>NC_134370.1:11315000-21315000 GCF_035582795.1 Mycteria americana
AAAAGACAGAGCGACACAGCCTCCATGGAAGCCTGTGTACGGCAAGTATGCTAGAATAGAGCCCTGTAATGAGAGGAAGCGCAGGTTTTATTAACAAACAGTATGGCAAACCACAATTTCTTTTAAGATCAGTTCATACCTCCTTAGGAGAACTATAATTGGGGATGCCTTGATGTTTCACTATGTGACGAGTTAAGAATTATGCCTGAGTCACTGTACTAGCCTTCATTTAAACTTTAATGTGCATTTTTGTATTGGGTATAAAAACACCATTGCAATTACAACCTATTCAACACATAGTGGGTACCTAAGTGCAGAGAACAGAATGCTAACAATTGTTTTTTAGATTATTTCTCTCTCTACCTGTACAATTTTGATCTAGACAAAATAATAAATCTCTTTATTTAGTTCTATTTGCTGCTGCTCTCACAATACGCAGAGAGAGGAAAAAGTAACTTATGAGGCTAGCAAAGTAAAGCAAAAAAGAAAATCACCAGAAGCAATGTCAAAATTTTTTAGGTGGCTAACAAAGAGGATTTATAAGCTCCAAAAGGTATGACTGAGTTCAGTATAGCTCCCAAGTTGCAGCCCTTTGCAATAACATCCTGAATTTTCTTATTTGCCTTCATAGCTGTTTCAAAAAGAAGAGCAGTTAAGTAGCAGCTTTGTTCTTTACATCTGATTAAATTTTCAGGGTAAATTTACAAATTAGGAATCTTTATGTTTATAAAACTATAATCTATGTTTGCAAGCAAAAATGATCCTACTACATTCTTTTACAAAAGCACAGGAGCAGACGTGCAGGTGTTGTTAAAGGGATAAGCAAATGAACCTTGTTCTTCTGAAAAATCTCAGAAATCAGGCTATACAAACCCTTGCAACAATATTGTCATCTGTTTAAATACTGGCACTATTGGGGAGGGGAGCTCAGCAGTGGTGGGAGGGCTTTTATGTGGTTACATGTTTATTTTGTTTAATTTTTTTTGTTAACTGTTTTACTCTGTAGCTTTAACATATTAAAATCAGCTCCACAAGAAGAGGGGAAAATAAAGCATTCAGGGAACTAGTGAAAGAATCTTTATATCACAAATATCTTACTGTTTTTAAGAATTCTCAGTAATTGTCCTTAATCTGGTTACTTTACAGTTCTTTGTCATCACCATTTCTAAAACTTACAAATCCTTTCCTGCAGAGCTCAGTATTCATTACTGATACGTCTGGGCACACATGTCTCAAAAAGAAGATACCAGACAAGTATGTGATGTTAAAATACTCGTGCTTCTAAATATATTTATTCAAATACTTCACTGGTTCAAACTCTCCGTACAAAACCCTTCAGAAATCTGACCTATAAGTAATCTTGACTTTACTGAGACCTTCTTTTTGGCGGCTCTCGGGAAATAATAAAAAAAAGCAGTTCAGATACCTGCTTTGCTACAGCAGTAAATAACAGAGGAGATTAATTTCAGAAAATATACTGAAACATTTGAGGAACTGACCATTAAAACAGGCTTCTCTCTCTAAATATTTATGAGTCATTTTATAACTGGAAGAAAGGTGTTCTGGAATACTGATCTCTAGTGTTATACCTACAGATCTACAGCAGTCACAAATAAATAATAAATATTGATATATGTGCGTACGTCTACCTGTACTGTATTTTCAGTGCGTATACAATATCCAGTATAATACATAAGCTACTCAAATACCTCACACCAAACTCAAAACATTGTGAAATACTGTGTAATTTTTACAGTGTTTCAGCACAGGTTTTTACCAAAGCAACGCTTTCACTTTCAATACCAGTGTATAAATGTATTTACCCTATCAAAGATTTTGTGATGCAAACATGATTATTACTGTACCTGATTTGATCATGGTATTCTAGCAGAGATCAAATAGTAGGGTTTTTTTTTCTCTTCTTTTTCTAGTGCCTTTAAAAAAATTTCCACTATCAAAGAATGTTAATTTCTAAGGTTTGATCTAGAGATTCCTATGTAAGTATACAATTATTAAGGAAAAAGAGGCACAACAGTGAATATTTTAAAGCAATGTAATCAATATTTTTGCTTTGTGTAGATTTCCCTGCAACAATGAACAAAAAGATCTACTTCAGATTTAGAAACTCAGCTTTAAAGGGAAAGCTAGACAACAAAAAGCAAGAAAGTACTCACCTCTTCACGTAATTTTATCAACTGCAACATGAACGCACAAAAAAGATAAAAAGGAAAGAAATGGCAGGAAAGAAAGATCAGTTGTGTGACAGGATACAGAATTAACATTGACAATTTATCTGTTTACATGTTTAGCATTTAAAAATCACAGACAAACACATTAAAAGAACCTAAACATAGACTACATGCAGAGTTTTTTGAACGAATAAAGATCACTTTCTCACACTGTCACATTAAACAAAGAGAATAGTGTGAAATTCTCTTTTAAACCACATCTAAGACACCATCATGAAATAAAGGGGAATGACTTCATAGAAGTCGATATTATAAAGAAAAAAACAAGTTTACTATTCCTCTCTTCGAAGATTGTACAGCTGAAGTGGTTTTGTATATACAAGTTTTCAGAATGTTTTCTGTATATTTTAGTTGTGACAACTTATTTCTTATTTTACTAGCAGATCTAACTTATTAATAGATGACTGCATCTTTATAGCATGTAACCAGTATTTCGATTTTTATATACCTGAGTTCTAATGTAACTATATTATCTAATTTTATTATTGAACCTCATCTAGAGGGTTTTTCCAGTTAAAAAAATATGAAGCAGCTTAGTTAAATGGCTCAGAATTATGATTTATTGCATAGCATATTTAAAACCAGACAAAGGAATAGGGGACAACATGAAACATATTTCCCTCAGAAAAGACCTATTCCAGGTTCTTAATCCTAGACCACGACACAGTGTGTGTATATATATACACACATAGTGTGCCTGTGTATACTTATATAGTATATCCATTTATATTTATCCATTTATGCCTGTAAATCAACACAATCTAACGCTGTTAATAATATTGCTCTGGCTGGTTTACTATAAAACTAAATAAAACCCCAGTCTGATTATCAAGCTGTGTTGTAATACGCTCTCCCCTTAGAGAGACAGAGAAATTATTTGTACTGGAACAAAACATATAATTACTCACAACAAATGTCTGCATAAGAGTGGCTCTTTATAAAAAATTACAGTTCCTCACCGATTCCAGTTGAATTCGAAATTACAACAGCTACATCATTATCTCAGTTTATGCTGATACTTCACCTACAGTTTCATAACACTCATTTTCAACACGTGTGTAAGCTGAGAATGTTTACTACTAATAAAGTCTCGCCAGCATGAAGGAAACAAAAGAACCTCCATTATTCTCTATTGTTTCATATGGCTCATCTAAAACTGAATGTACGCCTCACCCTGTTCCCAAAACGGACAGCGAGGCTCTAACTAGATGTAATTAGGAGGGCTACTACCACACGGACTTAAACTGAAACGGCTCCTCAGTACGTAGCTAAAGGAACTTTGCTAGAATTTGGTATAAAGAAAACGGCATTGTCCGCCAAACCGGCGCTTAAATTCAAGTGCTTGGCCTATCATAAATTGCTCTCTTTCTCCAGATCTTCCCCCCCTTTTTTCCCCAAAAAGGCAAACATTAAGGCTCTTTAGAAAGAGACGATCTGGGAGTTGATCACATAGCTATCTTTTCTTTCTGAGGCCACCATTCTTCAGTTGACTATGATACTTAAAGGGCCAAAGTTTAAAACTACTCTCCCGCAATAGAGCCCGTTTGGGCATGCCACCCTGCTATAATCAATGAGAGTTTTAAAATGCTGCACATTTGTTTTTTCAATAGGTCCCAAACAAAAATGTTCTATCTTGTTTGTGCTGCATGGCTGAATTTAAGCTCTGCATGGGATTTGCAGCTAAGCTAAGTAATGGGAGAGGGTTTGGGTTTTTTTTTTTTTTTAACATTGGCTGAAAAGATATTCATTCAAATTAACAAAAGATGTATTTTTCCCCCATTTAACAATGCTCTTGATGAAAATGTGTTACCTTTACTTCTCTATTTTGAAACATTTTTATTATGCTCACCGCTCAACTGTAAACAGCGTTAAGCGTGTGCAGCCACCATTTTATGTTATGATAATCAGCATATTTTTGAAACAAAGATTTTTTTTATTTTTTTTTTTCCAATACAGAATTCGATACAAGACGTAATCTGTTCCTTTGTAGGCTAAAAAAAAATATCTGGTTTACGCTGGTTTGAACCAGCGGAATCTCTTGTGGCTAAGCCTTCTGCTGTGACTAAAATCAAAACTGTGCCGCAGAGAGCAAGGGAGCTAGATGGGATGTGTGCCTGTGTGTGTGTGTGCGCGCGCGCGCGCGTGTGTCTGAGGCACGTCACGTGACACAGAAAACTACCGAATTTTTTTTAAAAAGCTGATAACGCTACCGCCGTCTCTGTCCGCATACAGATAACGAATAAATGCTGAACTCTATTAAACGCCCTTTACACATTATCGTGGGTCGAACACACAATTTTCTGAACTTATGATGACAGTCTATTTATTTTGCTATAAACCCTCGGCATGTAACGAACAGATTTGTGTCTGGTAATGATCTGCTCTGCCAGGGCTATATGAAATGATACCGACCTTCTTTAGATCTTGGGGAATTAAATTGACCAACTTCACCCCCTGGTCTGTAGCTGAAGTTTGACACACTTTATGCACAGCAAGCCCAAATCTAATATTATCAGAACTTTGTAGTCAGAAATTAAGTAGCCACAAAATATTTGTTCACCACAAATCACATATACAGTGTATGTGTATATGGACACGCAATTTAACCTCATGCAAATTTATTCAAATTTGTTATTAATGAACCTAGTTGCAAAAGAGAAAGGAATACTATTATATTTCAAGGAAGTTGGTAATACTGTACCTGACACTATTTTGGTCGAGAAGGATTTCTGATTTAACCCAACATAGACTTTCTAAAAAGCATATGAATCTCCACATAAAACAGTTTTATGATTATTAAAGTGAAGCCACAACTTTAAGTAGTGTATCATTGCACTGGAAAGCTCAAAACTTCCAGGGGATTTGATAAACATTGGTGGCCAGAATGACAAATAAGACTTGAAAGTAACAGAGCCCATTTAAAGACCTCTCCTGGAAAATAAGTAACAACCCAATGCACACAGTAGGTTTTTGGTTTTGGGGTTGTGAGCTGGGGTTTTTTTGATGGGAGAAGGGATGTCTCCTGATTCTCAACCCCTGTATGTGCCTCATCTGAGTACATTCACCTGATTCAAATTAAGAATAAATTAATGTATACTAAGCAATGACTTTACTAAACCCTAAATGCATTAAGAGCATTATGTCACTATTTATCTCATTAAAAAAAGATGCATTTATTTAAAAAAAAAGCTTTGAATAGAAAGCTTTCTTATATAGAAACAAGAAGTTTCTATATGTTTTATCTGGTAAAATTAGTTAAATCTTGGTATAATCATTATAAGGCCACAGTATTCTAAGTTGTTGTCATGTACACATGATGAGAGCTACTTATGGGAGACATTTAGTTAAAAAGAAGACAACAAAAGACCCATCACAATTTGCTACTTCTTCAATCTGTTCTTTGTACTTCAATCTTTCTTCTTGGGACAACAACTGGAAACTCACACCTACAACCCTATTCGTTACAGTTTATAACTTGGCTGTGTTTTGCTGTAACTGCACCTTTGAAACTCAACTCAAAAAATACAAGTTGAATAAAGAACGGATCCAAATTGTGCCCCATTCATTTCTAGCTACTTAATATGGTTGCACTAGCCAGTATACATCAAGTTCCTTTTAGTCTTCTCCCTCCACCAAAAACGTTTTGCAAATGTTTATCATGATGACAAAGACCATACCTAAAATGTACAGCTCATATCTCTTGTTTGCTTTGTGTAACACCCCAGTCTAACCAGATATTCAGCATTTCTACTGGCAGATTTTACCAATATTTCTGGATTGGTACAGGAGCAATTCTGAGCTGGGAACTTTTTTTAACTCCTTCGTCAGAAGAGGAATCCCTCCTCTCCTCTCCCCTTTCAAAGTTTGGTGACTGAATTGGGGAAAAAAAACCCCACCACCTTTCAGTTTAACTAATTCAACCTAACGCTAATTGATTGATGAGTGAAAGTCCCACAATATGAGGGTGAGGGTCAGTCCATCTACCTATATTTATTTCCATCAGACAAAATTAAAGCAAGAATTTGAAACATCTTCAAATATTTTATATGGCTGTAAGTTATACCTGAGTGTCCTTTCGTCATCTAGTTCAAGCTTTCTATTGATACAATAATGTGTAGAAGTGAAAGTGTATTAGACCTGGGGTTACTGAGTTAAATCCGTTGAGATAACATGTTCACTATATGGTAAGTACCCAAACCTTACACCTGATTTGGATAGCTGCATGTTCTGATAAGCTGAACATCAGGCTGAAGTTCTTGCACTAACTGCTTGTACCCATAACGACATGTATATAAGATAAGTACAAATATAAATAATGATATTTCATAAGAAAAAGACTGTAATATTGATTATTGGAACAACACAATAAATAGTATTTTTTAAAATACTGGCATTCACATATTTAAAAGAAGTTAGTTGACTCCTTTATGGTGATATTTCATAACATTTTTCAAGGAAGAAAAGAAAGAAATTCAGAACTTTCAAAGGTATGGGGGTAACAATTTCAAGTTGGCTTACTACATAAACCCCTTTACCACCCAAAATTTTCTTCCATTTAAGAAGTGCTCATTTGGAAGAAAAAACTCATGTTGACAAATGGTCGAAAGTATCATTTGGTTCCTTGAGATCAGACCATGTTTCTTCCATCAAGTTTAGAAAAAAGATCATAACTTGCAAAAAGTGCACGTGACCCAGTTATTTAACCATTCCTTAAAAAGTGAAAATAAAATATTTTATCTCATCCCTACACATAAGATATTCTGTTATAAGTAAAGCTTCTTATCACAATTGCCCTTTTATGTCTGAATTCACACAATTTTTTCTTGAAATGTAAAAATAGCAGCACCTTAAAAGAAATCAAATGAGAATCTTAACACTTTCACAGGCAGACTGTGAAACTCTTTTCCCTGAAATCATCCTTTCCATAAACTCATTATTTAGGGATAAAAACCCCTCGTTATTTTATTTGAATTTTGGAATCTCCCCTTGCTATGATATATAACTGTGAAGATTAATATCTTTTAAATTTAACCCTTCACATAGATATTACAGCTGCTGTACACTACAGAGTCTACAGATATATTGTATCCTGTGTATAATTTCATTAATGTATGTATTAAAGCCTATTACAGAGTTTAAAACTTACACAGCACATTTAAAATACTGTATAAGATTAAGGCTTAAGGGGTCTGTGTTTTAAAATTCATTGTACTGGGATAAGTCTCCAAGTCTTTCTTTTTTCCAGTCCTTAGTGGAACTGAGCTTATATTGAGGGCAGAAGATACTAAAAATTTCAGAACATGGTTCTGTTCTGTTTCCTTATTTAATATTGCATTTATCAAGTAACCATTTAAACAAGCTTCACTTTCACTACCAAAATAATTTAAATTCTAACTGGTCAGAAGAGAAAATCTGGTATTTAAGAAAACTTTCAACTAACTTTTAACTCATAATGCACAACCTTGACTACAGCTGATATGATTTTCAAAAAGAAAAGAAGCATTCTGTTTTCAGACAGAGCTTGTCAAACAAGTTTCAGCACCAAAAGAAATATTAACAGGTGGGTCAAAGTCCCGTGAATATAATGATGCCTTTATAATTTTCAGTAGTCTTGTAGGATCCTCACTGTAGTGTCCAGAACAACAATACGGGTACAAGATTTTTAAAAAGCCTCAGGATTATCAAGCTTTCCTTCATTAAAAGAGATGGATAGCACTCTGCATTCTACTACAACATGCATTATGAAAGCATGCTTTATTAGTACAACTTGTGGTTTTGGTACAAGGAGAGAAAATCTGTTTAGGGAAGGAATCACACAAGGAAACTGAGTGGGGTACTACCTAATTCTGAGAGCGCACTTTCATTTGTTTTGCCTGCCAGTGTTGATTTAATTATACTGCATTATTATCAAAGCTGCATTATGTACTTTTTTTATTCCTTTTACATGTGTTTGAGGTGAAGACCTTGGCTTTGTCGGCAAACAGCGCGTTTCAAGTTATTTCTTAAGTACTAAATAATAAAGAAAAGAGAAGAAAAGATTTTTTTTAAGATAGCAGACAGTGATCACAAGTTAAAGGGTTAAATGTAAGATCTCCAAGAAACATTTTGAAGTTGATTAAGACCCCAGCTTTGCATTAAACAGTATCACTTCCACATGAGTTGTTGCTAATGCTGTTAAGGAGCAGCTTGAGAAGCCCAGTGTGCCAGTGACCTCCTTCACCCTCCAGCCACCCACTAGGGCTTCTTGATTAGCATCCTACCTGGTTCTCTGAGGAATTCCCGTCATCCCCTAGGAGCTCATTCCGCACCTCATCACTGTAGGCGATCCGTGACCTTTTCTGTAAAACAAAAAGAAAAAAGGGTTAGGAAGTAAAGCTCCGAAGCCATTGGTATCAAGGCTGATCATCTTAAACCTCGAGAGCCCCCTAATGGATACCTATTTGATTAAAAAAAAATAAATCTGCAAGTAAAAGTTATTAAAAAGTTCAACTGCTGTATTTTGACAAATCTGCATGGCAAAACCTTAGCATTTCTAAGACAGTCACATCCTCAACTTCTCAGCAATCAAAGCAGCTTCAGTGAAGCTCAAGGTACATAATGTGTGATCCCAGTTCTGATAATCAGGTAACCTTGACAAGTGATATACACTATCAGAAGCACTGAAGAAACGCATGTGTAGGAACCAAATGTATTTTTCTGAAGAACACTTGCTAGCTGGACACAGAACCCAGAGTAACTCTGCAGTGATGCTATTAAACAGGAAAGGAAGACTGAGCTTTTTCCACATTAAAAAAAAAAAAAAAAAAAAAACCAAAAAACCAAACAAAACCAAACAAACAAACAAAAAAAACCAAACTAAACCAAACCAAAAACCTGAACAACACACATTTGACAAAAGTGGTTGAACTTAAAGATGTAGAAAATTAGCAAGTGTTTCCTCCGCTGCTAAGGCTATGAAGGCCTACAAGGAAAGGACCAGAAATCAAAGGGCAAAAGAAAGCAGAGAAAACAGCAGTACGAGGGAACACTGGTTTACAGCAGTTCATGGAAACACCACGAAACTGAGACAGTCATTCATTAGATCATTATGACAGACAGTCGTTATTCACAGTTTATGAGTACCAGATTTGCTCGTGAACTGACCATCATATTGATTCTAAACTAGATCCAAGGTAGCACAACAAGAATCCAAGATTACCAAGATAGCACAACATTCAATGGAATAACGGGGAAGCCCATAAAGAGAACATCAGCCCAGCTTTCAATTTCTTTGTTGGCCAAATAACAGGCCCTTAGTTGGTTAATATTCCTACTTTCACCATTGAAAGAGAGAAAGGATTTTTAACATATTGCCTATAATCCTTTTATATTTGAGTGCAGTTATGATCAGTTTTACACTTCATCAGAGGAAGAAACCCAAGAGTAGCAAGAACTAAGCTGTAGGGCCTTCCTTTATTCATGGGAGTTTCCCTCACACTCTGCCAGGGTAGTCACTACCAGTAGGAACTCAGCAAAACCAAATCCCTCCTTAAACCTTCCCTAATTAGGCAATGATGCCAAAAAACGTGCTTGGATCTGGGGCGCAAGAAACAACCCACTAGAAATTATACTGAGCACAGGGACATTCATTACCTTTGTGACAAAGAAGTTTGGAAGTGGGTCACCCCTTACGCTAGGAACCCAGCAGTGGAGTAAGCCCTGTATTGGTCATCTCACAGCAACACATTTTAGCTTTTTATCCTGTGCAGTTCACCCTTTATTACCATCGTCATCATTACAATGCTTACCAATTTGTGATTCAGTTGCTCATGTTCAGATCTAGATTATATACTAAAGCTACAGATGTACATAGCAAGGACAAAGCATACCATGGACCTACTACAAGAGCTGAATTGTGCCAAATCTTTTGGAGATCTCAGCTGTCACAGTTTCATACTAACCAAGCTAAAGTAGTCTACAGCATTAAAGGAAATGAGAACCTTTAAACAGGCTGTGGTATCAGAGCTGCCTGTTTAAATTATTCATTTCATCACTATGGGGGACTAAAACACTCCACAGTATGCAAGAATATCATATGGAGATAGGTTTTGTTTTTCTCTTTTTTCACCAAAAGCCAACAAATTGGCATAGATTGCTCAATTATATTATTTTCCTATTTTTATTTGATACACATCAAACAAGGAAGGAAATTACAAATATATACCAATAAATATCTAATCTTCTTTTCTGATTAAGATTCAATCTTCCCATTTGAGGTCTAGTAGTTCAACTGTACAGTCTCTCCCAATTTCACAAAATGACTCAGCCCCATTGATTCTGTTAGTGTTGAATGCATTTATCATTATTAGACTGAGATGAGGAGCATGATGCTTCATAAGCTTGTTCTCCAGTGAACAAGTTGCCTAATTGTATGTAGAGGCTGAGGTTACATATCATTTCTTTGAAAGATTTAACTGGCTGATATTCTCATTCATAAGAGCCTGCATGGAAGAAAGAAAAAAGAATATTCTTCACGGGGAAAAAAATAAATGTTAATTTCAATACAATTTTTAGAGGCCCTTTATAATCCTTTATATCAGCACCACTGAACTTAATAAATATATTTGTACCATTGTTCTTTTATTGCAATAATCTGTCATGATCTGAAAATCAGCAATTATATTAAAAGAAATAACCCTTTGACTACAATTAGGTATAACTCTTTGCCATAATCAATAAATAATTTGATACTACTTTTGATCACAGTTTCACTACCAAATGAATCAATAATATAAAAGGAAAGGCTTTTGATCTAAAGTGTTCGTTTGTTCTTTCAGGATTTGTCCAAAATATCAATATCTCAAATTACTATTCTTATATTTATATAAAGTAATATTGGCTAACACTTTTAGATGTGGCTATCAAAATTAGTTCGGTTCATACAAACTCAATAATTAAATAATTTTTAGATTTTTTTTTTTTTTTAAAGTTCATAACTATCAGCTGTTTATAAATATGTACTTTAGCCAAATGCAAGAATGATAGTTTGAGCTGGAAATGTCACACACTCTGCTACAGTTTGAAGGAACCCAATTCATAATGCATTTTATAAATAGTTAATGACTTCTATACATAAGCTAACCAGGCAAATCAAGAAATTGTCAACATTTTTAGTCTTAGTTGTCAGTTACCACTGTCTACTGGTACTTTATATGTGTGTTTCTAGAAAAGACAGAAGCTTTACAGAGTTTGTAATCCAAGGCATTTCTGGGCAGCTCAATATAGGTTTAAGAGGTTCTATGTGCAGTTTTTTGTCTGTAAAGGTCTGTCATATATAGAAGTTTTCCTTGTATTTTGTATTTTCTTGTATCTAGCTAGACAAAAAGTCTAAGCACACAAATATTTTTAACTCAGTGTACAAGTTTGCGTTCAAATGTAGTATGCACATGAACACACAACGACACAAAAGGGTTAAGCTACTTTCTACAAGAACTTCAAGACAGAGAAAGTTTCAGGGGCTGTTTTAAATGTACTACAGTACCTAGACCTTCCGACAAGGAAGAATTTCTGATTCCAGGCAGATCTCTCTCGGTTTATGAACAGGATTTTTGCATACTGATTGGGTGATTTTCTTAAAGCCCTGTTCAAACAGATACACTTGCTCAGTTCTGTCTGGCAATTTGGCTTTAAACAATCTGTCTACTTGACCCAAGCTTTAACATTTCCCAATAGAACTGAATGTGTTCATGGGCAAGCACGGCTAAATTAGAATTGAAATGAATTAACTCAGCTTAAACTAATTGAGATCTGTGATCTGCAGTACCACCCCCCTGTATGATTCTACATGTGAAGTAGGGTACATGTAACCAGACTGTAAGAATTCTGCTATACTACTAATCTGAGCATAACAATGAAGTTCGTCTATTACTAAAGCATATGAGAAGTTAATTTCCATGGCCTACACATGGCAAAGCAATTGCTTAAATTGCCTCACCTGGGAATTTAATACAATGTTATCATCAGACCAGCCACACTGTAAATAGATTTATAATGCTTTCCATGTGCTAGGCTAGGTTGCATATGAATTAAGTAATGATCTGGTATTACAATACAATCAGCTAGTTCCCACACCTGGCAGACAGGATATTTTGCTAAATTACTACCTATACAGATACACCACAACATAAAAACAGAAAAGGCAATGGGAAGAGAAACAATCTACATGGTGTATGACCGATTTTTACATGGTAACCAAATAAGATGTAGATAGAAAGAGGTATCCAAAATAATCCGTTTCCAACATCTGCACAACAGAACGCATACTTATTCACTTCTATTCAATTTTGGCCTAATTTTCCGCATTCTATACTTTAATTACTCATCCACATTCTGAAATGTTCCCATTAGCGAAGGCCAGAACTAGCCAATGCCCCCTCACTCCAATGCACTTTCAGCAATCAGCCAAATAATTGATATAAAGTATTGCACATTTTCATACCTGAACTAAAGAATAGTGTTCCTCCTCCTAAATGCTAAGCAGCCCCCTGAACAGACAAGCAAACCTAGGTGCATTTCAGACAAAAGACCCAACAAATCCTTTCGTCCCAGCCTCTCCATTTTTCATGCTCAATGTTTTAAGAACAGATTAAACAGATTTTTTTGGTGAAATATGCGTAAACAAACAAAAAGGTTTATTTATTCACAAACATCTGTTTCCATATAAAATTCATTAGAATTTACTAGTATATACAAATGGTTTAAAAAAAATCTTCAGGCATCTGTTTCAGAGTTTGGCCCTGCTCTAGATGTAAATAATTACTCGAGATTAGCATAACCAGAAATAATTTGTAGGAATAAATTAGATTTTATTTTGTATTCTTTGAGAGTAGTCAGTTTTGCCATTGCTCTTGCTAAAAGCAAGGTGAAAAAAGTGACCTGATCCTCAAATGGACTGCTAAATACTGCAGAATTTACACTTTCATCTCTGCCTTTTGGAATAGACACTTTGGAATAGTATTTTTTGCTGAGCAGAAATGGAAAAGATACAGTTTAGCAAATCTAGAAGAAAAATAAGTGATCCTACTTAACAATCTTGAAGCTTATATTTAAACAGCAACACAAAAACACTTCTGCAGGAGATAAAATAATTGAAATTACTTAAGAAATTGTGTTCAAACTTCAGTTTTCAAAACTTCTACATTTCTCTGTAAAGGTGATCCAGGAACAATAGACTAGACACTTCAGACTGCAATTCAAAAGGGGTTTTCCTGTTCCTAAGTAGCTTAGTTTTTATCGATTGTGTGAGAAGCAGGAAAACGATTACATAGTGCTAATATACAGCCTGATGCAATGCTGGACGTTCAAGCACTTCCTTACGAAAATAAAAAAAACAAAGCTGATACATTTCTGTCCAAAAGGAAATAAAAACTGTCCTACAAATCCTATGAAACTTCTGATTGAAAGAATCAATTCAACAGTACACACTGGCTGGCAAAAGTCAATGTCTAAGCCACTCCCAATCTTGCCTGCCCTCCCTGCACGCACACAAAAAAGATTGCAGGCAACTCTGAAAGAGAAATGCACAACTTAAAACCTGTATTCTCCCACTTCACCAAATGTCGTCGGCTTCCTACAACAGCAGAGAGAAATCAAACTTCAAGTGCTAATGTGAAATTAATGCAGAGATACTATCACCCATTTTAAGTAGAAGTCACAGGTCTATAAATCTTCTTTTCAATAATCATCATCAAACACACTTTTAGTTTCATTATGGGGTGAGGGCAGGGAGGAAGGTCAAGCAAACCCCCATGAGGACACAACACATTGTATTATGTTGGTCGTGAAAAATGCAGCTTCTGCCCACAAAACTACTTCCATCGCAAACTCATGAGCAGTGGACCGTGCATGTCACCAACATGGCTGATGCTTAAACACCCTGCTAGATTGCACGTGCTGTAGGTAGGGAAGAAAACAGGTGACCTGTGAGAGAATTGTAACTCATCATTTCTGTGAATTTAAGAAGTAACAGAGGATGATTTCTATTGTGCAAAAGACATTGGTATTTAGAAAAACAGCTTATATTTACCTGAGCTCTGCCTTTTAAACGTAATAACCTAGAAAAGGAAAGGTTTTTCAAAATTCAAAGGTCTGGAAATAACTGACCTCTCCCCCTTCTATTTTGAGAGGATGCTTGAAAATTCACTACCATCGCTTCAAATTTAACAAGACCACATCTACAGAAGAGTAATATAATGAAATACAAGAGTTATAAACCCAAGCATGGAAAACTTTAGATAAGCATTGCTTGGGCTTGCATAGTACTCTCCAAACATAACAATGAATAACTCCCCTTAGCCTAGTGTTTGTATCATTTTTTTTTTTTTTAATTATAACTTCTTATCTTTTTGCTTGTTTGAATTACCACACCCTATTACCAAATCTTGGTCCCTATGTATACACTGCTTCATTCTTTCATCAGAATTCAGTTTCTCCAAGGCGCTTTCAACCTAGGGCTGTCCTGCACAACAGTTTGCCTTTTTACTCTTGTGCCATAATCTCAAAAAAATATGCCAGGCATCAGCTGACGCATGAAGGGTGACGGAGTATTTCTGCAAATTTAACTGTAACCTCTCTGTAGGCCAACATAGTGACATCTGCCTTTTGCACTGCTGACTTGCAGCTATTCTGCTGTCTACTGTTACCTATGTCTGCTAGTCTGTTCCTGTAATATGTTTTTCAGTACTCGAATTTCAGTATTTCATATAACTCCTTTCTATTGATTCCTCCAAAGGACCATTACTATACTATCATATTTCATTGTAAAACCTACCTTTACACATCTACTTAGCTGGCTAAGTTAACCAACTTGCCTATTCAGTCAATGGAAATTCCTCTAAATTGTGCATGAGATCATTCGAGTCCACTCCTTCTCAGATTCACCTTCCAGAAAAGCCTAGTGCTTCCCTGTAACCTCACTGCATGTGTTCAAAGACCAGCCTGATAATCCAGCTCGCTAAATTAAAAGTTGGCTGCTGTTAGTGCCCTTTGCCTTGGTATGTATAGCAAACATTGGCATATATTTGCCTAATTTGTTGACAAAGGTTTTGCAACTTGAAGACCCTTATTTACCACAGTCATTTCAATCAGCAATGCTGGAAGAAAAGGCAAGAACAAAGTTAGAGAGGGGAGAACACCCTCTCTCCCTACCTCAGATGACAGTTTGAAAATAAAGATACCTCAGCTATAAGACCACACCTGAAACAGGTTCAAAGTAATCCACAACTTGACTATTTATTTGGCTGTAGGGGGTTTAAGTGGGATGAATTCTGTTATTTATAGCATAGGTCCGCACTTGGACTTGGAGGCAAAAGGGACATGTCTAGACTGTGGTATCAACAAAAAATTTGGATGCAAAGAATAGGAACAGCCAAAATTAAGCTGCTATTGTTGACAGATAAGTTGATCCTCAACTCATGTTCAGGCTAATCTGCAGAAATGTTTAAGGATGTCAGTATGATCACTTAAGACAATTCAGTCTCCATATCAAATCCTAGAAGACTCTCACCCTAAAGCGGATTTTAAAAAGTTACATCAGGCATTGGAAGTCAGTCACTAATGTCATATAGGCTGCTATTCTTCTCCAGAAGTCTCTGCTAGATATCAATAACTTCAATTTAAAGATCAGCAAAACTAGGCTACAAAAACAGGCCTATTTTGAGTATGGTTTAACTACAGCAGATCTTTGCACTCAGAACTGGCATATGCACATAATAAGTGTATGTGTAAGAGCTACAAGTTTCTCTGCAAAATTACATTTTAGGGAAAATTGTTAAGGATAACAGTGGAATAGAGCACACCTAGTGTCTTTTTCCAGTACAACGACAAGCTTTTGTTTCTTTTATGAAATCTTGATTGGTCATCTCAACTCATCTCCTTGTTGTAATGACCAAACTATATATTATAGTGGTTTCTCTTCCTTTTTTTTTTTTTTTTTTTTTTTACTAAAAGCTTGCTTTCATTCCTTTTTCTCTTTTTTTTCCTTTTTTTTTAATAACGCCTATTACCACACAATTTCATTGAATCATTTATCCAACATATGCTATTTAGAGGACAAGGAGCAACTACACATCAGGATCATGTACTTCACACTGTCTTGTGGTCCAAAGACTTTATGCTGTGTGGTAGGTTCATAATTAACATAAAAGTTTGCTAAATCTTTGAGACGGAAGATAAACTCCAGTGTGTTGGATCAATAGACAGATGAACTGAGACAATGAAAATATGGAGCCATTTTCCTCTAAGGGGAGAAGTTTATACTATAAGGGCCATCCTTTAAAGAGAGCATTCCCAAAGCCAGCGAAGCAGGGAGAAAAAAAATCTTAAGGAGGCTTAAGAGTTTTTAACTAATTAGCTCACACCATGGTAAAGGATGATAAACATCTCAGATAATCCAAAACATGAAATGTTCATTAAAACATCTTTGTTTCAGCTGGCATTTCCATCTGGAGCCTGGGTTCCCGTTGCTAACAGTAACAAGAAATCTGCTGGTACTTTCCATCAGCTCCTTCCTTTTCCAGAAAGAAATGTCCAAGTGTTACTTCCTTCCTCCGTTTCTTACTTAATTGTCTTTATCAGCCTGTACCCGCACTCTCTGGCCAAGCACTATGGAGATCGGCAACTGTAATGAAAATCTATAATTGGGCTGAAGCAGTTGCCATTCTTGAATGCTACATCATCTTTTTCAGCTCTCCCACTCCCTGGATTTCTAACAGTAGGTAAAGCCTAGGAAAGCTGGTATTTTTTAGGCTTTTAGACTTTCCAGTTAAAAGTACAATTTTGCTACAGAGTTCAGGTCTATTAATAAATTACACATTTTGTCCACTGTGAACTCCAAGAGTAAAAAACAAAAGGAAGCCATAAAGACAACTCTCATTTCGGACACTTAGAATGAGGGCAAGGCAGATGAGTGAAATGTTTCCAAGGCAGCTGAGTTGTCCCACCTCCATTTGTGCCACTATGAGAGGGTCTATTTTAAACCAAAGAAACTTAAGCGGGCCTTTCCAAAAATACTTTTTAGTGCATAAAAAGCTATTTTTGGGCACTGTCCTTTTTTCACTGAGCATATGCACTCTCTCTCAGAGGCATCTTTCTACCCATATACCAATACATGTTTTTTAATTTCTGAAAATAATACATAGAATAAGAAAATTTCAGTTGAGCTCTAAAAATATTAATCATAGTAAGTATGGAAAACCCTATTCAATGAGAGTAGCAGAGGATAATTTCTGACTTCACCATTAAATACAAAATAAAATAGTGCTTGATGCAAAGAATAATTAAATAGAAAAACAGCGTAATTAAGGTGGCTTGCATACAAATATACCCACATCATGCTAATTCTGTGTATTTCAATGCAAGTATTTTGGACCATAAGCACATTAGCTCAAACTATTGATTAAGAAAAAGGAAAATGAAAAATACTTTGTGTATAACACAGCCCAGTCAAAACTGATTTTTGGATCTTACTGTCCATCCTTCTTGAATTTATTGGTTTTGCCCTGACATCATTTAGCTGGGATTCTTTTCCGTCCTTCTAGATCATGTGTACTTACACACAGACATATTGCATTGTCTGAAAAAGAGAAAAATTGTCTGAGTTTAGTAATTTTAGTAGTTAAGTGGTCACAATTGGGCTTTGAAGTTTGCAGCAGATTGAAGGAGGAGTAAATCTGTACCTTCACTGCTCCCCACCAGGCACTACTGGGACAGAACCAGTTGTTTCATGCTGTGTTAAATCAATAGCTAATATGATAAAATACTAGCCCGATGTTCAGACATGGCATTTTCTAGTTTTATCACAAGCTGATGATTAGCAGTTCTTGCTTTACACTACCTGAGGTAAAAGTCAATAGCTAATCCACTACCTATAATTTATCTAACTAAAGTCCTCCTCCTTTTTATACTGCCTCTGCATTTGAGTTCCTCAGTCTCCCCCACTCAGTGAAAATACTTATAAACAATATTAATTTCTTAAAGTGCATAAAATGGATGAAAAATCATTATTATTATTATTATTATGCACATATCCGTGTCAAAAATAGCCATGCCAACCCCTCCCTACTTGGTTTATTTCTTCAGAACTTAAGTCTTAAGCGTTGTAACACAGTGTAACAGAAAGGCAGTATATTTATACAAAATATTGGTATTTACAAAATATTTGGCATTTAAAGTGTCTTTCTGATAGACAGGCTTCAGCTAACTTGTTATTTTTCCCCTTACCTATAGCATAGTCAGAAATTCTGCCTCTAAGTGGACCAACATACAACAAAAAGAATAATGAGAAACACTGATACTGGCAGTAACTCATTTCCCAGTAAATATTGATGTCCAAACTCAAAAAATTCACTGAGTATTTCTGTTTTGTCCTTGTTCCTGTGTTGTCACCAACAATGCTTACACATTGCTATTGATCTTCTTTATAGCTGCCTAGGTTTTCACTGTCAAGACAATGTAGTGTGAACCTTAAGGAAAACCTCACCTTATGTAAGACTGCATAAAGACTGCCGTATCAGTCAAAGCTTCAATTAGTCCAGAACTTGTACTGCCTCCTACAGTGGCCATTAATGGATAACAAGGGGAAATCTCAAGGAACAGAGGAGGGATGGAATGATTCTCATTTCAGTAGACGCTGCCAGTTTCTGATGATCAGCAGTTCAGGGAGTTTAAGGTACATCTAAGATCTTCATACTTAATAAACCTTGATGGTTACTGCTTATATAATACTTCTTTTATTTAAACAGCAACTGAACAAGCATTCATGCACAAGAAGAAAGATGTTCAGATCTCAATATTAGGGCAAAGATTAAATTCAAAAGTTGTCTCACTTTTCATTTGAACAAAACTGAAGTGAAGCTCCAAAGAAGGAAGGTAACAATTAAAATATCAAAAGCAATTAATTTATATCACAGAATGTTGTAACATCTCTTCCATGGGGCACATATTGGCAATATGAATTTAATTCAGAGGTTCTCATCTTTACAGGGTAAACTCCACAGTCAGAGAAAGATTATCTAATGAATCACTTTCCAATTTCTGCTGATAGAGGTCATTTGCTCCCCCAATCTCTTAACAAACTACGGCAAATATTCAAATTACTCAGATTAGAAAAATAGAACTATACTCTACAGTCATATTATATCTCTGCTCAGCTCCTTTGAAGTGCAAGAAAGGCCCAGTACCATTTGACCAAACATCTGTCCCTCCACCCCACCAGCTGTTCTTGTATGGCACAGTTTAGAAACTTCTGGTATAACAAAGCTGTTAGCATCAAATAAAGATGATCTGATACAAAGAAAAACAAAGTTTGATAGCATATGGCAAACATAATATTTCCAACTCCAATTCATGAACCTGACATGCAAAACCAACACAGAAAGAATATAAGGAACGGAAGGAAAACAAATCCAAGTGTGTAACACATACCTGGATTTTTGATTCCTAAGCATTCAGGGACAGACCAAAATTTATGTAATAATCTCAGCTTAAAATTTCAACCTAAAAATGAACTCACACAAAGATAGAGAGAGTGATAGCAACCATTCTACTAAACTCTCAGGTGATGTATCCACCGTTCTTTTCCTTTCACTATCATTCATCAGTCTTACACCTTACACCTTTCACAGTTTGCATCTTCTTCCCCCAATTTATCACATGCTTTCTTCATACTTACCTCCTTCTATCACGAAGTGTGATGAAACATCACCTTTTGTTCCCTTTCCCACCACCCATTTTGCCATTCCGTACCGGTTCCCTCCCTCTGCTCAGATATTTGGGTCCTCTCTCAAGTCCCACGTAGGATCATAGGCCTTACAACAAACAAGAGCAGTCACCTTGAAGAGCACATGCTGCCATTTGTCCATTGTCGTTGTCCTCTGTTACTACAGGCAGCTTTATGGTTCTATAGGAGAATGGCAACCATTATAACAGGATCACAACAGTTTCAAAGACTTCTGAAGTAGCGGCCCCAGGGAAAAAGTTTAGGCGATTGTTGGGTGACAGTTTATACTTTTTTTCCCCTTAAACTGAGAGGTATATACCTAATAATGAATGACCTAAACCCTTACAAGAACTGTTGATTCTGACCACAAATGGACATTTATTGGCAGCAGGATGATGAAAATCAACATACTCTTGTTTTAAAAATTTATTGATCATCAGTTTGCATCTTGGAAGTATTTTGTTATAACCTTTCTGCAAAAGAGATGGAGAAAGTTCAATAAAAGGTAAGAAAACTCAACAGGTAAGAGGTATTTCAGTCTGAAAGATCAAGAAAAAAAGCAAAATATGGTTCCAGCTGATCTTGAGCAAATTGTATGATGAACCATCTATGCTTTTCTTTATTTATTTACCTAGATTTTGCAAGGCATAAAAAATGCACAATCACCGAATTTGAATTAACAGATCAGTAAACCTACAGATACGAGACAAATAAGCAAGAGTTAGGGTCTTTCAGAAGATAACTTTTAAGTAAATAGATAAGGAATTAACTAGTACATTTGTGTATTAAAAAATCCTTATATAAAATGACAGTGATTTCATACTCAAACATATCCTGAGAATTTCCAAGTATCAAAGTATATACAAGTTGCGCATAAAGATGCCCTCGGAGTAACACATTTTAACTAGTAAGAAATCTTCAAGACTAAATTAATGGCTTGGATGGCTGTCAACCTGGGAAAAAATTGTCTTGCAGTAAACCAGAAGAGTGATACTTGAGCATTAACTCCAAAATGTAAGAGACTCCACAGTTAAGCAGCAAAAAAGGCATGCGTAGTTGCATACAGCTGACTTGGGAAATATTTTTATTTGGGGGTGAAAGGCAATTATTGTACCCTAAAAACTATTTTATCAAAAAATCTTTGCTAGGCCACTAGCATTCCTAGTTTGGATTTCACATTATTGATCTAACCACCTCATCAAAAAGAGGATATTTCAGTATCTTATTTTATCCTGCAAGAATCATTGCAGAGGATCATTAGCAACCAGTACGTGTTTTCCTAAACAGTATTTCCATAGATGGCCACTAAGCATCATACATTTGTCTGTATCATCCTGGAAAGCACAGTCAAGACCTAGCGGCTGGATTTCCTCTTCCACTGTATTATGGATCAACTTTCAGATCTATAATAATCTGAATAAGGTTCTAAACCTTAGAAAAGATTTAAGAAAAAGTTCAAGGTTTTTGTCTCTAAGACAAAACCCCGTAAAAGGAGAAATTGCCAGGGCACCACAAACCAGCTCCACTGAATAATTTATTTAGGCACTATCTGCTAAAGGCGAAGAAGCATTCTAAGAATCTTCTAATCACTCTAATTTCATATAGGATCATCCCTGGTGTCAGCTTTCCGTTGTTCTCAGGGGTTAGATAGTCCCCATTGTTATTAAGAAGAAACTACCGGTCCACTATCTCAAAGAGAATGGTGTGCATACATATTTATCCTTTGTCTGTTTGATTTACAGACCTGAGGAATATGGATTACCTCTGTTATCTGCACAAACAAGCTCTACTAAAATCTTGGCATTCAGTCAACTTTTATCTTGGGGACCCCAAATCGTACTGTTAGGCAACACAGAGCACCTCTCTCGACTGAACTGTCATACAAATAGATTTTTGTCAGATGTTCAATTTGTATTGGGGAGCATGCCAACAAAAACAAGTCAGCAATTTAAAACAACAAACCAGCCCCTGTGCTGACAGGAACAAATTACTATATTCCAAATGAATAAGAATTACCGTAGATCACAGATCCTCAGTTTGAACACTATACAAAGGGTGAAAAAGTATTCCTCAAATTAATTCTTTCTAGTAACTCCATGCTCTGAAACAAAGAGAAGAGGCTGAGTACAAACAAAATACAACACAAAATAATACAAATAAGTTTATAAAAGCACATAAAGAGGTACAATCAAAGAGGAATTAATTATTTAACAAATGGTAGTGCTAAGACAGGAGATGAGGAAAGACTCACTAGAGTTCAAAACTAAACTTTTGCAATTGGTCAAATGGTGCAGCAGTATGTTGTACTTCTAACAACTCCAAGATCTGGTTTCTAGGCAATGACCTTACAGAGGCTGAGTGCACTGCCGAGGTGATGCACGCATCTTTTGGGGCAAAGATAGAAGTAGCTGCAAAAACACAATACATTTTGTTAGCCCACCCTAGGAGCAAAACTGATTTCTGTTCTTCCACAAACCACACAGAAGGTCTAGCACAATCTTTTCAAAGAAAGCTTCTGATCACTCTGTAATTATTCCTTTTCGAGTGACCCCATTCCATAACACACCATTCATGAAAAGACCTTGAAAACACTTTCCCTCTGAAACTTGGTAGTACGCTACACAGACCTTAGCATTTGAACTAGGAGTTATTTTTCTTTTATGGATTATAGCACTTAAAAACGAAACTTTCATCCACAAGCTAACTGGAATGAAATTTGTCTAAATAATTTTTATCTGTTTCTTTTTTCTGCTGTTTTCAATATTCTTTTGTTTTTATATTGGGGATTTTTTTTTTAACTCAGTTAAAAAACTCAGCTTGTTCACTTATATTCCATCTCTTTCCCTGACAAATAAAAGAAGCTGCAATCTTGTCTTCATGACTCTATAATGTCTTACCTTAGAAATTATTATGATGCCAAAAAAGTAACACGAAATAATAATGTAAAATTGAGCACTAGTAGAGATAAAATGTTATAAAAAAACACCACGCTGATGAAAAAAAAATTACCACCAATAACTACATTGATGGAAAGAGTGTACAAAATCAAGTGAAAAGTAAAGAAATATTTACATATTTCAAAGTAATCTCCTGGCAAAATTTATAGAAAAAGCCTTTCTAATACACTCTTAGTAAACAGGTAATATTAGAAAAGTAAAAAATACATGTGTGTTTGCAGTTTAAGTTAATTTGTGTTGGGCCATTCCGTTATCTATGTTATGTACATAGTGATTTCAAATCAGTGATTTTCATTTTAAGACTTTCCAGAGAAACTTTAAACAGAAAATGATTCTATCACAGATATATCCAAAGCTGTAAATACACTGGACATTAAAAAGACAACTGGTTCAAAAAAACATTGTTTGCAAAAATAATCTTGAACTCTACGTCCGATACCTCCATTGCTTCACTAGCAGTGAGGGAAGCAATGAAATGTCTGATTTCTATGTTGCAATGTTTGCAACAGTACTTTCTTAAGACAAAAGAAACCACATGGTCCCTAAGCTATTTCCACATGGTCAAGGATTTAAAATCCTCAAGAGTGATAAGAATATATAATCTGACCTCTGCATGTCTGCCAACAGGAAGACTTTTTTCAAACAAATTATTTTATGTTAACATAAACGTTCTTTGTATACTGGCTGCATGAGCTTCTTACCCCATATTTAATCCAAATCATCACAAAAGCAAGGTGAGGAACTGCAAGTCTGTATCAGTTTGATTCAGTTTGCTGAATGCAGTTGAGAATTTCTTCAAAAAAGTTATCTGCCACCTCTTCCCTTAAGTGCTCCTCAGACAATGTTTGCAATTCACTCATCTTCATGCAGCATCTTTCAGTAGTTATCTCTCAGTCTCACAGATTCCTCAGCCCTTACAAAGAATGACATGCCACATTGCCAGGTTGACTCTCAAAGGGTAGTGCTCTGGTAAGGCTGGTCCTTCTGCAGAAGCATGTGGTATTGTCTTCTATTAGCTCAAAAGACAGAAATCCTGATCAATACAGTGTGCCCTTTTTAAAGGTAAAAGAGTTCTCTTCTCACAATGCACCTTGGTTATGGGTCTGAGATCCCAAGAGTTTTCTTCCCCACTTCCACTATATTTGGACTGGAGACCAACATCAACCTTTTTCTATGCCTCTTCATCAGGCTTTTGTTTTCTTTTCAATGATCTGAAGCATCTTTTAATGAAAGTTTCCACACTTATCAAGACCTTCAAATAAATTTCAGTTGTCCCATTACCACATTTTATTCAAAACATTTCTAAGTCTAGAGACTTCTCGCATAAAACACATCAAACAAAATAGATCTTCAGTACACCAAAATATTATCACTGATTTCTTTTAAAGCACATTAAGATACAGATGACCTTACAGGAACATGGAAAAGGGAACCTTGTATAAAGTAATGCCATTAATTCTTTCTATGAGCTATTCAACACCAGGACAGCACCTTCAATCCTTACAACATAACCCAAGATTCTCCTTTTTCCATTTTGAGTTATACAGATTTTGTCATGTTGTTACAAAATTGGTTTACAATTGTTCTGGTGATGGTGATTATTTGCTATTCGATCAATACCTGCCTGATTTGCAATCAAGACATGAATTTAAAAAAAACCTAATATTTCTTTAGATTAAAAGCTGTGGAGGAATATACCAACTCTATTGACAGAAGTTATTCAATGTACAGAAGCACAGAGCTACCCCGCTTCCTGTGGTCATTGCCTTTTTCTCATACACTGGGAAAAATACCATTCTGATGAGATCTGAAGTTTTAATACCTTCTTTGTGGGACTATGACCCTTTTATATGGAATTCAGAAGCTGAAGCATAGGTAAACAATATCTACCTGCATCTTTCAACTTGAGTTTTCGAAAATTGGCATGGGAAGAAATGAGAAATGACATGGGACTGGGAGATGGGAAGAGATTGATCAATTTATTATTTTTTAAACAGAAAATGTAAGAAAGCGACTTCCCTCTCATGATAGAACTTAACAAAACAAAACTCTTCAAATCTCAACGGCTGAAGTTCTTTCTAATGAGACTTGATTTGGGGAAAATATCAAACTTTTCTCACTGCACAGTGACAGCATTCCTATCATATTTTCCTATTGAATGAGCAGGGAATATATGAACACCAGCTATGTGGTTGCGTCAATACGCTCTTTGACACAGCAATTAATAGAGGAACATGGCTGAAAGCCTAAAGATCAAGTACTTCAGTTCTAAAGTTTTCAGATTTAATTATTAGGAGCATAACATAGGAAAATAAAATACTGGCTTATTTTAAAACAGGTAAAACAATTGTGTTTTTGTATAAACCTGATACCACCAAAGTCGGCATATTCTTCACTAGCAAAGCCAATGCAAAGGTCACATACTTAAGTTCTTTGTGCAGAGAGGACATCTTTCTGACTTTAAAGCATCTGCCACAGTATGGGCACTAAGCCTGAGGGAGTTATTTGAGCTCTACTGTATTGTAAGTAACACAGTAATATTAGACAACACTGTTTCTCATTAATACAAGAGCTAAGGGCGAAATAGTAGGCTTACTGTGCAGTTACATAGTTATATTAAAAAATTTACCAGTCTGAGTGAACTGAATTGTCACACTCAATAGTCTAATAAATACTACTTCAGACAAAAAAAAAGTTGCACTTCTAACAGAGCACTTTCAAAAAACTTAGATGTAAGTAAAGAACAGTAATGATTACTATCACAATGGGTAGTATGAATTCTCAATTTGTGTATAATATTTAATGACAAACATGAAACTTTATATAAGGCATAAGAAGTGTATATCTATTTCTTTAATTCGGGTTTTCTGTTCAAACTTCTGCAAACCTGTTAAAAAAAAATTCTAAAGGAAGTCTTTCAACACAACCTTTTCATTTTCAGATAGTTTGCTAGTTGGTTGTTGTATATATTTTAAGTTCTATGTTTTAAAAACAAAGGTCATATGGTAACAGTCTGATCTCCAGCTGGATGAGTTATGTATCACCAATACCACATAAAAGTACAGACTAATATTTGCATTATCTTTAAGTAGGCATATAAATCCAAAGTGTACAAACTTTAAAATATTTCCATTTACAGAGCTTTTCTCAAGAATGTTGCTATAAAGTGAATGAGGCAGAGACGTGGAAACAGATGAAATTTGTTTATATTCCCAAATAAGGATTTGCAGTGTTCTCCCCATTTAAGTTATACTACTTCCAAAGCTAGTGATCATCCAGAACAAAGAAAGTCTTATTTATTTTCTGCATATGCTGAAGTTAAATATATTGATCTGTCAACCCAAATGAACCAACACATGCCTGCTATGATCTTAAGTTTTTAGTTTGGAATAATGACCACTACTTGTCCAAGCAAAAAATTCACTGTTCCTGGAGCCAGAAAGTCCAGACACTTACACTGTTTATACCTAACCTGGGTAAAATCCTGTAAAAGTGACTGCATCCTCTTCGATGTCACACCTGGTCAGGAAAAAAATACAATTTATAGAGCTGACTGGCCATACTAATTCAGATCAAAGGTCTACCAATTCTAACGTGGAGTATCCAATAAGAACTGATATTAGATGCCCAGAGAAGGAGTAAAAGTGAATGACCCCTGTCTGGTATACTCTCTTCACTCACTCACCTTGTGGGGACCTACAGATCAGGCACTTCCCAACTTTGATGCTCGCTCTCTTCTGTTTTAAGAAGGCCAAAGGTATTTCTTCCTTGAATTTTTAAATGTTTCTTGAAACTAAGTAATCTTCTGGCTTCCACAATATTCTGTAGCAATGACTTCCATGGTTTAATAATGCCTTGTGTGGAAAATTTCTCTCTTGCTTTTTAATCTCTTATTCAGTAAATTAATTTGATGGCACCTGATGCGTATTATGAGCAATGGTGAATAACTGCTTGACACCGACCTTCTCTATATGCCACCTGATTTATATAATCATCTCTCTATATATCCCTTCCCTCTTTTCCTAGCTGAAGAATTTCTGTCCATTACCCAGTTCCTCGCACTGAGCTGCTCCAGAGCTTTCATTATCAGTAGTAGAACTATGTTCTAGTTCTACTGTACTTTTGGGGAACAGCAAATCATAATTGCACAAAGTACTAAAGAGTCATAAACGTATGTAGGTAGAGGGATGATTTGTCTCAATCTCTATTCTTTTCCTAGTAATTCCTAAAGTCTGATTTTCTTTTCTGGCCACTATTGAGTTTGGACTTAATATTATATTTTTATCAATCAATAACACTTCCCCATCATTGGGAATACAAAGTCAGAACTGTTTTTCTGCCAGGTGCATCACTTTATCAACAATAAGCTTCATCGGTGAGTTGAATGCTTTATCACTCAGTACCCCAAGATACTTCTGAAACAATTCATTTAGCTTTCCCCTTTACTATCTTGCATATTTTAGTATCACCAGTAACTTTGTCAACTCTTCCCTCCTTGTATTAAGACAATCTACAAATATGTCGAACAACAGAGATAGGAAGCTGTGGGACACCACTGATGAGCTTCCTCCACTGTGAAAATTGACCATTTCTTCTTACCCCTTATTACCTATTCTTGAACTAGTCTATGAAAGTGTCTTCTCTCTTACGCCACAGTAACTTAATTTTTTAAAAAACCTTTGCTGAATGGAAATCTATGAAATCTTCTCCATACACAGTAAACTTGTTAATTTTGCTTAATTAAAGAGAGGTTCAAAGTTGCATACATCAAGAAAAATGCAATGGAGTGAATTAATTAAATGAAGGGTATGAAGTGCAGCTGTATCTTCTAGCCACTGAGTAGTATTTATTTCCCTGAATATATCCTTAGAAATTCCTTTTCAGCCTCCAAACAGATTTGAGCCACATAGCCTCAAGATCTAGTGTATAAATGCATACAATTTTTAATTTATCTTAAAGAGAACCTTTGCTGACACCTAGCAGATAAATGATTAATTGCACTTCTTACCATCTTTATGGAAGCCCTATATCCGCTATTTTAGAGCCCAAAATGAAAAGTTTATCCAGACAGAGAATAAATGGCACTCATATGCATAAAAAACCCACACACTCACAGAAGTGCAAGTTACAAGCATAATGAAGTACTTCCTAAAATTACATCTTTGGATACAGATATTCTCATTTGTATAATTCCAAACATCTGCGCAAATCTAAGTAGATAATACCCTTAAGATACAAAAAAATAAAAATCCATGCAATGCAGAAAACACTATATAACTTCAGAGCCCTGATAACTTGGTAGACAGGAAGCTTTACTACTAACACCACTAGAGAAGCACCTCCTTCTACCCACAAAATAATAGTCCAATTACATAGGATGAAACAAATTAAACAAAGTGAAGGAATCTTAATATGAACTGAAATTACATAGTCTTATTTGCTGCACTGTCAGTTTCCAGGTGCTCTGCACCCCTGGTCCTTCCTAAGCTTGACAGGGAGTCTGGGAACAGGTCCAAAGCATGAGGCTGCTCATGGCAGAACCATCGCCTTCTCCCACCTTCAGACCCAGCCCTGATAGTTTTTCCACCACAGGTCTTCAGTTCAGATCTTACACTTTCACTCCCCTGCAGCAATGACCATTCCAAGCAAAACATTCATGGAAAAACGAGAAAAAAAATACCATTTACACATTTGCATCCTTCTTCCTTGTTCTCACCACTTTCTGAGTCTGGGTAAAAACACAGCTGACTCACCCTCTGCAGAAGTTCTCCTCTGATGCTTTTTCTTCCTCTGATCTTTAACTCCTGAGCCACAACTTTGATAACTAACTCCTGTTCCAGTGATACAGCCCTAGGTTGGAGACACCTCTTCTGACTCAGGAATCTTTCAGTCACAATTGAAAAGGCTGGAAGAGTGTATGGATAGCACCAATACACATCTGCCTTACCCTTGTGCTCTTCTCCAGTGATCTCTTCCAGAGAAACAACACGAGGCTATATGGGTTTTTGGTCCAACCTAATACAGCCTTTCTCATGGT
This sequence comes from Mycteria americana, assembly GCF_035582795.1. NCBI lineage: Eukaryota > Metazoa > Chordata > Aves > Ciconiiformes > Ciconiidae > Mycteria > Mycteria americana. The sequence continues at coordinate 11,343,999 of NC_134370.1, forward strand.
AGTAAGTATTGTTAACTACTATGTCAAGTGTTTGATAGAGGTTTCAAATGTGATGTACTACTGTGCTGAATTTCTAAGGTATCCCAGCTCTCTCAACTTTATCAATATACGAGAATTTTACAATAACTTCACCAACTGAATCACCTGCAGTATCTATATTATTCTCAATGTTATGTTCTATAATTGTATCTTTCCCTCAGTTATAATCTCAGTTCCACTTCAATCTTGCCATCCCATATCATTTTTAAATAGGAAAATTCGTTCCTTTTAGTAAAGATGGAATAAGGGGTGGGTCTTTGGTGTTGAGGTTTTTTTTCAGTAAGAGCTGTGTAAGGACAAACAGCTTCCCAGATCGCAGAGTCATCTTGAATCATGCACCAGAAAAAGATGATCACTTCCCAAAGAAAGACTTTCTCAAGGTAACACTACCGACTTTCTTGCATTTCTCATTCTTTGAAACATCCAACACTTCAAAATCTTTGAGGTAACTTCTGTCCCTTTCTCCAATGACTTAAGGATTAGCTCTGCTACAAGTTTCTAGTTTTATTACTTTAGCTGGTAGGCCCACCAACCCAAAAGGCCTCTGGATATACTGGTTGCTCAACCATACCGGAATTTCACATAAAAGAAAATACATCAATGAAGTTCTCCAAATGGCAAGTGATTCTTTCTGAATTCACAGCTGTTGAAACACTACCTTGCTAAGACTGAAACACATTTCTTGAGACAAGATCTCATCAAAGGAAGAAATTTCAAAAGCACTTATATAATCTGAAAAAAACAAGCCCTCCTGAACCATGAGATGAGGTACAGGTTTCAATGTAACTTCCTTTTACAGGTTACTCATGAGAATCTGAAAATCCCACCTGAAAAGACCTAAGACTAGAATTTTTAAGAGGTCTAAGCTGCTCAGTTCTGAAAGCCATTGAGGATTGAGCACTGACTTCTGCAGGGTCCTTTCTGAAAAAATCTCAACCTGTATCTTTTAAGCTTCCACAGGTAAAAGCTTACAGCAGCTACAAACGATGGCTTGACAATGGGAAAAAAAAGATTATAAAGATGGCAATGGCAGTAGTCAGAGGTAACGCTTCTGCATCTTCCTATAGACCTAGTGAGAAAGCAGCTTTTGATGGCAGCCTCAGAAGCAGCTTAATCTTCTGCACTGGGGCATGAAGCAGCTGCAGCGTGGACTGCCATAAGGGAAGAAACAGATCAGGAGAAATAAAATGAAGGAAAAGAGATAGAGACAGCAGACTACCATCTAATTATGTCCTTGGTGGAAGAGAAACTCAGAAAAATATCAAGATGAAAAAAGCTTTAAGTCAGCACCTTCCCCTAAATGCAAAGAGGGGGTATGAAGCTAATAAATACTATCTCACCAACCTACAGCAGTTCGTTCCCTTCCCTTGGACTCTCAAGTGATAATTAGGTGAAGGGGAACCAAACTAAAAGAGCCAATGCTTGGCTTCCTTCAAGCCTAATTTCCCAATGGAACAGATACAGTAAGTACGATTACATCATTGCAGATTTGGTATTTCTATACTCAAGTTGTAGTATGGTGTTCCTGAAACCTGACTTTAAAAGCTGCATGCACATCCACATAGTTTATACAAAACAACCACTCCAAATGCTATACCGCTGCATTTATTTGTACCTAAAGAAAGCATTACAGAACAAAAAAATTATATTAAGATACTAAGATATCACTTCAAGGTGTTTTCATTGAAGCGGGCACTGAGATACCAATTTACAATGCTAACTGGTCCACAAAAGGTGTAGAGAAACCCTTCGCTTTAAAGGAGGACTTCACATGAAGGACAGTTTGAAAGAAGCAGATCTAAAGTCAGGACATTTCACAATTTTGTCAAACTTTTTATTTTGGAAAATATTTTTGTTTGACCCACTGCTGAATTAATTTTATTGAGTTGAAAGCCTGGTGAACCTTTTAATAATTTTGGGTTCACAACATATAAAGTCATAAACTTTGCCACTGCCTGTAATTTTGTACATTTCCTTCCTCTCGTCACCAGTCTCTAGAAGCAACGCAAGGACAAAATTAAATAAAATGTATTTATATATTAAATAGTCTTAAATTACATATAGTTTTAACCATCCCACAGCTGCCACAAGCTAAGCTGGCATCACTGTATTCCATATACAGCACGACACTGTATGTGCATACACACACACATAAAAAAGTATATACCTGGGTCCTGCACAAACTTTGGGCATCATTAGAAAGTTTGTAAAATATAGTAAGCATTAAAGTATTATGCAGTTTGGCTGAGGAATCAAAGACACTTTGAATGAAAGCAGTTCAATACAATTACAATTTATTTTGTATCATCGTTATAGCCTACAGCTATAGAAATAGCAGGTACGTTGACATATCGTGAATTTTCTCCCTCAGTCTTTCATATTTTGTTCCATTATTTGTAAACAAGCAATATGTTTCACTTCGTTTTACATCTTACTTAATTTTGATCCTTAGTGACTCTCCCCACATGGAACGCAAGCTTAACACCACCACAAAAAGAGTCAGCTGTTTAACCTTTGCCTTTGTACCCAGAGTTGGAACACCTGGACCAAGCTCCCTGTTGGCAGACCATTACTTCCTCTGGTCCAGAGAACTCACGTGTTACCACAGTAAAACCACAATGATCAAATATATTACGTCACTCATTCCTAGCACAACGTAAGCTTGGGAATGAGACTTCTTTATAGGATCAAGCAGGAAATAAAGTGGGCCACAATGAAAAGCTCCGATTTAGCCACCAGTACCTCAAAGAACAGCAAAAGGCAGATGATGCGCTTTTCTTTCTCTGGGCCCCAATTTCTTCGTCCCCCAATTCTGCCCACTGTGGAAGTCTTCAAAGAAAAACTACCCACCCTAGACCTCACATGTAAAGAAGAAAACCCCATGTTTCAAAGACACATTGATTACATTCAAATGTGCCTAAACGCTAATGTATTTCCTCTCAAACACTTTCCTACAGTTTACCAAACCATTAGGATCTGAGCAATAAGATCCATCAGCTGTCCAGTTAAACATCCACTTAAAGGGACAACATTGCTGATACAATCTTCCAGTCTTTCTGCCAAGTTTGCCACCACAAAGCGTAGGGGGGGAATCACTATGCTCTATAATGAGGAGGGAGCACTGGTAAGAGGGACAACAGTCTCCTTTTAGCAATCTTGTTTCTAGCTGAGGAGGTGGAAGTCTGAGCAGCTTTCCTTCCACTCCCAGCCATCTGTTATAAAACCTCATAAAGGACAGTTCTGCATCAGCAATTACTACTGATAAAACGAAAGTGCTCTGCCACAACCTTTAAAACAGTATGTTTAATTTTGTCAGTCTACAGAGGAACTTACTCTTTCACAGAGCTCCTGACTAACAGCAGTCTCGATTACTTGCCCCCACACACACCCTTTCCCCAATATGCAGCACGTTCTGTGCCAACCATCTCCCCTGAGTTTAACACTGTCATCTACGTTTTGGGGGGAGAGTGGAAACCTGACCTCACGCAGAATTTTATGAGGAAAGCCCAGAAGTCAGAGGGCACTAGTACAAATACCACAAAAATAATATTAAGGAAAATAAAACAGAGGAAAAAAAAATCCACAACCCAAAACACAATAGAAACAATACTTTGTGTTCCTATTTTAAGTGCCTCTCTCAATGCTATATGCATAGCAGCTAAAGGCAAGCTGGAAACCAGCCAGGTCCTGGCTGCCAGCAAAAATTTTGTCACCTCCTTTGAACATCTGAAGTATGTTTACCCAATAGATTTCATTAAATTACACTTCCATTAGGAAGCATACAATGTTGATACTCATCTCAAAGATAAAAGGGATCGCTAAGAGGCATGTCATCCTGCTCCCCAGCTGATTGCTATTTCTGGGCCAATCAAGGAAAGGAGCCAGAACAATACTTAGTTAAAAAAATGCAGCATCTCCCCAAGGACTACATACTAAGAGACTGCAGCTCCATTATCAAAATGAGCATATCATTAATGACAATACACATACAGTACGTTATTTTAATACAACTCATACACAACAAACAAGCTGTATTTGGGTCATTAGCTGAATTTGTAAAGCAGTATTTCCAAGGGTTAGAAACTCCTTATCGAGACACAAAGTTTATAGGTTGGGGGCGGGGGGGACGACACACAAATATTTCATATGATCCCAAAATACAGTGACTATAATAACACTGTGTGGTTTGAAGTGCATTGTAGTAGCTAACAGAACAATAGGCTATTCAAACATAAGTTCTCATTTTGAAGTAAAGCAAAAGTAATGTAAAACACCAGGCACTGTTTTGCTAAACATCTATGAGGCATAATGAAAGCAAAATGCCACTGATGCAGTTTATACTGTATGTTATCACCTTTTAAATTATTATTATAGTACAGTTACAAAATGCAAAAAGGGACTTAAAGCAAATTTTACAAACATTAAAAAAAAAATCTATAGAAAAAACCATGCTGATTGTGAGGCAAGACACTGGAGAGGGAATAACACAAGAGACTCAAATTCACAAGTCCACTAGGACTGTTCAGCTGTTATCCCACAGTAGGCTGAGCCTTTCCTAGTGGAGAGGAGGAGATATCTCTGTCTCTAAGCATTGCTGTTAGATGTATGATGTTTACTGTGCTTCCTAATCTCCAATTCACATAACAGCAATAAAGGGAAGAGGACAAAACCCAAACCATGCTAATTAAAACCCAAAGTAATAGGAAAGGGCTGGGAGGGGTTAGCTCTTTACAGCCAAGCTCTGCCCAGTCCTTTTGCAGCAATCTGTGATTATTAATCTCTAAAAACACTCCTTGCTCAGTATTCTGCAATCTAGACTTCAGCCAATCTCTTTCAACATGCAAAAAACCTTTCGGTTTAGCCATATTTGACATATCATATGAACCCCAATTATCCATCTTTTTGCAATTAATCATCTCACAATTACATTTCCTGCACTTATAAGCATCCAGCTGGGAACTGAGTTTTAATCTAGGAAATAAAAAAAAAGGATTCAGGTTTCTAACAAATTACTTCTAATTAACCAGAACCTTTTCTAGTCATTCCAACCTAAAGACGCCTACAGCAAATGAAAGAATTTATTGTTTGCATTCCTAATGATATTTTAAAATTTCATTTCAATTTCCCCAATGAGTAACTTCCAGGAAATTCACTGCACTTATATTTACTTAAACAAACATTCTGTTAAGCAGGAAATGCACAACAACAAAAAAACCTAGGGGAAGAAAGAGAGAGCTGGTATTACACTGAGCAGAAAAGCTGCTAAATAAAGCTAAAGAACCAGAATGCTAATTAATGGCAATTTCCAAAAGTACACTGCAGCTACACTGCCCAGGCCCTGCCAGAGTTCTTGGGAATCTCAAAACTGCATTCCCAAATAACGGTTTAGAAATGAAAGTGGGTTTTTTTTTTTTACCCCAGAAAAAAATGGTCAATTCTACTGATACAAGGCAGCAACTTACAGTCTGTATAAAGGAAGTGGATTAAATGAAGCCACCTAGTTAGATAACTCAGGAAACTCAGTCAATGGTGGTTAAACAGCACATGAAAGAGCTTTGTCCCACAACTTCCAGTGAGTTCCCCAGGGAAAGATTTGGAATAAGAACCATGCAAAACACACTTACTGCACGACTGGGAACTGCCTGGTATCACAGGGAGGTAACATGAGGTAAGTATCAAATGTAACAGTTTCATTTACATTAAGTCTTATCAATTTTCTCCAACTGTTTCAGAAAGCCAATGCAACCATCTGACAGAATATGATTGTTGCAAAGTAAAGTACACCTTTCATGTTCTTTGGACAGTCAAATACCAGAGGGTTTTCTGGACTGCACTAACTGGCTGATAGATTCAATACCAAGTTAAAGTAGTTAATTATTCTAGAAAAGAGTTATTTTTAATACATCTGAAGCCTTCCAAAACTATTAAATTTTATACGCCTGCATGAACCACCCATTACTTTGACTTTCATTAACTACTTCTGTAGGCATTTTGAGAACACCAAAACCATCGGTACATTTTTGTTTTTATTTGTAACAGAGGTTCAGTTGTGACTGTGGACATCCTTTAACTCATTTACAACAAGGCAAAAACAACAAAACCAGTAGTAACTTCCTCTACCACTACTAAAATTTAGCAAATTGTAATTCCTGCCACAACAGCAACAGCTTTAATTCCAACAGTCCAGCGTCACAAACCAACTAACACCAACCTCCCCTTCACAAACTTCTGCTTAACCTCTCTATCTGATACGCAGAGTACAGCACATTTGACGAGGTGTGAGGAAAGGGTGGATTCTCCTTGATGAGATTCACAGATACATCCTTAGCTATTATAAATATTTAGTCAATATTCAAACCACTCCCTCGTTCTTGGAGATTCCAACCTGAGAGTTGTGTACATGAAGTACCTACCATGACAGTACATGACAGTACATGACAGTACCTACCATGACAGTACATGAAATACCTACCATGAAACACCATGAAGTATCTACCAACACATTTCCAACCTACCAGTGCACTTTCCATTGCGATAAAGGAAGACGTGCGTGAAGCAGCAGCAAGAACATTATGGAAAAGTTCATGTTAGTTGTGAAACTGGTCACCAAAAGACAGAGTGAAAAGCCTGGGTGACAGAAAGAGAACAGTGTGAAAGTGTCGCAAGTTTTTCTTCTTAAAGCCCCTCACAAGACTAAAATGGGAAATTGAGAGACATAATTCAGACAGGCTACAGGCTTCAGTAGGGACTCTGCTCGCAGCTATCAGGATTAAAATGGGCATTCCCATTCTGAAAGCAGTACAAGATACTCGATATTTCAATGCATACTCTAAGTCAGCACTACAAAATCCCACCAGCAGTCCTCCACACTGGTACACAAAAGACCCCGCATTGCTCGCCCAGACACTAGACCACAGGCAGACGTGCCTAGGTGCATGACAGAAAAGCATTGCTTGAGCAGCTTGGATCAAGTAGTTTTAAAAGTCAGAAAGACCAAGGACAGGGCACTTCCAGGTCCCTTGGGATATCTGGCAGAGCTGCACAGCTCCCAACACCAGCAAGTTCAGGCCAGCATTTTATCAGGGTCCAGCTCAGCAAGGACCATGGCCAGGCAGGGCCATGGGGAGCTGGAGAGCAGCATCCCATGGCATCCCTGGAGCAGGGACTGACGGTCCTGAAATGGGGCCCTGGGCCATGGGCGGGCAGGGGAGGCTGCCCAGGGCCGTTAAGGGCTATTGGTGTCCTCAGGGCCCTTGACCACCTGAAACTGGGCAAAACTTTTGCAAGATTTGCAGCTTGCAGAGGATGCAGAAAAAAAGTCAAGCAGATAACACATAGCAGATTTACGTCACCATGGAGGAGAGCAGGGTCAAGTCAGAAATATTCTGCATACAAAGCAACCCTGATCTGAGTTAAAGCCAAGGCCTTGTGTCTGTTGTTACAATAAACTGCTCCAACATTTTAAAAATAGTTTTACTGGTTTACTGCCCTTGAGTCACACTTACCTGAGGCCTGAAACATTGGCAAGTCAGGAAAGAACAGGTGATATTGCAGAGAGATTCAGAAGGTAATAGGCAAACATGAAAAATAAAAAGAATCAGAAGAAAAAAACCCCTCTCAACTGTAGTCATTTAAGTAGGAACACCACAGAGAAAAGCTCTTAAGTGCAAATCTTTCTTATTGCAGTGTTACTTTCACTGGCACATGAAACAGCAATGATAACAGGCTCAAAAAAAACTTTGAAAATAAAGTTAAAAGATACATGTAACTTAAAACTAACATCTTTTCCTACACAGAAAGGTTAAATTGTGGGGTTGACATTTGCATTTGTTACGTTGTCAACGTTTCCTGCCTATCAGCCTATGTACAAACAATATCTAAAGATGTCATCTACATATTTATACCAAAGGAGTTTATGAACAAGACCTGTCAGTATATTTTAACACCTTTCCAAAACGTCAGCTTTCATCAGGTATAAACACAACATGTTTAATTTATTAGTTTGGTTTAATATAAAAAGTTGACAATCATATGTCACCATAACTATTGATAAGGTAAATAAGGACTACAGGAAAATGTCAAAAAGTTATTAAAATATTTCTCAGCTTCCTGAATCAAATTGGATTTATTGGCTTTTCTATGTCAATAAGTGCATCACACATTTTTCTTCATATGGCTATTTTTGAAGTGATGTGTCCAACAGTGAAGTTTACAGACAGACTACAATTCTTGGAGAATTTGAATTCCATTTTGACTGTTTTGGGCAGGGGAAAGGGCTTTGTTTAGTGTTAAAAAAAACCCCCACAAATACACCAATTTGTTCACCTGTATTTAAACACACACCAAAGATTCCTTCTTCTGATCTAAAATATACTAAGCCTGCATAAAAGTTAAAATATAAGGCACAAGAAACTTTGAATACAACTCTGAAGTTGAGCAAAGCAATAAATTTGTTTCCACTTTCTACAGAAGGTGCTTAATTCAATTCCCTCAAGAGGAATGCTACTATCATAGGTCCACTTTCTTTGTTTATAATGTCAGGAGGATAACCTATTCTCACTTCTTTCTACATACTTCCCCAAAAAATGTAACAGAGGGCAGCACAGCCTCATTTCAAGAATTTCATCCCTCCCGCCACTACACAGCCAAACACCTCATCAGTGAGTCATTCCAGCCAGATTGCAATAGTTTGCTCTATAGGGGAAAAAAAAAAAACCTTATTTACCTGTATGCAAGGATAAATTCCATTCTATAGATTAGTTCAAACACTCCTGCCTGAGCCAAACCCAGGCCAAATTACCAGTAGCACAGAAGAGTTTAAAGGCAGGGGGGAACTAGAGAACGGACTGTTCATTGACAGCATCTCTCCCTGCTGGAAAAGGCTTTTCTTTTCTTCAGCAAGTCCCACTCTACACCTCAGCATAAGACATGGAGAAGAATTTTATTATTATACAACCAAGCTGACACTAGGATTTGATACTATGGACATCAAGAAGTATTGCATGCCATGGCCTCTTAACTTTTCTGTAAAACTTATCTGGCAGGGATAAGGATAGGGATTTCTTAGAATACTGAACATGCCCTCCAAGACCTGATTTGGATTTCCTGTTGCTTAGACAAGAGGAATTTTACTAATTCATATCACTTTTGCATCAAAATCACAAATGCAGTGAGTACAGTTGGGGACCCAGATATGGAATATCATAAGTATCAGCCACTAATCCTTTGTTGATATCAGAAACTTAATGCTGAAGACCTTGAAAGTGCATTGGATATGATGGAAAACCAGAGGTTTTGTTTTTCTGTTCAAATGACAAGTAGGTGAAAGAACTGACACATGAGCCACCATAAGTGATCTTTACATACTAATGAAACTCATTGAAAAGACAATTTCCAAAAATGAAAGTAGTCCAAATTTACTAATAACCAGATTTCAGGCTACAGAAGCATGCACTCTGGTTTCCTTTGTTGAAATATGGTATGAGAAGGGGAGTGGAAATTTCCAAAGGGCCCAAATCTTCCACAAAGGAAGGAAGGACCTCAAAAGATAGTCTTGATCCAAAAGGATACATTTAACTACATCAGAACAGGTAGCATCTTGGAGTTATTCCACTATTCCTTCTGCAGGGTACCTGATTTCAGGTTTTATTGCAGAATAGATTTAGCCCAGTTCTTAGACCAAACAGTCTCACTTCAACATGGTTCAAAGCTGTCTGAAACACCCGTCTTTGGTTCAGACCCTTATTTCTGTGTTTGGTGCACACCTGAAATGGAGTTTCCACTTCATTTTCCTCAAAAAGCAATCCTATTCAGACTCACATGCAGTAAGTGAAGAAAACTGGGGGATTCACTTCAAAATCAAAGTACTGCCAAACCATACACCACCACTGTACATGAAGCCCCAGGTGGGAGAAAGTCCTCAGCTAAGACATTTTTTAAAACATACAAACGCCTTGCAAACTGGTCCTATATTATGAGAGAAGGGAACTCAGCAGATGACCTGAGCAACAGAGTACTTCTTAGGTACAAATTAAAGTAAAAACTTCTAAAGTTTGTCCCAGAAAGAGAAGCAGAAAAAGAAAAGTGAAAATAGGGAGGGAGAGGAGCAAATTTTCCTTATGTTCATTCTAAAATTCACGCATTTTAAACCAAGATCTCCACAGGGCACAAGTGCTGAGCCACCGATCTGCATTGCTGAATGCTGGACATGTAGCTCATGAATGGAAAAAGGGGACCTTAATAACACGTCTGAAACTGACTCCCAAGTATGGGTCAGAAGAAAGATGCAGCCCAGGTACCTTCAACTGAAATAAAGATCTAACAGGAGGACAACATGACAGAAGGCGAGGAAAAGACAAAAGGAGCACTAAGGGCTTGAAAAGGCTGGGAAAGCGATTCAGGTTAGCAACCCCTAACTTAATCCTGACCTTTCTGGAACTTTTTACCTTGATTTAGTTGACTGAACTAACTTTGTGGGAAGCTTACACAGCTGAACCACACAGTCTGATTTCTCCGAAGACTGGGCAGAAAGAAGAGGAAATCACGTGGTCACTTATCGGTATTAATAACATTGAATTACAAAACAATACAAAAATGCAGTCATTACAAATCAAACAATTTTTTAATAAAAAAAATTCCTAGAACTATAGTTAAGACCCCTTCTTAGCACTAATAGTTTTACTCCCAACCACATTAACCCTAGATCAATAGTTCTCAGTCTTTTTTTAAGGATGCTAGAAATTATAAAAAATGAAAACTTGTAGTTTCAAAGGCAGTTGCTAAAAGAACAATCCATAGTATTGAAACTAACCTATATTTCTTAAACAAAACAAACAAAAATAATCACAAGAAACTCATCAACTCAGTCCTTTGCACAGTTCTATCTATTTAATACTCACTATCACAGTGCCAAAGAGCTGTACTCATGGATGAGAAACGCTTCTGTGCTAGGTACTCTACAAAATAGGGATCCCTGTGTCAAAATACTTGCAGTTATATGTCTCAAAATACCAACTATCATTACGGATTTAATAAGTTCCTTTTCAAATTTTGAAATAAGAGAATTTGGTTTGATATTAACACTATCATTCTCTCTTAAATCAAATATTAAACCCCACTTTTTTCCTGGTTGGTGATACACCCTAGCAAAGGTTACAGTTAGATTTAATAATGGCTCAAAGCCTTCTACTCATGAATCAGTGGAAAGTGCTCTCTTCATAATGCAGAGGCGTTTTCTATCCAAGGTTCAAGCCAAGACCCACCAAACACAATAGGAGCCTTTCCTCTGATTTGCCAAAATTCACCTTTAAGTCTTTAGTGAACAGGTACAAAGTCTGCAATTGCAATTCGGTGTTTTCCAAAAGCCTACCTAACGTTTCCACACTGACCAGGAGGCTAGGTTGGCAAACACTACTCTTATTCATTCTAGTCTTAATTTCTCTGAAAATAAAAAAACAAACTAAGGCCATGTTGGAAAGTTGTGGGGATTCAGAAAGTGAGTAAAAATGCCACCCAAAGGGAAACATGCAGAGCCCCCACACACACTCTCCGATCTCTTTTGCTTAGGTACCAGGCACCAAATATTTAGTTAGCAAAAACCTTTTATCATTAAACCCATCAGAAATGGTTAAATGTCATTATAGCAGGGAAAATGACTCTGTTCCACTACTGATCCCAGAAGCCTCTTGCTATATTCCTTTTCACTATCTGTTCTTTATATTTCTACTCTAATTTTCATTGATCAGCTCTTTTACGAGTGAAACCTCCTATTGAGGTTTGAAATATTTCTTAAATATTTGTCGTGGTTTAGCCCCAGCCGGCAACTAAGCACCACGCAGCCGCTCGCTCACTCCCCCCCAGTGGGATGGGGGAGAGAATCAGAAGAGTAAAAGTGAGAAAACTCGTGGTTTGAGATAAAGACAGTTTAATAGGTAAAGCAAAAGCCGCGCACGCAAGCAAAGCAAAGCAAGGAATTCATTCACTCCTTCCCATGGGCAGGCAGGTGTTCAGCCATCTCCAGGAAAGCAGGGCTCCATCACACGTAATGGTTACTTGGGAAGACAAGTGCCATCACTCCAAATGTCCTGCCCTTCCTTCTTCTTCCCCAGCTTTATATACTGAGCATGCTGTCATGTGGTATGGAATAGCCCTTTGGTCAGTTTGGATCAACTCTCCTGGCTGTGTCCCCTCCCAGCTTCTTGTGCACCTGGCAGAGCACGGGAAGCTGAAGGCCTTGACCAGTGCAGCAACAACTAAAACATCTCTGTATTATCAACACTGTTTTCAGCACAAATCCAAAACATAGCCCCATACCAGCCACTATAAAGAAAATTAACTCTATCTCAGCTGAAACCAGGACAATATTGGAAAAGGCTTATTTTTCTAGCACTGGCACCCTAAAGGCAGTTTATAAAAAGCGGATGAAAAGTAAGGGAGGTGCTGTATTTGATCCACTTATTATAAATGTGTACAAGCATTAAATCGTCAAACGTACAACTTACAGATCCCCCTAGCCTTTGCAGCGATTTCCTCCCCAACTGAGTAAGAACAGCAAGTTTAAATAGACTTTGTGGCCAAGGACCACTTTTTGTTGTGGTTTGTACAGAAGCTTTAAGAGAAGCTGACTGTACTTGGGACTGACTAGTAAACGATTACAGAATACAAATAAAAAGTTACCAAACAAAAGAACAGAGATATTCACACTTTTTCCATAGGCTTCACATAGTAAAGAACATTACAAGAAGGGAAAAAAACCCCAACCACCATTCTAAAGCACTCCCAGCTGCATTTTTTGCTTTATATTCCTTTGACACCAAGTCTTATGCCAGAAACAAGACAACATCTCCACTGCTGTAAAAGTCCATCTCCTTTTACCTGCACTGGAGCCAGTTCCATAAAGTTCCTTCTGTGTTTACCACTGGTATGTTAAAAAGAACCAGCTTCGAGCACAAAATGGGAAGGTTTTATCAGAGAGAAAACAGGTTAGCATCGTGTGTCTTAGTTATTAAATAGCCAACCTGTAAATATTAAAATGCAAATATTTAAGAAATTTAATATTTTTCAGGACAAATTAAAGCCTGCCTACACCAGGAAATAGCACTCTATCCAACACTGAAAACACTGGCATAAATATCTACTTTGTTCTTGGGTTAGAGTGTGGGGGAGGGGCAGCAGCAAAATTTACATTTTCAGTTAAATTCATCCGTAATTTCTAAGAAAAAAAGATGGAATGAGCTGATTGAATTATTTTCTTTAAGAATCCCTGACACTATCAAATTCATATTAACATGTTAGCTCTTCACTGTCAAATTCATATTAACATGTTAGCTGTTCACAAAGACTTTTTAATCCGTTATAGCAGATTTCTTGAGAGAAAAGCCAAAACCAGAATTCAAACGAACTGCGTTTCTATTGCACTAAATTTCAGTATTCCACTTTTGGAAACCTGAGATTATGAAAATAAAACTATGCAAACCATGATACTTTGCAACTTCATTTTCTTGTAAAACACACAAAAGTTAACACGTAACATCACTAAAGCAGCGCTATGGAAAGCATCAGAAAGAAAGACAGAATACATCTATCACTGTTTCTTCATTTTGCTTACTAACAAATCTAGAATATATTTGCTTTTACAGGAATTTTTAACTGGCACAGAAGAATTTTTACTATGCCAATAACATTACCATAAATTTATAGGCTGTCTCCCGATATTCTATTGCAAAGGTTTTCAGCAAAAACCAAGGTAACTAAAAAATTATTTGTACTAGCAGAATATAATGAATGCTACTATTTGTAATGTTTGACAGCTGTTTGACAACCAGACATACAATATATTCAGTTACGCAAAGAGATTTTTTTACACTCTAATATCTGCCTATGATGCAATCAGAATTTCAACAAGCATTTAAATATGTAATGATCATATCAAAATTTCCCCTTGAATTCTGATCGAGAAAATATCAAGATGAAGCACAAACCTCCTGAAGTTGGGTAGAAATAGTTACTTTTAACAGCAGTGCTTATATTTCAAGTTTCATTTCATGAAAGCAACAGAACCCAGCAAGCAGACAAGAAAAGTCATTAACCACTCATTTGCCAAACTAATTTTTGACATGGGACAGTTAATCGGTCACCAATAAAAAGTTCACCATTTACCAGAAGGCAGCTTCACCATAAAGGAAAGCTATTTTTGACCATGGCAATTAGTCTCCTCATGTTTCAAACACTAAATTCTATTTTCACATTAATTTTTAAAACTATGTGGCTTTAACTTAAAATAAACTGTACATCAAAAGAATGGAAAATAAACAGCCAGGAACACAATTTGACGAATTGGATTTATTTAGTTTATTTAGCTAAACAGGGTCCATTGGATCTCTTTAATAGGCTGACAGTTGCACTGGGCTGGTTAATAAAACATTCAACACAGTATCTTCAGCCAATATAGAAATGCAAATCCCACCAGAAATATTTTATTCATGAAACAGTAATTTCAGTTACTACCAAAGCAAAAAAAAGAAAAAAAAGAAACAGGAAAAAAAAGAAGGGGGGGGAAGAAAGAGAAAAAAAAAAAGGACTCGCTTTGCAAACAAACAGTGCCATCTAGTGTCATTCCCTGAACAAACAAATCAAGAAATCTGAACAGGGCTGTAATTAATCCTTCCAGCGTCAAACTGGTACCTTCTCCCTGTTTTTTTTCTTTATCAGGAGCACATGTCTCTCCCCATTTTGCAGTCAAACACAAATTAGCCTCGCTCTACCTGGAAAAACAAATGAGTAATAACACGTTATGGGACTTGAGAGTGCAGTTCTAGTCTGAAAAGCAAGCATGTTAAAATGATGGGATTTTTTGCTCAGCTTGTCTGCTGTTTTTTCTTGAAATCTTCAGGTTTCTAACTCATGATAGAAACCAAATCAAACTTCTACTTATAAGCAATACAAGTGCCGGTAAGCAATACAACGAAGGGAGAGTGAGATATGCTCTACTCTGCTTTTTTAGTCATTGCATCCCACACCTATGTTCCAACTGCAGAACCTTTATTACTGCTGCTATCAAAAGCAGGACAATGACAGCTTGCTTCTTTTTGCATGACAGGTAGCGGAGTATCACTTGACTAAAATAAGAAATCACTGAGCAAGTGGGAAACAGTAACGCCTTCCTCCTTCTGCCCCCCAAAAAACAGCATTCACCTTCTGTATATTAAGTCACTTTACTCACCAGCTGGCTATAAGTAATTTTGAGCAGACATTGCTTCTTCCACTACCTGCTAGGAAGACCAGCAAACAGATTTAATTCTACTACTTTAAGAAGCAGAAGTTTTAACATAGGAACAAATTACATGGTAAATAGAGAAATGATAGTTCTCTATCTGGGAAAGGCTGATGAGGGCTGGCATCCAGACAAGTCTAAAGACTGCCAGGTGAGAAGGCATGTTTAGTGAAAAAGGCAGAGCAGATGCCACGCTGAATTTCTATTACATGCCTTAAAACATATTTTACAGAAGGATTTCATTCTGCCATAGACCGGTTTTTAGCTTCATTTAATACAGAAACATTTTGTGTGTGAAGGGAGAAAGGAAAGAGAGAGGCATGAATGCGTACAGTGCATGTATGAGTCAATATGCCTTTCATTCATAGCCCCCAGCCAGACCCAAGAATTATCAGACTCACCAAATCACTTCCTGAAAGCACCTTTATTTGTAATCACTCAGCCAAGCCTAGTGCTCCACAAACTGGTTTTTCTTAAAATCACGTGCATCATCTCCACAGTCACTGACTTGCTGAAGGACCAACAAATAACATGCCACAAAACTCACCAGTCTTATCCCTATGTGTTAACAGATGAGCAACATCTCTGGAGAGACACACAGAATTTCCTATGAGTATCAAGGTGAAGTTGGTTGAGAGAATAATCTAGTTAAGGAATTAATTTTATTGACATTAAACATTTGCTGCTTGGTTGCCCTTACCCAGCATATTATCTCCTCACACATTGTGTTATGAGATGCATCTTACTGGTCAAACATGGGAGGATTCTTTGTAAGCAATACCTACAGAATTATAAAACCCAGGAGGTAAGGTGTGCTTCAGTGGTTTGGCCTCTCAGGAATCTCAGTTAAGATGATCAAAACTCCTTAGGTTAATTACAAATTAAGCATGTTAACTTCCATCTTTCACACTTTCCTCTAAGGAAAAGCGTGTCATCACTAGTAAATTCCATGGTTAAATAAATTTCATTCCTTCTCCATACTTCCACACAAAACTACAAAAAAATTCTTAAGATATAAATAAATTAGGGTAAGTTTTCTACAGGGAATCTAAGGTATACCACCTCTTAATCTTTCATCAAAAACTCAGTTCAGGCCTTGAATGTTACAAAAAAAAAAAAGAACACTCTTTCCTGTATCACTTTTTCCCCATTTAAAATAGCAGTATTATAAATAAAGTCATTGCAAAATGTCAAATGCCTCCACCTTCTTCCACCACAAACCCGCCAAGGTGGGGACACAAGTAAAAACAAACTGAAGACAATGTGGAATTTTCCTCCGTAGAAAAGAAGTTGGCCTAATGTTCAGCAGCAGCCAAGCAGACAAATATCATATCAGAAGTTATTAGAAAAGGAACAGAGGAAAATAAACAGTGCCTCTGTATAGAGCAGTTTAAGTACAGGGTAGAGAACTGATTCCTTATCTCAAGAAGGCGACAGTATCTATAAAAATGGCACAGTGAAGGAACTTTTGCTCACAAAATGCTTTTTCAAAATTAGATTGTCAAAGTACATGGTCAGATACTTCAAATTCTTTCTTCTGAAAGAATCAGTTCAATCTCATGTGCATTAAAACAAAACCTCCACAGCCCTGTTCAAAAAAGCTGTATTACTTGCATAGCGAAAACTAACTTGATTGCAAAAGTTTCAAATTTGTCAACAAGATCAGATTTTCACTACAGGCGTGCAGGGTGCATGTGCATACATAATGTGTACACACAGTGGGTTCCCTGCTTTTAACAACATCATTGGGATACAACTATGAAGATATACATCTGTCCCACATACAGTTTATGATTTTGTAACTATAAAGCAATAATGCTTTGCTTTATAAACCAAAATAATCCAGCAGCAAGAGCTGAGTCCCTAAACTTTTAGCACAAACTGGAAAGCTAGGGAAGGCTCTGGCCATAAAGATACAGGCCACTAACTTGTCATTTGACAAAGGTCGTTCATTAAGCTTATAGACATATGAATATTTGTCTGGGTAGGTGACTGAACCTGAAATAAGGGTAGCAAAATTTGCAAAAAGCAGCCAGAATATAACAGACACAGCTGTAGCAGTTGTTCAGGTGAGCTTCTGGACTCAGGTGGTACTTCAGAGTCACACAAAAGAGCTAACTTTATCAAATGAAATTCCATTGCTTATCTCCTGAAATGTTTTTAAAGCTTAACAGCAGTTGTCGTTTTAACAATTATCTTAAACAGAACCTGTAGGAGGTATGAAATGTGAATATATACCTTCACTATTGACTGAACTGAAGCTATTGTAAAATGCCAAAAATGTTTAAATGTTTAATCAAGTTTGGTACAATGTATCTGTCTATATACCTATGACTTCTCCTTCTCTTTTTTTTTTTTTACTTTTAAGTTGAAGGTCAGAATAAACAAAATCAGTACCAACTCTGAGTCTTTAAAAAGAATTAGTACTGTCTCTTGGACTGATAACAAATTCTACCTGTAAAATTTGTCTCTGTGCTGCCATGACAGAATAGGAACAGTTCCTATGCCTCCTCCTTTATTTGATGGCTATTTTTCTTGTTGAATACACCCATCCCACTTTCAGCACTGATTGTGTAGTACTCATTTTTATAATAGGAATATTACTGTATAATATGGCCTTACTGAATTTTTCTATTTCCCTATTTGAATGCCTCGTACTTCAGCTGTAATCTTTTCAGGAAAATGCCCGCCTTTTTTTTGTTTTCTTTTTTATGGTGCTCTGACATTGAGCCAGTACATGGAACCCTTGAGGTGAATACAAATGCTAGCAGATAACCACACATTTGCTAAGTTTAAATAGTTACAGTTTCATCACATGAACTGGGATAGATTCAGGTCAAAGTATTTTTATAAAATCTGGAAAGCCTTTTACCACTGCATATCCCCACTGTTTAAAGATCACTGGCTATTTTCAGGTAACAATTAACACAGACATGCTTTTTTTGAAAAAATAAACAATACCTATAGTCCATGTACTTAACAGACTACAAAGGCTTTTTTGTTGCATTCAGAACTCCACGCAGGCCGTCACCATGGACGTTCTACATCTGAAATAGTCAAAACCAAAATATTTACAAGCTTAAACCACATAATGGTGCATTGGTAGGTGCAGGAAAAGAACCTGCTCGTAGGAAGATTGTTTTAAATTTCAGGAACTCTTTAGTAGGTGGTCCCAAGACTGTAATCAACCCAGAAAGCACAAGTACGTGGTCTGCAACTCCACTTCGGGCCACAAGATAGAGCCATTACCACAGTCTTTGCAACCCAGCAAGCCTAGTCCGTGCAGGAGCCCCAGAGCCACGGCAGGTCTGGGACTACAGTTTGAAACCTAACAGGAACGAAACCCTGCTATAAAAATACGGTGCTGGTATATACTATTGAAAATAAAATCATAAAACCAAGATTTACATCTGCAAGTTAAAAAAGACAACATAAGGTTTAACAAACAGTTTTACTCTGTTTTGAGACATTTATCACACTCAAGCAAGTGTGAAGTAAGCAAGTAAGCAAGCCTGAAACTTAACCTTTTGAGGTGTATACAGCTTTTTTGCAAAGGAGTATCACTTTATGCTTACGCTATTCTTGTATTTCTCCCCTGGCATCTGCTCCCCATGGAAGACTACACAGCACTGAGGCAAGCATCAGCAACCATTGCTGCCTTAAGTTGAGGTGCAATACGTGCTTTAATTTTCCCCATCTGTATTCACAGTGCTGTGCTGAGTACTTTTACATGACAAAATCAAGCTATTCTTTTTTTCATTCCCACTGTTCCTCTCCAAGAGAGAGGGCCAAGATGGAGCAAGGTGGCTTTTTCTCCTCAGATATGATTTAATGCAATTAGTGGGTTACCAACTACCAGTGCATGGGGTAGATGTCATTGCCTCCACACACACCTCTGGACTGCAGAGCACCGATAACTAACTGCGCACATGACTCAAGATAACAAGGCTTAGCAATGAGGGGAAATAAATCTCCTATTTGTGACTTGTTATATTTGATTCGAAAGTTAGAGATGAACAAGCCATGTTCGGAGCAACTTTTCAAAGCACTGTTCAACTAAGCTCCAATCTGTATTTTTCAGAATATACTTCTGGTATAGTAAAGTGCATAGGAAAAAAACACTAAATATTCATTAAGATGCCACAGTATGTAGTAAATAATATCAAAGTGATGGTCCAGTGGTTTGTCATTTTTACACCTATTGCCCAAGATCAAATAAACTCAGTAATTAGATATTACATGTCACAAATAAACCCTAATAATGTCCATCCTTGTGGGCAGTCCATATACTTTATGTTTCCTTATCCTAACTTTTAAATATGTTGCTGTGCTGCTGTTTTCCATAACTGCTTGGGTGAGGGCAAATTTTCAAGATGCTATAAGGCATGCAAAGAACCACAAGATCAAAATTCATACTCATTATGATGTATATAAAAGAAAACTACCAGTCCCAGTTCTGCTATTTTCATGTTTGAAATATAGAACTTCATGTTCTATAGAAATATAGAACTTATTGAAAAAGACTATATACTGAGGTATATGTTTTTTGCAATTCATTTCACAGAGATTATTTCTTTAAAATGAAACACACACTTCAAGATGATTGAGAAATGTCCTCTCCTCAGTGCACACGCTGCTTCACACAGGAAGAAAAGCCAAGTCAAATACATTGGGATCCAGCTGAGATTCCAACTCTGTTTATAAAGAACAATGCCTAACTTTGCAGGCTCACATCTGTGTGCCTTTTGGAAGAGCTGAGAACTTTTGAGCAGCAAACCTGTAAGCTGATCCTAACCCGAAACTACCAGTATCATTCCCAGTTAAGAATTTCCGTTCATCTATAAAACTGAATTCATTTTAAAAGTACTTAGATCTGCTTTCCCTAAAGGCCTGCTAAAGCTCTTACATAAACTCTATATGCTTTGCTTACAAACAGGTCACAATTCATTCAGGACAATATTCAGGCAGAACACTCAAAAGCACTTTCATTTCAGCACACACTCTCCACTTCCTACCTTCAGCAGCCCTGCAGCTTATGGAGTCAAAGTAACATTTCCTTTCCTTCCTCCTCTTCCCTCTTTGAACTCACAACTGAATCATTTTGTTACATGGTTTCCCACAAGTTGCTATTGACTGAAGAATAATCCAAAAAGATTCTCAAGCCCTCACATACAAACTCAGAAAAATGTTAGTACTTAGAACTGGAATTATGTAGGGAATTTAGCTGTAACAACACTATTTTCTATATAACTGAGATTTTTCCAAGCATAGCTGTTATTTTCTTTCAGTACTTTGCTACATCCTTCACTCCACCTTCTTTCCTTGATCTTCTGCTATCCTTAGGTTTTGGACTGTTGTTTTTTTCCCATTATTATGATCCATTCCTTCCTCTTTCTCGTGTTGTTTTTGCTCCTTTGCTCTGAGGACAAACTTACGTTCTTTCTATCACATAACTCCTAGGGCTCTGATGCATTTCTTCCACACACGTTCATTTCTCCTCTTCCATAAAGAGTGCCCAGTTCTGAACTCTCCCATTCCCTATTGCCTGGGAATATGGAAGTACCAATTCCCCCCTTCTGCCTATATAGAGAAATAGGCCAGCAACAACTATATGCTGAAAGCGAATGCTCCCACATCTGAGAAGATAAACAGCATTCACTACAGGTCCAGAAATTGCTCTCTCTTGGAAGCCACTGTTTAGCCAGTAGGGCCATATGCACTTCCTACAGCGGAACTGCATGAGATTGTCTCAAAATTGTGATGCAAGTCTTTTTATCTTAATGTCGTGGTTTAACCCCAGTCAGTAACCAAGGACCACACAGCCGCTCACTCACCCTCCCTCCGAGAGAATCAGAAGGGCATAAGTAAGAAAACTCATGGGTTGAGGTAAGAACAGTTTCATGATTGAAATAAAATAAAATAAAATAAAAATAGTAATAATAAATTGTAATGAAAAGGAAGAAAGGGAGAGGAACAAAAAGAAGAGAGAAACAAAACCCAGGGAAAACAAGTGATGCAACCGCTCACCACCCACCAACCGATGCCCAGCCCGTCCCTGAGCAGCGATCGCTGCCCCCAGCCAGCTCCCCCAGTTTATATACTGAGCATGACATTGTATGGTATGGAATAGCCCTTTGGCCAGTTTGGGTCAGCTGTCCTGGCTATGCTCCCTCACAGCTTCTTGTGCACCTCCTCGCTGGCAGAGCATGGGAAGCTGAAAAGTCCTTGACTAGTATAAGCACTGCTTAGCAACAACTAAAACTTCAGTGTGTTATCACATTATTCTCATGCTAAATCCAAAACACAGCACTATACCAGCTACTAGGAGGAAAATTAACTTTACCCCAGCCAGAACCAGGACATCTAACATTCCTCAAACTTTACAAAATTGCAACCATCTTCTAATACATTTTTGTGCAACTTCTCAACTTGGCAGAAGCACAGAGGAGTGACAGTCAGCTGGATTTCCTGGCTGCAGGTATAAACATTGACTCCCCTCCCCTGAAGGAATCAACTGCTGCCAGCAACCCAAGAAATTCACAGTTCTCCAGTGAATGGAAAATACTGCCAACGGTTATTTCTTTCTCCCTACCCTGGAGGAACTGAGCTGCTGCCAATTAACATAGCATTTTCCTACACTTTGCAATCCCTTTGAACTATTTCAGGATTTTGAAGGAAACGGTTTTGTCTCTATGTAAATCTATTCAGTGCAAATCCTAATCACAAAAAAGGACTGATAACTGTAGCAGAAGCCCCTAGACAAGGGAATCTTGTTAGTTTGCATCCATTACTTGAAAAATGTAGTATTTATAACTGATTTATACAAAAGCCAAGAAGAATCTAAGTGCAATGGAAAAGAAATCACAGAGACTAAGAAATGTAGTGCACATGAGATAAACTACATTCAAAAATTCCACGGATTGGAGATTGTATTGCTTTTCATGTTACTGCCCACATTACTACAAGCTGTCTTAAATGAACCACAATTTTCCACCCAGACTATACTTACGTTATAATTTAAGTATTAATTCTGATGTTCTACCAGGCATTCCTTGAGAAATAGGATTAAAAGCTGACTATTTTTCCTACAGCATGAACACTCACAATGTTTAATTGCACAGAAACAATTCAGAACCAGGGAAAAGGGACAGAAGGCTAGCAACTTCAATATTGGTATGAGACTGCTACAAAAAGAAAAGTGTCTCTTCCCCAGTTTGGTTTTCATCTGTCCATAAATACAGCAAGATACACACAGAACTCATCTCTCACCCTAGTCAAAAACACTCTCTCAGTTGCCTAAATAACTACATTATTATATTTAAAAAATTCTCATTGATGCCTTCTTTATGTAATATGTTAAAAACTCACAAAATCAGCTTCAAGTTTTCCCATTTCTTGTTTGTAGCTTCTCATTCGACTGCTGTACATTCCTCGGCTTTGAGGTGGAATCTCTCGAACTTCAAGTTCCATCTGCTCAAGCTAGCAAGTAAAAATAAAGAAGACATGTAAATCAAAAGGGTAATTAAAGCAAGGATGAATTTACCTAAATTGTTCACAAATACTAAGAAATATTCCTTCTTTATCAAGAAAAATGTTGTTTATTTTGCAATATATAAACAACTTATCAAAATCTTTATACAGCCTTAAGTCAACAAACAGGTGACAATATTATTAACACTTAGAAGGAATGATTCTAGTCAAACGTTTCTGGATTTCAATTCCAAATGTGATTAATACATTTTATTACAAGAAAATAGTAAAACTGAGGTTAAATCACTTCCTGCAAATGAGCATAGCTCAGAAGAAAGCCTACCTCCATCTAGCTGTGTGGTTTTGGCAACCCTTGGCTGAAAAAGGTATTTGATTTGGTTTTACACATACACACACACACACACGTATGTGTGTGTATATATATACACGTGTATATACGTGTGTGTGTGTATATATATACATGTTTAAAGTTTTATTTACCACCAGCCTCTATGTTTAACAAAATAATTCTTGTTCTTTTAAATACTGCTTACTCAGTAGAATTACAAAGTCTGAACTGACTGCCTAAATCTCCATCCTGAATCTGTATGTTGGTATATTAAGCTGCTGAATTTCAGGGTTTAATGGCAATACTATTCAAGAACTTGCATACAGTCGAATACATTAAAATATCAGAGATAGAATGTATCTTTCAAAAGCTTTTTCTATTTATTCTTGCCATGTAGAATACTAAGGGGCCTGAAACACAAGAATATGGCACAGAGGTACAGAAAATCAAGAGTTATAAACCAGGGTTGAGCTGCCTGCTAATTACCTGCCCACTGGGTCATGGAGCCTCCATTACATGGTGCTGTCTGTTCGGGAATTCTGTTTTGCATGGCTGAAGAATCCCTTACCTGCCTTTCAAAATCTTTCCAACTTACTCTAAAAAGATAAAAGAATACCTCTCCTTGGTTGCTGTAGGCACATGAAACAGTATTTATTCACCTTTTACTATCTCAGTTGAGTAATATGGCATTGGAACAGAAATGCCTTTCAATTAGGGTCCCAAGCTACTGCTTACGGGTCTTCACAAGGGACAGCTACAGTTTATTCCTATGTAATCGCTTCCTTACACTTTGAAATTTCATCCTCATATCGTAAGAAAAGCAGCTGAATTTAATCAATGGAATTACCAGATACTCAAAAGTCATTCTGCCTGATCTATTCTGATTATACAAAATGATATTCAATAATAAACTGTAAAGCAGACTTTAATTAAATAGTCAGTAATGAATTGAAACATACAAAGCAATTTCTAATTCTACCCAGTTCTTTGGCTCAGGCTTAACTTTCCAAAGGGGTATTATAAATTAAACTGATAGCTGGAGTTAATGGCTTATTTCTTATCAATTTAATCTCAATATATTTGATCTCAAATGTTCTATAAACATAGAAAATATACCTCTCACATATATATATAATTATATGTGCAAGGTTGAGATACTTTAATGAAGTCTCAATTCTTATCTATTATATAAAAATGAAACCATCTCCCAGTGAATACAGAATTTGCAGCGAGGATCAGACCACAGTCCATGAAATCCAAAACTCATTCTAAAGAGTCAGTATCAGACAGTGTAAGGTCCAAGGAACAGTGATGAAGCATGTATATTTAGGCTGACCAACATTTAACATCTTTTTTTGTCATCATGAGATTTAACGGGTACATTTGTGGCTGCGCTGATAAATTTCCATGCGAAGTCATGCGAAAGTTAGTGGTCCAAGCACGTATGAACTTAAATGCAACCTAATTTCATGCATTTTCACTTTCAGGCCTCATATTATTGGACATAAAATCGCATTTTTCATACACAAGCAAGAACAGAGCTAAATTCTACTAAAAGCGAAAAATAACCTGGCACGTAAATCTCAAAACATCTGTAGAAGCTCCAGTTTTCTTCAGAAAACCTAAAAGCTCAAACTTCTGGTTTTGCTTATGTTCAAACTTGCCACCACTGTGGTGAAGCTGAGCATTTTGGCACCTAACTCTTGCCCAAATTCATAAACCAGGCCCCATCCTTCAGGCTCCTCAGGTGTTTAACCTAGTAGGTTTGCTCCCAACAACACCCAGTACGCTCCCAGCACCGAATACAGCATAAAGTAGATCAGCCACTGGTATTTCCATTCCAAAATACAACAAAGTAAGGTAGCGCTGCTGATGTTGTCCGTTGAGACTCCAAAATAAGTCTCCCCACTCACGCAAGAACTTTTCCACATGGAAATTGCTATGGAGAGTTGCTAGCATTTTATGAAACTTGTAAGCTTTGCTATTTTACTCTGATTCTGAAGTCCTGGAACTAAAATAGAGATCTATATTAAAAAAACCAAGTGTCTAAATAAGAATAACCTAGCATTTGCAACACTAAATTTACATGCATTATTCAAAAGCCAAGTGTCTAGATAAGAATAACCTAGCATTTGCAACACAACAATTTTGTGATGTGTCCCTCATAAAACATAAAGGCAAATAATGCACAGACGTTTTTTTCTTCTCAAAAGCAAAGTTTCACTCAAAAATGCTATTTCCAGCTCTTCTAGCACATGCTAGATTTTACACTCAAAGAATTTCCATAAGGTTATCACAACATTCACCTTTCTTAAAAACCTGGTAAAAATAACATTCAGATACTCCACACAGGATGTAGAATGACAGGAATTCTCTCCAGAGATGTCCTACTCCACAGCTCTGGCTTGAAAAGGCAGCCTGGGAGTCTGAAAAGTTTTGATGTCAGTTCTGCACATAGATCGAATCAATTACACCAGTGATTTTACCCAAACAAAGCAGACAGTGTTTTAAAACAATCAATGGTTAGTCAATGTAAATAAATTATCTCTACAATAATATTTATAACACACGAGAGTGTTATTTCCTAGCCAAGAAGGAAATAAAACAAAACCAGCTAAACCCAGCTTTGACTACTCAAGACAATGAAGCAAACTAATGTATGAAAACTATCAGTAGCAAGGAATTAGGTTTATTTTGATTTTCTACTGTAGCCTTTAGTTTAAAAGAGGATCTTCTTAATCAGTTCTGTTATTAGCAGGTTTGTTCGAATTGATTTTTAAATCCAAGCCTTGACATTAATCACAAACATGTTAGGTAATTGCTTAAAGCCAATAATTGAATTAAGCACCTGTCTAGCAGCATTAGCAACAAGATCTAAAACAAAAGTGTGAAAGAAAAGCCAGTACATTAAAGGAAGATCATCATTAGGATAAAAGTGCAGATACAGGATTCACTTTTTAATCTATTTTAATCTGTATTAAAATAAATACAAATTTAAATTATCTTTTTCTGACATAAGGAGAAGAGTAATGAGCCATTAACTCAACTTCTGCTCCTTCCAATCTTACTTTGAGTAGAAAACCAAATTTGCATTATTTTTCATCAGACCACCCATGGTTTCCCTGTACTGCTATGCTTTTTTGCCATGTCAAGTTGTAGTGAAAAGGAGACGAAAAACATTTCTAGATTTTTACTTTCTTTCAGCTGTTTGAATATGAAAGTGCCCAAAAGGCCTTAATATACCTTCAGAACATCCTCATGAGATGGGACCGTAATTTTACCATGTTTCTCACTGAGAATACCAAATCA
The DNA here is from genome assembly GCF_035582795.1 of Mycteria americana. Taxonomy (NCBI): domain Eukaryota; kingdom Metazoa; phylum Chordata; class Aves; order Ciconiiformes; family Ciconiidae; genus Mycteria; species Mycteria americana. The sequence goes on from NC_134370.1 coordinate 11,370,437, forward strand.
GAGAGGTTAGGCACCTTGCCATCTTCACAGGGTAAACAGGCAGTGGAGTCATCCCAAGATCCAGCTTTCCTGGATGCTATTCCAATGCTCTGGTCTACGACACTAATTCCATTCTTAAAGCAAAAGCACTAGGTATGTCAACAAACACTCTACAGACCTTTTTCTTCCTATGCCACTTTAAAAAGTGAATTTCAATATTACTGTTTAGTTAGTAACCAAATCTTTGATTCAAGTTGCTCAATTATAAGAACTTTCAGGCTAGGAGAACTAATTTCCTTTCCCTATCCTAACAGTCAGATTACATTTCTGAGACTAGATAGACCAAACTCATTTGCAAGCAATAAACAAAAGCAACTTCAGGCAAGGAACTATCGGCTATGTGGGAAAAAGTCAATCTCAACTGTCACCAACACCTTTCCTCAATTACTCCACACCTACAAAACTTCACTTTTATACTCCATCCAGATGGAGGACATGACAGGCTGTAATGGGAACAAATTTAAAAAAAAAGTCACAGTTGCTTAACACATACTGCTTTCTTCTGTCAGTGTAGACCACTAACTAATGCTTGGTTAACATATATACACTTCTCGGATCAGTAACCCACACTACCATTGCCCCCTTGACCTCAAACAACTAAATGTCTTTATGCCTCACTTGCTAAAAGGGAAAAAAAGATCTATTGCTCTACAAGACAATCAGACAGATTAAATCAAGTAGATGCATGGGTCCTACAAGAAAAAAAACCAAACAGTCCAGGTGTGTAAATATTGAATTCAATTCCTAAAGTAAAAGATCTAATCCACAACTCAAAGCCTGTAGCAGCCTGTAATAGCTTACAGCAATAATGCAAACCTTAAATCACTTAACACAAGATTAACAAAGGATACACTCCTCTTGTGTATTTCATATCCTCAAATAAGAACTATTTCAAAAATATTATTTCATTTTCTAATATATTATGGTTAAGTATTTTTAGTGCATCACGTGTGTTAAATGTTACCACTAATGATCCTATTATTTTCCCCAGGAATTTGCAGTTAACATATGAAAAGCCAAAACGTACCAGTTCCCTTGCTTCTTCGAGCTGTTTCTCAACATTTGCAACCATCTGCTTCTTGTCATCTGAAATAGAATTGTGAAAATACCAATATAATTGTGTTCTTGCCATGAAATAAAAATATACCATTTCAAAAGCTTGTATGTATCAGCTAAAACTGACTCAAGGGATTTATTCTGTGTGACATCATCATGCACTGTGATACCCACATTAGTAATTGGGAAAAAAAAAAAAGAGATTGGAGAATCCTTGAAGTCTTCTGCTTTGTTATGCAGCGTTTGCTAGTTAGGAAAGCAGTTACAGCTGCTCCAGGTGTAGGAGTTATGCCTCAGCAGGCACTTGCTGGGTGTGTACAAATGCATGAGAAGACACATACTTATGCCAAATGGAAAAAAAAATTATGGTTTAAGAACAAAGCCTTATCCTATTTATTTGCAAAATATGAGATGCACAAAACCAAGCATCCACTTATAATGAATCTAGGTACTGAAGAAAAATGAGGTTTCTATTCCCCTGCTGGGTCTAGAACCCTGTTTCTCCTGCTTCAACAGAAATAAAATTAAATGCCATGGGAACTACAAGAAAACAGCTGTCTTCTAGTAGCAGTAAAAATGTAAATTAGTAATAAAAGATGAAAATTTTAAAAAGTTAAAATCAGTTATAAGCTATATGTAGCAATCACCATCTGCCAGCAAGTCTATATCCCAGCTATAGAGAGCATGTCTGACTTGCGACCTGCCTCTAACCACCCATTCTCAGGCAGAGAATCCAATATGAACTGAGATTCAGTGTCACTTCTGCCAAATATTCCAACTGCTTGACCACTTGATTTGTTACAGCATGCAAGCAGACTTTCTGAGGAATATTCACTCAATGGATAATAAAAAGTCCCTTCATTGCTTAATTACCGTGGGCATTCAGGGGCTGCAATACTGCCGTTTGCACCACCTTGTGCCCCTCTCATGGCCACATCTTCCATCCTTCTGACTGTAAATCCACACATTGTCTCAATAAAGTTAACAAAACTCTGAACATACAACCCTTTACACCACTGTTTGTTTGAAACCAAGAGCATCATGAGATGTCTGTGCTGGTGGTTTGTCTGATGAGGCAGATAAAAAGTGAATTGCACAAAAGTATCTCCAGTCACTGCTCCCCAGAGATCATGATGGATAAGTCTACATTGGCACAAGAGACTTTATTGTGTATCTTAGACTTCACGGGGTTTTTTTTCAGCCTGAATTCCTTTGCTTCTCTTCCACATGATCTCTTTGTATCCTCAAATTGACACATTAAAGACCAAAAGGGACTATCTGATGACCACCTCTGATCCTCTGCATGCCACAAGCCACTGAATTTCAAGAGGGACCCCCTTTATTAAATGTATATAATTTAGCTTCTCACAGGCTGAAATGCTTTATTTTTGAGCAAACTTAGTGCCGCAGGCAGTAATCAGGGGATGCTGAGGTAGCAACCAAAACCAGAATTTCTGCCATATGAAGTAAAATGTGCCCTTAAAACAACCTTCCTTAAAAGCAACAGAACCACTCTGAAAGGACTATATTGCTACAGTTTTTGGTGAAGCATCCCCAGCATAAGCAAGTCATGTTTCAGCTAAGCCCTCCCACTGGTGTTCCACAGTACCTGCATTACATCTGCATGGGCCTGTCCATCTATCTTCTCATTTACCTAAGATATTCTACACTCTCTTTTAAGGACACGTGAACATCATGATCTGTCCTTCTTCAGTTACATACATTGGAGCTCTGCCTGCAGAGAGGATCAGGTTCAGGATCCTTTCCACCTTTAAGATAATGCAGAGATCTTTGCAAATAACCAGCTAAGCAAGGACTAGAAAAGCTGTCTTCTGAGGATACAACAGTATGTCTGGCAAAATATAGCTAGAATAAAATCTTGAAGAACACTGAAGCCCTCTGAGTAAAGGGAACTCTGCCAGTGACACAAGTGAGAAGTTAGAGCTCACCTCTAAATCCTCCCAAGAGTTTCCCTTCTTATCCTTGAAAAGGCACAGAATTTCATCAAGTAATCCTCTCTACAGAGCTAAAGCCATGGAAAAACAGCACCTTTCTTGCAAATCTGGAATTCACACTGCTATGTCTGGTGGATTCTACTACAAGAGAAGATGTAGGAAGTGCTCATTTCTCTGCAGCACTTTTAGCTCTCTGCTAGCAATGTCTTTCTTTCACTCCCCACCAGGTTCTCATGATGGCACCCCAGTCAGAAAATGTAATGGTTAGTGATTTACCTTCCTAACACAACTAAACTCAAAGGAAAAGAGAATCTGCCACTTGTTTGCCCACACATTTCAATTCTCCTACCCAGCATCCCAAAACACCTCTGTTCCTTCCTTCATTTGGAAGAGGGCAAGATGACGATGGACAAAAGGAAAAACAATGCAAGATATAAAACACACAGTACCATTTTATTGAAGCTGAAATAAAATTTAAAAATATAGCAGCAGAAAATAAATGTACTGTAGCAATTTCAGTATTTCCCTGAGTTTTACTGGATTACAGTTTCCATACACATTAAGTAACTTGAAATTTAGGGACATAAAGTTGGGGTTTTGGGAAAGATATTTCATGCTGTACAAATTCTGTGTGTACTTGTGATTACAAGAACTACCTAGCGCTCCACTGACCAGTAAGATCTTATGTACCCACAGAGATATTAAGGTACAGCCCTTTGCTAGGGAAAACTCAGACAAGGAGGTCTGGCTGAAACTGCTCCCATAAAATTGAGGAGGTATTCAAATGATCTTCAATGGTTTAGTTAATTAAACTTTAACCCAACTCCAGGGTTGCATTTTAACATCGTCCCAGGTTTATCGATACATAATCATGCAGCTGGTGACCAGAGTAACTGCTGGAAGCAAGGCCCACTGACAACAGGCCTTTGTTGTTCCTTCAAATACAGACGTGTGAGCAGGCACATGGCAACATCCCAGCACTGCAGCTTTGGAGCAGTATCTTCACGGACTTCCAGGAAAGCAGCTGAACTTGTTGCAACTGCGATCCTCTAGGGTACACAATACCACGTAGTCCCCAGAGCAAGAAGGGGTGGCAGGATCCAGCAGGGTCACTTTGGTAAGGAAAAGCAAGCTTACCAAAGTATAAGTATCACCCACTTGGTTTCGCTTTCCTCTCTTCCTCTACCTGCATCCATGTAAAATCCTGGTGAGAGTATGCTGCCTGGAACCACTTGTGTGCAGGACTGCCAATACTCTAGGCCTGTTGATATCGGCAACAGAAGCATGAAATGCTACAACACTGTCAACCAGACAGCACGTGCTGGAATGGTTTTCAAACCATTTAATTTCAGTTTTACTGCCACGGTTAAGCTAAGGAAACAACTTATTTCACAGTCAGAATCCCCACAGAAAGAGGACAATATCCACAGGATGACTTACTCAGAGACTGCAGATGAGGTCAGAGGGAGTTACTCAGAATAAGAGAAGCTTGCCACTAATCTAGTAGGTCAGGACAAACAAGTTATGATCCAATTAAAGATCCTCATATTACTAACTGTATTACTCCACTGTGTCATAGTAGTTTTCAATCTGCCTACTTGATAATTTCCTTAAATACACTTCCATCATATGAAATAGTGAAAAGGGGTTTTTATAACTTTTTCCTTAATTCAGAATTGATAACGTCCTTTAAAGAAAACAAAAACACAATGCTCCATCAAATATATCTAAATTTAGCACAGAATTTTTGTCTCCACGTTGCCAGACAGAATGTCCTAAAGAAAATATTGCACATAGCTTGTATAATTTAAATGGTCAAATTGACAAAATATGGATAAAGACTAGAAACAAAAGTGTTTTTTTCCTCCAGGTAAGGATTGCAAACAAAGAAATCCATTCCGTGTTTGTACACAAGGTTGTACCACTTTCTTAAAAGAAACAAGCTTTTACTACATTTTCGTCAGTTCTTTCAGCTTTGCCCTTGCATTAGTCACTGTTTTGTCCCCCAAAATACAGCAGTTACAGAAAGGCAGAAATCTTCCTACAAGCGTAGAAAGATAACACAGCACTGGTTTGATCTCACAACCAATGAAGAGATTAAAAAATTCTGGACCAAGACTGAGTAGTCTCATTGCTTGTCGAATTGCTTCCTTTTATCAGTACATGCTGAGGAAAAGATTGAGTAACAAAGGGCTTCAGTTCATAGACCACTTGCAGATTTTGCCATGCTAGCTGAGGTTGTTTACGTGTTCACCACTGCCAGAAGTTACTGTCCAACAGCAGAGACAAATGGAACGATACATGCATTTCTCTCTTTAGTTTATAAAACTGGGTTCAAGAGGCAAAACATAATGAGCCAGATCTGAAACGGAGACAGTAAACTCCAGTACAGGGGTATAACAGAAAATTAAAGGTGGGACTTTCTTCAGCTAAATCTGTTAAGAGACTGAAATACAGTGCTTTGATTGCTCAGTAGAAAACGCAGCTATTGAGTATCAGAAGAATGACAGCACTCAAGTCTAAAACCATCACAACCCAGAGGCTACCATGCTGGGGAAAGGCTAAGTATCACCATTTGTGCTGGTAAAACTCTCTTTCAGATCAAGCAATCAAAATTTATATAAATTTTTGGTCAAATCACAAGACAGATGTTTCTCTGAAACACCGAGGAATATTAATAAAACACATCAACCAACGATCTTCATTCTTCAAAGACCTGCAGCAACATCACAGAAAACCTATTTAAATGCCTTTTCTCTATTTAGAACACTTTCTTTAATTCTCCAGATGACGTTTGCCTCAACAGAAGACATTTCTTCCCAAGACGTTCTATTGTCCCTGCTGCTTATTGTTTCTGTAGTATCAGAGTGCCTTTGTTACATTTCTTGCTGAACTATTTATGCATTTGTGACAATAGGATTGTTTGTTGAGCCATCATCCTCCCAGAACACAAGACAGCATAAAGTCCTGACAACACCAAACACAGGAACGTTGCAAAAAAATTAACCAGTATTTCTCCAGTTCAACCGAATGCGAAGCTTACAGCAGGTCCATCTTGGGCAGCAGAAGGAAACAAACCAGTCACTAGACTTCAGGAGATCTCTCTGTATTATGCAGAAGTAGCACAAGTCCTTACACCTTTCATCCTGCTTCTTCCAGCGTGGAGGAAGAAGGCCATCAGCAATCTCTCTCAAATCACTGCTGAAAATTGCCACCTCATGTGCATCTCTCCTCACGTCCCCCTCCCACCTCATAATCCTCTTTTTGAGGCTCTCCCAGCCATCTCCACAAGAACTAACTGGAACTTCTGGTGATGAAGAAGCAAAGATCTTGCAAATATTCCTATTAAGAAACAAGGGAAAAATGTGTATTTAAAATATTTCTGATTAAAGTGTTCAGCATAGTCAGAGATTTATTTTCTTTTCCAGGTGGTCAAATGCCTCTATTATCTAAGTCTGCAATTTGTTTTGAAGTCATACGTGAATTTTTTTGCCGATGAAAGACAGAATAGCCCTGAAAACTGAAGCAATGCACACACTCATAAATGTACAGTGCAAGAAGTAGCTATAATGCAAGCCAGTCCAAACCATGTATGAGCACCCTCAAATCCTAACATGGAAAAGCCACCTCTTAAAAACAAAAACAAAAACCCACCATTGTCTTATCTGGAGGCCATTTAGCCCAGTACCACACTACTGGTCCCGCAGGGAACATGCATTCTTTCTCCTCTGAGAGGACGGCAAATTCGAAAAAGACGTTCTAATGGCCACATAAAAAAATCATGATTTCAAAGCCTGCTATGTCACTGTTCTAGGCTATGTCACTGTTTAAGACAATGCTCTTTAGCTCCAAAGTCTCCCTAAGTGAATAAGGGAGGCTGATTCAAGGAGGGGATTATGGAAATCCACTACTACTAAGCAGAATATTCTTCCTACTATTGAACAGACACTGATGACTTCCAAAATCTATATAATTAGGAACTTAAATCTCTATTCTTTTTCCATAAATCAGTGTAGCACTACTGATTTTCAGAAAACTAGCCACTAGTGTATTTATGATGTCCCCCTGTTCCTACAAGAGGTCTGTAAGTTTACTCTGTTTAAAAGTAAACAACACTTTGTGAGGCAGTGGGAAATACTGCTTTGATTAGGTACTTTACATTAGTGAAGAATTCACTGCATCCGCTCAGTAAATTGTTTCAGTGGCCATTTACAGGTTAAACATCATTTCTGGGCAGACTAAATTACACCAGTTCTAAATTTCAATCACAAGAGCTCTTTGGATCTCTCCCTTCTTCATTTTGTAAGTCTCCATTAGAAAACAGAAAAAGCTTTCTACCTCATAAGTACCTGCAGATTGTGACTGAATCATCCATCTCCCCCCCCCCCCCCCCCCCCCCCATCCTTTTTGCTAAGCTCAACAGCAAAATAGCTTTGTTAAGCTGATGAAAAGGCATAGTTTCCTGTCCTTTAATCATGCCTGTGATTGGTCACTGAACGCCAGTTTATCGGAAGACTTTCCAACTTGCTAAGATTAGAATTGGACATGACCTTCCAGAATCAGACCGATTATTACTCAAAATACCCATTTATTCATTTCAGATGTATTTTGGACATCTGAATTAGCGTTGGACTGAGATCATATGTTTTAGCTGACCACCTACCTCGAATCCTGTTTAGAGTCACTACTTCATCACTTCATGATGCATTTCCCACTCTAAAAGTAGGATGTTATTCTTTGGTCCTGGGTGCATGATATTTTTTCCTTTAGTCATATGGAAAAGTATACCATTAGCGTGTGTTTATTCCCTCCTCATATGATATCCACTCCTATGGTTTAAGTACTCTAAAGCTTTGGGAAACGTGCATAGGAAGCAGAGGCAGAAATATTTAATGACCTGGAAACAGAAGAGGCATTAAACTTAGCTAGAAGAGAGACAGACGAGAAATCCACTAGTTTCAGCTTCCCCTGTCTCGTACTAGGAGCCCTATATTAGGGCACTGATTCATATGCGCTAGAAGATTGAGCTGGACTGGTTAAAGAAATTATAATTTTCAGCTTTTTACCCCAACACTCTTATAGACGTTATTGTCTCTACTGCAGGGATACATCATGCATCAGACCACGAATGCTGCAGGTTACTGGCAAACGCATTAACGTAAATGAACACTGATATCTTTAAATCTGCTCCTACGTGTGAGTCACCACAGTCAATTATCCAAATCAAATGTTTTAACAGTAGGCAGCAAAATTACAGATTCGGATTAAATCATGCACGAATTCTGTCCATGCCACATGAAAAAGACTTGATTTCCATTATTGATGTTGTGACACGATCACAATAAAAAGCATTCAGTAGCAATGCTGGTACAAGAAACATTCTCCCAGCTCTGACCCCTGCTCTGCTCAGCCCTTCAGTTGCGCTGGCATAACTTCGCGTGGCCCCACAGCAAGTCAGAAGGGAAGGGCTGATCCTTACAGCTGACCAGCAAACAGTATTCTGTCAGGTTACCCTTAACACATTTCATGAGACAACTCGCCGCTCGAACAGATGCGCACCCGGGGCAGGGAGGCGAATCCTGACTCTGCTGTCTAAGGAGCAAGAAAACACATTCGGGTGACGGGACGCAGAGACAGACCCCGCTAAAAACACACCAACACTCCCCGCCACCACCCCGAGCGCTCGTTGCTGGGAAGCCGGAGGCTCCGGGAGCCGGAGAGGCTCTTACAGACGGGCAGGACGGGCCTGCGGTGCGCAGCGAGAGCCGTGAAGCCGGAGAGCAGCGCAGGCGGGAGCCCAGCACGCCGGGCGACGACGGCCTCTCCGCGGCGCCAGGCGAGCAGCCCCCCCGCCGCAGGCGCCCGCCGCTCACCTCCTACCAGCTTGGGCACCTTCCCGATCCTGCCCGTGATCTCGGCGGTCAGCACCGCGAAGTCCTGCTCGTAGCTCTCGAAATCGGAGGACATGGCGGCGGCGGCGCTGGGGGAGGCCGCGGCCCCGCTGCGCTCCGCGGGGACACCGCGCTCGGCCGGGCGCCCTCAGCCGCTCCGCACCGAGGCGCTTCCGCGTTCTGCTACCCGCAAAGGCGTCCCCCCGCCTCCGGGCGCCTCGCCACAGGTTCCGGCGAAACTCTCCGCCCCCGCTCAGGCGCTTTAACCAGCACGGCCCAGCTCCCCGCTGCCGCCCCGCCACCCCTTGGCGGGCTCGAACTGCAGCCTCAAGCCCAGAGGAGGAGAAGGAGAAGGCGGCGGCGGCCCGCTCGTGCCCTGCAACCCGGGACGCCGCAGCTCCCCCCGCCCCGCCTTGTAACCCTGCTCCTCCGGCGGAGCCGGGGCGGGGGGACGAGGCTGAGGCGCCGCCCGCGGGACGCTGTTTCCCGGCGGGACCCTATTGCCAACGGACTGCCGGGGGGCAGCGGCGGAGCCGGAGGCGCCGGCGGGCGGGGGCAAAGGCGGGCTCCGCTCCCCCCGCCTCCCCGGGCCGGCGGGGCGGGGCCGAGGCCGAGGCCCGCCGGACCCCGACGCCTCCCCTTCCTCTCGGCGCTCCCTCTCTCTCGGCAGCCGGCGGGACGGCGTGGGGCTGAGCGCGGCGGGAGCCATGCGCGGCGGCGGCGGGGTGGCGGCGGCGGGCGGGCGGCGGTAGCGGCCATGGGCGGGCCGGGGGGGCTGCGCCGGGCGCGGCGGCTGTGCCACTGGGGGCCGCTGGTGGCCCTGGCCGTGGTGGCCGTGTGCTCCGCCACCGCCATGGCGGACGCCGCGCTGTGGTACTGGCCCCTGGACACCGCCGGGGGAAGCGTCAACTTCATCATGCTCCTCAACTGGACCGTCATGATCCTCTACAACTACTTCAGCGCCATGTTTGTCGGCCCGGGGTACGTCCCTCTGGGGTGGACGCCGGTAAGCGCTGGCTTTCGATCGCCTCCTCCCCCGGCCGGGCTCGGTGAGGCGCGGGGCGGGGGCCGGGGCGGCGGGGCCGGGCGGGGGGACCGGCGGGCCTGCCCTTGTGCCGGGGCCGGCCTCTGAAAGGAGCGTGTCCAGGGATCGGAAAGGCAGTAGAAATCGCGTGTCTTTGATGCCACCATTTTTCCCCTTTCTCCCCGAAGAATGCAGCCAGCCCCTCAGGCCACTCCTTTCTCCTTATCTTGTTTCGACATCTTCACTTTCTGCCTCTCTCGCTTTGCTGCTGCTTCCAGCGTGTCCAGTATGCTCCAGCTTACTCCATCCCTTCCTTGTTCTGTCAGTTACGGTGATCTGGGGCTGAACGGTAATGCTGCTTTATTGGCAGTACTCGTTATGTTTTATAGACGCTTCTCAAAACAAAACGACAGGAAACAAGTGCTGTGAGCCGGGAATGAGAACTTCAAGGTTATCTCCATGCTCATGCAGACGCTGTTACACTGAAGACTTTGCTGCTAGTAATAAGGATTAGAAGAACTTCATTTAGCAAATTTTTTTTTTTTTTATGTGAGCCAGAAAATGCCATGTTTCTCTTGTGTTCAATACAGTATTATAAGTCGAGGTAGAAATTTGCATTTCCTTTGCTTCAGTAATCCCTTGGAAGAGTAGTAGTCAAGGACCAGAACGATACAGGTTCAGTATCTCAAGACGGCTGGACAGAGTTTGTGTTCCAGTGGCATGATATAAAGATTAGTAATAATTGCATTTCTACTTGTGGAATACTTCTCAGGACGGAGTCTAGTGAGAAGAGGATCCTGTTGCAGTCCTAGCAGGACAACTAGGTATTCCACTTTGTGAAGAGAAGATTTTGGCAGTATTACTACTTGCTATCTACAAGTCTTTCTGTCTCTCTTCTTGCTGTAGTTGGCGTATGTGTGTGTGTAAGAGAGAGAGGGTGGAAAACAAGAGCTCGTTGAACATTAATGGTTACCAGTACTGTATCTTAGTAGTAAGCCTAGATTGGCTCATGGTATAAAATGGAGAGACAAGGTGAACAAGCTTTTTCTTTAAATTATAAAGGCTTCATGCTGGTTTTTTTACTCTCAGAACTTCACTATGAAACCCTGCTTGTACAGTCACTCTTCCTGATGGAAGAACTGTTTATTTCTTTTAGCAACCAGCACTTTCAACAGTGGGAGATGGCTGTGTTGATAGCCAAGAGATGATTTCACTTTGGTTTTTTTCTCTCCTCGCCACCTACCATTAAATAGGGTTGGGTTATGAAACACACCCTGTCAGAAGAAAGCAAAGATGCTTAGGTTAGGAAAGTGCCAAAATATGTATTGCCAGTAGAATTATGTATACGTCTAACATGCCTATTCTTCTGTTTAAAGGAAAAATCTCAGGATTGCATGTATCTCCAATACTGTAAAGTGTGTCAGTCTTATAAGGCACCACGTTCACACCACTGTCGAAAGTGTAACAGGTACTGTCTTTCTTTAAAATTGCTTTAAATCCATATTAAAGCAGCTTCGACTCTAATGATGAGGTATTAATATAATTTATTCTTCCCAGTCTTGTATTGTGCATTTTTAAAGCCTTCTATATGAACACTATACCCGTTAGTGGTGGGTTGACCCTGGCTGGATGCCAGGTGCCCACCACAGCTGCTCTGTCGCTCCCCTCCTCAGCTGGTCAGGGGAGAGAAAATAAAATGAAAGGCTCATGGGTCGAGATAAGGAGAGGGAGAGGTCACTCACCAATTACTGCCGCAGGCAAAATGGACCCGACTTGGGGAAATTAGTTTAATTTATTACCAATCAAATCAGAGTAAGGTAATGAGAAAACAAAACCTAAATCTTAAAACACCTCCCCTCCACCTCTCCCTTCTTCCCAGGCTCAACTTCGCTCCCAATTTTCCCTACCTCCTCCCCTGCCCCAGCAGCTCAGGGGGATGGGGAACGGGGGTTGCGGTCAGTTCATCACACGTTGTCTCTGCCGCTCCTTCCTCCTCAGGGGGAGGAATCCTCGTGCTCTTCCCCTGCTCTGGCATGGGGTCCCTCCCACAGGAGACAGTCCTCCACAAAATTCTCCAATGCGAGTCCTTCCCACGGGCTGCAGTTCTTCACAAACTGCTCCAGCGTGGGTCCCTTCCACGGGGTGCAGTCCTTCAGGAACAGACTGGTCCAGCATGGGTCCCCCACAGGGTCACAAGTCCTGCCAGCAAACCTGCTCCAGCATGGGCTTCTCTCTCCACGGGTCTGCAGGTCCTGCCAGGAGCCTGCTCCGGTGTGGACTTCCCACGGGATCACAGCCTCCTTCGGGCATCCACCTGCTCCAGCGTGGGGTCCTCCATTGGCTGCGGGTGGATATCTGCTCCACTGTGGACCTCCATGGGCTGCAGGGGGACGGCCTGCCTCACCATGGTCTTCACCATGGGCTGCAGGGGAATCTCTGCTCCGGCACCTGGAGCACCTCCTCCCCCTCCTTCTTCACTGACCTTGGTGTCTGCAGAGTTGTTCCTCTCGCATATTGTCGCTCCTTTCTCCTGCTGCTGATGTGCAGGTTTTTTTCCCCTCTTCTTAAATATGTTATCCCAGAGGTATCCCATCACTGATGGGCTTGGCCTTGGCCAGCGGCGGGTCTGTCTTGGAGCCAGCTGACATTGGCTCCATCGGACATAGGGGAAGCTTCTAGCAGCTTCTCACAGAAGCCACCCCTGTAGCCCCCATGCTACCAAAGCCTTGCCACACAAACCCAATACACCACCATTTCAAATATTTCCACTTTCTAGGTGTATGATTTCTATATGGTTTTACTGTGTCTTAGTTTAATAAATAAATCTGTCTCTAACATTTTCTTTTTAGCTTGAAATCAGTTCCTCTTAAGAACTTCTTAACAGTATTAACAAAACATTGCAGTACTGTTTCAGGGAAGTGAGCCTGTGTAAATACCTAAAAATCTTTCAGTCCTCTGCAAGTTCTGAGTCCAAACATTCACCTGCTCAGAGAGTAGAAAAGCCTATTCTGTCATCTTTCCAAATGGGAGTTAAATGTTGATTTGAGTGGAAATTTTGGACTGTTCTTTATTGTTCCCTAAAGGTTTTTTTCAAGAGGAGTCAGCATGTTAAGTGAACTATAATAAGCCTTTTGGGTCAACTTAAAAAGTTTGTGCCTTGTTATGTGTTAGTCTTCCAACAGACTTGCTTTGAGCTAAAGGACGCTTTTATTATAAATAGCTGCACTGGAATTTAGTGCAGCTTGAAAAATGCAAGCCTCTGACAAAAAGTCAGATGTCTGCAGTCCAGGCTGTAGTTGCATTTATCTTGGGTTTACTGGACAGGTCCTCCTCTGAAGGACTATTAGAGAACGTGGTAAAAGGATAGTGCAACATATGCATTCATTTGTTATTTCAATAAACACAAGATGCACAGTCAGTGTGCTTTTAGGAAGCAGAGAGTGAAACTGTAGAGCAGTGCTGTAATTTGGCTGCATCATCCTGGGATTTAAAATTAGACTCCTTTCCTTGAGTGACAATCTTTACACTGAGGACTTAGTGGAAAATGGCAGCAGATTCTGATGATTGCTTTGGCAAAAGCAAGTTCTTTAAATAATGTAGCTTTTGTCAAATAAAACAGAAGAAACTGCAGCACATTCTCCAAATCATTTTACTCTTATGCTTTAAGAATTTTCTGCCCCCTCAACTCTGGCCAAAGTAACTCGTTCCACATGTATTTCTAGCCTGTTGCAGTGAAGTAGGTAACTTAAACCACCGCCAAAAGTCTTCTATGCTATGGCAAGTTTCAGTGCATGAATGGAGTCACTTCTTGTGGCCCACCTGAATGGGGTGAGGTTTCTGGCTAAGATCTGGGAACTTCTTCAGAAACACTTGTGCTGGTAATTACGATTGCATGTTCAAGAACTTGTACAGTAGCAGTTGAGCATATGCTAATGAAGAATAATTAATTCTTTAAAAGGGAGAAACTGAACTCCTGTTGGGAAGGGACTGGCTTAAAAGATAATGAGGTCAGTAGTTCCAAAACAGTTAACTTTTATTTTCAGAGGAGATGGATATTTGCGTAATTCAGTCCTTTGTTTATCACTTAGGTTTGGTGCAGATTAATTGCAACATTATAGTTAGTGACTTTTACACCTGTTAAGTTAAATCAATGCAATTTGGGATATGGACAAATCTTTTATCAGGTGTTTTTTTTCACCTGTAAGCTAAACCAAAATAACTAGCTTTATATCAAATACAAGAGTGTCTCTAGGGTGTTTATGCTTGTTAAATAGATTTTGAAAAGGATTTACAGCGGTGTAAGGTCAATACATAGCAACTGATGAAGCTTTGTGAGGGTCTGCTACTGAAAAGAAAGAGAGATTAACACACTTCTGTCTGTGGATCTTTGTATGTTCTTTCTCCAAGTAGTTCACAGGGGATTTGATATTTCCTTTATTTTCCTGGTGTGCTTATTTAAAAAAATTGGCAATAATATTAGTGCTTAATTATTGTGTTGATAGTTCTTACATGTCCCATTCTAGACCTCTGTCTCCTGACTCTGGAATATGCTGTTTATTAGCAACTAGCAAGTCTGAGTAAAGAGGAGGAGGGATAATTAGGGAGGGTAGGACCTGGGAGCACTTTTTATTTTGCTTTGTTTCACTCTACAGCATGAAATATCATTCTGAATAGCAACAAAAAAAGAAACTACTGTGTTGATCTGTCAGAAATTGGTGGGTTTAAATGAATGAATGGAGGTCGAGTAGTAGAAAGTTAGCTGTCCTTTTCTTTGAGCTTTTTGAAAAACATCATACATGTCCTTTATATTAATCAATATTTATTATTCACAGATGTGTTATGAAGATGGATCACCATTGTCCTTGGATCAACAACTGTTGTGGGTACCAGAATCACGCATCTTTCACTCTGTTTCTCCTCTTAGCTCCACTGGGATGCATTCACGCTTCTTTCATATTTGTTATGACTATGTACACGCAGCTTTACAACAGAGTAAGAACACATAATTAAATGCTTAAAATATTATTTAAGTTGAATGGGTAATTTATCTCTGGAAGTATGAGACAATTTGGTTTCCTGAGAAGAAGCATGTGGAATTCCTTGTTATTCTTTCAACATGTACTCTCAGTTCTGCTCTCCGCCTCTGAGAAGTATGTTCATTAATTGGAGGAGGATTCAAAGAAAGTTGTTTCTATTTTTCCTTTATTTTTTTGTTCCTGTTGCTTGTGATAATCACTGGGAGTTTCCTAGAGCTTTGCATTGACTGAAGACAGTTTCTGAGTAGCACTTGAGAGAGAGAGAGAGAGACAGGCTGTGTTTTGGCTGGCACAGAAACTTGCTGCTATTTATTTCCAACACACAAGTTAGATGCTATTTATTTTCTTTTGCTTGCCACTTTTTTAGAATTGTATCCAATTCTTCAAGGAAAAAAAAGTACTTTATTTTTAGAACTAAAAATAAATTACGGTGGATTTGTTTTTAAATGGAAAAATTTAACTGCAGCAACAATGAGCAAAGCTTGTTCTGGAATACATCCCTTATCTCAGATCCATGGTTAAGATTATGAGCTTTGATTTCAGCCTTTGTGGTTGCAATGAAGAGCTTGAAAACATCAACTGAGTGTAACAGATGAAGGCTGCATGTTGTATTTGCAGAGCAATAAGGTTGAGAACTGCTATCTGCTAAAGCTTTCAGAGGAAAACCTGTAGCGTTTCCATTGAAAATGGGTACTGTGCTATGCAAACATTTTCTATCTGAAACCGGTGAATGCGTTTTTGTTAATGTGCCAGAGTCCAGATTTTTTTGCCAATTTTGGGCCCAACTTGTGGAGCTTGCAAGATGGCGATTTTGGTTTAGCTTTCCATCTAGAGAAGGCCTACATCTAGCAAAGAATGTATTTCTGAAGAGGAAGTCTTTTGAATACGTTTGGGGGTTTTTTTGTTTGTGGTTGGTTTTTTTTTAAATTACTCCACTTGCATTATAAACCTGTCAGAAGTTGGACACTTACCTTCAGAGCCAGATTTCTTGATTTCTTATTGCTAACTTGTTTTGTTTCAGCAGTCAGAGTGTTCTAGAGCTGAATGATATTTTCCCATTGCAGATATCTTTTGGGTGGAGTTCCGTAAAGATTGACATGAGTGCAGCCAAAAGAGACCCTCGACCCATTATTCCCTTTGGACTGTCTGCATTTGCTGCATCTTTATTTGCCTTAGGACTGGCATTAGGAACAACTATTGCTGTTGGTATGCTGTTTATTATCCAGGTAAGTTTATGGCTTCTGTTACAAAGAAGTTAAAAGCTGTAAGTTTTGCCTTGTTGTGGAGCAGAAACAGAATTCAGGATTGAAACAGGAGCAGTTGTTTAGAGCTTATGTTGCTGTGTAATTTTTCCAGGGTTTTATGTTGCTTTCTCCCAGTTCCTCTGTTGTTACCACAATTTTTAAAAAAATTATTTTTCATGGGAGAACTTGGAGGTAAAAATCTAATGAACTAAGGAAACATGAGATGGGCTTTATAAACTCTCTGGAAAAGGCAAAATACTTGGTATTTCAGGAGTACATGCCCCTAACGCTGAAAATAGGTATAAACATGCCTGATATATTACTTCAAATGTTTGAGATCTTTGGAAGGAAACAAAAATACACATTTTAAGCATAGACTGAAATACTGTGTGGTACTGTCTAAGTGTATAATTCTAGAGGATAGCATTAGCGTCTATGCTGAATCTTAATTTTGAATGTTTTATATGTTTCAGTTAAGCCTATAAAAGTTGTTTTGTGTTTAAAGCAAATTTAGTTTGTTAAATGACATTTTCTTTGCTTAGCTGATGTATGTCTGCAGAAAATCAACGCTAATTTCACCTAACACTTTTATTTTAGATGAAAGTCATTTTGACAAATAAAACTTCAATCGAGTCCTGGATTGAAGAAAAGGTAAGCTTTTATTACAGTATTCTTGTACTGCATTGTTACAAAGTTTATTCTCCATATTTGCCAGTTTCTTGTTTCACCTCTCTGGATTTAAACCAAAGGTGTCATTTCAATTCACCACTGACCTAACACCTACAACCACCTTTTCCCTCACTGTCTCTGAAATACATGAGAAATCATGTAACTGCATAGATTTTTATTTTCTTTTTTGTTTGGGGGAATTGGTGTGAACATAGAAAAATACTTGCTTTTAAGAGACTTTGCTTATCTACTTGGAATATGTGGGTGTTTTCGTCTGAAACTTGAGTTGTCTTTGCTTCTCGTTATGCCTGCCTGTGTCTAATTGTCCACCTCCCCTACCCATTCTAGGTGGCATGTTTTGGCTTATGATTTTCCTCATTTTTTACTTCTCTGGTGAAACTTGGGAGGATTTTCCATGATTTTGAAGAAGTACTAGAAAATAATGACATACCTAGTCTTTTCTCCTTTAAATTTATCTTTGATTTCCATATCTTTATAGAGGTTTTCACAAGATTTTTCAGAAGAAATATAGCCAAGCAGCAGAAGTTAAGTTTAGAGGAAGCAAAACGGACTCAATGTTTAGAAACTAGTTCAGTGCTACCAGCTTATTTTGTATAAGTCCACAAACATTTCATTATTATCTTGTTGTCTTTCTTTTATTCTGTGTCAAAGTTAGCATGAGGATCTTGACTGTGTATAAGTACCTAAGTATTGTAATGCCTTCTCTTTGCACAGAATCTAGCTTAGCTGGATCCTAGTCCTATTAGACCTTTGAATCTCAATGGAACATAAATGAAAGAAAACCCTGGTACAACTATATTGTAGAATTTGGAATAATCTGTTAAAATTTTTACTGTAAAACACAGGCTGCTAATATGTCCCTTCTGAAAACTGAACACAGGCTGTAATACATAAGTGTTTAATAAAAACGACATTGTTGTGACAAAGAGAACAAACTCTTCTGTGGCTGCTCCACTAGATGTCATTGTTACTGGAAGAATGAAAAGTTCATAACTGCAGAATGTGGGAGATTCAGAGCATGCCTGTATACGCAATTCTTAGAGATGGAATAGACACTACCAATGTTGAATTATGCTCATGATCATTAATCAAAGAATCCTGAGCTGTGGAAGTCTTTGTATGTGACTGAGAAATAGTCAGGCATCAATCTTTTAAAAAAAACCATAAAATCAGAGCATGGAGTAGATTAATCAGTGTAGCCAGTTGACTCTGTTGTTAAAGAGTAAAAGGGGGGGAGGGAGGCGGGGGACCCAAACCACACACACTTCTAAATGCCATGATTGTTATAAGTAGTTTTAAATGCCTGGGTTAATATAGCAGGAATTTACTGCTCTTGTCCCAAAATCTTTGCCTTTAGGTCTCATGGACCCATACAGGGCTTATGACCTGGCCTTCTTAATATTTGCTGCTCGATTGCAGTTTGTAGGGTATGTTTTTATGTACTGTATTTCTTAATTATTTTCCAGGCCAAAGACAGAATCCAGTACTACCAAACGGGTGAGACCTTTATTTTTCCCTATGACATGGGAAGTAAATGGAAGAACTTCAAGCAAGTGTTTACATGGTCTGGGATTCCTGAGGGAGATGGTCTGGATTGGCCAGTAAGAGATGGCTGTCATCAATACAGTTTGACGGTAATTGATCTTTAATGATATCTCAAGTTAATCCTCCCCACTATCCAATTGCCTGCTTTCCTTTGCAGTAATATACCAGCTTTTTAAATAACTAAAATAGACTGACTAGTAATACATATACTTAAGGAATAGTTCTGTCAAATGTTCTCCCATTTTTGATAGACTAAAAAGTTATGCGTTCGTGAGTGCTTTTAAATGCTTAATGATATTGCCTGTGTTTGTTGAATGGTTTCAACTGACTTCATTTTGTGTTGAATACACAAGTCCTCTTAAACCAAACAGTGCCTAAATTTCTATTTATAATCATTTATAGATAGAGCAACTGAAACAGAAAGCAGACAAGCGAGTAAGAAGCGTAAGTATTTGTGAAGTGTGGTCTGAAATTACTTTGAAATATCAGTATAAATAAATGTAAGTAATTGCTGAGACTATTTCTTTTCTTGATTTTTAAACTTAGCAATTAAATAAAGACTTTGTGTTTCCACACAAACAATGTGCTGCAACCTCTGCTTAATTAAACTTAGCATTTAGCTTTCTTTGCCTTTGCTCCTTAGTTTCCAGATGGTAAGAAATGTGATAATAAAGATGACTGTGCTTCATTGTTAACCAGTTAATTTAGAATTTAGAGTGCCTTTGACAGCCGTTGTCATTATGCTCAAATTTAATTATATGCTTGAATTGATTTTTTTGGTATGAAACTGTTAGCAAGGCCATAACTCCTTACAATGATATATTGCCATGTTCTGTTCAAATTTGTAGGTGCGGTATCGAGCAGTAGAAGATTACAGTGGTGTCTGCTGCCCTGTGACTAAAGGTGTTAAAACATTCTTCACAACACCGTGCACTGAAGAACCTAGAATTGCATTGAGTAAAGGGGATCTGATTTTAGCCACAAGAGGCTTAAAGTTAGTGGCTCCACACCTTTATGTTTGGTTAAAAGAAATATTGAGATGAGTTCTGGCATCTAACTACCTATTACGCTTTCTTCCCCAGACACTGGATGTATGGTGAGAAGATTCTCGACTCAGCTGCTGATGGTATGAAGCAGTTATTTTCACTTTTTCTGTTGAATATTACTAATCAATTTTATAGCTGTCTAGAAATGTGGACAATATTATATGTTCAGTTCTCAAAATGTATAATGTCTGACCTTATTGGCATTAGCTTCCCTCTAAAACCACATCCACAGTTTTTACCCTTTACATCTGGTAGACTTGTCAGTTTTAATAAACATGAAATGAATCTGTCAGACTGAAAGAACACGCATCTAGTAGTTTATTGAAGGTTAAGTAGGAAGGGGGACACTTCGTATTCTAAGAAAAAGTTAGACTTACAGACTCTAAAGAGGTTAATGACGATTTCTTTTTTTGATATTTAAATAGTGGTCTGTCTTAAACACATTCAGATTTCCTACCTAAACACCCTATATATATATAAGACCTGGGATTACTCTTTGTACATCTTAAAAACAAGGAGACGTTATGTCTTTGGTTTGGGATCAATTCCAAGGACTTTGACACGCATTTACGAAACTAACAACTACAGCTATCAAAGACGTTAAAGACTCCTGCTGGTCTGCAGACAGATGACAACATTACAGCCATCTGCATTGAAATTTTTACATTTTTTACTTTAGTCTTCCTTCTTAGGACTGAGCTAAAATTTTACCTGCCAGAGGGTGCGTTGGATTCTGTTGTCTCTTCCAAACAAATGTTAATTCATTGCTTGTACATTCCGTGTTGGCAAAAGAGAGGCAGCCAACAGTCACTACATTGAAAGAATCCATGCCTTTCATGGGAGGTCTGAGACCTTCATGGGCTAAAAGTGCTTTGGCAGCTCACTCCAATGAACTTTCAAACATCAAACCTAAATGAGTCATTGAAATTAGCATGGTAATAGTTTGTATTGCATTGCTTATTATGAAGATTAGAAGGAGATGTCTGTGCTATATCAAATGGGTTTTTTTAAAATCAGGTGAAATGCAGTCTGGGTGGGGAACTTGGTGTATACTGAGAGGATGGATTAGAATTCAAAATAGCATTGGCATTTTGGAGAACTAGGCTTCAAAAATAGGATGAGATTTGTTAGGAATGTATAGCAAAATGCTATAAAGAGGCAGGAATAACAAGCTGTACTATAACAAGATGGAAAAATTAATGATTAAGTAGCAGTTCTTCTGAGGAAAAAAGAGTCAATCATAATCTTAAGATGAGTCAACACTTGCAAAAAAGAAAAAAGCATGTATCTTCCCAGATGCATGTAATAATCCTTCCATCCTACTCAGCATTGGCAGGGACTCATCTGAAATACTGCCACAAGTAAAAGCAGTTACTGCATCTCAAGAAAGAGGAAGATCAGCTGAGAGGAAAACAATGAGAATAATCAGAGTACTAGAAAATGTGACTTATAAGGGAAAGCTGAAAGAATTGGGATGTTTTACTTGGAGAGGAAAAGGAGATAGGAGAAAGCCAGGGAATGTGCAAATAGTCATCAGCTGTGTGAAAGTCTGTTGTAGAGAAGGTTCTTAGCTGCTTCCTCTGTCCCTGGTGTGTAGAAAGAGGAGTTGTGAACTTGAATTACAGACAGAAAGATTCAGATAGGGTATTAGGAACAATTTTCTCATAGTAAGGAAGGTAAAGCACTGGAAAACTTTGGAGATCTCTGGAAACATTTTAGGCAGTGGGAGAGAATCCATGCGTCCCCAGGCAACGATGTTAGGAATGACTTGGATGTCCTGCCTTGGAGAAGAAAATAACCTAGGTAACCTCTTGATGTCTCTTCCAGTCCTGTGTTTTTCCTTTGTAGTGGGTCATGTTTTGTTCCAAGTTAATGCAACTTTTCATGTCTTAAGGTGGAATAAGAGAACGAGGCTGGTTCCCTAGGAAATGTGTGGAAAAATGCCAGTATGACTCTGAAACGGATCAACCAGTGGATGGAGAGAAGAAAACCAGATAGCCTTCTCATTTTTTAAATAAGAAATGGAATTTTTACTTCAGACCACAATCCTTTACTTGAAATTTTCTGTGTATTACTTTAGACTTATGCAATGAATATGTTAGGGCAAGGTTTTCTTTTCCTCGCAGCTGAAAGGGTTGGATATGCCTGTGCCATGGTTTGCATACTTTCTAAACAATAAATAATTGAAGAAGCCATTCAGTGGATTGCCTTCAAGGTGCATCTTTTTCATCCCAAGTCAGGGTTTTGGTTTTTTTTTCTGTTTAAATTGCATTCTGAGGGTTCATATTTTAGGTTTTTTCCTCAACCGCATCTGATTGTGATGCGCGCTGCTTACCTTTTGTATTTTACTTTCTCTGAAGCTGCCCCTGAAAACTACAAAATAAGCATCTGATTCAAATTCAAGATAAAATTTGTTACCTGTGACTTTTAATGATGTGAATTGTCCACCTCAAATAAATGATACATTCATATTCACTTGTGGATTTAATTGTTCTTAGACCTACAAGAAGTTGTTTATAGGCATGGGAACATAAACTGACTGGGAAGTAAAGATTTCACTGTTATAAGTTGTTTTTCAAGGTTAGAAAGACTTCAGCTGTTGCTGTAAGAATATTTTGGCCTTTTAATGGCAAAAAAAATATAGCCAGCTGTATCTGCTCCCTCTGAAATCTGAGCATGTACCCAAGAGACTACAGTTTTTGATCTGTCTTAGAGTGAAAGGAAGCAGTAGTGCAAGAATGAAAATTTTTGTGAGCCTAGTTGCTACTAAGTGATTAACACCTTTCCTAAAGCGGTTTTATTTAGCATCTGGTATGGATTATTAGAAGGAAGACCTTAAAATGGAGTAACCTGTACCAGCTGAAGACTTTCTCAGTGTATCCTAAATGCAGCAGGTGGTTTTGTTCTCTCATAGTTAGTCTAGTTGCATGTCATATGTTGAGAGTTTTTGCAAATTACTCTTTTAAACTAACACCTGGTTTACCTCCACCTGCATGAGTTGTCTCAGGCAGATGAACATTTCTTAATATTAAGTGTATAGAAATAACTACATACAGACAAGCTAGCATTAGTCCTGTAAGCTCCTACTCAGATTCTTTATCTCCAGCACAAAGCCAGTTTTTCATTACTTGCTGCTGTGCGTTAGTGCTGATGGTGAGCCATAATCCTAGGCTGCTTCTGAGCTGTGGCAATGGACAGTTTGTGTCCAGTTTCAGTAGTTTGCAAGCAGGTGCTTTGCCCCTCTTGAAATCAAAGCACTTATTTTCTAGAAGCAGGCTTCATTAGAGGTATAGGAGTGTATCATACTCCTAGTTTCCCTGCTAGCAAGAGCCAAAAGGCCATAACTCGGCAAGATGTAGCTGTTTGGGAATATGTGTAGAAATTAATATGAAAACCTCCAAACTGCATGGAATACTCTTAGTCTCAACTGCAGTACTTTCTGTTCAGTGTCTGGAGTCTAGAACCAACCGAAGATTACAAAAATAAGCTTGTCTTCCAGCTGAGGAAACTGGCAGCTAAGGACCTCTTTTCTTCACTTTGAAATGATTAAATAGCTGCTACCTGTATTAGCAGGCAGCAATTAGCAGTGTAATAGCAACAGATTAACAGCACTAATGACCACAGCTGATCATTAGCTATTAGGAGGGGAATTTATTTAAACTGTGGTCTGTTTATAGGAGACTGAATATCTTTTAGCAGTTGAAGAGCGTCTTCATCTCTATTTCAACTTTCATCTGAGCAGAATTTTGCATACCAGGATCACTCTGTGCTGAACTACAGCATGGCCAGGAGCTGTGCTTCAGAAGTGCACTTAAAATCTGAAGTGAACTCTATATGCTTTTTTTTTTTTAAATGCTTTCATCTTGTTTCCTTGTAGCCATAACTTCAGTCCCACCTCTTGCCTTTTGTAGCACAGGTAACTGGTGTTTCTGTTTACCATTACAACACCTTCACTCAGCAGTGCTTGCCTACAAACGACCAGCCAAAACAAAATGCATACCTCCTAAAGGTGTTTAGAGATTCTGCAGCCAAGAAAATACAAGCTGTCTTTCCATTGCTGAAAACAACTATCAGAGCATGAAGTTTAAAGACAAACCACCTCTAAGGAACTCTGATTCTTAATACTAGTAGATTTTCTTTTCCTTCCTTTCTACCATCCCATTCTACCTTTTTTATTTCTTCTTCATTCCCCACTCCCTGCTCTTTGCTCGAGGAAGACCTTTGTTTATTAAGGAAAGGAGCAGGTATAGATTTGTCATAGCTGTTCTGTGTTCTGCAGTGATTCATCAGGGAATTCAGTTGATTTTCTTTTAGGTTCAAATCCCTAGAGAAGCCAGGTCTGGGGGAAGCAAAAAGCAAGTGTTTTTTTCGTACAGCAATTAGCTCTATTAAACTATCTCTTGCTTTTCCCTGAGAGAAGAATTGCTGGTTTTATGTAAAATTTTGAGCTTTGCATCCTTTCCATCACCTAACAGCAAGTCTAGACTTGCAATGCCATGCTACCCTAGCTCAGGCTCTAGTATGATGGAAAGTAAGGGCAACTGCATACTGAAGTGGAACCCTGCCCTCCTGTTTAAAGGAAAACAGTGAAATAGAGTAATAAGAAATAGCCACCTACTTTAGTTCAGGCAGTTTTTGCACCAAAACAGAAACAGAATCTGTCATAAAAGCAAACAATACTGGCCATGGTAAATGGACATCTCAGGCTGTTCAACCACCCAATCAATGAAAATTTTGCTTTCTACTCATCTGCCCTCGCTTTGGCCTCCAATACGAAGAGACTCTCCTTTGCAGAGTGAAGCCACTGACTGTGCTAGGTGTCTCAGTTCTTAATGAGGAAGGGGCTAGATTACATATACAACAGACTGTGCAAAAGACTAGCCGTGGTATTCTCATGCCTGGTAACTTTGACGTGATTACCAATAGTAAAAGAAATGATGAAAGAGTTCTCTCCTCCTCAACAGTATTAACCAAGAGGCTTCTGATTTTAATGCAGATCTCTTAAGGGTTGAGCAAATACAAGCTCGTACTAGAGTTTAAGCATCTCCCATATAGTTAGTTTTTCAAATGCAAAGTAGTGACCAGGAGAAAAGAGAACTTCCCATGCTGGGAAGCCAGTGATTTGCAGGTTATTTAGTATTTACAATTGAGTTGCCTAGCTAGGGCATTAGAGAATGATTCTAGCACTGTCTTGAGAGCGTTGATTGAAATAAGAACCTCATTAAAGCCCAATTATGAATTAAGAGTCAGTATTTCCCTCTGAACACTTCCTCTCTGGATCAGGAACAGAAGAGACTAACCAGTAATTATTAAGTTGCAGGCACAGGGGTTGTTTCATAGAGATGGAAAGAAAATACGCTTAACAAATTGTATTTTGGTATACAATTGTTAAATGATTTGGAGAGCCGAAATCAGGCAATCTAATTTCTGATGCAGTACATCTGAGTTGTTTCCAATTTGTTATATAAAAGGAAGCTATATTATCAACATTCATATTAAATATCTGCCTTATGTGAATCATATCTTTATTAGTCATGGTATCTCATTATTCAGCAAGTATACACATCTATACTCCAGACCAAATGGATCAATTCATAATGGACAGCTATTAGATGAGAGCTTTTTAAAGCAAATAGAGAGGACTGGATGTTATTTTTAGCACCAATCTCTGTATCATGGGAAAAAAAGTTGCAGAGTTGAACTTCATTGTACCTATAGCCATCCTTACCTCAAATCTTTGTTCACTGGGTGTAACAGTGCTTCAAGCAGCTTTCTGTAGTGCTCAAACAATAGCCTGAAATAATTTTTCCATCATTTCAGTGCAAGCATGCCTAAAGCACACCCGTTTTCACTTCAGATCTACAGTGTGTAAGCAGTTCATAGAGCAGAAGCAGCACCCAAAAGACCAGTTTCAGACCAATGTACGCTTCAGCTGCTGTGTGTGGTTTATTAGTCAGACAGTGCCATTACCCACTCAATTCTGTCTTTGTAACAGTTACTAGCAGATGCCACAGACATGAAAAATCTAAAGCACTGGAGTTTGCCACTGTGAGAAGAGGCTTAATTGCCATTAAGAGCAAACCATGTTCTACTGTATTAGAAAGTGACCTGTACAAAGTTACTACTATCTGAGATGTGGCATGGAAAAGTAGGCATTCTCTACTCAGTTCACAAATAAGAGATCTCTTTAAGCTTAATGAAGCACTGTGATTGGTATCTGAACACTGCTAGTTGAAGGGCCCACCACAGAGTGCTGGGCTTCAACATCCAAGCAGATCTCTGTAGGGAAGTTTCACTTGTTGATATAATAAACAAAGTACTTTCCGGGCACTGCAGCAGGTGGCATCAGAGGATTCAGCCTCAAATTTATACAGATCTCAGCTGCACTAGATTTACTGTCCCCAACTGAATTGCTCATCAGGACCTAAAACCAGTTTCAGTATACATCTCTTCTTCCCTCTGGCTTCTTTTTTTCTCCCCAGTCTCACCTGGGGGAAAAGATTAAGCCATCAGTAACTTTTAAGTCACATTGCTTTAAGGAAGCATGGGAAAGATGAGCAGCATAGTTACATGCACTTTCAGAGCCTTAGAAGCCTTTATAACCTCAGGTTATGACAAGCACAACAAGTGACAAAACGGTTACCTGAAAATGTCAGTCTTTGGGCCTAGACTAGAAACAGAATTGGGTCAGTTGTTCTTACTAGTCAAAGCTAGAGATGCCTCACAGCAAGGGATGGGTCTTTCCTGACCAACAATTCTACTGGTTGCTTTAATTTTGGGGTATCTGACCAAGAGCATTAAATACAGAGAGGAACAGCTACGAGCTGTTAAGAATCTGGCACAGACAAGGAGAATTGGCATAGGAAAGCTACGTGTACTCCCCTGTGTTACATCCTTGTTAGCACTGCATTGCCTTTTGGACTGATAGAGCAGACTCCTACAGGGACAGGGAGGAACTGTCAGCAGAGACAACATACACTGACTGAAGAGATGTTTCTAAAGATAGAGACAGTACTCATCTTGCCTAAATAGTTTTCTAAAGAAGCAGCTTTAGCCCTAGAAAATGGTATCTGATGCCTTATTTCATGTGATAGGCTGAGCTGGAAGAATGAATTTATGCTGAAGGCTTGGGCACATATTGCCTTACTACAAGAAAAGGAAAGGTGAGTAGAGGACCAACATCTGGTCTGGCCCTATCTTATTGCCTCATGGCTGGAGCTGTGGCTGAGCAGTGACAGCACAGGAAACAAGTTAGCTTTCTGCAGCAGTTGTGTTCTAGCTGCAGCTATCTATAACCAGGCAGCAGTAAACCTTGCAGCTGACAGTCTGATGGCAGCATAGAAACAAGTCACTCGCACAGGCTTTCATTTGATTGTGCAGTTACAATTTATTGCATCCTATATCCTTAGGAATGACAGCTAAAGTTTTCCACTTACCAGGCTCAAATTCGTAAGTGTAGAGGCTTTATAACTGCTATTGCATTTGAGAACATGTGCAAAACTGATCCAGTGCCTCCCATACTAGAGTATAAACTGTGTGCTCTAGACACATGCTCTTTGTAAACCAGTTGATGCCAGACTACTCATTTTCATTAAAAACAACCTATACTGTGTGGTCCAGGGCTAGGAACAGGAAACTCACTTCTGTGTTTGCTGAACAGATGTTAAGCTCCAATTCATATTGTGACAGCTTGAGTTGAGAGAGGTTATAGCATCCTGAGTAGAAACTGAAGTGTTACCTTCCTGCACTTGGTTTTTGAACTATTCCCCCCCCCCCAAAAAAAAATATGTAACTGCATGAAAGGCTTCAGTCTGATTGCAGATCAATCCACAAAAGGTAGCGATGGAGTTCATAGTTGGAGCAGGAAAACAGGATTTGCTTTTGACAGCGAGATGTGCATACAGCTGCCTTGTAAAGGCTGAGGCTCTTGAGTGGTTTTTTGTGCTTCATTCACAGTCCAAGGAAGATGAAAGTTCTGGCTTTGCTTAGACAGCTGATTCTTAGTCCTGCAAGATGTGATCGCTGCCAGTTGTCAGTTATACCATAGCCATCTTCATCTGAAAGTCATTTTTTCCAGGATACCAGAAACAATATATTTAAGTTCTCCTTGCTCCCCTCCACTCATGCGTGTGTTCTCCATAGGTCATGTAGTGTCACAGATTTGTTTGGCTACTCCATGCAGTTTAATTTAAATTAGCCACTTACTCCTGCGTACTCGAATAGAGGGCCTCAATCTGATTGTGGAAGAGTTTAACAAGCTCTGCTCGCTTTGCCTTCAGTGTTGGTGTCAAGAGTCCATTTTCTACAGAGAACATCTCTGTGTGGATGTACAGGTCTTTAACCTATTAAAACAAAATAATTTAGTACATGACACTTACATAATTGCTTAGAGGACAAACAACAGTTCTTCCCAGCTTCCTTGAGCTCAGTGCAAGAACTCAGTCTCAGGACCTCCAGTAACTAAACTGGTTTTTGATGCAAGTCAAACTCCTTTTGGCTGACAGCAAGAGGATAGGCTGGAACTACACTACAGCTCCTGCAGCCTATGATGAACCTCAACTCCATCTCATGACAATTGCTACTGTGGCCCTGTATAGCCACCTGTCTCTTGACCAAGTCAATGTTTCACTGCCTCCTTCAATCAGTTGTCCTGGGCAGCTGTCTTAGATCCCATCCTGGCACAGTCAGTAACAGGAATGCAGACTTCCCAGCCATTGCATTAGCAATACAGGTCCTTGTGACAAGCAGGATTTGGAAGTACTCACTTGTTCAAAGGATTTAAGACCAGCCTCTTTCCCCAGTCTGACCATATCTTCTAAAATAGCTTTCTTCACTGCCTAGAAGAAACAGAGCAGGAACAGAGTGGGTAGAGCTGCCATTTTGTAATTTCAATTCAGGACCATACCCATTGCCTAGTCAGTGAAAACTGAGGTCGGCAAGAATACATGTACATATTTCAGCATTTAAGATTTCTCCTATTAAGGCCACTACAAGATTGTATCTATCTTCTCACTGGAAAAGAAGCAGTGATAGCCCTTGAAACATCAAGAGACACCTAGACTTAGTTTCAGTTTTTACCTTAAGGCTGCTTGCATGATTCTCCCAGCATTAAGGCAGTTAAATTTACAAAAAAGGTGGGTAAAAATGAAGTCAAAGCAATGCAAGATTTGACTTAAGATTACATTCTACCTATAACCCACTAAAAAGGTAAAGCCACTCACTGGATTTTTGCACACATCTTCATAGGAACCTTTTATTCCCAGTTTTGCTGCAAATCCTGGAAGCGTCTCAGGATCAGGAACCACTATACCTATTAGAAAAGACTGAAAACAAGGGGAAGTAGTCATGTTTAGACCAAGATAAGGCATCTGAAATTACTTTGATTGTCTATGTGAACTTGGTTATGGACAGTATCTCTATACTAAGCCACATCTACATCCCCATCTGTTTCCAGAATTTGGAAGGTAGCTACAAGGACTTTCAACTCGCTTATCCGAGTTCTGACAGCAGTTCAGAGAGCAGTTTGTCCATTATGTGTGCTAAACACTCCAGCAATTACTTTTGGCTGGTTTTCAGATTGAAGACTAGCCTCTGCTAGCATAGGTAACACCTCTGTGGCAAAGGAACAGAGAAACTATACAGAGCTGGCGTGACATACAAATCCCATACAAGTATGTAATTAACCTTTACCCAACTTGCAACTTCATTCCAAGATCTCCTTTTCTTTGGTGTCAAGAGGGAAGGCTATAGACAGCCTAAAACATCCGAAAGGATATTCCTATAAACGTGGCACTCTTGGGAACAGATCTTGTTCGAGGACTCTTGTATATGCATACGTTTGTGCCCTGATCTTCCAGAACTCATTGTGGGAGGAATCTTGCAGGATGCCCACTCCTAACATCACTTACTCTCAGGCTTTCCCCATGTACAAAGACTTGGGCTACAGGAGCACTTCTGATATAGACATTTTCTATCTTCTCTGGAGCAATGTATTCTCCTTGTGCAAGTTTAAATATATTCTTCTTCCTATCGATGATCTTCAGTGTTCCATTCTAGAAGTTAAAGATAGAGGCCATTAGTTTCAAGTATCTATCTTGCTTCTATAAGAAACAGAAAGATAATGGGTTTGGTTTTGTTGTA
The DNA here is from genome assembly GCF_035582795.1 of Mycteria americana. Classification (NCBI taxonomy): domain Eukaryota; kingdom Metazoa; phylum Chordata; class Aves; order Ciconiiformes; family Ciconiidae; genus Mycteria; species Mycteria americana. Next base: position 11,400,103 of record NC_134370.1, read on the forward strand.
TGAAAGGCACATGCTAGTCTGGAACTGGTCTTTGCTTTCTACAGAGAGAAGGGGCACTTCCTCTAATTTCTTCAGTTAGCTCAGGACATGATTAGACAGCTCCTTTATTCTCCTCTGATAGAAACCAAGACACCTTGTTGTTCTTCATTGTGGAAGTGACATAGTCTTAACTACAGGCCTAGCAGGTATTATTTGAGATCTTGTAACCCAGTTGGTCTTTGGAGCTTTGCCTGGAGTTACTTGGTGAATTATAACAAAATACCGTGTAAGGTTTTATCCTAGAATTCACTTCTCCAGCTTTAAACTGTAAACTACCCAGGAATTCACATCCAAGGGATGGTTTGTATTAAGAAATTACTCACAGGCAACCATTTCCCTATGTCTCCAGTGTGGAGCCAGCCATCTTTATCAATTGCTTCTGCTGTCTTCTCAGGGTCTTTCAGATAACCCTTGAACACATTTGGTCCTTTAATGCAGACCTATAGCAAGCACAGAACATTGTTAGTCCCCAAGTCTTATGTTTCAGTATTTCCTGACACACACAGGAGATGGTACCTACCTCGCCTTCATTGTTAGAAGAGAAGTAGTTCATTTCTTCCACATCATCTAGTTTTATGATATTGCAAGCCAGAGGGGCTCCAACATGGCCTGAGAGAAAAAAACCCAAGGATGGTTATGTTTTGGGGATTCTGCTAGCAGTTGGTCCTATTTGATCTAAAGCTAGAAAGACTAGGTCTTGAAGTGAGATGGGAGAACTCGGGTGCCCCCTACATATGAAAGACTTCAGTGATAGTGGATACTTTATGGCTCTTTGTTCACTGCTTTAGCAAGAACCAGTACTGTTTAGAGGAGTCTGACACCAAATGTTCAAGAAAGTTATTGTAATGCCATTTTCAGACAGTTAATGCAGGATAAGTAGCAGCTAAGTCTCAATGCTTAGAGCCATTTATTGGGGTAATCAACCACACCAACCATGTACCACACTTGCCTCCACACAATTCCCTCATAGACCCTGGTATTCATTTGCATTTCATCTTCATTATGCTCTGCAGTTACTGTGTTCTCAAAGATGGTGACTTGAGCTTGAATTTAGAATACCCAGTAATAAAAACATCCTTGCTAAGATGAAAGCTAAATCTTCAAGGTCAGGTAGTCCTTCAGGAAAATAGTCAAGTATCATGCCTGATATTTTAGTCATAATTCTTTGAGTAAAACCAGTTATTTGGGAGCTAAAGGTAGTTTCTTAACGCCCTTTGGGAAGTCCTTGTCCAGTTTGCTCAGCTCTGTACAGACACTCCTTTCCTGTACACTGGGACGGGGTCTAAGCTGACCTGTCACTTTACACAAGAGATCCTCACCTACTTGAGTCAAAGAATTTTGGTACCTATTAAGCATACAGTTGACTGTTGCTACTAAGAATCACTTTGAGGTTAAGTACCCAGGATTTAACTTTCATTGAACTAAAAGCAGTAGAACACCTAAGCTTGAGTGCCACTTTCTGCTGACAGCTGTAGGAGAGTTTCCAAGTCTCAGCTACTATACCTGTCGTCCAGTCTCCAGGCATTGAGAAAGTGCATCCAGCTGAGCATTCGGTCTGGCCATAAGCTTCAAAGATCTGTGTGAGAAAGGATGAACATTCTTTGAACATCAAGTCCATGTTGTAAAAGAGCTCAGTTTCAACTATGCCTGTGCTCAAGTCTTCTTCTTAGGAAGGAAGCCAAGACGATCTTGGCCTTTAGGACTTCTTGGTCTTATTGGTGTAACTGACAGCAATCTCCCCAGGAACAAGCTGGGCTGGACCACAGCTGTATCATTGGTCACTTATTTGCACATAATCAAACAGGTCTTACTTTAAGAAAAACTCATCTTACCTGACAGCCCAGTGCTGCTCTAAGAAATGTCAGGACAGAGGGAGATATAGGGGCTGCGCCTGTTACCACTATACGCACCATTCCACCCATGGTTTCCTACAAGTGAAATAGAAGCCATCAGATCCTCCAGTGATACATTGCTCAGCTTATTTACACTTGGAATAACTTACCTGAACTTTTTTGAAGATTAGCTGATCCCAAATGCTGTCATTTCGAATTATGCCCTGTTTTATTTCAGCCATCTTCATAGTCACAGCAAAGTTTAACAGGCAACGTCTCACTGGGCTCTTTGCACTACTTTGTATCTGCAAAGAAAAGTATTGGTAACCCTTGGGTTTAACTCACATCTGTACCTCCAGTTCTTGCTTTGTTAGAAGGGACCATACCTTACTTTGATATTCTAGGGTCTGTCTTCACTACTGCCATGGTCTAGGAGATGAACCAAGGGGCAATACTAATTTGTGTTACTGCTGACATACTTCAGCCATAGCTCTGAGGGACAGGGATCCTTCTAGATTTGCACTTGCTTCATTTGTGTTCCAAAACTAAACAAACTTTTTGTCTGTGAACAGCAACAGACTTAGCTCAGTCATGACTGGATACACTGTTCTTATACTGCAGGTCCCAGGACTCTTTCCATGTCCTCAGAAAGGATTTTAAAGAATTCTTCCTGCTAAGGACTAACTAACTAGTGGTGATGTTATGATACATTCAATATTAATTTAAACTTGTATGCTTGCTTAGATATATGAACACGAAGATAATTTAGCTAAAATTGCTCACATACCTTGTCGTATATTCTATTGAGCAGTCTTGGTACAACTGGAAATAGCGTTGGCTTCAAGGTTTTCATGTCATCTGTTAGCAATTTGATGTCTCCTTGGAAGAAGCCTACTTTTGCTCCACAGCTGTAGACCACAGTCTAAAAATTGACCAGACTAAGCTTAGTCAAGGAAAATTCTTAGCTTCATTGGCCATAATTATTTGTCTATGGAAAGCAGCACGATTTCCAGTGCCCAGTGGCAGGAAAGTTCTTGTGTGAATAGGTTTCAAGGAAATACAGAAGGCTATCATACCTTTTACTATAATTTGATTTATAGCAGCCCAGATGCATAGATTAAGTTCTGGCATGCAACTTTGATTTGTAGTCCATGAGCACCACAAAACAAAGTTTCACGTTATGGTTGAATACAATTAATATGAGCTTCACCACAATGTAACAGCTGTTCTAGTTTGGTATCTTTTGAGATACCTAGAAATTTAAATACAAGGCAACAGAAGAATTTAACATCTTGACAAGGAATAGGACAAGACGCATTCTGTTTTAAATACTGGGTTGGGAATTGAGGTTAAGAGACTGTTCTGGAGACCATTACACGTAGAAGAATTAGATCCTGCCACAAAGTTGCTAATGTTCCCTGGAGGAAGTGTTGCTCCTACAACATGCTGGAGGAAGTGCATTAATTGGAAGACTAGAACTTCAGCTTAGGAAACAGATAGGGAGGATGACACAGCCCAGCAGAGTAAACAGTGGAGAACATACCACTGTTTACCTCCGAGTACTAAATCCACTGCTTCCTTCCACTTCTTAAACTGCTTCCTCTTCATGTATTAGCTTTCACTGCGTTTGACTAAGGTCTTCATGCTGTTAATTTCTCTTGCTGATTTCTTAGTAAATCACAGACTCAGTGAGGCTGGACTGAAGAACAAAGCTTCATTTAATGAAGATAGTAGCCATATCTTGGAGAAGTAACTAGGGATTATTTAGTCAGTTCAGAGGTTTTATTTTAGGTAGGTGGTCTTAACCATTTAGGTATGGCTTCTAACAAGTGTTACTGTCTGAACTAGTTCATACATCCAAGATCTTCTACAGAAGCTTAGTAGCATGCACACAGTCTACTTACCTGTACAACTCTCTCAAACATGTGAGCTAAGGGAAGATAGGAGATGGTGATATCTGAACTTGTACACTCAACTGTGTTCTAGAGGGGAAAGAAACAGAAGTAGGTTAGCACTCCCTATGCCTGCTTGAGTTACTCTTAAGTAGAAAGTGAGTAAAGTTTGGATCAATTTGAGTACTTTGAAGGGGGCACTTCAAATGCCTGAAGCAACTCAGGCTCATCCATCACCTCTTCAAAATTTGGAGCTGTAACTCAGCCATACTAGATCAAGATTAGTTTTATGTTTTGGCAAGACTTGAAATAGGGTAGTTCAGTACTCTTGGCATTTAGGACTGACTCATTCTAGAATAACTTCTGTGTAGAAGTTCTTGTTAAAGGTTAAACCAAGTTTATTGCAATACTATTGTCCCATTGAAATATGGGCTCTTAGGAAAGCATGAGTTTGATGGGAGTGAATGGTTTGCAGAAAATGCCCACATTAAAGCTAGTTTCATGACTGAGTGACATAGCTTAGAGATCACCATTAGCAGTAGCTTACCTCTGTGCTTCTAAGGAAAGCAGCAGCATTTGCAACAACATTTTGATGTGTCAGCATGGCTCCTTTAGGGTTACCTTTGGAGAGATCGAGCAAAGTCAGCTGTGGCTCTGACTGCTTCTGCTGTCAGTTTCCCATGTCTTGTTTGGCTCAGTTTGAACTATCTTGGTATTAGGCTCAGTCATAGCACGCATTGTCTTAAGAGATCACACATGTGCCTCATCTTGAGCGCTTTCAGCTATGGATATTATATAAAGGAAATGTCTACTGAAACAGCAGAGTAATTAGGAGTAGTATAGAGAATGCTGAAACAAGATGTTTCTCTAGCCCCCGTGGATCAGAATACAGGCACAGTTAAACAACCAATCTCTTTAACATTAAGACTCTGTATTTTTCATAGGGTAAGACAACATGAATTTGGCTATTCTTCCCCCCAGCTCTAAGAAGCTTTGTCTTAGTGTACTTGACTTGTAGTTTTAGTGAGGAAGCATCACTATATATTCTCTTACCTGTGGTTCCACTGGTAAAACACACGATGCAAAGATCTTCAGGCTTAGGAGGCTAGAGGGAAAAAGCCACATAAGGTCAAGTAAAGATTATGTTGCTTATCAGTATTTACATACACTTCCTAAAGTGGACTGAACCAGGAATTCTGTTTGGAAACAGCAAGACAAGATAAAAAAAAAATCCTGCCAGCCTCCTCTACTAGCAGCATGGCAAGAGGTCTTTTCAGAGACTAGTTTTGCAAGTTTATAATTGTTCCACAGAGATACTTACAACTGGTTCTCTGATGTTGTTTCTTCCCAGCTCCTGTGTTAGAGAGAAAACGCATCTTAGCAATTGCAACAGAAAGATGTGCAACAACAGTAGGTGAATAGGTAATTGCATGTCAAATGCAACACTTGTTTTTACTTTGCCTCTTGATACTCTGTCTCATTCAGAGGGAGATGTTGGTCTTCCTGAATTTAATACACACCACTTGGAAAAGCTGACTCCTGGGGTTGTAGAAAGCATGAATTCAAGTGTGTAGAAAGTGATCAGAACTACTTAAGGAATTTGGAAGTCCGGAGTGGAGATATTTCATTTTATTTGATATAGGCCACATCTCTTATACTTTACATTTATGCATCATATCTGGAAGATTAAGCCTAGTATTGGCATGTCAAAGCAGCCAGTAATTTGCACTTACAGTTCCAATTAGACTCAACTGCCAGCTTAGAAGCCTGATAAATCCTGTTACAACTGCACCATGAATTAAGCTAAGGAAGTCTTCAGTTTAATGCATACTGATTGTCCACAACACATGGACACTACTTTAGTCAATGGTGTGAACTCTGCAAGTCCATTTGGCTAAATATATCAAGTTTCAAAATGACTGCTCATCAAGATCTCAGGTACAGGTGTGACCACTGGATAACGCCTACATTAAAGTGTCATTGTTGCCAGAGAAGGTCCAGATGTCTAGCTGGCAAGGAATTCCTCTGCAAGATCAAGCAGAAGCCTTTAGTCACCTACCTCAACCTCCTGCAGTGCTAGAATTTCAACTCCTGCTTTAGCTCCTCTGTCCTTGAGCTCTTGATCAAAGAGATCCATGAGAATGATAGTCTTCAGACATGGGGTCTTTTCTTGCTCACAGTTCTCAAGCAAGATCTGTGCCTTCTCGGGCTTGTCACAGATCACTATGCTTACGTCAGCTACAGAAAAGAAATTACATTTCAGAAGTCTTTTAAAAGACACAAGGCTAGTGAGTGACAGCTCAGTAGCACATACATTTAGAAGATAGCACTGGTTTGTTCTAAAGCCATTTGCATTTCTTCATATGGATTCAGTGGCTGGCTTACAGTGCTGAGAAGGTTCCTCCTACCATGGCCAACTGATTGGGCAAACTTGAGATTCTGTGTATACAAAGTGAGGGCAAATGCTGAGGAACTGAAGAGAAGTATCTTCAGTCACAGTCAAGATAGGCATTTAAACTTCGGTATTGCCATAAAAGCTCAGAATTGTCCTCACTGATTGTTTAGGTTTAGCCATCTTCCTTAAATCTAAAGAAATTTAGACCTGTTTGAAAGAGGTAGCTAAAATTCTTGAGTTAATGCTTCAGCTTCCCTGCATGTGCAAGCGTTTTATGCAATTACAAAAGCATTTCCCATTAACTCAGCAGGGGAACTGGATTTGCCTGAACATGCTGGTTCCCCGTTAGCCTAGTAGGTCACAGCTGTGTAGTCCCAAGGCAAGACCTGTTTGCAAGGTTCACCAGCATAACTGTTGAAGTGATTTTGCTTGTCAAATCTTGTTTATGGGTTGGATCCCAGATCATTGTGACAGCAGTGGATATTTTTTCCCCCCCATATCTCCCCTAAGACTGGGGGAAGAAAGTTTGAAGATTTATTCAAGCTTCCTTGCCAGTTTCTTCCATGATGGCATGCTAGTTGTTGCTTCTGTAGAGCAACAGGCCCTAACCAGGTAGATTAAACAGATTTAGGCATATCTTTACCCTTCCCTCCTCCACTCTTTACATCTTACAACTTTAAATCAGAGAGACATATCTAGTATTAATTTGCATGCAAGCGTGTCTGCATTGTCTGATTGTTTGGCAGCGTGGGAGTTCAAGATTGCAAAACCTCAAATAGCAAATAGTTGAGCACTCTGATTGCAGGATGGTCCACAGGATCTAGCAGGCCTTCAGTGGACTTGCACTCAATACGCTAAGAGACGTAGGAAGCCCACTGGCTTCTTCTAGGCATTGAACCATGTCCCCACAAAGCAGCTTCATTTACAGAAATTAATTAAGTGTCTATAAAAGTATGAGAGCAGTAAGGTTAAAGCTACTCTGATTTTTGCATCAAATTCCCTTGAACTTCAGCCTTCTCAAAACAAAGCTTCTTAGAGAAATCATTATGAAATAGTGGAAGTCAGTATTTACCTTTGTTAACAATATATACAATGGCCTCTGGCCCCAGAGTGTCGTAGAGAGGAACAGCAACCATTGAGTAAGTGTAGCAGGCATACTCTGAAATGATCCACTGAAGAGAGAAAACAGTACAGCTAAGGAAAACTAGAAGCTCACAAGACAGGATTACCTACAGATTTCATACAGCTTGACTAGCCCATGCACACCTTAGTAGTGGGGGTTGTGTAAGGAGCATGTCCATGAGATTCTTATAGTAGTGAGGGTTCAAGATCATTGTATTACATGCCTGGCATGGTATGTGCTCCGTAATAAGGGAACTGGGAAGGGAAAAGCCAGTTGTGACTGTTCTTCATGTGGCCTCAAGCTATTTAAATACAGACCCTCCTCTCTCTGCAGGATGTCAGAATATTCTGGGAAAGAATATTCAATTTGTTGCTTACCTCTGGCCTATTCTGAGCAAAAATGCCAATAAACTGGTTTGATGATGGTTTGCATCCTTTTTGCAGAAGCCCTGATCCCAGGTATTGAGCTCTGTCCAAAACCTGTAAGATAATTTTCCCCCACTTTAGTGTTACAAGACAATATCCCAAATTAAATCATCTGTCATGTACAATACTCACCTGTTTATAGGTCAGCCACTGATAAGGTTGGTTGGGTTTCCTGTAGCCTAAACAGCTGCCATTTCCTAATGGAAGAGTTCAGAAAAGCAGTTGTAAAGCTCAGTGCTGAAGTTGCTTAGCACTTCAATGCAACACTAAGTGGGAAATATTTTCAGTCAGACAGCCAGCTAACTGTAGGGAGCATGGAAGTGCACAGTCCGTAGTTAAGCACTTTGCCCAAACCAAGATCGTAAGACTGTTGGCTTTATCCTTACAAGCAATACTTCCAAGATCTGGTGATATTTTCCCATTTCACAACCCATATGAGATTGAAATACCTGCAAGCTATCACATATTTCCATGCATGGGACCCCTGAAGTCACATGTGCACAAATTCATACCTGTTGTAAGCAGGCAGTAATTTTACACTAAAACCCACATCATAAGACTAAGCAGAGGTGTTGCCCCCCAACTCCCTCTGATGCTTAGTATCTGCTGACTCTTCACTGAACTCTACCATCTTAAGCTTCTGATGTTTGTTCCTGCCCAGTCTGCCAACCAAGACTACTTCTAAATCACGGGCGTGTGTGTGTGTGTGTGTGTGTGTGTGAAATGATCACTTGTCACTCCACCCCACAGGAGGCTAGAAAAGCTTTTGCTAGCCTGAATTATTACTACAGACAAGAGGCAAGGCAAAAGAGCTTGGAATAATTTTATTTACTTGTGATAGGCAAGTACTAACTAGCAGATGCAAAGCTTACCAGAAGCATGCAGTCCTCTCTGAAAAACTTCATACAAGGTTTTACCATCTTCAAAGTAATAAGAAAGCAGGTTATTATCTGTCAAGAGGGCACCTCTTCTGGCTCCTCCCTAGGAACAGAGCATAGTTATGAAACAGTGCAGAACAGATGCAATGTCATTTGTTCCTCAGCCATTCTCCCAGCAATCCCCTTTAAAGCATTTCAATAGCATCGCATTGTTAGGGAAGTCTCATTTTCCTTCCTGATTTTGATCTACTCAGTCATCAGTCATATGCAGAGGAATTTTCTAGATGGCCTAGATTAATATTCAAGTACAGGTTATTAGAGAGACCTTGACTAAGAGTGAGTGCTACCACTTGCCTAGTTACATGAAGTCTAGCACCAGCCTCGAAGCTGATGCAAAGCATTTAAAACACAGAAAAAAGTCAGTGACAGCCAAGGCCATCTGGTAAAAAGCCCACCTAACCCCGTTGGCAAGAGCTGCTCTTTCTTACTCTTAGTGTCTTAAGACTTCCCTTCTCCCCACCATAGTGTTGAGTTGTACACCTGGGAGAGAAGGCTGTGTCTATCAGACAGGAGAGCTTCCACTAATACCCAGAGTCAGAATGGATCAGTATGCAGATTAAACTCAAAAATAGTCCATGCCCACAAGCAGAGTAAGTATTACCTCAATTCCTACTGACTGCTTGTTCAAGTCAACAGGAGGCAAAACAGGTTTTGGCCTGCTTATCACCCACAGGAAGATGGCAGCTCCAAATACAATAAGACTAATCAATGCTGGTGTTGGGAGCGGTGAGAACAAGACTTGAAGTATCCAGATCATTGTGCTGGATCAGTGGAGCCAGAGTTGAACCTGAAACAAACAGGAGGTTTAGCAGACATGAGTTAGAAACGCTCACTACCTATAAGCCATGGTTACTTAAGTAGTTTGTTAAGCAATACTACAAATCATTTCAGCAGTTTGCCCCTAAAGAGTCCTGGTACAATAATGAAGCATGCTTATGCAATGCTTTAAGCCTCTTAAGAGATCTCAAGTCGCCTGGTCCCCATAAATCTTAATCTATGCTGCATCCACCTCCACAAAAAGCTGAAGCCTGATGAAGTCAGACAAGGAACAGATGTCAATTCTTTCTATTCAAGAGTAAAAATCTGCCCGGGGAAAACCAGTATATAATTTCCCAAATTAAGTATAACCAAAAAATGCCTACAGTTCAGTGATGTGAGTAGTGGAAGTAAGAAAACTCCTCAATATTATAGCTGTCCAGTAGGAGGGGGTATTGCTAAAATAATAGGGGTATTGCTAAATTACATGTTTGTTACACCTACATATATAAGTCTGCAGGACAAGCAGTATCTTCATGATCAGCTGCTCTTACTGGAAAGCAGGGTTTATGCTGTACAAATATTTCAGATAGTGAAAGTGCGTTCAGCACGAGATACAGCACAAGTCAAAACTGCGAAAGTTACTTTCCACTAGGAAGAGGTGTGCCATGGAAGTCAGCGTGCAATGGAAGTCTAGCTGGGAAATACAGAAGCAGTTCTGCTGCTTGCATCCTCCAGAGTCTCTTCCTTCAAGAGTAAGGAAGCAAAAACTGAGAATGCAGGATTTCTTATAAGAGACAGAGACATCTACCTCAGCCTTAGAAACAAGTACCTTAATCTCTAAAGTGTTCTGGTATGTTTAAGATTGAATGGCCAAGACAAATCTAGTACAGGTGACTGCTTTTTGTGTGAATCAACTCCGATCCCACCCACTTACCTTTGCTAGTATCTAAATAGCTCTGCAGGACATGACACATCACACTTTGCAAGGCGAATAACCACGCCCTTTCAAATTCCTTCATACAGAATCAAGGGAACCCGGTCAGTAGATAGTACATCAGCTAGCAACTAACTAAAGCCCTGTACAAGAAGAATACCAGGCATTCTGAGCAATGGGCTCCAGTTACCCTTTAACTATAATTCCAAGAAAGCTGAAGGTGTTTTCCAAACAGTTAGTAAATTCAGCCAGGCCCCTAAGTCAGAATTTGGGTCTCTGAGCCCAGACTGACCAGAGTTAGATCACTGTGTCTGGTTTACAGTTTTGTAGTTTTCAGTTCCCAGTGGCTGTGTTCATCAGCAATCCTAACTGTGATCTCTGGTGAGAGAAGGCATGCTTTGCATGCTCAGCATCTGGATAAGAAAGGGTACCTCAGAGGCTTGTCATCAAGTCCAGGCTGCCAAAAGCATGTCACTTACATATCTGAAAAGTACCAACCCCCTAGACCTCTTTTCTACTCTAAGCCTTAGTTACAATGTGCCCTTCAAACTCCTGACCTTGGTTTCATGTATTGAGAGTCCAAAAAAATTGTGCTACAGCAAGAAAGACAGGCGCTGCCCTTGGCACTCTGCACTGACGGACAGTTCCAGTCACTGGGTGTATCAAACCTAGGAAGCACAAACCTGCTCTTTCTGCAGCACAGGGTATCACCCATCTCAACACCCTTCCTTTGGGCCTTTATCAACTGAGCCTGGAGAAAAAAATCCCCTAAACCAGGTCTGCTGATCAAGTTTACATTCAGGGCAAAGCCACTTAACAGTTTAGGGTCTAGCGCTGCTCTGTTTGGAAGACTGAAGTTTATTAATTAAGTGAATTTGGCAATCAGCTGCTCTTCATGATTTATACCTTTGGCCTTGTAACCCATTACTGGAGCAGTTAGTAAGCAGCTTTCTGTAGGTGATTAAACAGTGTCTGGTTTATGGTGCGAGTCGGCCACGTCCTCTTTTGTTAACATGAGCAAGTCACTTCTGTGTAGCGTGAGCACTGAGGCAGCTCGGTAGAGGCATCTCCACTCTCCAACATGAAGAGGAGCTGGATAGGCAAACTTCATTCCTTTAACTCAGAACCCACTACTAGATCCAAGTGACAGAGCAAATGACATTTGCACCACTTGTATGTTGGAAGCTTAGCTTGTTAGAAGTTGGCAAAACTAGACCTTGGCACATCTATTCTCACATCTTTTTAGATATGATAGGATATGAGAGTACTCATGTTCAACTCCCCTGAATTTTGATTAATAGCAATCAGCTTGGGCTATTTTCCAGTCTTTTTCCGTCCCCAGATGGGCCAAAAGGAGCTTGCACTCAGTGCATTTCAGATGACTCTTCCCTGGACATGAAATTTTTCAATCAGCAGTAAGAGAATAGAGCTATATGCAGGCAACTGAAGAGATCACATGCCTGTACAGCTGTACCAGTTTTAGTGGCTGAAGTGTGCTCTCATGTGCTCATTTTAATAGTAATTTTCAGACAATTTCCTAGAAACCAGGAAGGATTGGTTGCCTTTAGGGTATCATCCTAGAGGTAATAAACAGAACCGGGGATCACGTCTCTAGCACCAAGTCCTCTACTATCACTTATTAACACTGCTTAACACTAACACTGCCTAATCAGACAGATCAGTGCAGTTGTCACAAATAGCTCCTGTCTGTTACATGGACTTATTTGACAAAAAGTTAACAGAGGACACTTGTTTGACCTTTTTGTGGTAAGGCTCAGAGAACCCACTAACCCCAAATGCTCCATGCAGCAGTAAATAAGCAGTAAACTGAAAATCTTTCCATTAGGGTATTCTCATCTCCTCACTGACTCACATGCAAGGCAGTTTGTGCCAAGACACCTAGGAAGGCTGAACATGAGGCCCTGAAGGATAATGACGCTTGGAGCAGAGAACTCGCCAAGTCCAGCGAGAACACCCGATCAAGTTGAGAAAAGCCTGAAGAGGATTAAATGCAGCAAAGCTTTTACCTTCAGATTCTGCATTGATTCTACAAGTCTCTCGCATAGAGAGAAGGAGAAACTAGACAGTAGTCTAATCCCAGCGTAACCTAACCAGCATCCCTATAGCTAGTCAAGCATGATTTTCAGTTATAAGCCAAAAGGATTTTTAATTTAAAGAAAGAGCTGTTGACAAGTTTATCTCTAAAGCCTGGGAAGTATTGTATTCTCATTTGCTTCTAGGTTTGGGGTTTTTTTAGTAACTGTCTTCATTAGCCCACTTACAGCACTGAATGAGACTATACATATGCGAGTCAAAACCTAACATCCTTTAAAGCTACAGAAGTTAGTGTTGTGTCAAAAAAAGCACAGATACCTGGATCTTGTTTGCAGTACACAAAAAAATGCTTTTCATATCTGAAAGACTATTTTCAATTCCTCTACTTTATGAATAGAATAGTGACAGTGTTTTGCTTTTACTTTCCAACCATGTTTCCTCAGATGGGTTTTAGTCAGTCCTATCAAAGTACATAGGGTGTGTTATTCAAGCTGTGGCAAGAGACTGTCAGCAAAGTTGTCTCAATTCCCAGCATTAGGACAGCTATGCCTAGAACTTCTGCTGTAACTACTTGTCAAATCCAAGTCACTGCTAGTTAATCGCCTCTGGTATCCTCCCGCTTAATCCCGCTGCCCTCAAAGCAGGCGAGCCAGCAGAGAGGATAGGAGTCTGTACTTAACAGAGTTTTCTGTGCATGGGAAGAGAACAGCTCTACCCTAGATCTCTCCTATGGAGCAACTACAACCCAGAGCTTAACCCACAAATCCCAATGCCCTATGCATACGTAATACCTGATGTATATCAACTGGGTGAAAGTTCAGCTCAGTGCAGCGTGAGACAAAGCCAGGACATTTTTGACAGACACCAGCTTCCACTGCAGGGCAAGTCTGAGCAGCGGCTGCTTTCTTAAGCATGCGGGGGAGCAGGGGTGGGGTGCTTGAAACCCCTGAGTTTTGAAGGGCTCAGCTCCCAGTGACCAGAAAGATACAAAATGCGGAGGATGTCTCAAACCACCCGTTAGTCTTCTTGTGCAACAAGACGCTAGACAGTTAAAGTGTACTTCGGTTGTCTGCCCTGATCAATGGTCAGGGATAAGATGCACTAGGCTCCAGAGTGCAAAGGCTTAGTTTTAATCAGAAGAGATTACAGTGATACCGTTTACAGCCTTGAGTTCAGGAGTACATGTTCTCATTTCTACTGTATCCTCCCCCTGCAACCTCTACAGCAATTCCTTCACTAGCTAGAAGGAAGGAAACATTCTCTCCAAGTCAGGAGATGCTCTCCACTGGAAAGTGACTGAGCTTTGTGCCTCCAAGCGTGTAAGTATGAAGGAAGAAATAAGTGTCATCTCCATCACAGTAGTTCTTTACAGACAGCAAAGCAACCTCTGACACTCGCACAATTTCAGAAGCAGCAGTCATGCACTGCCTGGGAGAATATTTTCTAGAATTATATTCTTTGTCTCAAGTTTGCCTAAGAAACAGTTTGCATATGCCTTTCAGGTGATCACAAGAACTTGTTCATCAGCATTAGTAAGGCAAGATTGACTCTTTCCAAGCAGGAAGAGTAGAGTACAACCAACTACACTGGGGTCGCTAATTAATTAGTTAACCACCAGTAGCTCACTCTTTACATTTGCTTACACAGTGCAGCTCTTGCCTGGTGTCCTGCAGATGTGAGCCACTGTGCCAGTTCTAACTCCTTGGAAGCATTATGTCCCATCTTCCTCCAGCTGCAGCAAGGAGAAATCTTGTGTTCTGCAGGGTTTAGGAACATTCAACTTTTAGCATTCAGAGAGAAGCTAAAGTGCAAAAGGTCAGCAGTGACTGCTGAACAGAGCCGTGTAAGAACCACAAAGCACAATCCACAGTAACTTGCATTAAGCCTAAGACACACTTTAGTTAGGCTTTGCTTTCAGAGTACCTCGTATGAAAGTCAGAGCCAAACAGTTCAAGTACCCTTTGATCTTGGCTGAGAAGCACTCTGCTAGGGGGTGGGAAAGAAGGAGGCCGCAGTAAGTTACTTTCAGGAAGTATAGTGCTCTGTGGTTTCAGACAGCGTGTTACAGGCTATTTCTGGGCTTTGCTCATGAAACCTATTGAACTCAGGCTTTCGGTACACTTAAATAGAAAGGCCACTTTATAAAGAATTTTACTATGTCTGATATTACTGTCCCTCCATCTGGGGGGCAATGACACCATGACGCTGCTTAGTACTAAAAGTAGTTTTGTCAGATAAATTGAAAAGCCTAGCTTTCATATATATCTTTATAACAGGTTTTCTTCTTGAAAACTACCTGCTCAGAAAGATAGAATGGGTTGACCTAGCCCTTTGAAGTTTTGAAAAATTTAAGAAATAGTCTGTATAATGGGTTCTGTTACTGTTTATCCTATTAGACAATACAGGATCACATTCTTGCAAAACATGCATGCATCAGCATGATATTAATACGAAATTATCTCTAGACACACAACAAGCATGGTTTAAAGAGCTAGAACTAAAGCTCAACTTGAAAATTCACCTAGAACTCCTAAGAAAGCTAGAATATCATCATTAAGCATCTTACATAGCCACACGAAGGTAGCACTAAAGACTTCTAGATACCAATGTCTTTTATCACTACATATTATTACAGTACTTACATTATGAAGAGCAAAGAGCAAACATATATCTGAACGTAACTCAGCTTAAGGTTAACATCTAACTGATAGCACACTGCCAGAGATTTCCTAGCAGGCTCCTGAAAAACTCATTATCTTGAACCCTGCAGCTAATTACTGCACTCGCACATAGGTTATAGTAAAGCCCATGTGAGTAACAATGAGCAAGCCCATTAGTAATAAAACAAATAAAAGTAGAACTTCATTACTTATACAGAAAATATTTCAGAGCAAATACAGACATGAGAACCAGTGATCAAAAATACCTACCATTTTGAAGACGGGGTGGGAAGCCAAGCTCTTTTCCTTAAGTAAAAGGGAGCCTTACCAGCACAGCAGTAAACCAACACCAATTAGGTAACACTCATGTTAAAGACTACAGCTAGTTCCCTCTCCCCCGTTTAAATAAATCAGCAAGCAGAAAAGCATATTGGGAAGGGAGCTTGTAAATGGGAGGAACTTGCATGGGGGAACTGAAGTGGTTAGAAAAAAAAAATATGGAGGAAGTTGTTGAGTTTTTTGTTTGTTGATGAAAAGAGCTTGAAATTTACACATTTCTGAAGAGCTAGGTGAAAAGTAGACCAAAACCTTTTGAAATTATATTTATCATTTATTGTTTATAATCTATTTGCTATTATTTGCTTGGAGTATAAAGCTGTACTCTCAACAATAGCAATTTTCTCTCTATAGCTGTGTGTACATTAAGCTGAGCAGAGCTTTGTAGCCTGTAATACCTACAAAATCCTTTGAGTACGGTATTTCTCATATACTGCTGTAACATACTTGCTGGTGGGCTGGATCCCTGTTTTTGCTGCTGGTTTTTGTTTATTTGTTTTTGGTGGGTTTTTTGTTGGGTTTTTTTCCCCCAAAAGCTACCTAGTTCTTTCTGCTGTGGTATAGACTTACATACATGCAATTATTTGCATGAGGTAACAGTGAATCATGTTTCAAATCTCAGTTTTGTTTCCTGCTATGACAGGGATTTTCTTTATGGTTTTACAGTTGCATTTCTTTGTTTAAAAGTTTACAGCTGCTGCAATTTCCTTTTTTCTCTCCGATGCTTGTCTAATATAACTGGAATTTTGCAGCAGGTTTGGAGGGGTGGGAAGACAGTAGCTTCACCTACCTCTCTTCTTTAGTGCCTTGACCTCAGATCTTGGAATTGTTTTCCCACTTAACAGTTTGCCCATCTGGAAGTTTTTCTATGCTGCATGATTTCAGAACAATCTGCTTAGCTAGACTAACTATAGCTGGGATGGAATAACATAGCATGTACTTGCATCCAGAATACAACCTGTCCTGGACCTTGGCTTGCTAAAACACATAGCCTCTACCAATTGCAATTATGCTTTTATTGCTGCTGTAAACTTTATGCTATTCAGGTAAGGCTAACTTATGCTGTAATTGTGGCATTATTTAGCAATGCAGATATACTTTTAGGGATGCTGAGGCTTAATTCACTGATTTTGCCGTAAGCTTTACATGAAGATGATAAAGAAATAGCTTGTTCTGCATGAAACTCCTCTGCCTTTGGCTTTGCCTACCCAGATCTGTTCCTGTGGCATTTAAGTGAAGCTGCGAGCTTCAGCTTTAATAGTGCCAGCCAGGGTGCACTTACGCTTAGAGAAAGGCAATGCCTCTTACAGAGAAGGGAAAGAAGGCCAGGCTCCCAGCCCAGCCAGTTCCATTATCACCTTCTTTGAGTGCCTCTCTGAGGATTTTCCCCCCTCAGATATCTGGCCTTAGGCTGTTATTTTTCCAGGAGGAAGAGAAAAAGCAGTGAATTCGCCCTGTCTCTGATCAGCTGTTGGGTAGCAATGCTGTGTATCTCAGATGCATTGACTTTGGCTGTGGGTGCGAAAGAACATGCCGGCAGCGCCGTCCTACCTGGCCTGCCAGAAGGCCAGCATGCGATGCGGAGGTCCCTGAGCTGGTAAGGTTACACTGCATTGCCTGGACTCAGTGGGTCTCACAGCTCCAACATAAATTGGATTAAGGGATGCACATAGAAAAGCCTTGGGGAGGATAGCTTCTCCTTAATGATTGGCTCTGTTTAATGCTCATAAATTAGAATACAGCCGATGCTCTTTCCCTGGTATGCATAAGTGACATGCACATTTTGAGGCTTTTAATTTTTGATACTGCCTCAAATGATCTGAATAAACTCCAGATTTTTATGAGAGGCACAAATCCATTTGTTGCTAGTAATTCTCTGCCAAAAAATAAAGCAGTCATGAATAACTCAACCTTTGCTTCTTTTTGTACACTTATATAATATGTACACCTGGATCTTTCATACCCATTAGCAAATCAAGATGAGCAGTAGGTAGAATATGTGCATACAGAGTTCAAGTTGTTTCCTTTCTGTTGTCACTGTCACAAAAGGTTTGCATAGAGGATGGCTAAGATGAGCTTTTATAATGAACCTTAAGGTCATGGCACAACACAAACTTTTGCTATCCAAAGATCCCAAAATAGCCCATCTACCTATAGCAAATAGCAGAGGATGTAAATAAATGAAGGGGAAGCATTAGCTCAGTATACAGTTTTCTCTGTTGTCACTTCAAGACTTGGATCTAAATTTTGTGCATCTGTGGGAAGTGTGGGCTGACTTTATTTGAAGGGTTTTTGAATTCCAGTTTGTTTTCTTAATGCTATGAAAATAGTCATTCTTTATTGCTCTGCTAGACTTTTGAAGGGCAGCCTTCTGGCTTTTGTAAAGCAGAGTAACTGCACAGGGACATAAATAATCTTCTCAGAGCATAAGTGGGTTCCTCGGAGAAGGTAATATGGGTCGGATGATGGGCTTAGGACTTGGAAGAGCAGCATGCTTTTTGCCAGTTCTCTTACTTGCAGCTTGATTTCTGGTTAATCTTTGTCTCCTCTATCCTCTCCTTTATCACAGCTGCAGCTCTGTACACAAGCAAGAGCTTGGAGAAGGCTCCATCTCTATAGCTACACCAGGCAGTTGTACCACAGCGATGGCAGCAGTCTGGTGTGCCATACTCTTAAGATCTGTGCTTTTAAAACATTAAAAAAGGCATTATAGCCAGCTTCTGTGTTCTTAGGGATTAAGGTCCAATTGTAGTAAATGTTGCCAATAAGCTTGTGTGCATAAATGATCTAGCATATAACAAGTTTTTACTGACAAGACTTCAAAACCTGCCTGCGATGCTGTGGAACCAAATGATTCTTCTATTCCTGGACCTGTGTTTTAAACATGAGTCTGAATGGGAGCCTGGCACTGGTACTCTGTGCACTGCATCTTTAAATAGACATAACTAACAAACGGATAAGAAAATGGCTTCAGCCTGGATGGTAGCCAGGTTTCCAGTTCCAGCCGGTCTATAGCAACAGGGAGTGTTTAGGTGGTTGCTCCCGCTCAGGCTGTGATTTCTCTGTATGCCCCCCCTGAGCCCAGGCTTGCTTCTTTAATAACATGCAGCCAATTACACAGCTGTTGCCTTTAACAGCACACAGTGTGACGAGTAAGAGTGCACTGGATCCAGGCATTGCAGCAAATCGAGGCTGTTATCCCACTTGCAGTACTCTGCAGGAGCAGGAAGCCTAGTACTTGGGAAACAGGGGCTTTGATCAGGAGAGATTTGCTTACCTTCTTTCAATGCTGGAGCAGGGTGGAGGGGCCGGTACAGCTTGCTTCCTTCGCTGCTTTACAACTCCAAGTGGGTGTTCAAGGGTTGGTGCTTCCCCTGCCACAGGAGCTGAACTAAGCCCCGAATCATCAGTGTGTGGCTTTAATAAACAGGCAACACTGCACCCAGGTACCCTTTGAACCTGCGTTGCAACAGGTTCAAAGGTAAAAAAAATTATTCCTGATCAAATATAAAGAGCAATTTTGGCTGGTTAGAAATGTTAAACATACAACTCTTGCGCAACAGCTTTAGAAGAAAGCAGCACACTGTGAAAGCTAACCCCAGCCCTGCGAAAGCTGCACACTTGGGTTTTTAATAGGACTCTCATTTACTCCGAGCATGCATGGGGCACTGAATAAGTCTCGTTCCACTGAGAAAAGGTGCCTCTTAGATTGCACTTTAAGCAAGCAAACATATTCTGATATTTTTCCCTACTGCTTTGTGTAGGGGCCTCTCCTTATCACGTCCAGCCGCTGAGGCATGGGTTTCCTTTGCAGCTCAAGTGGTCCATGAAGTAGCACGCTCCTTTATGGCAGGGGCTCTCAGTGCAGCTGGGATGTACGGGGGGCTGGTTATCTTACCATGATGCACCTTCTCTTTTGAAGGTGTGCAAAGGGTATTGTGCTTGCTGGACTGGCAAGTAGGCTAAGCCTGCTTCGTCAGAGATTTCTTGTGTTGATTGAAGTGATTTTTCTTTTTTTGTCTTTCTCCATCTATGACATGAGAGTAACAGAGCTGCTGTGCTTAACGCTGCTTGAGAAAGACTCAGCTGTGAGGTGAGGTACGCAGGCTGGGCTGGCAGGTGGAGCTTCTTGGCTTCACTTCCAAAGGCTATGGATGTGATCTTTGGAAGAATTTTGCTCCTCAAGATCCGAGAGATAAGGCTAAATACCAAAGTCCTTTCAGCACTCACTTACTACTGTCAGGAGCTATCAAGATCATGAAGCTTTTGTTGATCCAGGCCTGGTTTGACTGATGCTGGAATTTGACTCCTGTATGATCTTTGAAGAGTAAACCAATATTAACACTTTTCACTTATGATGTTAAGTATTCTTGATCGGGGTGGGGGAACCTGCCTGTATCAGTGGACATGAATAAAAGTGGAAGCACCTATGCCAACACTAATTATCATCCTAGACCTTCTGATTGCAATCTCCTCTAAGTTTTTAGAAAATGTCAATTTGAGGAGGATGAAAGAAAATGAGTGGAACGGTTCCAAACTTGGTGTAAAGAGATGATAGTACTGGTGTGCAAGTCTCTTGGCTCCAGTCTGTGTCTACACCAGTCTGTGGTGCATCTTGCATGTGGGAAACAAAGCAGTCAATTTAATGCTGTTATGAGGTATGTGATAGATACTAAAAATTAGTAGTTGGGCAGGTCCCCGTTCAGTGTAAGTGGATATTGCCTCACTGCCTCAAAAGAGCTAGAGTGGCTGACACCATCTGTGGTTTTGGCTCATAAATGCATCTTCTATACTGATGGGAGGGGGGAAGTGTAGCAGAGTCACTTGAGGAGGGAACAAAGCCAATTACCCAAGCTAGTTGTAAGTGTAAAGATGTAACTGCTTTTCCTTCTCCACCCTTTCTTCCTGGTACATAAAGTACCTGGCTTTTTACCTCTTTTGAACAGCAAATTAATCCAAGTTGCGGTGTTTTGTCACCTTTCACCTATATATTTGCTTACCGATGAATGAAGACCATTGCTTAGTTCACCGTTAAAAACTGTTCTGGGAGTCCTAAGCAAGTCTGAGCAGTGAGTGTGTCATCTCTGAGTCGGGTGGGTTGGGCTCTTGATGGAAAGTCTTGCTGAATTGCTAACGGTGGGTAACCTTTTTTCAGCTTGTTTTGACAGCAGGTGTGAGAAAACACATTCACAACCTGTAGAAGACACATGGGCTTACATTCTCCAGTGCAGGCTTGTCTGTGTACATTATCTGTGTTCCTTGTTGTTTCTGAGTGAGTGATGCCGTAGTTTGTGATCTCGGTGACCAAAGCGCATGACCAATGACATAAAATAGACTAGGTCAGCTGTGGAAACATCACCTATGTCCCAGTTCTGACCAAGGGGAGCTTAAGGCAGACCTACTCAGAATTAGCAAATGCTTTTTTCCTTAGGATTGGAAAAAAATGCTTTCAGTTAATGAAAATGTTGGTAGTTTTTCTCCTCAAGACTAAATTACAAAGAAAACAGGTTACAAACAACATGAAGAATTCTCTGTAGACTAGCAGGTGTCCTATGAATTGTATCAAGCTAGTCATTTTTGAGATCTCTGAGCAGGTTTTGGCTCAAAATATTTATGCAAAAGTATTACTTTTTGACAGAAGTCTCTGCATGCATGTGGTCTTTAAGCATGTGATAATCCAAATTTTCTTTTGCTAGTTTTTATGGGTGATAGAAAGCTCAATAATTTGCCTTCTCTCTTTAGATCCATTTTCTGTTCTTATCTAGTATCACTAGTCACCCTAACAGTTCTTTCAAATACCACACAACCAATTTAATCATTTGCCCTTTGTGCAATTCACTTGACACTTGAATGATGAAGAACATGCACCAAAAGGGAGCAAAAGAAATTGAAAGGAGTGTTTCTTCCAGCTTTCTTCCAGCACGCTTACTGACAGCAGGATTCACAGGCATATTTAAATACCTGCCAGTGAACATGCAACTGTGGGGTATCCCTGAATGCTGATTAAAAGTGATTCTTGCTGAGGTTGTGCAACCAGTCCAAGCTGTGAAGAGTGGAGCTAAAGGTCATTACCACACAAAGCTGAAGTTTAATCACTTCTAGGTAACATAGAAGAAGCCTTTTTTTATTGGTCTTGTGAAATCTACTCAAATTCAATAGGCTGTCGAGTGATAAACATGAAACAAACTCTAACCCTTCAGCTCAAATTATTGCCCTGATGGTAGTAAAGTTTGGTGCAGGATAAGTCATTCTTACTGTGTTAAAGCATTTGTATAAAAGGGACAGATGTGTAGTTAAACTGTTTAGACCAATTAATGAGGCTGCATGTTTGAGTATTTGTAGTTGCTCTGCGGTGCCCAAGAGCAGCTGCACACTTGTTTTGTTGGCTGGTACAGCTGCTGCATAACATGGAAGGATCTGACTGAATTTGCTGCTTCCACGTTACCGTTGACAATCTTGCATTCTCCTCTTTTCATGCAGAGCTTGAGTGGTGTGTCCCAGTAAGTGTCTATGGTTTTAAAACCAGACGAAACAGACTTTTAAGGTAACTGTAGATGTTAAATACACACAAGTATGAACTGATGCCAGTCACTTTACAGGAACTAAAAGCATCTGATTTTTATCTTGACTTGGTGACTCGGAGCATAACAACTGACAGATAATTCTACTGATTTTGACTGGAAACTATGTAATACTGTGGATATACATTGGTCTATTTGTGATCAGAATTTGTCCCCAGAAGACTAGCTCTTGTGAGTTCTGACACAAAATATTTGGCATTGATCACTTCTATGCCATCTGATAAGAATCATAGATGAAAAACTAATGAAGCTGTCTCTGCATAATCTCCAACAAAGTTAAGCCATTCCTATCTCAAAAGCACTGAATGCCATATATTGCATGTTAACTCTGGAGACCATCCAGCACACATTCTGCCTGGCTGTATGGCTGTGACAGCGAGGCTCTGATGAAAGTCTGTGGACAGATTAAATTATCAGGTCTTTTTCTTCTCTAAAGGTTAATGACATAATGGAGGCTGCTCAAACATGAAGTGGGCAGTCACAATGGATACAAATGAGCTTAGATCCAGCTTGCAGCAACTCGTGAAGATTTCATGGTGTTTAACTCCCGATGAAGATGAGAACTGCCTACCAAAGTTGAGGCTCAACACCATTTTGTTGTTGTGTCCATGCAGAGCTTGGCTTCTGCATCAACTCCAGACTTTCAAATCCAATCCTGAAACATTATCCAAAAACTGAAGCTTCTGATTCATTTGTTCAGTAGTTTTCATTGTTCAGCTCTGTTATTTGCCTACACATTTACCTGAACATTTTGCTGTACTTAACCTCCCCTGCTGCCAGGATAAAATTTGGGCAAGAGAAGCAGACATGACAGTTTATGAACAGAGACTTTGACTATTGACCATTACAACTGGAAGTAAAAACCGGAGCAAATCTTTCTTAGTGACTTTAGACTTTGGATCTACGGACTAATAAAAGAGGAAAAAAGCTAATGTTCAAAGTGAGCAATATCTGACGTGTAATATTTAGATGAGGAAGGTTTAAAGACCACTTGTATTGCTTCTAAGTGTTATCACAGTGCTGCTGTAATTTGTTTAAGTGGTTAAACTTTTGTTGAAACAACCAAGTTCCATTTATAGTATAGATAGCCATGAAGATTTGATTTGTCAATGTCAATCCTGAGTAATTTAGCTGAACAAGAGAACTAGTAATGATTTTTTTTTTTTTAAGATACCATGCTTTTGTTGGTGAAGTAGTAAATACATTGGTTTGCTAAGATGCCTGTTATAGTTCTCCATGTGTTGTGTCTTGGGCCTCGTCTGTTCACCTGTGCTTAACACAAAGGATAAGCCTTGGAGTTCAGCTCTTGTTCTGATATTCTGAGGAGCTCTGATCTGATTTGGGGTCCATCTCTAATCTAGAAACTCTAGAATATAGGGGCTCTTTTTTCCTTTCAGACTAGAGATAATGCCATTGATGTTGGTGAGGTGCCATTATAAACCCATACAGAGCTTGGCTGTAACAACCAGCCTTTAATATACAGGAGATCTTCTGCTTATACATTGTTATTGGAACAATGCCGAATGCCTAGAATGTTCTGAAATCTTTTATTTCTACCTGTGCTTCAGCTCAAGCCTTGACTGAGTCAGTTTTGTCCCAACTAAAGACCAAGCTGAGTATAAGTTCAAGATGTGGCATGTTGTGTGATATGGTGTCCAATACTTTTGTGATTTAATTCTATGGACTTCATTAGATGCATGGATTTAAAAGACCAAAGAATTATGCTTTCTGATGAGTAGTGGCATGGTCTTTAGTTTCCAAAGTCATTGTACGTATTTCTTTAGAAATCTGTTGAAACAGACCACTGGAGCTAAATTTTAGGAGGCTTTTGAGATCATTGTAGTGCAACATGGCTTTAAACTGTGGATTTAGATTTTAATTAAGCCTCTCTTGTTGAAGGTGCTTATTACTGATGAAGGCACTTGTGTTTTGGTGCCTAAAAGTAGGTTCAGAAATTTAGGGACTGTGATTGAAGTCGTTTCAATAGAACATGTGGCTTTTCAGGGTTGTGCAGATAAAGAATTGTCAAATTCCATCTTGTGCCAGCTGAAGCTACTGACCTTGAAAAAAGCCATTTGCTTGACTAAAAATACGTAGGTGTATATTGCAGTTCAGGGAAATACATCGAGAAAAAAGGTAGTGATATTCAAATTCAAGCAATCAGTACTTCCTGTGGCTAAGTTATAACCCCTGGGTCATGCTTAGTAAGGGTTTGGAATGAGGTGAGTAAATGACTTCGTCTACCTGATTAATCAGTGTATGATGTATGGGAGTGTTAACATGCCCTAATGCACATCTGTGGCATTTACACTGCAGTCACTGCAATAGACTTGCAAAAGGGATGAACTTGATGCTTTTTGGTTTAGCTACAGCAAATATAATTCTCAAAAGGTACTTTAGCCTGTGGGAAGTCCTGAAAAATCACTAAACAGACTTGTCATGGTGAGCACTTAAACACAGACATTTTACCTGAATTTCCATTGTGTTCAGTGGGGCTTCTCCTGTGTTTTAAGCTAGCATGTTTCCCAGATTTAAGTTGCTACGGACAGAGAGGACTCTGCAATAAATATATTACAAGATCAGGGATTTTTCTTGGGTTAGGATGGCAGCAGAAGTACGTGCTGATATAGGGCATAGTTGATTCTGGCTTGGGTAGGGGGTGGATTAGAGGACCTGAACCCGCAGCTCATCTTGCAATGATTCTAATGGCAAATGAATTCAAGACAAAATGCATCACATCATAAAATTCTACACCTTTTATGACCTTGTGGTTTGAATTGCAATCACCTAGTTACCTTTGATAACACTACTAGATCTTATGCAGCAACCCACTGAGATGGCTATTGATATATTGCTGAGTTACCTCAAGACCTGTGTCCCACCCCCAAACGATGTGGAGAGGACCTACTGCTCATGTTGCAAACATTTCTTGGAAGATTTCAGGCCATAGCTGGGGCAAATGACCATGTTTTGTCAGCTGCGTATTTAGGGCAAGCTCAGACATAGATTATTTGGGTTACATCTTCTGCTTCAGAGCATGTGGGATATTTTATGTGAACAAGATAAAATGAGACTTGGTCACTGTACCAGTAAACCATGCTGGATTTGTTCCTGGTATCCGATGAAGAATATGCAGTGCTTAAAACTTTGTTAAAAAGAAAATAATTACAGAAAGAGGAAAATATTACAGAATAAACAGAATGCAAGGGAACAGAAAACATACTCATGCTGGCTGTAAACAGACAAGCAGCCTGTTCTGCCTTGGTAGTTCATGACCTTTGTCACCAGTGGTATTGGACTACCTGTGAGGTCTTGATTGTGTAAAAGTTTGAAGGTCGAAGAAAATTATTCGGGCAGAAAAAAATACCAGTAGATGCTTGGAGCAGCCATTGGTAGCCATTTTCTCTGGGACATTGCTGGTACCCTGAGCAACACGGAAGGCACCAAGTGCCATCTACTGCTTCTCCTGGATCTCTTGCTATCTGAAGTTGTTTACCTAGGTTGCTGGAGAATTTGGAACTTCTTCAGCTGTTCTGGTTGCATTCAGTTTCAAAGCAAATTAAACCACCCATCTTGCATAAAACGCATGTTGTGTCTGATGGCGAGCTGAGCAGAGGAGGATGTCCATTGCTTCACAGGGCTGCATGTGTTCATTCAGTTCTCGCTGGAGAACCAAGGGAAATATTTGAAAAGCAAACAAACAAAAAATCCAAGCAAATAAACCAAAACTAGTATTGCCTTCTTTCTCCCCCATCACCTGCCAGACTTTTCTGTCCAGGAAGATAATTTCTACCCTGCCTATATTATACATGATGCAACTTCTGGCTTAGATGGAGAGAGATGAACAACAGTAACACTAAGGCAATCTTGCACTTCACTGCTAGTGGTACTTGCCTCATCTCTCAATTACTGTTATACTGCATCCCATATACCCATTTGTTTTCTTTCCAACTGAAGTGTGATAAACAATACATGACAAGCTGTAAAATCTGACCTGCCCTGAGTTGCAATATACATTGAGTCCAAACTGGGGATGCCATTGAAACAATTAAACCAAAATGCTCTGATTAATTAGGATTATGTAATTAAAATCTGGTGACAGGTAACGAAGTTGGAGCCAGCAGAATAAAAAGAGGAGTAAGAGGAAAGTGTAGTGTCTGAGGTTCAGGTGTACTGCCACTTGGTGACAGCGTGGTCTCAGCGTGCCCTTCGGTACCAAGGAAGGACTCCTGTCTGTTACAGTGCTGCAATCGCTCTTGCTCTGGTGAACCTTGCCAGTGCCTTGGTTAATGGGCCAGACACCTTCGGGCTTGTTGTGACATTTCGAGCCCCTTGGAACACTTCCTACCCACATGGCAGCCAGAAGCTGGGCTCAGCTATCCAGATTGCTGTCAACAGTCATTTCAGACCAGTCATCCTTAGGTAACCATCCTGGCTTTTGTTTATGGCGACTGTGTTTCCGATGCCAAGAAGTCTCTTAATGCCTTCACCTGTCAGGTTCAGCAGGAGCATGTTTCAGCCCTTTTGGACCAGATTTTTTACAAGCAGCTGAGGTGGAGTATGTGTTTCTCTGGTTTGCCTTTTTTTTTCCCCAGTCCTGTGATTCCGGGGTTCTTTCATTTGAGAATAGTGCTTGGACCAATGTCTTCCCAATTTCAGCAGGAAGTGCTGGCATGGGAGAAGGTTTTGCCTGATAGCTGACTCAGACTTGCATCTGTCATCCTTGGTAAGACCCAGTTTGAGTGCTGCTTTCATCCAGTAGATGCAAAAATACTGTGTTCCTTTTCCAGGCTTTTCTGGAGGAATGTATTGGGGGAAGACTATTGCTCTGAGGGGCCAGGAGGACTTTATAGGGAGCTCTATCCCCTCTGACATGTTTCTTCTGCCCCTGAGCTCACAGGTTATTGCAGTGCGTGCATTTCAGGGCATGATACTCATACTTTCTCCCTCAGTAAAAAATACGGAAATTCTAGTGACAGCCCAGTGTTCCTGCAGGTAGTTGCTAAAATGACATGAGACTTTGTGACAACAAGCTGGGAAATTTGGGGTGGGGAGGAGATTGAAGATTGCTGCTTCTGTGTAAATTTTTGGTGTTAGCTAACATAGTGTTAACACGGTGCTCCTGTGACTTCTCATCCGCTTGTGGTGAGACCAGCTTTTGATGTGGATTGCTTTGTGCCTGTGCCAGATCTCGAAGCATATTGCTTGTGCTATGAAGTTGGTATTTTCTGTTAGGAAGTGGGAGGGAAGGGGGCTTGTTTGTCTGTTAATTATAACAAATGACAGGAGGGAAAGCACTTAACAGCAAACCCGGGCAAGTAGTGCTCTTCAGCTGTACTGAGCTCTTGAGCCCTCAGGGGTTGCTGCCAAACACTTATTGCAGTCAGCTCTGTCCTTTTCTCTTACAAGGAGCTGTTTTCTGTTCAGGGTGTTTCCTACAAAGTACTTTCTAGAAGATATCAGTGTTAGAGCTTGTCGGGAAGGGGTTTTCTTTTGTCTCTAGCACTTTCAGAAAGCTGACTGAGCTCTATTTTGCTTTGAGGATCTTTCAAATCTTAAAAAGCAAGAGGACAGTTTTAGCTAACAGAATTGCATTATTTTTTCTGAAACGCTGAAGCACAATGTCTTGGCACTTTCCGGCTGGGCTTGGGTGTTTTGCAATATTGCTGCAGTTGATACAAACCTGAGAAATACTTCAACTCGTCAGAAGCAGACTGTGTCTTCAGCCCCAGTCTTACACATCCTGGGACGGCACTTCAGGCACTAGCTCATGCTGCCTCGAGTACCTTTTAAGCCTGAGGCAGCTATTTCATCCACACCGCAGTGTGCACTGCCAAGATTCATCTCTGTACCATGGGACGATCCTGTTTTTGAGGCCACTTGGAGCTCCTGAGTGTTGCCTCTTCTTTGGCACACAGCCTGCTCCTTTCTTAACCTTTCAAACACAACACCTGCCATAGCATGGTTTGCCCCAAGACTGCGCTTTGAGCTTCTCTGACAGTCCATCTGTAGCTTTAAATGAATTCCCTGTGACTGCAATCACAGCATTTTGACTCACTCTGTAGCAATCCAAAGAAGGTGCTTCCTGGTAGAAGTATGCAATAGGAAGGCAAATGCTAGAAAATATTGCTGCAATACCACATCTCTGTTTATAACTGGTAACATCCAACTTAAAACCTTCCTTGAGGCAATTATGGCATCCAAGCAGGGCCCATGTCTGTATCATATAATGCAATCTGTCCCTCTGATTGCAGGACTGTGCAATAAATGCTATAAATTCTATAAATGTCAAATCAGCATCGTCATTGAGAAATGGATCATTAATTATATGAGTATTTGGCAGATAATTCTGAATAACAGAGGAACATGTGAACAGTGTTAATCTGTTCAGTCACTTTGTAAAGACTAAAAACTGCTTGAACAGTGTCTGCTCCATATGCTGTGTATACTCCACAAAAAAGACTTGTTCTGTGGTAACACCCTTTGTTGTCCTCTTCTGGGTGCTGAGATCCCAAGCTTACTCAGGTTTCAGACCATGGTGTGGAGCACAGGTCATTGCAAGACTTCCCCCTGATATACAGTCACATACCATGCTTCATTTTAAACACCCACTTATTGTTGTAATACCTTTGGTGCAAGCAATATCATTAGTTATTTCATATTAGAGTAATACATCCAGATCCCAGCTTGTTGACCAAATGTAAGGAGAGAGTCCCATATTCAAAGGTAGAGCAGGAACTAATGTAGAAGGTGTTTGACTTCAGCCTCCCAACAAAGCTGGAGGAGACCTCAGGGTTCTGGAGATTCTGCCAAGTGCTGGAAATGATGAGTCTTTCTTTATTTTCCTTCTCTTCTATTTCATTCAAAAGTGGTGCACACTGGTGCTTTTAAATTATTTTTTTCAGATTAAGTTTTTGCAAGAAGACACATTAGGAAACACTTCTGTAACACCCAGTTAGATTTAATCTCATTTGCATTCTCTTTATCTCCAAATTTTGCAATGCATGTTTGTTTAAAAAACAAAACAAAAAAAACTCCAAAACCCAAAAATCCCAAACCTATGATATTTGTCTGGGAGATGTATCCAGGCAGCATAGTTGATGACTTCACGTAGTTCTATCTAGTCACTGGTGTCGTTTATATTCCTTCATTATTTAGAAAAAATTAGTATCCGTGCTGTTGCGGGGATCCTCCTTCTTTTCTTGTGGGCTGCAGTGCTATTTGTTTTCTTCCAGTCTTGCAGTAAGTCCACATGCTCTTCAAAAATGCATACCAGTATACATTGATTCATTATCTCACGTATACGTATTTCAAGTATCTCATAATAGTTGTAATGAGTTAGGAACTTAGAATTTCTTCTTTTCCCTTCTCCCTCCCCTTTCTTTTTCCCACCTCCAGCCCCAAAGTGCAAATGCACAAAGCAAGTGACCATATAGTAGCTGTTAGTCAAGACTGATATGTGGAACTTGATATTCTAGAGAAGGTACTCCTCATACATAAAACCATAAAGCTCTCCTAGCATCTTTCAGTGAGCTTACTGCCAAAGACCAGAACATGCATTGTGTCACAGGGGAGAGCAGAAGAGATCAACAATATCATTGAAGTCTTAACTCTGTGGCAGCAGGGAGTTGTTAACATCAGCTAAGCACCTTCGCCCAAGAAGTGGACAAAGCAAGCAACATTTTTTTTTTTTACTCAGTCTTTTTGTCTTCGGTCACTCACCTCTTTCAGTAGAATTTCAGTAGTTGTTTCTGTAATCTCCTTAGCACTGTTGTTAGCTTCTCGCTCTTTGCTATTCAATCTGCTTACTCAACCATGTTTTATACTGTGACAGCTACACCCTCACGTAATAATAACTTGTTTTTATGCAGTGCATTCACCTTAGTGATTTACCCAGCCTACTCACAAGCTTACAAACCTGAAAACACTGTTTTAATGGGACTGCCTACCAACTGGTTTTCTAGTCTGTTAGTGGTATGTTTTATGTGATTACAAGATCACCTCAAGTACGTCTTCAAAGATCTATAGCAAATGGTGTAGATTTGCTATAGAACCATATGGTGAAGAAGAATTTCAGTCTGGAATGGATTTTTCCCCATTAAATTGCAATGATTTGGAAAAGGATTTTCTCAATGAAGCCACTTTTGCAGTAGAGAGTTTTCATATGCTTTTCAGACATTGAAACTTTTCTAATGGAGGTTCAGTGCCAAGAGTTAAAATAGAGTTTAAAATTGAAGAAGTAAATAACCTTTTCATCCAGAGAGCTCTTGTGATTGTTAGTTCCAGTCATCGTAAGACAATGCATTTAAGTGACTACCAGAACTGTGGACTTCTACTGGAGGCTGGGGAAGTGCTTCTCAATTCTTCCCCAGTTTGCATGGCCTGAAGCTTGACCAGTTGCCTGTTGCTGCAGAGATTGTTATTCTTTAACAAAGTGTGGGCTGTGGCTCTATGCTCCGAGGGATCTTGCTGTAGTGTTTTAATGAGCCTTTCTACTGAATCCAGATAGAGAATGTCCAAGGGCAGCTAATGCAGCTATTCCTGCTCATGTCTACCTTGCTGGGCTCCTGCTGAGGTTGCAGGGAGTAATATGCAGTTCTCTGTGCTGTCACAGGGTTGGTACAAACAGCATGACATTCTTCTGTGGAAGAGTGGTTAGCTTTCATCTTGCAACATTTTTGTGTTCGATTACTTTTTTTTTATTTCTTACTTACCTTCTTTTCCCAAGCCAAAGACTTTTTTTAATTTTTTTTTTTTAATCAGAGATGACTTAAGGGCAACACTTGTTCAGCCCCTTTGAATTACTGGATATAAATCTTGATACAGAGACACATCATAGGAAAAAAATTGATCTATTGCTGATTGCATAAGAGTTACTTAGGTGACACATGATCCCATATAGTTGCCTCTGTTTGTCCTCTGCTTTTAATCACTGTAATCTGTTGCATCCTCTAACTATCCTGCAAGCTCTTCAGTTTCAATATGGTCCCTTCCAGTATGAATGTCACGCCAAAAACATTGAAATTCAGTCTTTGATCTAGGCATTCCAATAATATAAAGAACAGCAATGTTTTGCTAGAGGAAGGTAGACAAGTGTATGTGGGTTAAAGATCTGGAAAAACCCCATAACTATAGCTTTTTCTAGAGCTTAACAGGTGCTGTGTGAAAATCCTCCTGAAACCATCACGGTAAGGAAAACATCCATTTGTTCTGGATTTCAAAATGGGAAAGTAGTTGTATTTCCTACTATCTAAAGGATAGGAAAAAAATGCTGAAGGAGATGCTACTATGAAAAAGACAGGACATAACACTGCTCAATAGGTGAAAATGTAGAGTCCATAAACCACTGAATAAAATTGCAGGGTGTTTAGACTTCGCCTGTGTGAACCAGCGAAGTGTCTTTATGTCTGAGAAGCCCCCAAACATTGTTATTATTTGCTGCTCTGGAGCAAATTTCCTTTGCTGTATCCTACCCAAGGATAACAGCAGTAAACCTTAGCCCTGCCAGAGGGAATAAGGCGGTGTGAGCAATTTCACATTCCTAACGGCTGAAGACATTGGCTCACATTTGTTGCTGAAGGTACAAGAATGCTGCCAGATAATTGAGTCACGGGGTTTAAAAGCAAGCTTTATTGGTTGGTGTGTATGTATGGGTGACTGGCAGACTTTCTTTCATGAGCAGTGGAGAGGCAGAAAGTCTACAGGACAGCTTTGTACTGACAAAATTGCTCTCTGGACAAGGAGTTATCTGGCTGTATTGTACATGGAGTTGTGGAGGGTAAGGATTATCTTCCTAATATAAAGATTATTGGATCTCTGGGTTTTGTTATGAAATGCTCAGACTGATAGCAGTGAAATGTTTTCTTCCTCTGGTCTTGCCTGAGATTACCGCCCATCATGTGAACTAGTTAGATGGGTGCTCAACTCTACGGGGAAGCTAACAGTGATTTGGCAGCACTCTTTGTGAGTCTAGTAGCAGCTGCTATGGAACAGCCATTTCAGCAGGCCAACAATATTCCGCAAATTGCTTGTACTTTTTGGAGCTGATATGTCAGAACTTTACACTGAAATTTGAAGGCAGCTTTGGGGGTGGAGAGTAGAGAGAAAGGGGGTTTGTCCATTATGTGCCAGCAGTTGGAGAAGTGATCATCGCCAGTATCACACATTCCTGAGAAAAGTAGGCTTTGAACCATGTAGTTGCAGATAAAAATGGAGATAAATCAGGAAATCCTTCTTCTCTCTAATGTTGTTCTTTTATGCTATAACTGTAAAAAATTAAGATTTACATGCTTCTAAACTGCATTGATTGGCTGGGTACTTCCCAATGTACGCGGTAGACCTTACTCAGTTGGTTAACTTCAGTTATGATATCATCAATGATATAAAGCCGTTAAAAATCAGCCTTACAAGGTTTTCTCAAGGAGAAAGTATCTGGAGTTGAGGTTTTGCAGAATATTCCAAATCTAGTAATACCACACATATGGAAGTCTTCAACATTTGGGCTCTAATCTTTACATTTTGGTTTGCTCCAAATTCTTGAAGAACTTAACTGAAGAGCTGGGGAAATACCTGGATCAGTGGATTTACTCTGGGTATGAATTTTTCCTGTAAAACACAAAATCACAGCTTTTGTGATTTATGCCAGGTTTCATAATTTCTCAGCTGTATGGCAACTGTTTTAGATAATAGCCTAAGATTTCTCTTGGAACTTGATTATGGTACTATAAAGTATGAAAACAACTGAAATCTGTGGGGGACCAATAAAGCCAAATTGATTTATGAGATGAAAAGCAAAAGCCAATGGCAATTGTGATTCGTGAAGGCTATAGAACAATTCAGAGTTGCACTACAGAATAACTTTTGCCTTCTATTTTATGACACAAAATAAAAGGCCATCTTCTTGTCACCATCTCTAGGGTACTTTTTTTGGCCTTCTGACTGAAATATCCCTATGTTTGGGTAGGCTCAGACAGCAAAGCTGGACAACGTCCTTCTCTGACACTTCTGTCAAAATTGTGTTCCCTCTACAGCGATTAGCAGAAGTACTTTATAAATGTCCTCTGGCTGGACCTCTGCTGTATTACTTGGAAGCTCACCTGAAGTTGCTGTGTAGGATTAAGCAGATGAATGGTGGACCTTTGTGGAAAAGCAGATCAGTCAACGTCACCATTGCTGCTAAGCTCAGATACCACACAAAAGATGCAACCCTTCACCAGGAGAATGTCAAGCACATATCATCTGCTGCTAGAAGTTTCAGTTTAAATACAGTTTTCCTTTGTCTGTTGAACCTGTTGGTGGTGTTCTTGCAAACTGTTGGCAGGAACGCATTAAGGGAGCAAAAATAAGTACAAATCAGCTTGGCTTTATCAGAATTTTACTCTTAGCCTTTCTTACCTAGGAAGGTAAGAAAGTGCTGTGCTAAGGTAAGAAAGGAGTGTAATGCACAGCACTTGTCTCTTATACTATGGGATATAGAAATGGGATGGTGTTGCAAGTGGTGATTATTTCCTTAGTGCCTATTTGGGTTTTAACAGTAAATAAATGCTTCCTAGTTTGTTATGGTTAATATTCAAGTGTATAATAAACACTTGGTCAAAGGCTGTCAGTTTTTGAGGATATATATGGTTCCCAAAGACTACAGCATTTCCAAAACTGCATGGACTCTGTCCTTAGTGTTAGCTGTTTAAAGAATTATTTATATTTTCTTACTAGCTCTTGCAGAAACTGTGTGAGGCTTTATAAACAGGAAATGTTCCTCTCTGTGCTAGAATGCAACTCAGGTACTGTGCTGTTAGTGAATATTGAAAACTGCTATTGTGACTAATACTGCAACCATCCTCTTTGCAATTTATTTTATGGACTTCATTATGTTACACACTTCAGTAGCGTAGTGCAAGTCAGAACACTCAGCAAGTATTACTGTGTGCCTAACACTGTGACACAGAGACAAACGGCATCTCCAGCTAGGATAACCAGTAGCTTAAAAACGCAATTCATCCACACAGAGCAAAACTCTGAATCTAAATGGATATCTGATCTTGTTGTTGGAATATTTCTAATTAGGATGTCTGTACTCAGGACCATTTCATAGCAGTCTGCGTCTGAGCTCTGCAGGAATCTGCTGTGTCCATCTTGCAAGTGCACGATTTATGGAAGCTGTGATCACTGAAGGTCTGCCTCTTGTGTAGTTTCCAAACTCATTGTTATGTCAATTGTAAAATATATATATATTCTCTTCTGTCATATTACCTTAGAAAGACATATAATTCTATATTGCAGCTATAGACAGCCCGAGCACAGGCCATTGAGTCTAGCTAGGTAAATCATACACAAATAAATGAACTTTTGACAGACTTCTTGCTGGCGTTGTACTTGGCCCCAAGACCATGCTGATAGCATGGGCTGCTTTCCCCTTTGCTTGGTGCATCCTAACTGTGCAGGAGGAGGACTTTGCTCTCCTTACTGTAGATTAAGCATTTTGCTCTTACCTGGGCGGAGGGGAGGAGAAAAGTGTTCACATATGAAGCTAGGAATATAATAAACTCTGACCTAAATCACTCCCACGTGTGACATTATGATCTTTATGGGTCCCTTCCAACTTGAGATATTCTATGATTCTACATGACTGCACATTCAGTACTCCAACAGGACAGTGCAAATCAGAACAGTAACTGAACTGCAGAAAAAGTGGCACAAGTCAGAAAATACATGTAAAAGCAAAAGATCAGAAAGAAGGTAGAAAACTGTCCTCTTCCACCTGTTTAGAGCCAGGTCAGAGTGAATCAACGGAAGAGGAGAAGGCAGAAACTGTGTTTTATTAATTGCCACAATGGTGAGGGTTTGTGGTTAGAAAGGTGGTCGATGCTAGGGCTGGGCCTATGAAGAGCACTGGGTGAGGTGTGCCTACCTGCCAGGTTGCTGATTGCCAGAGTGGAGCAGGAACAGAGTCTGCCCTGGTCCTCCTGGGCTTTTCCATGATTCACCTGTTTGTGTAGGGCTCAAACCATCCCTGCTTACCGGCATCAGTTAATGCCCACTGTAATGAAGTGGTCTCCCCACCCACCCGCATTCTCCAGGCAGTGGAGTAATAGAAATAAAGCCTGTACCTGTGTCTCTTCCTTGGGAAAGCTCTGGAGGCAGCAGTTACTCCTGGACTCTCAGGTGCTGGACTTCGATAGATATTGTCACTAATTCTGGGCATGAAAACTGGGATATTTTCCCTGAGCAGTGCGGGGGAGGAGAACTTTGTTCTTGTTACTGTTGCTTTTCCCCATTGGAAAATTCTAACTTTTTCAGAAATTTGGAAAAAACTGGGGAATTGACTTTTTGTTTTCTTGAAGAGCTCCACAGTTTTGAAAGAGGGAGAAATACCCTCTTCCATTTTTAAAAAATTGGAAGATGCTCTCTTGCATAACTGGAAGCTGCCAAATTCCAAGATATTGATGGAGCTCTGGGCTTTTAACACAACATTGCCAGAAAAAAAAGGTTAATATTTAATAAATATTTTACAGCTTTTTACTAAAATATTTATTTTGGAAAAAGATTTTCCTCCACAAAAGGAGAGGAGAGAGAAGATGAGAGGATGAATGAAGCTGTTTCTTGTTGTCTTTAGTTGTCACTGATGTCTTGTTTGCAAACGTTTCTGTGCTGGTTTAGGTTGCTACCCCACCGTCAGTCAAGGAAATGCTTTTCACAGGGATTTTTCTATCAGTTGATAGATTTGCTTTGATATTCTGGAAGAAATTATTTTTCTGTACAGCAAAGAGAAGCCCGCGGCTGGCAATCCTCTTGCGTAAAAAGCAGTCCTTTCTTGTATTACCTCCAGGCAGTTTACTTCCAGGACTATTAATGGGTAAAATATTGGTGGCAGTTTCCAGCTGCCACAAAGCGCTTAATTTTCCATCACCACAAGATCTTTAACCGATCATCAGCCAACTGATATTCAGCAAGCAATACACATTTATCTACTCAATTACAGCCCAGTGGGCTTTCCAGGGACACATCTGTGGTTAAATTTTGTACATAAGTGTTTCCTATTTGGTGACAAATTCAATTTGCATCATAGTAGTACTGATCTGTAGCTCTGTTTGTTCTGTGACAAGGTGGAAGGGAAATGACTATGTGCTTCTTCACTTCCCCCTCACCCTTGCAACCATTGTTTTAATCTGCAGCTCTTCAGATGTCAGTCAGTTATGCTAGAAGTTAAACAGATCTGCTAAATGGGAAACTTGTCTTTGTTGTCTAACAGTTTAAGGTCAGCAGCAATGCAGTAAGTCTAACTTAACTTTTTTATTACGTACTTGTTGGTCAATAGGAGAAAATCAACAAATAAACTAATGCATGAAAGTTCTCACAACCCAGCAGTGAGCTGACCTTAATTTCTAGCCTTTTCCAGGGGATTCCTTGGATTAAATGTTGGAGTTACTAATTGCATGCCAGAGGAGGGGCATCGTTTCTGGTTTTCAGGACATCTTCCTGGAAGATGCACTGAGAACAGCAGTGTTCTCCAAGCCTATGAGCATGTGTTCATGGTCACCCTCGGCTCTCCTGGGGAATCTGCTAAGTGTTTAGATTTTTTGGAAGAGGGCTAGGAAAGACTTGAAGGGACAGCCCTTTCACAGCTCCCTTTCTTCAGAGGAAGAGGTTGGACATTGTGCTCCTTGCTTACAGCACTTGCCCAATACCATAATCTAATTAAGCCTCCACCTTTTCCCAGTTTGTGATTTCCCCAGATTTGCATACCTGAATAAGTTTGTCTCCAACCAAAGTGCATCTGAGGCACCTGTGTGTGGTTTTCAGTCCCCAGGACTAAGGAATCCCAAACTCCATGTAAGAATGACATAGGACATTTCTAGGCATGTTTTTGTTCCTTCCTACTTGAAGAATGATACTAGTTAATTCTAGATATGGATTGTCAGTTAATTATGGTCTGGAATCACCGCTGCATTTGGGACAAAGTTGGAATGTATTTATTGAAAATGAAATGTACTTTTAACTGAAAATTAATTTGGCAAATACCAAACCCAGGCGGCATCTTGAGACTGAGACATCTTGAGACTTTTTGTTGCACTTTGGTTTAAGTTTGTTGGTTAATGTATGTTCTTACTTGGCCTACCTGCATGATGCAGTCCTGCTGTATGCCATGCCTGTAAAGGAAATGTTAAATCATGGGGCTATGTCTGTAAAAAAAAAAAAAAAAGGGGGAAGGACATCTGAGATCAAAGAGCACTTACTGCGAATCTGAAACGGCAATAAAATCCATCTGTATGGTAAGCATTCAATGAGGTGATTTTCCTGGTTGTATACAATTGGAGTTAACCAACAGGCTGCTTCTCGTCATAGGTTGTAGCTGGAGGGGTGGTTGCATGACTTGTGAGCATATACCAGCTATAGCTGTATTTTGAGGTGGTAGCTAAATGTACTGTTTTAACTGTCACTAAATGAGGTTGAGATCAGTACCTCCAGATCGGATCCAGGCAGTTCTAACAAAATGACCTGATTACCTTAAACACTTCTCAGAATAACCTTTTGTTTTGCCTTTTAACTCCAGGTCATTATGAGATTGCTGGGTTAGGGAGAGGTACTGCTTGAGGGTAGGCAGGCAGCGGAAGCTGAGTAAGGTGCAGTGATTTTATAATCTGACCAGCTGCAGCAGCATCACTGATGACTGGCTTGGTGCCAGTCCTGGTTCAGACAGTTCATCAGCCAGGCTGTCCCCTACCTGGCATTCTAGGAAAACAATTTTTGAATGTCTGTTGTCCTTCCCTCCCCTAATAAGCAGAGGAAATTCGACAGGGATCTGTCTGTCCTGGCTCTTTTCCATTGAATTACAAACCTTGCTGGAAGACTCTCGGCAGGTCTGCAGTAGTTGGTGAAGAGTGCCCTGATTTAGTCCACAACCGGGAACAGGAGCATGGATGTCATGCTTTGACCAAGCTCATTAGCCCAGTTGCTCTGGAGTGAATCTGACACATTTAGAAATTTAGCCCACACATTTAGCCCAGTGCTCTGTGAATCTGACACATTTAGAAAGGCTGCTGAGCAGAGGGGAGAGACGTGGCACAAGAACAGGACCTGTACATCCTAGGCAGGCTGCTTTTGGTGCTTGCTTCCCTTGGAATATGCTTTCTGTTTCTTTTGAACATGCACAAGCACAATGCACCTTTGAAAAGTAATGTTGTTACTCCACCATCTGTCCCAAGTCCCACTAAAATCCCCTTTGGTTCCTAAGGACCAGCAAAAAAGCCAGTATAAGGGTCAGGAAAGCAAGTTTTGTCCTGAAAGACAAGATGCCTTAATGCCTTCTCTGGGCTTTGCTGGGAGCTGAAGAGTGTTCAGGGAGCACAGATGCCTTAGCCATATCACCCCCAGTAGATACCACAAGGTCCTTCTCACAAGAGGGTGGCAGTTGATGGAGAAAGCAGTGTGGCCACTTCTTCACCAGCCTGGAAGGTACCATGTTTGAGATACCAAGTCATGAAAGTAGCTCTGTTGTCTATGCAGTAGCTTGTGCAAGAGCTTTGGTGTAACTGGAGCCGGAACTCATTCAGCAGCAATTCTTCCCCAGGCAGCCTTGGATCCTGCTGGTTTCAACGTGAGCAGGGCTGTTACGATCATGTATTTATCAAATAAAACACTTGCAGTAAAATATCAGTCCTTTGGGTGTCTGTAATCAGCAGGTTACTCTTATTGCACCTGAACAATATGAGGAGGGTAAAATGTGCAGTTTGGAATCCTCTTGCTCTGCAGATTTTGATTAATTTCTAGAAGGAAAATGGGAGAAACTACTGGGGGAACCTCCAGCTCAACATGCAGCAAAGGCAGAGAGAAGCTGAGACTGACCACGTTCCTCTTATCCACAACTTTAATGTGTTAAGTGCCTTGTCTTCCTAGGGATTGCTGGCTCAGCATACATTGATGAACTGGGAGAGAGGAGCATGTTTTAGAAAAACATACTTTATAGGTGGCTGGAAAACTTCCACTGTCAGTGTTCTTCACTTAAATAAAGATGATTTTCCCTGAAGGAACTGTTTCCGTGAAAAGCCGAAATCAGAACTCAATAGTCGGGATGACTATTAAGCAGGTATTCTTTATTGCAGCGCTGGGCAGCACTGGGGATCGCTCCGCCACAAGTGCTCCGACAAACAAGCAAGATCACAGAGGTTATATGTTGCAAAATATACATATTCATAAGATTAATTTATATAAACATGAGATTTCTTGGAACTCATTAATATATGTAAATGTCCCTGACGCAGGCGTACTTAAGTCCTTAGGTGGTCGTTAGAGATCCTCTGGTGGTCGTTGGAGGAAGTCAGTAGTCTTCATCACTCTGACCGCTGACTGAACTTTGTCTTTACGCATGCTCAGTCCATCTTTGTCTTGCTCATACTTTCCTTACATATCCAAAATCAGGTGGTTCTTGTGTAGTTTCTCCTTATCAGCCCTTTCCAGGGACACAGGGCCTGAAGAATTCCTTTTATCTATCTTCATTACAACTATCTCAGCTAACCAAGGATTTAACACAGGCAAAGCATTCTTACTCTAATGATTAGGTCAAATAAAGAAAGCTCGTTAGCAATTCTGCTATCTAAGTTTACTGGCAAGCTAGGCCAAATTATCTGCGAAAGGGAGACTAAAAGAAAACATTGAGCAACCAAGATATTTACAGGATTTCTTTTTTTGTCTTTGGGATTTTAGCTCTTTTCATTCCCCCCTTTTCTTTAAACTTTGTAAATTCTTTTACAAAGGTTCTAAATTAAAAGTCATTACTACTTCCACATATTTCTTTCAATTATTCGCTTTACACAGCCAACACAAATGGCAAGGATGATAACAATTATTATCATAACAATTAGCCCTTCTAATAATGTAGCCAGCCATCCTTTCAGTGACCATCCTCCTAGGGTCTGCAGAATTTTATTTAGCCAATTATTTTCTGCAGTCTCTCGGAGAGCTTTACTATCTTTTGCTACTCTTTTCATCTCATCTAACTGTCTTTGCAAATCATCAGTCACATTGGGTATGTGGACACAGCAATGTTCTGTATCTAGTTTTAAGTATCCACATACCCCTTGTTCTTTAATCAATAGTAAATCTAATGCTAACCTGTTCTGTATGGTCATCTTAGTATTTGCTTGAACCTGCCTGTTAATAATTTGAAACCCTTTCTGGGTAGCTCTTGATAGTGCTTCTACTTGCCAAGTCAAATTATCTATCAGTATTCTGTTTTCTAATGCCATTAGTCCTGGTAACAAAAAACTTTGAATTCCCCAGCTGAATTCCACAGCAGAGGTAGGTCCTGCCCATGAATCGCCTTCCGGTTCTCGTTTTACTTTTCCCCAATAAGTGGTTTTAATTGGACTTTGCTTCCAAGTCGGGCAGAGTGTCAGAAGTCCTAGGGTTACTTGTCTCCCTGTTGATCCTAGTTTTAATCGAGTAGTCCAATATCCATCTGATGTTACCCACACAGTGTAGCCAGGAGAAGGAATCTTTTGCCTACATTCTTGGGAATGATTTTGAGCGCATTTCTGCTGTAATTCCAAAGTGGAATTGAGAACATTGATCAAAGACTGATTTACCTTTGTGGGGCACCTCCAATTTGTCCTACTAGTATCAGACATTGCCTTTATGCTCCAATCAATACACCAGGCGTTATTTCCTATATACTTCCAAAATCCCTCTACTGGCTTAACCCAAGTTTTGGGAGGCTGTCTAAGTTTCTCGCATTCAGGTGATTTTACCTTTTTCCCTTCCTGAATTGAATCAAAAATACACATTACTAGTTTACCCAGGGCAGTTCCTCCTCCTGATACAAAGCCAAAGTCCTTTTCGCTATAATCTTTAGGACATTTTCCTCCTCTTGGTTTAGCAATTATAGTTTTGTTTCCTATGGTCACTGGATCTTGTAGTACATTCAAAACTCTATCCCTGCAGTCTCCTTTCTGGTCTAAATAGTATCTTACTCCAGCCTTATTTAATTCTTGGGTCATTTTGTCATAATATTCTAGCATTGTCAAATTCACAGGTATGATTCCCCATGGGATAGGTTGGCCTGCAGATTGAGGAATTGGGAGGCAAGCAGTTACACTTGTCAAATTTCGCATTTTACCAAATCCTTGAATGAGCTCTAACATTAAATTGTTAGCATCCTTTTCACACAAACTTTTACACACTAGTAAACAAGCGCATAGCAGCATCAGTAAAACTACTTTCGGGTCAATCTTACGGACGTTGGTCCCGTAGGCTGAGATTTCCATGGTCCAGTAGGTGCTTTCTTAATTCTCGAATAGTGGATCCACGCAGCGTGCTTCTCAAGCTTAACTGCAGTGTAGGTTGTGAGCAGAACTTGAAAAGGGCCACTCCATTTCTCTTCAAGAGGGTCACCTGAAATATTTTTAACATAAACCCAATCCCCAGGTTTAAACAAGTGCACCGGAGAATCTAAACCCCACGCTCTGGTAGATACCACTAATTTATTTACTTCTTGTAATTGTTTTCCTAATGCTATTAGATATTGCCGTAAGCTAATTTCCCCTGCTTGGGTGAGATCTTGCCCTCGATATCTGGTTTGAAATGGTCTCCCATATAAAATCTCAAAGGGACTCAATTTCTCTTTAGTCCTTGGTTTAGTTCGAAGTCTCAATAATGCAATTGGGAGGGCCTGATCCCATCTCAAGTTGGTTTCCTGACAAATTTTGCTCAATTGTGTTTTTATCATATGGTTCATTTTCTCTACCTGTCCACTTGCTTGTGGGCGGTAGGCTGTATGCAATTTCCAATTAATTTCTAAAAACTTACTAGCTTGCTGAACTACCTGTGACACGAAGTGTGGCCCTCTGTCAGAGGAGATAACTTCTGGCACTCCAAACCTAGGAATAATTTCTCTTAATAAAACTTTTGTTACTTCTCGAGCTTTATTTGTTCTGCAAGGGAAAGCTTCAGGCCATCCAGAGTAGGTATCTGTTAACACCAACAGATACCTATACCCCCCTTTTCTAGGGAGCTCCGAAAAGTCTATTTGCCAATTTTGACCTGGAACATTTCCTTTGCCTATGCTTCCAAATTTTACACGATTTTCTACCTTTGGGTTATTTTTCAAACATGTCTCACACCTATCAACCACACTTTTCACAGTTTGAAACAAATTTCTAGCCACTATCTGCTTAGTGAGAGAGTTATACAGAGCTTCAGTTCCCCAGTGAGTTTTATCATGTTCAGTCTTTGTCAGTGCCCACAGTAGTCTAAAGGGGATTATTATCCTGTTATCTTTTAACACTGCCCATCCTGATAGGCCAATTTTAGCCTCTAAGTCAGTAATTAACTTCTGATCCTTTTCATCGTATTCAGCTGATTCAGGTAGTGGCAAAGATTTTTCAGGAATTAAACTTAGTATCTCACCTTGTTCCGCTGCTTGCCTTGCTTCATAATCAGCCAACTTATTTCCCACTTCCCTGTCAGTGTTACCTTTCTGATGTCCTTTGCAGTGCATAATCGCCACTGCTGACGGAAGTTGCACAGCTTCTAAAAGTCGCAGTATTATATCAGCGTGTTTTATACCTTTCCCTTGAGCAGTTAAGAGTCCTCGCTCCTTCCAAATTGCTCCGTGAGCATGCACTACGCCAAAGGCATATTTTGAATCTGTCCATATATTCACGCGCAATCCTTTGGCAAGCTCCAGTGCTCTCACTAAGGCAACTATTTCGGCTCGTTGTGCAGA
This sequence comes from Mycteria americana, assembly GCF_035582795.1. Taxonomy (NCBI): domain Eukaryota; kingdom Metazoa; phylum Chordata; class Aves; order Ciconiiformes; family Ciconiidae; genus Mycteria; species Mycteria americana. The sequence goes on from NC_134370.1 coordinate 11,442,791, forward strand.
TGTGCCTTTAGGGAGTGACTTTGCTTCCACCACCTGATCTGTGGTGGTCACAGCATACCCTGCCATTCGAACTCCATTCTTTACAAAACTACTCCCATCGGTATACCAAGTGTGGTCAGCTTCTTCCAGTGGCTCATCCTTCAGGTCAGGCCTGCTTGCGTATACGGTCTCAATGGTTTCTATACAATCATGTACAACAGTCTTCATTTCCTGCTTATTACTTAGAAAAGAAGCGGGGTTAATTACAGCGGATGTAACGATTTCAATATCGTCCTGTTCCATCAGGACTGCTTGATACTTCAGAAACCTTGATGGTGACAGCCAATGTCCTCCTTTTTGTTCCAAAACGGAAGTTACAGCATGGGAAGTATGCACAACCATCTTTTGTCCCAAGGTAAATTTTCGAGCTTCTTGAATGATCAAAACAACAGCGGCAACTGCCCGAAGGCATCCCGGCCATCCTTTACTTACCTCATCCAATTGTTTGGAAAAATATGCTACTGCTCGTTTATAAGGACCCAGCCTCTGGGCTAGAATTCCCAAAGCCACTCCTTGTCTCTCATATGAGAACAACCAGAAGGGCTTTGTTATGTCTGGCAGGCCCAAAGCTGGAGCTCTCATTAATTCCAATTTCAATTCTTTGAATGCCCTCTTGGCTTCATCAGTCCATGTTAACTGTGTCTGACTATTTTTCAACAGTTCGTACAAGGGTTTAACTAAAAGTCCATAATTATAAATCCATAATCGACACCAACCTGTCATTCCCAGAAAGGTTCGCAGCTCTTTTACTGTGGTCGGTTCTGGGGTCCTGCAGATGGCTTCTTTTCGGTCATTCCCGAGCTGTCTCTGTCCTTTAGAAATCACAAATCCCAAGTAGATTACTTCTTTTTTCAAGATCTGGACTTTCTGCAACGATACTCGATAACCACTTAGTCCAAGAAAATTTAACAAACTCACAGTCCATTCCTTACATTCTTCTTCTTTTTCCGTAGCTATCAGAATATCATCCACATATTGCAAAAGGGTACCATTTCCTGGAGGCCTTTCCCAGACCTCTAATTCTTTAGCCAATTGATTTCCAAAAATTGTGGGGCTATTCTTAAATCCTTGAGGTAACACTGTCCAGGTTAGTTGGGTTTTCCGTCCTGAATCAGGGTTTTCCCACTCAAAGGCAAAAAAGTTGCGGCTTTCAGGGGCCAAGGTGAGGCAAAAGAATGCATCTTTCAGATCTAGTACTGTGAACCATTCATAGGTTTCTTTTAAACTGGTCAATAAAGTGTATGGGTTTGCCACTACCGGGTGCAAATCTTCAACTATCCGATTTATTGCCCGTAGGTCTTGCACCAATCGGTAGGTTTTGCCATCAGGCTTTTTGTCAGGCAGAATGGGAGTGTTGTACTCTGGAGAGCATTCAGTCAATAATCCGAATTTTATAAATTCATCTATAATATGTTTCACTCCTCGTCTATCTTCCAATTTCAAAGGATATTGTTTCACCCTAATGGGTCGTGCTCCTTCTTTGAGTTTAACAACAACCAATTCCGCATTTTTAGCTTTTCCAGGTATTCCCGAGGCCCATACTCCTGGGTATACCTGGTCTTTTATTTCCTGCATAATTTCTTCTTCTCTAACTTGGGGTTCAGTGAGAACCAAACTTAAAATTTCAATGTGGTTTTCTTCTGGTATTTTAAATTCGATTTCCCCATCTTTAAATCTTATTTCAGCATTCAATTGTTCTAATAAGTCCCTTCCCAAAAGTGGTCTAGGAGCTTCAGGCAAGTAGAGGGATTTATGAATCCCTACACTTTTTCCAATTTTAAATTTCAATGGTCTTAGAAAGAAAGCCCTCTCAACCTGCCCTGTTGCTCCCACAATGTTGACAGTTTGTTTACTCACGGGCAATAAAGTCTGATTTAATACTGAAAATGTGGCACCTGTATCTATTAAAAATTCTACAGGTTTTTCTTCTTTCCCTAGCTGAATTTTTACCAAGGGTTCTGCTAGGGAAGATTCCCCTGGTCCCCATCAATTTTCTTCCGTGTTGGCTACCATCACCGGTTTGCCCAGTCTCGGGCAATCTTTTTTCCAGTGCCCCAGTTGTTTACAATAGACGCACTGATCTCTCAAGAGGGGTTGATTTCCTCTCTTCCCTCTAAGTGGGGCACTTGCACCACTTCTCATAACTCCTCTCCCCTCATTGCTGTTGCTCCGAGGGGGTATCTGACCTTCTACGGTGCGCAAAGCAGCTACTGTAGCATTAGCAATTGTTTTACCCATTTGTTTTTCCTTTCGACTATCTCTATTCCGATACACTTGCCAAGCAGTTTCCAATAACCTTTCCAAGTCCCTTGCATCTGCCCCTTGCACTTTCTGTAATTTCCTTCTAATATCATCCACCGACTGTCCCAGAAACAGAAATATTAGCTGACTTTTACCTTCTTGAGAGGTAGGGTCTAAAGGAGTATATTTCCGCATTCCTTCCTTTAGCCGATTCAAAAAGTCAGTAGGTGACTCCTTTTTATCTTGTTTTATCTCATACAGCTTAGACCAATTTACTGATTTTGGGACAGCATTTCTTATTCCGTACGCAATCCATTCCCTGTACCGCCCTAGTAAATTCCTGGTTCCCGTCTGGTTAGGGTCCCAGCCGGGATTTGTAATTGGAACATGATTATCCACTGTTCCTGGCAGAGTCCCAGCCAGCACCAGAGCCTGCACCTGAGTCCTAGCTGCTCTCACAACCATCTGTTTTTCTGATTCACTGAACACTGCATCCAGCATTGCATCCACATCCTCCCAGTCAGGGTCCTGGGTTTTCACAATCAATTCAAATCCTTTAGCAACCCTCTCAGGGTCGTCCCGATAACTCCCTGCAGTAACTCGCCAGCCGTCCAAGTCTGCTAAAGTGAAAGGTACTTTAATTCTAACAGGTCCTCCCACTCCCATCGCTTGTCTTAAGGGAGCCTGTATCGCAGGTCCCACTTTGCTTCGGGTCCTGGTGGTTATGGGAGAAAACCTAATATCTGTTTCCTCTCTCTCTCTCATCTCCGGCTCTTCTCTCCCAACAGCACCCGCATCTCCTTCTCTATCACCTTCCCTTTCTAGCGGAGGCAAATAATCCTCTAACCTTTCATTCTGCGAACCAACTTTCAAACATCTCTGTCCAATGCTACACGCCGAGCAACACCTTTTCAATATCCTATTTTGCTTATTTCTCTCCTTTTCTATCGCCAAGACCATAGGGTCCTGGGGCGCCAAATTAATTCCGCACTCTTTCTGCCACTCAGGGTGATTCCGCAGAGTGAAAAACATATCTGCATAAACCACCTCATCCCATTTTCCTTCCCGCCGCAAAAATAACATTAGTTGCAACAAAGTATTATACTTCAAAGTTCCGTTCAAAGGCCATTTTTCACCATCTTCTAATTTGTACAGGGGCCACCACTGATCACAATATTTGATTAATGTTTTCTTATTCACACTCCCACCTGGTGGTCCCCCTATCTCTTTCCAGTGTGCTAAGATACATCCTAGGGGGCTTTTCTTTACAATACCACCACTTTGCTGTCCCCCCATTCTACCTTATTGATTCTGTACTTCTGTTATTCTCCCACAGATTATTTTAATAACCTCAACCTGTCGCGCTTTATTCTCCCACTCTGACCACGTTCCACAATTCTCACATTGAATAAACAATTCACAAGGAAAAGCGGTTCACATTCATTTTCAGGATGAGACGCACAGGTCTCCAGGTTTTCCACACTCACTTTGCAGTCACACTGTGTTTCAGTCACTCACCAGTCACACCAGAGTTAACTCAGCTCATTCACGCTTAGTTGCTGATTTCGCAGTGCCTAACGAATATATCCAAATTCAATACCAATAAACCAATATCCGAGTTTGGTGCCAGTAAATCCATACCACCAACAGTACAAACTCATGCGGGTTTCATAAGTGTACCAATACCAAAAGGCACGTTCTTGCAGAAGTACAAGGCTTAACCCGTGCCTGTACCAACGTACCACCAACAGTACAAACTCATGCGGGTTTCATGAGTGTACCAATACCAAAAAGCACGTTCATGCAGAAGTACAAGGCTTAACCCGTGCCTGTACCAACGTACCACCAACAGTACAAACTCATGCGGGTTTCATGAGTGTACCAATACCAAAAAGCACGTTCATGCAGAAGTACAAGGCTTAACCCGTGCCTGTACCAACGTACTAAATACCAAATGTATACCCTCAGGCACTAGTAGCCTGGTATACGGCGCTCAGCGTAGGACGTCTCCTACGACTTATGAGAACCTTCCAAATGACCGGTCCCAAATTCCAAAACAGAAAAGATTTAAAGAATACCTTTTTCCTTTAGATGGTCCTTGTCTGCTCCCGCAGTGATCCGATTGAGGCGAGGAGTCCCTCCGGGAAATCCCGGGGGTACCCTAGGGAGTCCTGTTCTCAGCGGGTCCTGCAGCCGAGCAGAGCGGGTCCCATCTGGGTCGCCAAACTGTTTCCGTGAAAAGCCGAAATCAGAACTCAATAGTCGGGATGACTATTAAGCAGGTATTCTTTATTGCAGCGCTGGGCAGCACTGGGGATCGCTCCGCCACAAGTGCTCCGACAAACAAGCAAGATCACAGAGGTTATATGTTGCAAAATATACATATTCATAAGATTAATTTATATAAACATGAGATTTCGTGGAACTCATTAATATATGTAAATGTCCCTGACGCAGGCGTACTTAAGTCCTTAGGTGGTCGTTAGAGATCCTCTGGTGGTCGTTGGAGGAAGTCAGTAGTCTTCATCACTCTGACCGCTGACTGAACTTTGTCTTTACGCATGCTCAGTCCATCTTTGTCTTGCTCATACTTTCCTTACATATCCAAAATCAGGTGGTTCTTGTGTAGTTTCTCCTTATCAGCCCTTTCCAGGGACACAGGGCCTGAAGAATTCCTTTTATCTATCTTCATTACAACTATCTCAGCTAACCAAGGATTTAACACAGGCAAAGCATTCTTACTCTAATGATTAGGTCAAATAAAGAAAGCTCGTTAGCAATTCTGCTATCTAAGTTTACTGGCAAGCTAGGCCAAATTATCTGCGAAAGGGAGACTAAAAGAAAACATTGAGCAACCAAGATATTTACAGGATTTCTTTTTTTGTCTTTGGGATTTTAGCTCTTTTCAGAACTATATTTTAACAGTTTTCTATATATTTTTTTTCCCCTCCAAAATATTTTATTTTTTTTGTAGCTTGTCTCCCACTTTCTGAAATTTCTGTGGGGAAGAAAACATTCCATTTTTAACAACTTGTGGTGTTGAGCTTTAGATGACAGCAGTTTGGTGTGTGTGTGTCCCCTGCAACTCGTAAAATAAAGTAAAAATGAAAGAAAAAACATAGTAGAAATGGATTCTTAAATAGCTGTCTGCATCTGCCTGCCGTTCAACAAAATAAATTGCTTCCATCAGCTGGCTAGATGGCTTTCCTTCTAAAGACAGGCCACTTTGTGGACTTCATAATGTATATTGGCAAACTCCAGTTACAAGTGAGTGTATTTAAGAGTCGCAAGAACTGAACTGTCAGGTACTTTGAGGAAAGCATTGCTCTTTTCAAAGATGACAATGACTCTTATAAATGTTAACTAATGGAAGTTTGTGGTGTGCACAGTCACACTGAAACAAAAGGGAGGGGCAGGGAAAAGGGGTTGTGTGTGTGAAGTGGGAACTAAGGCTTAGAAGGATTAAGCCTTAAATTAAAGTTAGTGTCTTCCAGAGTTGGTCACCAAAATAAAGTTGAACCCTGCTTGATTAACCAGGAGCCCTAAAAATCAGGGCATGTAGATTTGTGAGCAAGTTTAGAATTAGTCAAGAGATTACACCAATCTTGTCAAAGATGTCCTCTGGTCCAGCTCCACGATCATCACCACGCAATCCTTCAGGCTGATTTTCAGAGGTTTTTAAGCCTCGCCACTGAAACCCTCTCTGGGAAAGCCAGGGCAAGGATGGCAGCACCAGCCGAGCCCAGGTGTCATGAATGAGTGATTTAGATCACTTAAAAAATCACCATCAAAGGTATTAGCAAAAGTGGTTTTAATATGATGTTGTAAAAGCGTGACTTAACAAAGTTCGATGGCAAGGTTCACTCTATTAATTACTGCATGGAACAAACATACACAGGCAAACTGGGTTACACTTGAGTTAAAATGATTCACAGAGACACCAAGGATACAAAAGGGTATGGAGGACCCTCCTGTTGAGTCATGAGGTTCAGAGTAGACCCCCTTGCTTTCTAAACTCCTGATGGAGCTCAGGTGTGGCTAGGTCCAATCTTAGTCTCAGACTGGGACAACAATTTATGTCTAAGGGATTATATATGCAAAATTTATCAATTCAGCATGCAATCAAAGTTGCCAAGACAAAATCAAAGTTACCATACTACAAGGTTATGCGCGATATCAGTCGCTTACCAAAGATCTGCTGTTGGTAAAAGATCTCTCTGCCTCGAGGAGCAACCTTGAGAGGTGTCCCAGCTCAAGGGGAGATCACCGCCATGCAGCCACGCTGCCTAGCAGGGAGAGCTCAAAAAAGGCTCACTTTGGCTGTCGTATTTATAGATAAAGTGGTTGGCTCGTAGTCAAATTACATGTGATGATAGGAAAGATATGCATGAGGCTCCCTGTACCCACAACTTTCTTTGTTCCTTGGTAAATGAGTCTTGGAAAAGCCACCCGCTATTCATGTGTCCATCGCATGATGGCTGTTCCAAGCTCATATGCATCGATGCTCACTGTGCCACCCCACTTCTTTGTGGGTTCTCAGAGAACAGGTCGGAACCAGAGGAGTTCTTGGCCCGGCCACGACTCAAGCCTTTACCTCCTTTGCAGCCTGTACCAAACTACCGCGAGTTTGGTTAAGAGGTCGAGTGCATCCGTCACAGCAGGTACCACCACGCCTGGCAGACTGCCCAAGCGCTGATCAAACCAGTTTCAGGGTTGCTCTCTGCTGCCGGCATGGTGCAGCGGTGCTGAAGTGCTGCCAAAGATTACACGGCCGCGAAGCAAGCTGACAGTGTGCTGCTGCAGTAATCGTGTTATGCTGCAATAACGCCTTGCTCCTCTTCCCTCTACCTAGAAATAATTGATAAAAGAAAATCTTAATCCTGATATTTTTATAAACTGTAAGATGTTAAGAAATGCCAGCAACTGGGCAGCCTCTTTGTAAATTATGCCCAACCTTCAGGTGACAATTACAAAGGAATGAGGATCTTATTTCACGCTTGGGATGGAAACCTGGGCATGGATATATGTTCAATGTCTGAGTTACAATGCCCTGGGGCATAGTGTTGCTTTTAACATCTGACCATAAATAGAAAGCTGCAATGGCAGAACTATAGCAAGAGAATTGTCATCCTGGCGTTGAACAGACATAATGTCTAACCTGGTTGTTTCCCTGTGGTTACCTGAACCAGTTTGCTCTTGTTTTGTGGTCAGTTCTGGTTGTTGGAGTGTGAAGTTCACTTTTTCTAGAGCATCTCTTCACGACTGTTCCATTTTTCCTTCTCCTGTCTTTTTTGGATCTAACTTAGGCTAAAGGGCTTTAAATTTAAAGTTATTCCTAAAACAAACTTCTACAGCAGTCTGTTGGCACTGCTATATCCTTCCTAGCATTTGAGTTTCCTACTTGTTCTTTTTGTTCTGTTTGTACAGCCAAATCAGGTCTGGGTCTGTGAGCTGGGTCTGGGTCTGTTCTTAGGTACCACTTGGCTGGATTTAGGCATCAGCACCGAGGTCAGCCTGTGGCCTGAGTCACTGGCAGATGTCTGAAGGTAGATGGGGCAATGCCATGTAGCTATGGCAAAACCACGATACTGTGTAGGCTGGTGGGAAACAGGATCCCCTCCAGGAGGGAAGGTTTGCTGGATGGAGAAGAGATCTAGCAAGGATTTCTGAAGCCAGTGTTGCCAGATTGTTATATTGCTTGTATTGAACTATCTTTTCATACAATCCTTTTTGGAAGTGTGTATTTACATCCTGAAGGAGGCATATTTACTGTATTTGCATTGAAACATAGAACGCCGAGTATAGACAGAGTAATGTATCTGTCTGCTTACTAAAGATGTCACCTTTCGTCTTTAAAGGCTTGTATGGATTTTGACCTTTTGATAAATATTCTACAAGATTATAGAATTACCTAAGATCACTAGTAATTCCTTTATTGGATTTCTAATGCTAGATGGAGATTCTATCACTGATTGTAAACTCTATTACCAAAAAAACTAACCACATGCACTCCTCCAAGTCCCCCCCACTTCCACCATGCCCAAAATTTCAAGCAGCTAGGCAAAATTCCTTGGCAGTCTTATATCTGTTTCAGCAACCATGGCCACTCTTTCTCTCCAGTGTATCTAAAGCACTCACATGATATCTTCTTGTCCATTGCATATTTGAAAGACAATTTCTCCTTATTTGATATTCTTATTTGTGGAAGTTCTGGCACTAATTCCTACTGGTTCCCTGGTGGCATGCAATCCTCAGCCTGGAAGCTTTTCCAAGTGGGGAGCTGGAACCCTTTATAGGAAGGACACATCCCTTTTCTTGTTATACACATTTTCAATCAAATATGGGTAATACTAGAATGACAATAGCCATATGGGGACCTGGGATCATGATGAATCATGCTTGCTGTGTTTCAGAGATTATCAACAGAATGAAGGACTCATCCCTACAGCCATCCCAGTGTGTGTGGAGAAGTGCAGTGCAAGGATCATCACCACGTTAAGAACTTGTTGGGATGAAAATACAGAGCAGAGGCTAATTTTCTTGTCTGTGAAAAAGTAGCCAAGAGAAGCAAGCCATGAAGGGTGAGTTTTGCTCCCTTGTGAAAAGCTTATTACCACAAATAGGTTATACCTTTCACCTGACAGGTATCAAAAGTGTTTTGTAGACAGTGTGAAATGTGCAAGAGTTGTTTGTTCACCACTCAAATGCAGCTGTTGTAGAGAAGGGAAATAGCTGCTGAACAGCCTGCAATGACAATGTTCGGTGGTTTAGAGCAGAAAATGAAGACGATTAATATCCAGTTGAAACCAGACGTCATGTTAATTAGGCAAATAGTAAGCTAGCCCTCTTTTTTATTTTAATACAGACTGTGGTTGCTTCAGGTGTCACGGATGATGCAGTGCCTCCTGTTTAGTTTTCTATGTCTGTGATCAATACTCTCCCTACTCATTTCAAATGTTTGTATAGTCTCTTCTTGAAGCAAAATAGGTCATATTAATCTTGCTACATATAAAAAGCCTCAAAATAATCTAAAAAGATAAAATATATAGAAGTGCCTCATTCTTTGCAGTTGTGCTTACTAAAAAGTAGATACCCCCTATCTCCCCTCCCTGCAACCCCTTCTCTCAGGTAATTGCATTTTATTCCTTTCAATATCTCAGTATTTTATTATATAATAATCTATGATAGAATTTGGCCAGGATGCCAGCCTACAGCTTTGTATCTTGCAAGATAGCTGTAGGTTACAAAAGTTGTTATAGGGGACCTTGAGATTCACTGTCTACATGTTCTGTTGCTTTTGCACTTTCTGTAGGCAGCTGCTGGTGGTTACTGTCAGAGGGAGGCTTTTGAATTAGATGAACCTTTATTCTGCTCCAGTGAGGCCAGTGTTAAATTATGCCAGATGGGAAAATTACTTTATTTCAAAATTATTTCTTCCCTCAGCAAGCTACCCCTTTAAACTAGCGTGAGAAATGACTACGTAATTAGCAGCATGTGTAGATTCTGCAGAGACATGTGGTAGGAGGACCCAAGCATGATCAAACTATGGCACCTCATGAAAAGGCCTGGAATATGGAACAGACAAGTCGTTCCCTCCGAAATCCAGCCACCAGGAGGAAACTACTGGAATCTAAAACTATACACGATATGCTGTGTTGCTTGGCACCAGATGATAAACAAATGTGACCTCATTGTATATGCCCCAATAGGCACATTAGGATCTTGGACAACATGGTGAGCAAACTGGAAAAATATGTTGATCGTTTGGAGGGACTGGTGCAGCTGGTGGCAGAGAAAAGGAAGACAGATGAGCTCTTGTCATCAATGTTGCCTGGGTTTTTTGACTGGCACTCTGGACAAATGTGTTGCTAAGCAAAGTGTTGCTCTAACACACTTGAAATTAAGAAACAAAAGCCAACAAAAACAAAAGAATATCAGAAGCAGGAGAAGAAATAGGAAGGCAATATTGGTCAGCATGATGGGCAGTGATCTCCATGCATCGCTTTCCTTGATTCCTACTGAAGTTTTGGAAAATGCTTTCAGTAACTTCTGTCTATTTCCAAAACAAATCAGGGCAAATGAAGGAAATGGAGAACAAGAAACAGTGGTCACAAAAGAAATTATCCCCTTCTCCTCCTCCTTTCCAGCTTCACTGGAGAGAGCAGCTCATTGCTTGGTGGAGCTACAACTTGTGTTCTCTCAGCACAGCATCCCCCTTAGAGTGGTCAGTCTCCTGAGTGACCTGTACAGCCTCTTCTATAACATCCTTAAAACAGATGGTGTTTGGCGCTTTCTGGCTATTGAGCAAATAGTCATGGAATAGCAAAGCTTTTGTCGTGACTCTTCTGCTGACCTTGGAGAGGGACCTCTGCTAGAATAACTCAGTAGGCAGGTTAGTAGCAAATGTATTTCCATAATCTATTGATGGGTGTGAGGAGGCAACTTGTTTCCGCATCCGCCAAAGTAAGTTGTGAAGTGGTTGAAGATCTCTCCTAGGAAAAAAAACTGAATAAAATGTCAGTTTAGTCCAGTGAAGGACCATTGATACAGTAACTTCAAACATTTTTTGTCCCCCCGCCCCCCTTTTCTTTACATTTTGGAAAATAGTCACTGCAGGATCGAAGGTTCAGATTTATTTGCACCCCGCACCCCACATCTAGGATATGCAATAAGAATAGTTGCGGTCTTTTTGTTGCTAAAGGTAGAAAGCACTGGTGAAGCATGTATGGTGGCTAGCAGCCTACCCGTCTGCAGTGGGATCAACCACACTGAAGAAATAGCTATTATGTCTGTGAAATTCCTGAGTGCTGTGATTACTTTTGAGATAGGCCATATACCCAGAGAGGTAACAGCCCAAGTCTGGCTGGTTGTGAGCTGGGGTGGAGGTCCGGGTACATGAGAGGGTAAGGATTGCCACCCACTGAGGCATGGTGGCACACCTATCACGAGTGTGAGGTAAAACCTGTTGGTGTAAACTTTCTTCCAGGCGATTAACCTTTGAGTTTTATCTTATGTTTGCTATGGGTGCTTGTGATTTGTTACTGTGGGTCACCAGGTACATGACAAATGGTGTATCAGAGCCCTTAAATTTGTTGTCTTGATTTTCTGTATATATGGAATTTCTCTTCCCAATACAGATAAAATAAATGCAAAATGTGCAAGTTTTCTCAATTCACAATTCATCCTCAGAAGTATCAGAGCAGGCTACATATTTTTCCTTGATGACTATTTCTGTTGTTCTGGTAACATTCCCCTCTATTGGAATAAGTACCAATCTGACGTGCCCCCCTGCCGTGACCTGCTCATGTCATTCTTTCTGCCTCAGTTTTTCTCAGTTTGTAAAGGGAAGATTAAATCTTCCAGATTAATCAGTTACTGTTTGTAGAGTACTTTGAGGTATTCACTAAAAGGTGCTAGCATAGAAGTGTTGGGCATGAAGACAGTGAGAAGTGCTCAGAATGCTCTTATCAGGGCTTATTAATCACCATGTAAATTTATAGTGCTGTGCAAACATTGCACAGTGATAAGACCTCTGTTAGACCTCTGCTTTAGGGTTAGACCTCAGCTTTAGTGCTCACCAAGGAACAGGATCTACGTGCCCCACTTCCCATCATACAGTACTGCATCATTTGGACTCTGCTGAAAATGCTTACGGAAAAGCAGAATGAAATTTAAACCTGCAAGGTCTTCTCAAAACATATTTCAGGGCCATGTTACTGACAAGTCTGGGCTACCTATTGTGGCTTAATTGTCTTTTTAAAATAAGGTAAATATGATATACATCCTGAATGTCTGTGTCTTAGGCGTGTTGAGGTATGTTGCTGTGTTTGCTCCCGGAAGAAAAACGCTGATGTTATTTTCCAATTAGAGCAGGTGAGTGTAAGCAGAAAAGCAGACTGTCTTGCAATAGGGTGGGAGCCCTTCCAGTGAGGCTTTGTGTCACAGTGTGTAAATGCCCAGAGAGAGCCAGTCCGTGGGAGGAGGATATTAATGTGGGTGAAACCACATGCAGAGGAAATTCAGCAGGAGGAGGCACAGGCTGCTCAATGTGGGAAGCAATCTGGGAAGGCTGAAGACTGGTTGCACCACAGAGCAGCTGTTTGCATTGCAGGTGGGCTTCGTATAGGGGAATTTAACAACATTTCTCTTAGAATTTAGAACTGGGACATGCCTAACATAATTGCTTTTAAAGAGCAGGCTAAGACATTAGGTGGGTACTAGGTTTTCCTTGTAACAACAAAGTAAGGAAAAATGTATTGGAAAGCAGGCTAATCTCTATGCTTCAGGGTGCAATGCAGCTTCGGACCCAGCTCAGGACACTAGTCTCCCCCTTGAGCGCCTGACTGCCTGGCTGCAAGAATTATTATTTATTTCTCTGAAGCCACTGGACTTGACCTTTGCAGGGCCACAATGATATGCTACATGAAAGGACTGTGGGGTCCAATCAATCAATAGCTATTTTTTCCTCTGCACCTGTGAGTGACAGCTGCCCTTTGGATGGAGATAACTTGAAAAGATTTGATCTTCAGAACGGAGTGAGGAGGTTCGCTCCTTATACAGGCTACGTACTTCTATGATGTGTTTTGTATGCATCGAGTCATGGCTCTTGTGATACTATGCTGAGATAAATAGGGTTTTTCCTTGTCCCTGACTGGGACATTTAAACAAAATGTCATGGATTTACAGAATGAAGAGATGAAGTTGGTGTTTAAATTAGAAGTAAGATGGGGAGTTTCTATACATGCTATCTGGATCTGAGACGTTGCCTGTGTTTATATTGTGTAATGTATTGCCAGTTCTGGCAGCGTATGCAATGTTTACCTCGGTGTGCTAGTGAGTTGAGATCCCCCCACAGAAAGGCTTGCAGCCCTGACGTGGCTCCACTCCTTTCAGGGCTGAGCTAGCAGGGGATGCAGTAGGTGGGCATATCAGGTCAGACCTAGTCTGGCATCTCTGCAGCAGAATCAGCTGCATATCCTCTGCTAACCACCTACTGAGGATTCGTTCTCAAGTTTGGATTTGAAACTGTGGGATCCCAGCACAGGATATATGGCATAATGCTTGACCATAATTAATTCTTACTTGACAGTCTCAGAGCCTGCTCCTTCTTTTTCACTATTGGACCTGGGGTGGCAGGAGTGGAAGGAATCACAGTGCCACGGCACTGCTTGTTTGGGGACACTAAATATAGAGCGTCAAGGATGGAAAGTGCTAGCTTGCATAGGTGGCATGCCTGCTGGTTTGTACTTCCGATGATTTTGTGTTAGATCTGACTCACTCTTTCATTGGCAATTTCTGTTGGACCTTCTTAATTGTTATTTGCATCTGCAGTGACTGTCAAAGGCCACCCAGTTTAACAGTGTTTACCATTTGCAACTGAGAAGTGACCTATATTTAATGAACAAAATATTGTGTAAATGTGTGTCACTGTACTAGTGATATTGTGCTTCAACCTGTGTTGTTACCATCTTGACACCTGTATGTGTTCATTTTTCTCCTACTTCCTGCGGTGACCTCAGTGGCCTTGTGCTTCAGCATTGCAATGCCAAACTGTGAGAAGGAAAGCATGTAAAAAAACTCATGCCTCATTAGAGTTCATCCCAACGGGAGGAAGAATTGGAACAAAACTGAACTGTGATCTTTGGGAAAACAAATGTTGGGTTCTAAACAGATTATCTGTGTCCCCTGTAACAAACCTTCCTTTCCCTATGTTTCCATGACCAGCCTTGAGTTGGACTTTCAGATGCAGAAATCAAGGCAAGCATCTTCATGCCCCGCCAGCTGAAAAAGATCCATCATTATAGTGCATCTGAAATTAAGAAGTCTATCAAGCTTCAGCTTGTGCTAAAATCTTTTGCAATCACTGCACTTTCTGATACTGGCAACATAAATAGTTTTAGTGGAATAAATAGTGATGAGCCATATGCACGTTAGGAAGAATGAAGGTGAATTATAGTCCATATTTTTTATGCAAGCTATTTAGGATGGACAACTTGTGCTTTCTTAAGGAACAGTACTTCTGCAGCTGAAACCTGTTCATACGTTGCTGCCTCCTCTGGCAGATAGACCTTTTCACAGGCACCCCTGGGAGCTGTTTTTCAGTTGTGTTTTGTTTGCTTGTTTTTAGCAATAAACCATTTCTGGACTGTAGAGAGACAGTGATCCAGACGTGGATTGGTAATAGGGCTTTGCCCATCCTGCAACCACAGCTTGCTAGCTGCGTGAGCCCCGTTCAGTACAGTGACACATATAGGAGATATGTATGCCCAGAGGCTCCATCCCACGGTGGGCAGGGAGGCGGCCTGGGAATTCGCAAGCACACTTCACAGCTGCTGCAATCCTGCAAGGTTTGTTCCAAAGCAACACTTATTGCATAATCAGGAAGAAAATTAATCAACCTACCAAGGAAACTCAGTTCAAGGCTTTCTGCACAAAATAGCCATGATAGGAGAGCAGTGACTGTTGCAAAGGCAAGGCAAAAGAAACAGGCTTTGGAGAAGAAGCCGGTGTGTTAACCTCATTTGGCAAGGACAAGAATTTGGAGAGGTAAAGTCACTTGGCAGGTGTTGAAACTTGGGGTGTTAATGGGAGGAGGGAAGGGAAAGGGAGGCAAAGCAGCAAACGGGGGAGAAAAACCTGGAGGATCATTATCTCTGATCAAAATGTCCTGTGGTGCACAAAACATTCAGTAGCTCTGCTCTGCTTTAAAACTTGTACCACTAAGGAATACTTCGAAGTGACAGATCTTCTCACTTTGAGCTGTCTAAATCAGACAATTCTGTCAAGAGAGTGCCCTCTGTTGTAGGTAATGGCTAAATGCATGCCATCACCACAGACCGTTTTTCCACAGGCTGTCAGGGTGGATGCTGTCTGCTATAATTTCAGCTTCTAACCAGCTTTATTTTTCTCAGTTACTTATAAATACATATGGACTGAGATTACACCTAGAGAGGCAAATAGAGTCCATTGTAAGGGGGATCTGTGTGTATTTGAAAACTGTGGCTGTAATGTATGCATGTTCTAGCTATCCATTATCTTCATAACAATGAGGTTTCAAAAAGAATAGGGAGCTTAAAATCCTTAATTTAATAGAATTATTCAGGAGGTTTCCTCTCTACAAACAATAGCAAGAATTTTATAATGTGCTTATGCTGCAGCATGTACAGACACAGGTACACCCACTGTGTTCCTTAATAGGAAGTGTAACAGCTGTAGTCATTCTTCTCTCTTTCACATTTAGGATCCTGGAAGTTTCATGGAAAAGGCCTAAGAATGTTTCTTAAACTTTCAAGAGTTTTGTTCAATATTGTTTTAGTAATTACTGGAAGTAAGGAACCTACCATCACTCTTGCTGGGAAATTGTTTCATGTCCTGATATTTCCTGCTATTTAGAAATCATGGTTTCCCTTTCTAGTGATTTCTTCTTGCTGTTTAAGAGCTGTTGTTACTCAGGTACAGAGCTGACACCTGGACCCTGTTGTATCTGACACCAGCTATGTCTTCAAGGAAGTGTAAAGCTCATTAGCTTGTTTTCCAACCTCAAATGTGCTTAATTTGCATCCACACCATGCAGCTATCCAGCACGGAGCCTCAGCAAGGTCCGGTCAGCAAGAGATCCTACTCCTAACAGTATTGTGCCTACTGCAGCATGCGTTGTACTCTACTTAACCCAACCGATCAATACTGACAATGCTGAGAAACAGAAAAGAAATGTCAGGTAATTAATTCTGAGGACCTTCTAACTATTGCTACATAGAAAGCATCCTTTTCTCCCATCCTTGACATGTTAGGTTAGTTTTCGTCTTGTTCAAAGGCTTCACAGATCAAGCTGGGACCTTGCAAGACCAGGCCTGGAGGGGAGTTTGGTACCACACTGAGACTGACAGGGAAGGGGGACCCTGAAGGTAAATTTGGCGTTGAAAAGTGCTGAGTTTGCATATCCCTATATTCCTTATATACATAGTTGTGATGCCAACAAGTACTGTTGGCATCACAACTATTTAAAAGAAGGCATCAGTAGAATACATAGCCCTTGGGTTTTCACTAGTATAAAATGCCTGCAGAGACTGAGGAGAGGCAAATCTGCTTTGGGATTCTCCAGTATGCGAGGCACAAAGCTCATGGAATGTTTTATTTATCTGGTAAAATGGTGCACAGGGATTTTTTGTGACTTTCATTTTTTCTCTGTAAAATAAACAACTTTAGTAAAGAAGTCCAGGTCCAAACAGGATTGGGAAAAGTTAAGAAACACAGCTGGACTGCGTTTTATAATAAAACAGCACAAAATCCAATCGCAAAGAGTAGGTGGAAGATGATATCTGCAAGAGAAACACAGAATAAATGTGAGTACTTCCCTGTCAGCTGCCTTTCACATTCTCTTCCCACCCCCATCAATGCAACTGCATGCCCCTAATGTGGCTCTGTCATCATATCGAGTTTTAACAAATAGGCTTGGAAAGGCCTTTTTCAAATCCTTTCCAAATAGAAATGCTTTCAGACATGTCTGTTAACCCAGTGAAACATGCTTGTTCCTTTTTGGGAAGAGGGTGTGAAAATAAGAGAAACTAATGTTCAGTATTGGAAGTTATTGGTATGATTTTATTGTCCAGAGTGAGGGATGTGCCAAAAGGAGGAAACCAAAGTGTATAATGTTGAGAAATAAAATTTGATTTTGAAATAATTTCCTTTCTGTCAAATTTACTAGATTTTTCAGCTCGCTCTTTGAGCTATCAGTTTTATGTTGACAGAATCACTCAAAGTCCATATTTGGGATTGATATTTTCATTGTCATACTTTGCTATTTACCTGAGAGAGTGTAAAATCTGGATAAACCTTTGCCTGTATAAAATAAGAGAAAAAGATAACATTGGGGTGGCATGTTTAAAATAGGGCAAAGTGCACCAGTGTGCTTTGTAAAAGCAGAACAGATAACATTTGCCACATTTTGACATTCTGGATATTTCTTCCTCTTGGCTTTGCTGTCTGAAGTTATCAAAGGATCCTCAATTCTTTTATCTTCTAAAATTGATGGGGTTTTACTGGTGCAACATACTGAATTGTAATAATGCTGATCTACATGTATTTCTAATTTTAAATTGGCTTTCAGGTTGGTGCGGATGTAGTCGATAAACTAGTATAAAGGGCTCTAGTGAAAACATGATTTAGGCATACCTCGTTCCACGGACCCGTTTCAAAAGATGTGCTGGATCTGCAGAATTAAACCAGCTCAGGGGAAATTCCTGGTGCCTCCAGGAGGCAGCAGTTAGAGGAGACAGGCGTTGTTTTATAACGGGGAAACCTGATGGCAGTTCAGTTTGTGCATCAGCAGGGACAGGCACGAAGGGTTAACCTACCAGGGTTACGGCTATGCTGAAGCACCAACCCGCAGCGTAAAGAAAAGCTTTCCTGCTGCTCCTAAGCCTGACCTCTCCCACTCGTGTGCTCCCTGTCAGAGCTTGTCTGGGCTGTTGCTGAGGTCAAATGCAGGTGAGCCGAGTTTACATTGCTAACTCGGTGTGTAAGTGGTTTGGCCATTTATCCTTAATGCCAAAGGGGTGCCTGCACTCACTTGGTAAATGAGGAGAGTTTCACTGAGCTCTTCTGCCAGAGCCCCGAGCCTGGAGGGGACCAACTTCTGCTCAAGGCTCCTGCTGCCACGGGGGAAAGGGCTCTGGCAGAGGGATTCGTCTCCCTCTGCTTGCTCCTACGCTGCGAGCCGCAGGTGGCTCCCAACCTCATCGCTTCCCAAAGGGAGAAACACCCCAGAAACCCAGTCACTTACTGCGCACAGCGATCTCTGCCACTAAAACACCTCCGCTTTGTTCCATGCGCTGTTTTCGTTTGTCGCATGTCTCAAGAGATCAGAGAGAAAGCCATGTATACCAAAAAAATCAAAAATTATTAAAAAATCCAAACCCAATTCTCATGTTTCCAACCACGGAAATGAAACCTGTGTCAATATTGCTGCATATTTTCTAGGGATTGTTTTTTCCTGTGATTATTGGGGGGTTTTGGTGCAGGAGAGATTTAAGGAGAGTCTTTACAGTACATTTTCTGAGGATTTTGGTGTGCCACAGCCCTTACGGTGACTGTCAGTGTAAGTGCTCTTTTCAGTAGTGAGATGGCAGGAGCCCAGATGGCTGTCCGCTTGCTAATCACAGGTCCTCCTGGGCTGCCCTTTCCACCCTGCCTTAAACAAAACTCCTGTCAAAAAGGAAGGGGGGAGCTGAGCTCCATCTCTTTAACCCATGACCTCTGTGAAGGCTTCCGTTGTTGTTTATTGCTAATTATAATTGTTGCCCGTTGGGTAGAAGCAGGAAGCACCAAATCCCTTCCATATAGATCATCTCATGTCCAGCACTAATGATGCCTGTCACAGGTGACGAGGTCTGTATTGGAGGCAGTGCTCTACAGATTAAAGGTCCTTGTCCGTCCCCGACCTTTGCAGATCCCCAGCTGTGGGCTTTTTTTTTTTTTTTTTTTTTTTTTTTTTTTACAAACTCAGGGTGTGGTAATTCTGGTTATGAGTTGCTTGTAAGCATAGACCCCCAGCTTGGTTCAACCTTAATTGCAGCAGACCACCAGCTGCGTTTTTGGGTTGGAAGTGGACTCGAGGGATGTTAGCCTGATGGAGCAATTATCCTATGCTGGAGGGTGAGACGGGAATTCCACCCTGTGCCTGAAAGATGATGTAGATGTTTGGCAGTACTGTCAGCAAGGCAGATAGGGAGTACTGGGTTTGTGTTTGCTTTTAGCCCTGGTCTGTGGCTGGATAAAACAGTTGGAAGAAATCTTTAAAAACAGACAACAAAATCTAAGCCCAGAGTTTTTTCTTTTGCCTTTGAAACTTAGAATTTCTAACAATGTATTTTTGTCAAACCTGCAAGTTTTGCACAAATAGTGCCCCCTGCTTAGCGCTGAGGCTGGGTAATAAACTGCTATCTTAATTTGGCTCCTGGACAGAGAAGGGGTTTAGAAAGAAAAGTTGGTTTCACCAGGACTGATGCTTTCTCTTCTCCAGCACGAAGTATTTGTTGCTGAAACGATAGTATGTTGGCCAAGGAGTATTTTGGACTTTCATTTTAGGTTAAATAAGATCCAACTTCATTTTATAGCAATGGCACATTCATTGCATGAGAGAAAGAATAGCGAAGCTCTGACTTAGTGAAGGAGGGAGACAAAAGTCTTTAAAGAAAGACACTGTAGTACCCCTCACCCTTGCATTAGTTGGTGCAAGCAGTGCGGACCTCGCCGTGCTAAATAACATGGCTGTTATTTAGCTGTATGGCTGTATAGCACCCCCACCTCATTCCCAACCAAGGTCACCAGAACCTACTCTTCGACCTCAGTTCCTGCTCCAGTGACAACTGAAGTATTTCACGCAGAGTAGGAGAGCTGCAAGAGCAGTACCTGACTGCAGCACTGCAGGATGGCAGAGAGGACTTTCCCTGGGCAGGGAGACTGGGAGGTTTCGTTTGATGTCGTGGCTTAACCCACGCAGTGGGTTTAACCCTAGCAGTGAGCTTTGAGCCAGGTTCTCCCGCTGCCCCAAGGTGCCCTCAGCACCGAGATATTTGGTAAAATGGAAAAAGCTCTACTTTCTCCTTTTTCCCAGGCTTGTGTTTAACTGTAGGTGTTTGTCAGACAGGACTGAAGTCTGGGATATTGACAAGAACTGAGTTTTTAGAGTGCTACCTTATTTCTCAATACGTTTGAACAAGTTGCCCAACGCCGCATAGAGCGCCTGTGGCATGACAGGGGTGGGGGTACATGGCTGGCCACTCAGCTTCACGCATGGCGGTGGCTCCATCTACTGAAAGCTCTGGCACTGGCTCTGCACCCGACGTTCCCTCAGGAAGGTCTCGACATCCTTTGTCTAAATTTAGCACCGCGTGTTTCTCTGGGAGGGAGGCCTTACCACCGGGCAGGAGAACTTCTCGCTGTCGCAGACGTGCGTCTCGCAGTGCAGCCAGACCTTGGACAGCTTGGGGATGTTACGGAAGCGGAAAGCGTTGAACTGGAATGTCGCCCGGCTCGTTTTCCCATTCTCGTGCACAAGGATGGAGCTGTCTGTGGCACACCTGTGTTGAGCATGGAGAAGCAGTATCAGAGCCTACCTGGCTTCACAGAAACATCTCCTGAGGTCACAGTCTGATGGATGCATTTGCCCTGCTGTGGGCCAGCTTCTCTTTTGCCCCTTCATCCCCCGGCCCCTGGCTTTCTGTCATCCTCAGGGCTGGGCTGGGCAGAGGTGCTCCCCCAGGTCCCACCAACACCTACCCCTTGGTGATCAGAGGCCAGTGGATCTGGTAGAAATACTCCGAGGAGGGAGTTGCCCAGCAGTTATTGAGAACAACTTTGAACCTGGGGAGACACACACCCCAGATTAGCAAGGAATGTCCTGAATGCAAATTTATTAATTATTACTCCTTCCCTTGCCTACCTGTCACTTAAGCCCTTAGCTTCCACTCCAGCAAATATGTCAGAACCAATTTCTGATGTTTCAACGATGAAAGGGGCTTCTTTTATACTTGAAAACTTGGCATTCTTTGAAAGACAAAGAGACAGATGTCATATATTACTAGTAACACACAAAGCAAAGGCATGTGGCAACTTCAGACAGCTCTGGAGAGATGGACTCCAAAAGACTGGGTTCTTACTACCTGCAAGTTCCAAACTCTACTCCTAGTAGTAGGACTGTTGCAAGCCCAAGATGGTGTTTAAAAATCTTTTTATTAATGTTTGGCTCATAATGACAATAAGTGACAAATTTTATGCTATTTGGGTTGTGGTAAGTGTTATATCACAGCATGGGTGGGAAGCAAGCTTGCTGCTGCTTCTGGTACCCCAGAGGTGCTGGGGGAAGCTGGTGGGAGTGAGAGATTGGAGATGCCTGTATGGAATGGGGTGGGGAGATGGCCACGTGTGGGGGAAAAGGAATGAAGACAAGCAGAAATCACATGCCCATACGCAAAGGTTCAGCACTCCGTGATTTATACTTGTGGTGGCCAGCATGGTGAGAGCTGAGGGGGCATGAGTGTGCAGGAAGAGCTCTGCCAGCTGTAGTCATTCATCCACTAAAAAGCCAGCCTGCTCCAAGTAGTGCAGTGTGTGGTGCTTAGGTGAAAAAGTTTGGTTACAAATACACTGAAGTAGCTATCTTAAATCCCACTGCTTTTTATTGCATAAGATCATAACGAAGCTAGCTAGCACCAGAACTATATAAAGAATAACACGTTTAGTCATAGCATTGGTTTACTTAGTTAAATCTACACAGCAGGATTCAGGTATATGTAGTTCTGGAGCTGTCGGAGTATCTTTCCCTGATGCACTTGCTCAGTTCCCTGGTACTGATTTTCTTATGTACCTTTCCTTGCCGACACGGCGAGGTGGCTGTGAGGCACTACAGCATTCCCACTGCAACATGTGATGGATTAGATGCACTGAAGTTAAGGCTCAAGGCCGTGTTTAGATTAGTGATCCATGGCTGTTAAGTGCCCTGAGAAATTCTCATTTAACCAAAGATTTCTCCCAAAGGAGAGAACTTGCAGAAGTACCGTCACAAAACTCTTATCAGTCCTTGTGCTAAAATGAGTTGAACCCGGTATAGTGCTATTTTTTCCAAACTCTATTGCTCTACACTGGTTTAGGGTACTATCTTGCTTTTCGTCACAACAGGTTTCAGTGTTGAAGGTCTGATTTCCGTTCAGGCTCCAGCCCCTCATGCTGCATCACGGCCCTTTGCTGTTAATGGTGTGTCACAGGCTGAAGGGCAGGTGAGACTGAAGTGTTTCCACTGGGTCACACTGCAGCTTGGGGCTGCTTCTGGATGAGGAACAGGGCACGTGAAGCACCTGGAAGTATGGCCCACTGGAGGCAGAGGGCTGTGTCAGGCAGCAGCAGAGATGAATAGCAAGGCAAAATAAATCTTTTCTTTTCATTTTGCCAGGAAAAAAAAAAGAACATTTCATTGGAATTAACCTTTTTTCTCCAGTGGAAATGTAAACAAAATAACAGAGGAGTGGTCTGTTAGCTTTCTGAGCTTGTTCTGTACTTGTGCTCAGTGGGAAAATGTGTTAGTAACAGTTCAGCCACTCCCTCCTTGATTCCTGGGAGCCCCATGGCCATTAGAACAAAACAGCCATTTGGCAAAAAAAAAAAAAAAAAGTACCAGAGATCCATTGCTCACTGTCCATCATTTGTTTTTGCAGCCATTCTGTCAGGAGTTGACAGGAGCAGAGTGGGACCTCCTGGGACCTTGCCAGTGTATACTACGAGTGTGCCATATATCAGAAAAAAAGACGACGTGGGTTTTCATATGGCATCCCAAGGCTGCCAAAATGTTCAGTGATCAACTGGTGCCCAAAATGCAGGGTGTGGGGGGAGAGATTTCCATCAGTCCACCTTGTGCTAAATACTCCCTCTACTTGGCCTATAAATTTAACACAGTATGTTATTAGTTGTGCTTTTTCTAGCTCTGCTAAAATAGAGAGGCGGCGTTGGTGCTTTTGACTGTGCTTTGGTGGAAAAAAGACTCCAGGATCCAGGAGCTGGCTGCTCCAGCAGCCCAGCGGAGCTATGGGGAGGAGAGGGATGTTTCAAAAGATTGGCCTGATACACAGGGATGATAGTTTGCTGGAAACAAAATTTCAGCATGGCCTAAAGATCTCTGGGGATCATGAACTATCTGTCGGGTGGGAGGACCAGGAAGCAAATTGCAAGGGAAATGCATGGAGCTTTGCGGTATCTATAGAGACTATGTCACAGCAGCGGTGCCTGCAGATGCATGCTGCTCTTTGAGTGGGACTACAGACAAGTTTTGCTTTTTCTTACAAAACCTGTCAGCATGTTAGAAATGTACGTCTCAGCAGAAAAATCTGCCTGATTTGAGGAATTAAAAGAACAGTTGGCATGTGCCTGCTCTGTTCAGTTTAAGCATATCCCTGTTAATCAGCAGAAACAAGGACCCCTGCAAACCCCACTGTAATTATCTGTTCCAGGCTAGTAACGTGCTCCATGACACATAAAAGTCAGGAGCAGCAGCCCTTTTCTTCCAGCTCTTAGGCTGAAGCCTGTGGAAGATGAAGGCGAAAAGCTGGGTGGCAAAGAGCACTTACAGAGTAGAAGTTGAGGGACAACTGACTTTCAAATGAGCCGGAGCTTCCATTCTTCACATGGATGGTGGCCACCCTGGGGACATTACAAAGTTTCTGTATGAGTGAGACGTGGTGCTGACAATGGGGTGAGGCGCACTCCCAGAAGAGGACATACCTTTGGTCAAAGGCAGCCTGGTTCACCAGGTAGTTGGCGTTGTACGTGCAGGTGAATGAGTAATTCACAGGCTGGCTCTTCACAATTACCGAGGAGTCATTGGAGACGATGGAGTTGTAGAAGTGATAAACAGGGTTCTTAAACTGTGGATGGCGAGACAGAGGAACGTAGGCAGTACTGAGTCTTTGAGGCATCAAGAACAACTTCGTACTTTGAAACATGAAGACTCTATCTGGTGACAAAACACCATCCCCAAGGAGACGTGGTTTTGTAGCTCTTCATATGCTATGCTGCCTATATATATGCCTTACTATATTTATGTTCTGTGTAATACAGGTGCAAATGGGCGACTAACACACAGACTAGTATCACTAAGCCTGTGAGTATTTTGCCTGTAGATGCAAAGCACGACTATTTGATTCTTCCTTCTCCCTGATACTGGAGTTTGCCTCCTCTTTCCATCAGTACTTAAAGCCCACTCCAAGCTGAAGCAAACAGGACTCTCTCAAGTGAGTCCAGCCAATTTCTGAGTCCAGCTCAGAAATGTTGACCTTGGTAGTCTTACCTCTGACTGTGTCCCACAGTATGATTTGTTTTTAGGTGACAGGTCCGGGATTGTGAATTGGTAATATCCCGAATCGTGGATCCCATTGTAGCAAATGCCTCCAAGTGCCAGCTGATTAACCTCCCATCCGTAAGGACACTCCGGAATTTTGGTAATGATGGTTTTAGGATAGCAGTATACCAGAATTACATCTGAAAGGAAAATAATACACCTGGAGTGATATTCAGTGGTATTTTTCTTTCAAAGAGGCGGGTCTGCACACCTACTTTCCATTGGGATTAAACTTCTGTGAGCAGGGGTGTGTGCTGGAAGGTCCCCTAATGTGAGCAGCTTTTGCTACACTAAACTGACCTTTGGGCTGTTAAATTCCGTCCTCTTTGGAAGAGCTTGGCCTTTGCCTTCTAATCAATGCAGAACTTCATGTGAATTTTCTATCTTTCTGGAATAGCTGATTGAGGAGCAGAGACACTGCTGAGAAACCTGAAGTGAAAAATTGCTGCACTGAAATCTGTCAGATGATGCTGCAGAGCTGGCTTCTGTAACACCACTGACTCTGTGAAAATAATATGGGTGATGTTTTTCGTTAGGCTTCAGTAGATGTGCTCCTTTTTGCAGCGATGTTAGATCTAGGGCAAGATACATATTCTGCCCTTTCTCTCCTTGCACTGGCACTGCAGTGCCAGCGCAAACTGAATTTTTAGAATTCTCAAGTTAAAAGTGAAGATCTAAAAATGAATCTAAAGGCCTAGCACTGTTAATAGCAATAATAAATGAACCGAAATCCTAGCCCTGTTAACAGCGACGGTTAATAGCAGTGCAATATGTTTCCAAACATGGTGATTGCTAATACAACCATGAATATTGAACATCATAACTTACAGACGGATTGCTTCATGACAGCAGAATTGCACATTTTTCAAAGAGAATCAGGCAGTGTGAATTTGAATGTCTGATGGGAATTTAGAGGGCAAATATTGACTAACCATTAGTGACCTGAAAATTGAGAAAGACTTATAATTCCTACAGTCAGAAAAAAGACACCCTACCTGAAATTATTCAATTATTTCCTTTAAAGCCCTTGACGCTCTCATTTTTATGATAAAAGCCTGATTTTGCAGCCTTTCCATGTCTGCAGAAGGTTAGGGAATATTCAGGGTAAGTCAAATAGGGACCTTAATAACTCGCCTCTTTCTGGTCAACAAACCTTCAGCACGTGCAGGCTGATTCCGCTTGTGTCGATGGTCAGATTTGTAACTCTGGCAACTTTACAGCTATGAAAATTCCTGCAGTTCAGAGAAACTGCTTGTGCAAATGAAGGTACTGAAATAAATGGCTAGAGGGCCAAATACTTAAGATATACCATTAAATTACTGGCAGTAGTCTGACACCAGTCACGCACATACCAAGCAAACACTCTATATTGAGGCATATCCCAATGCATTTCTAAAGCACATTTCTTAATTGTAGTGAATTCTATATTACAGGTCCATCTGGCACCAGATCATTTGAGTTTCTAGGCAGAAATCGGTGTGCAATTAGGGCCTTAGCTTCAATGATTTTTGTTTTTTCTTGTTTAATATAGCAGCGTGATTCAGTTCAGCCCAGCGCATTCATTCACCACTAGTCATCTGATTGCAGTAAGTGGGACTAAAGCCCAGCTTGGGCAGCAAAGATCTGCTGCATCTAGCCTGTGCTACTGCAGATAATTTCTAATTGTTGTTGTTTTCTTTGCCATTTTATGCCTGAATTCTGCTTGTGCTTAACTTTATTGCACGATGATTATTGCGCAGAGTTAAGCATATGCCTAATTCTCTGTGGGGGCAGGAGTTCAGTGGTGCTTGCTTTACTGTGCTAGCTGAAAGCAGATCAATAAAAGAAATGTAAGGATTAGCTCTCCAGAATCCACAGTTTAACTTTCTGAGGAAGAACCTTTCCACTTTTAAATAGAAAAAACCCCTTTTGGCAGCTTAATTACAAGAGAAGATCATAGGAGATTTAAGTTATTTTACCTGCTTTATTTGGATTGCAAGGCCCCGCAAGAGCTTGAGCCAAGATGACGAGCAGATAAATAGTAAGAGTCACCATTTCTTGCAATGATCTAGGGACACAGGGAATAAAAGCTGAAATTATCTTTAAAATTGGAAATAAAAGAAATGCATTGGCTGCAGATGCAAAACTATAGCTACCGTTAAACATGTTCTTCTTGCAGAGAGAAACAAATAACATTACTGATATTCTGTTGCCCAACTTAATTGCATCTACAGGATAAATATTTCCAAGACCATTATTATTGCTGGGTCACTGTTGTGACAATTTTACTATTTCAGTGTAGTGGTGGTTTTGAATTATTCTAGGTTTTCTTTGTTCTTGTAAAGAGTCTAAACCTAAAGTGTTAGTATAAAGCAAATGAAACTGAAACAATGGGATCTGAAGAAAGAGAGAACAGAAATTACTAGAAGAAATATGATGCAGTAACATACATATTGTGCTTATAAATTTAATGCTGAAACTATTCTCTGTGTTGATGGCTATCCTGATGTACATAATCTTAACTTCATGTAGCTCAGGTGTGGTAAATTATGCATTTTCTCCTTTACTGCTAAATGATGAGTTTTCAGGAAAACATACATAGCAGTAATTTACATTTCCACTTCAGGCCTCAAACCTGCAAGCTGTTTCCCACAGGGACAAGCACATACAGCCTGTGGAATTGGGACTGGAGTTCTCATATTTTCCCTTTGTAGACACTCTTCAGTGTCTGCCCTCATATACACATCACTGAGCAGACTGTCAGCAGTAACAAATATAATTTAGGTAAAGAAAAAAATCTTCCTGATTAAGTGTTTCCAACAAAAAGAATCAATTTCAACATTTTCACTCAGCCTCTATTCAAAAATACATATTTATAAAAGGCTCATACAGTACATTCCAGTGACAATTCCTTCTAATTATAATCCTATGCATTCTACAAGAAATTAAGTGTAATACCTACGAGACAGGAAGAGGCTAAGTATTTCAGATTTTCATTCCGGTCTTATTCCATTAGCTGCGCTGTCAGCTCTTCCCAAGATGTCCTCTTTCAAATGAACCCAGCTGGCGTTATCTTCGCTTTATATAAGCAATCTTGTAAAAGGAGCCCATCTCTGGTTAAATCTCAACCCGCCAGTATTGTCCAGCGTGGGAGGAAAAAAAAGAGTTATAGAAAAGCAGTTCTCTTCCCCTAGATGGGACTGTATTGCTACTATTTGATTTTTTTAAAGTCTTTCTATGCTGGCTTTTTACAGATCTTGAAAATAATTGAACAGAAACCTGCTGAAGGTATATAACTGGCACAAAATTTTTGCTTTACAAGTTGATTAGGGAAATGTAGAATTTCTGCAGAGGTGAAACAACAGCTACCTTCTATAATTCAGTGAAAATGTATTTATAGGAATTTATAGGAATTAGATGCCTGTCTTGAATGGCTTCTTGACAATATCAAGTGGACAAAAGTAATTTCCACAGGTGATATACCACCTTTGGGGTTGTTTTATTTACTGATTTTTTCTAAAAGTTCACAGGCATGTACTCTGAGTTTAGGTAGGATCTTCCATAAGCCCAAGTATCATGCTATATAATTATAATGCATAATACTATGTGTGTATAAGACTATGTAATATACATTAAATATGACACTATAGAATGTGTAAAATTGACCATGGCACAGAAAACCGAAACAAATTTGCTCTTCATATGACCATCAGTCATGTGGTTGCCGTATGACAGTCTTGGTCAGCTGGTAAAATTTTCTGGTGACCTGCTACATCCTGTTTGTGTTGGCTTTTAGCGATAGGCCAAAAAAAGGGCTTGGGTACGCTACTGCTGTTTTACATACCTGCATAAAAAACGTGGGCGTAAACAGCCTTGCCATGTAAGCTGGCATGACCTCAACTTTGGGCACGTGTGTATCCGCCGAGATCCGAGTGCTGTTGAGTTACATATGCACTGATCTCTGACTTCAGTCACAAAACACAGAGGATCTCACTGACCTTGTCTGTGGGATCCAGTCCTGTGGGGCTCCTCAGAGATGATTTTGGTGTCTCCTTCTACGGAGTTATCCCAAGGGACGGAGCCTCGCTCTGCCTCATCCATCTCATCCACGGCAGGGGTATGGTGCGGGTCTGCCCTCTCTCAAGCAACTTTTGGCATGTGGGGTTATGCAGTAGTAAAGCTGTTCCAGTTGTCATTAGTCTGGAGTTTTTGAGGAGGGAGTGGGATGGAAGAGGACAGTGGCCCTGACCTTAACCTGAGATGCTGGGCAACGAGTTTGCAGCTCTCCAGTGGGTGCTCCTGTGGGTGAGATTTATGGGCCCACCTTCAGGAGAACTTTCACTGTTCTAAATCCAGACTACAAGGAATGTCTCAAGCCAGATGGCATTAGGGAAGCATGGCCATGACTACACTGTGCATTGTAAGGGATGCTAGCTCTCACCCAGCGACGATGGTGTGCGGGTGAATCTACAATGATGTGAAAATGTTTATAAATAATTAGGGTGACTTCGGCTTCTTGCAGACTGATCCAAAGCTCTAAAGAAAGGTTAAAAAGCCTATAAAGTTCTGTGTTTAGTTTAAATATTAAACCTGAAGCTAGACCTGAAGCTTTGTAAGGATCACAATACAGAGCACTTAATGTTTAATAGGCTGCTTCCACTATTCTTGTGAGCCAAATCCTACAAGCCATCACATTCTGATTTAAATGAGATTACTTAAAGATGTACACATGGATAAAATCCATTGGTCGGGGTTTGTTGTTATTTTAATTGCATTAAAGAATAATCCACTGAACAAGAACCAAAGCTCATAAATGATTTGGTGTGACCTGACTAGGGATTATCCTCATCAGAAATCCTAAAATAAGGAAGATTTAACTCCAGGTGTCTGTTTTATATCCTCACCCCAAATCCTTCTGCAGGCACTGAGGCCCAAATTTTATTTCCAAAGCCCAACTCTGACTGAATAGAGACTGTGTAAACATGCACTTATTTTTGTCTGTGTGTGTGTGTGAGTGTGTATTTGGTCTGGAACCCGAAACCGGGGACTGGTGAGATGTTATGAGCCACCCTGTTGTCAAGTATATACAGCCCAGAAAGAAGGGGAGGGTTTGCAGGAGAAAGCTTGTGACTTTGAGCATGAGAAAGGCTTCATGACCCTGTACAAACCATTTCTTCCAGCTCAAGGGATGAGGTTCAGCCCTGGCATTGGACTTGGTCTCTCAGGTCTGCCTAACAGGGCTGATTTGGAGCATAAGATATTTGGCTAACCTTGATTAGGCATAGTGTAAATGCCTTGCTAAAAATGATGTGAGCGGTCAACCTTGCCATAACATTAACAAAGTACTTGAAACACAGATTAGATTTGTTCTGATGATTTTTAGCAAATAATGTAATTAAATAATCATTGGTGTAAGGCTCCAGGTTTCAGTGGAATTACTCCAAGATGGATCTAGTCCCATAATTTTTGAAAGAAAATAAATCTCTCACTATCTTCTCACAGAAAAGTAATCTCCGTGTACATAATACCCCTTTTAGGTGAAAGGTAGAAAACAGAATGAAATCCATGAAACAAATTTGGCAAAAGTGCCAGCTGGTGTATAGTAGTTTGCATTTGCATGAGAAACAAGCACAAAATGTACCTAAGCCAAACAGCATTTGATACCTGCTCTGATCAAAGGTGAAGGCTTGGGGAAGGGTTAGGTTTCTCTCAGTATTGCACACACGGAAAAAGGAAAGCCATTAAATTGCAAAGCAGACCACTGAGGTTTGTTGCATTTCCCTGACTCTTTCCAAGCCCATTGAATAATCTGGGCAATCTAAGTATCTGTAAAGATTTCAACAAAGAGCGAATGAAGGCCTTATTGTGAATTTCACCTACAAGGGCAGCTTGTCTCTCCAGCTTTGTTCCTTGCATTGGGATGGAAAGCTGTGTGAATATCTACTGTCTGGTTCTTACATGAAGAAAACGAGGTTCTGCTGTTCAGATCTGCAAAGGATATTGTGTCATCCAGTTTTCATTGTTTTGGATAAGACAATAAACCTGAAGAGCCCCTTAGCTATATGGAAGGACTTTATGGGGTAATGAAGGATCAATGGAGACAGCTAGCTGATTCCAGGAGCAGTGAGATCTGGTGACACTCACCTAGAGGCTGCAACATATTGATGATAGCGTTTCCAACCACACACCAAAACCTGGCATGCTCAGTTTTGTCTGAGATAAGGAGTGTATTTATCCCACAGGCATGGAGACATCCATGCTGGGTCTGGAAGCATGGTAACTGCATTTATATTGGGCCTGATCTGAGTTAATGGGTCCTGTTGGAAATGCAGCACTGTGTTGGTAAAGTTAAACTTGTCCTGGATCCTAAGTCTACAGTGAGCTGTGCTGTGTAGACTCATTGCCTCAAGTCATAAATACCTTATGGATTTCAGCATTGGTTTGCCTTTTATAGAATAAATACCTTTCCAATAGTTACTCATGGCACGTGGTTGGTCACTTACTTCAGCACATGACTGAGTAACCATCCCTGGAGGTATTTCAAAGACGTGTAGATGTAGCACTTAGGGACATGGGTTAGTGGTGGACTTGGCAGTGTTAGGTTTACGGTTGGACTCGATCTTAAAGGTCTTTTCCAACCTAAACGATTCTATGATTCTATGATTCTATTCTATGATGTTTCAGCCTTGTGAGCAGATGATAGAACCGTGCAGGTGCATAACAGAGCACCTGGGACCCACAGATACCTTGCACCCTAAGTCCTCAGGTGGCTGACATTCTTCAATAACTGCACAAAACAAATCAGAAGCAGGGGAAATTGGAGGAAATTGTGTTTGTGGAAGAGGGAGTCACATAAAAATCAGAGACAGAGGTTCAGGCCACCAGAAGAGACAGTCTTCTGCTCTAAACTTCCTTATGCATCACCTATCTGTTCGTGTAACTACGCAACGCTGAATCATAATTTTTCAGCAATCACCTGCAGCCATATGCTTGGCGAGACAGTGCTGCTGTTGGTACATGCACTCCCTGGGGTGTGGGTGAGCACAGACGCTCAGCCGAAGAAGCATTTCCTTGACATTTCTGCTGTGCAAGGCATTCACACAGGCGTTTACAACACCAAATCTCACCGAGCATAGAATTGTGGCTGAAGTAAATAATCATATTTCATGTTCATTTGAATGCCTCATCCTGTTGCTGATTAGCTTTGCCAGCATATTCAGAGTATTATTCTTTGGAAGCTTCTCCAGCAAAGTTCTGCCTGGAGTTCGCTACTGTTGGAACAAAGCATCAGTTTCCAGCTGAGTTTCCTTGAAGACTTTGTGTGGGTAAGTGTTTTATTTGGCGTATATTTTTATGGCCTGTCTTGGAGCTAGCTAGTTATACAGGATAATGATTTGGGGCTTGATTTAATAAAGGCATGGGGCTTGATTTAATAAAGGCATGAGACACGTAAAACAGGTCATGCGAGACCGGAACTGATGACTTATACTGGTCACATGAGACCATAACCATCCTTGGACTGCCATCTTTTGGAGATGCCTAAACTTGCCAGGCACTTGATTCATTTGCCTAAACGAGGCATGTATTGCATTAACAGGCGCTGTGAGGTGGCCAAGATATCCGCAGCTGTGGCACAGGACCTCTAGGAGACTCATGCGCTTTTGGAGTGGGATCTGGAAGCCAGGCAGGATACTCGAGGACACCTTAAATAGCACTGGGTGTCTGCGTGTGGGCATCTGAATTGAGACCAACCATTGCTCTGGTTGGCTTGACATTCATTTTTTGTTTGCCTTGGAAGTCTGAGCACCCCTGCACGCTCTGCGGCACACGTGCCTGAGCCTGCTCCAGTCGGCACAGTGCCCTCAAATTGTTCATTGAGTGCCCAAGACTAGTTTCTGGGTAGAAGTTAGAGCACTTCTGGGGAAAGATAGCTTTGAATTCTACAGGCGAGGAGAATTGCATCTGCATCTCCTATAGTCTTGGGCAAGGGTTCTGACCACCAGGCCTGTCTCCTCCAGCTGTCCTTTGAAGGGAGCGTGGCTGTGGCTGCTGGGCTCAGCTGTAATCAGTGCTGCTGTCCCACTTGGTATGTGCCATAGCAGAACTGCAGGCATTTTCTGTTGAGAATACATGGATTAAGTGTTTTGTAGCAGAATGATGTTGCTGGGGAACAGCATTCTGGGATCACCTGAATGTGGCCTAAATGGCTTCTGAGGTGCTTAAGTGCTTTTCTGGATCTCAACCCGTGTCGTCCTGTATAACACCTTGTAAGCCTTTTAGTTCTTGTTATCTCAACAACAGGTCTTGATCTCTTGGCAGTGTGGGGTGGGGGGTTGGGGGGAAGGATTTTAAGAGGAAGGTGAGAAAGAAGGTAGAATGGGCTCTTTGTGTCATTCATTAGTTTAATTTTCTCAGGTTGGCAGCTGGCTCTGACACAGTAACCATTGCTCTTCTTGCTCCAGTAATGCTCACTTTCCTGGACGTTATCCCACTAGTGCTGGGAAGGTTGCAGCAATATGATGTTTCTCAGCTTGGGTTGGGGTATGGCACTACAACTTTCAAAGAGTCTGTAGCAGCTGTCTGATCTTCTGCCTGATTCCTGGTCATGATGCATTGGCCATAAATAATACTGCTCACCCAGCCTACATGCTTTGCTACAGAAAAGCTGACAAAAAAAAGGACTGCAGTGCAGTGAGGCATTAAAAATATATTAAAGGCAAATTTCTCCTCCGGTGTCCCTCAGTGGCAGTTCCATTGACCGCTGAGGAACTGACCCTAAATGTATGCTGCTTATTTTAAAAATATGGTTAAGTAAGAAAAAACAAAGCAAAGAAAAATGCAGAAGCAAACTGATAAAGAAATTGCAGAAGCAGGAGGAATGCAGAATTACAATAAAGGACTTGATTGCCAGCTAGCTTGGAGGTGCCTCCATCCATTCACAGTCCCAAGCCTAGAAACCTTTCCTCAGATTTGCAATCTGTATGGCCCTGGGAGCCCGGAGTACTCCTGCTCCCTCCGTAACCCCTCTACCCTTAACTGAGCTACAGAGCCTGTCTTCAACTTCCCGATTACCTGGTGGTCTGAGCCAGCTGAATTATAAACGTGCTTTGTGGGATCTGGATAGGATTGCACACATGAAGGACTAGTAAAAATCAGGTTCTAGAAATGCTCACCATAATTCCTGTCCTTTGAAGAGTTAAGATCCATTTGTTTTCCCTATGAAATAATCTTCCAGTATCTGTAGTGCTGCCTTTTCAAATCAAACACAAACCTCTGCACTTCTATCAATAGCAGCTGCTGATTAGAATCACAGTTCTGGTTTCCCGAGCTACATAATCCTGCTAGTTCATTCTTAGACCTACTTTTCTTACCACACCGTATCCATTATACTAGTGTTGTCCCCATTTTTAAAAGTTTGTGATTTTTCAGCAGTCTGATAGCATCATGCTTGGAGACAGTCTCTCTTGCTGTGAAAGGGATCTGTTTGTTATAAAGAATTACATGGCTTTGAGAGCTACATGTATCAAACTTAACTGTATTAATTAGCTTGTGCTGTGCTTGTAAAGTGATCATAATAATGCTTATCATGATCTTAGTACCATTATCTCTGTTTTGCAGATAATGGAACTGAGCCACAGAAAGGCAAAGCCCATTGTAGGGCTCTTGAGCTGGCCATACTGCTCTTATTTCCCCTGTGTCATTGAAAGAGTAAGCAGCTTGGAGGAGAAGCTATCCAAGCAAACTTTGGATGGGTCTGTCCTGTGAATAAGAAAAGCTTTCTGGGAAGCTGCAGGACGATTGCCTGGACTGTCAGGCCATGTCTTCTGGAACAGAGGACTCCCATTTATCTCAGAGGCCTTTTTACCACCTAAAGTACTATACTCCCCCTGCTTGTCAGTTGACCATTCACACTGGGCCTTCTGGCTTATTTAGGATGACTTGATGACTCACAATCCATCACCAGTTGAGTGTCTCAGTGGATTTTCCTCTTCTCATGCCATAAACAAAGTTTTTCTTCCCCCTTTGTCAAGACATAGCCTTTAGTGCATTCAGCCTTCAAAAAAGGTCACTTTCTGAGACTTCTATAGATAAAAGACCAAATTTCAGATCAGTTAAAAGATACAGTTTTCTTCAAATTGCACCAACACACTAATGATGATATACATGGAGATGGTTCTGTCCATTCACCATGTTTTATAGTAGTAGAGAGATATTAGAGGCTCCATGTAGTGGGATGAAGCAGGGCAATCAAGTCTAGAGGCTTCAGGCACTTAGGTATTCATATGCTTGTTTCTTTATGACTCAACCAATTGCAAATAAAAACCAGATCTTCCTTTTTTAATTGGCTGTTTGAAGATAGGATTTCTTGGAGAATCACTGAAACACCAAATGCAAAACATGGCTGTGTTACTGCCCATATACAGCTCTTCAGAGGTTTTCACAAGCTTCCTCTGCTAGCCAAGTTTGAGAAAGTCGACTGCTTTTGGTTTTCTTCTGCTGGGCTGTAGCTGGCATTGCATTGATTCACTCAAAATCAATTTGACCATCCTGCATGATGATCATAAGTACTATTTGCTAGCTTTTAAAATTACTGCTTCTGTCTTCTAGTGTGTCTCACAGTAATGTAACTGGATGAAGTATGCACTCTGCAGAAAGTGATCATTTCAATCTAAGCTTGCTGAACAGAGCATTGTGGTCATTTGCAAAATGTTTGCAATTATAATACACCAGAGACATTAATACAAAATTTCCTACAAGCTATTCTAGAAAGTGTGACACTGCAGTTCTCTTCTCCTGTGACAATCCCTCAGGAGTACAATCATCTGATTACCTTCCAAGGCATTCATAGGGTTGCTCTCCTCAGAAACCCACTGTAGCTCCAAGTACTGAATTCTCTAGGACAGACTGTGCTGAAGACTAGATTGATTATGCTGTTAATGACGCAGGAGGCTCTGCTGCTGTTTGTTTATTCTGGGATTAGCTAAAATTAGAAGTTGACCCTATGTTCCTGAATAAATTTAAAGGCAAAAATACAAGTTACTGATTTTGTTGATTTTTCTGGAAATACGGTCTCTAAAGCCAAAGCTAAGAAGGTGTTTTCCTTGAGTTGTGAGTCAGTTCTTAAATGATTTTGAAATTAAAGGTGTCTGGGCCAATTCATATATATAATAACGCCTGAGCAATTTCCAAGGTCACTCCTTAACATGCTATGTTGGACTTCTACAGATATTTGAGTTTTGAAAGATCAAGAAGATGTCAAAGCCTTGTCTTAAATGCCTGAAAACAGCTGGATAAATTCAATAAGTGTTAACTGGACAGACCTTGGTCTTTTGACTGTTTGGCTGTACCAAAAGCACATAAAGTTGAAGAGTTATTATGTGCATCTCTGGATTGTCTTGATATCTAAAAAATGAGTAAAAACAACAGAAAATATTGAATCTTTGATAGCAATAGGTGGTGAAGATACATTAGCAATGTTTCAGAAAGCGTGGAAGGCTTAAAGTGCTGAGCTTGAAACACTGGAAAAGGGTCAGTTTTCACAGGCTTCTCCTTAATTTCAGTTTTGGTTTTCTCAGTGGGCCTCAAACCAAAGTATACCTAAATCAATGGTCAGTTCTGAAAATGTAAACTGATTTCAGACTATTCTGATACACCTTGCTGGAAACCATTTGGGAAAAAAAAATGTAGTTGAAATACCTGCACCCCACACCTAATTCTTTGGGGTTTCTTTTGGTATTATTTTGGCACACATAAAGTCAATGAATATGAATATATATAAGATATGGCAAAGATAATATTTTCTAGGTTTGCAATACCTTTCATTCCAGACTTTCACAAACCTTTATAAAGCTTTGACTCCAGACACCAACTGGCCAGGAGATGGTGTTAGTGGTGTACTATAAAAAGACAGCATGTGACACAGAAAAGCAAAGTGATTCACTTATATGAAATCTGGTGAAGACATCTCATCCTCCTCTGAGGGCTGCCCCATCTCTTGGACCTTTCATTGGCCTGTTACGATTATTTGCATTATCCATAATAATTATTATTCGGTGTTGCTGTTTCAATATGGCAAGCAAGCAACGATATGACAGCAAACATAATTTCCTTGAAATAATTTATTTGGGGATACATTCATTAACTAATAATGTAGATAATTTATTATCAGGTAATTTAAAATAGAACAGATCAAAGCCTACATCACTCAGGAATAGCAGATGTGAGTGAAATAAGTTCAGTTATCCAAACATTTTTTACTTCTCTTCCAAGCCTTAATCTTGTTGCTAGTAACAAGCAGTTTGGAAAGATGTTCCTCTCCAGGACAAATGCCACATGTTCCCTTCCTCCTTCAACTCCTGTCAGGAGCCAGCTCAGCTGAGATCCTCAGTTGCAGAGTGACCTCAAACCTTCCAGTCTCCTTTTCTGTCAGCTTTGTTAATCGCTATGCCAGCTCATTTGCCCACTTTCTAGTCTTCGTTTTCCTCCTGTAGTTGCAACCCTTACGGTCTGTCCAATATGCCACTAAAACCCCATCGTCTGCAGTTGTTACTATGTAATGCCACCTTCTGGTATTGTGGGCTGGCTTCTCATCTTCAAACCTCCTTTAATGTTTCCTCTCCCACCACCCTTCTGTTCAGTTACCACTTTCAGTGAGCTCAGCAAACACGGATGCTCGTATGGTCTCCTTCACTTAATGACTTTGCCTGTGCTACTTCTATGTGCTTGTGCGTGAGATTTTGTTTGTAAATCTTTCCTTCCAACACTCCCTCACTTTGTGCAGGGTTTCAGTGGTGGTTTCCTGCTTGCTCTTCTGCCTCTGCTCCTCTAACAGGGAGTATGCCGTCAGCCAGGAAAGGCTCTGCGGGCAGGGAGACAGTAGTTGGTGTTGGGTAGTCGATGGTGGTCAGCTAACACAGTTCCTTGGTACCAGGCTGTTGCTATGATCCCAGGTTATTCATGCATGGTTTTGCACTTTATCACCTATTTTAATCATTACCATCCAAAGAGGAGGAAATAAAGGCTCTTGTAGTGCCTGTGTTACTGCGCAGTCATAGCCAGCCTGGACCCTTTAGTCTCAGTCTAACTATGGTCTCTTGAAGTGAAGTCAGGAGGCCAGGTAGAGCCTGAGTTTTGCTGCTCAAAGGCCCCAGAAGGTCAAAGGAGAAAGAGGGAAACTGTACCTTGATATTTCATTGCTCTGCCTTCTTCAGGGAGTTTTCCATGGCTTGGTGTGCAAGAGGACCTGCCGCGTCCTTCCCCGATGCATGGACTGTCCTTGCCTCTCATTTTGCACAGACCACACCAGAAGGCGCAGCTCCTCTTGTCCTCATAGCTTTTATTTGTCCGTCCATGCCAAAGTTGGGGGCATCCTGAACTAGCAGACAATGTAGTCCTTGTGCAGGGACATGCCCTGATATTTGTATCTAAATGCTGTATATAGCTGTGTTATCTACAATAGTTATTATCTTTTAGATTTAACATACTGGACAAAGTGTCCTAGATGGACTGGGAAAAGAGCCATCGGGATTAAAGGCCACTGAGATCAATCAAGCTGATAATTTATTTATGTGGTTGACTATTGTGATGGTAACAGATCTTTCTGCTTGGCCAGTATGCTCTAATTTTGAAATGGTTTTTGAAATTACATACTATTCTATTTAAAACTTCCTGTTTATGGTCAAATATCTTAACTGTAGAGAGACTTGGCACCTAAATACTTTTAAAAAATTTGATCTAAGTGATTTAGAAGGCTAATTCATATTTTCAAAAGAAGTTATTTAGGAGTCAAAATCTAGTGATTTTCAGGATTGCAAAACTGATGGTCCTCTTGCCATTATTATTCAGCACTGGAAGCTTCTCTGTCTATACTTGCCAAATAAATCTGTTGCACTTTGAGTTTCATGCAGACCATCTTTTTTAAAAATAAATCCCATCTTTCACAAAGTATCTTTTGCAATGAAGCTACTTTGCCTGCAGTGAGTCTACTTTACAGTGGGGCTGTTGAGCCCACCATGTATTCTTCAGATTGGTCTTCATCCTGCAAGTACGGGGAGCCTCCATCATTTCTGAGGGCAATTTAGATTCATTGCCCTGAGAATACTGGCAGAGAGGGCCATTTGGAAAAGCGGTGTTCACTCTGAAGATGATCTGTTGCCCTTAAGTTATTTAAAAATGAGAACTGGTAAGGAGATCATGGTCCATTCCATCAGGAGAGTATGTCTATAGGTTATATCAATATTTCCGTAGAGTTCATTATTTCAAATTTTCATCCAAATTCTGGAGAGAATGGATGTGGAAATACTGCAATGTTCTTCAGGATGGAAATTCTGAATTTTGATCAGTTGTGCTTACAAAGCTGGAAGCACTTCTTTTTTGGGAAAGTTTTCTGTCCCCCAGAATTCCCTGAAGCAGAAGTCTTTTCTCCCAAGAATTGTATAGACTGAAATTTTTACTTAGGAAGGGTGGAGGGCACAGTCTATTTATTCAGTATGTTTCTTTTTAAAGACTGGTCTTTCAGAAATTGAAAAGGCCTGAGTGTGTGAGGGAAATTGTGTTTGAATACAAAGGACAGTTAACACAGAATTGGAAATTTGTGTATGAGAATGTGAGAAAGAAGAAAATAGGCAAGTATGGCTTGGGTACAAACATATATGGAATCCTAAGGAAAACAGCAATAGAATTCAGGAAATATTTAATCAGTGGTTTGACCATACCAGCAGCTCAAGCTTGGTAAATAAGTGACTACTCAAGGTAAGGATGTCAGAACAGGAACATTTTTAACAGGCTACTGACTGTTATTTTAAATGTGCCTTGTAGCCTCATGCCTCTCTTAGATATAATGTTAAGAAATTCCTTGGGTGTCATGGCATCATGTTTTGTTAAAACATTTTATTATTTTCACCAGGCTGTCTTTGAGCTGAGAAATCTGTTGATTACAATTTCATTTAATTGCTACAGGTAGGATACCCTTCAGGAGATTACTATCCTCACTACTGCTGG
Organism: Mycteria americana; assembly: GCF_035582795.1. Classification (NCBI taxonomy): domain Eukaryota; kingdom Metazoa; phylum Chordata; class Aves; order Ciconiiformes; family Ciconiidae; genus Mycteria; species Mycteria americana. Next base: position 11,481,936 of record NC_134370.1, read on the forward strand.
GATTTCTGTTGTTGTAGTGATGATGTTTTTCAAACATTGTTTTGGAAAAAAAATCTAGGGTTATCATGAATATATAATTATGACAATGAATTGTGATGGCTTCAGTGTGCCTTCCTGTAATGCCAATGGAAGATCTGTGTGCATATCCAAAATAAGATAAGAGTCTTTAGGTGGCATTTACAGTAATTATGTTAATTAGAGAGGTGTTAGGGTAGTATTACTACTTTATAGCCCTTGCACCGATTATTATAATAGTCCATGTGCAAGGACAATACTTCCCCTTATTTTGGTGAATAAGGACTATCACAGTTACCTGGGAAGAGGATGGCTTTTGCTGGACGATGTGTGCACCAGTGGCTGCGCAGCAGTGGAACCCATGTCCAGTCATCCAAAAAGACCAGTTTCAGGGCATGGCAGCATTTATTTTCTTGTGCAGACACGCTGAATGTGAACCATATTTCTGAGAAATTGGAAGAAATTCAGGAAATAAAAAACATTTTGCGTTAAGTTGGCCACAGGCATTAAACTGTGCAAGTGCTTGAGTAAGACTGTGCTTGTGCTTTGCAATCATAACTTTTCTCATTTTGCTTTCTACGTTTTGTTTATCTTTCAATTCACATACTTATTGAACTTAACATTGTTAACTGCATCCATTTAGAGAGAAATTAAAGTGAGGAGTCCTCTTGTTTTTGTATTATATTGATAAGTTCTTTTTGTCACCATTATGGAGCGTATGGGTATGTATCTACATACAAAATACATTATAATTTTGGAAGATGGAATGAGTCCCTTTTTTTGCTCATTTCCCTCTCACTGATGGTGTTAAAAAGACTGCAGGATAGGCATCAACATTATAGTTGGCTGGATGGCCCTGGTGACACTTCAGTCACAGTTAAAACAGATTCGTTGTACGAAAGGCAAAGGAAAAGAAACTACACATCCTGGTTTAGAGAGGGATTTAAGAGTGATCTGTGTACGCATGAAGAATTAGGGTGTCAAAGCAAGCTGGATAATTCTGGAGTAAGCTGGTCTGGTAAGCTCCAAGGCAGAACTGAATTCAAGTTGTGTGCAGATCCTGATAGCTCAAGAAATTCCATTTTTAAAATTGTACAAAAGCAGTATGGTTTCCTTTAATCATTGTGGAAGGCTCTGAGAGGCAGAGGTGAAGGAGAAAGGGGCAGGCTGACCAGTCCAGGCACTAATTAGGGCCAAGGTCTCTTGAGGAAGTTAATGAGTTTCTAAATAGCCAACTAGCAGCTGGTAGGGAGGGGAAGAATAGTCAGTCTCCACATCCTGCTTTTATTTGTGCCCTAACGTGAGAGATACCTTTAGGAGATCTAGATAATGTTTTGTGGTCAAAAGTCTTCTACTACAGAATACCTGCTTCTGATGTGAAAACTTTTTTATTACACAATGCAAGGGAAAATTTAAACATATTTTAATCTCTTGAGATTGGTGATGATTTACATGAGTATTCCTTGAGCCTTACTGCAGTGCTCAGGATAGGACATTCTGACTGATTTTAACTGTTCTGGTCTCCCTGACCCTGCCTTTGGCTATGCTTCTGAAAGTGTCTGGCATGACTGCTCTTGTTTGCACTTCTCCCCCATCTGTGTATGCCAGATAGCTTTTGCCATCTTCCTGACCTTGCTGGGTAAACATTGCAATAACACAGCTTTTGCATAGCATTCATTTGTTTTTGAAAAACATCAAAAGGCAAAAGAAATGCAAGCAGATAAGTGAATGAGAAAAAAGAAATAAGATGGGAGGCCAAATTAGCACAAAGCAATAGGGGGATATGCTCTTAGCACAGACCAGAAAATTACCATGGAGGGGTGTGGGCTCTTCTTCGGCGTGTGTATGATGCTGTGTAGATATGTTATGCTGAATAAGGACAGAGGTGCATGCCTGCCAGTGTGCGTGTGTTCAGCTGTGGGTGTAAGTACACCCATTAACTCGGCACCCACCTGCAGATATGTGAATCAACAGTGCAGCAAGGGTGAGGATTTGCTCACTGGAGTTCTTGGCTCTAGGAGGGTCTGGTCTTTCTGAACTGGTTGCATGGTGGACCTGACTTCATCAATTTTGTTCCCCACAAGACTCTATGCTACTCATGTCTAGTAGGTATTTAATACATGCATGGGCTAAGTACAATATTTTATCTGCTATAAGATTCCCTTTCATTTTCACTGCCTCACCACCTGGTGGATCTGCATCAGGAAAGACCAGTGCCTTTCTTTCCAGTTTGACATGTTTGTCATTCCTGTGGTGGCTCATTTCTGAGTCACATCTTTTCTAATCACTATAAAAGTAACATTAATATAGCAACAAGCAATTAAAAAACCCCAGAATCTATTTGGCCCATACTATCAATTGAGTGTGATTGCAGGGCTGTAATTAACTATGCAGTATTTGGAAGTGTGTTGTGTCCACCACCTGCCTCCCCTGTGCTGGAATTCCACTCCCTGTGTTGTTCTTACAGACCCAAACAGGAGTAAAAAGCAAGGCTCAGAACTGAGACATTTCTTGATTGAATGTCAAGGAGGCCAGGACTTCTCCTGTGATGTGGTGGCATGTCTTCTGCTGTTCTTGTTGAAAACAACCCGTGGTGGTGGCTTAAGTTTTATGATCTTAATATTGAAGGCATTGATTGTTTCCAAAACGAATTGCCTGCCACCTTCTTTTTGGAAAAAAACTAATTCTCTCCCACCTGTAAAATAGGTAGATGTTAATTCACTTATAGGTTATGCTCTGCTTTTATGTGAAAGCAGTTGTTTTGTCATAGATGTAACAGATACTGCTTTACTTACGTCACGTTCATCATTCCCTTGTAACTGCTGTTGGTTAATAATCTTTGGCTCAGGACCGTGGTTAGTGAAAAAAATACCTGAGTGCCAGCACCTATATAAACTGGATATAGCTGACTGTATGGGCATAATTTCATGAACTTCAGTATTGTTCCCTTTAAACCGGCATATGAAAGGGAATTACCAATGAGTCATGTGTTATTTGCAGGTTATTACTATCCAGAACCTGGTGCCAAGGAAACTGATTTATTCACTGTTATTACTGTGTTATTCCTTGCATTGTGCAATAGGTCAATTCCAAACATAAATACATCAAGTAGTCCACGGATAGGAATAAATCCTGTTACGTTCAAATACGTACATGCTAGCCCTGGCACAGGGAATCAGAAGTCTCATGTAGTTTCTTTGGATTTTTCATATTCTGTTACTAGTACTTTGATGCAATTTTTTTCATTTGGCTGCTTCATTTTTGATGGCAACTTCAAAGAAATGACATGAACAGAACATTTTGGACTTTGTTCTGAAATTCACCATGCTCACTGGGGGTCTTTTGTGTATTTTTGAGCTCTGGGTGTCTTTGACAGTGGCATAAACTTTTGGGAGGACATAATTTCACCTCGACTTTCCCACCGGGATTCAGCAGTTAAGGTATGTTTATTTTTGTCTTGGTTACGTTTTGTTAGGTGTAGAAGACAGAAGCACTCTGTGTTATTGTGTCGAACATATTCCTGTTTCTTGCAGCTCCTTGTGTTCAGACTGGAGGCACTCTGGGAACGTTGGTGTAGTACAAAGCCTCTTTCCAGGCCTGTGTGTCCAGTTCAGAAGGAATTTCTGCAGTGCCTTGGACCTCTCCTAAGGCTCACTCGGTGATTTGCGCAATGGTTTCTGTAAAACAACTTTCTGATCCAGTTTGAGACTACTCATAATCCAATCCCACTACTGGTTTCATCAATCCTCAGACAGTGCTGGTAGGGTCAGTCATTTAGAAGAAGATTCTGCTGTCCGTTTTGCAGAAAAGTAGTCAGCAACTCATGCAATCTTGCACTGATTGAGATCTTTGGCTTCATGTTAACTTAAGGACAGTGTGAAAGACATCATTCCATGCAACCCTTTTTTCTACAATCTCTAGAGGCTTTTCTCATTTCCACTGTCACTCTCTGGGCTGTATTTGAGCAGTGCTGTGGGGACAGAGAACAGTCCTTGGGCACGGACCAGCCATGTGATCACAGACATGGGAGTATCACCCTTTGGCTGCCCTTCAGCCTCTGCCTTGTATTTTTAGCTTCCAGTCTCCTTAGTGGAAGAATTGTCACTTCTTACTATATTTGTAGCACATCTAGCACAGTGGGTGGATTAGCAGTTCTGCCCACTCCTCCTCTGGTCTGTAGTAAAAAGTAGATATTAGAAAATGATTCCTTAATTGTGATTAAGGAAGAATTGTATTTCCTAACACATACATGACAAGGCATCCTTGTTTAAGGGAATTTGTTTGAACTGGCATCCCAGCTTGGATGTCTTTGTCACACAACAGGTGCTTCAAATCACTAATCCCCTGCAGTCCGAGCTGGTATTTATTCCTGTTCAATGTCACATCCTTTTGCTTGGCATAGCAGAGCATACCATGCAACCTGCAAATTGTACTGGCAAGCATATTTAATCATATAACAGCAGATTACCTATAATTAGCTCCATCACAGCTAGATCCTTGGAGATCTTCAGTGGGAGGATAATGTCTACTCCAAGGACGGAAGCAACCCTGTGAGCAAAATGGGAGCCCAGCTGCAAAGTACTGCTGGAATAGATTTGAACTGGTGAAAGCCTTTGATGATCAGCCCGAAGTTGTTTATAGTGTCATATTTTGAAGTCCAGGCTTTGACTTCCTTGAGCTGTTCCAGTGGGCAACTACAAATATCTCAGGGCTTCATGTCAGTCCTGTGCATCTATATAAACTCTTCATTTATTTACTTTGTACCATACTGTCAAGGCTTAGCAACTGGGATGGAGTTTACTCTGCTCATCACTAGAAGTTAGTGGTTTGTCTATATTTGGATTGGTCACCTTACACTAATTCAGTATTCAGTGAGGAGAAGAAGGGTCCTTCAGAGCCTGTTACGAGCAATGCATCTGGATGTTCAAGGCCTGTGCTTTGGGATCAGATGAACTGTGCCCTAGAAATGAATGTTTTTTCTCAGAGTGAAATACAGATATAGATGTCTAAGCTCAGCTGGATGAAACTCACCCAGTACATTTGCCCTTCAGTCCAGTTCAGCTTTTCCTTAGCCTCTCAGTAATCTCTCAGTATTAGCAGGACTAAGCAGGCTTTAGGATGATTTTTCTATGTTGTAGGAGGCACAGAGAAAGCAGACAGAAAAGCAGGGTGTGGCAAATCATTTCTATAACTTGTTTGGACCTGTGAGTCCACTCCAGTTTTGCGTTATTAATGCTTTTTCAAAAAAACTCCAAACTACCATCCCTTCTGAGTGTACTAGAGAAACACCTGCTACCTTGTAGACCTTGCAGGTCTAGCACATGGCCAGGGAGACAGAATCACAGCTCCCCTTCTGATTTGGAGTGAGCTGTGTCTACACCCTCCCCCCATAACTGACAAGGCTGCATCAAGATCACTGTTGTGACTTGAAAATCAAAATGAAATGTGTATAAAAAGTAGAAGCAAGGAGACATATCTGAGGATGAGAATAAAGGTCAAGAATACAGGAATAAAGTCAGGAAGGCTATATAGAGGTATATTTGGGAGGGTATCTAAAAAGCAAGAACTAAAGATTCTGTAATGAAAATGTAAAGGAAAGACAAAGGCAAGTTAGAAGATTACTGCTTAACTTGGAAAGAGATCAAATAGCAGATGATAAGAAAATTAAGTTATTCAAGGCTTTCAATCTGAAAGTTAGTTGTGTCCAGAAGTTTAGCAAAATTAATTCTAACCATGTGGTAGGAACTTAAGTCAGAAAATGGAAAAAAAAAACATTTTAAAGAATATGTTAAAGCATGTATATAGAGAGAACCAGAACCTGAAAAAACTGCCCTAAGATATTTGAGGAATTAGCAAAAGCGGTCACTGAATTGTTAGTTCTCTGTGGTAGTTGTGGAAAATGGAAAGACACAACACACTTCAGCCTTCTCAGCATCATTCATCAGTAGATTTCCATCTCCGCTGAATAGTGAACCTACTTTTTCCTTCCTCTTATTCATGCACAGATTTCTTTCTTATTGCCTTTTATGGTCTTTGCGTCTTGAATCTTATTCTTTCCAATCTGCATATCCAGGGGTTGAAATGGAAATTTTGAAGGCCTGTTACAAACATTTAGACATGCTTGTGTAAAAATGTGAGAACTCCTCGTAGCCTTCATTCTGCCCTATTTCCTCTCCATGGAAACTGCTGGATTGAAGTATGGCACAGCAGCAGCTACCAGCTCATCCCAGTTGCTGTGGAGAGGTGTCTGCAGATACACACCTAATGCAGTATATTGCTGAACACTTACGTTGAATGCTTGTAGATTTTTGTAACTCCCAGTGCTGTATAGTTAAAACGTATGTATCTGTGTAAGCCTGCCATTAAGAGAACTGAAACCATACATGCATAATGAGTTGGAAGTGAATTTCCTGTCTTGCACCGTGGCTCCTGCGAGTAATACATGTCACAGGCCTCTTCAGCATCACTGAGATTCCTCTCCTGAGAGGGGACTGTTCAGCTGAACAACTGTTCGAGGGTCAGGACTTGAATTTATATCTATATTATCTATTAATGCTTTTCTGCCGCAAACTGCCCTGCATGGCTAAACTTAAGGGAAATGTTGTCGTGTTTATGTGCAATGCTGTCTCTGTAAAGAAAACAGAGAAAAGTTAGCCTGTGTTCACAGATTTGTCCAAAGATTTCTGAGAGAGACACCTGAAATGCTTGCCTATTCAGAAATGTCGCTGCAGAGACCTGGAGAGATGCATTTCAGTGCATGAACTTCCGTCTCAGACAAAATCTCTCAAGATGCACTACGCCAGGGCAGATGTTGCAGAACATATAACCTAGCCAAGGATCCCAAACCAGAGAGAATGAAGGCAGGAAGCATTTGAACTACATCTCTCCTGAAACACAATGATGTCATTGATAACACACTGTTAAACTGTGAGCTCATCCTCCATCTCCATAAGGCAGTGTTGAAGTATTTCTGAGCTCACGTCTTCATTTTTCAGCAAGTGATTGGGTCAAAATTACTCCTATTTTTGGATGAAATAAGAGCTGAACAACAAAAATTCCCATAAAGACTAACTTTATATAATACTTGCCATCCATTCTTTCATGCAAAAATATCCTACCAGGTCTAGTGCAAGGCATTATTAAAACCTGTTAAGAACATTTTAGAGTTGGTTGGTTCTTAAATCTGACTACACCATATAAAGGTTAATCTATTAAATTAATCTTAAAGCTTGCATTTGTTACAGCTGAAATAGCCACTAGGATATTTCAGCATGAAGATATGAAAGGTGGAGCCCATAACTTCCCAAAGTCATTTGAATGGGTGCATTGTGTGAAACAGTCTAGCATTGTTGCCACCAATTCCAGTCCAACCCCTCTGATTTTCACTAAGCTCAAATTGTCACCACTGAAAGTAGAAATTTATTAAATACATGCTGAAAACATCCTTCATTACATTGCTGCAATGGTGCTGCTGCAGAAAGTGTCTTTGGCATCTGGAATTTCATGACATTTTCCTCTTGTATGCTTTTCCTTCGGTACCTTTATTGGTCACAGGTTTTCTGTCATGAGGATTTTGTCTAGGTCTACAAGGATACAACATATCCTTGTGACTTTAAAACCAAGAATAAAAAATAGAAGTTGGTTTAGAAAACAAAATGGCTAAAAAAACCATTTTCATAATGAAATCTGAAGCAAATCACTGCTGACTAAGCTTATTGAGCATGAACACATATTGGCATCAGTAAAATTATGGGATACAGTAATGCCTCATGTTAGAAGGATGGTACTAGATGAAAAATATTTAGATTAAACTGCAATACTAGGTGTTTTAAGGGAAAAGATGTCAACATACTGAACACATGACTTTTCATTGCCAAGTGTTGTCCAAACCCATTATTAATTTTGAGCAATCCAGCCTTGCTTATTTCTTTTGGCTACCAATGCCCATGAAGCTGTTAAGTCTGCAGGGATGATGACATGCGTGTGTGTTAACCAAGTGTCAGTGGCTCATATATTTCTCTCTCTTGCAGGACTTAGCATTCAGCAGTCTTAAGAGCTTTTCCAAACAATAGTTAATTATCTTTCCCAGCATCCCACCAGGTTGGTAAGTATTTTGCCATTTTGCAGATAACAATAATTATAAACGTGTTAATACTTTCTGGCTGTATGGTATCATATGGGAATCATAAAGGATTGTATAAAGGGCATTATTCCTCCTTTTGTGCCAAAGCAGGTGTATAGAGTTTATGGACTAAGGGGCACACAATGTGCTACTCAGCCAGCCAGCGATGCGTACCTCTACAGGAGAAGCTACCGGGTCATATCCAACCATCAGCCTGAACTGACATCACTCATAGTGGTTGTTAACATGTCTGTGTCTCACGCAGAAATCTCACTGCTGGCTGCAGTAAATTAACAAGATCATATTCAAATATATATATCTTGGAGATAACTTCTTGATGCATGTGAAGACGTATATTTTGCTTCCAAATCAATTTCAGGTATAACGCTGCTTTAAAGCATGTTCTGATAGTCTAACTTTGAAAACCTAAAGGCATGAGTAGGTTAGTGACATCTTCAGCTAATAGAAATTAACTCAATTTTATGACCACATGGGCAATGGGGAAATATAGTCTTACTAGGCACTCTATGATTAAAATGATTGACTAAAACAGAAATTTAGAAGTCTTGTTACAAAATACATTTGACAGCCATAGCTGAAGAGTATTTGGTGTGCACCAAAAGAAGCTGCTGTAAGTCAAACACCAGTTCATTTCAACCATTGGTTCATGTCCAATAAAAGCTCCAAGATGGGGCTTCTTGACTATTTTAACATAAATGCTTGAGAAACATTTGGATACTTTGGGAATGGGGTTAGGTGTTGATTTATATAGAAATGGTTGCTAAACACCTTCTACTGATCAAGAGCTTGTGAAGCTTGTGTAATGATCTGTTCTGCTTCAAACTTCTGACCTGGGGTAACCCATGTAATCTGTCCACCCTATTTGAGTGTTGTAAGAATAGCCGTATGTTCCTATATATTCTGGCATCATAGTAATGGGAGCCGTGTAAATGCCTTAGCAAGACAGATAAAATAGCAGGGGACAGAGATCATCCCTGGCACTTCTCCTGGGTACCTCCCCTCTACATACAAACCATGCTTCATCCAGGCAGATTTTATTTATGCCCTTGTTCATGACCGCACATTTGGCAGCATTGGCTGGATGTGGTAAGACACTGGTTATTTTCTCATTAGTTTTTTGGATAAAAGGAAAAGAAGATACAGTTAGAGGTGCACCCAGAGTGCTCAGGATACTTGCAAGCAGAGGGAAGGGTGGGAAATAAATGGTTCCCAGGTGTCTTACAATGGGCAAAGTGAACTGAACTATTTGGGGCAGAGCAGCTTAATTTCTTTCAGAATCACTGCCTGCTTTACAGTTATCTTTTTATGCGTTCCTTTATTGTTATTTTTTAATCAAGGAAGAGAAACCCACGATTAAAAAGAAGTCTGTGGAATGATGTTTTGTACTTATCTGTTAGTTAAAGCAATACAATTAGAATGTTGTAGATGACAGACAATTCTGGAATAACCATTACAAAGAAACATTTAAAAAATTAGGAGTTGAAGGTAAAAGTAATTCAGAAGATAGTGAATAAACACTTCATCACATTTCCCAGATTCTTCTGTCCTCATAGTCCCTCCGTTTGTATCCAGAGGTTTTAACCTTGCATACAGAGATAAAATGACAGTTTGCCAATAGTAGGCAAGGAAAGAAAGTAGCCGATATGACAGTATACTGGTTTCCAAACTGTAGGTGGAAGAAACCACTTAGGAAACCTATTTCATTAAGAAAAAAATTATGTTCCTGACCAATACAATTATAGTGTTTTCAAGCATGGCTGAATTGGATGTAACTTGTAGCAAAACATTGAGGAAAATACCTTGTTCAAGAAAAACATGCTTTGGTGATTAATCCCATTGACACCACTGTGCTCTTAAGGGCTTTGACAAATGGAATTTAGTTTTAATTAGGGAATGAATACACATATATTCTGGTAAACTGAATTGCTGGCATACAAGCAAAACTGATTAATTTATCTTTTTTTTTTTTTAAACTGGGAATTTAAATGAGGGGAAAGGCATGTTATGAGTATTTAAGTTATTTTCCTTTTTTCACCCCCAGAAAACAAAACTAAGCCTTAACCTGGATAATCATGTAAAGAATGTACTTTTTAAAGCTGAGATTTGACCTCATTTTCCATGAAGTCTGTTTTCCTCCTGGGGCTCTCCCTCCCCCATGTTTATGTTCTCATTCAATAACAGAAAACAATGCTATTCCTCACAAGCAGTAGGATACGACTCTCTGAGCGCAGCTCCACATACATGTCTTTCAATGGCCCTGCCACTTTGTGCAGCTCCTGCCCCTCCCTCGGTTATTCCTCCCACCCTTCCACTGCCTCTACGGTTGGACCAGCGTGATGCTTTTGACGACAACTTATTTTTCAGGTGGTTTGTTTCCCCCATCCAGCTCACTGAACACCTCCCAGCTGAGGGATATATTTTGTCATTAGTGAGTTTTAACCAAAAAACCCCAAAGGAATGGTGTATTTTCTTTCTGTTGAGAGAGAAGGGAAAAACAATGGAAAAGGTGAATCAGGAGGGGTCAGGTTTTCAGCTGATTCTTAAACCTAGTCTTTGGGCTTTGTTGGGTAGGCTTTTCAGTGACTGAATAAATGTACTTAAGTATTTCCAAGTGATTGTGTTTGGAGAGATGGAAGCCTAAAAATGGAAGACTCAACAGGGGAAATAGAATGCCTCCTTAGACTAGTGGGTTAGAAGTAAAGTTGGATGGGTGAATTCTTATCAGGCTGTGAAAAAGGTAAAAACCAAACTTTCCCTTCTTTCAGCATTCCTGTCCCCCTGAACGCAGCCCAATTCTGTGTGCCCTCGTCATCCAGTACTGCTATTTTACTGTTGTTTGAATATATTCGATTCAAACGCATTACCTCTTAAACCATTGTGAACACCTCAGACAAGGAAGCAGGCAATGCCACAGATTGAAAAAAAAAAAAATCACAAAAAACCAAACCTGTAAGTGTCTTCTTCCAGGCCTGATGGTGTTTAAAATACTTGAGTGTTTTCTAAAGATGTAATGTAGTTGAACTGTGATAAACCGCATCTTTCAAAAAGTATTTCTGACCACACAGTTATGTCTTGCCATGCGTGTGAGCCTTTTGCCTTTTTTATGGCTGGGGAAAAAAATTCTGTTTTGTTATACCAGTAAGAATTTGGAGTCATCCCAATTTCTATTGATGTAAAAGTGACCAGGATCTGTCCCATAAAATAGTTTGTATAGCACTTCAACTTCTGCAATATAAAGTATCTAAAAGGGGTCTTGGAATGCTCCTTTTGTACAAAATGAAATCTATTTATGAAGAAATTACAACTTTTAAAAAATATTCTGAAGATAGTACAAAGATAATTGGATATAATTTCTTGAAGTTACAATATATGTATGTACGGGCATGGCTGCCTGAATTTAGACATACCCTGTGACCTTAAGTTAACACCAGAGATAAAAGTATTGCCTGAATTAACAGTTATAATTAAGGGACGCTAATAAACTTTGTGCACAGAGAAATGGAGTATGTTCTTAATCCGTACTAAATTTGAGAAAGCTGCAAGGCCCTGGCATCATGAAGACATGCTCAGACATCAAACTCCAAGCATGTGAACAGTGAGTGAAAAACGGGATGACAGGAGGAGAGGGGCCCAAGCAACCACAGTGCACAAAAGTATCTGTTTGCTAATGACCTGTTTGTTTTAGACCGAAAGTTTATTATTGCAGTCAGTAAAGATATGAGTTGAATTGCACACGCATTTTGTGGAAGTGTTGGTCAAAGTTTGTATTAACAGGTTTTGAAGGATAAAAAGTTTACAATAAAAAGCCACTTTGTGGCAGACTCTGTATCAAGGCTCGCAAAAGTACTATCTGCCTACCAGCAACTGAAATGCACAGCATCCCCTGAAATGCATTTAACATGAAAAAAAGTTTTCTGCAGGTAGAATTTGCTTTCTGGCACTGCTTTGATGATTACTCAAGATCCTGTCTGTGCCATGGATTTTCATCTGTCAGTGGTGTTTGCATTAAGTTGTGTAACTGCTTCTTAATGCCTGTTACGTAAGGATGCATAGATTGCAGCTCCATGAGGTATCCTGCACAAATCACAACTGATAATGTAAGCATGGTTTCAAAGGTTACTCTCGGTTGAATTAATTTTACATTAATTAAAATCCTCCCTACGTAAGTCAAACGATTAATATATAAGTGTATGGTATAAGTTCAAATAGGGCTCAGAAAATATGTAGCTGTGGCAGTATATAAGTTATGTGATATTCATACCATACACCAGTGTGATGCAGCTTTCCTGTTCTGGGTGGGAGTTTCACCATTGACTTTTGCAATGCCATGATTTTACCCAGGGTGTCTCAGGCTATATCAGCTAAAACACAGTAACATATAGACAGAGAAGACATCAGAAGAAGACTTAGTCAAGAGTCACAAGTTACATCTACTGTGTTAGCCCTTTTTCTTGTATTTAATCTAATTTGAATTAGGCTAAATCAGGATCAGTACTGGGGAAAGAGAATCTAAGGATGTCTTGGCTGTTGCACTGAATACAGAGTTTAGCCTGGAATGGAAGAAATTGAAGAGAATTGAGATGGGGAGGGGAATCTTAGTTTAGCAAAAATGAAACGAGTATTTAAATCTAAATCTAAATCAGAAGGATTATAGACAGAGTGGCAATTTGAAGTGTTGTTAGCTATAATAACACTTCCCTCCTTTCCTTCTCTAACACTAATTTAACACCTTTCTAAATGATTAATTTGAATTCCCATAGCAAACCCAAGTTAGATTTAAGGCATTTCTTCACTGGAGTGCTCCATCAGCATGTATTTTCTGGTGTGTCCCCTGAAAATGCACACCTTGCTTTGTATGGACCCTTTTTCAATTCCGAATATCAACTGACCACACGAATATGAGATGTGGCACATCTGTGGTCAGAAACCATCTTATATAGATTTACCAGAGGAATAGATAGAACAGAGAAGCAGAGAGAGTGGGTCATGCTACTGACCACAAAGTTGCAAAATGGCATTTGAACTCTTTGATCGTGCATTGTTCTGCTTCCAAATTTTCCAAGTACAGAGATATGGATGACTTTTTCTCCAGATCTGCCTGACCCAGGTTTTATGAGATTTAACAAGGCCTAGATTAGAAAATAAATTGTGTTTCAAAATATATTGGCTCTCACTTTGAGGGCTGATCAGGAACAGATAACATATCTATGCTAGTGCTTGAAATATTAGTTAAAATATAGTAATGAAGACATTTTTAGCAACAAGTGTTCCTAGTGTAAACAAACGATGAAATTTTGCTCCATCTTTCATCATATTAGGATTACTGATGGTACCTCCTGGCCCATATGTACTAATGATCTACCAGAGGAGCTGAAACAGAATGAGGAGTGGCCAAAAATGTCAGGATGATCCCATGATGTAGGTTGGACTTGAGGCTGATATTTGCCCCATAATCCTCTTGGAAGGCTGTTCCAGAAATTACTTCTTAACTGCATAGGAGCCTTCTCCAGTTTCCAATCTGGCCAGTGCTTCCCAAGTGGTTTTTTTTTTTTTTTATTCATTAACTTAATTAGCACATTCTAAACTTGTGTCATATAAGAAATACTAAATACTAACTATCCACAAAAAACATATCTGAGAAATGTCACAGGTGAAAATGCACAGAAAGTTCTTTTATGAAAAAAGCTGGTGGGGAAACACCACTCAGCTTGAATGGTGGAGCTCAGTTTGATCTTGGAGACAGTGCAGTAGGCAGATAGAAAATGAGAAGAAAACTTTTTGCAGGGCAGACCCTGAGGCAGATGCATGCCCAGTATATTCTCACTAAAGCAGATTTCTGAATGCACATTTGAAGTGCACTGGCCTGCTCATTACTTTTTATATTTCATAATATCAGACTGCTGTAGTCAATCCATAACATTGAAAATTAAAAAGTTCAATCACAAAATACAGAAGTGGCATCTATAGTTTACTATTTTTTTTCCAGCTCCTCAGAAGAAATAAGACACTTGCTTCAAGAGGCTCCTCATCTTGCCTTTCAACCTGAATTCTATCACCCGTTGTGCCAATTTTATTTTACCTGAACTACTGTGACACTTTTAGTAAATTATGCTGATGGATAGGTGCTCAAATTTGCCCAATTTTTTAATGCTGGATGAAATGTTCTTTTTGTAACTTTATGTCTCTGAAAGACAGGCAGTTTAAAGGCAAACCCTTCTCTTGTACCTCAGGTTAAGTTGATAAGGTCCTAATGAAAGGCATCAATCATTTCTCTTCCCCAAAAGATCTGGCTCAAAACTACAGCCTAGGGCATTTTGCTGCAGGGAACGTGTAGTCTAATCTCTCACTGCAGGTAAACGTAAAACAAACAAGAACCCTCCAGAAACCACTGTTGCTTTACCCCTCCTATGGAGAGAATGAAAGGGGAAGGTGCAGTAAGAATAAACAAGGCATACATGATCCTGCATTATCCTAAATCTGAAAGAGCTGTGGAGTCACTCAGTCCTGAGCCTGCAAACAGCTTTATGAAACCAGCCTGTCATGCTATGCCCCATCTAATTTTCCTGAAGCAATGGCTGGTCATGTGTGAAATACCAAGCTGGTAATATGCACTCTTCTTTTATAAAGGGGAAGGGCCAGAGCTGCAAAAACATCATCTCTTAGCAAGAGATGATATCCTTGTCAAGACCTCTGCCATTCCAGGTGAATATCCTGGAATAATTAAGCAATTTAATAGTTTAGGGTATATCCATAAAAATATTCCTGCTCTTACAAAGGTATAAGGTGCTTGGGAAAGTGTTAGGTTATGCTTCAAAGAGGTAAAAAAAAAACCTAAGTAGGATTTTATGTTGTAAGTTGAATATCTGTTATTTAGTAACTCAAAGGTATGCTTTTGCCAGGCCAGTTGGTATCGTTTTGGTCAAATGAGCACTGATAGTCTGTGAAATCTAGCACTGCAATACAATTGTTGGCTGGGTCTTAGGACTAAAACAAGGATATTTTTCTGCAGTTCCCAGATCCAGGACACACATAAGTGGGAGTGGGAAAAAATGCTTTTGTTTGGGAAATACACTGTGGGAAAATTGCTCAGCATGATTTGAATGTCAGAATTGGAATATAACAACTGGTGTAGCTAGATTAGTGCAAAGAGAAGACCAAAGGCAAAAAATCACTTTTGTCAGGGTTCTCAGTTAATTTTGCAGTGCTGAAACAAAATTTATAGTTTACTTTTTGTTGATTGTGTTCATAGATGAAATTTCAGCTACATAAAGTTAATTATATATATCTATGATGAACTAAAGCCCAGAGACCTTGTATTTTTAGTGCGAGTGACTCGCAAAACAACAGAAATATATCTAGACATCTATGGGAAATTTTAGTTCCTGTTTATTTTTTGCAAAACCCAAATCAGCAAATCCATTTTGTTTGCCTGGGTAAATTGGGGTGGGGGTGTTGCCCTTTGAAGATGGCTCTCTGTTCATCTGCAGAAGAGATAATCATACAGGAGACTGGAAAATATTGGGGTTGTAAAGCCTTCATTGGAATATGGCAGTCTGCATCAGGATCATTGCATCAGGTCAGAACAGATGCCCCAACACTCTCCTAACCCTCCCAAGGTGTTTGCAAAAGATGTCCCCAAAATTCTGAGAAAATTTCCCAACCAACAGGTCTTATGTCTTCCATGTCAAAGGCATTAAGACACTTGCAGTGGCCCACACGGGAGTGCCCTGATTAAGGTCCCAAATACCCGAAAATGAGGGGAGGGATGGGATAGCACGTGATTCAACACCTGGGTCATATAATCTGTTGCAAAGACTCTTGTGCACTGGTAGTTGAAAGAGCTGTCTGTGATCCCAACTTCCAACATCTACAGCGCTTTAAATTATAAGGTATGACAAGTCCTTCTAAAGCCAACAACTGCACAATAGAGCAAACCTGAGCAGTGAAAACCGCCTCCTTTTGAGATGCTGATGAAAGACTTGCCTAGCATCTCATAATAATTAGGGGTTGTGTTATTCTAGAACAATTTGCAGTCCCTCAAGGATGAGTCACGGCAAATTTGATAAGATCACGATTTTGTGATTCTTTTTGTGATATGCCATTTTTTCAAAATAGTCCATACTGCCCTCAGCTCTCAGATTTCTTTATTCCTTGGTTGTTTCTTTGGAGGGATAGAAGGCAGTTCTACATTCCTGGAGAGGGAGCCAGATGAGAAGAAACTAATCTTCTGTCTTCTGCGGGGGAGATGGCAACAAGTAGAAGTCCATTGGGCCTGACATAAAATAAAGCCATTAGTGAAACTTGAAATATCTGCAGACACAAAACTGGATTTATCCTTTATGTAACCAGAGTCCCCCACACATACTGATTTTTAATGATTTACAGATGGATAATATTTTTGAGGTATCCAACAGTATTTAGGGCCTATAAACAGTAAATTAGTTGTTTCATCTGTTATTTTTCAGATAAAATCAACGCTTAGATAAAATGTCAGCTTAGCAAATACCCTCAACAAACAAAAGCAGAGAACTGAAATAACCACCCTTACAAAATGTACCCCTTATTCACAGCAGGCATGGGGAAACTTGCATTGTTATGGCAGATAATTGCTTAAGGTCTGAATATGGGAGAATCTTCTTCCAAATTCTGTCAGTCAGTGTTCCTAAATTAAAAATGCTGGCAAATTCCTTTGGACAGTTAAGATTTTCTGATTTGTGCGTAATACAAGTATGTGTGTAATTGCTTGATAGATAAATGGTGCTAAGTTTGCAAGTGTAAAAGTTAGTTATACTGGTTTTAACCCAGTAGTGCTTTCTGTTAGAACAAAAGCCTTTTTTGTACTAATGTAACAAGTTCAAGGGAAAAGCTAGGAGCAGCTTGGGCTGAAATGCCCTTATCTAAATACGATATTTGAACGAGAAGAAATTACAGAAACACAATGTGCTATATTGCATAGGAGAGAGTCACTGTACTCTTAATGAATTTTGCATTTGTTCTCAAGATAAGGGAGATGAAATAGAAGAGAAGAAATCGTTTGTCTTGAAAGGAGATATAAAGTATATCCAAACCATTTCTACGTACAATCTTATCAGTCGGTTTCACGGCCACTTGCTACTCTCAGATGCTCTTAATACATTGTATACCAAAGGCAATACTGCTGACATGGAGTTCTGCAACTGCCAAATTGCATATTCATTATTGTTCATAGTCATGTGAGGTTGAGTTCGGTCACTGCAAACAAAGAACCTTTGTCTGGATCTTTACTCCCTCCTCACGCAGTTTTTGGTTTCCTAACTTTTGTAGCACTCCCTGGGTTGAAAGTTTCTTTTTAAAGAGGATGCTGTGTACTCTTTTGTAAACACATCTCCATTACTAAAAGTGACATCATGGGAATCGCTGGAAACAAGCTGGGAGCACAGACCCGGGGTAGAGGCGATGTAAAAAGAAGTCCCCCCTCGTCCTTTCTCGCTCCTCCTCCCCACAGCATTGTCTAGCAAACAGGTACTTTGTTGCACTCCATTGGAAGCATCATGAGGAATTTAAACATAGGAAGGACTAATCATTATTTAAAAAAAAAAAACAACGAGCCCTGCCAGCTCTTTCTCATTTGCAGGCTGCTCTGCGCGATGTGGTCAGCAGCTTATTCACACAAAGCCAGAGTTCTGCGGATTTGCCATCATATGCAAATTACCTCCCTGGACTCATTGGCACAGTAAACACCTCGGTTTAAGAAGTTTAAAAAGATGGATTGCAAAACTTAGGCATGCGCCCGCTCCTACTGAGGTCGGTGGCAAGCCTCCCATTGACTTCAATGGAAGCAGGATAGAGTCTCTCTTTTCTGGAAGCCAGACCCAGTGGTATTTGAGCTTTTTGGAGCACATGCAGCTCTGAAAGTCTGTTCCTTTAGGGCATTCCAAAATTTTTCCCATTTGCTTGATTCCATAGCAACACAACATCACCACCAAGCTCTCAATACTGAAATGAGATTTTACTACTCAGCCTGAGGATTTATACAAGTGTATCCTGTAAAAAGATCTTGCTGAGCTGCAATTGCCATTGGACTAATTCTGCATCCTTTTCAGATGAGTGACAAAATTATCTCTGGATTTATTTTACAATAAGCCAAGAATTTTCTAAGGTTAGAAAAGCAAGAAAACTGCTTTACAATCATACCAGAAACAACTTCTTTTTTGATTACACAGAATCACTATGTTTGAGTAAAACACTGCATCTGTTCACTGTTCTTTTCAAAACAGTCTAGAGAATAACCTAAGCAGTTTTCTCACAAATGATACTAAAATCAGACTCTAGAGACTGTATAAAATGATGATAAAGCCACTGAGACTTTTATTTTGATTTCTGTATTACTCCTATCACAGAAATAACTATTTTGCAACCTGAAAAATATACCAGTGTAAACGCATGCAAGGAAAAAACATGCCAAAAGATTCATACTAGATTCTGAAGGTACTATAGTTCATCTTTTTAGATGGGAAGCAAAGCAGACAAGCTTGCTTTACACTCAGTGGCTGAGAGTTTGCTCTGAGTTACATTATAGCACGCTGAAACTGAGTGCACTGTTTGATCCCCTATTTTTATGTGTGGAAGAGGAAAAAAAACATCAAAGTGATTCCATACCTAGAGAAGGTAATGTTGTGTGTAAGCAATATCGATGGTCCTTTTTAATGTAAAGAACCTACTAAGAAGTTCCCAAGTAACAATACAAATGCAGTGGAGCAATGAAATTATTAGACAACACTAATAAGAATTTTAACTGCCTTACATTTCATGCATTTTCTTAGACTCTAGATGTAACCATTCATTGCCATCTCTGTTATATTGTTTTCATGTAATACAGTTGTTGAATCATCTCCTCCAGTGTGATTTCTGAGATAATTCTGCCCCTTTAGTCACAGCTTTGGCTTCTCCCATTGCACACAGTCTTACGTAGACAGACCCATCCTGGAAGCAACGATCATTGAGCATTGAGCCTGGAAGCAATGAGCATTATATTGGGACTTTGACTACTTCTGTGATCTGCTCTTTATGCAAAGAGAGTTACAAAAATACAAGATGTAACACTGGACTTCACTTTTCTGAGTGGAGTCCTTCTGATGCTTCCGATGCAACTCCACACAATCCTGAGTGTGGGACGTGGCCCTGCTCACCGGCTGGGCCACAGGATCGGAGACAGACGTGTCCTCTGGCCTCCACAACTCCGCCAAGTCAATGAGATGCTCATTATGCAAGCAAAGCTGAGACAAGGGTGTAATAACGGAGATCACACAAATCTGACAGTAGCACTGTGACTCTCTGTTGGTGAAACCCTCATGGATTTTCTTTCCATATAGATGGCCTCCTGGGCTAGGCTCTGATTAGCAAAGCAGTTACAAATCCAATTAGCTGCAGCAGACCCAGATGAAAGCAGAATCTGCCCCTCTTTCCCAGCTGACCTTCAGTAAATCAATTCAAGAAAAAGTTGGTATTAAGTCAAAAGCTTTGTTATAAAGCTGAACAGTTACGGGCTTGTATTTCAGAAGTGGCTACAGATTCTGGCTATGTTGCTTTTCAAGACCAAAACTTGAAAGTGGGTGTTTGGCACTGCTTCAACCAACTCTCCTTCATGAGAACTGACATGCAGAACTGCTAATCAGATCTGAAATTCTTGGCCCAGATGATGAGAAAACTGGGAGAAAACTTTAGTATGTGAATATGTTGTAAGAAATACAATTAGACATTGTCCTTTCTCTATACAAAATATAATGCCCTAGAAAATGGTGCTTTGCTCTACACTGTGCACAAGTGCTGCACTGTATATTATGCAGAAATACAAACTTTTATACGAGTTGTACATTTCACTAGATCACATCTTATTGTATTTTTGTGATTTGAAAAGTAGATGTCTTATATTCCAAAGTCCACCTTGCAACAAAATAGAGTATCTTTTCTTGCTAAACGGAGGAAAATTCAGATCCAAAATCTCTTCTGACCCATAAACTGCAGAACGCTCTTCGTAAAGTGTCAGCTCTAATACCCCAGCGATACTCCCCAGGAGGCACTCAGTTGTGGGAAGTAGGACAACTCACATATGCATGTAGCAGTTTGGGGTTTGTCTATCAAATCTCATGCATTTTCTTTTCTGTGTGACAAGCATTTGTGATTCTTACTTAACAATCCTCATTTGTAATAAATTGAAAATGACATCTAGAAGTGAGACCTCTAGAAGGAGAATACCTCCTTGGGTTACTTACATTTGATAAGCAGAATATTCGCATTAGTGTAAAATGATGTCTTGTATTTTGTCGCTTTATTCCTGTGTTGCACTGTTTCGAATAACCGTGAAGACTTGGACATTCAAAGAAGGAATGTCGGTGCTAGCCTTTCCGTAGGTCTGCAACTCAACTTAAGCCACAGAAAGACTGTCTTTAAATAGCCCAAGGCTGCCAAAGCCAAAAACTACTCTCAGCCCATGTTTGTTTATATGCAGCAATCTCAATCAACATTTACTTTTGCACTCAGTAAAAGGCAAACTGGCACTGCTGCAAGGCCAGGTAGGCAGATCGATACCTGTCCCGAATTTTCTGCAATTGTTCATTTCTACAGCAACTCCGTTGCAGCTCAGAGTCGCTGTAAACCCATACAAACACGATTTTACATAACTTTTCCAGTGTTTTTCTTTTTAGCAGCTCTGGTTTGAGAGCAAAATAACCGTTAGTCACTTCTGTCGCCAGCAGGAGAGGGCAGGGGAGGCGGTTTGGTGCTGGAAACGGCTGTTTAACGATGCCCCTGCATCTGCGGTGGCTGCGGACGGTGACACCTGGCACCGAGGGGGAGAGGCCGCGCTGGGCTGCGGTTCAAAGCTGGGGCGGCCGGAGCTGCTCGGGGCAGCGCCGGTGGCGGCGCGGGGACGGGCCCCGCCGCGGGCGCGGGGGGTGCAAGGGCGTCGCCGAGGAGCGGGCGGGCAGGGCAGGGCAGGGCCGGGCCGGGCCGGGCCGGGCCCGCAGCCGGCCGGAGTCGGCGCGGGGCAGGCGGCCGCGGGGCTGGGCGGGAGGCGGCGGGCCCGCACCATGGCGACGGGCGCTCAGGAAGTCGCGTCAGGCCCGGCGCCGCCGCGCGGCCCGGCGGGCGGCAGGGGGGCAGCGGCTGCTGCGGGGCCCGCGGTGCGGGAGCCGGGTCCAGGTCCGGGTCCGGGTCCGTGCGCGTGTGCGTGTCCGTGTCCGTGGGTGCTGCCCCCGGCGGCGGGGCGGGGCAGGGCAGGGCGAGGGCTGCCGCGTGGCGGGAGGGGGCGGGCCGCTGCCAGCAGCCGGCGGCGGAGCGCGGAGCCGGGGCGCGTGGGCTGCGCGGCGCCGCGGAGGAGCGGCCGGCCCGGGTACGGGGGGCGCGTGTGGCGGCCCCCTCTGAGGGGCGGCGGGGCGAGGCGAGGCGGCGGCGCTGCCCGGCCCCGCGGCTGCCGTGGAGCCGAGCGGGGGGCGGGCGCGGGGAGCCTCGGCCGGCCCCGCGGGGGGCTCCGGGGCCGGGGGCGCTGGGGCCTGCCGGGGGCCGGTGCCGGCGGCTGCCCGCGGCTGCCCGCGGTCGGCGCCCGCCCCTGGCGGCGGTGGGGAGGGCGCGGGGACGGCCCCTTGGCAGCGGGTGGCGGCGTTGCCCGGGGTCGCTCCACACCCGATGCCCGCGCTCAGCCGTCGTGTTTTTATTTATAGCAGATCTTGTGAGCGTGCGGGATACTCCAGCCCTGCTCCGAGCCGGGGGGGATGGCGTGCTTCAGCAGGGTAGCAGCGTAAGCGCCGCAGCGGAGAGCGGGCACTCGGGAGGGCAGATTTTGGTAGAGGTATGTATGAAGTGGCTGTTGCTCAAACAGGCTTTTAACCACGTATTGTTTTAAAGTTCCTCTTTTACCTATGCCGGTGCAGCCAAGGTCACCTTGAGCACGATTGGAGGACGCGTTTTGCTTTCATCGTTTAGATGTTTGTGAGCCTTTTTTTTGTATCTGTCGGGTGGTTTAGATGTTAATTTGCCTGAGCGCTAAGAAAAAAAAAAAAGGCAAATTGAGCGTAAGAGCCAGCAAAGAAAGAAGAATAACATATGTACTTAGGCTGTGTAAAGATAAGCGTGTGTGTGGATGTGCTAGCTCAAACTCCAGTCTCCAGTTTGCGCTGGGGACTCTGCGTGGAGGTATTGCAGGAGAGGTTTGCGTCTGCTTGGGGAGGACGGTAAGAGAGACAAAATGTTGGACTAAAGTTTTAGGCCTTGCTCTTGCAAATGTTAGCATACAGGGTGGGAACAGTCTTATTCCTGATGGCTTGTAGCTTGGCTGTAACGCAAGTTTCTTTGAGGTAACAGATGGGAGAGGCGGTATTGCCACTTCACAGTTTCTCTAGAGGAAGATGCTGGGATTCCTATTTTGATGGCCCTCCATAACAAAGCAGATTAATTTGTAGTCTTTTGCAGGTATGCAGTACAACACTAAGTTGTTTTGCTATGTTTGGCCTACTTCCTTTTTTCTTTGGCTGAGGAGGAATAGTTTACTGTGCTTATTAAATGAACTATATAACTTCCATTTTAAAATAATAGTGTAAGTTTAGACTTCTTTACTGCTTTTTAATCCCACAAGCCCGTAACGTCACTTATGTCAGCAGCACGTTCAGATTTAGGGGTGTGCTTTTGTGTAGAGCACTCCTTCCTCTGAGGAGTTTGCAAACTGGTTTGACTACGGCTAGATCAGACACATAAAATAGACTGTGAGATAGGATTGGGAGAGACTATTAATGACTTTTTTTTTAGATAATAGTTGTCCTTGAGAAGCAAATGATGAAAGAGTGAGGTCATGGTGTGCAAGAGAATAGTAAACTTTTGAAAATGGCTGAAATGTGTATCCTTGTGGCTGAATGGTTTAAACCATGCAGTGAAGAACAGCGGAAAAGCATAAAGGGACTATACTGACCTGTAATGGGAAGAAGAGCAGGGAGAGAAAAACATGCAGGTAGCTGATTGGTGTGCTGTGTTTATGGAAATCGAATGTGCTGGGTTTTTTATCATATTAAAATCATGCTGATTTCAGACTGCAGTGAGACTTCTTCAGAACGTAACTTTTACTGAAGGGTGCCAAAATACCAGTTTGCTAATTTATTGCTAGATACCCATCACTGAAATTATGCGTGTGTATATGTGTTTCTATGTGTGTATATATATGTATATATGTTATTATTTTCAGCTTCTGATCTTCAGTTCAACTCCTGTGTCATGGATGAAACTGCTTTGTCCCTTGGAACAATAGATGTTTCCTATTTGTCCACCTCAGCAGAGTGCAGTATCAGTAGATGTAAGCATTCCAGTGAAGAATGGGTAAGTAAAAATCATGAATGTTACTGGCCATATTTATCTTATTTTTTCATCAAAGGTGGACTTTTTTTTATTATTATGAAGAACGAGGATAAGACATCACCTCTGTCATGCATGATACAGTTTGGTTTTAATTTAGCTTGAAATGTAAGGAGGAAACAACAGTTCAGTGCTGTGCCAGAGACTAATGTTGCTAGAAAAGAAAAAGCCTGTCAAACCCTATTGATAGTCTTACAGTCTTCTGGTGTGATGTAACTAATCATTTTATGTAGCAGTAAATGTGCAGAATCCCATTCTGGAGTAGACTGAGGTCAAACAGAAAGTCAAATGGAAAGCTCGTTGCTGTTCTGAAGGACGTAGTTTGAAATGCACTGGGTGAAAAGGAGCGTGAAGCTAAAGATCATGGTCATGCAGCCACTGTAGCTGGAGCTTTTCATGCAATACAGGAGGGAAGAGAAAATTTGGTGGATATAAATAAGGAGCCTATTAAAAGTCCGTGTCCTCTGTTGAGTGAGTCTTGGGATTTGGAGGAGACAAAGGGGGCAGTGAGCAGAGAGGGCTGGGTGGAGCAAAAAAAACCACACGGGGACTGGGCTGGTACTGGTTGGTTTAGAAGCATAGGTTAGGAAGAATTAGACGCAGCTCTGGAGAGGAGGAGTTTGAACTTGATACAGAAGAGTTAGAGACATGGTCAGAGTTGAGGGAAAGGACAGATGTCCTGGCAGCTGGCTTTTCTGTATAGCTAGATGTAAGTTACATGGGACAGCAAGCTGCGGTAACCAAGAGATCTGTGAGAGAGTGGGATAAAGGCAGGCGAGACAAAAGAGATAGGAATGAGGTTTTGTAAGAAAGTGGCTGCAAGTTCAGTCAGGGCTTGGAGGCAAGCGGAAGGAAGACAGTATTGTTACAAAGTTGGTTCATTTTGGAGTTAGCATTACAGAAGGTGATAGAGAAGGGATTGGGCCAGGCTTAGCATCTCGATGCTTGTTTATTTCAGATGGAAGACTTAGCCTTGGAATAATTGCCAATTCATACCGCTTGCCAAATGTGATATGTGCACATTTTAGTTTTTAGGCATCTTCAGCTTGCTTTTAACTTTCTGGTTGTTTCTCACTGGTCTGGCTTTCTAGCTGAGTATGTGATGATCTGTATTTGTGTTTTCCAACCCTTATGCTGGTTTAAGGTATTGGTTCTACCCTGCTTCTCTTCCACTTAAATGTGCTATTTTAAACAATATTTTGGTTTTGTTTTGGTTTGTTTTTGTAACTTCCCTTTTATTAAAAACTTAGAATATATGGTTCAGAAAATGACAATCCAGCGCTCATTCTCAGGCAAGCAATAATTCAGTAGACTTTAATGGGAATGATCAATGTCTTTGTAAAAATCGTAGTTAAATATATTTTCATTATGTCCTAACATAGAGAATGTGTTCTGTGAATGCAGTTACTTTAGATTTTTTGGTTCTGTAAGCTTCAGAAAGACGGCGTAACATTGGAGAAGGCACAGTGGTTCCTTTTTCATATCACTTTGCATGAAAGTGCTGAAAAAGAGCCTACAGGGTCAACGGAGTTAATATTTGCCTACATTCAGTCTTCTTGCAATTTTACAGGGTGATGTCCATTAAAGCCTAAAATAGATTGCTCATATTACAAGCACCCTTACGTTATTGAGAATGTAATTTACTGTTAATTTCTTCCACTTTTCTCAGCTGTCAGTTTCCTTGCTGTTGCTTATTAGAGTTACTATTTATTTGAAAATTTTGTGTGTCAGCAAATGCTGCAGTGCTTAAGATACATAAGTACGACACTGTGATTTTTGCTTTTAGTTTTTAAAATCACATCATCTGAGATAATATAATTTATTTTAGAAAAATCTTGGAAAATTTTTTGTTAGTTTTACGTAAATTTTGTGTGTGTGTGTGTGTGCCTGGCATCTTCTCTTACTCAAAGTTTTCACATAGCCAGTAAAACACATATTTCTGGATATTTATACAGTGGTCTTTTGTTCTGCAGGGAGAGTGTAACTCTAGGCCCACTCTCTTCCGATCCGCCACTTTAAAATGGAAAGAGACTCTGTTGAGCAGAAAAAGGCCATTTGTGGGACGATGTTGCTACGTATGCACTCCCCAGAGCCGGGTAAGAAGATTATGGACTGGATTACATTTGACAATAACTCATAGTTGCAGCGTAATGAAGTTTCAGTATTTTTCTTGCTTTCAGAATTAAGGTTACAATGTTCTTACTTCATAAAGAAATATAGTTTTTCACCTTTGCTTGTGGTTATATTTTTTTGTCATGGAATTAATGGATGACACAGACCTGTTGTGATGCTTTGTCTCCCGCTTTTCAGTGTGGACTTATTCCTTGCACAAAACTCTCTCTTGGTCTTCAGAATTAGCACTAAGAAATTGTATGGAAAAAATTGTCTGCTCTGCTAGATTAATAATGGGAATTTGGTGCATATGAAAGTGTTAAGGCTTACTTTTAGGACACTTAATTCTCTATCCACAGAATAAGTACAGTTTTGAAAGTAAGCAATATGCTTCCCTTCAAACTTGAGACTACAGGTTGGTTTTCTACACCTGGCTGATTCCTGACTTCTCAGCCCAGCCTGGGCACAAGGAGTGCCAGTTAGGGTAGCGGGGATATTTGTCTGCGGGGAACAGTGTCAAGATGGTGGCTCTAGAGGGGTTGACCAAGCTGATTTCAAATGTGAACTTTATTGAACTGCATTACGGCTTTCCATAAGCTGAAGATGCAAAATGCTGATAAACGGCATAATACAGTTTGCAGCCAGTTCTTCATGTAATTTGACTATGTGTACACCATGGGCTTTAAATTGCACTCAGTTACACCTGCACTGAGCTCCATGGTTGGCTGGAGTAGAGGGAAAATTTTCTTGTTTCTTTGACCAAGGAAAAGTTGTTATTTCATCTATTCCTATGCCAGAACAGAAAATTGTAGCAATGACATATGAATGTGGGATAGAAATCCAAATGTGCTGAAGGCTACGTATGATACGGGCAACAAGACAATCAATTAGATAAACCGAGACTACTTCTAACAGACACTTAAGTGTGTTGACTTGTAAAAAGATGCGTAGGAATCCTCAACTTAGGCCTTTATACATTTAGTAATTAGTGTGTTAGTAATTAGACTGTTCCTCTCAAGTTGGGTATTACGCTTTAGGAAGGAAAATCTTGTTCTGTATTTTGTCCATTTAATAAGGAACTAATTACCTGTCCTGAGATCCCACTTAGGAAAGGGGCATGACCTGATTAAGCACTTTATTGCCTTCTGCCACAAGGAGAAAATACCATCCTTGCAGCAGATGATAACAAACTAGAACCTCTCATTAGGCTCTAGATATTTCAATTTTTTTGAGCTGCCTATTTCGTTAATTCTCTTAAGGAAAAGGGATGGATGAGCGAGACAGAATGCCTTAAGTGTGTTGGCCAAACTAACACCTTGCCTGGTGCAGGTGGTGGGAAGTCTTGCTTCTCCCTGTTCTGTTCCTTCCTGCTCTCCTGGGGGCTGATCAAGTTCACTAACCAAGCAGAAAACTACCTGCTTTATTTATTCATTTAGTCTGGCTGTCTTAGTTTTCTACCTTGCCTGAATGAAGTTGGTTTGTTAAGGGGTGTGATGAATGCTAGAGGTGGTGTAAGTTAGGAGGTGGGGGATAGTGTTTAGAGGGAAAGGGTAGAATGTGATGATGGGACCTGGGCTTCTCTCTCGCAGCGGCGGGGAGATGCTGTATCAGCTCACTTGGTCTTACAGAACCACATCTTGACATAGGATTGGGGAAAAGTTAAAAAAGGAAAAGCTACCGTGTGACATTACAGCTGGAGGATGAATTTCACAGAGCGAGGTTATAACTTAACAGTTAGAGCACTGGAGTGGACTTGGGCTTCAGTGCTACTTAACTTTTTGTTGCTGATTTTTTTTGGGAGACCGAGAACAAGTCATTTTGCTTCTCTTTGCCAGAACATTTCATCTAGCTTTAAGATCCACAAAAAAATTACCAGAGAATAGTCAAAGACATTAGTATTAGCTTGAAGTTTCCTCTTAAGAGCCTAGAGCAACAATTTGTTGATTGTATGTACTGTGCAGTTATGCTTTAACATGGGGCAAAAGACTGTGTGCTCCCACTGTAGCACGTAATTTCTACCTGATTTGCAAATGACATAGACACATGTATTTTAATTTGTGGCAAATGGTGTGTCCTAAATAAAATACAAACAAATGAAACTCTTACCTGAGTCCCATTGCAAAATTGGTAGTGAGCCTGTTCTGCAGCTACGCTGTTGCTGGTAACCATCTTCTCCTTCACTGTCCTGTTTTTGCCTTCCTTGACATGCACAGTCCCAGTGGTTTTAGCTGTAATTCACTGTTGGCATGATACCAGTTTTATAATTAAATATTATTTGGGCAGAAAGAAACTAGCCTCTCAGTCAAGGTACATACTCGGAATGTGGAAGATTAAAGTTTAGGTCTTCCTGCCAGGGAATATTTGTTTATCCAAAGTGGAACTGCTCCCAGACTCATCCCAGAACAGTTAATAGCCTGGCATGTAGAGTCTGTACCAGGGATGCAGAAGGCTGGATTGAGTTTGTTGTTCAGGTAGAGCAGGGGTGTGGAGATTTGCCACCTAACCATGGATGGATATCCTGACCCTTGGGCTGCCGTTATGTGATGCCTGATCTGCTGGCAAACTGGATGTCACAGACTGAGCGTCAAAAGGCTCATGATTATACTAATGCTGAATGTGGCTTAATAAAGTTCTGTCTCAAAGATGCATTGTCTATTATGACAAGTCCTGGTTTATATTACATCAGAATACGATAAAATATTCTCGCTTGAAGAATACAACCAATACAACCATTTCTGTATGCAGTAGAGCCTAGAGAATACTTTGAAAGTATTGGAGTTGGAATAGTGACTTTCTGAATTTCATTTTCATTTCAGAACAGTTTGTGTGTACTTTATAAGCAAATTCAGCACTTCTCTGCTTTTTGTTTTGTTTATAATAGAGGTGAAAAACATTGCACTATCTTAAATATTGTGGTGAATGTAAAGACACAGCTATTCTTACATAACAAAATAGTTCACCAATGTGTTTTTTTTTCTTGGTTTTACAGGATAACTTCTTCAATGCTAGTATTCCTTCTTTGGGTCTGCGTAATGTCATATATATCAATGAAACACATACGAGGTAATGTAGCAAGTCTTTCTTTTGCTTTTAAAATCCAATGTGTTCTGATCTTATGGCAGGGAAATCTCTAGGATAGTCTGGACTGAGTGAATATATATTGCTGTCCTAAAAATGCAGGAATTGATGCTGACTTCAGGAAAGTAATGTACTTGTTAAATCTGGCTGTGTGTATTTGGGAACTGGGCAAAGTCCTTTGGGGTTATAAGCAAGGAGTGTAAGGGTCAAACCTGTTTCACAAAAAACAGAGCATGTTTAAATCCTTTCTCCTTCAGTGGAAATGGCAGCATCTGTAGCATAATGCTGAGAGGAGCTGTTTTATTTCTATGCTTAAGAATGACTTCAGGCTTCATTTTAATTTACTGAGCAGATCTGGCTCACAATTTAGGCGTTGACCATTATTACTAAAGACAATTAAATGTGAACATGTCTTGCTAGACTTTCCCTCCTCTGCCTCAGTAGTAGAGTGCAGCTCCTGAAGGATGGTATATATGACCTAAAAATGATGATTTATATTTGCGCTATTGGAAATATATCTTGTGTCTGGGATGAAGACACTGGAAGTACACAAAAATCTTTATTCTGTTCTTTGGAAAGTTAATAGTGCTTGCTAAGGTTTTCACAGTAATCATTAGCATAAGCAGATCCTGCAGTGTTTGTCATAGTCAGAGCAAACAAAGAGAGGCCAGCAGCCTGAAAGAAATGAGCCAGAGTGCCTGAGTAGAAGAAAGGCAGCATTGTGCTGTGCTTGAGAGGGAGGAAGCTAATGTTAGAGGCTGTTCTTTTTTCAATTTGAATTAATTATGTTTTTTTAAGAGTTGAGCTTGTAGTTTAGAATGCAGAAAAATAACAGAAATAGTGTTTAATTTTAACTTTTTTTTTAAAGTTAGTTTCAAAAGTCTAATGCTTGAATGGTTTTGAATGGTCAGAGTTACTTAAATTAGAAGTATAAGGGCAACAAAATATGGGTTAATGAAGTATTCTGAAATAAAATGCCTTTAGCTCAGAATGTCATTATAGTCTGAAAATTGACAGTTTTAATGAAGTTCTGAGGTCCCATGGGGTTACATAGTCACAGTTTCTTGGCCTTAGAAAGCAAGAGGGATTCTCTTTAACCGCTAGTGTACTGTACTTGTAGTGAGACATTACCACAGCCTTTTTCAGAGGTGTGAATATGGCAGTTTCATAATATATCTTGACCGGGTCTATCTTGGCCGGGTGTGGTTTTTGTCTTCTATCATTGCTACATGATTAGAAAACAGATTTTTCTAATTATACTACATCGTATTGAAGCCGTAAAATGAATGTAGAAGCCTTTATATCTTGACAGATCCCTGCAACAGCTGGATGTGTTGTGATGATATGTTCATAGTTACCAAAACTGTTCTCAGAAAGAAGCATATCCTTAACTTTGCTTTTTAGAAAAATCAGTAAGGCTCTCAAACTCCAACGGGAAGGGGAAAATGGAAAAGCAATTAAAAGAGTCACCAGTCTACTTCCCTGACAGGCATAAATAGCAAAATTCTTTGTCCTTTGAGATGGTCTGAATATTTGTATAACCATTATGTGTCAGACTGTGCCGATGGCTTGTGCATGTGCGCTCATCTCAGTTATAGTGCGAGTGGCCTGAGCACTCAGGTGGTTTGGCCTTTTACAGTGTAAAAGTTCCTTCTCATCTTTCCTACCTGGTTTGAACACATACACAAATTTACTGAAATGTGGTGGGGAGGTTTAGCAGCCAAGATCAGTAACTCGGGTGACGACAAGGAGTGAGACCTTGACGGCACTCCAGCATGGAAACCAACATGAGTATTGCCACCCATGGTTCACTTTGGGACACTCGCTGGACCGTCAGTGGTGCATTGCACTGGCAGTCCTCGGGAAGGGGTTTTTGCATAATACTGAGTGCTCCGGTCTCAGGAATGGCCAGAGTTTAGTTTATTCTTCCAAGTGTTAGTTCTGCCCCATCACATCAGCTCTGCTCTTTGTGGATCCCAGCTCTGTTTGGTTTGTGGAGTGACCCGCATGAGTGGTGGCTTGTCCAGTCCTGGCCTGGTGAGTGAGGTAGGGAACTGTGAGGAGAGAAAATAGTAATGAATATTCACTGCTGGGGACTGGATTTTATCCCTTCCCGTGTCACATGCATCTTCTGTGATGTTAGGAGAACTGTTCAAAATAACATGCTTATATGATCCAGAGAGTAGAGGACAGGGTTAATTTAAAAGGCAGATTAAATTAAATTAAAGGTTAATTTAAAGGACTGGCCACGTAAGCTAAGTTGCCTTTCTTAAATGCTTGAATGGTAGAGAGATTTACTGATTATTTAGTGGTTCTACTTCTGTTAAAACTTTGCAAGGCAAAGGTACATAGGAGGCACATAGGACTGGGTGTTTAAAAATACTGGAAAGGAAGAAAAGATTACCAAAAAAGTGTTTTTAGTGTTGGTGGCTAATACAGACATATTTTCAAAAGTGCCTGTGAGAGTTTACCCTGTGCATACAATGCGAGCAACTTTCCCAAGAGGGCTCAGTGTTTCTTGAAGTTGACAAACCTCTTAGGTGGGCATTTTACATTCCTCGGTGGAAAGTCACCGAATCGGAAATGGGCACTACATCTTCTTTTGTCCTTCCTGAACTGGGGAGTTGGTTCCAGGGCACGGGCAAAATGTATACGCTGGTTTGTACCTACTTCCCTGTGATGCTATGGATGTTTTAAGGCCAGTATCACTCTGAATTGAAGTAATGCAGACCTCAGTTATCTCCGATATTTTGTACTACTCATCAGTTATTTCATCTGTAACATTAACATATTGACAATTTACTAGAAGATACAGAAGCCCTTCATAGCCCTTCATAAAACTTTACTTACTTTTGCTTCTTAATTGTATTTTTAGGTATGTTTAAAATTCTTTTTTTTGGCAGTGAAATATTTCGAGGGTCACACTCAAATACCTTTCATATTTTTGTAGGTACAGAGGGTGGCTTGCAAGACGCCTTTGTTATGTCCTTTTTGTGCAAGAGAGGGATGTTCATAAGGGTATGTTTGCCAAGAATCTGACAGAAAATGTGCTGAATAACAGCAGGTAAGATAACGCAAAATAAACTATTTTTTATGTGAGTGATACTTTATAATATGATTCAAGAATTTGGAAACGGCAGGTTTTGAAAATCAGACTATTTAAAATATTAGAAGATACAGTATCTTCAGCACAGCCCTTCAGGACTGTAGCTTGCAATTTCTGTTTGAGTAATAAAACAGGGGAGATCAAGAATTAGAAATCTCCAAATGAATGATGCATAGTGGGTGGACAGCAGACAGTACACAGAAGAATAAATTGCTACATGGGAACTCTTCAAACATTTGTTTATCTAATTCATGTAAATCATTACCACTAAAGTAATCCTGCAGTCATCAGAAATTGTCAGTGTTTCAGAAATAATAGGAAAGCAGCATTTCAGAGTACCCTGAGTGTACACCAAGAGTGTGAGGCAAAACTGGAAAAAGGCTATAGAATGAACTACCCACCCTTTATTTTGTGGAGCTTGTTTTCTGGTTCGTATACTGCATTTTGCATGGGACATTGAGCCCCTGATTAGCTATTAAGGTATCTGTTTTCCCTGGACACAAAGAAACTCAACCGCATTCCCACTCCTTGAGTCTGCTTTTGTCAGAGGCCACACACTGCCTACATTAACATTCCTAAGTCTCCTGAATTGTTAATGTTCAAGTCCTATCTGAAGATGATAGCGTTGCTTTTGAAAAGTAAAGCAGACCATGTTGTGCCACAGTTATGGTGTGTTAAACCACTTAATCTCTCTTAGATATGTTTTAAATGGGGAAAATAGCCCTTATAAAATTTAGTTACACATTTTCAGTAAAACTGGGAATTCAAGGGGGAAGAATACCGTAAAAGTGCAAAATAGCAACTGCATAAATCTGTCTAGTGAGCTGAGTGAAATTGCTATGGCAGGAAAAAGAAAATATTAACAAAGAGGAGATTTCAGCTGTTCTTTCTGTATTTTTAACCTTATTTACCATTTCTGAAAATTGGCACTCACTTAATATCAGTACCTGTGAACTGCGTACGTACTGTTTTATATGGTCAACTTTGAGTTCGTTCATCCATCATCCAGCTGTTTAATCAGAGCTTAGAAAACTACTGCATTAAATTTAATGCATTTGGAGTACACAATACTTCAGTGTGCATGTTCTTTTATGCCTACAAGTTACTCCTGTAGTAATATATAGCTCATTCCCAGCAGCTGTTGTCTGTGTCTTGAACTTTTCTGTTGCGGGACTGTCTCATAAGTTTTACTTTTTAATGTTAGAGTCCAGAAGGCCATTGTAGATGAAGCTTCTGAACCAAGTGCTCCGGGTAGTTTTGCTCAGACGGATCCTAAAGCTATCAACAAAGTGAAAAAAAAAGCTAGGAAAATTCTCCAGGAAATGGTAGCAAATGTGTCACCTGCTTTAATCAGGTAAGAAAAATGTCTCATCAGTATTGTCAATGCGTAGAAGGACAGCCAAGCTCTCTCTGTATTATACCAGCAGAGCTTGTAATACATTATTCATAAATAATGAATAATTATTCCAAAAATAATACATTATTCATAAAAATCCCTTTTCTAATGTTAACTAATGAAATGGTAGTTATTCTTCATTTTCAGATGCAGCAGAAACCCTCTGCCTTTTCAAGGGATAACTCTTACAATAAGATTAAATACAGACTTTTCTTTTTTTTCTCCTGAAACTAGGCTTGGTGCTAATGCCTAGACCAATATTAGTATCCTTTGTTGTTTCAGGCTGATACAAGTGAGAGCAGCTAGCTGCAGCATCTTAGACTGTGAAAGATCTTTTTTCCAGTAGCCCACTGAATATCATAACCTGTAGTTATAAATATCTCAGAGAGCATCTTATCTTAGATAAAATCTTCTACTGTGCTGTCTACCTTTACCTTATTCTACCTAAGGATGAATTAGTCTCTGTCATCTTCCTAGTCCCCTTCACCGACTTTTGTGATGCAAACCCTATATTTTTTGTAACTATATTAAATTCTCCCACAAGACCAGATACATGCTGTCACCTAACAGGTCACCTAACTAGCTTAGTGACTATAATTGATCATAGGACCTCCATTAACTTGCCCCATATGTAAAGTGGTCTCTGCCCTTTGAACAGCCTTCACTGAGGCTGACAATAACAAGTTTTGTGTCATAATTGCAGGAGGCTGAAATGTGGTTACTAACCATGGCTTAGCTGATAGGCAAAAACTTGTTAAGCAACTGGATTTTATAGTAATTTTGTTTGAATATAAAGTAATCAGATTTTATGGCTTTGCCTTTAGTCATATAGAAAGAAGCAATATAAAACGGAGGCAGCAATGAATGAAACTTTTTGAGTTGTGTTTGTTCTTCCTTCAGGTTGACCGGCTGGGTGTTACTGAAGTTGTTTAACAGCTTTTTCTGGAATATTCAGATCCACAGAGGTCAAATAGAAATGGTCAAAGCAGCAACAGAGGTAAGGGAGGGGGGGGAAAGAATCTAGTAAGGCAGATTTCTGCTGTAGTTTCTATTAATATTTACAGCACTTTCTCATTTTGGGAGAGTTCTGCTAAGTCTGTATGATATCAGATTGTAGATAGATCTCTCTCATATCTGTGAAATAATGTTTTAAATTAAATATAATGCTCTTTGAGTTGCATAACCGAAAATACTATGTGAACTCTGGTTTTACCTTTGTTTCAGGATCAAATTTGAACTATCAGGCTGAATTATTATCTCAGATAACCTGCTTCCAGCATTATTTCTTTTTTCTGTGCTGAGGCAGCCAGTAATAAATTAGTAGGTCTACTTAGGATTTTTCACTCTTACCTTAATTTGGAATAAAAATCTTTAAGAAATTAACTTTCCCTATTTCTTACTAGCCATCTGTTCCCAGTTCTTCGATATTTATTGAAATTGATCAAAATAACTCCTAAATTCTACCATTTTCTTTACACTCAAAGGAATTGATTCTTTTTGCAGGGTTTACCTTAGAAAGAAGGATTAAATAAATAAAACAAACACAAAAAAGGTTCCTAATATTTTCTGTTATCTTTTGATTACAGTGTTTGGGAACCCCACTATTCATAGATCCTTGCTCATATCTAATGGAAAGAAATAGCAGTACTTGGGTGACACTGATTTGGCCACATCCCTTTAATTGTTTGATAGTTGTTTCAATACTGTGAGTCTGATGAAACTGGGAAAATTAATCATTGTTTCTTGTAATGCATACAACTAAAAACTACAGTCCATGAAAATTAAGAAGTACAGTTGACTAAAACGTTCTCGTTGTCACAGCGGAGTGAAAACCAGAAGTAAACAAACTGAATGATGGTAATCAGAAAATACCATCAGTTGTGATAATATGCTGCTAGCAATCTCAGTGATGGATTTTAGAAAAGGAGTAATATTCCACAGTTCTTACCAACTGTCGTCTCTCTTTTTTTCCTTCTCTCTGCACCACAGATGAATTTGCCTCTTATCTTCTTGCCTGTTCACAAATCCCACATTGACTACCTGCTTCTTACATTCATTCTTTTCTGCCATAACATCAAAGCACCCTACATTGCTGCAGGGAACAATCTCAACATCCCCATCTTCAGGTAATAACCTCTTCTTATTTGAAAAAGACTGAGGTGGGGGATCGTCAGGTGACCGGTTGCGCAGTGTATCTTATGTCCAGGTGTAAGATAATCTGAGTATTATTGGGCCATCACATAGAACTCCTTTGGTTCCTATTACATGTTCAGAGAGAGAGCATAACAAAACCCTTCTGAGAAATTCTGTCATAAGTAGGATAAGGAAGGATATTCCCTTCTTCTAGGAGTCTCAAAGTGGGTTAGGTGGCTAAGGAAAGGTAAGTATGTGAAAAAGTGTTGTGAATGGTCAACTCTTCATGAAGGTTAATGAGCTGGGTAATGGGCACTGACAAGTACTGAGGGAATAATACTTCGTGGGAAAGTACTCCCATTTGGTCTCTGTTTAAATTGTATTTCTGGTAGCTGAAGGACATAAGAAGGTCTTTTAGGTAGTATTTTGCCAGTGAGACAGAATTTGAGGATGACTGATTTCTGAAAAGCCACTGGATATTGCAGGAAATGATGAGGAAAGAAGGGGGATACCTTGACTTAGAGGGTGTTTTGCACCAGAGGGTGGTGGTCTGTGATGATCCCAGTAAGAAAGGCATTCAGACTCTATAAAGTATCAATTAAAACGCTGTTTATTAGGGCTAGCAGTATAAAGGGAGCGAGACTAGCATAGGTAATCTAATGTCCCTTTAGTTGCTGGCAACCCTGAGTTGTGCAGCATCCAGCAGGCCTCCAGTGCACGCACAGCACACCACGTGGACCCTGCCCACACACAGGGTTACCCCATTTTGGTCATTCAGGCTCGTATAGGATTTTCTTACAAGAAGACAACTCTATTCATAATTTCTTCTGTCAAACAGAAAGGATGTTCTCACAAGAACTTCTTGCTGCACTGTTAGATAAAGGCAAGGCCACGCAGGTGGCGTAATTGCTGGTGCCAAGTGCAAGCTGCCTGCAGGCTGCTCTGTTAAAATTAGCTGGCTGAGCTGATCCTGCAGCCAAGGGGTATGTGCAGCACAACACGGACACAAAGACCATGCTGTATGTGCAGCACAGCACAGACTTGGGCCAGCTCAGGTTAACTGTTATGTGGGTCACCAACATCTCAATGTACAATAGTGTCCTGGTCAGGGTCACTGCAGAGGGTAAGTGGTCTGTCAAGGGAGTGAAGTGGAGTAAGACAGTGTAGAGAAGCCTGTTTCATAAGTTAAAGTAATATTTGTCTGGTCCCATCATGTATAAATAGTGTAATACACTTTAGTCTTTGAGAATTCAGTAATTTTGGTTCCTGTTGCACGCTAGGAATTTTGTACTGGACGCGTAGTAGTTTTCTGCAAACTAAAATCAATGAGTATAATTCTTCTTTATTATGTAGCACATTGATCCGCAAGCTGGGAGGATTTTTCATTCGTCGAAAGTTAGATCAGAGTCCTGATGGTCGTAAGGACTTCCTCTACAGAGCTTTGCTCTACGTGGTACGTATTTCTTCTCTTTGTTTCTGTAGGTAGCATTTCAGTCGGACGGCAAGTGGGAAGGTGAGTTTCATCAGTCTGGGGATGCTTTTTACTGCTTTGAATTTGTCTTAGGTTTTATGCTGAAATAAAAGGATACATTTTTGTATGAAGTCTTGAATGTATAGAATAAAAGAGAATTGAATGCCCAGCACCTTTGCGAATGAGCAGATTTTCACCTTGTGTAATGCTTATTAAAGAAAGTGAAATTAATACTCTCAGAATTAATGTTAAGCCTTGTTTCTGATTCCTTTTGTACTGGGGCATATCTACAGTGATTCTGTTAACTTCATGGAAGTCTCTCTTTATGATGGGTTGATGTAATCCTTTGTGCCATTCAGTATAATAGCTGTATTTGCATCTTGGAAGATGGGAAGTACTGAGGAACCAGAAGGAAAGATGTATGCAAATCCGCTAGATCAACTGTTGCTAGAGATGCTGTTCTTGAACAAATGGCATTATACTGCTTGTATATTCATGCAAATTCAGTTGCAGTTTGGACTGGGTTTGTGTCAAGCATTAATTATTGCTTCTGTTTTTTTCACAAGTTTTCATGCCAGCTCATGATCTTCCAATCTTCCAATGTTTTTAAAAGGAAGTGGTTGCTGACAATATATTTCAAATGTGAATTTGCCAGTATAATTAGGTATTTATTTTTTCCTCTTTTCCAATCTTTTTGTATTCAGCATGTAGAAGAATTGTTGAGACAGCAGCAGTTTTTAGAAATATTCTTGGAAGGCACACGGTCTCGAAGTGGAAAGACATCTGGAGCTAGAGCAGGTCTTTTATCTGTGGTGGTGGATGCTCTCTTCTCAAATGCTACTCCTGACGTCCTAATTATACCTGTGGGAATCTCCTATGATCGCATAATTGAAGGTCACTATAACAGTGAACAGCTGGTAAGAGCAATTGAACAACTTGTTTTGCCTAGGGGATTTTCTGTTTATGTGCAGGGAAATGTGTTACATAGTTAAATTAAGTGCTAGTAGTCCTCTGTCGCATGTACTTGGTGTTAGTGTTGAAGAGCATAGAGCCATGAATCACGAAACCACTGTGATAGGGAGTGCTGAGGTACGGGTGACATACTTCTAAGTGCACATTCATGACATGACAAATAATATACTCAAGTGGATATATATGGAAAACAATAGTTCTCTAGATTTACTTGAAGTTCTAAGGTTTGTCAAAAGATTCGGCCTTGTTTTGTCTGCTGTTGCATGCATTTTAATTTTAAACATAACTTTTTAATTGCAAATTGGAAAAAACCCAAAACAACCACCCATGTTTTCCAGGGCAAGCCTAAGAAGAATGAAAGTCTTTGGAGTATAGCTAGAGGAGTCTTCAGAATGCTGCGGAAGAATTATGGGTGTGTCAGAGTAGATTTTGCACAACCATTTTCCTTAAAAGTAAGTTTGATATTTTGAAGATCCTTTTGAAGGTTTGACATTTCTGATGTTTCAATAGTGGGATGCATTTATTTTGATTTTTCTCTTTGTGGGTTACCATCGCTAGCATTCTCTGCTGAAGTCCATCCAGTGGGACAAAAATACACCTGTTTTGCTGAAGGCATGAGTCTTCAGGCACGTTTGTGTTAAGCTGAAATAGTCTCAGAGTTGATATAAAGGGTTGTGTTAGGTTTAAAGTGGTGCAAGTATTCTCACTGGGCTTCTTTGTTTTGTTTTAACAAACAGTCTTTAAAATGATCCTTGTACCATGTTTCAGTTGTCGAGACGTTTGGAATTGAAGGAAACTGAATACTGTTCTCCAGTTGGAGTAATTGAATGGTTTACACTGTTGTTGAGGAAGGACATTTACCTCACTGGATTTTTAAAACTGCTAAGCAAATTAGCTATAAAAGTATCATGGATCATGTATCATAAAAATCTGCATATTCTTTGCATGTCATAGTTTATTACTAGTTTACAATTATTACCTATACTAGTTTAATTATACCAGTTTAATTATTACCTATACTATACTAGTTCACCAAATACTGTTGTGTAGTTTCTCAGGGAATGGGGTGGTGCAGTACTAGCTGCCTTCACTTTTAAAATTTTCTCTGATCTCTTTGCAGAATCTGCTAGTACTATACTTAATTTATCTACATTTCACTAATCTGTGTTCTGCTACAGTATACCTTATTTTTAGTGTGACTTTAATAAGATTAACTACTGTAACAACAACCTACTAGAACATTATTCAAATTAATTAGGTGTTCTTCTTTCTGCCCTACTTCTCTCAGAAAAGCGGTAGGTTGGAGAGCTTTGGAGGGTTCAATTACCGCAGCATGAAATTATTGTGACTGTCTGCACTGCATTATAATTAGCGTAGTAGGGAAAGATACTAATTCACTTCCAAAGGAGAAGGGTTAGGTCACTTCCAGGCTGTTCTTGGTAGGGAGTTAACAGTTGTTCTTGGATCAGTATAAGGAAAAGAAGGTTATCTGCCCTCTTAATCTGGTGAAACGCTGATCACTCTATACCTTCCTAGCAACCTCTGTCGGGTCTCATTTGTATGTGTATTCATTTTTGTACTCCAGAAAGGTAATAAATGACTTAAACAATTTAAGTATGCCTTAACCAAGATTTGCGGAAGTGTAACTATTTTTAAATTGCTGTAGTTATGTCACTGCAGGTTTTTCTAGGGAGGAGCTTTGGGGGTTAATTCTGGGCATCTGCAGTTCTGTGAGCACAGGCTTAGAAGCAGAAGAGAGCGAGCTGGCTGTGAAAGTCTCTTTTAACCAGCTTTCCTGGGAGAGAACTGTTTTCCTGACCAGCAGGTTAAGTGGCTCTTTAGTTTCCCACATCAGTCTTTATAGAAACTGAAAGAACACAATGTCCTGAAAACAGAGTAATGTAAATGCTAACCTGTAAGGAGAGGTGTTTGGCTTTTGAGAAATTTGGGATTCAAGAATTGCAAGCATGTGGTACCCTGCCTGCTTCCTGGGTGCTTTAGTTTGTGGCACTGTGAGGGGTCTTGCAACTGGAGTCTCTACACTGTTGTTTACCTGCGGAGAAGTTCCCTGTCCTGGCGTTTGAGGAAAGTAGCAGCAAGCAGTAATTACAGTCTCCATGTTGGTTCTGAAAGGGTATTAGACTTTGCTCGCATTCATGTTAATGAAGGCAGTTCTCATTAACTTAATCATGGAGAAGCTAGTCTCAAAGGAGTTGTTCCCAGCAGGGTGCTGACAGGGGTTATATATTGTTTTTGTTACAGTGTTTTTTAAAAAGTACGGATTCCTTGCTGTGGAAAGTTTGCCTTTTCATAAAATAAAGTCAGAAGTGAATAAAATGTTGCAAACTTTTAATTTCTGTGACCTTATTACTGCTCTTTTAGTGTGAGCTATTTTTAATCACTGTGGCATTTTTTAATAATTGCCTTTATCTTATGATAATATTATCAGTTGAATGCAAGAATAAGGTGGAAAAAGTACAAAAAATAACAAATCTTCTCTTAACAGGAATATGTAAACAGCCAAAGCCAAAAACCTGTGCCTGCTCCTCTTTCTTTGGAACAAGCTTTGTTACCAGCTATACTTCCTTCAAGGTAGAGGTTTTTTCGGTGTTGGGGAGAGGGAGAACAGGTTGGGGTTTTTTTGTTTGTTTGTCTTTTTAATGTTCTGTATTACATTCCAAGCAGTGCTTGAACTCCCCAAGGATAATCTGATTGTGTACATAAAAATTAAAAACTTACACAATTGTAACTGTGCAATTTGTTATGAGAGTTGCATTCTTTCTGGGGAGCTCTGTTTAAATAAGCTCAAGGAGGCTTTATTTTTTTATTTTTTTAATTTTAGTGACCTCTGCTGGTTTAATTTTAAATTTTATGAATAACGTAGGGAAAAAAATTACACACTTAATGAAAAATAAAGGATTTGTTTTTAAACCTCACAAACAGTTCAGGTGGGTTTTGGTATATAATTCTAAAGCAAATAGAACTTGTGAGTGAATACCCCTTGCTCAAGGAGGTGACTGTCACTCAGAAATGCAAAACTGTGCTCAAGGGCTAGATCTGCATTTGTTACACAGATATACATTTTAGTTGAGGTCTTAGCTTGACTTGTACAAACCTGTGTAGTCCTATTGGAGACAAAGTCAGTAATTTATCTTTAGAAAGTTGTAGATCCATACAAAGGACCATTTCTAGTTTGTAGAGAGGCTGGGCTGGAAACTACCTTTTAGGCAGATTTGCTTAATCTACTGTTGTCCATATTCATTGAAGGGAAAAGAGCTGTGGGGTGCAAATGGTGTAATGGCAAAGTCAGGAATAGCCATAGGACAAGGTAAATGTTCTATATTGCAATATTTTTTTTTGGTAGTCTTATCTTGGATTGTTGTTTAGTGTGAAAAAATAATCTGGAAAAGTTGGTAGATATTAAAATTTTTGTGGAGCTTGTCACGCATAACATTTTTGTGCCCTTACCAGACTGCATAGAGGTTTTTTGTGCTGTGGTTCAGTTAGTGTATAAAAAAAAAATCAGTCTAGGTTATTTTACATTTTGATCAAAATCTAAATGTCATAATGTGAATGTTTATTCTGTCTTCAGACCTAATGATACTGTGGATGAAGGTACAGAGGCCTCACTGCTCAACTCCAGGGATATCACCAGTGAACCCTTCAGAAGAGAGCTGATATCTAACTTGGCTGAGCATATTTTGTTCAGTAAGTGTTATAGTATCACTGTCAGCTACCTGTTTTGTTTTGCTGATTGCATGAACTAACTTGCTCTTTGGTAATGTTATACTTCCCAATTCCCTGCATTCAGGTGATAATTTCATGACTTCAAATGCTCTCTTGACTATTCTCCATCCTTTGCCTCCCTCTCTCCCTCCTCTTTGAAGTTTAATAATCTCTCTGATTAAGTACAAGCTTTTTATTCTGTTTGTTTTGGTAACTTCTGTATTCCCTGGACTAGTATACTGAACTTGCTGTACTCTGAAGTGTTTGATTGTCATATTGATACACTGATTTCTTATCACTTTATGTAATAAGTTATTGCAGTGTCTTAATGGCATTATTTAAGTTAGTACTCATGTGAACTCATCTAGGTGCATGGACCAGTGTTGCCAGGTTTT
This sequence comes from Mycteria americana, assembly GCF_035582795.1. Classification (NCBI taxonomy): domain Eukaryota; kingdom Metazoa; phylum Chordata; class Aves; order Ciconiiformes; family Ciconiidae; genus Mycteria; species Mycteria americana. The sequence continues at coordinate 11,523,858 of NC_134370.1, forward strand.
ATAGGTTATGTGGTGTATGCTTCATTCAGTAATCTGTGATTTATGGTATAAGAGATGCATACAAAACGGTACTTAGCTTAGTAGACACTGAAGCTTTACTCAGCCTTCTTAGTTCAAGTTACTTTAATTTCATTACTTAAATATTGTTAGTCTATAGACATAATACTCTCTGTCTTTCATTCAGAAGGTACAGTTCTGTGCTGGTATCGCTATTTTTTTTTTTTTTTTTTTTTAAAATAATGGGTACTCTTTCACTTGGAATGATGTTCTGAGCTGTTCTGAGCTGTTCTCAGGTGTTTAACGAGTTTATCTTGTTTACATCTAGCTGCTAACAAGTCCTGTGCTGTGATGTCTACCCACATTGTTGCCTGTTTGCTGCTGTACAGACACAGGCAGGTAGGACTTCCATGCTGCTTAAATAACCAAACATTACTTTGGCCTTCTTAGTTAAAAAAATAGTATGCATTTTACTATTGTATGATATGAATAAAAGAAGAAAGATGCATTTAAAGTGGATTTCAGGTAGTCTGTATGCTAACATTTTAGTTAGTAGTGGATGCTTGAAGATAAGACATTATTGATGGGATGATAATAAATACTCATGTGGAAATAGATTTTTGTAATTCAAAATGTAGTTACACTTTTTTAAAAGAATACATTTTTTTGTTCATTGTATTAAGATGTTTTTAGATCTTAAACACATTTGCTATTGAATATGCTAGCAACTCTTCTGTTAATTTTCAAATGAGTTTTGCTGTTCCTTGGTCCAGAATATTATACCATGATGGCAAAATGATACTAATGTTTAACTGAAGTCTTGTGCCTAGGGCATGGAAGAAGTTCTTTTTCTCCTACAAGTGTGTTTAGCATTTTTTCTGAATTTCCTTCTGCCTCTCATCTGAAACTTTTATTGCATGTAAATCAAGAACAAATTGAAAAATACTGGTCAGACATGTAATCTTCCTAGTCGAGGACAGTATCACTATTCCTATCAGTCCAGTCTTTCCAATTTCCTAAAATAGTGGGATCAAAGAAGCATTTTACAATATGATCTGAAGCCAACTTGACAAAAAAACAAGGAAAGGAAGTGCTTGAGGAAAAGGTTTTCCTCATGTCCCCAAACAATTGCAGAGAAGTTCTGCCAATTACAGTATTCTCAGCTAATTGATCATTCATTTTATAGCATAGGTAATGGAAATAGGATATCTGTAACATGTTCGTAAAGAACAACTCAAGTCTCTGCAGGCTGTGAAATAAACCAAGAAGCAAACAAAAAACTTTGATTCTCAAATAGCTGCATGGCTTTAAAATATAATTGCATATAGTTCAAAACCTGTGGACTATTTTAGCAATACCTCTGTGAAAACAAGGTTTTCTAATACTACTGTCGTGCTTTGGATTTTTGAAAATGAATGGCTTGTTTATGTGTTTGCCATATACATGGTTATGTGGTTTATGGATAAAGTGCTGTGCAAAAAAAATTGTTTCACTTTGTGATTCTGATTTTATTCCTAGGGAACTGATCTTTCCAGGTTGGTAGAAGATTTCTTTTCCATGAAGGAGGAGGTCTTAGCCCGTGACTTTGATTTGGGATTTTCAGGGAATTCAGATGATGTTGTCATGCATGCCATTCACTTGTTGGGGAACTGTGTAAATATCACAAACACTAGCCGAAACAATGAGTTCTTCATCACTCCCAGCACAACGATACCTGCTGTCTTTGAACTCAACTTCTACAGCAATGGAGTACTACATGTATTTATTAAAGAGGCCATTATTGGTATGTGTTGTGGTTTACCAAGGATAGACTTTCTTGTGACCCATGAAGTCAAAGTATCTGCACAACCTCCCCCAGCCCCCATTCTTCATGTAATTTACTTGTATATATTTCTTCCCTCCCTGCTTCAGCCCATGTTTACTCTAACAAAAACAATTTTAAAGTAAACTTGGTTTTGGTTTGTAGAATGTTTCACTCATTTTTCTCATCATCCTTTATCTTTCTTGGGAAGTATTCATGTATTGGTCACTGCCTTAGGAAAGGCACTATCAGAGTTTTGAGCCAACATGGCAAAACTTGTGCTTTAGTCACTAATATTTCATGAGATTTTGTTTCAATGTGACACTAATTGGATGCAAATGGAATAGTGGTGAATTCTGTCTTTATTCTTCAATTGCATGTGTAATGTTTGGCTGCTTTTAGGCCTAGAAATAGACAAGACAAAAGTTTTAAGTTTCCTTTGGTATAAATCTCTTTGGAAAAATAAACTTTGCTTATGTTTGTTTCTGCTCTAGCCTGCAGTCTTCATGCAGTTCAGAGTAGGAGATACAGAAATGGTACCAATGGTCCTTCTCCCAGTTTGATTAGTCAAGAACACCTGGTCCGAAAAGCTGCCAGCTTGTGTTACTTGCTTTCTAATGAATTTACTGTATCTTTGGTAAGTAGTTGCATTAATAGTCCACGTGTCAATTTTTTTTCCTGCTTGTAACTGCCTTTGTTACTTTAAAGAGAATTTATACTTTCTTCAGTATAAGAAAGTATAAGGAAAAAGGAAAGATTCCTTGAAAAAGGAAGATAGTGTTGTTCCGATTTGCTTCAAGGAAATGTCTGAACATTTGAATGAATGTAGTTCCATCAGAACAGTTCATCCAAAAGATGTTTGGCCTAAGATAACACGTGAATTAACTTGCCACACTCCTGTCACTACCTTGTTTCCTTGGTAAGGTGTGATAAAATCAGTCGATCCAGTTTAGGGGATACATACTGAGTGCACGCCTGCTCCTCTGGCAAGTGCTAAGTGGGTGATGCTGGGGTGAGCCTGCAGTGTTTCTGCTGTGCTGGCTTTAGGCCTTTCCTGAGAAAGCAAAGCTGCTCATTCTATCTCTGTCAGCTTCCCACAACTTGAGGCTGGGCTTCTTAATGCCTTCAAACAGATTTTGTGTCGCTTATGTCATTAGACCATCACAACCATATCTGCATTCTGCCCAAACTATTTAAATATTTTTTTTTTACTTAAACAAATGCAGGTCTTTGAGAGTACCCAACTCCTATGAGTTTGCATAGATGATTGAAATTACAGTGCGAACTAAGGCTCCAGATTCTAAAGATACTCTTAATTTGCATAGGAGTGCAAGAGTCAGTGTGCCACACCTAGTACTTAGTGGCAATTTTAAACATGGCCTGACTTTGGTTTTTGCTTTGTTACAAAACACTGAAGAGAGCTGATGTTATCTCAGTTTTCAGACACTCTGTATACTTGGAATTTTAAGTGCTAGATATTTTTTTTTCTTATGTGTAGAAGTTACTTAGAATACTAGAGATTCTTGAATTAGTTCTTAAATTTGCACACATAATTCTGACTCGTGCCTTTTTAAATGAAGCATAAGCCAAATTTAGTATTTTTGGGCAGTACTATAGCTCAGAGTAATCTTATTATTCTGCTTTCAGAGTTAATTAATTTTTTTTAACTTAGAAAATATTTCCTACATAATTATGAGCAATGTAAAAGAGGGGGGGTTTTTTTATTCAGTTTCAAAACACGTAAGGGAATTTCTTAAAAGTGTGCTTTCCTTTTAAATTCCAAATAAATCACTGGTATGAGTCTCAATGATTTCAGTTTTAGGATGATTTTATTCCAGAATTGTTAACAAACTAAAATTTTGTTAGAGACAGTTAAAAGGGGAGAATATTTAATGTGTTTTTCTACCAGTGTTGTAATGCATTTCTTAAAAAAACTTGGACAAATTTTAAATAACCTATATCACTGTAATTTTTTTTTTTTTTTAATGTCTGCCAGGATAAACATAAGAGTGGTGCATTGGGATTATGCTGGTAAAAGTTTAATAACTTAAAAGGAATAACACTGCTGTATCTAAAACATTCATACTGAATGGGGAACTGGTGTTGCTATAATGGGTATAATGGATGTGATTTTTTTCAGTGCATTTCTTTTGTTGTGCAGCCTTGCCAGGTGATATATCAAGTTTGCCATGAATCTGTGGAAAGGCTGATACAATATGGTATTCTTCTGGTGGCTGAGGTAAGGTAGTAGAGATACTAAATGAGCTTTGTTTCTTGTGCTTGACTTCAGCTACAGGTAGTTTATGCTGCTTAGTTGTGAGTCTTGTTCTAAATATATGCTGTTACTGAAAGCTTGTAACAAGGTAACAAGACCAGGTCTGATACTACTTCATTCTTATATTTATACGCATCAGACATGTGGCTATAGTCATCCTGTGATGCTATGAGTGCCTTTTGTGTGTAATTTCATTGTACCATTAAACCTACAGAAGACGACACATATTTTATACTGTCTTGTAAACTGGGGATTTATTTTATTATTGGAGCCCTTTCAAATTGTAGCATAGCTACATGGATGTTTACTTTTTACTCTACAGGAGGCAGTAGTCCAGATCTTTTGTTATTCTTTGATTCCTTTGCATCGATCTCGAAATCATTGTAAACCTCCTCTGCTAGCACAGTTTGCAGTTTCAGGGGGGTACTGGAGTCGCTGTGTGGTGCTGTCTGCCAGAGGCATACAGTGTAAAGAAAACCTGGGGACCAGGGGGCAGCTGACTCAGCACACCTTTGCTTCCCAAACTTTTTTTGTGCACAGCAAACAAACCTTGGTGCCCTGGAGGAAGCAACCAGGTTTAAAGAGCACATAGAAAAGAGTTACGTATTTGGCTGCTTTATTCTTGCAGCTCTCCAGTTTCAAAGGAAGCTAGAGCTGCTTCTGGTTTATTTGTTAATGGCCACTGCTTCACTCTAATCTTGCTGCATACCTTTTGAAACATGCTTCCATTTTTAATATAGGTAACCATAGGTACTATTTACTTGATATACCTGGATATTAAACATTCTCCTCCTGGATATGAAACATTCTCCTCCTTTGGAGTTACTACTGCTTGATTTTATCTGAAGTACTGACATGTTGTCGTGCATTAGATTGTAATCGTTATTAGATAAATCCAAAAGTGAATGCTAATCAGAGGATTAGGAAGAAACCTGTATGTACCATGCCTGGGGACAAATGAGGAAAATAGGTGTGGACAGCAGTAGATATGCACCTCTGTCTACTTAAGCATGAAACCTGTCTTGAGGGTTCTTCTGTAAGTTTTGGTTGCTGAGTCTGGTACTTGGCTGTTTATAGCTGGGGTATAGATAGTTATTAGGCAGTATATAAATATTTGTCTGTGTTGTCTGATATACACCACCAGTGCAACATTTGAATGCTTAAAAAGGAGATATATTCCATCAGTAAATTTATTTAAACGTAGGAAACCTCTGTACCTGCTTACGTCTTTTAAAATATTAAGAATTTGCATAATCAGTGCAAACACTATAAGCAACAGTTGTTTCATGACTTTGGACAGGTTGGAAATGTTTGTGGGGTTTTTACAAACCTCTTCTCTAAGACAGGTAGCTAGCTTCTGCCTTTTCTAATTATTTCAGTTTACTGCTGACATTAACACATTGATAAATTTCCCATTAGATGGAGCTTGATTGATCCATGCTTTTTTAAAAATTCTTTTCCTGTGATTCTAGCGTCTACTTCAAAAACTAAGAAATACTACTAACACACAGTGATCTCTTTAGTATTTTTTTAAACTTATTTTGTGGCCTTTGCTTCATTCAAAATAAAATATTTGATCAGAGTGTAAGACTGGAAGGATGTCATTCTTCATTTGCTGCAGAGGCCTTTTTCTTTGTTATGAATAGTATGACAGTAATCATATCTATGAGGTGTCTGTTACCCATTTGCTTTTAATGTTGCCTGTTTCTCATTTCTAAATGGAATAACTGTATGGGGGTCTTCCCACAGTGACTTAGCAGTGGTGACCTTTGAAAAATCTTTCTGTTCTACTCTAAATAAAACAAATAATGGCGAATGATTGACACTAAGCCTTCCCTTATTCTTTCGAGTGTGTGTTTACTATCTCTAAAACTCATTTCTGAAGATGCCTTGTTGAAATTGAATGTTACATCAGACATTGATCAGTCAGGTGGATTATTTCTGTTGCACCTCAGTTACTGTACACCTGAACTTGTGACATGCCTGCATTATTGCACAACAGATTGAAATCACTATTAAAGTACATCTAATATGTATATATTTGTCACTTGTGCTTACTGTCGCTGGCAGATTACCTCACTATGCCCTTGCAAGGGAACTTTACAATACTTTACAAAGCACTTTACTAATTAATGCTTTTACTAAAATAGATGGTTTTACTAAATAGATGAAAAGCAAACAACAAACTCTTTTTCCCTCACAATATTCAAGTTAAGAAATTCCACCGATAGTATTCTTGCTATCACGCACTCATCTCAAAAGCCTGAAGAAATGTATACTTGCCTAAGAGACCTACCTGCTAATAAGTATAAGTGTAAATCCGTGTCTTGATCCGAGGGTGGATTACTGTGGGGCATTTGTAGGCTAAACTTGGATGGTGCTTGTCAGGGTGATTAGCAGAAGGGAATTGCTGTGATGCAACAGGTGGAGGGGTCCTAACGTCTCAACATAATCAAGCTTTAAACAATTGGGGGCCTTTGTGATTAAAACTGGCTCATTCTATTCCAACCAATAACTCACATGGGGACAAATACAAGAACGGCATCACTGGAGGCAGTAAGTTACCACTTCCATACAGCAACTTGTGGCATTCTGCATTAATTGAGATTTTAACTATTGTAGTATAATAACACAGAGTTTTCTACTCTGTCTTTAAGGCCACAGTAGTACGGAGGTTAGCAGATAGTACCTCAACTTTTTATCCTAACACAACTGAAAACACTTTCTTGGCAACTGCTACTGCATGGCCTCTGGTAGGAAGATTCAGCAACGCTTGCAAAGACTTTCACTTTTATGTGACAGGCAAACTAAAGAAAAACAGTCTTTTTCACCAAATGTCTCTTCTCTCTTCTTATCTCAGATCTCTTATCTCTTACCCTGTCTATAACTGGGTCTCACCTGCTTTTGTTAAGTATTGGTTAATGAGTGGACTGATTAAGTCAGATGAGATTATAAAATAAACCTGTTATTTGCCTGAATTTGGGTTTTTTACCTATTTATCACCTTGTCTTTCCAATTTAAGCAGGATGATCAGGAGGATGTTAGCCCCAGTCTTACAGAGCAGCAGTGGGATAAAAAACTCCCTGAGCCATTATCTTGGAGAAGTGACGAGGAAGATGAAGACAGTGATTTTGGAGAAGAGCAGAGAGATTGCTACCTGAAGGTAATACTATCCTAAGGCTAGTAACATTGAAGCCTGTTGAAAGAGACACAAACTACTTCATTAGTTCAGGAAGGGTAATGATTTTTTTCTTTTTTTTGCTGGTTCACGGTATTAGTCTGTTGTATTTTGCTACAGTCAGTAAAACACCTTTCTCTCCTCGTGGGGAAAACAGCTGAAGAAGCATCAAATAATCTTAGAGGGAGGTGGAAGGGCAATGGTTAGTGTCATGAAAACTGATAAAGGCTCAAGTATCTTAGTGTCTAAATGTTTTATTCTTTACTGACAGCACGCACAGTCTGTCACATCGTGCTGGTATTTATTTTCAGCCCAAATTTCACTTCATAGATTGATCATATTGATTTTAGACATATTACCAGTTTTCTCACAGCGCTGACACAAACACTCTCTAGGATATCTTGTTAACACTTGGAAACTTATGTCTGTCTCTGAATGCATGGCAAGCCTTCTGTTGGCTGCAGAACAGTATGATGTCTTTAATTTTATCTTATGAAAATAGTTATTAATATCTTGGAGGAGAAAAAAGTAGCATTGATCTGTGATGTGCAGTGCCTGTTTTGTCCCTTGTGGTAAACTGCTTTTTTGCTATGCTTTCATAATGTACTGTGTTGTGCCCCCCTACTCCTTTTTGTGCTAAGAATTATTTGGGCTGCTGTTTTGCTGTGTACTGTGTTGCAGGTCATTTCGTGTTTCTGCTGGTCTCTGTCACGTAAGCTCTTGTTGCCCTTTCTTAGGTGAGCCAGTCTCAAGAGCACCAGCAGTACATCACTTTCCTGCAGAGGTTGTTGGGACCTTTACTGGAGGCATATAGCTCTGCTGTTACCTTCGTGCACAATTTTAGTGGTCCTGTTTCAGAGTCTGAATACCTTCAAAAGTTACACAGGCACTTAATAAGCAGGACGGAGAAGAATGTTGCTGTATATGGTATGTTAAACCAGTTTTGGAACTGGATTTGAGTCATTCTGTTCCTCCTAGCACAAGGTAGCCCAAATTCAATTGCAGTTTGTTTATCTCTGGGTTTTCTTTCTTGCAGCTGAGAGTGCTACCTACAGTCATGTGAAAAATGCAGTGAAAGTTTTTAAGGAAATTGGGGTAAGTGTTCGGTGATAAAATTTGGAGACTCTTAAGTTTCATTTTAATAAGCACAATTTTGACAATTCATGGAACCTGTTCAGTGGCAGTTTAAAATATGTCAATGTATCTCTGCAGATGTATTGTGGGTTTTGAGCAGTTTGCTCTCCTTAAAGCTCAGGGCTGTAGGAGAAGAGCACGCATTGCAGAACAGGGCAATTCTTGCCCCTGAGGAAACCTGCCTAGGTGAGGGCTAGGTGACTAGGCATTTTTATTCACAGCAAATGAAGTTTCTCTGCTCTACTCCATGTCCTTATTGAACATTAGTGACAATGCTGGAAGGCTGAGAGCATGCTCTGTGCTAAGTTTTGAAGGACTACTTAAATCTTCAAAAAGTATTAGTTACTGAATTTCGGCTTAGCAGTGATTGATGCTCCAGCAGAACCATCCTAATAGACGTCCAGTGTCCACCATGAGGATACAGATCTTTAAAATATCAGATCAGTTTTGCACTTTACCACTATCATTTCAAATTTTAAATCACCTATCTAGATTTTGCAAATGAAGAGTTTCTTTCATCAGAATGGCATGGCTTCCTGAATGCCAGATGGGATTTAGCATTATAATTTTGAAAGCATCAGCATTTAGGCAAAGTATTGCTAGATAAGGGTTTTGAAGTCTTTGTCCTTGAATTCTGCTGTATTAAATAATTTAACACTAGTTAGCCTATAGTAAAGCCTATAGTAAAGGTATCTTCCTGTAGACTGTAAGAGCTGTGAAGAAAGCACATATCAAATCCATCATTTAATTCTAGTTTATTCTGCTGTTGGAAAAGTGGAACTAGATAGCATCTGCTGAGCATCTATTCAGAGCATAACATCTGAATTCTTGTTTTCAAAGTGCTTACACTTTCAGTTCAGATGCCTTTTGAGTGTGTGTTTTATCCCTCGCTGTTAGGAGCTGGCTGTTTATTATACACTGTGCTTATTTCTCAGTTTCTCTTCTTCCATACCACTTGAAGGCCTTCAACATTGAGTGCATTCTAATGATATCTAAAGGATATCTAAAGGCATCGCCGTCTAAGCCTTCCAGAAAGGAAAAAAAAAAATAAATTCTTGTAAATGAGGGCAAATTTAGTACAGACCATAAACTTTTAATCACAAAAGCAAGGAGATTCCTTGAACATGGTGATGCTTACATATATTCATGCTGTGCTTTAGGTTTTCAATCAGACGAAACAAAGAAGAGACACCATTTTGGAACTAAGCACTACGTTCCTACCTCAGCACAACAGGCAAAAACTACTGGAATTCATCATGAGCTTCATGGTATTATAGACCACATATAGCACCTTTGTCCCCGGACATGAAGACAGGTTTTGAGACTGTGTCAAAGCCTGGGGACATTTGCTAATCCTTCAGAGTGTAAGGTGCCACTGTCTGGATAAGGCCTTCTCTGACTTGAACTAGTGGAAGACAAGTGCCTTCTTATGTATGCATTTATGGGTTTCTTACAGTCCCAATCCTGTTGTAATACAGCGATACTCGGATGACACTTTGGATACAAGTAATTTAACGTTGCAAAAAATAAGATAAATGATTAGAATTAGATTTAAAATGAAGAGTGAAGTTTTATCAGTGTTATGTTTTAAATATACTTTTAAAGACTGTAACAGATGCACAAATGCACGTATTTGTGGTCTGTAGCTAACCCTGAGATCTTGAGTTTAGTGGCAACACAGCTTATGGCATAAACACGTAACTTTCATTCCAATTCAGTTTTATTGTTTTAAATAAATGGTTTAAAAATTTTGCTTAGGCAGGATATATATTTCACGGATAAAGCCATAGTTTTTCATAAATGTTAACATAAATGCCAAAATTCTAATGAGAATAACAGTTACAGACATCTGAGAATAATGATCATGTAGCAGATGATTGTGAGAAACATTGTTAGCAGGCACACCTTGCACTATTAGAGCTGTGTAGTGCAGTGGTAAATTGCACTAATCACTGCTGTCATGAAGAATGCAAGAGTAGCGTTCTTGTTTTTGTTATGGCATCTGTCATTCAGCCAGATGAAAGTCAGGAGACAGTTGCCTGAATGTGAATATCTTGTAAAATCTTAGACTATTATTTAATTGAAAAAGGCTATTAAGTTTGGGTTGGTTTGTTTTTTGTTTTTTTTTTAATTAATAGGATGTCAGATTATTTTTTTTTTAAAGTGGAGTAAAGACTTGATTTGGTGAAATAATTTTTAATTTTGGCCCTAAAAATTTCAGCAATAACCTTTGCAATTCCTTGGAAACAAGTGTTCATATTGTATTCTGTTGCTGAGCAGATCTAAATTGGCATGATGTAGTAACCTCTAGAAACACAGAAATATCATAAACAATGTACTTTTGACTCTGATCTAACTGACTTACAAAAAAAAATTCACAGACCAAACTGAATGATGAATAAATTCTGTCCTGTGAAACAGGACTCTGGTCTTGCGATTTGATCCTTTTGCATGGAGGACTTGCACTGTAGATTTCATCTTCTCTTCATGTGAGTGGAGACTAGATTGCAACCTGTAGTCCTGTATTTTAGTACAGCTGATCTAGCTGAAGCAATAACTTGGTGGTATGTGAAGCTGGTTTGCTTGTGAAATGTGTTTTTTTCCTCATTTAGATTGCCTTCTGTATGAGGGAAATCAAACATTTCAGTTACTGCAATGTTTCGCTTGATTCTCACATTCTGGCCTTGTGAGCAGAAATTCCCCCAAACTTCATCATGTAGTCTCTCTTGCTTAACATAAATATAGAAAAGCATACTTGAATCCCAGCACTTGCACTGTTATGCCAGCACAAAACTGATGCACACAATTTGAGTTTGTGGCCAAGGAGCTTGCATTTGTACTGCACGTTTGTCAACAAGAATATTTCTGTAAATTTTTTTTATTAAATGCTATTAATATTTGAAACCTGCAGTTTATAGTTTATTAGCATTATACTGTTAGCACTGTGAGACGCATGTGTTTTGTCACTAAACCAGGTGCTCTACAACACTGAAAGAATTTCTGAACCAAAGCTACATTAATATGGATAGAAACTGACCCTAGAGTTGCTTTTGTTCTTATGTCCTTCCGCTGTTTCAGCACGATGGTGACTACATCGCACATAATTTGGTTTGTGAAGTCTACTAGCTATTTAGAAAACAGTTTCATCTCATACTAACTAATGTGCACTGTTCGTTAACCTGATGAATGCTCCATACAACGGTTGTTGCTGATGGCTTCCATTTAATGTCAAAAAAAGACTAGGTGCTTCTGAATAACAAGCTCTCATAGTTTACTGCATTTCAGTAAATCTGAAGTGTACTAACAGCGAAGATTGTACATCAAAAAGATTTTAAAAAATGAAGCAATATGAAGCAAACAAAACTTGAGTCATTTTACTAAGAATGTTCTGCCAACTGATGTATTAGTTACTGTAAAACCCGGGAGTACTGCGGTCGGTGGAGTGTTCTGGCTAGGTATTGCAACTAAGGTAACTTATGGCTTACATTTAAAATAAATAAATTAATAAATAAAATCGGTGAGTTGGTAGGGTAATAATGCATGTGAATACACATTAATGAATACATTTAGTATGCAGAGGGAGGGGGCACCTTAAAACTGGTTTGGTTTTGTATGAAAAAAACCTGCATGTGAGAAGTCAGTACTATGAATCATATGCCACTGGAAGCCTTTGCATTCTGCAGGAAGTGTGTATGTATACATATATATGCAAGCGTGTATATTATGACACACAACAACTATGCTTTTCCCTGAAAATAAAGCACAGAATATAAAATTATCAGGCTGTAACAGTCAAAAACTAAAACCCAACACTTTTTTGCACTGTATTTACACCTTCAGGTCTTCTGATTTTATTAACCTCTCATGTTTCCTTTGCTGATAGAATGCCAGGTTGAGTTAATTTCAGTAAAGTTAACCAGTAAAGAAGAAAGGACTGGCCCTGAATTACCACAAATGTATTCTAAGACTCTCCTCTTATAAGGATTTACATGAGTCTCATCATTCTTATGAGCATATTACTCAGGTGTGCAAGTCTTTTTGGGCCAGGATCTTTTATGATATGAGAAACTTAATCTTTCCATATGCATCCTGTAGATCTCACATTTTTAGAGTGATGAAAATGTAGAATTCCACTTCCCGTGCTGCCACAGCTACCCAGGTCCCCAGGGATCATAAACTTGTTAATACGTTTACTTTCTACTCACACTGACATTGGAGGCATACCTGCCTTCTCTTTGACAGTATAGGGCTTTATTCACCTGTCTTTGATTAGGAAGCATATACACACCCTTGCGTTGAACTGACTGCCTGCTCCACAGAGAAGTATCAGAATCACCATGTCAAGAAGGTTGAGCTGGGAGGTCATGTAAGATACTGTTTCTCTTGTGTTTCTGTGCTAATGAGCCCCGTACTGCTTCTGTGAGAATGTTACCACGTTTTACCTGTTATGTGTAATGCCGTGTCTGTTGTAGAAGCACAGAGGTGTACTGGAGTCATTTTAATAAATTAAACTGTTTGCTAATATGACATTTAACAAGCTCTTCTAGTGTTTTTTTGTTTGGTTGGGTTTTTTTGGTTGTTTGTTGTTCTTGGGGTTTTTTTTTTTAATAACCTGCTAAGATAATTCATTCAATAACTTTGTCCCGTTCCAGGTAGTTTCTGAAATTAAACCATGAAAAGCTTTCATTGTAGAAGTGTCCCTGCTAGTGTATGCACTGGAGCAGAACCATTTAAAAAGCAGACTGAGGTGACATCCTGGCTGCTGAGTCACTGCCTGTTTTGGTGCCATTTTGCTTCTCTGTTTCCCCATCCCCGCAAGGCTTTTGTACGTGGCTTCCTCTTCTGAAGTTCCTCTTGCCTTATGGGGTGGCGGGGGGTCATTCAGAAGTCTGGGACGGCTCTGATGCTGCAGACTGTCCCTTCTCGTGGTGATTTCAAGCTGACCTGAAGTGCAATAAGCACCTGTCAGCAATTCTGACAGCATCTGGCAAATGTGAATCAATTGAAGTGGGGCTTTAATATAATAAAACCTGCATAGATGGTCATTACTTAAATTGAGAAGGAGGGATGCTGTTTCACCCTTCAGAAAAAAAAGAAAAGTTGTAATCAACTGATTCTTTAAGAGGCCTCTAGCAATGTTCACATGCAAGCAAGGCTCAATTAATTGACAACTCTAGGCTGAGGCAGGAAACTAAAATTCAATTATTGTCAATAGCTTGAATAAACCCCAATTCGTATTGGTGATGACCTTACATGTTATTCTTTCTGTAAATGTCTTCTTATTTTTCAGTCTTTTAAAATCGCAAATGTCAGATAAAGCACTTATCTCTGTTTTTTGCTTAATTCAGTTTTCTTGTAATAAAAGCTTGTCAGGCTTATTTAGAAGAATCACTTGATTTGAGCTCTCTGCTTTATTCTCTCTTATGGTACACCAAGTTTTCAGCAGCCCTGCATTTTCAAGATAAGATCCACATTGATCTGAATTGCTGCTCGAAACATTTTCTTTTCAGTCTTTTATAGATGTTCATTGCACTTTGCATTTGCTGGGTGAGAAGTATCATCCTTATTAATTCTTCTGTAAGTTGGCCCACCTGTTAATGTAATTGTCCAAAAAGTATCATAGCTGATGCTTGTCATTAGAATAAGGAACTTTCTGGCTTTTGGGAAGAAACATATATGAAATGTTCATTGCTGCGTGTTACGCCAGAGTTCAGGCTGAGAGACCATAAACCCCAAAGAGACTTTTAAATTTCATCTGTCGTAAAGTATTGACAGTTACAGAAACAAAAGCTATTTAATTAATTATTGTATAACTTCTAGTTATACAAATATATGTGTATGTAACTATGCAGTGCAAAATTTCAATAAAAGCTGCATGGCATAATTGCTGTGGGTAATTTGCATAAAAAGGGTGTTCTCCAGCCTAATAATAATATTGGTTCTTAAACTGATAGTATTTGCAATCTCTTGGTCTCAAATGTTTTACAGAGCAACAATCTCTGACAGATGAGGAAACCTAGACATGGAGATCAGATAACCTGTCGAAGGCCGTGCATGGGTTCAGTGACACCTATGAACCTATTCTTTTGCTCCCAATTTACATGTGACTTCTGATGCTGTCTTCTACTTTCATTAGCAAGTGATGGTAGTTTGAGGAAGGCTGCATGTGTACAGGTACTAAGTGGATTTTTTTTCTCTCCTTAAAGCACAATTCACAGTCAGAATGGAAGAATTAGGAGTGGAAGAATTACTATTAGTAGCGGGCATGATTCTACTAGCATCTGTTCTGAGTCTTGTCTATTCAGTGTCTTCATTAGTGACCTGGGGAATGGAAGAGAGAGTTTGCTCTTTACATTTGTAGATAACAAGATCTGGGAGAGCCAGGTAGTACACTGGAGGTTGTCGTGATCCCAATGGTAATGATACATTTTTGGAAAGATCTGAAGGCAGAAAGAAGAATGCAATTCAGCAGGGAAAGTTCAAGGTATTACAACTGAGAGAAGAAAAACTAAATGCACAGGCACAGGAGAGCAAATAAACTGGCTGTGTAGCAATTCTTTGGAGAAAACTTCAATTTACTGGCAGATCACAAGCAGAACGTGAGTCAAAAGCGGCATGCTGTTATGAAAAGGGCAGACGTCATGCAAAGGTACCTTAGGCCTGCACATGAATGACAAACACAGGGCAAAACTTTCCAGTCCGTTCGGATTGATAAGGTCTCAGCTGGCATACCGTGTTCTGTTTGAGGAGCTCTGTTTGAAGGATGATATGGGCAAGACGGAAGGGGAAAAAATGGCTTTTATTTTCCCCCTTGTGGAGAAGAAGAGAGGAATGTGGATTATTCCCTGGATATGGGAGTACCCAGGTCAGATGAAAGTCGTGAATTTAGTCTTCAGTTGCAGTGAAAAGGATCAGGTTAGATACTGTAAAATCTTTTTACTGTGAGCATAGAGAAGCACTGAAATAGGTGGCCTGAGCAGGCTGATGTTTCCCTTGTTCTGGGTATTGGGTCCTTCTCCCTGCCAGTTGGTTGTGCCATGCTGCGTGGTGGTGAGCGGAATGGACGAGAGGTGAAGCTCTGCCTCCCAGGTCCAGCCACCTTTCCTAGGTGAAATAGAAATGGATTTGTGCAGAAGCAGCTTGGTCAGGCTGCTTTGACTGGTGGTCTGGCTGGCTCTTTATCCCTGAGACCCGAGATCAGGAGCAGCTCTAATATAGATTATACTTCTTGTTCCATTCAGGAATAAGTTTTCTTTTATTTAAATTTTTTTAAAATTTATTTAAATTTTATTCAGTCAGGAATAAAATATACGAGGGCTTTATTAAGGTTGTTCTGTAAAAATACTTGCTTAGTGTCTCTGCTGGTCAAAAAGCACGTGGAGTGCCAGCAGTGATGAGGAAAGGAATAGAGAAGAAACCAGATAACATCGCCGTGCCTCTGCACTGCATCTTGAGTGTCATGTGAGCATTTTCACGGAGAGATGTGTAGGAGCCTCCTGCCTCTGCCAGCAGTAAAATCTCCGGTGACTGGAAAATGGGTGAGGAATCCTGCCCCTGGCATTTTCACCTTCCAGACTGTTCCTGGCAGACTACAATAACCAATTACAAATTAACCCTGTAATCTGTTAACAGATTACAATTTAACTCTGACCCTGCTTCGGAAGTGCCGAAAGCCAAGTGATATTTCCTGAGTTTTGGGCTTACCACTGTCTTGACTATTGCATTATCTCAGGAGTTCAGGCTCCAGTGATTGTATCTACCCAAAGAAAACAACAACATTTATAAATGCCACAGAATTGACAGTGGCACTATTTTAGCATAATGTGTTTTCTTTGGAAGACTTTCCAGGATCCCCAAAAAATATTGAAGCAACCTCTTTAAGTGAGTTCTGTACTGTGTGATGGCTGCCGTGTAATTGGTACCCAAGATGGTGTGTTTACAGCTAGTTGGAGCGTGTCTATAAAACGAATTTCTCCCCTTTGATTTCTTGTCCTCCTTCAGATGAGGCTAAAGAAGGGCTGATAGATTGGTTTTGTTCCCCAGTTAAGCATTTTGTGTATCTGTGGAAAGTTTTACAGGCTCACCTTATGGCTACATTAACATATGTACTCTCTAAATTTAGCTGACGCCTAATTTTAGCGGTGGTGCTAGGCATCTTTCTGAATCAGCCTTCCTCTTGTCTCTGCAGGATGGAGAAGGCCAATTAACCTACTACCTGTCAGCTGTAAAGGCCCTTTTTCAGTGGTGCTATTTCCCCTTCATTAAACTTAATTATCATAATTCAGCATCTTTGCCTACAAATCTCTCCCTTTGTCTCTCTGGCTGGCTGGCCATTTATAGCCTCCAGTTTCCCCCATTTCTTCTTCCTGTGTGCTACAGGTTTAGACACTCATCATCCTCGCGACCATTCCTGTTCCCAGATGCTTCTCATCATTCTTCCTTCTTAACAGCAACTCTTTGGTTGGGTGACTCAGCTTTCTCATTCAAACAGAGCCCCCAAAATATAAAAATAAGTTCCTTTGAAATCCAGACATGGTAATTAAAATTAATGAATATTTTTTATCCTGCTTCTATCAGAAAATCCTGTTTCCTTAAAAATTGATGTGTTAAAAAGCAAGTATATTTCTGTCTGTGCTTCTTTATTTTGGCAAGGTGTTTGTGAAAGAATTAAGTCTGAAGAAAGACTTTGCATTGAAGTAGTGGCTTTGTTCAGTTCGGGGTTTTGAAAACGAAGGTAGAACAAGCTTTTTCTCAAAAATGTTTTCCGTAAAAACTTTCAACAAAACAATTGAATTTGAAATATTTGTGACGCTTCATTCAGCTGTCACTGAAATGTCATTCATCTCCTCTTCTTTTCGGAGACTAGCTTGATTAATCCAGTAGTGTTGGTTTTCCTGAATAAATGTTATTTTTTGGTTTTGAAAATGATCAGCCTGACTCAATGAGATGAACTTTAATGCTATGCTGCAGAATAACATGTTCTATGCAAAGAAATTATGTTTCGAGGAAGCCATACCACAGGGCACATTCCTTGAAAAATATTTTTTAAACCCCCAAAAGAAATCATTACATGCAATAAAGTGAATGTTCCCTGTCTCTAGGAGATGGAGAAGTTTAGACATGTCTGTCTGAACATTTAAGTAATATGTAGATATAATGTGAATTAATTCTAGTTCTATGTTTTAGAGCTCCTCCATTCTTCCCTCAAAACTGCATATTCTGTCCCTTCTATCCCAAAATGTTTCTTTTTGTCCAAGAGTCTGGGAAAACTGTTTTAGATATTACAATAATCCTATCCCTTTACTAGCTGTAATCATTAACCCAAGTTGTAGTTTAAGGAACTCTGAAGCAAAGAAGCGTAGAAATATTAGAAGCTGGTATTTCTGGATATACACCAGAGAGTTAGGAGAGTGAACCAGGGCAGGAGGTTTTGTGTGTGTTTTTGTCTTTTAACTTGTTTGTCTGAAGTTATCCCTTTGCCAATGCAGAAGGCAGTAAAAATGAAAAATGTTGGAACCAGTGACATGTAGTTAATTTTCTGAACTAAGTAAATTAAGTACAAATTGGTTATTAATAATTCAAAGCAAAATGCTAGATAAGAAATTGGAGCAGCTTGTCTATCATTTTCAACCATTAAAAGATTATTCTGAGCAAGGCAGTCCGAGGCTCCCTTATCTCTTATTAAAGCCTCACTTCTTCATTTATTAAAGGATCAGATCTAAATGATGCAGCAGGCTTGAGACATTGCTGTTGCAATAGCCTGGTGTGTCGTGCCCTGCTGCAGACTCGGCATAAGCTGGAAGGTGGGTTCAGTGCAGGAAATTTTGGGTATGTGGGATCTCCTGGAGATAGCCTGGTCACTTCCTTGGGGATTGTTATTGGAGGTCACATGAAGAGACGAGGTGCTGAGAGGGTGGGGAGAGTCGGGAGGGCTGCGCACTGGAGCAGGATTGGAGGGACATCACTCTGATACATGGAGATAGAGAACTCAGCTCCCGGCTCTGAAATGGTCTCCAGACGTGACCCTGGGAAGACCACGTAATGCTCTGTGTTTGTTAGAAAGTCCTGCAGTGCCTGGGGGTGATGGCGTGGTGCCCTGAGGTACCCAGGTCCTGGGAGCAGGGCCGCAGGATGGACCCGTGCCTGCCTGGTGCCACAGGGGTTAACGGGCACAGCGCTCGGCAGCACGGTGCTGGCAGTGCCGAGGTGCAGCCCTGCTCTGGGCACCTCTGCCCCGTCCCTGCCCCTGAGCAGGACGAGTGGCACCTGCTCGGCCGCTCCACGGCAGCGATGGAGCGTGTGGCACGCACGGAGGGCTGCCAACCTGGGCGGGTGCTGGCCACCCAGCAGCGTCACGGCAGGTGGGGGTAAGCGAGGGGAGGGGAGGCACAGTGAGACTCCAAGTCCAACTAACTCAGGGTTATTTTCTTCTTTAGTACAAAAAAATCAGTTGTGCCTCTTGTTGCTATGTGACTATAGCAATTTCCACTGGCCGCATGGGCTCTGGTACAGTGATTTCTCCCAACTCATTCTCAAACAGGAGGTTAACTTTGAGTCTGATTGCTCCTTACTGTGTAAACCACATAAGGATTTTTTTGTTTAAATTGCCTAAGAAGACACTCTTTCCCCACTGTTTGCCTGCTTTTGCATTCTGACTGTGCTTTGTGACATATGACTTGCCTCTCAGATCTGTCAGAGCTACAAAAACATGAAATAAAAACAGACTTTCCAAAGGACATGTGTAGTTGCCACTTTATGTCCATGTGTAGAAAAATTCCCAGTGGCTGGAAAACAGGGGGGGGAAGGGAAGGACTTTGGCCCTGACATTTTTAACCTTTTTCTTTAAAGGGATTTTGGCATTTCTCTAGCAAACATGGATGAGCCCAGCTCCATCTTCAGTGTGTCCAGCAGATGGTGATGGAGCTTCATCTATAGCTGTGATTCCCGAGGAGGGCCTGGACACCACCATTCCCACACCTCAGCCCCCAGGCTGTCCAGTAGGAAAAAAACATCATTTCCTTGGCAGCCAGATGCAATATTTGCTTGACATGGAAAGCACTTCGTTTGGAGCTGATTTTATCTGTTGCTGTGATTGATTTTTATAGTTGCAGGAGTCAGGCTGTGTTTGCCACCCGACGCAACCACCACCACCTTGAAAGACCGTCTTTAAAGCCTGTGGGCATAGCGTGGTGTTTACGCTGCTTCAAGAGAAAGTTTGCATTAGGAGAGAAGCTCTTCACCTCACCTTCCTCCTGCAACCTGTGGTCCAGACAGGCATTTTAAAGAAACGAAGATATCACTCCAAGTCCAGACCTGAGCATGCCTTGAGTTTGGAAGTGTCCCAGACGCAAGACCAGACTTCTGGGTTGCAGGCCCACATCAGATCCCCCCACACTCCCACGCCATAAGAACCAATGCCCCTCTACAGCTGTGGAGGGCAGAGAACTGGGTTTTCTGCAAGGTAGGTGGAAAGGAGAGGCTGTGTCCTTGGGGTGTTTCAGAGAGCCTGGCAGGGCTGCCAGCTCAGGTTATCCCTCTTTAGATGTAAACCTTCCTCTGATGCTGGAGGGCAACTCCAAGACTTTGGCTGAATGTGGATACAAGGTGTCCTCACAACATCCCTACATCTCCTAAATATTCTGCAAAGCGTTAATTTAATTTTTAAATATTCTGCAGACTTTTCCTTGTGAGCTAACCTTCTGAACTCAAGTGCCCCAAGAAGAAGAGTCATTAAACCACCAGTGAACAGCCTAATTCATCAGCCCACAGTGTTTTTTACTCAAAAATCTCCTGATGCACCAGTGCAAAGCAGATTTAAACCTACCTTTATTTAAACCTAAATAAAAACTGAGGAGTCTCCTAAGTTTAAGAAATCCTTCAGGGTAGGGGAGTCAGTGCAATTCACTCTTACTGCACAGCGCATAGGTGTGGGGTCTGGACGGGGAGATGGCCGGTGCCCTGCTGAGCACCTCTGTCCCGGTGTCCAAATGGCTTTGTGGAGCCCAGGAGATGTGGTTCATGTGCATTTCTTGACAACAGCATTGATGTGGACAAATCCTGCCCTTTCCCCTTCCCTGTGCCTGCTCAGTTCCTCCCCAATGCCCACGTCCCCTGTTCATAGGTGGCTGGTTTGAGGCTTTGCTGGGAGAGCAGCTGAACGAAATTCTGCAGCTTCCTCCCCCTCCATTTCCTTTTCTTCTAGATTATTTCTCAGGTGGATCAAAGTCCCAGTCCAGCTCCTTGTGAAGCACCACTGGCCACTGTCAGCAAGGTGGAGGGAGACAGGCTGGTGACAGGAACAAATGATAGAGAGGGGTTGAAAGGAGGGCAAGAATACTTTACACCAGTATTTTTAAGGGCCTCTCACCCTTAAGGCTTTAAGTTTCTGTGGCAGTTCAAGCGATTTCCAGCTAGCCCAAAAAGCAAGGTGTGGGGAATGAAGCAACAATGACAGGATCCTTAGGTCCCTTTGCTCCTCCCAGATGATGTGCAGGGCAGAGCTTACACCTGGGCCTGGATCTGAGAAAAGAGCAATTGCCTTAGAGATGTTTTAAAAGTGAGAAGGAGCATGGTGGTGAAACCCAGAAATCGTAAACCCAAAGGCATGCTCTGAGCTGGAAGAGACTGCATTTAACTCCCTGTGCCTGTCCTCCGCAGCCTGGCCTGCTGACAGTTTTAGTAGTAAAACTATTTTTATTACTCTGCCACTAAACTGTTCGGGATCAGAATTTGATTCCTTCAGTCAAAATGACAAGAAATCAAATCCTCTGTCTCAAACTGCTTCTGAGAGAAATGGTCACTCTGGCACAAGTACAACTCTGAAAGGATTTCTTCCACATCTGAAATATTAGCTAATCCAGCCTGGGGGAGATTTATAGATACTAACACAGCCACTGGAGGGCAGCTGTAAAGCTCACAACTGCCCTTGTATCAGCTAATCTGTCCCCAAATGATTCACTTCAGGCTTATCTTGTCGCATCAAACATTTCCCTTTTGCTTTCCTACATGCCTTTTCCTCTCACTCCATTATTCTCAGCTCCAGCAGCTTTTCGAGCATCCAGGACAGCAGCTCCCTCTGCTCCCCTGCCAGCCGGCAGCAGTGCAGCTGATGCTACTGCCAGCACCAGCTCGGACAAAGGGCTGCTCTTCCCCCGTCGCCAAACATCTGCCTGCTCGGCCTGCGCACCAAGTCTCCCTGCTGCTCTTGCTAGAGCTGCTTGCTCTGTAACCTGACAAGGCATTGAGTACAACAGGCAATTTGGGTATTCAGCTTTTTACAGCTCTGAAGCTTCTTCTCAGGGTGCTGAATGTGTCCCAACAGTGAAAAGAGGGACACAAATATCATGCATGCCATGGTGAAGATCAGCTGCAGCACCTTGCAGCCTGGCAGGAGATGCCGACCAGTGGCAAAGCCACCAGCAGCAGAGAGGGCTGGCTGCTGAGACCAGTTACCAACAGCAGGGCGATACTGGTGGCAGGGCAGGCAGGGCTCTCACATGACGCTTTTGTAGGCACAGCAGGAAAGGAGTGTTCTGGGGAGGCACACAGAAGAGGACAAGAGGATGGACTTGACGGTGTGTGAAAGCAAACCCAACAAAACAAAACAGCAGAGACTTCTCTGCCAGCTCCAAGTGCTGGAATAGCCCAGCCCTGGACCAGAAACACACTGGACCTGGCACCAGGGGAGGAAAGGGAAGGCAAGATGAGCCCACGAGTGCCAGCGCTTCAATCGGAACGTGGTGCCGAGACACCGCGGTTCAGGAGCTCGGTCCCAGCTATCCCTTGACTTGATACGGATCAGGGACACGATCATTCGAATGTCTCCGGGAAGCAGTTGTAGGCATTGCACGTTAAGAAATAAAACAACTTCTAACCTTCTGTCTCGGGAGCAGCTGCTTCACCACCCCCAGGTCCCCAGGAGGGGTGGGAGCAGCGTTTGGATCGAGCACGAGGAGGCGGCTCGGGGAGAGGCGGCCGCGTCCCGGAGGAGCCGTGCCTGCGCGGCGGGGAGGGGGACAGTGCCGCACTGCTGGGCTGCTGCGGGAGGAGACCGCCTCAGTTTACTCGCTGAATTACGCCATATGCCATTAAATCATTCCACATTAGACAAATCTCTTCTCTGGATGATTTCCCTTTTCCGGCACGGTTGAATGGAGATACAAACACACACAAACACTCTCTTTCTCTATAATTTTCCTCTGCGTGGTAGATGAGACCCGAGAAAATAAACATGCATGTTTCCCTATGGGCTATGATGTTTATCTAACTGGTGTTTTTGTTTGCCAGCTGTAACACATCCCTTCCAGTCTGGTGCCTTTGCTGTTGTCACTGTGATCCCTATTGCATCTCTTTGGTACTGCCCTGCAGCAGCGTGGGACGGTTTCCACTCTGCTCCAGCCTCAGTTAAGCAGTTTTTTATTTCTTTGCTGCACCAATAGCTGTTTGCAAGAGTGAGGCATAGGTAGAAACTAGATATCATTGAGAGGCCTCGAGAGCCTCAGTCTGACCTGCTGTGCTCTGCTTGGGATTGTGCTTGGCAATTTTAAGAAATGAGGCTCTCCAGACAGCTGGGATGTCTATCTTCTTTTCCAGACAATTTCAAGCAACTTGCACAAGTCAGAGTAATTGCAGATGTAATAACAAGCTATAATATCATCACCACGCAGTTGAACTCGTTCGCTGTTCAAGACGCAGCAGTCGCATGGCTGAACAGCATGCACCAGCTGACCGGCCCCTCGGCAGTTTCAGATCAGCTACGGCTTGTACCATCGTGTGCCCCATGGGAGATGTAAGGGCTGCAGGAAGATGTGCGATGAGGGGGTGGTTAGAGGAGCCAGGTTAAAAATTTGCAGGAAATAATGTTACATTGGTTTTGCTGTTCATGGGATGCCATCCTTTACAAGTATAAATAGGTTATCCTCTCTTTTAAAATGCCCTGTGTAACTGGCTTCTGGGCCTTGCTATTTCCACACAACCCATAGGGGACAGAATTGCTATAGGAAAATGAAGGGGAAAAATGAGTCTTTAACTTGACCTGCAACATCAGGGAATTTGAAAAATTGTGAGTGTTTTTGTAGAGCTTTTATATCATCACCCTTTTCAACTGGGCATCCTGAATGCTTTATAAATATTAATTAACTCTCATGTGGCTTCTCTGAATTACGTAAAGACAGAATTGCCTCATCCATCAGAAGAGAGGATCCAGAAACTGCTTAACGATTTGAGGCAGCATTAAGTGACACCAGCTCAGTGAATAAGAACATAACACCCACTTGAAACTTCTGGGCAGGAGAAAAATTTGAGCGACTGGACTATATCTCTCCACCCTTGCAAAAAAGTAGTGTTGGATCATGAAGGACTACATGAGGACCTCTTTTCCTATACCCTCCTTCTGTCTCTCCTTTTGCTTTGTGGGAAAATCTTGTCTCCCTGGGTAAACTTTATCTAAGATTACGGTTTCAGAAAGGAAGCAACCTAAAGGGAAAATGCTCATAAAATCCTCACCCTCTCTCCCAGTCCTAAGGCATTATTGCTGGTTGACGGATGCTGACACTGGGAATTGCTGGAAGAGAGGGCTGGACCAGAAGGGTGGAGGTGCCGGGGGAGCACAGCAGTTGAGGGAGCTCCACGCAGCAGCACAGGGCTGGGAGCAGGACGGTGAAGCCAGGCACCATGCGGAAACCTCATTAGACAGCAGAACAGAGTGATATAAAGGGAGGTCAAAGTAGTATCAGTGCACAGGGGATGCTGCTTGTTGGGGAAGGAGTTTCAAGATTATTCCCAGTCATTAGGATCACAGGGGCTCACCCGAAGAGATGAGCGAAGAGCGAACTGCCCGCCAATTACATACCAGGTGCCAGATAAACTACATACCACACCCAACTGAAGAATTTGGGTTTGGATTCCAGTTCATTAAAAAGTTTAACTCAAAGTAGAGACTGGCACTTAATAAATGTAGAGAGGCATCAGTTGTTTACTGAAATTTCTCATCTCCTACTGAAATTACTCTCATTTTCTCTTTCAAATGCCTGAGAAAGGCACTGGATTAATTGTTTTTCCAGCTGGACTTCTCCAGATGTGTCTTCTAAAGCCACAATGGTTTCTAATAAGATGACTGCAGACCAGGATAAAATGAAAGTACAGTGCAAAAAATTGTTTGTGTTGGAAAATTCAGGGATTTTGTTGTTGTTGTTGTTTGTGGTATACCAGGTACACCAAGGCAATCTTGGAATGTTCTAAAATTTCAGTCAGTACAGAAGACGTGCTAGAGATGTTATTTATTTCTCAGTGCCACTAACTGACCTTTTATCTAGAAATTAGTTACGGAAAAGGACCTGCATGGCCTGGTGGGCATCAAGCTGCTCATGCACCAACAGTGCTTGCCCAGGCCATAAAGGCCAACTGCACCGTAAGCTGCGTTAGCTAGAGCCTAGGAGATTCTTCCCCTCCACTGCGCGCTTAAGAGGCTGCATCTGGACTAATGTGCCAAATTCCCCTCCCTCTTCCCAACCCCCAAACAAAGGCTTGCTCTGTCCTGCTCTCAAGAGGCAACAGACACAAGCTACAACAAGGGAAATTCCTATCAGATACCAGGAAAAAAGCCACAGTGAGGGCAGCGAAACCCCGGAGCAAGGGCTCGGAGAGGCTGTTGAATCTCAGTCCTTGGAGGTGTCAAACATCAGATTGGAAAAGGTGCTGAGCAACCTGTCCTAAGCTGGCCCTGCTTTGAGGCAGGGTGGGGTGGTGTTGGACCACCTGACTTCCAGAGGTCCCTCCTTACCTAATTATTCCATTATTTTATTCCTGTCGGGAACTGGAGCAGACCTGTGGAATCTATATTTTTCAGTTCTCTAGGCCATACTTAGACCAATTACCAGACGTGACCAGCCTTTGAGACACTAAGGTTTGTGTTGCTGTAAGAATTACGATCATTGTAAGGTCATGATTGTTCTGCTTTTTTGAAAATGTAAAAGTGGAACTGGTTTTCTTATTTTAATTCCTTTCTTCGCCACGTATGATTTCACCCCTGCTGAGTTTTAATCTACTGTGAATTTTCTGGCTTTGTTTCCTGCAGAACTTCTTTTGAAGAGCCATTGTAAAGAATTGCATGGACTTTGAATGGAAATGAAAGGTAATTCAAAGCATAGATCTGTTAATCCTGAGTCTCAGTACTACCTCTTGATAAACTTCAGTAAAATATGCAAAGTTATATCAATCAGTTACAGCATGGCTGCAACGAATCTGTTATTAGCTCATGCAAGGCACACTGCATGAAGATTGATGAAGGAGGAAGGAAGTGAGAGTGAATTTATTTTTATTTAAATGGTCCCAGTTCAATGAATTCTCTGCGTTCTTGGCATGATAACCCAATCAATGATTGGCTCTGTGAAATAAGAGGATTGACACTGTTTTAATGCATTTCATTTTACAGCAGTTGTTTTCCTACACACAGTATTTGTACAGGAAAACTAACAATACTTGACTAAGTAAGTGAAAATGAAGTTAATTATTAGGTAGATTTCTCTGCGTTCATCCTCTGTAGGATCCATATATCTTGGGAAGGTTTTTTGTCGCTTTTTTTTGTGTGTAGCAATACTACATAATTAGCGTCAAATAAACACCAATCTCTTGTCTTTCCAGTCAGGAAAAAAAGGGTATGGCAGTATATTGCAAAGAAACAAATGGCACTCATGGTAAAACACAGTGCTGGGAGCAGCTCAGTTAGGTTATAACTTTGTCCTCATCCAAAGGAGTTTTTGAAGAGCACTATTAGTTTCCAGTGACATGAAGGAGGATTTCAGCAGTGATTTCACCATTTGTCTTTGTTTCAATTAATGGTTTTGCTTCCAGGTAAAATAACAGAAAACATATACGTACTCACAGTACCCAGCAAATTCTTTCTCTTCATTTTTTTCCCCTTTTTGTTTTTAGCATTACCAGTTCCCCTTATATTTAACAATGTGTCAGCATTGTCATTAAAAACCTCTGGTTCTGTTTTTTATATGAACTGTAAAAAAATTTGCTTCAGGCTTCAAATTTGGTTTCTAGGGTCTTGCTCATGAGATCCTGTAAAACATTTTACGAATTCATAAAAATATGTTAGGCTCTGCTCCAGCTCTTGGATTCAGTCCGTTGAATCTCCACCACAAAACTTTACTAAATATGTTTTTAATACACTTTCATTAGTGAATTTCTTATAGAGCATATTATAAATTTGTTATCAGAGTTTCTTTATAGCTTTATTTCTGCTTATCACAAATTAAAAAGAAAGCTTGCTGTTTCTGTTGCTTTAGAATTGATTCTTGACTCAGATAATCAACACATTCTTAGGACTCTCAGAAAGGTTGTTGCATACTTGTACACTTGCACCACTCTCACGTTTCCCTTACTTCAGCCTCTCCGGTCTGCTTGTTTTAAATATTTCCGGAAGGATTTTGAATGACATGAGCTAGCTGGCAGGGATCTTTAAACAGTGTTACTGTACCTACAAAATCTCCCCGGGGAGGATTTTAATTCTGCAGAGTACCTCTCCAAAGTGGTTGAGGGAATCAGGTTTCCAGAAGAAGGGCAAGAACCCAGGATTTTCATTTGCTCAGAAGAGCTGAAACAAAGCAAATTATCCATGGTATTGTAGAGTTAATTAACACGACTCTTTAGTTCCTGTGAAGTATAGGAATGCAGAATTTGTCCTGCTGGAAGAAAACCTGGTCTGTGTCATCCTGCCTCTGACAGCTGCCAGGGGCATGTGCTAAGACACAAGTCCAAGAAAGCCCACAGTTAAATAACCTGCCGAAAGGGGAAGTTTATTCCCAGATCTCCAAGTTCGTGGCTGAGAACACGGGCTGAAATGCAGGATAGCTTTTATTGTGTGATCTTCTGTATCCCCCAGCGCTGTGGCATCAAACGATGCAATGAGTTTCAAAGGCTCGTTAGCATTTGCATGAATCACTTCTTGCCCAAACTGACATGCATTTCCTCTGACCAGCTTCCAATGGGTTCTCAATTCACATTAACTAGATTACCTCCTTCCTTTCGTAAGGGTGTATGCAGGAGAGCTGTTTCCCTTTCCATGTGCCGCTTGATATTTTACCTATTGTACTATATCTCCCCCTCTTCTCTTTTAACTGCTATTCCTGCTCTGCAGCTGATCCTTTGGATTTGATGCCGTGGTGCCCGTCAGTGTATGTGAAAGAGGCATTTAGCATGGAATAGGCTTTTTGGTAGTCTGTATAGATCAGGTGAAGTTTATTGCTTCTGATAGTCAAATCTTCTCACAGGCTGTCTCCAAGTGCGGGGGGGGAGGGCACAGGATCACACGCTGTCCTAGATTGCTGCAGGAATGTTTTTAAGCAAATGCCAATGTTATCCTTTACTTCTGCAACAGACAAGGATTTAAGTAATGACAGAAAGTGAGACTCAGTCAGTCAAAGGAAGCATAATAGGAACCAGCTCTCACTCAATGATGAGATTCGGGCAGCGTGGATGTGCCCTGGGCGTGATAGCTTTGTGTGTGCAGGAACAAACAGTCCCTCCTAATCCCGCTTCAGCAGGCTGTGTTGTGACCCCGTAAACATGGGTGATGTGACACTTTTGCTCTCATAAAGCAGCATTATTACCTGCTGCCAGATTTAGGAAGGAATTAGGCCTTCTTTCAAAAACCAAAGTTTGAATTTAGAAATATGTTCTTCTCTCATCATTTTATTCCCCTCCTCTAGCCTCCCCTCAAAAACACCCCGTGAGGGTTTCATCGGTCTAACAGGCTGCAGAAGTCCCTGCGCTGCTTCCCAACAGCAGACCGTGAGCGAGAGTCGCAGGGTGAGATCTCTGCCCGGTCTCAGGCCACAGCGCCGTCAGATGGCACGCTGCGAGTGCATCCCTCCTACTGACCGTAATACTGTCCTAAATGCCTAAAAGGTTTTTTCTCCCCACTTGCTCAGGAGTTAGGCACTTGGGTTACCTTCCTGACTTGGCCACTGAACTGATGTGCTCAATGACTGTAATTGTCCACGCAGAGAACTCTGCAAGCCCTCCAGGACATTGGAGGTACCTCGAACCCTTTTCCTGTGAAAGAGCTTGCGTGGCAGAAAGACATGCAAGAAAATTATTACTATCTGTTCCATAATAATTCCCTGTTTAGGTGTTTTATGAAGAAAGGGGGGTTACATTTTTTCTTTTAGAATTGCTCATGTAGGGAATTATCTGAAAGCACTGACCGAAATGACCCTGACAGAGGAAAGATGTGGGAGCAGATTTCTTGTCACCAGGACAAGGAAGAGGACAGGAGGTGAGGTTACTGCCACTGGGACTTTACAATACCTGTCTGCTTAGGTTAATGAGTGCTTCAAACCACATCGCAAGTTTACTCTTCTACAGGATATTAAAAACCACCTAACTGAATCATGTGAAAGCTGTGTTGTCTAGCGAGGCTCTTGTGATTGCTGGCACCAATAAGGTGCTCTGTCCCTGAGTGCAGAGGTAAGATTACCCCAGAGGGGGACCAGTGTTGGAGGGGAGGCATGGCACATGGCACTGCTGAGCAGTGATGGGCTTCAGACTTATTTGTGCAGAGCTGTAATGCAGGAGCCCGCCCGGAAAGTCTCTTTAGTGTGCCAGACTTTACAGCACTTTAGAAAGTCCTGCATTACGTAGGAGTCATCTCTGCATCTGCAGTGGGACTGGCAAAAGGACCACGGTCCTAGTAAATTCCTGTAAAATCTCTTGTGACTGACCTGGCAGCTCCATGGCAAGTGTTGCTGAGCTGGCTAATCCCCATCTTTAGCATACGCTGAAATAAAATCTGAGGTTTGAACACCCATGCTCCTTGAATCATTAGGATAAACATCTGAAGGTTGTGGTGGTGCCTTGGGTCCATCAGTAATAAAATATGTGTGAGAGCTTGCGCTGTCATTTGCTTCATTTCTAGTAGCACTTTACCTGGTGGAAGCAAGCAGAGAGAGAGAATGGCCAAAAGTGATAAATTGCTGTGTTGGAGAGTCAGTAAACCTTAGCCAGAGTCCTTCTGCTTGTCATAGGCAAGTGATTTAAAACTTTTATCCTTTAGCTTCTGCTAGCACATTTGGCACATATCATCCTTCTTCACCCCACCTTACAGCTGTCAACTGCAACACAGGGCCCAGAGGCGGTACAAAAATCACCTCTACAAACAGGACTAACAAGAAAACACAAAGAAAACCCATTCAGTCTGGATTTTCTAGAAGTAGCAATGATGAGTGAGGAAGGGTCCCTACTTTTGTGAGCTATTAGGTGGATCATCTAATCTGGTACTGAAGATAATTATCTACCAATATATATGAAAAAACAAAGTGTGAAAAAAATTTAACCCCAGCAAGTGTTCATGTAGTTGAGGGGGATCTCAGGAAGCTGCTGAGATCATAAAACTGAAGGTAATTAATTTGTTGTTGGCTTTTATATTGACAATGATATTTGCAAATGTCATCTTTCAAATGAAGGGATGGGTCACAGTCAGGCCCCTGAGGGCACTAATGGCCCTTCGTGTCCCTGTCCAGCCTCCCCTAGGGCCTCCCTCACCCCTGCCCATGGCCCAGGAGACCCATTTCGGCTCAGCCGAGGGCTGTCAGTCCCTGTCTGTAGATGTGCCTGCCTGTAACCCTGCCTCCTGGATGGACCTGGACCTGCACTGTAGGTAGCCTGTCTCCTGGATGGACCCCTTGGGAATATCTCATAGCCTTGTCTCCAGTCCTGTCTTTCTGAAATGGCCACTGCTGTCATATCTCAGATGTTAGGAGAAGTCCACTAAACTGTACCTCCAATGCTTTCTTGGATGGTTGCCTGCTTCTGTCTGGTTTTCTCTTTTTGGGCTAAAATAAGAAGCAGATGCTCCTAAATGCTGTGGAAGGAAAGGCCACGACCAACACTCAGAGCTCACTATGGGTTCGTTATGGACAGACAATAAGATCACTTGGGATGGGAAACAGTGGCTCAGGTGCGGACCAGGTTTAAGCAGAGGGTAGAAAAGAGATATTCTCAAAGTTTCCAAGCTCTGGGAAAATAAATCAGTTGCTGAACAGTTCCAGCCAGGTTGCAACAGAGACTCAGGTGATGGAAAAGACCCATGAAGCAGGGGTGTGTAGCTGTAGCTGCACAGGGGTTGGGTGGAGGGGAGCTTCTGCCCACCTGGCCACCTCTCGCACCCCTCGGGAGGGATCCTGACACCCTGCAGCAAGAAACTGCCCAGATCAGGTCCTCCATGCTCTCCCTTCAAGATGACTGGTGGGTGCTTTGGTGAAGCCACTTCTGGATGGGAGTTTATCAAATGTCTGGTAGTATTTGAATTTTCAGCTGGGCTCTGGGGAGCTAATTTGTGCCAATGGAGCTCTCCTCAGTCACAGGGACTGGAAGGCCAAGCATATATGCTTCCTTACTGAAGACACCTATAGTATCTGGAAAGAACAGGAAGTTTTAAAAATATCTTAAGTTTGAAGGAAAGAGAAGGAAATAGCCAAACAAGAATTTTACTCAGGAACTTCAGAAGAGCAGCAAGTTAATTAAAAAGTGACACTTCCACAAAAAAAAGGCAATGTTTTTAGAAGCTGGGACAAAATGAAATAACTTTAAGAAGAACCAGAGGAAGGGAAACTTACTTGGTTTTTTTCACACTAAAACTTCATTTAATTGTTAGTGAAACACCACACATCAAAAATGCAGCTTTTTCTTCCATAGTATAATTAATGCTGAAACACATCTGACAACATGCCTGCTTGCCCAGCACCAGACAGTCGCTTGCATGGCTTTCCTGAAATGTTGGAGAGCTTCCCTTGGATCCAAACCTAGCTGATGGCCCCTGTGTTAGCAGGGTGGAGGAACACAAGTTTGGTTGTTGTCTGCCTGAAGCTGTTGGAAGCATCTCTGAGCTTTCTCTTATTTTCCAAGAAGGGGAAAATTACAGGGACAGGAGAGTTAGACTGTGTATCTTTGTCACCACAGGCTATTTATTATCATTTCATTGCAAAGAAAGATACTCTTTACTTTTAATTTAATTACAGTAGATTCCTACATATGACTTAATACTTTAATGGGAGCTCACACTAAATCTCTGTGGTAATTTTTTCTGCCTCTTTGGGCTCAAGACCTTATGAAGATTTAGGTGATTTGCTTCAAAATTCATTCTCCTGTGGACTGCTAGGGTTTTTGTGATGTCAATTGCTATACTAATTCGTACGTGTCACACAATGTGCTAATTACTTTTGAAAACAATTTCACACTTTACTGGGAAAATAAAAAGGAAATTGTTTTAGATACCATTTAGAAAATAGTGTGCACAGGAATGGTGACTGAAGATTTGTCCATGATATTTAAAGCATCAAATCGATCCTAGTGTTATTTTAACAGCAGCAGTAGCAAGTGCCACTGAAAGACTAAATAAACAAAAAAGACCTTAACTTTCATGGTTTAGGCTTGAAACTCCAGGTGCAATTAATTTAACTTATGCCTATTTAGTACTTTCAGAATAAATTAGCTCTGTATCTATGCATGTAGTCTGAGTTTGCACAGCCATACATCTTTTGGTATCTGAGCCTCTGACTCGCACTGATCTTGGCTTAAGAATTGCTTTTGCTTCCTTTCTGGGGGCCAAACTTGGAGTTTGAAAGATGCATGGACCTTACAGACAAAATTAGGCTCTTGTGACTGGTTTTGTTGTATAACTTCTTCAGTTTTCCTTATTCAGAGGTGAGTTTCAAGGCATAGAAGACTGGCAGTGATCAGAACAAACAGCTCTGGAGGAAGGCTGGTTCCAGAAAGCTGGTCTGTGAAGCCACGGGGCAGGGGTGACTCCATGCAGACCTTGGGTGATCAAGACTAGGCAGAGGATGAATAATACACTTGTTGAAACTAGTCCCTTCCCAAGGCAAGGAAGCACGGGAAAGAAAGCACGAGCTGCTATTGGAGCACAGAGGTTTGTTTTCATTGTACTGGCATGCCTAAAACGCCCGCTGCAAGCTGAGGGCATTGCAGTAGTCAAGTTTAAAGGTGATGAGCGTGGGGCTGATCTACACCCAACAGGAAAAAGACATTTGTTTGCCCATATGGGCAAAGTGATCGTAACCACCAATGTGTGAAATACGATATCCTATGCTCTATGATAAGCCTTTCCTAGAAGCAGACTCAGCCTGAAATATTTGAGTCTTCAGCTCTATTTCAAATGCTGCAAGGCTCAGGTACTCTGAGGCCTGTCATTTACGGTTTGACCTGCTGCACCTGGAATAACAATGCACACAGGATTTAAATTTATCCATTGAATGTTAAATTATCTACATCAACTCAGGCGACGTGTAGGCAACATGATGCATTTGTATTATGTCATCAAAACAATGCACCGTATTTAAATTCTGCAGCAGTAATAACACACAAAAAAAGCCAAATTCCTTGAGTAATGCATAGTGTGTCATGACTTTCCTTATAACTGATGGCATTGGTGTTAGTTTTGTTACAATGTTAACTAGTTTATATTAATTTTCAATTCTCTTTTGTAGTTCTTAAGTGAACCGCACATTTGCCAGATAATATCCAGAACACAAAATGCTATTTACTAGAAAACAGCAATAAAATTACTGTATAGCTTCCTATGTGTGTGTTTTAATTAATCAAAGAAAATACTCTGTGTGGAACATAAAACAATTAATTCTGCCTAAGAGACAAAGATGAAACATTTAACTACTCTGTTAGATAATCACAATGAAAAGGGACGTGAAGCTGAGAGAAAGAGATACGGGAAAGCTTCTCTGTAAGCACAGGGAAATCTTAAAGGGGAAGTTAAATGAAAAAGAGAGTTGAGTGGGTTGAGCCTAGAGGAGAAAAGATTGGTAACAATATTTTGCGGGGCTTTAGGGTTCTATTGCTATGGCAAGGTCTTCTGTGCGTAATACATGGAGATCAGTCCTAACCAAAACCAAGTTCAGTCTGATATGAAAATGCAGGAGCTATTCTTTACCATATAGACAAACTCATAAGTAAGAAAGAAAACATCTTGGTGGATACTAAGAAAGAGAGCTGCGGTCACTCTCACAGGTGGAGAACTTAAGCCTTAATCTGAGATCCCAATGACAGCAGATGGGGCATGAGTTCACGAAGGTTGCAGGGTCCTAGAAAAACTGAGTTGTTTTCAAAGGGGTTTGGGTTCCCAGAAGAAGTAAAGTAAAAGACAACTCAGAAATCCTCATGGTTTATTTGGGACTAAGGCCCAGGAAAGTCTGTGGAAACGCTTGTGTGGTCTGTAGAGGACTCAGAAGGACACTCAAAATATTTCTTCTACAAAACACATTCATAGCACCTAAAAAGAAAGCATGCATCTAACTATGAATAGCTAACTCTTGGAAGTAAACCTGGAGAATAAGGATTTACACAGGTGAATCACAGTCCACCCACTGCTTGTCTCCTCTCTCTCATGCCTGGGCCTTAAGGACAAGAGTATCATCAGATCACCTAACTTGACCTCTGTCATCCAGCTATCCTTATTGGGCCCGTAAATTCCAGCTGCTCAGCCAGTTGTCACATTGCTCTGATTTAACTGCTAACTTCATCCAAAGAACATCTTTTCTGCAGGGAAAGAAAATACAAAGCTTCCTTGTGTCAGTTTTTGAGAGATCAGCTAGTCTGGGAACTTCTTTCCCTTTAGTCCAATCCTATCCTTCAGTTAATCCTATTCCTCTTGGGAAGGGCATATCTAGATCTAACTCATACATCTTAAGTGCTACAAGTATTAGCACTGACTGACCCAGTCCTTTTCTCCTAAGGTTACCTTCCAATGCTCTTTGTCCTTAGTTCTGTAAAAAGACTCATATTTTATCAATGTTACATTATGTACTTCCGATTGTTTGTGTGGCTTGGTCTCCCAGATTACCTCATTGCTCTCACCTGCAAAATAAGACCTCCCCCTGCCTGCTCCAGGTGAAGCTGAGTTTCTGGCTTAATAAGCCAGTACACCGAATAAGAGAAAATCTGAAGGAGAAAGATGAGTTTTGGGCTGTGAATGCAGGCATGCATGTTCCTATGAGCCTCTGAGGGAAGAAGGTGCCCTTTGGACAAGGTCTGGTTGAAGGTAAGTGTTTTACAGGATCCTGCTGGGGGTGGTGGTGTGGAAAAAGCTAAAATTGTTATATGGCTGGAGTTTAGGTACTGAAACACATTACAAGTCTGAATACTCTTAGTAGCTACTGATTTCTGGAGATGTGTAATCCCTTTGCTAGGTGTTGCTGAATGGCATAGATGTAAATACTGTGTCTTGGTTATGTGATTGTGGTGAATTACTGCTAATTCATAATTAGTCTTGATGAAAATTAGATGCTAGATTTTGTTATGGAATCCCTTTAAAGGGTTGGTTTGGGAGCTCTTTATTCAGTGTCAGAAGAAAAATTGGCAAAATTCCATGTATGCATGTATGCTTCCTACCCTGCTGAATACAGAAGGAAGAGAAGAACTAGATCTTCATTAGAACAGTCATTTCTACAGAAGCTGTCCTAACCAGTAGGCTGTAGTACCTGTTTTGGAGCCCTACTTGCTTTGAATCTCATGTACCAGAGGCTAATCCTCCCTCTCACAGGAGGTGTTGATGCCTGTAACAGAGCTCTAGGAAAGCCTGAAAGGTAGATGTGGTAAAGATTTCAAGCATTGTGTCTTGTTTGTTTCTTAATATAGAAGAGATTCTGTAACTACAATCTATTTGTCTCCAGGTGCTCTTCATAGTCTATTTAATGCAAACATTTTCTTCTTGGATTACTGCCTGCCTCTCTGCATAGCTCCAAAATAGTGACTAAAACCTGCAGTGACTCAAGGGATCCCTAGGCTTTCCCTGGGGAAAAAAAACCAACTTATTCCAGTAAGAGTATTTATACCAAGATTTGTTGGGGTAGTGCTGAGCCTCAGCAAAGTGCAACTTCGTAAGAGATAGTTTTGGGTAAAGCTCACAATGTGGGTTACCGTCCAGTAGCAGGTCTTTCAGATCCTCCTGTTGGGATCCTCCTGTTCAGATCCTCCTGTTGGGAGCATCAGTGCTCCTGGAAGGAAACAATCTCTTAGATAGAAATTTTAATATAGGCAATGAATCAAATTGTTTATCTGCAAAACATGTGCCAGGAATGTCATAGGAAGTTCTTGTTGTCCCACATCCTTTTATTCTCACAGAATGGAAATAAACTGTTACAAGATTTGTGCTAAAGATCTGTTTTACCTGAGGTTTGTGATGGGAGCTGCAGAAGTAGTGCTATTCAGGGATGTAAGCCTTACTTCCATCTTAAGTATACCTTGTTTTAGTTGTTAGGCTTGCACTTTGGTTGTGATTTGAAACCTTTGCTTGGAAGGGATAAGATATTGGAAGATACAGGATGAACTCTGAGCTGGAGACTGACAAATGAACTGTGTTGTTATATGCTGTCCGCTGAACTTGGCAGACTGAGACTTATTCTAGTTTCAGAGTGGTGGCTGTAAAACTTAAACCAGGTCAAGCTTTATAGGATATGAAGAGCAAAGAATGCATCACACTTCTTTTCAGAAAGTGAAGGTGGAACTCAGTTAGTGCAAATTACTTGGTGATAGAATGTCTATTGTATGATAGAGATAGGAATTTTGTATTTTGTGCTGTTACTTGTTTTTTCCTTCTTGTATGATAAATGACACTCTACTTTCTTGTCAATGTATCTGTGGATCATTAATTCATAACCAAATAAACCCTTTGTTTTATCAGCATATTAGTTATAGTACTAGCCAGAGGATTTTGTTTAACTATGTAATATTAGGAGCTAAAACTTGTGTCCAAGTTTGAGTTTAGTGAAATGTAATAGACGTCTTTCAAGTTGGTTCGATTTGACTATTCAGGTGATTAATAGATGAAAGGCGATATGTTAAACATTAGGTATAATTAATTATATACTTGCACTCCTCTGTAACCTGGAGAGCAGACAGTGGGGTGCTGCAACATACAGCCAAGTCCTGTAACAGGGTTCTCTGCAGGCTGTGATAAATGGAGTGTTACCCAGCGGGGGGTGGGTCTTCCTCAAAGAGAGGAAAGGCAATGCAGTGGTAGTGTGGGGAAATAAGGCTATCTTTTCCGTGTATGTGGTAGGACTGCTTTTAATCTAGTACATATCAAGTGGCCTTGAAAAGAACTAAATCAGTAAATTGTAAAAAATGTCAGCCTTATGCCCAATTTCACAAAAAAGCTGTGCTAGGCTAAATAGGAAAAATGAGGTGTTGGAGGGGTGAGGCTGACTGAATGGAAGAACTTGGTATGAATAATATGTTGTTTTGGTTTCTAACAAACACTGCTGTGTGAGTAATGGCCTTTGACTGGGTGAAGACCTTATTCAGCAAGCAAACTTTGCAAAGTTGAGCAAACAGGGAAATACTCAAGCAATGCTTATAAACAAGTGTTGCATGAAGGAGTGGATGTGTGTGGGTACAGCTGTTGGACTTGAACGGGAAGCTTGGCAGGTATTTAAGTATGGACAAGAAGGGGCTTGTGGAGCTGCTGAGGGAGAAGTCCTGCCAGATCTCTTGCCATCCAGCTGTGGAGGAGTATACCTGGAGCTCTCCCCCCTCGTCACACACTGGATTGGTACCTCTTTCTTCTGGTTTATCAAAGCTAGTGGTCACCAGAACTGTTACATATGTGAGCGGATGGTAGGAGGGCAACTTTGGGCAGAGCCAGCTCTACTTCAGAGAAGGATATGTAGTAATAGTAGCCTGTTCAGTGTACATCAGTGGACTGAGTTTTGAAGAAAAGGTCTTTATAGGTAGGTAAGCTTAGGCCCAAATAATACAAGTGAAGATGGGGAATGCATCTTGCAATACCTGTTTGTTCATTTGTGTGTGTTTGGGAGGGGTTGAAATGTCTGTGGTACCTGCAGGCACAGGCTGGAGGTGTCATGCAGGGAATAGTCAACTTTTGTGGGTATTTTGCAGCATCTATTTGGATAATGCAGCTGGTTAAAATTAGTAGAATGTAGCAAGTGACAGTGTGGGTTGTTTCATCTTAAAAGGAAATATGTGACAAGCACAGATGTTCTCTTTCTTTATTATCTTGGCAGGTACTTCCAATCTCATAGTATCACATCAAATCTTCATTGCATTAAACATAGGTGTGCTTTCTTTTTTCTGAAAAGGTTGACTTTAACTTGCTGAAGGTAATTATTTTTCACCCTGTCTATAAGCAAACAATCCTGCTGCATGGAAAAAAAAAAAAATCTGTCTTTAGCTTCCATGCATCTCTGATATGACTTTTGAACATGTGCTTAATTGAATATTTCTTTAAGAAATGTTTTAGTTTTTCTCTCCCTCTGGCAAGGATTTGTTTAATGTGGTCTCATTCTTCTGTGTTTCTACCCAGAATTGTTCAGTAAAATACGGCTTTGCTCTGGAAAGTGACTCCAGCAGTGAGTGCTCTGTTCAGTTCTCATTCATTGCCTAAACTATACCAGGCTAAATGCCTTTCCTTTAGAAGTACAGGGTGTGTGTATGTTAATCAGAGTCACTCAAATTCTTCCTGAGCTTGCAGGAGGCTTGTACTAAATTCCTTGCTTTGTGTAGGTCTCCTAATAAACTAAGGATCTGCCTGTTAATTGCAGCTCCTTTATTCTCTAATAATACATGCCCTCTGTATAGCTTATTCCATCTGATGTTCTTCAGGCTCTTTCACAAAAAGGGAGGAGGGAAGCTTTTTATTCTTTCCAGTGGAATACTCTATCTTTTACATTTAAAGTGTAGGCAAAAACACTTTGAAGGATTTTAATGCTCCTCCCTAAATGAGTGTAAAGCATGAACTTGCATACAAAATAAACTATCAGTGGTGACCCATGGGGTCTGGCTGAACAATGGAAAGGCAAAAGCTGCAAGAGTATCTCCACTCCAAATGCAGCAGGGCTGGCTCTCAGTTAAACTATGAGTCTCTGTTCCAATGCATTAGTCGTATCGAGCCCTGACAGAATGATGCCCCAATGAGAGCCACCCTGTATGAGTTTCTTGTGACTGGTAGGTTTGACTGAGTGTCCCCAAAAGTGGCTGTGGCAGCCTGGGCACTAGTTCTGCTCAAGCATGTCCAAATCCCCACTTCTAAGTTCCAGTATTTTCAGAACTTGCTGACCAAAACTGTCTTTAGTGCCCCCTCACAAAAAATGTCATTAAGGTGATTTCTGTAGGTGTTCAGGCCATTCCAAAGAGAAGTGAAGCCTGCAAGTCTGGCTGGGACAGCACAAACATGTCATCTTCATTGCCTTGATGTTAGGAAATATGTCGGCTCCCTTAATTCTTTGTGAATTCCCAGGTGCAGCACTGCTGTATAAGATTATTTCTATCTTGAACAGTCATCTTCATTGTGGGAGGCTTCCTGCATATGCTGCTGAAGGCAAAGGTGACTCTTGCCTGCAAGCTGTTAGAGCCCTTGTGCAGATGAACTATGATGCATTTCTTCCCCCTCATAGAAAGGTGCTGTGTTATAGATGCATACCCCGTCAGGCAAAGACCAGGGAATGATTTGCAAGAGAGCTCTGCTCTTATCTACAGAGCTGATGTGAAATTTGGGGTGAAGAAAGGTGAGAATAGGCTTTAGAAACAGGTTAATGTGTTCTGTAACATTTTGACTATCTCTTAAAATAGCATGCCCCCATTACTCTTCTTTCTCTAGTTTTGGGCTCTCCAGTACCCTATTCTTTTCATCTGGCATTACCCTTGTATAACCTCAAGCCCCAAATTTGGGTTTCATATTTGTGTGTCTCTGGGACCCTTAAGCTTTGTTGCAGCTGATTTTGTTTCGAGGAGATGCAGAATGTATTTGTACTTGAGTGTGCTTCAGGGGACTTGGTTACAGCTGGTGTGGTGGTGCTGGCAGCGATGTTTGTGCTCTGCATGTGCTGATGGGGTGTTTGATGTAGAATTCTGTTGTGTTCCTCTGCTGGGGGCTCTGTTTCCCCTCCTTGTTTTCTGCTCTGTAAGTGTGCTTGTCTTAACTTCAAGAGTAGTTTTTGCTTATTTATTTTTCAGTCTCTTTCATCTGGGTCACAAGTGATCTATAATTATTCAGATACTGATGCCGGGGCCCTGGGACATGTGCTTTTTAATGTACAACAAAACCTTACTATGTATTTAAGGGAGTTATGTACTTTAAAGAAACTAAAGAATTTTAGGCCAGAGGAAGAGCTAATGTGGTGGCTGTGTAGGCAGGGATAAGATGAAGAAGAGTCACTAAAGTACTTGCTGGAAGGTGATCTGGAACTCTCTCCCGTAATACCTTGGCACCATTGAGTACATGAAGCTTTTGCTGTGGTGGTCAGGAATGCTATTTAATTATTCCTGACAATGCAGCTCTATGTCTGAGGAGAGATGGTCAGCCAGCAACTGTGACAGGTTGTTTCTGGGTGTAGCACTGAGTTTTGCTGACTCAGCAGAATGTGCTGGCAGTTTGGACTAATCCCTTCCCAGGTACTTCCAATACTCTTTCTGTGCTGGCTTGCTTCAAAGTTGAAGGGACTCAGTATGGGGGATGTTCAGGCATTGTGTGAGTGTGCTCATCCCATTTAATAGAAACTGAGAGTTGTGGTCTGGGCACTCAGTACAAGGTTACAGTAGGAAATTCTGAATTGTGGTCTGGGCTGAAGGAGTTCTGCTGGGTTAGAAGTTTCTTGCGTTGACTAGCTGGGTTTTGGTGAAGTTGTTTGTCTTTAACTGCAATAGGGTTAAGTGGTGACAGCTTGACTTTGATCATAGTTATATGGGTTTTACAGATGTACAACAATTCAGTATCAAGACCTTACTTGCAGTCTTGCTTCTGCTGTTCTCTAATTGGGCTCAATCATATCACAAAATAGAGGATTTTTCCCCTTTCCCCTCAGGTGACTGGAAACAGCTGCTCAAGGCTATTAAGCACTACAGGTAGAATTTAAAAAAAAAAAAAAAAAAAAACCAAACAAAACCAAAAAACAAACCTTGGATGTTTTTTCTTGTGAGGGTAAACTTCCTTGCCTTCAGTATGAGGAACTGGCCAATAGACTATGTTCTGAAAAGCCTGTTTGTCTTTCCTTATTCTAAACTACCTCATGGGGAATTTAGATAGTTGTCTGTTGTGAACTAAACAATGTAACTCCACATTAAGCAACTTGGTAAATTTGTGTTCCAGCCTAATCTACAGCGAGTAGACAATTGATGGGAATTCTTAATTTTTAAGAAAGTAATAATCATGAGAGGTAACCCTTGCTACCTGGCTAGGGGATTGGTCTTCACTAGTTTTCATCAAAACACTCAGACTTTCCAAATAGTGTCTTGAAAGAAATGATTCTTGGTGAAAGAGTTCTTAATTACATTCTATTTCACATTTATTCTACATCTTGATCCTTACAGCAAGCAAGTGTAATGGTTTGCTTCTGAGAAACTGGCATTGTGGCCTGCCCCTTGGGGACTTCTGGGGCAGCACAGAGAATTACAGCTACCATTAAACTTCTTGCAGCAATCACAAACTGAAAACACAAGAAGCCAGGAAAGGTGTCTTGCAATTACCTTTGAGTCACAAACTCACAGCAATGCCTAATGCACTTCTAAATTAGAAAAGAGATTTCTGGAGCTGAGAAACATGCCTGCATATTTTAGCAATATGATGAATTGCTTAGAAGCTTTCAGTCTAGTGTTGCTTAGTGTTGACTCTATCTGCATACATTATTTTAATTAGTACAAACAATAATTAAGTGACAATGGTGAAGTCTTTAGCAAGTATGAATCGGTGTCTATGTTTATACACCTTACTAGACTCTTAAATGGGAAATGGTGCAGGAAATACTTAATAGCCTCTGAAGGAGAAAAGAAAGCCTTCAGTTTGTATACATGTAGAAGGAAAGCTGATGGTGATGCAATATGTGGATAATGTATATAAGAGTTTGTCTTGAACAACTCCTTTCTTGCTCTGCTGGTGGGAATAGTTTTTTTTCTGGCAGCTGGGTAACTAGCATTACTATTGTACCTCCCCCCTTTGAAAGCTGCAGCTATGCCATAGAAAGCACTTTGTGCCCTGAATGCAGCCATGGTTCTGGAAATCAGCATCCTCTCTTTGTAAAAACAGTCAGCTGGGGCAGAGTGGGAGCTTGAATTTCTTAGCAGAGGTCACCTGGGCTGTTCCCAAATAAGGCTCCTTGCTTGCAGGGGATGGTGGTATCTCACAGGCTCTTCTTTGAGAACTGCCTTGTGATGATAAGTGAACTTGGCAAAGGGCAGGGAACTGAGGGGTGAGCTCTGTCTTTGGGATAATGGATAGTTTGTGGGCACCAAGTTATGCTGTGTGTGGTCTTTGTAGCACCAGAGCTCCTGTTTGGTGGGCTTGGTCCTGTGGTATGGAAGCTTCAGAGCTCAGAGGCTTTGACTGCATGTGAGCTACAAGAGGGTGTTGGGTGACAAGTACAGCCCTACTACAGACTAATGCCTCTGAGACTTAGCAAATGGAGCTGCTCTTCACTGGGGATGCTGGGAAACAAGCTAGATATAATGAAATTTAGAGTAACTCCAAAACCATGATGCCAGCAGCTCTATTTTTGCCTGAAGTGATCTGAAGCCATTACTTCTCATGGGACAGTTTCCCGTTTGTGCCTATCTGGAAAGACCACTGTTTCTTCCTGCTGGCCCTGGATTGTCACCACATAATTTCTGCCGTGTGTGGCTTTTATGAAAGTTTCCCATACAAGAAATGGCTTATTTCAAGCATATATTGGCTGGGTGAAAGTGGATAGATTCCACAGTGCTGAAATCGGAAAGAGTACAACTAGCTTACTGTCACTTCATCACCTGTCTGAAGCTTTGCTGCTAATCTGTGTGCTCTGTCTCTGCATGAAGCTAAACTTTTTTTTGCAGTAACCTTCCTCTGAACTTGGTCAATCCTATAAACTGCTGGGACAAAAAAAATCCTGTAGTGTGTATTAAACAGTGTGAACAAATGCTCATGGGATGGTCAGGGACACTTTAAGAAAGACCTGCTTTGGAAATGACTGCTGAATTAGGCAAATTAGTGCATTTGCTGATAACTGCAGTGCAGAATCACTAATGCCTTTGAGTTACTCCTCAAGAGTATCGGATTAACTTCTCAAGGAAAACACCCTAGGAATAATAGTTGTTACCAATTCCCTGGGTGATGGCTAATTTTAAGCCTAAATTTTAATTGTATAAAACAATACCTGAATGGAAGTAAATCTTTAGATGTACTCTGGGAGGAATCTGTCTATTAGAGCAATTCAAAATAGAAGAAATGGTAATTAATGCTTTCACCCTTTAAGAAAAACTCTGCATGCCCATTAACTAATTACCCTCCTGCATGCTGATATTAAACTTAATGCTGAAACATTGCATTCATATCACAGCTGCCATTTTTGTCTATAAATAATATTAATTATGCACACAGAAAATTGTAAGGCACTTGCATTGTGCATAGAGTACTGAGATTTAATTATTTCTTGATTGCATGTAAAGAAGGGGCTTGGGGTAAATAACTCTGAAAACCTAGACCAAATTGTACAATGGTGTTTCTACAAAACAAGTATTTTCATACCACCAGTGATTTAAGTCAGGCTGTAACACTTGATTATTTTATTTATTATTTCCACTTTGACTGCTTTCCAGTCAAAAATTCAGGATCTGTTTTCTGCTAGAATTTTCCTACTGAAAAGAATTAGAATAAGCTCTGCTGCTCCCAGAGCAACCTGAGGTTGTTTTCTATGGCTTTCTGTGATGTCTAATGAGATGGAAATCCCCACCTGAATCTTTTCTTGTAGCTCACTTGCTTGTATCCTCTTTCTCCTGGGTAGATTCAAGAGTCTTCCACCTAAACACTCCATAGCAAGTTTTGCACAACCCCAAAGTGCACTTCACCCAGCCTCCTACAAAAAGTCATAGAATAGAAGTCCTACCCCCTTGAGGCAATAGCCTCCTCCAGTTTGCAGGAGAGCTACTTCCCCTGACTCATCCTTGTGGGTTTCACACAAGGACACTGGTCTAATTGTTCTCCTTTGTCTTCAGAGAAACTGTGTTGCTACTCAGTGTGCTCTAGCTCTTACTGATGAGGTTACCAGGCTGCTTCTGATCCCCAGTCAGTCTGAGTTCACTCTGATGGGCCTTTAATCATGGGGCCTGACAGCCTTGGGTCTAAAGGGGTTGTTAGTGGCATGGAAGGGAGGGCTGGGCTGACCGTGTCTACATGTAAAATTCTGCTCCAGGGAGATGCCTCACTTTCAGCTG
Organism: Mycteria americana; assembly: GCF_035582795.1. Taxonomy (NCBI): domain Eukaryota; kingdom Metazoa; phylum Chordata; class Aves; order Ciconiiformes; family Ciconiidae; genus Mycteria; species Mycteria americana. The sequence goes on from NC_134370.1 coordinate 11,567,475, forward strand.
TCTGAGTAGTGGGGCTGCTGTAGGTGTCCAGTGAGAAGGAAGGACAGTTTTTTTTTTTTTGGCTTCACTGCTCCTCCTTTACTTCACTTAAATCCCCCAAACATGGGAGCACTAAGATCCTAGCGCAAAATGCCATTGGAAAGATGATTTCTGTGAGAGCATCAACTTGTGGAAGCTCATCACTAGTCTCAGCTCATGAAGTGACACCTGTTTTGTCCGTGTGTTGGGACTCTTCAGATGGACAAGTTCAAGCTAACTTCACTGAGCTGTATCAGATCTGTCATGCCAGGCCCTGATTAATAATGTCTATATAAAGGGTCCCTCTAGCACTGTGCTCTGACTCCAGCAGAGGTCTACATGAATGCTTAGGGAGGGGTAATGATTTCCCCTGAGCACTGTCCTGTCCTCTATTTTTCAGCCCAGAGAACTTCCTGAGCTGGGAATGGTTTCTGTCTATTGATATTACTCTGTGAATTTGTCTTTACATAATTTTTAGAGGAAACTTGAAAACTTTAATACCCATCTGGCCAAGAAGGAATACTTTGTCTCCTAAACCTGAACATCCCTTAGCTTGTTTGGCTGAATTAATTGACTTTTTTTAAATACAAACTTTTTTGCTCTCCCCATCCTGTCATAACAAAGATATAAAAGTTGAAAGCTAGGCAGAACATACAAGTTCTGAGGCCATTTATCCTGCTTCCAAGATTTGACTTGCAAGGGTAGCTGCCTGCTAATACGGTTATTGAGCAAACTGTGGGAGCAGGAGTGCTTCTGTGCAGCACAGGAGACCCTGGGAGTCTGTGGAGCAGAGGTCAGAGGCTGCTTTTCTTTCCAGGTGTTTTCCATTTTCTTAACATGAAACTACTTTTTTAACTGGAGCTGTCAGAAGCAGAAAGATAAGCAAGGTTGTGGCTAGGCCTTGAGGCCAAATTTGGGAAAGCATGTTCACATTTCCCAGAAGGAGACAAATGGGGACTGACATACACTTGCATAAAAGATATTGCACAAAAGAAAGTGATACTGATAACAAGGTGCTTTTCACTTAAGACATCTCAGATATGAAGGGAAAGAAAAATGTGTGGTGAAAACTGAGTCGGGTATGGTGCAGCAAAATCCTTTAAAATAATGAGAGAAGCCTGTCTTGGTGGATGAGTTGACAAAATGTCCTTGTGTCAGATCAGTGCTGTACAGAGTTCATCCTGGAGGATGAAATAGTCTCATCTTTCATGACACGAGACATGCCTCCAGAACAATGTTGCTAACTTTGAAATTGTACCATGGATTTATATCCCTACCATGCAGCATGTCAGCCCAAATGATGTGAATCTAGGCCAGTAGCATCTGGCCCCTAGCATTATGACTTTGAAATGTCTTCATTTCCTTGTACTCCTAGAGACATCTGTATCTTCCTTTTTTAGGACTTACCTGTTTCTGTGGTGACTAGCACTGACCTCTTGGCATATTGAAGGACCTGCATTTGGCTCTGCTGCTACAGGCATTCTTGTTCCTTGTGTACTGCAGCCCAGTGGTTTCTACTTCACACTCTCCAAATGGCTTGTGGTCCTCCAGATGTACTTAGTGTTTCCTTTCTTTCCTCCAAGACCTCCAGCTGCTCCATTGCCTTGATCTTCTTGGCCAACTAGGCTCCCACCTGCCTCCCCCAGGTGTAAGGAGGCTACTGCTGGGCTCCTGCCCAAGGGGCTGTCTCGAAGGGAGAATGGAACTACTGAGCTGTCCCTTCTTCTGTGAAAACAGCAGCAGGTTGCAAGAAGAGCTTGCAAGGTGCTTTAATATTACCCCATGAGGTAAGCAAGTCAGGCAAGCAGGTATTTCTTCAGAAGGGATAAGCAGAACCATGCTTGGGTTAGTGCTCCAGAGCTCTTAAGGTCTGTTTTGGTCTCAGTCAGCAGCATAGCTCACAAGTATGTGTTAGGAGCTCACTGCAGGCATGGATAGTTCTTTCCCCTACCATCCTTGAACTACTGGCTGGGTTCTGAGGAAAGCTAACAAGTCAAAGAAATTTAAAGACATGCTTTTAAGAAGTCACTTCTGCTACTTGTTTTTTCCTTACTTAATAGGAGAAAAATGTTTATTCTGTTCTCAGTCCTCAGTAAAATTGTTACAGGGGCAGAGTTGGAGGGGATGAAATCTGAAGATCTGCTCTCTTTTTGAACCAGAACATTTTTGAGACTCACAGAATGTCTCTCTTTGGTGCTTTGTTGCTTTTTTTTCTGAATAGTAGAGCAGAATTGTCATCAGAAATACTAGGTTATGGATATATGTAACCTGATAGAAATCATAAATAACAGGCCATTTCAAGGAGCAGCCTAATTGCCTGAGGTCTTTTTAAATCAAAGTAGGGAAAATAAGGGGGGAACTTTTTCCTTTTATCTTCTATCTTAATAACTTTTCAGGTCACTTTTTTCTGTGAAATACTACTTGTTTCTAGGCCCACCACAGGGTTTGAGGACTCTGGATAAAGTTCCTGTGGGCTTCAAATAGGAAACTTGTAGGCAAACATAGGAGACGTGGCTGCGTGCATCTTGCTGTTTGTGACAGTGTCTTAATGTATATTTAGTGCTCTTCTAATGCTAAAACAGAAATTGTGTTAAGCACCTTTAGAAATACATATTGAAGTCTCCTGGCTCCCATGTTGTCAATTAGCTTTCTGCAAATAGAAAGTGCTCACTTGTTCTTGAGGAACTGCTGTAGACTTTTACTACTGCAATACTCCAGCACATAGCTTCAAAGTTAGTGATTCTGTGCTCAAAGCTGCCACAACTAAAATGGTGAAGTGTTGCAGGGTTGTCATTACTGGCCAGTGTGAGTCTGAAACTACATCATAGTGACCTAAGGTGTATCTGTAACTTCAGGTGCCTGCAGGTGATGTTAGGGCATGACCGTGTTAGATTTTATTCAGTATAACTTTGGGCTGCTTCCATACTATGGTCCAGTCCCTTGCATCACACGTAAACATGTGGCCTCAGGTAGGTTCAAACAGCTAGCTGATCTAAGAACTAACTTGGTTTTTTGGGGGGGATTAGACTTGTACGGTCAATAAACTACTGCAGTCAGTTTTGCTTCCATGGGCTCCCTATGTTCAGCACAAGGAGGAGACAAACATGCAGATAGGGACAGAATTGCTTTTCTTGCAGGCACTCTCCTATCAGTCTGCATCACTTGTCATGTAAAAGTACACTTCTGCATAAAAATGCATCAGCATTTCTTTTGACACTGCTGATTATTCTGCTACCTGTTTTAGCCCTTTGATTGTATTGGAAGAGCTCTTCCTGGTGTTGCATAATGAACTGGAATGGGGGCTTGATCTTTGCCAAAAGAGGGTGCAGTGCATGGGTGTAAGCATCAGGGAAGGTGGTAGCTGGAACCCTGACCCCAAAGAGGTGATGTGAGCTGGAAGGAAGCTGAGCTGAGCCCTGAAAAGTGGCACCAACTGCTCTCACCTGGGATTTGGTCTCCCAGGTGCCACAAGTCTTGTTAAGGCCTTATTACTCTAGGCAGTAACTTCCCCCTCTGCCTCCCTCTTCTTGAGGACTCATGGACAGGTGTTCATGAAGTCAATTGAAACAATGACTGGCATGCAATGGAAAACAAGTGGAAAATATTTCTTAGGAGACCCTGTGAAAAGCTCTGGTGGCTTGTCTGTCCGCTGTGTGCACTGCCAAGAAGCATTCTGTGTCTTGGAGAAATCAAATCTGGTAGATGCTCCTGTTGCCATAGTGACAATCCTTTTTTAATAACAGTAAATAATTGTGCAACTGATCAGCTCATTAGCTGCTATTGCAGAGAATCTAACTTGCCTCTGTTGTCTTGCACATTGAAAAGCCTCAAGACTAGTGAGCAAGAACAGTCGTCTGTGTCCGTGTTTCTTGCAGTGCATCAGGGCAGAAACAGGTTTAGTTTCAAAATGAAGTCCTCCCACATACTTACATGGCAGGAAAATGAGGTAATAATTTAGTGGAGAGTTTGTGGGGCAAGTTCAATATGGCTACTAATAGCAGTTAAACTCCTCTTTGGCACTAGCAGCTGGGTCTGGGGACCATCTCCCTGCAGCATGGGTGGCCTTGTGAGGCACTATGTCCCAGAAAGAGTATACCTTCCTTCCCCTTAACAGCTCCCTGCTCTTATTACTCCTTTCTTCTGCCTGCCAAGAGAAAGCAAGAGATGGTGGAGCAGGGAGGGTCTTGCCATCTCATGATGGCCACCAACATTAAAACCACAGCTCAGCCTGTAGCTCAGGGCACCAGAGGGCTGCCTGGGCTCCTGACAAACTCGCTATAAGGTGGATTAACTCTATTTTTATGCCTATTTCTACTCCATCTCTCCCAGAGCAAATTCAGGTCAGTGTACAACCTTCACATATGGTATTATTCCCTGTGGGGAAGTAGGAGTATGACCTTAGTCTGTAAACAAAAGGCTGAGAAATCGCTTAGGTCTACACAGTGCTTTCATGGTGGCGTAAGAACTGAATCCAGATCTGTTACGGACTGGACTAGAGTGCAGACCTCTCTGGCCCAGAAGCTTGTGCTGAACTGAATAAATCATCCAGGTGACAGCCAGCTTCTGGTGTAACTCCTTTTTTTAATTAAATGAGTTCCAAAGTCAGATGCAGAATCCAAGATCTGAAGACTTGAAACTATGCCCTCTGTTTTAGTAACACTTCTTACAGTTTTCAGGAGCTCTTGTGCCTTCCACAGGGAAGCAGCTGATGTTATAGATGAGCTTGCATGCTTCATTAACAAATGTCACTTCTAAGCAGTGAAGGATATATATGACCCGTGAGCTGGGGAAAAACACATCATGTGAGAACTCGGAGGGAATATTTCACCTGGATGGTCTGAGAATGCAGCTATTGTTTGTTACCATTGACTGAATTATATCTGGTGACTTGTTTTGCAAACCAAAGCCTTTCTAGCATGCATGCTTCTTCCTCTTATTTTTCGTTATCCTGGCAATGTTTCCTGTTGTGTCTTGGAGTACGTCTTCCAACTCCCTCCAGGCCCACCAAGACATGAGCCAAGCTAAGAAAATGTGCATACATTTTCACAAAATTTCCATGCTAACAATTTGGAGAGGCCCTTACATTAAGAAAATGCACCCAGGATTTGAACCAAACTCTTATGATCGCCTAGCTAATGTTTTGCCATCAGGAAAATACCCTCTCTCTTTTAGTGGCAGAATCAGGGGTTACATTTTTCTTGTCAAAATTACTTTTTCCACTTAGCTGACCTGCCTCAATGTATTTTATGTAGTAACTTGCTCTAGTCAGAAACCTTCTTCGCTTCTTCAGACTGGGAAGGGACTAACCAGTTGTCAATGGCTGACACGGTGGTTTTCACTCTGTTTCTAATGAAGCAACTGCCTCTGGAGTTGGTGGGATTTTATTTGTGTGTAAATCTAGAGTACAAAATTTGAATACAGGCCTTAGGCTTTGACTGGCAAGTAATAAATTGGAAAGGGAGATTGTGGCTGCTTCTGGAGTCTTAGGGATAGCTGTGGGGGCCTATGAACTTTGCCACCTCATACCACCTGCTGCAGGCCTTGCCTTGTGATTGGGGTTTTTTGTTGTTACTTGTTAGTTATGGTTTAAGTGAGACACTTGGGATACAACGCAGGTGGATTGGAGAAGAGATGGAGCATTGCTTGTATTGATTTCCTTAGAGATGACTTCTGCAAGCATCTCCTCTCTTTCCTGTCTCCTCCTTTTCTCCTCTTTCTTGCCCCCTTGAAAATGGGATTACATGCAGGGAGAGGCTTGCATTTGTCTTGAGTGAGGAGAAAATTCCTTATCAGGGAAACAAAGAAAAGTATAGTGACTTGGTAAAAGCTGAAGTGTTGAACCCATCTTAGGTAGCATGGCCAGCTGCTGAAATAAAGGAAAGGACAGAAAAGTTAGGGTAATATTTAAGGGATGGAGCCTCCTTTTATGTCAGTATAAGTGTCAAATAAGAGCTAATACCTTGTCTTGGGGTACTAGAGAAAACAGTAGTACATCAGTTATTCTGTGTCCCTGAGCTGGGTGGAGAGCTGCCATTCCCCTTGTGGGATACCCACTGCCCTGCACGTGAGATGTCTGTGAGCTCTGTACCTGCCACTCTTTCCCAAAAAACTGAAGGAAAACAGTAATGTTCTCTCCCATGCAAACCCTGGCCTGCCTTCTCTAGTCACAGCCATGCACACAGGGGTAAAAATCAAATTTTTTTTCTGTGTGGAAAGTGTACCTCTTTTGAATCGCCATATCCATTATGAACTGGGATAAGACAGTGTTCTTAAAAAAAGTATTTTGAAAAATGGAACAGTTAAAACGTCAGATTTCAAACTTTGTCTTTGTGGGCAAATTTATCATTAAGCTTGAAGTGAACATCTTAAAACCATTTTGTCAGTCAAATATTATCAAAACAAGGCATTTTGATGCTGCATTTCAATACATAGATTTCAAAGGTTTTTCTTTCTTGTGAACTGCTTTGCTTTTTGATGAAACTGCACTCTGAAAGTATGAAGTTTATGGTGGGGTAGGGAAGGGGGGGGGGGTAAGGGGATAGTCAGCCCCTGGGGATTGGATTTTACACAGAAAATGGATCTTGTTCTCTGCCATTATTTATGATTTAAGTAGCAGGCAGAAAGGGCTTTTTCTCCCTCCAGACCCTGCTCACCCTGCCCCAGTTTCCTTGAGTGACTATGCAAATCGGACCTTGAGAAAACAAGTTGTCTAGGTGATATGCAGCATAATAGATTTACAGACTTATTCAGGTCTATCAGCAGTGACTTTTCTAAGGCTTTAGGGTTCCCTAATAATAGAGATGGGAAAATGTAATGCCAAGCTTTCCCTGACTAGTGTAAGAATTCTCCTGGCTGCTCTGTCTGCTAAAGCTAATATCTTTCGTGATGTTAGTGGCAGGAGGGAACAGAACAGGCAGAGATTAATGCCTTCACCATGTGCTTCAGGCTGGGAGTGTCAGGAGCAGTGTGGGTTCAAGGATCAGGTTTTACTGGGCAAAAAATGATTGATCTTGGTGAATTTGGTGTTGGAGAATGAGCAGAGAAACCTGAGGGAGCATGCAGATGTTTCATCAGCTTTATGTGTGCTCCATGCATGGCTTATCTAGCCTTGATTTCACCAAAAGAAAGTCTAATACTAAGTACAGATGCAGTTCATTGCTTGCATTGTACTTGGCTTTAAAATAGTGATAATCATGTGCTTTGGTCCCTTACTGAATGAAGGCCCATGAATCAGGCTGCTGAGCACAAGCAGGGAACAAATTGTACAATGAGACATAGTGACTAAGCAGGTGGTCTGACCTGTACTACTGCCTCTCTCGCTTCACAGAATCGTATAGGTTGGAAAAGACCTTTAAGATCATCGAGTCCAACCGTAAACCTAACACTACCAAGACCACCACTAAACCACGTCCCTAAGCACCTCATCCAAACGGCTTTTAAATACTTCCAGGGAAGGCGACTCCACTACTTCCCTGGGCAGCCTGTCCCAATGCTTGACAACCCTTTCAGTGAAGTAAAATTTTCCTAATATCCAGTCTAAACCTCCCCTGGCGCAACTTGAGGCCATTTCCTCTTGTCCTATCACTTGTAACCTGGGAGAAGAGACCGACCCCCACCTCTCTACAGCCTCCTTTCAGGCAGTTGTAGAGAGCCATAAGGTCTCCCCTCAGCCTCCTTTTCTCCAGGCTAAACAGTCCCAGTTCCCTCAGCCGCTCCTCATCAGACTTCTGCTCCAGACCCTTCACATGCACCATTGGCTTGCTTCAAGGATGTAGTTCTGCCACTTAGACCTGGATAGAACAGATGTATGAACAAACTTGTCTCTGTGTGGGATGGAGGGTTCAGATCTAGGGTGCAACTCTCCTAAATATTATTTGTAGGGTTTTGCCATGTTGCCCCACTGCTGCTGCCTCTAGTCATTCTAAGGCAAAAATTGGCATTGCAGACTGGCAGTTGTACTGTCTAGCCAAACTTCTCTTCTTGGCTTAGCTTTGCCTGGGATTTCATGTGCAGCCCTGAGTTAAGGACTGCATGTGGATTCTGCTGCTGCCTGACTTTTTTTTTTTTTTTTAAAAAAAAGAGGGGGGAAATAGCTGAGCAGTCTCTTGCTTGCAGGCAGCTGTTTGAGAGGATCTTGTAATATCTTTAGGCTCTGCTCTTTCTATGTGGATATATAGCAAAGATTGTCATAAGAAATAGAAGTTCTGTAGTAGAAATTAGGAAAAACTAGATAAATGGTTCTGCATCCTCATCCTGCAAATTCTTGTGAGCCTGTGAAATTGCCACTGAGTTTGGCAGCACAGCTCACTTCTGTACTTGTCCTAGATGATGTTAGTGATGTTAGCTCTGCTAGTGATGTCTTGTGTGCTCTTGGTTAAGGCTGTCTCTGACCTCAGAGTCCTAAAGTGGTATTCTAGCTAGAATAGACTTGAACTGGTCGTAAGTTGCCTCACTGAAGTATTTGATAGATAATGCAGCTGCAGCAGTATGACAGTTATCCTGTGTTGAGTGCTGTGCTTCCACACTACTGTGCATGGTGTCTGTCCGAAGCTGGCTTGCAGTCATGTGCTTCAGCTGTAATGCAGGTATACCATCGGTCACTGAATTTCATCATGACAGCTTCCCTGTCTGTAAACTGGGCATGATGAGGCTTTCCTTTCTATAGTCTCTCTTGGCCTTCAGGGCAGGGGTGGTTCTTCAGGTGTGTGCATACGTGTATACATGTGTATGCATAGACATGTATGCACATTATGAGAACCAAAGTGCCTCTGAAGTACCTCAGTAATGAGTAATACCTCCAAAATAAGAATTATAGTTTTGTTTAGGAAAAAAGTGTTTGCAAAATGTTTACTTTGAAAACTGCAAACTAAAAAGACTTTCTGCTGTTTTTCTAACAGGTAGATGTACTACAACTGCATGTAATATGAGGTTTGACACAATTAGCCACTGCTAATGGAGTAGATCTTGTAATTTGTCCAATTTAAGTACTTTTCCTTCAAAAGGCTCCCTTGTGAATTAGTGTGGTGGTGGGAAAAATGTGTCTCAAATAGTTAACTTAGTTACTGATAGAGAGATGCCAGCTAGGAGCATACCTCCTCTCTAGTATAGGCAGAAATGGGTATATTTTCTGCTCTTTACTTACACCTTCCCATGCTACAGGTATCTTCTGTAGGCAGTCACTCATCCTTTTGAGGTACTACAAATACTCTGACTGCCAGTCTATATCTAAGAGCTTATCAGGTTTGAGCTCAAGCTTTCTTGCTTCAGTTACAATAATTATGCTTTACTCCTTAACCTTTCTAACAGCATGTGAGTGTAGAGAAGAGATTGAGTCAAATAACTTAGAAAAACAAGGAATTTAGCTGGACTTTTTAAAAGCTTCAACTGGAGATAGTTCAATTATGCACTTCTGAGACATAAGTTGATGCCAGTGTTGCAAACTACAGAAACTGTGCTCAAAGCTTGAAAAATGAGCTGGAAAAGATCAATATGCTTTGTCTGTATGGGTTTTTCTTTCACTATTTTTGGAAATGTATGACGAAGAATACAAGAAGCCATAAAAGCCTGTGTGCAAAAGACAGTATAAACTTGGAATACCAGGGGCTATTCTGACTCTAAAAAGTTTTATAAAAAACAGTCTTACAAAGCCTAATTTTTTTCAGCAGAGCAGGAGGCCTAACTAGCAATCACAAAATTGAAGTCTTGTACTAAAATTTTACTATTCATTGTTCTAGCAGTAGTAATGACATAACTTCAGGGCATTTTCTGTCAAATCATTACCAATGGGACTGTAAGAGCATAACCTGGTCAACATAAGTCCTTAAGAAATATTCTTCCAGATAGTTTCACTCTAGCAATGACAGAAAAAGCAATCATAACTTTCATCAGTAGCCCGTTTTAACTTTTCATAAGTTCGGTTTCAACGGACCTTAAAGTTAAATGGAAGAATTGTGCTTTCTAGAGCTTTTCCCTTTTGAGTACTACATGTTTAAGTGTTATCTGCAACCATGTTCATGCTCTTGCTTGTTACTTCTAGCAGTAGCTCAACCAAAGTTGTAGGGGTTTTATTCTCAAATTCAATAATGCTTTGCACCACAACTGAATTCTTACTACGAGGTTCATATGTACAGCCCCTGTGTAAATGAGAACTGAAGTATATTGCTGCTTTGTAGCTAAGCCTGGGGACTACAGTGTGGTAGATCTGTTACGATGCATGTCCCGCTGTGCTTTCCTCTGTAACCAGCTGGACTGAATCAGTGTGCGCATGAGCTGGCTTTGCCAGGTGCATGTCATCTATTTGCTTAGTCTCCCTAAGTGTTTAGGAGACAAAATAAAGTTGCAAGGTGAGATGGGGAATGCATGAGTTCTGACAATTTCTAGAGGAAATGTGGTACCATTCTTGCATTCTATATAAGAAAACACTTATTGTAGAAGTACAGAAACTTGTGCTTGCTCAACAGTCTAGTGGATGTTGGTCATCTCTGCTCTCCCAGGTATGAGGTCAATTCACCTGAAAGACTTGAGGCTTTTCAAGAAAGCCTGCAATTTGGATGGTAAATCCACAAGACCAGGAAAATTCCTGGGGGATCTGTGCCCTGAGTGAGGATCTCTGGGCTCAGAGATTTTAAAGCAAGTCAGCCGATTTTTGCATGGAAACAGGTCAGGTAGTGCTCGGAGCGGTACCTGGACAGATGCAGTGAAGGGGAACCTTGGCTGCTCCTCCACTTCTATAACTGCCTCATGGAAAAAGAGGCTGCCTTTCTCAGCCTGGCACAGCACTGGCCATCCTGCATCCAGGGACCAGCCTCACCTTTCCTTACAAAGCTGTGTGTGTATATCCTATAGGCATAGCACCTCACACAAAAGACCTCAGTAGAGGTGAAATCCACCCAGAGTATTGATCCCTTCTCTCCACAGCAGGTGACGAATAGCTGATGCAAATGTGTTGGTCTGCACACTACTGCCAGCTGTCCTGGATATGGCGTGTTGACTGCTTTTTCTTTTTGGAAGAACTATAGCCTGGACCTCACTGGATATCATTTTTAGGAGGTCTTTCAACATCTTTACTGGTGCTTTCACCCACAGCTCCTACCTGAAGTTGGCAAAAGCCCCTTGTGTTCCTGTGAGGTATTTGTCACGGCTTGTGGTGACTTGGTACATAGGAGGAAAGAGATGTGGTGTTTCCCGGTGAATCTGAAATAGCCGGGTGGTGGTGGTGTTGACAAGTAGGATGTGGGAGAGTAAAAAAAGAGGAGTGAAAAGGTACAAAAGAACAGAGAAATGACTTGGTAAAATACAAAAAAATAAGGTAATGGTGATATGCAAGGTGAAGGGAAAGGACAAGATGACTTGCAAATGGAACCAAGTAACATTAAGAATCTGCTATTCCCTGGGAACTAAACATGTCCTTTAGACGTTAAGGACACAAAAGCAGAAGGGAGAATGAGAAAAGGAGTGAATTAATGTGCTATAAAATACTGCTAATGGTTTAATACTAAGTTATGGATATTCAAAGTTCATGTCCATAGGGTCATACAGACTGGCATGAGGTATTTATCTATGAAATTTAGATGTGCTTCAGCTGACTCACTTGAGCAGGTCAAAGCTATTTACTTCTGTGGGATTAATAAGTTTGTTCTTAATCAGGCTGAAACTTATGTGCTCTATAGAAGAGATGAGCAAAACAGCTGGTGCTACCAGTACAGTGTCCTGCTGTCTTCAGGATAGAGATATCCAGTCACATTTGATTGAAAGTTCTTGGGGCTCTTCCAACACAAAAAGGACTGAGGAGCCACCTTGCATGCAGAGCAGGATGTGCAGGGGAAAAACTGGGTCACAGAAATGTGACTTGGCCACCAGGTTTATGTCTAGATAAGGATGACCTGAGCGGATAAATATCAAATAAAGAAGCACAAGAAGTGGAAGATCAGTTACCTGATGCAATATCTACACTCCAGTTCACGTGAGGTTTCATGGATGCACAGTTTTTAACTCATGATATGACAAAGCTGAGTGCTCAAAGCCAAATGTCAGTCACCTGACTTAACTGGGTTGTGAAGCCAAATCTGAAGTTAGTTGCTTGATATACGGATGAAGGAGAACAGACTGACTAAGGTTTATTTTAAAAAGCAGCTAATAGGTGATGGTGTCCTGTAGAGGTCTTCAAGTGAACAGAGTCATCAGTCTGTAGAGAACTTGACTCCTCTATTGGGAGAAGTTAAAATGGTCACTTTTTAAAATATGTGTTGACTTTTGATCCCTGCAAGGCAGGTTCTTTTAGATGACCGTTTACAGCACAGGGAACTGAGCACTCTACTATCTATAACCTGAAATAGTTGAGTGTATTAGTGGATCATTTCATTCCGGCTAGTATGAGGATGGGGAATTGACTTTAAAAAGCAACAATTCAGCTTGTAACCAGATTTCATATTTTGGCAGAAAAAAAAAAATCACTGAGGTATTTGTCAGAACTGACAAGTACATTGGCCTGCAATAACTCAGGGAAACAAGGCAGTTGTTTTCCTGTACCCATTAATATCTCAGCTGGAAGATACAAAGGCTTTGTAAAAGATGTGCAAGAACTCAAATCATATAAAGGAGAGGAGAATGTTCATTTCTGTCATAATTTTTAATAGGTCATTGGACTTGGTTTGTAGGCAATGGAGAGTAGTAAGTGTCCATTTGGGCTTTGGTAGAAATCGCATCAATTTAAGTGACTGGATACCTCTAAGAGATGGTGCCTGACAAAGTATCAATAAAAGACCTGAAGCATTTATTGAAGCTGGCTTTGAACCAAGATGACATGGAATTAACATGGTCTTTTCACTCAAGCTCTTGGTAAAGTTAGCAGTGTGAAACTGCAGTAGACGGGCAGAAAGAAAGGGAAATGTTGGCACTCTCACTAACGGACTTTTAAATTTCAGTTAAGTGTTTTACCACTAACGCTTTTCGTATGGCACTTAAATGAGACTGAGTTGCTGTTACTGAAGTCTTGGACACTGTTTCTTCATGAGAAAAGCCCAGTTGCATTCAAAAGGGCCTCTTAAATTATTTTGCATGGTGTGCTGCAAACCATGCCTCTGTGCAAATTCTTGAGCTAATATCTGTATGCCAGATTCTAAAGAGGCGCAAGAATCTGAAAAACAAATTAACAAATCGGTACTTGTATGTCTTTCATCATGATCAGGTGAATTTTGAGCATATGTGAGGTTCTCAGAAGTTATTCATATAACTTGTAGAGTCCTGGACTTGAGGCATTTCCCTCTCCCTGCCATGTGCGCATGCTTTCCAAAGCCTACCCATGGAATCGGTGTAATCTTCTGTAACACAGGCTGTTTTCTAGTTGAAGTCTCTCTTTTGCCTGAAGTCTTGAGGGACAATGAAAAAATCAAAAGCAGATGTGAATCTAGCAAGGTAGGTATGTAAGCCAAGTACCTGAGCAATTCTGAGATCAAGCAGTACGCTTTCAGGGAACAGGCTTGTATGAATACTAAAATATCTGGTGGAAATATGCATAATATTTTACCCATGTTTTGAGACTGTCTGGGATGGGATTCACGCAGTGGTGGATGTAGTCTAATGAATTCTTGTGTAGTGTGTTGCAGAGACTGGGGCCTGGCCCTGAAAACCTGTACTCGCCCATCTGGTCTTCACAGGTGTGAGCAGTGTCTTGTAGGGTTAAGAGCTTGTATGATGGTATCTGAGGGGAACAACATGAAATAACATAGGGTTGGGACTCCAGAGAAGACTGCACCAAGCTTCCAGATCAAAGCACGTTTAAAGCAGGCAAAGGTTCAAGCAAAATTCTGCAGCTGAGTCTTGTGTCTGTATTACTGTACTGTGTCCTCTAAGACCAGTGTCTCTGCTGGAAATAAAATATAATCTGCTTGAATGTTTAGTCTTTTCTTGGCAGTGACAGTCTGAAACCAGAGGAAGCCTTGATATTGGGCTTGATTTGGGTGAAAAGGTTTGTGATTAACTGTATATTCATTTAATTATCTATAGAGGGGATGGAAAGAAGCTGAGAGCATCTTCGCTGACTGTAGAGCATAAGGATGCCTTTGTACAGAAACTTCTATTCTGCAAAACACTTCAGGCAATACTAAATATTTGTGTTCCTATAGTTTTCTGTTTGCAAAACTGTCAGTGCCTGGATAACTGTCCTCTTCACTGATGCAAAACCCATCAGAAGTCAATTTCTTTAAAAAAAAAAATCAACAAAACTTTTTAAAGCATGTTTGTGTGGATAAGATGTTGCCTGACCTGTTGTGACAACTGTCCCTTTGGGAAATTATGCCACAACGATTGTGATGAGATGTATGTAAAAGGAGCTGGACAACACCTTCGTGCAGAAATAGACTCCTGCTTTGCTGTTCAGCACAGTAAGTCTCTGGTTTGGGAAGAAAGGACTTACCCTGCTGTATAAATAACAATAAATGGAGCAAAACATTGATTTTGATCAAGATAACTTTATGTTGGGGCCTGACAGGTCCTTTGCCTCCAGTGAACTGGAGTCAGATTCCCAGTAATTTTTAAGGAGTGTTGAATTTTGCATGTTCAGGACTACCATCCTGGAGCTGTTTATCGTTGGGACTGGAATAAAAGTAACAGAACTAAGACAGAACGGTTTTAGCTCTTATTGGAGCAGAGTCATGCACTAGCAGGATCTTTTGATTAGCTTTCAGTTGCTCTGCTTCCCAGTGAAGTACCGTTGGTTTCTTGAACTGACACCCTGAAACTGCACTACCTGTGCAGCTGACTTCCCTGGCAAGAGTGAAACGATGAGCAAATGATGCTTCTTACAGGGTCTCTGTCACAGCAGGTGTGTTGGCATGGAAAGGTAGTGTGCCCCTATGAACCCAGCTGAGGTAGCAACTCCTAAATGGCCATTACAGATTGGCATGTGTTAGACCTGCCTTGCTGTGGCTCCTGTTGCACTGAGGGACACAGATGCTGTTGGGATTAGCAAAGTGGCTGGAAGATGTTAATCTGAGGACTAAACCTTGCAAGTACTTTATTGGTCTGTAACTTGATCTTCATCAAATCTGGATTACTTAAAAAAAGCCTTGCAAAAATCTAAATGTTAGTTATGAATATTTGGGAATAATTTTTTTCTGCTTCAGATTTAGTGGTGAATTTTGTCTTGTCTTTTTCCCAAAAAAGCTTTCCCTTAATTATTAGGATAGAAAAATGAGAAATCAAACACAAAACATGCTGCTCATATTGCAAGGGGTGAGCTGAATTTATTTAAATGTCATGGAGCCTCGTCTGTCGTTGAGCCACAAAATATTTGAGCAAACGGATCACTCAGTTCAACAAACCTGTGCTCATGTAACACTGAGGTTAACACGGAGGGCTTTGTAAAGGTCGTATACATCAGTCCAGCTGTGTAAGGCTCTGTCTGCTCTCAAAGGTTGCTCTCCTCACCCCAAACGCTTTGGAAATGTTTAAAAATCTGTTGTGACTTGCAGTGTTAGCAATTAGAGGTAACTAACCCTTCCCTTCCTTGTGAAACTCTTGCAGCACATAACTGGAACTGCTGTGCTCAGTCTCATCCTTTGGGGAAGCGAGCTGCCATCTTCTTGTCTGAAAAGGGGTGTCCTTTTTGAGCCTTTTGGTGCTTTACAGCCTATGCTTTGAGAAGTGCTGCTTTAGCTGATGCAATTCAACTGTATTCATACAACTCTTTACTTCAAGGTTTTATCCTTTGAATATTGCTACTTTTTTTGCCTTCTTTTGGAATTAACAAATATTCATCTTATTTAAAATGCTTCATTTGGAAGCTTTGTTATGCAGCAATGACACACTTCTGTGGCTTTATGGATGAGAAATGCAGTGGAGAAGAGAATCATAGGGAAAAGCCAACAGCAACCTCAAATAAAAACATAATCATTACCCCATAATCATTACTGTGCTCCCATTCTTCATCCAAACAATGATTTGTGTCGTATTGCAGAGCTGCAGGAAATGAAGCTTTCATTAGCTCCTTCCGTTTTGGACTTTCTTTTGAGATGACAAAGCAATTTCTAATTGGTATCTTTATCCTGTAGCAAAATGTAGGTCTATGGGATGCTTTGAGGTAGCAGGGCTACTAATCTACTGTAAGCTGGTATTCAGAGGTGGTATTCTCCCTGAATTGCCTCAGAGCAGCTTTCTGCTTTCAACCTATTCCAGTTCTTGTAGCTGGTGGAGTTTAATCCTTACTTGTTCCACTTGTCTTTCCATGGCCGCTGTCCCTCAGTGGAGAACAGGACTACCGCTTCTCTTGTATCTTGTCTCTACAGTGCAATCCCGTCCCCTTTCTGCAGCAGGGTGGTACTCAAGCTCCAATAACTCCCTGCGGCAATCTTGTCAGTTCTGAAGTGACAAACTTTCCTTCCAGTGAAATTCTAGTCTCTGACAACAAACCTTTTTTACTTTGGACCTGTGTTTCTGCTTCCCAGTGTATGATTGCTGGTATGATAATTGTCCTGATTTAAAAAAAAAAAAAGCAATGGCCAATGCTCTTTGTCGTACTTTTTGGCTGTGATGCTGCTACTCAGGGATGCTATCTATAAGCAACTCTTGTCTTTGTTAAGAGATCATGCAAGCTGATTCAATCTTTCCTTGACTAGATCAAGTCTGATTTTTGTCTGCTGTTTCTTTCTTTAACTACCATGTTTTAAAGAGGGGAAAGTGCAGGGTCCCTGGAGAACTTATAAATAAAAATAAATAATAAAAAAATAAAGAGAATACAAATTAAAAAAAAATCCAAGAAATTGCTCTGCTTGTTATCTCATACTGATCTTTTGCTCTCTGAGTAGAGAAAGCTTTTTTCCTTGCCTCTTATGTGTGGAAATAAGAGTATGAAAATAAGTTCAGGTACTTGATGTCAATTATAGCGATACTATTTAAATGCAAATTTTGTTTTGGTCAGGCTGATTCAATAAGATGAATAGAGGGCATTTATGTAAATAAGCATATTGTAATAAGACAATGGAGTATTTGTAATTTTGGTTGCTAGCATTTTCCTCTTTCCCAGAGGATGGGTTGGCTAGGTTTTTAGGAACACAGGGAGGGATGGGAGTAGCACTTGACATTTAGGTTGTGGGATAAAATTGTATATAGCCATAGGCTGCAGACTGAAACAGATCAGGTTCATTAGATGCCCAACAAAAGACAGGACTTGCAATTTTTCATTAGCAGCATGCTAATAGGAAACTGTAGGGAAGAGGAAACTAGAGGGAAGCAATCTAGTGTCAACCTTTGGAGACAGGATTTTCAGAGTATGATAACCTTTCATTCTTTTACAGGTTTGGTTTTTTTTCTTTTCCCCCTCTTTGGAGATTTACTGGTAATATACCCACTAACATTGTGATATGAATGAAATCATTCTTATACACTTTGTGTGTACAAAGCAACTTACTTTTGTACTGGTAGCTAAAATTAGTTAAAATCAACTGCACCACTAATGCAAATATCAAGAAACTTCAAATGTGGAAAATTATCTTATTTAGACATAAAGCCCAAGCTAGCTTCTAGACTCCTATAGTCAATGGAGACTAGGTGACACCTCCAGAAAGACTTAGAATGGAGCAAATTACTCTCTAGAGATGTTTTTCTATTTCCATAGGTTATGGAAAGAATCTGGATGAGTTGTTTACACTAGATACCTGTCAAACCAATCTAGGAAGATGAAGTGCACCCGAAAGGACTGGATAGTATTTCTTGCCGCCCTAAAAGTCAATGTGCACTGCGATGGGTTACCTAGGCTCGCAGCAGTAGCACTGTCTGGGATTCGGTTCTCGTACAGTGGAATTGCCTTTGAAATCAATAACTAGGGACCTGTTCAGCAGAAATAAGGTTATTCTATCCTCTGTCTTACTCTGAGATATGCTGAACCTCACTCAAATCAAGGCAGGAGGTTGATGAACTGTTGGTATCTTGTAAAATACTAGACTTAAGCCACACTGAAAGGATTTGCCAACATAATTTTTACTGTTACCCCAAGGTATACCATATAATTCAACATGCATCATTTCAAGTTGGCACTCAGCTTTGTTTCAAAAACATCAATTTGTTCTAAACCTTTAAAAATGTGTTGCAGCACACTGAGAAAAAAGTAATTGTAACTGCTACTTATTTAGAATCAGTTGTGACTTGTTTTCATCACATTTTTTTTGCAAATATTTGAAGTCTTGAATGTCACTACTCTGAAACGCAATGCTCCTGGAAATTGGTAATTGGCCTGAATCTTTATATCAAGGTAACTTCAGATATTGCAGCCTGGACGTATCCTACAAAATCTGCAAAAGATATTGCAAACAGGACCAATGTTAATAACGTTGAGTGTTATAACTACAATACTGTTGATCTAAAACGTTTAGGAACATAACTAAAACTTAGTCTCTATACTTGAAATATTCTTGCTTTCTTCTGTTTTTAATGACACTTGGGGTTTGTTTTAAGCTTTCCTCCCCCACAGTCCTGAAACCAAGTATCTTATTTATAAGTACTTATGAAGCATTTTATAAGAAATACTGAGATTTCTAGACAATCACTGAGCCACATTCATCTCATGTAGCAGACACTCCAGGTAAGAGCCTGGCCTCAGTTCCTCTGGAGGTGGCTTGTGTGTAGTCTGCAGTCTGAGCACTTTCGGTGAGCTTTCTGTCTCAAACCTCCTGCATGGAAAGCTGTGGCTATCTGGGATCTGGATTTACAGACAGCAGTGAGGTATCACATGGTAGAGGTATGAGTCCAGGTCATGATAGCTTGCTGTCTATCAATGCCATAGTGTAGGTGTCATGTTCCTATGTCTGGTTTAGCAGTGCCACTGGATAATTTATCAAGCTGAGGAGGAAACCATTGAACTCTAGGTCTCTGGCCATATTACTTAATGCACCATATTGTATTTGTAATTATTGAAGAATAACTGGTAAAAATTAGACTCCTGTTTCTTAATAATAATGTACAATGGCTGTTAGACCATTGAAACAGTAAGGTAGGACTTCACTTACTTATATTGACCATGTGTACAACTGACATTGTCTCCTGATCTACTTCCCTTATAAGGAAGTTTTTCTTTACCTTAGGACTGTCATGTTTTAAAGATTCTGGATGATATGAAGTGGTGACTCTAAGACCACTTTGCTCTATTCTAAGTGGAAATTTGGCTCCAGGAGCAATGCCTGGAGGTGCAAGGCAATGTGCTGGATTAAAAATATCCATTCATTTTAGGAACTGATGGATTTGATGCAACTTTCATTGCTAGGTTTGGATGTACCATGTGGCTATGCCAGCATGTAAAATGCTCTTTCCTTTCCCTACTTAGTAGGTAAAGGCCAGCTTTTTTTAAAAAAAAACTGTACTTTGAGAACATAATATATTTTTCTTTCTAACCTCTTAAAGAAAATTCTAAGAGAATTGAATAAGCTTTAAAATTCTGAAACTTCCTACTGCTTTCTTTTCTGAAAGGGACTGTCTGATAGAATTTGCTAGAGAAGTAAAAAGTGAATTGTTCCATAACTTGGTTATAAAAGCATGTGGATGGTTCAGTAGAGCTACAAAAAGGAAGTAATTTCTTCTAAACTATACAGAGATTTAGAATAATTGTTATGCAGTCCTATTGTGCTACATTCTATCTGAATTTTCTGCAGGGGTATACTGAACAAATAACTTGCAGAAAATAATCCATCTGGCAGTCCTGGCTCTCTACTTCTGTTCCTGGAACATCTACAGCTATATCAAACTTTTTCAAACTAATTACCAGAACTGCAACATGAATGTTTATAGCTAATTGAGAATCTCTATTATAGACACAGGGGTATTCTAGTTCTGTCATCTCGTCGATATTTGAAGTGTGCCTGGTGAGTCTCAATTGTACAAAAGCCTGTGGAAAAAGAACATGTCAGGAAGATGACCATGTTCTCCCCTCCTCAGAACTAATGGACTTAGAGAGCCCACAAGTGCTTTGAGGAAGCTCTTTCTGATGTTTACCAGCTGCTTCTTCCAGGTAACCTAAAGAATGAAATCTTCTCTGAGATTAATGATGGTGTTCTTGCTGAACAAAATCTGTTTTTATGATTCCAAGTTTCTGGACCTGCCAATGGAATTTTTGGCAGAGGGATTTGTAAAACTAGATTTTTTTTTTTTTAAACCATTCAATTAATGTAGGTACTCAGAAGGAGTAAAGTCATGATAATCAATAGTGAGGCAAAGAAAACATTTGGTAACTTAGCCTTTTCCGCATCCTATATCAACAGGTCCCCTAGCCCATTCAGCAGTGGGATCACACTTCCCCTAGTCTTCATTCTGCTACTTAGAGAAACCTTCCTGAGTTATATGCAAATGTTTGAGGTAATCATGCTTAAGCCATGTTTTTTTTAGTTTAGTGTTCCCTTTCATTGCTGTCACCCCAAGCCCTTTGCTTGCCAACCCTGTCCATCGCTCCCTCACAGGGTTGCTGGTAACTCTCTTCCTCCTCCATAGTTCCTAGTTTAAAGCCCTAAGAACAATTGCCATGGAGGCTTTTGGCTCATTCAAACAGTTATATTTGAATTTTGGTGTGGGTGAAACTAGATAAAAGTGCAGATGCAGTACTTCCTTGATGTAAATGATACCTATTCATGGCATATAGTCATACCAAACATCTTTTGATATATGTAGGAGGTAGTGAATTCATCTGGAAGAATTTGAGGAAAATAAGGTTTTAATAATCAAGTGAAAGGAAGGAGTTTCAAGCTTCTGGAGCTTTCCTCAGATGAGGGCTCTCTGAGTTTAAGCAAAACCCCACTATTGGGTTTTTTTTCACTCATTTGTCTGCTATTAATTTTAATGGAGCGCACACAGTTTTTCTGTTCCCTCACATGAGAGTGGCGGCCTTGATCAGCCAATTCCAAGATAAAATAGAAGAGGTTTTTGTAAGACAGGTAGAGCCAGCTTTAATTTGTAATTTTAATGATGTTTCTAGGTTCCGAACTTGCTGAAGTTCTTTAATATCAGTTGCCATATTTCTTTCCACTACAGATTACTTCCCAGAAAGTGTTATCCTGCTGTGTACGGAAAACCATTAATGTAACTTTAGAAGCCTCTTTGGGGGGAGAAGTCCTTGGGCCTAAGTTATGAAGTCTGTTTCTTGTATGACCTCACCTAGTATATTTATCCTTAAAGTAAGAGTGGAGAATAAGTGAAAGGGGAATTGAAACCTTCACTTCTTACTTTTTTCCCCCTTTCCCAGTGGTGGTAGTTGTACCTTAAGGATATTTTATGACAAAGTCTGTAAAGATCTGTAATGCTTGTATCAGTTTGGCTAACAGAAGTTGAAAAAAGGCAAGTCTATCTTCGAGGCTCTCTCAAAACCAGTTATTCTTTAAAAGATATGCTTTACTTGGGTCAAAGAAGTAATATTGAAAAGATAACCAGAAAAAACAAGGCAGTGTAACTTACAAGACAAATAAGGAAGAGGTGGAGGGGTGGAAGGGAACCAAGCTGGGAGCTGTGATGGAACTGCTGAGCAGGACTGTTTGCTTTTAATGAATACTATTTGCCTTCTTATCTGTGTCCAAGTGGCTTCTACCAACTTTTGCTGTGTAGAAGGCAAAACGCTTGTATGTATCCATAGACCAGTGTGTTACAGCTATCAAAAGAATATTGGCTACAAAAAAAATTTCAGTCTGGTTGGAAGCTGTGTGAAGCCAAGTCTTAAAACAAAAAGACCTTAAAAGGTGCCCTACCTTCCTGTAGGGTCTTAATGAGATGGGCATAAATTTAAAGCACTGTGTAAGTGGCGGAACTGCAGAGCTGTCAGCCCTCCTGAAGATAAGTCTGATAAAAGGATAGAATAAACCAGCAAGACTATTTTTCTGCAGCTGAGACTTCCCTGATGTTATATAACTTCTATATTTACTCAGTTACAATTTCGTTCTAGCACAGTTTAGTTGAATTGTTCATTCCCTTCCTAAGAGGTTTTTGTGGGTTATGGACTTATTTTTGATATTTCTTTCTTTTTCTGACTCTTCTTGCTATACAGTTTTAATGATGTATGCCCCATCATTCTTATTTTACCAATAGTGGTAAGCCTCCTAAAGAGGTGAAAGGGGGAATACAGATTTTTTTTTAATCTTATTGGGCTTCTTATGTGCACTTTGTAACAATTTGAGGCAGGTGGAATTTAGTGATTGCAAACCTTTTCCAAAAGTTTTGGCAGAAAAAAAAATTCATGCTTTTGTTATAAGGAGTAATCCTAATCAAGCCAGTAGATGCAAAAAGGACCCTTAAGATCATTATTTTTCAGTGGAGGCCAAACTGGTGTGAGTGTCTTGGGAGAAGAGAGATATGAGTTGAGAGCTTAAAAGGAGAATAAATGATAGCTAACTACTCAAAATTTTGCTACTTCCTAATTCTGTAGCATGCCAGAATGTATAGTTCCTTAATGATTCAAAACCAATTGGTTTAAAAAAAAAAAGTGTCCCTACCAATGGTCTTGGAGCAACTACCATTTTCACAGCTGCTAGGACTCACACTGAGGACTGCATAGAGCAAAGCCAGCTAATTTGCTCAAACCACTGTCAGCAGCAGTATTAGTCAAGCTGGTTGTAATGACAAGGACTAGGAAAAGTTTTAATGAGCATTGGTGTGGTGTAAATGGAAGGGGGGATGATCTGCAGGTGGCAGATTGTAATGAATGCATGGTAATGGTAGCCTGCCAAATTGCTTCTCTGGTACTGGTGAGATGATGCCCATATGTTTGCTCTGCAGCCTGGCACCAACACTAGCCTGCTGCTTCCCATTCTGGATCCAGGTCAGCTGGATTAGCCGAGGGTTCCCTGCATTGATGTGCTCCCCTCTCCAATGTGGGGCTTTCACTACTTGTTTTCATGATATTCTAATAATAATAAGCTAAGGGCTATGTCACTTTTTTGTTTGTTTTTTCCACTCTTTGGCTGCACATGTCCCCCTCTGCTCTGTTAACCGTTACCATCAGTCTTTGGAACATATTGTGCAGAAGCTGGCGTGAATAACAATGGGAATCTACATCTTAGTGAATCTACATCTTATGCCACAAGAAGATGCATGGCTAAACTCTTCAGTTTGAGAATCGGCAAAGCTAAATAGGACTGCTCCTCTGGAAGACATGCCTGGGTGGGTGCTACAGAGGTGAGACATCTCTGATTAGAGAGCCTGGCACTGAGTGGAGAGGGTGCACCCAGCTCCAACTACAGTTCCACTTTTGCACTGCTCTTGCCAGCTGCTACTTTTTTGCAACTATTCTAATGTTATGTATGCTTGAAATAAAAAAAAAAAAAAAAATGGAATTTTTGGTCTAGGCTGTGCTGTCCTTCACAACTGCTAGAGTTGCAGGCTTAGTGGAAAACTACTGCTTCCTGATTTTTCTTATATAAGTGTTCTTGGTAAGACATTGTTCATACTTATTCATGTTCGTATCAAATAATTGTGGGGAAGAGAAAGTTAAGTCTGTATTGAAACCTCCTACTGAATCACCAGAGTTCACTGGTGGTGAATCTTGATACAGAAACTAGTTCATTGCTGAATTGGTTCCAAATATGAAAGTTTTTTGCAAATGCAGTTTCAACAAAGTCTGATATGATCAAGACTTTTAGGAAGGCCTGCTTATTCAGGAGAGGGTAGTGGGTGTTATGTAGTGCCCTAAGAGTTATGTAGTCTTCTACAGCTGTGAATCAGTTTGGTCCATGGCACCAACCTTCTACATCAGTCTAAACTACGTGATGGACTAGAGACAGGTAATGTGGATCAGGAACAGACACAGAGCAACATTAGATCAGTTATTTTCAATCAGGTTTTGCAGGAAGAGAATGGTAATGGATCTCTTCACTCAATTTATTTTCCCCCAAAACTGGAAACAGCTGTGAAATGTTTGTGGCATCAGAAGTGGTCCAGGGGAATGTTCCTCTTGTGTACCATGAGCCTGCAGTGGCAGAGAAAGAAAGTTTTGTGGTTGTGTTTTTTTTTTTAATTAAACAAAACTGGATAACTTGCACAACACCCAAGGTCTCAAAACTGTTAAGACTAGGTAACATCAGGAACATTGACTTTGGTTTCTGTGCTGGCGTTGGAGCTCTGAAGTGGAATATGCTCAGGCTTAGTGAAAGCTCTGAGTTTTCTTCACCGTCTCTAGATCTGAAAGCTTTTGCACCTTTGTCCATGAGCTCAAGTTCTTAATTCCACCAGTAGTCTCTGAAGACATGTGATGTGTGGGACTTTCTGGATGTTTTTGAAGCTGGAGGGTTTCAACTTGTACTCCTGCTGCAGCTTTTTAGGGAAGCAGATGAAGCGTGTACTGCTTCATCCTGTTACTCAGAGCTGTCAGCCCATGCTGCATTTCTTGGTTGATGTGATAAAGCTGCTGTACAGTGGTTGCTAGAAGACATCGAGCTGTTGAGTCCTTGTTATGCCAAAATGTTTGTGTCACCTCAACTCTATTGCTCTTCTGGACTTTAACCCTACAGCAGCTGTGTCCTAATATTGCTATAAGGACTAGCTATAATCCTGCCTAGGTTGTTAAAACAGATGCCTGATCCTGGAGCCTGTTCTCTCACAAATGGTAGCTTTAAAGAGAAGTTGGCAAGACTGTAGTTTTAATCATGATGAGAAGAGAACAGAGAAGTAAAAGAAAACAGAGGTATTCTTAGAAGCAAAATACTGGGTACTGATCTAGGACATCTGGATTCAGTTTCTAGTTCCTGCAACTTATAACCACTCCATCAATTCGGTGGCTGTTTTTGCAAAATGGTGTATTTTCAGTAGCTGTGATGTGCTTTGAAGCTGCAGTAAAAAGACAAGGAATAAATTTGTGGTTGGCTCAGTAATAAATGCAAGAAATTAATAACATAAAACCAAAACTACTCTGTCCTTTTCCTCTTTGCTGCAGGGAGGAAAAAGTTGAAATGTTGAGTCTGAAGGTGAGACTGGACTTGGCAGACACACCAAGAGTTAAACAGCAAGCAATGTGATCTTGCAGAAATGAGACTTTTACAAGTTAATCTATCTTATCAGCAGTTTGCATGCTCCTAGCTTAATGCTCTTTTTCTCTGCATCTAGTGAAAACAGCCAGGAATTACTCCAGTGCTCCTTCAGCTGAAAGCTGCAGACAACAATTGCACTAGTCTCTATTTGATGTGACCTCTCATGTCAAAAAGTCCTAACTTAGTAATATTTCTGTTCAGTGTTTCCTCCCTAAAGTGGCACTGTTTAGTGTGTAAAAATGAAAAGAAGGTGAAAACAAACAGCCTGTCTTTCTGTTTACCAACATTGGATCTCTGTAACTTACACTTTACAGATTGCTTATTTATCAGACTGAGAATAAGGCATAACTTTTTGACAGTAATGATTCAAACAACTTCCTAAGAAAACTCAGAAATATAAAAGGTGAGATTTTGTGACTATACAGCTGAAGACTGCAAATTTTCCTATGAAAATCTCTATCAATACATGCCTGTATCCTTAGCAACAAAATGCCTTTGAAATTCAAGCTATGGTGATAAGGACTTCAAGAGGAGAAGGGTCATTAATTCCAAGGTGGATTTTTTCTTCTAGCTTATCATCCAACCAGAGAATATGGGCTTCTAGGTGCTGAAATTTTGGTGAGGTTCTTTAAGTCAAAGTAAATGGAATTGGAAGAGCTGATAATGTGAGTCTGACTCTATTACAAGTGCATTTTTGTGAGCTTTTGATCACATTTGTCACTCATGGTGTCTATGAAATGAATTGTCCTACTTGGTGCTGTCACCTTCTGAGAAGCAAAGACATTCCAAAGCTTGAGATGCCTAAAAAAGTAAACACTTACCTGAAAGTGTCCCACTAAAAGGATTAAAATGTCTTTGCACATCTTATCCGTTGAAGGTGTTAATGAGCTGTTGCTCCTGAGGCTTGTACAGAGACTAGAGATTTGGTCAGTTTTGAAATGTTCCTTGTATTTTACTAAGGGACAGTTCTGACAGCAAACAGCTTGCACAATCCACAGAAAAACAAATTCTTGAAAATCAAGAGGGGTTGTTACTGTGTGAGGAACTGGTACAAAACCCCACAGAGGTTATGCCTCACAATAAGGTATTTACTGAGGGCTTGCTATGCCTCCCAGGGCTATGCTGTTTGTGCTGACGCTCTGGCCTTGCTGCTAAAAAGAAATTGTGACCAGCAAGATGAGGTGATATGAAATTAATGGTGGTAATATAGAAATTACTTGCTGCCTTCATGTGAGTGTAGCAAAAATTTCTGGTAAGAGCATTTAATTTTAGTAGTACTGTTATTGAGTAGCTGTAGTAAAATTACCACTTTGCTCAGAGCTCCCTCAATCTTCTGGTATGTTTAAAAGTGAGCACATAGCAAACTTATTGCTAGCAAAAACATATTGCAGCTCTAGCTGGGTACAAGAAAAGTGTGTTTCTAATGTATTAGACAGTTAATGGGCTGTGTCAGACTTGTGGGGATAGTAATGCACAGAACTGAGCTTGTATATTAGTTGAACTCGGACACCAATAAAGATACTCTTGAGTAGATTTCCATGGCATGATTAAAATGTTTACAAGCAAAATTCTTTCTACACTTTTTGACATGTTTTTGCAGTTCAGAGATTTTACTCAAGTCTATTTTTTTCCAAAGCTGTTGCTTGGCAAAGTATCTGGGTGTTTCATTCTTTCATTGATCTTGGGCTTCCGGGTCTGCAGAGAAGCTACTGGAAGATGTTCAGGTTGATTTCTGAAAAATGTCCTGTGCTGTTAAAATTCCTGTGTTGTGGATCCTGGGGGAAACAAAGACAGACCCCAAGAATTTCCAAAGTTTAAATTTATTCCTACAAATGACTGCTGACTGACTGCAAAGCTACTGGAACTGTGGAGTGGTCCCCCAGCCTGTGGCTGTGCTGGCAGCTGGACCTTACTAGGGAAATCATTCACCTGGTAGCATTGGAAAAAAATCCTTGAAGTATGAGCTAGCTCAAAGTTCTTGGAGAGAATGAGTTTGTGTTGCCAAATGTCATTCTGAGGAAAAAGAAACAGAGAAACATGTGTTTGAACTTCCATTTGGGAAATATTTCAAATAATTTTTTCCAAAGTGACTTTTTTTTCTTGCAAAAATTAAATGGTATTCGAACTAAGCATTTTGGCCTTATCAAAACATGGTGTGCTAATTCACTTTAAGCATTTCAAGATGCTTGAAAAGGCAACTAAATGGAAGTGTAAAGCCTATGCAAACTATATTCTTAGGAAAAAAGGTTTTTGTTCCTGTGTGCTCTACCTGAAGTAAATGATTAGCCTTTTCTGTGCTATAAGCCATAGGTGCTGTGGAGTGTGTAAATTCACATAGGAACTGTGAAGGCTCCAGCTATTTGCTGCAATGTTATTATAATAATGTTGCACATCATTATTGATTCTACAGTAGAATCAATAATGTAGGTTAGTGCCTATTTCCCCAACAACCATTATAGCAATCACTAGCAAACATAATGTGTGGGTATTAATGCATACATGTGCTTTTCTGAGTGCTTTGAGTAATCATAGCTGGAAACTAGCATTTCACTCCAGATCTGATCCTGAATGCTCATATTCTTTAATAAATTAAATTAGTCCCATCTAATTTAGCTCTCTTCCAAACACATCTAATCAGTGAGAAGCAACTGTACAATCAGACTCCATGTAGATTAATTACTCTTCTAGAGTTGGTTATGATGTCTCCTATGGATTTTTTTTCCTTCTGGCAGACACACCTACAGCCTCCTCTGGAGTGACAACCAAGTAGACAGCAGGAGTTTAAGGCTGGGGGGTAGGGAGGCAGAATGAAAAGCTCTTTATTTCCCCTGCTTTCTCTATCCTAATGAGTAGGAAATTACATGGCTTTATCACTATTAGTTACTCCTTTGTAAAGTATCAAAAAAGTGTATACAACACTGTCAATAGGTGGGAAAGGGCTAGGCAAACACGTCCTCCCTACAGAGGACTACATTTAGAAGCAAGCTGTATACTCACAGGGCAGTGTAATTAATGAAATACCGTTATTGGTCTAATAATTACTTGTCTAATAAATGAGCTCACTTCACATGTTTTAAGTTCTGTTCTTTGAATAGTTACCTTGTTCTTTTGTCTTTTGCCTTTTTGTCAAGTACAGTGTGCTCTTTTCAGAGCAGGGTTTATCTTTTGTGTTTGTACGATACTGAGTGACAGCTGTCCTTCCTCTGAGCAGCCCCCTCCATTGCCTCTGCCAGAGAAAATGGCAAAGATGGAAATTATACTTTCTGTGATAAGATCAATTGGCTGGTTTGGAAATAAGTACTTCTCAAAATCACTCTTATTTGTGGTACTAATTAAATATTACTTTCAAGTGAGTAAATGTGCCTGACTTATACAAACTCTTGTTGCAGATCAGGGTCAGGTTTTTTCTAAACCCTGCACAGTTTCACTGAAACTAAAACTGACAGTTGCTGGCTTACATTTGCTATGTTAGTATTGCTACAGAAAAGCATGCTATAATATCTCCAGGGATGAGCTGAAATTTTATGCGTTATTTCTACAGCTCTCAACTACTTCCAATGATTTCAGAATTGCCAAGGAAGGAAATATTAAAGGAAACAAAGCCTCCCGACCTAGCAAACCAAAGAAAGCATCCATGACCAGCTGGATCACATTCTCTCCACATTATTGGTTTTAATGGTTGTCCAGTAAAGGTCTTGTAGGCCTTCTATTATTGCTTCCAGACACAGGATACTTGCACAAAAGTGTGTAGCACACTGCGGGCAACACAGCAGTGTTCATGATCCTGTGAAGCCTGGAGACCACTAGCAATGAAGCTTTGATATGTACCATAGGAAGTATGTATGAATGGATAAGAGACGGGCCAGGATTGGTCACCCTCATGTTTAATGTGAAGTACTTAAAATCATAGAATCATTTAGGTTGGAAAAGACCCTTAAGATTGAGTCCAACCCTAAACCTAACACTACCCTGTCCACCCCTAAACCACATCCTGAAGCACCACATCTACACATCTTTGAAATACCTCCAGGGATGGTGACTCAAGCCCTTTCCTGGGCAGCCTGTTCCAGTGCTTGACAAACCTTTTGGTGAAGAAATTTTTCCCAATATCCAATCTAAACCTCTCCTAATGCAACTTGAGTCCCTTTCTTCTTGTCCTATCGCTTGTTACTTGGAGACTGACACCCACCTTGCTACAACCTTCTTTCAGGTAGTTGTAGAGAGTGATAAGGTCTCCCACCACTTTGTGTGTATCTTGCTGAGAAACGACAGTAACAGAGGTGGTAACAGCAGGCACCATCCCCTGCTTGTGGGACACCCTGATAAGATGGTTTGAGTGTAAAAACTCTCCTGTTGCTGCAAGAAAATCCAGTCCAGAAGAAAAGGGTAAATGGTATGACAGCCTTGTGCTGCTTACAGGGATCTCAAAGGGACAACTTCTGCCATTTCCTAGCTGTATGTTTGTGTTCAGGCCACAGCAATAGTGATCTGCACACCTGGATCCCCCTCTCATCACACCAAAAGGAGGGCCTAAACCTCACACTGCAGGTAGAAGTCAGTGCATTTCTCGTTACTTGTTGCCTATTGCAAGCTAATGTGTTAGATGCCTACAAACTTATTGGAGGGGACTGCTCTGAGAAGACTAATAGAAGCTTCTGTTACTGGGCATGGACTCGGAACTTACTAGTGGCAGTTCTGTTTAGGAGAACTCTTTGAGGTTCTGCTGTAGGCACTTGCTGTGCAATGAACCCCAAATCTTCTGCATTCTTATGCCTTTAAGATCTTAACATGGGGAAAAAAATGCTGGGAAAGATTAAGCATTTAACAAGGGAGGTGGAGCCTTCTGAGGAGAGTTCAGTAGCCACCAGAGCCCTGGTAACTTGAGCAACAATCCTATTTACCACAGCTGTTTTAACTGCCGATTGATGGGAGCTAATTAGAGTTCAAACAGAACATCTGTGGGCTGTGAATCGAGGCTGGAGTGTGTGGCTTCCTAATGAAGCTGTGGTATCCATCATGAGCAAAAGAAAGCAACTCCTCAACAGACAGCAATTTGCTGGTTCATGGACTCTGTAAACCGCTGCTCATTGTCGAGGTTTAGCCCCAGCCGGCAACTAAGCACCACGCAGCCGCTCGCTCACTCCCCCTTGGTGGGATGGGGGAGAGAATCAGAAGAGCAAAAGTAAGAAAACTTGAGGGTTGAGATAAAAACAGTTTAATAGGTAAAGCAAAAGCCGTGCACGCAAGCAAAACAAAGCAAGGAATTCATTCACTACTTCCCAGGGTCAGGCAGGTGTTCAGCCATCTCCAGGAAAGCAGGGCTCCATCACGCGTAACGGTTACTTGGGAAAGACAAACGCCATCACTCCGATGTCCCCCCTTCCTTCTTCTTCCCCAGCTTTATATACTGAGCATGCTGTCATGTGGTATGGAATAGCCCTTTGGTCAGTTTGGATCAACTGTCCTGGCTGTGTCCCCTCCCAGCTTCTTCTGCACCTGGCAGAGCACGGGAAGCTGAAAAGTCCTTGACTAGTACAGCAGCAACTAAAACATCTCTGTATTATCAACACTGTCTTCAGCACAAATCCAAACCATAGCCCCATACCAGCCACTATAAAGAAAATTAACTCTGTCTCAGCTGAAACCAGGACACTCATCTACCACTTTCCTGTCGCCACAGTTAATTTTGCTCAGGTGCATATGCCTCAAGTCAGTAGCATTTCGGATATCTGTGTGAATTGACAAAAATATATAGGGCAGTAAGGCGGGCTTGCTGAAATAAGGGACATCAAATAAGAGGCTTTGGGTGATCAGAGACCTGTGCTTTGTAAGGCCTCTGTATCACTCTGTAAGCTGGTGTGTTTGACCTACTCAGCCCCGCTTTGGAGGAAGGTCAAAAAGGACCAGCCTAGTGTCAGTACAGCTCTGCTTTACTCTGAAGCGGGAGAAATTTCACTGGCAAGAGCCAAATCAGGCAGAATAAGCATTAGCTTTCTGTGCTTCTGTAGGAAATATGAGCCCCCTGAAAAATGCTGGTGTAAAAATTGTTACAGCTGAAGAATAAAAGCAGACCTATGGTACACTGGAACAAGCTGCCTAAAGAGGTGGTTGATGCCCTACACCTGTCAGTGTTGAAGAGGTATTTGGATAATGCCCTTAGTAACACGCTTTAACTTGTGGTCAGGCAGTTGGACTAGATGATCATTGTAGATCCCTTCCAACTGAAATACTTTAGATTTGTTACTTCTGTTTCAGTTACAAAGCATCTCTCTTTTTTTTTTTTTTTTTCTGCTGCTTAAGTCTAAAAGCTTTGTACCTGGAATTTGATTGTGTACACATCGCAACAGATCAACTTCTGCCTGTTTTCATTTGACAGGATTTGCTATATTTGTTTTGGGGAGGATGTTCCCCTGAGCAAAGACCACAGGTGAGCAGCTCCCACCTGAAGCTTTGAGCCATGTGGTACTCACTGCATACAATGTCTTTCCCTGTGTTAAGTAGAAACTGATGTAGTGAGACCCAACTGAAATAGTATTCATATGTGGTCCTCCTAGGCTTCTCTGCAAGGTACTGCAAAAAAGCTGGTTTATGGTGGGAGCTTCAAGTCTTGGGATGATCTAAACAAAGGGTAGAACCTCAGTGGCTGTTGAAGCATCGCAACAGCTGTCAGTACTTGATTTACAAATTCTTGAGACGTTATGGAGGATGTTGTACCAAATACTTGGTCATTCAGATCAAACACTTTCCTCCAAACAGTTCTTGAAAAATGACAGTTTAAACTGTTAGCTTTTAGAGCATGGATTCCCCAGCTTGGTACATGTACTAAGAGCAATCAGCCTGTAAAAGTTAAAGGCATGCAGGTGTTGTCTGAGCAGTCAGCATTTGTATTTGCTGCTATTGCCAACAGCTGGACCAGAGATACATAGTTTGGGAAGCCTAGTTGTAGACTTACTAGGCATATAATTGCTGTTTGTTTACTTCACTTCACTGAAATTCTGCCAGTGAAGTGTGTGTGTACCCACATACCTGAAGTAATTATATCACTAGAGGCTCTGACCTTTCCACTGAAAGTGGAATGCCTGAAATCAAGCTAAGTAATGCCCTTAAAGGACAGGAGACGCCAAAACCTCTGAGTTGAGGTTGTCTATCTGCCCAACGGGTTAGGCAGCTGGGTAGAGATTAAAATGGAAGCAGGACATTAAAGATAACGGGCTTCAAATTTTATGTCAGATGTTCCTCTCTGTTCCTCTGAAACTCGCTGACCTAAAGCCTATGGGAGTTACTGCTCCTTTAAGGGAGGGTCGCCTCATACTGTTCCTAGCATTGCTTCTTTCTTCCTGGATGAAGGTTTTTTGGTGTCACTGTATATCCAGTGTATGTTATGAAAGATGCTTTTTAGAGTGTCCCCCTGACACAGACACCTTTGAAAGCCCTGGAGGATGTGTTTATATCTGTCCTTGCTCTTAAGTTTCTATCAGTGCAGAATTAAGGCTGGGATTTTTTTGGGAGGGGGGTGATGTCCCAAGAAGATGAAAAAATGTCTCCTCCTCCTTTATACATAACAGATACTAATTACATCATATAATTCACTAGTGGGAAGTGTTTCCTTAATGAAAGTGATAAAATAACCCATAGAGAACAGAGTAGGCATGTGCTTGACTGGAATTGGCTTGGCTTTCTACTTCTGAGTGGCAGAACACTTCAGCAGTGGTTCTTAACTCATGTAAGAAATTATTTTTGGGATTGCATGGCATTGATCTCCTAACTAAAGCCAAACTAAAAACTTAATGTATCGCTGCTTTGTAGATTTAATAGCAGACTGAGTCAAATATTTAGACTGGGCTGTGGCAGACGATACCTTCCCCGCTGGAAGCACATAGCTGTGCCTGTCTGAGAAATCACAGTTTTCTCCTAGAATCCCACTGGCATCACTGAGGCTCTGCCGATGCCAAGAGTTTTGACTGTGGAACCCTATGGTGCCTCTCATGGAGTCACGGCTTGAAGTTGAGCTTTGCTTTCACTCATCAGAGCAATTCACTAGATGAGCAACACCTCACATCTGTGAAGTGCTGGAGTATTTGTCTTTTCAGCTTAATTGTGACGGAAATGCCATCCAGGAAAGAAAAGCACCAAATTGCTCTTATGTTCAGTACGGTATTTAATCAACATCATAGTACTGAAAACATTCTAGTCTTCTTGTGTGTGTCTATTTCATTAGCTTTCCATTTTTTCAAATCTGATCATATGATACATCTTTGTCTCCCTTGTCCTGCATCTTCATTTCTCTCTTTGGTAATAGCCTCATGCCTTAATGCCTTAATCAATTTAAACACGCAGTGTCTTACTATGTATCGTAGGCTACTTGTTGGTCTACATGAGCTGATAGTTCTGCAGTAGCAATCACAGAACATGCTTTAGAACATAAAGCTATATCCAACTGTAATTTTATGGATTATATAATGGGATGACATTTAGTACCAAAAAGTCAAACACCGGTAAGTAGAACCAATATTGTACTCAGTCATGATAAACACACTTTTGGTATCTTTAGAAAAGCTGAAAAATCAATTACTTCTAAGCTTACCTGTTCTTATGGAAAAGGCCAGTAGGAGTTCTTGAAATATGTTAATTTATATCAGGTTTCATGCTGTCATATAAAATTTAACAGTTAGTCTGCTGCCAACACTGAAAGCCTCTGGGATATAATTATTCCCTCAATTCTACTTGGTGGTTTAAGGAAAAGTTATATAAATTATACTACCTACAAATTCTGCAGGTTGTTGTAACTGTTCCTTTAGGATCTGTTACACTTCTGTAGTGCCTGTTTGTTTTACAGTTATAATTTGGAAAGCTTTTCTGGGGAAAAGTGAAAATATCTGTTTTAACCTACACTTCCAGCTTTTAAATTGCCTAATACTAACAGAAACATGTTTTTAAATGTCACTGAAAGTTATTATGCTGTTTCTGGCCATTGTAGCTGTGCTTGTGAAGGCCAAAGTATGAAACAGGATGAAAAGTGGAACTTGAACAGCCTGTTTTTATCATCCAAACTAAAACAAACTAAAAGAAAGAAATAACAGATATGCAATGGGGAAAAAAAGAAAGCGCCTGCTCTTAAATACCAAGCTTCCTTGTACTCATACAAGGGTTTTACTTTAGTCCAGTGCGGCTTGTGGTGAAGCTTTGGAAGTATTGTAAGCAGTCTGATGCTTAGGTGAGATGAAGCCCACCCAAACTCTAGCACTTGTAAAGGTATATAGGGTGACCTATATAGGGTGACGTTGGAGGTGTGTTTTATAGGTGGTTAAAGGGATCTAGATGGCAAGGTTAGACAAACTGCTTAACTTTCAGAGGTGAGATGAATTCTACCCTGCTTTTTCCATGTACAACAGATCAGCTGAGGAGTAGCAAATATACTGTGAATTTGGGTCCCTCTCATTTCAATAATAAGCCGCATGTAATAGTGTCTTGAGTGAAGTAAAGTTAAATAGCCATCCCTAGTGACTGGTCTCTATTTAGCTTGAATAAGAT
Organism: Mycteria americana; assembly: GCF_035582795.1. Lineage (NCBI taxonomy): Eukaryota > Metazoa > Chordata > Aves > Ciconiiformes > Ciconiidae > Mycteria > Mycteria americana. The sequence continues at coordinate 11,602,007 of NC_134370.1, forward strand.
TGATCTCAGCTGATTACAGCAGTGTAAAAAATGCAGTGCTTTGTCTCTGCTAGGATTTGATATTAAGGTAGATGCCTTTGTGCTGAAGGTTCCAAGTCTTGTTTATACAGCATGTCCTTACTTTAACTGGAGTTTCCAGAGCTGAAGGTATTGGAGAACCATGCAGGGGTACTTAATCTAGTTCTAAGGGAGGTATGTTGGGTACTGCGAGCAGTATACTTGCTTCTGCTTGATGCATTGCATGGGCTAACTTTGCCAGTAACAGTATGAAACTACCTGGAGTTTATGGCAGCTCTCTTCTGCCTGTTTACTGCATTGTTCCATGTAAATGTGAAATAACTGGTTTTCAATTAGTGTAAACTTCCTAAAGGGTGTTAAGACTAGTCTAGGGGATTCCCAAACATGTATTCCAGGTGATACATCTTTGTTGCGTAGTCTAAACTGAAATGGTTTGCGGTCTAAACCTAACCTTTTGAGGGGCCAAAGTGTTCTGTGTAATCAGGAAAACTGTCTTGAGTTGACAGTCAGTGGCAGGGCTTTGACATTGGTTAAGAAGATGTTTCAGAAGAGGTTTAATGCACTGGAATGGCTTAGTGGTCTCTAAAGGGAATGCTAATGTTATCCAAAACATGTCTGATATAGGCTGTAATGAATGACTTTGCAATGGTTAGTATTGCAAGCCTATTCTGACATTGATCAGGATAATATATTTACACATGTTAATACTAGGGCATTACCCAACAGTGACTGAAGAATTCATTAGCCACTCTTGTCTCTGTGCTCTCTAGATAGAACAGGGGCTATTTATTTTAGTGCAACTTCTTGAATGGCTTTGCAAACTGGAATTAATTATTGGTTGCTAATTTCTTCTAATGTGAATCCATACTCCTTCTGCTTACAGCACCACGTGTTCTATTGCCTTGCTTTATTTCAGTACTTTACAGCTCTAACCTCCAAGGCCTTCACGGAGATGAGAAACATAATCAAGGACAGGTTAATTCAGTGTCAGCACTGTCGGAAAACTCTGACCAGGATCAGTGTACAGTGACAGTAGCTTCCCAGGCTGGGCTTAAATACTACTGTCAGGGAAAACCAGTGTGTAGAGTAAATCTGAAGGGGCAATTTTCAAGGACATTTGTTTAAAAGGCAGATAAATGCATCATTGAAGGCTGGGAGAAGGGGCGGGAGAGTGGAAGCTCCAAGGGATACAACAAGGCAAAAGAAGACTTTTATATAAAAGCCAGGAAGTGAAGAAGTCCTTGCAACAATACTGAGTCCAGGCTGAGGAGCAGATGGGACTGTAGGCAGCTGGACAGAAATTTAAGGTGGTAAGGTCAGGGCTGGACATGGCTACTGCAAAGTCTTTACCTCTTCGGCCTGGTAGTGCCTGAAAGATCAGGCAGCTAACATGGTGCATCCCCTAGCTTAGCATCTGAAGAAGTTGCCCTCAAGCCTTGCACCCTACAAATCCTGCTTTAAGGGCAGTCTGGAGCAGAATGAATTTAGAGACATTGACTCTTAAGCAGCCCATGCAGTGAAGCTGTTCTGGGATCACAGCTAGCCTTTTCAGGCTATCTGGCAGGAATCCAGCCAGGCTGTGTTAGGGGCTGTGTTTGGCACTTGTCTGCCCCTGTGCCACCATCCAACAAATTTCTGTCATTAAATTCAATACAGATCCAGCTGAATGATTTTAAAAATCAGTTTCTAACAGTTTTTATCCACAAAGATACCATCCAGCTCATAAATAGCCACATAATTTATATTAATGCATTAAACATTAAGATCTAGGACCATGCAGTCTTAATATTGGTGCATTGTGTATTTCATAAATAGTAGCAAAAAGTCAACAACAAGTTAATAACTTTTAGGAACAAATTTTGGAATAACATATCTGGGTATAGCTTTGATATTTTCATGTTTATTTATAAATGCATCTTCAGAGTACGGTTTAGTATATTTTGTTCACTAGTCAGCACTGGGCACAACAGATAGTTAAGCTTCTGAATCAGTTTTTTGAGCTTAAAAAGCTCTTTTATAAGATTAGTGTAAAAAAAGGTCAAATGTGAGATGAGACTATGCTGGATTTTGTGCAGGAGGTAGTTCAATTGCAGACCTGTTCAGCTGAACTTTAGATAATGTGAAAGCCTTGAAAGCCCTGTAAGAATAGCTAACAATTGGAAAGCAGTTTGAATCTAATGCTTTCTAAATTGAGAGTTAAATGGCATGGTTTTAAAGAGAACGCAGCCTATGCTGTGTTTTCTTTACATGTGTTCACTGATGAATAACTAAGCACGTGTTTGGGTGGAAATTGAGACTGTGTAGGTATCTGACTAATTGATCTATAGATGCTAGAAAGTAATTTAGTGTTGAGGTGCAGAGAGTCCATTTCTACATGAAGAGAGATGAGTGTGCTCTCAGGACTGAGTACTGGGAAAAGTACTGGTTTTTCTGGTACTGCCTGCAAGTAGCTTTAACCACATCTTTGTGTTGAGTGTTGGAGGCAAGAGGGGAAGAAAGTGGGAAAATGGCTGCAAATTGACAATAAAATCCAGACTGAAATAAAGCACAGGAATGCCAATAGGAGCTTCAGAAGTACCATGAAGTGCCAATGTCTCTCCATCCTTGAGGTATTTTTTTTAAGTGATAGTTTAAAGTGTGTCAGGGATGTGGCATTTGAAAGGGAATTAAAAGCTAAGATGAATCTTTGAGACCACCTGCGTGTTTGAGCTGTTTCTTATGTGCAGTTGTAGAAGTGAGCTGTGTATCACAGGTGTCCATCAGGCACAGAGAAATTGGCCACTAGTTGGGAAACATTGAGTTTGTACCCATGTGGGAGGGACCATGAAGCTGCAGAGATTTTTGAGGACCTCTGGGCCAAGGACGCCATTCTTTCTGCACTTGGATGTGAAGAAATTTTCAGAGTTTTCAGAGCATTGGTATGGTAATAGAAAGGTAAACACAGTACAGATGGGAAAGCTGTCATGTCATAGAAGAATGAGAAGTGCACAAACAAATTGTAGTTAATTTAACTTTTCTTGTTGGTTTATGCCACGTTGAAAAGCTGCTCTTCCCAAAACACCTCTAAATGTTCATGTTCCATTCTTCCATAAAGTTGACTTTTATAATCCTGTATCTCCTGATCTTAGAACTCTAAGAAATACACAGCTTTTGCAATAGCAGACCCACTAAAAGCTGTGGGAGTCCTGACTCTCTCCAGCACAGCTAGACATTAGTGTTAAGGATTACAAAACAGCAACAAGAAGCTTGGCTGAAAGCCCCTCCTCTTATCTCTTGTTTTAATTCAGTCTGAGAAATCAAGGCTGATAGGACTGTACTGTCAGCTGTAGTCTGACATTTCTTATATTCCAAAAAGAGTTGGTATTTGTAGCAAGAAACTCATGGGGAAGGGAAGACTTAACTCTCCAGCTGTGCTAGACGTAATCCCAAAGCTCCTGTCCTAGTGTGCTGATACTGGTGTGTGAGGGGATTCTGGAAGGTGGGTTAAGTGGTGAGAAGCTGCTGAGTTTCTGCCGGTGAGCAAGATGCCTTGACTAACTGTGTCTCCCCTAAGTTTAAAGAAGGGCTTGGATCAGGGGAGGTGTCCACCCACTTGCATTTGCTAGCCTTGCTCTCTGTGCCAGCACTCCTTAAACACTGGAGAGAACCAAGCAAGAGCTGGTTTGGGCTGGGACTGACCAGGCCAGCAATCCCATGGATGAGGCAGCAACAGTGTATGGTGGTGAGCAACAACGCAGGGTGGCCAGGCTCTACTGGAAGCACGCGTGGCAGCACCTCTCAGCTGCATCACTGTTGTGCTCGTCCACCATGTGCTGGGTGCACAGACGAAAAGGGTAAATCCCCAACACCCCCACTTGATCTGTGCTCCATTGACAGCAAGTTCAAAACTCCTCCTGCAGCAGAGAGTATAGAAGGGAATTGCTTGGCTTAGCTGCTGATTTCAGTGGATTTTCCTCTTTAAGGGGATTAGTCTGGCCCTTGGTGGTGTTTGTTTCTCCTTGTATGCTTCTGAATTTAAGCAGTGGAAATCATGAATAACAGAATATTTTGTTGCTTAATCACAGGGCATAGCGTGCCTTACTGTGAGATAGGACAGTTGGCTTGCCCTTAGAGCATGAATAAACACACTTTTTTTCATTAGGAATACAGCTGCTTAACTTGGCTGATAAATGTACAGAAATTTGGGGTGTTGCCTGCACCAAACTGCCTTCTTTGCATGTAAGTCACCCTACCAGTATGGGAGAGAATGTGATTATTTTCAAATTAATGTTCCTTTGACTAAACACCTCTACTTCCCATCCTTACTTTTTTACCTTCAAACACCTTTGTATAGTAGCACTTATACTGAAAGATTGTTTCTGGCAATTATAGTTACATAGAATAATTCTGCTGAGATTATAGCATAAGAGAATAAGAAAAAATGATGAGGATATACATTATGTTCCTGTTGCATCTCCACTGAATGGGAAATGTGACTATGAGCATTGCTATTGCTCCTTGGCTTCCAACTTAACGGCAGATTTTCTGGGACTGTGATTCTGCTAAGCAACTGTTTGAAGAAATGGTTTCAAGATAAGAAAAATAAATTATTTTAATGCATATTTGAACAGGAGGCATTTATTACAACTGATGTAAAAAAGAAGAAAGGAAATTGCTGAACTTTCCAGGAGAGTTGTGCAAGTCTCAGGTCTCCAGTTTATGCCTTTTGGTATCCATTATTCGTATGTGTCCTACATTCATCCTTCCTCCAAACTGTATTTGCTCTTTCCTCTTCCCCTATGTTGCATTCCAAAGGGACTTTTTTTTTCTGAGGTACTGCAGCAACATATGCAGTATATAAGATGGCTAGAACAACATTAGAAACATGACTGACCTCTTTAAATTATTTAGAAAGACCAAAAAAACACCAAACCCAAGTAGAGAGAAATGGGAAAGGATATAACCTTGTCACAGAATAATTGAGGAGACCCTGCCTAGTGTTCCCTTTTTCTTGGATAGAAGCCACCTTTGCTGAGCAGTGGCTCTCTGGGCTGCTCAGATCTGTTCCCTCCCCCATGTTCTCTGAGCTTGAGTAAATCACATCATTATCATTCAGTGACAAGTAGTGTCCCTCAGGGGTCCACAGTGGGACCAGTACTGTTTAATATCTTCATCAGTGACATTGACAGTGGGACCAAGTGCACCCTCAGCAAGTTTGGACAAGCTGGAGAAGTGGGCCCATGTGAACCTCATGAGGTTCAACAAGGCCAAGTTGCAAGGTCCTGCACCTGGGTCAGGGCAACTCCCAGTATCAGTACAGGCTTGGGGGATGAAGGAATTGAGAGCAGCCCTGCAGAGGAGGGCTTGGGAATACTGGTGGATGAAAAGCTGGACACGAGCTGGCAATGTGTGCTTGATGATGATCAGAGGGATGGAACACCTCTCCTATGAAGGAAGGCTGAGAGAGTTGGGATTGTTCAGCCTGGAGAAGACAAGGCTCTGGGGAGACCTTATTGCAGCCTTTCAATACTTAAAGGGGGCTTATAAGAAAGATGGGGACAGACTTTTTAGTAGGGCCTGTAGTGACAGGACAAGGGGTAAGGGTTTTAAACTAAAGGAGGGTGGATTCACACTAGATATAAGGAAGAAATTTTTTACAATGACAGTGGCAAAGCACTGGAACAGGTTGCCTAGCGAGGTGGAAGATGCCCCACCCCTGGAAACATTCAAGGTCAGGTTGGATGGGGCTCTGAGCAACCTGATCTAGTGGAAGATGTCCCTGCTCATTGCAGGGGGGTTGGACTAGATGGCCTTTAAAGGTCCCTGCCAACCCAAAGTATTCTATGATTCTATTCTACCTAAAGTTGAATTTCCAAGATATCTGGGAATTGAAAATGAATCCATCATTGAAACAATAGATGTATGGTTGCTCTAGCAGTATTCTTTCTCACCTGTGACATAAATGCATCTCCTGGCTTCCCAGAACATTTGCAAAGGCTGTGTACTTAAGAACTAAATAAAGTTTTCTGAAATTAGCTCTTTGGACTTGACGTCAGGAATACAAACCCTTGATTTATATGGCTTGGCTGGCCCCACCTCATTGCCTTGAATGCACTCCAAAATATGCAGAGGTGCTGAGCTCAGCTGTTCTCAGCTCAGTGCTGTCTTCTGATGGAAGCGTTGACGTGTGCATGTGTGTGGGTCCCTGGCAAAAAAGCAGAGATCCTTACAATCTGGTGGGTGTTCCCTGTCACTAGCACTTCTGTCGCTGCCTCTAAGACCAGAAATATTCTGCAAAGATCCCTAGATGATCAATATATCTCTACTTTTTTCCTGAATTTTAAATTTTGCTTAAATGTCTCATTGCAGCCTGTGTCTATAGCAAATTATTCTATGTGCTACAAGTTGTTTCAGTGGCTGTCATTAATGCTTTTTGAAGTATTTATCTGAATGCTCTGGATATTTTTTATTTGAGAGGCGCTCTCTGGAACCATTAGCGCTCTCTGATTTGCTAAGGTGTAATACGAGCTCTCTTCTGACTGATTATTGCTGTCACTCAGTACAGGTTTGCAGTTTCTTCAAAGGCACAGGTCTCTGAAATCTGCCAGGCAGTGCCTAGAGCTTCTAGCTGCCAACTGCCAGCTTTCGTCAGTAATGACTAGAGAGAAAGCTGCCCTTTCCCAAATCACTTTATGTGTACTCTTATTGCTTATATAATTTGCTTCTCTTAAGTGTTCATTTTTTTCTCTGGATTAGAGAGCCAGAAGCCTGTACTGCTCACTTCGGTTACTGCTCTGTGAGCCACAGAGTGCTCCATGAGTGAATGAACAACAAATCCCCAAAAATTCCTTTCTCTTACTTGCCTTTCTCTTTCACATAGCTATGCTTATAGAGCTAGCTAATTGTTCTGAAGAGAAAGGAGATATATCTATATTTGCACTAATCTAAATACAGCGATGTTTACCTTGGTCTGCAGTTCAGTGGTCTTAATTTTAATCCAGACTTGCGTCTGCTGCTGGAGTGAAACAGCTATATTTTTTCCACCTAAAACCCCATAAGCTACCCCTGTTGTGGAAAAACACCACCTCCTTCCACCGCAAAATAACCAAACCCAAACAAACTCCCCCCCCGCCCCCCCCCCCCCCCCCCAGCACTCTGATTATCAGCCTGTAAGAGGAAGATTACGTCAAAGCCCTTATGCTATGTGTGCATTCAGGTTATCTGAGGATAACGGAACTAGTGCTTTTAAAGGAGTGATGCGGAAGGTAGGCAAGACGACAGTAATCAGGCTCTAACCTTGGGTTCTGGATTTGTCCCATTCACAGTTGTCATCCAGTTAACTACAACCGAGCAGTGACTTCAGTCTTACCCCTATAGCTAATACAGATCCTATAACTTTAGCTTTGTTTCAAGGATTAATGTGCTTAGTTAACGTATTTGCATCTGGTGAATAGCTAGTAAGAATTGTACCTAGGGAACAACTTCCTAGTTTTATGTATTTCTCTTCCCATATGCTACAATGTCACCTTTGGGAACTGTGGTGGGGTTGCTTTTGTGTTAGTAAGAGGTTTCACCTTCTCTACCTCGCATATAACATCTTGTTTCTGTTTGAGTGATCCCAGATCTTGTCAATGGGTGAACCAGCTTCTGATGCCAACAGCACCCTATCAACCTTGGCTAAAAATTTTTGTTGTTTTTCAAATAGCTTGGTCATCATTTTACAAGTTTAGCCAAGCATTGGTAAAAAACCATATGAAATGAGAGAAAGAAATTAAACGTAACCAGTGAGAACGTATTTGGAAGTAGATTTGTGCTGATAACATGTTTAAGGGTATTAGGGTCTTTCTCTGTGACAGTAGCAATCTTCCTGCTGCAGCCCGGCAGCTGGAGCTGAGCTGGATGCTTACCCTGCCAGGGGCTAGAGGTTGACTCTGTTTAAAACTCCTTGTCTTTGTTAGAAGTGCTACAAGGACATGACGATATATTTATTTTCCTTTTTTTTTTTTTTTTTTTTTTTCTGGAAACAGTGTGGAGCCCACTAACCCTTTCTTGAGCAATGCAAATGGCTGTCTCTCCTTGTCAAGTGCCAGAGCTAGCCCAAGAAAATCCATCAGAAAACAAAACAGTAGATTTCTATATAAAGCTAGCCAAAAGTCAACATCAAAGTACAAGGAGGTAATTTAAACCTGCATTGCTTTTCTACGGCATGCATCCTTAGCTGCTTTTAATTTACTGTGTCCTCCCCTTATTTTTGCTGTTTTTTCTCTCCCACACAGGTTTTTATAATTTGATAAAGAACAGGCTGTTCTTACTGGAACTGGAAAAAACAGGCTTTTTTTTTACTGGAAAAGGGAGGTAAAAGAAAGCCTACCCCTCCCTTCCCAAAAGGGAAGCAATAAAGTTCTAAAAAGAGGGTGAGTAGCAAGTGCCTATATCCGGGATGCTTGATCAAGATTTCTAAAAGAAAGAAGATGCAAAATTATTGAACTACCGATTGCAGTGTTAAAAACACAAGCCAGTGGAAAGGAGCTGCTACTTGTTATCAAAACGTATGTCTGGTGATTTTAATGTGCTCTTCTGGGGAGAAATGACAGCTCTTAAAATTTATATGAGCCAATGAATGTGTGAAGCAAAACGATATGGATACTGTGGTATAGCTAGCTCCCTAAAAAAGCTTTTGGTTAGTTTCAGCCAGAGGTTTTTGTAGTAACTGAGCTGTCACTGATGTTCATGTAAGTGACATGTTGTGAAAGATGGTAAAAAAAAAAAAAACAAAAAAAAAAACCAACAGTTTGTGCAATGGGGGAAACTGTATGTGCATAACAATATGGAAAAGGGGTGAATGAAAAGAGAGAATTAAGACTTGATACAAAAGGAGTTAAAATAAAAACTGTTGCAGAAGGATTTCACCATCCTCAGTTTCTGAACAAGAAAGTGGCAAAATAATTCTACGTTAGTAAAAGCAAAGTAATGAACACAGGGAAGAATATTCCCCTAACTGTATTTGCACAGTGATGGGCTTAAATATTGTCATTCAGGAAAGGGATCTGTGAATTATATTCGTGGTCAGGACAAGAACTTGAAGGCCAAATAAAATAATGTAGAGGGTCTGAATGCAAATAGCTTTGATGGCAGTGTCAGCAATTTAATTACGTGCTGCATAGAATGTGTTTTGAAGGCCAGAAATATAGATGGTTTCAAAAGGCAGATGGTCATGGAAGTAAGGTCCATCAAGAGTTCTTAAACAGAGAAGATGGCAATGCAGGCTCCTGGTCTCAAATGTTCCAAAACAAGGTTTGCTGGGAGTGTAGATCACGTACCAGGAGGTATAATGCTATGTCTGCTTTAAAGCATGTGCTGCCTGCCACTGGGAGCCTGGTACTCAACGAAACACCCTAGTTTGTTACAAGCGACTGCTAAAAGGTTAAGATCCTCCTTCGTTTGCAAAAAGATAGCCAAATTTAACTTCCTTATGCAGGGGGTCTCTGGGAAATGTGAAACAGCCTATGTGGTTTTTCTACAAGCTGAAGTGTAAAAGTTCTTTGGCAAGATCCGTGCAACAAAAGGACAAATCTTCAACGTAACTGTTTCACCTAATGACTTGTCTTACGAGCTTGGTACGACCACTATGTAAGCACCTTTTCAATGCCATAAGGCAAAGCTAGGGAAGGGCTGCTTTCAGTTCCCAGTGGCACCTGGCACAGGCTGGCAGTTTTTTACTGTACTTGTGTACAGAGGATGGTAGGAGGAATGTACTAATTTTCCACGTCAGGCTAGAGTGATTTAAATTTTTCTAGTTCATCACCACTTAAGTACCATATGATGTCAGTAGCAGGGGCAGAAATAAGTCCAGACTTCCAATCCTCTACTCAGAATAAGACGCAATACTGGAAAAGAACAATGTTTCTGTGATATCACAGAATCATATAGGTTGGAAAAGACCTTTAAGATCATCGAGTCCAACCATAAACCTAACACTGCCAAAACCACCACTACACCATGTCCCTAAGCACCTCATCCAAACGTCCTTTAAATACCTCCAGGGATGGCGACTCAACCACTTCCCTGGGCAGCCTGTTCCAATGCTTGATAACCCTCTCGGTGAAGAAAAATTTCCTAATATCCAGTCTAAACCTCCCCTGGCGCAACTTGAGGCCATTTCCTCTTGTCCTATCACTTGTTACCTGGGAGAAGAGACCGACCCCCATCTCTCTACAACCTCCTTTCAGGTAGTTGAAGAGAGCGATAAGCCTCTCTTCTCAGGTAGTTGAAGAGACCACCCCTCAGCCTCCTTTTCTCTAGGCAATATGAAGGTGTTTGAGGAAAAATTTTTAAGTTTTGATCCAAAAGTGAGGGTAACTTGGGGAAAGGGAGCCCTTAGGAAAGGCAGGAAAAGGAGAGTACAATTAAAAAATTGGTCAATAGGCTGTTAACAGAAGGGTCTGAATAGGAGGTCTTTTGGGGGCATTTCCATAGTAGGAAGAAAATGGTCCTCTAGCTCAATGTTCCTTTTCCCAGGAAACAAACATTTGAACCAAAGTGGCTGATACTATGAAATACATCACAGGTAAAGAGCCTCACAGTTTAAAAGACCAGAGCTGAAGAACTGAGGAAACTCATTTCAGGAGGAACTTTCCTCAGTCTCTGTAACTTTGATGCAGAAAGTTAACAGACGTACTTCTGGACAAGGAAGAATGACATGAAAGTTTCATGAATCCCAAGATAAATGGAGATTTGGAGAGAATCTTGTTAGTAAGAGATGAAGAGAAACAACTGACGAGTTATCTATAAATCATGAATATTCTTTGTGAGGAGTAAAAAAGATTCTACGTTACTGTGGTAGCGATAATGGAAAATGGCTTGCTGAGTGACAGAAAGATATTGTCTGCAAAGGAAGAGGGAAGCCATTTACTGACTCTTTCCCTTTACTCATAAAATTATCCCTCATGTTCTGTCAAATGTCAGTAGAAAACACCTTTTACAGTACGGTCAGTTAAACTGATCAACATGGTAAAATAGAAGGCTTTTCCCCTGTGAGTAGAGTATTTCTCAAAGCTTTAACTTGTTTAAAATGCAGGACAATGTTCCACTGTTCTCTGCACTTTCACCACCTCAAGCTTTGTGGCCCAGAGTTCAAGGCTGTCCGAACCTCCTGAGCGGTATGACGCAACGGTTTTCCAAGTACTAATTCCTGCTTGAATCGGAGCATCCTATTTGATGGGAAAAATGTCCATTCCGATTCTAAATATGTTCTTTGATGTAGAAATGACCATAGATGTTGAAACTGTTCACCCAGGATTAGTCATATTTTTTGTTGGTGGAAATAAAAATGTACTTTTATTTTTAGTCTGAATAAATTGTACTGGTAGTGAAACAATCTGAAAATATGGACTGAACGTTAAGAGATTGTCCTGGCTCTTCCTGATCGTGCAAGAAACCTCCCATTTACACTAATTCCTTCAGCTCCTTATTCCTCATTCATTCCTCTAATGTCAGGATGATAATGCCATTGCCCTTCCTGCCTGTTCCTTTGCAAAGCAGCATGAAAAAATACTATTCTGTGTAACCAGCTTACTGCCATTACCCACTGCTGGCCAAGGATTATTGCCTCTTATTTTTTTAAACGAAAGTTGGGTGGTGAACACTGTCCTTACCTCTGTGCCTGCACAGGACCTAGGATATATCTGGAGTGGGGAGTCCAAGCACTGTCCTTGGTTGCTCTCCAAATAACCAAAATATGGAAATACAGCACTTGTAGGCTGTGTAAATATACAGCAAAAGGTGTTTTTCAGAGTCTAGTCTAGGGTATAAGCAGATCATTCCTTCAAATCGTGGCCAGGTTTAGTGGATTATGCTGCCTCTCTGCTGCAGAGCACAGAAAGGACTATTGCTGGCTTTGTGCCTTAGATGCAAGAAAGAGTTATTTAATTAGCAAGCCAGAGTAAATATAAAATGTACTTAATCATTTGTAGGTGTTAAGCATGCGGGAAATCAGGAATCTAGTCAGCATAAGAACTGCTTAGAATTTTTAGAATAACAGAAAAGGGAGAAATTTCTTCGTGGAATGAATTTTCTTTGAAAAAACTTGAAAACCAAAGCATTTTAATAATAGAGGGCATATCATAGTGCCACTGGTGCGTTATAGAAGATACTGTGCTTTTGTACATCCCACATCACAGAATGAATGTGAAGTGTAAACCTCTACTGGTAAAACCTTGTTGCTTATCTCTAATGAAATATTTTAACTAATTTTTTGAAGAATTTCAGAAATTTCTCCTGTACAGTGGTTTAACTTGTTTGTTTTGAGGCAGGAAGAGAGGAAAGGGAATCTTTGCCAAAACTAAACTTTTCTACTGGCAAGTTTCAGCTAACTCTTTATCTCAACCTGTTTGACTAGAGCAGAAGTCATGATTTCCTCTCCTAATCATCTCCTCCCGATTAATAAAGTTCTAAATAATATCTTGCCTTTTAATGGCTATAAATTGCAGAGCTGCTGACTATCTTCCTGTCTAATCTTATCTGGCATTTTTCTTAGAAGCTGCTTGACCCTGCAAACCCTTCTGTCATCTCTTATGTTCTCCCTTACTTGAAGGAGAAAGGGTTTTGAAAAGTCAGTGACCCACTGTGCTGGTAGGTCGCTGACTTGCTTTAAAATAAGGTTGAAATTCTGTGTTTTCATTTAAAAATCCTAAGAAAGGACCTTGCTGAGGTTTAGGTTATACTGAGCAACACCATCAGACCTTTGTGAGATTTATTGGAGAGACTGAAACCAGATAGAGAGGAGTTTGTTTTCTTAAAACAGCTGCCCTATTTTAGAAATCCATCCTGCATTCTTTTGCAGCCAGTAATGCTGCCAACAAGAAACCCTAAAAGTAAATAATTTATTCTGCTCTTCCCTGCCTAAAAATCCTGTAGCACAGTGGTCTTGAGCTTCCTAGTAAGGTCACAGCTCACCTACCTGAACTTGTAGCTGGAGCCCTGATAAGTTTAATGATAGCTGAAATTCTGTCCTTCTCAGGAACTGACCTTTCACAAATTAAAATTTAAAGTACAGTAAAAAAATAGTGAAAGCTACTAAACAAAGCTGTGAATTAAAAAAAAAAAGAAGAAAAAAAAGCCTTGGATAATACTTAGGATTATATTTTATCAGACTTCTTAAACTGAAATATTCAATAATTATAAGCTGTAGTAGTAGTACTTCTGCTAATAGGCAGCACTGTGTTCTTGAGTTTTAAATATTTTTCTTGTTAATGTTTAGGCTTTTGTCTGTAACTAGCAAGGCCAGAAAGGTTTAAGTCTTCCTATGTATTCTAGAGTTGATATTTACTCTGCTCCAGTAATAACTTCTAATTTCTATGTTTGAATAGTGTAGAATTAAATTTTCTAATTTTATATAATTTGGGATCCTGGAAATGCATTAGGATGATATTTTAATAGAAAAACCTGAACTGTGGTGACTGGGTGTTTTTTCCTGGACAGTTAATATTGTAATAAACCCCCTCAAATTCTGTTCCTTTGAATTTCTGCTCTTACTTGAACTGAACACTCAGCATCTGCTCTGACTGCAGACCCAAGATCATGGTTTTTAGCTGTTTGCGGTATGTTTATTGCCAGCTGTGTATAAGGAATGAGAGAGGGAGCTGTAGATGAGGTCTAGGTGAAAGAGGCAACACTTTGTCACTAAGGGGTACATATTTGCCTTCTGGTTGACAGCTGACTGTAAATTGTTGTTTACACAACTGTGTTTTCTTGCCTTGGAAGTGGTGCAGGGACTGCAAGAGAGGACCAACATGTGCTGGCAGAGTTAGAATGGGCTGCTTGAACAGTCTCTGCTGAGATTAGGCATAGGTCATGATCTGTTTCTAGAGGAACCAAATTTATGCTTTCAAACTGTGGACAACCAAAGATAAGTAAAGCTGACCAGACTCCAGGGCCCTCATTTTTTAGGTTTGTAGCTAACGCGCTGTGTGAAGTTAACCTAAGTGTGTCTGGTAGGAGGTCTGAAAAAGCCAGTGGGCATGGCTGCGGGGTGGGCCGTGGTGCCGGCATGCAGGATGGATGTTGGCGTGTGGGAAGGGGAATTCCATCATGCAGCTGACAGGGAGGGGGTCGTAGCTCTTCGGGGTGGTGGCTCACAGCTGGCCCGGCAGAGCCGGCAATGAGGTGTGCTGGGCAGAGAGGGGTCACTGGCAGTTGCAAAAGCTCCTTTTCCAGCAACATCAATAGAGGTAGAGACATCTCTGCTCAGTCTCCTGACTTCTGAGCATCACCTGTTGTCCTTGCCCAGGGCTCCTCGGTCACCTGGTTTCCCGCAAGCTGAAAGTTTAACTGGAAATGACTTCCTTTAAGTTGGTGTCAGAAAAATAGAGAAAATATTAGCATGTTTGATTTCCTTGCCTCTTAAAATCAAGCTATAAGGACAACTTTTTTTGATTATAAAATGGAAATGTTGACTTGTTTTGGACAGACACAGTTTGGGTAAAAGTTGGCCTGTACTTAGGAAAAGTAAAAGCTTACAAATAAGTAGTAAATAGTCAGAAAAATGAAAACAACCTCCTCTTATCAGGTTTTATATTTTTCTGGAAAAATAACCTCTCAGTGTGAACCATTATTTTCCCCCTTCTTTTCGTTGGGCCTTTGAGCTAAAGAATATATTTGTATTAACCATCCAATTACACTACTGCTAACTTACATGGCCATTTTCCTGGGTAAACAAAGCTAATGAATGCATAGTACCTATTTAAAAGCTATTCTCAGTAGTGGGACATTCTCTCCTTCTCCACACGCCACTGCATAAATGGGGATGGTCACACTGTGGTAATTATTTTTTTTTTCCTTACTTTTATTTATAAAAGAAGGCAAGCAGAGGGGCCCTCCTGCTCTGCCTAGGTTATTCTATGGGCTATAAAGCAATCTGCCAATTATGCAGCAAAGCTAAACCACGAGGGGAAAAAAAACCCCACAGTGGTCTCAATGCCATGAACATCCCCAGCTACACTGCAGGCTGAATTTTGCCTTCTGCCAGTGCCTAGTGCTGGGAGTGAAACAAGAGTCACTTATTTCTCTGTAACTTAAGAGCAGTGCAAAGTGCTAATTGCCAAGCCTGGTTGATGCTAAACAAATATACAAATGGCTGCTGATGCTGACCCTGGCATGTAGAAGAGCAATTGCCTCTTGCCCTGACAGAGAAGCTATTTCACTGGTGAGCAATGAAGATGCACTTTTCTGTGTGTTTTGAGATTGATTTATTATTTCCTTCTGCCCTTCTAGTAAATTACTATGACAGCCCATAATGCCTGCTAAACTCTGACCAAGAGTAGGGGAAGGAATAACATGGGAATCCATTTGGAGTCTTGCTAGTGGAGCCATGGAAGTGCCCTGCATCCCTGATCTGCCCTCCAAGGCGGTCTTAGCTGCTGAGAAGGGCTCTCCTGCTCTGTCCCCTGCTATGCTGCATGGCTGTAGAAATGACTGTCGGGTATTTTCTCCCAGAGAGCAAGAGGGAGGAACTAGAGAGGGAGAGTTTTGTTTTTCCGTCTGGGGGGACGGGAAGCCTGGAGAGGAATATCAAGTGGTCGTCAGTCTGTCGCCAATAGGAGCAATTGCATGCACCCTCTTAGCCACTGTTCGCATTATTTATTCTTAAAAGTTATCTGTGATGGATACTTAATTCCCTCTCTCCCAATAGTTTATTTCAATGTTCAGTACTTCTTGTTATTAGCAGTCCTTATTACTAGCACACTTTTCCTTATGCTTCCAGATCTGTGCTTTCTGTTTCATACTGCTTTAGAGGTGACCCAGGGGTGCTGCATTTTGACCAGGGAAAGGCATGTGAACCCCTGGACAGTCACTCTTCTTGTGGGAAAAGTGGCCAAAGTTGCCTGTGTCGGTCCAGCTCCCTTTCGGGCGAATCATTAAATATGATAAGGAATAACTTTGACTAGGCTGTAGTTCTAATATATAAAAGCTGGCTTCAACCTCCCAGGTGCAGGTGGGAAAAGAAGGTCAGATGTTAACAAGCTAGTAAATCAACAAGAATAAGATCTAATTAAGATTTAACCATGATGCTAATATATGCCACAATCTAGAGACCTAAGAAATTGCTTTCTATCACAACTTAGAAACAGCTAGAACACTGTCCTATTAGACTAGGTAATAGGGGTCATGTACAAGGGTAGAGAACAAGGCTCTGAGAGTTACCAGTATTTGCCAGTTTTAACTAAGGAAGCTTGCAAAATTGAGATAACATGGTAAGCAATCTCAAAGGATATTCCTCACCCTTCCAAACCAGGTTTTCTGTCTAATTCAATTGTCTGGTTATTGATCTATTAACCTATCTACCCTGTGGAATAACAGCTAGTAATGTTGGTTCATTTTGTTGTTGTATTGCAGCAAATCCTGGAATTTCCTTGAAGAGCTGTGTATGAACTAACACCCTTTCATAAAACAAACAAAACACACACAAAGAACCCCCAACACTCAAACTTGCCAGCACTGCAGCTCTGAAGGCAAGCTGTCTATGGTTAACTTAGCCCTTATATTTGCTGCGTGCAGTTGCAAGGTATCCTTATCGATCCAGAAGCATTCCTTATCAACCTGATTTTCCTAGTAGAGGGAGGGGAGGTGAATTTTGGCCTTGTTTTCCCAGAGGAGGTGCATCCCAGAGGACATGGTACCCCTTCTGCAACACAGCTGCCAACACTGAGCTGTTCTGCAGTGTTTGAGGAGGAGCTGGGAGGTGAGAACAGTGATTAAACCTGCAGCTCCTGGGGGAAATCCTCCCCCAGGCCCTATCAAAGTTAGCTGCCTGCGATCAGTCCAGGGAGGAAGGACAGTAGTTTGGAAAAGGCAAGTCAGTTCCTGTTTTCCATAGCCTTAATAAAAGGCTTCTTGCACAGCTCTCCTTAGGGTGATGGTTTGTAAGCCTTTGCTTAGTTTCTGTTTTCTTCCCATGGATGCACAGTTTTGGGGGTCTTGGGCTCATGGTGATGTAAAGAGCTAAAAAAGCACCCTTAGCTCCTTAAGGTCATAATCTTTTTGCCTTGCATAGCAACAGCAGCCTATGGTATGTTAAGACCCAAATATGTGTGAATCTGGGATGTGAGTATAGCTGGACTGAAAAAATAATTGTTGGATGTTCATGTTATCTTTTTCTATCCTGGACACAGTCAGTGGCAGTCTAATGACTGGTTTAGAAGATTGCAGGAGACAATTGCTAAAGCAATCGGCAAATATGATTATAATGTCTCAGTTCAGTAGACTTTGTGTCTTAAGTGAATTTGGAAGTGAAACATCTCCTAATTCAAAAAGCAGTATAAGAGGAACAGAACCTCTTTCATAAATTAAAATTGTCAGTTATTCCACTGTCAGTTATTCAATATTTCACTCATAAATTGTACTTTTTAATGTTGTACTTATATTTTGTCTTGCAGCTGTAGTTAAAGAAAAGTTTTGAATGAAAGAAAAAGGGAAATGAAATGTATGTGTCTTGGTGCAAGGGAGACTTCTGGGATGTAAATAATGCATGAGAGATTTCAGCACAAGAATGAAGGATTTCAGAGCCTTCAGAATTGGTCCCCTTTCGTATCATTAATAAAAAATGAACCATTACAACAACTAGTGCTTGTATAGTCAAAGCAGGGTAATTCGGTAAGTGAAGCTTTGCTTTAGGCAAGTGAGATTTCTTTTTTCTTTTATTGGGTCAGCCACTAATTGTGGGTTGGGTTCATTTTTAAGGTAAGCCAGTGCCTCTGGACTTACATATGCAAAAACTACAGCTGAGAGTTGCCTCTTGCTGTATGCTTGCCCCCTTCTGAGTTTCAGCCTGTGAATACTCAGAATAACCAGTCGTGGTTACAAACGGTGTTCGTTTTCCTTGCATGAAAAACAGATTTGTGAGGAAAACGAGCGTGCTCCTCTAAAAAAGATGAAAGTGGATGGAAGGGCAAGCATGGCCGATGGTACAGAGAGCAGAAATGCAAGTGCTGGAAGCAGGCGGGCAGGGCTGGATCTCGGGGGAGAGGGGAAGGGAGCCGGCTCCTGGCCGGGCGGCACTGCGTGAGCCCTGCCGTGCCGTGCCGTGCCGTGCCGTGCCGTGCCGGCGGGGGGGCCGTGGTCCCTCGGGCAGCTGGTGGGAGAGGGGAGCGCAGTGGGACGGCAGCCCGTCCTTCCCAGTGGGCGAGGGATGTACGTGTTCGTGCCGTGACAAACAACGCAGGGACACTGAGCGCTACCTGTGCTATTGCCTTCACGCTGCAGACACCAGAGTGATGGCAGTCCTAAAAAAAAAACCATCCACGCTTGCGATAATTGAAGGCTGAGCTTGTCTCCGCGGCGTGTGGCAGGAAACCAGTCATCCTCCTTGCAGGCTTTGTGTTCATGGGCAGCCAGCGTGAGACAGGAGAAGGGTCTCATTTCCCCTGCCTTTGCCTCATGCAGCCAAGGGGCCTAGAAGGGTAAAGGGGGGTTTGTTTGCTGACATCTCCCAAGTCAGGGAGAACAGATTTAAATAGCTGTTCAGGTTAAATTTGAAATGATTGCTGGGCAGATGATGATTTTCTCTGGGAAGATTTCTTACACTGTTTATGTTAAAAGATCAGTCAGATGTTACCAGTGAGCTGCAGCTGCCTGCATTAGTGAAGAAGCAGAGAAAACCTCCCTGCTTTCTGGAAAGCAGTAAGAGCATCCAAAGCCTGGTATGGACATTGCCATGGCTGCTGTTACCAGACCAGGTAGTTTCTTCCTCTTGTTGACTCCAGCAGGAGATGCAAGAAATTGCTTCATCCCCGTTACCCAGATGTCCTTGCTGTGGGGCTGTAAACATCCCCTATGGTTCATGTGGGATGCTTGCAGTTTAGCCCTCTTGGAGAGCATTTTTATCTCTTTTTCTGTCTCCTCCTCCCTTGCATCCTCATCCTTCCCCTGGAAAGCATCTGCTGAAGGCTGTGACACTATCTGCTGCTTGTTATCCTGACAAACCCAGGCTTCCATGCACTCCTGGGGTACCAAAGCCTGCAGAAAGCAGCTGACTTCTGATAAGTTAGTGTCAGCTCTTCATCAAAGCCTTGTTAGTTTTTAGAGCATCAGCCTGGCAAATCAGTAATGAATGTAATATATTGGAGCCCATGGAAATGACCTCATTGCTTCAGTATATCTCTAATATACTTCTGCTTTCTCCTGGTGGCTTAATATGTATCTTGAAAGGGTTTTCAGCTGTGAGAACTCTGAGAGCCCTTGTGACTTTTTTTTTAATCTTCTGTATTAGCTATTGTCTTCTCTCACTATCGTGTAAAGCAAGGTGCCTAGAGGTACTTCTACATTAGCCTTTTGCTTTGGATGAGAAGAACATTTCTGAAGTGAATTGTGGGACTGTCCCCACATATCATTCGCATCCCAGAGCCACTTGAAGGCTGTGAGGGGTCTTCCTTTTTGACGGAGTTAAAATAATAGATACGCTCTGGCAGCGCAACTTATGTAGTTAAACTGGCAATGGGTGCCTAGTCTACATGACCAGGCTAGAACTAGTCCAAACTTAGAACTTAACCCTCAAATGCCGATAGTGGGGATGCTGGGACCTTGTTACCAGCTCTTCACTGTAGTGATCCACTTTGACCTGTTAACATATAAGCACTTTTTTGGCTGTGTCCGCAATACTTAGCCCTCTAAATTGTTGAAAGTTGAAAACCTCATTTTTTTTCCCAAATATACTCAAACCGTCAAAGCTTTTCAGTACCAGACTGCTTTTGGTTCCTTTTATTTGACCATTTTGAAACATGTCATTTTATAAGCACTTAGGGTTAAGCAAAGCATTTATCAAGGTCTGGCCTCACTGTTTAAATGTATATTTAGATATGCTGAAGTATATATTTAGATATGCTGAAGTATAAGCACTTCTGATATAGCAGGTGGCAGCTCCTTTAATAGCACACAATCATGTGGCAATTCAGAAGAGAAGAAGGATATAATGGCCCAGTGAAACTACAGAAGGTATTTTACTCTCCCCGGTTTGTATCTGGTGATACAGTCAGATCAGTCTGAATCCCTTTGTTCTGGAAACGGAAAACTCCTCCTGGTTGGAGTGGGAAGGCAACATTTTTTTTTTTTCTATTAGAAATTTCTTCTCTTGAAGAAGAACCTCTCTGTAAAACTTTTTACCCTGACAAGCATCCCTCTGCATTGGATTGCAGCAGGCCCCAAGGCGCCAGTGCTGCCCTCCAGGTCACTAGAAATAAAGTAGCAGTGCAAAACTACTTACTGTTCAAATAAAAAGGGTTTTAGTGTGGAAAAGGAAGTCCGTGCTTGTAGACGTGTTTGATGGATGGAGATCTAAGGGAGAAGAGTTTAAGATGGAAGAAACTACATAGAAAAAAACAGTTACAGAAGGTTTGAAGATAGCTGGGATGGAGAAAAGGGTCTATGTAAGGAATAAAAGATCATGAATAACACAAGGGACTGCTAAGATGAGAAGATATTTTTGGCTACTCCACACTCCTGGGCTTCTTAGATGCTTCCCTTCCCAGTGGTACTGGGTCAGGACCAGAGGGCTAAGAATTTTCTGCGTTCTTGAACAACCTGGCACCATGTGCAAGCCTTGGTTTTATCCTCCCAGCAGTTTTCTCATGCTCAGTCAAGACTGTCAAATTTCTATTGTGTTAGCTTTAAGGCAAAGTTCTGTTATATAGTCCATAGAGAAAATAAGCAATAAAAGTGTAAATGGCTTGAGAATACAGCAAAGGCGTCTATCACATGAGAGCTTGCTGTGCTGTGTCCCAAAGTCCATCCTTGGGTTTTATGTTGATTAATTACTAGAAAACTCATATGAAGCATTTTGTCAGTGGAAAGGAGTTGTTCAATAGGAAGACACAGCAAGTGCTCTTTGTGTCTCTGGGTTTGGCTGGCTGCCCTTTCAACCATCAGAATAATTTTAGCTCTGGGCAGGTGCCTTCCCCTAGCTACAGCTGAGCTGGGCAAAGAGCGTTACGCTTGGCACCAGAGAATTCCTCTCATGCCTGCAAGCACAGCTGCATCCTCCATCCCAGTTGTCAGAATCATTTGTGTTGGGTAAAAAGAAACTAAAAAAACCCATAACATCAAATATGAGAAATGTTTAATCTTATTGAGCAAATTAATGTTAGGGACCAACTATATGTGCAATTATATAGCCACACTGTCCTCTGCGCTCTTCCATTCCTTTCACTGAATGGGTCAGGAGCATCGCCTTGGTTGTCAGGGTGGTACACCTAATTATTGCCTTACAGCAGCCGTACAGTTGCTACTGGCTCGTACGTTGCTGAAACCTTCTGTAAGAAAAGGTCTTGCGGAGTCAAATCCACATTGCACAAGCACGGTTTCCAGGTGATCAGGAGCTTTCTACCTGTTTTGTGCTATCGCATCAGTGCAAAACAGATGGAGCAATTGTCCTGCAAAGCTGATCATCACATTTGTGTTTTAGTATAGCAATTTTGCAACTGTGTGCAAAAATGCAGATGTTAATTTAGGTCAATTAACAGGAGTGTTGTGTATCCCTTAAACAGGAGACTGTAAAGGTGGTAATAAACTTAAATAAACTAAATAATAGACAAAAATCTACTTATGAGCTTTTGAGCATGATGCCTTTCCAATAGAGTAATCAGCTTCTGTTAAAACGCGAATTTTGACTCATCACCTGGGAGACTAGTGAACACCAGAGAAAACACTAGACGCAACTAAATGCAGCCAGTTCATTAAAATACATCCTCTTCTAATAAAAAGTACCGCTATCTCAGGAGGGTTGTATATCTGAGCTTACTTCTCTGAAGAAAGACTTGCCAAGAGCTTCTAGCTATACAAAGGAAACCGGAGGAAGACTTACAGATCTTATACAAGCTTAGACCTTTCAGGACTTATATGATGTTTCATATACTACCTCACTCTTATTGCAGTAAGTATCCTGTAGGGTGACTTTTTGAAAGTTATTTTAACTGGAAAAATAAACGAACTTTGGAGACAGAAGCTTTTTCAATCTTAAAAAACCCCAAACTCTAATACTGGAAACTAGATCTGCACAGAACAGGTTTTCTCCACAGAAAATTCTGGTGGATTTAGCAATACATGCACACACACACGTGTGTGTATATATATGTAGAGAAAATGGTACTTTTATTAAAAAGAAGCAAAGTAAACCTTTTGGATTTTAAGATGTTTTCAAAACCTGAATATTTTAAGTTTTCAGCTAAAAAGAATCTTTTTAATAAAAGCCAAAAAAATTAAGAGGACCACTTAAAAGTCAATCCCTCAAATACTCTAATGATAGTGAAAAAACATTAAGAGGTCATATCAGCTGTTGGTTAGCCTGAATGTATACTACGGGTCTTCCTCAGTGATGGAGAGGTAGATGGTGTTTGGCTACTGTGTCATGTTAACATATTTGAATGAAAAGCAACAGTATTACCTTTTCTATACATATGTGAAGGGTCTTACAAATGTATTTCCTCTTGGAATTAAGTAATTTTCACATCTTGTGACAGCATCTTCATTATTGCCTTTCCAGGGACCTTAGTTCAATTTGCACTGATCAGTCTAAAAAAAAAAAAAAAATCTAAATCTCTTTAAAACTTGCCTCTTCCTTGTAAACTTTGCCCCTCAGACATGACACTAAATGTTTTGAAAAAGCAGGCATCAAAGATGTGTACCTAGCATATTAGTCCTTTATATTGCACCTACTAGGGGACAAAACCAGTTCTTAGTGCTGATCTCTGAAACAACCAAAAGGCTACAATAAAATATAAAAGAAGAGAGATTAACGTAGCAATATCCCTTGATGTGCTTGTTCCTCATCCAATTCCTGTAAGTAATTACCTGTCTGAAGTTGTACAAGCACTTCAGTTTGGCTAGAGACAGCTATTGATTTAGAAATCAGATGTTCTTGGGCTGGGTTGAAAAAAACTTTTTAAATTAAATTTTTTTCTCAGCCTGCTGTGGCCATGAATAAGCATCATTCATTTTATGCAATTTCTATCTGAAACATTTTTGTATTGGGAATTTGTTTACCACTTGTGGCCTGCTAGTCTGAAAATTAGTTTTCTAACCATGCCTTCTAACCAAGCATTTGAAATGTTCCATTAAATTTTGTAGGTTTTTTGTCTCTATTGTTTTATGGGAATGTTATCTGTCTGTCTTTATGTACATAGTAATGTGATTTATTTTGAAAGATGTAAAAGCCTGGGTTTCCGTGGTCTTAAAGCTTAATTTGAGTATTTATGCTATTTTTAAGACTGAACTGCTGTAAGAGCTATGAAGTTAAGATCTGAAGAGTTCTGATCATTGGAAAACTTAATCAGGAAATAGTCTGCTTCCCTTTCCCTCCCAGGTATTACCTGTAGAATTAATTAAGCAGAAACTTAAGCCTGAGTAGTTGAAAATACTTTTCTGTAGAAAACACATCAAGTGACTTTTTATCTTAAATACATAGGCCAAAGTAGAATGTGTCTTACAGAAGTTACCAGGAGAGGTAAAGTATTGTGAGCTCAGGTAAAAATCTGGAAACTAAATGTGCACATTCCACATTGTAAATGACATTAGTGAACACTTAAGGTTTTTTGAGAATCTCACAGGGAGATTTATTCCTCATAGGAATAGGGAGGTCACAGCCTGATCACAAATGGATGCTTAGAAAAAGTTCTGAACATTTTCATGGCTCTTGTAGTTTAAAAGTAGGAAATGTGGGATGGTGTAATGCTGATTTCTACTGTCAGCTGTGGCTCATGCCTGCCAGGACCCAGGTGAAGTTGAACCAATTTAAACCAATCTATATACATCAGTCACTTTCAGATTGCATTGGTATGTTATTGGTATGTTATCCATACGTTGTCTGGATTTCCCAGAAAATGCTTTTTTTTTTTTTTTTTTTTTTTTTTAGTGAATTAAGCAAGCACTGAGAGACTCATTGTGAGCAACCTTTTCCCCCGGTGCTTTGCATACTTCTGTGCATGGGGAGTGTTACTGGAGCCTGCAAGGCAAACTTCTCAGTGGTTACACACATGAAGGCAATTTAGGGTCTGGATAAGAGATGTGTGGGAGCAGAGATGGAAATACTTCTGTACCTCTCTGACCTAAGCAGCTGTCATAGGACTTTTTTTTTTTTTTCTTCTTTCCCCAATTATTGGCTAAGTCTCTCCAGACCTTACTTCTTCCTAAAATGTGCATGAAAACTATTGTTTTCAAATATACCTCTGTAAGTAATCTTTATCCCATTTGTCAAAACTTAAAGCTTGTTCTACTGGGGAAGGCTGAAAATGACATATTCTCCAGCTATTTATGTTAATTGGAGCCTCCTCTAATATTAAGAGATTTATGAATGTATCGAGAGAGATTGTACTGAATTAAAAACTGCTGTTTCAAGGCTCCTGTCTAGAAAAGAACACTTATTAAAATACACTCCTGAATTAAACAAGAAAGTCAGAAAACATCTAAAAAGCTTCCAGAGAGCAAACAAAGACACTGGAGTGGAAGAGGGCAGAAGAAACCTCATGAAGACGCTGGGCTGGGTGAGGAGGGGTGGCTTCCCATGTGTCCCCTTGTACCCAGGTGCCAATAAAAGCAGAGCAGGAGTGCCTGTTATCAAACCGCTTAGGGCAGGGTGGGTGAAGAGAGCGCTCCTGTTTCACAAACGCAGACTATGTCTGGATGAATATTTAAAGCTGCTCAGACACATGTGTGCTGTTGCAATCTGGAAGGCATGAATTGACCGTAGTCCTGCTTCTGCATCTTAACCACAGCACTTCCTTCTGCTTTCCGGGCCGTCTAGTGGGTATAACGAGACCTTTTGGGATAGTGTTTCTGGCTCTGTTTCAAACACTGCTCCCATCGCTCTCTGGAGATTGCTTACATTGCGAGTTGAACTTCTGGGCGCTTATTCCCTTAGCAATTGTTGCACCTGCAACCTGAAATGCTGCCGCAGACATAAAAATGAAACAACAGCAGAAGTAAAAAAAAAAAAAAAAACCCAACTTCTTGAGAGGTTTCCCATCTCCTAATTCTTATTTTCTCCAGATTGAAATGAAAACATTGTACTAGGCAGGCAAATGTCAACAAACATGATATTTGTTTTTGGTGAGACTTCTGGATTATCTATTGCTGTTGCACTGAGAAAAAGTTTTCAGTATGGGAGTGTCAGGTTCATTAATTCAACTACAAAATAGACAGGATTTATTATTTTCAATAAACTCTAGTAAGAAATGCAATGATCTTTAGTTTTGCCAAAACTGAAAGAAAAAAGAGTATGTATCTGCTGCTGTAAATTTTTTATTTTTCTGATTCTACTTCTGTGTTTGTTTAAATCACACTTATTACTCCTGAGCATTGAGTTGATTGACACATATTATCATATTTTTATTGTTTTTCTGGCTGTTTACAGAAAGCCTGTGTGTTTTCTCCTTGTATTAAAGTACTCGGGAACAGAAAATGCTATTCTGAAGAATCCAATCTCAGGTCAAGCTGTTAGATGCAAGGCCATCTAGCATGATTTGTTATTTATTTATGGGAAAATCCCAAACAAACAGTAAAACTCAAAGGGTTCATGGGTGAAACCCTCATATTCAGACCTTTGAATTGCTCAGAAGTCTGACTCCTCTGCCCCGTTTGGAGGTGTGTGTGCCAATGCACTGCTACTGGCTCTGCAGGATCCCTCTTTGCTACCTGCAGTCTTTTTCCCATTGTTGGCTTTGGGATTCATAGAGAAGCAAGAGCTGGATAGTCATATTCTCAGTTAGTCTCTTAATATCAGAAAATCCCAGAGGAGATGGTGTAGTGCAGACATCTACACACTTGAAAATCTGGTGATGTTGTGGGTGGTCCTATGCGAAATGATATGTGAAGCTTTTGAACTAGCAAGGAGGAAAGGGATTTTATACTCTGTGGCTTCGCAGGAAGGAAAAAAAAAGTGAAGATTGCATCTTATTTCATCTACCTGAGCAATGACCTTGAGTTATGTTCCTGGAGTTCAACATAGTTTCAAGAGTCTTATATTGAACCTCTAAAAGCTCATAGCTACTACTGTAGCTGCTATGCTAGAGTACAAGATCAGAAAACCAGTACGCCATGATGGTGTACAGCTATGAAAATTGTCCAGCATTGCTTTTTGTTCATGTCTTGTTGACATGCACAGCTCCAAAATTACTTAACCTTGCCAAAACTGGGTTTCCCAGGACTTTTGTGTGTGTGTGTGTGTGTGTGTGTAAAAGTTTGCCTGAAGAAGAAGAGGTGAGAGGGTTACAGGACCTGGAAGTCAGAGTCAAGGAAATACTTAGAAAAGCTCTTCACCAGGAGCAGAGGAAATTCCTATGCTGGGGGGAGAGAGAAGGGAAGGGAAGTTTATAAACTCCTTAACAACTCCAGTACCAGGCTGGAAGGAGTCATGAGAAGGCAAGAGCAAAGTTTGCAAACACTTCAGCTCACAGCAGGTAAGAAAGATTGAGCTGGCCTGGCAAGCAGCCATAGCTACTGCTTTTGCTGTTTGTCAGAAACGAAAGTACTTGCAAATAGCGTGATTTTAGACCAAATGACTCTGTGGCAGAGCTGTGGCAGCACTACAGGCTTTAATTTTTAATTTTTTTTTTCTCTGGATGGCTTGTTATTTAAAACAAACAAACATCTCTATATCCTTGTTCTCTTTTACTTTTAAAAGGCTGCTGAGATGACTTGTCATCAATTTGCTGTGGTGAAGTGGGAGGAGAAGTGGATTACTGGCAGTAGATGACTGTCTGCCATCTGGATAGATTTTGTGGCTGATAAAATGTATAATTTGGGCACAGATGTGAGTGCTTGATCCCATACTAGTGCAGTGGCTTACAGACAGAGTATGGAGAGACAGCCCTCAGGTCAAGGGGAGTGCAGACAGCTGTGGAAAGAGGAGTTGGTCTTACCTTGTGGGGAGCAAGGGGTCTGGGCAGAGGCTATGCTTTGGAAAGGTCTTTGAAGTTATTAAACTATGTAGTCAGACCTCCAGATACTTGGAATTATTTTCTTCCCCACTGTAAATCTCTCATCCTTTCCTTGCTCCTCATTCCTTGTAGCGCTGCCTAGAGCTCAGCTTTCAGCAGAGTATTGCTATCTTTAAAACTCTCCTCAGGTGTTTTCTCAGCCCTTGGCTTCTGACTCTTGTCCAGCCTTTTTGGGGAAGTCTCCTGCTTGTCACTCAGCTCCTTTTCCTTACTAGATGGCTCCTTTCTTGAGGACCTTGCTGTAGGCCTTGCTCATAATAGGGGGGATACATCTAGCCTGATTTCACTGGATCGTGTCTAAGTCTGATAGGTCTTTTCCATTCTCTGGCAAACTCTCTCCTTGGGGCCCAGGGCTTGCACTATGTCAAAAGCTCCTTTTGTTCCCAAAATATAAAAGCCACGTCCCTCCAAATCATAGTTATGGTCTTTTGCTCTATAGAAAGTTATAGCATTATATCACATTGTCTCTGTCCTGCCATGATTAGATGTAGCCAAGTTGTTTGTTCCAGCTGCATCTGACAATGCACAGTAACAGCAAAAGTACAAAGAGCTCTCTTTTCTTGTAGTTGTGCCTTCATTTTTTAGGTGAAGTATCTTATTCCTCTGTAGAAGGGAAGAGGTTTAAGCAACTGCAAATGGGCTATGGAGCTGCCACAGTGGCTCGGTCAAGAAGGGAAGGATTTATAACACTGTGTCAAAAAGTGCATCAGCCTTTGCAAGCCCTCAACAGCCTCTGTTTTAAACCAGAAAAATTCCATGTACACAAATAATAAGCCAGTGCAGGCTTTTTGACAATTCACCTGCTCACCAGCCTTTACTCTTCTGCACGAAGTGCATCTTGTTTTCAACATCTGGACAGGGATTATTTTAAATAGTATGCCTTAGCTCACGTACATTTTGACCCCTGTGAGGCCTTTCAGATGACTAGCGAGTTATTGTTGAATATTTAACATGCAGTCAGTCTGATAAGTCCCACAGCTGTTGTGAACCTGACAAGGAAAACAGTGTTATGCAAATATTCTCTTGTTGAAAAAAACATTTCCAACAGGTTGAATGTAGACAGATGTTGTGTTCCTTTTGACTAGCAATGGAAATTTGTTTTTCTGCATTGGGGGAGAAAGAAAAACCAGTAGTAAGGAACCTAGAGTTAGGTGTGGACCCATACAGCCCATTTCCTGTCCAGCAAAGGATGATGATAGTGTAGGGTTTTTCCTTTTTTTCCTTCAATGCCTCATAGTGTTATGTGGTCCTATATGTATGTATGTACACAGAACCCTTTAGCTGTGTACCAGAAAGACCAGGAGGAGAAAGAGATAAGTGTTTCTCTGCTGTGTCGGAGACAGTGTTCTCTGCTCTTAATAAAGCAGGGGCTGGTTTAATCCTTCCTAGGGATGTGGGGGCTGTCGTGGGTTTTTTGGTGGTGGTGGTTTTGTTGTTTGTTTGTTTTGGGGGTGGTGGTTTTGTTTGGGTTGGTTGGTTTGGTTTTTTGGGGTTTTTTTGTTGTTTTTGTGGGTTTTGTTGTTTGTTTTTTTTTTTTTTTTGAACTTGATGTCCTTCATTCCCCTGAAAGGATTGAGGGAAGAAAACAAAACATGCCGTTTTGAAACCTTGTGCATTCAAGCTTATGAACTAACTCTTCTAATGGATTTTCAGAGAAATGCTTCATCTGAACAAGACATAGCTAGGTATGGTTTGGCCATAGTGGCTGGGTAAAGGTACACAGTATAGCTTTCATGTTCTTCTCTACATTTCTTCTAAAACTGAGCTAAAAAATCACCGAAACAGCTTTTCTGATACTTCTCTATTTCTGCTCAAAGTGAAAAAAAATTGTAAATTTTGTTTTTTAACTTACTCCGAAAGGAAAACATGACTTGTTGATCTGTGAGGCATCCTCCCTTTCCATAAAATACACAAGTTAGTTGAAGCCAGAAAGTGGCTGGCTTTATGATTAACCTTTTTCAAAGATCACCTCTGTTTATTATTTTAATCAAGTCCCTGACACAACTTTTGGTTCTGCACCGGTGAGAGGTTTTTTTTATTGCTCAACAGGTAGCATAGTGAATGCTATATCTTTCTTAAAAGTGGTATGCTAATAGAAAAGGCCACAGAATGCCTGAGGAGTACTAGACACCAAGGTTCATCCAGAGATATTAGTAATTGCCAATATGAAAGCTCTACTGTACATTAAAATAAAATATCATTACAGAAAACAAGCAAGTTCAGAGAAAAATCCCCTCATCCCTCTAGACTCTTCATGCCATTACTGATTCCTGCCCTTTCTGCAATTTCTGAAATAACCTTTCTGTCAGTTTTTGTTTCAGCCTTCATCTAGGTTTCCTTGCTATTGATATTTATTTTTTCAGGGGTAATGCCTCATCATTTCAATTTTCCATCAGTGAAGAGCTACCCTCCTGCATACTGTTTCCTAAAAGCTCTGCTCATTCAGCTTTCACAGCAGGTATGTATAATTATGAGCTCCAGGACAAGATAGATCGGTTTTCAAAAATGTGCTTTTAGGGCTTGAGCAGTGAGAAATTGGAGCTATTTGACTGTAGTCTGTGATTCTGGTACCTGGCAGTAGGCATTGCCAGATATCTTTTATTTAGTTCATAGACAGAGACTCTTCACCTTTAAGAGGCTTGTGTCATTCTTTGGATGTACAGTTCTTGTTTGGAAGTTCCTTCTGGGCAAGCTTTTACATTTATCTTTCTTGATCTTTCCTACATGGGAAACTAAACTAGAAGATTTTTGAGGGAGAGACATGGAACAAGAAGTACCTTAAAGTAGCAGGCAAAGTCTGTTTCTGGAAATCTGTCCATCCCCTCCCTGTCTTCTGTGAGAGACACAAATATTTCCAGTGTGTCTAGGGCTAAAATGGTCAGTGGTTAACCATACCAGAGATGGCATGAACCTATGTAGGGATAAGAGTTGGGGGTTTTAGTTAATTGAGGTTTTCTATTGTCACTTGTCAGCTTTGACAATCTGAGTTAAGCTCCAGCATTTCCTGAATGTGGGAAGTGGTGAAGGAGCCCACCAACAAGCAGTCATCTAGTGGTCCAGATCCCTGAATTCCAGTATTTCACATCACTTCCAGGAGCCTCATGGTTAAAGTTCTACCTCAAAAGGTCTAAATTATCTTAGTGGGAATTTACTGCTTTTAGTTATGGCTCTTCCTTCACCAATGACCCACCCTCACAAGTGACTGATGTTAAGAGGTGAAGTGGGTGAACTGGAGATTTGAGTGCTTATAGAGAAAGAGGTCCCTAATCCAGTCACTAGTGACATAAGTATTTCCCCTTGTGTCAGGGAAAAAGGCTGAGAGGTTATTAAACTCCTTGGCCACTATTTCTGGCAAGATTAAGTGTATGGTAAGCCATCTCAATAGGTGCGCCTATCTGGATTTAGATTCTTGCTGGTTGCCATATATTTCTTCATCTTATTTTGTGGAAAGGACCAACTATGTTAGGAAGAAAGTAGTGGGACTGAAACAGAGCTGCTCCTTCAACTGCACGTGGCTCTGGCAGCTGCTGTGGGAATCCCACAGAAAGTCTGTCTCTGTGGGCGAAGCAGAGCTTGCCTCTGGCTCCAGTGGAGTGGGAGGCTGATGGACCCAGTGTCCTCCTGGGAGACAAGAAGGTTCTAATGCTTGGTGGCTCTCTGCACCATCAACCACTTGTAATGGCAATCTTTCTACTCCCACTCTGTTTTATCTCCTCTTTCTGGAAGGAAAGCGATTGAGGAGAGGTGTCAAGCTCTATCCAGAGCTCCCCTTTTCCCCAATTGCCTTAGAATCAGAGTGGATAGGGCAGTTGAAACGGGTGTCTGGGTGGCCAGGCACTTAGGAGAGCATGGCTAGCTGCAGAGAAATAGAGCCCTTAGTGTAGAAAAACAGGTACAGAACTGATCTTCCTTCCAGTATGTGAGTTTGCATTTTCAACTGTGTCTTAAGGTACCCCTGTTTTGTGTTTTATTTTTGATACTCATATGATGGATTAATCAATCTCTTTCATCCAGAGTACACCTCGCCCAAACTTGTTCTCTCGCACCACCCTCTAAGTCATCTCGAAAGATTTGCGTTTTTATGAGTCACTCCAGACTCAAGAAAAAGCAAGCACACAATACAAATACGTAAGAGGAGAATAAGCATAAAGTATGCTTTAGCCAACGGGCATGACATTTAGGCCCCAGAGCTGGTGAACAGCAACAGGGCTTGCAACGCACACAAAAGATACGGGAAAAATTGAGTTGTATTTGCAACGACATGTTATTGTTTGGGTTGTTTTTCTTTTTTATGGTGTTCATGGCCAAATGATTCAGATTCTCACAGCTAGACCTGGATGACATTTCCCCAAAGAACAGTAACTGTCACAAAGGAAAAAGGAGGGGGAAAAAAGGACAGCATCATAAGGACTGAAAGTACCTGGGAAGCTGAGTCATATTATATGAGCAGCTTCAGACAATATATAAATAAAAGGTGATGATTCTGTAAATATTAAAATATTTCTTTTGATGTTTAGAAGTTCATTCTTTTGGTAATGCTGATATGTTTCAGTTTATGCTGTTTTGAAATTGAATTTTTGGAGTTGGGTTTCAAAATTACTTTTTCTTCCTCATTTCTTTGAAATCATACCTTTTACGAAGAAAAGTTTGAAATAAACAAAATGAGTTGACAAAAAATATTCCTTTTAACTTTCAGCTTTTTTGAAAGAAAAAAAAGGAAAAGCCTATTGAACTTGAACTTATATTGACAATTGGGGGAACTGAACCTTAAGAAAATCTCTTTGGGGATATCTTTTAGTTTAACTAAAGCTTGAATTCTGAGCTCCCAAATTTCAGTCAAATATTTAAAACCTTGGGCTATTTTTCTCTCCAATATCAACAAAGTGGGAGAAATATTGGGAAATCATAACATACTGATATCACTTAAAACCCCACTCTGTTTGTGCTAGGGTTGTATTTTGAGTCTTAAAGGATTACATTGGGTAATCTTGGTTTTAGCTAAAAATTAAATAAGAACTTTAGTTATCTGCGAGCCTAGCCCAACTAGGGAAAGGAATTATGATTAACGAACAAACACCCAAATACCTTTCCTGTCAAGACCTACAGGATGTGTAAGTATTTAAGACATCTAAAGATTCAGACTGGCACTTGCTGGGACTTTCTTAGGCACCTGTCGGAAAATCCCACCTGTATTTCTCTTTAGACCCATTAACACCCTGAAAATCTATCTGCAGGTCGCCTGTTAGATCATGCTGGAAAGTATTACTGCACGAGAACCTTTTCTTTAAATTATTATTTTATTTTATTTTGTATGTCTGCTTATCTTACTGAGGGATTTTCTGTGAGATTTGGCTGCACAGTGCATTTCTGATTAATCCCTCCTGGCCTTTCTCCAGCTTCATATGTCCCCCTACACCTGCCCACCATGTTTAGCACATCCATAAGCATTTCTTCCTCTAAAGCTGAATTTATCCAACCCTTATACCAGGGCAGTCACTGCATTTGCCTCTCTTTGCATATTTCCTTTCCTATCCTATTCTATGTGCATAAGCTGCCTGGCTTTTGTTTATCCAGAATGGAGTGTTTTTCCTAGGGCAGGTAAGAAAAGGAAGTCAGTGAAGAAATTGTTTGTAAATGCACTAGTCTTAAGCATTGAAAACAGGTTATTATCCTGAGCTGTTCTCAACTATCTGGTTGAGCAACTATCCTGCTCAAGGGCTGTAGTGAGAGTTGAATCCATGCAGCCTGAACTACTCTAAGTTCTGTTCCTCACTTTGTTTACTAGACTGTAGTAAGATCTGAAGGTGCTGGCAGAGAGGAGAGAGCTGCTCACCAAGTGTCTGTATTATTTTGTGCTCTATACACACCTTTCCTTAATAGACCCTCAAGAGCTCTACTGCTGTAGAATAAAAATCACATCATTAGGTTGCTAACACCCTTCCTTCACCTGCAACAAGCTTTTGAGTCTTGCATCATGAACCCTTCTGTTGAACAAAGATGGATCACGTATTCTGTAAAGTTCGATGTAATGGGAGCTCTGCTGACATAAAGGATGCCCTTGTTCCAGCACAAAATAAGGCTTTTGACACCTGTGGAGGGGCTAGATGTCACTTGGTCTCATGAATTCCTTGGCAATGCTATTGAGCTTTCCCATGGCACACTACAGAATTTGCAATTTTTGTTCCTTCACTCTAAAGAGCTTCTAATTGTATGTTGTTTGTAGTGTATGGGAGGTTCTCTTTGACCCTTCTGGTCTAAATGTCTGTTTACTTGTATTTGCACAACTCCCACATTAATAAAGAGATTTCTAGGTAGGATGGATTTTCAAGTTGTGATGTTGTGGGAGCAGATGCCTTGCAGGAAGCTAGCAGAGGATGGCTAATTAAAAGATTAAGAATAATGGTGCAGAGAGGCAGCAAGAAACCAAGGGATTTGTTTTCAACCTGACACTTAATGCAGAGGAGAGAAGAACACCTTGCAAAGATTTTTCCTAAAAAAATTGGTCTATTTTATATAGAAAGGTTTTAAGAGTAAACCAAATAATTTTGCATGTGGAATGAGAATAGAGCAGATGCTATGCCAAACTCCACAGTCCTACAACGTGGCTTCCCTTTATGCCCAGGAATCCAGAGAAAATCACAGAGTCTCTGAAGGAGATGAACAGCTAAGGGCTCACCCTGCTGAGAAGGAGAATGGACTTGAAAGCACAGCAACCTCTCTCTGTTTCTAGGGCCTGATTGTCAGCTTGAATCAAGAAGACCAGAGTACTCTCTTTTTCCTTTCTTTCCGCCTACTTTCAGTTTTGCAAATACAGATATTCCCAGATCCTATTTTAGTGAGAGGAAGCAAGTTGTACCTCACTGTGATCTGAAGTGATGCATGGGTGTTTTTTACTTAGGCTTCTCTGCAACCCCTCTCGCTTCCCTCCCCAAAGATGTCATCCTTTATGTCAGGACGTGGAGAGATCATCAGGTCTAGGTCTAGGAACTCCATCCTTAGAGTAGCAGGTCATTTCTCCAGGCTGTTGGGACTCACGGCCAGCTGGGTTAGTACTTGCAGGAATCCATCCCCAGTGTTCCCTAGAGAAATTATTGTTTTGTGTCTGTTGCCTGCTCATTAATGCTCCTGTGTAAAGTATTACCACTAGTGACGACCTAGAAAGTTACTTAGCTACATTAATAGTAGCTGATCAGAGGAAAATTTCCAGGGATAAAGTGGATCGGGTGGCAAAGTTAATGAATTCGGCATGACTTATTTCCAGAATTGCTCTTAATATTGAATAAAGCTTTTGTTTTGGTCATTCAGCTTTATTAGCCTATATCCAGAAAATTGCCTGCTTCAGCAATACTTTTGTCTCCAGTTATAGTGTCTATGAGCCTTTAGTTAACTATTAAGTGGCTTTTTGGTACAGACTCACAGACAATTAAACACAGGGTACTCAAGCCGAGATAAAGAATTTGGTTGTGTTGAGTTTTTAGAAGATGTAAGCACAGAAGAGTCAATTAACATTTATTTCTCACATTCCTAAATCTGTGAATAATGTTTGGTTTAGGTTTAGTGGGAAATACTTTTTATGTGTGACTTATTTCTTGCTTGGTTCTTGCTTGGTTGAGTTTTTAGGGCCAGATTTCTGTTTGTTTGTTTTTCTCTCTTTGTTCTTCTTTCTGTTCTTAATCATTCCTGGCATAAGAGGAGATTAATTCTGTAGGTAAAAAAACATGGGTTATCTGAAAGATTTTCAATTAACCAAATAATTGTGGCTGTAACACTACAACACAACACCAAGCTTCGAAGCTTTGTAGACCATGGAAAGACATTCACATCCAATGCAGGGAGGCAGAGTTTGTGTGCTGTTGATCCTGGGCTAATAGGCTGGCAGAGGGACAGGCCTATATAACAAGGATCCACTGCCAAATGAAAATACCTATACTGCTTCTGCACCTAAGCTACTGAGTGTGCGTCACAAAAACAGACTTCAGTCATATGGATTTCCACTAATTCTCTCTTCTTCCCTGTTGTTTCCAGTGATGAAATGTCAGCTAATAGAAGAAAACTTGGTTTTAGTCAATAAGTGTGTAAATATGCATTTTCTCTTTCTATATCTCATCCTGTTTCTAGAGCAGTTCTCAGGTTTGTTCAAATTTTTTCTGCTGTTTGGTTCCTCTTCTGTATTGATTTGCTTCTCATCGTTCTAACATGGCATATTTTACCAATGTACAACATATTTCTCAAATTCACACTTTGAGGAACACAGTCTTTCTCCAAATTGCTATTCCCCTTTTAGAAAGAAACTGGCTTTATCTCATTTTTTAGTAAAAGTTCTATTTGCCTTATAATTCTTTTATACAGAAAGATATATAGGTAAGTCTCAGTGTAGCAAATCATCTGCATAGATACTTAACCAAGTTTGAAAGATTTTAAAATCCACCCCCCTGTTGTAAGAGGCTTGTTCTCTCTATTTGCTTGAAGTAGTTACAGTTTCTTTACTGTATAATTCTGTTTTTATATTCATTGTAGTAGTTTGATCAATCCAGAAAAATGAAATAATAATAATAATAATAAAAATAAGAATTAACTACAACTGGTGAGGGGAAAAAATCAGTTAAATGATTTAAGACTCCTTATAAATAATTACATCTGAAAATGCAGACATCACTGTAGAAAATTTCAGTAATAATCTGTGAAGCTATGTATAAACATTTTAATTCCTCACATACCAAAGCGTATAGTATCACTAGTGAGCAAAAGTGAAGTAAAAAATGTCCACAGCCTTGGGCAAAATCAAATTTTTGTATCTTCACCATGCTCTGATCTGTTAACTTTCTTAGGCACTGGACATCTTCCTATTGATTTCACTGCACTTTGAATCAGAGCTTGAAAGTGATTTGAGGTTTTCGAAACTACCACAAGGATTTATTTTTAGTAGATGTTAAGCAATCAAATCTATTATTCAGTTTTGACAGTCTCGGCATCAGTATTTTCCCCTAAAATACCTTCCCCTCATTTGTTTCCTTTCTGTTCATTAATATTCTGTCATTTTGTGCTTAATGTGTGTGATTGAATATATTTTCTGTTATATGGTGTCTCAGAGGTAAGGTTGGATGTGTAAAAGATTGTTTTGTATTTGCCTGTCAGAGCAAAGGAGAGCATCAGGGCTGGTGGATTTGATCAGCCAGCAGTGTCGATGTCCTAGAGGGCTGGTCCACAGCCTATGAAATTGTTGTGGTTTAACCCCAGCCGGCAACTAAGCCCCACCCAGCCGCTCGCTCACTCCCCCCACTGGGATGGAGGAGAGAATTGGAAGAGTAAAAGTGAGAAAACTCATGGGTTTGAGATAAAGACAGTTTAACAGGTAAAGCAAAAGCCGCGCACACAAGCAAAGCAAATCGAGGAATGCATTCACCACTTCCCATGGGCAGGCAGGTGTTCACCCATCTCCGGGAAAGCAGGGCTCCATCACGCGTAATGGTTACTTGGGAAGACAAACGCCATCACTCTGAACATCCCCCCTTCCTTCTTCTTCCCCCAGCTTTTTTTATTGCTGAGCATGACGCCATATGGTATGGAATAGCCCTTTGGTCAGTGTGGGTCAGCTGTCCCAGCCGTGTCCCCTCCCAGCTTCTTGTGCACCTGGCAAAGCATGGGAAGCTGAAAAGTCCTTGATTTAGTATAAGCACTACTTAGCAACAACCAAAACACCCCTGTATTATCAACAGTATTTTCAGCACAAATCCAAAACGTAGCCCCATACTATCTACTATAAAGAAAATTAACTCTATCCTAGCCAAAACCAGCACGGAAGTCTCAAGATGTCTCCTGCTTACTCAGCTAGACTGCAGTCATGAAAACAGCAGTGTCTTCGGTGCTGTTCTTTTAAGTTGCTGGATGCAACTTCTGGATTCTCGATAGGTTTCTGAGCATTGAAAACTTTGGGACCATTTTTCTATCTCTTGATGCTGGTGTTTAACAAGTTCAGGCAAGGCAAAGCAAGATTTAAACAAGCCAAAATGAAGCTGTTCTGGAGCTGTTGTAAGAAGCTGTCGCGTGCCGTTGAGGTAGCTTTGCTCAGCCAAAAATGGGAAAAGTTCTCCTGAAAACTTAACTACAATTTTCTAGTCTTTGCCAAAAAAGTTATTCTAATTGTTGCAAAGCTTCAGGTCCAGTTCTCCTCTCACCTAGAGTGTAATGAACCAGGAGATGCTCTAGTGTTGGTGGGGATGACATGTGTTCAGGCTTTGCAGGATGGCAAACTGTTGACAGAACAGTATATCAGGTAACAAATAGCATGAGAAAGTGTGTGAGAGGATGGGAGACGGATGTGTTTGCACATTTCTCTCTCTGACAGAAACACTGGTGTGAGATAGCATACTCTGAGAGATGTGACCTTCAGTCCCATGTCTTGCAAAGAGCAATTTGTCCTTACGGATTCTACTTAATACTGTAATTTCCATCCTTTTTTGATAGAGAAGTAGATGAGAGCGCTATATGGTGGTTCGTTTCTGCAGTGTGTTTGTATGCGACAGAGGTGTGTTCCTGAATGTTTCTTGTCCATTTTCCTGGCCAGTCCCACTTCCCCACGTGCCCACCTTGGAGGGAATACATACATACCCCAGTGAAGTAGGGATGCTTCATGTCTTTAGAGACTTGTGTTGGTCTGCCAAGCACATGGGTTCACCCCCTCCAATCGCATTTCCTAGAACTAATTCTTTGGGAGTTTCTTGGGCTGACTGTGACATTGCATAACTGTTTTGGTTTTCCTCTTTTTTCATATTCATGCACTATAGAGAATGAATAAGAGCAAATAATAACTATAGAGTAGTTTTTAAAAGGTAGGTAAATTACAAATTTATGGGCAGTCAAATAATAGTCAGTGGAGTAAACTAATGTACTCCAAT
The DNA here is from genome assembly GCF_035582795.1 of Mycteria americana. Taxonomy (NCBI): domain Eukaryota; kingdom Metazoa; phylum Chordata; class Aves; order Ciconiiformes; family Ciconiidae; genus Mycteria; species Mycteria americana. The sequence continues at coordinate 11,639,877 of NC_134370.1, forward strand.
TATTGTTACCACTGCTAATATTACCATAACATTTTTAAATTAGTTGACTGAGCTCCCTCAAGGGTGGAACAAGGCTGTAACACCTGTATGTACTCTAAGGTGGTTGCCCATCTACTGGGACTTGAGGAAATTGCTGCTCAGATGAATACTGCTCTGTTTGACAATTTGCATGTGGGATGAATCAAGCAAGGCAAACCACAATCAATCAGAAGCAGGAGTCCAGGTGAGGTGTGCCAATAAATACAATTATTTCTACAGTTATTGTGCTCAGAAAAGTTCTAACCTGACCGAACTGTCTCTGTTCTGTTGATCTAGAGAGAAAGCCAACAGGATTTAAGCCAGGATTTCGTTCACAGGAATCCTTAATGATTTGTTAAAGCTTGTATTCTGGAACTTTCTGAAAAATGAAAAATTATTCCCCTTCCCTGTGAGTCACTTGCTGCTGCCCTCTGACCAGTGGTGCTGGGTGGAGGATTGCTTTTGGGTCCTCAGAACAGGATGCTAATACTATCCCATTAAATGGATGACCTTGTGTCATTTGCTGCTGCTCAAATATTCAGCAGGTATTTTCTAAAAGATATCCCTTGGAGTTCTTGAAATTCAGTAGTGGTATAAAATAATTAACTGAAGGTCAGAGACAGTTCCTGCTACATCTAATTTGTAAGCAACTGTTGAGGAGAAGCTGCACGTGGTATACATGCTAATGAAGATCCTCATTTCAGACCATATTTTAAGTATTATAAAAGTCCTTGGGTATAAAAGTGGCAGAAATTCAAATGTTGAGGAAATTGTAAATACAGGCACTTCAATTCAGGTATGTGCTTCTGCCAGTGTGCTCAATGTAAAGATTGTGCTTATAACCACTGAAGACATTCAGTCTTGCACTCGGATGCAAGCAGTTGTCAAGACCCATTCAGATCAGAAGCTGCAAGTTCAAATGTGTGCTTTGTTGGTTCAGGATGTGGCTGTCTGCAGAAGATGATCACTTTACAAACAGCCAGAAAATGCATTCTACTTCAGGAGGAATGGAAGAGTGTCACCCTCTTAGCTGGAAATCCCCCCACTAGACCCAAAGGAAGTCATGTTTGCATTGACCAGTTATGCCCTGCTTGTAACTAAAACTCCTCAAAAATATGATATAAATAGAGCAATAAATTTAGATTATGGTACTGCCAAGCTGAAGAAAAAAAAGATGTTAGTATAGGAATGTTAGTCTCTTTGGGATCTCTCATAAATCAGCAAAGATTTACTATCCAAAGATAGTTTGTTCAGGCAGAGGGGGATTTTCCCCCCTCTATATACAAACCTAGGTGTCTTAAAATGCCCATTGGGAAGCAAAATCTGCAAGCAAATATAACCAAGAACATTGCGCCCTATAATTTCAAGAGAAGCTAGACAACAGGACTTTCATAAGACTCAGTCTTGTATTACTTTAGACTTTTTAGAAACTTAAAATACATATTCATGCCATGTTAATAAAGTCTATTTGAGCTGTGTAAACAGCCTGCAAATTATAGAACACATCACTTAACAATGAATTTGCTCAAGATATTTTTAATTAATTAAAAATGAATTAATTGTTAAACTGGTTAATATCTGACTTAGTGTTCAGCCAAAGAGGCTCTAGCAACCCCAAGCAGCAAAATGACTCGTTTTCTTTGACCAGTGGTCAATTGGATTCTTTTCCTCGCGTATGGAAAGTCTTTGAGGATAAACAATTTCAGCCTTACTTCCTCTTGTCTTGGGTGTCATCAAATGCTTTTGATGTGTTATTTTGTCTGCAGAGGAATTTTTCTGGAATCATGTATTATTATATGTCTTTAGATGAAAGTATCTTTCCAGGTAACCAAATATTTTCTACACATTTTCATAATACTAATATATATTTAGGTAAAACACTATTAATAAGCCATTGGACTAATATATTTTAGATTTTTCGATACTAGTCTCTTGATTTTCTGTCTCTGATTCTTTTCACTCAAGAGCAAGAGCAAACTGGTTATAGATTTCCACACAGGAACTAAATTCTAGCTTTTTCTGAAAAAGATACATGGAGATAATGAAAAAAGAGATAGCTGTGATACTAGGTATTCTAGTTCAACCTAATATTGGACTGTTTATCTGCAAAACAAATACAACAGCAGATGAAGAGGATTTTCTACTGTCTGAGTGTCAGCATTGTGATCCTTTCTTATCTGTCATAACTCCTGTGTTGTGCCTGGCACACAGCAACAGCAAACAGCTGAATAATATCCAGCAAGTAATATAACCTAAAGAGTTTTGCTAGGCAAGTAGCCTCTGCAAGTGCCGTTCTACTTGTATAGAGCTGGTTCACTCAGAGACACAAAACATCAGCGAGGTTGTTTTGAGATATGCAACTTATGCGGACCCAGCACGTTGCTCTGCTGTCCCCAGATGGGGCTGGTACTCCACGATGGCACAGAATGAGGGGAGACAATGGGAAAATCCTCCATATCAGTTGCAAGTGTTCAGGAAAACGGTGTGTTTTTCATAGGATAATTGATAAGAAAGGGGGAAAAGGAGAGGAAAAGACAGAAGCACTCTGAAGCACAGCCAGGTGGAAAAGAAAGAGGGTGAATTCTGACTGCTCTTAGTTAAACCTCATCAATGTTTTAATCAGCCAAAATAAACATCCTGCTCAGCGATTGACTGCAGGTTTTCACTGGACTTTTCAGGTCCAAACAAGCAACCAAAGGGAAAGTGAGAGATGGGTGGCTTCATATTTGACTCTGTGTAGTTAACATTTGAATAGCTAAAGTTTACAGGGATTAATCCAAGTCGTACACAGTTTTCTACCTACCTGTAGGAATCAATCTTACTCCTATTGATAGTTAAAGAAAAAAAAAAAAAGAGGAGGCAGGGGAACATCAATCTCTTTCACTACTGCCTCTTTACTTGCCCCAGATGACACAGGAAGATGAAGTGAGTGGAGATAAAAGTGCAGGAGCTTCAGGACTGGTCGAAGAAGACACTATGTTTTCTGACAACAAGACAGTAAAAATGTATGTGGGGTTGTTAGTCTTTTCTTTCCTTTTGTCAAGCCTAATTTGAAGTGAAGGCACAGGTCAGTGGTAGGTCACTGCCATGTCTTTAGAAATTTATGCACTGTGTACAAAACAAGGTGAAGAACTGGAATGTTCCCTGTGTGAAAAAGAAGTCTGTGTTTAATTCCATCCAAGGGAGGTCCTTTTAAACAACTAGGTAGACCTGCAAAGAAATTAGTGCCATCCAAGGAGGAGGAACAGAGCTGTGATTCACCAGGCATTCCTGGGAGCCTGCCACCCAGCTGTTACGGCGGGATTATTCTGTAATGTTTGATATTCATTTCTGTAAAACCTGTGTGACAATGTAGATGAACTTTGTCCAAGAGCCCTGTTTCCTGGCATAAACGGGCAAAGGTCTAACATCTCTGATGAGGGTAGAAAACAGGAGATTCAAAACTGAATGCTGGTTTAACTATGTAACCTCATATCCATCCTAAGGCATTAGGGAGTAATGATATAGGTCTTTAAACTTCCCTGCCTACAAGAATTTCACAAGCAAGGTTTGCTCCCTACAGTGCTGATGCTTCCTTACTTTATGAAAAAGTTTGTTGTGCCGATTCTTTGTTTTTCAAGTTCTTGTACAATAGAGTTGAAAGCACAGATGCTGCTTCATGCTGCTAGAAATGAGAGGACTGTGAACTGATTTCCTGAGTCAGTCCAGGGCAGTTATCTTCCCTATTCAAGGAATTATTTGTATTTTGTCCATAAAGCTGGCATGGTATTGCTGTTGGATCTGTCTTGGCCAACTGTGATGATATCTCTGTGACTGGCTGGCAGGTCACTTCACCCTAACCTTATTCAACCTAAAGGGAGGACCTATCAGCTCTCTGGTATCACCTCTAAAGCCAGTAACAATCAATATATACATTAATCTCTTCTTGTGTATGTCTGAGGAATATTTAGCAATATACATATAGGATAACTTCAACGTACATATGACAAAGGCATGAGGAGATACAAAGGGTAGCTTGTTTGTTAAAAGATCTGAGTCGCAAGCTGAACATCCTGAAAGGAAATGAATGGTTTCATTTGGCTTTCTGCAAAAATTAAGTTGATGTAACTTGTTTGTCATAGCATTTTTTTCTTTGTTAATGGTCATGCTTGGATACTAAAAGCAGCACTGAACAACATTCATCCACAGATACTGAAGGTCTTCAGGAAGCTGGGTAAAAAGCTCAATTTTGGAGATTGGAAAATAAGGCTCGCTAACACTGAGCCATGATTTTCAAAAGAGCTGGAGGGGATTTTACACTGGAATTCCTTTGAAAATCAAGGATAATGAGCACTTATTTCTTTAACAGCTTTTGAGAATTATCCCTTAAGAGTTTGTGCAGATTCTTGGAGGATGGTAGCCAGTAAAAGACTGACCAGTCTCAGGACTCCTGTTCTGCAGGGTTTATAAGTATTTCAATACGATCACAAGTTTCCCAACCTTTCTTTCTCTTATGTAGAACTCAAGCAGCAGGTGCACAGGTAACCCTTGCTCTGTGTTAAATGTCTTATCTGTCAACTGGATTTCTCTCTCTTTCTACCCCTACAGAAGGAACTGAGGCTTTAAGCACATGAGGAAAGAAAGAAATGGTTCTAATTTAATACATCAATTTAGTTCTTTAGTATTTAATTATCTTGGTAAGTGCTTTATTAGGGAGAATACTCCATGCACCAGGCATCAAAGGGTGCATGGCTAAATGGAGGGGATGCTGTCACCAGCAGCACTGGGAGAGCAATGCTTCCCACCATTTAAATACCCTCTGGAGTCACGCTTCATGGCATGAGAGGTGTAATGTAATCCTGGCTCATACTGACAAACATCAAAAGAGTAATCCCAAATCCTATTACAATGCAGTGAATAATCACGATGAATTATGTAGGCTGCTGGAGATGTCACATTATAAACAACTGGATACAGTACCAAGACTTCAGCATCTGGCTCTGCATTACAGCTACCCAAAGACCTGCATGGGTCTACCCTGCAGAACTGCCAGCTGAAACAGAGGGGGTTTTGAGATGCCCACCCTGCGTAAGCCCTGTCGTTTTACTGTGCATCTGCCACATTGGTGGAGGAACTAAAGCAACTGGCTGGAGGCAGAATCACTGGGGAGAAACAGCAGGGAGACGCATGTATGTCTGTGAGGGACAAGAAGGCAGAAAACCAAAGGAAAACAGAGGATGTAGCAGCCTTTGGTGCTTGTCTGCTCCCTGGGGAGCAGCTAGCAGACGGTGAAGAGTGAAGTTGGGAGAACTGTACTTGCAAGGTGCCAGTCAGGGCTAACGACACATATCGGGCAACACTGGGGGCTTTCAGGGATCCTGCTCTGATGGGAATGCAAAGGAATTGAGGGTGGAACTGGAGCAGAGTTTCTTCATGAATAAATCAACACCTACCTATTGCTGCTCCCCAGGAGCAGGAGGATGCAGTATGGTAAGGAACATACTGTGCTCTCACCTCACACCAAGGACTTTAATAGTCCTAGAGCCAGCCAAGCTAGCAGCCTGTCAGTTCCTAATCAGACCTAATATTTAATTTCAGTTCTCTAAAATGGACATAAAAGGAATACAGCAATTGTCATGTCGGTTTATACCTGAAGTCTAACTAGCCGCTTATCTGTAGCTATACTTGTTACTTTCAGGTACTACAAGAAAGAATAAGCAGCTCTGCAGATGATGAATAGCCTAATGAAGTCAGGGGAAGCTGCATAATTAAGCAAGGTTGGGGTAAAATCATAGCTACTTTGGAAGAATTCTAGCTAACTTTAACAAGGTCAAGATTTTACCTCAGGTCTTCATAGAATAGTTTGCCACCAAAGAATTTTTTTTTTTTTCCCTAGCCCTGAAGGATGAAGGCTTATAGCCTTAATTTTATTTATCCCTTCTTATGTAACCATGAATGCTCTCATTAGCTGTATAAATGTCTAATATTCTTTTGAATGCTGGTAAACCCAGCCATTCCTTAGTAGCCCAAGGGCAAAATAATTTTCACCAGTGCTACAGATTTATAAAGTTTGAGCCTCATAAAATTTTTCTCTTAGGTGGGCCAAGAATATGCTTAATTCATTCTCTCATAGTTAGAAAATTACTATTTAATAGTTTCAAAAGTTTAGCTATTGGAAAACATCTGTGTTGAATTCTCTGGAGCTTTTTCACAGGAGAAACAGTTGCAAATATTCATTGAGAGCAACCTGATGTGGGGGTTTCTGCCATGCCTTTCAAATTTTCTCCATTTTGAAGAATATCACATTCATTTCTGTGGGACAAATTTACTTCCATTCCACACAGATCCAATCACCCTCACTTTGATTGCTGAAATCTATTTCCACTGTGAATTTAAAAATAAGGTGGCAGGGTTTCCACACCAAAGGAAATGCCTTTATGTTTCTCCGTTACTTTAATTTTTCAGTGTTTCATTTGGAGTTTTCACTGTATGTGTTTTCTCACATTTAGCCTTTGGCAGGTTGGGATGTGTGATTTATGAAGTAGCCAACATATTTTGACCACGCTCTAGCTGATCAAGAAGAAGCTATTTTAAACAGAAAAGATGGCCAAGTACAGCAAAAATAATATTCTCAAATAAATTGAAATAAATTTGAGGGTAAGGGTAATAGCTTTGTTCAGACACTGTTGTGTGAGGGTTCTCGGTAAACAGCTCTATCATTGAATGGTTGTGTGATAAGAGGCAAATTACTTTCCTGCAAATATTATTTTTCCTAATCCCTCTCACGTCTTCCTTGTCAGCACTGACATCTTCAGAGGCAGGATGAGCTATTTGCTCTTACATGCCTGCAGTGAGGCTCAGGATGTGGATCCAGGAGACAGCTGAGCTGGTCACAGCTTGCTGACACCGAAGAGCGAGATCCCTCTCCCTCCTTCCTTGGCTCTGGCACTTGCCTGTTTGCATGGAGAGCCAATTTGCCTCTCTAACCCAACTAAAGCTTTTGCTTCTTGCCAAGGTAATTTTCTGCTGTTTTAGTAAATGGAATTGATGCACTGTGTGATCAGACCTGTGCCAGAGCTGGCTCAAGGTAAAGCATTGGGAGTGCATGGCGTGGGAATAAGGGAAAAACAAGAGATGGCTGGATGGAGAGCTTTTGATTTGGTCCAAAAACTGCTGTAACCTGTGTAACGATGAGAATTCATTGTGGTTCTCTGCCACAGTATAAACTTCTGTTGTGAGCTTGGATGAGCAATGCTGTCCTCTTCTGCCCGAGATCTGTGTTACTACCCCAGCGTAAGAACAGAGAGGCTTCGAAGGTGATGCTGTGGCTGTAAGCTATTTGTTGAATGTTGAAAGAATTCAGAGCACTGTTTGTTACTGTACCAAAGTAAGTCAACCTTTTCAAAACTACTTGCTTTAAATTCAGGCTTTTAAGTAGATGTTCAAGCTTCTAAGTATTCAGCCATGATCTGTTCACCTCCTTATCTCTCACTAACTTTGTTATGGTTTATAGGCGATGGATAACTCTGAATCCAGGCTGTTTCCATATATGGATCAGATTATATGGATTTTGAAATGTTACATTAGGCTGGCAGACTTGACAAACTGGACCACTGTTTCAGCAGTTCTGGCCAGAGCTGTCTTTTTATCTTCCTCTCAGTGTGATCTGGGCTGAAACTCAGTGCTTGTCATAGGGATGCTCCCCAGCAGTCTCAGAAAGGAGCTTGAAAGCTGTCAAATAAGAAACTACGGTACCAAAGCTTTGTGCGTGCCAATGTGACTGAAGAATGGGACAAGGCATCTTGGCAGCAAGCATTTCTGTCTCAGCATGGATGTGCTCTTGGCTTTCTCCCCTCTCCTCACTCCCTATATGTACATACAGCCATGGCTGAGACACTGTGTTTTGGCAGACGACAGTGACAGAGAGAGGTGTACAGACAAGAAGTGTTGTGTTGCTAACCAATATACAAACTTTTCATTTGCTGCAATCCTTTGCAAATGCTCACCTTCTGCACTTTCCAGTGAGCAGAATGAGATTTCCTTGTCTTTCAAACACCCAAAGCAGTAGCTGACCTATGACCAAAACTTAGGTCGTGCTCCAGAAAAACTAATAGTGCAGAGGCTTGCTGATTAAAGACACTTTAGAAAACATGCAGCTGTTGTCAAATGTGGCTGACGCACAGTTCAGAGAAATTCTATGCTGTGGATGGACATCCTTTACTGATTTTGGCTGTACTGTCTGAAACACAAGTGCCTCCGCCTCTTGCCCATCAGCTTGTGGTTGCTGGATCCCATTCCCACCATGCTGCTGGTGGAGGGAACTGGGAAAAGTGCTCCCTATCCCACTTCAGGAGAATCATCTGGCCTAACACAAACCTTTGAGCCTTTCAGAAGCTCAGCTGAGTGTGTCCAAACTGAATTCAGGGATTCTCACGTGGTCCCTTTGGCTGGCAGAACTGTGGGGATGTGGCCCCAGGCAGGAAGCACTAACAGAAAGGGGGGAAGACCTCTTTCCAAAACCCAATGTCATGCTCATCAGCGCAAATGACCATCAGTTGCCTCAGGACTCCTCACCTCTGGACTGTGTAGCCTGTCTAAAATGGGTTTTTACTCCAGAACACGTGGCATGAGAGCTGGGACACGTGTCTCTCTAGCCTATCCCATGGTCAACCTCTCTCTTGTATGTTTATTGAGCTGTGTCTGGTTTAGCCTTTTAAGCTCGGAGAGGAAAGGCTTATGGAACTGAACACAAGGGTCTCAACCTAGTTCTGATGTTTCACTGAGGGTCCTCTGGCATGTCTTTTTTCTCCATTAGGGACTGCTCTGCCCTAGAGACTATTTCCCTCTTAAACAGAGCAGCATCACTATGATTTTTCTCCTGCAGTATATGTTCCAGTTCACAAAGGCATACCACAGATATATTGGCCATTATGGTTCCCCTGAGTTTCTCTCCATTAACCATAACAAAATGTCATTAACTATTTAGGAAGTGCAGCCTCTAAACACACTTCTAGTTTCACAGGTTTTTTGTTACATCCTGTAATGTACAGGATAGAGAGAAATGATTACTTTAAAAAATAGCTTTGAGGTAACACATTTCTGAAGTAATTTCAAATGATCTGAAGGAGTCATTTGGAATGACAGCTTTTGTTATTTCCTCTACCAGTAAATTAAAGAGAGTGGATAAAATGCAAATGATTGAACTGAAGCAAGAAATATGTTTCCAGGTGTTTGCAGATGATGTTCTAAATAATTTAGTAGCTGGGAACAGTGTGTTATGCAGTCATCCAACAGAAAGGAGAAAACTGAGGGTGTGCAATTCCCCTAGTTACTGTTCTGATCTTACTGATGTTTACATCGGCAAAGAGGTGGAATAACAGAGTGACGAATCTGGCCAGTGTATATGCTGTTTCGTAATAGTATGCATTTCCTATTTGAAAACATAAAATTGAGAGCCACTCGGGTCTCTCTCTACTACCTTTCTGTTGCTCTAACTTTTTTTTTTTGCGTAACTACAAGTTCTTCCAAATGATTAGCTACATGTGCAACTCTGATTTTACGTCCTTTACTTCCTAGAGGCCTTGTCTTTTCCTAAGTATGCATTTTGTACTCCTTAACAGCCACCTTTGTCTTTGATCTTAGCTGATCTCTTGTTCTACTATATCTATTGATCGTTGATATCTACTATAACTTGTTCCTTGCTCCTAGACTGGGCTATGACAACTTTAAGAACTACAACTATGAGCATGTGAGGGTGAGGTATCAGCTAGCAGAGATTTTCATTGGCATCATTGTCATCAGGGAATACTATGATACTGGCAGTGCAGTTTCAGCACAGGCTCCAACCTGGTGCAGTTATAATAGCTTGCAGCCATAGAGACTCATATTAATTCAGAACAGTTTGGTTAATGAAGATAAGAGACCTTTGTTCATTTTAAATAGGACATAGCGATGATGTTACAGACTACAAGTGGGTAAATAATTTTCATATATATGTGTAAATTACTAACCCACTTCTAGTTTGAATGGCTGTGTAGTTCTTTTAATCTTGATCCTCTTTCTCAAAATAATTTCTACAAATAGAACAGACACTTGTCGAACATGAACGTCAGTTGCCATTATTGGTCAGATGGGTCATCTGAGTATGAGTCTGCAGATGTTTTGTTAAGAATTTGTTATGAACAGAGTTGTTATGGAAGGTTTTATTCATGGAAATGTGGACATTTTTATTTGGGGAAACGAAAAGGGTTTTTTGGTTAAGGATGTCAAAATTAGATTTTACCTTGGGTCAGCTTCAGATAATCTAAACCACTGACAAGACTGGTGCATTGGACTCTGAAAAGAAACTTCTGTGAGATGATGAGAAACTTTGAAAAATTCCAGTTTCATATCTTGGTGATTTCCTGCAGTAGTTGGACAGTTTATCAAGAGAAATTGTGTTATATCCATTCATGGAGGTTTTCAAGACTGTCCCATTTGAAGTGGGAGGCTGGGCTCCAGAGGTTACTTCCAAACAATGTTTCCATAGCTTTGTGACTGAAAACATGTGGGATTACCTTGGTCAACTGTCAGTTCTTCAGAATCTGAAATTCAGAATTTTCCTTTCCAAATGTTACCTACTGTGATGTAATGTTGAAAACTCCCCAAAAGAGAAAATTTGAACTTCACTTGTTCTTACTGTATTCCCCTTTAGGGCTTCTCTGATTGCATAAATAAGTCATGTGTTTATATGATGCATATACACCCATAAGAAAGTTTGGCACAAGAGGTTAGAAAGGTCAGGAGTGTGGCAGATTTTAGGAGAGAACTAGATACTTGTAGGCATTTTGAACCGTTGATACTTTACATGAAACAGAAAAAAATACTGGAGAAATCTAGGTTGCTCTGTATCATTGCAAATGTTTGAAAATCATGATCCACAGCTCAATAATTCATAAGGAAGGAGTTAAAATTGTGTTTTAAAATATCTTTTTTTTCCCCTCTGTATTAATTTTGAGTTTCTGAAGTTAATTTTCTTCCCTCCCTCCTCCTCTTCCCCCCCACCCCCACCCCCCCAGCTTTCTGGTACTTTTAGAAATGCTATCCGACTACAAAAATGAGGTTGCATCACAGTTTTTTTTTATTTTATCCTTTTTTTTTTTTTTTTTTTTTTCCTCTGGCATGAATCATTTGCTGTGAAGCAAATAATGTAATCATTATTTTGGTAGTCACCCTGTATTTTATGAGTTCACCTCAGTACAGGTTTACTGGTTTAGGCGTATTGCATATAGATATATATACATATATGACTGGAGAAATTATACTCTATTCATTTGGTGGTCTGTTCCATCAATGTTTATTACTTTTCATTGCCAGTTTAAATATCCAGTAAAAGTCCAGTGCTTGGAATAAGCAGCAGTCCCAGCCTTCCCTCTTTCAGTACTGTAAACTGCAACAAGACCCATAGGTTGCATAAATGATTGTTTTCCTACCTCTAGAGCACTTTGCTTCTGACCTCAGCATTGAAAAAGTTTCCTGAAGCCCTGTTGCTGATGGGCTCCTTGAGGCTTTGAGTGCTGCCCTTTGACTGGCAGGCAGAGAATTTGCACTAAGTACTTTGAAGCTCTTGGAAGAGACCAATTGAAAAGTCTTTCTTTTGGGAAAGCAGCTGAAATAAAATCAGCCTTGGTGTTTGTGCCTTCATATGAAACGTTATTTTCCTTAAATGTAAGGAATTACTTGGACTAACATTTTCAAAGGCACCAATGTGATTATCAAGCAGAAGTTTCAAAATATCAGACTTGAATTACATGCAGTTCTAAGCAGCTATTGCATTCTCCCCTCTGAGCTATGTTTTGTTATACATACACTGAGGTCTCAGAGCTGTTTGGAGAGGAACAGGCTCCTATTCTAGGAACAGTGTTCTAGGAGCTAAATTTGGATGACCTTCACCCAAAAGACCTTCTTTCTACACCAGCTGCACAAAGAAAATATGAAAACGTGTGGAAAAGGAATACTGAGGCTCATCTTACTCTGGTTGCATGCAGATCAGCTTTGCAGTTGTCCTTGTATCTGCATGTGTATTTGAATTATCTGTCACTTATTTGACAAAATCTGGTCTTGGGTCTAACAGGAAAACTGAGGTCCCTGTTTGCGTTTCTAGTTCGTTGATGAGTTGGAGACTCATAATTTTAGGCAAGTATGTTTTTTTCTTCCTCTGTTCAAGGGCAATATTTTGGACACCAACCACACTTCTGAGTGTAATGAGGGAGCAGCAAAAGCTTCTGTTTCCTTTAAAATTATAAAAGTCTGTTTGCAGACAAACTGCACCTGTGTGCTTGAATTTGCTATGTGTATTTCCTTTCATGCCTGTTACAAGAACTTTTAAAGTCAACTTTTGACATATATTGGTGACAGTGGCAGATTGAAAAACCCTTGAAACGCATGAAGTGGTCTGAAGTCTTTGCTCTGCAAAAGGAGTCAGGCTCTGAAGTAACTTTTGAATGGTGAAAGATACCTCAGTAAATGAAAACCCCAAGCTGCAAAACTACCTGTGAGCTTAAGGATTCTGCTTCTGATCTACATAGATCTAGTGCCCTCCTGATCTGCCCTTCCCTCTAATTCCACCTGCCTTATTTTTCATGCTTATTTTTCCTATGGATCAGTTGTTTTGGAATGTGGGTGTCTGCAGACTTCTTCAGACAAGTTCTTACTACTTCTTGATAAAACAAGAGATAACGTGTCAAGCTGAAACGTGGCAGGAGATGAGGAAGGCAGTGAGAATAAGGCTAAGGAGACAGAGTGAGTGTGAAGAGGGCTAGTGCTTACAGACTAGTTATTGCTGGCGTGTGCCTGTTAGAGAGAGGAGATCTTCTGATAAGGCTGCTATATTGCACTTCGTGAATACAGGTCAGTCGTAATAAATTTTTGCCTAACAATTGGTTATTTGATACTTAGTTAAAAAACTTGTAACCTGCAATTTTCTTTTTAGTCTATGCATGGTTTCCTCCTCTTCTTCTGGGAGGGATAAATTAAATAGAAGTATTTTTAAAGTAGATTTGAAGGCTTCTCTGTTCCTTATTACACCCAGATGATAGAAGGCCTTTTACAACATTTAATCAAACAGGAACAATTTTCTGTGGAATTTTTTTTTCCTCAAATAAATAGATGCTGGTTTGCAAGTTCCTTTTTGAAGCAGTGGGATTCTTTAGAACTTCTCTGCTCATTAGGAAGTTGCTTTGGTAAAAAATAACTCTCTGTCTAGCTCCTTTCTGAGAAAAAAGATAATGATTGAGCAAAGAGAGGAAAAATAATAAATCCAATATTCCTTTTGCAATTCTCTCACTTATGAACTATTAATATTTTAAATTAGGATGAAAGTTGCTATGTCTATGTTCTCCATGAATAAAGCACAGTATAGACCTTTTCACCACTACAGAAATGTAACCATGTCTGAGGTGGAGACTAGATCCCAGACAACGTATGAGCAAGCATGTTTCCATCCCAGTGAATGTTAGCGTACCATCCTCATCCTTTCATGCACCTCTTCTAGTCTGCCTCTTGGCTCATCTTGTGTTCCCCCACAGTAGGAGGACCTGATGTTTAGGAATGCTAAAACTAGGACCTGTTTGAAACAACACGGCAGAGCAAAACAGCTTTTATTTTTTTGTCCTGGATAAGGGACCACATGCGTAATCTGTTATCAAAGGTTATGCAGACAGTAACCTCTTCTCTCTCCTTGGTCTCTTGCAACTGATGGACTCAGTATTTCTCTGCATAACAAAGGTGCAGTGAATGTAGAAGCTGACAATACTCTTTCATTTGTCTGTGCTTTTAAAGACAGATAACGTGTGTGTGTGTTCTGCTGCTGCCGGGCATTTTGTGAAGCTCTGTTAAGGGGTGGATTGGGCTCTTGTGTAAGCTGCATGAGGCTTGAGTGTGTCTCTCCCGAGGACGCAGGACTGAATTTACCCTGTCAGGAGTCACATGAGGAGCTCCAGGGAGTGTGGGTATATGACACTCAAGAACTAAGCCAGTTTTCACTGTCAATTCAACTTCAAAAATAGACTCTATAGGTGAGAAATACTTCAAGTCCAGTTCACTCCGAGTCCAGGTCACAGAGTATGAATAAGGAACCAGATTGTATTTGTCCTTGCTGGAGATCACTTCCCACCTCCTGAAGTTAGCACTGGACAAGAGCTCTGGTTCAGAAACTGCTTTTTAGGGACCTTTTAACTCCTCTTCAGGATCCAGTTAAACCCATAGAAAGAGTGTTCTCCAGCTCTTCTGAATGTCTGCTCTGTGGCTCACAAGAAAAGGCATCTATTCAGCTCCCAGGTTAAATACACCCATGCTGCTTGTCCCAACAAACACACACTTTGCTGAATAATCATCTTAAAGGAACACAAGTATTCACCTGTTTGCTGGATTCAGCAGTCCCACCAAACACCTATTCAGATCATTAGCACAGGGTTACCTGGCTCTGAATGTGCTTAATTATAACTCAGTTTGCATAGGGCAGAAGACAGCAGTTGCATATTTCTACAAGTTAGTTATAACTTTAGTTAAAGACAAATATATAAATAAAAATCAAATGCTTATTGAAATCTTCAGCCTAACAAAAAGATCTGATAAAAAGCAACACCCATACCAAATTTTCACATGTATAACCAGTATTTTTGCTAACCTGCTCCCTTTCAAAATTAGCTATACTTGACAAATGACTACAACTTAAGCTCTGCCCTAAGATAGCGCACACAAAATCAGACACAGGTCAGAGAAGTGGGAACTAATAAATTGGTGTGACAACCCTGGTCTTCACATGCCTGCAGTGTTGACCTTTAAATCCAAGATGGATATCCTCAGTAATCTTTTTGCTTCTGCACCCTTGGTTCTTTCTTCCTGCTCCAGTAGACCTTCAACTAGCAAGAAATGCACTTTGAAGAGGAAACATAACACATGGAAGTTCTGATAAGAACCATTTAGTATATAATCCAGCATCTAGGCATACACATTTGATAAATCTAAGCACACAGAGTCATATGGAGAACTTATACGTATTTGTGGGTTTATCAGTAGACAGGCTGGAGAATGCCCAGTCCCTGAAGACATAAGTCATGGCTGACACTACTGAAACCGGGTGACATGGGTAAGAAAACCTGAACATAAAAATCAAAGGGCAGAATATGGACAAAGGAAAAAAACATGATGCTTTATATCAAAGGCATCATTGCCTGGTTTTGCATCAGAAATAACACGGTATTGCAGGAGCTCATACCCTTATTGATTAAAGGCTCTTTCAGGACTGCAAGTAAACATCTGAAGAACACTTGTTACTTTCTATGGAACTGAAAAAATGTTCCCATAAATATTTGTCCTTGATGGTTAGGAAGAAAATCTATATTACTGCAGGTCGTATTACTCTGGGAGATATTTGCTTAGTGTTCTTAAAAGTAATACATGGCAAACACAGATGCTCTTGTACCCATATAGGCTGACTTTGAGTTGGGCTTTTTCCAAAGGTCAAAGTCTCATCACTGACCTAAACTTACTAATAGCTGCAGGGGTAACAGCAATTATGACTTACCTTATGCAAGCACAACATGATATCAACCTGAAATTTGTATGTTTGGAGCGGAAAAGATCTGTTAAAAGCTTAAAAAAACAGCTATCAGAATTACTAAGAAGAAACATCCTAAAATGGAAACGGTAACAAAACCTGTGAGTTACTGCAGAATAATCTAGGGGATTGTACGATTGTATTAGCATAAAAGATAATTTGGGAGGGGGGAGGAAACTGAAATTAAGAGAAGAATAAATGATATCTAAAGGATGAAAACATAAAGTGAATGGACACGAATTAAACTTTTCTACCTAAAACATTTTCAGTTCACAGCAGGGGAGAGGGCTGGAAATGTTGGATACCCTGAAATCTATATTTTCTCAATATTGCTTTCTCACAACTTTTCACACACTTTCAATATTGTTGTGTTCCAGTATCTCATATGGTAGGTGAGAAGCTGTTATCTACTGTGACAAATACTGCCCTTTAAATGTCAACTTTTATATACTTAAGCTGTTACCACAAGTAGCACTTGGTGCTTGTGTAAACTGCTTGTAGTTTTCCCCAGTGGTGAGTAGTGTATTGCACTGGCACCTCATAAACTGGATTTTTCTTTCCAGTTCTGGTACTGAAGTTTAGTAAGACCCTACACTTTCCTTTCCCCTGCATCTTCTATCTGTTTAGATTTGTGAGGTTTTATACCTCAAGTGTTATGGTTATTTCATACTTTAAAATGCTTGTACAAAGGGCCTTGATTTCAGGCCATTACTTTAGAGGATCTCACAGTACAAATGCATGATAATGACTATAAAAACAAGAAATGTGACACCCACCAATATCCATTTTAATACCCTTGAGCAGAACGTGTTTTTCCTGGCTCTGCTGCCTGGGGCACAACTTCACTCTTTCATTTCTGTTGTGCTGAAAGGAATCTCAAAGTTGCATCTGAAATGTGAGAACAGGAGGTAAAAATGGGTGTAAGACAGCTGATGAAGAAAGGTCAAATTCATTAATGTTTTAGAAACTACTTCTGACTCTCCAGACCTCCGTGTGATAAATTCATGCCTCGTGATTTTCGTACAAGTCTTTTCCTTCTCTTCAATTTACAAACTTTGATGTGCTCCTTTACTGTGAAGAAGAAAAAATGTGCAAATGATTTCATTACAGGCTTTTTAATTTCCTGGCAGCTCTGGCCGAATCATGCTGAGACATTCAGATGAGTTCCTGTCTCTTCCCTGCACTGGGCCTCTTTGAGGATACAGCCCTAGGAAGATACCTTGCACGGTAGTTGCAGTTGAAGCATTTTCCTCCTTTTCCTGCTTGTTGTTGATGATTCCTCAGCCTCGTCCATATTGGGTTTTTTCCCCAGACAATTTTCAGACAGATTGGTTTCCTAATCTAGCTCCCATCTCACCAGATCAAGAGTGTGACTAGGGTGATGAGGAGGAATATTGCCAATACCCTTGGCCAGCAAGTCTTGCTACCAGTAGCAATCTGACAATGATGTCAGATGACAGTCTGCCTCCTTCCTGCCTCATCACAAAATCTGTACATTTTCCTCTTTCCTTCCTGCCTTGTCACAAAATCTGTACGTTTTCTTTCTTTACTATGCAGCACAACATTGATCTGCCACATTACTGCAACTCTTACAATCATTCTTGTCATAATCAGGCATACTGTAAAATCATTAGATTAATTAGAATAACCTTGCAGTAATTAGGCTGGCTGTGCAATTACCACTGGAATTACATAAACCAGTTGTGTGAGAGGTTTGCCTTCTGCTTCATGCTGTAGAAACACAGAGCACCTAGGCACCTTCCCCTGTCAAAGCTGGTGCTCCTTGTACAAGACCAGCAATGCAGACAGATGGAGATGGCAAATTCTTTCCAGGACTCTGCTCTACTAGCTGTTTTACATTTCAGTTGCAGGTATCATACAGTTATTGTCTTTGCTATATTCTATATTTCTTGGGTTTAAACTGAGGCTTGTTGAAAAAATTCTGCAAAAGAGCCAAAACCTGGCCTGTCTTTTGCCTTAGCTGTTCTTGTGACAGCAGATATAACAGCTCACCAAGAATGTTTCCTGAAGTTGTTCGTGTGACATTGACCCAGGGGCAGAAGGGCTGGATGGAAGTGGCCAGGACAGGCGTGGAGTACTAGCATTAGGTCAGGCTGCTTGTAAGTGTGCATAAGGATAAAGTTTGAGAGTACAGATAGGTTTACCCTCAAAATGGTCTTAATAGCAAAGTCACCTCAGAACCATTCGGGCAAGTGGCAAATCAGGCTCTGAGGCTATTCCTGCGCATAATAACCCAATGATTTTTAGTCCAAGGCATGGTCCTGTAGGGCCCTGCAAAACCAGTTTCCAGCCTATGTGGGTTTTTTGGAGGATGGAGTCTTTAATTTCCCCAGTCTGTCCAGCAGTTATCCAACCATTAAGACTACAAAGCAATTAAAACTCATTTAAAAGTAATATAAAAATCAGAAACGCTGTATCACTGAGAATAGGTTTGGGGAGAAATGATATACCCTGTTTAAAATGCAACATTCTTAATAATCTTTGGTCCTAAACCTGAAAAGTGGTATAAATGAATGAACTATTTCTACAATGAATGATGCAGAACCATGAGAGGATGGAGAATTTCTTAGTTCATGAGTCAATTGTGCAACAGAGTTATCCTTATCAGAGTCAATAAAAGTGTTTGTGTGACTGTGAATTACTCTTGGGAGTCAGGCCTGCAAAATATGTATGGACTGGGAGATGTATCATGGCAATTTCTGCCATCTTATATTTCCTGTCAAACTCTGAATACGCAGTTTAGCTTTCTATTTGTTTTCAGCAGCTGTTATGAGCAACAGCTAAGTCTTTTCCCATCAGTATTCCCCATTGTGGCACTGTGACTGGAAGAACTAGTAAAGGCTCTATCAATAATATAAGCATGTTAAGATGATCACCCATGTAGACATTATGGCATCTAAACAACATTGCATTAAAATGTCTTTGGCTGACCTGTGCAACATTCCTCTTATGCAGCTGTGCTGGGTGGTAAGAAGAGTAAGGATTTTTTCAGAAAAATGTGGATATTGCGAGCCTGGAGAACAACTAGTGCAAAGGATGTTTTGTGGAAGGGTTCAGTCATAAAGCAAGGAGCCTTCAGTAATAGTTGTATAGTTCGTATCAAGGAGGGACTGTCATAATTTTGAAGATGTATGTCTTTCAGCATGCATTTTGTTAGTTGACAGTGCAACATCCTGTTGGCTGGATGGGATCCTGAACTAACTGGTTTCTTTTCACCCCTTTTTTGCTTGTGTAATTTGTATTTAGCTCTTATCTAAGATGTTAGTCTCCTGCATTGCTTCAGCATTATTAAGCAATTATTATTCTAAGCACAGAGCTAACTTTCACTGGCAGGAAGAGCATCTTTGGGGGTTGCTATAATAAATACAACATTGAAATACCCTCAACAGCAATGAAATTGAGCACTGTTAGCGTGCACAGAGTATACTCTCTAGTTCAGAAAATCATGCATTATTTTGCTTGATTCTATTAATGCCCAAACATTTATTTTTTACCTTCATGAGAACAATTGGTCAGATTGGAAAGAATCAATGAGAATACCTTTCGTCCTATTAAGTTGCATTGTGTATAAATTCATTGGGAAGGTGGATAGTGGCCTTTCAGGCAGGTAGAATTATATGAGTTTGTAGGAAACAATAGAAGCTCACCTCTATAGTTGTGTCCATTACAGATTTGCACTTCCCTTTCCTGAAGTGAATAGCAATACTTCAGTTTTTACTGTCCTGCATCTCTGACATTGTTGATTATATGAAAGTTTGGGGAAATCCTGGCCTGTGCCAACTTAGATCCAGTACTGAGCTGGGCTTTGCATAATTTTTATGTATCCAAGTCTGTCATACTGTAGAGGGTAAAATGCTTCTCTCTTTGCTTTTCCAACTCCTATCTCCTCCTGTTTCTTCTAAGCTAGCAAAAACATCTGGAAGAGGCAATGTAGGAAGCCAGAGCTGATGCAGCATTGTGTTTGGCAGGAAAGGAAAGAGTCTGTGTTCTAGCAAGACAAGTGCATTTGCCTGTCTCTGTGTTGCACAATGATTTGTTTGTAGGGTCTGTTTTGGGATTTTTGACTTGTAAATGAATGCATTCTGGACCTCACCGAACTTGCAAGACACTACATAAATAAAAGGAAAGAAAGAAACAAAAATGCTGTCTGCCATACAATTGCAAAATGAGGACTCCACGTACGCTACTGTAGATGTAGAAGTGGGTCCTTCATTCTTAAAACAGAAAAAAGGTCTGTGCTTGCTTGAAAGATTTAGCAGAACAATTTTTGGAGATTAAAAGCCAGTGAATGAAGGCAGTAAAGATTTACCAAAGAGAAATGATCAGTAATTAAGCCAAATTTTCCTCTGATAAACTTTAGACATGTGAAGTTCTTTAGATCTAATTCTCTGTACTTCAGTAAAGTGTTTGAAACAATGACACAAGAATAGGTATTAAAACTGGAAGAGACAGAAATCTATTATGGCTAAAAGAGAAATAACAGTGAGTTGATCTGGAAAGGAAACTGTTGGACTGAAGGGTGATTATTATTGAATTCCTCAAGCACCGGCCTTGCTTAATACTTCTATTAATAAACTTGGCACAAAGTGTAGAAAGATTTTAAACAAATTTGTTGATCTCACAAAGTTGGAGACATTGTCAATACAGAGGAAGACTGAAATACCAGACCGGAAGAATGGCACGACTTTGAGGACTGAAGTAACAGAAATGAGATTAAATTTAATAGAGCAAAGTAGAGGGTCATGCACAGAGGGATTTAAGAGCAGCATTTTTGCTACTAGTACAGGTGGCACCAAGTGGAGATGACAGCTGGAAGAAAAATCCAGGTGCATTCATTGAACATCATTTGATTGGGAGCCACCAATGTGTCAGAACAGATGCAAAGAGGGCTGAGAGAATGAATCAGGCAAATTAAGAGCCTATCGTGCACAAAAAGACTGAAGGTGCTTAATGTGTGCTCTGGCAAAATGAAGTCTGAGAAGGGATATGAGTATTCTCTGTTGCGGGTAAACTCTAGAGAAGTAATTTAAGGTAGAGGGAGGCTGCAACAACTGACCATAAGTGGATCACAAATAAACTGACAGCTGAGAATTGCAATCATCCTAGGAGTGATATGTGGGTCAGCATCCTAGCAGAAACAGTGGGTCTAAGAACCATAATCATTAGACACACAGTTTATAAAATACATGAATGTAGTGATATGATAGGGCTGATGCCTACAACAGCAAGGAATTAGACTTCATATCCTTTATATTTGTACGCAAGTACTTTATCTAGTAAAATTAAAGCCATCAGAATCAAAACAAAACAAAATCTGTGTTGAGTCAACCTGTACACTTAAGTTGCCTTTCCCAAATTAACCGGTTGGAGGGTAATGATCTTAAAACTCCTGCATGGTTGTAAGATGGAGTAGTGTTTATACTATGACTTATTAATTTTTTTTTCTTTCTCTTCCTCATTCTATTGTTTTGAGAAGTCGACATACCTTTTCTGCAAGCAGTTTTGACCCTAAACATCACAGCAGATCCTTCTGTCTCATGTCTGCCAGTGTAATTTAGTTAACTTCAGTGTTGGTGTATGAACCAAGGTCCTGCTCTATCTCTAAGGAAGACTTTTAGGACTCCGGGTTTAATAACGCCCCCTATAGAGGTGTAATTTTGCTGCTAATGTTGTTGGGAGAAGCATGAGACCATGAATGACCAGTATGAATACTTGTCACCATGAGCCAAGTCCTCAGCTGGTGTTCATCAGCCTTATTTTCTAGCTATCAGTGAACCTATACTGATTTATACCCCTGATCCCCAATATAAGACTGCCTGTGAATAGCATCTAATAAGGCCTTGATTTTCTTGTTGCCAGGGTCACATCATCGCTGTCAACTTCTCTGGCATAATATTTATAATTTATAGACACAATCCAAGCTTATTCAGCTTCTTAATTCAATTAGATATTTACAAAAAGCAATACAAGATATTTACAGGCCATATCCTATCTCTAAACACAATTATATAATGTCACTGCTTCTATGATTTCCTTGTCATTTTAAACTATACTTGCAATAAGGGGCTGATGAAAACCTCATTGAAGTTAATGAAGGCCAATGAGTTCTACTTCAGCCTTTAACATGCTTAATATAGCAAGTAGTATACTACATTGGCCTTGTTGTTCACTGCTGATGCTTCTTCCCTTCTATTTATTTTTCTTGTTTTCCATGTAACTTTATTCTTTAAATTTGGTAGGATATGTATAGAGCTCGGGCAGGAAACTGTCCTGAGACAGGTCAGCAATTCCCAAGTATTATTTAGCAGAGGCATGTGGGATGCTTTCCCTTGCCCCTTTTCCTTGCCCAGGCGTTATTTTGCCAGGCTGCATTTCGTATGGCAATGGGTTAATGCCGACTGCCCTCTCGCCAGAGCCTGCAGTGTAAGCACCGTTGGTACAAAACAACTCCAACATCACTCTCGCTTGGTTGCAGTGAAATCCTTCATCTTTCAAAAGAATTCTTTCCGATCGAGCACTTATGCACTTACAAACTGATTTTCACTCCCTGGAAAAAGAAAAGATCTATAAATTACCACTTATTTGCTCTTTGAAGTATGAATTGTTCTCTCAAAACACAGAGGGAGGACTTTTCTATATGGCTTTGAACCTACTGACCTGCTCCTTGCAACGGCCACAGATCACTTATCTAAATAGATATCAGGTTTCTCTTGCCGGCTTGCATCTGTGAGGGACTATTTTGTGCTGGGCTCAGGTAGAGCTCCTGTAGTGCTCTCATATAGTCATACTGGCTGAGGTATAGTATTATCCTGTCTGAGGTGATCAAACTCAGAATTTTGGTCTGGGCTCATGTTTAAAATGAGAATTTCAAAGCATTTTCATAAAAGTATGTGTCCCTAATCTGCAAGCACTATTTGTCCAGATGACTCTGGTCATCGTCTTGGAAAATGGTCGGTGCTCAGACCTCCAGCTAGGTCCAGCTCTGCTCATTTCTTCACTGACTTTCAAAGCTTTTGTGTGCCTCTTTTTCTCATATTTGGTCCGCTACGGTGACTAATTTCCAAATGAGCTCATTTATTCACAGCACAGTAAGAGATAAGCACTTTAATGGAGAGTGGTAAAACCTCACCCATTTCTTTTCCTTGTTTTTTAACCTCAAGGTGATGGAGCAGTGTCAGCTCTGGCAGGTAGGAGGAGGCAGCTATGACCAGCTTGCCCTTCCCCTTCTGCCCAGTAAAAGGCAGGCAGGGTTTTGGGTAGGGAAAAGAAGAGATTCTGAAATCCTCAGAATTTAGAAGATTGAGAGATGTTGCACTGTTTTTAACTGTTTTAACATGAAATAAGCCAGAGAAGCAGGAGAACAGTCACTTCTGGTGGCAATGGCTGATGATATTGCTCCTGGGAGCCTGACAGTGACATAAGCTCCTGTTGAGCACCCACCTATCTGGCCTGAGCAAGTGAGCAAAGTGGTGGTCTCTCTTACTTTCTCAGGAAGAAGCAATATCCTCACCCGGCATAAGAAACAGGACTGTGCCTTGGAAATATTTCCTTGTTCCCATGTTCTTTTATTTTCCAAGAACTTGAACCTTGCCACCTTCTCTACCTGTCCTCCTTTTCTTAATGTTCAGATGCTTTACTTTTCATATCCACATCTTGTCTCCTTTGCAGCAAGACAAGCCTACGCATTATTTTTGATAAACTGGCATATAAAAAACAGGATACATGCTGTGGTGAAAGAGAATGCACCTGTAGTTTCAGGAAATATGTTTTATCGACAAAACTGATTTGGCAAGGTACACAATAAACGATGAGGACTTTTGTGTTCACAGAAATCTACCTGTCAAAGCTATTTGCTTAAAAATATTTTGTTGTTGTTTTTATGACTTTTCCGTTTACTGGGCATATAGTCCTTTCCTGAGCTTTAAAGGGGCACCACTAAAAAAATTGAAATATATTTTAAAACCATTGAAATTATCAGGAAAACCCCCCATATTTATTTATGCACATGACAGCTAAATAAAACAGGGCATTTTGTCCAGCATCACAAACCCGTAAGGTAAAAGTCCAAGAATAGAGAAACGTCTTATGATCATATGCGTCCTCTATAAAATTGTGTTGTTATATGAAGTCCCTGCTAGCAGTTCTACTCATTGCTGGGTATAATCAATGCTACTTGATACAAGTGGATATTGTCAGAGCAAGCTTTCACTGTCCAACACAGGCATGAAGGCATCCGTGGCCAGTTCACTGCTGGCAGGTTGGTGAGCAGCAGAGAGGGACCAGTGTCCCTTCTGCCCAGGACTGCCCCAGGGCAGGTGTAGTTCACCCCTGACAAGTACCAGGGTTTTGATCTGTTGGGTTTTGTGAATTTGTAAATGTTTGTCGTTCTGCTGCTTGAATGAGAAGTCTGCAGAGATGTAGGTCAGGAATATTGTTGATGCAATCTTGTTGATTTTGTTTATTTTGGTTTTTTAGTCAAAAACTGTACATAAATTCCTGTTTCCTGGACATATTAGACACAGACAAAAGCAGACAGTTCCCTTGTTCAAAATCCCCTAAGTCTCCTTTTTGGCAAGTCCTTTGCACCACCTTGGAGTAACGTTCGATACCTCTTTTTTAGTCTGCAACTAATATTCTCATGGTTTTGTAATCAAGAGAAAAATTTAACTGCCACTGTATACAACCCAAGCCCACAGACATTTTCATAGCATAAGATTCACGTATTCTTTTATTCATCTGTTTTAACTTGTTGTTACTTCTGGATGTAAGACCTCTTATCTGGTAAGCAGTAATCTTTTCCATCATGTTAGCCCTGGGGTCTTACAACACTTGCAGACTGGAAGTTACCATAGATGAACCGGGAGAAGAATAGTCAAGACCTGTTTGTGAAATCCAAAAGGAGATGAACTGAGTGATCAAAGGAAAGTGAAAATCCCTCTGCCACCAGCAGAAGGCAAGGAGAAATGCTCACATGGGCCAGAGCTGGCAATTAAAGTAGGTGGGAGTTTGAGGGAATCTCTGATAAAACATGACTCTGTATGATGAGTAAGTTTTTGACCTTTAGTCTTCATAAAATTCCTATCAGATGTCATGCATTATTGGTTGGATGTATTATTGGTTGAAGGTGTTACCTTCACTTTCAAAACTTCAAAAGTGAGTCTGGTCGAGACCACAAAAAAGTGGGAAAGTGGGAGTAAAAAGAGAGATGTTCCTGGAATGAAGGGCTATGGTGACAAAGAATTTGTAAATGTCTCTCTCTTTCTATTATCCTTACTTATCTCTACACACACACTCCCTTTTTTTTTTTTTTTTTTTTTGCGTCAAGTAGATGTATTTTTTGCTTCTACCCTATTCTCCTTCTAAGGGTGGGAAGATGATGGGTCCAGGGCCACACTAAAACGACACAAGAAAAAAAGAAGCACAGCTCAGTTTCATTTGATGCAAATTTATAAAAAGTGATTCTGTTAAATCAATATGTGAATTATGTTGTTCAGTTAAACTAGAAAGTATCAAGCCAAGAATTATAGAGAAGATTTCTATTTATTCGGCATTGACCCTTCTTGGTTTCCTCTGGGATGCTGTTGGTTTTCTATGATGTAAGTCTCATTTAAGAAAGGATAGAGGTCACTGTGAACTTGGGTTTAGTATTTTAAGCATTCGACTCCTTTTTCCTAACTCTCAGTATGTCAATAAAAGGGAGAGAAACAGTGGTCACTGAGAAATGTGGTTCTGCTTTGTCAAACAGTGTATTTGAAGAAATCAAAATGATTCCTGAATAGTCCCTGAAGGTCGCTGTATCATGGCACTGAGGTGAACCACAGAAATAATAGTGGTGAAAGGAGATGGATGCATTTACTCACAGATCAAAAACAAGTCCATTAGCTATATGTGGCAGAAGAACCTGACTGTCTTTGAGGTATGCGAGGATTTTTGAGCTGTTTAGATGCACTCGAACTATCACAGCCAGAAGCTGAAGGCGCTGAATTACAGCCAGTGAGAAAGGGATGTGCCAACCTCAGAAGTTCCTCTTTTCCCCCACTTCTCTCCGCATGTCTGTGCCTGCCTTGAAAGGTGCATTTATGCTAAAGTCAGCTCCCTGCTGCTTTCTGTCTACAAGGTGCAAAAACATGGAAGGCGAGTGGTTCATTTTCCCTGTGTATGTGGAGTAAATGAAGGCTTGTCTGTGGAAGAAAAGAGTCTGCCACATCTAAGCTTTGCTGATTCAGCACAGCTACAGCAGATTAAATGATGTATGGAAAGAGCTGTGTTCTCCTTTTGACAAATGTTGAGCAAATTACAGAACCAGAGAGGAAATTTGCTTAAAGGGATTCCCTGGTTATTTATTAACAAAATGACCTTTTCTTTTGAATTGCCTGCTGCACCTCGGTCCTAAAGCACCGCAGCCAGGACAAAAAGGCTGTAAAAGACTTGCTTGCTTGGACCTCGAGTGAAGGACACCTGGGTAGCAGAAAAAGGGTCTCAGTGGTGATCAAAATGAAAAGACTTCAGGACCTGGTTTTGTTGCCAAAGGGGGATTCAGAGCTTTGCCGTCATCAACTCCCTGGTAATGCTATTTCTTCATAAATCCCCTCGAACATTTCCTTTTAGATCATGTTTAAGGCACACTTCAATATTCCTTCCTGCAGTAAGCACTAGATCTTTAGAAGCTGAGTGAATATTTCCCAGTTAATATATTTTCTTGAGGGACTCTTTAATCCTGTACCCGTCAAGTGTTTATGCTCTCTCCAAATGCACACAAGTATGTATGCCTTATGAGAAGTCCACTGATATATGGATGTATGTGTATTCACCTTGTCCTGTCTTCCTTTCCAGTCACTGCTCTGTACATTTGGCCATTAGAACTATTTACCATGCTTTGGTTGATGTATTTCTTATATTTTATCCCTGCACTCTTTGTATGTCTCTAGCTGTCAGAAGAGCAATTCCTTGGAAGCCCAACCTTTTCCCTATCAGCTCTACAGTAACAGATGGGTAGATTTTCCTGGAAGAAAACAATTTTATAGGCTCAGGTTCTTGTGCTTCTGCTTTATAATTGTGGAGTCTTAGATACCTGGACATAACTTTCCACCAAGGCTACAACTATTTTCTGCCCCCATAGCAACATCTTCAGTTTCCTTTTCCCCATCTAAGCATTTTTTCCTGGGAGAACTACTAGTATGGGACTGGTCCACTGCCCAGTTGTCCTCTGTGCTCCTACCATGGGGACTATTTCCCCACTGCCAGGTGGCCCACACGGGCTAGCTTGCAGATGTTTTCTGACCTTCACAACAGCTTCTCAGTTTTGTGTAATCCCTGATTGTTTCTGGCACTTCTCTTTTTTTTTCAGGCCATCCTTATAACCTTCTAGAGCTCTTCAGAGCATCACTGAAGGTTATTGAGAAAAAGGATTTTAATTTGAAGCAAATAGATGCTGTTTTCTCTGCATATGGCATTTATGAGGAGTGGCAGTGTGGAGGCAAGTTCTTTAAAAAACCCGGTAAGTTTGGACAGCTTCAGCAATAGCAGTGATTTTAGATATGGAAAAGGCACCTTATAAATGAGAGGCTAAAAAGCTCAAAGTCTTTGGGTTATTTGGAAGGAAATTAAGGGATGAGTCTAACAATCTCCAAAAAAACCTGTATGGAGACAAGTATGATAGAAAGGGGTAAAGACGTAAGATAATTTAGTGGCTGGAATTTGAAGATAGACTTAACCTAGAAATAAAGTGCAAATAGCTGCTAGGACAACTTATTTGTAAGTATGGTAAGTTTTTCATCACTTCAGGGCCTCAAATAAGGACAAGAGGTCCTTTTGAAAAGTTAGATCAATCAGAAATAATGGGCTTCCCTTGGAAGAATGATCAAGTCAATTTATGGTAGTAGTCCTTTTTGTCACTACAACTTATGCCCTGTTCCTCTGCTCTTTTTTCTTTCTTGAAAATAGGAACACCTGGCCAAGACTTTGCATAT
The DNA here is from genome assembly GCF_035582795.1 of Mycteria americana. Taxonomy (NCBI): domain Eukaryota; kingdom Metazoa; phylum Chordata; class Aves; order Ciconiiformes; family Ciconiidae; genus Mycteria; species Mycteria americana. Next base: position 11,667,462 of record NC_134370.1, read on the forward strand.
TAGACTTAGGACTGGAAAGGGAATTTTGAACTGCTATGTTCACCTCCATGTGTAGTAAGACAAAACCATAAAATGGCTTTGTGATGTGTCCTCATTGTTGTACTACCTCAAAAGGAACAACTTCCCATCATGGCATAATATACAGTGATGACACCACTACATCGTATCACAACAATCCGTCAGAGTTGTTCAATCTGCTTAAGGTACACAATGATGATCCTTAAAAGACTCATCAGAATTATGATATTATTCTATGAACCGATGAGTCTGGAGTTACTGCAACAGTAAATTCTTCAGGTCAGGAAATATTTTTTTTCTATTTTCCTAGACGCAATAAACACCTACCAAATGTCCTTCAGTTCCACTCCAACAAAAATAGTTTAAGTCTTCCCATAATAAGTCTTCAAGGCACCAGAGCTTTACCAAGGCCGAAAAGTCTTACATAGAAACATATTGTATGTTGAAAATACCAACGCTGAACAGTAATATTTTCTAAAACTCTGCAAGATACTTTGCCAAGTAAGCATTAATAGTTTCTCAATAAGAATAAAATGTCACAATGTTTTCTACTTTAGAAGAGAGTGGATCTTCTCAGTAATAATGAATGACACTGTATCCTATAATAATGAGTATTAGCTGAGTGCAGCCACTTCCAGAAAGTACAGCCATGTGATTGAGGCAAGGCAGGAATTAGAGCAGTCTTCAAGGAATGCAAGTCCAGAGAACTAGGAACTTACAGGACCTGAAAGCCGTTCTCAACTACTTGCCATTTATAACACAGTACATTTAGCATGTAGAAAGACAAAGATTATCACAGCATCATATGACAAACATAAACAGAAACACTTCAGGGTAGATTTTTAAATTACTTATTAGGGTCTTCAGCAGTACATCTGCAAAGACTTTTGAGTTTGATTGCACTTAGATGTGATAATACTTGAAAGAACATTTAAATGATGCAGGTAGTGGCCAAATACTGTCATTTCCTCTGTGATTAGGTACTGTTCTTTAAATAGTATCTTTAAGAAACAAAACAAAACTAGGAATCTTATTAGACCTTGACTACAAATTTATTAAAATAGTAATGCCACGTCCTGAGCTAGGCTGAAATTAGTTCTGTCATTGTCTTCAATTTCTTTTTGTTAAAAAGAAACAAGTCACTGAATTTTGGCAAGGTAACTTTCTGTTTATTTATAAGCAGTGGACAACAGCCAGTCAGTAACTGATGAGAACTTTTGTAGCAACTGAACAGACAGTCTGTACATTTTCAGGGTGCATCGGTTCCCAGCAGGTAACATAAATTGTAACCAGAAAAAAACAGAGTTTATGTTAATACACTTAATTGAGAATTATGATTCATGATACCCATTGGATTTTGCTGTGGTATCTGGAGAGGTTAACATCTTCAGCTCTAGGGCTAAATAAGGGAGCTAGTGTGGTTCCATATAGCTATGTCACTTAAATGGCTAAATCTATCTGTGGCTTAATTTCAGAACAGATCATGAATCACAGTCACAAGACCCAGATCCTCCAGTGCTTGTAAGTTCATTAGTTTACATGGCTATGGTAGGATGCTGTTTCTAAGTTTTATTTGTAACGTGGAAATGATAATTATTTGATCCCCTCTTTCCTTACTTGTTTTCAGGCTTTGCCTTACTCAAGATCTTACTTTGACTTCTTACAGCTGTTAATGTAAAGATCTTCCCTCCTCAGCTGGGCCTAATGCTATGCGAATGAATATAATTGACAACAATCTGTCTGTCATATTTTATTATAGCTTTTGAATTATATTTAGAAGGGAACTACTTTTGGTGAAGAAGGCAAAAATCAATAGTTTATGAGGAAAAGTCTTCACTGAGGTAAATACAGTCATTCGTTGTAATGGATTTTGGCGTTGCATGTTTGATTCTTCCCACATTTCCTCTTCATTCAACTCAGCCTTTCAGTACTTGAATCTCAATCAGCAAATCCCTCTGATTTCATTCAAATAGACTTTCAGAGTATCGTAAGGTTGTTTTTTCACTTTTTTATATACTGAACAGCCAGTGACTTTGAAGGCATTTACCTTACCTTATAAATTGCTTATATAAGGCTTACTGGGAAAGGCAAACTTACATTCCTTTTCATCCTTCTATAATACATTGAACAGTGCTATTTTACTGTACATGGCAAAGGTAATGTTTAAAGCAAGATCCCAAAAAAGTCGTGTCTGGGCTTTTACATTACTATGTGGAAGAGCTTCCAAACACATCAGTCATGTCAGGCTGCTGCTTCTTAAAATTTAACCCTTTTGTTCCTGTGTAATCAAGTAACTGGTCTTGGGGAAGGTGAGGGTGTCACATCGTTCCTGCACTCCCCTTCCTCTCTCTTCTTCAAGAAGGGAACAAATTCTGTAGCAACTCTGCAAACTTTGTACCGTGCATTTCTCATTCCACCTGCTCTGCTGCAAGAAGAAAACTGTAGGTAAAAAAAAAAAATAAATAAACCACAACCACTAGTTGTACTCTATTACACATTTAATCTAAAGGGTTGCTCATTTTTCCCTAAGACCCAATGATAACTTTGTTACTTCAGCAAGAAAGACTGTGACTCAGGTTTGCCATTGCAATAAAGAGCCCTGAAAAAGACTTGGACTGAGGACACACCTGAAAAACCCAAGTATTTACCTGAATCTTTGCCAAATGTTGTAATTCTGGGATCTGCAACGAAACCAAACAAAGCTCAGTGATATTTCTAGCAACCTGCTGGTTTCTTCCTAATTCTTTCCAGGTGAAAAGAATGCCTTCTTACTGAGTCCCCTCCCTGGTTTGCTATTTCAGTAATTATGCTATTCCCTAGTGTGTGAGTAGGCTACAATTTTAAGGACTCTAGAGTTTTGCTACCAGCTCTCAGCAATTAGCTGCCAGAAAACTCTGTAGTAAGTGAAAAAATCTTATTCTGTAAAGGACTTTGAATGTTGTTTTTCCCCTGTTCAGAATTAATCCTGAATTCAGCTGGAGAGATATAAAGTTTTGAAAGATAAGTATTTCATTTTAGATATCTTGGAACTGGATACTTTGTTTTATGCTTCTTAATATATTGCTTGTAAGCACAGAGAAAGGGAACAAAATGGAGCAAAAAGGCCGTGATTCATTTGGGGCTGTTTGTATGCATTCCTCTTTCTCTCCGTATAAAAAAACATTTTGGCTAAATCAGTTCTTTTACCAAAAATGTGTCTCTTGATTTTTGATTGAGTTGTGTATTCCCCTAGGAAATAGTTAAAATGTTCTGAATCAGTTCTTTGCTATTATGCTGTGGACTTTGATTTCAAAGATGTAGGTTTAGATCCTCAGTTCTCATAATCTCAAACCTAAATCATGTACCTGAGATTGGTTAAATTCACCCTTCAACCTGATGTATGCTCTCAAGTGATGAGATCATATTTTCTTGATGCAACCATCGTTCAGAGTAGCATAGAGAACATGAACATGATGTACCCTGAGTTACTACCCGTGTTATAACATTGCCATTCCTGTCATCCAGATACTATTTCTGTATTAAGTGGCTTCTGTTTTCAGTTTCTCCATTCCTCTGTGTTAGAAAAAAGTCTGTGGGCAGGAAATTTAACAGAATCATTCTCAACAAAATATATATAAATAGTGAGGCATATTAGGTCAGATTGTTAATAATCAAATTAGAATATACTGTGACTAAAGATGAGAGATTATTTCATTTCGTGGCAGATTGGTTCCTTTTTAGTTAACTTTGAGGAAGGAATTTTCAAAAGTTTTGCAAAATCTTTCCCTAACCCATCTCTCTTTTCTTCTTTCTATTATGCAAACTAATTTGCTTTGGAAGACTTTTTTTTTTTCTTGGAATATTTTTCTTTCTATATCTGAGTAAGATTAGTCACTAAAACTTCAGCCTCTCACTCTCTCCCCCATCCTCATAATATAGGGAAAATGGTGTCACACAGTCAGTTTCTAAGGGAAAATGGTGTCACACAGTCTGTTTCTAAGGAGAACATATTCACGACACAAGCCATTATGATGAACTTCACAGGAGTGAATAAGGGGAATGGGTTTAAATGTAATTTCCTTTGATAGTTTGTGAAGACAACAATGCAGATAGAGCTGTGTCTTGGTGCAGGATTTTCATCCTGAAGCATTCAGCTGAATGCTATTTGGCAAAGGAAAGGTATTTTTAATGTTTGTCTGAGGTATTTGCTTTGGTTGTAATTTACCTGCATACTTTTCCAGTGAGGAGCAGGGCACTACAGACTACAGTAGAAACATTTGCTTTTTGAGAGGGCATCTGCTTACATTAAAATCTGGTCTGTAGTACTGCATGCAACAATGAATGAGTGAATATTGCTGACTGATCACGATTCTAGTGATGCACTGTCTTGCTTAGCTACCAATTATTATATTAAAATGTGCATCAGAAAAATTCCTTTCATGCTCTAATCTTTGTCCTCCTTAAGCTCAGCTTTCAGTGATATTAGGAAAGTGCCTTACCTTAGCTAGCATTAGCCTGAGAATAGAAAAACATCAGAAAACAGAACAGAATTATGCAGATACACAATGAGATAGCAGCTATAAAATTAGTTGTTGTTATTATTAAGAATCCAGCTGTGACTGATAGAAGAAAAAGTCTGAAACTGTCTACTTACAATGCAGTCTACATCTTTAGGTTTGCTCCAGATTAAATACAAGAGGATACCAGCATAACATGAAGATACTAAGTGTGCATTTGCTTGTGCCCAAAATTATCCTGGCACAGTATTTTACTTCTGCCTGTTAATACCAAGAGCTGTCACTGTTATATGTCTAGCCTAAAAGTTTGGCTTTGCTCTTCTTCCCAAATTTCTGAGACATCTTACCCAGTTACCAGTTGGCAGTTTGTCATTGCTAGAAATGTGCCAGAAAGCTAAAAGTGCTGCCTGGGCAGGGTTGTGAGACAAAGCTTCCTTTGGAAATGTGAGTTAGTTCCTTTCAGGTGAAGATTCCCAGGTGGATGTAGGCAATCCACTGCCTTCTGAATTACCAAACCCAAGAACAAAGTGCTTTGTCCTGTGGAGCAGTGATGTACCTTATCTGTGATACTTGCTTCCCCATAGCTGCTATATGGTCCAGAATGGAAAGCTAAATATGTGGGTCTGGAACTGTTGTTGGTTCCCATCTCCCTGCTGCAATACAAACAGGGATAGCAGAAGAAGCTTTTCTAAATCCAATGATTTCTTCTTGCATTCACCTGAACAAAAACAGAGAAAGATCATGTCCTTTTACTGCCAAGCCTATCTGAATTTTATTTTGGCTTATTAGCTTTTAATAAGAAGTTAATTAATTCTTTTCCTGATCCCTGGAATTGTTATATGCATTGACTTGGAAGCTGGTTTTAATTAATGAAGAATGCAATGCCAGCTAAACCCAGCTGTTCATGCCAGAAGCCACCTATGCCCTCCAGTTTATCAGAAGTCCTAGTTACTCATTTAAGCTGGTGGGATGGTGTGACTGAAAAATCACAGGTCTGGTAGTCAGTAGAGCCATCACAGAACTATTAGTGGTTAACCTTGGGAGTTCAGGGATGATAGGGAAAGAGTAAACACAGTCCATGCCTTAGAGAAAGAGTAGCTAGGGGATTACAAATCCTTCTATATAGTTTTAATCACTGCATAAATTATGGAATAAATAATAATGGATGTGATATATAGGACTGTGAACATAAGTACAGACTTAGAAGACAACATGCAGATGAATAACAGCTACCTGGATTTGTGAAGAACAAGGCATGTCAGGCTGGTCTAATTAATTTCCTGGGCCATGTGTTTTAATAGGTTAAAGCTGGCATCCAAAAAATGGTCCATTACATTGGGCACCAGCTCTTCTGTGAGAGGGAATAAGATGGTGGAGGTGAGATTTGACAAAAGTGCAGACACTTTTGAGACATGGGAGAGCAGTAGACTGAGGTGTGAGCAGTTTGGGGACAGAATGACTTGGAAAGAGAGGTGGGTCCTTGAGAGGTAGAAAAAATTGGGAAATGCTCAGAATAGTTCTACAACAAGAATGGGGAGACTGAGGTGGGAAGCCTAGGACTTTGCTTGGGATGGGGACCCTCTGTGGTGGCAGAAAGAGTTTCAGAAGCATGAGATATCCTGGGATGCAAAAGACTGTGCTCGCTAGTCCTGTAGCAGGACTCTAGTAGGGGACTAAAACACTTGCTGCTTCCTTTGCTGTATGTTCTTTTTGCTTTGCTGAGCCTTAGCAGGGTTATGGAGCTATAGCAGCCTTAAGTAAGACAGTCTCAAGAATTCTCATTGTATAAGATGTCTAGGGCAGCCAAGGGAGACAGTGCCCTTTTTTACTTTCTCATGATATAGCTCTTATATGTTTTAAAGATAATGAAAAAATCTCGAATTATTTTTCCATGGAAGATGTTTTCCTTGAACAGAAGCATACAACTATTTGTTTTTGAAATTGTTGCCTGCCTCATGAAATACTGGGTTTTTTTTTTAGTGCAAGAACTTACAGAAAAAGTTAAGAAAAAATCATGTGGCCTCTTGGTTAGGAATTACCATTTTACAGTCAGTCCCTCAGAGGTGTTATTGAAGAGTTAAACCCAAAGTTCATGTCTACACAGAAGTCAGTGTGCGAGCACAGTACTTCACATGGAGCTGCCCATTTGCAAGAAGTCACTGGAAGTGGACATAAATGCTATAACAACCAGGAGGAAGAAACTTGTCTTTGATCTTTCTCTTAATAGACTTCTAAGCCCTTTGGGAGCATTCATCACAGTAAAACTAAGGTCATAGTGTGTAAAACAGAGCTGAAAGAATTGTATTGGACAGACTCTGGCTGTGTTGTCTATTACACAGCTTCAAATGCTGCAGACTTTCTGAAGAACCCAAGGTCCTTATTAACTGCAGCCAGCCCAGCTTTTTCCAAATGTCATGCCCCAGATACCTCCCATAAGCACATAATCTCATTTTTAATGATTCCCATGGTCAGCCATTCCAAGGAGGCAGGCTTTACATAATGTTCTGGTTTCTTCTACACTATGCCAGTGTTCACCACTTTCACTCTTTCTATTCCTTCTTTTCCGCTGGGGAACAGCTATAAGGGAAAAGTAAATTTTTTTCCAAGTTCCAATTGCTCAATTTCCAAGAAAAATTACTTTTTTTTTTTTTTTTTTAAACAGAAAAGCAAACCAATAAATTCTTGCAAGAAAAATTGCTCCCAAAGAATACAGAGTTAATGCCGTAAAATGTAATTATACTGAAAACCTGTAGTGAATCAGAGTTCTGTTGGGTTCTGTTTGTCTCTATGTGTTTTATTGTTCTGTTAGATGATATCCCATGGGACATAAAATAAATGTCATATTTCTTAAAGGTTTATGAAACATGGCAGGAATTTCTGAAACTACAGGCACATTTCAGTGAAATACTCATTCCCTTTCTATCGTATCTATGATGTTCCTATAGTCCTATGATGGACCTACAGGTCCTCTGCCGCCTTGGAGGAATGCTGCCACATGCAGATACTTCAGACAACAGCTGAAAGTCTCCTTTTTGAGGACCCTCTTACAAATCTTCAGGCAGCAAATCTGATGGGTGTAATGCAAACAGACATCCATCCACTGTCAAATGTAGTTTAAGAGAAGTTTGCTACCCCAAGAAATTGTTTGAATCTAAATAGCCCAGGCAGTCCATCTAGATTACAATCAAGGTCCCTTTAATGCACAATGGAAGCAGGCATTCCTTACATGGTTGTTTAAACTCTATGTCAGAATCCCCAAGACAAACTTTAAATATAAAATGAAAAAGGAGAGAAGAGGAAGGATCCTATGAGATAGAAATGCCTGACCTAACTTCTCATTTCAGGTGCTAGCACTTCTCTGCAACCGGCCAGTATGTTCCATGTGTCAGTACAAGTTTTGCAAGCTAAATATGCTTAAGATGAGAATCCACCTTCCTTCTCCCTTATCTGTACCTTACAGTCTCCTTCCTCTTCTTGCTTGTTATTTCTTTTAAGAAGTCTTTTCATCCCAGATACTGAGCCTGATGTCGTAACACTATTCTCTTCTGGAATTCTTTCACTTCTTTGTAACCTTTGTGTATCAGTACAGCTTGTCCGTTAGTCAGAAGGACAAAATGCAGGATGCAAGGCACCAGGTTTTAGGGTCTAGGCTTTATAAAAGTTAAGATAAACAGCCTTTCATTCTAGCATAGGGTACTTAGTGACACAAGAAAGACACTGTTTCTTTGCTACAGGAACTGAGAAAATTTTATTAAGTCAGCTAAAGGGCTTCTGAGCTTTTACCTCTGTTGCTAAAATCTGGTTTCCTTTGAATTCCCCTCTTATAAAAGATTACAGACTGCTTGGTTGCTCTGTTGATAAGAAAAGGGGAGAGTAAGTAAACCTCCCAAGTATTATTGTGCTCAAATGTCCTGTCAATGCACACAAACTCCATTATGGTTTCTCCACTGCAATTTACCTAATCTTGGCATGAAGCTATCATTGTCGTAAGACCTTGCAGTCAAGATCAAGAGGGAAAGGAAACTATTCTCTCTTTTCAGAGATGGGAACTGGAGGTTTCTGTGTGTTGCTTTTGAAAACAGAGTTGTACACAGAATATGGCCATTTTCCTCTGCCTCATCTCCAATCTAGTCAGTTCACCTTGTCAGCAGAGCCAAGGCACTCCACTGCTTTATACAAAATCAGAGGTTAGGACAACAGGTAAATAATGTATGTAAGAGAGAAATTTCTTTTAAGGCTGGTTTGATATTTGGGAATATGAAGCTATTCCCTTTTTTTATTGCAAACGTGTAAATATTCATCTGTGTGGTTTGTTTCTGCTTCTATTTAAGATGCAATGGGTCAGAAGATGAGTAGTCTGTGTAATGCTCAGAAAATCTCGGAGGTAGTTGTTAAATCTTAAGCTACTTATCAGATGTCTTGCTTTGCTGTTCAAGAGCCTTGCTGACCATGGCTAATTTGTTCTCAAGTTCTGTTGAAATGTCTTGGGCTCCTTGAAAGGGCTCTATCTAATAATGTATTACAAACACAGTCCCTTCTGTTTAAGCTCAGTGTATCTTTGGCCTTGTTACAGCTGTGAAATATGTTGCTGACATGATACTGCACAAGCAGGTTATTTGAAGATTATGTGGGTTTGACACAGATAGCAAGTTCTTTCATCTTCATAGGTATCATTCTAGCTGCATCCTTGATGACTGAGAAAAGTCTTAAACAATATCATTATTTTGAAAACATATAATTTGTGAATTTTAACCTTCTTATTTTAACTTACTGTTGATTACTGGCATTTTACCAATAGTCTGAATTATCCAAAAAACAAATACATTACAATTGAAAGGTTAAAACATGGATCTCTATATTCATGGATAGACGGGCAGGCAAGAATAATAAATACTACATTTTAATAGTACATTTTCAGCACCTTTCAATTGCCAACAGCTACCTGAAAGTAGCTTGATATAGTGTAACTCCAAGTTATTCTTGCCTCAGCACAATCTTATTCATCAGACTTTTAAATACCAGTATATGTTGGTACCAGCCACAGTGCTATCTGATAAGTTTTTCCTGTACTCTGATTTTGTTAGCTGTCCACTTTACCTCTTCTGTTGTAGCAAATGTAGTAAATGCCAGCAAAACAACTAGAGAATCCAGAAGAGATTGATGTAGTATAGTTTGCCATTAGAGAGGAGGCATTAGTCAATTCGTTCTTGAGATACAGAGTATAACAAGGAAAGAAAACTGCAGAGCCCAAATCAGTTTCAATGAGAAGCCTAAAGCAAGCTTTAGCTCATTCTCATCGTATCTGAGAAAAACTGTAATGTAGAACCACAGGAGACTGAACTGGAAAATATTCAGTGCCATTATCTCATTTTAACTCTCCCTTTTGAGCCAGTACAATTTTTTTTCCCTCTACACTAATTCTTAATAAGTTTTTTCAGTACTCTTCAATATACTAATATTTGCTTCCATCAGTTGGCTTTTTTAAGAAAACTCTCTTCCAGCAGAAACAGTGTACAATCTAAAAATAAGCTTGGTTTACTGAAACGTACACATGCAATGTCCACCCTAACAGTTTTATTTGAATAGGTTCATGTATAATTTTTGAAATGCAGTGACTATATTCCCTTGATATTTTACCCATGATACTGTATATTTTACCCTTTGCATTCTGCCTTGCATCATGAACGTTTGATGGTGGATATTAGGTTGCTTCAGTTTGCATCCTGGTGCCTCACTCTTGCTCAGCTGTTTAAAATACAGCTGTGAAAGGAAGTTTGGATAAATCCTCAACTTATTCTTGATGGATGCAGACCAGAACGCATATGTTCATACCTGATATCTCTAAGAACTTTAAATTTTTCTCTCTACATCTTACCATTGGGCATATAGGTGAAAGGGGAAACTGTTTAGAGATTCATTCACTAGCACAAACTCAATTTTTAGTGGGTCCAAGTTACTTATTGGTTGAATTTATCTGTGCTTTGAATGCCAAGGAGAAATAATGGAATGGGTAAGACAGGTGGTTTTCAAATAGTGCATTGGCAGCCTTTGCAGCTTCAGAGAACCTTAAATTTGCTGTTTAACCATAAATGGATAGCTCAGAAGGTTTTGGGTTTTTTTTCATTGTATTAGTTTCTGAGAAAAAAAAATAATGGAGGAAAGAAATAGAAGTAACAGTCACAATATTCTAGCACATAAGAAAAAAAAAAAGTAAAAAAAAAAAAAGAAAAGTTTGGGAACAGAATTACACTGTTCCATTCCAGTAATGCTGGAACAGAACATAGTGCTTCAATTTGATTTCACTAAGTGGAATTGTGAAAAAGAGATGTCCCTAAAGAAACCATAGATTTCAACAAATATTCAGTATTCTGTAAAACCAAAAAAACCTCTCAGCTCTTGATATGATGTTTAGACAGGCAACTATACTTCATGATGTTACTAGGAACTTTAATGACCAAGAAACAGAATAATAGTTAGAAATGTTTGTTTCAGGGAAAAGGCAAACCTTTAATTAGGAAGGTTAGGAAAAAATATTCCTTGGGCAGATTATTCTTGTAACCCTGGTAGGTGTGTGCCATCTTGAGCACCGTGGGTATCTGTACACAAGCCTTGGGGGATCTCCAAGTTGATTTGATAATGCTTTCAACAACATAAATTCTCTACATGGGAACATGAGGCTTACAGAAATCTCACCTGCCCCATTCCTATTATTTTATTAATTCTTTTAGTGAACTTACTCTGTACTTGGAGCCTTTGTCACTGCATATAAAGCTCAAGTGCTTCAAACACATCTCTTTGCTAGGGAGGTGCCTGCAGTGGCAGTCATTCTTCACCAGTGCCAAATCTTTTTCTCATTGCAGCCATTAAAGCTGCTCTTTCTGGTGTCTTTCTGGATTCAGGAGAGTTCTCTCAGGCTGGTCTTCTAAAAGGTCTCATGTGCTTAGACTGGTCAGGACCTAAACTTCTGTGGCTCTAAGTCTCCAGTTCACTGAAGTCAGCTGGTGAGTACTGCAATGATCCCCTGCTTTGCAGCCCAGGAGGAGCCAAAAGGCAAGCATTTCCAGTTTTCACAGACTCTTCTAGCCTGAGCAAATCTGTCAATAACACTTCTGTGGTTCTTTCTAGATCTAGTCTTCTTAGACTTTAGAAAGTAAGCCACACTGCTCATCTTCCAGCCTTATCCAAGAAATGCTTTCAGCTCTCCTCAGGGGTCTCGGCAGCTCTCGGCTATCTGTCTCCCCCAGGAAATTCCTCTATCCTTTTCTATTTCATTTTCCTGGGTGCCACATTTTTCTTGTCCTCAGTGCAGGTAGGACACCACTGGATTGCTGGACCTTCTGCATTTAATGCAGATGAGATTTGTGTAACATGTACTTGGCTTAGTGTTCAGACTGGTCTTCGCAGTTCCTATTCAATATCAGGTGGGTATGGAAGGGCAATTAAACAAACAAACAAAAACCCAGTCAAACTCCCCACACCAAACAACTCAACAGCAACAATGATAAAAGAAAATACTCTTCTCCCTACCTCTTTTCTTTGGGAGAACAGGTTAATCAAGTTCAACTAGGTCACTATGATTGTTATACAGAATAATCAGAAATATAAATTTACATGATCAATTCTTGGCATGTTGCAGACTTGCAATATTCATACTAGAGACTGGCTGAACATATGGCTGTAAACCTCACTTGCTCACCAGCAGGATGTTGCATATGTTCATCAAAATCTTGCAAACCAGATTGGGCAGATTTCTTATCTTGTTTTCTTCAAACATTTCAGTAACGTCAGTAAGCTAAAAGTGTTCTGTACTAACCAGGCCCTGGTACAGAGCACGCCTTTAGCTGGCCGTCACCAGGCTCATCCATTCTGTCCTGTCTTCTTGGTATGTCTTGACACCTGGCACAAAGAAATGTTACAGTTTTGGTGCCAATTGACCTTAAGCAAGCTTGGGCTATGCTTTACCATTATGCCACTTGCCTTAACATGGAAAAAGCTTTCATATCTCTGCATATATGAATATTCAGACACAATTTCATAACACTAACTATTACAAAGACTTCTAGGCCTAAGGAAGATGCAACATAAATAGGTCACTATTTTTTTTTTCTTTTAGTATTCAATCACTGTAAACAAAAGGGGCGGGGGAGCTTCCCCTAACTAGTATCTGGTGATCTCTGTGTAGCACAGCTGTGAAATTCACCTTTGAGTTACCTCTGCTGTAGCTACTGTGGCAAACTTTTCAGGGAGAGATTTTTCTGTGCAGATCCTGAGTAAACATTTTACCTTCGGCCTTGTGAATTTAAAGCAAGACTGAACTAGAAAGTCCTGCAGAAGGCTGTGGTATTGATAATGTATATTTTAAGTAGTAAACATGAAAAGATGAAGGTTCTGAGCAACTTCCCCAGTGTGGTTGTACAGAATGTTAAACCAGAAAAGAAACAGCTGAGCACAGTTCATTGAAACATATACTTCACTTTCTCTTACTCTTCATCGAACACCTCAGCAAAATACAGCTGCTTACTTGGTCTGATAACAGTCTAATCCCAAAGGAAGCTGCTTTTAAAAGATTTTAGCTAGCCAATATGCCTTAACATCTGTACACAGTTTGCGGTGCAGTCAATTGTCACGCAACTGTGCATATCCAAGGACAACAGCTGGCTTCACCTTTTAATTAGAATTAATGTACATTTATTGATATTTCTGGACTAATCTGTTAGCATAATAAACTTTCCTGAGCTGTACTGCGAGCATGGTTTGACTGTGCCATAGTGAGAACACATCGATGGGAAGTTAATTTAAAGACAGCCTAAACAAGACTCAGTTAACGTAGACTGTGACAGAGTGGGCTTTAGCATGACCTGAGACCAGATTTTCACCAGCCCCCAAATGACACTCAAACTATTGCAGCAACTTAATCATTGAGCGCGTAATCTGCTCCAAAGTTTCCCTGATGATAGAAGGTGCCAAGCAAGACCTTTTGGTCCAAATGGGCTTGGTGAGGTCTGTGCCCACTTGACCCAGGAGGTAGGTGGAGGTAGCTGGACCCTCATTACACATTTATAGCTGCCATTTAACATCTGCTTTTGGTATTTGGAGGCCCACCAGCCTTCAGTCCCTTCTCCCTGACAGTGCATGGCAAGCATGAGAGAACCGCAGCTGTGCTCTCCATCTCCCGACCATCATTCCTGCGTTAGAAGGCTGAGGAGGATCAGGCTGCCATGAGCGCTGCAGACCTTTACCCAATGGAAGTACCTGACTACTCAACCAAACCAACATTGCAGCCACGTGTGTGCAGCTAGGTTTTTGGTCTAGTAACAAATAACTCTTGCTATTCTTGTTTAGGAGGGGTACCATCAGGCTACAGAGCTGTTTGTTTCCTATCTTCACTACCTTGTCTATGTAGGCTTCCATTTTTTCCATGATTTCTCACCTTCTTTGAGTGTGTGTAACTGTTTATTTGCACTTCTGCAGAAATAGAATTGCTTATACATTAACACGGACTGAAATGATTTTGACTTCAGTTTGATATATGAAAGTGTTTTGTATGTGCACTTTTCATTCTTGGAGCCTACCATAACTTTAAACAAACTCCTGCAAGCTTTAAAAAAAATACTCTTAATAATGAATAATTAATTATAATAATAAATAAGTAATTGTAGGAATTATACATATGTGCTTCCCTCAGGTCTCTGCAGCTCTATTTTAATTAAGGTTAAGGTCCCTCTTTGAATAAATGAATGATAATACAGATTTTTAAAAAAAATCATATTGATTCCTTCTATACTGCTTTTGCACAGAGAAAGTTTATTAAAAAGAATGGAGTGATTCTGATAGATTTTTGGTACTTGGCAAATGTAATCTATGTTCTTTCAGAAATCTAATTTTCTAGATTAGTGAATCACATCTGATATTGCAAATGAGAAAATGCTTACTACTTCAATAGCATAATATGGAAAACAACGTGAATAACATGGATATTTTTATTGGGTCAGCGTTTCAGTAGTATTAGTGCCTAATATGCTGCAACTATACAATGCTTCCGAGTATCATGTATGTATTTAGTCAGAGGTTTTTTTCCCTTAGCAGAATAAAAGGATTGTTTATAAAGTACAGCAACATCATCAAGCTGTGAAATGTAGCAGATAAGCCTTCAAGCATTTGCACTTGTTTCTTTACAAAGTTGGTTACAAGAAAAAGTAGATGGATTGATAAAAGAGGTAATGAAATCAGAGAATTAAAACTGGAAGGAGATGTCTTTACTGTTTTCTAGACAGCACTGGGATGCTTTGCTTTTAATAAATCTATTTAGCCTGCATTTTATAGTATGAGCTGTGATTTTTCTACATTTCTGCAAGTAGACTCCTTGAGAATAATTCAGATATCCCGGGCTGCAGCACAACTATTAACTAAGAAAACTGAAAGGCTGAGCAATCACCCTTACATTTAATTCCATTTAATGTCTCTGAACTGAACATCCCAAAGATTGAGCAGCCAAGTCATTGGATTGTTTTTGAGAACCTGGCCTTGCAGCTTTATCTCAGTGCCAAGACTGTTTTGCTTGGCTGCAAGCTTGTTTTTCATCTGTTATTGCTGTCACACCTGTTTTGTTTCCTGTTAGTACCATGCATAACAACGTGCACACAAGTGAGATACAAAGGCACTGGTTAGTACGTAATTTCTGCTTTAATGAGCTAAAATACATGGTTATGGTTGATCTGTTATGTGGTTGCATTTTCCTTTCATAACTGTGACATCATTAGATCTTGTTCATTAGGTATTTCCCGTGAAATGATTTCGGGTGGTCCAGCCCTTTCAGTAAACATCTCAAGTGCCATTGTCACAAAGTCTCCCTTCAGTTACTGGCTGTGGTCTGTCTTTTTCCACCAATCACGAAACACTTGAGCTCACGCTTAACTTTACACATGCTCTTAAGTACTCAGCTAATAAGAGATTAACTGGAAATATGCTGTAGAACTTATATGGATCAGATGGTGCTCTCTCTCATTTGCAAGCTCCAGCCACATTTCCTTTTAATATCCTTCATATATCATAAAATGAGTTTTTTCTCATTTCTGATTGCTCTTCTAGCCTTCTCTCATAAAATGAAAATCTTTCCTTCTTCGATTCTAATACCTTTGTAATAGTCAGTCTCTCATGCTTATGCATTCTAAATGTTACGTCTTTATTATTAACCAAAAACCTTTATTTTCAAAATTTGATACCTATCAAGTGTTCACATAAAACAGTAATGATAAAGTGTCTTCACAGAATAATCTACACATACAAAGGAAAGAGATTCAAATGAATTAATGTTTAGAAATGAGCAGTCAAAGAATTTAGCCTTTTTAACAGGGCTATCACAGTATGCATGCTGAGCAAATGTTATTGACCCAACAGGAAAGAGATTGGATCAAAGGAAAATAGGACTGGACAGTATTTTAAGAGGTCAGTTTCTCCATTCCTTTGCCCCAGAGCCAGATCATCTTTATCTAATGAATTCTGACAAACATCTGCCTAACCTGTTCTTAAAAACCTTCAATGCTTCAATGTTCTTGATCAGATTTTCCTACTATTTCACTTCAATCTTTCTGGCTGCACTTAGGCCCACCACATCTTATAAACAGAACAGAGTCATCTTCTTTGTAAGCACCTTTTATGTACCTCAAGATTTACCGTGTCCTTCTTCATGCTAAACATCATTTTTTTTAGGTCTTCCTCCAGAGGTTGTGCTTTCTAGACCTGCAATAATTGTGTTGTTTTCTTGGCATCTTTCTAGTAGATCTGTGTCTTTCAGATACTATCCCCTAAACTGAACAGTCTTCTTGGGCTGCCACTCTTTACAGTAAATAGAGTAGAAGAATTATTTCACACATCCTGCAGCAATACTCATATTTAGATGTCCTAGAATAAACTTAGAAAATATGCTTTGCCCAAAATATCGTTTGGTGTTATAGTACTAAATCCAGTAAAGAGCACGGAGAAAAATGGCTGGGGGAATTGTGGGATTGTTTGTGGTCCTAAATTGATGAAATGTATTTTTCCACGATGCAGATGCAAGCAGAATTTTTTCTGTGACTGATAGCTCAATCTTATGTGCCTAACTTGAGATGACATTTGAATTTTATTGCTGGTGATGGTTTTGTGTTTTTTTCCAAAAAGGAAAAGTGCTTATTTTTCTGTTTCTGCCAGGTTTTTTTTACTTAAATTTCCTCTTTTGTTGGCTGTGTTTCATAGTGAAAGAAGATAAAGGAAAAAGCTAGTGTTTATTATGAAATAACCTGTAGCATCTAGCTACATAAGAAGAAAATATGAAACTGGGACTAAAGCCTTCTAGGTTATGCAAACAGATTAAAAAAAATAGTCTTTAAAAAAGATCAGCTGATTTTTGTGAACGGTTTTTTTCTGTTTTCTAAAGGATAAAATTTAAGTGCTCCCATTGATTCTTGTAGGCTTTGTGGCTGCATTCAGGAGTGTTGGCTCCATGGAGCAGCTGAAAGGGCAGAAGAGTTGGGTGCGGTGCCTTTCTTGGGGGAGACACCCCCCCCGTAATACCCCTGAGGGGATTATGCCCTGCCAGTTCCCTCACGCTGAGATATGCCAGGCTTTCCTCTGTGCTTACTGTGAGAGGCAGGAAAGAACGATGCTTACAATGGAATTGATTGAGAGAACTAAAACAGTTTAATTGTACAAAGTAGATTGTAACAAAGATGCATAGATGGAAGAGATAAAGTAAAAGATAATAAATGCAGATTAGAAATAAAGTTCACATTTGTAACAATAAGAAGATAACCACTGAAATAACATAGGGAGAAAGTAGATTTTCAGTCTCTTGATGTTTTCACAAGTCTAAGCACCTTTCCAGAAAATGTGCCTTTGCCACAAACCAGTTCTTGATACAACTGAAGGAACTTCATGACCTGTGCCATGAAGCTGGTCAAGTGTAGATGAGGTAGCACAGGTAGCTGTCCAGGTAGACAGATGTCGGAGTGGACAGATTTTCCTGGTCAGTGGTCAGCTTTGTCTGCAGGCCTGTTTAGCTTCAAAGCCTAAGCTGAGTACCAACTAAGCACTAACGAAGGCTAACTGCTTCTAGTGATCAGAATATCATGGTTCATCACACGATATAACAGATTTGGCAAACTCAAATATATTGCGGTGGGGTGGCTTGTTGTTTCTGGGTTTGATTCCTCTGTCGATTGCGACATTCTTAGCAGATGAGTTTCTTATGCTGTGAGTTGTGCACGGGGCCACTGAAATCAGCAAGTGTCCCACAAGGTGGCCCTGTCCCTCTGGTGTGCTCTGTAGGGTCCAGTCCCTTTTCACACAATGGGTCAATATGAGGAGTAATTAAAAGCTTTTCATATTCATGAGGCTTTTTAACCTTTTCACCTTTATTATACTACCTGCCTGTTCTGACAACTGTTGCTGTCCATGAGCTAAAGTTTAATATCAGCTTTCATTTCCTCTTCTTTTTCTTTCTTGTAAAATGCACTAGCCTAAACATATTTTGTCCCTTATTTTCTATACTTACGTGGGGGTCAGTTCTGGTCACTTAGAACTATTGAATTACTAATTGGTATTTGAATGTACTATGTGGAGTTCTATATTAACACTTAGTCCCCTAACAGGAATATGTGAATTAAAATGTTGAAAGCATTAGAGAGACATGTGTAGTTTTAATCAACTTCTGATCACTATCATCACATTAGCATTATTGAACATGATGACACTTTGCTTTGGATCATGAACTCCATCCCAGTTTTGTAGTTTCCAGAAATTTAACAGCTTTTCATTCAGTTTGAACTTTTATTGTGAATAGAAGTCTTTCAAACATCGAACAGCACATTTTCATGATAAGGAAACCCCTTTTCTCCAGCTGTGGGTCAGATTCTGCTCTTTATTATCTTGGTTGCAACATACTTGTCTTTTAGCTAAATTACTTTGCAAATGCATCTCAGCAACCAGTAAGTAATATTTGTTAAAATTTGGAAAAAAAAAAAAGTCCCTAAACAAACTGGCATAATGTTCATAACTTTAGCGTTGCTATTTCTGTTTAACAGCTATAGATCAGTCATCCAGGATTCAAAGCTACTAATCTTCTTTACTGCTCTCCACTCTGTCCAATTCATATCTTTAGTTCATGTAAAGCACCAGGATCCAGTCTGGGAACTGAAGCTGTGTTGATTTAGTAACAGCTAAAGATCTGGTCATCTGAGACTCAGACTCATTTCTGAACCTTATTCTTAGTTCATATGAAGACAAAACAAGTTTAGAACGTAAGAATGGCTGCTCTGAGTGAAACCAATGGTCCGTATACTCCACATCCAGTCTCTTGCAGGGGCTGTAGGTGGGTAACTAGGCTGGGGTAAATACAGGGTAAGCACATATGATAGTTCCCCTTAACAGTCTCCTCAGCAATTTTCAGATCAGGGACTCTGGGAGCTGGATATGGTTTCTGTGAATGTGGTAACCCTCAATTCCTTTCTTTTGCATTAGTTAACACAGTATTTCCTTAAGCTAAGATAAACTTTCCACACCTACAGAATCCCCTGGCAGGGATGGCCACACACATCTGCTATTGCACAGTGGGTGCAGAGCTGGAGAAAATGTAGAAAATATCATGCTGGCTTTCCTAAATTACGGCATGGATTCACCATTGTATTATGTTGTGTAGACATCCCATACCCAGAATCACAGAATCACAGAATCACAGAATCATATAGGTTGGAAAAGACCTTTAAGATCATCGAGTCCAACCATAAACCTAACACTGCCAAAAACCACCACTACACCATGTCTCTAAGTACCTCATCCAAACGTCCTTTAAATACCTCCAGGGATGGCGACTCAACCACTTCCCTGGGCAGTCTGTTCCAATGCTTGACAACCCTTTCAGTGAAGTAAAATTTCCTAATATCCAGTCTAAACCTCCCCTGGCGCAACTTGAGGCCATTTCCTCTTGTCCTATCACTTGTTACCTGGGAGAAGAGACCGACCCCCACCTCTCTACAACCTCCTTTCAGGTAGTTGTAGAGAGCGATGAGGTCTCCCCTCAGCCTCCTTTTCTCCAGGCTAAACAGTCCCAGCTCCCTCAGCCGCTCCTCATAAGACTTCTGCTCCAGACCCTTCACCAGCTTCGTTGCCCTTCTCTGTACGCGCTCCAGTACCTCAATATCCCTCTTGTAGTGGGGGGCCCAAAACTGAACACAGTATTCGAGGTGCGGCCTCACCAGTGCCGAGTACAGGGGCACAATCACTTCCCTAGTCCTGCTGGCCACGCTATTTTTGATACAGGCCAGGATGCCATTGGCCTTCTTGGCCGCCTGGGCACACTGCTGGCTCATATTCAGGCGGCTGTCAACCAACACCCCCAGGTCCTTCTCTGCCAGGCAGCTTTCCAGCCACTCTTCCCCAAGCCTGTAGCGTTGCATGGGGTTGCTGTGGCCCAAGTGCAGGACCTTGCACTTGGCCTTGTTAAACCTCATACAATTCACCCCAGCCCATCGATCCAGCCTGTCCAGGTCCCTCTGCAGAGCCTGCCTACCCTCCAGCAGATCAACACTCCCACACAACCTGGTGTCGTCTGCAAACTTACTGAGAGTGCACTCGATCCCTTCGTCCAGATCATTGATAAAGATGTTAAACAGAACTGGCCCCAACACCGAGCCCTGGGGAACACCGCTTGTGACCGGCCGCCAACCGGAGTAAACTCCATTCACCACCACTCTCTGGGCCCGGCCGTCCAGCCAGTTCTTTACCCAGCGAAGAGTACACCCGTCCAAGCCATGAGCAGCCAGTTTCTCCAGGAGAATGCCGTGGGAAACCGTGTCAAAGGCTTTACTGAAGTCTAGATAGACAACATCCACAGACTTCCCCTCGTCCACTAGGCAGGTCACCTTATCATAGAAGGAGATCAGGTTGGTCAAGCAGGACCTGCCTTTCCTGAACCCATGCTGGCTGGGCCTGATCCCCTGGTTATTCTCTACATGGCGTGTGATAGCACTCAGGATGATCTGCTCCATCAGCTTCCCCGGCACCGAGGTCAGGCTGACAGGCCTGTAGTTCCCCGGGTCCTCCTTCCGGCCCTTCTTGAAGATGGGTGTCACATTCGCTAATCTCCAGTCAGCAGGGACTTCCCCAGTTAGCCAGGACTGCTGGTAAATGATGGAAAGGGGCTTGGTGAGCACATCTGCCAGCTCCTTCAACACTCTCGGGTGGATCTCATCAGGCCCCATAGACTTGTGAGTGTCTAAGTGGTGCAGCAGGTCACTCACCATTTCCCCCTGGATTATGGGGGCTCCAGTCTGGTCCCCATCCCTATCTTCCAACTCCAGGGGCTGGGTACCCAGAGAACAGTTGGCCCTGCTAATAAAGACTGAGGCAAAGAAGGCATTAAGTACCTCAGCCTTTTCCTCATCCTTGGTCACTGTGTTTCCTCCCACATCTACTAGGGGCTGGAGATTCTCCTTAGCTCTCCTTTTGCTGCTAATGTATTTGAAGAAGTGTTTTTTGTTGTCTTTTATAGCAGCAGCCAGACTGAGCTCTAGCTCAGCTTTGGCCCTTCTAGTTTTCTCCCTGCACAGCCTCGCTACACCTTTGTAGTCCTCCTGAGTTGCCCGCCCCTTCTTCCAGAGGTCATAGACTCTCCTCTTTCTCCTCAGTTCGAGCCAGAGCTCTCTAGTCAGCCAGGCCGGTCTTCTTCCCCGCCGGCTCGTCTTTCGGCACCTGGGGACAGCCCGCTCTTGTGCCTTTAGGACTTCCTCCTTAAAGAATGTCCAGCCTTCCTGGACCCCTTTGCCCATAAGAGCTGCCTCCCAGGGGACTCTCTCGACCAGTCTCCTAAACAGGCCAAAGTCTGCCCTCCGGAAGTCTAAGGTGGCAGTTTTGCCGACCCCCCTCGCCGCTTCTCCACGTATCAAAAACTCTATCATTTCATGATCGCTCTGCCCAAGACAGCCTCCAACCATCACATCACTCACCAGTCCTTCTCTGTTCGTGAACAAGAGGTCCAGCGGGGCACCCTCCCTCGTTGGCTCACTCACCAGCTGCGTCAGGAAGTTATCTGCCACACGCTCCAGGAACCTCCTGGACTGTTTCCTCTCTGCTGTACTGTATTTCCAGCAGACATCTGGCAGGTTGAAGTCCCCCACAAGAACAAGGGCTAGCGATCGTGAGGCTTCTCCCAGCTGCTTATAGAATAGTTCATCTGCCTCATCATCCTGGTTGGGGGGTCTGTAACAGACTCCCACCACAATATCTGCCTTGTTGGCCTTCCCCCTGATTCTGACCCACAGACACTCCACCCTATCATCACCATCATTGAACCCGAAACACTAGAAGGAGATTAGAGAAGAGGAGCAAGAAGGATGCAGATCACAAACTTTTAAATTCATAATTATGCATATAGAGAGAGTGTGCAGAAAGGCTGGAAATGGTGCATCTTTCTATTTTGTTTTATAACTCCCAAATGAGACACTTGATAAAATTTGCTATGCTGCTGGACAGTGGAATTTGCAATGAGGATTACAAAGGTATCTGGAGTTACTAGATGATATCAACTTTGGCAGAGAACATTAAACCTTTTATTCCAGAGCTTGAGCTAATCTCTTGCCTCCTCCAGCTCATTCCTTTCCCTGATGTGATGGAGAGGTCATGCCATATAGGTGAGGTTCTCACAGCTTCTTCAGAAGCAGTTGTTGCTCTGGTGACTCCTACAAGCCAATGAGAAATTCACTGCTCATTCTGTCACTGTTTATTTGGGTCCTTTTTTTTAAATTAAAAATTACTTTTTTTAAATTAAAGCCTTTCAAAGATACTGCCTTTTAAAGATAATGCAAAAGAGTTTTCAGATCTGTGCATTTAAAATTTTGGCAAAATAAGCGCATGGAGTAGAAATGCCAAAACTTACCCAGCTACTTTGCATTCATCACGAGCAGAGCAGAAGATACTTCTCCATTAACTCTGAAATGAGAAACAGGTTTGGTAGTTATGAAAAAGCAACATAAAGAATCCATTTTTTCAGGTCATGATACGTGATGTGTACTGAAGTGTAACGATTGGAAAAACCTATTTAAAGACTATGAGTTTACTATTGCTAGTAGTACCTTCCTGCAGTTTTCAAAATTTAATTCGTGTCATATTAACAAAAATATTTTCCAAACAACAGCAGAGGAAAAACCACCTGATCTTGGATTTACGAATTTCATTATCACATGGCATGCTAAATGCACGGGGCAAAACATGTGGTGGTGCCTTTCTAATGATAACAAGTAGCGTTATATGACTTTGGTTTTATTTTAATCATAGTTGTTTGTGTGGTTTCCAGCTGATAGGGAGACAATACCTACTGGATGGCACACTGAACGTGTTCATGGTAAATAACAGTCTGTTTCCTTAAAAAGATAAGATAAAGGAGGGCTAAGAATAGGCAAAGGGGAGCTGGGGTTTTGAGAGAGAAACCAGACATTTCCACTCATGGAATGACTTAGGCAAATGTTTAAAATCCAAAAGTATAAAACTTCTACGCAGAAATAAGGAATGTGTCAGGGGTGTCTGAAAATGTCCAGATGAGTGGTAGCCCTACTGTAGCATACTACAAGCACATATGTAAAATGTTGGGGTAATGCCTTCACACTCATGCTGTCTTCCCTGTTTTAGTGTCAGCATGTCACAGGTGAAAAGGTGACAATGCCAGAATAGTCCTGCTGGTTGCTGTTCAAACACATTCTGTAATCCTATTTGTTTCTCCTTTCCAGCCTAAGCATATTCACTGCCATCTCGTAGGTAGCTGCCCCTTATGCTAAACAGTGCTGCTTTTCCTTTTTGAGCTTTCTCAGTGTTGTACTGTCCTTCTAAGCCACATTCATCCTTCATTTTGTCAGGTTGAACAACCAGAGGGATTTTAGTCTAAAAGCCTAGGGATGCTGCAGCCAGCAGACCAAGGTCTGAAGAGGAGAGTCTGGTTTGCCAAAAAGGAGCTGTAAACGAAATTCCTCTCCACTGAACTATTGTTAGCCCTGGTCAGAGGCGTACAACAGATGCAGTGCTCGAGACCAAGAATGCTTTTATCATTCTATCAGTTGAAGCTGTTTTCCAGCAAGCTCAACTACCCACCTACATACTGCTGGTAAAAAAAGCCAAAATACAAACCAACCTCCCTATCTCCTCCTCTAAATAACAACTTCATTGCATCAGTGGCCAGAAGAGCAAAATTGCCATATTCATTTGTTAAGGTATTCCCATCTTGCCTTTTGCACATGAAAAACCTTCTCTGCTTAATTAGCCCATGCTAGATAAACTTAGTGATAACCTTATACTACTACATGAAGAGTGGATGGAGGAAAATTACAGACAAAATTTTTTTAGCAGAATTTATTGTTCAGCTTCACTGTGGAAAGACATAGAGACTGTGTACTGTGAAGCACAGAAGCGTTAATCTCTTTGCATTGATGGAGCTGCATCTTTTTTAGAGTTGTAAAGGAAAAGAGGGTTAGTGCTGGCTTCTATTGTAAGTAAGAAAAATGAAGCCATATTCTGATATGATGCAAATCAGCCTAAATATGGATTTAGAGCAATATGCATCATCTAAAGAGTTGGTCTGAAGAGGTTTTTTTCATACCATTTAAGTAAATACTTATGCTAAGACTTGAGGTTTCACTGAAAAGGTGCATTTATCTTAGTTCTGAACTTTATCTAATAGCCTATTCCTCTTAATCATATTACAGGAAGACATATGAAGTTTAACCATACCATTAATCACAACTGGGTACACAATGTGCTAGTACAGAAGCTTTATTGCTCTGTCTGCACTGGCAATTAATGCAAATAATTTTGACATCTTAGAGATACTGCTATTTGAGCAATTAAAATCTTACTGCCAGTGCAATCCTGTGATAAGTGAAGTATCATTACAAGCCTAATTTTATGGCGGTCTCTCTTACTTAAAAGAATGTCTTTAAATGCCTTTCCTGTAAAAATTTGATGAATCTTATACTGATACCCTTAGCGGCAGATCACACAAAGCTAATCATAACATCAAAGTTATCATTAAACACAGAAATGTCTGCATGCACAGAGCATCTGTTTAACTGACAGAAATCTGCTCATTGTCTCTCCTTCATTTCAGAGCAAGCAGAAAGGAGAATGAGATTTCCTGAATCACTGATTCAATTAAAAGCTTCAGGAGCCTTAAAAGGTGCTTTCTCCCTTCCCTGCTTCTTTCTTTTATTTCCTTTGACAGAGAAGTGAGAAGAGGCTGTACCTGAAAAACAGCCTTTAATTCCAGGGGCCAGAAAACTACCAGGTAGATCTCAGCATTTTGCTGGTTCCATATTTCATGCATTAGACACATGAACATAAAGCCTGTGTTAATAAATCTTAATGCAGTAAATACAAATCTCTGCAAAGTGGACTAGAAGTAAAATTACTCAGGATGCGTTTAAGTCACCAAGACAGAAGAGCAGTGCTTTTAGTTCACCTAGAAAATGGATCTGGGCTACTAACAAGGATAAGGCCTAGATTTCAATATAAATTCAGACCACCAGCTTCAGGGGTGTTCAAAGTTAAAGGTTCAAATTGAAATAATCTGAAATGCAAAGTAGAAAAGCATATTTAGGGAGCAAAGTGAAACTTTGCAAAAAAAAACCCTCAAAACTCTATGACCAATGCTTGCTTGTCTGGTGAGCAATTTCTCTGTCATTTTTTAATATTAATCCCAGAACATGAGGATCTAGCTGTTCACAGATTAGCAACTGAAGAGAGCTCTTGGATTTTTCAATGTGAGCTAGTGAAGTAGAAATAATAAAAAATCAAAGTGTATAGCTGCTGCCAAAATGAATCCATTATCTTGTCATGTTTACCCGTTTAATGGGGTATAATGAGCAGGTCATACTGTGAATGTAAGAAGCTAGATGTTGAAGGCACCAATTTATAGTCCAGTGGTTTTCATCAAATGCTTCAATTTCTAAAATGTGATAATCAGAGAACATAAGGAGTGCCATACGTGAAGCAATTTTCTGTTATGCCATGTGCTTTGAGGCTATCCTGCTACCTGTTATGTACCTCCATTATGAACAGAGTCCCTGAGCCCATTAGTCTCTGGATTTCTATAGGATAGTCAAATAATTGTCATACTCCAGTTGTCTAAATCAGCTATTTAGGCATCTATCTTTGATTGACTCACAGTAGTGATAGATAACACACCTTTCCTGGTGCATAGATTTGTGTTATCTAATAGCCAAACCCCCAGTCCAGGGGGAAAAGTGAACATATGGCTAAATGCTTTGTTGGATGTGGGCCACAAGTGAGAGAACAAAAAAAAAGGTGTTCTGTTTCTCCTTTTGGTGCGAATCATACATAATAGAGGCAATGCCTTTCAAAAATTAATAGTTTAGTCCTATAGTGGTTGAGAAAATGGTAT
The DNA here is from genome assembly GCF_035582795.1 of Mycteria americana. Taxonomy (NCBI): domain Eukaryota; kingdom Metazoa; phylum Chordata; class Aves; order Ciconiiformes; family Ciconiidae; genus Mycteria; species Mycteria americana. Next base: position 11,693,394 of record NC_134370.1, read on the forward strand.
CTATTTACAAAAAAATATATATGCATATACTATTGCAAGAACAGAAGTGGAGAAAGTAATACACAATAAAAAAGAAAACTAACAAGTAAAGAGGTCTAAAAGTGTAATTGTTGAGAAAACTCAGCTCTGTGTTTGTGGTTCACATTACACAAAAATTTTGCTGAATATATTCAGTATTTCATTAGTACATGTGGAACAATGTCATGGTCTGAAGCTGCTAATGTAGCCTAACTTCCGATTGCACTGAAAATAGATTCAATACTGAGGACTGTGAGAACAAAGGCATTAATTTGTATCTGGTTTCACACCTGTGCAGATCTGTTAGCTCTATTGATGTAATGGGTTTATGCTACCATAATCAGGCTCCGAGGCTTGAAAATACAATTAATTCATATTTCACTAGATAGGTCCAGATGTATTTTTCAAAGACCCAAAACTGGGAGCTATTTTTCTCAGAACAGAGAGAGGTTCATGCCGCAGACTGCCGGATAGCACGTTGCAGTGGGTTTCAACCTGTGGGCAAAGGAAACCGTGTAACACAGCTGAGAAAAGCCTATTGTTAGTAGAGTAAATTTGCTCTCAGGGGGTTGGGGGTGCATCTCTCTTGGAAAATTTTAGGTCTTTACAAGTCAGGAAAGACTGAAAACCGCTGGTTCAGAGTCAACCAAAGTTAGCTTAGGAACCTGAGGCAATCTACCTGTGACTACACAGAGCTTTACTTTATCCCATGTCTTGTCAGGAAAAAAATAATCATTGAGGGAACTAGATTATTTGAAAGTAGTCTAGGAGGAGAGACAATTCTACGTGAGATACTAAAAAAACAAAGGCAACACTAAAGGGGAATTTGTGCTTCCTAGTGGTAGAGAAACCACATCTTCAATGTATAAAAATTGTCATAGTTGCTTTGACTTTAATGAAGCAATGATAATTACCATGCATGGAGCATTTTTCTTCTTTTAGTTTCAGAACAATGCTCCTATTTCCCAGAGCTCTGAATTTTCAATCTTTTCCCTCTGTAAATCAGTCTGTAAAATTCTTTTGTTTGAACTGCAGATTAGTTATTATTTATTGGCTCCTTTCGGGAGCCAAGGCTGGCAGAGCAAGTACACAGCAAAATTGAAAACAGGGCAGAAAAAGTAGGAGTTTATGGAGGAGTCAAGTAGCTTTCTCCAACATCTCAAAAAAGTTCTACATAAGAGATGGTGTTAGAAGCAAATCCTTGTGCTCCAGGTGACTCAGAACCTAAGGAGACATGCAAGCAAATAGAAAAGGTTGGCTTTCGTCAGACACGAGAGATTTGAAGTGCCAGATATCTGCTCTACCTCACAGCGGCACATGAGAAATTTCACTCTAAGAACCCCTCTGAGATGTGGCTCCATGAATATCTTGGAGACACAGTACCCACCTTGTTTGTTTGTAGTTATTGTTTATTCCTGTTTATTGCAGGAACCTGGCCTGCATTTATCCTAGCTTTTTGTTAAGGAAATGTTCCTTTAAAAATAGTTATGGAAAACAAGCTTTACTGTGAAGGCTGGCAAACACCCCAAACTAACTCACTCCAAAAAGCCTGCACTTCAGGAAAAAAAACCCTTGCTCTATAGACTTTAGCAAACATCTTAACTAATGAAAGTCAACCCATTCATCTTTTTTCTCATATATAACCTTTTGTCTGTCCCTTCCATTCCTTCTTTTTCTGTATTTCTCTTCTGCCTACCCCAGCCTGACTTTGCACCTGGAACATCTCAAACTGTGTTTGCAGTGGTCCTAACCACCTAAAGGTGATGAGAAGCAGATCTACGGGTAGTGAGCCCTGCATGGTACTTGTGGGTGGCTTTGCTGTGGATTGCAATAAAATACTCTGATCTATGGCCACTTGAGGGAACTACTATGAAGTATGTGAAAGAGCTGGAATGAATTTGACTTTCTCTGTAGAGGTGCAGGAGATGTAAAAAGATTCCCTGTAGGATCCTGTGAGTTTTTACAGATGTTTATAGTATTTAAACTATGCTACGTATATCCAGATTTTTTCCAAAGTTACACTTTTTATATCTATATGGCTCTGAATTACATCACACATTCTACAAAACCTGCATGCTTCTTACTGATACCTGGTTTGGTTTTTATCTGAAGTTAAATAAATATCTGTTTCAAATATTTAAGCAAATTAGATCAAAGGACTAACGTACATTGCTGGCCACAGAAATGAAAGATTTGGAACAGTATATGGAAAGGGAAGACGACTTTCTAGCTGTGCTATCCCCCTCAGAAAAAGTAATCTCACCATATAATTTAAACATGAAACCATTCAGCGTAGCCCAAATCTAGTTCAGTGTGGTCTGCTTGCAAATCAGGATGATGACTGTGTACTCTGGTAGTGGTGCTGTATGTAATGGCAAATACTGTAGGTTATTTGAATCATCAAACCTTGAAAATAGTTATAGAGTAGCGTGGAGGGCTCCAGTCCTGAGGCAAACCTGTGTGTGCTATTAGGCACTGAGCACAAGGACATAAGAACATGGCAGAGGTTATGCGCGGTAAGATAAAAAAATGAAGCTAACCTAGAAGTCTGAAAAAAATGCTGGGCTGGGACCATATTACACCCTTCTCACACGAGTTCATGCCAAGCACTCGGGTGATCAGTGAATTAGGTGTGAAATGAGTGTGTGAGAAAGAGGTTCTTGCTATTCTAAGCAATTTGTGTTTGGGAATTTAGATGGAAAAATGTTCTCATTCTGTTCCGTTTCAATAGGTGGTTGAAGGTGGAAGCACGTCAGCTTGGGGTACCTTGAATGAACGCTGAAAGTGCTTGCAGGAGCTTGGTGAAACTGCATTTAGCGGTCCATGCCAGTAGTGATCTGTGTTGCTGGTCCCATAATTTGGTTGTTTTTGCCAGATTAAATTGAACCCTGTAAGCTGCAAACTGAGAAACTAACCACCTGAGATATCAGGGAGGTCTTTCTGGAGTATTGGACTATGTTGTCCTTTTTCTTCACAAGTACCAATGTTTAAGAATTTCAAGCTGTCAGGAGAAATGCAGTTTAATAAATATTCATACAAGCCATAAAAGTTTAGATTTAGGTTTAGCCTTCCTAGCTTGCTTTTCTTTTTTCCCCTCTCTGCAACTTTTCAAACTTTTGAACTGTAAGTCAACAACAAAAAAAAAAAAAAATGGAGCCCTGTAATTGACATTCTGATTTCCAAACTTCTCCAACAGTTTCAAATTTTGCACAGGGTGGAAGAGTAAGGAAACTTTATAATTTAGTGCTAAAAAATATGGAAAACAGAAAAAGTCTAAGTTCAAATTTTTATAAAATATCAGAAATGGTGTGCTTTTCAAAACTCTAAAAGAAAGGAAGATTACAGAGGGAACATAACTTCTGTTATCTGTTCTTTCCGGGATTCTCTTTGAAAATTGCCAAAATGATATTTCTTCTGCAAGGAATTTCATTTTTTAGCAAATTTAATTTTGAAACATTAAGTATTTTTGAACACGCAATTTCTAGACCTTGTCTATTTACTGTGATACTTTGATTTTTAGAATGATCAGCTTGTGGGAGACTGTCAATGGGAAACCTGGCAGGAAACTTTTTGTTGTTCCTGTTTTTTTGCAATTGGAAAGGGTTTGTTTCCCTTTATACAGTTTACCTGGGTGGACTGAATCCTCCATGACACCTTATGTTTTGCCCTCCAGAAGGATACACAAGGAAAGATCCATAAAAGCCCATGAACATGGACTGAGGTCACTCAGAGGCTGGGGTAGCTGGATTATATTGAGTTTTGTGGAGGTTTTTGGGTTTGCTCTTTTTTGGGGGGGAAGGGGGTTGTTTGGGTTTTTTTGAGGGGAGGTTGTGCAAAGAAAATAAGATTTCTTTATGTGGTTAGCAAACATGGGAAAAATAATAGCAAAAATTAAAAAAATGTGTAGTAGTAATTCCTTATTTCTGTAAACAGCTCCATTGGAATGTTTACTAATGTCCCAAAGTCCTATTTGGATTCATATGAAAATGAATAGAAAATAATGCTGTGACTGGAAATAAGCAGGTCATCTGTTGGCTGTCTTCATGGGGAAGAGGCCAGTGCTGACTTACCATCAGGACCATGCCTACTGAAGATGGTTAGAGTGGGGAAACACGTGGCTCTTATCCATGCTGTTCACGTTCTGTGGATTAATGAGAGATTTCATGCTCAGCAGTTGTCAAGTCACATGTTTTATAGGCATTAAACTCACCGTGCAAAACTTCTTCTGGTTTTGCATTGCTTCTCTGCAGGACGTGCTTGGGCTTAATTAATACACCAGAGGATGGTTTATTCTTTGCAAAATATGAGCCTGTTAGTGTCACTAAAAGCTCTGACATCGTGGAGATCTGAGTCACATCAGTGAAAGCTGCCTGAGGCTACATTTAACCTTGTGCACTCAAGCTGAAAAATAATTAATAAAATACTCCCAAGTGTTATGTTTTTCCCTCCCCCCAGCTTAACATCTTAATTACAAGGGAGTAGGTACAGAGCAAGCTGCTCTGTTTGTAGAGGCATCTTGTCTTTCTTTGCAACCTTTCTCACTGAAAAATGCTTGTGGTCTCAGACAAAAATACCAGTAGTGATACCACCAAATTAATCCTGGACCTTATTTACATAGGAACTCTATTCTTCTTTAAATTGCAAGCTTTGGGGAATTAATTCTTGCTCTTTATCCAATGCTTTGCATAAGTAGGACCCTAGTCCTAGGTGGAGCCTTAGGCACTATGGTAACCAGGATAATAATGGTAATAATAATATTCCTACTGCCTCCAATATGGACTATATTAAGGCAGCCTAAATTCTACCTGAGTGCCCATGTCTAGTCAAAGGAGAGAGCCAATCATCTATAAAAGTGATTTGGAGGGTCTGAGTGACATGATAAGAGTCTCTAGACTCCTATGTCTAGTCTAAACACTAGATGTAAGAATAGACATGGAATTGTAATTGTAATTTTTTTTAGTTTAGTCATTGCTGTTGCAAGACAAACAAAAAATATCCAAAGTTTAAATAAAAATTGGTAAATTATAATAATGGGCAAAAGGTAGATTTTCCCCCTGCCCAAACTCTAGAGAAATCTTGGTACTTGTAGAAATGTCAAATTTAGTGAGTAATCACAAGTTCTACAAAGGATCAGCAAAAAGCAATGTTTTTTCTGTTTAAAGATCACCACACTTCTGTGCTGTCTCAAGTATAAAAATGAAAGAGAGAGAAAGAAAGGACTATAACCTGCCTATGACAGCTCTAATTTTAGCAGAGCTGGTTACAAACTTTCTATCAAAAAAACCCCACCTTTTTCATTGAACAAAGATGTTTTAAAAAAAAAAGACTATTTTTTTTCATAGTTATTGGTAGCACTGTTCATAAAAAGGTATGTTGTCATGATTTTTTTCTTTGGAATAAATCTCTTCTGGAATTTAAAAAAAAAATAGAGGCTGTTGAAGGTCTGTATTCTACTACTGGAATCATACTGCAGAGGTAGAAAGTAGCTTTTTTCTATTTCAAATTAACAAGCACAGTTGCCGATGACTGAAATCTGCTGTCCTGCATCAAGCATCTTGTATTTTATAACGTTAGAGTTTGACACTTGGGACACTCACATTTTCTTTCTAGAGTCTCTATCTTAGATCCCCAAGTATGAAATCTCACTCTTTGCTTGAAAGAGCCAAGAGAGGTTGTTCAAATAGCTAAGTGAGGTATATGTAACCCTTCATAGATTACCTGGAGGCTTCATCCTAAATCCTCACTTTAATTAGATTGCTGAAGTGAGGTGGTGTGAGTACCCCCCAGAGTTCAACTATGAAGGAGATATTTTGATCTAAGTGTCAAGCAATTTCATCACGGCATGGGAAGATGCCTTGATTTGTTAGAAGATGTTGTTGTTAATACTAAATAGCAGCTATCATTAATGTCCGTAAAAAGAAGATGGACTGTTTCAATATGTATGATGTCCTGCTGTGTGTTATGAGGAAGAATGTTTGTGCTGACACAGTTATTCATGTAAAAACAGAAGCAAAAGAAGAATGAAAAGGCTTCACGGTAAACCAGAAGTTGGAATGAAAGCCTGAAATTCTGAGGTGGGACCTTGGGAGACTCATAGCTGGTTTCTGAAGCTGGTTTTTTTTCCCCACATCCTGTAATGCTTTTTCTGGAGAAATCCTATGGGATTTCATCCTGATTGTGAATAATGGAAGGGATCAGGGCGTTGAGACTTTCTGGAAAAAAATATATGTATTCCTGATAGTTCTAAGTTTTAGACATGACATGGCATAAATACTGGGAAATTTCTCTGGTAGAGGAAAGCCTGGAGTCAAGGTGCTGGGAGTGTATTCAATGGAAGTACAGTTTCACGCTTGCCCCATTTGTGTATTCTTCCATGGGCATCTACTTTTGCCCAGTTTTGGAGCTAGGACCGGGGGGAGGGGAGGGGGTGGCCCAGTTCTATAGGGTTGTTCCTACACTCTTAATGCAGAGGGAGGAGGAAATTCAGCCCAATAGGTCAAGTGTTGTAATTCAATCTAACAAACTTGGTGCTCCATTGTTTGCACATCATGATTTATTTTAGAGAGATTTGGACAGCGAAGGAGATCTGAGAGCATTGCAATTAGACAAAGATACTGCACGTGCCTGTTTGGAGAGGTCAGAGCTTGTGGAGGTAGTAAGGAGATGTGCCATCAGCAATTAGAAGAGAAAGAAAGATAGATGAGCTCCAGACTTGCTATCAGAGTAAGAAAAAGGATAGGAAGAGAAGTGAGAACAGAAGTAGTGGAAGCAGAGTCAGAGAAGAGGACAGTATACTCATGCTAGCGCTGGTTTAATGGGTTACCCTATAGATTTAATTTCATTATTAGGTCATGATCATTGAAAACAATGGAAGTTGCAATTATTTCAGACAACAACAGAGTGTTTTTAGCTACTGCTAACTCGAGACATGTCCTGGACACTGGTAAATGTTGTATGTCTCTATGGTTAAAGAAATTAATAAACAAGCCTGACAAATGTTGAATAACTCATCTGTTATTTGCAGTGGAACAAATAAAAGCAGAGTGATGCCTAAGGGGAATTGTGTTTGAAGACAGATAGAAGGGAAAGCTGTCGAATACTAAATGCAGCATCACTTAGGAAGTTCTACGCAGGACTGAGAACTGCTTAACAAATACTTAGCAGGTGAAAAGAGGATATTTAAGCTGAGCTCACCTGCCTCTTCCTTTTAATTACCAAAGAAAGCAAATACAGAAAGAGGTATTTTTTTTCCGCATGGTCTAGTATAAGGCCATGTAGACTGTTCCTCATCAGAGAGGAGAGCAACCCTGCTCTGAGATTTTCATCCCTATCTCCAGCTCTCTCACTGGCTTGCTGGATGACCCTGGGTAAGGCCACTCACCTCCCTGTGCTTCAGTGGCTTCACCTGTAAGTGTCTAATGGTTAATTTCTCTGCAGCATCTCCAATGAAGGATCACTTTTAAACAAGGCAGCAAAATGCACCAACGGTAAGAATCGGAATAAAGCCTTTGCAATATGCAGCAAAGACTGAGAGTGTTGCCTGACACAGAGTGAGGATACAGCAGCACAAGCCATGGCACTGTGGTGGCACAGGGCTCAGACCAGTTCTCTGGGGCTGCTGCATAGGGTCCCTAAGGGTGCTTAGTGCCCAGCCTCTGCTGAAGGCCACTGTGGACTGAAGAGCCTACCAACAGTCGGGCTTCTGGTTTAAAACTGTCTTCAGCATTAACCGTGAAACAGAGCCTTTTGGAAGGGAAGAACACCTGAAAGTAAGCAAGCCTCATCCAGAACTGGAACTTAACTTGCAGATATATAGTCTTTAGTCTGTGCTGTTGAACTGACAGTGATTTTGCAAATGATTCTAGATAAATGTGGTGGAAAACATTTGTGGTGCCAATGTGAGGGGCAGGATTCTCTTGACTATAAAAGGAGTGGAGGGAATCAGCTCAAATGTAGATACTTACTGTGTTGGCATGTAAATTTGGTCAAATGAATCCTGACCTCGATGTTTTGAAATAGCAGTGGTGATGTGTGAGGTCTCCAAGCTCCTGAGCTTGGACTTTTTATGTGCTTGTTGTGGTTTCCATGCACTTAAGGCTGACATTGCTAACCTTTCCTCTGCCCCAGACTGTGCTGGGAAACTGATGCAAAATAAAATCAGAGTGCCTTTTATAATCGCCTGAGGCCAAGAGCTCGGGAAAGTAAAAAACATTTCACTCAACCAAATATTGAGAGATTTTGCGCTATAGCCACAGGATCTGACAGTGCTAAAATGTTGGTTTCACTTCACTTCCCCTCCGCTACGTCTTCATCACTCGCTTGCCTCCCAAGCTTAATTCGGATGTAATCTTGGAAACAGCCACATTTTACACTAGACATTTTAAAGATGACATGCTGCCTTGTTCTCCCTCTTCCTGATTCCACCTTCCATTGATTTAGTAAGCCCCTGAGTTTTGGTGACAAACTATTTTTCATCATATTTCTCTGAAGGGGCATTTATCACATGTAGATCATTGTTGGTGTTGATCCATGCATTCTCTGGAGAGCACCGCTCGTGGATTTTCTTGCTTATATTTATACTTGTTTACAAGGTATTCTGAAGTAAACAGGACTCATGCCTAAGTTTATTTACATGATTTTCATGTGGTTTGGGGGTTGTTTCCCCCTTCCTCATTCCTCTCTGAATAGTTTGTCATTCCCTGGATGGGTATGAGTCACAGAAATGAAACAGTATTAGTGCATTCTTTAGTGCTTTCAAACAGATCCCACTTAATAGAACAATAATGCATTATGTCGTGTATTGTTCTATAGGCTAATTACCTAATCAGATAATGTCGGGGAAGCAAACTTGTAGCAGACATTAATTATCGATGCATGGACTGGTAGCAGATGGCAGTATTTGCAGTGGAGAATAAGCTGATGGTTCAGTGGATTAATTAAAGCTTACACAACTTCATGCCCACTACTCAAAACCCAGTGTAATAATAACCGTGTGCTTTTTTAAAAGGAAAACAATATTTATCTGTGGTTCTTTAACTGATTAGATTTTCCTGCAAGTAGTAACAGAGAGCAAAAGGAATAGTCGAATTTCCAAAAATAACTCTAGCGGTCTCCTTTTGCCTGAGGAGTGCTCAGTATGGATTTAAAATAATGAGTATTTATTGTAAAGCATATCAACAGTTCTGGGAACAGGGACTAGGCATAACTATGTGCTTTTCTGTCTAACTGTTGGGCTGTAGAATCCTGCTCCATTTTGCTTTGTCTGTTGGCCAAATTAATCTACGTTACTTTTCCTTGCATCTCCCCCCTGAACTATATGAGAACACTGGGGCATCTTCCCTGCAGATTGGAAATAGTGTGAACCATCCCAGCACAAAAGAAAGTGGATGCAACTTTCTTCAGGCCATAACCTAAGTAAAAACCATTCCGGCTCAGGTCTGAGGGAAAAACACATGTGGCCAACTTCCACCAGGAGAGCTTTCTCTGCTGGGGAGACATTGACCCGCTATCCTGAATAATCCTCAGTGTGTTAAGTGCAAATACTGCTCAGCAGTGCTTTGTCTGCTCTGAGAACCATAACTTTCCCCAGGGATGATGCACAGAGCTGCAGTGCTTCCTAGGAGCTTCGGGCAGCTGCTAGGAAAGGTCAGCTAGAGCCCTCCCGTGCCGTGCTGGCGAGGGAGGGCATTCGCCAGGGCTGCACGGGCAGCTGTGAGTGAAACATCTCTGCACCACTGGGGAGGTCCAAGGGGAAGGGAATACCAGAGCAGTTTCCAACACCCAGATACCAAGGAGAAAGCTATGTGCGAAACAGAGTGATAGACATCTAGACTTGTTTGGGGTAGCATGGCTCATCAGAAGCAAGTATTGAAAGGAAAAGGGTTATGAAAAGAAATACCTTATTTCTGTTACAGCCAGGTTTGCTGTGACAAATGGGTTAGGAGTGTGAGAGAGAGGCATGCTATCACATGATCTATTCATAAAGGAAGAAAAAGCAATAACTGCTCCGACACTAATGAGGTATAAAATATCTCACCTGACAGCCACCAACACATACAGGTCTTGATTTTTCTCTCGGCAATATGAGCTCAGTCTAGATTTTATTATCTCCTGCTGGCTGTAAACTTTATGGGAGACACAAAACCGAGACACTAGGCTCCCTCTGTAAGTTATAAATAAGTTTAAAGATGCAACAGTTAAGTTTATTGTCTGTTTTTGAACTTTTGACAGTGAATATCTGATTTGGTAAGCAATAAACTCACAGTACCTGGCACTTTTATGCACACGTCTCAGCTTTTGTCACTGCTGCTTTTGCATAGATCACATCTGGAATCTAGTACCTTGGCTTTCTGTGAGCCCCAGTCCTCCTCCCACAGATACCAGGGTAAATCAAGAATAACTTACTAACAATACACTGCTATAAAATAGTTGAAAGGACTGGATAATTTGCCCAAAAGGTATAATATTTTTATTTACATAATCTAAGCTCATAAATCCCAGTGCCTGGTCAGTGGGAAAGAAACTGGTGTTCCCTCAGATTCCAGAAGAAGCCCACACCCAGGTACTTCCCTTCTTATTTAACAAACAAATTTTCTTTTAATTCTTTTTTTTCTTTTAATTTTTTTATTTGCTGCTAAGTCACTCTAGAAATGCAGGATGGATTTTCCTGCGTAACAGCAGGATTCTGTCTTCCCTGTCTGTCTTGCTACCTCCCATGATTTTAATGCATTTGGATTCCTTGATTAATTCAGGGAATTTCTGTTTCCAAACCACCTACAATAAAAGAAACAAAGAAACTCCCATCATTTGAGGGAGGCATTAACAAGATTTCTCGCAGTCCTTCAGTTTTATCTGTGGAAGGTGGGAAGCTGACCTCTGTTGGCATGTGCCAATGTGGTGTCACCCTGATTCTCTCAGCCTGCTCCCTGGAATAGCATTTCCAGTGGGATTTCAGGGGCAGATGGACTAAGGGTGATGTGGAAGTGGGACTCCCAGGACAATAGTGCCCTGGAGTCCCACATCTCAGATGCTAGTAGTGGCACTGGCAGTAAAACATTTTTGGCTTGGTTTCTTTTAACAGTGCATGCCTTTTTCCTTGGTTCTAGGTACATGAAGAGACCCCATTCTGCATATATAGATCTGCCCCTATATCTTCTAGTAAACGTCTGGAAAGTTCAATAGTTCTGCATGACCAAGGGCCAATGGAAAGCTTAAGATTTAAAAGAGATACTTAAAGGACCAAAGTCTTGACAGTTTGACGTCATAGGGCTGGATTGCTTGGAAAATATTCACAGTCAAAGAGAGCAGGAGTTATTACCATTGTGTTCTGACTCTCCATTGCACCCGTTTCTGGGCAAAGCTTTCCAACTGTGAGAGCGCTAGTTTGATTAGTTGACTCTACTTTTATTTTCCCATCCTATGATACAGAGCTAGTCCTACAAAATCAATCCCAGCATGACTTGGTGACGCTTTCCTGCTGACTCCCTGGCGTTTCATGACTGCCTTGAGGCTAAAGCTTCCTGATGTGGCTAAAATCAGTGTTCAGCTTTAATTTTAAAATATTATTTCTCAGAAGTTCACTCAATATCTTTCTTATAGCTTTTGCCAGTCACAGAATGTGTTTCCACAGTAACAAATAAAGCAATTTAATTGCCCATGCACCCTGCCATAAATCCTTCAGGTGGTGATTTTTAAAATATGGATAGCGTAAAGACTTGGACAACTTTGCTGTTTCAAAGTAAACTTGCAGATTTCAGAGTGTCAGCCAACAGATTTCCCACTGAGTTTCACTCAGCTGGAGATGTGAATATGTCTCTGAGATAACTCACACTCCGATTTTTTTTGTTGTTGTTGCTGTTGTGTTTATGTATCTATCCTTCCTCTTCCCTATGGTTGTACCAGTGGGTCAAGTACAATCAGACCCTGGGCAAGACTTGCCGAATGGCTGCCTGTTTGTTTGCTGTCATGAGCCCCAGCAAGAGCAGAGGGCAGCCAAAGAGCAACTCCTTGCCAATTGGGGAGCCAAGGTGGTGGTCGTAGCTTAGGGAGAGGAAGTGGCTAAAACCTCACCGAGGTCCTCCAGGTGTTGTAATCTCCTCTGCTGGTGCATGTTCCCATTTAAAGAGGTGTGTGAGTGACCCCTGTGTATTTGTAACAAGCAACTAGCAAAAATGTTCGCGTTTTCAAACAGATTTCATTAAAGATTAGAGAATAAGGCTGGACAGACCCCTGAGAAGTCCCTCAGGAGAGTTCATTCGGCTCAGCACAACCTCCTTGTGAACTTCCCTCACCATCACCCCTGTTTCAGACAGCCCTTTCTCTGCCCTGCTTCTGTGGAGCTCTAACTGTGGAGAGTCCCCAGCCTTTCCAGGTGATTTGTTGCAGAACTTACCCATAACTTAAAAGCAAGGTAGGAGGTTTTTTCCCTGCTAATATCCAACATAAATATCCTGTCTGCAATTGAATTAAAACCATTGGATTGACAAACTATTGTGTGTATTTGTGCCAGTGTGTGATACTTCCAGCAGCCTGGATAAAAATTGGGCCGTTCAAAATCAGCTTCCACAAGGCCCATCTCAACCCATGCTGTCGAGCTCCTGTAACAACCTGGTTAAGACATGTAATGCTCAACTGGGAATCCACTGCATCTCTGCCAAGCAGTTGTATGTCATTCTGGCAGCACGGAGGCACAAGATGGTGATTTGTCCAGTTTCAAAGGCAGGAGCGCTGCCAGCTTAGAGTTGACTGCGGGGGAGCACAATATTCCAGCCGCCGCCTTTATTGGGTATCTCTCTGTTATACCAATCTGCTACACCAGCCTGTCCTTCAAACCTCCTTTCTGTGCAATAGGAGACGAATGGGCTGAGAAAAGGTGCTCCATATAAGGATTTGATATCAGTGCGATAATATATATTGGAACAACATTAAGTCTAATTTTTAGTATATTAACCTGTCTCCTGCCCTGATTACTAAAATCCTGTCTGGATCAGTAGAAGTGTTCATATCAAACAGCTACATGAAAAGCACATAGAGTAACAAGAACAAGAAATATATGCCAGTAATCCATTTAAATGCAAATAGCTGGCTATTTGACCTATGATGGAAAAGTTGAAATGTGTTCAATATTAAATTCGTAGATCAAACTATCAACAGTAGTTTAAAAGATATGTGCATATGCTTCCTTGAGCAAACTATTTCAAAGTTAAATTCGATAAGTTTCAGCTGCTGCAAACAGAAAGCAGACTGTTTCTTATTAGATTTAACTAGGGCACAACACTTAGGTACATGCAAGTGTTTTCTCTGAACCCCCAGATTTTCTTTTACTTTCAAAAAAAACCAATCTCAGAACAGGACTGTAAAAAGGATGACTGGTTCATTTAATTGATTAATGAACTTTTTAAAGGAGTGTTACCAAGCATAAGTACTCAATAAAAATCATGAGCTGAACTTAAAAATCACATTTTTTTGTTGTTGTTGTTTTAAATAGATATAAATATAATTTTGTATTTATCTTTTGGGTTATTCCCTGTATCTTTTTGATTTTTTAAAAAAATATTTATCCTTCACAGCCCTGGAAAGTGGAATTTATTTTTCACCAGAGGGTGAAATTATTTCATAGTCAGCTGGTTCCAAGCACTGCAGCTTTCAGAAAAAAAAAAAAAGGAAAAATTAAATATTCTGACTGGCTTCAAATAAAAATTCCATAAAAATTGTTATCACTGGACTCTACAGACAGCCTCAGAAACTATATGTTCAAGATCTCATTTCAGAGATATTTATAACTGTTTTGATTAATTATATGTAACTTTTTTTTTTTAAACTTAGCTCATGGTCTATCACTGGATGATCAGTAGCTGAAATTTGAGTTAGTTTCTGTTTAGGGTAGCTCAGCTCTAAGAAAAAAATCATAATTTAGCCTAGAAACCTTCTAAACTAATTCTAGATTTGGGAATTTTTCTTGTGAATTCTTGGAATGAATTTTGACCGTTCTCCAACTCACTTGACACAAGTTCTGTGCAGCTGGATTGGGGAGAGGTATTAGCCACATAACAGTTTAGCAGTGATCTTGCGTGTCCCTGATAGAAATGTTTCCAACCTCCCTCAGATGCTTTGTCTGTGGCTACATTGCCTGTCCCCTGCAAATGATCCTCTAGGCTCAGTTTCTGGTGCCCTTTTTCACTGGAATTTGGAGTCATCTTCCATCTTAGGGACAGAGATTTTCCAAATTTAGACTGTCTGGACTATCTCTTTGAGTGCGGTCTGGAAGGGATTATTATCGTGTGCCCAGCCAAAATTAGGGGCATCTTTCTCCACCACAGACCAAACTACACACCTCTCACCATTATTTTAAAGTCTGTTACTTTTGCTACCCTCCAGCAAGAGGAGGTTGCTGCCGAGGAGAGGAAATAATGAGCCTTACTGAGGTGCTGTCCAAAATCTATTTCAATGAGTCTTTATTTGCTGCAAAGGATAAATTCATACAAGAATTTCACTTGATTACATGAGCACACCTGGCCAAGATAATTAGAATATAATTCTTTTGTCATAGCTCTGTTTGTATGTTATTAAGTGGGAAGCTGGATACCAGGGAAAAGGATTCAATGCAAGTAGTTTCTATTATTGCAAATACAACTTGTTAGCAAGAAGTGTTCCTGAGGCTCTCCTGGCAGCTGACTGTTTATACGCTCACCTTTGCTTACAGGGTAGATACACAGACTACTTCCAGTTTATAAACAAAACACAACAATAAACATACTTAACACTAATGCCATTTCTGTACCCTCGGGGATAACATGAATACTAATTTGTATTTTTATTGGCTCATTATTTAAAAATCATCTGAAGTTCTCATGGCAGACTGTGAAATGGTGGTCTTGAAAATAGATCTCTTTTAGAATATTTTCTTTATTGTTCATCTCTTTGTTAATTTTAAATAGATTAGTTTGGTTTGGAAATAGGATCTTTTAACAAGGTAATCATCTGGTATAAATGACAGTGGCTGAAAAATCACTGCAGGAACATTATTTGTAAAATTCCCATGATCTTGAAGGTGACGCACTTGACCCTGGATGACAGGATGTGAGACAGAAAGTCATCAGCAAGAAGTTCATGTATGATTCTGTCGCAGATGGAGTGAGAGTGCACTTCACTCATAAGAGAGAAGTAAAAATATACTTCATTGATATAGAACAGGGAGTTAACAAGATTCAATGGCAAGGTACACTTGTTTACTTACTGCATAGAGGACAGAGTCAGACAAAACTGTCAGGGAGACCCTCCTGTTGAGTCATGAGGTTCAGAAAAGGATCCCCTTGCTTTCTAAACTCCTTCTCAGAGAGGAGTCTAGGTGCAACTAGATCCAATTCTAGTCCCAGACATGGTCAACAGTTTATGTCTAAAGGATTATATATGCACAATCAATCCCTTATATCACTTAGCCAAGGTTTCAAAATCTAGCATGCTATTAGTCACTTACCGAGGATGTGTTGCGGCAAGGAATCTCTCAACCTCAAGGAGTAACCTGGAGAGGTGTCCCTACTCAAGAGGAGATCGTGGCATGCAGCCCACTGCCACACAGGAGAGCTCAAAGGGCTCTTGGGCTGCTCACTATTTATGGAGGTAAGATGATTGACTCATAGTCATATTTGCATACCAACCACAGATTTTAGTTTCTTAGGTGTGGTTAGGTGGGTGCATTGCACAATAGCCCCAGGCCCTTGTGTTGTTATCTGTCTCCTGAATCCACTTTGAGTCAGATGCAGCCATCATGACCAGATGCATCCATTACAACCATCCCTGGTAGTTATCACCTGAGCAGGGTTACAGGAGATAAAGGTCAGGGGCAGGGGAAGCACACTGTCACAGATTCTTGATCACTTGGAGCTGGAAATTCTCCTGCTTCACATCTCTGAATCCTCTGTGTTCTTGCCATGATTATGGAATATTTCACTTGCACTTATCAAATGAGCCACGCTCCCACTTGCTGTGGTTACAGCCCTATTTCCAAGGCCGGGTGGTAAGTTCAGTTAGGAAAGCAGCATTATTCACCCTGCTGAGCAGCTCATGGTGAGGTCTCTGCAACCCTGGTTAGACTGTTTCTGCTACACAAGTTATAATAACTGCTTGGCTACATCTACCTTTTACTGCTGTTTGCAGTAAAATACATCACTTTCGGAGCTGGATGCTGCCTGGGTAAGACTGAGGGATGAGCAGTCTATCATGTTAAATAGCAGTATCCTCTCAGCTGTGTGCCAGCTGGTGTGAACTGTGGGAATAAAGTTCTCTTAGCAAATTTCTCCATCACTGATCCCTCTGCTTGGTATAAAGTCATCTTTTGGTTAACTTGCCATATACCTTGTTTTCTGAAGTAACTTTTAAGTGATGTCTTATAACCGTGTATCTCTACATCTTATGAGATTTATCTCCAGATTTTTAATGAACAAGAATATGAAGCATAAACACCAACATATACCAACCTGGCAACTTCTGCAAGCTAACTATTTAGGACAAAACTTGCTCTCCTGAAACACTGAGCACAGAAAGGGTAGAACTTTTGGATTGTAAAGAATGTAGTTGTCCATGGATTGACATAGCCCTAATCAGTCTACTTGTGTTGACAGTCCTGGAGCTGGCACCAGCTGAGCATCCAGCCCGCAGTGATCGCTGTGGTAAAACTGGCAATCTAAAGGTGACAATTATGGAAGCAAACAGCAGGAAGGACACAAAGCCAACAGCATGGGAAAATTGGACACTTTTGTGCTCAGGGAAGTCCCCTGAGAAAAATGTTGTCTTTACAGTTAAGCTTGCAGTAAGGTAGGATGGAACTTAAATGTTGTCTCCTCTTGTAGTGAAAGTGTTCTTGTGAAAGGAGAAAATTGTAGGTCAGAAAGTCTTCTTGCTTCTATCTAAAACGTTTCATATGATCAGCTGCCAAACAGCAAATCATCATTCCCATCCTCTTGTCCAGACCTTTCACTCCTCGGGAAAGCAGCTTTCCTTTTCTCTCTTCCCTAGAGAAAGCATGTCTGGTACGCTTTTTCTACCAGCTTCTTACCAAAATAACTCTAGGGTCCGCTAACATCTGGAGTTTGAATGGGTACACAGGATGTTTCAGTAGTGAGGTTTTTAAGGTGAAAGAGCAGAACTGCTGTGTTGTATCTTTAGGAAATACACTGCTAGCTTAGTCATTGCAGACGCCAAATTAAAATGAAACTCTGGATTTCAGAATGGATTTTTTTGCATCATTATGATTCAGAGTAGCACGTTGCTCTCCAAGCACAGAAAAGAATTTGACAGAACATGAAGAGCTTTCATAACTAATGACTTAATCATTGGGTTTTGACTGGCTTTTTTATTAATGCAGACATTATGACTCTGGGCAGATTGCTAGGTGTTTCTTTGGCCTTTGATTTGCATGAGTAACCCCTGTTAGCCCTGACATCTTTTGAACTTTCAATTCAAATATTAATTTTGGAAAGGAGGGAGTTGTGAGCAGGAGGGACAGGGGAGAAAGGAAGAGACAAGCATTTCTTCATGCACACAGCACTGCAGCTGTGCTATGCCAGCCCCTCAGGCTGGGCACACAAATGCCCTGTGGGCATACAAATGCACCGTCCCCATACATACTAAGCCACACACAGGAATAAGACTTGAACAGTTCAGTATACCTAATGCTTCTGAGTTGCTTTATCCTTTTCCCTTTCCACTTTTCCTGTCCTTGCAGGTAAAATTGTCAGCAGAAGTAACAACTACAGACAAAAAAAATGCCACTAATTTGGGGTAACCACACTCAGCAATCCATACTGTGATTAGTCAGTGCAGCGCAGCATGACAGAACCCCTAACCTGTTCCTCACCCACTGATGGCTGTCTCCTTCCTTCTAGGCTGTGCTGGAATACGTTTAAGTACAAGAGCAGGCTTTGCCTGCGAATAATGAGGCAGGAAAGGCAGGGAGCACTTCAGCCTTTCCTGTGTCATCCATCACTATGCTGTCTCCCCATTCAGCAGCAGACCCAACTTTTCCCAGTTCTTTTGAAACTATCATATCTGTTGAATCCTTTCTTATTGCTCTGGATATCCTTTGCTAGTTTTTCCTCCAGCTGGGCTTTGGACTTCTTTTCAGCCCTGCCAAAGCAGTACTTTCATATTCTTGTTGCCTGTCTTTTTTTCCCCACTTCTTGAGTGTTCTCTTTTTGCATTTCATTTCAGTAGCCTGTTAAGAAGTTCCTTACCTAGAAGTTCCTTGTTAAGAAGGCAAGCAGGCCTTCTGCAGAAATTCCTAGGCTTCCTGCAGAATAAAACGGTTTAATTTTGAGCTCTTAGTAAGTTTTATTCTTGAGCTCTTAGTAAGTTTTCTGTAGAAGTCAGCCGGCAAACCTTTCCCTCCTATGGCCGTTTCGCAGCTGATTTCTTTCAGACAGTGAACAGAGATGTGGAAATCTTGGACACCTTTTAGGGGTTTGAGGAGATATCTTCTCCACTGCATGCATGCACTTCATTTTGTTCCCTTCAAATTGGCCCCTGATCTTTTTTCTTCTCCACATGTCTTTGCTGTTTGTGTAAAACAATGTGTGAACACGTCTGGGTAGCACTTATAGCTGTTGAAGGAATTCGTTTGAATTGAATCTGATCAGGTTGATTTATTTAAGATCTGTTTCCAAAGCAAAAGATACTGTACACGTGTCATGTCTACAAGTTTCATAGCCTAGCTTGAACACACTTCTTAGTAAGACAAGTGAACACATGTATGCAGAAACTGCAACTATGTCATTTTACCAGTCCCAAAGGAGAGGACAACTGAAGGTGGAATCTTTAATGTCTCAGCTCAGGTCTGTTAATGCTGTTGGTTCTCCTATTTTCTACTGTTCATCTTAACATTTCCCAAAAAAGTGCCTTAATTTTGCTATGTAGAGGTACCAGTCCAATGACTATGGGTCATGGGACCTGTCACCGTTTCTCATGAACTCCTTCTGTAATACGTGTCCAGTTTAATTTGTTATTGCAATGGATTGTTTCAGCCCACCCTTATGTGTTTTTTCTTGACAGTCTTTTTTTGCTAGTTTCTAAAACTGCAAAAAACATAGTATAATCAGGAACACTTACATTTTATAAATAACTTCCTAGAGTAAATTAATTCCTGCCTATTTGTAGTTCATACAAAACCTGTGTTATTAAAATGAATGTGCACTGTTGTCCTGGCTTCGGCTGGGATAGAGTTACTTTTCTTCCTAGTAGCTAATATAGTGCTGTGTTTTGGATTTAGTATGAGAATAATATTGATAACACACTGATGTTTTGGCTGTTGCTAAGTGGTGTTTACACTGGTCAAGGACTTTTCAGCTTCCCATGCTCTGCCGGGTGCACAAGAAGCTGGGAGGGGGCACAGCCAAGATAGTTGATCCAAACTGGCCAAAGGGCTATTCCATACCATATGATGTCATGCTCAGCATATAAACTGGGGGGACTTGGCCAGGGAGCAGTAATTGCTGCTCAGGACTGGCTGGGCATCAGTCGGCCGGTGGTGAGCAGTTGCATCACTTTTGTTTGTTTGTTTGTTTTTCCCTGGGTTTTGTTCCTCTCTCTCTCTCTCATTATTTTCCTCTCATTACAGTTGTTGTTGTTGTTGTTATTGTTGTTGTTGTTGTTATTATTATTATTATTATTATTATTATTATTATTAAATTATGAAACTGTTCTTATCTCAGCCCACGAATTTTCTTACTTGTGCTTTTCCAATTCTCTCCACCATCCTGCCGGGAGAGGCTAGGGTGAGCAAGCGGCTGTGTGGTGCTTACTTGCCAACTGGGGCTAAACCACAACAACCGTCTTTCATAACTTGTTTTTAAAAGCAAACTCCACAGAACTGTTAGTACATTAGATTTCAGCACGCCCTGATGTAGTGAGCAGAGGGCTGAGACTGGACCAGAGCATTATGCTCTGGATGAAATCTTTGGAGGTTAGAGTAGTGGAATAAGGAGTTTCTAGAGAACATGTGGTTCATAAATTGCATTTTTTCAGCCTTATAGCTTGATCAAATTTAGACAGTTTTTTTCACAGGAATGGCAAAATATATTGACAAGAGTTTATTTTGTTCCCAAATGTAAATGGCGTCTCCAGAGGGTGGAGGAAAAGTCAGTGTTCAGAGAAATGAAGACCGGGACTCTTCACAATCAAACCAGTGTAATTTATTTTCCCTTCACCATGATTTCAATGATGATAAAGTAATCATTTTGGTTGACATTACCCACAGTCTGTCAGTCTTGGATGGCCAGGCAGAAAGACATAATGTGTAAAACTTCATCTCCAAATGGTGGCTATAATTCTAAATAATTGGTAATGGGGAATGGGTTTCCACAACAAATTCAGCCTCAGTGCTGTCAGCTGTGCTTGCAGTAGGTGTAATTGTGTACCAAGCCATTAGAGGACACTTATCTCCCGTGTCCTCAGTCAGGCTATCA
Organism: Mycteria americana; assembly: GCF_035582795.1. Taxonomy (NCBI): domain Eukaryota; kingdom Metazoa; phylum Chordata; class Aves; order Ciconiiformes; family Ciconiidae; genus Mycteria; species Mycteria americana. Next base: position 11,713,868 of record NC_134370.1, read on the forward strand.
CACAAGTCAGGGTGCTACACAACTGTCAAGAGCTCTGACAAGAAGGTTAAATCAGGTTGGTTGCTAGAACAGAAAATCAGAGCTAAAATTTCATGGTAACACATGCTTTAGTCATTTGTATTTCACTGCTGCAGAGACTGCAATAAAATTCTTTTGCCTTCTGATCTGTTGATGTCCCTTTTTAATCAATAAGGTACTATACTCTTTTAGATCTCTTTCTTGTTCTTCAGGCTCACTTTCCTGTGTAATAAGAAAGATGAATCAACTGAGTCTGAGTTGATGAAGACATGGCACAATGCCTAGCTAAAGTAAATGAATATAGCTTCAAATGACAATAGTATCTGAGAGGTTTATATGAGAGTTAAGCAGGGATTTGAGGATATTTGTATATCGGAAAATACTGATTTTGTTGAAATTTAACCTGCTTTAGGAAAGAACCAAGGTCAACACATATTCCATTTGAAAGTTAATTTGATAAATTCGGCTATGTAGCTCTGGAATTGGATCTACTTATGTCACTGAGTCCTTGTCCAGCACAGGCAACCAGTTGGTAGATGTCTGGTATACAGGAGACTAGAGAGCATCTCTGCACATCAGCATACATGTTGGGCTGCAGAACAGTCTGGTAGGTTTGCATCAGCCTTTCTCACAGTGGCATCACATCAGCACTCATAGTCATTCTCTGGTTGACCTGTCTGTCAAGATATACACTTCATTGTGACTTTCAGGTGAAAAGTCCCATTTTGTGACAAAATTGCAGCTGATCTTGAGGCACCTTGCCTTCAATTTCACATGCCAGTTCTTTCAATAAGCTGATGTGGAAATGATCCAAAGCTTGATTTTGACATACTAAACAACTAAAGATTTTCTTACACTCTGGAAGTACTTTTTGCTTTGGTTTTTGTTTTAAAATTTCTTTTCATTTGCAGAAATAGCATCATTTCTGATGAAAGGGAAAATAAAGTACAAAATTAGGCAAAATTTGATCTAGTTTTGGGGATATTTTCAGTTTGTGAAAATTGTCATGTCTTTTCTCTTGTGTCCTTAGATGGAAGGAAGAAAAGTTTCAAAATCTGATAAGTTTTCTTTGGGTGAGAAAATACTTTCCCTCTAAGTTTTCGTTCTGGTCATGTATTGCACAGTGACCAAGGGAGGAAGAATAAATGATTAGGAAGGAAAGGTGATATTTGCCAGATTGTTTTGACATATAATGTGAAAACTACATCCCTTTTCTCGTGGTTTCAGTGGGACTTGGTGATTACATTGCAACTGTTAAACGCACAATAGAAATGTCAGCTTGGTCATGGATTCTGTACGTTCAAGCGCAGTACAGACTGCTGGCAATTCACATGTGTAAACGATTATTTTCTTTTTTGTCTTGTTGTTTTGCCGTCATGCATACAGCAAGACTACTCTTGGTCTTGGTAAGAACCACTCTTTTCCAATGATGTGAGTCACTTGGTCTTCACAAGGTCAGTCCGATTTCTCAAATGTTCTCCAACTCCACTACAGCGATCATCTCACTTGCTATTGCCTGGTCAGAACATGATGGTCCAATTTGTTGTCCTTCTAAAGGGGTGATCCTAGCCCTGAAAAAAAATGAAGGGAATAAGTCCACTACTTTCAACTGAAGAAAGTAGATTTGGTGTGAAGTTTCTAATTCAGTCTTTTTAGCAGAATCTGTCATTATTTTGAATTCTATCCAAGCCTCCAGCAGCTTCAAAGAGTGTCAGGGATATGCAGTGCAAAGCTACTGCTATGCAACTCAATGTACAATATAACATGTCTGAGAGGAATATTGATTTTTCACAGAACATGAAAAACAGAAAAATAGGAAAACACTTTAGCATGACCTTGTCCTTCTGTGTGAATAACCTAATGTTTATGTCTCAGGTTACTTTCCTCATACTTGTCTGAAGGCCTTTTTAGAGTTTTTCTAAAGACAGTAATATCAGCTGTAACATGGAAGTGGTTTAGCAGCTCTCTGTAGATTAGGTTGCTATTTCATTTTCATGTAAGATTTTTCCCTAGGTTAACTCGGATGCATTCTGGGGCATTGTGGGATAGTTTAGCCTCATCTGAAACTTGCATTAACATCACACAATCAAATGTTTGCCTCCCACTTGAGTACTGTTTGTTTTGACATCCTACTTAAGGGCTTCCGGAAAAGAAGCAGAAAGGGCAGGAAGAGAGATAGGGCTGAAGAAAACAAGTCTAATGAGACCAAATACTGAGCAAAATACTTGAGTACTGCCATCACTAGGCTTGTCAGGCTCCAGTTTTGTGATGGCTTTAAGCTAATCTAAGTGTGGGCAGCTGCAATCGCACCCTGTTGGCACTTCTGAACCTACTGGAAGTCATGGCAGTAAAATCTGAGTGTTGGGCTGTGGGGAAGCCTGCCTTACTACTTCAGAAAGCTGACATGAGAAACAGAAAACCTCTGGACAGCCAAGATGGCTGAAATATGATTGTAGAGAACTGCTTAATTGAAATAAAGGAAAAATATTTTCCTTGGTTAGAGTTTAGAATAAGTCCATGCAGTGTCTTTTATATCTAATGTAACATCAGCACTACTAAAAAAGCTAAGTTGCATTATTTTCAAATATGGTTTCCATAAATTAGCCTGCTAAGCTCATAATTGGAAATATAATCAAGAGGCTATCGTGCTTTTCAGTATAGCAAAGCAGCCATAAATGCTATGACAGTTAACGATGCTGGTGAGTCCTGGAGACCCTTCCAATATTATCGAAGGTCATTTGTGTTTATGTCTCCACTGACATGTCCAGTTACTGTTATGGTGGACGAAATGTGCATTTCTGAACTTTGTGATATAGCACTCCCGATGCTTGGGATGAGATACTTCACCCTTAGACCGGTGTCCCACAGACATCTCCCAGTAAGTCAGAAAGAATGGCAAAGGATCATTAAGAACAGAACCACTGTGGGTGCTGAGAGAGCATTTAATCTCTGCCTGGTTCAGGTACCATTCAGCTTCTGTTCTCTTCATGTCACTAGAGACTGCAATGTAAAATATTATTGTGGCATATAAAGGAATGGAATTTTGTGTAAATTTGAGTAAGATGAACTTTAACACTACATTCTGGGACACTACATTGATTTTTCTATATGGAATTAATAGAGAATATATTTCTTCATGTAGGCTTGTCTCTAGAGTCTATGGTCGTGGAAGTCTAGTTACATTAGTGGAAGAAAGGATATAAATCTGATGATGAATTCTTTTTGGATGCTAAATCAATAACTGTAGCTGTGCAGATTAAATGCATTGCATCACTTAGGCTTTATTTTGTAGCATAACGAGACTGTAAAGATAGAAATGAAAATTAAAAAGTAAAAGCTTCCTGTAAAAGTTTCAAATGGAAATGTGTCTGCTGTCAAGGTTGGATGTGGAGCACAGACTTCACACTTTATGTTGACCAAGATAAAAAAAAGTACAATTGCAAATTATTTATAAAGTTATCTTAATTGAAAGATGGAAAGATGGACATAATCAAGCATTAAATCTGCTGGTACCATCTTACAACTTGGCTTAGGTCCTGCTGATAAATCAATGGCAATCCCTGAACCAAACAGAAACATCAGAAAGAAATGTGAGCTGAGTGGAGGATGGAGAAAACACCTCTTCTGAGATTTTTTAATTTGATGCTGAAACCAAGAGTACAAACGGGTAGAAATAAATAACCTTCTCCAGCCTTTCTGCCCTCCTTGCAACCGTTTGAGATGACAGCATCCACCAGAGTATCACTCGGCCTTTATTTCTCTGACCTTCAGAGAAACCCTGACCAAAGTGTGCCACAAAATAATTAATATTTCTCACCTGGAGGATTACTTATCTTCCCACTGCTGCACACCTCTGAGTGTGTGCTCTTTCTGTTCTTGAGTCTGTTTCCTTTTTTCCTTCTTTGCCTTTTACTAAAGAAAAGAATCTAGTTTGAGCAAAAAAGAGTGTGTCTTTGGCTGTGCTGCTCTCAGCCTGTGACCAGGAAGGCAGCTATGTCTCAAATAGCCTGACAGCGATATATGTTTACCCGGCTCTAGACAGCTGGTAAGGATGTGTACTGAACCCCCTTTCTCACTTTCATAGACACTTTATGCAATGGTCTGCAGAAACAGAGGCAGCACATTTATCTTTGCTGTTCTTTGTTCCTCACTCTCTGGATATTTGTCTTATTTTGACTCTAAAAAAACATATTCATACTCATAAGAAAGACCAACAGCAGCAGCTTCAGCAGCTCATTTTGGCTAACATTGTCTTGAAAAAGGACAATTAATGCCACCTTCATTACCAACAGAAAAGACACTCAAAGAAGGGGGAGCATCACAAAAATTTCTCTATACCCAAAGAGAAGGGAAGAACAGCTAGTGTTAAAATGAAAGCTTTCCTTATTACTTTAAGTTTTAAATGTTTTAACTATCTGGGGTTTTGTTAGTTTGCCAGGGATGCTCTTTCTGTTGCTTTAAATAGAAGGTTATTAAAAGAAGCACTTGCCATGGAACTAAGCTGACCAAGGTTTCAACTCAAAGTATTCAAACTTGCTTAAAGGATGAGATATTTGATCCAACTCTTTTGATGCTCTGCAGTTTTTTTGTTCTACTAAAATTAATGCAATAACTGACTCCACTGGCTTACAGCGGGAATTTGGGAATTTAACCCTGTTTACACTGGTTTTGCTTTCTCAGCTGGATACCTGCGGTTTGGAACATTCCCTAGCCATAAAGCAGAATGTTACCTTCAAAAGAAGAAATTTGCTCTTGCGACTACTGGCACTATTTTTAAGTAGTACCAATATGGCATCTCAAGCAGCTCTAAAGCAGCCATCTGGATTTCCTCAACAGCCTGGGTAACTGCTGTTTAACTAAAATTACCCTCAAGGAAATTTTAAGAGCAAAGCAGTCATACAGCAGAGCTATATGATACCATTAGTCAAAAGCCCTCTTTATCTCCAGCCTAATAAAACACCATCAGAGTCTAAAAGACTATTTGCAACAGGGCATCATCTGGTCTCTGAAATTTGAAGCCAGTAGCAACAGGCCCAGATTTGTTAAATCTTCCCAATAATTCCCATCAGTAAAAATGTATTCCAGGGACTGTTGCCATCCATGGGAATATATCAGTGATCTTTTCATTGAGTTTTTATAAATAAAGATTATTCATCTTTAGCTAATATACAAATCACATATTTAAGAATTATTATTACAGTTGTTGAGACTTAAAGGATATGAAGGATATGAAGGATATGAAACTAAAAAGCTTTGTGCTGATTTTTTTATCATTGACATTGCAGCTTTGATGTGCTCCTGACAGTCCCTGCATGCTTTCGTTTCTTGTCTCCTTCCTTTGTATTTTGACTTATTCTCTAGTTAAAAATAGACACCGTGCAAAGATTTCATCCCCGTATTTCTTCTTTCATTGAACACGTCAGGTTGTGACAGACATGTATGTTTCTAACCTGAGTCTTGAGGATGCAGAAGTTTGACGCAAATGGCCTTAATTACATGCATCACATTTGAATAGCAAACTCTTTGGCAAAGTAACACCCTCCCAGCTTGTTTTTATCACACAGGCATACAGACTTGGAGAAATCAAACCTTCTCGGTATCCCCAGGGGTGTTGCAGACACTGAATGACCACTGAATTCAGATGTAGTTGTCTTTGGGTGCTCAGCTGGAAGCTGCCAGTTATTTTGAACACAGTGTATTATACTGCTATACTGGCTGCATGTGTCCCCCCTGTTTGTATTGTATGAAATGCACATCTTTTACATGTGTGCCAACTTAACAATACTTCTGATGGTAATGGTGACTCTCCTTCAGATCAGCAGGTAACAACTGCTTTTTGGTTAGGCTATTCTTTGTACGTGGAAAGGCTGTGCAGAGTACGGGGAGTTAGAGGTTTCACAGCTACCAAGTCCCCGTGTCTGACTTATTTTTCATCCACTGTTACATGCAAGCCCAGTCTGTATTGGAACTAAAAGTGAAGGAACCCTCAGGTTGTTTGCTCACTTCTTGGACAGTGTAATAGTCAGTGCTTTGTCCTTATTTGGCTTCTGATCAGTTGAAGTCATGAGTCTGGTGTAACACCTAGCTATTGAGTCTGCCTCCCTGGGCTGGCTATAAAGAGTGGCTACAAGCTCTGGAGAACCTTAGTGCTACCTGTCAAGTGGGCACTTAACTTCTTCCATGAAAATGGAAACCTTTTCTCTTATCATGACTGAAGTTCTGGGTTATTCCCAAGATTTGGAATGAAAATGAGAAAAATATTATGTGACTTAATCCTTTTTGTGGTGGTGTTATCTGCATCTACCAGATGGATCTTGTTTTTCCAAAGCACAATTCGCACAGAGCTAAGATTTGGGAACCTGGTTGAGTGAATCAGCCAAGCATGATGCAAAGAGCCAAGAAATGTAGAATCAAAATAGCTTGGTATGTTTTGCTTGAAAAAAATAGTGTTTTAAATTTTCACCAATATTTTTGCACTGAAATCTCAGATTAATGTTTTGGAATTTAGGAGATCTTCGTTTAATTTTTTTCCTGGTAAAAGTCCATTTTCTAATTGTCTATAATGAATATCTATAAAGCACCCTCAAAATATAAAGCATTATTCAGATGTGAGATTTCATTGCCAAGTACCTTCAGGCACTTCTTGGGTCAGAGGTGTGCTTTTGAAGCAAATTCCACTTGCCATACTTTAGTTCACGTTGCAGAGCAGTTTTAGAAGATACAAACTGTTGGGAGCCCGTCTGAAGTAAATCTCCCCTAAAACAAGCTCAGTGAAGGTGTCAGGTCCTCAGTACCAGCTGTTTTGCTCTGCAGATCCATTCCCACTGGAGTTAGTATAGACATAGACATTATTCAGAATGACTAGAAAGATTTAATAGTTTATGTCCAATTTGCACAACCACCAATGTGAAGCTTTGTGCAAGCTACCCTCATCTTTCAAGTTCCCAAAACCCGTCCAGCAGTTTCACAATATGTTTTCTCATGAGATTTCCCATGTCTGTGTTCCCAGACAGAAATACCCTCAGAGTTGCAGTGTCTCTTTTTTGGTTCTGATTCTGGCTGAAGCCCAGAAATACATAAGGAATACAAAATGAGGGGGAAAGCTCCATCAGAATGAAACCACATAGAGGTTAAAACTGTTTATACTGAGGTTAGAATTGTATCTTTGCAGATTCCTTTACAGAAGTGCAGTGACTTGAAGGAAAACTAGGCATAGATCTTTAATGTTAATCTCTGGTACATTCTTTGTGAATTAGAACACCATGCTGTAAGTTGTATGGGCTTTTATTGCTATTAATGTGCACTGCACAAGCCATCCTTAACTCTCTGCATCTCTGCAATGTGCTGTATACCACAGCTTAGAATAATCATGGGATGTTTCTGCTGGACTTAAGCTCTTTGTAAACTCCACATGGTTTTAATGAACAGAACAATGCAGTTGAACCAGTGCAGAATACATATGAAGAATATGGCAGAAGGACTGAGAAGCGTTTACATTTGTAGCATCTTGGCTTGTTTTCTCTGGCCTTACTGTTTCTGTTTCTCCTTTCATTTGCTTTTATTGTGTTGCCATTTTGTTTAGTCCCAGAGGTAACTGCTTGGGTGCCTTAATATGTTCAGCATCTCATAGCACAGGTATATGCTTTCACTCCCTGATTGCACCAAGCAGATATAGAGATTTTATAGCAGGTATAACATGTTCAACTGCTGTGATCCAATTCTCCCTTAACACGATGAGAAATACTCGCTGCCATCTCTGCAGCACCTGCTCTGACTTGCTGTCTGGAGAAGCTTGTCCTGCTATATCAACTAAATTGGGTATCTTGGGACACTAGTCACCCAAGCTGAGTGCCTAAAATATGGCTAAGTGTGTATCTCTTACATATCTTGTTAGTGGTTCTGGGCACAGAGAAAACATTTTCTGAAGATGTATCATTAATTCATTGCCCATTAATGGCCTGCCCTATGTGTAAATGTCTCTGGACAATCCCCTGTGTTTAATCTGCTTCCTTTATCATTCAAAGCTATTACCTCTGGTCCGGCTTACACTTCGCTGTGATTACACTCAAGGATAACAGTTTTTCCCATGACCTTTGTTTTGGAATTAAGGCATTGGAAAGATCTCAGCATTTCTGAAATATTGTTACCAAATCAAGCCAGAAAAGGGACTACAACTACAGATGGGAGGTTGCAGAATAGTAGTCCATGTTGGTCAAGCAAATAGGAAATCCTGAAATACAAATATAGTATTACCAAAATCAGACTAGATGTGAAGATTTTTCATGTAGGGGGCTCATTATATGTTCTCTTTAGATTAACTACATTTGCATAGGTGTCATAAAAAAAAATGAACTAAAATATCAGTGTACCAGGGAGTATATACAAAGTTTGATCAAAAGCCAAGGGATTCCTTGTAAAGGCATCTTTGCCTACAGAAGACTTTAGATCTCCTCTTTAGGGAGATGCCCAGAAGATATTTTGTCACAGCTACAACTGTGAGAACAAATGGTCTCTGGAATAAAATTAACAGTGTCACATCTGTCCAGACTTCTGTGTAGCAGCAAGGAAGCTGTTGGTCTTTTTTGGCTTTAGCTACTTTTATGCTGATTTTACTCAGGTGCATTGATCTGGCAGTACTGCCATAGTCTGACTCCTTTTATGCTGCAAGTATTTTAGCATGTATTTATATTATTTTTTAAAAGCCAAAGACTTTTAAGAGAGAGGGAAGCTCAAAAAGATCACGTCGGTACTCCAGTGCTAAATTGGACACACTCACGTGGTTAAAGAAGAAACAAAAATACAAGATTTCTCTTACTGACACAATCTGCTTTTTAAGACTAAGTCTTTCCAAAGCAAAGGACTTCAGCAATCGCCTAGATATCTGTGCAAATAAGTCAGGGCAACATCCCCGTTGCCAAAAAATAACGGTGGTTAATACCGTTCAAATATCTAGATAAGCAAACAAAATCATCATTTAAAAAAAAAAAAGTCAAAATCAACCAGGAACAACAAGATTAATTCACCTTTTTATTCTGTCTTAGCAGGATAGTGGAAGGAATAAATACAGCCGGCTGCTGCATTTCAGCAGTGTGTTTATAATTTCCAGATGCCGGGTGCTAATTCCCTAAGACATGCCAGCTTCATCACTTGAAGCCTTCTGGAGTTTTCTCTCCATCCTCTTCTACAGCTAAGTACCTGGAGGATTTAGTGCCTTCTCTATGCTTTTCTGACTGTCATCTGCTGTACCAAATAAATTGTGATATTTCATGACAATTAGGACTCTCTCTCAAAAAACTGCCTGGTCATCTTTCACCTGGCAGGACAAGCTTGCTTACATTGTTTCCTTGGTATTTCTTCCTTTTTGACAGCATTTGGCAAGCTGTCCAAATTGGAGTTTGTCCCTGGACACTAGGAATGATCCCTGGATGTTTGTGGAAAGCGTGGTGCCTTCTTTCGTGCCACCAGTCAGTGCCGCCACTAATCTTTTCCATCTCCCCTGTCGGCTGTTGTCTGCAGTGATGCAGAGCTCCGTCGAGAAGCCATGCCACCAGTGCCATACATCTCCGATGGTCCTTCTGGCTTAGTTTGATGGTTTCAGCTTTTTGCATGTTCAAATGTGAATTCAAATGCTTATTTGCGCTGGTATGCTCTTTACCTCATTGTTCTAGTGTTCATTCAGCCACTTGAGGGCTGATACCCTAGCAGCAGTGCCTGACTCTGTCAGGCCATAATAGATGTTTGCACAGGGACAGGCACATAGTTCAATAGAGTCACAGTGTCTTTTCCATTTCCCAAGACAAGATCTAAAGGTTGTCCCAGAACAGTGTCACATTTGTCTTCAAGGCTACTCTAATACAAACAGTAATCTTCTGAGGAGAGAGGAAGGTGCATCCCAGAAGAGGAAAAAAGTTACTTCAAAATGAAAAGAAACAATCTTCCTGCAAGAACTAGGAAAACATTTGAGAAAAATTGTTGCTTCTTCCTACATGAACTCATGAGCTTAACAGGCAGCAATAGTATTTTTGAAATATGCTTTAGATGCATCTTTTCTTTAGTGTTTAAAGGAAACAACTAAGTTGGAATATTTTGGCAAAGTGAGACAGTGTCTGAAACAGAACATTTTCAGCAGATTATATTAATGGAAAAAATCAGAACTCCAACATTTTCAAGAGCGAAGCTGCATTGTGTTTGTCTGGAAAACCACAGCAGACTCTTTCTCTGTCTCTCTCTCCATTTTTTGAAGGCACATTAAGATGTCTTTCTAGATCAAAAATATTTCCACCCTGTTTGTTTCTTTTCAGACAAAAATTGTTCTCTCTGATGTTTTCATGTTTCTTCAGAGAACAACACTAATTGGCTTCCATCGCAAGAAAATATCTCTCTAGAAGAAAATAAATGGTGGCTGCTGTTCCTTTACATCAATTTTATGTTTCTTAGTTACATCAGCACAGTGGATGACTTTGATTCTTTTTTTTTTTTTGAGAAAGGGTATGGTTCCTGCCTAATTTTTTTTATTTATTCATTATTACTTGAGGTAGATAAGAAACAAATAGGCATAGTTGAAAATATTTGATTTGGGTGCTATATTACATTTTATTTCCCTTACTCTGAAATAAATTGGTTTTGTAATGTTTCCTTTGGCTCCTTCAGGCTTAGTTCTCTTCACCAGTCACAAGAAAATGTTTGTGAGACAAAAACTGAACACGGAGCAGACTGAATGGCTCCCATGAATAGACAATAGGAACATGGAAGATCACATGTGTAGCAAGATATAGATATGTATAATTTTTTTAACATTTACCTTGGACACTTCAATGCTGCTTTGCAGAGGAGATGTTGTCTGAAACCAGTAGCTCAGAACAAACTACTACGCCCCAAATTTTTTATTAGGTACACTCAATTTGTGGATGACATCCTACCATTTTTGTGGTGAAACCCCAAATCATTACCCTTAGAGGAGTTTGTCTTTCAATTTGTGACAGAGGCTTCATCTACCCTATAGAGTGCTACGCTGAAATACTACTACAGGTCCAGAGAGCTCCGTAGCTGTGTCAGCTCAGCCTAGTCACTGCTTAGACTGATAAGCTTCAAAATAGACACAACAGGATACAATCTTGGCATTCCCAAGAACTAGAACCTTTCTCTATCCAGTTTCCTATTTGGATAATGGGGTAATAAGAATAATAATCATTTTTCTACATACCTTTTGGTATGTTTTTTCTATTTAGACCCTAGGTGGCCAAACAGTGGTTCGTGGGCTCAGATCACCCTGGTCAGCTGTGGCTCCTTTTTAGGGTTTTATCACACAAATGGCAGAGAGACCTGATCTCTAACCATGGAATGAAGTGAAGCAGCAAGGGCTGAGGAGGCCAACAGGGTCACCAAGCACATGCCCAGCAGTGAAGTGATGGGATCCTGGAGGAGCCATTCTCCTCTTCTTCCAGCTGGTATTTCAGTTTTTACAGGGAGGTGATTCATGACTTTTGACATGACATTTACAGTTCGTAAACTGGGGGAGGTTGCCTACCCTTGATTTCAGACTAGTTAGGAGGTTTAAGTTGTAATGGATGTAAGTTCAATACAGATGACTGACTATCTGTACAGGTAACTCAAGCAATACAGTCATAATGGTGTGAAGAGAACAGCTATCAACCACTCAGTCCTATGGTCTGAACTTTCAGACTCCCACCACTTTGATTGCTAAGGAAACACCAAAGCAAATGTGTATGTCTTGTTTACTTATCCTTTGTGGTCGCCCCTAATTATCATAGCTGCTTGTTTTAAAGTTGGTGGTTGTTCTCCGATTTTGATACCTTTCTCCAAACACTTTTGGAGAATATCTCTTGACCAACCCAGGCCTTCAAATTTCACCACTCATTCAGAAAAATAGGCAAAGTGTGCTGGATTTTGGCAAGATACTATGGATGCCTGTTGTGCCTCTGTGACGCATTCTGCATTAGTCAGCAGATAAATGGGACTTGAGGTACAAGCAAGTAAAGGACCTTTTTTATCCATCCATTCAGTGCAGGGTCAAACCTTCAGGTGGCTTAAACTAGAGCAGCTCTGATGAATTCACCTGCTTTTGTCACATTATGCTCAGTGAATCTCTGCTGGTTTGCGTTTGCCAAATACGTGACCCTGCTTTTGTAAAACTGCTTACTCCAGAGGAACTTAAAGATTCCTAAATCTTTCACATTTCTAAGAGCACACTTGAGAAGAGGTGAAAAGGAGAGATCAAGCTGCTTCTAAAATGCCCACATATCTAAATCTCCCAGAATTTGGTCAGATATTTGACCCTGTATTGATGAATTCTGAAATTTGGGTACCGTTCTCTTTGGCAAACTGATATGGAAGTGTTCTTGCTGCTGAGGATTGTCACCAGGCTTTTCTCTAAGTAGGACCAGGCTGAAATCAGTTCTGTCTTCACACAGGGATGCTGAGTCTATTGAAACAAGGTGATTTCTAAACCACAAGATAATACTGGTTCATTTAATCTCTGAGAATGGTCAATGCCATTTGCAGCAAAGGAAGATGAAAAATTGCAGCCGTGTCACCGATTATTCCAATCAGAATAAAATTAAAAGGTCTGTCGCTATTTGTGCTCTAGGGTATAAGTAGTTCAGAGGAAGGACTTATTCCTGAACTCAGCTGGTGTTCACCTCGTATCCTGAAGCATGAAATTTGATAACACTTTTAATTTTATCCCAGCTATTATAACTGCACCTATCCAATCCTTTTACCTCTGCCATGACATTTTCATATCTCATTATTCTACCAGTCCTTCAGAGTAACTCAGATTATTTTCCTGCTCCAGGTTTTTGGCCATACAGAAGCCTCGTGACCAGCTGAGTTATTGGATAGCACACCAGAAAGCTTGTTCGTCATCTCTCTAGAGGAAAAATTGCTTTGTGACAAAGGAATGGGGTTGCTATTAGATTTGATCTTCAATTCGGTAAAGTATCAGAAATACCATGAAGTGCATTACTGGCTCTGCTACAGTTAATGATTTATATAGGGCAAATAACAGGAAAAAACTCAAAGTGAGCCAGTATTTTGTAATTACATACACACAAATTATCAACATCCTTGAGCATCAGAAGCATTAAGACAATGAGAAGTTCTCAGCATAATTTCATTTTAAAAAACCCCAAACAACAAAAACTGTGTTAGACCTTTGTAATTTTGAAGACAATAGTGAAAATGAAGAGAGATATAAATCAAATGAGGAGCATTTGGGACATCCTTGAGAAATCATCTTAATCACTTGGAACAAATCCTCATACACACACTGCATGCTGGGTGATTAAGAAAGGCAGGACTGATTACTGTTGAAGAAGTGGATGAGCAAATGGTTGTTTCACCAGTCAGTCTGAAAAGGCTAAAAAAAAAAGCTGCAAAATAGCATGTCACAGAGCAGAAAAATAGTATCACTATTGCAGTAGTACTAAGTTTAGGCAAATTCTGTTCAGGTCAGATAAGCACTGGACTAACATGAGACAAATCAATTGGAGGGAGTTAAAAATGAGCCAGCTGAAATTATGAGGTGGTTCACTTATGGTGAAAGATAAGAGAAAATATTTAAAGAGATCTAGACCTTTGAAGACCATGAGCTCAAAGAAAGGTAGGGAAGAGTTTTGTGAAGTGTACCAGAAGACAGCTTGAAACAAATGAATAAAAATAGAGAAAAACAAATACAGGCCACTTTTTAAACGTTCCTGACAGTACAGCATTTGACATTAGATTAGCCTCCTCAGGCTACTGAGAATATCAGCATCATCTGGATATTTTATAATGAGCCTAGACAAAGAAGAATAATTAATAGAGACTAAAAGGCTAAATAAGCTGCATAACTACAACCAAAATAACATTTTGATATTTTAGGACAAATTCTCATCTCATTTGGGGCTAAAAAGGTTGTTCACATTATTCCCCCTGGTTTGCAGAAAGGTTGCAAACTTATAGATATAATGCACGCATATATCTACACATATATAGTGTACACAACATTGTAAGTTCTTTAAAGGTCCCATCAAGGCAGTGGAAGAGCTGGGGGAAAAAAACGTGGTCTCCTGTGAGGTGCCCCTCATCTAGATTCCCCTGTGCTTCTGTTTCTTTGGAGCTCTACCAAAGTACACGAACAGAGTTTGTCTCTCTGTGTAAAGCACTGAGAGATCCTTGGATGATTCCTCTCTATATGTATAAAGAAGGTTTAAATTATTCAAAAGGATGTTTCACTAGTCTCCTGAAGCACTTTGACACCTCTGCAAAATGTTGTGTTTTCTTAATGGTCAGTTCCTGCATAGCAAACTTGATGACCATCAAAGCTTGCAAAGCCTAATTTCTAACCTGGTTGTTACTCTTTCACAGAGTATATTGCCATTGTGAACAGGTTTTATCAAGAAATGGCTGAAGGGCACTTAGGCTACCCAAACTTCACTGAGGATCCATCAAACTGTGTGTGAGTGAAGGTTTCCTCTGGCCTGTCATGGGTAGCAGACTGCAAACTGGAGAACTGGCAGCGTGGGAAAAACATGATTGTAGAATTGGGCCAGGATTACAAGGAAGAAAACACTGTTAGAGGCGGTATTTGTTAGAGAAAGGTCCTCGGTAGGAGTAAATGAGAGAAGGTACTATAGTATCAGTGATTAACAATAGCTTGATATTTGGCATGGAGCAGACTTTTTCTACATTTCCATTTTTGAGACTGTTTACATGAATTTTCCATAACCATACCTAAACTATTAAAAGGAGTAGAAATACACGCTGTATCTCACAGTGCTACACGAGCTGGATCTGTCGAGTGAGCACTGCTGTCTTTTTTAACCTTTTTTCTTCCTTCTTTAATGTTCCTCCTGTTGATATAATTTTTTTATATTGTCCTTGTATTACAGGGACAGCAAGGATGTCAATTGAGATCACTACCCTAATATGCAAGGTGCTGTACAGAAGAGGAATGTTGCTAGAAATCACATCCTAGCTAAACAAAGGTGAGCAAAAGACAGAAATCTTGGCCCTGCTCACAGTCTTGCAGGGTCACCACCAAAATCAAGCTCCACTAAACTTACTAACTTTTACAGAGGAACTTGGTCAGCCTCTGAGACCCATAGGAACCCACGTCCTGAGTATGCCTGTGTCAGCATGCTGTGGGTACAGCCACACAAGCTACCTGCACATGGTCGGGCTGGGGAGTATTTTAGGTTCCACACTGTCATTGTAGCTTTCTATCACTTGTAATGCACGCTGGCAATGTAGATCTTCACTTTATGTATGAGCAAAGCCAGTTAGGCTTTCCACCCATTCTATTATGTTACCAGGCTTCCTTAGAAGGAGGACACACTACCCTCAGAGCAAGAGAAAACATAAATTGGAGTGAAAGCATGCCAAATAAACCTGTGGGTGAAGAGGGAGTGAGGAGAGGAAGGAGACAAATTGAGCTGGACAGCAGCTAGGGTTTGGAAAGGCAGAAGGTACAACATCTCCGGTATTTTTTCCATTTGCAATGCTGAATATTCTGTTGTATTAATCAGCGTCACCTTCACAGTGGCCACTTGGGCATCAGCAAAAGATGAATGGCTAGAGCAACACTGGGGAGGATTTAATCAAACAGCCTCTGAAGCATAGTAATGAATTAATTTGTTTCACACACAAAATGTAAAACCACAAAAATATGTTCCCTCCTCTTTTTACCCCAGAAGGGTTTTAATGTATGAGTTCTCATTAATATTCACTTCTCTGTCAAATAGAAGGGTTATGCACCTTTACTGGGTAACATTGAAATGTCACAAACATTTGCATTGCTGTCCTAAATCAGTGATTCTCCTTGCAGTCATCTAGCCCATTTGTATGTAAAGCACACCTGTACTTTGAAACCGAGGAAATAACAAACCTGAGAAGTTCTCAAATGCTAGGCCAACGCTGTATACTCTGTCCCTGTGCCTTTGGATCATGCTGTCATTTCTCATTTGAGGAATTAGACACGGAGGTTAATGGCCACTGCTGAATACCTCTCCTCCCTATTCAAATCCTGGTATGGCGAGACATTAAGGAGAAAATATAAAGGCTACACTCAGGGCAGTGTGTTTAATCATCAGTATCTGCAGATGTAGCCATGTAGTCCTGAACACTGAAAAATGCAGCCTCACATAGCTTTGTGGTGGTTGCTTCCCCAGAGATAATCTGGTGCCCAGCTGACTTTCTAAAGGAAATGTCCTGGTTCTCCCACAACAATGTTGGGCTGAATGTGATGCTGACTGGGTGATATTCTACATCTTGTATTGGGAGGAGGTCAAACAAAATCAGAGGAGTCCTTCTGCCCTTAAAAAACATGTGTGTCTATCTCAGTGGTTTAATCTGCGCTACCATGTGTCTCTTGAATATCAAATAGTGGTTTCTTTTGTATAATTTATAGCGTGGTAGCACTCCAAGGTTGTAGCTGGGTTTGCTCAGTTTTAAACACCAGTAAAGTAGACAGCAAGGCCTCTGCTCTAGTGTACTTCTATTCTACAACCCCAGTTGGTGGGACAAGAAGAGAAAGTGACACCTGTATGACAGAGAAGGATGGGTAAAGGGAGAAAAGTAGGAGGAAAATTATCAGATCAAGAGCCAGCAAGACTAAAGAGAGGCTTCAGGAAGGGGTTAAAGTGATAGAGCTTTTCAGTGAGAAAAGACGAGAAAAGAATAAGATGAACTGTCCACTTTTTGTAGTCTGAGTCAACTTGATGAGACTGGAGTGGCTGACTTCTGAAACATCAGTCTTGATGGCTGATTTCTCTGAAAGAAATTCAGATGCCCTCCCCAGTGGGGCAGTGTGACAGCCATGAACATGCTACCATAGTTTATGGTACTTGCAAAGGTGTCATTATTATGGAAGACCAACACACAGTTCAGGCAAAAGTCTCTGCCATGTGTTTTTCCATCCTTTGTGGTGCTTGAGGTGTCAAATGATGTTTCATCATCTTTAGGAGAATCTGCTTCAGTGAATTTATGGCAGTGTGTCTCGCTGCTTTCCTCAAGAAGGAGACCTTGTTGGAAATATTCCAGGAACAGGGATACTGACCAAAAAGGAAAGCAGATTTTATCACTAGAGATCAGCTGTAGCTCAGGTTGAGTTTGCTGCTATTATAAATGGCTTGAGATTTATGCAGGCCAACAGTGCAAACAGCTGCTCCTTGCTATTTCAAATGACTGCTACCAGTTTTACTGTTCGCAGGCAGGTAAGCACAGTGCTGTGAAAAATACTAGTGTTTCAAACCTGGACTGCCAGGTAACGCACATTACTGCTTCAGAGTCTTCTTATTGTCTATCTTTGCAACCAGCTGGCTAACAGCTCTTCTTCCCACCTGTAAAAAGCAGGGGGCATGTGTGCACCTGTAGTGAGAAACTCAGCAACCACGGTCACGCTGGCTTTGCTGCCTTCTTGTGTTTGATGCTGCCGCTGCTGTGATTGTTATCATGGCAATTCCTGACAGCTCCGTTCAAGGGATTGATCTGAGACACCTCAGTTTCAGTAAATCCATCTGCACCATGACTGAATTGCACAAACATCGGGTTACCATATTGGGATCAAACACTTTGGGTCAGTATTGCATTGCTGGACTGTTCATCGGCATTACTTTGCCTGACCCATGGGTTTCTCTACACAACACCTCACAGTAAGGTGTGTAACAAGGGGCACCTTAAGAACAGGAATCACCAATTTTGGTGAAGAGGATGTGTAACTAGCAGGTTTGCCCAGTGATAATATACTTCCTTTGGCATCTTCTCATGGCCTCTGTGGCAGGCAAGATCCTGAGCTGGGTGAACTTTTAGTCTCTTCAAGTACTATTCAGTGCATTTCATTCTTATGTAGTCATGGAACAGCACTAGACAGCCTGTGCTACCATGCCACTTGGGGCTGAGTCACTGTGCCATCCGGTCAGAGGTGTTGAGTCAGTCAGCCACTGCCTACTGTAACCCCAGGAGAGTTAACAAACATGTCAGGAAAAGCATTGGAAGTCATGGCTGCACTGCCTGGCTCTCAGGAGGTGCACACTGGTGTGCCAGTCATTACCCTTGGCTGGGAGGTCCCAAGGCATGAGGACCATGCTCCATACTGCCCAGCAAAGAGTTCAGCGCCGTAAAAAGCAGAGCACACAGGCACACCGTTTCTCCTTGTGCCTCATTCTGTTAAAGTTTCAACACAAAGAGTGTACTTGGTAAATTATATCATCTTGGTGGGTGTGAGGGCTGAGGAACTCCCAGGGGTGCAGAAGAAGGAGGTTCTGTACCCAGCTCAGCCACGGGCTTCTCTTGGCTTTGCCA
The DNA here is from genome assembly GCF_035582795.1 of Mycteria americana. Lineage (NCBI taxonomy): Eukaryota > Metazoa > Chordata > Aves > Ciconiiformes > Ciconiidae > Mycteria > Mycteria americana. The sequence continues at coordinate 11,732,186 of NC_134370.1, forward strand.
TTTTCTTGCTCTCTGTTCCAGTTCTTCCTTGATGAGAGAAGGATAAAAATTGCTTCGTTCCTTAACAAGTGAAGTGTGTGCTGACTGCAGCTGAACGACACCTCTTTTGCCCTTTCCAGGACTGTGCGCAGGACGGGCAGCTAAGGACACACAGTAGTACTACTTCATCCACATTTTTATTATGTTCAGTTTTGGATTTCATCTCCTCTTGCAGCGTTTTTGTGGCAGCCAGCATATGGTGCTGCAGTACCTCACAACCTGACTGCCGTACTAGCTGCCTGGCAAAATCTCTGCTGCTACTGCTGTCAGACACAGTATTTTTGCCCTTTAGTGTTTAGATTGTTTAAAAAAAAAATCTGACAGGCTGTCACCCAACAGCTGGTCTTTTCACAGGTGCCAGAAAATTAGCTCCAGAAGGATCCTCATCTCCATGAGGATTTTGTAATAAACAACTGTTTAAAGCAACAAGACCTGAAAGGGGAAGAGCTCCAGCAACAGGGTGAGCATGGCCATGGACACGTGTTTAGTGCTCACCTCTGCTATGCAACCAGCCTCTGTTTTCCATGACTTTGCCCATCAGTGGTGACCAATTTAAAGCAAACTCATTAATCCTGCTGTTGCAGAATTAAAATCCCCGTGTTGAAATTGCATATTTACCCACGTCTTAACTTGAAATAATCAGAGTGCATGGCAGAACTACTGTTGATTACTTTGATCACATCCTTAGTTAGCATTACACAAATTTAGTGGGTAACATTGAGACTCCAGGACATGGAAACATTGAACAGAATGAAACACAGGACCAGCATCCAAGGAGTTTTAGTACTGTGCAGAAAGCAGTCAGCCACTGGGCAAGTCAGCCACATTGCAGGCATCTTTAAATACAACGTGGATACTTATTTACCCCAGAGCAGAGCAACAAGGAGTTAATTCCATGTTACACCCTGCTCTGATCATTGCTGAATGAGAAATCCTAGCTAGTGTTATTTCAAGTTCTGATAAATAATTATCTGTCAGCCAACAAAAATGGGAGATACGGACCTTAATTGTCTAACCCATAAATGACTAATGAATTTGAGTGTCCACAATTTCAAGTCTCTCAGAAGATGTGGTTTACAGAAGGTTCTGAGGATCTCTCTGCTGAAAAATCCCGCCTTTTTTGTAGAAGTAAAAAGTTTCCACCTTTTAAATTCCAGCTCATTTTCTTTTCATGTTTACTACAAGTTTCCAGGCAGAGTGCCTTTGCAGTTCTCTCAGCCTGTCCTGTGAATAGAGGTGACCAGTCAGAGGAAGTCAGTAGCTCCTCCTGCTCTTTCACACGAAGGCCACCTTCAATTTTGCATCTATATGGTGATATAGCAATGCATTTGCTTTGGACCAGTTTTATCACTGTCACAGAAGGTGTCGTCATTGCTTATAGCAACGACTGCTTCTCTCAGCAATGTATATGACAAAGTGTCTCTGTGATTTGCTTTGAGAATGAAGTTTGGATTTTGAAAAGCAAAATCAATTTATACTCTCATGCATAGTCCCAGATTATGAGAGCATTGTTATGAGATCACCCATAAGAGTTAGGAAACAGATCATTAGAGTAATTCACTCGATATGGTTATGCCAAAGTTAATTCACTTTTCAGCCATGTAATAAGATCCCATAGGGTCATTACTTCTTTGCTACATCATCAAAAATAATGAGATTCATTTTTCTCAGTTTATGTGGAAATAGACACTGTCTCTTATCATCCTCAGCTGAGTGAAATCGACAACTGCAGCAGTTCCTTTCTTGAGGTTTTCCAAGGTGAAAAACAATTATTTAAAATGTGAGATTTGATGCATTAATACAAGAGGTTCAGATTGTCTTTCCCTGACAGTTGAAGCTTTTATGACTAACAGGATGTGTAGATGGATGAACAACTGTGATAATAAGATTTCTTGTATATTATTTCTGGGGGAAAAAAAAAAAAGTATTTGTCAGGTTCATTAATAAGAGAAAAAGAGGACACAAAAAATTATGCTAAGATGAAAATTGATTTCCATCACATGTAGTATAAATCAGTATGTTTTGCTTATATGCTTGACAAGCACTCTCTTAAAACATGAAGCAAGGCAGAGAAACTATAAATTGCTTGAAGGGTCTATCAGTTTAGGAAGGGGATATGCTAGGATCTTGGTAATGATGCATATGCAGAAGGTACATGTAGCTTCACCCATGGAAAGGCTCACTATTTCGGCAGACATCCCGTTGGGTAATAGAATCCACACTGCATTTGGTGTATAGTTGAACATAGACTTTTTCATGATCATTTTAGGGACTTGTGCAAACAAGTTTAAACTGATGGGACACAAGATCCAAATAATTTTATAGATCTGGCAGCTGATGTTACATTTTTGTCCATATAGCAAATTTGCTGGTCTTTTCTCTGTTATCTGCCCTTCCAGTTGGTATGTTCATGTGAAAGGATGGACTTGCAATGCTCTCCTTGATTTTCACACTTCGGCATGTAATGGAATGTTGGGAATTACAGTGAGAGAGGGACTATGCTTCCTATGGTAGCCTTTTACTTCTGATACTTACGCAGTTAGCTGAAGGCTTACCTGGAATGTGGTCTGCACAGAGGATGAGATAATCTCCATGTATTTTACCTTACACAGGTACACAGGCCAATTTGTCATTTGAAAGTATGTTTTTTCCTGCTGTATTCCTTGCAGCAGGCTCAGAATAACACTTGTTAAATTTGTATGGCATCAGTTCATTGTTAGCAAGCCTCAAGCTTATAGCAACCTTACTATCTTGTAGCATCTACCTGGGTGTTTCACCTTTGTCAGGCTCCAGTCAGTACTCTAGTGTCACTGTTTTCTGCTGTTTTGGACAAGGTTTTGTGAGTATTTCTGTTATAATCCTCTTGCATTTCAAATGATTTTGCATTTCGTCTCATAAACAGTGTCTAGGGTTGAACCCTGGCCTAGTCAGTGCCTTTTTGGTTTTGTGACTAATGCGTGACTCTATCATGGTGCAGTTAGTAACTTATTAGCGCCTTTCCAGTAGTATGCACTATTCATCTCTTTGAAGACACCGAAATTATATTAGCCCAGCTACTGTGTGATTATTTTATTTACCAGTACTGATCAGCTGATTCATTGGAAGTGGACAAACTGAAAAATACTGACATTTTCAGTTAAATAAAATGTTTGTTAAGAACTATTTTTGTTATTACAGCACCTCTTTTTATATAATTTCATACTGTGCAGGACTGTGTTCAGGAACCTACAATGCAGTCCAAAGGTGTATAGAGTCTGACACCAGTATTTATTTATATTAAAGAAGCATCCTGAAATTCCAATCACTGTCAAGACACAGAGAGATGATTCTAGTACTGAAAACACAGAAAACCTTTCAGTCTACATAATCAGACAGGAATAGGGCAAGGGGTGAAGACAATTGGAAATACATGGAAAATATGTCTTGTCCAGCAAGGTCATAGCAAGCATGAAGACAAAGTCTTGATTTCCTGGCTTTTATTTATCCTAGGTGTTGTAAGGTCTAGATTTGGGGGCGCTGCTGGCAGAAAGGCCTCCGTTGAAGGAGAATAATATTTATAGCAACAGCAAAAATCAGAATTGCCTGAACAAAGAAAGGTGGTTTTACAGCAAAGCGACATGGGAGACTCCTTATTTCTGTGCAGGGTATTATTTGCAGGGACTCCACACAAGACCTCACTGCCTCTGTGCCCACACAGGGAACCTAGTTCCTGGTCTAGACAGGCACTATGGGTCTTGCACCCACCAACCCATTGAATGTAGTGTTAGCACATACTCAGGAGGCTGGTTAATTATGTGCCGTGCTGGCTTTCCACACTGCTGTTGTATGACTTGCAGAGGAACCAAAAGTGCATAGCTCCTGAGACAGGTCTCTGAGACAAGTACACATGGACACTACTGTAGTCCTTAGTAGTAATGAATTCACGGAGCCTCCTTTTTACCCTTCAGTTCTGAAGAGCAGGTGGTAGAAGTTGACTTCCTCTGACAGAAAGCCAGGAGAAAAGCAGCTGACAGCCAGACCCCTTGGGGAGAACCTGTCATATTCCCAAAGAACACTGCCTGTCTCCATGCAACTCAGCCTGCCCTTCCCCTACTAACAATATATATAATTTGAGCACCCAAAATTCCTGTGTTAGCAGCAACAAAGCCTTATGTAAATTCCACTCTTGTAGGCAACTTTGTGAAAGATTCATTGTGCATGCGATTGCAAATAAGGAAATCTGAATTTGAATGGCAAGTGTCTCCCCCGTGGTAAGTTTGCAAAGTCCCGCTGAATTTTAGTAAGGCTGTGTCAGTTTGTGTTCGTTAACGAACTGATTGCTTCAGTTTGCTTAGTATATTTCCTAGCCTAGACAATAGCTGAACATAAAAAACACTCCTTGTATGTCAGCTTAATTAGAAGTGACTAATTTAATGAACACGGTGTAATTAAAGTCTGTTATGCCATACAAAGATCTTATTTCAACAAACTGGATAGATTTTTCTTTCTCCTGTAACTGTGGCAGCCTGACTGCATTTGGTCAATGTAATAAAAGGTATGGTTGCATTATATTGTTTGCAGGCCTTCACTGGGAACCTTAATTGCCTATTTACTAGTGCTCAGTGCATCGGGCATGGACATCCTTAACCACAGAGTTCAGCACAGTGTCTCAGTGGAGGTTTACATGATGTTCTAGCCTGAGACTATTTCTCCATTAAGTTCTGAATGCAGGTGATTCTTTGAAGAGAGAGAAAATAATAGAAAGAACAGTAAGTACAGAGAGCTTGCAGTGTATCAAGTCCATCCAGCCTTCCCTGTGGAATGGAAAAGAAAGGACTTAGTTTACAAATGTTTTTAAATTGTGACCTTCATTTCAGAATAACTAATTTTTGTCTATGTCAAATACAAGCAAAACCACAAGGTAAGGAGTACAGATTTCTGTTGGGCTTAAAGCCAGCTTGAATACACAACACACAAATATGGGAATCTTGGAGACAGGAGCTAGAATTTCTGGTTTGAATCTTGAATTATAGATTTCTCTCCAAACATGAGAGTAAAGCCATAATTCAAACTTGATGCTCAGAATAATTTCTTCTAGGCTTTATATCTGCGAAATCTAATATCCCTGGTACTGAAGAATGGGAAAATTAGTGAGGAAATGCTCTTTAGATGGCTGAGTTTCCTAGAAGAGTGAGCTTCAGCTCTATGATGCTGAACATATGCTGTTGACTATCAGGTTCTTTTCACAGATTTGTCTGTTCTTAATTTGTCTTGTAACTAATTCAGAATCAGCCTGATTCTATTCTCATTGAAACTAGAGTAAAGAAGGAGCAGCTCTTTTCAAGACAAGGAAATTTCATTGACATAAAAATAGTAAAAACAAAGAAAGAATCAGATCTTGCTGTCTCCCAATATTCCACCTCAATTCAATGGATTCAGGTGCATTACTGGCAGGATTGAAAGATGAAATTAGAGTGGGATGAGGAACTCCTTATTTTCAGATGTGGAGAAAAATAAAATTGTGCAACTCATGCAAATCATAAAACACCTCCAAAGACCAGAAGATCTCACAATGAAGAAATGAACTATATTAATGAATAATGTGCCTGAACAGAACAGAGTGTAAAATGAATATGTATCAAAGTCATAAATAATAAATAATAGCCATCACAAGTGTTATCTTTTGAGCTAAGTTGAAAAAATAAAATATTTAAATATGCATACAAATACAAATAATGTGGAAAAGCAAGTACCTCAAGTTGTATGTGCTAAGACAGCTCAGATTCAGATAGCCCAAATGACACTTAATTGTCTTAATTTTCAACAATATGAAGATGCCTTTCAGTATTTAAGGACAGCTATCTTACCAAACTTTGACACGATGTTCTTGCAGGCATTCCCATCTTTTTATTGTTCATATTAGATAGGTTCAGTTTAGGCTCTCTCGGTATATTAGAAAGCATTTATCCTTAATATGCATAAGAAGGACTTTTTGATTTTTTTTATGGCACATAATAATAATGCCCAATGTCATAGTTCTCCCTGTAGGCTAAAACAAAGGCCTCAAATCTTGAAAGATTTATCGAGGGTTCCAGTGTTCTCGTTCTCACTCTTATCTGAGGCTCTTTGCTTCCTTATAATTTTCTCAAAGAAGCATCAGAACCAGAATGGCTGCCAAAACCACTGCCAACAATTGCAATTTAATTATAAGCACAATCTTTGTGAAATAACCTATTTACACTTAGCACGTGTTTGCATCACTAGTGACATAAGCAGCTCTCCACACTGCACAAAACAAAGCGGCTCCAAACCTGATCAAAAAATGTAGTGGTAAGGAAGCTTCTTATCTCTGCATGAACATGACATCCATTCAATTCCACTTACCAATCTACTTTCCACTAGCGGTAACAGCAAAATGTATACTGACTACAATAGAATCAGATTTGGCCTTTTGCATGTGTAGGATCTTGCTATTACAAATTATGATGGTGTGCTGGGGAAAGGACGAGGGGTAGGACATCATAGGACTATATGAGTCAAACCTGTTAAAGGATGTTACGAACAAAAGAGGAATCCACTAAAACATGTACCTTCTTGCTTTATATAGGGCCGTAACTGAATCATGCTTTTCCCCAAAGAAGTCAGTTGAGTTTTGATACTCAACTTATTTATATCTTTATTTCTCACCTAAATGTACATACTTAACATTACAGCTATAGCTCACTGTGTAGCAGAGATCCCATCAGAATTGAAATCTCAGTGCCAGTCACCTGCTTCATTTATTTCTTGCTGTGAGCCTAATGAGAAAACAGCCAGAGCTACCCTGAGAAACTGAGAGGAGAAATATCTCTTTTCCAGAGGTACCAGGAAATTTAAACTATTCTGAACATAGGAGCCAGTAAGAGCAGCTGAACTACCAAGAAATATCATTGTGAAATAAATAATCATCTCATTCTCAGTATGATGGGCTTAGATTGTGAGTGTCAGAGCCACAGGAAGAAAAAAAGGGAATTGGGCAAAAACTTACCCAAAGCCTGGTGAAGTGAATTAAAGTTTATCTAATGGCTTCAATGGAAATTGCATCACAACGTTTTTATTTCCACCTTCCCTTGTGAGTGAAATTCTCTCAGAATGCCCAAATAAAGTACACCCTCAAGGTTTTTTACTAACTCCTAAATGTGCAGCAGAATTGGTATCCAAGAGATAAGCAGTGCCATGGATGATCATTTCGAGAAGAATATGTGGTATCAAACACCATGTTTACGTAGGAAGATGGAAGGTAAGGTAATGGAAAGCTTCGGTTGAGGGAAGAGAGTGAGGCAGCAGTTGTCATTGCTCAGTGGATGCCTATTCTCTTTGTATAGAAATTTCTTTGGACTGCAAAGTCAGCAGAAGCCATTATGGGAAGAGCTGGTTGAAAAATTATTTTATATTAAATAACCAAAATAGTTAGAAAGTGTTTACTTTATCTATAGCTTTTGTAGAGTGCTTGAACTTTGATAAAAACTTGGACCTTTGTTGATCAGAACTCAGCTTCTTTTGGTTAAGCTCAAAATACTACAAGATTAAAAAAAATGGCCTATATTCTTATGACAAAGCCATTTTCTTACTGTCACAGAAAATTAGGGATAAATTGCTGTGTATTTATGACTAGCAATTTTTGGTACTTCAGATAATCTAGGTTTGTTCAGAAGGTTTTATTCTGAAAAAGCAAAGCTGCATGCTTTCTACAAATGCATCATTAAGAGCTCTCTAATGGTTCTCCATATCTGCCAAAAAACTGGGTCACAACAGAACTCACTGCATATTGCCAACATTTAAAAAACCACATTCTAATCCCAATTTGGGGAAGTGCTGAAAAAAAAACAAAATCAGGACTTTCCATACTTTTGGCTCTGTACTGAGATGTTTCCATTCTTAGTCTTAGCAGCAGTTGAACTAGATGATCATTGTGGGTCCCTTCCAACTGAAAATTATTCTATTCTATTCTATTCTATTCTATTCTATTCTATTCTATTCTATTCTATTCTATTTTATTCTTATGGGTATAGCTGGGTGTTGGTTTAACACGGAAGGCATTCAGACACTAGAGAGGCTGGTGGCAGCATGAGATGCCGAGACAGCTATTGTAGCAGAACTGATTTCAGAGATTCTGGGAGAAAGCATTTCTCATTTCCTAACAGTGTCATTGTCTCCATGTCAGCAGCACTGAGCTTTAGCTTGATCAAAGGCCATCATGCTGAATAATGTAAAAACACAAAGGAGGACTTTCAGTCCTGCAGGAGAACATTAGCAATAAGAGCTAGGATCTGTCTGATTAGATAGCATGTAGACGTTCAGTGATTATTTTTAATGACTGTGCATGTCAAATTGCATAGCAAATACCAAAAGTAATTTGATTGTATTTGCCAGAAAAGTATCTTATAGCAAAAGGAGTACGACTGGTTGTTTAACTGCAGAGGAAGGAGTATATCTGAGCATGGGAATCCTCAAGAAAACAACATCCATTCTGGGATTGCTCCCAGGCAGAGCAAGCTGTGTGGTAACTGATCAGGTATGTAATCTAAAAATTATTATGCTCTGCTGTTACAAGCCTGGTGGGTGATCAAATAACTATTGCTCCTCCCTTATCTGCAGCTTCATCTCAGCTAATACAAAACATTGCCTTTTTCTTTTTGTGCCCTAATCCTATGACTCAGTAACAACAGGCATTGAGCCAGGAGGGCTTCTTGCAACCCAGCTTCAAGATGTTGTTTGTCTGCTTGTTTCCACGCTCACTTCCAGTCACCCTATGGTGGATACAGATGCAGGTGCGTTCTGTTCTTGCTGAGTCGGCGACCACATTCTGTAAACCCTTAGGTTTGGCACCATGGGCCTCTGCACACATACCAAGATTCCTCTTCTCTACAGGACCAGGATGCAATTAACACATTTTTACAGAGATCAGAGGCTGTGTTGTGTAGATATGGACTTAATTGCCTGGTTTCTAAGGAAAATTTATATCTCTTGCCTTTGATAGGTTTAAGGGGTAGGAAATTGTACAAAGGTTGGGGAAGGAGAAATGGCCTTAATTATTTTGGCTATATTAAAAACCTGGCCTTAATTATTTTGAGGCCATTCATCATCTGTTATCTGCATAGTTTTTTGCCCCATGTGGGCTGCAGCTTCTAACATTGTCTAAGATGACGTGGTACTGAGTGGCACTTGACCAGGTTAGAATGACTAAGCCACAGGGAGGAATAGGGATTTTTACACTTGCATCACACAGGAGCAAAGGAAACAACACTTTTATTTCACTTTCACACACTTTAGGATGTCGGGCTGTGCTTTGTTTTAGGACATTCAGTGAGAGAATTGAGTGCAGAGGTAACGGTGCCTCACTGGGAGATGTGCCTCAGTGAAGGATGAATAAAAACTGCAGATGCTAGGGTATATGTCAGAGAGAGCCCAGGTTACAGCTGTGGATGTGCAGAGATGAGGAAGGGGATGAGAAGTTTCCTCTGTTCCCAGATGCATTTCGTGCAGCCTGTCCTAGGATTCATCCCCAGCAGTTGTCAATGAAATCCCGCCTGCAGGAGAACCAAGAAAGGATGGAGGACCCAGAAGGTACATGAAACAGTGCCTCCACCTGCATGTATGTCCAAGCCTTAAAATCTTTTTGACAATGAGATTATTTCCCCCTATACCTGGGACCATTAGAGGTATTCTGAGGATTTCCCCCAGCAGCTTGCTTCCTTCAGCCACACCCTTTATTAGCTCTGGCAGAGCATCATGGTGATCTGTTTCAAAAAAGAAGGGGGAAGTTGAAGAAGACAGCAGTTGGTATACTCATCAGTGAATAAAAGGAAAGAAGCAGAAAAAAAAATGCAGGTAGAGAGAGGTCCTGCCTTTCCTTTGGGAACACTGCAGTACTGGGATATCCTAGGATGTACCAAATAAATGAGTTTCTTCTTGTGTCACCAGAGGCGTCCACTAGCATTGCTTTATTGAATGGATTGATGCAGGTGCCATGTGCCTGTTCCTTCAGCATCTGAAGAAAATGAAGAGTCTTTTGAGAAGAAGACAGGCCAAAAACATGCTTCAGATGGAAAACAAGTTTTCTCCTCCACCCTAAAAAGTGGAGGAGGCAGGTAATCTCCATGTGGGGTTTGCCATGCTTTTTATTATAATATATGTAATCATTAGTTTCCAGATTAATTTCCAGAATACTAAACATGAAAGAATGATCAGAACACCATGCCTGACCACTTTCTTGCCAGGTATCTCAATGCTTTTGTTTTTTTCCCCACAATCATTTTGACAGGAACCAGATTGTAAAGGTATTAATGTAGTTTAGCAGGCAGGGGCATGACAGCCAGGCTTGCAGAATGGTATCTGCTCACACATTTACGTCCTGGACACTCCTTTCAGCACACTTCAGTTTAGTTGTCTTTTGCTGCCATTAATTCACTGCTGTTTGCTATCATGGTGACATGAAAGTCACATCTGCAGATAGATGATTTGGAAGAATTCTTTAAAAAGTGACAGTCTCCAAGTGGTCACGATGAAATTTTCTTTTTTTTCTGGCAGTTTCCACCCAAGGATATGAATAAACTTTTTAAGTTTTTCTTAGGTATTGTGGTGCCTAAGGCAGGAAGACATCATGGTCCTTCCCTCCTTGCACACAGCAGTACAGGTCCAGATCCACTGCAGAATATTTCTGTGCTCCTGCAATCCTACTCGGAGAAAGTCCCAGGAGGACCATGCTTCTCTCCACTGCCTACTGATAGCTTTGCTTCTTCAGCCACATGCTGTGCAGTTGTCAGCCCTTTCACCTGCACACTGAGCAGGGGTGAGTGTATAAAACGGAGGCCCAGAAATCTGAGTTGGGTCCCAGGTTTCCCCATTGGTCCCCCGAGCTCTCTGTCATGCCTCCTGGCAAGACCACAGCCTCACTGTGCGTTTATGCAGTGCTTAGCGTGCTGCAGGCCCACTGTCCCTGATGCCTCCAGAAAGCATTGTGATAAACATATACAAAAAGAGCTTGTTATTTCAAACCTGAGAGTCATCACAAGTGATGGCTGTTTTTCAACTTTTTTGCCATCTTGCTGTAGACAGATTGTGAGGAAAAAACCTGGACTTTCAAGCATTCACACTAAAAATCTTTTCTTAAAGCAAAATAGCTCTTTTATCCTGCACAGGATAAAGCCATATAGGAAACAATAGCAATCTGCCTTTTGAGGCATCTTATATTTTTTGACAGCCTTAGCCCACAGCGTTTGATTAGATAAAGGCCTTAATATTGCATTACAGCAGAATTACCTGCATTATGGCAGCTGCTTGTTGCAATTGTGTTGACATGACTAGCTTCTCGCGTGAATGTATTCTGGTCTTTCTAATCTCTTTAGCATCAGCAGCAGGACATTTTATTTGCAATTGATTTTTAAATTTAGGAGTAATTGAAGTTTAAGCGCAGTTACCTTCTTGCAAGAGGGACAGGTTGATACTGTTTAAATCCTAATTATGCACTGATTAAAAGTGATTGCATTGCCAAAGTGAGCAAGGGCTACAATTTGTTTCATTCTTAAAGGCTCAGCATAGAGAATTAATTGTATTTCCAAGAAAACAGATCAACATAAAGAGGAAGCAATTAAGAGTTCATTGGTGAATCATAAATTTCCTAGCAATTTTTGGAAGGTAGACAAGGTAGACTTAACTTTGAAAGCAGATCTTGTTGACAACGAGGATTAGACATTTAATAGTTCTGATATTTGACGATACAAGTTTTACCTACCGTCAGTCATACTAAGTTTTGCTTAAACATGTAAGGCAGAAATGGGCTTATTTTCATTTCATCCAGTCTTGTAGTGATCTGGTGTTTGCTTTGTTTTCAAATGTAATAATGAAATGACAGCCTGAAAATTATTCTCACATAATCGGTAAGATAAACAAAACCAGTCACACTTTTCCTATGAGCAGGAGTCATTTCGTAAACACCATAAAAAATAAGAAAGCACAAGAGGGAAACCAGAGCAGCAAAATACACTTCTACAATAGTGACAGGGCGAAACCTGGAGTCTAAAGAGGTTAGAGCTGGGAGTTCTGGCTCTGAGCTTTGTGACTGTCACAGGCAATGTCTGAGCCAGGTCTGAATGATCCCAGATTTTGGGAAACACTTAGTCCAGGCCTGTGTCTGTACAGTATTACTTTTATTATTTATTTATACACAGGATCTGTCTGTATAGTGGGCTCTGCTGTTGCATGTGACCCCTCATTGATGGAATATCAGGGTTCCCAATGAAGTGTACAGGCAGTATATGCCAGCATCATGGTGGAAGTTGAAAGTTTTTTTTATCCTGGTTGTAGGGTTTTCTTTCCTCTCTCTTTCTCTATAGGAAACAGTGGTTTCCTTAATTCCTACCAGCCTGTTAGTGGCAGGAGAAATTTCAGTCATGGACAACAGAAATGGCAAACAGAAGTTACCACTGTGCTTTTATGATTGCATGAGCCATTTGGTGCAATACACACAAAGCAGCTAAAACAACCAGGTACAGAAAATTCAATGAATAAGGGATGTTTCCAGAGACACAGAGGGTTATGACAGAGAAAACTGACACTGTTTCCAGAGTGGCTGGAAGCAAGGAAAAACAATATTCTTTCTACAGCAGTAGAGGAGCCTGAAGTGGCATGTGTAACTTTTGGTTGCTTTGACTTTCTTGGTGGGTTTTTTTGCATGCATTCTTTAGACAAAATGGCAGTTAAATACCACAGCAGCCCACCCAAGGCTTTGTTATTTTGAATTCCAGTAATCCTCTATCACTTCTGAGCAGAGCAACTCCTGGTCTGCAATCCATGAAATCTAAGCGGTGATGTGCTTGCTGTCTGAAGGAGTATCCTTTGAGAAGTTTACCTGCTGTTTCAACTGGTTTCATTTTGGAGAATGGGTTAGGAAGGGCTGACATTTGTCGTCTTGTAACAAGAATAATGAATTAAATAATGTTACCTCTTTGGGCTCAGCTCCTATTGACTTCATAGCCTGCAGTGCCATGTCCCGGGCACACAGGGACATGGTGCCATCATGATCAGTATTGTCACTCTGAAAATGAGATTGTGCAATATCCACCACAGGCCAACTAGAAAGTTATTGAAGGCACCTTTTGGCCATTAATTTTCTTTTTGATGAATGAACAGAATCTGCTGGAAGAGGGGAACGTTGTCCACGGCACTGGCTCAACTCACAGCTGTTTCAGACAAGTGCTTCGCATCACTGCTAGGTTGCTAATGCTGGTCCCCCAGGACACAGGGAGCTCCAGTTTTTGTCAGACTTTGAGAAATCTCCCAGTATTTAAGTGACAGTAGTGCAGAGAACAGTGCCACAATGGGTTAGGCTTCAGTATGCCAACAATTAGCAGTAACCCATGTCAATATTACTCAGGACTTCAAGAAGGGCACATGCACAGTTCGTTCACAGGTTTCTCCTTTTAGGGTATTAAGATGTATGGGGGTTTTCCAATCTGTAGAACAAATCGTCACTGGGAGACCACTGTGGTACAGGAACTGTATGAATTCCTCAATCTTTTTCATATCACTTTACCAAGTGATAGTTGCAGCCAGCTCACTAAGTCCTTTCCCTTTTTTGTGACCACAGAGAAAGACACCAGTTCCTGCCAATCATGAAGATTAAGTTTGTTTTTAGCCTGGCTCCTTATGAAAGCAAGGCTCGCACATTACTCTGCATGTCACCTAATGACTTTTGAAACCTTTTAGCCAACGTCTCCCCAGCATAGCAGAGGAGCTGAGTTCCCAAAATAATTTAGTTCCTGCATATTTTTTTGCCAGTTCAGTTGAAAACAGCAGCCCAAATGTCATCAGCACCATTTTTTCTGCTATAAGGACAAAAAACAGAAAAACAGCAGGAGAATTTTACAATTACATAAGGAGACAGCAGAAAATCTAAGTTTTATTCACTTGTAATCCATTCACTGGGAGATGCACATCCATAACAAAACAGGCTATCATATACTTGTCAACTAGTAGTAAAATCAAATACCAGGGTTCAAGTCAAAAGAAAAATCCTTGATTATGGACTAAGGAAAGGCTTGACCCATAGTAATAACGTGAAAAGCAGTCATCAAAAAGTGTGTACCTTCAACTGAAGGGTTAGATTTACTGGTGTGAATGCACAGCAATTCCACTGAAATAAAAAACTGGTCCAAAAACTGAACACTTAAATAGCACTTACTACTTCAAATAGTCCTTCAAGAAGCCACTGTCATTTTGGGTGACTCTCTTGAAGTCAGTGAATTGTCTCCAGACATATACTGGTGGTATTGAAGTGAAACCATCCATAATTCTGAATTCTGGTCATGAGTTTAGGTAGCAATTTCTTTCTCCTTAGTGACTTTCTATTGTGGTTGAAACATAAACCAATTCAATGGCCCTACTCAATACTTGTTTACTGTCTCTAGTAGAATAATTTTTCCCAAAGCTTTCTTGAACCACAATGATTACCTAGGGAGCTCTGAATGTTGTTCATCCTGGGCATTGTCTCAGGATATCACCAAAAAAATTGATTTTTCCATAATTCTTTTTATGTGCATTGGTTTCTCAATTACATGATTTATAGGGTCTTTCAGGCTCAACTGCTTCATTTGAAAAGATGCAGAAAAAGAGCAGGTCTAACACAGGATGGCGTGTAAGCCTAAATCTCTTTAGGGAATGCTGTTCCAAAGCCCGCTGAAATAAGCAGACTTTTTTTTGCACTGTCTTCAATGGGATTTGTCAGGCTCAGAGGACATTTACTGATCGCAGAGTATTGAATTAGAATCATGGAAGTGTTAATGTGTAATATATGCATAATAATAGAATGGTGGTTAGAAATCAATATTGGAGTTTGTCTTATGAAGAAATAATAGAAATATACTACTCCTGGGATTTAATGCAGAGTGAATACAAAAAAAACTGTGCTCCAAGAATTAAGAAGATTCTAAGACTAATCAAAACCTTTCACACACTCTTTTTTTCCCATGTTGTAAACGGATCAAAAGTTTGCAAATGTAACTCTGAGATTATTATGTTTGCATGAAAATTTTACAATCTATAAACAAGCCCTTTGCTTTGTACGCAACTTCTGTATGGAAAAAAATCAATTTCCCATAAAGAATTCAGAGGAAGAGCTGTATGTTCAAAATGTACTTTCTATTTATTTCACCTCAGAAGGTCGTCTGACCAACTTCCTTTTCAAGAAGGAGGATAACTGAAAACATATGCTTGGTTATTCAATATTTTTTTTAACTTCTTGAATTTCAGTAATAAGGAGATAAGCTTGAATCAACGTAACCTAAGGATGGATAAAGACTTTTGATACAGCTGTGAAACTTTCCACAGCTTCAGAGCTAACAGAAAATAACAACAGAGCTGTTTCCCACATCTGTTTCTGCATTAGCTTTTTCCCCTGACTTGTACCTAGAACATTATGAAGCATCCAGCAGACATGGCTAAATCTATTAAAGAAAATGATCTGAGGTCATGGTACAGCGCAATATCACTTTGTGATGAAGCAGTTTCTCTTTACAGTCAGTTACGGGCACTGACCTGGTATCCAGTGGAGGGGTCAGCATGGTGCCCTTTTGCAATCTTCTCTTTTATTTATTAGCCTTTGTTTCTGTTTGGAAAATCTGTTTCTTGTTAAAATGTTTGAGTAACCAAGTGTATCCTCCTTGACCATTGCCAGTCGCCCACCAAGTGTTTGCAGAACACTTGTGGGCTTGCTTCCCAAGACATTCATGTATTGATGGTGATCTCCCATGGTTTCCAGGAAAATCCACACAACTGTAAGAAGTCAAATACCTTGGACTTACAAGGACAGTGTTCACTAACAGATTTGAAATACAAATACACATTGCCAAGCTGCTTTGAAAATAAAGCCAAAACAGCATTTGCTTTTGACTTAACAATATTAGAGACCTCTCTGGTGAGCCTGTTCAGATCTTTTATGTTATCTGAATTCACATGGGCTGAAATGAGAAAAACAAGCTCCTGTTCTACATTTTTAGCACTACGGAATAGTGGGTCTTTTATACAGCTGAACCCAAAGGCAGGGTTTGGCTCAGATGTTTTACTGTAAAATCTCTATCTCCTCCTGCAGATTTGTCCTATCACTGTACAATCCAGCTGAGCAGATTGTATTAACCATTTATTTTTCTCTTTTGAACTGGTGGTGAATGTAACCACTATTTGCCTTCTTTCAATCTTATTTTCCTGTTTCTTTTGGTCCAAAAAAATTTTGAGATCCAGTCAAAATGCTGCTTAGGAATTGTTATATCTTACACAGACTGTGTTTCTGCTACAGGTGAATTTCATCCCAAATCCTGCAGGTGAATTTAATCCCAAATCAACTCCCTGCTTCCTGCAACCATTTGAACAGAATTCAAAGCAGTATAAAAGTCTTCTTGTAGACTTAATTTTGCTGTGGTTGAGCTGTCAAATTTAGGTGCTGTGCAGTGATCAGTAGAGAATGCCTGGGAACTAATTTCTTATGGATGAGTAGTCTGACCAACAATCAGTTCTGGTTCAGCAAGCAAAGGTAATTTTTTCTCAAAACTTTCAATGGTACACCCAATGTTCTTGAGAAGATCTAATCCTGTATCTTTTGAATGACAATGATACCAATGCTACAACCTAAAGAAGTCTATAGGTGCTTCTTTGTAGGTAGTGTGTACTCTTAAACAGGTGCAGAGAGTAATTGGCTTGTGGCTAGTTGCCTGAAATTAAAACTATGCATTCATAGCCTGTACCAGATAATGTATACTGTTCAGTGCAAACAAGAGACTCAATCACTGTCTTGGAGACAATCTTCATTTCAGTATTTCCTAACAAAAGCCTAGATCTGGAAATCTTGCTGTTCTTTAATGTTAGGATTTGTGTCTAGAATTATCCATTTACATACTTTCTTTCTGAAGTCAGCACAAATCCTTCCATAGCTCTTGGTTTCCATACATTCCTGGCCATTGGCATAAACTCAGAAAGAAGAAGAAACCACTGTGTTTTCTGTATGTTACGTAGCAGAACAAAGCTTGGGAACGGAAGCATAAATAGCCACTTTCTTGCTAAATCTAGCAGAAAATAAAGTGAAGAATTCAGCCCTATAATCTTGTAATTAAAACCTTGGCAAGTTGTTGGAGGTTTTTTTTTTATTATTTTATTTTCCCATCATTTTAGAAATGCAAGAAACAGAACATTTCACTGATAAAAATGGCTTAATAATACAAATCTCATAGGACATGTTATTTTTAGGCCAGTTTTTATTAATAAATCTATAAAAAAAGAAACTCAAATATTATGGTACATCAGCCTTTAAATTAATACAGGAATATAAACATAATTTTGTTTCAAACCATTTATGAAGAATGGATAAGCTTAGGAATAACAGTGGTGCTGGGCTTCAACCTCAGCTTCTGGCACCACCCTTTGGAATGAAGGTTCAGTTGAAATAAACAGGCAAAGATTCCTTTAATGCTTATGTCCAAGTCCGGTGCTATTACAGAGAAAGTCAAAGCGATGAGTGTATGAAATGAAATTACTTTTTAGACAAGATCCATCACAGAATAAAACTGGGCCCTTTATTACTGTTGTTATATGCCTGATCAAAGGATGATAGCATGCTAATTACTGTACAAACATAGTAAACACAAATCAGCCTCTCTCCAACAGGACAGGTCAAAACCAGAAAGAGGTAAAGGGAAATTAACTATAGAAACATGAAGCAATTTGACCGTAGCCAGGGAATAGGTCAGCTGCCAAGCTGGGTATAGGTTTCAGTCTCCTGACTCTGTTTCCTATTCCCTTTTTTCCTTCTGCTTCATGACTTCATGTAGGGTTTAGTTGCTGGATACAGTTATCTGAAAAAGCCTGATTCTCTCTGTTACTCTTAGAACAGCCACATGGTATCTCTGCTGTCTCCAAGATTGTACATCCCTTATTGCAGGCTGTATGGGCCTCTCTGCTGTTTGGATGCATGGAGAGAGAATCAAGCATATTTTTTCTAGCTTAAATCACTCTCTCAGCCCCAGTAGATCTTCAAGGATAATTATCTCCTCTTAGCTCTGCAGCACGGGCTCACCTATCAAAAACCTCTTCAAGAAATCTCAGGCTCCTCTTGGCTTGCTTTGATCACACTGTAACCTGCTGATGGACAACCTGAGAAATTGAAGATGGGTTATTCTTTAGAAATTATGTCACTTTACTGGTTAGGTTTGACTTTTCTTGCTCAGTCTGATTTGAAAAGACAACATGCAGGTCCCTTACCTGCTTGGAAATTATGAGGAAGATAAACCCTGCAGTACAATGGGAACAAGTAAAATACAAGTGGATCATTAGTTTTTAGAACAAGATAGTGTACAACACTTTCAACTAGTCCTGCATTCTGTGGTTGCTACACAGAGCAAAGTGACAGTGAGTCCCAGGGGTGGCATCAGGGGAACGTATAAACAAACCAAATGTTCTTATTTCAAAGAGCCATTCCAGCCAAATTAAGTCTTTATTGTCAGATAAAGATATACAAAATGGTCCCTTTTGTGAAAGAAACTGGATTTCTGTCCTTATTTTTAATCCGTTATTGAAGTCATCACCTGAAGTACTTGAAATTCATGAGAAGGCCAGGATATTGTGGTATGTGAACCCATGGTCTCTCATTTTATGGCCGTTCTTATGTTTTTATGATTCAGCTGTGAAGCACTGAAAGTTGCTGTGGTTCATCTGGTGAAGATCCTGGGTTCTTCTGACCCTAACAAGGTGTCCAGGCTGAAGCAAATCCATACATTCAGTCAACTCAGTTAAGGGCACTCTGTGATGGTGATTGCCCTCCTCAAACAGCCAATCTCAGGGGCACATAGTTTGCAATGTTGTTCTGGCAGGTACAACTGGCTGTAACAAAGCACTTTGGAGACTGGAAATGGGTGAGGTGGTATTTTCTGTTTCTCAGAATAAGAGCAGCAGAGGGCTAGTTTGGTTCTCAAAATCACTTTGAAGAAAGACTTAGTATTGAACAATCCAGGCAGGGAGGGAAAAATGGTGAGCAACACTGATAAATTGCTAAAAAAAGCCAACAAATAATTGTTTCCACAGAACTTTTAAACAGTTCCAAAGTGGAGGATTTTCTTCCAACTGACAACTTGACCTTCCCCCCAGGTAGGCAAATTTACATTTAATGCAGTGTCCTAATAAAAAAAAAATACTTTAATATGTGAACTTACAGAACTCTTGGTCTGTGTGCATGCTATTCCCCATCACAAAAAGAGACAACTCATCTGTGAAAGTAGCAGCTATGCTGTAAATTTACTCTGCTATATCCTGCAAAGGTTGTTAGTCAGGCTATCCAAACTGTCTTCAGTCACAAATCTGTGACTTGTGTTATATGAAAAGTGATCACATTGACTTTGAATTCCTGTCTATTTGGTGAAAAGATCAAATTCCTTGCTCTAGTGCTGAGGTAAACATCAATTGCTACTATTCATTACTATTTGTGAAGTAAGCTAACTGGAGATCAATGGACAAACGTCCTTCCCACCAAAAGTCACTATTAAAACTCGTGCCTTTGGTGGGAATATATGCAAAGGGATCAGTGATTAATTTTGCAGGAATGCTTTGTACTATTCTAAGTTTCCCCTCCACATGGGGCATTCTGAGCTGGTTGAATCCTAAAGACCTTTTACACAGCTAAAGAGTCACAATGGAGCCAGTCAATTGACACAAAAGGTCAAGACATACCATTAGAGCTGGAATTGGTTAGGAATGTCTTGGTGTGCTGGAGGTTTTGTAGGAAAATAGTTTTTTTCCAACTTGACCTTAGATGGAATTTCTCTCTGAAACACAAGAGACGTGTCACAGAAAGCAAATAACCTCAGGATTAGAGTATTTGCTTAAGAAAAGGAATTGCAAATCCATGATTCAGACTGAGAATATGAACTTGTGTTTTCTACATCCTGGAAAAGTATTATCCTTACAGCTAAGTTATCAACATTAAGTTTTGTCTGTCTTTTCTTATTGAAATATTCCATTTGTAAATCATAATAAACAATGAACTCAAGAAGGTTTTCCCTCAGGTGATAGTCTTAGTATTCAGCCTACACATTATTCTTCTGCTGGCCTACTCTGTCTTGTCAAAAAACATTTCTAATTGTCTCAATTTCACCCTAGTGTAGACTTGGATGGTGGGGAAAAAACCCAACCATTCATAGCAAAAACCATCCACAACTTATTACCTGGAAGGGGTTCAGTGTCATAACCCCTAGTACTACATAACATTTCAAAAGAAAATATATCAAGTACAAAAAGGAAACATGGATGAGTCAGACAATGTATTGTTTTTATAACTTGTTATTTATTATAGGAAACCTTATTATGACTCCAAGCATCTCAATGACAACATTCAGTGATAAGAAATCACCTGAAAGATGAGTAAGGAATATTAATTAGGTCAGGGAGAGAACAAAGCTTGGAACCTAATTCAGCTCAAATCTTGCATTTAGAAAGTAGGTTATAACTGTCTGTCTTGCTTCTGGGTCTGAAGTGAGGATGGAAATAGGTGGGCACCTCCAAACGATCATTTAAATTTCTACTAGCTTGAGATAAAATGTAATGCTACCTAGAAATCTCCATTTCTCTCTGACTGCAGCAGTATAGAGCTTTCCACAGAACAACTTCTATTGTCATTGAATCTGGTTGTGATGTTTAATAGTGTGGCTCTACAACTCACTTTAAGTATTCTGAGGAGCACCAGGTTGAAACAAGGTCTGTTTACCAGGAAATAGCTGTAACTTCTACTGCTGCTAGAGTTTGTGGTAAGGAAAACTATAAATCATCCAGTTATATTACTTCTGGACACTATTAATCAGACTATTTACCCTTGTCTTGAGCTTAATTTTTGTCTTGACCAGCTCATCTGGGAGATTTGTAGTGCAGAATGGATCTAAGGACATGATAAATCCATTACTCCTCCAGTAACTGAAGGTGAGGTTTCTTGACTCCAACGAATCCCTTCCAGAACTAGTTTCTTTAACTTTTACAGAAGCTGTTTATCTGTACAGTTGCATCCTGCTGAAGGTAACTTTGGAATGACCTTCTTTCCTTTGCCTTGGGGTAAATAAAGTTAATCCCATTGTTCGTATCTTTCATAGCGTGGCCACAGTAAGTGCATCCTATCACATGGTGATAACTCAGGGTGTCTCCAAGATCTCGGGACACTTCATTCTGTTTGAATACTTTCCATAGAACAAACACCAAAAGTCAGAGGGGAAACATCCTTCTTTGGCTCCAAAGGTCTGTAGATGCAGCAGTGAGAATGTTTCTATTGCAGAGATACAGCAGAATCTCTTGATTCAAAGCACTGCTTTTCTACTTAAAGCTTAGCTCTATGCAGGATGTTCTTGTAGTAGAGTGATGGTGAGATGGAAGGAGGGAGAAGCAGAGGTTGAAGAGCCAGCCTTCCATAGCTGAAAAGCTGAAGTGGAGGGTTTCCTAATAACTTGTTAAAATAGTACCTACAAGCCTTAAAGTAGATTGAAACCACATATCATGTGTAAACACAGAGTAGAATTGCTGTGGTTTTATTATTGGCAATGTAATGCTGGCTGCTGCTTTAAAGCTGCAACCCTAGAAGCCCTATGACTATACAACCTTTCTTTCATAAGAAACCCCCATCAAGTTCTCAGCCCTTGTGTCTGCAGTGAAAAGCTGAAAGATCTCAAAGTTCAGAAAACAGACGTTCTGAATTTTGTATGGCCAGATTTAACTACAGTGAAGGAAAGAATGTCTCTGTCTTGGAGAATTTTAGTCAGAATAGTCAAGATAAATAAAAGAAAAATCACTGACCCAGTTTTCTAGATGAGGAAAAATAAGACAATGAGATTAAGTTACTTGCTGGAATTCTCAAGGAAATCCTGTGCCAGTGCAGTGAGTAGAGACTCTTCTTGAAGCCAGGCAAGTTTCTTGACTGCAGGGTTCCCTTGTATCAAAAGCTGAGAGCAGGTATTTAGCAGAGAGCCCCAGCACCCTACTGCTCTAGCAGCCACCTTTTTTGGCTCTTTCAGTGCTGGCTGGAGACTCTTTACCTCCTTTTGTAACTCCTATTGCAGAGCTGTATGGCTCATATTGGAGGGGAGAGGTGACTAGGACTTAACTTCTGAAAAGTTTCTTTTCAACAGGAGAATTATAATGAGAGGTGTTTGGGAATATTTGAGGAATAACAGGCTGCCCAAGCATTTTTCAATCAATAAGTCTGAGAAGTCATTGAAACTTTTGTTTTCATTGGATACAGATTTTCATGTTCTTGTTATGGTTCAATTGTTAGAGCAGGACTTTCTCTGCTGCTTTGTCTGCATCCCTCTCTTGCTCTACCCCCTGACCACCTCTTTTGAGCAATTAACCACTTTCTTATCTCCCTGTTTCTGTGTTTCTTGGCTTCTCTCTTCTATATTGCAAAGTAAATTAATATTCATTGGGAACCTATTTTCTGTTTCTTTGTGCCTAAATTCAGACTGTCCCGCAAAATATTACTTAAAACTTTATAGTATGGAAAAAAACCCTTTATTCTCTTATTTATATTTTGTGATACACATGGAAATAATTTCTTCCTTGCTATATTCACTGGTAACTGAGTGGGAAGAACATTCAACTAGCTTTTTTTGAGAGATTAAAATGTGTTGATATGATAAAATTGAGAAATCTCTGCATTTTTTTCTCTCAAGTATTTTCTAATTTTTCCTGGAGCAAAGGGCAAAAGTCTACATTTCAGCACAAAGGGAATTTCAATGAAACTGTTCACCTGCTCCAAGCAACTTTTTTCTGTATTATTACTTTTTAATACTTACCCTTTAGCATGCCTCCTTCTGTACTTTGACATTTAGCTGTAATCTGTGTGTAGCCATAAACATCACTTCTATGCTCAGATTGGAGTCTGCCCTAGTGTCCTTGAACAAGCTTGCAGAGGTGAAGTACATCAGAGGAACACGACAACAATGTTGTTTAAGAACAGATGGTAAAAAACAAACACAACCACAAGTATTCTATTTTCCATCTCAACTATTAAGATCTAATCCAAAATTCCCTGCATATGAACCCAAGAGAGATTTAAACTAGAAATAAATTCAATTCATACAAATATCTTTTCATTGTAATTAGGCAGGAAGATATCTACGTAGCAAGCTGTAAATGTCAAGAGTCCATTCGGCTTTTCATTCCCAGGAGGGTTGTGCTGAACATCAGAGTTATTTGAATTTCATTCTGATGACCTAACTTACATCCTGATCCTCTCTAGCACACAAAATCAGAAAAGTAGAACTAGAATAGATCTCAAGAGCTCATCTAGTGCAAGTCCCCTTGTCAGACAGGATCAGCTATGTCTGTGGCACTACTTCTTGATGCTCATCTAGTTTGTTCTGAAAGACTCCAAGGTTGGCAGCTTCACCATGGACTTTGAAAAGAAATAAGTCCTTTCCTCTTTGTTACAGTCTATTGAGTACTTGCATATCGGAATGATGTTCCTTAAGCTTCCTTATGATCTTCCTTTCATCCAGCCACTCTGCATGAGTAGATCCCTGGAATATGGGTGGTTTAGGTATCATTTCTAAGTGCTCCTCTGTAGTCCTGGTTGAAGATTTTATCTTAAAACAGTCTTGCTGGAGCTTTTGCTTTTTTGTTGTTAACACGTACAAACCACATTTCAGAACCTGTCTTGACTTTTTCTCACTAAATAGATGAGTTTTTATTAGACCAATTTTTACTCAACCTTAGAGTGTTTCTTTGTTCCGTTTTATTTAATTAGGTACATAGACCGTAAGGCCTGAAGTACTGTGGTGACCATTTAGCATAATCCTCCCTAGATAACACATTGTTCAGAACTTCCGTCAGAATCTTTCAGTGGCAAAATTATTCTTCTCTTACATAAGTTACTGTTATCAAGTCCAATAAAATGTGGTTGAACTTTGTTTTTGCAAGTGGGGGAAAAAAAAAAAAGAATCATACAATCATTTAGGTTGGAAAAGACCTTTAAGATCATTGAGACTAACTATTAACCTAACACTGCCAAGTCCACCACTAAACCATGTCCCTAAGCACCACATCTACACATCTTTGAAATACCTCCAGGGATGGTGACTCAACCACTTCCCTGGGCAGCCTGTTCCAGTACTTGACAACCCTTTTCAGTGAAGAAATTCTTCCTAATATCCAATTTAAACCTCCCCTGGTGCAACTTGAGGCCATTTCCTCTTGTCCTATCAGACATAAAGGATACTAGCCTCCAAATTAGTTTCTATTTTAAACTTTTTTTTTTGTGCTTCCATGGGCTCAAGTTCTATCCAGAAACAGCACAAAACTGAATAAAGTGTTTTTCTGGTGAAACCACTGGATCCTAGAAATCCTATCAGGAATTTTAAGATTTCCAGCACAATTAGAAAATAAACCATATTGGACTGAACATGTCTAGATGAGGTTTAATAAGGTATAAACAACTTCATCTTTTAATCTGAACTGGGAAATATGACACTGAAATACATTTTATTTTAATAGCTATTTAGGTTATATGTATGTACATTCAGCTGAAGACACACAAGCAGTTCCACCAACTGCTGTAGGATTTCTTGAATGCTGGCATTTAAGTGGATTTAAAGGACTTAGGCACTTTACTTAGTTCTCAGTTATTTTATGTACTAGGAGACTTTAATCTTCACTATAACCCACTATTCTTCTCTGTCTTGAGATTTAGTCCATATTCCTCACAGAAAGCCTTCACTATGAAACCAGTAGTGAAACCTCTGGGATTTCATGGAATTTGAGTCTTCTTTTGGTACTAATCTTTGCATGGATAGGACTTCTTGTTTTGATTAATTTCTTCCTTCTTTTCTTTCTCATGGGTGTCTTTTAGGCAAGAAAAAAATGCTGGGGTCAAGGGAATGCTTTTTGGAGAGGAAAGGTATGCCACATTTCCAAATAATGGCCAGACACTGTTTTCAGATACAGTGTCAAGTGTCAAAGAACACTTTCCCTCAAACTCTCATATGCTTTATCCCAGGCAATGGGGTGTTTCACAGAAGGATGGCCATCGTGGTGCTTTGTGTGTGTGTATGTATATACACTTAATGTAGGAGACTGATGTATGAATTTTAAATTAAGGAAGCCAAGGGTTGCAGGAAAGCCTTCAGAAGAACTCTGATACACACCTCGCAGCCTAAGTGTAAAGACAGTAGGCAAACCCTGTTGTACAGCTGCACCAGTCTTTCTGATAATCAAAAAGTGGATCAGAGGAACACTACTACTCAGATAATTTTCTGGAGGGTTCCCTCCTACAGGCATCAACTATGTACTACCCAAGGAAAGGGAGAGAAAAGATGTACTGTTGGACTGATAACTGCTTTTTTCATATTTAATTGGGATTACTAATTTAGCCCCTTCCATTTCCCCTGCAGAGGTTAATCACCAATGCACACAGAAAAAGGGCCTAAAATGTGATCTGAGCAGAAAATGCAAAATATCTTAGAATTACAGCAGTTAAAGAGCAGACTGATTTATCATCTACATTCTCTCCACAGCACTTGAAGGACTTTGCTTTAAAATCATTTTAAAACAAAAACATCCAGAGAGCTGTCTTATTCAAAATGTATAATTAATATCTTTATCACTGATCTGGACGAGGGGATCGAGTGCACCCTCAGTAAGTTTGCAGATGACACCAAGTTGAGTGGGAGTGTTGATCTGCTTGAGGGTAGGAAGGCTCTACAGAGGGATCTGAACAGGCTGGATCTATGGGCCGAGGTCAGTTGTATGAGGTTCAACAAGGCTAAGTGTCGGGTCCTGCACTTGGGTCACAACAACCCCATGCAAAGCTACAGAACTGGGGAAGAGTGGCTGGAAAGCTGCCTGGTGGAAAAGGACCTGGGGGTGTTGGTCGACAGCTGGCTGAATACGAGCCAGGAGTATGGCCAAGAAGGCCAATGGCATCCTGGCTTGTATCAGGAATAGCGTGGCCAGCAGGACTAGGGAAGTGATTGTTCCTCCATACTCGGCACTGGTGAGGCCGCACCTCAAATACTTTGTTCAGTTTTGGGCCCCTCACTACAAGAAAGACACTGAGTGTGTCCAAAGAAGGGCAACGAAGCTGGTGAAGGGTCTGGAGCAGAAGTCTTATGAGGAGCAGCTGAGGGAACTGAGGGTTGTTTAGCCTGGAGAAAAGGAGGCTTAGGGGAGATCTTATTGCTCTCTACAACTACCTGAAAGGAGGTTGTAGCAAGGTGGGTGTCAGTTTCATTTCCCCAGTAACAAGTGATAGGACAACAGCAAATGGCCTCAAGTTGCACCAGGGGAGGTTTAGATTGGATATTAGGAATAATTTCTTCACTGAAAATGTGGTCAAGCCTTGGAACAGGCTGCCCAGGGAAGTGGTTGAGTCACCATCCCTGGAGGTATTTAAAAGATGTGTAGATGTGGTGCTTAGGGACGTGGTTTAGTGGTGGCTTTGGCAGTGCTAGGTTAATGGTTGGCCTTGATGATCTTAAAGGTCTTTTCCAACCTAAACGATTTGATGATTAAGGCTCTCTTCAGGGTTTGGTTTGTTTTGGGTTTTGTTGTTGCTTTTTTCCTCTTTGTTCCTTGATCTTCCAAATCCATTTGTTCCTTGAAGAATATTTCCTGCACTGCAAGACAATTTCTGTTGCACCACACTGCACACCATCAAGAAAACATATTTTTTTCCTCCAGAATGGGAAGAATTTGAAGATTTCAAGATTGAGGGTTTTCTTGTTGTATTTTTAATATATTTCAAAGTTATACAATATCCCTATTTCCCCCCTTACTATTACTATCTGATATGTCACTTGTAGCCCGAGCAGAGATTTTTAGTTCAGATCTCCATGATGGTATCCAGGCCTTTCAGGTTTGGTGTGTTTTGGTTTATTGGGGTTTTTATATGACAACAGACATAGATATCTAACGGTATTCCTTCAGAGGATGATTGAGTGGGTCATAGTAAACACCTGTCACCATATGCTTTTTTCTCCAGCTTGATCAGATCCATACAACAGTCCTGCATAGTAATTTTTATTCTAATCATATCTGAAGTAACTGTTTAGTCTGCAACTTTTCTTTAAGCCTAGATCATCAAATACACTCCTCCACTAGCAGCACCATGTGGTGAATATGTTCATCTCTCTGTATGTCCCAAAAGTTATCCATCTGACTCTCAGTGAGTCTTTTATGCTTAGTGTGAAACAGGGTATTCCCTCTGTGTTGGAGACTTGTAATTCCTTTGTCTGTGCAGGTCTTCCAACCTGTGCCTGTCACCTGTGTCTGGCCCTGGTCTTTCTCTAAGCCAACAGTGGGAGCTGTCTAGCCAATACGCTACCACTATATTTTTATGGCAGGTGTTGGCTTAGCTTCACATCCAGCTATCTGGACAAATGAGTTTGGATGCCTGTATCCATGTCACTATACCACTATGCTTGGGCTAATATCACCTAAGGCTCTGGCTTTAAGCTTGGTGTGGCAGCCCAGGCTCAACGCATTGAAAGAGTTGTGGATTGTGGTCCAGGACATGCAGGTATACAGAAAGACTGCAGGTCTGTAGTGTCAGGCTCAATGCATTGCTTTTTCAGCCACATTCCCTTGTGCTTCTGCTTCCAGGAGGCCTCAGAGCATGGTGTCATTTCCACAACCTCTTCTCCAAACCTTACAGCACTTCCTTAAAGCATGCTTCTGTCCATGACCCCCCATTACTCAACCCAAGTTGATAAGCAGTAACACCATTCATCGTTCACTTCATGTTGTTCCAGAACATCCCCTGAGAAGATCACATCTGGAAATACGTCCCTCCTCTGGACAGACACCATCTTTCCTCAACAACTCTGTAATCCTGACTGTTGCTGTGATTTATTTCTTATTGTTGTTGACTCTGGAGTAGTCAGATGCTGTTTGCTTGTTGATTAGTAAATAGAAGTTTCATAAATATAAACTAGTCTTTTCAAAGTAGCATGAAAGATATCTAACATTCGTGATATGAAGCAAGTTTATTACCTGTCTCTCTTCTGAGTAAAATAACTGAAAGTTCCCCCCATGGCCCAGTGTTGAGCACCAGTGACCTCATGTATGCTTTGTACATAGAACTTGATGTTCTGGACTCTTGCCACTTCAGGGCTGCATTGCATTGATCACTTCCATAATTCATTTTTTCTATGAAAGAGATATCACTGTTTTGCTGCCAAAGGAATTGAGTGATATCCCTGCAGCTGATGCTTAAGGAATATTTTTAAGATCTGAACTCTTCCCAACCAATGGATAATTTATTTCCTTTGCTGGTTCTCAAGAAACTCTCTGGCAGTAAAACATTGTGTTTCTTCCTGTTGATATTAAATGTCTCTTCATCATTTTCATTGTATTACCAGCTTCATTATGTTACTCAGAGAGCTTGTAGTGTATTATCTGAAATGCAAGGGTGATCCCTGTATACAATTCTAAATATCCTCTCAAAGTTCAAGATGAAGCAAATTAGCTAAAGGAAGTTACTAAGTATGCACAGTTCAATTTTTTTATAATGCACAGTGTGCAGTCAAGAATAAAATGATAAAGCTCTTCTGTTTTTTGTAGTAATATTTTTTTCTGGCCAGGGCAGTTTGTATTATATGTAATAGGTTAGGGGTTTTTTTCCGGTTTTTTAGGGGTCTTTTTTCAGAAAGTTGTCTGCTATCCACTTATTTCAAGGAAAACAAATCATACATTTTAATACAAGTGCTGATGAATTCAACTTCAAGAGTACAGGTATTTTTCAGTTTGAGTAGGAAACTGATCTTGCCCATCTGCTCCACAGTTCAATAATGTCTCAGTTTTTCAGAGGGGCTGTTAGGACCACCACAGCATTGTGGCTTGGTGGCTGGTAGCATTGAGTGCTCTCCAGAGTGGACTTTCTGTGGACCTGCATGCACTGGGGTGTAATCTAATACATAGCTACAAGGAATGCAGGGGACTCAACCCCATGACTGACAAAATCTCTCTGAATCCTACATCCCCCCTGAGTCAAGCATTTCAAAAATAACCTGGATTATGTCTGTTTGAACCTATCTTCAAACTGGCAACCAAAGGAAAAATGTGTCTTCTCAGTCCTTTAGTGAGATGCTTCCATCCTTCAATATACTCATTCATTTTTCCTTAAGTGTGTTTGCCAGTCACTTCATATCTCAATACACAAAATGCTGGAGTTTGCTAAACAAGCAGGAATTCTGTATTGACTTGCAAAGCTGTAGATATAATGCTGCTATCTAGAATTCAAGCTTTGGGGTATTTACCATTGTTCTTGAAGTCATAAGCTACTTATCTCCAGGGGACAGAAAAGAACAACTTTTTCTTCTGAGTCATTACATTTAATAATTGAAGATCTACATGCTAAATAGAGTTTCTTTCCCTGGAAGCAAAAGCAATTCCTGCAGGCAATATATAAGGCTAAATAGGCAATGTGTCTCATTCCGCTTACTCTAATGGTTCTCTGACTGTGAATTTTCTCAGATTTTACCATATGCTGAGTGGATTATGAATGTGGTTAAAACTGCAGAGTAGAAAATGTCAAGCAAAACCAGCCGGTCAATTTAAAAAGGACTCAAAATAAATCGCTGTTGGGAAATGTTGTTTCATACAAAGAATCTTTAAAAAAAAAAAAATCAAACTAGAAAATTCTGAACGTTAAGTCAGAAAAAGAACTAAATTCTGTCTCTTCGAGTTTTGAGGTTGGTTAAGCTGGGGGGGTGTGTTTGTTTTAATTGGTTATATTTAGTTATATGAAGAGGGAAGGAAAGTGTCGTTTATTTTATTCATGGGCCAGATCTAAATGTAAAATTAGTCTATATCAGCCCATGTAGCAGTAGGCCTGTTGTGGGGTTTTTTTTTGAGCGGGATTAGACAGTACCCTGTAAGAGTTGCTGTAAATAATTTAAAAAGCTGAATCCTCCAAGAACAGGAGGAATTACAGCCTTGCCTTGAATATGTGCTCAAACCTTTACATTCTGTCCTGCACTGGCATCTCAGTCCAAATATCTTCACAGAGTAGGAAGTTTCCTACCCATTTTTCAAAGGCAGACTCCTCAAGTAAAACCTAAACTTAAGCCAAAAACCTGGACTTGAATTGAAATGTTGCTGAATGCTAAGAGGGTTTAAAGGTCTAACTTCCCATTAGGTTTTAATTCTAAAAGGGAAACTGTTGAGCTGGAGCCAGTGGGTCAGGGGAAGAACTAGGTAGCCCTCAACACAGTTGCCAGCCCAGATAATGGGTCAATATGCCTGTGTGCTCTTAGAAGAGTGTGGAAATAAGGTCCCTAAAAGAAAAAATACTTTTTCTTGGGGAAAAAAAAACCAACACCAAAACCAAAAAAACCCAACTATGTAGCGACTCAGACAATAAAGTTCCTGACCATATTCTTGTGTAGGAATTGTGTTAAACCTTTACAAACTTAGTTATATGCCCATCACGGGAATGAACAGCAATGTACATCTGTGTGAGTGAGGCCTCTGCTCTTTATGGAGTTTTAACTGTGCTATGTAGGGGTTATATTTCTGTCTTTGTTTATAAAAATTACATTTTTAAGGGCTTGAACTGCATCTTTCTCCCTGAGTGAAAGACAGGTTCAGACCATGTCCACTCTGGTCTTGTTTTGCATAGCAAATCAAGGTCGGGACACTTGAACAGACCTCAGGTTTCAGGAGGGAGGTAGAACAAAAATAGGCTGCTTTTCTGGAAATGTTCCTTCTTTTTCTAACACCTAGATATGCCCAAGCACACAGCAGTGAAAAGGAGCAGTTACCCAAACCACTCATATCTTGAACCACCTGACTCAGCCACAGGATCTGATTTTATTTTAAATGTCTCTCCAGGTTGAG
Source organism: Mycteria americana (assembly GCF_035582795.1). Taxonomy (NCBI): domain Eukaryota; kingdom Metazoa; phylum Chordata; class Aves; order Ciconiiformes; family Ciconiidae; genus Mycteria; species Mycteria americana. The sequence goes on from NC_134370.1 coordinate 11,763,092, forward strand.
TAAGATGCCTCATGATGCTGAATGGCAATCTTTAGGACTGCATTATGAGTCTTGCCCCAAACTTTCCATTTCACCTTATCTGAGTCATGTACCTGTACCTCCAGATCTGAGTACATGTACCCATGTACCTGTACCTCCATATGTAAGAGGCAGAGATGGCAATGCTTCCTCTCCTCAGCAACCCCTGGTTTGTTTGAGGAAATGTGTTATCAAAGCACAAGTCATTGGTCGGTCACTAACCCCTCTCCACGGATTAGCTCAGGGTACAGACTGGCAGAGCTGAACACGTGTGACTGGTTACACTGGGCTGTGTGAGAGCTGTCTTGGCAGCTATCAGCTCGGCTCCCTTTGGCAGATGAATAAAGGGAGTGGACCTCTTCCGAGTCGAGCATGATCAGGCACCATTAACAAGGTCAGTGCTGACCTGGGGCAGAGGTTTCCTACACAGTCTACTGCCTCCTTCCCAAAGCAAAGGAAAATGAACTCTTTCTTCGCAGCTCAGCTGAGCCTGCATCCCTCTGCTGTGCTGTGAATCATGGCAGCAAGTGCTCCCCTTGTGCAGAAGAAACTTTGCTCCTGAGAAGCTGTTGGAGCCCTCAGGGCAAGTGGGTGACTGTCCCTCACCTATGTGCCTGCATTTTCCCTGGGAGCGGGAGAGCTGGCAGGGGATGAAGCACAGCGACCGGACCCAGGCAGCTGATGTGAGAAGGAGCCACCCTTGGGGGAATGGGATCCCTGGCACAGCCTGGTGCCTTGCAGCATGTCAACGTGCAGGGGCAGGGGATGGAGAAGACGCAGCAACGTGGGAATGGGAGAAGGAGCAGAGCTTTAACTGGGAGAGAAAAAGAAATATCTTCTGAGAGGAAGAGAAAAAGAAAAGGAAACCTTCAGTGTGTATGTTTATATTCATAGAAGAACACCCAAGAGCATCCCCAGCGTAGACTGAGTTGGAAATGTATGCTTCATTATAGGCCCCCAGTAAAGCCCTGAGCAGTTAATGGTCGGAAGTGGCCCGGTCTCCACCTTGCTTTTGATCCACTCCTTTCTCTTGCCTGTGTTCTTGCAAACAACTCTGCAACTAGTCAGCAGCCAAATATTTTGTTACTCTGTTGTGGGTTTGAGGTCAGCATCTACCAGAGTCAGTAGAAAAACTCCCCTTCATTTCCATGGACATTGGATCAGACTTTGAAAGAGTGGCATTTTAAAAACAACAGAGGAATTAAGAGTCTCTGAACTAATTAGACATGCTGGCACATGTACTGTTCCCTCCATCTGCCATGCTTCAGACAGCTGTGTGGCTAGGAACAATATTTCTTCACATTCTCATGGCAGATACCATATGGTTTCAGAAAAATCGTCTGGCCATTACTCCATTGGGCTATGAGTTTAAGCTTGCTCTAATATTATTGTTACATCTGATTTCATATTAACCAGTTTGTGCCTTACCTGTGATTTTTTTCTTTCTTTCCAAATTCAGCAGTGGGTTGATTTTAATTAGCTTGTGCATTTCAAAGTAGCTAGCCAAAAAGGTATGAACCCAACGTCTGAATGAATTCCCTGGCAAAAGAAATGTGAGGAATATGATCACGACATAAATTATGTGAGTCTAGAAAAAGGTGCCAACTCCTTCAGATTCTCACCCTCTCATCTTCCTTCCCTGTTTCAATATCTGGTCCAGTTAGGAAACACTGGATTTGTTTACCTGGTTTAAGTTTGTATAATCAGAATCACTTTATGTGCTTCATAGGATAATTCATAGTAATTATTTAAATATGCACATTCAGAAAATAAAAATAGCAAAGTCTGAACATGGGCATTCATATAAATTTGGTTAGAAGTTTTGCATTTAAGACTTCTCTTTTCAACCCTTTTCTGTGAGCAAGGTTTGTAACAGACACAGAGATGTAGGCAACTAACTGCAAAACTTTAATATTATAGTATCAAAGCTCCTAGTTAAATCAAGCAGTGATTAGGTTAATTCATCACTGCTAAAGAAATTAACCCAGGCAGTAGTCTGATTAAATGGGATTCTTACAGTGATTAAAAGCTTTTTTTAATCCCTTTTTTGTCTCTTAAAACCAAAGCCAAATATCTTCCTGGAGGAAATCCACCTTAAGTGCAAGTTGACTCAAGGGAGGCCTTTTCCTCTCATGACTCTGCATGAGCCACCTGAAATTACTGTAAATTATCTGATTTGTTCCAAGCTGCCACTGAGTTACTCTGCGTCTTTGCTGAGTGACTTTGTCTCTCAAGCATCATTTTCCCCATCGAGCTTTGCCTGAGTGCTTGAGTGCTGAGCATGAGTGACGCTGGGCTCAGGCCTGTCTTTCTAGAAAGACCTAGAAATCCAAACCCATGTATTTTCCAGCACAACTATGGCAGCCCAGAGAGCACCTTACTGCTTCTTTTTCTGTCACTGATCAACCAGAGTGCAGATCTATAAAGTAATTTCTCTTCAGGTGAGCTATTTCGGGTAGTAATAAAAGGAAGAAAGAAGGCAGTAACCAGGCTACGGGCACCCCTAAGGAAACCTGCGGCTTCCTCGAAACACGACAGCAGCCCCAGCGCCATGGAGTGTGGTATTTAGGGAGGAAGGAGCTTCATTAGGGTTTTGGGCTGCTTGTTTCTCTGGATAGCTGGGGTGCTAGCGGAGGCGTAAAAGCCTTCGGGGGAAGGCTTGATGCTTGCAGTGGAGAGGAGGGGCTCCCGGCTGCGGTTGCCCCTGCAAAGAGGCCGGAAGGAGGGGATGCAGCGGTGGGGAATGAAAGGCTTTGTGCGAGCTTGTGAAGGGGTGCGGTGGGAGAAGAGGGGTGCAGGCAGTTACCCTAAGGGATGGAGGAGACACTTCGGTTCAGTGCCAGCAGGCTGGGGTTTCCAGGGAAGCGTGGAGCTTGTTCCCTCAGCATTGCTGTGTCCATATCTGACAGATGAGGCTCTTCCGAAGGGAAAAGTCTTTAAGCAGCTCAGTGGCGATGTCGATTGGCAGCAGCAACGTGAGCCTGCCTGATAGTAACTCCCTGTCCCACCATGAGAGGTTGCTGAGGGAGACAGCAACCATGGCAATGGCCACTGAAACCTTCCCAGGCAGCAGCAAGGCCCCTGCTGAAGCTTTATAAGCACTAGAAGCTCAAAAGGAGAACAAAACAGAAGTTTTTCTTATTTTGCTGAGATGACCAGGGAAGAAAGTTGTCCAGGGCCCTCACCTGTTCTGAATAACATTTCAGCATCTTTTGCTGTCAATGGTAAGGGAGTCTTTTTCATTGAGACCTGTTGATACCTCATGATGGGATCTAAGTAACCTGTATCAATTAAGAATCCCAAATAATCATTCTTCTCTGTGGAGGAGGTGTTGCAGGTGCTGGTCACAGCTGTTGTGGGAGTTCATTTTGCAGAGAGGAGGAAAAGTCGGTCCTTTGTTTGTGAAGGGAGCAGAATGCCTTGCCAGCAAGCACGCATGCCGGTCTAGCCCATGCTGTATGTTTGGGCCAGGTAGGGACTTGAGTTTCATTTCAATGGGTTGTGTTCGCTTCAAGGATTTAGCAAAAGTCAGAGGCAAAGTAGGCATGCTGGCTTTCTGATCCCATCACCAGCTTTCCATGCAGTCCTGCAACACCTCCTCTCTGACAAAAGGCTTTCATAAAGTAAATAGTACTGTCAGGGAAAATTGTATGGGTCTGGCCCCACAAAAATCAGGAGAGATCACAACTGGGTGGATCTTGGATTAGGTCCTAATTCATGCACTCCTTGACAAACATGTTGCTTGTACCAAAGGATGTAATACCCTGACAATCTCTCTGCCTCGGCTCTGAAACTCTTTTCTTTTTCTTTTCTTTCTTTCTCCCCCTCCCCCATTTTATGAAGAGGGCTTTCTAGACAGTAATATATTTGGGCTGCTGCCTGTCAAGGAGAGGTAAACAGAGGGAAGAAATTGCCCTCGGGCCATCCAGCAGAGATTTTTCTCCATAAGTCAGAAGGCTTTAGAAGACCTTTCCTACTGAGCTGATAGGCTTTTAAATGGAATCCAGGGGCCATTTATGAATAGACTTGTCTAGCGATTACACAGGGAGAAGGGACTGTCATGTAGAGAGCCTCATTCACTTCTCTGTCAGTTTACTGGCTGGAATTTGCTCTGTGGAATAACTTCGACCCTAGTTGCATCATTCACAAATAGCAGAAAAATAGCAGAAAAGCAAGGCAAAACTAAATACTCCCTCTTGAGTGATGGATGCTAGCAGGAATTGTTAATAGATGCACAGCCTTTTCCCTTCAAAACTATGCATTTCTTATGATCAGTGATTAAAATCTTTAATTTTTGTTTTCAGTCAGTAAATTAAGTTTTCTAAAATTCTTCCTTTGAACACTGAATGTACTATGTGACACTTATTTCCTGTGTCTGGTGCTTCACGTCTTGTAGGTCAGATAATGAATCACAGTAAACTCTTAAGGAGAGGCCTTTTTTGTTGCTTTGGGGTTTTTGGTTTGTTTCGTTTGGTAGTTGGTTTGTTTTTTTTTTTTTTTACTCAATAGAATTCAAAGTTCTTGTGAAAAGAACACAACATATTTCCCAGTCGTAGAGTGGACAACCGAAGGCAAAAATAGACGGTACAATTTGTCCAGAAGAGATACAATACAGAATGGCAAGGCATAGAAATAGAGTCCAGTGGGCTGCTGGCCTGTGTAGCAAAACAGTTGTACCTCCTTGTGAGGCTCCTCTTGCTTCTCGGTTTTACAGGTTACCCAGTAATACCCAGTGCTATTGAAACTTGTATCACCTTGTTTGCTTAGCTTCCAGTGAAGGGAGAGTGGCAGATGTCTGCTGCAGAAGGATAGGTTTAAACAAGTGACAAGAGAAACTAAGGGACTAAGTGAAAGGGTTGCTTTTAAGCAGCTCTGCCTATAAAGAATCTGTGAACATTATTACAGAAATAAAGTACCAGTTTATGGATGCTAGTGAAATCCCTAATAATATCCTTGCATCTTGTAATTATTTTCTTCTACAAAGGCGAAAAAAAATCCCAAACCCTCTCTTACTCAGTCCTACACCTGAACCACAGGTAATGGCATAGGTCATAGGTCAAAAAGAACCGGCAGAACATATAGTCTAGAAGTCTAAAAAACAAGGGTCATCAATTTTTGTCCTGTTTCTCCTTTATTGAGACCAGCAGACTCAATTTGGCAAAAGCTTGTGTTCATAAAAGATATGAGGTCCTCAGAGGAGGATTTCAGAGACAAAAAATCCATCCTTAGTAGGTTTTCTTTATCAGTGTATTATTCTGATTTTAAAAATGTGTGTTTCAAATTTCATATTAAATTTCTATGTCAAATTCAAGTATTTCTGACTACTACTGTATTTGAACTTCCGCATTCAAAACACTATTGTTTTAGCTATTGAGCCAATGTAACTTCTCAGGTTTCATCTATATATGTCTAAAGACATCTGAACTTCTTTTGTTTGGCAGACAATCTTGCAATTATCTTCCATTTAATCTCACTGGAAGAGATCCCAAGATTTTTATCTCTTCCAGATATGTTTTTTATGCCTGCTTATGTCCTGAATCAAAAAATTAGCCAATCTCAATGATATGATTAACATTAAAGGAAGTGCTTATCTTCCTGTCAATCCCTCTACAAAAATTATCACAGGTCATACCAGGATTTTTCTTTAAAAATTCCCTTATGCGTGTAGAGAAAGATGAATTTTGAATATCTACCCATCTGAATGTATTATTTTATTCATTTCCTTTGTTGATTGTTTACTAGTAGAAAAAAATCAGTAAGTTTTGCCTTTGGCTTCCAGGAGACTAGAGGTTTGCTCTGTACTTCAGCAATAGAAATAATGAACAGAAAAACAAAACAAGGCCTAGGGCCTATATATCTCTTAATCATGGTTTTATATTAATTTCAGGTCAGCAACAACTGGAAGGCTTTGTTGCATGATAGTTGTTTGGAGATTATGTTTTAAAATATGGTGCTGGTCTCATTCCAGTGTCTGTTACAGTGTATATTGGCCTACAGCACAAATCACTCCTAATTGACACATGTTAGATTATGAAGTTAATATTCATGGGGCCATGTAGAAAGTATTGTTGCTACTGTCCTGGCTGTATTTGTTCTATTTGAGACAAATGTTTTATATAAAGGCTGTAAAGCTAGTATCACACTTCCTCAGGAGGGCATTTCAAACATGACCTATGAAATGAAAGAGAAAATACTTGTGCAGCCTCAAGGAGAAGTCAAACAACATGTTTAGCCAATTATGTGTTCTGAGGGGAGGCTGATCAGGATGCACAAGGATCTGGTACACAGTCCATTCAATATGTGTTTTTCCTGGGAATTTATCTGTATTTATGCAATTTGGTGGTATCTGAAACAACAGTGAAACAACATCCATCAGTAGAAACAACCTTGAAGGCCTGATCTACTAATTTAGATGAATTTTGACTCTTGTTGTAACTGATGCTAGCTTTAGATCAGATACTCAAACTGTTTTCTTCATCGATCCTCTATTTCCAGGATTGTGATAGAAATTTGATAATTTCTATTGATTGATCTTTCATGAAGGGAAATAGGAGACAGATACCTCTGTCCTCTGTGTCCTGGGCTCAGTCTGAATCCCTAGCCTGCCAAGAACTGGTGGACTCTGTCAGCCATTAATTTTCTGCTGTTCAGCACTGCTAATCCATAGCATTTTCTTTCATGTTACCTTATTTCATCTTATTTTCTCAAAAAATGACTTTTGTCTGTCCCATAGGTAATGTACTCTTACTCTGTGTTCCTTCAGTCTAACACTGCTATTCTTAATAGGCTTCTGAAAAAGCAAATTGTTGTGAACATTTTAAAGTGATGATTAAGTAGTGCAAAACCTAAACCAGTGCTTTAGAAGGACAAGCTTATGTTATCTGTCATTTCAGCAATTCTGCCCTAGCTCCAATTAGATAGGATAGGAAATAACAAAAAAAATTAATGTGAGGAGCTATGACAGAAGTCAGGAAATGCAAGGACCAGCAATTGCTCTCAAGCCAGGCACAAATTCCTTTTAAGTATGTGTGTGTGTGTGTATATATATGTGCGTGTATACCTTTATATATATATATATATATATATATGTATATTTGGCAAAATTCTGTATTTCCCTAGAGTTAGGCAGGTTCTTTCTGAAAAGGCAGACCAGATCTTTCCTGCCCACGGCAGAAGCTGAGCATGCCAGAACACTAACAAGAGCTTTGGCAAAGTGCAGAGGGCAGCTGGAGTTGAGAGGCAAGTTAGAAGAGCTAAGCTCCGTGAGCTTACAACTGTCAAACGGTGATAAAAATATTACATAGGGCTGTGAGTTGTATAGCTTAGCAGGAAGCTGTGAGGTGTCATCGTTTGGACTGCAAGAAGTGAATGGCAATTTTTCTTAAGCTTGAAAGAGTGTTGATAAAACATGTCAGGGGCAGGAAAAGTTTCTTGTGGGTGTGCGTATCTCTACCTATGTTATTTTACCTACGTCCAAGTCACTTCAGAGCTTGCGAGAGGTTATGATTTGACACCCTTAGTGCCAGAAGACACCGATTACCTGCTGAACATGCCCAGTCTTGACAGCAACAGGGCAAGTTTCAATATGCCTGAAAGGGCTATCCTCCAGCTCAGTCTTTCTGCCGAACTGGAGTTAGATTTTCTAAAAAGCCACTGTAAGAGGGCTAACACTAAACCTGAAGAATCCAGCCTCCCGCAGTGCCTCCAAGCATTCAACAGAAAGCCCTGTTATCAGCAATATATTTGGGTTTAAAAGATTAATTCTTTCTTAGTGGGTATTATGCCATCCATAATTACTTACTTCCTGCCATTCATTCATTATGGGACAGACAGAACCTCGTCATCTTGTTAATAAAATCATTGCCATGGTTGTGGCATTACGGCGAGCAATGAACATGAAATATATGAACAGGGGTTAGATTTGACACAAATCCAGACAGATTACAATCTAATCCATTTTGCAGAATAGGATCTCATATGGAAATAAAAATTAAGAAGAAACTAAAACATAAATCACTGTGAGCTTGTGCACTATAAATAAGTTTTTCCTTAAAAAAGCAGTTAATTGTTAATTTGAAAAGTTTGTTTTTCTGTGGACAATATATATGAAAATTGATTATATTATTAAAATATTTGTAAAGAGTATTACAAATAAAAGTAAGTATAAAAAGTCTTAGGCTAGATTCCTGTCCCCAGTAGATAATGCCAATCTCCCACTGATTCCGCTGGGGGTTCAATTCTCCCTTCCATAAATTACTGAATTCTATAGTCATAATCTGTGTTTAAACCTCTGTTGAGGCTATTTCAATGTCTGCTGGTGCAAGAAGTATGTAACATCCTAGTGAAGCATGTAACATCCCTTTCTGAATGCTCTAAGGGAGATGGGTATTAGTATTGGCAGAGGGCGAGGCGGAGCTGCTGGGAATGGGGACAGCTTTTAGCAAGGCATGTACTGAGACAGCATATGACCTGGGCTGGTTCAGAGGACCTGCCAGACCTGTATAAAGCTCTGGCAATTTTTAGAAAAAAATGAACTCTCCAGAAAAACTCTTCTTCCCCCTTCTCCCCACTGAACCACCAGATCTAGAGAGCTGGCAATCCCTGCATGCTTTTTCCTGTATCTGGGATCAGTCTTCCCTCAAAGCAATGCTGTCTGAATTGTTCCTATTAAAACAAGAATAGCCTTAAAAAGCAACCAGTTCAAAACCGCTTTTTATTCATTACAAACCTTAAATCTGGGGATGAGTGTGCTCAATATCACAGTAGTCAGTACCTTGCTCAATATCACAGTAGTCAGTACCTATAAAAGAGAGTGTATCTACACTAGACGATGCTGTGATGCACAACTGCCCAAGGAAACCCAGGCTGGCACAGCCACATGGCATAGTGCAATTCCCTGCTGCATTACTACCTCATATCTGAGCTATTTGCTGCAAGGTAGGGCATAGGAGATGTAGTGAGCGGGCTGCAGGTTTTGAAACCACACAGTTTTGACAAGTTCTGGTGCATATGCATTGCCTGCCAGTGCAAATGTATCTCCGTCAGAGACACCCAGCAGTATACAGCATGAGAGAGTTCCTCAGAGCAGTGGGAAGAATTGTATTGTCCTGACTAAAGCCTCCTGTTGCATGGAGGCTGGACCAGGAAAGTCACAGGAAAACTTGCGTTGGTACAGAAATGTGCAAAACAAACCTCTTGCAGAGCGTAGCTGGATTTTGCTGGCCATGTAGTTGGGTAACCTGTTTAAGGCCATCCTTTCCAAATACAATGTGCCTGTGCCTGCTAGCGCTTAGTTCAGAGATTTATTTGTTACTGCTTTCCTGTTTGGAGAGAAGTGACTATTTGATATATTATTTGACAAAGCTGGCAGCTAATTCTGGACATTAAAGGAGCTTTTCAAAGCTGGAGATATTTCAAAGTTATTTACATTCCTCCGTTATAATTAAATGTCACTAGTTTAAACAGGAGAAACAAATGTTATTTTTGGGGTGGCTTAAGTGACTGTTAATATCTTCCAAATGACTCATGGGAAATTACAATGTGTTTGGGGGCAAGGGAAGCCACTCCTCCTGCAATCACTCCAGCTGGTTCACCCTTATAACCCATGTTATGCTGCTGCCCAGGCTTCTGGCACTCAGAATTAAGCACGGTTTTTCCACGGGAAGGTTGTCCCAGTAGACTGTACATCGTCAAGGCTAATAGCACCTGCCAACCTCACAGGAGTGTTATGCAGATAATTGCATTAGGATAGTCAGATATACCAAGGAAAGGGAATTTTGGTATCTTAAAGTTCAGCCCAAGCTAATGGTTGCAATATCAATTCCCTATTGAGTGTTATAGCTCATGCTAAATCTTGATGCCATGGCTCTAGTAGCATTAGCAGTTTAGAAATAGCTGAGATACGGTTTCCCAAGCTGCAGCCATGCCAGTGTAGAGTCAGCCCTTTCCATTTACCTTTATTTCTGAGATTCAGGGCAATACAAGGAACCCAAATGAGTTTGCATGGAAACCCAACTCATGTTCCTCTCACCCTGAACAAGTTCTTCCTTTGAAACAAATGGGAGAGAGACATCACAAGTTAACATATACAGCCTACAAATTTAATTCTTTGAATCAGTGAGGAAACAAGTTCAGAGAGTTCCACAGAATTACAACTGTGAGGAGAAAACTTCAGAGCAACAGAAATTAGTTCTTCTAAGAGTACTGATACAGAAATGATTCAAGCCATAGTTCAGGCTGACCTGAAATTTCGGAAATGAAAATAAAGCCAGATCACAGTGGCAGATGTTTTAGGAAGGACTTGGGCTAGGATTTTCAGCATTTTCATATTGTATTTGTTCAAAAAGCCCCCAAGGAATACTTCCAGTACTACAAGGGGGAAAAAAAATTGGAAAAATATATAAAGTTTTCAGTATTTTCTAACTGCAGCATGTGTCCTCTTTGCATGTCCAGGTCTTGATAATTAACAAATAAAATCACTTGTGAAGAAAAGAGAAACAGCCAATATTAGAGAAAATCCTAGCAGAACTCCCTGTAAATAACACGTTTCTCAAAGTGGTTCATCAGCTCCTCTGAAAAATCTCACTTTTGTATCAATAAAAGGTTCAAAGACAGCGAACTTGGAGAGAAACTTGACAAAGATATTAGCACTTTGTCTGAAGTGGCAGCCCTGCTCTGAGTGTGAAGAACAGTGCAGTGTGTGAGGGTAGGCTGGGACAGGGCTTTCCACTGCTAATTAGGAGAGAGGTGGGGAGATAGAGGGCTGGGTGTCTTTCAGTATCCCATGCACCACTTGCTGACACAAGAAAGAGTGCTATTTTTCACACCCTATGCCGGACATATCAACAACGGAAGATATTTTAAAATCTTAATGAGGGGGCATCATTTGATTTCCTCATTTGTATCTTTCTAAGGCAGAACAGAACAAGATTTCAGTAACTAAACCTTGTCCATGCTTGTTTTAAAAGAAGTATTGCTTCTGAAATCTCTTCTGACATCAGGCAACCTGCAGGGCTACATGACATAAGCAAAATCTCTCCATGTCTTCCCAGAATGACCGTAACCTCTTCAGGCTCTTCATATCATATGACATCACTTTATGGTCCAGGACAGCTGCAAGCTAGGAGGATTTACCAGTTGCCTATCCATGACCGTGTAGAAAAAGTTACACTCTTTTCTGATCACAGATCATACAAACAAGAAATTCCCTTACCTTCTTTTTCTTGTGAGACACAAAGCTGACTGAGGAGCCTAGTGAACAATAAGTTGTTTCCCAAGAACCCACAAACGTATTAGACTACTCGGCTGCGCTACGTGAGAACAAATATCCATGTAGTCCATATTCGGCAGCGCCCAAACCCAGCTGCCTAGGGAATAGTAAGGCTAGGGGAAGAATATAGATTAGAAAAGATATAGAATTTCCTTCTAATATTCTTCCAGTCTCTAGCCTATTTCCAACTCTGAGCCTTCCTGAGTCAGATGTGGTTTTGATGTTTTTAATGATCCTCCATGGATTTTTCTTCTGTGAACTTGTCCAGTCCCCCTCCAGTCCACTGTTTGCATCCTGTTATTGTGGAATAAGTATAAACAAGTTGGTAGGAGCTCACTGGGTCTCCTGCCTTGTGTGCTTTACCTGAGGACTGAGCTTATCTGGAGAAACAAACACAAAAAAGGAGATGAGTGTGACTGATGGAAGGCTGGGTTCTCTGCTGATTCCCAACAAATCCATTTAAAGCTTGTAAGCACTGATGGTATTTGAGTCAATCAAGATAACATCTGATAGATGTAAGGGGAGCAAATTGTGATCCCACAAACACTTGCACACCAAGGGGAAGTAATAGTTTGTCAGTACATGTACTATACTGCATGACACCTACCTAATTATTAATACTCAGCTGCTTTTTGCCTTCACCTGCCATCTGTAAGATAGGGTCAAAATTCTCACTCGCCAGAGAATTGTAATGATAAATAAATATTAAACACATGAACTAATGCACAGATGAATAGCAAACGTTGGCTTTTTCCCTGAAAGAAACCAGTAAGCATGAAGTTGTCAGATACAGACTTCCATGTGACTGCTATCTACCATGGAGACCAAGGAGCATAGTAACAGAAATAACAGTGTTATCTGTTCTTTAAATACTTTTCTGCCTCCTATGATAACTGTGACTCATAATTAAATAATAAAATATTCCTTAAAAATTTCTGTAAAGGCTTGGCCAGGAGATACCATGTTTGTGGAATCTGCAACGTTTATGGGATTGTCCCATACACATTAGCAGCTCAGCAGCTTCTTACAACCCTGAAAAGTCCCATCAACTTCACTGTGGTATGAATTACCACCTAGAAGTTATGCTTGCTGAGACATTTATTATTATTATTATTATTATTATTATTACTTCACAGAACTATGGAGCATTTCTACAGCCTTGCTCATTCACTTTATGCCACTCTAATTGTTTTCTGAAAGGACTCCTTGTCTGCACAACTGAGCACTAGAAGAAGAAAAGCTGATTAGCTCCTTATTCATTTAATGACAGTATTCAACACTCAAGAATGATTTTATAGTAACAGTCTTGAGGACACCTTCCCAATCAAGTGATTTTTTGTTACAGAAGGGTGCAAATTCCATCCTTTCAAAGATGAGTCACGGCCTGGCACTTCCGTAAATGTGATGCATGCCCAAACCACAAAAGTAGCATGTACCCAGAAATTATCTTCCTCTCACAGAGGGACTTTGTGTATGCTTCTCTTAAAACTGCACTTCCATCTTGGAGATGGCCTCCAGAGGATATCAAATGTACAGTATCAGCCTTTTAATGCCTTTTATGATGATTTCCAAGAGTAGTCGGTGCTCATTAACATTAAACTCACTATAAAAATATACTTAGAGTGCATCATGAACTGGTAGGAGAGTTTGATGAGGTTTTTTTATTCTTTTATCATTCCTACATGGCACAAAAAGATAGTGGAAGAGAAAATAATATAAGGGTCAGGAGGTTTGGGAGTTGTTTTATTTCACAGACTTGCACAAGGCTTGCTCCTCCAAGGAGGAGCTATCGATGGCAGCGGTATGGAATTAAAAAGAAAAAAAGAAAAAACTTTTTATGACTCCTTGCACTGTCTCAGGCAAGAAGCCATAAATCAGCAGCAAGGTCATAGCAATAGATCACAAAACAGGTCACTCCAACACAGGCAGGATTTAATTCTGGCATGGCCATGGGCAGCTTTTGATATTGCTGTTTTTTCTTAGTGTGGAGTGAAGTACTCAGGGTATCAGTGGCACTGAAGGTAGTACACACAACAGCAGCAACCGCATACACCTTGAAGTATGGTCACTTCCTCCTTCTCCTTCCCTCCTTGTTCCCTTTCTTCCAGCTGGCTCATGCTCATCCACTACTGATGTAGGAAGAAAGGAAGGCAGGCATAGGCCTGCCTAGGATGAACGTGCCTCTTCCACTTCACTTGTTTATTTTCTTTCTTTCTTCCTTACCTTATTTATTTTGTTCTTTCTGTCTTTCTTTTCCTTCTTCCCTTCTCTCCCTCCCTTCTCTCCCTCCTTTCCTTCTTTTTCCAAAGAAAAGCATCAAAACCCAACCATTGCAACTGGATTTAGCCCAACTGAACTTAACATCTATGTAACATCCCACCATTTCTCAGTGGAACTTCACCTGAGTCCACCAGTTTGCCTATGTGGGACCACCTGAGGCCTCTGACCTAAGACACTTGAGGTCTTTATAGCCTCTGAGCTACATAGTTTCCTCATTCTTACCAGAAAAAAAATGCTACCCCCTCCTTTCCCTTATGCAGTAAGTTAACATGACCTTTATTATTCTGACTCCTTTCTAATGCAGTTTTTATGGGGTGTTATTATTACTTGTTTTCATAATGTTAATTAATGTCATATATTTTGACAAGAGTTCTAAGTCTACTTAACCTGTCTAGCTTGTTGTATGCAACTTATTACTGATTCAAGCCCTTTGCTAGACCTTGAGAAAATATTATAGAATTAGTGAGTGGAGTGTGGCCTTTCTAAAAGCCATTTTCTTCAAAGGTCTTATAGGGGTAAGACCTTATTCTCTTTTCTGCATGGACCCATCTTTCTCAATCTGTAGCTGCCAAGAAGAAAAAAAGTATATTAAAAATACATATTCCCATTTTTACCACTGAAAAGGAATACAACATTGTCATAAGGAAGAGAAAGAGGTAGAGCTCTGCACAGGCTACTAAGCAACACTCTGTGGGAGAGACGTTAGGGGGACTCATCTGACCTTGACCCATCACACAAGCTCCAGCTGTTCCCAGCCATTACTTCCCTAACTTGTCATGATATATCATGCAGAGTTACAAAGGAGAATTGTCCTGGCTTCTTGACTTCTCCTTGGTTCCCCTTCAGTGAGAAGCGTCATGTTCATACTGATCTCCTTAGGCTTGGTTGTCATGTCTAGGACGTTGTCTATATCTTAAAGGTACTCCATGGGGTGGGTTTATTTAAATGATTGCCTCAATTTGCCTGACGAGGGACAGCTCCTTCCCTAAGTACACTGCATGGATGCAACATGTCTGTAAAGGAGACAAAATACATCTACAGAATGATGCTGGTACCATCCTGAGCCCATACAAGGGTCATCATCTGACTTGTGGCCACATCTGAACTGGTCTCATACCTGCTACAAATCTCTAGATGTATGGGTAGAGCTTCATACCATCTTTCCATAATGTCCAGTGCTCAGCAAATAGCCATTTGCATCTCAGCTGGTGGAGAGAGCAGAGTGTGTGGGCATTTCAGGACAAAACAAAGTTGGTTTAAACCCTAGTGAAATCAGTTTATTTTAACTTGTTTGACTGTTCTCCAAGGCACACTAGAAATGTCCAGTTAGTCAGTAAGACCTGTGGGTGGCTAAAAAAAACAACCAAACAAAAAAAGAAAACAAAACTACCCACTCGTCTGCTAGTTGTATTTCCAGACCAAAGATGGGTTAGTTCAGTCTCAGATCTCTTCTGCTTTGAGTTAGGGTACTCAGCCCAGCCTAAAGCATCTTTAACATTAAGCTAAATTACACTGTTTGACTTTGCAGTGAAAGCACTTGTGCAGTCAGCCACAGCTGAGAAACTGGTTAGGAAGTTGTCCCATAGTGCCTGCAAGATGTTCAGGACAGACTTCTATCTGAGACCCTAAGAATGACTGTGCATCCATCACAGTGCTCAGAGTCCAACAAGGCATTGCTGAAAAGGGTTTCAACTCACTCATTTGACTTTGTGGTAGAGGGGTTAGGAGCATTCACATGGCTGATTACACGTGGGAGATGGGTTAAGAAGCCATTGCTTCTCTGCTGCAATGCTGTATCTGGCTCAAAAGCATACACAAGCTTAGCACACACTAATTTCTCAAATGGGAATGCAAATTTGACATGATGGCAGGGGTGGTGTAAGAATATAATCTAACTTAGTCAGCCATACCTGGAGTGCCTTAGCGGCTGGCATGGCAGTATGGAAATGCTCCCCACCCCAGGAAAGGGGAACAGAGAGAGACTGGACTGTGCTGGGAGGCATTGCTTGCCAGGTGGGAAGGCACTCAGATACTAGAGAGCTGAAGGGAGAGATGAGAAAATCGGCATGAAAAAGACTACAATCTGAGAGAAAAATGAGATTGTCCCAATAAATTGTTTAAATCTGTGTTTTCATGAAGAATGAAATAGTTTACAATGGCAACATCACATTATTGTCCCTGGGTATCTGAGTTAACACCTCATGGAAACAAATGGGGCAGTTCACTCAAGAGTTATTGTCCAGCTCTCTGCAGACACACAAAAAACATTACGACTTTCATCTTCAGCTCACACAGAGAGGCTTGTCTTCACCATGGTTACCCTCTAGGCAGTTTCTTTTTTTAAGGAAAGCCAGTGGAAAAACCAGAGTTTCAAAAGATTGAGAGTTGTATCAGCACTGCCCACCATTGTATGCTCCTCACCAGACCATGCCTTGCTTATAGGTACCAGTGGACAGCAGAGAGCAGATTTGTTTTTCATGATAGGTGGGAAATCAGGTAAATGCCTGAACTAAATGTCAGAGTACAGTTCTTCATGACTGCCTAGAACTTCAATAAAAATCTTCACATCCATCCCCAGCGGTACAGAACAATACAGTCGTGAATGATCGACATTCAACCCGCTACAATACTCAGACTCTGTACCAGCCTTCAAAGTAGGTTAAATAAAAGAACCACATTTCAAGCGTAGTCAGGTCAGTGTTTTTTGTTTGCTCGTTGTGTTGTTGTTGTTGTTTTTTAATTAAGCAGGTGGGGTAGCTGGTGGAAGCCAATGCATGCCAGGTATGTACCTAAAGCTCTACATGTGCTTCAGAAATTTGCCTTAACAATCATGGAGTATAATAAATCAGTGTCCTTAAGAAATTGAGTCATTTGATCATACATACGTGCATACATACATAACATGGCATCAGCAACACTGTCCACTTTCCTGCACTACTGAGATGAGCTGGCTATGCCAAAAAGAGAAAAACTTGATAGGAGATAAAAGACAAGTTTGTGGTGATCATTGAGTTTTGGGATTTTTTATTTAAATTACCTGGTCTTGTTTGCTAAGAAAGCCAGAGATTGTGTCAGTTGTTTTTTCTGTGACAGAAACTTCCCCACAGAGGCTGAATGGAGACTAGCATGATCAGATAGCTTGCAAACCACCGGTGTGATAAGAGAAGACTTCTCTGTTACCCCTGCTTTGTTGAACTGACATTAAAACTTCAAATGCAAGGCAGCATGCAACCCAGTCACCTGGGTTCAGAAGGATGCATTCAGGGTAAAACAGGCACAGATAGCTGTTTCTAGAAAGATCAGGAAAACAGAGAATCTGTCTTAGGGAAATATAAAAGCTGAGCGAAGTGGAGACTGAGGAGAGTGGTTACTGCCAGTAAGCGCATTAGAGATTGAAGTGAATACCAAGGAAAAGAAATAGTAAAGCTAAGAAAAACTTTAACACGAGATGAGTGTGTGGGAAGTGATGAGTGGGAATAAGCTGTCCGTGAATGCATGTTGGAAGTTAGAAAACTGTTTTCCATTGACCAGAGATGTGCTTTTCTGGAGAAACCTTCCAACTAGGTCAAACAACTACACATTGTTGATGAATTTTGGACTGAGATCCTATGCAATGGTTTCTTGGACGTAGCAGAAGACTGGATTCCTAACTCTTCTAGGTCGGTCAGAAAACCAAAGCCAGAAGTTATCAACTCTTTTCAAGCTCTTTTAAAGAACCAAGAGTTATGCTGCAGCTGTTTCATAATTCATGATTCAAAACCACCACATTTTGCTCTTCATATAAAGGCACTATATAAAATGAATGCACATAAAACTTAGATCTAGACACATCATTTTGTTGCAGAGATATTGGCTTCATATTAGACATCTACGAAAGAAATCAGTGTTACCTGCAGCTATTTGGCTAGACCCTTAGACGGGATGGAAAGATCGGCTATAGTCAGTGGTGTTTTGATTTTGGATGATCTGCTGATTTGTGAAACTGGTTGAGCAATTTTTTTTTCTCCTTGAAAATATTCTGTCAACATAGTTTCTGTGGTAGTTTTGCATTTTTCTTTGTCTTTTTTTCCCCCTAGATTTTCATAAAAACAAGAACAAACCAGGTAAAATTTGAAATTAAAAAAAGCAGAAAACACTTTCCATCAGGCAGAGATTTTAGTTATTTTTTATGAAAATGTCTATGATATTTCAAGTCAAGCTTCAGTGAAAAGGCAGTTTCAAAGGACATTTTTTATCACTTTCAATCAAGTCATCTCTGGGAGACAGAGTTGTTGCCAGAGGTTTGCTGCCCGTCATCTGTGAGTTTTCATAATTTCATATGTAAGATTCAAGGGAGCTCTGACCAATTCAAAACACACAGACATGCTGTGCTTGTGCTGAAAAGGTAGGAAAAGAAAAAGTGAATGTATACACTACATTCACGTAGACAGCATTTGCTGTATTCATTCATCATTGCACGTAGAGTTGTAAACTACAACACCTGGGCTTGCTTTTAGACAAAAACTGCACTTATCCCTTTCCTTGTATTAGCCAATTGTGAAAGCTTCCTCCTTCTCAATTTTTTCCTTTTTGTCTGTTCTTTTTGTCCTTTTCTGCCTGCCTCTGTCCAAATAATTTCTCCTTGAAATTAGCAGCCTAGTGTGTTCCTTGCCTTATAAGAGTCAGACATGCAACACAACAGAGTGCCATGAGGGGTACCTAATAGAGGAAAGTGTATTCTGACAGCACCTTTCAACCCTATTGGGATTACTTGATACAGTGCTGTTTTAACAATAATTTAAGATTTAGGCAATGATTGAAGAGCAAGCCATCCTGAATTCCCTGATTACATGAAAGGACAATGTTCAGGGACATCTGAGATCATACAAGGAAATGAAGATGAACAATTGGAAGGACAGGGGAATTATCTTTCCTGTTCACCGCTTTACAAAGCAAATCTCTTTAAAACTCTTTTCAAATAGTGAAACCATAGGGTCACTTGACTTGTGATTATAAGGATGATTTATGCAGAGCTCTGTGGTAGATGGGTCTTTGGTGTGAATCATTGCAGTCTTTTTAGGAAATAGATTATACCAATAAAGAAATGGCTCACAGAAAAATGGCCCAACTTCTTGTGCACCCCCAGCCTACTCGCTGGTGGGGTGGGAAGCAGAAAAGGCCTTGACTCTGTGTAAGCACTGCTCAGCAATAACTAAAACATCTCTGTATTATCAACACTGTTTTCAGCACAAATCCAAACATAGCCCCATATTAGCTACTATGAAGAAAGTTAACTCTATCCCAGCCAGAACCAGCACATGCCCTCAGAGACAGCTGGACCTTCAGGCTACTGTAGTCAAAGTGGAAAACCTGTTATCTATCAACTGGGTGTTTTAATTAATTACCATCTCTGCTTCAGCCATCACTGAGAATTCAATAGATAGCTAAAAGACAGCAGTTCTTCAGCTGATTTTCAGGAGTGAACTTCTACACAATTAATAATATTTTTCCTCCCTAGTTACTCTAAGACATCGGTGCATACCTACTTATGTGAAGTAAACTTTGGGTTTCTATAAAAGGAGATGTAAAAGCCTGCATCTAAGAATAATCCAATGTACTGCAGCGATGTTTTTGGAAACAGTGTCAAATATTATGGGATATTTACTTACGGGAAGAAAGACAGGAAAGAGGTCAATCAGTATTCTGTCAGGGCAGTCAGGCTGTTCCAGAAATAGGTAAGCAATTCTCCTGTATTATAAATGCACAACTGTGCTCTTTGAAAAGGGAAAAAAAAAGGTCCAAGAGAGGTGATTTAATCATACCTTTCACTTTTGATAAATATCCTACACTATCTGGTTCTAACGTACAAATTCTTTATCATCAAATACATTGGGACAATCAGGTTTTCTGTGGTGAAGGTAAATTAATAGTTTCAGGAGTAATTGAGTAAGTTCTGACTTAGCTTTCTAATTTGCTCCCCATATCATGCAATAGGAGCTTGACAAGGAAACTGAAGGTCCTGCAGTGTATTTTTTTAACTGAGTTGATTTAAAGGAGTGAGAGTGGTATCAAGTCTTTTTACAGGTTTATTAATCTGTAGTCAGTTTAGTAATTGCTATGATATCAGAACACTCCCATGTATGAAAAATGGGGATATGTGTGTTGTAAGTGAACTACAAATGAGCTTGAAATGTACTGATGAAGGTGTTCTAGTTCAAACAGAAATTCAGGTCTTTTACACTGTGCTATAAGGGGGATAGACTGGATGATCACACCATCCTTTCTGGCTTCTTAATGTATGAATCTGATAATTAACTCTACCTTATGTAATTATGAATATATTGAATGTTTTCAATCCATGTCACAGTTTGTTAGCACAATAGCAACAGCAGGTGTCTTAATTTTTTTTTTTTTTCATTTCCATTTTCACACAGATAAGTAGATGTTTGTTATAGGTAAGATTTAAGGGGGACAGTGCGTGTAGAAAGCCCCAGGTTTCCCATCAGTACTGTGAAATTTCCCATACCCGCACACAGAACACATCTTTTTCAGTCCTGCTGCCTGTACCTAATAATCATATTTAGGAAGTGGTGTTACATTCCCATTCTCATTGAGTCCTTCACATCTTTATCAATATGACATGGATATAGAGAAAACCATCTGTGGAGACAGCATATTTTGTGGGATTTGCCAACCATCCTTTGAGAGCTAGGCCCTTTGACCTTTGATTAATGTGAATCACAACTACCAGATGTATGTGATTTCATGACATTGCTGATCTGGTTTCATTCTCAAGCAGAGACCTGGTGGTGGAAGACTGGGTGATCCCTTAGCTGCATCCCTGCTCACCAGCCTCCCAGCTTCATATCACAATTTTCTCTCCAAATACTAGGAATTCTTACTATCCTCCATATCTAAGGATTTTGCATAACCCTAGGCTGGCTTCCTGCTTTGATCTATCCCTGATGAGTGCTAATTACCTAAGGAAGTGTTACTTGATGTCAGCTGCTTGTGAGTGAGGCACACTGTGCAAGTCTCGAGTGACTCTCATTTTGGATTATTCGCACTGTGTGCAGTCTGAGATATTCAGAGTCAAGGCCCAATCTTGCATTAATTTCGGCATGCGAGTAGGTTTTTTTTCTCCCATGATAAAGTGTATGACAGGAACAGGAGAAACAACTGAGGAAAGAAAGGAAGAGATATGGATTTTCCCACATATCAAAGTGAGGATTATTTTTGAATGTCTGTGTTTAAGACATTTGTCACTGTTGCTGCAGTTATTTTTGAGAACCCCTCTGTATTTCCAGGAGTTTGCTTGACTCAGAACAGCTGAAAAACGGTGTTGGCAGCATGTAGGTTTTGATCCACTCCTTTCACTAGTGAGGCTGACCTCATGAAACATTGAAGGAACGTACCCTTGCTTATGGTGAATGACTAACAAGTGGAGTAAGAGAATGATGTTGCCTTTCCTGCCTTCACTTCCCATTTATGAAATAAATAACCAAATTTATCAATTTTTAAAATCTTTTTCTTCTGAACATTCAATGTGGGGGTTTTCAAACTGATTGCTAGCTTTCACAGAAAGAGTGAGATTGAGCAATATGAACAGAGTTTAAGAAAATACGCTGAGCTGCATTTGTTTTGTTTCCATTGACCCTCACTAGAATTTCAGCTGGTAAAAGAGAGCAAATTGAGATTCTTTTAAATTAAATTAATGGATTTGTCTTCTCCTCTATGGAGACTCTTTTGTTTGTTTGGATGTAGGGAGAAATAAGCGTAATAGGAATGCTCTTTTACTTCCAAGATGAAAGCTAATAGTCTGTGCCACTGCAGCAGAGACACGTAAGGTTAAGCAAATAAATCATGCCATTATCCAACAAAATATTCTCTGGGTAAAACAACTGATTTTGAACACTGGACTTGCCAAATGTCAGCAAAACCCAGACAGGTGACTTGAAACAGTCTCATTTTAACGAGCCCTTTTTAAAGAGCTCTGCCAATTTGTGTCAGGTATATATTTACTAGCTTATGTCAGCAAATGCAGATTTCTAGGCTTTCAGATTAACAAAGACAGTATTTATCTCATTTGTGATTTGGAGACAATAACTACAACATTAAAAATGAAGTGATGAATTTCTGCAGAATAGAGCTAGTAAAGGGAAATGTCTCTGATTTTAGCCTCTGCCTTTGTCCTCACCATAAACCTGCTGATTCTCCCACCCCAGTGCACAAGTTTTGCCACTAATTTTCACCATCAGCAGAAGCATGTTTCATATCAAACTTATCACCCTGTTAGTGCAGTCAAGTACAAAATCAAGCTGATTGCGTGACTTTGTGTCATTTGTTATCTCCTGCCAGTTCACTGCAATGTAGTTGTTTAGTCACGATCTGTACAAATCACATGTGCAAGCAAAGCATCCTGTAGATCACTTTGCAAAAATGATGAGCTACCAAAACTAACTCAAGGCAGAAGGCAAACCAGGCAACAGTTTTGCCTGTGCTGGCAGATCCAGCTGCTCCAGACGAAGAAAGAGGGAGAGAGAAAGAGGCAAACATCTCTCCCAGGACAAATAGACCCCTCCTAGCCTCCCTTGCTCTCCCACACCTGACCTCCACCAAAACCCTGATGGCTCCTCCCAGTTTTTCTCAAGTGTCTGAGATACCTAAAGCTCACTTTGAGGACTCCTTATAACTATATAAGAACAAAATGAATATTTATTCCTAAACTGCAGTGGACCTACAAAATGCCTCTTTGCCCCTGCCACGTATTTCACCCCTGGGATTAATACTATTATTGATTGCATTAAAGGAATTAATTATTTCTACTTCTTTTTTGGTAACACTTTACAATGACTTTGATGTCTACTTCTTGCTTCAGTAACAGTCATTAAATAGGACAGCACCTTTTAGCTGCTGAATATTCTGCTTTCAGCTCAGCCACATTTTAGGACATCTGCCAGAAGTGTTCACAGACTTAAAGGTAAGCAGATGCTTAAGTGTTATTCTTGGATGAGAACCAGTGACGAGAATTTCACAGGACTGATGCATTAGGACCCTAATACATCACTGGAGAGGAAGACTTAATGGAACAACAGTTATTGCTTTCTGGATAAGATTCCTTGCCATTAATAGCTATTTTCCCCATATTTTATGTGGGTGTGAAATAATTAAACGTCAATCAATGACAGTGATGCTAAAAAACTATTAATAAATATTTAACATGTGACTGAATGGGATAAATTAATACTTACAAGAAAAGTCCTAAATTATTTTTCTTTTGTTTATGAATAATGAAATTATTTTTCTTTTGTTTATGAATAATGAAATTATTTAATTTACCTTTGACAAGCATCTAAACTAGCATTTGGATCAGGAGTATACAAGTGGACAGTAAAAATGCTAACTAGCAGTCTGTCTTAGAAGCAGATGACGTTAGTATTTGTGAACCATCACCACATGTTTATCCAAGTCCTTTCTGCTATAAGGGGAATCAACTGTCATAAATCTTCAGCTTCCAAATTCAAAGCTTTAATGGTTCAGGGATATTCTAACTTGTCATTTCACTCTGAAGGATTAGAAACAGAGAATGGGAGACAGATGGATGTAGTCTGTGAAATACAGAATCTAATAAAAACTAATCCTACATTTGGGGAATAATCACAGCTGGGTTTGTGGCTCCAATGTCTTTCCAACCTCTACAAGTTGGAAAATTCCCCCAAATTCCTTCAGGCTGTCCCCTTTCTCTTCATCCCTGCAACTCTTGCTTCTCTTCTGGAGAGACCAAAAAAGCTCAGATTTAGTTGTCACCTTGAACACTGGCTATAACAAGCTGCAAGACCACCCTCTTCAAGCCACAGTTGCTCCTATCTCAAGGTCTCCAAGAATATCCAGTGTACTGCCAACTACAAAGAACCGATCCCCTTATCACAGTGACGGCAAACCATTGGCACCAACAGACATCTGTGCTGGCACCAGCCACTTGGTATTTACTGCAAGATTTTTAACCATTTCATTTGGACTAGACATCACAAAGGTCCCCCATTACTGATTTATGGGCACAGGCACCCTGCTTCCAATTCCCTGTAGGGATATATACGAAGACGTAGTAGGAGAAAATAGCAATGCAGGATGTAAGAGGGACCTCTTTTGGAACCTTAAATATTTTTAGGACAGAAGACATACATGATACTCAGTTGTCAATGTAGAAAAATATAATCTGCCACCTTATGTCTGGCTTTCTCTTGCTGATAGACTCCTGACTTTTCGTAGGTGAAGCAGTTTGCATTGGGTTCCAATGCGTATTTCATTAATTGACTTTTATTGACTTCAGTTGTCAGTTCTGGGTAGTGGATGAAGATCTGGTCTTACTCTTCTCTGTAGCATTGCTTGTAAGATTGCTCAATTTCAGATTTAACCGTTCCATGAGAAATCACCTCAGGAAATTATATTCCCTCTTCTTTCTGAATTTCTGCATATGAGTCTCACTCTCATTCTCCTAAAACATTTATCACAAAAAAAGAGATGTTGCTTAAGCACCATACTTAATAAGTACTCAATATATTAATAAAATTAATATATAAAAACAAATACACTAACTACATTAAAAAACAACCTTTTCTAAGTATTCCTTCATAAGCATATCCTTCCAGTTAGTGCCACTTTACAAAGAATCAGGTTTTACAACTAAGAGCTTCACGCAGTTTTGTGTAACTTCTGCCATGGGCCATTCTCCATAATGCAGGGCAGTGTCACATATTAATAGTACTCACTGTATTGGCTAAAAACCAAAGAGAAAGTTTATTCTGACTAATTGTGAAAAGATTTCATGTCCTTTCTATCCAAATGCTTACATGGTAAGTATTGGAATACTACCCAGCTTTTGTTCATTTATCGTGATCACACACACTCAAATAAGCTTCATTAGCTCTTTTGTTTTCTCTATTTCTGCCTCCCTCGGCACCAGGGTAACTGAAGAATGAGAATTAGGAGTCGAATTTGAAGATTTTAGACCTAATCTAAACAACACTGAATTTGATGGAAAATGTCCTCTTGACTTCAACTATGATTGAATTGGGCTTTATTATATAAAATGTCTGTGATGGATCTGGGAAATTAATCTACTTCCACATGAAACCCTGTCCAATATCTTAAGCACTCATTATAAAAATATAAAAGCACCACCACTATTATATGTCTTCATTAAAATGGTTGAGAACAGCAACTATTATGATCATAATTCTCAAAGGAGTAAAAGATTTCCTGTCTAAAAATAGAATACCTTCTAAGAAAGACCCTGGATGCTTGCAATTTTGACTCCCTTGCCTTCAGTCCTTAGCCAATTATTAGCCAAGATCCTCTTTTTGCATGTAGTCACTTAACTTAGTGTCAGTTTTGTGTAAACAGAACACGCAGTTCATTAATCCTGCAGTAACAGCTAGTGTGTAACCTTAGGTTCTTCAGCAATGTACAAATGTTTGACAAAACACTATGTCAATTAAAACAGCATCCTTCATCAAAACGAAACGGTTGCAAAGAGCTGTTTCACTATTGTGTAGCTATCAATCAAGCGCAGCTGAATGGGAGCTAATAAACGTGCACTTTCTTTCTGCTGCCTACACAGAGGAAGAATAATAGCTAAGAAAGGGCAGGAATGGGGACACCTGGCGCAGGTAATTGCATGCTGCTTACTGGGCTCTCTGGCTCTATTTTGAAGCTTGATACAATAATAAGGAATAATGCAGCAACCATATAGTCTAGGGGAAAGGAGGATCCGCAGGGCAGGTTATTTTCCCTTCTTCCAAGTCCATCAGCTCAGTCTTCATGTTTTGAACTGCACTGAAACATCCCCAGAACAAGAGATGCAGCAGAAAGCTACAATCAGAACTGTGTCTTGCCTCGCCCTTCCTAGCTTTGAATCCTTCTCTGAAGGCAGCAGCAAAAAAATAAATTCTTCTTTTGGACAGTTAATCCACAATCTCTGAGTCTTTTGTTGGAACAGGCTCCAGTTTACAATCAGCACAGGTTACCTCTGCCCACACAGCGGGGGTGGCTGCACTCTGTGGAAAGACTTGAGGACCTGCTTTAAGACTTCTCTGGAAAGAAGTCATGGGAAGCATTTCGTACCTGAGGAAACCATGAACATTTGCACTTTGCTTTGATCAGAAGTTAGGAGATCACTGGGAAAAACAGATCCAACAGGTCAGAAGTGCTCCTCAATGCACAGTGCTCCTGATCAGGCACAGTTTGATGGATCCAGCACACTCATGAGAAGCTGACGTGCAAATCTGTGGAACTCTTTTTCAGATATGGGGGACAGCAAAAAAAAAAAAAAAAAAATCCCAAAGGTTTCAGGGAAGCAATTTCCCTCGATTGTAATTAGAAATCACTGCCCTAATTATGGTCCTGGCTCATGAGGACATTGTAGTCCTGAGTACTGTTTACCCACCTCAGGTGAGAGAGTTTTCCCACAGAGATTTCATGATCTTTAATTTAAGGTACAGTGGGAAGTGTGACTGAACTGGGGACCTTGGGAGAAGGAAGGATAGCATAAGGATGTTTTATTGTGGCTCACCCGCAATGACTGACCTGATACAGGCCAGCATAGGAACCAGCACACAATTAGCAATATCTTAAGATGCCGAAGTATGAACAAATAAGGGAGCAGAAGACTGTTGGAGTTTGCAGGAAAGCTCACTTCAGGATGAGATATACTCAGTTACTTCCCCAAACAGGGCAAGGGCATAAAACTGCTGGTTTCCTGTCACTCAAGCTTTACCTCCCATTCCTACAACCAACTTTACTGTGTCTTTGAGATCCAGGAGTCCAGAGAGAGGCATAGGTTTTTTCAGGCTCTCTCAATGCAGAGCCAGTCAGACCCTTTTGACTTGTTGGGGGTGAGGGGGGTAGGACCCCCACCACTCCACCCCTCCATCACACACACTTCTTATTTCTTTCCTGACTAAAAATGCCCAAGGACTTTGCAGGCAATTAATGTGTTGGCTTGCTTCCTATCTATAGCTTTTCTCTGATGGGTATCAATGCTGTGACACACTATATATCTTGATCTGTCAGGCTGAGACCTGTGTGACTCTGAAAACCCTGGAAATTTTAAAAATAAACAATTATAGACACTATCTTCATTGGAGTAATGGAGATTAAAATGAGATGCTGACAAATTGATCAGCTCTCCTGTAGGCAAGGCAAGCAGATAGGAGCAAACTGAAAAAAGCTCAAAAGCAAACAAAAAAGCAGGTTCACCAGCCTTTTATGAGAACAAATAGCAAAGTATTTGGCATGCTGATTGACTCTCTATCAATCTCCTTCCTATGTGCCTACCAAATCACTGCAAATATTTGCCTCCTGGTAACAGACAAACATCAGGTCAGTGCTGAAAAACAGATTATGTTGGTTTTGAAGTAAAAGTTGAATATGCCTTATTTTCTGGCTGCAAATATTAACAAAAGGGTCACAGGGGTCAAAGAGTAATTATCACAGTAATTTTGGCAACTGAGATTGGAGGA
The DNA here is from genome assembly GCF_035582795.1 of Mycteria americana. Lineage (NCBI taxonomy): Eukaryota > Metazoa > Chordata > Aves > Ciconiiformes > Ciconiidae > Mycteria > Mycteria americana. The sequence goes on from NC_134370.1 coordinate 11,790,158, forward strand.
AAGGCATGCATGGGAGAGGTAGTTCATACTGATTCAAAGCAGGGCTGGTTCTGAATGCTAACACCAGAACTAAGCACACCTTGATTTTGAGGAAATTTGGTTTGTGCCAGACAGGCAGTGTCTGCCTCAAGAGCAGCTCAGCACAGTCTATCCAGCTAGCTGGGCTCTGATCTTCTACCTATAGTGCCTCTCTTTTGGACCGACACGATGTTTTCCCATGCTGCTGTCCTCTGCCCTGTGCAGAAATGTCCATAGAGAGTACCAGGGTCCATGTGGAGTTAGTAAGAGGACGAGAGCTAAAAGGGAAGAAAGAGCTGTGGGTAGGACAATGGTACAGAAAAGCACAACACTATTGGGATACTTTGCTAAAAGATAAAAAATGAGAAGACCTTCACCCACACTGGGGCCGAAGCTTGCCAGCTCTTCCCCTCTGTCCCTTCTTTCTTGAGCATATTAATACTTTATCACTTCTCATTTACTAGGTGGCCTGGCTGATATGTTTTTGACACACTAGAAACAAAACTTTCCTCAGTGCAACAGGAACAGCTTTAGAGGAGTCTGCTAAGGCCAGTAAGGAGCTTTATTCTGTGAGGGGGGAGGGATGACACCAGTGAAGAAAAACAGTGTGAATAATTCATGCAGCACATTCAGATGACATGTGGATCCTGAACTAGCCTGAACACACTGTTTGCTTTGCATTCATAATGTTTCATTAGCCACTATAGAGATGAGCAAGGCAAAGTCATTAAGCTTAGTGTAATGTTGTTTTCACACCACTTGTTGGTTGTATTACCATGCAAAGACAGTGAGTACAGAGGACTTTGGTTCCTTCCATGAGAGTTTACTTTCAAAATCACTCCCCACATGGGGGAATAGTTACTGGAGAGCGACTTCAGCCTCCCACCTCTCAGCTCATAAAACGTGATAAGAGTCATCTGAGATTTCAGTGCAGGGGAATATCTGAGTCCCTGCAAAAGAGGGCTCAAGAGATCCTTTTCTGGTGAACACTAAGCAACCCCCTCTCATTGCATGCCAGAATGATTATGTTCAGACTGAATCCCATTAGAGAGAACAGTAGATTCCTAATCACCATCACTGATGCTTAAAAAAGGAGTTATCATTGAAAGGTGCAACTCAGCAAAGTCCAAGCAGCCAGGACCCCATTGCGCAAGTGTACTGAACATGGCCATGAGGGGCTGAGCCCTCTCAGATCCTAGTGGTTCCTGCTACACAAAAAGAAAGCCTAGAAGACAGAATTTGGCTTAAAAGAAATTTCAGCCAAATTTTGGATAAAAATCTCCCCCGACAGTGTTAACTCACTCATCCCAGTTGAGACTACATTTAATGGTGAACATTTTCATCTGGAACATTTTGGGACCTTTGCAAGGAATATATTTGTAAATAACTGTGGTTTTTTCCCATTCCTGCAGAGCTTATCCCACCTCTGCTTAGCTGTTAGCATATCACTCAGGTTTTATACGACTTTTTTAATATTCAAGTGACAGAACGTCCTTATCGCAGGATCCCTTAGTCCCTGTTCTGTCTCTCACTGTCTCTGAAATGAAAAGCACTGTTTTGTCTTGTTTTAAAGAGATAAATCACACAAGTTTGCATGAGCTGTAGACTCATCTGAATTAATTTTCAAGAAATCAGGTGCTGCATTAAGTAGCACTTGTTGAAGAGGATCTCTGATTTTTTATGATGACTGTAAAGTGAAACGGACAGGTGAGGCTTACACATTAGACACACTGGATTGAGGCCTTTTTCTGCTGTGGGTTACACTTGGCAAGTTGCTCTCCTTGATGTTTTTTTCTTCCTTCTCGTTGGCTGAAGTACAGAGGAGGTTGATAAGGCTCTCACTGCCTCTGAGGCAATGAACCTAGTGGTTTTAGCTCCAGTCATAGAAAATTATAACTGCAGTCACAGAGGTTGTGAGTTCAGGCTCTGTGGACGATTCAGCACAAAGTTGTCATATGAGCCAACCTTATAACCTTAGCAGGATGTAAAGTGGACTGGAACGGGGCCTGGTTATTTACTCTGTGTACAGTGTGCCATTAAATATGAAAGCTTCCTGAAATGTCATGCCAGTTGCTGTGATTATTTTGCAGCATTGCTGCAAGATTAACTGTGTAAAATTCATGGCAATTGTGCTCACAAAAACCATACATAAAAATCCATGTTTTTCAAGAAGAGAAGTAAATAATTTGCCCCTATCCATGCTCAGCTCCATTTCAACATTAAGTAGCGTAGCTCAAAGCTAGACCAAGATTTGAAGGTCTCTGACCTAATTCAGACTTATGATTGTAAGAGAGGAATTCACTCTGGGGAGCACACAAAGGGCAAATGGTTGCATAGAGAGAAGGGAAGCAGGGGCAAGACCCACACGAAGGAAAGCTGCTAGCTTTCATGTAATGTATTTCATTCCCAGAAATCTCAAATTGCTTAATGAAGACAATACCATTAGCCACATTTTACAGGTGAATAAACTGGAGCTATAATTTAATGTGAGCAAGTATTCTTGGTAGGCAGGGACAATCCCAGGGTGGCTTTGTCCCTCTGACACAAGAAAAATCTCCAGCATGCCACTTTGTCACAGTTCTCAGAAACTTATATCCTCCATCATTTCCTTTTAATGAACTGTGATTCCCAGCAGGCATCACTTATCCCCACTCTCCTCTTCCCAAGGAATGGTGGGGGATCATGAAGGACAGAAGAAGCTGTTGAGGTGCAGAATCTGAGACTCAGATTAGGGTTTTTGTTTTTTCTGCCTGTCTCCCCTTAAATTAAATGCGTGAGTCAGGAGGGACATACAAAGCTGAGGCCAGGTGACTCTGATAACTTTTTTGTTTGATTTTTCTTTGGAAATTACTGTCTCCCAAATAGACAGCATACAATAAGGACCAGTCAGTATGCTGTTGTGGGTCTTATGACTGCTCCCTCATTATTGTATGCTGTGCCAATAACCGAGTATCCTGCCTTGGTTGACGTTACAATCTGTCGTGGTTTAACCCCAGCCGGCAACTAAGCACCACACAGCCACTCGCTCACTTCCACCCCATGGGATGGAGGAGAGAATCAGAGGAATAAAAGTGAGAAAACTCATGGGTTGAGATAAAGACAGTTTAATAGGGAAAGCAAAAGCCACGCACACAAGCAAAGCAAAACAAGGAATGCATTCACCACTTCCCATGGGCAGGCAGCTGTTCAGCTGTCTCCAGGAAAGCAGGGCTCCATCACGTGTAATGGTTACTTGGGAAGACAAACGCCATCACTCTGAACATCCCCCCCTTCCTTCTTCTTCCCCAGCTTTTTTTATTGCTGAGCATGACGTCATATGGTATGGAATAGCCCTTTGGCCAGTTGGGGTCAGCTGTCCCAGCCGTGTCCCCTCCCGACTTCTTGTGCACCCCCAGCCTACTCGCTGGTGGGGTGGTGTGAGGAGCAGAAAAGGCCTTGACTCTATGTAAGCACTGCTCAGCAATAACTAAAACATTCCTGTATTATCAACACTGTTTTCAGCACATATCCAAAACAGTCCCAAACTAGCTACTATGAAAGTTAACTCTAGCCCAGCCAAAACCAGCACACAATCTAAAAGCAACTCGATTTGGCAAGTGGGGCAGTAAAGAAACACAACTTGGGTTGCCAGTAGGCTAATAGCATTAAACTTATTTAGCACTAATATACAGTCAAGCCTGGACAATAATCGGGAATCACTGGCAAATAGGAATAGATGGTGAACAGGGGAGAAAGCAAAAGGCGGCATCTGCATCTCACTCAAGTCAGTGGAAAGTGGGTCACGTCTAGGGAGTTGAGATGGAGGAAGGGGTATGGCAATAGCACCATCTCAGGGACACTGAAACAGAAATCCAGGTGGTGTGTGAGTCACAACAGGGACAGAGGCATGGGTTTGGGAGAGAAGATGTGGGCAGAAATGGTGTACTGAATTGACCAGAGCCAATGCAGATCCATATAAACTCTTTAGAAATAGATAACCAAGTACTTTGGCACCTCAGGTCAGTTTCTATACGAACATTTGAGTCTCTCCTCACTGAACCCTCACAGTTAAGAGTATGGTTTTGTTACAAAGGTGGTGTCCAAGCTGCCGAGAGTACTGCTGCCTACTCACATCACTAGATTTCAAGACTAGCTTTGTGGTCACCCTACCAACATTTATATCAGCTGACAATCTGCCTCAGAAAAATGTCATTGATTCTATTCCTGAACTTCATTGCTGTTATGTATATTTCAAGGAATTGCTTAGATAGGAGTGCAGGTGGTTTATTATGTCTGTCACACTAACTTCAGGCCCAGCCATTTCCCATCTGAAGTCAATAGTAAATTTCCATAAATTTCAAATAGAAATCAGAAACTGTGCTCAAGTAACAGATGCACATCTGCTTTGGAATGTCATAAACAGTATATTCAGCTCCATTAGACCCTGTTGGAAAAAAAAAACCAATATAGGAGGACGAAGTCATGTTTAATCTAAAGCAATTGACCTTTGTTTTCATGTGCTTGAGTGCTTCATGCACTGAAGCAAGAGGCAGTGAGCTGCTTTGGAAACAGTAAGTTTGTTTTCCCAGTTTTGCTCTTACAGTCAGAGGAGGAATCTTAATGGAAACCATAGGCCAGGAGTAACCACACTTTATTTACATTTGGGAATGGAAAACAGCGACACATGTTAAGCGCCTCTTCAAATGATCATACCCTACAAAATCTGGGGTTTATTTTATGGATGGTAGAAAATTCACTGGAGGGATTTTTGTGGCATCTGAGAAGACAGAACAATGGCTGAATGGAAAAAATGCAAAATACGAACAGTGCAGCACTTTTATGGGCAGACTCTGTTGCCTGCTCTTTGATACCTGGGTTTTCTTCCAAGATTACTTGACTGCTTGGGCATTCTTAACTGCCTGAATTTTTAGTCACTGTTATTTTCATGAGCATTGCAGTAGGAACAACCCCATTTCATCCCAGACATTTTAGCTGATATTGGACCTTGTAGGTTTAAAATTTGATCAGGCACTGTGACCTCCATGTAAATTGGAGGAGGGGTCTCTTTCCATGTACAGTCATTAAAATATACTTAGATATATTTAACCTTTCCCCATGGTCCTGTGGTTCAATATCCACCTTTCCTCTGGCATACTCATTCCATGTGGGTAAAATAAATATAAGTAATTTCAAAATCTGGGCTGTGAAAACATCTGTGATTATCCATACAGCAGCAGATCTTAAATCTCTTGACCACAGACAAATTGTTCCAGAGACTCTCCTGATAGATGTCCTCCTGCCCCACAGATCTTCCCTGTAGTCCCACATCTCTTGGAAAACTCTTTCTTTGTGACTGTGTCTGGGAGTGCTGAATCACAGATAAAAAGCCATGTAACTCTCCTTTCCCCTCCCAAAGCAGCAGGTTCTGCTTCCTTTCCTAGCCTAGTCCTTAAGACAGGTGAGCATTGACTACAGCAATGACTACAGAGAGAAGCTGCACCTACTCTAGCTTTAAACCACAGGGACGGCTTTGGCACTAGCAGTGCTTCCTGCAGATCCAACAAGATCAGCAAATCTGGGATTATGCTTCCCATAACTGAGCAATTCAGGGAAATCTTCAAGTAATAGGACTGGACTACATAGAGGACCTCAGTTTAGTATGAAGATACCCAAACTAGCTGTGTATGAATGAGCTGGGTACTGGAAGTAGCCCAGCCCTAACAGCATAAATCTAAGCAGTGATGCTGAAACTTGACATGTTTATTTAGGAGCACTTTTACTTAGGTAATTAAATTTTGCCATTGTGAAAGCTGTAAGAGAAGCCTTTCCCCACCGAGGTGCTCAGTAAAACTCCCATCAGCTTCACTAAGTAAGAACAGCAGTTCTGATTTCTGTGATGCATCCAGCTACTCCAGTCCCTCTGTTCCAGCAGTGGCCAATAGCAGATGCCTCTTGGAGAATATAAAACAAGATGACTCTGTGATGATACTTTTCCCAAAATACTCTCGCAGCCTTCAGGAAATTGTGGTTGAGAGACTTCCTGTGCCAGAGGTGTATTTCTGCATTTAATAGCCTTCTGTGGGCTTGTCAACAGTGCCAGGGTTTACTCACTGACTCCTAAGAAGACTTAGAATATATTCTCACATGGGTATTTTGAGACATAACTACACAGTACATTCAATTGACTGTAATAATAAGTTAGCCCCCTTCAGGGACTATACTTTCTATTACCAACAAACAAGAAGAGGAAGAAAATATTGTCTGAATTTGATCACATCAGTCATCCATGGGTACTCTGTGTTGTTTTCAGCAGCAGGAATAGCAATCAGGTTGCCATCTGGCTGGTTTTCAAATGGCCTGTCCGGTTCTGCTGTGGTCTCACCAGTCACTGTTAGGGCTATCACAAATTGCATTGCACAAGCATGACTACATTTGACCAAACAAGGTATTTGTAAGATGGAGGATGTAAGACAGATAGGTGGTCAGAGATGCCCAAAGGAAAGCAAGGCATATGTCCTGGCTTTGACTTGGAGTCAGTGAGGGCTGGAATGAGGTGGGAGTAGCAAAACATCATTCTGGGAAGGAGCACTGTAATCTTCCTGAAATGTTAGTATTTAATTAATTTAATAACTGAGTAGGGGTGGAATTTTAAAGAAATTATACATAAAGTTATTTTTTAAAGTCAACCACAAGGTCAGAAAGTTGTATGTTCATGAGGTAGCACAAAATCAGCAACAGCAAATAAGTAATAAAAATTAGGAAATGTAGGGTGCAAGTCATGCAAAAGTGAGTCCAAGAAAAATAAGGGATTGACGCTTCTCTGTTGACATTTACCAGCACTTCAGATTCTCTCTAACATCTGTTTCCGAGTGAGACATTATTTCAAAGGAATTCATTCAGGGTGGATGAAATATTTAGTTATTATAAGACTTGTTTTTCTTACTCTTCAGTGATGGCTTTCATCCATTGAGATCTGCCTATCTATCCTCTTCTTCTTCATCAGTAAGAAGTATTTGAATTACTGCAAGGATATTCACTGAAGATTTAACAAGGTAATTTATCTATGCTATATATTGACTTGACAGTTTTTCAAAGAGTCAGACAGGCCTTCTCAGGGATAAGAGAAGCAGTCTTTGTCTAGTCTTTCTATGTGTTACTTACAACACTCCCTTCAGAAAGCTACTCATGCCACCGAAGATGCAAATCCTTAGATAACCCTGATCTTACAGCTAAAGAGATGAAATAGAGAAGATACTTCAACAAAGATCAATACAGCCAGGGGGAACCCTATAATTCACCCAGAGCAGCTTTCTTCTTCTTTGATTCCAAGTCAGTTTTGTTATTTTAGGAACCTGGGGATCAAAGTCTTTTTCTCTCTGGTATTTTCATATAATTCTGTGATACTTCTTCGACAAAATTATGCCACATGCATCTGCTACAAGATTTTCATCCACTTAACTTTCTGTAATTCACATACTTTTTCTCTTGTTTAAATGATATGCAAAATAGAATTGTATTCATTATAACATTCATAGCAGTAAATGAGCATGTTTTGAATGAGAGAGGCATTGCAAGCTTTTTAAGAAAACAACAGAGTACTTTATGTGGTCATATGCTTTAGGAAAAACTCAGTTTCTTTAGTTCAACTCAAAATTAGGAAAAACAAAAAAAGGAAAACCAGAAAATTTTATCTTTTTTGAGTTTTTGGAGTTTCATTGAAACAGAAAATCCAGAGTGAAGCACAAGGAACAGGATGAACAATTCAATAGCAATCTGGCATCTTAATTTTACATGTGTCTAAATAAATTTTAAACAATTTTAATTAGTTTTGATTGAAATGTGCCCCTATAACAAAAATAATTTTTGTCTTGCTGAGAGAGCTACCCATGACTCCTATCTTTGTTTTGCAAATATATCTTCCTTTTTAGGCTTGTATCTTAGCCTATGCAACAAAACTCAGGGACTGAGGGCTAACCATAAGCACAACAGAAAGATGCATATATCCAGGTCAGAAGTTTATCAGGACAGTGTTGTAACCATGGTCCCATCCTCTACTTTGTGGTTTGCGGTGTGAGGAACAGCAGGGCTATCTGCAGCTGAGGGAGGGATTTGGGTGCACAGGTTGACAGCAACTGCTGCTTATTCTCCGGCTGACAGTAGGAACATCAACTCCAACTCTCCTCCTTGAAGCCAGACCCAACTTTCCCCCATGTGTTCCCCTTCCTCTACATGGCAGCCTCTTCCTGGCCAGGATTTGGATCACCACCTTCAGGGTAGCAAGTTCCAGCTCTGGAGCCTGAGAAGCCTTGAGCTGATTGAAGTGTGCGCACTGCTGGAATTGCTCTGCAGGTCCTGTGAATGCATTGTATTATTGACTATTAACAAACATTTAGACAGTGTTATCTATATCAGCATGACTTGCCAAGCCTACCAGATGAGATTTTTTCTCTTCCACTTAGCAGCTGAGCAAGTCCATTTACCCTGAATATCTGCATGTGCAACTGCAAGTCACTTACTTACCCATTAATTCTTGTGAATATACACACAGCAGGAACTGCGTACCCACCTCCCTTGAGAAAGCATCAAGCTCCTCGTCCTGTGACACAAAGTGAGTGTCAAAGTGAAAGATACCCTTCCATGAGAACCCCAGCTCAGCAGATACCAATACGCCAGGTAGAAAAGACTACATGCAATTAGCAAACCCAGACGCCTTCCAGCCAGCTGAAAAATCTCAGTTAGAAAGATTACATCAATTGCTTCATAGCTTAAAGTTTTAAGGAGCTAAGTTTTCAGTAATAAACTTGTAGCATTTGTGGCAATTGCCCTTTCACCCCCTCCAAATATGTTGACTTCTGTTAACTAATTGTATCAAATCAGGTTAGACAGTTTCATTTTCAAATAACAAAGAAAAACATAAAAGAATACGAAAGGTGCTACCAAGAAATTCCCTTCTCAAAAATTCATGCTTTTCCCTTGCAAGAAGCTTATTTTACTTGCTGTTCTTCTATGGCATGTAACATATTAATCTTCAAATCCCCGTATGAAAGATGAAAATGGGCAATAATACTTTAGATGTTTGTCACTTTAGGGGCTTGGAGAATAACTTGCTTTTAAACTGCCCAGGAAAATCAGATCTAATCAAGCAGCTGAATTTTAAGAGCAAACAAATGAACAAAAATATTAGTAAAGGTCCTCTAGTTTACAAAACAATGTGTGTAATGAATAGTGAGGACTAAAAATAGAATATTGGAGGAGGGTGTTTAGCCTCTTGCACAAATGTGTTTTCAGAAAGTTTATTCTGAGCTAATACAAGAAAAGTTCCGAGACAATCCAGTGTCGTTACAATACATATCTCTAGGAAATGAAACATGCATAAGCAAAACAAGATCTCAGGCATACAGTTGTCTCTTACGTGCTCTTTATCTGTCTGAGGCTTTGGTCTTCTTACCAACACACTTTGCTTTCTGCTCATGTCTCACTCTCCAGCAACCAAGGGTGTTTTGTAGGCTGTTACTATAAGAGGGAGTCTAATTCTCCAACAACATATTGGCATGTGAATATGAAACAGACAACTGTTCCCTGCTTTCCCAGGCCTTATTTTATCTCAGTAGAATGAAATCTACCCATTTGGAACTTCTCTTTAGACTAAGAAGCTGACAAATATTTTAACCTTTTAAAGAGTAGAAAAGACCTGGCTTATTAAATAACTGCAAATACTCCTGCTGGCTTTAATGATCTCTGAATCAAGCTGTAATTTTGGATAGAGATGAAAAGCCTGATAATATCTAGTTGGAAATAGATGAAATTTCTTGCAGTGCAGAATGAAGATTCTTCATTTCTACATTTGAAGGGATGTTCAAATGTGAACACTTGAAATTAAAAGACATTTTTAAAAATGTAATGGGTAAGTAAGTAAGAAAAAGGTCTATAATGCCAAAACATTGCTCTGTTGAAAAGAGGTCTTGTCACACAAAAACTAATTTGTTCTTTGACAAGGATGCAAGACTGGATGATAAACGTGTCTCTGAAACTGTAATATTCTTAGAACAAGATGTTGGTACAGCTGATCCTGTCTGGGGGTATGGGAAAGAATTGATCATCCCTTTATTTCCCCCAGCTGTACTTTCTATTAATCTATGATGTTACTTTTTTTTTAAGTGTTTGAAATAGAATTGCCTCAAAGTTTGATTAAACATCAGAACCAATGAAGAATACAATATACGGACAAAGAAGTGACTGACAAATCCTAAATACGATCTATCAATAGGAAATCATTAGCAAAAAGATGTAGTTCTTGGGCAGATTGCCTGGGAGTGATTCTGCCTCAGGGTTATGTTGTTGTACATGTTTCATCAAGGAGTATCAGAGAAGTACGAAGTCATTTTTAAGTATGGACAAAGCCTGGTAGCTTGTTAAGTAAAGATAAGGACAAGACAATGATACAGAGGGATCTAACATCATTTGTTTATCACCTGGCCTATTGAAATAACTTCAAGATACCCTGCTGCAAAATAGTATGTTATGATATCATGGAAAACAGGGATCCCAAAAAAGGATTTAGGAGTCATATTCAAGAAACAAATGAGTGTAACTGCTCAACAAAGTGATGTGATCATGGGAAGTCTCTTTAAGAAAGGGTTTCACAAATGCCTTTTGAGTCATGTAGGTAACAGCTGAGAAGAACAAACTACTTCAATTCTTGAAATCCAGTTCTCCTTTTCTATGGTTCTTGGCTTACATATAAACAGAAGAATAAAGAGCAGAAAACAGGGAATGGCTTTACAATTTGTAAGCTCACTTTTTACAGTATGCTGAGTTTAATCCCGCAATACATTTTACACAGAAAGCAGATCTATGCTGTGCAAAAGACCCCCGAATTAAACCTCTCTTGACCTATACATCCAGATCACATAGCAAAACATTTTATAGAAATATAACCTGAAGTCTCAGAAGCAACTAGGAAGTCCTGCCTAGAGGAACTATCTCAGAGCAGTATTTTCTACTGTTAGAGTGCAGAAAACAAAATTTTCGCAATGGAAGTCTCCTTAATCTGTAAAAGTTGTCAAGCCAGACATAGTCTAGTGAGAAATAAATGACAATGTTTGCTTAAGTGGTGGAGGTAATTAATCACCTAATTAACTGTCTAGAGATGTGGTGACCTCTCTACTTCTTGAGGACTCCAAATCAAATTATAAGCCTGATACTAATTTATTGGGCAATGCTAAAACCTCTGGCATACCTCTGAGTGGGAAGACTTGGCTAGTACACCCTCATGTCTGTAAAAATGTGGATCTCATAGAATTCTGAGCATTAGTCCCCAGCATAGATTCACTCATGTTTCATAATCTGACCTGCTCAGGTCAGGAAGAGCAGGGCACGGTGAAGCTTGGAGCACATCACGCCATGGTGGAGGCAGTGCAGGAGGCATGACATTGGTTTCTAGATATCATCTCATGAAGAATTTGATTGTCCTGTAAATTGCTGAGAGTTATGCAAAGCACTTGAACACACTGAAGCAACTAGTAGAGACAGCTGAAAAATGTTCATTTTTTTAGCTGTCATCAAAAAAATTTCAAAATTTTGAAAAGCCAAAAACTAGTTTGGATTCAAATGAGGTAAAAGTTAATATCTTTTACTCCCTCCTGAAAACTAAAATAATAATAATAATAAAAACAACCCAAACACCAAACCAACCCATTTACCATTTCTGGGCTTGTTTTATGGAGAAAAAAAAAAAAAAGATCTTTCTCATGAAAATTCATCCTATGTCCAAAATAGAGGAAGTATGAACAGAATTTTTCAACCATCCAAGGGAATAGTGATTTATGTTAGAGATCAAACCAAATAAGACTGAGTGTTTTTTCTCTATCTTTCTCTCTATATGTGCTTATGTATGTATAAAGGAAGGCATGCATACACAATTTGTATGTATGCAATGTATTCACATCCAAAACACCTATTCTGGGGGACTGCGTGGACATTCTCTGGCTTCCTGTGAAGTTCCAGAGGCTTTAGGATGTGTTCAGCAGAAACCCATAAAAATTTTTTACCCATAAAAATTCAGCTGCTATCACTCATGAGAGCATGCTATCACCCTTGAGAGCAGCGCAGCCTTTGAGTAGCAATGTTACATGCAATACAGACAGCTACATTGTAATTGCTTCTGTTATGAGAGAGAGCATGATTTCATCTGGAAGCTTTTGGCTTATGGCTACACTCACTTATACTTAATCATCCTTTTGCCTCTGTGATATATTACAGCAGGCAGAAGTCTGCAGATGATAGCAGGTATCTCAGCAAAGGTTGCATGTATTTGGCACCATCCAATGGCATACATACCTGTGGGGCTTTTTTATTTCAGCTGTAAACGGCATGGAAAGATAAATTCAGCTGCATTCCTTCCTTTCATGGGAGTGGTATTTCACCATGCTGTGGTACCTCCTCTCATGTTGCCTCACATGTGCTGAGAAATGCAACGGATTCTACAGCAGTTTTAGGATTTCTCTTCTGAAAATGTCACTTTGAAGCTGTGGAATCAGCCGTACTCAAAATGAAAAACACTCTCAACAGCATGGAAAGAGCTGGAAGCTAAAATTTCTTTTTTACGGCCTGACCCCAGAAAATGCTGACCTCCTGCATCTGTCCATTTTGACTGACAAATAAATGGTCAGTTTGGATAAAGCACAAAGTTCTGAATGAATACGTGTATTGGCAGGAACATCCATGGAAACTAGTTTATTTAAGAAAGTATTAAAGAAACATTTGCCAAGAGGGAATTTTAAATATATTGTCCTCAAAATCTGGATTATGTTCAACCAAATAATGAACAGATACATGCTGTATCACTTGTGACCAGTCAGAGCAATGAAATTTTGTTTCCACAACACTCTAAAAATGGTTATAAAGTGATCTACCAAGCAGAAATGATTCACATGAAAAAATCTGAGAAATCAGCAAACTGATCCTAAGAATAATAATTTTTAAAAATGCTGTAAAATGTACAGATACCTTAGTCATTATTAGAGGTTATTCAGCCTCCAAAGATGTTGTTGTTGTTGTCCTGGATGGTACAAATATCACTTCAGACAAATGAATTTGTTTCTTAGTCTTTGGTGGATAGACTCTGGTGTGACAGAAGATACCCAAGACCTTACAGATCTTCATTTTTGCAGTCACAGTATCTGATCTCCTTTGGGTAACAAAATTAATTCCTGAATTAACAAACCGCACAGTCAGTGAAGGCTCCAACATAACTGTTCTGTCTATAACATGGCCAGCCAGATTTGTTATTGACAGTCAACTCAAATATTCAGTGAAAAATGTACCCTCCTTTGGCTTGGCAAATGAATGGAGCTTGAGACACGACAAACAAGCTTCTTAAGTTAACATGTTTGCCACAGTTTCCCATCAGTAATTCTCATATGGCTCAACCAGTGCAAAGACTCAACAAGCTGATTTATGCATTGAATGTGAGAGGGAGAGACCCGTTTCACACGTATTGCTGCAGAGCTCTCCTGGCTATCAACACTGCAACACAGCAGCAGGCTGTGCAGGAGGAATTTTCTAGCTTCAAACCTACTCTCCCTCTGGGCCCCATGTATTTTAGGGCTCTGTCAAGAGAGTCTGGGAATTAACAGCTGTGATTTTTCATCCAGATAGGTAGGGAAGGAGAAATTAGCCTGGATGGGATGCTCTCACTTTTCATAAACCTGATGCATCTCCTGGTCAGGGAAGGAAGCCCTGTCAAAACATCACAGCTCCAAAATGGGCCTGGCAGTGATTTGTGAGGCGTTAGGGCAAAACTGAAAAAGGCCATCACTCAGTAGCCTGGGTCAGCAGCCAGCTGCTTCTTCAGCTGATTGTGCTCTGGCGTCTGGGCTGCTCATCCTGAAGACGTTATTGTAACTCTGAGCATTGCCCCAAGTGAAGGCCTGGGAGTAAGTGAACTTAGGCTGCAAAATTAAAAGGTGCAGAAGTAGTTCTTTGTGCCTCAGAGACCTCTTGTTCCTTTTTCTTCCTTTATCCCACTGGCTCTGACCCTGTTTTGCCTTCTTGTGAAAGACAGAAAGAATTGGCAGAGCTTTTACCCCCAGCTCTTCTCTTCTGCATAAAAGCAGTGCTGGGGCAGCCCAAAAGCCGTGACTTCATTTTCTTTATTTTTCCAGTCCTTTCATGTATTGTCTGTAGATTTTAGCATCCACAGAGCTGTGGCATCCTCAGCAAGGACTTCTGCAGCACATCACTGAATTGTTCCACTCCTGCCGACTTTCCTCCAATTTTCAGCTTCTCTTCCCATGTCTTCTTAGTGGATCACACCCAACAAATAGCTGCTGCTCACCTCACCGTGGCTACAGTCATTCAAGCAGTGCTCGATGGTGGGGTGCAGCAAAGTCTGCTCTAATTAACAAAGACAAACAAGGACTATGTTGCAGTGTGAAGTTCTGCAAGGCCAAGTTAGATCCAAGAAAACAACCAACCATTTTTTGGCCAAAAACCTTATGCGAACTGCCAAGAACTGTGGAGCATTGAAACTTCACTGCCCCTCTCTCTGTGTGAGGAACATTGGTTTTGACCTGCCTCTTCCAATATAAACATAATTCTATGTGTGTGTCGTGAAAATGCACACACAAAAAGAACTGCTTCACTGCCCGTTTGTCCCTTGCTGGGAAGGAACAAATCGAAGAAACAAATGGAATATGTTAGTCACGTTGCTTCATGCACTGCTGGAATGCTTTCAGATACCCTGGTGCCTTCAATTAGGATCTCTGTAGAATTAAATATAAATGATTGTTTTGGACAGTACTGTGACATCTGAAATTAAGTATGAATTACATGAAGCCAGGCAAATGTGACATCCATTAGAATAAGCACGTACCAACCTTCATGAAATATATGTGTTTTGTGGAACTCTTTCATCTGGCTAAATTGCAGATGACTGGCTAAGGTATGCTTTGATTTTTTGGTAGTGATGTTATTCATATTATTTGAGTACCCATAATTGTGAAGTGCCTTTTTAGAGATAACGTACATCCTCCTCTCATACAAATGGCACATATAATACTCTTAAGTGGCATTACTGAAATCAGGCAGACTGCTGACAGCTGACAAGATTGAATGCAAGTGTCTCAGATTGGCCAAAATCTGCAAACAGATTTGTAAGAAAAACAGTTCCCAATTTCGAAGTTCTTTTCCTTTTGAAGGATTTGTACCTATTTCACTTATAAGACTAATTTTTCATTATTTTTGCTTGCAATATTTTTCCTGAAAGCTTTACATAATGGTTAAAGGGTGCTCTCCAACAATGCCAATAGTATCAAATCACATATTTCATTTAAAAGACCACTTTTATTTGTTTCTTGCCAGGTGTCATTGCATCCTTCTGACTAAAAGAAAAAAATCCATCCTTTCACTTCAAAACTCTCCAATCGGCATTATGACATCTTGAAAATCACTCATCCATTTCAGCGGGATCAGCATTTTTACAGTCGATTTCATCAATACGCCCGAGTTAAACAATTGTAATCCTTTCTCAAACCAGAAGGTGGCAAGCACTCTTAAAGTATGAGCTGTATTGAAACAAGACAGGCTCCCTCTGACAAAGTCTCAGCCACCATTGTCCTCTGCTCAAACACTCAGCCTTGGGCTTCCCAGACAGAGATTTGTGTTCAACCGCGTTCAGTAAATCACAGCAGGACGGGACTAAAAAGGGAAGCATGGAAGAGATTTAAACATATCTTCTGTTGTAATTTAAGCAAGGAACTCTCTGAGACTAAAGTAGAAAATAATTGCGTAGAAAATAAAGCTGACCGGAAGAAATGAAATTTCTGCCCCACAGCAGCTCTGGCAAAGGGAGGGCTCCTAAGAGATCGGGCTGGCTGCCAAGCGTGGCCGCAGAAGAGCCATGGAGCACCTGGAGCTAAACCTGCCTCACAGCCCATATGTAAATGTAAATTAATCTTACAAAATACGAAATAATGCTTTGTGTGGGTTTTCCCAGAAGAAAACTAGCCCCAAACCTTATTTACTGTTTTTCAGCAAAAGCTGCACGCTTTTTCTGCTAATGTGTCAGTCTTATAAAAATGGAGTAATTTGTGTGTGCAAACAATAGTAGAAAGCTAATGTGTTCTGGGGTGCCAAGTTGGTAGGAAATTGCCTCTCCAGCACTTTCTTCTCAAGCATTTTAGTTACATTTCAGTCTGTAACTTAGCTGGGGGGAAAAGGCCTCCCAGGACATACTACAGAGAAGTGCCTGAATGGTGAATTAATACTTCTAGATAAATTTGTTATACAAGGAAACCAATATACCCTCCATTTTAGTATTCTTTACGTCATGACTTAATTTTAGCACTTGGCCTAAAGACTTCATGTCAGTCGGATTATTTTCCTGACAGCTTTTTTTTTATATATAATGTTTAATGAATTGGTGGAAAAGAAAGTTCTCAAATAAAAGATGTAATTTCTGAGCTTCTTTTTCAAATCCTGAAGGCCTCAAAGCATGAGGAGGGCAACGCAGTCTTCAGGTGCCCATGAGAGTTGACAGGGGCTGATGACTTGAGAGCAGTGACAATACAATCCTCTCTGACATTAATCCTTGGCTGGGAGCGAGAGACTGCTCCTGCCACTGTTAGTGTCCTTAAATATATACCACGGCGCAGGTGGCTGCAGTGCTGAGAAATCAAATTCATCCGTACCACCCCATGCCAGGCACTTGGTGGAAAGGTGATCTCTGCCCCTTCCACTTCCACATGAAAGTATGAGGAAGAAAAAAGGATGAAAGGACACGCCAGAGAGCAGGGAGGACAATACCTCTGTCCTCATGGCAGGCTATGGCCTCAGCTTTCCTTTTCTCTTGACCATGTTAAATATTGGGGAAAGAGGGTTGTTTGGGCTTTTTTAAAGGTGTTACAGTAAAGATGCAAATTAAATCACAGCAGATGCAGATGGATTTGAGAAGGACAGTGATCCCCCATGCATTCAAGCCATACTCAGAACCCATTAAACCCCGCGTAGGATTTACCATGTGTAGGGAGCCCAGGCATGCTTGTCTTCACAGAACCACAGAATCACAGAATTGTATAGGTTGGAAAAGACCTTTAAGATCATCAAGTCCAACCATAAACCTAACACTACCAAGACTACCACTATACCATGTCCCTAAGCACCTCATCCAAATGTCTTTTAAATACCTCCAGGGATGGTGACTCAACCACTTCCCTGGGCAGCCTGTTCCAATGGTTGATAACCCTTCCAGTAGCCTTTCTTGTAGCTTAACCCTTTCATAACCCTTTCTTGTAGCTCTAACCACCAAACCCACATGCAGGAACAAAAACTGCCCCATCTCACAGGCATGTTTCACATGAAGTGCACCACTGCAAGTGGCTTCCTCGCCCTGAGTACCTTCTGCTCACAGCTCTGCCATGGGGACTGGCTTTGCCCCTGGAGCAGAATAATGACAGCGTATTTAACCCCTCATCCTCCAGTTACCTTGCCTCACGCTGCAAGCCCGGTGCTGTTTGCACTTGTGCCTCTGAACTCAGCAGTGAAACACCCTGTGTTTACTGAGCCCATGGGTCAAGGGAGCTCAGAGTCCAAAGTCCTGCTACTCCCTGCAAAATGCACGCTGACCTACTGAGCTGGTAACGAATCCAGAGGCAGCAGGAGGAATGGGGTGGGATAACATCTGAGGTAATGCCAAGGGATACAGTGCAGTCACAGAGGAAAGCTGATGCATATAGAGGAAGTTTGAGGCAAATAGGTTTTAATTAGAGTATCATTCAGCCCTTTGGATATTTGCTGAATACTAAGTCAGATTTAACAAGGCATTTCCTTGCCAACCATCGCATACATTAAAGATTGCACAGAATGAAGAAAGAAGTCCTAGGGGAATCCTAAGTAGAAGAGACCTAAATCAGAGTTTAAAGGGTGAACTGTATCTTTTACTCTGCTTACGAGTACCTACCAGGGCAGCAAAATGTTATTGCCCACTCACCCTGGCTTCTGCTTACTTCTGCCAGCTGGTCTTACTATTCCAGTTTTAATAGGTGTCACTGCAAAACAGGACACCTGTGAATAGGTGCCTTCTTCTGAGTTGGACTCAAAGCAAGCACAAAGCAAGGACCAGAAAGGACAAGAAACAGAGCAAGGAGCTATTTAAATTGGACATGTAAGTGATGGTTCCTGCAAACATGAGACTGAGGCTGAAAAGTGAAATCTGCAAAGACTTCCTGACTTTTTTAGAGAAAGATACTGCCTACTCTTTTCTCCTGACATTGGTACCCTTTCTACTCCTTCACACCTACAAAAATGGACCAATGCTCAGTGCCTGGTCCTTTTCTTTTGGAATTGCTGTGCTAAGCAGCTCAGCAGTCTGCAGGTACCAGCCAAAGCACCATCTGGTCAAGCAAAGGAGACCAACTTGTCCCTCTAAAGGGATGGTAAGGCACTGGCTACGCACTAGAGGACTTGTCAACGATACGGAGAGCTTGCCATGTAGAAGAACAAAGCAGAAGCCATACATACAATAGAAGGTTTGAGGGACCTCTGCAAGCCCTCTCAGATGAATAGAGATTTCACCTAAAAATGGATTTCCAGAGCAATTGAAGGTGTTTGGGTGAACGTGTCATGTGGCGTATTTTGGGGGGGGAAGAAGGGGCAGGAAAGAACAACCGGCAGAGACATTATCACATCTTATGTCAGCTTTCTCAGACTGGAACTTTTCTGTTTTGTTTCTTTGCCTTCTAAATGGCATTTGTACCCCATTAAAAATTAAGCTAGATTTTAATATTAAAATAACTGTGAAATGATGTGAAAACAGAATAGGTTCACCCAGATTAAAAATTTTTATATATACTTTTTTTTCTCCTTTGCTCTATTTCTCTAAATTTTTTCCAGGTCAACACAAACAAATTCCTCCCCGACTCTTCAGTCTGTCCATTACAAGACCATTTAGCCCTATGCTTATGCTTAAAGATGCATCTGAACCTTCTTCTGTCAGTATTGCAACACAGTCTGACACTGTACTGTCACCTTCCTGTGACTGTGCGCTGTGACCTTCATACTTTCAAACATCTCCTGCCTTAGATTTTTCAAAGAATAAAGAAATATCTGTGGTTAGTTTACTAGGTCAAACCCAGTCCATCTCAGGGCTCTCTGAAAGCTGGCTATATTCTACCCCTGACTATTGTCTCCAGTTGAAAACTGTGGACTTTCTTTTCATATTTTCAGGAAAGAGATTTAAAAGTAAAAGAAAGGGGAGAGGAATGTAAACCTTAATGTGCATACAAATGTGGCAGGGAGTGAATGCAAAGAAAATTCACACTCCAGTTGGCCTCTCCTCCTCTGTAGCCCAGGCTGAAACAGCCCCTGCGACTACTGTCTTTGGCAGCTGTTCAGTGGATCGCAGCTGAAGATCCTCATGTAAACCTGTGGGAATCAAACCTGCCAAGTTCCTCATAGCTCCGCTTGGTACAGTCTCATCTTTATTTAATGCTCTTTTTTCCCCTGCTGTGGCTTGGCGCAGCTCTTCTCTGTAACTTCCATAAAGATGCGCAGGCGAGAAGCATCGCGTACTTAGGAGATGAGCAAACCTCTCCACCTCCCTGTCATCC
This sequence comes from Mycteria americana, assembly GCF_035582795.1. Taxonomy (NCBI): domain Eukaryota; kingdom Metazoa; phylum Chordata; class Aves; order Ciconiiformes; family Ciconiidae; genus Mycteria; species Mycteria americana. The sequence goes on from NC_134370.1 coordinate 11,809,762, forward strand.
TGGTCAGATGTGAGATTCAGACTGGAAAGAAATCACAAGTAGACAGTCAGAAGTGGCCTGAGAGTCTGGTGAGAAAGGAAGGACTGCAGCAGAGGAGGCAGTCGCTGCTCATCGCTAGTTCTTGCCCCAAGAGAAGGCATAATTTGGCCATGGCACTGTCAATGAGAACTATTGAGTTTCCAAAGCCCAGTGAAATCCTGGGCTTTCAAGAAAGCAAGAAAACAGCCTGTCTGTCAGGGAGTTTTTCAGAACAAAGACGCCCAAAGTCATGGTCTCCCCAGACTCTGGGCCCGCATTTTCCCCTTACCTGCCCATCTCTGCTTGGAAAACTTGTGCAATCTTTCACTGTAATACCAGCTTACCATCCGTCTAGCTGTTGAGGCAGAATCAATATTGCATCTAGTTCTCATTAACTTTTGGGTGAAATGTGCATGCTCCTGGCTCCACTAAGAAGATGGCTGTTATTTCCCCATTCTACAGATGTCCCTATTTGTCACTACATTTGCAAGCATGACCCTGGAAGTCAGACTCCATTACAGCAACAATCACCAGTCCAGGGGGAAATTAACCAAAAAAGGATTTATTTATTTTTTCAACAGAAAACAAGCAAACAACAACAAAATGCATCTTGGCAAGGTAATTGAAAGAAACTCATCACTTTTAATGAAAGTTAAAGTGATTGTATTCTAAGCAAGTTAATTATATCACTGTATTATTGCTGCCTGACAGATTAATTTCATTTATAGTCAGTGGGGAGGTAACCCACACTAGAAGCCCATTGCGACGCTTTTCATTGATTTTTAACAGCCTTTGGATTGGATCTTTGGCCAATTTTGCCTTTATGCCTCTATAATGCTGAGCCATGAAAGAACAGAGAGTTTAGTTCTACTTTTTGTGCATTTTTTTTCAGAAGGAAAATGATCGGCAGTGATGATATTAATACTGCAAAGTGAACTAGATCCCCTTCTGACAAGTCCAAAATACTGTTTTAATAGCATTATGCTCTTGCCAGAGGTGCAGTAATCACCTGCTGAAGTGAGTTTTCATAGGAAAATGTGTTTTTTTCTTGCTCAAAACACTATTATTGTAATACTCTAATTTTCAAAAGGTCATTTTTTAACTATTTTTTTCCACTTAAAAATCATTATAATAGCTGTAACACAGAATAGCTGAGAGTAGCATCTTCATGGTTAAGTGCGACTTTTCACTTTTAAAGTAGCACTCCTTTGGTGTTACTTAAAAGTGATGATGTTACTTTCAAAAATAAATCATCTTGTCCATCAATTTATGACTATTTTTCAGCTTTGTACCTGTTAGGGAATTGTTCTACAATTAAAGAAAGTAGGAAAAGATTCACTTACTCTTTTTTTCCCAAGGAAAAAAACCCCGCTTTCTACAGGAGAAGTTTGAATGGGGATCTTTTCTGCTAAAATCACTTTGGGGAAAATTTTTCTTCTCTGCTGGGTATTAGATGCAAGCTTTTTCTTCTTCTTCATAAGATATTGAATCAAACCTCTTCCAGTTGAATGATGTATGCAATGTGTTTACTGGCTGTCATTCTTTATGGTCCACATGATAGCTGTAATCCAGGGTGCAGTCTTGAGACAGCCAGCTCCATCTGCACCCTTCTGGCCAGATTTTCAGTTCCTCAGCTGCTCAGCAAGACCTGAGATGCTTTCAAATTAAATCAGTGCTGTTTAATCTACAGGGTTTTTATACAGTATTTGCTTTGAGTCATAGTTGAGATCTGTACGCCTAGAGACCACATCCTATAAACATTTGTAAAGTAGGAATGAACACCAGAGAGAGAATTATCCATATACAGAGAGAAAAAAGCTGCCCTGAGATGTTCAAAACATTAAAAGCGCACTTTAAAGTTCATTGATTGTTTCTTTAATATCCAGGCATGGGTATTTTCCTGACCCTCATTTTCTTTTTCATGGCAAATGTAAAAAGTAGAAAGTTTCTTGTTCGTGTTTGTGTAGTTGTTGAAAGTATAAAAAAGTAAGCTCCTGCAGTCCCTGTAGCAGTAGGCAATAGCTCATAGGGCTAAGCACCTGGTCTAAAACCCCCAGAATTTTAGGCTCCAGCCTCAAAAGCACCTGGCTGATCCTTTACATGTTTACAGAAAGCAATGTCAAATATCACGCAGCTTAAATGTTCGCTGAAACACGCACAGGCTCAACAAGGTTTAAAGTTCTCTGTGCTGCTATAAAAAGCTCTGCAGCACCTCACAGTTCCCCGTGATGAGGCTTTGTTTTATTGTTGCTAATCTAACTTTCTATCCCACCTGCTCTGGTACAGCAAGGCGCTCAGTGGGTCTCACTCCCTGTCCCAGAAGTGGCTGCATGTCAGTGACTGGTATTTAGGTGTAAAATGCACAGCTACAAGGGATAGCCTCTCACTAGAATTTCAAATCCAGTCCTTCCACACTTTAGTTTCATATTTTTGTTTTATACTGAAGAGAATCAGAGTTGAATTCACTTATCATTCCAAGGTGTTGGCTCAGAGACAGAGGAGTATCTGCGTCTTTGTGCTGGATCTGCTGTAAGGGAAGTCTCATGAGAATAGGTACTTCAGGAAAGTGAGAAACACAAAGTCAGACTAGTCTGTAAAATGACAGCCAGCAAAGGCAAAATGTTAGGATACAGGAGTAGTCCATTGAAAGAAAAGTCTGTGGAGCTCCTGATGAGATCAGGCTCATGCAGGCTCTGTGGGATGAGGAGCTGGGAAGACATAGCTTATGGACTCTGGAGAATCAGAGAAGTCACTCATGTCTAAAGTGACAGCCGCAAGACTGTGTGTCTTGCACGTGCTGTGAAGCTGCGAGCGTAGATCTCCCCATGGCTAAAATCACCTTACCCCCTAGTTCACATGGGATCACAGTGCTGCCCACGGCTGAGTCCCCCCAGCTAGGCAACCACAGTAGCTGTAAGACAGTCACATAGCCAGAAGAGAGTCACAACGAACTATGCGGTAGTTCCTCAAGAGCATATTCATATTCATCTTACTCATAAGACATGGCTAATTGTTCACATAGGAGCACAGACTATTTATTGGTTTTATTTATAACATTTATAAGGTTCTCTGGATATGTACCACATTCAGTATTTTTTATGGTTGAACTCACCCTCACCTGGGTAATTTCACAGGATTTCAATGCTTTTATGGTGGTGTAGAGCAGTTTACACATGAAAAAAGAGTATATCAGTCTGGTGCCTAGTCTGGAAAAGAGATGAATGAGGGGAAGGAGGTGCTGCATGATAGAGGTCTATTAAATCTTGTGTGGCATAAGAAAGGTTCGCCTCTGGCAAAACGTGGACTAGGAGATGTTTACAGTTTCTTAACAGGAAGCAGATTTAAAACAAAGCAAAGAATATACTTCACACAATACGGTTATGGATCTCCTTGCTGCAGGATACGTTTTAGTGGGTGCAAAACATTTGTGGCTTCAAAAAGGAACTGGAGAAATCCATAGAAGAAACATTCCTTGGGAGCTATGATCATCCCTTCCCACTCTACAAATACGCAGACTTAAAACAACTGAAAGTTGGGAAAGCAGCCTTCCCAAAGTTGTGGAAATTTCATTATGCGTTTGCCTTTCTATTATACTCTTCCATAGAAACAGGATCCTGGGTGGGGGAAAGTTGGCCTTACCCCTCAGGGCTTTATGTTCTACATTTATCCAGCACTGCAAGCTTGAAATTCATAGAGAAATTTACTTCTATAAATCAAGTTGTAAAACTAGGTCCTCAGTAGACATGTGGCTTTCACTATTAGTTGTGAGGTTAATTTGCTGAAATCCAATAGCTCTGTCTCCAGTGACAGCCATTATTTTCAGATAATAAATGTGATATCAGCAATTCTGATAGCCTTTTAATGTGTTTTCTTTTAAGACAATGCTACATGAAGAATTGCTTAATGATCCAAATTGCGACAAATTTTAGCTACCAAAAAATGAGCTTATAAGGCTGCTTAATGTATTCAATGCATTGTCGCTCGCCAGGAACATACCACACTGTAGGCAGAGAAAGCAAGACACAACATTTTCTTTACAAGGGCATTGTTCTTTATTATTTGCAAGGAAATGCAGTACAGAAAGGAGACAAGGTATAACTCAAGGTAGAGTCCTCCTGTAGGATGCCTGGGTGACCTTAGACAGGGTGCTATTTTCCCTGAGACAGGAGTTAACCAACTAACTTTAAGGGAAGACAGGCTTCCCAGTAAATGGATAGCTGGTCTGAACGTGCCTGCTAACTCAAAGGTATAGCGATAGTTGAGATCGTAAGACACAACACTCTCAGAAGGCTGTGAGGAGTCCCACTGATTTCAGTGGGCTTTGTATCAGGAGTTCCCCTTCAAATACCTCCACATTTTTCTTTAGAAATGTACAAATTTTTTGACTATAGCTTTTTCTTGGGTTTTCCCTTTCAGTGAATATGAAACCATGATACCACTCAAGCAAATCAGTGGTATCATGAGGGACAGGGATCCCTCATGTCGTGCAGTTACTGTCATCTCAAAATGGGTGAGGTCCAGCCTGGAAACAGGGTGCTCTGAGAAAGGTGTTGTGATTTGAGTGCAGCTTGGGGCTCAGCCACAAGAAAAACCTGGTGACAGCGGATCCTCAGCACCTGTCTGTGTGCCTGCTCCTACCCCGCAGCAGATCCCTCATGAGTGCCCTCAGCTGAGCCTGCTGAGGGACAGCAGCATTCACATAGGATAGCCCAGTTTGCTCCGAGAGAGAGTTATGCCAGCTTGGATGACACACAACAAAACTGTCAAATGGCAGCAACTTGCTTCTCTGAGCTCTCAACTAAATTGATCACTGTCATTATTAGCTGAATCACTGAAACTACAAGTCTCAAGGTTTTTATTCTAGGGGGATGTTTTTATAAGCTGCTTGCCTGTTCTACAAATATACGTACTTTCTATGGTTTTAATTTATAGGGCTGACATTAAACACCATCTTGCCCTCTAAATGATTACGAGATTTCAGCCAAAGAGCAAATCACCAGTGACCCCTTATTCAAATACAGATTCCAAGCTCAATCCTTTGTTAGCTTCCTTCATCATAAGAGTCATCTGCTGTATACCACTGGAGAGGAAAAGGTATTTGCAATTTCTGCTTTCAGGACTAATAAAAAACTAGGTAAAACAGTCCCAGTATAGGAGAATATGATCATAGATCCAGATTCACCATATTACCATATTATATGACCTAAAAGGAGCTTACTGTAATGATTAGAAATCAACTATATTGTCAAGAGGTTGTACAGAGTACCTGCAGAGATAGTAAGCGCAAACAAAAGCTACACGAAAATTAATTATGAAGCCAAACCCCTAATTATTCTCATACAAACTGAAGACTACTTGTTTAGTTCATGGGAAAGCTTCCAGCCACTATGCTCTAAAATATCTATGCCTCAGCAGATTTCCAGTGTGGATCCACATTGGAGCTAAGCCATGACAGTTCTTTCCTGTTTTGTTTGCAAAAGATCCCAGCTATGAAGCAGTTGTTCAAGCTGAATTCTAAAGAATACTTTGAGTATAGTAGCCTTGAAGGCTGTAAAATGGCTCTGGCATTTCCCAGGTGTGGAGTGTTGCAGCAGTTTTACGTGTCTGCACTTTCAGCTGTAGTAAAAGCGAGATGTCCTCTTTTTTCCCTTTGTGGCCAGTGAACACCAGTGATTTCCCAGGGACTGCTCCCTGCCTGAAACCCTGTCCTGCCTCAAAAGGACGTTGTTTCTCTCCTAGGCTGGAAGTTACTGACTCCCCCATGCAACTACTGCACCCACAACACAACTCTGTAATGACTAATCTGTGAAATTATTCAATTAAAAGAGCAGTTACAGAGCAACTGTAAAAAGGGAATTAAGGTGGGAAATCATTGGATGACCTGCTGCCCAAGGATCCTAACATGGAATCGGTGTCAGTTCCAGATCTGTGCTTACCACAGTAGGGTTAACTAGATCCCATAGTAGGCTTAAGATCCCATAGTAGGCTTTCCTTTGTCTTCAGTGGCCTTCACAGCTTTCCTAGTACAGCAGCTGGAAAACTGGCTGACCAAGCTCAAGATTTCTCTGTGACAGTTCAGTCTTTTCAAGAATTTTGGGGATTTTTCCTTCCATATAGTTTGTTTGGGGTTTTTTTTCTTCCCATCTGTGAAGGGCATAGGTATCAAGAAAAAAATGAACCAACATGCCCTTGCAAGATATGAATTCAATCCAAGGCAAAAGAGGGCTGTACTTGAAGGCTTCCAACTTCAACAGAAAATCTGTGGTCTTTCTTGTTCTTTCCAGTAGCTGCTTTATTATGGACACATTGCCTTCTGTTCATTGGATCTCCTTGTAAATATTCTTGCCCCATTATTTTAAAGTCCCCAGAAGGAAGATTTTAACTTGACTTTCCATACATTACAGTCCTTCTCCTGCCATAGCCTTGAATCAAACAGAACTAACCAGTTTACCCTGTAATGCAGTACTCTCAGAGAAAACAGGCAGCTGACCAAAACCCTGACCAAACAGTGCACTGCAAAGTATGGCATCTGCTGTGACACCCTGAGCAATCTGCAGTTGGGATGGGGCATATGTTTCACTTAGACACCTAGAAGTTAGATGACTCTCTACTCCAGCTGTCTACAGGTTGGATATCTAGTCTAACTTTGTTCTTGACTACCTCTATTGTCCACAGAAAGAGAAACCTCTGAAGGTAGGCTAGAAACATCTAGCCTACCTTTGCAAGTTAGGAGTAGATGCCCAGGTTGTAGATAACCAGCAAGAAGCAAGTGTCCAAAGGGGGTATGTAGAGAGAAAGCACTATACAAATAGGATAATGGGTTACAAATCAGTGTTTGCCTCTCAAGGATTTAACCCTTGTCTACCACCATCACTTAGCACTTCGTTGTGGTGGTGAGGACAGCTAGTGCAGCACAGGGATGATCAGGAAGGGACTTCGATCCCTAGTAAATGTTAGCAAAATCTCTGCTATATTGGATTTCACAGGACTAGTGGCGCACACACATTGCTCTGGTTCAACCCAGTGCAAAGAAGTGGTACACACCGATATTAGCTGAGTCACATATTATATTGCCTAAGGTAGTATCAGGGATGGGTAAAGCAGCCTAACTTCGTGATCCCTAAGAATACTTAATCCATCTATTTATTATTTATTGTGAAGGCTTAAACTCTAAGATTCATCCCTTTCTTACATTTTGAAAATTCATCCTTTTCAGATTGTAAAGTCACTGCTGCAGAAACTTGATTTGGTGCCTGTTATCCACAACCATATGGATATTTAGATGTCTGATGTCCAGCCCCAGGAGGCTAAGTACCCATGTGGCCTGCTTCTAATAGTAATGTAATCAAAAGAGGTTTTTTTAGCCCTGTTTGTGCTCTCAAAATTTGACAGGGTGGCCTTAGCCCAAAAGAGAATGAGCTGCTTGTTTTCAAGGCACTTTTCCTTTTGCCGCATACTCTTGGGAAGTCTTATGTCACTGAAAGTTATCGACCCCTATGGACAAGCTCTCCACAGGCATTCACACTCACTGACCTTTTCCTGCGTGTGGGAATGATTCCAGCCATGCTTTATGAGCAGTAGTTCTTCATCCTTGATCTGAGTTGTCCAAGGGGATTTCTGCTTTCGTAGTCTTCTTCCTGCTCTGATTTTTGTGGTGAGAAGGAGAAGCAAGGAGCGAACAACGACTGCAGAGTAAAGAGGTGAAGAGGTAGCTAAACCTCTGGGAGCCATTGTATACAAAGGAGGAGATACCACTACTCTATGTTCGGGAAAACTAATTCCACGACATACTTCCATTAGTAGTGTTTGCGTTTTGGGGCAGATCTTTCCCTACTGCAACCCAGTACTTGACCATAAGTTTAACTTTAAAACCACAGGTAACTGTGGTCTGAAAGGAGTGGGACGTGCTTGTCTACTTAACCACTTTCCTAAAAACAAACTGTGCCCCTTTTCAGAATTAAACCCTAAAAAAGAGGCTGGGAAAATGAGCCTGGGATAGAAAAAGAGACCAGCAGGCTAGAAAGACATAAGGCAGAATAAAAATATGTCACAGGCTATTGTAGAAAGTCATTTCTAGTTAGGAAAAAGTGACTTGCAAGACTAATTTGAGAATATATTTGTCATGAGCCAGATAAAACGAGCCAAGATTTTTAATTCAGTCCATCCCTGCTTCCCTTGGCTGGTAGCAAAGAAAAAGAAACTTTGTGCACAGCAGGGAGAATGTGATGTCGAGCTAATCGAATGTGTGTGCAGAGTGAGCAGCAGATGACAAGGACAGGGTTGGCAGGATGTCGCCAGATTGTTTGATTAGCAATGGGATGGTTCAAAAGCTCCCTGTCCTACCAGGGACTTGGCACAGATACTGGCACATGACTCAGTCCTCAAGGAGTTGCTCGCTGCAATACTGTTTGAGAAATGGCTCTGCTTCTCTGAAAACAGGAAGGAAATTAACAAAAACAAGAATGAGAAAGAAAGGCGATGAGACTTTGTCTATAAATGTTAGATTCTGGCTCTTCTTCTAATACCATACAAACTTCAGATGAAATGAGATATTTGAGATGGGATAAAAATCAGATAGTCTGAAATTAAATCTGGCAAGAGTAATATGAGGGAGCATTGATGAGTGGGTGTTTTCTTTCCCCTGCAGTTGATATCCATGTTATTGCTTTTCTCTGTGTGTCAGTTTAGACTGAACAGCCACAGAAATGAAATGAAAAAAAAAAAGAAAGTTGGGTTTTTTTCTGTGGGACAAACATGTTAAGAAAAGCAGCGACATTATCTTCTGATGCACCAAAGTTGAATCTCTGTTCTGGGGGAGCTAAGAAAAAAAACCTGATTTTAGTGATGTGTATATAGGGGTGTGGAGAAAGTCCCAAACGTCAAACCTACCTACAGAACAAGTGTAACAATTGCCTTTGATTACTAAGAGCAGGTTTTTTAATCTAGGGACAAAATATATATGGATTAAGAGCAATTTTCTGAGCCATCCAAATCAGCATCTTCAGAAAGAATCAAGATTGTTGATGCTATAGCATCAAAGCTACAATCCAAACTATGTTGTCCAGACACACAGGTAAATATTGTCCTTGCACTGAAGGCAGTTCAGAAAAATTAGAGGATCTAACATGTCCCCTGAGATTTTAAAGAAAGCTTGAATTACAAAATAACTACATAAATACCTCAGAAATAAGATATACATTGATGCTAATCTTATACATTTAGTACAACACATAATCAGCTGGCATGAATTTGGATAGCTCTGTTAAAGTCAACAGAGCAGAACTAGTTTTTGTCTTGTGACAGCTAATCCAGAGTGTACATGAGACTTGTATATAACAATCGTATAGGTATATGGAGAAATATCGTAACATAGCCAGTAGTTTTACAATGGGATTTCATATGCCTATATACTTCCTTCCAAACTGTATGTGTAACTACGATCTTGTCAGTTTTCCAGCATGTTCAGATGGATATGTTACTTCTCCCTAACACGTCAATTTTCTGACTAACTTGTCATAACAATCTATGACACCATTCTCTGACAGTTTACCACTGCTTTACATAAAATGTGAGGGTTTTTCTGCAATCACAAGTTGGATTCATATTCCTAAATAAGAGCATGGGGGAGGTGTGTGTAAGTATAGATATAAGTGTGTACGTATGTGTACGTAGATAGACACATACACAAATCCAAAATATCTGCCTGTGAATCATTAGAATTACAATTAGACAGAAGCAACCAGTGCCAAGACAGATATTTCTCCTAAGCTGGGCATCCTTTATTTTCCGGCTTCATGGAAGATTCCTTCGTATTCTTTGACTACATAATTCTGTGCACCATCACCGGAGTAACACCACATTTCTGAGAAATGAACTCCTTGTTTGAACAGACTTTGTATTTGTTTTAGAAGACAACTGACTCCAGTTTCAGTCAGATTCATTAATTTACTTTGTGATGTTCAAATTACTCATATTCCTTTTAGTAAAACAGGCTAAAGAACATAACATCAAATGCCCAAGTAGGTACAGTTTTTTGATGTGAGTCCCTCTGGAAAGCCTGGAAACACAAGAACTGTTCAAAAAGTTGTCATCTTTTCATAGAAATATGGGTTCTTTGTTCTGCACCTCACACCCAGACCTATCAAGTGATTCCTGGAATTTCCTGATGATTGAACATAGTTCCAGAGCTGAGAAGAGTCTGAAAACATACATTTGCATAGTTTAAATTCACAAGACCACGACCTCAGCCTGCAGATACTTACTGATAATGATGCCCCATTCTCAGTTGCAGTTATTTCCACTAGATGAGTGTGGCTGATTAGTCAGAATGGGAAAACTCATGGGGAAAAAAGGCAAATTAAAATCCAAAAGATAACTTTGGAAGTTTTGTCTGTGCTTCTTACAATACACAGCTGTTAGCTCTCCTACTCATGGTTTTCTCAAAGGGCTGGCAAGAAATTCAGCATAACCTAAAGTACCCTCTCTGAGGTTTAGCAACCTCCTGAGCTAAGGAGAAGCCTACTGCTGTGGTGACTTAGTCTATTAAATTATTAATTAAACTCTCCAACCTATCAATTGGCAGCTGAACAGTCACACAACACTCTCTGAGCTGTGAACACAGCCAGAGCCGTGGACAGGTTGATCCCCTGCCCCATTCCCTGGAACATGAGAAGCACCTTTGCTGTCTCCCTGCAGCTCTCCCCAGACCCACAAGGTTCAAATCTTATATGCTTCATAGTCCAAACACACCAAATGCTCCCCAACAGCTTACAGCAAATGTAAGGCCTTCAGTTTGGAAGCTTGTAGACATCAAATCTATGTCCTCCTGCCTGCAGAAGAAACAGGCAGCACTGCCACTGTCCTAGGACCCTAGGAACAGCAGGGAAAATTTTGAGTGACCTGAGCAGACCACATCCCACATACAGAGAAAAACAAACACTCGATGTTTCCCACGACCTTCTTTCTTTTTCCTTCTTCCCATTTCCAAATGAAAACAGTGTCCCTGCTGGTCTGATCTGGAGGGGGAATCTTTCCTGACAGGCAGCTTAACTTTAAGTTCTTGAAAGAGAAAGCAAACAGGTCCCTGAAAGGCTTTTCTGTACCACGGAGAACATCAGTGTCCCCTACTCCTCTCTTTCTAGCTGAAGCTAATCTTGGATGTTTCAGAAGTAGATGAAGAAAAATAGCCCAGAAACTAAGCTGTGTATAAAGAGGGTGTAAAACATGTTTCTGGCCTTTACATTCATTTTAAGCTACCATCTCAAAATCTTTCCCATTTCTGGGCATCCTCTTTGACCCTTGTAATCACAATGAATGTCTCTCAGGCAATCTTACCCCCTGCCCTGATCCATTTCTAATAGTGATTGCACCAAAGACTTCGCTCTATTTGTGGCTGTTTAATCATTTATCACGGGGCAGCCTGGAAAATGCCACTATGGCTGTGGCCATTAGTGAGGACTAGTAAAGTCGTCCTGAAATGAAGAATGGGTCAATGTAAACTGGCTTAGATTCTGCCTTTACAGGCACATCCAATAAAGAAATCTCCTTCATGTTGGGACTGTCCAAAACCCATTGACGTCAGTGGAGAGACCTGATCTCAGTGGGTTTTAAATCAGACTCTATAGCTGAGACTTCCAAAGCAGCCTGGGGGATTCAGACACATATCTTTCATTAAAGTGAGGCTGTATTAAAGCAAATGGAAGATATGTGTCTGAAATCCCCTAGACTGCTTTGAAAAACTAAACTACTGTGCAAGCTGTACAGCTTTCCCCACAAAAATAGCTGCCAGCTCTTGCTTTGGTAAAAGTAATGGAACTGTGAAAAGATACACACAAAGACCTGGACCCATCGTCCTTTAGGAAAATACAGAAAATCATGGCTGGAGCGCTTTGTTTTCACCTTTAAACCCTCCCCAGTTGAAAGCCATTTAGAAGAGCAATCGGTTTGCTCTGGATCAGCGGGACTGTCCTGACAGATGAGACTTCAGCCCTGCACAGATAAGGGCTTCCATTTCAACCACATGTTTCTGCTTGTCCCAGGCTCATTGGGGAGGATGAAATAATCACAGCAGTTACACCAGGGGGAGGATGATATGGAGCAAGGAGCAGACAGGCTCAGCAACAAGGGGCTCTGTTTTTATCAAAAAAAGAAGGCAGATAAGACCCAGGTCTTCAGCCCAAATTAATTGAAGTTACCACCCATGAGAGGAGGCTTTAGCATGCACTTTTAGCAGCAGTTATCCCAACCCAAAACCTGGAAGACATTTGAAATCATGATTCCTATTTTCCAAAGGGAGGGTGCTAGTCCAAGGCTGCTAATCCCACAGAGGGATTTAGGTCTTGGAATACCCATGGTGGCTCTTCGCTCACCTGACCTTAGCCACCAAGAAAGTGCATGTCCAGTTGTATTGGGTCTGGCTGAGATGGAGTTAATTTTCCCCATGGCAGCCCTCATAGTGCTGTGCTTTTCATCGGTAGCTAGAAAGGTGTTGAGAACACACCAGTGTTTTGGCTACAGCTGAGCAGTGCTCGCACAGCATCAAGGCTGTCTCTCCAACATCCCCCCTCACCAGTAGGCTGGGGGTGGGCAAGATCTCGCAAGGGGACATAGCCAGGACAGCTGACCCAAACTGACCAAAGGGATATTCCATACCATATCACGTCTTCTCAGCAATAAAAGCTAAGAGAAAGGGGGCGCGGGGAGGCATTCTTTATTATGACATTTGTCTTCCAGAGCAACCACTACACATACTGAAGCCCTACTTCCTGGGAAGTAGCTGGACATTGCCCGCTGATGGGAAGCAGAGAATAAATCTTTTGTTTTCCTTTGCTTCCGTGTGTGGCCTTTGCTTTTGCTTTTATCAAACTGCCTTTATCTCGACCCACGAGTTTTTTCCATCTTATTTTCTACACCACCACCACCCCCGCCCACATCCTGCTGAGGAGGGGAGTGTTAGAGCAGAATGGTGGGCACCTGGCATCCAGCCAAGACCAACCCACCACACCAGTCCAGGTTAGTTGACTAAGGCAAACAGTAAGAGAGAGGTGTCTGCAGAAAGAGATTCATCATATGCTCACATGAGGTTACAGAATAACCTCCCACCAGAGGAGCCTTGTTGGAGGGAGAGGAAACAAATACCTTGGAGACATCCAAGTCTGAGACAGCTAAAGCTGTCTGGGAGGAATTGCCGTTTAATGTCATAATACCTGAAGGCATCTGGCCAGGACCAGAATGCTCAAGAGGAAGCTGAATAGTCAGTAAGAGGCACAGGGAGTAAAATGCTGCTGTCTCTGCCTGTGCAGGTGCCCATGCATGGGGGCCAGCAAGCTGGGAGCAGGTCTGCAACATCCCTTCATGCGCACTAAAGAATATCTGGCATGCAGTTCCCCATCAACCCATGTGCAAGGCTGGTCTGGTCATGCGCTCAGTGTCAATAAGGCTGAGCCCCCCAGAAAAGACTGCCAAGGAGAGCATCACCATCAGCTGACAACATCTCTCAGGGCAGGTCTTAGAGCACACCCTTTGCCTCCTGCCTGGCCTTGACGAGAACATGGTTTTGTACAGCTCAGCCCACAGAACCACTGCCTCCGTTTTCTGAAAGGTGGTGAGAAAAACCTTCCTACAGCCCACAATGACAGTCTGCTTACTAGTCAGACAGCCTCTCCTAATTGCATTATTACTTTGTGGCAGGCTAGGACAAGGCAACATCATTAACTGAAGTTTCTTCATTTCAGCAGTCCACTGCCTTCACACCCGATTTAGAAGGCAGTGGGTGAAGAGTACATTCAATCGAACACTTCCCATGCAGCTCAGATCACCATGCCACTCGCACACCACAGTTGTGTGGATGCTTACAGTCATTTCCCTTTATTTCCTGCATTTTAGGAGTTCTGAGAATAGGTGAAGTTCTGTTACAATGACAAAGAGTAATTGCATTTTAGGTGCTATTTCATAGCGGCAGAGGTACTTCAGGCCTCGGGTTGATGCCAGATTTCAAATATCAGAAAGTTGGAGATGGTCAGGCTCAGGGTTTCCAACTCTGACCTGTCTCCTGTTAAACACAATCAAAAACTTACTACAAGACTCAGACTGGGCAAATGTTAAGCTGAGTCCAGGGATCTGCCCATAGTTCGTCTTTTTAGTGCAGGAAAAATTGACTCAAAGGGAAAACTCCTGTAAAGGAAAATTTGATAAAGATGATGCCTGGGTAACTTTTGCTCTGCTGAGATGTTACAACCTGTCCAAGACAATCTCTGAAACAGGTAATTGAGCATTTGAAAAGCAGCTGTTAGTCACGCTTAAGATAACAACCTCAATGAGCCAGCTGTCAGGGAAAGTGATGGATTCAGCTTCTACTCTATGTTTACCTGGAGAAAACTCTGCTGAGAAACAAGTAGGAAACTCACATCTCTCTCTAGACAGAAAGTTCATGATAGCAGAGGATTTGAATAGACAGAAGACTGATTTTCATGGAAAGCGAACTATTCATATTTCTTTTTACTTTTATCACACAGCTGAACAGTTTAACTCATGAAGAACGTAAATAAATTTATCTCATGCTAAAAAACATTTTCTTTCTTTTTTTCAATTTCCTTTTCTTTCTCTTTTTGTCTTTCTCTTTTTAATAAATGTTGTTTGTGTTGAGATTATGTTCATAAAGGTAATTCATGCAGGAGCCACAGAGAAAACAGATGCTGTAACCTTTGAAAAGAAGTGCTGAAAAGCAATGAAAAAGAGAGTTTGGAAATGAAAATTACCACTTTTGTCTGAGGGGCTTAAGGGATAGAAGTAGCTCACGTGGGAGGCATAAGATGTCTCCCTCCATATTTATGGCAGAGCTGACCCAGGATAGTGCACACAGCTACAATGGTATTCCCATTACGTCACTGGCATCAAAATGCTCCAGGATGATAACGGAGTGCTCACATGCAGCACTATAAGGGGGCACCCAAAATGAGGTCTGCAAGCCCAGTGCCTGCAACGGCATGGTGGGCAGAACTGCGCCAGATTTTCACCATCCAAAACTGGAGACAGGGAGGCAAAAAGAAGCCAATGACTCTGAAAGGAGTCGTCACCCACCAGGGCCTTGGAGACGTCATCTCCTGCAGAAGGAGACAATAATCCCTACTCAGCAGCCACCAGAGGAGCTGGGGGTGGCAGGGAAGGAGGGGAAATGGCCCCATTGGCAACTGTGATTATAATATAGTTTATATGGTGGTTATATATATCGACCAATACGTACTGCTTTAAGATATTAGTCATATCTGACTTTGCAGTAGTGGTAGGAGAGTACAGGCACTGTTGTAAATGACTCGTGTGGGGTCACATGTGGGACAGCAAGCAGTTTCATTTCCATGGGTTAAAGGGAGATGGAGTTAAATTGTAGCAGATGTAGGAATCACATTGGAGAAAACTACACCAGCTCGGCTTACTTAGCCTGGCAAAATAATATGGTGCAAAGCTGGAGGGAAATTTAAGAACCCAGAATAAGAACAAAAATGAGATTTTTGGCCTCTGTAATCTTCCCAATAAAGAGATGAATAAGTTTATTATTCAATACACTGTTTCCCTCCTTTGAATTGATAAGCAGCACTCAGATGCTATAAAGAGATCCATTAAAGAAAAAAACAAACAACCCCCACATCTTTCCTCTCTTGTACCAAGATCAAGCTTGGGCCTTTCTCTTTCACATACAAGACTAGAAACAGAATATTTTTGAGACTTGGCATCAGTCTCTGTTTTGAAGCACCAAGTGAGATGCAGAACCCTACACAGCATATTTGGATCTGCTTAGTGGTTTCAGCTATCATCAGCTAATTCCTATATACCCCTGCTACATGGCCCTCCTCATGCCCTCAAAGCTTATTCAATGCCCCACAAGTAGACGACAACACCTCTATGGTTCTGATTGCACCTGAAATTATACCACTGCTATGTCACACTAAAATTTCAAATAAAAGCTGCATCTCTTCTTCTCCTCACCCAACAGTCACAGCTGCAGAGACTCCCAGTGACAGAGAGCAACAAGCCAGCCCACTCGCATCACCAGGCCATTATGCGTCATTACCGTGCATCATCAAGTGGCAATGTCACCCCTACACATGAAATAATAATGGCCTAACAGATGTGAGAGTCATTGCATTTTTGTCTAGTGCTGTTGGAAGACAAACTAACAACACAGAGAAGCAGATTTGTAGTGAAATAGTTCTGGCAAAGTTTCTTCAGAGAACCTGATGTGGACCAAAAAGGATTGTGTGGCTTTTTTGTTTTGGTTTGGGCTTTTTTTCTTTATTTTTTCTGTTTTGAGGAGCTTTTGTGGCAACATTTCTGAATTGCATTTCAGCTACCATTAATAAATCTGTGCTGGGCTCATAAGTGCTTCTAAACACACCACAGATTTCTCATGAAACTCTTCCCCTGTTACGGAGGACACGTGCATTTACCTCTTCCAGACAGTCCCTCTGCTTTGCTCTTATGATAGCTTTGTGCCGTGCAACTTTCTTCAGCTAAAAGAAAAAAATTCCCTTCATCTTTTGCACTCAGAAGGACATGTCCACAATCAGTGGCAAATCCATGGATGCCAAACCACAATGGACAGACTTTGCCACTAGCTATGACTAATAATGGGAGACATTTACTGTTAGTATAAGGCTGTGTTTTATTCAATGTCCCCCATAAACACTTTAAGACTGCTCTGGTAAAGCCCTGGTAACTTCTAATTAGGGAAGTAAGCCTCATAAAAAATGTTCTTCATAGCAACCTATTCAGAGATTTTTATTTCTTAAAATATTGATATTCTGGGATGACATTTGTCTTTATAGGAGGTGTTAGCCATTAGAAGAGAGGTTTTAATCACAAAACATGATGTTTTTCAAGTTACCATGTGCCTCACAGTGACACAGTGACCGAGACAATCCAGTCCAGGATCAGCTCCAGAGCCGTGCCTTGAACCCGCAGTGTGACCCCAAGAAAATCAGTTAATGCCCTTGTGCCTCATTTTTCCCCTACGGGGGAAACAATATTCAGAGAGTAACACTTGCTCAAACAATTTGCTGTCTAGTCTTAAGAATATAAGAAACGTGCATTTTTAAGATATGCATGCAAATCTATATTTACATGTGTTATTATCCAAAGCTTTTTGCTACTTTCCTGAGCTCTGCTAAATGCTCTGCTTTGACTGACTCATGCTGCTCGCTCCCGCTTCACACTTTTGCCTGTGCCTCTCACGTCTGTGGGACGGCACGGCCGTGACTCCCAGCGCCGGACGCACGTGCTCCCCCACGGCCGTGTGCCGCAGCCCTTCGCCAAACCCCACGCGCAGGACGGAGCCAGGCGGTGTGATGTACGGCCCAGCGGCAGCCCCTGCACGGGGCCGTGCGTGGGGGTCTCTCCTGCTGCATCCC
The DNA here is from genome assembly GCF_035582795.1 of Mycteria americana. Classification (NCBI taxonomy): domain Eukaryota; kingdom Metazoa; phylum Chordata; class Aves; order Ciconiiformes; family Ciconiidae; genus Mycteria; species Mycteria americana. The sequence continues at coordinate 11,827,182 of NC_134370.1, forward strand.
GTGCCACCACCGGTATGTCACCCAGGGAAAGTCCCTCCCAGCACATCTATCACCTGGGTGTTTTTAATGAATAAACTCACACCTGTGAAGGAAGTGCTAAGAGGTAACATTAGGCTTACTGATGGGATAATAAATCATATGCTGATGTCTGTATCTATATATATCTACACAAGTCAGGATATGGTTGTCCTGACCTGTTGTGTCTCTCGGCCAGTTTGCTCAAAGCTGCAGTGGAAACTGGTGGCAGACTAAAACAAAAAACCCAGCACTCCTGTCTTCCAGACCACTGGCCATTCTCCTGGGCTGTATTTCAGCCAGTTAAAATTAATTCTGCAGAACGCAAACAAAATTAATTACGAAACAAGGTAAAAGAGTCCAACGATACTCTCTCAGGCTGACAGCAGACTCCCTGGGCCCTCTCTATTTTGGTAGTCGTTGTTCTCGTAGTGACAAGAGTTGACTTGTAGCCCTCTCACAAGGTGTTGGAAACACCAAAACCAACAGTCTTCTGCATTAACACGGGCAAATTAACACTATCTCACTGCTGCTCATAGTTCCTCTGAGTGAAACCAGTGTACGCCGGCGGTGATTCATGCACCACCGCTGAAACAATAACTCACACCGCACACCCCAGCAGCGCGCTATACGGTAACCCGGGCGTGTAATTATAGCAAGCACCGTGCTGGCACAGCTGCTGCTCCTCACTCCCGTGCAACCATTACATTTCCCTGCACTTCTTGCAATGTTCTTTCTAACAAGGTGGGATACATCAGCCTTTGGTTGGAGGAGAGTCTGCCTAAATAGGACCTAAAAAATTAGCACATGAGGATTAACAGGTGGAAGGAACCCAGCCCCATGAGTACAGCTGACGTGACCTGTGACACCTTTGCCTTTCCTGAAGGGCAGAAGCACAGATATTGACTTCTGGAAAATAACGTGTATCCTTGCGGCATGGTTAGCTGGTCACAGCAATATGTGGGGGAAAAGTCATAAACAGGAGTACAGAAGCAGTAAATTATGTTATGGGCTTGGCCAGTCATGCGTGCTGCTAGTGTATGGTTCTGCCACACGTCTCAAGCCGCTTGAGAAATCTGCCCACTGAAGCACAGTCATGGTGCTTCTTGAAAAAAATCCCAGGGGATGCTCTAGGGTATTAGCAAGCCTTTATTTTGGAATAAAAGCAAGGTAGGTCATTGTATGTCACATAAAATAGTATCTCTAATAAATCCATGGCAAATTTAATTTTGTCTCTATCTTATGGGGTAAGTACCAGCACCTATCAACAACTTCAAAGGGATTTACAGGCACTCTGTGCGCTGGAAACCAACCATCATGGCCATTTTGAGTTTCTTGATGCCAGAAGGGAAATAACTCAGATGGGCCTTTCTGAGGAGATTTTCAGTATACATTCTGGCCTGGCTCAGATCCAGGATATACAGTGCTGCACCAAGGCTGAGCAGTGAGGCAATTCATCCTTTTGACACTCAGGAGAGATTTGGCTGGGTTTGAAGGTGGAGAACTTCATTTATATTTTATCAGGAACGTGTTTCTCCTTCCCATTACTCAACTATGCAGCAGCAAAGAGACTTTTTAAGCCCTGTGTTCTCAATCTGTTAGATTGCTCTGAAGTTATGAGTTGTTTTCACCCCTAATATCTGCCAAACTAAGTTCCCTGAAGGATAAAATCACTTTAGACATCATGTCTTTCTCCAGGTACGTTAGTTCATACAGACTTCCATGTTGCTATGACCAGGCAATCATAGCACATGTGGTACCACAGAGATGACAGCAAGCGAATTCGTCTTCCTTGAAACTCAGAGAGGGTGTTAGGGTCTGAAGTCGGGGAACATATGCTGTGCTGCAAACCGGTGTGTAGACATCAGTCAGTAGCATGGCTCATCACTGTCATGCATGCAGCCTCTGCTCAGGCATGGCTGGTGTCAGCTGTCCCACTGAAATGTGAAGGTGAATGAAAAACACTTAAATTCAGAATTAAGAATCTATGGCACCCTTGCTTATAACATATGTGTAAGTCCCCAGGGGATGTCATCTTCTGGGAAGTCACAGTCTATTGTCACTCTTAGGGAAGAGCATCAATGCCTTCTCTCTGCTATGAAAGAGATAATATTGCTCACTTATCTCCACTTCTGTAGCACCAAGAATGGGGTTTTCATGGAAGGTGGGATTCATGAAACCTGAAGTTCCCTCTTTAACTAGCAGAGAGACACGCACATCCAGTTCTCATAAATAGTTCTCTGCAAGATCCCATCTTGCTCCATTAACTCAATGGAAGCCTATTACTGCTACTACTAAAATCTTCATTTAGGTACCTCATTTAGAAGCTGATGTTAGATGGCATGAATAGTCTTCCTTACCATTCCTTATCACAGCAAGTGTCAGTGTTCTTTTTCAGGTTGGTCAAAATATATCCATTAGAACAATTTTGCAGTGGAAATTACTTTGAAAGCTCCCAGTATGTCAATTTTTTTAATGGGAAAAAATTAATTATTTCCAAGAGACAATTTGATTAAAAGTGAAACAACTCTTTATAATTTATTGACGACAAGAAAGGTAAATTTTAAAGCTCAGAAAGGGCCCAGACTGCAGAAACCAAGCCTGGAGAGGAAGTTCCATGTGATTCCTTCTCTTAGAAAAACACAGATACAAGAACTGACATTCTTCAAGGCTGGAAGGGTTTGCACTCTGTCTATCTGGACTATAAGCCAACTGGAACGTTGAAGGCAGAGCAAAAAAAGAAGAATTTTATGCAATCCTCAGCAGAAAAAATTACTTTCAAGAGACATATCTTCTTTTCACTACATATTTTCTTATCCCCCAGTACAGGTAGGTAATAGAAATCCTTTTTGTTTTGCACAAAATTCACCAGAAATCTTCCAACCTGTACATTTTAGACCTCACATCCAGCCTTTTTTCCCCACCCCCCCTCAGTTTCTTGGCTTCTAAAGTTTGACTGTACAAAACACTTTAAAGAATGGGAAACAAAGTTCCTAAGTACCCAGAAAAAGCCTCTTCTCTAACTTGCCTACTCTGGTCCTTTTTATACATCACAGTACTGATAAGAGCATGAATCTCCTCTACCGGTTAATAAACATCTCCTTTCTTTGATCTTCTGTAGAGTGAGACATGGACATTGTCCATGCTCTCATTAGGAACATTACAGCTTTAGCAGCCCCTCAGCTGTGCACACAGAAGCCTAAGAAAACAGCAGTCTCCTTCTGACACATCTCCACGCAGGGGATCCAGGATAACCCATCCATACTGTGCAGCATTCCCAAACCTACTGTGCTAGGAGTTCTCCTTATCAAACCACTTTATTTTAACAGGAAAGATGGTGTGAGGGGAAAACACGCTTTCCTGACCTGGTACATGCTGGAGTGTCTGGGAGAGAGCAGGACAATTTGCCAAGCTCATGCTTACTAGGTCCTCATTTGGCCAAAATTGCCTTAGCAGTGTCAGTTGATACCATTGCAATTAAAAATCTATTCCCACTTCTAATAAACTGATATTTCTTTGGAAAACATAGTGGTCAATGCTGCTTCTTTGCAATATTTCAGACAAGGATGAATTTTTTTTAGACAGTTTTCCCAAAGCATCAAAATTGAATGTGTCACTGTGTGTATACACACACAGTTACTAGTGAATGTGCTTCTGTAAATATATATACATATAAAAACATACACGTATATGTATGTACATGTAAAAACACACAAAGATAGAAAAAAATGATATTAAAATCTGCAATTCTGTAAAAAATACGAGATTAAAATTTGCAATTCTGTACTCTGCTCTTGCGGTTTAAGTACATCTTATCAAATTGGTTAGACCTAAAGAACACTACTTTCTAACAGAGATTTGTTTTCAATGCTAATGCAATTACTCCTCTTCTTTTGCTCTAAGCAAATTCTTCAGCACTATTGAAAAAAGAAAGATAAAGCCACAAAATCAGTCCCAGCTGCCATAATAGCAGATGTGTGTGGATCCCTTTGACAGAGGAGGGAGAAGGAGAACTCTGTAACAGGAAGGCAGCATCTACATGAAGGAGAGTCAACCTCCACTGACTCATTTCCCAGGTCCTCCTCTTTTAGATTACTACCAGAGGTGCTGTTTATAGATTAATGGCAAGTCTCCATCGTTCGGCATAGATCAGCAGCTACACTGTTCCCAGTTCAGGACCCTGCCTGTTTCTCAGCTCGGCAGTCTGGACTTGAGGTAGCATTGCTCGGTCTTGGAACTTGTTTTTAAACTTCACCTGATTAAAAGATGTGATGGGGAGTCAGGAGAATGTGGGTTCAGGTGCTTTCTCAGCTGTCGATTTACACTTTCTGTGACTCAGTTTACCACCTTTTCGCAATGGTATTTGAGATAATCATTTTGGAGTCAGAACCTATGGTTGCACAGTCCTTTTGGCTACCTCTTCACCAACAGATGGTAAAAAAATCGATCCCCAAACTCTTAGGGAACTTATGAATTACCTCTTGTGAGCAGTGCCATTTGGAAAATGGCACATTAACAGAGAATAAAGCTCAGCTCATACGCAGCTTAGGCTTCTGCATGTGCTCCAGAGCCAACAGCAACATCAAAGTTTACTTCTGAAAGAGCAATTTATTTCCCTAAACACATGTTTCCACAGGCCTAGACTACATTTTAGGATTTAAAAGCAATGTTCAATAGAAGCAGAGTCATCCTAGTCATTTTGTTATGCAAATGACAGCATCGCCTTTGTCAGTATTGAAAGCACAGCAAAAAAAAAGCCACAGTTCAATTCTTAAACTACAGGAAATGATCTATTTTTTAATTATAACAGAAATTCAATTATACTCTTATCTAAGACTCTTATTACTAGATACATTCTCCTAGAGGAGACAATTGCCTGCAGGCTAAAATTCCCAGCTAAGCTCCAGCTACATAATTTTCAGTCAGATTTTCAAAAGCCTCTGATCTTCACTGAACAGGCAGTGCAGGGACCTCTTTTGAAAATTTTGCTACTAACAGATTTCTTTCCCTAAAGAAGGAGTACTGTGGGGTTTTATAAGAACCTTCTAATAATGGCTCCTTAAACAGCGTTTGCAAACAATAATAGGAAATACACTAAACTTGCAGCCAGAGAGCTTTAATGAAGATGGAGGGTGTTGACAGATGCAGAGGGAAGATGAGGGAGGACACCTGTGAATCTTTACAGCTGAATCTGATAAAAGAACAGCTGATTTTTATAAAGGATAAGGCAATGGGCATACTAGAGAGGTAGCTGAGAAAAAGGAATGTGGCAGGAGGTATTATTTCTTTTTCCAGTGATTTAGTTATAGCATGAGGATGAATTTTGAGGCAAGACCCATTTCTGAAATAATAATAGCTGTCTTCTAGAAAGTGTGTTTTCTTTTGTGTGGAGCCTTTCTCTTCCTGGGAGACCGAGCTCAAGGGCAGGGAAAGGAAAGCGGTTTCAAAAGCAGAAGCGATGCAACTGATACTGTCTCAGGATTAGTCGCTGCTATTCAAGAGCAAAGGGAATTCTGGACACCTGGCAAAGGTAATGTCTACCCAGTCTGACTCCTGGCTATTTTGTTTTTAATCAGAAGCTAAATGAATCAAAATTCTTTCTTGCACCTAAAAGAGGTAGCTGGCACATACTTTCATTTGATTCTTTGTTGGTAACTCTGTACCATACCTCTCTTGAGCCTCCTGCCTGCCTTTGGCAAGGAAGATCAAAGGACTTGTCAGATGCTTTTACTAAGAGTAGCCACAAACCCTGCTGAGGCCCCCAGCTCCAAATCTCATGGTTGTAACTGTATCTGAGGTGCTCAGCCTCCATACTGCAAAACTGTCTGTGTAGATTAGGTGTAGGGAAGCAATGCATTATGCTTTCACATGCAGATACCTTCCTGAGGATTTGGCTGAAGTCCTGCTTCGATTTAGCTGTCTCAGACTGTCTGTCATAGAGAGGCACTGATGGCTGCTCAAGCACACGAGGGTATATCAGACATCCAGATCTTTAGCTGGTTAGAGTTGTCAGGACATCCGTGTGTCATCTGCCATCATAATTTCTGCAGCAGCCATCCAATTTTTGTTGTGCTAGATGTGGTCTATGTGTGAACGACCCGCACTGTGTCACTCTGATGGGAGTGACAAACAGGTCACAGAGGGATTTACTGCTGCTATGGCTCTAAAAAAGCAGGGAACCCTCTAAAACCTTGGGAAAGTTGTGAGAGCAGACAGGTAGCACCCAACTGTTAAAGGGCCCCAAATTTCACCTTCTGCCTGTGCAGGACAGAAAAAAAGGCTGTTCCAGGCTAGACTTGTTAGCCTCCAAAGCCCAGATTTATTTGCTGTGTCACAGAACTGCCTTCAACAGTGGCACCATGAGGTTAATTTTATCCTGATTTTCACTGACCTTCCCTCCTGCCCAGAGCCACGGGAACATAGCCGTAGTGCTATGCACCACTTCCTTTGACTTCCACATCCATTGCACCTGGAGGTTTTCAAGCTGTGGTACAAAACCTCTTTCACAGTTGGATGCAACTGTTTCTCAAACAAGTAGTTTTCACTTCCCCTGCCTTTGTGCCTTTGCCCACAGGACCTAGAGCTGCTGTGGTTGCCACTGCTGCTACAATACTGGCAATGCTCTTAATGTATCCAAGGCACCACATGATGTTCTCTCTGATAAAAGACCCTGTTATTCACCAAGAAATGGGCTGATTATTTTACTGTGAGTATGAAAAGTGACAGAGCTAGGACGATGCTTATTTTTTCCAGGGACACATGAAACTGAGAGCGCTGTGTCATGCAGACTGAACGTGTGTTAAGCCTCCCTGTTTACATTTTGCTTTGTCTCAGGGTAAAAAAAAAAAAAAAAAGACTAATAACTTTATAATCATCTCTGATCAGTCATGTGTACAAATTAATAAAATACCTGCATATTATTCAGTGTTTTCCTGAGAAGTGAAATATGGTGAGCGAGAGATCTCTGTGTGGTTATAGAGCAGAGACGGGAGCAGACCCTGGGCTCCCTGACGGTTTAAGTACAGTCCTGTACATGGAATCAACTTGTCTCCAGGCTCGTGTGCAGACACAGCACTTCACAAAACCTACAAGAGGCATTTATTGTAAAGATAAGGAGGTTGATTTATTTCTTGTGGCTTTTGGAAGACATAGTGCAAACAGGACAGCGGTTAGTTTATTTAAGTGGCTACATATGTATAATTTAATAAGGCGCAGTTGAGACCGGTTTGTTCTTGGAGTTAGCATTCAATCTCTCTGATATCCTGAGCAATGCCTGGGAGACAATTTAAGGCTACTGAAAAATTAACGTGTTTGGATAGAGGTTGTTTGCTACAAGATCCTCCAAACTGAAACATATGACTGGGATTTCTCTTCCCCCGCCCCACTGCTCACCTGGCACAACTTCTAGTACTCCAAAAGCTAAAACCTACAGGGTATTATCTAGGTGCCACTGTTCTCGTGCATTGCTAAGGCTAGCTGTAGGTCACATTTAAGTCTTTGACTAGTAGCTCTCTAAGCCATTTAATTTATTTGTATTTAAACTCCTGATAGCATGCAAAGCATTCTTTTGTTGCCTCTAGATCATACTCAGTACAATTGACAAAGAGTGCTGCTAGGTTTATCGCATCTTCTGGTCTTTTGAGAGAGAAATCCAGATGCTGAGCAAATATTCTGGATTTTTATTTTAATCTCTTTGTGTTTTATTTCACCCATTTCTCTTGAAGTTGTCTCGCATGTTGCAACAGATAAAACTAACATTGCTAACCATGTTACCATCCTTGCCCCTCTCAGTCAGGGCAGCAACCAATCCCTCAAGAAGCCAGCCCTGAAACTTCTGCAGTTCACACCCTACAAAGTAAATGTTTCCCTTCAATTTCTTTTTTGCCTCTTTCCCTTGTACTTATTTCTACAAAACTTTCATACTTGTCCTTGTCTGCTGTGCTTGGCATGGGTGCTGTGTTGTCAGGTTCCCAGTGTTCAAAGATTAAATCAAAGGCTAATGGTTTTCAAGGTTGAATGCCTAAGGCTTAGTTCTTGAATTCAGCAGAGGTAAGTAAATAATTAAGTTGCCTGAGGTTTTCTTGCTGTTTGTTGTTGTCCTCCCAAATGGAGATGAGAAAATCAGACCCCTCTGAATACACCAGACTTACCAAAGTCTTTGACTTCTTCAACATCACTTTAGATCCTAGGGAGATGTGATGCATGGAAATGTATGTGTCATGGCCTCCAGCATACTCTATCCAGCCCTTCAATAGTTACATTTAGATAAAAACTCCCTAACAAGCATGTTCTTCTAAGTGGTGCACGAGCACTCTCAGAATCAGCTACAAACAGTGGGAGCTGCAGGTTATGCAGCAAATGTGGATTCCCAGGCCGCTTGAATGTATCAGAGTGCTGTGGATCCCGAATCTTAACTTCAGTCATTAAAAAATACAGCCTCTGGGCATGTTGAGCTACTTATATGAATGACATTGTTCTCAAATTTATGGGTCCCTTGTCCCTTTGATCGTTTGTAACACTGGGAGGTGGGCATGATGTATGTGTGTGGAAGACGTGATTTGCTTGCATCTAGCTAGGATGCTTGTCATCAGACCTAGAGATAAACTCCTGTGAACTTGAGTAGTGCATTTGTTCTGAGTACTGGAAACTGAAGCAGGAAACAGAAGATTAAACTGCTCTTCATGGGGATAAAAGAGGAGATGTAGAGTTGGGCATAGTGACAGATCATGAAAGAAATGCAGATGAGACATTATGTATGAAAACAGTTTGAGCTGACAATGCAAAGGACCTCTTGCCAGGCTAGTGAGGAAACATCCAAGCTAATAGTGTAAGATTGTGAGAGTATGAACATGCTACTGAAAGGCTGTTTATCATGCCTAAGAAGGGGGAACCAGCCTGGCTTTATACTCAATGAACAGCACCTCAGCTGTCTCACTGTTCAACAGAGACAGTGCAAATTAAGTTTCAGGTCACTAGAGGCTCTTCAAAATAGACAAAACTCAACTAATTCCTCCTAAAGCCAAATAAGAAGAGGGTGCTTTCACCTGAAACCATTTTCTTTGGCAATGATCCAAATTTAAGGTCATTTTGGAGCCATTTTATTACTCAAGAGGCTCATTTTTTCCTGTTTCAAAGGAAAACATGAGGGGGGTATTTATTTATCATTTCAACAAACACATTAGGAGACTAGCTAAGTAAACAAAGTTAAGTCCTCATGAAAATGCCAAGATATGACCCCAGAGGTAGCACCCAGAATTGACTTCTCATGGCCCAAATAACTCCTCTCCTCCAGAAATTCTGCAGTTTCCATAACAATGAAAATATACTATGTGAATGACTGTGATGTTATCCCTAGGCTCACAGAAACACTCAGTAGCAGTCACTGTGCATCTACCTTGACTCCCCAGTGGAGCTCTACACAGCCATTGAAAGCTTGTGTCAAAACACATCTTAAATTACACACTCCTTCTGCAGATGCTCTTTGCTAATCCAAGCCACTTCTCCCATCATGGTGTGCGTAAAGTAAAGTGCTCTTGTTCCCAGCACAGACCGTCTTTGCACATTTGATTTGCATGTATGATTTGCAAAAAATTTTTATGTGAACAGCTACTAATTCACTTGCTGCTGCTGAGTTTCATTGTCAAACAACCTCTCTTCCCTTTTTCTGTGGGTAGCGAAACCCAAGGTTAAACTAGGGTTGCTGTCATCCAACGTTTTGGTATCCAATATTACTGGTATTGCATCCTTCTCACAGCATGGCCTTTCTCGGAAGCCCTACATACATGAACCAGCCAGGCCTGACCTTGCTCTGCTTGGGACATCTGATGAGATCACAGCTGGAGGTGATATAGCTATAAACATTTAGTTATGGGAAAGTCTGTGGAGATATTTTTAACAAATAAAAGTGGAAAGCTTGCAAAAGCATGACGTGAGCACTGTTTTCAGTACTTGAAGTTCCCTTCTTATAAACATGTGGAAACTCTTTAGGCGTATAGTATCAAGATCTTTGTTAATTTCTTTTCCCAGACTGCTGCAAAGCTTTGCTCTATATGAGAAGCTAATGCTGCAGTCCAAGGTCGCGGAAAGCAAGGGGGGAAAAAGAGTTGGCTGGATGCACTTAAGTGTTTCATTTTTAGATTTTGTTTTCTCCTTCTGTAGCCGATTTCCAATATCAAAGACAGGAAAAGCTGATACAGGGATCGTGTTGGGTAACAAGCTTTCTGTTCTCTGCAAATGCTTTCAAAATAATCATAAACATGTATTAATATGTGGTAATCTGTAGAGGGGAAAGAAAAGCTATGGGAGCATATCCAGCCAAACAAAGTGTATGTTTCCCTTTAAAAGAATGAAAAACAAAACAAGAAGCTACAGGTTTTGAGAGACTGAAAGCAACCTGCAATTTCCAGTAAGGGAGGAGATTAGTTTGTGATTCAGAAACCAGAACAATTTCAGGGGTCAATGGGTAAAATTAGAGTGCAACTGTGTGAAGACAGCCCATGGACCTTATGATATCTGCTATGAGAAGCATAAAAGAAAATTGACTGTCCTGTCACAGGGAACCCATGGTCTGATGTCCCTCACACTGAAGAAAGGAACCTAGGATGCTCTAAAACAGATGGAGGTTTAGGGCTTTCCACAGCAATGTAAAAATGTTACATGTTTGTTAGCCAGAACAAGGCACTTCTTGCAATTGCCAAAAAGGGCCCAGAAAAAAACCCTTCTGAGAAACCAATTTCTGTTTTGAATTATAAATTTATGATTTGCAGATTGCCTGTAAGTGGAGCAATATTCAGGGGCTGTGGACTCACCCTCTCCCAAGCATTTGGCAAAGCTGCCATGTGACCTGGAGCCAAGTCCAGAACTAGAACATTGTACAGGCCAATTTAATTCTCAAAAAAAGAAAGAAAACTTATCTGGTTTTAGACGAAATATTGGCTGAAGTTGCCAGAGCAAGATCTCAGTCTGAGAACCTACAGACAGTAATTAGGGGCATTAGAACAGGGTGGACAGGACACTGTCTTCACACACATAGCTTTAGCCCTTACCATCAACTTGCAAGGGAGAGCTCAGTCCTGGGTGGTATTTTGTGACAAGATTTTCTTTAAAGAGAGCATGGAGAGGAAGAAAAATCTTGTGAAATGAAATTGCATTTAATATAATTTAGATATTGAAAATCTCTAAAATCAAAAAGCCAGAAACATGGGGTAATTGTTCCACTGGCAGTCAGTGAACTTCAATACTTTCTATGCATGCCAAAAGTATCAGAACCTCTGATATTTTGCACAAAATGATGGAGACTAATATTCATTTATGGGACTAACCTCAGTAATATAATTTGCTTCTGACCAAAAGTAGCTATTGTATTTTTATTATATTTTTCATTTTATCTACATATAACTATCTGTGGATACTTTTCAGATTAAAACCATCCTTAACCTCAAGCTGTCATAACCACAGACCCACAAAGCATTGTCCTTGTTTTATGTTACCCCTGAGAGGGAAACAAAAATCCAGATTTTGTGCTACAAGGCGATACTAAAAAGGGGGCTGTCCTGATTCTTGAAATATGTATTTTGTACCACTGAATTGTACTGGTAAATTTAGTCAAAGCCAGTGTAGGTCAGACATGGGCAGTCCAGGATTCAGTAAGGCTTTGAAGTGGTATAAAATATCCTATCTGTTTGTATGTTGTTCCCAGATTAAGTTTAAATAGACACCACAAACATCCCTTATTTAAGAATAGAGGCAGAGAGCTACCCCTAAATAAGGTAATTAACCCATATGTCAGCTCTCTCTCTGTGTCATAAATTCATGGGAGCTGGCTCAGCATTCTTAGTAAAGCTGTAGTCGGTACGTAATGTCTATAGATTAACAGGCTGGGTATTTAAATGTCCAGCTGCCTAACTGAAAACATTATCACTGAAGGATCCAGGGGAGCTTAAAATTCACATTGAAATTATGGAGTTAAATCTCATAATTACTCATCACTTGCAAAACCAGCTGTCTCTCAGGTCCTTCTTGCAAGCATGTCATCCTGTCTCAGGTCAGAGACATCTTGTTCCCAACCTGTAGCAGGAAGGAAGTTGTGGTTCTCCCCGCCTGTTGTTAGATGTTTTCTGCAACTTCATCTTTAGATGCTTCATCGTAAAGGTTGGACTGGGAGTTGGTAATAAGCAACATTTAGGACTAACAGCCTTTCGAAGACATACTTTAACTAGCCATTGGGATAAGGCACTGGAAAGCAAAGATTTTAGCAAAAACCAGGAATATTTCATTTCAGCTCTGATTGTGCTTTACAAACTAAACTAGAGTGGCTTTCCTCATAAGCTACAGAAATAAAACAAAACCAGATTCTGTATTTTTAGGAAGCCTGGTCCCTGCTGTTTCAGGAAATTTTTCTGCGTGCGGGGAGCCAGAGTGGGAGAGAAACTGGTTTTATTTGTTTATTTGTGTGAACCTAGTTACCATATGGCTCATAGCACAGAAGGAGAATCTTCCTTCTCTCTCAGGCAGGTTTGTTTTAGTTGGCCATGACTCTATGGGAATGCACTGATGGGTGCCCCAGTGCTGAGGAGATAAACCCCTTCAGCATGCAGTCAGTGGCCTTGTAACTCTGCCTCCTGAAGAGTATGCTGAAACCACCTTGTCCATGCACAGCCCAGAATATTTCTAAAAATCAAGAGAGAAAGTGGATTTATCGACGGGCCACAAGGTTAATAGCTTTATCAAGCCTGCTACCTATCTTCATGTTGTCTGAGAAACTTTTGTTTGACTAAAGTAAAAGTCTTTTTTTCTCATAGATCATGCTTTTCAATGGGAGATATCTACAGACTTAAATGCTTGCATGTGCAACTAGTCTCCAGCACAGCATTTGGTTTATTATTTGGACGATAAACAGATGCTGATTACTTTAGTGACAGTGGAATTAAATATTATATGTGCAATAGGTGCATATTATAAAAATGTCTCTGGATCTTTCCATTTGGTGGCAAGCTTGTACTTCCAGTCCATCCCCTTGGGTACCACGGAGACACTGAATGAGAGAAATGAGAACAGTTGGATGCTTCTGGTAATGTTTCTTTAGCAAATCATTTTGTCAGGTTATTCTTCTCTTTGGAATATCAAATCACATGTTATCAAGTAACTTGATATTCCCCGAGGCTGCACAAGATTCATAGTATCTGGCTATTGCAGGAATATAGAATACAGTTGTTATTTTTCTGAGTTCCAGGTGGATTTTTGACTTTCATATGCAAGAGTCAGAGCGCTGGTTGTTACTCTTCTGCTGGATTTCAACAGAAAACACTACTTTTGTCAAACCTCAAAGCAGTTATTTTATCCCTAGCTGTAGCAGCCATTTATTTTCACAGTTAGTGACACCTTCCCACCCTGCTCTTGTAAGAATGACTCCCAGAAGTCATGCATGAGGCTGTTTTCATCAGACAGACATGCAGACTAGGAAAGCTGGTCTCCAGGCCGTGACCAAATCCATCTGGGTTCAGGTTTTTCAGTTTTACCACAGATTTGAGACCTTTCCTCAGGGCAAAAATCACAAAGGTTATTTTCCAAGGCCTAATTTTACAAAGGTCCTGTCTCATGCTTGGAGAGATCTTTTGTCCTTGCCTGCATTGAGTTTTGGCCAAAAAACCCCTCCCCTACCTTACTCAGCAAAGTACTTTACTCCTGCCATAGAGATACCAGGAGTTTGTTTAGACAAAGGCGTGTTCAACACTGGTTTTTCCAACCTCGTCTGTCACCTCAGATTGTAGCTGGTGTCTTTCCATGTGTCTGAACAGCAGCAAAAGGGGGCCCATTTAGGGACATCTTCACAGTTAGGGCTTCCAAGTGCTTGTCCCACGTGTTCCCACAAGTTTGCACTGCCAGGAGTCCGATCATGACCGATACAGGTGTAGATAGGTATTTAACCCAAATGAAAATGCTGATCGACAGTGGCCTGTTGTCTCATTCTTGGCTGACACAGAGCTGAAAGCACCTCTGGGCAAGCAGGAAGAAAGGAGGAGGGCTTAGGCGGTTTTGTCTGTGCCCTTGAATCCTGTATGATTCTGTGCTTGCTGTTACATTTTGTTACCCAAAATCATCTTGGAAAGTGTTACAATAAAGGAGCTCTAATGCCATAGAGTTCATATTTTTATATTACAGGACTATGATGCGTTTCTGCCAGCAGGTCTCTTGGGAACTCTTTGGCTGCTTTCCCAATTTAGCTGCTAAATAGCTGATTCATTTAAAGAGACAAGAACACTGTGTATCCTCAGGAGTGCATGCTGAGACATTCTTTTAAAGACACGTTGAAAGACTTCCCTACTTCTCCTGTGGGTGCATCGGATTTATTACGGAAAATGAAAAGAATACAGCAACGGTGGTGTTTGTTCTGCTGTGAGAATGCAGAGTGCACTGGAGCTGCAGAGAGAGGGAAAATGTAAAGGATGCTCAAAGCATTGCCAGATGTGTTTGTGGCTGAATTATCATCCCAGAAAAAGGTTGGGATAGCTCAGATTTAACCAAACAACCAATTCTGTGACTAGCAGAATTTCTAAGCCTTGGTTCCTCTCGAGGCTTTTTGTATGTGTTTTGTTTTGTTGTTTTGGGGTTTTTTTCCCCATACAAATCCTCCTGTGTCTGGTAAGACACAAGCTCTATGGTTGTGGCAGTTACAGCCACTCCCTCTCTTTGGACACACTGATATCTAATATTATTCATCTGCAACCTTCTTGTGAGGGAGAGTTTTAATGGGGCTTTTTCTTCTGTATCTGGGCCACTATTCTCAAAAAATATGTAGGAATTTTAACATCTTCAAAACCTCTGCCTGTCTGTCAAATTTGCTTTATCAGCTAACAAGGGAACTGGCAACATATCATGTTGCCATAACATGCCAACTGAGATTCAGTTCTGCATTTAGGCTAAAACCCCAAAGTAGTAACCTCTGTGATTTATTATTTGGATAATGGTCAGTCTGAACTGGGGTTATAAACAGTCTTGGTTTCACTACAGAATGCAGGCAAAAATCCAGGTAATGACAGCATTGTCCTCAGGTTACATGAGTAAAAGCTGTACACTTGCCTGGGAAAGGAAAAAGATAGCTATGTATGAACAGATTGTTATAGTCAGGCTTCACACGCACAAAAAGAGATGATTACGCCACTATTGGCATTTGCAATCAGCAAAGAACAGTCTCCAAAAATCTGTATGGTCGTTTTGTGCCCCCTCAAAGATCTTGCAAAGCCATTTTGTTAGATTCTGCTCTCAGAGAGCCCAGACATGGGCAGGACCTGACCAAGTGGCTAGCACTCAGCAAGATTGTCCTAATGAGTGTCTACACAAGGAGCTTGTCTGCCCAGGGAGGGCTTTAGCTTGTACCCTCCAGCCTCTCTAGTCTCAGAGGCAATCCTAGCATCAGAAGTGCAAGCAGCTGGTTCTGCATTGTCATCCAAGCAACATGGCTGGAAGAAGTAGTGCTGTGCCAGTTTTACACAAAATAGAGTGCTAATAGGTGGAGCAGCAGACTACAAAGCCAGCTAGAAAATCAGCATGATGTGGAAAAAAAGTGGTTTGGGGGAGAAAAAGCTTGTTGTTATACACTCTAATTCTTTTTCTACTCTCTGAAAACTGTAACAGCCTCACAAAACACAAGCATTTTTGTTGCCTTTTCTTGGCCTTGAGAAGATATGTGCATGAAAACATGCCATCATTCAAGTTGCAACAGTACTCCTCGGTGGTGCGTTTGCAACTTCACGCTCTGCAGGAATCCTGGGTGTCTGATGTGGACCCTGATCTACTGGTGCAGAGTGAGAGTTTGCGGATACGTTGTCTGTTGTTATGACCGTGTCCAGAGGATCCAACAGGCGACCAGAGTCCCACTATCCTGAGTGCAGTGTAGACTCTTGGTTTTGCAGTGAAGAAATTCTTTAGCAAGAGTGTCCTCCTTAACCAAGGCTCATAAGCAAAAGACCCATAGGCTAAAAAGACAACAGTAAATATATCTCCTGTTCTTCTCCAGTGAGAATAAAATAAGCAAAAAGAGTCTGAAGTTTTACCATTTCTCAAACAGAGTTTGGGTAGGGAGAGACAAGTTTGTAAAGTGCCAAGGGAAAACACTTCACTGGAGGGACTTAACTGAGATAATGTAAGAAGCCAGTAATTTAATCAGGACAAGAAATCTCCTTTTTCAGGCCATATTTGTTACCAAGTCTTTTTTCTCAGTGTACTTTGTTTACTGTCAAGAAGCTGTTTGGAATCTACTGTTTCTCATAGGTGTTTGTGTTTATCAAACGTAAGTATAAAAGTGTAAAATCATTAAAGTCCTGGAAACACTTGCGCTCTCTTCTCTTTTGCAAGGACACCTTGCAAGATGGAGTCTATTATGAGGTTAGGAAAGCCTTAAGCAATTTTTGTTTTGTCTGTCTCCATTCTTTTTATATAAAGTGCTTGCAGAGAACAGAATATTAGAAACCAAATGAGGCAAGTGTAGAACTCAAAATCATAGATAACTTATGATTCTGAAAAGGAAATTAAGTGTGAAAAGTAAGACTTTTGATATCAAGTCTTTCTAATGACTGTTAATGAAAATGGGCATGTCTTCCATGCCACATAGAGAGGAAAGCCCTTCAGGCTGTATCTTGACGACTTTCTTAGACTGCATGTGTTTGAAACTTAAGGTTTCAAATAATTCTATGCAATGAATGGGTTTTGCTCTGGTTTTGACAGCCTCTTAAATGTTCATGAAGTTGAGGCAAGATCTAAGAATGCTTCAAGCTTAAACAGAGCATCATCAGATGTCCACTTCTGCTTATGTGTTGTGCCACATTTGCTTCCTGTGTTGCATCCCAAGTTTTACTTAACTTTACATTGCAATTTTTCTTATCAAGCCTAAAGAAATCTTGACAATGCCAGAACTGAAGGTCCTTTCTATAATTCATTGCCTTTGTGCAAAGAGCTCTTCTTTTAATCCTCCCTGTTGAGCATGAGCTGGCCTGAGTGAATGTAAACCATTTAAATGAAGGCAAATTTTCTTTTAATCCCTTTTCTAGCTCTCAGCTTGCTGACTTAAAATGTCCTTTTGGTTCCGCTGCACAGTTTTTATTCTGTGTTAAAGAATTCTGTATTCTCTAATCAGAAAAAAAAATTACTTTTAATAAAATAAAGACATTTAAGGCACACTGTTCTGTAGTGCTAAGTCATATCAGAAAATCTTAACAATAAAAGATATGTCATAGTTTTCTTCCCAGATACACAGATGTTTTATAGGCTTTATAGCAGGAATATACATAGAAAAATACTCTCATCCCTTTACAGCCAAAGCAGTAGGCAAATTTGGGTCAGGAGAAGAAGTTAATCTTCAATCAAATATCACTGCAGTCATCTGTCTTGTCAAAGAAAGCACAAATTCCTGCTTTCATGATCACAGCAGAACAATCAAACAAAAAGAGGCTTTATCCTCTGAAGCAAACCCATTTTCAGCTAACACTTAAGCTCCAAGCTTTTATGAAATGTTTTTTACAGGCTAAAATCCCAAAGTTTCTTCTCACTGCACCCTTAGCCACCGGTCACTTTTCCCAGCCCTTCTGTGGGGTTTCAGCTGCTCCTCGTGCCCATGGTTGAGCACAGCCACCCATTAACACTAGTGGAAAAGCCCTCCAGCTCAAGGCTCAGGCATGGGAAAGGCTTGCTGTGTTAGCTGGAGACACCCCTAGTGTTTTGGGTGGGAGCTTCCCTTGTTTTACCATCAAGTTTCATAGATGATCTCTGGTTTTTTCCTGTATCCTGAAGGGGGAGGGGGGGAAGGTATGGCTGCTACATCCTCTGTTTCAGAGAGGTTCATCCACTTCTGAATATCACCTGTCAAGCAATCCTGTAGCTTTTGCTGCCAAGCTGCCTCATGCTCCACCTTCTTATTGGTTAACCCACTCCAAGGGTCCTCAGTTTCTTTCATTTTGCACATCTTTTTCTTTTAGAAAAAGGCTGATGATTTTCAGGTGTACATGCATCTCATACCATTTTTCATATTGAGTGCAGCAGACTCTTCATTTAATGAACCATAGTTAATAATTCCATATAATAAACAGTGAATTAAGACCTATACATATCCTTTCTCAGCTGTGAAAACATCTGCTCTTCACACTTTTCTGCTGCATGCCTTGTCATCATCGTTCAGTTTTACCCCCAATCTCTCAGTCCATCTGACACATAGATTACAAGGGACCAGCTTCTTCACTGTGGCAAACAGGATCTTCTCTTCGATTATGTCATATGACCAACAAGTCCCATCATCTATTCACAAGATTAAAAATGTCATCTTCAGAGTTACTTTGTAAAACCTGTAGGGAGAAGCCAACATCCATCAAATATAATTTACAAAATATTCTCCTTGCAGATTAATAAATTGCTTCATAGCCTGTCAGCAATGCTAGCTAACAAAATAATATATCTAATAAGCATGCTGTACCAAAAAAAAGCTATTTACAAGCATCAAAAACATTGCAGAAATAATAAACCTGGCTTTATACTTGTGTACATCTTAGAATGCAAGGTCTCATGCTGGTCCCTGTTTCACTGAATCTCTGGGCTCTCGAGAGACAGCCTTATACATGGAGTCCAGCAGCATCAACTTGCAAAATGGCAAGCGTTCCCACCACAATGCATCTACTGATGCATTTTCTTTTTTTTTTTTTCTTTTCTGTTTAATCTTCAACCTTTGATCACACTATCCAAGACTATTTTAACCAACATCATCTCCTTATACTGTTATGTATAATAACTTATTTAAACCAAATCTAAAATCCTGTTACTCCTGATTGATTTCTTTGATATTTGGTGAAGAAATCGATGTAGCCTTTAATATTACTAGTAATATTTGTTCTGAGTTTCCAATGGGAAAGTTTATGTCATTTAGAATGAGATATTTCCTTGTAATATTTATCTGTCAAAAAATATCAAAGAGCTTTGAAGTTGTAAACAGATCTGACCTTGAGTGTCTCTAGAAGTCCACATATGCAACTCCGGCAGAATCTCTCAAGAGAGGTGGTGAAATCTCCACCCTTGAAAATTTTTAGAATTCAACTAAAAAAGCCTGACCCACCTGATCTAACTTTGAAGTTAGCTCTGCTTTGAGCAGAAGGTTGGACTAGCGACCTCTGGAGGTCTCTTCCAACCTACACTTTTTTCCTGTAATTCTATAATTCCTACTCTTCTTCAGCCTCTCAAATCACTTCATGTTTGTTTATTCCCTTTGAACAGTGAGTGTCCTTTAGTAACTCTGTTCAAGTCACAACTGTTTTTCCATGCTCGTTCTGTTTGCCCTACATAGCTATTTTCATTTCCTACATTAATCAGTCTAGTTCCTTCTATTTTGCCATCCAGTTTCTTTGCAATAAGAATCTCAAATTGATTTATCTTAACTCATTCGATTTCTCCATCAGATTCTTTCACTAAAAAGTATTGTCCAGATAACTGCTTTCCTCCATGTTAGCACTTTGTTTCTTTCATATCTATTTTTCTATATGCTGATATTCTTCTAACTGTCACTACATTCTTCATTTTCTTTTCTGTAGGTTTTAAAGGAAGTCCTGAAAATCTCCTCCAGAGGAACTGGGTGGAAACAATGAATCTGCCCGCTTCCCTTGGACTCCGGTGGAGTCCATCTACCAGCAGTCCTTTCTCCATGAATGTCTCCCACTGGGCAGACAGCTTAAAACTTCAGAATACAAAGTCTAGAGCCCCATGTTAATCTTCATGGTCTTTTTGTGCCTTCTCTAGGGACCAGGAAAACACCCAACACCAGCCCCTTAGGACCACAGTTTATCATAGGCAACCTTGATCTATTTCAGCAAGTCAAACCAGTCATTTGCCTCAGCACAAAGAAGCATTACAGGTTTCTACCTTGTCTTATCTTTGTTCCCATCAGACAGTTCATCTGATCTCTGACACTGGGGACATACTTTCTGATTCCTCCCTGACAAGGAGTTCATGATCCCACAGGTTTAATTTCTTCTGGTCAAAATGAATCAGTATTCCTTTCTATCTGTAGGTTATACTTTCTTCTTCATTACGTCTCTTCAGTATATCCCTGTGCTTTCTATTAGTCTGCTGCCTCAGCTCTATTTGTCCATCTCTCACACACCTTTTTTTTTTTTTTTGCCTTGGTCTCTGTTTCTGGATACCAATAGTCTGTCCTTTTCATTTGTCTGTAAAATACCTTTTCAAACATCTGTGGACCTTGAATGACCTCCTTAACCCTGTCACTTTTCATAACACAGGATTGTCACCATATCCATCTTTAGTTCTCATGTCTTTTGTTCCATCACTCTGCTGCTATTTCCATTCATAAATCCCTCTATCAGTAACTCACTCAGGGGTTATGAACATCCTGTGCTTCTGCATCCACATCATCTTTCTTCCTCCTTCGTGTTGGGACTCAGATCTCATACTCAGGATCCACACACACACACATACCCCTTTACTTCCTAGGCATATATACTTCCTGGAATATATATTGAAAAACAGAGATCACTCGCTCCAGTTTCTCTCCACAAACCCCTTTGTCTACTCCTGAGTGTCCTTCCCTTATTTTTCATTCCTTTGTTTGCTAACCATTTCTTCTTATACCAGTCTAACTGCATATTGTTCATTTGTTAATTTTCTGTTTTCCCACTAAACTGAAAATATTTAACAAAATGCCTTTTGAGAGGATATGGAGAAAGAAAAGAAAACCAAACAATTTAAATTACACTGTCAAGTTTATTTAACAGGTTTACAGCTAAATGCTTTGAAATACCTTTAATTGTCATTAGACTTTTTTATTTACAGAGGCAATCTATGTTCCAGAGCTGTAATTTGGTAAAAACAACGTGTTTGTAATAAAATGGGACATAATGGTGTATCTTTTCCAATTGACAGACATGGAATAAGAAGAAAGTATTCCCTGATGTGTTTGAGAGAAGGAAGTGAGTAGGAAATTTTTTAAACGTGCACATACACAGATACACACTCCCCTGCCACCAATCCAAATAGTCCCACCAGGGTATTAAAAGAGTTTCAATTCCTGAACGTACTGTGATTCACAGGGTATTAAGAGCAAGCATACAATTGATCATCTGCCTGGCAACTGGTTTTTTTGCGTTCAATATCTCACGTTTTTAATGCAAATTGTAGAACAAGCAGTGATATAACACTGTACTTACTGGTTCTGTTTGCCTTTTTACTGCTGGGACGTTGTTCTGTTTCCTTTGAAAGCAGTGGTTACCCACGTCACGCAGGGGGACAGACTGTATTCCTGAAACGTGATGCCACAGCCATGACAAAGGTGGACAACATGGCTGAAATGAAGCCGCTATTACAATATCATCAGAGCTGAAGAAAACATTCACCAAATACATCCAGACACCAATATTTATAGCTTAGGAGGATGCATTACAACATACAATTTGGGTTTTGTGTCAGTACTATGCAAATTAAAGTTTCAGGTAACTTGATGTGTCCTAACTGACACACCAACAAACCGATTTCCGGAACATCCCACTAGCCTGTATGTAGCTTTACTCCTTGTCTTATTAGACTGTAGATTAATACAGTCTTATTAGACTGGAGGCCAATTTGGCGAGGACAATCGCCAAGCCTGAACTGTTAGGACAGTCCTAAATGAAGGCTCTTGATCTGTCTTCTGAACTAAGAATTTTACATTTTGCTGACTGAACCTGAATATTTGAGTTGTTCTACTCTACCAAGAGTTCTTCTTATTGAGATATTTAATGAATTAAATGTGGTGATGACTAAATGCAATTAGTAGTCCATCTATTACTTACTTAGTTACTAAATTCCCATGTAGAGAGGTACAAGGGGCAGTGTGGGATTTCTCAGGTAAGAGGAGTTGGATCAGTTTTCATCTTCAGTCACAGGCTCACAGAAACACAGAATGGGTGAGGTGGGAAGGCATCTCTTTGGAAATCCGTGCTGACCTCTCCCAATAGCCTATTTGTAATTTATATGTTTGAAAATGGTTTCCCCTGATTATTTTCTTCTATCCTCTTTCCAGACATCAAGGTGAGGCCTGTAGTTCCCTGGATCTTCCTTCTTGAAGACAAGAGTTGAATGAATAGTGAATTAGGAATGTTATTATTCCTTCCTTATTTTTATTCCAAGAACCAAAAGCATTTCTAAGCTTTCCATGGTTGTCTCATAGAAAAGACAACCATATTTCACCAATTAAAAGTTCTGCCTGTGGCAGCAGCATTTGTTTAAATGCAGAAATACTGCTACCAAAAAAAAAAAAAGAAAAAAAAAGCAAACCCCCAATATTATTAATTTCTATTTCTTTAACTAAAGAATACATAGTTGTACAGTTCACCAAGTACAAAACAAACCTTAAACCAATTTAAATGCATCGATTTGTATTCCTGACATAACTGGAGCAGAGTCTCCTAAGGGAGAGAAATTTCATGGCTGTTCTGGTAGCAATATATATTGATTCTTTTCCTGTCCCTGCCCCACAAAACACCTCCAGATATTCAGTATTTGTAGTTGTCATGGTATGCCCTGACTCCTTCCATTAGTAAATAAATCAAACTTCACTTATGTCCAGCCAGAGCTGTGTCACAAACAATGGCCACAAACTGTGAACCACAGTTCCAGTTTTTGGGATAGTTACAATTTGGGATTGGATTTTACATTGCAAGTTGAACTCTAGCGGTAGGAGTTTTGCTTTTGCCTGAACAGTGGCAGGATTTAGCCTCTGCAGTAAAGCCAAAACAATTCTTTACCAAGAAATTCAGTTGTTTATGAGCAGTTATCTTGCATTGGCAGGACCACACAAACTAGGGTGGCCATTTGAGGTAGTTTGATATGATTTCTTGAGAAGATAGGTGGCATCGCTTTTAACTTTGCCATCATGGGCAAATTCCAGATTGGGTGATGAATGTTGTGTGCATTCAACCCCTTAAAACAGCAAAAGGATTGTACTCCTCTTCCTCCCCACTGCTGCCCTTGTAGCACATCCACGGCCAGTTGTCTCTCTCCTGCACCAGAGAACCAGCTATACTTTGATCTTCAATGAAGTAGCTCCAGAGTAAAGATCAGTCTCTTTACTCTTTAAATACATAGCTTTAACATAAATAGTATCTATAATGCACACCTTCCAGATAAGAATATTATGTGTTTATAGATGGCTCTCAGGACATCTGTAGCAGGTGCCTTTGATGGTTATAGGCAGCATGTTGACTTCTTGAATTCTATAACAAAAAAAAAAACCCTTACAAAAATATTGACCCTTTAGAAACATTTTCAAACATGTATTTTGCCATATAAGGTGCTCGTTTAAAAGATGGTGGCTTATGTTGATTGACAATATACTAAGTACCATAAGAAATTCACAGCAAATCATTGTGAGTTGTATTTTGATTATACTGGAATTTCCCTCAGGAAATATAACAGAAATCCCCTGGCTGCTGTTTAGGGGAACTAGGACAAATATGAGATAGAGGTTGCCAAGCTGTGGCTATCCAGCCAAATACAAAAGCCAAATGCTTGAATTGCCTGGGTCTCAAGCTGGCTACTAGGCTGTGCTGGCATGGGAAATGCTGGCCAATTTAAATCCCTGTTGGCAAGGTGAAATAAAGCAGCCAGTACTACTGAAGCTGACGTCACTGGGCTCCCCAAGACCAAGCTGCACATCCAACCTCTGCAGCTTCTTGAAGCAATGGGACGGCAATGGAACCGCTACTCCAAGACTCTTCAGTTCTTGGCTCTCTGTGTTTGGTGCTTCTTGGCCAGAGAAAGGTTTTGTTATGGAGCTCACAGTTACAGGACATTGGGACTGTGTGTGGCATAGGCATAATATAAGGCAGGATTCTGCTTGCTTTTACCTCCACAAGGTGGTCAATGAGCAATGTCACCCGGCACATACGCTCCACTGCACCCTGTGCTGTGACCTCTCTGAGGCATTGTTCCCTTCTCTGGCAATGAGGTGTGAGCTTTGTGTGGATGGCACATAGTGAGTGCTGGCAGCACAGACTGAACAAGCGTCCACAGCCAATCCATCCTCATTTACGGGTTGACTTTTCTTAGTTAATAGCCTACTCTGACGAGCTGCATAAGGTTGTGTTTGAGAAGGGCTAGAAGCTGATGCGTGCCTGCCAACCAACTTCCAGCTGGCAAGAGACCTGAGCAATTCCACAAACTAAATGAGATGAGTTTAAAATACATTTCCTGCTGCTGTGCCTCCAAAAGGGGAAACAGCTGTTTCGTTACTCAGGAGTGCTGCCTGCCATTCAAGGGGTGTAGGATGGCATGTGTGTCTGCTAGGAATTGCATGGGGCAGTGAAAAGATTTTTATGCACACGTGTAGCCACATACGGTCATACGGGCAACCTGTTGCAGCAAATTAAAGCCAGATAAGCAAGCTGTTTCCTAACAGTAACTTACTGTCCTGGCTGATCTCTCAGGCTTTTTACCAACATATGCTGTCAATTTCTGAAGTCCCAAAAGCAAAAGATCTATGAGATCTGGGCTAATGGGCTCATTCACATTCCTTCCTTCTCTCATATTTGTGCTGCTCAAAGATGACACCAAGCGCTGGTAGGCCAGGAGTTGAATTTAAAGTGGAGCCTAGAAACTTGGAGTAAATGCCTCTGTCGGCATTTGCAATCTCTTTATACCCCTCAGTTTTCCATCATGCCTCCAAAAGCTGTTTAATGAAATGCAGAAACTTTTCTTCCTGTGTCTGAGATGCTCTATATTTTGAACTGTCAAAGAACTATGATGCTGTCCCAGCTAAAACCTTCAATCAGAAGCAGGAACTAGAACATTGTCAAATTAATGGCTGTGACGAGCACATCACTGGAGCAAGATGAAGGTCAATTTATTGGCCCTAGGTTTTTATTGTCTCTTTTGCCTCATGAAAATGACACTGCAGCCAAAGCAGGGAAGGCCTTCCCATACTCCAGCTTTCCTTCCACCATCTTACAAAGCTCACTAGCTTTCTTTCTATGTTTTGGAAGTATTCACAGTCAGTAATTAAAAGAAACATGTACTAGGCCTCATCACCCCAAAGCTCCTTTCCTTTCTCATCCCTCCTCTGTAAAGATCTCAACACTCAGAATAAAAAGAAATGAATGCCATAAACCTAATAAAATAGGTTATTCTGTATAAGCTCCACTTTTAGGACACTTGCAAACATCTCAAATACAAGCTCCTAAGTTTCAGGTCACCAATAAAGGCCAAATATAAAATGGTCCACCTCTTTAAGTCCTTACATATAGAATATCTTTTTGGAAAACTCTTCAAACACAAGTTACAGGAGGCATTGGAGGGCATTCCTACAGAAAACAGTCAGGGTGATGGAAGGGTTCCTTCTGGTCTTTAAAAACTGTATATCTGCAAGAATCATTAATCACCATAACAGATCACTGTCAGTAGCCTCTGAATGGACCTTTCTCCCATGCTTTCTGTGAATTGGCCGTGCCCCATGGTCCAGGGTTACTAAACGAGTTGTTTGTTTGGATAAACCAATACTTTGGGAATCTCTTCCTAGCTTCCCTAACAGGTGATTTTCTGAACGCTCTTTTTGCCCCTTAACCCCAGCTGAATAATGCAGTCTGTATGCAACATTTTGTTGCAATACTTTTCCTTTACTGAACACAAAAAAATAGCCTATATAATCACAACAGGGTTCATATGATAATACAAGCAACAACAATAGGGACCATCATTGTTTTGAATTGCATGAAATCTAAACCACTCAGTTTTGAACTGTATGAAAATATAACTGGACTTTGTTATTTTCAACAGAGCATGTTGTGCATGAGAGACATTTCTGCCATGAATGTACTTAAACTTCAATAAAAATCCCAGAGTTCCCACTACAGAAGTTTCGTTTTAGGAGATGCCTTGTAATACTAGGTCATCTGTCCTACCATGAAGTTCAAAATCCATTCTTATAATTGTTTGAATCTATCTTCACTTATGAAAACATCTTCACTTATGAAAACTGCTGCTGCAGAAAGCCCTGAAATGTTGTTGAAAAATTCACATGCTGAGCTGAAACCACAGAACTTTGTTTCCTCTGTTTTGTGTGAAGCCATGCCTTACAATGGCCTTTCATATTGCCATACAGGCTGAACCTTTTCCATCGCAACCAGATGACAATACCCTTAGAGCATTTTTAGTTTGTTTCAGTGCAACACTGAATATTTAAGGAAATATCAGCCATACCCACAGCTTATGTGGGTATGGAAGGAACAACAGAAAGGAACAACAAAAATGTGTTTATTATTTGAGTTACAGTAGGGCACAACTGTGATGTTGCAACTCTGTTATTGTAGATGCTGGGCAAATACTGACAGAGAAAGCTTGAATAGAGCGAGCTGTTAGTGAGCTAAACAGGCAGCACTAGAGGTGCTAACCTAGATAGAGGAGACAGGAAAATGGTGAGAGGGGAGTAAAGAAAAGCTTTAAAAGGTGCGTAAGACGTGAAACACAATCAGGACTTCAAAGTTTTGTGGGGTGCAGAACTCTCCCTGAAATCTGTGCTGCATGTTTATTATACAGGTGGGCTGTATTAATGTCTGTAATGTCTGTAATGACAGCATTAATGTCATTATTAATGGCTGTGATGGGTCAGAACCACATCCACTAGGTACAGGGGTGACAGAAATATTAAATTAAAAAAATATAGTCTCAGTGAAGAATGAAATTCAGTAAAGAATACATCTCAGGAAACTCTGTTTTGCTTGATAGTATTGCATGAACAGAAAAGTAAGTTAAATTTATTGCATATCTATTCTGTGGGTAATGACTCATTCTCTTCTGGAGGAATGCAAGCAGATTTGCAATGCACTTAAACATTACACTAAAAATATCCCATTACCATCCACAGTCTGTCATACAGAAATATCTCTTGAGAGGTTTTCAAAACAAGGCCTTACATATTCCAGTTCAGTTCATCAAATAAGTAGGCCCTGACTACTTTCAAAACCAAACAGCTGCATTGAGGTCTTTAGGATTAATCCTTAACACCTTAGGTGATCAAAATTCCTGATAATTTGATTTTAATTCTGTTATGTGCGACACACTTAACCTGATGCTTCCACCTAACTATAGAATAACAGCATGGGGATGGAGCACATTAATTTAGATATGCTGCCGTATAAGCAAAACATCAGAGTTTCCTGTATTGGTAAATGCCTGTATTGTAGGATTTGTAACAAAAAAGCTTTTTGATATGGTAATGTGCTTTGTATGTTTGTGTATGCCAATCTGACCGTCTTTCCCCAGTAAATCTGGAATGATGCAGTCGGTGTTTACTGGTTTTGAAGAAATGCAGTTGTCTCAATGATACAAAGTTCCTCCTAGATTTGTGAAAAGAACAGAAGGTGAGAAAGAGAGGCTTCAACCACCAGTTCACCCCTTACTAAAAATGATTAAGTCCACCAAGGTGGCCATTTGTAAGACACAAATTGATGAGAAGCCAGACCCTCTTAATTCTACTGCTCATGGCGTTCTTTTAAACTGTGATGGATACAGGTTTCATAAGGACTTGTTCCTTGAAAACATTTTCTGTTCTATGTTTTGTCAAAGAAAAGCCCACTTAATCAAAATGAAAACATTTTGCCGAAGCCTATATAGTCCAGCTGTCTAAATGTTAGCTGACCCACGGTGTTTTCTTTTAGCCAGTTTGGCAGGCTTTTTTTGAGAAAGCCTGGATAGCCAAAATCTGGGTCTGCTCTGTTATGGGGGTTGCTTTGGGTCTGAGCAGTTAAGGTCCTCTGGGGTCTCTCCTGTAAGCTAAGATCAATGAGGAGAAAGAAACCTAAAATCCTTGAGAATCAGATGGCCTAGATGTTTTGGACCTGTCTTCAGAGAAAAATCATTATTTGAAAGCTTGATAACAAGATGTCTTGATTATGCTTATTTAAAAGAACGATCTTTCATGGATATTTCTGAGGATCAGAATTTTTTGTTTTACATTCCAACATTATTTTTCCCTTCAAAATATTGGGCTTCCTTGCTGTACAGGGGTTATGACTAACCACAATCTTTCAGGGAAGTAAAAACCATTATTGTTTGATTACTGCTGGGAGAAGTCTGAGTGTGTCCTCAGTCCAGACTCTATTTGCACAAAAGCATTAATTTCTGCTCATGGTGTTTTGCAAACAGGAAGTACAGGGGCTGTTTATGGTTTTGTTGTGTATTTTAAAATCATTATTGCCACTATAGAAGAAGCCAAAGACCTGATAAGGACCCCTTTATGCTACCATATTTGGTCAAATGATGGTTCTATGTCTACTACATGTGAACATTAGAAACTTATTTTTAGATGACCACTGAGACCTATGTAGTTTAAAAATAACCAGGCATAGGGACTATACTGTCTTTTTAAAGGACAAAGCACAGCTGTTGCATGAGCAAACACAAACCAGCCTCTCCCTCAGAAAAACTGATTTCTATAAATATATCATCAAGGTCATAAAAAAAAACCGTACTGGATAAGAAAAAATTATTCTAATTTAAGTACGGGTGTCAGAAAACTCACTGCCTACTCTGTATTCAGATTGGTACCAAGAGGAAAAGAAAGGCGTTTGACAGCAATGTTAGCTAGCTGTGGTTCTGCCTGGCAGAATGAGAGTGGGAAAGCAGGAGTAACGAAAGGCACTGTGGCAAGGGCAGGTCCAGAATCCAGTCAGCCGCTTGTAGGAGAGGTGTTCAGTCCTGGAAGATCGAGTAGCGAGAGACCTGTTTGGTTTTGCTCCTCTGACAAATGGACAGCCGGTAACATGAATCAAAATGTTGCATGCTAGGGAAAGGTTTTAATTTTAGCAATTGTAGTTGTATTAGTTAAAGAAGAATCTATGTTTAGAAAGGCAGTGGCATCATGAACCAGAATCTTTGATTGCATCCAGGGTGGTAAGATATATGAATGATCTACCTTTTGTAGCAGAAGATACATGTGTGTTGGTATTTGTGTAGGAAGGCACCTTACAACCAGCCAGTTTGTTACTACTGCAGTACGTTTTGACTAACGAAAAGAAAGTCACTTTGATGGGCAAAACTGGTGTTTCAAGAGACAACCTCTCTGACTTTTAAATCATTTGTAATTACAATTTTATGCTATTGTGATGTAAATCACATGAGGTCATGCTGACTAATGGAACATGGCACCTGAGTCAGGGAGTCATGAACTAATGAACAAGAAATTACACAGTTTGTAATTAGCTCTTTTAGGGTATGAAAAGGGCTAAAATACTGGCTTTTTAGAGCCATTCCACAAGAGGTCATCTTCATCCTTGTTATTTCTGAAATGCCAGGGTTGTGAGTAAGAGAAATTGTTTCTTTTTAGAAATTAGTTTTTGAATTTTAGCCCTAAGATTAGTTAGGTTATTGGGGGGCAGGGGGAGAGGAACACAACTCTGTAGTAATTTAATATGGGGCTTTTTAGAAGAACAAAAGAAATCTTACTGAAACTAACACATTCATCAGAAACTGAGCTAAGCTACTACAAGGAATGAAGCAGGTGGTGATATGATTTTGAACAGAATTGAGAGAAACAGGACTGGTTTTCTGACATAAAGTTATCACTCCCAGAGCTAATTGCCCTGATACACCTACATCCAACCAAAAGAACTCCACCCCAAATCAAACTATAAACAGCCAGCAGAATTTTTATGCCCGAAAGAAAGGACTTATTTTCTCTGAAGCATTGGCTGCTGCAGTGCTGGCTTGTAACTTAAAATCCAGAGATGTCACAGCATGCATTTCTACCCACATCTTTTCTTGTCTTAAAACCACAAGTACTGTTTTTTAGATTGTGAGGAGGAATGAGGTGCTTTTTTAAAAATATAAGTAAACCATTTTTCACTTCCAAACTGCAGATTCTCATGTAGCCCATGAAGCTGGCAGTGACCACAACAGTTACTTCTGACTGATGACCACTCACCTCCAACTTTATTGCACTTCTTGACTACAAAAATTATTTGTGAGGCCTACAGACAGTTTTAGTGAGAGAATCTAGGTCAAGCCCGATTGGGGAAAGAAAGAAAACCACAGGCTTGAGTTCTTCGGATTATGGCTCAGGCAGAGGAGAAAAGCTTATTTGTACTTGCCTGCATAAGAGAGAGAGTATTGCTCTTCAGGTCTAACAGGCTGATATTTTTCATAGGCTCTTTAACTCAGTATGGGTATGAAATAGTTTTCAATACTAAGTGATTCTTTTGGTGTTACCAGCGTGCCTTAGTGTCTTTTATCTGTATCTTGGGAATAATAATTTTTTAATAAATAACCTTTCCTGGAAGCAAGATGGGTAGTAGCATTTGTAATGCCAAGCAAATAGCAGTTTTAATTAAGAGCCAAATCCCCCCATGCCTTTATTTGACAGTCCACAGTACTGGTTTCACTTGCAGTTGTCATGTTCATTATTAATCTGCAAAAGGAGCGCTCACAAGATAAATGAGAGGAAAATACTCCTAGGGTACATGTAATTAGCACACGACTTATTATGAATTGTGATGATCTCCTTGATAATTAATCAGGCTTACAGTTGGTGTTTGGAGGCAATCCAGGTAGAAGATATTTCAACAAATATGACCAAATTCCTCTGGGGGCAGAGGAGGACACACTGAGAAGTGGGAAGGCAAAATTATAGGTCTAAAAGAAATGTTGTTTGATAGTTTTAAACTAAGACTCTAGCCTCAGCTGATAAAAGCTGGAATTGTTTTATCTCAGGTTTCTGCAGAGAGGACAGTAATGTGCATTTTGGCACATGAAGCATGCAAAGGAAGTGCAACGGAGCAGTTCTCCTGGCCTATTGATTTGCCTTCAGAAGAAAATGGTTGCAACACACCATCTGCACAGGGACCGGGTGCACTTGCCATGTGGAGGAATGATAGTGCCATGCAATAGTAAGGACTTGGGTTTCGCTTCCATGGCCCAGAGTAGGAGCAGGACCTAGAGCCCAGGTATGTATGGATATAGTCATGCTACAGAAAAGGATCTCAAGGAGCCAGGACACTGAGGGGCCTGGTATCACCTGTCTGTACACAGGCAAAAGAAAGTGTTGAGGGCCACACTCATTATTAACACACCTCCATGCACACTAATCTGGACTGTTGTGAAAGCCATGAATTTCTCCCAAGAAGAGAAACCCTCCTTTTTTGTTTTGTTTACCCTCCTCTTTCTGCTCTCTCTTTTTAAAAATGTAGCTGAATAAGTGTTCAGAGTAGTTTTCAGTAGCAGGCTGGAGCCCTCAGCCAGGAAACAGGGGCCGAGACTGATGTGGGTGCAGACCCACGGGTGCCCTGCAGCCAGAGTGCTCTCGGTGGCATGCACATCTCTGGTGCTCTGCCGCTGCAAAGAGAAACTTCAGTCTCCTCCAGCCTCACGCAACTTTTTGTCTGGGCAACAGAAAAGGGCAAGCCGGTCTGAAAGGTATTTCAGCTCAAAATTAATTTTCTGTTATTCAACACACATTGTGCCTTCACACTGGCATCCACAGTGGAGGGAATTAGGCTCTACATGGGTTCATGCTGGTGTATTCATTTATTTGGCCTCTGCATGTTTCCAGTTAACACCATGTGTGTCTTCAGCCCAGATGCTGATGTCGAATACAAGACCTAGGCCATTTAGGAACAGCTACGTGGTCACAGACTGTGCCTTTGCTGGGATTAAGAGTAACTGGAATTGACTTTAATTTATTTGTTTTATTTTCCCTCCTACAACACTCCTAAGTACCTGCCTCATAAAATCTCTGCACAAATGATTAAACACACGGAGGCCCTCAAAGCTGTAAGAAGGCTACAAAATGACAAAGTTGACAGTGACAGTAACTGTGCACGTGTCATCAAGCAATCCTCCACCCAGGGTACAGAGATACGGATGAGAAGGCCTGCCATCTGTCACTAGCAAATACCCAAACATTATCCAACAGTGCAGCAAAGCTCTCAGCATGTCTGTTTTGAGATATTCATCAGCTATTCCCATTCCATTTATTCTGTACAATAATTTTTTAATGTGTAGGTTGCAATGCAATGCTGAGCCAGTAGAAGCCAGCCAACCTTTGCCTTATCTCTCAAAAAATAGATTAACATTTCTCTCTATTGTGGCTTATTTACTGTAATTGCTTTGTACATGTGTGGCCAACAGTGAAGTGCTTGTCTCAAACTCCCCTGTAGAAAAGCAGACTTCTGATGACCTGTTTCTCCCGCTTTGCAGAGTCATTAAAACAAAATGTCGTCTTCTTCAGTATTTCACTGGTAAATTTGCAATATGTCTCAGTTTGCTGTCATATCAGTGTGCTAAAGACACACTATAATTTGCATTCATCCTGCATGAAAAAATGAATGTGAGAGATTACACACTGTTGCATTCATGAAGCTTTTACACCTGGAGAGAGAACAATGCTCAAATTTGATTAAAATTGTATTTCCTGCCATTGCCACATCAAACTGTTAAGCGCTTCAAACGTGTCCAGAGCACAATAACCTGCCAAAGCTCGGCATGGCCTCGCTTAGCTGTTGCTGCTGAAATAATGCTAATGCTTAGTCTGCACTGCACATAGTTTAAGTCACTGTGGCAGGACACCTCTGCTTGCTTGAGGAAATTTTCATTTTACCACTCTAGTAAAGAAGCGGGGAGGACCTTTTGACTTGACTCCAGACTTGAGGTTATGTCTCTGTGTCTGGCTGCTGCAAAAGCGCCTGATGGAGCTGTTGGACAGCCAATAAATGAATTCAATAAAGCATAAGTGAGCTTACCAAACAAATTATTACTCTGCCTCTTGTCAGAGCTGTTCATGTGCTTAATGTACTTGTAGTGGAGTGATTTCTCTTCAGTACTGCTGGGGACAAAAAGCCTTTCAGGGCAGTGGAGGCTTGGCAGCAAGCACAGTCTGTAAATTATTATGCTCCAGTCCTGAGAGGACGATGGCAGTCCATGCAAAGCAGCCAGGGACAGCCAGGAGGAGGGAGCCCTGATGGTCTGGTCTTCCAGAAATGCAGGTCCAGCTCCCTGCTCTTCCACACAATGCCTCTTGCTCCTTGCGTGGGAAAGTCATGCAGCTCTCCGCACTTACATTCCCAGAGGACAGCGGTGAGAGAGCATGGGGCATGCTGAGACCGTGGAAGTGAGGCCTGACTGCCCTTACGTCTGCGATGCTCCTCCTTGGCAAACGTTCTGCAATGGGCTCACCAAACGGCCAAGGCTGGCAGGTACCTGCTTATTGCAGGGTCAGCCACAGCACGTCGCTCAGATATTCAATTGTCCAGTCAGACCTTGAATATCTCCAAAGACGGGGACTCCACAACTTCACCAGGAGACCTGCATGAGTATTAAACAGGAACCCTGTTAACAAGAACCTGTGTTAACAGGAGTGCCTGAAATGAACCACGAGACAGGCTGGGGCTTCTGCCTCCTGGGTTTTGCTGCTTATTCTGGGCTCATACCATCAGGCTTGACACTTGACACTTAATGGGAGTAGTATATTTTTATGTTTTCTTTAAGGTTATACCCACTGTTTCGCTCCCCCAAGGAAAAAACAATGAGAACTGGTCAGTTTAGTGCAGATTACAGAAAGATGAAAGTTAGATTTGATAAATGGCTTTGTAGAAATGAGTTAACAATTCTTTTCTTTAAAAGTCATTACTAATAATCCAGCTGTGGTTGCAACTGGACATTTCAGTATTTTGCCTTTTTCTTTTCCTTGTCACTATCCCCAACTAGTAAAAAAGAGCAGAGTGCATGGCTGAAAGAGAATTACTGTTTTCTTTGCACAATTTGTAATTTCAAAAATTTTAACCAGCTTTGAAAAGCCAGATTTATCATGCAATTTAGTGATTCTGATGTTTGAAAAAGTACAAATGCTTTGCAAGTGTACAGAGCAAGAGAAGGACTAGAAAACATGAAGGGGGAGAAGGGAGGAAACATAAAAATCACAGGAAAAGCAATTTACTCAATTTCCTGGTCATCTAAAAAAATTTTCTTTGTAGTATTTTGAACAATTTTGAGCAATTCTTCCATTGAAAGATGAAAAATTATGTCCACAGCACCTGCCTCCCTGTAAAATCCCCAAGACAAACTCATGCACACATTTTCCTTGAACACCAGTATTAGCCAATGGTGTTTTCCTTCCACACACCGTCTGTGGGGAAAGGTGAGGAAAGTCATTTTAGTTCCTGGGACTACAATGGAGGCAAACAAGGTGTTTGAATCCCACACCGCCAAGGAATATTTAATGTCCATCCCCAAGAGGTGATTATGCAACAAGCTAGGTAGATAGTGTCAACTGAATCACTGCCAAAGTCATGATGAAATAAATAAATAAAAGGTTATAAAGACAGGACAAGACTTGCTATCTCGTTTCCTCCTGAAATGTGAGGGAGCAGGCAGTAAAGTTAATTAACTGCCCCTGAGATGGATGGGCTCTGCAGTGTAGTCTCCCAGTTGTCAGGAAAGTCACCCTGCTCGGCATTTATTCAAGTAATTGCAATTAGCAAACAAGTGATCCTTCTCGTCAATTGATTAGGCTTCCTTAGTGTCAGGGAAGTGATGGCTACCTGACTTCCCCCAGTTTTTTTCCCATGCTTTGCCAATAGTTGCCTCATTATCAAGTCACTGAGTTATGCTCCCTTCCATCCAGTCTGCCGCTGAGCCTTCTTGGGCTCTGTCACATGCCCGACAGCAACTAGCTGGTAGCACCTTGTTGTCCAAAGGCAGTAAACAAGGAGCTAGCAAAAGTGGTAGTCATGATTAGTGTGATTATCTTGCCCTACAGGCCCCAGAGAGCTGCCTGGATCACTTAGGCTGATGTCCCCGGTCACAGGAAGCTGAGCCACAGCTGGGTAGTTCAGAAGAGTGTGCTGAACATCCACATTCACACAAAAAACCCAAACGCTGGCTCTGATGCTCTGGAGTCAACAGGAGACTGATTCTCTGAACATTGTTTCAAGCTCACAAGGCAATAATATTTTAAAGATATTTAGGTTTCTAGAGATGCAAAATTTAGCTTCCCCAAAAGCACTGAAGTGGGCAGATTCCCACACAACAAATGTCCCATGGGGACTCAGGGCAACAAACAAGCACCCTGCTATTCCAGGGAACATGGGGAATGCTGTGAACCCCGTACACTGACCAAGGATGCTTTCCATTAGCCACTTCTAGGAAGAGCAGAGAGGATTCACAGTGGAAGAAAGCCCAGAAAATACACTGCTGTCCAGAGGAGTCTAACTGCCCCACAGTCAGTGCGACGCCAGGTCTCCAGCTCCCATGAATGGGTGCTGGTCCACAGACCTGGATCACACCTTTTCACACCAGCGGAGTAATTGGCAGAGTAATAGCTTGTATTCTCTCTTCCGTTGAGTGCACTTTTGTCCACTAAAGTTGATAATGGATTATAGATTGAGCTCAAAATTCCTTCTCAGCATTAATAACTCCCTTAATTACAAGCTGATAATCCAGAAACAAATCCCACCACTAACATCAAGTATTATACTGAACAAGCTGTCCTTTTGTGCCTTCTGGGGAGGACTGAGGAGGCTATGTTCTCACACATTTCTCTTTATGACTGTAAGCAGACACGTAAAGCCAGTTTTGATAAAGGGCTTTATCGTATACCCCAAAGCAGTTAATCTTAGCAACTGTAAATGCCAGGAAACTGTATAAATCACTTTATGGTACCAGTTGCTT
Source organism: Mycteria americana (assembly GCF_035582795.1). Taxonomy (NCBI): domain Eukaryota; kingdom Metazoa; phylum Chordata; class Aves; order Ciconiiformes; family Ciconiidae; genus Mycteria; species Mycteria americana. The sequence continues at coordinate 11,862,873 of NC_134370.1, forward strand.
TATACTTAAAAGGGTACTCATGTCAGATACTGTCTTTGTTTGGGTGTAGCACTGCAGAAAATGCTTCTCCCCAGGTGATATGTGAATAGACCGGGTGAATGGCAACGTCCACATGCAGCAGAGTAATGTTAATTCATTATAACACACTCAGCACATAAGTCAGTGCAATGAAAGGTGCTGCCTTGGGGAAAGCTATCGTATGAACAGAAGCTTTGTGGTCCAGCAGTCCACAGGAGTGTGAAGCAGAGAGTGGAAGTTTGGGCAGACAGTGAGTGGAGGGTGTTTCTCCATACCCTCCTCTCTTGCATCTGTCACCAGTGTTCACCCACAAGACTTCTCTAGGAGCCCAACTCCTCATATAGCAAACTAGAAACAGTCTGCTACAAATTCACTCTATTATTAGTAATAATGATAGTTACTAGTTACCATAAGATTAAGACAATATTATACTAATGATAAAGTAATAACATAGGGAACACATTTTGGAAAAATCATTCCTCTGGCACTCAACTTACATTCATTCTCAGCTGCCTACCTGCAGATGCTCTAAAATCTTCTGTGAAGCTTATTCTCTGAATTTTGGTAAGTTAGGCAGATTTCATCCTTACTAAAGTGTCCACTTGTCAGTGATCTTCCAAGAAAAATGTAAATTCTGAGTCAGAAATTAAATCAGAGAAAAATATTTTTCTCATTTATTACACATGATCATCACATTCACCAGCTTCATATTATTGTCACACACAAAGTCATCATGTCTCATCTGCCTGTATTTACTCATTTATCACTAAGATCATAAGTATGATTTTTTAAATCCATAATTTCAGGAACCTACGCTCTCTGGCACAAGTTCCTCAAACTTTCATGATTCCCAGCTCATGTCTGGAGATCTCAATACAAGGAGAGCAGGTAATTGCAAAACCAAACACCATCATGGCCTGTAAAAACATGTGTACAATTCATTGCATACCTTATACTTCAATTCTCAGCATAGAAATTAGCACCAGAAAATCCCTTTTCATTCTAGTGAAAGTAAAGCTAGTTCACTTCAACAAAGTTCTGCAGTATATTCCATGGCCTGTCAAATCCTTTTCATTACAACACTTTTCATTTAAGAAAAAAATGTGTTTGCTTGTTTCAAGTCCCAAAGCAGATCATCTTCACTGGATGTGGAAAGCAGTAATGATGGACTAGGACAGGAATGAGGACTGGGTTCTGTCTTTCAGAACAAATGTTCTCTCTTTATTCCTGTCCCGCTCCTCAGCCAGTCCATTCACCACTCTGCTATCAACTGTGGCTCAGTCCAGAGACTGATCTACTGTAGCAAATGAGCCAATTAATCTAACATGTCATAATCCCAAAGCCAAGCGAAAAACATGGGGCTGAATCTTCCACCAGAGTAAATCTACATAGCCAGGGTAAATCCTCTATTCAGTTTTAATTAATATCAACTGAAGACATGACCAAATTAGTCTAGATTTTACCACCAAAGACGTATTGTGAAATTTATATGGATTTTATTCATACGTGTTGATAGCTTAGAAGAACGGGTCATAATGCATATTGAAACTGGGACCTCTTTACAATGACACCCACTTTTCTCCTCCCTGTGAACATCAAGCGGGAGCCTGTGTGTCTCTTGTTGTCATGTCTCCTCCTCTTGGAGACACATCTAAGAATCAGTTCCAGAGCTGGGAGAACTACTGCTTTAGCCTTGACCAGAATCCTGTTAATTTGCAGCGCAGGGAAGAAGGAATATCTGTCTTGAGAATTAACATTCTTCCCTTGGATAAGCAGGGAAAGAAAATTTCTAGATAAGGACAGATCTACCCACCATACCTGTTCCCAATGTCCTTGTCCCAGTCATCTGGAAATAGTGTCCCAAGACATTCACTGCCCTCTGCCAGCCTCTCTGCCTGAGGGGAAGAGAAACACAGCACCAGCCATCACAGCTGAACAAATGACTCCACAGACTCTTTCTGTCTATTTATAATCAAACTCTAATTGATACAGTCGTTCCTGGACTGAATGTGAAAAAGACTTCCTCCTCTGGTTAAGGTTGCAGAATCATGATCCTGTCCTTCTTCCTGTGATTTGGATACTGCAAGTTCTTTACATCCTGGAGCTACATTGTCAGCACATCCAAATATGCTAGCGTTTTCTCTACAAGACTGCTGTAGTTGCTTCTTGCCTTCATGCCAGCTACTGTAAGCAATCAGGCTGCATTGAGGATGAAAGGTATTTTTAAAAAGGGACAACCTAAAAATCTATTGAAAGTCTCTACTAATCTCCCCCACACTTGTGTTACAGCTGTGCAATAATTTCCTGGACTCATTATTACGGAAGCATTTTGTGGCCATATTATGCAGTCCAGCAGTTACCAGTGTTGAGTCTTCATTCACTTGTAAATGATACATCATCTCCATTTCCACATGCCTAAGAAAGTGATTCTATTAATACGATTACACTTTTGAAGTTTCCTAACTAAGGCTGCCTGTCACAGCATCTGCACATCCCAGAAAAAAAGCACTAAGAAGTGTTTTCCCCTCTTTTTCACTGATGTAATCTGCTTTAACTCTATTGATTTTGTTCTAACTTCCAGAGGGGGGCAGTTGTGTGGAGGAGGAAAGTGGATGAGATGAGAAGATGGGGACTGTAACAGCACCTGTACCTCATCAGAACAAGAGTCACTCCAGTCAGCATCCTGCAGGTGTGGTTGGTAGCAGAAACCTAGGGAGGGAGCAGAAAGGACACCTGTAGGGACTTCTTTCCCTTGCTACGTAGTTTCAGCTTCCAGTGGAGACTTGGAGATGTTCTGTTTCGGAAGATGCATTTGTTTGGTTGTGTTTGATAGCTGTAGTTAGACTGTTCTTTCACTGAGCTTGTCCAACTTCTTTTTGAGTCAGTCTCTCCATCGTAGTGCTAAGGGCTTGCTTTTTCCATAAGTATTAACTCTCATTCAGTAGCGTTGGATTTCAGCTTCTTTTCCAGACCATTTAGAAATACGTTGACTAGCACAGATGCAGCAAGACCTGGTGGTGCATCTCCATGAGAAAGCAGTCCATTTATTCCTTCATTTGGTTTCTTATCTTTTGACAGTTAATTCAAGAGAGGACGTCCACATTCATTCCACGACAGCTCAGTTACTGCAAAAGCCTTTGGAGACATGCCTCATCAAAAAGGTTTGGTAACTGAAATACGCTATATTAACTGGGCCACCATTATATGTGTACTCATTGACTCCTCTGTGAGAGTTGATTTCCCTCACAAAAAGCTGTTTCAACTCTTTCTCATATACCCAATTTACCCATGTCTGTATAACTCTATTCTTTTTTATAACTTCATCCAGTTTCCCTGCTACAAACTGCAAATACCTGTTTATAGCTTTCTAGGATAAAAGCAGTTCTGGATTATTTTTTCAGCAACTTAAAATACTTTCTTTTTAATTTATCTTGTTTTTTCCAAATTGTCTAAGAAAATAAAATAACAAGGTAAAAATAATAAGTTTGAAAATATTTTTAGTATCAAAATATCCCATTGGATAATGGAAAATAAGTTGATGATGCTTGATGAATGCTTGATGAATGCAATAGGGTAGGATTTTGAGAATGAAATTTGTTGATATCTCTTGGTACAAGTAACAGTGAGAAACCCATCTCTCTGCCATTCAGTTTCAGCAGTATTTACCCAGGTGAAAGCCAAATAGAGAAGAGAAAGGAAAAAAGAAAGAGAAGGAAATGTCTGCACTTTTTTTTTTCTTAAGGGCTCCATTCCTAACGTGTTTTCTGTCCCCATATAAGAAATTCCCACAGCTTTAGATAATGGGGATGGCTACTAGAAACTGGGAAAACAAAAAGGGTTGTAGAAATTGGAACAGCGTGTTGTGATGTCCTTGAAATGTCAAATATTCCAGACATGGGAAACTGTTTAGAAACCATCTTTAACAGGAAAGTAAACAGAAACTTGATTCCTTTTGCTTAACTCCATGCTCTGAGGAAGTGGGCAAGCAGAGCAAGAGCATCTCACAGGGCTAGAGCAGAAGTCCCAAGCCATGCTAACATGGAGGTGTTGCACAATGCTACGTGAAGGGTCCTTTCACATTGCAGTGTCCGTTGTCCTGCACCTTGCATGCACTGAGGGTTGCAGTGCCACTGTCCTTTAGCCATGGTGTGGGCCTGAGGCAACCACTTTATTTTCATGATCTGTCTTGCAAAGTAGAGAAGAGCAAAACTGGTTTAAGTGAGCACAAGGTGAACTTCAATACTTCTTTGCTTCAGAACTGCTTGCTTTCTTGTCTCTCCCTTTCACCTCTCTCTAACTGTTGCCATTTTTGCCTCAGCCACAGCCTGAGTATCTCATTTTGACTGTTTATTCCCTAAAGCTAAAATGCAAACCCTGCCCTCTCGTCCCTGTTCACCTCCCAGCCTTCCTGGCATTTCTTTATTTTTGCTCAAATCTGTACAAATAATAGATGCTCCGTCTGCGTATTCCTTCAGGTCTACCTCAGTGCCCCTCAATCTCTCCACCCTTGAATGCCACAAATGGCTCCTCTTCTTTCACTGTCTTGCTGCTACTTCTAACCCTCAAGGACTCTCTGGTCTCTTCTTTCTTACCCACCGTTGTAATTATATTTTTCCAGACTGTCAATTATGCCAGTTTCAATGAATTGGTTTTTTGTTATACCAACAAACACCACCTGCTTTCTTCCCTGTGCCCTTTGTAAAAACCTATAAAAAACACACAGAACTGACACTCAGCAATTCCTGAAAACCCCACAAACCAAAAAGTTGGAAGCTTTAAATAAGCAATAATAGCTGGAGTTTAAAAATACTTATTGAATTATTCATTATGATGATGGAGTCATGGGGGCTGTGGGTGGCAAAAGCCAAACAGTTGAGGGTAAAGACAGAGACTGATTTATCAGGCTATGAATGAGGCAACGAATGCCACATTTGACCTCCTTTCCCCACCAGTCATACTGTCAGATACCAGCTCTATATAACCCACCTAATGCTGGTCTGCACTCCGTTCATTCCTGCCTCCGTATTCCCTGCAGCTCACGCAGGATGCAGACTTTGGTGAGCCATGCAAACAAAACCAAGGCTAGACTTATCTGGAAAACATTTCTTGTGGCTGGAAGCTGTATTTGAAAATTCCTTGTGCAAACATATGTTGTTTAGGATGGACCATGGTGGTCAAAATCCCACTAAACTCTAGTCTGTAAGCTTAATTTTTTGGCAGAGGGAAGTACTGCGGGGAAGAGAGAAACACAAACACTTGCACAATATTTTCATCTGCAATTGTAATCCTGAGAAAGGAAATCTGGATGGAGACTGGTCCAAAGCTCGTTGTGTTTGATGGACTTTGGAGCAAGCCTTTAAATGATCGTTGTGGTTACACTCGTTCCTCTTAGAGCCTAATTTGTTATGATATTGAATCACTCTGATCCTTATCTAGGACTGTGCTCCATGCAGTCTTGAGGGACTTGGGCCTCTAGAGACCTTAAATACAAGCAGCACAACTCTCCAAAGATTGCCACACAAAAAACATTCTCTTAAATCTACAAGGACTTCTTTCCTTAGAGAAGGCAGCAGTGATAAAATCAACATTAATCCTGCATTGCTCCATTCCGTTCTCAGGAGAGAAGTCCCAGTGATTTATAGTGTGAAGCCATTTTCATATGATTGTGTTTTAATACCTGTCAGAAAGTGGTAAAGAAAAAACTACATTTCTTTTCTAGCTAGGAAAAAAGAGTTAATAATTTACAAGGACTTAACAGAGACTATTCCACCTGGCATATTAAATGAAAGAAGATGAGGCATTCTAACCATCTCAATATTATCCTTGCTTTACTGCTGTCTAAGAGAAGAGGCTTAAGCAATTCCTAAAAATAGTGGCACAGGAACATTCCTGAACCTGTGTTTAGAAATTTCAGACACTTGCACCCTGATCCCACAATAAGAGGAGTCCTGCACTGCCTCTCTTCTCCCTCTGGGCTCTGCAAAAAGACACTTGGCTACATACACCAGACAGAGCCATATAACCAGTATATAGCAGCTCTGGTTTGACATAGAGTCTTTTTTTTTTTTTGCCCCACAGCACAGCTCGGTGCAGGGAGAAGTGCATCTGCCCTTATTCTCTCTGCTGGCCCCTGACAAATGCACCCTGTAGCAGCGCGGCAGCTGCTCCGCACTGGTTTGGTGACTGTCCTCACTGGGAAAAAGTTGGGACCGACTCAGCAGGAAATTTTATTATTAGGATTATTATGGCTGAGAGTTACCAAGCCTGGTAAATCCCTGGTAAAATAACACACGAAAGAGAGGTGGTTCCTGCTGTGAACTGTCTTCTGTATATTTGGTGTCAAATGGAAATAAGTTGTTTTGCCCTTCTCTTAATTGAATGCCAACCATCCACAGTAGATACCACAAACATCTGTATTGATCGTTTTCTCTTCCATAAACTGGCCACAGAGCTTTGAGGGATGCTGGACAGCCCCAGAGATGAATGCAGAGCAGCCTGGATGTTAAATGGGTTGTCCAAGGTGATTTTTCAGACATTATCGGTTCCATTTCACTCCCACACCCTGCCACACCACAATGAGGTTGCTCCAAGACACTCAATGCCGAGAAAGAGACATTGTTTTATCTAAAGAAAAAAATATCTATAGTTTTCCTCCTGCAACACTCTCTCTAGTCTTAGGCACAGCTGCTAATAATAAACTCTGCAAAGCAAGTATCGGGGTTTGAAAGAGAAATGACAAGACAGAGAATGAAAGGAATGGAGCCTTTGACAGTTACTTGCTCCCTGAGTGATTTGCATTTGTTTTCAGTGCTGGGAACAGGCAGTAAGATCCAGTAAAGTCACCAATACATTGTAAACCCTGTGTCAAGTGTCTGTGGAGAATATTAAGGTTTAGCTTTGTTTTTTCAGCTTCCTAGTGCTAGGTGTTTTCATCACTGTCTTCTCTTTTTGAGGCTGGATTTTTTTGGTTTTGGTTTTCTAGATGACCTTTAATTTCTAACCAATTCCCTGAATAACAGTCATAATTATTGCAAAATCCTGGTTTCTCATTTGACAGGTGGTACAAAACAAAGCTGGACACATGGAGATTGGCATGCTGACCAGCACACTGAATACTGTTGAGACTTTAATCTCAGCAACTCTCAAAAGCCTTAGTTAATATACAGTCGCTATGTGACCCCACAGCTTTCAGAGTCCCTGTGGCAAATCCATAGCCTACAGAAAAAGAAACACACATCTGTTAAACAAAATGCAGTCACCTACTTTCACACCTAAAACATGCCTGCAAATACTCAGTTTCTTTTAAAGGGTTTTTAGAAGAGACAGAAATCTGTGTATTTTAGGATAAAAATCTATTTTGGCTGAAAGGGAACAAAGAACAAAATTTCTCCTGGGCGAGGTAGCCGGTAATATATCAACTTCTTATAGTTTGTGTTTTTACAGTCTAGTTCTGGATGCTCTGAGGCTAAAGACTGGTCCTACTGCTCTGGCTGCTTCTGTTCTCCTGACCTCCAGAAGACCACGTGTGGCGTGGTGGTGTGACAGGTCTCAGCCTCATGGTAGAGGGGAAGGGAAGCAGGCAAGTACTGACAGCAATGCAGGGAGCACAGAAACCCTCCAGCTCTTGCTGCTCGGCACCTCAGGGAGAGTGGGATGAGAAGGACCTTTCTGTCCCTTGTGCTCTCTAGGAACGACCTCCTGACATACTCCGGCTCACTGGGGGCTTTCCGAGTGGGGAAAATGAAGCAGCTTTTTCCCCTCCCTGTCTTGCAAAGCCTGTTGTGGCACCTGAAATAGAAAGCTTCAGCTTTTCCCTCTCAGCTCCCTGAAGGTGACCCCAGGGAGGCTGCCACAACCTCCCTGCCTCAGCCCGGGGCTCTGCCGCAGCACTCAGGAGGGGTTTTCACAGTCCAAGGTCACCACTAAGGTGTTGCCTCCCTCACAGCTAACTATGTTCTGCCTCAAAGTGATAATATTCATGTGTTTCTGCAGCCTTTCAGGTAAACTCAGAGGCTCCTAGCAGCCAGAAAAGCACCTTTTCCATAAGGGCCCCAACTCAGCTCCGTACAGCCCTGCAGCTTCCACCCCAGTGGTGCCATGGACCTCCGTGCCTGCCTGTGCCCGGTGCCCGGGAACACCGCAGCAAAGGGCACCGACACGGTAGAGATACTTGATCCAGGCAGGCAAAACACGCTGAACAAGCAGGGGAAACCAGAATGTGAACACTGTCATTCTGTCTCCTCTCCCTCTTACTCTGCTCTAGCCTGCTCATCTTTCAGGATGTTGCATTATAAAAGCAAATACCTGGAAGCTCGGCATGAAGCACATCACCTTTCTGGTGTACGTGATCGCTAGCACAGTCCCAGAGCTGGCTGTTGAAATAGAAATTTTCTCTGACAGACCTCCTGGTCTGTTTTATGCTCTTCGTTTTTTCTAAAGAACAATAGCCCCCTGCATTAGGTTTTAATTGTCCCCCATAAGAACACCACTTTTTCCTGCTCCAGACTTGGTCTTTCTGCACTCAGGTTTTTTCCTCCCTTACGTTGCAAATGAGATCCACTGAGCACTGCAAAGAGATGCATAATGGACTACCATTAGGCTTCATTCTAGAGATAAACAAAAAAATGGGGAATATGCCAAAGGGAACAGCCTTGAATTGTTTGAATTGGCCACATTACCTAAGTGTAATTTTTAGGAAAGTCTGTCATTCAAGGTCCAGCTGAGTTCACATACTGCAATTTGCAGAACTAGTGTCATTAAAGGAAAGAATTCCTGCTCTGCCCGTGCTCAAGTGTAAGCTGGCAGATTGCCTTCCTCACAAGCTCCCAAGGGACAGGCTTCAAGCAACCACTTTGGGTGGTTTATTAGACTTCTACTCTGAAATAGAATGACAGTGATAAAGAATTTACAGTTATTTGTTGTTGCTTTTTTATCATAGGAACAGTTTCTCTGCTTGTAGGTTACACAGGATGAAATGCTGTTTCCGAATCCTGTTGTAATTGTTATCAGGTGCTGACATTAGAATTTCATTTATTTAAAGAAAAAAGAAACTCCAGTATGTGACCCCCAGAAATACTGCATGAAGATTTCTCTTCTAGCTTTTACAGTTTCTGTTTGACTTTAAATTTCAGGGTGCTCATTTGTAATGCATAAATCTCTCTATGTGATTAGTTTAGCTCCACCAAGCAAAACTGCAATTTAGGAGGACACAGACAAAAGAAGTACAGAGAAGGAATTTTAAAAATCCTTTTTTCTCTCCATCAGAATACATACTTCTAAAATGTAGGGGGGGTTGCTTTTTCTTTTTTTTATTATAGGATCGAGTCATGATTTTGTAGAACTCCAAATTCAGGAGAAAATTTGGGTTAGCTCTTTGAAGATGCATGACAAGATTGAAAACAACTGCTCACTGAAGCTCAGTTTGCTGCCAAAACACTGCCTTATGACAAATGCATCGTCTTCTAAAACCATTAATCTGGCTTATATAAAAATACTCTATAACACTTCTTTACAGGCTCAAAAACTAACTTCACTGTTTTTTGCAGGGAGAACATTTAGGAACCACAAGGAAGCCATAAAATAAGGCAATCAAGACCCAGCTTCTTAAAGTTAGAAAAATGACAAAATCATTTTCAAGACTTGAAAGCTTCTCAGGTAATGGAGGAAATGCTGCAAAAAATGCTCATGGAGCAAAAAGACGAAGGACTAGAGAATAGAGGCTCCTTTGGCAGCCCCTACTCACCCTCCTCAGTCTCCTGGAGGGCTGTCACTTGTGTAGAGCCAAGGGACAGATTTGCATCAGTTCCTGCCACAGATCTGGGGAGAGGCAGGGTGTCCCAGAAAACCCAATTTACTGTTTTCGCTGCTGCTGGGCTTGGGAGAGGTGGGACCACTCCCTGTTAGCTGTGTCTCTACACATCCAAAAACCACCTCAGCCAAAACAGAAATGTCCTACACACACAGGGCACAGCGAACAGCTTGTCACCCCCTCCAACTTCTCCCAGATTTTGTCAGCATGGGAATGCGAACGCTCAGGCACTGCTATTTAGCTTCCCCCATCCAAGCAGAAAGACTTGCTGCAACGTCCTCCCTCCCTCCCTTTCCAACTCCACGTCAAGTCAGCAGCAAGCCCCTGCCAGACACCCCATTTCCCAAAAGAGACAACAGTTTCTCCCAGGGATATGAGCACACCACTCCCACTTGCATTGTCACAATGCAAGAATGAGACAGTCTTATTCACCCTCCATCCTTTTCCTAAAAAAGCTCTTAAGGAAATTCTAGTGAAGGTCCCATCTCCCTGCCATATCTTCAGGAGTGACACCTCCTCCTTTGCTCTGAGGTTATTTATGGTGACTCCTGCTTTCCTCTGAGATCCCTTAACAAGCTCCTTCCAGTGGGATCCAGGAGATTTTGCAGCCATCGTGACTCCCTGGGGTACAGCAGGCCCCTGGAAAATTCCTGCAGATGCCTCTGTGGGATCCAACATCGAGGTTCCTCAGTTTAATAAATTAGTGCCCAACACTGGAGTCATAATAATTAATCATTTTACCTTCTTAAGACAAAATGAGTTGGAAAATTCCTGCAAAAATTCCTGGAAAATTCCTGAGGGTGCCTTTTGGGGAACCAACATCAAGGTTCCTCAGTTTAATAAATTAGTGCCCAACACTGGAGTCATTATAATTAATCATTTTACCTTCTTAAGACAAAATGAGTTGGAAAATTCCTGCAAAAATTCCTGGAAAATTCCTGAGGGTGCCTTTTGGGGAACCAACATCAAGGTTCCTCAGTTTAATAAATTACTGCCCAACACCTGAGTCATAAAAATTAACGATTTTACTTTCTAAGGACTTAACAAGTAAGGAGTAAATCACAGTACCAAGGAAAAAGGTTTAAACCAATATATTTTACTTCAAATTTGCTGTGGAAATTTCCTACCACAGATCTGCTAAAGGCAGTAACTCACTATACCACAGACTCAGTCATGCATTTGAATCTCAAGTGTGGTGGGATTTGATCTTCTCAGTCCATATTGGGATGTTAACACTCACTGGAAAACCCATCATCTGCAACCTGGAATGGGTCCTGCAAAGCATCTTCCTCCTCATGCATGGAAGTGATCCCTCCCATCCAGCACATGCTTTGAGGCACATCTGAGGTACAACGTATGGTTTCCATGCTAGCAGTCCTGTCCCTGAAAGGAAACTGCCATGGAACAGGCACCCAAAGGAAATTGTGAGGAGAAGGTGGCCCTAGGCTTGCACTCTGCTCTGTCTTGGCAAACAGCAAAGCAGTCATGATCAGACCTTGCCTGGCAAACACATGAACAACCTGTTGAGCAGCTTTGCAGATGACTTGGCTAGCTTGAGCAACTCTGTTTCTAATGTCAAGAGGAGACCAACCACACACTCACTCATGATACACCTCAAAGCACGTGACTTCATGAACGGCATCTGCCAGATAAAACATTAGTGTCTGCTCTGAATCAGACACTCTCCTGTACATCAGTGCCAACAGTAGATTGCTCATTTCATCTACCTCTGATTTCCCCACTGCTGACAGCAACAGATCCCAGAAAATTAGGTATGATTTAGACAGCCAGCCAGTCCTAGAAACTGTGGCTCTTCAACCATTTCAGCTACTGAGCTTTTTGGAACAGCTCGAGCTGTAATTAAGTGTTCAATGCTTTTGCATTTTTTATGATATGTTGATGCAGTTTTTTCATGTCCTTGTTAAGTTGCCAATGAAACATGGCACGTAGAATTCATGTGTTGTGCTGGGGACAAACTGTTTAGAAGACAGTGTCAGGAAACTACAGATAAAAATGTTTCCCAGTCGAAAAAGCATAAGAATTTCATGCAAAATGAGTCTATAATCTGTTGTCCTGAGGGGTACTTCTGATAAAATAGGTTTGATTTTATCTGTGCCAAAGCCAGTTAAAGAGGAACTGTTTATTACTGTATAATCTTGTGATTCAGGGCAATTTGCATATTTGAAAAGGAAACTTGACTCCCTATAAGTTCAGATTGTTGGAGTGGACCTTCAACAACAGAATAGCAAATTGGTCTTTTCTTCTGGTACACCACCATCTCTCATTACAGGTGTTTTTCAAAAAAGCTTTTGCGTATTTCATCCTTTGTCTGCTCTTCTTCAGAATGGCACACCTTCAATCTAAGCACTTCAAGGCACTGAATAAAAGCTGCCTCATTTGCAATACCCATGGAGGGATGTAACAAGCATGTCAATAGCAGTTGAACCAACCTAGGTCTGCCCTGGCTGATGTTTATAGTTCCTCACGGTTGTGAGTCTCATCCAAAGGTTCATCTTTTCTTTTCCATCATGTACAAAGTCTAATGCTTGCTGCATGAACACTTGGTCAATGAGAACTCTTCTTTCCCCAACCCAGTGATGTCTTTGGTGAAGAAAGTTTACTTGTAGATGTAATAAAAAAACTTTTTGTGGTGATTTTTCCCCAAAATAGTATAATGTGACTCTGCATTCAATCAGTTGCCATTGATTCTCCTTGGATATTTCCCAGCAACCTCATGCCAGGCCCCAAAATGGCTCAGGGCTGGATTTAATATTCTCCCACTTGTTTGACAAAGAGCAGTCACAAGTCATTGAATAAATCTTCCAAAACAGTTGGCCGAACTGAGGGAACTGAAAACAACCCATTCCTCATCCCCAGAGTCAAGTGTTTTTCCTGGGAGGGTTTTCATTTTGGCTTTAAAAATGTAACAAGAGATTTTTGTTTTTAGTTTTTCCAGGACACGGATATTCACTCTGACAAAAATAGATAAGAAACTAGAACACAGTTAACATCCTTAAGAAGTCAACAATTGCATGAAAATGTATGGCTAACTCAGCTCTTGATTAATGCCAAGTGAAACTCGTGGCTCCATAACTAAGAGCTCAGGGCAAAGGCAGAAAACTTCCTAGAGTTGTTGCCAGCTGTGTTGTAAACGCTAGAAAAAGTGCCATTTCCCCAGATGAGGCTGCAGTTTGCTAGTCATGGAAGTGCTTACAGTTCAGAAGTGTCTACTTATGTTGCCCTGTGACTAACTGCATTATACACACCTTGTAGGGACCAGGCAGCAGGTCCACAGCCTGTCATCTCTCTAGTAAATCACAGTGATCAAAACTGAAATGCCCTTTTCTGTTTCTTTCCTTAAATGAAGGTTTTTGAAGTAAGAACAAAATACCAAGCAAGAGAACTGAAGTAAAGAAGTAATAGTCTTGAGCCACACACCCAACCAGTCTACAGCAGCACAGAGCTGCTGCATATAGAGGAGAAAATGTCAGTTTGCATAGGCAAAAGAGCCTGTGTGACCAAGGTCACACAATTTGAGTGATGTTCTAGTACTACCAAAAAGCTAATGGCTTTTGGCTGAAAGTCCTCGCTCAAAGACGAGGTTTGGGATGGCCATTCTGGGACCCTTCCCATGTCCCCATTGCCTGCAGCAGGGGGGGTGGCAGCTTGACTGAGGTTTTAGCCACTCTACCTTTACAAAATACTCCAATTTTGGAAAAGGTCCAGAAAGACAATGAGGAAAAATGCAGAAGAGGAAGAAAAGTAGCTTTTTTTTTTCTCAGTATATTATTTACTTAGCCATTTTCAGCACTATGTCAGGGTTATGGGAATACACAGGGCTGTGTGCGTGAATGACTTTTCTGGGTGTTGTCCTAGAAGCCTCTTCTTTTCTGAAAATGAGCCAAAGGACCTCTTTCTGTTTTGCACTGCTTAGTAAGGATGATCCCCACTTCCAACCATCTTCATCTACCCTGAGCGCTGTGTTCCTGTCACCCTCATGGCAGGCAAAGCTGGGTCTGTCTCACTGCCCAGGTGTGATAGGAAGGCAGGCAGGGGACAAAGGGGGCAAGCAGGGAGTGGCCATACGTGCCACCGCTCCTCAGAGCCATACAGACCCCAAATGAGTTCATGAGCCTGTTTCCCTCAAGAAAAACTAGAGCAGTACGCTTCCCAGAGCTGCCAGCAGCAGAAGTGCCTAACTATTTCAGCTGATTCCCAGCCTGACGCCTCTGACCCTGGCTTGCAGACAGCGTGAATGCTCTAGATAACACATGAAAAAACATCTCAGAGTATTAGGAGAGACTGCTGTGTTATTTCTTACACTGAAAACCAGTAGCTAGCTTTGGCGCAAAGAAAAACTGGCTGCTTCCTGCTTGTGAGCTCTCTCCCAGACGTCCTAGCCCTTTTTTCAGTGTTTGTGGTCTTTTTCTTTTTCCCCCCATGGGTAAAAAGGACATTGTTTCTTTGCACTAAACATTAATGATTCATGTCTCTAAGGGCTGAACTGGAAAATTCCCTAGATAATACACCTGCCTCCTCTAGGAGGACTAAATGTACCAGCAGTGGGTGGACTTGCTCAGGCTCCTATTAAGCAACATCTGTGGGTGGGTTTTTTAGTCCAGCTGTTAATATGTGACTTATTCTGCAGTTAGATCAACTATGTCAATGGAAAGAGTAGGCTTCAAGCCTGCTACTGAAGGGAATGATTATAATAATTACTATCACCATGAAATATCTTGCAAATGCCAGTGGATAGGCTCAGAGTCCCACATGGCAGCTAAATAAACGAGATCTTGCTACTCGCAGGATGTCAGGTCAAATGCTGCAAAGTGGTTTAGGGCAGTCATTCATGGACGGTAAATGCCTACCAAGATATTGGCCACAATCACAGCAGCCACCTCCTGATTATTCTACAGATTGCCACCTCTCTAAAAGACCAGGAGCTGCAACTTGTGTGTGTCACACAAGGAACTAGGAAAGTCAGGTTGTAGGGCTGGCAGCTGGTCTCTCCTATAGGGTACAAAACCTCTTTCCATTTTATCATATAAGTAGAATGCACAAATTAAAGACTCCAGGGTTAATTTGTCACTGACAAAACACGTTGAGGGGATATAAGGCAGTACTGAACTCCCTGACAAAAGTTAACACGTTGGCAGCCCAGCCTCCTCGGTGCTGAGCTGCTGGTTTCATTGACTGCTGACACAAGCACCCCGAGAGAGAAGGGACAGGCAGATGGGCATGGTAACCTCTTACACCTCTGCATCTGGAGTGCACAAAGTACAGCTGACAGAGCCGTCACACCAGGTCAAGCTAAACATACGCTCCTCTCTAAAGGGGAACAAGAACAAACTGGCTAAATGTGGCCACGAATTAATTTAGGCTGAAATTTAGGAAGGTTTGCAGTTATCAGGCAAAAAAAAAATCAGTGACAGCAAACTCACTCAGCAACCAGACTTAAAATTTGATTGCATTTTAATAAATAGATGTTACTTCTAATTAATCAATGAATCTAATTATAGCAGTTATATAGTATGTAATTAATTATCAATCAATTAATCTTTCATTAACTTGCTTTTAATTACTTCCTCTTTAATTAATTGATTTGTACTTTGTTTGCCTGTCTCAGTAGTGTACTCCATGACCCAGGAGATCCCTTCTTATCTCCCTCCTCCAATCTCATTTTTCCTGCCCTGCTTTCCACTGACTTGACATTAAATTTGACTTCTTTCCCTCCCCCTCACCAGCTCCTCTTCCACGCACACAGTGGCCAAGGGCGTCGTATCACAAGCAGCGGTAGAGTCCTCCTGCAACCCCAGAAACCTACCAGGCGCGACAGAAGCAGGGAGCTAATGCATCAGCCCAAGCAGAAGGGTGAGGGGCTTTCCATGCTCTCCAGAAGCACAGAGCAGGGACAAGGCAGCTGCCAGCGGCGGGGGTTGTCTCCGGGGATGGGATCTCTGTCTCCTCCTCTCTGACTCCCTCCCAGCTCCAGCCATCCCAAGCACGGGAGGGCGATCACCTTCCCTGCTGGAGCAGCAAAAAACTCCCTTGGGGAGCCACAGAACAGGACCACGGACAAAGGGCTTATGCCAAGAACCCCCAGCAGCAGCACTGGGGCTTTTGGGGGGTTGTGATGTGCAAGGAGGGGAGAGAAACAGGGAGGCAGTGCTGTGAGGACCCTATTTTCCCTGCAAGCTGGGGAGATGCTGGGCAGCGATGACACACCAGTCTGGATTAGTGTACGGCTAGTCAGAGTCGACGTCAGAGCAGCATGCTCTGGAAATGCTATTCAGAAGTGTACTCAGGAATGCTAATGCTCCCTCTCAGACCTCTTACACATGGAGCATATGAGGCCCAGAGTCGCACAGCCCAAGCAGCCACAGCAAAAGCTCTTCTTACCTCTTTGCTCTCTTTTAGCTCCTCTAGCTGAAGGTCCTCTGGTTCCCACGCTACTCGGGGTTGATGCTGTGCTAACTGCTTTCCTACTGCTCATCTGTTCATCAGCCAAAGTACTTAACTGCTGCTCAGGAGGCAGGTTCAGGTTTGGGAACAGTTCTTTGTCATGCTCACTTATTTTTGTTTTTGCAAAACAAAGCACTGCACTTGTCCATGAAATCTGTTCTCTGATCAGATGTTTCCTTCACTTCCCAGACTCCTGGCTGGTGTTTGTGGGCTCACAGAGGGCAACAGACACTAGAAATTTGATAAAGGCAGTAAGGATGCTCACGGTTTCTGCATTTCTGATGCGTCGTTAACAGTCATCTCAGTAAACATAATGATACCCACACTGTGAACACACAAGTGCACTCTCAAGAGCCTTCCATTAATCGTTTCTGCTGTCAGGAATACCATTTTAATCCTTTCTACCCCTACAGAGATGCCAGACTTGCATCCCTCAAAAAAAGAAGTAATATCACAGTTTAAACATCTACTTAAAGCTAAATGAAGGGTGATATGTATAAACAACTCATTTAGTGAAAAGACCAGCATAAAAAGTTGACAAGCAAGAAAAAGCAATTAAAAAGATTAATTTACCAGGATGCAAGTCTGGACATAAGTCCTTGAGATGCAGCATCTTGTATTCAAGGATGCCTCAAAAATTGATATGGCTCTAGGAATATTAAGTATTATTCGAATTGTACAGGAAAGAGTTATACTGTTTAAAACAAGACAATAGCACTCTAGGAATCTCTATCTACATGTTATTTTTTCTACCAACACTTATACTTTTGCGTTCAGTTGAGGATATTGCAATGTAGGGACAGTCAGGAGCACCAATCTGAATAAATAGTTTAAGTAAGTGAAGTTGTTGAATTGTATAAATGCTGAGTGGATACTCTTACTTAGAAACAGAGTGTCTGGATTCCATTTTAGCTTACTTTATGTAAAAAAAATTTTGTTTGGGGGATATTTGTTTTAGAGTTGGTCACAAAATGGCAAAAAGAAACTTTCCAGAGGAAATCCCCATTTCTCATTGCTAAAATTTCTGTGAAAAGGTCCCAGGTTGTCTAAGTTCTGGCATTTGTTCAGAACAAGTTCACAATCAGACTTCATTAGTAGTAACATACTTTTGCATAACTCATACAACTGTTGAAATTCACCAGTTTCCAGATGACTTGTCAGCACCACCTTGCTTTGAACAAATTGTGCTATTCCATTGCAAACACTGCTCTGTTGCATTGATTCTAGTTTGATCTGGATTGAGAAATTCCGGATGGAAACTAAACATGTAATAACACAGTCTTGTTACAGTCATTTTTCTGGTAACAATCACTCCTTCCAGAAGCACTAAAGAAAATTAAGTACTGCACCAAATGAACCATGCAAAATTATTTTCTCACCACCAGTGATGACAGGAAGCATTTAAAACAGTTCTAAATGGTTTATTGTGTGGGTATAATGGCACATGGGGCAATTGCTCCAGTCTGAGAGCTCCATTATGGCTGTACTATTTATTATTATTTAAAGATTTGGGGAGCATCTCTTGCCACAGTGGTTAGGTGCTTATTTACTCATTAAAGTTGATAAATCACATGCACTCAGAAATACCTAGCCACAATGCTTGCAATTATAAACACTGTAATTTCATCAAATTGGATAGAAAATCACAGCAAAATAATAATCAGACAAAACCTAAGCCTCAGCATCCTATCTACAGCTTAGAAGCTTGATAGACTCAGAGAGTGGCAGAGAACTGAGATCTCAGTTCACTGGCAGCGGTACTCAGCCTTACATGCCAACTTGGATAGCAACCTTGGAGCTGAACAAACAGGGACTGCATTGTGTCTTAAATAACAACAATGGGTCAGGTCAAAGAGGCTTTCTTCTTACATTACAACTTGGCAGTGAATTCCACAGGCAGGGACCCCCCACTGGCTCTAACGTGGTTTTGCACAGGAAACCAGGTAGCCTCCCATCTGAAGCCCATTGCAGTATACAGTCTTTGCTTTATGTAAGCTGGATCAACCCATAGGACACCCTTAACTTCTGCTGTCTACAGCCCCAAAGGCCTTGGCAGGGATGTTGGGGCCCTTCTGAGAATACTTTGAGCCATTTTACTCACTCACCAAAAATGTAAATTTAAGACACAAGGGATGCTAGACCAAGCATAGAAGCCCCAAGGCACTTCTATGAGGCAGGTAAAGGCTCCTTTGAGAACATCATAAAGAATAAGCTATATTCAAAGTTTTTCTCTATGGAAAACCAATTGAGCAGCTCCAGAAGCAACCCAGAAGGCCATGCAGCAGACAAGTGATGAATTTGGCCTCAAGCCACACAACCACTCTTGCATGACAGGCTGTGCAGAGATGTTATCTCCTCCTCTCCTTTTGAACTTGTTCCACTGAGAAGGAAAGCTCTTAAAGATTCATTAAGCTATAAAGTGAGCAGAAGAGACAGGCTAGTGATCAGGAAACTCACCTGGGAGTGAAAAATCCTGGGTAGCACACAGTGCTTTAAGGTGCTTGGAAGGCAAAGTGTTTAACAGAAGTCAAACAACTCTGTCCAAGGCTATCCAGGGTCTTTGGGCCTATGAAAGATTTATTAATGCAAAAGCTGTCAAAACATGGTTATGAAAATGAACAGTAACTAAATAATTCAACACATATATTTTCCTGCTAATTAAAGATTATAATCAAAAGTGGTAATGATTTTTGCAATCATGAGTTAAGTGTGTGGAAGGAAAAAGAACTCGCAAAGGGATTTTATTAGAATCAGTTCTGGGGTGTTGAAACAAGGCAGAAAGAAACAGAACATAAACAAGTGTTAATTAATCAGGCATGCTGATAGCTCAGTAACTGCATTTTCATAAAATTCCAGGCAACTCTGTCATTCCCTGTGCAAGATCTCCCTCATACACAGTGTCCCCCCACTAAATTTTGTCTCACTTGGTGGATTTCCTAAGCTGCATAAGGATCTGGTCATAAATCAAGATGTTCAAGGCAAGCGATTTTTTTCCACAGCAATCCAGTTTAACATCAAGATAAATAAAAGATTTCTTTGATTGTCTGAAGTGGGTGTCTAGCTACAAAAGCAAAGAACTTCTCTTTTGTTTTAGTTAGACATACCATCACTCTACAATATAGCCTTGTAAAGGAAGGGGTAGGTCAGAGGAAGCCTGAAAAGAAAAGGTATGTCTCTCCTTATGTTTGGCAGGTTTTGTTCAGGGTAATTGTTCAGTACAGTGGCCATGAAGAAGACAAAAGGGTAGTTAATAATCTCAGTCATTCAGCCCTTGAATTCCTCCTAAGATATAACAGGGCAACAGCCCAAAGAAGTGTCTGTTGGTACCAGGTGTACATGATGAAAACCTGTATGCTCCATAGAAGCATAGAAGAACATTCTCTCTGCTGTGGATCTATAAACTATGTTGTGAAAGGCACCACTGCAATTCACTTCAATTAAGAATATGTCAAATGGATCCTGATGCAATTTATGGGTTATGACACTTAGTGATTTTATGCTTTAAAAAATGAGTGAAAAGTATTTTATCTATCTATATCTCTATGCTTCATGCAAGGTAAAGATGATCATGTAGGAGAGAGAGAGAACATCATCTCACATTTATAGAGGCAAATCAGAAGTCCCCTGAGGTATCCAAACTCTTCTCCCTTTGTGGTTCCTCAATCTACCCATGTCCCCACTTGTCCTGGAGTGCTGCCTCGCAATGCACACAACTCCTTGTATGTGTAGATACTGACCACTGAAGGGCAACTACACTCTGCAAATAATAGAGTTCTCCAAAACTCTTGTACCTACAGGTGAGAGGGAATTATACATGTCCAGAACACAGTTACCCAGATTATCCTTGGAACATAACCTCAAACAGTGGTTTCAGCTACCTGTGCCTGCTAACACCTTCTTGCATCTTCAGACTTGAGGGCATAAGTCCCTAGGTCCCTATAGAGTTGCACCAGCCTCCATACTCAACAGCAGAGTTCCATGAGCACACACAGAGACCCAAACCACTCAGTTAAGCTATTCTTGGGAAATCCATTCCTGTTATCCAATTCCCCTCTGAAAATCTAACGGTTTGTCTTCATGTCACTGATTTCATTTACAAAACCACTTTCTAATGAATTTGAAAACCACTTCTTACTCTACGTGAGTGTTTTGAGCAACTCTGGGGTCATACCACTTACTCAGACTTGGCTGGATTATGACTTTTTTCTAAATCAAGGTCCAAGATGGCAATACCAAGACCCTGCAAATGCAGAATAAAAGTGCCACACAGAGAAAAACAAAAACTAAAGCTAGTTGGCTTTTTCTGAGCCATTACTGCTGTATGGTACTGTTCTGTATACTAATTTTTCCTGCTGTTCACAGGTTGAGAAGTTTTAAAGAGTACTTAAGGTCAGTTTGTAAGTGATTAACAGATTATGAAGAATTTGTATACAATTTGATATTTTTCTTTTCTGTTTATGTAAAATCTTAATGAAAGTAAATCCAAAAATTCATCTTGTCAGAGAGAACATGGGAAAAAATAACAAAGATCTTCTCTGGCTTTTTGCTAGGCTTCTGTTTGCTTAAGAAAAAAAAATTGTTTTATACCAAGGAAATGATGATTTACTCTCCTGCAAAAGTATTTCCTTCTTAGTCATCCAAGATGAACTGCAACTTAAATGCTAAGAAAGGTGGAAGAAGAAAGAATTTAAATGGGCAGAATGAAAATAACATTGAGCTATAGGAAGAATATTTTAGTGTATGTTTTAAGCTTACTCATCCATTAGTTTTTTAGAGCCAGAATATATCAGATAAGAGGTTTTCTCATTAAAATCTGCAAAGCAGCATGCATTACATCAAAATCAGATGTTTTTCAGGTGTTTAAATATCTTGATCCCTAGAAGCTAAAAATGGACCGCATCTGAATGCAATAGAGACTGACTTCCGTATTGCAAGAAGCTGGTGTATTCATTTCCACCCATGCAAAATGAATGCAAATCACTGCTGATGTGAGAAAACAGATTTTCAGAATGTTTTAGAAGAAAAACTGGTCTGGAAGGGATCTCAAGATGTCATCTGGTCCTTCTTTCTACCTTAAGACAAGATCAACTCTACTTGAATTATTCCTTGCTGATGTTTGTCCTACTTAAAAATGTTCTTAATAAAACTCCAGTGATGGAGTCAGTCAGTCGTAATGGCAAAAAGATTGGGAAAGTTTACCAATTTTCATTATGGCTTAATTGTTTTGAAATGTTAATAATTTTATTGCTTATAATCTTGATGGAAAAGATGCACCTGGGGAATTGCTAGAGGATATTAATTGTGTTTTCATTGCACAGTTGTACGGATTTGCAGAGGTGAAAGAGTCTCACAGTTACAACGCTGAAAACCTGATCTATTTCCTGATTACTCCTGATGCCTCTCAGTGATATTAAAAGCACAGTGTGGTGGCTGACAGCCCACTCCTTCCCAAGACACAGTCACTCTTGCAATCAGCCTCAAGTCAAGGAAGCAATAAAGGACCGTGCTCACCTGCAAAGGTCTGAGCCAAAAGAACCTGCAACAATAACATCCTACAAATTCTACAAAAGAGAGTAATACCAATTCCTCCCTGCAAAGCTTGTGTTGTCCCAGTGCTCCTTGTACACGTTGGCAGTCCCATTCACATTGATTAGGGACTGCCAACGTATCCAATCAATGCCACAAAATCAATGCCACAACAAAATAGCTTTTTAAGGCATCATGTCAGCAAGGAAGTAATGCTTAACCCGTCTCTCATTCCACAGGATAATGCAGCAAGTATTTTCTTTTATGTGATTCACTGGGGCATCCAAGGTCTGATGTTTCCATGGTCAGACTATTTTATCTTAACTAAGGATCAGTATTTGCAAGTTAAAACAGCATGATTTACTGTCATCTAGTAAGAATGGAAGATTGAAGAAAAAAATTGACACAGAGGCTGATTGCACTGATGTAGTTGGTAGTTATATAGATTTGTTGACAAAGGTCTAGGGTGATGTTTGCTTCTTGTGAGGTTTCATGGGTCCCTTAGGCTTCATGTGCAGGTAACAAGAAGGCACATAGTAACAACAGAAATAATTCTTGGTGGTAAAACAAAACATGGTGCAGTGCCAAGTCACTGTTCTAGTTAGTACATGCTATACGATGGTCAAACAGGCAGATGGTAGGACTGGTTTCATTGCAGTGTAAAATTACCCATAAAGGTCAAAACTGAATGCTATGAGTGGAGCTAGTATCAGTACCGCTCACCTCAACTCGGACTAGAATTGTGTTCTTCAGGGACAAATGTTAGGCAAGCAAGAATGTGCTCAAACCCACTATAGAGATGTAGTTAGACACTTCCTGTAGTCTTTAATAATACTACAGTGGTGGGTGATGTGTGCCCAGATGCTGTTATGCTACTATTTATCTTCACATCAGTAAATTTACTTAGAGTGGGTTTTGATATTTTTAATTGTTGGTGGTTTTTCTGAGAAATTGCTTTTAGGAAGTTACAAACTGCACAGTTCCTTGACTGAATAGCAAGTGTTGTTCCACTTCAATTCAGAGAAGCGATTTGCTGCCTGCTCTGCTGTTACCATTGGAGCACTGTCCATTACGTGGCTGGGACTTACTCTTCTTGACATTAGTAATATTTTTTGCTTCCTCAAAAGCAAGGTGCTAATCAAACTCCATTGTCAAAGACTCTCCCTGGATGACACCTTTCCACCCTCACTGCGTCCTCCCAACACCCCACAGCTCTTTCACTCAGGGGAATCCACTTTTTTCAGGGAAGAGCTCCGTGCTCTGAAGGACAATTTTGCCACTGTTCTACCGGACGAAATTTCAGGGCAGGTCTTTGGAGATGGCAGAGGAGGCTAGGTGAGCAAGGCTGGGAAGACTGCAGCTTGCAATCGGGGAGTAATGTTGTTGGAGATGAGTGAGGGCAGGAAAATCCTAGCACTTGCTGGATTTTTTCCACATGTTCTAATGCAAGACTCCTCCTTCTCAGGTATCTGGGACAAGCAGTCTGTGGTGGGACCCTCAGAAACATGTCTCATTCTCCCCTCTGGAAGTGGGCAGCCGTAGTAAGGCACAGAAAGACATGGAGCTGGCTTTCATGGCCTGAAAACAGTTTATCTGAAATGCTTTTACTCTAATGAATAATGTTTTACTTAAAGTAGTTGTCCAGTCTTTAATTACCTCTTTCATTACTTCCTAGGGAACTAACTGCAAGCCAAATCACATTCATTGAATTTAAATTGCTTGGATCTAAGAGGCTTTTTCTCTGGGCTGTTTCAGAGGTCTGGTACTTGCTGTGGAAGTTATCCTGTAAGAACAGAGCGGGCGTGCTTCCCAGGAACCGTACCTTCTGATTACTGCAGCTCTTCTCCATTTGATCATTAGATGAAGACAGCAGAATCAAATGTAGAATTCAGCTTGACACTTGCTGTGTGTAAGCAAGGTCTTCACCACTGAGTCCAACCCACTGCTTGTAAATGGACATTGTCTTTTCCTTTTACGAAATCCCCTGTATCTTCATTCTCTCCTCAACTATAGTCTCAGCTCCAAATTGCTGTTGACCCCAAATCACATCAATGTGAATATTTCCTCCTCCTGAATGGCAAGCACTTGAGCAGTTTATGGATCTTGGGTTTGAATTCAGTGACTCCAAAAAGAAGAGAGAGATCAGGGTCTTACCCCAGCTTCAAATCTGAAGACAGAAGTTTGGAGGGCAGTTCAGTCTCATGGTGTTGAAGTGCTGAAACCTGGAGTGTCTAGAAATGTATCAGCCTTTCAACCCTCCTACAACTCCGGGTGCCTACATGTCATACCTGTGTTAAACGCAACAACTGTGCAAGGGGACACTACATCTCAGGAAGGAGGAAGAGCTTCTAATTTCCATCATTCTCCTTGTTTTGCACCAATTTCCTTCTTGGCTTCATGCAAGACAGAAGCCAACAGAGTTTATATTCTGATTGAAGTATGACCAGCTTCTCTTGCTTGGCTGAACAGAACAGTTCAGTGTGACCCCAGAGTTGAAGTCAATTAAGCAGCAAACTCTACAAACACAGCATTATTAATAGAAATGCATGTTTCCTCAAAAGGCAGCTATTACTACCCACTGCTACAGGCAATGCTTAACCAGCCAAAAATCCCAGTGAGGAGATGGTTTAGAAGGTCCTTTGCACAGGTATAACTCTCCAATACTCAGTGGAGACATTTACATCGGCCATAAACGTGCACACACACACAAAAAAGAGCAAACAGATCTCACTGTTTGCCTGCACAGATAGTGAAAAAGGTGCCTGAAGGGGATGGCTTGTCCTCCTGTGATGTGACCACAATAAGGGGCAGAGGAGACAGCAGGAGATATCAACTCCTCCTCATAAAAGAAGGCAAAGCTGAGGTTTTCAGGTGAAAAGATTCTTGATGATCTTATAACAAAAGCAGGTGAAGAATAAATAAGTAAAAGTGCTCATGTCTTGAAAGGTTCTCGGGCAGCAGCCCCTGCTGCTTAGCCTCATGCTATGCCATTAATATGGAAAGCTTGCAACATACCCTGTGGCACTCCACTAGCAGAAGGCAGCCCCTCAGCAGCAGGCCTCATGCAGCTGAGGATCAGCTCTGTGATTTTGGTGAGCTAACAAACATCACCAGCCCAGCAGGAGTCCCTTTTTGAAGGGAGGGAGAGCAGCAGGCACTCCAGGCTGCAGCAAGACTAGCATCAGAAAGCACATGCCATCAGCGGCTGGCATGAGATCTGTCTCTCGGGCCAGCGGGTTTTGGAGTAGACCTCCTTGCATGAAGCACACAGGTCACCTTTGGTTTGATTGAATTTTTTGATGTATCCTGCTCAGAAGCAAAATTTGGGTCTTAAACCCAGTTTGACTCGCAGCCACACGCAGTTCTTGCAGATTTCAGGACTGCATTTCTGAGTGCTGGGAAAAAAAAAGGACTTGGCTTATAGAACAATAACACAGTCACCATTCAGTGGTAAATCATTACAAGAGGCTGACATGACCCTGGTTCACTGGGTCTGAAATAGGGCATTAAACTTTTCTGTAACCTGCTCACTTGAATTAACAAAAGAAAGTAGGAATGTGGAGGCTGAAGTTAACAATAGCTAAAATCTTTCTTAGGTGTATAGTCCCAGACCCACAATTATTTAGGCACTTAGCTCCAATGAAATCTCTGGGATACAAGTGGTGTGGACCTGATCTGTAGGGTCACGTTAGCATGTCTGACATGGATTCTTATATGTTTCCATGTGCAAACTGAAAGCCATGCTAGGGCAATAAAAGGTGCCACTGTGGTCTAAAATGATAGTAAAGGAAAAGAGATTGGCCCTGAGGCAATTGCCCTTCCAAATGATTGCTCATTTGAAGTAGTATCTTGACAAAGAAGGGTTCCCTCGTTCCCCATGTAGAAACCACAGGTCAGACCTTATTTTAGAAGGTGAATTAGAGCTTGTTTTAAAAGGTGAGTACTGACATGTCTGTATCTCCTGAAGCCTGAGAAAACACAGGTTTGCAAACACTGCCATAGTGCTTTCTTAAGCAGAGACAGCTCTCAAAACCTCGAGGTCTAGTTCCCAAAAGCATAATGTGGTTGGTCTCCCTGAATGCAAGCCCAAACAGAAATCTAAACCACCACTGAGAGAAGAAATTTCTTTAGTGGAATAGGAAATGTTAGGAGATCCTTCTCAGGTTCTCAAGATACACGATGTGGAACCAAGGACAGAGTAGAAAACAGAAAGCACAGAAATTCCTGCACGCATGATGCCACTGAAAGGAGGGTGTTCAGCTTCTGGGTAATATGCTACATTGTTCACTGAATAAGACAAAGGTGGAAGATACTATTACCTGTACAAGGTAGGAGAGGAAAGCAGTGGCATGAATCTCCCTCTCCCAGATATTTAATTGCACACCAGCAAGGACCAACTCAGTAGGACAGTTCCCAAACCAGTGCAACTCCAAAGACTTATCTACAGAGGGCATCTACTCCCTTAATATCACACCCTTGGAGATGGCAAGGATTTGATTCTTTTTTCATTTAAATTCCTTTCAGGGGGAATATTACCGACTTCTGTAGACACTGTGTTTACTGGCAAAGTAAAGTTGTCATTTTTTAGCCTCTCAAATGTCAGGGAAAGAGTTAAGGAAAAGGCTGGTTTGTTTACAGACATTTTTAACATGATAGTGGAGAGCAGCCAACATAAGAAAGTTCATCCTTCCTACCCATTCTCATGTCCCATGATCAAAATTGGAATAAACTAGATTTATCTCCAGGAAGATATGTAAGGTTTTGTAAAATGAGAACAGTATCCGGGTCATTCAGATGCTCTCAATGACTGCTGGTGACAGCAAAAATTCATGAAGAATGCGTGTGCTTTGAGTAGATCGAACAGAGAGAGCTCAGTCCATCAGTTTGGTGGTTACGCTTAACAGCCTGCTGGAGCATGAACTGTCCTTTGCAGTGCCACAACAACGAGTCTGCTGCATAACCTCCACCAGGTTAAGGGCAATCACACGATGGCAGAGAGGAGTTGTCATTCCTGTGGCCAATACAGTTGAATGTTGGAAATTCCAGCCCAGCTCAGATCGTCATCTCTCAGTGACTGGCATAAGGGAAGGACACTCTAACCCTCGGAGATTGGCTAAATGCAGCCCTGTGACCCAAGGAAGCATTTGCCCATCCTTCTGCAATCTGCACACACGCACACACAGACACACACGAACACAAACATACTCTGCTTTCTATGTCTTCATTAGCCGCACGCTGGACTCCAGCTTAGATAATTTAACTGAATAAATATTTCATTAGCCATTCTGCTTAGAGGAGGGGTGACCTGTCCCAGCTCCCAGGGAGGATAATGAAAGATGACACTAATCTGAGCTATGTTATTCTCAAGAAGTTGGGGTGGGAGAGGAGACTGGCAGACAGATTGAGAACCTCATTAACTCCTTCTTCTGAAATGTACTCCCTCTGAGCAACTTGCAGGGATAAAAACACCCTCAGAAGTTGCTTTTTAAGTCACTTAAAGGAAGAAGCTGCAAGGGAAAAGCAACACTGAAAGTGCTGTATTATTCTGAAGAAATACTCGTTAGTTTAGGTTCATTAGTGCCTTTTATTTTGAAGGACTGCTAATCTCTTTACAAGTTGAAATACAGTCAGTGCACCAGGATCCTTTCACCTGCCAACCAAATGCAGCAGTTTTTAATTGCATTCATCTACTACAAATGAGACTTCAGGACTGAAAGCAGGGAAAACTATTAGCCATGATGAACACTGAAGAAATATAGGTTATACTGTCATGTACAATTGCAGCCTTAGGAACCGAGCTGATCTATCAGAGGAAAAATCCTGACTGTCAAGGGGAATCATATAGTATTAAATGATTGACAAGTGTTTACAACCATTAATTGACATGAACCAGTGAAACACTTATGCTCCAGGGAAGGGTGGGAGTGCAGATAAGTCTCCTGGAAGCTGTTCTCTACCAGCTTCTGCTAAGCCTACACAGATTCCTCTACCAGACCAGTGTCCTGAATCAAGATAGCACAGAAAGTCTCCTAACTTTTTTTCTTATCATTCCCAAGGGTCATCACTTAATTTCTCACCTTACAAGACTCAAGACAAACATCATCATTTCTTTTCTTGATCTTGCCTTTTATTGGGAGCAAGAACTCAGGAAAACCCAGGAAGATCATGTAGTTCAATGATCATGGTGTATTTATAACTTCGGGTAGCAGCTAGACATGTATCTGTTTCAGCTCCCTCTGGCAGAGCACATGATTTCCAAGCTGGAGTTCATGGACTCAATCCCCTGTGTTGATGGCTCTTATAGCAAGCCAAAGGCACCCAGCTGTGAGATATTACTGTTCTATGTCCAGAAATTATTAAGAAACTGTAGGATCTACCAGACAAAAGAGATGTTGTTTGGTGAACTGTAACAACTCAGGCTGTTTAACTTCCATCCTGAATTCTTCTTAGAAGCCTGCCAGCATCTTTATATATCACAGTTACTCAAAATGTTTGCATAGAGAAAAAGATACTGGAGTATGATACACGTAGTCCTAGCTTACAGTACGAATTATACATGTTTTGTAAGCAAGAAGGGTTTCCTCATGATGTTTGAATGATTAAACTAAAAAAGGAGCAGATGCAGCAGATACAAACATTATGTATTTTAGAGACTAAGACATCTTGGATTCACCCTGCCTCATACACTGAAGTCATTGTGACAAGATTGAAGGGTTTTCTTTTGCAACATCCTGATCCAAGCAATGAGGAAGCTGGAGGCTGATGTAGCAGTTACCTTCATTCAGGGGTAGTGGATTGCTAGTTGCATTGCAGATTGCGGCATCCTTTCAAAGCGGATCAAAAGGCGGAGATTTTCATGCAGTCCTTTCACTCTCTACCTGCATTGTCCCCATTGGTCTTAACCAGTAGCTCCTGAATTATCTACCTTTAGGGAACTTAGAGCAATTCCTCTTAAAACAGGAGCCTGACATTGTCCTTATTCTATGCTCCTGCCATGCTTCTGGATTCTGGAATAACTTGGTTGTCCTGATATTTATAATCAGTTTTGGATGCAACACACTTCTCATTTTTGTAAATAAGGATTTTCACACATCTGAAAAGAGTTAGGCATTTCAAACCCTTATCAGGCATACTTGCTTGCTTGAACTGTATCTCGGATACTTAGTTATATACCTTGCACATATATACATTGATACCTTTGCAGTCTTGGTCCAGTTAGGAGCTTCCCTGGTTCTGTGTTGTGAAATACAACACAGAGTGTGGCAGAAGCAACTCTCTCTTCTAGAGGAAGGGAATGGCGCAGAAAAATAGAGAAGGTTACAACTGCATTAGCAAAAGTGACATGTTAAACTTGCAAAATCTTTCCACCATTGACCATTTACACAGCACTGACACCTGAGGGTTCTTGCATAGAACATGAAGCTAGCTTTGCAACAGACTTTTATCACAACACATATACAGACAAAACCAAGCTTATATCCTTGGTCACTAGCAGAGTCTAGTTCCAGCACCAAGACTGAGAGAGTGCTGATCTCTGCATAGGGAACAAGGGATTTTTTTGGGTTTTGGGTTTTTGGTGTTTTTTTTTTTTTCTTTTTCTTTTTTAAATGAAAGTGTATCAGGAAAAAGCAAAGTTATGGAGAGATGCAAAATAAGGGTTGGGTGGATGTTCTGCTTTCTCCCACCCATGATAATGAGGCAAGTTTTCTGGATAGTGCTTTGCTGAGTGAGAACCAACTAAAAAACATTGGACTAATGGGTCATGTGTTTAGCTAAGTGGTTCACCTAGAACGTAGTGGTCTGTACAGACTCACGTTGCCTTGTTGGGTTTGGGATTTGTACTTTACACTAGTGCTACACCAAGATTCATTGGCAACTCTGTCTATACAAGGAATGCAGAGCAACAGTCCTTGTCCCTGGTTCTAGATCCTCTGGGATGACTTTGGGAACATAGTTGTTGATGTCTGTGAGAGCAGGATCATGTCCTATGACCTTACCAAGTTCCCGATGCTCCTCATTCTTGCCTCATTTGAAAGTCATTTATGAGACTTTACTCAAACTTTCCAAATAATTTTACTTTTGAATATAACCAAGCCTGGGAAAATTTCTTTTCATAATGGGAAGTTTGGGAAAGTTGTATCTGTGTGGGAAAAAAATACAAGATGGTATAATGCAAGCTGTTATAAGCCTTCACTCTAGCATTTCTGTTAGCAACTGTTGCAATGACAAAAACAAAATCAAAGAACTATTGGAAGGGGATATTTGCAGCTATGAAGGAGGAACATCACAAGGAAGTCGTTCACATTTTTTGTGGGTTGGGATTTGTGTTAGCGAGGAACATATGTTTGTTACACTGCATGGGGAAACGTTTTGACTGTATGTAAGGAGCAGATGTATGCACAGTCCATGGCTACTTCAGAATAGGAGGAACTGGAGTCAGTGGCATGAGAGATTTTTCCATTGCTATGCATCTTACTTAAATAGGCAGCTGTTAGCATGCTGGGTAACTTACAATACCGTTGGTTAGACACAAGGTAAAATTAAGGCCCCATGTTTGATCTCCGAACACTAAGATGTTCAGGTTCTTAGGGCTCAACACTTTGACTAATATAAATAGCCTTGGAGATAACAGTCAGTGTTTCATCTCCACCTGGGGAAATTCGATGGTTATTTGAAGAGTCTTTTTTTCATTTCATTTTGCTTTTCTTTAGGGAGAAGGACCTAATCCTGCTGCAGCATTTATTTAATATAACTCTTTTAAAGTGGCTTCTTGCAGTTTTCAGGTTTGCTTGAGATTTAAAAATGTTAAAGAAAACAGTGTAGAGCCTTTTATTCTCTTTGCCAGCATGGGAAAAAATCATTAGATTTAGAACTCTAAATGAGAAGACATATCAAGGAGAAAACAGGCCACCAGTCTAAAGAAAAGGATGCTTACATTCTTGGAAGGACCGTGGAAAAAACTAAAAGCATTCCTCATACACAAATGCTTTAAGGCATTGTGAATGGATCTTTAAAAGTTCATCTGGGTTGAATCCAGGCTTTCAAATTCCAGCCTAAGGTGACTTGGATTTCTTTGTTAGTTACTTTTAAACAAAAATCTTTTTATGTTCTCCTAAACTAACAAGAATGGAAGAAAAAAGATTAGAAATGTGCGATTGCAAATGCTTTTGACCCTGAAGGTCTTCAACCCTGTTTTTAAAGAAAATCTAGCCAATGCTCTTCTCCAAAAGTGATGCAATCCACGATTAAGCGAATGACAGGAGCTTCAGCAATAGTGTTTTTGTATAAATGAATTACTTTTTTGTCATTACTTTTTTCTTACTCAGACTTTCTTTCCCACCAGGACCAAATAGAGTGAAAGGAACTGAAGTTATTATTCTGGTCCTGCAAGGTCTCTTTCCCTAGGTTCCCACAGTGTCTAGAGGGAAGCTTGCACACTGACTGCAAACCACTGCAAAGCCAAATGGCTCAGAAGTCCTGGGACCCCCCCAGGCAGCTGGCGTGCCCTCTCCTGCTCCACACAGCTGCAATGGGGGTGGGATGTGGGATCACGAGCACAAACTCCTGCTCTCACATTTCCAATGAAGGCAGCATGACCCCGCTCATAAGCTGTCAATGTAGGCCCTGAGTTCTGCTCCATCTGTCCCATCAAAACTGCTAACCTTCGCCTCTCAAAATAACTAGCATAATACTTTGCCAGGTTGCAGCAATGTGTAAAAAGCCAGTACTCTGAAGGTTAGAAAGGGCCTGTTCATCATCTCAAGGTTTCTGTGATCGTTGCAGTCTAATCTCAGCCTGCATACTTCTCTCCAGGAGGAAAGGTTTAGCATGAGGTTTCCTGGACAGAGATGCTATGTCACCTGATTTTGATTGCCAGAGAGCCTTTATTGTTCCAGTCCTGTACTTCATCACAATGTCATAGCCAAAATCGAGTGCTCAGAGATGGGGGAAGGAGACACAGTGTCTGAAGGAGGTGATTTTTCTCAAATCTTACTCTGCCTGCAGCTCCTCGTTAGCTGCTAGGTCATATCCACCTGATGGATGGACCTGAAATGGACCTGATTTGATTCAGAACTAGACTTTGACTTAACACTAATAGTCTCACCCAAGTCTTGCACTGAACCTGGAGCAAACGGCTTGAACAACGCAGAGCTTCAGCTGCTGGCCAAAACCAGAAAACATGAAAGTAAAATAATATTGCTTTGCTTCCAGTTTCGTGCAGCATTCAGAGCAGTGACATGAATAGACGACTTTTCCTGTGGAAGAAGCCAACTAAAGCAATGAATCAGGAGTCTCTGTAGAGTACATTCCCAGCTGGTTTGTTACTACAAACCAGCAGCAATTGCCCTTCTGGTTCAGACCCAGAATTAATAGTGATTTTGATGGGGTTATAGCTGGATTCAATTAAAATGTTTTCTCTGTTATCTGAATCTGTTATTGTCCCTCCTTTTGCCACATACCAAGAGGTCCACTGAATCCCACTAGCCCTGAATCCTTTCTGGACAGTTTGCTCAGTCGGAGGCAGGGCCTGGCAGTAGAAATGCGAGGGAATTTATTTCATTGCTTTTGCCAGTATATTGCCAATCACAAGCCCAGCTGACAAAAAAAAAAATTAAAGTGATATCTCCCAGCATCTTCCCTTTGGTTTCAATGGATAGCATTAGTTTTGAATTCTGATCATTATTATTGTAGGACTTTGGGATATTTGCTGAAAGGAATTGACTTGAAATCCCAAAATATGGTTGCTTAGAGGCTTTTTATCAGTTCTTTCGTATCCTATTTCTTAAAAGCTTTCAAAGAACTTTGCTTTTGAAATGCCTTGAAACAAATTTCACCTTCTTCTCCTACCAGATGTATGAAAAAATATTCCAGAATTTAAGTTATATTATGTAATCCTTCTTGCATGTTTAACTGTATTTTTTTAATTTATTTTGTTAAGATTAAAATTAAAAGTGTTTTTAAAAATATATATTAATATAGGTGTCTTTAGTTGCATGGAAGTAGAACCTAAAACCAAACAAGCTTTAGCAAACCAAAACTTTTTTTCCCTGTTATTTTGTATGTGACAGTAACTAGTAGCAGATCCTTGATGAAAGAGCATAAGAAACTAGACATACATACCGTGACTCTCTCGCATCTCATCCCCAGAGTTTGGGTTGCAGCTGTCTGTGGGAATATACACCAGAGAGATGCGCTAATCTGTGCTTTATTCTGTCACCGTCATTGGGATAGCTCTTCATTAATCTAAATTCTCTGAAGGGTTCAGAGAACCAAAAGCAAAGCAACATCCTTGGAGAGATTTTTCTCAGATGCACGGCATAGCTATTTCATCATACCAGGAACTGCACACTACCTTATATTTGATAAGGTATTATTAGATTTGTCTTAGATATTAAATGTCAGATGCACATATCATAGGCAGTTTGTTCATTGACACTAGTCTCCCACCTCTCATCCTGCCTGTTTTGCATAGGCCCAACTTTCCACCCTCTTGATCACTTCACCTTAGGGAACATCCTATGTCATATATTCAGAAGGAAGCATTGGTTGTGTATATAACGTTAGCTATATACATGTGCAACTAACCTGGCTAATGGAGATACCTAGAGACACCAATGATAGATGTCAGCTTTCATCACAGTGATGTATCATGGTTTTTCGTAACTTCTGGGATTCCATCTTCAATTTTTTTCTAGAAAGCTATTGCCTCATCTGCCAAATACAGGGATTTTTCCCCAGCATCATGAAGATTGTGATATCTTTGTTTCTTTTTAACACAAGACATTTTTTAAGAAAACATGAAGGTGTGCTTGGATTACAAGCAAAATTGATTTTTCTGTTAAGAATAAAGTACAAATTAAAGTGGAAATGTTTCAAAACTTGAGAAGTTTCAAAAGTGTTATTGAAGAAGCAGGGCCAAAAAAATGGAAAGCGGTCATTTTTTAAAACCATATATTACACAAAAGTTCTAAGCCAAACTTTAATAAACAAAGAATTGATTCACAATAGGAAAAAGGCTGCTCTTAAGGTTAAAATTAATATAATAAGGATTACTGTGATATTCCTTCAATATGTAAGAGCCAATCTATATTTATGGACGGACTAATTAAGGCACTGAAAGAAAATGTCTGACATTAAATAGAAAATAGAAAAGTAAATCAAGGAAAGTGCCTAAGAAAGGGATGTTGAATAATTAACTGGCCTGAGATTGACTCAAAATCCTTCTTATTTTGTCAACATTGCTATTATTATTTTTAGCACTTCCCATTCAAATTGTGCTAAAGCCATACATGAAGTCTTCTGACAGAAAGTTCTACCAGTCCATTTTAGGATGGGATGAACAAATCCATGGAGCTGCCATTATGGGGCCCTTAGATAACTAGGATTTATTTCTCCATAAATGCTGATGGGATTTTAGGTCATCACTACTTTGTGAGCCACCTCTGAAAGAACAGTGTCCCAATCACATATACAAACCCTGCACATGCAGAAAATAGGCATGGTAATTGCAAGCGAAGTAGCCATCTGGGTACCTCTGAATGGTTTGCAAGTGTGAGGATGTTATTTGTCTGGGTAAGTGCAATGAGTAAGTGCAGGTGCACTTTACATTCATTTATGTTCATGCAGTACATATACACAGAACCAGAGACACTATCTCATTACCTTGGTGAAGTTATTACATTTGAGAACAGCTGTTGAACAAAGTGCATGACCTAAGGCTAGATGTACAGAGAGATGTAAGCACCCAGGTCCTCCAAGACATTCCTGAGATGTTGCTTAGCCCAAAGATTTCTCATTCCTCTTTGTTCAAAGTCTTCACAAACTAAGTTCTGCAGCTTCTCTAAATGATGGTGCTGGGCATGTGAGCTGCTGAACAGGATTAACAGAACCAGCATAGTCCTGTCCAGGCATCCTTCAGGGCCTTAGAGGGCTATCTCAGAGCAGGACTCCCACTTTGGGGCACCTCACCCAAACTGTCCCATTCCTTACTTCTCTCACCGACAGCTGGGCTCAAACCCCAGCTATAATTAGAGCAGGCAAGGTGAGATGTTGAATCTGACCCCTGTTGACTTTGCATTCCTGGATAAGGGTACGGGATAAGAAGAGTTCTTCCCTATTCACTGCATTTCACCTACGAGAAGAGACTGAGTTCAGACAATTCCCTTCAAGGGACTACACATGCTGGGTAGGGTGTGGGCTCCTTCTTAGCCACACATAGACATCTGAGCCACTGGCAGATAAAACTGAGTCCACACTTGTCTGCTCAGTGTCTCTACCAGTATATGGCAGCTCCCCAATAAGAGTGTTGATTTGTAGCTCTCAGTTTTTCCTAACGCTTTTTATGGAGAATTGGGTGCCTAATTCAGGAAGCTAGAAGCACAAGGATAAGGCTAAACAAAGTAATTTATGGGGCTCTACCTACAGATCCTTCACTGATTTTCTACCTGAAATGTTCTGGAAGCACCAATAACAGCCTGTCTGGGTTGGCTTTAGGGCAGAAGCTCTGGAGTTCATCCACAAACCCTGCCCTTAGTCACAGCACTTCTCCATACTGATCCTGAGCTCGTTACTGGAGCCAAAAAACCTGCGCTTGTCAAGGTGCGTCAGCTGATCTTGTTAAGCCAAGATCCTTGCAGAAAACTTGTTCAGAGAGAGGTCAAATAGTGGTCTCAGACAGAATCACAGTATTTTGAGTTCTTTAATTCCTGCCCCATAAAACTGCACTGTGCAACAGAACTCCATGTCCAAGAAAGTTCTCCATGTTGATCTGCCCTTTGAAAAAAGGACTTAATGAGAAAAGCAAGTGTCCCTTCACTGGAATTACATTTGAAAATGGAAGCACAGCAAGTCAATTTGCCTCAGTAACTAATTTCTGATGTCTGTAGCTTAGAAGCATCAATACTTTAGCAGCCACTGGTTTGGATAATTGGAAATAAGGGTGATTCTTTCACAGAAACTGATGTGAAGGCTGACGCAGCCTGGATTTCCACTCTGTGGGTTCATTTTCAGTGTCAAACTGAAAAAGACTTGAGGAAGCATTCTCTACCCATAAATCAGAGGAAATAATTCATTACTGAATCCAGCCCAGGAAAAAAAAATCTATTGCAAAAGTAAGAAGAGGTAGGGGACTGTGTTTAATTTGAGTAAAGGTTGCTCAAAGTTTGTTTAAAAAAGAAAAGCTTAAACTGTTCTAGACTTCAACCATTAAAAGTTCATTAGCGTTGCCAAGGTAGCCTGAAAACTTAAGGGTTCACAGTGTCTTAATTTGGTTATGTCTGCACACTTTTGGCAAGCTATGTTATCTCTTAGTGCCTTGCTCTGTTATCATTTATTACACACTGAGTGGAAAACATTACACAAGCTGGCATTGTGTGAAGCAGTGTGAGTCCCACAGTGTTGTTTTTCAGAGCATATATGAACTTTCCCCTCAGATTTTAGTACGTGGAAGTTCAAATCCTTATACTTCCATAGGACTTCGATAGAATAAGGCTGAGAAAACTTGCAAACTGCAGACTATTTGCATTTATCTTTCTTAAAGAATTGAGAATTCCCATAACAGAGTAAGTCATTAATATTAAAATGGAGGTAATCAGCAATGTAACTGCTAAGAAAACCACATTGTCAGATCATTGGGTAATACATTCAAAGTACTATAAAACTGAAACACTTACTGCCTTACAATCCTGCCTTTTTGAAGCAGCAGAGTAGAAGTGTACACACTAGGTTAGGTAGCAGTTAGTCTGTTGCAACCCTGAATACTCCTAAGAGAAGAAAATTTTTCTTCCTAGTGGCAGCTTTTTTCCTTCAGGCTGTGGTTGTGACAATGTCAGCACATCTCCTGCACAGAGGGAGGTCTGGAGAAGCTGGGTCCAGCATGCTCCCATTCTCCAAGGATCAAGGCTGTGTTGCTGGGTATTTCAGTGGGCACTACTTGGAGCAGCCTCAGCAAGGAGTAATGGGAACCGTCAGTACTGTTCCCTCTGTTCTCCTTTTCTACTATTTTATTATCACCTCTACATTACACTGTGATTTGCAGATCTGCAGTTTGGCCTCGGGGACTCTGTCTTTCTGCCTTGCAAGTTAATGACATTTTGCACATTGACAGTTTGCATCTTTGGACCACTGAGGTCTGTAATACACAAACACAGATTTACCCAGAGGGAGGAGGCAGCCAGAGGTCAGTGTTCTCCACGCTAGCTCTCCCTGAGGCACCATGTGCTTGAGGTCACATCACAAGGAAGGGGCTGTGCAGGTGAATAGTCGACCTTATCAATAATTAAGTGACCCCCACCCTAGTACAGGTGTTCCCATACATATCAGGTGCTAGAGCAAAACACACCATCCCAACACGAAGCTGCACAGTCCAGTCTCACTTTAGGATCAGAGGCCTTTTCTTATCATCCTGATGGCTCCCTGGATTTTGTTTTGCTGACATTTCACAGAAGACACCTTGGTTACCATTGACATTTCAAATGTAAAACAAATGGTGTTGCAAAAGACTCAGAATAAATCACCCTTCAAATACAAGTGACATAAAATTGAATAAGTCATGGCTGAAGAACAGGCTGCAGTAAAAAAATTTTCTGTTCATTTTTTTTTATGAGCATTATCTGCATGAATGTCTGTAGATACATATTTAAAGTAAATATTATTTAATGGTTTCTCATTTATTTATACAGCATTATCTCTTATATCTGCAATGAAGAGACGGTGTGTTTTCCCCTTAACTATATCATGTTCAAGAAGGATCTGAGAGCGTGTAAGAGAACTTGCTTAATAGTCATAGGTTTGACTCCAGCAATTTTTCAATCTGTCTGTCTCCATCTGAGTATTTATAAAACATTAGTTATGGTAGGCTGTAGATTCAGTTCATGCATTTTTGGACCCTGCATTTTTCTTCACTTCAAAGTAAGGAATAGGAGAAACAAATCTACTCTTCCTTTAACACTTTCTTGTTCCTATAATCACTGTGATTTTGCTAGCTATCACATAAGCAATATACTAGCTATCACATAAGCAATACGTCCAAAGAAGGTGAGGTAGGAGAAACAAGCCAAAATGCTCAACCAAGCACAATGCATGGATAATGAATGTTACCACCAACAAGCAGAGCAGATACTCTTTGTAGAGAACTGTAACATCATAGATGGCTGCAGGGCTCTGATTTGGTGGGGGTGAGAGCAGACCTTGCTGTAGTGAATGCTGATAAAATGTACTGAGAGCACTAGGAAAAAGTGATTTTCGTACTGGGTGATCTCCAATACATCAGTGCAGGGTTTTGAAGCTCACTGAAAAGCTCTTGAAATCAGTGACCACTGCATCAGCCCGAGGCCTGGTCATTCCCAGGGCTACTGCGGAGAAAGCTCAGTCCAGCCTGGCTGATAGCTCCCATGTGGCTATATGTGAGTGGTCTCCAGTGGGTCCTGGCTGCTTTTGCCAACCCATCTCTCAGAAGAAGTCCTATCTCCATGCCCTGCTGTCTGCTTTGCCCTCCTAAAACCCAGCTTCCCTGATCATTTTGGCAAAGCTCCTTAGCACAGAATTTGTTTTCCCAGCACTAAAAAAGAAGGAGATGAGCAAATCCTACAGGCTTTACAGCCCTGGACCCCACATTTCCTGGTCCTTCCCCCTAAATCATAAGATATGCTGCTTCTAGTATCCCAAAGGCTAGATCTCTGGTCCAAATGCAAGTACATTCCCTGTACATTACAGCATTACATTAACCCAACAAGGATGCAACATGGGCCAAATTCCATGTGGGAGTTACAAAGTTATGCTGAAGGGGAAATGGCAATATCCAGATTCACATCAATGTACTCAATATTATTCAAGTCTTGCAAAAGCAGGATTCACCCTTTTATTTTGCAAGGAGATGCTTAACAAAATTACACTTTTTGCTGAAAGTTTATATTACGTGCATCATTGTTGCATCTCTAAAAACCAGCTCTCATTAAGTGAAGCCTTGAGCGGACAGATGTCCTAATAATACCTTGATTTGAAGTGTAAAGTGGGTTGAAGTACTCAGCATGCCATCTTCTAATCAGGAATGAAGGTTTTAATGCAAGGCTTCCTGGCAATCTCGATTTTGTAGTGCTTATATAAATGACTCTGTAGACGTATGTACATTTTGTTAATTTACTGGGTAAAGGAATGCATTTCTTGGTGATACAAGATAGCATCTGACTACAAATGCAGCCACGGCTATCTGCTCCTGTGAAAAATGTTAGGTGATCACATCAGAAAGCCCCCCCATTTACAGGAATACCTAGCACTCTGGAAATTATTTTTCCCACCAGAAATATAGTTGAGGATCTGTTGCCTTGAATATAACGTACAATAATCTGTGCATATACTAAGGCAGCACTTCAACTGCTTGTACCCTAAAGTAATCTCCATTCACCTTGAACTGTTAGGGACAGCTCATGTAAAAGGTCCTGGGAGTAAGTTCCCTTTGAGCTTGTGTCCTCAGGAGACAGTCAGAGGGGCAGAAAGGGCTTGCAGACTTGGGACACGTTCTTCATCTCACCTTTAAACATGCCTTTCCCTCCCTTCTCCTCTCAATATTGAAAGCTATCTAGAAAGCTGTTGCAAAGACCATAGCTGAAACAAGAACTAATTTGTGGTTCTTCCCTTGGCCACACTTAGCTGCAGTGTCAGGTCTCTAAAACTTCCTGTGAATTAGGTATGAAAAAATTGCTCTTCATTACATTTGTGCTAATGGAACAACAGACAAGGATGGGGAAAATGGGACAGATGTTGCACCCCAAAGTATTTTCAAGCTCAATTTCTGCTAGGTCAATCCAAGTCACTTCCAGAAGTCTTGTCAGGTTTAACTGACTAATATTCTGGAAGTCCTCTATGGATGAAAGGAGCAAGGTACATGCCATATGGTCATCCCATTAAAGTAACCCAAGAAAAATCAGTGGCAGCTCCACAACGTTCCTCCTGGTTAATGATTACTCAGGAGCAGAAGTCTGACTGCAGGGTCTTTGATCCATGAACATATCTGTACTAATTGGGGTCATGGTACTTCCTGTAGCTATTGCATTTTAAAAGGCCAAAGTCAGTAACCCCTGAGTAATTGGGACTGTTCCTGAGCAAACGACATGCTTTGAAGCAATGACATTGTATCAGTTATGTGGGGTGAAATCTAGAAGTGAAAGTTTGCAGGAACAAATCAGAGATAGAAATAAAACTTGTGATAAACCATTACAAATTAAGTCCAAAATCCCAGATTTGGTCAGTTTATTGTTCACCAGTAACTTGAGCTATGGAAGGGGCCCCTGGAGAAGTCACTTCTGACACCCCAACCCATGAAGTGAAGCCACATGGCAGCAATGGCACCACTTCTGCCAACAGGAGAGGGGAAAGGGAGTGCTGCTAACCCAAACCCCTCCTCGTGGGGTGAAAGGCTGTTTTTAGTGAAGTCTGGGAGGAGGGGGGGTAGGAGGGAGCACAGCTTTAGGTCACGGCTGCACCAAGCTAACACACCCTGCCAGTCCAAGCTAACGCTCCAGTCCAGCATCTCCCCCCGAGCACAGTGTTGCACTTCAACCGCTCCAAAAGAGCAGTCACAAGAGCGACCAGGACAAGACGTACAAGCACCAGCGGCTTACCTTCAGCTCACCACTGGGGCACACGCTGCATACCAGAGCGAAGAAATAATCCAGGCTTTAAAAATCAACCCTCCAAAAGAACAAATGTGTCCCCAAGAACATAGTATTATAAAGAAAATAACCATGCTCTTCCATTAAGAAATTTAATCAAACCAGCCCAGCAATGCACTATCAATATGAAACAGCATATATTCCCATCCCCAGATCCTGTTTTCCTAAATTTTTGCAGAGAGATGAAATGGTGCCAGCGCTACTTTGATAGATGACAAAAAAAAAAAAACTGGAGTCACCTTTTTTCAAGGATTAATTATTAACTATAGTAAGGAGAAATTGCAGCAGCCAATGATTGTTTTATTCTCCCAAGTCCTATTCATAGTGAAGATGATATTGTATGGAAATTCAACTTGTATAATAATAGACACATGCTGTCTCAAAGGGTTCCAATGCACTTTGGAAACAGCACAATATTGGCTCAGATATGGGCCAAACCATGCCCCTTCTGCATCTGCACCATAGTGACCATGGCTTTATATCACTGTTCAGATATAGCCATGTGTGAAAATGGTTTGGAGCACTGGCAAATCTACAGGACAGCGCTTCCTACAGAGGACTGTCGCTCCCGGGCCTGATGCATTTGGGCCCCGCAGCACGCTCTGTTGTGCCGCAGCAGGTGAGCGCACACTTCGACAAGCCATTCCCATCTCTCACCACATGACAACCAACCATTGCTCTGTAGGTAGCTACTCTACAAACTATGATTTAAGGCACATGATTTAAGTTGCACAACATTTCTTGTTCAGGGTCTGCAGTGGAGCTCTTTTCCTTCATCTTATGTGTTTCTCACCATACTGGAAATTTTGAGGCAGAAGGCAGATGCCAGAGGAAAGATCACTGCATGTTGTGCAGTGAAAGGAAGACGGAATATTATATACATAAATACATATAAACATAAGCACATGATGTACGAGTAGCTTGCAGATTGATTTCTCCACACAGCATTCATTGTGTATAGCTCATTGGCTGACAACAGTTTATTGATCTATTATACTTTGAAAGGATCTTTTTTACTTGCATAAATTTTGTCCCCTTCTGACTGGGACTGAACACAATATCCATTCTCCCCAGCAAATACAGGCTGTGGCTAAAAGCAGGGTGGATCATCCTGGGTCCGTTCCTGCACTGGCCTTTCCAGGTGGCTGTGCCTTGCTGTGGCTTTTGCCTCAGCAAACACGTGCCCTAATGGGGTTGGTTCAGAGCAACCCAGACATATTGCTCTTCTTTCCCCTCCTCTTTGCTGACAGATTGACCTGATGACATTCACCTGTGAAGGAGTCACCAAAAGATCCCTCATGTTGCAAATGACCCCCACATCTTCCATTTGCACCTCCCTGGGTTTTGGCATCAGAGCTGAAAGAACAATGGTGAGATGTGCTTTTACATGTAGAAGGACTGACTAGAGTGAGGTCATTGTTTCTCCACTTTTCCTTAATAGAAATAGTTTCAAGGTAGTAAAAAAGCATGTCTGAATACTTAATATTCATAAGAGGTTTAGTCTTCTTTCAACAACCTGGAATAAATGATAGAGAACGTGATAACACTATAGTGGCAGCTTATTCTAATGATCAAAGCAGTCCATCATTGGGGAATAAATGTTCTATCTAAGCAAAAAAAAATTGCTAATCCCTAAAGAAATTTATTACTTACACTTAAAAACACTTAAAATCATCCCATTAACTCTGAAAAAAGAAAGAAGGTGGTTTATATTGTATCATAGACTTTCTTACAGTCCTGCAGTATATTTAGCTGAAACAGCCTGAGTGAAAACTGGGAATAAACATTAGTTTCCGCAGCTTGAATATCACTGAGGCATTTTCCTAGCTGTACAGTGCAGTACACAGTACACCCTGTTCATAGTACTTTGCAAGCTTCTTCGCTCTGAAATGACACATAAACTGGGAAAAAAACTGACCTTTGGTTTGATTTACATAGAGGACTGATCCATCTTCTCCACCTCAAACCCTTTGGTTTTTGACCTACCAACCCAAACAGATCCTTTTTACATTAATCAACCCTGATATCTCTCCTCCAGCTCCCAGTGAAGTCACCACTCATCTTTCTGAGGTCAGCAAGCTTTGCAGATTTATCTCATCCTGGCAAGTCCTTTAAGCTCCACTCCCACCTTAACAAACATTTTAAAGTGCTTCGTTCCAGAGAATCCCCTTGCCCAAACAGTGACCCCCAAAAAGCATATACTGTCCTCAGCCTTCCAAGATATACCTGCAAATCTCCCCTTAGAAGCGAGCACCTTACAGTGTTCCAGCGACAGAGCCTTGAAGTTCTTCTTTTCATTCCTACTTCTGTCTATTCAGGGGTGGCACTTCCTCTGGAAATGCCCTATTCCTCTGTTTATGATCATGCCTGCAATACCTGGCATCGGAGTGATTTCTCCTTGTATCTCACCTAGATTACTATTTTCTATAGTGAGGCAGTACACTGGTTTTTTTTCGGATAGACCATATTTTGTGAAGGAGAAAGCTCTGCTACTGGAAATGAATGGCAGGAGAACAAAGTCTGAGATGGCTGGTGCAGGTTTCTAATCACTTGCAAAATAAAAAAAAGGTACAGTTCTGGATTTTAGTCCTCCTTATTTATTGGGACTGAACTGAACCCAATTAATTTTATACAAACTGCAAAATAATCTGCAGATGAGAAATACTTAAAACTCTCTGAGCTAAGCATAGTCCTATCCAGAAAATTTTTTTAATTAGCAAGTGGATGGTTGCATGGATGGATGGATGGATGGATGAATTCAAAAGAAGCGTGACCAACAGATTGAGGGAGGTGATACTCCCCCTCTACTCTGCTCTCATGAGACCCTACCTGGAGTACTGCAGTCAGCTCTGGGGCCCCCAACATAACAAGGACATGGACCTGTTGGAGCAAGCCCAGAGGAGAGCC
Organism: Mycteria americana; assembly: GCF_035582795.1. Classification (NCBI taxonomy): domain Eukaryota; kingdom Metazoa; phylum Chordata; class Aves; order Ciconiiformes; family Ciconiidae; genus Mycteria; species Mycteria americana. The sequence goes on from NC_134370.1 coordinate 11,906,262, forward strand.
ACAAACATGATCAGAGGGCTGAAGCACCTCTCCTATGAAGACAGGCTGAGAGAGTTGGGGTTGTTCAGCCTGGAGAAGACAAGGCTCTGGGGACACCTTACAGCAGCCTTCCAGTACCTGAAGGGGGCCTGCAAGAAAGCTGGAGAGGGACTTTTTACAAAGGCAAGTAGTGATAGGACAAGGGGTAATGGCTTTAAACTGAAAGAGGGTAGATTTAGATTAGCTATAAGGAAGAAATTCTTCACTATGAGGGTGGTAAGGCACTGGAACAGGTTGCCTAGAGAAGTTGCGGATGCCCCATTCCGGTAAGTGTTCAAGGCCGGGTTGGATGGGGCTTTGGGGCAACCTGGTCTGGTGGAAGGTGTCCCTGCCCATGGCAGGGGGATTGGAACTGGATGATCTTTAAGGTCCCTTCTAACCCAAACCATTCTATGATTCTATGAATAACATCATGCAAAAAGCTATGAACTTCTGAAAATCTACCTAGGCAGATTTCCCTCTGCTCTGATAGCTTTCTAATCCATGTTCCATGCAGCAGAAATCCCAAGTAAAACCCATGCATCCAGAACTTGCTCTTTTGTTCTTGGTAGAGCACATATAACATGACCCATTCCTACTCATAGCAATATAGTACACTACTGAAGCATTGTGTGAATTAAGGACAAAATGAAATTATTCATAGTAGAGATGTACAGAATTCCCATAGTACAGAAGACACAATGCGTGGTTCTTTACCACTCTTCTTCTAATCTAACCAAGCGTCTGCCATACGATTAATTTGAACTTACATAGTATCTTCCAGTTGATTTTTATTGTGCCTGTTGTTACTGATGCTGATCTAACCTCCACTGTGTTTGTCTCAGAAGAAAAAACAGAAAGGGAGGAGCTGATACCCATGAGAACAAAGATAAATTACTGAGAATAAATTATCCAGTTTCATGTATCAAAGTTTATTGGAAATAAAAGCAAGAACATTTGTCAAAAAGTCTGGAGAACACGTGGTCCTTGATTGTCAGCCTCTATTCATTTAAAGAAGATTTATCATTCTCAGCGGGATTAATACATTTTTATGGGCACTTGACTAGGTAGTCATTAGTCATTGTATATTTTCTAGATCCTGACTAAACCAGAAATTTTAAAAGTAATAATTAAAAACTTTTAAATTATATCCTTATAGGTCTTGATTCATAAGGGCACTTGGGGACATGCCATAGTTTGTTGATTTAATAAGGTTTGCTTATCTACCTGATTGGAGTTAATCACTTTTCTGAAAATCAACTGTACCTTTCAATTTCATTACATAAAAGCAAGCTGGATCCAAAGACTCAGTGAATTCACTAGTTCCTTTTCACTGACTTTAATTGACTCTCTGGTGCTTTCAGTACAGCGAGTGGTGTGGCCACCCATCTCACAGACTGAGCAGGAGTCCTAGAAATGAACAGAAAAGGCTGAGAAGGATGGATGATTTCTATAACAGAGAGGATGAATGACCCAGGGTCTCTCTATCTTGGAAAAGAAATAAGAATATACCTAGACCTGCATCAGTCCTTACAGGCACTGTTGTTGAAATGCTTCCTAAGCATCCTGCCCTGGCCCTGGTCAGAGACAGGATACGCAGCTAGATTGACCTCACTGACCCTTGCTTGTACGCCTGTAGCCAGCCTTCCTGCAGAAATCCACAAATCTGCTTCTGTACTGACCCAGGAATTAACCAAGAAACTTTCGTCTCTGTAATAATCTTCTTGATTGATTTGTAATAAATTTTGAAGAACAATGGGAAATGATGCTGTGCTGTTGTTTTGGGGGGAGGGGGGGTTAATGTATTTTCTGTATTATTTCTCTATCTTTGCATGTCTTCAAAATGTGAGGAGTATTCCTACCAATGCATGACTTCATTCCGTCATTATCTTCCCTGATGCTCATCCCCAGCAAACAGAAAAGAAATCAAACTTACTATTATAAACATGATATAAATGATAATTATTGCTGAAATCAAAAAAAAGGAAGCTGTTCAGTGCTACACATGAATAAAAGGTCCCTACTATAATTAGTTTGCAGTGTAGAGAAGAAGCAAAAATTAACAAAAAATACAACAGAGGAGCTCAGAAATTAACAAAAAGACACTGCATGTAATGATGCTTAGCTGCCAAAATCTTTGCAGAAGGGATTTTTCTGGGCAGAAAGAATTGGTGCACTCCTGCATTTTGTCTAGGGATGCCAGCTAAAAGTCAATCTATCTGTTCTTTTTCACTCTTACTGGTACATGAGGAGAACAATATAGTCTTCATGAGAGTCCATCTCTGTTGGAAGATACAGCTAAGAAGCTGTGCACCCAACTAGCATTAAACTCGATATAAACTTTAGGCTTTCCACAAGCAGTTTTTTCTTGTCAGAGCCAATTCTGGGTCAAGTAGCTTACAGTTCTCAAAGGTTCATCTGAAATTCTGGATTTCACGTGCCTGTGCTTGTCAGGCCAAGGCAAATTAGAAGCACGTTATGCAATTTTTAAAAGCCAGTTCCCAGAAAACTTCCAATTGCCCTATTTGCCACACCACACCTGACAGAAACATATTCCTGAGCCATAAGGCAACAATGTGAAGGGAATTCCTTTCCTTTTGAGAGTTTTTAAAATATTTAATGCCCTTGGACTGGATTCTCTGAATCCAAAGTGCTCTAGATTCTGTACGGAGGAACATATAAGTGGAAAATCAATGGCTTTCAACTTTGTACAAGTAATTGCCCTTATTATTTTCCAGTTTAATTGTTCTGCTTGATTGCAATTCCAACACACACACCACTTAGTAGCCTTGCTGACATTACAAAGAGCCATCTTTTGGATTGCTTTTTTGATTAATCACATTTCTATGCTGAAGTCTAAAACTAGTTAAAGATTTTCTAAGGAAATATATCTTTCTGTCAGAAAATGTGCCAGATTAAATTTCTTTCATGGGAACACATTGGTTTCCGTAAAACTGAACATCAAAAATGAAAATGGAGCATGGGACATCTTGTACAACAATAAACCAAATGATGCAAAATGTAAATTTAGAGATAATATTGGAAAAACTGAGATCCAAAGTAACAGATTTTCAAAAATGCTGTTCTTAATGAAAGATTCAAGATAAAAAGATGTCAAAATTTCAGAGATTCTCATGAAGTAGACATCTATTCCCTTTTAGCTCTCTTGAGTGTAGAGTTTATCAAGTCTCATGCCATTAAAGTTCCTCCATTCACTACCATCCTCACACTACTTGGGGTTGTTGGATAAGTAGAGCCACGCCAAATAAAACGCTGGTACCCTGGCATGAGCCACATAAATGCACTGGACTCTTAGAAATCATTTAGCCTCAAGTCAGAAACCAGGAGAATAGCTTAAATTATGTAAAAGATCTCTCCAATATCTCTCCAGCTACGCCTCCTTTGGTCCATTTTGAGATTTAGATCCATCTTTAATAAGTATTCAAGCATGTGCTTTACTTTAAGCACAAGTAATAGTGTGGACAGCTACTCATGGGCTCAGAGTGATGTGTATAATTATATGCAATTAATTGAGAAATTTATTCCAGAAGGTCTTGACAAAGACACTGTTTTCCAATGTATTTCTAAAACTGCTGGAGGAAATCTCAATGGGAAGAAGAAGGAACTACAGGTGACACAAGTACAGTTTGCTTAAAGGATCTCTTCACTAGGATTTTTTTTTAACCCCGTAACTCTCCTTTGTGAAGAGGAAAATGCAGATACCATTTTCTGTGTTCTTTAGGGTTTGTGCTTTGCTTTTAGATTCTGTATTTGTCACTAACCTTGGGTTAAACAAGAATCATTTCTGCCTACCCAAAGTCCTCACTGTGACAGCTTTACTGCCTAAGTTCTGTTCCTGTAGACGCTCTCTCTATGCTAAGCTGCTGACAGCTACAAGGAAGGAAAAGGCTCAGATCTGCAAAAGCCAGTTATTTGAAATTTTTTATATTCTCTTTTGCATAACCCTATTACACTGCTGTCAATTTTTACCAGCCTTTACTATATTTTCTTTCCAAGCAAATGTAATTTTCAAGGAACATATCCAACTGGCAAATGTGGAAAATGAACACACTGTCCAAAGAACAAGGTTAGCAGTGTTATGAGCTTCATATATTTGTAGCAATTAACAGTGTGCCACCAGCCACGATGACCTAACCACCACAGGTCTGGGTGAATCTTAGGAGCTTTTCCATTCCTGACTTCCCTGCAAAGATGGACAGACAACACATTTTCCACTTGTGCTGCGTCCTTCTGTCATCTGGGCAGACCTTTCTCCACAAGTAACCAGAGCAACACTGCTCGCCTCCTTCCAAAACGCTCATCACATAGGCAGTGATGTCTAATGGTCTAGCCCTTCCAGACATTGAGCTCAGAAGGATTTCTGCTGCTAGAGGCAGCCTCTTGAGAGAGCACTCGGTATCTGTCACGACCCAGTCATACTGCTGCACAACTGCACTGCACTTGTTTCTATACTCTCGAGCTATCCATGTCCTATATCTTTGATCGTTCAAAATATTGGCAGTTTTGCCCCGCAGGGTGCTTAACAACAAGGCTGCAATGGTGCTTAATCGCCTCGCTGTGAATCTGGTTAGGACACAAAGCAGTTCTGCTTCCAGCTCAAGAATGAAATTTAAAAAGTAATGAAAAAAGTATTTGTACTTAATGAGAAACAAAACTGTAACCAGTACTTCTCCAGCTCATAAGAAAGTTATGGTTTTGACTGGAACAATATCTTTTGTCTGCTTTTATCTACACACATTGGGATTCTGGGATCCTTTTTTCTGAGCAAGATCAGTTCTAGAGTTTCTGCCTCTTTAGCTTCATTAATAACATCCATGCAGTATTTTCTGCTGTACTATACAAAATCTGACAGCTTCTTCCCACAGAAATCAGTTAGTCTTTCATATGTTAAGAAGCACTGCTGTCTTGCAGTGCTTGTAGTAGTCTGCACAACAACTATATTTACATTTAAGTTATTTCTTTCACTTAAAGCCAAGTACAGACGGAAAAATTCTACTTTTCCATTTTCTACTTATAACTGATGGGCTGCTGTTGTATTTTTGCATTGTTAAAAGTGTTTATTACATACTGTCTCGTGCAATAAAATATTACGGCATCTGAACTTTTAGCACAAACACATACAGAATATAAGCGCACAGAGTTAGAAAAAGCCTGTTAGCAACTCTGATCTGTCCCCTAGGCATTGGGGGTTTTCCTAGTGGTAACCTCCTTCACTGCAGGCTAACCTAAGGGTGCAGGACCCTGCTAAAGCTAAGCCAATCTTATGGCTTATATTGCCTGCCAGAAGCTGTGTGCTCTTGGTCCCTCCTGCCCACCGCCCTGGCTCTGGTGCACATTTGACACTATGACAAGTCAATTTGGGAGCAAAGCTGGCATACAACTAAACCTACTGAGATGAAGCAATCCAGGTGCTAGGTGATATGCTGTAGACTCCTATAGCTATCACTGACATGCCATGGACCAAGGTAATCTCCAACAGAGTTTGAATATGGGATATTAATACGCAGCCATCTCTTTTGAGATGGATGGCACTTGCGAAAAGCAACATAAAACACTCCTATAATGTCTCTCCTCCACACAATGTAGTTGCTCCCCTTCCTGTTTAGTTCTTCATGAGAGGTGTGGAGTTTAGAGAGAAGGAAATTTGAGAACTCGAATGGTGTGCCAAGGTCTCTGCAAACACATTCTTCCTTACAGCAGTGACACTACAGCATGCAAACACCTTGAGGAAATGCAGGAGCATCAGCTGTCACAATACATAGAATCACAGAATCGTTTAGGTTGGAAAAGATCTTTAAGATCATCAAGTCCAATCGTTAACCTAGCACTGCCAAGTCCACCACTAAACCATGTCCCTAAGTACCACAGCTACACATCTTTTAAATACCTCCAGGGATGGTGACTCAACCACTTCCCTGGGCAACCTGTTCCAATGCTTGACAACCCTTTTGGTGAAGAAATTTTTCCTAATATCCAATCTAAACCTCCCCTGGTCTAGCTTGAGGCCATTTCCTCTTGTCCTATGGCTTGTTACTTGGGAGAAGAGACCAACATCCACCTCGCTACAACCTCCTTTTAGGTCAGTACATAGGGCACCACATCAAGAAAATTATTTGTCAAAAAAATAATTCAGGAAAAAAAATATTCCTGCCAACATAGCAGAGATACAGTTCAGGGGCAGACAGGCTTTCCTCTGCAGATGGAGCCCTGGTCTCTGGGACATGACTTGAGATCCACGTTAAGTCCTGTGGCCTTGCCAGTCCCCTTCCTGTGTTATCAGTACCTTTGCAGATCAGCCTATTCTGTGTAGCAAAATTTGAACATTTTGTCAAATATTCCTGGGAAAAATGTCATTCTGTGCCCTCTCTACTGAACCTGCTCCATCATTTACACACAACAGCCCCAGTTTCAAAGCAGGATCTTACACACGGCTTAGCCACCAGAGACAGGTTTTTTATTTTTAGTTTATTTTGGCCATGGTTTATGTGTGCTTTTGTGTATTGAAAGTTACAATCCTTGGCCGAGCCATTTCCCCAAATATCTTAAGGATCTGATCTATCCCTTGTTGAATGGTGGCAGAACTCCCACCGTGAAAACAGGATCGAGCACTAATCTTTTACACAAAAGCATGAATGCATTGTTTTCATCTCTTAAACTGCAAACACCACCCAGGTCACTGCATTTTTCTGCTGTGTGTTGTTTAGTATTTGCCCAGTGTTGGGTTTGCTATAGCTTGTCCTTCTAAAAAAAGGAGATCCTTTTTTAAATCCTAAATCCTTTTAAAAAATGAAAAAAAGAAAGGGGAGGAGAGAAATGGAGAGGAGAGGAGATGAAGGTGCAGCTTTCATGGCTTTTTTAATGATGAGAAAAATCATTAGTTCGTCATGACACAAATAACAATTACTGTAGAAATTATGACCAAAGAGGATGCAGACAAAACCCCAGGTTTTCTGCAAAGAAATTTGGAGGCCAGCATAAGAAGTGCCATGGAAAAGAAAGCAGGACAATATAGTGCTAAAGGGAAAATGGGCCAGAGCATATCTAAAGTAAATTAGCTCAAGTTCATTTGACTTCAGTGAAGTTATTACACTTTACCTCAGTTTTGGCTCATCTACTAATTACTCAACTTATGAATAGCAATGGGATTTGAGCATGTTATGTTTAAATGATGTTGTTTACACAAATATTGGCTGGATTTTGAAAGCTAATAACAATTTAAATTCATACCTACCTTATCCAAACTGCCGGCATTTTAGCATAAATACTAAATTCTGCCTGGAAACAGAAAAAAAGAAGTGAAAAGATTTACATCTTTTTAAAAGTCTCTTGGAACGGCATATAGCAAACACATCTGAAAAGGAAATAGGAATTGAGGTAGGACTGTGAACTCAGCTATAAATTTGGAGTCATTTCAGTAAAATTATTTAGATTTTCAGCTTAAAGTCTTTCTCTGGACTTTCCAATGTATTAAAAGAAAAGGTTTTCGGTTTTTTTAGACCTGCAGTTGTGAAAACTTGGGAAATTGAGACTGATAGCAAATGGATGAAAGAAGCTGATTTTTCATTTTTAAAGTAGTACGTTTTATTATAGCTGATGTTCAAATTACTCATCAAATAGTATTTTATTTCCTTTGCTGAATTTTCTTCTGAATTTTTAGTTTAACTAATCAAGCACCAATTGACATTTCCTGGCAGAGGATAGAAACCTTCACAGCATATAAGCAACCCATCCCAGCTGCCTGGGAGTGATATCTGCTCTACAGCATATGGGCCCATCCTGTAGCAGTTACAGTCTTCTCACATCTATGGCTGTTGAGACTGTGAGAAGCACCCAAGGAAGCAGAATTTGCCAGTTCAGTAACTTCAAAAAGTTGTGTGAGGACATTTGGAAGAGCAGCAGAGTCAAAGACAGGAAAATACCTACTAGATGGCTGTGGCTGGCAGCGCGCTGAGATTGCCCAACTATGCCATGTACCACACCTCTGTATCATGCTGCACTGGAGCAGGAGCTTGATTGCCTTTGACAGTCAAGTTATGGGGTTTCATTCTTGTCCTCTGTGAAGTGGTCTTCCCTTTCTTCATCCCACTTTGCAGCATGGCTCTGATTTTCAGCCGAGATAACTGCCCATAGTTCTTGCCCGCAGCGCAGGCATGGTCGCACAGGGGGTGATATAAGACCTATGTGTTGTTATCATGCATGCAACACTCCATAAGGTCTTGGCACCCTGAGCGTTGCTACCTAGAAACGGAATCTGTGCAATTCCTATCCAGCTGTCATAGCCTTATTTCATCCACCAGAGAGAAATGTGACCTCAGGTACCCCAGGTACATCTATGACTCTCCAAGGAGTGATGAAAGCTCATGTCAAATGCCACTGAGTTTCTCTGTGCAATTGTTCCTGGGTTCTGGGGTCAGTGTCTCCTCCTATGGTACCGCCACCCACCTCTCCTCTTCAGAGGGCCTTTTCCAATAACCTTGTAGAAGCCATTGCACCAGGGCGTTTTCTTGGCATAAAGGAAAAAGGAAGACACTCCCTGGTATCCTTTCTTCTTCTCTCTTTCACTGTACTTTGTGGATAGGTCAGGAGCCTTCTGTGGCTTTTGAAATGCAAGCTGCTGGGCCTTTAATCAAGCACCTGGCTCTTTTCAAAACAAAAATCATAAAAGCCATTCCTGGACATCTCTTCTGCCACTTCAAATGGAGTCTTTATGTTTATGAATGCTCTTTCAGGGCTTTTTTGCCTTCAGACAGAAGGGAGCTTCCCTGGGCAGGCTACAGATGCACAGTGAAACTCAGGGCATGTTTGTGTGATGTCTGGTCACCAATGTTAGTGCTGTGTCAACTCATTTCTGAAAAGAAAGTAAGAGAAAATACCAACCCAGTCCTAAAACATAGCTGTAATCATTCTTTATATGGCACCTTATGTCAGTACTTGTCCCTTTCATGTGTAAATTGGCAGCATTAGTGTCTGATTCTGTGACGACACCAGAAATTCCCTAAAGTCACTGGTATTCCCTTAGAATAAAATTGCAGAGAGAGTGAAGGAGGCCTGCAGTGTACTTTGAAAAAGGGAAAGCACAGCTTTGTTTTTATTTGAGCCAGTATAATAATGAACCCAAGCTCAGAAAACACCCTCCACCCTTGTTTAGACAAAAGCAGAGAAGACCGAGCTTGTGTAGGATTTGCACCTGTTCAGCTGTAAAGACAGCAGGTTGGGTGGCACTCGGTCCACCCAAGCAAGACCAAGAACAAGAGCCCTTGCTTTCCTCATTCTGGCATGTTCCTGAAATGTCACGAGAACATGGATCCTCCTGGTGACCCCAGCATTCCCTCCAAGAACGAAGGCACCAGAAGCACGTGGCTGACCTTGGCAGGACAGCAGTGTTTACTTCTTTCCTTGTTTGTCTTATGCAGGCTGTTTCCAAAGGCTTGGATTTGGTACTGAGATCCAATGTCCTTAGGGTATTTTCTTACTGGAAGGGGAAGTTTATGTGTATTTTGGGAAAATATGTTTTGATTTAGTTTGCTTGTTGTCCCTCCTTCAGGGTCTATTTTTTCCAAGTGTTAGAAAAATAAAATGCTGGGTTTCAAAGGGTCCTACAACTGTACCAAACATGATCCAGATGCCAGACAGAAGAAAACATCCCCTGTATGAAGCGGTCAGCTTTGGTTCACCCAGCCACAACTGCCTCAGCAGCCTTCCCCATAGCTCACTTTGTCCTCTGCAGCAGATGAAATGCCTGTGGGAAATGATTTGCTGGTAAGGTAATAGCACTTCTTCCTTCCAAAATATGCTTGACAACACAGAAAGCCACTCTGACCACTGTACTCAGGTAGTTCCTGGCATTAAAAAAAAGGAGGGAGTGGGAACCTTTAAGCAGAAAGTGGCACAGCAGAGTAGGGCTCACCCCAAGCAGAAAGCAGCTGTAACAGTGAAGCGAATGCTACGGACCATTACCCTGGGAGCTGCCTGGCACAATTCTGAGGGCCTGCCCCAATGTTGCTCTGCACAGTGCTTAAAGAGAGGCAAGTGGGAGTTAATAGCTTTGACTACCCTTAGACACAACCACGAGCAGCATGTGACAAGCAGAGTGCTTGAGAGGAGGGAGACCGAGCACTTCCGTGTGCCACGCTGCTCAGCAAGTAATTGTGTGCTCTTCATCTAAAAATGTCCCAGGGTTGTTTAATTTCATCCCAAACTTCTGAAAGCCTGGAGTCCTGATACCACGCACCCCAATCATTTTACAGAGATGGATGAGAAGCAAAGTTCACCGTGTACAACTTTCCCTGCCTGGCTCTGCAGCTCCCCACCTCCAGCTGCAAGCTCATAAAGACTAAGGCTTTAAGCACAGCAAAGTGCTGTGCTGCAGCTGTGCCCAGCAACATCAGAAAGCACTTCCACTAACTTTTCCTATCAGTCTCAGCACTTACGCTGCTGTTGCTCCCCTGCCCAGGAGAGCAGAGCTCCCACTCAACCTACAAGAGCCACCTGCTTTCCCCTCAGCAAACTGCCCATCTTCCATCGTGCATCTTCCTTATAGATGAGGTTTGGTCCCCCAGCCCTTGCTCACCCAGGTCGGTTTGCATTGTTAGGATAATGAGCTCCATTTCAGGAGGAGCTTCCCTCCAGATGGATCCAAAGCATTTCACAAACTGTTACTTAATTAAGCAAGCCAAATTCAGCAGGGAAAGCTCTTCTTAACACTGCACAACAAATCCCTTTTAGATGTTGGGAAGCAGATGTTTTACCGCCAGCCCAGCACAATTGATGAGGGATATTGGTAAGGAAACTCAGACTGGGGAGGAAATATCTAAGTGTATCACAGGTACCAAGTCAGGTAATTTACAATTTCATCTAAACAAGAAGCATCGTAAAAGGGAGGCTAGTTTTTTCCTCCACTGCTCCCAGGGAGGGGTTGCTCCAGACCCTCACTGAGCTCCTGGAGATGAATGTCCAGGTTCTTGCCTCCATGTTCTGAGACAGAGCAGTCAATGGGGAATAAGTTAAAATAAGTTACTAAAAGGTTTTTCTTGGTTTTCAATTTTTCATGTTCCTTATAGTCTGTCTTTTCCCCAGAGCCTGGTTAAAGCCTGGTTCTTAAAGGCCCCTAGACTTTGAGGTGGTGATAGGGGTCAAAACCCCTGAATCCTCCATAAGATTTTTGAGACTGCAGTGCTAAAAGAGGAAAAGTATCAGCAGAAGAAAAAAAATCTCTGCAGGTATACAATACTCTCACTCCATTAGCTTTGGTCATAGCATGTGAGTTATACAAGTGCAGGATGTGTCCTCAGATTCTCTTCTGACTAATTCTTTGACTTTGCTGGTGATGAATAAGGCCCTTGCTTACCAAACACTGTGCTCTTACCTAATGTAATCACACAGACAAAGCCTGCCTGGATGCATGCCGGCATTCAGGAAAGCCATGGAAGCCACTAGATGGGAAACCTGGAGGACAGCATAGGCTAAAATGTCCACCTACCTCTCGCATGGCCATGTCTCCCACCACTCCCCATGGGACTGCCACATGGGAAATGCTGGCCAGGAAGACTGGATTGAAGTCCCTCCTACAACATCAAATGCCAGGAGGACAGCAAGAGTAGTGTAAGGCAGAGTACAGAGATTAGCTACCCTTATAACACTGAGGAAACCCTCACCCAAACTGTCCCTGCCCCAAAAACCTAGTGTGGAGGTAGGTCAGGAAGAATGATGGGATTTAGCTGGCCACCAGAGGCCAGCTATGGAGGCCTCTGGTGGCCAAGGACTTTTTACCTGTGCCATGAGGTCAAGGACAAGTGGACGTTGCTGCAATTTCCCTGTCTAGGAGGAATTACAACACTGACAGTGCCAAACTGAAACAAGGCTCCTTTCATGCCAGGATGGGGCTTTACCAATCATGCTTGTATCTGACTGTGTTCCACTTCACATTTTCCAGGCACACTAAAAAGCGGTGACTAAATAGGTAACTTCTGTGTGGAAATTTCCATTTTAAACTAGCATCCTTCCAAAAAAGAAAAAACTTTGGAAAATAGACAGCTGCCCAAAGGCTATCTTATTTGCATAATGAGTGCTCCCCATCAAACAGAAAAATTAAAGCCCTTTGAGTTCAGATTTAACATTAGCTACATTCTTGAAAATTGCCCCAGGGTGCAGAAATATGCATAAGTGTTTCTACTATGGTGCCAGAAGTGATTGTACCTTCAGGAAATGCTTTTTAAACCAGTTTCTGACTCTCACTCAAACTACTTAAATACCTTCTTGCAGTTCCCATGCTGAGTTTTGTTGCAGATTCCATCATAAATGCTGAATCCCAAACACCTCTCAAACTACACCCTTTGAAAAGCATAGGCAGTCACACAGGGATAAAGGATGCTCATTTCCAATAGGATCTGCCACAAACCATAGACCCCCCTTATATCTGATGGCTTTCTAAAGTCCTCTCATTCTTATAATAATGGCATTGATCTGCAAAGCTCTTTGATGCCTGGAAGGCTTGAAGAATGGTTAGAAGTCTTGTTTGGAAAGTTTTCTTAAGTTTCTCATTTTTCTACTGCTAAGGTTTGTATAAATGCAAGGTAAGAAAATTGTTCTTCATGTTTCATTATTGAGAATGCAGCCACCACTGAGAAGCCACAATAAGACTTTCTCTCTCTTCAGGCAACAGCCCACTAGACAAATTTAAATCCGTTATTTCTACAGAGTTCCCATTCATATGGAATATTTTCTAACAATCTCATAAGCAGCAGATTTTAGAACAAGACATTACAAAATATGAGAAAAAAATATGACTCCTGTCTTATTTCTCTGCACTATTTAATTTGGTTTTAAAGCAAAATTAAAAAAAAAAATGAAGACAGAAAAAGACATAGCTCTGTTTTTTACGAGGATTAAAGAGAAAAAGAAAACATAAAAACTAGTGGTTTGACTTGCTATTTACCCAGAATTTTCTAAATTCTGTGTACAAATTTCTAAATTCAAAGTATACCGAGTATGAAGAGAAAGACAGAATGCTTTCCTATAAAACTTTTGATGAAAAGTACATGGTCCTCTTCTTCTTACATTGCATCTCTCTCTGAAATGGCACAGGGAAGTCTCAGCACACGGTGATCACTTCCACCTTTTGCATTGTCAGCTACGAGAAAATCTAACCAGAAAGAGGACTTTGGTTAGGAACAGGGGTATACTCCTCATCTTCCTACAAAACATCTGCTGAAGTAGGAAACAATATCTTTTCCTTGGTAAAAAGGAGAGGGGTTGCTTTTCAGAAGCTACAAATATGGATCAAATATTGTTCTGTTTTCTAGTGGTTCTCCACTGTCTCATCAGGAAAATATACACTATTATTTAACAGTAAGGGTGACCTGGGATGAGGACAACCAGCAAAGGGAGTTGGTGGGCTTTCTGTCTCTTGGTGTCTTCTGGTTAAGACAGGAGCAGATCTAGAAGCTCTACTTTGATGAAGACATGATCTGCTGGACTCCAAACAGGGGTAATCGGAAGAAATTCTGTGGTCGGTGTCATAAAGATCTTAAAGGTCCATTTTGATCTTAAAAATCTCACTTGACACCCATTGTGTTAGCTTGCAACTTGAACTCATGTTCAAGGTCAAGCCCTAGACCTTTGATTCACGTGATGACTCTAATCTGAAACATGCCAAGTATCTCACCCGAAGCTCACACAAGCAGATGAAAGGAATTGGCTTGGATTGAATTTGCCCCCTAAATGGGGTACATGGACAGTACAGAGGATTCAGGTATCGTGTTGAAGATCATAGCTTAAGAAACCCAGCAGGTAGGAAAATGTTTGCAAAAAATAGTGCCTGCACTTTACGATCAGCTTTGCTAAATAAATAGATCAGCTCTAAATAGACTGTATTGCTAATTGCTGTTCCTTATCCCCTATATTAAACATTTCTATCACTTGACTGAGGAGCAGACTTACTGTCCTGTGGACTAGCTGGCCAGTCACACCCCATGAGTAACAACGGAGAAATGGCGCAGTTTAAGATCTAGCCACTATTTCGTGTTTATTTCTAGAAGATTATTATATAATTACGTGCAGTGAATAGACATGGAAAACAATCACAGCCTGAGCATGGAGAATTTCTGTACAGACAAAATGATTGCATTTACAAAGTATATTATTACTGACACCTAATTTAGTCTGTCAGAGTGGCACTATGAGGGACTAATTAAAGCAAAAGCAGAACAAATGCTTGCACTCAAGAAAAGCACCAGGGAAAACACGGACAGATTTTACCAATCTGCACATAGTTCATGCCTGTCAATGTGAAGTGTTTCTGAGGTGGTACATTTTACCTGCTTTAAAGCAGAGCCTGTTCCACTAAGGTAGCTCTCAATTTCAAAAGAGAAGCCCTCACTAATTGCCCAGACTTGCTTCTTTGACCAAGCTTAAGATTTTGAATTTTGAGCCTCCAATCACATTTTTTAAGTAAGTTTTCTTCTGCTTTTCATGGTCCCAGAAAACTATATCCCAACTATGATAAATATCCCATGCCAAGAAGGGGGGAAAAAAAAAAAAAAACACCCAAACAACAGGCGGGATGAGGAGAAGGAGGGGAAAGAGAGACAGCGTGGTATTCCCAGCACAACTGTTGGACCAACTCACTGTTCACTGTCAGCTGCTTGTATGAAGTAAAATCAAAAAACTACCAGGGTATTTTGCAGGGCATTAAATTCATCCAGTGTAGGGCTGGGGCCAAGGGAGAAAGGATGCTCTCTGTATTTGCCAGTATGAATGTCCTTGTGCAGACATTCTTCACAGTGTCTCTCTTGTCCTTATCCACACACCCCTGCACCACCCAGCCTCCATCTCCCAGTGATGGTGGAGACAGCAGCCAGCACAGAGCACATCTGCCAGACTTCCCCTTGCTGAGCACTGGGCAAAAGCCCAGTAGCCCCTTCACAGGAGCAGTCTTGTATGCAAGGAAGAGGGTACAAAAATTTGAGTACCAAATGACTCAAGAAGCAAAAATTAGTATTTTTCATGCACTTTTGAGCCCTGCCCAAATGTTAATTTTTATCACATGTATTCACATGTTCTGGCAGGACAAACGTGGGTCTTGACTGCCTCAGTCAGGCCATGTTGATGGGCACATAATGCAGAAAGGTAGTCCTGCTGCACACTGAGCAGGGAGACTTGTGGGTTGCTGAGGCTGTTATATGCCAAGCACTGGGCATTGCAGCAAATGAGGACCTTTCTTGCCAGAGGCCATTATTTTGAGGATGCCCTGAAAAGGCCCATTTTAAAATTCACTGAAGCTACAGGATTTCAAGACCACTAGTTACAGAGGCAGTTCATCTAGTGACTGGGCTTCTGTCCACAAATGCATTTCTGATCATTCTCATGCTTGTCTTCATTGCTTCTGGCTGGAGCCAGGTACTCCTGAATAGCTGTTTACTGTTCACAGTACATATGCAGAGAATAAGAATTTGCAATTACTCATTCTCAGTGCCTAAAATTACCTCACTTTTGCTATCAGCAGTTGGGATGTAGAACTTACAAGGCCTCAAAGAAGACAATATGTTTCTGCTTTATGCTTCTGGGGTTCAGCCAGGCAGCAAGCCCGGGAGACAGGACACAAAGCTGCACATCCTACAGTCCACCACTTCGCCACGTCAATCAGCTATGTGACATTCAGTGGCAGTTCCCAGCATGGACTTTGGCCACAGAGCGGTGCAACAGTGGTGACAGCTCCAGGTGAAGAGCAGCTGGACTAAGCTCCAGCAGGGATGGCTCCATCCTCTCCTGTGGGCAGACCACTTGAATGGCAGACAATAGGCCACGTGTGGTGATTCAGGTCAGGGCAGTGACAAAGAGGTTTAGTGTTTGCACAGGAAGGCTTTCAAACTGAGGTATGAAAGACATTTTAACACAGACAGCTAGGAGCTTAAAGAAGATGATCAGGCCAACACCGGCTTTCTTTCTCAGCTCAGCTGCAGAATATTTTTCGAAGTCCATCCCTTTCAAACAGTTCCTGCAGGTCCGTGTGTTTCCTTCAGCAAGGCAAAGCTGGTCCCTGCTATTGTTTCATTCACAGAGTAGTTCAGAATAATGTTATTCCTTGGACAGTTACTGGATCACATTCCTCCCCCTTGTTTTGTGCTAGAGATACTCCTAGCAGCCTCTTTGGCCAGCTTGATCCATTGCTTAGGCCCCATCAACATTGCAGGGGTTGCTCTAACGAGACTATTTTCCTCACTCAGAAAGGCAATTCAGTGAAACCAGCCAGCTCTCATAGCAGTCAACGGTCTTGGAAAGGCACTGCAGCCACTTGGCTGTTCATCAGCCGCATTGGCTCTGTAAGAGCTGGCCATGCCTTCCCAGTGCAGTTCTCTCAGTGCAGTACATTTGTACCCAGACCCAAATGATTCCCCATGCTTCTGGCTCAAAGTCCTCTCCAAAGGGGAGGAGAAACTTTGTTTTAAAGCTGGGGAAAACAGAACAGGCTGAGGTGAACACACATACATTCAATTTTGCCACTGCTCCTTGTGTCTTGGGATTTTGATCTTCTGGGCCTTTCATTTGCAGCATGACATGCTGTCAAAGTCTGAAAATGTGGCAAATGCCCTGAGCAGCTGGGGAGGTCCCTGGAGGTCGGTACGAGACGTGGGTATACAACGTATGCATCCAGGCAACATGCCTTTGCTTTCTACAATACCAGCCCAGCCTGAAGGGGCGGTGGCTGTTTTCAGAGCAGTCCGGTTTTTATTCATCTTGAGACGGTTTTCAGAGAGACAGGAGCTGAGCTGTCTTAGAAGAATAGTCGGAGTCTGGCGTACAATTACACTGTATTACCCTCAGTCAGATAAATCACTTTTGGGGGAAGAGGTTCATAACAATTCCAGACATGTCTAATAGTTCCCCTGCAAGTCTCTGGACAAAGCCCGGGACTGGAAACAAAATGAAATCATTACATAAAATTATGTGTACTACTATAGTGCTTGAGAGCCCCAGCTGAAATGAGACCTTGCTTTCTAGCGGGTGCTGTGCAGAGCCAGCCAGAGGCAGTTCCTGCCTGCAGTATTTGCCATCTCAACAGAAGGACAAGGGCAGGGGGGCACTTGCTCCCTCTCTTCCCGCAGGCGTGGGGACGGAGGAGGTCTGGGGCCAGCCGAGGCCGGTGTCCGTGACAGCAGAGAGCAGAGATTTTGCAACACTGCATAAACCAGGTAGTTTGCTGAGCCTTATTTTTATTGTTGTTATTATTAAATACATTACCAGAGCCTTCTCAAGCAGTATAAACCAAGGTGATTTCCTCAAGCTACACTCCAAGAGGCATATTACACCCCCTACCAAACTTATTAAGTGAACAATGTGTATTATCTTTGCTTATGGTTTTTAAGGCTCATGAATGCTATTGTAATTGTTTTCATAACACAAATCAATAAGTACAGTTAAAATAGGCCCTGCCTGCCTCAGAGAGAGGCATTAAGAGTAGCTGGGTAACAGCTTTTTCAAGAGATCTTTCTGCCCACCAAACAAAGGGAACTCACTTTAAACTCTTACCTTCTCAGGAAAAGATCTTATTTGCAACTCAGTCTTTGAATTGGTTTTGAAACTGAAGACGGCAAGAGCTTTCACTTGGAATTAAGGAATCAAGTCAACCGGGCAGGGTTTTATTAAAAAGTTCTAAATCTTAAAGCATTTTCAATATTAATCCACATTTAAAAATGCCCCCCCATCAGTGTTGCAAGGTTTCATGTGTCACTTGGATGCAATCAAAGCTCTGCTAGATATGCCACAAAGATCATGCAGGTAAAGTTTGTGTCCACTTCACTGGTGGATAACGTGAAACACAAAAGATATCAAAGGCCAATAAAATAAGTGAAAAAAATCCTCACTTCTTGCTATGTTAGAGAAATCTTTGAGTGTGTTTGTTATTTGCTCCAAGATGAAATATGCCTTGCTATTTATGCAGCAAACTAGCATATTTCCAAAGTAATAAATAAAAATATCAAGGTGAAACACTGAGTAGTTTATTAGCTTAGTTATTAAGAGCTCTTTACACTTAACAACCTAAAGCATACACAGAGCAATTTGTAATCAGCACTTTTTAAGCTCTGAATAATCCATTAAGCAAGCGTTCCTGCTTCCTTGAAAACATCTTTTATGTCTTCAAACCTTCACTGAGGAAAACCAAATTCATTAAAGCAACTTCTCAGCTATGCTTTTCTCTCTCTCCCTCATTCCATCATATCTCCCGTGCTCAAATGAGTTAATTAATTTGTAATCGGAGCTACAGAGCCTCCTGCCAGGGCAGGGCTCAGCCCTGGGAGAACATCTCACGCAGACGGGATCCAGCTGGGTAAGGGACCAGCGCGACCGAGGGATGTGACCACCAGCAGAGCTGTTAGCAGGAGCCTGAGACGCTTGTTCCCCCTTTCCTGGTTACACCATCTCCTCTGACCAGAGATCTCCTCCCTCCATGGGCATCTCTTCTCCTGACCAGACAGCATTCCCCCATTGCTCTATTTCTCTCTGACACACAAACTCCCATCTTCTCCTACCTCCTTCAGCTCTGCCAGTCACTACAGTACTTGAGTACCTTCTCCCCCTTCACTAGTCAGTTTTTTATTTCTTTCTCCTTTTCCCTTTTCCCCTTTTCTTTGTTGGCTTTCTCTCTTTTCAACATAATCTACATTCATAAAATTTTGAAAAAATATTTCTGCTGCTAACTAGCATTTGTGAGATGTGCTGCGCTTATTCAAGCCTTGCACACACATTACCCAGTTTAGGTTAATATATTCTCTTAATCATGTTGCTGACTGGCTGCAATACATCATCTTAAACCAAACTAGCAATATGCAGTGCACCTAAAGATATCTCATAGAGAGTAAACGAACCTACAATTTCTTGCAATGACCATGCAAGTGAGACACCTTCTGGCAAGGGTAACATGAAACAGACAGAGATAGCTCGCAAATAACACCCTTTTTTTTAAGTAATCCATGAAAACATTCCCAAGACAGAGATGACTAGGATCAGAGAAGCAAAATTCATGTTCAGACATAAATCCTGAAAATCTACACCATTTTTACAGACTTACCTTACATTTGAGAATCATAGCATAGGCACTTCAGCTTCTTTCCCTGACTGCCTGTTCAAATGACACTTCTCTCTTTTTCTGGACTGGAAGGCTTTGGGGGTCATCTCATAGCAGTTCCTTAAATTTTCCTCCAATTCAAAAGGTAAAGAACATGTTAAGTATCAGTAACACTCACCTGATAGCTTTCAGGATGGCTACAACACCATCTGGCACAAGATGCTCTGTGACCACTCCTATAGGCTTTGCATTTGCTTGCTCTTGGTGTTGTTTCCATTAGTCTCAAATAAATAATATTAGACTGAGACCATATGGTGAATCTAAGAACCTAATACAGACAGCCAATTCAATTACAGACAGTAGGAGAAGGGGTGGCTTTGCAAGAAGACAATGAGAGAGGGAATCAGTAAACGCATAAAATATTAACTGTATCTACCATGGGCCAGGCTAAGGATCTGTGTCCTTCCAAAAAGCATAACAACAGCTATACCAGGGAATGCTCTGGGCAGCACCTTGTTTGTCTTGGCACAACAATGCAACACCAAAAAGTCACACCGTAACACACAGCTATTTTGATTGTTTTTCAAATCTATATGCTTTCCAGTCTTTTATGAGCACATGTTCTGAGGATGGGGAGGAAAGAGACCCAGGAGCTTTGTTCTGAAATAATGCAGTCTTTCCCAAATCTGCAGTGAGTAAAAATATTTTCATGAACTAACTTAAATTTTGAGGGAAGATCTTTAAAAAAATTAAATAATTCCAATCCAAATATTTTGATAGGGTGCTAAAACAACAGCTCTGGTTAAAAGTGGCTTCAATATAAACTAAAGGGATTGCTAAAACAGGTCTTCATTCTTACATTTCTGTTGCCAACACTGAGATCAAATAGGATCATGCTGGCAGCAACACAGAGAAAAAGAAATTGCTATCAAAAATCCAATCCTAAGCAACCAAAATACAGGGCATATTATTCAAATAGAAGCTGACACATACATAGCATCATAATCGGAATGATTTTATTTCATTTGACAACATCTTGAATTATTAGGAAAAACTAGTTCAGTGGATAGGAAAATCCAAAACACACGTCAGCTTCCTAACCTCTCATAACCTCCTCCTAACCTCATGAACATATTAGACATATACAAGAAGAGTCTATTCGACAGATTATAAATAGGAAAAGAACAGATTCTGACATACAGCTCTGTTTGCCGTTTATGGACGTGATTGATTGAAAACAAGACCTCCCTTGCACTGTATTTGGATGATTGAGTTGTACAGCCCTTGTTTGTATTCTCAGGGTCTTGGAGACCATTGGATCCGAATGCAGGAAATAATTTTCTCCCTGTTCAGATTCATTGTAATTTAGTGCAGACAGAGGGAAGGACAACATTTACCTTTTTCTGCAGCATGGGACATATTTTCATAAGCATTTTCCACCCTTTTTTTCCTCCCACAGTAGTTGTAAAGCATTCTTAGCTTTGATGTCTTTTTTCCTTGCTGGTGGTATCTGCTGGAGATTAATGCCTAGTTAATAGAAGACTTTACACAAAACCATCAGCGAGCAAATTAAAATGATCTAATAGTTCTTTCTGGCTTTACACTTTTTGAAACCATTAAAAAGAGAGACAAGCATACCTGTGCCATTGTAAGGAAAAAAAGTCCTGTAATATTTAATCTGCTTGTGGTTTCTGGGAACCTGTCCAATGATGTATGGCTGCCAGGGGAAGACAGTATTGTCTGCCTGGGGACTCCACTGGAGCAGGGCCCTGGTACTTCATCAGCCTCCACTGCACAAAGCCCTTGTGCCTAAGGTGGCTTCCCCTAAAGGCAGACTGCAGTGAAGGGGGTCATTTGCAGCCTTAAACTTAGGCAGAGACTTAGGTGTTTTGCAGGAGCAGGAGGAAAGCATAGAGCACTACAGAAGGGAGTAAATATAACCCCTATTTTAGAAAAGAAAAAGGTGGCTGGTAAAACCTCGTCTCCTTTCTTCTTCTCCACTAATCATTTTTCCTTTTGTAGCAATGATCACATAGGTCAGAATAAAAAACGTGGGGTGGAACAGCCCATTGTGGCTCTAATATTGCCTGAAGGAAGGATGCCTGAACTTTTAGTCTTCAGAGATTTGACAGTTCAGCCAAAGGGTGTTTTTTTCGCTTTACTTCCAAAAAAAAGTAGCTATTTTCCACAGGAAAAAAAAAATGAATGGGATTTTTGTAAGAAAAACAATTTTTTATAGATTTATTTCAGCTGAAACAATAAGTTCTGGGGGCTTGAGTTTCTGCAAGACGCCATAATATTGTCTGGAAAATCAACCAATTAATAACAGGTAACACCATGGGAACAGCTCCAGAGTAAATCCCTCCTGGTGTATGGCTCTTTAGAAGTTGTGCAGAATGCATCTCCTCCTCCCACAGACAACGGGGACTTGGATCATTTCATTCCTCCCATTCTTGCCTTCTAGAAACACCCACAAGCTGAAAAGTCTGAAGGGGGGGAAAAAAACCTAAGCCACTCATTTTTTACCCTCCTTGGTCTTGTGAAAAGAAAAGACTGCTCTTCTGGCTGGTCTGCAGCCCAGCAGACAACACAAGAGGGCTCTGTGACTGCACACAGGCATCCCCACCACATGCCACTCCACTCAGCAGTGGATTTTTCCTCACCTGGTCCTTCTGAACCAGCCACCACCGCTGACCGCTGGCTGGTGGCACCCGCTCTCCGTGAGCCCAGCGTGAGAAGGAAGTCTCCCTTCCCCTGCCTCCGGCTGCCCCACCTCTTCACTCAGCTTGGCTGGGGGCCTGGGATGCCTCTCCGCAGCTTTGTCTGGGGAAACGACCTGGCCTGGGGCAGCAGAGCAGACAGCAGACCTGCCCTGGGGGGTGATGCGCTTTGCAGACACGTCATGTGGGAACTGCTTGCCCTCTCTTTTGAGTCATATTTACCCCTTTCTAAAGAACCTCGGACCAGGCAAAGCTCTTGGTTTCATTTCAGCTCTTTCTCTTCTGAGATCATTAAAACGTCGGCTGCAGGCAGAGCTGGCCACGTGGCTGGTGTCTGCAGTGCGTGACCGGGAACAGTGCCCTCTTGGGCCTGATCCCCATCGCCATCGCCCATCCCGGGGTTTCTCCCAGGTGCTGCATCACTGCTCGCACTGCAGGAGCCATAGCCTGAGCTATGAGGTGGTTCTTCATCTTCACCCTTCTGCCACCATAGCTCAGCTAGTTTTTCTCAGGAGACCTTTCCAGAAAATTTCCCTGCCTGCCTCACAAATCTGTGGGATTTGTTCCAGTGAGAACGATCTCCCCTTCTCACTGACAAGCTCTGACATTTACTGAGGGCCCTACTCAGCCCTGGGAACGTCAGGTAGCTGCTGGCCCCATCTCAGCTTTGGCATTGATGGGTTTCTCCCTGTCTCTGCACAAGCGTCACAGACACCCAATAACCTTGTTGCGAATGCCCTCCTCAGAAAATCCCCCCTGCTGCACAGCCATGGCTCTTGCCTTGCTAACTGGCCTTGCCTTTGCCAACCACAATGTGATTTTTAGAATTCATACATGGCATTTTTTCCAAACTTTCTCCTTTGCTCTTTTGAAACCAACTCCAAAGAAAATCCCAACCTACCAACAAAAAAAAAAATCAAGTAGAAGCCAAAAGTCCCTGGAGTATCTCCTTGGAGTATGGAGAGTGCTACTACAGTAACTGTCAAAGTCTGTCAAATGCCCCAGCGTGAGCATTTCAACTCCCCATGTCAATGACAGGGTAACCTGAGTACATGCAATAGCACCTCAATTCAGACCACGCACATGCATCCGTCCATACATGCAAGCAGCAGAAGCCTGCAGGGAAGAGCTTGAAAGCATTAACCTGCATTTGCTCAAGGGACAGATAGTCCATAGCTGCATTTCTGTGCAGGGCACTAACCCTTACCCAGGACTCCCCTGATTGTGTGGCTGAGGCCTGGCTGTCAAAGCTCCTTCATCTCCATCTGGTGTCATCTGCATACAACATACCCAAAGGAAGACCTAAACACCTCTTCTGCAACAGGTTCTCCAAGGACAACAGTTATTCAGTAAAAACGTTGGATCGCTATCGCCCTTCTCCCTTGGACAAAGGGCAATACAGTATATATAAACATCTCCAGCTGGATGTTCATAACCAGGTTAGGGTAGGGCAAGGCCTGAGCCTTGCCTGCCCGCTGCCCCATCCTACCCATGCACAAGCCATTTTCCTGGTTTGCCTCTATGAACACACTTGAATCTCTACACAGCAGGTTTTGCAAGAGGATCACTGGAGCCTGCTGCACTGCTAGGACTTGTGCATCCTCTTTGCAATCCATAACATCCACTAAGAGTGTCCAGCAGGTCCCAAAGGGTTGGGTCAAGGGTTATGTTTGCCCCCTGCCAGCAGGGTGACAAGTGCAGAGACAGGCAGAGCCGGGGGGAGCAAAGGTCTGGCCCATTTGCAGACACACATTCCCTGTCAGCCAAGTCTCCAGGTGGCAGATCAGAGGAGCCAGCTGCTCTGATGTAAATTAGACCTGTTTTCTCCCTCTCGCGCACAAATACAAGCCACAGATGAAAGAAGTCATGCCGGAAGCTGCTATTTATGAGGAGCAGTTTAACACAGATGACTTACAGAGCAAATGGAAACTAAGGCTCAGGCTGAGATCCCAGATAAGAGAGGCAGGGGGAGAGTAGGTGATTTCTAGACATATATCTCAATGCATGATGATGAGAAAAATGCAGAGGCCAGCTCAGGGCTCCCCGGAGCAGAGGCACTGGTGGAGTGTCTCCCCTCGTGGCTGGGAACAGCCTGCTGTGGAGGCAGCAAGGAGACACACGGGACTGCAATGGGACACCGGGAGGGACAAGGCTGGGGTGGGGAGTTGTCTCCTGTGGTGAACCTGCCACCAAAAAGCCAAACATTTTGCCAGTGCCTAAACTCCAGTCTAGCCAAGGCCCTCATAAATATTTATAGACTACAGGAACACAAATGGCATCCTTAAACCTGAGGGAAAGAGCCTGGGGAAGGGTGGAGATTTGTTCAAAGCCAGAGAGGCAAAGCAAAGGGAGATTGTCCTCATGAACCGAGTCACTGCTCTGTGCCTGTGAGCTGCTCGGTGCCCAGTCCCTTGCCACCCCCAGACCCAGCTGGGCTCCTCAGGCATGGAGGGGTTTGGAGAGTAAAAGCCTGGAAGAAGCAGCAGGTCCTTGAACATGTTGAGCAATGAAGAGCAATGAAGTTCCCTTTCCAGAGTGACAGCACATGGAAAATCCCTGTCCCAACTAGCTCAGAGCCCCCCACAACCTGCCCTCCACGCAGGCACAGCCTCCTCCTCTCCCAACCCCTCTCGCTCACGCTGCTCCGTGTCCGTGACCGAGCTCTGCCTGCAAGAGACAATTCCATTTCAGTGCAACAGATTCAAACTCTAATTGAGTTTTCCCATTTAAATCAAGGCAGGAACAGCTCTGCCAGCCTGCAGTCATGAGAGCTATTTTTGAAGAGAATTGTCAAACTAGCCAGGAAGTCAAATATGACATTTTTAAACCATTTTTAAGTGTGTGTGTGTGTGTGCACGCACATGTGCACATATGTGTGCATTTTCTCCTGCAAGAAAGAAACAATTGCTCCCCATGCATGAGAGGAGCTCAGGTTGCTTTAATTATGTGGCTGCTGAGACGGCTTCTTTGTGGCAGCTTAAAGAGAAAGGAAAAAATCTTCAGTTTATGTG
This sequence comes from Mycteria americana, assembly GCF_035582795.1. Taxonomy (NCBI): domain Eukaryota; kingdom Metazoa; phylum Chordata; class Aves; order Ciconiiformes; family Ciconiidae; genus Mycteria; species Mycteria americana. The sequence continues at coordinate 11,931,095 of NC_134370.1, forward strand.
TGTATTCCTGCTTTACATGACTCACTGCTATGGAAAAAAACATTTTGCTTCTTCTCTTCTTTTAGCCCTGTCTCATCCCAGACACCATCTATCTTCATGCCGCTCCACGGCTGCTCACGTGGTGGTGTTCACTCCTTTGTGTTCCTTAATTCAAGTGCACAGTCCGGAGGTTATTTGGAATATAGCTTATCGCTCTCTCTGCATAACACGAGGAAAGAATGTTTTATGATGAAGACATCAGATTAGGACTCACATCCAGCTTTCATATTCAATACTGATGCAAACTTCTGGTGTGACTCAGTTATTCACCTTCTATTAGGCAAAAGTGCAATAAAACTTTGTCTTTTATCCTATTCTCTCTCCAGGCAAAGTCCAAGGCATTTTCTCTTCAGTAGGATTTAGTACAATAAGCACCCATTACACTTTCGTCACAAATTACATTGTAAACCTGTGTTTTCTATCATTTTCTTATATTCTCTTCTAAGTACTGTATGCTTTTACAGAGCTAAGTGAATTCCTTGGTAGATGCTTTGATCTCTATTTTAATAGGCCTTTACAGTTAAATCAGTGTTAGGAATAAAAGTCAATACCCTCATACTGAGGTAGTTTCAATTTCATTGATTTTTTAGTAAGGAAATAGTCATGAGAGTGATTTTCTGCTTTTACCATCCTACAGACAGAATGACTGGCATGTTTTGAAGATTCAAATACTTTAATGAAGATGTTTTTCCTAGGATAAAAATGTTTGTAAAAAAGCCTGCATTTTTATGGAGAACAATTAACATATGTCCATCATAATTTTGTGTTATAAACATATTCTCAGCTACAGTGAAGCCTTGCTCTGAATTTCTCTCAAAGTAGTATTCAGGATTTATCAGTTCCTAGTGGCCTTGATGATACTTGACATGACATAACATACTGTTTTCTTCAACGTGTCTTGCAAAAATCCTTCGTATACTCCAATCAAAGCATCACAGAATGGGCGAGGTGGGCAGGCACCTCTGGAGATTGTCCAGATCCCTACTCAGAGTAGGGTCAGCTGCAGCAGGTTGGTCAGGGCTGTGTCCAGTTGGGTTTTGAACAGCTCTAAGGATGGAGTCTCCACAGCCTCTCTGGGCAGCCTGTGCCAGTGTTCAATCAATCTCACAGTAAAAGTGATTTTTCTTATGTTTAAATGGAAATTTTCTGTATTTCAGCTTGTGCCCTTCACCTCTTGTCCTGTCAATGGACATCACTGAGAAGAGTCTGGTTCCATCTTCTTTACTGCTTCCACCAGATGTTTATACACATGGATAATATCCCCCTGAGCCTTCTCACCTCCGAGCTGACCACCACCAAGTTTCTCAGCCTCTCCTCATGTGACAGATGCTCCAATCCCCTAAACATCTTCATGGCCCTTTGCTGGACTCAATCCAGTACATCCATTTCTCTCTTGTACTGGGGAGCCCAGAACTGGACCCAGCACTCCACATGTGTCTCATCAGTGCTGAATAAAGGGGAAGGATCACCTCCCTTGACCTGCTGGAAACACGCTTTCTGATACAGCCCAGGGTGCCATTGGCCTTATTTGCCTCAAGAGCGCATTGCTGGCTCATGCTAAATTTGGTGTCAACCAGGACCACCAGGGCCTTTTCTGCAGGGCTGATTTCCAACCATCCATCCCCCAGCCTCTGCTGGTGCATGCAGTTATTCCTCCTGGGGGGCAGGACATTGCCTTTTCCTTTATTGAACTTCATGAGATACCTGTTGGCCCATTTCTCCACACATTTCTTCAGTGCCTCTGAACAGCAGCACACTCACCTGGTGTATCCACTCTTGCCAGTTTTGTATCATCTGCAAACTTGCAGAGGGTATGCTTTGTCCCACCACCTAGGTAATTAATGAATATATTAAACAGTATAGGACCCAGTATCAACCCCTAGAGTACACTACTAGTGCTGACCTCCAGCTGGACTTTGTACTGCTGGTCTCATGCCTCTGGGTCCAGCCATTCAGCCTGTTTTACCCCATGTAATTTCCATGTATTGGCCCCATACTTCATCAGCTTGTCTCTCAGGACCTAATGGAGAACTGTGTTGAAAGTCACTTCCTAAAATTAAGATAAACAATATCCACTGCTCTCCTCTCATCCACTAAGCCAGTCATCTTATTGTAGAGGCTACCATCCCTCTGTGCAGTGAGGAAGAACATCTTAAATCCAAGGTCATGGCACATGGTCTTGGCATGGCACTGCCAAGGTCATGGCAGTTTTATTTTGCCACTGCTTGGAATTGTTATTCCTGGGATGAGTCAATTCTGGCATGAGGAAGGTAGATGTGATTTCTTCATTTCTGTTTTACATTAGTAGATCTTGTTTACCCTAGATTTCATACATTTAAATGCATCGCAATATTCTGGGTTTAAAATTGTGTTGTGACCTTTAAAAGAGGAAAGGATCCTGAGGCTAAAATATCAGTTGTGCCATTCCAAGGACAGCTCATTTCCCCATACAGAGCTTTTTGTGTTGCTAACAAGGAGTCTGGTTTTTATGCTGTTCTTCATGAAAACAGAAGCTCAGCCTTGGAGTCATCTCTCCTTGAAGTAGCCAAGATGTGATATTGGCCCATGTTTTATGCCAAATGCAGTTGATAGCTTAGTTGAAAATTGGATTTTCTTTAGAACAGAAAGCAAAGTGGACAAAAGTCAATGGAAATATTCTTTTTGGCATCCCTGGGCCTTGGAGCAGCTCTTTGAAGATGGGTTTTCATGAGGAGAGATGTAATGTTGAACTAGGCCCTGAAATTACTTCCCTAGTCTAAACTCTTAAATATTTTACAGTCACATTAAAGAGGAAGGCTCTCCTTGCCACACTTAGCCCTTCAAAGCCAGTTCTCTGCAGAGATGTGAAAGTAGAGAACAGATAATATCGATATAGACTTATTCAGACATCTGGAAAAAACGTGTATATGTTTCTGGATCTGGCCAACATTGCTCAGAGCTCAGACGTACCTGGGTGTGTCACCTGAGCTGCAGTAGAAGTCCACACTCCCAGCTGTGTGTATGTGGCACATACAAGATGTAACACGGTTTGCTGACATTCTGGGGAGGGCCCAGCCAAAGGCCATCAGCGCGGTTGGGGGCTGGAGCACACACTGCATGCAGAGAGGCTGAAAGCACAGGGGATGTTCAGTCTGGGGGTGAGAAGCTTAAGGAAGAATTTAGTTGCTGTCTTTCAATACACGAAAGGAGATGATGGAAAAGCAGCCAGGCTCCTCTTGTAGAAGCACAATGAAAGGATGAGGGACAACAATCACAACGACACAAAGAAAAAACTCTTCACTGTGAAAGACATTAATCGCTGAAACATGGGATCAGAGAGTCTGTGGACTCTCCACCCTCAACCCAAAGCCCTGAGCAACCTGCCCTGTCCTTGGAGTTGGCCCTGCTTTGGGCTGGAGGCTGGGCTGGACAACCTCCAGAGGTCCCTTCCAGCCTGAATCATTCCTTGAGTCAGTGACTCACAAGGGAGTTAGCATAACTCACATTACCTTAGGCTAAGACCAGGTATCCAAACCCTTACTGAGGTTTAGAGATGCACAGGAACATACTAAGCTCAGTAGGAGCCCTTCCTGCATCAGAAAAGATACTGAAAACTTTGGCTAAATATTCTTTCAGCACACACTGAAGTTTCAGTAACTTTCTTGAATTAACTCCAGAGCTCTTACTAATATATGTGAACATTCAGATTCTATAAGCATTTTCAAACAAGCAGAAAATTGCAAAATTATACATCTGGTCTTAACTTGGTTCCTCTGATAGCAAAGCTGTGCTTCCTAAATATGCAGGACTTTCTTCACAGAAGTGTAGTCTGGATACACTAGTATATTTTTCTCTTGAGGGATATTTTTAACAGATGTGCATATTGGTTATGGATATACTTTGAGAGGAAACGCTAATTTTTTGCAGTAGTTTGTGGTATCACACGGAGCATCAAATGCTAGACAATCACTGATTTATTTCTGATAACTGAATATTAAAAGTATGTATCTGTAATATTGCAAAGACACTTGTTTGAAAAGCCTCTCTTAGATACAGAGCACTCTTCCTTTACATCTATTGCTGCTTTGTCAATAATTTATCTGTAATTAATTATTGAGATACCTTTTTTTTTAAATATAAATAAAATCTTGACACACGAAACACAGAATCATGAATTCAGTGTTGAACTGCTCAAGCGGAGACTGAGTAGAAAGGAAGAAGAACTCTTACTAGCATACAAATAGATGACATAATGGAAAAGGGAATATACTGCTCAGGAAGCAGTTTTACAAATGGTATTTTTCAAGTGTTCTACAGGATGGAAGTCCCCATTTAATAATGGCATTTAAAAATTGTCATTAAGGCTTTAATCCTTTAATGTGCCATGTGTGGGTGGCTGCTGTCCAGCTGCTGAGGGAGGCTGGGGAGGAAGTGGGCTTCATGAGAAGTGGGACTTCTTCAGCTGAGCACCACATTGTTCTACAGGCTTACAGATCCTCCCCGTACCAACCCCCAGAGACCACAGAGAAGATTTTCAGCAAAGTGCAGCCTGAGGAATTCAAAAAACTGAATGGGAAAAAAGCATCTGAAGTGCATTCCTTTCAGCAACAAACTCAGATTTCTAAAGTTTCTGTATCACTGGTTACAAAGGTAGGGTCACGGGTCCCAAGCAATCAACAACCAATTTTTTATACTAACGTATATTTAATTTATACTGATACTAATACATATTTAAAGATCTTACCTACCCTTAGCTGAACTGCAGCAATTGAAAGCTACTGTGCTTCCAGCATCTTTCAATACAAAATAAAATGGATTACCTTAAACAAGCTTTTCTGCAAATGGTCTGCACAAATGTATGCAAGAAGTTGCCTCCTCTCACCTGGGAGATGATAATTTCATTGCTTGCAACTATCTGACCATAATTTTAAGGAATTCTTGGTGCACCTCAAAAGAAAGCTTGCATTGCATTTTCATGCCAAGGCAGTGGATAGAATTTGAACAAGGAAAATCCTCATTAAAATACTCATTAAAAGGAAAGAGCTGCAAATTCTACCTGATACCCTGTATCCTTGGCCCAATCTAATCAGTGTGGCCAGTATCTTAATCTCAGGAAACTGTAGAGACGTCTATGGGTGAATGTCACATTGACAATCACATAAAACAGCTAATCACTTTGCAGAACATTAGGATATTTTTTGTCTCCACATACAGAATAAGCACTGTAAGTCAAGCCATTGAAGTCATTGTAATGGATTTCAGCAAGCTTTGTTTCAGGCACAGAAAGGTTAAATTATAGCTACTGATCTTAACATTAGAAAAAAAATAAAAGCATGCCTCAAGGACCTAAGCTCTTTATAACCTCTGAAGCAGCACATTTTAGACAATACTTCATAGACTGAGTACGGGAAGACAAACAGCTGCACCATTATAAGTTATTACCAGTTAAATTATCAGATTCCAGCTGACACAAAAGTCAAGTCAAGCAAATAACGCAAACTTCCAAGAGGAGCCATGTGCATATGGGGTTCATCCTGAAAGTCACTAGAGTGATTCATTCATGGAAGTCCTGATGCCTGATAATTACCTCTTTTCCCAAAAAGAAGATATTTGTAACTAGGTTGTTCATTGCTCAGATTTCGGTCAGAAGATTAAAAGAAAATTTGAACTAATGGAAGGCTCAGCAAAATAAATATCATATGTCACTAACCTAGATACTTGCAGCTGCTCTATATCTTTGATCTAGTGGGTATAGCACAAAAAGTCTCAGGAGTCCTTGATCCTACCTCTGGTTTTATCGTTAACATCTTCATTACAGTTGCCTGGGCACTGTAACCTAAACATGTAAGTACCAACAGTTTAAATTATTGGTGCTATTTCACGTTGATGCTACTTTACAGTTGGTATCAATATAAGAAATGCAACTTGGTGTATACAGACCAAACTACCTGGAGAGTGACAAAGTAAAGAGAGCTGGGAACCTGCTGGGAGCAGAAGTTATTTCTGTGTTGCTGAACGATACGGCAACATTCAAAGGCATCTCTCTTTGTGACAGATCATTGCCATTCCTGCTCCAATTCCCACCTTTTTGTTGAAATATTTCTTGAGCTTGAATACCCCCCAAAATATGGGGGGGGGGGGGAATCTGAAAAGGGTGTATTTTAGTCTTCTGTGCTCTCTCTGTTGTCAATGGAGAGATATCGCTAGTACCTCTCCCCATGGCAGTCTGGAGGTAAACTGGCAACACAATACTGAAATAACCTATTTTCCACAAATTTTTGCCCACATCAGAGGTGACAGGGGCTGTGCAGTGGACAAATTTGGGGGCTGTAACAAATGAGGCCCCCAGGTACACAGGCCCTGATGTCCCACAAAGCAACAGTGCAACAAGAGGTCTACCAAAACAATCTGAAACTAGTGCCGGACTGAAAAGGATTAAATGGGAGAAAGTAACAAAGGAAGCAGAAGAAAAAGGGAGAAAAAACAAAAGGAAAGGAATGGAGAAAGAGAAAAGGAGCTCAGCAGAACTTCTGAGTCTGAGTCATTCTTTTCATAAAACTTTCTGTAAAGTTCAAAAACCCAACTGCATTTTATCTGTGAGCCTGAAAAGATGAAAGGAGCAAGGAGCAGAAGGTTGTAACTTTCATGTTTATACACAAATACTTGGAAGGAACCTGCCTCTGCCTAACACCTTCATTCAGTACTTAGAAGTGCAAACACAAATTAAGCAAAGGCTTTGAAGTACTCAGCTATGCAGAAGCCCCAGCAGAACAAGGAGTTCTGAGCTGAGGCAGAGGAAGAAAGGTGCCTACAATGTTGGAGAAGGAGTACAAGTGCAAGGAGGCACAGACAGAAGAGACGTGTATTTTAATCCTCTGAGTTTTGCTTGTACCAAGAGTTGCATTGAATCCAGAGGGGGAATTCGGCTTGGAATGCCAGGAAAGTCCCTGCCCTGGCTTGGCAGCATTGTCACAAGCCTCTCTGGCAGCCACTGCTGGCCTCATGCTTAGGTCAAGCCCGCTTGATGAGAACACGCTTACCAGGGCTGGAAGGCTGCGGGTTGATGCAGCAGGAAGGGAGACGGCAAGTGGAAGAGCCTTTGCTCATCATTTCCATTGCTGCTATGCATAAGAGGAAATGTAGCTGCAATCTAGATGCCAGCTGTATCAGTCACTCAGCTGAAGGTATCAGATGCCCTCCACATAAGCTCTTGCTGGGCAAGGTGCCAGAGGTCTAGCAGCCCTCCACACCTTCAGCAACAGGGCCCCATAGTGCCCCAAGAGAGTCCTCCAAGCAACAAAGTGCAAAATACATGGGATTCGATGCTCTCTTTCCATGTCTGGGCTGTCTCCATTGGCCACCTCCATCTCATCCTCAGTTCAGCCCCTCTGGCTATATTGCTCTGTCTTCTTCAATTAGATGGCTCGACTCAGCAGATGTGCTACACCACTGCTCCACTCCTGCACTATCTAGACAGACTTTACCCAGAAAGAGTGATACTGAGCTTCCAAAGACTGTCAACACAACAAGGGAACCAGAGAGAGGAGAAGGAATTAACCTCCAGTCAGTGGAGACATGTGACAAATATCCAAGTCAGCAGAAAACACCGGAGAGAAAGTCAAATTCCAGGAGTGTTGCTGTGCATGCAGGAACCAAAACACTACATCCCAGATGGAAAGCTAAAACAAAAACCTGCAGAAAGTGAGTTCTCGCACTTGTTTTTGGAGCCTGAGGACTCCTTGTTTTGTGTACAGAAAGGGAATATTGACTTTGGCAGTACAGTGTACACCCTGCAGGGCTCTGAGTCTCTGCCCGCTGCCCCTAGTTCTCTTCTCCCATAAATTGCTCTTAGGAATAAAGGAGCTTTATTAAAAAAAAAAGATCTGCTTAATGAGTTTTCTCATGTATGGCCAAGAGCAAAGAGTAAATGTTTAACCTCTGACCTCAAGGCTAAATTACAGCAGGGTAAGTGATGAGAGCCACTTCTTACTGTTTGCTTTAAGAACAGTAACAATGTCACCATTTTCAGAGCGCAATTAGCACTCCTGCTGGGTTTAGCACTGAAGTGGTTTTTCTTGGTTGAATCAAATACTTTAGGGTTTTTTCCCTCAAGTTTACAGAATATCTCTGCAAATGCAAATCCTCACATTCCTGCTGAGGACCCAGATGCTCAGCTGTTAAATGCTGTTAAAATACATGGTCATATATACATATATGATTGTTTATATATTTTTATACATATATAAAAATGTGCATATATAATCTATATTCATATAACCATAAAAGTATATAAATTTATCTATGAGTGTATGAATACATGCATGCAATGGAACAAAACTTGGATCTCACCTTGGAGACAGTCAAAAGCCATCTGGACATGGTCCTGGGCAATTGCTTATAGGTGGCCCTGCTTGCGCAGTGGGGGCAGACACGAAGACCTCCAGAGGTCCCTTCTGAACACAACCATTCTGTGATTCTGCAATTCTTTTCTACTGAAAAGCAATTATCTGTGCTTAAGTTGGCTGTCTTCTAATGGTACCCATCTCTAGAGTACATGAACAATTTAGCACCATGTTTATCCAGGTCCTAAGGTCCCAGAAGGAGTCTTCCTTTGTATTTCTTTGTTTTTCTTTTTGAGACCTGCTGTGAAAAGCTCATTGTTTTACTGTTAGTAGTTCAATAAGCTTCAGACAGGAACATTGAGCCCAATGACAAAAGTTAAATACCCCTACAGTCAACAATTTCATGGAAGATTTTAATCTCTAAAGTAAAATGCTTCTACTGCTTTGCCCAGAATGACAGATTCTGCAAACATAAATTTTATAAAAAGTTTTTCTTCCACTCAGTGGTGAGCTTTTGGGCCTTACAGCTGTCTCTAGGTCAAAATTAGATGGGAGAGAAAACTTGTCTAAGCTTGGCATGAGAAATGTTGTGTCCCAAGTTACTGAGAAATATTAATGAGTGTACTAATGGATAGAATAAGGACTTTAATGACTTATATCCAGCTGGCTGGAGCCTTACAATCTATGAAGGACTGAAGGAAGGCTCCCAGAGGGTGTCATGATGTGCTGATTCTCAAATAAGTCCTTGGATGGGTTTCCTGAGAGTGCTCACAACTTAGTAGTTTTAGGCACCAATTCAAGAAAATTGTCTTATTCACTATCTGCCATTGCCAGATATTCAACGGTTTTCAGCACCCAGCAACTAAAACAAGGGGAACTCCAAATTCTTAACAATTTTGCAATGTGCTTAACTTTAAGTGTAGGTTTTAAATCCTTGGATTAGACCATATTTTTAACTGCTTTCCACAGCATGTTTGACCATTTTCTGAACTGGGTTATACAGTCCTAAATCTGGTATATTACAACACATATCCAAGTGAAATCCAGGCTCTTCCTATTCCCACTAGGAAGAGCCACTAGGTTGATTTGGGATCCACAAGAAGCTTTATCACACAAACTGTATTTTGTGTCCACTTAAAGTCAATTTCAGTTTTAGTTGCTTTGTAGACTTCAAATAAGATAAACAGTTGTCGTTATTTGCTATTGACTTCTTTAATTTTATTGCCCTCTGGCAGTAAACACGCCTGCTTAACCACAACACAAAAGAAAGTTGCCAGAAGTTTTTTCAAAGCTCCAAGGACTTAAACAACCCCAAAAGAGATCAAGTCCAGTGGATAGACAAAGGCCCTAAGGAAACAGTTGTGTTACTGTTGCGAGGTGATTCCAGCCATTGCTGGTTTTTTGCAAATAATGCTGTATGGAGACTGAAAGCTTCACCTCAAATGACTCAAGGTACTGCCACAGATCTCCCATTGCATTTTACATGCAAAACACACTGTAATTATTTTTACTTGTAATATTCTGCCAGACAATGCAAAATGACATCATTGCATGAAGTCTCTCAAGTTCTTAATACTGGAAAAATGTTATCTTGGGAAAGTATTAGCTGCTGATCTCCTGAGACAGTCTGGACAGAGGAGCAGCAGTGAGCAGCAGAAAGCCCATTACCTGCTCCAAGCAAAGGCAGAATGGCTCCCGGAGTGTCCCTGCTGAGTCAAGATTGCCCCCAGCATTGTTGCAGCCAGCTCTGCTGCAGGACTACTGTTTGTGCATCACCATGAGCCTGCAGACTTCCCAGCTTCAAGGCATACCTCATAGCAGGAGCTGACATGGCCACCAGAACATGACATTGGCTCAGGACAATGTCAGCAGAGTGTGACAATACCTCCTGAAGTACACCTCTCTCTGTAACTTCCCCATGTACTGGATGTGAAAACACACTGAGTATTGAGAGACATAAAAGCCTTAGATGTGCCTTAGCTCCTTTTTCTTCTCCATTCGTGCTGCTTGCCTGCAGCCCATTCATGCCACAATGATCTTCTCTTGTTGGCTGGCAACTGCAGTCTGCTGTGAGGTCCAGGCGGCTCAGCGTGGTGCCAGAATGTTTAGATGCCCTGTTGCACACAAAGTCCAATGCACCCAGAAGGGCTGCACAAAAGTTTCATAGTTAAGTCTTCTTGCCCCTTTTGTAAAGGTTTTTTGCAAAATCAGAACAGGGCCTAAGATATTCAACAGTTTGTGTCATCAAATCAGGTCAAGCCTCATCCCTTCACAGGTTGCTTATTTCTCACTGGCTCTCTGTTATTATCTTTTTTTTTTTCTCTTGCCTTAGACCTTGACACTTCCTGCCCTTTCATGGTATTAAATACAGTATACACAACCAAGGAATAGAGGTGGCTAGTGCTTTTGACCAGCATGGGTTACAGCACTCACAGCCCACCACCCAGCCAGCAGGTGACGCATACCTCCCACCCTCATCCCTGCCAGCACAACGAATGCTCAGACTTCACAGAGCAGAATTGACCACAGCCTGTCAAGTGTCTGGTCTCAGGAGGGTCCCAGCAAGCCTGTCCATGGAGAGAGGGACCTCTGATGTGACACTGCGTGTTCGTCACACACCTTGATGCAACAGCTGGCCGAAATGGCCGCCTGCCACTGGGCATCCTCAGGTGGCTGTGCCATGCTCTCCCCACACCACGTGGGCAGGACAGTGTGATCACTGGCTGAGGAAACCTGAGAGACTTTACAGCCACTGGCCCCAGTCTTGACATCCTATTCATAATGTTGTAGCTTGAGCATTTTTAAACCATGCTGTCTTTTCTAAGTGCTATGACCATTTATCTTTAGCAAAGATGGTCACATTTTGTCAGGTTGTTGATCTTCACAACACCCTCTGCAAGGTGAACTGAATGGAGGGCATCTCTTGGCTTGTCTGCAGCATCCTTATTCTCCAGAGGGGCTCTCTTCATTTCTTCGCCAGGCCAGAGGACCCATGGAGTCCCCCAGCAGCCCCCTCCTTCCCTGCCTCAGTTTCCACCACAGCACTGGCACTGCACCATCCCAACGTGTGCAGGAGTTACAGCCCTTACCGAGTCATCCATTGGGGGTGCAACACCAGGGTGCAGTGAGCAGCGATGTTACTCCAACGATCCACAGGGGTGGGAGGACCAGAGCTCTGCTGCAAGATCCCTGAAGCCTCCAGAAAAGAGGAATGTGTGCTCTTGAGGGCACTGATTCCCCAGCAACCTAGATGCCCTAATCTTTCTCTGTCCTTGTCTGTAAAATAGTGGGTAACGACAGCCCTTGGCTTCTTAGGGTTCCTGTGAGCACAGATAGATTAAAGACCGCAAGGTGTCCCGCTACCATTATGTTATGGAGACATGGACCTTCCTTACAGTGAGAGGCACAGGCCCATCTTCTTTAGGACCAGAGCAGGGTCCAGCATTACAGTAGAGAAGGAAGAGTCACATTTTACATTTTTGAGATTTTCATGTTTCACCTTAGCCATTTGAACCCCTGTCATTCACCTCCACAAAAAAAAGGATGTCTTGAGTTCCTACAAGAAAGTAAGCCTGATAAGATACTTGAAGGTAGAAAGCCAGGTAGTCCCAAATGAGTTCTTGCAGCAACTGGCAAGAAACAAATTATGCAGCTGAAAGGAAACCAAGATAATCTTTATGTGGTTTAAAGGATCATAAGTCTGGCGCCAACTGCCAGAGAATAGTACAATCAATGGCACCACTGGCCTATCGAAATGGAGAGATGATTTTCATAATGCTGCATAATGATAAAAGACTGGCTGATGGCTGGATTTGTCATCACTTGTGGTTTCTTATAGTGAAGAACATAAGAAATGCCTCAACATTTTCAGCAGCAGCATTCCAGGTCTTGGCAGACAACAACTGAGCTAATTATGAGGAAGGTCTAGAAAAAAAAAAATTCAGATCCCTCCCAGCATGCCACGACTTTTCTCAGTCAGGAGTTCTTTTGTCATGGAGTAAGAGGAAGAAGCAAATTTTGCTCCCTCAAGCCTTGTTGCTGTCTAGTCCCCTTGTGTCCCTCAGATAGCCTGAGCCTGCAGTTCTGTTGGAGGGTAAGCTAGCCCTCAGTCACACTCCACAGCTTTCCTAAAGCACTTTCTGTAGCAAAGTAAAGACATCGGTCACTATGAGAAGCTGTCAGCATGCAGCCAGGTTTGCTGCAATTTCAGTACCTGGTTTGGTTTCCCATTTCTGGAGACCAGAGTTTCACAGCCTCTGGGAGGGCCAGTGGAAAGCTCAGCCTCAGGATTTCCCCTATTCCTGCTCCATATCTATAGGGACACCAGATGAGCCCCCCCCCCCCCCCCCCAGCTTCGCTCTTTGGTTTGCTTTTAACCCCATGGCTCCTCTGAAATCCACTCATGCTGGAGAAGGAGTTATCAGTTAAATTTTTAATCAGCAGTTGAAATCTCTGTTTCTTTCTCCAAACCCTGAGGTATCTAATACTATTTACCAACAAATAACCAGCTTTGAAGGCTTGTACTGAGGTGAAAATCTCTCTGACTTATTCTCTCTTGCCCAAGATGAGACATTTAATATTTTCCTTTTCTCCCTGGAGTCAGTAGAGTAAAGATGAGGAAACAGTGACATGTACAATGAAAACAAAAATACAGCAGAATATACTTAGCTCCATGAGGTGGAATCTGTTTGAGTTTTTTCAGATCTGCACAGAGCAGACTGGTGGGATCATCAACTGTGACTGAGCTCCTACATGCCCAGGCTATACAAATAATAACTCTGCAGAAAGTCTGGAGCTGCTCGTTGACCAGCACATCTCCCTGACTGCAATTTAAGGACTGAGGATATGACTCACCCTGCTTGGGCTGTGCTCCATTTCATTTTGATGTTGCATAGTGGGTTTTGCTCTACTGTACTCAGTTTCTGATGCTATGGATATGTCCCCAGTGGAGACCACTCTCCTGCTTTACTCCATGTTTGTGATATTTTACCAGGCAGAATGTAAGCAATGTAGAAACGTTGGGATTTAAGTCATATCTCGAGTAGCATTGCTACACCATCTAAAGTGAAGCACTCTAAAGAGACTTTCACCCATACCAGAAAGCTAACATGGCTCTAAGCCTCCAGCATATCAACTTAAAAGCATTTCCTGTGGTCTCCTCATTTCTTTTGAGAATATCCTGTAAGTGATGTACAACCAAGGAACAAATACAATTTCTCAGAGTGCTTAGTTTTTACTTTGGCACAATCTATAGTTCCTATGTTCCAAAGACCTTATGGGAATTGAATTATCACAAGTCCTACTGTCCTGGACCCCTTCATCTGATTTAGTTGAAATTGGCTAATATACTCAGAAGTATAAGACATACACACACATAGAGAGGATATGACAGTACAAACTATAGTGAACCAAGCAGCTGTAAGATTTTAAATTCAATCATGCAAATTGGTATTTACATTAGCATGAATTCCCAGTCCTACCTGTGATAGTCTACCGCTAAACCTGTCAAATGGTCTCCTGCACTTATTGTCTCAACCACAGGCTTCAACCCTTTTTATTTGCTCTTTTCTGTCTTTGTTTTTTGGGGTTTTTTTATGTGACTGGTCTGTGTCTTCCTGGGATTCCTTTTGGTAGCTAAGATTGTCATTGCCAAGAGCCAAACAAAAATACTAGGGAAGTCTCTTCTAGAAAAACAGCATCTCCCTCTGCACTTCCCGAGTGATGCTCAGTGCTTGCCACAGCCACCCCATCTGTGAAATGTCCTGACACCCTGACTTATGTGAGAAATGGGTAAACATGTCCTTTGGATCCAGGAACAATACAGGCTGAATGTGTTTATTCCAGTTCTTAATGCCATTAATTATTAGAGTCTATTAGCACGAACCAACTCTTGCCAAAGTGTCACCTTCTACTGGAAGGTCCCTCTAGGAACCACCAGGAGACAAAGTATGACATCAAGAGGGTAAAACAACACACAAAAAAAATGGAATAAACTTCTGAGAGCTTCTGATGCGGCTGGGAAATATTTGAGGCTGAGGTTGTGAATCAACATGGGAAAAAGCTCTGCCAATAACAGCCAGTTCCATCTTTCCTGGACAGTCTGTCTTTTCCCATGGGTTCTCCCAGCTTTGGTAATCACCTGGATATTACAAAATATAATGTCTGCACAAGCATTAGTTCAGGTGACAGCTTAGTCATTTTTTTTAAGAATTGGCCGATCTAAACTTGTTTAATACTCATTCAATTAGGTGAATTCCACCACGGAACTAGAAAACAAATTGAGTCTCGTGCTTAATATCTCTGCAGTTCCCAGAAAGAGGGAAAGACAGAAAAAACCACAATTTCATAAAGCAAAATTTCCCAGCTTCCTTGCCCAATAAGGCATTTTTTCCTAGGAGCTAGTAGAAAAACTTTTATCTGATCTTCGATAATTGCATAGAATTGACCTAGATTACCATAAAGCCTGAACTCTAGAGGAAACTGAATTTCTGACAAAGCAGTCCAGATTTTAACCCAAATAACACATACCTGGAGGTACCCTTTGGACTCCATTTAAACACTATTGTTAGTCGTCATGAAAAAGGCATTAAGTTGACTTTTAACAGTACTGAAGGCTTGGGGAAGTGTAGGAGTTTAAATGATAGATGTTTTTGGTAAGAAGTACATCATCATCATTTATTTCATCAGCCGCAGGAAAAATGAAAAATTTCATAGAAACCCAACAGAGATGATAGTTTAATGGTCTAGTAGGATGTGTACTATCAGAGACTGAAAACACAAGGATTATTTAAACATAGAATGATGAATGTGATCCTGTCTTACTCAGGAAGAGTCAGTACAGCTGCATTCTGATGCCAAATGTAAATAAGAGCAAGGCAAGATATTCAGTGAATGATTTGGATTTGCTTCTCTGTATCCAGCAGTGGAAAGTAAAGCACAGCAGGGACTTTAGACAGTGAGGAGTCTCTGGTCCTCTCCTAAAACTCTTTCCTCCTCATGACAGTTTTGGATGCACAAAGATTAATGGATAGTTTTGTGTGGTTCTCTTCCTACTGTTTAATTTCAATAGTGTAGTTATAGCTTTTATAATAAATCTGGCTATTTCTGAAGTAACTACAAATGCTTATCAGAGGAAATTTGTATGCATTTACTTGTCTGACGTGTTTCTTTCTTTTTTTTTGTTTTTGCTCTTATTCCTTATGCTATAGATGTCCACAGGATTTAGTTTGTTGATTAAAAGTTGGGGCAGGGTTTTGTGCAGGTGATTGGAGCTGTTAAAAAGGACATTTTGCAACTTTAATACATAGAGGACGATTAGAACCAATCTGATACAGTATCTCATCAAAGAAGCAGAAGAAAAATATTAAAAACTCAGCTCAGTTTCCCTCCTCCCCTATATCTGTGATACATACATAATAGAGCACAACCCACATTTGTTTAAACAGAGACACAAAAAAGTCTGAACTTCAAGGAAGCTTAAAAGATGTACTAGGGATACTCCCAGGAAAAGAAAACTTCAGAGGAGCTAATGCTCATTTATGCTAAACTCCACAAAATGTCCAGCTTTACAGCTTCATTCAACGCTTTTCCATCAGCAGGAGGGTACAGCTGAGAAGTAGACCCACAGATTTCAGAAACACTATGATTGTCAAGTCTGATCTCTTCATGACTACATTCACATCACATTCTTCAGCATATCCAATACTCTGGCTAAGTAACAACTTTTCTTTTTTTTTTAAGGAAGGCCTTTAATCTTGGAAGATCCAAAGTGGAAGAAGGACATTACCATCTCCAGTGACTGGACAGCTCTATTACCAGGCAAAATACATGCTGACTCTAGAGAGGGAGAAGAATGGGATTTGAATGAAAAACTACTTAAGAGTGAGATTTGTTTGTGATTTGTGCATGGACAGAAATAAATGAACTGCTTGGATTCTGTCTGTCACTTCCCCAATGTCTTTCATGGTGATCTTCAGCACAGTATAGCATAAGGATTGGGTTATAGTTCCTATCCTGGATGAATCTATTCTCATTAGTACTTGAAAACAATCCTCAGGTTCATAGTTACCTGAAGCCACCCTGGAGATTTCATAGACAATGTCATCTGTGATATAGACTGCAACAGGGTGATTAGATATATGTAAAGCATTCCCTGTAAACCTGTGATTTCTACAGGGAGGCTGAGCAGTACATAGATAAAAAACAGCTTTACCTTTGATGTATTGAGGTCTTGTCCCCTGGTAGGAGATATCACCAATGAAACATATGTTCGTATCAGACCAGGGCTAAACAAGATTAAAGCTTCCAGAGAGAAGGATGCAGGCAGGGAGAAGTCCATCCAATTACTGGCCTCTCTCATCAGTTAAAAGCATTGAGAATTAAAAGCTGCTTTTAAGTGTCCTGACCTGGAAGAGAGCTCCCTCAAGAGCAGAGGTTCCCCACTGCCACCCCCACAGTGGCTTTCCTAACAAGTTCTTTCCCCATCACAAGAACAATTAAATGTCCCCTGTTTTTCTCTTATTTAATCATTTATGAAAAAGAGTGAACTAGAAAGCAGGAAGGCCAGTGAGTGCAGAATCAAATTCAAAGCATTTTTAATATAATAAAGGCACCAAGAATGTGAGCCTTTTTAGGAAGGAGGAAAGCAGAAGGAGGTAACTTAGATGAATATGAACATCCTAAGAAACCCTAATGGAAGAAAAAAAAAATCAGAAAGTTCATCAAGGAACCTGCTCAGGTATCAGAGAGCAAGCAATTTCTTGGGGGTCTAATGTCAGAGCATCTACTCAACAGGGTTTTGAGAGATCTCTGAATCAGACAAGAGACATAATAATTGTCATTTGAGAGACAAGTGCTCTAAAGAGTCTTGAATAGAAGACATTTAGATACTGACAGGAGATGCACACAGAAATCCTGCCACCAGCAACAGCTGCAAGGCAGGGATATTTCCTAATCAAAATGTTCAGAATAATGCCATAAGCTAAGATATGTGAGGGAACAGATTGATAGGCAGCACAGAGCCGAAGATTAATGATGAGTCTCTAACCACGTAATTGCAGCTGAATATCTGAGTGCAGCAAATCACACCAAATATAGTGAATATAATCAAATGTACTTCCTGGGCCTTGATGTGCAGGGAAAATATCTCTCCAGTGCTCCTGTACATGCCCGGTTCCCAGATGAATCAAAGTCAAATGCCCGTTTCACGCTACTGTCACTCGAGACCCAGTGAAAGATGCTGCCTATATAAGGGTAATTATTCACAGAATAGCAAAGGCCATTCACCTGAAATGCTCCCACACTGAGGGCTATTTGTGCTCTCGCCACTATGGCTGATCCCTGGCAGAGGTCTGTGGCTGCAGTGTTATGCAGAACCAGAAGCAGCAATGTTGGCTTTTTCAGCATAAGTTTTTCCTGCCCTGCATCTGCACTGTTTTCTCCAGCAATCTGATCACAACCATGAATCCATCTCTCTACCTGTGCCACCAAACCACATGAAATAAGTGGTCCTGGAAATAACCTGGCCTCTATAAATTCTGCCCCTTATGCAGGAGGAGTGAATGGCAACATTGACATTGCTCTGGGAAGAGAGCAAAGCTCACACATTCTGACTGCTGAGTGTACAATGTGTACACTGTAGCAAATTAAACTTGCCATGGGCTCCTATAAATCCAGCCTGCAGTTCTTATATCATGGCACCCAGCTGGGCAATAGAAGAGCTGGATCCAGAGCTGCTCTTCAGTGATACATGGCTTCCTGGGGACCTGGTAGCCCGCCTGGAGAAAGAGGAAGGCAGAGCAGGTGCTGTACAGTCAAAGTGCACATGCATATCCCCATTCTTTGGGGTCAATATAGAAGTTTTAAGCACATGCTCCTTGACCTGTGAAAGGTCCATGGCTGTCTGGGTGCAAACACCTATCGCAGCTTGAAGGAAGACTGCATCAGACCCTGGTCTCTCTGGAAATAAAGAGACCTTTACAGTCTTTGGCCTAAAGGGAAAAAAATGTGGGATGAGATGGATGGCTGCTGCCATCCTCTCCCAAAAAAGGAAGGAACTTATCCATTGCACAATTCAAGGAGTATCAGGAGGGTTACGGGCAGCTTTGTCTCCAGAGCAGCCCTTGGCTTTGGGAACAAAACTGCCTAGAAACCATGATTTTATTGCCACGGTTGGCAATACAGTGGTGAATGCTAAATGATTACTCTTCACATTCAGGTGCTGAGAGAGTGCTTTAAGTACAGTACCTGTCTGTTCTTTTCTAGGGACCTAAGAAAAATAGAGGTATTGGCAGCTATTTCTTTTAGTGCAAATATTCTCATTTGTGTTTCCCTGATCTTCAAAGCATTTTAGAGCCATGCAATGGTTAGGTTTAGCCTAGAGGTATTCTGTCTAGATTGGGTAGACTCCTTAGGTGCTTCAACACAATCTGTCTTGGATTCAGATCTTCAACTAAGACTCAGCATATCCTGGATGATGCAGGGAATATTATATTCTAGTTCACAGTGCACATCTAAGGAGATTGTTGGCAATAATCCTTGCTCGGACCCATGCGCAGCTACAAGGTAGCCCTAATTATTGAAAAACTATAGCCCCTCTCTTATAAAAACCAAGAAACATTTAATTCCTCCCAGTTCCTCCCAATTCACTCTTGTCAATGTTTTAGACCACCGTCAGAAAAGTTACTGCAAGACTAATATATACAGATGCAGTTATTTTATTTGCTACTGTGCTATTTTATGAGTGTGGACTGCAGAGCCTAACTCCATGGCAAGAAGATTTATGGTGTAATTACTTTAGTATATTATTGTACAATTTGCAACTAATGGAAAAGAAATTTACTGGCTACACTTCAACTGTCAGAAAGTCTGTCTGCAGAATGTTTTCAGAGTGGAAGGAATATGTGCTTCTCTCCGTGAGTGAGAATGTTAAATGACAGGCATTGCTTAACCTGATCAAACATTTTAAACTTGATCAGCTACCCATATCATAATAAGTAAAGTTTCCTGCAAAGAAAATTAATTATGCCTCATAAAGGAAACAGAAGCATTTGATCTTAAGAAGCAAAGAAAAAACTGCCCAGCACACCCACTCTCAGGAGAGTCAAGCTCAGTCAATCATCTTTCTAGCCAAGTGTAAGAATTAAGAATTCCACATCCTCTTTTAATTGCTTTAATTGGCAGTGTTTCCCAGTGGACTTTCATGTTTCACTTGGCCTTTTTTCCCCCCAAGTTGAAAAAAATGCATCTGATTAATAATCATGTAATTGGCTTTCCAGTTCAATGATTAATGTCTAACATCCAGTACTTAGGAAGAGCAAAAGCAGAGACTTGTCTTCACTTTTGACATAAGACCGTTTTGATGGAGAAAACTTCATTCATATCAAATGTTTTGCAACTTACATTTCTCAGCAATTTGCCAGATCATTTTCAAGTTAGATGTCTGGTAATAAATATCCCTTTCATTAGAAGCACAGAAATTAGAAGCATGAAATTGAATGGAGGAGGATGGAAGAGTTCAGTAACTGTTTTCAGAGGCCCTAATACTCAAACAACTTTATTTAGTAGAAACCCAAACTCAAGTCCCTTGGAAATCAAATGAAAGTTTCCTGTTGCAGTGGAGATGAAAAAGCTGCTACAACCTGATGGGCATCTAAGCCTAAAGTTAATTTAGTCTACATCAAACCTCAGTGAATGTGAAAAATTTTTGTTTGATCCTTATATTCGGAAGTGACAGAGGGACTGAAGCAGAGCAGGCAACTATGGCCGTATCTGTTCCTTTCCCCAGTTTCTACCCTTCGCTCACTATGTTTGGACAATCCTAGTTAATAGCTCTGCACTCCTATCAGACTGTTGTTATATAAACGGTAACATAACATGTCTACATCGTAAAACTTCCCCTCACACAAGTAGAATTAGATCCATTAAAAAAAATTAAAAATACAGAAGTACCTTTGTTCCATATTGAAAATGCAATGAAACCAATGCAAACATGGATTGATGATGTCAGGCTCCCAACCAGGACCATGAACAGTGGGCAGGCCTCCATACCCTCTACTTCAGTCTTCTTCCTGGCCAATTTAAAGTAAATACAAGGGTATTAGACAAATCCTGAAATAAGGCAGACTACGGAGCCCTGTAACCATGTCCATATTAGAAGGAAACAGTGGCAAAGTTTTCAGTCCCAAATATCTTTAAAAAATCCTTCAAGTCACTTTAAATAGTCAGCTATCATCTCATCACATGTTCAACTAATGGGAGCTGAAAACACTTAAGCACTACCATATTTTGAATTGAAGTATAATGGTGACGATCTGCTCTTTGATTTATCACCCTACACAATAGAATGATTTGCATCATCTTCAGCTAGTTTTCAGTAAGGACCCTTCAAAAGGCAGTGAAGTGTTTACCTTGACTTCTTATTGCTTGTTCACCACTCTCCAAGTTTCTGATCTCTTCACATGTGCGGACTATCAAACAGCAATCCTCTATCCAGGCCCTGATCTGATGGACACACCTACACAGGAACAGAGACAGTCTGAAAATACTCATTGAGGAATTCAGCCAAAAAATTCCTAGATAAAATAAATTAATATTAGGTAATAACCATAACAATAAAAATAATAATAACAATAATAATAACAGCAACATGGCTTTTAATTGTCTCTGGGCACAGGTTTATGTATTCCCTTAGTATATCTTGTAGACATATTTCATTGGGAGATACATAGGTGACACTAATTCTACAACTTCTTGTCTCCTCCCACTGTAAGTGAATTCATTTTCATGGCATTTTTCTGGAGCGGGATCATAACTCATATACAAGAAATCAAGGCACTACAAAGCTGCATTACCCTGCAATCTGAGACACGTGGACATTTAAGCATATTTTACTGGTCACAGCACATTGCAGGCATGGGGGATCCTGTGACCCAAGACAGTCCAAAGCTGGGTAAAGGACAGCCTGTTCTCTCATGCTTGGTCCTATTCCTCTGCTGCTGCAGGACTCCGGGTTGCCCAAAACATTGGCCCCCAAGGTCACATCTGCCAGCATACACCTCTCATCGCTACTGCACCAGAAACCAAAATAAATCATTTAACCTATTCCTTGTCTGATTTTCCTTTGCATAAAAAAGGCAATGGTATTAGTGTCTCTTCCAGAATAATGAAAAATCTTCCACTCAAATGTTTATGCAAAAAAAGAAATGTCTTTTGTGGCAAAATGGAAAATATTCTGGAGACAAGGAACTCTCCTTCTGTAAGTTTATGGCTGCTGATGATGCTGATTACACAGAACACATTTTTTTCTCTATAGAAAGTACATGAGTTTAGTGGCTGAGGCCTGAAACAGAAAAGCCAAATAATTTCCTAACTAATTACAGCTTTAACAGTGACTTAGGGAAGGGTAGGTATTTATGGACCCATTATACGTCCCTATGGCTCTATAAACTTAACTGTGATGAGCATTGACTAATACATGAAATTCTTGGAAGCGATTGGATTATTAATGTGGGCACCAAGATAAGACCACACCTTTCAGCTTCCAGGTTTGTGAGACTATTATGTGCTGCTTTTCTCTGAGTTGGCTTTCACGTAAGTACTTGGGTTGGGTTTGAGAGAGGGAGTGGATCTTTTTCATGTTCCACTGAGCTGGCGGCAAAGAAATTATAAATGAAGTTAGACCCTCCCAAAGGGTTAATTTATTTAAAACTGCAGATCGCTGTGGGACAGCCTTTCATATATGCAGTCTCCTCTGCTTCTTATGAATTTAAATATGGCTCTTAAAAATAATGTGAGTTTGGGGTGAGTAGATCTAAATAATCTTGCCCTGCTGAAATTATTCCTGAGCGTCACACTAACAAGCACTGTGCAAAGATAGGGAATACCTATGTATGACATATTGACCTGAATGCCAAGTACCTGAGCCTTCTACATTAACAAGCTGATGAGTACTATTATAGTAATTATGTCAAATAAACCAAAGCTGACTTTGACGGTCTGCCTACAAAATGAGAGCCAAGAACATAATGATCGGTGAAGTCTGCTGCTGTGCTGAAGCTTATTCTGTATTAAAGCTCTGGTATAATTTTCTTTTGGTATGGCATGTAGGATATCTCCGATGCCAAACAGTTCTGGTTCTTCCACAATGGAGAGCACTCTGGCTAGGAAGGGGTCATCTCAGGCTGTAGAAATGAGGAGGCAAGCAAGAGGGAAGCTCTGTCCTTGGTTGTGGTCTTCATGCTGATGTGGCTTCTAACTCAGATTTCAGGGGTAGACCATGGTCTCCCCATTTGCCCACACCTACCATTTGTAGGTGTCCACATCTACGCAGTGAAGAGCTACACAAAGCTTTTTCATATTTGTTGCCTCCTAGACTAACCCAGGCTGTAAGACTCAGAGAGGGCATTTTCTGCCGCAGGAGAGGAAATAACTGCCCTGTCTTCTTGAGTTCCTTCATGAGCAGGCTGCCTGGGAAGCCAGCACAGCCCTCATACAAGCTCCATGAGATGAAGCCTGGAAAGATGAAGAGTTAATATAACTCTTGACCAGAATGGCTGTCTCTTTTGGTTAGCTGTATCCACCAGATAACACTGTGCTCCAGGAAGAGCAGCTTTTTTTTGTCCCATCCCTGATCCAGGCTGACTTACCAGGTAAGGAATAAATCTGACTCACACATACCAGCCTGCCCTCCTGCAGGAGTGAGAGATGAAGACAAAGCTTCCCTCAGAAGCGTGTTGGTGGGACTGGAGTAATTCACACCCAAAAAATGGGGGTGCCAGAGACAGTCCATGTACTTTATCATCCTACACACAGTTGTATTTTCATTTCCCATCAATTATTTAATCAAGTAACTCCAGGGCAGCATATATATGCCATCCACGAAATTCAGTTTCCACATTATATTACTGCAGCTTTCCAAACAAAATCTGTCAACTAAAAATTATCACTTTAATCCTTTTTTTATTCTTTTTTTGTTTTCCAGATTGCAATACTGAAGTCCCTGCTATTGTCTTTCTGTTTTATCTGTCCAGAGTGAGTCTGATTCATTGCAGACAGCCTTTCTCCCTCATCTCACTCATGTTAAGCAGACGCCAATAAGTAGCAAAGGAAATTCTCGCTCTGGACAAATGCAAACCAGATCTGACTGGCTGACTTCCATGAAGTTCCCCATGCAGATTTCTTCTCCATTACCAGCTTGATAACAGGGGATGACCTACCTCTCAGTGCATTGGTTATTTGCCAGTAGCTGCAGGGACAGCACCTCAGTAGTCTGAAATAAAAGATTAAATCTGTCCAGGACTTTTGTTTCTTCCAGTGTGAGGATCTGTGAGGTCAGATTCCTTATCAAAGCAGACCTGTTACACTTTTTCATGGACTTTTCTTTCATCAGTATTCTCTTCTTGGTCTTCCTCTCCTGCTCTTCCCTCTGCTGAGCCTCCCCCATGTTGTCAGAGAGCTGCCTGGCAAAGTGATCCATTGATACCTACTCTCTCTTGAAGTCAATATTCTCAAGCTGATCCATATGCCACAATAAACTGAGGTGGTCGAGTTATTCAAAAGGAAATCTTTGAGCAATCCTTTTACACTTCCTTGGGGCTAATGTAAATATCCAAGAACATTAATGGGTTTTAATTTTTAAAGTGAAACCACATTAGCAACTTGTATGAACATTTTTATTCAGAAACAATGTACTTTTCACACAGTGAGTTTAAAATATTGTTTTGGAAATGGCATAAGTGAAATCAAATTCAGATCTGCGTAATCCTGAATTGTACTGAATTTGTATTTGCAGTCCTTTTTTTCTGCTATAGATCAGGCTCTAGATTCCCTTTGAGCTGCTTTGCTGCTGTCCAAGAGAAATGAAGGCTGCGTTATTTTCTGCATTTCCTGTACACAGGAGAATATGATAAACAGAAATGTAATTTAAAATCTGGCAGGAGGAATTCTTGACTGATACTTCATCCCGTCTCTTTTGTACGCATATTGCTTCAATTGCAAGTCTGTATACTGCCCAGTGTTACCAGGATCCTTGCACATTTTCTTTACACTTAATTGACAGCAACCAAATTCCAACAGAAAAAATATTAACAGTATGCCATTTTTCAGTAGTCTCCATGAAGTGCTTTGAGAAAGCAAGGTGCTATAGAGATGAGACTATAGTTCCCAATAATTCAGCATGACTTCATGATCTGCAACTTTCTCCTCTGTTTCCAAGTCACTCCCTTTCCTAAATCTCTTAACATCCATAAAGAAGAGATTTGTGATACTTCATGTGACAGCACATACTGTATGAGGGGCTCAATTGCATGCAACTAGTTTATATCTCTGATTCTTTTCCTTTTTTTTAAACCCTGGCCTTCCCTCCCCTTTTCCCAATGCTGAGAGCGGTCAATATTAACAGCACTGATGGTCAATGAACCCAGAATGATCTGAGACTGCAATCTCATTCACACAGACACAACTGGCCTCTTTTCCTATAGCAAAACCACTATCAGTCACCAGCCCAGCTGCCCACAAACATACCCAAATCTCTCAACTCCCTCAAAATCCAAGGAGAAATGACATTTCCTAATGAGGTGAACTCTATGACTTGTTTTTGACAAGGTAAAAAATGCCCATGAGTCATCATCTGTTGCACATCACCTCTCCCACATCCCACCAAACCATTCCTTCAAGTTGTTTGAGAAGTCTGTCCCAGGAAAAAAGGATCACAGGGTTGGCAGAGAGGCATGAAATTGATTTTCCAATTAAAACAATGGCTCCATGACAACTTAGCTGAACATCTGCTGTGGCATGTTTGCACAGCACTTTGCACAGCAGAGCCATGACCTATTTTAACACTAGATACTAATGTGATCAAAAGGACAGGTAGCACGACTCAAAATGTTTCTTGGTTTCCGTAAGTTTTCCAGCCTGGTAACATACCTATTACTACAGGAAACCCATTTTATTTCTGTTGGTTCCACACGTCTTATATATGATTATAGTGTCAGTAATATTGATCATAATATTGTTATGAAGCATAAAGCAGGTTTTTTGACATGTTACACACTCACCAGAAAATAGGAAAGATTATTTGTCCAATGCCTCTTTGCTCCAGCCTTGTTCAGTTCTTATTGCTCTCTCTGATTTCTTCACTACCTCCCCATGCTACATTTCAACTAAAATTAAATTGCAGCTCCTTCAAGACAAAAAGCGGAACCTCTGGCTTTGTTCCTGTACTAACTCTGCTTAATACTACTACTACTTTCCTATTCAAAACGGCTCCAAGAAAAGATCCTTCTTCACATTGCCATGCCAATAGTCCCTATCAACCAAAGTCCTGTCCGCACTGAGTGCCCAACACTGGATGCCTCAGAAAAGGTTACAAAACTTCCATAATTGTGTAATAATTCCCCTTAAGGGAAGTTTGTTCCTAGTGACAGGATGCTAGTGGTCAGCTTAAGCATTCATATACAGAGCTAATGGAATTAAGGACTATCCACAGTGTTTAGGAGGCAGCAGGCAATACGATGAAGAAGGAATCAATGAGATGCTTAAAAAGCATCTCGGACCGCAGACACGTTTTCTTGGTTTTAAGCATTCTTTCTGTTCCTTTCAATAATTCATGCCAAGGTGATCAGGGTCCTCAGAATTTGCACAGCCAGAGGGGAGGAGAGTTGTAGCATGTACAATCTGAGCATCACGATCCAAGTATATATATTTTGGGTACTTATGTCCCCATAAAAGACCATGCTTTTTCCCTTCCTGAAGGCATAGTCTTCTTCTGAAGAGTGATTTTCATATTGCCAGCACAGGGTTACCCAGATCCTCTGCTTGGGAAAGTGCTTTGCCAGTCTAGGTCCAACCACCCAGTGGTCTGGACAATCCTGGTGTGCTCAGGCAAGACAGAAGACAACCAGGCAGGTTGTCTTTGGATGGTTCCTTCTTAAACCAACAAGATTTGAGGAGATGGAACTGTGGTTTGATAGGTGAGGAGATGGTTTGATAGGACTATATTTTTTAGTATAGGGTGGAGGCTTGTCAGCAAACCCTGAAAATAGCCTAGGTTAGCCTGGAGTCCTCTCCAACTGCCCTGTTAAAAGGACAAATCAAAGCTGCCATATCCTTTCACCTGGGCTGTCAGCTGTGATACAGCACAGAACATAAGCACAGCCGAACTGGGTTGGACAAATAACCCATCTAACACAGTAGCCTGACCCCAACAACAGCCATAATATTTCCCCAGCATACTTTCACAGCCTCTAGTAGTTTGTGTCCTGAATGCACACAGACTTTCAGCCCCAACAACACTTTACAGCAGGGAGTCCAACAGCAAAATTTCCCTGAACTGCATCACCTTTGCTTAAGGTGATGATATGTAACTAAGCTAAGACTTCAGAGGGATATTTGAAAGGCTCAGATTACACACAAACTATAAAATGGCTAATATGCACTTATGCGTCTTAATGGGACTGCCAATGGCCAATTTGGTGCACTTTAGACCCCTATTAATAGCCAGGCTCCATGGGCAGCTGAATAAAACACACTTCCCTGGAGTGATATACAGCAAGGGAGGACTGACCAGGGACGAATCCTGTTCATCTAAGTTGCTCAGTAACGTGTAACTACTCGGTAAACATAACAATTGTTGTTGCTTCATCAGTTCCTTCTGGGTTTATCTGTTGCACAAAATGTTAAGCATATTGACCAGGTGGTGCCTTTTGTGATATGTTTACTTTATTAGTACATGTCCTTGAACTAACACTGCATTTCATACCTACCTGCCAGATAAGTGACTGAAAGAACTCGGCATCCGGGAACGAGAACTCGGGAGAGGGAGGGAGGACAGGAGGGAGACGGGTGCATTTCAGTACAGATGAGGAGCTGCAATTATCCTACTCATGCAAAAGGCAGGGACAGAAGTGGCTCACCTTGTAGAGGACATATCTGCACACATTTTACTCTTCAAAACTGATCTTGAAGTACCAAGCTGGAGTCAGGTCCCATTTCAAAATCTCCCTGTTTTTTTCCTAATAATGGTGCCATCTGCTTTAGCTTGTGAGGCTGTCTCTGTTAGGTGAGACATTTTGGGATAAAAAGGCATACTGAGCTTGTCTCCCAACAGCTTATCCCTAGCCCAAGATAGGCAGGTGGGTAAACCTGAGGAATTTCTGTCGTGAACTGTCACTGATGATACTAACCCCAGGCTGGCTCTTTCAGGCTGGTGGGTTGATCCTGGTGTGCCCTAATGGCTTTAAGCACGCCGTGGCCATTTCCTAATGCACCCTGGTTTGCAGGCACCCAAAGGGTGTGCAGTCTGCACACACTGCCTTACGTGGCTTCATTGCTTCCAGAGCAGCAGCAAGCCTTGGACTGATCTGGGCTCAGGCATGCGCCTAGACAAGCTTAGAGACAAAAAGTACCCTCACACAGTGAAGGGTTAATTAAGTTCTCAGCTGCCAAATTGAAAAGTTACAAAACAGAAACAAAGGCACATTGAAAAGCATGTGCTTGGGACTGACCTCTCTGTCCTGTGGTCTCCGTTTGGGGGTCTCTGAGGCACTTTTCAGCTGTCAGGCTGCAAGGGGAACCCAGCATCCTCCAGCAGCTGACTGGTCTTCAGGCTCAACCCTGCAGCCAAGGACCAGGTGGGTCCAGCCCCACTCCGAGGACCTGTGGGGCTTCCTCCATGCCAGCACCTTCTTCATCCTCTTGCTCAAGACAGACTGCTTCTCTTTCACTCCTGACTTCTCCTGCATCTTTCTTCCTTCAGGAATGCAGCTTCAGCAACCCCATACAGCAACGGTGACTGACTCCCTCCGCCCTCTTTTCCCTGAGCGTACGCTGCAAATGGAAGCGTAGCAAGGGAAACCTTGTGTGGTCCTCAGAGGTGTCTCTGAACTTATGTTGCTGCTTTGTTCCAGAACTAGCAAATGCCTTTTATTCTAAATAGCTTTCCTGTCAGACGCATATTTTAGAGGTCACTACAGCACTTTGTAGCTGTAAATAATTCTCTTTGCATGTGCACAGAGTTAGCAACCAGAGTGGTTTTCTCCATCCTATCCCTCCAGTTGCCCATAGCTAGTGGCCTCCCCCACATTCGCTCCCACCTTCATCAGTCTGAGGGCTGGGTTTCACAACTTTGCAGCAGAAATTAAAACTGAGCTTGAGCAGAGCAGTTCAGTGGGGAACCTCACGACCTGGTTTTGTGGCAGCTCGCTTCTGTTAGGAGATGGACACGGAGACCACTAGCTCATTTCTCATCTGTCACTAAACATCTTGGCAGGAAAACAACATTCCCTAACAAGTGCTATGGAACGTGCTCTTTGCTCATCTGAATGCAGCTGGGGCTGAAGTTTGATGCTTATTATAAACCTAGCACAATTAGCACACAGCCGTCAGGTCTGTGATCCTGCGGCATCAGTAACTCCCTAGCTTTTCTCTGGCTTTTCTCTCTTTTTTCTCCTCCTCCCCCTCCACACCATTTTCTTTTCCTTCCGCTTTCTCAAGCCTTAAAAGACGTCCTGTTTTTTGTATTTCTGTCTACTTTGTTTTCCTTTACGAGGGATTTGCCCTCCTCCTCTCAATTCTCTTGGCCTCTCCCCATCTTCCTCGTGTGAGCCAAGAGATTCCTGACAGCTGCACTTCCCATCTTGTGTTTTGCCGTCATTGTCATTTTGTTTGTGTGCATGCATGCGTGTGTCTGAGAGAGAAATCCAGCCAGCCCAGCGACATGGCTTGAATCCTACACTAATTGGAGGTGGAGTGAAGCACTCCATCTCCCTTTGCAGCAGCTGCTCCCCTGAGGACCGACAGCTGTAGCGTGGTGGCAAAGACCAAGCTCACAGCCCCGGGAGCACCTGGGAGGGCCCAGAGCTCTGTGCTTTGACACGTACATTTACCACTGGATTTGTTGAAGCCGTACAGCTGCACTTCTCCCTGCACAGTTCTGCTGTTGATCTGTGCTGGCTTTTAACTTTTATAGCAGACAGCTGTGCTCTGTGAAGAGACTGGGCAGGATTTAATCAATAAATGGTAAAAAATTGTCCATTTTTTCCCTTATTCACTCTCCAGACTCACAGCACATCTTTTTCCCCTACGTGCACTGGCTGGTTTTTCAGCCTATCTCCCTCTTGCCCGGAGACCTGCACCAGCAGCTGTACAGCTGGTGCTGGTGCTGTGCCAGGGTCAGATGCTCTCCCATATTGACCAGAAATTGTAACTGACAGTGATCTTGGACAAGCAAGAATCACTGTTGATTTAAGTCACTGATTTTTAATGAGAATAAATACTGAACCCTACAAACTCTATCCATAATCCATTACCTCTGAAACACCCCTCTCTCTCTTTATGACTCAGCATCTGGTAGACAGCTGAATCCAAACTTCTGTAGCATCACATTAAACCCTTCTCCAGAATGATTTCTTCATGTATTTCCTAGAACTGTACAAAACCACAAGAACAGTTGAGTAAAAAATGTAATAATTCACAGTATCATAGCAGCAATGGTAAAGTATGTGCTTCCTGCTTATTCATTTTGATTAAGAAAATTATTCACAAGGCATCAGATGTTTGGAAAGAAATCTGTCCTGTGGTTTGTTACTCAGAACAATATACTCTAGACAATTGAGAGAGGTAGCTTTCAAGGCTGAAAGGCACTGCCAGTTATTTTCTATAGGAAGCTGATAAGACCCTACACACATTTGTTAGCCTGATATTTGATGCTGCCTATCAGTTAACATCCCCATCCAGAAAGCGCTTAAGCATACACTTAATTTTAAGCATATGAGGAGTGGCATAAAATTCAAGATGAGTCCTTGTGACCTGCAAGTTGAGTCCATTTTTAATACTTTTAATATTTTTAAGCGCTGTGTTGGAACACAGCTCAGAGAAGTAACAATATGCTTACAAGCTTAACAGCAGAAGTGGGTTCAGTGCCTCTCTTCTCCCCACCACCTCCTTGCTCTGCATCCCACTCAGTCCACCCCTGGGACTACCAACATTCCCTCCTCCCCTGGGCTCCTGCCACCCACTTTGCAGTACCTTCCAAGACCCTGCCTTCCCATGTTGCAGTCTCCTCGTAGCACTGTGTCCTTGGGCTTGCTCCTGGCACTGCTTCCTTACTGCTAGACACTGGATAGGTGTAAAGCCCAAGTGAAAGTCCCCACATTAGCTCTTTATGCTCTACTCGCACCTCCCCATTAGCACTGCACACACACCTCACCCAACAGTAAACTTACTGAGCACAAACCTGGGTGACATCAAGGAGTGAGTAAAATGCAAGAGGACTGAGTCGATTGCCACTCAGAAGCATAGTGAACCATGGGCTTACTGACCACAAAGCTGGTGAAGCTTGCTTGGACACAACTGGAACCCAAACTGGATGAGTTGTTGATAACCCTTGAAAAAGCATGGTGGCCACCAAGCCTCAGAAATTTGGCTGGGAAGTTTTATATTGAGTCTGTCTTTTCTCACCCTCAAACATTACACTGATATTTTGTCTTTATCATAAGCACATGCATGTGACAGCCCCGAGCACTACAGTGTCTTGCCTGAGGAATGGCTGCATTTCAGCTGCCTTTGCATAGCTTATCAATTTTGGTGTTACCCTGGGGCTCCAGGTAAAGTTGTTCCATAAGGGTGTGATCTTATTAAAAAATCCATTATAAATTATTTTTGTCTGCACACAGGTAAACAAATGTCTCACACATTGCAGATGTTGCTAGCTGTGCTGAAAAATCAACAGCTAGCTGCTGATTTTAGCAGAATGATCAGCACAAATTACCAAAAGGCGGATATGTCTCTGTCCTACCATGTGGCTTGATCAGCATGAGGCAGATGCATTTTTTTGGGTACATCTTTTGCTTTGCAAAACAAGACAGTTGAGGACATGATGCAGTCCTAGAGGTATGGTGAGCAGATCAGATCTTTCTTGTCCATCAGTTCTTCTTCCAGCTTCTGGGAGATCCCCTGGAACACAGTATCACCAGAAGGACACGTGTTTTATAAATAAGCAATGGCAGACAAAAAGCAATTCAATTAGATCCCCAAAGCTTTACTAAGATAGATGATCCTTGAAAGTGCAGCTAGGATATTAAACATGGTGAGAGTATAATTCTTAATTTCTAGGCATCTGTGAGAATAGTTACCATCCTTTTGGGAGTATTGTAGTGACTGTAGCTGGTAGATCTCTAAATGAGACAATATTTCCTTTTGATATTGCATCATTAAGATAACTGATTCCTATACCCAGCCAAATGTTTCATATAACTCTTTCCTCCCTATTCTTAATGTGTGCAATTGTGAAAGAGCAGCACTGTAGGGATTCAGTGGTTGTATCTCTTTGAGTCTGAACTGTAACATGGACGACTCAGTGAGTTTATTGATTTTAATTTCTTATATTTGAGATTTATCTTCTCAGCTTTTATTTAACAGCTGAGAATACTCACAGTGTTGATATAGAAGGTTGGCTACTCAAGGGCAAATTTCAGATCCTCATTTCTTCACCTATGCATTTATTTGTTTGCTTCTGGATGGATACCAGCTGCCAGTCTTTGATCCAGGCTTTGATCAAGAATAGCTAAAGGGTGCACTCTGTGAGAGATCATTCCTTTCTCTCAGCCTCCATAGCCAGAGCTGAGAGTGGCAGGGGTCTTAAGTGGATTTCCTTGAGTATCAGAGGGAAAGATCAGGCATTCCCTTTGAAGATCCTTTGTTATTGAAATCTAGATTCTGATCCCCGATTTGGTCTGAAAACTCTGAACCACAAGGCACACAGCAGGGTCTTCTAGGGGGTAAAGTGATCTGAAAGACTGGGGTTACTATCTGTGCGTGACAGGATATTTTCTTTTCCGAGGAAGACAGCTGGAATGGCCCTGAGAGCAAAGGAAGAGAAAACTCGTGAGAAAAATCCCCTTTTTGGGCTGTTACATAAGTACGACTATCCTGCTTTGCAATAATGAGGACAAGCTTAGAGAGTTGTTGGTCTAAACCAGACTCAGCAATTCTTGGACCATTTCAGTATAGGAAGGAGAACTCAGCCAGGTTGATTTCCTTCCTGGAGCATTTAAGGACTAAGCTAATAAAGTGCTTTATGACTGAGAATTCATTTGGCAACATAGGGAAGATGAAGAGCTATGAAACAATAGATGGAGAGTATCTGTCATCCTTGGAAGAGGTGTTTTCTCCTGTGGATGCACCACTGAACTTTGGTGCCAGGAGGAGCAATCTCTGTCAATGATTTGTTGTTCACCTTGGTCACTTAACTGCTCTTTTTCCCATGGCACTGTTTTTATCTTCTTCAACTTCCTTAACATCTATGAGGCAAGTATTTGTACCCTATTCTGTCTCTACATTCCAGCATGCAGGGCCCCAGCCACAGGCTGGACGCTGCTGCAACCTTAGGTATTGCTGCCAGAGAGAATTAATGGCCATAGGTTAGTAGGAGTAATGAACTCTGATCATGACTTTCTCACTTGACTGTCTTGGTTCAGTAACACAGGGATTGCTGTAAGCCTTTCTTTAAAGAGTGTTTTTCTTACGTCCTTCCTTGCCTCCTTTTGTTCCTCCACCTTTCCCTCCTCTCCCTTCTTTCTTCCAGTACTGCCAAGCCTGGAAGGTTGTTACAGCTTTCTCCATCTTCTATTTTGAGGTAGGATCAACACCAGCCAGCTGCAGGGCAGGGTTATGTCCAAAGCCTTTTCCAGTTCCCCCCCCACGCAAAGGGCCAGCGTGCATTCATGCCCATTATGGGTGCTACAGTGAACTCATCTCAGTGAGACTCAGTGGACTCTCTCAGTGAGATTCCTTTGCCCCAGTGCTGTATTTTTCTTGGCGCCGCACATAAGACAAGAAGGAATCTTTACAGGGAAATCTCTCCAGTTATGGGAAACATTTCCCCATGCACATGTCCTAGAAAGGGATCTACTGCATCCATAATTGCACACAGCACTTGGAATGTGGTGACGCCTCCATGTTTCATGACCAAACATAGTCTTTGCCATTGCTGAAGGGTATAATAGGCTCTAACAGCATTAACCTACGGTCCCTTATCTACTGCTTTCGTCACGCTGTCCATTTGCGTCTATTTGGAGAAAAGTTGTGTTGTTTGCTGCTCATGATGCCAAGCTGCCTGGCAAAGGAGATTTGTTGCATTTGTGGTATTTCTGCTCTTCTCCTTTCAGCTTCTTAGGCAGCAGCAAGTCAGTATTTTGCTTTGTGGTTCTCTCCTTCCCAACCCTTCTGGTCTTGCACAAGCCTTTCCTAAAATCCATAAATGCTCATTGCAAGCTAGGCCATAAGATGCTCAGTGCTTCAGCTTTGCTTTCTTCCAGGGACCGTTTAAATGAGGACAAGTCACTGTTTTATCTGATGAGAGGATAATGCACAGGGGTGCAGTTCTACCATGTTGTCCCCCAGCCCAGATGTCACACCTAACTGAGACAAGTGTCACAGTAAGCCTATTGTTAGAAGTGCCAGAATGCACGCTTTGTACAGTAGCTTCAGATTAATCCTGGTATTAGAGAGTCCTCAGAACAATCACAGCAGGTTTTAATCAAACAAAGCACAAACTGTTCTCACTTAGACTGGGAGGGGAAATGATGAGGGTGATTTCATCCCTCCATGTCTAATGCAGACTATGACAGATGGAGGAACCATGGGGAATACTAATAAAATGGGATAGGAAGAGATCAGAGCCTTCACTGCAGGGAAGGCCTGACCGCTCAGTTATCCTTCACCCCAGGTACCTCTCGGGCTGTTGAACAGGAGTCGCTTGCTTTTGCAGCCATGATCACATACAGCTCCTCCCACAATCTGGTCATGCACTGACTCCTGCCCAGCTCAGTGCTTTTCACACACATATGCCTTTCCTTGAGTAAAGCTACTTCAGTTGTCCCCTCCCCTAAAAGCGAGATGCCCATTTCCAATATCAGGGGGGACACATTCACTGCCAGTGGCTCTAACTATAGCATCCGTGTGCCCACAGTGAATAGCACCTGCTGATTAAACAGAGATGCAAAGTATCCTTTTAGCACTGTGATTAATAAAATTGAAATTACAAAACAAGAGCCTTCTCTTCACTTCACCCTTTTCTTTTTTTCCCTACTCTATAGATTTACTCAGGCTGGTTTTTTGGTTTCTTCTGGAAAGTGTAACTCAGCTTAAGTTTTGGATGAACGTCTTAATTGCACTCACCAGATTAAGATTTGTCTCTGCTGATCTTCTTCTAGAGGGGGTAAATTAGCCCTTTAGTAGCCCCATGGTAGCTTGGCTAGACTGCTTACTGTGCTGATTAAATTCATTTACGGTTACTTTGATAGCTTTCCACTAGACAAGACAATGGAGCATCATTAGTCTTTAATGATTGCACTTGAATCAGATTGTAGGTGGGTTCATGGGCTGAAGTCCAAGAGAAGCAGTTTGCTCCAGGCATCTCTGCAGAGAGATGGAGGCTGAATATGGGGAAAAGGGGTATATAATTCTGGGAGGGTTTTCAGAGGGGCTTCAGCCAGAAGGAAGAAAAAGACTTGGTAGCAGAGAAGAGGAACAGCTGAGGGTTGAACAAAGAGAAAGCAAGCACTGTCGGGAACATTTCCACAGCCCCGAAGTCAGGCATCCTTCTAGCACCAAGCCCCAGTCCCTTTTGCCATGCTCTCAAGACACTCCTGAGAGAAGCAGCTGTAGCTGTGCACCGACAGAGCTGTTTCCCTGCTGGGGTCCTGCTGCAGCACGCCAAGCCCTGACCCCTCCGCAGGGGCTAAGCCCTGCAACAGGGCTGGGGCAGCCCAGAGGATGGAGCAGAGGATCTGCCCTACAGGGAAGGCTTTTCCCTGCACCGCTAGACCAGACCAGCACTCATGCAGGAGGCTTATTTAAAACACTGTGCATTGACAAATAATTGCTTAAAGAAAAAATTAACAAACCAGCTCTGGGAGACAGAAATCTAAGGAAAAACAAATAACCCACTGGTGCCCAGCACAACAGACAGTCAGTCCCTTGCTATCAGATGCACAAAAAATGATTTCTTTATTTAACCACTGTTTTGCCCTTCCCAACAGTTACTGTGCTGTGCGTGCCATCCACTTTCCAAGCAGCCTGCATCCCCGAAGCCCACATCCACATGGTGCTGGGGAGCAAATGCTCACTCCTGGCTCCACCTGCAGTGACAACAAAACATTTCCAGGCAGAGGAGGCAAAAGGCACAAGGTCCATTTTGCAGGTTACCCACCTGAGTCAAAAGGAAATCTAGAAGAGAATGATGCAGGAGATGAGCTAAAATTGGAGATTATAATTAGCTCCACTCCATTGTAGAAGGAGATTTCCAGCTCACCTACGCAAACAAAACCAGAGCTGAGTTCATCTCATTAACTCGGCATAAAATAAACCATTTTTTCTCTGCTGTACTAATTTTTCTGCCAGATTAGTGAGTTGAATCAGCATAGAGAGGGTCCTCCAGGTGCCAGCGCTTGCACAGATAAATGGCAGGATCTTAAAGGTTGGATTGAAGAGGAAGGAAGCTTAGTGAGCAGTAGTCAGCAAGAAGGTGATCTTACCCCATCTTTCGGTACCTTTAGACAATAAAACTGGTGAGACAGGGATTGTACTTCAGCACTTCCATGCACTTCTTGATCTGTACCTACATCTGTAGAAAACAGAATTTATAATACATCTGGAATAAACTATAATCTATGATCTATACAATACAGTCTCTATATAGGAGTATAATATAATCTATACAAAATATTGGTTATATATGTGTGTGTGAAAAGTGGTGACCAAAGGTATGTCCAGGAGTTCCTGGTTCCTGCAGGACCAGCGACCCTTCTTGTGAATTGCACATGGCTTCTCCCAGAAGTCTGTTTAAGATCTGGTGGCTTGCCTCTAGCTGAAGTACAAGCTATTGCCATTTCCTGCTGCTTTGGTTACAGCCAAGTCTGCTGGACACGGAGCTCCTTCAGCCTTCGCAGAGGATGCCTGGCCTCTCTGGGACCTGCTTAGCACCTGGCAGGATTGTGCCAAGCCTGGGATCCTGCCTGCCAAGGAGACTGGCTGGCAGAGCCCTCTGCAAATGCTCTCCTGTGCTTACTGTACTTACTGACAGTGGGAGAGAGCTGCCTCGAAGATGCACATAGGATAACAGGCTGGCTCTTCAAAACCTGCTCGGCACACTCGCACTGCTGAGCAGGCTCTCCAGCAGCACCGGGCTGGCCCGGGGTGGATGCCATGGCCACGTGGCCGGTCGCATCATGAAACCCAGCCAGCAGCTTCCTCGGTGCCATTTAGCACTGCTCATTTGGGAATGAGTCACAGCCTTAGCCATGGCTTTCCCCTCTTCCAGAGAGCCCCAACATGCACATTTGTCACTTGCTGACCGTATGCTTCGAGATTTTCTCTCTTTCTTGCTCCTTTTTTTTTTTACTGAACAGTGAAGCATATGGTGCATCGCTGTCTGATTAGCTAACAGCTTCCTGGTGCGTGTGGGAATTACTGTATCCAATGCTTTTAGAGCAGGTATTTGTACTACTTTTACCTGCCACTCTCCATATTGATCAATTCCTGTTTTCAGGATTTTATTTCTACCAGATTACAAAGATCACCTTACTTTAAATCCACTCTGTCTCCTGGATACATGTCAGCAAGAGAAGTGTGGGTTGTGTTGTGTTTTCTTCTACTACTATTATATATTAAAAGAAGATTAATTATAATGACTCTGCTTAAAATGTTGTGGTGCAGTGAGAGGACTCTCAGTTCCCTTAATTTAAGGTACTTAAGGCTACTCCTCCTGTTGCATCCTGTGTTTGCATTATTTATATTTTTTTTCCTAAGTAATTTTTCCTTCTGGTGAAGTCTGCTGGGTAACAGCCCTGGAGCCTGCAGGCTCACATCTGCAGACCAGCTCTCCCTCAACTAGTACTCCAAACGTGTCCCCTAGGAAGGGTGACTGCCAAAGGGTGCAGTCCCTAGAAAAAAGGCGAGGTGCTTCCTCCAGGACCAGGACTGGGTCCCAACCCTGCCAGCAGTGCCAGGCTTGGGCAGAGATACACGGGCAATTCAACACAGGCAGGGAAATCCAAAATGAGCCCCCTGCTAGGTAAAAAATCATAAAGAACACAGAATAAACAATCCTCTCTTAGATACAAGAGAGTGAAGAATACTTGTGTATAATCTTGTCTGGTACTGAAACGATACAAAATATAGTCTTATACTGCATGATATATAGGATATTTCAATGGGGTTTCAGTGTCTGGAAACAAAACTTCAACAGACGAA
Source organism: Mycteria americana (assembly GCF_035582795.1). Lineage (NCBI taxonomy): Eukaryota > Metazoa > Chordata > Aves > Ciconiiformes > Ciconiidae > Mycteria > Mycteria americana. The sequence goes on from NC_134370.1 coordinate 11,968,705, forward strand.
CAGTTACAGTTTTCCACTACTTTCCAATGAGAAACATTCTTGCCCCTACAAGGTCCCCACACCTAGAGTCCTAAGACTTGATCAAAAATGATGGTGACTTTACTTCAAACCTTCTGCTTCTCAATACATTCTAATACTAAAATTTATAAGCTTCTGTTCATGTTTTAAAAAAAACTAATAAAAATTTGAAAGTCGCCTAAGCACAGCCATTATTGCTTCGCTGCTTGCCATTTCAGACAGAAAGCTGTTTAGAAGGGAAGACATGAGCATTGCAGTCACACTAACAGGAGGTATTTGTCCAAGGTGTAGACCTCCCTGAAGACAACAGGAATACATCACTGGTAAATTTAATCTATTGCATCACTAGTTTAACATTCTAGCAGCCACTGGCGGACAGTTCCCAGGGACTCAGTGCTGACCCAGTTCTTCTCCTGTCCATATCACTGGTAGCATGGCAATCAAGGATGACGTGGGAAGGAAAGCTTTGGAAAATACCACCCTGTAAATGAAAAACAATGGAAAATTCCTAGCTTGGGTTCGTTTCAGAAGTTGTGCAAAAATCTAGTGTCAGCAAGCTTCCAACTTCTGATGAAAAGCAAAAAAAAATATTCCTAGCTGATGGAAAAAGAATATATATATATAGACAGATACAGATATAAACTGAAAAGTCACAGAGATATAGTAGCTTCCAAGTCAGTTACTGCCAATAAAGCAAGTGCTGTTGACTGCAGAGTATCCAGGATATGTTATTTTATTTGTTGATATTAAAGAAGAAAAAAAATCCAACAAATTGGGAGCATGGTGCAGAGAGAAACTTCCTGGGTCATAAAGTCCAGACTTCTAGTATCCCAGGCACCACATAATTGACTCCTTTTCATCTGAGTTATCTCCGGTCTTCTAGATTGATGTGGAAAAAATGTAAAACAGGAAAAGCAATACTAGCTATCAGAAAATAAAAAATGACATGTTTTCTTCTGTATCATAAACAAAGCCACATTAGCAGTGGGAGCAGCTGGAAACATAGCAACCTGTAAGGCTCCAACAGATAAGGCAAAGACTAGAGTGTAGTGAAAGGTCTGACCGATTTTTGAAGAAATGTGTTGTAGTCTTAATACAACTATATTACAAGAGTGGTGGAAGGTCTTCTGGACAGAGGCACTGAAGGAGAGAGCCTGTTTGGTGCCTCACTCCTGCTGTGCTCTGGGTTTTCTCCCACTCCTGCCTGATGGGATGTGAACACGCTCCGCTCACAGAGGAATGATCTCGGGTTCAGCCCATGGTGAGGAAACACTAAGCTTAATGTAACCAGAGTTACATTGACACAGGTGGGAACACAGCTGTATCCTGCAGGGTTAAACCACGTCTCTGGCAGAAGAGGTCCAGAGCTGCTCATTCACTGCTTTTATCAAGCGCTTTAACATCCATTGTAGCAGGCATCAGCATCCGTCCTCTCTGCCTTGTCCTGCATTGTCTACTAAGCTGCAGGGTTGTGCTTCCATTCAGTCTTCTTGCCTCCATCACCTTTAGTTATTCTGTGCAAACTGAGATTTGGGAGCTCAGCTCTCTTTGGGCAGAGGTAGAAATCTGGTCTGGAAGTCTGGTCTCTCTCTTGATGATGAGCTGTTGGGTGCAAAAGGAGGCACTGATTATATTGTTGCATGGGAAGAAAAGTCCAGTATCCTACACCAGAAGAAGGTTCAAAGCTCTAAAACGCAATAAAGGAGAGTTGCCAAACTAGAGAAGGCAGATAGGTGTTATACTTCACCCTTTGTCACGTTTACAATAGCCTGGGCAATTTCCTGGGGAGTTTCCCAAGACTGCGTGCCTGACTCTACATATATATTAAATGAAGTCTAAATAGCACTTAGGCAATGAGGTATTAAAAAATAAAGTGCTGCAATATGAAGCTTAAATATTGTGTGTTGGTGGTAAAGGCAAAAAACAGGTCTGAGGATTAACCCCCAGACCACATTGTCACTCAAGAAGCACCAAGAAGTCTTTCAAAACATGGCCTCTGGATTTTTCTTTGAATCCACTACTCAATAGCAACGAGGACTTGACGCAGCAAAACATACAAGTTTGCGTCTAGCCATAAGCAGGTGATCAGCCCTGCCGATGCTCAAGATTCCCCCTCCCCACTAACAGCTACGGAGGTGCAGGGGCAGCTCCTGGGACCACGTGCCTGTCCCTGGCCACACCAGCAAGACCGGGGCCGGTTCTCTGGCCCTCTCTCTGCTCCCTTGGACAAGAGCAGAAGACTCTAACACTTGACCATTGGTGCCTTGAATAATGGCCTTGATTTCCCAAAGAGGCTTGCTGATGATAATACCAGCGTGTGCACCTGCTAATAGGGATTTGTCTTGGATATTGCTTGACGTGTTTAGAGGCAGAGAATGAAAAAGCTGATGAGTATATTAATAACCTTGATCTCTTCACTGGGGGAGGGAGAAGTTCATATGAAGCTTTCTGCCTCATAAAGCCTTTCCAAACCTATGCTTAGGAAAAGAGAAAAGGCTATTTTTAAATATTTTGCATTCTTAAAGGGGCACTTGCCTGGAATAGACTGAGCTTTGGAAACCATTGTTTAATTGCAGCCTAATAGATAAAGCATCACTTTGGACTTTACGAAAACTGTAGTCCAGTCTCTCTGCAACAAACTTTGCACTGCTTGGGGCTTTTGATGAGAATTCATTTCCATAAATTGTTCCTGTTAAGCTGGTGGGTCCATGTGGGAGCTGGCAGTGTCTCCTTTCCAGCCTACGGGGGAGATGAGAATCAGCCCCGTGTCTTTTACAGGAAAGGAAGGACAGGGAGAAGCAATAGCAAACTACATGAGGCAGAGGGAATTGATTGCAACCAGCCAGATATAATTACATTGTGGAGGACATTTAATATTTCATCTTGATCTTTGCTGTATCAGGAGAGTAAAGAAAATCACCATATGAGGGAGAAAGAGGCTGCAACTTCTCTTGATTTGAATTGTAAATTCCCACAAGCAAAACCATGAGTTACTTTCTGACAATCTGTACTGCTCTTGCCTGAATGTATGTGATGCAGATTGCAGGGGGAACCAGAAAGCCACTCCACCTGCTTGGAGACAACAGTGTCACTAAGCCATCATGGCAGGTCCCCAGCACAGCAGGTATTTAATCCAATTGTACTAATGAATTTCTCTCCTCCCTTCACTCCTGGGTAGCTACAGACATACTGGCACAGGGCTCTCTGGTTAACCACTGCAAGGAGGAAAGAGCTTTGCATCCCACAACCTTAAATGGCTCCATCCTCAAAGCCAGACCTTTTAAACAGGACAGCATGGGTTTCAGTTATGACTGGTGTAAGTAATGTGCATACACGTGGGAAGAGACAGTTACTGCTCAAGAAAGTTTACATTGTTGAAAGGAAAAGATGAGAAGGTAAACAGAGGCTCTGGACCAAGGTCAAATAGAAAAACAAGAGGTAGACTAGAAACAAGGATGCCTGCTATACTAAGGGCATATACATACACAAGGCAGCCCATCCCATGCAAATCCTCCAAGAAAGCACACCAAATCCCAGTAAATCCACCCAGCCTCCGCTGCCTCCTACTTCTGGTGTCTGGCCCCCCAAAAATGGGCCATACGTTTGCTGTGATGGGAAAAAGCCAGAGGCAGCACCTAGCAGGAGCTTGAAGAGAGAAAGGGAGGATAAGGCATTACTGAGCATCCCTACACAGCAAAATATCTCCTATAACTCTGACTGGACCGACCTGTCTTTAGCAGTTTGGCCACCTACCACTGAAATACAGCTCCCTGAGGTGGATCAGAGCTGGCCTGAGCCAGACCTCATATTAGGGAGGGAAAAATTGCCCCAAGAGCCCCATGTGTTTATCCTTCCTGCAGCCTAAAGCTGCCAAAGACTTCTCCATTTGCCTTGACCACATCCACACTCACTCAGCTGACTGCGATCCAGCTCTACATATTAATTATCGTAAGAGAGAGGGAGATTTACTCATTGCTCCAGATGATTAATCAGCTAGTCAGGCATAACACCACCCATGCTATTGTAATTGCAGTCAAATAATAATGTTATATGCACCACAATCATAGCCATCATCAAACACCAGGGGAGTCTAGTAATACAAGCAACGTTGTCTCTTCACAGTCTCCACAACCCGAAATTATCTACAATCTGGAATAAGTTCTTAAAGACAGCTCATGAGATCAAGGTCTCAGTACAGAGGAAAACTGGAAACAGACCAGTGATGGACTTCAAAACAAAAGAGGTTTTACAGACAGCATGTGGTGACAAGGATGTAAACCACTTTCATCTGTGGTTTTCCTGACCCGGTCCTGCATGTGTGTAGACGGTAGCTGGTCTTGAGGCCGGCACACTGCAAAATGCTGTCATAAGCATTGCCCCACTCCCTGCTGCCAGGACACATCCCCCGGCCCTGAGCACCCTGCTCACCCCAGGGTGCGAGGGGGGGAGTAGCCCCTTACTGCCTCATGGAGAAGGGACAGGGAGAGGAGGGCCAAGCTCATCAGCACTCCGTGCATCCAAAACCTGCTCTTGAGAGTGACCACCACAAAGGGCTGGAGCAGTGATCTGGAGAGAGAAGACAGATTTCTTGGCCAATGGCTCTCTTAAAATACACCTCACTATTCCTTTTGTTATCCACACTCGTTTCAGAGCAGCCTGTGAACAGTCAAGACAGAGAATTTATTTAACAGAATTTACCAGTTTTGCATCCTTCTTTATAGCTCTTCCTGGTTAGCTGGGTGTGTACCCTAACCATTAGATAACCTTCTCAGTAATTCTCTCTCGTCCGCTGGCCCTCTTATCTCATTGACCTTTTCACTTAACTTACCGCAGTGAAATGTCTCTGCTAAATTTTCCATTAGCCTTATTCAGATCTCAAACCAAAAAATGGAAAAGATGACTATTTACTCCCCAATCCTACTCCCCAGCAGCCACAATGTGCATTTTTTTCCCCATTCTCCATGTCATACAGGAGCAATTTCTCCTCCAACTTTCTAAACTAGCAACTTCTGACAAGGGATTGGAGTACTGGATCCTGAAGCTGGGCTGCAGCAAGAAGCAATTTTCACTAGCTATATGAGTAATCAAAGTATGTATTTACTGGGGAAGGCAGGTGAGAATGCCCCCAGGCCAGGTCCTGCACAGTGACCGATAATACTGTCCCCAAGGCCATAAACACACACGGTAGGCAAAGGCACTCTCCACCCAACAGCCTCAACCCCTCTCAGACTCCAAAGCTGCTTTAAAACATCTTGTGCACTTGCAGAAAGGTTTTTAATTCATCATAAGTTTGCACCAAGCACCTGAGCTCCATCTCAGCACTCCAGACAGGCTAGACAAAGAATATCTGGCTATCAATCAGCCTCATATAACACTAACTCCCACATCCCAACACTGAAACCAAAAAGCTTAATGATGTAGCCAGAGCCCAGAAGAAAGGATATAACATAGAAGCAGCATGAGAACTTACAGTCATTACACCAGCCGTAAAAAAAGTGCCTTTTGTATTGTGGTTTTTTTCCCAGAGCGTATTTTGCCCAAGGCTGGTGGTGTTCACTTGTTGAGCAGCTCTTTGGTGGTCTGCGGGAAGCTGATTGGTCTTCTCAGTGGGACAGTTTTAGTTCAGAAGGGATAATTTAAGACAAAGACTATCAGCCTGTTGTCCGGCTTAAGAAAAGTGGCTGATCCTGCTCGGGGGCTGCCTTCCAGTGGAATGAGTAGCTGCTTGACACAGGGATCTTTTCTCAGCTAAGTAATGAGCTGTATTGATTTTCCTCAAAAAGAAAATTGGACTTTTACAAACAATGCAACAAGCTGCTTGAGTCAGGACATTGCTGAAGTGATCTTGTGACCACCACAGGCTCTTGTGTTTATCATGAAAGAGAAAAAAAAAAAAGTCAGCGGGTTTATTCTGCAAGGGCAGGTTACACCAATAAAAAACAAATCTCCGTTCAAATACATTGGGCAAGTACCAGACTGACATGCCCTGCAGAGACAGTTGACATTCAGTCATTTGGAAAAGAGCTGCATGAACAACCCCTGTGCTTGTTCTTGTGTGTCAAGGCCTGAAGTCTGCAGCGGGAGCCCATGTCTCTCTCCATGCGGTCCCTTTGCAGGGATCATGTGAATGCTCTCACTGCTGGCCGGACACCTCTCCAGCAAGGAGCACTGAGCTACTTCATTTGGACCACCCAGTAGCTCATCGCTGTCAGTCTGAGCAAAATAACTCCAAGGGCAGAGCCCCTGAAAACATCTCTCTCCTCATTCCTGAGCGATTAAGCATCTTTGACTTGCCAAGAAAGTCTCATCACACGGCAGAGCCCACAGGATTGCCCTGTTCGCTTAGACCAGGCTCTTCAGGTCTGGCCAGCATAGGTTTAGTTCTTACGTCCTAAAGCTTAAAACGATTAGCTATAATCTCTATTTCAATTCCCATACCTACAGCATATTCTTGAAGCTGACCTGACGGGAGAAAAACATTCAGCCAATTTCTAAGCTGTCAGTGGAAAATGATTCCTGCCCTGGTACCTCTCCAAAGGTCCTGGTGGCCTTGCAGCTCTTTTGACCTTTCCGCAGGAAACGGGCCACCAGCACCGAGGTTTTAGGGTGGCTGGGAACTGCCCCCGTTTCCTTCAGCACACAGGGAAATCCTGCCTCCACCATTGCAGTCGCTGAGGCAGGACTCAAGGTGCTCTCCATCCAGCATGGAGATCATGATGCCCACACAGGGTGCTGAGTGACCCTTTGCCCAGCACTGAGCCCCCCGCTGCTGGAGTTCACGGGGTCTCTCGTCTGAACTGCACAACTGCCAGTGAAGAGAGCATCATCCCGCGGGGCACTGGCGTGTGTGTAGATCCCTGTCTCACTCTCTCTTTCTCACTCCCCCCTTCTCCCCACCTTCCCTCATCCACCCACTGTGAGTACTTTTGGCCCATGTTTGCACAGTCACCCTCATCAAGGGGCAGGGGCTCCCCAGTGCAGCACGTTTGAGCTGCAGGGCATTGTCTTTACAGAGCTGAGTCCTGAAACTCCCCCCTGAAATAGGAACAGGCCTGTGGAAATGAAATAGGAGAGCCCCAGGCCAGTTCCTACTGCTAAGCAGGGAGATAACGCAGCTACCACCTTCTCCTTAGCTTCCTGCAACGAGGGAACAGGCCAAGGGACCGCAGCTCGGGGAGGCCTGAGCACCCTGGTTGGCAAGGATGAGTCAATAGCAAAGGGAAATTTCCCTCCTCTAGTCAAAAGGGATCATTGCAGAGCATCTGAAAGAAGAACCCCCACCACGGTGTGACAGGTGGTCTCACATGGTCAGGCTGACCCCAGAAACCCAACCCCAGCAGGGTTTGCATTGTGCCACAGGCCCCCGGGGCTGCAACATCCTCAGGCAGCAACGTCAGTGCCACCTCCAATTTCCAGCTACGTGCTCAAAGTCCCCCAAGGAGCACTGCCAGCGCCACAGCAGGCAGGAAGGTGGTGGGGGTATTCCCTCGATGTCCCACTCCCAAGGCTTTTCCATGCGCTGCAGTCTCGTGCACCCGCTGCTTCCAATGGCCCCAAAAGGCAACAGGAGTCCCACGCAACCACCAGCTCTCCAGCAAAGCATCTTCAGCCTTGCACTCAGCTGTGATAGGGCAATATCCAAGAGCCTGACTGCTAAATGCCATGGCACCCAATTACTCTTTACAGTTTGATTCGGAGATCAAAAGATTCCTGTCTCTGTCTTAAATGATATCTGTGGACTCTGGAATTAAGCACTGACAGGCAATAATTTATCTCATCAGGCATGGACACCTGTAGAAACCTACTGGGCAAAAAAAACTTAGTCAATGTTTGCAAAATTAGAAAACTAAAGAAAAAATGAACAGCAGTAAGCTCAGCAGGGATGAGAAGTGTTAATTTTGTGTTGGTAAATGGGAATCACAAGAAAATGGAAAATAAATAAAAATGCAAATTCAAAGTCATAAAAAAGCACAATTAAAAGAAGAAGCTGACATACTTTCCTGTATCAGAAAGGAATGCAATTATAATCACAAAATAAGCTTTTCTAATATTTTTCATATCAGTCATTTTTGTGTTTTATTTAGTGCATTATAAAATCTGGAGAAATATTACAATCTCTCCAGTAAGCCAATGTCTTATTATTTAGTTTTAAAGACATGAGGGGAAGAAAGATTTACAAAATCTTCAGCTTATAAAAAAAGATAATATTTTTCCTTTCTAAAGGGACAAAGAAAGATCATGCCAGTAAGTGGTGAACTTCCTAGCATCAGGAATGGTCAGCAAGATGCTCTTGCTGAACATGTGGACACACTATAAGTAGCTATATCTGACCTGGGTTTAAACAAGATAGCTTTGGTGATGGGTGTAAGGAAGATGGGCACCATGTTGTTGCAAAGCACTCAGCTCCCGACCGTCTGCCTGGCCCAGCTCCTGCACGGTGCATTTTCCCCAGGAACCAGCAGCAATTTGCTGTGCCCGTCCCCATCAGCATTAGTGGCTGAGCAGCACATGGAAAGGAAGGACTGAGAGGTGATCACCAGCTCCGCATAAGGCATAATAATCCCATTTTTCCTAAGATTCCTCATTTATAATTCCTCTTCCCTTTAATATGGACTGTGTTGGTTTAGTGATGAATGAGCTTCTTTTGATCCTGTTTAGGGAAGTAACAGGAGATCTCCAAAGCTCAGACTAACGCTGCCTTTTCCAGGAAAAAAAAAAAAAAAAAAAAAGACTAATTTTGCTCCCTGCCTTAATTTTGAGATGCCTGATGTCACTTGACCATGTTCACACAACACTTGACCTCCTTCCTAAAAACGGAATAAAAGCAGCAAAATCTCTCCTCTCCCCTTGCTATCATCCCTTTAATAATTCTGCAGAATTAGTCTGAATGTGCTGATTATTTTCCACATGCATTGATCATGGCCAAATCATGCTAGCAAAGGAAAATGCACAGCCTACCGTTCCCCCTTAGCATCCTCCTCTCACCCTGCTCTCAGAATAGTCTCAGCCTGGAGGGCATCCTGCCAGTGTGATTAACAGGGTGGAATGGGGAAGGGAAGGAGACAGGAAGATGAAGGAAAAAGACCTTTCCTTAAAACTTAGACATGGTTTTTGGCTTATCAGAGCAAGTGAGCAAACCCTTGAGAGCATCCTGCACTTGCAGCCGTGAGCTTCCTCAGCTCATGAAATCCAGACAAGTGCATGAGCAACTGCTGTCATCTTCTGCAGTCTTAGTCCAGTCCCTGCCCAGAGCTCCTCTCCAAACTTACATATCCAAACATTGGGTGCATGAGAAATACCTGCCAAGCTTTTCTCTTTTTCCGTTGTGGCTGTGCTTATTAAAATATCCAGTAACGGCTTAATAATTTATGAAGAGCTGCAAATGGTCAACCTATTGCAGTAGATTTGGATGGAGCCCATGAGGACAAAAGGTAGGAGGAAATCAGGTTATTCCCTCCTTGACTGGATTTCTGTCTCCCAACTTTGCAGCTCTACAGAGCAAGCATTCCCCTCAGAGCTAGCCAGGAGGTTCCCTTCACCACCAACCAAGAGAAAGTGATTTGCCTTAATGCAGGCATCTAAAACAGGCCAAATCCATCAAGTCCTGGATCCGCTGGACACATCACCGAGGAGGTTCCTAGATGACTTTTTGGGAAGCCTTGGAAGACTGTCACCCACTTGGCCTGGATTCTGGAGACAAAGTGAAACTGCATATATCTAATTTAGAGCTGTGAATGTCACATTTCAGGCTCAATTGGGCCATCACCACTCTCTGCAGGGAGGCAGCTTGTGCTACCAACCAAGGAGAGAAGCACAAGCTCTGATCCTCAGCCTGTAAACTCCTCCAAAGAGGATCCCTGCTGTTGGCTCTCCTCCACAGCAGCTGCTGCTGCGTCAGAAGAATAGGTTCTGCCAAGCAGATTTTTCCATTTTCCTTTTCTTTTGCCAAAATCCTTGAGGGCACTGTCACTTTAAAAAAAAATTGCATCCAAAAGAAAGCAGATACGAAGTGGAGACAACCTGGCAGAAGGATTGGGTGACAAGGCCAGGAAGCAAGTAGTTAGTGCTGGGCTATTTCCAGATGCATCGTGGTCATGCCACACATTAATAAGCTGCAACAGGCATAAAGATGGGCAAATGTTTGCCTACAAAGCCAGCTGCTTCATACATAGATACAGTCACTGAGAAGCTCAGGAGCATGTTTCTAGTCCCTGTCTTTGCAGAGCAAGGCTAGATAGTAGGGACCCAGAAGAGGGGAAACCCAGAGTTCAAATAAAAAGCCTTCAAAGGCTCTTAATGCAGCTGAATATGCAGAAATACACACACGTTTCATGTACCATGGCAAAAGGGTTAAGATGTCAGTGCATGTCGGAGCACTTAGTACATAATGCCCGAGTTCTTCCCAGGCAAGTGCAAAAGTCTCTCCTCCTGCTGACAATGTCTGAGAGAGACAAAAGCAAGGCCTTGCAGAAGTGTTTTTGCTGAAGGATGCTCCTCTTCCTCCAGCCTCGAAATCCAGATCCTCATGTGTCTTTGCATGGGCAGTTCACATTCTCTATTACAGCTGTTTAACGCTCTAAGGGCTGCATCCAAAGCCTGCTGAAAAGCTTGTGCTGTGAGGTGGATCAGGCCAGCAGCAGGTAATGCAACATGGCCTGAAATCTCAGACTTGCAATGGTTTTGTTCTCTGGGAACAGAGAGATGCGCAGCAATCTGCTGTGACAGCAGGTGGCTTGAGGAGTACTTACTGAAAGATGGATTTTCCTCCCCGTCATGCCCAGAGCAATGCAGTCAGGCAAAACAAAGTGATCACAAAAATTACACGCAGTGACAGAACCAAAACATGTCACAAGAAAAACGTCTTCTGGTGTTGTTTTGTTGGGGTTTTTTTTTTTGGGGGGGGGGACATCCCAGTGGGGTTCTGAAAAGCTCCCAGCACTCCCATCAGTTATTTGATCAGTTTAAAACAGCTCAAAGAAATATCACAGCTGTCTCCCTATGATAGTGATCAGGCGTGGTTTTGGCTGAACTAGCTCTTCTCTTCAGTTTTCAGGACTTCTCTTGAAGCCATCCAGTGTGCAGGACATGGGATGTTCCAGCTTACACAGTCTATTTAAGTCCCATGAAGGTTAATGTATTCCTGGACAAGGCATCTTGGAGACCAGCCTACCAGGCAACGGCAAAGAGGATGCTCTCAACTTGTAAGGTGAAGAGTTTGTGTTGCTCACCACCCTCAACCCAAGGCACTTGGTAGACCCGGCTGCCTGGTCCTCCCTTGCCACCTTACAGTTCTCTTGGTCTTAGGCATCATACCAAAGGATTTGTGTAATGGGCTAACAAAGGTGATAACAGTTGAGGCCCCTGGAAACCCCCTCGGGAAATGCAGCTGACACCTACTGACCTTGTCCATTAGATCATGCATTGCTGACTCCTGATGTGATCTTGACCTCTTGGTCCCACCATGACATCATCTACGTTTTCACACAGGCAGAGGCAGATGAACTGAATCCCATCAAGCAGGTCCAAGATAAAATTTTCCCTCCACAGACATACTCTGTTTCATACTCAGGAAAGCCTCCAGTGCTACCCGATGTAAACGCTCTGCAGGCTGGTGGCCTTGGTGCCTTCTCATCACTGAGTTCTCCACAGACCCTGGTCATAAAGGTAACAGGCAGGACTTTCCCTGACACACATTGCAACGATGAGTCAGGGCTGGAGGAGCGTGCGCTCTGTAGGGTGTACCGCTGCCCTAGGTGGAGTGCTCTGATCAGTACATTTCAAATAAAACACACTCACATTCATCAGCTCCAAAGGAAAAAAAATCCCCATGTAAGCTTTTAGAAAGCTGGTCAGAGGACTGCTGGATCACTGCTTGGAAAAGGCAAAGTTGGAGCAGAGCTTAATATTAGATTAGTGAGAAGTTTAGATGGAAACCACTCCAAAACCACTTGTATGCTGTCTCAGTTAGTACCGAAGGGTACCCCGCAGGTTTTCAATCATTGGCAGGGCTTTGGCACCAGCATCGACGTTTGCAACCTGAACTCACTTTGAACACAGTGTTCTCAGCAGCCGTTGCAGCTATTGGCTTAAGAAAGAAACTGCCTGAGAGGCTGAGGCAAAGACACATGTGAAAAGGAGAGAAATCTACCTCGTTGCTTCTGCGAGAGTCTCAGGAACAGAGCACGGGAGAGGCAAGGATGGCAAAAAAGGGCCTTAAATAGTTGAACAGAAAGACAGCTCTGATATCGCCTCTCTTGCAAGGACTGTTCCTTCTTCTCCCTATCCCTTGATACTGTTCCTGCTTCTGCTTAAAAAATAAAATAGATTAAAAAACCAGAAGTTAACAGTGTGTGACTCCTTTTCTTGAGTATGTAAATACCATTGCTTATGGGAAACCATGGCTATCCACATGCCATTCTCCTGATTCTTAGAAACTCTTAACATACTCTCAAAAATCTTCACAGACTATGACTGAAGATGGTTGCCAACATGGCAAAGTGTGAACCTGCAATTCAGAGCCCGTGGGCAAATGCTGCTCACTTGCATCCATGTTTCCATCCAAAGCTGGCAGCTTTGGATTCTGCACAGCCTGGTTTCTGTCATGCCTCTGAGAGCCTGCAAGCACGTCTCCTGCCTCCAGTGAGAGGTCCTCATCCCTCCTCCTCTGAAATGACAAGCCGCATTAGACCGTTCAGAATCACATTTGGTTCTCATTTGCTAACAGACACCCAAGATAGTATTTTTAGAAGAAGCTATACTGGTATTTGCAAAAAATAGCCTTCTTTGCTTTTATCCCAAATGGGGTCTTTTCCAAGTTTCTTTTCCTACTTTAGTCATAACTCTAAAGCTGTTTGCATTAAACAATCTGATTCTAGAAGCACATTAATCAGACTCTCTTTGGGCTCCTATTGCTTATGCCTTTCTCTGTGTCACAAGGCAAAAATCCAATCAGCTCAGCCATAACCTAATTCTCTTCCCTAGTAGAAGAAGCCCCAATCTGAGGGCCATACATGGGTGACAGCAGCGTTTGCATGGTGCCACTGATGTCTGTGCATCAAGAGGAGCTTCCCAAGACCTGCCCACCACCATGGGGAGCGTGCCCTTACCGATCCCTGGCAGTCAAAAAATGTGGATCAACAGCCTGGTGCAATCCATCAAACAGAAAGGAGAGCCACCAGCATGGGCTGGCTTTGTCAGGTGTTGACCTGCCCGCCTGGCTGCGTTACTTTGGGGGGCCCTCAGAAATCTGCTTAGGGAATGGTTTTCTCTGCTTGGCTACATTTTCAGCTCTGCTGAAAGCCTGGCAGGGCGAGGGAAAAGACATCCCTGACGGCTGTGGGGGCTCTGCTGCCTGCTGGCAACAAAGCTTGAGGCAATTCAGCAGCTCAGAGGTGAGCCATAGAAACAAAGACAGGTTTGTTTGGGATTTTGTAGCAGGTTCCTGGAAAAAGGACCTGGGTTTAATGAGGTGTTGCAGAGGCAAGGCGAGCATGGGGTGCTGGTGTCTGCACATGGGCTGGCGCTGAGCTGCAGGCACCCTGCAGCCACGGGAACAGGAGAGCAGAGTAAGGCAGGGAGCCCCGGGGTCTGGCTCCTTCCCCAGGTGTCTACAGGTGCCCTTCTGGTGGTGCCGCGAGCATTGGGGATGCACCTACGATGAGCAAGGACCATCGCTGTCTCCCTTCCCCACCGCCTGCAGGGTGCAGACCTGCCTTTCCTGGGCAGTCGGGGACAGGATTGCCCCACAAGCCCACCCAGACCAGGGGTGTCCTTCCTCAGCACCAGGGCTGTGTTCCTCCTGGCAGGAACCAAAGGGAAGGGCAGGAAACCAAAAGGAAAACCATGCCTGACCCTAAAGACATCAGAGGATAGAGAGATCAATTGCCATCACACCAAACCCACAGGTGGGCAGCAAAGTCTCCGTGCCCAACTGGTCCCTGAGAACCACAGCAAGAGGATGGGCAAATGTGACCCCAGGAGGCCCTCAACACAGGTCTGGCTTACCTTCTGCCAAAAGGCTGGCAAGGCACGGCTTTATACCAAACTGAATGAGATCAGCTTTCTGATCCTGTCAAGTTTTATCAGCTGGCCCATGCTGAATTATTTAAATCCATCTTTTATTAAGATACCACAGCTTTTTTTCACTCAACCTCTAGCGAGTCACTTAACCACTCTAACTTAACCACTAGCTTCATCCCCACGTGATGATGCTGGAGGTGATGAGAGGGACAAGCCACTGCTCTGCTACTGCTTCTGAAGTGTTTCAGACGCCAGTAGACTGAAGTGGTCTGCTGCATAACTAGAGCACTGGATTTACCCTCATGCTTAATGGGAGGTCTTGCCTAAACATACAGATCATATTGCTGGGTTATGACAATACTTTTATTTAGAAAACTAAATTTAAAACTAAACTAGGATATTGTACATACTTTTAAAACAAGCTTAGTGTACCCCAAAACAAGTGAACACTGGCTAAAATACTGCCAGTGCCAGTACAGGGGCCAAACACCAGCAACTAAAAATTGGGCACTGAAGGGAACATATCCCCAGCCCAGCCCCTTCCAGTGTCCATCATCACCCATCGCTAGCCCTCTGGGTACGTGACTGGGGTTGGCCATAGTACTGCACTGCCAGGAGAGAAGACACCTGCTCAGGAGACCCCAGGTCCCCCAAGTGCAGTGCAAGCTGCTCTGAATTCCTGTCCCACCAACAAGGGATGTGGCGGAAAGCCCCTGCATGGGTGCCAGGACAGTGATCTGTGCCCAGCCAGAAGCAGAGGTGCCAGGAGAGCAAAGATTATGGCCTTGGGGCTCAGGCAGCTCTGGCACTGAGTTTTGAGGATCTACATTTGAGACATGAGCACCTAAATGACGTTTATGCTATCAAAATTCCCTCCACATACATACAGGATCAAAAACTCAGGCTGAGAGGGAGTCTGGGAAATAATCTAATCCAGCCTCTTGCCCCAACAGACCAGCTCTAAATCTTTGCTATCCCACCTTCTGCAAAGTGTCGTCCGACATGGGTGCTGGGCTTAAAGATCAGAGACTTCAAGAGGGCTTCATCAACTTACTCCTGCTAGGGAACTGGCCCCAGCCATTCAAAGTCCTCTTAAGAGCTCACACAACTTTCACAAGGTATGCATATTCTATTATTTTTATTCCTCGCTTGCGTTGTTAACACCTACCTGTGTTAATCGCTTGTTATGGCATACAAGGTTTCAGAGCAGGGACGTTTCTGTCTGATGTGAGACTTCACAGACCTGGTACCACCCCAGTGTCAGTCACATGGAGGTGGCACAACCCTGAGCTTGGTATCAAGCACTGTCAGAGGCACCAACTAGCAAAAGAGAGAGCAGACCTGGTAAAGGTGCCCTTGGGACAATAAACCTCCTTGCGTGGGACAAAGCACCCCCTCGTGCTTTAAGTGGCTGGAGAGAGGCCACGACTGGCCATTCCTGTGAATCCAACGTGCTTTAAATTGCATGAAAAATTCTAAATAATTTAACTAAGTAACCTCGTGCTAACAAATGAAACCATATCTACTCCTGCAGGAACAGAGTGGATTTATTTGTCACTCCAGGTTATAAAGCAATGTCAGGCTCTTATAGATAAAGCAGGACACTGCAATATTGATAAGATATCTGGATTTGGTTTACAAATGCAACATGAATTCCTCTCTCTTCTATAGGGAATTAGATCAAACCCTGCCAGCATGCAGGCGGGCAGGGCCTTCAGCTCCAAGCAGATCTTTGTTTTGACCAAACCAAGGACCCTTTTTTCAGTTTCTACTCACCAGCAGGCAGATTTTGGCAAATGAGACTACTTCTAGTTAAGTATCTACCTCCAAGGCCAAGCAGCTGATTTCTGACAGCTACATACAGAAGCTTGGGCGGGGGAAAGGTGTGACAAAGGCAGAGAGCAAGGTCTTAATACTTCCAAAGTTGATAAACCACCCACAAAACAAGTCAAGCCCTGTCCAAACAAGACTTGTAGAGAACCACAGAGAGAGAGGCAAAGCTCATTTTTATAGAGAAAGAACAGACGATAAATAATCCACCAGCACAAACTGACCAGCATGATAAGTGACAGGGCTCCAAGTGGCCCATGGCTAATTTACAAGACTGTCCTTGAAGTTCATAATGACATTCCAGATACTCTGGTTTATCTCTGGCCTGTTCAAACTGTGCTGCAAGCAAGGAACTGAGGGCTGAGAGCTTGGTTTTGCTGTGGCTTTCTTCCTCAGGTCTGACAAAAAGGGAAATGCCAGCTTCATTAAGTTTTATTATGTTTTCTTCCCCAGTTAAGCCACCACCACCTGTGCAGGGCACAAGCCCAGCAAAGGCACCGGGCTGAGCACCTGCAGCTCCCACAGGCAGGTTGCTTCCTCCCCGCCAAAGCCAGGACAGGATCTTACCTGCTTATTGCAACAGCGTCTGCCTCTGCCCTGGTCAGCAGCACGGCTGGTGCTGTACGGACCAGAGGAGCATCCCATCCCCGCTCCCCTAACAGTGCTGGGAGAGGCCATTGCCTCTCGGCATTGCTAACGCCAGAGAAGATCTGACTCGGCCCATGCGTGGGGTACACCTGCTACACACAGATCACATTTTCTCATGTCTTTTGCTACCTGTGACCGTACTTTCATGTCCCACACATTGCCACTGATTGCATCACCTACCTCCTCTTGCTGCCTCTCTTGCAGCCCAAAGCTGTCCACTTTTCCCTGGGGAAGCTGGGGTTGCCTCCCAATGGCTCCAGTTCACGGCTGCTCTTGTGGATGACAAAGTACTTCACGTCTCTGCACAACGTGCTCCATGCGTGGAGGCTTCCCTGCAGCTGGGCTTCAGCCACAGGGCACACGGAGCCAAGCACAGACCTCCCCTGCTCACTGCAGAGGCAAATGCTCCGTGACAGAGGCACAGGCTGAAAGACACTGGCACGGATACTAACATAAAAGGATTTAAGTCCTAAATCTTCAAAAAGATATGGTTTTAATGAGCAGGACAAATGTAGAATTCCTGAGCACGGGACGAGCCCCGTGCCCTTCTCCAGCACACAGCTCACACAAAGTTACGGTGCCCAAAGCACCGGTGGACGCTCGGCAAACCAGACTCGCCTGCCAGCAGGGCTTGGGGACAGCAGTGCCGCCAGCTCTGGTGAGGGACACACAGGGGCACGAGCCTGCGCAAGTGGTGGGTAATTAGCTGTCCTCCTTCAGGCAAGATGCCATTCTTCTACAAGTTTTCTTCCTCTTCAGGAGGCGGGATGCAATTACTTTGTATAAAGCAACGCTGTTTGCTTCCTGTTTTGTGTTTGCCTGCCCACTGCCCTGAGAAATGAGGAGCTTGGGAGAAAACCCTTCCCCATGAAGCCTCTTTCCCAGGTGAAGATGACTGTGGCAGGAGAGCAGGGGTGACAACCCACACTGAAGCGGTACCTGAAGTCCCAGCGGGTCGTGGCTGAATAATCCCAGAGGAAGGACGACCACATTTCTGTGTGGGCTGGCAAAGACAAGGGGCCCAGACTAATTTAATTCTTACCCACTGATGATGATGCTCCCATGAAGCTCTGACCTTTGAACACTCTCTGGCATTCAGAAGATGTTCTAGCTTTACTGCCCACATAAACATCCACTGGGGGTGCTATCTGGGGGGGAAGAGGGAGCTAAATATTTAATTTCAGTCTGTTTCATCAAATATTTAATCTATTTAATATTAATTAAATCTTGGTCTGAATAAACAACAGCTAAAAATTCACCTCTTCCTCCAAACATCTGATAACTTGAACATGCCAGTTTATGCCATCCCAATTGAGATGGTAATTAGTAAGGGAGGGATCCTATCTTTGTATTCACAGTTGCTGGAATTGCTGTGGTGGGTTGTTGGCCTCCTCTAGCCTTTCAGGCTGCATCTTTTTGCAGCTGGATGTACAGTAGCTTTATCTGGTTTACACCAACCATTTCCACACCCTGCTTCACTGTCTCTTATTTTCCATGGAATTCATTTGTACCCCCACAAGTGCGTGCCCTCATCCCACCCCCAAACACTGTTACGTCCTCAGCGACAGGAATCCATGAAGCTAAGCTGATGAGAAAAGCTATTTCACCAAGGGGTAATAAAACCCAGGCCCCTCATGGGTGGATGTGGCCGGTGTGAATCATTTCCCGGTGCCTGGCCCACCATCCCGACACAGCTGCGTGTCTCGGACCATCACCCAGCAGCACGGCCAGGAAAAGGCATTTCTGGGGACAATGAGCAATGGCTGCAATGGGAGCGTATCATTTCCACTGCAAAGGATTTAAGCCAATTAACACTGGGCTATAAAGGCAGCTGCCACCATTGGGTCTGACACTACAACCATCTTATTTTACTACAGGAAACCCTATTTGAACCAAACCCCATTCATCCCAGCCAGAACACATTTTTGAATTAGCCGCAGTAGAGCCAACAGTGATGAAAGACTGCCCTACATGCAACACTACTTACCTTGCTTTCCTCAGTGCATGCCTGATTTAGCAGAGCAGCATTGAGCTTTTCTTTTCCTCTCTGCTGCACTGGTTTAAAGCCAGCTCACCCAAACACTGACCGGTGTTGATGAAAGTAATTATACTGCAGTTCAAAATGTATCAGATGCATCTTCATTATCCTGAGGCAGCAACGCCAAAGGCCCTATGATGGTAAACCTTTCAATGTAAGCAAGTCGGATTATTCAGTTTAAACTGGCCATTTTAACTCTTCTGGCCCCACTAAATTTCGAGGCTTGCTTAAATGCCACAAGATGTTTTGAAAATAATAAATGTAGGATTACTTTTAACTAATGTCTCTGAAGTTTAATTCTTTGGCTTGTGCTTAGGTTACAGGTCAAACCCGCAACAAGAGAAACAGGGGGACTCCACTCTCTTCTCACGTTGGCTTCTTGGTTGACTTGGGTGATGTTGCTGCTCTGCATTTTGGGTCCTCCTCTGGGGAACAGAAAAACTTAGTGATGCATTTGGGATCCCCTGTAGAAATGCGCCCTGTATGGGTGACAGCACAGCAGAGCCGACAAACGCGGAGAGCTGTGTTTGTGCTGTGGCAAGGCTGCAAAGCGCCGGGCACAGCCATGCCTAAATTAACAGGAAGCTCATTCTGGCAAACCTTGTTCAGGGAGCCATTTCACGTCAAATATCTGCATCACGAAACCAAGAACAAACTCAGCTTTACACAGAGACGCCTTATCACACGATTACCCGGGGATCATGATTGCGGGGATAATTGCTAGGAGAGGGGAAGCTCCACCAGGGTGTAAATCAGCATCACCGCAGCCGAGCTGTGCAGGCCTGCCGCACTCAGGGTCTAACCCTGCAGGTTTTGGTCTCCAATAGGAATAGTTTGTCCAAATTTTCCTGGTGGCAAAATTTATCTTGGTAATAAAAGGCCAGAATTCAGCATTTCACTCTTTAAAAAAGTTCAGTCAGTTCAGAAAAGCAGAAGGTTGGATGCAGTGTCTTAAATATTTATCTATACATTTATTTTATGTTTTTTACTCAGGAAATTTTTCAGTAACACCTTAAGGTTTCAATCTTCAGATGAATGCTTTGCAGCAACACCACGCGTGCAGATGAAGGCAAAGCAGCTTTTGGCAGGAATTATTTTATCAGAGATGTCCAGTGGTGGGAAGCTTTTTCTTTTTTAATGTGGAGAGCAATTGAAAAACAAACAGAAAAAAGGCCATAAAGTCACGGTCCGGCAAAACACAACTGTTTCAATCAGCAAAGGAGCAATCAATTCTTTCATGTAGCAGCTGATTTAAAACAAATGTTTCTCATCTCTGGGAGCAAACCCTACGGCAGGTCACACAGCTCGGGAGGACCACAAGGCTGCTCCTGCAAAGCAATGCCCTGGGCTGTACCCAAATCAATACGGGCCAAACGCTGCAAGCATGGCGCACGGGGAAGCCGGGATGTTTAGATAAGCTCATCTCACCTCCTGACAAACCCCGCTCAGTCGCTGGCTTTTGACTCAAACACGTTTTTGAAACCCATCCAGACCTCCCAATGCAGAGCATCACTGACGGGAAACACATGTCGGTGGAATTTCTCCTTTAGTGCAAAAGGCACCGCTGGCCCCAGGAAATCCCTGAATGCCTAATGACCCCCAAGCCTCCTGGGAAGGGTCCTTGCTCCTCCCTGTTCCCTAAAATCTGCTAGAGGCCACTCTCAGAGCCACAGAGGGAGAGCAGGACCTTAGATCCAAGCCAGCACAGATGGTCTCTCCTAACTCGGACAATATGGAGTTGACCATCACACTAACAGACTAAACCAGAGCCAGCTTAAGCAGTTTTAAGCCAGTTTAAGCCAGCAAGTTTACACCTTTACTGACAGACAGCTATGCTCAAGTGAGGGAGATGCCTTTCTGCTCTTTTTTATGGTTTGTCCTCATGCCTCTGTTGGATTTGGGTGCTGGGACCCACCTCACGTCCCTATAGACCTGACTGTGAGATGTTTGAGATGATGAGAGGACCACACTGGTGGTCCTCTCTGGGAAATGAGCACTCCTAGGGGACCACTCAAATGGCCAAGAAGGTCCCTTGAGAAGGAAGGGACGCTGAATGACCAGCTCAAGCATCAGCATCTCCATTCAACACCTCCCAATATCCCCTGTCCCACGACAGCAGGTCTCCTTCTCCTCTGCTTGCAACAAACCTCCCTCCTGGGACCAGCCATGGTCCGACCCAAGGAAGACATGTTTTATGGTGCCCCCCACGGTCCTGCTCACCACCCCCTCTGCTCAGCCCTGGGGACATTTGGGAGTGCACTGCGGCCTTGTGCAGCGTTACTGCAGTGTGACCCCCAGCTGGAATTTCACCTGGACTTCCCAGGGCTCAGACTACAACCCCTCCTGTTCACAGAGGGGTCAGGATCCGGTCCTGGAGCATTTGTGAGCTGGCTGAGTACTAGTGGCTAATGCAGGGGGTGGGGTCCCCACCCACCCTGTTCTCTCTTCACTCCATTTCTACAGCTTGGGATAAGGCACAGCAATCGCAGCTACAAATATTTAACAAGTCACGGAGATGTTACTATAAAAAAGCTGCAAAGAGTGGTTCGTAGCAGAAATGGAGAGACAGCTCCAAGTGTAGCTGCCTGCCAGGACACCGGCTGCGATAAAGGAGCAATCTCAGTAGACTTTGAACTTTTCCAGTGGTGAAGGAACAGGGAATGTTAAGAAAGAAGATAAAACAAAGAGCTTCAGCTGATAAGAGCCTCACAGGTAGCCGGGCCAGCAACCCAACCCAGAGGGACATCATAGGGCACCAGGTCCAGCAACCCCTGGGCGAGGGGATGCTGGGTGGGATGGGGGTACTTACGGCACAGGACAGCTGACAGACATGGGCTGAAACCCACAGAGGCTCCCCCAGGCATGGGAAACGCACCTTGCAGAGTGATTCGGGCCAAGTCCATCCCTCGCTGGAATATCTTGTAGAGGCTCCTCTGCGTGACCACCTCCTTGTCCCCCAGAGAACGGTGACCAAAACCCCGCGGAAATAAATGCATATGTCAGCAGGCCGAGGGGGTCAGGGACAAGTCCTGGGCAGGCAGTCACAGGTCCCTGCAAGGGCAACCCTGCCACTCGTGCAGCTCGCCCCTGGGGACATTTTGGGACACTTGCCACATCTCACCTCATCCCCTCCTGCACGTCCCTGAGCTGACACATTTGGGCTGTCCTCAAGGGTCCCCGCACAAGGGGTGGGGTGCAGGGTCAGCCCACACAGAAAGGCTGTGGAGAAGCCCCTCCCGGGGCAAAGCCGTCAGCGGCACCTCTGCCCGCTGTTCACTGTGCCAGCCCGAATGGCTCCCACCCCACTGGAGAGGCAGGTCCCCCTCCCTGCCCTCACACCATTAACCTTGCAGCCCCAAAATAAAAGGTTATAAAAAACAACCAAAGTTCATTACATCCCCTAATGTGTCATTTGCATGGGAATGAGCTGGGAGCAATGAGGCAGCTTTCTCCTGTTGAGGAGGGATTCGGGAGGGGGAAGAGCTGGGCATTGGGACCAGGCAAGGGCGGTGGGACTCAGCCCCACAGTGAGATGGGGCAGGCACGGAGGTAAGCGAGACGGCAGAGCTGGACACAGTTACGGCAGAGCGGGAGGGAGCGTCCCAGCAAAGCCCACAGCAACACGACCTCTGGCTCAGAGGCAGCAGGGCTGGTCCTCACCTACCAAAGGGAAAGTGACGGTGGTTTCACCCCAGCACCTCCACCACACAGCCCACGGTGCCCAGAGGTCGCTGCGGCTTGGATGTGCCCATCCCCAGCGGGCGTGAAGGGTCCAGGACACAGCTGAAACCAAAATGACCAACAGCTCAGGGAACATGAAATAAAAGCCTGAGTCAGAAGGTGGCAAAGGCAGCAGGATGGTGGAAGTTCAGACACTGGCCACAAGGACAGGCAGGCAGCTCTGCTGTGTCAGACACAGGGAGTCACTGCCCGCACGTAAAACATCCCCGTGAGTATTTTATTTGACTGGGCTGAACCGTGAGGGCACGAGGGTTTGGGAGGGACACAACCCTGGAGGCATAATTTCAGTTTTTTGCACCTTACTTTTACTTTTGATGGAAAATTGGGAGCAATCAGACATTTCAGCCGTGCAAAGCTGCACTAACTGAAAGCCCACCAGAGCCCCAGTCCCCCAGCCCCAAACCCACCAAAATACTCCACTGTCTGTACTAGAGGTTCGGCCATGAAGACATCAGACAGCCAGAGGGATGGGGCAAGCATAACCGATGGCTGGTGGATTACCTCCTGCCCCACGGGGTCTGCTTTGTAAAACCCTCCAAGGCCAACAGGGCCATCTGAGGACGGACAGCAGGACACTCTGCCCAGATCAAGCCCTCCTGGCCTGCAAATGCCACCACGAGGTGACCAAGAGGTTCATCTCTGGGCCACCACTGGGTGCCCTACACCCAGCAGCGATGCTGCTTGTCAGCCCTGGTCCACCTCCCAGCTTGCCAAGCACCTCCAGCTGCAACCTTGGTGGCAGTGGCAGAGTGGGGCCGTGAGACCAGCAGCTCCAGCGCTGGGCTCCGGTCACTTACTTTCTCACCAAACAAGAAGCAGAGCAGGGAAGCAGGGTGATTCCAGGCACCCCAACAGTGGGAAGACCAGGAGCCAGAGCTCCCGAACGGTTACACGTGCTCCTGGGCAAAACAAAGCAGACACTAAAGCACTCGCAGGATCGGCGCCTCGTGTCCCCCCCCGCCTTTGGAGCTACCTGGCACTCGTGGCAAAGAAGGAGCCCATCTGAAGCCGATGGCGAGCGGACCCCGGCGTCCTCAGGGAGGCAGGCAGCCGCACCGAAGCAGTGCTTCGTCTGGTGGGAGAACGATCCCCCACCACCCTGCTGCAGGGAGGGTCTCGGCAGCACTGGTGTAAGGGCAAGCGAGCCCAGCTGGCTGGCTCCCGGGGGCTGGAAACAAAGCCCCGCTCAGAGGGACACTCCTGCATATATCAAGAAATATTGCCTTCCAGCCTAATGGTTTCTAATCCCATCCGCAACCTAATTATTAAAAACCTTCTCACCTCAATAGCTGTAAATGCTGCACCAGCCAGGCACCCCCAGCAGTAATGCCAGGCTGCATTTCCAGTGAGCAAATCACACCCTGAAACCCTAAGCTCTTTTCTTTAAGAAACACGTGAATGCTCTTACTGTGGCACGAAAGGGGGGGAAAAAAACCCAAGAAATATCAAGGACTCATTTGTTATTATGCCACTGCACAATGAACCGAGCCATTGTTCCCTACCTGGGGTAACAACGCCTTTCAGAAAACACAAGTGCTTTTCCCAATGTGTTCTTTAAAAAACATCAAGACCAAAGCTGCCGGAGGATCGGTGAACAGCTGAAAAAAAAAAATAAATAAAACAGCTAACAGATTATCCAGAGGGTTTTCACACTTGATCTGTAAACACTCTTTTATTCAATAAAAATAATCATCCATTATAGCAACTTCTGCTCGTGGTTGGTTGGTTTGTTTGTTTTACAGTAAAGCACAGGTTATTTGCTTTCCTCACCTCTTAAGGATTCAATTCTGAAAATGCAAGTGAATGTAAACATTGCTCTCCAGGTCCCAAGATGCATCCGGGGACCCTTGGAGTTAATTACAAAGTCAAAAGAGAGAGCAAAATCAACAAAACACTTCCCAAAAGTAAAAAGGTATTTTTTAAAAGTCTCTTCCTATGCACCATCAACTCCAGAGAAGGCAAATTCATCTTATACACGAGACTTACACAAACTTTGTTTTCTCCAAACAATTTCTATGACTTGTCAGTATTTGATAAAGCTGTTTTCATAACATTAATAGGCTTGCAGACCCATTTATTGTGGTGGATCAAAAGTTTTTCCTTTTAATATTCTCTGGAAATTTCTTCATGGCACAAGGACGTTAGATTTGTTCTGTCCGGTTTTGTATATTTTTTTTAGCAGAAAGAGCTGAAAGACATTTCAGGAAAGGAGTGTAAAAGCAGTATTAACTCTCTCTCCTGCTCCAATCTCACAATATTTACACTTTTTTTTTAAAAAAAAGCTTAATTACACTATAAAATACTGGAGAAACTGTCAGTTAAGTTTCCCATTTCAGACTTTTGCCCTGTATAAGACTGAAAGAGGGATGCTTTCGTATTTCCTAGGAAAGATGAGACTGGCAGATTAAAAACTGAACTCTTCTCCCGTAATTCAGACAGGTGGAACAGACTCTGCGCGCAAACCCCCTCCTCTTCTGCAGGAAACCCCGCAGGAGTTAAACCATCACAAATCAATACAAATGAGATAACATGATATACGGAGCCCTGCTATTTGGTTTGAAACGTTATCTATTTACAGTTGGAGGCGAGGGAAGCGAGTTAGCATCGAACACATTTCGGTGCTGCAGTGTCAACTAAAATTCACTTGTGGAGAGCCTGGCCAGATTCCAAGCCTCACGTTGCACGGGAAATAGCCTGTCACTCCATCGCCCGGGATGTCCCTGCCTGCACAGCAAAGCCACCGCTCCGTCAGGGTCTGCTTTAATGAATAACGAGAGGGCAGTTACCATCTCAGCTGTATTATATCACAGGCAACACAGAAATTAAACAGAATCGGGTACGATATAGAAACTAACAACAAGAATAGCCAGTCTGGTGAGGTCTGTGATCCTAAGCTTTATAGCCAAAAAAAATGACCAGACATTGGAAGTTTTGGTAATGTCATCAAACTGTCGGGTAGGGGGAATGGCTCTAGTTGTTCAGCGGTTTTGCGTGAGGGGGGGGTTTCAGGGGTGGAAGAAAGGGACTTTTAAGGTGTCAAAGATAATTAAAGCATTCACAGTTTCAAAGCTGCTTGCCTTAAGACATTCATATTCAGTGATACAATACTGTATTTTACAAGGGGGTTAAAATTAATTACATATACAACAGGAAAAAAAAGATACAACAAAATAAAAAAGCCAACACCTCTGGGGTGGCATACTCCCTCTTTGTTGTTCATCTCACAGAGCTGCACGTTGCTTGTCTTTAAAGAGTCAAACTGAGCAGTCATGAAAATATCCACTGAGAGATTCTGGCAAAAGACAAAAAAACCTAACAAAATAAACCAAGCAAGTCAAAAGCCATCCTCCCCTGGAAAGCCGAATGCCACGGCTCAGACTTCCACTTGCCTGCTGCTCCTTGCTGCTGCTGCTGCTCGGCGTTTCCATAGGCTCTTCTCGGGTTTTAAAGGCTTCCTGCTCACGAGCTGAAGGAAACCATCCCATGCAAGCACAGCCCAAGAGAGCCATGCCTTACGCTCCTACAAAGTCTTGAATTAGTCCTGCCCATAGCAAAGGGTCCTTCAAACAATCCTCTTCCTCTCTATCCTGCAGAGGATCCTTTTGAAGGCCCGTCTGAAGTCGTGGTTGAAAATGGTATAAATGACAGGGTTCAACGAGCTATTGCAGTAACCGAACCAGAAGAAGAACTTGAAGAGGGTGTCGGGCACGGAGCAGCTCTTGCAAACAGCCGTCAGCGTGTAGGTGAAGAAGAAGGGGAACCAGCAGATGACAAAGACCCCGATCACCACTGCCAGCACAAAGGTGAAGCGCTTCTCCCGGTTCTGCCTGCCCCTCCACCGGGACCCTTTGGTGTTCCTCTCCTCCTCTGCCTTCCTGGGCAAACTGTCCCCAGGCTTAATCTGGCTCAGCTTAGTCTTGGTCTTTCCCCTTGATGGTCTCTCTGACTTCTTACACTGGTTGTTCTCCTGGTGCTCAGAAGAAGAGGTCTCCTCCATGTCTATGCCGTTGACCTCTCCCTCCTGCCCACCGCCGCCGCCTGCCGCCTTCTCCCCATTGAGCTGGGCTGTGGCTGGCAGGTCCTCCTTGTCGGCCAAGCCGTTCTGCCTCTTCTCGGGGCGCTCTGCCCGCTTGTTCGGCGGTACCCTGGTTCGCCTCTTGGCTATCTGGTAGATGCGCATGTAGACCAGGATCATGATGAGGCAGGGGGCAAAGAAGGAGCCGATGCTAGAAGAGATGATGTACCACTTCTCATCATTGATCTTGCACCCTGCCACCCCCTGGTCAGCCTGCTGCCCACTCTTCTTCTCGATGGAGATGAGCGGCGGGAAGGAGATGACGGCCGAGATGACCCAGACGATGAAGATGATGCACTTGATGCGGCGCGGGGTACGCTTGAGGTTGTACTCGATGGCTTGCGTGATGGACCAGTAACGGTCCAGGCTGATGGCACACAAGTGCACGATGGAGGAGGTGCAGAACAGCACGTCCAAGGCCAGGTAGATCTCACACCAGACTTTGCCGAAATACCAGTACCCCATCACCTCGTTTGCCAGGGAGAAGGGGATGACCAGCGTGGCCACCAGGATGTCGGCCGAGGCTAAGGAGACCAGGAAGAGGTTCTGGGGGGCCTTGAGCGCCCGGCTGGTGAAGACGGCGATGATGACCAGGACGTTGCCGAAGACGGTGAAGAGCATGAGCAAGCCCGCCAGGCTGATGAGGGTGACGGTGGTGTGCAGGAGGTACGGCGTGCCCCAGCCCGGCCCGGCCCCGCTGTCGTTGAAGGTCCCGTTGGTGCCGGGAGGCGGGTAGCCCTCCTCCTCCTCCAGCTGCCGCTGGTACTCCATGGAGGAGAAGAAGTGGCCCCTCTCCGTGAACGGGCGCTCCAGGTTAAACATCAACCCCGGCTGTGCGGACACCCCCGCCCTTCGCCCCCTGCCCACCCGCGCCGCGCCGCGCCCGGCTCCGCGGGGCTCCGCGCTCCTACTGCGCCGCGGCCCGGGGCGGGGCTGCGCGGCGGGCGGCGGGGGGGCGCGGGCGGCCGCGGCTCATGCTGGGCCGCTGCCCGCCGGGAGCCGCTCAGCGGGGCGCGGAGCGGGGCCGGGGCTGCAGCCGGCGGCGGCTGCTCTGCCTCGCTCGCCGCCGAGCCGCTTTATAGCCCCGGATCAGGCCGGGGCTGCCGCGTCAGCCCCACGTGGGGCGCGGCCCCCGGTGCGCGCACACACACACAGACACGCACACACAGACACGCACCCGCACACCCTCCGCCCAGCCCTGCGCTCACCCCCCGCTCCGACACGGACACACGCGCCCCCCGCCCCACGCACGCCCGCCCCCCTCGGTGCTCACGCCCGCCCGCTCAGCGCCCGCACACGCCCACGCTCCCTGCTCGGCCCCTTCTCTATTTTGCACACCCGCACCTCAGCCCTGACACGCGCACCCCCAGCCCCTCGCCCGCTGCCCCCCGACCCACGCTCTCGCCCGGCCCGGCTCCCCGCCCAGCCCACGGCGGGAGCGGCTTCATCCCGCCCGGAGAGAGGAGCGGCCCCGCGGAGCGGAGCCCGGCCGGTCGCACGCGTGGGGAGGACGCGCACGGAGGAGCGGGGGCAGCGGGGCCAGAGGACACGGTGCCGGGCCGGGCGGGCGTGGGGAGCGGTGCGCCCGCCGTCCAGGCGCTGCGCTAGCCCGCGGGGCTCCGGGCACCCACCGCGGTGCGGCTGGGGGCTGCTCCCGCCGCCGCAGCCAGCCCGGGCCGCGCTGCGGTGGAAGCAGCCGCCCCGTCCCGCGTGTGCGTGGAGGCACCGACGGGCTCCGCCGCGGCGGTGCGGCTCGGCTCGGCTCGGCTCGGCTCGGGGTGCTGGCGGCGCGGCCGCGCTCGCTGGCAGCCCCGAGAGCAGCGCTCGGCCCGCGGCCCCTCCTGTCCCCCGCGGGGCGGCCGGGCGGGGCTGGGCTCCCGGCCCCGCGGGCAGGGGACCCCCGGGCAGGGCGCTGCCCGCTCCCCCTGCCGCCGTGGCGGGCGGCGGCGGCCCCGGGCAGCGCGGGGGGGCAGTGGCACCTGCTGGCCGCGGCGCCTCACTGCACCCGCCGGCCCGGGGCCAGCCCCGGCCTGCGCCCCACCGCAGGGCTGGGCAACCCCGCGGGGGTCCGGAGGAGCCCCGGCACCCCGGCCCGCAGGCGGGGAAACGCTCCTGCCGAGGGGCCCCGGGGGGGCGGGGGGGGCAGCCCCCACAAAGGGAAGGATGGGGCAGAGCGACCAGGTGTGGGGCCAGCTCCCCGGGCTGGCTCAGCCCCGGCTGCAGGGGCCCTCCTGCCTCGCAGCGCCCCCGAGGGCTCCCGCCCCACAGCACCGGACCCAGCAGACTTCCTCCTGGGTCCCCCTCGTTTTCTCCCCCGTGCTCCCCGCTGGCTTTCCCCAGCCCCACGGGCAGGAGGAAGGGAGGTGGGCAGCAGGCCCAGGCGAGCAGCTGCCCCCACACCCTGCCCTATGGGGCGCCCCGGCCCTGGGGAGCATCCGCAGGTGCTCCCCCAGGAGCACGGGGTCTGGCATCACCCACCTGCGCGGCTGCAACAGCAACGCGGGACCTTTTTAATAGCGAAAGAGCAATAGTGACGTACCTGGTAGCCTGCCCGGCCCCCGAAGCTGTCAGCTCTCAGCATGTACAGATTACTCACCCGCGCAGCGCACGGACTCCAGCCCTGATCCTCTCGCGCACGGTCTCTTCTCCCTCATTTTCAGATGGCTCTAATGATGCTCACTTGGTGCTCCAGATTCAGGCAGCTCTCAATTAATCGCCATGCTGAACGCTCGGGCCAATGAATGTATTTCCTCTGCGAGATGGAGGAAGCCCTGTCATCTTTGTCCCTGCACCACACATCATGTTATAAGCCAGGCCCAGAGCGATGACGCCCAGGAGAGAGGGAGCAGGAGTGGGAGAGACAGGGTTTGGGAGCCAGAGAGCACGGCCTCTGGGGCTGGCACGGCGCCGAGCGAGGGAAAACCAGGGGGAATCCCACTGTTGGAGCAAGGGAGCGCAGGACCCACTGTGCCGGTTTGCCTGGAAAAAGGGCAATCTGCAGGGAGTGACTTAAAGCCTGTAAATCGAACCCAAGATGACTGACATGCACCACAAAAGATCTCTGTCTGAGAGTAAATGCGATGTATAACCACACGCTTCACTGCAAGGGGCGAGTGGAGACGCAAAGGATGAAGGGACTCACCTAAGTCTATGGCAAGGCCAGCCGGGAGGTCGAGGAGATGCTGGACTTTGCAAGCAGCTCCTGCCTTCTGCTCGTTGCAGGGGACCTGTGTGCTCTGCAGGAGGACACGTAGCTCTGCCCAGCAGTCGGTCCTCCTCTCCCTTGGATGTGGGATCTGCAGGGGCTTGAGATCACCCCTGGCAGAGGCCTCCTTGGTCACTGCTTGGATGGAAGGACGCGGGGAGAGAGAGGGTGCAGGCCATGCCCTGCCTGACATGGATAACCCCTCTCTGACCGGTTTGACCTCAGCTGTAACAGCACACCTGCACTAAGGCCATCACGGGCTGTCCGAGATGCCGTGCTCCAGACCTGGGCTGGTGCCTTTCTGGAAACACCCTACATGCCCCCATACTCTCTGCAAAGCCAAGCTGTGTTCCCCAACACAGGCAGAGAGCGGATTTAAATAACAAAACATGACCAGCTGCCTTGATTTTCTGTCTCCTTTTGTGGCTGGACACCGTCACTCTGCCTGAAGCTAAACCCAGCCAACAATAACGCTCCTGAGCCACCGCGTCGCAGAAGCAGAGCTTTGATCAGGGCTCTTTGCTGGGACAAAGAGTGCAAGGGGGACATACGAGGCCAAAAGCCTGAAGAAAAGGGTTTGTTCCAGAAACCACTGGAAAGAGGGCTCTCTGCAAGCAGGGGACAGCTGGGATGGCATTGTATTCATCTCAGAGAGGGAAAAAACCTGCCTTATCAAAGGCACTTTCTTTGCACCGCCGCCATCGCTGTGCGTGTGACATCTCTGTGATTTTATTGACACCAGCAGCACTCAGCGCTGTCTGCAAAGTGACTCGGTAATGCCAAGTCTCCCCTTTATTTTCTCTGCAGGTCATCTCGTGGCTCTGCCCAATTCTTGAGATGAAAGGTGGTCGGAAACTGCTGGGGCTGGCAAGGAGCCTTAAGATCTCACACGACAACCTGTGGCACACCCTGACCTACAGGACAGCCATCTTTACAAGTCTATACCATGCTTGATGATAATTTGTAATATTCATAAAGCCTCAACTCCCAGAGTCCTGGGATTAGGCAAGAAACTTGAATTTGTAGCCCCTGGATGACTGTAGAGAAAAGCTTCAGGGGGAAAAAAACAGCTAGTAAATAAAATCTTTATATCAATCCCCTGGCGTTTGCATCCAATTTTTGAATCCGTGCTGCTGGCGGCATTGATACGAGTTATAAGGACTCGGCAGTTTGAACTCAGTCAACAAGTGCCTGACGAGACAGCCCAGAAAACAGCCTGTTCTCCGGCGGCATCGCGCTCCAAAGAGCCGCAGGAGCCTGCCCTTTCCCCAGGAAAGCAGCCGGTTTCTCAGCAGAGCCCCACGAAGAGCCAGGCTCGCCAGGCGAGGGGGGCAGCCTGGGTGCGCACTAATGAGCGAGGCTGAAGGCTATCGATCCTCCTCTGACAGCTCCCCCTCCACCAGCCGCCATCCCGGGTGGGCGGCGATGCCCTTTCCGAGGCACGGCGGCGAAGTTCACGTTCAGCACGTGTACCTCAAGCGCATCCCTCGCAAACAAGCTGACCTTTACGGCTGGTTTCAGGTCGTTAATTAGGCACGCTGCTTCCATGTTTATACATCTCTTCCACCCACCGGCTCCAGCATCGCTTCCAGCGGCGTGGGGGGAGCCGAGACCACCCTCCCCTACTGCCTCTTGCGGAGAGGGAGCTGAGAAATGTTCGTAGGGTCTCAGGGCTGCTCACAGCACAGAGCAAATCACATACGGGGAGATAATCTCTGGAAAGAATCGCTATGGTAATAAGGCTGCAAAATGCATGTTTTGAAAAGCAGCCCCAGGAATTGTTTATTTCCAGAAAGGCAGTGAGATTCTGGCAGGGAAAAAAGTAACAAGAGCTGCTGAAGGACCGAGACTTGCTTTTTGGACAGTCTGGTTCAGGGTTACAGAAGCTGGACAAACCTAAGGCTAGCTCAAGGCATCGCAGCACAGACTCCTGGGGGGACCACACGAAAGGGCAACCGCTAGAACAAGGTGCCGAAATTATTCCTTGGCAGAAGCTTTCAAGAGCAGCTCCGTGCCGACTGGACACAAGCCATCAAAGAGAGGAGCCTTGGGGTGGGAGCCATGGGTGCTCTGCGACCAGAGGTAAACAGCAGGCACAGTTTGCTTTGTGTTAGGAGAGCTGGGGGTTGCTCATTTGCGCTGATCTCAGTATTTGCATATCCATGGCAGGAAGCCCTTGTAGCTGTGGATTTTGATCATGCTACCAGGTGTATTTGAATAAATCGAAGCAAGGCGTCTTTCAGGAAGATTTGCTTTAGTAATGGGGTTCCGTTGGGGGTAACGCACTGAAATCCCACGGCTCGTGACACCCCGTGGCCTAGCGACTGAATAGCCCTTCACGGCAGCTTTGAGTTGGCCAGTTTTCCTCCAGGCCTAGGACAAGCTATGCGGTGATGCCCCCAAGTCACACAAAAAAATGCTTTTCCCCTTTACTGTGTTAAACCCAGGAGGAAAAACACCATAGGAACTATCACAGGAAGGGGCACAGACCTTCTGCAGGCAAACCTGGCATTGCTGGGCGTATGATGGTACCACTGCAAAGTAATGCAAAAGCAAGCACACCGTCCATTTCCAGGGAGGTGTTTCAAATGCTGTGATTCATATTTTCCTTTTATTTTAAAAATTAATATTTTTTTAAATCATCAGAAGCGTGGCTGGTCTGGCGACCCTTCCAGCTGCTTTGGGACCCCAGGCACTCTTCCTCCTGCACACACATCCAACCCACAGCCCTTCCTTTCCCCATCTGCCGCTGCGTGTGCAGGTTTGTGTTTTGCTCTTTTCATAGATCTCACAGCAACGGCTTCTGCAGAGCCATGTTTTTCAACAGAGTTTGTCGGGACTCAGCTGCTGGATGTACTTTTCCGAGTTATCTGAATAAACCAGTAGGAAACGGATAGCTGCGACAGCGGTCTGCGCTAGCACCTAATCCCCTTGCGAGCAGGGATGCTGCCGCAGTATCAGATGTTCAGAGGGGAAGGAAAGGAGGCACGCTGAATATTACCTACGATGGCAGCTCTTCGCTACCCCCCATCTGCAGAGAGCTGGCTCAAACCAGCACAAGATGGATCCTATGTGACCACCTGCTCCTCCGGTGTTTTTTTTGCAAACAGCTTGAAAGCTCTGCTTGCGTCTCCTCATTAGCTGGCATTCGGGTTGCCTGCCCTGTTCAGCAGGATTTTAACTACCAGGTTTGATTGCACAGCCCTAAACTAACAGCCAAGAGAAACATTTCCGCACTACAGATTATAGCGTAGCAGAGCCGGGGGTGAGGCTGAGACATGGGGACTGCACTCACGCGAGCCTCTGGTTTATTTATTCATTATTTTCCCTTTTGCTTCTGCCTGGTGTCACGGTGGCCTCTGCGACATTAAAGGCTCATTTCAGCTCTGCAGGAGGAATGATGCACATCAAGAAACCTCCCCGGCTGTCTGCGTGTCACTGGCCTTGTGCCTCTCAGGTATTTCATGCCTAGGGGAGAAGGGAAGCTTTCTCTCTGTAGCATCCACAAGTACATACACGCATGTGTTCCTATGTGCCAAGCACAAGCAAGTGTGTTTTTATGCAGTCCAATTTTCTTTATCCAGTTCCCTAGCTAGGAATCCTCCCTCCTCGCTGCATCCTGCAACATGGCCAGAACCAAACACCTGTGTGCCCACCCCTCAGCGCAGCGGAGCAGCTCCGTCTTGCTCCCTAGGCTTCCCGTCCTGCTGGCTCGCAAGATGGATCCCCCTGAAATTAGCCAATAAGGGCAGAAACATAACAAAAAACAAACCCAACAGCGCACGGACCATCCCTAATATATTACAGGGACCTTCTGTATCGCTCACCGTCAGTCCCTCACTCAGGGGACTGACTCACTGCCTCCCATCAAACCCTTCACCAGACTACGATGGGCTTTTCCATACATATGGGACCATATAGCGGAAACGCAGCAAAAACACAGCCAAGTCCTTCCAGCCCTGGCCAGAGCAAGGTTAGGCGATATCCCCCACCTCCCGGAGGGTGCTCCCACACAGCCCTGCTCCAGTGGGTGCTCCCTGACTCACTCCAGCGCAAAGGCAGCCAGCTCCCCCCTGCAGCGATGCCCCAGCCAGCAATAACCGAGCCAGGAGCGTTGCCGTGCTCCCAGTGCCGGCGCGGGCCGGGCACCGCCGTCGGCCACTCCAGCCAGCCACAAAGGGAAGGGCTGTCCAAGCCTGCACCGCGAGTAGAGGCAGTACGGAAGCGGCCAGAAGGGACTTTCTAACCAGCTTTTCAGAGGAAGAGCAGGTAGTCCTGGGCATGTGGAGAGGGGCCCAGGCCAGCGTTCAGAGGCGCTGCTACCTTTCCGTGTAACCTTCCCTAAGTGAAACGAACCAAGTTTCTGCAGCTCAACAAGTTACCTCTCATCAGCAGAGCCAGCCCGTGTTTAAGGCAACATTGAGGCTGCCTCACTTTGAAGCATTTAATTTCCCAACCGGGAGAGGTTAACATTCAATTACTCAGCTGAGAAGTAACTCGTTCATTCAAGTTTCACTCCCTAGGGCCCGAGCGCGCGTCTCTGCCCTTTCCCTCCCCGTTCCGCACCATCTCCGGCTGAGACCGACACAGCGACGCTACCTCAGGGCCAGGGGCTGCAGTCAGCAATATTCATTCAATCCCTCTTGCGAAGGCAGAAGCGCCCCAGGTGAGCTGTAACTCTCCGGTTTGTTGCACATCCCCAGCAAGCTCCTTTGGCGCGGCCAGAGCAAAGCTTCCAGCAAAGCAAATAGCTCTGAAAAGAGAGGGTGCAACAGAGAGCAGCCAAGCAGGGATTGAAGGTTGCAGTTCCCACTTGGCAAGGTGTGGGTCTCACAGCAGGTTCAGATCATCGTGGGAAAGGGGGATTGCATCACACACCCCCTTCGAAAACCAGACCACAACAAGCTGCTACAGCAGGAGACAGCTTTCCATGCACACTTGCATCAGGCAGGTTTGCTGTCTGTGTTTAACCCAGTTTATGCGTCTAAATGAATCTAGGGCGGCAGCACTGGAGTTAAAAAGATCAAAGAGCCGGGGTGGCAGCAGCAGTTCTCGAAGGCTGAGCCTTATAAAAAGTCCAGTGGGTAATTGCCTGAAATTGCCACGTTCCCAGAAAGCAGAGCGCGTCAGCACGGTTTCACAGGGAGGCAGGCCGCCGGGGAACACAGCAAGACTTTCCGTGTTTTCCCTTATTACTTATTTCACCATCTAGTGGCAAAAGCAAATAACGCTGAGAAGCCATCCAGGAGCTGCAGCCAGCTCTGGAAGGAGACCTCTCTTTGCACCAGCTTCTCCCAGTTACCCCCAGAGCTGCCTGGGCTGGGGACGCAGAGGAGGACACGGGGGAGCATCCAGCACCCTGCAAGTCCCCCAGTCCTAAATCATGGCCCTGTATAAAGACTGCTCTGCGCAGGCTGACTCCCATCCCAGGACCCTCTGCCCACCCCCCTGCCCTGTCCCCCACCCCAGCTGTAACCCACAGGCTGCTGTAGCTTCTCCCTCCAGGCACCGTAATCACCTCCCGCCCTCCTGCCTCTGCCCAAAGCCTCCTGGCTCCCCCCGGGGAAGCACCAGCTCCAGAAGGGGGACAGTGAGCAAAGACAGCTGCAGAAGAGCAGCACAGGGCAGGGCAAACTCGGGTCTCCCAGTGATCAAACCCAGCTCAGCTAAAGGCACAGGCTGAGCTAAGCCCCCAGGAAAAGACGTCAGGGTGAGCAGAGTCCTTCTGACTCGAGGCTTTGCCTTCCCCACCTCAGCTGAACCATTTGCCAGGGCCGCAGCGGGTGGAGGAGTAAGGGTGTTGGAAAGGGACACAAATACCTTCAAGGAAAATTCTTTACTGTGGACTCAGCCTGGTGTTAGGAGCACCTGCGGTGCTGGGGAGAGCTTGACCTCACCAGCTCTCTAGAGGTGCTTTCTGCCCGTGCTACCCCTTTGCCATCGGGCCACGCGGAAGGGGACATGTCCCCTTCCACACCCTGGCCCCGATCTGCCCACTTGGACGTGGCAGAAAGGTTTGCCCGTGGATCTGCTCCGTGGGAGGGAAGGAGCGGGGACCTGGCTCTGCGGTGGGACTGCCCGGAGAGGAGAGCTCGCACAGCGCACGCAGCCCTCGCAGCAGGGCCAGGGGCTGCCCCGCGTTTGAACTCCGTCTGGCAGATGGTCCAACACCTTCCCAGCCTGCGTGATGATAGCCAGGCGAGCGGAAAGCCGACAGAAACGTTTGTCATCTGCTGGGCACAGGAGGGAGGGTTCTTCTCTCCAGAGCCAGGGTTTCCATCCTCACAGTGGTTTGCAGATCCTGCATGCAATTTGTCGCAGAGGGAAATCCATCATCGTTACTGCGTTCATTCCCTCGTTGCCTACAATACAATTATCCCTATGCAGATTGCAAGGTACAACGTTTTTTTCCTGAGAGGCTCAAATTAAGTTTAAACACCAGCTTTTGATTTATTTGCTTATTCAGCAGTTGCTTTTGCTATTCAGTTGCTTTTCAGCAATACAAAATAGTTCTCTCCCCAGGAAACATTTATCCTATCTGGGAATACTATACCAAGGGTGGTAATGTGTAATCAGGACAAAGCACTTGGAGAAGGCAGGCTGATATACTAGTTGCTGAGAGAAGACACATAATACACATCTCCACTTGTGCTTTTTCAATTCCAATTTTCCTTTTCCCTGGAAACATCCTAGGTAGCAAGGGAAATTCCTGCCATACAAAATTAAAGAGCAAAATAATCCATGTCTTCCCTGAAGTGTCACAGAAAACTAAGCACGTACAAAAAAGCATTAATCTCTGCTGCTGCAAACAAAATCTTCCCTTTTTTTGCTGAGAAGTCATTTTCAACCCTGCGCAGAGCAACGCCAGCAAATTGTTCTGCCACAGTTTTGTCTTTGCACTCAGATGAGGGATACTGCAGGTCAGCGCTCTCATCGGCACGGGATGCCATCCCCATCCTCACAAGGCTTGATGTCTTTAACACCCTCTACCATTCTGAGCACAACTGATGGGAGCTACGGCTGGGGGGAGGGAAAGGAGAAATCTCTACTATTCCACATACAATTCTGCTATTCAGCCTGTCAGCGCCAGTTAAATGCAAAGGCAGAAGGATTGAAAGGGAAAGCAAACTTTGTGAGAAACGCTGGAGCTCCCCTGCAGATGGGGAGCGTTGAACCCGCCCTGAACTCTTCTTTCCACTTGCTGAGGCCAAGCCATTTGCTGGGTCACGACTGCAAAGCAGTGGAAATTGCGTACAGCATCCAAGCATTACTGGAGGCGTAGTCCCAGTGCAGTCAGACACACTGGGAGGAAAGCAGCACAACTGAAATCTCAACACTTAACAGCACCCTTTCAGTTCAGCTAGGCCAAAAATATCCCCCAAATCCTCAGAAAGGCAGCGCATTGCAGATCTCAGCTGGCTTTGATCGACAGCCCCTTGAAACTGTTTTGTTGAGGAGACCTTCCTCGCTGCCCAGCAGGCAAGGTCTATGGGATCAACCACCCACCCACCCGGCCAGGAACCAGGCTCAGGTGCTACCAAGGAGGGTTCCCAGTGTCTCTGAGCAGCGGGACACCTCACCAGGCCAGCAAAGTCCTCCGGAGTCGAAGTCACTGAAGATCACCTTTGATTCCTCACTACAATCCAATCTCAATTTTCCTTAAGCAGAGCTAGAGGCAACAGTGGTAAAAAGTAATTGCGGCAACTTTAACAAGTATCTGAAGAAAATCTGAATTTTTTAACATTTCTGGGGAATTAAATGTCTGTATGAAATTATAATGTCATTTTCTTATTAATATTTCACTAACAATTTAATTTGAGAGCATGTGGGTTTTCCTAAAGCAAAAGCCATGAGTATTATTAAGCATTACACATACTTCAGAACTCTTTACGGACTGCCAAGCGCTCCGTGTCACTTCAAAAAACTAAGAGGTTCATCCTTATTCCTAAATTGTTTGGAGCAAAGATTGGCCACAGAATTGTCATTTAATCAAAATTCATTCCTATCCAATTCTTGACACGTATCCCAAGCCAAATCATTTATCTGGTAAGTACTCAGACATCAAAACCCTTCACGGGGACTCTGAGACACCATGTAAAAACCTGGCTGGGCTCTATAAACCAACTGTCCACGGAGCCAACAGAGAAGCTGCAGAGCAACACACAGCTGTGCCATGTGCAGCAGATCCATCTTTTATTTTTCCCTCTCCCAGCCATGTGTTCCTAAATCCTGTTTTTCTCCTGGTGTCTCCATTCTGCAATAGAACTAGACAAAAGGGGCTTGCAACCCATACGAAGCCAGTTCAGAAGAGGAACTGGATGCACCAGCAGGTGTATGGATTGGAAGCCACTGGTCCCACATCATCTTTTTGCTCTTCCTGCCCTTCTCCACTTACTTCAGCTCAGCACAGTGCGGGAGGCACCGGGGTGAGATAAATTGCTGTTTGCAAAAAGAGGGAAATCTGAAGTAGGAGAGATGGAAGATGAGAGCGCAAGTGGAGAGGATGAGATCAGACATGACACTGCAAGAACTCACAGCAAAAAAAACCAGGCACTGATGGAAAAGCCCCTCCTTCTCATGGAGGATTCTGCGACTTCCAAATACGGTTCTGTTTTAATGCGACAACCACCACCCCCAAATTTCAAAAGCTTCTTCAGAAGAAGCGGTGGCCTGGCTCCAGGACCATCCATCTGGTGGAGCCACAGACCCAAGAATCTTGGCTGCGCTCTCCTGCCTGGCAGGCTGTCCCGGAGCTGCAGCTGGCTGTGGGCTATCCACAGCACCAACCAGGAGACGCTGGCCACAGGGAACCCGCTTACCACTTTGCTCAACTTGCTTCTAGGGAGTTTCCTCCAGTGCCTTTCACCCCTTCCAGGCAAACCTCTGACTCCCCGGCGCTGCTGGGAATCTCTCCTGGTCCCCCACACCAGAACCATACGGTGCCATCTGATGCAACTCCTTGGGAGGCTGGAAATGCCCAGCAGGCCTAAAAAGAAGTACTGTACTTGGAGAAGATTAAAAAGCCTGAAATCAGAGCTGCCTCACTGACCAGCAGCTCCTTACCTAACTGAATTTCTTGCCCTCTGCTATGCTGGCAAGGATAGAAGATTCCAACTTCTCAGTTATAACTTCCTGCTCAGTTAACATACTTGGCAAGGACCAAAAAAAGCTGAAGGGCATCCAAAAAACTTGGGTCATAGAGAGAGAAGTTTTACTGCACTGTCCTTAACATGGCTGTTTTCAAACAACGGTTTAAGATTTTCATGGAAAAATGTATTTCCATTAGAACTGTCCACATGAAGTTTGGAAATCACTTCAGGCAGCACAGCAGTAATAATGCAGGACAAAAAGCAAACCAGCTACTACTAGGTCAAGCAAAGCAAGTACCCAACTACAGCAAATTAAGGATTCATTATGAGTTTTAACAAAGAAATACTTTACCAATAGAAAGGAAAAAGAGGATGTTGTGGAAAGAGCTTTTAAAAGGGAACACTTGTGTGCAATTTTGCAGATAGCATCTTACTCAGAGGCAGTGGGGTAGATTGATCTCTAAAGACTCTTAAAAGGTTTTGCAGTGGAAAAAAATAGTTACAAGGCATACAGTCAGATCATTAACTGTGCAGCCCAGGCTGCCAGCTGCTCACTCAAATACTCCAGATGGCTCCTCCTCTAAAACATCATCATTTGATCTTGGTAATCAAATTATCTCTCAGTCATACAATCCTAAGTGAGGCAAGGCTTGTACGAAGAGATTATGTATTTTACATGACTGAGATGGCTTGCGAAAACGAAACAAATGAGCTTTCAAGGCATTCAGCCTCTTCTAATTGTATCAAAGCTAACCATCTCCAGCCCTTTAACACCTTTTTTCTGCCGTTGCCACCACATACAGTTCAAAGCATCAGCTATAATGCTGCCCGGAGTCCAGATTTTATACAGTGTTTGCACACTGAACACTTCAACGTACAGAAGGTATCTAAATCCACAACTTCCCACCGGTGGAAAGTAGGACCTGTCACTGGACAGCAGCCTTGGGAGACTCAGTATCCTGAAGCACTTAGGCTGGATTAATTACACAAATTTACAATCAGTTTGTCTCGCCGGAGTCACGCAAGACACCTCCTGCACATTTTTGAGGCCTTTAATACAGTCTTTAGGACATAGGGTGCCAGAAAGAGACATTTTCTTCACTTTTCACTCAATCAGAGCCAAAATGCATTGTTCTGAAGGCCAGGCTCATCTGTGGATGCTCACTTCAATCATTTGAAGAGAAAGTGGTCATGACCAGCAAGATCCCCCCAGTCCCAGTGGCTGCCGAGCACTGGCTGGCTGACACCGATTATCAGCAGGATGCTACTGGGGCCAGGGGAAATGGCTTTTTCTTTTCTTTTCTTTTTTTAAAAAACTAAGGGGATTTCTTACATAGCTTTCTGCAAAGGCTTCAAGGAGGAAAATGAAACTCAACCAGTGCACTGTTGGTCTCCAAGTTCTCTTCCAAAGAAACAACACCACTAGAAATCTCCCAGTATTTTCAGAAAATGTTGAGCTTTGACAGTTTAAAAAGGCCAGCTGAAATATTCAAAAGTCGCACCTTCCAAAACTATGATGCACCCTTACTAGCATCAACAGAGTATTTTAAATCCTGGCATTATTTAAATTAGCATACTTATGTAAAATTTAATACTAATTTTGTGTCTCATATCTAGTTGCAAGAGATGATGAAAGTCAGTGTTACAGCTAATCAGAGGAAACAATTCATTACTGCAGTGGGTGGCTTGCATCTGAAGTCTAAACCCCAATCTGATCATTACCTAGAGGGATTATTCCCCACTGGAGTTTAAACTAAACTTTATCGCCCACTCAACTTTAATTTTCATAACAGAGCTGTACTTTCATTTCACAAAGTAGTACACAAAAAACAAAATAGCTTGCTAAAGGCCATGAATTAGGAAAAAGAATCAGAGCTGGGACTAGAAAACTATGGAGAAAGGCAACAAGACTTATCACAGAATGGAAGAGGTTTTGTTTGAAGAGAAGCTAAAACACTAGAACTCTATGACTTGGAGAAAAAATGTTGCCATTTATGAAAAAAACCCTCAAGAGTAGTAAAAAGCGGATGAACAGGAAAAAGACTGTTCATAAATTTCTCAGAATATAAGAACTAGGAGTCGCCAAATGAAATAAGTTGGTGTGGTTCAAAACAAACAAAAGGAAGTACTTTTTCACCCAGCACATAATTATATTGTAGAATTATTAGGCACAGGATGTTGCAGAGGCCAGAAATACAAATAGATTTAGAATTAAAAAAAAAAAAGAAGAAGAAGAAGAAAGCACTTTCTTCTGTGAATTTGCCTAATCTATCAAGGGTTACTAAATGCAGTGATACAGATGCCGCTTCCCTTTTTGCAAGCCCTTCAGACTCTGGTTGGTGAGGTCTGGAGCAGCACGCCGGAGGAACTGCATGTCCCTGTTATGTTCCGTACACATCTGCCACTCAGCCCTGTCGGACAGGGGAGGGATGGTACGTGGTCGAACATCACTCTCGTGATGAGGCTGGCCAACTCCTTAGCTTGTGTTCAGATTGCTGGATCACTTCTAGTAACAGGGATCGACTCAACTCACAGACAGACCTTTAGGCAGTTTGATCAGACCCTCT
Source organism: Mycteria americana (assembly GCF_035582795.1). Lineage (NCBI taxonomy): Eukaryota > Metazoa > Chordata > Aves > Ciconiiformes > Ciconiidae > Mycteria > Mycteria americana. Next base: position 12,009,935 of record NC_134370.1, read on the forward strand.
ACTGATTTTAATCAGCAGAGATCTGATGTAAGGACACAGGCACTCAGATTATTGCAGGAGTGACTCCTGCACACTATGAGAACCCGTTCCAGTTTTTAGAGCAAGTACACCAGTGCCCTCCTCGTCATCATTGTATCCGAACGGCTGAGGCCTTTCTATTCTGATTTCAAAGGGTAATAGCATTTTTTTGTTTGTAGGACGATGTAAGCATGACCTTCTTGAAACAGTGTCTATCATAATGAGCTTTACAGACTTAAGACACATCAGTTTAGAGCTATGGCACGTCAGCTTGGCAATATTGTCTTTTATTAAACCAGAAGTTTAAATGCAGGTGTCTGTCTTATAGGCACCAGAATTCTATACCTACTTTAACTTTTGTTGTTGTTGAAATGCATTTTGCACTAAAATCCAAGATTTATTTTCCCTTTCAGAGAAAAAGGGTGGGTTGTTTTTTTTTTTACTGTATGCCCTGTAACAAAATGAAAGTAGAAGATTTTACCAACATTTGCTTTATACAAGGTGTCCAATCTACATGATTTGAGTAAACAGTTACTGTCATGCAACTTCTGAATCTTCCTGTAATCGCTATAAATTAAAAACTGTATTTTACTGGGGGGGAGGGAATCTTTAAAAGAGTGATGAGTATATACTGAGAAAGCAGTTCTTGATAATTTGGGGCACTGCAAAAGTATGACTTACATCCAAGTTAATATTAGACTAGAAATACTAGAAAACTTTCAAAAGACTCAGTGGCAGCTTATTTACAAATATACTATTTATAATGAATGCATTGATACAGAATGACTCTTATAAAAAAGCAAGGCAATCTTTTATATAGACATAACAATCAACATTACAATAATTCAGATTAAAAGTACATTTTTGTAGACTGTTTACACTCTTGTTTAGCTTTTAACCACAAATTAGTGTGGTCTGGTATTTTTCCACAGCAAAAGTCCTGTGCCGTCCTGGTTAAGACCTAAACATCAGAATAATAAACATAATTTTCTGATCTTTGCTAATGTAAAAAAACAAAAACCATTTGTAGACACTATCGTTTGTTTGTAATTGTCCTTATTGTGTCTTGAAGTCTGTGTTGTGCAAATTACTGCCAACTGCACATTTCTAATTTCTAATTAGAAGCTATTCTGGCATGCCGATTTGATACAACCGAGGTGTGATACTGATTACATGAAAATTGTTAGTTGCATCCATATATGAAGACTTCTCTGATATGGGTTTGTACTGATTCAGAAATTTAACTTATTTTGGGGTTAAAAAAACCACCACAAAAAAATCTCAAAGTTTTCTAATTGTTAAATAAAAGGTATTTAAAGATACTTTTCAAACTCCCAGGATTAAAGATGATACTTGAATTCCAGGTGACACAATGGGCTTAAGTGCTAACCAGCTAGACAGTTTGAGTACTAATTTACTAAATCATGTACATGAGCAAACACGACCTTCAAGAAGGGTCTGAACATGCACTCACACATTAGCAAAAGATGGACAAAACTGCAGAGAAAACCTTAAATCCAAGAGAGGCACTGAAGCAAATATTCTACAACCCAAATCTCTTTCTAAAAAGGGTGTATGAATTTCAAAGTTTCCAATAGCATCTGGCAAATGGAAAAGTGCCAGTTACACAACTGTGTGACCCAACTTCACATGCAGCATTTCCGCTGCATTTATACTAGGCAACTTTGGTGACAAACCTAAATATGGGACAGCCAGAGACAGAACTTTAATGGGTTTATACTAAAAGAAAACATTTTTGCAAAGAATTACTGAACAACTTCCTATTTAGTAAAATTAAATGCAATGTGACCAACATGAGTCGCAACAGCAATTATTCCTTCTTTTCATTATTTAACAAATCCCTAATCTGCTTTACACCTTACCAGACTTCCATTAATACTGTTTAGTCTATAGTACAGTAATTTAGCTTGTTAAATCAAGGCATGATTCAGGATAGTGTCTTTATAGGGCATGTGTATATGTACATATTCTTATGTACATAGGCAGAGATACATACAAAATTGATATTTTGTCTATGGGCAGCAATCAAGGTCATGATTTTCACCCAAAGTAAAGATTGTCACACTTTTGAATAACCCTTGTAAATTATTTCCCCCAGTATGGCAAGGGGGATAAAGATTTAATACAAGTATCTGGGAATCACCTGTTTCTCCACCCTGTTTTCAAAGATGCTGTAAAGAATTAATTTCTCCACCTTGTCTATGCTTTCATACATATACAGATACACATATACATATATGTATGTATACATACATTTGTCAGGATGAAGTTCTTTCCATTCATACTTTAATTGAGTAGGCCAAACAAAATTCTTAAACATGTATAAGCCAGCACGTGCGTCCAACTGAATGTCATCAGGCATTAAATACAATTTAGAAACTGCACCAGTTAACAATCCAGCATCCTGGGAAATGCAAAAGTCTGTTATGTCAGGATGTAAGACTGTTTTGAATGATCAAAACAGCTGGATTTATATGGATCTGTGCATAGATTTGGATATAAATCCATGTATGTACTTATGTGGATTTATATGCATCTATTCCAAATCCATGCCACATATTTAATACTTAAACTTTTGGATAATTTTAAAGAACTTTTCAAATTCTTCTGAGTTGATTTCTGCTGTACCAGACCTTCTCTCACACTGCTTTTATTCAAATCTCTTGAGACACTGAAAAAATAAGTGTGCACCTCAGAATGTATAAAATTAAACTCCTAAAAAAGGGCTCAGGATTATCTGTCATTGCAACAACCATACTAGTACAAAGATAGTTTGAAAAAATATCCTGGTTTTAATATAGTAATGAATTAAAACATAGCTTTATTTATTCCTATAAGCGTAATGAAAAGAATAGTTTGTTTTTAAGCAAGTGTAATGAGTACTATTTTGGTAGCCAACTTCTCCACAAGAATTTATGTGAGAGGGGGTCAGCTCCAATCATACAGTCATTAACCATGTACCTTGACAAGGTGAATAATCAACATATTTACAAACTAAACAAATTCAATCCCATCAACTCTTATAAAAATGGGATTGAGGAGCAGACAGGGAATGAGACCAAGATGCTTGAAAACACAAGAGGTCGCCACTTTTGTTTTAAGGAACCATATTAATCAAACCAGTTTCTCCTAGTGACCTGAGGGCACAAATAAGGATTTAGCAGTATATTCAGAAGTTAGATTACAGTCTTGATACTAAGCATTTCAGCATCTTCATATTTTAACACCTTAATGCTGATAAAGATTAACTTCAGGCAGAACTGTAAGGAACTAGCCTTTTATAAACTAAAGTCTAAACTGAAAAGCTACAGTAGATGTAAAAAAAAAAAAACCCAAACAAAAACAAACAAAAAAAACCAAACAAAAACCAACCAAACCAACCAAAAAAACACAGGGGGGACACAGAGAGACAGTGTGTGAGAAAGAACAGAACATTACTTAGTAAAATCCAGTGACATCTACAATAGTTTTACAGCATGTTTAAGCCCTCTAAGGTTTTATATCTCCACCTGCCTTCCATTTAAACTTACTCCTTGTTAATGAAAAGACGTACGACAAAACAGAATGCAAATAGATCAAGGCAATACGTCTAAGTAAGCATGCCTGAAAGCCAGAAATAACATTCTCCAAACTTCTGCATGTGAAATAGATTTCCCATGGCATCAGTTGATTTGATGTTGTTCAAAAGGTACAGTCCTCTAAGCCACACTACCCCAGCAGCAAGTCCAATGATTATAAACTGGACAGTTCTTGAGTAACCGTGGAATGTAACCGCCTCCAGTTCCTACCCTCCTGAAAAAGGACAACCAGCCCTACAAGTGCAGCAGTACTGTAAATCTCCCTGAAGCATCTTCTGCCTTTTAAACAACCAAGAAAGTCATGATAAAACTGAATGTCCACTACTTACAGTGTTTCTCTTGAGCTACCAACATCTATGCACAAATGAAAAAGGTGCCTCTTTTTTAATAGATCGGTTTAATACTGAAACAGATAGGATGAAGTTAAAAAAGAATAATCAAGATACTGAACTGAATATTTTGAAGCAAGTGCCCCAGCTGTGGGGAAAAGTGCATTTAGTTCAGCAGCAAAACAGCACAGTGTGAAGATATTGTGCTTGGACACAGAAGTTCCATAATGGAAGGAGGTACAAGGCAAGTCAAGATATAAAACCATAGTACATTGTTAACCAACCTTAAAACTTACATATATTGCAGTGTTTAAAAGTAAGACACATTCATTTATTGTACAAGGACTATAAGGAATCCTTAAAATTGCCTGTTGTAGTTTATGACTCAACATAGTAATAAAAATGTACATATATATTATTTCCTTCCCACTTAACTGTACTGTTATACCTCATGGACTTGTTACTTCACAAAATGAAAACCGCTCTTCACTGAGTATACGTAACGTTTTTACCAATCTGAAAAGTTTTACTTGTGCTAGAAAAGACCAACCGCAAAAGGCTCAGTTCAGATATGTTATGCCTGCAACTGATAACTCAGGGAAGCAAGACTTAAAGGAATTCAAGCTTTTTTTTTCTTTTCTTTTTCTTTTGTTTTGACTGCATCCTTTTCACCTGCCAGTTGTTCTGATGAGTATATGTTTTTAGTATACAAACCGGTTGATAAAAATCCATCAGCAGAGGCATATAAATTCTAGATATGATTGATTAAAACAGAGCAAATCAGAATAAAACAAAATCCAGTGATTTACTCTGACTGTAAACAATATAAAAACACCATTTGCTTCAAATCTCAAAATAAGTTAAAAGAAAATCCCAACCTCAGGACACATGACCCTTTCAGGTTTTGACACAAAAAAAAAAAAGGGAGGAAAACAGAAAAGTTCATTATATAAAGGTTATACATTTCTCTTAACTGAAAGTAAATCTAAGCAAAACTATTTTTGTCCCTTAAATTTAAACTTTTAGTTCATTGGCAATTGATTTAAATGAACTGGCATTTCCAGATTATTCAGACAACTTCCATCAAATTCAGCAAAGAAAACTTAGACAAGCATTTTTACAGAATAAAAAAAAAAAATCTAAATGGCTATGATTCCTCTATTAGCAGAAACACATAATGCAGTCTTAAATTTGCCTTTTTATATTATTTATATATTTATATATATATATATAATATAATATAAACCACATATATTATATTATATATACATATACAGACAATTACAACATTAATGCAGTTTGTATTTTGTACAGTGTATTGGACAATCCGATTAGCATCAGACCATGGCACGATATGGTCCCTGCATTTTTAGGAACTGAATGATGAAAGAGGGTCCTCCTGCAACAATCTGAGGTGGAAGGTGGCTGAGCGGGCAGTTCTCAATACTCATTATTGACAGTTTGCTGCAAAGAGCCAGCTCAAAGGGAAGGCTGTGCAGATTGGGGTTGTCATTCAAATACAGTTCTTCCAGATTCTCCAGTGTACCTGGTTAAAATAAAACAATACAAAGTAGTATTTTTTTGATTCATGCAGTTTATAATTTTTAGGCAGAAGCACTAAGTCCACTTGAAGATTCTTTACTATGTAGAATCTAGAGTCAGTGACTCATCTAAACTCCTATTTTCAAGCACCAGAACCTAAGCAAGAACCAATTTGCTTTAGTTTCCCTGTAAAAATATCCATTATTACATCTCCTTTAGATAACCACTGAATTGAGAATATACAGAATAAGAGAACTGAGAGGGACTTCACTGTAACTGTTCAGCCAAGTGCTTTGCGATTGCAGGCAACACTGAATAGCGATCTAGAAGGGCCTAGAAAATGTTTATACCATACAGTATGTATTATCTCTATAAAAATACCTATGTCATACCTTTTATTTAATTAGAACCCATACATTAAAGACCTGAAGCTGTAACTGTAATGCGCCACAGGAAGAAAGCAAGAGACATCTCTGCAGAGCAGTGAATTTATTAAATGGAACAAACCTGTGTGAAAAATACCTCCTGAATTTGAATTTTACAACCTGCCTCTACTACAGATACTGCAATAGTGATTAACCAGAAGATGGAAAATGGACTAATTTCTTCTTTCTTAAGACTTCCATTCCTCCACAGCAATCAAATATCAATATTAATCCATATCTGAAATACACTCCAAACGTACAAGTCCTCCTCAAAACATTCCCCAATTTCCAATCTTACATACCATAAACATCTCCTATAACCTAAAAGACTATTTCATCTTTCACAAGAGAAAGCAGTAGCCAGGGCTCAAGGCATGGAAAACCAATAAAAAGGAAAGGCTAAGAAGTAATGGGAAATAGCTGATAACTTTAGATGAAGCAGTCAAAATAGTTAACTACAATCTGTCAAGACAACCAGCTTTAATAACCAAATTTACTCCTACAATAGTATTTCAAGTTTACTTACATACTTTAATTCCGCAGCTCATTTCCACAGCATCCAAACTCTCTCCACTAACTTATGAACTAAATTACAAAGCTCCACATTTAGACTGTTTTAGGCCCTTCTCACACTGAGGCACATACAAGATGAGCAGAAGCTGTAACGGCTCTTCACTACAGATGCTGGGACAGACCATGTCCCAGCCTTCTGCATCTGCACATCACTGTTTCTGACCACATTTTGCTTTGTGTAGCTTTTCCCATCATTTTTTCCTCCATAATGAGCTATAACTTTAAGATTTTAACTTAAGTGCTCAGAATCATGCTCTGGAGGTACTTGTGACTGACTATAAAAGGAACGGGGCTCTCAATTTCAGATGCTCTGAATCTCAGTTACTCTGGATGTCGCAAGTAGACAAAAAGAATCCTATTCCTCCCTTTCTTTCTGTAGATTTCCTCCTCTTCACTTCCTTTTCTTGTCTCATCAAGGTGAAAAATACTACGATGGTCTACAAAGAGAAGTGTGTGCAGAGGGACTATCAGGAGAAACATTTGCTTCAGCTGTCTACACCTTACACAAAGTTTTGTCTACACCATGGATTTACAGTAGGACCAGTGCATTCCTTTCTGACACAGACCTCTCTCCAAGAACAGGTTTATGAAGTTGAGTGACTGATAATACACAACTTGTGGGAGAATTTGGAGAGAAAAGAAAACTCACTATTCCAGGTTAGCGTGTGTTCAGCAGCTTTCTGCAGAACAGAAACAAGCTCAACCATTTGTTTCACTACAGTTCAGTAAGATAAAGATCATACCCTATAGTGCTGTTCCTGTGGCACACGCTTCACATCAGGTTGTGTATATCTAGAAGTTTCACACGAATTTTGTGGCCTCTACTTATGAGCACAGTAGATGCTTATCTTCTGTGTCAGCAACTGCTTTGGCTCAGGCACACTGCATAAAACCAGAAAAAGGGATCTTACCAATTTCCTCAGGAAGGTGTGTGAGAAGATTCTCTCCAAGCCCAAGGTGCGTCAGATTGGTAAGATGACCGATACCTCTGGGAAGGGTGGTCAACTGATTATTAGTCAGAACCAATTTCTAAGGGAAAAACACATTTTTAAAAATTAACTTAAAGACTTTTGCTTTGAATGACAGTAAGTAACAAGATATATAGCTGATAAATTGATGGGTTCTACTCTCCAGCATTTGAAAAAAAAAAATTTCTACTCTTCAACATTTCAGACCTCTATTAAGCACCACTAAACAAAAATAAAATAGTGCATAGTAAAATACGTGCCTAAATATAAAAGCTTTCATGAACATGACTGAAATCAGAGGCTATTCCTGTGGCAGTATTGTACTCATGGTACAACAGTTAAACTCTTCAAAATTCATTTGTTCAGTATTAACTGATAAACCTGGGGAAGAATTAGTGGGGACAGACTGTGGATGAAGTTGTGCAAGATTCTTAACTTTTCATTCTATGTCTAGTCCCAAAGAGTTTCCCTCATCAAAAGAGCTGTAATTAAATCAGCATGGTGTAAATAAAGGACGTAAGCTGTTTATCTCAGCCCATTATTGTTTCACCTGCAGATCCTTGAGGTAAGCTATTTCATTTGGCAAGGATTCCAGTTTGTTTTCCTCTAGATCTAGCTCTCGGAGTTTCCGTAGATTTCCAATTCCATGGGGAAGTTTCTTTAGTAGATTGTTTGACAAGATAAGAACCTCAAAAAAAAAAAAAACCAAACACAGAGGATTTCAGCAATGCAATTAGTAAATAACAATTAAGACAGGATCTTTTTATATTTTCAAGTAATGAAGTCCAAGATTAGCCTACGTTCAAATTATGGAAGCAAACTGAAAAGATTAAAAAAAAAATAAAATCGGTGATTAACATCATTTTTTTAAAAGTCTTTAATGATACAAATACATAGATTTATGACAGAATTATTTCAAATATTATTTTACATAATAATAAATGCAGAACAAAAACAAAGAACACCTTATTTCTTCAAATGTCCAAAGAAAAACAATTTCTTCCTGGAATTCCCTATCATTCTGTTATCCTTCCTTATAGCTATCTCAACCATGTTTTACATTATTTGCTGCGCTTGCCAAGTCCTCCTTAAAAAGCTTAATACTTCCTCTTCTCCCTATGTCCCTTGGGTTAAAAGCAGCAGCAAGTAAACATACAGATCAGAGCACCTAAGCCCAACACTGCATAGATATCCACTGGCTTTTCAAAATGGTCTCCTATCACACACCTGCCCCTACTAGAGCGTTATCCTCTTGTTCTCCTCCTTTCTAAGTTGAATTATAAATATCCTAGGTTCAAGAAAAGTATCCTTATTTGCAACGTCATTTAACAGAGTTATTCATTACACCACAAGGAAGTTAACAGGAGTTACACTAGTATACCATTTTTCCTCTGGAGAAGTCTAACAGTCCTTAGAAGCAATCAAGCCTCATAACAACCCCGTGAGCAGTAAGGTAATTAATTACTGATTAAACAATCCTATTATCTAGTTATTTAGCAAGGCACATTGAAACACAAGGATGTGAAAGAGCACCCAAGGTGGACCCTCATCCTAGCCACGCACAGCTCCCTGCTAAGCCAGCCAAGGTTGCAAATGCCTGGCTTCTACCAATCCCAGCTCTCACTAGCTTCATGTAACGTGGAAACACTGAAGGCAGGAACAGAATAGAAAACAAGGCTAAAAATCAAAGTGAAAATCAAAATGAATAAAAGCCAACATCTTAGCATCAGCACAAGCAGTATTTTGGTGGCCTTCCTTTATGCGCTACGATATACACAGAACGATAAGAATAGTAACGTTTTAATCGCGTATCAAGAAACAAAGGCAGGAACAGAAAATCTTACCTACATGCAATGCAGCTGACTTAGCACTGCTGTGGGAACCTTCACTTTTGTGTAAACACTGCCCAAATAGTTCTTTGTATTTGATTCTTTAATTACAGAGGAAAATAGCACTAACGGGTCTGTGGACCGTGCAGCTCTCCAGCTTCAGCAGCTGGCAGACCACCGGCAAATCCAGTTGTTAGAGGTTACTAACTTCCCAACCACATCAATCAGAGCCTTAACTTAAAGGGAACTGGGCCACTAAATAGCTATTACTCTGCCATATAATTTTTGCCCCAAACACAGGAATTATTAATTATTCAGATCAGCAGTCACACTGGAACTTTGCAATTTCAAATATGCCATTTGCTATTGTACTTTAACAGATTTTTCCCAGCAACTCACAGAGGCTACGACGTCCCCTCAACTGCCCGAACAAGCACCTCTATCTTTATGTCCCTCCAAGGCAACTAAGTTTGTCTCTCCTGATGGTAGCTTGGGAAACAGGGCTAGGGGACACAAGAGGTTTAGTTCACAGTTTCAACCTACGAGTTCTTCTCCCTCAAAGGCTGATAATTCCCACCTGGATGCCTACAAGGTTCACAGTGCTACATTCAAGCCACCTCTGGCTGTAGCCCATTTCATTACATTTTTCTGATCCCTGCTGTTTCCATACTGGTCTCTCCAGGAATCAAACTGAGTTCAGTTCCATTTAATTTACAACAGTAACTGTCTGTTGAGAAAGATTTTCTTTCTACATGGTTAAAAATATGTATATACTTAACTCTTTGTGCACCGACACTCATCTAGAGCCTAAAGAACAACATTCAAAAAGCTGTTTAAAACAACCATAAACAGATGCAACACATCTAAATAGCATACATACACATATTTATTTGGCTTTATTTGACCCAAAAGTAATATTACTTAAACCTGAAGTACAGAACACCTATTTGCAGGGATTCACTTAGGTGTTCATTTATACTCTTCTCACCTCAAGAGAAACAAGCCCAGATACATCCTCAGGGATTTTTGTGAGCTGATTAGTCGCTAAGTTCAGTTCTACCATACTAGTCCAAGTCCCGAAGTCCAAGGGGAGAGAGGTCAGCTGATTGTCCTGTGATTTAACATATCAAACATTTAGGGTCTGCGCTTGCAAGAAGTCGGCATGGCATCTGAGAGATTAAACAAACTGCTTACAAAATACTTCATAACAAAATAGTAGATAATTAAATCAGGAGAATAAAATGTTGGTAATTGGCCAAATATTTTTTAAGTACCTCAAAAACATAGTAAGCAGTTCCAATTTAGAGTAACAGAATTGACTCTGTGTTACTAATATGAACTGAAGTGGAAAAATTAGAAGCACATAATTCTCAAGATTTCATGTGTCCCAGTAGTTAAAACATTTTTTTTGTCCTTTCTTTGCTGAATACGGGGAGGGGGGAGAACATAAAATTCACCATAACTTGCAAAGGTGCTATCAGCAACGCTGGAATCCTAAAAATAATGGCATTAGCTTAAAAAAAAAAAAAAAAAAAAAAAACAACAACAACAAAAAAACAAAACAAAAAAAAACCTAAACAAACAACAACAAAACCACCCAGCCAACACACAGAAACCACCACAAACAAAAACCCATAAAAAAAAGAACAAGGAAAAAAAAATACCAAACACACCACAAAGGAAATACACCTTAATGGCTCAGAGTAAAAGCAACTGAAATTAAACTGAACATCTTACTGCTCGAAATGCAGCTACAAAATTTGACCTAGACCAGACACTAAAAAAAAAAAAAAAAAAAAAAAATCTAAAAAACCAGGTCATACAAAGTCCTGGTAAACGTGCAAAGTTACAAACGGGTATGTGATAAAAAATGGTCTTAATGCAAACTAAGAATCTATTTGTGCCAAAAGATATTCTAAAACAGTAGCTGAGCTTAGATACTGCTCAAACATTTTTTTAAAAATAATTTAAGAACTTGAAGCAAACCTATTCCTAGAAAAACATCATCTCTTTTCTCTAGTTCTCTTCACTCTAAGTGTATATAGCACAGACTTAAAGGTTCTTTTTCTGTGCTCTACAACTACTGCCAAAAGTCTCCAAACTCGGGTTTTGAAAGAATATATTCAAAAAAGATCTTTTACATAATTTTGTTTTTAAATCTAAACCGTAACAGTAGAGGGGGGAAAGAAATAAGGTACTCTACATGCTTATGTCTTATTTGAATATTCGAGAACTTTGCAGCCAACTTTCTTGTTTTCATTGTTCAAACTTGAGCAAATGTGACAAACGCTTAACTAACAAAAATAAAGACAAATCAATAACATCTTGATAGTACATTTTTAAACTAATACAGAATTGTTTCTATATGCGACAGCAGCAGTGTCCCCTTCAGCGTGATAAATTCATTCCTTATATCATTAAGTTTGCCAGAATTCATGGAGCAGCAAACAATGCTCCTCATTGATTTTACACACAGTAGCATGTTTCTGTGCCTCACCTTCATGTTCAGCTTACTTAATACTTTAGCTCTAGAGAAAATTCCAAAGGGTATTTTATTGATGCGGTTGTGCTCCATATTGAGAGAGTAGATTGTGGAGAACTGGGACGGGCCACCCACGGGATAGGACTGGAAGCAGTTCCTGGCCAGTGTTAAACTAGTCAGTTTGACAAGGCTGGATAAAAGACCCTGTAGAGAGAAGAAAACCACCCAGGAACTTAGGACAGATTTATTTGAATACATCTCTTTTCCCTCATGGGTCTAATTAGAAATGTTTTCCCCCCTCAAGTCCATCCCCTAAATAAGTGTTGCAACACACAAACCAGTGTTAAATTTGATAAAACCTCCATCAGCAACAGTCTCTGCTCACAGTCGTCAGCCTTTACCTTATTTCCCCCTTTCTCCTTACATACTGCCAGATACAAAAGCAGCAAACTTATCACATTTAAAAGCTTCAGAGGTTTTGTAACTCTTTTTTCCTCCAAACGGTATTTTTTTTTAATAACACATTGCTATGCCTTGGGTAGCTCTGAAGAGCGCAGGGGCAGTGGCTGGCAGGCACAGTCAGCAGCGTGTCCATCCTGAACAGCGGTCCCGGCTTCGGCCAACACCACCCAACTGCAGCTCACTCAATTTTGATGCCTGCTCAAAGTTGAGAGTGGGGCCCAAGGAATTATCAACTGCACGCACCGTTTTTCAAACTGGTGTTTGATACGTCCACTACAAATCTTTGTTAATGTAATAACAATCCATAAGGTGAACACATCTGGTAGAAGTTTCCTTTTAGGCTGTAACAGTTTCAGATAACCAGGCAGGACACAGAAAAAGAATGGGAAGGCAAGGTTTTGGAAATTCTATTTTTTTTTCCTGTCTTCAAAATATTCCTAAATAGTTATTACTCCACTTCTCTTCCCCGCCCCCCCCCCCCCCTTAAGAAATAAAAAGCAAGAAGCCTGGAGTTAAACTGGATAGCAATGGTTGTCCATTGAATCCAGAGTCTTATTTCACTTCGCAATCAAATTAGATTCTACAATCTCAGCAGCGCGGATCTAGGAGTTTATCTGTTAGTTACGTGCCAAGTGCGTTGCTGGAACTGTGGGGATGAATAATGAGATCTAAATTACTGCTGAAGTGTCACCTTTGCTTATTACTATGCCTACTTGAATTCAACCCTATTTGCTTAAGTATTATGGAAATTGGAGATTTATGCGTGGCATTACATACCATAAATAATGCAACATCTGCAATCAGGAACGAGCAGTAAGAAGATAATGATTCCAAGCATATACCTAATGTCAGTATTTCTGGATTGCAATTTCAGCGCTATATTCACTGTAAAAGCTTTAAGAACATGGCTTTGCTCTTTCACCAGGAAAGCTTTGGCTACTTTTCTAAATAGTTTAACAACATTATTGTAAATAGAACAGGATTAAATAGGGACTGGTGTACATGTCATGGCTAAAACTTTAAGCACTGAAATACAATTCTGGGGGCATATCAGCAAATATCAGTGAAGCAATTTTCCCCCTAAAGATAAAATAATGGATATCTTAAAATCAGTATTAATCTAACCTAATCATTAACTAGTATAATCTTTGATTAGGAAATACTGCTTCTAGCTATACTTTAATTAACAGATATTCTTTGTCCTAGAGGTTAGAGGCAGTCCCTGAGCTCAGTTACAAACATACTTTATTGCTTCAAATGGATCTTGGCATTTCAAAAAGCCATTTTTGAAGTCTGCTTCCATACAAAAAATATTAAAAATATGTTAGCTAATACACTCTAATAGCCTAGAGTAATTAAACACATTTGAAGGGAAGCAAGAGAGCTTTGGCAATACAAAGAGAACAATGCTCTTATATCTATGAGAGCTGTGACAGTGCTGCCTTCTCCCAGCCCATCCTTTTAAGCTAAAATATTTATTAGGCATTGTGTCAGCAGCTTCAGCTATGCTTTGAAATTCAGACGTTTCTTCTACAAATACCATTCTTTGTATTATAGCACAGAATGTTTTACTTTAAACAGATTACAGTACAAACTATACACTTCTGCAAGGTAGCAGCTTAAGTGTTAACATATTGTTGGCAAATATATGTGAAGGCGGCAGCACAGTCGCAAAGAGTTTTGTATTATGACTGAATGTATTTTAAAGCAAGTAATCATCCCTCACATTAGCTTTTTATAATTATACCGTAGATGCTTTTATAATACATCTGGGTGGGGTGGGCTAGCTTAGCTCTCATCTTAAAAGCAGCCTGGTGGCTTTCAGTCAGTAGCATTTTCTTAAATGATAGTTTTACCCAAACATTTATTAAATTCTCTGTTTTCAGTCTTTCACTGCCGAGTTTAGAAATTTATCTGAAGGAAAGCAGTTACTTATTGCACTTTGTTACTATGAATATTTTGCCTAACTCCAAATCCATTTTGTTTTTTTCTTCTATGTATAGTTTCCTATATACCTCTTTAGATACATTTTGAATTATTTGATACTAAGAATTTATACTTTTTCTTTTTTTTTTTTGGACCATCATTAAAACAGAACAGACTAAAACTCTACATTGTATCCTGAAGACTTTATCTCCAAACAGTTCTAAAGCAATGGAAGAAATATCCAAAATAATAATCAATCGCATTGGATTTTTTTTCTGGCATCAGAGCAATTCTGCCCAGGCACTAATGCTTCAAGTCAAACATTTACTCTCAATGTTTACTAGCACCAAAAGCATGCAGTATGCAGCCGAGCATCTCACAGTCTGCTACCCTGATAAATCAGTCTCAAGGAAGCAAGAAAAGGAAAATCAGGATGAAAGGTATAACCAACAGTTGAAATAGTTTCGAAGTCTGCAGACATCAAAGCTGTATTTAAAAAGTGGTCTGTAACAGGGACACCTTTCACAGAACTCTAGGGAAGAAGTATAGAAAAGCATACAGATGCACAGAGGACTAGGACTTTCTGCCTCTCCACCCCAGAGCTAGCAAAGCACTCTGTTCAAGGAACGTGCTACTTGAAGAGACTGACAAGGTGGCTTCAGAACTTCTAACTATGGACATTTTCCTTGGTCCCACACTAAGCTAGAAGCAAGAGAGACCAAGGCAAGACAATCAAGTGCAGCAACTCTGAAAACAAAAGCAAGAAAATGGATTTCTCTTCCCCTTTCTCCCATGATCCTCGGAGAGTCACTGGATACTGAAAAATTATGCAAATTTTTCTTTTTCATAACTGACAGAGGTGTATCAATGAGTTGCCAGATGATCTCTCATCGGTGTCAACAGCACACTTTTCCACATTAAGATGAGAATGCTGAGGCCAAGTCGCTGTGACAAGCTTTACCTTCTCTCTTAAAGGTTGTTCCTGCCTCAATTAGATGGGAAAGAGATATCCCATTTTTCTACTTCTTCCCTACCTCCATGAAACAGAAACACTGAGAAGCTCTTATCTAGCTTGAACGGTGGGAACCTGGACTCCTTATTTAAGGTTTTCTAAAGAGACAGGACAACAAACATAATCACATGTATTGCTCCCACTTTTGACTGAAGTTGTATGACATCAGTTCTTCTATACTAGTTAGACACACCTAATATGTACAGAATTGAAATATTTCACACACATCTAGATTAAAACAAAGGGTATTCCTCAGACCTGTGATGCAAGATGAAGTAATTTCACATGTTCCAATCACTCTACAAAACACCAATGCTTTACACGAACATTCCCTCCCAAATCCACTCCCTCTAATTCTCACCTCTGGTAAAGTAGAAATGTTGTTGTTCTCCAGGTTCAGTTCATCAAGTTCACTGCATTTTGCTAAAGACTTCGGAATTGCTGACAGCCTATTGTACCTCAGGCCAAGACGACTTAGACTGGACAGATTTCCTACAGGTAGGAAACAGTTATTAATATATCGTTAGATTAACACAAAGGCACAGAACAAGGTTTGACTTCTGATTCTTCTGTTGTCTCACACTCTACACTCCGCACTTTTCATATGGTGAAATGGAGCTATCATCCCAAAACAAGAGATTCACAGAATACAGTGCTTTCCAACACTGAAGTCGACCGTGCAGTAGAAGTATGGTGTGCATATTACATATTCTTCTTAAGCTGTGCATGATACGGTAAGCAAGCAAGGCCTATGTCCTATTGTAGAAGTCCTTCTATCCTGATCTTTCTACCAACAAACAACTCTATCATTTTCCAGATGTCCCCAAAATAACTTTTTTAAACTAGATAGCATCGTTCAATGCCATGACTCATATTACCAGAACTTCGGCGTACATCACACACCTCAGGTCCTGGCAAAACAATTTCCTCTACAGGGAAAAAAACCCCCTTTACCATCCTCCAAAAGCAACAAAGTCTTTAAAAAGTGATAGGGGAAAAAAAAAAAGCTTGCAACTTTTCTGCATGATACCAAAAGAAAAGTATGGAGGAAGTCCACAAAAATCTGGACAACAACGCACGTAAAAACCTTACTGAATATATTGCCAGGCCAAGAGTCCCAGTTGATAATGTATTTCTGTCAGGAAAAATATTCTTGAGAAACTTGCAACTTGAAAATTTCCCATCTGAAGCTCCCTTTAGCTCCAGTCTTTACTATCTAACAAGTACTCAAGACCAAAATCAACTGCTTAAGGATGTCTTTGAACTATACGGTGCTGGGGCATTTAGACTCTCCTGCAGGTAGTAAGACCTTGAACTTCACTGAAAAGTCAGCTGGCAAAAGGTACAAAGAACAGTGATTAGTCTTCTGACTCATCCCTACGATCAGAAAACGTGTCTGTGCACGTGTGTACATCGCAGTAGTGGAGCTTGTGAACAGATTCACACAATCAATCAGTTCCTTGCAAAACTGATTTTGGGGTCAGGAAGGCCAAGGCGCAGCTGGAGTTGAACTTGGCAAGGGATGCAAGGAATAACAAAAAGGGCTTCTACAGGTATATCAACCAGAAAAGGAAAGTTAAAGAAAGCATACTGATGAACTGATGAATAAGAATGGTGACCTAGTATCAACAGACAAGGAGAAGGCTGAGGTACTCAACGACTTTTTTGCTTCAGTCTTCTCTGGCAACCGCTCTCCTCACCCCTCCCAAGTCAATGGACAACATGTTTGGGACCAGGGGGGTAAAGCCCCTCCCACTTTAAGGGAGGATCAGGTTCATGACCACCTGAGGAACCTGAACATATATAAGTCTATGGGACCTGATGAGATTCATCCCAGACTCCTGAGGGAATTGGCTGATGTAGTTGCCAAGCCACTCTCCATGATATTTGAAAAGTCATGCAGTCAGGTGAAGTCCCTGGTGACTGGAAGAAGGGAAACATTGTGCCCATTTTTAAAAAGGGTAGAAAGGAGGACCCTGGGAACTACAGCCCTGTCAGCCTCACCTCTGTGCCTGGGAAGATCATGGAACAGATCCTCCTAGAAGCTATGCTAGAGCACATGGAGGACAGGGACATGATTCGAGACAGCCAACATGGCTCAACCAAGGGCAAGTCCTGCCTGACCAACCTAGTGGCTTTCTACGAGGGAGTTACCATATCAGTGGACAAGGGAAAAGCAATGGATGTCATCTATCTGGACTTCCGTAAAGCCTTTGACACAGTCCCCCACAACATCCTTCCCTCTAAACTGGAGAGATATGGATTTGATGGGTGGACTGTTCAGTGGATAAGGAATTGGTTGGCTGGTCACATCCAGAAGGTAGTGGTCAACGGCTCAATGTCCAGATGGAGATCATTGATGAGTGGTGTCCCTCAGGGGTCTGTACTGGGACCAGTGCTGTCCAACATTTTCATCAATGACATTGACAGCGAGATTGAGTGCACCCTCAGCAAGTTTGCAGATGACACCAAGCTGAGTGGTGCAGCTGACACACCAGAAGGACAGGATATCATCCAGAGGGACCTGGACAAGCTGGAGAAGTGGGCTTGTGTGAACCTCAAGAGGTTCAACAAGACCAAGTGCAGGATCCTACACCTGGGTCGGGGCAATCCTCGGTTTCAATACAGGCTGAGGGATGATGTGATCGAGAGCAGCCTTGTGGAAATGGACTTGGGGGTACTGATGGACAAAAAGCTCGACATGAGCCAACAATGTGCGCTCGCAGCCCAGAAGGCCAACTGCATCCTGCGCTGCATCAAAAGAAACACGGCCAGCAGGTCGAGGGAGGCGATTCTGCCCCTCTACTCTGCTCTGGTGAGACCTCACCTGGAGTACTGCGTCCAGCCCTGGAGCCCTCAGCACAAGAAGGACATGGAACTGTTGGAACGGGTCCAGAGGAGGGCCACAAAAATGATCCGAGGGCTGAAGCACCTCTCCTACGAGGACAGGCTGAGGCTTGTTCTGAAGAGTTGGCATTGTTCAGCCTGGAGAAGAGAAGGCTGCGGGGAGACCTTATAGCAGCCTTCCAGTACTTAAAGGGGGCCTTTAGGAAAGACGGGGACAGACTTTTTAGCAAGGCCTGTTGTGACAGGACAAGGAGCAATGGTTTTAAACTAAGGGAGGGCAGATTTAGGCTGGATTTAAGAAAAAAATTTTTTACAATGAGGGTGGTGAGGCACTGGAACAGATTACCCAGAGAGGTGGTAGATGCCCCATCCCTGAAAACATTCAAGGTCCGGTTGGATGGGGCTCTGAGCAACCTGATCTAGTTGAAGATGTCCCTGCTCATTGCAGGGGGGTTGGACTAGGTCACCTGTAAAGGTCCCTTCCAATCCAAAGCATTCTATGATTCTATGAAAACATTTGCCTTTTACACTCATTTTTACAACGACTCATGGCACAACAAATTTGTTCTGCAAATTGAAGTACCAGAAACACACATTAGAAAAGAAACAAGCAAGAATAACCAGAAATAATTTAAAAAGATGAAGGGAGTTTAATATGTACAGTCTAACTACTCATTAAATGAAGGATATATTAATGTCTATGCATATGTACTTATACAAAGGTTATTGCAACACAGCAAAGGAAGAAGCAAATGTAGTGTATGAAATACACTTGGAAGCAAAGGACAAAACAAAATTAAAAGAAATGGAGACTGAAAATTAATACAAATACTACAATGGGATCTGCTAGACAGAGGAAAAGTCCCAACAAAGGAAGTGGCAAAATACCTCTTTCTTGAACTTGGTCAAAATATACTGTAAGAACTCGGTCAAAATATACTGAAAGAATGACCCTACATCACCAAGTAGCTGGGATTGTAGCTAATAAAAACTGGAATTGGGAATGTTGTATGATTCACTGTAGTTAATAAAATGGAGATTCACAAGAGCAGTGAAAGTAAAAGAAAAACAAACCACCACAAAAAAAATAATCCCTCAAAAAACCCCCAAACATAAAAAACCTTATATAGAACAAAAATTACCCAGGTCTTACAAACCAAGACAGAAAAGAGGATGAATTTTCAGTGCATATCTGATATTTAGCTAACAAGCTTAGCAACAAGTTTCACTTAGTATTGTCAATAACAAAACAAAAGTTAAAACAACAGGTAGTCACCTGGAGCTGCTTAACTAGTAGTATCTCCCATTGGGATTTTTATTTATACTTTTTAAGTGGTTTCTTTCTGAGCAAATATACAATTAGCTTTTGCAGAAGCAGCAAAAAAGTCTTCCTGTAACCAAAAGAGGCATTTAAAATCCAGGGCTATCAATATTGCTCTCCAGTGCACAAAACTTCATCTTTTGAGGTTAAATCCTAAAGTGCATGTACACACTGAAGAGAATAATTAAGACCTATTTTGAGCCTACAATCCACTAGTATAAAGATGTACATTTGTACATAAGATAGCTATTTCATGCCCTATTTGGCGAGATCTGGCATTGCTGGCTGTATAGGAAACTGGCCTCACTTCACATGATAGACATCCTATTGCAAGGCACCAAGATCATTAGGATTCGCCATTCCAGGGATGAACAAAGCACATCCTGACTGCATTTCTCTGAATTGTTATTTAATGCTTTACTAACAAAACAGGTGACAAACTTTACACAAAATAAGATATCAATCTACTGTTCTTTTTCACTACTTAAACCTTGAGCTAGATGCTGATCTGGATTTTTCAGGCAAAGAGGACGAACGGGGAACGGCTCTAGCAGACAGCATGATGCCAACTGTTGCTTAGCAATACAACGTCGCTATGCCAATTCCCAGATTGCGAGCACAGGCTGTATGTACATGGCTCTCTTCCTACCAGCAACGTGGCATTTCAGAAAAATGAAACAAGGCAGCCATTAGAGAGTCAAACTGTACCATAATTTTCCAGGAGAGAATGACACACGTTGGCTAGCCTCATGGCATTATCAGAAAGGAGGCATAAACACCAGCTCCCAGTAATTTTTTCTTATCATAAGTAGCATTTCTCAATAGAACTTTACCACTGTTTCTCTACTAGTTATTTTTCTCCTCCATGGGGAAGGCATGAAAGGCATAACAGAAGACACATCCTTCGTGTACCACATTCCCTGTGAGTGTTTCACATACCACAGCGCTAAATACAGTTATTCCTGAGAACTGAACAAAAGCAGCAACGTCTCAGCTGGAGCAGCAACGTCTCAGCTGGAGCTTCACCAGTAGCACCTCTCCCACTGCTGCTGGAAAGGCTGTCCTGCACCCAGCTGATGCAGGCAGTATGGGCCACCTTCTCATTTCAAGCCAGAATTTATTTATAGCCAATTTATTGCCATTTAGTCTTGTGTCAACAAGACTCTGACATCTTTTCATCCTCATCAGAGTTCATATTCACACCTCATTGTGAATGTATCACGGTGAGAAAAACTTATCAGCTTTTAGCTTTCCATGCTGGAGAAGCCAGATCTTAGTCTCCTCTTCACAAAATAGGATGATCCTTATAGCTCTTCCCTCTGCTCCGTGTGTTAAAACTTACCGGGTTTGTTTGTCTGTTTGTCTTTAAAGAAATGCCCAGAGTTTTAAAAATTAGGAGTGTCAGATTTAGTGTCCAGTACCATTATGTTAATATTTGCCTCCATGGTCCATGGGCAGCTGGCTAACGTGCTCAGGCCACCTTGCCAGCTCTCTGACCGCCAAGTGACAAACTCCGTTTTACAACAGAAATTGTTACAAGTTGCTAAACAGCAGACCTTGAGCATTGCACAAACAAAAATGATCCCACTTACAGCTCCCTGAGCTCAGGATTACCCAGCTGATACTCATATTCTAAGCCGCTTTACAGTGCCTGCACCCATCTCCATCTTCTCCAGTTCAGCTACTGGTTTCTGAGATGGCACCATATTAGGTACACCGCTGACGTAGTTAAGTCTAAGAAATAAGGTGAGGAAAGTAACAACTGATGATGATCAACTCAGACAGTCACCAGAATCATTTGCGGTTGTACTTTGTCACTGAAACCATACCTCAGCGGTTCCTCTTAAAACAGCCCCTCACAGGTAGAGTGACTCAGAAAATGCAGCAATAGATGTTCATAAACATGACAGTTTGATAACCACAACTGAAAAGCAGCTACTAGAAGGAAAAGCAGCAAGCAAACCCCCTTCCAACTTGTTTTCTTAGGGAGCCCATTACAAAAACCTTGTAAACTCAACGGCCCCATCCATTGGTACTTCTAAAAATATGATACTGAAGCCTGACTAAGCCCTAAACATATCCCAGGCTTAAGAAAGTCACTGAAAAATTGTTTTAGTTCAACTTCTGGTGTGAACAGTCACTCTTGGGAACCAGACTTCACACAGTCACCTTGTTTCAGGTCCATTTTCTCACCAGCAAAGCACACTAACGCGCATCAGTGGGCTCCACTTTGCCCAGCTCTCAGGTTTGAAGCAACGTAAGTGCAGAATTCATAATCACTTCCATGGAGTGATTGCATGTCTCTCTCAGGGTTAGCTGTTTAATTTACACAGAAATGAATTAAAAATTACTGGGAAGCATGCAAATCCAGAAACATTAAATTAAACTTTGTTACTATAAACGGGACTCTAAATAGATGGTTTAAATTAAGTTCTTTATTAAAGGTACCTCAAAAATATTAGTCAAAAAAACCCCACCCAGGTGTTTGCCAATCCCAAAATGAAGGGAAGACTGGAAATATAGCAGAAAACCATGCTTACAAAAAAACACACTTTTTAGAAAGACCACCTGAAGTGGTTCTCCAAGTAGGAGCAATACATCTCTTCCTTGAATATTTCAAAATCAAGAGAAATAGGATCTGGTATGTTGAATAATATAAAGAGATCCAAATTCCTAATTCAAAGTCCTACCAGTGCTTTCTAAAGAGAGTGACAAATGCTTTCTTCTGAGATTTACCCCACCTCTTCCTTTCCCTCCCTTAGTTAAAATAATCCTTCAAATTCCCTATCCTTAGATGAAGGGTCATTACTTAGTGCAAAGTATTACTACATCTTTACTAAAAGACGGAATAATCAGTGTGTTTTATATAACAGTTCGTCAAGCTAGTTTGCTATCAGGATCAGTTGCTTTCTCCTAAATAAACCAGAAGCATCAGATCAATTTAAAATCTGCTCACTAGAGAAAATTATTCTGCAGGTAACGTTAAAAACACAAATTGGACTTACAAGAACTGTGCACATCAAAAACCCGTAAGATGGTAATCAAAAGTATACATGAACCTCAGCACACAATAGATAATTGCAAGAACTTGCTACAAACAACATGGCACTATTAAGTATTTCTGATGGTCTAACGTCTATAAATATTCTTAGGTTTTGATTTGACTAAACTTTGCACACAATGAGTAGCCACTTATTAAAGAACATGTTTTACATGACCACACATTATTTCATAGAGCGCAGTTCACTTAATTCACTGAGGGATCTTCTTCTAAGAAAGAAATTGCTATTTTGCATACAAAAGGTACCAGATGCCATTTTTAACAAATAGGAAGAGTTACATCCAAAATTAATAAAAAATTAAAAAAAAAAATCAAACTTTATCTTACTTTTAAAAAAAACCATACATTAATTAAGCTGAATACACCACAACACATTAATCTTGTAGTGAGAATAACAAAGATGAAAATATGGAAGAAAAAGCCAGAAGAGGTTCAATGAATATGTTACAAAGCAGGTGGGACCTAAGGGCCTTAAAAGAGTTGAAAACTGTACAGGAGAGACCAGACAAGCTAGAGATGGCCAGCTATGGATAGAGATTAAACACTGCGCTCAAATATTTCAAAAGTGCTCCTAGCCTAAAATAGCCAATAAGTCAGACCATGCCTGTATCACACTTTGTACTTACTATATATTAGTTTTTCCAGATGTCAGCCATACTCCATGACAATTGTTGAACAGTTTCACAGATTTTTAGGTGAAAGGAGCTGTTGACATGTTTAATCTAATCTCTTGTGAGAAAGCAAACCATTTCCCCCGATAGCTGTAGAGTAAAACGAAAGGCTTCAGATAAACCGTTTTAACCTTCAATTGCATTCCACAAGAAAAGACCTTGTCTGCCAATGTCCAACAGTGCAACTGCATGAAGTGACTGGTCTGGCAAGACATCCTGAAGGTGATCTCAGGGAGCACATTGCAGAGGAAAGCAGAACAAAATCCCACAGTCATTACTCATCTGATCTGGGAACAACTCCTTCCTAAATCAAAGCCTATAGATTTGTATGAATGCAAACTTGTGTCACCAATCAATCATCCGAGAGAGGTCAAATCCTTTCTATAACCTGCAGGGCTGAAACATCCCTAATGTTTAATACGCTCTGGCTAAAAGCTGATGTTTTAGGAAAATTGGGAATGGGGACAGAAAGATGATGGGGGTGGAAGGGCAACCACTCAGGAAAACTGGAGAGGAGGAGAGAATCCCTCCTGAGCATTGCTACCAACTACCAAAGCCAAAGCATGAAATGTAATTATACTCTTCCAAATACAAAGATATAGTTGAACGCAACACAACGCTTCACTTACGAACTCCAGATTTTACTGGTTTAACAGGAAAGTGATTTTTAGTGTATTTTAATTTTTCTTTCCAGCCACCAATACCTCCTGATACATCAGGCCAGTGTAGGAGGGAGATTCAGACTCACAAATTACAAGGTCAGCAGGGTCCATCATTTTTTGTCCTGCTCAAACCAAAGTGCATTATCTTCCTTACACAAAGTCTAGGAATTCTCCTAAAAGATGTTACCTATTGGAAAGCTATTTAACATCAATTTAAAATTAATCTCTACCACCCTTACTGCTGTAAATGCCATTTGAAGAGAGCAAAGATATTCCTCTCTGTTTTCAGTCTAACAGTAACAACCAAAGACAGGTTTTCCCTCATTATTTCAAAATTAAGGCTAAAGCGTGACCATGTCAGCAGTTATTTATTTTTCAATTCTGACTGAAGACCATAATCATTGCTGACTGCATATATGTGAAAGATGCACACAAGATGCTGGCAAAACTCAAGTGACAGAGGCTCAAGTATCTGACATGCGCCACACAGAACACCTGCATAAGGCCAGGGAGCACAAACTCTTAGTGACATGTTTCTGAAACTGTCTAAGCTATGAAAATTCAACTTCATTTAACATGCATTCACCAAAATGCATGTAACTAATGGACCTGCTTGTCTTGATTCTGACGTATTCCTCTGAATCACTCTTCCCTCATGTCTGCTTCTTCCATAAAGAAAATAAGATTATGGGCTTTTTCTTTCTGCAGTATACAAATCATTCCAAAAATGCTGAGCTGCAGTTATAATATATCTGTACATATTGGTCTCTGCATCTAATTACTGTGTGATGGTATGTACATTCACTAAAATAAACTGTCCTCATCCTAGTCTTACCAGGAAGAATATCCAACCAAAATACAAAATAAAAAATATTTTCATAAATACACATCAAATCAATAAACTCAGAATTAATAAGCCAATAGAAGCTAGCCTAACTTTTACAGAAAAACAGTACATATGTATTTAACTATATCAGGCTTGCATTGGAGATTTATGTATTAAAACAAAAAAGGGAAGTTATAATTAGCTGAAAATGATACAAAAATACAAAAACACTTCACACTGCAACAGAGTCAAAAGCAACAGTTGGGGCTTATTTTGAGCTATCAATGAAAGTGCTGCATTTTACTCAGTTCATACTTCATACAATGACAGAAAGCAACTGAAATGTATTTCATTTAATTTTTCATTGGTAGTCTTTTTTCCTTTTCAGTTGACTATTTAAAACCTTTCTGTGAAACTGAAGATTTATATAAATGTAAATCACATTGTAAGAACAGTTTATACCTAACTGGCAATGCAGAAAAAAACATTAACCTTTCCTAAGTGATAGATGTGTTTAATTTTTTTAAGTCTGCCCCACTATATAGAATAAACATATAAAATGTATAACACATGAATATACATTTATAATTTTAGCTAACTAAGGAATGTGAGAATTATTGCACTCAGGGCAGAGATCCACCTAGTATTTTCACTCCAGAAAAAAATGCTCAACAGCAGATACCAAGAGAAGAACCTAAGAAAAGGGAAAGCACACCCTGAAACTTCCCCAAGAGCTGGGGGAAGATTCAACAGCGTGTGGCTCGGCGACTTCCTGAATTTAGCAGCAACTGATACATTTTTTTTCTGCATAATTGTCACGTTGCCCTGTAAGCTTTTAGCATCTACAGCAACCTGTGCGAACACCAACACCCAAGCGTTCCCTACCCGTCGCATGCAGTACAGTCTGCTTTTAACAGGTTTGAGGTTGACACTCACAGCTTTGCTTCATCCCTCCCGTTCTGCCGTTGGAGGAGGCAGTGAGCAGTCACTTCCCACTTACCCTCTCCTGCCACTCACTATTTTCTAGCCAATTTCACTGCTTTACATTTACTAAGTCTAGAATTGAAGCCAACGAGAACCAGAAGCTTCGTTCCCTTTATGAGGCCACCATGAGCACTAGCAAAGGCTTATAATAACCTGAAAATGAGAATAAAAGAGCGGGAGCCACTGCTTTCCACCAGATAAAGAAAAGGCCGAGCTTATTGCAATTGCCCAATACTAGCAGAATCTAATTAAAAAGGTTTCATTAACAGCACAGTCCAAGAACAAAACCTTAGACAAAGCACTGAACGCTGATCAGATCTCCCAACGGGAGCCTCCGGAAAGGGGCTTGATCCTGCAAAGTACTGAATGCTCACAGACCAATGCACTAGGTCATGTGCTTAAATTTTAAGAATGTGAATGTAGCCATCAAAGCCGGAGCAGCCTGTGCACTTTGCTCCATCAGAGCGGTGAGTAATTAGTAACATCAAACCCATCAGTCACGTACGAACATCAGCCCTGAGCACCAAGGGAGCTGCAGGTGCTCTGCCGGGTCTCATCAGGACCAGCACATTTGTCAGACGTTTCAGAATAAGACTTCTCCAGTTTTTGCTAAGCCTGCTAAACTTGAAATACCATTTTAAAGTAGTTCCACTTTTCTACAGAAATATCTTGACTAGGACTTCTAGGGACTCAAACGTTCTCAGCCACAATTTGTATAATCTGAGCTGTACCAATTATATACACCTGGTCCTGGTCACGATGCTTCATGTTTTATCAACCATATGTTTTAAAAGCACAACAGTGCTCTCAGAGGTACACTGGGGCTAAACGGGTTAGAAGCCTAGTTTGTAGCACAATTTCAACCAGCAAAGATGGCAAAGCTACTCCATATAATATTTGCTTTCATGACAGTTGTGATTTCAGCTTCTGAGCTCATGTGTCGCAGCAAAGGGCAGGAATATAGTGCAGGGCTTTGAATGTCTCTCATTTTCCTAACCATCTCTTAGGAACAGTGCCATGTCAGACACTGGAAAGTGTGTCCAGTGACGGAATTTTTTGTGCTTTTAAAGCATCATTTTGGAACATTTACAACTGACTATTCTTTTTCTTATTAAAATATCTGTTGCCATAAATGTCCATGAATATGGCACATTTGACTATAATCAAACTGCACACGTAAACACACAAAACTAGAAAATTACAAGAGAGATGAAGAATCTGATTTTTTTAAAAGCTGTAATTCTGTTTCTGTTGAATTTCTTTCTCAAATAAGTGTTTCTGTGCTTTTTAAATAAGAAATTGTGAACACATTTGTACAGAATGCTAAAATTAAAAGTTCAAAGAGGGAACATTCACAATGTGGTATTTGCAGCACAAAATTTTCTAAGCTAGCTTGTAATCCAAAGAAACACTTTACTCCACCCAAAATTTGCTTTCTCTCTGTCTCAAAAGTCCAATTATTAATTTTAATATAAGTGGTATGTTCTTCACCTTATTTTATATATCTTTTGGATATATTAGTGTGCCAGCTAAGTATACAGAGATAAGACATTGTGTAAATAAAAGTAGATCATAATTACACACACACACAAAAAAAAAAACCACGCCATGGGGGTGGGGGGGAAATCTGCAATTAAAACAGTAAGCAGCTAAGATCCCACTATGGTTTTGATTCTAGACTTGAGACTTTTGGAATGTGCTAAGCCGTTCCACAAAGCTCATTTTTCTTACAGGAAGTGATCTAATATACAAAGTACTTTACAATTTTCAATCAACAGAAATACAGATATGAATGTATTAAGCCAATATCTATAAAGCAAGACATTAGGTCACTTCCTGACAACTAATATCTAAAATCGACATTTGTTACTGCACGAACGCATGCTTATACAGCATTAGTTGAAGCAAGAACTTTGTATTTTTACAGAGTGGGTACATTGGCTCCGCTACCTCTGTAATCATTGCTGATGCATAATCCCTTCCCTGCCACTCCCCTGCATGTCACCCTCCAACATCCCTTCCTTACAGCTCCGGCGCATTTCAGTACAGTACTGTTAGTTAGCAAACAAGCTTTTTTACTTAGAAAACAAGCTTTTTTCCCTTTTTTTTTTTTTTTTTTTAATTGGTGGATTCAGAAATCTTTCTGTGGTAAAACCAAAACTTGGTTAGATAGTCCAGCAGTGAATTTAAGAAGCATTTTGCAAGGGGTTGTGGTTTGGTGTGGTGTTTTTTTTTTTTTTTTTTGGGGGGGGGGGGGAGGGAGGAGGGAAGGGGTCCATTTTGAGGGGAGGGAGAAATAGAAAAGGAAGGGGGCTGTTTGTTTTGCAAAGCAGCTTGACAAAAACATCCCTCTCAAGAAAAAAAAAAAAGAAGGCCTCCATCAAAAGGGTGTTGGTGGGGGAGGAGGGGACAGACCTGGCAGTAATGGAAAGTCTGTTCCATAACAGGAGGCTCATAGTACATTAAGTATTTATAACGAGCAAATGTGCTTGGTCTTTTTTGTACCTTGTGTGCGACCCCCACTCCATTTGACTGAACTGGGGAAACATTAACAGCACTTACATATTAAGCATACTGAAACCTGGCAGCGTGTAAATGTTGCAAGAAAAGCCAGTTGTGCCAAACACCAGGTAGATAACCGCGAGCAGGGAAGAGACAGAAACTGGAGCGAGAGATGGAGAGGCTGGAAAGGCCGTCCCGCAGCCGCACCGAGCAACGCACACCAGGCAGCCATGCGCCATTTACTCGCTGGGTTTTTCTCAGTACTCAAAGTCTCTCGCTGAACAATCCTAACCACAAAGCAAGCTGTAATCTAAAAATCAAGCCACAGCTTGCTTTAATGTTGAACCAAAACTGCGATGACTAAGAAATAAAGCCAATGTTGCTGAACTGGCTACGGCTGCCTTTTCTGTACCATGCATAAATGTAGGTTGATCATTATCATTTAAGCTGGAGTTTAAAATTTTTCCCTTCAGTATTTAATTCTGGCTGTTTGTGAACTATGTGTGTCACGAACACCTATTTCTGATTTTAAGTTTTTACTCTAAACAGAAATGCTCAGCTACGACATGTTGGTCAACACAAACAACAGGTATTTTCCAGTGGAGCAAAAACTGAATCAGTGTATGGTTAAAGACACAACGGTGCACTGCTGTCTTTTACCATTATTCATCTGTCTTTGGTGGTTTGTTGAGCTATATAGCACTGATATTCAGCTCAGAGAAGCACGTAAAGAGACAGCTATATACATTTAAAAATAAGTAACTTCAAAACACTATAAAGACAATGCAATGGAAAAACAAAACAAAGAAAATAGGCAGAAATCCAGTCCAACCAGGTATGAACCTGACTCAACAGAAACCACCTAAGCTTACAATAACTTTCTGAAGAAACAGATGAGTCCAAACTATCTTGATTGCATAGGCAGCAATTTCCTATCTATCACAAATGACTTAACTGCCTAAGTAACTTTGTGCGTCTCCTACCCAAAGACCTTTCCCTGTAAGCAGCCTTGCAGCATATGATAAGATTTTTGTAGTCCTCCGAGAAGCTCAGTGACTGCCAGTCACTAAACAACTCAGTAAATCGTACTACTATTCTGCACAAGAATCAACAATAGTGGTCTATAAGCCCTGACAATGGACATCTCACACTTGCTTAGAGAATTTTTCCCATAATTAGCAGTTTATCCAGAGAACTCGCTTCCTAAATGACATGTACACCACACATAAGTTTTATGTAAAACAACTTTCAATAAGATTTACAAAATAGCTACAAAAATAAAAGGTGTGCTTATGAATTGTGTAAGTTAGATGCAAATTCCAGATGGAACGGGATCTCCAGAGTTTAAAAATACCATCAATCCAGGAAGGAAGTTTAGCTCCAGTGGATATTTCATCAATGTAAACTCTGTTCAGGTCAAACTTTCTAAACAAAAAGCCACAGTAACTCCACACTCAACAATTTACTGCTAGAAGAAAAGATGGAGTGTTGTTAAGTGGTTCCTCACTCTTCTGCTCATTCACTTTATTATGTGTTAAAGTACATTAACAAAATGTTCAACATTGAATATTGTTTAAGTGATAACGTTAATTCTTCTGAGCATGTTCTGGTGACAAATAAGAGCTTAAAATCATGATGGCCTTGTTTTTTGTCTTGTTAAATCACAGCATGCATCTTTATCTGCCATCTGTTTAAAACTGATTTAATTAAATAGGAAAAGTCATATTTTGTTGCTTCATCCTATATGAGATTCTGACACCAACCAGGATGGTGTTTATTTCAGTCCATTATTCCCAATCTAAGTTGCAAACCCTCTGTATGTTATTGCATTAGAGCATGATAACTGTGGACTTGGAAGGTTTTTTTTTTTAGTCTTTCTACTCATTTAAAACTTGTATATTTTTAGTTCTATTTTCCTTTAGCCAAAGATGTTAGTTAGAACTATCTGCCAAAGTATTACACTTCAAGTCTTTTAGCCTTTTATTCCTTTATATGCTCAGTCTCATTACAAAATGGACAGACAAGCTGTAGACATTTACTTGTAACCACAGAACACCTTAAATCAGAGTTAGAAGTGATGGATTTTTTTTCCTTGTAACTCTCATTCTTAGACAATGCCGCACTCCACCGCACAGCTAAATTTAATAATGTAATTCAGAGAGCTAGAAATTACATTTAAGGTAACACACACACGTTGCTTTTAATCTCAAGTGTGAAGCTGCCTTGAGCTGAACACCAGTCATTCTACAGACCCCAACCAAATACTCATTCTTAAATTTGTTCCTCTTACTGAACATTCTGAAATAGCGATTTATTTTCTCTTCTCCAGCCTCTTCACATACCTATGGTTTCTGGTAGGTCCAAGAGCTCATTGTGCTGCAAGTCAAGGTTGGTGATCTGCGTGCAGCTTCCAATCTCTTCTGGAAGATGTTCAAGCTGATTGTGCGCTACATCCAGCGTTATGAGGTTACACAACTCACCTAAAAGCACACAAGAAAACCAAAACATCAAGTTATTTAATGTACAGCTCTAGACAATGACTTCCACACAGAGATTAATAGAATCAGACAGGTTTGGGGATAATCTGAAAAAAAAGTTGTTACTACCATAAAGTTATACATATAAAATAAGGCATTACAGGATCATAATTTCATCAGTCAGATCTAAAACCTGACCAACAATTTTGAAAAACTCAGATAAAGCTTTCATAGATTCTCTGAAGAAAATCTTATTTATTTATTAATTTTCTTCTGACAGTTCAAGCTGTGGAATACGAGTACAAAACCTATACCTCACACTTGTTTCAGGCTGACCAGAAGTTTAAAACATCACGGAATAATTGAATTGTATTGAATTTTGAGAAACTGAGATCTGTTTTTATACCATGAATTACTTTCGTGCACAAAAACAACAATTAAGAGACATCAAAATTAGTGGCTGACAACCTAGATAATCCACCTGAAGTCCTGAGTGTTATTTTTAATCATTTTTAGTCATCACAAAAAAGGCAACATATGATAAGTAAACTGTAAACCTATTTACACAGAGTATTATATTTTATATATGCAAGCAGAGCTGTAGCAAATGAAAGTTTGAAATAAAAGGCTTGAAATAAGGCTTATCTCTTAAGCCTTAAAAAAAGATCGGATTTGCTTAGAGTTTAGAGCTACTTTACACTGAACTGCTTCATTCCTGATATTTACACATTAATTTAAAAGTACAGCTAGGCACAGCTCTCTACATACAGTAGTTTCACCTATTTTAATGACAAACATACTGTGTTCTGAGCAATAGCTTGTTGGGTTTAAAAAAAAGTGTGTGCATGAATACACGTGCATGCATTCACATTTTTTGCATCTGATGAAGGTGAAATTAATGCAAATGATTTGAACAGCTTGAACTCTATCCAGTAAAGATGAGGTCACTGTGTTTGTGTATAAGAGCATGACTCAGTGAGTAACAAATTTGGAAGAGCAGCAAATTCCTTTTGAGGAGCAAATGTCTATTTTTAAGCTTCAGTGTTTTATCTTTGACACAATCCTTTAAGGATTTGCCCACAGGCCTGCAGAACTAGCTTGGGCAAGTTCTAACGTGTAAAGTGTCTACCCATTAGATCAGCAGATAATCACAAATGGTGACTTAATAAATCATAAAATATTTATGAATTCAAACTCTGTATTGCGTTGCAGGTGTCATGTAGCCACAATACTTAACTACATACCACGAAACAGTCGTGAAAGGCCAGCAAAAAAAAAAAAGCCAACCCCAACAGCTTCATTATTCCATTTTTTCTTAGACTGTTAACATAAAACTGATCTTATTTCCTGCATTGATTAACCCAAATTGGGATGTTTTTCTATAAAATAGGCAGATGGAAGTGTAAGGGGGGTGCTTAAGCAGCTCCTCCATCACTGTGTGTGTGTCCCCTCTCAAGTCAGCATTCAAGTGTATTCTAGAGTCAACAGTCAAACATGCTGTATCCAGCACTGCATAAATCACACAGTTCAATGCCATTAATATGCAGAAGAAAGCAAATTTAAGAAAAAATTGAGCAAGAGTTAATATTCTATGGTAGGAGTGTCTTTTTGTTATTCATGAAAACAAGTGGGCAAAGTGTAGAAGGCAATAGAAGGAGGAAGAAAAGCTTGTTCAAAATCCCTCCCTTTAAACAAACAAAAGAACCACCCCACAAATCTTTAGTAAGATAACTCAAGAACCTTCACGCACTTTGGGGCAGTAGTTTTCACTTCATGATTGCTGTTTTCATTTGTTTTCACTTCAGGCCTAAACCAATGATGTCAAATTTGAAATATGGCATAAATTTCATTTCATCACACTGATTTCTCATTTACTTGACTCTTCCCACTCTACATCTGCTGAAGTCGAAGAAAGACTTGGGTTTTTGCAGCAACATTTGCTGCACTTCATTTTTGCACCTGCTGAAAACTTTGACAACAGCAAGCTATGTGTTTGAAACAAACATCTTACTAGCTAATTCTGGGGAGGGAAAAAAAAGAAGAAATGCCTATGTTTATTTAGAGAATTAAGGGCAAGCTAACACGTTGGTTTAATTTGGATAGCCATACTTAATATTGTTACATTAAAGATGCAGGCATTATTTTTAAAAGCGACCCTGGTAAACACTTAATAAAAATTTTGAATGTTAAAATAGATTGAGGACTGCCCAACAAATTTTAGACTTTAGAGCAGAAATCAAGTGAAAGTTAAAGCCCTGCCATGAAGTACAGTGACTTAAGGAAAGCAATTTCAAGAGATACTATAATATTCAGCTTTTAGTTCACATTGCTCAGTAAGGAATCTTACTCTTGGACGTAATATGGTTTGACAGCATCTCACCAGAATGTTCTTTTTTCCCCCCTAAGGGCAGAAGGAGAGGGGAGGTGAAGTGCTGTTGGCACTGAAATTCTTTCAATACTTTAACTTGGATTGCTGAGACACAGCACAGAGAGTGTGCAAGTCAACAGAAAGCACTCAAGGTACATTTCTCCTGTTGTTCTCCATGACATATAGAAAAAATTCTTACATCCAATATGCTTAACAAGGTGAAAAATGTTTAGGTGATGTGGTAGAGGCTCATCTTCACATGCAAAGGCACACAGAGGAGCAGCAGTGGGTGGGAGAACCCAAATACTGGCTGTCCCAGGAGAGCCATCAGCCCCATGGCCAGTGTGAGACCCATCACAGTGAGTAAATGGAAAGGCTGTCCAGAGCACCTCGCAGACTGAGGGCTGGTACTGCATATGGGGCTTGAACACCTACTATGAGCTGCACGGAAGAGCAACTTGGGATGGTAAGAGTTGCTATGGGATCTTTAGGGAAAGGGAGGAATCAATGTGGTTTAGGAAGGACAAGTGTGGGAAAATAGAGGGATAAGGAAATAAAAGGGTCCAGTCCTTTACAAACCAATGCTGGTCACACCCTGTGGCTGATCAGCACCATCTGTCTTCTCCTTAAACTCTAACCATTTTCCTGGGTGAGAGGCTCTCTGTTCTGCATGCATGGAGGTCCGAGTACCAGCAACACTGCAGAATGTGACCAACACTACTGAAAACATCCCAGTACGTGGGACCAGAACCACTCTGGGCACAGAGGACGCGCTGCCGCCAGGCCAGCAGCTAAAGAACAGGGGCAGCTCTTTCACCGGCTGACTGACGGCAGTGATTTACCCCGTGAATGGACACACTGTGCACTGCACTGCTGCACAACAGCAGCTCTTTCAAAAATTATGCCAAGATAAACACATGGCATAAACAATCAACACAACAAATAATGATCTGCAAGAACAAAGAAGCCAAACTTAAGGCCATCTGCACAATGCTTTTCCTAGGAGCCGATGTAAAGCCAGCTTGTTTCAGCGATTGAAAGTGTCCTTCTTATTGTCTGAACAGTGGCAACTGTACTGAAGGAAACGCTTCTCAAAAAAAGGTGAAAATAAGTTTCACCAAGATACAACTGAAATCTGGCATTTTTGCTTGGCCAGGGTAAGAAGCATATGTCAAAATCAAAAAAGGCAGTTTTCCTAAAAGAAAGATTTGCTCAGGTACAAAAATAGAAATGGCTAATGAGCAAAGAGCTCATGATCTTATTCACATTAAAAGAATCAACATTTGCTCTTTTCTGGTGTACTACATAAATTTTGCTGAAACACGTTGATATCTTCATCAATTAAACAGAAATACGCCAGCTAGAAATGT
This sequence comes from Mycteria americana, assembly GCF_035582795.1. Classification (NCBI taxonomy): domain Eukaryota; kingdom Metazoa; phylum Chordata; class Aves; order Ciconiiformes; family Ciconiidae; genus Mycteria; species Mycteria americana. The sequence goes on from NC_134370.1 coordinate 12,044,189, forward strand.
GCTGCAGTGAAAAATCAGCCTTACCCAGAAAGCAGTTTACCAAAGAAAAACCCATTCCTGTTCAGCACGTGGACAACTCCAGCATCACTTCACCAAAGGACTGTTCGAACACCCAAAATCACTGGAGTAAGGCAAGCACTACTTTAGGGAAATACTAATCACAAGTAAAATGAACTAACTCTTTTCCCCACAGGTAATGGCCAAAATAGACAAATCTTAAGCTCACAGTAGTGAGTAAAGGATTCCCTATGGACTACTTGCAACTCCATTGAAGGGACAAGCCTCCTCAGGACAATTAGAAAACAAACTAGGAAGGTACTGGGGTTTGTGGTTGGGTTTTGCCTCCCCCCCCCCCCCCCTTTTTTTTTTTTTAAATACTATATTATTGCACTGTAATTGCAAGAGAAGAAAAGCAATTGAAGCTCAAAATCTGCCAAGAAAGCAGACAGAAATTGATGCACTAGCTGGCTTGACAATAAAAGATTTTGAAGTAGAAGTAATGCCCATATGAAATACATAAAGCAGTTTCTCTATAAACAATCTTCACAAAAGTTAGTTACACTCTATTATGTAGTTTTTAAAAACTTGTATTTTAAAGGGTTCTACAAGATAAAAGTTTCAGACGATCCACATGCATTTTTCAGATAAAATAGTTTGTGAAGACTCCCCATCACCTTCCAGTTAAAAACATTAAAAATACAGCTAAGTATGCATCTTAACAATCCTTAAAAAAGGTGGGGTGAGCAATCACCTCACTGTTGTTCTCATATGCACAGAGACTAAATGTTATAGTATGACAAGCTAAATATACCTGTTGAAAAACTCCAGCATTATGAAATGACTAATATTTTCTGCATAATGAGACAGAATTATAGTCCCATGACATGGCCAACCTTGAAAGCCTGTTATGACAAGAGGACCAAGTTACATGCCCTGACTTACAAAACTCTGAAAATTCTTCTTGGCTATTTAAAAAACAAAATATGGCTTCATTAAAAAAATATAAAAGTACACACAAATTAACAGTCATATAGGGAGAGAGTATAGGTCAATAGCAAAGAGGCTTCAGTGTCTCCTACCACTAATTCACTCAGTGGGCAACACTCTTGGACAGCAAACACAATTTGTAATATAGGCTGTTTTCCACTGGATTAACTCCATGCCTGCCCATGCTTAAGCAGATTGAAAATAATGAAATCCTTCACGACATGATAAAACCTGGGCCAGATGACACAGCAAGAGGATCAAGACCCTTATGGAAAGTACAAGGAAGAGAAGAATGCAAATATTAGTGGGATTTCAGGCTGGTGTGTCAGAACACTGGTTGTAAGCTAATTTGTAAAGAGTAATTATCCGAAATCAACAGTGCTGGGAACAAGTTACAAATAGTTCCCATAGCTTTGGTAGTTATTTATCTCTCACTAGGTTCTCTGCTGGCACCAAAAAAAAAAAAAAAAGCCAAAAGAATTTTTAATCTCTCTATAAAACTCTTTGGGGTAAGTGTCCTGATTTTAGAAAAAAATTTAAAACAATTTTACAGTTTCAGAATCTTTTCCCTCTCTATGAGATTTGAGTATATCACTCTAACAGACAGCCTGAACCTTTTGCTGTGCATTACCAACTGCCCAAAAGAACAGTAAAGCAGTCAGAGCTATTCTGATTTATTACTGCACAACTATAACTTACACAGAAGAGTTACTGAGTAGAAAGAATGCAATTTTAATATGGTCACAAGTGACTTATGTACCAAAGTTAAAATATTCGTATAAGTAAGAAATAAGCACAGTAAAATATTTAGAATTTGCAGAATGCACAACAGGATCTAGTTTTGAGTTAACCACTCAAAAACACAGAAGCTAAGCTCAACAGAAAAGAAAGACTCAAAATCTGGTCTAAAACAAGCTTCAACAAGATACAACAGCAAAACACTTTTTATTTATTGTTTATAACTGAAAGTAAGAAATATAAATAAAATTAAAAGCGTGTTCCAACAACATTTTAAACATATGAAACGTAGAAGAAACAGTCTTAGCAAGGGCTCAAGGCAGGATTTGAGCTGGGCAGTAGAATAAACCAACAGGAACCTCATGAAGTGCCAAGACAAAGGCGAAGTCTTGCACCTAGCAGGGAATAACCCTGTAAAGCAGTACAGCCTCGCACTAGCCACTGAGGAAACAGCTCTGTAGGGAAGGACCAGGGCATCCTGGTGAAGCTGAACCTGGGGTCACATCTTGGATCCTGTCCATTTTGAGTGTGGAACAAGCATGCTCGCTCTCAAATAATAAAGGCTAACCACCTACCGGGCTGCATTAGCAAGGGCAGCCTGAGGGAAACTATTATTTCCTTCTGTTCAGCACTTATGAAAGTATTCAAACAGTTAAAATAATTACAGCATTGATATTAAAAGAAAAAAAAAAGCTGGACTGCTAACAAGCTGTCAGTATTTACTGGAATTACACTTGGGGCATCATCCCAATAAGCTCTGCAAGTAGATCAAAAAGGCAGGACTACTTAATCATTATCCTAAAGCCAGTCTGAAGAAAATATAATCAGGAGGAATTTGACTAGATGACAAGACGAAACTACGTCCCCACAAGAGCTTTCACAGGAATCGGAACCCAGACACCAAAGCTGAGCTGGCCAAAATCTTCACCCTTCCTGCAGCTCAAGAAAGCATCAAGAACTGGATCAAATAAGCAGTCATTTTCTCTGACTTCTAGGGAGCAGCACACACTTATCAATGCCTATATTTATTCCACTTCTGTTCACAACTTTTATCACGTTAGAATACAAAAATATAAAAGTATTCTCAACCGCTGTGTTTGCAGACATTAGCATGCCAACTAAGCCCAGGAACACAACTTGGTTTCCTTCAAACTGCTGAAACAGAAGAAGGGGTTCTTAGATACAAATAATGTAAATAAATATTTCTCTATATTGTCAGGTCTGCTAAAAAAAAGGGGAAATGAAATTCAGTGCATCACTGAAAAGCCTTGCAACTAACAAGTCATTTAATAAGGAGGCACTATATTCAGCATGGAGTGAGTAGACATGAACTAATGCAGCTGCATACATCTGGTTTGCTGTCCATGCTACTGAAAACCAAACAGGTGCAAGTGTTATGAAAAAGAGTTTCAAAGTAGTGAAGAAACCACAAATGATCTAAATATTGGGTAGATGGGGGGAGGGGAGAACAGAAGAGAGTCTCAGAGACATTCCAAGTCTGGTGTAGGCAGATTCCCTGAATTACAATCTAAAAATATTTCCCTTGCAGAACAGCCCTGACCAGATCCTCCATAGAATAAGAGTTGCATTCACAGACAGAAAACACAATATTTGGAGTCTTAAGAAACTTGCAGAAACTATGCAAATGTAATTTCAACCGTGTTGACAATATTATTTCTATTTGAGCTGCGTGTGCTAAGACAACAAAAATATCCCAAACTGGTATAAGATGCAACCTTGTCTTTGCAAAGAAAATATTATCAACTTGATTGAGCAAAACAATTCCTCCAACATAACGTGGAGGAATGCAATAAAACTCTTGATACAAGAAATGCAAAAGAGTTGCTTAAGTAACAGCCTGCAAATTGAAGCATTTTCTTGGCCTCATCCCAAGACAGTTCCTCTGGTTTTCATCCTTCTCGTGCTGACTGTCTGACTCACCAAAGCATTTGCATTCTTCCATTCTAATTTTCAACTTTTTGATCTCAGTGGAATGGACAATTTACCAGATATGGTGATGAAACTGGAGTCCACCTTGTGAACTCATTTCCACAATTATCCCTCCAGATTGTGTTTTGGTGAAGCTTCTACATGGAAACCTTTCCATTAAGGTTTCATTTCATGGATGCCACCAGAGATTCAACAGCCAAGTGAACAGGTAAGTTCTGATTTTGCACTCGGTATGTATATGTATTCAGCATCTGCATAACAGTGACCTTTTAGTCAAGAGCAACGTTCAAAGCAAACTTGTGAATCTTGCTAAGGATGCAAAGCATTTATAGGAGTTTAAAGGAAAAACATGGTCAAGCCCTTAGAAGAAGAGTCTACTGAGAATTACTAAAGAGACAAGCTGCACCAGACTCAGGAAATCCCTGATATTAAAATAGCTGGATCTGGGAAAGGAGTCAGGTTAAACCTCATATATACAGTTTTTATGCAGACGTTTGATTAGGGCTACAGTCAGAAGCAGAATACTGGGCAAGATGCACTCTGAAAATTTACCACCACTGTTAGGTAGGATGCAATTTATAAGAAAGACTAGGTTCACAAAGAGCAAAATAGGGTAGCTTTGCCATCAAGAAACTTGCATCAATGAATTCTCACCACTATACATAAAAAACATAACAAGAAATTGCTTCAGGAAGGTAGGGCTGAGCTGATGCTACCAGGACTCCAACAAGATACACAGGGTTTTGTGGAACAAGACATGGAAAGCAGGGGGAAAGGGAAGAAAAAGAGATTCTGAAAATATAATCTGATGCCTTTTCAATGGCTCTCTGCAGACAGTAATCCATCCTTCTTCAAACCCCTTGCAGTGCCCGTCACATGCTTTTATACAACATGAGCCATCCAATGCTACCTGTGCGGTTTCACAAGTGAGCTGCAGTGAGCCAAGCTGCTTTAACAGCTCAGTGCAGGCAAAAGTGGTGGTCCTGCTCTCCCTGTTGCAGTTCATGCTCTCCCACTCCTCCTCCTCCACCAGTTTCAGTCTTATCTGAAACTTCACTGATTTCAACTAACTAAAGTAATAGACAACAAAACTAGCAAAACCATTAATATTTTTCTGTTAGTTTAGTGACATAAATCAGCTCACCAAGGACCAGCTCTGATGAAAGAGGCAGAAGTGAGCAGCTGGGAAGCTGGGAGGAGGGGAGTGCATACTGCCCCTTTCAGCACCATGATGCTGTTACACATCAGCGCAGCCATTTCATGAAAATTCCCCCTAATTCCATTATGCTTGAACAGAGCTTTTGGCTAAACATGCAAACAAAAACAAAAAAAAAGGATTTAAAAAAATAAACCTTGGAATATGTTTTCAGTTCAATGGATTTTTAAGTATTTTTAGATCTTATTCAAACAAATCTATTTATATTTGAAAATACAACAATGCATATCAAGACCTCAGCTTACTATGCAGTCTATTAAAATCATTTCAGTCTCATTAAAAATGTAGAAGGAATATATATGTTGCTGGAAAAGTGTTAAGAGAAGTCCAATAAATGACTAGTAGCAATGATTTGCTAGGTACCTAGAGCCCGAATTTGCCAAGTTACTAAAAGACTCCCTTCTTCCGAAGTACAGATACTGTTTTCGTCATTTTTTGGTTTACTGAGTGAGTTCAGTTGAGTAAACTACTGTTTAAAATTTAGAAGCCTTCAGAATATTGAAAAGGCAGGAAACCTTATTGTCATCATCCTACCTATAATAAAGCAACTGGATGCAAGGGAATGAGAGGTACTGCATTCTGGGGGGGAAAAAAGAAGAGAAACACACACATCTGTTTACTAACTACAGATAATAACACTTCCTCTTTCTCACTAAAACGTTTGTTTTAAATGCAAAGCAACTTTCCCCCCAGTGTAGTCACCTCATTTAAGTTTGGGTTGTTTAACTACTAAAGACAGTTTAAAGCCCAAAATAGAACCAAACTTTAGATTACTTCCCAGCAGCTCAGTGCTGGTAGGTTCACCTCTTCTAGGTTTTCCTCAAGACAATACACACTGTAACTAACAGGTCAGTTGTTTTAAAGCAGTTTCCAGGACCACTTAAAATCTGATCAACTATGTGTTTTGCAAACATTTTGTTAAATGTTTTACCTTCACTCAGGCTTTTAAGAAATGTCTGAGAGTTAGTTTCAGGTTTCCCTAAAAGGAATTTAACAAGTATCAATACTGTATGCTTGCACAGCAAGCAGTAGATGTTCTAGATAAGCATTTCTAGAAACTTATTTTGAAATCACACGATCAGTACTATAGTTTCTACATGTCATCTATCAAACAAGGAACTCTACCATAGAATTGCAGACTATCAATTCAAAATTTAAGATAGGAGAAATAACAAGGGGAAATTCTGACGACCTCACAGTCACCTAAACACTATGCAGACCAACAGAATTTGCAGGAAACATTAACAAAAGGCATGAAAACAGAGGCAAATAAAAAGTGATTTGAAAAAATATCAGTAAAATATTAAATTAGTTTGGCATAAAGAGTTACCAGTTTTCTACAAAAATATGGAAGACCTAGTTTATTCAGTCTAGTCAAGCTAGACTCCATGAAGATGTCTGATGTAGTAGCATGCACAAAATCACTAGACGACTCAGGTGACTAGTAGAACATGTCAAGATACCTGAGGAATTGACTACAACTTGCTATGGACGTAAGAGGACTGAAAGTAAAGTATCAGCTTGGATGGAGGTTACTTCTCCAGGACTCTTAAGAATCCACCTCAAGACCAGTCTTGTACAGTGTCTTCACCAATGACTTAGACAGAAAGCAAGGGTTTTCTAGCAAACTAGAGGCATTGGAAGAAACAGCTAACCAAAAATAATGGAAACTATATGAAATTTAGTAGTGTAAAAAAGAGTACATTTCTACTAGGATCTCAGGGTTGACCTCTGGCAGAGAGGGAGAACAGAGAAGGCAAAGAACACGGGTGTCTTAGGTGGTCACAGGAGCATTTGTATGATAAGTCTAACACAGTTGCAATGTGATCCAGATGCATGGACAGAGTTAACTCCAGCACAAAGAGGGAAACTTTTATCTGGAACAGTATATTCAAACTAATCAAGCATGCTCAGCATTCAAAACATAAGACAACACAGAAAATGGAGAGCAGGGTGACAGAAGGAATGGAGCTTTTATGCAAGACTAAAAATTGTGGTCTGAGTAATGGCTGGGAGAAGATATGACTGCTGTCAGCACATACAGTGGGAGAACAAATGTAAGCAACAGAGGGGAACTGCTGCATCTAAGAACACTGAAACATCACTGGCACAAAAATCAACTAGTCATGGACATATTGGGTGTTGCAAGAAAGGTCTCAAACATCAGAGCACTTAGGACTCCAGGACCTACTTTCAATTTCTTTCACTGAGAGTAGAAGGAAAATAAACTTTATTTTATAATGCTGGAGACTAAAGATTCCTAGGAAAGTAATTAAATGGGATGATTGCTTACAAATCAGGTGACCCTTTATTTTAAAGCAGCAAGGTCCTAAAGGTGGAAAGCCTTTTATCATATATACAGAACTGATATTTTGTGTTCAGTGGTAGTGAAAGCCATCACAAGTCTCTAGCACCACGGTAAGACTTTAATTCCATCACACTCAATACTGGCTCTTTGAGGGAACAGTAGCAACATCCCATCTTTCAAGCTGAAGTCTAGGGTTTTAATTTTTTTTTTTTTTGTCCAGGGCAACCTTTTGTAGCACATCTATCTCCAAAAGACAAAGTAAAGAAAACCCAGGATTCTTCGCATAGTTGCATACCAGATTAGGAACCTGAACACCTCGCAGCTAGCTGCTGCAAGACCTTCCTTGCTGGACAAGTCAGCGGGTTACATAAGCTTTGAATTTTTAAAAATATTAACAAGCACACTAGCTTACCATTAGATATGTCAGCCTTAGGCCTTAGAACAATGGGGTATTTTCAAAAAGAATTTGAAATGCTCCACATGATATTGCTTTATAAAAGATAATGGCCTCATTTCACTTCCTGCTTTGCAGCAACAAAAATTTCTGTGTTATTTACAAGCGGATAATATAAGTGTTTGCTTGTATATAGGATTTAGGAACTGCATTATAAACATACAAGGGATTAAAATCATTGGGACTTAAAAGTAAGTTTTTTGGTTTTTTTTAAAGTGCACATGTAAAATGTAGAGAAATAAGAAGTGTTTAAAGAAACAGAAATTCCACTGGAAAGTAAAAAATACATTTCTCAGCAGTTTCATTTTTCAGCTGTGTTTCCAACTCAAACATTTCATCTTTGTACTAGAGCAAAGATACATGAAAGTGAGTGAGTAGAAATCAATTAAAAAAGTGAAACTATCTTGCTTTTTTTACCTTTTGAGGAAAAAGGTTTTCAAACGCCTGTTCTGTATGTCTTGGCAGTTAAAATTATTTGTGTTACTTAAACTTAGAAATCATTTAATGAATTTATTTTTCAACTGATTAAATTGCAGGCAACCTAGTCAGAGAAATTTACTTTGAATAAAAAAGGATGCTGTTAAACATAGCAATTTCCCTTTGAAACTCTTCGTAAGGGTGACAGTCGTCTTGCATTTGTGCTTCTAAAATGCATTCCACAATGAGGTGCTGACCCGTAACAAGGAACATGGGCATTATCACAATACAAATAAAGGCACGACTAACTGCTGGATACAAAGACAGAAGTAAAGTAGTTAATGTTCTCCAGCTAGGGTTTGATAAAGAACTGAGAACACTGCCTGTATGCGTATCAAGACACGAATAAAACAAATACAAAAGAAAGAAGAAAGTCACATATATTCCTTCATGATACACATATCTACTAAATTTCTCCATGAAACTGTTACACATGATCTCTTTCAAGACTGTTGTGAACAAACACATACAGAAATTATATTTTAATGTAAACTTAACCATAAGAATTCAACAAACAAAATAGTTAAGAAACAAAGAGGTTCCAGCAGCAACAATAATGGCTGCAGCATCAAACGCACCTACAGAAAGTTTCTGAAGGGCAACACCAAACACTGGAATGCAACATCTCACAAAAGTTTTTTCTTCACACACTAGTATTAATTTAAATGTATGCAGTACTCTCCCCAGTTGAACCTCAGAAGCTGACTCTTGCTAGATTACATTTAATAACTGAGCCACAAACAGACCCAGGTAAAGTACTGACAATTGTGTAATACAGCTCAACCAGCTAAATCAGCCACAATTTCTTCAACGTATGTAGAAACACATGGTATGTTGGGTTTGGGGTTTTTTTTTTTGCAAGCATCAGCCCCATGGTTTCCAGTACGATTCTTTGATTAGTAAAAGATTCAAAGAGGCTGTTGGACTTAAACTGAAGTGTCAAGATAGGTCAAAACTATAATTCCTTAGCTGTCCCAGGGAAAATTCCAGGATTGCTGAGATGCTCGTGCCAACTCAAAAATCATGTTTATCAGAAAACATACCACATTAATCATTTAATTTTTGCCTAGCAAAAAAGTGTTTCTGTGGCTACAGTAGAACCCATTCCAATAGCTGCTACAGGGAGCCAAAGACTCAGACCAACAACTGACAGCCTCACCACATTTCTTCACTCCTGTTATCATGTACAGAAGCTGTCTGTACCGGACATTGCTGGTAACATGATTAGCAGTTTCAGATGTGCCCAGGAGTTCCTGCCATCAAGAACACGTTATCTGATGTGTCTTTCATATCAAGGTGCAGGAGAAAGAGGCAAACACTGCTGATTTGACAAAGATCTATTAGGGATCCAAACATGAGCATTTCCCAAGCTTTACAAAATTAGTGAGCGTAGGGGCCAACTTCAGTAACACTTAACATACTCACACACTGGCTTAGTTAACAGGAAAAAGTCCCACATCAGCTCTTAAAAACAGGGCACAGGAATTATTACTCACAGTGTTACAAGGGCTTTTACAAGGTTTTTTTCCACACTTGAAGAAAGTCAAAGCAGTTTCTTAACTGCATGAAGTTTATGTTCCCCCTCCCCCTAAAGGGACTACGCTATGCTTGCATTTTAAAAACTGGTGATACACAGAAAAAAACCACTGATGATAGAATCTCCCTTTTATGAGGCACATACATTGTTCAAATATTGCTTGAGAACAGTGTGATAAAGAGTTTTCCATGAATCAGAACCTATTAGAAACAACTTAGGAGCTCTTGATATACAGCTATTCCAGCACATTTTTTGTAATAAACTATTTAAATTAATAAGCCACTTTCATACTATTTTACCATCTTTCAAACTTTTGTAACAATGCTTGGAAAAACAAGTATTATTCATTAAAAAGTTATAAGAATCATCAGCCATGCATACAACATTTGGTCACTTTATATTAAGGGTCCATGTACTAATATATTCATGACTTATAAAAGGTAGAGGCTTTCATGAATCATTAACCTACGTTATTAACTGCTACGGCATCCAACAGCTTGCTCGTGGTAATAGCATGGAGCTACCTATTCTACCTTGCATTACCATGGTCACACCCCTCTAACACACCCATAATGTGTTTATAACTTGCAACAGTTCATAAATGATTTATAAAGAAATCTTAAAATGAAATATGCCCCTGTATCTTTTTTTTCTTTTTCCCCAAACCATCTGGGCTCTGAAGACACAATATGTGAAAGCACAAGGCAAAGATGAAAACAAGATACGTCTGATTTTAAGATGATAGATGAAGAAAAAGGGCTTTTGTTGTTTAAAAAAAAAAATATATATATATCCAAGGTATTGGTTACTCTCAATATAAGCTAACATTGCAACAGTATGATCATGAGCATAATTTTATGAAGTTTGAAATGGAGAAGGGCACCCAGAGCAGTGGCAGTTTATGTATACTTAACTGAATTGCAAAATGAACATAAGCATAGAATTAAAACTTTCAGTCAGTGTAATCGCTTACCAATTTCAGCAGGTAGTTGCTTGATTTTGTTCTCTCGTATACTAAGCATGGTGAGTTTTGACAAGTTTTTGATATCCTTTTCCACAGTAGTTATACGATTAAAGCGTAGGTAAAGAGTGGCGAGAGAGCTTAGCCTATACACCACAGAAGGGATTTCTCTAAGTTTGTTATGCCGCAGGTCAAGCATGCGCAGTTTCTTCAAGTTATCAAGAGAGTCAGGCAAACTGGTAAGTGAGTTTTCACTCAGGGCCAGTGTCATCAGGTTCACAAGACAGCCCACCTCTGCCGGTAGGGACTGCAGTTTGTTACTGTATAAATAAAGTTCTGTCAACTGCGTTAGCTCTTTGATAGCTGATGGAAGCATGTGTATAGACCTCTTGGACAAGTCCAAGCGCATTGAATTCTCTTCCCGGCATTTATTTAGCTCTTTGATCACTTCAGCGTTGCTGGATTTTTTGCGGATACCTGTGGCTGGATTAGGTCTTTTTATCGTATTGTCCACTGAAAAAGCTACCCCAGGCTGCGTGCTACTGGAGTCCTTCTTTCCATCTTTGGCATCTTTCCCTTTGGTCTTAGGCTCCTTTTCTTTGCTCTCTTTCCCAAATCCTCCAGAGGCTTTGGCCTCCTTCTCCCTTTCTTTTGACGATGGGACTTTTGGATCCTTCTCTTTACAGTCCTTTTCTTTTCCTAGATTACTACTCATGGTGACTCAATGTTTAGCAAGCACCACATGAAATCTGTTTCTGAAGTTCACAAGGACAATTCACTGCTGAGGCTACAAGGATCCTTAAAACATGCAAGTGTTGAACCAAGGGAGGAGCTTCGGCGGTGTGATACCCATTTGCTACATATTGGTTCTGAAGGCACTCTTTCCTAACCCTGGTATCAGGAGATTCAGCTGTAGAGATTAGAAGGTCAAATGCTCCGTATTAGTATTTCTGTAACACAGAGAGAAGAGAAGCCAAAGTTAGTGTTGAATGTTTCTACATCAAGCCTGTGCTCACTAACTCAAGTTAATGATTTGTCCTTCTCTTCAAATGTCAATGAAAAACCCAGTGCTAAACCAAAAATACTACCCATGTTGCTCAAAAGACCCACTGTGGTAGAAGAGCTATACTAATTAGTATACATGAGGAAAGAAAAATTACAATTCTTAAACATAATACTGCCTTCAGTACTATATTTGAGTCACTGTCTTGCATCTTAGCTAGTTCTTAGCATTACACCCTGGTCATCAACATGAATATTGTCTCCCCTCCATGCTCAATCAGTCAATAAAGATTTGCTATAATTTTAAGTGCCTGCCTCTGCAAACAAATCTGTACAGGCTTATTCTTTCAGCACAAAAGAGTCTCAATTCGATCTACAGTGAAATCTAATAAGCTACTGTAACACGAACATGTCGCCTCGAGATCTCCCTTCTGACTGGCTCTGAACAGCAGGTCTCTGCTTTTAACGTGGAGCAGAGTGCTGTCACCAGCTTCACATGCTTTGAGGACATAAACACAAGGATTTTTAAAATAAACCTATCAAAAAGTCAACTGAATGCTCAGAAGAAATAAATATATTATGCTTCAAGACAAGCAAAATTATGAAAGAATTTCTCATGAGGTAGGATATAACACATCTTTAGAGAGTATCCTGAATTTTCGCCTCTCAATGACTATAATGCAGCCTAATAAGTGAACAGATGTCTGAAACCTAGAGCCCCATTTACATTTTTACAAAATCATCATACATCGTAGAAAGTAGCTTTTCTTCATGTTTCAATTCAAACCACGACGTGCCTGAGAACTTCACGGTTCTGAATACTCTGGAAAGGTTTTTGATTGTATCTTTGTGGAAGAAAATAAATGGTCAATCAATGGCAACAATAATTTCATGTCCCTGTGTTAGTCCACCTTTTAGCCTAGAATCAACTTTCCTTTGTTATGCAGCATTCACTGATGAAGAAAGTTTGTTTGTATCTCAGAAAAGCACCTTGTTTCCCCAACCACCTAAGCTAAGTTAAAATACCCTTAAAACTTCTGCAGAAGCTGTGTCACTGTCCTGGCATTCCATCTTCTGCACAAGTTCATAAAGGTCATAATCAAAATCAATTAAATACTATTTTGCATACTTAAGCCATCAGCAAGTACTAGAAATACAAACATTTTTTAGCAAAGATCAAGTAACTATTTTTAATTGCACAGTTATGCTATTTATGCTTGCCTTCAAGTATAAACATGTGCTCAGAGAACACAAAGGAGCACACTGTGCTCAATATATTCGTTCACACTAAAAAAAAAAAAAAAATAGAGTAAAGAAAATCTTTTTAAGGATGGCAAGAAGGGCAAGCCACTTTACCTCAGCTGCAAATCAAGCTGTTTAGTAACAAAGCTCAGAAGAGAACCTCCCGCAGGAGGTGGCTTCCAGTCCTTCACCCTGATTCATTACTGCTGCAGTATCACAAAGTGTGTGCTACAAACCCCACAATATCAAAGAACCCTACTGCCTCCAGTTACTGCGTTCTGGACAACTCTGTTGTAAAGGACCATGGCCATTTGCTAGCAGCCGCAAGCAACTACAGCTTTTAACTTGGAAATTTTCTCCAATGCAGAGTTCTCTAAAGCAGCACAAGCCGGTTCCTTACTGCATCCTTCAGATTTCCACCCAGCTTTTACACCATCCATTAACCTGACCTATCCTCAAGATTACCAACCTCCCTACATTATATTTTAAAACTTGGTCTCAGCACTGTATAATCTACGTGCTTGTAAAACTCCAGCAATAGGAAATATAATGACTCCAAATGCAAAACCGCAGCTGACTAAAGGGTGGGAGCCTGAAATGCCTGACAACTTGTTTTCAGTATGAAAAGGTAACACAAAGAATCGAGAACTAACACAGTTTCTAAATTCTGGTAATACACAGAAATCTCAGCCATGTAGCAGTGCCAGACAGCTACTGCTCCACATCAAGCCCCTTAAGTGCAAAATACTCAAAGGGCTGCTGCTCTCATGAGCTTTCAGTTTAATCAAATTTAGGACCCACCAAGAGATTTGTTTCATTTCTTATGTGCACTGCAGCTGAAGGAGGTTTTGAGAGAGCCTCAGAAAGGAAAGACTGCTGGAGATTAGTACTGCTGAAAGCAGCTCGATAGTGCAAATGCTCCAAAATAATCTGCACTCATTTCACTGTCTTCGTTAGCAATTACTTTAATTGTACTTGAAAAAAAAAAGGGGGGTGGGGGGGTGTCCCTGTTTCAATATGCCAGTTTAAACATTTCATTTTCTGGTAAGGAACAAAAATCATTTGCCTATACAAACAGATAAAATTGAACAGTCATTAAAAACATCATCTGAAACATATAAAGAAAATTCAGAGCAATACAAAGGGTCATGACCAGAGACTTCAACATTGCCTCACAGTTAAAGATGTTAGGAGGCAGTCAACTTGCAGGCAAGCCACAGGCAGCCGTGGTTTTCTAACACATGGAAACTGGAGCCAAGCTCACAGTGCAGCAGGCCTTCAAAATATACTCCCTGTTCAAAGTGACAAAAAGCTAACAGTTAAATGTGCTGCATCTATGTCATTTTTATCTCTTTACTGAGGATTTTAATTACTGCCTGAGACTGCAAAATGTATTTAAAATAGTTTGAGAAGGTTTAGCCTCCCAAATAAAGTAATTCTCTAATACCTAGAATGACTACAACTAGCACTGAAAAAGCTTATGATGAGACCTTTTCCAGATGAAACACAATAAAAGCCAGTGCAGGGGAAATCACATCAAAGAAAATGCCTCGACTGGAATAGCCTCATGCCTCCGGAATCACTGGCATCTCCCCTTTCCCTGCTCACTCACCAGGGCTGGGATTCCCAGCAGCAGAAGTGGTGGTGCACAGGAGGTACCGGCCGGGTTTCACCCAGTTACTCCGTGAAGCACTAAACTCCTCTGCCACAAGGCAACATTTGTGTCCTGGTGATTCCCGTTACTCTTGACATCCCTGCAACCTTTCTTCCCCTCTTTGTTTTATTTCAGGGTGAAAAAGTCCTAGCAAGTACAAAAGCCATGGCAGAACCGTCATTCATGAGACAACCCTTTCTCTTCCTACAGTCCTCTCAGTCGCCACACATTGCCAACTTCCACAAGTGAAAGGTGTCCAAGCAAGAAGTCTTCCTAGCTAAATAAGACTGACTTACACCCCAAATTGGCCAAACCTGTGAAGTGACTGTTTTAGGCTGTCCGGTAAGTACAGCATCACATTCTTGTATCATAACGCAGCGGCAGTACAGGGCTTAAATAACTATATGAAACTCATCCTATCTCTAGTATTTTGTAACTTTTAATACTGCCATTGCAACCTAAAATTATTTTTAACATTTGCATGCAATATAGATGAGAATACATATTTATACATATTCTCATCTATATGCTGTATGCTTTCAGTTAGCAGGACTAAAATCTTGCCATTTCCTACATTAATGACACAGTTGTGTCTCAAAATTTAACAGGGCAACTACACTCAGAACTCCTTAACCCTACCAACATGTATACAAATGAAATGCTAGACTTCACATAAGCATCTCTACAGAACTTTCATTTCTATTGCAAATCATTCAAGCTGATGGGGTTACTCATATACATCAAGTTAAGCATGTATGTAAACTTTTGGTGGACATGAGCATAATTACATATACTACAGAAGAAGCTAAATATGTTTCAAAAGGTTATTCATATTTTTCAAGCCCCTTTGGTTAAAGGACAAGAGTCATCATCAATTCTAAACTACAGTCAAACAAGCATTCATTGTATCTCAAAAGGAGAGGTTCTTTTAGAGATATTTTTAGCAAAAGGAAATTAGCCAGTTCTGCCAACTACTTCCATTTTCCAATGCTGTTCAAACTGACTTCCTGTCAATATTAATTGACATAAAACCGTTTAACTATTATGTGCTGGAGAATTTGGAAAAGTGAATAAGACTCTTGCTTCGTGCAGCTTATGAAGGAAAATAAAACTTCTAGAGAAGTTAAGGAAAATAATCTCTTCCTGTTCCAAATATTATTTTTTTAAAAGTAAAATATTTATAAATAGCTATAAATAACCAGCATCAGAGTTTTGATTCACTCCTCCTGATGTCTGGTGAACATAATCCAGATGTATTTATTTTTTTCTGTCAAACTGTAACTGACGAAACTTCAGAAACACAAACAACTTCGCCTAAACTGTATCACCTTCCTTAGCTGCCTGGAAAAGAATAACACATCGACCTTGTATATTTTACTGATTTTTTTTTTTATATATATGTATAAGTAATTGAAAAGAGATTTCAGTTACTCTGAACAACAGAACCCAAAACATTTTTGCAATAAATGTTTTATGAAAAAACATGGTAATGTAGGAGCAATCATGCCTGCAATTCTAGGAATACTACTAAACTAATCACCTGCAACTTAGTAATATAAATACTGATGCTTCCTGGTCATTATCTAATACAATATGAGGATAAAGGATTTCACCCAACTGCTATTCAGAGAAAGCTGTAAAAGACTGAACTGTCTCCTACCCACTACTGCAGAGCAACTTTACTACCCCCTCAAAAAAAAAATCCACTGCCAATATTACTTCACAGCTTAGTAAAGATTTCCCCCCAATCACATCTTTTAATTTTGATTTTATATGGATGTACTCCCGAGCAGTTTGCATGCAGCTCTCTAATGAAACGCCACATCAGGCGACTGGCACCAGGGCTGCACCGGGGCCGGGGTGACCAAAGCCAGGTGCCGGAGGAGGCGAGCCAGCAAGAACGGCCAAAGCTCACCTCGCTGACGGTACCAAGGTCCCACTGCAAGTCTCACTGCTCCTGCCCCGGCGCGGTGGGACTCCTCCAGAAGAGGCTGTCCCTGCATGAGATACTCTCAGCAATCCCTCAGTTCTCAGAGGATGCATTATGTGTCTTGTGACTTGCAAGTATATGAAAGTTTCCTGTATGTTCACAGATATAGCTTGAAGAAGAAATCATTAATTGAAATGAAATATTCTCCCACTGCTGAAATATTTCCCTCTTGAGTGATGAGGCTAACCAACCGCAGTCTCTTCTGCCAAAGGAACATCATCGTGGCACATCATCATACAAAATGGTCACTTTACAGCTCCACTTAAACACTTTGGTTCCTGTTCTGTGTTTCAGTAGACAAAACAGGCACTTTAAACCATAAACATTTCTAATATTCTGAGCATGTGATAGCTAAGGCATCATTTTCACTAAAGCCTAATAAATTACACTCAAATAAAACAGAATTTTACTTCTTCTGTAACGTAGCAGGAAACCTACAGGCCTGCATTTGAAAGGGAAATTCCTTACTACATGTATAATTTTACATCATGGAATAGGAATTATTTTTCTCTTCATTCTGTGTTTGTACTAAACTTAACCCAAAGGGCACACACCATGGCTTAGGCTTTTCAACCCAAGTAACAGAAGAGGATTATTCCAAATATTAAACATGTCGAAGAAATAAGGAATCAGCTCATACTTGACATTCCAGAGTAAGCAGACAATGATTCCAGTACATAATAAAAAAGAAAATGTTTTGAGATTGCAATTCTGATCTAGGAAGTTCTGATTAGTCAGACCTAAGTGGCTTTTAACAACAAGGCAGAGTTCAAATGCTATCTAGTAATTGCAGCAACACCTCTTCACAAACAAACAACAAACAGAAACAAATCTATCTTCTTAAAAGTATTTACCTTTTACTTAGAATAGCATGGGATATATCAAAAACATTTCATATTCCACTATACCACAAACATGAACACATCAATAAGCAATGGATGAAATTTCAGGTTTAGCCCAAGCGGCTACGACGACTTTCCATTTTCAATACCACATATGCAAAAAAAAGATGGTCACTACTTTCATTTCAAAACCCAAATAGCTTAAGCCAACGAGTCACTTGCAAACAAAGCACATTCTCTCCTACAATTTACTAGCTTCAAACATCTGACCTACAGAGTTTTCATCTGCGTAAGTGCATTTGAGCTTCTGCCGCTGCAGCCACCACAGACCAGCTGGGAGCAAACTGCTGAATCAGTCAGAGGCGGTTGCACAGCTCCTCTAAACACAAAACCTCATTCAGAGGTATGGGGACAGCACGGGAACAACCAGCCATCGCACCGCCATCGATCAAAAACATCGCCTAATCTATCTCGACAAAAGTAGTGCTCTGAAATACGCTAGCTAGCTACCTTCTCTTCTTTGGGAAGAAAACTCCTTCATTTCAGAGTACAGGATAGTCGATGGCAGCAGCATCGTAATACTGTCATGGTTCTTAGTGCCAGCTGCGATGGCTGGCTCGTTCAACAGAGAAGGCTGACCATTAAATTCATCTCAGTCCTGTAAATGAACGGCCAGCAGATGGTAGTTTACAGACTACCAATCAAGCCTGATTTCAATATATCTGGATGTGACCCCACTTTCCCCCCTAATCCCCTCTCACATTGAGGGAGCAGCTTGTTGCCTCCCTGCAGGCACAGCCCGAGCCTGCGGAGCTGGGCCAGTGAGGAGGCCTGGACCCTGACAGCCCACTAAGCCCTTTAGGATATCTTCATCTGCCAGAGGACTGCAGCCAAGACCGTTCCCTGCCTGCTTGCTGCTTCCACGGCTGCAGAACAGCTGAGCATAACCCGATCTCACAAAAAATTAAAACAAAACCTGGAGGTCGAGGGAATGACTGCACAAACATCAGACCAAGGGGACGACGAGACCATTTTTGAAGGCTTGCTTACGCTTTACGTGTGGTTTCCTAAATCTGCAGACACATCTGTAACTGTAGGCACCTAATTACAGACCTAGACGGAATTAAAGTTGAAGTTACTATAAATAAGCAAATCAGTTTCAAGAGGTGTTTGGAGGTTGTTGATCACTTCGTACTTGGAGAACCAGGCATATCTCCAGGACATCCCATCCCAGCTTCCGACACAACTGTGCCCTTCCACAGCAAACGCACAGGCATGCGGATGTTACTGCTGGTTTTGAAGCTTTCAAATCCATCTTTTCGTTCACTGGTCACCAGATTTGCTGCTCTCTGGAAGTACTTCATCACGCTAAATGCCAGGTCACATACCAAAGTCCAGATCTATCCTGACAAAAAGGCTCCACGCTAGCAGACAGAAAGTCACCTATGCCTTAAGTTCCTAGGGGGTAGACATAATCTTTTGTGCCCTGCCTTTGAACTCATCTAGCAAGTACAAAAATATACATTCTGTGATTCATTCTATGTGCTCCAACATTATTTTTACGAAGCGTTTTCTCTTTTTCTCCTTTACAGGAAAAAAACCCACTAGTTTTTGGGCAAGTTATAAAATACCGTTTCATGGTTTTGTAGATAGACTCTAAGAGCAAGTACAAAGAATTCTGCTAATTCCATGCAGCAGCTTATTTTAATATGTAAAAAGGTACTTTCTGCATGTGTGGTCCCCCAGCATGTACCTTTTGGGCTGCATGTCTCCGTTTCCACGGTAACTCGTTGTACCAGCAGGCTGTGTAATCCTGCATAATACATGAAATTTGAAAATCCTAGCTTGCTAGATGAAACAAATTTCCCAGTCTTAGTACAGGTCCCAGTAGCTAGATATGGCTAAATAAAGTTATTCTAAATGGACATATTAGTCTAAGAAAATCCAGTTCTCATTTTTGTGAATATACAAATTCTGCATCTATAGTGGCACACAACCTTCCACAAGAGCAAGTGCTCCAATCTCCCCAATACCCTCCATTGAACAAAGATCACCCTGCTGTAGCAAAAACTTACTTTCCACTATAAAAAAAACTTCACCGTTACCACCACACAGCACCCAGGCACTACCATTCAGATCCCTCAACAAGTCCTATAAACAAAGGAAGCAGCCTGTCGCACTCGGCTTTGTTACAAATTTGATAGAAAATGGCATTGGTCCCACCAAAGGTGATGAGGCAAAATTTAAACAAGCATCAAATATTTTTCTTTTATTCATCATTTCCTCTGAGCAATAAAAACCACGTATCAAAACAAAACCAACCAAACAGGAGACAAAACAAGAATGATGGGCAGGAGAGAAAGTAAACACACAAGACAACGATAGAGTAATATATTATCTACTAACTATTTATTATCTACATTATCAACATCTTACATTATGTTGGTCCTACAGAAATTGGGATTTAGCATGTGGTTTGTCCCATCTCAGCCAAATAGGGTAGCATCCTACCCTAGCTTCTACCAGCAACACAGAATTATCCAGCAACAAAGTAAAAATATTGTTTATTGTATCATTTCTCTTTGTTTCTTTGTCTCTGAATTTGATGCAGTAAGTTTGCTTGTCTTCTTCAACATGCTTTTATGTAATAATTATGACCATTTTGCAAAGTTCAGTGCTAGATGACTCTCAGTCCCTTGAATCTTCTGACCATAATTAGTGACTGTATAAGTCACAAATTCCCTTTGCAGAGGGTTACTATGCTAGGAGAAAAGCCTATCTGAAAAATCAACTTAAAACGTGCTTTTAACACAATTCTGAACATGAAAAGGAGTGACTGCTCTTTACCATGTATGTTCCAGCAGACAAAGCCACAATAACTACATATGGCAGCTCATCGCTGCACAATATCTGACCCCTATTCAATTTTTTTTTCTAGCTAAGATTATTTGCGGTTCTTGACCTTCAGCTAAGATGAGAAAAGCTTGGATATATTTGTTTTATTGAACACCTAGTTGAAATATAACTAATGTATAGAAAAGGACATATGCAATAACATTTACTTTCCAACTCACATACATGAGTTTGGAAGATACACAGGTGTCTGGTAAAGTCCAAAAAAAATACATATTTACCCACAAGTTTCCAATTACAAATCTCCTCACTTTTAGAAGTCATTAACATATTTTGTATTTAACCTGTGCTCTCAGAAAATAAGTATCTCCTTGAACAGATCAGCATTCTTCACAGAGAAAAGATAACCACCATAATCGGAATCAAATTTGCTCCAATTTAAGTGTACATTTCTAGTTCATTACAACTAAATTAAATAAAAAGAAAATTTATTTGAAAACTGCACAATGATCAGCTGGAATTTTTTTTCTTTGGGATGGCATATTTTTCCAAAAGTTTACATTATATATTTAAAAATTACAGTAAAGCAAAACAAATTTAGAATACTCCGAGTAAAAAATAAAGATCTACACATCTTCCCCCATTACTGCTTAACCAACGTTTTTCCAGTGAGGTTTTTTGGTTGGTTTTGTACTCTGACCCTTTCAGATAAATGCATTTTACCTGACAAAAGCAAACTGATTCAGGCCAAGTTAGAATATAGATAGAACGAGACTACAAAGAAACCACTGCGTTTCACATAACTGGATATAAGTTACAATACTCTCATCTCTTTTTTCCAGCAAACATTTGCCTAAACACGATGTGATGAACCACTTCTACCTGCCAAGTATTCTTATTCAGATGCAAGACCTACAAACTGCCAAAGAGAAACGGTGTTTTTCCTGTAGTATGTGTGTCCACTCCAGCTAGATTCTCATTATTAACCACGACATGTGTTTCTAAGGTTAATTGCATTCTGCCTACCCAGATTTTCCCTGCAGTTTCAACTGGATTTTGCATTATCCCCTCGCTGTCCTTACCCTCTTGTGCTGCGTTGCTGCACATGGTTAAACAGCTTCCATGTTCCACCAGACAGACCACCGTCCTGCACCGCTGGTGGAAACGATGCTCAACCACAGCTGGAGAAGCCAAAGCAACTTAGAAGTACCTTGGGGAACTTTGTAAATTAACGGCACCATAGAAATGTGGGCTCATTATACACCCTGATAAGGTGATGAAGAATAAAATTGCTCCCAAGCCTTTTTCAAAACTTTCAACTGTTTTCCCCCAAGAGAAACAGAATTAAACATAATGACATAAAGCAGCGAAATATTATTTAAGCAAATAGATGCATACTATAGGTGATTCAGGTAGCACTGTATACAGCTATATACAGCCAATGCTCTGTGGCAAAGGATTCTTCAATCACGTTGAACTTTTTTAGGCCTCACTCCTCAAAGGTGATGTTTACCAGCAGCTGCCTCCCAACCCTTGGGGTTTTTTGGGGTTGGGGAGAGGGGCCTTGAGGGGACATGAGAGCAGAGAGAAAAGGTAAGATAATTTATTTGGTTCAGCTGTTTATTAGACTGAAAGCTGGTAAAAGCACGTTGCTTTGTTCATGTCGAAGGTAATCTTAACACTGATTTTGTAAGAACTATGGCGTTTTTGTTTTAGATTAGGGACTTCAAATCTATTAAGAAGATGTCTGGTGCTACAATGAATTTCACCACATATTCACTCATGGCCACTTTGAAACCTCTAATAAGAAAACTGCGAGGAATTCCTCTGGCAACAAAGAGCCAAGCATTTCATAAACCGTGAGCCTGTTTCACCTCCTTGACTCCTACACGCCGACTTCTTTTGATACAAGGCATTCCCACAGAGCAAGTCAAATGCACAGTGGCTGAACAGGCCTTTCCTATCTGGCTGAGACGCCCTCCTACCGTCCTCCCCACCTTCCATGGGGTCACAGCGGCCACGCAGAGGAGAAAAGCTCCTGCCTGGAGCACAGGCAAGCTGAGAAATACGGGGAAGGGAGAAACGGGCAGGAGCTGGAACAAGAACAGGGATGGGAGGCTGGCGAGCATGGGTGGCGGGCAAGAAGCAGCTGGTAAGAAACTCCATGTAAGAGAATATCACAGATATAAAAATACTAAGACAGTAATCAGTCAACAAACACCACTCCTGCTCCTACACACTGCATGGAGAAGGGGTCTTAAAGAAGGCAAAGTATGTAGTAATTAGAGATTTATTAAACACGTTCTGACAAGCATGGTCACCTAAAGCACTAGAAGCCATCTTGTTCACACCTGTCTAATTTTGACTGCTTTATACTGCAAATTTAATTTTCATAACTTCTTAGAGTATTTTTATTTAGTTTTTACATGGTTTTTTTCCCCAATCAACATTTAGTGCATTAGCATTACAAAAAAAACAAGGATGACAACATTTGAATTTCTTGCAAGTTTATCCACATTCTTACGGATTCTAGTGATGATCCCAGAGATTTCTTTCCCAGGATAGAAGATACAACTGAAACAAACATGGAAGAGAAAGCAAGTTCTGTTCACCTTCCTATGAAAAACAACCTAAAGTCCAGACCTGCCACAAATACTCTGCATGCTCATTCCTGCTGTTGAGGAACCTTAACCACACAACATCTTAAGCTCCAGCCTGACACCCAAAAGACTCCAAATGGCACTGAATACTATTCTGCTCGTAACTAGGAGCCTGATTAAAAGACTATTTCACATATACTAACAATTCTGGAAAATGCATGATAAATTGGGTATCTTCACAGGAACAAGATGTTTTCCTTCAAAAGAGAAAAAAAAAAAAAAAGAAAACCACTGTGATCCCTTCCAAGCAGATTCTTCAAAATCTGTTCAGATGAGGCATCCATTTTTTTTTTTTTGTAAAAAAACAAAAGGTCTTCAATGACATTTTTACTAGAAATAGTGAAAAACATGATTTCTGCTTGCCAAAACCCAACTGGATGATATACTCTTTAGCATGCTTGAAAGGCTTGTGTATTGTAAAAGTAGAGAGTAGCAGCAACATTAATCTGAAAAAAGTCATAGAAAAAATTTAGACACACAAACTGAATTAAACAACACTGTACAAATATCATGCAATAATAAACCTTTCACCTCATCCCTTTCTAATAAATGAAATAAGATAATGGAAATCTGAAAAAAAATTATGAAAAAGGAGGCTAGCTTAAAGCCACATGAAAGTCCATACCACTACCCTAGCAAAACAAAAACAAATTGTATTGTATGCCTATTTATGATGAATGACATTCTTGCACCTTATTGCCCTTCGTTTTAGACAAAAACCAGATGTCATTTATAAATGTCTAAGTAATTCAGCATGAAATCATCCAATCTGTTTGTGAGCACTTAAAAGTTATTGTAAGACAAATGACTAAGAAAAATGCAACCTTCACACTAGCTCAGGCACAACATAGTGCCTCACCAGACCTGCTGGTTTCCACATACTTGTACCTTCCAAAATCAGTACGTATTAAAAAAATGGACCAGAGGACTGCACTAGACAGTGTGAGCTGAGAACAGGTGATTCACTGCATTCGGATTGCCTGCCTCAGCTCCTCTCTGACTTACACAGAGGTGAGGACTGCTCTCAGCTCCTCGCAGCACGTTCCTGTACCGCACCCATCCTTCACTGCACAGCTCGCCAAAGTGATGGAGCCTGGATTTTCCCTTTGATGCACAGGGCAGGAGATGAGTATTTCAACCACCTAAGTGACATTCACACAAGTAGTACAGGTTGAAGTAATCCAGATTAAAAGAGAATTAGCCTTTTTCGAAACAAGTGTAATCCAAAAAGTATTAGATGTACGCAGAAAGCACTCAGAAAAGGTATACAGGTTTACAAACTGACTAGAAGGACTGAACAAATTTTAGTATGACAATATGCTCCAGAACAGTATGTTCAAAATCAAGGTACTATATTTATATACAAACACTATGAGGATACAAGGAGAATATCTGAGGAAGTGAGAAAAGAGCTCCTGAACAGAAGGAAAAAGAAGAAACTGAAACACTGGAGAGGTACGTGAACCTCTAAAAATAAATAAATAAAAATTAGTTTAACAAGGCAGTTGATTAACTAATTTTAACAAATACTTGCTACATATTTGTTCCTTTTTTACTCAACCATTCCCAAAATAGTGGGAAAGGAAGGAAAAAAAAACACCACCACAGAATGACACTTGCAAGGAAAACAGAAAGGACCAGAAAGGGAACGCGAGCACAGGTACAGGTAGAAGACAGACAACAACCACCAGCATCTACCTGAAGCGAGAGCAGAATTACTGGGTAGAGACTGCAAAGAACTATAAGTATGACAAAGTACAGGAATAACGACCAGAGAGCAGTAGAAGATAGACAGGCAACACATCAGAACTAGAGAAGACATGGGGAGCAGGACCTAAACTGGTGTGTCCCCTGCAATGGGACGTGGCCAACACCACCTTGTCAGCATACGTCCCCTTTGCAGCAGGGCACAACATGCCAGTGCTGTATTCCTCCATCCTGTCCCAAGCCTTTCTCCAGCCCTCCCCTTGCTGCAAGGCAAGAAACAGACAAATTACATCAAGTCTTTTATTCCTGTGTGGGGCTGAAGGATTAGCATGTGTCTGACGAAACCTTCTCCTCCCTACCAGCCTCCAGCTCCTGTGATTCTTGGACATAAGGTTGTGCAAATGGGGGCAGCTTCTCTCCCCCACGATTCCTCCTTCCTCCCCTTCTTGCATTCTCTGACAATAATTCTTCAAACGGAAGGTGGAGAAGAATCTGCAATTTGAAGAGCTGAATATCGCTTGTCTGTATCACACCAATTCCTACCAAAACAAAAGCTTTCGTAATTCTTACGCAGACAGTGAGTAACATAACTGGCCTAACAATTGTCAGTATTGGCTTAGTATTAAAGTATAATTAAATGCTAAACATGCATTTTAAATTTCTTTTTTTTTTAAATGAAGATACACTTAAAATCACATTATATTAAATCAGCATCCTATGGGGATCAAATTCAGACATGATGCAAACAAGGAAATTTTAATTTAAAATTATTCTTGCTGGCTAAGGCTAAATTTGATCTGTGGTTGTGAGGACCACCAGTTGGAAGCATGACAGAGAAAGACGTTTTAAACACGGCCTCTGTTGTTTGACACATTGTGCACTGTTCTCTAACTCCTAAATTCCTCATGTCAGATCTGTGCAGATGATACCATTTCACTGCTCACTCCTCTCACAACCAACCTCTGGCTTATTTTACAGAGCAAGTAACATTAGCACTAAATCCAGGCCAGATGATCCCTGCCATAGTCAGGCTCATTACTGCAGGCTGTATTCAGCATACTTGATCTTATGCAGTACCATCTCTTCCCTACTTCTAGCATTTATTAGTGAACTATCATTTTAATTCAAGAGCTCTTCATCTCTCCCCAGAAGAATGTGGTATCTTCAAGGGATGCTTTTGTGGGTCCACTTCCTCTCTTATATTTACAATCACACCATAATTCTGCAGGAATCTGCTAGAAAATCGCCTGTCTCCTCCATCCTTTGGCCATGGTCCTAGTATGTCCAGCAAGCTGGATGAGGCTACAAAGGGGCACCTAAGAAAAAGTTCAGTTCTTGAAGTATTTGTTGCTCAAATTGCCCTTCCACCCCTCCTTCAGAAAAAGGAAGCAAATCATTGCCCTGCAAGGCAATTCTGGCCTGTGGACAGCTACCAAGCTATGCTGCCCTGCCTCCTCCAACATAATACTCATGCTTGCATATACAATATATGAAGCTGCTAACAGGGATACAAAAGCTTGAACGTTAAATAGAAATAAAAATCTCTAGAACGCAACGGAACCTACTAATGTTCACCACTTAGTGGATGATATTTTTCCATGTGAATGAGAGCAAGGCAGCAAAGAAATGCAAGATATCCATAAAAATAACTTCAGCAGAAATGAAACCGAAAAACTATCATTTTTAAAACTAAACTTAAAGGGCTTGTGGTTTTGTTTGAGAACAAGCCTTACAGAGTTCATGTGACCATAAATCAGACTTCGGATATCTGCACGCGGCACCACAAATGCAGTATTTTCACTGTCTGGGAGAGACCAGAAAAAGCAAGAAGGAAATGGCTGTTTCATTCTCCCCACTACATTAGATCAGCAAAAAGAAAACCTAGCATCTATGAAAAAGAAAAGCATCAGTTAATTAGAGTTTGATCTTTCTCTGAATTTGGAATTCAGTTATCAACTATCAGCAACCAATTTAATTTCTACTACAAATCCAGTATACTGTAAAATTGGAACTGTTACAGACCCCTAGGGCAAAGGAAGATCCCTACAGGCTGCACCTATTTGGGTTTTCCCTCTGGGATCAGAAATAATTGCAAATAGTAATTGCGTTTGATCACTGTTTTGGGGATCTGTATTCATATACCAATAAACAGTTCCCAAACACGGGCACAGAACTAGGGAGCAACTCTCAAAAAAAAAAAAAGGCAACTCAATCAGCAGTGAAATTAAATTATTTTTCAACAAATCATTATTTAATGTAGTGCTAAAGTAAAATGAGAATGTAAAATTTCACTATTTCAGCTAAGTGACACAGTGCTTTTATCTCGTACAAGAAGATTCAAAAACTTGCACATGTCCTTACATTCAAAAAACAAGCATGACGCCAACAGAGGACACCTGAATCTTTCCACTAAAGAAACTATAGTAGGAAGACCAGCTGTTCACCATAGGTATCTCAAGAAAAACATTAAAGTTTGAGATTACTGCAAGAAAATACGATCATGGTTGGTTAAGTGGGTTTTTTGAGCCATTAAACTGAAATTTAACTATTAAGAAGCTAGCAACTAAAATGTCTTCATAGGAGAACTAACACAAACACTTTAACAACAAGTAGCAGCTACAGCCATACCCCTACATCAACCCAGCATCTCCTGGATTTTCCTTTTAAATAGTTTTTCAAACACTGAATCAAGAGAATACTGCTTAGCTTAGGGGATACATCAAGCCCAAAGAAAATAATTTTCCTAAACACAGAGGAAAAAAAAAAAATCCACAAGACCATTACAATGAGCATGCTTAAATCTTGAAGTCTTATTTAAAATAAATAAAAAATAAAAGAGAGATAAAACAGCAAATCTAAACTGAGCTGAAAAAAATACTATCTGTTTTGCAGTTAAAATTTCTTCCTCACCTATATTATCACCAGGAGCTCTCAATTTGTTATTTATTATTTCTAGATATTGTTTCAAATATTAAGAGACTTGCATAAAAGCCACATTACTTCTTCAAGAACCACTACATGCCATCAGAAGTACCAAAATAAAGCTGGGAGTGATCCACAAGTGAATTTGGTGAACTTCACAAACAGTGCAAAGGAATTCCCCCCCCCTTGTACAAATGATTGTACAAGTGAATGGTACAATCACTTGTAATTGTACCATTACAATGGTGTCAGCATATCAGAACACCTCATACTGAAAAGGGAACCTTACAGGCAAATGAAAAGCTTGACTTAAAAGAACCAAATGCCTTGCACTGGCTAATTAGTCTGCTCCGTGATCACATATTTAAGCTTGCATATCAGAAAAACTCATTTGACTTGGTCACTGCTTTTCAAGCTGGGTTATTTTATTTACATTAGACTGCAAGCACTAGGCAGTGCTAAAAGCTGCATATTAATAATAATCAAAACCAAACAGTACTCTCAGAAGTCAAGTGCCCACGGTCACATTAGATGAAGAAAAAGGACCAGTGCCTCCCATCTGACTGATAACACAACTTACAGTGCTCGCTAGCTGGTGATCAGAGTTTTGGCAGCAAGGAAAATCAGAATCTAAATGAATCCTAAGTGTTGGGGTTCTGGAATTAACATCTCTATAATGGATCAATGTAAACCTCATATTAGAGCAGCCACCTGAAAAGTGGTCAAAAACTGGGTGAAAAGTAACATTTCCAGCATTAATTCTATTCTATTCTATTAATCAAGTTCTGCCCATTTACGTTTGGTAACTGAAAAGCAGCACGCGTTTGTACTGGATGAATATATACACACACCTGCAGTACGTATGGAAGAGCCATCCAAATACAACCCCACAAATGTAAACTTGTTAACTAGTTCCTTAGTCTCTCATTTAGTTCATAAACCAAGTTATACAACACTGAATTTATATAAATATCATAATTAAAATAGATAGCCAAGGTTGTCACCCATCTCACCCTCCGCTGCTTGAGAAAGTTGCTTAGACAGGAAAGAAGACTTACTCTTGATGGGAGACAAGGGTCTGAGCAGTCATTTTACACTCTGTGCTTACACAGAACCTGAAATTCAGTCCAGGAGCTTTTACCGCCACACACAACCCATGCAGAACTCTTTCCGCAGCTCATCATCTTTTGCTCGTCATCTCCAAACATGACAAACAAGTCATGGATTTGTCATTGAAAAAGTGCAAGAGAAAAGTTCAAACCATTATTAAACTCCGATTTAGAAAAAGCATTAGATAACAAATCAGCAGCATTTTGAAAGTAGCACTCACGTACAAACTTTCCATGCTCCTTCCCTCTACTTTTGTTTGAAAGCGTTATATCTCTAGATAGATTCACAAACAGAAAATAGTCAAACACTCCAGCACACCAGTTACTTGGCAGTATAACTCAAGTTACCCCAGGATAAGGGAACACAGACAAGCAGTTGCAATGAGTAGCTTTCATTCTCTACACACCATTTTACCTTGCATTAACTTCCTTCTGTGTCACAAAATAAGAAATTTACAGCAAAGATTACAGAAACTTATTCTGGAGCATTTCTTTTTGTTGGAACTCTGTCTCGTGTATTTTCACTGTTAATTAAGGGGCTCCATAGCTGAAGAAGGACCGAAAATGACATTGTAGTAGCACACAATGGAAAAAATCAGTAGATGCAGCTCTAGAGCATACTTTTACATAACCATGGTATACAACTGATCAGTTTATCTTAAATATTTTTGAAAGACAGCCAACAAGCTGGCCCAAAGAATCAACGGTGTGCAAACTGTGAGTGTTCCTGCTAACGTGAAGCAGGTTTAAGTAGCTTCAGTAGACACTGGAAGTCACAGGAGTGAAAGCTGTGACAAACACAGATTTCTCATTCCAAGACTTTCCATGTGGAGAATAACGCATAAACATTTGCCTAAAGAGACTGAAGTTATATGTCCATAGTTTGTATACACCATTAGCTTTGAAACTAAGATGACAGCAGCATTCTTTTAGTATTATTAATACAGATGATCATTAAAGAAGCGAGAGGTCACACACAGACTACAACCACTTCAGGATCCTTTCAGGCAATGTGACTACTTGTTATCATACCGCATGTTCAAAGATCTAACACGCTACTCTGCGTGGCTTTCATTACCCATAAAAATTTCACAGCAGTAACCATTTCACACCCGTTTGCCTTGCTCCACCTTCGCTTGTCTGGAAGGAGCAAGGAGTTCAGGGTTGGGATCTACATCTGCTCCTTACTCATGGGGAGCTTGGCGTGGGTCACCCGGCCAGGCGGGCTCTCCAAGGCCCATGCTGGAACTGGGTTTCAGCTCCCACCGACTCACAGCAGGGAAGGCAGAGCAATCCCATTGCCATTGCTGCTGTTAAAAATCTTCCCTGTAATTTCTGTGCATTAGTTTCTCTAATGCAAAAGAGAGAGTGCATATCATGTAAAAAGGCCAGAAGGTTAATTCAAAGCTATAAAAGGCTACAAGGTCTTTTTGATACTGTAACAGCAAGTTTAGAAATTACTTTGATTTTCTCAGGGCTTTTGAAGCAGAACACTTCAGTAACAACAAACATACATCTTGAGATATACGAGCAGCTGCTCCAGAAGAGAAAAACTAGTTCCTTATTCTCCTCTCTTTCTCTTTTATTTTTACACAACCTGATTTCAAGAAAAATGTTTAGGTTTTAGTTACCACAGGAGGGCAGGAGCATGTAATGCTAGTGCCAACTTCTTCTTAGAGAGAGCAGAACAAACAGTGGGAGCTGGAACGCAGAAAGAGCCAAGTCAGAGACCCAGAGCGTGATGAAAATTCAGTCGTACCAGCAGAGTTAACTGCCTGTTAATGAAGGCGTATGCATCCCATCTGCTGGCTACAGAAGAGCTGGAACGGTGTCAAAAACATTCCAAGACAGACATACCATCAAATATATGATGTGAACGTGTGATCCATACTCAAAAGTTTACCCTACTGATTTCGGCAGGACCGAGTATAGACACAGACACACACGGGCACTGAGGCTGCAGGATACAAACCACGTCCTTGTCACACATTAACTGTCACTGCCCGTTGAGAACAGAAATCTTTCCAGTGTAATTTGTTTATTCATTAATTCTGATTTCAGGAGAAAGTTCTGGCTTGCACCCAACAGCTAATTGGTTCAATAAACAGCATCTCTGTTTAGAAGAAGAAAACATGATGCTACAGTGAGAGCATGTAACCGAAACCTCGATATCTGTTTGGGTATGACTTAGGGCTTCTCAAAAGAGCTGGATTGCAAAGAGCCAGTTTTAAAAGACAAGACAGTATACAGTTTAAATGCAAGAAATAACTACCAACATTTATCTGAAGGCTTCTTATGGGGAAGAGAGAAGAGAAATTACTACTGTAAAAATGTGTGCCTAATGATGACCTAAAACCTAAATTTATGGATGAAGTAATGGAAAAAAAAAATCAGGTTGTTGTATTTATTATGTGAATTACAACTCACGGCTATAACATTTAAACTTTTGTTTCCTTCCTAACTAGGCTTGCCACACACAATATGCTATCAAGAAAGCTGCCAAACAATTGTTCGAATATTCCAAAAAGCAAATATGTAGCCCACCATGAAAAACAAATATGATAACCTGAAATCTGCCGTCATCTGCACACTGTTCAAGAGTTCAAAAGAGTTAGAGAGACTTAGGAGAACAAAATTTGCTGCACAAAGACAAGTTCCCAGGTATCTTAATTCATGTTATTTACTAACATAAATTTCCCTTTTTATGAAAAGAAATAATCTAAAATCTTAAATTCAATATAACTCATGTAACTGCCAGTATTATAAAATTTGCTTTAATAAGAAATATTTTAGGTTTTGCAAATACTGTACAATAGCCGTTAGATTTTAAAACCTGTTAGAAAAGTAATCGTCGCAGATTTAGTATGTTAAACAAGAACATGTGAACTGAGGCTTCATTTAACCCATCCATCCCTTCAATAAGAAAATTGTGCAAATCACTCCAAATTATGCATATTTTATAGGATTTTTCTTGGCTTTAAACCCTTTGATTGTACAATCATTTCTCTATAAGAAACATTTTAGAGAGTCATATACTCTAAGTGCTATGTCAGAAGAAACAGCAAAATGGGTTTTCATAATAAGCCCTTCATATTCCGCTATGATCAGCATTTTGCAGGACTACATAGATGGATTCTCTGGTAGCCCTTCACTTCCTTGTTTAGGAGGTCACTTTTTTGCACTATTTCTTTTTATAAAGATCTATTTTTGACTGCTGTGGACTTTCGTTTACATATTAAGCCACCTGATGCCTCCAGGAGCCATATAGTTTGCTAGTGAAGTCATTTTCTCTCTGCTACACATAGTGACTCCATGTAACTAAACGCTTCTGAACAGGACTTGGCATTTATGGAAATCTGAAGACGATTCCTCTCTGCACGGTTATCCCTTAGAATTAAAAGAAACGCACAGTTCTGCTTTTCTGCAGTGGCTGACTCAAGGAGGAGGGGGAAGGGGAATATAAAAGAGCACAAAACTCTACCATCACAATTTCAGAAATACAACAGTTCAGCTAAAGAAGAGAATAAGGGTTACTCAATTATTGCCTTGCCTTGGACAGCTGAGGGTTGATTTGGGGGGGAAGGCATTGAGAGAGATTATAGGATTTTTTTTTTTTTTTTAATGCAGATGGAATAAACTCCAGTATTTTGCTGGATTGGGTATAACACGAAGGAAAAATAAGAGTGAAGCTAAGAACCGGAACCCTTCCAGGGCACAAAGCACTTTACTCAGCACCTGCAGTTGCACTGTATGTGTAGCTTTAGCCAATTATCTACAAATTTACTAGGACCTCCACTGCTGTGCTATAGAAGCTTTAAGTTACAATGACATACTGAATTGCTCTCTTTTGTTTAAAAAAAAAAAAAAACACTATGCAACAGTTAAAACAGTAAAAAAGAGTATTTTTTTTTTTTGCTCTAAGTATTTTGACATGAGTATTTCCTCCCAGGACAATTATCAATAAACACAATTAATGCTGTGTATTACAAAACAGATTATAACCTAACTTTCAGCATCAAAAAAATACAACAGTGAGAAATCTTATTATACAGAAGATTGGACAGTTCACGTGCTACAGTTACACAGGTTACCACTACTGCCAGTAACAGGAGAAGCCTCATACCAAGCAGAGAGCAAAATCCCCTATTTGCCAAGATTTAGATGACTGGGGCATAGACAAGAGGAAGGAAAAGAAGCGAAGTCCAACTCCCCACGATCATTGCTGCACCTCGGCTATGAATAAATATCGGGCTCTGGTCTTTTTGGCTTCCAGTCAGGTTTTTCTTCATAAAAGTAATAAATATGTTTATTTTTCTCCTCAGTCAACACAACATGACAGACCAATGGATCATTTTGACCATTCGAACTGTCACGAACCACCTCTTCAACTTCTGATTTAATACTAATTCCTATTAGGATGGAAACCCTGAAAGCATAGATCTAAATACAATAGCAAATCCTGAAGTGGTTTTGCCATATTCTTTGAGGTAGTAAACCAACATTATCTGTAATATCTAATGGATTATTAAAATCCAAGTACATGTAAAGTATAAATATACTACAGCTTAAGGTTCTCAGGTGTCTGGGTTTCAAGATTATTTTTATTCTTTCACTTATCATTATTTAACCTTGTATTTACATGCCCATCACTATAAATACTTATTCTAAACTTCTAGTAGACAAAAGTTTTTGACAGGATAAGTATTAAAAATACTGTATTATAGTAATATGTATGTATTTTGCAGCACTATGCAGAATACTTCATATATAAGTGAATTATAGATAAATTCTAAGTAAATTTATGGTTCCTGGCAATACTATCACTTACTGTTTCAGAAAACTGTTTTCATAACTTTAGTTCCAACAACAGGGTCATTCATCATATCCTTTACCTGAACAACTACTACCGCTTTAATATATGCAAAGAAATGAAAGAGTGACAAGCTACTAACATCAGATATATATAAAAAATAAAAAAGAACATTTGATTTAAACATACCTTTCTTTCTGCAGTTTTCAAACTAAACCAGAGACAACAAGAGCTCTGTTGCTCTTACAGACAGAGCAAACCCTAGGATTACAACTGATTAGCCAAAAAATATAAATAATAGTTCAATATATTACCCTTCTCAAAATTTGACACAATACATTAATAACAAGGCTGTAGCTACAAGAAATTAATTCAAACCTTTAAAAGATGGCATTCTATGATGATTTTAAAAAGTCTCTACGCATCTACTAATCGCTAAGACTCAAGTACGTGATACTAACCACGGTTCTGTTTAACAACTTCGTAAAGCAAACTTTTGACAGATAGGTGATGGCAATCTGCCACCAGTTCCCAAAAAGAGTGTCTGCTTTCAGTCACATCACTGTATCGACACCTTCAACGGAAATTCGGCGTGCTTCTGGTAAAGTTAGTCATAAGTCACCGAACGTTTCAGCACCAAAACAATGGTGGCACAATATTTCACATTCCTTATGCATAAAATATTCCCACAGACATCTATAGGATTTCTGGAAATAAATGCAAACCCAAGCCTCAGGCAAACATGTTTTGCAACCCCAAATATAGTGAGTTCAGAAATAGTTGGTGAAAAACGGCTCAAGCTTTAATTTTTTTTCCTGCAAGTGCCTGTGTCAACCTGTGGGCTGAAAGGAATGGGAGACTAGAACATGGATAAGTTAAAATTGCACCTGATCGCAAACAGCCTTCACTATTTAATAAAGATGCGCTTCAGAACCCCTCTCAAAAGCAAAACCAACCACGAACAAGATCTGTGCTACAGAAAGAACCTATTTTAAAGCCTAGCAGTCAAAGCAGCGAGATGTGCTGCAATATTTATGCAGCCATTATAATGCAAATGCGTAAGGTATTAGAAAGGCTATTTGCATTGGTGCACAGCCCCTTCAGTCTATGTACAATGCCAACAGAAAGAACAATTAGGATGCATGCATAACAAAAAGCCTCCGACCACAGGGTAGGCAGGTCCACTGAACCGGATACAATATCTATGGGATCAACAGGGCTCCATGGAAATGCTGTCTGCTGGATCACTCCATACATCTTGCTCATAGGTAGAATATGAAGCATTTTAAGACACAAAAGCACGTAGAGGATTAGCATGGAAAAGGTAAGAGCAAGCTACAACCAATTTACTGCGAGTACCAGTCGCATGTTTCTCAAGATGGACAACTGGGCTGGGGAAGAGCTCGCCTCCCCAGGGCTGCTCCCCTGTGCAAAACCCCAACACCACTAACAGGCAAGTAGCAAACTTTCAACTATGCTAAAAAATAATACATAAAAAACTAACTACACACTTTCCTGTGGCAAAAAATACTCTCCAGCACTTTTTATAACAAAAAGGGAGGCAGGTGTGCAAATTAAGATCTAATGTACATCCACTCTGAGAATACAGACTACACTTTTGTACAGAAACCAAGAAGCAAACAAATATATTCAAGTTTTTCTTCTTTTTTTTTTTTTTTTTACATGTCCACCTTAACAGGACAACAACCCTAAAAGAACCAAGCATATAGGCATGCCAGATTGTTTTAAGAAGTTCTTTGACCATACATCCTAGTATTTATCTACACCAATTCACAGCCTCTTAACATATTCTCACGCTAATCAGCATGTCTACAATTATATGACAGGCTCTGTTCTCGTATGTATTTCTCTTGTAGAGCAACACAGATAAAGTACTTCTTAAACTACAACGATCTTAGAACAGTCTAATATTAACTACGTTTTACAAAATTACTTTTAAAAAAGAAACTATAAACACTGCATAATTTCTGTACAAAGCATATCCATTACCTAGAGGTTGATGATGGAAAAATTCTTAGTAATTAAAATTCCCTTTTTACTCAGACACCATTGTTTTGCTCTACTGAAAATGCCTTTATTGAACCAAATTTGGTGTCAGAGAATGCCCAGATTTAATAGTACGTTATGTGTATTTCACAACACAGTCAAGCCAAGCAATGCAGCAAAAAACAAGCAAATTAAGGTCAATGGCTAATACCGCAAACATTACCTGCTTATTATACAACTTGTTACATTTTATCCCGGTACGTTTTGTAACATAGCAAAACTACTGTATCAAACAGACTAGACCATGTCAGCCGTTACAATTTCAATGTAAACAAGGGTTCTTTTTATCTGTGCAATCTAGTTACAACTGGCTGTTTAATCTTCACTACTGTGTCTCCCCAGCCCTCTCTCTCTCTCACACACACACAAACCCACCAGAAAAGGGAGACAGAAATATCTCCTCTGAGATGCAGTCACATGCAGTAAAAATAAATATGAGGTATTACAATGACAGAGAGGAAAGCAAGCCTCGCTTCCATTAAAAGAGCATCCACAAAGCTGTCGCACGAAAAAATAAAATAAAAAGCAATGAGCCTCGAAGCATTTTGGGTGGGAAATGCCGCTAGCCAAGCTGAGCGAGAGGGTGCGGTGGGCTGGACACGAGTCCACGTTACCGGCTGCGGGCCAGCAGCTACCCTGCACCCAGGCAAAGCACGGAGCCAGCTGAAACCCACCGGTGAGGAGGGCAGGGGCGAGGCGGGTGTCGGGGGCGAGCCATCCCGGGGGCTGCAGCGGGCGAGGGGAAGGGGAGAGCGCTGCCTTCCGCTCCCTCCACACACACAAGTTTTCACCTTTCTTCAGACACGAAGGAGAACCTGCTGCTAGAGAGAAACGGCTCCTTTTTAGCACCCACCCAGATTCTCCACGACGGTATTTGGGAAACATCTGAGATCCCTTAATGCAGCTTTACTTCCTTATCATGATACTAAACCTTCCCGAAAGAGAGCTCGGTTATTCACAGGGCTTCCTCAGCCTTGCCAAGAGGAGATCACAAAATGTGATCCTCCTCATTCGTAACAAACAGAAGACACTTTTCCAGCCTTAATTCAATTAACATGCATGAGCAGCATGCACACATGCAGGCACATACATCCACCTATTTCACGGGTGCTGTATACGGGTCGGCAGCAGCCGGCTCGCGCGGTGACAAGCCAGGACTGCCACACACACACCGCTTCAGCAGAAACATTCTTTTCTAGAAAGCCACAGCCAAGTAACAATCAATCCAAGGGTTTCCTAAAAGGCACACGCACAGCGATCTTCCGAGTAATTAATTTCTGTACATAGGCTAAGAGTGCAGGAAGACAGCTGGAGAAAATATTCATCGTCTGAAGGAATCCCTTCAATCACACAAAATTCCTGGAGGAGAATACACCCGTCAGTGCGATTTAAGTGTCAACATAACAAAGGAACGCCCCTCCCAGCACCTCCTGCCTTACAGATATGTCACACTGGAAAGGAAAGACTAGACCGGGAAGAGCAGCTATTCACAATCAGCACTGTTTATCGACCCTACCCTTGCCATCACCCCTAAGAAAAAATGTTGGGGATTGTTTAACATTTCTAGAAAGAGCAGAACAGAGGGATGTGGAGGAAGACAGCATCCTCTTTGAGGATTCCTCGGTATTCCTCAAAGGCAGGCTGTGGACACAAGGAGAGCTTTGTCTGGAATCATCTTTCTGTATTGCAAGATTATATATAAAATTAGTGTTGCCTGATGCACATGTTTTGCCTTGCCACACGTACAGAAATCCTGATGGCTGACAAACATTAGCCTAAATTAAAAGGAATCCAGCTTCAGATTACTAAAATAATCTCCCATTTTACTCATCCAGAGCAAAGAATAATTACATAGAAAACCAAAATAGTCAAACCCAAATCATTCAACAGGAATTAAGAGGATAAGAGTGTTACTAAAATTAAAATGTATGCACAACAGTGTAATAATAAATTCATAGGATACAGCAAATCTTTCCCAAAACCAGGCTAGGATTATATCAAGATCACCATACAACATATGCCTGAAATATGGCTGTAAATAAGTGTGACTTAATTTGACCACCACCTACTTTAAGCCCTCGATTTTATAAATAGAAGCATCCAATAATGACTAGTGATTAAAAAAACCCGCACAGTTTAGAAGGTGAAAAGAAGAAACAATAAGTAGAAAGTCAAACATGCAAACAAGAAACAGGAGAAAATTAAGACCCTGAAGGTAATTACTAAAACCATCTTAATTTCTATTTTGATAGTCCAAAAAAATCCAGACCAAGTACTGCAGCGATGACAATACACACAATTACAACTCCTTGATCACGGATATTCTGCCTCGAAAGCGTCTGCACATGTGCAGAACTGGGTAAAACATAGGCTTCCATAGTCCCATCTCAAATACACGAGTTAAAAATTACTAGTACTATTTCAGTACTTTGTAATTGTTTTCTCACACATTGCGACTTTTTATTCCATCTCCATACCCGCTCCTAAATAAGCCGGTAAAGTCAAGCAGCAACACAGTTTCACCAACTTCAATTCTGATGAATTTCTGTATAGCTCACGCCCAGTTGCAATTTAGTCAACACAGACGGCCGTTCACCTTACCTAAGGTTACTACAGCTTTTTAACTGTTTTCCTAGCGAAAGATACGTGCAACTCGGTGAAAACACCTTCTACGGCCACAAATACACGCGGGAAGCTGTCACACCGCTTCCTCTGCAACACCTCTCTGTTTTAAATACCGGGAAAATCACCTGGCTCGACGACTTTTGAAAGGAGATTCTGGCTCTCCGGCTCCATCAGAACTGCCACAATAAATACATCGGGTGAAACAGGAAAAGAGCCTCACGCCTATACGAGAGGGTGGGGGACAGCACTCGCACACACAGGAGGAGATGTAATCATTACCCTGAACGCCGGTAATCATTACCCTGAGCGTCAGTGCCACTACACACACGCGAAGTCTCTTAAATTTCTCTTCGCCAGCTCTCGGTACCGGGAGCTGGAGGGGAGGAGGAGAGGTGAGGCTGTAAAACGGAGCTTCCTCCTTTCTTTCCTTTTTTTTGTTGTTGTTGTGGCGGTGGTGGTTGGTCGGTGCCATCGCCCGGCAGCGCGGAGGAGCGGGGCAGCCCTGCCACCGAGCCCAGCGGGGCGATCGGCCGCCCCCTCCCCGCCGCACGCAGCGGGCGGCCCCCGGCCCGCCCCACCTGCCCCGGGCCCCGCGGCCGCCGGGCGGGGCTGCACCCCGCCGGGGCACGCACGCACGCACACGCGCACACACACACACACACACACACTCACTCTCGCCGGGTGCCGGTGCGCGGAGCCCGGGCGGGCTGCCCCGCCGCCGACCCCCCGCGCTGGGCCGGCACGGGGCGCGCCCCCCGCGCGGTTACCTGCCGCCCAGGCCCTCCCCGCCTTTGTGCCCGCGGCCTCCCGCCTCCCCCGCCGCCGCTGCCGCCCCCGGCCGCCGCCAGGCCCACCCCGCCCGCTGTCAGCCGCCGCCTCGGCGCGCCCCGACGCCCCCGGCGGCGGCGAGTCCCGCCGCCGCCGCCCCCCGGCCCGCCGCGGCCCCGAGCCCGGCCAGCCCCGTACCGTGCGGCTCCGCCATCCTCCCGAGGCGCGCTCGGCACCCCCCCTGCCCGCCCGCCCCTGCCGGCCACCGTCTCTGCGCACCGAGCCGTCACGGGACTCCCCGCCCACAGACCTCCCGCGGCACCACGGGGGCGGGCCCGCCGAGGCGCGGGGCGACCGACCGCTTCCAGGTTACGGCGCCGCCGCCATCTTGGCGGCGGGCGGAAGTGGCCCGGTTGCCCCTGGCGACGGCGAGGCGGCGGGGCGGGGCGGGGCGGAGGGGGCTGTGCGGGCTGCGCGCCGGCCTCCCGCGGCGGGAGCGGGAGCGGGGAGCTCAGTAACGGGAGCTCAGGCAGGGCTCCCCCCTGTCCCTGCCGCTTGCCTCGGGGTCCCGTAAGCCCCGCGGGGCCTGGCCGCGGCCCGGGCCGCCCCGCCGCCCCGCAGCCGCCCCTCAGCGCCCACCTGACCACAGCCCGGTCGCCGCCTCACACCGCAGCCCCCGTGGCCGCACATCCCGGTGAAACCTTCCGTCGTGTCACCGCTGCGACACGGGGGAGGAACTTCTGTCGAGAGTGAGGAGGACAGCCCTTAGCTCCGTCGGTTACTGACTGCAGCTCATTAAAGTATTACAAGAAATAGGAACTATTTTCCCACCAGTCCCACTGTTTAACTGGAGAGTTTTCCCCCCAGGACAGACGCGATCAGAAATTCTGATACGATGAGTTGGTACGAAGCAGCTCTCGGTGCTGTACGTGCATCGCACAGCTACCCCACTCTCGCTGCCCGTCACCTTTAGCTGCTGAGACATTAGGAAAGAGATGGACCAGGGGACTGCGACGTTTCTATCTTTCCTTTTTCTGCAAAATTGGGACCGTCCCCAGCTGGCACCTCCTATAACCTCGCACCGATGTGCTGACTATTCTTTCTGTAGCAGATAGGACAAGCTAAGCATGACCAAGCTGCCCTTGCAAGGAATACGCTGGGAGCTGCAAGAAATGGCAGTAGCCATTCAGAAGGTGGCAACCATACCTCTGCGTAGAAAAATACATTCAACAGAGCATCTGCGATCAGTCATCATTTGATTTCGGATGAGATTTAAAAGCAAGTTCTCTGACGCCTTTTTATAACAGATCTTTTGGTATTTTGCTGAGAGAGATTTACCTTCTTTTTAATGCTAAATTCTCAGCCGGTTGCAATCAGTTCCCCTTTCAAGCCTAGATGGATTCTGCACTGCAGTAGTAGCTCAACTTTCTAATTTCTAAAACACATTAAAGCTAGTGGGAGTCTACTATTTGATCTCAGTACTTGCTGATCTGGACTGGTCCCACTGGCTCACGTTCGAAAGGAACAGCAGCCACCTCAGCAGAACCAAAACCATGAGTAAATTTGGGAGCTGTTTCCTACATCAGGTAGTCAGATCTAAGTATCTCCTATTACCATCATATTTTAAAAACTTTTGGTAACCATGGAGGCTAGTTTCAGTGAAACAAGGCTATTCATATTCGATTATCTGGGTTCTGCCAGTTTCCTTTGTGTGATTCTTTGGCAAAGCAGACAGTTCAATGTGGTTACACGCTTGTTTACTAATAAATGCTGGACAGCGTTAAAAGCAGAATTGGCTTTTCGGCATAATGGATCACAGGGCAGAAACCAGGTGAAATATCCTAGTGACAATATTTCTTACAATGACTGGATGTTTATTTGTTGTTACTACTCAGTAAAACGTTCAGTGTGGACACTGCACCGATCCCTTACAAGACACGGAAATACACACTTTGCCCTGAAAACTTGGAGCCTGAAAGAATTTTTTCTTGTGTAGCTTATTTGAACACACACAGATGTCTACATATAACTGCATCTTCTGTGTTAAAGACCATAGCGTGTATTCACCACACATAGGGAGGATCTGAATATTTTCTTGACTGTGTACTGTACCTTTACATTTCTCAGGCTCTTTGTGTGCAAAGTGCTGCTGCTCAATTGCTTTAGCATTGAAGAGGTATGTACAAAGGATACATGCTACGTGTACTCTGGTTCTGTCAGAGATTTTACTTCCGTTTCTACTTGCTTTGCTTTCAAAAATATGATTTGAAATCTAAAAAAAATGC
This sequence comes from Mycteria americana, assembly GCF_035582795.1. NCBI lineage: Eukaryota > Metazoa > Chordata > Aves > Ciconiiformes > Ciconiidae > Mycteria > Mycteria americana. The sequence goes on from NC_134370.1 coordinate 12,085,353, forward strand.
TACCTTATACTCAAAAAAACTGGTTTGCTCTTTTCATGACAAAACATAAAACTGAAAAGCTGATATAAAGTATAGCAGGACAATTGTCACTAGATGATGAATCAGCCAAGAAATTTACACTGATAACTCCACCCTTCTGCTGCAATTCCTTAAATATGTTCTAGGAGATTAGACCAATACTACAGTAATACTTGTGCCAACAATCAGAACTAACAGACATTTTTTCAAAGGCAGAATTCATACACACAAGATTTGTTCTTAATCTGCACAAATGGAGTAGTTAATTTTATACCCTCCTACTGGATGCTGGAGAGCTCAGCTCCAGCCCACTCCCAGCCTTCATCAGCCCTGTTTGTCCCCAAATCTTCATCAACACAGACCTGGTCCAATGTAGAAGGTGAGTATAAGAGTCACAAGCCTTAGAAGTATTAATTAAGGGCCTCAGCATCAGGAGACTACACTGACAAGCCCGTATTTTGAACCTTGTGGTGTTGCAACCGAGTACCTCTCCTTAAGACAGATCCACAGACAGTAAGAGGTTCCTCAGTCTCTGTTGCCCCAGAAAACCCACAGAACTGTGCGAGGATCTTGAATTACTGCCATTCACACTGAAGTGAGCAGCAAGGGAAATATAATTAACGAGCATTTCATAACCTACATGTGTACATCTTCTGAACTAAGGTTTCACTGGCAATTTCATTTGGACATTGCTTAACTTTTAAACGCTTGGCTTTGCAACCTTCATAATGTTCCTTTAATACCTGTAACATTTTCTATGTTCCTGAAAAGGAAAACTGTCGGTGCAGGATCATGCACCATCACAGCACCTCCATGGGCCATGAGCCGTGCTAGTACCTTTATATGCCCAACAGAGACCTCTGCCCCTTTTACTCAAAGAGAAACAGATAGCAACAGCAGACTGCTATCCTCCAACTGGACCAGCAGCGGAGGGGGATGAGTGTTGGAATTTGGATTATTCAGTGGATTCATAAGACCATTCCTAAGGCTATTTAGTATTTACACAGTTGTTTCAAGCATGTTTCTACAAAGCAATGTGATTTATGAGGAGCTAGCTCTTACACAATGAACTAAAATAAAGCAATTAATTAGTTAAGCTTGCTTAAGCTGACCACTAGATCAATCCACCAACTTCAGAATCATCTTTGACTGAATTCAGATACCTCAGATATAAAAGCCTCACTTGCCTTTTCTTAATTTAGTGGCTGTCAGACTAATGAATTGACCCTTTCCCTCTTGGCCATGTGGCCTTTTCACTACCTCCTCCCAACTATAAAATTTTTGTCATCTAGCTACAAGAAAGCCCGCTCTCCTCCCCCAGCAGGCAGCTGCCACCACCTCATCCAAGGACACTCAGTTCTAGTCGTTTCTGCACTGCGGACTGAGGCAGACAGCACAAGAGGCAAATTCTTTGCCGGCTGAGCCAACGTGAAGGCCAGCCTCAGGGAAGCTCTGTTCCACTTCTAGCTCTGGAAGTCAGCATGTCCCAGTGAGCACAGCCCATTGCACCCCTTTGCACCCGCGTGGTCCTCTGCTCTGCCCTGCGTGGGGCTGCCTGCGCCTGACCTCCTCCACTTTCAGACGTCGATCACCTGTTCCTTCTCCAGCCTGTCTCTCCTTTCTTAACCTCCAACAGGGCCTCCAACTTTGGTTCCCCATGCCAGGCCCTAGTTCAGTCTCTTGTCTGGTTCTTCATCTCACTGCCTATCGCCCTGACATCCCCATCTCTTCCTTCTCAGCTCCTTGTACTAGCAAACTGAATTCTGCTGTGTCTTCTGTCCCTCCCGTGCTGCCAGTTCCTTGCCAGCCAGTCTCAGCATAAAACTCCTTGAATTCCCAGTTTCACTTTCTTTGTGAATCTCAGTCTCCCTCTATCACATCTCAAACCTCCACATTCCCAGTCCTAGCTTTTATCTTCCTCTCATCTCACCTCAATCTACCCAGACCTTCCTGCCCTGTCCTATTCCTTTCCCTTCTCTTGAATCAGCAGTTTACAGAAGTTTGGCTTCAGCCAAGGGTTGCAATGTGTTCAGTTGTTCTGGGGGAAGAGAAGCATGTTTTGAAGGCTGATGGCATGACAAAGCCCATTTCATTTTGTGAGCATCATACTGATCACGAAAACGGTGTACGCCTTCGTCACTGCTTTTCTATCTTCCCCTTGAATGTAATCTTGACTCTGCTGCCTTTATCGTGGGGCTACAAAAACTGGGAAGGCTGGAACAGTTGGCGCAACTCAGAGAGAGGAAGGGTGCTAGGCACAGAAACTGTACCTGAAGGGTGCACATAGACATTCAGAGCCCTTGTCAATGTCTAGAAGCTAATACTGCAACCGAGTGGCTGACAAGATCTGTCACATTGAAAACAGAGACTGCCCCACCAGGGCGAAAGCTTCTGCCTGGTGCGAGATGCTGTTGCAATACAAAGAAGGATACAAAGAAGGGGAACCTCAAAATGTGGTTCTCTGTTGAAGGATTACAGTACAGTAAGATGTTGCTATTTTTACTGTCTGTTCCTTTTATGTGTTCAGAGTCAGGTCTGCTTACTTGAGTGACAAGAAATTGGAGCATGGAGCTGTTGGAGCAAGTCCAGAGGAGGGCCACAAAAATGATCCAAGGGCTGGAGCACCTCTCCTACGAGGACAGGCTGAGAGAGTTGGGGTTGTTCAGCTTGGAGAAGAGAAGGCTGTGGGGAGACCTTATAGCAGCCTTCCAGTACTTAAAGGGGTCCTATAGGAAAGACGGGGACAGACTTTTTAGCAAGGCCTGTTGTGACAGGACAAGGAGCAATGGTTTTAAACTAAGGGAGGGCAGATTTAGGCTGGATTTAAGAAAAAAATGTTTTACAATAGGGTGGTGAGGCACTGGAACAGATTACCCAGAGAGGTGGTGGAGGCCCCATCCCTGGAAACATTCAAGGTCAGGTTGGATGGGGCTCTGAGCAACCTGATCTAGTTAAAGATGTCCCTGCTCTTGCAGAGGGGGTGGACTAGATGACCTGTAAAGGTCCCTTCCAGTCCAAAGCGTTCTATGATTCTATGATTCTAAAAGGACAGAGTTTGATTAAGGTACCTATGTTCTCAAAACCAAGTAGCATGGCGTAGGGTTGTAAAACTATCATGTAAAAAACAATTCTGGTCCTGCCAGCTTCAACTTTCAACTCATTAGCCACCTATCTAGGTCTGTCAGGTGGTCAGCAATTTTTTGAACAGACTTCCTAGGTCTTGCAGGAGCTCTTCCAGGTGGAAAGACAGGACATATCAACGCTGAAACAGTACATCCAGAATGCCATGCATGAAATTATTTTCTCTTATTTACTTGTATGCACACAAACTTTTTCAAGTATGCACTGTGTCCTAACTGCCCCAGGGCCAGCAGTTCTTCAGTTTATTTAGTACAAGGGAAAACTGCAAATCCAGCAGGCTATCAAGCAAGCTAATCTTCAGTTATGCAAATGGAGAGTCAACCAGTTCAAACAATTTATCTTTCAAAGTCAACACGATGAACAACAGAAACAAGCAAGAGCTTTTTCATTCACAACAGACAATAAACTGTATTTTTTTAGTGTAGATATTCTAGACAGGATAGTATCTGCTGTTAGAAACTCCTACTTTTCTCTACAGTGAAAGACAGGGCAAATTAAAGGCTTCAGCTGTCTGTACTTTGAAAGGGAAGAAAGTCTGGAATGAAAAAGTCAGTTAAACTGAAACAGATGCTGATTATTCCAGCTCCAGTCAGGCCATCCCTAGAGAAACCAACCTTTCTTGACTTCATTTCATTCTTCTGGTACTTGCAGATCCATTTCTGATATCCCAGGGTAACTCGAAAGGACAAAGCAGAATCCAACAGGACATTTTGTGCTCTGATGGACAAGCTTCTCTTAGCTTGGGTCTGCAGCACCTGAATTTCAGTAGGCAGTGTGCCTACTGAGGACTAACCATGTCCAGGACTAACATAATTCCCCAAATTAAGGGGCAAGAGGGAATGGGTATTCACAAAAGCTAGTTTAAATCTACAGAGGTTAAGCTTCCTCTGTAGTCAATAAGATAAGCCTGTGCTTAGGCACTCTGAATCATATTCTGAAGAAATCACTTTTTCCATTGACCTCATGCAGACCCTGGGGAGTTGAGCTTTCCAAGGGAAAAGCCACTTCCTCCCCAGGAAAGTGCATTCAAGCCTAAGTGGCCGTGGGTTCACCAGCTTTTTACGTGCCGCACATTGCTGTTGGACTCCGGTGCTGCGTAGATCTGCATGCCTGCAGGTGGTACAAGACATCTCCTACCATTGTACCTGTTTCACTTGGCTCTTGTGTCAGCCTTCTAAAACTGGCTGGCACCAATAATCTGGTATGGTGTGGCTTAGATGGCTTGCATGTCGTTTCATGCCTTCAAAGGTCTGTGAAGCTTAGTAGAAGGCTGACTGGTATGGCACAGTATGTAGGAGCGCGAGTGTGAAAGCAGCCCAAGTTTTTCTCTGCTGAACTTCATAAAAGGGCATATCCCGCCTCTGTTCTGCATAAAACAGGGAGCAGGCTTCCACTTCCGCGTTGTCCTCTCTGATCTTCCAGTCCTTAACAGCCACAACAGGGTAGCAGCGTAGCCTGTCCTTCAAAGAGAGAGCCTGAAGACCACCAGTTCTGTGCTGTTATCACTTTTAGCTGATAAAGGTGTGAAGCCAAAGGAAAAAGGCTCCCATAGTAGCCAAGAAAGGGGAAAGGTCTCTGGGAGTGGTGGCTCCAGGAAGGCAGAACAATTTTATTACAAGTTTTTTAAGATTACTGTAAACAACTCAACTGTGTCCTAAAAGTGACTGGGAGTGGCAGCACATCCATGCTGAGCGGTGTAAAAAAGCCAGCTGCCCCATGCCCAGGCAAGTATCATTGCCAGCAGGTTAACCAAGGCCACAGGCAGAAGCAGTTTTACTCGGGATTATATATTGTCGCTGCTGCAAGCTCCGCTGCCTGAAATGTGGAAGAAGATGAAGATCAGCTGAACAGGAGAGTCCCCAGGAAAACAAACAAACAAACAAACAAACAACTCTCATTCACATTCTCTCAAAGAGAAAAACATTCTTTAAAAGTAACTTGGGAAGGGAAAATTGAGGTGGAATAAAATATTTGCCTGTTGGTCTTAATAGCTGCAGCTCTGCTATCTATTTTCTCTCCCTCTTCCAGACTGTCAGCAGGGATTGAGTGTTCTCCTGGAGCCAGGGATGGATTTCCTGAATGGTGACAAATAGCAGTAAAACCTGAAGTCAATTCCACAGTGAAATCATTATATAAATTGCTCTTTCCTGCAGGAAAGAGATGGATGAAAAATAAAACAAATCAGAAAATAGTATGAAATGCGTAATCTTACAGTTCAGTTATGGGAAGTGAAAAGAACAATGCCAACAATGATGCTGGCTCGGTCAGGGAGCCAGGCTTTATAGGGAGTACACCTGTAAAGGAAAATTTCAGTTGAGGATTTCTGAAAAAAAACTGAAAACTAGATCATTCAGGTGCAGATTGATCTTCCAAACTCCTTCAGAATGATCATGAAACTCCTTCTGCCCAGAGCCATGAAAACTAGAGCAGAGTGAGTGCAAGCAACCCTAATATTTATTATTATTGTGGTAGTGCACAGGAGCCTTGATCTTGATCTTGATCTTGTGCGCGGGGTGCTGTACAAAAAGTGTGTTCTGAGTCAGACACTGAAAGCTAAATGTAAGACCAGAAAAATGACACGCATTTGTCACAGACACAGGGAGCATGAGGAAAGAAAAGCAGTCAGTGTGCTGCCAAGTTTTTTTATAGGCCATACGGACAAGGAGAGCGTTGGAGAGAGCTCTGAAAGATGATTTTTTTTCAACACACATTAATAAGGGGTTGGTTGCAAGGCTGGGAGAAAGCGTAGAGATGTTTGAAATGGTAACAAGTAGGTAGTGGAACTGGCCATCACAAGCTGATCTCAGGACATCCCGGTAATACTCTGAAACAGATGAAGAGGGGTGGGCTAGGGACAGACGGGTCTTGAAGAGGCAGGCATTTGACACACAAGAAAAGAGAGAGTTAGTAGACAGAAAAGAAAGAAGCGACACAGACAGAGCGACGGGCTAAGAACAGTCCTGCATTGTGAGGACAAGGGCTTGGTTATTCAAGAGTTTTCTTTCCCCCTCTTGTTTCTCAGGGGGAGGAGCGTGTTTCAAGGGATAATAATACAATCATTTGACTGTGTTAAGAGATTTATGGCCTGACTTTACCATGTGTTAAAATACTGATTCTCTTTCTAACATATGCTTTAGATATTGACATTATTTTTTCTGTATAGAAGACTGACTTCTGCATACAAAAGCTGCGACTTCATAGTAGGATCCAGCGATGCTGGGTAAATACAAAGTGACATAAGTGAAGCACAAGTCTCAGATTTTTTCCACTCAATTAAATAAAGATAGCAAGAGAGACACTGAGCAGTGCGTGGCGGTGAGAAGCTGGAATAATTAAACAATAATATGACAGACGGTGCATTTATGGGCAATTACAGCATGCCTCTGCTGGCACTTTAAGGCACAAGGCCAAAGACTTAAGCGATTCAAACCACACAAGTAGAGCAGTAACCTCCTAGAAATGCCAGTTGAGAGCATCTGAGCCCAGAATGGGACTTACACATAGCAATAAAACAGGCAGTCAGGTCTCTGCATTTACCGGACATTACTGCTAGAGATAGAGCAGGAAGAGCAGCCCATCAAAAAGCTGTTTCTGTGTCCCTTGGATAATACATTTCCAGGCACTTTTACATATGTAGCAGTGAAAGACAAATCTTCACACTGAATAAGGACATCTCCTTCTTGCCTTGTGTGTACAGCTTGAGGATACCACTGCATCAAACAACGACAGATTTAAAATAAGTATATTCAGAAAGCTCAACTAAAAGAAATCATTCATCTGTCAACTTCCAAAAACAAGGACTGGGTTGAACATCAAGCTATCAAGCTTCAGGCTCTGAAGGCATTTGTGATTCCCTCGGGGAGTCACACGAGGCTTTCTGTTCCCCGCCTTACCCCACCCAGTAAACCCAAACCACCTTCCTCCTCCTGGCTCTGAAGAAGATGGGTTCTGTATCCCATGGTACCACTCAGCAGCTTAAGGGAATAATTGCATGAAATCTGCACGTGTATTTTTGAAAGTGTTGGTCTGCATTATTCAACACACGTCACAGTCATGCTGGTACACTACATCTCTGACCTTATCAGCACATATAGAGGTGAAACCAGCTCTAGATTTTTAGAAAAGAAGAAAAGAGAGAGAGATCTGCCTGGAAAGCAAACACAGATCAGGTGTTGTTAAAAGCTTCTTAAACTGTCAACGAAGTATTTACTTAAACTCAGAACAGGAAATCACCTTCAAGATGGGTAATTCTCATGAAAGTAGCTTTACTTTTAAACACCCCATGTCTGGAGCTACATGATTATATGGAACTCTCAACCAGAATTTTGTTTTTAATGTAAGGACTTGATTCCAGACTTTCTTGTATGGAAAAAATGGAAAACATGAACTTGAAAGGCTCAAAAAGCAGAATGAAAATAAAAAGCATTTAAAATGTATAAGGACAAAACCCAAGCCTCATAAACAAATGGGACTGGCAACATTGCTTCACCTAAATGCTTTTTTCTTCTACTTAGAAGTTTCTCAAGACTTAAAATAAGTGTCGTTTCATATCTGCAGGGCTTTCAGCAAGCGGCTGCCACGTTATGAAACTCTCTGGATTCCAGCAATGCACATCTCTGCTGTCTGCTGCACTTGGAGTATCTGGGAAGAGGAGGAGGAAAACAAGCTTATCATTTATAAAATTATTGCTGGTTTTGTGGTTGTGAGGCTTTCTGCAGTGTACAAGAATAACTTGTTTGTGACACCAGGAAAATAAGGATATGCAACCTAGAGCGCACTGTTCTCTCGGTGGATACCACTCTCACGCTTTGTCAAATAACATTGGGTTTCATCCGAAGGTCGAGTCTCAGGACTTCAGGAAGCTGCATGCCACGGGGGCACAACTCGAGACCTGGGCATCATTACACTGTGCGTGAGGATAGCCTTGTTCTGACTTCTCCAGCCACATGGGGTAGCACCAAGACAACGCACTGATTCAGCACGGTCCTGCTGCAAGTGCATGGTGCTTTTCCCAAATCAAAGGGGTTTGGCAAAGTATTTCAGCTTTGAGAGAAATGAGAATATGTTAGAGCACATGTTGACCCCAGAGGCAGATAATGGCAAAAAAATGGGGTATAACCATGCTTTCTTTAGCAGAAGAAAAGATTGGGTCCCTCATCTGTAATTGGAAAAGTCACATCTTCTCTTGTTGTTCCTCTTCCAACAAAACAAGGGGAGTTAGGTCCTCTGTGCCACACTTTCCCCTCCTCTCAACTATGGCTAACATCACTCTAGTGAATAAATACCAGCCTTACTCAAAGCTAAACCCATTCCTGTTTTTAAGGCACTTTGAAAAGTATGATATTAAGCTGCAGACAATGCCCATGCCTCTCTCCTCTCTCTCATCCAGTCCTTCTAGTCCTGAAGGTGGTAACTGTGTTTTTTCCCAACGGAAAGAGGTGTCTTAAAAGCAGACTTACTAGAGACTGTTGAAAACAATCCCCGCAATCATGCCTGTCCCAGTGCTATCAGCTTTCTAGATAGGCTGCCAAGTTGGCATTTGACGAGCTAAGAAAATGGATTTAGCACACGATGCCAGATTCCACTTCTCAATCACTAAAATGCTCAAGTAACAAACTGAGTTGACCATTGTTTCTTATCACCAAGCAAACAAACCCCGTTGGCAGGAAAACTGTGTTTAGAAAGTGATTCCCTACATGACTGAGATGGGCTCTGGTTGCTATAAATGCCAATCCTCACACAATGCTGGACTCCAGGTGGTCATCGGGCACTGTGGAGGACACTGTCAAAAAACCTAGCCTGCAATTTGATTTCAATGTCTTGCTTTCAGTTCATCTTCTGTTGCTCTGCAGGCCATATTCATTACCACAGGAATAACTGTTGGTTTCACAGCGCAAGATTTTCAGCCATAACTGGCTGCCTTTTATATTCAGTTTTAGCCATAGCTAAGATGCTAACTGGATCAGTTCGTCTGTTTTTTTTTAAACAAGCAAGCAAGCAAACAAACAACTACCAAATTACTGATCTGCAAATTGCATGTACTGTTTAAAATGCCCTGGTCTACAAAAATCCGCAGTCTTCATAAATCAGTCCCTCATCCTTTTCTCCTCCAATCAGTACAAAATACCAATCGGCAGACGGACTAGCACACCAGACAAAGAGGCAGCTTTTCCCATTGAAATCAGTGGGAACGTGTCTGTCCCCTTCAAAGGGTAGAGAAGGATGTCCCAAGCAAGCACGTCCATTTTATAGCCTCATCAATGCCAACCTTCTGACCTGAAAGTGGAATATGTGAATCACAACAGACACGGGCCCACTTCTGCGCTGCCCCGGACCAAACCAGAAGCGTTATCTTTGGCCGACTCCACAAAAGGCAGGAAGCAGGAGACCCGCTCTCACCCTCTGCAGGTCCTCTGCTGGCCTCCAACCTAATGAGCAGGCGAGACTTCAAGTGAGGTGGAAGCGGGCTACCTGAGGGACCATCGGTTTCCTACTGTAGGTTGCCTTAGAGGAAAAAGGAAATAGTTCTGGAACAATGCAGACAGAGGCTTTAAATAACTATCAGAGGGGTGCCACTTACTGGAAGTTAAGTTTTATCACAGGTCTCCCGGCAAACCTAGGCCTCGCATCCCATAGGTGACAGGTCCACAGTGCGGTGCCTGAGCTAGCGGAGGGAAGCACGCGGCCAGCGGCATCAAGGCAGAATGGGAAAGAAAGATTTGCAAAAAATCATTTTCTCCCTCATTTTACTCATCCACGGCCAGTTCCTGCGCGGTCGTAAGAAGCAAGCTCTCGATCTCAGAACAATTAAAGGAATTGTCACGGGCTGCTGAGGCTAGGTTAGCGGGATTATGAGCCTCCACTGTCAGTCCCCAAGGAAAGGCCAAGACAGACAACGTGGGCAGGGCGCACGGGCAAGCTCATTAGCAAAATCTAAAATTACAACGCATCCCGGGATCGGGGCGGTGCTGGGGCATCGCACAGGCACCGGGACAGCCAGGTGAACCCCGTCATGCCACGGCTTCGCGGCGGGGGATTTCTGAGGGAAGCTGCCACGGGCGGGGAATGACCGAACCTGTTGGGGGGGTCTCAGGTGCACTGGCTGATCAGGTTTGGCGACGTTTAAGCCCTCAGCGTTTAGAAAGACACCGGCTTTTACTACTGTTTACATGTTAAACAGTAGCGTGATTCACAGGGCAAATCCCGAGGCGCTGCCCGAAAATGGAAATCGGAACGCGTAGGCCCTGGCCAGGCCCGTCTGTTGGACGCTGTCTGCTGGGGGGGTTATTTAAAAAAACAAAAAATAAAACAAACAAAAACCCCCAAAGCCCGAGTTTCGCGGCGAGGAGGAGCGCAGGCCCGGCGGGGCGCGGGAGGCGCGGAGAGCCTGGGCGCCGGGGTGGGAGCGGAGGGCAGGCAGCGCAGGAGGGGAGCGCAGGCAGCGGAACGCCGCGGGGCCGGGCAGGCCGGCGCAGGTTTAACGGCGCCGCCCCACCGAAGAGCCCCCTGCGCGGCGGGAGGCTGGGAGCAGCCGCGGGGGCCCGGGCCCAGCCCGGCTGGGCTCTGTGCGCTCCCACCGGAGCGAGCCCGGCCGCGGCCACCCCACCGAGCCTCCGGCCGCGGGGCAGTCGAGTTCCGCGTCCTGCTGCCCGCTGCCCACGCAGGACGCCGCCCCGCCCGTCCCCGCGGCGGCTGGCGGGGAGCCGGCAGCCCGGCCCCGCGGTCGGCGCAGCCCGGGGGGGGGGGCCGCTCCCGCCCCGCCCGGGGCGCAGCCGTGGGGCTGCCCCAGCACAGCAACTACAGTTCCCGGCGTGCTCCGCACCACGCAAAGGACTACAGTTCCCGCCGCGGCGGGCGGCAACTGCCTTCTCCCCCCCCGAAGGACTACAATTCCCAGCATGCATCGGGGTACCAGGGACGGCCACAACGCCCGTTGTGGGGCGGGGTGCCGCGCAGTGCAGGCAGGGAACTGTAGTTTTCTTCGCGGAGGGCGCGCCTTCCCCCGCCGCACCGCGCATGCCCGTGCGGGCGGTGCCAGGGCACCGCGCCTGCGCGTCGCCGTCATGCCGGAGGGGAAGGCCGCGTTCCGCGAGGTGCTGCCCAAGCAAGGTACCGGCGGCGGGCGCGCCCCGGCGGCCGGCCCGGCCCGGCCAGGCCCGGCCCGGCCCCGGCGCTCACGCACGGCGCTTCTCTCCCCCTGCAGGGCAGCTGTCGGTGGAGGACGCGGCCGCCATGGTGCTGTGCAAGCCCAAGGTGCTGCCCCTCAAGTCGGTGTCGCTGGAGAAGCTGGAGAAGCTGCAGCGGGCGGCGCTGGAGGCGGCGCGGCCGCCCGAGGGGGCCCCGCCGGCCCCGGGGGCCCCGCCAGCCCGGGCCTAGCCCCGAGGAGGGGCGGCGGGCAGCGTGCCCTGCGGTGGCCGCACCCGCCACTCGGAGGTACCCGCTTTGTAACGGAGCTTGCGGATTAAAGGCTGGCCGAGAACGCAGGAGGTGTGCTGGACGGGGAGGGGGCGTTTTCCTGTGGAAGTGCCACTTGTCGCTTTCGAGGGGACGTTTTACGTCCGTCTTCAGGCGTGCGGGTCCGCCAGGCAGCCGAACCCCGGTAGGCGCTGCTCTCGGGCCAGGCCCGGCCGGACCTGGGGCGGAGGCGGGTTACAGACCGGTTCATGGCGCGGGGCTCCCGGAGCACGGCCTGTTCCCGGCCCCCAGCGCTTCCGAACACCAGACATCTTAACACAACGCTGAAGGGAGCATGAGGGGCCCCACGGCGTTGCTCTGGGAGTCTTCCCTAGTCCATCTTACTCTCGAGAAAGGGCTGGGCCAAGCTGCCCTGCATAGACACGTTCAGACCGTCTCAGTGCCGGCCTAGGCGCTCCTACGCGAGTCCCCTGTTTTCAAAGAGACATTTGGTAAATACTCACCGTGAGTTTAATTACTCGGTGCTCTCCTGCACATTGTGATACAGAAGGGTGGTGTTAGATGTACAGCTTAATTGCACACGCTCAGATCTGAACACAGTTAAATTTGTTTCAGTTTAAAAAAAGAAGGCAGAAAGGAGAGCTTCACAAAAAAATATTTTTAATGTTTTACCAGAACTTTTCACTTTTCCAGTTACATAGGAAAAAAAAAAAAAAAAAAGAGACGAGTTTGGTACATGGGGGCTAAAACCAACCAGTGTTCTTGCCTGGAACAGATGAATTGATCTTATGACCCAACTCCATTTTCCTGGGCTCTTTAAAACAAAGAAACAGCTATTTTTCCTCCCAAAGCACAGTATTTCTTCAGCAGCAATGGAAATGGGATCACAGCAGCTTAACTTGACCCTTCTATAAAGCTTTGTATAAACCAGTGATTTTATGACGACAACACTGTCCTTGAAAGAAAGAGCAGCAGTCAGGCATTGATGCGAACATGGAATGATTAGGTCATAAGCATATGGCACTTAAAGATAGCTTATTTGAAGGCACCACCACAGCAGAGTGGCCAGTTGTTCTACTATATGCCCAAAGAAGTTTTCGTTCTGAAATTTATAAAACTATTTAAAAAAAACGATTTGTACCCAAAACATGTGCTTTTAAAAAAATATGAACTGTGCTAAGCAACTCTTAAAATTTTGGCATATTATATATGTGTATACATATATACATACACACACCAAAAAAGTATGCGTGTTTGTATATATATAGATAACCTATCTATTTTCCCTTTAAACTTTTAAGGCTTCAGGAGTTGGTTCTCACATTCAGTAGCTTTCTAGCTTAAGACGTCCTCCATCTCCTTCACTCACAAAACGCTTTCTGCCCCTGTAAGAAAGTAGAAAGTATCATTTCAGTAATTCAAAGTAGCATCGCTTGTTTTCTCTTACCTGTCACTGAGAAGAATCTTCTCTTGGTCTTGGGAGTCAAATATAAGGTGTGCAAGTTCAGCAAGAGTAGCTGACATTCTTGATCACCGATAAACTGCTTAAAATCCGTCTGAATCTTACATTTAAGTTCATTTGCAAGAAGCTTTTCAAAATTTGTGTTGTCAAGTGCTTTCTACTTTGATCGCCTTTTAATATTCACACTTGCAAAAGATCCTAGTTTGAAAGCCTAGGAATGGTGGTTTTCTACCCAAAACTGAAGTATAGCCAAGCTTTTGTTGCAGTGATGACTTTCAACCCTCCCACACCCCAAACCTGCAAAACATTTGATACCAAGATACACACAAACTCAATTTTAAGTCTGAAGTCCACAAACGGAGGCTGGTTTTGATAGAGGCGCTGACATTTCAAAATCCAAATTTATTTTGAGCTGTCAAGATGGTTTAAGCAGCCTAACAGAACACCCAAACTGGAAAAGATCTGTCTAATAAATAGTATTCCCAACATGTGAAATCGCAAATAATAGTTTTATCATATTTAAAAATTTACATGTATTCCCCACAGGAAATGAAACTTACTAACTGTATTGTGACCAGTAAGAAGAGAACAGAATACTGATTAGCTGCAGTTCAAACAGCATTATTTATGCTATAAGTAAACAATAAGAAACCAAAAGCAGGATACAAACCACATGACAGACATGAAGGGATCAGGTGTGTAAAGCTTATTCCACATTAAGTGTCCTATTCCTTTTGACATAAACATTAGAACTGGTCATCTCATCTTAGAACTCTATTCATGCCATTTGGTATGTTTAAACCATTTTTAAAGCAATTTTTCAGTTTGTTTGTTTGTTTTTTCCACTGTAGCTGACAGTTTTCCACTGTCACCTACATGTATCATTGTGACCCCTGAATCTTCCATCTCGGTACTGCACTGATCTCTACCAAGCAAATCAGCAAAGCAGAGGAGAGGCAGACCTTCATCCTCTGGAGAGCATGCAGGCATGCTGCCTGGGACTCGCCAGAGGCTTACTTTCCTCAAGTGTTTATCCCAGCCTCCACATAACAGGTTTCACATCAGTGCAGCTTCTTCATGAACTTTTTACCAGTCCAACCCTCTGTTTTTCTCCATCCTCCATAGCTTCCAGTTCCAATCTGTAATACTTTGGTCATAAAATCCTGCTTTCTGTTACCTACAATGGGGACAGAAAGCAGTGCCTTCACCTAGCTACAATGAAACAGGTACCTTGAAGGACAGAGGTCTCTCAGTGGTTTGGAGATTATTCCAGCCTGAAAGCATTCCTCTACAAACCGCTCAAGCACAGAATAGGAGTGTGGCACATCCAGGTTAATATCTGGGATTTCACTGTAAACTCGTTCATAGCCCTGCAACGTAAGAATTCAAATAATGATCTGGTTATTCTGTGATTTTATTGCAAATTTTTTAAACACCCTTTTGCACTCAGAGGATTTATTTTTCAGTATAGTTTCATGTATACTATGGACAGTTTCAACAAACCTAAAGCAGAACAGCTGCAAGTCAGTGGAAAAGCAAGGTATAATACCAGCCAATACCAAGGTATTACACAACTACCTGTCTACATAAAAACACCAGCTGAATTTAACTTCTTTAGAAGCCAGAAATCCAGACAGTACAGAATGTGTATGTTAGCCTGGCTGCTATCGCATGGGTAGTAAGACAAGGAAGAAGTTAATTATTCTTCCATGTACATGAACAAAATGTGGCCACAAATCTCCACAACAGTTTATGCAGTAAGGAAAACACTGGTGACAGCCAGAGATGACCTCATCACTTCTCGCCAGCAGTATGGCTGGGTGAATTTTGACACAAGTCTTTGCGTGGTACTTAGTTTGCCCTGGGACAGAACAGCTGTCCTATATTCATACCTAGAAGCAAAGCCATGGATGATTCCAACTGTAAAATACTAGCTTCTATATACTGTTCTAACTGACATTTGTAATTAAGTGGGTTCTTATTGCTCTTCAATTATGAATAACTACTGGATAAAAAGAAAAATTATATTTAAGAAAAATGAAGCTATATTGCAGCATTTTAAATGATTAGTTTTAACCATTTATTTGCATGAAAGCAGTTGGAAATCTTTGAAGATTCAAATATTCTGTACCTCGTGGTTCTACAGAGAACTACTGCCCAGAATTCATCTGTACTTCTTCCCGTACATAACAAGTATTGTATATGCATCAGTGACAGACTGTTTGTATGGGATACAGAATGACCATGGAGAATTTAAAACAGAGTACCAGTCAGCAATAGACTACAAATAGTACTTAAAAGAAAGTAAAAACTATACAAATTTTGGAAGACCTTACTCAAAATTCTCTAAATGCCACACTTACTCTTTTCATTTGGTCCATAGTAATGACAGAAGACCTCCAGAGAGATTTCAACAAATCCAGTATCATTTTAAAGGTCTTTTCTCCAGTTGACTCCAAAACCATCACAACAGCCTAAAACAAATCATACAAGTGGTTTAAGTCCATGTTGTGTACGTACGAGGTATGAAAAGGAGTGCATTACTATGCATTTTCTGGGGAGACAAGTCCATGTTACATGCACTCACAATTTCAGTATATTATTGTTTGAAAAGAAAAACTGATGAAAAGTTACTTGGATAAAGATAAAAGGTATGAAAAACCAGAAAGGACTAGACAGAGGGAAAAGCATTGCCCTTCTGGCTCTGGTTTGAGAGATACATGACTATACCATATGGTTGCTGCAGTACAGATGGCAATTAATTAATTTCACAAATTAATTTTGTATCTATGATTTTTTTGTACCTTTGTGATTTTTAGAAAAACTTAGAAGTTCAAAATCTACAAATCTCCACAACCCCCATCAACTAAAAGGATTCTGTTTCTATTGCGAAGGAATTTTCTCAAAGCAGTCAATTTACTGAAGAGAAAATTTTGTAGATTGTGGGTGTTCAGCTTTATTGGTAAACAACCATTTCCCAGTTTGGCAGATAAAAGAGTACAAATGGGAACAGTCTCCCAGATATAGCAAAGATCCTTCTCTCATATAGTCTGGTTCTGAAGTATCTCGGAGCTTTTACAAGTGCGCTAGATGGAACAATTCCGCCCTGAAAAGGAACCTGTATAACTTAACAAAAACAGGTAACACCCATTAGAATACCCAGATATCTGAAACTAAAAGGAAATAAACAGCAAAACAAAGCGTGTTTTTTTGTTGCTATTCCTCAGCAGAAAATAAGTTGAGTTGTTCTTTTTCAGGAATCTATAATAATCTGAATTCAGCTATTTACCCAACAAACAAAAATTAATTCTGGATCTTCCCAGAGTTAGCAGCAGCTTACTTGTTGCACATTGTGCACACAGATGAGCACACAAACCATTAACTTTACGTGAAACAATTTAGTTATTCGAATAGCATCAGAACTCGCAACCTGAGCTTCAGATTCCAGTTATATTATTTGTATGCCCACATCAAAACAAAACCAACCTGTTGGTATTACTGACAATTATTAAAGGGACTCTGATTTTTCCTTACTTCATATACAAGTTCATGGTGAAAATGGGGTACTTCCAGTTCCTGAAGGCAACGTTCAGCTTCCAGCACATCTCCGGAAAGCAAATACTCTTTCAGCAACATATCAATCTATTGAATTTAAAAACAAAAAGCCCAACACTAATTAGATCTAAAATTTAAAAGCTGTCAACTGTTTGATAATCTGCATCAACCCAGCAGCAAGTTAGTTCCTGAAACTTGCTGCCAGTGTTTTTAAAAATGTAATTAAATGGAGACGTCATCAGCAACCTGAAACACAGTGGAAGCCAAATATCTATCCATAGTGTTAATACCTACAGACAAGCACCAAAAGCATTGCTTTATAAGATGCATATCTCCATACAAGGTTAGTATGGGTACAATTATGTTCTCCCCTGAACTCCTCCTCCCATCATCTGTTACACTCACAACCTAGAAATTGTAACATGACCTTTTCCTTTGAACCTGCCTACTTCATAGCATGGATCTCTAAACATTCCTGTTTCTTCCTTTCTTTTTTTCAGTTATTACTGTGCTTTTAATCAGTGATGCCAAAAAATAATAAAGGTTTATCTAGTTTAGCCAGTTTCATCGCGGCTCTTCTAATTACTTTACCATTTTATATTGTAAGCTTTTAAAAAGCTGAGTACTTAAAAGTTTTGCTTAAAGCAAAAATAAATGTATACTGGCAATACAGAATATTGTACTAGCATGTTCCCACCACTGACAAATACTACAAACATCAACAAAATGATGTACATCAGTTTTTGAAAACTTTGTATAAATAAATTATTAAAAAAAAAAACAAAACAAAACCAAAACCAACACTCAAGACATGACTTTGCTACAGGATGTAGGTATCCCTTCACTCCATTCCAAACAAGGTAAGCTTAGACAAACAGTAAACTCTAGAGAGAATAGTTTTGTAGAAGTCAAGTTACCTCTTTAACAAGGTGTTTCACAGACTGCTGGCCACCTCCTGACCCCCACACGTTGTCTATACGCTTTCCACCCTTTGTCATACTCAGCAACACTGTAGCCCGGTCCAGCGCAGCTCTAGAAAGCAAAGTCAGTGTTTTAGTAAGTTATTGCAGAACTTCATTAAAGGCATTTGTAACTTCCCCCACTGCCATTCCTCTTTGGGCAAAGCGACCAGATCCCTGGGAAGATGTCAGGATTAGCAACTCCATGGGGACATCTGTATCAAGAAGCCAGCAAGCAAACTCCCCACGTTCTCTTTCTGGCACCTTTACACGCTACCATGCTTAGGACAGGTAACAGTCCTGTGATGGTAGCAGATCTGAATCACCAATGCAGAACCTGAAACATCCTCACAAGAACAAACTTAATATTTTCTTATGCAGAGGTGGATTGTATCCGGGCCCCTCCAAGAATACAAAAGAGGCTTGAGTTGCTTCCACACTGAAGAACAGCTTTTCTACTGAAATAATATTTTCTGTTTGTGTCTAAAGAATTATGAAACCTTGAGAATTTAAGCCAAAACAGCACTTCAGAAGGCAAATATGTAATTGCAAAAAGATGGCATGAACTAGGGAAGCTTGGCAGTTCGTTGAGAAAAGAATGAAAAAGGAAATAAGGTGAAAATAAGAAGTCTCAGATCCAGTTAAGCACCTTCCAGCTAAAGAAGTAACAGTTATCCCAATCCTCATACTGGGGGCTAGCCAATAACAGTAACACTATTCACCAAGACTTAATGACAGAAAAGATTGGCCAAGAAATAGCAAAGGCAGCAAAACATCCCAGATGTGGAGTAGGCAGGCTACAATCCTTCAAATCACAGGAGACGTTTGTATAACTGACAGTTTTCAGAATTTGAACCCTCAAGTTAGGCAGCTAAGCATTTGCCTTCCTTCTAAAAGTACCCAACTATAATCACTACAAATAGAACTTCTAGAAGCTACAAGAGTTCAGCACCTCCGTATCAAGCCTGAAACATACACTTATGAGGGAAAAATAATAAAACATGACTAGTTATTAAAATGTCCCTCTTTGTCAGAGATTGCTCCTTCAAACTTCTCACCCTGACATGGAAAGCAATTATACTGCTTGATGGATAAAGCATTACAGAGAAAGCCTGGGAAAGCACTGCACGAGCTTCAAACCTTTATAAGGCAAAACAATTAATCCCTTGTGTATTTCACAACATATTTACAGCAGCTGTCCTGATGCTATATTTACTCATTAATCACATTAAAGCTTTTTCTAAAGACAAAACCTTCTATAATCACTTCTTGTTTCAGCTCATTTTTTTTCACCCTCAAACATAAGCTGGACAACAAACCTGGCAAATTTAACTCAAATATATTAATACATTTTTCAGGCACTTTCAGTATTTCTCCTCTGACCTGAATAATTCCGGATTTTGTTGTTGTCGTTGCAGACTTTGTGGGTTTCTTTATCATTTTAAATTAAAAAATAAGTTATAGAGAACCACATGATTTATCCTGAAGTCCTAAATTCCTGATCACCATCTTTGGCATTTGGAATAGAAAACTGTAGCTATACAGAAAGCAAGAAAGTTACCGAGCTTGGACACAATCCACAGTGCCTTTGTAGCCATCTATGTAGGTACTGCTTAGAATCCCATCTCCAACAGCTCTAGCAATAAACTGGCCCACCAACTGCAACAAAACAGAAGCATTTTTAATTAAATGTTGAATTTCAAAGTAGTTCTACGTAGACAATTATAACATGCTTGGTTTTCAGATTTTATTTAAATGATCCATCTCAAAGTAAACACACAGTCTGGGAAATTGGTAGGGGATTACAGACAGTAAGACAATCCATAGATGTTTTTCAAAATACAGAGTCTATTTCAGTTTACTTGATCAATTTTAGCCACAATTTAGAAGAAAAAGCTTATGACTACTAGCATAAAACTTTACAAATATACCTGTGGTGCCCTGGGAGAATCCAACACCAATTCAGGTAGTTCTTTAAGCAGTCTATCAAATGATTTTTCCACATCAGTTTTGCTTACTACGGTCCCGCAAAGGTCAGAGATAAGCTTAGATGTCATTTCTCTGTGACTAGCCTTCCCCTCTAATGCCAAGGAAACAGCCAGCACTGGCACACTGTATTTCATTTCACCAAGGTTTAAATCCTTCAGCATCTCCTAAATAAGATTTGAAAAACAAAACAGATTAAGATTTCATCATTCTTATTATAGAAATATATTACAAATATATAAACATTTATATGCTTTTATGTACGTATTTACATATATGCTTCTGCTCATGTAATGAATAAAACTGCTTAGGTATTCTTATTGCACATTTGTTGCCAACATCTCTACACACTCATTTGTAGCTAGCAGTTGGGATTACCTTGTATGCTACAGGTTTGCCCCCTAAAATAAAGTAGTAAAAAGGTATGTGACATACCGAAACTTCATTAGTATCTCCATGTTCAAAATACTCCTGTATGATTGGTGTTAAAGTTTTTTCAAATGCTCTTTCATCCAGAGGTAAAACTACTGTTTCATAGACGCAGTTCTCCTATTTCAAAATACAACAAAAGCATATACCCTTTTGTAAACAGTACATCTCTTCCTACATCTTATGCAGTGCTAATAGTATCAAAATAGATCTTCTAAATCCTTAATGCTTTAGTCTTGGTAGTAGTCAGTATTCTGCCAGAAAACACCAGATTATGTCTCTACTGTTAAAAAGTGGACAATGCTGGCTAAATGTTGTGCTTCTTACATTTTGAATTTACCGTTAGCTGAATTCAACTGAAAGGCTGAATTTACTGTTAAACAATGGTAAACACTCCAAACTCTGTTCCTAGAATTCTGCTGACACCACATGAACACAGAGATCAAGTGCCTAAGTACTATGTACTGAAGGGAGAGCAACAGCAACTCCTGTCACAGCCTAGCAATTAGCTGTGCCACAGCACAAGATTTAACTTTCAGCATCTTTCCCTGCAAGCGGCACTCCAGTCCCTGACAGCAAGCCTGCCTCTTTTCCCTCTTCCTTAGCGACTGCATGACCAGACAGGTGATAGCATGTACAAATCAGAGAAAAGGCATTTTCAGAATATTTGTGAGCAAAGACATTCCTTAAGGGGAAAACACAATCACATAGCAACTGCCTCCTGTATAACATGGTCCTGCAGAGTTCCAGCACAACCAGATCTCCCCACGGTAATTCAGCTCCCTACTCCTCACAGACTACAGAAGTAACATTCAATAGCAATACTACAGATCACAGAAATCTGAACAAAGAAGTTTTCCAACTAATGCTTATTGGAAAGAAGCTTTCCATGATCAAGAAGTATACAGAAGTCCAAAAGCCTATCCTTCCATCACATCAGTCTCTATTTTCAACTTTAAAAAAGCTAAGTATACAGAAGTTCCATGGAATATTAATTCTTCATTAAACTTGCTTTTATGCACTCATCAGCTTCATCTTTAATAGCTATCTCTGCTAATGTAAAGTGTTGAATTGCAGGGAAAAAATTGATTCTGGAAGAAGGTTTTGATATTCCCACATACCATCCTCTCAGCAGCTGTGGCTACAACAAACAGCCTCTGCTCAAAGGACACCACCATCGCTCTCCTTATGTTACACAGAATTTACTTACGGTCTCACAATTGTATTGATCTCAGAGACTTTAGTAATCTGTGTTTGTAACCAGTGTTTCCTTTCTTCAGTGATTTAATGTTATAAAGCACCCTTTGCTCAATGAGCTTTACTTTTTTTCTTTGACCCTGATAATATGGCTGTAAGGTACAATATTCCACAACATATCCTAAATAAACATATGCAAACAAAATATCCAGGCTATCAACTTTGCACTAGTTCAAAGTGTTTATACCAAGAAGATACAAGACATTGAGAGGGTTGGGAATACAGGGAAGAGAAAAATCCATAAAGGATACTGTCCCAGACTAAACTCCCGACTTGAGAAAGTCTGTGTTGTGTTTTTAACATGGTGCCCATTTGCAATACAGAGCAGCTTTGCAACATTCACCTCCATGAGAAACAGCAGCAAAAGAACACAGCTGGGAAAAGGGTGCTGCCTAGTCAGGCACAGAAAGAGAGCTCATGGGGAGCACAAGAGAGCACATTTGTGAGTGTTACACTGCAACATTTCTACACCAGTTGTCTTTAACTAGCCAGTAATCCATTCTTGAACATAAAAATAAGCATTTAGTACAGCCAGGCTGATGTTCACATAACTCACAAGGTCAAACTTTCATTAATATAAGCATCACAGCAATTGAAATCAATAAAGGAAATAAAACAATACACTGCAAAGAAATTATTTGCCTACCTGGTCATCATCATAATTAGGATCCTTAATATCTACTTCTTCCACATCATACACTTGACCTGGTGTTCCCCAAACTCCTTTGCCACCTGCTCCACCTGGCAAAATATGCGACAGTAAGCAAGGACCACCAGTTTACAAAGAATACCTCTGAGTTCAACCCAACATTCTTTCACTTAAGGGTGATGTATCACTGCTTGTGCCCACCTCCTGACTCTAAAAATATATGCTGAAAAGGGTGCGTTTGCATGACGTCTTCCCACTTTAGCAACCAGTCTTCTCATCACTTTCCAGTAAGATACTAGAAGCAGTGTGAAACCGCACAAGAATTACTGAAGGTTGAAACTGTACTTTCAAATATAACCATGCTTTAAGTTTGCATTAATCCTGTGATTAATGCAAACTGGTGGTCCTGTGAACCACCAACAATTCAAATTTATTACATTTGCTAAGAAAAGGTACTTACCTTAAAGATAGAAGTTAATTGATGATACACATATAAAATTTTCTGATAAAATGCCACCTATTAGCTCCTATTGCCAGCTACTATCTAACATAAAGAACCAAATGCCTGCACAGAGACTGTGGCTTATGAAAATGATTCCCAGTGAAAAAAAAAATTACTATGTTTTGGACAGAATCTCTATCACACTACTCTCTTCACTAAGCTACACCAACCTTTCTTTGGTAGACCCCTTCCCTTTCCAGACCGGGATCGCCTGTCCAGGAGTTTTCCCTTTGGGCTCGTTGGTACAACAATGCCAATCTTCAGTGTCTCTCCATTGTCACTAACAGAGTCTCCTCTCCCAGAATCTCTAGAAGAATTTTTCCTCAACCGTCTCTTTGCTTTAGCATTTATTTTGGCTTCAGTAATTGAAGTTGCAGGAATCCAATTTCCATTGATTTCAGTCTTTCGTTCCTCAGACCCACCATTTTCTTCATCACCAGAAAATGGAGCATCACTTAGATTCTCAAGTTCTTAAAAAGGAGACAGAGCAAAAAAATCTGTTGTAGTTTTAAACAGGTTTATGTTAAAATACCAAAACACATTGCATTTAAAAAGGATTACAACATTAAATAGAGCTCTCATTTCCAACAGTGTTAAGGTAAATGATGCTGGCTTTAGAATATGTCTACACAACACAGTAATAAGGAGTTCCTTATTCCCCTGTACAAACTATCCACAATCTAAACAGAGCATATGTGAAGAGCTGGAAAGCAAATGAATCAACCATTTATAAACAGGTAAACCACAGAAAACCCCACCCTTGTTAAACAAAAACTCACTATCAGAACTCCTCAGTACGTAAGATCTAAGCACCTAGTTCTCACTCCACCCACTCATCTCTTGATTTAGAAACAAATAAAACTGCCAATACAGTGAATTCTGTAAGAACTCACTAATGTTAACAGACTAGTCAAAGTGAAATTAATTTCCTAAATCATCAACCAACATTCCCCTCATTCAAGGAATTTCAAACAGCTCACCAGCTGGAAAAGCAATGATTTAGACTTTCAAGAATACAAAAAAAAAAAATCACTAATTTTTTGTTGTTAAAGTTGGGGAGGGGCGGGGGGGGGGGGGGGGAAGTCATTTAATACAAAGCCTGGGGAGTTTAGTAACGAAGACTCATAAAGTCTTTTGAAACAACATGATCTCTCTTCTTCTCTATGGATTGCCCCTCACTGTGGCTTCTGTCAAGACTGTTTCTAAAATGGCCGTGGTTTATTCCCCAGCACCATCATATATAATAGGTAACTAGTTTTGTTTGATACCCAACAGAAACACCTCTCAGAACTTAAGGATCTGTAAAAGTCTGAGCACTGAGAAGTGCAATAATTTCACTCTTTTGGGAAGTTAATGCACATTTAAAATTTGGATCTAAAGTCTTTTGTTTCACAAAGTCAGGATGTCCCCCACCTGAGCTGTATGGTTCAGCAGAATGTCTTATTGAGAGCATTAAGAGCAAAAGCATTCATCATTTCTTCTTCCACTTCTTAACCCATCAAGATAAAAAACCAAAAAGCAGCCGGGAACCTATTTTATATTCCAGTTAGTACCCTGGGAGTCCTTGCAAATTGGAAAAACCACACACAAAGGGAAGAGCCTCAGCTCTCTGTTACACAGCCCTTCTTTTCTTGAGGATTCAGTAGAGTCTCAAAGATACAACCTAAAGCCCCAACCCTAGCAAGTGCAATGATGAGGCACAGAGAAGCTGCTGCTTTTCCAGCTGTGCCAAGGCTGCTTTACGGAAAATTTCACTGCCATAACCCCAGAATATGAAAAGCATTTTAAATTTGTATTTGAACTTAGCTGAATGTATTACTTCACCATTCCAATACTTCTAATTAGCAACGTTCATTTGGCAATACTTCTCAGAACTATTATTTTTTCAATTCAAAACAGGTTCATGAAAAATTGTTTTGAAAGCAAAGTGCACTAATAAAACATTTCCAACCTCAAAGTATTTACCCATATCAAAGAGGATACTACACTATAAAATGAAGAAGGTTTGATGCAACTGCCTCCTTCATGATCAAAGAAATAACATTTAGATACTAGTGTTCACAGATGTGAATGCTATAGCTGAACAATAATGCAGCCATTCCCGTCTAAGCTTCATCTTTACACTCATTACTCCCACAAAAGCGTTGCTTATATGCTTGCAGCAAGCTAAAAAAGAAAAGCATGCATCACGTTCAGGAAAAGATTCCCACAACAAGCTTTCTCAGTTTGTCTAATATTTTAATAAAACAATGAGAGATTTGCATAAAGCTAGCAGAGGTTAAAAAAAAGCAAAACCAAACAGAACAGGTTTCCTTCCTCTCATTCCCCAGGGAGACCCCATCAGCACAACCAGCTCATCTCAGACAACTGAATTTAAATTCTTCTTCGTGCCCACTCTCCCATGAATTTCTCCAGTTTAGACCTGCAATCCAGCTGTCCAGGAACTACACTCTTCAATGACCACTTACTTCTTTCTCAGTTTCCAAAGAAAATGGCCAACAATTAACACAAGTCAGTCCTGAATCTGACAACTGAGCATAAAAGGGGAGGCTACAGTCCAACCTCCTTACACAATCCTGATGTCAGGTTCAAAACTAAAGGAAATCCTCTACAGGAAACATCCAACCTAGAAGACTTAGTATTTCTCACTGCATTACTGAAGTATTTCTTTTATATAATACTATCGCTTCCAGCTGCAACCTCTCCCTCCATAATACTATGACCAACTGGCCCTCCGCTATTAGTTACCTAGTTAGGCTGAAAAAATTGGTTAAACAGATAAACTAGTTTTCAATAATTTTCTAAAATAAAACTGTTTTATAAAAGTATATCTAAAATGATGCAGATCTTCCTTTCAGCTTCTCATTTTACATCATATAACATATACATACACATACATAAGCAGTAAGTGTTCTATAAACTTTAAGACTTTGCTTACTATACATTAAAAAGTTATCCAAACTGACCTTATTACCCTGCTATTAAGCCTAGCAGGCACACTTAAAATGTGTGCTTTTATGGTGCTACCTTCATTAACAAAGCATTCAGAAAGTACTTACCTACACACAGATTTCATTTGCCAAATTAGGTCAATTTAGATACCTAGCAGTTTCCCACTTGTTACCCAAATATAATTCTAAAATGCTGAGAAGCAATGCATCTTCTACATTAAACTAATTCTGGTTTAAAATAAAAGGTCATATGGAGCATGTTGCCACTTCAACTGTATTACATACCATCTTAACATATATACGATTTTTTTCTGAAAAACATTTAAAACCTACAAAAACTCTTTGGTATAAAAAGGTCAGTGCAGACCATCACAACCTTTGGAAGACGCAGAATACAACACGAAACTGTGTTAACCTGACCGAGCATCATAAAACATGTTTGTGATATGGACAAAACAGTCAATTTCAGGGCAGACTCTAACACATATTCAGTGAAGTTTTCTCATGCCAGCCCACTTCCAGTCAAGCCTTTCATCATTCATTTCCTCTAATTTTAAGCTAAACAGCTACATAAAACCAGAATTGGTACCTCTCAAATGCACCTACACATTTTACTTTTGAACTTATTCTTTTCTTCACACCAGCACTACTGGAAGTCAGATGATAAGGAGTCCAGAGTCACTACTATTTAGTAAGTTAAAGAAATGTTAACTTTATGATTTTTAACAAATTTCAAAATAAATGTAATCAAGCAGGGTATTATGATAGAAACTTGAAAGAACTATTCTGTAAATTTTTTGTAAAAGATTTTTTTTTTAAACCAGTACTGTTAAAAAATTAACAGGTAATACAATTTTTCTACAGAGAACACTTCAGGTCAGCTAAGCAATTTTTAGTAAAAAAACAGTGAATATATTACTTACCTGTTGGAGTAACATAAATGTGCTCCTTTTCTATTTCCATAGTTGCTTAACAGAACTGACTGTGAAATGTAAAGTCTTAATATTTTCCCTCCAAGGCCTAAACGGAAACAGAGAAGCTTAGGGGATGAAAAGCACTAGACCAAATCTTAAAGAAGTAAAAAGCTGCAAAGGCTTCACTCACAAAATACAAAACAAAAATAGGGGGTTTTTAAGTTATAATTAACTATCAATAACCACTGAAAAGTTCCTGGGAAGGCAAACGGTGTAACATGAGACAGCACCACCCTCAAACCCATCTATCTAAACCTTGATGTCTTAGCAGTTGCCAGTTCTGTTGCTTATAAAGGAGGCACCAAGATAAAAGCCGTTATTTTAAGGGTAAAAGCCCTCTGTATGCAGCTTTTTTTAGTTGATAAAAGCCACTTCTATCAACTGAAACTGTCCTGCTCTGCAAAGTGGTTATCTATATGAGTGGTTATCTAATATTAATGTTATAATTGCATTCATACGAGAAATGTTCTTCAGGTGAACCATACTGATAAAATGGTACCAATTTATCAAGTTCAGACCAGCCCTTAGAAAACAAGCTATTTTTTGTTCCTCCCCTCAAGGACATAGTCTTTATGTTTTACTGTACATGTACATACAGCTGTCAAGTTTTCACATCTGTGCTTCTGCACCCTTCCAACACTCCTTACAACCACCATTCAATCTGCAGGGGATAAAGTTGAACAATTCTCTTTCTGTTACTCTCTCTTTCTCCCTCTTCCTAGCAGCTGCTATTCTACAAACCACCCCATGTCACTGTGAAAGAGATGGCATCATCCATCTTTCCTTTGTGTACACAAAAAATTAAGCTGCCCCAGAATTTCCCATACACTTTCTCACCTGCAGGGTTTTCACAAATCACTTCATAGTCCTGTGAATATTACTGGTGCTCGTGTCTGCCCCATAAGAATTCAGTGGCTCTTTTTTCCCCTTTCTCATCCTTTGCTGCCCTGAAAATAGCTTACCATTGAGTGGCAAGATTGTGACACCAAACGACAACACTCCCTTCCCCTTTTCTTCTCTTTCCTTGTTTTCCCCTCTTATGCCAGTTGCCTAACACAGACCTATTAACTGCAAATGATTCACCACAGACCGTTGGCAATAAAGAAACGCTGGTTTACGGCAGACTATCAAGCTGCCATGATCTTGCATTTCCTAACGTCAACCCAAACAGTTAACAGCTTTGCCTAGTACGAAGTCCTCCCTGCCCCACACCATTTGTGTAGATAAATGTTTTTTCTGAGTTACCTCAATCAATCATTCAGGAGTTCTCAAGTGTTCCCAGTCACTGTTGGTTGAGAGTTTTTTTGTATGGATCTCGGTCGAATCTGAGCAATCTACCTTCTAAGAACAGTTTTATTCTTCCTAGTGGAATGTTCCATCAGTTGTCCACCTCTTTGAAAGAGACCACAAAGGACAAAACCTGTATTAAATAACAATCATTACTTCCATTCATTTGCAATCAAGTCCTAAATTTCAAGTGGAGAAATACTTTTTCCATATAGGAGCCTAGTTGAAATTCTCCACCTATGACAACGTAATAAATAACAACGCAACTTTCATATGCTGTCTTTTTGAGATTCAGCACCCTGCTTTGTTTGTAATGAGGATGATGGAATAACTGAGCTTTACAATGCATGTTGTCATACTGACAAGGAGACATACTCTCAATTTAGCAATGCACCCTCTCATTAACTCAAGCCAACAGGTCTGCTGGAGCTTCCAGATGCTGGTATTCACTGTACCAAAAAAAAATCACTTTATACTTTGCAGAGTTATACCACACAGTACTACCAATTAACTACAGAACACAATCTGAAAACCTGCATTAAAAACATCAGAATAAATAACCCAAAAATTGTATGGTAGAAGAGATAATACAGGAACAAAATGGACAAAAGTAAATTTAAGCATCTGCAAAACAAGAATGCTGCGAGACATCTTAAGATTAATCAGTGATACAACTAGTACTTTTAAAGTAATTCAGCAGAGAAGGGTATTTCCATAGTCACTGAAAACCACCAATAAAATATGCTCAGCTCTCTGTACTCACCACCAGTGCATGTACTGTATCTAAATAAGCAATTCTGCCCCAGCAGGTAAATAGCGGCAAATTAACGTTTAGGAACAACACACACTGCAGAGGAATGCTTCCAAAATTTCTCAAGACCTTACGTCTATGCAAAACATCCCCGAGAAACTTCCACACAGCTTACACGATTCTTCTCTTCTCCCTAACTTTAAGCAAAGACTCTCCATCACCAAGGCTTTGGAGACCTGCAAACATCAGCTGTTATTTCACAGCCACACGCAAAAATAGCCAGGTAAGATTTAGCTACCCCGACAAAACCCGTGCCGCTGGAAGAAATCAATGGCGGAGAACTCTGGTCCTTAAGAAAAGGCGTGACAGGGGGCTGAAGGCCGGTGGGAGCACGGCTGGCACAGGGCCCTACCGCCACACGCTCGCACGACGGCACAGGCCTGGCAGCCGTGGCGCCGGCCCGGCTGCGGCACAGGAGCACCCGCACCTCACGGGACGTGCCCGCAGCAACGCTGCCACCGCCGGAGGCGGCGACGCGGGGCTCGCTGCGCAGGCCAAGCCCGGCTGCTACGGTCGAGGGACCGGACGCGGCGAGGCAGCGACAGCGGGGCAGGCTGGCCGGGGGGCGTCAGTCAGGGGGAGCAGCTCCTCACGGCGCCGACCGCCCCTCAGCGACCGGCCCGCGGCCTGACCGCCCCTCACGCACCCTGCAGAGCCGCCTCGCCGCGCCCGCTGGAGGAGGCAGGGCCGCCCGCGCCGGGCCGGGCCGGGCCGTCTCCCCTCGCAGGCCGCCGCCGGGGCCGTTACCGGCGCTCCACGAGCCCGGCCGCCCCGCTCCCGCCGCTCGGCCCCGCCCCCTCGGCCGCGCGCGCGCCCCTGCCTGCTTGTTTTTGTTTTCTTCCCCCCAGCGACACGGCCGCCAGCGGCGCCACCGATTGGCTGGCGCCCGCCCGCCGCCGCAGCCAATCGGCAGGCGGGGACGGCGGTGGGTGGGGACGGGAGGGTGTTCGGCCCTCAGGAAAAGGAAGGGGGGAGAGGGGGAGGGCGAAACTATCTCGGGGGCGTCGGCGGGGAGGGAGCGGGAAGGATCCATTCGTGCGGGGAGGGGAGGAGGGGGCCGGGCGGTTGGGCCCGCGGCCCCGAGGAGAAGTCCCGTTGTGCGGCGGCTGCTGGCCGTGGCCCGGCCGGCTGCGCTCCGCGACCCGCGCAGCGTTCAGGGGAGAGGTGAAGGAAGCGCCTCTGTGCATGAGACTCCTCCGTGCAGCGCCGGGCGCTGCGGCCGCCGGCAGCGGCTCGGCTCCCTCCTGCTCCAGCCCTGCCCTGCAGGCCCTCTGGCGCGCAGCGGCCCACTTGGGGTGCCTGGCCCGGTGGTTAAAACAAAGCTGGTTTATGCTGTCTTTGTAGGTGCACGAAGAGGTATCCTTTGGGGCTAGCAGACACACGCCAGGCCAGCAACTTCCATTTCCCTGTCTAACACACCCCAGCCCGCGCCCAAAAGCACAGCATGCCATCCTCTCCTGACTTCCTAACGTTGAGGAGAATCGTTAGTGTCAACTAGCAATACCTTTGACGGGCTTCAGGTTAGCTCCGAAACGACAAAACCCGGGATGCGGGAGAAGGGTTGCACCCAGGGACGCCGTGAGGGGAAGGATGGGTGTTTGCAGGCCCGGTTACAGAACCCGAGCGGGAGGCAAGAAGCCTACGTGGACTGGCAGCACGGGCAGCCGTGGAAACCTGGACAGCTGTGCCTGGCTGCTCCTCAACATCGTGTCCTCCTCCTTTAATTAGAAATAATTTTTTTTTTCTGAAGCCAAACCATCAGAAAAATAACGTATTACCTCTTCTTTGTGTTGCTGTCAGCTAACATGGGGATTTCAGACTTTTGCTCCCTCTTCATACAAGACCCCTCTACCTTCTCTTCAGCATTGGGTGTTAACAGGAGTTCAGAGGTTCTGGCAGGAGGGCTGGGAAACACCACAGCTGCCTCAGAGTTGGCAGGCAGGATTCCTACTGTTCAGGCAACCTGACAGGTAAAAGGTGCTGCCGCCACCTCCTGCACTGCTGAAACTCTTAACACTGTGCACGTTTAGGATTGACAGCATATCCATCCACAACCTTCCAGACTTTCTACCTTATTTGAGTTTACATTTACCCTGTTTATTCTATACGTGCTGCCTGAGGCCAGACACCTAATTAGAGATGATAGTCTCCTTTCACTGTCATGTATTTTGCCTCTATTCACAGTTTCTGCTAAAAACTCAGCTAACCCTTTGTTTTCTCTCTGTAATTTGTCACTCCGGAGACCCCAAGCAATAGCAGTCCAGCGCTATGAGGGAAGAAAATACAGATCCCTTCTGCTGTAGTACTTTTGCATTGCAGGATTTTTTAGCTGCCCGGAAGAGAATCCTCCTCAGTTAAGAGATTATGACTTGACTTTTGTAGTATTTTTACATACTTCTCCTGTATAATTCTACTCCGAATCAGTGTACTTTTGACTGAAGTAACAGCCAAACTTCCCTTGTATAAGAGCTCTGAATTAATTTACTGGCCGAGCTCTGCATGAATCATCAAAACTAAGTTTAAGAATTAAAACAACAGTGATCTGTTAAAAGATTGTGCAGCACGATTGCTGTACTTTTAATGATAAACACTTTCCCCATCAGACAAATGACAGAAAGAAAATCTTTCTTGTTCATGCAGACACTAAGTTGCAGACGTTTTCAAGTCAGGACAGTTCAGCATGCTCACACAAGACTTTTTTCACATGCAACCTAGAGGCAGCCTCAAAAGATGTTGTTTCCCCATCAATCAAAAAATATTTTCTAGTTTGCTCTTTGCACCTCTGCTGACTAGCATGTACCAGGCAAACCACTACAGTGTCATCACTGAGATTTGGAAAATAAATCCTAGCTATTAACACAGGTCATGGAATTCAGCTTCCTTGCAAGACAGAAGAGGGGCTTTAAAGAGATTTGGCAGTGAGGAGGAAAGAGGTGGCGGAGAAACTGGAACAGTAACCAGAACCTGCACAAGAGAAGGTGCCACAAAATACCACATCAGTGCATCATGCCAATTGCACGTTTTTAAAGCACCGTGGAAAACTGCTAGAGGATTTTCTGGTAAAATTTAGGACTGGATCACTTCCAAGAGGCCCAAAAGCTGGGTCAGTAATCAAAAGAAGATGAAAACCCCTGAACCTTCCAGCACACCTCCAGACAAGAAAATGGTGTGTTTTTTCTTCTGCTGGATGTCTCTATTAGCAGCTGGGTTATCAATCACTGAAAATCTTGTCTAGATTTGACTGCACATACCTTCTGATTTCTAAAACTCCTTGACCCGAAAAAGGGCTGGTGTGGACGAAAGATTATTTGTATTTTTCCACTGTATCAACCGGTCTGCTAAAAGATATCACCTCTTCTTGCCTTTCTAACCTCAAAACCGCCTGTAATATTTAAAAGACAGCTGATCCCGTGCTAATCTCTGAGCTGTAGAGACCTGCTTGCTCCCTCCCGGCCTCCCTCCCCGAGCCATATCAATAGGAAACAGACCACCACAATCCCCATCAAAACAAAAGAGCAGAATTCCTCCCTCCGTAGAAAAAAAAAAAAAACATCTTTCGACCGTTTCTGGCCAGTTTGCAGCTCCAGGCAACCTGTGCGGGCTGCGCAGCTCAACGCCCGCTCCCCGACACCTGCGTCCCGGGGTTACCTGCGCCCAGGACCTCCGCTGCGCCGACCCACGCCAAGTGGGGACCCACCGGCAGCTGCCCGGCCCCTCCTGCGCTTCCACCCCTAACGCCGCCGACCACCTGGAGCAAAACGTTTGCAGGGAGGCGAGCAGGCCACCTTCTAGCCGCCTGCCTTCCTTAGAGCCTGCTGGGTTGTTTTCAAACTCTCCCCTCCCTTTCTCACATGCTGGCCAAGCCCTCCCGTAACACCCAGGGGAGGAATCCATTGGCTGAAGTTCCCCAAAACGCGTGGAGCAGCCCTTCCCCCCGCCCGATGTCTGGTGCACAATAGACACCGCGTGTCTGCAGGCTGCCGTGGCCGGTTCGCTTTTCGTCAAGGTTTATCTGAGCTGTAGCTGGGGAGACTCTCGCAGGTCGCCCGACCTCCAGCGCCAGAGAGAGCAGTGAAAAGCAGAGAGGACTTGCGCTGGGTTAGAAACATCGCAGAGCATTTTCGTTGCGCTCCCCACTGCGGATTTTTCAAAGTTTTACTTTCTGTTTTAAATATTTTCGAAAGGCAGCATCTGTGCTCCTGACACCTCAGCAGTTCTGTTTGATTACAATCGAGTCTGTTACTGTGTCACTTGGAGTATAAATTTCCACACATAATGCAGACAGCAAAAATGTATCATATCTGTTAAATCAATCTGCTCTGTTCGGTTGCCTGTCTCTTGGCCTTCTGCTTTCTTTTCCTTCAGCCTACTTTTATTTTTGCATCTTCTGCAAAGGTGCCTTCCTAAAATGAACTGCAAGCACAGCAATCCCGTTCTTCATCAGGCAGCGTCAGCTCCAGGTTGAAAGGATACTAAAACACACCTTTGCTTTTTTCAATGCTCAGTAATTAGAGTAGCTTTTGAACATCCTCCTGCAGCTCCGTCGGTGAGCTGGGACGGGGCCTGTGCTGCAGACCTGCGTTGCAGCGCCTGTCGAGGCTGGGCACCCTTGGGAGGTGGAGGGGGTTCGGCTGAGCGTGGAAACTGAAGTGTCACCCACCGCGATGGCTTTGGATAAACACTTTCCCGAACCAGAGCTTGCCTGTCTCTATCGTGGCTTTCCAGGACTTGCCCCTCAGATTGCACAAAAAGCCTTCCCTCTTCACATTTCTGAGTACACCCTCCTGGCAGAAGCGTTAGAATTGGGTTTGCTTTGTGAAACTGTTCCAGGCGTGTCTCCTCTGTGCTGCAGTTGTCATCTGTTCATTCTTGCCTTAACAAAAGGCAATCACGCATCTGAAAAGACGCTTTACTGGAAAGGGCTGAACTTGTGAAATGTGCAGAAAAATGGGAGTACTTGATTTAAGAGTTCCAGACAGTGAGTTCATTTAAAAGCTAACAACCAGAAACATGAAGTACCGCCTTTACTCAGAATAATTGTCCTTTTTTACTGGTTTACTGTGGGAGGAAATCTTAGGGAGCCATTTATTAAAACAAGGTGTGTTATTGCCTTGTAATCATTATTTGACAAGCTGAGGTCCTATGATTAATAAATCATGTGCCTGCTTTTTGCGTGTGTATAATCACATGCTCCATATTTATATTGACAGAGCGTTAGAGTATTTCCCTTTGTGCATAGGACTGGCAGGAACTTCTGTGCTACAACGTCTCCTGTCACAGGCACTGTGTGATATAATCCTTTTCATAAACTTATCAAGTTGCATCCTCAAAGCAATTTAAGATTTTGCATGCACGACTGCAACGGGGAGGCTGCTGTTCCAGAACCATGTTGTCAAATGGTTAGTAACGATCTTCTAACCAAAATGTCTGATGCCTCTTTTTGATAATTTATTCTGTACCAGCACCATCAGCTCTTCCCTCTCCCTTCCTGGGAGTATTTATGCAGAGAAATCCTCCTGCTCTCAGCATTTGCTTTGCAAAATGAAGCAGGATAGCCTCTCCTCGGGCACACCTCAGCCTTCGCTGCAGCCTTCACTGCACCTTTCCTGCTGCCTTCCAGGATTGCATTTCTTGCTTCATGTTTCCACTGTGTTGGCAAGTCGGTTATTCAGTGATCGAAGTGTGAGCTGCCAGCTAGCTTGTAGGAAAAGGGTTTGGTCATTCGTGCCTATGACTGTCGCTTTCTGCTGCTGACTACTTTTTTCTGTGTAATATCTCAAGCCTCCTTTGTCCTGAGGTTGCTTCATATTTTCTGTCATCAGCAATTTCACCAGTTCTCCATTAACATTAGTGCCAAGCTCATTTACAAAAGCACTTTGCCAGATCTCCAGGAGTGATGTTTAACACTCCCCTGGTAACTGCCCTCCAGCCTGGCAGCCGTGCGCTGCTCTCACAGCAGGTCTTTACGGGGTTTATACCTTGCGATAAACCACTTCTCCCTTTTCTTAAGAACTTTCCACGTGGCACCGTATGAAATGTGCAATTTAAGTCCAGATAGGTGAGATCCACCCTGTTTCCTTCGCTAAGCAAATGGCTTGCAGCTTACCTTACCCAAGAAAGGTAAATGGGTTTAATAAACCCATTTAATCTCATGCCATTTACCTCCCTCTCTTTTGCTAGCCTTTCCTTCACCATTTGTCCTGAAGCTTTCCATATACTATTAAGCTGAAACTTTCATGCCTGTTCTTGTCCAGATCGGTTCACTTCTTCCATACAGGCTCACTGCTCCTGTCCCTGGCTGAGGGACCTGTTAAAGACATCGGGCCAGTTCTTCTGGAGCTCTGGCATGCGGATTAGCCCGTTCCTCTGCCTTCAGTGCAGGAAGGAGCCCTGAGATTTGCTTCTATCCTGACCGTGAACATTTCCATACCCCCATCCCCCTTTATCCTTCTCATCTGCAGCCACATGATTAACATCCTCATCCTCAGTGAAAGTTAAGGCAAAGTATGATTTTGCGTTTTGCACATACCTACTATACACTAACCTCTATCCTCCGTAATGTCTCTTTCTCCTTCCCTGTTTTCTTCAGCCGTATGCAACTGGGAAAAAAAAATTCCCATTTTTATTAATATCCTGTAAAAGACAAAACTCCAACTCACTTTTGAGACATAGCTTTTATAACCAATTGTTTATTTTGCTTTTTAAAATGATTCCTTGTCATGACTGCTTATTCTCAGTATCATTTCTGAGGTTGAAATTCATTCAACTGCAGTCTCTGCCTTCAAGTTTTTCCCCTTTCCTGGGTTTTATCCCCACTGAAGTTATGCTTAATTAACTAGAATTTTATCCCCAGTTGTGGAGTCTCATCCCAGTAAAGTTTAGACATGTAAATCCCTGAGCTCCTAAGGAAAGCTGACTATATGGATTGGTTCCTGTTACTTATTTAAATACACCCCTTGGAAGTCTGAAGCTGTATCAGTGATGCCTGCCTTTATCACAGGGATATAACATTATAACATTTTAAGCGGCGTACTGTTTATCATTAAAAAACATGAAGCATCTCAAGTCTCCCAGAAAAAACTTGACCAAAGTGGATTTTCCTCATAAGTCTAGGGTAAAAATAAGCAACACAGTGGAAGAGCAGAAGTAGATTAGTTGGGCTTTTTAGAAATATTTTTTTTTAACCTTAAAAATGTAACTGTGCGAGTCACCTTTTGTGGTAAACACCAAAAAGGTGGTTTACCTCAGCAGGGCCAGGAGACTCAGCCAAGGCCTTCTCCTGGCCAGTAAGGTCTAGGGGTCTCTCTGCTTTTTTCTCTGTCTCTCTCCTCTCACTCTTCCTCTTCAGTCCCTCCTTCTGGCTTTCCTCCCTGCTGACACACTGTCCCAAAGTCCCAGCACTGGACTGAAGTCAGAGAGGTGTTGGTGCACAAGGGCTTGATGTTTTCAGCTCTCTTGCTGCAAGGCACGGCGGTTTGGCACCCAATGCATCCCGCAGCACAGCCGGCTGAGCCAGCCAAAGAGCGTAACTTCTTAGAAATGTATTTCTGATCTCCTGGCAGGTGTCTGCACGTATATCTAGGCTCCTTGGCAGGCTTGGACCACCTGGTCTGGAAGGAGTCAGTGCTGCCGCACCTTCACTGTAGCCAGGGCTCGGCTAGTGGGAGGGTAGCAGCCTGGCTGCAGTGCTGATATAAGCAAAACCACCTCTGGTCCTCACCAGTTCCTGCATAGTGTTTTCTGGGGTATCAGGCTTGACGTGTCTCTAGAGATGTCCCCTGTCAAGGAAGGTCCTTGTAGTCTTCCCGCATGCGTACAGCCAGTGGGCTGGAGATGGGGGCTGCAGCAGCGATGCTCAGCCCAGGGACACACCACACCACATCACACCTTGCCCTCCAGGTCTCTGGCTGCCGTGGACTCGGCCACACTGTGCCGTGGCAAGCCTCGGGCACAACAGATCCCACAACAGCCCCTCAGCGGTGCGCACGGGGCTCCTGGGGGAAGGAGCAGGGCTTAGGAATGGCGGGTGCTGCTCCCAGCCAGGCACCTCCTGAGCACTGCCCGGGCTGCGCTGACCCTCCAGGTGGGCCAAGCGCTTCCCCCATCTCTGCACCCCCCAAGGAGCTGGCCTGGCGGAGGAGAAGGCGAGGTGTGCCCTCACGTTGGGGCATGAGCCGTGGAGTCAGCACTTCGGGGCCGAGTTCCCACCTCTGACGCCGACTTACTGCATGACCTAAGGCGAGTCACTTAGCTGCTTTCCTTCATTTCCTGACTCTGCTAAACGCCGGGGATAATAAGTAACTTTGTGTGAGTGCTACGAAGCTTTGAAATCTTTAGATGAAAAGGCGCTGTATAATTGCAAAGCATTTTTAATAATGCTAATCATTCGCTTCACTCTGCATTGCCCGTCAGTCTCAGGCTGGAGTGCTGCAGCGGCCACCAGCATGCAGTCAGTGAGCATCAGGCTTTGCTGAAGTGGAGGATTTTCCTGGGTTCGTCTCCATTTTGACCTCATGCTGGTCCAAACAGGAATCCGAGCTCAGCCCAGGACCTGACAAAAAGCCGCAAATTCAAAATAGCGCCTGGCCCTTGCAGGCAGGAGCTTTCTGGAAAGCAGGGGTATTTGGGGGAAGGGATTTAAACAGCTGTGTTGACACCACAGACAATAGAGATCTGATTCAAGCTGAGGGGGGCTACGTGAAAGGCAGCACGAAGCTGAAATTAAAGCAACAGTGAAGAGGAACGAGAGGGAAGCAAGGAAGATCACTTGGGTTGAAATGCTCCCGGTTTGGAAGCAGCCGCAGCCACGTGTCCCAGGAGGTGCCTGACTGGCACCAGCCTCCTCTGCATCCCAGGGAGGGCTTTCTGCTTTTAAATGCACTCTGCCAGGGGTGCAGGGGCCTTCTGGGGCGGAGAGCTTGAGTGTGAACATTAATCCGGAGGATTACAAAGGCAGCGCTTTTGTGAAGCACTGCAGCTAGAAAGAGATGAGGTTATCTTCTTTAGTTAGGCCTGCAGAGCTGATGTTTAACCACAATGTTATTTTTATTTGACTCACTAACACGACAGTAGCCAGTGATGCGCTGCAGTCCAACACCTCCTCTTCCAAACAGAGGAGACTCTGTGCACTGCTGGCAATTCCTGTGATTTTATCACAACTTTTATGCTTTGGGGAATATATCCTAAAATCCCAGCTCCTTGAAACAAGGGAATTGTATCTTTCATTTGTAAACAAAGTATGTCCGTAGCCCTCAAGGTTGTGGATGAAAGATTTGAAAACATGAAACTAGTGCAATCTAAACGCTCAAAAAACTGGGAGGTGAATAAAGAGATCCTAAAGTTTGCTGGCTAATAAAAAAAAGTTGGGAAAAGAAATAGTTGGCAAACAACTTCTTCCTGGGAAATGGGGCAGGGTTTGGGCTGACTCCTGGCTTTTCAGGACTTGGGGTTGCCAATATGCCTTTGAACTTTGCAGCCATTCATAAATCCTTACATAACAACAGCAGCCGCAACGCACTGGAGCCCTAGAAATGCTGACATGAGGAAAGCGGTGGGAAAAGGTTATTTTAGCAACCTATGACAACCCACCTTGAAGCATTAATCTTTAGAGACGGAAGATCTGCAGCCTCAACAACCCATATCCCCTTAGAAAGGAGCATCTTTGTGCTCCAGGAGCTTATTTTGCACTGTAGTAAACCTCTTGTAGGTAAAGAGGAATTCAAAGGCTCCACAAGATCATAGAAGGGCATTGAACGAGGTTGAATACGTGTCTTGGTCCCTTGCACTTCAGGAAGATGATTCTTCTTTGTTTCAGTGGGTGGTCTTTGCTGAAAGCCTCCAAGACCAAATAAGAGCAGATGTAAAAACCTCATAAGCACCTTCAAAAACCTCATAAGCACCGCTCTGCTTTATACCGTCTGCATCTTCAGGCATGTTCACACAATCACAAGCAATCAAGATACCACAGCGGCGCTGGTTATCGTCTGTCGGCTGACCCGCACTAACTCCGGTGCGCACACCGCCCCTGCTCCTCCTGAGCTAACATCCACTCGCTGAGACCACCTGCACGGTGGTTTAAGCAAACATAATTTACTTCCCGCTTTGCTTGGCTGACAAGAAGTAATTCATGAAAGTGAGTTCATGCTATTCCTTGCTATGGGGTGCACATGCCCTGAGTGCAAAGGGATGGAGCGGTTCCGAGGGTGAACGTACCCAAACTGTTTTTCTGACGGGTTTCTTTCACTTCAGTTTTTTTTCTCATCTCACCGGGCTGGCAGAGCCCAGTGCTTTCTCACACTGCTAGGCACTGCTTGCATCTGATGCTGTTTTAAACAGGTACTTAACTTACCTTTAGGCTCAAGTAGCCCTCGATTCAACCCGACTCTCACCGCTGGTTTTGGGATCAGACGCCAGGGAGGGCATTCGGGAGGAGAGATGCCAATGGCTGAACAGCGGCAGCTCATGAATCAGCCTTTGCAGGAAGCGAAAAGCAGAGGAGCCGGTAACACACAGCCTACGAATGAGCGGTCACAGGGACATCAGCTTGCTGGTGGGAAATACCCATGAACACACTCCTACCAATTTATTTCAGACCTCTTGGGTCCATTTCAGACACAGCCCGGCATCAGTCACACAAGGCACTGCCAGGTCTCCGTGTGCCCCTGCAGCTGGGCTTCCTTCTGTGCCTGGTGCAGGAGGGGAACGTCCAATGGCAAATCCCTACCCTGCCTCATGAAAATACCCCTTGTCCCCCACCCTCACCCCCAGCCAGGCTAATTTCTGAGAGAAAAGGAAGGAGAAAGTTTCTGGGATCATTTACAGCATCCTGGCTGCCTTGCTGATCTCTTGGCAGACTAGTATCTAGCATATCCTGCCTAACTGAGTTAGTCTTTCCCAATTGCAATCAGATGGAAATAGGCACTGGAATAGCCCAGCCAGAGCCGTGCTGATCCCCATTAGCATCAGGACAGACCTGGGCTGCTCTTCCTGTTAGTCTCAGCGTACTTTCTTTTTACTCAGCCAAATCTGCTATGAGCACCCCTGTTTAAGGTCTGCCTTGTTTCCAGACACCCTGCACTTTGTGGCAAGGGCACCTCGGGGAACACCGATACCGGTCCCTGTGTATGTCTCAGTGCAGCCAGTGGCTCAGCAAGCTCGCCACCGCAGCGCATACCTACGGATAGAGTGTTATGGGAAGTCATAGTGAACAGGGTAAACAAGGAGCTTAGAAACTCAACTTGGTCACACACCAAAACAATATTACTTGTGATTGTAATGTTGGCAAAGTATGTCCGATCGCCAGCTGCTTAGTGCTAAAGTCCATGCAAGGCAGAGCAAGTCTTGCTTATGCACACACGTGCACACACGCACGCTGCCCTCCGTGCCCACGTCTTGGGAGCCGGGACCTCTACAAAGCACTAATAGCACTGCTGTGAAACTGGTTTTAATATCTCAGCAATGATACAAACAGGCAAATCTTTCCTAGTTCCCCAGCACAGGTGTGCAAAACACAGTGTGGCTACACCCCCTGAGCTCAAGGTGAAAGTTTGCTGCCAAGAACACGTTGCTATCTGCCAAAGATCAACTAGCTGCAATGCAAACACAGCCCAGCCGGAGAAGAAACCCACAAACAAAACAGGCTTCCTGTGTCCGCTAAAGACACCAAGACTGTGTTTAAGGAAGGTGGAACTAATATACATGTCCTCAAACAAGGCTCAGGAATAAGGGGAGGACAGCTTAGGAACCTTCGTTTCAAAGGCACCGGGAAGAAGTCAGGCTGGAAACGCTGCCTCCCGACCCAGGGCTGTGCTGCTGATACTTACTGTCTTACCTTGAGGAATATTGGCCAAGACTCTGCCTGGCAATTATTTAAATGTTTAACAGGCTGGATTCAGCCTGCCCTGTGCAGCTTTCTAGTTCACAAAAAGCTTTTCGACATGCCCACTCATTCAGATCTGACCCAGTTAATTAAAAATTGACGTATGCTTCTATTTCAGCTTAAATGAAGCAATTCCAGGTAGTTGGTCCCAATAGATTGCTGTTTAACAGAATAAACTGATATGAACTGAAAGGAGAGAGCTCACTGGCTTTAATCACCTTGGGTATCTGATTGGGAATCTCACCCTGCAGTAGGCTGATGCAATTGTGTGCAGGTGAGCCCTAAGACAACCATCTTCATAGCATGGAAGATGGATCCTGGTGGCCCCAACGCTCCCCTGCCTTCTCCGATGCCCCTGGGACACCCAGCAGGGCCCTGTGAGCCTCACGTTGACAGGAAAAGGGGGCAGCTAGGAAGGAGGAGATGGAAACTACCTCTGCTTCTTTCACTTCAGCATCTGGGGAGTGTGTTTCCATGGTGCTGTGAATATATTAGGTTAGTACAAGACAGTGTGTTTCATAAAGCTTGAGGCCAGATTACCAGCGCTGTAACGTGTCGTAGCTCTGCTGAAGGCAAGCAAAGGGGAGGTGTGACATGCCAGGGGAGGTGGAGGGGATTCCTGGCCACCAGGTCACTAAGGCCAGCTCGGGCCCTGCAATGAGAAGGCTGATCTTTATGGATAGTTCTTTTGTGCAAGGGAAAAGGATATTTTTTCAGTTTCACCGCTGCTTTACCCAGTTCCACTAAGATGTTGTAGGGAGAATCCCTGGTCCTTGTCCAGTCCCCCTCTTCTCCACAACGGGGTGAACTTTTCCTCCAGGAATACGTACCGCATACTCCCATGGCTTCACGTTGCGGCATTGCATCAGGCAAGCCAAGCACATGCAGAGCGCTCAACATATTGACATAGATAAGCGGAGATTGGCGGAGTTGGATGTAGAAAAGTAAGCAAAGACAAACCTGTTCTCTCGGGCTGCCCTCGCTGCCACCTGCACAAACACGGCAGAGTCCCAGGCCGTATCGGCACTGAAAAGCAGGCGGAGGGAGGCCGCTTGGCGCGACGCCGGCGCGTGCTGCGGCGAGCTGCCCATCAGCCCGGCCCCGCTTGCGTCAGGGCAGTGTGTCCGCCGGCTGAGCCCCACTGCGGCCTGATCCAGAGCGGGCAGCACCGTCCCCGGTCCCCACACACCCCTGCCCTCCCTCCCGGTCCGCTTCCCAGGGAGGGCTCGTGTTTTCAGACAGCCTTGACCTGGTCTACTCTGCCGGTCAGGCAGGACGGCTGGGTTACAGCCTGGCTGTCCAAGTGAGACTGGTCACAGCCTTGTGTCAAAAGGCCAGGCCGGTATTTGGGTGTGGGCTGGTGTTCACTTGTGAAGTCTTTCACACCCGAGTTCCCCTTTCCACCAAGAAAATTAAGTGTGACAAAATCTGGAAACGCATTATGTTTTGAACACCACAGTTTGGATTTTTTTTGTTACGGATATATGATGCCAAGTTAACACTTACAAAATTGATTTGCCTGATTTCTAGAGCGAGACAGATTCATAGCTGCGATGAGATGGTATCAAAATCACACGTACAAAGGTTTCAGTACATCCAGGACAGAAGAACCGAAACCATTTGTGCTTAAAATACACTACATGTGTGCCTCAGCTGCAAAACAGTTACTTATAAGATGCTAAAGCACTGATTTAATGAACTGGGGAGTCAGAAAACCCGAGTGACTGTCTTGTTGTCCATGACCCATTTCCCTGGCCATTCAGTGGGGCAGACAGACCCATTTCCCACCCTCAGCGGGTGGTGGGAGGCATAGCTCATGCTCTGATGGTGCCCCATGCCCTGCCTGGCACATGGACTGGACATTGCCTTGTCTCAGTTTTCCTCCTAGTGTTTTCCGCCGAGTGAATTCATCAAAGCTGGTGGTGAAGTCTCCCCTCGGCTTTTGTCCTCATTGCATTCTTTAAAAACTTAGTACAAGCACATCTTTACATCACCCTGGCTGAGGTTGGGTATTTCCTCCCAGGAGCTCCAGTTGCTGGCGATGGAAGTGAGCCAGAGAGAAGGACAGGGAGTGGGAAAGGTCCCTGTGGAGCTGGGAGGGCACTGGGGAGGACAG
Source organism: Mycteria americana (assembly GCF_035582795.1). NCBI lineage: Eukaryota > Metazoa > Chordata > Aves > Ciconiiformes > Ciconiidae > Mycteria > Mycteria americana. The sequence continues at coordinate 12,127,743 of NC_134370.1, forward strand.
TCTGCTGAAAAGAAGAAAAATCAGTAAAGGCAGAGGGAAAGCACAAGGGAAACAGGGTAAACGGGCAAAGAGGGGGACTTGGGTCAAGATGGGGTGGAGAAGGTGCTTGGCTGGGGACGATTTTATATGGTGCTTTCAGGAGGACGAGAAGACAACCTGGATGGAGACAGAGAAAAGCCAGTGGGGACAGACAGCTTGCCCAGTTCATTCAGAAATAAAGAGAAAAAGGGAAGTGAGGACATCTCTAGAGGGACAGGAGTGGGTAATAACCATGATAATTACAGAGTGAACCGCTGAGATGTGTTCACTTCAACTTCAGCACCAGACGACAGCAAACACTTGCGATCTGTATGGGAGGAGCTACCTGGTAAGAATCACAATGTCTAGAAATTATATTTAAAAGCAAATGTTTTGGCCTCCTGCTTCCTTCTTACCACTCAAACTATCTTTTATTCATTTTGGTTTTTAATAGATCCCCTGGGAAGCCAGAAGCATGTTGTTGCTGGGACAATTGTCCACCAACGTATATGCTTTATCATTCTCTTTATTAAAATCTTTCTTTTTAAGAAACACAAATTGAAACACTTAGCAATCAGTTACACAGATCAGTTAATATTGGTGACAGTTCCTACATAATTAAACAAGTACTAACAAATTCCAACTGTTTACAAGCCAAAACTTAAATTAACAAGATTATATAAGCTCAATAAATAGTACATCTGGTCCAGTTCAAGTATAATTCAACAAATCACAGCCTTAATCCTTAGAGAACAGAAAAACCCTGAATATAACCAGCCTAACACTAATTTAGTGTTAAAGCCAATATGAAACTTTGTCTAATCTTATGGGGCAAATGTTTCTTTTATTTTTTATTTCAAAGAAAGCAAGTTGCAGATTGACATTAAAGACTATTTGAGATCAATACAGATTTCACAAAGATGAAAAACATAGTCCCTATTCAAAAAGTGCAATCTTTGGTTGAGATGTGTTGAAACGGTTTGTATATATTAAGGAAGCTCATTTTTAAATATCAATATTTGTTTGGCTAGACCTGAGCCTGCTTTGTGCTATATATATATATATATATGTATTAATAAACAGCGTGGATTATAGTGATGATGAATTATGCCAACTAAAAAAAGTCAAGATTTTAAATATAATAAACCAAAAGAAACAACACGTTTTTACACAAGCTGAGAAAGGTAAGCGGCTGCCTACAGTGGCCTTCCTCCTCAGCAGAATAGGTAGTAGAGAGAAGTTGAGGAGTTGAGTGCCTGCCAGCATTGCATGATGGCCCGTTGGAGAGGGAAGGAGATTATCTCTGAGTTCTCAAAGTGCATCAGGCTGAAAACTGATCATAGGGATTGTTAGGAGCGAGTTGAGAGTTGGGATTGCTTTTAACTGCTTTCAAATGTTGAGCTTTAGGGCGAGAAAGGACCTTCTCAGAAGGGGAATTGCCCGTTTGGCTGTACCCAGGTCTTTGCAGATTGCTGCTGGTCAGGACAGAGCCCAAAGGGACGGGGTGTCCAAACCACCTCTACAAATGTCTGGGTCTGATCACGTCTGCGGGGCTGGGCACTGCACCTGCATCACTCGCCTGAGTCATCTACCTCCAGAAGAGGAAACTACATGGGGCAGAGATGCCATCTGGAGCCTCCTCCCTCCTCAGTGGCAAGCAAGGGCCTGTATCCATGACCCAAACAAGGTATCTGGAGCCAGGACAGTTCCTGGTGAGCCTCAGTCAAGACTCCAGCTTTTGGAGCCCTGCATGGAGACTGAAACTTAAGTGATGGGGGACTGAAGGATACCAAGGCCCACTCTCTGAAGAAGGGACTTTGCGAGTCTAATGCAGCTGGCCAGGAAAACAAAGGAGGTTAAATATGCAAGCTGTGAATAATGGGAGTGAACCTGGTTCAGAACCAGAGGAGGGGGAAAGTAGTTTGAATCATCTCCCGTAAATCCAAAAATAAGCCCCTGGGTAAACACTCATTTTAATTATTCTTCTGCTGCCAGTCAAAATCTCATGGTTACCTACTGCTTTCCCTGCCCGCCTGTATCCACCTGTTGTCTGTTTTCGGAAAGTCTGATTTAAAGCTCTTTGGCCTGGGAAAGTCTTTGTTGTGGATTTGTGCCGTGCCTATAATAAAGGCCGTGGACCCATAGCTTCTACTGCAATACAAATAAAGAATAATAACAGTGATACTTTTCTCATTTGAGGTTACCTGGGGATAAAGTTGCTGGAGGCATATGACTTTGATACACAGTCAGCTATGTCTCACATCCAATTAAGCCTAACCACATGGTCTAACAAGCTCCCATTAGGCCGGTGAGAGCCCCAGTTTGATAGCAGGGTTAGCTTCAAAGATTTGATGCTTGCATTTGTAGTGATTTCCTTCCCTTGTGCTCAGATTGTGCTGAAGGGCATGAAGGGAACTTCATATTCAGATGATACATGACCAGCTTGAGAGCTGTGCTTTAGAAGACAATTGCACAATCTTTACTGCCATTTTTGTAATCTTACAGCTTGCAATACAAGCTCTTGCCCTAACAGCCCTGTGCTCAAATTTCACTGCAATGTGAAAAACAAAGAGTCAAAGAAAAACCCAACCCTTGAAGGAAAAATACCTGGTTTGCAATTTTTTTTTTCCATAGGGAAAAACAAAAAAAACCTGTTTTAAATGACAGATGGACCCAAGTCTTAGTATACTTTAAGTCTGGACAAAGGAAGATTTAGGCTGTAATGTTTTTCATTTCCCCTTGTCTTTTGGATAGGCCACGTCTGAATCTGGGATGCAAAGAATCCCTCAACTTGCGAGAAGCAGGAATTCCAAATATGAAATCTGAACCCACCACTGGTAAAAACGAGTGGAAAGCAGAGGCCATGAAATGGAACAGGGCTTCAGGCAACACCACCAGGCACCTCTGAGGCATGCTGCCTGGCTACAGGGAGCTTCGGAGAACAAGCATCGCTGCTGGCACAAGAAATAATGGAACGAATACTTTGGTGGAAACAGTTTTGGCAATTTAGCCACTCTGCAATATTTTGCGACATCCATGTCGTTCTTAGGGATGGCTAGAACCTTCTGGGAAGCTATTTCCTCTGCACAACATCTAAGCAGGACATCCAGCACCAGCAATTTTTACAGAACATACTGTGATGAATATTAGAGTCAGGCAAAGAATGGAAATATGTCTGCAAATCCCCATCTGTCTAGATTGTGTGGGGCATTTTATAAAAGCATAACTCCGGCATCAATTCTGGCAATGGTTTGCGTACGTATTCACTTTACTACACAAAGCCCTATTGAAATGAACCAGAAACTTGTACAGCGCATTTCAAAGGGACTCTGCAAAATACTAAGCAATAACTGTGCAGAAACAATAGCTCATAATAATGCCAGAGCTGCTGGTGCATCCTGTGTTCTCAGTACAGCACTCTGTGAGCCATCAGTTGTTGTATTTGCCTTAAAAAATTCAGGGAAATAAAATACAAAAACAATATTAAAAGTCTGGCATCTTTCCATGAAAACCAGGAAAATTCAACGTTGCCAAGCTGAGGAAAAGCAAGCTTGAAAGAAAACAAAAAGACCCCAAAAGCAAGGATCTTGAATAAAATGTCTAAAAGAGACATGGTCCAAACATGTGGCACTTTAAAAAGCCTCTCGTGAGAGTTTCAAGTCTGTAAGACTCAAAGTTGGCACCCTTTAGAATTATCAAAAAGAAGATTTCAAACACAACGGTACCTGGAGAACATTCTGATCACACCATGGAAAATGCTGAAAACCAGAGCAGGTTAGCTGTCAGCACATGTGTTCGAATTGCTCTCGCTGTGCTGGGTTCCGGCTATAAGGTCCCTGGGACAGACTGTGGCTCCCTCTGCATTCGTACAACACAGTCAGTGTACAGTCAGTGCTTAACAACACAAACGTTTTATCATTTCACCAAGCTCTAAGACACATGGAGGTGGATGCTGATGGGGTTTATATTATGCCATCTACTGACTACTTTTAGCACAATGGCTTTAGATGTCCTGTGCAAATCCTACTTCTCACTGGGGCAATGAGTGAAACGGCTGAAGATATTTTAAGCAACATTAAAGCCTATTTATAGTCACATCTTCTTTCATTCCAGCGTCTACTGGAGGATGCTGAGTGCTTCTAAATACTCCGCCTGACCTGATGTGTCACATCAGAATTAAAACTTTAAGAATCCCTGAGAATTCTGATTTAATCTAGGAAACCACTCCCAGCACGCAGACTGTGAGAAAGAATTGCTCCACTTCTTACAGATATGCCAGCATTGCTTCACCGTGGGAAACAGTTTCAGGCATTTTGGTTTTTAATGGCACTCTGGGCATAGATGCATGGAACATGCTCTTTATTTCCCCTCCTCTGTACAGTGCAAATTGACAGTTATATCATAAAAATAAAAAAAATAAAGTATCAGCTTTCACTCATTATAGCTCTTCCAGTTCATCCGCATCATAGTTTTTTCTTTGCAAAGTGAGGAACAATGCCAGTATCATCCTGAGGCAGATGGCTGCCTTCTTCCTTCATTTTCAGGCTCTCTTCTGCAAGCTGGGATAGATACTTCTGCAATCACATCAAAAACAAAGCATCGTTACCAAAACTGAAAATTTTCAACATGGGATGCTTTATGCCTTTTCAAAGCTCTCACACTCTCCCAGCATCTCGAAAGGGAAGAAAACACATAGAAGCCCCATTTTGGTGAAAACTCAAGCCAGGAAATATAGCTGTGTCAGGCAAACTACCTTAATACATGGAGAGCCTCAGAAGTTCGGTGATTTACTCTGTGCCAAAGGGGAACTGGTGACAGAACCAGGAGGACCATGACTCCCCACCAGTCTGTGTAACTAGACCTCACCTTTTCTCCTTGCAAACTCTCTACTCCCATATGCTATAGGGCAGGAACTAACTCCATTGAGTCAACTGAATTATGCTAGTATAAGACTGGTGTGTCAGAAAAAAGCTGCAGCTTCTGAGTCACAATTTAAAGCATATATATTACATTTTCAGCATGTCCAGTTCAGAGATATACCTTTTGCACAAGAACATTTGTTTTAAGGGAATAATCAAACTCAGTAATAATTAACACAATTTAGCAGTCTGGCTAGAGTATTTACATTTATTGTGTTTCTCTAAGATAAAGCCTTTCAAGTGCTTTAAGTACTCAGTGTGATTTAAAAATACAGACATGGCCAGTGAGGCTTTCAGCCTTCCGGCAGTGCTGTGAGTTGGCAGAGCTGCACACAAAATGGAAGATGAACTGGTGTGGGTCTGAAAATGGCGCTCAAAGTATTTATTCAAGGTCAACAGACCTAGAAATGGATGGAAAGAGGCTTCTTCAGCAGCAGCTAGTCTAGAGAGACACATGGGAAATTCCCACATAATAATGTAGAGATGTTCTTATTAATGACTAATACATATACATGCAATAACTGACCTGCACATTATTAGGGTCATAAAACGCTCTTTTCTAGCTGATTATTCATTCGAATTTGTTTTGAGAAGACCATCTCACGTCCCTGCAAAATTTTATCTACTTGCAGGATTCCCCCAGAGTACAGTTTACTCTTTGGCATCCATGGGGAAGAGGTAAAATGAGAAATGGATGGGAAAAAACTAAGGGCTGTGCTAGGACTGCCAGGTTGTCTCACATAAACACAAGTTTTGGATGTAAGAAGTACATCTGAAAGGGACTCAGTAATGGTAATGAATAGGCATACCTGTGACAAAATGATGACTGCACCCCTGTTACTCTGAATATAGAGATTTGGCTATGGAAATTACACAACTCCCAATCTTGATCCCTGGGTACAAAATTCCATGTGGCAGAAAGCCAGAGTAAATGTTACAGTAGTATACAGAGATATAGGATCCATAAAGGCTGGGAGAAGTGATCCGTACACTATGAACTGAAATAAATCACTAACGCTTGTCCTTGGATCAGATAAGCCATGCATTTTTGTTTTTTAATGATTACGCACCAAAATAAGACGGAGGTTTATCCACCACCTTTAGCTGATGTTGTCAGCTATCATGAGTACCACAAACACCAGTTTTGAAGTTCACAGACCAGACATTCAGATTAATTTATAGCAAAATGACAGTCAAGGAAAAAATATTTTTCATTTAAATACAAGTTTCGATGAATACTGCATAAAGCCAGTGGAAAACAGGATAAAATGCTGCACTGAGTTGCCAAGGTAGCTTACACCAGATGAATCTGACAGCTTTTTGTGGTAGTGGTGGGAGGGATGGCCAAATGATGGATTTTTTGGACATGGAAAATGCAGTGGATCTGTAAATACAAATAACACCTGGGAAAATCATTTATTAAGCTGAAGAGAATGGAAAATTACAAAAAGTCTGCAACACTGACAAAGAAACAGTTGAATTTTTTTCAGGGATTGCTGTTCTTCAAGGGGCACCATACTCAGTTGAAGCTGACTATTTTACTTCAAGACAAAATCGTCATCATCTAAGCAAGGCTTTTGGAAGAAAACTGGTAAACAAACTGTTTAGTTTTGCGTTCAAATCCAAACACTGAATATATATTTTGGATGTAGCTCCAAGGAGAGCACATGAAAGATGACAAATAGCAAATCAACTATAAAAGACTCATAACCATGAGAGCATTTGGGACAATGTCGTTGTCATTGGACAATGGTATTTGTCATGTAGGCAAGACAACAGAGAGACAGTCTGCAGCAGCAGTCCCATAGCTTCACATACAGTAAAAGTTAGAGTCCATAGTTCTTATGTTGGTGGACACACTCATTAAATTGCATCATCATAGGAGAAGACTGACATTTCTTGCAGAGTGCATAAATAAGCATTATTGCAAGTAAAAGGGTTCTAGTAATACAGAACAATTATTTAAAATTTGCTGAGTTTCCACTTGAGTGGGCAAAAGTTGGATGAGACATTTACTTCCTCCATTTAGTAAGATAAGAGGTACAGCTCGACAGAACAGTCTGTTTTCATTACCATATTTGACAGATTTAATTTTAACAGCTTTTGTGGTCTTTGTTCTTTTATCTCACGTCAGTGTTAGATATCTACCACAGTGCTCATGGGAAATGTCTTAACGGGGAGAAAAAGAGGGTTTTTTCACACTGACTCAGTTTTAGTTGGACTTTTTTTCCTATGACTTTAACAAAATAACTTAGAAAATGAAAAAAATCCCTCTTCTTCCCATGGGACCAGTTGCCAGGGGCAGGGGCTGGAGTTGCAATATTTGCTTTAGCACGAGTTTCTTTGGGACAGACTCACATGGGATACACGGCCTGCACTGAGTGCTGCCACCTCTGGTGAACCCCTCTGGATTTTTTGTATGAAGCAAAAAAAAGCATGCAAACTGGGCACCCGTTTTTCAAGCTTACACTTGGAGGATCCATTATTAGCAAGCATCACAGCTCTGGAGGCACAGTCTTTGAAAGCCAGAGGCCTTTATATGATTACAGCTACGTAACTTCAGGAAAGTCAAGAAGAACATTCTCCCAGAGAAATTATTTGACTCTGAGCGTCACTGGAAAAGCAAATGCCTACTAGCCAGCTAGGGAAAGATAGCTATTACTTGAAGTGAGACAGAGCTCCAGCATTTACTATGGGCAGAGGGAAGAAACAGAGAAAGAAGGAGCAGCTTTGCTTTGCTCTTTCATGACTTTTGCTAAGAGTATGTGAATGCCAACAAAAGTGTCTTCTGTAGTGTACACACCGTGCACACAGACAAGGACTCAAGGAGAGGAGAGGCGAGGCTACCTCCTCTGAGGAGTCCTCAGCACAGGGCAGTTAGTGCTCATGCTGTCATGACTGATACTATCAACTGTGCATCTGAAAAGTCATAAAGGTAGGGTCTTTTGATTGAACTGCAAGTACCCGTAGTCTCTGTGTGCTGTTATCAAGTGCTGATATGCTTATGGTATATTCTTATGGAAACCATACAAATAATTACATGCTTCTGCATATCCTTATAGAAATTATTCAATAGTTCTGTTCTGCGTGGCTGAACCGCCGTGCTGTTCTGTGGCACAGGGAGGTGATTTCAGCAGGTCACAGGAAATGCCTCAGAGAGCCTGTACGTCACAAAGTACTGCGTGCTGAAACATGCTGCAGAAATTCACGCTACTGCAAAAATAAGTCTGGCAACGTTATTAAACAAGTGGCATGTTTCATGCTCCTGAAATTAAGAAATAAGAAAGGCTACTGCTGGGCTCACTCCCAGTGATAGAAACGTCTGGGACCCTCAAGAACAGAGACTTAAAGATCTGAGTTGCATGCTGTGCTAGTGACAAGGACCAAATGTAGATGAGAAGATCAAATTATCACCTGGCCCCATTTTATTTATGATCCAGAAGTTGATTTCAAGGATCTGGGAGTGAGAAATTAGTGTGCTAACATTTGGAACTACTGAAAAGTTTTGCTTATCTAAATTTCACTTCATCTGAATTCTGTCCACAGAATAATAACTGATTTTTGTAGCATCATCTGTCTTATGCACAATCCACCCCATGAGCTAGTTGTTAGCTAGCTTCAAGTGTGTTTTTACCTGAAGATTTTTGTAGTGAACAGTACTTCTGCAGTGACTTGTCTTTGCTGTCTCTTCATTTGTGTAGAAGAGTCCACAGAGCTTGCAGTAAAACCCAGTTCTAGGCACCACAAATTCCACACCTATTGAGAAATTCTGAATTACATTAAAATGTCAGTTGAAACCCTTCCCCTCCACAATAAACTTGTTTTCAAAGAAAAAAGTTGCTGTTAGTTAAATGACATAGATATGAAGATTGAATCCTGGATTCACTTCTCTGATTTCCCTAATTTTGCAATATTGAGCTGCAGTTTAAAATCCTGTGCATTGCAAATACACCTTCCACTTCTCTCTTAGATATTATACATATTTAAAAATGTACCTTCTTGCCCATAATATTGACTGGAAACTTCACTGTGTAACCCCAAGGGCTAGAATAGCAATAGTACTTATTAGCAGTAAATTCCTACTTAAGTTACACAGATTGCTCTTTAGGATGTACTTCTTCCAGGTGTCTTACTCATGATCAGTGTTTACAGAGTAAAACCAATACTTTTGCTTATACTATGACAACAACTTTTAAATTACTAAGTATTTTTCATATGTATTTCATATATAGTCCAAGGGAACTTATTTCATCTCATCAGCGACATTAACAGCTATCTTTTGCCATTCATCTGGAGTGAAATGAGAATGATCTGTAATCAAAAGCCTGTTTCTTTCAACAGCTACCCCTCTGTCGTATACCCTGTTCCTTCACTCTCCTCACATCTGTTCTGAAAAATAAATATAGCAAGTAGCCTTAAAGTGACATCTTGTTGTAAGCTCTAGGTATTGCAGTGGGCAGCATCGCAGGCCAAGGGCGGCCTGGGTGTCCGAACGTACCCAGAGGAATGCTGAGTTCGGTAAAGACGTCCTCTTGTTCCCAGCCTGGTGGAGAGTGCCTTCTTTTAGGCTCTACCTCTGGGTATTCCAGAGATCTCATTTCCAGGTACCTAGAATTTGCTTAACAAATGAATAAATGTATTGAATGAAAACAGTTTATTAGTTTAAAGAGACGTTTGTAAACTTCTTGGGAATGCTTTCTGGGTGGATCTATAAATGAAGTAAAATCTGGAAAAAATGCTTTTCCATTCAAATCAGAGGCCTACTCAATGCAACTCCAACAGCTATACTACACTGTGCAGTCACCCCTATTTCTCCAAGCAGGCTATTGTCTATTTCTAATTTCACTTTCATTATGTTTTTTCTTTTCATATTTTAATCTCTAAATAGACCTACAACATTATATGTGCCTCTGGCACAAGCATGGCCCGACTGCAGCTCCGTAACCACGTGTGGCATGACCAGTGATGGGGGTGGGCTAACACAGGCGCTGCTGAGAAAGGGGGGGCCAGCAGGACCTGCTGAGAGCAAATCCCCAAACTGCCTAAGGAGCTGCATGGGCAGAGCAAACCTTCCTCTGGTAAGACCCCTGCAGCACCATTGTCATCTTCTCCCTGGAGCCACTCTTCTCCCATCCTCAGCTCGCAAAGGGATAGTTTCCGTGTTATGGCTTTTGGCCACTTGAAGATTTTGGTTCCTGGCCAGTAGGGGTGGGATGGTTGGACCCTGCTGACCGACATTAATGGACACAGGCAGGAGATTCAAGGTGTGGAAAACAGTGGATTCATTTGCTGAGGCAGATAAAGCCAGTCAAAAGAACATATGCTCTCCCTTCCTAACGTGTGAATTGCTTGTATTTAAAAAAAGATAAATTTGTTATCACAGAGCAACAGAATTACAGATAAACTGGTCTGATTCCTATTCTTCAGTTCTTACATCAAAGAACTAGTTTCCTTACCCTCACAAAATTTCTATTGCATTGCAAATTTCACCTAGATAAGGGATATATTTTCTCATAAAACAAATATATTTTTGCCCAAACCAAACCCTTCCTGTCTTTCAAGTCTGTAGTTCAAAGATCTGCAATTTCTGGCTATGAGAATGAATTTTTCTTCATTGTTTTAAATACATCTATTACATGATTTAAAAGAAAATAATATAAAATCCTGACTGGTTGGCTTTCAAGTTAACTTTAAGCCCATCCCAGGTTTCCAAATCTGCAGCAGAGATCCTGGAAAACCTGCAAGCTTCAGTTAGCTCTTCTTAAGATATCCAGGGCCTTTGTGGCAGCTTAAGTCCCACTTGAGTTGATTTCTGGGCTTCTGAGCTGGCAGCTGCATTTGCAGAGAGCCTAGAGCTTTGCACTGCAGATCCCAGATACCAAGTCCATGGCAGAAGCCTGGGAAGCACAAGCTGCCCTGGAGCTTCCAGGCTCCCTGCTGGCGAGTTGGAAGCTGAGATGCTGAAAACACTGAAGTCACTATGCTCTTGGGATACCCAACTCTTTCGTCAGCTGGCTGCCCGTGAAGTGGGCAGCCCAGGGGAGCCAACCTTGCCGTCCCCAGTCCCAGGGAGTTTGCATGGCAGTGTTATCTCCAAATATGCAAAGGCTGGCAAGGTGTCTTCAGGCCAAACAAGTAAGTATTGAAACCTGAGGGAGTTTCAAATCTGTCCTGGAGGAAGGACGTAGTTCAAAATCAGACATTCACACTACATGTTCCAGCATTTTCTGGTGGAAAATTGCACCCTCAAAAATCTTTCACCAACTTCTGTTCACAAACCCTTCTCCATCATACGGACTCTGGTAGCAACAAAAAAGAGCATTCCTGGCCAACACGCTCTATGTTGTTTTCCACTTCCCCTCATTATACACAGCCCATTCGCTCAAGTTTCATTTGAAAGTGTGACGAGGAACTGAACTCACTTTCAGACACTCAAGATCTTTTTTTTCCTGACAGCTAAAATATTAATAGGCAGCTATGATTACATTTATTGGCATTACCTCACAGCATGTCCTATCAGTTATATTAAAAGCAGCATGCGGCAGATAACAGGAGAAGATAAGGCAAGTCCTGACAAAAGGCACATATTTGTGTGAACAGGGAGTGAGAAGTAACAATCTACGGATGATCTATCTCCATGTTACTAACGCTTCAGTATAGTGTGTAAGAATACCCACCTTGTCCAGGAGCCAGCCAGACATTACAGATACTTTTCTGTTGACCTTCAGAGACTGTCACTCATTTCATTGACAATTCAAAATAAATTTAGCAGGGCACTGAAAGAGTTCAGCTAAACTCATGTGAACCTTGACATGACAATTATAGTAGCTTATGCCTTTCAGAAAGCTTGCAAGCTGCTTATCATATTTCCTTTACACTATTCAGCTAAGAGCCTCTAATGGTTTAGCTTGGCGAAAGGCACTGGGGTTCTTTTACTGAGCTGCTCCAAGGACAAGTCTTGATACTATTAGCAACATTTACTCTTGTTAGCAGTAAATTTCAGTCTACTGTCAGAGAAAACATGCAAGGCTCTCTGTGGGCTGAAAAGAAAAAAAACAGTAGTTACCCTTGGCCTCTGGACACGCTTGGCTTCCATGTGTTGTTTCTTCACTAGTGTTTTTAACAAGCATTTCCATAACTTCTCTGTTCTCAGCTCCTTGTGATCCCATCTGTTTGTAATCATCTATAAATGTATCAGGGAGATGGAGAGTCTCTTCTTTCAGATGAACAGAAGGTGTATGGTGATCTTCGGGCTCTAAGCGAGTGTCAGAGCTCTTATCAATTTTTCCTTCCTTCTGCTGGGGATCAGACTCCTTAGCAGATTGGTCTTCTTGCAATTCCTCTAGCTTCTGCTCAGGGTCCAGATTTAGGCTGGATGCTTCGGTTACAGCATCATCATTATCATCATCCTCCTCATCATCCTGACAGTTTGTTTCTAAAGCTTTATGGGCAAATTTGTCTTCACTCCTGGTTAAGTGGCTGTGATCGTTTTTCAGTTCTAAGATGGTTGACATACAGGGACACATTTCTGAAGCAGTTTTATTTTTTTGATCAACTGGTACTATTTCTTCAAGCTCAGTTATATCTGGCTCCATAATTAAATCATCTTCTCCCACTTCATCTACTGTCACTAATTCTTCCATGTTAGCAGGATACCAGGTCTCACCTTCTATCTCACTTCCACTCTCCCAGTCTCGGTCCTGTCACAAAGATGTAAAACATTTGAAAGATCAGTGATTATAGATCACCACTGTTAAAAAGTGGGCTTTGAACATCAGTAACCAGGAAGAACTTTGATCTGGCCACGCCTAACCCCTCTTGTACTTTAGTTTCAAAGAACGATATGCCTTGGTGTTGTGATTTTAAACCTTATGCACAAGGACAAGCAATCTCTTTTTAATTATCACATAAACTTCACCTTGTGGAGATCCTGTAACTGCCTTGGGGATTACAGTCTCTCCAGTCTCCTGCTCCTTACTTTTCTGTAAGCAGTGGAACAAGGTACAACCTGTTATACTTTATTATGCAACTGACTCTACTATGTGATCCCCAAGGAAATGAACCTCTCCCCTTCCTCTACATCCATCCCAGGGTGGCGAGAAATAGGCAGCACAATAAGAATATACTGAACCCCAGTCTAGCCACTGTGGCTTTCACTTTGCTGGACTAGGTCCTTTAAATTCCTACAGTGACTGAGAAAACGTGGCTACCTTCTGTAGTCATTTTCTTCCACCAGCAAGAGCCCTCTGCCAGGGACTGTGTTGGTAGAGATTGGCCTAGACCTTAAGAAGAATCAGTTTTACAGTTATACTCCAAGGTACATAATCTGAAATACCTCATACATGCAGTTATAGACTTACAGGGCTCAGACACTAATATTGGACTTCAGAAGTACTAGAATTATAAAGTATATGTTACTTTTAAGACACACTTGCAGCTTAGATTTCAACTCCCAGACTCATCATGTACACATCATCTATTAATAATCTGTATTCTCCTGCTGTTTGGCCATTCCCACACTTCCCCTCCTAGAATCCTAAAACAGCATGAAAACTCTGGGAGTTGACACTGTTCTTGCCAGGAGATCAGTTTTCTACAGCAACAGATATCAACAGCTTCCATATCTGACCATCAACCCATGACTCTACAGATATGAAGCTGGAGGAATTCCAAGGACATTGCTGTCCCCGACTGCGATGCTGCAGTAGGGGTGCTGTAAAGACATTAATTAAAACCAGAAACAATCAGAAGAGGCTACTATCCATAGCCCATCTAAGGCCAATGTTCTGAAAAGTTTCCATCATTAGTCCCCTCCTTCTCCACCAACTGACCACATCTCCTATTTTGGAGCACGGTTCACAATGTTACACAGTTCACTTGGGCATACATTACTTACAGTTGCCAGTGCCAAGGGCTATGCATGTGAAGCAATGTACATGGGCAAAGAGCAACTAAAAAAAGAGTTCTGGAGACTTCAGGAAAAGCTATCCCTTAAAGCAGAGGTCAAGATAAGGCAAGTTAATTTAGACAACCCCCTTCTATAACCCCTTTACAAGCCTTTCCATGGGGGTTTAATATTTCAGTTGGGAGAATGTGCTACCAAACCTGGGTTTTCACTCATTTTGTTGTGGAAGCTGCACCAATAACATGTCACCAACCTTCTCTTTTCTTGTGTTTTCCAGAATCTCTCCAGATTCTTTTCCTTGTTTATTAGCTGAAGGTGAGCTCTTCTCTGGAACTTGCTCCTGTTTTCCAAGCTAAAATAAATACAACATATACATGTATAGCAACACACAGTGGTGCTCTATTATGTTTCTATTCTGGGTTTAGGGAAGCAAAGTCACCGCAAGGTCACATTCTTTATTTCTAAAGTTTATGCAAGTCAACTGGGCTGTGGGAAAAGACCCAAGAACTGGATTCCATTAGCAAAGCTGCACAAATAAGAATTAAGAAAAAGAAATTTACACAAAATTAGAGAGATGTAATTTACATCATAGAATTGGCTAGAACACAGGTGGGGGAGAATGTGAATTAGTTAAAATTTCCAGCCTCCACTCCTCTGTTCTCTACCCACATCTGTTATGTTGGCTCAGACATGGTAAGGAGAGCAGCAGTGTTAAAACTCTGCAAAAGACCTCAACTGTTTTGTTTATTGATGTAGGATCAGTCGAGAATGCAACTGCTTGCGCAGTTCATACTTTGGAAGAACAAAACCACAGTACTACCTGGCACTTGGTAAAAGAGGGGCAAAGCAAAAGTGTAAGTTCAAGACTTTCAAACCTATTTGTTCCTTTTAAAATAAATTATTAGCAGCAGTTCCAGAAGAGGTGAGCCTTTAACAAAGCAGCTTTAAAATAACTTGAAAAACATGCAGAGGAGTGTGCAGCACTGGTGATTTAGGATGCTGTCTGACATTTCTCTCTGACATCTCCTCCCAAGGAACCATCCATCACGGTGAAATACCAGCCAAAGGAGAAAGATGACAAAAGGTGGTACAGACACACATATCTATGGCATGAGGTAGTGCTGCTGCCTGTTACAGAGACTAGCTGAGTTACAAGAGCTAGAGATTTCCACCAACCTTGCCCCCACATGAGAAGAATGAATGCAAGGTCAGCTAAAAACAACCAAAGATGGCCCTGGCAGCCCAAAGTCACAAGCTAGAGATGGCCCCCTGGTCAGCAAAGTAGCTCTGCAGCCTCCTGTGCCAGCATCCCCAGGGGTGGGTGGTGGCAGTGTATCATGGTGGGGCTGGGGGAGGCAAGGTGGCCAAGAGCCAGTAACAAGATCCCCACAGGGTGGGCATATGAGCATGGGCTGTACTGGGACTGAGTGAATGAGGCATCTTGTCTGTTCCCTCTTCACTTTTTCCCAGTGGAGAATCAAACCCACAAACACTGCCACTTTACCAACTGGGAGTATTTCTCCAGAGATCCCATAATTTTACAGGTGAGCTGACTCAGTGGTTCTGCCATGGCAAGAGATTCCTGCCAGCACGTTGAAGGGAGTGGTGTGAATTATGCCTGCTGCAGCTGAGGGTAGGGACATATGATTAATAGAAACTAATTGCTCTGCTGAGTTGACCAAAAAGAAAACGTTCCTCATTAAAAGTTCATTCCCCATTTTAGCAGTATAACAACCAGTTCCCTGCATTGTCCTACAAATATTGTACATCCCTGTAAAATACCACTTAATTCCCAGATAACTCAATCCACATCACAGGCAGTGGAAGGAGGTGATGGATGCAGAGAGAGCAGCTATGGGGTATTCTTCACAGACTTAGAAGAGAGAGCAGTAGGGCAGTTGCCTCTGCACACACCCACAACCTGCATGCAAACAGCAGATTGCCACTTGGTTTTGTTGTGAGTTGTCTGTCCCCTTCCCCTCACTGGTTACCCAGAGGTTCTGTGCTTGACACAGAAAGACAATGTCAATGTAGCCAACACCGCAACAGTGTAATAGATCTGCATGATCTGGGCAAAGACGTGGACCAGATGACCTCCCAAGATCTCTTCTAGGACTATATTCCCTGATTTTATCATGGCAAAACATTGCATGTCACCAGCACCACACCCATAACGACTGATCTAAAATATTTCAGAAAATATATTACTTCAGCATTTACCTTCTTCTTACATACGGTTTGAGACTTATTTACCTCATTTTCGGGAGGTTTGGTTTCCTTCACATCACTGCTTTCAACAGCAGCATCTTCCTCTTGGTCTTTTTCAGCTTTCTTCACCTTATTCTTATCATTTTGTTTTTGCCTGGAGCCCTCAGATGCTTTGCTGTGCTTCTGTTCAGCTGCCTCCTCCCTGGCAGCGTCCTCGCTGTAAGAATGCCTGCGTTCCCTTAACTTTGCCTCTTCCTTTCTCTTAGATCTCCCAGGTAAATCCTGCAGCTGCCTCTGAAACTTGTCAGATTTAGACTTAGAGGTTTTTCGGTAATAGTCATCTTCCCTGCTCTTGTAGCCAGATATAGGGTGAAGAGAGCCAGGGGAACAACTCCTTAAATATTTTTCTCTGTGCCCTCTGCCTCCTTCAATCCGTTCATCCAAATCAAACTTGTCCAGCTGTCGGGAATAATGTTTCCTCTCGTGTACCCATGTGTCAGTCCTGTCCCTCTTCTCATCCCCATTCTCTCGCCATTCTCTGGTGTCTCTTTCCTCTTCCCGTCGAGAATATGGGGACTGATCCCATGACTCTCTCCCATTTCCCCAGTCGGTCCTGCTGGTCCCCATTGGGCTGTGGGGTGAACTGCAGGAAGTAAAGCTGGGAGTGTGGGATCGAGGCGACAGGGAGCGGCTTATGGGGCTGCGAGAGCGGGGCCTCTCTGTGCCATACCTGCTGCAAAGGGAAAAGGCAGCTGTAACTGGATGACCCACTGTGGTCTACTAAGTTCTTGGACACTGGAAACACATGGGGACTGCCCTGGTGCCTGCAAACCTGAGATCCCAGGCCTTTCACAGACATGCACTGCACAGCTGCAAACACAGTGAACACGAGAAAAGGGCAGTGTCTTATCCACAGAGCTTAACTAAATCCCCACAGATCTGTCAAGAATATATTCATTCATTCTTAAAAGTGTCTCACAGGGGTTTAGCATTAAAAGCTTATAATACGTTAATATCTTTACAAGGGTACCCTAATGTCTGTACCTTAATACTCATCTAGGGCATCTCTGAGACAAAAGTGAGAAAGGTCATCTGTTTAAAAGAGATGTTTTAGGACTGTGATTCCTATCCATTTTTGCTGGAAGGTCCAGAAGTCAGGCAGATCAGAAATCTACCCAAATACATTTTAATCTGAACTGGCTCCTTCCCGCTAGGTCTCGCAGCACCCCCAGCCTTTACACTTTTTACTCAAGGGGGAGGAGAGGGGAACAGCTTCATTTGTGTGCTCTTCTGAGTCATCATCATCAGTAGGAAAGAGTTCATAACATGCACAGTTTCAATCTGATGTCATTATACAGGCCCTGTACCTACTATGGTACCCAGTTATATTTTTACAGTGATTTGAAGTGAAATCCAAGTTAAGAAAGCAAATGAGATAAGAGAGGGAAGCACACAGATAATGCTTTTTCTACCTGCAGGTTTACAGACTTATCCAGGTCCCAATTCCAAACGATGGAGAAACTTTACCTGTCCACTTCACGCAGCAGGTCCCTCTCCCTCTGCGAGTGGATGTCCTGTATGATAGCAGCCACGTTTTTACCTGGTTTCTAAATAAGACAAAGATACTGTTTAGCATGCTGCACTACCCTCCAAGCTAATATAGGTGATTTGTCCTTCAAGAAACAGCATCCATGCATCATTCAATTATACTACTACTGAGAAATATTTGGTTTCAGTGTTGTGGTTACAGTCTTTTCTGCAGCTGGTATCTCAATAACATGATCAAAGCAGTAAAATGATACAAATGGAAAATTTGCTCCATTACGTTGTAGCACTGCCTCCTCATACTTGGCTGCTGTAACAGGCTTTGAAAACTAGCTTGTCCTTCCCTGTTACACATTCACTACGGAGTATTTTCTAGGAATTGGATGTAAGAGGAAACAAACCACACAATTTTTCTAATATCTGAATTAAATACGTATAGCAGCCTATCTCTGACTGTCTAGGAATGAATTGCCTTCTCTTCATCTCAGACTTTAGCTCATTCGGAGTATAGCTCTAAAAGACCATGTTTAGACACAAGAGCTTCAGAAAAGCTAAGTGCAAGAAAGATGCGTACAGGAAGTATTGATTACCTGAGATTCAAGATCATTTGCAAAAGATGGACTACTCCAGGCTAGAGTGCACACAATTCATCAAACATTTGGAGCATGCACAGCTGAGCAACATAATCATGCAGGAGCTCAGAGCAGTTTGTAGTGGTAAATAGCTCATGCATATTCCCCCTTCCATGTTGCACTTTGTTTGTTTTTAACAAAGAGAAAGGGCTTTTGCTCATGCAGAGAAAAATAATTCCATGACCTAAAAAACTGCCATTGGAAAAGCTGAAAATCTTCCTGAAATCTAGGCAAACTCCCACACTGGGTAATTCCTGTTCCGCCTCTATGTTAAGATGCACCGTCTCTGCCACCTTACATCTAAAACCCTCACCGTACCACACTAAGAAAGACTGCCCTGGTTTATGGACTTTTGGCAACTCCTTTAAGTCTTCTTAAACTATTATACATGTACAGGAGAGAAAGACTTTTCCAAAGGTCAAACCAAACCATCTGAGTTAGTTGTTTTTCCTCATAAAAGGCCCCTTAATCTCTTAACTTGGAACATTAGAGAGTTATTTTATAAAATAACTTTGTGCTGTGTTAGATAATATAATATGAAGCTTTTCAGCTCTGCATTACCAGTTCCAGTCCAAGTCTCCATGAAAAAAACTCTCTTAGCATTACACATGGCAGTACATAAGCTTCCATAAATATGCTCACAAGAGCACTGATTTTTGGACATCACTCAGGTGTCCACATCAGAAGTGTCACACACTCTACAGAGAGTCCAAAGACTATTGCTCTGTTCTGAGTCCATGTAAAAAAAACAAAAAAATCTTGCTTTTTAATTTAGATCATTCACAAGAAAGAAAGAAAAAGAAATCAGTGTGATGTTTAGCCCTGCCATCACTGCTTGGTATAGAGATTGTACTAAGGCTCAAGCATGCAAGCAGTGAAAAGCATTGATTCAGGCTTAAGGCCTGACTAAAAGGACAGGACAGGCTCATTTTTGCTGACATGTTGTATCTTACACATGGATGTGTTTTAGACCTTTGTTAGACCAAGCAATGTGGGGAGCCCACTCAGAAGGAAGCTCAGAAGGGATTTTTGAAATAATGGTATAAGAGGACCAGAGAAAATGGGATCTCTTCCAAGAGTTAAAATTTAGAACAAGAGCAAGCAGGTAAGTATAAAAGATCATTAACATATGTTCATTAATTTATCTTTCTTAATTTCTTTTCCCATAATATTAAAGCATTAATCACAAATCAGTAATCAGCAAAGATTTTTAAATGTATTCTCTGGGATGTGCCACGGAAACTCAGGAAGTCTGATCAGGAATGACTATCTTACCTTCAGCTGCAATTCCTTGTATCTTTTAGACATCCTAATAAGTAACTTGTCATCATTTATCATAGCAGGTTGTTCTTTGTAGTACTGCACCATGGCTTGTGCTGCTTCACTGTAAGCCATTTCCAGAAAGGCCTAGCACAAATGAGGAGAGCTTTAAAATCTACTACATAATTAAAAATACAAAGTGTAAGAGAGAAAAGGCAGCACAATAATTTTTGTTTTGATTCTTCTCATGCAAAATGTCTTGATAGTACAGAACTGGGTAGTTTTCCAGCCCTGGAACTGAAATAGTAACACTCAGTCCATTGCTCAGCCTCCTTCTAACTGCAAATAATGGTTTCAACCCAGCTATTAAAGCTGATATGCAACTTTAGAAGCCGCTAAATGACTGGAATCTAATCTTTCTTGATACATGAAAACATCACCTTTCCCTCGCCTCCTCACTGGTGCTTCTACACCATGGTCAGCTGCTGACAGGATGCAGAACTGTAATGCTGCAGCACGCACTGCTCCTGAGATTGTCAGCTGTGTCTTGCAGAATTGCAAGGGATCCAGATAAAAGCAGAACATCAGAGCATGAGCAGCCAGAACAAAGCCAAAAAAGAGTTTAAAAAACCTGAACGATGTTAACTAGCACTTTTGTTTACAGGAAAATCGCATTTGATGTGACTGCAGTTTAACTGGTCAAGGAATATACTCAGCTGTGTAATGACTGCAGTTTGAAACATTACAATCTCAAACATTGCCCACTGGATTCTACATTCACTGGTAGACTTAAGCTACTTAAACTAAGACTTTAGCTACCTTGAAGAAAGAGCTCTACTACAATCTGGTGCAGATTAAAAGGCAGTGAAGTGTCAGTGCCCCCTGTAAGGCACAGCCTTCCTTTAGCATGTGTGTGCCAGATCACCTGCCAGAGCAGCCATGGCCTGGGGGCTCTGCCACCAGCCTGTAACTGTAATTACACCATTGCAAGATCTGCCTCTGCTGTAACAACAGTTCAGCAAACCGTCTAGGACAGCCGAACCAGACTAGAGTGCAAGTCATTCTTCAGTGCCCAGTTCAGCTCTACAAGTATGGGTAAGAAAGCAACAAAACCCTCCCAAACAGAACAAGAGAAGTCTGAAAGTAACCCTAACAAATGGCTGAGAGAAGAAGGCCAAGTTATTAACTTTATTTATTTATTTATTTTTAAAGTACAGTTTTACAACACTTCTTCATTGAGATTTCTGGGTTTTTTTGACAAGAACTATGAGGCAGTGGTCACGTTTATGCCATCATCTCATTCTGCGAACACCAATTTTTTTTTTTTACTTTAAGAGCAGGCTTCATGTATTTAAGTTTCTGTTACAAAAAAAGAGATTTTCCCCAAAAACTCTGTCTTCATGTTAATATGTCTTTATGCCAATAGATGTCAATACCGGTGATCCCAAATGCACAGTACCTGATTAGTGGATTTCATGAGGATATAGTTGGTGACCTTCCCAAACGGGAGGCCCAGGTTAATGACATCATTCTCTGTGCAGCTTCCCTCGGGGAGGTTGCAGATGTGAACAACTCGACCCAGTGTAGATTTCCTTTGGGGAAACTGGGGAAAAAAACAACTCAAAACGATGTTTTTATCTTAGATATTCCATTCACTAGATAAGACCTTACATTTCTGCAAAAAATGAAATGTTCTGTTCTGCATACCTGTTATTAAGGATAAATATCCTTCTTTAAAACCTTGTATTTCAACATCCTGGTTTAGATATACAAATGGGAAGGGAAATGTTTAACTGCAGTGCAGCTTGCAATGGAGTCTCCATCCCTGGACATTACAACGCCTAGAGACGATTTCTAGAAGATATGCTCTTGTTCAAACAGGATTAATGATATTGCTGCAAAAGGTAACTTGCGACCTCAAACCTTATGGACTGCAGGGCTTCAGCTCCCTGGCATGTCACAGCAGAGCACTGGGCTGCCATGGGCACAGGCCACTGCACTGTACTCAGCACCAGCGAGAGTCTGGAGGCCCCTCAGTGTTTGGACACGGAGGGTCCCCCTGCCATGGGGAGGTCTCAGCCCCTCCTGACAAGCTCGCTGCGGGGCCGGTACCCATCTGGTACGTCTGCACAACCCCTGCGGCTCCTCTGCCAAGTCAGACAGCCTTCTTCACCCTGTCTGCCTCTGTCTGTCCCACTGGGGGCTCCGTGCCTTCGCGGCACATGAAGGCACCATGCACTATTGCTGAGTAAAAGGCCCTTAGCAGATAATTTGCAAGTAATGCACAAAAAATTAGTATTTTCAAGTATTCCATAAACGCCCATTTATGTGGTGCTGGTGGTGCCGGAAATTGAAACAGATGCTCACTGCAGCCCCAGCTGAATTTATGGATGTTATAAATCAGTTTAGGTGACTACAGAGGCGTTCAGGATAGCAGGGGCTGAATTTAAATCCTCCTTCTGCCCTGGTGGAACAGACTGGGCTGGGGGTAAGCGTGATCCCATTTAACTTGTGAGAAGACACACAGCTGTACCTCAGGTTGGAAAACCTACTACTTTCCCCTCTCATTGCAACAACATACAGTAGGAGGGACTTTTCCCCTGGGGGCATAGTGACCACTGGACATGCAGAGAGGCAGAGTTCCTGAATTGGACTGGCACAAGCCCAAGGCCACCAGTGCGGTAATAGCTTCCCAAGGGTGGAAGTCTATTTTGGAGTGTTGGGGCAGTTCCCAAAGAGCTGCCCATCTCCCTGACATGGAAAGAAGGCTCTACACTCCTTGTGCAAAGAGGCACCAGGGTATACTCAGAGAGGAACATAATTTACCCCAGCTAATGACACGCAAAACATTGCTCACACAGGATTAAGTCTTCCCGGACTGCTTCCCTGTTTATGACCTCTGCTGTTAGGATTTTACTGAAGAAGTAACTCTACCTTCAGTTAAAATTGTGCCATTCAAGGGAAGATGCAAATCACATAATCTTGTGGGATCAAGTTCACCAGAGCCATCACAAATGTTTGGCTTGTCAGCAAGTTCACAAGTTACAGAGCTAATGTTATCTTATTTACACCTTTATCCCATTACCTTCCCTCCAGGTTTCACCACTTACCCATTTGTGTATTTTTGCTGCAGCAAGACCCTGTATTATACAGTGGTCTGCTATTTAGCTTGCATCTTACAGAGCCTGCCCAGGTGTGTAAGGTTAAGTCAAACAAGTGCCAAAGTCCAGAAGTAAGATATTTTCTCTAGCAGAAAAATAACAAAGACCTGATCCTGAAAAAGATGAAGCAACTCAGGTCCACTTGAATAGAAAAGGAAGTGATGGCTGCGTGCATGCGGCAAGACAGCATGTAGCGCACAACAGAAGAATACAACTACAGCTAGAAGAGGAAAAGGAAACTTTCCTGACGGCAAATGCAGTCCCAGTGTAGGAACACCCCAGGCCACCTGGCACCTTCTGTTTGTTTTGTTAGATCTGTTAAGAGATGGTATGTTAAGAGTCTATGGGACTAGAAAGACTTAGCTGTTCCCTATGTAGGCTCCTGAGCCCATGTTCAGACACATGCTCAGCAGTACATTAAATCAAATGACTGTAAGATGTTACCACCTCCCCACAATTGGCAATGGCTTAAATTAAAATGCTACGCCATAAATCTGCTGTAATTCATGATTAAGAAGTGGTCACATACTCATACCAGAAGTTGATGGGCTGTACCAAGCAATAATCTTGTCAGCTGATTGAAGTTAAATTGGATCCATTCATTAAATAGAGCTGTAAATCACAGCCAGAAAAGGAATATACACTTTCCATATCCACAGTCAGGAAGTTAGAAGAGCTGTTGTGTGTCAAGTGTTGAATGTAACTTTCAATAAGACTCTAAGTTAACTTTCTTTGCAACGATGTCTCCAGGGATTTACCAATGCAGTTGGACAACTACTACAAAAATAATTTGATGCACAGCAGTGAAATGCACCTCATAGCATTTGCCATATTATTTCACCAATCCAATTTGGTTATTTTTTATTACTGCTTTTTTTTTTTCAATTTTTTTGTTTCTTGCTTTTGAAATTCTTTATCCCTTTCTTGAGCTTTGCATGAATCTTTTCTAAAGATAATAAGAAACTGACAGTCCCACCCCTCCAGTGCTAATGGCTCTCCATGCCCAAGTGAAGGCTTGTAGCACTGTATTTGCCTTTTGAAGAGGGATAGTTATTTGCAGATGGATGGCACAGAGCAAGCTCTTCCAGAAATCTGAAGACTTTGTTTATGATTACATGCAGGGTCAAGTATAATCTCCCACTGCTCAGTTAAATGGCAGCAGCTTAGCTGAAAGTGAATACTACCGTGCAAAGTTGTAATAAATTATAAGCCACCTGGGTTGAGGGGTGAATGACAGCTGGCAAACTCAATCTTAACACCTCTGATATAGCTCCCTGTCCACCCAATGAGCTTCTGAAGAAAAAGAGGATTTACAGTGTCCAGGAAAATCAAAGTTACTGTTTCCTTTATCTCTCATAGGACTGCAGGTCATTCAGAAGGAGGACTTCTGCAGGCAGCTTAAATGATAGTGACAGATTCTAAGAAGAAATGATACTGGCATTAGCCGTAATTTCATTTGTTGCAACGTTGACAGACATGATGAAAAGGAACATTCCTCTACACCCGCTGCTACTCCACCTCTGACCTTGGAGGCAGCCATCGCGAGCAGCTCTGCTCTTTGCTCCTGTGCACACACAGTGTCTGTGACAGGCAGAAGCTAAAACCCCTTCAAATAACCTCTGTCACAGCAAAACCACGCAGCAGAAAATTGGTTGGATTAAACAAATCTGGGTGACGGTTCTGTAAGCAATGCCTGATGCGAACTGGAGTGGCACAGGGACACAACTCAGCCTGGCTTTCCAGAGTGACTGAGACCACATCAGGATATACACACAAAAGCTAACAAGGTGAAAACCTGAACCCCTGGATTACTGCTGCTATTCCATGAACCCCCTAACATGAGCCCTTCGTGCCTCCAGCTTTAATCGTAGCTTTCCAATATATGTTGAGCTTCATTTTAACCCTAATAATTTTATATTTCCATTATGTATATGATTTGCTTTTATTTGCCTTTTTTTTCTTGTTTTTCTTTTTTTTTTTTCCTTTTAAAATCTTTCTGCTTTGTCAGTGTAAGAACTACTTTTAATGTTATATTTTTTTTCTGGCATTTTTTTATTATTGGGCTAGGAATTCCAGTGCACATTAGAGCAATGTAACTGGGGACCTGCCTTGAAAGCTGGGGGGGCTAATAAACCTAAACCATGGAAGGCTGTACACCAAAGCAAACTTGCTGACAGGTTACCAGTGGCAGCAGATGATATAAATAGTACACTAAAATAAACTAAGAAAAAGCCAGTCCAGTATAATGAATTGATCTGTGACCCTCAGGTGAGTAACGGTTAGTGAAGCTGCAGCTGCTATCTTTGCCACTATTGCTACCTGGGAGAAGGACCCCAGCATGGGAGAGGCAGAAAGCAATTGCTACAAATAAATAACTGGAGAGATGGCAGGCTGCTTGCTGGGATCAATACTCAGAGTAAGTAAAAACTAATCCAAATCTTCATTCCAAACTGAAGCTGACCTTCCTGGGTCGAAAAGACTCAGAAAATGGGGGAAAAACTCAATGGGATACACACAAAACCATTTACCCCCCTCCCCAAATCTCTCTAACAAACAAACAACTTTTAGCACTGGAAAAAAACTACAATCAAGTTCTCATTTGGCCAAAATCAGAAGCATAAAAGAGCCGCAGGGAAGTTGAAATAACAGGCTGAATATTCAGATCATTGTCTAAAAGGAAGCCTTCACAGTTTTAATTCCAGTAAGTAGAAGTGGCTTCTACAAGAATCTCGACACGGAGATCAATTTGCTGAGGTACTCACTCTTACCCCTGATGGAGGAGAAGAAAATGTAGGACCTGGCTGGCCAAAGGATCTTGCTGACGTAGTGATAAAAGATGAGCCGACATTTGGTGGATAATCTAAATAATGGATTACACACATTCATGAAAATCTTGACATATTAATTGCATTAGTGTGCTCAGTAAGCAATGCTCCATTTACATAATAATTAATTTCACAGTGTCTACACCAAATCATACACTGTTTCATTGTACTGTGAAAACAAGTCATTGTCTGAAAGAAAAATAAATTAATACTTCGAAAGGCACAGTATTGGCTTTTAGCCTTTCTATGCACAACCTCTAAAAAGTTTTCCTTGGAAACTTGTATCACATTTTATTTAAAATGTTCACTTTTCCCCAGAGACTGGCTTCGCTTTCAATTAAAAAAAAGTGTTTTTAACTATTGCACATACAACCATTCACCTTCAATACTAGATGGATTGAAAACTGCTGCATTATTTGGTGATAAATGCAATGTTCCATCTGCTGAGCTTAACACACACCGGATACCAGTGCTGGAAAAGAAAGAAAAGAACTTTAGGAGCATGCATAATGTGCCATAAATATTAAAGCATAATTATTAGACAGTAAATTCCCAGTGTAAAGCCACTAAAGTAAGGGATGCTCTGTTAGAAATTCAGTTGGAAGAGTGTCTCTAAAATAATACTTACTTATCTGAAAAAGCCATACATTTTTGGATGTGAAGACTTCCCTTAATGTGCTGATCCCAGTCCTACGTTGAAACAAAGAGATGATGAGCACAGGAAAAATCCTGAGACAAATTTACAAGAGATTGCTTCTCCATTCAGTTTACCTTATTCTAAAAACAATACTGAGATGCTGAAGATCAAACTGTATGATGCTAGAGCCAAGCACACCTTCATCCAATGCATTTCCTGATTAGTTATTTGTAGGTTAAATTATCAGTTACTTTACGAAGGAGAGTTTCTCTGTATTAGTTTTTAAATCCAGTATATTTCTATTAATTCAGTTACTTAACTTTAGCTGAAGAGCTCATCCTGCAAGGCGCTGAGCACCCTCAGCTCCTGCAATGTCCATAACAAAGGTGCTCGGCACACAGGGCAGCCACGACAGCGCTTATTCATTTCAATAGATTGCAAAATTTGTTAAAGTACATTTAGCTATTTACACTTCTATGATCCAATGAGGCAGCATATTAAACACCAACAAACAAATCAACCAAAACTCACCGTAATGACATTTTCCCTGCCCTTTTAAAATGTTTAATGAAAAAAAGAAATGCTCAGCATGCCCTAGACAGGGGCTACTTCAGACCAGCCCTGTAGCTGCAGTAACCACAGCAAATCCCTTTGCAAGCAGCTGCTCAAAGAGTAAAAGGGAAACATGAAAGAGTAAATATATACAAATATCTCAGAACCCCGGGGTGTGTAACTATCAGGTACTATTTCATTTGCTGGCCGTCTTCCTTCCTACATACATGCTGTTGTAACGTTTTTGTCAGGCTATCATCAGCGTGAAAACAGATGCCTTTGCGGTTAGGTGCTGGTCCTGCGATGTGATGGCAAAGGCCGTGAGGACTTGTTGAGTGGGGCTCACCAGGAGGCCAGAACAACACCAGCCAGCACCCACGTATGGCTGTGGGGCTCAGAGGCTTCTCCAGACCTGACCTATATAACGTGACCTAGCACACAGGCTCTCTGGGCAACTGGGAAGCTTCTTCTCGAGGGTGAGGTTGAATTTGGAGCTCCCTTGGCAGTACGAGCAGAGAAGTGGGAGCGTGGCCTGCACTACACATGCTGAGCAGCTTCTTGCTTCCAGGCCAAAGTTGCTGGGGACCCCGAGTCCTAAATTTTCCTTAGAGCTACTAGAAGGAGGAAGAGATCCCAACAGAAGAATTATTAAAATAATTTTATCAAAATGCACTGTTTTTTTTAAGCAAGCTGCTTCCACAAGGCTGTTGGGGGAAGCCTTTGGGATCAGAAACGCAAAGAGAAAGGGAGAGGCAGATGAAACCGCAGATGTGCAGTTACAATACCAGCTTGAGAAGCAGGGGATTGGCTTCAAGCTCCCCCTCCCCTCGCTTTGGGCCCATGAGATGAGCTGCGACTCCAGCCCGGACCTTGCATCTCTCATGCCAGCGCCGTAATCTCACCGCCTTTCACAGCGGGATGTGAAACAACACCAGATCTTGAAACCCCAGTAACTGCCATGAAGCAGATGTACGACACCCTAAGCAAAACTATGGCCCTTTGTTTCTGCTTCTCTCAGGGCACCTCTGTGGCGATGGACGCTGGCAGCAAGGGGTGGCAGGAGCTGGCAGCCAGATCAATCACCAGGCAGCCCGTTCAAGGGTCTGAACGGTGCCCTGGGGGCACCTCAAAACCACTCACCTTCAGATCGAAGATCTTCTTGTCGCACAGGGCGCAGACGTGGGGGAAGTGGAGGGGGGCCGTGCCGCGGAGGTCGCCCAGCTGGTGTGGCGGCAGGGAGCGGGCGGGCAGGTCGGGCGCGCCGCCGCTCCGCTCCTCCTTCTGCCTCATGCGAGGGCTGCCGAAGCTCTGCTTGCTGTGGTTGAGGCGGCCGAAGGCGGGGGGGGCAGCCGCGCTGAACTTTGTGTCAGGTGTCGGCTCTTCAGGGTTGTAGAGCTCGTTTCTTATTTCATACTGCTGCTGACTCGCTGATGGCCACAGGCTGTCGCCGGGCACGAGGTCAGGCTTGTTTTGGCTGGGGAAATTAGGGATATTTTCCCACTGGTTGCTTGTACCGCTGCCATGCAAGACGGGGCCGGGATCTCCTTTCGAATGGGAGCCGGCGTGCGGGTCGCTGGGGAAGGCCCGCGCCGCCCCGTGCTGTGCCACCGCTGCTGCCCCGTAGGCCTCCTTGGGAAAGGCCGCCGCCGCCTCATGCTGCAGCTGGCTGGGAGCACCAAAGTGACCCTCGTAGTGTGGCCCCGCTGCCGAGGAGGCCGTGTGGGCCCCGCTGGCGAGGAAGCCATGCTGGCCGGGCTGGTCCCCCTCCGAGGCGTACGTCTGAGGGGCGGCGTTGGCGGCGTTTTGCTTGTTGTACTCGTAAAAGCCCCCCGCGGCAGTGGCGGCGGAGGTGGAGGTACCCGCCTTGTTGAGACCTACCACCACGGGTTGCTGGCCGGAGGTGGAAGCCATGACGCCTCCGAAGGGACTCATGACGATGGCGTTGGGGGTCTGGGCCTGGACGGGCCCCAGGCCGCCCCCCGGCGTGGCTAAGGCCGGGCTCTGGGCGGGAAAGGCAATGCTGCTGGAGGGGAACCTTGCGCCGGCGATGCCGGGCCCCTGCGGCGGCCCTGCAGCGTGGCCCTGCGGGGTGTTCATCACGGTGGGGTGCCTCAGCTGGTTGAAGAGCGGCTGGGACATGGCCACTTTGGAGAGCACCTGGTTGAGGACGGTGGCGGCGGCTGGGTTGTTGGTGACGGCCGTCTGAGCCAACTTCAGCCTGTGGAGCGTGAGCTGCGCCTGGAGCTGTGCCAGCTGCAGGCTCGCCGGCGAGGGGAGCAGGGGACTCGGGGCACCGACGGAGAATGGACTCTTCTCCAGGAGCTTGGCAGTGCTGCAAAGGATCAGGATCTGGGTTAGCCGAATTCACCCAACGTCTACCTGTGCTTGCCTCCCGCTAAAGCTTGGCATAAGATAGACAGCCGTTTCTGGAGATTTAGCTTATCTAAACCCAGGGAAAGCAAGGTGGTGATTGACAATGACACCATAACCCATCATCTTCCCTTCAACATCCACTGCCACATCCCTTTCAACCAAAAAGTTACTAGGGAGACAACTATGCCAAAGATCTCTCTTTAAAACCCCATTGCATCCCTCTGGATCAGGCCTTCAGCTCATTTTAAGTACCCCTAGGATTCGCACCTCTAATGCAGGCCAGGAACAGTGGCAACACAATCCCCAAATCTACGTTTTTTTCCCTCTTTTCTGCATTTTATGCAACCTCCGGCCTCTCTGCTGAGACATTACCGCTCCTGACTGATTTTGTGACACTAGCATTACTCCCTTTTCCCACAGAGCAGGGGGATGTGAAGAAAAGGACATCAAATGGGACTATAAAGCCAGCCCCATAGGTACTTCGCACCTAGCACATCTGGCTGCATAAAGCAAGATGAAATAGATCACATGGTTTTTTAAAATTGTTTACAGTTCTCATTTAATTAATCTGCATAGCAGCCTGTTCTGTAACAAAGCAGATAGTTTCCCTGTTGTGCAGATGCAAATATAGAGGAGGAAAAAAAGCAAATGATTTGCCAGAAGCTGGAGCAACCATGAACAAATTGTCCTGAAGAGTTTTCTCAGTTCAGCTGGAATGCAAGGCAAAATTTCTGCAGTGCCAGCTGGTGAAAATCAAGGTCTTTATACTTTCTAGAAATTAGAGGGGCATTGAGTGTTCTCCTTCAAGTCTTGTACATGGGATGAATAAATGATGACTAAATTGCCTGCTTGAATTCCAGAATTGGGAAAATAGGAGATGACATTTTCAGGCATATGGTAGCTCCTGGCTTTGGGAAACACCTTGGGACATCTCACCAGTTCACAACACCACCACCAATCCTTCCTCCCCCTAACCCATCAAACCCTGCAAACATAAAACAGGAAAAAATACATCAAAATGGGTAAAGTGTCGCAAAGTTAAAAGCAAGAGAAATGTTCTAACAGAAAATATCGGGTAGCACTAGCTTCCAGGCAGCTGCACCCACCCTGTTTTCATCACCACCCCCCACACACACCCTTCCCAGATGCCTCCTGCATCATCTGTGGCAGAGCCAGCCTGGTCCGCATGTAGGTACACTGTCCTGCAGCCACACTCCCTCTGTATGTCATGCTGCCTACGCTTGGATACCATCAGCCATTTTCATGCCCCTGCCAGAAAAATGTTAGCCATCACTTTTTCCACCACCAGGAGCCTCTGCTCACAGATGGCACAGCTACTCAGTGCATTACAAATGGCTGTTCATTCTGAAAATGAGAGCAGAGAGCACTCAAATAACAGGGATGTGGTCCAAAGCTCAATTAATTTATATTGTAAAAATGTATTGAGTTTCAATTTAGGCCTTTCAAAGCAGCAGGAGCTATGCATCAACCACCACACAACCCTCACTGTTAATAATTGGCCAATTTGCTAAACTGCATGGATGAAGCTGTAGTTAATGATATATGTCTTGTCAGCATGCTACATTTGAAAACCACAAATTAGGAAAACATCTGCTTAAATCCAAAGTATGACTAAGAGAAAATGAATGGGTTTCATATTTAACATTTAACTTCCACTAGCAACTGCAAGGCACATCTGTCTCCCAAAATACAAAATGCCGTTTGGATAAGTGCATCATTACGTAATGACGAGACTTGCTGCCAGCACAAGCTGACACCAGTGTGCTTCAGAGCTGAGGTGCCTTTTGTTTTCCTGTGTGGCTTCCTTCACTTACTCTCTGACTTGCACTTATAGCGCAGGTTGCTGTAAATTTGATTACAGACGAGAGTCAGGGTGCAAGTACAGTTAAAACAACACGGAGGCTCTCAGAAACTCCAGCCCATGAGAGCCCGAGGACCCACAAAAGCTATCGAGGGGCTCAGCAAGCAGAGGATCCCACACTGGCGCGCACACTGTCATCACTGCTGGGGGACGTGGCACGACCCTGTGCCTGGGCTGTACTGTGCCACCAGCATCTGGAGCGTCCTGGCTTATGATGTGCTGCGTGGGACTTGCCACAGTCCTGACAACTGTTTCATTTTATAGCCGGTTATACCTTTTGTACGCTAAGTAAGCTGTAAAACTCTTTTTAAAAGTTTTATGGAGCATGCAAATAAGAACTGCCTGGTGGTCTTAAAATAAAAAGAAAAGCCAGCAGCCAGCATATTATGTTTTCAGGCGCAGGAGCTGCAGATGACTCCTGTTCCCAGCAATCTAATTCCACCATGCTGCAAGCCTACGCAGCAGCTCGCACATCCCGACAGCTGCAGCCTCTTCCCAACTCTGGCAGCTACCTGCTGGACACGGGCATGGGCTCCCTCTCTCCAGTGAAACCATCTCACTTGACGCTGCCGCAAGCCCTGAAGCTCCCTCTGCCTCCTCATATTTTCACCAGCTTTGGAGCACTGTCTCTAAGAAATACCCCAGCACATAAGTAGTGCCCCTGGCTGGGCATGCCCGAGGCGCTTGCTGCTCCCCAGCTCTGCAATCATTTCTGGGCTCTGCAGCTGGGCATGGGGAAGGCAAGGGCAGGAGTGCCCCGCACAGCTGCAGGCCAACAGCTTTTGGGCCCTGCTGCGGAGCAGGGCAGCACTTTATTCCCTGTGTCTGCCGGTTTCATCCCTGGACTGCAAGCCAGCAGTGGGGAGGGCTGGGGGGCTGCAGGGAGCCTTACCTGCAGAAAAACAAATGCCATAAGGAGAAGCTGCAGCCTCCAAGGCACTCGTGGAGGGACAGAATTAGTGAGGAGGGTCACTGCCATGCACCGATAGGTTTGGGAATGGCCACAGCTTCAAAATCCAGCTGTCTGTTATGAATTTCCAGATTTCAGGGTGTTTCAGGCTGCACACTTTATCCTCCCACAGAAGAAACAGCATATTTTATCATCTAATCAAGGCAAATAAGGAAGGGCATGCTCATGGGTCAGTGGGAAAAGCAGATACACAAATGGGAGGTTGGGAGAAGAGCTGTGTATAAAGCATCTTTTAGAGCGACACCCAAATTTGAGGATTTTTGTTCTGTTATGCAATACAGGAGGACATTAGAGACACGTGGGACCAGCACGCACAGCTTTGAAAATTTATTTCCCTCTTTCTGTTCTACAATCATAATATTTATGTATTTGATAACATCATTTTGTAAATAATCCTGCTACAGATTTACTAAACTCCTGGAAACTGCAAACACAAAGTGAAGATAGCACTCAGCTAAGGCATTTTGTGAGGGCCGTTCACCACTTGTACACACACACCTCCCACCCCAGCTCGTCCTCAGGTTACCAAAAGGCAGCCCCCGCCTGCTCACGCGGGGGTCTCTGCCGCAAGATGATTCAAAGCAGCTGAATGAAGCTCTCATTCTCCATTGAGCGCCCAGGAAATTAGCCTGCGTCAGCCAAAGTTAGCTCTGTCCTGCGCAAAACATTCCCAATTATAAGGTCAGCGATGTAAAAAGTAAACAGAAGTTGTCCTCTTCGTTTATTTATTTAACATTAGTTGTACAGCTGGGCTACACCAGCAGTCTCTTTGCACAACTAGGAAAGCCAGAAATGGCCTTTCTTTACCAAAATAAGGACAGGCGGGAGCGCTGCCGTACAGTTTTCATGAAGAAAGCCATAAACCAGCCAAGGTTTTGCACAGCTCTGAAATATAGGAGTTGAAGATATGCATCAACTATTGCAATACTCACAATGAGACTGCAAACACTGGCAAGGCTATATTGCTATAAATCAATTCAGCCCATCTGCTACCCCTGTCATCCTTATTATGCTTTTAGCATCCAAGAACAGCGAGCAATACACAGTGTCAGAGGTGAAGTATCTAGATGGTTGGATTATTTAAGTAATCCTGTCTACAAGTGATGAAAAGGCTGAACACAAAACATGTCTATTAGAACAGACCGACAACCTGGAGCTTGATTTTCAAATGACAAAATTAAGGATTTTAAAGTGCTGCCCAGCACCTTTCAAAATTAAGAAATAAATTAAAAAATCGGAACTAATAAAGGTTATGATCTTAGCTGCAACTATCTATTTAGGAAGTATTTATACTCACAAATATTTGAAATGCTGCATAGTGTGTGAATTTGAACACTTCAAGAAAAAACACTAATTCATAGCGGTGCAGAATTTGTTTTCTTGCATTTTCCATTAATCTCGCACGTCTTCTAAGATTTTTGCATTCCCTCCCCCATGACACATTTGCCTTTACATATAATTACATCTACCTGTCAAAATCTTTGAAAGATACATTTTTAATATTTTTTGTTCTAAAACGTGCACTTTTTTCCAAGCTGTCTGTATTATTGTGTTGATTTCAGAATTAAAATGGCCAAAGTTATTAAGATACCCAAGTCTCCTAGATGTATGACTACTCTGCATTAGCACAGTTTTAGACGTGAGACCATATTTGCAATAGCATGCTGTTTTTTCATCCATTAAAGCTGTTTCTGAATCAATTTTTCTAACAGTTAGCAAACTTTAAATTTTTAATTCAGAACTCTTGAATACATCAAAGAGAACCATTTCCTAATTATCCAAGCACAAAATAAATTATATTCTGTTTTGCGGAAGTGTGAACATCCTTTCCCTGTAATGTATCATTTATTCAAAACACATGGGGCTGCCTTCTCTAAACTTATCCAAAACAGTTGCCGCTGTACTAAAAGAGCAAATAAAAAAACTTCAAACAAATCAGTTGTTATATAGATGAAGTTGGTAAGATATTAGGGGTAAACCTAGTCTTCAAATAAAAATGCACCATTTGACAGTACTTCAGTGAGATTACATGTTTGTATGTGAGGACAGAATTCGGCCTCTTGAATTCAGGGGAACTGCAAAGCCGTATTTCAAACACTGGTAGGAGTAAAAACAAAGTTCAGCAATCTCAACGACATATATTAATTATTAGAATAGTTAATTATTGTAAGGATATTTTATGTTATGCTGTTTTGCTGATTGCATTATGAATACAGGGTTTACGTTCATTTTTGCTTGTTGAATAAACCCAGCACTTATGTCAATAAAGATTGGTGCATTGGTTAAAAAATGGACACAGCAACTTTTTCCTATACTCTAGACTGCATCTGGCTGATACTAAATGACTGTTTTCTTTCTCTTCAGCTCCACAAGAAGTATTTTCTTTGGGTTTTAGTGAAATTACTTTCTTGGTCAGAAAAGCTTGGAAAGTCTGCTGAAAGGAGAAAACCCCTCCACCTTTATAATTTAAACTCTGAAATCATCTGCCGCCGAGTTTTTGTTTGCTGAGTTCTGGTTAGAATTGATAAAAAAAAAGAGATCATGTTTCACACTAAGTTCAGCTAATGATGGGGAGCACTAAAAACCTTAAGCTACTTTAATATATTTATAAGCTGCAAGTAAAACCCTTCTTATCCCAAATAACGATTTCTAAAGCCCTCCATTATACTACTGAGGGAGTAAAATAAAACATCAGCCAATGTACACACGTGTTTTGCCAAGTGAGTTTTGCATACGTTTGGCAGTGGTAAACTCTATTATCTGGACAATCATCCAACCTAACAGTTAGCTGGAAGATGAAATGTAAAATGTTATCACAGAGTTGCTAAACTCAGGGTTTACAAAGCTGATAGGAGTTAAGTGTCCGCCTCCTACTGTCCTTTTTGCTCATTTGAAACTTTCAGCCAAAATGTTCTCTTGCCTTTGTTTATATGCAGAGAAGTCAGACAATTCCCGCTGGGAAGGGGACAAGATAAAGGGGCAAACACCGTGACTACATCTTGGATAACGGTTGTGATCACAGAAATAAAATTGGAAGTGATGTTAGGAGGATGGTTAGACCAGCTCCTGAGGTGGGATCAAGCTCAACTCAACCATTCGACATATTTATTTAATCTGCTTTTAGGAACCTTCTTTGGTGGAGATTTCACAACCTCCAGGTCTTGACCTCTCAGCTCCCCTTGGTCTTATAAAGCTCCTCTTAAAGCCTATGGTGGCTCTCTGCTAACAGCATAAACCCGTCTTGCCGTGCACACAGAGAAGGGTTTCTCTTACCTTCCTGCAGCTGCTATCAGATCTTCTCTACAGCCATCCCAGCTCCTTTCTCTGCACATTTTGTGTGTTGCA
Organism: Mycteria americana; assembly: GCF_035582795.1. Lineage (NCBI taxonomy): Eukaryota > Metazoa > Chordata > Aves > Ciconiiformes > Ciconiidae > Mycteria > Mycteria americana. The sequence continues at coordinate 12,162,975 of NC_134370.1, forward strand.
TTTGTTCGTAACGCCCAGTATGATTGCTTTTCTTCATAACAGCACAGCCCCGTGGTCCCCTGTTAACGCAGCCCCTTTCCTGAAGAGCTATTGCCCAGAGATGTTGGTTGGGAGGGATCTCTGGAGCTCAGCTGGTCTGACTTCCCACACAGGAAAGGCTAGCTCAGTCCTTTCTCCTTTTGACTGTCCAATGGATTTCTCATATCACCATTTCATATTGTCCTCATCAATACTGCATCCAAGTTATGTCAGATCCAGTTTCTCAAGATTACTCTGGATTCCCGTGCTGCCCCCAGAGTGCTTGTAAATCCTCTCCTCTTGGCACTAGCTGCAGATTTAATGGACGCTTTGTTCACCCAAGTCATCAATGAAAGTGTCAAATAGACTAAAGACTGTTCCCAAGAAGGGAACCGCGATGCACCTTTCCATTTTCTCTCCAAACACCAGTAATTCAAGGACATCTTATCCACGTCGCAGCTCTGCTTGGCATGCTTGAAGAGACCACACTCTTTGCTCCCTGGCAGTCACTTCTGCTAAAAAAAAGCAACCGTCCTATTTGCGGTTGCAAGCATAAAAGGGTGGATCATCTCTGGTGAGACTGATTTCTTATTAACAACTCTTGCTCTATAGTTCTGGGAGAGTTGTTTTGGATTGTTTTTTTAAAATCAGCTATATGTTCTGGTTTCTTTACAGCAACATTTGCTTCTATTTGATTTAGCTGCTTTCAAATGCTGAATCCAGTGCCATAGACAACAATCTGCATTTACAGCGTGAGAACAACAAAACCAGGTACCACCGAAGTCTGCACTGGCCATCACACTTCCTCCCCCTGTTATTCAGTACACATTTTACCCTGGAAAATGTTTCTTTATTGCGTGGAACTCCAGATTGTATACTGGGCTTATTTCTGCTTTCACTCATGCAATGTATCCCTCCATAAATATTTAGTTAGGCGAAGTTCAACTCCTTTCAAGTAAGGGACGTAGTCTAGCGAATGTACCACATAAACCCAAGGTTATAGGTAACAATTTTCAGAAGCTGGGAAAGTTATCACTTTGTTCTGTGACATTTAGGTATTGTTTGGTTTTGATGATGTGCCACAGTATGTCAAGGATGTCTCTGAGGATTAGTGTGCACATAGAAACACTGGTCTACATTTTAAATTTCAATAGGTAGCCATAGAAATTCCTTTAGCTATACTGCAACCATCTATCTGCAACTGCTTCCCGAGGAAATGTAATTCTTTGTTTACTGAAGTTAAAGAAATGTATTTAAAAAACTGTATTTTAAAGGTATGCTAAAAACTGTCAGAAACAGCTATAGCACCAGGTCAGTGCCCTCCGTAACATGTTGCAAAGATCTAAATTAGCACAGAAATCGTGTCACAGCTTTATGGAGCTTTCAGGGCATGCCGCAACGGTCTGGAACTGCCATGCTGCCCGCGCCTGCCTCCCCAGCACCCTTCCTGCAACAGCTCTTCTCATCAGGCTTCAAATAGCCTTTATGGCGCAAAGCCCCCAGGCCAGATTATCCCTGCCAACCAGCGTCCCAGCAGGGCTCCTGTAAGAAGGGCTGTTGGGGGTCCCCAGTAACCTCGTCACCCCAACAGCCGTGGACCCCGTGCAGACGACAGCAGCGCCGTGCCCGCAGCCCCCTCCTGCTCCTGCCCCAGGCGGCGAAGCGCACAGCCCCGGGGGCTTGCCCGGGGGCAGAAGGGCACAGGAAGCCTTTTGGGAGGGGAAGAGCAGGGGAAAAGGTGGTGTGGACGGTAATGTAAATCCATAGGGTGAGCGAAGAGGCCGGGCCAGGGATTAGCGCTGTCAGAGCTAGGCAATCCCGGTGGGAACGGGGCGAGCAGCTCCAGCAAACGCACCCCTGCTTCAGGGACAGCGGCTGCTGCTCTGCCGCACGGCTCAGTGCTCGCAGCGCTGCTCCCAGCCTCCCCTCAAAAATAAAACAAATCTGGGGAGAAATGATCTGGAAAGCTTATTATAACTTAAGGAAAAAAGAAAATGTAGCCTTCAAAAAAAACCCCCGAAGTCAGAAACCCTTCAAAGGCTTTTTACACGAGCACATAGATAAATGCCCAACTGAAAAATAATCCTTGGCATATAGTACTTACTAGAAAAGATACTACAGTAATATCTCACCGCACCTTCTGCTCATGTGCTTTCCACATGGTATTGTTAACCGCTACAAAAATAATAAGTTTGAGTGTATCAATATCTCGCGCTGCCTGGAGGCACAGCCGTTTTCATTTGTGTGTTGGAAGTAGGAAGCATAATGCGGTAGGCAGATAATTCCTCATTTGAATAAACCATTTCTATTTCACAGTAATATAAGACAATATAAAAGCCCTTTTACAAAGGTAATATCTTCAGTTTGTAGACAGGAAAATGACATGTAACTGTGGAAAGGGTAAAGTACTAAGAAGGATTTTTATTTCTAAGTAGCTTCATTTGTGCTCAAAGGAACGATTGCCATTTGTGGAAAAAACCAAAAATATTGAACTCACCTTTTTTATCCGTTTATTTTTAAATATTAGTCCCAATGATATATTTGAAAAGTTTAATGAAAAAGCATATTAGTAAATTAAGTCTCTAGGAGAACACTAGTCAGCATTCATAATGGTAATGGCACAGGCTACAGAAATCGCGCACAAACCTGAGCTCTCCTGTTTGTACCCTAGGTCGGCTGAAAACCAACAGGTTGCAACTAAAAGTCACCCAGGAGCACCACAATCATTTCATAATTAATGTAGTATCACCACCTCCTCTAAAAGCTGTTTAAATGCTATGTGTTACCAACCCCCATAGCACAAGGGTACACGAGGAGAAACGTTGGAACAGCTCCTGTCTAAATTGGCCAATATGGTTTGCTTTCTCTTTACCGCTAATATTTAAAAGTAGGCAATGTAAAGTAATAAATTAAAGAAAAAAAGAAAAGAAAAGAAAGAAAGCTTCACTTATTTTTTAATCAGATTTCTGATTAGAAAACCAGAACCTCTGTGGATTTCCTAAAATATATATTACATAACTATATACTTAGGCCTATTTTTCAGTTTTCCTTTTATGTATATTTTAAAAGCACATAAATGTTATAAATTCCTATTGTTTACATACCCGCCCGCATTACTGGTATACATAAATTATACATGAATCTTATGAAGCCCAGATCTAGTTCAGCTGTTACTGAAGCGTGTTGCAAAGCCTTTCCTGATTTCACTGTAGCAAGAGCAATGCTCCTGTATCCTTTTTCAGTTATATTTAATTTAAACATAAAACATCAAAGAAGATTGCTCTCTTTTCATGATCTCTTTGAAATCGGCCTTTAATACTAGGCCATAATATTCGTACTGTTACATGGAAGTAATACGCAGTATATTTTGGCCCAGAAGCTTTCATTATCTATTTTGCAATGAATGTTGCTCACTTTTTTCTTCAATGCATCCCAATTTCTATGCTAAAGAAATTTTTACTGTGGATCTTGAAAGATATATGGGAGGTTTTATTTCTTTTTCTTATTTTAAAGTGCAACAGTTGGTATGAATCAGACCTGAGCATGTTCCTTCTGGCAGAAAACAGCCTGTGCCAGAACTGCTGGAACTCTCTGGCTTTGAGAAGTTTAATTTATTGTCTTGAATAATAAACTGCCATTCAATCAACCTTGTGAAACAAAACATAAAACAGGCCGGTGCTTAAATCTTGAACAGGGACCAAAAGAGTATTCCACAAAGGAAACAAAATTGGGAGAGGCATTTTATATTAAATAACGTCAATTACTTTATTCTCCCTTTTTGTCTGCCTTCAATATTAATTAGGAGTAACCGACAGTTAATATGCTCCAAGCTCTGCATGGTAAAATTGATTAGTATACTAAGATGGAAAATAAGAATCAGTTTTTGATGAAAAATATCAGGTTTCAGAGCACTGCATGTGGCAGCTGTGAGGAAGGAAAAAGTGTGAAGGTATTAACCCATCCATGACACTCAGCTGGGCATTTGCCCAGTCCTGCTGACAAAACTGCCGATGCAGACGGCCAGCCCCTACTCTGTGGTTAAGCAGGGCATTATTTCCTCTTCATTTTTGCTGGCTGGTTTTGTCCATTTTTACTACAATGCATATGCTCTGCTCAGTACCTGTAGTCTGTATGTCTAAGTAGCTTATACGACTAAGGAAAAATAGGTTGTAATCTGTTCCGTGGGCCTGCACAGTAGATGTTACACCTTGTGTTACTGATGTATCTTTTAATCTCAAAACACTCCGGGACTCAGTTTCAGTTTTCTGTGTGAAAAGATGTCTAAGAAAGTTGTGACTGTATTGGTTTTTAAAAAAATATATAATTATTTTTCTTTAAAATTATCCTATTTATTTCCCAGGCTTTACTTCTGAAAATAAAAGCTGTCTTGAAGTATAAAGTATCAGTTATTAAAAACAAACAAACAAACAGACAAAACAAAAAAAAATTAATAATGTTGCTCTGATTCTTTCTTTTCTTTTTTTATTCCAAGGAACTCTATTCATGGTCCAATGAAAGCTTTTCCAAACTCAACCATCTTTGAAATGTTTTGGTATTTTGACTTCTTTCACGTTTTACAAATAATTCTGTGCCCACTGGTTGTAAACGACATTAATATAATTCTGCTTTGTGTCTACTCACACGGACCATGAGGCTTATTACAGGGTGGTTAACCATGGCAAATCAATAGGATACAATTCGGTATGGAATGTCTTTTAAAGTATAAAAGCCCTGGTATTACAAAAAAGCTGAGCACTATAAGAAGCTACTGCACAAACCAGATCATATCGTTAATTTGAAATCCCAGTTAGCTGTTACCACCAGAGCTGCGCACGCCTGCCTTTTCCCTTCGCTACAGAAAGAGCTGTACTTCAAAATTAAATTTTAAAGATCGCTAAGATACTCCGCTTGGCAGATTAGCGTCCCTCCTTGCTGGAGACGGGGGAGACAGGCGTTTCGGCGCGGCGGTGGGAGGACGCGGGTGACACGATGCGATCCTACCTTCTTGCAACATATAGGGCCGCCGGCAGCAGCGAGCTGGCGCGGAGGAAGCGTGGCCAGGAGCTGATTCAGCGTTGCGCACATGCCTCCCGGTAACATCCCACTGACATTCTACCTGCTCTCTGCGCCCCGACTATTTACAAGCTTCCTTCCAGAAAGTCACAACTTTAGGAATGAAAAAAAAACCCACCCCACCCCACCTCAAATGGAGGACTGGAAGGCGGATCACGTGGGTGCCGGGAGCCGGTCTTGTTGCATTACACACAGCAAGTGTGGATGGCAAACAATATCGGTTGATGTTTATGCCATATGTTCTCAGTCTCTTCACGTATCAGCACCAAAATCCTGTTTCTGCACAGTGTGACGCCACGGGAGAGGGTCACAGTCTAATTAGGCGAACTGTGGAAAAAATGCGGCACACTAATGAAGACCGAGAGGGACTGACTTTTACACAGCGAGCCCTTGCTCTGGAAGGAAACAAGCGTTACCCGGCTAAAGGTTTAAGAATTTCGTAAAACGCGCACTCAAATACATCGTTTTAACCCCTGAGCAATTTGTCCATGTTCACGCTTGCTGCCTCCCAAGGACAGTTGAGGTTTTGAGGAAAACACTCTTGTTATTTGGGCTAACGTTATTGCTAAAGTCAGCTATCTGCCTTCTCGGAAACGGTCAACAGAAAGGAAATTCATCGTCCAGCGCTAATCCACCGCCCCAAATGCACACGCGTGCTGACCTGCGCCGCAGGCTCTGCTGGGACGCTAAAGCAAGGGCAAGAGGCAATGCAAAACCTGCACATCCTTAATGCGGTATTTGGCCAGTTATCTCAGCAGGTCTCCTCAGCTTGATGATCCATCCCTGTTAAACCAAAGCTTTTCAAGACCAAGTTTGGCACCCTCCTAGACCCAAATATTTTATACTTTACATCTGGATGTCAAAATTATCGATCTTTCCCATATGTCGCATTGCTCAAAAATTAACATAGACACAAAAAATGCTATTTTCCTGTCCCTGCTTCTAACATAACACAGTGTATACGTCAATTAAGAAATAAATGAGCTGTTCTCCCATATCCAAAGATCGAAATAAGCCAAATATTCCTATTTTTGCCAAGGGTTCATTAGTCCCTTCAGCCCATCAGACCACTCTCCTTACAGCTGTTTAGCTGGCCTCTCTACTAATCTCCTGAGACACGGCAAGAGCTTGTTAAACTTTCTTTTCACAATTAACAGCATTAGTCTGGAAACCTTCCGCAGGAGCAGTGGCATTCTACACGGGACATGATCCTTGTATGGAAGATGCTGTTTCCAAAATCACTTTGCACTAAGGCAAACCACAAACTAAATCGGCCTGTGAATACGCACTTCTTACCTTTAAAAAAACCCCCAATTCTGCAATACTTCACAGGAAGTGGAGCCCAGAGGGGTCTCCATCCAGGTTTTCTAATTTTCTTTCTTGCCTTCTTTCTTTCTTTACGTGCCACGTCAGAGCGCTCTCCCCACCTCTCCGAAGGAGAAAACTACCGTTCAAGCTTCTGGCTTTTCTCCAAATAAAAAAGCCCTACCTTTAAGAGATGGCAAAGACTCTGACTGAAAAGGGAAAGGCGCCTAATGGGTGGTCCAAGGGTGTTCCTTCACACATGCAACTCCCATCAGGAAACAGCAGAAAATTCAGGGGAAGGAGAAGGAATTAAAACCTATGGGGCTTTTCTACAGCCTGGCGCATCTCCCCCGGCACGGACGCCCTCACGCTCTCCTCTGCATCTGCATCACATTAAACAGGATGAAGAAACACAAACCAACTTTCACTTGAATCTGAACTCTCCATTTCATGTCACCCTCAGGACAATCACGTGAAACACATATGGCGAGTTCAGCCTGGGAACCGCGTTGGGACCTTTCCGGCCAGGAGCAGAGCTAATCCTCACGCTGCCCGCATATGGCTTGTGACTGAACGCTGCGGGTTCCTCCCTGCCTGCAGCTGCCGGCCCAATCGGCGGCACGGGCAGGGCCGGCCAACTGGACTGTGTCAGCAGATGGACTCGCATTTTTTCCACCGAGTCGGAGCGGGCCAATGACGAAGGAAAGCGAGGCGAGTAACACAGGCGATTTGATTTCAGAAAACGCTACCTAGCACACAGGCTGCACGCTCGCTCTCCAGAGAGGGAAAAGATTCACTCTCTCAGCTCTACAGTTTTCCCTAACCTACATTTTCATCTGTCATCAGATACTCGTGTTTCGCTTCACACCCAGGAAAAGAACTTGCCCCAAAACGACAGCGTCCAGGCAATCTAGCAAATCTCGTCCCTGTGGCATGTCCTCACCTCATCTATCTGCTGAGCTGGAAAAAAAAAAAAAAAAACAAAAAGAAAAAAAAGGGAAACAAACCAGCAGCTAGTCCTTTTTCCCCCAAGGAAAGACCTGCCATTCAGAATAAATCAGTTAAAATTCGCTGTAATGTGCCTTTCCAGTCTTTTGCCACCTTAATTAAAAGCGACCAAAAATAATGTTACTTTTGAAAGTAAATCCACTTGAGAGAGACACAGTGAAGCCTCTCAACTGGTTAAAGTTCAGCTGGGAGCCTCTGCATTCTTTTCAGATAGGAACAACGTGCTAGTCTCAGTACCCACCTCGTAGGCACAGGCAAGGTCTCCCAACTGCCTGACGCCCTCTGCTAAGGTAATATGACGCTTCCAGGGGCTGGTGAGACCAGAAAGGCTCACTGGCAGTCTTTGAGTACTAGTGGGGGTAAGGAAAAAAAAAAAATCATTCAGATCACTTGTATCACGAAGAGGAAAAAAAAAAGCAAAGATGCAAAGATGAAGTAATGCAGCCGAGAACAAATTTTAACTGAGCAGTTGGCACACGTGGAGAGAAATCATCGAGTTAAAGGCAATAATATATCTGATGAGGAGCTGTAAGTCCTGTGGTGCAGCTTTTCAGGAAATTTGCTCTCTAACACTCTACTAGGGGATTGCTTAGGCATGACTTCCTAATTCAGAGGTCAATCTTTTCATATAAATTGCCTAGCATAATCTCTGGACTCTGATATCTCTTAATGCATTAAAAATCTCTTTTTATTACAGCAAGCACAAAAAATTTTAGATTCTGCCCCTATCTCCAGAGCTTCTGTATCATAGTATTACTGTTAGAAAAAACATCAGTACATCATTTTGGAAAACATCCTGAAAAGTCAGATGCATCAATGCAAGTCAAGCAGGGATGTGACAGATCAATTTGAATATTTAAACAGGAGAATTAAAAAAAAAAGGACAGACATCTGCAGATATGGGAGCGTCCCCACTCGGAGAAGATTACTGAATAAACGACACATCCTGATGTCTGGATGGAACACAAGCCTGAAAATCTTCTGGCATAAATCAACATCTACAGGGTTGGAAGAAGCTTATCTCCATATTCCACAAAAATGAGCTTTATAGTCATGATTTCTATAATACTCTAAGAAATGAGGTCCTGGCATACAGACAGAATTGTGGTTGGATCTGCTCTAAGAATTCCTGTATTTCTATAACAATCAAATAAGTTCTTTTAAAGGAGTTTGCTACATCCATCTCAACTTTTATAATGACATATGCAGTGAAACAGAGCAGTGTTTTCTTCCCTCAAGAAAGAAGAGATAAAGAAGCTGTCTTCACAGTTCATGCAGAAAACTTTACAAGTATTTTTTCTGCTTTTACTTACAGCCAGTCACTCCTCCTGAGCGCTCATCCTGCTCCATATAGTAATATTCAAACATGATTAAAAAAAAATCCAGCTATAATTCTTTTTGCAGCCAGCATTACAGCGTGATTTGGCCAGGACAGCAAACCAGTTTCCCTACTGGGACTGGAATCAGACAACTTCATCTACAGCTTCTTTATGACAGACAGGAAAACTGAACATGTGTCTTACATGTCTATATCTCAACTAATAAATTAAAGATCAGAAATACTCCATAGAACTGCGATTCCACAATTTTTGGGTGCCTGGACATCAACATTTTTGGAGGACTGCTAGCAAAACCATTCAAATTTCATAAATACTTTTTAACATGACATCAAGAAACAGTGACAAACATTATCATAGTCTTCTAGGATTATGGGTGCAACTGCTGTCAGATATCATAATTTCTAACTTTTTTTTTAGTTGCTCAAGTGTCTGTAGAGAGTAAGGCTTCAGAGACCGGCAGGATCAAATCTAACTGCCGATATAAACTATCCAGACTACAGTGTAGTGCTGCCGCCAGGGTCAGGGTCCCTCCTGCTCCCTGGCATCAGACCTGCTGGGATGAGCTGTAAAACCTTGTTTTGGGAGCGTCCCTCTGAGTGTCACGGGATGGGACATCTGTGTTACACCTAATGTCAGACTCGGTTGTTTAATGGTCCTTTCTAGTCAAGAAAAACCTCTGCCGAGCTGAGATGACAAGCAAGCGCAAACCTCCAAATGCCCAGAAGGAAGCGTGTAGAATTTGCTCGTGTGTCCACCATCCACGCTTGTTCTGTAGCTGGTTCAACTACTGCACTAATCAAATATTTTAACACAAGTATTTTAGCTCCATAGAAAATATGATTTAGCAGAGCAAATACTTAGATTTTAAACAGGACCAGTAAATCCCCAGTTGTCCACGTCTGCACCATGGGCTGAAGACCTTTCACTGCAGAGAAACGCTGGCCTTCCGCACTCCTGCTGGCTGGTTCCCATCTACAGGCAGAGGACGGTTACCTGCTTCAATGATGTTTTTCCTACCTTTCTGTCATTCCTACTGGGTTTTGTATTGTAGTCCACAGTGAATGCAGTGGTTCATCATCACATGGGGAAACCATCTGGTGGATGGGACAGCAGCTGAAGATAGTGGAAGCATTAAGCACCATTATAAAGAGATCTTCAGCAGTTTCCATAGGTGCCTTGGTTTTGAATGACCTAATTGTATTACCTAAAATCCTCTAGCACAACAGATCAGTCTTGAAGTCTCTCTCTCTCATCGGATTTAGTAAGCCTTCAGCTGGGTCTTCTGGCTGTGATCTGGCCTGTGGTCTCTGTGTCAGTAATACTTCCAGATGCTTTCGCCCCCTGATTTGTCTACTGAAGGCAAAGCCTCCGTTTATCATTGGAGTTTGAAAGAGAGCAATACACACAATAAGGTCTGCTGCCCACTACAGCATTAGCATATGGATAACTTAAAGAGGGCTACCTAGATGTCATTGATGAAAACTCAGTAACGAAGCATTTAGTTGGGTTTTGTCCCATTTGGCCATACATCTGGAAAAGAAGGACATGGTCAGCTAGGCTTTCACCAATACAGGATGGTGTTTTCTGCAAGACTTCTTCTCCTGCTCAGCTATTTTCACCTAATACAATGCACAGACTTTGTACAAATTAAAAGTATTGCAGAGCTTCCATTAATGTGCAGCACAGGAAATATTAATTAATTTTCTCCTCTAGGAATGAGTGTGGCTCAACACATGGGGCTACAACAGCCCAGCTCTTCAGTAGCTTCCTTGAAGCGTGCAGAGGTATGCAAAAAAGCTCTTTCCCTGTCTTGTATGTCGGTCTTGGGGGTGTGATGGAGACAGCAAGTCCCAAGTGCCATCTGCCATGCTACATGTGAGCATCACACTCTGCTGCCCCTGTGCATGCCTGGCTGTATTAGCCGATGTCAACAAGATAGTTACACCCTTCCCTATATGGGCACATGTGGGGCGATCAACTCCATACACACCTCAGGGGAGGGACTGGGGGGACGGGACGGGATGGACAAAGCACACACTCGAAGCCTTGGGAAGCAACGCCAATCAATTTCTGACTCTTGAAACAGGATCAGAGTCCCTGGGAACAGAGCCAGCACCTTCCCCTGGGGCAGAGTCGGACATGCTGAGCAGATTTTGTCCTGAATAAAAGTCGCCCGATAGCAAGGCGTAGGACAGCCCAGCGCTTCAGTGATGCCAGCATTTTGGTTCCTCATCTCTCATTCTCTCTAGGGTTTGCACAGCTGGCGTGGTGAGTACAGTGGCACTTGAGCATCTGAAAGTGATGCTGAGGAGGAAAGGCTCAACAATCTGCCCAGTTTGGAGCATCTCCAGCTTCTGTATGTGGTGCATTTATCACCAGCACCACGAAGGCAGAAGACAGTAGGGAACAAAGCCAGATTGTATCGGGTGCTTCCCCTGCCCATCGCATGCTATGTTTGCTCTGGAGAAGGCTGCTGACCCAGATCACAAGCGAGGACGTGCCAACGGCCGTCTTGGCCTCCTGATCTCCAAGGAGGGAAGGAGGACAAGCAACACCAGGTCTATAAACAGATCATGCAGTGGAGAGGACAGAAGTGTTTAAAATTAAGCTAAAGGCAGGCTCAAAGCTGCCCCAAGATTGTAAGTCTGGGGGCTGAGCAGAAAATGAAAATGTCAACAAGAACACAAGCAGGGTGGTTAGTTAGAATATATGTTCATCTATCTGATACGTACACCTTAAGAAAAGCAAGATACTAAAGTATTTTCACATAAAGCAGCTGAACGTAAATGTGAAATACTGCATTAAAATCACAGGAATAAGCCTGAGATTTAAATATCAATAGCAACATATAGGATGAGCCATTTTAATAACATCTCCACTCTGCTTCTCCCCAGGAAAACATGCTGATACGCGCTGGGAAATCTGAGGAGCAGTTCATGTGATGCAGACTTCTGACATTCCCCCAGACATGACTAAGCTTAAACAAGTGGCATTACCTGGTGCATTTGAAAGCAAGATGTGAACAACATGATTGTGGGGCTTTTTTTGGTACCACACAATATGTTCCCTATTGGATGGGGTTTGTGAAGTGAAGGATATTACGAACAAGTTAAAATTTGCCTGTGGCTTTCATAGTCTTGCCAGCCTGAAGTTAGAAGAGAGTGCTGAGAGTTAACAACATGAACATAAAGAACAGTAGTTCTGTGAAAATGCCTATAATTGAGCTGACACCATATACCACGACAAAAATAACTATGATTCCTATTACAGAAAACACAACCTTATCTAGAAATAGAACCTAAAGTGGGCACTTTTAGTCAGTGTTGCAAGTTTTACATCATTACAAATACTTTGATATTTAAAGTCTGCTGCTTCCAAATGAAGAATTAAATAGCGGGTCATCACAAATACTATTTTCCAAACGTGAAGCCGAACACATAAGCGAGCTTTGTATTAACTGAAAAGTGAATAAAAGGAAAATGAAAATAAATGTATGATGTGAAGCCCAGATGCTGTTACCCTGATGGGTGTGCACAGCTCAGGGACACCAAGCTCACACAGCACTTAAGCCTCTGTGCAAGCACCCCAAAGGCTCACAGTGCTCCGCCCAGAGCTCCTGCATGGCAGCTTCTCTTATCCTTAGCACGTGATTAATTTTGTTCTACATTCATAGGGACTTAAAAAAAAAATATTATTGCGATTACAAATTAAGACTTCTGCTTTTGAAGAAATTAGAGCAAAAAGGTCACCATCCTGGTTAAAAGAGAAGGCCAGGTCTGAGCTCTGGGTGTCAGAGTAATTCCTTTAACAACAACAAAGCAATGACACCAGCTGACTCTATTGCCAAGTCTTGGTAGTAATTGCAGGGGTAGTAACTACCTTCCTATATCTGATATAATCAGAAAGTTAATTATTTTCTTATTGCTGGGGTTTTTGTTTGGTTGGGTTTTGGCTATTTCACAGCATTTAGACCATAAAATCAGAGGGAGCGCTCTCGTTTTCTGGTTGAACTTGTGCACAGAAAAGAACTTCAGGTTCAAAAGCCTTACCTACAACTACAAACCTGTTGTAATGCATTATATCTTTTCATTAATTATAATTTTTTTAAAAAGATTTTTCAAAACATATATGGTGTGAAGTTAAACACAGCCTCTTCAAATACAAACCGATGCATTTTTTCCATTTAAAGAAACTTGTCATTTCTAATCTTTCCTACCTAGACTTTTGCCTTCAGTTCAGCAACTAATTGAGATGCTCGCTGGCTGATACTGCCACCCAATGGCTTTTTAGTCATTAACAGCTTAAAAAAAAACCCCAAAAACAGATGTAATGTGGAACCAGTTCTGCTTCTGCTATGGGAACAGAAAGTGTCTGGGTAGGACACTTCCACTAAAGAGATCTTATGAAAAATGACTATATAAAATACACGTTAATGAGTAAAAATACTCATTTGAGGAAGGTGGAAATGGAGCAAGTTCTCAGAATTTCAGCTGAATATTCTTACTGTCACCTCCAGCAATAAACACGGGTGAGCGATTCAACTCGCGTGGACACCAGCTCCTGCACCCCGTACTCAGCCAGGCACTTCCGAAGATGTTCCCCCGCTGCAGAAGAAGGGATGAACAGCCACTTTCTCCTTCCCCCTGCACCCCAGTCCCTGACCAGTAACAGGAGCTGCCTCCAGGCAATTTTTTTCCCAGAGATTTAAGAACCAACCCAGATTTTCAGATGGCGAAACTCAGTGCTCAGTTTACACAGCAAGAAAATACTTATTCCCAGGTGCTGTGACAGGCGCTGGGTATCGGATGGGGGAAGCTGTGTGGATAGCAGCCCCCGAAAATTCTGCAGGCAGCTGTGAGCCTGGCTACACATTAGCCCTACCTGCCATAAAGCAAATACCGACTGGCCCTTGAGAGTTTTTAATTCAGGGGAGGGAGAAGGATCCAACAATTTATCTTGTGATCTCTGAATATGTATCTATGTAGAGAAAGTAAAAGGGTCTTCAAGAAGAGCAGCAAAAGGAATTAAAAGGCAAAGACTGAGGAGAAATAGAAACCTCTGGCTCCATTCCTGCAGTCAAGTCCACGAGAAATTTCTTTGCTCACAGGATTAGTGCCTTCAGCCAAGCTCTGTTCGTGCTGATGCAATTATATTTCTGTACAAGTTGGCTAGGCATAAATTAATTATTTAAAGGCTGAGAAATATCACCTCTACTTCCGAGGATTTTATCATCGAGCAAAGAGTGCTCAACAGGAGGGCTTACGGCAAAGGGAGGAAGGAAAAGCAGGCGCTTCATGGTGCCTCACTTGCCGAGGAAAGGCGGGACCCCCTGCGGAACCGGGCACCCCGCGGGGACACGCTGCCCACCCCTGCCAGGCACCCGCTGGTCTCCACCAGCTTGCCAGTGCCTGGGGGCCCCACGGGTGGAGGGGACTCCAGGGTGGAGAAAGTGCTATAAAGCCTCCTGCGAGGATGGAGCCTTGAGTTTGCCTCTGCGTAACAAGGGGGTTTTCTTTCTTGTTTCCCTCTCCAGTCCCAAGCGGTCCTAAAAACGTCTCCCCATCTTAGGTCGTGACAGCCTGACCGTGTTTGTCGGCACTATTTCCCTCGCGGCCAGGGAGAGCCCTATGGCTGCACCCCAGCCCTCGCCAGGACAAGTCTCAGACGAACACCAGCCTTGAACCGCTCCCGACTCACAGCCAAACACCAACACCCACCAGGAACACGGGACAAAACCCAGTGAGTTATGGCGAAACCTGTAGGGAGCAGGACTCCAACAAGAAAAACAAGTGGTATGTTTTTCTCCGAAAGGCCACAACGGGCAACGTGCAGCACCAATATGATTCTGCATTATTATACATGCTACAAGGTCCCAAAGATTTTACCTTAGTGTAATAATTTAATTCACAAAGCACTGTACTGTCTAGTAACCAATTCTTTTTGTCATTTTGTTGTTAACAAATAAACCTGATCCTGCTTTATTTTCTGACTCTACATACGGTTATGACAACAAACATTTTCATATGCATTTGCTGTGTCAGAAGCAGTAGTAAAATAATGCCCTTCAATATAGCAGCAAATTATTTTCCACATGCAAATTGTAAGTATTACAAAAATTTTCCTTTTGGAAAAAAATGAGTAAGTACTTTATTCTGTACTCACAGCAGTTTAAGACATCCACAAGGAAAACACTGAGATAACAGGGGGGCTACAACTGGTCTTACTGCTGTGCGTGTGTGCAAGGCACCCTTCTCCCCAAACTGGTACTCGGCGAGTGAGGGTGGAACAACCACTAGATGGAGATGTCTGGCTTCAGAATGCAACAAACCCAAGAGGACCCTCAGTCACCCTCTGCGATAAAGCTTTTTCAGAGTTTTAAGAAAAAGAAGGGAAGAGGAAAAAGAGGGAAAAAAGAGCCCATGCACTTGCCTTCTCCTTGTCTTTCTCTGGATTGAGTGAAAGACCAATGAATTGATTCATATTGTGCAAGGGATAAACACTACGAGAGAAAACAGGTAGAAAATGGTATCAGGTCAAGGTATGTATTCCCAAACTGACCTGAAAATAGTTTCAACAAATATCCAGACAAGACCAAACTGCTGGTGCATCTCCCCTGACCTCCTGGCAGGTTCTCGCACTTCTGACCATCTCTCTTCTCTGACAAGGTATCTTTTGTGGCTTCCCCTGCTCTTGGTCCTCCTCTTGTCTGCGTGTCCTCTTTCCCACCCTGCTAACCTTTTGGGTCCTCTCCTCTCCCCTCCAGCATCTGGTGGTCAAATTTTGCTGCTTCTCTATCCATGTCTTTTTCCTTTCAGGTTACAGCTAGAACTTCAACATGACTGTTGAGACATCCTGTCTCAATTAATGGGACACCCACCCCTTCATAACATTTGCATGGCCCTCACCCTTTCAACCGATGACAGAGCTCCTGCACATATGTTCCCCCATCTTCAAATGGTTCCGTAGGTCCTGGGGCATGAAGGCTGTTCTTAGTCCTCACCTTCAGACTCTTCACAGCACTGGCAATGCTCTTTTCTTTCCCACTTTATCAGCTTTGGGGCCCACTTGCTCACTTGTCCCTCTTCCTCCTCATGAGTGCAATGCCCTCTGTATTGAAATCTGAGGCCCCTTTTCCCTCCATCTTCAAATCTCCTCTTCTAATATTTCCCTTCTCCCCAGTGCTTAAAAGCAAGTGGCCAAATAATCACAGAGAAGTAGAGCAGTGGTGAACTACTCAGAGATACTTAAAATATTTCATACGTCATTTAAAAATTCTAGTATATGTCAAGAGAAGGATGCACACCAAAGTCAGACTCCTTCTGTGTGCTCACCTTTACATATTGTTGGTCTCAGCTTGGAATTGCAAGAGAATCTGATTACTCCTTCCCATAGATGCAGACAATCATATGCAGGAACAATACATATCCGAACATAATTACTTTCCTTGAAAGAGCATGTGAGAAGTTCACAACAGCTTTTCGTATGCTTAAGAACAAACCCACAGAAGACACCTGGGGAACCCTGTTAGAAATACAGACAGATCTGGGGGTATTTCAAATAAACTGGATCTTCCTTTTTTCCCAGCAGAAAACTATTTACTCACATAAAAACTTTCTAACTGATATTTTTACACACTAAAAAGGACGTCAAATCTTTTAAACTTTTCATTGATTGCTTTTCTTTGTCCCAAGGTAAAAGATTACAAAGAAAACACCACTGCTTATTGCTTTGAAAGTAGCTGGGCATCTCCTTTTAAAACGCTGTTGTGCAAGAGTGAAAAATGGTAAAAAAATAAGAAAAATGGTTATAAAAAATGTTTCCCTCAACTTAATGGGCAAAATCTTAGATTTATTTCTAAAGCCACATTTCAGAGATGACACATATTTGGTCAGGTTTTCAAACTCTGAGAAGACAAAAACCGAAATAGTTAATGTCCAATATGTTTTGTCATGGCTTTCAGCTTACTGGAAAGTAAAAGTAAATACAGAAAGCACTGCAGGCTGTATTCTTGATCTACCATTCATCTCGGCCAAAGATAAAATATTTATTGATCTTAGCAGTACAGACTCAGCTTCCACTGGGAATTTGCTGTAACACATTTGAGATCTGAGAAGATGCTAGTGTTCACATGGAAGCTTCAGTGCATTTACAAGACAAGATTTAGTCCAAAATTTGCGCATCAACGTGTCATACCACAGTGATAGAATAAAATTTTTCAATATAACTTAAAATATATTTGCGTACAGACCTCATTTCAATCTGCTTCTCAAACACATATTCAAAATAAACTGCAAGACAAGGTCACTGTATAAACTGATCAAGACCCAGCTGGGATGCCTTAAATTGCTCCCCTAGCTTGTTTTCAACTACGGGCACCGGCTGCAATTCTAAAACTTCCATCCATTCGCACTGGTAAGCGTTCGGACAGGCTCATTACAGACTCTCACACACTGTGCATCTGGCTGTAAAGGGGCATTTCGCCATTTGCAAGGCACAGCGTTGCCCCACGCTCTGGTCCTGCTCAGTGCTCCGTGCAGCCAATTACGCTGTGGAATTCCCTCCCATCAGGCATGAAGAAAATAATTCAGCGCATTAAGCTTGAGCATACCAGTATTTGGGTGGGCGCTCCGATTTATTAAAAGAATAACTATATGTGAGCATCAGAAAAGACTTTAACTACAGCTCCATGAAAGATCCTGTGCAGAGATCTCTTGAGGAGCTGTGGACAATACTCCCAAAAGGAAACCCGAGACCATCCTCGGAATTACAACATCATCCACTACAGCAAGGAAGCATAAAGCAGCTCATTAGCAGCCCTATCAAGTGACAGACCTAAAGCCAGCTCCGAAGTTGCCCACACCTGTCTGCCTATAGCGCCTGCCAAAAAGCCAAATTCCACTGGGGAAAGAATCCTTGTCCCTCTTCTACATCTGGATCTTGCAACCCCAATATGTTCTGGGGAACCGCAGGTTTTAGAGCAGCAGGGTGCACAGCGAGGGAGAAAAGATGAGCAGATGCTGTAAGATCCCTCCCCCCAAATGAATGAATTCCACACTACTGTGTTTCGAATGTGAAAACCCAAAATGCCATTATAAATATCCATCAATTTTAAGTAGCACTATTTTAAGTAGCACAATTTTAAGTAGTCCAGCAAAAATCATACAGTGGTATTTCTAGTACATCCTGTTCACTTATAACCTGAAAATGCACAAGCCCTACTATAATTGTAGGAACTCATTTACAGTAGGCACCCTGAGATGTTCCTTTGACAGACTAGGAGCAAACTGTATTAATAACATAATAGTTACTGTATAGTTTCACACTGAACTCTAATACCACAGCGAAAAGCCTTAACTATGATAAAGCTGAGCAGAACTCTTAAAAGCAAGCCAGAAAATCTATCTTTCCACACCATCCTTCGTGACAATCTCAATACTTCATTAGTCTCCCAGGATCTGTTTTCTAGAAGCAGTGTGTTTTTTTTTTTAACATGCTTTATATACAGGCCTCAGGAGTGATCTATCAAGAAATTTGATAATGAATTAAGAGACATTAAACTAGCAACTGACACGCACACACAAATATCCATCAGAGTTTCAGTGGCTGATTTTTCCCGGACTGCAAAGAGCACACCCACGCCACACGACACTCTATAGAAGATGGGAACAGCCTCAGTTAGAAACCAGGCTTTTTCATCCTTGTGGAAATCTTCTCTAATTGTAGCAAGCTGCTAGATAAATGATGATAAATAGATGATTACACAACATGGTAGAAAGGGTAAGAGGAGAGAGATGCAAATTTTTTCAGACAATTTAATAAGAAACTTCACCTCTGCAATGGTGTCTTGGAAGTGTGAAAAAGGACTCCTCTCTAATGCCGGCACTGTTTGTTTTCCTTCCTGATATGATTAGCATCATTACTATCAGAATTTACTGCACCTTTACAGTACAAATAGAGCAATAGAGCTGTAGTAGTACACAGTCATAATAAGACCAGCACCACAGATCCTATACGGCAGAAGAATATGAAACAGCAGAAAATTAGAACTTCTCACTCTGCCAAAACGCTGCAAGGCACCGCACCGAGTCATTTGCAAGCCTACATATAAGAATTTTTCAGAAGAAATTACTATCTTGCAAGAAGCAAAAGGCAGAAGAACCCTTCCTGATTCTTCCTTAAATGATTCTTGCCCTTCCACTGCAAGAATATAAACCTATGGGAGTTTTTTTTCTATATATTAAACTAGGTTTTAAGTTTTCATCCCAAATAACATTGCACCTAATAGGTGAAGACTGAGGGCTTCTGTGCCTGGGAGAGAAAAGGATTTCACAACAGCCCGAGTTCCTTGATCATTTCACTGCAACTTCCCCATTGCCTAGAATTGCCTTAAAGCCAATTCTAGGCTTAATTAATTCTTAAAAGAAATGCATGGTTTTGATGTAAAGAAAAGACGTGTTAATGCTGGAGGACCATTTCATCTCTCTCTCGGATTACAAAGGCCTGTCTAGCAAAAGTTTGAAGCACAATAAAGATCCTGAAAGGAAAGCCTGAACTGCAGCACCTGCATGCAAACACCCGCTTGCTTCTCTCCGCCGGCCGGCCGCCCGCTGCAGCGACCTGGTGTGGATTCAGCAGTTGGCACAGGCACCCTGGCCGGCCGCTGCACCTTCCGTGTTTTGGAACAAGCCTGCACTGAGAGGAGGCAGGGCAGAGCCTGAGGCAGGTGTAAGGAGGGAGGCAGCTGGCCTGGAGCGGCACAGGAATTCCCTAATTCGGGAATTCAGTCATAATTCGGAACACACGGGCTGTGTTCCTGGCCCGCCTGAAGGGACCTGCGGCCCCCCTTGGAGGATGCAAGTGCTCAGAAGCCCGTTCAGTTATGCACTAAATAGCGACTAATGCTGCAGTAACAAGTCACATACAATGGCAAGACATGTGTGAGAGGAGTTCAAAAGGCTCCTCGTTACGTGTAGGAGGGCAGTAACTAACAAGAATCTTCTTTCTAGGTTTCCCCTCTCTGCCATGGCATTGAGACACTTTTTAACTACTCCCCACTCAGTGTTTTGCCTTTTACCCTAACAAACACGCAGAAATTTTAAGGAGTCCCTACCTCTGGGAAACAGTCTATTTAGTAACAAATCTGCTAAGAGATACCACCCGCAGCAGGTTTTTTTTAAGATTGATTACCTACCTCATGAAGATAATAGAAGTCAGATCCATTACAAACAGCTGTGGGTTCTTCTAGCACTTAAAGGACGACATCTTTAAAGAGACCCCTGGCATAGATAGCTGTAACCCTGTGTGGGAGAGCCCAGGGTTGTACCCGGCCGCTTGGCCACACACACGGTCCGAAAGTTAATGCACCGGCTTCTGCCCTGCCCCATCGCCCTGCCACAGCTGAAGCAGAATTTCAAACCCCACTGTCTGTTTGGGATAATAACTTAAATCCTAACCCATATCCCCCTTCAAAACAACATACACTAACCTGATTTATTATTTTTTTTAAATATGTTATGCATAACCAGTGTTCAGCTGCACAGTAGATGGCAGTAAATCTTCACTTGTCACGTTAGAGACCCTCCGGCCTCCCTCCAGAATTGAAAAAATTTGTGAATACATTTATGGCATTTTACAACATACTGGAGGAGTAAACTGCTGCTCAGCTACACTCGTCTTCAGCCTTCTCGTCAACATTTTCCCTAGGTGTGCACATATATGATGCTATTATTTCACACATGGTTCATTCTCAGAGCTCTTTTATTATGGAAAAGCAATGGGATGTACATGCAGTTTAGCACTACCAGATGAAGATTGGCTTATTTCAGTGTAATATAGTCCAAAAATGTATGAAACGTAAAACAGAGGATTCTTAATCACAGCTGTAAATGTGTTGACACATACAGGGTGAGGAAGGGAAGAAACATACTTGGTGTTGCTGACAGCATGTCAAGCATGACAGCACTACCAGAAAGAGAGAAGCAAGCTGCAGCATGTGATTTGGATGACACTTTGGGACACAGAATTTTATCTCAGTTTAGATTTTCGGCCACAGAAAAGCATCCTCTTCCTGCCAAGCCTTTGCAAAGCTCTGAATCTCACTTAAGTTCTCAAATGCTCATCATTTAACCTCTTCTACCAAAGATGCCATTTCAAACTTTAAAACGCTCCATGTCCTAGTTCTCAAAAGGTACATTTGCTAAATCATTTTACAGCTATGGATGTCAGCTCCTAGTAATTTACAGGACACATGAAGCCATAAAAATTGAGCTAAGAAAATGGTTTTCATAGAGGGTTTGACCCAGAACACCGATCGGTAGAAGTATTTCCAGTTCCCTGCCTGGTCCTTAGATCAGGCCCAAAATGAACAAAGGTTTGCTAGACCAGCTTTTTTATCAAGTTTACTGTCAGTTAAGCGGCCATAATTCCAATGAAATTGTACCATTCACGCCAGTGAGGAAGGCAGCCCTTTAAGTGCCTTCTCTTCACACACTATCCAGCGTATGAATGAAGCTCATCTCCAAACATAGTTATGCCTTGTTGTGTCTGAGACTTTCATAAAAAGCAGTGAGAAACCACAAAACACTCTCTTTACATTGGATGATACTAATTAAACCAGATTAATATTGTACTAACTTGTAACAGCACACAGAAATCTGTTTTATATCACATCTTTCTGACGGACTGCATTCCAAAATAATTTTGGTGCCAGCTCTCACATTCCCAAAAGTGCCTTAAAAACCACCCTGCAGCCATCTGTAGAAGTCTCATAACTTGCATCCAGCACTTGAGCACTGGCCCTCTGGGAATTTTGGGCTAGCATCCAAGATCAGTACCCTGGCATCTGCACAGGGTGGTGCGGAAGTGTGAAATCATCGGGACTCAAAACCCCACCAGAAATGTCCTCGGACCATGCTTCATTTATATGAAAGTCAGTCAAACCACTACTGCAGTTCTGTTTCTCATGAGCAGCAGTTGAATTTGCCTATAGCATTGCAATTGCCTCTGCATCGCTCCAGGGTGTTGGGGCAGCAAGGACAGAGATTTACGCCAGGACTTGCAAACAATACTGCCCTTGTGCCTGCTGTTCCAGCGTGGGACTTGCATGCAGCGAGTGAAAGTGCTTACAAACAATACAACTTCTCTTCAACTGAATAATGTTGTAGATTCATTTCTCTTGTAATTTTGAAGTACTCTGTACACATATTTGACCTTTTCTGCTTTTTAGAAGACCCATCAGGGAGGCCTAGCAGCCGCTTACTGCAGAAACAGAAGGGAAAGAAAAAGCTATCAATATTAACACTAGAATATTAGCTGCCATGCAGATGAGCTGGATGCAATGTAGTATCTGGTCAAGTTTGATTTGCTTGAATCCAGGAAAAAAGTTAAGAAGAAATTATTAAGTGACAGGGAAAAACTGTACATTTTGACAACCCACCTGACATTAGCCAGGGCAACGACTGCTGGAGTTCTCATAACAAGAAGTCTATCTTTGGAGCAGTGGAAGGGCTGAGCGCACTTGAAGTTGGTACCAGTAGTACGCGTGCAGATAAAGTGAACTCTAGAAATGTTCTAAATAGGCAAAGTTTTAAATACTGGAAGTTATTTTAAGGCGGGGGGCAGTTCTTAATACTTTTCAATGTACACAAAAATGAGCAACTGAAATTAGCACATGTACCTCTTAGAAACTGTAGAAACAGAATAGAAATGAAAAGTCCCTGTGATGAAATATGCACATATATGGATGTCTTTATGTAAATATAAACAACTACAGATATCATTACACACATTAAGAGACATACACACAAAATACATTACGAAGACTACATTCTCAAAATGATTTTTATGACTTGGTGTAGCTGCAGACCACATAGCACTGGCTGCCTTAGTCCTCCTAGATAGCTTCACCCGTTTTGAGGGGCAATGCTTTGTAAAACTGTGATGTTCTCTGAAGGTCAGGGCACTTGCACCTTCACCATCTAAGCCTGCCCAACTTACGGTCTAAGCCACTCATTACCACTGTGGTAGATACCCATGCCTTCTTTTCTTCCTTTAGGTGTTCATAGCATTGTCAAAAGAAGAAAGAAGAAGCACTTGCTTGAAGCCTACAAATTAAGTCCTTATTAAGAAGTGGGGTGTGCAAAAGATCTCAATGTTTTCAAGAAGTCTAACAAGAACACGGAGGTTGTACCTGTGAAGGGTCTTGGAGCTCTAAGTTCAAACTTACCTGTTTGGGCTACCAATAGCAAATGCGTCACCTCCCGGACCCTGGGCAAAGCCCACTGGAGCAGTTTCAGCCCAAGACTCCCATTCAGCTCAGTGTAACTTGCTTTAGGTGGAGCACAGAGGAACCTTGCTGATTGGGATCTGATGTTTCACAGCTTACAAACACATATCTCCCTTCCCAAATGCTGACTTGAACACCCTAATAGGCCCACAAACTTAAGATTTCATTGTCAAATTTTTATAAAATCCCCTCACAAGACATTCCAGTATCTTCGAAGCAGCATTTACCACCCATGGTTAGAGCTGAAAGTTTGCCAAAGAAAAAGCTGTAATACACTTTAATTTAAAAAATTAAAAAATTGTGTGGTTATTTGCTTACCCACTAATTCTTCCAGGCCACTGAAGCATATGTTTAATGTTCAATAGGCTACTGACAGGTTTAAGCCAGTGGAATAACTCAAGTAACCACTTCTGTTGCTTCCAGTATAAGCAATACTGAAATTCTTTGGTGGATTTAGGCCCCAGTCACTACAAGTCAATGAAGCTCTGTAGTATGATATTATATTTACACATTTACTCCAGAGCAGCATTTGCTCCACCTTCACTGTAGGATAAAGTGTTCAGGAAAAGAAAGCAAAAATCCTAGCAGTGACATGTACACTCTCACTTTAGGGGAGCTAATCTTTCAGTATGAGCAAAATGAGCTAGATAAGCATCTCTTCACACTCCATTAAGTTATGAGCCTCCTCCATATCAAAGACAACATACGACAGCTGAGTTGTACACAGTATTTATGTGACATCCACTTGTCCAATACAAATGCCATTACAGAACCTAAAGATCTTCGGCCTGAGAGGAAATTATAGACGAGCCCCCGATACTGCAACAGTGAACACACAAGATCCAGACAGACTCACAGACTTGTGACCTTTGTAATTACACCCCATCGTGGGCAGCTCACTAGTGTGTGGACAACCCTATTTATGGCAACAACGAATCACTGCAAGTCAGCCCCTGTCTGAGAGCCTGGAGACTGGCATACCTGAACCGTCAAATATCTCAGCATTCCTCACCCGGTGCTTGTTTTGCTCTAGTGAGACAGACAAATCAGGGTCATCCCCAACCTGTCTTGGTTTTAGTTCTGACACCGGTATGGGCAACACAAAAGGATACGATGCCACGGCGTGAGGAGCCAGTACTCGGTGCTGACTACTGGTGATCAAGCTGTTCCCATGACTCTAAAAGGTACAGAAACAGGATTTTAGCAAAAATCTTTGCTCGTGAGCCAGAAATCAAAGTAGAGGAGGAAGCAAAGCAGTTGGGGGTGATGAGAGATTTATACCACTTTTTCCCACTTCTCCCTTTCTAATCCTTTCACTGCCTCCCTGCTGGATAAATGCAATTCAAGTTTCCTGTCTCTACCTGGAAACTTCTTGTTCAAGCTTTTCCTCCCTTTGCAAGCTTTTGTTCAATCCTGACCCTCTGCCTCATCTGCCTTTTCCCCTCCTCCTCTCATAATGCTGCACAAAATCACCGTTTTGTAAAGTTCAAGGCTAGACACACCACGGGGTCACCCTGCACTACCCTGTGTGCCACAGCCTGGGATGCTTCACCCAGCTATCCCAGTAACATGCATCTGCCTGAAGGCAAGACTTCCTGCAAAACACCTCAGTCTCGATCTAAGTTAGTCAAGAGAGGGAGAATTGATTGGGTTTGTCTGCTTTTGATATGTTACAGTGTCTAATTACCCCTACTATTAAGATGGAATTTTATTCCAATTTAAATTTCCATTTCTGAACTTACTACTTTGGATTTGGCATTAAAAGGTGATGTGTTAACAAGGACCCAGCTTGCTACACAAACTGAGGTTACAGTCCTATTGTTATTTAAAATTGCAGTAATCTTTATGCCTCTAGTGAACAGCATCTAGGCTTACTCCAAACTGTTGGTGAAAATGCTGAATAAGACTGTTTCTAAGTCTCTATCGTATCACACTGAAAAGATCCCTATTTGAAGGAAATTCACTACTACCAATGGTCCTCAGACATTTCTTTAAGTTTTGGGTTTTTTAATCCAGTTAGGAGTTGCTGTACTGTTAATGTGGTTTCTTCCTAAAAAGCAAAAGACTGGGAGGTATGAAACAAAATACCTTGCAAACATGAAATCTTATTATCTATTTATCTACCTTTATCAAACAAAACTAAAAATCTTAAAGAAAAAATATTCAGCAAACTCCTTTTAACAGAAGATTACCCTGACTGAAATAATTATATTTCTACCCTCTAAGCTTTTGTCGCTTCTGTCTTTGTCAATTGTATTCACCTTAAAAATTCCTGTAACATTGTCCCTTACTTGGATCAGACTAACCACACTACAGCTACACAGACCACCCCAGTCATCATTTTTCAATAGTTAGCCCTTCTTTACCAGTCTGGATTTATTTCCATATTCCATGATTTTTTTAAACTCTCAGGACAAAAATCTCAGGGAACTCCTGGATCCACCTCTCTGGATTCTTCGGTGCAGCTAACCAGATGGGTTGATTTTTAGTCCAGTTCTACTAGGATAAACGTTACCATATCCTCATTAAATATTGACTTCAGAGTACTGTATCAGCCTCATTCAATACAACTAGATTATCCTGCTCCTTTCCAAATAGAAAATGAAGTACTTATTAGAAAGCGGAGTATTTATTGAACAGTTCCGCCTTTTTTTGCATCAATTCTAGCCCCTTTACCGTCTTTACCTAGTACTGGGTCTCCCTCCTTTCTAGCGAAAGGAGGGAGACCCAGTACTAGATAAAGACAGTATTTCTCCTGAAACATTTAAATTCTTCCATCAACCATGGATTTTATTCTTTTATTTTTAACTTCCCAGCCAGAACACCCCTGTTGGTTTTTTGGTTATTGAGTGGGAGGAGTGCAGTAGATATTTTGCAAGTGCTTCTTAAAAAAATCCCAATTTAATTTATACACTTCTAATTTTTTCTTCAATCAACTTTGCTCTAAGATTTTCCCGAGAGTGGTGAAATTAACCCGTTCCGAAACACCATCAGCGTGTTACCCGTACAAACCAGCATATGCCTCTTCGACAGGAAGGAGGTCACGTTCACTGGTCCCTGGGCCACCACCACATCTCAGTCCCTTGATCGATTCATCTGCACCCCTGCTCGTGACATCTGAAATGGATTCAGCTGGTATCACGTGCTGTGGTTTTTGTATTAAAAGATTATTATCTGTTTTTAGCAATGCTACTATTGACCGCATCAGATCTCTGGTATATTGAATGGCCCATTTTTTTTTTAAATATTCCATATCCGTTTTCCCTCTCCTCCCACACATTGCCATACAACGGACTAGTTCCCACCGGTCTCTGGTTTTATTTAATGGATTCTTTTCCAGAACTTGGTTATCAAATTAATCCTTATGCAGTCAAAACTCAGTGGATATGAGTTACCCATTAATTCTTTAATACTGTAACATATAGCATCATTTCTTTTTTTATGCTCGTCTTTTCTAAGAGTATGGATGAGCACATGAGCAGAGAGGGAAGTTACAGGGTATACTCCGTAGCAAACTGCATTGCACCAGACACACATAAACAAGCAGTGCAGTTGAAAGTATGAGAAATGAATGGGTACCATATAGCAAGGCAAGGACCAGAAAGCATGATGACAGAGCCCTAGCTTAGGTAGATGTACATTTGTTTCCAGCAGGGCTGGGTAAGCTTCCTTGCAAGAGTTGCATCTAATGCTCAATGCCACTGTTGAATCAAGATAAGCTGACGTGGCACTGGTTCAACCGTTGAAGTATCCCGTGCCTTTTACAACCCTAGTCACACAAATAGTTCCCCAAGGTTTCAGCAATACACATTTCTTAAAATGACCGAGAATAGCGGTTCCTTCCTGCTGGTCTTCCACAGCCCAGCAGTGCCATGTGAGCAATTCTCTCTCACGTATTTTGTAACACGGGATCAACTTGTTCACCACAAGCTGAGCTCAGTTTGTACGTTTGACTTAGCAATAGCACACAATCTTGTAAATTAAATGTTCATTCATAGTTGCTTCTTATAATGTCCAGACAGGCTTTGCCTTCCAGTTTCTGAGGTACAGGCTGCTGCATGCAGAGAGCTCTGCATCTCCCTGGAACGTGGCCCCAAGTTGTCCTTGGGCTCTACTATCAGGATGAATTTTTTTGGCTTATAAGGAAACAGTTTACAAGCTGCTGCATATTTTTCTTCATTTCTCCTTACAATTATCAATTATCCCCAAGAAGAACAACATTTTTTTCTTAGATACACCTACAGACATCTTATGTAAATAGGAGTAGAAAGGAAAGAAGGCCCAATCTGCAAACCTGAAATTAGATGATGATGGAGAGACTAAAGCTGGCTACCAGAACTAAGAGATGGATGTTAATGTGTAAAGGTAAATAACTTAATTGTATCACACTGTCACATACTTAGAGTGACTGCATCTGTATGTTAAAAAAAGGAGGCAAATATAAATAAATTAAACACACATTTTCCTATTGACATGGACATATTTTGATTTAAAATTGGTGGAAAGGAAAAATCGAACAAAATATGAAATGTAAAGGCAAATGAGAATAATGTATTTTTTTAAAATGTTCTTGCAGATGAGAGATGGGTATGAAACAAATTTTTTCCTATTCTTGGCTGGAAAAAAGTGTCACTTCTGGTGATCTGTCTTAAAAGACGCAGAGGAATAAGGGAAGCTTTCTTCATGTTGATTAAAACTGTCATTCAGGTCCCAGTGCCTCAGAAGAGACAACCACGATACACCACCAAATACAGCCACTGACTAACGCCGGCTGCCCCCTGCCCAGCCCAGCCCACCGGAGGAGGTAACAGTCGTCCCAGACAAGCAATGTCAGGTGACAGCAGTTTTTCCTGAGGGGTTCTCACCGAATGGGCCAACAACAGAAGTGAAGTAGATGTAGGTTAGATCTTCACTGGGGAAAGAAGGAGAAATATATCTAGACTTCACTCCTCACCTCAATGCGATTGCTGCACTAATTGCAGCTCGTCTTAATATCAGCATCTTTGCATTAGCCCTCCAGAGCAGCAAGCCAAGAAGCCTAACAATAAAAGGCATTTAGGGAAAGCTGTTTTCATTCCTCCGTATCCCACCAGTTCCAGGGACCAGGGGTTTGGGGCCTTGACTTCGCTGTGTGTTCACATAGCTGCAGCCTTAAAACCTGCTGAGCATGACCGCCTGCAGACACAGCAGATTTCCATCTGTCTTCATCATCAAGCTGTGGCTGTCAATCCCACCAGCTTCACGGGAAACCCTGGTGTTACCAATCAGCTTAGCCTACTGTGCACACGCCACACAGCTATAAACCATAAAATTATTGTTTTTACAAGGGCAGTGGATTTAAAATTGCTCAACCCCGCCAATTCAAGGAATGCAAGGCCATTGGACAAAGAGAAATACATACAGAAATGCATAAAATGATGTGCGCCAGCGTCTTGGGATGTAACCGAACCCTGAACCTACAACATACATAAACAGAAAATAGAAAAGGTATTTTGTATTTCTTACAGCCTGATATATACAAGAACTGCCCTTGGAGGAGCAGTTCACCACGTGATGTCTAAAGCGAGCAATGGCAGCAGCATCGTCTATGGGTACAGAGAGACAACAGGTGGGAGAAGCAGACAAGACAAGTTTTCTTTTAGGTGTATGAAGTTTGTATTTCATTCATGCTATTTGTGAAATGGAATAACATCAGCAAGTAGTCATGAGGCCACAAGTTAGGAAATTACATCATATATTTGGCAATAACTGCAGGATATAAATAACCTGGAACATCAAACCTTTCACAGAAACAGATGCAAAAAGGGATTCACTTGCCCCTGGGCAATTCACAGTGTGTAACATTTACGCACGGATGGGCAAGCTGTTTTTAGCTTCCCAGGAGTCAAGAGAGACCTAGCAGAACTGGATTGCACACTCCCACAAGAAGGGCAGCAGGTGATTGGTACAAGCCGCACAGCATAGCAAAGAAGTTAAGTCAGTACACTGAAAAAGCATAAGTCCAAGAAAGAATGTAAGGAACCTTTTTCTTTCTCTCCATTCCCCTATTCAAAGTAGTTATAGGAAGTGAAATTATTCTGAGCGCTGTAATTTCGTGTAAGTAACCCTTATGAAAAATTCTCTGTAGCGAACCTTGCAACAGAAACAGTATACCTCCCCTCGTCTCTTTGGGTTGTTTTAAAACCATTTGTGAGTAGTTCAACACCTAGAGCCTGATCCTGCAGAGATAAAAGCACAAGAATAATTTTATTCCCACAACCTGTCTTACAGGTCCTTGTGGGAGCAGATGTGCATACATGCTTTCAGAACAGGGCATAGTGAAGCATATGTGACCCAAATTAAATTAAATTAAATTAAATTAACTCTATATAAACTAACATTTATTGTGTCTTCTGCTTTTATAATATAATGACTTAGCTCTGTGGATAAAGGCAGGCTTTATTCACAGGGCATTGGACCACATACCTGTCAACACCTATGGGCATCCTATACCATCCATTAAAAGGGACAGCATGGACGCACTTCTCCTGGGCACTGGAAGGAGCACAGTGACAATCTAGCACCTAGAGAGCCTTCAAAATAAGGAGCTGCGAGTAGTCAAACCTGTCTGTCCGGCCAAACACTTCGGTAAATTTTAATTCGTAACAGAGAATGCAAATGAAACAAAAACACTGTTTGGAAACACTCTCGGCACTTCCCCACGCTCAGTTTTAGAAACTTTCCTTCTTCCTTCCCACTCCCACCAGGGGATGAGCAACAGCCTCAATGTGTTGCTGAAGAAAGATGCAACTGAATCCCCCGCTGTCCGCAAACATCCTTGCTTGCATGGGGATAGTACTTTCCAGTGAAATAATAAAACAGATTCCTGGCAAAATACTTCATCCTCCCTTAGTGCCTAGCAGCCACGGCAAAAGGTTGAGGTTTTGGTAGGTACTATGCAAATATACACAGAACTAACTTCTTGCTGTCCCACTCCTCTCTGTCTTGCAACACCATAAGAGGTTGAGTAATCACTTCAGTCTGGATTTCTCCAGACTGAAATACCAGACCATTTCTCCAGACCAGCAATACCAAAGATTGGTACCAAAGATTGGTATTGCTGGTCTTGCCTCCCCAAAATTAACCTTTGGTGTTTCAATCGTCTGCAAAGTCTTTTCTTTATTCAAGAACTCCAAGGTGCTTTAGTAATTTTGCTCAATTATGTTTTACAGTTTTGGATTGTCAACTATTGAGTGTAATGTACTTTTGACAGGTGAGCAAAGAGAGGGAAGGCACAGAAATCAAGCGAATCCACCATAAGCAGGACCATAACACTGGCATTTTCTTAAACAAATCAGGTTAGCAGGCATGCTTAACTAGCAGGAGGTGTACCCACGCGACTTCAGCAGCCTTCCACAAGTTAAATAAATAGTGCTCTGAAGCAAAGGTGTTCATTCCTCATTCAAGCTTATTTAGATACGGATTGAAACAATGCAGGGGGTAGATAACTGCAACTTCTAGAAACGTCCCAGGAAATGAGGACTGCTTGCCTATTCTAAGGCTTGTTGCATTTCTTTGTCTTGCAGCTACAATTAATAACCATATGCCGAAGTTCTAAGATTGCTAATAGTTAAGTGGAATCACGATCACATAAAAATAATTATCCTGCAGCATAAAAGTAATCTAAACACTGAGAAACAATTTAAAGCAAATGGCAGTCT
This sequence comes from Mycteria americana, assembly GCF_035582795.1. Taxonomy (NCBI): domain Eukaryota; kingdom Metazoa; phylum Chordata; class Aves; order Ciconiiformes; family Ciconiidae; genus Mycteria; species Mycteria americana. The sequence goes on from NC_134370.1 coordinate 12,193,703, forward strand.
TGCTGACTGAGATTTTACAGATGTTACAGGGAAATTGCTTCCTTGCTTCTAGCACTGCCATAATTTTAAGATACAAATATAAACAAATCTTTACAGTGTTACCCATCAGCCTTCGCACACGGCTGCTGCAATCACTCCTCTCCTAGACTTTTCTTATTTTTCATAATGATTTTACCTATTTTGACCTTCCCCTCTTACTCATTCTCTCTTGCAGTGCAGACAGTAAAACACAAATGTTATTTAGTACAGAAATCCTTAAAGTAGATTTCACTGGGGTTAGGGGCTATTTTTAGCCCAGCTAGCAAGAGATGCACTGAAGTGTTTACTAGCTTGAACATAGGTCATAAAGTCTGCATTTGTCATTACCAAAGACCACCTGCAGTTTAGATAATTTATTATCAGTGACAACTGTTTATTACTCTCCAACAGGCAAATAAATTTAACCCTTCTCTATCAGTCATAAAGCTCCTGAGCGAACACTACAGCAGTGACCTGTGTGGTGTCTCTCAAGTATGTCCTTTAATCCTGGTGCCTACAGAAACATACAGGGGAATTGCTGGCCTCAGATTTACAAGCTTTCCATGCTGCTCAGGTCTTCAAGTGGGAAGTGCCAATTAGACACGCAGAGCCAAAACCCCCCAGGAAACCTCCCAGAGACAGCAGATAAATTATCTAGAAAACAAAGCAAGCCCATCTGCAGAGATAGTGGAAAGAAGTCCAGAAGCCAGACCTGAGAACTGAATATATTACTGAATATCCACCACTTCATGTTTTATCAATTTCAGTATTATTTCACCTCAAATTAACCCTGCAGATAATTTTAAATCCCTGTGACATATTCAGATATGAAATGCAAAGCCATTTATTTTGCACAGTATCTTCAAGTATCTCCTCTACCGCCTTTATTACCCATTACGTTTGTATTAGTGTCCTGCTGTCCATCACCATTTCCCAATGTCCCTACTGCAAACTCACCAAGAACTTCCTAAAGAAGTCTCCTGGCCTCTCCCTTGCTGACTGCTTTGGGTAGGAGGCTGAGGGAAGCTGTAAAGGGCAACAAGATCTTAATTCAACAGGTTTGGGCAAACACAAGAATTTGACCATAGGTAGTGATTTACAGAATCAGGGCTCAGTTGCTCTGTGGTGGGTCTTCTCTGCTCTATTAAACGGCGACTGCATTTCAGCCCAGAAGAGCTGCGCTATGGTTCAATCCAGTAATAATATAAAGGATGGCGGAAGCAATTGCATGTTTTTTCAAATCAAGGTAATTCTCCCTGGGAATACTGCATTGTTATATTGCCCACCACACTACAAATATGATAAGCCTAGATTCATAATCACCCTTGGTTTCCTTTATAGTGAATAGATAAAGTTGATGGATAACAAATAAAGACACGTGAAGGTTGTAATTTGGATTTTGGATTGCCTAGATTGGGAACAATGTAACATTTCTCTATGACTAATTAGCACAAGAAATAAAATCAGGTTTGGTCTTTCCTTTATAAGCCTAATGAACAGAATTTGAGCTTCTGAAGACAGAACAGTTAGATTCCTGTTTTTCTTCCCTTCATAATGAATTCATGTTAAATAAAGCATAGATCACCTTGCATCTAAACCAGGTACACAGCCTGACCTGGAATCCATTCTCTAAGCACTGAAAACAAATCTGAAATCTGACTTCCAAAACAAAATGATCACCTCGTGCCTCACAAACTCCAGTTCACCATATAAATTATTCTTGATGAATTCTCATTTGTTATTTGGGTGGACAGAATTCTTCAGCAATTAATGTCCAGAGAACCCAAGCTTAGTCTGTATCACTTGTCATGCTTAGCTGAATACTAATGTAAAAAATTTTATACAGTGAATTAATATCTACTATGTAAATAATTACCGTGACCTCCTCAACTTCATTCCTTAGGATACTCGGGGCAATTAAAAACAACCATCCTGATGTTATTCCAAAACTTGCTGAAGCCAAGAGAAAGATTTCTATTTGTTTCCATGAAAAATAATCAAGACTTTTAATCATACACTCATGCCTTTAAAAGTGTTGTCTGTGACTTCTGAGTCCTTAATTCATTTGCAATCAAAATATTCTGTGCAAAACTACTGGGCATGACAACACTGGCAGGTCTCCTGGGGTTTCCTGCCAGACTACTGCAGTCTTCAGTCTTCAAGGTTAGGTTTCTGCTTCTCTACCCGCAAGCGGCAAATCTGGCAAGCCCTGGGAGAGCTGGCTGCAGGTAGGGCTATCGGGGCTGCTCCGCTGACTCTTCAGCAAAGGGCTGGGCAATGCATGACCAAGTCTCACATTTGTGGAGGCAGGAACCTGAAGTACTGGCTCAGCTCCTGGCTCTGCAGCTGGAGGCTGGATGCCCTGGGAACGCAGGCATGTGCTGCTGGAGCCCTCGCGAACTGCAGCTTCTCTGCAGGGAGCTCCTCCACCCTCAGCCTCCTGAGCAAAAGGGCCAAAGCAACTCAAGGGTCTCAGCTGCGGCGCAGCGATGGATGCAGAGGCAATGCCTCTTTCAAGGAGGGAGCTCCCTCTTGGATCGCTTGAGAGGAAAAAATGACCAGTCAGAAATTTTGTATCTGAAATGCTTGCAAGCAAGAAGCGCCTTAGCTCAGCACAATATAGGCTGTGTTTTCTCATAACAGGGCACTGCTTAAAAGAGCAAGCTGACACATTCTGCACTGGCTTTATCTTTTAAATGATTTCATGTTCTGTGCCAAACCCAGCATATTACAATAATCTTGTCCTGGAATGGAACATGGGAGAAATTATTTATTACACATCTTCACATATGGATGTACCTCTCAAAATAATCTGATGTTTGCACATATTAGTAGCTGGGACAATAAATACATGAATAGCTCACTGTCTCCCTCTTCTGTGAAGATTATAGTTCTCTACTCCTTGGCAAGCACTTTGGATTGTGCAACAACATAATTATCCATCAGTCTCACATACTTTTGCGCTATGGAGGTCTTGTGCCAGGTCTCAAGTTTGTTAAAAAAATATTTTAAGTTAATTAAGTTTTGGGCTGTTGCATTCAATTGCTTATTGATACAGTTAAATATCTTCAAAATCCATGTTACTGTCAGCCCAGCTCGAACTGAAGGAAACTTTGAAAAGTAAGATTTGTTCATAATTCTAGAAGTAACTGACAGTATTGAGGCACATGGAGCCCAAACTTCAGCCTGGATGCACAAGTGATTTAGAAAAATACATGCAATTGAAATTAAGGATGCCAGATTTACTGCTGGGATATGCTGCTGCATTTCCACTGATCTCCATAGCATTAGTTAAGAGCAAAGGTCACTTTGCATTCCAGCACATTTGAACAACCAGCTGAAGAGCAATGCCACGGGCTCTGGAGGGCTTCTGAACACTAACAGAGCACGGGAGAGGTGAACAAGGGCAAGACATCACTTACGCCTTGAGGTACGTCCTTACAAAAAAGCAGACGTAATTCATACGGAAGAGATTGAGTGCTAACAGCCTTTCAGAGATCAGATTTGTCAAGGCGCATTTGGTGTTAATTTTGTTAGAACTTACTGATCAGTGCAACTCCTACGTAATCAGCATAATGAATTTCATTCGTTACAACGAACATTCACTTACTGATGAACAAACCTTCTGTCATATTTGTCAACAGTGGTCAGTTCTTCAGAGGAAGGCTAAAAGCTTCACAGCCCTCTGATGAACATGCTAAAACACATCAACAAGACCAATAGCAAAGAACTGGGACTGGCTGGTTAAAAATGATGTTCAACTGGCTGCTGTATGTCTCCTTGGACTATCCAGCTCTCATGATGTCTGAGAGACTAAAAGCCCTTTTGGCAGTAGGATCTTTGCACGTGCAGGGTAATCTGTATCTCCTCTACGTCAGATTCCTGCCTCTGTTGTCCCCCAAACTCATTTTCAAGCTTTCAGTTTTGCTCTGGTAAAGATGAAGGGGGTCCCGTGCTATGCAGGTGAACATGCAGAGCTCCTGCTGCTTTTGGGGTGTGATCAGAATGATAGTGCTATTCCCACATGTTCATACAAAAAAAGCAGTAATATCTGCTGAAATAAAAGCTTCTATGGTGGAGGGATGCTGTATTTTGGGAAACGCGACAGCGTAAGATCCCCAAACTTAGAAGGGTTAATCCTCTCATGCAATGAGGCCCCAGATTTCAGTACAGCCCAAGAAAAGCTACGGATCTTAGAGTCCTCAGAAAACTGAACACTCAGCAGAATGGAGTTCTCCAGCTCCAGTGCCGCAGGGCTAGGGCTCTGATATAATACACAGGGATTAAGCAGTGGGCTTACAATACTCATTCTGAAGATTAGTAAAGATTTCCTTCTTAGATAATGTAATCATGTCACGAGTCAGTCCCATTTCTTCTAGTCATCGGTATCTCCCTGCACTGCCACTAATATATTCCTAATTTTCTGATTCCTAGGGAAGACATCCCATTAGGTTTTGGTGAAACCTCTTTTTCCCACACAGGCTTGTTGTATAACTTGCTGGCTAACATATCCACCAGGGAATGAAACACAGAATTTATCTGACATTCCTACGTTACTGCCTTGGAGCAGATGCTCCAGCACAGAAGATTTTCAGATTATCAAGAGGGGGTAAGAGGAATGTCACAGCCTCTGCTGGTCTATGTAGGGACATTTATCAAAAAGACAGCTGGTATAAGATTGCTATATTCTCTTCCCCTGATGCAACAAAAGGTACTTTAAAAATGTTTTTAAGTAATCAAGTTGAAGCTAATTTTCCAAAATTCAACAGAATGAGGATTTCTTTCCCCCAGCTGAAGAAGTTGTTCCCTTTATGCTGAAATAGCCTCAGAAACATAGTATTAGCTTTCCTCTCAATCTGCATGTATGCCAGCAGACATTTCCATGAGGCACGCTGCTCCCAAAGCACTCTGCCAAAAGGCCAGAATCAAGGTTTACTGCCCCACCAAAATATTAGGCTTTTTCTTGAGAGAAACAGGAGTCCGTTTTCTTGAGGTCAAGGAAACTTCTCCGCTACTCTGGTAGGGGGGAGACATCTGGGCTATCTCACTGCGACGAGCAACAGAATCAAACACTTAAGAAGAAAAGTAATCCATCAGCTTGCGGAGTAGAAGAGCTTCACATCTTGTATCTCAAAATGCACAGGGGCAGAAAGTTGCACAAACATTAATGAAACTTCAGATTGCAGTCCCTTGGTTGCTAACAAGAAATTGCACCTCTTATCTAGCAACGAACAAATTAGAACTCACACAAGAAAAAGGAATAAAATCTACATGAGAAAATAAGCAGCAGGGGAAATCAGTCTGTAAAAGCTTAACTCCTGAGATACTTATGTATCCGGCACGGGTAAAGCACCAGAAAAGACGCATGAAGGAGAAAGGTTGTGATGGGCATCCATGTCGCCACAGCTCTGGAATGCTGCAGCGTATGTTTAAAGAAAGCCCCTCTGAGAATTGCAGGATCCACACGGCACGGTGCACACATGGTGCACAGTACAGCGTTATCTGAGGAGCGGATCTCAACAAGGAAAACATCTGCATTTCCTCCTGTTTACATGGCTACAATTTCTCCTTCACGAGGGAATTAGGTGCCCCATCCGCATCAGAGCTAGCACTAGCCAGAGCAGAGTTTTCCTCTGGGAAGGCATTTTTCTCTAAGGACAAAAGCTGCTTTGAGAGTTGAGCTTGAAGCTATTCTGCTCACAATGTACTTCAGTGGCATTAAAATAAAAAAATATGAAAAAAAGGAAAAAGAAAAGAGAAAAAGAGAAAAAGTCAGCTCTGCTACAGTTTTTCTGAGTGTTAGCTTATTAAGGCAATATTTGCACTTTTTCAATGTATTTTCAATGGTGCAGAGCCACCAGGTGGTGAACAAAACCGATCACGCATATATAACGACAGACCTGACAAAAATAACACCTAACCAACGCACAGGCGCCGCAGGACAAATGCTTGTGGGTTTACCCATTTCGCTGTGCATGACTTGGCTGTGTAATACATATTTTGCATCAGCTTCTGCCCCGACTTTGTTCACATCAAACCCGTGTAAGAAGATCAACAAGCTCTTAGGAGGATATGAAATTACTGACACAACAGAACCCACGCAAGCCATGACTTAATTCAGCCAAGCGTCCTTAGCTGGCCACCTTTTCCTAGAGTATTTCCAGCTTCCACAACATTTCTGGAAAGCAAGAGACCAGTATTTAAGAGTCAGCAACAGTTTAGCTAGAGTTTTACACTAGTTACTTCTCTTTATCTCTTTTCGCCTGTAAGGTTTCCATGTGACAGAAGAGTAATTTGCAACCGATACCACTGAAATACATGACTTCGCATACATTGCCCACTGTGGTGCAGCACAGAGATATTTCAAGCTAGCTTAAAATAAACTGGCTTGAGCACAAGAAATGGGTCTAGATGTAACAACACAGAGCTCTGCCATGGCTTCATCTACCCCACCAAGGACCAAAAAGCAACTAGCACAGCTTGCAGATACATTAGGCTTGGATCAGTGCCCACCTCTGAGCTCGGCTTTGTGTGCAGGCTCCATCACTCCGACCCCATCTTTGAGCAGGCATTTTATTTAATTTTAACAGCACTTCTGCAGAGGAAGTTTAGATTCCTGCTACCCATGTCCTCAGTGCACAGCCACTTGTCACCAGCCCTTGCAGCAACACCCACATCAACATCAAACGGGCGAATTAGCTGTGCCACATACCGCAACAGCAGCTGTGGCATCCGCAGAGAGCGGGAGCCTAAACCCCTCCCTCGTACCCTATGGAGACACTACAGACCTGTATGGACACTGCACTGGAACAGCAGGCGTCCTGCATCCCTGCCACACTCAGCAGGGGTCACAGTATTTTTAAATTAAGGAATAAAGTTTTCATGCACCTCAAAGGTGATTTACACCTAAAGGAGAAGGGGAAATGGGAGAGAAAAATACATGATTTTTCTCCACATCTGTGTGGCACAGGAAATTGCCTTCTTAGGATATCTGGTCCTTCTAGGATATAAAAATTGTAACAACTGGAAAAATAGAAAAATTATGACATAAGAATCAAAATGAAAATTAGGCATCTGAGAAACAAAAGGATTTTCAAAATCATACTAATAGTTTTGAATTTTAAAAAGTGTTTTGTAAAACATTCAACAACCTCTCCTTTTTGGCCAGAGTAAATATATGCTAAATGTTCTTAAAACTGCAAAAATCAAACAAAGAGGATCAGACATGAAATTCCTGATTATCTAGGAAGAAAGTATCTAAACCCCAAAGAGTTAAAAGACCAAATGTTTAGTATACTGTCAAAGAGCAAGCCCATACTCCATCACTCATCAAGTTTAGCTCTTCCCAGATTCCAGGATCCATTTTTTTCTGGCTTTAAAGCACTTCCTAAACATCGCCTCTGCAACAGCACCTAAACAAACAATGCACTCATATGCATAGTGCATATTTTATGATCTGCTAGACCAGGATTTCCTGAAGCGTGTTCACGAAAGAGACCATATGGGAGAGCATTTCTTTCCACATGCATGACCTAATTTAATTTTCAGTTGCTTCTGTATTTTAATATTTTTTTATGCTTCAGTTCAATTTCTATTCCGCTCCATCCCCCACTCAAGAAAAGAATCTAGAAATATAAAGGATAAGTCCAGGAAAAACTTGCAATTTATTACAGAGGCTTACTTAAAAGAAAAAACAGCCGCAATGGATTAATGTATTTCCTTTCCCACAGCTTTTTCACTTAAACCATAACTGTGCATATTTACTGCAACTCTTCCATCTGCCAGTGGCATTGTGCTGACACATCCAGCACACAGGCTGCGGGGACTGACAGCGAGGAGACAGGTCCCACCACTGCTCTCAAACTTTGTGATTAATATGGCATGAAGCCTGGTGAAAAGCCACACTTACGGACATTGCTGACTATCAACAGTGCCCCAAATCCTTGTTATTCCAGCCGTTTATCCTAACCATGAGGCAAGTCTTTAACAACAGAAAATGCTTATGAACAAAAACCAAAACAGATTGTTGTCAAAAGCTTAAGTCAAGGGATATAATCAGATTTGCTCCTTTTTCTTACAAGAAATCCTGCATAGCCGGTGTAGTGGAAGAAATGGCTAACGTAGGCGTCTGCTTTTTCTTTTATGAAAAGCAGTACAGAGGAGTACCTCCAAGGAGGAGGTACGTACCTTTTTACAAGGTCAAACTGAGTCCACATCACTGTCAGAGTTTATCTTTTGAACCCGATCCTTTCAGCAGACATATATATATAAACACACACAGATTTGACAATATGGGAAGTGTTACTGATATGTTAATATGTAAATGATATGACATACTACAATCACCTTTAAACTTACTCTTGGAGTCCAGAGTTTTCTGGAAGAGATAACCAGCCACATTGTCACTCCAGTGCCCCAAAGTGACAAATCCACTAACCTCAGCAATGTCACAGTAATTCTCCCAACAGCTTGGTGACCTCTTTACAAACCCCTCTCCAGCACAACACTGGCCTGAATAAACCTAGCTCCTCCCCAAAATGAAAAAAGTATGTAAAAGCCTGTAAGTTGCTTCCATGTAGTGAACTTCCAGAAAAGGTGATGTTTCTCTCCTTGTTTGGGATAGCAGGTCAGCTTTTTTTGGGGGGGGGGGTATTTCTCACACATCACTCTTAATTACTAATAAGCAAGTTGACTGCAATTCTGACGCTGACATCAGAAGTCCGTTGTTTCAACAGGGCTTTCAGGCCTCTTTCATATTGCCTGTCTCTCTAACACTTTCTATATGAATTACGGAGAGCCCCCAGTTGCGACTGGCTGAGATGGGCAACATCTCATTGAACAAAACACAGCCATTTCAGCATCTTGAGAAGACCACTGAAACCCACATGTAAATCCTGGTTGTCTAGAAAGGGTGAAATAGAGAGGTCCTCAGTGGGACCTGAGGAAACAGAGAGGTCCTCAGTCCCCTTCCTACTGGGAAATACAGCTAGCCTGGCCGCCAGGATCCTACCGATGTACCAAACAGCAGCAACACAGCCAGGAACGGAGAAAGTAAACTCAAGCAGCTCCCACACGATGGAGAACGTTGACTCCTTCCAGAGGTTCAAGTAACGCAGTCTCCCTTTGCTGAGACCAATAACCAGGCTTTGTGATACAGATGCTTATTCACTAGAAATCCAAATCGGACCTATCAGTTTCTTGTGCAGAAGTTACCAAAAACGACCCACTTCAGATACTACGGCAGGGCTTTACACTCAAAACTGTGGCCTGAACACAGACGGCCTTTCCCTGTCCCCATGAAGCATCCAGGCAGGTGCCTTTTCCTTAGAGCTGACTATTACCATTAATGGCCCACATCAATGCTTTTCATGCTCATTTAAAATCAAAAGGCGCAAGCCTTCTTAACTCTCTGCTATAAAACTCATTCATTTACATCTTAGCACAAAGAAGATTCCCATGTGCAGCACGCTAGTCTCATCTGTCATCAAGCTGTAAAAAAAAAAGTCTACTGCTCTTGACAGGCTAGGAGGTAAGAAAATGACTTTCGGTCAAGAGTGTCAGATAATATGGCAATCTCGTCAAGGAATCTCATAAGAAATATCACCCATTGCGGTTCATAAACACAAGCCTGGTTTGGCTATATTCAGTTACGAGCAAAGAAGGATAATTAAGCAGTTCATGATATGGAATGGCTAAAGCATGTGCAATCTTATTTATGTTCTCTGCACCTGTGTTTTCTATGGTTTAAATTATAATACTGATCTTTTAAACTGCACTCAGGGAGTATCCCAGTTCATTCACATGAGAGAGAGTAATATGTTCTATTTTTAATCAATATGTAAACGAAAAAGGATGCAAGATATTGTAGAGCCTTACCAGTAGCCAAATATGTATTGGCAAATTACTATTAAATTGCTTACTGTTGTCTCAAGGCAACCCGAGCGCTCCCAGAACTAGTCTGTGTGTCGGTGTTATTCCTCTCCTTCGCTCCCTCCGTGTTTATGATCTTCTCTGTTGCGCTTCAACTCACATTATTGAATTCACGGTATTATGGAAAACTCTGGTAGCTCATCTTTCAAACCAGACTGTAACCTCTACCCGCATAAGCCACGGCTGCATTTTCCAACGCTCGGAGCAACGAAACCACACAATCCTTGCTAAAGCCCTCTAATCCTTAACAAAATCTTTGAGGTAGAGGCAACCACTCCTGTTAGATATGCACAGTGCCTATGGGAATGGCACCGAGACCTCTCAGCCCCCAGGCAATCTAAGCCATAGCGATACGGAGGGCGAGAGCTCCGGCTACGAGGCTGTCGGCGCAGCCCCGCGCGCCGTGGGATGCCTGCCCACCCTGCCGGCAGCCTCACGCGCGATGGCACCGCGGGGCGAGGGGCGAGCAGTCCCTACGCCTGGAGCCCCCCGCCACGCGCCTGTGGCCGGGCGGCTGATGCAGCAGGTGTACGGCAACTGCCCGCTCTTTTCCTAGCGCCGACAGACTATTCCTGCCCTAAATATCGTGGGAGAGATAACGTCCTCACGCTTTTACTTAGTTATTACATTTTTAATTAGTTATTGCAGTATAACGGTAGAGTATTGCAGTCTGTAATTTCGTCCTCTCCGTGTTCCAGTTCCGTACTCTTCACAGATCTTACAGGAGTTACCAGATACTTCCCAGGTATTTTTGTTTTGCATATCCCTTAAAAGTACTTGAAAAGAAAGCATTGATAATGAGTTTGGATATAAAAATCAAAAGGAATCTCATACAAACTCTATTTTTCAAAAAAGCCAGCTAGGTTCAAGCCTCCTAAACTCATCTCAAAAAAAAAAACCAACCCACCATATACGGAAGAAAGACGAGATTGTATGATATATGTGCGTGTGTCTAGACAGGGAATTCATGATGTATGCGATGGCTCTGTATTTCCATTCCATTTTAAAGGGTACGGGTAACACACTACAGTATTTTTGTACAGAGAACACTTTCCCCTAAGCTGGAAGAACAAAACTGGCTCCATAAAGGGAAAGTACAGCTACACAACTGAAAGAAAATTAAACTCCTTTCAAGGTATTTAAATGCATGCAAAGGAAAACAAAGTTTCTATCCTTTACAATTTTAAAATGCAACATTAAAAACACTGTAACAGTTAAACATAATTATTAGTTGACTTCTGTATTATAATATGTGCATTAATGGTAATCAACAATATTTATGTAATATACCTTTTATATATCCCCCCCAAATCTAATGCCAAACACATCAAAGAATTGCCTGACTGACATGAAAAGCTCGTATTGTTCAACCATTGTAGTGTACTGACATTTAATTATAACATCAAAATGCTTTTGCATTCATTCCCTGTACCCTCCGGACAGCAGAGAACACTACTTACTGAGCTCAGGGAGGATTTCAAGAAAATTTACTTCATTGCCAGCATTAATATGGATATATTAACTTCAAAGAAACAGAAACTATGTAACGTTTTAACTACTCTCACATATTGATGAAATGCCTTGTTCAAGAGATTCATTGTTTTTCCTTACCACCATTCAATGGTCCTTCAGCTTTGCTATACTTTTGTTATCCTGTGCCTTAGACATATACAGAAATATACTTAAAAACTACTAAAAAATTACTTTGAAAATATTTGACTGAAAGGATAAAAAAGTGTCAATTCAAGCCAGGTGTTACTATTTTTAAAAAACAAGTTTCTAACATAAACAATTTACTTTTAGAGCATTCACAAGGAATGTGATAGCTTTTAAATAAGATGTTTCTACTGTAACAGTCAACGTCTAGGGAAATTTTCATTGTACTTTTTTCCAACAAGCCAACAGCGTAGCAGCTTCTAGCTGTATGTGCAACTCAAACCTCTCAGAACAGCAAAACCGAAATACAAATTTCTTAAATGTTTAATAGATTGCCAGCAGTACAGTAACGGAAAATCATTCTAAAAGTTATAGCAACTATGATGCTTTCTCCAAGTAATTAGAAAAACCTCTGTTATATGCAGGGGGGTTTCTTTTTAACTGTTACTCTTTCTTTTTTTTTCCCCTCTAGCTGATATTTTATTTCACAGAAAAAGCAGTGCATAGCCAGTTTTAGATTATGGAGGATTGCACAGCGTTAAGACTGTCAGAAGAAAGAGTGTGAGCCAGATTAGCACAAATGCTCTGTCACCAGGATTTTCCTCCCACCACCTAATTTCATAGGTTTTTTCCATTTAAAATATTCTCTATTTCTTAAATTTAAAAGTAATCCTTCAAACAATCTTATAGTTATCTTTATTTGAACTTATGAAGTAGATATGTCCAGTGCTATAGTTTCAGCATTTCACAGACTTGTCTGTTCAGAAGGATGTACCCAACCCAGCTGACACATTAACTCTCGTTTGTGGCAATTTAAAGATTTTCTTTTAAGAAGACAATTATACAAGAGATTAAATTGAACGTTCATTGTAAGTAACTGAAGCTGACTTCCAAAACAATCAAATTTTAAAACTCTGAGCACATCATTCAGACTTGTACTCGAGAAAAACAGCAGTAACTCAGCTGACTGAAAAAGCCGTGACCATCCTTAACATTTGGGATTTGCCATAAAAATGAAACAACAAGAATTAACACACTCAGTTGCCTCTCAATCCGTACTGCATATCCTCCTTAATAGGCAGGGTATTTTTCAATATTAAAAACATTAAACACAAGTTGATGAACTTTTAAGATTATGTGCTATCATAAATGATGAGTAGTGAATACAAAAAGCAGTCATGAACGTACTCACCTACTAGTTTCGAGAACACATAATTAGAATTATGGCTGACAACCCTTCCATTTCAGAGTTTTCCTGCAAACTTTAAAATTCCAGAAATAAAGATGACTGTAACCACATTTTTTTATTATGGCTACTTTCTAAAATATATTGTAACGTATTCTGACCCAGATTCTTTATTTTTATATTAAGAAATTCTACACTTACTAACATGCAGCTAATTAGGCCACTGATCTAAACAAACAATCTTTGGAATAGAAAGCAGAGGTTTTATAAGTTGCCCAAACAAGTTTTATTATCGCTGTTTCTGAAATCTAGAAGTGTCAGAGCCAGGACGTGGTAGCCCATTATTGTTTCCCCACTGCAAATGAAACAAACAAAATAAGAGAAACCCAACAAATCTTTTTGACATGACATACAGAGACCTAAGACAGCTTTAATCAAATTAAACATCATTACTTATTTGAAATTGTTGACAGAATTCACCAACAGCATCTTTAGTTGAAAACGGAGACAGAGGAATGAAGAATAATATGAATTATGGAATAATAGAGGAATAATATGAAGAAGTCTAAAAACAATTTTCCTTTCACAAATCATCCACAAAAATATTTCTTCTTTTTGTTAGCTAGCCAATCATCTGAGTAACTGTCGAATCACATTCTGTTAAAAGCTGACTGACAAATGATGTACTTGGGCCGTTTTCATTGCACATTGATCAGAGGAAACACTTTCAGGCTCTACTGAAAATGCACAGGTATTTTTTAATACTCTTTCAAGCACAGAAGGAACTTCCCTTAAGCAACCTGCTTGTGTGCTTAATGTTCTCTGCTTTATTGGACATTCACACAAGTGAAATCAACTTAAACAGAAAGCAATTAACAAAAATAAAGTCATAAATTTGATGCATTTGCTTACGAAATTCTGAGTGGATAGTGAAATGCACTAAAAATTACTCCAAGGGTTTTTTTTTTTTTTAATTTTGGGGTTTTTTAATAAAAGCTAAAAACAGGCTAAACAGTCTCCCAGAAATTATTTGTTGAAATTATTTTACAGTTTTCCAAAGGAGGTCTGGGTTCAGACTTTAGGGTCCATATCTGCCAGTGGAAAATCTGCCCTAACACTAAGCTCCCACACAACACGGAAACCCGGCCCCTAAAGGCATTTAGGCTATCAGAAACCAGCTCCAGTGATAAGCTTCAAATGCCGGGTCTAGCAATTCCAGGTGTTCTCAAAGCCATGTTAGCATCACAGATGGAGAGGATTTTTACCCTTCCCCACATCCTGTTTTAAAAAGCAGATGTGGGGGCTCCCGGGACCCTGACAGACAACTCTTTGTTCCCACTCAATTGGAGGGCGTCCAAGCATTCTCGCTAAAGAAAACGGGGTTTCCGTGTCCCAGTTGTGCTACGAAGGAAAAAAAAAATGACTAATTCCACGGGCTCTTTAGGGGGCATTTTTCGATGAGAGTGGCCAAGGTTACCAATACCTCCACAGGTTCATCGGTTGGTTTATTTTAAGGTCATTTTTGTTTTGTTTTTCTCTCAAGCCCAAAACTGTAAGTGAACAAATTTCCATGAATGTAACAGCTCTAAGATTTAAGATCCATCGATGAGAATTGGGCTTCGGCTCCAAATTGTCCCATGTCAGTTATTCATAAAGGAGCACTTGAAATCACTAACTGAATGCAATGAGATTATTTCCCCCCTCAACTTGGGAATCCCAAGATTCCCATTCCTTCTTTAGTCATTTTATTGAGAAATTCAGTATTTATTCATTCTCTGGGCTGTTTAACAAAGCTTAATACTGGACAGTAACATCCATTTTGCTTAGACACCAGAGCGCATGGGGAGGATTCCCTGGCATGTTTCCTCAAGCAGTGATTCAGAAAAAGAACTGCTAATTCTAAAAAGGAAATTTTCAAGCTCCAGCAGGACTAACAAATAACAAACAGAAAACCCCAAACCAACTGCCTTTGGCAACTTTGCATGCAAGTACCTTTCTGAGAAAGTTGAACAGGAGTCTCTAAAATGTTAATTTTTGGTACAAGCTCACTGTGATATATGATAAAGAGGCAGAAAGGAATACAAAATGTATTTGCATGTTCCTGGAAAGGAAGAGTTCATGCTCCCTGCTGCTCTTTGGGGGTAATAAGATGGAATATATTTATTGGTATAATAGGATTTCTAAAACTGCACTATTTGCTTAGTTATATGCTTATAATGTATACGCACTAAAAAGGTACCTGTAAAGAACGGTTCCAGAGCTAATTATTCCTAAGGAATATAACTCCGTCCTGATTTTATTAGTGTACCTTAACAATGGTTTCAGAGTCTTTTTAAAAGACAAATAAACCTCATGTCCCATCAAGGTGATATTCAATATATTGTGCAAATGAGTAATTTGCAGCTTAAACTCCCTCACAGGTTTGCTTACAGTGCTGTATGCAGCAGGTCGCTGCCAGCACTGGAAAGCTTAGCTCATAGTTTAGCAACTCCAGTCTTCGGACATACAACGCTGCATCAGCATCAGCAACAAGATTATTAGATTTTCTGTGCTACTGCATTTACTGGGAAACATTATACTCAAACCATATTGAAGATCAGCGGTAAAATCTGCTAAAAAAGAACTTCTATAACTTTCACTCCAGCTAAAATAAAAGTAGAAAAACATAGGTCATTGCTTTAGAAAACAAACTCCGAGTGAAAGAACAGCGAAATACCGCTGAAGGACTCTATTACATTCAGCACAGTTCAAATACTCTGCTGACCTGTATTACCTGTTTGATACATGAAGAGCCTGAAAGCTGGGCTTTGGGAAATTTAAAAAGTCACCATGACAAATTTTAACATAGAAAATACCAATATGTTACGGATGTTAAGCCATTTCTACTACGCAAATAGAGCATTTTGGCTGTTTAAATCCTTGAAGATAGGTGGCTTAAAGAAGAAATCCCAGCTCTCTAACCGGAGAGGTAGAGAGGATCTGGCTGGGACCAAAGCAGCTCATTCTTTACTATAGTTCTTTTTTCCCCTTTTTTTCCCTCTAAGCTTTTTTCCTTTTTTTGTGACAGTTTCAAGACAGGTGAACGACACTAAAAAAGATAAACACTTCCATAGGGCAACTCTACAGATCTCTAACCAGAAACCACATACAATCCACTGAAAAATGGATTGTACACTTTTTACCAGGTAAATGTTTTGTTTTCATATCTACTCATCTAGTCCTGGGAGTCACTGGGGATTAATCTACAGTTAAAATCCATAGGACTAGAGAGTGCTTCAGAGCAGTCTATGCTGCTAAATTTATAATTTTTATAAGAGCATTTAACAAATCTATGCAGCCGGAATTAGAGAATCCCAGGACAAGGAGTGACTCAGTTGTGTGATTTTGATTTTTCGGTTAACACAACAACTAGGACCGTATATAGTTAATACAGGATAGGCACTCATGGGGGTGACTGCAACAGAAACAATTTATCATAATAGTAATTAAGAAGATACAGTGTCAACATTTTCCTAAAGAATATGAAGATCTTTGTCACTACAGGAAAAAGAGGGGCATAATTAAACTATGATTTATTCTGTGGTTTTAACTTAATTCCTCTTTTTCACGTGAGACTGTAACTGAGAAATTATCTATACTGATATAAATAAGAAGTACAAGATCAAGGAATACCTGTTCAGCTCTTCTAACTACTTTTTAATCTTACTCAATACCAACACGTAGCACTTGTTCTCATTTGCTACAGAAATATTCTGAGTCAGATTATCATTAGTCAGATTTCATAAAACTATTTTAAACCAGTTCACACAAAACCCCATGAGACTAATATTGCAGATAACAAAAATTTAGACATACAGCAGTTAACACATTGAAGATGTCCAGGGAAGACCTCATAAATGAGCTACTGGACTGTGTGAACTGCCACTGTGATGACCATGTTTTCTCTACTTAAGCATTTATATTGAAAGATGAAAGAATCTCAGTTTTCCTTTATTCAAAGCAGTATTTCCTCCTCACACAGAGATTTGCATCCATTGCCAAAGAAGATTATATAGATGCAGGCGTTAAATACTAGCTTCTGCCAGGCTTCACTAGCACGAGTTCAAATACATATTATTTGTCACCTTAATTTTGTTTTTCAGGTATAATTCACCACTATCGCTGATTACACAATGATTGTTCATGTCGGTAGGCATGCCAACAAATGGCATAAGAAACCCTCAGTAACCACTGAACAAAAAGAACATACCATATTTTCCATGAGGAAAATATTCCGGAAATATTCCTGAAAATATTCCATTTTCCATGAGGAAAATATTCCTGTAATACGTTTTCCACGGTATGATTAAGTTGAAGAGACAGAGGCAACTTAAAGATTATTAATAATTACATTTTTATACAGTCTCAATACATTAAAGAGCATTCATTTTTCTGTTAACACGAGTTCATGCATTTTCACTTCCTCCTAAAAGTCCTGCTTAAAATTTGCAAGTGTGTCTTTATATAGGGAACCATTTACGAGTTAAATGCCTATATTGAACAAGTTGTTTCTTCTCTTTCCCTTTGCCCCCTCCCCACCAGTAAAGGAAGAGTCGTTATGATATGAACAAGACTGAAAACAGAGGAAAAACTAGCATTTTGCCAAAACCACCGATATTTATCCATAGTGATACTTCACCAATAAGAAGCTATGCACAACCTCTTAGGAGATTTTTTTCTTTTGAGTCGATAGTCATCATTTCTTCTGGAAAACTGTGCATTATTTATAGCTGCAGATTTCTTAAATTTTCACAGAGTTACGGTTTGTTCACATTATTTTGTTCCAGTTTTAAATCCCAATGTAAAAAAGCCAATTAAAACGTATAGTTTCTTAGTTATGTAATTCTTTATTATTAACCCACTAACAGAGAGAGAGTAGTAACTGCGGTTAAACTGCTTTGCTCTTTCAACACTGCAGGGTCCACGAATTTGGGGCAGGGGAGCAATGTCAAGCCAAGACACTAAATGGTTAAACAAAAAAATTCATTTAACATAAAGTGAGTGAATCTGGCTACTACCAGACTCCAACACAGACCAAGCACTCCTTTACGCATTCTAATAGTTTGCACAGAATTTGATGTGCTCCTTCTATGTGCTGTTTTGAAGCTTCCTTCAATTCCTTACCTTTATGAAGGCGTGTAAGTGAGTTTTCGCTGCTTATCTAACAGTCAATCTTAAAAAAAAATGCACATAAATAACTTTTCCTTAAATAAAACACTAAGTAATTGCAGTGGTCCTCCTTAAAAACAAACAAAAAATTTAACTGCTTAATTAAAAATTTCCCAAATGCACCAGAAAAAGACACTGCTCCTGAAAGTACACCTATTAAATAAAAACAATAAATAAATAAAGAAGTGTACAAACTATTTAATACTTGCAAATTGTTTGTGCTTATGTAACGCTAATTTATGCTTTTACTACGTCTCTGTTGAAGGAAGCGCTTTTCTACGGCTCCCTGGTCTCGCTAGCAGTGCTCTCCCCCAGTCTTGTCCGCACCCCTGCGGCTCACTGAGCCTTGCTAGCAACGTTAATGAGCGTCCTTAAAAATAGAAAAAAGAAGTTCGTGACTTCTCCTATCTAGGTGTTTTAAATACCAGCACTATCAAGCAGTCAGCCCAGGACCCAGGAAGGATAAGGATATGTTGTCAACAAAGGAAAAAAAGAGATAAGGTCTTCGGTGGCCACCCCCTGACCTGACAAAATCCAGGGCTTGATACTGGTCTCCAGGTCAAAAATAGGCTGTCTGCATCTGAAAGCAGCAGAGAACATTTCCACAGTTATCTCTTTGTTAGCTGTTTTGCAAGCCACATTAAGCACTTCATGTAACGGCATCCATATCTGCTGTAACTCGTTTGGGAACAACAGCTCTGAATCATGTTTGAGAAAAAGCATGTTTGTCAAGGGCAATAGGAACAATTAAGAAAAATAAATCCCACCTTGAAGTCCTTTCTCTTGTGCCTGTGCATTATGCTTTCAATAGAAATAGATGTCTTCTTTACAAACACCACCACCATCCCATTCACAGTAAGAGTTAAAACCAAAACACATAGACCTTCATCTGCCTTTGCTAATCAACACAATAATGTTACACATTGGAGGCATAAATGCTTCTAACACGAGACCGAATAGCCACACACAGCAGTAAGATACCCTACGTTCTCTTCCGTTTTATGGACCTAGGAAAGAAATACCATTAACTATTAAATGTTATTCTAAATAATTACAACAAACCAATATCATCAAGTTAAATGAATACGCTACCTTTTCTGATTCATTATCTTTGCTTTTGAGCTTTTCCTCTTACTGATAAAAATTCAGTAATTCCCCATGTTCTTGCTGAGCACTCACATAGGTTAGCAAGGTTCAACTGCATGCGTTGTCCAAGCCAGTATAGCTTAAATCCCAGTCAGCCGGGGAGCCAGGCAGATAAGCACTGGCCTATGGAAAGTTTATCTTTTGAAAGGAAACAGGGTGCTTGAAACAGAACTTAAGGCCAGGACAGTCTGTAAGTTAATGTTATGTTATAGTTCGTAGATTAACAATCAAGTAAATGCATTGACAACAAGATCATCTGCCAGGTTCTACTAGATGTTACCAGTTACTAATCAATTCATTTCTCTTTCGAATAGGCAGGTATTGGACTCACACTTTCTCCACTGAAGAGTTTTATAATTTCATAACAAAATTAAATAAACCAGTTTCTGAGATATGCAACTTAATTAATAAAAAGGTGGTGTGCTTTTTAGCATTTAGAAATGCAGATTTCTTTGCAAAACAGCAGAACAAAGCTTTTTCCATTGCAAGGCTGTCTTGCATAAGAAACCTTTTTCTTTTGTTTTTTTTAAGGAAAATATTTTCTTTTATTTAAAAATAGTATATTCTAGATTCTATAAACTGAGTACTGATAGATTTTTTCAAGACTATACAATAACATAAATTTCTATAATGTTTTTTAAATTCAAGATCAGAAACCAGGTTTTAAAAACACCTTCCAAAGTTGTAATAGTTTAGGAACTCTGCAATGTGACTAGATCGCATTGTTGCATAAAGACATCTTCACTATAAGAAGTATTGAAGGATGATTTTTAAAGTTGTACAAGAAAAAAATCTTCCATTTGCATTTTACTCAGAATTTTTACTACTAGAAAATTCTACCAATAACCTTGGTACTTAGCAGAAAGCTTTAGAAAATAATATTTGACTTTCAAAACCTTCAGGTACAGTGGGATTGTAAGGTATTGAAGAGTTGCAGAGAGTAACTGAAAGGACAGGTATTATTCAGTAGTACTTAACTAGTCACATTTGACAAAGTGTATAGAACAGGACAAAAATCCCTACTAAACCACATGAAATTAGCATTATTCCATGAAATTTGTTCCTGAATGTGCATTCCCTCTTATTTAAAATATTTGTACTCACAAATTTAAATAAATGAGTTATTTCCAAGCCTGATTTAAAAAAAAATAAAAATCATTTAATGTAAAAAAAATTTCAAGGTTTTTCCTATATGTGCTCTGAAAAATAATTCAAAATAGCACCATGGAGATTCAGACATGCCTAAATAGCTTTCACATTATATATGTTTAGTTTAGAAGTGATAAAGAATTTGACCTGCCAGTCTCCAATCTGGGATTCTAACCCCAAAGGGACTTCCTTTGCCAGAAAAATAAACTCCTGCTTTTGGAAGAGGGTTTGTTCAATGACACACAATCCTCTTGATGGGACACAGACGAAAGCACGTATTTTCCTTCTCCACTACACATATATACAAGAATGTGAAACGATTTTAAATAAGAATAAGCCAGTATCTCTCGGAAAGTAATAGCTTCTTGAGCTAATGATTTAAATTTCTGTGCTCAACGTATCTAGAGAATAAGCACAAAAATGGGACATTTTTGCAATCGCCTTCGAGAGCAGAAATACACTGATACGGTAAGCAAGAATGAGCTATAATATGAACAGATGTGAGACTATTTTGTTTAATGTATCTAAATAGAAAATATTTAATTACAGTAAAATTGTCTGACGTGCCACAGTATGCTATTGTTGACTGATGGGTAAACATGAGTGACCATCGATCTTGCTTGTCCCATCCACATTGCATTGGAGTGTCCCATCACTCCCCCCTGACCTACTCAAAAGAGTCTCTGCATAGAACAAGACTTCAGGATGGTTATCAGTTTGATCTTATCTATTATCAATGGGGAAAAAAATGAGCAATACAGCTCGATATCCTGTTCTACGATTTCTGCAAAAATTATTCTTTTTTCTGTAAGTAGAACAAAAGACTGAACAGACCGTGTCACGTGACTGCTTCAGAAAAACCTCCACCTTTAAACAGAAAAACAGCAAGGTTAATACGTACAACCTGACGTTGAAAGACTGAAATAAGTGATTTATGCAGGAGAGAAGTGGTTTATGGTTTGCTCCGTAGCTTTCCTATAAAAGTTATGGTTTGACATAGGTGATTTAGATAAACACAGCTCCTAGGAAACAACAAAATACGGTTCTGCACTACTGATTAACAAAAATTGCCTAATTGGGATTAATTAGAAATTGGGGGCTGAGGTGGGAAGAAAAACGCAATTAAGAATTTTAAAGGAACATTTGCAACATTAAAAAAATCTTACTTGTATCTGAATAATTTTTTTAACCCATTGCTGCTAAAATGATCTTGTACTACTGCAACTGAAAAGTTACATGAAAGTATTTTAACCATATTATGCATAAAGAATTTACTTCTAGACAGACAGCTTTTAAACTTACAGATAAGTTTTTTCTCTTAAAATTAGAAGATGACTGTAAATTCACAAAAAGCATAAGAGGAGTAAAATCTTTTAAAAAGACTGTATTTCAATCAACTGACTTTCCTACTGGCAGTACCACTTTAAACTATGATGGAATTTTAAAAGCTGTCCCAATATATCAAAATCAAACTCAGAATATCTTAACAAATTTCTCAAGTTTCTATGACTAATAGTGTATCACAGAGGCTAAATGCAATCCTGACCTTTTGCGCTTACAGCTACGAGACCTGCAGTCTGTGCGCTGAGCCAACACAAAATCTACGCTTGCAGCAGCACTCTGCACGCCAAAAATCCTTCAAGGCAGGATTTCGACTCGTTTTATAGTCTCTTCAAAATACAGGAAAGGGCTCCCTACTCCTCAGTCGCTCCCTCCTTCATCAACAAAGCCAAATTTTTTTGGAATAGAGACCCTATAGTGCTAGAAAGCCGCTGTTAATAGAGCATTTTCAGGCCTTTGAGAAATGTTACATTTCCAGAACATAAAGTTTTCTGTATCAACCCTGAAAATCTCTGCCCTCTCTCAGACAAACAAATGCTGAATTTCCACTCCCACTGTCTTAAACCAAGTCAGTGGGCTGCATTTCTGAGCAAAAACCTTTCCAGGTGTCAAATCTGCCGTGATTCTCTATGGCATTTCCTGCAAACAGGAAAAAGCAATGGGTATTTCTTCTTTGCGCTTTACACGCAACGTTTAGCTGTTGAGGAAGAAGCAGCCAATTCTTACATGAAAAAATTAAAACCAAAGAAGGTTTGGTAGAGGAGAAACTTGGGATCTGGCAGATCAGGACATGACAGGGCATCAGGAAGACTAGAAAGATTTTGTGTGGGAGAAAACCTGAAGGTGACTATGAACAACAAATGCTCCTTACAAGCAGCCAAACTGAAGATCATCAGGAAACTGTAAAATGAGACATGTGCATCATGTAAACCTCTCCTCTTTCCCTCCTCCCCTACAAGGGGATGTTTTGACACTGGACTGTGGAATTCCCCAGAGACACGATAAAGGAAAAATAAAAACAGCTACCAGCCAAGCAATGCCACGCATGATAAAAACCAGATGAGGAAGTCACTGGGTAAAACAGCAACACGAGCAAACACGGCACACCCATCAAAACGACAATTGTGCTCTTCTGCTAATTAGCAATTGTGCTAATCTGCTCTTCTTTCCAGCGTTTCTCGGCTCCTGTTCCAACCCTCCTTGCCTGAACACATACAGACACAGTAGCAAGTGCCATGCCAGATCAGATCAACCAGCCCAGCAATCCGTGTCCTACCAATGGCAACCTACAGGCAGCTGCCCCATGGGTGATGAGGCAATCACAAGATAACTAAACCCACTTCAGGAAATTTTCTCCTCCTTTCCAGAAGCTAGTTAATACCATGTGTTTATGTCTCTTTTGTTATTCTTCTCTCTATCCCATTTTTCTGGGCTTAACCGAAGGGTAGGATAGCCTAAAGAAGTTCCTACAAAACCCACTCTACAGGATAACTGCCAGTAGATTGAAACCTCCTACCCCAGCCCTAATCTCTCTTGAAGACTTCTTGAACATGGGTTCAAGTGAGAAACCCTACACAGCTGGATGTCAGGATGCACAGGGAGCTGTCGTTCCCCATGTACTCCTCAAACCCTGCCTCTGCACAGCAAGACTGCACCTGTCCCAACGCAGTACCCCTGGCGCCTTCAATTAATGCTGAGAAAATCCTGAGCTAAGTGCCTACTTAAATTTGATGGGTTTGCCATTCAAATGATGGTCCCTCAGCCTAATAAAAGCACCAGTTAGTAAACAACATTATTGCACGAACACTGGCAGAATTATGAGCAACTGCAAGCTGCAATTAATTTGACCTTATCCACCGTGCCCACGCAACCAGTGATGCTAGTGCTGTGGTTTTATTTCAGATCAATGCAAACAACAACAAATAAACATTCCCATCACTTCTCCAAAGAAGAGGAATGAAAATTACCCAGTGCTGCTAGAGAAATTTACAACTGAACAGATGTAAACTACTTCATAACCCTGAGGAAAATGGAATTCATTCACCGAAGTGTAGCTTGAGCTAAGCTAATCCGAGTTGCGTATGTAGTTCTCGCAGAGCTTTGAGTAGCAATCAATCTTCCTGCATTCACCAACAAGTGATTTGTTAATCTGCAGTTTCATAATGTAATAAAGAACATTTGGATTAACCAGCTATCGTCATAACAGCCTGACGAGCTTCCTAAAGTCTCTTGATTACTTATTGGGTATGACAGAGTATGTATGCAGTGAAGCAAACTGGGCAGTATGGATTACATCATGTTCTGCCATCTGGAAAACATTACAAGATAATCACTATTACTGTGAAGCCTCCTGAATCCGTTCTTCATTTATAACGTAACCGTTAGAGCCAGAAAGAGCATCTGAAGAGTGATTTGTAAAATATGTTACTGAAATCCTAAGTAGGATATTGTTTTAAATAAAAACCATATCTAAGTACAAATTTGAATTTCAGCTTATATCCTTAACCAATTATATACCAATGCAAATCTCCACTGATAAATTGTCTTGCTAAATCCATTCTTGCGGTGGATTAGTTAGCTCAGGGAAACCATACTGCAACACAGCTTTCCAGGACCAGCAAGGTCATTTGAAGATTCCCCAGTGACTGGTTAGCAACTTCTTTTCGGTACGCAGTGAGACTCAAAAGTGTGATGGCGTTGGAGAGCAACACAGCAGTTTAAGGTCACTGCCCCAAACAGCTCGGTGGGTGGGTGGGACAGGCTGGCAGCAGACAGAGCCACTGCAGCCACAGGGGCTATAGGTTATTCTTGGGCTATAGGTTATCCCTGTGCTGGTAGGAGCAGAAATGACTGCTCATAGTCAGCTGCTGAAGAGAAATGCTGCCCAAAGAATGCACCGGAGAGCAACTCAGCAGCCAAACATTGTGTTTTGTATAGTCACAGTTGCCTTTAGTATCGCCCACTTTTCCCGTGAGGAATGCCCAGCATCCTATGTTATTTCTGGCCCATGATGCGTGTGCTGCAGGGCTCGCACGCGCTACAGGAGAAGCCAGACATGCTCCTTGCCAGAAAGGGACTAGCACCACTTCTGACATGCAAAGCAAAGTTTATACAACAGCACTTAGATCCATTTCTGTGAAACTTGCTGCATGACTGCAAGCCAATAAGGGTCAACAACGCACAGTAGTTTAGTTTCACAGTGGATCCCCTTTACAGATAGCCCTGGGCTGACACATCCCACTGTGCTCCTTGAGATATTTTGTTCCAGGAAGACAAAGCCAAGCCCTTGACAGGGCAACCTGCGGAGAGCTCAGCAAATTAAACCTCTGGACTGGCTTTCCCAGGCAGCCATTCCCATTTTACTATCAAGACTTCAGTGTCCCTAAGGAGATAAGCAATAGGGTTATTATCCACAGATCAAGAAACCATATTTATAGATGTATATATACGTATACTTACACACACACTATACAAAGCCATGCTCATACAACATTCTCAACAGCTGAACTCTTCCACAATCCCCAACCCCCCAACAATCAGTTCAGGCTAACCTCATCTCAAATTTATTGCAAATGTGGTAAAACCTATCGAAGGAGAACCTTACAGAAGTTGCGGTAAAAGTTACATTGTGCCATGGGCCACACAATAGTCTGAAATCTCGACTGACAGAAAAGTCACAGCATTTGGGGGGAATTTCGAACAGTTCAGGTCTGTCTGGTTTTAAAATCACATCTTGAAAATATAAAGACAGTTTCCAACACATCAATACTTTGACCCAGACTGCCCCAGAAATGTGGTAAGAAAGCAACGGACCTTTTGGACAATAGGGTTTACTGTCCACATCATCATCCTAACACGATTTTTACAGAGTTCCCTGGTTAAATGAGCACAGGTCTTTTTGGAGGACACAACAGCTGTGTGGGAGACCACAATGGAGTATTTATATGTTGGAAAAGGTTAGCAATATTAATAGCTAAAAATGTGAATGATCTCTAAAATAGGAGTTCCTTAAAAAAAATAAAATGGTATATAAGTGCACAAACACACACAGACACCAAAAAACATATGCGCACATAAAGATGTTGCTATATTACGTACAGATTTATTATTAATGTTGAGATGTTTTCTATTCCACCTGCATGATACGCTACACAAGAAAGTTATTTCCTCTGGTTTCGTTATCAGATCACGTGACAGGAAGCTTTGTAGTATTTTTGTACGTTTTAGTGAACACCACTTTATGACCTGGCTCTTTAGTTTTATTACCCACTTAAATAAATACATTTCATGTACCGTTTTTGGAAATAAAAATGAGGATGCTTCAAATTCTTCAAATTAAGTCTACTATTTAAACTATTTAAAGCCACAATACAAAGAAAAGATAAGAATTTTTATAGTATAGTTTTAAAACCATATGTTTAGCTCAGCTAATAAATCTGTTCATGTAAACTCTACAGCATTCAAACAAATGTATAAATGCTCAAGCTACGAAAAGCCAAATATAGTTCCTAGTTCTCTCAATATTTAATCCAATCTATTGACAAGGACATTAGAGAATTTAAAGTGTCTGCTTTAAAATGAGACAAAGCTAGTAAGATATTTTTAAACAGGTGTAGCAATGACAAAATAGTTCCTTTGGCCACGTGGAGAAATGCACTTTTAAGATTGTCTAGAAGTACAATTAGCAATTCCACTAGATTTGCATCATACCCATAAAATTCTCCTTTCCCTTTCAGTGCTTTTTGATCAATTTTAAAGGTAACTGCTGTGCTGATCTCCAGCTTGTGTTGAACAGATGAGCGCTAGTAAATCAAAAGCTGTCCAAATCTCCTACTGTGGATTAACATATACATAATGGCTGCTTGCCCATGACTGGAAATCCTTCTGAAAGCTTAACGCTATCAGGTGCTTCACTTCCAATGGCCAAAACATAATGTAAGATTCCAGAGGAGAAATTATTCAGGCTCCATTTCAAGCACAGAGGTATGTTAACACCATTAAAACCCACTGATTTTGTCAAGATGCTTTTTGTCAAGCATGTGTTTCACCAATGCACAATAACTATGTTCATTTACAAAAACAAACACCAAAAAAAAATCAGTTTTCAAAGCTAAACAGCAGCAGAAGATGCAAATATGACAGCAGCAGAAGTTCTGCGGGTACTATAACATTTCTAATATTGGACTACAGTCTCCAGCTGGAGAAAAGAAAATCTATGAATATAACTAGCCTTATACAAACCCCATCGTCTAGATGAACATCGAGTCCATATGTCAGTCTTAAAATGCAACTTTTCATTCCTGAAAGAATAAGCCGTCTGTGTATTTCTTTACAAGACATAAAAAGTTCACATAAATCTCTGTGCTGACAAATTTTCAATCTGAAGTCAAAAATGGGCAACAGGACAGCACAGCATGAACAGGGGCTGTGGCCAGCTGAGGCAGGAGAACGTACAGAAGAGATGGTTTGCCAAGCGTTTTCTGGAGAGGGCAGGGAGGGGGTGGAAGCTTGGAACAAATTAATGGGCAAGCTGTTCCAAGCACCAAGATTGGCATGGGTAGATGCGTCCAAAAGACTACGGCTCCAGGTTTGTGTTATTTAACATCACCGTCTAGCTATCTAACTACACTGCCACTAAACACCGTGAATAGCAACATGTTTCTCACCAGCAATACAAATGCGCTGTCACCTAACACCCAGGCGTATGAAATCTCCGGTATTTCTGGGAAGTGGGAGAGGGAGGTATGTGGAAGTATACCAGTCGGATCAACAGCACGTGGGATTTGCTTAGGGAGGTGTAACCACACTTACTGCTGTCCCCAGGTACCAGCCACCCTAAAGACAGTTTGCAGCAGGCGGTCTACTCGTTTAGCTGTCAAAGGTAGGACTACATATAGACTCCCAAATGCACGCTCCAGGAGTATGTGGATGCTTAAGGAAATACCTTTCAAAACTTACCACCTCACCCAGGTTCAGGTACCTGACAAAACACCAACGACCCAGCACAGCGGAGCCTGATCACTGCTTGACCAGACATGGGAAACTGCAGGCAAGACTCTCCCAAGATCTCCAACACCACAGCTGCTCCCACTGACAAAAGCAAAGGAACCACAAAAACAGTGAGAAGGAAAGAGCACGTCTCTCCATTTTGCACTACGTTTAGGGTCAACAGCCAGTCCCGAAAGAGGATGCAGAGAAACACAGTGTGCCCTCAGGAGCGTCCTTTTGGCTGTGAAAGGGGTCACTTGGGAAGAAGTCCCACAGCCTGTGCTTCAAACAGTTGATCGTCAAAGAAATCGAGGGACAGATGTCACAGGGGACAGAGACGGACAGACGCCCTTTTTCCTTCGTACCTGTGGGTGCAATGCCGGGTTCTCCGCACAGCGTGAGCGGGACGGTGTGTCACAGGCACTGCGCTGGGAGATGATGCTTTGCAGCAGGAAAGCACACCCTCTGCAGGCTGAAACCCAGAGACTGGAAAACATTACTGCTCTGTGCAAGCCAAGAGGATCCAATTTAATTTCAAAGGGATTTTTCATAGATTCACTGAAATGCGGGAAGAAGAATTCAGTATATCCAAATCAGTAGAAAAGAGGGGCAAATCTACGGTTTATAAGCAGTTCCACTGCACCTCCTGTGCTGGGCCCACATCACCCCTTCCACCCAAACAAAAGAAAAGGCGTATAAACAAAATAAAGTAGGAATAAGCTTGCACAGAACAAAAGATTTGGAGAAAAAAAGCGTAACAAAACATTTTCAGTTATTACATAATTTCCTATTATTAAGGTCAAATGAAAATTATTTGTTTGAATTCTTTTTACTGTTTTTTTTTAAACTGTGCTTCTTCACAACATTTTCCGGAAGAAAAACATGGAACAGATATACAAAATCATCATCTTACTTGCTAATTTTTTAACAGATCAAAATAGATTTTAAACACTTACCATGAGGCTTCCATCACTGTAAATAACTACAGAACTACAAATTAAGCATAAAACTAATTAAACAAGCATCGAGTAGCTAAAGTGTGTCCACAGAAAAGATGAATATAATTATAGATTAGCAATTTGAGAAGAGAATATTTTGAATAAGTAGGTAATTAAGTTAAGAGAGGCCTAAAGAAAGATTTCACACTCACATTCATATGCTGAAGCAGTTTAAAAATAGAGAGCAAGAACTGGCTGACTTCACCTTTTAATTTTAGCTGGGTGATGAGCTGGTCCCAAAGACAGAAAGGCACAGCAGGATTTTTTCTCAGCAAAGTGCCCTTCGTATTTTTATGCGAAGGAAATGCAGTATGTTCTATTAATATCCTGCTGTAGCCCTAGATAAGTCTAGGCACCCTTTCAATCAGGAAAAAGTTCTGGTTTGTTTCTTCAAATCGCTTGTACTCTCAAAGACACACGCACAAGTTGGAGAGCCTCCTGACTGCCCCGGCCACTGCACAGGTAAATAAGGTAAATAACAGGAAAAGACACTTATTTCGTTTTCCTCCCATCAGTCAGCCCTTGCGATTACTAAAGCTGTAAGTATGCCACTTTCTCTCTCATGAGGAGGAAAAAGCAAACGACTGAGTTTGCACCTTGAGATAAGTTTAACTTCATTCTCATTTTAATTAATAGCCGGAAAAGAAAACGTTGATACCAGCCAGACCAAGACGACATTGCAGAAAGGAAAAAAAAATAAAAAGAAAAGTTGTTTGATGCAATGCCGGCATACTGCCTAGGCTCTCCCAAAGAAGCTGAGGAGAAGTACATAGGCGTTTCCCCGCATAACGGAAGATCGGTTCTTCTTCTGGGTACCCTCCCTCACACACTTCACCTTCCCGAGATATCTCTGATTAACCTAACCCAAACACAACCTTCCCCACAGCAGGTCCCGGCCCATCCAACACTGTTTCAGTCTGGCAAACTCTTGCAGCAGGGCAGGGCTGAAACCCTCCCTGGTCAATAGCATCTCAGGGAGAACTTTTCTGCCCTTCAGGGAATGGTGGAAATGGAGGATAACCAGCATGCAGATTATTTTTCCCACATATTCTTCCCAAAGTAACAGCTATCCAAGTGAAGATCAGATTCTCCCCAAAATCCTCAACTGTCTCAAAAGCACCTTTCTAACTAAGACTGATTTTGCTTGATAGATGGTAATGGTTAAAACCTAGGCAGGAGTCTGAGATAACCCTGCGGTGAAAACAAGCCCGCTAAACTTCCATGGTTTCCCTCATCTTCCACAGTCGCATCCCCTTGCTTATATTTTAGAGCAACGATCAGCAGCAAGACTCTAGATTCACCCGCCCCCTCATGTTTAGCCTTTAATTATGGATTCGTCTTAGGCTCCACCTGTAAACTTCTTACATGTGTACATACTGGTCACTGATTCACTCCAGCTACTTCTGTGAATAAGCACTTGCAAATTTTATTTGCCAGGGAGATGAAATGTGAGTTAGTGCAAGTCTGCATTAACATCCTGCTGGTCAGCAATCACCAGGCGAGGATGCCCTGCCATTCTTATCGACAGCCCACTATCTTAGTGAACTGTTTGCCCAAAAGCATAGGAGGTCCGTGCTGTCCTCTTAGTGACCTGCTTCCAATCCATTCGGTTCTTGAGGAAATACAGCAGAGCACAACACTTACGCAAGTGAACCTAGGAAGATGTACATAGTTTGCTTACACCCCTATACCTGACATCTTTTGTTTTTAATCTTAAAACCATTTTGCATTTTTAATTACTGTAGTTCTTCCACAATCCTACCCCAATCCCAATTCACGTTAGAAGTTCCATATTGTTCTGAAAACTGTTTTCCATTATGAGATACAGATGAAGGGCATCGTCTTTTCTTCCAGCTGAAGCATGCCCTGCATTTCATTTGTACACATGTAATTAGCTCATTTACTCTTATCACGCCTAGCATTTCTAGTTTAAGCGTCAGATACCAAAACTGGCCCAGGCATCGACAGCACTCTATCCTCACCACAGGGATGACATCTTCCACTTGACTTCTTGCTTTCAATGAAGTTAAAGCACTTGAAACTGAGAATTGAAGAGATGACCAATTCCATTTCTTTTACCGAAGACCCCTCTGTTTTAATCAAAGATGCCTCCTTGCAAGAAGGTTGTCAGCTGATATTTTTACCTTCTCCTGCTTAAGTTCAACACAAAGTTTGTAGGGTGAGATCATCACTCACTGTATCACTATTTATAGTTACTTACTCTATCCTTATCCTAACAAGACCTTAATCAACAAAGCTTCTGATCCTCCTCAATTAAAATTTTAACATGAAGGAATTTTTGTTTGAAGGAGCTTTTAATATGAATGAAATTTCTGCTTTTCTTGCTCTAAAAAAAAATTATTTGAAAATTCAATTAAAAGACCACCATCAATTCTTCCTTTCCTTTTCATAAATAGTTCAGATAATGCTTCTCTATCGCCCTCCTCTGTAAAGAAATTATTGCTGGGTTATAGGTATGAGAGGCTGGTTTTATGTAGCAGAGGATAAAGAGATTCAATTTATCTTTGCCTCTTCCTGAAAGGGAAAAAATATCCCTTTGGAAGAGTTCACCATGCAGACACACCCCTTCCTTCTACACAGCCCCCTTGCCCCTTCAGCAAGGTAATACACCAGACTCCACCAAGTGGCAAGTACATCCTTGGCAAAGCAGTTCAGATCTCAGAAGGAAACGCACAAAATATTCGTTAATTGCTCAAACAAGCGGCTAAGTCTGAGTCGGCTCCCAGAGCCCATCCAGCAGGATACAAATCCAGGGGAACAACAGGAACCTCTCCTCTGGCTTTATCAGGCTGCCAGGTGGGGCCCTAGTATGTAAGAAGCATTCTCCAGGGCTTATCAAAGATGCGATATAGTCACTGGTTTTACTGCATGTGTATAGAGCAATGAGCCTGAAGAGGACGTGTTCTCGAAGCCAGGCTTCCAGCTGCTCCAGCAACATCATTACCATCAAACCCTGGCACCCGAAGAAGCGCCTGCTGCTCTCACCGCTGCCGCCCATGCACTTCTGTTATTAGAGCAGTGGTCACTCTGCCAGCTTCGCTACAGATAAAGAAGTACAATTACCTCAGGGAGTTTAAATTAAGAGCAGTCTTTCTGTCTCACAGAGCTGTATGTGACTCTGTCACGTTTAAGCTTGAAGAAACATTTTTTCTGCCTCCCTTGATGATTCTGTTATTTCTCAAGAGCAGGGGCTGGAGGTGGGGGGCGAGAAGTGAGGTACTCCAGGTCTCCTCAGATTACCCAGATCGGGGGTTCACTTGTCACAAGTCACAGCCGCAGACAGTCTCTGCCTCGTCCACTGGGAGTCAACCAGCAGGCTAGGCTATTTGTACAAACTGCCGGCTTGGAGGAAAAAGTAGATACAGAGCTGGTGTGCTTCTAGTGAGGTCCCCCTGGCATCCAGCTAAGAGGTGAGAAAACTAAATATAACAAACTTAAAACTACAATTATTGTAGGGGAGCTTGCCAGGGCCGCTCTGAAGCTCCTAATGGTCTGTCGGGGATTTATGGATCAGCTGTGAAAATTTACTCACAGCTAAAACTTGCCAATCAAGTCCTCGGCTTTGGAACACTGCTACCAACTTTCACGTAACACAGCTTGAAATTATAGAAGCGCCAAGGCAAAACAGTAGGTTTTAATGCTTCAAAGAAGGGCACACAAAAGAAAAATCTATCATACTAAACAGGTCAATAGGAAATGTGGGGGGAGTCTGTCTTCCGTGGTTTTGTATCTCTGTGCAAAAGGGTCTTATATTCTACAGAGCGGGAGGAGATTACAAACAGACCAGTGCCAAGTACTGCCAAAACGCACAGTAAGAGACAGTATGTTGTACAGAAAAGGCTACAAACGGCTGTCTTGCGGTTTAGAGCAGATTCTCCCCGCAAATTATGCCAGCAATCCAGAAAGTAATCTTAGTTGCTGATATCTTATGTCCTTGCCACATGGATTACGGTAAAATGGGATCTTCATAAAATTTATAAAAGCTCCTTTGAATATAGGGGGAAATACCACAAAATTGTACCTGTTGTTTTCATGTTATTACATTAAAAAACTGCAGCAAATGTTAAAAAAAAAAAAATCCTGAGAACTTGACACGGAAAACAAAGCAAGTAGCCCACTTAGATGAGAGATGTAAGAGAGTGGGTTTTTTCTCCCAAATGCTTAGCACAAATTGGAAGACAGCAGTGATGGCCACCTCTAAGTGCAGCACTGTGCAGAGGAGCTGATGGGCTCTTTGTACCCTCTCCACCTCCGACTCTACAAATCCCTACAGCTAGTGAGGCTTTAACACTCCAGAGTATTGGTTTTAAAACAGGTCAGACCATTAATACGCTATTAAGAAGCACAAAGGAGCATGGATCCATACTCCTCCCTGCGCAGCTCCATGCTCTCTTTTAAAAGAGAAGTTTCAATGCTGGAACGCAAGGTAACTTTCTATTATTTTCTTTGGCTTCTACTGTATTAGGTCTCTCCTATCAGCAATTACTGTTCTTAACATTTCTGTGCAGGATTCCTAGTGACCTGGCCAAAAAAAAAAGGCAGTAAATAGTCATGAAGCCTTGCAGACTTAGATGATAGGATCTGATCCTCTAAAGCCTTACACACATAAATAAACCTCATGTGTATGAATAAGGCTTTGCAAGATCCGTCTCATAGTATATACACTATATCCAAATAGGAATTTAAGTCTTATTTAACACTGACAAGCAAACTGGCTTGGTCACCTAACATATTTACGTAATATATAAGGCATGTTGATTTACTCTGCACAGATATACTTTAACCATCTAAACAAAATAACTAAATCACTTCTAGCCCTTGCAAAGTTCCATTTCACTCCTTCTTTTTTTTTTTAAGGAAATTCAATTCTTTAATATTTTGCAATGCAGAAAATCTATAAAACCTAGGTTGAACAGTAATGATCCCTTGTCTTTTAGAATTCTGATCTACCAAAGATACACTGATATGTGATTAATTTAAATTTTTATTGTGAAATTAGAATTAGCTAGTTAGTACTTTTTACTTCTCCAGGAGCTTGAAAAGAGAAGGTATGTTCAAATAAAATCCAAAACAGTAGAGAAAATACAAGAGTTGACTTGGATTCAAGTACCACAGAACTTTTATTCTTTTATTTACACCACTTTACCTATGAACCTGTTTGTCCATGCTGCCAACAGAGGTGTCTACAAACACCATCCCAGTCAACCACTATTCTTCTGTATTACTTGCAAACATGTTCACCTCCAGACACATGACTGACACTCTCCTAAGCGTAACGCACGTCAGAGTAACCTGAGGCAAACCTTTCGGGCCATCTCAAAGACAGTCAACAGAAAGATGCCAGGAAAAGGGTAAGCCCTGCCTGTAGCGTGAGGAGAAGGTGTTGCTACAGGGTAGAATAGTGACCTCGGTAAATAAAGGCAAATAAAGAAGAGAGCCCAATGTCTGGTTGTCAGTTGGCAGGACGGTGGAAAGCTGTAGGTGACCTTACAAGAATGTGCCATGAGTGGGGCACAAATGCATGGCGCAGAGCACACGGATAGCAGAGGTGTGAATGTTAAGATGTGTTAATGGAAGAGTTTGGAAGAGAAGAGGAGCCTAGGGCTGAAAAAAATACCACCCTAGCTTGCTAATATTTCTCGCTACGGTTTCAGGAGGCAAGAGTCATCTTTTCTCCAAATCCCATCCTCAGCCTGAATTGTGCATAATCTCTGACAAAGAATTTTATGGCGAGGAGCAGAGGAAATTTTTGACAATCTCTGGAGTGGCACGCAGACTGCAAGCCATGCAAACACACATAGCTATGCACAGCTCTGCAGGGACTGGAGCAAACTTCTCTGTACCAGAAGTTAATCTGCTCTCGCGCTAGTTCCAGGCAGAGCAGAAAGCAGGGTGAAAAAGACATTATTAAAGCATTATACGGCATTTTGTTCTCAATAAGTATTTTGTAATTTTATTTTACAGTTTTTTAAAAACCTGAGGCCAAAAAGAGAACAATAAAAGTTGGTCTGTGTAATGAACTGTATGTGTCATCAACCTAATAAAATTACTTAGCACATCTTCCCCTAAGAAGAGACCATGTTAATAAGCAGAGACAGAAATAATATTTCTTACTGCAGAAACAGACTGTGGTCAATTTACTGCTGCTTTTCAACTATCCAATATGCAAAAGCCCACAGAAGAGTATTTGTCATGTCAGTAGTGTCAGCCATCAAGCCACTTGTTGCAGAGGTACTTAAAGTCTATTTCGTAAAACGAAGATTTAAATGTAAGTAAAAATGCAAGAGCAACTCCTGCACATTTCCAGAGAAGTGGCCCTAGCTCACAGACACCATCAACTTACACATCTCCCCCATCCAGGAAAAAAGCCACAATGCGTAAAACTGTAGCTTTTGACACTACCGACTTCAAGACATTGTACATTGCCTGAATTCTAATACTCTGCAGCCGACTGTACAGAAAATCACAAGATTTATGGCAAGTTGAGGAAAGCTAAGACTGGATAACATCAGATGCTTTTGGTATCTCAAAAGCCAGTAAGCCAGGGAAGGGAAGTCAGCCAAGGAGCTTTCTCATAACCTGCCCACAGTACCATTTGCTCTGTCCATCCTGGCCGGCAGAAGACGTTACTCAAGGGAACAGGAGTTAAACACTCCCTTATCCTGTCCCTGTCTTTTCCTGGTAAGAAGTATATCTAGAAGTGATGAAGCAGAATATTACCCCATCCCTCTTAGAACAGTCACCATCATTAACGTTTCATGTAACAAAGGCTTTAGAGTTAAAACCATGCAGGAGATGGACTACACTTCACAACCAGTATAGCGGCAGATTTGTATCATCCCCAGAATCAGGCAGGGCTCATGGCATCTTTGGAGCATTCTGCAAAGGCTGACGAGACACCTGCATGTCTTTAAACAACGGAGATGATGGAGGACAAATCTGAACAGCATCATTTAGTGCAACAGCCACACAGCGCAACTCTACCCCAGTCCCACTCTCTGCCCGTTCAGCTCATCTCCCAACACGGACATGCAGAAAACTAAGAACAAATCCACTTTCCTTGTAGTTCCTCAGAGGCATGAGATAAATACGCAGCTTGTGGTACATTTAATATCAGTTAAACTCACATTTCACAAGTTTACATACACAGAGACACAAAAAAAACCCGCAGCAAGCCTGCAACAAAATAATTGCTGATGCACTCATAAATACTGATCCTTTAAGAAAACAAGCCTTTGCCTCCTTCCTGCAACAGAATACCCAATGCTTTTATTTGACATTTTTTCTAAATAGGCAAGAAGCATTTGAAACACAGGCTAGGCTTGAGTTGTCAGAACAGGGCAGGTATTAAACGTTTCTAAAACCCCAAGGGGCAGGTTTTCTGGCTTCACCCAGTGTGTGAAGTGACAGCTTCACTGTGACGGGTCATTAGTGTGACAAAGAGAAAGCAGCTGGACGTAGAGGGGCAGAGGCTAACAGAGCGATTACAACCTTAAATCAGCTATAAAATGTTACAAAGGATGAAGAGGGGGGAAAAAAGGAGGGATTATATTCAGGGGAATGAAGTCAGTCCGATAAAGTGTCTAGCTGCAAATCAGATCAAAGGAGTTAGTTTAAATAAAAAAAAAAAATCAAGACAGCTTACTCTTCAGAAAAAGCAGATTCTATTTGAAAGAGTAAAGTGACTAAAATTATTATTTCATGCAAACAATCCATTTTTTACCACCCTAAATAAATTTCTGCAGTCCTCGATGAAGTATAAATACATCTTTGAAGATCTAGTTGCTCCCGTTTTGACAGCCCCCAAAAAGGTACTGAGGTTTTTACCCATCTCC
Organism: Mycteria americana; assembly: GCF_035582795.1. Classification (NCBI taxonomy): domain Eukaryota; kingdom Metazoa; phylum Chordata; class Aves; order Ciconiiformes; family Ciconiidae; genus Mycteria; species Mycteria americana. The sequence continues at coordinate 12,230,179 of NC_134370.1, forward strand.
GTTTTCCTTTCCTGCAAATGGGGTCAGAAAGATTTTAGCATCATCACCACAGAGTAGCAGTAGCTCAGCAGGTCACACGTAACCACTCACTGCCCGGTGCACGCAGCTTTGAATGGACAAGGGCTGAATTAAGAGGAAAACCAAAAGAACACATTTCCCAGTCTTCCCATTGATGGGAACAGTAGTATTAAATTTCCAATAAAAGCAACATCCAGGCAACTTAGTTACAGTAAAGAGGGTTCCATTGCCATGTGTTGTGGTCCAAAAAACCGGTTACTACATCGCTTCTTATAAAGTGCGTATTATTTAACTTTGTACTGAAGTTGATATCACTGCTGTTATCTCTCTCTCCACTAAAATATGTGAAAGAATTTTGACATTTCTGGGCAACTAAGAATTGATTGATAACTGATAATACAAGCCAGATCACACGAAGTTTGCATGCAAGGCATTCCTTCTAAATTCTTTTTTCTGACCCCTTTTCACTTTGTACCTCTGTGGTCTCTCTTCAAGCCTTAAATTTAATTTTATTGTGCTTTTCTCCCAATAAGCCATTGGGTTTTAAATAAGAGTTTAAAAAAAAAAACACAAACAGAAAAAGATCAAAGACAACAGAAAAGATTTTGAGACAAAGAAACCCGCACTTTCAGTCATTTTTGTTTAAAACAGAGAATATCCATATGATTAATTCATCTTTAAGCTTTGGGTCACACCTGATACACAGGAGGGGTCATTGGTTTCCATCAAGAAAGAAAATTAAAAAAAAAAAAAGTATTTTAAATGAGAATTGTTAAGAAAAGGAAATGTTAAGAGAAAAGAGAAATTTTAGTTACCTGACTTGAAGGTAGTTATCATTCCCGATGCTACTTTTTGTAAGCAACTAAACTTAAAAGTGAAGCACCCCCAGGTGTCCCTGTCCCTGCCCCTCCATGCACACACACATTTGGTACACAGACTTTAAGTCCTGATTTTAATGTCAGGTGTCAATAATTACACAGCAAGAAGGCAGACAATTCCAAGAAAACTGAGGTTCCCTCTCTGTGTGTTTCATAGCGTACAGAGACAATGAATGGGAAACACAAGGAGGAGTTTAATAACGTGGGTTTAGTTCCCACATTCTCTGGCAGTCCCACACCATGCAGGCTGCTTTCTCAGCTCCTGTCCCGTGTTTTGGTAAGGCTTCTCAGCTAGGACAGCTACACCACTTTCCGTTTTGTTTTCATGTCCATTCAGGGCTGTTACAGTTGTTACAACACAAACTCGATGACTTTTCAGGGCTCTGTCGGGTAGGGGAGCAACTCTAATACTTTAAAAGGCAAATAAATATGGAAAGACTGGATCACTAACAGTAAGAGGAGAAACAGTAAAACCAGTGTTTCTCCTAACGTCCCCTTGTTAAGTATCAGTTTAGCCTTTGCCATATATGCCAAACTATTTGCCATGACTAATGTATATAATGGGAGTACATTTCATATTTTGTCTCTCCTGAGAGACCTTGAGTTGGGAAAAAGAAAGAAAGAAAAAAGAAAAATAAAACCCCACGCTTTACACAAAATAAACACACAAGGAAAAAATCAAAAAGCACATGCTTAAACGTAACGGGTTTAAGCTTAAAAAAAAAAAAAGTCGGAGGTTATGAAACCCAACAAGTTTCCTCCTCGCTGCTATAGGAAATAAAGCATTCAGCACCAGCCTGCTTACTCCTGTCTGCCCCCAGCACTGGCACAAACTGATGACGACTCGGGCGCAGATGTTGGAAATTCCATCGTCCTTCCAGAGGAGCTCAAAATCTCAAGGGCACAACCCCTTAGGAAAAAAAAAAAAAATTAACTTTTGTTTTCCCCCCATTGTTTTAAGATGTCTTTATTCAATTTGTAAAACAAACGTGTGCTCCTATATCAACGCAGGGAGTTAAAACTGCTCCATTTCCACTGAGCAGATACCACCCATGACAAATCATTAGAACCGAAAGCATGCAACCAGCCATTAAAACATACAAAGATATTGCATTTCAATACAATTCGGTCTCCTACAATTATGGAGTTTACTTGCGGCATGTTTTAAGCCAGAACTTTCACAGAAAGCACGCTTCATGCAACATCTTTATAGTTAGCACGCAGCCACCACTCAGTCCTTTCTCTCAGTTATTTCCAGCTAGTTGCTCCATCAGACTGCTATGAATGACACACCTGGAATTATTAATAGGAGTCTCCACTCTCTCATGCTGCTTGGGTACTCCAGTCAATCTAACAGAGGGTGCTAAAATGTGCCACGCACTGAGCTGTCATCTAAAAATTATTTTGCAAAACCATCTCCAAATTATAAACAAAAATCTTCTCATAAGAGCAGACTTACCTAAAGAGGGAAAAAACAAACAAACAAACAAAACAGCAGTTCCAAAAACGTATTAAAACCTTTCTGTGCAGAACAGGTATGTGAGGTCTTTTCAGAGATTTCCCAAATGTTGGTGCTACAGGCCCTACCCTGCATTTCCACTCCTTCCCCACAACCGCAGTAGAAACCGGTTACGAACACTAACCAACGCCATCACAACTGTCCTTCTCCTTCTTCTCAGTCTTCTGCTTTATTTCACATGCAAGTGTATGGTTTTGTAAGCCATCCTCCGTAGTGTGTAAATTCAGGTTTCCCTTCCCCACCAGCTTTTCATTCTCAGCGCTACAACCTAAGGGCTTTGACTGCAATAAAGCTTTTACTTTCGGAAAATAAGAAGTATTTTCCCATCAAACATCACAACAACCTGCACAGATAGAAAGCTTTAACTGTTCTGTAAATCTCATGATTGGACCTTTATTATCAACTGAAATGACGTTGTCACTCAGGGGAAAAATACAACATGTAGACAGCATATTTCAATTTATATCTTATTGGTTTTGGGTACTATCAGCAAGGAATTACAACCTAGGGATTTGGTTATATTTTAATATTAAAATTACATTATAAATGTTAAAGCACAGGGACATTTAAAGAATATGGTACATGCTACTTGCATTGCATGAGTTCAGTCAATGTAGCTGCTACCAAAAACATTTCAGATCTCCAGTTTTGCTAAATTTTAATCCTTGTTCAATGCTCAGCGTTCACAGTGAAAGTTTACCAGCTGCCTAAGTCATTTTTTAAAATTATATTGGCCTTCACCTAACACCTGTAAAAATTTCTAACAAAAATACTGGGGGGAAGAAAGAAGGAATCCAGAGAGCTTTTTAAGTTTAAATGGTATAAAAATAGAAGTGTTGAAACAGGGAGATCCAGTTAAACACCACACAATATTCTGACCTACACTGCTCTGAATTAGCATTCTGCAACTGCACGCTTGTTTACTGCAGCTCACAAAGCAAAAAGACGGCAATTGTTTAAATAAAAACGTCAAGAAAATCAAAATGCGCAGGAAAAGAGGTTAGTGTTTTCTTTCCTAGTAATGAAACAGCAAGTTCATTTTGCAGAAGAATCACTGCTTTCCTTTCCACCCTATTTTGCCAGTCATGATACCTGTTCTAGCATATTAGAAATAAATTCAGAAGAGCATTAAGATATTCCCTAACATCTCACTTCCTAACAATCACCAAATATCCAATTCAGATTATAAAACACCAAGTTATTATCAGTAAAGCAAAATATAATTTGCCTGCGTTTCCAATTAAATGCAGGGTGGAGATTTATTAATTATCAGGCAAACACAGAGGCGCGCACCAAATTATGCCGCACGGTTACAAAACTGTATGATCAAGTTGCAGGACCTTAGATGGAGACGGTCCATGTTTCCCATTCTGCGTCACATTACCATGACAAAGATCAGTCAGAACATGGCACCTCTCTCAAATCTTTCCATTAAAGATAGGCTCGCAAGTTTTCCTACCTATAACTTGCTAGCAGGCACAACTGGCAAAAAAGGCGATGCCTTTGTACGTAACATACGCCGCATTAGAAATACAATCACGAAGCAGTCTCGACAGCTTCACCTATCCGACTTGCAATACGCATCCACCTAAAATCTTGATAAACGTGAAAAAATGAGGGCCGTCTTTAGAGACCATGGTTTAAAATTTAAGACTGATTTTGAGTAAGTGTAAATTACCTTCTGGTTGCACAATAATTCCTATGTAGCACTGTAGCTGCCCAGCGGACTTAGGAAGTGACCATTAATGTTTTGGTTTCAATGCAAACTCCCAAGTCTGTATATCCAATTAGGAATAAAAACGTAGGTAACAAGAACAGTCAACGTTCTCACGATTAAGTTACAAAACACGATTTAAAAGCAAACAGACAAAAAGAAAACCAAGCATCAAGAAATTTATGGGCCACACTCCACAGCAACTTTAAAAGTGCAGTTTCGTACATATTTATAAAAGATAACACAATTCCCAACTTGAAATAACGTTCACGCTCTAAGTTTGCTGCAACGTTAAAGCATACATGCACACATATATTTATATATGTGTATATATTTATATATGTGTACGTATGTGTTTTGCAAATACAAGTGAGAGAATTGAAAGCGTCTCCTCCGTTCGTTACGTTGTCGGGTTTTGTTGACAAAGTGATGAAGGCGATGCCTAAGCCAGCGCCTTTCATGAAGGGGTTGTTGCAGAAAGCAGCGCAAGCCCAGCTGCGAGGCCGCCGCAGCTCAGCAGTGCTCTGTCCCACTCGCGTTCCGCTTGGCGGCCCAACGCAGGCTCAGGCCCGTTGGTGGCCTGGGACATAATGTCAAAAGCGTTTCTCAACCTACGCTGCTGCGCAGCGCCCGGTGTCCTGCTCGTCAACTCAAGCAGCAAATCTTAAAGCAATAGAAGGCAATTCTAACGGCTCCGTAACTGGGCGTTCGTTAGTAGATTTACTGCTCTGCTAAAAGCCCCCATCTCTTGTAACACGTTACGCCTTGGGAAAAATCAGATACAGTGCACGCAACCATCTCGAATCAGCACAGATCAGCTTATGTGTCGCTCTGCTTCACGTACTAACTACGGAGCGTTCGGTTTGTCTTCAAGCTTCTCATTTAGCCAGAAAAGTACCGCTCGCACCACTGCCTCTGTGCGGCAAAAGTACTTTTTCCCTCTCTTTCCGGATGGAAAACGAAACAGCAAAATGCCGCTCGCATCGTTGCCCTCCTTAATAAGCCTTCCACGCATGCACAGGCTGCTTTTTCTGTGACAGTTTTGCAGAGATGCGACCGCTTCTGGCACAACGCGAGCCCCCCGCTCCAGGCCCGAGGAGGAGACGCCGCAGCCGCCGGCAGCGGAGCGGCTGCAGGGCACGGCACAGGCGGCGGACCTGGGAAAAGCGGAGGAAACTCTCCCGGCCCAGCTGCCGGGCGGCGCGGAACCCCCCGGAGGCGAGGCGGTACCGGGGCGAGCCCTCGGAAAACCGACGCGAGCGGCTTGTCGGGCAGAACACTCCTGCTGGGAAGCGGGACCGGTGCCGGTCTTTAGGGGGATACGTGCCCCGCATCAGCGGGGCCGGCCCCGCCGCCACCCGCACGGCCGGAGGCGAGGCTGAGCCCCGCGGGGCAGCGCTCGGCCGGGACCGGGCCGGGCCGGCCCTCCGCCCGCCCGGCTGTCAGTCTGGGCGCGGGGGAGGGAAGGGGGGAACCGCCGCCGGGGAGGGAGAGCGACCCGCGCCTGCCCGCCCTCCCGGCCCGGCGGAACGCGGGGCGGCTCTTACTTGTGGAGGAGCTGGGGCAGGCTGGGCGGCGGCGGCATCCCTCGGCCGGGGCCCCGGCTGGGGGCCCCGCTGCGGGCATCGCTCTCCGGCGGGTCAGCGCCGCGGGGAGCCGGGGCCTGGCTCATGGCAGCGGCGGGGACCATGCGGGGCGGCCGCTGCGGCGGGAGGCGCGGGAGGCGCGGGTGGCCGCGCAGCCCTCCGCCGCGGCGGAGGGAGGGAGGGAGGGAGCGAGGGAGGGAGGGAAGGAAGGAAGGGAGGAGGGGGCAGAGGACCGGCCTCGGAGGCAACCGCGCTCCCCCCGCCGCCCCCCCGCCGGGCTGCGGCCGGGCTGGCGACGGCGGGACAGGCAACCCCCTGTGGCTGCCACCGCGGCTGAGCCCGCCCTGCGGGAGGGCTGCCGCCTCCGACCGGGGGCGGCCGGCGCCGCACGGCAGCCTCAGCGGCGCTGGCGGGGCCCGCGGGGCGGGCGGTGCCCGGGCCGGCTCCCCCCCCGCCGGCCGCTGCCGCTCCCGCCGGCCCCACCTGGGCGCCGGGCCCGCTCCCTCCCGCCGCCGGCACCTGCCCGCGGGAGGGACCCCGCCGCGGGGCACCCGGCCCCGAGCAGCGCTCCTCCCGGGCGGCGGCAGCCCGGCGGCCGGCACGAGCGGTGTTGCCCCTTGCCGGGCCGGGGCAGGGGGGCCGGGCCGTACCTGGCCGTGCCCGCGGCCCGCCGCGGGGGCTGCGCTGGTAAAGGAAAGGGCAGCGCGGTACAGAGCGAGCGGCACCGGCCTGTTGACGCTCCGGCAGTGGTTTACAAACATCAAATCTTTCCCCTTCCCAAGGGCAGGGGGAAAAAGCGTGCGTATTATTTTAATCCCTCGCCTGTAACACCTCTGCAGAAATGTTATTAGTCATTTATCAGACATAGGCTTTGTCAGCTGACACAAAACGGGAGAGGAGAGCATGCCCCAGCCAACCATATGAACCTTCTCGGGTAACAGAGTCATCCCTAACGCAAATCCCCGGTCCGCAGAACCAAAGAACCCGCTTTTAATAAAGGATCGTCAATCTTGGGTGCCCCCCTTCCCAATACGTGCATCAGCGGGATCAAGACCAACCCAGCAAGGCTTTACCCACTGCTGTAATAACACAGGATTAAGGATTGGAATTGCCGCACGATGATACGGTGTGACCAAAAGGTTTTACCTGCACATATTTTGGGAGGACATTTCAGACGACCAACGGAGCAGAAATTGCGCTGCTCGTACCAGAAAAGTCACACTGAAAACGTTCCTTCCAGGTCTTCTTGCTTCCTTTGTAGCATGCTCTGTCTGTTAGAGAGCGCTGACTCAAACACCATTTCAATACTTGCTCCTGCGCACCCTCCCCCCAACACACATACACACTCACACACGCACCCAGGAAAGCAGAAGCATCCTGGCTTCTTTGAAAAATTAATCCTAATTCAGGGGAAAGGTTAATTTCGGAGGGGGTCAGGTTCTCTTCCCCTTTGCACCTGGCATAGTCATTTTACAAGTATGTAGCCTTGTAAATGGGTACAAAATACTACCACCAGCGACTGGAAAATTTTAAGTTATTCGCATTTATCACGTACTTTGTGCTTTGCAGATGGAAAACACTAACCAGGTGCAGGGCAGCGGAGAATCGGGCCGTATTTCAGTTGCACAGTGACTTAGTAGTAACGTAACACCAAATGCACCTTCTAAAAATGAATAGCAATCAGTACTTCTTTAGACACATCGACTTACACACACTATATTCTGAGAAATACAAACAACAGAGCTTCACATCATTTCCCCAAAGGGCGAAAATTATGCAGTATTATTTGTTTTCTGGTTCAGCGAGGGCCAAGGGGTGGTCAGCACCGTGTAGCTAATAGATGGCTGATCTTCCAGCAAAGGAAAGGTAAGATCTGGCAGACAGGTGAGGCAATGCATGGAAACAAAAAGTTTAGCATGCGGTCCTATCTTTGCCTGAGGTTCAAAGTGCGTCTCAGGTGTGCACTGATCATCCACAGAAAAAATGGCTTTGTGTGAATTTCCTTCTTGTTGCAGCAGCAGAGAAAGCCCTTGAGAGGCCAAGCGACAGCCACTTTCTGCTGCCTGTAATTATTTGAGGAAGTGAAAGATGGTGACTCATGGCTCAGAGGGCAGCAGGAGCACAGCTATGACACTAATGCGTGGCCCTGGATTAGAAGGTGGATAGTCACAAGAACGTGTCACTTCGCACAGACAGTTATATTACATCACTTGTAAAAATGGATCAAGTGTGTTTTACTGGCACTACTATTTCTGCATTTAATACATACAGTGAGTGTACAACTTGGCATCCAGGCTCAGCATGGGGTCTTAAAACTCTGCAAAGATTTTTTTCCATTCACTCTCTTTAAAGCCACAGTCCTCATCCCCACGTCTGCTTTTTGTCAAGGTTTTTTCTCTTTTTCTGTCATACCACAGTGTTTGGCGTGGCACGATCTAGTGTGGCAGGAGCACTGCCCCCTCACCGCCAGCTGGTCCCTGCCTTACCAGAATGCACTAGCACGAGGCTCACATGGATGCAGAGGTATTTCACTGGTTGTCCTACATGGAAATAAATGGGTGGGTGTATTACTGCTTGTGAACAAGCACAAACTGACTAAGGTTCGTGGACTCTCTTATTCAAGAAATCAACATAAACAGTTTTCTGTCCAAGCCTTACAGTATTTCTGGAGCGCTGCCATAAGAGTGGAAGAACAGTAGCTGGGCCAAACAACATAGTTTTAGGGTCTGGATTTTGCAGTAGAAGTGAACAAGTGCAATAGGAACTTGCTATACAAGTTCCTGCTCTCCTAATATGGAACGTGGTTACTTATGCGCATGGAGGAATCATACGTGTAGGTTTTTTCCCTTGGCTAGAGTTGCATTCTGTGTTAGTGTAACTGTCAGCTAATGGTGATTTTGGCAACGAACTTGGCAAAATGCTGATTTTCCTGTTGCTGATATCCAATTTATTAAATGTCTATGATTTTAGATTAAAACTGTTGATTTTTTCAAAGTATCTATACCATGGCTGTTAATGAGCACTCATGCAAAAAACACTCCTAGCTAACAATTTCAGCCAAGATGAATATGCTTACTGCATCTCCAAATATGATTAAAAACAACCCCCACCTTTTACAATGCCTTTTTTGGTTTTCCAGTTGTAGGAGTCTGCATGCTAAAACTGAAATCCTGATCATGAGTATAAATCAGAAGCAGCTCTCTGGTGTACATGAACTCACAGCTGGAATATTTAATTTTTAGGAGGATAGATTAACAAAGGTACAGGCAGAACCCAGGAAAAAGAAAGGGACCATAAAGTAGAAAAGTGATGGAGCCAGGCACACACAGGATACTGTGTCCCCAAATAGTTCAGCGTCAAATAACAAAAATAGCTATAACTTCATTGCTTTAAGAGCGCAATTAACCATAGAGTTACACAGTAGCAAGGAAACACATCTAAGAATAAAAGCTTATATCAAGTCAATATGCCTATTAGTCCGACTAAGACCTTTCTTTGGTTCGTGCCTGAACCTGTCTGTTTCTCTGTGACCTGAAATTTAATCTTTTGTTAATTCAATACCCTAAATGTAACCCTCTGTGAAATTAATATATAATCAATCCTCCATTATCAGGAGAAACAGGGGGTTGAAAAAACTGAAAGATAGGAAACCTAGATAATACAAGTACTTTTGGGCCAGGGTTGCCCTGTGCATAACGTTCCTAAGTGTTGTGCCCTAGCATAACCGTCCTGCACGGTTAGGCTGCAAAGTGCAGAACCAGTTTAGGTACCACTGCGTGTGTTACATAGCTTGTTCCCAAACTGGGTAAGGCACCCAGAAATAATGGAGAATAAACTCTGTTTTTTACTGTTACTACACTGCACAGGATTTTTAATTCATGTTTATCTAGTGTGATCTAGATAGTGATCTAGATAGCGTTGTGATGGTTCTGCAAGCAGCAATAAAATAGTCATTAAAATACAAAAATGGTTTCATGAAGAATAAGAGGTCAGCTCTTAAATAGGATTGAAGTAATGTAAGTATCCAGTTGCAGGAATAAAAAACTTCATCTAGGAAGAATGGCAACTTCATACTCCTTAACACACTGTGGAGGGAGGCAGGAAAGCAATCTCTCACTCAGCTTCCAAAACTAATGAAGGAAAATACCTACAAATTCCAGACAAAGGATGAAAAACACTTCAGGCCTGGCAGATTATGATTATTAACACATTACCTTTTACCAGGTTATGCTGAACCATGTTTCTGGAGCTTGCTGTGCATGTTTGCTTGCTGTTCTCTCCGATCGTTGTTTGGATAGAGAAGCTGAAGACTGAAGCAGAAATTTCCAGTGCTGGGTATACGAAATCTGCCTCCTGGGTAAGTGTCTATTCGATTCTATGAGCTTTTGCTATCAGCTTCTCCTGAAAAATATTTCAGTCAGCACCACTCTTCACTTGTTCCTTTTTGGTGATTTTCTTTTCACTGGATGTGAATGGAAAGAGGTGGCCACAAACAGCAGGTTCTTGTGCTTTGCTTTTTCCTGCACCTGCACAGGCTCTGCTGCCCATGAGTGCAGGTCAGTAGAATGGTGATGTTCAGAAATACTCAGGCGACATTTAAAAAGCACCAGGAAAAATTTAGCTCAGGGATGCACGTTGCTTTATAAGCAAACAAAAAAAATTGTCTGACGTTAGAAAGTACCAGAAAGTTTCCTAATGGTTTGAACGGAAAATACAGGGGAGATCTAGTGCTTTAAAGGTATTTGGCTATAGAGCTGATGTTTTTATAGGGGAACAGCATCACCTGAAGAATTTTACTAAACCCATTAGGTTGGAAGCAGAATAATCACCCCATGAACAATCAGAAAATGAAGTTTCATGAATAATGCACTGAGAAAGACAGCCTTGTTCCAGATCTGTGACAGGAGAAAGACCAAACTCAGGAGCTAGACTGACCGCTGCAGTGATGACCACATGCCTTCAAGATTCAAGCAGATCAAGATGCAAAAGGATAACATTTGGATACAAGCTAGCAGACACTCAACCACGGATAGCTGAGACTTTCAAATATGCCAGGGCAGCCAGCTAATGAAAGGCAAATACTGCAGAATTTTAGTCCTGGTGCAGAACAATGTGGAATAAATTAATGTTGCCCTTTTGCATTTACTGTGAAAAGCTGTACACCCGCTCAGCACCTCAAGCTGGTGACTGTAATACCCAATTCACATATTGTAAATTTAGAAAAGATTGGAACGTGCAACTGATCATACCTAGGATGTTTACACATACTGTTTGATCCCAAAATACTGGCTTATGTCATTAATGCCTTGTGTCATGCTCCTTTCTAGCTTCAGAAATGGCAAATGTTTACCATTTTAACTACATTAGCCAACTGCTTAAAGAAAAGCAGAAAAGGAGCAAAGAAAGCATAATAGGCACGGTAAAAAATGAACGTTAAATTACTCTGAGGAACAACTGTGCTTTTAAAAAAATCCTTGATGTTACTTTCAGCTCTTGAGATAACCAAAACATGCACGTTAATAACCAACTTATCTTTCCCTGTCTTCACTATTACATACTTCAATTCATATCATGGCATAACTGGTCTGTTTCCAGTCATCCTCACTTCTGGTTCTCATGACCCCAGAAGCACAAGAGAATTTACGATAATTGCTTGTTTATTTGTTTACCCCACCCCTTTCTAATGCATGGGAACTTTTTCCTCTCATCCCCAAAGTTGTGGATAATAACTAGTACCCCTTTACTATTAGTGAATATAACCATAATTAATGTATTTAGTACAGATTTCACTTCAGTCATTTTTAAGCTTTTTAGAAGCTTATTAGAAATAATATCCAGCCCTTAAAAAGCTTAATTTCTCAAGCCTTTAAATACTAATTCTTCTTTATGTGCATGCAAGTTCTATGGATATATGTATAGCTGGAGGCAAAGTCTAAGCCTTAGTGGTTTCTTTCCCCATGGAAAACCATCGATTTTTGCAAAATCGCCGAGTACCATTTGATAGGTTTGAATACTACTGATGCTCAAGGACAAACTGAACATAGTTTAGAATGCAAAGTAGGGCGTTTTTAAATGTTATATGAAGACAACTGATTTTTAAAAGTATGCCTAAGTAGTTCAGTACCAAACACTGCACACCTTATGCACCTATAACTGATACTTGGCCATGGTGATTTTATCATCTTGTAGAGTTGGGTCCTTATTAACCAAGCAAAACATTCATTTCATCATAAAAGTCCTGCATGAATTTTGCTGCGAGTCATTTTAGTATCAAACCAAATCCCTTTTCACTTAGAGATGCACTTGATTATTGATGGTTCTTGTACACTGCTACTGATGCTGAACACCAGCAGGGACTAAGCTGAGCATTCAGAGCATCTGGCTTTTAACACAAGAAGGTAGCTATTGAGAAAACCTTATGTTTCCTTAAGAAGTACAGTCCATGGGGGTTTTGTGCTTGGCATGCTGTCTCCAACACAAAATCAGATTTATTTTTTAATTATTCTTTTTCTGACAAAAATTTTCTCAGATCCATATATTGGAAACATCTGGCGACCAATGGAGTTATCATACCTAAGTTCTGCTTTGGTGTCCTTAGAGCCCAGCATGTGATGGGCAACAGGGAAAGATAAGTATCACTGAAAGTAGCCAGGGATGAGACACCTATCCCTGTCAGGAAGGCTGGTCTGGACTACAGTGACCGACACACACTGATCTGGTCTACGGCAAACAGATCTATCCCTAGGACCTCTCACTTGCAAAAGATGTTCTGCAGGACTGAGTTTTTGACAGGCGGCTTGTCCGAGGCCCATCTGCTGGCGCGACCTGCCTAGGTGCTCTGACTCCGGGAAGGTGCAAAGCTCGTGCAGCGCGAAGGCCAGAGCTGCAGTGCCTCCTGACGGGCCGAGGGAGAGCTCCTTCCCCCTTGTCTGCTGACAAATTGCACAGCTGTGGTGTTACATGTCAGCACTTGCATTGCGGATCTCCAGAGACAAACCAGGAATGTTCTGCATGCCAGACAGTGGCGCTGAGCCATTACACCGAGACAACCTTCTTGAGGGAACCGTGGGCCCTGAGTGGACAAGAGGAGTGGGGAATCCACTGACGTTCTGACCCACAGCCACGTAACGAGAGGCAGCCTACTGCAGCGAGGCCAGCTCTACAGCTGAAAGAGATGTCCTGCAAAATGTGCTAAATCCGTGCACCATTTGCTGTGTAGATACTACACTGATTTGAAACAACTCACATGGCATTTAGATAAGGTAGGTGAGACTATACGTCCCTGAAGTCTGAGGTATGCTTTCATCAACATTCATGGTGAGCCTGAAATTATTTGATGATGTTTATCATCATCTGGAATGCTTCCAGTGGAAAACATGATCTTGCTGACCTGGAATCTAACTCAGATCCTGCGACCTATATATTCAGAGTACGAGTCAACAGACAAATACACATTGACATTTAATGCAGAGAAGCAAAGGACTCTGGAGTTACCTGAAATGATCTGCTCACCTGTTGAGGTCATCTTCTAAAATCAGCCTTTCAGTTCAGAACCTACCCTTCTTGCTTGTTTCACTGAACTACCACAGCTGCTAACCTTTCTCCAGGTCCTTCCCCTTTAGAAAAGCTAAAAGGGCTGTTAAAGTCATATTCTTACTGGGAATCTGAAGAATCTCCATTGGGTTGTAGAAATAGATTTTGTAAATAATTATCACAGGGACTGAAAAATGACAAAGCACTCCTGAGAGACAGACAATCACAAAGGGAAAAAAACCCACCACGTTATTGTAACCGTGGAGGGAAAAAGTAACCATTATTGTCTGTGACCACAGATTACTTTATTGAATGACATTTAGGATAGGGAAATAATAAGAATAAAAAACCCCTTTGACTTGAACTTTGGAGGGCTTCTCCTTTGTTACTTTCCACTTTAACAGCAAGTTTACCTCTTTATCAGCATCTTGTGAGAAAGGGCACAGAAAAGGAACAGCAAGGACAAATATTGGGATAAAAAGAAACGTGAATTGAAGAGCAATAACTCATGGTCACAGGTAACACAGCAAATGCTGCACTGTCTCAGAAAATCTTCTTAAAAGAAAACTAGTGACAAACTGTAGATGAGGCTACAAGAAGATGGATGCACAGCTTCTTGGAAAACTTCACTCACAGCTGGTATGAGTAGTTTGCTGTCAAACTAAAAAGGCGTATCATTTGGGAATCTGTAAGGGTTAAGTCATTTTCCTAGATTTTTATTTGACAGTCTGGGTAACAGAACAGATCACACATTTGAAATCTGCACATGGGGTGAGGTGCTGTAGGCAAACTGGAGCAGAGAAAGAGTCTTCAGAATGATTTGGAGAGATCAGAGAAACAGTCTGAAAAACACAGGATTCAACTGAGCAAGGACAGGTGCTACGCCCTGTCCTCAGGAAGGGAAAATATTGTCTGGGAAAGTACGGGATGGGGAATGACTAGACTGGTAACAGTTGTTCTGAATAGGACTTGGGGAGTATTACAGAGGATCAGAGCTGAACATGAGTCAACAATATCATGCTGTCACAGAGGCGGCACCCATCAACCTGAGCTCTACAAACAGGAGTTTTGTCTGATGCAATTCCCTTATTTTTCTTGGTGGCTTAAGTAAGAACACTACATCCAGGGTGGCAGTTGCACACTAAGTAGTAAGCGGATTGAGCAATTCAGAAGAAAGGGTAGGACTAATCAAAAGCCTATAAAAGGAGAGCCACAAAAAAAGGATGATGGAAAGAGTATTGTTCAGTCCAGAAAGAAGACTGAAGGCAGAAAATAACCTTTAAAGAAGAATGGAATACATTATTTTTGATACCCGGGGTGGAAAAGATGGAAGAAAGCAGACTTAAATTACAGCAACAGAAGTTCAGATTAAACCGCCTAATGGCAAATGAGAGAGTATGCCAAATTTCGAAACCTCTGACACTAGCAGTTTTAAAAATAGGTTGTACAAAACATTTGTCAGGAATGATTTAAACATGATCCACCTTTGGGGCAGGAGGAGGGATTAGATCACTCCTAGGTGTCCCGTTTTGCATGATTACAGGAGCAAGCAGACTCTGGGGTGACAATGAAATACGCAAAATACCTTGGAAAGCAAGAAGTGCAAAAGTTGATATAACTTGTGTAGTTTGCAGGTTCCAGCAATTCTTCAGAGTCCTTACAAGTCCATGGTTCAGGAGGTTTTAAGATGGCCAACAGTTTATGTTAATAAATGGCAAGACCACACATCTAAAGAGGGTCTTGAAGGTGATGAATAGATACAGTCAAAGTAGGGAAGAAGAAAGGGACGTTTTATTAGGGAGAGAGACATAAGCAGAGATTACACAAACATTTTAAATATTTGTATTTATACCTAGTGCAAAGGTAAGTCATGGAGTGTCTCTAAGAAATGCATCCCTCTCCCAGACACGGAAGCCACTGCAGGCACAGGCCCCTAACAGACAGCAAGATTTCACACATGGAATATGTCTTAAATTCAGCTCCACCCAGGAAGCCCTGAACCAGAGCCTAAGGAAAGCTTAGTTTAACTGATGCTTGTTTAAGTCCAAATTATTAAATATTTCAGCTAATAGGCAGTATCTGTTTAAGCAACAGCCCTGAAGAAGCCATGTCTCCACGTACAAAATATAAAATAAGTACTGTCATGTCAGGATACTCTGCACATAAAAAAGAATCCTGGCTGAACATAGTCAGATGCTTTAATCCACTCATAAACCCAGCCCCTTTTCCCTCCACTGTTAAAAAAAGATGTGTGATGAGAATGTGGCTAGTAATCCTGGGGTGAAATAAGTGGCATAAAACCCACCCATCAGTCACAGTCCACAAAGCTTTTACTTG
Source organism: Mycteria americana (assembly GCF_035582795.1). Taxonomy (NCBI): domain Eukaryota; kingdom Metazoa; phylum Chordata; class Aves; order Ciconiiformes; family Ciconiidae; genus Mycteria; species Mycteria americana. Next base: position 12,245,764 of record NC_134370.1, read on the forward strand.
GACTGCCCTTGGCTGTGATAACACATCATTACTAATCTTCCAAACATTACGCACATACAATCTGGAATGCAAGAACTACCATACAGTCCATAAACAGAGTGAAGTAAAGCCACTGGATTAGTTCAGTCTCAGGATTCAAGTTAAGAAACAAAACCACCCTTCAGTCAGGGAAAGTCCTTACCTGAAATCACTTACGAAATTCTGAATTCCAGAAATGCTCAGTTAGAAAACTGGAAAAACTCACAGTAGTCTCCTTGAGAGAGGAGGCTCTCTCACACAATCCACACAAACAACACACAATCCATTTTAGGCACTGAAAGCTCCCTTAGCTTTAGTAATTTACAAGTAAATTAATTAGGTTGTAGTTACAATATACAGACTTGTCCTTTTTTTTTTCTTTATTTGGACACCTGCAGGACAAAAAGCTATAAAAAAGAAAAATCAGCTTTTAAAATCGTACTTTTCCTCTTCTTTTTTTTTTCTCCCTTTCCACTTGTTTTTTCATAGAGAACTTGACATTTCACACAGTTTTTTCCAGTAAGCAGATCAATTGCCAAAAAAAAACGCAGCCTCAGGCAAACTCATCAATCAGCTCATATTGAATTCAGCCCATGAGAAAGGTAACACTCCTGAAAGAATATAATTCATCTTCATTTTTCTCACAGTCACAGTTGTGTCCTTACCCTCTCAGTTTCAAAAGAGACACTAAAACTTTACGCAGCGTCACAGACATTACAGGTGAGGTCACATGCTCAAGAGAAACAAGGAAACTTCTCAGGACCCCCATGATATAAACAAAAGCCAGCGATAAGGACAGACAGAAGGAAGGTAAGACCCCAAAGGAAAAATTTTATCCTGAATAGTTCCAGTTTGATAAAATTGTAAGTAACTAAAAATAGGTTCTTAGTAAGAGCAATGTCAGGAAAGTTCAAACTCCTCTGCTTTTTCAGAGCAGGAATTTGAACTGCAGGTTCTCGTCTCTCCAAAGATACCTTAGTTACTAGTCTGCTAGATTTCTAGGACTCGTCTCTTTTTTTGTATTGAAGCTACTTTAGCTAATATAAACACGCAAAAGGCAAAGCAGCAGGAATTCAATTCGTATGCACGTCACCTCTCCCTAGGTCTGACTTCTGGTGAAGCTTCCACAAGATCAGAGGTTATTTTTCTTTCTCTTTGCTTTGGAATAAATACCTAAGGGTAAAAAAAAACTTCCTTCGGTTCTCAAAATATTCTCCTAAAAGTTGCTTTTAGAGTCAAGCTGAAACAAAATGGAGTTTGGCCAATGACCAGAAGCAGTTCTTTGGCTGCAGTGTTTGCTTCCAGCTGACCTTTTTGAAGGTCTTCAGCCAAAACGTCTGTCCTTTCCTAGGACACGATTACAGGACAATATATTATTTGGTTCACATTGTGAAAAACAACTTTCCAAACTTTTAATTGAGAAATTCGGCAGCTCCACTCTGTGGAGAAGAGACAAGAAGAAGGCAGGAGATCCAACGGCTCTTCTTATATTTGCTTTTCCAGGGCATTAGATCCATTAGATGCCAGAAGAAGCAATGGGGAAAAAAAAAAGTTTGTCAGTATGGAACCAAGCGTGCAGCCCTCTTCAGTACAAACGGGTGACAGGAGTTTGCTCAGCATGGCTTATATGATACGGTGTATCTGCCTCCGCATCAACACCAAGCAGACAAGTCAGCCACAGACCCTTCCTAGAAGCCCCTAAGTGCAAAAGGCATACGGGATTTGTAGGCAGCAGGAACTAAGGCTGCTCATCTTACGCTGGATGCAGCACACAAAGCTGCAGGCATCTTGTATCCCAGGGAGCTGGGAATGAGGTAAGGAGATACAATTACTCTTAATCTTTTTCCTGGCCCAGCTACCTGAGGTTCAGTGAAGTCATCACAAGAGGAATGTCAGAGTTAGGCAACGAGCTCCCTAGAAATTCTGCTTCCCTGGCACAGATCATGATGCTCAAACTGTCTATTAAACATTGTGGTCTGATAGCATACATTTATCCCCCCCTCCTCAACCGAATTTTCAAAGAAATCTCTTCTGCTCTGTTCTTGGTGTAGGCAGGAAAAGCCAAAAGCCCTAATTAACTTCTGATTGAACTTTCATTAACTTAAATATGTAGAGCTTGCAGCCATTATCACAGCCTGGAAGACAACAGATGTTAGATATGTTAAAGTAAGCTGGCACCAGCCTCACTTGGTAGCCTCAGGCAACCCAGGAAAATGTCAGTAAACTTTTACTTAGCAACAAAATCCTCTCTAAAGAGGAGATCCAAAAATTTTCACAAATTGGTGGCTCCTTCGCCCTGTCCTCTGTGACTAAAAGCTTGGAAAAAATTGTAACCTGTGTCGCATTTCCTTAAATTCCATCGTCTTCCTGGTAATTGTTCTGCCTTATTAGTGCTATGTAAAAAAGTTTCTCTGAGTCATCTGAACAATCTCCTGCTTTCTTCACATAGGACTTGGCCGAGCCATCAGTGACGTAGCTGGTGGTGATCCATACCCTGCCTGTGCCGAGTGTGCTCAGCTGAGAGCTGCTAACACTCATCCTGGCTTCCCAAACCGCAACTGCTGCTGCTGGTTAAGGCAACACAAGGGACCGTGAGCCCATCTCCCGCTATCAGGAGCGGCCTTCCTGCAGGGCCCTCTGAAGGGGAGGAGTGCTGCACAAGGATGGGGGAAGGCGGTGGAAAGGTGCAGCTTTTGCACCTTATTGCCCGCAGTGCTGAAGGAGGAAAGTAGGACCGGGAGCCAGAGGGGAGGCAGCAATGGCTAAAAAAGGAGAGAAGTTAGGAGATAAAGCATGGAGGGAGCCAAGGAACGTCTGGACTTCCAGGGTGGGGTCTCCTGGGTACCTCTTGGCAAAGCAGTAGCAACCAACCAACTAACCTGTAGGTAGGGAACCTCAGCTCTTCAGAGCCTCGAGAAGCATTCAGCGTTCACCTCCAAGGGCCCTGCCGGAGCAGTGATGAAGCACTGCAGCAGAAACACCACCCTAGATCTGGGATTCAGCACAAACAAGCAATTCCAGCAAAGGATGTCAGAGACACATAGGGATGTGTGTATATATATATATATATATATGTTTTATAAACCAGGAGAAATGGCTAAGGCTCCATCCCGCAAGGCACTGCCCAGCTCCTGTAGCTTGCAGAGTCTCCTGACAGCACCAAAAACGCTGCTAGAGCTTACGAGAGATGAGGGCAGCCAGAAGGACCCAGCCCAGTGGGTCTGAGGGCACAGCACTCACCAGGAGCCTCCATCACCTCAAGAAAATGGCCCCAGCTACACAACTTACAGACAGCTCTGCCATTCCCCAGGCAGTGAGAACAGACCCACTTTCCAGGGGAGCATCCACATAAAGGTATGGCCGGATGACAGCATGTAGTAAACGATACCATAAATTGCTTAACACTAACATATTGTTCCACTGAGGTATCTGCTTCATTATTGCAGCTGGTGGTGAGTTTATGCTCTGAAACATGAGGATTGGTGGCCCTTGACATTTTATCCAAGCTAGTCTGACTACAGATGCTGTTCTTATAATCACAAGTGCCTAATCCTCATTTTCAAAATGTTTTTAAGTTGTCTTGACAGCATCCTACAGCTGTAGGCACCACAGGTTAAACAGAAGTTATTATTTGTTTTATATTAGCAGCTCATAACCCAATTCTGAAAAGAGCCCTGAAGTGTGAGGCTGCGTGGAGAGCCTTTCACACTCTCCTCCCTTCGAGCAATCCCGTTACAGTATCTGGCCCCCATTCTGGATATGGCCCTGAGCCATTCAAGAAATTTGTGGTAAACCTGGGTATCGAAACTAGCTCTCCCAAGGGCTCATCTGAGCTTATTTAAGTCAATGAAAGTCTTTCCAATTGATTTCAATTAACTTTTGAGCAGGTTCCGAGTCCCAAGACTCAGAACACTCAGACACTGCCCTTGCTGTGACAGCATGCTTTTTATACTGTTCATTTTATACACCTATCAGATTTCTTCCAACAATTCTTTGCAAATTAAATTGCCTTAGGGTGTAAGAGAACATTTCAGAGACATGAGGGACTGTAAGCGATCCTATTCTCGTTGAAAATCAATGTGATTTGGATACCTATCTCCAATTCATGCCATTTTAAATTTTCCCATTAATCAAGCCAGACCTGTCTGCAATGCCTTTTCCCGTTTTTATCTCTTTTCTGTGGATCACTTTTGCTGTCTTTTCTGATGCATAATAGGAAGATGACAGGAGATCCTAGCACAGCTGGACACTAGACATTGCTGAGACTGATGCACAAGAAATCTATCTCAAAGAGCACAGTCCCAGAAAAAGGATTTATTAAAAATGGATGAAATTGGGTATTAGCTTAGTTGAGATGTATTCCTCCAGTTTTATCCTGATTCCAGTAGTACACAAAAAAAGCTGGAGTGCTGCCATGACAAACTAGGCCTATCATTTTCCAGTGCCTTTAATATGGGTCAAAACATTTAATCAGCCAATATTAATTTATTTTAGTATTCCCTGGGGAAACCCAGGGTGACATTAACACAGAGCTCCTTCTAGCTATTTAAACAAAGAAGAAATGGAAGGACATCCGCTGTGATTTATTTTCTCTGGATGATCAGTGGAGAAATTGGATACGCATGACACGCATTCATTTAGTCCTCACTTCCCTTTGATGATTAGGGCTGAATTTTCGTTCTGGTGTATGGGGATTTGTGTGTGTCACTCCAAACAAGCATCATACATTTAAGTCCAAATGTAACTTTCCAAGAGTGAAGTTCAGAGGCACAAAACTCCAGTGTAAGTGGCAAAACCAGAATATTATAATTGCATGCAAGCAATATTTATGTTCTGAAGTTGAAGCTTGAGCCTCATAGAGGCTTGACTTGAGTTTGTAATTAAGATCCTTTCCCCAGCTTTAGTAAAAAAAGCACATTGGAAAGATGTGCAGGCATCAACTTAATTAAATCTATAACAATTTATTAGCCATTTCAAAACATCTGTTACTTGGTCCTTTGTACACTATTGCGAATAACCTCAATAATGAGGTGCGACCAATTGTTTTATTGCGTGAGCATTGCAGCCTCAGCAGAGGAAGGCTGAAGTTTCACTCGAACTGATCGCAGTGAAATGCTAGGTCTGTGTAGCCAAGTAATGGAATTTCATTTGTTTATAACAATCATTTGTTTATTAATATAACCTTTTTATGGACCATGAGAATCAGACAGAACTGTGAGCAACCGTTTTTCAGAAACGGTCCCTTTACCCTTCACGACTACCCGACATTCACTAGAAGAAAGTGAGCTCTCCAAACAAAAGCTAATGGAAAGACAAAAAAAAGCTTTATAATGGATTGTAAAGCTTTGTAATCGCTGCTGGCAAACCCAGCGGTGATCTGAAAGGCTACTACTCTGACGTAGTATTTTCCAGTTTTCATGCAGTCCCAATGTCAAGTGATACAAGCAATAAAGCTCTCCCTTCCCTTCCCCTGTAAGACTATTCCATACATCACATTGTGAGCAAGTTTTATTTTTGGACTGTGATGAACACCTCACAGGATCAGGCCAGCAGCAAGGCACCAAGCACGTGGTAATGATACATCACATGGATTCAAAACCAACTGCCTTCCACCACTGCAGGGCTGGGGGCACCCATTGAAGTGACTACAGAATTAAAAATACAGCACAATCGCACTGCTGTATAAAACCCGAAGAAATACAATCTTGACTAAATAATCACGCTGCACTCAGATACTAAACATCTGGTGGATCTATTTTAAGAGTAGACGTGTGCCACCCCCTGACAGGTCTCAGCACTCGAGTGGGGATTCGGTCCCAAGGAATCCGAGGCGAGCGCTCATAACCACACGCGCGCACTACGAGAACGGGAAAGACTGATCTTGAATGCACCGAGCTGTACCCAGCAAAAGACAGGTGGCAACAGCAAGCAACTGAAGCTCTGCTTTGAGGAGGCAGCAACCACAAAGCTGCCTCCACTTCATTTGCAGATAACCATCCTTGACCCAGCTCAGGGTGCTAATGCACTCAGTTTCTGAAACACCTCAGTCTTCCGTGTACATACATTTTATGCCTAAATCTGGAGAAGGGGGGGGAGAAAAAGCAGCAATGGAAATATAACTTTTTGGTATCCAAGGTTCATGTCTGGCCATTTAAGAAAACTGGGCAATTCTAAGCTAGAACAATGCTACAGCTCTGTTTCAGCTGGGAAGCTTAAAACAAATTGCTTAAGGGAAGTGAGAGAAGAGCAAAGGTTTTTAATAGGCATTGTCATGCAGGAGTGAAACAGAGAAAACATTCTCTTCTGTTATTCCTCAGCACAGCTCAGATTTCCTAATTTCAGGCACTAGTGTTTCAAAACCTTTGCAGTGGAAGCTCCAGAGGACTCCTGTGCCAGCAGGAGGCTCGGGCTGCAATGCACTGAGAAAACTTAAGTCTGATAATCCTCACACAAAATTTCCATGCTGGAGCATTTAATATTGTAATTTCCAGCACACATGGATAAACCCCTGCTGGAAGGATAACACAAAATGCATTCCCACTGGACAGGCTGTTTCAGCTCTGATTCCACATAGTAGATTGCATAATACACTCAGGGAAGCTGTTTTTTTCAGTATCTTCACTGAATATTCCAGAAGAATTTCAGTGGAAACTGTAATACTAACAACATCCTATGCACAAAGGCAAGGAATGGGCAGGCCTACAACTTCACGACAAACACACTGTCCAGCTGGAAGTCTTCCCCCAGGCTGTTTTCAACCTGTATTTGTCCTCCCACCTCCCAGACAGTTTTCCTGACAGGCTAGGCAGCAGGTGAGTGATCTTTTCCTCTGTCAGCATCCCAGCTCAAGGACTACAAGACAGGACTTTTGCTGCTACAAACGGGACTCTTCTAAATGAACAATAAATGACTAGTCTTAAAACTTTTTTGAATCATCTTCTATGATAAGATTTGTCATTAGGGCATAGTTTCTGGTGCTGTCACACAGACGTCAGTTAAAACAAACAGAACACCCACGTCCCAAACCCATAAGCTATCTCAGATATACTCCAACAGAGGAACCCACCATGATTTACGGGCCATGGATACTGACAAAAGTCTTGCTGTAGAGAACTGTTAAGCCTCGTGAGTTTTATTTGGCTTTAAAAGTATTTTTTAAGGAGCTGGTCTTTTAGGTCACAGAGTATACATGAAAAGATGGAAATAATTTAGCCTTTCAGACTAGTTATTGATACACTCTACACAGTTTTGGTTTTGATTTCTTATTCTCTTTCTCTGCAAATTATACAATTAGATGGGTCAGCACATTTTGTATGGATTATTACACTGATAGGGGTTGAAAGCACTTGGCCTACAGCCTTGTATCTCACTGCATGCCCAAGGCCTGTGATAGTCCTTCAGAAATACATCATGTACTGAACCTTGTTGCTTCATTAGAGGCATGCTTTCCCAGTCTGCTTTCCAAAAACCTTTCAAGGCATCCAGTAGTTGTGTGGTAAGCCACTCAAATCACAGGTGGTGGAGGACCAACAAACCAGACTGAAGTAGACTTCATTGGCAAAACTCACGCATGTTTGCCTGCAGCTGATTTTTTACTGCAACTACTTTCCCTCGTTGGGGTTCCTTCCCTAAAAGCCTATGACCCAGATCAACGTGTAGAAATTACAGAAGGGTTGAGCTTCCCCTGGAGCATTTAGACACTTCCACAACGTTTACTGTGTGCGCCTTCACCTTGTGTCCATTCCTGATTCTGTAGAAAGCATTTCTTTTACCTTCTTAAATATTTTTAAGTAATTGCTAAAATATTACCATACCATTTTTCCAGAGATCAACAGCAACTGTAGATCAAAGCTGAAAAGGGTATGTAATTGATATGACAAATGTAGTAAAAGTCGTTATTCAGTCCTCACACCAGCATGGACCTAAACTGGAAAATTACATCCATCCTGGAGAATTTAACTCAAAATTGAGTGCTATAAAACATTTCAATTTCTTACAAAAGCCACCTATCACCACTCTTTACACATCAACCTGACTAAAAGATGAGACAAGCTGAGGGATCAGCTTATGCAGCAGAGTGAACCCACCATTACAAAGGTCTTTGGAAACGGGTATGTTTTAGTGATCTCTCACTGACTTGCAGTTAGGTCTCATTTCTGAATGAGCACCTGAAGAATTGTCTTTCCCACTTCTGTTCTCAAAAAAGGGTTGTATTTTTCCTCAATCCCTAGTTTGTAGAGAGAAAACTCAAATTGAAGAGAGGTATTTTCAAGGTCATATTAAAAAACGAGCATGAAACTTAGGTATTTTTCCAACTCTCTGTTAGGACAGGATTGTTATTTGCATATCTCATCTGAATGGTTTTCAAGTACAATAATTTATTTTAATTCATTGTACTACTATTAAAAACAAACAAACAAAAAAAAATCAAACTCCTGCACTTCTGAGCCCTTAACATGTGTAGTACAGCCAGCAGAATTAACTGACTGTGGATCCCAGAAAGTTCAACTTGCGTCTGTATCGCAGTCCACAGCTTCAGCTCTTATACCCTTATCCAGGCATAATGCCGCTCTCTTTTGCAGTAAAGCAACATGAAAGCAGCTGTTAGCCTTAAAACCACATGTGACAATTTCCAATAAATTTCAAAATTAAAAAAGCCCTTTCCAGTGATTCTTTGATGTCATCTAATTTTCTGCCAGTTGGTAAAGTCAGAGAGACAGAAGTCTCAAAGTAATCTCCATTTTATGGTTCCAAACTTTTTTTTCCCTACAAGGAGCAAACCATTTTCTGCTTTGGTCTTTGAGGGATTATTAAGACAGAGGAACTATTATAACAACAGTGAAGGGAATGTTTGATTTTCATATCAACTCATAAGCCCATCTCTGTTCTTGAAACTGAGATCCCTTGTGCTGTGGTATACACTGAGAACTGATCAAAAGTTGCCCAATCTCAAAGGCTCATTAACACTTCAAGACTAACAGAAACATCAGGAAAACAGTCGCATTAAACTTTTTATTAGTCACCCCACCACCAACACCCCTTTTTCCTCACACTGAGTTTACATGCAGCCTATTCATTTTCTCTTCCTTTAGGTCACTCCATAATAAGAAGTCCCAGTAAAGTCACGAGAGAGAGGCTTAAGGGTTTTTTAAGCTAAATTTAAAAGACATGTTGATGTGGCGCTTAGGGACATGGTTTAGTGGTGGACTTGGCAGTGTTAGGTTTATGGTTGGACTCAATGATCTCAAAAGTCTTTTCCAACGTAAATGATTCTATGATTCTAAATCCCAGCAGGAAAAACTGAGGCTATGTTTGTGCTGCCTGCAATGGGAAGGCCAAGGCTCCCTCATGGCAGATCTACTCATTCTCTATACTGTGGTCCTGCAAGTGCCTGTGAATGTATGCTCTGGACCACGTGTGAGGGGGTAGCACAGCATCCAAGTCAGCGCAGCTGCTTTGCGTGCCGAGGGGGGCAAGCACGGGGACTCACATACCTGTGACTCTAAGACCAGCCTTTTGGTGCAGCGTAGGCAGGGCCTCATCTCAGAGCAGCAATCTCATCTGTCAACAGACAACCACAGTTGAGTCTAGGCAGGCTCTGATCTTTAAAAGAGGCTGGACTCTTCTCAAGGGGTGAGAGCAGCTATTTGTATTAGCAGTTGTTATCCTTCAGCATCAACCTCTTCAGCTGCTTCACCTCCAGACAGGACTGCTTGGACTCACAAGACAATCCTCTGAAAACTGCAGCCAAAACATGTGCGAAAACATGTACCTGAAATTAGCCAAGTGAAAAAAAGAGCTGAAAACTAACAAGCCCTTGGAGTTGTTGGGCTAAATAATATTGTGCATAGAATTTGCATAGCACAAATCATAATTTTTCCTTGTCAGAGGTAATCCTGATCTAGAATCACAAAAGAGTTACTCTTACAGGCATCCTACATCTGCTCTGACATCAGATGTTGTGTTTTGATTACTTTGCATGTGTAGGAATTTCCCCTTCTTCCTCATTGCTGGTTAACTCCATTAAATCTCATTCCATCATTCCCTCCACTAGCTTAGTATCACCTCTTCAAAAGAGGTTAATGCAAATCTCATGATACTTGGTACCACCTTTTAGCCCTATGTGATGGAGTCATATCACTGCATAGGAATTTCAGGTTTTAATTAAAAAGAAGTTCCTGGCCTTCCTGGGTACACACAACTGCTTTGAAGTATGGTTTGCATGCACCTTTAAAGGCCAAAAGGGAAGCATCAAACAAAAATAACCTACTGCCTTCTATTTAAAAACAAAGCCCCATGATTTCCATACAGCCTCACTTTTTTTTTTTTTTAATACTTGACACATCATTTTGTAACACCACTGGCAATACTGTAAAAGTCCCTTCCCTGCAGAGCTGCACAGGCACTCATATATCCCTATGATGACTACTAACAGCAGTAAATAAGCTTTCCAGTCTTACCCTCATGCTAAAGATCTAGCTGTTTACAGAAGAGCTTCCCGAATATTCCCCAAGTGCTTGCAGAGACCTTTACCACTGCAAGCTGTTACATAAAGTCTGTTGTATCTATGCACTTAATCCAAAGCCCAATAAACTCAGGAGAAAAATTCCCATTAAATCTCAGAAAGCTTTGGATCGAGTTCTACAGTTACTAATACTACCTTGGTTTATAGAGGTAAACCTTCATATCTGTTTGGCTGCTGATACTTATGTGACTATCATATACTTTTATTTCAGGCAAGGGGCAAAATGGAATGAGCCAAGACAGATTTACTTGGCTTTCTATTTCTGTTTTGTCAAAGCTTTCATCTGTCTCAGTGACATCCAAGTGTCTGCATTTAACATTTTCAGACCTATGTTCAAGCCGTTTGATTTCAAGTGTCCTCTGCCATTTCTGGTGCAAATCAAGAAGCATCCCATTTATGTTTTGAAAAACTAGCCCACTCATTAACTTTAGGCCTAAATAAAGTACTCTTCAAGTATTAGCTGCATGTGTGAAGGAAGTCCCTATTATCACATTCTTAATGTTACTGTAAATGGATCCCTCTTCCTTGCATGGCATCTCAGACCTGTGGGTGCGTAACATACTGGAGAATTACCCTAGGAAATTGAGGACTGAGCCATCGTGGTCTCAGCAGTGAAGGTCACAGACCCCGGCTCCAGACCTTGACCTTGGCTGACTGTGCAACAGTGCCAAAATACCAGGAAAGAGGAGAGTGGGGGGAAAGGTCAGCAGACATTGGAGACAGATGGCCTAATTCATCATCCACCAGAAATAAAAAAAAAAAAGCTGTTCCAAGCATTACACACAGAGCGATGACTGTAAATTCCACAACTGTGGAAACTTGCCAAGCCATTATACACACATCCATACTGCAGTCGCTGTGCATAGCTCCTGAAAGGTGAAGTCAGGAGAAACTACAAAGCATAAAGTGTGCTTGGCTCTCAGGAAATTGGTTCATAAAATGATTATCCAAGCCATGATGGAATGAAAAACATGTAGAAGTTAGGGACTGACAGGATACTGTCATTTATTAATAAACAATGCATTTATGCAATGCATAATTAAGTTATCCATGGATGTGATTCTAGATATTATGTACCTAACTAGCTTCTTTCAACAACATTTTTTTTATTTTGCTCTTAATAGTTTCCCAACTGGAGCTGCTTGATTATGTGTCCTGCTAAATAAAGTTCTCTAGCCACCAAGCAGAGTACCTCATAGGAACTGGCAATGCTGGTGACGCTGCTTGGGAGGGATGACATGCAGACCAAACAGAGGTTTCCCCAGACCATGTTCTTTGGTTTCTCTGCAAAGAGAATAAAGGAGCATCCTGGATCCTGCCTTAAATTTTTTGGTACCTAGAAATTCACAGAGAGCATTGAAACAGAGTGGCATCAGTAATGCTGTCTGTGGCACAGGCTGAGAGCTCCAAGTGGTTTTGTAAGCACAACTTCCCTGCAGACAAAGACAACAGCAGCCATTCAGTTGCTGAATGTCGCAAAGCAAGTGCCAGAGAGCTTGATCACGGCCTTTGTCCAGCCCTTTAGCTCTCTTTCTACACAGGCCAACATCTATGCACTTGCACAACAGAGTTATTAATACAAACTCCACAATCAGCCAGTGTAAAAACCCACACGTAGATCCTAGGGCTCCATTCAGAGATTCCTTAGGAGCACATGGTATGAATAACTTTGGAAATTCTTGTCACGGATCTGAAACTGCAGCCTACTGAGCAGTCCTTCCTTTTATTGCCAGGTGACCTCAGAAGGATCAGACAGGAGAAGGGACTTGTTCTGTGCAAGCAGGTTCAATAAGCAAACACACTTGACGATCCAAATGTCCTTATCTGACTGCCAGTCTCCAAGTTTGTGACTCTGGGTTGCTCTCCTAGAAGCTAGTGGTATGTCAGAGGACTGGCATAACATACTCTTCTGCTACCTCAGAGGCCCCATGGGCTCCCACAGTGAAGCCACTTCTCCAACTCTTATGTAGTCGAGATAAAAACAACACCCTGAAAGCCTGGCTGTCCTGGGAACCTCCTCTCCAGTTTTATCGCACCAGCTGTATCCATCCATGCTTTCCCCTCGTCTCGCTGCACATTCCAGAAATCAGCCCAAGCCGCCTCACTCAGCAACTCAAAACCAAGGAGGAATTAGACAACAAAGTAGAAGTGTACTGTGCTGAATATTGCTAGCTGATCCCCATTGTGACAGCGAACATTTTACTTGCTGTCTGAAGAACTACTCTACATCCAGAGAGTGCGCCAGCCTCCTGAGGAAGGGGGAGAAGAGGAAGAACTAAAGAGCAGAAAGCAAACAAGCATTCTCCAGCTTCTCCTGCTTACTCCAGCAACCCGCCAGAATATTACTTCATGAAAACAAAGTCCTCCTCCTCCATCCAGTTTGTGGTCTCCCTGCTTTACCTTTACACTGGATACTGCAGGAATATTTATATGACCTGCCTTGAGCATCTAATCTAGGTGTGATTCTCTTACAGCTTGGACCCTTGATGTCTTACGTAGCAGATGGAGATGTCTCCCCCAGGAGACAACTCCAAATGGTCATTAGGGATTCAGGTGACTCACACTAGTACAACCCCAGTTACTTTACTTCCCTACCCCTTTTGAAGGAGCACAACTGGGTTCCCTTCTCTTATTTACCCTGAAATTTGCAAGAGACTTTTTACAGACTTAATCTAGACACACAGACCACTGTGCATGAAAGCTTTTACAGATATTCTCTAAGTACAGTTGTGAACACACCTTTTAGAGTGTCCCTTATTAAAGAAGAGATTTGAATGTTGCCATGCTTCCGAGTTGTGCATCTATCTACCTACCTAGGTTTCCAAGTGAATCTCATTCTTTAGCATCAGAGCCACCTTACAAGCTTCAGCATAATTATCTTTGTGGAGTAAGAGAGGATTCATGAAGGCAAAGAGAGGCAAAGTGATTTAAAACTTGGGCTCAGGAGCACTGCCTGGTCCACCAGAGCATTTTTCTTTTGGAAATTTGTTCTCTGAACGAACCAGAGAACAACCCAATACTGCCCAGGATCCGGCACCAATCAAGGAAGATCAGCTTGAACCTCATGCTCAGTCTGTGTCACCTCTGGTAAGGCCCATGGAAAATCCTGGGGGCCAAAAATACTGGAGCACCAACTGAAAAGTGGTCAAAGAATTGTCATGCATGAAACAAAGAGGCTTGGCAAAAGACTGTTTTTTTGAAAGGGGCTGTAACCGTAACAGTGATGGGTGACTTGGTATCTTTTCAAGATAAGTTATCAACACCGTAACCCATCAAGTACCCCAAAACTTATCTAGTGGAAAATCTACGTGATAGTATTGTAAGCAAGTGCAACTGGGAAAAAAATGTTAGGACTCCAGAACTGTCCCAGCCCATGTTTTCTAATCCTTTTAAGAAACATTAAAAATTTTAAAAAGGTAAAAAATAGGTATTAGATACCACCACTGTGCATTCTAAGAACTGTGTGTAAATACTTCCTTTACATTACAGTGCTTTTATCATCTAAGCAAGCAAAAACTATCAGACCAAATACTGAATATAGCACTAGGCTAAAGTGGAAAAGAATACTGCCTTAATATGTCTTTATATATTCTAAATAAATATAAAATATTTATAAAATATATAAATTTTCTATAAAATGTCTATATAAATATATTTATATAAAAAGTATATATTATTTTAATATTTTGTAGTGTATAATATTATATATAATATACATATATATTATAAAATTTATAAATCTGTCTTAGCTGTTATGGCAGCTGCACAGAGGAACCCTAGGACAGTTTTGGTTCCTGCAGTATCTGTCAGTCTGTAGGTAATCACAAAGCAGTGGGAATGCAATTTATTCCCAAGTAGTCAGCGTTGTGAACTGCAGCTGTACTTGAGAGATTCCAGCTACTCAATATTTACAAGTCTGAATTCTAAAACTGACTAGAAAGTCATTTAGAAGCTCAGACTTCCCCCCAGTTTAAGCAAGGGGGTGAAGTGTTTTCCCCTGCACCATGAGGCCCTGCACCCAGCTGGCTAGATGCTGTTCGGGTGATCTGAACACTGAAGGTCATGGACACATTTTTATCCTTAGACTAAAAAGAAAAACTTGAGCTCTTCTGGAGAGACAGAAGCAGATTTTCATTGTGCTCAGAGCTCCAGCAGCATCGGCCTACAACCTTTAGTGATATCAACAGCAATTAGATGTTGTAATTCTGACTCACATACATGCTCTGTCTGGTATGCCTCCTATTTAAAGCATAGTATACGCAGATGTTACATCACTGAGGTCCTGCAACCCAAACATCTTACTGATGCATCCTCTCAGGCATAGTTGCAGAAGTGGATTCTAAATGCTGATCCCACCCAGTGTAAATCTCATTTCTAGAATGGTGGGAACTGTCAGGCATCAGAACCTGAGAACATGAATGTCATTTCTCATCTTTACGTTTCCACACAGAGGAATAAAGCCATCCCAAATGCAAGCCATGACTACAGTAAGAAATTACAAGTTCTTCTTTGCCTTAGCAAACAGAAGTTTGGAGGTATTTCAGAAGAATAACGTAATTCTCCTAGAAGTGAAGTGCAACGTGAAGCGGCTGCTGATTCAGTAGCACTGAAAACTGATGCTGGGCTCAGCATTGTTACAAAAATTCATAGGCTAAATGTATCCTCTTTGAACGCAGTTAACTCTTAGCTCAAACTGCAGCAGCAGAGGAATCCAAGGACTACTGAACAATGATTTTGTCCATCATTGTTGCTGCATTACATAAGAAACGTTTGTCTGAGACAAAATACGTAGGCAGAAAACTAAAATTAAAAAAGCTGAACTTGAGACAATAAAGGTTAACAAAAACAAGAGATGCCCCCCCGTGGTTACAGTCAAAGGTAGCAAACGAAAGACAAACAGAAGGAAAGAGTAAAAACTACACCAAAGGAAGAGCAAGGCAGAATAACTAGAAATAAGGATCTCTGCCTAACTGGCTTCTCTCTGCACTTCAGCTCACAGTAAGAGGGAAAAGAAAGGCATGATGCCAGGACCGAGGTGAAAAATGCCTCCACTTAAAATAATCCCCAAATATGCTTATAATCGCACTAAAAGGAAATGTTATGTATTTGCTTTTCTGTAAAACCAAATCCACTCTTTTATAACCCTCTTTGAAAAATAAGACAGTATCACTAGTGAAATGAACTTAAGTGCACATGTGAAAAGATTTAGATTTTGTTACTGGGAATGCTTTTATTGACTATTATGGAGATAGTAAAAGCATCCATTGTGTCTAATGAGGAATGAAAACAGATGCTGGAAATAAAGACCTTCCAGGGTCTAAGGTTACCTTTCCCTAGGAAAATATTTGGAAACAATATCTGAAGATTCTCAGCTTGTAAAATCAGCAGGGCTCCACTAAGAGTCAATACAAAAGTGCCATTCCTCCCCAGGTGAAGAGCTGTTATCTATTAGAACCTGGTGCTCCAAAAGCATAGCAACTGCCAGAAGTGCTCTTGTGGGCCTATGGATAAATACACTCAGACAGGAGCAGCTGAGAGGATCCCAGCAGTTGCCAACTTCAACAGTCAGGGTAACTCACTTCATGCCTCCAATCTGAGGGAAGAATTTTAACAGAAGCAGCTCGTCCCCTCTGTTCATCCCTGCCTTGGGAATCATCACTTCCCATGCCCACAGGTTCAGCGGCAAGGAGAGAACAATGATTTCATTCACTAGAAAGAATTATTACTCATTTCTCAGAGAGGAACAAGATCCTTATACTTTTGTGACAATTTTTCAGATTTTTTTCTTCACTTTACCTGTACAATGTTTATTTTTACATAAATTTATGCATACATTTTTCTGGAATGGCACAGTTCTACTCAATAAGAATATTTTAGCAAATTACTAAAGTCTTAAAGGCTTTTATAAATTTTTAAGCAGAAAGTGTAATTTATTCCCATTTACTTACAACCTTGCCCACGTAAAACTATTTACAATTTGTATTTCTCTATTTGTTCAGGATCCTCATGACCACTGTAACAGTCTCTGGAATTCTGAAAACCTCATAGAAAAGCTTTGATTTTACCCTCAACTTTAACAATAAAGAAAATTTCCTTTTTGCATTTAGTCCAGTTTGGCTCCATCTCCTGCCCAAAGTTACAAACTACATCTTGTAACATTTACATAAGATGAAAAATACGAAACTCAAAGGTGTTAATCTTACAAAGTACTTGAGGAATGTTTGCTAGAGATTAGAACTATCCTAAGATACCAGAAACGATCAGTGATTCAGCTGATAAGTTTCACATATTGATAATTAAGAAAATGAACGGCTGAACACCTATATTGGGGACATTCAGCAGTTACATCACATCAGTATTTCCCAGGTGACTTTCAAGCTTGCAGTAGGAAACACAGCCCCAGGTGGACATCCAGAAAACAACAGTTATGTGTTACTGGAAGGACAAGTATAACCAGAAAAATGAAAACAAAACAGTAACATTCTCAAGTTTCATGTTTCTGGCTCACACCAGCGATTTTTTTCCCAGTACACTAGGGCAACTGTACTCCTGATACTGGCCCAGAATACAACCACCAGCCCTGTGCTGCCATGCTTCTGAGAAGCATCTCCCAGAGCCACTATGCAGATCCTGCAGTCAATATGTCTAAGCCCAGCCTCCCCGGGCATAAAGAGCAGGTGCACCATGGGGCACCCAGGATTTCTACAATTTCTGGGATGTCCTACAGTTCAGAGCAAGTGTATAGTTTCATTGAGTTCTGCCTTAAACTTCCAGGTGGAAAAAACAGAATACCTGTGAAGAAACTCAAGGGCACAGTAACTCTCAAAGCTTACTTTTAAGACTCTAGGAAGAATTTGAAGCATTGGCAGAGAGAAAAGGCAACTTGTAAACTACAATGCTGAGTGGACCAGATATGAACCATCACAAACAGAACACAACGAACACATACACCTTAGAACCCTATCACTCCAAGCACCACATTTTGCAACAGCTGTGTCACATCTTCAGATTTATGCAGCAATCTGAAGCAAATCATTAGGGGGCAGAGAGCAAAGAAAACTTTTCTGCCACTCCCGACTGTAACCATGGCCAAAACCAGGCTAGGAAAAACAAAATCCTCCCTTAGGTTCTATGTACTGGCATTTTTTCAAGACAATTCTTCCTTTACTCAAGGACTTTCCTTAAAACATACAGCAAGGGATGAGGTTCTGGTTTTCCTGCTTTCATGCAGTTATCTCTCATACAATTTATTTTCCAATATAGAGAGCTGGTATGGATTTTGCTAAATAACCTACCTTACTCCATCCCTGTTTGAGGCCCTCTTCAATTCTAACTATAGCGTCTAACAGCAACCCAAGCTCCCTGTAGGGCATCCGCAGCACCACACAAGGCTGTGCTTTGACATCTGGAGGAGGTGCTGTGTAAGTTATTTCAGCCTTTCCCATTCCAGTCCCATGCAGGCCAGCATTACTGGTAACACATTCAGTGAACCAGACTAAGGAACTGATGCTGCAACTTTTTTCACTCTTGCAGTATGTGGCTGCACAGCAGAGAAGCATCACAGCATTAAGAATGAACATGTGGAAAGGGGTATGCTCACAGAAAAACAAGGTATCAACTTAGAAAGGAGCCTCTCTAGAAATGCCACTTTTAAAGGACAGAATAGTTTAGTAGTCATTTAGGTTTAAACAAAAAAAATTAGCCACCACCACCCAAACTTACCTTGAAAAGGGATTCTGAAAGTCTTGATAAATCTCCCAAATTTGTGCAAGTAGTTCTAAACCTTGGTCTTTAGCAGGCAAGAAATTTAAGCGATAGATAAAGGGTTGTCTATTCTTATCCTGCATAGTATCAACCCAGTATTCAGGTGTGTCTCCACCAACTTGCTAGAGTTACCCTGTTTTCCTACTGTGCTTGATAACAAAGTTAATGCTAGACTCTAACCCAGAGGAAAATTCCTAACACAGCTGAAATTACTCAAGTTACTCAGCTGCATTTAGGCTCTATTATGCTGAGCACCATACAAAAAACCCCTCTGCTCTACTAATCTACTCCCACTTTAATGAGATTATTTGATAAAATTAATGATCAGTCTTAGATGGATTTAGTATGACACTACTTCTAACGAGTTGGCTGAGAGCACAGCCTGCTATTACCACAGGCAAGTTATGTATCTGATGGTCATAGATTAGACACTTCAAGTGCATCGTTACATGCACTGGATCAAGCGGCATGAAATCAGTAACCTTAGGTATGAATCCGTGCCTAGGTTCTTCAGGTCCTTCTCTGGACTTGGAACTCACTTGTTTCACCTCTGAGTAATTCAGGAAGGCTTTGCTCTGTAGCCACTCTAAATGCATATTCAGAGCTCTGTATGGAGGACAAATTTCAAATTCTTCAGGGTTCTCAAATATAAAGTCTATTCACATGCTAAAAATTCTGGGGGCATTTGGGTTACTTTGGCTTCAAGAGTTTGTTTCATGTTTTGTACCCTACCCTTTCTTCACTGAGAGAAGTCTACTATGTAGGCTAGTGACTCCCTAGAACTATAGCAAGCTTTGTTATGTCAGGTACAACATCCTCCTCCTTCTGGCTTAGACTTACTGCAGGTAGTTATTTCCTACATTATTATCATTCCCTGGGGAAGTTAGTCCATACCAACTTTAGTATTCTCCTCTTACCCTGCCTTGTATGGCAAGTATATGCACTCCTCAGCTCAGGAGAGTTGCAATCAGTTCACACTCTCCTTTCCTGCACTTCCTGATGTTCTCAGTGGGGAGCAAGGGTGCTTGCAGACAAAAACCTATCATACAGCTTTATTCTTCTGCTTTGTTGAAAGTGCCCTACAGAGTAAATGCAGTATATAAGTTCACTGTTTCTCACTGTGCTATTTAGAGTTACATAAGATACCATTTAAGGTTATTTTTTATATATATATATATGCTATTGCAATACCAACTGATTTTGGTTTTACAACTGCTTTGCTATCTAACAAATATATGGTTCATGGTAAAACCTTATGTTTTCCAGAATAACACATCAAATTATTCAATACTCCTTTGCCAAAAGCCTAGACAGTAGGAAGAGATTCACATTTTGACTGGTAACTGTCACTTGGCTCAAGTTATGCTAGTCCCTCAAGCTGAAGGGATATGATGGAAGAATTGTTACACTGGCCAGGGTGCCAGGAAAAAAGGAGGCTGTGATTTGTCTTGATACAGTTCTAGGGTCTTTTCAGGCTTCTCTGTATCTTCTGATACTTACATTTTTTCAGTTCAATAACCAGAACACTGTGAATTTGGACAAGCACAGATTTGGGGAGGTTTTCTGCTGGCATTGGCAATGTGCAAAAAAGGGGGAAAATAAGAAAGAATGGCTTGAAAGAATGGCTTTGTCTCATACTTCTGAAATATGCAGCTCCAATATGACCAAATAGTATTTACTGCATCTCAGTGGAATCCTCTAAAGAAAGACACTATAAACCAAAAACTTAATGTATACAAGTTACAGCGATAAAACCAATCATTTTAATTGAAGCCATTAAAAAAAACCATGTGAGGCAATATAAATGATAAAATTATACTTAAGAAGGAATAGCTAGCACTTTCTGAAAAGCTTTAAAACAGCAACAGACACTTTACAAAAGATTTGAGGGAAGAGAATAAAATTTCCAAACTACAGGTACTGTAAAAAGGTAACATTAACAATTATCTTATAAAATACAGCAACAGAGACAAAATGGATACTCAAGCTCCTTTGAAACTAAGCCTTCTGGGGTCTTGGTTAAAATGTATGTTCAAAAACTATTTTAAACAAGGACTAAATACTTCATATATTTTAAATTTACAGGTCCCTGGCATAAACGCAGCACTATACACATCTTTCCAAACAAGCAGTAAGTACAATTTCATTTAACCATGCGTGGTGTCATCTTCTACAAAGTCTTTGGCCATTTCTGCCGTGATGACGTCAATATGACTGACCTGGTGGAACAAAAAGAAGTATACAGTTATTACAGTATGTCCTGCAGAATAAGACAGACTTATTTCCTGAAGCATCCAGGACTCATCAAGAGGCCTATAATAAAGTTCTAATTTCCTTTAAAGAACATGACAAGGGACATCTGTATATGTTTAAATTCTTTTTCAGGAAGGAGAGAACTTTTACACAAGACTGCGATATAACTAGAAATCCATCACTGAAATACGACTGATTCACTTTCAACTCAAGTCTCAAATGCACAACTTGATAACGTTCTCATTAAACACTATAACTAAAACATTATTTACCTTGTTTCTGAATTTTACACCATAGAACTTGTCAGCTGACTCAAGCAGTTCAGGCCTAAAAGTTGTTGTAATAAACTGAGCATGTTCAGCTAGTTCCATAATCATATCTAAAAAAGAACACATGAATTCTTTATTGATGTAATCTTTTCAGTAAAGCAGGACAGGTATTAATATAAAAGACAGGCAAAGAGTTTGCTATTCCGTATTCAAAATGAGGTTTTGGTTAATTAAGAAAAAAAAAAGACAACCCACAAATCGAGAAAGTATCCATACCAGGTTTTTAAATATTGTCATTAATTCCAGTACCAACTCTGACAAATCCAGCCACTCAGCAAAATCAGTGGGGTATTGAACTTCTATGATGAAAAGCAGTGTAAGCACTCTTCCAACAATGCAATGAGCTAAAAGTTCATTTTTAAAAGTCAAACTTCACTTCAAAACAGGACTATTTCCACCACACTGAAGTGTAGGAAGGAGGCCCTTCAGACACAGTAGACAACACAGAGCTTCTACCTAAAACCAAATTCACGAAAGCTTCAGAAGGCACAAAGTTAAATTCTAACACGTGTTGGGATATTAAAAAATGTGCTTTTATGATTAAAAACTTTCATCTTAAACGTCAGGGGTGAGAAGACAGACTATCACCGTCAACCATAATGAAGAAGAATAAAGGCAGACAGTTACCTGAAACAGCTTTTCTGTGCTGAGCATCCAAGGCTTGGTCAATTTCATCAAACAAGTAAAATGGAGCTGGATCACATTTCTGGATAGCAAATATCAGGGCTAGAGCCACTAAGGATTTCTGTCCACCTGAAAGTTGCTGCATTTCTCTCATTTCACCCTGCTTCCCTGTGAATGATACCTAAGAAAACAATGCAACAGTAAGATGATTTCAAAATATTAAACCACAACATCACTTGCTATTATAGTAAATAAACAGGACCAATTAAATGTTGCCTTTTAAAAATATAGTTAAAAGGCAATCTAAATGAATATTCAGAGTACTGAAACACAAATATTTCTCTTTACCCTTATGCCAACTCCAGTGAACTGGTCTACAGATGGAACACTGCTCTGAGATCCAGATCCCCTTTCACTCTCAGTGCTGCCTTCACCTTCATCCTGGGACTGACTGCCCTCTACATCTCCTTTCTTCATCACTAACGTGGCCTTGCCACCAGGGACTAACTTCTGGAATACTTCACTGAAATTTTTTGACACCTGAAAAAGAAACAGTCAATACACCAGCTCATTTTTACATAATGAAATCAATTGCAGACAACAGCTGTTTTTACATGATCACACTAAGTATCTGCGTCAAAGCAGAGATCCACATTTGTTCTTAAGCATGAGTAGAAGTGAGAAACATACGCTATACAGAGCTTGGTTTAAAAACATCTAAGCTAACTGTTTTTGTAGTGTGAGAATTTTCACAAATTTTTCAAGCAAATGGTAGAATTAAAACATAAAACAGCAGCAAAAGCAAGTATAATTTATTTCAGTAAACTTTGGATGAGATCTCAGTTAAGCAAATGATCTTTCAAGAGAAGACTTCATATACTTCAGTTAAGATCCTTTGTTAACATTAGGAATTACTGTCATTAAATCTGGAGAATGGATTTGGTGCAGCGTTTATTACCATTCCCCAGAAAGGACTGTACACAGTACAAAGAGATTCACCAGAAAGGAAGAATTTACGAGGTTTAAAGCAAAACTAGAGTTGCACTACAATCAAGATGAGCGCCTTTTTAAAATGCTAGCTTATTTCTTTTTCAGTATTTAAAAAACCCACAAACCTCAAGTGACCTGATACTACCACCTTCTTTTATTATAGATGTACTTAATATCTGCTTCTTCCTCTATAGCTGCTACATGTGACAATTTGATTTCAGCACCAGTGTCTTTACAACTGTTGCCATTTTGTTACCTGTTTGAAAGTCAGCTGAATAGCCTCATATTTCCTGAGCTCAAGGACATTCATCAGCTCCATGATAGATTTGTAGCCTCTGTCCAGCTCCTCTTGTCTTTTTATCAATTTTTCCTTCTGCTCCGAGAAATTCACAAACTGATCTAAAGCTTTTTTATTAACATGACTGTATTTCTTCAGTTCCGTATTGCACTGCTCCAGTTTGCGGAATAACTGTAAATGGAAAATATTAATGTTATCTAAATGACTTGCAATTCTAGCCACATTTGACACTCAAGATGTACATGATGCAAATATTTCAGGTCATGAAAGTGAAACCAAGCACACTTATTACCTGCTTTAAACTTAAAGTCTGATACTTTTCAAAAGCCTCCTGTGGAAGTGAACCCAACTCTCGGATTTTCTTCATACATTCCTCTTTCTTCTTGAGGAGCATGCCTTGCCTGTTAGTCATTTTTTCAAGTTCTTTTGTGTCGTGGTTAATGGCATCCATATGCTCCTTTTCCATGTTCTTCCAGCGTTCCATGCTCTTCTGAAGCTCTTTAATTCCTGCTTCTGTCTTGTCAATAGAATTATCCAGATCTGAGATATTGGGGGAGAACGCAAAACCCAAAGTGGTAAGTCTTACATGCCTGCATAAAATCAGCAATTATCCAGTCAAGTATTTACGAAACAAAAAGATAATCTAGAGAAAGAGATCTGTTAAGGAGTAGGAAGTTACTTTTGAGACAGAAAGCTTAAAATCCCTCTTTTCTTCCCCATGAGTACATGGCTTAAAAAAAAACCTAACAAACATACTAAGGTCATATTGTTAAAGTCTAGAAAGGAAGCAAAACAAAAGTTTGAGCCATACAGATGCTATTTCCTATTTGACAGCAACTTAGTTTTAGACAGGTTGGACAAAATTCAAGAACAACTATACAAGATCATGCTTGTATTAAGGTTGCTTCAAAAGTACTATGTCCTGAAGCCAAAAGTCTGTTATCACCAACACATACTGATTGGTACTACAGTGTGCAATTGTGGACACTTTATGTACAACATGCACAAAATCTTGTTTCACTTATCTTTTGGAGTAAGTTCCAAAAATCTGTTACACACTATGTAACTACTAGAGCATATTTGAAATTAATGACTACTTCTCATATTATGGTCTATTTATAAACCAAAATATGGTATATGTCAACTTTCAAAACCCTGGAGATTTTTCTTTGAAAAAATGATGCTACCAACCATCTGACCGT
Source organism: Mycteria americana (assembly GCF_035582795.1). NCBI lineage: Eukaryota > Metazoa > Chordata > Aves > Ciconiiformes > Ciconiidae > Mycteria > Mycteria americana. The sequence continues at coordinate 12,269,767 of NC_134370.1, forward strand.
GCCAGTGTATCTTTCACTCGTTTGTTGATAGCCTCAAGTTCCGATGTTGTAGCAGTAAGAACTGTGCCACCTTCTGTTTCTCGTAGCTCATTCAGTTCCTATGGGACAAAGTAAATGCCACCAAGCTTCAGCATGGAAGGAAACAAAAGTATAAGCCAGACAAACAAGTTATCTTCTGCTACTCTACATATAACTGTATCAAATATTTTAGTAAAGTTTTAGAGAATAGTTAGATTTTCAAACACATCTGCCATTACCATGGCCCTATTTATATATAGGCTGTGTATTTAGAGTAGGATTTCTGTCAAAAATTCACATGCCTAAAATACTGTGCTGAAATTTAAGTAAAACACTTAGCTCAGATTAGATATAGGGAAGCAAAACCCACCACAGATAATACAGGGTAATGAATGAGTATTTATGAAATTATTAATATGTTAAAACCCTGGAAAGAAACTAAAAACAGATTGCAAAAGTACATTTAAGAGACAATCCTTACTTGTTCCACTTGGTCTAAGCGTTTTCTCAGATTCTCATTGAGATATGTTTCAACTCTTGTGATAATGCCTTCTAGTTTAATCCTCTCATTCAAAAGCTGTCTGTTTTCCTGAAAAAATAAAAAAGTATATTAATTGCCTTAACTGACTCCTAAACAACTATTTTTTTCCTTTTTAAAAAAATTAAGACAAAAACCCACTCTTCACACAATTCTGCGTATTAAAATATCGCACAAGTCTTTGAACTGTTGCTCTAATTTTAACAGGTAGAAAGAACCAAACAAATATTTTTGCAGCTGCCTAGTGTAAGAGTCAGCCATAAAAATCAGTAAGTTTAAGAAACTGTATTAGCATCTAAATCCAATTCTTAAACGCAGAAGACCTTTAGAAAGTATACTTAAGAAGTAGTATTTTTTCAACAACATGGGTGTCAGACAAAACCTTAGCTTTTGTCTCATCTACCATGTGCTTAAAGGCATTGTTTTATTTTCCCCACACTGTGCATCATGCCTTTTGGATTATATCCATTTGTATTTATTGTTGTAAAGTCCAAGACCAGAGGCAAGGAAACTGTGATGATTCCAACATAAACAGCCATAATTCTTACACAATACAGCGAGGAAAATTCACCCAGCACTTGAGAAAAACATGCAAATACACTTTGCAGATGAGAAAACTCCAAACATGCTGTCCTACTACTGATGAAACACTACTTTAATTACACTATATTCATCATAAATGACTTTTCATACAGAAGGACAAAAGTAAGTTTATTGGGAAGAAAGGTACCACATTTAATGGCAAAATATTTTCATTTCCTTACTTGCTGTAGTTGTCGAATTTCATCATTAAGAGCATCCACACGTTTCTGATCTTCAAGACTGAGCTGAGACAACAAATCAGTCCCCAGTTCCGCTTTTAATGATTCTCTAGTTGACTCCATAGCATGTAAACTTGCCTCCAGGCTCTGCAAACTGCGTTGCTACAGAACAGATATTAGACAGAATCATTCCTCAAAGCAATCTGTAGATTTAGATGAATTTCACTTTTCTGTTTACATAAACGTATTTGTGACATATCTCTATTCATCTCTTCATATTTCATATTATGATGTTAACCAGAAAGGAATGCAAGTTTATCAGTAATATTAATGAAACAATTACTATAAAACCAGTAACAGCTTTCAATATCCCCATACTATACCTTAGGCATAAATGTCTTTTCAGACTGCTGCCTCTTCTCCTTCAGCATTTTCATCTCTGACAAAATACTGTCTCGAGAGGCTTTGAACTTTCTCTGCTGTGTCTCAATTTGCTGCATTTGGTTCATTAGCTGGTCAATCTCATTATTAATCCATACTGTGGGCTAAGGAAAACTCTGTCCTTGTTTTAAAAGCCATTTTATACCTACTAGTACCTTCAATTTTTATTCTGTTTGGCATATTCAGCTGCCATCGAAATAAAAACCAACCAAACAAAAAACCCCACAAAATGAAAATGTTCGCTTGTACAGGATAAATCAAGAACCACCACCAAAAGTAACCTGAGCATCCTTATCGATGCCAATGACAAATGAGGAAAGCTTCATTTAGCTGTTGATTTTACAACATGGCACCCAAAAGAACACAAGGATACATTTGAACTTGTAAGGAAAACTCAGATCTTAAAAAATACAGAAGAGCAGATGCCTACATTTAAAAAGAAATATTAGAACAATACAATTATCCCTTACTCAATTCTGAGGCAAAAAGTGTAATTTGTTCGTGCTAATTGATATAATGGCTTAAGTCATGGTGCAGAGCTTGCAGAGGATTCTGTTTTAATTTATGCTGAATTGCTAACATCATGTTACTCCTACCACAATGTATATTAACATGACATCAACTTAAATGCCCTAAAAATTAAATAATTCCCCTAAGCAGAGGTTACAGTAAAACACTTCACTACATACTTAAACATTCTGGGAAAACTGAATGAGCTACAGAATAGGAAGTTAGTAGGAATAGATATTTTACTTTCAAAACAACTGAGGTCTGTTTGGGGTGTATTCCAAAAGCTGCTGTCAGACTGCAATAACAGCTGTTGTTACAGTCACTGATCTACCACAGCTGAAGGGTATGCCACATAAGAATTTCTACAGGTTAGATGAGCACTCTACCTACATCCCCTATAGATCCCTCCTCAAAAAGAAACCCAGGCCTAAAGATTTTGACTTAAATGATAGCAAGAAAGACTTCTCAGTTCCAAAACAGTAGTCCTGGTTAAAAGTTAAGTTATACTGAAATCAAAGGGTCCAACAGGTAATTGGGGAATTTAACTACAAGCAGCAGGAATTCAAGCTCCCATTCCCAGTTACAAAAAAAGCAAGCTACCTGTACAGTCCACATTGGGATTAGCGTTAAAATTAGTTTCTGCACAAATCCTTTTAAACCATATGCCTACATATTTATAGTTTAAAACAGATGTAAGGAAGGGGAAAATGCCACACTTAAATACTTAATTGTAGATACACAAATTGAGTCCTGCACATTGCTTATAGGTAACAATAGGAAGGGTAAAAGACATTCATTATCGCTGGTGCACGTAAAGCCAGCTGGCAAATTCAGTCTATTTAAGTCACGTTTAACAGACCATTTTTACATTCTTCCACTGACTTTAAAAGTATGTACCTATGTCTTGTTAAGTTTTGCTAATCAGCTATGGATCTAAGCATAGGCTTCAGTGTTCTGCTGCCCTAAAAGTGTCTCTAATGCACTGTTGCAGGTCAAAAAACAAAAGGAGTTCAGTTCAAAGGACAGAATGACCTGGATAATGGAGAAGAAAACTGTATAAACCTCCCCCGCCCCTGAATTCTAGATACTGGATCTCAAAAGGACACTATAGCATTAAAGAGGTTAGAGAAGAAGGTGACAGTTACTTGACTTTTCATACAAAGAGACTGAAAAGACCAAGGGTGTCAAGCAACTCAGAACTTAATTATAATATAAGGCTCTCCATCTCCTCCCCACAGCCTAAGTGGACTATGCAATATACCAATTCAGGACACAAGCACTAAAAATATAGCATGAGTCAGAAGAGGCAGTGAAGATTAACACAGATAACAAGAATATCTGGTTATAGTAGTTACTACAACAAACTCTAGAAGGAATAGAAAGCCTCAAAGTTTAGGGTTTAACCCCATCTCTAAGCTTTAAAGATCAAGATCAAATTTGAACAGCGACAGATTACTAAAGCTCCTTTTTCCTGAAGCCTACAGTGCCAGCTGCTCTCTGAAGCAAACTATCAGACAAGGTGTGCTGCAATTACTGTTTTTCAGTCAAGTTTCCCCAGTACAGAAGTTTTCCCAAAAAATTAACAGCAGTGATATAGAAACTATTTCTTAACTAGTTGCATTGATCTAAAAAAATATTTTTAAGAAAGAATGCAATTCAGGCACACAAACAATGGATATATTTTAAAGTCTGTTATTTTCAATGGTTCTACACCAATTTTCATATGCAGGGGTTTTTTTTGTTTCTGTTTTACCATTGATTTCTTTGTTACTAAAATCCCTACAGTAACATATAGAACCAGGCTGCACAAGCAACAGTCAAAACAAATGCCACAGCTAATATGTAACATGATGTTAGTCTCCTGTTTCTCATCTATTACTGTAACCACAAAACAAAAAGCTTTGTCATCACATCCTTTCCCCAAGAACAACAAAAGGATATTTTCAATGTTTCTGCGTAAGTTTTCATTGAGTTTTGCTTCGAGTTCACCAAGTTCTTCTTCTGCCTTTCTAACATCTTTTTGCAATTCAAGCCGAGATTTCCTTGTGTCATAATAACCTCCAGTCAAAGCACCACGATGGCTGACTTGATCACCTAAGAGCACAACAGAATGAGACTATAAACTGCATGCCGTATGCTCTCCATAACGTTCAGAGCAGTTTCCACAATACAACTTAGCAGATTAACTAGAACATTTCAACTAACCTACCGAAGTGCTGCATCAGTATCAGGAATCACATATGTATGTTTACAGTAATTAGGGAAATGTTTATTTCTGTATTCAATGTAAAGTGAATTTCCTTTCTCAAGACCAACACAGACTGCTAGGACCTCCTTTAAGCATTAGCTAATTTTTTTGTTTTTGTTTTAATTAACTTCTGAAACCATACAGCTTGAAGGAAGAAAATACTTATATTAAGGGAAAAATGCAAATGCCTAGCACTATCAGTTTAAAAAAAAAAAACCAAACCAAAAAACACACACAACAAAACACAACAACTCAAATCTTCTGTGAGGGAGAAAACAAAGGAGAAGCTGAGTAACTGGCAGCATCTGTGGCTTATAGAGTATGCTGTTACTGAAAAATTAATCATTTCCTCCTCAGACATCCTTAGGAATTTTTTCAGATTGACTTTAAGAGACAAAAAGACAACAGTAAGCCTGCAGGGAATCTGCCCTCCAAGAACAGGCAATTAACAAGAGAGACAACATAACATGTAAACATGTCTCGTATGCAGAAGAATTCACCTTGCACTTATCAGTAATTAATGCTGTACATTCCCACCCTAAACACTGGTTTAAGTTTGTGGGAAAACACCATAAATATTCCAGGAAAACAAACGCCTGTTAAATTGGAGAAGACAAAGTGGATGAATACAAACCTAATCTGCTTTACAATTCTCAGGATGGAGATACACAGCTACTAACTTTTAGATCATAAGAAAATTCAGCTTGTGAAGAAATTCTGTATTTTTAAGCACTGTACTTAAACAAGCACAACCTTGTACATCTCAGTCAAGTATACTATTATTTAAAATAATCTTATTTTGACAACACTAACAGACCATGTTTAATGAGCCTCATGTTCCAGGGATCCCATTTTTACAATAAATAATCTATAAAATTGCAATATTTACCTTCCAGAGTAATACAATCCATAGTGAAAGCTCTGGCCAGCTGGGTAGACACTTCCATGCTACGACAAATTAGAGTCTTTCCAAAAACATGTTTGAAAGCTTTGTCAAATCTTGGATTGTATCTCAGCTTACTGATCATAGGAATAGCATCCTGAAGTGACAGTGATTTTAATGAGAACAACATATTGATACAAATATGGCAAGTATATTGCAACTAATTCATACACAGAATTCAAGAGAGCCCTGGAAAAAAGAAACTACCATCAAGAGGAAAAACAGAATACACTCCAGCCTTATAACAAGAATTTCTGAAAGTTTAGCATATCTCAAATTCACTGAATATTAACATTGGCTTCACAATCAATAAAATTCTAGAATGAAGACTTCTGGAGCGTGTATATCATTATTTACATACAGGATGTCAAACCGTGAACTCAAAGCACAATGTTGTGAATGACACTTCGGAAATAAACAGCTGTCAGTTCGTAGAAGGATGACACACTGACTAAACGTTCAAGACAAACACATAAACACTCTATGGAATTCAAGTGCAAGATTTTGCAATTTTAGCTTTCAAGGCTCAAGCCTAGCTGTTAGATCAACTGCCAGGAATCTCATCCGAGTATTAAATTGCTACTGAAACAAGTTGAGTAAGTATCATAAGTTGGCAGTAAAATTTTTTTCCTCCAAAAAATTATTCCCTTCTGTAGAGAGCAGGACACAAACATTAACAGTTTTACTAGTAAAGCCCTCCCAAAATAAGCACACTAGAAGTCTGATTGTTTCCTGTTTATTTTTCCCTATGTTGGGGGGGGGGGGGGGGGGGGCAGAATCTATTTTTAAAGAACTTATTCCACCATGATTATTGTAGGAAGCAGTTAACATTTACACAATTAATTCACTACTAAAATTTCAAATAAGAGCAGATACATTTCAAGAAAGTATTTCAGAACTACTTTTTAAGTGGTTGTCACTGAAGGTTTATTTATGCATTTTTAAATATAAAAACACTACTCATTTCCAGTAACTTTGAGAAATTGTCCACAGCTGTAACATGTTAACACTGCTCTTCAGCTTTTGTCCATGGCAGCATTTCAGCTTAAAGAATTACAATTCAGTAATTCAGGCAATTATTGATTATCAGGTTACAATAAAATTCTACTTCATTTTAGTATCACCTATTTACTTGTAAGGTGAAGTTAAACTTTAAAGAGCAAATACCTGGTAGGAAAGTATTTTCCTATAACAAGGAGTTTTTTATGTTGAGAAGCATACATTAGTAGTAGTATTTAATGGCAGACATTCAACAGCAAAGCAAGTGGTGGGCAATAAGCAATATACACAAACAATTCAAAATATGAGGCTTTGTAATTACAAAGTAGAAGAAGGTTCAAAAGGAACTCTAACTCACATTAGTCTCAGGATAAGCAGTATCTCTAACATCCAGCTTGTTCAGAGGAAGGAAAGTAACTTCTCCGGGAAGGTTCATTTTGTTAAATTCCATTAGGATCTTTGTACTGACCTCATCAGAATCCACAATGTGATAAAACAACCTAATTAACAAGACCAACAAATAAGCAAAACTTTACTGTGCTAAAAGCACTAACATATTTGCATGGGAACAGTAAGCATGCAGGTACCATTAAATAACATATTAATAGAAAGCTGCATTGCATTTTCTCTTCGAGTGTGTGCCTTAGAATAAGCAAGTGGATACACTCTTTTCATTTTCATTAAAATGGGATCAGCCAAGAATTTTACATTCCACCCTCCAGTCAGAAGAGCAGCTCAATATGTGTACAGTGTCACTGTGTACACAGCCTTTTTTGGTTCAACTGCAAACCTCTGTCCTCCATACCATTTCCATATACAACATTCAGCCCTCTTTGCATGGATTTAGTAGAGAGTTTGCATCTTATGCCTCTGTACACAATCAACAGAAACAGAGACCACATCTATCTCCCTGTGCAGGATAGGGACTAGCATCAGAGGGATTGAAAGAAGTGATTTTTCTTTTGAAAACCAGAGTTCTAGTTCTCTGGTTTCTTTTGAACCAGAGTTCAGTTCTGAAAACTGTAGTTCTAGCTGAACTACAGTTTGCTTGTTACTGCTTCTTTCAAACTATGGGGCACAACAGGATTCAGAGAGAACAGTGAAGTACTTTGAAGAGACACTCTTGTTCGCACAGACACAGATGAGGGACTGCATTTCAAATTGTGGTAGCATCAACATTTCTGTGTGATAGTTTGCAAGATCATGTCACCTCTGTCCTCTTTCCTGCCCTTATGCCACTATGTACTTTTCATTAGAAAAAGAAATTGTATGACTACTCATGAATTAGAATAGGGGACTGATCACACAAAAAGACTGTTTAAATTAATTTGCAGTGTCAGATGCTACAAGAAGTGGTGGATCACCCAACAGGCACTTACTTCTTCTAGAACACACATTACACACAGCCTCATTAACACTCAGCATCTTTTCAGATAGCTTTTAAAGAGCAGTTTTTGACAGTTTAGAGACCATCCTCACCCATGAGATTTTCTAGTGTAAGTGAAATAATTCTTATTGATTGTTGTCATTGAAACATCAAGCACTGCTTACTGTAGAATCCTCCAAACTGGAAGATGCTGTCCATTTTATTCAATATAGGTCAGCCTCACCACCAATCCTTCCTCCTAAACGTCAGGAGTGCAGGTCTGGGGCCTTTTTCAGGCGTCTTTGTGTGGTTTTGTTTTAGGTTTTTTTTAGACAAGATCAAGAGCAGCTAGGATTAATTTTTAAATAGGCAGAACTCTTAGTTCCTTCTTGAAGGAGTAGCAGTTTGATCATGCTACATAGAAGGCACTTTGACAAAAAAAGGACAAGAGCTCAAGTCCAAAAGAATAAAACTTTCAGCAACAACTGGCACCAACAACTAAATTGTAACACTGCAGCTGCTTTAACTTAAGCAACACTAAAGAGCATGTCATTACCTGTTCCCTGCAGTAACTTCAACACAAGTGTAGAAAGCCGGTTCGCATTCAAAGTTATTCATCACAATGCCATGGTAGCCATTTAGAACATGCTGATTTATGCCTTTTCGACGGAAGTGCTCCAAAACTTTGTTTATGCTGTCTATACCATTCAAAATGGCCTGTTAAAACAGAACTCATTATTATACATTAACTGCAATTAAAAGATGTAGAAGTAATATCCATTTTACCTTTAACTTTGTGAAAGTCATAACCTCCTTTTTCACCAAGTTCCTGCTAACTAACCTACAGCTCCAATATAAGATACCTAAATATTTGAGTCCGCCACTTTTCAATGTTTTTTTGGTTGTGTTTTTGTTTGGTTTGTCGGGTTTTTTTGAGCTAAAGGATATCAGAAGAAATTTTAGAAGTATTCCATTTTCAACTGGTCTCCTTACCTCTCCTCATTTACCTGAGTTACGCAACTAATTTCCAAGTAGTTCTAGAGCTATCAATATTTGAAAAATTCAGCTTACAAATATAATGGGTACATCTTAATTATGACAGTAAGACCATAACCAAAAGAAACAACTGTCATATCTTTCAGATATGACTATGACTTGTCCTTTAAGAATGAGAAGAAAGGCTTCCACAAGGAATTCTCAAATGCAGGGTATCTTACCTTTCCTGTTGCTGCTCTGAGAAGCTGCTGTTTCTTTTCTAAATCCTCCCGCTTTGCAGCAAGAGCTTGTTGTTCTGCATTCTCTTCTCTCCATAGATAACTACAGAACAAAATAATTAAAATATTTGAAGTGTGAATGAAGTCTGAAGATTTTATTATTGTTATTCTCAAAGACTGCTAATCTAATCGGCAGGTGAAGTGCAGGAGTTCATACATGGCTATATTTAAAAAACATACCTACATGCCATGTTAACAACTACACAGTTGGGGTCCTTCACATTAAGTGAGATTCAGACATATTTCAATGAATTACTAACTTTCTTTCGCTCTGTAGTTCATCCTTTTTATTTTTCACTTCATAGTATTTTCTGTCCAGTTCTTCAACACGAGCCTTCACTTCATTAAGATCCTGGTCCAGTTTCTAACACAAAGAAAAGAACAGTATGAAACTACAGCTCTCTACGTTCAAAAATCTTTCTTTTATTCAATACTAAATTACTACTTAAAATTCAGAAACAATTCCTACAAACGTTTTAACCAATTTACAACAAACTGCAAAAAGCATTAAGAATAAATACATCTTCGTAAGGGAGCACTAACAAGGTGAAGTTATCAAGTAGACTGCAAGGCAGGCCCTGAGTTGAGCTGTGCGTCTGAGTATTACAGTGAAATGGCTCACTAAGTCACAGTAAGAAACTGAATCAAAACAGTAACTATCATATACATAACTATGTGTAATCATGCTCCGAAATAACATTTGTGATAAGAACATACATACTAGTCTTGCGTACCATGCCACACGGCTATTAGTCAAAAATCTTAGCCTGCTCTCCAGCAGTACTAGTACTTTACCACAGCTGCTGTCAACAGCATGCTGTTTAAGCCAATGCACAGACATCCTCCCCTTGCTCAGCTAACACTTGCCATTTTCAAAGCAGCTCAGGGCTAGCACTCAGATGTTTTCATAGTTATCTGTGTACAGGAGAACTAGCTATGTTCTCAAAACATAGCCAAGTTTTTCCAACCTAACTTTGCAAGCTCCCCATCACGTTCACCCAAGACACCTAAGCATAAATCAACCTTAAGGAGAAAAAGAAAACCAAGACATGTTTATAAAAGGAATCAAAGGCCACCTCAAATTTAACCTATTCATTTCTACAGAATTCCTATTGAGCAGTACAATACAATTACAGTCAGTGGTAAATGCCATTTCTTTCATTCACCAACTCAGAGAATCATTACTTTGCTAGTGTGGGCCCCATCCAAACAGTATTTTAGTAGAACGCCATCGTCTTTGTACAACTACATTCCTAGACTTTGTCAGACTGATCCTCGATTTCAGTAGATATATTACACAAAGACCAAGAACGCTGTCTATCAGCACATGCAGGGTAGCAGCATTGACACTGGATGCTCTCTCACCATAAGTGCAGGGATTTTCACTCCTGTAGCTCCTAGCAGGAGTGATATTTTTGGATTGTAATGCTGTATTCGCAGTGTAAGAGCTGTTTCTGAATGGAAATTAAAATCTAAAAGTTATGCAGATAATACTGAGACAGATTAATTTTCTAACATGGATAGGGACACAACTTCTAGCCAGCTGCAGCTGTGGTGCAGAGGTGCAGTGCTTGCAGCACAGTTTAAAAGATCCTGTTTAGGGAAGGTAAGACAAGAGTGAAAACCACCAACGTAGACCTCTATAAAACATAACAATTTGTTATCTATATGAAATGGCCATGTTCAACAGACAAGAACAAGGCAGATCTAACTCTCTTCCTGAAAACTCAGGCCAAACACTTTGCGGTAAGTACCAGAAAGTCAACATATAGAGTGAAGTCAGATGCAGTGCTAAAGGGCATTTAGAGTTTATCTGCAGATGTTTTTAATAATACATTTTTAAAAGACTACACTCAACCAGAAAGTTTCATCATCTTTATAAGTAGGCACTAAAGTCTAATTGTCCAAGATTAGACTGAGTGTTTAGCCCTTCCCTCAAAAATACTGAGAAGTAATAAGCTGAAAACTTACACTGTACTGTTCCAAATTTTTCTCCTTGTTTGCCTCTGTATCCTCTAAATCCTTGTGTATAGCTGCAATCTGCCGCTTCTTGTCATTGATGGCTTGATCTAAAGACTTAAGTTCTTTCTTTATCCACTTATCCCTTTCTTCTTTGGAAGTAAACTGGCTTCCTCGACCTTGTTTTGCATAAAGATCTGTTCTTTCCTGCGTAGCCTGTGCAAGTCTATTTTGAGAAGGGAAAGACATGCTGTGTTATAAAGATATCTTGAATTTATTAAGAGTAAGCACTAAGAATTACCATAAGAATTTTCAAAAAGTGTCAAACCAGGCTCTAAAATTTAAGCACCAAATCAGTAACAAAAAGAAAAGGATCATGTTATAAACCATAAAATCACCCATAAGACTTTGCAAAACAAAAAGTCAACAATAGTCCATAAAGTGGATAAGCTTAAAGATTAGTTTCACCAAATACTGTTCCCCCCAACAATAAAGGAGGCTTTTTACAGACCATCTGTAACGGCAGATATCTACCACATTCTCAAGCAACAAGTACAACTCTGAGTTAATTGCGCATATGGGTAGTATCGATAGTATCTTGGGGTTTTTTTTGTTGTTGTTGTTGGTTTTTTTAAAACGTTTTGACTCCCTGTTGTAGAATGCCACAGACCTAGCAATTCCCCTCTCTTCTTTTTCTTTTACACTGTTGAATTTCGGCTCTGTTTCTGCTAATTCTTTCTGCTTCTCCTCGATTTTCTCAAGAAGCTTTTGCCTCTCTTTTAACAGTCTTTTCTGAAAGTCAAACAAAGCAGTACTTAAAGTTAGGTAATATCAGGAACTGTATTATTAGATAAATACACACTTCTAAAGAATAATTTAATCAAAAGATTGCAAGATGCCATTGCTTATCTGATACTACGCTGTTTCAACACTTAACAGAAATGAATTCAGTTCCAATCAGAACAGTAAAGAGGGATGAAATGAAGCATTCTCAAGAAGCTAAACTATGCAAGCAAGGAAGGTCCGTATGGGCCAAACAACCAAGTTCAAATTAGTGCTACAAACAAAACCTTCCTTCCCAACACTTGCAGCAATTAAGATCAAGAGAATTATAGGTGCTTGATTTTGCAACATGCAGGATAATAAATAAAGGATCATGACACAGGAGTCTATGTTTACATCCCCTAGAAGCACACAAAAGATATCACAAAAAACTAAGATATCTGTCCAGCAAACCTTAGAAAGCAATGAAAGGCCACAGTCTAAAACCCAGAACTTCAATGTACAAGTATACTATCTTGTGCCAATGACATTTTAAGACTTCATCACTGTTACGTACCCTTTGTTCACTGTTACCAGCTAATTCATCCTGCAGGTCTTTAGCCTTCAGCTCTAATTTAGTCCTCTGTTTAATCTGCTCCTGTCTTTCAGCACTAAGTTGTTCTTTCTCTTCTTTCATTGCCGAAATCTTTGTCTTCAGTTCTCGAACTTGCCGTTCTATTTCCTATGCAAATTTAAGTATGTACTATCTTAAACACTGCATGTACATTACAGTATCTATCACAACTGACAAGATCATTATTATATAGATCAAGATACATTAAAAGTGTGAAAAACGTCTCCTGTTTCCAAACAGCATGAAAGCATAAAATAGAATTTAACATGGTTTAGAAACTGCCTCCCCCCCAAAAAAAAAACCCACAAAGCAAAACACACCTCTGGAGAGCCCTTGTTAAAAGTATTTTTACCTCCATTTTATCTCTAGCATCTTGCTGTGCGTCTCTCAGCTGCCTGGATTTCTCTCCACTTGTCTCCCGTTTGGCAGAAAGCTGTACGGAAATACCACCAATAGCTTAAGTAGCAAGATTCTGTTTTAGTAGTAGTTCCAGAAAGAAAATAATTTTTTAAATTAGTGAAGACGTTGACAGGATTCTACCAAGGAATGCAAGGAGACGTTGGCAAAAAGCAAATCAACAGCTCATGTTATATGTTGTATTAGCAAAGATATTTTACCTCATCAAGCTTAGCTCGGGTTTCATTAAGCTCCTGATTATAAATGGTGTATTCTAATGCTCTCCTCATTTTATCCCATTTCTGGTACTGTGCCAGCTCTTCTTTTTCCTCTTCTAGGGTATGCAGTCGCTCTTCAATGTATTTCAACAACTCATTGATCTTCTCTCGCTTGCCCTCTTTAGAAAAGATGACAAGATTGAAGTTCAGTTAAACACTGTAATAATATTCCCACACATTTAAAGCTACTGAATCTCCTCCAGTGATTAACTATTTGTCAACAGTTATGAAACGTGAAAAGGAGAACCCACGTCCAGAAGTTCCCCCAGAAAACATCCTAACAGCAGAACTGTTGGTACTAGTTATGTAAGGCAACACAAGCATGTACTCTCTTGGCTCACACACTTAAAATAACTATAGACTATAGTACATAAACTTCAGTGTTTGCATAGCAGTAGGTGTCCTGATTTTTGATGACTGTCAGCTGACATCACTTGTGTTTTGAACAATATCCCTACTAGCCTATCTAAAAAGTTTTATTACTAAGAGCACACATGAAGTCACTTATTAAACCTTCTGAGGTATTTAAAATTCAAGGAGGAAATATGACATGCTCTGTATCACTTAACATACCACAAATAAAATCTATCTAGCAATTAGCTTTACTGAAAAAGCCATAAACCTTCAGAGCTAACAGAATTACTGTGGCATAAAACATTCATTTCTTAAACTATTTTTACCTGTTTCTTTCATTAGCGAAATACTCTCTTCTTTACGTTCATCGTACACTCTGGTACCAGCTACTTCTCTTAGTAACTTCAGTCTTTGAGAGTCAGGAGCTGTGGCCATCTGGTTGATCTGAAAATTCAAGATCTGTGATTTCAATAGCCTTCTCTGGATGTATGGCTAACCATGACAGATGAAAGACTGCACTTTTTTTGCTGCGTCTGCTTGCCCGAGGCTTTGGCAGAAAGATTCGGATACCTAGTATATACCATACTACTTTCCTTTTGAGACAATTACTTTAGGATGGCAAGTATTCTGCTTGTAATGAATTTTGTTGGTTTTCCAATGCTACCAGTTATTGCTAAAACTCAAGATACTAGTATTACATAAACTGAAGAAATCATTACCCACTCCAAATTATATTTAGGGAAACTCAAGCTTAGGCTTTTAAGTCCGGGTGCTAAACCAAATAGTTTAAATTTCTCCATAAAACCATACCAAAATGTGGGGGTTATAAATTTTAGAATAATTCAGATCATGAAACACTCATTAATCCAACATTAAATCAGTCATACAATTAAACCTACTGTAAAACTTATTTTCCTTCAGTAGAATTTCAGTGGCTGCATCCTTTTATAAGAAGGTAACTGTTTCTAATGTGTATTATATTAAAACCAGTACGCGTATTTTGGCTGTAAGAGTCACGTGCACCAATCCCCACTACAGAACACAAGTGACTTTCCAGCTGAAGTTGTTTCTTCCAAATACACACATTCAGCTGTATAGGAAAATTTATCGCGATAAACATTTGAGACACTGTACTGCTGGGTCAGCATTTCTGACATCAAGTGTTTCAAGTCTCCTGCATTCCCCTTTTAAGTATGCTTTTCAGTACTCTTTTGGAGCTGACAGTTATCAGTGTCTCATGGTGTCTCACCCTGTGAGCCATTACACATAATCTGTCCTTTGTCTCCAGATCTGGGTGTCCTTCGAAAGCTCTGGTAAGCATGCTTTGGTCTTGAAGACCAGTTAATACAGGCCATGTTGTGAGCCCTTTCCCTGCCGTGTGTTTGCTTTTGGTGCTTCCACAGGTTTCTATTCATCCTCCATTGGCAGTATTTTTAGCCTCTTAAAATTCTCTACAATTACTTTACTGCCTCATCTTAAGGCCCAGAAATCTATTAATTGACACTGAAATAGTCATAGGAATAAAGTTTGCTTTGTATTTAAGTATACAAAAAAGCACATGACTGCAAAGATTACCATGGAAAAAAAAACTTTTCTAAGTATCAACATTACAGACATTAAAACTCTTTTCTTAAAATTAACATAAACTACTAAAACAGTAATATTTGCAAAAGCAGCATCTACAAGAACTGTTTCAAACTAAAATAGATTTAGGTTTTGGTTTACTTCTGTAATAATTGAACTAAGTTTGGCATCCAGGAAACGTGATACTCTTGATAGTGATTTCTTCTACTTCGTGAAAAAGAATCTTACCTTTCCTTGTTTGACAATATAGTAGGGATTACTGCGAGAAAATCCAGCACTTTCAAGAAGATTCATTACATCATTTTTCCTGAAATGTTATTATGAATCTATTAAAACACTTACAGTAAAAGTTACAGCAGTAAAAATTCAGTAAAGTATCACAACTATACATCACATACTATATTCACTGTGTGCAATGCATGCTCCGTTTGAAGAAGCTTCATTTGATAATAGCTAATTCTAAAATGAAATGAGAGAATAAAAATGAAAGATATCTAAAGTACTATAATGTTGGACAGAGATTAAGAAAGAAGCACTTTGAAGCAAAGAGGAGGCAAATACAGGTAAAGATATCACAAGGAAGGATATGAAACAATCTAAAGTCTGGTAACTCTTCTATTTAAAAAAAGCTCTGAAAGAAATATTATATAAGCAGTTAAACATCATGTTAATGAATAGATTAAACTGTAAATTCAAAGTCTGCTGTCTATTGCACGAGGACTGATGTCCTTGCTGTCAAACTAGCGGTACTCAGTATTACACAACTAAATTAGCATTGCTCATGGAACTCATGAGAATTAATTTATTTCAGGCTAGAGATGCAAGTGTTTCGGTATGATTAGAGAATTTTACAGATATACTACTAGTCTCATTCAGCTAAGGAAAAGAAGTACCTACGTCACCATTTTCTTGTCTAAGAAATATTGGTCCTTCTTGGCTCCAATGACTCTGCGAAGTGAGACTTCCTCTTTATCAATCTTAAGAAAACAAAACCCAGTAAATTTAACTGCTTGCAGTAGGCATGTGTAACTAATCCAGAATGGTTATGGCACTTTTTACCAGAACCAACTCAAAACCAGTTACCGCACTGAAGACTTCTATAATACTGAGATACTAGAGTCTGAAGTGATCATCTATTTCTGAAGTAGTGTATTCAACTTACCGGTAACCTGTTGTCTGAATTGTCAAAAATAATTTCCACAAACGCTGAAATAACACGAGGACCTGTACCTTCCTAAGAAAGGAGATATTTGGTTAGATAATTCCCACCTTAGAAGGTTTCTGAGCTCATTCGTCTCCCCTTTTCCCTGACAATCCCACTTCCCCTTTCCTTCCAAGGATTTGAGAGTCCAGACCACCTACGCAATATCCAGTACATATATTTTTATTTCTGAAAATCTTGGATACACATTCACAGATGTGCATTATTACTTTGTAATAACTTCCCTTTCGCCAAAGGGAAACAAAAAACATTTAAAGATGCTTCCAAAATAATTGGCTTAACATATTCACAGCCCAGCAATTTACCATTTTTGTAGCAACATTCAAATGCATTAGTTTATTCTTTAGTCTTCCTGTTATACACCTTCACTTACATGCAACAAAGCCAGTCTCTGCTCTGGGCGAAGATGACTAAACTCATCACTGAGGACAAACTGAATTGCTGTAATAAAATAGTAAAGAAACAGAAGATTTATTCTTTCCTTCAGGGAGATATGCAGGAGTTTAACTCAAAACATACTGTTTTACTGTTGTATAGTAAAGTCATGCCACTGCTAATATCTTATAATGTTTCTTCATTAAAAACCTTAATCTGCTGATCTTTATCACTCAGGCTGCTGTACAGTAGAATTTCTCTGAATAAGTCTCACTGTCACCACCTTACTAGTACACTGCATAAACATTAACAATGCTGTACAAGTACAGGTTCATGAGCTTTCCTCTACAAATACATAGCACACAGGCTAGGTTAAAAATATCACTAAAATACTTAACACTTGGCAATTTATAAAGACTACCACCACAAAGGACACTAACATCTTTGACCAGCATCTCTGCTCCTCCACTGATGCTCCCACACCACAAAGTCCACCTCATAACCATAAGTTAAAAGGTTGTATGAGCTGTGCCATACCGCTATAGAGTCAGCTTCGAATTTAGCCACTAAGAATGTCTAAAGTAACTGCGATTATCACAGTCAGCTTTCAAGGTGGGTGACTTTTAGAATCAGTTTCCTCCTGTAAATACTTTTTTGTCATTTAAAAAATCTTAGAAGGCCCTTAGTAAGAGAAGCCAAATACTGGGGAAAAACCTTTAGGTAAGTATTAAACAAGTGTATTGAGATCTGCCTTTCATCACTGTCAAATAATGACCAATCTGCCACTCCTTGTTGAGGACGAATATTTGGTAAACCAATTTCTGGCAAAAACAAACAAACAAAGAAACCTGGTATCATCAGCATCCCCGTGCTATTATTATTAAGAAATCCATGCTTACCATAAAAAAAGTTGCTTTTTCCAGATCCATTTCTTCCCACTGAAAATAAAACACAAAGTATAACCTCAAGTTGACATGAGTTAACATTGCAATGTACATTAAATTTTGCATATCAATATTCAAGAACAGAACCCAAATATAACACAGCCAAACAAAATCTCAAGGGAACGAGTCAAACTTCGTAGGTGGATGACTTAGTCATTGTCTGAGAACAAGAGAGCAGTCCTTTCCCCACTCAAACACATTACAATGACTTATGAACTCCAACACTATTCCACAATGAGAATAATTGTTAAACCAATCCTATTTATTCCCATCCTTTTCTTTTTAATACTGATCTCCTGGTGGGATAAAAACAGTAGACCTAAATCCAATTCTTCTGGTCCCAGCATCAATTTTTTATACTTAACCAAAGGAAATCACTTGCCTGTACATTCAGGTTGACTGTATGAACTTCTTAATATTCCACCTGCTAATTCAGCAACATTGTGTTTTAAAAAGACTGGAAGTAGTACTATTTCTATTTAAAAAATAAAGGTATAAGAACACTGCATTATACTAACACACAGTAATCTCAGTGTTCGTTCTGATGTGTTTTAGCAAGGCTCAGTGTCTTATCTTTAAGATTAGCACCTACTGTATTAATTTCAAAACTGCTTGCCTTCCAGCAGCAATGAGTGTCCTAGGCTTTTCATCCCTTCCTGCCTACATGCCCTCCAGATTCACCTCATCCCCAAAATTACTTGGGATTGCTATGAGGTCTTTAAAAAGGCAAAATATAGTGAAGGCAGATTTTTTTTTCCTTTTAAAAACACTAATACCTGGATGAAGTTTTAGCTCCCGGTGAAATAACATTACATAATAGGACATGCTATTCAAGTCACATGCACATTTTTTCCAGTCTCAGAGTAAATCCTGACTACTAAATTTTAATGTCCAAAATTGACTGTTTTCTGTTGGGTCAGCAGTCTCAAAGTTGCTGCACAATCACTAAAATCAATGCAAATGAAAAGGCAGGACCAGGCATCCATGGGCAAAAATAGAGGCATGAGAATGGTGGACAACAACATGCTGTTACATTACGTGTTATTTATGAAACTGCACTTTGAAACTTGTATTATACTTTTGGCAGTCCATTCCTCCAAAGTTGGAAGAAAGAGGATCTTCTTCTCTGCAGCAGTTTATAGCAGCTAGTGTACTTACTTATCAGAAATGATCACACTTGCATACAAAAAAAAAATCCCATACAAATTCTCTGCTGCTGTTCCTGCGAGGACAGCCTTTAAAGGGTATCTGGCTGATAGAGATCTGCACATATGGAGGAGTTTTACAGACCTCACTCAATTTCTTAAGACTCAGACATACTATTGTCACACTAAAACTGAATGCTAGCATTACTTTGCTGTAAGTGGAATACGCCTTGTGACATGTTACAGACAACTGTAAAGAAGTTTCCTAAACAGAAAATACAGTCAAACATAGGCAGAAGTATTAAAAACTATAAAGGACTTTAATGTGAACATCATCTGAAATAACAGTGCAACTCTAGACAACTATCAGAACTTACCAATAACATTGTGTTTTGAGCTGAATGGGTCCACAATGGTTTGGTCCCTGTAGCTTCGAAAGCCCTGAATGATTACCTAATGAGAAGAGCGAGTTATTTTAACAAAGTTCTCTCTGTTCTTGAGCAGTTTTTGAACTATAAGATTTTACAGAATATTACATCAATTATAATGTACTTAGTTTCCCCTGCCCTTCCCACACATGCTTCAACCTTCCAGCTCAAAATCAGCAACTTGCCCCTCACCTAAGCATCACTTTAGGGACAGATTTTTCCCCCCCACATCTCTCCATCACAAGAGATGCTGGTACTTATCTAGGCCAAAGCACAGTGAACAAGAGAGTTCTAAGAGTCTTTTTGCAACAAACTACACAAAAATATTTATTTGAATCAAATATTATATTGGGATTTTCTTTCCTGTATATAACAAGCACTTACCCTAATAGGGCCAGATCTATATTTAATTTTTATAATGCAATCCACATACAGCATAAGAATTCTATTTGCAAATTCTCCAAGTAGAGCAACTGCAGACTGCAAAAACTATACCAGACTCTACCTATTTTACACGCAGTACAGCCTTATTTTGTTTACTGTGCAAGCTAAAGGGAAAAGTAAAAAAGCAAGCTATCCTGATTCTAGTGAATTCACTTCCTAAATAGACAAATACAAACCTACACAATTAACTTTAGGAGCCACTCAAACAGTCATCTAGAAGCAGCATGTCAAATTTCAACTGTTCAATTTCAGTAGTGATTTGAGGTTTGCTGGGCCAAGTAACATACAAGGTACAGAGTGACAATATCCCAATACTTCAGCAGTTCTGCACAGCAACAAAATTGATCCAACCTCGAGCATGCACATTCCAGCATTAAGCAACCTTTTCCAAACATTAAAACTGTGCTGAAAGACTATGCAGCATCTTTGCTCTGCTCAGAAAGACAGCAGCCACCTGAAAAGTTTTGATGTTTGTAAGCATTCTTGCTGGAAGATCTGCAAAGGGACCAGAGTTGACATTTAATCATTATGTCCTTTGCCCAGCTCTTCCCCAGCAGAAGCAAGACATTGTTAAAATAATGCCAATGTTTCACCGTGATGGCTATCATAAACTAAGAATTACTTGTTAGGAGGACAGCAAAACATCTTACAAGATATTTCTCAATATTATTACTGCTGAAGTTTAGAATGTTAAATTATTTATACTTTGTTTTGTTTGTAAGGTCTATGGTCCTGTCACCATTTTCTGTTTTTCTGAACATCATCCCTTCTCTCACATCTTCAAGTATTAAAATAGCCCATATTCCAGAAGACGAGCATAATACTTGGTATCTGAGGAGCACATAAAAAACTTCAGCAAAAAGCTCAGAACTAGTACTGTAAACATTAAAGCAAGCCTTTTCCCCCTACTACAAGAGCCTACATTAACCATACACCTGAGCAAGTCAAGAAACAATTACCTTCAGAACCACATTCATATTCTGTAATATTCTGGTAGCACGCTATACAAACGGTGGGGAAAAAATCCTGTCTGTAAAATTTACTAGACAAAAGACTGGGAGAAGAAAGCACCCTGATTTATTCACGTCAAGTTCAGTCTTAAGTCTTTCTTCCACTATGCAACAGCCCATTATCAAGGATTATCACACAAAACTCCTCTTGCCACCTGTTTATAATAATGGATTAAAACCTTCTCACTAATACTGAATGAAAATGCCATGCCAGACAGCAAATCAAGCACTCGAGTTTATAAATACTGAAATGAAATAAAACTTAGAAGGCATTAACTAACTTTTAGTCAGAAATCACAGAGTCGTTCTCTTCCCAGGCACTACATATCTTCCTTGTCAAATCCCCTTTGCAAAATTATTTCATTACTGGAATCTGAAGCTAAGAATATGGGTAGGCAGAAAATTCCTAATACCTTGAGCATCAAACATCAGATCCAAGCAAGAGCAGCTATTTTGGAAAAGGAGTAGTCTGCCACTTCCTCCAATACTTTGCCTATCTAAACCTATTTTGAATTGCAACTGTCTGTGCTCCCTCTCCTCGGGCAAGATACAGTTCTCATTAAGTACCCGCGCTGTATTCAGATCTAAATCCAAAGCAACCGTACTGGAAGTAATTACGGATTTCAGAGTGTTATGTACCAAACTACAGAAAGCAAGTCTAAAACAACGTATTAACTGAAGACTACCCAGTCACCGTGGCTGTAAACACAGACCCCCACCTCCCATAAAAAAAAAAAAACCAAAACCAAACAGTCTGCCTCATCTGCCAGATGGAGGCTTTTGCAGTGATAGCAAGCTCGCCTCCGTACCAGTGGCTTTCAAAGGAAACACAGGAATAGCAAATCTCACTCAGGTCTTGTCACCAACTCTAGGCCACAGCAACTATATTCACTCATTCTGATTTTGAAAAATAAAAATTAAAACAAAACAAAAACCCGAACATTTGGCAGACAATGCTGCTTCCCAATTCACCAGATTTAAAAAAAAAAATGGAAAGAATGGGAAAAAAATTGGTCTCTAGTACTTCTACAGTTTACCTATAATATTCTAAAAACATACAGATTGGAGTAATTCATCTACTTTATTCCCATAAGAACCTTAAAACCTCTACAAAAAGGTAAAAACAACCAACCATTATTTCTTGGCTATTACTACAGAACCACAAATTTTTACTACACACACACACTCAGGCATCACAAGAGTAGGATACAGGCAGACTCTGAACACCATTTTCCCCTGCTCTCAAGTTTTTTTCTAGATGGCTTCTCACTTCATCCATGCTACATACTCTGAAACATCATAACTTCTTTATTGCCTTGTACAGCCTCAGATTAAGACTTAAATAATTTTAATCTTCAAACTCCAGGAATGATTTCTTGTGAAGCAACAAAATAAGGCATATTGGTGGAAACAAATTCCCCCTCATCTGTTTTATTCTCATGTTCATAACTTGTTATGCTCTCTTCTATAGCTCCTAGAACAGTACTGGTTACTGAACACCTAAATTTCTCTTTTTTCCAGATGAAACTCATTTCCCCTGTTCTGACTTAATGTGAACTTCTTAGTCTGATTCTATATATCTTCACTACTGTTTACTTTTGTGCATTTCAATCTGGAGAACAATAATTTTTATTCAAAGACTTTAAAGCAACGTACGCACCTGCAATGATAGATTGATTTACTAAAACACGATCAAAAGGCATTTGAAACACTCCCTAGTCAGCCAAACAGTTGATGAAAACCTGATTCCTATGTAGAACATGCACTTTCAAACATGATAAAGTATACTTCTTAATGAAGAAACCCATAGGTTGTCGGAAAGCCAGGCAAATTCTGAGTCCACTGAGAAATGAGAATCCTAGTAGCCTTTGTATGAACATGCATAGACAGTGGTATGAAAGCAGCCATAAAATTCAACCATACTGTGCAATATACTATGCAATACGACTGCAGGGATATACTACAAAAGTAACATTAATGATCGCCTCAGACTTAAAAACTATTTGAAAAAAGTCCATACTAGGCCCTTCTTTTTAACTGAACGTTACCTGTAGATTGCTTGTCGAGAATGAAGTATAATAGGTTAAATGGTCCATGCCCGGGGGCCTAAGACATCACCCCAATACAAACAGTAACTGTTGTTTCTCCCGGGGAAAGGGGCAGACAGAACCAGTTTGAACTGAAACCCCAAATACAGTCACATTTCCTCACTAAAACCACATGCAGACTTAAAAAAAAGAAAAAATAAAAAAAGAAGAAAACCCACAACTTTAACAGTTGAAAGACGCCGCCTGACCGCGGAGGAGAGCCCCTTGTTTGTGTAGAAGCCCCGCGTGGGTACGAGCCTCCCGGCCTTGGCTCGGCCGTCGCCTGGAGGGCCGGGACACCAGGGCTGCCCCGTCCAAAGGGTCCCCACAGAGCCGGAGAACAAGTCCCGGCTCCAAGAGGGCCTCCCCCCAACGCCACTTCACACCTGCAATGAATGAAACCAGCCGCGGGAACCAGGGGAGGGAAGGCACCCGCCTACCTACACGGTGGACTTGCTCCGTGGCTGGGCGGGGGACGCTCCCCCACTCACCAAGGGCCGCGCTCTCCCCCCCGGGACAGCGGCGAACCAAGCAAAGGCCTCCGGACCCGCCACCAGCCAGCGGGCCTCTTGCTGCGGGCCGGGAGCTGGCTCTGCCGCTCGCCCGGAGGTTGAAGACCCCCCAGCGCCGGGGCAGGGCAGAGCAGGCCGGGCCAAACCGACCCAGCCAGGCCCAGGCCGCAACGCACGAGGCGGGCGGCTTGGACCCCGCCGGCTTACCTGCTTGATGTACATGTCTGCGAAGAATGGGGGAGGCGCCCGCCCCGGTACCTCCTGCCGCCGCTCAGCCCGCGCTCACCGCCTCTTCCCAGCACAAGAGCTCGGCGTGACCCCCGGGTCTCCACTGCCGCCTCCTCCCGCCCCTTCAGCCTCCCCAGACTTCACAGCACAGCGCCCCGCTCACCCCTCACGCAAACAAAATGGCGGCGGAGCCTCCCCCTTCTCGACTCGGCGCGAACCATTCAGCGCCCGGTGGAGGGGGAGGTACGGAGAACTGAACGCGCCCCTGCCCCGCCGGAGAAAGGATACAGCAAGGCACAGTAGGGAGTCCCCTTTCTTTCAGCTTCTAAAGTGCCTCACTGGCCTTTTTGAAGGTGCAGCAGAGAAGGCGGGTGACACTGCCTCCCCTCGCAGGAGTGGTCCCCCCAGGGAGTTGGGAAAAGTGGTTTCTCCCCCGGAGGGGCGGGTTGGGCGCCAAAGGCAAGTGTGAGCCGAGCGGGGGAAAGTGGCGGAGCGGGAGGGGGCGCGGCACCGCGCGCCTGCAGGGGGCGCTGCCGCGCCGGGGGCCGGGGGCCGGGGCCGGGGGGCCGGGGGCCGGGGGCCGGGGGCCGGGGGCCGGGGCCGCCACACGGCGGAGGTTTGACTGCAGGGAGGAACACGCTGTGCACCGTGCCCTGTCCTCTCCCAAGGTGGAGAGGCAGTAAAAGTGCTCACCCAGAATGTAAAATAAAACCTTGATCTTAAATCCTGTCTTTTATTCGAGGATGTAAAAAAAAAAAAGAGAAAAATCGATTAAATAAAGAAAAAGAGGAATTGGCCACATTAGGGCCTGCGGCTGGGCCCCAGCATGCCCCCTCACCCTGCCATCCCGCCAGGCCAGAGGCTCCCAGCCTGCCCCAGTGGCTGCGCAGGGCTGGGAGCGTAGGGCCGTGAGGTGTGGATTTCAGTCCCTTTTCCAATTTTTAGCTTATTTACATCCGGTTTTGCTCTTTGTTCCCACTATGCCGACTCCAGTTGCTCCAGCGAGGCAACGTGAAGTCACGTCGGGCAGGGCCGAGCAGCCTCCAGGTGTGAGGTACCACGGCGCGGGGCCCAGGCGGCCTGGCAGGCCTCGGTGCCTCAGAGCCCGGCTCCGTGTCCGCCGCGAAAAGCCTGGGCGAAGCCAAGTACGTGCCCAGGGTGAGCTGAGTAACAGGAACGGTGCGAAAGATTCTCACGAAAACAGAAAGATTAGCTTGAGTCTGCACCCACTCCTTTATCTCCCAGAGAGCCACTATTCAGCTCCCCAAAGGAGCTGTCAAACACATAAAATAAGCAAAATTAAGGAAGAGAAGCATTAATTTTCTTCTAATCTCTTTCAGTTACAGTAATTTCAGGCGTTATTGTGACAATCGTAGGGGCGCGACGTCTCAGGGAAAACACAATTTTCAATTTGACAGTACTCCTTCAAAAATGCAGCTGTAGCCAACATTTCTATACATGCGATAGAATTCCTGTACTGATCCTCTTAAGACTAATAAAAATTAGATTTAAACAGAAGGGTCTAGTTCCTGCCTCTCCTAGAATAATAGGTGGATGAATTACTTTCCTTGCTTAACAGGGAAAATCTCCCCAGTCCCAACTGTTCTTAACTGTCATGTAATGAAACGGTTTTACTAAAGGCCCATCAGGAGGCTATTGTAACAGATTTCAACTGCACCTTTAAAGAAATGGTTCATTGTTTCTTCAGAAAACACACTGCTTAAAAACTAAAACATTTACTGATTGCTCCGCAAACAAATTCAGAATGAACATTTCCTACCTGACTGTTCTACGTTTACTTTTAAATAGCTCAGTTCAATGGCACTTGGGGGAAAAAATATTTTCTCTATTTGCGTTTTCAAAATCCCTTTCATTTTAGGATTTCGGGGAATTTTAAATCCTTAAATGAGTCTCACAACATCTCTCTGGGATTGGTGTATGTAATGGAATTTACTCTTCACTTTTCTGGGGTGAAGTGAGTTACAGATGCCAGTATTTTGGGTCCCAGCTGCCTGGCCCATCCAAGGGGACTCACTGGCAGGGAGGAGAAGACAGTTTAGAAAAGAAAGGGAAGTCGAATTCCCCACTTTTCCTCACAATACACTCAACCAATCCTATACCTGATTAAAATAATTATTTACATCCTTTTCTGTGTTAATATTTGCATGTAAATAAATTGCACAGATTTACACATTCTAGATAAACTTGTAATTTCCAAAATCACGCCGTGAAGCACTCAGGTGGGAGAAAACAGCGGTATGTGTTATGCATTTGAGCCTCCATTGGCACCGCACAGCAGGCAGTGCAGCCTGACCTCTGCTGAAACACGTCAGCAAAGGTTTTGTTGCAACAAGCAGCTGGGATATCTCCTCACTAACAGCCTTCTCCTCCTGCTAAAGACCCAGGGTAGAAGGACCACCCTGTGTTACTCATCCCTGTTTCTCAGGGCAGCAATAGGCATAGAAACATTTTTAAATTGGCAGGTTTCAAAGTTCATTCCTCTTTGTCTTCTGCTTTTAGCGGTGCGGGATGCCTTGAGTCATGTTTTTGAGCTTTCCTTTGTAGTTCAGAAACTTATTTTCACTTAATCATAGACTCCCAGAGCAAGGATTTAATCTTCCTCCCCTAAAGAGAGGGTTCACAGTCACCAGGGTGGCCATCACCTGAGGAAAATTTTGCCTTTTCTCTTGACTGCTGCGCTGACATTATTGTGCCTGGATGCACCGACTCCTCTTGAAAACCGTGGCTCGAGTCAAAGCTCTAAGAGCTGAGATCCCACAACCTGGCAACCCAGCAGCTTGCTGCTGTGGTGTACCAAGAAGTGCATCACCCTCTGTATTATGAACAGGCACAAATAAGGACCCGGGATCTTTTTTATCTCCAGGTGTTCATTCCCTCTTGAGGACTTTGGATATACAGCGTACTCCTGCAGTTTGGAGATGACTTATGTGTGTGTACAGATGTGCACAGACACCGGGTTATATTTATTCGGAGGAATAAAATCATAGCTCACTGATATTTCATCAACAAACTGTTGCCGTGAAAAGCCGAAATCAGGACTCAATAGCCGGGATGACTATTAAGCAGGTATTCTTTATTGCAGCGCTGGGCAGCACTGGGGATCGCTCCGCCACAAGTGCTCCACCAGGTTAGCACAACACATCAGTTCATATACAGAAAAATCATACATATTCATCAGATTTCCTGAAAAGGGCAGTTTTATGGTGATGAGTTCCCGGAATTCATTTACATAGTCCAAGCATGCGCAGTAAAATTAGGGTTAGGGTCTTTTCACCCTCCCGGTGGTCTTCCATAGTCTTCCTCACGTTGTCCACTAGTTGAACTTTGGGCTTCCTGTGTCCATATATAGTCACTGAATTGGCTCATCAGTCCTTCGGCCTCGGAATGTTACAAGGGGGTCGATTTAAACTAGTTCTTTGGTGCTTATCTTCGGCACAAACGTCCTGAGTTCCTGTTATCAGTGATTTAATTAGGAAGCCTAACGAGCTTGCTCAAGGCCTGTTTAGTCCTATCAGGTAAGAAGTTACAGGAAATGTCCTATCATCAACTCTGCTCAGCAGGTAAGTAAAAGGGGAAGAGAACAAAAGAGAACAAGGATGCAAATGAAACTAAAAAAATGCAAGTCTATGTATCACAGTAAGGTCTTAGTCTGGGATTGTCAGGGATTTAACCCTTTCAAAACACTCCCACCGGTGTGACGTGCTTGCAAAAATAGCAACTGTATTCATTAAGGAGTAAGTGGCAAATGATTGTCTAGTTCAAAGAGTGTTTCAAATACATTTCTAGACGCCTGCATACACGTTTTGTCACATAGCTTTCAGAGATTTGTATTTGAAGGAGTGGAGGGGTGGGGTGGTGTAGGTGGTGTATTTTTTGTTATTCTTTTGGGTTTGTAGTCCAGGCTGAAAATATGCACCCAACCCAAGGGCGATACGTGTCATTTTTATTCTGTCAAGCTGCCATGGATGCAGGAGTGCAGAAAGCTGGAAGCTACTAAAACCCCACACTTTATTCAGAACCTGCAAACATATAAACAGTGCTTGCTACGCGTGGAGTTCACCTCGTTTCAGTAGGTGCTGCAAAGCTTTTTTCTATGCCCCGGAAAGCAAAGTTTATTTATAAATACGCTAGAATTAAACAGTAGCATTAGAAAGGAGAAAGTGGGAACACTGCTTTAATTCATCTAGGCTTCATCGGCATAAAAATACGTCATGCATTTCTTTCATGAAGCTTGATGGGAACATATAGATGGGATTTCAAGTCCGTAGTAATTTTTTTTCTCTTCTCAGATAGTAAAATTTCTCTTAGAAAAAAAATGCTAAACGTATTGTGGGGGAAAAAAAGGCATTTTAAGTGTATTATTAACCTCTTCTATTACCGCTTTCAGTCGTGAACCAACATGTGTATAGACTGCTTTCATTCATGAATGGCTGCAATCACTGAGGTACTTACTGCCGTTTTTAAATGACTGTAGAAATCAGTAGGCTCATCACAACATCAATCACTTGTGCTTCATCACTTGAAGTCGGTAGCAAGTGGCAGGGGAGGCAGAGCGCTGCTGGGCACACTTCCCCTTCGTGTTGGTGTCACAACGGAATCTCAGGAGCAAGCCAGGGACCTGGGCTTTGGTTAGACCTGCAGAAACTGGTGTTTAATGGCACTCTGAACATACGACCAGATATTCTGATATTCTAATATCAGCTTGTGAAATAAAAGCAGTGAGAAACTATCTTGCCCAAGGTCAAGCAGGGAAACTGTGGGACAGCCAAGAATACCTCTCCTCCTAAACTACTCAGGCCAAGCACGAATCCTAAGACAGCAAGGCCATAGCGCATCTTTCTCTCGCCTTTGAATTCAGTGAAGATTCTAGCAGGTGAAGTGAGAGAAACCAGCCCTTTCTCAACACATCTAGACATGCACATTGGTCTCAGTGCGCTCAACCCACCAGGCTTTCGAGGAACCAGGAGCACTTATTCTGAAAAACATGCAAACCAGGCCCACATTGGTTTCCTTTCCAAGCAAACTTTTTCTCTTGAGCAAAGTTACCAAGCTCTTTTGCTCTCAAGCCCTGTAGTCGCCCCTGTGCCTTGCAATGCAAGAGTCTGACCCCTCATCAAAACCTGCAGAAATGCCTCTATCTTTGCCAGTGAGCAACTGTCAAAGACACTGTCCAAAAACTTAGAAGAGGAAGCCCTAAGCCTGCAAGACCCTTAAAAAGCTCTGTTTGATAAGGGGTGGATGTAATTACAGGTTCAGATGCTGGCTGCACAGCGTTAGTCAGTGAGATCTGTGTTGCAATGGTGGGCACCCGTTCCCACAACCCACAGACCCTTTTCTTGCTCTTTTTTGTCTCTGGTGCCTATGTTGCGGCAGGCAGTGGACACCCCCGGTCCCTGCCCGCAGCCGCAGTGGGCCCCGAGGGGTGCCGGGGATGATATGCCATGAGGCATCTATATACCTATATACAAAGTGCAAAAGTGCAATCAGTGGTGATAACGGCACTTGTTCCTGTGATTTGGGAGCGACCCGGTGCTGCTGGCCTAAGCTCCTGTCAGAGGAGGAGAGCAGAGCGGTAGCTACTCAGTCGCTCTTGAGGCAGCCAGGCAGTGGGTAGCCGTATGCCTCCGCTGCCCGGCACTGCGTGCAGATCATTAGCTCTTCTTCACGAGGCGGCTGCCGTGCGTTTCATAAGCTGCTGGGGCTGGAAGGGCAGCCGTCCTGCCAAGCCCCAGGAGACCTGCCAAGCTCTCCCGTTATTTCCTCACGGTGGGTGCTCTGCCGACCATGAAAAGCACCGGAGTCTTTTTTTGCTTTTTCTTTTCCAGCTCTCTTTCTATTCACTTTAAACAACCCAAAACAGTCAGGCAGTTTCTTTTCAAAAATAAAGAAAAAGTTTCTCTTGATCTTTATGATCCTTTGAATCTGTAAAGGTAAATAATTATTGTTGACTGTTAAGTATTCATCCATAAACCCATTAATCCAGCAACATTCTAAGAAAGCGAACAGACATGCTTATCAAGAAGAGAGTGGCAGGGTAAAACAATGGCATAAAATGAACAATAGGAAAAAGTCCCTTTTAAAAAAGATGTATTTTATTATGAATTAATCTGCCACAGGTTTATTAAGGGAAAGCAGTTGTTCTGCTCATCGTCTTCCAGCCAAGCCTCTCTATGAATAAAATGTGGTTGTGGTTGAATTAATTTCACTTGGTTCGCTAATTTTATAAAGCAAGCCATCACACATACACGAAATGAATTACACACCCGGGTGCCGCGGCGGGGCCGTGCCGGGAGCTCTGCCGGCAGGCGGCGTGGGCTTGGCCAGCTCCCGCCGTGGGGCGAGAGGGACCGCATCCTGCCAAAGGGTGGAAACCAGCTATGTTTTTCTTTGCTCTGATGCAACAAAGAGCTTTGTTGCATTTGGAAATTTTGTGCAAGAAAGTATTGCTCTGCATTTTTTTAATCCCCAGACAAGGGAAGAGCCCCGCAGCGGACTGTTTATGGGGTCAGCCGAGCTGGAGGGCACCCCCAGATGCACCCCCAGACCTGGTTTTGGGTGGGTCAGGTGTGAAGGAGAAGCAACTTGGGGACACTGGACCCCGCAGAGCCATTGCACCTGGTGGCTGCCCCAGCAGCAAGGGTGGTAGCCCACAGCACCCCTTGGCTTCGGTGTGGGCTGCCCGGGAGCGGGGCTGGGTCCGCACCAGCTCACCGGCATTGGGGCAGGGGGTGGCTGCTTCTGGGGGGCTGCGTGACATTCCCAAGCGGGGGTACCTGCCCATTCACCAGCAGGGCTCAGGGACAGCCCTGGGAGGACAGGATCAACTGGTTCTCATCAAAATAAATCATAAGCAAGGGTGATCTCTGAAGACCTGCCTAATTCCAAACACCAGGTGGAAGATGGCCAGCTCCGACAGCAGTGCGAGCCTGGGAGATCAGGAGGTGAATTAACAACAGTCAATTTTACTTCCAAAGAATCTCCTTGTGTTCAAGCGAGCAGTAAACGTGATCTTGGCAGTAAGAGAGCCACGCAGACATAAATATATGCATCCCATCTGCGGGACTGGCTGCTTGCTCTGAAGTTGCATCCGCAGAAAGGCTGATTATTTGCTGTTATGAAAGAGTGGGTGAGAGACCGAGGGGAAGCGGCGGTGCCTGTCCCAGCCCCGGAGGTGTTGCTGGTTGGATGATATCATTGACCAAAGGGTTATTTTGCAACCCGTTCCCAGCAGTGCCAGGACCCAGACTAACCGAGGGCCACAGAGACTCCCTGAGGAAATCGGCGGGTGGATGCAGAGAAGTGGCTGAATGTCTGCGCTCAGCATGCGTGGTGAGCCGGGCTGCAGGGCAAAGGACAGGGAGCTCGCGTAGGTCTGTGACCCGTGCCGCCTCCTTTCGGGGCAGCTTTTTCAGTATTTGTGGCTGGTAGAAACAAAATTACGTTGACAGAGATGCCTGACAGGTCATCTGACTTCCACAGAGTGTCCTGAAATACTGAAAAATCCCTTTCCTCCTGCCTCTGCTCCTCATTAGCATCCTGGAAGGAGGTGGCTGCGGTAAATTTGTAATTAGGTTAGAACAAAAATAATGATTTTGGCTGACTGCATTAATCCAACAAAGTAATACACATCCAAACTGACGAATTGCATCAGAATCACATTGCCTGGATTTTACTCCCTCTTTGAGCCATCCGTCTGCAGCCTCCGGATCCACAAACAAATGTGATTTTCTAACCGGGGCACCAAAACCAGCCCCAGGAAGAGGCAGACTCCTTTCTGCGAGGCATTTTCACACTAAGGCAGGTGAGCTGCTGGCCTTATGGCATCTGACCGACTTTCGCAAGCTGCAGCAACTTCACCTGACACCGGGTGGCCTTCCCTAAGCGTGAAATTTCCTCCTGTCCTTTGAAGATCAAAGGACAGCAAAGATAACTTCCAGCTTTATTATGGAAACTAAAACCACTACCCCAGGGATTATCTTGGATCTCCCGCTCGCTCAGCATTAGCGCTCACCATTTCTCAGGCTCTTCCCAGGCTGAGCCCAGGGGCAGCAGGACATCCTTCTCTTATCACACCCAAGCTGGCAGGCTTCACCGGTGCAGCTTTTCACAGTTCGGTCCAGATAACGGGCATCTTTTTTATCTTTTCCAGCCCTCCAGCGAAGCGTCTTGCTGTTTATTCCACATGATCTCCCCTTGCCCTGGCCCACTGTCTCCCCTGGTGTCCTCAGCTCCCTCCTGGAGGGGGGCTGAAGAGAGGGAAATGGGAAGAGAAACTGAGAAACCGAGATGGGAACACTGTCTGAAGCCTCTTGGCAGCCTCCCCTGCTGTCTGCAGACATCCTCCACTTGTCCCGAGGACCTTTCCCTGGGATCCCACAAGCCAGAGCCTTGAGCAGGGCAGTAGCCAGTTATGGAGAAGCCTTGTGCTTCCCCCTTCCTCCCCACGCACATGGCTGAGGTGTATCCCCATCAGATGTCACATTCAAGTCCAGAAAAGCTCCTCGCAGCTGGGTTTGGTAATCAGAACTGCCGGGAGCCACTTTAGCACTTAGTAGCACAGGGAACAACATAACCTCCCCTTCTCCCCACCGGTGGCCCCTGATCAATTCTCTCAAGCGTATCTGCCTGCATATGTCACGCTGACTGCCAAAAAACCAGCTGCTCTTCACAGCTGGATTTAGTAAGCTGAACCATGTCAATGCTTTAGCTCTCGGTAGCACACAGATTTCTTGCCACCCACCCAGGGCTCCCATCGCCTGCTTCCTGGCAGAGCGGCTGCTCTGCCCCACGGTGGTTGGTTGAAAGCGCTGCCTGGATGGTTTTGTTTTTAACTAAGTAAAACGTTATATCCTGGGGGGAACAAAAAAAAAAAAAACCCCAACAAACTCTCTCTTGTAATATGGAACATATGGCCTCACAAGCACAGTACAATAAATACATCACAGTAACGAGATTTTGTGCTTAGGATAGCCTTTGTCCATGGGTCTAATGTGCGTTGCAAACATGTGAAAAAAGCTTTATGCCTTTCTCAGAACGAGATCGATATCATTATCCCTGATGCGAGGCAGAATGCAGAGACATACGGATAAGCCTGCAAGAAACATTTAGAGAGAAATTCAGGTCCACTCTAGCAGCAAAATGCTTCTTGCGTGAGCAAAGCCACATCAGCAAAGCTCTGCTTTGTACCAACAGAGCAGAAATATCCTCTGCAGGAGAAATGAGCTGTGCTGCAGAAAACACAGTTTTGCTGCTACAATCCTTTACGATACACTCAAGGGATCCATCTGGTCAGCTCGGTCAGTCCAGGTCTCACTCACTTCCTTTATGCTTTTGACAAATGTGACTGTGCCAGCAGGAGCGTACAGAGCAGCTGCATCGCTTGCCCTGGAAAGCCACGGGCAGAGCCCACAATCAATCCCAGACTGCCTGACCCCCCGGGCTCTCCGTTAGCCACAGTAATTACTTGGGGCAACGTGGACATTGCTAGGGAGACCGCGGGTCGAAAGCATCTCTAGGAGGTGAACACACACAGTTCTGCTCCATCCCTGCTAGAAATCTGCTTCGTCTTGGCCAGCCTCTTGGGGCTCAGCCGGGTGGCGGTTAATGGTCATGCTGGAATTCGTGTCAATTGATTTTCCAGTTAACTTGACTTAACATGATTGGAGGCATTAGAGCAGAGAGGATATACCTGTCGTTCCAGTTTGAGTCCTGTAGACCTCATATTCCATTTCAATGCAGCATCAAGTTTAGTTCCAATTGGAACAAACAGTTCCTTAAAATAAAGATTTAACATAAAGATTCATCCAGGGCCTGATCCGAAGCCCATTGTGTTCAGGAGCCGTCCTCCCCACTGAAGGCAATAGGCTTTGGACTAGGGCCTGGAGGCAGCTTGCAATATATGGGCAATTTAATAATGAGAGATGACTCACTATCAAACGCTGTCTGCTTTACAAAGGAGTCTCAGAAATGGAGTATCTGTGTGACAGAAATAAACCACTGTTCACACACACGCACAAAAAAGAGACCCCGTGGAAAAACTACATTATTGCTTCACTTGGGAGACTTAAGCCTTGTCTGGTGAACGCTTACTCATGTGAGTAACGTTACTAACATGAGTAGCTCAGTAAAACCAAGTCTGGAAAAATGGTTATATCAAAGGGGTTTGAGGTCTTTATCAGTTTGCCTGTTATTTCTGAGCATCTAACAGTCAGCAGATCAGACACCTTTGTGTGCTGCCTGTCCTGAAATCCTAGTCGTGACCGCAGTGAGCCTGGGCTGGGGCAGGGACCCCTGTGTCATGTAGCTGTAGGATTTACACTACAGATGTTTCCCACTTCTGCTCATGTACAGCACGCCCAACAGGTCCCGTGGATCCCATGCATGCTTGTCTCCTAGAGGTGCTTTCCACCCGTGGTCTCCCTAGCATGGGTCCTATTCTGGTGTCGGCAAAAAAATCCCTGACAGAAATGTGAGAGTCCTAGGGCAATGCTGTCCCTTTTGGGCTTTGTGCTTTTTCCTCCCTTTCTGTCTACCCCAGTCACTCCTGGTCTGGAGTTACTGGCTTTCTGGGTTGGTTTGGTGTTTGTACAGCTCCTAGCACAACAGGTCCTGCTAGGATTCCCAGGAGCTACAAATAACAGCCAGTGACTTCCATGGGGTAGGCTAGTACTTGAAAGGGATATCTAGGGGCCATCAATCCTCTTTAATAACTAGACAAAGCTGGAAGAAGTTCTGAGCATTTCAGCTACAACCACAGAAGCCATTTCTCTTGGTAACCTTTACATTCCCTGCAAGTGTTCATAGGCGAGGTGCCTAGTGAAGCAGCACCGCTGCTAATAGAAAAATGAACCTATTTGGTAAGCCGTACTTAGATGTTAGAGTACTTTGAATTTTGAAGCTGAAATAAACAGATTGAAATGACCCCATAGTTTATAATGCAATGGTAAAACAAAGTAAGACTTTACAACTGAAGCCCCACTGTCAGAACTTAATTTGATTTTCTCTGATGACTCAACCTATTTCACAAGCTATTTTCATATTCCTTATTTAGTGAACTTACTCATGTCTCAGTAAAAGCCTATGATGTGATAAAGCCAAGGAACCGTAATGTGTGGTACTGGTAACACCTCCCACGCCAAAAAAAAAATCCTACTTCCATATTTATGTGTCTCTGCAAATTGGTTCCTGGCTTTTTCTCCCCAGAGAGTGAGCTGGCAGCGTCTCCTCTCCAGTTACCATGAAGCTGTGAAAAGTGGAGATGGAGGGTCAAATTCACTATGCCTGGAGCCTCACTTACTTTTGCCATGTTACAGGCACATTTAGACCTTTGACTTCCCGGCAAGGCAAGTGTTGTTTTTAGCATACAAATAAAAACGCCTGCAGAATACCTTGTTCATTCACGCTTTGTCTCCTGAAAAAAGAAGCTCGCCACCAGCAGGCAAGAAGCTAAGAAGAGCTACCTACCTTGTGTTGCTCAGGGACCAGGGATGGGCACCTCAGTATAAACTCCCCATGGAGCAGGTGAATTTTACCTGGGTTTTACTGGTCAGGATGTAATTTCTGCCTTTTGGAAAGTCCTTTAATCAGAGAAGCAGGAGAAGCCAGGCTGCAAACCACACCAGGAAAGGTATGGACTAAAAGAACACATAGGGACACTTAAGGACAACACCCACCCATCCACCCCCACCCCAGATCTCTT
Source organism: Mycteria americana (assembly GCF_035582795.1). NCBI lineage: Eukaryota > Metazoa > Chordata > Aves > Ciconiiformes > Ciconiidae > Mycteria > Mycteria americana. The sequence goes on from NC_134370.1 coordinate 12,304,946, forward strand.
CACAATCTGATTTGCAACCATGTAAAGACATGTATTTTTTGTGGCAGTTTTTTTGAAGAGTTTGTTTGTCTTGGAGGCAGAAATGAAAAGCAGCCTGTGCAAAGCAGAGACAGGGGCTGAGCAACAGCACTCAAGCTTGCAACGTGACTGCTCTTTGCAAGCCTAAAAGCAAGGGACCAAAAGCTATGTGTCACAAGCCCTCTTCACTTCCAACCAGGATCTGAAACAGCCTCTGAGTGACACCAAGGAGTCCAGGACATAAGGATACACCATCAGGAGTGTCAATGGAGAGAGATGCTCACATCCCAGGGCAGCCCTGAACCAGCCATTCCATGGACAGCAGAACCTGCAAAATCCCCTTTTCTGTGACATTGCCTGTCATCTTCTTTGGATTCAGGTATCATAAGGGATAAGCTCTCGTGAAAGTTTTGCCTAAGGGTACAGCATTCCTGGCATCTTTCCCTCACTTGCATTTTCTAATGTCTGAAAGCATCCTGCTATAGCTTTCCCCTTGCTGTTACAGCTGCGTAGGTCTCTACTTTCCATCAGAACTTTGTCTTTGAGATCCCTACTCCTCCACCAAGCTTAGCTGGCAGATGGACACAGGCACATTGAACCAGCCAGTTCAGCCCCCATCACTGTCAGTCCCCATCCTTCAGCTCCGACATTACCCACGCACCTGCCTGATCTGACTTCCATCCCTAGGAGTGAGCTACACAAAGCCAAGCCCTAAATCTTCCATCCTACCCAATCTGGTGAATTTGCTCAGCACACAAGCCACAAAACACTGTCAGAGAGCTGTTCTTTTCCCTAAGGATGGAGGTAGCTGTTGTGTGCTGGTGTCTGGAGGCAGAGAACCAGGGTTCCTGCCCATGCAGGTTCAAACTCACACATCCCATCTCCCAGGTAGGTGCCATCCTGATTTGTCACACTCACCTTCACACATTGGTGCTTGGGTCCTCGGCTCCTCCCTGCCCGTGGGAGCAGCATGGCCAGGGAGGGAGGAGAGCACGTACTCTCACCCCAGATGCCTGCGGTCAGATGGCTGTGATGTCCCCTCAGAATGGCGGGATCTGCCAAGCTGGCCAAGGGAGGAGCTGGGGGCAGAGGTCTTAGGTTAGTAGTGAAACAGCAAAGCAGGCAGCAGCACAACCATGGGAGCACATCCCTCTAGGAGGCAGCATTTACATCCCACTCTGCCCTGAGATGCTGGAGCTGCCTTCAGCCTGAAGGGAGGAGACGTGGCTTGGGACCAGCCAAGCAGAGGGGAACGGTGCCCTGGGCAGGAGCACAAACCTCAGGCTCCCATCCCCAGGCGTGACAACAACCCCTTTTCAAGCTCCCACGGGCTCTGGCCCTCCATCCTTGCTGAATCCCAGCCCAGCATCTCCCCCTGCCAACACTATTCCACCAACACACTATGCTAAAGCCCAGGATCAGAGCCCCTCTCCAAAACCACAGCAGCTGCCTTCCCTCTCTGATAAATACCTGGCTCCTCCGCCTGGCCTGTGATCTTTTCCAGCTGCTGTGGTCAAATCTGCCAAGGCCAGCGGTCCCTCCATTAACCCCTTCAACCTGCTGCCTGGTGCTCTGCAGGTTCCCATGGCAAACATCAGCAGCTCTGCAGAGGGCTTCAGCTTCCCCATCCTTGAGAAATGAAGCTGGTCATTCCCCCAGAGGGCATGTATGCTGTTTTAATGAGAGCTGTTGGCTGCTGTTTCTGTCAAGGTTGTAGGTCTCTGTGCTCAGGATGCTGCCCCTCTCACTGAGCCTACCAGCCTTTCTGCTCTGGAGGGGCTTGTGGGGGCTGAGAAGCATTTTCACTGCAACTGGCCATGGGTTTCCAGAAAGCAGTTTCCAGAGCAATCAGATCTCTTAGAAAATTAATTTATTTGCTCTTATTAGATCACCTGCCTTACCTCCCCACCTGCTGGTTCCGTTCCCATGTTCAGGTTTCCCAGATCCCAGGCAGGGCTGCTGCCATGTCCCCCTGACACAGGGAAGAAATCCAAGGCTCATCTCCAATGACAGCTTCTCACCTGTGAGATTCGCTTCTCCAGGGGAGGATGGTACAAATGGATGAACCTCAGAGGGCACAGATGCTTTGTAACTCACCCAGACATCTACCATGAATTTTTCACCTCGATAACTTGGAAATGCAGATCATAAATGTGCTGCAGTGATGAGCCAGAAAGAGCATAAAAACTTCCAGCTGAGAAGGGGTAGGAAATGGCTCAGAGATGCTGGCACTTCAAATTAATTTTTTTCATTAAAAAAAGTGAAGATATGAGAGAGATGAGCATTACCCACATGCCCTGGTCCCTGGGGTGACGCTCATGGGTGGCCCATGGCATGCAGCATCCCATGGCATGTGCTCGGGAAGGAAGTGGGGGCTGTGCCTACTTCAGATTTTCATCTTCAGCAAGATGGCAAGTCTTATATAAAACATGCGTGAATCAAAACAGAAGTGCCTGCCTGGCCGCTGGGAAGTGACGCCACCGTGACTCATGTCATTCTGTTTAAAACAATCCTCCCCCTCACCTTCTCCCCTCTGTAGAGATGCACCTTGGAGGCTTTGAGCACAGAGCCTGGTGATGCTTACCCTCCTCTTCTACATCCTTATACCACTTTTGGGCCACGGAACTTTTCCTCAGGTGACCTCTCCTGCCACTGAGCTCTGCCAAAGCACTTTTGCAGCTCACTCCAAGTACAACAAACAGCTTTCTTTTCCTGGCATTTTTTTTCCCCTTTATTTTTTTTTTTTTTACACTCCATAAAAACCATTGCAGGTTTTCTTTCACATTCACGAGATCTCCTGGAAATTATTGCCATTTCCCATACATATTACATATTAAAAAAAAAAATGAAAAGGTCAACAGACAGACCCGCTCGTTCTGAACTCTCTGCAGACGCAGAAGCCAATGTGAGCGAGAGAGAAACCAGTTTTCACGGACAAAGGCTGGCTAGAGGTGACCACATGTGCTAAGCAAGCCACGTAACACTGAACAAGACCACTTGACCACTCATGATACACATTGGGAACACTTGGGAAGGGATGGAGGAAGAGTTGGCTTGCAGCCAACCTTGTCAGGTTTTTTTGGTGTAAAATCCAGCAGTTACAGTGTTATCTGATGGGAAGTAACTCGGGTGAGGATTGTGGAGACATTCAAGTATTTTAGGGTTGTTCTTAAATAACAGATGGGAGGATAGTAGCTCAGCAGGTAGCCTGATAGCTTCAGTTAAGTACCCTGCTTCAGTTAAAAGCACATCCAGTACAAAGGCAAATGCAGAAGTACAGGAAATGCCACACCTGAATGGATCCACGGTCTGGTTTGGTATCCAGTTACACTGTGGTCAATACCTGACACTTCAGAGGCTGGAGCAGGAGACAGGATTTTTCACCTGGTTGTGCAACAGTGTCCTGGGAAAGGAGCTCCCTCCCACCACCCCAGCCCTTTGCTCCCTGAAACATGACACAGGAGAGGGGAGGAGGAAAGCCAGGGAAAAAGCAGAACAAATATTCACTCCCACCACCTCTGCAGTTGCAAAGGTGATGCTTTTCGTTTTGCTTTCTTCCCCACTGCTGCTGTTTATTGCTTGAAACTTTAAATAAGGGTCTTTTCAAAAATAAGAAGGGGAGGAGATGGGAACTGAGAACATACTAAATGGATTTCTCATCACTCCCCAGGAATCTGGAAATACAGTAGTGGGTGCACACTCTGTGGATAAAAACCTAAAAAAGCACTTTTTCTTTTTTTTTTAAAAAAAGAGGACAATAAAAGTTCAGAAAACCTGCCACACTTAGAGCACTTGCATCTTACAGTCACAGCATATGGGAATTATGACCCACGACAACCACTCCATCTGAGACTAAGTGAATGAGGTTTCTCTATTGCACGTTCATGAAATGTTCTTGTTGGGGTCACAGTTCGGATCAGAGGACCGCACCAGCTTAGGTCTCCTCAGGGTGTTCAGCAGGACGAAGATGCTGTCATCGGGCTGAGTTTCAGCTGGTGGACAGGAGAGTGGATGGGCACAGAACTCAACACTGAGGTAGGAAAGGCGAAACATGAGCCTTCAAAGTTTTTGCCTAACGTTAGTTCTTCTGCAAAGAAAGATGCAGCTTCTCTTTTGCATGAGGCAACGGGGGGGCTGGGAGCGGAAGACAAGATCTCTGACTCGTATTGTAGCAACTGGCCCATGAAACCAAAGTTTGGTGAAATCAGGCTCCGGCGCTGCTTGATGTAATCGAAGGCTTCCTCCAGGCAGAGCTTCTTCGTCTTCATGAGATATGCCATGCAGATGGTGGGAGAGCGTGAAATCCCCGCTTCGCAGTGCACCAGGATCTTGCCCCCCGTTCGTCTGACATAATCTAGGGGAAAAAATTCATTGCAGGTGTCAGTTGTCATTGGGGATGGAGAGGACACTGTGACACGCACCCAGTGCTGGAGGTGGAGCATGCACACAGCCAGTCCACCAGCAAGGAGAGGCTTGCTCTTCTGTTGGGTACTGAGGGTAACGTGGAGATTAAAAGAGAAGGGGGACAAAACCCAGCCTGAGATGGAGCTAGGCTGCAGATGACACTTGGTTTCAGAATCTGTGGGTCCTGATTTGGTTTTTCCTGCATTTTTTTAGGAAAGTCCTTCCCTGTCTCCTTCCCACGTTCCTATTTCTCTTTTGGAACATCTGACTTTGCAGAGCATTGTGAGACAGATCAGGTATCTGGGCAAGGCTTGCGCTTGCTGTACCTGCATTTCTCTGCTGCACCTGCATTTCTCTGCCTGTGGCTCAAAGTGCTGACCCAAGCCCAGCCTGGCCAGCCCTCCCACCGTCAGGTCTTCCAAAAGCTGCAGGGCTGCCTTTCTCTCATCAGCTTTGCTAGAAAAACAGGACTTTTCTTTAAAATCCAAACCTAACTCCCTGCTTGGCCAGTTAGCAGCAAACGGCAGTACCAGGAGCTGAGCCCTTGGTGGGTGCCCTTGGGTGGAGAGGCTGAGCTCACTCCCTGGGGCCTCACCACAAAGCACACAAGGACTGGTAGGCAGTTGCTAATTACAGCCTGGTTAAAGGATGCTTGGACTTAAGTCAGGATATAAAAGGCTTATGCAAAGCACCCATTTTACACAACAGGAGCCACTGTGGTTACTCACACAACACAATGATTGTTATTAGATTAAAGAGAATGTGCTTAAAATAAGCCCTTTCCACACAAAAATACAGTTCAAAAATAGACGTTCTCTGCTCTACTGCCTTGAGCAATATGTTCAAGCTCCAATTTATGGATAACTGCGCTGAGTGTAGTGCTCAGTGTAACAACACAGAGCAGAGCAAGTTATCATTTGCCTGTCTTCGATTGTCTGCCGGGGGACTGGTGCCACCACGACCGGTTATATTTAACTACTGCACAAAATAAGGAAGGCATGGATTTGAGTCATCCCCAGCATCTACACCACATGCCCAATTTTAAAAGAAAGTGAAAACTAAAGTCATCCTCAAAATCTGGGAAATTTCCAAGTGACTCAACAACTATCAGAAGGGGTTGGGGATGAGACAGAAGAGTGCTGTGAACTAGCATTTCCCTGAAAGGTGTGAGAAGTCCCTTACCAGGAAGGGGAAGGGCTCAGAGGGCACCCTCAGATCAGGTTTTTGTAACTCTGCCTGCACTGTCGAAGGACTTGCACTCAGCTGAGTAATGAGCCCAGTGAGTCTGTAGCTGGGGTTTTGTTCTGTTTCTCTTGAACGTTCCTGGAGAGCAACAGCCCCGATTTCAACACCATCTCCACCCAGGCTCAGGCTGCTCCATCCCACTAAACCTGAGGGAGGAGCCTCTCCCTTGCGCTACCTGGCATGGCTGGTGTGCGCTCACCTGCCCAGCCCAACGCAGAACGATTTGGGAGGGGATGGCCCAAAGTTTTGTAAAGGCCTCCTCATTGTTTCTGCATTGGGGTATTTGATTAAAGGGTGAGATACCGGCATCATCAAAAGGAGAAATGGAAAGAGTTCTGTAACAAGGGCAGACGCTGGGTTTCTAAAACCCTGGCTTTGGGATATCTCTGCACAGCAAGGCAATAAGCTCACTCTGCTTCACCTTGCTTTTACAGGGTCTGGCATGCAAGTCCAAGGAACCAATGTGTTATAGCTTTTTCCTTTACAAAAATCCATAGACTTTGGTGTTATTCAGGCATACTTCTTTGCTCCCTGTCATGCTGAAGTTACATCTACACTTGCTTTGAAAAGAAAATGAAGCTAACCAGCTCACTCGCCTCATCTGCCTGACAGCAGTCAAGAGGAAGCATTTTCCTTCCTCAGCCTCCCAGCCTGGAGAGAAGGACAGAGACCTTGCTCTGAATGTCCCTCTTCCTTCCTTCCTCGTGGAAATCCCTCTGCCAGCAGAGATGCTGGGGAAGGGAGGGAGCTTAAACTTTTGCTGTGACATATGGGAACATACAGAAAATGTGTCCTTCCCACCAATATGTATTTTAAAATAAATGAATTTAAAAGACATGAAGATCTGGAAATTTGTTAATTTGGACCTACCAATGAAGTCGATGGCTTCCTGGAAGTGTGAGCTGATGTCTGCCGTGTGACTGTCCTCCACCGGGATCCACTTGTAGCAATACTGGTCTTTGAAGGACTCCGAGCTTTTCCTGGAGACGTTGAGCAGGGCTGTGATGTGCAGGTTGGCGAGAAACTCGCACTTGGAAGCGTGATAGGCACTACCAAGGTAGAGAAAAGGCAGGATTTCAACTGGACCACCCTGGAAGAGAAGGAGGAGAAGCATGCATGTAATTCCTTTTCAAGGGTATTTGAGTCCTGATACCCAAGAGAGGCAAGGGAGCCTGCGTGGGTGCCCGCTCCCTCCCTCGCTGGCGTTTTTGGACCCCAGTGCTGCCGGCCAGTGAATCACTGCGATGGCAAAGCCCACGCAGGAAAAAGGTTTTCATTTTTTTGTCCACGTCTGTGAGGTACAAAGTCAGATCCAGCCCACTCGTGTGCAGGATGCTTCTGGCTTTCTTTAAAGTGCTGCCCCCCGGGATGCACCCAAAGTGCTTTCATATGTGAGGCCCGTTCCCTCTGAGGTTTTAGCGAAATACGGGCGAGGCAGGGAGCCATGCCCGAGCAGGGAGGAAGAGGAGGATGGAGGAAGAAGCTGCTCTAGCTCAGCCCAGGGCTCAGCCTCTCTGCTCACACCTCCAAAGGTGGAGCAAAGCACAAAAATTGCAGCAAGGCTCCCCATCCTCCCCCCACCGCGCTGGGGCACAGCACCCAGCACGTCACCCACCCCGAGATGTCATCTCGGTTCCTCCTTCCTCAGTGCAAGCAAAGGCGGGGTGACGAGACCATGAAAGAAAAAAGCCACCCCCTGACACAAGGGTTTCGGAGATCGCAGGTAACTTTCCATGATGCACAAGAGCTGCTGCCAGCCCCCAGCTGCGAGAAACCAGCTTTCCAGCCCTGCGAGCTGCCCACCCAGTGGGTCCCATGCACTGGGGACAGCTGGGAGCCGCCCGCGGTGGCAGGACGGAGCCTGGGGCGGGAGGTGCTCCCGGGGGAGCAGAGGGCCATCGCCCGGGGGCTCCCCCCCAGCGCCAGGAAACGCGTGCCCCGGCGGAAGCAGCCCGACCGCAGGGTGACATCTCGGAGCACACGTATTCCCCAGGCTGGGCGGGTGCGGGGGCGCAACGACTTCCCCCGTGGAAACCCCACTCCCCCGCCCAAGGGCAGCTCTCAAGAGCCACTGCCTCTTCTCAGAAACGGCCCCACGGCCCCAGCCCCGCTCCGCCAGCGCCGGAGCCCTCCTGGGGTCTCAGAGGAGGCACGGGCAAAGCGTGCTCCTTCGTCTGCCAGAAAAATGACACTCCTGGCAGCCTCTCCCCTGCCCGTTCTAAGTCTCCTGGGGAGGCGTGAGCTGCTCACGGCTCATGCTGCCTGGCTGTGTGATACAGACGGGTCACAAATACAGTTTTGGGGCTAGACGGGGTTTTTTTCCTCCTGCTGCAGCCAAATTTTGAAGCCAGGCGGAGGCGATGCTGACCAGCAGCACGCACAGGGCATCGTGTTCAACACACAGGCTGCCAACCTGGGCTGCGACAACTTATTGACAGCCCATGCCAGCACGAGGGCCCCCGGCACCCTGCCAGCCTCCAACAGGGCCCAGTGGCAGGAGGGAGAATGCCCAAGGGGAAGGTCACCTGCCGCGGCCGTGACACACACCTGGTCGTAAGCGGGTTTGTGGTTGGCACTCTGCTTCTCACAGTGGCTGGCGAGGTTTCTCTCCGCCTCGGTCCTCTCCAGGGAAATGAGTTTTCCATCCACACAGCACTCGGGATATTGCGAGTTAAAAGTTTCGTATCCCCCTAGGGAAGGGAAAACAAACAAACAAAAAAACGAAACATGAATGTTTGCGTTTCCAAAAACTGGTTTAATTAAAGTGGAGGAGAAATGAAGCTTGGGTGCTTGCAATGCAGTGGGATAGTGCGCGGCAATGGGCCCCGAGGGGTTACTGAGGGATAGTGCTCCCCTGGGGAAGCAGGTTTGTTTAAAAGGCTTCAGGCACCTGAAGAAAAACCTCTGATACTGCTGACAATTATTAACTTGCCAAAAGCTGGTGAATCCAGATTAAAACTGTTAGCAAATGTAATTCTGTTGAGTCTAGTAACCATTAACTCCAGTACAGCCAGGACTAAAGTCCCTCCCCCAGGTTTTATATATGAGCACTATAACCAGCGTTTGCGATACAGATTTCTGGACTCAGTAGTCAGCCTCTCTAAATCTGTTACTACTATATACGGTGTGACAACATAAGAAATGTTTTACTTGCATTTTTTGAATGGATGTAAGCACAAGAGGGGAATGCTTGCAACTGTGTCATTAATCACCACAATGCACAAGACAGCAAGGTAATGAAGACAGTCCCACTGAAACCAATCTATTAAATAACAGCTATAAAACTTAATGAAATCCTGTGATAGCATTTGACAACTGAATAGCCCCACATGAGCTATTCCACATGGTTAAGTACTGCATTTGTTTCATTCAGTGCGCTGCTAATGAAAAGGAATTAATCCTATTATTACATTGTTACTCAAAGTTTGTCGTCAGCTAAATCGTTGCCTGTTTCCAGGCTGGGAATATGCTGCACAGAAGCACACGATCTCCAAAATGAACGTGAATAAGTCGGGTAGCAGAAGCAGCCTGGAAATGTCAGTGGTGTGCCACGTGTCTGCCACCTGTGCTTTTTCAGAACAAAAATGAACAGTGAGAGCTCTCAAACAGCTAGATTCAATAATCCTTCGAAGTGTGGCCCTCAAGTAAACAAGCCTCAGAAAGCAAACTCTCCCATGCAATTCATTCACCTGCAACTGTTTCACCCTGATAAGCAGTGTCGGTGTGGGTGCCCCGGTGCAAGGAAGGGCTTCGAAACAAAGAATCTGAAGATCTGAGCAGCCGCAGGGCCCCCGCCGCCCTCGCTGCCAGGGCTGCCCGGTACAGCTACCTCTGACATTTCAGGCCCGTAACGCTGGTGTCTCATTTGTTTGCAATGTTTGAGCAGATGTGTGCTCAAATTCATGACGTGCTACCGTCGCCCACTCAGTCCCGCCGTGGGGCCCTCGTGGTGTTGCAAGCGGCCGGCAGGATCCAAAGCCCACCGAACGTGATGAAAGTCTGTTTTCCACGATGGAGGGTGACTTTGCAGTCAAGTCAACTGGCACTCAGCACCTGCACCTTTCCTCCTACTCCCCAGCCACATTCAGCCAGCTCACCCCAGAGCTCACAGCGCGAGGCAGCAGGTCAAGCAGCCAAGTGACCCTGGAGACCATGAAGGGGGGTGTGTGTGTGTGATAAAATGATATCCACAACAACCGGGTTGATAAAATGATATCCCTAACAACTTGCAGTGTGAAAAGCCAACAAACACAAGCAGCTCTCCAGGCTCCTCTCCTTTCCTGATCTCCAACTGCCCTTCATAGGGTGGACTTTTAAATCCTCTTGTTTTGTATAGCTGACTATCTCCCCCCTGCCCCCCAACCACTGCTGTCACATAGGAAAAATAGGTCCAGTTTATATAAATAGCCATTATCCCCATTTACGCCCCATGTTGTTTTTACTCTTGAATGAACACAGAAGTCTGCCCAAGCCAAATCAGCCTGTGTGTTCAAACAGACATGCATGTCTCATGTCTCTGGGGCAACTAGTGCATGCAGCTGGTGAATGGTTAATTACAAGCCTTGGGGATCAGGATATTTGCAGGCCATTCTTACTGTGAGTCATCTTCTCATCCTGTCCTCCAGCAATCTCCTCTCTTCCCCCTCCCCACTCAACCTAGCTTCCCTGAGGTCATTTCTGCAAATACTAGATTGCTCATCAGAGAGATCTAGGCTGCGCTTCGGTTTTAATCAATAAATAATAGAATCCTCGTCAGCATCAAGGGAGGATCCGTTATTTTATCTTTCTGCAAGCTCTTCTCCCCCCACCACACAACCACTCTTGCCCTGCTGGGGCTGAGCTCACCCAGAATGAAACTGCACCTACACAGACGAAAGATGTGACACACTCAAACCCTAGAAGCCAGAAAGCGAGGGAAGGAACGGGGCCAGCATGCAACTTGGCGTGCAATTGCTCTGCACTAGCTGCCCTGCCTGGGGCCCGGATCCCCAGGATGCTTATCTTATCTGCTCATATTTTATCTCATCACTGCGACTTCCAAGATGAGACCACCTTAGCCCTTAAGTAGCCAACACCTCCTCCCAGCTCCCCCACACCTAGGGAGAACAGGAATATAAGGGGGGAACCCTCAAGGGTTTTTTTTTCCTGGTGGTTTTACAGCCCGTTATTTGCAAGGTCGGTGCTACAGACCCCCAAAGGACTCTTTCTTCTGGTCAGTGTCCAGTGCCTCAGGATGATTTATATCCCCACTGTCCCAGAGATCTTCCCCCAGACCACAACAGCTTCCTGGGGGTCCGTGGCCCCAGTGAATCAGCAGTGCTGCCCACTGAGTCACTGGCTCCTTGGGCCACACCGGATCTGAAACGGAGCTGCGGACTTCACGGGCCTGATCCTGCGACCCACAGCACTTCTAGCAAAGCAAAGGGGAACAGCAGCAGGAAAAGGAGGAAACATTCTCATCCACTAAGGGGGAACCTTTTTAGCCTCAAATCGACAGGTTTTCAAGGGAAGACACTTTGCAATATACGAAAGGTACAAAGCAAAGCCTACATCAAAACCCCACCTCAGATAAACTGCCCACAGCCACAGTCACCACTTCAAAGCATGGGGCTGGTACATGAGGAAGGAAGGACGATCTTGTGGCTAAACGAGCAGGCTGAGAGTCAGCAGAGCTTAATTCAGCCCCTGCTTTGCCACAGATTTCCCAGCGTGACCCTGGAGATGTTTCTTCATCCCTACTTTAATGGGGTCCCCAAGGATTTGCCTGGCCAGACACAGTGCAAGTGTGTCCTTGCCCTGCAGCAGCGGAATCGGTGCTTTTGGGGCGACTGCCAGAGCCCAGGGCAGGCTGGCGGTGCCCGGACAGAGCCGGGGTGGTGGCACACCGCGCAGGGAGTCTCCTTGCCCCTTGGTACCGGGCAATGCCCGGGCTGGAGGTGCCTCTGCCCCGGCGGGGATGCCCTCCGGGCACTGTCCGTTATAGCAGGCACAAACTGGGCACATCAGGACAAAATCTAGTGTGATAAAAGGCTTAATAAAAGTGAATTAACCCTGGCCGGTAAGGACACGGGCAGAGTGTATTCAAAGAAACATCGCCTGATTTTCTCCTCCATTTATGGCCTCAGGGGGCTTCTTTGGGAACTCCCGCTTCGGCGTGGCCCCGCTCCGGGGAGCCCCGCGGCCGCGGCAGCCGGGTGTGCGGGGCTGCGGGCGGGAGCGTCCCCGGCCGGGCGCTGCCCCGCTCCGGGGGGAGGCACGGGGGAGGAAGGGGGGCCGAGGAAACAGAGAGGGCAAAAGGACAAAGGCGCTGCCGGGAGAAATGGAGGGGAGGCAGGGATGGGAGGGCAGAGAAAGGGCGGGCTGCTATTTTTTTAATCGTTTTATTATCCCCGGGTTACATGGAAGGAAAACAAAGAACCGCAATCAGAGGGTTGTAATACACGTGAGGGGAGGAGGTATTTCTGTCCCCCGACAAGCTCCGGAGTTTCGGCTGTGGGTTTCCCTTCCCAGCCTCGATATGCCCGATGGAGAGAGAAACCTCTCCGCCCCGGGTGGAGGAGCGGGCACCCATCCCCGGGTTTTGGTCGCCCAACACGGGCCGCCCCGTGTCACCGGGCGGAGAGCGCGGAGCGGTGGCCTCGGCTCTCCTCTCACCCGCGGGGTCGATTTTGTTTTCCACGCAGCCCCGATCTCTCTCGTCCCCCTCTCCCTTTGACAATCTGCAACTTTTGCCCTCCTTCCCTAATATTCTTTGCTTTCCATCAGCCTCTTAAACGCACGGCGGGGGTGAGCGGAAAGGCATTTGGGCTCAGCCCGCAGAGTCTATCCGGGATTTATTTCCAGTGGGTGGAAAAGAAACGAAATCCCGGCGTTACCTCCCTGCCCTCCACCAATAATCAGGTTAACTAAGGGGCGGCGGTGGCGGAGGAGAGGGGCCGGGAGCACCGCGGGGCCGCCGCCGCCCGGGGAGGGTTGGAGGGTCGATCCGCGCCGCTGCCCCCCGCCCCTGCCCCCCCGTTCCCCGCCGCGCCTCTCACCTTTCAGGAAGCAGACCCTGGCCCCGGCCTCCGGCAGGCTGGAGAGCAGGGCGTTGAGGACGATCTGGGCCGTGCTGTCCTTCTTCAGCTTCTGCCAGTGCCCCGTGCCCTGGTCCAGCACCACCACGGCCGCCAGCCGCCCGGTCCCCGCCGCCCCCTCGCCGCCGCCCAGCAGCAGCCGGGCGCGGGCCGCCGCGTCGGGCACCACGAAGTGGAGCGGCACGGCCCCGCCGCGGGCCCGCCGCATCACCACCGAGTTGAGGTTGACGTTGAGCGAGCCGCGGAGGCAGGAGGCCGAGTAGGACAGGTAGGGCCGGCAGTCCAGCACCAGGCAGCGGGAGGGCTCCTTCCGCAGGAGCTTCCTCAGCTGGCGGCAGTCGAGGGACGTGACTTTCATGCCGGCCGTGGGTCGCGCCCCGCCGCAGCCGGGGCAGGAGCGGGGAGAGCGGCAGGAGGGTGCCCGCTGGGGAGTCCCGGTGCTAGCGCGGGAGCCCCGGGGCAGCGCGGGGCCGCAGGGGCTCGGCCGGCGGCGACGGGACGGGGCGGAGGGAGGGAGGGACGGAGGGAGGCACCGCGGCACCGCGCCGAGCCCGGGCAGGGAATCCCGGCCGCCGGCACCGGGCATTTATATGAATGGGAGGCCGGGCGCTGACGACACTGCCCATATAAGGGGAGTGACGCGCCCGCCTTCCAAACATGGGCATCCCCCGCCCCGCGCCGCCCGGCGCGCCGCCCCCTGGCGGGGGATCCCCTCCCTCGGATGCCCTCCTTCCCTTCCCTTCCCTTCCCTTCCCTCCCCAGCCGCGGGCGGGGGCCGCGGCCGCGCAGGCAGCGTTAGTCAGGCTCGGAGGCAGAGGAAGCTGAAAAACGCCGCAAAAATTCTCCACTCATCGGCCCGAGGCTCCTGCCGGCATCACCGCGCCCCCTCCCCGCTCGGCGGGGGGAGCCGGGAAGCGTGCCGGGGGGGGGGAGGAGGAGGAGGGAAAGGAGGAAGGGCAGCGCCGGGGCAGGTTTCTCGCACCGGGTTGCAAGGGGGGGTTTCAGTTCCCCTTATTCCCCCTCACCGTGTATGTCCTCACGCCCAGCAAAGCCCCGAGCGCAGGCAGGCCTGCCTGCACCTGCCTGCGAGGGCACTGCTGCGCAGGGGATGGGAGCTGCCGGCTCCTAGAGCCTCTCGGAAGGAGCTGGGTGCCCCGCCTGGGCCGCAGTTTGCATCAAGGCAGCGCCGGTAGCCGGGTGACAAGCGTGGAGCGCCTGGGGAACATCCCCAGGATGTGGGTACCTGGCCCAAGGTTTACAGCCTGGCAGCAAAGGAGGAAAGAAGGAGCAGCAGCCTGGGACAAAGCAAGATGTGCCATTTCTGCAGAATTAATGAATGCTCTGGAGAGGGGGATCGGGGATGGGACGGCCACCTGCAACAGAAAAATTGCTGGCATGGCTGTTTGGGGGGCCTTATGTCTGTTTCCTTGTGGCAAACTTCTAGGCTGCAAGACTGTACCTCAAGGACCTGCAAGGCTTACACTACGGACCTCCAGAAGTCACGACACAGACACACAGGAATTAGGAAATTTGGCACTTGCCCTTTCCTTGTAAATAACTTCTGCAAAGTGACCGAAAAGAGAACTGGAAGTCCCTGGAAGAAGTTAGGCAAAAAGGATGAGCTCCAGCCAAGCTCCTTACAGGCCGGGCAGGTTACAGTGGAGCTCCCTAAGAGCAGGGTGTCATCTATCTGATGGTGCCCTGAAAGTATGTTCACCTCAAGAGCAGGCAGGAAGTGCCATCCCTGCCTCAAATCGCCTGCAGCTGAAACAGAGAAGCATGAAAGAGACTGTGCGAGGAAAATGTTCAAGCTGATTGAAAGAATAGCAGCTCCTGGTTTTGAAGCACCTCCTCCTCCTCCTCTTCCTCTTTCAAACCCCCTGCAGCCCCCAGCTGGCTCCTTCTAACCTGCCCCCCCCTTGCTCCCCTCCTCTGAGTCAGTCAGGGTATGAGATGGAACAAAAATAGAAATAGCTTGTGGGTAGGGGCAGATGTTCACAGAGCGTCTTAGCGTGGGTGTTGACTTCACCTGGCCACCGCCGTCACGGCAGCCCGGCTCCTTCCCTCCTTCTGCACCCACCCTGGGAGGCAGCTGGGCATTGCCGGGGCCGCGTGGCTGGGTTAGACGTCCCCACGTGCCGGTGTCGTCCTGCCAGAACTGGATCCCCCCCATGAGAAGCATCGCCACAGCCGTGCCGAAACCCTTCACATCGTCCCATGGGCAGGCCGATTCCTCCCCTTTATTTTTCACTAGGTGGGGAATCTGGCACGGGCAGGGGTGCAGTGACTTATTCCCACTCACACCGGAAACCTCCAGCACCGCCTGAACACAACCTGCCTTTCCTGCCTCCCAGCCCCCAGCTTCAGGGGCCGCTTCTTCCTCCCCGAGAAGCAGCCTGACTCCCTTGGGGCTCGGCCCCCAGTAACAGCCCAGCTGGCGAACTGGTCCCAGTGCGGCACAGGGAGGGGAAGAGGGGCTGCGGGCAGATGCTAGCGCACTCCTCCCTCCCGGGAGGAAGGAGGGGGCCAGCGCAGTCACACGAGAGCATCATTTCCTCTCAGGAAACCCAAGTGAAACGTGGAGGGGTGAGAAAGAGAGCTTTTTTCCCCCCACGCTCCTGGCTGAAGCGCTAGTCTGAAGGAGGGGGCAAATCATACCAGCCCAGAAAATAAACTCTCCGGGAAATACCTGAAATTTGGCCTGTACTGGCAGGAGGGTGTACTATCACCAGACCTGACCTGCGGCTGACCTTCCTCCTTTTACACACCTAATGCTGAGCATCCAAACAACTGCCTTTCAGTAGATTACAGCTCTGCTTTTGTTTCTTAATGGAGTGAGTCATGACCACCTTTTTATTAGAAGAAAATAACAAGGCTAACAACAGCAGTACTAATGCTTCCTCCGCTGCAGGGTGCTGGACGCAGAGTGTCCCTGACTTCTCTGCCCACCAGTGCCATGACTCGGTTGTGCCTGGAAATAGATGAGCAATCGAGGCTGCTGCTGTCAGGGCTGCGGGACGGACAGGGACACTTTTGCCCACTGGAGCAGCTCCTTCGTTTGTCAGGTGCTGCCAGCCAGAAGGGAGAAAGGGGCTCGATTCCTGTAAATGGCGGTGGCTGAGTAACTTAAACCACCCTCTGCTTTAGGTAGGAAACTCCCCTCCTCCCTGCAGCACTTTACATCATTCCCACTTCACATCATTCCCACTTAGGTTCTGCTGCATCTTTCTGCTCGTCCTCCCGCTTCCCCTTGATAATCTCCCAGGCTCTTTCGTCCTTTGTCTCGGGCTTTTATCGGGGCTTTCAGACCAGCTGGTCCTTTCCTTTTCTTCCAGGCTGTATTTCCCCTAACCTAGCTCATTCTTCCCTTCTCCCCTCCCCACCTCCTCCGGGCTCTTTGTTTCTGCCTGTTCTCAGTGCCGCAAAGGGAAACTTTCTCGCTGCAGCTGGGGAGGGGTGACCCCAGCTCCTGGGGGCACAGCTGGACCCCCACCCCAGGTAAAAGCTCCCAGGGCACAACATCCATGGGGTAGCATCCAGCGGGCACTGCTAAAGAGCAAAATGGTGCCTTTTGGAGAGAACAACATTCAAAAGGAGCTTTAAAAAGGCGCTTAGGTGAATAAATGAATGTCATTTTTTTGGAAGCAAAAGAGACAGGATCAGCCAAGTTCGTAGGGCTCGAGCTGCCTGAGCTGAGACAAGGGACACCCTGTGCTGGGTGCTACATGTGTGCTCGTCACCCCAAAGAGTTAACCCCAAACCTCAGCAAGACCAAAGGTGAGAGAAAGCCAGCGAGCTCTGGTGCTGGAAAGGAGGCCGAGTGGAAGGCAGATCAAGGGTCACACAGGAGATCAGTCGGGGAGGTGGTATATAGAGAGTAACCTAAATACCGTGGAGTCCTAGCCTGGGGCTTGAGCTGCATTATATCCCTGCTGGGGCACAATCCTGAACCCACATCCTCCGGTCGGTTGTGAAATGCAAGAAATTCCTCAGATGAACAAAGCATAGCACAAGACAGCAGAGAAGATGGGTTGGCATTTCTTTAATGTTATTAAGTTTTCCATAACATCAGTTTCTAATTTTGGAGTGGCTGATGTCAAAACACTTACAGCACAAGCAGGGAGATAAGTTTGTGCCGGTAAATGGAGAGCTGGAAGCCAGGTAAATTTATACCCAGGGCTAAGGACAGCCGAGCAGTGGCAATAGGAGATTGTCAAGCTGAGACCTCGCTGGTGTCATGACTTGGTCACTCTTGAGACAAAGTCTAACAAAACAGATCAGATCATGAACATTAGCCTCATTGCGAATTTCTCTCAGTCTCAACAGAATAACCCGTTGCCAGAAGCTGATTTTAGAGGGTGAAAAGCACTATCAGACACAGACTCTGTGGCAGGACAATCACCCCCCTCACTTTATGGCCTCATAGATGTGATTTGATGTTGAACTGGAATCTTTTTTCTTCTCCCAGAAAGCTAATAAAAAGGTTAGTAACTGCTTGGGCATTTTCAATAAAAAAGAGTTCATACATTTTTCACTTTAAATCTACATTCTGTAACAAGTCCATAATCATAAGTGACTATTCCCAAAGAATTAGAAAAAAACACATGCCACAATCTATACAATTAGGAAGAACCAACTCAGTTTTGGTTCACTGTGGCCCCTGTGTCTCTCAGACCTGGTTTATATTCCCAACTCTGCTGCTGTAAAACAGAATTAAGCTAAATGGTGCGTTGGCTTGAATGGGAGTTGCCTGCGCTCAACACTTCTGAAAATCAGGCTGAAAGGGAATCTCAGACTTACGTCTGATTTTTACCTGACTCATGCCTACGTGACTCCACTGACTGCTGCAAGCTTCTGTCAACAGCTGCTGTCAGGAGTGAAAGAGGAATAAACCAAACCTCCTGTCTCCTTTTAGAAGCCACTGTTCTTTCTGTTCCACTAGCTGATTACTTACTCCCGCATACAGATGGACAGGCAATTTTTAAAACAGGGATTCCAGCTATCTGCACAATCAAGTTCCAATATCTCTGCTTGCCTGACATGGCCCAGAGCATCACGAGCCATATTGATGGAGCACTTGCCAGACCCCGTTATGAATGCAAAGAACCCATCTTCCCATTTGCAACCACGTGCTATCCCTGGGGTAGCTGCAGTAATTGCTTACATGGGAAAATGATTTGTGTAGTTAGCTGCCTTTAATGTGAGACAAAGCCCTTTTGTTCTTTTATCAACTTGCCAGTTCTCATTTGCTCTTTCCTCTTCCTGCTGCTGTTTCCCCGCACGCATTCCTTGTCTTCTTGTCCTGTCTCTTCCCTTTTCCTGGATATATTTCCCAGGAACCTGCTCCTCTTCCACACCAGCACCTCTCCCCCCACTGACAGCCATCATCAGCCCAGCTGGGTCTTCACTTACATCTCCCAGCTATTCCTGCCCGTCGGTACCCGGCCAGCCTCTCATGCTGCGAATCCTAGTTCTTGTGTGTGGTTGGGAGCCATCAAATGACATAAAATATTTCTACACGAGCCATTTAATTGACTACTAGGACAAGCACATCTTGGAGAAAAGCTGGTTACTTTGGTCCAGATCTTTTGGAAGCAAATCTTATCATCGCTGAATCCGATTCCCTCTGCCTTGGTCTTTCTGACTGACTCATTTCTTAAGCACCAGGTTGTTGCCTAGAGGGTATAATCACGTAAATATAATCCACTGCGCAGTGCGTGTTACTATGCCCACTCCACTGAGAGTGAGTACAGCTCCTGGGTACAGAAATTACTTTTTAAGCTCAAAATGGAGCAGCTCATGCTTTTAGCTGAGAATGTTTTGGAGCCATTTCAGTGGGCTACACAGAGGTAAGCAAACAAAATAAACACATGCAGTAAAAAACATTACACCTCTGTTTCCTATAGCATTGCCAGTAGCAGAAAAACCCCCACCCCACAGCCTCTGCTTGTTCTCTGGGGTCCCCAGGCCCAGCACAGGCAGGGCGACCAGTGGGTCATGATGCAGACTACAAACTCCCTCTCTTACTCCAGTACAAGCGTGGCATTGCACATCCCATGCCCGAAAAGCTCTTTATCCCACCTTTGAAAAGACAAAACAGACAAAAAGTAGATCTAGGCTTTGGTCTACCCTCTACATATCACCCTAGATCGTATTTCTGGAGGGTATTTGGGTCTGCTGCAGGGTATCTAGAAGGCAGCTGCAGGGCTGGCTGGTGGGGAGAGAGGAAACAGCTGGAGCTGGCGGGCTGGGGGAGGCTGCGGCGACAGCAGCCTGCAAATATGCTGCCCAGAGCTGCGAAGAGGAAGGAGATAAACCAGACCTCCTCTTTCACTGAGGGTAACGCAAGAGGTAATGGGCTTGAAGTGAAGGAAGGCACATCTGCTGTAGGTGGAGGGAAACTTCTCGGTGGCAGAGAGTGCCGGCGCTGGGGTCGCTCGCCGTGGCGGGCTGTGGTTCTCCACCGCTGAGGGCTCCAGGAATAGGCTGAACAAAAGTCTGTCCGGAAAGACTTACGCAGAGTCAGTCCTGCCCTGGGGTAGGGGTGGGCTGAATGACCTTTCAAGGAGTCTTCCTACAAACCCTTGTTTTACAGGCCTGTGTGGATCTTGTTCAGGCATGCAAGTCTGTGACTTGGTAACTATCCTAAAATCTATTAAATGACAAAGTAACCTGAATTAATAACTTGATTAATTTCTTTCTTTTTACTGAGTGTCCTTTCTGCTGAAGTTGCGCTATGGTTACTTCAAGTGTTGTCTCCCTCCCCTGACATCTGAATCATCCAGAGAAGAAAAAAATAATTTGAATTAAATATTTTTTTTCCCAAAATAAACTACTGAAATAAACTTGTAAAAGAGAGGAAATAATTTATGTCGTTCATGTTCATTTCTCCTAGGCTCCTACTTACTTAACCCCATTTAAACTTTGTATCAGCTTATGACATCCGGTGAAAGTACACTATAGCTTATTAAAATTTAAAGCTGTTACTCCAAGGGAAAACACTGAAAGCTCTTTTATGGATCAGCCAAATTGGCAGGATGTGGTTTCGACTTTGTATCCTTTTGATGGCCTAGCCCACTTGAGCATCTTTATAAAATAAAACTTCCCCATCACTTTCAGCCCGTTACAGTTTTCATTCAGTGCACCAAAGCGTTTCGTGCCAGTAGGACGATGTTCCATGCCTGGATTTCACAGGCAAAGTAAGAAGGTATCACACACTAACCCCATAAAATATATAACTGTATGTAAGCTGAAGTAAATGTGGAAGTAAATACTAATAAAAATGCTGTTTTTAAAACAGGAGAGTTAAAAAAAATTGCATGATACCTGCCATGCATTTGCTCACCTTTGTCCTGTAGGAAGAGCATGATCTGAGACCAGCAGTGATGATTTTTACTGGTGTTATCAAACACACAGCTGAACCAGTGCAGTGCCTTGGCTTCTTTTAAGTCAGCTTTGTATTGGAAACGCTTCCCAATATAATGCTGCTGCTTATAGTACAAGTCTTCGCCACAGTTTCCTACTGGCAGAAAAGAGCCTGTGGGGTGACATAGCTGATTTCCTCTGCAGATATGGCAAACGACCTGTCGCACAGGAACTCCTGCAACAGAAACTGCCTTGCTGCTAGCTTTGAAAACTGCACCCCAGCAAGCCCTTGTAGGTACGGACAAAATCATCTTTTATTTAGCTCACAGTCCTGGGAAAGGGTGGTCTCCTCTGAGAAAGAGACTGTTCCTATATGGGCTTGCTTTCAAATGAACTCCTTCGGTCGATGCTTTGGCTTACACAAGTGCAGACAGGCCTTGGGTCCCATCTCTCTGGGTCCCTCAACTTCAAGTGCATTTAATTTCACTTCCTATGACTTCCTCCCCGAGGGCTTGGGGGCCTGGAAGAGGCTGGTGTATCGAATTTAAAAGGAGGATTTCCAGGTTTATTAAGACTCTCTTGTTTAATTAAAAAGAAAAAAATTCAAAGCCAGGCCCTTCTCCTAGCCCTTCCCAAGTTTCTCCTGGTAAATGCCCCTTCCGACAGGGACTGCTCATGGTGAGGGATCTCTAGGGCTACCTTATAGCCTATGGCTACCAGGTAGTCCCAACCTACAGTCCCGACAAAGCAAGTAACAGCCAGTCCTCCAGAGCAGGAGGAAAATGCTAATCCTATAAACTGCTGCTCGCTCCATCCCTCCTGCACCCAGTGGGTTCTGCTTCGCTTTCCTTTGCTAAGTTATCCACAGAAAGGTCCCAGCTGAGCCAGGGGTCATCACGCTGGAGGGGCTGGACCATCCTGCACCATCCCTTCCTCCAGCGCCGGGGTGTGGAGTGTAACCTCTGGCTGAAGATCAGCACAAGGCCGTCACATTTCACACCACTGCAGATGTTTGCTGCGTGAATGCGTGCTGGAGGTCTTACAAAGCACGTCTTTTGGGCTGTGAGCTTTGCCAGTCTTTATTATTCATGAATTGTGAGCAGGGACTTCAGTCATACAGCATCACGCTGCTCTCTGCCTACATGCAGGAAAATCTCGAAATCCAGGGGAAGAAAGTGTGCATCTGTACAACCCCACCATCCCACCAGCGTGCAACGTAGAGGGCATTCAGGCTGGTCTGGAAGCATCTGTGTAGGCAGAAGTCGACTCACAGGGAAAAAGGGGTGGGAAGGGAACAGGTCTGAGCTAGGACACAATCTGTCACTTGCCAGAACATTTGTCCAGCATCGCTTGCGATGATACTGGAAGACCCGTTTGGGAGGGGGTGGTGACGTGACCCTCCACAACTGATGCTCAGCTCTCGTTCCCACCACTCTCCTCCTCCAGGAGCACGGTACAGGTGTGCATGTTCCCTTTCCTGCACCCCTGGGACCTCTTGGGAGCCCCCCGAGAGGCAGCGTTCTGGGAAGTGTGGTTCAAGAGGCAGCTTCCCAGTCAGGAAGGCTGGTTGCTGGGACATGCTACCACCCAGACCTTACTGGTGCTACTTTGGGAACTGGGGCAGCTGACACATATTCCACTGGCTGAATCACTGACAGTATTTGGTTGTTTACAATACGTCTCTTATCTACCAAGAAGGGTAAAAAATACTTGTTTGGACTGATTTGGAAAGATCTTGGGTACCTGAACCCACAGGCCTTACAGACACATGAAACAGCTTTGCCTTTAGAAAGTCTTCCACCAAGGGAGGTCAGTCCTAGAGAAATTGGTCACTGCGCAGCCGTGGCGTTCCCATCGTGCCACTTGAGCCTACACACAAGAGGCTGCTGAAGCTTCTGCTCCTTTTTTTATCCTAGCAACCCCAGGAACTGACTAGTCATGAAGAACAACTAAAGCTTTTCTGGGAATAAAGCACAATTTGTCATATTGCTAGCCTGCTCCTGGGGCTGTGCCTGGTACTGCGCTGACCTATGGATGCACGGTGACGGGGCCTCTCTTTTCTCTACCTATACCACATGGATCGCAGCAGCACCCTCTGTGCACCATGTGCTGCTGGCTAGCCAGAAATACCATCAGACCATGTAGGTGTCCCACCAAGAAGCACACACATGGTGTGACGCCTCTGAACACAAACCTCCAGAGGCAGGGAGGGAAGGCAGCCAGGGATGCGGAAAGGATGGAGCTTCCCAGGGGTTCCCTCTGTCCGCTTCCTTCTTGTGGTGGGATGGCAAAGAGAGAGGAAAGTTATAGCCACAGAAGTGCAGCAGCAGGATGAGACAGGCCTGGAGAGTCACAGCTTGGCAGGTATTTCCCATGTGGTGGCACCATATGGTGACTCTACCTTGTCACGAGGTCAGCGTGACAAGACTGCCTGTGCATTTTCTACTGATGTGTTTAAAGAGGGAAGAAACCACCCTCACTGCAGCAGGGAGACCACAGGAGAGCTATTTGCACATTTTGGCAATAACCCAACGTTGTTCCTAAAGGCAGGTTAAGTATCTGCTCCCCTTTCCCACCGCCTGCCCAAGCCCTCTCCTCAAGGTGGCCTGGAGCGGCACAGAGCTCCTTGCAGGAGCCATGAGCAGAGATACGAGTCCTCCCCGCCTAGGGCAGACCTGCAATAAGTTTGGGACAGGAAAGACACTGGGATTTCACTCTGGTTGACACAGGTTAGACTGTCATTTCCAGAGGGCTCAGCTTGACCAGCTCACACTTTGGACCTTCTTTGCCCTTTCCATGCTGCAGCTTTAAGCCCAGAGAGAGATGAAACTGTGCCTGCTCCGTGCCTGCCATCCACCCCGGCGTGGTGTAGGCGGCTCTATTTTAAGATAATACCCAGGTTGTAAAAAAAAAAAAAAAACAAAACAGGTGAGAGGTAGATGTGTCTGCTTCTGCTGCTCTTGCTGCGGGGACAGAAACCTGGAAGAGGGAGATGGTGTGGATAGCAGGGGGCGATCGCTCCCCCGAAGGAGCAGCAGGTAGGCATCCTTCCCTCCATTAACACTCACCTTCACGCTCTTTCGATCAGGCCCCAGGGGCTGGATGCTGAAGGCCCCAGGGGCTGGTGCTGGGAGGTGTCGCAAGGCTCGGTCGCCTCCCTGCAGGCTTATTCCTTAACAAGAGGGCATTGTCCCTGCCTGCGGGAAGCCCGGCCTCATGACGCTGGGCAGGACAAAGGCTCGATTTACCCCATGAAAGAGCTGGAAAGCAGGAAGGGGCCGGAGGCAGCCCAAACCCCTCTGAGACACTTCGGATTTTGATGCAATGGGGTGATCAGCTGCGGGCAGAAGTGGTGGGGGCTCAGGGCTGCCTGCCTTCAGCAGGAAGCACTCTGGGACAGCGTAGAACGCGGCCTTATTGCTCTGATCGTCTCCGTTTCCCATGGCATAAATCAACAAGAGAAGCGCTCCAGATACTCCGCAGCCAGATGTGAACATACTCATTTTGTGTCTCACTTGACATTTAAGTTAAAGCCTCCTGCATTGCATATCCACCCTAGTGCACAAAAGGAAAAATGGGGCCTGATGTTTGGAAAAGCCACCTGTGATCCTCCAGCCCTTTGATGCTGGCAATGCTCTGCCTGTTTCAGAGGACAACGTACAGTGTGTTCTTTCCAAAAGAGTCCAGAAACTCCTGCCTCCTGCCATGCAGCAAGATAACCAAGACAGGAATTACGGGGGACATTCAAACATCCCTCTGAATGCAGGTGAGGACTTGCAGAGGGAAAGGAGGGAGCCCATGCCCAAAGCCATCAGATACCTGTGACCAGACACAGGACTGTCTCTCCCAGGACAAGTCACGCCGGTCAGCGGCAGCAGCAAGACTCTTTGACTGCCATCGTGGAGGGTGGAAAGGACCTCTTATTCCACCACCTCTGAGTTAAAAGAGCCGAAAAGGGTTGCAATTAAGAAGATAAGGGAAAAAATGTGGCATTGTCTGAGGGAAGGTAGGAACATGGAGCCACAGATCACTTCGTACATCTCAGAGAGGGAAGAGCTCAGGGCAGGCAGTGATGGGGACCACACAGGCTTCTGACCTGATGTGAGTCTTGAAACTGTTGTGAGAAATGCCTTCCTCCAGCCATAAATGGGGCGGCTTTCTAGCTCACCAGATAATGACTTGGGCAGGGTGATCCTGACATCCTCCAGGCTGCTGTATCTAGACACAAGCACACAGATATGCAAAAAACCTCCCACAACCAAAACAAAAGAAATCCCACCCCAAACCCTAACCCCAAAAGACTTAATTTGGGCCAGGGTTTAGCACCCACCATTTTTCACAGCAGGCATTTTTATCCATTTATACAGCTTCCATTCTTTGTCTGCAAATTCAGTACTTGGGTAGAAGGCATTTCTCCAGTCCAGTCACGACTGACAGGATCATTACAATACATATTTATTGCTGTGTATTGTAGCTGTCAGCCTACATCGGATCATTTTGGACACCCTGGGAGAAGCTACAGTGTCTGTCACGTTGGCTACCATGCAGACGTGGTCCGGGGAGGCAGGAGGTGATGTGACATGCTGAGCTCAGTGCAGAAGGAGGTGGCCACAAAGCCAGAAATAAACCCTGCCTTGTGGTGGACACTCATTAAACACTTTGCTGCAAATGATTCTCTCCTTCCCTTCCAGGCAGTTCAGGCACCCATGTCAGCTGGATTCGTTAGAGACACACCAGAGGAATGATTGACATGAGTTTTGACCCTGACATTTGGGATTACGAGACATTACGAGTGCACTGCTGTCACATCAAATACCATGCCATTAATTCTCCAGTGAGCACAGGTCAGTGGGAGACAAAGCCCATCAGCAAGCAGCAATTGTGTTGATATTTCCTTGCTGTTAAATGCTAATAGCTCCAGCTTGTAACTTCAGTCTCATTACCACACTGCAAAAACATCCAGATACAGGAATTCTCTCTTTCAGCTCCTTAAACTTTTTTCTTCTCTTTTTAGATCAGAGTTCAAGAAAGGATATGGAAGTAGAGACAGATTTGATGTCAGATTTTGGTTACAGCAGGCTTCTGTCTACGTGATTAATTGCAAGGTTGTTTTAGCCAAAATGTGCGTCGCAAAGGATTTATAAAAACAACTGTAATTAAACTCATATTGCGGCATTTTCTTTTGCTCTCACACATAAGAACTGGATTGCATCTGTACAGCAAGCTGTCAGCCAGCTTATTCTGCAGAACTAAAAAAGGTGCTCTTACTGGGGGTTGCTGCAGGCCCGATTTATGAAAGGTTCCTCCTAACAATGCTTGATTAGCTACACAGTGCCTATTCCTGAAAAGGGATTTTTCTATTTCTGTGTCTTCCTCCAGCAGGGGATTCCCTCTTAATTAGCTGCAGAAGAAAAATTGTGACAGAATTGGAGGCAGAGAGGGAGGAGAGTGTGTAGATCAATTCTTTCAAGTCAGAAGGGTTATTTCTCACCAGCCACTGTAGAATATTTTGTCCATCACTTCCCTGGAGAAAATAAGTTGCAGTCCCATAGAAAATTTTGTAGGATTACTAGAATTTGAACTTGAAATCCTCTCAGTCATCTGGCCCGCTTCCACTGCACACAGTGGATGAGACCAGCACAAAAAGGCAGTGATGGGAAGCAAAATTCAACCAAGTTCATGTGAGAAATGAGACTTACATTTTTAGTAGTGAGCATGACTAACCACTGGAACAAACTACCAAAGGAAGTGGTGGAGTTTCCCTCTCTTAATGTCTTCAAATCAAAAAAATGCTCTAGTCAAGTAGGAGTTACAGGGTTTGGCTTGGGAATCACTGGATCAGATCGTCACGCCTTAAAAACAACGAAACCGCGTACATGAGGTGAAGACGCAGGGATCACATGGCTGTCCCGTGTTCAGACACACTGGTTGAAACCTATTAGCAACTCGCTGTATTATAGCTACAAATAAGCCGTGTCTGTAATAGTTCAGACTGGCCCTTTTATCGCTGTGAAATGAGTAGGCAGGAGAGCGCATCCTTTGATGGGCGAGCGGGTGTGCTCTCCTGGGAAAGCAGCTACTTTACAGCTATAAGTGTTTAAAAGCTGACAAGGACATCTTCCTGCGTGCTTGCAGCACCAGCCCTAAACTAAATCAATGTTTTTAAGACAAACTCACTTGTAACATGTCATCAAAGCAACTGATATTTGCAACGGCAAGTGAAAAAAAGGTGTATGGGAACACCTGGCTTTTGCACTGAATCTACACAAAGTGCTTACAGAAGGGAAATAGAGAAGGAAAAAGACGCCATCCTGCAGAGAGAGGGGGGAGCAGAGCTGCCTGGTGTGATCGTGTGTGGGGCTGGAGGCAGGGATCCCACAGCTCCTGGTCCCCAGGCCAGCGTCTGCACCGAGCGGCTCAGCGGGACGGTGCCCCTAGCCCTCTTCTAGGAGGGAGGTGACCTCCCCAGCCCTCAGGGTGGGAATGGTGGTCCTTGAAGCCACCACACAGTCAGGATCCACCTCACTATGGCCACTGTCACCTCAAAGGATGAGGCTCACATACAGCTGACCCCATAGACTTGAAAAAGGCTTCCAGCCTCAGCGTGTCTGAACAACGGAGGATTTGTCCTTGGTGGGTCCCCATCAGCACGGTTCCCCTTGGTCCGCTGCGGTAGGTACACCTGGGGCTCTGCAGCCCTGGGGCCCGAACATGAGGAGTGTGGCTTAGATCCTCGGGCAACACAGAAAAATGGGAAGAAAGTTGAGTATTTATATCTGTTGTGGCTACAGCCCACTCGAGACTAGCAGCTGTTAAAACAGTCTCTGAAGTATAGCTCTGCTTCCACCCTAACCAGGGACCACCTTGCCCTCACGGGGAGTCATGCTCTTCAACTTCTCTTCATTTCTCTTGCATCTGGTGTGAAGAGTGTTCAAATGTGAGAGTGCACAAGTCCCCTGCCTGCCCATGGGCAGAGAGATCACCAGTGCACAAACTATTAACTGAATCTGGATTAATTTTCCATTTCTAACAATTTGGGTTGATGCAAGTTGTCCTCCACTGAGTAGGAGAAACTGTCCTCCTGCCATACGAGAGACGAACAGAAAACCCAAATGGGTTATGCTTGCACTTCCAATTAAGCCTTAGCTAGCAGATGGGATAAAGGGGTAATTGCTTTGACTAATACCCATCCAAAGGTCAGCAGCGTGCCTCGGAGATCCCTGAGCCGGCGGATAGGATGGACGTGGTGAATCCCAGGTGGGCCCACCGTTGACCTCCCCATCAGGGGGACGGTGCAGCCTGTCGCCCCGGGCCGGCTGCCACGCTCACGCCCCCAGGCTAGCAGCAAGACACCTCTGCGGCTCTGCCTCCTCCATCCCTCTTCAACGGCCAATCTCCGCACCGGGATCCGGCCTCCCGTGAAAGGCAATGCACATGCCGAATCTGCCTGGGATGGAAGCGTGGCCCCCGCCCTGGGGCCGCTGTGCTCCGTGTCGCCCGGCCAGTCAGCAGCAAAGCTTGTGACTTGCTCCGGCTGCACGCTGAGCACAGGGGGAACACGTCCCCGAGGGGAGCAGCGTGGGGGTCCTTCAGTGTCAGCAGCTTTGATGGCACAGCTTCCAATTCAGGCCGTGACTGATACTTCAGTTATCTTTGATTTCACTCAAGCAAGTTTAGAAGTATTTCATTGTTCATCTAGTGCTCAGCGTTACTTAAAGAGCTCTGTCAGCCCTCCAGGCCGTATCTGGGGTTGTTTACAAACACCAGCTCTTCCCACTTTAATTCAGGGTGCCTGTCAGCAGGGGAGACATGCCCTCCTGGGTAGGGGAAATGCTTCACTTTCTCCAAGGCTGCAGCTTGCAGGAAGGCTGGAGGTTGAACAGTGTATACGGGTCATGCTTCCTGCATTTCTTCCCCATGTGCAGGAGGAGAGACGAATTCACTCTGCCATCCACTGGGAAAGCACCGGAGTAGCTCAACCTGCAGAGAGCCAGGGTGCCATGGCTCGCACCGCGGGAAGTCCTAGCAGGGCATGAGAGCAGAGGCAGCAGCAATCATACAAACGCTTGAATTGGCTAAACGCGCCTGATAAGATTTCTTCAGCATGTAATCTGTACTGGGCCTTGTCAAGAGTGGGGTCTCAAAGGTGTTAATGAAGGTGGTCTCCAAACAAAGGTGACCTCCAGGACATCTTACTGCAGAGGGTTCCCTGCACCCCCTCCCTATGTGTGCTGCTCCTTGGCTGCTTCTAACTATAGACCATCCAGCAATTCCTTGCCCAGGGTAACAGCAGCAAGACATTACATAGATAGGGCATCTTCTGATGCAATTTAATTGCTGGAAACAAAGCGTAAGAGTGTTTGCCCTATAAGCTCAGAGAGTTTCCAGGGATCATGTGCATTTCAGATCTCTCCAGTGGGCTCTCCTTACACTTTGTGAGCACAGAATGAAACGTCGCAAGTAGTGGAAAGAGACACAGAGAGATAGAGGCAGTGCCAGAGATAACGAGATAAGAAAAGCAGGGTGTCATCACGCGCCTGATCCTGCAATCATTATCTCCGATGGCAATTCCCATGGCTTTCATCAGGGTCTCAGGCAAGAGGAAGAATGCCGGATCTGGCCCAGCATGTGTGATGATATCAGTGGTTCATTGTCACGGAGCTGGGAATTACTGCCAGCACGTTAACATCCCCTGCCACCCACACTTTTATTCTATACCATCACATGCTCTAGAGAGTCGCTCGCTGCTGCTACACTCTGCTCGAAACACCACGGCCATAAAGCTTTGGCAAAGGGTCCCCAGCTTTGGGTTTCCTCCTGCCATTCAAGCCACTTTGAGCTCCTACCAAACCACACCACAGGGCTCATCCATGCCAAAAGCCCACGCAGGGCTCAGCAGCCAGAGGCGTGGGGAGGGGAGATTAGTCAGCAGGCAGAAAGGCTGGGCTCCCCGGCCCATCATTTGTTTGTCTGATTTCAAGCGTGATGCAATCCGACAGTGGCGTGAGGGTGCAGGGGTTTCATTATACACCCACTCGCCACCTACATTTTCTGCCCCTGAAAATGCCACCTGAGGTTTGGGAGCGTTCGACACCCACAGCTGTATCTTTTGGCGCTATGCAGATCTGTAGTCAGACAGCCAGATAGTATTTCATAAAAAAAAGCTATATAAGAAACAGGGAAGAGCTTGCATCTTCCATCACCGTTCATAACTGGGCTTTATATCTCTGATGGTAGAAGGAGAATTGGGTCTTGCACTGCCTTGCCCGGGGAGCGACAGCGCATGCTGGGAAGCAACCTGCGGGGTCGGGCTCTGGTTGTGTGCACGTACAGGACACGCACACAGAGGACGAGCCTGGGCATCACCAGTTTTGCTTTCACAGCTCAGGCCTAGAAATATTCCTCATGCCTGTTTATTAACAGGGACCCTCAGCTCCCGGGATTTTGCTCGTGTTTCCAGTGAGAAGAGATGTGGTAACATCGCCGGTGCAGATGCAGCATGCCTGGTGAGCATGGGATGGAGCCCTGCATGCTGCTCCCCTCCCCGGCTTTCAGCAATGCTCCCAGTGATTCCGCAGCAAGCAAACAGCTCTCAACATCAAAGTGACAAGGAAAGAACATAGTCTGATTGAATTTGCTTGTTGTCAACAGGAAACTTCACCTGTCACTTTATATGTTAATCTACCCTTCATTTTCTCCCCCGCTCTCTTGGAAATGGACTCCCTCCTGGATCTGATAAGAGCCTCACCCTCATTAGGGCAATTAATTAGCCAGAGAAACACAGCACCGAAGAATCCAAAACCCAAGTAGGCCTTAGGGTTCCCTTTCAGTAATTCCTCTATCAGGCTTTGCTGAGATTTGTGTTTTTCAGTTGCATGTGTGACTCTCCACTGCCAGTTCCCTCCCCTGCCCACTTGATCCTCTATGGATGTACCTAAAAACAAGGGAGAGAAGTGACGTTGCTTTAGGCCAAATTGTTTGTGAGGACTTTCTGAGTCCTTTTCCATTCAAGCCCCTGTGAAGTGCCATGTGGACTTTACCAGATGCATAGTGTGAGAAGATGTTCCTTATACACAGGGGCCTTAGGCAAAGCAGAGCCCTGGTATCTGGCATTAGGTATCTACCATGGGATCCCCCCTTTCTGCTGGCTTATGACCAGCCTGCCCAAGGGTGCTTGAACTCAAGAGAAATGTCTTACAAAGGTTGTCTTTCCCTAACTCATCAAGACTATGCTGCCAATTGACCATCGCTCAGGTACTACAAAGTTTAATGCACATCTGTCTCTCTGACACCTCAGAACCTTCCCTGGTCTGTAGGATCTCTCCCTGTTTTTCCCCTCCTCAGTAAAGCACAGAAGACAGCGCAGATGGTACACCATAAAAACCATGTCCCTCCAAGGAGCTCTCCTTCACAAAGCTGCGTGCAGAAGTTAGATGTTTTGGGCCCCTTTGCATTGCACTGGTAGTTCTCCAGGGCAGCACTTGGACCAGAAAGGGCAGCCTGCCCATCTCCCGGTGGTCTAGCCTTCTGCGTGCCCTGATTTTGTAAAGAATGAAATCAGGGGAGCAAAACCACAGATGAGTCAACACTTCCTAGCTGAGTAGGACCCAGGGGAGATGAACCCTGAAAGCAGATATGACGGGGCAAACCAGTGCCTGCAGAGGAAGGGCTGCCTCGGCAGAGCGAGGGGCAGTCTGGCAGGGGACAAGTCTGTCACCTGGAGACTGGCAGATTGAGATGAACAAAACACGGGCTCTTGGAATGGTAAGAACGTGGTAGGTCAACAGAAGCTGGAAATAAGTACAAAGCCATGGGTTACCTTCCAAACTTGGCATCCAACATGAACAACAAAGCAAAGTCAACAAGCTCCTGGGGGTAGGTGGTTTCCAGGCAGTTGGGTCTACAAACTCGTAACGCACTCAGAGGCACTCTGGGAAAGCTGAACGCTATTTAGGTCAGCACCGTGCAAACACTGCAGGGTTCGGGTAGCGAAAGGCTCCGGAAACTGGACCCCACCATTTGCTTTACAGTGGGAGGAAGCAAAACCACAGCTGCAGCTCTTGGCCGCTGAGCGCTGCTCCCTCCATGAGCACATGATGCCAGGGTGCCTGGGCAGGGCACACGGGGGACACGGAGCGGCAGTTCTCCACCAAACCCTGCCCACCAGCTGAAGATATTCTGCTTTCCACGCAGCCGTGGCTCCGAGAGCCGTCCTGCAGTTGCGCATCCAGCCACGCAGCACGTGGCCGCCTGGCTCCCTCCTCACTCTCAGCAGGAGCACAGCCAGCAACGCGCTGCGCAGTAACCCAGAGCAGGATTACAACCACTTCAGAGGAGGTTTCCCCTGGAGACTCCCAGAAGACTGAATTTATTACACGTTTCCTGTTCAGCGAGTCCTCCGCGCTCTTTCACACTGAGAGGTTACGGCCACCCTCTCACCGCAGCACTGCCAGCAGCCCGAAACCCAAACATGAGCCGGTCTCATTTCTGCCCAAACCACCCCAAGGGTCCCGTTCTTCATAGTGCTGATGGAGGGAGCGCGCGGGGGCAGACCCCCCGCAGACGGGGCACTGCAGGAGGGACACGGTCTGCTTTCTCCCACTGGCCAGCCAATGTCCGTTTCCTATTTCAAGGCTGTTTTAATACCCCTGAAGCAAACAGATCCAAAAAGCGGGATGATGTTTCAGCCCTCATTTGTGTGTGCACAGGAAGCCCTAATTTAGGTCAGTGCTGAGCTGAATGATGCCCGGTCCTTCCTCCACATCCCGATCGCTCCACGGCCGCTGATGGGCTTTGGCAGCTTCTTCTTGTGGTGGGGGCTTCACCCCTTTCTGTGCTCCCGTGCTACCCCACGCACAGCCCCGAAGGCGGGCAACGAGGTCGGCGAGCTGCAAACACTCACCCCGGGCCTCCGCACTGCCCCGTGGCTCTAATCGGCAAAAGATGAAGCCAGACTATTTCCTGAGAGACAAGAGTTTTAACAATCCCTAAAGCCTCTTAGGCAGCAGCAATATCCTAAATGGGAGCTTTATTTTCCGCACCGCTCAACAGAGCCTGTATTCAGACATGAAATGCTGAAACACTCACTCAGGAGCCCCACTCGGGACTGGGAACCTTCCCCACAGGCCTGGGGTATCCCAGATAACCCCCGGGGAACTGCGGAAAACACTCCCACACCAATGAGCTGTAAAGGCCAGGGGGAACGGCATGCCCCAAAGCAGAAAGCTCCTCGCTGGATTCAGAGGTCCCCCTCGAGCCCTGGACTCCCAAACCCCGCTGAGTCTCCCTGTCCATGGGGGCAGCTTTTGTGTCCCAACCCGTCCCCTGCACAGGGGGCAGTGGCACACAGACATTCCCAGCGCCAGTGGTGGAACCCAAGAGCGTGACCCTTGGTGCACCAGGACATTTTGCTTTCTAGGAAGCCAGAGGCTTCCCTACACTTGCAAACCAGGAAGATGGAGGGCAAAGCACCCCACTTGTCCCCTGTCTCACGCACAGGGGCGGAGGGCATATTGCCGATGGGGGCAGCAGGAATGAAGCTGGGTTCACTGCAGCTACCTCCTCCCCGTTTCATGCACCTCACGCCACGGTCCCCCGGCCTCCTCCCGGCCAGGGAAGCACAGCCCCTGCGGCCGAAGGGCGAGGGAGCCAGCAGCTGCCAAGGGTTCACGTGAGCTCGCAGCATTCCTCCAGAAGCTCCTCTAATCTCGGTGACCTCGGTGGGTGGATGGCAGCCAATTGCCATCACTGCATCCTAAGCAGACCTCGCTGCAAAGCCAAGGCAGTGTTACCACTGGGGGAGTTAAAAGGGGAAAAAAAAAAAAAAGAAAAAAAAAAAAGTCGCCTGGCCAGTCTAACTGCATTGGGTTGATCTGATTTCAGGCGTCTGCTAAGACACAGCATGCCTATTTATCATAATCAGCTTACTGCACAAGGACAGTGTTAACTAGGCTTTACTGGATTAAAACCTGCCAACTAATTCCTAGCACCTACCCAACCAGCACAAGTGGGCTGAGTGTCTGTGCTTTGTTTGAAACATTTTAGCTGGCATTAAATAAAGGGGAGCACCTGGGGAAGGTGGAAGGGTACAAAAGCCCTATTGATCCGTCAGCCTTAGGAGTGATCCCGCAATGAAAGGGCGCGGGACATAAAGAGGCTCACGGTCCAAGTGCAGACAAGTTAACACAGAGCAGAGCTGTAAAAGCGCTGAGCACAAAGGCTGTATCTTGACAGGTTCGCTCTCATTCAAACTGCTCAAGGCTCTTTCTGAAATCACCAGCAATATGGAGTAGTGTCAGCTGCAAAATTCAAACTAAACTGGAATTTGCAGATAAAACACGTTGTTAAACCAGCCTGGAGGGGCTAATACAGATGGATATGTTGAGGGGCTGGGGGATGAAGTAATGCAATATTTATTTTAAAAGTCCCAAGGAGCAAATGTTAACTGCAGTGGAGCCACATCAGATAATATCGGTGTGAGCAAAAATGGCATTTCACCAATCCTACAAAAGAAAATGCGAAAATAAATTTATGCTTACAAAAAAACCATAAGAGAAATCCCCACAGTGGAGTATGTCTGGAACCCTCAGTGTCAATGACAACACCCTGGGGCAAAACCAAGTCCCTCTGCCACCTGGACCATGGGGCATTGCATGTGCTATAACCTCTCATATAGATTCGTCTGTCTGGAGTCCCTATAAAGCACAAGATATCTGACTTAAATATTTAAGGTGCTCCCTGTGAAGGTGATTGCTCTATAGAGAATTGCTCCACATTACAGTAAACTTCTGGTGGTCATTTCTCAAAGGGGTCCTCGGATCATTTGAGAAAAGTTGCTGACCAGGACCAGCCATTCGTAAGCGCCAGGAATCTTTGCTTAGAAAAAACCCCAACACAGCCAAATCCAGATGCCTTCCTGCCATCATACCCATGGCTATTATCTCATCCATCCTCCTCAGGGAAGCAGTGGCCAGACCATGAAGTGGAAGAGGCCGCAGCCTTACCAGTGAGATGTTCAGAGCTGTATTGAACCCCCCTGCCCAACCCTCTCATCATGACATCTCCACTGGTGTGCAGTGCTTTACCCCGAGTCCTCTTGTTGCTATAGGGTTCTGGGACCCTGTGTTTAACCACAAAATCCCAGCAACCCAGCTGGCAGGGCCTGACCCAGAGTTTTTGATTAGCTTGTGAGGTGCTCTCCAAGCCCAGCTCCTGTGGTCCTACAGGTTACCTCAAGGCAGCTGCTTTGATTAAAGACAAATGCAAACCATGTCCCCTGAAGGCTTTGACATAAGAAGGAAACAAGAACCCCAGTGTATTCTCTTTGCATGGAAGTCCCACACTGGGGGACAAGGGGAAGTGGGTTGACTCAGAATTTTTGGATGTTGAGGTTGGCAGAGCTGATATTTGTGCATTGACAAATTACATAATTAAACACAAGCAGAGTCAGGTGTTGGCTGTAAGCTTCTCCTTCCTCCATTCAAGCGTCCACCTCCTAAAATAGAGGATGACCTTTGATTTCCCAGCAACACCCACATCCTTATATAAAGATAGGAGTTGCTCCTCACCAGGGTGGACAGGGAGCTACTGCAACTGTGCTGGTTTGGCTGTGGCTCCTACTCGCATCCCGTAATACAATGCCTGGTGACTTCCCCTGATGGGTCCTGCTCCCTGTGCTACAGAAATCCCCAGATCCTGGGGAGAGATCCTGGAAGAGAGAAGAGGATGCAGATGAAGTAGAGCAAAATGGTGCAAAATGGCAAAAAAATAGGCCCAGGGATCTATTAAGCCACTCGAAGGACCTGCAAGATGACCAAAGGCTTCATGCGTCAACATCCCTTTTTAACCAGCTAAGTCCTTACAGTGGTCAGGGCTGCTTGTCTTGGTCCAGACACACCCCAGAAGGAGGTGTAGGAAATAGTAAATGGGAGGACCATAACCAGGCATTAAGGCTGATATTATACTGACTCCATTAACCCAAACTGGCAAGCTGCACATTCCAGGCTGAGTCCCTTGGCAGGAGTTGCCAGACGGCCAACTCAGGCACTGAGCATTTACCACCCAGCTCCCACTCCGTTTGGTGGGACTCTGTCCTGGCAGATAAAGCACATTTACTGCCGCCTCCCTGTTTATGCTGCTGCTTAATTTGCACATGAGCAATGTGTTGAGGTAAAGCCTCCAACTGTTCCCCCTTGGTAGCAGCCACGCAGCCTTTGCTGTGGTTGGGAGGAATGGGGGGAGGCGACGGGGCCGGGCCAGAGCAGGAGGTGAAAGGCACCAACCCCAAATATTTTTTGTCTCCCACCCACTCATGCTACTACTGGCACGTTTATTCCTGCAAGCACTGGTTCCTCGTGACTCAAGCAACATAAAACAGATCTGGCTCCTCTGCAACACCTACATGAAGGACTCCCTCCTACAAGAAAGTCAGTCTATGTGTAAGGCCTTTCCAACAACAAGCCTCCTCTCTCATTCCTTGAGTCCTCAAATTCATCACTGAAACCTCTGCTGCCAGTATGGCCAATGGGGTCTCATCAGCTGGGGAAAGGCCGCTACAGGGGAGTCAATCCTGACACCTCCAGGAGGACACATCCTGCTATCCAGCTCCCTTGCAGCAGCAGATAAGGGCTACGTTACACCCAGCTCAAGGCAGCGTGCAAAACCATACCAGGGACACCGTGATGGGGAGCTGCAGGGCAGCGAGCATTATCCGAATGGAGCATAAAGGTCTGAACGGTGAATTTTTTTTCCTCTCTTGCTTGCTGGTTATAGTCTTCTCTGTACCCTGCATCTCAGTTTCCCCATCTGTACAAAGGGGCTGGTGATGCTCAGAGCACAAACCACTCTGCCCTGGCAAAGAGCTTCTTGTGGAAAGCTTGAGCACAGCATAGGAGTCAGCTTACTGCTCTTTAAAAGCGGCACATGATACCCGATGCTTAATGTGCACGAAAAATGTCATGGACTTTTTGTACTGGGGAACTGTAAAGTCACACCCTGCTGATGGGTGTCCTGCATGCACTGGTCCTACAGAGCTGTGGGAAGGATTCATCACCTAGACATGCAAGAGGCTGAAGATTGTTATGATTAATCTTTCTCTGTGATGTGGAGGTACTAAGGGACTCCAGCCTTTGGCCAGACTGGCAGGAAGCCAGATACTGGATAAACACAGAGCCAAAAGACCACTTCTGTCTCAAGGCATTTATAACCTAAGATACTCAACAGGAGTCTTATATGCAGCAGTGGAGAATCCAGAGAGAAGGTGTAGTAGTTACACGTGAATGTGAAAAATGTTCTGGGCTATTGCCAAGTCAACTTTGCATACTACAGTGAAGAATTTGGGGGTCATAAAGCTAACGGTAGTTTGTAATGCCTATGTAGGGTGGATCCAGCATCCTTCTCAAGCTGGGGCTGTGCACTCCAGGATTCCCAGGGTACTCAGAATATAAAGCACTAGTTCACTTCAGTAAACCCTGGCTAACATCTACCTCTCACAGAACATGCTCGGCCAGGCAATCTGCCCTCCCACCGCCCCAGCCAGCCCTGAGCTAAGCACACCGCCATCCTTCCCACCCAAGAGGCTGCTGATGGAGGAGACGGACACCTCAGGGGGCACTTTTGCAGCTGCACTGATTTAAAAGCTAGCTGCTTCCCCCCAGCTCCAGATCAGTGAAAATACGGAGCCATCCCCTGCACAGCGGAGCAGAGGGAACCCACATGCTGAAGCAGATGGACAGATATGTGC
Source organism: Mycteria americana (assembly GCF_035582795.1). Classification (NCBI taxonomy): domain Eukaryota; kingdom Metazoa; phylum Chordata; class Aves; order Ciconiiformes; family Ciconiidae; genus Mycteria; species Mycteria americana. The sequence goes on from NC_134370.1 coordinate 12,341,795, forward strand.
CCTACGTGCCCCTGGCAGCTCCTGTTCGCACCAGCAGTACACGAGCCACACTGGTAAACCAGGCAGCTACCTACCAGAAATAAATACGTACGGCAGTGAGACTGTACAGAGGGAAAACTCCTATTTCATCTGTGGCATCGCCTGGGGTTGTTCCAGCATTAGACACACCAGAGATCGGTTGCTGTTAGGTTCTTTTTGGTGTACTCTCTTCAAAAAATCCCTCAATTACATGCTAAATTAGACTATAGACAGGAAGGCTTCAAAATAGGAAAATCCAAACCACTTTACCTTCTCAGTTGCATAGGAACTCTTGAAAATCTCTTAGACTCTAAAAAAACCCCAGAACCAGTGCACTGTCCACCTTTCACACGCTCTGTTTGCTTGCAGGGCATTTCAGGTGTTTGGGTACTGATTCCCTCTCTCTCTGTTGCGTGGGGCTTTCCCAGGATTGAGCAGGCAAGCTCAAAATCCAGTCAGTTACTCCATCACTGCTGTGAGCTTTCTAAAATTTCTTACAAGGCAATGATTCATAAGAATAATTTTGTTACCTGATTAATAATATTTGCAGAGAGGGTGGACTGGCTGTCAGGAGACCAGTGCTTTGTTCCTGAATCTGATTGTGACTTGGTATAATTTTTGTCTCCCTGTCAGCAAGTCACTTTTTACCTCTCCGTTTCTGTCACTTTTCCCTAATTTTTCTTTTTAGATGGGTTAAATTGTCTCACGCTATCTCCTCCATAATGGGGCTGGAAACTGCTCTACTGCTTTCCCTTTTCAAACGAAAGGCAGAACTGGGAGCACAATTTAACATCCCTCCCCTTAAAATGTCATAAAGCCTCTTAAGTCTGCACCTTTGAGAGCTGGGTGCTATTTTGATATCATAAAATAGGTACAGTGAGAGGATAAGTCAGTGAAAGATGTTACTAAAATCAGAGGGATGTGGCTTTGTAATGGCTCAGAAAGGCTGCGTAAGGTCACTCGTCCCCAGAGCGAGGGACCGAACCTCTCCCAAGTGGAGATTTTAGCAGTGCTCCAAACATCCTCTGTTCAGAGGAAACCCTGTTCATTAACATCTTATACGACATAAAAGCCTTTTGCTTTTCTTTTGGTGGGATAGAGAACAAAAGTTATTCCAGTTATATAAGCAGGATCCCAAGATAGCTATTTTTTTCCATAAGGAAATATGTGAGTTCAAGGTTTTTATTTTTAATAGAGAAGGAGCCTCGGACTATCTAACAGAACACAACATGAAAATAGCCACCCTGGGAGAGACCAAAGATCCCTCTAACCCAGTATGCTCTCTCCAGCGGTTGCCCACAGCCGATGCCTAAGGGAAAAGCGGAGGTTGAACAGGTGGCGAAGCTTCCCCAGCACGCTCTCCCCTTCTGCGGCCAAAGGGCTTCCTGAGCCAGAGACACTGCGCTTATGTCTACCCACCCTTGATAGACTTTTTGGTTTTTGTCCTGCACCTATATCCCTGCAGGGCCTGGGCTGGTGCGATGCGGGATGCAGGGAGGCAAGAGCATGAGGGCGAACCTTTTGTGCGAGCGCAGGACCACTCCTCCCGTCCGTGAGATGCTGCTCAGCCTCTGCTGTGATAAAGCCCCTCTCATACCTGCCCCCCACCTTCTGACATGAGCAAGTGCCCAATAACCATAAACCAAGATTTCCCTGCCCGAGGGCCTCCCTCTTCAGCCGCTACCTTCGGTAGGTACTGAAGTAGGTCAATACAGAGAAACTAATGAAAATCCCACCCTTCATTAACAGTTGCTTATGATATTGGCTCATCCTGAGCTATGACATAACTCTACCCGGTAACCCACATATTATACACAGGATATGTTTGCACGGCAATCAAAGAAATAATTGTCTAGATGTTTACTGCAACCAGACGTTATATAATAGTTGTGGCTAGTCTTACTGGCTACGTTGGTCACATAATTTAATATTTCCATGCTGATAACATAAGAGTTACAGGAAACAAACAAGCAAAAAACCCACAGAAATCCAGTCAACAAAAACCTCTCTAAACAAATTTGCACTGATGTTGCTCTTCCGCCTCCAGACTTCCTCCTGTGTATCTCACTAGATAATCCGGACCACTTTCTGAGACCGTCTCTGACCAGATTCAAAAGCATTTAGGTGCAGGGAGCCAGAGCAGCCTGTCTAGTCAGGGTTTCTAAAGCACTTGAGTATTTCAGGTTAAGAAAGTTATACAGAAATTTTAAGCCTGCATTGAGTTCCCAGAGAAACTATGGCATTAGGGTGGGATTCCTCTTCTGCCTGGGCCTGTTTGATATGTAGGAGTTTGGTCTCTCCCAGTTATCTAAGCCCCTAAGCAAAGGTACCTCCAGAGATTGACGTACCCCATCTTAAGATGGCAGCTAGGAGGATAAGGGGAACTGACTTTTACAGGTGCTTCTCTCCTTTAACTATAGGAGGAATTATAAAACTAGAGTTTACACCTTGTGTTTGGGTGATTAATACTAGGTGAGAAGAATTTCATTACTAGGTTGCCCACATTTGTGTTTTAGATGTGATTTAAGTACTGAGGACTTCAGGTCTGCTTCCAGGTAACAGGACTTTGGTTTTAAGATGCTTTTGGAAATAGTCCTCTAAATATGTGTTAACTATGACTGCAATGAGGGACGGGAAGCTACAGAGCAATGTTCCCTCCCCAGTTCTGCCCGGGAGCTGCGTGTGTGTTTCAGCAAACTGCATGAACACCCGATGCCTTGTATACGTCCTCATGCAGCACTGAGCTGCTTCCCTCCCGCTCGGTCACTGTCAGGGTGGCAAGTCCTCACCAGGAAAGGTTTCTGCAGGGAGTCCTGCTGCAACTGCCGGTGATGCTACAAGAGCTCTCACAGAGCACACAGGATCTCAGAAAGTCTCTCAAGGTCTCATACGCCCCTCAAAACAGGGATAATTTTGCATTTTGGGGCCTTCTCCAGTTAAGTTTTGAGTATCCTCAACGACGGCAATTGCACAACCTCTCCAGGACCCTGTCCCAGTGTCTGACCACCCGCATTGCATAAAACACCTACATCTGCCCAAGAGGGCTGCCCTGACATGCGGGGGTCTGCCTTGGTTAGTCTTAGCCACCCTGAGCTCGCTGAATAAGATAATTTCATATCCCTCTGTATAAAACCCTAATTATGTTAAGGCCTAGACACACGATGATTGAAAACTGCTGGGCAGATTAAAAGCTTCATGTTCCATCTTACGCCCATCAAAGTATCCTGTGAAAACACTCTACCTGCTAATTATGGGTGTGCACACAGGCCCGCTGGGTTTGTTTTTGCTCTGTTATTACAACGTTGTACCTGGCAGGGTGAGCAGAGAGGTCAGGGCTGCAGATCAGTAAACAGGAACGAAACTGGGAAATCTTGAAGACAACTGTAAAGCGGAGTTTTTCCACTCAAAGTTTGATCTATTATTGTAATGAATGTTGCATCCTGTGACAGGAAGGTGGAAAAATAACAGGAAGGATTCCAAGGAGAAGAGGACAAACCTGCAGTCAGAGCGAGCTGGGCAAAGAAAGTCTTTGCAAGCTCATCAGCTTTGACTGAAAAATGGCTTTCAGCTCACCCCGCGTAATGTGATTTGTATGCTGTTCAGAGCAATCATTAGACGAGGTAGTTAACTGGCTCTGTTATGTATTATGCTACAGGTGCAAGGTCTGGAATCCCACATAATTGCTGCATAGATCTAGATTTAGCTTATCATAATTTTTTACATTAGCTTTCGAAAGAACAGAAAGAGCTTTGCAGTTGCCCCGCGCTGGGCTGTGAAGCCAGTCGCTCTCTCGGCTTTACTGGTGACCCCCCCGTCAGAGGAAGGGCTGTGGGCTGGCAAGCCCCCAGAAAGGGACGCACAGCTCACACATGGGCAGTGCTGCATCCAGCTGCAACGACCCGGGCAGGCAGATCCAGTATTTTGAAGAAGAAAATGAGCCAGGAAACAGATAAGGACCACCTACTAGCTACCCCTCTGAGTACACGGGGGGCACCTTCCCCTCGGGGAACCCCAGAGGCTCCCCAGCCTTCTGACCCCCTCATAACCAGGCCCAACAGTGTCCATATGGAGGCTGATGCACGGAGAGGCTACGGGGTTTGCCTGAGGTCACGCAGAAGGCGGCAGTGGCAGGGATGGTACCTATATCACGTGAACCCCTGTCCTGGGCTTTAGCCACAAAAACATCACTGTTACGTAGTTAGGCTGTCTTGGCAAGGGGAGATCGGTTTTGTTTAGAAGCTTCTAGGAAAGCCATGCCCTTGAGGCTTGTTTAGACAAGTACATCCCAGGGAGTTATTTTATAAGAGCCTGCGCTGGAACTGCTTGCTGCAGCCCGCGCGAGGGGCACACGTACCCGGCACTCAGCCCGGCTCTCCAGCCGTGCCCCGGCTTTGCCAGCACTGCCCCGGCACAGCTCGGCACCCACAGCCACGCCAAGTCCTGCCGGCCGCTGCTCGGGGCAGTGTGTCACGGCGTCCTACTAACCACGGCTCACCTGCCCTGGCAGAGTGACCCACACCGGTCTAATCTGTAAGTCGTTCAGCCTAACGCAATCCCCACCGGGATGGCTAGTAATTAATGCCGCGCTAACCACTGTTGAGGTGGGGCGCAGGGTGGAACCACTGGACGGACAAATAAAACCAGGACACTGAAACCAGGCTAGCGCCCTTCTAGCAATGTCACCTCTGCAGGCAGCAGCCTGCTTTCCCCATCGGGACCCACGGGCACCCCGAGATCACAGCTGCGATGGGGGTGACTCACGTGAGCTGGGCACGCTGATGTGCCTGGTGTGCAGGAGGGCTGACACGGTGCAACGCCAAGAGCAGGTAACCGTCAGCCCTTGTGCTGCTGTGCCTTCGGTCGGGTGTTTGCTAGCGGGGAGCAGTCTGGGCGGACGAAAAGGGGGAGCAGAGGAGGTCGGTGCTGCAGCCCCACGGCTTGGGTTGCTCTCACCTGGTGGGAGTGAAACACCCGCTGCAGAGCCAAGCTTTGTGCCCTGAGTTTAGGTGACTCCCCGACCCCCCGACACCAATGGCATAGCACTGCTGCCTCTGCGGGACTGCTGTCCTCGCTCTCCACCCGGGCTTTTTCAAAGGGATTCCCCTTTTTTGCTCCGTATACATGGGAGAAATAAGGCACAAGATATTTTTTTTTGTTGCTGTTGTATTACCCATCCACCTTTAAGACAATATTTTTGTCTCTTTTTTTAGGAGGGAGAGATGAAAACCTCTGGCCATGGGAAAGGAGAGCTATCCTCCCTCAGGAAATCCTCTGATTAGAAGCTGAAATTTCAGATTCTTTTACTAGTCTGATTATTTGCTGTGAGGTAACGAGGCCTTGGCCTTTACTGCAGGGAGGGAACTTCCCCAAGAAGCCAACCGACTCTGCTGCCGTGAAATATAAATCACCTGTTACCAGATGTAGGGCCTGAATCCAGCTGGGGACCCTCTGTCCTCAGGGCTTCCCAGGTGCAGAAGAAACAGAAAGCCCCTGTCTCAATAAGCTTACAATTTAGGACAAAGAGACAACAGAGGGATGCAGACAGACAGACAGACACCCCAGGAAGTACCAGGAGGCAGTAAGAATCACTAGCCTAGTTGCAGAGCATTAGAGGCACCTTGGGAGAGAGGTCGTGTACTGCTAGTTTAAGGATTTAACAACTGAGTAATGGGATCGCCAGTCAAGGAAGGTAGGATCTGACATCCCAGGCAGGAGAGAGAGATGAAGGAGGGTGGGGATGTGCCTCAAAAATGAGCCTGAGCAGTCTACGTTTGATGTGGTAAAGGAAGCAGCATGGGAAGGAGTCACAGAGAAGACTGGTGTGACCAAAGCAATGGGCTTTGACCCCAGCCCAGGCAGCAGCAGCACTTTTAACCAGCTTTGTGTATTTTGTTCCTCTGATATTCCTGATGTGTGATGTTCCCAGGGAACTTGGGCAATGTGGGGGAACCAACCTGCCAGAGACTGAAATTACCTGGTGGCCTCTTCAGTAGCCAGCTGCTTCATCTTTTCCAGTGCCACTGAGAGAGGCAGAGCCTGGGGCAGAAGGGACCTGAGCAAACCTGTTTCTTTCCTCAGCAAGGTAAATCCATCACATTTCTGCAACAAATTGCACTGTCAGGCCAAAATCTTCCCAGGGAGCACAAGCCCCGTCCCAGCCAGACTGATGCCTGCCGTGTTGGCAGGACTCTGAGCCTGCCATTCTTCACCCCTTCCTCACCTAGTCCTCCTCTCCTGCCCCATCCTTGGCCAGGAAGCCAGCTTGGCTCCTCGCCATGCCCTACCTGCACTCCCAGTGCTGGAAGAGAGCTGACTCCACGCAGAAGCTGCTGAGAGCAAATGCTCGTTTCCATCTTCGTGGCAGATAAAGACTCTCAAAGCAGCATTAAACACAGCAGCAGGTGTATATTAAATGACTTTAAGTTCACCTGATGCATAGAGGCTTAAGGAGCCTCTTGTTTCCTCTGCAAATAATTAGGGGGAGTTTGCTGAGGTCTCAGCAGGCTGCTCATGGCTGCAGCTCGAACCGCTCCTGCATTTCCACACCAGAGCACTCAGGGCATAGGGCGCAGAGAGCAGGAGGGCTTAGAGGTGTCATTTAGCACAACAGCATTTGCAAAGACAAAGCCACGTTTCCTGTTGCAGTGGCACATTCAGAAAGTATTTGACTTATGGAAGGAAGGGGAAGGAGACCTGCTCCTCTCTAGCCACACAGCTGGGCTTTGAAGGGAGAGGACTGTGGCTTGTTGCGATGTACCAGGTACCTATGGATGGGGGGAGGCCAGGTACGATGAACCTGGCAGCAGAGGACTGGCTGCAGCGTCTGTGCCCGGACAGCCCACCATAGTTTGCTGGTCAGAGGAACGAGCCCCACTGCTCGCTAAAGGAGTGGGACGAACGCCCCACTCACCAGGTTGGGTTATGTTGCTACCACCAACACGAACCCAAACCTCTGCCAATGCCACCCCTCTGTGCCACACTCACCTTAACTCTGCCCGTTTCCCAAACCCTTGCAGAAACTGGGGGGAAGGGAGCACTCGACTGCCCAAAGCGACCCTCTCTCAGCTCCCTCCTTGGCTCACACGTCCCTGTGCTGATCAGCTATCACATTTACACAGGGCATTTGTCAGTAATGATCCATCAGCGTATCTATGCTCAGCTCACCCAGAAATCTGCTCCGTGGCTCTGTGCAACCAGTGATGGTGAAAAGTCAAATCAATGTTGCACAGAAACGACTGAAACTGGTCTCCTATTAATTAATTGGCCACCAAAGCCCTCTCCCCCTCCCTCTGCTTTTAGAAAGTGAACATTTTGGAGACTAATTCTCTTATGAGGAGCCCTGAGCAGGAGAAAGGGACAGTTCATACTCAACAGAGGTCCTCTGGCTTGGCTGCTGTTCACTCGTCAGTCAGACATCTGTGGGCACTCATAAACAGCTTTGAGGTATCTGTGAATGTTGGATGTCAACAAATTGATGCTGGCCATCTTGATGGCCAAGTGTACTGGAGAAAGAGCATCAGCACACATTTTGGCTTTTAGGTGTTCACTTCATGTTTGTAGGTGCTTTGACATTTAAAGCAGGTTTTCCACTGGCTATGTAGAGCTTATTTTCCCCTTGTCGATTTAAATTAAAAAACAAAAAAACCCAAACAAACAAAAAACAAACCTTTTTCACTTTAAAGAAAACAAAGTTTAACTTTTCCACCCTGCCAGGAAATCAGATATAAATGACTTGAGATGCAGCCTGGCTGCCAGTTAAGGCTGTCAGCAGATGTCACTTGCAGCGGGATATTGCCTTGGTTCACAGGTTATCATGCCACCTGTCTTAAACATCCACTGCTTTACTGACATCACTGCAGTTTTGTAAGTGGCAGAGTAATGTATGCAGAACCTTGTTTAGGTGCTGGTCTAAAACCAGTGGTGGTTCGTAGGTGCTAGCTCTTCCCCTGCTTGCTGCTCCTCAGGCAATACCAGGAGCTGCTGTTGGCAGTGGAGCAGCTCGTTTCCTCTTCAAAAGCCCATATTTTAGGAGTCCCAAAATGCAGGGGATTGGTGAGGGAGGCTGGGGGTGTCAATTCAATCTTGAGAGCCTGTGAAGAACAGAGATGACAGAGAAGTGCAGGAGAAACGATCATGTTAGAAGAGATGTGGTACTGGCACCAAATTTGTGTTTGTGTGCACCCAGCTGTCCCCTCTGAATCCAAAACCATGATGGCACAGGAGAGCTTGGGTTTATACCGTAAGGCACACAGTTTCCCAAGTGATTGAGTCTTCCCTGGTTGCAATTTGTCTTCTTGTAAAAGGAAAATTATTTCTAGATTACCTACGGAATTAGTCATTGTCCTGTTGCTGCTCCAGAAATAAAGTTTTCGTGGAGTAAAGCAACAGTCCTGAGTGGCAGCTTTGAGAGCCTGGAGCAGAAATCAAAATAAAATATCATCAAGAAGAGTTCTCCATTCTTTAAAGCACTAATGTTGCTCCCTGGGGAAGAGTATTCATCTGTAATGAAAACCATATTGCTTACATTTTTATGGCTGCACAACTCATCTTCTGTGAGGTTGACTCACCTCTGATGCCTATACTATGGGAGAGAGTAGAAATAATATTTTCCCCCCAGAATGAGAGTTCACCCCAGACGTTCCCAAACCAGTTGGTTATTTTTGTGCTACTGGTCAGGATTTGCCTCTAAGATTATGGCCACAGCAGAGAAATGAAGTCCTGAGCAGGTGAGAGAGCTCCACAGCATCTCTGCACAAGCTGTGCTGTTTTATACCTTCTACATCGAGACACCAAGGAGGGCACATGGAGACTTCATGGTCCTTAGCCCACAGGTAGTACTACAAATTTCAAGGTTCCTTCAGGGAACAGAAGCCCCCATGGGAAATCCCCTCTGTTACAGTACTATCACAACCTCCCGCCCATACAAATTCCTGTTTCTTTAATGAAAAAATAAATCTTTTCTTGTTCAGCAAGGAAACCCTTTGCCTGCAGTTTCCAAAGAGCAGGCCCTGCAGGTTGGTGGTGAAAGGCTGGAGCTTGATCCAGCAGCACTTCTAGAGAGCCAGACATGGACACCAGCAGCTGAGGAGTATCATCATATCTTGGACACAAGTTTGATAATGCAGAACCATCAAAACCCGGCACATTGCTTTCTTTTACACCTCCACCCCCTTCCTGTACACTCTTTCCCCTAACGTAAAGCTAGAAAAGTTGGAGGACAGCTAACATGACTCATTTGAAGTTCTCTGAATACCTTCACCAGTCTCATTTTGAAAACCAATCCCTATTGGTAACATGTGGCACTGATGATTCAAGTGACAAGTTACCATTCTGAGCAACCGACATGTTTTGCTGGAAAATCTAGCAAATTTCCAAACACTGTCCTGGAGACTCTTCTGCAGCCCTTGACAAAACAGGCAGGGCCTTTTTCTTACATTGTCTGAAGACTCCAGGGCTAGGTGAACATATGAAAAGCAACATGTCAGCAAAATGTTGCTCCATTCACACATTATGGGCCAGGCTAGTTGGCTAGTACCTACTGAGGACCAGGTCCTGCAGAAGTACTCCATACTGTGGTCCAGCAAGATTATCCCAAAACCCAACCATCCCACTCCAACGGTGTGAAGATTTCAGTGAGGGATAGGCTTCCTCGCCACCACCAAGTGAAATTCTGCATGGAAAACTTCCACCCAAGGAGGGAACGGCAAATGAGCTAGGCGAAGGCGGCGATTTTTGAAGGCGGGTGTTGTACCTGTGTCAGGGACAGGCTGTTCCTAGGGCAGCCAACTTGTCTGTCGTTGTAGCCAGGCATCCTGTCTCTGACAGCGGCCTGTAACAGATGCCTAGGGAAGATATAAATGCTAGGAAAACCTGTAGTGACACTTCCCCAGAAATACCAGAGACTTCCTGGACCGAAGATAGTATCTCTGTATTTAATAGCTCTCAGTGGATTTTTCATTCACCACTGTGTGCAAGACAAACTGTGTGAAAAAGCATCTTCTATTGTTCTAAAAACTGCTACCTGATATTTTCATCTGATTCTCCCTGGTGTAACGACTGCTCCCTCATTGTTGTCCCTGTGCCATCCCAGATGTGACAGGTCCTGGAGCCCCATCCTAGCTGGTTGGACCTTGCCTACTTGGCCCTTTGTACAGAAGCTGCTCCGAGCACTCTCCTTACCTTTGCCAGTTCTGCTATAAGCCAACAAGTGACACACCAAAACCTTCATATAGCCAAGAGCTGTGTGGTGTAGCTCAGCAGCAAGGTGAGAAATGGCTCCAGGAGTGACTCGGGTCCAAGATAACAGTGGCTCCCCAGAGCTCCTTTGGTTGTGTTACGATCCAGGACGGCCCTGACCAGTCCCTTACAAGAGAATTGGACTTAAATATAGAAGAAGGTGAGCAGGCAGACCAGGAGAAATGCTTCTTTATCCTTTTGTGTTCTCAAATCTGGTAAACTGTGGAAGAGACCTCCACCCCGAGGAAGTCAAGGGAGGACCATGGCTGGTAATGTCTTGCAGCAGGTGCACAAAGCAGGAGGGAATACGCTATAGATCAATGCTTCTCAAACCAGTTTTTGCTAAGGCTGTGCACAGCAAATTCTGCGTTACCACATTTATCACTGAATACCGAGCACGTTTGTCTATGATGACTGCAAATGAGGTCTCTGATAGTGATGCTCATGAAGGTCAAGCTCTAAAAGGATCTATCAATTTTCCACCATTATGATTGAAAGAGTCAGATCAAGTCACCAACGTCTGAAATTATAGCTGGCCTCAAGCATCCCCCACAAGAGAAGAGCCCTGCCTGTGGTAACCACAGCAATACGTGATTCAGATGCAGGTAACAATCTTTTGTTTCTTCTGACTTTGTTCAGGTCTTAAAAACATTGAGTCAGGTTTCAAATCGGCATAACCTCTTGCTGTCTTTTTTTTAGTGAATGGAGATACAATCGCTCAGCACCAGAATGATGACACAGAAATCTGCAGCAGACAATCAAATGTGCAATAATAAATTGATACTGGAGCCACCTCCTACAATTGCTGGCTGCTTAGTCATTTCTCCCTCCACCTCCTGTGATCAGCCCTACCTCTGCTACCCCTTCCACAGCTCCTTTCCCTGGGACATCCCTAACATGGGCTAAAAACATCCGGCTGTGCTCTCAGGAAACTGCAGAAACAAGGGAAAGCATGTCTTGTTGCTGAGACTGCTGCGTGTGTGCAAGTGATATTTTTAAATCATCATGCCAAAGGATGCGGTTCCCATCAGCCAGGGTATGTCTGAGCTTCTGTGAGACACGGCTTTTCATTTCAAAAAGCAGAAAATGTGGCGTGCACTACTGCTGTTGCTGTGGCAATACCCATGCGCAGCGAATGCCATAGCATTAAGTCACATGTTAAATAAACACACAGATACAACACAAGTTAAACTAACCCATAGTAGCTGTTATTTAGATGGTGGGCATTTTCTTAAATTAACTGTTTTCTTTCCAGTATTGCTATGAGGAGGCGAGTATGCTAAGTCAATCTCAGATCACCAGAGATTGACTTAGCTGCTCTCTCTCCTGCTCTGCATGGCTGGGGGACACATCAGCAGCTGAATCATCTAGACCCAGAAGAACAGGGCTTCTGCCTGTACTAACACGAAGGATCTGACTTGCTCCCCATGCTTGTACTGTTGCGGCAGTAGACAAAGTTGAGGCACCCACATGTACAGCGTTGAGCTCTATGGATGGGGAGGAAAAGGATGAGAGAAGTGAAGATGCAACAGGCAGAGAAGAAGATACAACACAGAGAATGAATCATGGATCCATCGCCTGTGCTGCTCTCCAGCCGCAGGGAATACCACGTTGCGAATCTCCAGCAAGTGGTGACGTCCATCTCATGGCACAGCCCGTATTGCTTGGTTCTCTGCCCAAGACATGATTCCCCTCTTGCCTCTGGAGCACAGCTCGCAGAGGGGACCAAGACTGCTCAGTGTCTTGTCTGCACGGACCTGGAAGCATCCTGAGCAGCCAAGGATGGACCCTCTCTGAGGGTGAGTGGCTCCAGCTGAGCTGCTGCTGCATGGGGCTGTTAAAGCAAGGAGCCTGCTTGGTTAGAGAGAGGGAGACAGGACACATGTTCCCTCTTTGGAGGCATTTGGAGGCTTGTTTGTAAGCCATCCCTTGCCCTTTGGCTGTTCTGTCTTCTTAGGTTTCAAGCCTAGCCAGCCACCCCCTGTCTCCATCAGACACACAGGCCCTGACAAGGCAATGGCTATCAAAGAGGGCATGGCAAACCCTTTGACTGCTGTTCTTCACCCAGACCCTGAGGAGCTTCACTGCTCATGCCCTGCTCTGTCCTGTGACAAACACGCTGATATAAGGCCCCCACACACGCACTACAGAAGCCTTGTTGATGTCCATCCATGGCTTCGTTCATCATACAAAATCAGCACATGTGAAAAGCAGTCACTTCTATTAGAGATGTTAAAATGCAGTTTTGGCACCTTAGGATGGCTTTTCAATAACGACTTCAGCAGCTGGCAGCTCCCATTGAAGGATGCAAACAGATTTTTCAGAGGAGCTCAAGTCCATTTGAGACACAAAGGGGCCCTTCTCTCACCTACACCAGCCCGTTTCAGAGCCTTGGCTGAGCGCCTTTGCTCATTACCTCTTCTCTCTGCCCTGCAAAGGGAGACCATTGCTGAAACTAGAGATTGTTTCCTCTCCTCGGGTTTCAGTGTAATTTTAGAATAGGTTCAGGCTGGGAAGGATAAATCCTGGTCTGCCTCCAACAAGAATCTCCACTACAAATAATTGGGAATTTGGTGCAATCCAGGGTAGGGACGCAGGGGTCAACAGTGAAACTGGAACGAAGAACTGCTGCTGATTCAAGGTCTCTCCACCCCTCTCACCCCTTCCTGACTTTCTTAAATAAGGGAGAATACTTACTTTGAAACCTGCCAAATTATTTTTTGTGGGGAGAAAAAAATCCCCGAAGAAAGACTGTGTCAGTATCAGTGAAGTTTAAGTGTTAAGTTTCAACATTCTAATTTAGATTAATTTTCTCTTAACTTTAAAACTTTTGTCCTACATTGATATATTTTTAATGTGATTTATCTCTTCATGTTTCCAGTTATTAAAACAAAATACTTAATTCTCCCTTTTTTTTTTAAATTTTTCTGTAACAAGCAAATTTAAATTAGATTACAATTAAATTTGTTGCTGTTTAAAACAAAAGCAGATGTCAATGGAATGGAATCTGCTTTCTCTTTATCCCCACTCTAAAGCATCCCATCAGAAGAAATCAAGGGAGCAAAGCACATCAAGAATAGCTACCTGCAGAATATAGTCGGGCACATATTCTAGGAAGTTAAGTTGCACCTCAGCCCAGGAAATCAAATTTGATTAAGCAACTGAGATGATCTATGAAAGCAGGAATCCCCCAACGATATGCGTACCGAGTTCTGTCATTGAAGGATGATTAGCTGGAGATTTTATTCACAGACTGGCTGACTCCAGCGTCACTGCGAGTGTGTTTCCCAGCAGCTGGCAATCCTCCGGGGTCTTCTGACTTCACGGCAGGCGGTACGGAGCATGACACCGCTCTGCTAACTATCCGCGCTCAGCGCTCACGGGCTTACCCGGATCCTTCCCCCCCAGAGCAGGACACCAGAGCTTCCTCTCTCCCCTCTCTTGCAGCAACCCGCCTGTGAGCTCCCATTTCACTTCAACATGAAGCGTTTGGGTTCACAGGAGATGTCAAACCCCAGTGCGGCCAGCCAGCTCATTACCTTTAGGACGTGCCTCGCTCTTGCTTTGCACGTACCAGATAAGACCATCTACAATTCTCCCTGCAAAGATCACTTGGTTGCACAGGCAATGCCTGAAGTCTGGGGACTGGGCAGGAAGGAGGGTGTTGTACCAATAAGGAAGGGGAACTTTCTTCCACAAGGAAAAAGCATTGGGTCCAAGACTTACACCCCTTATACTTCCTTCCCCAAGCTCACAAACGGTACAGCATTACTGGTCTCTCACCAGCCTTGCTCTCCCTCTTCTGAAACACTCCCATGGTGTCTCTATCCAGCCATCTTATCTTGAATGGCATCCAAAAGCTTTTCCTTTCCTTTCCTTTCCCTTCCCTTCCCTTCCCTTCCCTTCCCTTCCCTTCCCTTCCCTTCCCTTCCCTTCCCTTCCCTTCCCTTCCCTTCCCTTCCCTTCCCTTCCCTTCCCTTCCCTTCCCTTCCCTTCCCTTCCCTTCCCTTCCCTTCCCTTCCCTTCCCTTCCCTTCCCTTCCCTTCCCTTCCCCTCCGGTTGGCCTCTTCATTTCCCACACCACCTGCTGTTCAGCTTTGCATTTGCTGTGCTTAGCACGGGGATTTTCGGGGATGCCACACAATACATGACATGTCTTTTGCAGTACATGAAATCCCAAAGGCACCTCGGGATGTCACAGCTATGCGAGCAGGTGCCGGGGATAAGGCACCAAGAGCCAAACAAGTCAATCACCCACGTGCGTGTATGTGTGTGTTGGTTTGCATCTTTGCTTTGTATTTTACAGGAAAAAGGCAAACAGGCTCCCCCTTGCTAATAGTTCCTAAAAAGAGGCCTAAATCACAACCTCAGCCTGTCTCCTTCACGCCAGCACAGGCATGAGGTCATCAGCCTTGTCCTGCCAATAATTGTTAACTGCCCACAAATCCCTGCTGAAACAGGTTGGAGAGCTTTAGGAGCTAATTCCTCCTCCAGGGTTTTGAACAAGTTTCACAAGATGGTTCAAAGCCGCAGCAGCTGGAACAGTAATACGATGTCATGTGCTGCAGATGAAGTGCTAATGCTTGTCCATAATGGATTTGCTGGGATGTGTTTCATGTTTCCTCCACCTGTTGCCCCTCCTCGTGGAGTCCTCCCTTCGCCTGGGTTTGTCTTCAGAACTCAAGATGTCTGTCTGCGGGGAAGCGGAGCTTGGTTGACCTTACCCTTTTTCACCTTACCTTCTTGTCTCATGGTGACACGAGAGCTCAGCAGTTCCCAGGGGCGGGATGCATGGTCTGGGGAGAAGGAAAACAGGCACAGCCTCCTCTAAGGCTGTTACACTAACCAGCTAATTAAGAGCTTGCTGATTGCACTCTTGAAAGAAGTACAGTTAAAGGAGGACATGCAGTGTATATCTTCTTTGCCTTAAGAGATGGTTGTAAATGAATTTACATATTACACAAAGCGGGATTACTTGGCTTGATACATTATGTAATTATCTGGACCAGCTGGTGGGGAGAAATCGTAACCAAAATGGAGCTCCTGCTCCACTGCACAGATGGGATTTCTCTTCCCCGACCCACACGTTCAGTCCTGGTCCCGACATACTGTCTGTATACACAAAGTGGGTATATTAAGTGACATGACTTTCCTGCCAAACATATACGACCCCCTAGAAGTTTACACTTGTGAGGAGAGAAGAATAAAGGTCTGCACTGTATCTAAACAGGCGTCCTTCCAAGCACGCGTTCTCAGACAGGTTTGGGGGCAGGGGAAGAAAGGTTAAATGGCTGGAGCTCAGGAAACCTGGGTCCTCGACCCTGCTTGGGCCACAAATTTCCTGACGAAGTTCAGTTTCTGACCTCAATTTTTTTCCCCTAAGAACACAAGAAAGTATTTGATGCTTTGTCCAAAGTGCCCATATACCACTAAAAGCTGCCTGAGATCCTAGGTCCTTAGATCAACTCAGAGAGAGTCTGGTACTTTAAACCATATGTAGGTACTTAAAACCAGATTAAAAACCAAACGCGCACACGTAAGCGAGGTGACAAATCACGTCTGTAGTCAAGCAGTGATCTAAACCCAGGCCTCTAGTTAATGCCCAACTTATTTCTAAAACAGTCTGTCTGTGCCTCCGTTTCCCAAGCTATCAAATGGGGTGAGAAGGACTCCACTACCTCTCAGGCACGAGGCAAAGCTAAACATGTTCAGATTATCCACTGTTCAGGTATTGCATTGATGTATAAAGGACCAGGGACTGGCAGCAGTAACAAGAATCACAAATTAGAAATTAAAATTACTTTTAATAGCAAAATAAGCCACAGTACAAGTAGGGCCAAATCTCTTCAAAGTTCATTTGCATCAAGGCCTGGACTGCAATAAGGGCTGTGATAGAAACATTGTGGGGAAAGTTCATTATGGGAACTAGCAGTGAAATGAAAACTGAGCTTGCTCCCACGTTAGAGTCGAAGGCCAGCGAACTAGCAGATCACTAAGTCTGACCTCCTGTAAGGCGTAAGCTTTAATGCGTCACCCAGTGTTTCCTCTCAAGCCTTACAGCTTGAGAATGACTAAAGCACAACCTCCAGAAAGTCTTGGCTTAATCGGCTGAAGAAGACCCTACCACTGGTCCCCCTTCATACAAGCAGGGAGGAGGCCTGGCTCAGGTCGCCGCACTTGCCACCGGAGGCGGAGGAGGAGGAGAAGGTGATTGCCTCCACTTTCCAGAGGAAGTCGCACGCTGGGTTTTGTAGCCCGGCTCACATCAGCGCCTACGTTGTCTTTGTCACGGCAACGGCAGGGGAGATCCGTCAGACAGGCGTGCGCAGAGGGCTCCCCATCGCAGCATCCTGCGGCGGGGCTGGAGCAGCACGACTCGTCTGGGAGAGAGCAACAACTGCGTCAGACCCTGCGGCTTCGGAGAGAAACCACGTACAGCCCCGGCGAGAGCGGGGCGAGGCAGGCTGCACGCTTCTGCGGCAAGAAAGTGGTCTGTATGACATGGCTGATGTCATGACTGACTGATAGGGGGTTTGAGGAATCCCCCTCCCTCTCCCGACGGCTTAGCACCCCCCTTGCCAGCTCACTCCCTCCCCCTTTACTTCCCCCATCCCCAAATCACTTCCTCTGCTGGGGCCAGTTCATGCGGTGGTGGGGCCGTGCTCTGGAGCTTATCCACGTTCGCACACACAAAAATCCATCCAAACCCAAACCACAGCCTGATTTTTTTTTTAGCAGGGCTATTTTCAACCCCAACGGCAAAACAGAGAGTGAAATGACACGTCATGGTGGAGCTGCTGCGAGCGAAAGCGGGAAACGCTCTTCCTCCTCCCACCCCTGCTCATCCCTGTCCCCATCCCTGCTCCCTGGAGAAGTTCCCATTGCCTCCTTTGTGTTGGCTTTGGGGCTCGTAAGACCTGCTTCAGCTCATTAATCCAGCTGAAAATGATCTGGTTTGACTTGCTAGGTTATTTCATTCACTGGGACACTCTGTGAACCCAGGTTAAACCACTCTTTGTAACCTCCTAAAAAACCCCTCCAGTGATTTCAGCGGCTGGGGCCACAGCACAGGCCACCCACGGCTGCCCATCGCAGGAGGGGGACAGCATGCAGCAGCGGGTGGGCAGGACGAGAGCAGGGCTTGGGGTGGGGGAACCCTCTTAAACCAGCTTCATCTCCCAAGGAAACGGTGGCAAACAGCAGCCTGGATGCAATTCCAGCTGTAATGATCCCAAATGAGCCTTTGTATTCTGCAGGGAATAAGGTGTGTTTTGTTCTTAACAACAGAATAAAATCAGCCAGACCTAGAAGAGCACAGACAACATAGTGAAGCAACCTGATTTCTAAAAAACTACTTAAAATTACTGCCTAAATAGGTGCATTTAGTTGCTGCATGTGGCTTTCCCAGTAAGTCAGTGATTCTCTCACTTTTTCACTCTAGGGACCTTTGCCAACCTTCCAATTTTCACCAAAAAACAACCCCTTTTTCACTTCTAAGACTGCCAAAGAGCAGAGTCAATGGGGAAAAGGCCTGAAAATCTCAATGCTTGGGAGCGGGGTTAAATAATTTGACAAGATGATCCACAGGAAGACTTGCAATGCCGTGAGAAAAGGGGACCTGCATTTTTCATGGTTCCCAATGCAACAGTAAAATACGGAGTTTTTCAGAAAGGTCAAGGATAAAGTTCATGACTGACACTTAAATAACTGACCAGGCCCAGTGCTTTTCACAGCTTGCTCCAGTAGCGAAAGGAGTGCTGCACACACAGCTGGGATCCGTGCCCCGGCCGTTTTGCACAGGGGAAGTGCCAACTGCCCCCCTTTCCCTGCTGCAGCTCTGTTGCCAATATCCTGTGGCCCAGCTGGGCTACCAGAGCAATTATGTCTCCCAATTGTCTGATCATCTCTCTGGGTTATTTCTGACCTGGAGAGCTAAATGTACGCAGCCTCTGCAACATGTTCACGTGACTGCCACTTCTCTGCTTGCCCCAGCAGAGCACGTGGCACGTACCCGCACTGGAGCACTGCTAGCAGGACGGCCTGGGCATGCGACCACCCCATGGGTACCACACTGGGATGCCCACCAATATACATTGCAATCCGCTGTAGGTGCCTCCAGGCATTTGGGTTCTGAAAAAAAGCTAAAATTAGCTGTCCAGGCAAAATCCCTATCTTTCCACATGGTCTTGGTACTTGATTCTTACGTTGGCTTCTTTCGTACTGGAGGAGTCCGTTTGCCCTCCTCCCCCAAACACCACAATGCCTTCTCCATTATAAAGTTGAAACCTCTCTGCAAAACCCTGGTGTTAGTTTGACTTAGTCCCCTCAGTAATTGTTGAATAATTAAAAAATAAACCTGAAGAATGTTGAGTGCTTCTTTCTCCCTCCTCTTCCTCCCAATTACACAACACATTGATAAGATCATTAGTAATCATTTAACATCTGATTTTCATGTTTGTTGTTGCTGTGGATGTAATATTTTTGCTTTTTAAAATTCCAGAACTTGGCTTTTCAAGAGTGACTGAGGTTGTGTGGGAGAGAATTTTGCATCCTTGCCAGGGCCCCAAGGATACGCTTTATATCTGGACTACTTAAAATTTCCCTCACCATCAAGGATCCGGTTGCAGCTACCATCATTTCTATTTTGTTATTGTGTAGAACCTTATATTTTTGTCATTGCCTATGACCTTCTTAATCTAGAAATGTCACTCTCAGACAGAATGGTATGGCTTGCTTTCTTTTCCTGTTGGAAAACTTTGTTTAGTAACTTGAATTCAAAGGTCTCTTCTGCACTTGAGATGTGTGAACTGGGACCGTATTTCCTACATAACCCAGACCAGAAAATTTCACAAAGTGGCTAATAACAAAATAAGAAGAGAGGATGTCCCTTCCAACCCAAACTATTCCATGATTCTATGATACAGGATGCAACTTGCTGTGACTTTGAGGAGCTCCTGTTTGCTCTTTATTCTAAATGCTAGGAAACAGATTTCCAAGTGCCTGGAGAGTGCAATGGCAGCACTCTTGCCCTGCTACTGCAGAGCATGCCTGGAGCAGTGCTGAACATGATTTGCTGTTCTGAAGGTGCCTTCATGCAAAACAAGAGTATGTTGAGGATCAACATCTATGTATGCCAGACACGAACAGCCAACACAACTGTCCAGGCAGGACCCTGTTTGAAGCCTGTACTGGGGTGCCCACTTGTCAGAGTCATACTTTGATCATCTCAGTGGGGTCTTCTTTGTACAGCAATACCAATTGTCTTTAAGCTCTGTGATGGGTCCTTGCTAGCCCAACCACTGCCCAGATGTCTTGGAGACAGACTGCATCACAGAGAAGCTGCACAAACTCCAAAAAGCCCCCTTAAAACCTGATTGAAAGTCATCTGAAAGCCTGGTACAGGCAGAGAGCCTTCCCAGGAATCCCTTCAGGACAGCAGTCCTTCTCAGGAGGATTACACTAAACCACTTACTCAGCTATAACAGACTTCGTGGTACAGCGCTGTGCTAATCCTCACCCAGGAGATAAACACCTCATGCGATAGGAAGCCGCTGTGATGTGAGTACTCCATGTGTAACAAAACCTGCAGTAAAACAATTCTGCCAATGCATTACGAAGTCCTATTATGGATCAGTCCTACAGCTGCCTCTCGGGTAGAGCTGCTAACCCAGGTGATTGACTTACGTTTGAACAAACTGCAGTCAGACACCCACAGAAGACCAGTTCAGGAGCTCTTTGTTTTTGAAACAGATCCTTCTCTATCTGTGCATGGCCAGGATTCACAGCAGAGGTCCTCTGCTGCTGTCATTTCTTGGCATGTGACAGACTGAAAAGTCCCAGCTATGACTTCCCAAGCAGGGCTGCCCAGGCGATGTAGAGATCCAGTCCCTTATCATCGTAGTGGGGATGAGTCGTTCCGCTCCCCCAGCCAAGCTTGAAAAATCTCACCCTTCATTTTAGTATTCAAAACATTTTCAGTTTTGCGGAGGAGGGTTCGCTGATATTTCAGAAATGAGAAGACAACTGCTTCGTGATCTGGTAACTAGGGAGCAAACGAGAGCTCGTTAGAAAATGGGAAAGGATTGCGGGGGAGTTGCACATTTCCCACCTAACTCCTGTGGTTTTTTGCACTACAATTCAGTAGCTTAAACAAGGCTTCTGCCACAGATCTTGTGATATAAGGTGTTTTCCAGGAAGCCCATTTTCTTGGGAGTCAGAGCAATATCTAAGACCCTCAAGAGTTAATACCAAGAGTAAAAGCAGAGGTTTCTAGTTCACGGGACTGAAAAATGTGGGCAGTAGGAAGCCTCAAAATTCAGAAACACGCCTTCCATCAAAAACAACCGGAAATCTCAGCTTTTTGTTGTTGTTTTTGGAGGCTGTAGCTAAGGGCTTTTTATTGCTTGTGCTTTAACCCCCAAGCACAGTGAGCGGTGTTACAGTGAGTACTAATCAATTGCCCTGCATGCTGCCTTGGGAAAGAAAAACAGAAATGATTGTCCCGTGTGGGATAAATTAGCACGTACCTCTAAAGATAATGCTTCCTGGTCCATATATTGTAAGGCCAGGCACAACCGTAGAATTCATTTAGCCATTCTGGCCAAGCTGTGGTTGAGGTATACAGATGATAGCAGACTAGAGAGCCTGTCCACTTCTTCTCATACTAACATCAGCACTTGGGCTGAGCAGGAGTCACAGGGCTCTTTCTCAGACAGTGGCATCTCCTCCGGGGAAATCCCACCCAACTCTGTTTGTATCCTGTTCCTTGCGGCATGCTGGGTTTCGCTCTGCAGTCCCTCCATCAGTTGAGGGACCAGCACTTTTGTTGGACCCAGCTGGTCTCTTTCAGCTGGGCATAAGGCAGAGTAACAAATAAATAAATATGCAGCTGATGTTTTGTGGTAGAATTTAGAGTCTCCTTCTTCCCCCTTCTCTCAACATTTTGTATGGAAAAAGGCTGTCAGAGATAGCTACTGGAATCTGGTCACTCCATCCAGCATGTACAGCTCTTTTCTGCTGTCATATTGCTACACTTCATCTACTCAGGGTCTTCGGAAGAACAGGGTGCCTAAAATATCTATACTTGGAGCAACAAAAATAAAGTAAAAACCCCAGTTGTAGACAGTTCTCTATCAAGTTCACTATCAGTGTTGGATGTGCTCTTTGCTAGGGAGTTATTTTTCTCTTAAGGGAAATTTAAGAGAAGAAGCACAAAGCCTGTTAAATAAACCTTTTCTATCCAATTGTTAAATTAGCTGTGATTTCTCCTAGTGACAAAGCCTCATTGGACTGGTTACAAACTCCATTATAAGGAGACAATTGTAAAGAGTCACCTTGAAAGTAATTAATCTTATCTAAGTCTTTAATTGTAAATGCATGAAATGATAATATGCTAAGCTTAAGGGTGCTCCATTTGCTGCTGAAGACTGGTAATAGGATAGGATTTGTGTCACCTTATTGATCTGTGTTTACACAACACCACTGAGCAGACAAGCTTAAGGAAAGGACCACATTTCCTTTGATAAGGGATATGCCAACTACCTCCCAACGGCCTGACAACAGGGAGGAAGGGAATGAACTTGCTCCCTTTGATTCAGAGGTGTGGGCTGTGCACAGGTCTCCATTTCATTTAAGACACAAGGTTTGCAGGCAATATCCTCCTCTTCGATACTCTCCCTCAAGAAGATCTGGAGGGAGAGAGCCCATGTGAGCAGAGAAGACTAGGGTGCCATCTTCTCGTTAGCCCTGGCTACACCTAGCCGTGTTCCTCCAGAACGCAAGTGTATAGGGAATTAATTACTTTTTTCTCATAGCATTAATTCTCTCCCAGCTCAGTTTCCCTCGCGTTCCAGCCACACCAATACTAGTGCTGGCTCCAAGGAGGGAACAAGACCACAGCAGCCCTGACATACATCTGCATGAAGATGCTGCGATGCTGTATGTCCCAGTGCTGTGTCTGTTAAGGCTGTGCCCATTGCAGGTACGCAGATGCCCCAGGACAGAGGTGAGGAGCTCTTCAGGAGGAAGGGTTGCATTGCCTTGCATGCATGGGTGAGCCAAGCACACTGCCAGCAGCCCGGGAATACAAATCAGAAGCCATCGTTGCTCTGGCTAGCAAACGATATGGAGAGAGCCAGTCAGTCATTTCTAACTGAACAGTGTAAGTCCATTCATCCATACACATTCTCTCTGTCTCCCCTCCCTCCCCCAAGAAAGTAAATGCCATATCTTTTGTATTTCTTAAAATATCCCTTGTTAACATAATGAGGCCATTGACAGTAACCTCAAGTCAGCATCCTACCGCGATTCTGACAATTCAGCAGCATCCTCACTGCTCCAAGGAATTGGAAAACACAAGCAGTGCGGAAAACACAAACATCAATGTGCAAAACAAACACATCTGATGTATCAGAGCAGCAACAAAGAGCCTCCAGAGACTGCAGGGAAAGCACCTATTTGTTGGGGAGAGCAAACCCGGGGGACATAATGAGCTGGTGAGGCACGCTTCAGCTTCCTGGGATTCAGAAGGTAATTAAAGAAGGCAGAAGTCAGCAGAACAGCATATTACACCGAGACTTCGTTAAAGTCATCAGCACTCACCCCCTACTGAGGAGTCTTCTCTTTCCCTCTCCCCCCGCCCCTGGCACATTTTATTACCAAAACCCAAGGTCATCTCACATAAATGGAGAAGTTAATTTTAAAACTTTCTCAAAATGCAACTCGGAATCTTAGACTTTCTGTGTGGGAAACATATAGAGGAAATAAAAGAAAATTAAGTAAGAAGAAGGTTAGTCAGACAGTGAAATGAAATGAAACTACAGCTGCAAAACTTCATGGATTTTTATGGCAGGGGGAGCCCACAGCAACATTTTGGTCTCCTGCCAGCATGGGCAGCAGCACGAAACCCACCACCATATGGTTAGATCCGAATGTATCTGCCACGAGCTCTACTGAAACCGGGCCTGATACCTGGTGCAAATACAGCTCTGTCCTGAGTTCAAAACAAGTGTTTATTTTACACATCAGTAAAAGAAGAACCTGTCTACAGTTGGTTGCCACAATATACTGATTGGAATAGGATGTATCTGACACTGAAGAGCATGCAGGGCTAAAGGGTTGCTTTCAAGCTAGTGTGGCTACATACTTCCACATGTTAAGGTCCTTGGAGTTTTCGTAGGAGACCTTGTTCTCTCTCATTTGCTTTTTCATTTTCACTCATAGCTAAATATCCTGTGCGTGGCCGAAACTGGACAAAACCCCATTGTTATGAGAAGGAGTGATGTCACGGCATTTCCGAGCAGGCAGGGTACCCGGGCATTGCAGCTGTGTGTTGCCATTACTGCCGTAACCAGAATAGTAGGAGACTTTTCCAGAATGATGAGGTACGGAGAACAGCAGGCTTGCCTACGCCGCTTTGCAAGGCCAGCACCACATGGCCCAATACATCATCCCAGACAAGGCCAGACCCTCTCTGCAAGCTTACATTTCCAGAAAAAAGGAAAAGATCAAAGCTGTGGGAGGACTTTTAGATACAGAGAGAACTGCCTCACACTGTTCTGCTGCATGAGAGAGGGACTTCGTTGAAGAATTAATTGCTTTTATGGCAAGAGAGTAACCTTGCTCTGCCTCCACCCAATTCCCAGCCACGCTGACCTTCATTACACCTTGACTCTTTCAGCCCATCTGGCTATAAATTAGGACAGACAGGTTACGCCCTTTCCTTCTCCTGTAATGCACATGAACATCTCAGCAGTGCTGTTGGCACATAAAAGCTTTTGCCCTTTCTGTTTCCCTCCCTAGATAATGAGCCATCTATTAAGGAGGCAGATGCAGTTTTAGCTGGTGATACTTATGTAATTATGTGGGTGAACAACACAGACAGAGAGAAGAGAAGATGGTGGAAACCAAGAAGAGCCAAACAAGCGGAATTTCCAGAGCCCTAAGAGCTGTAATGTCACCAGTGCTCTTCCCCTTCGTTACGTCCCCGCTGCTGGAGCCTGCAAGAAAAGGTTTGCTCCCCACAACTCCCAAGCAGCTCTTCTCTGCACCTGTACTGTATCAGACTCTTTTTAAATAAGCCTCGAAGCCCAGCCTATCCCACCAGTGTCAAGTTCTTTCATCAACCGGCTTAGGACAGCTGGACACCCACCAGTCCAGTCTTAGGCCTCGGCTCCCAGAGGAACAGGGTTTTCTCTGAGATTTGTGTGTCTCATCAATCCCCCGCTCTTACCTGTCAGCCAGATAATATCTTTCCACTCACTTCATTTCCACTCATTTCTCTGGTATAATGTCCACCGTGTGTTTGTGTGCTGTTCCTTAGCTTGTGCCTATATTCACCTGGACTTCCAGATGCTCTCTGGTCAAAACTGGTGCAACCGAGGCTGCCACCCTTACTCAGCCAAGAAATATTGCAGAGGCAGTCTTCTGAACAGGAAAACAGTAATCCTGGTACCAAACAGGGAACAAGCGTATAAGCAACACAACAAACTAAAAACATTTTCAGACCTCAGGGAAGTATGGGTACAATGAACAGTCACAGGTGGCAGCTGGGTTTGGGTCCCAAACATTGCTTTGCCTCAGTGCAGATCTGTGATTTGTTCTAGATGTGGGTGCAAATCCACCCCAAGTCTCATAGCCTTCTGATCTGAATGGTGAGTTTGGCCTCAGGACAAAAAGAAAAGGTTTTGGGTTAAGTTTTGGGCAAACTGCTACTGATCTTACCGTTCTGTTATTTTTACTCCAGTTACTCACCCATTCCTAACCTAAAGCTGACATAAGCTTGGCTTACAGACTTCCCCTGTGGGATCCACTTGTAGCTGCCAGCCCTGCACGCACACACACATTAAATCTTACTTAATGAATAATTACCAGGGGACTGGGACATTTCATTCTCCTGATAACAGCACACACCTCAGGGAATGAAATAACGTTTCGAGGCTGGACACAAATGCACGTAACACAAAGATGTCACGGTTTACCCTACATGACATTGCAAAGCCCAGACACAACATGAGGAAACAGGTAGGAGAAAAAGTGCCCTATGGGGCTAGACTCTGCTATATTAACCTGGGAATAGGCAGTTCTTCCTTGGAAGATTTTATAATTTAGGACAACAGTGCGTGGGTGAGATGAAGTACTGCTATTTTCACATCACAGATTGGAAATGGATGCACAGATGTGAGAAATGATTTGCACAAGATTGCACAAGAACTTGGTGGCAGAGCCACAGACCCTGTCTCCTTTGCACCCATTTCTCGATGCTTTACCTACAACATCTTCCCTCTTACTAGTGGTGTGTGAACCGAAGAAAGTTCAGGGTGGGGAGCTTTGCTTGCAAAGGCATAGCAGGAGTGCTAAAGGTCACCCAGACTTTCAAACAGAAGCTGGAAATCCTGCATGGACGTGCTGTCTCTGGCCCAGGGCTACGTCTGAGCCCCCAGCCCCAAGAAAATAGGTGCTCTCCTGGGATACTCACTCCAGGGAGCTGTTGAACTGCCTCCTCTTCTGCAGCAAAAGTAGATATGATCACCTGCCCATTACATAGCCACAGACAGCCTTTACATCAAATGGGGCTGTGTCTCCCTGTTCTCCTCATTTTTATTTCATGCTGGTGAAAAATACTTGGCTGATTGCACTGGACTTTACTTACCTACATGGCGGAGTGACGAAATCTCTCCTTCACCTCACCCAGCCAGTGCACGTACTGGGACCAGCCTGCGGGCTGGAGGGGCAGTTCGATATCCATTGCTCACTCCCACATCAGCCTCAGACAAAAACGCAACGAAAAGACTGCCAAGCGGAAGAGGTCAGGGAGGCAGGCGCACACTTGTCTAACCGGATTTGCAGTGACACTGTGTTTCTGCTGCTGGTGCAGGGCTGGTTTCCCTCCTGCCAAACGGACCTAGGTTTGTGCTGGTAACAGGTTTGCATTCAGTAACATGCTGTAGTCTTTGCTTCTAATTTCTTGCATGGCTGACTCCTTTGACCGCCGGGTTAGAAGAGAATTTGAGTCCAAAATGTGAAAGAGCATCATGCAGGAGGCAGAATGATACCGGGGAAAATAGCACAGGATCCTATCAATAAAGACTACATGGGAAGGAGCATTCAGAAAAGGTGCTGAATTAATATGTTATGGACAACTTTAAATTTGGATGCAATTTAAATAGGTACACAGAATACAGAAGTGAATATGTTTTCCGATCTCTAAAAGGGATAGTCTATAAATAGACCTCTAAGTCTATTAAAATATCTTTTAAGACCCATGAAAGCATTCAGTAAAGACATCAAATTATATTTATCCCTCAAACTCACCACAAAATGGCTGCAGCCATTTCCTTTTTTTTCCCCCCTTCGAAAAACAATAGGAAACAAACTGGTTTATCTTACTGTACCTGCTGTAAATACCTTTATGGCAAGGTAATTGCTAAGTGCATTGTGTTGAACAATTTGTTACTTTGTTAGAGGAACAGTTGTCATGTCCTTGGAGACGGCAGAAGAGAATTCTCCTGTGACCTTTGGAAAATGAAATCAGTGGCATTACTCAGAAGCCAAAGTTGAGAAGTTTAAAAACAGACTTAAGAAGGGTTTCCCATGCCTCCTGAAAAAGACACAATCTGCACTTCCACTGGAGCCGAGCTAGCTTATTCCAGCCCTTTTAGACCATTAATGATTTGTGCCTAACTAGCACTCAGGGTAGGTGATTTCACGGACGAAAGCATTGCAGGGCTCCCTGTCCTGTGCACAGCCCTGCTCTCATCACAGCAGTACAGGGCATAACACTGTGGGCTGCCTGCACTGGAGAGAAGATCATGAGCTCGATCGTGTGCTACAAACAAAGGGAGGGCCATTATCAGACGCTGCCTTGCCAGGCTGCATGAAAAACCACCTCTGCAAATTGCATAATGCCCCTGCATGTTCCCAGCAGTGCCATGGCAGGCCCACGGGGCTGGCGCTCGGACAGGGAGGAAGCTGGATCTCCTCCCTCCCAGCAGGGGAAAGCTCAGGAGAGCTGTTGTGTAGGCAAAAAACCTCCTCGCTTATCTCCTGGGAAAGAGCTGTGCTGCTCTGGAGTGACGTCTGACGCACAGAGTCGTGGTCAAGGACCAGAGGGAGGCTGGCATGGCGGCAAGGTGCAGCGCAGAGCTTTGGGGAGCGCCTAGAGAGGGAAAGAGGAGAGACGTCATACTTGTTCTCCTTGTACGTATATCACATCCCTGTCCCTCAGCCTGCGCTCACCGTGTTCATGGAGACAGTGCACCCCAGTTTTGATCGGTCCCTCTGCATTGTGATAGGAAACTATCTATCTAAAGGACAGGAAAACACTGTAAATACAAAGCTTGTGTATACTGAAGACCCTGTCTCACACTCAGTGTGGAAGAGGTGTAGTTTAACACCACAGTGAGGCTGATGTGATACCTTGTTCTTTGCTGCTCACAGGTTGGATGAATATCTGTGCCCGCACCAAGCAGGGATGGGAAGAAAAGCACAGCTGGGGCAGGGGGAGGGGGCTGCTCGATTGCCTCAGAGGTACCGTCAAAATGCGGCATGCGTCTGAAATCTCCAAGGAGCACAAAATTCCCACCGGAACGGCAAATGGCGACATTCCTAGCTGATATTGAGTGGGCAAGATTTCACCATGAGCGAATGTGACCGTGATAAGCAGTGTGTGTGACCTACCCGGCTTCATTTCACTTGCCTGAGAGACCATATGCTTGGAATGCCTCCTCCTCCGCCTCCTCCTCCTCCGCCTCCGTCTCCTCCGCTGTTGCTGGTGGCACCAGGGATTTACAAGGCAGCAAGGAACATTTCCTAATATTGGTTAGACGTAACTTTCCAGCATGACTGATCGTGCTATTAACTGTGGCAAAGGGAAGAGCACAAGTAGGCAGGCAAGGGAGACCGCTTCAAACCCTGGAGGTGAACGATAAGTGATATTAAATAGTTCTATGTATGCAAAATAAATGTTTGAAGCTTGCAAGGCTATTGTTACAGACGTTGCTGGGTTTATTAAAAAAAGGGAAAGCTATTTAGAAAAGTGAAGCCTATGTAGAAAAAAATGAGATCTATGTAAACAAGACAGAAAGGAGCTGGGACTTAATGGAGTTAGAGTTGCAGGAGAGTTTTAAATTAAAGACTGGGGGTAAGGGAGAGATATGGAAGAACATGCAGTTTGGCTGAAGCTCTCAAATCTCTGTTAAGAAAACAGATAGGACAGAAGGCAATGGTGGGATAAGTAGGAAACAGAGAAGACCAGTCTCTTCATTTGTAGCCCCAATTAAGTAAGGTGCACGCACACACACACACACACACACACAAAGCACACAAAACCAGGTAGCTACCCACAACCACATTTAAAACCGTTTCTGTACAAATGGCAGCGATCTGAAAATAAAGGACGATGAACTAGAATACCTAGCTTTAAATAAGAATATTGGCAACACATGTGTCTGGGAAACTTTCTAGAAAGAACTAATTAGTAAATACTATTATACCACGTTTAAACAGTATAAATGTCAGAACAGTTCATGCCAGGGAGGGAAAGATAAGTAAGTGACTCAAGTTCTCAGAAGATCTACATAGATTGAATGTACCAAATTAAACGTTTACCTTTAAAAAGGGGAACCACATAAAAGTGAGGAAATTAGTTGAAATCAGCAGCTAAAAACAGTAAAGCACTTGTAGATGACATAAGATTGTTTAAAGACACTCTACAGCAGGCTCAGCATCAAATAAAAAATATTCAAAGGAAAAGAAAAAATAAGCCAATGTGATTAAACCATGTAACGCTTCTGAGATGTAAAAATAAATTCTTCAAAAAACAGGGAGTTAAGGAAGATGGAAAAGAACACAAAGTCTGACAAAGTGGATGTGAAACTACAATAAAGTACGAGAAAATGAAAAGCAACTTGCTAAAGGCATAAAACTGAATGATAAGACTTTTTCAAGCACAGCAAAAGCAGGAGGCTGCCAGAGAGTTCGTGGGGTCCATGGATGATCCGTATGTAAAAGGAGCACTTGAGAGAGACAGGCCACAGTAGAAAATCAAAACAAATTGGTTGTGTTGGTGTTCCCGGTGGAACTCCCTCGCTGGATTACTCTTTAAGGAGGATCAGTCTTAGGGGGCAGTTTCCTGACACCTTCAACAGGACCAGGCTGAGGCCACTGTGACTTCTCCCTTCTCTTTGGTCAGGGTCTCCTGTCCCGTTCCTTGCGTCAGCACTGGTCATTGCTTGATCCCGTGGTGAGCCGGCTCAGGCAGACCCGAGAGAGTCACCGAGGCTGTAGGCGATACTGCACACAGCCTGGGATGCCGGGCAGCAGAGACAGGCTCCCGAGCCAGGGACTCCCTGCCTCGGTGCTGCGAACTACCAACTTTCCCAGGGAGGAGTTTGATGAGGGACTTCCAAGATGGGGGGATGTGGAGGGAAAAGCCACCAGCTGGACGCTCAGCTCAGCATTCAACAACAAAAAGACATTATGAAGGAGCTGTGCGAGGGGCTGAGACCTTCGACATTAATGTAAATATATTCCCGGGTCTCCTCCTTGCCAGAAAATGGGCAGAAATTGGAGGAACCCCAGGATTATGTCATAAACATATCTGGGTCCACTGCTGCACGCAGGAGCCAACAAACCTCACCCCGCTGAGCACAGAGCCAGCGCAGCCCATCAAGTTTCCTCACCGCGCTGTGTCTGGGTAGCACTCAGCAGGCAAGGAGGGGCAATGTGTTGAGGATACGAATATGACATTTCTGAGCTGTATGATTCAGAGGCAAAGCAGGTGGACGTTAGTCAGCCCACCGAGGTGATTCATGGAGGCTGGTAAGGGCTGGTATCCTTTACCTGATACAGAACTGACACAAAGCAAAACATTCGCTCTCCATTCCTCATTGAACTCCTATATAAATTAGGATAATACCCACCTCATGAGGTTGCTTCAGGAATTAATTGATATGGCCAAAGCTTTGAGATTCTTAGATGCATACACAAATTATTTAAACAGCTTTTAAGCAGTTGTCTTTTAAATGTGAAACAGACACGGTTATGTCAAGGTCCTTTCAATTGGATATGTGACCAAGATGAAAGTGAGGGTCTGGAGCTGATCATCTTCAAAGTGGGAGCACCTGGGGTGGCTGCTCTGTGTGGATGCCAAGCACCGCACAGGCACTGCAAATCAAAACATTCCAGCTGGTGATTTGTTACACCAACCTTTTTCATCTAAGCTAGATCAGGCTGTGAATCAACATGGCACAGACTTCCTGCGATGGACAGAACCATGCTGCAGCCATTTAAAGTAGTGGCATACTAAGGTTGTATCCTTTTCATTTCTGAGCATTTCTACTTATCCAATAATTAAGCAATTTAAAAACTTTCAGTTTTCCCATAAACATCTGCCACAAGCAATTACATTTAGCCATGTCTTGGCAGGTCTTAGTTCCATGAGCAGTTTTTTTTAAATGATAATATCTATTTTTTTAATGGTAGCTTTCCAAGACTTTACTTGGAACCACATTGTGCTATCTGAAGGAGAGATATTTTATACTGTATCCAGGCCCAAGAATAGGATTCTCTGAAACCAAGCACAGCCAGAAATACAAAGAGATGACTGTCACAATATCTGACATGCTAACACAATTAAAACAAAATTAAATTAAGATAACGAGCCTTTGACAATTGCCTCTTTTCCTTAAATTTGGTTATTTGGAATTTCCTAGCCACATGGATCTTCCAAACCGAAAATTCAAGTGTTCCTTTTCTTCTCCAAGTGTCAGCATGCTCTATCTGAGGGCACTAGAGACTTTTCAGGGAGATGTGGTTGGAAACACTGTCTCCTATCAGTACCAGCCATGCTCCTGAGCCACGCTGGTACGGAGGGCAGGCGAGGTCAGTGTTCATATTCTTCTGAGTGAAGCTGGAAATCTTGGCAAATGCTTTGGATGTGCTGGGTGCTTTATTCCTAACATCCCTCCCTGAAACATCACATGGTCCAGCCATGCCATATGGTCTAACAAACAAGCTTAAGGTTTAGGCTGTTGTTGCTTTTTCAATCAGACCTTAGGTCACCATCCATTAGACCTTAGGCACTTTGAAGCTCATGCATGTAATTAAATCCAGTTAAATAAAGGCTAAAATCCATCTTGTCTTTATATCATCTTGAGTGCTGACCTGAAATAAGCTGATGTTTTGTTTGCACTTTTCAGCACTCCGCAGTGGAGATCAAACACATCCCATTTCTCATGCTGGGATTAATAAGTGACTCCTGGCTAACTGAACCTCTCAGCTTCCATGATACCAATACATCCAACACTCTCGTTTCCAAGTATTTTAGCTACTTTCATGGTTGCCATTACTGTGGTCTCTGATCAGTTGCATAGTCTGGAATGCATATATACCCATGACATCTCTGTGACAGACAGCTGCTCTTTTGTCAAGAGTACAGACGGACATCTCCGGGCCAGAGAAGAGAATACGTTTCCCACACCATGGCAGACACCTTCCAGCTCCTTGGAGTCCTCGGCAGCCAGCACAATCACTGCACCAACTTTTCTTTCCCGTTTTCCCTTTAGCAAAAGGCACGGGCCAAATCCCACAGGCATCTACGAGCATCTTACCATGGACCTCACAGACCTTCTACTGCCTTCAGCAAACTTGGCTCAAACCTAATTGCTCCTGCCAGCCTTCCTGTGTTCCTGGACTTCGCAGGGTAACTGCTAAGGACAGAAATAAATCCTTTGTTTACTCTGGTAACTGGAGAGCTGCTTTAACCTCTGGCTAAAAACAGGTGCATTTTCCTATCAGGTTCATGAGTCACTCATCCCAGGAAAGACTGGTGAACTTGGAAAGCCCAGGGCTCACTGAACAACAGGAAAGGACGACTTTCTAATTGAATGGTGGCAAATGTCATCATCTGGTTTTTCCTGGGTGGCTTTTTTCTTTTTAAGTCATGTTAAGTCATTGGTTTAACACAGCTCAGGCCTGTTCCTCACAAATTCCTTTTCTGTGTGGTATTTCAGCATCATATCCAGTTTGGGATGGAAAAGACTACTGGTGTTAGACTCCTATAGGAAACAACAGGTGTAATGTGAGACTACATAAACAGTGCAGGCAATTAATACCTCTGTAATAGATTTTGTGCTTGGTCCTGCATAATCAGACCTTTCAGCACAGGGACTTGTATTTCTTTTTTTTTTTTTTTTCCTCCTGATGTGAAAACAAAGTGCTCCCTTCCTACAGACCTGTTTTCACAGAGAACAGTATTGCTTCTCACATACCGTCTGGCCAGGAACAGCCAAGGAATTCTTAAAAGGTGACCTTCAAAGGTGACTTCTTTTTGATGAATTAAAAAAAAACCAACCTGCAATATCTTTCCTCTCCAATTTTAACACTAGAAATTCAGGTCTCATCACCCTCTTTTTCCACAACTGAAGACTTATGACAACATCCCGAGAAGCCACTCTGGGGATATTTCTCCACTGCACAGTTAATTCATGTTCTGACTCAAATTAAAATCAGTGGCTCTTGTCATATACAGAGGAGAAACCTCTGACCAGGCCAGAGTGTGCTCCCAGTCCAGACCACCTTACCTGGTTGGCTGTAGAGGGCAGAACCTGGGCCTGGACCTTACTCATTTTGCACTGTGACTGCAGACAGGAAAATTAAATCAAAATCACTTGTATTCTGGTGGTTCTCCAATGCACCTCCTCTAGCTCCCCTGTGGCAGCCAAGTGGCTGCGAAAGAATCCTACAGCCTCTGAGCACCAGAAAAGTCTGGCTCCATGGCCAGAAACACACAGATTAGCACAGCATTGGTAAGGTCACAGAAATATGGGAAGGTCTCTGCTTGGGATTGGGCCAGGTTAACTGTGCAGTGAAAACGAAGCTTGGTGGGGGAACTGATTTTTGTGTTAAATCTCTGACAGTTTTGCTAGCGCCTCTATAAGTTAAGCATCTTTGAAATAAAGAGAAGTCACCTGGTCCCTGCACGGCAGGGATGTTCAAAAGAGTCCTCGTTTCATATCTATGTCCTCTGAGGAAGATCAGTGCATGAATGGTGAAGAGAAGGCTTGACATTCTTGGCACTGCAAATGAAGCAGATAAGTATATCTTTGGTGTAATGGAGGAAAACATATATAAGTCCCTCTCAACAGAGCTATACAGGGGAACATGAGCAAAGCATCTCCCCCTTTACAAAAATTGAAGGCTTTCTTCTTTGTTTCATATCATAAACCACAAATATTTCCAGTTCCTGCCCATCCCCACCCCATTCCTCCCTCTCCCCCTGCCCTGCCCTGCCCCACTTCAGGTTGCTTTGAATGACACCAGCACTACTTACAAAACCAACAGAAAGTCAATTACCCACATATATTATTGCGGGGTTAATTTTTAACCTCTTCCAGCTGCACAGTCAGCTGGCTCGGTAAGATGTGTTCCTCCAGCCAGTGATAAAGTGATATCTTTCCATTCCTGCTGTGCATGATTTGAAGGCTCCCGCATGAAGGCAGAGTCCTGCAGAGCTGCACTGCATGCTCACCTCCCTGGCCCGAGCCCACACCAGGACAGGAGAAAGACACCTGAGGACTGCAAAAGCCACATGTACCCAGAGGGCTGTGGGGATGGACCTAAGAGGGAAGATGAGATGAGTGTGACACATGCATCTGAGAAAAGCAACGTCGATTTGGGTCACTATGAGCCTCAGACGTCTGTAGGAAGGGTGTCAGTGTCACAGGCAGTGCTTATTCACCATGACCAAAGGCAGTGTCAACAGGCTTACAGGGAGCAGAGCGCTGGCCAGTATCGGTCCATGAGCTCTCTGGGGGCCACAGAGCCCAGACTTGGTGGAGCAGGCGCCAGCACACGCTATACACTCGCTCCATGCTGTTAGAGAGAGGATCTGCAAAGCATAACTAAGCCCTGGTAGGGCAGGAATCAGTCTTTGTCTGGCTCACGCAGGGACCCACAGCCTTGCGGCCGCAGCAGCACAGAGCCTGCCACCCACCCAGCTGGGGAGAGGCATGGGGACGAGCTCCATGGGGGGTCCCACAATGTGGGGCGAGCCCAAACAGAAAGGATCCTGCTCTTCTTTGCCACCTCCTGCAGCCTCAGTACCCAGCCATATGCTCCAGCTGAACCAGCTTGCTAGCCCTGTAAGGCACCCAGCTCAGAAAAATGTAAAATAAAAAATGTAGAAAAATATAAAATAAAAGGGATGAGCAGATATTTTCTAGCATAGCAAATTTAACCAGCTCATCCAAAGCATTCAAGGAGCACCAGAGCTGTTGTAAATGGTGGGAGAATGTGACAAGGACCAGGGTTGTGGGGGAAAAAAGATTTTTTTCTCTGGTGATGGGTAGCTGCTAAATGCCTTGCACTGTGGCAAGAGCAATACTGTTAGGCTGTGTGGAGGGAGCAGCCACTTGAAACTGCAGATATCCGAGCTGAAGCAAGACAGGCAGTGCCTGCCCTCTCCCTGGCTCCCTCCTTCAGCCTTCCCTGCAGCGGTACCCTGTGTGCCCGTGTCCGCGGGGCTGCACCGGGACTAGAGCTGGCCAGGGAGAGAATAGATTTACACCGGATCCAAGTGCCCGTGTGCCCATGTGGTTATGGCAGGAGTCTAACTGCAACAAGGAAGAAAGATTTACACCTTGCTGGGAAACATTTTATAAAGTGTGTGAAGTTTTGTCAAGCCTCTTTTGGGAGTTATGTCCATGGACTTTTCAACTGAAAAGCAATTTTCTTCATTTCAATTGAAGAAAAGGTATGACCAGCTCTGTGAAACACCCCTAACTGGGGAAAGCCCCAAGTGCAAATACTTTTCCCATAGGTGTCATCTGGAACAGAACAGAATCAGAAAAGCATGGTGAAAGAAAAGTTCAGAACAACCAGGTTGGTGACGGCAGCAAAGCCTCAGCCTCCAGCCCCGCTTCCAGTGGCCAAGCTTGTGCATGAGAGTAACCCACCGAGCTAGATAAGGCCGGAAAGGGAGTTTTTGACAATAAACCTGCCTAAACAACAGCCCCAGCACTGCTAGCCCAAACTGTGTGAGAAGTCAAGAGCAAAATTCAGCAAAATAGGTGAAACAGAAGTGGCAATGGAACCGCGCTCAGATGTAAAAGTGACCATATGTTCTACTCAAAAATACTTACTCTGATCTCAGCTGTCCTTAGTACCACTAGTAAGGAAACTGGTTACGTTACTATGTCTTTTTATAAAAAAAAAGAAATATTACTACTACTAAAAATACTTCTACCTCAGTGACAATTTAATCAAGGCTTCTCAATTCTCAACGCTCCTGAGCCCTATGGGATTAGACCACCTTTAGGGCAGCCAGTGTGGCATGCCATGCGAGCACAAACACAATTATTTCTAGTTGCCTGCTTGGAGGCCAGTATACTCGGGAGCCAGCTGAGCCTGCTACGAGTCTGATCCACCCCAGGCACTGTAAACCAGGAATGAGAATCCACTTCTGCTTCCACCACCATCACTGTTAAGCCAGCACCATCTCTCCTAATGGCAGAGAAAAGGGACTGGTCAAAAGCAGGGTGGAAAAGGATCTTTCTGCCCTGCCAACATTACAGATTGAAAACGCCAGAGAATGGGAAGGTGATTGTTCGGTATGTTTTCACAGCAGAGAGGGGAAGGACATCAATAACACAGAAAAATGCACCCTGCAGCTCTCGTGGTACCAGTGCTGTAACACGCATGTATTTCTGGGCCACCTAATAATAGCAGAATATCGATAAATGGAGGGCTGAGACTAGGGTGGACAGTGAATGGGGAAAGCAATGACGACAAAGGAAAAGCTGACGGGGGAGGAGGCAGGAATTGATTAATATGAGAAAACTAGTAGTTAGCTTCACTATAAGCTGTTCACATGCGGGTGAAGGACATAAGCGGGCAGGCTGGCCAAGGTGACAGCCTGGCTGCAGGAGGTATGGGGTGTTCATCACCACCGAGGTGATGAGCGTCAGGTGAGGGACCGCAGTTGGATGGGAGGCAATGGCTTTTGTTTCTACACTGCCCAGTTTAACCCAAACCAGCCTGGAACAGTGCAGCCCCACGCACCCACCAGCTGCTGGGCTGCAATGCAGACCAACCTAACGCTCTGCGGTCCAGCCCCCAGCAGAAAGAGAGAAAACAGCTTTCTCACCGCCACGTACCACCCTCTGCCCCCCACCCTGCATGATGGCCAGGGCCAGGCTTTTACACAAGTGCTGATTTAACAGGATTCTCCACCTTTTGCAGCATCTGGTCCTTCAGAGAAAATCCATCGGTGGGGAATCCTCCCCCTGACCCTGCAACCAGGAGACGCGGCATGGCCTCTCTGCACGCCCATAAGCGCTTCTTCCTGGGAAGTAAATTGCTAGTAAATAAACCAACACGTATGTCAAGGTTTGTTTTTTCCAACCTTTTCAAGCACTTGGCAGCTATGAAGAGGGCTGGGAGGATCTAGTTTTGGTAAGGAATTAGTGAAATCTTGCAGTTCTTGTTTATGTGTCAGGCTCTGAGGAGCCAGCGATGAGCCCGGGCTGGGCACAGCCGTCAGCCGGCCACGAGCAAGCCGTGCCTTAACCACCGCAGGGGAGAGCGAGTCGGGAAAAAATCCCTTGTGGATTCCCAAAACGGCCACCGGCTGATCTGGTCCTGAGGTGACTAATAACAGTTTGGACTGATTCGACATTCTGTGGCTTTACTGGAAAGTTACCTTCCCCCCCGGCACCCGCCCCAGCCTAAAGAGGCTCCCTCCCCTTGCTGGGTTTCAGGGAAATACAGAGGAAGCTCAAACGAAATAACAATTTACTTCAATGCTGTAAATGTCACAGTGATGCTCATGGGAGGGAAGTGGGGAATTTAATTTGATCTGTGCTAAAATGCCCTAACTAGATCGTGTTCAGATCTGGCATCTCAAACAGGCCCCACAATAAAGAGGGCCAAGAGTAGAGAACAAAAACACACATTGAAGAGGAGAATTTAAGCCAATCTCTGTCCAAATGGAGTGCAAGCTGGGCCTCAGTGCACCTTGCTCTCGTTCAGCTTTGCTAATTATCCTTCCTGGGTCGGCTGGTTGTTTGCTTGGCTTTAAAATATTATTTCCCTGGTCTCTGATTGAAATCTATTACGCCTGCTCTCCAGGCTTCATGGAAGCATTATCAGCCTTCAAAACCTCCTGCATTCCTCCTTCATGCTCCTGTTCCTGCATCACATCAGCCTCCGCCAGCCCAGAGGCATCAATTAGAGGATGATCCCAGGGCACTCATACGATGCCATCAAAAAGCCGCCGTGTCACCTCCTCACACCACTTCCTTGGCATTCATTCCTATGATTCCCATTTTGCTGGAAGGGAGGAGCAGGAAAACAAATGTGACCTGTGCTTCTCTAGGACATTGTCGCAGCAGCTCTTTCTGTCAAATTAGTAAAAGGAACTGGCAGAAAGGAGCCTGTTATTCCAGTTCTGCCGGCCACCTGATGACAGAAGCCATTGATCCCAAATGCAAATAGAAATGTTACGAAATGAGTAAGAGTCAGTTGTACTTAAAAAAAGTTTGCAACCAGAAAACTGCATTTTTTCTTTCCTTAGTAACAAGTTCAGCAACAGAAATAAATTTGTCAGCTGAATCATCTGGAGGTGCTTAGTCTGCAGGTTTCTCGGAACAATACTGAAGGATGAGGTTTTTGAAAGTTGGAGGAGAGGGATACAACCAAGTCGGCCCCTTCTTCTTCCCTTTTCCAAGCATCCTTACTTGCATTATCAGCAGAGGTACAGAAAACATAACAGAGGGGATTCAAGAAGCTCAGAAATGTTACATTTTTTTTCTATCAAGTTCTGAATTTTCCAACATGAGTCTTTTCAAGTGGGATGAAGAAAAATTTCTATTTTTTTCTTAAGAAACAAATAAACAAAGAAGCCACCCACAAAGCATAACACCACAAGGCATCCAAGTCGTGGTTTCAAAGTGAGCATTTCATGTAAACCTAATGTCTAGTTTTGTGAAATTGCTCCTGAGAAAAGCTCTAAGCCACAAATAACTCAATTATAACATTTTCAGACCTGGAGTTCTCAGGATTCATATTGCTTTGGGGCATTTGCATTTTCCCCCTTCCTCACCTCCTACTTCACTACAGCAAATATTTCAGGGAAGTGTTTAAATGCAAGTAACAATCTGCTTTCCGTGCTGACTATAATTTTCAAGTACACAGTATTGAATAGGGAGGGGAGGAGAATCTATCTTGATTTTTTTGTGGCTTTGTCCTGAATCACAAAGACCAGATGGGTAATTTCAAGCAGAATGATTTTTATGTCTGAATGGGAAACACGCAGAACAAATGAGAGCAAAAGCCAAGCCTCCGGCATAGCAGGTCCCTCCTATGGCAGTCCTCAGAATGAAACATGAAAAGCATCCTTGCCCCTGCAGACCCCTCAGAGATGGAAAGCTTCAGAGCACTGCAATGCCTTTATAACAGACACTTCATAGCTATATGCACCAAATTTAGAAACCTGTCTATTCCTTCACAGACGATATAGGATGAATGAACAGTGAAAGGCACAGCTCTTTTTCACTCGTTAATATAAACGTGGCCAATTCTTCTTGTGCAGAGTATCTCGTGTACATATACTTGGTGTGCAAATAAGACAGTTACACGTTATTCTGACTCGGTCTTTACCTCTTGCCAAATGGCTACAATAGAGAATAAACGTTTCTATGAGTATATCTTGCTCCGCTCTCCAGTATTTCTTCCCATCCCTTTGCTATGACTTACTTAAACAATTATTTCTACACTTATACGATCCCGATGCTAACTGACTCACCTGTACCAATTAAACCCTTGTAAAGGGATTATCTCCATTTAATCCTTGTGGTCCTATAGCTGCCAATTAGAGCAGCAGTTGAAATGCACACAAGCGAACTCGACCTGTGTGTTTAACTTCATTTCCTTGCTTGTCGAGGTGTATGTGGCCTCCCTTGCCTTAATGAATATCTTCCTATTGCTTCCCTTTCCAGAACTCAAACATCACATCCACACCCATACAATTCATCTGTTCTTGTGCTGTGCCCCTCCATATTCCCTCCTCCGTCTGTGTCTGCTCTTTCACCAGCTACCCAGACTCCGCCACCCTTTCACTGTGCAAATACCTCTGAGCATCTCACACACTGAACCCTGACTGGATTTGTACCTGTCCCTTCGGTATAACCAGAAGAGCATCCCTGCTCCAGGAGCTGCTGCTCTGCTGGACACCCGCTCCAGCCAGGGCACGGAGAGGAAACAATCAGTCCACAATGGCAAGGCCTCTTTCAACTGTTAATATTTCTTGCACATTTGCATATTTAGGAAATAAAGACAAGCCTGAAGCTGTATGACCATGGCCCCCTCTTCTGTAGTTCTTCCTCTTTAATGTTTTACATGTCATGTGTTAGATTGCAAACTCTTTGCTCAGTGCAATGTCTCTGTTCCCAGTTTTGTAGTTTGACACGATGAGCCTCCAACCTTGATTTCAGTCTGAGTGACATGATCATAAATAACCAGTAACAAATAAACCAGAATAAATTTCCACATGGTTACTGAGTCTATCTGAAGGATATAGGCTGCACAACAGCATCCCTTGTGATTGCTTGAAACCGGCGGATCTCATAACCCAAGACTTCTCTAAGCCTGCAAGTAAACAACCTCTCTATGGCACCACCCTGCGCTTCACCTACCAACTCGACTTTCCAAAAATAATGGGCGCTGAGTGAAAATGAAAGGGTTAATTTCTCTCTGTCTCTGGTTAACCTTTCCAGGCTATTCAGTTTCCTTTCAGACTCCAGCCCATCGGAGGCATGTGAGGTGAAGGATAGAATTACACACTGGGCATGTTTCCTGTACTTAGTGGGTGGATAGAGCACAACTTCCGCACTAATAATGTCAAGGTAATTAGGACATCCTGCAAAACCTGTAACAGGGAAGAAATAACCATTGTTTATTGTCATTTCTATTGCTGAGGTGGTGGGCTCCCCTCACAACTCTTCTTGCCTTTCGTTTTGAGCCCATCTCTACTTTAGCAGAGACACAACTCGGCCAAATACAAGAACCCCACGATTCGCAATATGGACTTGGCTAAAATCTGATTTTTTTTTTTTTCCAGCCCCACCACTCCTCCCAGCCCTGTCTAAGGGCCTGAAGCAGTCACTGAAACCAGCACCTCTGTCCCTCATGTGAGCCTCTGAGCCACCGGGCTGCAGAAGCACCTCTCTGGCTCAGCAGTGAATTTATGCAGTGTGACACAACCCCAACAAGATGGATCGAGAGCACATCTCGCACACACACTTCTTCCACAAAGCAGACTCTAGTCTGGTGGTCAGGACAACCCTTGGGCAGACGAGGCAGGGCTCTAGAAAGGCATCTGCCCTCTTGAGAAGAGCCCAGTGTGCAACAGCTTCTTACTGGAGTCAGTTCTCCTCCTGGCTTCTGCTGGAAAGAAACGTTCCTTGCTTGGCTCTTGAAGGAAAAGGCACCAGCACTGACCTTCAAGTGTTATGAAGCCCAGCAGCCCCCTCCCAGGCCATGGGGGCCACAGAGTGGGGTAAGATTTAAATAATTCTGCTCAGTGTTTCCTACTGGCTCCCTTAAAAAACTCCTTTCTTTGATGTAGGCTTTGGTGTATGCCATTTAGAGGAGTGGAGCTCTTCCTCTGCCTGCTGGGAAGCCAGATTTTGGAGAGAACTAACAAACTTGCCTTGGGGCCAGTGAATGTAGCTGGAAAAAAAGCAGACAGGCTTTGGGTAACTGAAACTTTTTTTAGATCTCTGTTTCACAAGATTTTTAGCAGCAGACAACTGACCCTACAGGTTTGCTATGAACTGCCTCTCCTCTCACTAAAAATATACCAAGGATGATATGGTTGCATGGGCACGATACTGGGAACCAGTTGGACGTGCAGCCAGGCCCCCAGCCCAGGGCTCTGCATTCGCCGAGGGGGATGGATGGGAAATGAGACAACTGCGAGACAATGCGCAAGCCTTCGCCTCTCAAAAAACAAAAGATCCTTTGCTCGTCTTTCTGGCTGCAGTCATCACAGCCTGTGCCTGCATACAGATGCCAGCACAACCCGTCCCATATCACAGGAAGCGTCTACGTGGTCAGATGCAGACAGTCATATGGTAGCTCAGCCTCGCCGGAGAGCTGCGGGCTGCTGGGTTCCTGAAGCCATTTAGATGCATTAACAAGGACCATCTCAGTATCATTTAAGCCTTGGCGAGGGAACGTGACTGTGCAAACGTACCCTTGACCGGGGCTGCTAGGTACTAATTCGTGCATACGCTGCCCAGCTAAATGGGCCTTATGTCCATAATGGAATACAGATAATGATCTGTTAAATTATTGCTCTTTCCTTTTGTAAGGTTTCCTGGCTGCTGGGTACTGATGTTCGTAAGCACTTCAAGGAAAGCAACATTGATTTTTCCTCAGGTGGAGGATTTCAGGATGCCGCGTGTCTCTTGTTTGCTCCGCCAAACATATTTCTGAGAGGCATGGTTCTGCACACATTGCAAGCACAGCCTGCATCAATATCCTGGGGGGAATTGTGATTCTAATTAATGACAGAGTCCTTCTAAAGGTGTCTCTATTAAGCTTGTACATAAGGGCAGTCTGCTAGGAAATTTCCCTTCCCTCTCACGTGGCACAAGCTGTTGCCATCTGCAAAAGATATTGACGATAATGCTGAACCTAAATTGTTAAGTGCACTGCTGCTGGGCTTGTGGGGAGAGCCACATGTTGTACAAGCCTTGTCTGAAGGGGCTTGTGTGTAATGAAATTCTGTACTTGCTTTTCAGAACTGCCAGGTTTTCAAATGGCACTTGTGATTGTCATCAAATTCAGCCTGTGAAAGAAAGCTGTGCATTTCAGATGTGAGGGAGAGGCAGGGAAAAAGGATCTCGGGTCCTGAAATAATTAAAGATGACTCTGAAAGAGTCTGAAAAAATGAGATTGTGAAAATAAGTAACAGCATAAGTCAACACAAGATTGCTAGCAATCAGAAGATAATGGTTGTCTGTAACAGTGCTTTTCACCCTACAACATAACATCAGTGTCTAAAGGCTGGTCTCCACTCAGAATTTACTAGCATAATTATACTGCTGAGAACACCAGTATAGCTCTGTGTGGACACACTTACTTCAAAATAAGAACATTCATATAGGGTGGAAATACTGGTGTAACATAAAGTATAATTATTCTGGTAAACTTCCCTTCCCTAAGGAAAAAAAACCCCTTGTCTGGTTCATTGCATGCACTGATTTTAGAAGCAATCTCTGACCCGCAGACGAAAGAAAGAGCACACCCACCCAAAAGACAGGTCCCACAGCCTGTGTGCTTCTCTATCTGCCAGGCTAGAACTAAAAAGCTGAGACTTACAAAAAAATCCACCTTTCCACAAAAGTCTGGAAGGAGGAGGTTGGTGGCTGAAGTGACTAAGTAACAGCAATGCCTTTGGTCTAGCTCACTGTTTCCTCTTCGCTGCTACAACGTGGGAACGAAGCTGTGGGATAACTGGGGGTGGGAGAGCTGCAATGGTTGGTCTGGGCAGTGCCTTTCCCTCAGAGGCTGAGAATTTCATATACAAAGCAGCCTGTGCCTCTCAGCCTTCTGGAGGAGTGCGGGCGGCAGAGGTTAACAACTGACCCCAACCCTTCTGTCTGGGAGTGCGTTGAACTGAGGCAGAGGCAGCAGAAATTCCTGCTGACGGGTCCCGAAGGGTCACCTAGTGATAGACTTAAGCTCTACCCAAACTCTGAAGAATGTCCCTGCTTGCCAGTCTTGCTAGGCCACTGAAAAGGCGGGGATTTCATGGAGCTGCTCAGCTGCAGGATTTTCCACCCAGTTTTCTTCTGAAAAGGAAGATCCCAGCCACTGGACTTGGGCACTGTAATCCTGAAGGTCATCTGTGAGCAGTCCATGACCATTCCCTGCCTCAGCGCTTTGCTCAACTCAGCCTGCAGTGACACAAGTTTCATGGGTTTCAACCACTTCCTTTGCAATGCTGCCTCATAGATGTCCCCATGAGGAATGCCATTTCCTTTTGCTAAGCTTTTCATGCTATTTCTAGTCATGCCCAAGTAGCTATTCTCCTGTCCGACTTAGCATTTGAAGACAAACAGCTCCTAAGAGAGGCAGGTGCCAGAAAGCGCTCTTAGGAGTCCAGCATTAGGACATGAACACTTAATTGCTGCAGG
Organism: Mycteria americana; assembly: GCF_035582795.1. NCBI lineage: Eukaryota > Metazoa > Chordata > Aves > Ciconiiformes > Ciconiidae > Mycteria > Mycteria americana. Next base: position 12,385,249 of record NC_134370.1, read on the forward strand.
CCTTCAAGTCCCAAGCATGTTGCACCAAATCCACTAGCAACTATTAATAGCAATGAAATAAATGCTGTCTTTTGCCCTAGAGACTCTCCACTACTTGTTTGTAGCAGAGGGCTTTTGAAACAAAGCAGAGCTGTCATGGCCTGGATACAGACCAGAGTCAGTTCTGCTCATGGACTGCCTTCGGTTCCTCCCTTTTTCTAACAGAAAGAAGCAGCTGCCCAGGACTCAAAGTTCTTCAGATGTTGATTTAATCTGTGCTCAGAGCTGTGTTTGCCCACAGGAACTTGGAGATGTCGGATAGGTATAAGGAAGAGCTTCTGGTGGAGGGAGTTTGGAGCAGCTCTGCTGTCTGCTCACAGCTGCTGGAAAACAGACTGGGGCAGGACACAGCGAGTGAAAGAGGCCTACAAAGTAATACTGGTCACAGTCACTTTGAACAAAATGTTGTGAATTTACCAGTGGAAACCCTTCAGGAGACAAATGAGTCACCAGAGAGCCCCACAGCAGGCTACAGACATCACCCAGCTGTCAGGGAGGAAACAAATTCCCTTCATTGTGCAGTGCCGTGCAACCAACACATCTGCATCTGGGGACAAGCATCATGTCAGGAAAGAGCATCCAGAAGGGATGACTGGTGACAAGCAAAGAAACTGAGATGCCTTGCAAGGACCCTTCTTTAGAGGCCCTCTCATATTTTGCATGGTTTTATAGGATCCTGAATGGAGCACGTTGCCTTACATGATGCTGTCTGATGGAGGAGACCAGCTGGAGCACTCAGAAACTGCACAGGGCCTCTCTGAAACCAGTGTAGATAACCTGTGCTGGAGCTTAACTGCCAGATGGCATTGGGACTTTCATCAGACAATCAAAGGTCACACAAAACATGTACATATTTTAAAATAATCATTTAAGACCCTCAGAACAGAGGTGACGAGTCTTCTCTACACAGTTACTACAGCTTTGTATAGCTCCAGTTGGTGAGAAAACCTTAAAAGTGCTCTTCTTATAAAAGCAACAACAGAAGAAATATTTCCCATCTCAGCTATCAGTCTGCGAACATTGCAGAACTCAGACTTTGCTTATGAGACACCTTGGATGTCAGCAGTGAGGTAAGTCTACTAATTCCCCCAAATCATGCCTCCTGGTTCTTCAAAGAAAACAGCAGTCTCACTGAAGACATATTGCTCATTGTCATTGAAATTTCTCACACGGAAGAGAAGCAGAGCCATTCCCCACCAGGTGACCCTGTAAGGGACATCCTGTACAGACATGCTAACAGACCCCTACCCCAGCTCCACAGACACCTTGAATGATCGTGAATCCCACAGACACCTTGTCCCGAGTCTAAGTGCTTGGACTTAGCAAACGGCAGAGATTGCCCCTCCAGCTCTGCATGGGAGACTCATGAAGTCATGTCTGCTGTTATTTTTTTCCTTAGTTCACCCTAAGACAATCCTTTGACTTGATCCTAAACCAGTCCCGTTCCTGCCAGGACACAAGTATGTTCCAGCGCCATCTAGCCAGCTTGCCTTAGAAAAACACAGCAGCACCTGAAGCATGAAACCCAGTCCAGAAGTTGTCCGAAAAGCACAAAACTCTCACTGCCAAACCCAACGCCGAAGGTCGCGCTGCCAGCTCTGGTCCCGACGTACACCTTGGCTCGGTAAGTTTGCTAAAGGCCTCTCGAACTAAGTTGGCCAATAAGTTCAGCGCTACCCGGAGTCTGAGTTTCATATGCCATTGCTACCAAAAGAAAAAAACATAACAAGGGAGCTATCGTGGCTTCAGCTAACTTTCATTTCAGGTTTTGTAGTTCCTCTGAATGAGAAGCAAGAAGTGAAACCTTAGGGTGAGGGTGCAGTGTAAATCCCCAGAGAGGTCTAATTAGATGAAAACTAGAGTCTCCGTTCAGCTCCATAATGTGGCTTGACCTACACCAAGACTTTGCAAAGAACTCCAAGCAGGAAACCCAGCCAGCGCTTGGAGGCAGGATGGCTGTGACATGTATGGAAGGAGAGCCAGTGCTAACACAGACTAGCAGCTTTCCTTAAAGGATTTGTTTTCATGATCAGTTTAAGCCAATCTGAGTCTGCTTCCTCCCTGCCATACATTGCCATCAGCTCTCCTGTGTGGGTACCGATCATCACAGGGTTATGTGTAGTGCCAGACTGGCCTGCTGATCCAGTTGAAAACCAAAAGCCTGAAAAGAAAAAGTCTTCAAACAGGTAGAAACTAATCCTTCTCCCCACCCCAAGTGCCAGCACCAAGAAGGGAGGTGGCAGGAAGATGTAGCCAGATGTTCAGGAGAGGACAGGACTGCTTCTTTTGGCCACAGTGCAAACCTAAGGCATAAATCCACACTTCTAGCACTCTAGAGAAATCATTTAATTCGTAACAACTAGCTAGAGTACAGGCTCAGCGTCCCCATTGAATACACTTACCTCAGTGGTGAACCTTCATGTGAAACATTAGAAGATGACATAGAGGAAACCAGAAACTGGACTGCAGTAGCAATAATAGTACCACCTGTAAGGTGACATGTCTGAATGCTGACCTTTTTTACTGAAAGTTCATTCTGCATCTGTCACACAGAATAATAAAAATAGGTATTTGCTTCATCAGTTGCAAACCAACCTGCTTTGTGTGTACTGAGGATCCCCAGCATTGATATGATACAAATAAAAATAAAATTCCAAGGTAGAATGGTTTACTTCTAAAAAATTAACTGACACACACATACATATACATATATATAAAAAAATATACATAAAAATAAGCAAATCAGTATGCTGCACAATTACTTCTGGCCTCATGTGGGTAAAGGCCACTAAATTTTAGTGGAAGAAGTTTTGTGACAGCAGATTTTTCCTTTGTAGCAAACACTATGGTGGATGTCAGCGCGGGCAGTTCTGTAAAGCTGGGCTGATGTGAAGCACCGAACATCCCAGTAATGAGTTTCTGAGATTACGGATTTCTGAATGCCTAATTTTAGAGAACGTGGGAGTGGCACTCCTATTCCATTCGCCTGGGCAACATCAAATAATCTCATGAGCGTTCTGTACTTCTGAAAAGAAATATCAGCCTCAAGCTGGTCCACCTTGGTTCACTGGTCACCAGAAACTGGCCACAGAAGACTGTAGCCTAAAGCTGCATGTCGAAATGAGACATGCATTTGCTTCCCATATGAGCAGTTCATCCTCTTTAGAAGGGAAAGCTGCAAGGGAAACACAACAGCTACTTTCTCCTGCCTTTTGAAACCGTAAAGAAATACTGTAAGCACTCAATTCAGAGGCTTGAGCCTGATGCCCTGTACCTATGGGGTTCCCTGTCCAGCAGCGTAAGCACCAGTTGAGCGGTGCTAAAAGAACACGTGGGGTGTTCTCAACCCACGGGATGGTCTCCCCCAGCAGAGACTTCGCCTAGGCAGGAGCCGTTCAGACATTTCCCCCCAGCCTCTAGTGCAGATGCCAGCCAGTGCAAAGGGCACAGGCGGTTCCTGGCAGTGTGGAAATGCAGCTCCCAACTGCCAAGTCAGGGGAGAGTGACTTGAAATGGCCAGCTTTGCTTGTCCCTAGGACCACAATTTCCTCACTGCAGCATGTAGACGAGACTGCTTTTGCCAAACCTCTCCCCAGAGAGACAACAGTTCAACTTTCACCCGTTGTCCGACTCACCCCGTCCAGAAGACTCACTGGACTGGTGAAAGCTATGGCGTGATATTGCTTACTTGGGTTATAACCCATCACACATTTAAGAATTTGGCCTTTTGATTTGTAAATGTTTTTTATTTTCATTTGAAAGGATTTTAGTACGATTTGGAATCTGTGCTTTCCCAAACACTGGAAAAGCAAAAGGCTCAAAGCTTTGGTCCAGGCCTATCTCCAGGCCAGAACTTGGTGAGGAAACCACTGACAGGACCCAATATTTCCAGTTTTTTAGATCTAAATGCTGACAACAAACCTTCTTCCCTCCCTGATGTTACGTGAACTTTGATACAGCTGCTTCAATAGGCACAAAGAAGGCGACAGCTGAATTGCAGACCTTTCAGCGTCACTCCTGCATCACCTGTGCCTGCATTAACCATGGTAGGGCTGGACTCTTCATCTCTGGATTTTCTAAATGAAAACAAGGATATATTTCTGAGGCATGTGCTTTAAAAAAAAAAACCCAGAAGTTATTGAGCTCAGTGCAAGGATAAGCAAGATGAAAGTCTGTCTAAAAGCACGTTTCAAGTCTGAACAGTAGTGGATCCTGTGTTATAAACCAAGATAACGGGAACACAAATGGGGTTGCTTCTGAGAGTGATCCAAGTTCATGCCGTTGGAGGAGAAGGACAAGTGCTGTACCCCTGATTTTGCCATGAATATTGAGTCAATCTGGTCTGCAACACCAAGAGAGCCAGGAAGTCTCTCCTGGTCACCCATCTAGTTGCCAGCCTCCCCAGATCATCACTTGAGGTAGCAACATGGCAAATGAAGGAGTGATTTGGTGTCACACCATGAATCAGGTAGACATTTATTTAGGAGGCACTTATTTACAAGTAGCCTACGTCAGAGCAAGTCTGTTAGGGCCAGTTATTTGAAAATTACTAAGAAGATCACTGAGCTGATGCAGAGAAGGGCCGATATTTGGGTAGATTCTCTCTATTTAGCGAAGAGAGATACAGAAGAGTTGGCCCGGCAGCAGCCTTTTCTATATAATAACATCACAGTGACAGGAAATGCATGCTGTTTTCCGGCATTGAATTTCTAATTCTGGCATCTTGCTTCCCTCAAACAATTTTTGTCGTGTATGTAGCTGCACTAAAGCATTATTATCTTTTGAAAGCCTGGTTTGCAGCTTTTTGTGCTATAGTCAAACACGAGCAGTTTTTTGGCTTTGTAAAGAGTAGTATATTATTGCTCCGTCATCGGAAAAAACGGAGAAATTTCTTTCTTTTGAGGCAGAGCAGAGTTGCGGAGGGATAGAGGGAGGAAATATAACTCTGTAGCTTGTTATGGGCTGGATGGAGATGCTCTGCTGTTTTTGTCAGTAGCTGTACAGCTCTTATATAATGTTTTTGGGCAATGGCCAGCTCAGCCTCACAGAACTGTTTTGGTCAATGTTTTTTGGAAAGTAGGAGAGGATTTGAATATATCTGATATCTATGGGTAATGGAACGAAAGACAAAGATGATGCAGTTAAAGCTGCAGCCCACATACACGGCTTCTAAACACAGTCCTTGAGAAAGGGATTTTATCAGCAACTCTTCCCTGGCTACGTATGGTAAAAGTACAACTGAATGCTGTGATGGCTAAGAACCCTAAAAGGTACCCAGGACACCCCTACACAGGGAAATAATACTTTACGTTAACCGGCCCCCCAGTACTGCTGGTGGAGTCCCACCTGTATCCAGCACAGAGGCACAGTTTGCAGACCGGGAAGGGAATAAGCACTGTGTTATATAAAAAATTCCTCCCACTAGAACAGCAGCATAGTCACAAGAAGCTTTGCAACCCTCCCGGTTAAAAACAAAACAGAACCAACCCACACACCTAATCAGCGTAGTTACACTAGTACCACATCCCCCTGCCACCTCCAACAGGACACCAGGCTGGGTCAGAGGAGCACCTTGCAGAGAGGCCTGTGATTTAACATACCAAAGTATTTGGAAATTACTGGACAGCAGGAATCCTGAGCTCAATGTATGCCAGCCACCAGAGACAAAAATATCCCAGCATTACATAATACCTATAGCATTATTTATGGCGTACATATTTACCTAGGGGAAAAGGGAATTACTTCTGTTGTGAAATATTTTTCCTGCTTCAAAATTACCACTGTTCCAGTAAATGCTGAAAAGCCACTGGAGATGCCCCTGTTGATGCTCTACGCTGTTAAACCTGCTCTGGTGCGGTAACTGACTGTCACTGTGTCTAAGGGCGGTTACTCCCTTTGCTTGTCCATTCAGGCAAACTAAGTACGCAGTACTGTAATTTTGGGCTTGCTGAGCAGATGACTGATTTGAATAGCCTGAAGTCTGTCTCTAATAACTGCAGCATCAGTATTACATTATACTATTCCTATGATTCCAGGATACACCTAAAGCAACCAGCTGCTTTCTTGGATGGTCCCTTTCAACTGCACCTTCAATTCAATCCAGCACATTTGCCATCATTTCAGTTCCTGTATTTGAAGCTGGTGTGCTGATGCGCGCGTAGGGTGCGGTGTCATCAGGGACTCCTCAGTTCCCAAAAGTACCAGCTGACATCAGGAAGGAGAAAGGAAATGGTGAAAAGTCATTACTCCTGGTGGCATTAAACCTTGAGATTGCATCATGCGGACAAGAACAGCCTCATAAAACCCTCTGTGCCTGCCTGGGGATTTGCGATTTCAGTTTTTCATTTATGAGCTGTAGCCAAATTTAGTTTCAACCTATGACACTCCTCTCTCATATTTGTTCCCATCTATATTCTTGATTCATCCTAAATTAGCCTATGGCCCAATCTAGACTGTAACAGTCAAGGACTCAATTACAACTTGTGTTGCAATCAGGTCTGGGAACAAATGATTTCCGTTTTGTGGTGTTGATGGGAACTGTGCCCATGAAAACTTGAACCCAGAGAAAGCCAGATGGTCCCATCAACTCCCTTGATGGGAGAGAGGAGCGGTGCTGGCAGAGCTGCTTTTGCACTGTTGTGCTGGACTATTATGAGAGCAGATTTCTTTCTCCATCCTTTAACCCAAGCTCACATACACATTTTCGGTGGGTGGCACATCTGGCTCTCAAACTTATTGTTTTTCTGACTGACAGTTGGCAGAAGTTGGTGGGTGATTTTCATGACAAAAAGGCTTTTGTTTGGTGCTCCTTTCCAGCTAGCAGATGAGAAGCAAAGACACACAGCAATATTCAATGAACACAGCGCAGCTCTTTCCAGGGATATTTTCTTTTTGAGCCTTTTCTGTAACAAAAATAGCTTTTCCACAGAAGTCTACACATTTCTGGAGAATTTATATATATATTATTGGTGTTACTCCTCCAGAATAAACATAGATATTTTATATTTTAGCCTATCTGCTGGGAAGACTACTCAGTTTGAACAGCCTCCCCAGAAGAATCTCAAAAATGAACTGAACAGATTGAACTCAAGTTTCAACCTCAGATTCCCCTAACCAGTCTAAGCAAATTCAGCTCAGGTCGGAATCTTATAAATGTGAACCAAATGAACTTCCCCATACTGCTCTGAAATAGGGAATTACTGCCTGCATTATATAAAAGATTATTTCAGTCTTGCACAGAAATCTGTTTGCCCAAGGTCACAAGAATATTCTGGCAGAAGCAAGAATAAAAATCTTGATTTCTTGTCTCCCAATCTGCCCTTCAGGCAACTGAAACCAAGCAAGTACCCTGGGGAAGGAGATATGCAAGCACCATGCCAAACGGGGAATAGGAGGGGAAGAGAATTTGACATTGTGACAGGACAAATATTCTCTTCCTCATGGGAACTGTATCTCTAAGGCCCCTTCCAGCAGATGCTGGAGCTCAAAGAAAAGGCTGATCTTTGTTCTTGTACCTCAGGAGCGCTGGGATCCCACAGACAAGCCGTAAAACCAGAGCACCGACATCTCCCATCGCTTCGCTGACATCCCAGGAGAGTTCACATCTGACACCAATTACTCCACTCACTCCAGATGGTTTTCAAATACAGATCAGCAAATATTTAAGGTGTGTTTTTCCTTTTTAGCAACTGCTTTTCTCTATGGCGTAAAGAAATGCCCATTAATGAATCAATAAGAGAGGAAATCAACGGAGGAGTCAGAGGAGTGTGTGATTTGCTCCCACACCTCACTTCCTAAATCGCTTCAAGACTTTAACTGTGAAACGATTCTTCAGCATGTTAAACGCGTTAAAGCAAAGCTCAGTTCCGGGCTTTAGCTGCCCAGCGGTGTCCCCTTGGGTCTCCCAGCCCGCCAACCCCAGCAGCTAGCACCCATCGCCCCAGCTTCTCTCATCATCTCTGGCTGGTGGCACCGCGCTGACTCCCTGTGCTGCCTTCCCTTCATTGCTGTACCCCACTGTGATACAGGCTGGTGCTGAAGAGGAGGCTGCCTTTGTGAGAAAGGCCGGATGAACAGAAAGGCTTCTCGCCTTTCAAACCCAGGAAGGCACGCCGTCCCCACAGCACGCCTGGCTCTGCACTTCTGTGACAACCCAGCCACCGACTACCGTCCGTGAATCCTACTTTGCAGTGGGGCCCTTGTGCGGCAGTGGGCTGACGCCACCGCCACGGCAAGGTCTGGAAGATTTATTTTTTTACCTCCCTCTGAGTAAACCTCCATGAAAAGACCAAGTAGCACCTGGCTGCTGAGAGGAAGGGCGGGCTGGTAAACCTTAATAATACCGTGCTCACTTAGAAGCACCCTTTGACAGAGGACTGACAGGCATTGCCAGCACACTGGTTTTCTAAGTCTGAATTTGGGAGGGGCTGAGGGTATGCAGTGGGAGGAAACAAGTGTCTAAATGTGGAAAAGGCACATGAACTGTTAGGCACCATGCTGTCAGGTGAGTAATCAAGACCATCCAGGGCTTGCCTGGATTACCACCATTGCAGCAGTGCCTAGAAACACTGGTCCTGGTCTGAGCCGCCCCATGCTCCTCAACATGGTGCAAACACAGAACGAGGACCGTCCTTAGGCAAAGAGGATACCCCAACCCACGGCACCACCAACCCACTCACCTCCAGTTGCTGTCAGGCTTGTTCAGCTTAAGAAAAAAAAATAAATCTGTAAAAGCCTGTTGGGATCTTTGGACAAGACCCAGAACCCCTCCTACATGGCATCTGTAAGAAAAAATAGGTTATATCGCATTGGTCACTGAGGATAAGTCCTCATAATAAAGCCTGGGCCTGCTTAACTTAGCAGGCATTAATACTGACAAGAGTTCAGGGTTCATCAGTCAAGCTAATTTGTTGAACATTACCCTGCTGTTGCTTATCTGGGATAATCTTTCCTGCTGGAGGAGGGCAGCGGCAGGCTAACGCGCTTGCTCCCCCTTTGCATGAACTAGTTTTATCTTCCAGCCAGTGCTCCTGCTCTATTATAGCATCTCTGTTTAAAGGTGGCCACAAAGAGGGAAAAACGTGTATCAGTGCCCTTTTTCCTTCTATTTCATGATGTGCCAAGGAGACAAAGAAGGCTTATTTCATTATGAATACTGTATCTGTGCAGTTTCAGCAGCAGTACCAGAGGGCTGATATCATGATAGGGTGAAACAGAGAGTTTAGGAGCAAATTGGTTTTGAAAAGCCTCTGTGAAACTTGTTTTTGATAACCCCGATTTTCATTTATTTTCCCAATACACACTTGGGAGAAAAAGTTGTGTGGAGATATGCCTGCCTTTTCCGTCAGGAGCTGAGAAAACTTTTACTCATCAATTCACTTGTGAAATTCTCCAGCAAAAACAACTGCCTGGAACCTTTCAAAAACACAGAACGTGCAATATTAGAAGGGATCCGAAAATAACCCTTCCCTTGACAAAGCCTTCAATGAAGGCAGAGTAAATTGTGAGAGCAGACTGCTTTAGCAGGGAACCATCAATGGAATGGAGCAGGGGAAGGGCTGAGGGACTGCGTGTTCACTGAAGCATATGGTTACCAATTTGCTGGACATATGTTGTATTCCCCACAGGGCACAGAAGGACTTTTGAATTAAAGGGTGTAAATCATTGGTTATCACCATAGAATTAAGTTCTATTCTAAATGTACAGAGTCTAAATATATACCTTTTTCTCCCCAGAGATCTCTTCCCCTACTCGCAGATCAAAAAAAAAACAAACCACCAATCACACTGTGCATTGCTTTTAAGAAAGAAAATGAAAATAACTGTTCACACAGACTTTCTTCCCTTTATTATAATACTTTTGGGGGGCACGGAGGGACAGAAAAGGGCAGGGAGAAAGTAGAAAGATAGAAAAATGTCTTGGGACATTTTATCCCATAATTTCCAGAGGAAGCCATTGATCACAGATGTGCTTTTACACCACAGCAGCACCTAATTATTTTTCAGGACTGTTGCAATACTTGTTTAGGAATCTCTGAATAATAGAACCATATGGTAACATTGTCAGAAGGAGAAAATAGGAACCCAGTAGGCTGGGGGGAGGGAGAAGGCATTAAAATGTGCTGGCTGTAAATAGAAAACAATTTGTCAAACAAAGAATGAGGAAAAAGGAGGAATGTGAATTGTTGAAGATAAAAGATTTTCTTCATGTTCTCTGGAGAAGACTCCAAGAGCCTCGTTCTTTGTTTCCCAGCCTTTTTGCTACGGTCATTCCCAGAACATCTGTCCTGTGAGACTGGGTATGGTGCTGTTGCAAAATTTTTGGAGGACTGAAGAGGAGCTTGGACAGTTGCTTTACACCAGGGCAGGAGACCTGGACATGACATGCATGGGGACTTCTGGATGTGCCATTGGTTGTGTGCGGTCTGATGCTTCTGTGAAAGCTTCTCCTGGTGTCCTGAAAGGTGCTGAAGCAGCTATAGAAATATGGGAGGCTTTGCCATGGAAGCTTTTCACTTGGGACAGTGTCCTTCTGGACAGAGGTTGTCCAGGCAATCCTGGTGTCTCCAGCTTCACAGCCATAGGAATGCAGACTTGAGGCACCCACACTCTTTCTTGGAGAAGTTAAGCCAGGACCCACTGAAGGGTTCGGCTCTCACAGGCACACTGAAAGAGCTCCTTTTAGGCCCAAGAGCTTCCACCTATGCCCGGAGAAATAGATGTGTATGTAATGGATAACACATACTGGGGGGGGGTAGTCCGATATGCCCATGATGGTGTCAACTCTATTTTACATACACTATAGTTACAGTTCACCCAGAGCCCAGGACGTTCTGATGCTCCACACTTGCAGCTGGGCTGTGAGATATCCCAAAATCCCAAACAAATATCCAAAGTCCTCAAAATCCTTCTGGATAAAATGCTCACTTAGAAAGAAGAGAGCTGCCTGAGAAAAACCCATGCCCAATAACTGGTAGGACCGTGCTGGAACACTACCTCAGCTGAGCTCTCCTCCCCTGACTTATCTACACCCTTACTGCAAAGTGGGCAGGTCAGAGCTCAGCTTCAAAAGCAGCCTGGGCTCTAATCTGCCTCACCGGATGGACCAGAAAACACACGCTACAAGTGCGCGTGCACTGGCGTAAGGGCTCCTTCTCTAAGTGGTTACAGGACTGGGAGCTAAGGTAAGTTTCCAGGATAAACCTACAACACAGCACCAAACACAGGAGACACACACACACACACACACACACACACACGCAAGAGGCGGCTTTTTCCACCACACAGCTTGAGGTGAAATGACTCTACATGCTACTCATCTGCGTGGGCGTTGCAGTGCAGGAAATCCACCCCGCTGAAATCAAGGCATCAGAAGGAGAGTGGGGCTGTGCACGGCGCTGGAAGGAGCCTCTCCTGAACGAGAGGATGCCACTGCACTGATCACAATGTCCCCAGCATGAGGCAGGGGCAGCTGTAATTGTGCAAAGCGCTCTCTATTCATTACCCTTCACTGAAGCTGTGTTCTTGATTGTGCCTCTCAAAAAAACTTCAGGGCCACTTCTTTCTTGTTCTCAGCAAGATGCAGTTTCCTCTCTCCTCCTGGAGAGTACATTTAATCATTCTGCAAGGGACCAGCAAGTTTAATTGGCCCAATGAGCTAATTTTAGCTATTCATTCCTGACTTCAGATTCACTTCAAATACACTTTATGAACAGGAAATATAAATGCTAACAGTTTCAGGGTCACATTTTTCCAAGGGGCCCAGAAATCCTCACTGCAGCTATGTTCTTTTGCCTATATAAATAACTAAAGTCACAAATGATAATTGCTAATTATCTGTTAATGTGCAGAGAGCATCAGGTAGCCGGATCTCCAGAGGGCATTCACTGCAACCACAACTGATTGCAGGAACAAAAAATTGGAAACTGCTTCCCCCACACACAGGCCCATAACGTCACTGAAGGACTGGAAAGGGGAAGGAAATACGAAGACCTGTGTTCCTTCCCTCAAAAACCCCCAAACCTAAAGAACCTGAAGAAAAGCCAAGAGAACTAACTACCTAGCCTTTGACAAAACCGAAAATGACTACTCAGTCTATTAAAAAATAACTACAGATGACGTTAAGATATGTTGCCATCATCCTTGCTCAAATAAGTAAGTTTCGAAGAAATAAGAACAAACTCTTCATGCTTATTTCTTTTATTTTCTTTAGCTAGCTATAAAGGAACTAGTCTGGGCACAGGTAGTAATCTCCCTACGCCAAGAAACTCTCTACAGGCTAGTTTACTCTGCTAAGACTCAGTTTACTACTGATAATTAAAGCAGTGTAATGTTTTTCATTGACCTGTCATTAATCTTGGCCCACGTAAATCCCTCTGGATTGCCTCAGGTGCTGGCTAAGGAAGGCAGTGACCATGTGTTAGCCAGGCCTAGACTCAACTGTTTCTCCCCATCAAGACCCAGACCTATCACTCTTCCAAACACTTTCCAATTTTACATTATCTCTCTGCTTTTGCTTACCATTGCCAGCTTAATCTCCCTGTCCCTTCTGGCTTTCTTTAGCAATTACCATTTCCTAGATTTCCCTTTTTCACACATGAGTTTTGGATTATTTTCTTCCCAGATTTAGAAGTCTGCCCAAGCCCAACCTCAGTGTTGCTTTCTGCCCAGGTTTTTAATCCTCCCAGATCAATTTGTATTGTCTTTTGTCAACACTGGTTGCCACAAAACCTCTCCTATCTTGCCATGATCAGCTTTTAAGTATTTTGTTAATCTTTTTTGCTCGGGGCAGAAGAGGAACATTTTAAATTTCCAGCTCTGCACCAGAAGAGCCCAGCACACTGCTCAGGGGCCAATGCATTGCACAAGAAATATGTTCCCTATAGACATTCCTAGATGACAGGGTGGAAGTTGCATGCGACAGACCAAACTCTGTTTTCTTAGTGATTCATAAAGGATTTGCATCTACAACAGACACCTAACATAACAATAATTACATGCCTAAATCCTTAACAAACCACACCGCTAAGAAAGACTTCCCAGATGAATTTATCAGAAAAAGGTTCAAGTGATAGCTTCTTCTGCTGCTGTGCTTATATATCTGACCTAGAGACACCACTTCCAGACTAAGAGCAGAGTTTCAGTTTTCATGGCTCGTTTCACTGTTGACTTATCACTTATTCTTTTATGAAGGGATCACAGCAAGTGCCAACAAAGAGAGTATTTTCTGGATGTCCATGGGAACAAGAAAAAGACCCAGAGCATCCTATAAAGAAATAAAATACATTAATAAAGACTTGCTGCTCCAGACACAGTGGGGCAATAAAAAATCAACACTGTAAACTGTAAGTAGAGAAATTCATGGGGTACTTTGTCTTATTTAGGTTTCCCTATCTGCTTGCAGAGATAGCTCTGTTCTCTGAACAGCCAGTATGTTCAAGATTGCTTTAAACTGTGCGGCTATAACACAGCCACCTTAGATAAAATGTAAGGCTTTCTGGATGGACAGCAGTCAGTCAGGGGAAGCCTTTTTAATGATGATATGAATTTGAAAACACTCATTTCTTAAAATCATGAAGGTGACAAGTGGATTCAATTAATTCAGCCTGTGATCTTCTATTAAAATTTTCTGGGCAAGAATAGCTTCCATGGAGCTGAGGCTGGGGGCTTGTACACGCTCCCTTGGGATGCTGCACTTGGAGTCCAATCATCCCTGAACCCACTCTTGTCCAGCACCCTTTGTGACCCAAGAAGATAATTTGAGGCTTAACTCTAAAAAATGGCCACATAAAACTCTAGACAGGATTTATTTTCATCTCTGCCATAATGCTAGTGAGTAGTGGGTATGCAGCAACAGATTCACATTTCCGTCATGTCAGCTCTGCTTAGCATCCTTCCACAGTTTCTTTTTGGTCACACCACTGACTAACCTGACAGCGACTAACGTAGCATGAAGCAAGGTAACATGATCAAAGAGCTTGAGAGATATTAAACCAAATACATTGCAATGAAATTTGTACCACTCCAACTGCTTTCCCTCCCTCCTCTTTTTTCTTGAGAAGAGCGCAGGTGGGAAGAAATGTGGTATTCAAAACCAGAAAGGGTCTTAAAAGCAAGCCATGTGAATCCCTCAGTCCAGTAACTTGAAAGCTGACCTTTATTTCGGGAAGTTTCCAGCAGTGCCAGTAAGCTGAGAGAGAGGGGAAGAGAGGACCTCGCTCCTAACCAGGGCCTTTCCCGTGCTGACGGTGTAGGCACTGCCACTGTTCAGTGGAGAATCCCCACAGATGACTCAACGAGCTAGACAACACTTATTAGTTACAACCTTCATTTTCTTCCCTTTATGCTAAACCTGGATCTGCTCTTTCCCCAGAGCAAGGTCAGAGCTGGGCCCTTCCCCTCTTTTCCTTTCCTCCCTGACCCCTATTTTGAATATTGCTGCTAAAGTATGATGGCCTAAAAAGTTCTCTTCATTTGTACCCAAAAAGTCATCCACATTTCGGGGCATCAGAAGGAAAATGATGCTGCTGTCCACAGCTTTCAACCCTTTCCCCTGACTCTGACTCAGGTTATCCAGTGCCTTGACTCTCCATTTCTTTCATGGCTCCTTGGGTGCTTTATACCCTGTGGTGCAACCCAAGAACACTGGTTATGATATATTCCTGTTTTAAGTTACTCCAGTTTTCTTAGTAGGCCTTTTGCTGAGGAACTGCTAGTTTCTTCAACCTTAGTGTCATAATGATGCTGTCTTCCTGAAAGAAGGAAACAAAGGAAAGAAAGACAGAAAGGACACAAAGAAAGAAAAAGAATACAAACAACCTGCTTAGCATTACCACCAAGATGTACTTCAAAGCTACAGAAATGTTCACGAACTCCTGCACCAAAACCTAGCTATGGTTAACCAAAACAAAGCTATTCTGTAGCATTATTAATGACAATAAGGGGTAAAATTACAATCAAGTTTCCACTGAATCCACAGTACTGCAGCTCCATTACATTGGTATCTTAGTAAAGAAACCCTAGACATCTATTTAAAATTAATTAATTTTTCCACAGAAATACTCTTATGAAGTGTCCATGAAATTAGAAATAATTAACACAAGTGAGATACTGCTACTTTTTTGCTTTCATAGGAATGGTTTACAATGTCTGTTGGGACACAGAAAATACCAGATTTTGCAACAAGCAAACCTTCTCATTTTTCTCTCTTTATGAAGTGATTTTCTAACTCAAGCTAACTTAACAATATCTTTCTACTTCTTGCTTTTTAGTTTGATTAAAGTTCTCACATGTGCCTTTAACCTCCTGACTTGCCCTGGACTTTACAAGTCTTTTCTGAGGTTTCATTTCAACCTACTTCCCCACCCCTGATAATTCAGACTCTTTCCACAGCATAAAAATACATCTTTTTGGCACCAGCCATTCAGAACATCTTCTGGTGTTCGTATTGTTCAATCCACCTCTTTCAGCATTGACTCATCTCTGTGACGTCCACTATTATCTATCCTGTCATTTCTAATTCATGCCTCACAGCATTATGATGTGTTTTCCCTTCCACACTGATGGACAGATACGGTTCGAAAGAGAGAAGTTATAGAAAATAAAGGGCTTTCCTACAGATCTCATGTCAGCTGGGTTACTCCACAATGACACATTTTTCATCAGAACCCCCACCAAAAACAGAGGAGACCTCTGTTCCCCCAAAATATCAGCCTTTCTTTAGCTGGATGTCCTTAATCACCATTTGTTAATTCGCTGCATTCCCACTCAGTGCTGTTCTACGCGCATTTTTGTACTTGTGTAACTTTAGCAGTTAAAGTTGAGCCGTTTCTCTATGAAATGTCTATAAAACATAAGCTTTAAAAAGGTGCTTATATTTCAGGAGTAAGTCTTACTGACGTAAGGACCTCCATTCGCACTTAACTGCGCCTGTTCCCAGAAGGCTCATACCATGCAGATGTGCCCACGTGTACGTGGCTCTGGCCACCTTGGCACAGATGCTGCGCACAGACCAGGCACAAACGTCTGAGACCCCACTTCTGGCCCTTGAGCCCTCCTGCGACAGGGTTGCCGAGGGTGGCTTTCGCCCCTCGGAGCTGGAAGCTTTAGGGGTAATTGACCTAATCAAAGAACACAACAAGCAGCTACTCTGAGATGTTTGACTGAACCTACCCGTGCCAGTCATTGTCCTTGGTAGTTTCATGGTTTTTGGCAGAAATCACGTGAATACCCGTGTTTGTGTGGCTGTTACCAGAAACCAGACTAACCCAATAGGTTCTGCTTTAAGGAACAGCAATGCACTAACACAAGGAGTTTCTTTACGTGAGACAGATGAGTGGATAACAGGTGGTACTTAGCAGACCAAAATGAGTAGCGAGAGAGTAGGATGTGACAAAAAAGCATTATTTAGGGACACAGAAAAGAGACAAATCAAATCATTGACAACAGCAATCTGAGGACACATATCTTGCCCAGGAAATAACAACAGGAAAACAACGTTTTGAGTTGTTACCTACCGTTGTCCCGCAATCGCCTTACGGCCTCATCTCGCTGCCATCAGCAGTGACCTGTGCAGCTATTAGCACTGTTGCTAGCTCAGCACTCTGCTCCCTGATTTCCCGCTTCAGTGCAACAAGTACTTCACGCTCTGATCGTAACTCGGCAAGGAGGTATGTTGTTCCCACCAACACTTCTGATGGAGAGGTCTTTCACAGTTACCCAGGATATTGTATCTGTGAAAGATATCCTAGATATCATACCCACAAATATAATATTGGAAGAATTCCTGACAAAAATCAAGTAAAATCACGGTGACCTACAAAGCAAGCCTGAAGGCGTCACCCCCACCCCCACTGGCCTACAACACTAGGAAGGTAAATTATTGCACATTAACATCAGGTTTTGCTTTTCCTGTGAACTACAGCAGTGGCAGCCTCCCAAAGCTAGGGACAGCGGAGAGGAAGACGGTGACATCCCGTCCACTCTCACAGAGGCTGCAGACCCCCCTGAGAGCAGGTCTGTGACAGGGGGAGTTCCTGACCTCCCATCTCGCACAGCCCACGGTCAGCGAGCACCGCCACCCAGCCCGCTCTCTCCTCAGCTTGAGGTGAATCGAGGTTTCAGCCACACATTTGTGTTCTGCTCCAGGTCTGGGGAGCTACTTGCTGTTTTGGAAATTTGAGGGCAAGGGAACCAGCAGCCTTTGGAGGCTGGTCAGCAATACCGATTCATACACCCGGACAACTGGACTGATCCTAGACAGACCATG
Source organism: Mycteria americana (assembly GCF_035582795.1). NCBI lineage: Eukaryota > Metazoa > Chordata > Aves > Ciconiiformes > Ciconiidae > Mycteria > Mycteria americana. Next base: position 12,402,553 of record NC_134370.1, read on the forward strand.
TTTAGGAAAGGGAAAGCTGCAGGGAATCAGCTTTGCTCAGCAGCAGGTGATGTAACGTCTCTGGAAAGCAAGATGGGCAGAGAGCTCTGATGCATCCTCTCTCTGTCACCAGAACGAGCACTGGGGATGGAGGATATTCATACAAACGTGGGAAAAAGCAGAACAGAGGGAGGAAGGAACAAGCAGACGGGGAGGAGGAGGTGCTGAAAACCGGCAGGGGAACAGCTCTTTCTGGGAGAGAGTAGAAAGGATTTTGCGTTGAGGAAAGCTGTCGCCAGTTATTTTTGTACAGATTTTAAAGTTCACCAAACCCAGCTCTGGAAGTTGCATGTTGTGTTTTTGGCTGGCAATATCAACATACCATATGGAGAAGCCTCAGTTTGAGCTTTACAATATTGTTTGGATTTGATATTGACGTATTTTCATTACTGAACCTGCCTTGAATTGTATGTTCTTTTCTTTTGATGTACGATGGATGAAACAAACCCATAAAACAAAGCAGCAAAAACTAAAAACAACAAAAGAAATGCACAGGGAAATTCCTGTATTTTGAATTAGACCTGAAATTCATTGACTTTAGCATCCTGTCTTTAACAGCATCTACCAGACACTGTAGATTCCAGACAAGAGGAAGAGGCGAAATACTATACTACTGTAGATGTCATGGATGCTGTTTCTCCATCTGTTTGTCCCATTATTATTGGACTGCTTCCCTGTTTTAGGGATTTGCTGAACTAGTGGGGTAAAGGGGGGAACAGTCTAAAGATAGTCCTTACATTTACTGGTATAATAAGAAATTAAGGGCAACAGCTCCCACCTTCTACGCTCTGAGAAGATCCCTAGTAGAAAATAATCTGGAACAAAAACTTGGCATGGATGAAAGCATGAAGGGAGTGAAACGTACAGGGAACAGAAGAACTGGAGGTCCCAGAGACGCGGGAGCTAAAACCACTTTCTAGTTTTTCTACTTGTAAAGCTTTTCTCTTGTAATGTTTTATTCTTCTGCTGAAATTGTGCCATACATACTTTGAAAAGCTCAGGGCTTTTGTCACTCCAGACCGCTGATCACAGCCACCAAAGGCAAGACTGTCAGGTAATTAAATGCCATGCAGCTAACCTGCTGACCTGATCACAGCGCTTGGCATTGGAGCCTGAGGACCCGATCTAAGGTGAGGAGAACAACCATGGCCTTCAGGTCAGCCCAGCTACTGCTTGAATGGAGCTGCTGAGGATGAGCAGGAAAAGTCAGAGGGTGGGTGCAAGTCTCCAGCCATGAGAACCACTGTCAAGAGAGAAGGGCAGCTTACCTTGCAGACCCAGCATGCTGTACGGATATCAGTTAATTACATGGACTGTTGTCCATGGGGAATATGAAAATCCCAAGAAGGAACCTCTGAGCTGCATGGAGGAGCTGCAAGAATACAGGGGAAGTCTAAGGGAGGCCAGCTTCATGAGGCCCAAACCAGCATTTGCACATCTGAACTTCATTTGGGTTTTTTTTTTTAAATAATGTATTAAGATTGCAAACTTTTTAGAACATGAATACTGTTGACTACATTCTTGTCGTGCTTAACGCTTTGCGTCCTTGTCCTGGATAGGGTATGTCATTGCTACTGTAATATGAAATCCAACATCTAACAGTATCCAGCAAACACCGTGTACTAGATTTGAACCCGACAGCTGTGCAGTGAAAGATTTTGCATTTTGTAAACCTCTCTTCAGCCAGCCACTGTTCCTAGTTGATACTTTTTGCTACAAGCTGCATTTTAATAAACTATACTTTCCTCTGCTAATTATCATCAGCAGCATGAAATCAAGCAGTAGTAAAAGGCTCTCCTACGCATCTCTTCCTCCTCCTTGCAGCCCATGCCGCACCAAACCTCATATTTGCATTTTCAGAGACTGCTTGCCTGAAACGTAGTTGAAGACGTACAGATCATCTGTTTACAGTAACAAATTATAGTAATTTCAGTGAGGCTTTCGTGACAATTTCACTCCTAATGTGGCTATTTTTGATACGCAGTTAAAACACAAGAAAGACGATGGTGAGATGATCGGAAAGCTTGCGAAGACGTTAGATGAAGAAGGAATGCTGTAGTAATCTTTGCTATAGATATAAGAAAAGCTATACTGAAAAGAGAGCCTCTTTTCCCTTCCTGGAGCTCCAGATGAGGAAGTTACAGGTAGGTGACCGCAGCAGTGGGCTGTGTGATGCTACACCTCTGTAGCCGGTGTGCGTTGTGCTGTGCAAGGCAGAACCCCGCTAGCCATGACCCTGCTCCAACACCTCTGCTGAGCATCTCTCTAGCAGCAACTCCAGCACTCTCTTCCCTTGGCATCTCTGTCTATTCCTTAGCCTTTCTACAGACCACAGAGTATATCCATCCTCCAGGTAGCTGCAGGAGCCATGCAACACAAGTTCAAACTGCTGCTTGGTTCACCTCATGAGATTTCCTACTATGGTTATGGCCTCTGGTCTGCATTTATTAGAGCCCGGTGACATGGGGTGCCCAGCGCTCTGCTGCAGAGTCAGAAACATGGGAACCTTTTTCACTGGTCTCATGTCACCACAGCTTGCAGAAAATGTGGTGTTGGTACAGATTTAGAAAGAAGCGTGGACAGCAAAGGGAATTACTCCATTGTGGTTGGGATCAAAGGATCCCTGGAGAAACAGCTTGTTCATTACACTGGGCACTGGCAGAGAAACTTAGAGACCAGTGACCAACACAGAACAGGTCTCTGATCTCCCTGTAGATATTCACTGCAGGGAAAAGCTGCATTGGATTCAATATTTTCAGGCTTTTCCTGTACAAGTAGGAAAAAGGAAAAGGAAAAGGCATAGACTCATTTTTAATTTGCACTGAAGGTCACAATTAAAAACTGACACTACACCTTAGGGAAAAAAGAAGAAGAAAAGAAAAAGAAACACTGCCTTTGATAATATCACTGATATCACTTACTTGGACTTTAGCTGATGTGACTGATATCCCACTAGCCTGCCTACTTGCTGCTCAGTTCCTAAGACTCTGCTGCTGGTGCTTCTGAAAAATGTTTCCACCTCTGCTTGTGCTGGAGTTGGAGCAGTGGGACGGAGAGAGAAAAAAAAAAGCTGCTGCTGAAAACTCAACACTGTCACTGTGCCCTCATTTCTACTTGTAAGAGCATTTGTGCAACGCTAACCCAGCTCTGTCAGCTCATAATCTTTAAAGGTTTATTACCACAAGCACTGCTGAGGTAGCAAGCAGTCATATTGTTCCCATCGCAGAGCGGATCAGATGATTTGCCCAAAGACACCTGAGACAACTCAGGTCTGCCAAGCCAAGGCACGGTGCTGTGCCACCTTCTGACTGGCTCAGCTGACCTCTGTTCCTCTCTATTTTCTGCCACGCTTTCAGAATATCCACCAGTTTATTCTCAGTTTTAAAAGAAATTAAAACAAACAATTATTTGCACAAAGAACAGTTTTTCTGTCAGAAATGGCAGCCGAGTACATTAAATCTTGAAAATATTAAAAGTAATTCTGGAACCCAAATACTCCCTGAATTTCATTAAATGCTTGGTTAAAGTTCTTAAAAATGAGCCATAGTCCAAGTCCTATTAACAGATTACTGCTGTTAGCAAAATTCTCTCTTTTCATCACATGAGAAAGAATATGAAGCATTGATGAAATTACATAGATTAATAGGATATAGGAAGTATTACTCAACTACTCTGACCCCATCGAAGTAACCCCGTTATTTTTACAAAGCTATTGATCAAGCAGAGACAGCTGGAAAACACAGCTGACATTGAACACAAGTGGCTTCCATGTGCATAACTATTGATTAATTTAAGAGAATAAATGTACATATAAATTAGTATTTTTGCAGGGATGCAGCTATAATGAACCGCAAAAAGCTTCTGTATAAAAGAAACAGTAACCTGACAGGACAGAAAAACAGCATCTTCTAGGCAGAAGACAGTTCTGGAAGATACTAAGTTCTCACACGTGTATCAGAAAGATAAGACTTCACATGTTTTACTCTTCAAGCAACAACAGGTTATATGCAGATGAGATGTAAACAGAAAGTTTCTATCAAAAGCCTGGAATCGTCCCAGTTATAAGGCAGATAAATTGACCCAGGGGAAATTCAGGTCAGTAAGAGAGTAAAGCAGCGTTGCAAAACTGACTTTGTAATTTTCAGATTGGCAGATCTCAGTTATATTTTTTAACTTCTTTTCCCCATCTCTGACTTTCCTGCCAGAAATGAAATACCAGAATTTATGCCAGATCTGACACTGATCTTCAGGAGAAACAGCCAGGTCAACCCCCCTGCACTTGTCCAAACCCACTTGGCACGTGGGAGGAAGGATGGTTCTGTGGTTAAGTCAACTGAGAGTCGGATTCTGTTCCCTGCTTCCTCTATGACTGTGGGTGCCTAAAAATTATAAATCATTCCTCTGATAAAACAGAGGCTGCAGAGGAATTTCATTCATCAGCGTGAGCGACCATGCTCGGATGCTGGAACGTTAACATATGACAAAGTCTGTATGCGCAAAACATCTGCATGGTACAACTACCACTGCATTTGAGTTAACCCCACAGAATTTATGCCAGATCTGACACTCCTCATACTCAGGTATGCTGTTGCAAAGACAGGGTCAATGCACACAATGGGATACAACGTGGATTGCACTGTTCTGCCACAATTAGTCCCAAAGTTTTCATTTGGCCCTCATACAGGATTTTACTTAAAAAAAAACCCCAACAACAACAAAAAAACCCAAACCCAAAAAACACTCAATCAAAAAGAGCATCAAATGGAGATACCAGCCTGGTAGACAAGGCATCACTGTCTATAGCCAACAATGTCCATTACAAACACGGGAAGCAAGAGGCTGTGAAGCATATATTGCTTTAGCTGTATTTTTACCTGTATTGCCTACAGGCATTGCAGTTTCCTATCTCTCACCTATTTATACTGTGCCTACAAGAGTATGTGAGCTGGTGGCAAACTCTGCTATCTCTCATGCTGAAGTTGAAAGGAAATCAGATTCTCCTCCAAGAAATAAATTGAGGTAGATAAATCCTTAAGATGAGCCAGCACCTGACAGACAGAGCCAGAAAACTCCGCTTTCTCTGCCTCTGTTTCTGTAGCACACCGCTAAAGAGACAGCTCTGCTCCAGTCCACCGCAGAGTTCATTAGGAAGACACTGCATGATGCATCAGACGTAGGTGTGCGTGGGAAGCAAAGTTCATAGTTTCACAAAGCAGTTTGCAAATGCTTTTCTAAGCATGTGTAGTATCATTTGCCTCAGCTGTTTAAACTCTTGCGTTCAGAGCTCTGCTCGCTAGAGTACTTCAAGCTACACAAGAAAAATTTAATTAAAGCTTCATAAATATTTCTGTAAAGAAAGCTAAATGAATTCTGCGCAAGCAAAAGGAAACAAATTGACTGACACCTCTATGAGCTGAATTCCCTGGTTTACTTACAAAGCAGTCCAAGGGCAAACACAAAGCCAGTTTTCCTCCTACACAATATACGTCAACCTGAGGAACCTTCTAGGAAAGGCAGGAAAGAATGCATCCATTCATTCATTCATTTTCTGTCCTAAGACTACCAGCTAAGGAGACATAGATGGGGAGGGGGAAGGAAAATAAAAACTCTGTGCGAGGCAGACCCCTGCCTGTTACAGAGGACTTGATGAAGGCCACTAAATTATTTTAGATGACCTTTAAAAAACAAAACCAACAAAAAACAAAACCAGGAGGCATTCAAAAGCAGGCTTTCTAATAGGGAAAGGATACACACACCTACCTATCCTGCCCTTAGATGCTTCCTTCAAGAAGAGAGGTGGAGAACAGCACAAAGAAAACTTACATTGCTGCTAGAGTCATATGAACCTTTTCAGCAGCAAAAGTGCTCCAACCTCCAGATACATTAGGAGGGAAGTGACATTTATAGCCCTATTGAAAACAGAAATAAAGAAAAGCAATGAAGAGAGCAGTTGTTTCCCCTGCCTGCCTTCCTTCCTCTCTCGCCTCCCCCTAACTCATATACCCTCCAGGAAGAAAGATTTGACTCTCCCTTTACTTTTCAGAACAGCTGCTCTGTCTCCAACAAACGAGATAGGCAGAAGAGGAAGTTTAGGAGTGATGGAGCTGCTGAAGGACCCAGCTGACCTCAGGGCATCACCTCCCCTCTACTGGAGAAACCCAGCCCTTCCTAAATGCCAAAGTTGAGGCATTTCCCCACAGCAGTTCAGGGAAATCTCTGTTTTGCGGGATGCATATTGCTAATGCTTCTCATCATTGCTCAAATCCCACTCTCTGTTTCGTTTGAGGAATGCAGGGACAAACTAGCCACTGCTGTTTTGACCATTACACCACCGACAACTGCTGTGAGCCTTACATGCAAAGGGCTATGATTTTAGGTAGAAATTTTAGAGCCGTTTCTAACAAACAGTATTTTCTTACTTGTTTAGAGATTTGTCATTTCCTTAGTTATTTAAGCGGTGTTAGGTTTCCCCCAAGCAAAGGAAAGCAAGAAATTCAGATCAGAACAATAGCTGATGCATTTCAAACCAGATGCATAAAAAATGCTTTTATGTCAAGTGCTGCAATGAGTGGGGAGAGCCCCACCATTCTGCACAGCCAAGAAAGACTTTCAGAGTTAATAGAGGGAGTAATAATGATGGCAGGCTATCCGCATCATTGTTCCACATTAGCAATAGCGCAAAATGAGAGCTACAAAAAATGCCAGGGCAAGCAGAGAGACACTGTGTTCATTAAGGGTTGCAGATGGTAGTTAAAACCCGTCAGCAAAATGCTGTGTACATTCCTTAAGCAGCTCAGAGTAAACAGCAAACATAAACCACTACAGGAATGGCATGTTCCTCAAGTAATTTCCAAAGACCTCAGCTAAGACCAGGGGACCAAAAGCTACTAATGAATGTGCAGATGGGTCTTAGAATGATGCTCCACACTCATTGTCAAAGGTGGTATGGGGTCTGCAGCAATACTTGTCAGAAACGTTGTCCAGCAGACTGAATGACAAAGGGGGATGCTTTAATTATTATTGACAGCAGCTACTTTTTTTAAGAGCTCCTAAGTTTCTTGAAATTGTACCCAGAGCCCATAGATTGTCCAGAGAAGTTGCTGTTTGAAATGCCTTATCTTGAAGCTCCCAACCCTAAATCCGCCTCCACTATCCCTGCATCCAAGTGGACAACTTGGACATCATTGCATCAAGTCATTGAACTCTATACCCACCTCCTATGAGAGATGAGCTTGAAGTGGCAAATTTAGATCTTCATGCTGCTGTAAACTGGCAGATATTCAGACGCAAGAGCTGAGCCCTGTCTCCTATTTCCAGCCAATGAGTGAAAAAGCTAGCTTGAGAGAGTTAAGCAGTGGCAGTCTTTAGTTCAAGCGTGTGCTGCCATAACATACCATGAAATTATCATCTAGCAATGACTTAATCTGTGACCTGAAAAGTGTCCCCTTCCCCAGGAGGGGGAAGCAATACTGTCCAATCAAAGGCTGTCACTCACAAACCAAGTGTAATTAGCCAGAGGCATGTTGCTACTGATAATAACTATAATGAATCCCAAGCAGAGACACCTTCCCTGGCAGGCTGCTGTTTGGGCTTGAAAAACAGTTTCGGAATAAATAAAACAAAAACAGAAGCCATCACATCAGCTACTGATTTTTCACCTCCTACTCAAGCGCTCCATAGAGATCCACTCTGGGCTCTGTCAAAAGCAAGCAATTACTCTCAATCAGAGCTATCTGGCATGGCGGGAGTGACTTAGTGCATTCCTTGGGGTGGGTGGGTATTTTTATACTAATTCAGATAATAGAGCTGGCTTGCCGAGTGGGAGAAGACTACTCATTTCCAAGACTACCCCCCAGCCCCCCTTCCACTCCACTCCATTCCTTGATTTTTAACATACTCCCACTGCTTTATGACTGGTGCATTACACATAACCAGCTCCTGAGGTGACTACTCCTGGGTAATAGGAGAGAATTGCTCACATTCCAATATTGAGTGAGCTGATTTTCTTTTTTTTTTTTTCTTTCTTTTTTTTGTATTGTATATAACGACATGTATATTACACTGCACTGCAGCAAAGCCACATTTTTTCCCCCCACTTCCCCCAAATCACACAGTTTAGAAAGGTAACTGAGAATGCCAGGAACAAAGAAATCAGATGATGCCCTGTTGCAGAAAGGTCTGGCCACAGCTTGTGCTCAGCTTTGCACAGCTGGTCTCAAAAGGTACCAGACTGGTGACCAGTTATCTCAGCCAAAACCAGGACAGGAAAAGAACTGATGTCTGACTTCCAGCTGACATTTCTGACATCTCTGGCAAGGGCCCCCAAGCCGATATCCTGGGCTGACAGCTTGTGTGGGCACATACTAACTTCTCCACGTTTTGCTAAGCCAGCATTTGTATTTCTGGTCCCTTTCACTTGTTGTCAGAGGATAAAGTGAGTCAAGAGAAAGCCTGTGCCGGCAAGCTGAGACCGTTCCAGGCACATTCCAGGCATACTGCTGGTACAGGCAGCTTATTCCAAAAGACAGCCAAGACCTAGAGATCCCCTTCCAACTTCCAGCTACCCCAAACTCCTTACTCCCTGCTTGAGTCCATTAGACTGTGTGTAAAGCGATGTTGTATCTCTACAGTCTTGCAAGAATTTGATGGTGTTTGTTAAAAGCTTTTTTTGTTATAAAGTACTGAAGAGTAGTGTGTACAAAGTAACTTATTTGCTGTTAAGTTCTTTTTGTAATCTTGTTAGTACAATCCGGGAAAAGAAATACAAGGGAACTATTTTAACATTATTCCCTGGTGAGGTATTCCCCTAATAAGCACAGTAGGTCAATTATGCCATGTTATCAGTTATGCCATGTTATCACTGTCAGCCTCATTGCCTAGATGGCTTAGAGGTGCTTTCCTGGAAGATAATTTACTAGACTTTTTGTAGTTGAACCCAAATGTTTCCCTGCCTTCCACTCTTGAGAACACATTCTCCAGAACAGAATTAAAGAAATATTTACCCCAGATTGTTGAACGACAGTATTAGTGAAATCTCTTTCTAGCCTTATCTGTGCTAGACAGCTGGCAACTGTGGATGTCTGTGGCATCCAGGTAGAGACATTTTCAGGAGCTGCTGCTGACAGTATGCTGCAGCGTGAAAGCCTGCAACGTAACGGATTTTTTTTTAGTACAGAATATCTCTCTTGCAAAAGAAGCATGTCCCTTGCCAGCATAATATTGCCTGCTGTACACCAACTGCATAAGAGCAAATAAACTACAGCGGCACATCCAAATCTCAGAGTTCACTATAGGGAAACCTTGTCAGCAAATTTCCCCTATGGAATACATAATATGGTCCTCAAATAATACATTATTGCTAGTAGTAGACAGCTGGAAGTCGAACAGCAGCTACAAAACCCTTTGTGATATGACAGTGGCACCTTAGCAATGGGTATTGTTCAACACCTGTCATCATTTCTACCACTTTATTTTCTCCCCCATTATGAATCACACTGATTTCTCTGATATAACGCCCACACCGAGCAGGTAAGGTAGCTGGCCAAAGAAAGCAAATCTTAGCTCTGTATAATTCTACAATGAAGGTAATTAGTCACATCTTTGCTCTTATCATTTAAAACAATGCAGAAGAAAGGAAGGACCTACCTACCACTGAAAGTTTATTTAGATTAAGATAGGTGAGTTTTAAAGACAATAGTAATCTTTGAACAATTTGTGTTCAAACTTAATCCAGAATAAAGGCAGGACAGCTGTGATTTACCACCTTCAAAGATTTGACTTACGAGTAAAAGAAGTTAAGCTGAAGGAAGTACCATTTCTCTAAAATATTGAATTATTATTAAATATTAAAACATTAAATTATCATGGAATATTGTGCAGATAAATCCTCAGTTTTTCATACAAAACACAACTCTTTACTATGAAAAAGAGAGGAACAGTTATTTCTGAGGTAGCATGTCGGAATAAACATGCAAGAACAGGAGAAGAGAAGGGAAATATAATGGAGAAGGAGAAAAGCTTTTAGATTTGGCTATGCGTAAGAAAACAAAAATTACTCACTTCTCTCAACCTAAACTATGCTGAGTTTTTCTCTGTTATATAAATGTAGGCTTCCAATCCAGAGTCAGACCTACATTAGCATCACAACACTGAGTCACTCAGCTGACTGACGCAGACCTACTGAGTTCTCCAGCTGAAGAACTTAAGCCTTTCCCTATTAAAAACAGAAACAGAGTCTTCCTTTCTTTTTTCTTTTATTTTTTGTTTTTTAAACATATTGCTCCTCTTAGGAATATCAACAGTTTTAAAATGGCGTAGTCTAAGTGTTGTAACATAGAGATTAAATTCTCTTCTTGGACAATAACCAACCTGCAACCTGAAAACAAATCTTACCTTCTGTGACAGCCTGGTTCATTTAAAGTTTAAAACCTTTTTTACCCCTTTGTGCAACTTCCCATGAGTAAAGTAGAAGCCTATCCCATGAACCGTGGCCATGGGAAGAGCCGCTGCTAAAGTATGCCCGACTCCTGCACATCAGTTTTACTGTGAAAGATTAAGAAATAATCCCCATTGCACAAGTATTCCTGGAACTCTTGAAGCCTGAAAGTTAGTTAGCTGTGGAAGGCTAATGAATATTGAAGGTACTAACAAAAACGGTATTTTGTAACTCACTTCAAAAAGTTCTGACCATAGTAGTTGCCATAATGGTGTCTCATGTTATCGTGTATTTCGAATGAAGAGGATTTAAATGAAAAAATGCAATCCAATTGCGCATCTCACCACTGATTAACCCGCAATTTGTCTCTTAAGCCACTATTAATAAGCAAAGAGCAGCTCTTCGTCATCCTAGCAGATGAGAGCACTTTTCCATTAGAAAGTCACTTGCCCATAAATCAGAGCTTATCAAAAGCAACATTTGACGTGCGCAAGCAGAGGAGTAAGAGAGGAACTCGGCGAGCAAGCAGCAGGCTGAACGAGCGCACAGAAGCATGCTATACGCTGGACCAAATGTGCGTACCAGACAGAGATTCAGCACAGCTAATGACATCTTTTCTTGCCAGGCATTAAGATCCCATTAACGGGTGAATCATTCTACCATCTGCGAAAAGCAGGTCCTTCCTCCCGCCTCCCCTCACTCAGGACAAGTAAAGGGGAAGCTTGAAAACAACTTTCAGCTCTTTTAATTTGTCCTTATGAGCAGTTTCATTGTCTCCCTTGGTTATATCATTGGTGATATCTCCAGTTCTCTCTCGACGAGATTTTACTACAGTGTAATGTAACACACAGAGACCAACAGGTTTCCAAGCTGCATATACACCAACATTCAAAATGACAACCAAAACTGACACCTTCGAAGAGAGCTGCATAGACAAATAGATGGTTTCATGTTCACTGCCATTAAGCAAAGCAGCATTCATTTTAGAGCCAGGATTGAAGAAATACAAAGTATAACAACAGAGCATTAAGTTGGGAGACTAACAAATAAAACTGAATCTAGCTACCTGCTAAGCCCCGAGTCATCCTGCAACTTCCAGAGATCACAGGAATCTTCTGGCAGGCCAGATACAAAGGTGGGCAGTTTTGTTTGCAGGCCAGCACCTGCCACACAAGTTTGACTTGGTGGTTTGGTGCTCTGATGCCATACAAAAACCTAGACAAAGAGGGAACTCACATCACCTGTCTTATCTTGAGCTGCCAGTTGATAACCACATGCCAGGAACTGCTTCTCTTCCTCGTTCCAAGGAGACCAATTAGTCACTCATCAGGATGGCCAGACCCAGGACCGTTACAGTAGTGAGTTACTAGTTCCAAAATTACTGTGAATGTGGTTCCCCAAGAATTTCCTTAGTAGCAGTCCGCATCCCACATTGTTCCCACCAGAGCTGGCATGGCTGTTTGGACACCCACGCTGGCAACCAGACCGGATAACTGATCCAGTTGCAAAAAAAAGGCGTATTTTTGCTGTGCTAGCATCATTGGGAACCTGGCATGAAAGCTGGTTAAGATGACTTCAGCAACATTGCTGTAAAAACCAAAACCACAGCCAAATGATCTGTTTTAACATGGAAGTTGTTTGGTTTTGGGTTTTTTTTAAATCTAATTTTCAAAATAGTTAAAAAATTCAGGTAAAGTAAAAAATTTGAACTCTGCGCTAGGCAGTATGTCCTCCCTCACCATCCTCTTTTTTTGTTTTTTAAACACTCATCTGGCTTCCAGATCAAACTGAGAGTGCCACTAATGGTCTTGAAATCAGCTTAGGGAAAAAAAACAATCCACCAACAAACCAATTCAGACAGTCTAACTGATTTCACAGGCATTTAGAGAGACTTTTTCACTACTGAGTTCAGACTTACAAACAACAGCCCACAACATGCCCTTGCCCCTTGAGTTACCTCTAAATCTCTGAAATCTAGGGCTGCTTCCTCCCCCCGCCTGGTCAAGAAGAAGGAGGGGACGGAGCCAGTTCGAACACCCTCCCAGACCTCCCAGTCTGTTATTCACATTCAGGCTCCAATTTCTATCAAGATAAAGAAGATACGGGGGTTGGACTAGATGACCTTTAAAGGTCATTTCCAACCCAAACTATTTTATGATTCTAAGAGAAGAGCATCACAGTGCTGAACACCTAGTTTTTCTAGTCATTTCGCTTAAGTCCCATATTTAAATAAACAAGAATTGAAACAGGAGAAGGGGGAGGCTCGGGTTGCAGTTGCACCAGTTTCAAGGGCTTCACACTGAATTGAACACGACACTCATAAAATTGTTGTTAGCTGCCTGGTGCACCTGAAGGATCATTTCTATCTCAAGAATGACTTTTGCAGAGCTTGTATTTTTGGGACTTTGTTTTTCTGTATAGAGACAACAACTAACTTAGCAAATTGTAGATACTGTTTAGCTAACATGCAAGCTTACCCATGCTTCATTATGGCATGAAGCATCTAATCTCTTCTTCACTTTACATTACAAAGAATGCATCAGTGGGTTTTTTTGTTTTGGTTTTAAAGAGAGCATCATTAAGTGCTGTGGCAAGAAACCTGATTAAGACACTATTTTAACTTTTATGTTCTTCTAAAACAAACATTCAATTGGCAGCTTTAAGTAGATGACAAATGAACTCCTTTAAAAGAACATTTTAAAATCAAAGAGGTAAACCAATTCTACCCTGTAAGAAGAGGAAAAAATTACCAATTCATTAAGACTAGTTTGATATACATTCACTTGACAAAGAAATGCAGATTGTCACAGCTGTCTTAAGCAGCGATTACAAATGAGTTATTCAGAAGTACTAACCATTCCTTGATAAGAGTTATTCAAGTTATTCTACAATGCCAGTGCACTGACAGTCTCCTGAGGGTTCCTCAACGTCCCCAGCAGTTGGAAGTGGCAACTTTGCACCTTCTGACAGAAAGCTCCTGAGAACGGGCAGTACTGGGCCACTGTGAACTATGGGCAGAGAAAAACGACATAGTAAAACTTTACTGAACTCTCCAGGAACCTGGGGTTTCCTTTTTTTTTTTTCCTATTTCCTTATTCTAAGATTCCACAAATAATCCATTAATAACTTATTCAGTGATTTAAGTTCCCTTTCTTGATCACCACTTCTGTGTTTCATGGTGAAGAGTTTTGTTCTCTTTTATTCCTCACTATCTATGTCCACATTCCAAGTGTACTGCTCCAGCAGCAGCTCGTCGGGCAACTTAGATGATGCTGTTTGTGCTCTCCAATGGGATGAGTACTGCACTTTACGGCGGTCATTGCTGAAGAAGCCTCCATGTCGTTGGTGTGCCATGGACATCACCTCTTCATAGGATTTCTCCTTCCCTTCCCTCCCGTGTCCTCAATTACCTTCAGCTTGTATGCTCGCTCTTCTAGTTTCCAAACACTGTCCTCACTGTGGCCATAACAGCAGATGGAGGAATCTGGGGGGGAGCAGACATCTCACTATTCTCTCTGCATGTCGGTACTTCCCTCAAATCACTATTTTGTTAACTGCACAGCAGCTAAGCTAATGCCTCAGTATTAGACTCACGGGATATTAGAATTATATAGAAAGAAAAGGATATAAGTGGCAAGAGGAAGTGTTAATACAGCATGTTTAAAGCAAGTCTTTCTGTCCTCTTGCATCAGGTAGGTGTAAGCAAACCAACAAGATTTCTCATTACAAAAGAAAAAAACTGCAAAAACCATTTTTTTTTTGTAAAAAAACCTGTGAAAACCACTGCAGAGAGCAAACAAGTAACTTTCTGTGTAAGTGTATGTGGCAGCTCTCCCTCTGGGAAAAGTTTTTATTTTTCTCTTCGTGATTTATCCACAACTCAAACCTCCACGTCCTCCCCACCCTTCAGTGGCTGCCAGTTTGCATGGAGTTTTGCAATGTGATCGTCACCAATGCATCTCATGAGGCTTTATAATGATACCTTAATTTTCCATTCTGACCAACTCTCTCCCCCTTAAACTTCCCACAGGGCAAGAATTGGAAAGAAACAAAAGAGGAGTCAGTCACCTAACTTCACGTTTGCAATGGGTGGCTGCAGCCTGAGCTGAATCAGAGCCTTTTGAAATTGAGTCATTTTGTCTAGTTTGCTCTAATGTGATAAGCTAGATGGGACAGAAATTCTATATATTATTACACAGAATTATTTCAAAACACGGAGCTAAGATAAAAGCAGAGTCCAGGGAGGGCTAATCTGTGCCTGGCAGCCCACACTTTAATCACATGCCGATTACTTTGTTAGTCATCTCTTCATCAGGGCTCTCAACCCACTCCTGCTCCTCTTGCAGTAAACTTTAATTAACCAAAGAAACACTGGAGTTACTCACTGAGAACAGAGAAGCAGAAAAATGGAGGAGCTGAATGCCTCTCATTGTAGATGAGAGTGAATCAGTTTGGAAAAGTCACCTCTTTAAACCAAAGCAGCAGGAATACCTGTCTGTGAGTGAACAAAGGTAGAGGTAACCAAGGTAGAGGTAACCAAGGTAGAGGAAAAGTCACCTCTTTAAACCAAAGCAGCAGGAATACCTGTCTGTGAGCGAACAAAGGTAGAGGTAACCAAGGTAGAGGTAACCAAGGTAGAGGAAAAGTCAACTCTTTAAACCAAAGCAGCAGGAATACCTGTCTGTGAGCGAATATTTTGAAACAATCCAAAAGGAAGATTTTTGTACCATTACTCTTTCATGTGTCTTTCCCTGGCACATGTTTCGGGATAGCAGCTGGTCTTTTACAATAAATTAAATTGTTCAAAAAGCAAATAGAACAACACGAGTCACCTGCATCGAGAGTTCAGTAAACTCATGGCTCTTCATCTGCTGTGCATTATCCTTACTCTGATGGGACAATTGTTAGCTAAAAGCCAAAAACAAGCAAGTCACATCATAGCAATGTTTGTACTTTAGGCTGAGCCTTCAGTTCTTTCTAATTTTAGTGAGCTAGCACCACCCCTACATGTCATGCCGATTACCACAACAGTAACAGCATCTGTCATGCTACCAGCAAGTAACATCTGAAGTGTTATGGTTTTGTTATGCTCTTAGGCATAATAATTAACCATTGGTGGAAAGGAAACCGCTACAGTAAAGGAGGATCCCACCGTACAACTAATTGAACAAGTTGTCGTGACTTGCCAAAGAGAATCTGTGGCAGAGCTAAGGTTTCATCCTCCTGGATCACCAACCTTGCACCAGCACTAGCACCCTTTCCCACCACATCAAGCCAGGCAGCGTGAGATCTGGAAGATGATTAAAGGAAAATAAGGTCCTGGCTCTTCAGCTGGGCACATTTCCATATAGGTTCTGGAGTGCAAAGAACCTACTAGATTACTATAGCTATTAGGTAAGTATCAGAGAAACAAAACAGTCTGGCAGGTCCCAGACTCTACTGGGTTTTACAATAGCAGCCAGTACTCTGAGTCACACGGAAGAGCTGTGCTTCGGACGAAAGCTGCCTATCAGCCTTGCATGCTCATAAGAGATTCTGCACAGCATCCTGCACCCAGCATGCACCTGGCACATTTGCATAATTTGCAGTATTAGAGTAGAAAGAGGATTACGAAAACAATGACTGAGGCAATATTCAGCTCCAAATGGATGTGCTGGTACTACCCGGCCATAACAGGCTGCTGACAGAATTAGCTTAGATAGATTTGTCACTTCCTTGGCCTCATTGTCCCTTCATTCTTCTCCTAACCTCTGTATTACTCTGTTAATGCCTCTCCCAGCTTCTCTTTCCTCCCACTTCTCACCACAATCTACATTTTGCCCGTCCATAGCACTCTGCCACCGCACCACTCTCTCCCTTTCTCCCACTCATGACGTGATGTCTCTCTTTGTGCCAGCATCTCTGCTTCAGTCACAACAGACCAAGATCAAATACACCAGGATCCTGCTTTTGACAGTGACTACTGGCAGATACCCGAGAAAGACAGTAAGAATCAGCCTCTTTCCCCTTCACTTGTAGAGCCTCCCCCCCTTTTCTGCCCCTCACCTTGCCGTCAGTCAGCACTTGCTCTCACACCTGATCATGTGAGGATACAAAAGATCCTAATAGCTAGGTTTGAGAGGAACAAGAGCAAAGCTTTACAAGAGCTTGCCATCTGGACAGTGCTTGGTATAGAGCTGTCACTCAGTGCCACATTCACATGCGAAGTTGGATCTGTCATTAGAGAGATGCCTGTATGCATGGGCTATATTCACAGCAGAAGCAGGGCAAATCTCAAAGAATTAACCTCCATTTTTATACACTCTCTTTCATCTCGGGCAATGCTGTAGAAGCAGTGTCCCTGATCTGGCACTTCGAGATGCTATTGCTGTATCCTAAACAGCAAAACAAGCACCAAAGGTAATGAGGGCTTGCTCCTCCTAAGCACAGTGTGAGAGACAGGAGATTCTTTCTTACCATTAAGGCTCCTGTTCCCCTTAAACAATTTCAGTTTTGCTGCAGCAAACTGCTATCTCCCCTAATCAAAAACCCACAGCGGTAAGTGCACTCAGCCACCTCTGTATTTCACAGTCTAGAAAAAGAGAGAATGACTGTTGCGTTGGCACAGGAAGGATATGCCGGCAGCCGCGCGCAAACCTGCTGACCTGGCACAACATTCAGCTGTAATGCAGATCTATTTTCCCATGCAACTCATTGTTAGTGATTAATTGTGAACACTGTAGAAAAGGCTAAGGGATTTGGAGGGATGTTACGGGAAGCAGAGCATCATCTGGAATGCTGTTCTGCAGTCCAGAGAGCAGTTGGGGAAAGACAGCAGAGGCTGCCTGGATAAATGGGGAAGGCTGTGAGAAACTAGCACCGTGCAACAGCCTGTCTCCAAGCACAAATAAGACTGGATTGCCACAGAAATCAAGTTTCATAGCTGCTCTCATGGCCACTATAAAAGGTATATAAATCACATCAGTAATAAAAGAGTAATAAATCACGTAAGTATTGCATGATTGGCTTCAGGAGGAGCAAAGGGAAAATTCAGCATGGGGTTTGCAGGAGAGGATTGAAGTCCCTAACTACAAAAGGGTGGCTTTGGAGCTGAAGGAGCCCATGTTTTCACGAGCACTCACTTTAATTACTAACATGTAGATGTGCAAGTCACGTAATTCAGTACAAGCATATAAATCAAATGTGAACCAAATTCAAAACTGCACTTCAGGAAATTCACATACCAATGTAAAACAAGCAGAGTGTAAAGAACTGCTAATTTGTTGTCAATTATGTCAAGTTCAGACCCTCTTTTTGATGTAAGGTTTTCAACTCAGATATAGATATGTCTTACAGCTTGATTTATACCAAGAGGTCTCATCTCCTCTAGATTGCACAGAAGAGTGTTGATAGTTGAATAATTACTCACACATTGAAAGAACAGACATCATCGTGTCTTCTGTCATGGTGTCTTACAACTCTTAAGTCCAAATCACTGATAAGTGCTGTATCTAGTATGCCTGTAACTGCAGAAATGGAGGAATAGCTGTATTTCTTACCTGTTCCCTTTCATACTCCTGTATGCTTTGGTGAGAGCTCTAAAACACAACCATCAGAGAGGTAGATCAGAGACAGAAATGTCAAAAGCCCCAGCTCTTCCCTGTGCAAGAAGCTCTTCTAAGCACTAAGTTCTTCTGCTGGTTCCCCTTTGTACTTGTCTGAAGCCCCACTCATTTCTGAAACTCTAATCTTCTGTTTAGCTAGCATGAGACTTCTTAATAAGGACTGAGCTTTTTTCCTAAATCTAAGATAGCTTAAATCACTATGTGATCCATCGATGGCAGAAATCTGCATCTAGACATTTGTACCTGCCAGTTGGTAGAGAAGCTCCTCTAACACTATGTAGACTTTAAAAAAGTCTTAACTAAGCTCCACAGACCCTTTATTACAAATAAACATCATGCTTCACTATACCCTCTTGCCCATCCCAGTCCCCTTCCTTTCAGCTCAGTGGGACCCTTGAGTCCCTTCCGAGATCAAATTCCTACCAGGAGCTGTAAGTTATCATGTCACCCAGCTGGAACCCTGCTTAGGATATTAAAAAACAAAAATATATGCTTCTCAATAGCACTGCCTTGATTACCTAATTGATTTTTAGAAATTAACAATAATAATACTAAAACACCCAGCAGCCTAATTATCAGCCGCTTTTCATTTATACTCCCATTAAATTCACAGCTGCTTTGCAAAGTGAGAGGCTGCCGTACGAAGACTGCCTTGTACGCTCTCACTCAAGCCCCTTCCATTTATTCCATAGAGAATGACGACACAAATAACTCAAATGCCTGCTTGGTATTTGGCAGATGCCATTCGCATATGACACACTATTCAAAAAGCAAACAGCAAGAATGACATGACGTTCTAAAGGAAAAAACAGGGCATTTTCTTCCTCTCATGCTAATAAAACAGTTAATTTTCAAGTATCCGCTAATCTCTTCACTATCCAAAGGAATTTTACTTCGAGCCAAATCTGCCTGCTTACCTGTCTTGTAACAAACCATAGCTGAAAAGTGGGTAGCTGTGAATACAGCAACTGCTGTTGAGGGGCTGGGGGAGAAGAACCGGCAAGCAAGGTGTCTGCATGACTGGCAGACTCTGGACAGGACCCTGAGGTGTTGAAGTACCGTCTTCCGAAACCCACCCAGCTGGGTTCCTTGGCAGGAACACCTCAAAAAGAAGAAAGAACCTGCAGTTACATTTTGTTGGCTTTGAAACACGCTAAATTGCCTGAATATGTGTCAACTTTACGCAGTGAGATGTTTCAGCACCTTTAAAATGTATTTGCAGGTGTATTTCTAATTTGCCAGGGCATTCTCACACCAAGCATGCAGGCAGTCAACTGACAACACAAATCTACACAAAGAAAAGTCTGCATCATCTCAGCTAAGAACTTGAGTAGTTCTGCTAGAGAGAACTAGGCCGATTTCAGGCAGGACATCATAAGGAACCACAGAGAGGTGTATTGTACCCATGCATTACATAGGAACAGCCTTGGTGTAACTCAGTCTGCCAGTGCTTTGGCCCCTGAACTATTGTTGCCCATAAGGTGGTCCGTCAAAACTGATGCAGTTTTTACACACACATTCCTGTCCACTAAGATGCAGGCTGGGATTTACCTGCCTGTTTCAGGTTTAGCAAAAGGTTCCCACTGTAAAATTTTACCTACTAGGTATTCCAGCTGGAATCATCCAGATGACCTAAGGATAAATATTCTAAATAATGAACAGACACCCTGAGGCATTTCGTTTTCCAGGATCAACTAATCACACTCTGATAGCTTAATTCAGTGTCTCCAACGAAAGTGAGAAGCACAACTGAGACATCTTCAAGTAATTACATTTTCACAGCAACCAATTTTATCACCGTATAAAATGAAGTTATTTCTATCCATTCACACTACCCATAACTAAAGAACCAGGAAAAATACAGAATGTGAAATACTGTTTTTAAAGCAGCCATCAAAGGGCAAACACAACCTTTGGACTCAGCTGATGTTTGTCTATTCCTGATTTAAAACAGTGAGAAAATGGGATATTTGGGCTGTATTTGGTTTAAAAGTTCTCTTAAACAGACTCCTCAAAGCCAGTCACAGGATAGAGAACAAAACATACAGGCTAAAACACTGGATATGCTCAATTTCTGAAGACATTGACTGTATTTAAAGAAGAAAAGTTTGTCATGAAAGAATGAATATGAAGAAAATATTTCGGTGTGACCAGGTGGATGATCTGCTCAGCCTGCTGGCAGAGCTGAAAGAGGGAGTGGAAAGGTTAAGGAGTATGGGGGAGTGTGAGAGGAGATAGATTGGTGGAGACTCACCCTGCCATCCCTGAGGCCAAGGCAGCAGATGGAGGCTCCACAAGAAGCAGAGGATCCCCTACCCTCTGGCCACCAAGCAGAAGGAGGGGACCTAGGAGACGGGGAGGAATGGAAACAGGTCCCTGCTCGGGGCAGCAGGCAGACCCCCCAGCCTCCCTCACCTTCCCGGTTGCCCTTACACAACAGATATGGGGCTCTGGAACTTGAGGCCAGGCAAATGAGGATGCAGGTGAAGGTCCATCCAGGGGGTTGCCTAGGGTAAGCCAGCCAGCCCCACGTATTACGACTGCCTCCGTTAAGAAAAAAAGGAGAGTAATTGTCATAGGTGATTCCCTCTGAGGGGAACAGAGGGCCCAAGATGCTGACCAGACCCATCCCACAGGGAAGTCTGCTGTCTCCCAGGGGCCCGGGTTAGAGACATTAGTAGGAAACCCTGGTCTGGTACGGTCCTCTGATTATTACCCGCTATTGGTTATGCAGGTTGGCTGTGATGAGGTTGCGGAGAGAAGTCCAAAAGCGATCAAAAGGGACTTCAGGGCACTGGGGCGACTGGTTGAGGGATCAGGAGCACAGGTAGTGTTTTCCTCAATCCCATCAGTGGCAGGGAAGAATACCAAAAGGAACAGGGAAACTCACCTGCTCAACACATGGCTCAGAGGCTGGTGCCATCAGTGGAATTTTAGGTTTTTTGATCATGGGGACATTTACATGGCACCGGGCCTGCTGGCGACAGATAGAGTTCAGCTATCTCAAAGGGGGAAAAGGATTCTCGCCCATGAGTTGGCAGGGCTCATCGAGAGGGCTTTAAACTAGGTTTGAAGGGGGGAGGGGACATAACCAGGCTCACTAGAGATGAGCCTAAGGGTGGCATGCCAACGTTGGGAGAGAAATCGATAGCCCAGCTCAAGTGCATCTACACCAATGCATGCAGCATGGGCAACAAACAGGAGGAGCTGGAAGCCATTGTGCAGGATAGCTATGACTTAGTCGCCATCACAGAAACGTGGTGGGATGACTCTCATGACTGGAGTGCTATATGGATGGCTATAAGCTCTTCAGAAGGGATAGGCAAGGAAGGGTGGTGGGGTGGCTCTGTATGTTAAGGAGTGTTTTGATTGTGTAGAACTCAGCAATTATGATGATAAGGTCAAGTGCTTATGGGTAAGGATGAGGGGGAAGGCCAACAAGGCAGATATCCTGCTGGGTGTCTGTTACAGACCACCCAACCAGGATGAAGAGACAGATGAAGCATTCTGTAAACAGCTGGCAGGAGTCTCACAATCACTAGCCCTTGTTCTCGTGGGGGACTTCAACTTACCGGACGTCTGCTGGAAATACAACACAGCAGAGAGGAAACAGTCTAGGAGGTTCCTGGAATGTGTGGAAGATAACTTCCTGACACAGCTGGTGAGTGAGCCTACCAGGGCAGGTGCCTCGCTTGACCTGCTGTTTACAGACAGAGGAGGACTGGTGGGAGATGTGGTGGTTGGAGGCCATCTTGGGCTTAGCGACCATGATCTGATAGAGTTCTCAATTCAGAGAGAAGTAAGAAGGGGGGTGAGCAAAACCACTGCTATGGACTTCTGGAGGGCAGGCTTTGGCCTGTTCAGGACACTGGTTGAGAGAGTCCCTTGGGAGACAGTCCTGAAAGGCAAAGGGGTCCAGGAAGGCTGGGCATTCTTCAAGAAGGAAGTCTTAAAGGCGCAGGAGCAGGCTGTCCCCATGTGCCTTAAGACGAACTGGCAGGGAAGACGACCGGCCTGGCTGAACAGGGAGCTTTTGCTGGGACTCAGGAAAAAAAGGGGAGTTTACCACCTTTGGAAGAAGGGGCAGGCAACTCAAGAAGAGTACAGGGATCTCGTCAAGTCATGCAGAGAGAAAATGAGAAAGGCAAAAGCCCAGCTAGAAATCAAGCTGGCCACTGTTGTAAGAGATAATAAAAAATGTTTTTACAAATACATTAACAACAAAAAGAGAGCCAAGGAGAATCTCCCTCCTTTACTGGATGCGGGGGGGAACATTGCCACCAAGGATGAGGAAAAGGCTGAGGTACTTAATGCCTTCTTTCCCTCAGTCTTTAATAGTCAGACCGGTTATCCCCAGGGAATTCAGCCCCCTGAGCTGGAAGACAGGGACAGAGAGCAGAATAAACCCCCCATAATCCAGGAGGAAGCAGTTAATGACCTGCTACACCACCTGGACACTCACAAGTCTGTGGGGCCAGATGGGATCTACCCGGGTACTGAGGAAGCTGGCGGAGGAGCTTGCCAAGCCACTCTCCATCATTTATCAGCAGTCCTGGTTAACAGGGGAGGTCCCAGATGACTGGAGGCTTGCCAATGTGACGCCCATCTACAAGAAGGGCCGGAAGGAAGATCCGGGGAACTACAGGCCTGTCAGCCTGACCTTGGTACCAGGGAAAATTATGGAGCGGTCCATCTTGAGTGCGCTCAACAGGCATGTGCAGGCCAACCAGGGTATCAGGCCCAGCCAGCATGGGTTCATGAAAGGCAGGTCCTGCTTGACCAACCTGATCTCCTTCTATGACTAGTGGATGAGGGAAAGGCTGTAGATGTTATCTACCTGGACTTTAGTAAAGCCTTTGACACTGTCTCCCACAGCATTCTCCTAGAGAAGCTGACGGCTCATGGCTTAGGCAGGTGTACTCTTCGCTGGGTAAAAAACTGGCTGGATGGCCAAGCCCAGAGAGTTGTGGTGAATGGAGTTAAATCCAGTTAGCAGCCAGTCACAAGTGGTGTTCCCCAGGGCTCAGTTTTGGGGCCAGTCTTGTTTAATATCTTTATCAATGATCTGGATGAGGGGATTGAGTGCACCCTCAGTAAGTTTGCAGATGACACCAAATTGGGCGGGAGTGTTGATCTGCTTGAGGGTAGGAAGGCTCTGCAGAGGGACCTGGACAGGCTGGGTTGATGGGCCGAGGTCAACTGTATGAGATTTAACAAGGCCAAGTGCAAGGTCCTGCACTTGGGTCACAACAACCCCATGCAACGCTACAGGCTTGGGGAAGAGTGGCTGGAAAGCTGCCAGGCAGAGAAGGACCTGGGAGTGTTGGTTGACAGCCACCTGAACATGAGCCAGCAGTGTGCCCAGGTGGCCAAGAAAGCCAAGAGCATCCTGGCTTGTATCAGAAATAGTGTGGCCAGCAGGACTAGGGAAGTGATCGTCCCCCTGTACTTGGCACTGGTGAGGCCACACCTCAAATACTGTCTTCAGTTTTGGCCCCCCACTACAAGAAAGACATTGAGGTGCTGGATCGTGTCCAGAGAAGGGCAACGAAGCTGGTGAAGGGTCTGGAGAACAAGTCTTGTGAGGAGCGGCTGAGGGAACTGGGGTTGTTTAGCCTGGAGAAGAGGAGGCTGAGGGGAGACCTTATGGCTCTCTACAACTACCTGAAAGGAGGTTGTAGTGAAGTGGGTGTTGGTCTCTTCTCCCAAGTAACTAGCGATAGGATGAGAGTAAATGGCCTCAAGTTGCGTCAGGAGAGGTTTAGATTGGATATTAGGAAAAATTTCTTTATTGAAAGGGTGGTCAAGCATTGGAACAGGCTGCCCAGAGAGGTGGTGGAGTCACCATCCCTGGAGGAGTTCAAAAAACGTGTAGACATGGCACTTCGGGACATGGTTTAGTAGGCATGGAGGTGTTGGGTTGATGGTTGGACTAGATGATCTTAGAGGTCTTTTCCAACCTTAATGATTCTATGATTCTGTGAAAAGGTGCTGGACTCAAGCAGGATACAAAGTAATATACAAAACCAGTTTGTCAGCATCAGCTGACATGAGAGGTCACATTTTAGTGGTTTAAGAGTTGCAAAAAAGCATCCTCATTTAGATCAGAGCCCCTGCACCGACAGCAATACTCCCTGTACATTCATCTGGAGCAGAGGTTGCTACATTTTGTGCGCAAAGATCTTGGGACAGGTGCAGTTTATAAACAACAAAACAACCCTGAAGTACAAGATGCAGCCTGAAATACTAATTTGCAGTAAATGCCACAACCTGAGCTGATAGGAGGGAGAAAGAAAATTTGCACTTGTTATTTTAGGGGTTGACGCAGCCACAATGTCAACAAAACCACCTTGAAACTGTGATTTTTGTTAAAATTTTTTTACTAACTCATTTTTGTCTTGTAAATGTTATTTCCAAAGACCAATTAAAAAACTGAAATAATAAAATTGCCTTGCAGAAATTTGCGATAGAAATTTGCCTTGATTCATGTTTTAGAATAAATCAGATGTCAAGTTTGGATTCAGCCTAGAATTTTGTGGGTTGTTTTTTTTTTTTATTATGGGGTAACCAAACTATGAATAGCGTACTTATTTTAAGTTCTGTTACCAAGTCCATAAAAAAACCCCCATGTATCTTACAGTCTCTTCTAACTACCCTCAGACAACATACACAGTTTACCGATGATATAAACCTGATGAATTACATCTGGTTTCATCATCACGCAGCTCATAAACCACAAAGCAGACCAAAAGAACATTTTTACAAAATAATTTGGAGTCAATCAGGTTTCAGAGTTTTAAGATTCTGAACTTGGAAACAGAGCAAGAATCAGGAGGCACACACATGTGAATTTAAGGCAAAGGGCGTGTTTACTATAAATGATGTTCCCTCTCTTGCATGGCTATAAACATTTGGGTGGTTTATTTTTGAAGGGGTAAGGAAGAGGCAACAAAATTAGATTCTGTTTGTTACAGAAAACAAGAGGTTTTTATTTATTGGTTTATAACTGAGTGCTCTGGGACCTTTCCTGATAAATGCTTCACTAGCTGAGTCACAGCGTGCACAGGATTAGTCACGGCTATAGAAGTGCCCCAAGGTTTCATCTACATCCACAGATTTACCTGATGTATATTCATTTCTTCTGTAAGTTGAAACTCTCTGAAGTTGTGTGCTTCAGAAGCTCCTGGCTCTGTCATCTCCTCCACGTCACCACACGCTCCACCTGCACCGGTCGAACACGAGGGTCAGACTGCGATAGCACGCAAGAAGGAAGGCGATGTCTGCTGGCCCTGTTAGGGAAGAGGAACGGAGGGCTCACAGCTTGTACATCAACATATGTTATGTGGGCCACAACAGAGCGGAGCATGCGTCATGCTGACTTGACGCTATTTTAAGCAGCAATGGGTAAACTAAATGACTTAGATGAGCGACCAAGCACCCTCCTTTCATTATATGCTCCAGCGGAGAAGTCTGAGCATCCAGCAGTACTTCTGTGCGTGTTAGCTTCTACCCTATGGTATTCCCACTCTGCAGATGGAGAGCAAGGACAAGAGATAAGTAACTTTGCCCAGGGTTAAACTGCAAATCCCTGGCAGAAAAAACCCCCTATCAATACCTCAGGCCTCCAGGGTTTAAGTCACCCTCCCTGTGTAATCCCTAAGATCTCCCTGCCTGGAAGATCTGATCTAGCAAAGCCCAGCTCTTCCATGAGACGTGTCAATAACTGCCTACATCGGATCACCAAACACCAGGCACCTTGTCTCAGTTACCTTTCCCCACGAGCTTGAGCAAAGTCTGAACACGGGTGCATGCACGAGTTAGCTGCGTGTCCTCTGTTTTGAGAGGCTTGCACAAAGCAAAAGGAAGATCAAACCTGACGACACGAGCAACAGTACGAAACCAGAAATGTAGGGTTCCTAAACGGCTTAAATGTGTAGCCAGCCTTTGACCCTTCAAGTTTCCCTCTGAAACCTTAAGGCACCCAGCTTTTCTGCACCTTACACCCAGCTTTTACACATACCTTAAACATGGCACTATTTAGACATGGAGAGCCCTTCCACTGGCGCCCACATCCTTACACTACCTGTGTGAACGATGCTGCTTTCTCAATGGGCAGTTCACTTTCTGCCCAAGGGACATCTCAGAGACTTGTCCCCAACCAAGTGAACTACAGACACACTTGAAGTTACCTCAAATGGAAGCTTATCTTAATTGAAAAACATTTGAAAAGAGAAAATTGTAAAGTAAAAATTATTTAAACTGCACGCATGTTATTACAGGAACAGCCCCTAAATAAACTTACAATCTCTGCTGAATAAATTTCTACACAAAAGCAAATCATGGTGAAGCAGGCAGTGGAGTCTAAATGATGGCACTTAGCTGCTCTATGCTGGCTTCCACTGTTTACAGCTTCGAAGACAAATACAGAGGCCATTTGCCTAATGAAAACAAACAGCTCCACAAGGCTGTTCTGTTTCTTGTGAGGGGAATATACATTTTATTCAGTTTAGCATGTCCATGTGGTATGTGCTATACATTGACTCAATGTATAGCATTTTGCATGTCTTCCTGCAGCAGAACCCAAATTGTTAACTCTCATCTGTAGGTTAAACAATCCTAATTTCCTTCCTTCTATTATTCTATATTCTCCTTCCTCTCTTCCTGCTTCTGTGCTAAGGATACTGACATCTACTTAGGACAAAATTTTCCTCCTCACTTTCAACAACTTCTCCAACCAACAAATTGCTGTAGAAGGTTCTTAACTGGTCTTATTAGACACACGGAGTCCTTTAATACCACGTAAGTGCAAATATACTCCCTGAAAGCTTGACTAGCTCATAAGAGAAGTGAATCAATATCTACTGAACACTCTGTACTAAAATCACTAATATTATTAGTACAACCAATGATAGGACTAGTCCACAGAGAATTATCCAGTGATTTAAAGTTTCAAAATCAATAGTGTTTCCCTGCTCAGATCTATACAGATGCTCCCAAGAAATCTAGAAAGATTATTTCCCAAGAGGTTTCACTAAAAAAAAAGAAAGGATTAACACAGCTGATCTAATATTTCAACCACTCTGCACCACAGTTCCTGACAACAGCTCCCTCAAGGTTAGCCTTAAAATTATATCACAGCCTAATTTGGCCTTGTTTTACATTAGTCTGAAACCATGTCTATATTTTATTGAACTCTGATTCTGTTACTGGTTTTACATATTATCCAGATTAAATTTTTAAGACGGTTTCATGGTTTGAAAAGCATCATCATCTACTGGTAGGAGTTTTTAGTGCAGCAGGAAATGGAATTAGGAAAGATCTACTGACTTAATTGAAGACGCCACTAAAAGCATTTATCAACTGCAAACATCCTGCCCTTCTGATTTCAGCAGTGATCCTGGGCAGAGAGCATGGAGCAAACTGCTCTCCATGCACACAGCAACTCTACTGTAGAGAAGTCTGTGAGATAGAATGGGCCTGCCTATGTACATCAGAACTACCTTTAGACAGTACTGCCTTTAGACCCACTAATGTTATCAATATGATTTTCAGATGTGCAATAATTTGATATGATAATTGTGCTATGTTATGCCTGCTCTCTAGCTCCAAAGGAAACACCATCTCTGGAAGGAAAACATAATTCAACACCGCAAAAACCTCTACCTTCTTCACTGCTGCAATGCATATTTGAATCCCCAAAGTGACTAAAAGAAGGTGAAATGTACTATGAAAACTCATCTAGAGATATGCAAATGGTATTTCCTACGCTCACTGTTCTGATTTACCAGGCAGCTACTGTCTTCACTCTATCACAATAAAAGGGGGGTAGAGAGCCCAAATGAATGCCCTAAATCTAGACATATTAACACCATGAATGTTAGTGAAATAAGCTTGCTTTGAAATATCTCCAAAAAAAGGCAGAAGATAAATACCCTATGTTTGAGTTTTGCTACCATGTTTTATCCCTGTGGCTTAAGGTATCAGTGTCATGACTCACTCCGGGGATTGAACTGCTCCCTGGGCGACACGACCTCCTCATACCAGCTTTGTTCCTCATACTAGTACAAACTGGTCATCCACGAACACTGAATGAAGAAAATTCCTTATTAGTCATATCTGGATCTATAAAACTAATACCAGAAAATGATGTTTAAACAAGCCCACTGCCGCTTCAGGTATGTAGCCTCCCAATATTTCAAAGCTAAATAGTTTCAGTAGGTGTGGGAGGGAGGACAGAAAAAGGAAAAAAAGTTAGACACATAAGACATCTGCCTTGTGGGTCTAGATAAAATCTATGGATCAGCACTGCTTGCAGCAGTTTGGATCCATATTTAGCTTTTCATGTTTATTTGCTTGACTGGCAAATCCCAAGGAGATTCTGAAACTGATGCTTAAAAAAAAGCAAACATAAAAACCCACCAAGTCTTCTCAGCTCTCAGCTGCATTTTCACTGATTACCTGTCTATCCTTACTTATGCTGTAAGTAAGGCTGTAAGGCTACACTGCGCCTTCCCATATTCAATTAAAAACTACACATCAAGTCCTCCTGCCAAACACAGGGAGAACAGGTGTTTGTTGTCCTGCTTCTGGCTGGGATAGAGTTAATTTTCTTCCTAGTAGCTGGTGTAGTGCTGTGTTCTGGATTTAGTATGAGAATAATGTTGATAACACACTGATATTTTAGTTGTTGCTAAGCAGTGCTTACACTGGTCAAGGACTTTTCAGCTTCCCGTGCTCTGCTAGGTGCACACAAATCTGGGAGGGGGCACAGCCAGGACAGATGACTCAAACTGGCCAAAGGGCTATTCCATACCATATGATGTCATACTGTCCTGGTTTCAGCTGAGATAGAGTTAATTTTCTTTATAGTGGCTGGTATGGGGCTATGTTTTGGATTTGTGCTGAAGACAGTGTTGATAACACACTGATGTTTTAGTTGTTGCTGCACTGGTCAAGGACTTTTCAGCTCCCCATGCTCTGCCAGGTGCAGAAGAAGCTGGGAGGGGACACAGCCAGGACAGTTGATCCAAACTGACCAAAGGGCTATTCCATACCACATGACGTCATATAAATACTGAGCATGACATCATATGGTATGGAATAGCCCTTTGGTCAGAAGCAGCTGGGGAAGAAGAAGGAAGGGGGGACATTTGGAGTGATGGCGTTTGTCTTCCCAAGTAACCATTACGCGTGATGGAGCCCTGCTTTCCTGGAGATGGCTGAACACCTGCCTGACCATGGGAAGTGGTGAATGAATTCCTTGATTTGCTTTGCTCGTGTGCGCGGCTTTTGCTTTACCTATTAAAATGTTTTTATCTCAACCCTTGAGTTTTCTTACTTTTGCTCTTCCGATTCTCTCCCCCACCCCACCGAGGGGGAGTGAGCGAGCGGCTGCGTGGTGCTTAGTTGCCGGCTGGGGCTAAACCACGACACATGCCCAGCATATAAACTGGGGGGAGCTGGCTGGGGGCAGCGATCGCTGCTCGGGGACTGGCTGGGTGTTGGTCAGTGGGTGGTGAGCAATTGCATTGTGCATCACCTGTTTTGTACATTCTTTTATCATTATTATTATTATTGTTATTATTATTATTATTATTATTATTATTATTATTATTATTATTATATTATATTTCCTTTGTTGTCCTCTTAAACTGTCTTTATCTCAACTCATGGGTTTTACTTTTTTTTTTCCGATTCTCTCCCCCATTCCACTGGGGCAGGGTGGGGGGTAAGTGAGCGGCTGTGTGGTGCTTGGTTCCACTGGGGTTAAACCATGACATTCGTCTACACATGCTCTTGCCTGCACCTCTCCTGGAAAAGTTCAGTACATTACTGACCTGGCATGAAAATAAAAACTCAGAGAAAAGCAGGCTGCATCTCAATAATCAGTGTGATTACAGGCTCAGTTGCCTAATTCAAAAGATACTGCAACAGTATCGAATAATACCTGTTATAATGGTCAGTGACAATAAAGATCATCTTGTTCCCACTGACATTGGTTGCTTTTTGTTTTAAGCTCTCTCCACTGGTAACAGTACAGGGTTGAATGCCACCGAACAGCATATTTTATCCTCTCACCAAATTATGTGAATAGGCTTGACCAAGATGGGGACAAACATCCCCGTAATTTCAGTGGACCTAATCAGAATCCATCACCTATCCCTGAGTCAACAAAGTACTAAGCTAAGTTCTAAATGCTCCTGCAGCTCTAAAGCTTTGGAAAGACTTTGGATCTATAACTACACTGAAGAACTGAAACCTTCTCACAAAGGAAGCATAGCATGGGGAATCAAAATCCTCGTGGAAAAAAAATCCAGCGTATGAAACAGCACAACATCTCAACTATACCTTTTCTCCTTTGTAAGTAAAGGATGTAGATAGCACTGCACTTAAGAAAATTAAGATGAAATTGCTAAAAAACTTGAAAGAAAACTTTAAAAAACTAACTATCCAAAAACCTTCCATAGATTTTTAGCCATTACACAAGTAAGGATTATCCCAGAGCCCAAACATGGTGTTGATACCTCCATGTGAACAAGAATCATGTAGTTAGGCTTTCAAATCTCCTATAGCTTAGTATACTCTTGGCAACCTGTCATCTTAGTTTCCCCGCCACATTAAGATGCATACCACAATATTTTTTACATGAAAATGCGCGTTTAAAGAAATCTTAACCAATAGGTGCACATTTTTTTTCCCTTCAAGTGAAAGGAAATGTTTCTATATAAATAGAAACATTGGTAAAGAGAATTCTAAGTGCCCATCTGATACGCTCCTCTTTTCTTAGTAGCCTCTGCAAAGCGCCATTTGCTGGCCAAGGATCCAAACTGACTTCATTTGGAGACAGCTGCAATGACACAGAAGACAATTACTGTAAGAGACATTTCAGTTTCATTTTCAGAGGAAACATCTGTAGAAGGACTTTCAGTTTCTCTAAGCATTGGATCAGCTGTAGGATGTGAGACAACACTCTGATTACCAGGAACAGGATGCTAAACCACATGAAAGCAGTCTCGCTGCTCAAGTAGTGACTAACGTGATGTAGAAGGGAACATTTAACAAGTTCGTTCACACAACAGGATGGGTGGTTGCCATCTCTCACCGCTATGTGCATGCTCCAGAAATTCTCTCACTTTAGGAAAATGTGTCTGAAAGTCTGTCAGTAAAATGAAGGATGGAAAAGTTTGGAACAGCGATGTGCATATTTTGCATTTTATGCAAATCGTACATGTTGTTTATATTGGTAAAGAAAGCACATCGATGCATGTGACTTCTGCAGCTACTATAGCATAGTTAATGTTTTTAAAGGTTCATGTACAGTGTAGTTAGCAAAAATAACTTTATCATAATTCAGCATTAAAAATGCTAACTGTGGCAACTTCCAGGTTCACAGGATGGAAGTAGAACATGGCATGACAAAGTCAGACTTCAATAGTCCTTGATACTGCTCTGAACCACAATCTGGTTCTACGTCAGCAGAACTTGCTATTTGCCATGGACTCTTCAAATTCTATTGTAAAGAGAGAATTCTTCATTTTCTTACTGGCTTTCATTTGATATTCATCAGTACTATGTCGCAGCATTTTTTAAGTATTCATTTCTAGAACATAAGGTAGCTTTATTATCCCTTGTTTTACGGGAGGGCAAAGAAACAGATACAGAGGTCCAAAGGTGTCTGAGTGACTAATTAAAGTTCTGGTCTCGTTAACTTCAGGAGAGGCAGAAAATAATCAGAACCCTCTTTATAAATAAGTACTACTGTCTCAAATGGCTTGTTTCTATTTTTGACCACCCCCAAAAAACTACTCATATGGCCTAAATAACACTGATCAGGAGTGGTAGCTGTCCCAAGCCAAGATGCTATGATTTTTCAAAACCTAGGAATGTATGACAGTTCCTAAAACCAATCTAACCGTGCCTCAGTGGCAGCAAAATTACCTCCAGCTGAATCAGAGCATCTTTGGTCAGTCTTCATTGTCCCATGGGGCAATTAGCTCTAAGTTTACACTCTGAGCTTTCTGTTTTTCCATACACAGGTCTGCCTCACTCGTACTATGTAGATACTCCTACACAGGAGAGTAAATCCAGATCTTTATAGTGGTATTCAGTAGCCCTCTTGCAAAGCTCTCTTCCTCTTCTTTCTGCTCACTTTCCTTTAAAGTCCAGCAAACAGGGATACGGGACCTACAAACAACAGCCTATTTTTAACTACACATCCTCGATTACTGTAAATCCTGTGTTCTGAACAGAGTGCTCAGACCAGGAGCGTGCAGCTCCCGTGTGGGTGGACCACTGAAGACTGACTGCCAGCACTGAGCTGCAGCTGCGGGACGCAGCAGAGCGGCTCACCAGCGCAGAGCGGCCACCCAGCCCTTTGTGGGTGACTGCTAACCGGCTGCCACAAACCCCAGCCAGTGCGTGGCATGCGGCTGGCCGAAACCCCGTACTGGGGAAAGGGCACGCAGCCATCCCTGCTGTCAGCTGCACCTAATATCCCCTTCCCTCTCCTTTCACGTACTCATTACAAGTTTCCCTCTCCCTACGCATACAATACCCTTCCATCTACCCTCACTACTGCAGGACTTAGGTCTCCTCTCCCCCACAGCAACCCCACAATCCATCACAGCAGTCTGCTTTGTTCCTCACTTCCCAGGTCCCTCCCCACACACAAACACAAAATACCCCCACGCTGTTCCCATATTAACCTCGAGTTCCTGCTTCCCAAACCTCCCACACTGCTGGCTCGCTGCTTCAAGCTCCTCTCCTAATCCTCCCAGGCTCCTCTGCCCACTGCAACTGCCCTTGCTCCCTACTTTCCAAACTCCCTCATCTTCTCAGCTTCCCTGCCATTCAAACCTCTTCTGGATGTAAGGAGTCTCAGCAACAGACTCCCCAGCACCCCGAGAAGAAGAACCAGCATCTCCAGCTGCCTTCTTCTGAAGTCCCCGGGCCTCCAGCACTGACATGCTCCCTGACGCAGATGGCAGAATGCCTCAGAGAAAGAAGTCGCACCTTGACTTGGCATATTGCTCCCAACTGAAGACTCACGTTAAGCTGAAAATACCATCTGACAAACTGCATGTTGTGTAGGCCTGATTAAGACCCATCAAACGGACCTGCTGCTTGTGGCAGTAAAGTAAATGATCACACTGGCAGGTTGTCATTTCCCACGTAAGCCGGCATTTTGTCAGCTTTCACAAGCTGTCAGTTGCAGGGGAATGGATATCCAAGAGCCTCAGACCCTTCTGAAGTGGATGACGCTCTAATGGACACAAGCTTTCGGTCCGTTCTTCCCAGTTCTGACATTTTCTCCTTATCTCCACGCTGCCCCACCCTGGCTCTTATTCCTCATCCAGTTCTGATTCACTTTTCCCCCTCAGTTTTAGTCACCGAGCCTTTTACACTGATGGGGCATAGTTACTGCAATCATTCAGAGCACACAACATGTTTGAGCTCTCAGTGTCTTTGCTTAGCACCACAATCCGTGTTGGCTACCAGGGCTGTAGAGAGTTAAATTATGTTCAGAAATGTGCACACGCTCACCTAACTGACTTCACTTCCACACAAACTTCTGTGTAAACAGGTATTTCAAAAACTTACAATTAGGCCAAATATCAGGAAAGTAGAATAGCAAAAAGTGAAGCCTTAAAACAAGCAGAACTTCCCTACGAAGTTTCAAGCCCATGCTTTAAAACTAAGAGGCACTTGAACCTCTCAACAGAATAGCTGTATATTTTAATCATGTGCCTGCCCAATCGGCATTTCTTCTGTAACTTGATTTTATAAGTGTCAAGCCGCTGAAGCTTTCCAAGGTTCAGCCAGAGCCAAACAGCCAGTGCAGAAAAAAAATTCAGCTTACAGAAACGAATTTTGCAGGATCAACAACAAAAAAATGCCTCGTAATGAGAAATATCGTGTAATTGCATCTATGGACGACGTTGACAGCTCTGCCCATGGTGACAAACAGTAAAAAAAAAAAAAAGCCAATTTTGCTTGGAGGCACAGGACAACTGAAGGAAAAAAAACCCCACGTCTTCAGGAAAACAACCCCAAAATTGAAGTATTAATGTGATATTTTCTTGATGGTTTGATCCAAATGAATATACCAATGACTTTCGAGCCTGACATACTGCCCTACCTACAGGGCAATGGCTGCTAGGCCAGCAGCCTACCAGAGAAGCCTAAAAAAATCCAGTGGCTCCATTTTAGCCTAGATTTGGATTGCAATTTCTGTCTGAGGACAGACTGTTTTATTTGCAGAAGCCAATGTTTTGCTAGTGACTAGGTCCCTGTGCTGAGGACAACAATCCATCCACCCATCCAAAGCTGAAAAACAGGAACATTAAACCATTTGGATACAACTGTCCTTACTACATTAGTTGCTGCTGAGCGCTCCGATCTGTGACCCTTAGCTGCTTCAGGATTTAACATTAAGGAATGCAGAATATTGCTGATTTAAGCGTACTTATTTAACTCGTACACATTTCAAAAGGCTGGATAGTCCCAGAATCTTCGAAAATAACCTCAGATATATGTCACCATTAGCTCTAACTATAAAAATAACGCAGCAGACTGTAAAAAGGAGACTTAATTGTGGACCTACAACGGAGTAAGTTTCCTGCGTTGCTAGTTAAACTCGGCTGGTGATACAGACGTGCTGTGCAGCACCACTACCACCTCCTGGACAAGCCAAGCACGGCTGCGGGACGCGCCGGTGTCCCTCCCCACTGTAAATTCGTTTGCCTTGAAGACAGGCAGCCCCTTCATGAGCCCCAAGGCATGCCCAGCTATACTGGGTACTGAAACCTCACCTTCCCAACAAGCTCTGCCATTCACTAGAGTATCACCGCGACTGCTACACTAACTGCTGCCCCACAGCACCAGCACAGCGAGAAGATCTCCAGTTACACCAATTTTCCCTAGTTGTTCCCCAAGTACAGTCACATCCATCAGAGCTTCCCACTAGGAATCACAGCTGAAAGCCTCAACGCTAATGGCAACAGAGTTTGGCTTAGATAAATGCTGACCAAATTGGCTTTTCTTTCTGTTACTAAGTTGGGGAAACAAATTCTACGGCATTTGTGGCGAAGAATTGTCTTAAATTTACATGCCTTCATTTGGCAATAAGCTACACTAAAATTCTATGTATCGTATATGATAAAATGTGATAGATAATCCAGTAACATGCTATCAATTACTTTGTAATAATGATACTACTGCGGTATAACTTTATACTCTGTAAATAATAGGGCTCGATTCTATGAATACGCTGTAATACCTCACTACAATGTATAAACAGCTCATAAATTGTAAGGATTTATGAAGAGATACAATTCTGGTAGCTACTCTGCTGCCCGTGGGTAAGAGGAAAGTACTGGATGCACTTAGAAACATTCAGATGCAAACATACCTGAAATGGTTTTGATACAGAAAGCACAAAATCTTGGCTACTGGATATACGTTGTTTTAAACAGTGCTAGTGTGCTCTTATGCAGATATCCCTCCAAGCACCAACCATTTCATGAACTGTAAAACATATTGTTTAAAAATTGTAATCTGTAAGACAGCAGGAAGAAGTCCTGCTTATACCGTGTTTTTCCTCAATATAGTATAAGAGCTTCTTCTGTCAAACATAGAAAAAAAATCTCTATTTTTGGGTGAAGACAAATCCAGTTTTAAGGATGCAATTAAGGAGAATTTCCGATTTATAAGAGTTAAAGATCAGTGGTTTCAAGATCTGGCTTGTCTTCCTATACATAGCAGCATGTGTTTGAATGACAGCATGTGTTGAAATCTAAAAAGGCACTATCCTGATCTGAAGAAACCAAGAGAAAAGAACCCCTCTCTTAAAGGTAATTGCACCTTTAGCTTTCAGTCAACTGGGTGTTGCAATGTTTTTGTTTCGAGTGCTTCATGCTATTTTCCTTTCAAATTAGTTACATGTTGCAATCAAGTCACCTCCCGATCTTCCTTTACCAGCTAAACAGATAGGGCGTTTCAGCCTGTCACCGAGAGAAGGGCGTTTTCTCCAGCCATCGAATAATATTGGTGGCTCTCTTGAGAAGTCTGGAGACCCCATAAAACCCCAGATTCCAGAACCATATATACCATTTCAGTATTAACTCTCATGAAAACTTTTATAGAAGTAAAATATCTCCTTACGCTTGCTCCTGCTGATGCAACCACAGAAATGTTCTCCTTTTTGCTGTTGTGGCCTTTGGTGATACCTGGACACTACATGCCTCCTCAGTCCCTCTCTGTCACTTCAATCCTGCAGACATGGCCTAGATTTCTTGTTCTGAGATGTGAAGTTGAAATTGATTGTACTAACGTGCATTTTAACTCACAGGTATGCTCACAAAGTCATTAGGATTGCCCTGTATCAATAAATTTGTACATCTTTTCAACAGTTGCTGATCCATCCACAAAGTCTTATCAGAAAATGTTTTCTGTATCTATTTCTAGATTATTAATAAAAATACTAAAAAGATGCTACTGTTATCTTCATTGTTACACTTGGTCTCATCAATCAGTCTGTGAACAGTTGTTGTGGTTTAGCCCCAGTCAGCAATTAAGCACCACGCAGCCGCTCACTCACCCTCCCCCCTGGTGGGATGGGGGAGAGAATCGGAAGAGCAAAAGTAAGAAAACTCGTGGGTTGAGATAAGAACAGTTTAATAATTGGAGGAACAACAACAATAATAATAATAAAAATTGTAATGAGAAGGAAAACAACAAGAGAGCGAGAGAGGAACAAAACCCAGGAAAAAACCCAAGTGATGCAACCGCTCAGCACCTGCTGACGCCCAGCCCGTCCCTGAGCAGCGATCGCTGTCCCCCAGCCAACTCCCCCAGTTTATACACTGAGCATGACGTCATATGGTATGGAATAGCCCTTTGGCCAGTGTGGGTCATCTGTCCTGGCTGTGCCCCCTCCCAGCTTCCTGTGCACCCGGCAGAGCATGGGGAGCTGAAAAGTCCTTGACCAGTGTAAGCACTGCTTAGCAACAACTAAAACATCAGTGTGTTATCAATGTTATTCTCATACTAAATCCAAAACACAGCACTACACCAGCTACCAGGAAGAAAATTAACTCTACCCAGCCGAAACAAGGACACAGTGTCCAATAATTTCTGTATTTTAATTATCAAATCATACTTCAATATACAGAAACCTGTTTTATCCTCAGTCAGGATATCCTCTGAGGACATAAACCCAGCATTGCAGAACACGGTAGATGTATTTTCCCCTTAGTATGTAAACAAACCCAAAGAGTCCAAGTGAAGTCACCTTCCTGTGAAGCCCTGCATGCTGACGACCACGAGGGACAGGATGTCTGCAGGAGACACTGATCCTCCTGGTAATTCTACTAAGAAACTTTTCAGGCGCCTGCTTAATTTGCCTGGCTTACAGGCTCAAGGCTGAATTAATTGCCGGATTTCCACCAGGAAATACTTTTTTTCTTCCTGTGACAGGCTTGAAGAAGCCACTGAGCTTTTCCTCCGCCTTCCCTCTCCGGTTGTAGGACCAAATATCAAAACTTACTCTCTTCTAAATTGTTTGGCACTAAGTTTTTCTTGGCTCTAATTATCACTTAAGCAGCCAGAAAGTATTGTGTTTGGTATTGTCACGAACAAAGACGTGAGCAAGGGTACCGTGAAGTGCAGGCAGCCTCAAATACCCTGCGGTCTCCTGCCGCAGCGCGCGGTCAGACCTGCAACCTGACAGCACTCCTCCGGGAGCAGAGAGCCGCGCCTCGCCCGACAGAGGAAGCCTTCGACGCCGTCAGTAGCTTCTGCTGATGTCAACCCTGTCAGGACAGCAGCAGCGAGACAGGGCAGTTCCCTCCCCAGCGGGAGGGCCACGGGCATCTGCCCGAGGAGGTGCTGC
The DNA here is from genome assembly GCF_035582795.1 of Mycteria americana. NCBI lineage: Eukaryota > Metazoa > Chordata > Aves > Ciconiiformes > Ciconiidae > Mycteria > Mycteria americana. Next base: position 12,440,522 of record NC_134370.1, read on the forward strand.
CGACCTGCCCTTGCTGGGGACTCGCAAGGGGACAAGGGAACCGTCAGGCCGAGGCCCGGCCGCCGGTGGGAGCGGTGCAGGCGGGACAAAGCTCCGGCCCCGCCGCCCGCTCCGCCGCCCGCTCCGCCGCCGCCTCGGCTCGGCCTCGGGCCCGGGCCGGGCCCCGCCCGCCCCTGCGCGCACGCGCCATAGGCCTCCCCGGACGAGCTCCCGCGCGCCTGCGCGCTCCCGCGCCGCGCTCGCGGCCTCGCGAGGCGGGAAGGAGCCCTTCCCCTCCACGTGACCCGAAGGCCGCGTGAGGTGGCGGCGTTGCTCGGCCGACCAGCGCCGCGCGCCGGCAGCACGTGACCGGCGGAACGCTCTCGCGAGCGCCGGCGCGCGCTGGGCCTTTGCCCCGCCCCTGCCCCGGCCTGCGGCGAAGGAGACGGGAGCGGCCGCGGCCCGACGGGACCCAGAGCGGCGTCACCCCGCTCGACCCCCGGCCCGGCCAGGGCCCCGTACGCCCGCCGAGGTGAGAACCGGCGGCTGCTCGCCGCCCCCGAGCCTCCCCTCTGCCGCCCGGCGGCCTCGTCCCTCCCGCTGGGAGGGAGCCTGGGCCTGGGCCTAGGCCTCTGCTTAGGCCTGAGCCCGGGCCCGGGCCCGGGCCCGTCCGTCGGCGCGGGCCCTTCCTCACAGGCCCGGCTCCCCTTTCTCGCTGTTCCGCCGCGCCCCGAGTCGCCCGGCTCGGCCCGGCAAGGAGCGGGTGGCCCTGGGCCGGTCTCGCCGCCACCGGCCCTTGTGTTCCCGGGAGCAGCCCAGGAGGGGCCGGTTCCCGGGTGCCGCAGAGGATTTCGCTGCTGTAAACGTGAAGACTGTGGCTTGTGGCAACCAGAGGGGAGAAACTGTAGTGCGCGGTAGTTTTCTAAAGATGCGGGGAATTCCCAGGTACCCCTAACCCTAAAGACCCCGCTGCTTATGCACTGTAAGTTACGCGTTTTCCCGGTGCACGCCCGCGGGCACGTCGTGTTTAGGCTTTCTTTTTTTAGAAATTGCTTGGGAGTAGTTGAACAGTACAAAAATTAAGGTGAGTGGCTAGCTATAATCAAATTGTGCGTTATGGAAACTTAGTGAGGTATATTTTTAATATTTTAGTAACGGCTTTTTGTGTTACTTGTTTATCAGTTTCACTTTACTTGCACCACAAGACGTGATTAAAAAGCAGCAAGGCTGTTGTTTTGATGTGTTGTGTGTGTGTGTTTCTTGCAGATGTCGGAAGACCTTGCTAAGCAGTTAGCTAGCTACAAAGCTCAGCTTCAGCAAGTTGAGGCTGCCTTATCTGGGAATGCAGAAAATGAAGATTTACTAAAACTGAAGAAAGACTTACAGGTGAGAACTTGAGGGTATGAGTAGCTGAAACTTTAGGGCCTTTAGCAGGTGTTTCATCTTTCCTAAATATTTGCATTGCCACAAAAGTATATACTTGGTGGGTTTATTACTTTCTTTTCACATAATTTGATACAATTATGGTAGGGTTGGTTTGAAAAAACCCAGAGTGTGGCCTATTTTAAACCTGTCTTGTAGACTGGTAAAAAAATGTACTAATTTATATAGCAAACTCTTCTGCTAAAAACTTTAGCCAGAGTGATGAAAGATATGCCAGTGCTGTCTTTACAATCTCTTTTTCTTTTTTTTTTTTTAAAAGCATTTCTCAGAAAGTCATCATTTTTTGTTGCTTTTACTATGCTGAAGCCTGATGGTTGGGCTTAACATTATGCCTTTCTGCTTATTTTTGAGTTGTTGGATCATTTGATCCAGAGTCTGTTTATTCGTTGCATGCATTGGCAGCGATAAAAGCTTTAGAGTGTAGTTCTGTATTCTTTGTACACCTAAGCCTTGATTGTGTTAAGGTTTTTATATAAGAAAGGAAAAGAGTCGTGTTCTTCATTTGCTACCTGCAGTTTTTTAAACATTTTAGAGCATACCGCATTAAGAGCTAAAAACCATTTCTGGTCCTTAGGGTATTGTTCGGTGACAGGAAGAGCACCAGCCTAATTTTAAGTTGATAAGTGGTCTTTTAGATTCTTGTGCATATAAAGACACATTGGCATATAAAAAAAAAAAAACCAGCAGTGCTGTTAAAATTTGTCATGAGAGTGCAAGATGCTGCTTCACTTCTGTTGTGGATTGCTTTAGCCATCAGATCTAAAAATATATAAAACTACCCAGTACAAGATTCGGTAACCACTATTCTGTATGGAAGTAACAGCAATAAAAATGATGCTTCAACCAAAATACGTGTAGTGCCTCAAATCAGTGATCTTTAGAATTCCTTTTAAATTACCAAGGCTTTGTGCCCACAAGGCACTTTATAGATCATCTTAATGTCCTTCGTTGTACACTGTTAAAAGCATGTGTATATTTTTATATTTTTAAAATGCGCAGCAAAACCCATATGGGATGATATTTCCGATACCAACACGACCTCGGCTTTGATATGCAGAGATCATTGATGTGAAAGGACAACTTGCAAACTTTTTTATAAAAGCTTTCTGCACAGAATGGGGAAGATCTTTACACTGTCGTCCCCAAAAGGTTTGCTATCCATATGTTCCACCTTGAAAATGACATAATGTTTTGCAGACTTAATATATGCCAACCTAACAATTGTAAAAATGGGTTCGATGCTTCAGTGTCCCAACTAAATAGCTTTCAAATTAGTTCAAAAAGATTGTTACAATGTAAATTAAACATTTTTTTCTGTCATAAATAGTGATGCACTACTGCATTTTGTATACTCGGCTTATTCCTGAGTAACAAGATTAAAATAAATATTACAAGATTTTTTTATACATACTTTGCTTTTCACCTTTTGTTTCACTGAAGCGCTTCTAGGACAGTGTCCGTGCACGCAAGGACCAAACTTACCTTTTGTATCAAGTAGAATTGATGGCAGCTGTCATCTCCTGTAATTGGAGATGATATCAGTGGGTGTTGTGTTCTGGAGTGTAGATCTCTGTCTGGCTTTGTAAAGACCAGTTGGTCAGGAAAAATCTTGGCAAACTCTAACTAGTATTCTCTGTGGGTCACACCTTCATGTCACGGGGACGTGGCACCAAGCCACAATGTTCAACCCATTTGGCCGTATCGAGCTGCTGTGGTAGTCTAACTCATGCTCGGAAATTTTCTTTGGATGAGCTAATTCGTTAAAGACTTTAGAACTATCTCACGGGTTGCAATAAAATTGATGTTTCTGTCTTGTGTGCTTAGCACTATGATATGTGGATATCAGATGAAGTTTTTTACCAAAAGTTTGCTATTTATAGCCTGGTGTGTAAGTGACTTTATCAAATTCAAAGAATCCTTGGTAGACTTGTCTGAAACTATTCACATTTGAGTTCTACAATAAGCCATCTATGAAAGTGGCAAGAATAAGGCAACAGCTTTGTATTACTAGTAGTCTACCTAGCTGAAATACTCACAATACATCAGGCACAAGCTACCTGAAAGTATTTGACTTGCTGAGATAAGATACCTATTTCAAACCATGATGCCTCTTGGATTTGCAGAGTATAACTATCTATGTTGAGGAATAGTTTGGGATTTTGCATCTGGGAGGGAAAATTAGGCTAATGCTCTATGTTCTCTGGAGTGCTCTCAAATTAGGTAACTTGATAATCAAAATCTGTTCTGGTTCAGCTGTAGTATTATGGAAAATGGAGACCAAAGTAGTAGAAGTAATTGTAAGTAATTCAGTGCTTACAGTGGCTATTGATTGTGCTTACTGTTGCACTTACTAACTAGCAGCTCCTCTAAAACAGAGCAGAACTTTTGTTAGGAACGTGTTGAAAATTCAGACATTAACAGCTGCAACAGAAAGAAACTGTAAGGCTATTCGTGCCAGTTGTATAGTTTATCAGTTAAAAATGCATGTAAGTTTATATTGTATTAACTTCTTATTTGGGAACTGCTTATGATCCTTTAGGTTCTTGAGGAATGAAGAACAGCTTCTTTACTGCTTTTTCCTGAGCTAGTCTTTGTACACCCATAGTTGAACTAGGATGTGAAACTGGGAGGAAAGTTCAGGCTCCACTCAGCCTCAGTTGAACATTGTTTATCTGTAACCCTCCCCTAATTTAAATATTTACTGTTAGTTAGGAGAGTGACAATGGTTCATACTGAGATACTCGAAGAACTGAAGAATTTTTCTTCAAGGACTGCAGAGTTGCTTTGCCTTATACAGAAAGTTTAAATGTCCTTTTAGGTGCTGGCTCCTCTGACTTTTAACACTAGTGAAAACCAGTGGTCTTTACTGCGCAGAATAAGAATGTAACATTGGCAGGAAGTTGTGGAGTGGTTTTTGCATGCTCCTGTCTATGAATGAATAATATTTAAAGGAACTGGAAAAATCTGTTATTTTGTTACTTGTCTTGTTGGATTAGCAAGGGAAGGCCTGACCTGAAATCTTAAGGCCGGGGAATTTAGAGAAAAACAAACGCGTACATGAAAATGACTGAAGGAAATCAATTTCTTTATTATGCACCTGAGTGCTTTCTATAAAGGGGAGGGCTTTACAGAGTGGCAGTCTTGGAAGGCACTCTTTCACCCTGGCTCTGGGTCCTTCAGTTCAGCCGATCCACATATGTTTGAGTAAACTGAAAAATGTTTTCATTGCTTAGAAATGCTGCACTTATACTTGTAGTGTGTTTTACAGATTACTACATATAATATAGCCAGCTGGTCCCAAATGGGAAGGGTTGAAAGAAATTGCCAGCTAGAGAGAGAATAGAAGCGTTACGTCCTTTCATGTTTTGTCTTCAGAGCACTGTCCTGCTCAATACTTGCTCTGCTGCATGTTACAGTGTGATTTTTGGTCAATAACCAACATCACATGCAGCCATGTGTACAGAGTCACACTGTTGATTTTTTGTTTTTTCTTGAGACTGTCTAGCTGTGCCTTTGTGCCTATGGATAAACAATTTGTCTAGAAAGAAACGCTATAAAAATAATAGGCTACTTCTTGACATTTTGAGGAGGGCATGAGCACTTTACTGCAATGCGGTGAGGACCGTGCAACTTTTTATCTACGTTGGCAATGAGTGAGTTTAGTTAAATGATTAAAAAACCAAAACAAACTTAGTCCACTTCACATCAGCTATGAATTTAATACAGTAACTTCAAAAAAACCCAAAGCAGTAAGCTTGGGGTAAAAATATGAATGGTAACAGGGTTTGAAAAATTATTCTTTGTGGGTTTTTTGTCTTTTATAGGAAGTCATAGAATTAACCAAAGATCTCCTTTCAACACAACCTTCGGAAACCCTTGCAAGTTCTGACAGTTCTGCTTCTGCTCTGCCCAGTCATTCCTGGAAGGTTGGGGATAGGTGTATGGCGATATGGAGTGAGGACGGACAGTAAGTGTAGAAAACTTCTCTAACAGTTACATGAAATAGTGCAATGGTAAGAGACTTTCATTCAGTTTGAACTGCCCCTAGGGTGACTAAAAGCAAAAAGAAATCTGGAAAGAAACATGATATTAAGTATTCTTGTACTCTCTTTATTAAAGGTCAGTATTTTAGATAAAAAGCAGAGATATGTGGGGTCATTTTCTAGAAATGCCCTGTTTGTCACTAACCTTATAAAAGTAGGGTAGCTTTGGTAAATCACCATGTGCTAATGTAATAAATGGCAGTCTTTCATGAACTGATCTGTCAGAGCAGTCTTTCGTAAAGGTTTCAGGATGTATAATTCATAATTTGTCATTGCATTCATATATATGTAATTGGTTGCTATCAAGAAAAATCCTTGCTGTATCTCAGTTTGTGCCATGAATTGGAAATTAATTTTTAATTGGAAATGCTGTTTCTTGGCTATGAAATAACTAGCTGTGTAATGTAACTATAGAATTAATCAACCTTTTGGATTTAGTCTCCATTATGTTACCCTGTGAAGTTCTGGGAACCCAAGCAGTTCATTCTGACTTCATAATCTTCGAAATAAACATTCTAAAATTAGTTCCCATACTGCAAAACGTATAACTGTTGCAGCTTTTTAAAAATTACTATTTGTGCAGGACTAACATCCCAATCATTACCACTTAGAGAGAAACTATCGTTCAGCAAATGTGGTTCTATTAACAATATAGTAACCACATAGAGATTTTGGTGTAGCTATTGATGTCTTGGGTAGAAAACAAACCTGAAAGTGAACAGTTTTTCTGTCACAGATTGAGTAAAATGCTTTTGTGTAAGAACTTAAAAATTTAATCTTACTGTCTTAGGTCACCATTGGGTCATTCTTCTTGCTCTGATCACTGGGTTTGAGGATCAGAGCTTGGGGAAGTATGTGCCAGTGTCCACTGAAGTGGATCTTATTGGACTTTAATTGTATTGCTTTGGTTTTTTAACCCCCTGCTTCTGTTACAACATTTCTTAAGTGACCAGTGTTTCATGAAGAGCTAGCCAGAGATTAATATTTTTTTTACCTCATGCAGTTTGGGTTTCCATGTATTTTCATCTAGCTCAATTCAAGAAGTTGTTGGCCCACTAAAATCACACAAGAAATTAATTTAGTGAATGTTAACTGGAATGTTGTCTATGGAACAACTCATTTTATTTCTCTACTTGCTTTAGATATATCCTTTTGCTCTGAATTTAGACTCAATTATTTTAAATATCTTTTGAAATGTCACTTGTCTTTTTTTTCCTGTTTCCTGTTATGAGGTCAGTTTGGTTGACCGAAATGTATCATACAAATGAAATGGACTGATTTGTGCTGAAATTTCAAAATTGCTATTTTAAATCAATAAGAAAACTTTGAACTTTGTAAGTGTTGAACGGGGAATATTTTGAAAGCTTCAGTTTTTCTTAGTTCTTTTTCATACGGAGAAAAATGGAACCAAAGCTTTGCTTTTATGAGCTGACATTTTCCAAAACTCGTCAGTGAATTCCCTGAAAGCTGTGTTCTGTGAATGCAGTATTTTGTTGGGTCTTTTTTTTTTTTTTTTTTCAATCCCATGACCTGCCAGAACTAGAACCACATCAGGATACCTGATTAGATTGGCACTAGCATTAATCATTAGTTTTTGATAACTGTAAGGCTTCTTGATGCTAAAGGTCAAATACAGCAGATTCCAGTCTTTGTACTTGTGTCCCTTTAGAAAACAACCTTAAGAAAACAATCCTGTGGTTTGATTTGTGTATTGTCCCTGAAAATGAACGCCGATATTTGCAAATTTTTTACTTAATGCCATTAGCTGGCTGACAGTGTAGGTGTTGAAGGGCTGAGTATTAAAGCTTTACTCACATGCTTACAGCCATGATATCTTTACAGGTGTTATGAAGCTGAGATTGAAGAAATAGATGAGGAGAACGGAACAGCTGCGGTTACCTTTGCTGGGTATGGCAACGCTGAAGTTACACCCCTGTTCAACCTCAAGCCTGTGGAAGAGGGAAGAAAAGCAAAAGAGGACAGTGGCAACAAACCCATGTCCAAGTAAGTAATACACAGGCAGAAGCCTGAAAGCAGCTTTGTTGTTTTATGGTTGTCGTGTCCCCCCCCCCAGCTATAAAATTGGTTAATGAAATAGAATCTCTCTTTTTTGAAATTTTATATATCTTTAATATGTTCACGTGTTTGCTTGAAAAAGGATCTTAAATCAGTCTAGCATATAATGTTTGGTAGATTATTGTGGCTGGTATCATGTGTGTTATGTATCCTGGCAAGATAACATGATAGACTTTGTTTTACTCAGATTATGGTATCTCAAGATATCAAGTATGTAAGCAGTAGATCAAAAAAAAAAAAAAAAGTTAGTACTCTCTCATTGACAGCAGAGAGCCTACAAGTTTCAGCCCAGACCCAGTGCAGGCTCTACTCAGATCTGCAATCTGGCTCACAGCAGAGTATACTTACCAGTACGAAGGACTTCTGCTTCTGCCCCATGCCTATGTTAGGGTACCTGTGATGACCCCATTGCTGGGGAGATGCGTTTTACTCAATATCCTCCTGTGTCTACCATAGAAAGGTATTTTTAGGGGCTGACAACTTTTTTTGGGGGGGAAGAAAAAAGTACAATTTCAGAGTTTGTTACAGGCAATGATCCCTTCCCTAAGGAGTCATTCTGAGGGGTGCTGCATTGTGGCATAGATCGACTCCTTGAACTTCCTTATCTTTACTGCAATAACTTACCTTTGTTCTTTTCCTTCACCCCTGTCCAATACTTGGTAGCAAGAGAGTCCTGCAGACCTCCAGAAAAGTTGAGCTTTTCACTCAAATGGGCTATTTAAATTTTCCAAACCCTAGATGTTTCTGAAATGTAGAAGTTCTGATAGGTACACTTACAGTTTCAGAAATTAATTTCACTCAATCCCATGGGTTGCTGTGTTTGGTATGGTCTTAATCAGGTGGTGGTGGTGGTTGTTATTCTTATGGCCAAATATATAAATAAGCAATGTAATGCTTATGCATGGAAAGACTTGTTTGGTGGTTTTTTTTTCCTAGAAGTGGAGAATATTTACAAGCTTTATTTTCTGTCATTTACTTACGGAAAACTATTGTGCATGTCTGTCTTACAGGGGTTTTAGTTCCTTACAGGAAAAGGCACAAACATAAAATGTCTTTTTTCCTTCTCTCCAGAAAAGAGATGATAGCCCAGCAACGAGAGTATAAAAAGAAGAAAGCTTTGAAAAAAGCTCAGAGAATTAAAGAACTTGAACAGGAACGAGAGGACCAGAAAGTCAAGTGGCAACAGTTTAACAACAGAGCCTATTCGAAAAACAAAAAAGGCCAGGTTGGTTTGGTTTTGTCAGTATAACAACAGGGCATAGAATCCTGTGCAGTACGGTGGGAGAGAGGAGGAAGTGTTTTTTAAAGGGATTTAAAGGGGATTCATCTTTGGGATTCTGAAGTGTGCAGTTTGGTATTTTGTACACTTACATGGCCTGGTTTTGTACTGGGTGGTTTTGTACTGGGTGGTTTTGGAGGAGTGCTCTTAAGAGGCTGAGCTTGCACTTAGCTTGGAGAGCTGGGCTCACTGTCAGTTGACAGGTAGTGTTTGTTGGAGCTTAGAACCTGAGGGCCTGTCTAAACCTCCAAGCCTGACTTCTTGTGTTTAAGACCTGGCAGACACAGCACTAAGTAGTTGCCCTGGAATAGCAAGCATAGTGCAAAAAAAGTAGCAAGGACCTTATTTTAAAGCCTTATTTCACTTTTATCATGGCTTGACCAAGAGCTGCCAGGCATAGTGGTAAGACTTCAGTCTTCCTTATGAACAATTATTAGAGATCATGTTATGAGAGAGGTGGATTTTATTCATTATTGGCCTGGCCCAAGGTCCTGAGTACCACAACCACATCCAGCACTTAGGTGCCAGAAGTTCCCAGCTCTGTTGTCTCACCTGCTGATAATGTGCTGCAGATGAGCGAGCCTTTAGGAAGAGTGCCTGGCTATAGAGTAAGAAGTTGAGGATACTGAAGCGCTTCAAACAGTAACGATTGCTTGTTTTTTAAGAGCAAGTTAGTAATTATTCAGGAATGGTGTTTTCTGTTTCATTTGCAGGTAAAGAGGAGTATTTTTGCTTCCCCTGAGAGCGTAACTGGCAAGGTTGGAGTTGGAACATGCGGAATTGCAGACAAACCTATGACACAGTATCAAGATACCTCTAAATATAATGTCAGGCATTTGATGCCTCAGTAACAGGGGAAAAAGGTGGAACTTCATCTCTGCAGGGCTTTACACTTATCTTTTTATCATTATATTTTTCTAAAAGTAAATTATTTGTTGGCACATAGCGAGTAGTCCATTTTGTCACCATCACTTTGGCTTCAGCTGATATGAGCCTTAAATCTCCAGCTATTGATTTGACCCCCCTAATCATTAAACTTTTGTAGTTGCATTAAAATACATTCTGCAGGTAAATGCTTTCATGAACTGCTGTTACCTGTTACTCTGAAAGCAGTAGTTATCTGCAGCTTTGATCTCTGGAATCTTCTATTCATACTAGTAGTGAAGGGTTTTTTTCCTTAAGAAAAGTGGTGGTATAAAAATGGCACCTTAACAGCCTCCCTTGTTTCTGTAGTCACAGTGCTGTCTGCTGTCTCTGTGACAAGCTCAGTGTTACAGAGCCGCTGCAACTCTGGGAGAGAGAGCTGGACTCCATCATAGCTTATAGGTCACATGGAATTGCTAAGGAAGTTCTAAATTACTCCCTTACAAATCCACTGAAGATCGATTTGTACAGCTGTAAATGAGGGCAGAACAGGGCCAATAGGATCTTTATTACTAATGATGATTCATGTGCTAGAAACAATAAATCTGACTTTAATTCCAGTCTGAATTTCCTGTGCTAGAAGTTAAGCAGAGGAGATTCCTTTTTTTTTTTTTTAAATACTCATCAAATTTTAATGGGAGGTTATTGCAAGGTTATTGAAATGTAACCAGAAAACTATAGGACAAGGTATTTAGACTCCAATCTCAAAGTAGAGAACTGTACTTAAAAATACCCACGCCACCCCTCCCCAAGGGTCAGAGAGTTGGAGAACGTAAATGGTTGTGCTTTCCCCTCTTGTAGATCTTGTAGGTTTGATGGTACGGTCACAGACCTGGAATACACGGCAACAGCTTGTGTCTGGGCCTCCTCCATCCAGTCAGGTAGAACTGCAGCACAGCAGAGACGAATGCCTAGATCCCACGTAGTTAGTTGTGAGTGAGTAAAGGTTAGCCTGAAGTTTCTGTCCTTAAATAATTGACTGGCCCTAGTGTTCATTGTAACTTCAGCTGTATTACAGTGCTGCTGAGCCCCTTCGATTTTATTCAGGAAACCACGTGTAAAAGCTCTTGCTTTCTTGTATTTTATGTGATTTGCTTTCCTCTGTTACTTGTCTCTCACTTACGGTAGTGGTGCCATCTCTGAATCCCGAATGCGTTTGAAAAAGTTAATGGGTAGCCCTGTATACAATGTAGATATTATTTTTGTAAAATCTAGGGCTGAGTTAATGGACAAGAGTACATCAGCTGTTCCCCCATTAAATAATTAAAGGGTGTTTCTTGTCCATTAACCCTGACCATTATTTCCCTGTATATTATGTTAATGTAGCTCATTTTGTAATTTGTTAACTAGATCAGGTCACGTCAGCAATTGTTGATGCACTGATTGGTGGAAATGTCCATCAGTTACCTGAGTCACAACTCAAGCTAAACTCTACAACTGGTAGTTTAGAATCCATACATAGAAAAAGGTTCTCCCTATAATGGGAGAAGGTGATTTTTATGAATACAAAGTGTGTTAATTTCAGTTTTGTATGTTTAACTTTTATTAAATAAAGTGTTTAAAATCTGCTGGATATATTTGACAAAGTGAAAGTGTACATGGGGGGGCAGTAAAAAAAAAAAAGCAGGAAGTATAGAATCAGCTGGACATGTAATACTCAAAAGTGAATCAAAGTGAATCCCTCACTGCAAGATGGAGATGTTGCCTAATTTCTCATGTTCACTGGTAGCAGGCAGGGTAAATTTTCTTTTGCATAGAAAAAAATCTAATTTATGATCTGATGGAAGGCCTCAGTGCTTTTGGAGTTTGTGCTACAGCCTGCACCCTACAGCGACATGTCTCAGCAGTGACATCAAATAGGCGATAGTCCTGGACACTGACAGCTAACTGTTGAGGAAGGTCACCTGCTGCCTTTCATAGATGGCTGTGGTACAGAGATCCTGTATCACTGTCAGTATCCAAAGGGAGCAGAACAGGTGGAAGAGAAAAGTTAGAACAGAAACACGCTAACCTAGGCAGAACTGGAGTGAGCCTTTCCTTAACTCCACCTCATCAAACTTTTTAAAGGCTTTAGAGAAAGAGACTTAAACCATACCTGACATGCGCTTTGGTTTGCTCATCTTTTGATGTAATAAATATAATAAACGGTCTATCACAGGACTGTTTATTCACTAGTCCTGAAGAGAACTTAGTACTTGAGTCATCAGAGTGCAATGGGTGTGATCACCTCCTTTACAGTAACGGACAGTTAAAACTAGCTGGTCTCAGGGGCTGCTGCATATTTGCTGAGCCTTTCAAAAAAAAAAAAAAACTAGCAAAACTAGTCAATAGTTGGTTGTATTGCCTTTATGTAGGAAAAGCACCATTTCCTTTGAGTAACTTACTCGTCATGATCTGGGCTGCCTGGTAAACTTGCTGTAATGCTTCTGTTGGGCATTGCAAAGAAGCACTGCTGAAAGAAACCTTTGATATGATTTTTCCTTAAATGCCTGACCTGGAATAGTTAGTGATACCACTGTGGCTGGGCTGGGCTGATCTATGGAAGAGAGAACATTTTGAAGACAACTTGTATAAATAAAACAAACACCAGAACTGCCATCTTGGCCACACAGCTGTTCCTCATGGCACTTGATTTTCTTGATGCTCTCATCTGCAGGATGGAGGTGGTTGGTGTGTAGTCTGGCTTTGGAACGCTGCCTTAGTAAAGTGTCTTGAGAAATTCACAGAGAAAAAATAAATCATGAGTTAAGCAGTACTGGTAACTGCCAAAACAAACAAACAAAAAGTTCTTTATTTTACAAACACTGAAGTGACCTGAAATGTGTGGCTGAAAGTGTTTTGGTTGTGGTTTTTTGTTTTTATTTTATTTCCCAGTTTTATTAGCTGCTCTAAACAATAAGAAACCTGATTTTTCAGAACTCGTGCTCTGTGTTGACTTCTGGGCCTCTCAGCAAGCAGAGCGAGTACATACCCCAGTGCTAGCAAATCCTACTGTAAAGCAAACAGTACTTAGAAATACTGAAATGACAGAGGGAAAGTTAGTTAAGTGTAAGCATAAAGAGTGCAAAACCACTAAGCTAGAGACATGAGGGAAAAGATGTTTGTTGGAGAACACAGATTTGTTCCTTTGTATCCTTATCCTTTCAGATAAGGATACTGTGCAAGATGACCAGTATGGGCTACACCTTTCCTCTTAAAAGTAAGTTACTACGGGACATGGTTTATCCAGTACAGCCTCGATCTTGTACAAATTTTAATCTGTTTGGGAAATTAAACCAGCACAAATCTGACTCACAAATCTGGGACTGCACCAGTCCGTTTTAAGTATTTAGAATAGTCTTAAGAGTAGCAACTTTAAATTTTCATGGTCATGGCAATCCATTTCTCTTTTGCTTTCCCTTATGCCGGAGTGAGATGGTTGTTTCACTTTTTCTGTAGATGCTTGGTCTCAGAGGTTTGTAAATACAAAAAAGCACTTTAACTTAGAAGACTGCAGTTCAACACTGGAGACGTTTAGAAGGCAAAACCGATAGCAGACTTCTCTACTTCCCGTTGATGTTCTTCCACGCACCTGAATCAGCACCGTGGCAGTATTTTGTGACACAACCGCCACTTGCGTGTCTCACGATAGTTACACTAAGCCTGGGATTATGGAAAATGTTCCTGAGTCAGGCCCAAGAGAAGTATCACTACCTTTGCATTGCAATTTGTGCAATCTTTATCTGAGCTCTAACAACCTTCACTTACCAGATTACAAAATAAGGAGAGATGTTTGCATCAGGGCTATGGTAAACATCCATGCCACGTACCCAAGCTAGCGACCTATTAACGTATGACCTGATTGAGCAACTGAACTGACATGTCAAAACCTCTAGCTGAGCTGAAGGCTCGGCTACACAAAAGCACTCGCGTTACTTCGTTTTGTAATGCGGTTACCCTTCTATGCAGCTATGAACTCACCTTGCAATGATTCCTTGGTCTGTACAGAAGCGCAAAGCTTTCCCACGATGGAAGCTGACAGAAAATGTCTTGCTCTCACCTAGACCGAAAGGTGATGTTACTTCCCAAAGAGAAGTTCTCTGTGAGGATACAAGTGATGCTAAGTTTTAAACCTCACATTTTTAACAGACCTGCTGAACCTGGTATTCCCCAGGGTGATGAGTACTATTTTGTACAGTTGTCCACTAGTCCAGGAGAGGAAAGAGCTTTTATATTTCCCCATCAAGCCTACCAGGAGGAGATCCAAAACAACTCATTGTTTTGAGACAAGTATTTTTGAAAAGGGGTTAAATGGAAAGAATTTCTTAGCCTTAGCTAAACTGAGCACCGGTAGCCCAAGTTACATTAGGAACTAGGTTTGTGTATGTTCTCACTAACCACCACAATGTTAAAACTCCCATAAAATGCTTTAAATTCCTTTGATGGTTTAGCCTGCTTTGCTGCAATGATGTCCCTCAGGATCAAAATTAATCCTTGCTGAAACGCAACCCTGCTGCAACGTTCATGATCGCCATGAGACCTTACAGAAGGGGTGAATTTGGCCCAGAGCTGACTGCACGTGCACGGAGTGGCTTTCTGGCTCACGAGCGTGTCTTCCAGTGGGAATCACGGGGTGGGGGGAAGAACAAGTGAACGCTAAATCTGTCTTCTCTCAAGCCACCGCTGTAACTATCACCTCGTGGAGGAGGCACACTAGAGCATTGCTTGTGGGAAGGCAACAAGAAATGCAAGTGTCCTCCAGCCCCATACGTACTACAGTCAGATTTGTATCCGAGAGGACCATTTGTATCCGAGAGGACCGGATACAAAACATCCCAGAGGACCCTACTGCAGAAAATCCCAGCCTAGGAGCATTCCCCAAGGTGAGATTAGCATCATTACTTGTGCTCAGAGCCACTTACTCATCATTCCTCTCTGCCTGATGTCTCTGAACCACCACATCTCCAGTACGTGAATACCCTTCACGGCCCTAAAAGCACTGTCCAGGGCCACCCTGCACTCCCCAGGAACATACAGAAGCCGGCTGCCTTCCCTTGACCTGCTGAAGACCAACATCAGTCCTCTGCAGCGCTTTATTTCCTCTGAGCAAACGCTGTATTAAAAGGAAGCTTCAGCGCGCGACTAGCCCAGCAGACTACAAGCCAAGATGTTGAATGACTTGTTAAAGGCCAAATTAACCAGCTCACTCCACCAGCTTGCTCTGGGCCTCATCGGTGTACTACAAACTAAGGGGCTGATTTTTTCCAGTGTGGTAAAAATAAAATATTACCCACAGCCCTTACAGCCTGGTTAACATCGAAGGTATTTCCGAAAGAAAGTGCCATTTCACACCTGGCCTGCATCACTCAGGCAGCAGCACAGCGCGACTCAGTCGTCAGCCCTGTCCGAGCGCACACCTCACAGGACCATCCACCCTTCCCAGAGCCTGCTCAGCAACTCGTGAGCCTTGGTATTTTTGGAGGGACCTCAACGTGAGCATCCCTCCTTGTGAGGCAATGCTGATGTTTTAGTCAAACACAGCAACATCCCAAACAGAAACTCTAACGACTACATATTTAGTACCAGAGCCATAGTACCCATACCCATAGACTCCTTATTTCTGCTTCTGCCTAGTAATGAAAGGGATCAGCCCTCTCTTCAGGAGGAAATGAGCGGAGCAGCAGAGGTCAGTGCTGATGTATCATTCCCAATTAAACCACCTGCCTTTCTGTAACAGGTCTCTCCAAAGGAAAACATCGTGTATGCAGACAACCACTCTCCTCTCCCGTGCTCGTCCTCCCAAACATCACTCAGGTCTGTTGGCCAATTTCAAGCAGATTTGACAGCGCATCAGTATTTTCTAGGTATTTTGTGCAGATTGGTGAACAGAGAGGAAAAAAACGCACTCCTCTTCCCCGAGGGTCCCACAGGACAATTCAGAGACTACTGCAGATGCAGAGGAGTTTCAGTCACTATCAGGCCACAGAATTTATCACTCACCAGAGAACCTGTCCACAGGACAAAGCCCCAGGAAAAAACATCAGACTTTATTTGGTTATTTATGGACTTCTTTTTCATTACTAATATTATCACCTCCCTAACCTTAGAACAAAGTCCTGGTTTTTACCGTCATCTTCCAGGAAGTGACCCATTTCTCCTTCCAATCACATATGTCTGGTGCCGGAAAATATGCAACAACAAAAGCTTACGATCCTGGGGAAAAAAAAGAAAGCCTATCTCCATTTAGTGCACACGACTGATCCCACTTCCACTGAAGCCAAATGTTTCATCCATTTCAACAGGGCAACACAGAAACACAGACTACAAACAGGGAGCAGCGAGTTCAAGAGAACAAAGAGCAGAAAAGCAGGAGGCTGGAGCTCACCGACCAGAAACAGATGGTAGCAAACAAACAAACAAACAAACAAAAGGAAAACACAACTGCAAAACCTGGAAAATGATACATCTGTATAGTCAACCCCATTTCTATTGACCTACAGATTTCTTGAGACAGACGGATTTGAGAGCAGCTTCGTCACTGACATGCCTCTAATGGAACGGACATTAAAATGACCTTCAAGTGACAACTCGCCACAGGATAACCATGACAAATGCAGCCAGGTAGTCATCTCCACCTTGTCTGCAGACACGAGATGACATACTGTAATACGTTTGTGTCAAAAGAAGGAAAATGCTGGATGGTCTTCTTAACGGGTTTGTCCGTAGCAAAAGGACCCACCGGGGATCTAATTAACAGAGGGAGGACTTGACAGAACGAGCTTACAGGGAGCTGTGTGCACACGTGCATGTGTGTCTACTGTGTGGGCAAGGTGCCTAAGGAAAGTACAGCCAATTCTATTTTTACAGGAAAAGTCACTCTATTCTTGTAAAATTAAGCAGAGAATAGATTTAGGACTTCTGTTACTCTACAAACACAAAAATAAAGCAGAAAAACAGTAGCACCCTGTGCTGGTTTTGGCTGGGATAAAGTTAATTTTCTTCGTCGTAGCTAGTAGCTTCGTAGTAGTTTTGGAGTTGTGCTGTAAACAGTGTTGATAATACAGGGATGTTTTAGTTACTGCTGAGCAGTGCTGACATGGAGTCAAGGACTGTGGTGGGTTGACCCTGCCTGGATGCCAGGTGCCCAACACAGCCGCTCTGTCGCTCCGCTCCTCAGCTGGACGTGGAGAGAAAATATAACGAAAGGCTCGTGGGTCGAGATAAGGAGAGGGAGAGATCACTCACCAATTACTGTCGCAGGCAAAATGGACCCGACTTGGGGAAATTAGTTTATCACCAATCAAATCAGAGCAAGGTAATGAGAAAATAAAAAGTAAACCTTAAAATACCTTCCTCCCACTCCTCCCTTCTTCCCAGGCTCAACTTCGCTCCCAATTTTCCCTACCTCGTCCCCCCCAGCAGCTCAGGGGGATGGGGAACGGGGGTTGCGGTCAGTTCATCACACGTTGTCTCTGCCGCTCCTTCCTCCTCAGGGGGAGGAATCCTCGTGCTCTTCCCCTGCTCTGGCATGGGGTCCCTCCCCCAGGAGACAGTCCTCCACAAAATTCTCCAACGCGAGTCCTTCCCACGGGCTGCAGTTCTTCACAAACTGCTCCAGCGTGGGTCCCTTCCACGGGGTGCAGTCCTTCAGGAACAGACTGGTCCAGCATGGGTCCCCCGCGGGGTCACAAGTCCTGCCAGCAAACCTGCTCCAGCATGGGCTTCTCTCTCCACGGGTCCGCAGGTCCTGCCAGGAGCCTGCTCCGGTGTGGACTTCCCACAGGGTCACAGCCTCCTTCGGGCATCCACCTGCTCCAGCGTGGGGTCCTCCATGGGAGGACCATGGATATCTGCTCCACTGTGGACCTCCATGGGCTGCAGGGGGACAGCCTGCCTCACCATGGTCTCCACCACGGGCTGCAGGGGAATCTCTGCTCCGGCACCTGGAGCACCTCCTCCCCTCCTTCTTCACTGACCTTGGTGTCTGCAGAGTTGTTCCTCTCGCATATTGTCGCTCCTCTCTCCGGCTGCTGATGCGCAGGGTTTTTTTCCCCCTTCTTAAATATGTTATCCCAGAGGCACTACCACTGTCACTGATGGGCTCGGCCTTGGCCAGCAGCGGGTCTGTCTTGGAGCCGGCTGACATTGGCTCTGTTGGACATGGGGGAAGCTTCTAGCAGCTTCTCACAGGTTTTGGTAGCCCCCCCCACTACCAAAGCCTTGTCATGCAAACCCAATACACACCCATAAAGCAAACCATAAAAAAACCTCACACAATTTCGCAAAAATGAAAGAAAAATGTGATTCCATGCCCAAATTACCATGTGGCGAGAATAAGTGTTATTCTGGATGAAACTAGAGTTCCTGTGGTGGGCAGACACCTAGGGCCACAGAGGAGAAGACTGGGAGTGAAGTGTTTCACTTCACTCTCTACCAGCAGAGGAGTAAAATGAAGCCTCAGAAGCAGCACAAATCCCAGATAGGTGTGCATTTAAAAATACTAGAGTTGGGAAGCCAAACAGCAACATGCTTTCAGTGTCTTCATCTTTTGGGGTGAATGAAAATAACTCTTTTTTTTTTTTTTTTTTTTTTCCTTAAGGACAGAGTTCAGACAAAACAGATGGTAAGCTTCTGTGAGCTCTTTTCTGGAGAAAACCCAACAAGTTTGACTTGCTCTACTGGATCTCTTAGAGTTCAGTAGTGTGAGGGACCATCTCAGCTTCCAAATGGTAAGAGACACCTGACCCTCAAGGGTTTGGATCTGCACCTTTGGATACTCACTCTGTTTTACAAGATTTCAGGGTGGGTAGTAGAAACTTTGATGGTACTTTGAAAAGTGACATGACCTTAAAGCAGATCTGGCACATGGGACTATTCTGGCTTGCCACAACAGGGACAATTCAGGAGATTCATGCATTTTTAAGCAGAAGGAACTATTATGATCATCTAACTGACCTTCTGCATAACCATACGAATCGGCCTGTACAATCATCAAAAGTAACTTATAGCAACTTCTCTGAGCAAATTAGTCATCCTGAACATTTCAACACAACAGACCAGACCAACGAAGGGAGACATGAGCAGTAAGCATACAGAAAAGCCCAGAGTCCCCAGTGCAGTAATAAAGCAGTGCAGGACAACCTCGAAAAGCCAGAGAAATGTTTCAATCACATAAGAAACTATCCAAACTCTAGCTGAAATCTGCTAAGACCTGCCACAAAGAACCCACCAGCACCAGAGCAATCAACCCCATGTCTTTAGCAGTTATTATAAAGGCTCTTAATTTTGTTTTATTCCTGGTCCTCTTCCTGGCTGGACCACTGCTGGCTGAGTGGTCAGGCAGGTGGCTGGTGATGGAAGCTCATCTCCTGCTACATTTTCCGCATTGTATTTGCACTCGATAGCAAGAACCCTCCGAGTCCACAATGCTAGAAAAGGTAGGAGGTACCAAACTGGCCCTGGAGCATACAAGCAAACATTTCAGAGATGTTTATTCCAACCAGAGACACGTCAGTGTTTTATAACAACTAGGAGAGCAAAGCCGTTCCCCACCCCTTGAACTTCAGTATTTCTCAGCTGCAATATTTCTTTCTCAAGTGGCCCTTTAAAACAAACAGGAGTAACAGGAAGGAGTAGGTTCTGGGACAGCTACAGAAAAAGGGTCATAAATAAATAAATCCCACTGGTATTCAACTGCTCAGCACCAGGGCTGCCAGTGGTCAACATTTTCAAGGAGAAAAATAATGAATAAATAAATCAGGCCTTCCTAGAGGTAAAGTCTCCCACTTTTCACCACTCAGAAGACTGTCCCAAACCTTGTGTCATCCAGAGATTATACGGACCGCAAACATAAATCCAAGCAGCATTTCTTCTTTGAAAACCCTCAGGCCTCGTTTGTTAACCTGGAGCTCAGTTCAGTCTGTGGCAGACTGCTGCTCCTGCCAGGTCACTTCCCAGAAGGAAGAAGAACAGATGTACCGAGCCACTGGATTACATACACACAAGTGAAAACACATTTAACAGCAGCAGCCTGATCCAGCCTTAGTAAGCAAATTTAAAAAACCCAAACCAAACAGAAATTGTTCATTACAGCCATGGAAAGATTATTGTGTGTTGTGCCTCTTAGAGGGGATGACACATTTTGGAGGAGCGTGGGGGAAACATCAGAATATTTAAACACAGGCAACTTATCATAATGCAAAACTCTACAGCAGACTCGCTCAGGATCTCCTCATCACAGGATCGAAGGGCACAAGAAGAACAGAGTCAGCTAAAGTGATACAAATGACCAAGATGGAAGAACACAACTCATTTCAGATACAGAAATGTTTAATGGCGTTAAAGTGCTACTTTAATGGGGACCATATGCTAACATTTAAACACAATTCCACTGCACTGCTAAATATGGTTGTCTTTATTTTTTTATTTTATTTTTCCTCTTTTTGCCCAACCCTACCTAAAACAATAAAATAAAATCTAAAGGACTGAAATTAACAACCCATTCAAATCAGCAATAATAAGTTATGAATTTTATAAAGCATTTTTCATCTTTTTTTTCTTAGTAATGAGGGGTAGTTAAATTACTTAAAGATATACAAAGTTTCAAACAATGCCATAGGTGAGGACTCTATTAAGGTTTTTAAAACTTGGAAAACAAAATAATCCTGGCCATTAAAAAGACAAAAATAAAAAAAGCAAAGCCCTCAAAGTGCAGGTTAGAATGCTCGTCTCCAAGAAAATTAGAAAACATTTGCTATAATAGCTCTTAACAGCACCTGCACAGATGAGATGGCAAGGCCCTTGGGAACAGGACGTGCAGTCAAAACGTTACATTAACATGAGAGACGTGCTGAGCTTAACTAGGTTAACTACCGGACTGGAACTTCAAAAGTCAGCAAAGGGAATGATTCTAAAAAGAAAACTGAAGAAACCCCCACCAAACCTGGCCTCTTCCAGCTAGCACAGCCTTCATCCATTGCGTGCATGGCAAAAAGCATCTTTGCATTTCATTGGGTCAAGTGCTTCATCAAAACAGAGATCTTTTCATGGCATAAATTCATATAAAAGACATCTAAGGTTTCATACGGACAAGCTCTAAAAAGACGCATCAGACTTGGGGTGTTTTCCCTCCCAACACATTTACAAATGTTTATCAAAAAATCTCTTCAAATAAAAAGGTCATAGTGGCTCAGTATCTGGGCATGACTTTCTGGCATATCACCTCTCGCATGTGCTGGTTTCTTTCTGTCCTCAGCTGGTTGTGTGCCTGCGTATGAGCACGCATCTACCGGGAGATCTGCTGTCGGTGCCACAGCCTGAGGCATGGCACAGCCCACGATGTGCTGGTAGATTACAAGTGCGTACCTCTTGCTTTAGCCACGCAGAGGTACTTGCTTTTTAAATGATGTCCAACAGAAAGCTGAGCTGAATGGTGTTCTCTCCTGAACATCTCTCTTTGCTGCCCCTCTCTCTCTGGGCACAGAATAAGACCTTAATCATTATCGTCATTGTTATTCCTAGGCTACGTAAGCCTTCTTAGATTTCCTAGCACATTATGACAGCATTGGATTGTGATAAACTGTAGGACACGGTCCTTTTAGGACCACAGAAGCTCTTCAGAAGGGCCTAAACTAGGTTGTTCAACCTGAATGCAATATAAGAAATTGACATTTCTCAGATCTCGTGACAGAAAGAGAGGGATGAGTCTCTAGTATCCTCTTTCAAACAAATAAATTCAAAACAAAGTGTTTCATCACTAAGGTCTAGATCCAGGTCCCACAGAAACAAGCGGATTTCACTGACTTCAAAGGGACTAGTGTTTGGTCTAACTTTTTGCCAGCAGGAATTGGGATTCGTTACATGACCAAATGAACACATGTGGGTTTCTGTGGAGGCTTCCTTTACCCAAAAAGCTTTATATACAGGTCTCTCCAGGACTAGCTGTCAATATGTCATTTCTGAAAGAGGATACTGGCATCTAGGACCCAGTTTGATCACCCCAGTGAAATCATTCGCCCTGCACTGTTGTCTCACTTGGTTCTAGGAAGCAAACGAGAGCTTGACACTGGCGCTGGAGTAACCCTCGTCACTCCCAATACTCTGCAAGCTGCTGTGATCATCAATGTCACTGATGCTGGTTGTGCTGATATTGTCCACTTCTCCATGGGAGAACTCTGTGCTTTCAACGTCCACTTCAATCTCTTCTAAAAAGTAAAATGAGAGAAACGCACACAGGTTAGCACCACAGACCCAACCGCTCCCTTCAAGCCAGCAAGCTGCTAGGACTCCCCCAGTCAGCGATGAAGCAGCAGTCCAGCAGGAAGACTTTCAGTGTTCTCCCTGGAATGGGATGGGCTGTGGACACGATTTATAAAAAGACTAGATACCAGCCTGGAGTTTTTCTTAGGGGTTTGGCAAAGGTATTTGACTCCTGCAGCATGCAGGCCACACTATCAGCATAGGTGGGCCACCCCACGCACTGAACTTGTTCCGATACCTCTTTCTTTGGAGGTCTACTACGCAGTGTCGGAAACAAAAAGAAACAGAGAAAACAGAAGGCAACAGAGAAAGTGGAGCATGATGTTACCCCAAAACATGCTACTTGCTTGATATTACATTGCCAAAGCCGGGACCACTCACATAGGTCGTTACAATGCATTACCATGGGGATCTGGGTTACTCTCAGAGATGCTCAGTGGACTTTAGAACATAAATCTTATCTTTAAGAAAGACTTAGAAAGCAGACATCTAGTTAACCAGATATCTTGGTTCCCATATTGTTTAGGAATTTTCCAAAAGGATTTTTTTTTTTTAAACTACAGACTCACACCCAAACTATACAGCATCTTTGGGTCTGTCAGTATCAAACCATCTATTGTGCCTAAATATCTTTCCACAGCAGAGATATTTAAAAAAAGAAAATTATCCGAGTTCAGTTAGCCATTCAGATCATCTCTATCCAGTTGTAACTGATGAGATGAACTCTATGGGAAGTTTGGGGGGAAAAAAAAAAAAAAAAAGTGTGTGTGTGTGTGTAGAATGACTCCAGGAATTTTAAGAGGCAATTTGCTCAGTTCTGTTTGCTTGGTTATACCATGGTACCTTGGTTATACCACGGTACCTTGGTTATACCACGGCCCAAATACAGAATGAGAAGCTGGATGCTGCTTCGCTACATCCGTTTCAGTCCCACTAATATCTTCTTAGATTTTCCTCTTTGTGTTGCCGAGAGATTCAGTAGACCAAAGAGCACAATGGATATCTCAACTTCACCATCAGGTATTTAGCTACCATCTTGTGATCACATTATTTTTCCTAACTAATACTTTGGCATTTTAGAGAGCTTTTCAGAGAAACAGGTCACATTAAATGCCACAGAAATCAGCTCAAGTTGACAATAACAACACTTCTTCCAGACTTAATTAGAACTCATACAAAATACTAAACTCTTCATATATATGTGTGTGTCTGCGTGTGCGTATGTGCATGTGGGTGAGCAAAATCAGTAGCCTAAATACCAAAGGCCATAAGAAGGGGGTAGCTGAGAGACAAGAAATGGATGAATCTCACGCCCTCGCTTCGCAGAGTCCTGAGGATTCAGTGCTGGTTCAGCACACCCACCTCGCTCCGAGTCCGAGCGATCCGAGGAAATGGTAGATCCAATGCTGTCCATTCGTATTCGCTCTATCTCCTGAGGACCCTGTAGTTGTTCCAGTCTTCTCTTTAGGAATCTTTGTTCTCGTTCCAGGTTCTCAAGCTGGTGCTGGCTTCTCCTCTCAGCCTCTTCAAGTTTCTGACATGACCAAATATGACTCAATAATTAGTTTCATCCTTTCCTCCCACTTCCACTGCCCAGCCACCTGCTTTGCTTAGACCTTCCCAGGTCCCAGAAGGATTTACACTGCAAAAGAGCCCTGAACCAAGGTGCCTTGCAGTCTCCAAGAACAATGCCATCTCCTCACACCTTTTCCACCTCCCAAGTCCTGATAAGTCATACACATTAGTATAAAAAGCCTCTGAGGACAGAGCCTCTCCAGGGGAAACGATTTGAATTGTAGCAGTTTGTGGGTCATTCCACATGGGTTCAGCCACTTGCATTACCAAATCTGTCCACGAAGGGGCCTCAATTCCCTTAACCAAACCAATTCAGTGTTTGTTATGATCCACTGTAACATAAAAACGTGCCCTGGGAGTTCTGTGTTCCTTGCTGCATGGTTTAGTAGGATTTCTCAGAAACAGTTTTCTGTTCAGTAAGCGATTTATATAACCTACTACAGATTTCTTTGATGACAGCTAGGAAATCTACCAGGGCACTGTTCTCGGTTTCCTACGACAAGCACACTGCATAAGGAGGAGTCATTTCAGGCTACCTCTGTCCCTTCGGCAGTGCTTTTTCTCCTTCACCACCCGTCCTCCCTCCTGCTATCCTGACCTGCGACAAAGTATTTCAGCCTCTTCCAGATGCTGTCAATGCTGCATTTTCTTTTCATGCTTTGCTTTGCCAAAAGTGACTCTAGAAGAGTGCTGGGCTAGCTGGCAGGTTCACACATGAAACCCCAGCAAGCTAACCCTGTTTCACACTCTTGTGGTTTGTGCTAATGCTTCAGTAGTGGAAACTCACTAGCACATCAGGAAAAAAGCTGCATTTCCCATCAAAATGCAGTCATTCAACAGTAGGTATGTTTTCCTTTAAAGGGATGCAGCTGTCAACGAACGATCACAATACAGAACAAGACCCCTGCTCTCCAAATCAATAATTTCCATAGTTAAAGTTCATTATGGACTCTTCTAACAATGTGGCTTGTAGTAATGATAAATGATTAACCAAGGGGGCAAGGCCTGCATGCTCCCCCCCCCAAAGGTGTTAAGTCTCCTTCAACAGAGTTACCTCTAGGCAGCAAGAGTGAGCGATTGAATTGCACTTCCCAACAGCCCAGGCTGAAAGCAGCTGGGAAAAGCAGCTCTTACCTTGATATGTGCTTTGGCTTTGTTGAGCAGCCCAAGCGTTGTGTGCCTGGTGCAGTCTGGTCCTAGCGGTATCAGAACTTTTAAGCGTTCTAGACACAGGCGGAGGTGAGCTCGGCTGCAAGGGGAGAAGAGGAGGATCAGAGCTATGCTTTCAGAAATTGAATGTCATTTCCTTTCCTACTTGCCTCCTGCGAGGCAGCGTTCATGTTTCCCTCTTTCCATACATCACAAGATTCCCCACAGGTACCACGACAGACTGCCACTAAACTATTGACACTGCAAACATCAGCTGCTCACCAATAATTGCATTATTGCTAACCTCTGACAGATACTGTTTATTTTCTTGCTGTCTGAACTGATAATCTGACTCATCTGGATGAACTTTGTGCAGGGGCAAGGCACGCAGGCAAATGGTACAAGTATCTCGTGGGTTTCCTCTGTCTCAGCTATTTGATGTCTGTTTTGCAGAGAAGAACTTTTGTGAAAGCAGTTTCGAATGACTGCTACCCCTTGCACACTTGTGCATTGCTGGCTCAGGGACATTTGCTATAAACTCATCTAAGCACCACATTTTGCACAAAATTGAGAAGATCAATGAGAAAAATGGTCAGCCCAAAACACCCAAACAATCTCTGCTGGCAGTTAAAGGAGCTAGATGGACAGTAGTTCCCAAGAACTGCACTCTTACTCCTTCCCGGGCCCAGGTCTGAAATGCTGCTGGGGGTGCAAGGTCTGTGGGAACAAGAGAACCCAAGACCTTCCCCTGGGCAGTCTTCTGACCTTGGCTCACGTCTACAAAGACAGGCTCAAGCACAACAGTGTTGCTGATGATATGAGCCATTTTCTGCAGAATATGGAAACATGTTCTGGAGAAAATGGTTCAGGCAGCAGTGGCAAAGCACATCGTCCTCGGGCTGCACAGGAAAACTGTTCTCACTGTCTCCTCCTCTGTATCACATATGCAGGAATGAACAGCAGATTTATGGAAAACTATCAAGTGTGGGTTGCCTTTTTCCCCTCCCTCTCTCTTTCCCAGACATTAATGATTTATGTCCAAACTTGTCATCCCAATCAATAACACAATGACATCAGCTCCACCATTCACATGCAAGAAACACTGGTGCAAAAGAGTTCTGAAAGCCTATCCCAGCCCCTGCTCATGCACAAAGAAACTGAATCTTAGCCTGATCCATCTCAATGCAGGGGAAGGAAAAGGGGGGAAAAAAAAAAAAAAAAAAGAGCATGGACAGTTCATTTCCATTTGTTTTTCAAATTCACTATTGCACCCAGTTTGAAAGGGGTGGGGGAGAGGAGTCTGTAATCAGGCAATTATGTCAGTGACAAGCAAGGATGATTAAGGGTGGAAGGGTCAGGGGTTTTGCTGATGAACTGTCAGTGCAGGGGAGTGTTCACTAGCGGTGCTGTAGCTATGAGCTCTTCACTGTTTCTATTATAAATCTCTTTACAAAGGGTCCATCATTCTGTCTCAAGAACAGCCACAGGGCTGCATATGACCAGCAAGGGCCTTGAAGAACACATGTTTTTCATTAAATATTAACAACTGGAGGGGTGGGGAAAGGGAAATGATAATCCAAAAATCAAACTGCATAAATGGTAATCACATCGATCTCATCTTTTACTTCTCAGCTTGTTCTAGGGCAAACCCCACTGACATTAAACCCGTATGGCTGACACAGGGGGATTTTTTTTCTACCTGGAAGCCCATTTTCAATGTAGAGCTTGATCAACAGGAGTTGTGTGCACCCACTACAGGTGTTTGCCCATTGTCCCATGATGACCTGTAGGGCCAGCAATGAAAAAGCATTGCTGTTTCACACTGGCACTATAGTTCATGCCATCCCACAGAAGACTGGACACTGACTTCTTGCAGCTAGAGAAAGGAAGAGGAGGAGGATCTTGTGGTTAAAGACATTATGGGTTTTGAACCCATTTTTGGCTACGCCACAGGTTTCCTGAACATCCACAGAGGCAAGTCACTGAGTCAGAGCTGTCAGAGCACAGCCATCAAGCTGCAGCACAGAGCAGCACGTGTCTCTTCACAGCACGAGTATGAGCACCAGTCATACACTTCACCTATGGGATCAGCCCAAGTTAAAAATGCAGCTTGAGTAGAGCAAAAGATGTGTGCACAGATCTGGGGGCTGAAGAGCAAGGCCGGTACCGCCTAACAGGACTTGCTACATAGCACCTGCTACAGGTAGGGACTGCAGACTGTCCCCTGCCCTGCTGGCCAAGGGCAGCTCCCAGCCCACGGTGAAAACTGAATTATTTGTGCAACACAAAACAAAACGTTTGGGGAATCAACATCTAACCAGTGTTAAACGTACCACAGTCCACTCCTGAATGCAGAGAGAAATGGACAACACATCTACAGCCTGAGCTTTGGGCTGAGTCTCAGCACTGGAGGTTTTACCAGGAACTGGGGAAGGCGCTGCACCAGGAACTGCAATTCCTGGAACCAGCGATCAGCTTCGGGCAGGAGCGAGCACTGGCTGGATTGCTGAGACAGCGGTTAAAAGGATGGCACTGATCTGCCACGTCAAAAGCTAGGTTATGTGCAGACTCAATGAGAACAACTGCGTTAAGCACCTGAAAGCTATATGCAAAGTTCCAGCCACGTAATAAAACCCTGGGCATTGAAACACTTCCTGTTGTGCCCCAGGACCACGGTGGATCAAAGGTTACTGAGCAATGCAGGCCCTGACAAGGGCAGGGAGAGGACAAAGCAGTCAGAGGGTCTGTCCTCACGAGGACACTGGAAAAGCTGGCAGAGACCTACTTCCCCAGCACGCATGGCCCCAGAGGGGACATTCCCCCAGTTCTGGATCCCCACATTGGCTCTCAAAACCCAGAAGGCTGGCCCAGGCTCATGCAGACAGTTTTCAGAGAAGCCACTCCTGCCAGCAGCTCTGCTGGCTGGTGGCCAAAGGCTGTGGCCCGCAGCAGGGGTGATGGCCTCTGCCGGCACACCGGCCATCACATCAGGAGGGGACACCTGCCTGCGACAGAGGGTGTGAGCGTGAACTGATAAGCTCACAACGGCACATAGCACGCAACGGGCAACGAGCACACTTCAGGGGCAGGTGGCGTTGGCTGTGCCAAGGCAGGTTTGGAAGAGGTTTGACCAAAGCAATCACTTCTGTGCTGCTGTTGGATTTTCCCCTTATTTTGCACTCAGAGCTGAGCCACACTGAGTTTTGATGCCACTGCAAACGTAAGTGCATTTATATCTCCAACCACAGCCTAACCGAGGGAAATACACAGGGCTTTACATTAGCATACAGCAGCGGGCCAGCCTCGGTGCGCAGGCTGGTGCAGACCGGGAAGAGCCGGGCCCTTCAGCCCCAGCAGTCACCTCCCACTGCTGGGGACGACACTGGCAGAGCCACTTGGGAGCTCCCTGGCCCGGTGCAGCTGGGATAGCGAAGAGCAACCAAGCCCCCAGACCGTCCTGGCACACAAGCATGTTGCTTTCCTTCAGAGGGATCAAATCAAACAGCTTCCCCAGCTCTCTCCCCTCTGCAGTGTTCAACACATTGCCTTTTTATTTTTAAAATCTAACCTGGTCACAGTCCCTGACCTCTCTCAACTTCCAACAGCCCAAGTGGACCATGATGGGTTCTTAAACCACAGAGCACCCAGGCAGGTCTGGCACACTGATGGGTGGCTTCAGTAAAACCCAGAAATAAAACTCCTGAGCTCAAAAGTATCACAGCAAACTCAGCTAAAAGACCATTTCAGACAGAAAGCAATCACAAACCTATTAATCTTTCTTATCAAGTCCTGGAGCTGTACCTGGGCAGCTGTAATCCCACAGGTCAGGCCATGATATGAATGTCTTTTCCCCTTGTTTACCTGGACTCTGTTGCAACGTGGCTTTGACAACGCTGCAGGCTCTTGTATTCATTGAAAATACAAGCATTGTGCAGGCTCCAGACAGAGCCAGACGGCTTTCCATGTAAACCACTGGATTATGCCAATATTTGACGCATCTGCCAATATCTGGAAAAACAAGTCTAAATGCCCATGTTGTTATATAACAGAGAAACAACTTGGGCTTGGTGCAAAGTGCTGCTGCCTCTCACTGCCTTGATCCTGGGGAAGACAGAGGATGACAGAAGGAGAATTCCAATTTCAGCTGAGGCCTAAGCCTTTGCACGCTAGCTGCAGGGGAGATGGGAAAAGCTGGAGCCCTTTCTCCTACCTAAGCGGCCTTGGAAAAAAATCAGGCTCTCACAGCAGCATCCTGAGCACACGGTAGATGCTGGGTGTGCTGAAGAAGGAATCCACGGAGGATTTGAAAGGAGGGGGCTCTCCTCTTTCCTAAGAGATCATCCTGGTGCCCCGCTCCTGCTCAGCCTGATGAGGGGGAAGATGCCTGTTTGAGATTCCCACATGGGGCATCAGCGTGGCCAGAAAAGGAGCAGAGCATCCGAGAGGCTTCAGAAAACCAGAGCCTAGCATGCACCTCTCTGTCCCAAAGAGCTGAGGACAACCTTTTATCCTGTTCCACCTGGCAACTCTGGCTTAGGACAGAGCCCCTCTGCCGCTTCTGCTTCCTCCCCTGTGCAGTGCCAAGAGAAGCCTAGAAGCAAGTTCCTCTGGGATGTGGAGGGCAAGCAGAATGAGGATGCCCTCTCTTCTCTGCCAGGAGCTGCTGTGGGAAAAGGTACATCAGCCCCTAAACAGATGGGCCAGGAGACTGATGCAGAAGAGGGGTGAGCAAGCCCAGCAGCCCCATAGCCCTGCCAGCTGATCCACAAGAAGTTATAGGTGGCTGAGCATGGAAGAAGGGGATGCTGGCCACTGAAACGGCAGCCCCACTGCTGCCCACTGGGCACGTGCTGTTCCCCCCCCTTTCACTTTGTGCCTGTGTGAGAGCTTCTGACTACATTTGGATTATCTACCTCTAGCCCCCCAGCTCCCCTCCAAGCCTGAGCCCCCAGGCCCTCTGTCCTGAGCCTCTGCCAGACAGGAGCTGGCCCTTGCTCCGTGCAGCCCCTCCTTGCACTTGGCTCTGCCTGGCTGCAGAGGGCTGTAATTTCACAGCCTGCTCTCCTCTCTGGCTCCCAATGACATCATCCACTCTGATTATATAAAGCACAGGGAAGAAGCCTTTATTTATGTGTGCTTTTTGCTCACAGCTTCAGCTGTCTCACTGTACAATATGCACCCAAATCCCACTGCAGGAACTGGGCTCCCTTTTGCCTGGATCGAAACTGCAGTGCAAAAAAGGTGTGGGTGCAAAAAAAATTCCCCATTTCCTTCCCCAATCCTCTGAGGACATTTTTGAGGGGTTTGGGTAGGAATCAACCTACCCTACCACGCTGCACCACAGCAAGCTGGGCACAAATCCACCAGCCTCTTCCCTGCCTGGGGAGTACCCAGAGAGCTGAGGGATCTGTGGTGACAGCTCCAAGCCTGGTGTCTGCTGGTCACAAAGAGGCTACACAGGGGCTAGAAACCTACCTACCTTCAACGCCTGAGGAGCCCCCTATGAGGGCCAGCCCAGGGCTAGAAGGCCACCGGCAGCTTCCCTCCCTGTGTCCCGGTGGGCTCAGCCAAACCTCTGTGCACCCCCTGCCGAGTGGGGGACCCCCCCTGCTCGGGTCCATCCTCCTCTTGCGAATGTTGCAGCAATGGCTGCAGGCACAACCGTCAGGAAGCCATCCCTGGAGATGTTTACGTCCCTAGCAGCTTCTTTGCTAGGTCAGGTTTTGGGTTTGTGGGATTTTTCTTCCAGCTTCTACCACAGGCAGAAGCGATGGAAGCTGAGACAAGAAACTTGCTCTGCTGAGGAGTCAGTCAAACACATGTGTACACTCAGCTCTGAAGCAGCAGGTTTACCAGATTCAGCGCTATGCCCTAGTCAGACACTGCTGATAGACTTTGCTGAATCAAGGCCTGAACATCTGCAAAACACACACACACACACACACACACACACACGCTCTCTTTAAAAGATCAAGCCTCCCTCCCAGCAGGAAATGACCAACTCGCCTCCAGCAGCATTTCAAAATGCTGAATTCTGATTTTTGTATGTTGAAAGAAGGGAGCATCTGAGGCAAAAGAAAAGCATTTCCCAGATATTTTTATACTATGCCTGCAGGTCTATAGGGCTTGAATTCAATAGTGAATTTAAGCATGTGCTTAACATTAGGAATATGCTCAAGTCCCACTGAGGCTAAATCAGTCACTTGATCTCCAAGAGATGTTAGAAAAACAGAACCAAACCAAACAAGAACCACCAAAAGAACTAGCAGAAGGAAGATCCTAACACGGAAAAGGACACTATCATCCTTTCCCTCTGCCCTCCTCCTCTTCCCTCTACACCTTTTCAAAGTTGAGTCTAATTTAACCCTGAAATTAGAAACTTTGTTTGGATTTCAGAGCTAATAGATTGCTTAAAAAATTCAGGAGGGATCAGTGGTTAAAGAAAGCAATTCCTGGAGAAACGCAAGTGACCCCACATCAATAATTCATTGGACGAGAATGATTTTGAGATAAAAGTAATGAGAAACACATGCAAAAACCACAGGGCAGGGAAAATGGGGAAAAATATGGTTTCCTTCTAAAAGCAATTCACAGGTCAGAGGCGTGCTTATCTCTAACAGCCATCATATGACTTGATGATTTTTCCTTACTCTTGTCTCTAACCCCCAGCCCAGCCCTCTCTGTAACTGTATCTACCCCCTGCTTTACTGAACGCTTGTCTTCAGCGAAGGAATAGGTTTTGGCAAGCTCCCGGACCCGGAATGGAAAGGCAGCCGGGCGCTGGGGGCCGAGCCCGTGCTCTCTCTGCTGCAGCGCGTTATGCAATTGCTGCGAGCCCTCCAGCCACGCGCAATAAAGCTGCGGTGGCCCAGCCAGCCTGCAATAAACACACTCACACCCGCTCACCCCCATTCCATAGGACACCAGAGACAAGATAACCTGTTTTAGAAGGGAATCTGGCTCAGAAACATGCAGTTAAAAGTTAATATCCTCCACCTGAGCTGTGAAATCATTCAGAACAAGCCTTGCTTTCTGATTTTAAAAATCAGGTCTCTTCTCACAATTTTTTATTTTCCTGCATTTGCTCCCAGCTGAAGGAGATAATTGTTCATTTGCCTCTGTTTCCAGTCAATTTCTACCGATAGCTCCCTGGCATGTAAGAGTATTCGTATTCCAAATGCTAATAAAATGTACCATGAAAAAGTAATTGGAAAAAAAAAGCGCCTTTAGATCTTTACATGTTTTAAGCCTTTCTATCGTTTAAAATAAACAAAGAAATGAAAATTTAGGACTGACGATAAAAAGACTTGACAACGTATTATAAATAGGAATTTAAAGGAACAAAAAAGTTCTATGGGTAACATTTTCAGTCTGATCTTAACCATACCAGACCTATCTGCAAAAGTTAAAGATGAACATGCACCCAACTGTATTCTCAAATCAAGGGCAGATGAAAACCAAACCACAAATGAAGAGACCCGTGATGAAACAATAGTAAGAACAATAATAGTAATAAAAACAAAAAAACAAGGCAATGCAGCTTTTCAAAGTCACACAAATCAATGCACTTCGGCCTGGTGACAAGATGCATAACAGGGAGATAACTGGTGGTACAGTGCTCAAGAAAGCAGCATCCTGATTCAAGCCCGTAGGCAGAAATGAAATACAAACAGCAATGTATTCATGCAGTCTGCAACACCAGCATTTTGTCCAAAGGCCACCTCAGTCGCAAAACCAAGACAAGGTACACTGGGAAAGGAAGCATCTTACCAAACAACTGAAATACTTGGAAAAAATGGCCAGTTTTGTAGCACACAAACCCTTCTACACATCTGGAATAGAAGCTACAAGCCTTAAGGTAAGCATAAAGCAAGGATTTTAACTTAAAATACACTGCCCACACTCTCCATTGTAAACCTTGGAAAAGGCTGTCCTACAAACTCTGCCCTGACTGTCCCCAAGCCCTGCATGGCCTTGCACCTCAGAGCTAGCATATGGCCAAGCACACACCCCTAGGCACGCAGAAATTACTTCTACACCCAACTTTTTCGAGATGGGAAGACTCATCACTGATTTCAACTTTGGAAGAGCTTCAGGCTCTTGGCAAACAGAGGCTGCAAGACCAACAAACCTTGTGCTAAGTGGTCTGTTGCCACCACTGGTCCATTCCAACATGGGTCTTTCTAAGCTGCTACTGCAGTCTGGGACACATGCTCTCCCCACCTCTCTCTGTCACACAACTGTCAAGGTCTCTCCCTTTCCTGAGATCCCTCTAAGTATAAAACTGAAGGTTATTGAGAGGACTCCCCTAATTTCATTATGATTTTGAAAGCAAATTAATTCCTTCAAGGCTTTCCAAAACCAAAAAAGAGGAACAAAGGGATGGAGGGAGGGGAAATCAGGCACTCTCCAACCCCTTGGTGAAATATGGGGGATCTGGCTGAAAGATCTCGCTTTCCTGCAGGACAGATGTCTCCTGGGCTGCAATATAGAGAGATAATAGACACTTTTGGCTATATCTCCCAAAGGCTGTTCAGTCTGTCCACAATGTGCAGACATTCAGTGTAAATCACGTCCGGTAGGTGCAGGGGTTAGCCTACGAACATCCTGAGTTATGTGGACACATGAGAGAGCTTCCACTTCACGCATTCAAGGCCATAGCACTGCAGGCACGGCTGTGAACAGGACACTTCTGGAAGACTCGGGGTCCTACTCTCATCTCCGAGGACCCTTCAGGGAGTAGGACTGCTCTCATCTTGCACCAAGTCTCTATTACCTTCCTTTTCACTCTGACCAGCCCTGCAAAGGCTGGACTGTTTGCTCCACTCTGCTATCACTAGCCTTCATCTTTCATCTTGCCCAGGTTTTTGTTTCTAGCCTCCTCTCTGACATTGTATTGCAAACTCTTTGGAACAAGAATTCCGCTGCCAAATGCACCGAGGTCTAAACAGGATCTTGTGACTGCACTCAGAAATCGGGCAGTCCCAAACAATTAGACTAAAGCAACAGCATGATTCTGAAGCTGAAGGGATATATCTGGGGCTATTTTTATTCACACAATAACTTCTTGGCCTTTGGGTCCTGTTTGTTGTATATCTTGGAGTTTTTCTCTTTGAACTAGAGGGCTAGAATACAGAAGCTTAATTTAAATGAATAAAATAATAAAAAAGAGAGACCATCTGTAATCCCATGACTTCCAAAACTATGATGCTTAAAGGAATGGCAAAAACATTTGAATACTGATGCTCATAGTAATAAAAATTATGCCATTTTGGAAGGTGCCTCCTCCAGGACAAACTCACAGCTGTTCGGTAACATGACTGCTCATCCTTTCCTAACCCCTTTGATCTTCAGAGGCACCAGTGAGACAGACTACTTCAACTCAGTAGAAAAAGATCAAATATAACAGCCTGTGCTTCACAATGAAAAGGTGATGAGAGCAGCACAGGTGGCCATCTGCCCAGCAGAGGAATGGAGTCAATCAATGCCTGGCATTTTCTCTCGCCCCTTCATTTTCATCCAGATCTAGCACCAAGCTCTCAGTGCCCGTTCATCCGTTTCTCTTCCCTCCTCCCAGCTCCTCTGTGGCTTTCTGCCTTTCTTTGAAAGCAATTTGGACAGTTGTTAAGAGATGTCAAATAGCAACAGATGCTCCGGAGTGGAGTCTACTATTATTTATCAAAGTTAATCCCCCCTAACATTATATATTGAGGATCTACCATTATAGATCTTGGCCATTAGCCATAAAGTATTTTAAACCCTGGTGAATAAATTAACTGAACTTTACTGTAGCACAACACACGATGTTACCAGCTAAACCCCTTTCAGGCTGAGCTGTGCTTACAACAGCATGCTAAACCCTATAGCCATCACAGGCCATAAATGCTCTACATCACATTCTCCTTCTGACCTAAAAACACAGCCTAGTTGCTGCTGATACGGCCACATCTAGGTATCTCTTGCACAAGATCACTTGGCACCAACTTTTCAATCATGCTCACTGCCCACCATGCAGGTATCGCAGTTTTGCTACCCCGGCAGTACGATTCGGTTACAATCCTGCATTTGACTATCAGGGAACATGCAAAGCAAGCCGTAAACTTCAATGTGCAACCCAGGCCAGTTAATTATAAAGCCCTGACTAGCCCAGTCTAATAAAAACTCCATCTTTATTAAAAGGCAGTTAAAAATAGACCTGCTCTTTAAATAGCCAACGGTGTCCTGTGCCTTCGTTCTCACTAATACCATTATAATTATCCTTCTAGGGATACACAGTGTGCTCACAGCCGCAAAGTCTGGTGACGCTGCTCCAACCACGCAGCATCCTCCTCCATGTCACCAACAGGTCTGCAAAGCAGCTGTGCCATTCATCAGAAACCTGCCTTGCCGAAAAGGAGGCAGTAACCTGCTTTGCTGCGACCTACGGATTTTCAGCTTTACTGCTAGAATTAGGTCACCGGCAAAGATAGCCAAGATTTTCCAAACTCACCAGCTATTCTTGATTATTCTGTTCAGAGCTTTCCTGGCCAAGCCCCATGCCTTTGAAAAGAAATGAGGAGGTATTTCAGGCTCCTGCAAGGTTTCTGCAGTCAGACACCGAGAAGCAGGGATGCTTTCACCCCATAACCCTTAACTGCCTCTAAACCTGCCAGGCAACAGGAAGAGCTCTCCAGTTCAGAGCTACTACCATTGAGTCCTTGCAGCCTCTCAAGGAGAACTCAAAGATGGTGCACACCCGAAAACAGATGAATTAGCAGGGGTCTGCAGAGACCCTTGAAGGCCACCTGCCTGCACTGACACTGGAAGAACCTCAGATATTAGGCAGGTTCCCACCAGGCAGCTGAAGAGTGCCCCTGGACCGCTCAACTGGCTACAGCAGAAAAGAGTCCACGGGGTGTCACAGCAGTAAAGGCATAGACAGTACCTCAAATCAGAGCCTCTGTTTCTTCATAACACTACTGAAAGAGACCCTGGACTTTGGTGCCTACTAAATATAGTCAGGTTTTAAACTAGTAATGCCACTAACCAGTCAAAAGAAGCAACCACTTGCTTTGTAAGATGGACCATCAGTAAAAGAGTACAGGATGCTACCAACTTGTTATTGGGGAAAACATATTTCCTGTTTTCAAATTAATGAGTGGGGAATATGCTGATATCAAGAATACATTCTGATCTAGTACTATATGTTATTTTTGTCATTAACAGAGTTTTTAAATTACACAGATAAGCTATTGCTACTAAAAGATATTTTTACTCTTCATTAAGATAGGACAGAGTTTTTCCACCCCATACGTTTCTTTTCTGAAGCTATATTCCAGTTTCCTCACCTCATGGAAGAAAATCATAATTCCTAATGAAAAAATATTCTAAGAATGTGACCATTTGGAATACTTGTTTACACAAAATCTTTTATGCCGGAAGGAAAGCATGTGCTCTTCATCTAATACCTTTTCACACTGTCAGAAGTATTAAAGGAGTCATCAAATATCTACTGTACCTTTCAGGTATAGAGGGCATACATCTGGAACAGAGGAAGCAGTGCATATAATTTCACCTTGAAAATTATTTTAAATTTAACTCCAAACTTCCCAGGAAAAAGGAATTACCAGCCAAGGTCACTATTGGATGTATGTTTGGAAAAAAGCACTAGGAAGGAGAACTTAAAAAGATCCTAGCACTATTTATCGTATTGGATATGGATTTTTGCACACAAAGAACAGTAATACTGTACTTCAAAAGTCTAGGAGTTAGCTAACATTAAGTGACAAACACTATTAACTCCAGTTAACGAAATATGTTACCCAGCAGGGGAACCTGAACAGAGAAGCACAGCTCCCAGCGGTATAACAACAGATGAGTCATGTCCTGATCTCATACATAGGGAGGTACCAGGAAAAAAAAAAAAGAGGTTTTGAAAGGAGGTACCAGAGAGTGTGAAAACACATCTTGTTTCTGCTTAACTGGTGTGATATGCTAATACAAACTCATTGTCAATACAGTTCTTCCAAAGAGAAGCAGGGTTTATCACCTAGAAAATTAAAACAATGTAAACTTCAGGGGAAAAAACCACCACCAACAACAAACCCCCTGTCTCACCCTTTCCCTTTAACTACCCTTGACACCTTCCTTGCATTTTCTTTCTCTCCTCTGGGCATGTGTGAAGGTCAAGAGATGTAAGACTGCTCTCAAACCTCAAACAGGGAAAAAGCATGAAACTGGCCACTTGGAAACCATTTCCTTGGGCAGGAAGCAAGACAAAACGTATGCGTACGACATGAAAATTGCTCGACTTTTTTCAGCACAACTACAAAACTCTTAGCGCTTCCAACAGGGCTCAAAAAATCATTATGTTAAGCACAGGACATTCTACCTAGTGAACTCTTGAATAGCTGGAGAAGACCATTACAACCTCTGCCTGGGTCAGCAATGACACAAATGGATACAATTCTAATTCCCCCAAACCAAGAACAGCTGTAGTTGAGTAAACTAACATTTGTGGGAGGATTAGCTGCCTTACACTCACTTGCTCTGCATTTTCCCAGCAGGAAAAGGGTTAGGATCCCACCTGCGAACAAAGCAAACACTGAAAGTTTCATGGTTTGTTTTGGAAAGAAAAATAATTAAAAAATAAAAAAAAAAGGAGAGAGGAGCTGGAACACCTAGTCCTCTAGCTGAGTGGAAACTGGTTTCCATTTGCTTAGCTATCAGGACAATATTAAGAAAACCACACGAGCTTACAGAAATACCTGCAGTGGCACTGCATTATAATAATCACAATCACACCCCTCCTTCCCTGTTATTTTGTAGTGCTTATGTCCTTCACAGAGCTTCATGAATTTAGGCAAGATAAATCACTGCTTCATGGTCAGATATTTTCTATACAGCCTCCCATCCTGGGATCACTCCTTGTTGGTTTCAAAAGTCACTGGTGTTAAAAATAACTAAAACAATATTTTCACCACTACCTATTCACCTAGGAGAGGCTGTGGTGGGTCTCCTCATCAGGAGAGCCAAGTGGCAAACCAGAAGCACAGATTTCTTAACTGCTGTGCTAGCCAGGAGCTTGCAGAGTTCTCATGCACTTTCAGGAAGGGCGAAGCAGCAACCAAGTGGAGCCAGCGTTTCAACTCTCTCCACAAGCAGGAAAGGGTTATGCAGCAGGCAAGACCTTTAAGTGAGAGTCAGGAGACCTGTCTGCAGACAGCTTGCGTGACCTCAGGTAAATCCCTTGAGGAACTGAAGCACGCACCGCTCATCCACAAAATGGAGCTAATCCTAATTCCTTCACGGAGTACTGCACAGCTAAATCCACTCTTGGTTTTCAGGTGCTCATATAGCTCAGCAATGACACTGGTATGTGAAGTGCCTAGAGAGTAGGACACTTCGGAAAGCTAATTCATTCAGCTTTCTCTGCTATTTAATAACGTCCAGAGTACAAGATGACCATGTTTCTCAAAATGGATCAATAACCCCTCAACACTGCTCCCCCCCCTTTATGCAGCGAAAACTATCTGAGGTCCCTTCTTACCATTGTCCCAAGAAATTCCCAAGATGGAATTTCAGCAAAGTTCAAAGGAGTTTAGTCTGAATCAGGACCACAAGATGAAGGCTGTATTGTTGACTTTGCAATCAAGCAGTCATAAAACTTTTTATTTCTTTAAAACCTTTAATTTCTGATGTCCTGCTGTTAATCCCATGTGTCCAAAAGATTATGATTTAGGCCTCATAAAAAAAAAAAAAAATTACACCAGAGTAGCTCAGACATCACATGATTTAAAAAACTAAACATAAACATCTACATAGGATGCTTCCTCTCCTTTCTGTTTTTTAAATACGTAGGTTACACTGGCTCATACACTGGTTTTATGTGGGGGATAGAAAACACTTCATTCTGGGTACTGGGATTTGAAAATCACAGAATATCACCAGAATTGCAGTGGAGATTACAAGAGCTAGTGAAATTAATCATATTTTTCACTTTAAATAACAGAACAGTTTTAACAAATGCTCCTTTAAAAAGAAAAAAAAAGCCTTTAAGAAACTCATGCAATTTGCTTTCCCTGGACGGCTGAGGGGAAGTGCAAGGCAGCACTGTCTGCAGAGACCTGAGAGCCAGCTTGGAGGGCTTATGGGAGTCCCCTACTTCTGTACAACAGCTTTCCACTCTGACTACTGCTAACCATTTGCAATGTGCTGAAACCACAGTATAACCCCCTTCCCACTCTGCTCTTTCCCCACCACATGTATTTTTCTCAGAGATCACTAAGAAAAAAAAACACAACTCAAAGAAACTCCAAGAGACACTCATGACTCCAGAGGGCCTTCGCATGTTTTCCTGAAGTATATGACACCAGATGCAAGATTTCTCTTCTTCTCCCCCTGTGCAATCCCTTCACTGAAACACATCCCCATATGTGCTTTTACCAGTGAACACCAAGCCTGTAAGCTGCTTTTCCAAGCCAAGAAAAGTTTAAAAGAGGTCACGCCACAGAGAACAGGCTCTGCGCATTTCCTAAGAGGGTCATATTACGTAGAATATCCACCGGAGACAAAGTGTTCCCATCCGGTTTCCCACTTCTTTTGGCATCAAAGTTGCTTTTCTGGGTTGGTGAAGTGGCAAACAAATGCACTGGGAAAAGGAAAGATGAGTATTTTTTTTCCCCCCTATTTCCTTATCTCAGCCAGAATTCCCCAGCATACTTCTAGGGTCTAACAGAGTGATTTTTGCTATGAAAGCTGATCACTATATTCAGCGTTTGGGACTCTCCCCTTCACACGTACAGAGGCAGTCAACTTTGGATGGCTTTTTTCCTCCCCTAGAACAACGCTGAAATAATTTTCTTCTTAGTTAGACGTCAGGACAAACTTTCTAGGGGTAACAACAGGTGATCAGGGCAATAGGTTGCATTGCATCCCTGGGCAATCCTGTTGTCAAAGGCTTTTAAAGCCATGCTAGATTGGCAACTGTGGCGAAAGGTTTAGATAGAGCTTATCCTGCCTCGGGGCGAGGGGACAGACCAAATGAGCGCTGCAGGCCTCTCTCAGCCCCACCTTTGACAGTGTCACAAAACACCACGTAAGTCTGAAGAGTCCAGTTTCTTGCCCTCCTTTAGGCACAGGGCCCGAGCCAGCTGCAGGGGCAGCGTGTCGAGTCTCTGCGAAGCGAGGGGGAATTTTGCCTTTCTGAGCTAAGACCCTGGGGACAGAGCAAAAGATCTGCTCCAGAACAGCAGTTGTAGCTGCTACGTGCAGCTAGAAAAGGGCAGTAACGCCATGTGTGTGGGAGCAGGTAGACAAAGTAAAAGGGAGGATCCTGAGGCATCTGCAAGGCACAGTTTCCACTACCAGAATGAGATAATCCCCTGCCCTGTGGGTTGGCGAGGAAGGGACAGGAGCAAAGCAAGCAACAGGAGGGGCTGCAGGGAAGTGGAACCCTCACCCCAAGCCGCTGAAACCAGTTACATCCCAGCGAGTTTCTCTGTATGCAGTTATGCAGCTGCAAACATGGAAAAGAGCAGCCAGCTCTGAGGAGCACCAGGATCCAGTCTATGAGAAACACTGGAAACAAACACAAATCAAAGGGAAACACCAAGCTGTATACACAGCTGGGGCTGTCTTCCCCTGCTAAAAAGAGACTGACACGTAGATTTTAACTGCAAGCTCTTTGTGTGTGCTTGCACGTAACTGTGTGCATCTGTGCAAATGGGAGTACTCACCCCACATTTGGCCTCTTGACATTACCAAAGTGTAGTGAATGGTATTTTCCGAGCTATGTGGAAGATTCTCATACAGCTGGGCGAAATCAGACTGAGCAACCCACAACTCAAGCCACCCCATGGAACGTGGCCAAATAGGTGTGAATGAAAGACATGGGAGATACAAAGCAACTTCTTTTTAACCTCCGATTTCCACAATAAACCTGCTACACAGCTCCCCCTTTCCGAATAACTCATTTGAAGAATTTCACCAAGTTTCCAGAAGGAGCAGAACACTTCCCATTTAAGGGCTGGACTTTGGCCATGGGAAATTACAGTGAATTACCTCAAGTTTTCAACAGGTTGTGTCTTTAAGTGGCATTGGAAAGTCCCTCCTGGGACGAAAACGTCGAAGACACATCACCCAGAACTTCCTCAAGGTCTGGGATAGCCAGAGCAATCCTTCCTGCACAATCCAGCTCTGAGTGGAAAGAGCAGAGGAATGCACTGCAGTAGCAGATGGAAATGCTGCCAGCTGCCTGTTCTCAGTTCTTGAGACACTCTTAGCTGACCAGGCTCTTCTTCAAGGCTGGGGACAGCCACGGTGAGCTCCTCAGGGCTAATCTCACCTCTGAACCCTCCTGTTCTGTTCCTTTTTTCTCCTGGGCTGCTCACAGGGACATCTACCCATACACAAATAAGCAGCAAAAGCAAGTCTGGCATCAATTTCCTTTTCCTTTCCACATATCCCCTCTGATGGGCCTGTGGCTTTGTCAGCTTTCACAGTCATAGAAGGGTCCTTGCCCTTTCTCTACAAAGAAATACACCTACTTATTCACGTGAAGAGTGGTGTCTATCAAATGCCCTCCTTTCACTGTTGCATTGTTCGCTGTCCTGGACACTAAGCCGTTTGCTGCTGCAACCCTTGGCATGGCTCTTCAAATGACTAGGCACAACTACAGCACTGTAGAGACAAGCAGGGGGAGCAACAAGTGCCCAAGTGAAGGAGTGAGTATTCATTTGAGAGTCATTAAGAGCTGTGCTTCTAAATGATTCAGATGCTTTCAGATATTCCACCCCAGCTCAGCAACCAGTCAACTCAGAGATAACAGGCTGCACTTGACTTTATAAGCATGACTAAGTTTTGTGCAGCTGTTTACTACCTACCATGATAAAAACCACACCCTTATCATACGAACTGTTATCAGCCCGGACCATGCATGAACCCACTGATACCATTCACAGAGTCTATTTCTATGAAAGTAACACCGCATTTCGAGCTCACGTCCTGTTTCCACTGGAGGTTTCAGTGCGTAAGCTTTTTTGTATCAATTTCTGTTATGCCTCCTTCTTTCCCTCAGCCCCTCCTGGGCAGAAACCCTTGCACAGGCAGTTACAAGATCACTGTGCAACTGCTACATCCCCTTTCCTGCCTCATCTTCTACGAGCTGAACATGACCATTTGCGAAATCTCCCATTCACGGCAATGCCTTCTTCATCGGGGGTTGAACTAGATGATCTTTAAAGGTCCCTTCCAACCCAAACCATTCTATAATCTTGAGTCTTAAGGTACTCTGCTTAAACCCCCGGGGAAAAAAAAAAAGAGCAAAAAGCATCCATCCTTTGCAGAAGCTTTTCATTTTTCCCTAAATAAGTCATGTTGCTTTATGAATGCACTCTCAAAGGTAAATAATTAACAGGCAAGAGGGACAGAAAATCTTATTACACAGCTAATGGGAAGTGATGCTCAGGCAGCAGTGTACAGATAAAGGATACCTTCAAAAGACAGCCCTTAATTTTTTTTTAATGGAACATTGGGCAGAAGACCTGACTCATCCCATTGCTCTGGGATCCAGGGATTCCTCTGCGTTCCTCCAGATTCAGACAAATCCAAAACCTTTATATGAGATTCAGCCTGCATCTGACAGACTCAAGTGCCACCTCTGAACAAGGGGATACTCCAATTTTGCAAAGGATTTACCAAAGAGCAAACACAAAGAGCACTAGGCAGAGATGATCTGTATTTCTACACAAACT
This sequence comes from Mycteria americana, assembly GCF_035582795.1. Lineage (NCBI taxonomy): Eukaryota > Metazoa > Chordata > Aves > Ciconiiformes > Ciconiidae > Mycteria > Mycteria americana. The sequence goes on from NC_134370.1 coordinate 12,482,959, forward strand.
CAAACTCCCAAGGCACACAGAAAGGCAGGCAGGTAGATGACACCATCGACTGCTGTGTTCTGCCACGGCCCTGACTTAGCCCTGTCCACATTACCCAATAGGTTTCATGGGAGGAGAATTCCTGATGCTTGGTTGCACGTTGCCCATTTAATTGTTTTATGACTGTCACATGCACTGTTTGGGAGGAAACCTGCCTGGTCTGTTTGTCCACAGCTATACAAACTGCTCGGGGTGACCAGCACCATTTGCAGCCAGGCAACAACCACAGCAACTGTGAGGTGAAGCCCTTTGCTTTCATTTCCCAGACAAGGCTATAAATGCCTGTTACACACTTGCACTACCCACCACAGCACCCAAAACAAGCGGCTAGACCATACTGTGCCAAGCCCTGCCAGCTGCCCACTGCAGCAAAGGTACCTTCGCTTCATGCCCCTCTTCTCTTTTCAGATGGGAGAAGGCACGAGGGCAGCAAGACAGCGTCATGCAGCACCTCCTGGCCCTGGGCAACACTGACAGGGAGGACACTGAGGGGGACACAAGGAGTGAGGATGAAGTTTGGAAGGAAGCAGAGGTGGGAAAGGGGAAACTTTTGTGAAGGAGAGAAAAAGCAAGCAACTGGCTGGAGACGTGGATCAATGAAGCAAAGCAGTGGGCCAATGCGAACTTGTTCCCACACGCCCATTACTCCAGGTGCTGGGTCCATGTGTGTTTCTGCTCCTCACCTGTTAAATGGGGGTGTCTGACTCTTCCCACCCCTCCTTGGCATATCATAAGGTTATAGGTTCTCAAAGTTGTGATACTTGGTAAAAATGGGCCACATACCGAAAGGAGAATGAGAAAGTTTCTTGCCTACATTTCCTATCCCACACTGAATTTCCTTTGGTTATCACAAGTCTGCATGGGCTATGTTGCTATAGTACCCTCAACACACATACCAGATACAGATATAAATCAGCACACAGAACTCCAGCTTCTGCCCCAAGAGTACAAAGTCCTGAAACTTGTAGTTAACAGGTAATCTGTCTCAAAAATTATATTCCTATTACCTCATCTTCTCTAAGGCAGCAACTCCCCAAGCAGCTTTTAGCTAGTAATGCTTTCAGGCCCATGAGCAATGTTAGTCCCCTGAACAAGAAAGTTGTTGCATCAGAATTTCTGGCTCTTGGCACTTCAACAAACAGCACCCCAGGAAAAAAAAAAGAAAAAAGAAAAAAAGCCTGCAAAGTCTCCAGAGATGCATTTGGGAGAAAGATGGCAAGTACAGAGCCCTGACACAGTTTAAAACTGAGCCAGGAAAGCTGAATGCTTGACTTCCTACCTGGGGCCAGATTCTTCCCTGGTCCCAGCTCACTGATTACAGAGGGGATTTGCCCAGTCTTTAATTTTTTCAGGACAGCCATAAACATATCTAACTGTAGAGGCATCAGCCTGAAAGAAAACTGCGGCAACACACCCAGGTAGAAATTCGAGGATGCAAGTTTGGGAAGAGGTTCAAGAACCAAAGCTGGCAATGATGCACTCCAAATCAGATACCATACATAGGACTGCTTTCATTACACATCCACAGCAGCTACCAGACCCCCTCCTGGCTCCCTGAAAGCAGTATATAACCAGTAATGCACCATTTGATACCTCTTCTATTCACTACTCTGGAAATCTTACGTACAGGATGCTGAATGCAAGAACACAGCCAGTAAGTGGGGAGACCTGACTGCAGAGCATCTTTCTTTCTAAGATGGGGGTTTCCTCTAAAGTCTCCCTTCTGGGAAGCAAGACGACAAAGAGATTCTCAGCATCAGGCCATTATGCCAAGGCCAAGCAGATTGCACTGACATTTCTTTCTACACTATGGGAGGAAAACACATCATAAAGTGTCCCTAAAACACATCTTAGTTGAGAAGTGTTTTGTGATAAATATCTGTTTCTGAAAACTGGCTTATAACAGTGATTTTGTTGTGCAACATTGTTGAAACAAAAACATTTGGCTTTGTGACAGTTTATCCAAAGTAGTAGTATTGTTCTTTTTCCTCTTCCTTCTCCAACTGCTATTGGATTCATAGGGAAGGTGCAGAGATCGAGGAGCAGAAAGGAAAGCAGGCATGCATTCATTCTTCGCTGCATCACTTTGAATAAAATATAAAAAAATCATATTGAAACTAGAAATTCCAATATAAGCAGTACTGAAGGACTTCCAACAAAATGAGGATAATTTTGTTTCCTTCAAATTTTGGCATGGAGACTAACTGTCCCTTTTCAGCAGCTTTACTCAGAGTTCAAAATGTTCTGCTGCCCAGCCAACGTGAAACAAAGCCTTCGCAGAGTTTCAGTTGCAAGTGAATTGAAACGCTGCTTCTACACAAGAAGGCACTTCACATGAACAAGTGTGGTGGTCAGCAAAAGAGACTGGATCATGGTTTTACAGCATCTGACTGGTGGGCTCCCAGAGCAATGCAAAGAAATAACCACAATATAGCAGAAGGCAGACGGACACTAAACAATTACAACTGAGCCTGAACGTATCCAGAAAGAACATCTCTCCGATAGCCTTACTCCACAAACTACAGACTTCACTCTCTCCAGGTTAAGCAAAATCAGGCACAGCAGTGTAACAGTTATCCAGATCTCCTAGAGGAACATGTTTCAGCTCTGCTGACAATGGTTAGTCCCAGCTGAAAATGGAGGCATCTGTCATCCAAGCAATAGAATCGAAGACAGCTAGCTACCTCCAGCTCTTGCTCCATAATGGGCACAGAGACAGGAGGGTTTAGCTACAGCTCCCACAAGGAGCAAGTTGTATCAGTGCACGCTCTGACCTTTGGATGTGTCAAAGAAAGTTGCACACTCAGCTGTGTTGGCCGTGGTTTGACTGCTGCAGGGAACATCACAGGTTCCAAGTGTTATTAATGAGGAAAACAATATGTACTGTCAACGTTTGCTACATGAAGTTAACATGAAAACAAAGCCCACTCCAGAGAACAAATGAAATTTACTGAATTAGTTTCTTGTTCCAGCTCTCATGATAAATAGCATTGAACTCTACACCACATTGATTAGTTGGTTCAAGACAAACACTGATCAGATTGCCTTGGCAAGTATATATAGCACTACAAAAGCACAATCATCTGTGTCTATTCAGAGTAGCAAGGATTCACTATACTTTCATTTCCCTTCCCCCTATCTTTCCCAGCCTAGACAGCATGTCTGCACTATTTAATACCAAAACTATTTAAATGCCCTATGTTAAATGCTTTCCCCTCCTTTTTCTCTTGTATTTTGCTAACAGACACACTCGAGCCCCTGTTCTAGAGAAAGAGAACCAAACTGTGCAATTGCTGCGGAGCCTCGGAAGGCCCCACGTTTCAGTGCAAACTAACCCAGGTCGTGGTTTTCTCCCAAACGTTCAGTAGGGTTTTTCCTTTATCTCAACTGCTACCTCAAATATGCAACCTAGCATAACAGTCAGCTCTGCGTGAGAAAGCATTTTGGAGAAACACTCTGCAATAAACAGTCTCGTACATTAACGAGAGAACGGATGGAGAATCACAGAAGATAGACAGGGGATCCTGGTAAGAGTCAGAAAGGCTAAAAACCACAATACTTGATCATTGCTACGTGTCTGTCTTCTTCACTTTGTTTCTGATCATCTCAAAAGATACCAGAGAGAAAGGATCTTACATCACTTCACTCTGTGCTTTTACTCTAAACACAACGCTTTAGCAAGTTGGTTTAGAAGTAGTTTTGTCTCCTTTAGACTTTGTCCTTTTTCATTTTAAACATGGTATTTTTGCAGGGCCACAAATTCTGTGAGATCTTCAGAAAATTCTGATTTCAGTGATTTTCCCAAGGTCTCTTTCCCTCCTTGGATCTATCTTTTGTTTGAGCTAATTATTGCTACTAATTGTTATTAGGGCAGAAGAAAAATCTGCCCTAATAACGCATTCCTTACCCAATTACTCAGCTTTATTTTCCTTCCTTCTGCTGGATTACAATGCAATCATCACCAAAACCACAGACAAATCTAGGATATACAGAAACTTTTTTTGGTTTTAAATCTGATCAATAGCTTTATAAACATCCTTCTTGTTCTATCAGGAAACGTAACTTTTCTGACAGACACCACCACCATGTTGGTCGACTAGAACTGCCACATCTCAGAGCAGCAGGAAAGTCATCTCAGTGCCGTGTACCTTCTCTTCATCCCACACCAACCACATCCTTCCAAAACTGGCTTTTATCCAAAATTTTCACAGACAACAGTTAATCCTACTATCTGTATAACACACACCGTTTAACTTAAGCCTGAACTCTATTTATTATCCTTTTTTGAGAAAATATTACACTACCAAAGTTCATCTTTAAGTCACTTGCTTTATCATGTTTTCTTTTAGAAAATGATGGGGTGCTGCTTACAAATCCATTTTTGGTAGGCATGTTAAAGGACTAAAAAGTATTGTTTTAGTTACGCCTTGAAGCAGATGAGAAGCAGAATACTGGCTTCTTGTTTAAATGCAAGCTATGACTCATCCTGGGCAGAGATAAACTGAAACACATACCCATTAAATAAAAAAACACAAACAATTTTCCAACATCAGGATTAATGACAGATAATAACTATAAATTAACTTTAATCTTTTCTAAATCAAACAAAGCCCCTTATATAAATGTCACTGCAATCTTTTCAGATAAAAAAAAACCCCACAACAACAAAAAAACCCCAAATCAAAGCAGAAAGAGAAGTCACTGAAATATTAAGACTAATATTCGGTACCAAATCAAACAGCTCCTTAGTAGAAACACTGGAGTGTTCATGAAAGATTTCAAGACTAAGAAAAGGAGTGGAGTTTAAAACATCGCTTTAATTTGTTTGATATATTTTTAGTTACTTTTTGACATCAAAGGGGTGCAAGATTCTTAATCCTGATACACTGAAACGTCATCAGCTCTGCAATATTGAGTCCAAGTCAAATTGCATATTCAAAAAGGAGGAGGAGAGCATTTTGTTTTTCTACTATTCTCTTGCTACTGCTTGAAAGAAACTCTGTGTAATTGTTGAATGGGTTAAAACAAAATTTAACTGAACATAAGAAGGCTGCTGTTCACAGACAAGAAGGGAAAAACCAGAGTCAGAGACCTAATAGTGGACAATTTTGAAAATTATAGTGTGTGTCAATAATGGAGATAACAGTGAGATTCAAAAGGAATAATCTCAAATAATAGAGAAAATGAGCACCTGCCAGCCACAAAGCCATTAGTATCAGGGCTTTTATCTTTGCAACAGTTAAGTCTGGAGACACTGACAAACTTAAGGACACAGCAAATAAAACATGGTGAAAATCTAACTGGGAAGCAATCCCCTTCACTCAGAAAACACTTGCTGTGGAGTTTGAAAATAAATGCTTCCAGTATGAAACTCACTGTCCAAATCGTTGGTAACAAACACTGCAAACCCAGCATAGCCACTACAGGGTCCAGCTGGGTTTGCAGATGTGCGCAGCTGATCAGGCCATAGCATCTGCATTAAGGGACAGACAATCCCAAACCAGAAGCAGCAGGCTCCTGACCAAAGATCCCAGATATAGCAGTTTGCCTGTACAGACCACCCAATGTGATCAAACTTGTGGCCTTCCCAGAAAGATGGAAACTAAGGGCTTTTAAAACTATGTCTGTGACACAGATCTGGAATACAGTGCCTTGGGAAAGGGAAGCCCTGGAGGAAAGACCTTGCTGAGAAGGTGGATGGTTACGAGTCTTCAATCTGGAACAGGTGGGGCCTAGGGAGCATAACTGAGACAGAAGGAGAGGAAGAGAGAGATGATATTACACCAACTGGGATTGGGAAGACAAATGCTGTAGCAAGCAAACAGCTCATCAACATTCAGAAAAAGGTGGCATAAGGGGAAGCACAGGTAATAATACTCTTCTCACTAGTAACATACATAACAAAGTGCTGGACAGTAGTCAATCCTTATGATATCCCCACCCCAGGTAGTGTTACTGTTCTCAGTTAAAAACAGGGAATCAAGGCAGAAACTTCCTCAACTCACGCAGATAGTTGGTATCAGGAATAATCTAAACCCATCAATACTTTCCAGTCCTTAGCTGGACAATATATATGTAACGCTAGCTGCTGAAATCTCACCCACAGACAGTTTGAAGCTTCACTGCCTGCCCCACAAGCCTGAGGGTAGAAAAAGATGGTCACAGATCCATGCAAACTTGGCCAATGTGAGAGGACCAGGTTGGTACAGGGAAAGATGGAGACAGCCCTGCTCTAAAGCTGTACCGAGGGCAAGCAGCATTTGCAGTAACAATTAGATATGCAAATAAGCACATTGAAAATTAGTGACGGTTTACTGTTGTCATGGAGAAAAAAAGCACCCTCCGTTCTGGGTCAGACCCAAGCACTGCATTTTCTTTCCCTCATTGGTAAATAAAACTGTAGAGAGCACTGGAAAATCCAGCAGCCAACACTTCTCAACACAGCTCAACCTGGGACCAGAAAGGTTGAGACTCGGGGGGAGGACACAGGAGAGCAACATAACCCAAATAAAAAACCTCTCTGCATCACCCCAGAAAGGCAGGACCAGGACAACTCCGTAGACCCTCAAAGCTACCAGGAGGCAGAAGCACAGCCTGGAAGAAAACACCCGTACCATGCAAAGGCCAAGCTGCTTCCCAGCACTGCTGCTGCTGGGGGAGGCAGATGTGGGGGAAACAGAGGGAAATGTGATGCACAAGGTACTCGGCTCCGATTCCCTTGAAGCTACATGGGAAGATCTTGTCTGAATGGAAATACACACTTGGCTAGAAGCCTCTGTGTATCTTTGGCCAACCTTATAGTGCTCCAATCCCTTGTTAAATGATGGCTGCTAAGAGGGAAAAGGAGGCAATCAACCTATTTAGACTCAGCTTTCCCACCCTGGGGGTTTCTTCATAGGAGCAGCTGGCCAGAGCACTGCCTTTGTTCCAGCAGCCACAAAAAACACAGACATCCCCCCTCAGCCCTCCTAAAATCCCACAGAAGAGCCAAGATAAGTTTATAATGGAAACCCTGACACAACCTTAACTATAGCATCCTGAATGGAAGGCGATAATCTGATCTGTGTGTGAACTAGCTCCTCTTGTCTCAATGGTATTTATCTTACTTTCACTCCTGTTACAAAAGGGTTGAGTCATATAGCAGAGCTAGCCAAGTAACAAAACCGCAAGGCTTGCTAAAACTTCAGATTCAAGGATAAACAGGCACAATCCTAAAACAGGTTAGAAGAGAGAGAGTCTCCACAGGAGTGCTGGTAGCCAGACCTCTGAGCCTCTGGACAATGATATTTTCTTCTGCACCGCAGAGATTATCACAGCCCAGCGGAGGGGTGGGAGGGAGAGGGTGTAGACCACAGGGCTCTGCCCTTCGGTTCATGGTAACACATATTACCCAGGGCCCAAGAAACCTGATCCCGTAGCAACCTCATGTATGGAAAGTGCCCCAATCAGATTTCACTGTGTCAGGAGAAGAACAGTATTTACTCTGCATACAGATTAGTCACAAAACTGGGTCACTTCTTGCCTTTTCAGAGGAAAAAAACTAGCCAAAAACAAGGCTTCTTTTTCAGATCTTTTTGTGTCTTCCCCCCTGACTTTCAAAACTACGTGATACATCGTGGTCATTCACAGTTGTCTAAGCTGATCAAACAGCACCTGCATGTGTAAGGTTAAAGCATATTACACTCACTAGGCTTGCATTTCTTAGAATGCTTAGCTACTTACCGGTTCTTTTCTAGTTCGTTGTGCGTAGACCTGGAAGATAAACAAAAATTTGGATTAGCCACCGTTGACCTCTCAGCACCAAAGTTCAATCGCTGCAAGCTGTACACATCCCCAGCGGCATATTGCAGCGTAAAGCCAACCAACTACATACATTAAAATCTATAGCTACAACCTCAGCTTCCCTGCTGACAAGAGATTCCTCCCCTCCTAAGTCTATATTGTCTATATTTACCTGCTACGTGCAAAGCTGGTACTCTTACTGGTGCTACAGAAAATGTTCCCTAGAGATTTAAACGCACACAAAATCCCAAAGAGAGGCAATGATTAGAACAGGGGACCAGTCAGCTATTTCCAGACTACTTCTGGCTCTGCCACCAACTCAGTACAGGACTGCAGTTAAGTTTCTTTGTGCTTTAGTTTCTCCATCCACCCTGTAAAAATATTGGTATCATCTGCTAACACAGGAGCTCATGGAGTATTAATTTATGCACATCAAATACATGGGAACCTTCCAGCAGAATTGGCTCTGCCAGGACAACCCCTGGAGCCCTTCAGCAGTCACATGCTAGATTTAGCAAACTTAGTAGAACCCCAGATATGGCCAGCATTTGGGCATGAAACAGGATGGCCAGTACTGCCATGTTTGCAAACATCAGTGGTGCTGTGTAGCACTTCTAGGATGCCTGGAAACCCCTTGGGGATTGAAACGGCACCGCCACAGCACTAACTTGCAGCGAAGCAAGTGATCCATAAAGTGCCGCTGTGACTACTTGAGGGGGACCAAAGGAGGGGGCTTTGTCTTTATACCTGCCCGCCACGCCAAGCATGCTGCCAGCACTTCCTAATTTAGAGCTTGCAGCTTGAAAATGACACCAACTAGAAACAAAAGGGAAACAGGCAAGTTCATTCTCCTTGTCTCTGTGATGACAGCACAAGTGGTAAAAAAAGCTTAAATCCTTTCAGGATTTCTAATCTAACAATGTTATTAGTAACCCAGGTAAGGTTGTTGAAGATTATTTAAAAAGGATAGCCATTTATCCAGCATTTCTCTCTAACAGAAGGTCACCTTAAAATAAGAGTAAAAGGAGCCCAAGAGCTTAATAAAAAGGATCTATTTTCTGTAATTTGGCATCACATTTCTTCCGGAGCTCTGAGAAGATTATCCTCTATCCCCCATCTGGAGAATCCCACAGAGAATTCTACAATTAGGGAACTGAATGGAGGATGTGCTCCAAGGGAAACCCTGTCATAATTAAATGCTTCTCCAAAAAAAGGGAGGAGGAGCCCTTAACAGGTGTTAGAACCTCATTGAAGATGACAAATAAACCACGACGTCTGTGAAAAACAAGGTAAATGAGTCTTAGCTAGCTGTGGCCGAGAGCTGCGGGTGGCTAGAGGAAAAACAAAAGTTTACCGTATGTCTGTGCAAGGTACCCTGCGCAGAAGGATATGGGATACCCTACAGGCAAGGCACACTATAGCCAAACTCCTACATTGGAGGAAACTCCCAAAGCAAATCCTCCCCCCCCCAAAAGAGAGGATCCCTAAAGTCTGGTTTCCAGGAATCAGAAACACGAACATATTTAGTCCAGAATATCTCCCAAATCAAACTCACATCCCCCCCCAGAGTCTAAGCCAGCAAAATCCATTTGTCCAGGCAACTTGGATGCAAATTAACCCACCAGGGCTGAGCTGAGGCCCTTTAAAACCACTGCTTGTATGTTCTTTGGAACATGCTTATTGTTCTTATTTACTGTATGTTCCTGCAGGAGACTTTGCACTCTTCTTGGCTATGACATTAGCAGTTATAAAGCCAGAGATACGCAATGGTTTGAATTCCTATATTATATTGAGCCAATTATCAAGGCCAGCACTGAAAGAACAAAGTTTGGCCCACTGCTGTGAACAAAATTAAAACAGCAGGTTCTCCCTACTCCTCTCACACAGGAGACTCTTTATTACCTATCTGCCTTCTGATGAACAAGATGAGAGGGGTCACAGGCTTTTCACCAAGTCAGAAAATTTATGCTGTGACTTTTAACCATATCGGTGGCAAGGAAATAAAAACAAACCCCAACCCTCCTCAACACTTTCCCACTGCAGCTGAATGCAAAGGAAAGAATCTCAGCAATGCTGAATGAATCTGACGGGGATGTTACTTCTCTTACCTGCCTGTGCTTTGCTTACTCTTACTAGGGACATTTGGAAAAGTTTTAGTTTTTCCTTTCATCTAAATTTAGGAGAAAAAACCCAGCACCCCACTACCACCATTCACTAACTCTTATTTTCTGTGCCAGTTTCCCTTTGCTTAGACAACTTCTGTTCATAATTCATTTCATTTTCTGTAGCTCCTGATCTAGAGATTAATTTTCTCTCCTTGTCTTTGGGCTGCACATGTTACCAAGATTTATTTGGAGTTAAACAAGGACAGTGCTGTCAGTGAAGTGGAAAAAAAGTGCAGGAACCTCTATTGATACGACATTCAGAAAAAAAATATTTCAAACAGATACAGAAACAAATGTAACTGGACCTGTTTAACTGAGCCAGTCTTATCATCAACTGAGAACCTAAAGAGTATCACTAGACTGAAATCAAAGCTCCATCCTTGTACGCCATCGCCAGCTTTTTGATGGGTACAGAATGAACACCACAGCTGTAAACTACTGCAGCACTCAGGGAATGTTCCAGGGTTACTTGTAACACCCTGCGTATACAACACAACAGCAAGGAACTGGTGCATTCAGTGATGTTGCTTTGCTGCTGTCAATAGTCAGTCACAGCCTGTGTCACCCAGTGAAATAAGGACACTGTGTTGCGCATTCCCCACAAACTAGAGGAGCTCGCATGCCTGCTGTCAGGCAGACAGGGCAAGCAGGACCTTGCCCCCACCTACAAAGCTGAAACCACAGCCATGCAGGTACGGAAAACAAAGAGGAAAACAAAAGCCCAAGCACACGTACCGGCACCGCTCAAAACTTCAGCTGCAATTTAAAAGTAGCTCAAGCACAAACCGTCTGCAGCGTTCTCATTTAAAAGTCAGGTTTCTGTAGCAGTCAGTTCTTTAACAATAAATTTAAAACATCCAAACTGATAACTACCCCTAAAAACTGAAGGAATGTTATATATGGAGGAGGATCTTGCTGACTACATTTTGAAAACAGCTTGGGAGAAGATCAAGAAAGAGTTTTAGAAGCTTAACAAAAAGGAGCCAAGCAAACAACAACAAAAAACAGCAGAGCAGTCCCTATCACAATTTTAAACAACAAAAGGAAAAGGAGAAACTGAAGTTTATCCCTCTTTACCCCAGATACCTGAAACTGCATACAAAATAGGAAGGAACAGGGAAGCAGCAATTGTCAGTCACTCTAATTTAAGGTCAGATGCAACAACCTTTTTGCGGCAGTTACTGTGATTCTGCCTGCAACTATGGTATCCAACACTGTAACAAGGTGTTGCTGAAACATTAAGCTACACTGATTTCCTCCAGTGAAGGAGACATTGTAAATAATTTATTTTATCCCATTTTCTTTATTTAAATAAAATCCCTCCTACGATGGTAGAGGCAGCCAAACTTTCCCTAAGCACAGGTAAGCCAACAAAACAAACTGCATCAGGGAGGAACGAGGTCTAAAGAGCACTGAATTCATTTGTCATTGGGTTTTTTACTGTAATTAAAATCACAAAGCTGCCACATGACATTAAACACAGCTGACCTTTCTGGTTTACACATTTAATATTGATAAATAGCCCAACGAATGCATTTGCAGGATATCTGCATTTTGGTTAGACTTCTTAGTGAGGTAACTATTTTCTACTGGGAAAACACAGCAATTGAGAGTCCTTGTCCTACACGATACACAGGTGGCATTTAGACCCAATGACCCTATCATTTCCTTGTACCTGGTCACCCTTCCTGTCTGTATCTGGCACCAGCTCCTGACTCCAGACAAGCCCAGGACTCCAAGAGCTCCATCTCCATCACAACAGAGATACCTGTGGCTCAGGAGATGCTGTAGGCCATAAGTACTGCCAGGTAAAGTGGGTGCGGGGAATAAAAATGACCTCTTCCAACACATGTCCTTAATGCCAATACAGAGCCAGTGCTTCTCCTCCAAATTCACTCACCCCACTCTGCTTTAGCAAGAGATTAATCAGGAAAGAAATATTCCATCATCTTGTGCAAACTAAGGCACAGTTACCTGAATCATGTTTAGCAAAGCAGCAAGAACATCTATCCACAGACCAGGCCAACCGCTTTCTGTCTTACTTCACTCAGGTTCAGCCACCTCTGCTGCTTATGCATCATCACACCACATACAGTCTCATTCTTCTTCATTTACAGACCCTTCCCACCTTCTGGCTCTGTTGACACCCATTCACTTGGCCACCAAATTCCCCTGCAGGAAATGCCTTCTTTCATTCCCCAAGCCAAGATCAACCACCTTTCTGGAACCAGTGAACTAGATTATTGTTTTCTCTTTTATGCAAGTTCTTCCTCAGAAATGACTCCCATTGGAAACAGCCAAATGACAAAACAAAACAAACAAAAAGGAAGGGTGATCAACAAGTTTTTTGCATTTTAAATCCACCTGTGTCCACAAAACAAAATTTATTGGCTGAAGAACCCCAGTGTTTTGCCAAGGTTTCAAGTAGCAGTGGGTCAACACTCTTAAGTAGTCTATGAAACCAACTGCACAACCTATAGCCTGGGAAGCCTACGGAGAAGCTCCACCAGTAGCAGCAGGTGAGGCTTTCAGCCCAATGGCAAGACAAAGGATAACTGCCGAAAAGTCAAATCTTCCTGCCCAGATGGAGATGCTCAAGGGCTGAGTTTCTAAGGGAGTTGTGAACCCACCTCAGCTCTGGGAGGCCCAGAAGCCTGGCTCTTGGAGGGCTGCATGGGAGCCTTGGGAACACAGGAGCTTATGGTCCTCAACGCTGACAAGAGCTCCTACAGTAAGAAGCGGGATGCAGCTGAACAGGAGATGACATAGCTGGAGCAGAAGTCCTTCTGCTGCTATCCTTTGCAAGTACCAGCCTCAAGTCCAACAAGACCCTCACCTCAGCCTTGCATATCAGCAAATCTAACAAAATATTTCCTTCTGAACAATACTAGAGACAAAAGTTATCTTAGCCATTACTATCCCATGATCCCCCTACACTGTCTGGCCTTGAGGTCCAGAATAAATGCTTCTCCATGAGGAGCTGATGTGAAGAGACAGAACAGACTGTTTCACCTTCTCACTGACGTCAATGGAGATGCACCAGATTAACCTGGCCCCAAACTCTGGCTAGTTTTTCTGTCACTCTTAGATGGACATGGTATCAGATTCCTCCCAAGGCTCTGATCAAAGCTGTTTTCCCAGGATCAAGCCAGACCCTTTCCAAAGTTCACATTCTCCGTCTCCAACAGAGAAGGGGACGCAGCCGTACTGGCATCTGTTCGTGTTTATTCACCTTTGGAAAAGGAGAAATGGCCCCACAGTCTGTTTGCAGCTCAACAAGGGGAAAAGAGCTCCTTCGTACGGTTCACAACTGCAGAAAGTCAGCTACCCCTGGGTTTCTATACCTTACCCTGAAAGCCTCCTGCAACACTCAGTCAAAAACAACTTTAAAAGGTACACTGCACACATCCCTTGAAGAAGTAAATGTCTTCCAAGTCACCTACAGTATTTATACAGCCCCTCTCAGTTTGGTACCTGCTCCTCAAAATAATTATTTGTTTGCAACACTTCGGAAATTAACTCTTCCCTAACGCTTCTTACGCAGGGGGGACAAAACTAACACACAGAAGAGCTAAATGTTTTCCCAAGGTCACACAAGAAGCCTGTGGCAGAGCATGGTACTTAACTTGGGTTCCCTGAACCCCAGGATAAGGCTTGCATAGTTTGGTTGCTGTTCTCAGGCACCCCAGAGAGACATCTAACAAGGACATTTGTGCCATCTGATTCTTGGGTCAAAGACAAAAAGATGACATAATCATTGTAAGCTGCAAGTGGGAAAGTGGAAAATAACCACCAACAACCCAAACCTAAACTAGCCCTCATGTCTTGCCCACTGGCTGCCAAGTGACCCAACCCTACTCTCAGACACCACTGTTCAAGGTGCCAGAGAAAAATTTAAAATGGGAGCCAAGAACAAAGTAATATTAGTTTACCGATGAAACTCATCCAAGGGACACATCAGCCATAATCCTCAGGTAGGGAAGGAACTGCAGCTGCAGTCCCAAACAAAGTACACTGTTCTGTTGGTGCGTGTTCTGCTTTTTCAGCACAAGGGAGGAAAGAGCAGGAAGACAGCTCTTCCCTGCTGAGCACCATGAGTCTCTTCCAGTCCCAGAGCTGAGCTCCCCAAAACCAGAGCAACACCCCGATAAGCAGCACAACATGGCACTCTGCCGGGGAAGGGTTTTCCAAGCCAGGCCACACAACAGCAAGAATATTGTTTTGCATTCACTGCTGCAAACTGGGGCCAGCAAAGAAGCCCCCAGCTGGCTTCCCTCCCCACTGTACAGTCTGGGGAGCAAGTGTGCTGGTGTGGGCCTTCTCCTGTACCACCTGAGACCCCACATGCAGAGGCTGGTCCTAGCCCCAAGTGCTAAGAGTACGAGTATGCCCATCTCATACACTCACTCAGGCAGGGCCCTGCATGGCCAAGAGGAACTGGGTTTGCTGAACAAGCAGCTATTCAATATTTTGTTTTCTCCTCATTGTTCAACGCGTGGCCTCAAGCCAAGCCCTGCTCTGAATACAGAACCGGTGGTTTCCTTACAGGCTTTTCGACAGCCTCACCAAGAGCAGCAGCTAGGCAGTTCACACAGCACGTTTACTGTCAAGCATCCTCGCTTTCCAAATTGGAAGCTAAGGAACAGGGAAATCAGAGTTGCAGCTTCTCATCCCTGCAGGTGCCTCTATGAAGACCCCCAAGGGCTTGGTTTTCTGGGCCACTTTACATGTTCAAAGCACAACTCCCGCTGATGCCCCTTGCGGCTGTGCACCATCAGCACTTCCGCAGCTCAGATCCCAGGCTCATACCTTGGAAAATCGCATGAGGAATAGACTATTTGGGGGTCTCCTATGACAAGCCGGGCTGAAAGGGACTTGCTGAACGTACACAGGGCTGCTGACAGGGGCCAGGAGTGAAGCGAGTTCTTCAGTGTGCTATTCACTGCTCCATTCGTCTGCCTTCTAATTTCTGTGACAAGCGAGCAAAGGTCCTACAGAAACCACCTCCTTCCCTCCTCAGCCCACAGTTAACCACATCAGAAGCGGCTGGTGCACACAGATCAGACACAAAGGCTGACTCATGTTCATTTTGGGAGGTATCTTAAGCCATTTCAGTAGAGAAACCTTAGCCCACCTCCCTTGGACATGCAGCAGTCGACATCTTCTGCAATGATTTAGAACTTGGCCAAATTCAGATAGATCCTCACAGGTCAGGAAAAAGTATATTCCTTGCCTTCACCTAGGCAAGATTCCTGTCTATGATCCATGATGCAAGGGAGTTTGAGCTTCTTGTAGACAGATTCTTGACTTTTTTTTCTCTTTTTAATACACTGACAAACCCATGCTTTTCAGGACCTGGTGAGGAGAAATGTCAGGTGGCTTCACCATGGCACTGCCAAGCTCCCGCATGAACAGAGAAAGGCATGGAACAGCATGAGGATAGCAAAATACAGACAATTCCTCACACTAATGTCAGGTGCGTGCTGTCCCCCAGGTCTCTCCCAAGTGCTATCTGGGAAGGACAACCTCCCTATGCGATCATCATAAACAGATCATTTGAAACAAAATGAATTATTTAAGTAGAATGAGGCACAGACTTCATCTCCTGCCAACACCTTAATATCTCTGTTAACGGTTTTCTCTGTTGAATATTCAAGAGTATTACAGAGCAGGGTAAGGCCTGACACTGCAGAAACCTTTATGCGGTCCCTGCCCCACTGACTTCCAGCAGGGTCCATGAGTCTCACTGCACGGTGGAGGGGACTCAGTCTCTCCCGAGGCCACACCAGAACCAGTATCATAGTTGCTGGTACTTGCATGGCAGAGAGATTGCAGTGATTCACAGAAAGAGAATAAAGACACGGGAGGCAATTTTCAAATCTACCTAGAAAACTTAGGATTCTGTCTCATCTTCTTTCATACAGCCACAAGCTCCAAAACACCAATTCTGCTTCCTGAAAACAGGATTAGAAAAGCGTGCACATTACCCCAACATACAGATGGTGGGAACCATATAATGTACAGATGGTAGGACCCATGTAGGTCATCTGGCGTGCCCAGATCTTGCAGCCTTTCGGCAGCAGACTCAGGAAACAATCCAAGGGCCCAGCATGCCAGCCCTTTGCCCTATACTATGCTTCTTCCCACACATAACATTACCCTTTCGAGGAAGATGGTCATATCCAGAAATAGCCTCAGCAATGTCATCTGCAGAGCAACAGTCTGTTTGGGGAACATGTACTTCTCTGCAACACACATCTTCTGACCTAAAGAAACTGCCTTCAGATGCACTGGGGAAAATGACGCTTTTTGAGTAAATGCCACCTGACTGAAACACACTTTGTTTGAAAAGAAACCGATGGCATTTGTATGGCTGTGGGCCAGGCCAGACTTTCTTCACTTCTATTTAGACTTGTTAGTTATCTCTCATGTTACAACTATATTGCTGCAATACTGTGCCTGGAGATGAAGGGAGGGGAAATATACTTGAAAACAGAAAAATACATTAACACTACTGTTAGGTACACATTGTATTAGGGAAACTGGGGCACAAAGACTTACACAGGCTGTAACAAAATCAGAGAACCCAGATGTTCTGATGTCTGGGGCTGTATTCTGTCAACAGGGATATACTCATCTATGATCTGGGAGATCCATGAAAAATGAAGGCTGAGAAAAATGGAAGAGCTCTGATTTCTTCTGTTCTTACAGTTCTGGCTCACAAGCAGAAGTAACTAACATGAAGGCAGCGAGGTGGCTACCTCCCACTGCTCCCAGATGGCCAAGCTACTTGTAAAGCAGTTCATGAACTGCTGCAATTTGTAGCCTAACTGTTAAAGGCAAACCAGAACTGGTGTCGTGTTACCTTACCATATCTATACATTGCTTTACGGCTGCCCAGGCACCTGGGCAATGATGACTGGAGTAATAGTCTCAACAGCAATCCCAATGTCATCTGTCCCTTCCCTAACTTCTCCCTTCTTGATGATGTAACAGATGGAAGGAGATAAATGAGAATTGTTCAGAAAATAATCGACTTATTTATGCAGCGGAACTTTAATCAAAACAGAGGCAAAAGAATTGCTCTCAGTCCACATGCCTGCTTGTCACAGAGCAAGCAGCAGAGTATAAATAAGTAATTAAGATAATGTTGGAAATCATCTAGGCTACTTCAAACTAGATTTGTAAAGCAACAGAACTGAAGTGAAATCACTTTCATATCAGAGAATGGAAGTACAGTAGAGAGCACAGAAATGAGAGATGGGAATATATCCAGCAGGACGGAAAAAGCAGGCCTGTTCCCTCTGAGCTGATCAACAAGGCAGTGTCTCATAGACAAGAGATCCAGGCAAAGGCCAGCCAAGTGCGCAGCCCCAGAGACCCACAGACTCTGATCAAGAGAGCCCAAAATAGTCAACAAAAACAAATCCTATCTTTGTTGGTTCAAAGGGGGCAGGGAGTAGGAGCCAACACTCTCAAGAGGAGAACAAACAGAAGCCAGTCTTTGAATTTGGGCAGAAGTTTGTCAGGAGGGATCAGGAGATGATCAACAGCAGGAACTCCAACAAGCAAGACAATTAACTCAGCAGCGTGACATGGACTGGTCTGTTTGGGTCAGAAAGAGAAATGGATTTGAAAGCTCAACCAGGAGCAAGAAAGGAAAAAGTCAGTCTTACCTACAAACAGGGGAGCAGACAGAAACAATGCTACAGGTGACAACCAATTCACTGTCAAGCAAAGGATCAGGTCAGGTTAAACAAAAGCATGAAGGATAAATCCCTGCATTTGTTGTGGATGAGGTATTACACAGAGAAGATACACAAAGGATACAAATGTGGCAAGAGGGGGAAAAAAACCCAAAACACCTGACAAACAAGGAATACTACTTAAACCAGGGAATTGACTGTAGACGGAATATAATGGGAAGAGAAAATGAGGGAATTCCAGGAACAGATGACCAGGTTTGGCCCAAATATCCTCCCTACCATCCCAGGGCCCCAGATCTCTCTAGGCTCTCTAGGAGCTGGGGTGAACAATCTTCACATTTCAAAAGACCCGAAGCACCAAAATCTGAAGTTTCTTGTCACTGCACCAGCACTGCTATCAGGGATGCAAATCAGCCCACGGCAGTTGCAGCACAGCTCTACCTGGGTAGAGTGCTGCAACATGAACAGCATGAGCACTGACTAACAATCCCACTGCTGCAAAACAGCATGCTCCTGTAGAGGCTTCCCCCAAACCTGGGAGGACAAAGGGATCATAAGCCTTCAGCCACAGAGAGCGACAATTCACAGCAGACAGATGCTGCAGCAGTGAATTATAGCTAAGTTGCAGATAACATCAACAACTGGACCTGCTTCTAGTTTACACAAAGGCCTCTTTGCACAACTTGGACAGTCTAAAGAGACCACAAATTACATTTTACACCTAGTGAAGGCATCAAAGTATAAATTCAGCCCAGAATCATGGGTTTCTACACAGACTCCTGCCACACAGATCTCCCTATGCATGCCTATATTACTAATACACAAAGGAAAGCAGGAACTGCAGCTCTGCAGGATCATCCCACTTCGGGGGCTATAAAATAAACAGGGTGACAAAGGGGAACACAGCAGGTTCCCCCATGGAAACTGCTGTATCAGCCCTAGCGCTTTTGGAGGCCTCATTCCTCACTAAGGAGTGGGGTTTATGCTTCTCATGCCATTTGCTGGTTCACCCTCACTTTCTGTATTTTGCCTGGTAACCTCCCAGTTGTACTGCAAAGCCAAGCATCACTGAGAAGACACTGCATACAAAACCTCACCTACATGGGGTATTTTTTTTTTTTGCCCAAATCATTGGCAGGATCTCAGCTTCTGATGTAGAACAGCAGAGACAAGGAAAGGCACAACCTAGTGCCAGCAGGTTCAGAAACTCCAGCATCACTATGACTTGCTTGTCTACACTTGCAGACTGCATTGGGGCAAATTACATCAAATGGGCAGATGGGATGTGCCAAGGCTGAACTGAGCTATTTGAGTACAGCCCTATCTGCCAACCTGCTCCGATCAACTGTACTCCGGCACAAACCTACAGAAGATAGTGGGATTTTGACAAGGAGTGATTCCGCCTCTCATGCATGGACCAGCAATCCATTTTCCCAGTCTAAAACTGCCATTATGCTTTCTCAAAAAGAAGTCATGCTCACATGTAACAACAGCCAACACTGCTGGCGAGTCCCTCTCAACATCTCTAACAGAGAAGCAATCCTTAACAGCTCAGCCTTGTCCAGTTTTCCTTTCTTGAAAAATTAACTAGCATATTCATGTATACTCTCTACTGGAAGGCAAGATCCCATCTCCAACTATTTCTAGACAAAATTTCAACAGCAGCATGAAGATTCCAGATAGTAATCACACTGTTTGTACATTATCAAAATGTGGCATAAATCAAAACATGGCACAGCAAATCTCATCCACTCTCTGTTTTACACATGTGGATTTGTACTATATGAAGCAAAGCCAAGTCCTGAGCCATGAATAGAGCTCCCTGGCACTACAAGGCTTGAGACAGAAAGCATAGTCTCTATCCCCAGCATATTACACAAGGGCCAGATTCTAACCCACCTACACACAGCGAGTCAAAACTCAACTCCCACTAGCTGTGGAGTAAGGTGTGATCCAGTGTGAGAGCAAGTGGCTAAAAAAAAAAAGCCCTCAAACAAATAAACAAAGTATCATCAAGAAACAAATAACAACTGATAGAGGCTAGGAAGCAGCAAAGCTGTCAACAAAAAACATCAGAGACCAGCTCCCTGGGATGTGAGGAAAGGGGTACGGGCTTTGTGCAGGAAGTAGAAGAACACGGGCTGACACAGCGATCTACGCTTTCAGGAATTTCTTACACAAGACCGGCAAACCACTCAGCCCCCTGCACCTCCTGTCCCCCAATAAAATCAGAATTATAGTACTGTCCTAACTCCAGAGGCTGTAGGAAGGACTGAAAATTGCCAGGTAGTCATCAGCGCAATGTGGGGGCAGTGAACCTCCTCTGACAGAAAAGATATTATATATTTAAAACTGTGCTTAAGCAAGTGTTCACCAACCCCCCTACTCCTCCCCTGCACAGCGAGGTACAGCTGCACAGCACTGCTGTTCTGGTAAATCAGTCTTTCTTGTGCACCAGACAGCCAAGGTTGACTTGCAGCTACACATGCCACATCCTTTTAGCTTCTGAACCCGTGTTTGTGAACCTGTAGCACATGAAGTCATCCCCTGAGGCACATGAGGTACCTAATGCACACCTACCTGCACCCCCCAATACTTGCTCAGGGGCACTGTGAGAAAATTAAGCTTAAAGCCAAGAGTACCTGAGGGTTTCAATAATATAGCCCTCATCCTTACCCTCAAAAAGCAGCTTTAAAGGTTATGAAAGTGGAGGGCTACAGAGAAGATTCAGCACAAAACCAAGTGATGGGATTTAGATATGTGGGAAAAAAGTTTCAAGTGGGGCAGAGGAGAGCGCAACAACAGACAAAATGAGGAGCTGCATCACTAGAATAGCCAGAAGGGCAAAGAAACCCAGATACCTAGATTTTCAAGACACCATGTCCAAAATGCCTTACCATACCCATTACAGCTGCTGATTCCAAGCTCTGCAGGCAACCTGCTACCGGACTGTAGATGTCTGAAAGGCCCTTGGGAAGCAGCCTCAGACACAAGGGAGGATAATGGGAAGAGAGGAAAATGAAAGGAAAAAGAAACTGGACAGAGATCAAACCCTCCCCCATGGAACCGAGCAATAGATTCTTTGAGTGGCCTTAACAACACAGGCCTCCCGGGAGAGCTGAGGGCTCCTAGCACCACTGGGAGGGTGCTTGGCATTTCCCCAGGATCAGACCAAAAAATAACAGGCTTTTCTACATGCCTGAGAGTCTAAATAAAAACAAAACACAAATGACAATCTAATATTGTAACGTAATTTCAGATTCTGTTATAAATCTTAACTTCATTAAACTGATTGTATTATGGGGGGGGGGGGGATCATTTAGCATCCCTGCTGTTTATTTCCTGCTGACACAATGATTTAAATTGATTAGAAAGTCTTCTCAATTATTTTCCAAAATGTATAAATATCAAACCAGTCTAATCCTAACGAACTATAATGAGCCTTTCAAATAACTGGGTCTATTTAGAACTGCATATGTACAGCCTGTAAGAGCAGTTTCCAGTGACATCAAATGCAAGTTAACAGTACCCACAGAACTGTACTCCCAGCATGGACTACTTCACTTTTCTAGCAAGTTTTTAGAACTCAGCTTCTGTCCCAGAAACATCTTCAGAAGGAACAAACATTAAATAAGTGATATTGTATGTTACAATAAATCTCTGCTAATTTTTCATCCCAGTCCAAAAACCAGAAGATACTTCTGTCAAGAGCAAATTAAAAACGAGGCAAAATTAAATCTAATTTAATATGGGCTGGCAAATGGATTTGCTTGGTTTTTTGCTTTTAGCTATGTGTTAAATGGGATTTAAAAAAAAAAAAAATTCCCCTTGCTTATTATGTACTCCAGGTCACAATGACTGTGATTCTCCACATATTTTTGCAGGTGGGTAATTTTCAGTACCTAAGTATCCCTGACTAAAGCAAGACTGCATATTTTTAAATATATTCAGGTTTTAACTCACAGCATGCAACACCAGGTCTTTGAAATACCCATGCAAAACACTACATATACATACAGATAATGTCCCAAGGATTGCAGAGGGGAACCCCTCTGCAGCAATCTGCATGCTGTCAGTTGCACAGCTGAGACAAACGAAGGAAGAGAGAGCCTGAGCCAAAACATCCTTCTTTAAAAATGCATCACGTAAATTAGAAATAATGAAGCAATGTTCTCCCTCTTATCTGCACATCTCTGTTTGGGCTAGAAAAAAATTATTTTGCTGGGACTGGGAGACCATCGTAGTTCTATAAGAATAAGATTTGCTCCACCATTGCCATCCAGAGCCAGGCTGCCTGTTCATCAGAACTTTCTGGCTGTTTGTGCCATGATAGCACAGAGCCTATTGGGAAGAAATAGCCTGTCATGTCTGGGCTGCAAATGCTGAAGGGAAATACTTGGACTTAAACTATGAATTAAAGAGCATCTAGGCTCTGTAAATTCCCTGCACCAAATAATCATGGATTATTTGGTTCAATAAAGACTAGCAACAATGCACACATGTCAATTTCTAAAAGTGTATAAATAAAGAAAAAAAAAAAAAAAACAACACAACTATGGTTTGCCAAGGTTGCTTGAGAGCCATTTTTGCAGGAGGCTTTTAAATGACAAAATCTGCATGAGATCTAAATGCATGATTTCTCTACACTAATTAAACATTTTGAGACAAAAGTAATCTACGAAAATCTTTTTTCCATACACGAAATGTAAATTTTGCCCCTCATCAAGGGCTTGATATTTAATTCAAAGTCAATTCAAACTCCACTAGACAGAACTTACTGAATTGTCCCTTTGATTTTAACAGGAAGGGATGATACAGAGCCTTCCTTAAACAAGGCTGATGCTATACTCAGCATCACACAAGACACAGTGCAGTGAATTTGGAGGCACCCTGAACTTCACAGTTGTCACCTCCCAGCACTGCAGCCATCTGGAAGGCCTGCCATCTCCTACAGCAAGTGCAAGCTGCTACGACTTGCGCTAAAAGAAACTTCCCTTTCCAACTGTGTGTAAGGTCTGAGCTTCCCAAAAGAACCACTCTGGTCTCTGCCTGGAGCAGACCTGACGCTGGTCACTCCCTGAGGCCGAAACGAGCATGGGAGGCAACACACTGGCTAACACTCTCACTCTAAAGATTCAATTTGGCCTGAGTATTCCTTGTACAATGAAGGTTTTAAATAAGACTAGAAAGTATCTTTTCTGACTCTCTGTTGCCTTTCCCCGCACATCAATATATTCAGCCTGTCATGCTAAACGGCCCAGCAGGCTGGTCTCAGCACAGAAAGTTGCCCCGTGAGAGCTGTGCCTGGGGGCTCTGTGCCAGCAGGGCATGCTGAGCACCCAGGCCCCAGGGACGGGGAGTCTCTGGGCTCTGCATCCCTCTCTAGCCTACAGGCTGCTGGATTCGGTGCTAAGGAGCTCCTGAGGGGGATGTGCTTCCAGCCCTCCTCTGGAGAAGGGCAGGTTGCCATGACAAAGGCCTTTGAGAGAAAGAGGTGTGGGATGGAGAAATAGTATGTGAGAAACCTAGAGGGAAAAACACAGATCTCAATTCAGCATTTGCCATCATTTCCCAACACAAAGTCACTGGGATTTGGGACTTTGGTTCATGGGAAACAGTGAAGGGCTACAACTGCCCTGAAATCAGGAGAGGCTGGATGAAGGAGGGAAGCAAATACACACATGCAGCATACAAAGAGCTCAGGATATGCTGATCCTGATGAAGAAAACTTCCCCACAGCAAGGTGTCCTAACATCACTTCAAACAACCTTTATTATCAAATGCTGCCGAAGCAGAATCACTGCAAGCAAAGGCACCTTTCCCCTAGGCCTTTACAGGTCCTTCCCAATGGCCTTAAGAAAGGTTTAATCACCTGAGCCACCTGCCACCGTTTTATGGATTGCACAGGCCTTGCTGCAGTAAAAGCAAGCTTGCAATTGCCTTTTCAGTATTATACTTTATGCTCCTGAAGTTTCTCTATCCCAGAAGGTCTCAACAAGGTCTGAACAATTCTACAGAAGGGAGCAAAAGAAAACAAAAAGAACAGGAACGAGAGGGGAGAGGCAGATCCTACCACAGCACCGAGTGATAGGCTTAATCCTGTTGTCTCCTCTAGATTTAAGAAACCAAGAAATATGGCCTTGTTATAATAAGAGAAGTGGCAAAAACGCGGAGTTCTACAATTACCAAGCAATCAGAAAGATGGGAAATCCCACTGCCCTGAAAGGCAGAGTGAAAGACAGCTTTGTTTTCCTGAACTGAATTTTTAACACGTTGTACGTAGCAGCCAGTCATCTCCCTTTCTCCCATTTGTTGTAGGGGATCCATTTCAAAACATCATTTCCTTGCTTCAAATCATGCCTGTCATTACAATCCCAAAGCACTCAGGCTACACACACGCTATCCCTTAAAAGCAGTGACTTCTGGGTTGGAAAGACATCAGCTGTATATAATGGGAATAGCTATTGCCTACCTCCTCCGTGAACCCTATGAACAGATCTCCCTATTCCCCTTCCCTCTGCGGCACCTGAGCCTTGGCACAGAGTCAGCTGGCAGTGCCACTTCAGATACAGCTCCCCTGTGTCCCCTCTGCTCTCAGCACTATGGATCCAGAAGGGACGCTGTACTTGTGTGTCCCAGCTCCGAATCCCCCTGCGCTCAGACTCTTCCCATTTTCCCCACAGGGTAAGTTTCTCTCCTCTGCCTCCAGCTTTCCTCTCCAGCTTCACCCTCCCGGCCAGCCCTGCACCCCACGCTTTCCTGCCCCTGTCGTACCTGTTGGCAATACTCGCATTGCTGCCGCTGCCGCTGTGTTTCCTTGCCCGGCTCAGCCTCCGCGTGGGCTTTGGGTCTTGCAGTCCAGGACTTGGAACTGAGGGGAAGGTCGAGGCATAGCCATGTTCGCACTCTGCATGAGGATCAACAGGCAGGGCATAAAAAAAGGGTCATAAGAAAAAAAAAAAAAAAAAAGAGAAGTCAGCAGGCAGGCCTCTCCACTAACCCGTCAGCCTAGCTGGGGAGGCCCTTAACCACAACAGCTCAGGAAAATGACTGATGATGTATTCAGAGGGAAGTGGACTGGGAGGTGGAGAAAAGAGAGGGAGGGGAGTGTAAAGGATCTGCCAACCTTGGAGGAAGGACAACACCACTCAAACACCTGAAAACATCAAAAGGAAACGTGACAGCCCAGAGAGCGCCTCGTCTCTCTCCTCCTGTCCAAGCTATCTGAACCGGGCAAACCAGGCGTCTTTCACTGTGCCATCGAGGTCTCTGCAAAGCCAGAGCCACCCACCACCATCCTTCCTGTGCGGTGGGAAACTTTCACACCAATCCCCGCTTTTCCTTCCAGAAAACGCATCCACCTCAGTCTCCCCCTCTCTGCAAAAACCGTCCACCTCAGCCATCACCTCCAGGAGGACCTGTCAGCCCTGTCCCTCATCAAACCCCTCTCTGCTCGGTGATTTACCACCAGCAAACACTCGCTCCGATCCCCTTTGCCGCTCTCACACCTCCGCGGGGATCTCTCACCCCAAC
Source organism: Mycteria americana (assembly GCF_035582795.1). Classification (NCBI taxonomy): domain Eukaryota; kingdom Metazoa; phylum Chordata; class Aves; order Ciconiiformes; family Ciconiidae; genus Mycteria; species Mycteria americana. The sequence continues at coordinate 12,508,184 of NC_134370.1, forward strand.
CCCGCTCCCCCCACGGAGGGCTGTTATCCCAGCACCCCTCCTCCCCCCATTACCTCTCTCCCTTCGCTCCAGATACTCGGCCGCCTCCAGCAGCCGCTGGATGTTGATCATCTGGACCTGCTCCATGGCCCCCAGGCCGGCAGCCGGGGGACTCCGCAGCCCCGGGCCCCCCTCCGCCCCCACGCTCCCGGCTCCCCCGCTGGAAACGGGGGCGGCTGCGGGGGGGAGGAGCGAGGGATCGCCGTCTCTCCCCAGTCCCCGGGCCTCCTCACACCGACAGCCCTCTCGTCCCGGGGGGGCGGCTCTCCTGGGAGGGCGAGGGGTGGACGCACGGAGGTGGCAAGGGAACACGCGAGGAAATGCCGGAGGAAGGACCGGGACCGGGATCCTCCCGCCGGGGGAGGCAGCGAGGCGAGAGCTATTCCTGACCCGCACCCGTCCCTACCGCCCGGCCGAGCGCTGCCCCCACCCGCAACCCCCGCTCCGGCCCGGCCCGGCCCGCAGCCGCCCCCTCCCCGCCGGTCCCGGCCCGGATTTACCCCCACTTCGGGCCCTGCCAGGATCCAACCCCCTCGGCCCCCGCCTGGGCTCACCCCCCGCCCGGATCGGCCCCTCAGCCCCGCGGCGGGACCGGCCCCTCAGGCGGCCCCGCCCCGCCCCGCCCCGCCCCGCGCGCCCGCCCGCCGCCCCGCACCACTTTGTTTACCTCTGCCCAGCGCTCACGGGAGGGGGAGGGCGCCGCGCGCCGCCGCGGGGCTGCCTGGGAAATGTAGTTCCCCGGCTGCCGCCGAGCACTGTGGGACGGTGGCTGTCTGGGGTCATCCCCGGCCCGGGGCTGGGAGCGCCCTCTGGGCCCCACGCGTGGGGCGCCCAAAGCCTCCCAGGGCAATGGCTGTGAGCCCTCACGCCTGAGGCGACGGCTGCGTGCCCACCCAGGCCCTGAGGCGACGGCTGCGCGCCCACCCGGGCCCGAGGGGACGGTGGTTTGCCCTGTCCTTCCTCCCTTGCTGCTGGCTCGCAGCCCCTGGCGCACCGGCGGCACAAACCCAGCGGCGCTCACAGTCCATATGCCCAGCTGTAAGTGGCGGGGTGATGAGCGGGCACGGCTTCCCCCCGGGCCACCGCCACGGCAAGCCGGGGAAGCCACCCGCGGGCAGCAGCCGCTGGCACACCGCAGCAGCCTGCAGGCCAGAGCTCCACGCTCCACCAACGCGCCAGGGGCGAGATGGACATCGCCTGGGAGGCAGGAGGGACCTGCGGCCACTTCGTCTCTCTCCTTGCAAACACCAGGGCTTTCCGCACGTGGAAGCGCCAGGACTGTGGCAAGAATAAAGCAAGGAGCCTACAAAAGAAAAAGCTGCTTTCACAAAATGAGCTTTCCACATCTCACCTGTGGAGATGTAACTAAAGACAGGGTGCCAGGCTCTGGGAAGTCGCACCTGGAGTGACGGATACAGTGTTTCTGATGGGAGACAGAGGTGCAAGACCCATTTTTTAATGTGAACGCAGCCCTTTGAGATCATAGACAAAAGATGTCGCAGACAGCAATCTCGCTATATTTGAAGCAGCACGTAAACAAGTAACAACAGTGACTATCTCAACATTTTAACGAATACTCTCACACCTATACCTTGCCGTCTGATCGCTGTTCTCAGCATCTTAATAATGCATTTACACGCTGATTTTCATACAGGCACAAACCCTCGAGATCACTTCTGTGACTCTGAATTTTACCAACTTCAACGTTTGCTGGAATGGAGCTTAAAAACCTGACCACATTTAATTGTATGATACCAGTCTCTAAAATATTTAATCTACTCTCAAAAAGGGCACAATCAGAGAACATTCAAAATCAGAATCAGAACATTTAGAGTAAAAATCTGAATCTCAAACTGATACTGACTTAGAAACCCTCCAAGGATTGTTTTGTAGTTCTAACTGGGGTTATTTTCATGGGTCTGAACCTTTAGGCTGTGACTGGTTACATTTGCAAGCATTCCTCCATCAGAATGGGAGCTGGAAAAGTATCTTGAAAAAAACCAGAAAAGCTGAGATTCTCAATTAATGGCTTGTGTCTGGTAGTCAGAGCTTTAAGCAGAGCACAAAGTATCAGGAGACTCGTGATGAAGCTGCAAGAGTTGGCAGCGCTCAACTTGAGAAAGCCTGAAAAAAAGTGGATTCAGGGTAGCTAACTTTTCTTTAAACACATTTCGCTGATTCACCATTTCTGAGGTTTCCTCAGAAAACTGCAGGCTTGCAGCTGATGGAGGTAAAAATAATACCACTATTCAGTTCTTAAACAGCCCTTTTCATCTCCGAATCTCAAAGGGTTGATTTGTTTTGTTTCTCTTGCGATGGGATAGTTGAAGAATAAAGGAAGCTGGGACACCTTCAGGGACATACCTCCGTCATTCTGCACTGCGGAAAAGCGAGCCCCAGCCCTCACTCAGGCAGGACAGCCTCCATTCACGTACCTACACGGAGCCAGACCACAGCACTTGTAAAGATTGGGTTTGGTCTATGGGAGAACTCAGGGAAGGAAGTATTCTCTCTCTCCCCACCTCTTTTTTCTACACTGGAAACTGCCAATAGAGCAGATTTTTAAAAGCACATGGAAAGTTTCAAATTTGAGCAGTCTCAGGGACTACTTATATGATCTTGGATTACTCACAAAGGGAAAAAGGACACAGGTGCACACACCTCACTGCAACAGCGGCGTTAACACAAGAGCATTTCTGGGCTCTAACTGTGCTTCCTCTAACCTGCTTCCAAAACCAGGGAGCCATTTGCCTCTCAGGATTAGCAATACGAAACAATAAAAAAAAAAAAACACAACCCCTGCAAAAAAATAATGATGAAGCCCCAAAACCACTGCAAGACAGCTTCTTGTCGGTATCCACTGCCACTAGCTTTTCTGATGGCACATTCAGAGATATGTGGTGCCACTCTAGGGATTAAATGGGGAAAGCCACGGCTGGAAAATGAAGGGGTAGTTTAGGAACATATCAAAGTGTCAGCCTCCTGAAGCTAAAGTTCAAGATACAAAATAAGAGAGTATGAAGGAGGGGGACACTGATACACACGGTGCATTGAATCAGCACTGGAACGAAGTAACAGCAGGATTAGTTCTGCGTGAAACGATGTAGTTCAGCTCTTCCATTTACACATCAGCTCAGCTTCCAAGTCTTTGTTTCTGAAGTAAACAATGTAAAATTAGAAAAAAAAATTCTGTGTGAAACAAAGACAAATTTGAGAGTAAGCTGTAGGACATCTTCCCAAAGAAGGAGCCCTGAAGAGGCAGGCAAGCCAACCGCGGAGCCACAGCAAAATCTTTCAGTTGCCATCCCAAGTGCTCATGTGGGCAGGTCAGCCTGCAAAATGCCAGAGTTGTATGTGACAGAAACAAAAGTGGGTGGAAAGTGAATGGCACGAAGAGGCCCAATGCTATGCAACTGCTGACCAAAAACCCCCCAAAGTCACATTTAAAATGTGGTTGAGCAATCCACAGGCAACGCTGGGGAGAGGCTAAGGCAAGAGTATTTTAGGGGAGAATGAGATCATTTAATTTAGTGGCTCCGAATGATCTGTAAGTACAGTTTTCTGATTATAAGTGCTTGCTGCTTGGCATCCCTTCTGGCAGCTGTGATTCACTTTCATTGTGTGTTCTGCTGCTTCGTCCTTTAGAAAAGGGCTTTTTACATTTTATTAAATGGCACTTCGGCAGCCCTCCATTTCCAGCCTTAATAATGGATTTGTTAATCTCCCTGATAGCCTTTCCCTCCTCCTTAGCAACAATTTAAATATCCAAGAAGAAATCTGCAGTGCAGAAATCAATTAATATTTACATCTGAAACGCTGCTGTACTATTTTAATCAAGTAGAGCAGATGTGGTCTGTTTTTTACTAACACCACCATCACTTGCATTAAACTAGCATCTTCCATCAGTGAAATCTTCTAAGGGCTTTCCAGAAAGTAATGTTTTAAGCTTCTCAAACCTACAATGACTTTAGCTCTTTTCTTTCCACTCTGCAGGAAGGGAAACTGAGGTGTAAGCAACATAATCGCTCTCATGAAGACACACCCTAAGCTAGAGGTGGAACAGGAACACAGCTCACGAATCAAGATGCCCAACCCTCTGCTTTGAACACAAGGCTTAGAAATAACACAATGCTTTGTTATTGGAAGTTATTTTCAATAAGGGCAATCCCCTTGGCTAAACTGCCTAGTTTTCCATCCCTTCTTTAGCTTTTTCTAAAAACCTTCCTATCCCCAACTCTTTGCAACCTCTGGGAGGAACATAAAGATGGCAACAGTTGCAAGAGCTTCCTTTGCCCACCTTCACACAAACCCTGCAAATTTTTCGTATTGCTTTCAAAGCCTTGAAACCAAACACTCCTGCAACCAAGGCATGAACAGAAATCCCCGGGAGGAACCATTCTCTGCTGCTCTCAAAGCAGTGAAAAGATTCACCGATTCCCCAAATTTCTGGGGACAGCAGATCCATAGAACTCCTGTTTTTCTAGCCAGGGGTACAACGTCTCTGGCTTACCTGAATAACCCACCTACCAGCACACACTGTAACAACCAGGTCTCCATTCTTGTACTCATGACTGTAACAACTCAGCATCGGAGGACTTATAGCAGTGGGCTTGAGAACATCCCAACTCCCACCTACTCAACACCCTTCCAATGCTTGCAATACCTTCAGTAAGGGACCTACACTGTCTATAGGACATGGCCTCATTTCTCATCCAGGAGCCTCATTCTTTCGCAAGGCATCAGATAATCCCTTTCAGCACTCCCACTGGTGCCTGGAACCCATCCACTGGTGAGGGCAGACGTTTCTCAGGGCCAAACCACCTGGATATCAAGAGTTTGCACAAGAATAAAGCGCAAGCTATATACCTCACTCTGATTCAAAGACCAAGCTCTGCCAATCAATAAGGCAAAAGCCGCAGGTGCACTGGCTCTTCGGGCTCCTTGCTCCTTTCCTCTGGGAGATGTGTTGCTCTGTTTTCAGACCTGCGCTCTGCCCCAGTTTATTCTGAGTCAGTGACTTATTCTGTGACTTTGGTCAAGTCACTTGACTGGCCCAGCTGCAAAATTAAGTAAGAGGACCTCCCATGAGGAAAAAAATACATCATATACAGGATGGGGTCCCTCAGCTAAATAAGAAGAAGGAAGGATTCTCCAGCCAACAGCAGAAGGTGCTTCTCTGCCAGCTCTCAGGATGCTCTGCTGACAAAGGATGCGATCGGTTCTCAGCAGCACTTCTGGCACAATCCCACGGTTTTACCTCTGCCCTATCATTTCTCCTGCTGTGGCTTCCTTCTGAATTTTATGCTGAGGTCCAAACAGCTTGAGTCAAAATAACCCAACCTGGAAGTGGCTAACACATGAATCACTGTGGCCAGGTCACAAACCAGGAGGAATGAAAGGGGTTTATTGTGAGCTGGATGAAAAATATATAAATAAAGGAGCCCTGAACTACTCCATATATCACATCACTGTAAGATCCAAGACCATCTATACTGACCTTGAGCCACGTGTTCAGCTCTCATCGATTCAACGGGAGCTCTGCGCACAGACTGAAGGCAGTCTTGTCTCCCGCCCTCTGCTTATTATAGGTTTCTGATACAACTTTGCTTCGGCTTCTCAAAAAAAGACCCCAAACAGCACATAAACAATGGAAGAAGCCACATGATGAAGATACTGTTGACTCACTCTCAAGGCTCAGTTTTCCTCTCCTTCAGAGAGGATTATTCAGGAGCAAAGGACAAATCTAAGGTCACCCATTTGTTATTCCTGGTCAGAAGGTCAACAAACACAGGCAGCACTTAACGAAGAAGATCTAGCTATCTTCTGAGGGGCCAAAGTCCACGGTCCCATGTGTGCACACCTCTACTAGGCTTGTGAATAAGGACACCGCTGTTACAGTGGCTTGCTTGCCTTCATGCTTTTAGAAGAGGATATGGCAACATACGGCTTCATCTGTAGTGAGATCAGTATATATTACATACCACGTCTATTACAGATAAGTCATCATATCCAAAGAATTCATCACATGTTTACACAACTCGTAGTGACAAAAGTGTGAGTCCACGCACACAAAGGGGATGCTTGGCACATACTAAACCTCAGCTGAGTTTATTCCAGATCCCTCTAACAACATCTTCCAAACTCCAGCATTTCAGCTGCTACAGATTTCCAGCCATGCTTATTCATGAAGTGGCATTTGCAGAGGTTACAGATACACCAACAGAGCTGCCCTCAGCACAACTTTCATTTCTGAAAACAGCCACTGTAATTTTTTAATGTGACATTTCTAGCTTAAATTTCTAGAAACAGGTCATTTGGAAACCTGTACATGTCAGTTAGCAAGGTGTGTTGGGATTGGGTTTTGTGGTCTTGCCATGAGAACTGCAGCAAGCAGGCAGGCAGCACTGTTACTCATTTCCAGAGGCTCAACTGGAAAAATAATTCAGTTATATTTCAGTAGCTAAAATTCTCCAGTTTACCCAAGCAATCTGATAACAGGACTCTAGCCTCCCCAGTCACCATACTGTAATACAGATAATTTTTATTCCAATTTTTTTTAAAGGTGAGCGAGTACTAAAAGGGTGGTTTCAACGCTGGGCAGAGGTGCTGAAAGGGCACTGCCGAAGTGTAGTCTCCCACTGCCACAGTCCTGATGGTGCATCCTACTCTTCTCCATGGCTCTCAGCCCTGTCGTTCTGTTTCCACACCATCCAGCCAACCCATGGCCCCTCTGGTATTACTCATGACCAAGACGATGGGATGTGAGACCTATAAATGTAACAAAAATCATCTCCTTATTTCTCCCTGGGCACCAAGCAGCTAGGAAACTCCTGCCTTAACCGAAAGTCCTGCCCTAGACATGGAAGGCTCCACCACCCACCTCGTACCACGGACCTGCAGGCAGAAGTGGGAAACTGGTGTGTTTTGGGGGCTGAAAAGGGCCTCGTAGCTGCTCCTCTACCACCAGAATATGTGACGTGTACACTCTGGGATATCCAAGAGTTTGGACCCACACGAGACAGGGTTGCCTCCACCTCTCAGGGGGCTCCTCCATCAAATAGCATCCACTCCTGCTTGGGACAGTGTTTTAAAAAGGTGAATAACCTGGTACGGCCACCAAGGGCTTGGAAGAACGAATGCTGACACTGAGCGTGGTTTACCAGAAACTGTGTAAAACTACTAGGAAAGCCACTTGAGCTCACCTAGCCATAACAGCCCTTCCTTAAATCCCTGCCTTTGGCTCCCGAAGCCCTTCAGCTTCCACACAGCTGTGATGCTGACCCCAGCCAGCACCCTGGTGCTTCACCCAGCCCTGTCCCTGTCACCCGTCCTGGCCAGGAGGAGACAAACATCTACCTGTTTCCTCTGTTTTTTTAAGACTGCATTTCCTTGGGGCAGGGCACTGTCATTCCCCTACGTGTACAGCACCTAGCACAACAGGGCTGTGACTCAGCCACCTTCCTGATGGGAGTAACACCAAAATAGCTCGTTACAGCCCTGCGTAACACCACAGTCAAATGACCTGGGCATCCTGCAGGAAGCAGGCGAGCACCGAGTCTGCCTGCGATCGAGTTTGGCCGCAGTCTCCATCACCAAACTTTTTTGAGCTGGTCTCCTCTGTTATTGCTAATTGCCAGGTCGGAGACTGTAACGAGGAGTGACCAGCCATTACCAACATCTCTGCCAGGCCGCCAGCACGGGGTGCACTGAGCAATCACTCCTGCGCTGGCAGACGAAAGGGCACAGTACCCTCTTGGTGCAATAACCTGAGCTCCGCACGCAAATCTCTTCCCAGTAAGACTACGTATATACGTTAGGACATAACACTCCTGCTTCTGCAGCTATTCTTAGTTTAGATAGCGCCCGAAACGCTCGGAGATTGTTTTCCAATCCCAGCAGCATTTTTCTTTGTTTGGGAGCAACACGTAAAAGCTGCCTGGTTTACGACAGTCACGTTCTGAACAGCACGTTCAATAGTTGAGCCTTTCGTTAAATGGGACTTTTCAACCTAAAATGTCCTGGTTGCAAATTAAAATATTGAAAGGTTTGGCAGAACTGCCTAATAAAAGTGAGGATTTTCAGCACTATGACCATGATGATTGTTAGCGAAAGCTTCAGTGAAAACAAGTGCTCGGGAAGGGAGTTGTTTGGACGCAAACACCTCTTTTCAAAATTTAGCAATAAAAAAATCCTGTATCCTGCTGTCCTGCTCATTTTCCAGTTCCAAAGAAGGAACCGCATAAAATGATGCATTTTTAAACGGAGCGTATAAAAGATCAGATACTATCCACCTCAAGGGCAAGAAAAATTCTGCTATCCTCCCCCCCCGCGAAAAAAAACACGATTTTGACAGTTCCCCTGCAAGACAAGAGCACTCTTAAAGAAAAAACAAAAACAAACCAGCGGTCTCACACTTGATTTCCGAAGCAGCGGTGCTGCTGCTTTCGCACGCCAGCCCGGTTTTTGCTGTAACTGCTGTCATTTTCCTGCTCGCAGCCGCCGGCCGCGGTGCTGCTTAGCTCCTCAGGCGCACGGCTTTGCAGATTCATTACGAAACAACAATTAGCACGTGAGGAAAAACAAAAAAAACCCCCACCCCAACATTAATTCAACTTTCAAAAACAGAAAAGCAGCCTGGATCTGTTCCGGGCGAGCGGCGAACAAGGGCTGTCGGCCCACCACCACCGCGGCTTTAGCGGCAGAGCAGCTTCTCCGCAGCGGGATCCCTTTCCCTGGGAGCCTGCGAGCACAACGCCGTTCCCGCAGAACAAGGGCACCCTATACCGTCGCCTGCGTGGGACCTATAGCTGCCATAGGGGGCTGAGCGGCAAGGAGAGGGTGAGGGAGCGATGGAGACGCGCGGCGAGGCGCTCGCTGATCCCTTTGTAAAGTTAAACGGCAAAGAAAACGCAGCGCACGCTCCACGAAGAGGAGGAAGAAAGGGAAGAAAGAAAACCGGGGAGGAAAGAGGAAAAAGAGAAGAGGAAAAAATGAAATGACAAAGAAATAGAAAATAAAATAAATCAAAGGAAAGGCTAAAAGAAAGAATAACAGAGGAACCCGAGCACAACGAGGGCCAAGCGCCGGCGGGGGAGCGGAGCCGGGGCTGCCGGCGACGTTGGCCTGTGACAGGCCCGGGGGAGCCGCGGCACCCGGAGCCCCCCCCCGGGCTCGCCCCCCCCCGCCCCGGGCTCGCCCCCCCCGCCGCTCCGCGCCGCTCCGCGCCCCGCTCGGCAACGCGTGACGTCACACGGGGGACCCCGGCGCCGCGCATTGGCGGAGCGGGACGCGCGGCCCCGCCCCTCGGGAGGCCGCCGCCAATGAGCGCGGCCGGCTGCCTCCATGTGCGAACCATGTGGCTGCGGGGGCGGGGCGCCGCGGGTGTCCGCTCCGCGCGTGGGGCTCCGCGGGCGCGCACCGCCGCGGGGGCACGGCGGCCCCTTTGTTCCCGGCGCGTTCGTTCCCCGCGGTGCCGCCGTCCCTCGCAGCCCGCGCCCCGCTCGGGAGCCCGCTCCGCAGGGGAAAGGCGCAGGCTGCGCGCACCCTCCGCGCCCGCGGAGCAGGAGGCCGGCGGCGCGGCTGGCCGCCGCTCCGCACCGGGCGCTCGCCCTGCCCTGCCCTGCCCTCCCCGCCGGCTACCTGGCGAGCGCTGCCGCTTGCCTACGTGACTCTGCCCATGCCCCGGCGGGGGGAGCGGGGACGTGTCACCGCCTCCTCCCCCGCCGCTCCGGCTCCGCCACCGGCTCCGGCTCCGCGCGGGGCCCGCCGCCCCCCCGGCCCCGCTCCGCGCCCCCCGCCCCGCCGAGCCCGCCCTCCCCGAGACGCGGAGATGCGGCCCCCGCGCGCCGTCCCGCTCCGCTCTCCCTCCCAAACTTTCCCCCCGGGCCCGGCCTCCGTGGTCGCGGAGGGGGGGTCCCACGCGTGCCTCCGCCGCGCGGGGGGGAGGCCGGCCCCGGTGCTCTTTGTCGCTGTGCCCCGGCCCCTGCAGGCAGCCAAAAGTTTGGGTTATTATTCCCCCCCCCCGCGTCCCCCCGCCGGTCACGCACACGCGCGGCCACGGCCGCAAGCCCGCACTTACTTTTATTCTCCTTCTCGATCCGCTCCAGGTAGCTGGCGGCCTCCAGCAGCACCTGCACGTTGTAGAGGAAGGTGTCCATGCCCGCCGCGGGGCTCGTGTTGCAGATGTCCCCGAGGGGGCACCGGGCCCCGCCGGCCGCCCCCGCGCCCCGCGGCTCCCTCCGCGGCCGGCCGCGCTTCCCCATGCCCCGCCGCGCCGCCGCCTGCCTGTGCGGCGCTGCGTGCGCGCCTGTCCGTCTGTCCGTCTGCTGGCGAGCCCGGCGGCCGCCGCGGTCCTAGCGCTGCCGCCGCCGCCCGCCCCGGCGCTCTGTCGCCCCACGGGCCGCCGCCGCCGTCCCGCCCCCCCCGCGCCCCGGCGGGGCGGCCCGGCCCGGCCGCGCCTGCGGAGTGCGAGCGCCGGCGGCTGCGCGGCTCTCGGCGCGCCGGGGGCGTGGGGAGCGGCCGGCGGGGCTGGGGCGGGCTTGTCCCGGTTGGGGGGACCGGCGGGTCCCCCCAGCGCAGCCCCGGGATGCCCTGCACCGCCCCAGCGGCAAGCGATTGGAACCGAGGGGGCCGTGGCGCCGGCGGTGGTGGCACCGCGGCCCCGGGGATGGTGGCCTGGCGCTGGCTGTGCCAGTGTGGCGGTGGGGGCCCCGCTGCACCCGGGGCACAGAGGCACAGCCGGGCCCGCGGTGCCCCTGGTCACCCCGTGTCACCTCCCGCCGCTGCCCGAGGGTCCCTCCCTGTTCCGGGACGCGGGGTGACAGGCGGGCTGGGGGGCCTCTGCTACGCCCAGCCCTGGAGGCGCAGCCCCTAGCTCCAGCGGAGCTCCCGACGAAGCACAAGTGGTTTAACATAAAATTACTCCTCCTTTTTTGAGCAGTGCCCCCCAGAAAGCCCTCTCTGGGTTCAGTCCCCAACAGCAATTAATAAATGATTTTTTTTACAAAGCAAACCAAAGCTGGAGAGCGGGCAGGGGGTGCACCAGCCTCCCCCACCCCCCCGTGTCCATCCCTGCAGACCCGGGGTCAGGGCCGGGCACACCGTGCCTGGGGCGTATCCTTATATTTCCCCTTGTTTTGCAGCCAGGCAGGTGGAGAAAGAGTGCCTGCGCCCCGGGGAGAGAGCGCAGGACCTGACCTGGGCTGAGGAGGAGGAGGAGGTAGAGGAGGGTGAGTCTTCGCACTTTCGCAAGCCATCTGCTATCTCGGTTCCGTGAGTTTTGGGGGGGCAGCAGGAGGGGACCCCGCTGGCACTGGGCTGGCAGCAGGTGCCCTCCGACACCCTCCCTGCTCTGCTTCCACCCGCGGCGGCAACGCCTGAGCCACGGTGCTATGCCGGCGGTGCGAAACCCTGCTCCTGCCCGGCCGGTCAGGTTGGTCTGGATCTGCCGAGGAGCCCTGCGGGAGCGGCCAGGGTGAAGCATCACCCCAGAGATGTGTTGGGGAGCAGGGACCTGCTGGTTGGGGAGCCTGGCCACTGTGGGGCTCCATGGGCCTCGCCGGGCTCACCAGCCTTGCAGGGGCCAGCACTGGCTGGAGGTAAGGAGAGAAGAGAGGTCGCGGTGGCGTTTAAGAGATGTCGCATTAGTAAGTTAATTGGTACCTGGAGCCCAGAGTCACGGGGACCTGAATCATCCGAGAGGGGACGATGCCCCAGACAGCAGCGCGTGCAATGAAGTCCCTCCGGCTCCCAATTGCTGGGGGCCGGCAGGCTATTTTTGGGAAGCATGGCTGCACGATTTTGTCGGTCACACGCCCTTCCCAGGGCACGTGCCGGAGCCGGGCCGGCTCTCCGGGCAGCTCAGCCTGGCCTCTCCTGCGGCCGCGTGGCACCTCCGCGCCGGCAGCACCACATGGCCGACTCATTCTTCCCAGGCTGCTGCCGCATCAAAGATGCCACGACTTGTCCCATCACCGCGTTTGGCAGAGTGCCCTTACTACCACCTGAAATGGGCTGATGGACGGCACAGAATGGCCCAGCAGTGCCCAGAGATGGGAAGTCCCTGGAAAATTAGGAAGGGGGGGGCATGAAGCATCAGCTGGATTTAGACATGGTCTGGAGAAGAGCGGGGAAGGCAGAGGTGAGAGCCTGGCGTGCCAGAAGTGGAGTGGGATGCCACACCGCTGCTGGGCTGGGTGTGCTCAGCACCCGCAGGCGTCTGGCCATGCGCAAGAGCAGGATTTCGGCTGGAAGAGCAGGGGCTGACCAGAGCAGGGGGTAGAGGTAGGAGCCAGGCTGAGCCATAAAGTACATCCAGGCAAGCAAAGGACTCAAAATGTACTTGGCTTTTATTAACTCCACTAACTAGCTGAGATAAGACATGATTCCCGCTTTACAAGTGTGCACCGGCAAACAGTCCCATTAAAACATCAGGCAGAAAGTCTCTGGCTTTCTAATTGTGCAGGGACCGAGCCGGGGATGCGACTCTGCTCTAACCAGCCCTGGTTGCATCCGCTGGAAAGCCGGGCACAAGAGGCTGCCGAGCTCGGTGTAGCACTGAGGGCATCTTTCTGCCTGCTCAGCAACGGGGAGAAGGCTTTCTGTGACCTTAGCTTAAAGTACAAGAAGTTGTTACTGAAAACACGTCAAAGGCAGCAGAGGCAGCCAGGATCAGATTGCTTAAAAATCACATGATTTAAAAATTTCGTCCCCTCTCCCAGAAGAAGATGAGTATGCGTATGGTTATCTGGAGTTCACACTGTAGATCTGGTGCCCAACGGCAGCACCCTCTGTTACCTACTGCATTTCTTGATCCTCCTCATGCACCTGTGCAGCCCTTCTGGGATTTTTTGAATGCTTTGTCCGAATCAGTGCTGATTCAGCCGTTGGTAGCGGGTACTGCTTTTCCCAGTGTGACATCCCCAGGGTTCGAAGCCAGAATAATCATAATTTTGATTCCCTTCCCTTCTAGCTTAGTTCTGAGATTTTTTTTCTTTAAAGTTACTTCCACAGGGAAAAGTGATCTGAATTATAAGTCTTCCCAAGCAGCTTGCCCTGGAAGGGTTCGAGCAGCTCTGCCGTGGCTGGCCAGCCTGCAGGACGTCCCAGATGCCCCCAAGAACTGTGGTGGGTCTGGCCCAGCTTTGAGCCCCAGGTACCAGCTCCAGAGCTCCTGTCTGGGAGGGGACCGTGCCCCGGACCCTTTGGTGCTCTGTTTCTTCTAACATTTTTTCTCTGGGCGTCCATCCTTGTCTGCCAGTGGCAGGACACTGAATTGGCCAGGCTGTCCTCGTGCTTTGCTGTAGCAGCCCCAAATCACAGCTCCCATCTGAATCCTGGCAGCCCGAGCACGGCTGGGTCCTTGGTGGAGAAGTGTTGGAGGCTGTGCCTGGACACCTCCCATGGGGACGGTCCGTGTCCCATGAGGTTTGTACTCAGAGACAGCCCAGGGCAAGGCACAGCTCAGGCTCTCGCCCGTTGGTGATGCCGGGAGGTGCAAGAACACTCGTCTGTCCTGTCTGCTCCTGGGACAGCGGAGGGTTACGGCGTTTGTTAGGGAATAGGGTAGGGAGATACCAGCATTTCCAAGGGAATGGTTCAAGGGCAGGGTTTCCAAGGGAACTGGCTCAGGAGGAATGGGGTTTCTAGGGGATGTGGGCTGGGAGGTACATTGCAAAAAAAGGGGTGGGCAGGGGAAAGCACACGGACAGATCGGAGAGGCATCACAGAAGGAATGATAATGGAGGAGGTTTTGCAGTATCACCAGCTCTGCACATCCAGCACCCTCATCCACGGCAGCCTCTAAATACAGCCAGTTAAGAGCGTGCTGTCTTTATTTGCCTTCTCTTTTACTTTGTTTAACCTTTGAGCTCACGCTGAAGTCTTATTGTCAATTTTTTCTCTGCAAGGCGGTAGTGGAGCTGCTTCTCGGACAAAAGTGGAGGGGCTGAGTGCAGCCCCGTGGACCCATAAGAACCGGAGATGGGGTGAACAGGGGTAAGCCACCGGCACAGCCCTGCTGCCCACGCCGTCAGCACTGCTGCCACTGCCTGGGCACATCGCCAAAGCATTGCTCACCACGTGGGAGATCCCCGGACCTTTTATCAGCAGCCTGTGGCCAAATGCTGCCCTCAGTACGGCATGGCACAGCAATGGGAGTGTGGCCCAGGGGTGCGGAGGTCGGGTGCTCATGGTGCTGCTGCCACATTCACACTCGTGGAAGTGGGAAAAATATCCACCCCACCCTTTTGGGATCAGGCCAGGTAAGAGGTAAGATTGTCAGAGAGCTTTTGTTTTACAGTGCTCTATAACACACCAAGGTGTGGGTTTAGGTGCAAAGCTGCCAGGCAGTGTGAGTTGCCACGAGAAACCCCCGGGTTAGAGAGTGAGCATCCCACGCCGCTCTGCGGTGGGTATCTCGTGCGTGTGTCGTGCCCTTGTTGGGCCGAACAGTGAAAAACACAGCCACCGCTCTGAGCACGAATGGCGAGTCCCCTTTGGTGGGTGTATTTTGGCATTGTTCTGGTGGTATCGTGCACTCAGAGCCGCTATTTCCCCACATTGCAAGGTAGTATCTGTTCAGTTTGTTCCAGTGGCAGCACCAGTGTAAATTGCCCCCTGGACAGACCTGGCAGGGTTTGGAGAAGGTTTGAAAGGGAGGGGGCCAGGACAACTCTGGATTTCGGTCTGCAAAGGCTCCTGGAGGCACCTGCTCTCTCTCCTTTCTGACTAATCCCATTGTAATCCTTTTATAAAATTTCACCTGCCTTTAGAAGTCTGCTGCTGCCCTTTTGGAAGGACGAACCTGTTTTCCAGGCGATAATTGCACTGCCCATCTGCCAAGGGCAGGCATTTCTCACTGCACAAGAGTGATATCAACATATTAAAAAATTGTTTGGAGGGCTATCACATCTCTTCTTTTTTTTTTTATGGACACAGTTGTTGTGGTGGTGATGGGCTAGAGCTGGTCTGGAGCGGTTGTACCCTGGAGGGGGAGCAGATCTCTGATGGATCCTGGGTGACTCCTAAAGGCTCGACTTTTATGACTTTAGGAAGTTTATGAGCTCAGGCCCGAGCCAAGAAGCTGCTGCTGCTGCTGCTACCAGGATGGTTATTCCAGCAGTGCTAGTGGGCATCGTTAGCCTTCACAGCCCCTTTGGGTGCCCATGCGGGATGCCCAGCAGTGCCCCAGCGGCTGCTGCTTGTGGGTCGGGATCTTCCCAGACCACCACCTTCACTAGGACACGCTGTGGGTTGCAGCAGGGAAGCAGAAAGCCTCCATCCCTGCTAAGAAGCATGGCTATGAGGAAGAGCATTTTGTTTTTCAGCATTTCTTTCCCTGCTCTGATACCAGCCTTTTCACTTCCAAATATCCAGGCGCTCATTTTTTCATTTGCAACCTGGTTTGCAAAAAAATCAGCCCCTGGACTTGGCACTCCGTGGTTGTCAGGCCGTAGGGGCTTGCTTTGCAGATGAGCTCCATCCCAGGAGATGTGTTACTAGCATCGCTATTTGTGGTCACCCAAGTGGCCCCAGCCCGACGGCGAGCGCAGGTGGTGCCCGGCTCCTCACCCGGGCGCCCAGGTGCGATTTAATCGGGGTACAGAAATCTGCCAGCACAGAGCGATGCACAGAGGTCAGTGAAATCTTGTATTTCATCTTTTCAGTTTCCCATCTTTGTTGGAAACAATTAGTGATTCTGCTAAGGCCACTGCTGAAAGTCTTCTCCATCATCACAGGTCCAAAGCGTGGTCTCTATGGGGTGGCCAAACCCAGCCTTTGGTCTGGCTGCCAACAAGTTTGGGCTTCAGGAGGTCAGGGAAGAAGTGGTTACCAGCATTGGGCTTCCCCGCCAGCCTCTGTCCCCTGTGTGCCCACAGCACATCCATAAAACAGGTCCCGAGCCCCCAGGTGCGGGTGCAGTGGTCCCTCAAAGCACCAGTGTTTCTCCAGATGTCGGGGACCAGCCAGCTCTCGGGCACTTCCCAGCGCTCCCTCTTTCCTGAGAACACTCATTCCATCGGTGAGTTATTTATGGGGAAGAATCCAGCGTTACTGATCAAATATTTCCCTTGTTCAAATTAAAAAGGGAAAAGGCTCATGGCAAGGAAAAAAGTTGAGGAGAGGTTTAAAGAAGATGTATTTCTTCATGTTCCAATCACACTATTTTTTTCACTTTTTCGAAGCACAGGTAAACCTCATGGGCCATCAAACACCTATCCTCATTTTGAAGAGGAAGGGCAGAAGAGGAGGAAAGTTGCTATTTTCATTTCCTCTATGATATTAACCTGATTTGTTTCAAACTTTTAGAATAAAGTTTCCAATTCAACCCACAGATTTTGCAAGGAGTCAGCTGGGAGGTTTTGTGGGCAACATTTGAACGGCCTGTGAGTATCTCTGCTCCTGAGCATCCTTCACGAGTCGGTGATTAATAAAGCTAACTCTCCCCAGCACCGGCTGCAGGCTCTCCCGCCAGGCCCTTGGCTGCCACCCGCTATTGCCGCCTGTTGTCCCCGGCCCCGAGGCGTGAGATGGGACCAGGATTTGCAGCAGGGCCACACGTCCTTCTGTGAGGCAGGTAGATGTTTGCAGCCAAGGCTTGTCCCTCTCCTTAGAGATGTTGTCAGAGCCTGAGTCTCACCTGGGCAGACCCGGCGTGGGGGTACGCATCCAGCCCTCCGTTACGAAGCCATCGTTACAACGGCCTTCCACGTCCCCACTTGCTCCCTAAATTTAAACAAGAGCTCAGAACGATTTAGAGGTGCCCCAGGAGAATGACACCCGTCAGTGTTTCGGGAGCCTGCTCCAGCAGCCCTGACACGTGGGGTTGCTCCTTGGGCTCATGAGTGGTCCTGACTGCTCCTTGCTGGGGCTCGGGAAGCGCCGAGGTTTCGCTGGGGGGATCCGGTGCTGCCCCACGCTGCAGCGGGCACAGCAGCCAGCGGGGAGGGCGCATCACCTTTGCGACCTGTTGTTTGATGCTATTTTTTTTTTGTCTGCGAGAAATAACTAAGCTAGAAATGGCGTTGATGTTCCCTCTTGCCTGCTCCTGTCTTGCCCAGCCATACTGTTTATCTCAGATCCATTTATGCTGCTATTATTTACAGTTTCGTCCTTCTAGCACCTCTAAAGTTTCTATTTCATTTCCTTTGAAATCCCTCCCTACAAGCTACCTATGTGGTGCCTCCCGATCTCCTCCGGCATTCATTAAGCAAACCTGAGCTATGATCTCTCCTTTTACGATAAGCATTTTTTTATTCCCCCCCCAGCCTCCTAATTGCCCTCCCTGCTCTCTGTCTTTGCAGTTTTAAGTTTTCTGTCTCGGAGGCTGCGAGCTGGCACAAGCTCTTCTTGGCACTTACTAGTTCTTTGCCGTTCATGCTTGGCCTTTCACAGTAGTTGCTACGCAGTGATGATATAAAAATAATAAAGAATTTTTTCTTGCCCACCCTTAAGGGAAAGCACACATATGGTCTAAAATCGCGTTGTGCCAGCAGAAAAAAGCACATCTCTTGGTGGGTGGATTCACTGCTGAATATTCCCAGCGGGTCTGGGTGGCTCCGTGAGGGGTGGATGGCATCTGCCGAGGCGGGTGGGAGGATGGACGTGGCGAAAGGCCCGAGAGCGTGCCCCTGGTGAAATGGGCCAAGTGGAGGATCTAGTTCTCTGGCTGATGAACTGAAAACTTTACTCCACTCCTAGGAGTACACCGATTGATCCTTGGGTCTAGGTTTGCGCATAAAGAGAAGGTCGTTTGACGTTGCTCCAGGCAGGAAGAACTTGTAATATTCGCAGTGTGCAATTTTGCATGCTCTGGTGTTGGGTTTTTATGTTAAACTCGATACCTGTGACATCCAACACGTTGCTGAGATTTGTGCTTTCTGGGCCGGGGCCGAGGGGTTGTTAAGACAAGCCCTGTTAAGACAACCCCATGCACTGGGGGAAAAGCATGGAAAGAGGGACCCACACCTCCCAATGGATGGTAGTTTGAGCCTCTTCTCACTTTCGAATACCTTGTGTCCCTCTCCCCAGCTGGCCTTTTAACTGATTTCATAGCAAATAACCTCCCGATCGCCCTGTGTTTTGATGCGTTAGCTCAGGACGGGCTTCCCAAGGCGCTGACAGCTATGAAACCATGCATCTCTGGGATCGTGCACAAATTTTAGCTGCTCAGGAGCCTCATTTTTCCCTTTCACTCCCCTGGGTCTCGTGTCTCGGCGAGCTGGCTGCAGAAAATAAAGCCTAGAGGAAGAGAAAGGCAGCATCTTTACAAGGAGAAAAGTCCTGGGAGGTTTCCAGCCATTCTCCCACAAGACGACGGAGCGCGCGGAAATGATGCACAGGGGTTCGGAGGGACGGGGGCTCGGTTTCGCCCTCCCCAGGGCCCTCCCTTCAGCAATACCTTATTTCTGCTTTGCCAAAGCTTTCAGAGCTTGGACTCATCGCACAGTCTGTACAAAGAGGAGATCCTGGTGTATGCACAGGCAAGTTAGTTCCCTCGGATTTTGTGGCTAAATTGGGCTTTGCAATAGCTGGGGCTGATGTTAAGGTGGGGAAATCCGTCAGGACACAGCCGATACTTGACTCCAGTAACGGTAGCAACAAAATAATAGCGAAAAAATTACCCACTGCCCTTCAAAGGATGAAAGGATGGATAAAGGTTTAATTTTAAAAATTAATTAAATTTTAGAAAAAATGTCATGTGCTAAAGGGGTCATGCCCAGACCTGGTGTTATTGCTCACCTGCAGCCAGGAGAAGGGGTCAGCGCCCAGGGAAAGGCTGCAGGAGCCCCACGGGCACAGGCTGCTGGGGTGGTTTTGGGGGCCGGGGGGACACAAGGACGCTGCTCTTGGCCCTACTGCCAGGCCACGGTGGGCAGCGGAAAGCAGCCCCCGGCTGCGGTGCCAGCAATGACGGAGACCAGCTGGGGAAGGGAGCACGTGCCTCGGAGGTGGCAGTGCTTTTGGCAGGAGCTCTGCTTCGGGAGGAACCTCGGGAGCAGCCGGTGCCACCAGCCACCATCTCTGCTGGGATAGCGTGGGAGCGATGCGCCGAGAGACAACTCGCAAGTCTCGCAGTGTAATTACCGTTGCCTAATGATTTCCTGCATTTCTCACCAGCATCTCCCTCCGACACCTCCCGTGGCCTGCGGCACGGCTCGCTGTGCCTCTGTGGGGCACCGGCAGGCAGGGTTTGACCCTGGGAGCTGACGCAGGAGGATTTTCTGGCACATCCCAAGAAAAGAAAAAGCACAGCAGCCTTTGGATGCAGTTTTGCTCATCTTTACTTGCCTGACACCGTAATATTCAACCACAAATAGACCAACCCTGCTGCTACTCAGAGCACCTGGTGTCGTAAGGGGAGGGCGAAACCTGAGGGGATCTGCTGGGTCATTTAGTCCAACTCCTGCTATTCTGAGCAGCCACGTCATATAATCCCCGTCACAAGTTTCCCAGCCTCCCGGCAGCCCCCACCAGTTAATACCCATTTGTTCGTGTGCCAACGTTATCTGCGGTTTAAAAGCTATTCTCTCTCCCCAGTATTTCCCTGGGGCTTCCCCCTCTCACTGTAACTAAGGAGAGGGATTGTGCATCCTCCCAGGTTGATCCCGCCCGGCATCCCCGCCTTCGCCCCAGACCTGGCTGACCATTGCACCGGCATCGCTGGCAAGTCACGGCATCGCGGCACCCGCATTGCCGCCCACAGCCATGCCACGCGGATGGCTTCTGATTTCTTTCCAATCGACTGAGATTCCCGCGTCTTACACCCACCATATCGCAGCAAAACCTGCTTCTGCCAGTTCTGACTCCCCTTTTGTGCGGGTCCGGGCTCCACCGAGCGGGGGGTGACATCCCCAGCCCCCCGGTCCCCTTGGCCAGCACATTACCCACTTTGCAGCTCATTTACTAATCCTCACCTGCTCTGGTTCCACTAACAACCTCTTGCATGACACTGTCAGATACGTGTCTGAAGAAGAGGTTTGATCTGTTGCATTGCTTGGCCTAGAAAAATCGCTGGTTGTAAAGGAAAAAAATTAGTGTGACCTGTTCATTGCACTTTTAACCCTTTCCCCGTTCTCTCCAGGCCTCTGACTGTTGTTTCCCCCAGAACCGCAGATGCTGTAGCATCCCCCAAAGAGCAAACTGCTTGCAGAGTAAAACCAACTAAAATGCCTTGCAATGCTCTGGCTGCCCCCAGCCCGAGGTGCAGGACAAGAGCGAGTGACTGCGGGTCCCTGGCAGGGCCGGCCAGGCAGCACCTTCAGCAGGAACACGTCTGCTCCGTGTTATTGACTCGCTGCTCTGCGTTGGGTATTTCCCTTCCCGGGCACTCCTATGGCCACCCTTTGTTCAGGGCTCACAAAACGCTCTACAAACCTGCGGGCGTTGACTCTCAGAAAGCCGGTGACAGAGAGGAATACAAATTATCTGCTCTTTCAGAGTGCTGAACTTGGTGGCAGATGACTCGGTCCATGCCAGCCAGTTTAAATCCGTGGCTGCGATGAGACTCCGACACCAATTCTCCCATTGCCTTCTCCAGCTGCCAGGCTGCTTCATCACTTTGGCGGTGCTTAAAGATGCTGTTTGCAAAGGTACCCCTCTAAATCCACCCAGAAATGCTCTTGGCACCTGCAGGAAGGCAATCTCAGAGATCCTGGTTCAAAACTACCTGCATTTATTTGTCTAACACCGAGAAAACACTCCAGCCCGCAGCGAGACGGTCCGATCCCTCGGAGCACTCACAGCCTCCGGGGAATGGAGAAAAAGAGATTTACTGGGGTGCCCGGGATTAGCAACAGGATTCGTTGTCTTCAAAACAGTTGGTGTGATTCAGTTCTGGAGGCTGAGGGAGGGAGACGTGAACGTGCTGCGGGTCATGGTGGGTGAAGCGGGATGAGGACAGCAAATCCCACCTGGGGGTGGCACGGGAAGCTGGCAGTGGGACAGCACCGGCACAAGCTCGGTGCCAGCAGTCGGGGCACACGGGTGCTGAAGAAGATGCCATAGAAAACCAGGGTTGATTTGCTGGGCAACCGAGCTGAAGCACTAAATCGTACGGGGGCGTACAGGATGTGGCCACCCTGCTGCCAGCAGGAGCAGCCCACAGGGCTGCAATGGCTGGAAAGCCGCCGGAGAAAGGCAGGGACGGGAGCTGCAGGGCGAAAGCAAAGAGTCCTGTGGCCGTCGATGAGCTGACCTTCGCCGGCCATTTGGGCTGAAACCAAACCAGCGAAAACTCACTGGATCCAGGCATCATCCCTGCCCGCTCCCTGCCAAACCCTGCCCTGTGCAGGTTTCACCCAGCTGGGCAGCCAGACACGGCGGAGGTTAGAGCAAAGACATAAATAAAAAGGTTAATATTTTCCACCCGTCTCTCCCAGCTGCCATGCAGATTGCAGCTGTTTCTCCCCAGTCACGCTGGCCGCAATACTCGTTGGGTTGGTATTTAATTGCCTCTCCCTAACGACGCATTAGGCAGGGTGTAATTTGCCAGCGCTGGTCAAACAATACAGATAAACCCGGTTTGCACACAAAGGCAGCGGAGCGGGGAAACTTCGCCGTCTCATTCTGCTCCCCTTTGGAGCTGGTGGCTCCAGACATGGGCGGGATGCGAAGCGACGGACGTCTCGGCCTTCGGGAGGAGGAAGGAAAATGTCAAATGCCAGGAGACACCCGCTTGCACTGCGGCGAGCCGGGGTGAAGCCGTAAGTGCCCCCACCGTCACCAGGGCTGGGCTGCTGTGTGCCAGCTCAGGGGCTGGCCACGTGTTGTTACAGCTCAGCTCATCCCTTTTCTTGGGCTTTCTTTTCTTTTTCCTGAATTTCAGGTGTAAAGATATTTTAAGATTTCTCTCTCTGCTATTTTTTAACCTTAGTAGTGTGAGCACATACGTGGGAGATGGCAACTTTGCTCTCATTTGGGAATTGCCCGGCTGGAGACTAAAAGCCCAACAGGTCCTTAACTTAGGAGCCATAACACTGACGTGGGCCCTTGGTGTTTTTTGGGACCTTGGCTTCAGCAGAAAAAAGGAACAAAAAAGGGAAAGCTTCATCCCGCAGCCACAACTTCTCACCCTGGTTCTGCAGCACCGTGATGCTCAGAGCATCTCTGCCCTCCCCGGCTCCCCTCGCACCCCAGGCTCTGGCTGGGGGACAGATTTCACCCAGATGCTATAAATAAATGAGAGAGTTAAAAATTAGCCTGCCCTCGCAATGCAAGCACTGAAAAAGCAAAACACACCCTTCCTTGTACTGGCCCAGGGCACAGACCTGCATTTATGACCATGTCTAATACAGCCATGTATTATAAAACAAGATAGAAACGGGCAATCCCCAACATTGATACAGAGAGAAAGGCAGTTACACAGATCATGGGTGGATTTTAGTGTTCCTTAAATATTTGCACAAACTACACTGTTAGTCAGAGTCGCTTTTAAAGAACTGCAAATTTCCAGCATGCAGTGAGCTTTAAAACGCTCTGAAATGAAGTATCGCCATTAAAATTAACTGGGGAATCATCTGGTTTTGGACACCCCGAGTATTTTTAGGACAGTGGGTGCGTGTCCTGCCTGCGCAGCAACGAGTCCCGTGGGTCACCCGCTCTGTGCGTGGGTCTGCAGGAGCCCAATTGCTCTGCCTCGCCCTGCAGAGGGAAGACTTCTTTGGGATGGCACCAGGCTCCCGCATCCCATCCCCGGACCGCTCAGCATCCTTCTCCCGTCGCTAACACGCCACACGCATGTGATGAAACGGGCTGCTTCGTCACCAAGTTGCACATTAACGCCCACACCTACAATGCGGGGTAATTTATGGGAAACTGTCAGATAACCCTGTCCTGGCACCCGGCATCCTGGCACCTGGTACCTGGCACCCAGGGTGCGCCCGGGCGCAGGGGACGCCACCGACGCCTCTTTGGACACAAGCTGGGAGGAAGCAAACAAACAACAACAAAAAAAAGGGGTCGTTTGTTTGAAGCTCTCTGGAACAGAAGGAAATCAAGGGCGCGTCAAAATAGAAAAGCACAAAGCCAGCAGGGAAACGGGGTTTATTTATAAACTTCTAGAGGACGGCCGCAAACAATGGGGTGGGCGTTTTTTATCCCACCCAGAAATGGGAAAGGAGTCCGGGTCTGTCTGCCGCCGGCACGGCGGGACTCGCTGGGCAGCACCGGCCGGGCGCTCAGCCCGCGGGATGCGCAGGGTCTGCGGGACACGGCTCCGCCGCCTGTCCAGAGCTGTACCCTCGGCGGGCGGGCACGGGATGCTTGCCGGCTTCCTCCAAAGCTCCACCGCGCCAAAAGCTCTGCGTGGGTAATGGTAAAGAGCCGCCCAGCACCCGCGGTGCGCGTCTCCTCCCTGGGGTGGGAGGCAGCACCCGCTGGCGGGCAGGTTTGGGGGTAGGTCCCCCCGCTGCCATGCAGCAGCAGCCCTGAGCACGTTTCAGAGCAGGCGATGCGCAGCCAACCTCGCTCCCGCTTATCTGGCGTCCGGGAGCTGTTTGTAACTTACTGCACGTTCTCCTTCCTAATGATTTTTCTCTTGTGTACCGGGAGCGTACAGGTGAGCCATGGCCGGCGGCACGTCGCACCCCGGTGTTGTTTCCCAAGCGCAGGAGCAGAGGCAGGAGCGGGCAGAGGTTCGACAGCACTGCCAGAGCGGCTCTTGTCTGCTAGGCTCCTGGCCAAGAGGCCCTTCGCCTCTCTGCACATCCTCTGCGATATTTTAAAACAAGCCCAGGAGACACAGCCAGCCACCCCGGATCGCAGCATGCTCTCCCGTGCAAAGTTTAAGCCATGGTGGGTAGTAATAATTGAAGAGCACCCCATCAAGCCCCGGTGAATGAATCCGATGATCATCTCAGTCCTGTCTTACCCTTTCCTCCCTAGTCGGAAGGAACATCAGTGCCTTTTTCAATCAGAACATTTTTGGAAAAGCAACCTCCCCAACTATGTAAGCTGGGGTTGTCCCTCCCCGTCCCCCGCGCTGCTGCTCAGCCCTCGGACAGAAGCCAGAGCAGGCGCCGAACCCGAGCCCTCTGCCCCGGCCCACTGCGGACACGGGCTGGCGGTGCCGGGGTCGGGCCTGGCACAGGTGTAAGTGCTCCCTGAAGGGCAGAGGACTGGGCTTTGGGAGCAAGAGGGGCACGGCTGAAACCCGGCAAATCAGTTCACCAGGTGTTTAAGGCCCCGTGGTAAAGCCGAGCCCACGGGTAAGAGCCCTGCAGAGCGAGGCCAAGCAAAGAAAGTTTGTGACTGCAGCTCCCTGCTGCCCAGGGCAATTTTATACACATATAAAAATTAAATGTATGTAACAGGGAAAATCTGCTACAGACTCTTCTTGCTTTAAAAAAATTCTTATTTTTAAAAAATGACATTTGCACAAACATTTATTTCCCCAGCAGAGATGGCTGAGGAAGAGAGCAATCCTGGAAAAGACAAAATGAAAACGGAAATGGCAAAGGTGTTTTTGCTGAGAATTCTAAAAGTTTCAATGCATACATACAGGTATCCACATATCCATGTATACGCTCACCCACCCTCATAAACCCACACTCCCATTTTTCCTGTCCCCAATAAATGCTCTCTCTGATCACTGCCGCTGGATGAATTTGAGTAGCACGCAGAGCTAATGAGACCGGCAAGGTAACTCTCAGAGACAGAAAGTAGACACCGCGCCAAGGGAAGAGCAGTGGGATGAAAGGAGCTGTCGGGAACTTGACGTTATCCCTGCTGCCCAGCGAGCGCAGCACCGGGCATCGCCATACCCCCGCTCTGGACCCCCGTTCTGGACCCCTGCTCTGGACCCCGGCTCTGGACCCCCACTCTGGACCCCCGCTCTGGACCCCAGCTCCCCAGCGAGGCAGCCGGCCGTGGGGAGGAGCATCCTTCCCGGCTGCTGGAGCGCAGGAGCGGCCGTCCCAGCCCCTGGCCACAGCCCTGGCAGTGCTTCGGTCAACACGGGACCTAAGAGGTGCGGTCATTCCTTTAGGACTGGGGGAGTTACAACGTCAAATCCTAAAATCAATTCGTAATCACATCTATCAAATTAGAGGCAGCTATCAAAAATGGCGCATACGTGTGTGCGTCCCTTGAAGAGCCCGGCTGGCTTCACACGGCAAAAGCTATTTAATTCGTATGCTGGGCACAGGCTGACACGGGGGAACGCCGGGCACATAGCAGACCTTCTTCTTTCTCCTTATGGGAATATACCCTATTTAATCTAAATTTTCCAGATATTAAGCCACTTGTCGGCTACAGAAACTTGGGCATTAGGGCAGGCAGAGCAGCCTTTGCGGTTTGTCTTGTGGGGGAAAAACTTGTTGCTGATCGACGGATCTGAAGTGTTTGCCCTTTTAAAATCCATCTAAAAATGGGTTAGTTCTGGCTGTCTCTGCCCGTGCCCAGGAGCAGCTTGGAAAGGAGGGCAGCACATCCCGTGATCCTCCTGCAGCAGCTAAGCTTTGGCTTCGGAGTCCATATCAGCCAAGAGACAATGGTGATGGGACCTGGGCACAGCAGCTCCTGCCCTGATGCTTCTCCGGCTGTCCCACTGCAGCCCGGCGTGTCCAGGATCACACCACGCTCACACAGTGCCCAGGCGGCAATTGCACCGAGTACGAGGCTGTACCCTGACAGCTCTATCGCAGATCTCAGACTTCTGTTCAAAGTTATTCAATTATGGTAAGAACCACTTCTCCTCTCTCAAAGATTGCCAGAGCTGGGATCATCACGCAGGGACGCTTTGCAGCCTCTCCTTCAAGCACCTACTTGGGCACAGAGATGCTCCCGGAGAGGAGCATCCGTTCCCTGCCCAGCCGAGCGGGAGGAGGGCTCGGAGCTGCCCCTCACAGCATCCCCTCATTTCGTTAGGAATGAAAGTCAAAGCATTGAAGATGCTTGAGATCACAAGTTCATGTTAAAACATAACAGCATTTCGTGATCTTGCCACTTCAAAGAGCCACCTAATTTATTGACCCATGGAGACGAGTCTGTGCGAGCTTGTGTCCTCCGCAGACTTGGCCCGCCTTTGCATTGCATACGTATCGTGCACGTCTTTACCACCCTCCGCTTGGTGTCTGGGGCTGTCAGAGGCAGGTGCTGCTTCGCGTGCGGTGCAGATGGCATTTATACGGACACCGAGGGAGCGCAGCACCATGTTTCCATTCACCCAGACGCCACTTTGGTTCTTTCTTGTAATATCGACTTCTCTGAGTAAATGGTTTTTCTGAGTGTCCAGTAAATCAGCAGTATTGACAGCCTTGATTAGATCTAAACGAGAGCAGGGACCGTATCTTGGGGTCACCCTGCTTTGGGCAGCAGCGCTCCCCTGCTCTGGGGGGCAGCACCGGCATTAAAGGCCGAATCCTGATCTTGCAGGGGGGTAATGCAACATGTGTGGCTTGCCAAAATCCACCCCAAAGAGGCACTGGTGGTGCATGATGAGTCTCAGCGAGCCGTGCCATGTTGATGTGGGGTTCAGGGGGGCTGGAGGTGCCGGCTGGGGGCCCAGCCCCCTCCAGGGGAGCCTTTGACCTGTGCGCACGAACCCTCCGTGGGTGGAAGCTTCAGACAAGATTATTTTCACATAGATAAAGGTGCTGATCCCCTGTGTAAAACACTCATCTCTCCAGCCAAATCTGATGCCTCTTACTACCCTGTGCAGCATGCACGTCGTGGCATTCACGCCAGCGCCCGCATGGGTTAAGTCAGAGGAAGAGGCTGAAAGGAAAAGTGAAGGCTTTCACATGTGTACCTTGCTTTTAAGCCTAAAATGCCCAACATAAGAAAATAATCCAGAATATTCCCCCTTGTCCCCCCTGTTCACACAAAGCTCATTTTACATGAGGGGATGTTATTTCCTGAAGGGTTTGTAAAAGGCTCGCAGGGCCCAGCGAGCGGCTGGTACCGCAGGCATCCTCGCCAGACCGGCAGGCACGAGGGTGCTGGCAGGACAGTCCCGCTAACGCTGACATAGAGCCTTCATCCTCGTCCCGAGAAGGCATTCGGGGCATGTCCACTACCATATAGCAACTGGAGAGGCAGAAATCAAGCCAAATGGAGTAAGTCAGCCCAAAACCATCTGGTTATGAGAAAAATCACACCAATACCCAAATATTCTCCCATTACACAGACCATGGCAGAGCAAAGTCTGCCCAATGTGCCTCTTCCAGGCCATTCGTGAAGTTGGTCCCATTAAGTAAATCCAGGAAGGACCAGCTGCTCCAGCTGAGGGTGAACGATCGCGTTTAGGTGACGTGCCAGCCAGGCGATCAATGCTTAAATGGATGCGATTACTTATTAGATGTAAACACTGTCGAATAAATCTAAATAAACTCTAATTATTTATACAGCGTATTCCTAATGCTGGTTGAATGTTGACTCTTACCAATTTTAAAATAGAACTGAAGCCAGGCAGGGTAAATGATTTAATGCCTCTGTAGATATAATTAGCATTTGTAATACATATATACAAATATACATAATATATGTAATTATAGGTATTGGTGTTTGAGAGAGTTGTCTAGCCAGATGGAAAGAGTAAGTACTGACAACATTTTGCTACTACCTGCTAGAGAGGGAAGGATGTTTAAAGTCACTGGAATAAGAAATTGGTAGCGGATATTTGGGGAAGGGAGTTATTGCCCCACGTTCCCCTTCTGCTGAGTGGATTTGACAGCCAACTTCTCCGTCTTGGCCATCCATCTAAAGAAGAATTGGGGCTGGAAGTGTCCGACATCCAAGGGCAAAGCACTGTGTATAAACCGCAGCTGGTGCAGCGTAGTCACACCACCTTCTGTAGGTCATTTTTGGCATCCAGTGAAGACGGAACTCAGGAAACGACAGGGCTTTGGTCCTCTGGAGCATCGCCGAGGCCTCAGCACAGCACCTGCCTAGGAACACGTCCGCGCTCCCCACCCAGGTGATAAGGCAGAGTCAGGGCCGCGTTTATCCTTCCTGCTCTGCTGGGCTCTCGCTCGGCCCACAGATCCCTCTGCACGGGTCGCTTGTGCTGCAGATCCGGGAGACGCTGTCAGATAACCAAGCCTGAGAAAGGCTTACGGGCCACTACTGCCTTCCCTTCTCCATCCCAAACACCTGGCAGGTGGTGTACAAGGAGCAGCAAGGTAAATGTCCTGCATTTCATGGTCCATCCGGGCTTCAGGCTGGAGGTTTTTAGTGTGGGAAAGGCAAGAATTAGTCCTTGTGCCTGGTCTTGCTGAGGGGGAGATACCATGCGATTGCTTGTGCGGCTGATGCACGTGCAACTGCACTTATTAAATACATTTATTTTCCAGTTTTCTCAATGCACTGGCTGCAATTTCTCTTTACTCAAGTTTGATGTTTGGACTTTGGTGTCCAAGGGAGCGGGGTTTCCTGCCTAAGGAGCCTGTAGGCAGAGGGCACCTCAGCACGTGGAGGGGCACGGTGACTGCCTCCGACACGCAGGCGAGGGCACAGCGGCAAGGCAAGCCCATCCCACTGCCTCAGGTTAGAGCTAGATTTCTTTATAAAAAGTATTTAAAAGCAAGCTACATTCACAGGCAGGCACAGCTTGGGATGGAGTTTATACGAGTTTAATGAAGTTTTGAAAGTTTGCAGATCGTCTGTTATTCAGCTGTTATGGCAGAGAGAAAAGGAAGGATGTGAAGTCCCACCAGCTGCTTTACCGCACCGCGTGGCTGTCGGCACAGGGGCTTGAAGCGTCCCCAAGCCTCAGCGCCATCGCGCCAAGCACCAGCTTGCGAGACACGCAGGGGCAGGTCCCTGCACAGCCATTAACACTCAGAGACCCTTAACATGAAGGCACGTTCATTAATGGTCAATTAGCTGCTCTCAACACCCTGGAGACAGAAAACCAGCCATCTGCAGCAACCTCCCCTTCCCCATCCCTGCGGGGGCACGGAGAAGAGGGACAGGGCTTGGCTGTCGGGATGTTCACCGGGAAACTTGATCCCTGCGAGGTCCTCAAGCGTGACAGCCGGTTGCCACGCTGCTGGGTTTTGGGGGCTGCTTTTCACCCTGCAGCTCAGGGGTTATTTGGCTCTTGATGCATCAAGCCAAAGGCTGAACAAGCAACTTGCTCTTTTGCGGCTCTCCCGGCATCGGCGAGTGTGCTCAGACCTTTGAGAAAAATCAGGCCGTTTATTCCAGCACCTCGTTTTAGGCAACGTTTGAACTTTCCATACCTTTGGGAGGAGAGGGATGAGAGCTGTGCCTGATGAGGAGGTCAGAGAGCAGCCAGCAGCTGATGTGCTGAAGGTCAAAACCAGCCCCAGCCGGCAGCGTCTGCCGGGGAGCAGAAGGCTCCCGCTCAGAGCTGTGTCCAGGACAACACCACCACCCCAAAGCATTTCAGTTATTCCTTCCAGAGTTTAACTACTCACCGTCCTGATAACCTGGAGCACAAGTTTTGTTTTTGCAAATAACATTCGCAAATTAAAAATTTGCAAAAGCTACAGCAGCATTCAGAGACACGCAGTTGTACCAAGCTGTCGCTGCAAATGCAAAATGAAAGGCGCCCAGAAATTATGACACTGTAGTGGGCAAGACAGGAAGGTGCAGGATCCTTGGGCACTGGCGATACTGGGTATCTCCCACTGGAGAGATGGGGATCCCTGGGAAGGGCTTCCAGCAGCCTCTGACTCTGCTGGCTGGGGGAGGAGAGGGGTCGGGCAGCTCTGGCACAGCTGGGATGAAACCTCTCAAATCAGTCACTCCCCGCATCCCTCCGGCGTCCCGCCTGGGATTGACACGAAACACTCCCTCCAAACGCAGGGAGACAAGGACACAAAGCCGGGAGGGGACGTCCCCTTCCCCGCGCGGCGATGGCAGCCGTGCGCCAGTTACAGCAAATATTTCCAGGCAAGGCGCTCATGGCCGGTGCACGCAGCCGAAGCTGACGCATCCGCTTTCCCCGGTCCCAAAGCCCTCCAAAACAAAAGCTCCCCTGGGAGTTCAGCAAAACGTCATTCAGCGCAGACCATGGCTATTTCCACAGTGAAATTTAAATGCAAGAGTAGGTTGGAGCTCCTAAACAACGAGACCAAAGACCGAGCTTCACTGCCTGGTGAAGCCAGAGCTCAGCCCAGCTCTCTGCTCCATGGTGCAAACACCCTGGCTCCGGTGGGCTGGCGGAGGGTGTTCAGGATCCGGCCCTCGACTGCAATGCCAGCATTTGAATCACAAACCCCCCTCCGAAACTTCAGCAGCATCTTAATGATGAAAAAATGAAGCGGAGTCAGTCTGAAGAGACACTTGCGGGTGAAGCACCGTGCTGCCGGCCCCGTGCGACTGCGGTGGGAAGCTTTTGTGTACGCGCCAGCAGCCAATTCAGCCCCTAATTGATTTTTTTCCCCCTTTGGCATTGTTGATACGCAGCCGTTCTCACACAACTATAAAGGATAAGGCGTTTTTCACTTAACTACTTTGGTTGGAGAAGACAGGAGGGAAAAAAAACCCAACCCACAACAGAGGGCAGCTCTGCAGCATGGGCGTTGGGAGAGCCCTCAGCCAGGCGGGTGCCTTGCTGGCCCGGGCAGCAGGATTTGGCCCCCGTTTCCATTGCTCTGAACCGTGGGGATGCCGTCGGGGCTGACACGTGGCTCATGGAGTCTGGGCAGCCCAGCACGGCTGGTGGAGCAGGGTGGGCAGCAGGGCGGGCGGCGAACCTCAACCCCACGTTTGCTGGCTGCCAAACTTTCTTCTCTCCCTCTTCACTTAATATAATTAACCTTAAAATAAAACAATAGCCGGGAGCTGCTGGCAGCAAAGGGACGTGCGTGGCGAGGAGTGGCGTTGGCTTCAGACGGAGCTCAGCGGCGGCTGCCAAGGCCCCTTTGGGCACAGGCGGGGCTCGGCCGCCCTCCAGGGTGGCCAGAGAGATGCAATGCCAAGAGGGGCACGGCCTCCGCTCACCTGGGCTGGACCCCTGGAGCAACGCTCCCCTACGCCGGCCAGAGCTTCGGCAGGAGAGAGAGGAGGACAGCCGCAGGCGGGGGCGAACGGCGCCTTTACCTCCGCGGTGCCTGCACCCGCTGATGCCGGCGAGCGTGCACCACCCCCGGGTCACGCGTCTTCGCAGGCCGCGACAGCGACCCCCTGCACTTACCCTGTTGCGCGGTCAGACCCTGTGTGAAATGCAACCTGGGACTCTGGCAGGATAACACCATGTATTTTCCTTGTTCGGTCCACAGCACTAGGGCCTGTGGCATGGCACAGCTTGATTTAAAGCTTAAAGCTGAGGATCTGCACAATACAGATGCGCTAACGTCACACCTAAGTATAAGATCCTAGAGGGGAAAACACCAGCATCTGTCTCGTGAGCTCAAGCCTTTGATTTTCTCTTAGTTTGATCCAGTGCAAACCTTGACCAGGGATAGGAAGGAGAAACTAGAAAAGTCAGGCAAGACAGACTGAAAAGGAAGTTCTGCTAAACACATGCTGCAAATGCTTCCAGCCATCAGTTTTCCTTTACATGCTTCATTTACAGGCAGATCTCAAGTAAGAAACACACGGATACCACCTTCCACTTTTTTTGAAGTCAAACGTGTCTTTTTCTCTCTTGGAGACAATTCAGAGCGTCTGGTCCCTTTGACCACCATATATGAGAGAGATAATATAATACCATATAATATAATAATATATCTATATTATATATCTATAATATATATTTAAAAATATATATCTATCTCCATCCTCTCCCCCCTTTCTCTGATTTTCCATGCACAACAGTTAACAGCACAAACAGGTAAGTCTTTCCCTTCTCAAGTTTGACTAATACAGAAAAACAACTGTAGCAAATCAGAACGAAGGTCCAGCTTGCCCAATACCCTGTTTCCCACAAAGACGAAGGGAAGACACTTGGAGAAAAGCATAAAAACAGGGTGAGCACGCAGCGATGCTTCCTGAGACCCTGCCCTCAGCCTCCAACAATGTGCAGTTCAGAGACTGAGACCAAGATGCCAAGTGTGCCTTTGGCAGAATTCATCTGCTGAAGAGCAAGCAGACACAAAGGGGTTGGCAGTGGCAAAGCACGCCATTCCCTTTTAAAGAGTTAAGAAAATTTAGTACAACCCTCCAAACTGGCGTGGTTGAACTTCCAAAGCACCAGGTTTTTCTAACACTTTTAAATAGCTTTCTTCACTGTAGACCTTCCTAGAGACACAGCAGCCAAGGCTTCTGGTTCTCCATTCACACACCTGCAGCTCACGCGAGGGGGAGATCAACAAGGCTCTGCCCTGACCCCAAGACATCTGAAGCTCTGCGGCTTCTCAGCCCTGTCCCCCCTGCACACCTTCCACCAGGGACTCCTGTCACTTCTGCCCCAACTATCCAGAAATGCTGAGAGCCCTCTAGCCTGTGGGTAAGGCTGCTGGAGAGAAAATATTGAACATAAGGATATTCTTCCGTGCGGTCGAGTGAGTTTACAAGCACAAAAAAAAAATATTCTTGGCTAGTTGCAAAAGTGCGAGAGGATTGAGGGGAGCAGAAGAGTCTTGCCTCCTGGACAAAGCCCGCTCCATTGCTGGATTCTGAAATGAATCAATAAAGAAAACGAGTCCGACAGCCAGATGTCTGCTTTCACCTCACTGCACTGGAACTGGACTAAAGCCCACAAAATCTCCACCAAAATACTTTCTTTGAAAGCTCTTTGTTAATGTCTTTCCGAGTGCAGGGAACAAAGGCAGCAAATGTGAAAGTCTGATGCCATCTAAAGGCCACTTGAATTTTCACCTTTCAAAGGCTGTGTTTGACTTTGGGACTCTGAACCACAATTTCAGAGTGTGAACTTGTTTGCCCTCCGGCTCTCATCATCAGGCTTTGTTTTGTTTGCTTGCAAGTTAATCAAACTTCACTGAAACTTTCCATGCTGTGTGCTGGTCCAAGTGAAAAGTGCTTGGGTGTGTTTGCACGTACTGCTGGCACGCATAAAATGTAAAGCTCATGTAATCAAACACTTCCAAAGAACAAGGCTGTAGAAAAACACAAGTTTCTCCATATTACCTTCTGGCAATCTTTTCTCTCAGAAACCTAAATTGCTGCTGGCTTTGCAACTGAGATTAGAAATTGTGGCAAAGGGCTGAGCAACCTTTATGTTAGGGATGGGCTTTCTCCTATTCCTCTAAGAGTCTGCGCAAATTTGGCCAATCTGCAAGTCTCTAAAAATAGGAGTTTATACAGGCTCTGTGACAGCTAAAATGTCAGAAGCGCCCATCTCCACCGAATGCCCTCCTGGCCTTCCCTGCCGGGCTGCTCGCACCATTTGAGCCACGCACGTGGCAATGCCCACAGACAGGCTGACTGCACTCCAGCTGCCTGCATGCACATCGCCAGGCAGTTTCTAATTAGTGCTTTTCAATGAGTCCTCCACTTCATTTAACATACTGGATCTCTGAAAGAACAAACAGCAACCCACGCAGCAGTCCCATGGGTGAGGGGATGCATTTCCCCACCAGTTTGCAGGAAGGGAGAGGAGGAACATCAGTGCTCACATCAGAAGTTTCCACCAGACCCGTGTGCGCAGTCTGGGACACAGCGGCCCTTTCTCCGTGTCCTTGGCTACTTAGCAGTACATTGTATTTGAGAAGTTTCCACAGGCTGAAACAGTGAAAGCTCAACCGATTTGCAAACTGGACATCCAGAAGATAGAAAATCCTCAACTACTGAGCACCCAATAAAACAGCAATTTATGCTACGTGCTCAAGAATGTACAATAACTCAACTGGCAAGGCAGGAAAATATTGGTCAAAATGGCCTATTACAGCCCTTACCATGACAGTATCCTGTTGCCTCGCAGCATCCAAAGCCTGATCTAAAGTATACATCATTCTGCAATTTTTGCAAATCAAGAAAAATCTGTTTTGATATGTAAGACTCATCTCCAGAACAGGTGAGAGTCTGTAAAAGAAGCCGGCAGGTGATCACCCAGACCGCAATACAGATTTCAGTATTGCCGTACATAGACAAAAGTCAGTTAGAAAGATGCACAACTTTACAAATCCTTTGTTTTCCTTTAGAAGGTTCTTAGGTGCTAGCTTGCATGTAATTCCTCATCGCATACACTGCTGCTTCTCTGTATTGCTCTTTCTTGGGTTAAGCATCCTAATGGTAATAACTATTTCCTATTGTGTCAGTGATCTGTTTTGAAGCTTGTCCTTCCAAGTGCTCCTACTTCCCAAGATTTAAGCCTTAATGTATGTTATGCCTGTTACAAACATCTACTTTATTTCCATGCTTTGGCTTGCAGAATCTCAGATCCTTCTTGTAACACTGTGAAAGAGTAATATCTAAGTGAAAATGAAGGGTCTGCTGTGGTTTGTAGACTCTTGGGAATAGAGTTCAAAGAAGAGAACAACAGATGCACTTAGCCTTACAGTGTAAGCTGCTCCGTGTTGATATAGTGTCTACTTTCACATTAGTGCAGCACTAAGCAGGACTGTAGGTGCTCCTGGAGACAAATGACAGTAAGAAAATTACTTGAATCTTGGTTAAGATTTATTTAAAATGCTGAACCAAAATTATCCTCCCACACAGGGACCGAGTTCATGAAACCGTCACTGGACTTCGAGGGCTGGATTTTGACCTTCTTGTAAACAGAAACAAAAGGCTGATTTGTGGAAGGACAATGAAAATAAACATTTGTTGAAGTCCTTAAAGACATCTCACAGAGTTGATATAGCTATAAAAACATAACACTGCAACTTCTGCAGGCTCAGAGACTCTGAGGTATACCATATGCTGGCAGGGCATGACACAGATGTCTTCAAATAACTTTGCATTAAAAGCCTTCCCTACAAAAGCCCCCTTTGTTTTCATTAATAAAATGAAAAAAAAGGTAATTCAAGCTATTTCCCTGCTCTGTACTTACACAGCACTTAAACCACCTGAGTCCTATGTCTCAGGCCATCACACGTAAACCCATGCTGCAGAGCAAAAGACACAGACCAAGAAGATGGGGAAGCATGCCCTAGGAGAGGAAAGCCTGCAGCACAAACTCAACTGAGGTTCAAAACAACTGCCTGACAACGCCGTGTATTTTACCACGGGCCTGTCCTCTTTCATCTCCAGGATCTGTGACAGAGAAAACAACTGTTCTCTAATAAGATCAGACTATTTTCTGGCATAGCTTTCAGAAGAAGCACCAGCAAGAAGCCACCTTCAGAATAAATTCTTGAGAAGTTACGTGCATAATCAAAACACCTTTTCTGCAAACGAGACATGTTAAGAGCACTGTATTAAACAAAAGGCTGCTATACAAAAATCCGTCTATTTAAAATACTGTTTATTTGTGATTTAACATTAATTAGCATTACATCTATGAGCAATTTCAGATAACATTTATATATTTTCCACAGGACACAAGAGTTGGCTGGCTCATTCTTTATGCCAAAGCAAGTAAATAGAGGCATTAGCAAAAGGTGCAAATAGTTCACGGTTGCATTTTAAAAAATATTTATGCACATTGCATTCATTTAGATATATTTTTAAAAAAGTTATGAAAAGCGTAGTTCACAGGTTACTGTTTCTACATATGTTGTAATACAACACAAATAATGTAGAACATAAAAAACAAAGTAAGCAACTGAAAGTTTCCACTATGATTAAAAACACTGATTCCAGTATTTAGTGATAGCTAGAAAATTGTTTCCAGGATCCATTCCAACATTGCATTATCACACTTACACGGTCAAAGCTAACCAGCCCCCAAACATGCTATAGTCAACATTTTTGCATGCCAAACCACTCTCCAGCCATATTTAACAATTATATATTGTATAATATTTCAACTGGCAATTTGGGAATCACATGGATCTTTAAAATGTACTTCCTATTGCGATGACTGATTTACAGACAATTTGACACAGCGAAGAAAAGCCTATGTTAATTTCTATGTTTAGTTTGTATTTACAATACAGTAAAAGTACTAAAATGACAATATCAGTAAAAATGAGTAAGTGGCAGTACCACCCTTACCCATGGCACTAGGCTCTGATTTGCTCTGGGTTCATCCAAAGGACAACACAGATTCATGAGACCCTTTTACAACTCAAATGAAAGTGAAGAAAAAACCAAAGTGTTGCACTCTGTATGAATCCATACAAATTATTTAAAACGTCTAATATGGAAATGTCACTTTGCTGATTTAATAAAAATATTCCACAATCCATATCATATATTTAAAAAAAATAACCAGACTTTTACTTTCTTTGTCTCCTCCTATTTTCTTACTATTTCACTTTCCCTTTTAACAGTTTTGTTTCCTTCATTTGGTTATGTTAAGAGATTATTTTTCTTCATTCATTAGCAATACCACAAGAGAAAAAAAAAACCCCACAAGTAATTTTTAAACATGAATCCAGTTCAATTTTATATGCTTTTATCTTTTGATTTCTAAGTCCCTGGATTCCTGAATTATATTTAAGTATACTCTAAACCAAGCATTCTTAAATACACTCTACTATTAAATGCTTGGTTCACATGCTTATAATACCTTTATACTGAATGGTATACAAACATTTGAACATATAAAAATCTTTTTGTTTTGCCAGTTAAACTAAATTATCAATGTTAAGTGTATAAAATCCCCCTTCTTGAAAAATAAGGGTTTCCCCCCCCAACTGATTGAATAAAAAAAGAAGTCTTCAAAAATTATATTTTACTAAAATGAAATATTTGGCAAAAAAGTTATTGAAGAATGGAATTCTTTAGACATTTTGTATAATTCCAAATAAACTTTCTCTTACACAGTTTTTTCCCTAATATTATGTGCCAGTGTATAATATTTCTATATGATCTAATCTTAAAAAAGATTTAAGGTGTGCTGTTAATATGCACCCACTCAAACAGGGGTACAGAAACATAAAATATATGGTCAAAATCACAATACAAAAATGTATGATCTGGTTACCAAATGAGACAGCAGTTTTAAAAAGTCGTATGATCACTCAACGGTAATTTTAATAAAGACTTTAACTGTACTGAAAAGCTTAAGGTCTGCAAAATACTCGAAGCAGAACTTGCTGCTGCATACTGTGATGGTTTTCGATCTTGCTATGATGGTAATTGAGCACCTGCCAGTGTCGTTCTACATGAAACTAATGAATGTTTCCAACCCTCATAGCAATTTTGGACACAGTTAAGTGAGAGATGAATTAATTTTCAATTAACTTGAAAAGGTTTTTTTGTTTGTTTGGTTGGTTTTTTTAAAGCAAAACCTCTTCCAGTTCCTTTTTGTTTAGGTTAAAAGTCCAGTTACTGCACACCCCTAACACTACGCTGTTAATGGTCAACTTAAACGTTTAAAATGTGCAATGTCTCCTCACAACAGAACTGCACTTACGCTTCTACTTTCTCCTTCTTTTTACTCTTTTTCAGAAAAGATGGGGTGCGGAATTTCTTCTTCTTCTTTGATGGGGATTTGGAAGGTGACCCTTCAGGGGACAGGGTCTCTTCTATCTTTTCAGAGCTTTTAATTGTAATCTCTACACTCTCCACAGTACTAGTGGTTAACTGACTGACCCTCTTGGTGAGATCTTCTTCCACCTCATGTGCATCTTCCTTGCCGTTCACCACCACAACTGGCAACTCCACAGATATTAGGTTAGCATTCTGGGTATAGAGATCTTCATGATTTTCTGAGAGAAGAGACAATTTTGCAATTATTTATGTACACTATCATGCAAAAAACCAGTATTGAAACAAAGTCTGCGAGTCTGGACTGTGATCCAAAGAATGAAACCCAAAGTGCTTAGATGTGTTTTTTTTCCCTTTTATCTACACTCTAACTTGTTGTAAGCAGACAAGACTGTGAAAAGATCATTAAAGGAAAACAGGCTGAAAAAGCTAACCTTATCTCTGTCAGGTATATATACGGCTCAAGCTGTATACAGTATATACAAATATGGTCTACACAGCATATACCTATACAGTCTCAAGCACACTCAGAATTACACTCTACTGCAAGAGACTAATTTATGAAAACACAGCCATTTCATACAGAAGTCTTTGGAGAACTAGCCTTTCAAAATGCCGCCTTAGACTCTGCTGGAACAGTCTTAGGCAAAAAACCCTACTCTTAACACTTTCAATAAAATAAAAATATTATACCTATTTCCTCCACCTTATCAACATCTAAATTTCAGTATGCCCCACGTTGTTTTCTGTTTGAGAGAATTACATATTAGAAAAAAATGGGAAAAACAGTTTTCTGGACAGGGTCCCACCCAGACTTGGTAAAAGAGGGCTCTTTTTGGCTCAGTCAACTTCATGCAAGTCTAAGAATGCAGCAGAAGAGTGGATGACTCAGGTTATCAGAGCCATTGGCATTGTACAGAAATTGCATGGAATACCTTCTAATTTTTCTGGGACATTTTGCGGGGATTGAGTTTGTGACTGAATTTGTGACACAGATGAACCGTCATCTGAGAATAATTCCTGTTCAGCATCTGCAGGACAAGATTTGAATTAGTAGCCATGCAAAAGTAAAAATCAAGCAAGAATGTCAGTGCTAGTGCTACAAGATTTACAGCTCTTCTAGCATTGCGTTGCTCATGCTGACAACATCAAGAAGTTACAATACACAGTTTAAACTCTATAGAATTATAGATTTACATGTTTTATCTGCTAACAATCATTATATATTAGTACTTTAA
The DNA here is from genome assembly GCF_035582795.1 of Mycteria americana. Lineage (NCBI taxonomy): Eukaryota > Metazoa > Chordata > Aves > Ciconiiformes > Ciconiidae > Mycteria > Mycteria americana. The sequence goes on from NC_134370.1 coordinate 12,546,871, forward strand.
TAGAAAGCATTAAAAAGGGTGGCAGGGTTGCATTCCAAGTAGCATGCTCCATGGTTTTATCTAGCCGTAAATCACACAGTTTGCTGTCATAGTAAGCTATTATGCTATGCCTTGAACGTGATATATAACAAAGTTGGTTTATTACACAATATTAGTGAAGAAGAATGCAGTAAGTGTTATTGTTAAAAAAAAAAATCAACCCTGAATTAATAATTCCCTATGGAATAGTAGTATTGGAAGAAGATGTAAAAAGTGAAAGTAGATGAGTCTTGCACATTGGAAGAACAGAAGAAAAATTAAAGAAGCCAAGACCAAACATCTCAGTAAACTTTTGCTCAGCCGGTCACAGACCTGAGCAACTCGATCTAACTTTGATATCAACTTTGAGGAGGAGGTTGGACTAAGATGACCTTCATGGGCTCTTTCAACCTAACTTATTCTATGATTCTGACAAAAAAAGTCTTTGTGTTAAAGTGTGTTTTTGTCAATCCCATTTCTGTGCAAACCTTTCATTGCTTTAATTTTAGCACTAAGCAAAGTAAAAAACAAAACAAAACAAAAAACCACCAACACCCTCCCCCCCCATTTAACAAAAACGTCTACCGCCTCAAGGAATGATTAGCTCTAAAGTAGTTGCCAACAGTATATGCTAATAATTAACGTATATACGTTTTTTATAGTAGACATTTTCAAACTAAAAATGAACTCATTATTAAAATGTAAACCCAAACATTTAAAAATGCACCACTGACCTTCCAACCCTTGTTGCTTGCGCTCAATTGTTTTCTTGTATTCTTCCAGTTCCTTTTCTGTGAGATGGCTGAACGGGTTCGGTGGTGCTGGTGGCGCGTGCTCATCATCTTCAAATTGCATTGGCTGGAAAAGAGAAAACCACAAAATTTAACAGTTAAAAAAAGAAGCAAGCAAGCAAGATGTACATGGTTAATGTCTCTTTTTTTCCCAAAGTTTAGTGATACCAGATTGGCAGGGAATACAGAAGAAAAACACAGATGCATCCAGGCACAAATTACCCCATTTAATAGGCATTCACATAGTAATGAACACTGACTACTGAGCTGTAAATCACCATCCTTTTGCAGCAGCACAATCATTATTTGAGGGATTTTTTTTTTGTATCAAGGGAGACAGCTTCAGAGTAGACACTTGCCTCAACAGCTTACACTTCAGGGACTAATATACTCTTCAGAGAAGTGAGAGTCCTTTAACAACAGGGATTCAAAAATAAGGTTTCCCATATTTTCTGCAAACGCCCCAAGTTCTAGGAATTTTTTTGTAGGAAAGTAACTGTGCTCATGCTCCTGTTTAGGAATCTAACTGGAAGAGCTCTTCCGAGATGAATTTTACAATGACAAAATTAAAATTACTCTCATGGTGAAAGAAAACTCATTTGGAAAATATTCTTTTTGCCTGAAATAAATAAGCAAACTCAGTGTTATCTCAAAAGAATATTGGAAATCAAAATGAGGAAATAAGTGTACCAACCCATGGATGGTTGGAAACTCTTAGAACTATAGAATTCCAATTACAATTCATCACAGTTTGTTATATAACCTTATTAGGGACACCTGTATTGTTTGGAAGTAAGTATGTTCTATTCAAGAAAAGATTAGTGTGGACAGGTAAGAAACTGGAAACCCTCCCTCCCTCCCTCCCTCCCAATAAGAAGCCTGTTTCTAATGTAAACTGCCTTCTACATGGTCCCACCCACCTTTTAAACTCACTTATTTCTGGGCCTCAATCATTTCCTTTAGCAGCAGTTCCACAGACTGATGAAAAGATTATTTGTGGCACCGTGCATTGCAAAGTTCATCACTCGTTAGCTTAAATGGTCTTAGACAGGGGTCCTACTTCATTAATTTTAATGACAGGCAAACTTACCATTCGTATCTCCATTTGAAACTAATATTTTAAACCTCTGAAATAAAACATGAATAAAATGTATCACACATCCAAAATTTGGCATTAAAATAATCAGTTCTAACAAAGCATTTAGAAAGAAAATGGCCCAAACTGATGTTTGAAAGACAGGCAGCCAAATAACCCAAGTATTTGTAAATCACTTAATTATGTACTACTCACTGGACTCGGCTTTTTATCCACAACAATCCCAGCGAGCAGCTGAGACTGTGGTCCTGCTGTCTTTAGGTCATACCGGTTTTGCTCCCTTATCTATACAGAGAAAATAAACCAGGTTATAAACAGATATTTCTCTTTAACAAATCCTGTGCCCACCAGCTCTGCAAAGCCAGTAACTAACGCAGGCAGCAGTGAATGGCTGGAAGCTCGTATGCTGCTGCACCTAAAAATTAAGATTTCTCCTTCGACCTCCGAATGCACTGCGTACATTGTTAGGCCTTCAAGTACTCCTGAATATCCACTCTAGTCCCAGCTCCTGCACTTCATGCAAGCCAGTTTTTAGAAATAAGCTCCAAGGGATAGTATGTCTTTGAACTTTTCCTCTCCATCCCATAAATGACCTATGTTAAGCTATTGGAGAGATCTGTGTGGTCACAAAGGTTGGTAACGTTTTTCCTTCTGTGAATAGCTCGCTATTTTCCCCAAACAGCCCTAACTTCACATTGTCAGTGCTTAAGAGATTGACAGATGAGATAGAAATTTTTTTTATATATGATCTGTGTTTGTATTTATATTTCTACAGCAGGAAAATAGGAATAAACTATCTAATGAGACAGTGACATGCATGAATTTAAAAATCATTGTCTAGGACTTGTATTATTAATCTCTAGATTAGAGGGTGCCTTTCCAGTTCTAAGGAAGGGAGTTGCTCTTTCTGACTCCAGTTCAGTCCCCATGGATACTGATATGGTGCTTTCCAAGAAAGAAAAAAATACGTAACCAAATGGAAAGTGTCCTGAATATCTGTTAATATAGTTATGCCTAGGGTGGAGTATTTGGTCAGTCTGACAGTCAGCGTCTTATGTGCTGGAAGGGAAAAGCAGTAAGATATTGATGTTTACAGAGAGGTCCAACAATAATCTCTCAGTTTCTTTTTTTCCTCCCATTAGGAAGTGGACTGGACCATAGAATTCTCCTAGCACTTATTAAACTGGAGTTTAATACGGAACAGAGTGAGATTACAGTCTGAGATTGAACATGCTGTAGATGATGCACAGCAATTCGGTTCATACTGACACCTAATTATCCACTAAATATAATCCTAAATAGCAGGGACTACCATTTCCAAGCTATCATTTCCAGAGTTAATACTCATCCTTCATCAAACTATTGCATTCAAAATTTATATATATATATCTCTATATTGCATATGTGTCTACTGACTTCATGTATATCATACATTTAAATACATGTTTTTTAGTGCCAAAAATCACATACAATGTAAGAAACTTGTTAGTAAAATCAGAACATTTGTAAATGTTATTTTACTGCTGTGTTGAATCATTACTTGAACATATAATTTTATTTGGAAATGTTACAATTTTCATTTCATTACATTTCTTTTACCTTATTTCTCTTTTCCAACACTTCACTTGGGTTTGTGTTTAGAGGAACAAACTGGTTTGGATCTTCAATTTTGATTGGTGTTCCTCCACTAGTCTTGGAGGAGTCATCAGCTTTCATCCACTTAAAAAAAAAAAAAAAAAAAAAAGGCAGCTAAAAACCCCAGCATGATGGGGAGGAACAATTCTCAGTGTTGTCTTACTGCTAAAGAAGAGATATAAAGAAAGGACTTTCTGACTTTACTCTCAATTCCACTTGACACCCACAAAATGATCCCAACTCCTTACAAGTCTGTGTGTTTGCCCAAGAGGACTGAAATTGCCTTGAACACGTATCATCAACATTACTTTTTGTAAACACTGAAATACATTCCTGAAAAATGCCGTACTAACTGTGTACTAATGAAGTCATATTTAGAAAGGATCACACTTCCTAGTAACTGGCACATAGATCCACCAGCTCCAGAGCCTTTGTTCATGCAATCAACTTCCACCTCTGCTAACCACACATTTTGACTGTAGTTTTTTTCCTTTGTAAGCAGGGTTTTAAATCAGTCGCTGAGGTTGTTTCTCCCAAACTTAAGTTTAGAAACTCGCTAGCCTGCCAGCAGGAGGAGCTGATGCTTTTACAGTTGTACTATGCAACTGGGAGCAGCCTGATAGCAAATAACATGCTTCGTAGTCCCATGAAAGCCACCTCTCTCCAGGCCAGAAACACAGTGGAAGCATCTTGGTGAGCTGAAGGAGGAGGAAAAATCTTGATCATTGTTAAAAGTAGTAGCATGAACAGACTCTTTGAAGTCTGTTTTCAGTAGGGTGACAAACAGGAAGCAGCCAGTTAGAGATGAATTAGAGCTTGTGTCTCCCTCATGTAGAGAAGAGAACAACCCATGGGTGATTTAAAATCTTACTATGTTTGGTGGATAATTAATAGCACAAAGAGATATGGTAGAAAAACTGTCTGCTACTTAAGGAATCAGAAGAGGTAGTAACAAAAGGGAAATCATTGTTAAATTTTATCATAAACTGTTGCTCTTCCAAACAGTTAAACCCTCCCTTCCCCAAACAGAGGGGGCCCTTAGTACTAATGTCATTAAGTCTCCCCAAAGCCTATTTTTATTTGCTTGTTAAACTTAATTTGCTAATCCTCTTAAAGATTTCCTCATATAAACTGTGCATAATTTACTTTCTCTCAAGTAGTGCAAAAACTAAGCGACTGCCTAGGTTTTATACCTACCGTGATCTTAGTCCTGGGACTGGTTTCCCCGTTCCAGGACTCCTCAGGCACATTAACTTTCAAGTATGTGTTTGGAGAGTTCAGCCATCTTGTCTTTTCTCTCTGTTGCCTCTGCGCCAGGAATTTCAGGGGGGAAAGCGGGACTGTATCATCTTCAAACGAGAAGGCAGTCACAGTGGCTGGGATCTCAACGTCACTCTTGTGTCTGGGTTTTTCTCTGACTAATGGTTGCCTATAGGCATAGCCAGTTCTGTATCCCTATGGAGGGGGAAAAAAAAAGAAAAAATTGTTTTAAAAAAATAAAAATAATAAAAATAAAAAAAAAAAATCAGAAAAAGGTATCCAAAGAAGTCATGGAAGTTTTGTGCTGCCCTGTATACATTAAACAGGTCCACTGAGCTCTTCAGAGAATGGGCTAGTGGTGTTGTCCATCATTCATTCATACTATTAACATTCAAGAGACCCATTTAAAATACAGTACAGTAGCAGCTGGACAGCACCCCACTCACACTTCACCTTCCTCCCACCTTCGTGAACGCGTGACCACCAAATGACCCCCTGCTCAGGTTATGACCTAGGTAGCTTTCATGAGGACATTTATTTGTCTTGCACAACGGCACATCCTAGTTCATGACACTCCCTCATTCCTCACTCTATTTGTATTAAAGGCTGTTCCAGAATTCATACTGCAGTGAAATGGACATTTCAAACAAATAATTAATTATCACCTTATTTCCTAATATTAGAGTTAATAACAAAATATAGAGGAGAAACTATTATGTCTATTTACTAGGTGGCGATTAAAATATATTTTTACTGTTAAGCTACTATAAAGAGCAAATATGTTTGAGATGGGTTGGACAAAATTTAAGTTCAAAACATTATAAATTCTTATCAAGACAGAATACTACTGCCAGATACAGTGACATAATAAAAACTAAACCAAGCAGACAAGATTTCATATACAATAAAACTTACTCAGTCTTCATTTTCAAACTCACAAAGAAACCAGAAAAAATAATTGCTTTACAGAAGCTAATCCTACACTCAAAAGCTTACAGAGACTATATGGACAACACCATCAACGTGCTCTCACCAGGTTGTCCAGCATGCGCATGAGTGCTTCAAATTCTTGCTCCCCAACTTTCCATTTTTGTTGTGAAGCCATATTAACTCCACCTCCTCCAGTTGCTGCCACACCATGTGTGGAAGGCTTGAACTTCTGCAGATCCAGTAGTAGGAGATTGTCTATCCCACCTGCTCCAGCTAAGGCATGAACCTAGAGACATCAATGAGTGTATTTCATTTGTGGAAAAGCTTTTGGGTTCTCTGATTTTCCGAATTCACAGGAGAAACTTACTTAAACACATGCTGCAGTTATTTCTCAGGCTAGTTTTCTACTGTGCAAAAATGTATTACAAGATATAGCAAGTGATTCTTACGGGAAGGATGATAATATCTGCTAATAATTGCACTTTAAAAGGAGTAGATTCACACACTAGCTTTCAGAGTACCTTAAAAAGGTCTTTCTGCATCACAAGATAAAAAATTTTTCATTTTTATATCCATTTCAAAACGAATGAGTGATCAAACTCAAAATGAAGGCAGGGCAAGGGAGGAAAGTAAAGGAGTGGGAGACTGCCATTTGCACCTCCAAACACCTCCTTGGGAGGACAGGATCACTGGAGAACAAGTAAGACCAAAGTGAGGAAGTTTCTGGGGATGGGCTTAGGAGTTATGGAAGGCGAGGACACTTTCAGTGGCCTCTCTCCACAGGTTATAGATAATACCTAGATACCTAACTAGGTAGTTAAAGTTAGACAAAACGGAAACAACTGATTTTGGGACTCAAGTTATTTTTAAATACGCTACCCTCTACCACTGCTCCAAAGACCTTTTGTTTATTTGGTTTTACAAATCCTTGTGATCACAGGGAGAAGCTTCTTTCTTTGTCACAACACAGAGCTTTGACAAACCAGCTGGATGTCGAGAGATCTTAAGTCACACTTCCACGAGCAGAGAGTACCACTGAACCAATTATCTGACAGATTCTCTGCATGAAGCTCACTCTCCACAGCATGGAACAAAAACCTGTACCCTTCAGTGTGTAACAACACTGATATTCTAGGAAGAGTGATACAGTATTTGTGCTGTTCCTTCTATGTTTTCCTGATTATTCCAATTTCTCTGACTTTCACCTGGCATATGATTACTGGATTCCACAACCCCAAATATTTTGTAATATTAGAGATCTTCCCATCTGGGATGTAATCTATAACTCAGCAGCGTAAGTGTTTGAAATTAAATACAGATAAATTCTCTCTCACCTGCGTTTCACAGGCCAGTTGCACATTGAAAATATAGTGGAATGCTTCTTCCAGTGTCTCTCCCAGTGCTACCACACCATGGTTTCTTAAGACTAATACCTAGTAAATGAAGACACTAATGTTAAATGGTAGAAACTGGCGCAGTACATGAAAATTGTTTATGAAGAGCGTGAATGAGGTTGAATACCTTGCAACTGGGTCCAAGAACTTTCTGAAGCTGAATTCTCTCTTCCTGTTCATCAAGAGATCCCTGGTAGTTGTAATAAGCAACATCTCCCAGAATCAGAGCCTCCTGTGAGATGGGAAGGATGCCACACTTCATAGATGAAACCTGTTTCAAGAAAATGAAGTACTGATAATTAGGGAAAAATGAAACTCTTAAAACCCACATCTCAACCACCCAAGCCTTAGCAGGATGTACTTTGTATCTTTGCTAGAAGAGACAAACTCTCCACAGTGAAAGCTTAGAAACTATACCTTCCCCCTCTGGCCCCCACCAGTCTAATTTGCAATAGGGTGACAGAGCTGCTGCTACCCAACCTAGGGACAGGTTTATTATAGGAAAAGACAAATTATCCCAACTAAGTTAATTTTTGTGAATCTTATCCATGTTTAATTCTCAGCATAACCCTACTTAATGTTTTTTCCTTCTTTCCCACATTTATAACTTCAAAAAGCTAGTATAAAAGTAGTTATCCATTCCTTTTTTTGTCTGTAGTGAAGGAATACATATATATGCATTTATATATAAAATAATATGAATTTATCTATTTATCTCAAACCTATTATTTGAAGTCTCCTTACATCTTTATCATTGTTATACAGACCATTTTTAACTTATATGTTAACTATGACGCTTTAATAGATAGGTAAATCCAAATTGAACATAACTACTAATTATGCCACTTAAAAATGGAGTTGCATAATGTAAATGATGAATGTATACAGCACATTATATGGTCTAAGATGCTATAAATGAAGCCTGTGTAAACTATATACTTTACAGCCTCCTCAACCTGAGTACAATCATATCTGAGCATCAGTTTATTCCTATCCATTTCACTGCGGTGGCCCAACCCTCTTTCTCTGCTTATTTGATAACCTCATACCTTTCTTTACCACTGGAGAGTCGATGTTAAAAACAAAAATAAAACTGCCATGAGCAGTGATTCAGATTCAGAAATGTGCTCTAAGTTCATAAGGTAAACCTTTTTCTTTTACTCTTTATGCTAGAAGGAAGACTTACAGCTGCTGTTGCAGGGGTATGTATATGTATTACACATCTGACATCAGGGCGGGTGGAGTAGATGGCCACATGTGGACTGAATCCTGCATTGTCAATGCTCAGAGTCGTACTTCCCTGATCAACTACATCTCCTAGGATGTTTACTTTAACCTGGAAAGTCAAACAAAGGAACAAAATTCAAAAAGTTTGCAACAACTACCATTATTTACAAACTACCCTCCCTTTCTTACTTGGTGCCAAATTTCCCCCCACACATTTAGGGCTCAGAGCATGAAAAAAAGTAGGAGAGCAGCCATGAATCTGTGTGTCAATAAACCACCCTGCTGTCCAAACCCTTGATAGCTGTTCGAAGTCCAGCCATGAAAGAAGTAAAGATAAGACCCTGATACAACATCTATTCCTCTTTGGTCTTAGCTGACCTTTCCTTGTTTCTGACTTTCAAAAATGAATTTCGTTAACATTTCCTACATTTTAAATATGAAGAAAATTCAGCCTCTGAGAAATTCCCAATAAGAAAATTAAATTCATAGGGACTTTTCAGTTTCATGGGAACATTAAAATAATAAATCCAGGATCAACAAAAAACAACAGCAGGGTCATATCAGGTCTTGTTCTCATGTTTGTATTTTGGTTCTGTGTTTGCTGGTGTAATGCTATCAATCTCAGTCTGCTACCCCTTCCAACTGGAGGTAGTTTCTTTACAGATACGTACTGACATGAAGAACATATGGCAGGTTCTGCACCAAAAGATGCGTGATCTAGCAGCTACCATTGCCTAAATGCCAATCTGTAACTTCACCCAGCTCCTCTGTTGGGCCTGGGGAAGGTTATTCAACTTTATTTCCCCACGTATAAAGATAAAAACTGATTCTACTAACAGTATTCCTACAGAGGCATTTCATATGTATGACCATATTGTCAGGTTATAAAAAGTTGCTGTTAAACTGAGGCTATTTGATGAGCTTCATCAGACAGGAAAACAAAACTTTGCTGCTCCACGTTGAAGCTGAAGACAAAGCAACAGAAAGCAAAGCTAAACCCAAAAAGAAATGCTGAGGACAAAGGATGCTAGTATCTAAGTAGTTAATCAGCTCTTCATCTGGTGGGTAGACATTAAAAAACAAATAACAGCATGATTATAGTTTAGAAGTCCATTTTATGAGCCACAAAAGTCTTTTAGAAAACAGGTTGAGCCTTGCTGGTTATTACAGCAGGTGAATGACGTACCAAATTAGAAGCTGAAGCTTCAGAAAAAGACAGACCTCTTGGAATGATTAGAATATGGTCATGTTCTTTGCTTACTCTTACCTGCAAAGGAGGAAGAAAATAGATTACTGATCTATTTTTGAATTTATATTATTCAGGGGGAAAACTAATTTGAATGAATAGGTAAAATAAAAAAAAAAAAATTTTATTCTCCAAAATACTTACTGTGATATAGGCATTTGGCAAATGTGCCCACCCAAACAAGTCAGCCAATCTATATAAACTGGCTAACTTGCAACGAGTAAGTTTTTCTCCCTTAACAAACGAGGAGGTATCTGTCCCAGGTAGATCATTGATAGGTGTAATCATTCCATGGCCTGAAAAACAGATAAAAAGAGATGATGGCCAGTCAGACAATTAAGTAACTTCTAGCTATGCCATGATCTTCCCGAAGCAGCGTATTTAAATTGTTAGCATAGCAGTACCAGCAATTATTAGACCGGAACTGCACTGCTGGGATTTCTAAGGTCTTTACTGAAACCTCTGTTACTTTAAGACAGTAGGAACCATACCCAGAATTTAAGTCTTCATCTCTTTTTCAAACATGACAGAGGTGACATACAGGTTTCCTTTGAAGTATCACTTGGATTTTGAGCTCTCTCCTGATTCAAGTTCCTATATAGGACTTGAACTGCGCTTTAAGACATTTGCCACTAATGAAGTATTTTTACATGTTACTTTGAAATTACAGAACACATTCCAGCTGGATATCTGACACCAATGTCTGACACCAATTTGAAGAGATGTCTCAGTCTGAACACTTTAATTTAGTCCTAATGAAGAAATTAGGATTAATGCAAGAGTTCTCAAACCGCTAGACAGAATAGATCCCCTCTTAACAGAAAAAGCACAAAGATCAATTTATCTCTTTGACTTGTGATGACACAAACATACACTCCTCCCCTTCACGAATGCATGATAACCCTTTGAGAGCCTTTGCTTACGGGGAAAGTTAAACCCAGAAGAGGTAAAAGTCATTTTGGTTTTCAACAAAAAGAGTATGTGCTTTGAGATTACTTGCCCTGTCCGAGTCCCTGGGCAACTGCAGCAGAGACAGCAGTTGGACCTGCAGTCTCACTAACCAGCCAGAGATGCAGAGATAAGATTATTTGGGGTCTCTGTTGTTCTCTTCCACTTGTTTTGTTAAATTAACTCTGAAGAACCATTTTGGGACCAGTTCTCAAAAGATGCTGAATGCTGGCAGCTGCCACTGCACTTCAGGCTTGTAAGCTCCCATATGATGTCCACCCACAGAACTTACATCGACCTTAATGTTTCAGTGCTTCACGACTTGGAAAGAAGAACTTGGGTGTTAACTGAAAGATCCTACTGACATCTTTATAACTAGAGTACATACTACAAGCTGTTTTTAACTGTGGGAGCTGTTTGTGTAACAATTTAGTTTGCCAGGCTATCCCTCCTCTTTTTTTTTAATAATAATTTATATGCAAGAGTAGAAAAATAAACAATCTAAATTGTTATGTATTTCACATCTCAATTTATGCTCATGTTAAACTGCTAATAGTAACAGGGTGCAGCATTTTGTTCCCTCAGTTAAACTTTTATTAGCAAATTCTAGAATAACTGAGTGTGAGGACTCCAAACATTTTGGATATCATTATACTAATCAAACAAATTGAGAGAAAGAAGCCTAAAAAGGAAAGTTAAGGCCACCATCTGTACTACTTCACAGCTGAAGCAAGCTCTGACAGAACTTCTATTCAAAGAAAGAGGAGATTCCAGCATTGCTAAAACCTGGTGATAATAAGAAAAGGAAGAGAAAAAAGTACAATTATATGCATAATTCACTTACTGAGTGAAGATGAGGAAAAACCTGCAAAAGAGCTTGCTGTAATGTATTCAGCAATCTGCTGTAATGCAAGCAGTCCAGTGGGGTTATTGCCCTTCTTCATCTGTTCTTGAATAAGGCATTCCAGATCTTCTCTAAAAGCCTGTAGAAACATTTGAGAATCATCAAGGAAACCTGGCTTTGATAGAAATAAGATTATTATAGGTGGGGCTGGTAGCTTTGCCTGTTATTAATGTTACATGACACTTCCCCTTAGACCTTGTTTTTAGCTGCTTATAACTTTGCCAAACTTCAACCATCTGACGTAAACTTTGTATGCTAAGTATTGGCAATTTGGGGAGTGGGAGGAAAGAGTTTGGTCACAGAGGGTTAACTATTTCCCAGAACAAGACAAGATAAAATGTATTTTTGTAAATGATAACAAAAACAATTTTTATCAATAATTAAAGAGTTTGCCGTATTTTGGAAAAGGTACTTGAAATTTGATGAGGATGTGTTGCTTTTAGTGCTGGATATTTTTTAATTCTGTAACCCCTCTGAAAATCCATCCAGATTTGATAAAGTTATAAACAACTGGAAAACTAGAGCTCATCCATGCTCAAGTAGTATCACAGACGTGCAAAAACTAGAAGGAATGCTGGGATGTCTTCTCCTCTCTATTTCTTGCCTTATCCCAAAGCAAAAAAACCTTCCCTCTTCTCCTGTATAAAATGTCTGCAGCCCTAAGACATAAACTCATGAAAAAGGCTTTCACAATATGAAATTTAATATACTATGCACTGTGGACAAAGCCTGTTCCTTCTAGATGATAGACAGATTAACCACTATCCAGAACAAATGCCTGTCCTAGGACTACTTCAGTCTTGACATTTCTAGATGAAGTAAATTCTGTTCCTTCAAACTTTCCTTAGAGGTTATATTTTCTAACCCTCTAATTATTTCTTGCCAGCATCCTCCAGCTTTTGTCTGAATGAGCAGTACGCAAAGCTGCATACAACACGAGCTGAGGTGTATTGCAAATGCTCTTGCTGGTTCATTCCTGAAAGACATTTAGTGTCTTTACCACACAGCTGACTCCTGTTATAACTCCAGGCTACTCCCAGTATGTAATTGCTCCTTTCAGTTTGCCTTCCTTAGCAGGGTACTTGCTCTCAATTAAAAAAGAAAATAGTTCTGTATGGCAAATGTAATTTCTTCACTGAATTTTAATTCAGTCCTCCAAAACACCAATCTCATGACATAGTCTGTTCATCAACAGTTTTGACTCTAAAAGAGAGTGCTACCAGACACCCAAAGACACCGTCAAGACTCTACTTGATATGGCCTCTCAGTTGGACAGCTGAGCATTCATAACTACACTTGAATTTCCAGGGTTTCAGACACCTGTGGTCTTCCTTAGAGTAGTTTTGTCAGGATCATGTGTACCTGACACTTACCAGATTTCCACAAGTAAAACCTCTAAAAATTCACGTGCACTGACTATGCAGTGATCTGTTACATGGATGTCTCTGTGCAGACCAGACTATGCATGCAGCATCCCCCAAACAGCTGAACCACCTCTTACTAGCCTGAAGATACATGGGCAAAGTCAGATTTTTCTCTTTAGTGACTGCTGTAGGTAAGATCTACGCAGCAGAGGAAGGGAGAAGATGGGGAAAAAGAAAGAAGAAACAGGGAATCAAGTGAGGAAAGGAATCTAACTGGGACTGGAAGAAAAGAAGTGGAGGTATGGGAGGCTGATCAGCACTGGGAACCCGTAAGGGAAACTGAGGAGGGAGGTAATTATGGGGAGGTAATTGTCAGAAAGGCAAACAAGGATTTGCGGAAAACAGCAAGTGGTTGGAGAAAACATCCTGACTTTCATCCTTCATCTAACAGCAGATGACTGTGAAACCCTCCCTTTGCCCCTCTTGCACACAGATAATATTCTTTAAGCGTACCACAGTCCTCTTGTCCCCATGCCTCATTTGACACACAGTGGCTGGTTCTCACTAGAACAGAAATTCAGTATTTTTTCCTCTTCTCATGGCTCAGCACGTGGTCCTGTGCCTTTTTTGCATGCTACTCATACTCTGTTGAAATGACAATTATTATTTATCTGACAAGATTTTTCTCTGGGCAGATAATTACTGTAAATCCAAGTGCTTCACAAGCATTAACTTACTAATCCCTGAAACATGCCTTTAAGGTGCAGCAGGGCCCTGTCATCAATTCCAGAGAATGGCAGCGAGGAGGTCGAGGTTAGATGCTTCCACCGATTTGGGACATTCAACCTGAGAGGCCCATTTGCAGAGCAATGGGCAGTAAGTAGCTTCTTACGTACTCAAAGCACAACTCTCAGTGAAAATTCACGTGCAGCACTGAGTATTTTAACACATGCTGCCATACCTCAGGGTAACAAGGGGGATACACAGAAAATCACAATCTGAAAAACCAGGAAACAGATGATTCAGCATCACCCGTGACAGCCTGGTTTAAATCCTTGAGGCTGGTTATTACCTGAATCTGAGCACCTCTCACTACAACCAAAGTGGTTTTGAATGAAATTCAGATGTGCGTGATTTATACAATCCCCTGTAGAAGACACAAGGATTCTTCACATAACTCAAATAAAGCATTTTGGTGGTCAAACAGCTCACTGCATACAAAAAGGAGCCAAGGTCCAACCTTTATGTTCTACCAACCTGCTTGAAAGTGTATCAAGTGTAAAATAACAACAGAGGTACTTCCTTGGCCCTTTGTACATCATATCCCTCACATTACAGAAGGCTTTTTCCCCCCCTTAAAAATCCCCAAAACCCATAAAACAGACTTTCAAGCACCAGCTCGCTTTTCTGCTAATGGTTCATCATGTGGCTACAGTTTTATGGCACTTTCTCCTTCTGTTACTGTGATCTATTAAGATTGCAGAGACAACAACTGGCCAGTCTATTTCATCAACAAGCTATACTAACACTTATTTTCAAATTCTGTCATTCTAAGATATTAAATTACTTCTCAAATATTCCTGAAAGAGGTCCCCTGCAAGAAAGCTCTGCCATTTTACACTCTGCAAGGCTGAAAAATGCTCTTTCACTCTTCTTTACAATATATATATATAAGGAAACTGCACATTTGTAGTCTCCCAGGGGCCACGTGGAAGACAGAATTCATGAAATTTATGGAAGTATTTGCTTGGGAGAAGATGGAGAAAAACAGTTATCTGTATTACATTAAATCACTCTCACTTCAATTCAACAAGGACTATAAAAAGGATCTGCAAAAACATTCACAGTAAACTCTTATTAGTCATATTTGGACTTTTTTTTTTTTTTTTTAACCTGTACGAGTAATGTTACTTCTATAGCAGAAAAAAGGTAGTGTAATGTATTTCAGGCAATTTTTGACAGAAAGATTTTTTTGGTTTATTTCTTACTGTATTTTTAATTCTTCTGCTTTCTGATCATGCTATTTTCATTCTTCTGAGCTTAGTTTTGCTCTCTGATACTATCAGTAGTATATTATACACTTGCTGAGGCTACTACAAATGAGGCTTTAGTGTTGTATCAACAATTTTGTTAAACCAAACAAACAGCTTTCCTTAAAAATAATTTCAGAAATAACAAAAGATAGGTAAGAGCCAGGGCAAGTAGCAAATACGGAGGTTTGGGATGAGCTGTAAAACAGAGGTGAGGATATGGATGAAGTGCATAAAATAAAGTATGCAATTTATCCACACACCAGTGCGCAACAATGTTTTCTAGCAGAATGCAGCCTTCAGTGTGTCACGCACACGACTCACGCACATTCCTCCATACATATTTATGAATATTTCAATACCTTTCATTCACCTCTACAGACTTTTAAAACTCAGACCTGTATGTCCTTAGATAACCATCCCACATGTGCTAACACAACCTTCTTCCGTTTCTGATAATTCTGGATGGGCTCATATGAAGGGCATCACCTTCTTCTAGACAATTTACCTTAAATAATAGCTATTAAATGAATTATATTTATTGGAGCTTTCACTGTACAGCACCGATTTCTGTAAAACCACTAACGTACAGGGCTCCAATTTTGGGATCTGACCTATTCAGCAGCAGGAATTTGCTTCTGAAAAACTACCTGCAGCCTGGAGATCAAGCGGTTTGGTTTTGCTTTAATTCACGAGACTGTAATACATAGATGGCATTACACTGCAACTGCCCACAAGTGACCAAGTAAAAGTCATGCCCGAGAGAGATGTTTTCAAAAAGATGACAAACACCCTGCTCTGGCACAAAGCAGATATTTTTCAATAGGAAAGGTCACTAGTAATTTCAGATGTAGTATTCAACAAGAAAATGCTGACAAAGGAAAAACTGTACTGTCAGATGAATGAAAAATTACATTATTCAGCTGTATGCTCAGCATTGCTCAATAAAGAGAAAGTTTCAGCTCTGGGATTTAAATAGCTCTTTGGGTACGTGTGGTTTTTTTTGGTTTATTTGTTTTAAAACAGTAAAACTTTAGACATAAGATGATACCATAAGAGCAGTGACTTTTTACAGTGGGGTACTGAGAACCACAGCACCTCACGGCCGCCCATGCTGCCCGTCAACGCAGTTGCCCCGTCAACACAGCTGCACCACTTCTGGACTCGGCCAACATGCCTGTGCCTGCACCAGTGCTATGGCAAGGCTGCCGCCTGGATAACCCACCCTGCTGTCGCTGAGAATCGTTTCCTGTTTCCCCAAGCATCCTCTGTCTTCAGTGAGCTCACCTGCCCAGCCAAGCACCAAGTCCCTCCCTTGTTTGTGCTCGAACAGCACTTCAAGCATCCTGCTGAAAGTTTGCATAGAAAACAGCCCGTGGTATGAAAACTGGGCCCATGACAGCTCGTGGAAAGAAGGCAAAGCAACATTTCAGACAAGATGCACAACTAGGAGGATGCCAAGCAGAGCTTTTATTCACCTGGCAGCAGCCAGCCACCTAAGCAAATAGCCTGACCTCAGTATACAGCAGGCTGCAAATTCCCCTTCCACTACTGCCAGCTGAGGTTGCTCTCTTCAAAACTGCAGTGGGCTGAACTACACTAAGTTACACCAGAGGAAAACGTAGTTTTCTACTCACACCGTGAACCAAAGCACCTCCTGCATAGCCAAGCCTGTCAGCTGCTGAACTGACTGCCCTGAGCTGGCGGTACCTGGCTGCTCTGCTTCCATCTCACCCACCTTCTGAATGCCACTCCACTACCTTGCACTGAGACATGAATTTTGCCACAACTCACCAGTAATAATATACAGGACAGCTCAACCTGTTCCTAAAACTGTTTCTAGAACTCCACTGTTTCTAAACTTTCTAACTGTTTCTAAAACTCCAGCCAGCTCTTTTATACCAGCTTAGACAGCCTTACATGGTACTGGAGCCTGCAGAACAGATACAGCTTTTCTT
The DNA here is from genome assembly GCF_035582795.1 of Mycteria americana. Taxonomy (NCBI): domain Eukaryota; kingdom Metazoa; phylum Chordata; class Aves; order Ciconiiformes; family Ciconiidae; genus Mycteria; species Mycteria americana. Next base: position 12,563,672 of record NC_134370.1, read on the forward strand.
GACAGAGTCATTAGTTGCATGATTAGGTCAACATCTTTCTAGCATCATAAAATTACTTCTCCAGAAATATTTGCAATCATCATCCAAACACACATCATAAACTCAAGCAGCTTAGATGCAAAAGTCTTTCAACTTAGACCTGCAAGGGCTCTCTGAAACTCAAGAGTGAAGTTACAAGCCTCAGTTGTGACTCATTTACTTCCACTTGCTTTCAGAACCACAGTCTAAGTGTGAGCTGACGGTTTAAATTGGGGCTTTTAAGAGTCAAACCAACATTTGCATGTACCAGTTGACAACTGGTATTTTTCAGTCAACATAAGCAGAAAAACTAGAATAACCAACTTACTAGAATAACCTATTTTACATGTATACACATCTATATATAGCACAGAACAATAATGTTGCTAGACAATTTTAGTACTAATATATTCATCTTAGAGCTGCCTACTATGAGGATGTTAAGTATGCAGGCTCATAAATATTTTTACTATCTTTCCATGCTGTTTCTTGTTTGTTGACCATTGATTTCTCCATGTAGTCCTTATCCACTCAAAAGTAGTAGAAATAAAATAATAAGAAAAAAGTTTTCCCTGTAAATAGAGAAAAAAATGGCATACAGGTCATCTGCAAATACTCCACACCATCACAAACCTTTAAGAGGAGAAAGCATGTGCTCACATCAGGACTAATTACAAATAGTTTGATATGTCAGTCTACAGGAAAGTAGCTATAAAAGATATGTGAGGTCCCTACATTTAATAGCAGCACTGCTGTTAGCCTAAAAGCTGCAGAATAATACAAGAAACCCCTTCACCCATTTTCACTTTTGCCCATTTTTTATCACATTTTTATGTATCTTAAATCCATTTTTAAAAAGGGTCTAATTCAACTTATCTACATATAAATGCACTCAGAAAGAGTCTCTAAGCCAAATCACCACCACTGAAGAAAAGTTTCAAAACTTAACTGGTATTTTGTTCTTGACAGCGAAGAGACGTTAATTTTAACTCCTGTGCTGTAAATGCAGCTGCCCGTAAAGAAGACGACCTTCACCGAAACAGCCGATACGGCTTTGTAACAGGCTGTTTCAGGACTGGAGTTTAGATACAAACAACTGGTGCCCAAAGTGGAAAAGGGTGGAGTTCGCCACAAAAAAACCGCCAGTGAGTTAAGGCTGGCGGGGAGAAGATAAGCGTCACAAAAAGTGTTTGTTAACACCATGAAGCGGGGGGGAAGGGGATTCTCTGTTAAGACAGACAGAAATAGGCTCCGAATTAAATATGTGGAATTAGGTAAAGTTATAATAATCTCTTCACTTGCAGTGAAGCATGTGGGTATCTGGGCTGGATTCAGCAACTCGATTGACAGCAAGCTGGTCCCATACAGAGCTCAGCCTGCACCGGTTTTTCCAGCTCCTCTAACCTGGTACACACTAGCTTCCCTCTGTGAGCCAAAGCAGCATGTTTACTCCCGCGATAAGCAGCCTAGAGATACTCTATGATTAAAGCAAAACATGAAGCACTGAACTGTGCAAAGCCCACCTTCAAGCACACCCAGCTCCTAAAGTCCCAGTGCCAGCAATCCCCACACTCATACAACTGCTGCCATGACTGGGGGGTCTGGGTCCCGCCCTAGTGTTTTCTTGTGGAGTAAAGCCACGCTATGCATCTTGCTAGATAGAATATAACTGCTGAAATTTAAAATGCTAGAAGAAATCAAAGTTCAGTTTGTCAGGGGTCTTACACATTTCCAAGCACAATTAACTGTTTTCTCAGTAAGTGCAGGAGCAAGGAGGGTGGGAGAACATGTGGTGGCGATGCACCAGGACAGACAACGGGCAGAGCTCTCGCAGGGTGTTCTGGATGCAGCCAGGAAGGAAAGTCATCAGTCACGACTTTCCAGGATTTTCCAGGCACTGTTAAGAGCGTGTACTAAACCAAAGGATTATTTAACAGCCAAAAAAAAAAAAGAGGATTTAAAACTGGGTACAGCTAAGTAAGTCCTTTCCATTGTTAGTCATTACTCATACTGCAATGGAAACCCCTCTTCCTGCTCTCACCAGACCAATTTGATGCCTTTATTGTACAGAATTTACAAGACTAGTGAATGAAAGAAAAACAGTGGATTTTGTTACAATGCATTTTATTTTAATATCTCCTTATCACTTACCCAGGGAATTAATTCAGATCAGAGTATTATTTACAAATAATAACTTCAAATACTTATAGGAAATACATAGGAAAGTCATCAGGCAAAGGAGGATGGATCTGATTGTTTAATGATTTGAATCATCTAAAGAGCATGGCGCCAAAAGTACAACAGGCTCTCCAGACACCCCCCAAGATGACAAAAACCCAAACCCAAGCAGTTAACAACCAGCAGGAAGATTAGAAATATGGATGGAAAAAAAAAAATTGATTTAGAAACTGTTGGCATATATATCTAATGAAAATCACAGTTCAAACTAAGTGGAAAGCAGCAATATGGAAATAAGAGAGGAGTGAAAGGTAACTCATTTTTAGTGGAAGGAAGCAGGGAAAAACTCACAATTGCACTTGTGGTGCAGGATGGGTATGAATGGAACCTGTACCATCGCAGCTATAGAAATGGAAGTTAGGCAATGGGATTTCTTGGTTTCTCATAGAGATCTAGCGGATGGCCTTGATTTAAGACAGCATTACCCTGAGCACAAATTGCCCCTCGCTTAAAATGCTGAACTTGCCCGGCCCTCCGGCCTGCCCCAGGCTCAGTGGGATATTGTCATGGCTCAGAGGGGATCTTTAAGGGACATTTTGTGGCCTGCCTTAAATGACGTGCCAAGTAGAGCTCATCTTCCCCAGTGAATGAAATGCTGCACAGGTCGTATGACGAAAGCATGACATTAAATAAGCTATTGCGATCAGAGGAGGGCCACGACGCCTCAGCAGGAAGTCAGGAAGATGTCAGAGAAGACTGAAGCCAGAGGAGGGAGCTGCAATGCGAGAGGCCTGCTCAGCGAGGAGGTTCCCAGGGGAGGTATAAAGTTGTGAGCCCTTCCTGGCCAAAGGGTGATGCTCCTGAAAGATCTGAAAGGCTTTTGAACTTGTGGGAAAGAGCAGTGGAAGCCGAAACATGTGAGGAACTGAAAGGACTTTGATATTTTAAGAAAATAAACTGTTCCAAATAGGAGCGGTGTTGCGAAAATACTGGATGTTCACTCGATACAAAATAAAGTAAGCTAGACAACTACAAAAGCTGGAGAAAAAAAAAAATAAATCAAACCATCCTTCATCTCTGTCCTGATGGTTTGAAAATAACATAGCCAGAAAAAAAATTCAAGTGTGGGTGGGTTTACTTGTTTTTGAGGATAAAAATCTGCCTGCAGGCTGCATGCTAAGGCAGACCTCTGAATAGAGGAGCTGCTAAGCAGGACTGTTATCTCCCAGCTTCTTTGGGCAAGACCAGCCGGTGTGGGAGGCAGGGGTGCGTGTGCATATACAAGGCAGGAAGGAAGAGAGGCACAGGAGAGAAGTACCTTTTTAACCTCAGCATTGAAAAAAAAAAACCAACCAAACAAAACCATTTTGCAATCCTGATGGCTAGGCTTGAACCAGTGCCCTCACGTAATGGCAGCGCCGAGCCAGAATCGCTCTGAACGCCCTGCAGAGCTGTGATGGATTGGTAGGTGCTCTCTTTAGCCAACATGAAATTAAAGCAAAGCATGACGAAATCCTGCCAGCAAACTGCTCAGCTTAAAAAGAAACAAGCTCCAAATAACTGTGTTTCATATGTAAAAATGGCAAGTGCACGTCCAATGGGTCTCAACAAGCCATGTGAAACTTTCACTGGTAAATTCAAAACATGAATTGGGCATTTAAATTCCAATAACCAGGCATTTTCACGTTTACATATTTCAGCTGTTCAACTCATCACTTTTTACACAAATTCGACTACACTAACTTCTTCTTACATCAGTAAAATAACGAAATATATCTCATATAACAGTATATCTTATATATAAATTAAATAAGTGAATGTATCCTCTTCCATTTCCACTCTGACCTGTAGCTTTTCTTCAAATACAGTGGTATAAAGTGGATGTAACATATCCTTCAATGCAGTTTAAGCTGTGATCCTGATTTCCTGGCAGGTTACACACACAGTCCTGTTAGCTAAAGCCTGTAGTTAGCTTTCTTGCTGGTTAGATAATTGTTTCCCATGGTCTCACTTCACTGGAAGCACTGTGGCACTGCTGCCTGCTCGCAGAAACACCCAACGTCTTCCCTGGCCATTCTGGGAGGGCTGCATGGAGTTTCTCCCTGCTAGATGTTCATGCAGCTCCTCGATGCTAAACTGACTGTTCAGTCTTCACACACCATAACTGTGCAACCATTGCTTTTTTGAAGCTTCTGGTTGCTGTGGTGAGGGCACCAGAGAAATGCCAGAAGGAAATGAAGGCCAGGAGGACTTGCACACCATAACTGAAATAAGGGTTTTGACGATACAGCAAATAAATGTTTACTTTTGAAAGAGGTAGTTACTCTGTGTAACAAGCAGTATATGATTGCTTAGCATATAAAAAGACAAAACTGTTTTTAATTCAGAGTTAAGTTGGAAAAATCTAAAAAAAACCCCCATGTTTTCAAATTTTGGATGTATCATGGGTCAAGTATCTCAGATCTAATGTGAAGCAATAAAATGAGTCCACCGCATAAATGTAGTACCTCTCCTTTAAAAATAACGACACAGAACCTGAACCTTCTGAACTTGCAGATGTTACTGAAATAAATTTAAATGGCTTTATCTTAAAGATTGGCCAGCAGTACCTCTGGATGCTATCAGGCTGCTCAGACCCAGCTGATCTTAATTTCTTTCTACATTTCTAACAGACACAGAACAACAAACATGCAGGTCCTATCAGATTTTCCAGGCCATCAGGTGCTCATGGGTTACATGCAGTATTAAGCAAACATGTCTGAGAATTCACTTATAATGTCAGGACGTTCTTCGTGGGCAGTGGTCATAAAACTCCTATAATTTGTTTAAGACTTATTATGAACAGACTCTAAGACATTAGCAAACATCAGAGGTAATGGGAATAGCTTTCCAGTAGCTTTTAAATTATTTAATTTAGAAAAGGGAAATTCCAAATCAATATGCGCATCAAACAGCACATCAGAGAGATGCAGCAGTCTGATGTCTGAAGATGTCTCGTCAGGACTGTAGCCCTTACAATAACATGCACTGCACAAAATATACCATGGTTCCTGAAATATATTCTCTAATTTATTCTCTTGCTAAAGGATTTAGATTTTCCTACTTGAAAGAAAGAAAAAAGCTTGTTAATAAAACAGATTAAATCAGTACCTAAGCTTCCTACTATGACAGTGATTAACCCTTTAGTTTACACCATCATTCTTTGCTCAGAGAAAGCGCATGTTCCAACAAGCTCACCTCAAGTCCATACATGCTTATGTATTTTAAAGAAAGGTATTATTCTTGAAATATACACTTCATATTTACTAATACTTGCCAGAAGATGAGTCAATGACTATTTCTCTGATCTGAATGCATATATCTAAGACTGCGTGAAGATTTACCAGCAAGCAAGCTTTTAAAGTATGTCTGATAACCTCTCTTCCTCTTCTTCCAAAACACTTTCAAACTATTTCCTCCTCGATGACTGGAATAAACCAGAGAAGCAACAAAGCTCTATGCAAACTTCTAACACAATGTAATTCTGCAGCTATAGAACCAAAACCATTATGCACAATACTCATTAATTCAATCCTGAACCTGTGTTACGCAGACCAGTAACAGGAAAAATGCTTTCTGGCCCTTTTGTGACAAATATTATATTCAGGAGGAGACAAGGTAATAGTTTTCAGTCCTAACTCTCAAGAACACTATGGCACATCGCAGCTGGAACCTGGAAGAAATAATGCAGTTTCTATTCCCAAATCAGTTATGAAATTTGCTTGATGGACATTCAGTCACAGATACTGTATTAAAAACGCTTTTATTTCCTCACATGAGAAATCATAGCAGGGTTCCTATAAATTTTCTATTTCAAGATAAGAGACAACAAAAGGAGATACTTAAGTGAGGAGAACTGGTAGCTCAGACACCTCCTCTTCGTGCCTGATCACACACTCAGCTCCCACGTTCCCACTTCTCCCTGGCAGATGCCAAGAGCCAAGCAGGCGGCAGGCCCCTGGCTTATTTGGACAACTGTTCCCTTACACAACAAAAACTTGCAACTTATTGGCAGCTCCAAACAGTCCCCTTCCAAAAAGTGCTGGGCTCAGCTTCTCTTGCAGCACAACACTAACAGCAGCCCAGCGGCTCTTTGTCCTCCAACCTTCTGTTAAAACAGTTACCTAGACTCAGGGGTTGTCCCTTTCCATCTCCCTTCCTAAAATTTGCATGTTGACACTGCATCTATTAAAAAAACCACAAAGGCTGCAGAAAAGGCACATCTATTACATTTGGCAGACTTGGCAAAAAGTCCCCCAAAATGTTAAGGAAATAGTTACGCTCATCAGATTCAATACTGCCATAGAAAGGATCAAAGAATAACATACATACAAACCCAAACAAGACCTCTGTAACTTATTCTTATCTGTTAGGCTAAAGATCTAGTCTTTGCTACGAGTACTGGCTATTCATAATGTGAATATTTTAACAGGAAGGAGCAGACTCCAATCACATTTTACAATTGAATGTTTAACATAAAATTATAATGATTAAAGCATTATGCAATACCTCCTTAGAGTTTTTTCTTTATAAAAGAGGTTGGCTGCAAAACCAAGCTTGCACAAATTGACTTGAAACTAATAAATTCCGTAGTCAACAGGTTCACATTATACTCAGAGCAACACACTGATCCAAGAGGCACTCTACGACAACACTTTAGCAAACAATCCTGTTATTCATGGATGACTATAATAGCGTGATTACTAACAGCTGTTTGCAATCTCATTACGTATGGAAAAGCTTCAAAAAAAATTACAGAAGAAGCACCCCAACTTACCCAGGAACTGAAGAGAGAAGGATCTGTAAAGCTGCTTAACTCTTTCCCAGTCCCATTATCCTCATTACTCACATTATACCCCAACACCCCCAAAGGCTCACCCTCGCACAGTCCTTACTCACTCCCTATGGCTTCAAAATACTCAAGGTAACAGCATTACTTTCCAATGTATTCATCCGGTTAAACCCAAAGAATGCACGTACTAAAATATAAATTAAAACTAATATGAGAGTGGTTCAATAGATTTCATAGTTTTATATGTAGCTTACACAAGTACTGAACTACACAACCAGTATATGAGTGCTAATATGGCCAAGTATGGGTATGATCACCCCCAAGGACATGAAAAGAACACATAGTCTAGCTTTTAAACAAACTTAACCTAATTAAAAATGTTAATTAAAGCATTCCTGCTGCAAATGATAGGTTAATATTCAAACCCAGAAAGTACGTAATGCCCTAATTTGTTCCTATTTGACCGGTGACTCTTTCACTCTCTTCCCTGCCCCTAAGTTTTAATTAAGTACAGTGCAGCCAGCCAGATCTTTTTGAAATACTGCAATGAAGCATAAGAATATAAAAGCATCAGGAGAAAAAACAACACAATAAAGGCTGCTTGTTCACAGACAAAAAACTACACAAACAAAATGCTGGATAATCTGTTTAGTGACTCTTCTTAGAAGATGGTCCAGAGTTATTCTAGGTAGCCGTGACACAGATTTCTTTTTTTAAGTCTCAAAAAGTTAATCAGGAATCTCAGAAAATAACACACTCTCATTCTCATCCCCTCTTAATCCCACTCACAGGGCTCTGCAGTATCTGAGTGACCCTCTTCCTTTGCTCCATCATATTGAAGTCCTGTCTCAGGTCAGGAGACATATTTCGCTCCCGGATATACTCTGGGTCGTTCTCATTGATGCGATCAAAGTACCGCTCTTTGTGAGGCATCGTGGCCAGGGGAGGAGTAGTGATCACCACCTGACTGGCATCAGTACTCATGCTTCAATGCTGTGGAAGGTAGGCTTCACCTGAAAAAAATAAAAAAGAGCGAAGAATGATTAACAATTAAAACAAGGGCATTGAATATAACTTCCATGTCTGGACACAAATAATGTTATTTTTCATCTCTGCAGAACAACATCTAAAATGAAAGGAGAAGAAGTGAATAATTATCATAATCAGAAAACTAAGGAAAAATTCTAGAAAAAGTGTTTAAAAAACCATTAATGAGTTCTCTGATACTGCATAACCATCTCTATTCAACTTAAAAAAAACCCCAACAGCACACAATTAAGAATTATGACATTCAAAATGCCCATAATATATTTTATTACAAACTTTCCTGTATCATTTTACATTGCACTCATCACCCCCTATGGTTTTCATATAGCTCTCCTTCCTGACATGTTCAACCAAACACACCCAGAAGACGGGGCCTCTGTTTAAATCCGCTCAGAGCTCATGTCCAAACTTGAACGAAGACATTCCTCAATTACAGCATTTCCGAAGCTTCTCATAACCCCAGCTTAAAGATGAGGCGCCAAGCTGCTCGAAGACTGCCAGGGGATCTCTGCAGAGCGTCGGCTGGTGCCTGCGCTTTCAGGAGGAACTTGGAGACACCGAGGGAACTGCAGAAAAGGCTGTACGTTGGGTTGCACAGGATTGCGGCTGCATCCACAACAAATAGCTGAGTTTTAGCTTTTCTCCTCTTGTGTGCAATTGTACACAAAGATTCTCACTGAAGCTCATTACTTTGGAAAAAAAATGAAGCTCATTACATTAGGAAAAAAAAAACAACAAAAACCCCTTTCATGTCTTGGTAGAAAGCTATGCTTAAAACTTCATTTAAAAAACGTGATAAGCATTTGTAAACACAAACAGGACTGGATCAAAAGCAGAAAAGCAGACACCTGAATTTTCATACAAAGAATCAGGCTCAGAAGCACACTCAGGAACACCATTCCTCAAATGGGTACTGAAGAGGGACATTTTCTCAGGTTTGAAGAACAAAGAAAAGCAAGATTTGTAGGACAAGATAGTGTATTATGAAAATACCTTTTAACATGTGAATATCTACATTCAATAATACATTTAATATAAAAATATTTGCATGCAAATGTATTTGGTATGTAAATAATTCACGTCTTCAGAGGAAAAAAAGCCAAACATTAAGGGGTGAGAGTTGTTGAGCAGTATTACACAGCATGGTTTGACATTATGGTATCAGTGATTTAAAGTGTCCTTGCTCTGTGGCACAGTTCACCCATCCCTTGTTTGGGTCAGTGCAACTACTGTTTGGGATATTCTGTGAACATTGAACTGACATGGAGCATCTGAACTCTTCTAACTACAACATCACATATTTTCCAGATGAAACATTTGGGGAGATCCGTGTTAAAACCAGCTTCAGCAACCCAAGCCCTCCTCCTGCCTGCAACAAGCCCTTTTGGTCCTTGTGCTGCACTCTCTGCTGCGCAGCCACGCCATGAGCCAGGCTGGAGGATGCAGTTTGGTTTTCAGCCAGTTTCCCACACTGACACCCAAATGGCTTTGCTGGCACGCTGCAAGGGACAGTGCAAGGATGAAATCCTGGGGCACTGCAGCCCTGCTACCAAATACAAAACCCCAGAGAGAAAACAAGACGGATACCACCTACGGAGTAGGAAAAGCATTAGCAGATAAAGTACAAGAAAACCACATCTATGACTTTCTTGCATATTAGAGATTATGACAAAATTTGGGATTGAGATGAACACAACTAACACCCTTCTAAAAAACAATCACTACACGTTATAATTGTTTTTGTTCTTTACGCCCTCTTTTTTTTTTTTGAGGGAGAAAACACATTCTGGAATGCAATGTTATCCAGCTGCACACACAGAGCTTCCAGGAGGTACCCAGCATACTGGATGAACGTACCATATTCTGGGATGCATAATTTCCATCCTTGGAGGCAAGCTCCATGAACTCTGATGGCTTTGTTATCGAGGTTGTGGAAGCATACCGGTGAGTTCTGCATTTGCTGCTCGGGTGCAATCCGAGTTCATTCAGCGTTTGCTGACTAACCACCGGGAAGTCTGCTATGTGTGATCAATTTGGGGATGCTGGGGAGAACGCAAGGGGCTTGCATCAAGGAAGCGGGGGTTTGGGAAAAATCTAGAAGAAGTATAAAATGAGCTTAAGTTTTTCTAAAGAATGAACTATTGTTTTTTCCAGCCGTGAGCACTGAAGAAGTATAAACCTCTTGGGACAGCCCAAATACCTCCATCTGACTCAGAACAGACACCTTCCAGCACCTGCTGGTAACTGAAAGCAGTCTAGAAACGCAGAATGCAAGAACCTTGCTTGGCGACCAGCTGCAGCTCCTGCTCTTCAGTTACTTCTTCCCAGGAGTTGCCTTATGCAACTGTTTTTCCTAAAATGTTCCTGAGTCCCGCTAACCCCAAGTGGCAAACTGGCTTAACTGCTGATCCACTCGCTTGGTTGGACCAACTACACGCGTGTCTGAACTTCAAAGAACTTTTATTGTTATTATTATAGGTTTACAGGACATAATTAGTTCAAGTCCGTTACTTTAAAATTCATTCTTACAGTGACAGAAAAGCGCATTCATCTGTAAAAAGACACGAGCGTGGCTGGCAATACCTTAAATCCACAAAAGAGATTTTTTCAAATTGTTTTGGAATTCATTTTTTCCTCTTTCCTTTCAGACTGGTTTGTTACCTCTAGCCATTAAGATTACAACATTAAAGCCCTTGTACTACAAAACTCCCTCCATTACGGAACATAATATGGGTATTGGGTCCAGTTGTTCTTATTAGGTCTGGTTCAATGCCCGCTCTGTTGGGCCCAGGCTGACTCTCATATAACCCCTACTGTTCGGCTGGAAAATTTTCAAACAAATCAGCCGTTCTTTTATTATTTATTTCCATCTTGCACTTATTTTTTTAAAAAAGGGACGCTTGTTAAAAATGTGCTCAGCTTTTGTGAATCTAAAAATCTGTACCTCCTTCTCAGCACAGGACTGGCGATGACACAGAAAATCCAGATGTCAAAAGCTAAGAATTGTGTTAGAGGATTCTCTCCCCCTCCCCATTTTTTGGTGAGATTCTTTTGCCCAAAAGAAAAATCAGCTTTGCTGCAAGGCTACTTTTGGCTTCCACCCTTTCAATGATGCTCATGTATTACAGAAAGTGAGCGATCATCTTCCTGAGTGATACTAGCCAATGTTTCTTATGCGTGCTATGCTGCATACGTATAAGTAGTTCCACAGACTGAGGCACAGGTGGAAATAAGAGACTGTACGCCCCTATAGCAACAATACATTATATCTAGACCGGTCAGAAAGGACAAACATACACAGAGAAATCAAACCTAAACTAGGATCTGATTTTGTCCCAGTGAGAGGCATCACTCTTCCTCAGCTGAGACACACATTTTAGCCCACATTTTGGCCTAACATGCATATGCTGTCATACCTCAAAAGAGATTCATGTCATCTCAAAAGAGATTCGAAGTATACAGAGGAGCAGTTTTCCCACCTATGGGTCAACTACTCCAATGAGGGGCAAAAGAAACTAAGAAGAACAAGTCATCATGTGTAAGGTTTTTTTATACAGAATCCCCATCTCTGCTGAAAATACTTTTAGGGACCTGTGAAACAAAAAAGCTCAAAAGCTCTTGCCACAGAGTAACTTGTTAATCTAACTCTGCTTCCCCCTGACTAGTTATGCCCTCCTGGTTCATGCTGAACTGAACTCTGATACTGCTACAGAAGAAAACAAGTCATGTCCTCCCGTGCTTTGATGCCTTATATAGATCATGGGTTTGGCCTCCATATCTGTTCCGTACTTTATACCTGTAACCGCGCTACAGGGAAAAAGTAGAGCATTCCATCTTTGTCAGGAGGATATGCATCTCTCCACTTAGAAGTAAGTTTTATTTAACAAAAGCTTCCAATTTATTCCAGGAACTTGGAACTGCTGATTTTAGGCTGCAACATTAAGTACTGAGCATCCCCATCTGACACTTTGTAAAGTCCAAGTAACATGCTGTGCTGCTTTTGTTGGAATAACTGTTTTCAATGTCAAATCACAAAAGCAGCTCAAAAATAATAATGAGGTCAGAGAAACAAGGAGTACTGAAGGGAAAAAAAAAAAAAGAGCAGGAGACCAAATGCAAGAAAATTTACCTTGCCAAAGAACACCCCAGAAAGCACTGACTTGATATATTTATATCTTTCATAATGTACAGAATGTATATAAAAATAAATACCACCATAAGAGAAAGACAGAGCAACAGAAAAGGAATCAAATCATTAGATCACCTAGCAACGAATCATTAACCTACCTTATACGCTGACTTTTTATGGCTGGTTTCAGACATCCCCATTTTCTCTATGCAGTACAATCCATCTGTTTGAGAGTTTCCAGTACTGCAAACCAGCAGCGTGCACACTGCATCGTTAACTGGTAAGAGTGATTTTAGGTCTGAGCACTCGAGCTAGACTATACTGCATCTGAGCATTTCTTTTTTAAGGAGCGCGCTGTGTTATTCTGCTCTTGCTATTTCTCGCCTGCTTGTTTTTAAGGAACAGTCTGCTCCTTCTTCCCCCCATCCAGTATCTTGTCTGCCAGGAGACTTGTTGGAAGCAAACTGGGTGTTTCTTGATCTCTGTTCCAGCCTCCCTATGAAACAGGCAGGTTCCAGTCTGAATTAAAGCCTTGGCTTCAGCCAACACTATCAGCTGTGTTCAGTAAGCTAGCAGAAAGAAACACGCTTAAGGAGCATGAGGGAATGGTTAAGAAGGGCAGGAAAACACGTAGGAGAATATGGACTGAGACAAGGGTTGCCATTGCTGTCTTCTGGCATTAGAAAGTCAACTGTCCATCCTCCCTCCTATGAATATTAGTAATGACGTATAATTGAGTAAACGCACCTGTTCTACAGCAAAAAAATTATTTGGATAAACACCTCAAAATTAAATTCATTTTTTTATTCTCCTGATCAGGAGATCAAATACCATAAATATCTGACAAAGCGTTGACAGATTTTTTTTTTTTTTTTTAACATTACAACAGGTTTGGGTTTCATTTATCAGTCTCACCTTACACACTGGTAAGACGAGCAAGACATATGTTCAGGTGTTAGCATTTTCTAAATGCAATTTGTGGAACTGAAAACACTTCTGCTACACTAGATAGGTAGCATTTGTGCAAAATTATTTTAACTGATTTGACTAATATACAGTGATCCTATACGCAAGCACTCAAGTCAAACTACACGCTTAAATTGACACACAGTAGTATTTGCATTAAAAAAATAAAGCAATCACACCTTCTCCCAACCTTCCCAGCTGTTCAATTTTTCTCCCTGTATCACCTCTTCAGATTCATGCCAGCAGATGTTTGTAAGGGCAGATGGTGGAATGGGTAGGAGAAACTAGTCTTTGGCCAAGTTTAAGTTTTTGTTTTAACTTTTAGGTTTTAAAAATGGATTTATTTTCAGCTGTATCAGTTCCCCTAGCCAGTTAACTGCATATCTACACACGTCTGTTCTGAAACAAAGATGGTGATGATATAAGGGTGTCTAATACTGTTTCTTCCAGTAGCAATGCAGGCATAAACAATTTGTCATACTACAGCCCAAACTGGTTACAAATCAAATATTCTAATCCAGCGCTGCATATTTAATTTAAGTCTTTCTGCTTTTAAACAGAGTAAGCTAATGAAATAATCATCATCTCCTTTCAGATGCTACATTAAAGAGACTATGTGGCAGCAGTATAAGTCTTTCCTATATATTGAAAGAAATAAGAACTTGAGTGTACTTGAACCTTGTTTTTGTGTTTCTGTGTTAAATCTAAAGCATTATTTTTTGCCCAATTATATAGTGCAATATAAAAGTCAACATAAATATTGAAGCTGTGCAACTCACGCTTTACTCAGTGTAAACTGGAACTGAGCCAGCTACTCTTTACTGTCAAAAAGTGAGATAATGTAGTGGGTTGCTGACAGCCACCCAAAATATGAGGACTATACCTTTACCTTTAACTGAAGATGTGACATTTTTTCTGTGTTAAGGAAGGCTCCTTATAATGCACCCAGCCTGTAGCAGGTGCAGTCTCCACCTCCACAGTTGCAGGCCAGCCTGCCAACATTTTGCAGCACAAGCAGTGAGGGGAAAAGCCCCAAGCCTAGAATGATGGTTTGATGTATCCAATATGCTCTACCACATGGCCATAAATGCTATTTGCATGTGTTAAGTCTCATAAATGAACCTGTATGCTTAACCCTATAGACCCGAACTACTTTAATCATTCAAATATTGGTATTCTTTCACTGCTGCATGACAGTTTTTAATGATGGAGAGAACTCTTGACGAGCAAGTTATCTAGTTACTATCATCCAGTGACAGGATGATAGAAAACAAAACCAGTCTCAAAAGGAAAACCTTGAGTTCAGATCCAAGGTCCATCTTGCCCAGTATGGAACCTCCTGTGCTGAGGAAAGGCTGTATGTAGCTGGGCTGTTTCCATTGCTGTATTGCATGACCCTTAAGCAGTCAGCAACGTAGGGGCTTCCTTGCTTCACTCCATAAAATAATGTTTTCTTATTTTACTAGCAAATTGTTAAGGTTGTGCAGACAATAAAGACCATTTTGAGATTATACTGTTCTTTACACAAAACATTAAAGTCAGAACAAATCCAGTCACACAAGCAAATTGGTTACAGAGAAGTTAACAGAGGAGGAATTCAGAGTTTGTTGGTGAAATGATGCACACAGGTACTCCTGCATTGCACCAGGAAGGGGATGGCTGCACCATGAGAAACACAAGAAAGCACTAAGATGTCATTGCGAGAAAAGGGGGATTCATAGCACATGTTGATTATTCACTATAAATCCTCTTTTACTGCTGGACACAGTTTGCCACACCAGTTATCTGTAACACTATGATAAAAGCAAATGTGAACTATTAATTTGTAACTTTAAAGACACACAATAGATTGTGTCACTAAAACCTTGCTTTAAGAGAAAGAGGTCAGTCACCCACAGATATCACATTGGTTTGTTTTTTCCCTTTCCCTAAACTTGTGCCTTTACAAGAAAATTCTTTGCAGTAGTTATATTTCCTCCTTTTATTTATTTGTTATTTTTAACAAGTACCTGATTCACTGCAATTTACCAGAAGCAGCTTTAAAGCTGAGTTATATTTCACTCATATGTAAGTTTTATTTACATATGTAAGTGTATACATATATTTTGAAATAACATTAAGCTGCACTTTGGAGTGCTGATAGTTGTCACCTCTGCTCAGGTTCACAGGGTGAGTGGTCCTATGAAATGGTATGGAGTCTGTGGATGGGGACTACTTCCAAGGCAATTTAAAACAATCACCTCCTTAAATAGAGTAAAAACACCAGAACAGCTAATAAATTAAATCATTTGGTAAACTGTAAATAGCTTCTGTACTTACTAGACTTGAAAAACATGTCAGTTGTACCTCACACCCACTTTTCCCCTGTTTTTCTTTCATCTTTTATGTTATACTGAAGTTTGCGAAAAAGCACAGTAAAAGTGAGCTCTATGAGAATGTAAGTTTCTCTTGGTTTAAGCTGTTTTTCTATAGAAGCATTCAATTAAAATTTCACACATAGGATATGAGATCACTCAAAAATATCTGAACACTGAGCTTAAATAACTTGTTTCTATCCAAAGGCAAGACTGCTGTCTGGGAAGAGTGTCCTCACTGTAGCAGAAAGCTAAGGAGACGTACAGGAGCTGCCAGGGAAAAGAAAACCTCTCCCCATGGCATACGCAAAAAGCTGCTCTCGCACAAAGCACAGATGCGCTGAATGACAACAATGGAAATGAAGTTACTTCCCCTCATTTAACATTTTTCTGCTCTTTCCCACTTTGCTCCAGGGTAAAAATTCATGTGGCACTTGCAGAAAACCTCCTCCCACCTCCACTGCTCCAGAGGATTTGGTAAGGACCACAGCAGCATGAATTGCTGCAGATTTTCAAGTTGCAAGCTTTCTGAAGCTGTATTCCCTTACAGCGTTTAAGACTTCTACAAAGAAGGAGGATCTGAATGCAGAAGACCTCTGGCAGAGGAGCCAGCCAGCGCAGCGATGGCAGCAGCGCCACTGCTTTGGGCGCAGCATTTGCTCGTGACCACGCTCAGCCAGCTCACAGGCAGCAGGAGCACTCGATCTGCAAGAATTCCACCGAGTGTCCTCTGGAAGTGGTTTCTTTTGGCAAATGCAAATGAAGACAAAAGCACTGGCTCGAAGCACCTCGAAGCTTAGACATTATAGAGAATAAACTATGCATCCAAATTTAATCACTTTTAAAAGTATGTTAAGAACATATCTATTAAAATCATCTCTAAACAGTAGTTCTAGATGATGAAAGCACATGAACACGTGCATAACTCCAGCATGTCAGCAGGCCATGGGACCACAGGAAGGTCCAGGCACTCCGGAGCAGCTCCCAGCAGCACAGCCCACTTTGCAGAGCCAGCTCGTGGATCAGTGCAGGCCCAATGTGCTCTCTCAGACTGGCAGTGCATTTTGGCTTTTGCGGACTCTGTTTTGTTACCCCTCTTTTACAGATGACAGCATTTACCCATCCATGTAAAACCTGTTTGGATGCTTGGAACAAAAGTAATAAATATTATTAGCAAATATTTACATATTTCATAGAATCCATCAGTGATCTCAGCACTTACTGGGTATTAATGTCCTGTCTTTACCCATTGCCGACACTAACTGATACCCTGCAGAGTTAGTATCTATATGGGATACAAGTAAACTGTACTTGCAGAGCAAAAATCATATTATTTGTGTTTGACCTTACTTAAGTCAGGGAAACCCTCAAAATAGTGTCAGGGAGCTTTAACCCCAAATGCATATTTCAGTTTTATTTTAAAACCAGAAATGAAGACGTGAGACATAAATATCAGTTTTCAATAGGAATAACTGCTTGTCTTTTTTGTTTTAAGGATTCTGATGAAACGCAAATGCTGCTTCAACTTTTTGTTCTCATGACCCAGCTCTTATTCATGCTACAAAGAGACAGACTAGAACACAAGGCAGGGGGGAGAAGGGGAGTGTATTTTGAGTTTATGTAGTTTCAGAGATATCTGGGATGTTGGTAATGAAAAAGTAAGGTAGTATTTTCCAAAATATTGAAACTTTAAGACTAAAAAAAAAAGATTTTTATTAAGACTTATTTCTGCTTATCTACATGATCACTTGTGGCTAAGTTACCTAAAAATATTTCACGAGTTAGTAGACAACAGAGAGCTAAATTAAAAGATTACATTCTGTTAGTACTTATCCATGGTAAGCTGTGAAAGTACACAAACACAAACCCCACACACATACATAAGCAATGGCTGAAAAATCTCCCTAAATCCTTTAAAAAAGATGAAACCCATGTTCGTCTACAACATAAACGACGAAGTTATCTGTGAGAAAAGACATGTAACTGGAAAAGCTGATTGCAGTCAAAACCTTTTACATTTTGAAACACTCTTCCTCTCCCTCTCTTGCAATGCGAAGCCTCCAACTTCCTCTGGTGACTTTTTTCTTGGGCATCCTCTAAACTGCACAGATGCAGGGGGAAAACAATTTCACTCTTTATGTGGACCGATATAGAGTTATGGAGTAGAAGAACCAAGTTTGTTACGTAAATAATTTTTTTAAAATCCCATTAATTTACACCAATCTGGAAAACACCATTTGGAGTAACGAGGACTACTCCCAGCAATCTGCAAGAGCCCTCATCGGTCACTGGTACAATGTATGACATTAGATAGCAGGGAAAACTCTTATTGATCCCAGGGCATATCAGCAGCCTTTTTGATTTATGGCAGTTTGATTACCCTGACAAATGTCATGGCCAAAGCAGCTGCCTCCTGGGTTTTGCTGGAGAGTCAGAGGCTGCAATGGTGGGCAACCCAGATGATCGACACGAGGCAACTGCTGGATTTTACAAATGTTTACATGAACAACCGACGTCGTGTATGGCAGCACGCAGCCAAACCTTTTTATAGCCCAAACCCCTGGAGTTCCTCCTCTTCACATCAAATCCTGACCTTTATCACTACCAACAGCTCGGTGTAGACCCCATTTAAGACCACTGTCACGCCACGCATTGACTACAGAATTGCAGCTCAACGCCCTCCACAACTTGTAAGTAAGGAATGGGAAACCCAGCCAACAGCTAATCTCTGTGGGGACATTTGTAACTGGAGACTTGAAGAAAAGATGAAATTGTGCCAGGCCTTCGATCATAAAGTCTTCAGGACAAATTGTATCTTCATTTATATTATGCACCACACCCTGCACAATTGCCCCCAGTTCATCTTGGGATTTCTGAATCACTCTATAAATTTTAGATAAGGAGCAATTACACAAGTCACCTTAGTACACCAATATCAGCTTGACCATGTCAAAATAAATTGGCTAGCTTCTTAAAAAAGGAATTTTAACATTTTGCTGACCTGTACCTACATTCTCACATTAAACAGAAAACAACAGCATTTCAAAAAAAACTGATTTATGAGAGTTATAGTCAAAAACTAAGAATGTTTTAGATAACACAATTGCATATACTGATTTTGCATATGAAGAACAGGCATAGTGGGAACGATATGGTTGTCTTAAGGTTTTTAATTGTAATTTAAAAATAGTAATTTTAGGGATCAATGAAAGTGTGAGACAAATGATGCCAGCCAAGCCCAGGCCTGACTGCAGAGCAGGCACATTGCCACTGATTGGCCATGAGAAGCATGGAAAAAAACCTAGGCATCTCAAGAAAAAAGCCACACATTTACTCTAGTAAATGCCTCAAACAAGCAAACTACAAATTGAGGTGCAGAGGGAAGGCTCTGTTGGTAGAACTGTAACAGCTGATATCAGCCATGGGATGGCATAGGGGACAAAAGTCTCTAAATCACTATTCCCAAATAATGTTGACAGTGTCTTTTCTCACGTCATTCAGTCTCCAAAGGATCTTGCTTTTTTCTCCATTACCGGAATTAGTTTTGCCTTTACATATGGGACAATTTTTCCCCTCCTTGGTCCATTTGCAAGCATAAATGTTAATGCATGTTACAACATAACATGAAAAAAGTTAACAAACATGCAGAATTTGACTGAGGTTATGGTCACATGCCTAATACATACAAAATTATAATCTTTATAGGACTTAAGTTAAACCCGCCTTATGCTACAGTTTTTCACGTCTTCCTGGCTGGCTTGAGGCGATCCTGCCCCTCCCAACTCACATGTTTCAGCTCCCCACCTCTCAAAACGCCATCCCCTAGCTGTGCCAGCACACCTCTCCATGAAGCTAGGGTCTAAACTGGATACACAGAGAGATGAAGGTTAAAAGTAATTTGGGGGAGGAGGGCAGGGGAAAGTATGGAGCAGAGAAGGGCCCCATGGAAGTTCAGGGGGCAGCCAGGCCCTCCTTGAAAGTTTAAAAGGCAGCTACTTAATTAGCTGCATTCAAAGCATGTTGCTTTAATTATCCTTCCCAGGGAAATCCCTAGGATTAACCGTGGTACAGGAACACTTTTTCTGTGTTTACCCACATTGCTAATATTGTCTTCAGCTTGCTTCAAAATAATTAAAAACACCCAGCCAGCTACCTAACCAGTAAAAACAAAGTTTCATTTGCAGTCAAAGTTTAACCTATATAAATATGTACATTAATCTCAGTTGACTTGGCCTGCATTTGACCTGCTTCTCGTCTCTGCCACCTTTTGCTCACGGTACTAGAAAAGCAAATTAAATTTAGAGAGCCAAAGGTCTTCTACACTTTCAGGAATGGAAACTCCACTGAATTTCAAGGACGCCAGTCTGAAGTCAGAGGGTTATTTCGCACTTGACCACAGCACTGAACACAGAAGCAGATGTGCCCAGAGCAGTAGTGAGCATGTCCCTGAACGAGTGCTGAAGATTTACTAACGAAAGCTTTGGTAGGACACACAGTGAGTCAGTGGGTATGGTGAGTCAGCATTAAGCCCAGTAGAAAAAGTAACTTTTTAAAAGTCAAAAGCAGAATATATATTTCATAATTAGTTTACTATTCCTTTCCAGTGCAAGCAAGTAATTATCTACTTTTATCCCATAATTCTCCTTCTCCATCATCACTCATAAGCGCTGAAAGTCTGGATAAAATAAAAGACACTCCACAAGAAACTACACCAGTATCACAGAGCATGGATGGCATCCTGGCATGCTACACAAAACCCTGGGGGCTTGCAAACATCTGTGATGGTTGTTTCTAGAATGTAAAACCAGCCTGACATCGAACACTTCTCCTCGAGATTTAAACCATCCTCTCTTTTGTCCTAAGGAGTTGCATGAAGCGTGAATAAAGCTGGCAGACTTTCATGTCTAAAGAGCAGCCGGTCCAATGTACCGTGGACAGAATTTCCTAGCAGTCAAGAGAGCACAAACACACACCATCCACCACAGACACCTTCAGGAGACTTACTTTCTACTAAAGCATTGTCATGCAAGTGAAGAAAAGCTTCTTCATTGTTTCTCTTAGAGGAGACACAAACCAGGCACTTGAATGAGTTGCAAGCACCCGACTCAGGAGTCCAGTTGCGAAGACCTCGGTTACAATTTTGAAGGCACATGCAGCCTTTGATCAGTCACGCGTGCAGCATAAAAGACTCTCCCTCAAGTCCTTCCCCAAACAATTCTTTCAGTTTTGACGTCTACTGTTTTTTTGTTTGTAATTTCAAGAAAATTCTGAAGCCAAAAAATACATTAGACAGATCTGTCTCTTAGATAAAACTATTTCAATATAACATATTATGACAAAAATTCATAAAATAACATAAAAGTTGTTTTATTTCAATTTCCAAAGCCCATTTGTAAACCTGGCCTGAAAATGGTATTTGCCTGTTTGCAATTAAACCTGCTTATGTTTATATTGAAAGCAAGTATCAGACATGTTACCCATGGGCTGGAGTTCAGAGTTTTAGTGCAGAGAGATGTGGGGGTAAATTTTTCTCTCAATTATACCATTATGAATCAAAAGCAACTAATTTAAAAATCAATTAACAATTGCTGTAAAAATGACATTGTGTTCTGAGCTTTGGTGATGCTTATTTTTGAATATTTGAATAACTCATGGAAATCACCCTAGGTAAACATGGTATTTCAGTTTATACCGTAAGAAGATTACTGATGATACAAAAAGATGTCTGAGGCTATACAGATTACATCTGCTTGAGGAGCAAAAGTAAATCACATCTTTTCTATAGCTTTCAGTTATCTTGTTCACTTATGTGTTGGGTGGTTTTTTTTTTTTTTTTTTTTTAAGCATCTGTAAAAACCTAAACACTGTTCAAGGAATTAAAGATCTCTGTATTAATGTAAGAACATGCCAAAAAATACCACAAAACTTGATTAATCAACTGCTGAATAATAGGTGATTAGATGCCTGCCAAAGGCTCATTCACAACAGCTTCCACAGACGTGCTGGAATGCTGCGGAGGACAACACCGACCCAGGGCAGCCAGAGCTCTGCATTAGCCACAGTGAGGACACAGATGAACCACATCTTTTTTGGAACTCATTTTCTAATCCAAAAAGGAAAAAAGGAATCTGCAGGATGAATCTGGGCCTAGGAGTCTAGTCTCAAAGGCTTCTGGAGGAGTAGCAGTGGATGCTGCTTTTAGAGTTGGGCAGTATTTAGATATTTTTTTTTTCTCTTTAAGATGCATTGTTCTAATTTGCTAATTTATTGCATTATTTTGGGCAGGGAGATAGCTGGATGTCTATTTTTTTTATCTTAATTATTGAGTGATGCTTCCATTATGCATTGGAACAAGCATTTAAGATGCCATTTGCGGGGTTTTTGTTTTGTTCTTTTTAATTCTCTGACAAATTGCTATGGGAATTTGGTTTCTGCCTGTCTCATCAGTATTACGTTCTCTCTCTGTGATAAATTATCAAAACTGATTAAAGTTTGTACTGCAAAGCAGTCAGGAAGAAGTGATGAAAAGCATGCAAAGTTTTGTGCTATATGAACAGAATTTTTCCTGAGACTTCTGGCTTCAAATTCAGAAAGCTGGAATTCATAATGAAAAACACTCCTACCCGGTGCACAACCCCTGCCTCTCTCAGAGTGCAATTACACAATTATTCTGTAAGAAACCTGAAGATAGGTTTTTGTTATGTCTAGCCTGTGTTCATTTTCATGTTACATTCAATATGGTTTTTGTAATTGGGTGATACTGGACTAGAATACTAGTGGTTTCTAGAAAGCTAAAATGATGGAGCTATTCCAACTGGTTTCTTTTTTTGAAGTTATTTTTAACTGTCACATTAATGAGGCACTGGATACAAAGCTTTTAATAATTATACATCTGATATCTAACCAAAAAACACAAGAGAGAGAAAGATAAATAAGTAAACAAACAAGTCCGTCCCATCCTGGCCTCTCCTGGCATGGTGCAGCAGGTTATGGGTATGCCTAGCTGCCCAAAAGTAAGTCAACAGCTATCCTGAGCTAACAGTGCATTTCACCTTTTCATTCTGTGTTAGAAACTATTGCCCACAACAGTAAGTACTCCAAGTCAGCTGTTTCATCCTTGTATGTGACATACAAAAAGTAATTACTAAGTGCTGCTTCATGTATTGTGACAGCACACCTGTGAATGCTTTCAAAATTGTGTTGTTTGGAAATGCAATTAATACTGCTAGGTTACTTGTCTATATTAGATAGGAATATCTTATACACCTAACAGGTTTTTGTACTTTTTGCAGCAAAGTATAAAACACTTTTAAATTGAGTATTTAAATTATCTCTTGGTTCTGCAAACTTGATCACAAGTTCAATTAATTATGTACACTTACACTTGACTTCTTTTATAGTCATTGCCCTATGATCAGATGGAATGAACAACTTGTACCTCTGCTCAACCTCAGCATCAAAATCCTACATCTTTCTCTTCTAACCAGTTATCAACTTTTATAATGCGCAAGAGAATTATTTTTTACCTTTGTACCAAGTTTGGCTTAAAGTAGCCAATAGGTTCAAAAGTTAAGTGCCAGGAGTGAGTACGTGCACAGTGTGATCAGGTAAGATCTCATTTTCATAGAGCAGCAGGTGAACAACAAGCAGGTATCTAGACCTCTCGCTGACATGCAGCATGAACCCAAACACAAGCGCAGAACTAAGTTCAGTCATTTAAAAAAAATTCCCAAGATAATGAAGCTGAACCTATGAACAAGCACAATTTTGCAAACATGGACACTCAAATAGGAACTCGGCTAATCATATAGAAGCGTCAATACTTCTCTTTCTTTTAATAATAAGTAGCCTTTGTGTCCATGGTGATAGTACTTCCCGAAACATGAACAAACAAAGCAATAGATATGTTTGGAAATTTAAATTTGTAGTATAAATTTAAAACCAGCATGAAGTCTCAAAGCATACTAAAGGCTAGCCAGTGTTAAAACTGGTATAAATAGCATACGTTCATACTTCTGAGAGGAGACGAGCATTCAAAATTCCCCAAGTGCCAGTGAACGATGACCTGAAAGAGTGAGTTCTACCTGAGAAATAAGACCATTCAACAGAATTGCCAATTGTACTGGTAGGGGCAGAACAGCTTGAATTTTTTTATTTTGTGCCCTGTTCTTCCATTTCCAATTGCATCATTATCACTAACAAAAAGATAAATCAATCCAAATCATGATATTCAAGTGATTCTATGTAACAAAAAAAAACCCCACCACATTTTCATTGTTATTCTTGCAGCTCATGTGACCTCCTCAGTACAACCATGACAAATGCTCCATTAAAAAAAACAAACAAAAAAAAAAACCCAAACCAAAACAAACAAAGCCAAACCAAACCAAAAATCTGAACAAATCCTTACGTAGGCTCAGAGCATCAGTTAAGAAATATAGCTGCTCTGAAACATTTAAAGAGAATACAAAAGGGCCTCTACAATCGTATAACCTTTGCCTCTGTCTGCTAGCATCACAGTTTACATGGTTTCCATGGAAACCCTCTGCAAACATATGAATGTGCTTGTTGCATTAGATGTCGAACAGAAAATCCTTTGTGGCAACTCTGGAGGGCCATGGCCAGTGCCAACCTCCCAGTGGAATAATGCCCTTCACTATGCCTTGCCCAGCAGGCTCATGACACACTTGCTCACATGGCACAGCTGCTGCCATCGCTTGTTTTTCCTCAACTGATAAAAAAAAAAAAAAAAAAAAAAAAGAGGTGCACATCGTAACTATTAAATATTTCTTCCCGCATGGAGAACCTGTTTTGCCCCCATCAAACTGATGGCAAAGTTGCTGGTACTGGACCCTCGGATACCACCCAGGAGCTGCAGGGTGAGGGCACTGACTGGGAGGCTTCCAGCAGGCAGGGGGGAATACATTTACATAATAAGTAGACAACTATCCAGAAAGGGAATGCAACAATTCTTCATTATTACATATTTTGAGAAAAACACATTTAAAAAAAAAATGCACAAAATTCTCAGCATGCAACAGGTACACCAGTCCAGAAGAGAAAACTAGTTTCATCACCCTGTTTCTCATCATGGAAAGATCAACTGATCTACAAATAACTCGCATACTGGATGGGCTCCTCCTCCAGCCACAGACAGGAAAATTCTACCCAAGACAGCCTGAAATGTCATCAGAAGGGCTGGTTTCTTTTTTTGTTGTTAAGGGTATGTGTGAAAGCTGAGGGACTAAGAAACTTGTTTCTGTTTTACAAAGGAGGAGCTACTGGCAAACATCTGAATGTTGTGTCCCATCTGACTTCCCTCAAAATGCATGTCCACTCTGCAGTTCTACATATTTTACCAGCATTGAAATAAGAGTGCTTCTAATAAAAGTGCACCTTTAAGACTAATGGCACACATAGCTAGAGCGTACCTTGTTTGTACATTAAAGCATTCCCCTATATCCTTATTCCTCTGAAACAAATTCCTAGTACAGCAAGTTTGACTAATTTCTGAGATATCAATGGCATAATTTATCTAATTGCTTACAGATGTGCACAGTCTTGGGAAGGACAACAGCTCCAAAGACTGCATTCAAGATAAAATCAAGATAAAATCAGGTCT
Organism: Mycteria americana; assembly: GCF_035582795.1. Taxonomy (NCBI): domain Eukaryota; kingdom Metazoa; phylum Chordata; class Aves; order Ciconiiformes; family Ciconiidae; genus Mycteria; species Mycteria americana. The sequence goes on from NC_134370.1 coordinate 12,588,817, forward strand.
GCGGACTCTGCATGGGAGGTGAAAGCCTGCCTATCCCATTCCACATAGAACTGGGGAGGCAGGCACCTTTTTGCTTGTGACTGGACACTTCACCTGCAATTCAGCCATTTCCAGCCACTCTCACAGTCACAGTGACAAAAATCAATGATGTAATAGTTTTGTCTTAAAACCTGAAGAATGAAGGAAGATAGATTTTGTACCAAGAAGAAAAAACAAACAAACAATCCAAACGCTTTGACTTTGCCAACACTCTGTTTCTATGTTTATTTCTTTCCCTTTCACAGGGGGCAGCCCTCCACACTCCCTCAGGGCCACCCCCACATCACACCCACCACCAGCCCAGTCCCCACGCACCGGCCGCCAAATTGTCTCTGAGGACAGCCAACCTCTCCTTTTAGCCTCGCCTGCACAATGAAGTCAACGAAGTAATGAGGGGGTCAGTCACAGCCCGCGTTGTTCTAATGCTCTAATAGCCCATTGTTCTCTTGCGGTTGCCTCAGCGAGATAAAACACCGAAGCCGGCGTTTCCTGAGGGGAAGCGAATTCCCACTGTGCGTCGCAGGACGTTGGCCAAGGGCTCAGCTTCACAGGGGGCCAGCTCTCGGCAGGGAGATGGTGGGTTTGTTTTTGTTAGCAGGCGGTTTGCAGGAACATCTGCTCAGCAAAGTGGTGGCGTGGCTCTTGCCCATCACCGCCTGCGGGCCCTTCCCTGCGGATCTGTGCAAAACCACGTTTACTCTCTCCGCACACGGCTATCACTATAAAGATACTACATTGACAGTCCCACGGCTAAAATTTGGCTCCTACCTGATCAATGTTTATGATCTGCTCCCTGCCTTAAATTGTAGAAGGATTGAAAACATAATGGTTGCTACTCAGCTGCAGTAAGTTTCCAGTGAGACGAGAGCCACAGCATGCGCTCAGGGCAGAGCGGCCCGACAGCGGGGCTGGAGAACCCCCAGCATTACATCCACCAGGTTACAGGTAATAATGTTTAAGTACTGGGATAGGAGAATGGACACAACAGACAGAAGTTAATCCAACAATACTGGAAATGATAAGATTGAGAAGTCACTCATTTTACATTTTCACCACATTGTCCAATAAAGAAGTGCACAGAACATCATTAATGTCCCGCTAATGAGACATCCAACTGCCCAGAACACAGCAATAATGAACATGAGCTCTGTTTCCACCAAGTCTACCAGAAAGATTTGTAAGGGTCTGCTTTCCCACTGACACAAACACATGACTCCCATTAGCCTTAATAAAGGACGAGTGCATTCAGTGGGAGAGAAATTTCCCAAGGTTGCATAACTGAACTGTGGCATGCTGAAGACACAGTACAGACTGCTAAGAGAAGTTAGCCATCCCAAAATACAGTTATAGGACAAATTCTTGCATAATTTTCCCATTAATTTGTTCAACTTATATCGTAGGTAGAACTTCCTCGCTTTAGCCAGTGAAAACTTTTCTTCAGAACTTTTCTTATGGCAAAATTACGGAAAAGCAAATCAGAGAGTGGGATGCTTAGCTACTATTTTTAGGCTGAAAAACATAACTTCAAATATGCACTTTTTTTATCTTAATGCATTGTCCCTACATACTATTCTTGACTCCACGGTATATAAATTCTTACTTCTGTAACAATGCAAATTTGTTGACAGGATGATAGGTTAAAGTTTATCTTTCAGGCTGCTTCCCTTGCACCAGTCAGAAAAACCTAGTTCTGTCAATTTATGTCCCTTTCACTGCTCAGCGAGGCAAGGAAATGGAGTGGAGTGCCAGAATGTGGAAACAATGCAAAAAACTAACGCCAGAACTGAGTATCTGACTCCTAGGCTAAGCTCTGCGTGCCCTCTCAAAACTTTGAGATTAATACTGCATATCTCAAAACTGCATTTAAGTAAAACCTTAATTCCAGATGTTGAAAGCATGATTAACCTGCTAAGAGTTAGAAGCTTTTTCTTCATCTTTTCTTCCCAGTTCATGTATTTTTAAATACTTGGATGCTTACCTTTTTTTTTTTTGGACACCAGAAAATTAATTTCATAGGCAATTTAAAAATAGTTGGTCATGTGTTTATCATAAGAAATCTAATGTACTCTAAGACATTCAATGCTATTATAATACATGTTAATGAAGGCTGCTTCATGTATTCTTCTGTAGCTTTAAATGAGAACAGACTACTCTATCTCCTGCTGCAATGACTGATAGAGGAGAATATCTAGCCTGCTACTACTTATACACACGATAAAAGTCCATTAGCACATATACTCTCACAGAAGTTTAACCACTTTGATACAATAAACTGAGATAGGGAACTACAGGGCAACAATTGCTATAAGTGTGTGACCAGTGCTGTGCTGCATTTTAGAGCCAGATGTTAAAATGTATCTTGCAAATTAAATCAAAGTTATCTACCTATTTCTGCTCATCTGTAAGAAAACTACCCACAAAACAAAACCACACATTTGATTTATTTCACAGAGTTAAAATTAAAACCTCAAAGGCCAGTACAGGCACCATGGCAGAATCAGCCCTGTGCCCGATGTAGTTGTGCTCACTTCAGCTGCCAGCATATACTTGAAACCCAGAGCCCAGCTGGGTCAAGGCTGGCGCTTCTCCTTGACTTAAGTAGAAGTAAAATCAGATCACATATTCCTCAAAAAAAACATAATATGCAGAACAACTGAGGCAAGCAGGGAATAACTGATTTACAAATTACGCAGATACTAGCTACACTGGAAAACCCCATTCAAACACAGAAATTGTAACTCACCAGTCACGTCACAACATTGAAGATAAAAATCACGCAAGTCTGAAACAGAAGACAATCAAAATACAAGACAACTTTCTGCAGCATCCATTCCCTAACCATTCTGTCAAATACACAACGGCAATAGCACAAAGCATCTTTATGACAGGAATAAAAGGCTCTTTAAATGCTCCTTTTATTTTTTATTGAATGAACCCACTCTTACACAAAGTTCATGCAACGATGTCTCGAGCTTTAGTACTGCTAAATCATTTGACTAGTCAACTAAGGCTTGTAAGTGACATACAGAACAATTTGAAATATTTATTAATTACTTGTAATTACTTCATGGAGCAAGTCAGGTGGTTGATTAAAACACTGAACTTATTAGTATGTTGAGATATGTAGTTGTCAGGAAGATTAAAATCTTTTTGATGTTTCATGATAGCTGACCAAACACTTCTCTGGTCCAAGTCACTGTCTGGCAAATACCAAGGGAGTTAAGAACCAAAGCCACAGACTCCTCCCAGCTACAGTATTAGCATTTGGTGTGGTTGACTCTTCTCACAGAATTAGTAATCTTTACTAACAGTGTTCCTCCCTGCAAGGAAGCCCATGGCACCACACCCCCCAATTGTTCTGAAGTACATATATACAAAGACCATAGTTGAGAAAGATATCATCAGATGCGGCAAGTCCAGAGAAATTTTGTCCTAAATATTTTTCAAGTTTATTCATGAGAAAAGGGTGGAGAAAGAAACCACAGCTACAAGATTCACAAACATGAACTCATTTACAGGTCTGCAAAGCAAATCATCCCATCAACCTGTCACGTAATGCATAGGAAAATGCGGTTGCAGACTCTCTGGATCAAGATATTCACTGTTGGATGAAATTGAATTGCCCAGCTACTACATCAGTTCTTAAAAACTGGTTGGTTTTTTTGCCACTTTTAATCTCTCAGTCAGACAGGCACTAGATTAAAGTGAATTAGGAAATAACATGACGCCAGCGCAGAAAGCAACCAGTTTCTAAACTTTAACAACTTCTTGCACTACGGGGCAGTTAAGAGCACTGTTCTCATAGACTGTTTAGTGCCTTGAAATGGACACAGTTGGTCACTGGCCATAAAAAACAACTGCAGCTCTATAATTTCTTAAATATTTACTAATAAGATACACCAGAGTACAAAATGCAGAACTGTATTCCTGCTATTCAGACCTTTCTGTCAAAACACAAACTGACAAAGAGACCACCTTTCTGGTAAAAACACTCCAGAAAGCTTTTACACTTTGAGTTTTAAAGTACAGATCGGCCTTTTTTTCCCCTTCCCCAAACACCACCCACTCTTCCAAACAAATAAGTAATCCAATGTTGCACAGGAATTTTAATTGTTTCCATAACTTCTGTTACCTGCCAAAAAAGTACTTAGCGTGACATATACAGGACAGGGTGCCTGTGATACATGTATATTTAAAATAAAATACGATCAAACATATATATACACACATATATACATATGTATAACATACGACTTGTGTAATAGTTAACTTTTGTATAGCTATAAAAACGAGAAGCCTTTGAAAGAGGCAGCCTTTATTCTTTGAAGTAACAGCCACAGTTCAAGCATACTGGACTCTCTGGCTCAGATTTACAATCAAGTTACTACAGCTGAACTTCCTGCGTGCTATGTGAGCCAGGCTTGGTTTGGTGTCTCCTTGTGTGCTATTAGCCACGACAGATGCAAGCTTGCAGCGGAAATCCCTTGCATGAAAGGCTAAACTAGGATGCACCCCTTTGTATTTGCTGCAAGTACAGTCACACAGATCTCTGCAGTCTCTGCAAGAGTTTGGCTGATGTGGGTGCTGTGACTGAAGGTCTGGCTCCTTTCAAGAGTTGTGTAATATTTTTTATTTTTTTTTTATTTTTTTTTTATTTTTAAGATCTTGGTCTGTCAACCCTTCCTCACTCTGCACAGTATTTCTTACCACAAATAATAGCCCTGGTTTCAGTGGGACCTTTGAAATACTCATCTTGTGGTAGAAGTAATTGCACAACACAAGCTGGTGGGGACGTCTTCATCATATTTGTACAACTTTATTTAGTTATTAGGACCAAGTCTTAAAACAACAAAAACTTTCTCTAGCATTTGTTTAAATAAACTATCCATTCTACATATCAGACTATTTATAAATATACAATATGCAATTACTGTGTATCAGTAAAAGCCCTAGGATAGTTGTAGTTATTTTGGCAAAAGAGCTTATAGATGTTCCCCTGAGTAAATTGCATAGCAGCATAAGCCTGCTAGTAGGGGAGGTGTAACAATTCCATAAACCAAAAGTGAATTTAGAACAGTTTAATAAACAAGGGGAAACATATCTGTGGGACTTACAGGGTGGAAGCTAACAAAATATTATCTTCAACAATAGATACTACACATTTTTCCACTGATTTTACAACTAACCCCAGCACGCTGCAGCTTCTGACACCATTAGTGCTCAGAATCTACTTTTGACAGCATTTTTTGATTTGTGATGGGTGGTTTGTTTTTGCATTGTTATGGGCTGGGTGAAGCCTCGAGGCAGGCATGCAGCCCTGTTGATAATATGCGTATTTTCCAACCCCATGATAAATTTCCCATAACTCCTGGCCTGGAACATGACTTTCAGCAACTTGACTGTTTCACATTTGGCTAAAGCAGCATCAGTCCATTTGACATAATAGCTCCAAGACTATAGATGGAAGACAACCATTTTCAGAATAGATAACTTTCAACACTCAACTTCAGACTCCTATTTTCAGAAAATACTGACTGTCGCTTTCAGAAAGCCAAATCTCCCCTAACAGATTTTTTCAAGCTGGAAATCCAAAGTCAGAAATTATTTTTGGAAGGTGCAGCTGGAATTTGAATACCAATGTCAACAGTGGTGGTTGTTACAGCTTAGGAGAGGTTTTATTTTGTATGCAAATCCTAATAAGCATACACATTTCAGTATTTTTGTATCACTACTGCTGAGGTCTGCGCTGTTTTCAAAGCCTAAAAAACTTGCCTTTCACAGCTGCAAAGGAAATGACAAGAAAAGAAAACACACAGCCAGTGTATATCAGCAATTAATTCCATCCACAACTGCCCAGCTGTTTGCACACAGAGGAACCGGCCTGTTTCCTCTTTGAGCTTTTGCCACTGAAAGCTGATACTGCGCTTTCAGAGACGCGGGCTGTTGGTAACACGTTAGGAATGCGCGCGAGATCGCACAGAGCTGAAGAAGAAATGAAATCCAGACCAGTGCTCTGCGTATCTGTGTTATGAGGATAAAGTTATCTGGGGGAGAGGGTGGAGGGAGGGGGGAACGGGGATGGGGAGCTGCCGGCAAAGCCAGGCTCAGCACACAGGATGGACACAACTGTCACTTACTGGCAGAGACAAGGTGGGACAGTCTCAGAAACCCGTGTGTCTATATCAGCTCTGCCAAGATGTTTTTACATCAGCTGATGCCAAACAGGTAGATTTGGGGGCACTCCACAAAAACCATTACTTTTACTTGGGATCATTGCTTTTACAATGAAGTTGCTCGAGATTTGGCTCCATCTATACTACAGTAAGACTTATTGGTAAGTAATTACTACTTATTAGTAAATATCACTTATTGGTAAGTAATCTTCCCAACACTTGCAGCCCTGAAGCTCTAGAACTTAAGGCAGAATTCAGCCCTTTAGAGGCTTTCCCATGAATATAATCCCCTTGTGTCACCCTTGGGATTTCATGAAAGGCACAGAGTATCTAAAAGGAGGATGCTATGGGTAACATCTACAAACCCCACCAAGCGCCTGGAAATTTCATCCCATGCTGGAATAAACTCACCAGGCTACGTGCATAGCTCATCTTTTTCCTCTAACATATTTAAAAAACAATATGTATTTTTTTCCTCCCTTAACCCAAGCCAGTCCCCATTTAAAAATTCCAAATTATCCATAAGGATTCCTTTTTGCTGGGTAAAGCTACACATGGCAAGACTCTTCTAATATATATTACTGGCATTTTTTCTTCAGCTCCAACAACATCAGTTAAAAAGAGCTCCTTTGATCTTCAGTAATATCAGGTCACCTTTTGATTTGCTGGAGCACTCAACAAGCAGCAACCTCTCAAACTGCACAGGTATTCAAAAGAATAACACTAATAAGAAAATATTTGCACCTGACATTTTTCAAGACCAGTACCTAAGGTAAGAAGTAACTATCAGAGGGCTATTCCCTTGGCACACCAAGTACCATCTTGCATATTTTGCTAAACAAATTAGGTTTCCTAAAACTACAGGCTTGTGTACCAGTGTGTGGAAAGAAAAACATTCTGTAGAAATAAGACTGTGATACTGTGTTCATAGTCACAGAGTAATGAAACAAATATGAGAACAATATTCTTTTACCAAACAAGATTGATGAAAATTTAAGCATTACTTTTTCAAATATGGATCTCCAAAGTTTAGACCTAAGCTTCAGGAAGATTGGTATCATCTCTGAAACACCTACACAAGCACTCAGTGTTATTACTGGGAAAATACAGAAGTAGAGGACTTTCAGCAATTTACAGTTTCCCAAGGAAAGTAAATCCAAATCCTATGGTTGACTGGAAAGTATGAATTTGTACGAATGGCTTAAAATACCTTCTCTTTTTACTCCCTTGGAACCAATGACTCAGTAATGGCTAAACAGAAGCAGCACAATTTTTTTTTAAATCGGGAGCATAGCACACTTCAGACTGCAAGTAGTCTCACTATATTGTCACAGAAATAGTTCCACTGCTGCTTGAAAGAACAGCACCCATCATTCTTCCTGTAATTTCCTTTTTAGCTGCTCAATGTTGGGCAAATCCATTGGGGGGATGATTTCTTACATTGCTTACTGTCTGCCACAGCAAAACCTGACTTTCTCATATATTAGAAACATACACAGAAAGTTTCTGTTTGTGATCAGTCCACTTTTACACTGAGGAAGAAGGCATGGGGGGAGGGAGGTGGAAGCAAGGGCACACAGCAGCGGTTGTACTGAGCAACACCATGACCTCCAAGGCACACAGGCCAGCTCTCCAAGAATGTTAGTTCTTTTCACATGAAGTGCTGCAATACAAATAATAATAATATATATTACTTATACATTACTTATTATTTATCCTAAATATTGGGCAATACAAGGCAAAACTATATTTAAACAGCAAAACAATGTGAAGTTTTTAATCTAAAAATCCCAGAGGGATTAAAGGCTTTATTAGACCTACCTCAAAATCTAAGATATTTCAGCAAACTAAGGGATGGTGACAGTGCCGTAGTTGCCTCTCAAGAAATTACGTAGCTTAGAAATGACTCTTGCTCCACCCACAGTGGGCATTAAATCAATAGCTATTGATTTCAAAGTTGTTTCTCAGGCTCAGTTTTCAGTAATATTTTGATAGAAGGCTGTGAAAATATTGGTAGATGTGAAAAGTGACAACAGAGTAAATTTCACTGCACCAGTAAAATTCAGCTGAGTACTACAAATAGAAATCATTCAAGTCAATCTTGCAGGTGCATGTATGCCAACTGGCTAACCAAGCACAACTGTTCGCAGACTAGTCTCTTCTCTTTCTTTTTCTTCTCCAAAGCAAAATTCTTTCTTGTACAGCAAACCTATGCAGATCTATGCATTGCTTAAAAGTAAGGAAGATGTGTCCCAGAAATAAATACCACAATTCTTCTGCTCTTAAGGATTTAGTATTTAAATTCAGGCATGATGCTTCAAGCTGGAGACAAATTTAAGTGACTAAGGCTAGAATTCAGATGCAGAGAAGGCTCCAAGCCTGTGTACCACTTACATCCCAAAACAGACTTATGGGTGAGTAGTAGTGAGGTTAAGTGGTGCATAGCTCTCAGATTTGCTACACAGCAAAGAATTCGCACTAACGGGATGCAAAAGGGGTTTAGAAAATCCCTAGTTTTCACATTCAGCCGTAGCACGAGGAAGTTGCATTTATTCATGCTGAGAAAGTGCCCACATGAATGAATAGGCAATACGTATTACATACATTGGAATAATGACTGAAATATGGAAGGTGCTTGATAGTGCCTAGAAATACTTACATTACATAATGGTTAAGGATAAATAGCACCCATCTGAACTTGCAAGAGGAGTTCAGTGTATGAATTACCACATTTCATACTTTATCGTTAAATAATTTGTGAGTTACCTGGGATGATTTAAGTTGTTCTCTCTCTGGAATGTGAATCGGGAACAGAGTTGCCCCAATATCTAAAACTTCCCAGTCTGAAAGGAAAATTCCTAAGTCCTAAAGTAACAGTTTTCATTTATCTTTCATATTATGTATGAACTACTGAGACTTAACATCTTCATGTTCAACATTTGTGTTCACGAATTCATTAGCTCCTTGAGTGTGATTCTTTTTGCCTAACTTCAAATATTTACATAACATTTGAATTCATTGTTTAAAGTTTCTCTCTAGGATGAAGTGAGTCATTTTCTAGACTTCATTGGCTGCACTGTAGACTTACAGTGAATTATGTGCCTCTCGTGCAATCACAAGTAGACATTCATATTGCAGACATCTCAAGTTATGCAAGACGCATGCTGCTCTAAAACACTAGCAAGCTACATGCAAGACCAAGGAAACACATAAGAGATCACTTAGCTATTTCAAATACCAAGGGGAAAAAAAATGGCAAATAGTGGATTTAAAAACAAGAGCCTACTCATTAAATTCTTGCAATTCACACAGCACGACTGGTAGTACATTTTTTGGCATGTATATTTTTTTTTTATGCATCTCACTAACTTCAGAGGCAAAGGGGTCTTTTACATTGCTCCAGTCAACAAACCATACTACATACTAATTTTCTGCATTGTGATACAACACAGTATAAAATGAGTACCTAGCGGTACCAAACAAATACCAACATCCGGCAACAGTAGTTGCCACTAAAACATGCTGTGAGAAAATGTCACTAAGTACAAAAAAAGCTTTCAGAATACCAAGTGCAGGAGCTCCTAACATAACAAATGTTAAGTGAAAATACATCTCTGATTCCTTAAAAAATATAAATAACGTCAACATGCAGGGAATAGAGCAGGAGGAAAATGAGGGGAGGAGGAATGGAGGAAACATAGTAGATTTAAATTTTATTGCATTTGTGATCAAAATACAAATTTACTTGATTAGGAAAATGTATGTCCATGGAGACTACTATAAAGCAAACAAGTTTAAGAGAAAATTATGTTTAACAAGTTCCATAAAAGATTTTTAAAGCAACGATAATGCCTTACTCCCTCCTGCTCCCAGTAAATGCTTGAAGCTAATGTACGTCTCAAAGACTGTCTTCTGTATTTTGTTATTGCTGTCAAGAAAGAAAAATGAGCCAAAAAGTTAGCAAATGCATTGCACAACTTGCACTTCTGGACATCAACATGGTACTAAAGTCTTTACATTTCAATGTTAGCATGACATGTAAATAAGCAAAATACCCCTTTATACTAGAAATCCTTTAGCAGTCCATGTTGAAAGTTGAGTTAAAGCAACAAACCCCTTGCATCCATCAGCCCACTACAAGCACCTTGCTATACTCACTGCAAAGCACCTTGCTATACTCACTGCAATACAGAGTTTATTGCAGTGAAATGCATTGAACGTATTGCACTGAAATGTACTTGGTAAAAACTAATTTAAGCTCACCTCCTTATATGACAGCTAGATGATCTGGGGTTGAATTGGCACGATTCATGGCAAACATGCAACATTGTAAGTTACGGTGAAGATGAAAGGATTTTTGAATACTTTTCTAAATCATGCAAGCTTATCAGTACCCACCTACAAACATATGATTCCTTCCATATGACACAATGTGCGCAAAATAACAATGGTACAAACTTAGTGTTTTATGCTTTAAAGAGAATAGCATAAGTTTATCTACAGCGTATCTCCCCAAAGCCTGAAGGACAGATTTGGTCAAAGAAAAATGTTTCCGTGGAAGTAACCTGACCTCTTTGGTAACCTTTCCTCATTTTATGATTCCTTGGTACAAAATTGGTATATAGCTGACAGATGCAGGAGAAGGCCTTTTCGCTGGTCTAGTAAATCTGTTTCACTTTAAAGCTATTTCACCATCATTAAGGTATTAAAATTTTTTACACAAATCAGTATTAACAGTTTTTTCCCCCCAGTTACTTATCTTTTCAAACATCCACAGGTCACCAGCAATTTAATACACAATTGGTGAATGCAAGTCCTTCCTGCTTAGGATAAGTAGCTGAAAAAAATCCTCACAGCACACAGCCTTATTGCTTTATGCAACTGTTTACTCCTTCAGGGGAGATGTCATCGAAACAAGTGTGTCAAACAGCTCTTTCTTTTAATGAGGTATTTTTCTCCTTTGCAGAAAAAGTGAAGTTTGTAAAATGCTCATTTCCTCTTTCAGTTCATGAATTCATACACTTATGATGAACTAGTAGGAAAAACCTGATGTTTAATTCCAATACAAACTTTTTACACTGAAGAAACTTAAAACGTATTCAGTCTACATGCAAAGTTAAGACACCTTAAAGAAGCTGTACCCATGGAATAACTTGCATTAAGCCACTATAAGTCCAAAGAATCGTTTTTCCTGAGCCCTTGTATCTGATGCCAGGGTGACACTATACCTTATTCATTTTGCATCCTCTTGCCAAGAAGTGTGTGTTATCAGCAATGTAAAAAAACGTCATACACATCCAGTCTGACATGTGCTAATCACGTGTGAAGACAGGAGAAAATTCAGACTTGGCTGATTTCATAGGAGTCTCCTTACCGACCATGCCACATTCACCATAAACTAAGCTTCACCTACATCTTGTGGTCAGAACTTGACCAAAACTGAACAAGCATTCACATCTAAATTAACGTACATTGGCAGTCACAGATTTTGACCACATACAGGTCATTTAGTGCGCTTGACGCAATACAGTTAATTTCAGTCCACTGTTACTTATGATCTAGTTATTCACTGACATCCATCTAATTTAACGAAAAGTTACATTGCGGTATAGTATACTGTTTCTGGTTCTTAAGTAAGTATATTTTCACAAAGTTATATGATTACAGGACAAGTGATTGGGTTTTTGCATTTGACATCACTGGCAGTTTCAATTCTGCAAGCTGAAGGGGAGGAAAAAGAATAGACCCAATTAACTGCATGTTCAACCATAAGGCTAAAGACCATCTATTTGAAATGTACATGTACACTTCTCTCAAATCATGAGATAAATGATATATGCCCACATCTACCAATTCTGTGGTCTTTGTTCCTAATGAAACATACCGACTTGCCTGTACAGACCTGCTGGTCTGTGGTACCCTGACTATTTCTGGAATGCTTTTAATATATTGAAATTGCGTTTGCCTATTTTCTTGCCTCTGATCCTGCGGCAGTTTTAAGTAACAGATCACAGCTGCCAGATCAGTGTTGTCACATGCAGTTACCTTAAGATTTCTCGGGCAAATGTTATCTGCTCCTGGAAATTTGCTACTTTTTTTTTTTTTGAGGTTCTAAAAATCTTTTCTACCAGTGTTTCAATTTGAGACCAATTCTCAAAATATCACCTATGGTGCAAAGTTCCTGCATTAAAATCTCTCAGGGAAGTCAACTTGGATACAAATGATTTAGCTTTCATTCTGTGCCTTATCTTCACCAAGCACTTCTTTTACAATTCAGTCATCTATCAGCTCTCCAGTCTGTCTGGCAGGATGTCCACTTCTGATGTACATGAAATGATTCAATTTAAATGATTCATTGTAGGCTCTCATATCTTTAGCAAATTGTTTCTCAGAATATCTTTTGGCCAGACTTATTATAATTTAAAATTTAATTTGCAAGAGGGGTTTTTTTTCCCTTTCTATTTTCTTTGGAGAAAATGTCAACTTTTGAAAGATGTCTTCTTGTTTCTAAGAGATTCCTTAACTCTGCTATAAAACCCTCCTTACCTCTTAAAAATAAAATGTAGCAACAAAAAAAAGTTGGAGGTCTTGATAGATGTTATATTATTTTATCCAACTTCTAATTCACAGTCTTTGAAGAGCCGCTTTAATACCTGCAAGCTTCAGCTTCCTTATAACAAGCATTCTCATTTTTATGACTAGCAAAGGCAGAAGGCTGGCATGGGAACTGCAGCATTCAGTTCCCCAGCTCAGCTGTTACCAGTGAACTTTCAGTTCAACCATGCAAACATAACCATAGTCCAAACTTCTACTTACTGGGAGCCAGGTAAGAACCAGCTTTGCTATCCCAGACCCCATATGCTAACATACTGAAAGCAACACTGATGCTTTCTGAAGTCACTGCCTTCTCCAGGCTTGAGACTGGTGTCAATGGGCTTCCTCCTTTGAAAACACTCATGAAGTTACCTCCTTCCATACCTTCATGGTAGCAGGTTACTCCTCCAAACATCACGGTGCTTTGTTCAATGTATTATAACCAGGATCAGAACTCTTGTGAGTTACAATGTGTTTCATAATTTTTTTTTTTTTTTTTTAAGAAACACATATTCAAAGACTGCAAACAGGATGCAAACAAAGGGTTTTGTTTTGTTGTTGTGAAATTGTAATATTTGGGGGTTTGACTAGTTTAGCTTATTCGAAGAATTAACTCAATCTTAAGTTACAGCCTATGTCAAGTATAAATGGCCTAATGCCATCCTTATGATTAAAGATGGTTAGCTGAGAATAAACAGATTTGATTCAACGATGATCAGTCACTGATTTGTGTAGTTGCACTAATGTTAATCCAGAAACACAGATAACTTGAATTTAAAATTAAGAGAACTAATTATAGGTTACTCCAGTTACCTGTATAGACAAACTTCCAACTGAACCATTTGATGTGAAACCCTGTATACCTCTCTCTACGTTGAGGTGTAGACACTGGGCAATAGCAGCAACTGCTCACCACTGAAAACAGTTCCCAAATGCAGACAGAGCGTAAAGAAATCAGGCTTGCACTTATGCTACATTAGAGATTATTTTTACCCCCCTCCCCCTTCAACCAAGACTCTCCTCAGCTTAAAGAGGACACAATACAAATCACGTTTCCTAGCACTCCACGCTGATAACCAGCGGAGATCATAGCATTGAAAAGGCTCAGTTAACAGCATAAGCCCTTTAGAAGGAACAGAATTAAGAGAGCGTCAGCTGCAAATAACTCTACTGACATTGTTTCAACCTGACATGCCAAGGTACACAACTAAGCAAAATCTTAAAACTAGTTCCATATTTAACAGATTCTTTTCTATGAAGAGTCCCTGGTCATTAGCAGACAGAGAAAATTCTCATGTTATTACAACTGAACTGTTAAGAAGTAAAGCCAGCTTCAGCAGAGAGGAAACAAAAAGCTGTATGTTTATTAAACTGACTTTCAAAATACCAACATTTGCCAAGGAGGTCATCATTACTGAATACAGTTCAATAAATGAAGGGGGGGGGGGGGGGGGGGGGCGGATCCTAAAAACACAGGCTGTTGTTGAAATTAAGTCAGTATTAAGTGGAAGAGACTTTTAAGGAAAAAGTTCAGTTTTCAAACACTTATTCTTCATTCACTCCACTCAGCTTATGAATAAAGCCAAACCAGACTAGGCTGGATAGAAACACAACTATCTCCACTGAAAATTCACGGTGATGAGCTGATACACATCTAGCTACATTTTTTAATGCTCACAAAGATTCAGCATTTTTAAGCCATCAAGCACAGACTTACTCCTAGGAGTAAGGAGGAGGAGGAGGAAGTTAAAAAATTAAGTAAAATGTGGTAGAGAGAGCATGACACATTTAAACCCATTTTGTTAACAGTTAATGCTAGCAAAATAGAATGATTTTGCCTTTTGGAAATAATATTTAATTATAATCTAGATCTGTTCTCTTGTAGTTAATAAGCTTACTGACTTAAAATATGCCAGTCTGCAATTTTGAATCAGCATTTTCAGCTTTAACTCCAGCATCACATAGAAAGAGCTGAAAAATCTGACCACCATGTCACAAGCTACTGAATAATTATACCAACTCTTTTTTCCAGAGCCGTTCTTCATTAATTCATAATTAACAGGATTTGATAACACAGCCTGTACTACTAACTTGTAACAGCCTGCTCGTGTCAACTGAAAAAGGACAAGTATTTTGCCTGGTAAACTCCAGAGCTCCAGCGCTTCTCCCTTGTTTCGCAGCACCCACTCCCTGCAATTCCTTCTGGAGATGCCCGCCAAGCTCCTCTGACCCCTGCTGCAATCAGAGACTTTACATGAATGTTGTCATCTTCCTCCTCCTGCCTTGCATGAAACTGCTTTATCACACAGACCGAGGAATTTGACAGGGAATGAGATATAGAAACTTATCTGCTGCCAGCAAACCGCTTCCATGATAGGGGCATCGGAAAGGGAAAACGGCGAAGAGCAATCCAACACTCTTCAACACGTTCCAGGCACTTGGAGGGGGAGGAAGGAGCAAAACCAACAATTCAGGATTTTGGCGTAAGGAAAATAATGCCTTCAAAAGATACACTGGCTGGGAAAGACTGAGTGTCTTTTCCCTAAATCCACAACAGAAGTAATATCTACAGAAATTCTGCACAAACCCAAGGACCAGCAGCATGCCCAAGGAAACAGGATCTTTGCTTCAAGTGCTCTATTCACATTTTAAAAGGCTGCGTGAATTTGGATAAGCCTTCCTTACTACTACGGATCATATAAGTAGCAGCAATTCTGAAAGTATCCTAGGGTGATGTTTTCCTCTTACTTTAAAAGCTTCCTCATCCTCCACTACTAAGCTCTCCTCCTTCAGCTTTCCATCACAGTGAGAGAAGCAGTGCAAGTGCTTGAGCTTAGTCTGATCATACCAGAGAAACTTTGGGTTTGGCTCTTTTGAGACAATACAATCATCAGCTTGGTGCTGAGGATACAGAGAACCAGGTTCTATTTTGTAATGGCAATCTATGTTGAAAATTATGGTGTGTTTAAAACAATAATTAAAAACAAACACAATCAACAACCACACAACCCTTTCACATGTGTAATAGAGCAAGAGGAGCCACACACAAACGAAGTGCTTTTTCAGGAGAAAGGCAACAACTGTAGAAACACTGAACATGATCTCCTTTTGTCTTTTTTTTTTTTAATATTCTCTTTGATTACTTTAGCTTGCACAATATATATCCCACATTGTATTTCATTTGTTTACGAGTATCTGGGCAGAGGTCCAGTGCTTTGATGCAACTAGTCACAGTGAACAGCTCAGTTCAGCATGAGCACTACCACCAGCAGGGAAAGCTGGAGAGGTGGAGGAGATACAGCACCATTGTCACGTCCAGTACAGGACAGGGTTGAGACCAGCCAAGAAAACAGGAACTGAATTCCAGAAAGTTTCTTCACCTCAACAGAAAAAGTCCAACAAATGAAGGACTCCAGAAAAATACAGTCGTCTTCATGATGTTAGTTATCTTTTTCCAATCTGAATGAGAAAAATGCAGAGTGCAGATACAGCATGAACAAATATTACTGTCTGCAGCTACAAATATTTAGTGAGAAGATTAAGTCAAAGACTCAGACTTTTCTGCACTGAAACTTCTCATGCTAGGAACAAAAAAAAGCTTCAAACTGATTTGCTATAGAGAACGAGGTATCAGATTGCATGGTTTTACGAAATGTGCGTGAGCCCAACCGTGTGTTTAGTTTTCTTTTTGTTAACATACTGCAAGACCAACTTCTTTTTACGAATATTTACTGGAAACAGGCATTTAAGGCAGAAACACACTTGTATCACATATTCTGCCTCATCATTCATGCAGACAGGATTATCTAGAGTCACTGACATTTGAAGAGCCCCACCTGGGTGACTTAAATGGCCCCAATTAAAAAACTAACCAAAATAAGAAAGTTCACCCTGACCATGGGGCTCAGAGAGGACAATAAAGGCACATTTAACAAAAGGATTCCAGGCCTCTAGGATGCTAAAGTATGGTTCCGTTAGGGCTCATAACGGATGGAAGACAGAGAATATAAGCTTTCCATGTCTGCATGAAATGACATATATCCAGGAGTAAACACTTATTGAACACGTACCCTTGCTCAAGCCTAGGAAGGGGTGTGCCTAAATGGCTTTTGAGCCAATGCTCATCCCAATTCCTCCTTGCTGGACTGGAAGGAAAATGGAGATACACACTTGGTGATGGTAAAATAGACAGACATGTTGAAAGACTGGTGGGGGAGGTGGGGGGGAGAAGGAGGCGGGAAGCATCAAGAGCATGCTTAAAATAGTCCCACAAACAAGAACATCTAGCCTCTCTCTAAGCTTAGAAAGCCCAGGGGCTCAAAAGCACCAAAACTACAGCAGCCTGGTTAGAAACATGACCTTCACCAGCACTGCTACAGTCATCCTGCAAAACAGATATGCTCCCGTACTGTGTGTGTGCATGCGGAGGGGAACAGGACACTAAGGACTGACGCTTTAAGTAGGGTAGAGACAAAAATTTTGGTCAATTCTACATTGGTAATATGCAAAAAAACCCCCTCAAACTTTGGTAACTGTCCTACTCTGCCCTACCTTGACCTCTTCCTCAGTACTATGTGTAAGGGGATTTTAAAAGTCTAATTTCTAGCAAAATGAGTAATGCTAACTGGGACATAGAAATGTGCTTCATATCAGAGAAAGGCATTACCCGCTGCTCTCAAAAAGCATTTAAAAAAACAACTTTACAAACTTGCTGAATTTTAAAGTAGAGTTTTGTGAGGTGCTTTCAGAACATGGCTCCAACAGATCTGTTGACTGTTTTAACAATTCAGGGTCTGAGCCCTCCTCATACGAACAACATGGGACAACAGAAAGGGAGCGCAGTTTGTCCAACAGCTAAGCCGACACTGAATTTTACTTAACCAGGTTAAGTGGTTGGGGGTGATACTGCCAGCCTCTCTGTATTTCAGGGAGAGCTTGGGGTTTTTATTATTTTTTAAGAAAAATCAATTCAGGTGATAAATTTGAACACGGATTTAGGTTAATCTTCCATCTTACTGTATTTTTGTACTGTTTGCTTTTAGACTGTTCCTTAGACAGAGCAGGAAATAAGAAGGCAGTCATTTTACCGTGTTCTCCCATCGTTATAATGCAATGCACCAGATTGGAGTTATTGAATAAGTTCATAAACCCCCAGGTTACATTCTTCTTCATCTGCAGCCTTGCCTTTCAAGTGAGCTCTACTCTTATTAAAAGGATCAGAAACTGTCCTCAGGCATACCCTGTCTTTAAAGATGAAGCTCCAGCTACATTTTATGGAAAAGACCTCTCAGTTTGTACCTTTGCCAAACCGTGTAGCAGGTTTAAACAATTATGCAAGACAGTGGATTTCGATTCCAGGCTCCTCTTACTCAGTCTCAAGTTTTAAAAATAATATTTTTCTTTCTGCTAGGGCACTCCTGAAATAAAATGCTCCAGACAGTGATGATCCAAAGGCATTAAAGAAAAAAGTTACAGCTTAAACAGTGTGACACAGATTATGAATAAAGAAACCCTTCCCATATGGAAAAGTTTTTAAAAAATTGACATTTCTTTTCAATATGCGTTAATCAAAAAGACAGTAGTGAATTCTGACTGCTTTAGACAGAAGAGAATCAAAACTCTTGGGATACATTACACAAAAGAGCAATTGCAAAGAAGGAAGAACAATCCTATAGTTTTTTAAAACTTAACGATTAACAGTGTTTTCTCAATGGCTGGGAAAGTCTGCAGTTTGGAGCCAGCCACATGTTACTTATCAATGCTTCAAATACAGGGTGAGTAAGAAAGGCCATGTCTGGTTCCTTTTGCAACAGGGAAAAATCTCTTTTGAAGTCCTTCTGAGGGACTGACGGGGGAGAAAGTGTCAGGAAAATGATCTGACAGGTTTTGCACAGTGAGGGGCAAAAAGACGTCTGGAGTAAAATCTCTTGTCTAAATTGGGCAGAGAGATGGAAGCCTCTCCTTCAGCACTGGAGACGCCAGATAAAAAGTCTGAGATTCCCTTGTATCTTTTTTCCAGCCACACATGAATTCCTTTTTATGCTTTTTGCCAGCTTCTCCTCTTACCAGGAGCCTTCAGGAGAGGCCAGTCCAGCACCGAAGGGACCGTAGCCACGCTGGGGCTCCGTGGACAGCAGTCTCTCAAGTTTCCAGGAAAACAACTTGCATTTTCAACACCCCAAGCATCACAGAAGACCTCAATTTAAAGGTGGAGGTGATCACCTGAACGATCTTAAAGCAAAGTCAAAAGACTAAGAAATTACTCTGTTTCTTGAAATGAAAGGCATTATCAATTAATGTGTCGCTGACAATATCGCTGTTTTGCTCTGGGACTGGATTTATGTCCTGTATTTTCAATTCTGTGCAAATAACTCACCTGAGAAGTTCTGCATTGCCTGTAATGTAAGTGTAATGATCCACCAGCAGGGCAAGAACTAGACACATTTCATTTTTACCAGCACTGTAAGTTACTCTGTCCTTTCTTCTAAATTTCCATACTTTTGAAGACACCAACCAAAAAGAAGACATCCATTATTTTTTTTCCTCAATCACGAAGATAAAACAAATGCTTGACATAACCAGTCTCTAAAAGCTGTATTAAAAGGAGACATTTGAGAGATTACTCCTATGTAAACTGTACTCTTATCTATAGCAAACTGCTTTTGCATGTGTTGCATGAGCAACCCGCACAGCTAAAAATATGCAAACTTAGCATTAACTTCTCAACAGGGCAGAAAGCTCCAGAGTTCAGTACATCATCACTCGCAAGTAACAATTTCATGCACCCTTAGTAGAAGACAACAGCTCCGCACTATTCAATTTGGAGTGCACAGAAGTATGCAGCAAGCTTTTATTAATAAAAGCCATTGTCTTTACATTTTGATAAAGTGGTAATGTTTTGACTCCTTCCTTGCTTCTGCCTCATAGCATTGCAATTGCAAGGTATGTGTAGCATTTCACAGGTAATATTTCACAACAAATAAAGGAGAAAAAGCTTTCTGCAACTCAAAAAAAATTCCCCAAGAAGAATCCCGGCCAGGTGTTAGCAACAGGATTATTTTAATACAGTCTTTTTAATTACATAACAGGCATGAAAACATAAGTTGTAACACTGTTATTTTAATCAAGGACTGGGGAGCTGTAGAAAACAAAGAATACTTCAGATAAGAGTTTAGGCACTAAAATCCCTAAAAGATTGCACTGCAAGAATGTTTGCTGCCTATTATAAAAATGAAGACCACAATACAATATATGTTAGCTGTACCACAGTAACACTTGTAAGACATAATAGTCAGAAGTCTCTGAAAAGGGTACAAAAAACCCCCAGTTCCTTGCTTCTAAAATATAGGCTACCTCAGGTTTTGCTGTCTTCATGCCCCTCCTTTTGCATCTTTAGGAACTGTACACATAATGGTTAAATAATGTGCTGAAGTCTGCTAATTACCATGATGAATGTCAAAGCTGCAAGCAACACATTCACTCATCTTTGGTGATGCCGATCATCAGCTGGTCAGTGTACCCAGTCTTACAAATAGGTAACATCCACCTCACTGTGGCTGAAACTTGCAGGACACCTCGATATCCTTATACATAGGAAATTCCATTACATATTTAGAGCAAATATTATGCAGTATTGTTCAGACTCTTGCACGCACACCCCAAAGCCAAGGTACAATTTCATCCCACAAAGGTATTTTGCACAACATTAATGAGATTAAAGTTATTGTGAGGGTTTTTTGTCTGTGCTTTTTAATAAAACCACTTTAAAGTGGCAGTTTGCTGATTCAGTTCCCCTCCTCCCCCTTAAAATCATTACACTAAATTATGAGAACACAGCCAAGAATTCAGACAGTAAAATGTTTTAGGTACCTTGATTTTTTTCCACAGCTCTCCTTGCTCTAGTAATGTAGTTGACCTGTAAAACAGAAGAAAGAGATTACTGACTCCTGGTAGGCTTTTCAATATTACTGGAATATACTGTACACTTAAAACTTAAGAAAGCATTAACACAACATTTAGTTTCTTGAACTCTTTTTGAGACTATTTCATTGAATTACATTTTACTTTATAATAATATAATGCATTTTTCATATAAAAAAAATCGCAAAGGGAAGTCTCATTTAAGAGTGCCTAGTTGGGAATCTTGCCATTTTGCCTCATGCACACTGGGTCACAAATCAGAAAGTAAAATCCAGCCTACCTGCTGCATTTTTAAACTAGAGCATAACAGCCACAATCCACAATTCCTCTTCTAGCCCGGCAGAAGTCGAACTCTAGAGCAGCCACTATGCTGCCGAGCAGGCAGGCTCTGGTCAGGTGGGGAGCCGGGGAAGGGAACACAATACTGCTCTTTGAAGGCTGACAACTGCTGGTGTGCAAAGTTCATAAGGAAACAACTGCCTTGCTCTGACCTTTTCCCACCACTAAGCAGCTATGGGCTTTCATCTTGCCTTCATCTTCTAACACAAAAGTAAAATGAGTAAATTAAATAGCAATTGTTTGCTTCTATCATCTTTTGTCTTCTCTGTCTTTGAAGACAAGTTACCTTCAGTCAAACCTGACAAATTATTTCCATCGGCTTCCTTTTTCCCTCAACCACTCCTCCAAGGAAAAGCAGTTATTTCCTGGAAGACAGGGGCCAGGCTCCTTGATTTCATACATGCATACAAAACATATGCTACATTTTCTTTTTTAAGATCTATACATTGCAAATTAGACATTTTATGTATTGTGAAAACACTGAGCTCAGCCTACCATCAGGCACAGGCAGTGTTTCTCACCAACCTGTTAACCCATTTTTATTCATCGGGTTGTAACAGCCTCTTTCAGTCATCACCAGCTTTTCCTTGTTACTCTTCCATGACTTCAATACAGTACCCTCAAGCATTACTGTTTAGGTCTTCTCAGTATATTGTACTACAAATACTTCACTAGTTTCAACATTTCAGCAGGCTGGCTATCCTACTCCCTATCATCACTAAAGGCTGGATTATTCAATGTTCTCTATGAATTTCAGCTGTAAAGAATTGACTTCTGAAAAAACAATATGCACAAAAAGAAGGCAAGTAGAATTACACAAAATTAATGTAAGACATTATTGTCACAAGATACTCTGAAGCAAAAAAAAATTCCAAGAGAACCATGGTTAAAATAAGATGTTATTGCATGCGCACTCAAATTGTCTATTTTCCCTGAATTACTTTGTTACAGAAAGTCAGTTTCTTGAAAAATAAATGTTGCCATAAATATGGCATTAGTTTCAGCAAGTTTGTATTTAGGAATGAGCAATGTACTTATACACAGTATTAACACAGGTAAACAGCCACAAACCTTTTCATCTACTTTTAGACTTGACAGGAATACAGATTTAGGGAATAGAATTTGCTCTAGCCAGGTGCTCTGTGTGGGGCTTGGGCATATTTGCTTATTTTGCTGTCCTGCCAACTGCTCCCTGGCAGAGCACACAAAGCGATGGCAGTGACTAGGGAAAGAGGAAGCGTATTGGCATCAAAATGTCGTGTTAGAGCAGGAGTCCTCCACAGCATCAGGAATTTAAACACTTTAACATGACTGTTTATTCTTGGCATGAGTACAGTTTATTTTTCATCTACTTCACACTGCTAGAGATAAGGGAATGCTATTTCTATGCAAGTTCCTGATACGTTATTTTAAGCATAGCCGTCGCCCGCAAGAAGAGATCCCATCTTGCAGGCTAGCAGCTACTGTTTCTAGAGGGCATTGGTAGATCACTCTCAGACATGAAAATTTAATATTCTTCCCAATTTTGTCAGCCCCAGCTCCAATAGCACTGGTTGGTAGAACACAGAGGTGCCCATTTATGATGGTGTTTAACAGTACTTTAGCCCTCTCCAGAGTTGCACAGTACCCCTCACCCCCATGGGGGCCAGCAGAGCCCCAGGTAAGCAATGGCCAGCTTGCTCGGCTGTGTGCCCACCTCGGGCACTGGAGAATTTGGAGACCTTACAGCTCTCAGCAAAAGGAGGCAGCAGGGAAAACAGCTGAAGCCAGGAACCACGACACTCCAAACATCATATTTGCTTTTCAGCAAATTTTTTTCTTCCCTTCATCACAAGCTCTTTGCTACAATCCCTTTCTTCTTCACGTCCCTTCTCCTTAGTATCGCTCAATGCACTTTCTCAAGCTCTTCCTCCCTCCCCAATTTAAAATTCTCATTAAAAAACCTAAACAAACAAACACTCCCCCACACCCAACAAAAACCCCTCGACAACTGTGAAACTACTATGACATTTGGTGCCATGACCTAATTCACTCTGCTTAATCCATCTGGGTCTTTTCATCCCACTCTACCTACCCCTTGAGTATGGGCAAGAAACTCTTTGACGTAGGCACTGGCCAGCAGTTGTCTTCACTGTGCTTAGCATTCTTCAGGCCATATTCTCAGCTCTTATTAATTAAATGCCTATATGGCCAAAATACAATTATACATCATTATATAATATACAATATACAGTAACAATGGATGCATTATACAGTAACAATGGATGCAGTAACAATGTATATTATTAATATTAATAATATACATTATACAGTAACAATGGATGCAGATTGTACCAAGAATAGGAAAAAGAAAATCTGAAAAGGAATAACAGTCACACAGTAAAGAACCAACTCAAAGCCAGCTCTCAGATCAGGGAAAATAACTGAAAGACATTCTTGGGTGAATAAATTAAGAAGAGAGATGGATTTTAACTCAAGATGTGACAGCAGTAAGACAAATACTGAATATGAGCAGCTTCAAAAAAAATTGGAACATATCTGAATTAATGCATATGTCAGAAATCAAACATATTACACAAATCCTAACAGGATATTGAAAATACAAGTACAAATTAAATATTAAATGAGGGTTTCAGCCTGTAAGACAAAAGGATTTGTGCGTCAGAGATATTGTTTCTCTTCTTGAGAACTAAAGTGCAAAAGCCACTTGGTTATTTGAGAGCTAGCTTTCCCCCACTCAGAGAAGCGACATTTTAGAGCTGCATCCAGAAACTAGGAGTAATCACAATGACTGATAGTCAAGGAACTGATGGGTTATCCCAAAGAAACACCTCCTGGAATGAAAATATAGTCATCTTCAACTATTCATATTATAATGGCTGATCAGCATATATTAGGAAAATACACTTCTGGTTTGAATCCAAACCTTGAGTATAAAAAGCAAAGCCCTATTAAATATTTAAGAGAATTTTGAGTTCCAAACTGAAGAGCTGGTAAGTAATTTCTTTTTTTAACAAACAAAACCATCAAAAGATTGTGCAATTCTAAGAGCCCTTAAGGAAACAATTGGGAATTTTTCATAACATGGTATTTCCTTATACCACTGACCACAGGAATGCAAACAGTTCCACCAAACGGAGATTTCTTCATTGGAAACAACTGACAATCTAACCATGTTTCCATCTTTTCCACTCTCAGTGCTCAGCATACAAAATAGATGACATAATAGGATACAGAAGTGTCATACCAGGGCCACAAGATATCTTTAGTAAAACTCAGCACCTGAGAGGCTTTACAAGAATATATTTCCTGAGGATTAGAGAGATAGAGAACTTCTGTTTAATTATCGAGCATCTTTGTCTAATACAAATTTATTTTTCTACTGCGATTTCTACTTATTCATTGGATTTTCCCAAAACACTGTTAGCATCCCTATCAACTAGAAACAGACCCCTAGCCCCAACCATAACTCAGTGTATCAGTAACAAGACTCAGTCCTGCAGCATTCCCTGACAGTAAGACAGGTGACGCTAGTAAGGAGCACTGGCACAAAAACATGGGTTGTTACTCAATTTGTCGAGTGGAAGAAAAAGCAGTACTACTGGTAGTATACCCCTTGTACCTTATACAACATCCCCCACATTAGTCTAATGAATAGATTTCCTCCCCAGTTTCTCCGCTTCGGATTATTATTTGAGCAATGCCAACTGACACTATGAATTCCCCCAAAGGAAGCTGGCAATGTTGGTATATCAGTATGGGCAATGGCACTCCTAGTACTCACGGTCTATCAGCCTTCAGATCCTGTATGAGGAGACCAAGTATCAGAGATACCCCAAGGGAAAGGCAAGACAGGCCTTACAAACGGATTTAATTTTCTTGACAGCTAATTAACAAGTCACTGTCATGGAGAAAGCAAATTTACACCTTGTGTGAGCTTTATATTGCAAAGAGAGAAAAAGAGAAGAAATGAACATAAGCAACAGTAAAAACAGAGTATTGTCAGAATTCAGAAAGGCACCAGGAATGCTAAAAGGTACTAATCATCGGCGCTCTGACAAATATCTGTCATTGCAAATTTGCAACTTAATTAAGCCAAGATTTTAATCAGAGCTACGACTGTACTTAATTCTCTCCATTGCAGCTGAAGGAAAGCAAGGGGAACAAGTAATAAAAACAGAACAAAACTGAAATGTGCTACAAAGAGACCAAATCATTTTCAGAAGGAAAACACCAAAACAAACAAAACCCATGAAAGACAAAGCTTTATGGAGTTAGTGTGCCAAACAAGTCAAGAATTTTGCATGGTAGAGAAGACAGACAAATATCTTAACTTCAGATAGAGACATTAAAAGACTTTGCTTGTGTGGGAGGGTGTTTACAATCTATGGCAGAGGGATTATTACTCTGGTAGTCAAGGAAACCACTCTTACAATTAGAAGATTTGAAATTTTGGAATTCCCCTTTTAGGAGGGAATATGGAAAAATCTTCCATGCTCTTCAAAAAGGAGGATGGGATATGGCTCTGGTGTCCCACGTGCGGACAAACAGGACCACAAGGCTTTGACAACAAACTCACCCCAATGGCACAGTGGAGGATGAGGTCACCATTATAAATGAAACGTGTCTACACTGTACTGTAATCTTCCAAGATGATAAATTATAAAATAGCCATTGCAAGTCTCACATAATATTGTCACATACAAAACCATTTACCAGGAGTTACTGAACAGGAAGCTAAAAATTTCAAGCTAGGCTTTATTTGAACTATTGCATCCCTTGATCTTTTCTTTCAAAGAGATGCACACTGAACTCTCAAAGCGCTGACCTTTCGTCACAGCACGCTTTTGGTCTTGGAAAATTCAACTTTTCTAAAGTTACAAACATATGAACCCTCCCCTCTTTTTAGATGATGCTGAAGATCTAAACATAAACTATACAAAGATGCAGCTTGGTTTATTTACAAATAGTACAGCAAAAATCATTTTTCCAGTTATTATCTTAACTAGATAACCAAAAACCACTTTGGCATGATATGCCAAAGTCTGTGCTGAGATTTAGAAGACTACTCAAAAACTATTCTTAATTTTTATTACTGTCAGCATCCTAGAGAAAAACATGCACCAAAAGCTTTTCAATTTAATCTTACTGGTGATGCTACAGAGAACTACCCAAACTCTGCAGACTGTAAGGCAAGGCAGTAGTTAGAGCACACCACATTTCCACAATTACAACACAGTAATATCGAGCTACACAAGAAATGATTTGCTGGTTTTCTTTAAAATTCACTGTTCATTTTTATTTTTCCTACAGCCGCTGCACCAAGATGCATGTTCAGAATGGCAAGAAACTACTGGGCAGAGTCTACGTAACATTCAAACTCAAGTTGAATTGGCACTACAATCAGTGGAAGCTTTGGTGTTGATAAGGAAGCAGAGATTGATTTTAGAAAAATGTTACATGTCAAAGCTACTGCAGAATCTCTCAAAAGCTTTAATTATGACTTCTGGCTGAACTAAATACATATGAAAATGAAGATGCTAATTCACACTTACCTTTGTCATCTGATAAATCCCACTACTAAAGGCTCAATGCTCAACAATTCAGGGTTGTAAAGAATATAGCTGCTATCTGGTATCTACTCCAATTCCTAACTGTTTCTCAGCAAGACTGTAAAAATATTTTCAGGTAGGGTATTTTAAGTACTGCATTATTAAATTTTCATATAAGTATAGTCCAAGCAGTGGGAAATGGCAGTTTCAGAAGTCACCTGAATGGCCTTAAGGATACAGATGCTGGCTACAGTTCTGCAACAGGCATCCTAACTGGCCTTAGGAAAATAATTTCAGCATTACATACTTCTGCTGTCCTCGCCCCCTTAAAATGAGGTGAAGTCCCTACTGAGATCAGCATTAGTCAAGCTGTATTCATTCATATTTGTTAATATATTGCATCTCTTTCAGTGACAGTACTTCAAGTCAGACAAAATACAAGTGCTAAGGGTGGGGTGGATTCAAAAAGCCTGTCAAGGGGAGGTGGACAGTGCTCCTTTAGCCTTCATTATGAAAAATGAAAAAGCATATGTTAAAGCTACACACAATACGTTTAAGCAAAATAATTTTCAAGCTCTGTCCAAGGTTTGGGTAATTGTGAACAAAAACACACCTAGCATTTTCCAGCTGCTATTTAATGTTCCTGACTTGCATCTTAATCTTCCCCCCCCCCCCCTCTACTTTTTTTGCTGCACTCCACATACATTCTGGTATTCAGACTCTTCAGACTTTGAACCTCTACTGGAAGAAGAAAAAAAAAAAAAAACCCACACACTTACATTCCTTTTTAAAAAGAAAAGGAAATGCGAAAGCCCAGCATGACTCCATTCTCACCTTTTGTTAGCACAGGTTTCCTGCTTTTTTCTCATCCCCGAGAAGAAATCTCTCTCTCATTTTCTACCAGTCTTTCAGTGTTAACTCCAACTCATTAGCTTTTGCTACAATCTCATTACTGTCATCAGATTTCACCTACTAACATGTCATACTCACTCCACATTTTAAAAGTTGCTCTCAGGTTCTCACCAGAAACCATCCCTTCAACCACTCCTACCTAGCGGTTTACGGGATCCCACCCTCAGCAACACATACTCATTCAAAAATGCCAACTGGCTGTAAGAAATCTCACCCTCCACCTGTTGCAGCTCCCTCCTTTTGTGCTTTGCTCCTACTTCTGCATTCAGTTTTCAGCACCATCCCCTGCACATACAACACTTCATCTTTGGCCCAGTCCTCCTCTTCCATTACTGTGTGTGCTCTTTGCATGAGAATTGCCCATAAGCATTGCTTTGGCTAACCTCCTATAAATCACAAATACACTAGTTCACCACTAGGAAATGGCTCTGCACCTATCTAGCCCTCTTTTTTCCCCCCTCAATTTGACATCCACGAGAGAACATTTTTATATTTTTAATCACCTCAAATTCATAATCAGAAGCAACTTCTTGGTGCTTCTGCACCAACTTCTTGGTGCAGACCATCTACCTCCTACTCTGCTCAACACACCCACTACAGTATCAAAGTTTCATGAATGGAATCAGCACTTCAGGGAGCAAGACTTCTGCTCCCTTGGGCTCCATCTCTCGCACAAGGAAACAAGACCAGCTTCCCAACTCACTCAGGTATGTACATGTGATACGCCATTCTCATTAGACTTGCATGTAAAAAATATACTTAAACATTGGCAGTTGTAGTACTGGTATACCAATAGTGGTCTGCCTGAGGATAAAAAACAAGGCAAGTTTCATAAAGAATCTTTCCATACTTTTCCATATAAAGTAACAATAAGATCTAGCACATTCTCACACTACATTTCATTTCACAGCATGTTTTTTTGCAGACTGTCTTTGCCACATCACTCCTAAAAAATGACTATTCAGGATGTTTTTACCAAGAAGTGACGCTTGCTAACTTGATGCTTCAACCACCTGAGCAGCCATTGATTCCTTTCTAATCTCATCTTTCCCTATGTTGTTTTTATTTCTAAGCCATCAAATCTACAGCACCTCTACACCTGCTCTAGCACACAGTTTTCTCTTTCCATTATGAAGCTGAAGCATTACTCCCATTCTACTTCAGCAACATTACTTCTGAGCATTTCCAGCAAGGTTACTGGCATTCTGCATCTCTCAGAGACTGTCCAAACTTGCCTAATACCATGCCTGAAAATGAGAAGGGAAGAATGGAAATAAAAAGGAAGCCCTGCAGATGAAGTTTCAAGGGGCTGGAGAGGATTTTCCCCATGCTCCCAATGCGACTGGGGTAATTGCCTCAATTGCTATCAAGGCACAGCACAGCCTCCCATGAGGAGTCTCTGTGCCTGACGACAGATGATTAGAAGACATTTCACAACATAAACTTCAAATGTATGGTACTATTTTCTTCCACTATTAATTTATGGATAAAGCCATAGCTGGATTCATGTCACCAGTATTGCTGCAAAACTAATAATCATCAGTGCACATACAGATCTTTAAATATTTTTCCTCAGCTACAAAGTACCAAAACCCTTATTTATTGAAACAAGCTGTATTTGGAAGTTAAGATTATGATTTGTTTACAAACTGATCAACTCCATTGGTGAGAGAAAAAACAGGTTTTTATCGGTATTTTTCCAACTTTATTCTGATGTTATAAACAGAAACTTTGCCTCTTCATATTCTTTAATTTAATTACTCTCATGAAAGGCTCAATCCAGCCCCCAAACCTGAGAAAGAATAGAAACCAACTACACTTCCTCCTTCCCTCCCCTCCCCCCCCCCCCCCCCAAACCACCTCTGTATCTCACTTACTCACTTTTGACTTCTACAAAGCTTAATTCATCCAACCTCCACCCTAACCCCTGGGAGCATCTTGTACTTTCCAGCCATCTGGACTGTATTTACTTTACTAAGAAGAAAGTTAAATTTGTTCATGAACAAAGAAGATCCCCTTACTATCTTCCCGTCTTGTCTGCACAGTTATTTTCCAAGTTCTTATTTTCTCAAAAAAATTACTGTGCCCTCTGGGGAGCTTGCACAATCTTCCTTGTGAGCTCTACTGAGGTCATATAACTTCTTCATTTACCATTTTCTAGTGCTGCCTTTTTTTTTATTCTTAAAAAAAGATAAATTACTATCTTTCCCCTCAGTTTTCACCTTCTCTTCACAAAAGCCCTTACAAACAGAACAAAAGTTCATGTATGGTACAATTGCTACTGTCCTAATCCATCAAAGTGTTTACTTAGACAGTAAAAGTTACATTCTTGCAAATAAAATGAATTATTGCCAAACTAAAAATCAGAGACAAATTTTAAAAGGAACATAGACAAACTTTTATTTTTGAAGTCATACCCATTTTGATGGTATCCCTCCCCCGATAGCTCGCTGATAGCGCAGGACTACTGCATCTCTGTTCATCCATTTTTTGTCAAAATGTCCATGCTGTGATCCCCCCCGCCACCACCACCACCACTGCGGATACAAAAGTGCTGAGGAAGACTGGCAGAAGAAGTGCGAAGTGCAGAAGACAGGCAACTACCTCAAACTGGTTTTTACTTTCAACCACATGTTTTTAAAACCCACCTACTTTTATCTGGTTTTATCCGAGCTGCTGTATAATGCTTCCCTTTTAGTGCACTTTATAACCCTGTTTTTCAAGGCACACTATCTTTCGATCAAAGGTAGTCAACTATAGCTTATCATTAAAAGCTGTTTTGCAGCTTTACTTTGCTCCACTTGACACGCACCAGAAATCTGCATCAAGTTTCAATGAAAGCCAGATTGGCCCCTTTGTTACAGAGAAAATTAATGAAAGCAATGAGCAACGCATGACATGCAGCTAACTTTTTAATTAGGAATTGAAGGTTCCCGATGCTTTGTGATACTTGACCCAACCATCCGATTAATTTTAAAATTTAATTCAGTTTAAGGAGCTAATTCAATACCTGTGATAAGGGAAAAAAGCCAATGTACAACCATACTGTAACATAAATTAGAAAACAGGTACTAGAAGAAAAATACCTTTCTAGAGAGATGATTACTTAAAGAGAACTACCTGCTGTTGTTTATTTTCAGGTTGAATCTCTGAATTTAATTCAAATAAGTGACACTTCAGAGGCGTAATGATTTTTAACGATCATATCAAGTATCTTCATGTTTCTTCAACGGCTCTTCTGGAATACCAAGGAGTAGAAGTTCAAGCACAGATATGCGGGAGGCTGCATACCACAACCACAGTAAATTCATTAGAGGAGGAAATATACAGTATAAAGATAATCATGAATTAAAAATGTAATTGAACATGTCCAGGTGAAAAAAATAACTACTGAAATAACTCACCCAAATACCACCATATATAAAATAATGCAAAATAGATTTTGCATAAAGCTCTGTGGCCACACAAATGCTTGGACCAGAATAATTAAGGAGACAAAGCTGGGGCAGAAACACTTCCCTTGCCAACATTTACCTCTTCCACATCTATGAAATGAGGACTTAATGCAATGTTAACAAAACCAAACATTCTGCTTCCTTGCATTTGTAGTTGCCAGTTTCTAGACTGAATTCAACATTATCCCTTCCCAGTTTTTTGTCTCCTCATCTCCAAAACCCACAAAGGACCATCAATATGAATAAACACATTTTGTCATTAAAATTAGCTGAAGCATAGTGAAGATGCAACACATCTCTGCTTTAGGGAAGCATTGCCAATTTATCAGAAACAAAACCCCAGGAGACCTGTTACCAGTTGAGCAATACTCCCACTAACAAGGACTTTTTCCCCCCCT
This sequence comes from Mycteria americana, assembly GCF_035582795.1. Classification (NCBI taxonomy): domain Eukaryota; kingdom Metazoa; phylum Chordata; class Aves; order Ciconiiformes; family Ciconiidae; genus Mycteria; species Mycteria americana. Next base: position 12,620,199 of record NC_134370.1, read on the forward strand.
TTATGTGATTTCAAGCTGTTCAGATTTTCCCCAGAATTTGTAATATCTTTTCTTTTAGAAGTGAAGACACGGACAATAATCAATTAGGCAACTGAACCTCCTTTTCTTGAGACACAAGCTGAACGTTTCATGCAAGCTACTAAAAATAAGTTTTACTTCCACCAATGACAACTCCTCGCAGCTTAATCAAAGGAATAGCAATCACAGCCTAATGGGCTCCGTTCTCTAGAGCATCCGAGTTGGATAATGACCAGTAAGAGAAGATTCACTGCAGAGAAGAGAAGAATCTGCAAAGAAGTGAGGACCAATATCTTTGTACTTAGTGTACATCAATTTGATTTTACATGTTTCTAACAGAGAGAATGTGAAGCGACTTGATTCTTAGTCCACAGTTAAGGTATGAAATTTAAGGTATGAAATCAGTTTCTAAGGAAACAGGGCAAATCTGAGGGAACAAAATTTCTGGGTTTGTGCTGCTTCTGTAGCAACCAGCATGAGCTGCAGAAGACACATGAAGCAAAATCCCTCCAAACTGATTAAGGAATTGAATCTTGAGCATCCTGAACTAGCAATTTAACTAGCAACCTTGCTGGCAAGGCACATCCATCTATTCGAGGAGGGAAAGCACAGATATGTAAGCAAGATGCACACCTGCTCACCACCAGAACCAGCCTACTCCTCTCAACAACAGTGCAGGAAGAGACACTAAAAATAACCTATAATACAGCTGGCACTTAATATAGTCTGCTTGTTCATGTATGCTGCAGTTCCCCTACGACTTTTTAAAAAATCTGACTGTCCACATCTCATGGTTCCTCTTTCAGAGGGAAAAGAAGTTTTTAACCAGTGAGGCAGCAAACATTTCTTTCTTTCCAAGGACTCAAAGGGGGCCAGGTCAAAGGTGCTGATTTTCAGGATTTTCCGCATCATGAACCCCAAGTGGGTTTCCCTGCCACAATAAGTACTGGACTTCGGAGAGGGTCCTCCAGGCCTCCCTGCCAGTGGGGCTGAAGGCACGGGGCTGCTTCGGATGCTCTCCCCAGCCAGCGCTGCACCCCACACGCAGGGATCGCACTCAGGACGCAGACAGACCCAAAGGGCAGCTACGCCAGGGAACTCCACAAGATTGGTTCCTCCAGGCCAAAATAATCAGAATTCTTTGGAGAATTTAAAACTTCAGAAGTACATGGTGCACTTCCAAAACTTTGAAATGAAACATTCCTTCTACCAACCAGCCATATAACCCACTGCTTAGCAATGGAGGTTGCACATGCGTATGTGTCTGCAAGAGGCAAAACAAGTCTTCTTTCCCATTATTCTCATAACACAGCAAGACAGTTTCTCTCTGGTATATACAGGGTTTTAAAGAAAAAAGTTATCTTAAATTCACATTTCCAAATAAATCCAGGTCTCTTTTACATGCAAAAAGAACTGGACCATGAATTGAAAATAAAATCTTTCTAAAGCACTTTCAATACAGGTGTTTGAGTGAGGCTAATTTCGGCTCCAGAGAGAACGCTCCTCGGTTTGCATGTGTGCTGCATTGGTTTGGACAGGGACAATTCTTTTTGCACAGCTGTCCCCTTTTCAAAAGGAAAATGCCAATGCACCTCAAAACATCAGTGTTAAGAACCTACTTCTAAAAGTGCTTGCCTGAAGGCCAGCAGCCCAGAGATAACAGCCCAGGCCTGAAATTCCGAATATGTTACCACAGGCCAGGATGTTCACTATGCTATTCCACTGCAGACTGCACATCAATACTCATCTCTATGTATAAATCAATGGAACCTATTTTTGGCACAAAAACTTCAAAATAAATCCTTCTGACCAACCTCCCAAATTAATTATGCAAATGCTGTATTAAAGTGCACAGATCATTATTACTTCAAATTTTTAAACCCCTGCACAGATACTCTGAAAGGAAAAGAAAGTAAATGCCTAATTATACACATTGAATAATCCAGATAATGGCCTGTCACATGCATCACTCCAAATGCAAATCAGAATGATGGTTTTAGCTGTAAACACAATGCGGAAACATCAAATAACTTTGATCTCGTCTTTGGCAAGAACACACTTCTGTAAGATACCATTCTGTATTCAATGGGATATATATATTTAGCTTTTTTTCCTGTTGAGTTTCAAAACCTTTCCTTACAAAAAGTACCTTATAAGATATTCCAATAGAGATGAATAATCGTATTTCCCCAAACAGAAGAATGCTGCCGCTTATCACCTTGCTAAAAACACTAGAAGCAATAATACTCTGTTTATTGCATTATTGTCATTCAAGCAAAGCATGATTGTTTTTGTATTCAAAATGTCCATAAAGGAAGGCTATACTCAAAAATTCCTGTGCTGAGGGGCACTTACCGCTTTGGCAAGAGGAAGAAAGGCATACCCATGGCAAGTAACTAACCTCCTAACACCTGCCATGGAAATGAGTCCCTAACATGCACTCCAGGCATGTTCAGCAGGTAGGATTTTCTTCATTTCAGACTATGCCTTTCTTACACAGCAAGCAAACCAGAAATTGAGAGACATATGAAAGGGCAGGCTAAAACTGAACAGGTAGAAGTAGATGAGAATGCCCAGGTTAGACATGCCAGGGAGGCAGCAGCAACCACTGCTGACCTCTTCATGCCTGGTACTAGAGAAATTCCTTATGCTATAACATGTGCTATAAAGCCAAATTTCAGCATGTGTTAAAACACATTTCAAGACAATGTTATTAAGGGGAGATTAGGCGTTTAATGAGACAGTTTCACAACTCAAGAAATTTAGGCTATCAGTTGGAAAAGAACTCAGTAAGGAACAATTGCAGTAGCTACGTGATGACAGTAGCTATTTCAGGTATAAATGCAACAAGAATGTCTATCTGCTGTATGGCACAGCAGTCTTCCCCCCCCACCCGGCTTTGCTTTCTAAGATCTTTTGCCACTTACAAGTAAAACACAAGATACTAAATTTCATGTTGAGATTATGCTAGTTTTAAGGTATAAAGAAATTCTATAAAAATAACAATACAGGAAAATAAATGCACAGCTTCTTAAATGATAGATAAATGGAATAGATTTAGGGGTCAGTCCAGTGAAAATACTGCTGCTGCACAGTTTTGCCCAGTTGGATCACCACATTGAGACAAAAGACAGATCCTGTCAGATATTGCTGCAATTGCTACTATAGCAAAGTTTACTGATACAATCCTTGTTTGTCATTCACCATAGGGATTCCAGCTTTCCAAAGGGGAAAAGAAAAAAAAAACCACACCCAGGACCATTAAAACTATACGTAAGTGTTACAGTCAGCTCACAGAAGATGTAAACAAGAACAATACCCAAATTTACTTAAATTCAGAAAACAAATCCCTACTTTGATGAATGCCTGGACCACGCAAAGCTTGAGAAGATTGCTCAGTTTAACTTGTTTTGCCACCAAAAGCAAAAGGAAATTCTTACTTTTCCACTCTGGAAGAAACTTAATGTCACAATACACAGGTCAAGCTTTCTCGAAAATAGCAGTTATCAGGGTATAAGAACATGACCAGTTAACCTTTCTTTCCCCTTCAGAAATCAAGGTGTTTTTCTTTTTTCTCAGTTAAGACGGAACACTATTTGCAACTTAGTCAAACTGACTCACTTCCACAGGTTCCTCCAGCACACTTCTAGCAAAGCCCTTTCGGGAAGAGATTGTTTTTCCTCCTTCAAAACCGTAAGTTGAAATGATACTCAAGTGTACAGTTAGAACAGTACAAATGTAAATTATTGCTATGCAAAAAGGATGCTGTTTAGTTTTATATGTTCCTCCCTCAAGAAAGGAAGGATGAGACCTCATTGGGTTTCGATTCCCCCTCCCAGCTCTTGCAAAGTTAAAACAAACCACACCATCCCCCTCCTCACCTCTCAGTAGCCACCTTTCTAACAAGATCCTCAACTTTGGCTAAGGGCATTTATTGTACACACTTTGATCCCTTCAACAAAAATTACTTAAAAGAAGGGAAGAAAATATGCACTGATCAAGCAGAGTGCTACATAAAGTGGTAATGCAAAACTGCATGAGATATATGTCAAAGTCCAGCAGAATTAATCCAAGTCCAGGTCTAAAATAAAACAGTACTACAGAAGCGTAAGACTTCCTGAGCATGTGCACCTCAGTTAATTTACACAAGCCCTTACTATTCTTTGCAACTCACTTGCTCCCGCTGCTAAAACTGTTAAACTCAAGAAACAAAATAGTCACTTTTATATGCTGCTTCTACAACACTGCCACATTGAGAACTTGTACATCAAATTCAGTTAGAAAAGAGAGCAAAACTAGGATAGAATTAATTGACATCTTCAACTCGAGTCCAACTGTTGAATGTTTTAATGATTCAAGTCTAATCTTTATGTTTTATCTAAGCTTTTTACTCTTTTATAGTAATATTTACCTATTCAGATTGGGTTTGGAAATGTAAACAGAGACTTGTTACCTAGTTAAACAGAAATCCTATCCAGTGTAACATTTTATTAAGTCAAGATGCTACTTAACACACCATCCCTATTCTGCCCTCACTGCCTTCCTGGCCATCTGCTCCTTCCTCGTTTGCTGTTCCATTCAACAAGCTCCTCTGTTTGGCAAAATGCACAAGTTTAGGTCTTTGTATGAAAACAACTGCTTGACAAACACCTTAGGAATTGCAAGTTGTAATATCATAACATCTCATTAACTTTCTCCCGAGTTTGCATCAACCTATAGGCTTACTAGCAAAGTGCAGTCATGTACTCAAGCTTCCTGTTTTAATTTCCCCCCCTCCTTCTTTTTTAAGCAAGATTATTCTCATCCTTAGAAACAGGAAGTCATTAAGTTCAAAATGTTTATACTAAATGAAAACATACATATTGCCACGACTGCTATTCAGTGACTACTGGGTGGTCTCAATCTGAATCCACTTTCTGACCAGCAAGTGCTTCCCTGGGAGAAATTATCAAAGCACAGCCTCAGAGACCAAGGATTGGAAAGGTATAAACAATCAGCCATTATAATTACAGTTCAGGATTTTTTTTAATTTTTTTTTTTTTAAAGACTTACCATACCCACAAAAACCTCCCAAACATCTGTTTTCATTAAGTATTTAAATAAATGTTTTCCCCAAATTATATCAGAAATTGGCTAGTGCTGTATGTTTCTTGGGATGAGGTCAGTAATGTGCATTAGTGCAGCACCTTTGTTGCAGTAATTAGCACATGTATTTGTGCCAGAGCGTGGTTGAAGAGGGAAATTCATAGTCCACTGGTGTCTTCCACTGATAACCTTCAGAACACCATCTGCAACTGCCTGTGATCAGTGTCTCCAACATGCCAGCTTCTGGTCATACTGATCTTATTCATAAACTCCTAAACCATTTCAAGTTTCCTCTTAAATTTGACAAGCATTAAGAAAAAAAAAATCTTCAATTTAGTACTTTGATAATCAATGGGTGGTCCACAAAGCCTTCCCATACACAGAACATCTGACTGTAACTCTCCCCAGAAGAAGAGAAAAATCTGTCACTTGTTATTCGAGTTTATGTTCATACTAATCCAAATTTACTATAGCTCGCCTTTTGCAGATATAAATTAGATTCCAGGAGAAATCAAACTCCAGTCCATCAGCACAAATTTTCAATTGCTTTTTCAACACCATTACTACAGGAAAATGTACTTCCTCCAAACCTCAAGATTTTAATTATTAAATAATATTTGGAAGAAGTGAAGAACTCTCTTCTCAGAGGAGAGCTGCAAAGCAGTTCCTCAGTCATCGTGAGGACTTTCAGGAAACTTGAATGCTCCTCCAGCACGCCCACTTGCTTCCCGTGAACAAGCAGTGCTCAGAATTATCTGGAGAGGCCTTCCAAAGTGCTGAGAACATGATTTCTGTGCATTTTGATGCTCTGTGAATCACCAAGAACAGAACATGAAGCCAACAAACAGTAAAACATGCACATGTACAAACAACAAATAAGAGTGGCTAAGACTAATATTAGACCTACCAGAATACATCCTGAACATATCGGGAAGAGACCAACAGGAACTTACACATTATGCCACTTCCACATGAGACTCTACTTTTGTTTGGACCCACATATCACTACGAATGTCAGGAATTAATAAAGCTAGCAGTACAGATCAGCTCTCCAGAGACCAGCCACATCTGTTCAGCAATGCCAAGCTGCCAGCTGGATAGAATCCCAAAAGCCTTTAAAGGGTCATCATGCACAGTGAAAGCTTGTACTTGGCTAAAAACCTTTTAGCCTAGCAACTAAAAAGGTAATAAGTATTCTGTTAATTACATTAAGTCAGTCAGTCATGTTTAGCTCTGTTAATTAGGATGCCTAATTTTAAAAGGTCTAATAGCCACAGTATTTAAATTCCTGTTTTGTTCTGGTATTGCAACAAAAATCTATTCTAAACCACTGCCATACTCGTGACTGAGTAAAAAAAAAAGTTATGCTGTTAACAGATAAGCTAATCAGTTGAAATGACAAGAGTTAAAGAAAGTATTACTTGTTGAATACTGCACATTCTAAGCAACTTTAATGTATGAATAATCAATTGAAAAATCCAAAATGAAAGACATCCTGAATCTCAGATGAGACTGTTAACCACACAAGGATATTTTATCCAGGTACAAATTGTCAAAATGTCCTTTCCTTGTGCACGTTTGATTGGAGCCTGTTAAGGGAAGAAATAAACCCTACAGTAGATGACATTTGCCTCCCTCCCCAGTACGTCCCTCACTGACACACAAGGTCTTGCAGGGCATAAAGCATAAAAGCTCCCATCAAGTTTTTGACACAAGAAGCTATTTCTGAAATAACTGTCTGCTGGCCTACATGGAAATTGCTCCTTCCAAATATCCCAAAATCAGGAGTACAGTACCACACATGCTCGGTTAAACACTACTTCATCTACAGCTTTTTCCACAGCTGCAGGTGGCCCAGCTTTCATGTGGGAAAGACACGGCTGACACCCTTAAATACCTTGGTAGGCATCTACTGAAGAGATCTGTTGTTTAGGATTACAACAGCTGAAACCCCACTGCGTAGCTCTCCCTGCTCCGAGGGCATCACAGCCCAGTACGCTTTTTATTACAGGAAATCATGCCTCTGATGTTCGCAAGGTATTTCCAATTCTTACCCTTTGGCCATTTCCCAAGTTGAACCCAAAGGGGGAATCCAGGCTGGACCTCATCACAGGCCCCACAGACAGCTTGTTTTGTAAGGGAAGAAGCCGCTTTTAAGAGCGTAATTAAGATCAACCTGCTGAAATTAGTCTGAACAATTCATGCAAACAAGTGCTGTGCAGTCTATTTTATTAAAAGCAAATCATTGCTCCCAAATTTTACTCATATCAGTGAGCAGTACCAGGGGTTGGCTACGAGTCCTAAAAGGCACCATGTCTGTGAAGGTTTGTCACTGCACAGTATTGCTCTTTCTGACCCCATGCAATGCTTCAGGAGCGCTACCAGCATCGCAGGGCCACTACAGGATGTAGGACACTAGCCATGAAGGCACCTGGAATTATTAGCCCCCATTCAATTAGCAATTCAGCTACTAATTTTATATCCCTTTAAGCAGGGCTTATTAACCACACTACACAGTACCCCAGACCAGCTATCTGGAAATGCAGATGTCATCTGCTCACCTTTGTAATCTGCTGTAAGGTTTTTCAGATGAAGACATATTTCATCTTGTGGTGCTATGTAAATAAACAAAGTATTATAAATGATCATTTTTATCTGACTGGGGTTATGTCATATGGTTTGCTTTCTTTATGAAAGAAAACACATACATAAAGTGCAACCAGATGCTGTTGGCAGAGAATCGATTTAATATGGACTCATTTCTAAAAACATGATTACAGATGTGGCCTACCTCTTGAACCCAATGTTTAAGGAAAAACTCTCTCTATGTATAATCATTTCATTCATCTTCTATGTTTTCTCTAAGTCTTTTAACTCACAAAAAATGTTTCCTAGAACTAAAAAAGTTACACACCCTCCCGTTTCACACATCCACCACAAAAATAATTCCAGCATACCCTTATCAAAGAAAAGCTGAACATATTACTGAGGAAACACTGCTTTGTAGCAGCTCATTGCTATACCAGCTGTGAGAAGGCAACATTGCAGGTTAGAACTAAGTCTAGACTGAGCTTCTTACTACAAACAACACTTATCTAGGACTGCATCAGACTAGTAATTTGATTTTCAAAGTAAAAAAATAGTTACTACAACTCTGTTTGTAAGACTGGAGAAACTTAAGACACTTTAATAAATTATTTTAGTGGTTTGGGGAAAAAAAAAAATCAATTGATACATACCCAAGTTTTTGATCACTAATAACATCCTTAAAATCTCTTACCAATTTATAGAGCTCTCAGTAAGGTAACTCAAATACATGATAAAGATTTAATTGGTGTGTTCTAGCATTGCTTAGAACATAAAAGGTAGTTTAATTCTGATAAAGCCCCGATCAACCAATGAAATGAATAGAAACAACAAGTAAGTTTTAAATTCAAAATTAGTAAAGTCTGAATAAGAACTTGGTTCTTTCATGCTTGCTGATTTATAAAATCCTATCAACTTACCTCAAGAAAGTTTGAATAAAACTCAAACTCTTTTCAAAACAGGATAGAAACAGCACAGAAAGACTGACTGCATCATTCCACATCTAAACCCAGAAGATTTTCACCATATTTGATATCCAGGTATTGAAGCATTTAAGAACAGTGCTCTTAAGTGCATTACTGAACTAGATCAGATAAGTTCATATTCATATGAATAGAGAATCCAACGTTTAAGAAAAATGCTCTCTCTATATAATCATTTTACTCTCACTCTACATTCATGCTCATATAAAATTAAACTAGTAAAAACCCCAAATCGTTCATGGTTACTGAGGTTATTGCCTTGGCAATGTATTTATCAAAGGAATTAAAGCACTTGAAGCAAGGTTAGTTAACTACCAGTGACATCACTTAAAATCAACAGTTGAAAAGAAAACAACCCCCTTCCCCAAATTATCTTGTGACTGGACCTTTGAAAAATAAAACTAAATAACTCTTTCAGAGGGCATTGCCACTTACAAGCACCTACATTTATTGGTAAAGATCAGGTATTTGATTAATCTAGATTATCTTTTCCAAGCATGGTATTAAAAAGGTCATATGAAATGATGAAAAAGTTGAAGAATAAAAATCAAAGCAGGGAAAAGTCCTATTTTCACCTAAGAAATACAGTGTCAGATGATGTGAATGGAGCTTCAATTTTAAAATCCTCTCACAACCAGCCAACTTCTAATCAACAGGTACGTAACTGTATTTGCTTCTGGAGGCAGGAAGATCGGACAACTGGATTTTTTTCACAGCTATTTAAAACGTCCCAAGCAACCTTTAACAAGAACTTTAAACATCCGTTATGCCTCAATTGAACATAATTTTCAACAGGATTAAAAAAAAATATATATCTAGTTGTATAAACACTGTCTTTAGTGGTGGAATTAGATTGATATAAAGTGCGGTTAGACCTAATAGCTTGTTCAGAGAGGAAACTTTGGCGAGGATGGATAAACAAGGCAATCTGAGCCCAGAGGTGAGCAAAGCACTTGTTTCTGCTCCTCGAGGAAAAGGTTATCTCAGAGAGAGAGGCTGCTGCAGCATCCGAGCACCGAGGCTCAGCTACGCTCTCGCCCAAGCGTTTCCAGCTACTTCAGTTAGGGTGGGTGATGCAGGTGAGCAGCTCTGCCCACATGCAGTCTATCTACACAGTGCCTAAAAATTACTTCCAAACTTCAACTGGTACAGCCTCACTTAGAAAGAAGAGCCCTCCTGGGTAGGTGCACTTACCTACTATTTATAACAGAAGCCTTGCTAGCAACGCTTTTCTTCAAACATAAAAGAAACCCCAATTCGATATTAATTTGATTTGACTGATTCTGAAGCATACCTATGGATGGGGGGTAGGAGAAACAAATGAGGATATATGTGCATTTGTTTATTTTCTTAAGAAGGAAGACAAACAAATTGAACTGCTTGAGAACCCAAAACATACAGGTGTTTCTGGACACATTAATAAATCAATGGCAAAACCTTCATTCTTTTACTAGGTGCCAACTATTTCACATGAAGGGTTTAACTGTCCCCAGAAAGGGTGAACAGCAGCAGCTGTCACATCAGTATGGGATAAAATATCTTAACAGGAGAAAGATAACATACTGCAGCATTTACGCAGCTTGTATTAAAAAGTTTAAAAAAAAAAAATCTCACAGCCCAAGTCTTTCCAGAGGTTAAGCCAACATGCAGATGGGATATTTAAATATGACAGCAATCTGAGTAATGAGGTGAGAACTAAACAGAGAATTGTTATCTGGTCATTATCTGCACAGAGCTGAGGGGACCCATGGGTCCAGGTCCCACCGTACAAAGAATTTGTATGCAGGCATAATAACCTAAGTGTGCTATTCATTACTCTACTGGGGCACCTTAATCAGCCAGCCAAGCTTGAGTTGGGTTTGCCTTGTTTTAAGGCTTCCGGCATCCATAGAGAGTTCTCCAAAAAGCAATTCAAAGCAGGAATGCGATTAAGGGGAAAGCCTCAGCTGGCCAAGCTGAGTGGTGTGAATACCTCCTGCCTTTCCGCTCCCTTACGGACCGAGCCAAAGAAAGATGCTGTGGCTCAAGAGTCTCAGTAGCTGTGGATCAGAGTCCAGTGCAAACTCCCCCTCATGAGATGCTAAAAGGAAATCACTGCACCTCACAACCAAGATAGTTCTACTTTTCTCCTTTGATAACCCCCCTGATCTATCAAATATGCTAAAGAGAGCACTAATTAATTAGAAGGCTGCACAATTGCACACTTTCAGTCAAGTCTGTGCTAGTTCAGTTTACCGCAAAGAAAAACAACTAGAAGATCAAATCCTCTTACACTAAATACTGTCACTCAGGCCTCTCAGAAAACTTAATTTCACACAACTGCAAGATAAATAAATAATTTGAAGATATCAGCTGTAAGCTTTTATGTTTTTCACACCAAGTTACACAACCTTGCAGCCCTCAAAATCCACAGACCCCTGTAGATGACTGATTTTACAATGCATCCATACTCATCTCGCCTCTGGTCAAAAGTGGACATTGCAATAAATTTCTAGACAGACAAATCCGACTTTTACAAATGCTTTAATAATTTAGGCACTTCAGGGCAAACTTTTTTCTTTCTTACGTAATACTCATTGCTGTAATCCACAGAAATATTTCCAAAAGTTTATCCTTGGGGCAATATTTAGTTGTACCCCTTCTGTCGGCTTTCTTTTTTCATCAAGCAGAATCCTATTGTATCACATGCATATTAAGGTACAAAAAAGGACTAAAAATGCTGTGTTCATTAAATTTGACCATAATGCACAGTGCTAATGCACTGCAAGTGCTAATCTCAAATCACATCCAGCTTTTTGCTCCATGAGGAATCCAGTTTTCATCTTCCAAAGTGCTACATGATTAGCCACTGTAAGGGCTTTAATTTTTACCAGAGAGTGGCTTCTAACATGGGTAGGAAAGACATAAGATTAGAAAAGGAGTTAAAGTTATGCAGTTGAACCTGAATAAGAGAAAGAGCATTAGGAAAGTTTATCCTAGATTTCTATGAATAAAGAAGTGGATAAGGTATACTGAAGAGCATCTGCAGAAATAGATGGGGAGAAGAAACGGTTTTGTGTATTGGGTGATTGAATTGTTGCACCCAATTTCACCAATGCGCAAAGACACAGAAGTTATTGAGAATAACGGGGGGGGGGGGGGGGGGGGGGGGGGGGAACACACCCACAAGCATTCTAAAAGAATTAAAAGGACATTAAAACGATGGCTACAGTTCTGACTTCAGCAGCTTTACTGTGGTATCTATTAGTTTGTAAATGTCAAAGCTAATACTATGTTTTTTCCTCCTCCTCTCTCCTTGAGAGTATCTGCAGAAAATTACAGTACTGCACACTCTACCCTGAAAGACCAATGTTCTGGCATAGCAGAGGCAGTGAAACAGAGTCAGCATCATTCCTCTTCTGGCAGTGCTCAACATCAGAAAGAGAGGAAACCACTGGCATACTCTGCCTTCTTGCTTCACACTGTATTTCTGGCTGAGGCACAGTCATTTATTTATAGATTCTCTCAGCAAATTTCCTTGCATCCTGAAGTATGTTTTGACGATTCTACCCCTATTTTAGCATATTACAATTAATAATATTTTATAACTGTAGTAGAAGGCAAAAGATACCATTAATAGCTAGCAGACAGTTGCAGCAAGTCAGAGGCAACGGCAATGAAGGTCAGGTACTCACTGTGCCAGAACGCAGTGTTGCTTCTCACCAAACATGAGCTGAACACTTGGAACAAGCTTTCAGGAACCTCAGGCACAGCCAGGTCTCTTATACTGGCTTCAGTTGTGATCCTTCCAGTGAATCTGGATGTCTCCCGTTGAATTTACTGCTCTAATGGCATTTGAATCAAGGAGACTTCCTGAGTAAGCCAGAATTCAGGATAAAGGCATGAACATAGAATACAGTGATTAAAAGTATTGCCCAAATTGCCTGCTATTGGTCTTTCAGTTACTTCAGGCACCCAAGCTGCCTCAGTTTTAAACTCTGCTTAAAGCAAAATGAACAAATGCCAATAAAAAAATTTAATGGAAAATCTAACATCAGCCAAATCTGGCATTGTTTGTTTCAGTTATACAGAATCATTATGTCCGGTCCTTGGATCCTCTTTATTATACCCTCATTTCCCCTGACTAAAGAAACCCCTGTAACAGAAAACCCTCAGGAGCCATAATTTAACAAAGACAGCATCCAAACTTGATACAACTATGAATGAAGCCAGTAATCTGGCTATGGTTAGAGTTTAAAAAAAAAATTTCCAATGGACAAAATGAAAAACTACATTTGATAATAAATCTTCTTTTTATGAGTAAGCTTAATACCCTTCCTCTTGGTACAAGAATGTAATACTGTCTTTTTTCTTCGCAAGGAAGACAGAAAACCCACACAGAACAAGAACCGTAAGAAACGGAATAAACATCAGATACACACAGCATTTTCAAAAGGTTTTACACGGCCTATATCTTATTAGGCAAGACTTTTTAAGAATACCAGTGCTTGAAATGAGTCTTCAGAAAGGCAGCAGAAGTCAGAGCCAAACCAGGACTGGGGTGAGACGAGACAATTGCATGGGAATTACTAATGAGCTCCTCCACATGCTTTACTATTACAAGAAAGCAACAGCCTACACGTGTGCAAGCATGGCAGTCACACACAGACAGACCCCAGGCTTGTAGAGTACACACACCACCTTTTTCCTACAGAAATCAAATGGCTGCAAACCCAAAACTACTGAGCTTAGATGAGGACGGTGTTTGCACCCAACCCCAGACACCACTGTTATGATTTTCTGAACAAGAGCAGAAGTGCTGCTACTCCTATTTGTGCATTTAAGAGGTGCCCAGTACAACAAGCTTTCTCTGAAGCCATTTGGCTAATTACGTTTAAAATTCAGGGGCTTGGTTTTGGTTCATCTAACACTGAAATGCTACCAACAGAAAACAAGTTCACACTGGGGGCGATATGTGCAACAGGCAAAGCAATTTTCAGAAGGTCTTTCTGTTGAAGTCAGTATCAGGTCGTCCAACATGCTGACACAGCCAGAGCTGTTATTTTTAAACACAGCCATGGTCTATTTAACTAAAGCATCTTTACTCTGACTGAGCCAGTATTACTTTGATAAGACTCCTTAAGTATCTACACTGAAGCCTGCATGTCACATCAAACAAAGAAAATACAAACTTTTGAAGACCATGCTTCATTGCAGCTAGGAAAAGAGACAAAATGAAAGAGAGGTGTCCAGGAAAAAGCTAGGAGGACCCAGCACTGAAGACCATAAAGTGCTATCTGCAGGACAGCTATTCACACTGTGAATTTGTATCATTCACCACCTGCACAGATACTAACTGGAACAGTTTCAGTCAACTTAAACAGCAAACAGCTTTCTGCTGGTGGACGCTCAGCATTACATTTCTAAAACAATTCTTCTGCCAAATTTGTTGGTAGCAACACCAGGTTTTCTTACACATCATTTAACTGATGAGAACCTGGATGGAAGGAGAAGAGAGGCAATACCATTTTCAAAGGCATGTAAGAGACTGCAAGTTACAGTTACACAACATTTTGGGAGGCAGGCTGAGCTATGCTAAACAACTTATTTGTATACATTTTCCTCAATGTAATTCTTACTTCTTTATAAAGTTGTCTTGTAAACATATGCATAAGTTAATTACTAGAACCAAGCACAACCTCATCCTTTCCTCTCACCAAAGAAATAATTTGTTCTATATGTTCCTGAACATATAGACACTGTTGTCTACCTGACACAATGTTTTCCTATGGCAATATTTAACCTCCACTTCTTATACATAACTATGAAGTAGAACCAAAAAATAAGAACAGCAATGGTACACACTGTGCAACAGTGAAAACCTTTTTATTTTACAACAGAAAATTTAGTTGTGCGTCTTGTGCTGTGCACGTATACTGCAGGCTCTGGAGACAAGGGAAGGCTGTTACCGAAAGCAACCCCAAGCACCTGACACCTCCACACCACCCAGGACAGTCACTCACTGGCAGCCTCACAGAGCTGGGATATGGGTGCATGATGTGTGAGCCAAAGAGCAGCTCAGCCCAGCCTGCTGAGATTATTTTAATTAAAATAATTTCAAACTCTACGTAGTTTCTCCAAAACATTGCATTTACCCCAAAGAGCCTCCCTTTAAACATGACCGTTCCCCCTCATATTTTGAGAGTACTGGGAGGGTAGGAGGAACCTCATAACCTAGTGGCTGCCACATCGTATCTCAAAGGCTAGACAAACAGCTTTTTCATTCTTACTTTCCTACAAACAAGTCCCCTTGCAGAAGGCTCAACTCACAAACACCTTCCACTTACGTTTTCACATTGCTTCCCAGTACTGCAGGCAGGACCCTGCAGAGCTGTCACCACCGAAGGATTAAGGGGCTGGAGTCAACCTGAAGCTTGGCGCTGACAGTCACCCACCTCCCTATTCCCCCCAGGTTCTCACTGCTGCCTTCGACACCTTGCACCCACTCTAGTGCTCACTCAGCCCTCTCTTGAGTTAATTCAACTTATTAAAGAGAGTTAATGCAGACAGGGGGAGAGGAAGTATTCTGCTGCAATTCATGGTGAATTACAGAAGTTCAGCAAGCAGCAGGGCTTACACAAGAGAGGATGGGGCAGGACCACATGGCCAGGAGGGAAGAGCAGGATGTCGCCTTTAGCTTGGTTGTAATGTACAACAAATTATTTTAATCAGATGGAAATCAGAGTCCTAGAAAGGAGTAACTGTATTAAAGAGCTGATTATATTTATTGGAACGGTGACATACAGACTTCTTATTTGACTGGGTTCTTAAATAGGATTACAGGGGTTTAATTTGTTTCTTTAAATTGGTTTTGGAGAGAGAGAGAGAGAGAGAAACCGAAAAAAAGTTTAGAGAGAGGGTGGAATAACCTTGGAGGGAGTACACTACATTATGCCATGTCAACCATAATAGTTTCCCCAGCGCAAATATATGCTAGTACACATTCTTCAAGTTAACTAATAAACAGAAGAGTCATAAAAAAGAATTACTTACTCTATACATTTGCACACTGTAACTGGTAATTCTGTAGTTTTAATTTCACCTTTGAACTATCAGTTATATTGCCAAGTAACAGTGGCAGCAGTGTATATTACAAAAGGAGTAAACAAATTACCTTTATCTAACTTTATTAAAGTAATAAAGGGCAGACTTTTTTGTTTTAAACTTCCTTCAAAGAGAGTTTTATAGCTAACTATCAGCAGGGTGTGGACTGAAGCTAAAAACTTTGAAATAGGTCCCTGTGAAATCTGAAACCAAAATACAGCAAAGGTCACCCCTCTGTGAAGAACCATCTTGTCTGTACGGATACTACAAGCAAAGCTCTGTTAGCTCAGCCTCAGTAATAATGTAATTCAGCTTACCCCCTGGGAATAGCAACAACATCAGGTTTCTACTACAAAGATAAATTTACTGCACACAATACCCATTACTATATATCTGCAGCATGTTTGATAGTAGCCAGACACTAGTGTTACATGTTATACCTCAAGCTATTTTTCCCTGTTAAAGGCTAACCCAGGTTATAAATATGACATTGTTATTCTTACTCCCACCATTAGCTAATTCTTTTTAGTCAACATTGTGCATAGAGTCTTATGCAACATATTAGCCAATATTAATAGGAAAGGAAGCAATACATCCGATTTTTTTAAATTTTTACTATTTTTTTTCCCCCCTAAAGGAGAGGATTTCAAGCCTTTTCAACAAGGAAACAGAGTTTTTCCCGTGGAGAGAGAGGATCTCCTACCACAAGTATTGGGACAATAAGACTGCTATACTTTGTACTGTCTTGTGGGCTCCCATGAAACAGTTCACAGACCCAAGCTTAGAGACAAGTGCCATATAGCAACTGAGGTTCTTGAAAAGGGTTGCCCACATGCACATTGCTCTGCAGATACATATGGGCTAGGCAGTCTATTTTTCCAGCTACAGGAAAATACAAGGCAGCCAAAGCTGCTGGTACTGGAACCACTGGGTGAGCTTGGGCTCCTGCTCGCCTTAACTATAGAGCAGAGCGCTCCTACCTCCTATCTCCACTCAGAACTCTCCCTCCCTTTTGCTCCAAGTTATGTCATATGTGTTTGCCAACTGAGAAGAGATTTAGCAATCTTATGTAAGCAAAGATTTCACAAAGCGTGGGACTGAAATGTTGACTGCCCTTGCTGGACAACATTTCTCTGGTATAGAAGACATCCCACCACACTTAACAGTCTCTGTTGGCCACTTTGGGTCCATTGCTAAAGAGATGGTGTCTTGATCCAGTCAACTGAAGACTTTCAGACTTAAGATATTTTGAAGGACACAGGATCCCACCTGGCAATACATTCAAAGTCACTCGATTTGATTAGAAGCATTGACATGCAATAAAACACTCACATTAGGAACGGCAAGAAAAAGAACATTTTCTGCTGATCAGACAACAAAAATTTCCATTTTGAATGGTGTGGTGCTTGAGAAGAACTAAGCAGTCTTTGAAATCTAGCCCTTAACCAGGAGTTGTCTTAGGACATGTAAAATTAGGGACACTGCTGTTTAAAAACATCTAAGCTTGAGCGAATGCACACAAAGAGCATAACGTGTATGCAACAGCCATTTAAAGAGGAAGCAGTATTTCAGTTTTTCCCCAAGCGCTTGGCTCACAGGAAAACATCTGATGTAACAAGGGAACCCACACTGCCCCTCTGCCACCTAAGGGCAAATTACCCAGCCACCTATAAAAAAACCTCCTGATGTTTTACTGCTTAAACATTTTATATAGTTAGACTGAGTTGTCTTGAGTTCACATGCTTTATGTTATTTGATATGTTTTAACTAGGAAGCTACTTGGATTCATTTCAAGATTTGAATTTTTTTTTTAAACTAACCTGTTTTTAAGTACAGACTCACTCATGCTAGCGCTACACAGATGTATTCAATCTCTTTGCATGCTGCCAAACTATTTAAATAAAGTTTGAAATGGAGTAAAAAAAAAAAAAAAAAAAAAAAGGAGGGGGAACCTGACTGCCAGACCACTGGGTTTGGTTTCTGGTTTTGGTGTTTGTTTGGGGGGGGGGGGGGGTGTTGGTAATTTATTTTAAAAACCCACAAATTTCAATGTATTTGCAAGTTCTTCTGCGCATTTCTTATTTTTTTGCTCAATACCAGACCCATGATTTTGATCAGGTTGATAAGGAACAAGCCAAACTATAAAGAGGGCTTTGCTGGTTACAGGCATACTTTGCTTTGCAAAACATTATACTAGCCATTATTAAAGCATGTATCACAACTTCATTTTTCTTCCTCAGCTGCTCAGGATTAAATCTTTGCAATAAAAATATTTATGAAAATTTGACTGAGCAGTCTACTTTGGACACTTTTTCTTAGAAGATGGAGTTTTTTGTTCCAAATCATGCACATGCAGAGGTATCCGCCAAGCTCTCCAACTGTGTCACCACAGTCCTTAAGCCATTTAACACAGAACATGCACGTGTCCTTTGAATGCCAAGTCAGCTACGCATCAAAGACAAATAGCTCTGGATAGCCAATCCATAACAATCAGCACATCAGTAAGAAATCTAATTTGTATTCAGTATTATGTCCATCGATGGGAATGGAAAAAGAAAAAAAAAAAAAAGAAAAATCAACACATACCCACAGATTCTTTCACAACCTCAATAATTTTAGGAATAAGAAAATTACACAACCTTTGGCGTGAAAATACACAGTTTGCCCTAAGAGACAACAGCTTCCATTTAGTAAATGAATTAAAGACCACGAACATCATCTGCTTTCTACCCTGACAGCTGGGTCAAAAAAAAATTTGAGTCACCAGAAGAGTTTTGCCTTTGCATACATTTTAGACAAATAGGCATTTAAAGACAGCTGCCACTGAAAGCCAGAAATTGTGCAGATTAATTGTGAACATTACAAAGACAATTACTCCTTAACTGGGTATTTAGTACAACGCTTCATATGCGATCAAGATCTGAAACAGTATGATGGGCTTGTTGTAGGCACTATCACAATTTAATCATGATAACATAAATATCTATTTGACTAGTTATTCATTTATTATGGCAGTAATACTACAACTACAATGCTGTATTCAGTTAACATGGGAATGCCAGGTATTAATTTCATACATTGCTTCTTGCACCTTAAATTTCAGCACCATCAGAGAAATTGCAGATAATACTGCTGAAAACAATCATAAGAGAATACTCAATCTTACCCTCCACAGGCTACTATATCATGCAATCTCCAAATAAAGTTTGTATGTTCTAAGAATTAAGTTTCTTGGGTTAGTTTTGGTGGTTTAGGATGCACAGCAAATACAGTAGGTTGTCTGGTGTGTAACAATAATTGGTACATTAAAAAAGAGAGCTGGCTTAAAGTGTGTTTTACTCCTGTTTAAGCATTGACCAGGAGCCTGGAGAAATTGTTATGCAATTAATTAGCACTCCTAAAAATGGTTGTGTATCTGAGTCAGGAAAACACAAAGGTACTTGTGAGGTCACTACTTTTGTGTCATTGTATTCAGTTCTAGACAGAACTGGATGCACTGCCTAGCATTGTCTGCTATTTCCGTCCCAAAATCCTATTTTCATTCTCACCTAATTTTTCATACTTTAGGCTGAAGGTTGCCTTTGCTAAGTGTGTGCTAGATCTGAAGCACCTGGGCCAAAACACTTCTACTCTTCCTGACACAAGGGCTCATAAGTGTACTTTCCACCGCTATAGTTTAATTTTCATTTCTAAATCCAGGATATTTTGTTTGGAAAGCACTACCCAGCTTTCAAATACTTGACTTTGTGGCCTTACTGATGCTTTTTATAAATACAGAGTTTTTTGTATATAAATCCATAAAGACTAAAATGTCATACAGGTTGCTAAGGAAGTACTGGGATACTGGATTATATGAAACAACTTACATTAATATCAGCAACCTCTCTGAACCCAGCCAACTTATAATTTTCATTGATCTAGAAATTATTTATTTGAATCACACAGACAATTTCAGCACCAAACTGCTTCCACAGCATTCTGCCAGGACTTCTAGAGCTGTCAAAAAAGCATTTCTTCAACAAAAGCCAGTCCACATTTGGAGGGGGGGGGGGAATTTTCCTTTCTTGTTTTTACTGTATTAGAACAAGTACAGCAAGTTCTATCCAATAAGTAAGCTTTTCTATTTTGCACTCTACTTACCATCCAGAAGGACATGCACAGGAATGCTTGGTTGGGTGGTAGGCACCCTGCTTCCACATCTGACATTTGCTGTGCATCTGCAAACACAAGATGCAGATCCAGCTGGCCTCTACACTATGTCATATTTAGTGTAATAGCTATGGATGATATGCATAGGAATGCTTGTTTTCTACAAAAAAAATACACCGTGTCATAATTAAATACATGTAACAATTAAAAAAAATCTTGAGAACAATTATTACAGGTATAGATAAAGATAACAAGCACAGATTTTTCAAAGCAATTCAATAGAATCCTCTTACTTTGGCCAACACAGCAGACAGTTCAGGCCTTGGCTGAAGTGCCAGCTACCATTAATACCAACACTGTGCTAGGTACTCATTCAGGGCAGCACAATGACAATAAGAGCAGCAGTAAGCTGCCATCAACGCTACGGTATTCAAGATTGCCACATACTTCAGCTGGAGAAGTAACTTCAGTAGGTTCCGACTGCACAAGGGAAAAGGGATTTACCAGCTGTTAGCTACTGTGGGTCAAGAAAACACAATGTGAAAAGCTACAAAGCAAGCTGGAGCTCTCACACCAGTTTGCGATTTACTGATCTTCACCTCAACCTGCTAACTCGCATGAAAACTACCTGCTGCTTTGATGTCACTAGGATTTTAACACATTAAACAACGCAAGGCAAGAAAAGAGTTTCTTCCTAGCCAAGACCAGAACAGTTCAAGAGACAGGAACAATGAATGAGGCTATTGCGATATTTCCCTAATTAGCACTTTGTAACAGCTGATTGCATCCTTGTCAAGCAGAATTGACATTACTACCATAAGACACATACTACATTTAATATGCTCCCAGAGTCCTAACTAAATAGATACCTACATCACATTTACCAAACTGTGAAGATCCAGCAGGGGAAAAAAAAACAAGCAGGAGCTATCACCGTCACACTGCAGTTTGAAGCTCTCAAGCCTTGTTTCACTACCTAACTTTTCAATGAATCCAAAGAAAATCTCAACTTTTTAGTAGTAAACCTTTTCCAGTTTACTGATGATTTTGAAGTGACACGCCCCCTCCCCACCCCGTAGCCTAGATTAAGAGCATGCCATAACTAAAGATACTTTCTTATCTAACCAAATTTATTAAAATTGGTTTGTCTTAACTAATAATCCAAACCACAAATTATCCACAAAACAGCCATGTACTTGCTAGGATATCTTTAAAAGAAATAATACCTCAATCTCATTTGCGATGATGTACAATAACTTTTGTTATCTTGAATACGGAAAAGAAACAAAAGTGTTTCCCCATATGCCAAGTGACTCAAAGTTAATATAGGAAGCAGAGTAGTCTCTGTGGCAAACAGATGTGACATTAGTACACAATGAGCAAGTTACTGCTTGTTCCCTAAGGGTCAAGTAGCTTTTATTCATCTTCATCTGCCAAAAAATGCTACACAAAAGACAACTACCCCCCTACCAGAAGCCACACCACCATCTACCACCATCTCTCACATGGCAGCCAGCATTTCAAAACATAGCTTGAAGAAAAGCCTGTGATGTAATGGGAAGCAATGTTATTAAATAATATAGATTGCATTCTTCTAAATCAAAACCAAAACAATGACAGACTCAGTTTTTTAAACAGCAGCACTACGAAAATGCAAAATTGCTTTACAAGGGAAATAACACACAGGGGTTGCTACAACTGCTAAAGTTACAGGACATTTTTTAAAGAAACAAAAGTTTGTCTCCAGTTTAAAAGAAAAAGCTAGCAAAGGCAGTTTTATGTACCAGTCACACAAGTTATTTGTTTTTTTTAAAATTGTTTAAATTGTTTAAAATTTTTTTAAAAATTTTTTTAATTGTTTAAAATTTGTTTTTTCAAAATTGTTTTTTTAAAGCATTATCCTTCCAACATCATCCACATTGTGGCAAGGACATTTGCTGCAGTTTTAACTAGCAACAATGATTTTAACAAGAGAAAGACTAGCAGCCTTCTGCCTTCTTTCATTTCAGTTTTTGATCAGTAAAACATTACTTACAAAAGGAAACAAACTAACATTCGCCTGTCTTAAAATATTTTTCATTTTTTGTCTCTTACATGTTAATTTCTGATGATTTTCATGGCAAATAGTGTCTTACGCCAGGTCATTTGGCCTGTAACAAGTTGAGCTGAACAAAAGCAGGGACAGTGTGCAAAGTCACCTCTAACATCACATGCAACAGGGACAGTTCCAGCACAGTTACGCTGAACCCAGCTCGGTTCATCCAGCCCTGTCAAACAAGCGACGCTCATTTCATAACCAGCAAAGGGTCAACTGTAGAGCTGCAGTACACCTCACTGACTGACAGCAAAACATCCCCATTCCCCCAGACCGCTCAAGTCCACCCTCCCTACAAGCAATGCAAAGTCTCTGGCACGAGAGGCACCACCTGGACCTCCTCTTTGGGTTAGAGGATCACAGTGTACATGACGGCCTAACTGCACCACCCTAAAATCATAATTTCCTTAAATAAAAATGTCAGCTGCCTCAATCCTCAGGCAAGAGTCAAGGATAATGACTGATTTAACCAAGAGACCATTAAATCCCCAGATATCCTAAAGCATAGCAGCACTCCATCTATTGGTCAAGAATTAAGGACATGCTTAATCATCATCATCGTGCACTAACCTCGATCATTAAACACTCACCCCCTAAATAGCCCACCCCTTCCTCCCTGCTTAGGGCTTCACATTCTCCCAGCAAAAACTAAATGCAAGTAATAATGTCTTCTGAAAAATAATGCGAGTATCACTAAAAGTGTTAACGTGAAAGTTTCTAACGTTAAAACTGGTATATGCTATTAATCACACAATTATAATTTTGCTTCACTGAGGAGCACATGCATTCCTTACTCAAACTAGCATTGAGGAGCTCGTCCGATGCATTCCCAGAGTTCACACCTTCTTTCCATGTAAGTACCGGATGCCACCAAGGAGGCTCGAACGAGGAGTTCACACGTTGTTTTCTGCCAGGCCAGTTATGTGACAGGGTGTGCAGACCAGAGAACTCCCTGGTACAAGAGACGTGCCGGCAAACCCTGGCAGGAAGGTGAAAGGGAGCCTTTCACCGCAGATCTGCTGCCAAAGCAGCCACACGCAGAACTGCCCCGGCTCACACCGCTCCCCGCCAGAGCCACCACTGCTGCTTCCCAGCAGATCACACACAGCCATACATCCGCCACACCTCTGCTTTATTCCAGTCACCAGCAACTGGACCAGGAGGCAGGTGAGACAGCCTGAAGCTGCCCCAGGCACACCAAAGTCCTTTTTTACAGGCTGAGGTCACATTTATTAGCTTCATTCTTCTGGTACCAAAGCTGATTTAAGCAACAACTTCTCCCACACAATTAGTAATTCATCAATTTCATACAGTCACGCTTTTATAACCCTTGGCCAATTATTTTTTTCCCAGATATTCATTGCTGTTGATTTTATCTATTTGTTTTAAAACTTAACTCCTCCACATAGTGGCACCACACAGATGAGGCATAATCCTACACATTTTTTCCTCTGCTTAGTGTCACATCACTACCCTCCAGACACAAGTCCAGGACCCGTGGATGAACACCAGCAGACTCAGCCTCAACCCACCTGTAACATAACGATGCTGAGAAGACAGAAGCAGAAGCAACTCACCTCCATGACTGGCTGCAGCGATTATTGCTTTTGAGGCATGCTCTACCCTCCTTACAGAGCCAGTCCAAGGCTTCCCTGATAAAATCACGTTGTTCGGCCATACAGACCCTGCCTGCCTGCCCTGAAGTCTGGGTTGAACGCCAATTGATAAATCTGCTCTGAATTCCTAAATAAGCTTTTTAATGCGAGATGAAAATTGTCTTGGGGTGAGACCAAAAGTGAGGAACAAAATCTCAAAAGGCCCATGGTAATGCTCATTTCTGGACCCTAAAGTTCAAGGCACCAATCTTGACTTTTGTCCTCCCTAATATAAAACACACAATGAAGATAATTCCAAACTGTTAACAAAACACAGCGCTGCCTGACCACAGTGAATCCCCCAGAAGCGAGTGGCGCAGGGCAGAGGCTGGTCATGCCGGTAGCTACGCATTGCCGTGACCAGAATACGTGTGCCTGCACCTGAAAATCGCATTCCTGGGCTCCCCGCACCATTATCGACGGCAAAGGTGGAGCCGTGCGCGATTAAACATATAAAAAGGCTAAATAAAATTAATTTTAGGAAGTTTTCTGAGACTCATAGGGACTTTGGAGCCTTGCCATGGACGACGGTCAGTCCATAATTATAATAATTACTTTCAAGGTTTTATTTGATTAGCAGAGATTCCGAGCAGAGGCGCATTATTTAAAGCCCTGTCCTTTCCAGCTCAGCGCTGAGGAAGAAAGACAGCACTGCAGCATCTCCCTCGGCCGGAGAGCTGGCGTATACCCACGGAGAAGTTCCCCCTTAGCCCCACGGCGACCGCAGTCGTCCCCCCCCCACCGCCTCAGCCCGCTGGCAGCCGCGGCCCCGCGCTAGCCTCGCAGCCGTGAGGCGGCTGAGGGAACGGGGGGAGCGCGCCAGGCCTCCCGCCGCACACCCCCCCTTCCCCAACAGCGGCAACGCTTCGGCCACAGCCCCGCAACGGCCGCTACCGCCCGCGTTCGGCGGGAAACAAGAGGATCCCCCCCCCCCCCCTCCCCGCACCGCGGGAGCGTTACCTCAGCGGGCCCGCGCCTTTGTGCTTCAGTCCATCCCTCCTCGCCGGCGGCGGGAGCCCCAGCACCACCGCGGCGAGCGAGCGGGCGGGGAAAGGGGCGGCGCACTATGTGGCAGGAAGGGACACCTGGGCTCCGCCCCCCGCGCCCGCCCGCCCGCCGTGGCTCACTATCTGGCAGCGAGCGGGGACTCGGCCCGCCGCCCTTCCCCCGCTGCCCCTCGGCCAAGTTTGAAGCCGGGGGAGGGTGACAGGGGGCGGCGGCCGCCGCCCCCTGTCACCCTCCCCCGGCTTCAAACTTGGCCGAGGGGCAGCGGCCTCCGCCCTGGGCCGACTCCCCCCGCCTCGGCTGTACCTGCAGTGCGGGGCGGGCAACGGCGAGGCATCCTCCGGGGAGCGTTTATCTCTGAAGGGCCATGGCGAGCGGGGTCTGACGTGAGGAGATGGACTCTGCGATACCCGGTGCACAGCTGGGGGAGGGGGGAGGGATAAAATGAGGTGTATTTGGGAACAATGAATAAAAAAAACCCCACAAACTAAAAAAAGACTTGTTTTGAAATGGAATTTTGAGAGATTTAAACAGTCGTTGGGGCTGAAAGGCAGCAGAAGGGTTCTCCAGATGGCTGGTGCTGCTGAGGAGAAGGCTCTCGCACCATCCACGGGGAGAAAGCGGCCCTGGCTAAAAAAAGCTGCACAAAATGCAAATCTCATTTTGGCAAAAGCTGTCCTTTCTTTTTTTTTTGGCTTTGTGTAATTGTTCTGCTTTGCAGCTGAAGTCATCTCTGCCTTGGTTCCCCACCCAAAGTTACTGGTTTCTTGGTTTCAGGGCTGGTTTGCTTACATCTGAGTAGTTCTGACCAGCCGTTTGAAGTTACAGAAGCACTGGGTGATGGTTGTCCTTTCTATGCAAAAAAGTCTGTATTTTAATTATATTTTCAATTATTTCTAAAACTCGGAAGTTGCCTACAATATGCTTGAAAGGCTTAAAAGCTCCCTTTGAAATCAGCAATAATTGCTTACAGGTGTAAAATTACTCACACAACTAACTTCATGTAGGTTCGGGGACAAAACCTTTTAATTCTGTATACTGCTCGCTTTTAAAGAGCCTCTCGGGGACTGTGATCATGGGGAAATGAGCAGGGCTGGAGCAAGGGCAGGGTGAAGACACCGCCTGCCCGGGGCCCTCTTCTGATGGAGTCACCAAAGAGGCTCCAGCCCTGCTGGCTGCTGCCACCACACCAGTGTCAGAGCTGCACGTCCATCACGGAGAGGCAAGCAAGGCCCCTCAGGTGCTAGAGAGGTCTTAGGAGAAAAAAGTGCTTGAGGAACCAAACTATCCAGCCACGGGATATTTGATTTGGATAGGGAGAGGATGCAGAACACGTTTTAACTTTGCAAATTTGTACTCAGCGCTGAGATGGCTCCACCTGACTGGACCAGCGCTATGGGAACCTGTAGGCACCAGCCAGTAATAATGGGATGAGGTGGTACAGCATCTGTTATTTACCACAAGACCTCTAACTATCTGGTGGCTGTATGAAATTAAAACTTACCTTGGGCACAGGAATAATATGGGTGAGTGTGTTTACAGGCACCTACCTACATGCAGAGTGCGCTACGACGGTTGAAGCAATTGGCTTTCTCCAATTTGCATATTTATTCAGTGTAACAGTCATGGAATTAGTAGGGCTGTTCCTTGCATGTTCATCCCCTCTTTTTTATTTCCTTTTAGAAAAAATTACAGCTGTATCATGTTTTAATAAACTTTCAACCTGAAAAGGCCAAGAAACACCAACCTTAAGGTGTGGTTTTGAAAATGAGGGCGATACTGCAATGAAATCCATGGATTGGGACTTGCCTCAACTTCTGCACCCTGGCCCAGACAACTGCTTAGCTAGAGACGGTGTTGACATAAGAGCAATTGGGTATGAACTGGCCATGCACAAATTTCAGCTGGAAATTTTGTTAACCATGAAGGCAATCAAATTCCACCTTTTACAGAGGGGGTATTGGGAATGGAAAAATCTCACAGCTTTTGAGATGAAGTTTATTAAAGTCATTATATGATGCATTGTCTGCAACTGCAGGGGACAGACTTGATGTCTCAGGAGGTTGATTTGAGTGCTAAGGTGCTGTGTGACATTGATCACACACCTTGAGATTTGAATTTCAGAGGCAGCAGTTGCTTATCCCAGCAGAATGCTTTCAGGCATGTAAAGATGCCTTTCATGTTTATTGTAGGGCAAGCTTTCTTCTCCTGGGCATGTGGATGAGTTTTACTTTAGTCCTGGAAAGATTATGCAGATGACAAGTCCTCATGATTCAGGCCATAAATGGATTACAAGCAGGATCAAGAAGAAACTTTCCTGCATGAGAGAGATTTCCCCAATTAGTTCTGGAGGTTTTGTTCTCTCCTTCGAAACAATTGCCAGGTGCTGCTGGATAGTCACTGGCCTTGGCCAGCTGGAGTCAGGCAGGTCTCCGTGCTGTGGATGGTGCAGCAAATGGAGATCTCTGCCTGCGGGCTCCTGCGTAGACACCCTTCTGTGGAGTAGGAGAGGTAACATCTAGAGCGGGGAGGACAGGTAATAGCCAAGTCTGTTCTTTTGGGGTCAGACTATAGCTTAGTATTAAAAAAAAAAAACCACTTAACGAGTGAAACCAAACCCATAGTAAGCTAACACAGCATTACATTTTTGGAGAGTGGGTCCTCAGACATACATCCAGCTCTGTTACGCTCTCTGGACCTCACAGTGTTGCCCCCTGTCTGCCGTGTCAATGAAACACTCTTTCTGTACATTTCCTGCTAAATACATTGCAAAAAATCCACACAACAGGTAAAGCGTTTCCTTTTTGGGGACCCTATCTGGCAGAACTACTTTGCCGATTGACACAGTACTGCAGCCTTTTCACCCTTCGTAAAGCCATGTGTCTAATCAGTGGACCTAGCTGAGCTACTCATTAGAAACTTGGCCAAACCACGAACATTTGTTTCCTTGCTTTATGCCAAACTCTGAGAAAGGAGGAGGGAGTGGCATGGAGCTCATGTTAATGAGTTCTTCATTCCCCACAGAGAGATAATCAGAGCACTGCTCGGAGATTCATCAACATTTTTTATTAGCACTTTAATGACCTACATGTTGGGGGTTTTTTTTAAGGAGTTACTTCAGCTAAGAGCTAGATAATTCCTCTTGCAGCTGTGGTTTAGGAAGCAGCTCAGGGGACGTGCATGCCAAATTACTTTAGCTCTAGTTAAAAAAAGCATATATACCACAAGGTTTCCTGGGTGCCTCCTTTTTCAATCAAGGGCATTATGTCCTCAATCCGTCTCTTCTGGGTTATGTGTGGGGGTTTTTGGTTTCTTTTGCAATCTTTGCAGCTTCAAGAGCTGTACAGCAAAATGCCAAACACTGGTGGTACTACATGTTCCCCGCGGACAAAGGACCGTAACAGCTCCCTGACCCCGGTCACTCCGGGAGGCAGGCTCACTCGGGAGGGATGAAAGGCATTTCCAGGGACCAGCACTGATCCTGCAGACCGCTTCAGTTTCAGCTGGCTGTATGAGGAACAAAGTTGTTAAATGCTGAGGGCTGGAGCCGTTTCCACACTGCTGCAGGGTGAACGTCTAGCCAAGGGATTGCCCAGTGCTTGCTGAGGAGTCTGTGGCCCTGCGCACGTGGTGGGAGACCTCGCCGCAGCCATCTATACATTACGGTGAGAGCCGATGGCGAGAGAGTGCTCTCACGGGTTTGGCAGAGGCTGCTCAGAAATTACCCAAAGTTTGGTATTTGCAGCTCTCCTCCCGTAAGGAACTGCTATGGTGGCAGCCAATAACGGCAGCTGTCCAGAGTCTCTTTGGTTTAAAAGGGAGAGAGCCACTGGACTTTTGCTGTCACTTAGGAGGGCCGTTGGCTGGAAATTGCTGCACAAGCTCTTCCCATGCCACCCCCGCTCCCCAGTGGCCAGATTTCCTTCTGTTCTTCTGGAGAGAGCTGTGAGAATATATACATTAAAGACAGGGATGTAGTCAAATACTGCAGGACAACCGGGGTTATGAGAGTATTATGAAGGAATACTATTTACTTTTTCCTGAATCGAGCCCCAAGTGTTTCCTGTCAGACCTCAGTACAATGGGACACAAATGTACAGTCCATTACGTTCACATTTCCTCCAAACAGCCGTCTCTTTCCTTCGAATGCAAGGGACAGGAAAGGATGCTTTCTGCCCCTACTTGTGTCTCTCAACTGATTTTATCTAATTTGAAAAGGGATTTGAGACACTCAGCATTCACTGTCTTCAGTAGGTTGCCTCCCTTCTAATGCCTACTGCTCAGGATGGGAGAGGTTGTAAATATGGAGGAATTCCTTTGAAATCAAAGAGAGCTTCACTGGAGTAACATCAGCATGAATGGAAGCAAAATGAGGTCCATGGGGAATAAAATGCTAAGGCTGGGGAAAAAAAAAATCAAGATTCACAGCACTAGTCCAGAAGAATAGTAGCTCATATACAAAAAACCCCATAGTTCTCATTTCCTCCTTATCCCTTCAGGACAGGAAAGAACATCCTGCTCTTCTAATATGAGCAAAATACAAGTTATTTTTGGAAGCAAAAACTCATGTTCAGAGCACATTTTTAAAAAGACATCTCTAATCTGTGATTCTGATGATGCATTTGGAGCACAGCACATCCTTTTGCATCAAGAAACCCACGTTTGTCGGCTCAGCACCATCTACACTCAGGCAAAAGGTTTATGTTGGTTGAACAAGAAGTTAGGAATTCTTTGTCAGCACATTAACTGTGACTTGAAGATGAACTGCCACCTCTGATGGGGGTGTGCTGTCGCCAGGCCCACACCTGGTGGGAAGCCCAGTACAACTGCCTGGGGGAGAGGAGCATGGAAGTATGGGAGCGTAAGGTCATGGGCTGGGGGATGCGGGTGTTGATTTCAGTAGCTCTGAAAAAGGCTTTCTGTACCTATCCTGGCCTCCAGGGTAAACGTCCACTTTCTTCTTCATTATCCCAAGACAAATTGGACATAGGACAAAGCTCGAGTCACCCCCTGCCCTCAGTGGTGATGTATCTTTGCACGCTGTGCTTGTTGTTCTAACTCTGGACCCACGGAGGAGCATGTGGCATAATTTCCTGGACAAAAGTTTTGAAGTTTAGAGCATCAAGTCAAATTCAAGGCCTTCTGGGCAAACTGTTGCTTTTCATATTTGATGGATCACTTGAAAGGACAGCACAGAGATGAAATCAGCCTCAAATTTGTTAATATGCATAAACAATATTAATTCGCAGATAATGTTTGATTTTGGATTCTGTATAGGTAACTGTTACTCCCAAAGCCTCTTTTGAAGCAAATAAGGTGGAAGAACATATGTTAGCTCAATCTCTAATGATAAGGATAAACAAATTGTAGAGGAGTTAATCATTTACCAATTCAAGATTAACAAACTGCTAATGTACTATAAAAAGAGTTCCGCTTTCCCTTTAAAAACCATTCATAGAGTGTAAGATTTTAGCTCCTCTCAGTGTCAAGGGCCCCAAATACCTTAGCAGACTCTTGGGAATGACCTCATCTGTAGTTTCTGAGTGTATTCCCAGCGATATGTAATGCTAGGAATGGCCGGATCAAAAGCTGGGGGGCAGGAGCTCGCTGCCCCAGCGCGGCAGGGCTCCCCAAAATGCTGCACGGGCCAGCAGCGCCTACGCGGAGCTCGCTGGCACTCGCCTGCGGCGTGCAAGCGTATGCTCAGTGCAGTGTCCTTCTGTCGCTGCAGCCATTGAGAGCATGCTTAAAAAATCCATGCGGAGATACTCCTATGAAGTCAGTGGATTACTCACATACTTAAAGCACTGATTTCCCTGGCGGGACAAACTGTGTTCAGTGGTTTTCATACTAAACGACGTGAGATTGCTTCTGCTGACTGTCTCGGTTTGTTCTCAGACAGGAGGCGGAGAAGGGCAGTGGGACCGATGATCAGGTCTATGCAAACAAACGCTGGAAACTCAAAACAAATCAGTCGCAGAGCTATGTGGATACTGTGCGAGAGAAAAACCTCTGCTTGTCTTTGCCCGGCAAATCCTGGTAATTCTTCAGAATGTGTTTTAACCAGCTCCAAGTCTGCCTCTTTCCCTGCTGATGACTTACCCTAAATTACAAAGTCAGTGGTTTTAACCGGGGTATCTGAACTCTCTGGGACTCTGAAGGAGAAAGATACATGAATCTACACAGCAGGCGTCAGTGCCACAGCCGTTTTGCTAAGGGAGATAAGGAAACTGTGGAGGAGTAAAAGCACAAATTCCCTTTAACAACAGTAATGTGTAATTCTACGTACCATCATTTATATACAAGAAAATAATACACAGATGCACTAAGCAGAGTTCTGAATGTGTATAAGTGTTACACAGCAGAAGAAGTAGCTCAAACTACTGTGCAGAGAACAGACCTTGAATTGTCTAAAGATAGATGGTGAAAAGATGTCAAACATCAACAGAGTTCCCTAGGCTTCACCAGAGTGGGAGATACATCAGTAAAAATTGAGTCTCTGGCCCCCTGTAGCTCTGCAAATCATCAAAAAAGACATTAATGTCATTAGCAAAGCCAACAAACGTGCCTATACTTATTACTTGTTTGTAATAAGATTTGGCTAGCATATAATTAGCAGGCTGCAGAAGTCTTTTACGAGCTCTGAGAACAGTCTCTCTGCCATGCTGACGTTCCCCGGAAAATTCCTGTTCTTTCCATGTAGCTACAACTTCCCCATCAGTTTCTACCCCCTCAGATGGACTGACATTAGCATATGCAACATGTCATATAAATCCATGTGAACTATATATATATATACACACACATACACACGCATTAGTTTGGTTTGCTTATTTATTCTACAAGGATAGTCTTTGATCAGGAATGCTTGTTTCCCAAGAGGCAATAACACTCTTCTGCCAAGCAGGACAGTGAGTTATGTTGTGGATTTGTGGTACGTACACACAGGATTAGCCGTTAGCTGGCTCGAACACATCTTGTTGTGCATGGTTGATTGAGCCGGTTCTCTGTCCTTCTGCTGGGATACTTTTTCTCAAGGCTTAAGCATGGCTGTAGTGAGTTATTTAAACATGTGCCTAAGGATATGCACAGCCCAAGGGAGGCTGGAATGGGACAAATCCTTGTGTAGCTGCTGAACTGGGGTCCTGATTTGGATCTGAGTGTCAAAAATATGAATTGGGTGACAGCAAAGGGCACTGTACAAGATCGCAATTTGTGCCACTGCTCCTCAGAAAGTTTTGAGGACTTGAGTGTTGCAAAAGGTTGTAGGCTTGGATGGTGCCGGATGGGAAAATGGCACACAAATGTTCAGCTGTCATTGAAGCAGATGAGAACAGCGGTGTTGGAGCTGGCCCTCTGTCAAGCCAAACTGCAGCTACGGACCCGGCATCCTGCCTGGCTTTCGGGTAGGAAACCAGCTCCAGACCTCGCAGCTCTGCTCCGTTTTTCTACAGTCGGGGGGTTTTTCAAGGCTGTTGAATGTATACATGAGAACCGGCTGTTTCACTTCCTTTTCCAACACCAGAGGTGTAAAGAGGCCAGCACGCAGCCAAGAAATGGGGCCGTGAGTCAGCTGGGAGTTTCTGAGCACCTGATTGATACCCTTACTCGGTTCGAGCGCTCCGGCCACCGGGGCCAGGGCTGGCTGCTGCTGCTGGGGGCCAGCTCTCAGGTTCCTTTACAGTGTCCTTTGTGCTATGCTCTGAAGCTCAGCTCAGTGATACGAGCGCTTTGGGAAGCTGCCATGGAGTGACCTGTTTTGTGATCCACCCTCTGTGACTTGCACTGGTGCTGTGCCCCCCATGCTTTGAGAAAGCTGCTCCTGGTATACAAAATGTGTAACTCAGACCTTGCCTCTCTGCCTTGCGAGCGAGTGCTTGGGACGGCGACGTGCTGGGACTGTGGGAGTGGTTTCTCCCCATCTCATGGATGAACAATACGGTCCCTTCACTTGTGATGTTGTTATCAATGATTCAAAATGAGATAGCAAAAATACTTTCCATGCTGTGTAACTAGCTTCCTAGCAGAGAGATCCAGCTGCAGATATGATACTCACGCTCTGGTGCTTTCAAGGATTATCAGTGTAATTTTGGACGCTAACGGAAAGATAACACTGAGTGTTAAAAAAACCCCAAAACAACAGCTGTAATAAAATGGGACTGTAGTTCTGTCACTGCTATGAACTTTGTGTATGAACATGTGCAGGTCTTTGGGAGAAAACATCAAATTGCATCCCCATATACGACAGTCCAAGTTTTCAGATGTCCTGACGGATGGTCTTTCAAATCCCAGTGCAGCAGGTGTTGCCATAATTCATAACCTGTCTTCCACCTGGGTGTTCATTTCCCCAACCCTTGACTGAAGTGTCCTGAGCCACTGATTTCTCTAACTGGATCTGATACTTTGTGCTTCTGTTTTGAACCCTGCTAGCAGGCAGGCAGCACCAGCCAGCTTTACTTGCAGAGTCCTTCTGGTTTGTGGGGAACTTTCATTTCTCTCAAACAAAGTCAAACTGGTGATTCAACACTAATGAACTGCTGTGAATACTCTGCTTTATCAGAGGAAATAGTTGGAGGCTGAAGTCTTGGTCCCTAACAAGTCTTTGCGAGGATATTAACATGTCTTGCCAAGACCTAGTAATTCCCTTGCAGCCAATGCAACATTCCTCAGAGGCCATAAGGCAAGACTGGAAAAGGGGATCATGTGGCTCGGTCCAAGCTGAATTAGCTACTCCAGAGAAACACCCCGAGCATATGACTTCTTTGCAGACACAGATCTAAGGTAACAAAACCCACCAGATTTTGGTGAATCCATTCAAGACATCTATTGTCAAGATGTGTCATGTAAGAAAGAGAGGAATAGATTTTCAAAAAGGAAATTACAAACTGCCCATACAATGTGATATTCTTAGGAAAACAAGTAGCCTTGATGATTGGGGTTAAAAAAAAGGAATCGGGGAAGAGGATATTACACAGCTATGACTAGATTTTGTTTGCCTGCTCTCCTGTGAGAAAAGTGTCAGGAGAAGAAAAACAGAAAAATGCTAAACATATTCCCTGCAATGTGACTGGTTATGCAAAATACTGTCCTTCTGGGAGCTGCCTACAGTAGGTTAAGCCTGGCTTTCAGAAGATGAACAGTGGGTTTTCAATTATGGCATTTGAGACCTCTGGAGTGGGGATTATGAGAAGATAGTATAAATCAGACGGCCCTTTTAAGACATGCTTTTTGTTCAGCAACAGGACGAGCCCTCAGACTGGTACTCTTGCAAGCACTCAAGGTATGTACAGTAAAGGGCACCACAAAGATCCCCCGAACAGGCTCCAGGAGCAGCGGTGCATGGTTTGGGCTGGGGGGGGAGCAGTGCCTTGGATCCTGGGGTGCTACCATCGCTGTGCCCCTGCTAAAATGCCGTGCGGCTATTTAGTTGTGGAGTAGCCTTGGTGCCTGCTAGTTGGGTCACCTCTGTGCCACATGCTGGGCTATTGCTGGGCTATTTCTCCAGCCTGAAGGGCAATCGGAATTTTACCAGCAGCTTCAGTGAAAATGGGCCAGCAGGCAGTGCTTTGCATCTCCTACGCCAAGGATCTTTACTTGGTTCGCCACTCATTGTTCTGACAGTTGTCTCATTTATTAACTTTTTACATCAAAATCCATTCCTCTAAAGCTTATGTTCAGCCTTAAGCTTCAACATGTGCTAATAGTATTAATCATTCTGGAAATAGCTCTGTCTGCTCTGCTATCAGTAGCTATCTTGATGACACACTGCCCCGGCTCCACGTTGCTTCCTTGCTTTCTGGGGGTGGCTCTTGAGCAACTAAATAGGTGCACAGCAGGGGAGAGGGGTAGGAGGCAGAAGAAAGCAGAGGGGGATGCCCTTGGGTTGGGCCTCCATGTTTTGGAGCGTGGGCCAAGGTACACTTAACTGCAGTGCGATTCAGCGGTGGTCTCCTCTGGAGGGGTCTGAGCTTCCACTATGCATCCCATCTGTCCTGGAGGAGACATCACACAACATCCTCGGGGTGGTAAAAATGGTCTAGAAACCTTCCAAGAAGGGTCCTACTGTCACAGGCGTCAAGGGCAGATGGGACCTGCAGATAGGAGAGCCAGGTCTTGGAAATGCTGTGGGATCCTGCAGATCAAGTAAGTGTTGATGTTGCTGCGTGACCTGCCCATATGGTTTTGCCTTTTTACTAGCCAGACTTCTGTGTATGCATCTCTTCAGAAAAAGGAAGGATATTCTGGAGGGCTTTGAAACCTTCTCCTGGATATATTAAGAAGTAACACCATATGTGGAATCACCAGCAGAGAAATTCAACTAAGACTAAAAATAGAGTTTTGCTTTCTTATTCAAAAAAATGCTAATGCCCAGTTCTAGGATTCTCATGTTTCTTTATCTAATGGACAGTCTTCAAATAAAAGCATCCTCTGGGGCAATGTCATGTTCCTTTCACAATTGCCTGAACCACATTTTCTCTTCTTTCTGATCATGCAGTATCTCACAGCTAGCTATGGTGACTGTGGAAAAATGCCAGTAACAGTAGTAAGGTTGCAAGTGACGCATTGCTAGCTTCTTTGAATATAATTTAGCTGCTGAAAAACAAATCATGGTTACAAGCATATGACCAGTCACCTGCCTGCTTCCTGGCCCACGGCTTAAGAACTTCAAATTAGTACAAAAATACTTCACAGTTAATTAAAAGCCTTACTTTTATGAAGGTCAGTAGAGATGGCTCTGCTTATGATTGCACACAAAAAAATTCCAGTACAATTGGCAAATCACTTCCTGTGTCTTAGTTTCCCGTTTTTAAATAGTACAAAGTACTCGCAGACCTGACTTTTCCACAATCCACAGCAGGTGCCAGGAGAACAAACTCCCCCATGGGGCATTTGGTGGTCTCAGGTATACTGCTGTACACTGCTGCTGTACTGCAAGATGCACATGATGAAATAGTCCTTGAATAGGAAAACATGAGGTCGTTTTTAGCTATCAATAGTCCATGAAAATGTAAAATGCATGGGACATAAGTGGGAGCGGATCAGAATACTGCTATGGTAATTGTTTAAGAAATATTATGCTTTTACTCACAAATCAATAGACAAGGCAACAAGTTCATCTGAGATCATTGTGTATCTATTTGAGGCACTTCAGTAGTACTTGCTTTTTAGTACCCTAGTATCCCATAGCACATGTCAAAATATTGTATTGGTAGTTGAAATTAACTTAATTATCTGACTTCTTTGGCATTGATCATCTATTTTGACTCTGTGGTCCTTGGGGTAGTACTCTTCCTTCAACTCAGAGCATACCGTCAACATTAACAGTGAATCATAGTCAGGAGAGAATAATCAACTTGCAGCCTCATCTCTTTTCCAGCTAACATTTTGCCACGAAGCATGTTTAAAAAGGCTGGAAATGAACATAAAGTTGAAAGTTAACTGAGCTACTTATGGCTTTTACTACAGCAGCAACAATACCTGTGTCACTGAACAAATTTACAGAGAAAACAATTTTTGCTGTCAACACCATTGGGAAAAAAATGAAGTTCCCATTCAAGTTATAGCAGTACTACCCAAGTTAAGCAAATGTAAAAAATGATAATTTTGTGATTTTTTTTTTACTCCCTCCAAAAATGTGGCGCATTTCTTGCATTACAGGCTAAGACATCCTACTCGGCCACATTGCTTTTTAATCAAATGCTTTCCTTTACCTGTTGCTTGACATTAACCCACTGCTCCTCCTCTGGATCCTCTCCTCCATCTCCATGCTCCCCTTTTCCCTTCTGCTGCAGCAGTTTAAGTTAATGTTACTTTCAAAAGTTCCCTTTTAATCAGACCAAGCCTGCTGGCACGAGCTGTCAGCAGTATTCATTTCTCTAGGCTCTTGCCTTATGTTGCATTGCCTTGGCAACAAGATTTAGCAGCAAGGCAACAGCCTTGAACTTGTCAGAGTCTGTTGCAACGCGCCGAGCATGTATTACTCTCTGGCACCTCGGGTTGCTATAACAACTACTAACAATAAAACTCATCTCCCAGCTTTAAATACAGGAACTTTTACAGTCTGTTTCCTGGCAGGGCTGCAGCAATGTTATGTGAATCCTGGCTGTGCTTGTTTTGCCGCCTTCTTCCGTTTTGCACATGATAGGAGCCTCCAGGAGCGAGGTGCCGAGGCACGGGAAGGAGCTCGGCGATGGCAGTGCAGTCCGTGGCAGCGAGTGTGGGTGCTGCCGGG
The DNA here is from genome assembly GCF_035582795.1 of Mycteria americana. Lineage (NCBI taxonomy): Eukaryota > Metazoa > Chordata > Aves > Ciconiiformes > Ciconiidae > Mycteria > Mycteria americana. Next base: position 12,657,090 of record NC_134370.1, read on the forward strand.
GCCGAGAGTGGGGCTGGGCGAACGAAAGGCCGAGTGACCGCAGGGACAATGCGGGGCACAGAGCCTCAGCAGCAAACCCCAAACGCTCCGGACTGCAGGCTGCGCCCGGTGATGCTCAGCGCCTGCCTGCACCAGGCCTTCGGCTGGGGCGTTTTGATTTTTCCCCTTCTCCAGCAAAATACACCCTGCATGGCTGGTAACGGCATCCTGGGGAAGAGACTGCAGCCATCAGAGAGGCACTTTTGGTCCCTATCAGCACAAGTGTTTTCTCCCACTCTTGCAAATACTCAGCTGGCATTACTGATGAGAATAAAGGAGCAGTGCTAATGTGGAGAGATGTGCAAGGGACCGATGATTGTCCTCGTGTCATCCAGCCCTGCTCAGCACAGGTTGTCACGACACAAATATCACAAATTAAGTCTGAATCACTGGTGTTAGGTGTTAAAAAACCCCTCTTAGCAGAGACAGGGCTTTCAGTGCCAGAGGAGCCCTTTATGAGGAACATTTTCAGTCAATGGAAATGCAGGGTGAGGATGTAAATTGAGCCAGTGCAGCATCAGGAACAGTGGAAATTTCGCAGCAGCTCACCCACTGCCCTGTCACACCTCCTTCCTGTGGCTTCATTCATGAAGACAGTGCAAACACTCATCCTTTTCCTGTATGTCACAGCCATGAGTATCTCGTGCAGAGTTAACATCATTCTCACTTTTCCATAGCATGGGTCATATTTCTTCAAAAGGACAGAATTCATAACCTGTGACTCGAACAATGGGAAGGCTTGTTTAAGAATAACTCAGGATACAGCACATTTCAAGCACGGTGAGGGATGCAAACAGGAAGAGGAAAGAAGCAGCAGATCTTTCCGCCTTTATGAGTGAAGCTCAGCTCCTGCAGCCAGGAAGCACTGGCAGTGATACAGCGCTTGGCAAGATGCAGGAGGAGGCAGAGCTCTGTCTGAGCGAAGGTCTGTTTGTTCAGACAGATTTTAAAATGTAAAAATGCTGCTTTTCATTTTCCACAATTGCTGCCAGCCGAAGGACAGTAGTTGCAGGTGGCAGGAGCGGCTGGAGATCTGGTCTCACGCTGCTTTCCAGTGACTGCCACCCTGCGGGGCCCGAGGCTGCAGGGACCCCAAGCTCAGAGCACTGCCTGGACCCACAGGTCTTTTAGAAATGACCTCAAACAGGACCCACATGGGCAATGATTTCCTGCTGATGATAACAGAATTAGTGCATGGCAGAAAAGTTGCAGGCAAGGAGCATCCCTGGATATGCACCATCTTTCTTACAGGGACCCTTTTCATTGCTTCATTTGCTTTTTCAGGTTCATGCTTTCTCCTGCACAGAGTTTTGGGTAAACATTCCCCGTACGGAGTTGCTAAGAGCCAAGAAGCTGACCTGACAGGGATGCCCCTGCCCCCAAACTTCTCTGGAGCTCTTCACATTTCATGTTTCATTTGGTAAGAAAAATCAGCCCAGTTTTTCTGACTCCTAATCTAGCGTTTTGGTTTCACAGATAAAAACAACTAATCAAACGTAACAAGCCTTTGTTTTAAGGAAAACAGCTCATTTGAAAAGCCCAAAGCTCAGTTCTGCAGTTAGATCTCAGGACGGCAGTGTCCAAAGACCTGAAATATCATAGATGGAGTCTCAGATGGTCCCAAACCTCTCATGGGTATGGGCTAAGGATCACCATCCCTTGGGCACAGGAGTTAAAAAATGTGGCCAGGCACCAAACTAAGCACCCAAACAGCCTCAGAGTTCGGTGTAACATGCAGGGCATACGGCAGCGCCCAGGTTTGTGCCTGAGTGCTGACTGCAGCCTGGAACTGCCCCACGGCAACGGCAGGGGTTGCTCCCGTAAGGCCAGTTACTGGACCTGGGCTACATTTTTAAGGTTTACAGTTTCTATGTGGGACACGTAGAATGTTCAATCCCAACTTTTCCGCTTTGTCCTGTTATCTGAGACAGACAGTAACTCAATACTTTGTGTCTGGACTCCTGCACCCACTGGAATAAACATCTGTTTCTTGTACAGTGATTCGTTTAATATATTGCACAGCACAGGACACCAAATTGTTTCAACACGTTCAGGCCCAAGGGATTTTTCGGCAGGTGAGTGGGCCTCGCTCACAAAGGCGGTGACTTCGGGTGGGAGTTGGGGCTTGTAAAATGTGGCCCTTTTATATATATTTACAAATAAATTTCTACTACACTGCAAATGTTAATTGGAAACACAATCCATTTGCCAGTGGTCCCTCACTGGCAACCCCAGGTGCCAGAGACTTGGGTTAGTGTTGCCCAGAGGAGACGTGCCACTAACCCAAGCCCTGGCAGGAGTTTGCAGGAGGGCTCCCGCTTGCCCCCCAGCATACAGGGAGAGGTGCAGGACCTAGCAGCATTACAGAGGGCGAGGACACCTGGCTCCATTAGTTTTATTACCGGGGCAGATAAGGAAACCTTGTGTAATAAAAATGCTTCCCAGGTGTCAGGCCAAAACACAGGCAGGTCACTGCACCCTGTTAATGTTTGTGCTAGTGAAGACTTTGAGGAAGAATGGCATCATATGAACTGAATAAAAGTCTCTGTTGTGCAATAAGCATGATTTTCATATTTAAATATGGAATATATCCATGAATATATCCAATTCATCAGGATATACTTCCTTAGCAGCATGGAGTTTTATGCAAGCTGAACAAATGATCTCCTAAAGCATTTACTTAACAGGGCACCAGTGACCACCATGGTCTCTTTTGCATGCATTAGATCTAGCTTTTCCCATCTTTTTTCCTGCTAGAACAGACAAGGGAAAACTACGGAGTCCTGGAAATGGCCACGAGGCTCACATTTCACTTGCAAACAGGCGAGTGCAGGTGAGCAGGGATGTGTGTGCACTGTTTGGTGTTGAAACAGAGCCAGGCAGAGAACTTGGCAAACATTTCATTTTCATCCTTGTCGTTAAAGGTTTACAAGCGAAGTCCTAACATCTGGTATTTAACTGAAAAGAGCAGACGTGGAAGTGCTCGGATATCTACCTGGCCTGCTGCTGCCTCCCTTTCCTTTCCAAATGCAGCTGCTGGGAACCACCCAACCATGATCAGCTTCCAGTGCTGGCTGGATAAATTGTCCTCCCAAGAAAAACTAAGATAAGATCTCTAGATAGGCTTGTTTCTTCTCTCCCTACTATCTTTTCCCCCAAACACACCATTTGTTGTTGCAGTTTCTAGTTTCACTGTTTCCAAACATACAAAATTTATTTTAAATGCGATCCAAAAGGACTCATGCCACATGTTTGAAACCTCCATTTAACTCAGAGCTGACAGCTTAAAATACAAGCAATTTTCTGCTGAACCGTTCTCAGGCCCTTCCTTGCCTTGGCACATTACAGCGCTGCTGTTATATACTACCAAAACACTTGCATTAATTGTTGTTAGGTAATTTTCTAAGGTGGAAATAGGAAGAAAACCGGACTTAAAATACTTGCTGTCTCCCACATGGACACAGGTGTGCCTCCGGGTTGGGAGGATGTGACCTTGCCGAGCCAGCGCACAGGCATGAATGCGACCAAACTCACTGCGGGGCTTTTGTGAATAAAACAACTTGCACGTGACGGTTTGCAGGACAGCCCCTGCGAAACACAAATACAAGTGGGTCGGTTATTGTCCAGGCAATCCCAGCACTCTAACGCAGATGGGAGGGGCTGTTCGGCCATGTGTGCAACCTCATAAAAGCGTGTTTTGGCCCTGTGTTGGCAGGGGGAAGGCCATCCCCCTTCCCACCTCCAACCCCCTGCGGGTCTCCTAAGATGTTTCCCGGCTTGGAAGCGGTGCTGAGGCTGCAGCACTGTGGGACCATGGCAATGGGAGAGCCCAATGATGCTGGTGGCCCCAGCCCCTGCAGCGAGGAAGCGGGGCTGAGAGCATCCTCTCGCCTGTCCGGTGTCCAGGAGATGTCCCAAGCTGCTGGCAGGATGCCGCGGCCCAAAGGCCAGGCTCAGCATGAGCTGAGCTGTAGCATTCCCTGTCCTCGTGAGAGCTGTGCAGATGCTCAGCCCCCTGCTACAAATCCCTGTTTCCTATTGCTGTCTCCCACACCATCCTGCACCATAACTGGTGCTTTGGGGGGAAAAGCGATGTGTCCCAGTCGCAGGCTGGTCACTGGGTCAGCCTCCGACACCACGGTCTCATCAAGGTGCCAAACAGCTCCTGCCGTGAGAAGGCTACGGGCTTGCTCGAGGTGGGCTGGGGTCATCTCCAGAGATTACATTGCAAAACAGGAGTCTAGATTTCACAGGTGTCCAACAGGAGAAGGTGAATGAAATGAAAGTTACAACCATAATAAAGGTATCATGGGTATAGGAGGGTTGATAAGATAAAGGGAGTTCTTTTATGGCTTATTTCCTGGCCTTGATCACTTGATACAGATCAAGATTACAATGGAGTTAATGACTCTGTCACCTGGTGAGGTTGGTCTCAGGCAATTTTGGTTGCTACTTGTCAGGGCTTTCTCCCTCGCCCTTCTCTTTTGTAACCTGATGCAAATACAGTGTTATAAGAACATAAAAGATAGCCCAATTAGGACAATATAATTAAAAGCAAGGCAAAAAGCAATGAAGTGCTTTCATAAAACACCTTTGCAACAGAACTTGGACCATTTTAGTCGAGATCAAACAGCCACTTAGAAAGGACAGTTTCATCTCCTTAAACATTTCAGATTATATATCATAGGCAGCACTGCTGATAAATTAATTATTGAACTATTTTACATTACGTACATTGGCAAGTTCATTAGGGCCACTTCAAAGCTTCCCAGAGACCCAAAATGCCCAGGAAACAAGCATCAAACATTTTGGCTTAACCGGAAAGCTCATTCCGCTTTCTCTTATTTAACTTACTAGTCATGTATTATTCAAACAAAATAAATAGTGCTGCCTCCCGTGCTCATCCGGGCAAAGCCTTTAGCAGCAAACCACTGGCTCATTCAGCCTGGGCATCCATCAGCCTCCACACGGGCCATGTCTCCTCATCACTCCCCCATGCACCCCAGACCTCCCCAGGGCTCATCTATGGGCTTAACACTGGTCCTGCTGGGTCAGGCCCCCAGTGGTACTGGGATGCTCACGGTGTTTAGACCTAGGTCTCTGCAGGCAGGCAGGACACCAGCCCGCGTGGCACAGTCACACCTCCACCTGTAAAATGGCTGTTTACTGCAGAGGACTTGTCAAGAGCATAATCAGGAGGTGTCTGCAAAATGCTTTCTGGCCTGAATACATCTTTTCTTACAAGACCATTCCTCTTCCGGAATGAGGCTCCTATGCAGAATACCCATCAGTTTGTCATTATTAATTCTACCAGGATGGGAAGGAAATTAGTCTAAATTTTAGTGCTCAATGAGTCAGAACCAGTTAGAAGTCACCTCTGGGTACTGAAGCCTTCACAACATGGCTCTGCAATACCAGGTGCTCAATAGCAACTAAGAAGCTCTTGCAGACATCAATATTTTCCCTTCTATTTTCTGCTTCCTTTAGCACATTTTTAGGAGATGGGAATGCAGACTTTTTTTTTACCTTTATTAAATCAAGATCTTGATCAGGAAGACAGAATGGGGACACATTTTGGTCACCAAACAACACAGTAAGATGTTTTCAGTGGTGGCTTAATTTATTTCATTTTAAATTAGAGAGAGACATCAGTATCACATTGATAGTCTGTCTGTGGTGGCGATTGCTATTTCTGCCCTGAGCTGGGACCAAAGTAGAGAAAGTTAATCAAATTCAATCCTCCTGGTTTGCTCCCCTCTCACTCCGGGGCTGTAGGGTAGCTAGAGGAGGCAGGACAGATCTGCTCTCACAGTGTAGCTGCTCTCCTTGGACTGCCTGCGGACAGGCGGGATGGCATCTCCAGACCTGGAGGAATTAATGAGGCAAGTTCGATGGAGATACTGAGCCTTCCCCTGCCCTGTCCTTCCCCAAGTATGCTGGGCTCTGTGAGCAGCCTGGTTATTTCATGCTGTGGACAGTCCCCAAGTCACACTCCCACATAGGAGATGTATTTTCTTTCCTCCCTGTATTTGATTGCTGCTGCTCCCACGGTCTGTTAGCTAACCCAAACTGATTTAATAATGATTCACTGGCAAAAAATAATCAAACAAACAATTTCACTGGCACAGGCATTAAGATTACCTTGCGTTTAGCCACTGTCCTAAATTCAGCCAAACCGAAAACTCTGCAGAGCAGGAAGGGAAGAGGCCAGACACCCTTAGCTCTGCCCCCAGGAAGCGAGTGTGGAGCATGTGGACCATGCCGGGGGGGGGGGGGGGGTTGGAGTCTCCTGTTCCCTTGGGTACAACGTGCACAAGCCGGGAAGCACAGGGGAGGAAAAGGCATCTGTGCGGTGCAGCACTACTTGGTGAGCTGGAAAGGCACGTGACAAACATTTGAAATGTTTCAGACTGATCCATCCCCCTTCCCTGGGCCGGCGCAGAGCTCCGGCAGGTGCAGCTCTCCACAACCCTCTATTAAGAGCTGCAGCCAAATGCAAAATCTAACCCCGAATTATTATTATGAGTCAGAGGAGGCTGAAAGGACCATTTCACAACCCTGATTGGATTCAGCTGCAGAGTTCGCCATCGGCAAATGATCTACGTGATCATCGTGCCAATGTTGCAGTGCTTTTAAAATGTCCTGACATGTGCTTTACTATGAGCATCGCTGGATTCTGGCCGGTTTCCAAGAAATGAATCTTCTCAGCAAATATTCTGCAGGGTGAGCATAACGTGGTCTGTAACACAAATGCAAAACACGGCTGTAGTTTACCCTGAGGGGGACACTGATGTGGTGATCTAAATGGGCCTTTCTGGCCCAGACTGCCAGGATTGTAGAAGTCCCTTGCGGGCAAGGCTGGAAGATTGGGTAAGAATAATCAGGAAACAGCAATTAGCTTCACCCAAGGAGATTAATGAGGAAAGAAAACTCTTCCTGCTATAACAGTCATGGCCACCAGCCTCCCCCTCCCCCCCTCTCCCGTCCCTTCTCATGGACAGCCTGCAGCCCCGGCCCCATCCGACAACCCTTCCCAATGCCGGGACACTGGTTGCAGGACAGACCTTTTATTCTCTTCTGTTGGATTACAAATTTTGCTGTGCTGTGTTATGCCCCAGATTTTATTCCAGAGATGTATGAGATAGAGCTCTGCAACGTGGAGAGAGCCACAGAGGGCAGCAGTTGCTGGCCAGGGCTGGCTGCGGGATTTGGGGCTGCAGGGGAGCTGGAATTGCTCAGCCTGGAGAATAGTCAGAGAGAGGAGGGAGCCAGACCCTTTCCAGATGTGCACAGCGAAAGGGCAAAGGGCAAGCTGCAACGAGGAAATTCTGCTTGGATATCGGGAATAAACCTTTTCGCTCCAGGGTGGTCAGCACTAGCACAGACTGCCCAGGGAGTCTGTGCTTCTCCTTTCTTGGAGATACTCGAAACCCTGCAGGACAGTCCCTAAGCAACCTGCTCTAGCTTTGAAGCTGGCCTTGCTCTTAGCAGAGAGTTGGACTAGAGACCTCCAAAAGCCTCTTCTTCCCTGAACTATTCTACATTTCTCTCATCCTGTTTTTGCTTCATGCTTCCCCTGGAAATACACGAATAGTCGGGGAGACCCAGGTGGTTTAGTAAAAGCCTGGCTTGTGTTGGCTCGCTAGACACAGCAGCAAATATTTGGCAGTTTGTGGGTAAAGCTCTGTGGGCTACAGCAGTGGCGTGGACTGAGGGAGAGGAAGGAGGAAGGGCAGAGTAGCTGCTGGCTGCACTTTTTATCTTCTGGAAAAATGCATACGGACTGAGGCCCAGGGACTGGTTTCATGAGCTGGCCATGTACCCACACAGTTCTCCCTTACCAGCGGGATGCCAGGTGTAGCGCCCAGCCTGCGCAACTTTAAGGGTCCGGTCCTGAGCACCACGCAGCCAGCCGAGCACCTCCTCTCCTACCGAGTCCCCAGGACGTGCGGGGGGCCCTGAACTAAAACGTGGTCCCACTGACACCACATTTTCCTCCTCTCTTCATCCTCTGCAGAGTCACGGTTACACTGGGTGCAGAGAGAAACCCCATGGAAGAGTGGTGGCTGCAGCACTGTCACAGCACGGAGGCCAGAGGGTCCCCAGGGTACTGACTGCTGCAAACAGACCCCTCCAGCCTGGATGCGGTTACAAAGCAGATTTTTTGCTTTTGTTGCAGCCTGTGTTGGCAGCGATCTTCTCATTTCTGCATTTCTGTAACACCCTCCTGTTTTTGTCAATAGGGTTGACTTATAGCCCACCTGTAAAAAACTGCCAGGGGCAGAGAAGAGTGGTGGAAGGTATTTTCATTAGGGAGCAGGCATGGCAGATGGCCAGATTTTACAACAGTTGCACTCACTGTTGTTACAAATACGACCCTCCTCCCTTCCAAGCAGAAAACTGACGGTAATTTATCTTGAAAAGCAGACGGTACCTTTTCTGCTGAGGCTTTAAGCAAAGTAATGGGATGCCGACATTTTCCTGGAGCTGTGCTTAGCACCAGAAAGCAAGCTCTGGGGTACCTAAAGGCCGCCAGTTTCGTGCGAGCCCCCAGCAGCTCCGGCCCCGTCCTGGCTCCTTCTCCCCCGCCTCCGGCAGCTCGGAACCGCCAGTGACTCCCGAGGCCGGCCGAGCTGCACGGCGTCAGGAGGGAGAGGAGCCCGGCGCATTCGCGGGGCAGCCTCACACCCCCCTCCAGACAGTATGTTTGGAAGTTCAAGAGCGAAGCGGATCAGAGAGGCGAGCGCAGACCGAGGTTTTGGGGACAGGGCCCTGAGGCGGTGCCAGGCGATTCGCTCCGCTCCGGTTTTCCCCGAGGGAGGCACCGGCAGCCGCCAAATGCCGACGCTTCTCGCCGGTTGCAACACACTCGGCCTGCCCTGGGCTTCACACCGGCTTTCCGGCCCGCCTCCGCCGCAAGACGGAGCCCCCCGCCCGCAGGTCCCCGTCTGGGCTCCCCCAGCGGGGCCCGCGCCGAGCACCGGGCCGGGGGCCGCCGAGGCGGGAGGACGGCGCACGCGGGGGAAGGAGCAGGGCGGGGCGGGGCGGGCGGCCCCTCAGGGCTCAGGCGAACGGCCCCGCCGGGCAGAGCGGCTGTCGCGGGGCGCCGGTGCGCGGTGCGCGGTGCCGGCCGGTGGGAGCAAAGCGGGCGGGCGCTCCCGGTCCCCGTCCCCGTCCCACTCCGCGCGCCCCTCGCGTCATGCCGCCGCCTCCCCTGTGACGTCCTCCACGACGTCAGCGGCGGGTGGCCGCGGCGGCCCACGTGGGTGCTGACGTCGCGGTGCGGACAGCGGGCGGGACGGCGGCAGGTGAGGAGCGGCGGGGCGGGGGCGGGGGCAGGCCCGGGTGGGCGCTTCAGCGTTAGTGGCAGCGAGCGTTACATGTACGGGGGGCGCGGCCGCGGGGGCCTCGGCACGGCCTGGGCCCGGCCTCCCCCGGCAGCGCTGGCAGCCGGGCTCTGTCCGGGTGTCCAGGCCCAGTCAGCCAGGCCCTGTGCGGGTAGCCAGGCCCTGCCAGCCAGGCCCGGTCGGGGTCTCCAGGCCCTGTCAGCCAGGCCCGGTCGGGGTCTCCAGGCCCAAGTGGCCCTGTCAGCCCTGTGTGGGGCTGGGGGAGACTTTTGGCTTGGGGCCAGGCCAGGCTGGGGTTTTTGGTGAGTTTGGGGTGCAGGTGGGTACTGAGGGGCAAGCGGTGGGGTTTGTGCCCCAGTGCGTGGCTGTGAGCGCTTGAGCTGCCCTGCATGCAGCCAGCCCAGGCCAGGGAGGCTTGGTTTTGAGTTGGTGTTGCAGGTTCCTGACAATGCAAGCTTACATGCTTATTTTGAACAAGTTTATTCATAAAAGAGAAAGCCTCATCCTTCTCATAATTTCCTCTATCTGAAGCAAACAGGACGTAAACACTCAGGGTGGTCTAACACAGCAGCCACAGGCAGACCCAGATGTAGCCTGACCTCCTGGCCTTGCCTCCCTTCCCTGCCGTGGCACTGACACACACCCTGACCCAGTGGGCCCCGTGTCCCCAACCCTTGCCATCGCTGGCTCCTGGGGTTCCAACAGCCCATCGCTCTGCATGTGTGTGGGAGGCAGGAGGAGGTGTCTGGTTCCTCTGCCAGCATTTTCGTGGTTGCTCTTTGCCCTGTGTGTCTGATGGAGATGCTGTCCAGGCGGGATCTGGCCTGGGCTCTTGGAGAACTGACTCTTGTGGTCTGAGTGAGGTGTAGATAATGCGTGTCTAGACAGTGACAGGTTTTGGGATCCAGCTCTGACTGCCATCATGCTGCAGTGATACTTTGCATGTTACCTCTGCTCTGCCTTAGTTTCCCCATCTGTAAAATCGGGAGTGGCTTCTGACAGAATGATTGTGAAAACAAATTGGTGTAAAACAGCACATGCTTGCAAGATTTAATCATAAGTCTTGACAAGCAAATGCCTGGCCCTTGAGGTTCTGTGCTCCCCCATGGTTCACCCTCAGTGCATCTCTAATCTTGCCAGTGGGATGTAGCATTAATGCATTTTCAGCTCTTTGCTGGGGGATGAGAATGTTTTATGGGGGGCAAAGTTTGTTAGCCATTTCAGTTTTGCCCTTTGCTTTCTCAGGCACACTGGAGCTTATGAAGGCCAAGCAAAGAGCTGAATGGTATTTTGTGTGAGCAGAGGCAAGAAGCGTCCAGACGTGGGGGACTACAGAGGCAGGTAACATGGCAGTCTGATACCTTTGAAAAAGTTAGGGCAAGGAATGGGACTGTTTCTTGCACTACTAAATCCACTACTTTCATTTCAGCTGTGTTTGGTTTTAATCACTGGAGTGATTAAATAATGATAGAGAAGCTGTTTTAACTTTGTAGAGGCTTATAATTATGGCCAAGAAAGGAAAGGTCACCTGTTAAAAATTATAGGGGGACCAGAGTAAATGACTACCAAAGATCTGGGAGAAAATAGCTTCTCTTTCTCTGGAAATTGAAGACAATTTTATTGGAAAGTTTGTGGAGGATTTTTTTAAAGTGATTTCTTATAGTGTAGGGGTTATCTAAAATAGATGTCCTCCTTAATATGGGTTTTGTTGCTAATTTAGCTTAGTTGTGTTTTTAATATTGCAAGCAAATCTTTCAACAGTGAGAGTACTTTTTTAATGATTATTTTTTTTTTTTTTTTTTGTCCTTGAGAGACTCTCTTGTTTGCTAAGAAAACCGTGGCTTGTCAGCAAGGAGCTTTATTAAAAGGCAAAGCCTTGCCATTCCTTGCCTATTTAAATGAGACTTTCAGGCTCCTGGAGACAAAGCACAGGTCAGGAAAGGAAGCTGTGTCTTTATGAGTTTGTAGAAAGATTCTTTTCTGCTGGCTAGTCGCTCTGTTGTTGCTCTCTCTCCTTTGTGTTTTTCCTCTATCTGAACATAAATCAGCAGCAATGTTATAGAATGTTACAGCAGCTTGTTACAGAGGACAGACAGAAACAATCCCAGTATAATAAAGTTCAGTGTAGCTTGCAAACAGTGTATAAAACTATGAAATTTGTCCTGGAAATAAATCTGAGGTGTACTCTGATCCCAGTAAAGGCACTGGAGTCAAGATACCAATTTGAGGATTTAGCGTATAGTGCCTTTTGAGCTTGATTTGCTTCTTGTAGTCTGGGTTTTAAAACACAGTGTACCTGTGGGCAGACAGTCAGTCACACGCAAGGCTGAGGTGCTCTAAACTCCTTGTGATGAGACGTGTGAATGGTGGTCTTGGGTTGAGATTTTTACACTTGAATGCATCAGGTCTTGGTTCAGTTCCTGACTTGGTCACAGTGCTGCTGTGTGACCTTGGTCAAATCATGTCTTCCTATGGCTTGTGAAATGGAGGCAGCTCTTCTGCCTTCCTGTTTAGACGGCAAACGTCACAGGGCAGGGACTGTGCCTTACTGTGTTTTGGCATAAGACAGTAATGTTGCCTGGGGCTCCTGGTAGTTACTGACGTGTAAATAGAGTAAGTGCCTGGATAAACAAAAAATGTTTGAGACTTGCATGCTGTTTGCTTCTCCCATCTATGATCTGTTTGTGGACATGGCTGTGAAATGAGCTGTGAGATGAACTGGTCAGAATAAAATACTGCATAGCATGGCATTCAAGCAGCACAGAGCCTGCCCACCTTGCCCTGGGAAGCGACAGCATTAAAGTTGTAAGATCCCAGCACGTTCTTAAAAATGTGAAAGGAATGGGTAGAGAACTGGGAAAGGGATTAAGCCCACTTTGGGCACCCTTTGGAGATGTGAGTGAAGAAAAGATGGAGAGAACACCTGAAGAGGCTCAGGATACTTGATTTTCATAGGCTTTCAGGCTAGGCCTCTCCTACAACTTGAACATCCTCTGCAGTCAGTTGGTGCCTTCCACTGCAGCCTTCACTCGTGCCAGCACAGCAGCATGGCCTGATGCATCACTGTGCGTGGTGCTCACAACAGGCCCCGACTATTGATGGTTTCTGGGTAGCAAATTGAGAGGCTGGTGTCCACTGCAATGCCAAAGATACATCCATTGCAAAACCACAGCAAGGGAGGGTGGTTGGCCTGTGCCCTTGTTTTGCCCTCTGATCTGGTGTCTTCCATCCAGCCTGTGCCCCACCCCTGCCTGCCTGACACCAGCTGAGATCTGCAATTTTGCCAAAGGTCTTTCTGCAATTTTGCCAAAGGTCTTTCTGCAATTTTGCCAAAGGTCTTTCTGCAATTTTCTGCATTTGCCAAAGGTCTTTCGAGAAGGTTCCTTTAAGCCCTCCTAATTGTCGCCTGGCAGTCACTTGTGAGAGCTCAACGGGCTGTTCCTCCTGTTATAGTTGTGTTCTTGCTAGGTGAACTAACATGCAGCCCAGAGGTAAATATGGCCAGTGAATGCATCCCTGTGTATGTCCTTGGGAGCAGATTTATTTTGTCTGCATTAATCCAGTCACCAGTCCACTATGAAACCCTGTGCTATAGTGAAACTTCTAAAAATTGCATTCTTAATTGGTCCATTTCTGAGTGCCTGGTGTGCATGGCTTGCTCTCCCAGCAGCCTGTGCTCCTGTGGCATATAAGCCACAGTATCTCTGCCCCCAGAGTGAAAAGCCTGAAAGTTTCTCTCAATGCACGTGATGGGTGGGGCTTCTTCTGATCTGTGGGTACTTGGGACTGTCAACATCACATGCCAAGACCTTTCCTGGCTGTCATAGGGCATGTCTGAGGTGCTCTGGTTCCTGGTGCTGTCCACATGCAGAAGGGTTGGCAAGTGTGTTAAGCTTGTGTGTATCACCACTGGGCATGCCAGTCCTTCACCAGTTGGGAAGGGTCCTTTACAGGATAGACCAGCTTTGACTCTCTGCTCTCAACCTGATCCCTCATTCTCAAGGAACACGAGCGAAGTGACAAGACAGGTGAAATTCTGGCCTGAGAGGGATGACATTGGCACAGTTGTCCTGAAGGGGAGTTTCCAGTGGTGATGGTCTCCAGCCTGTGCACGTGAGTGGCCCAGGATGGCTGGAGAAGCTCTCAAGTTTTGTGCTTTGTTTTAGTGGCTGGTAGGAAGATGAGTCCAAAAATTACAACAGAGCTGCTGAAGCAACTGCGGCAGGTGATGAAGAGTCCCAAGTATGTCCAGGAGCCTGTCCAAGCCTACATAGTGCCCTCTGGAGATGCCCACCAGGTATGTATGTATGGATTATGGGAATGATTGGACTTTCCTTCCCTGCAAAAAATAAAAGCCAGGGATAACTGAAATAATCCTTCGTTCACTCACTTTAATGATTCTAGCATAAAAGCCTGGGTAACCTGAGAAACATCATGTTGGAAAAAGTTTCTGGAGTCTATTCAGGAGACTGAGGTTTTTATGTTCTTGTAACAAATCAGCGTGGATGTTCCACCAGCAACTTCTCATCAGATTGTCTCCAGGGAGCTCAGACTGCAAAAAAGGGAGCTTGCCAGAGCACTTGCTGTCCCTATCCTGGCTGTTGGGAAGAATGGATTTACGGGGGGAGGAAAAGGCATTACCTGGGCTTTAGTTTCCCCATTAGCACCTGCTGATCAATATGTACTCTTAGGTGAGGTGGCGAAGGATTAGTTGCAGAGCTTTCCCTTTGCCAGATCCAGTTCTTGCTGGAATTTGCTGCCTTATCCTAAAGCCCTTCAGGTCCTGTGCAGAGGGGCCTTTGGAGAGGGAGGGAAGGAACAGGCCACAAGGACACTTCCCTTTCGATGCTGCCCTGCATCAGCTTGTTCTGTGCACTAGAGACAGGAGGGAAGTCTTGGCCCAGGGTGGTAACCCATGGCGGTAACTGTTGCCTGCTGCTTCAACCGTTAAGATTTTTGGAGTCCATGACATTAATTTTAAGTTGCTGAACTGCCTTTTACCTCCCCTGCCTGCTCATATGCTAGTTTCACTCTTCTGTTTGCTCTGTTAGGAGACCTGAGAACTGCCAAGGGTTTTTCCCTCTTCAGCCATTTTCAGGAAACAAAAGACCTGAAGCTTTCCTGGCTCACACCCAAAGCTCCCTTTTACCCCAGGGTGCACGAGAGCAAACTGCAACTGAACCAGAACCTTTGCCCTTGCCTTGGTACTGAGGTGAGCTGGGTCCAGACTTGCCTGTGCCCTGGGACCGTATGTGCAGCATCGTGTTTCCTCTTAGGGAGATCCAAACTTGGGCAGGTAGAAGGAAGGCATTTTCTGCAGCTGCTATTGTCTGCTGCATTCCTGCCTCAAGCTGCCTCTGTCCATATATAACTCTGGTTTCATTTCACTAGACGTTAAATGCTGTCATGTGAGTTGAAGAATGTGACCCTCAGGACTTCTGGGTTTTTCTGTTGCTTTCTTTTCCTTGACAGAGTGCAGTTAAGCAGAGAACCCCATGTTGCTATTTCCTGCTGGGCGAGTTGGTCAGGTTTCTCTGCAGAGCGAATCTATCTGAATGGAAACGATTACTAAAAGCTGCTGATTCTGGCGCCTCCTGACTAGCTAGTGCAGGGTTTTGTCTGTGAGGTTTGGGAATTGGTGCAATTTTAGCCATTGGCGGAAACCTGTTGATCCCAGAAGAGGCTTACTGATTCCAGGTAAATTGTGATGTGCTGAGATTTGCAGCTTCCCCACGTTCCAAGCAAGGGTTTGTTTCCTGTACGCAAATAAGAACTTTATAGCCCTGCAGACAGATTTTGCTCTTAGGCAGCTCCCTCCGTGACTCAGAAGACTGTGGTTTAATGATACCCAAACTTTTGGTGGCTTGAGCCATTTCCTCCCCACAGCCCAAGCTACTTATTGCTGTCCTTGCCTCTCTCAGCTGTTCCTGAGGCTGTCCTGGGATCCACATCAGAGAACTTGTCAACAAAGAGGGCTTTCCTTCCTGTGGTGTTGACACAGGGTTTAGATTGGGGGAAACTTTATTCCCTTCTAGGTTGCAAAGGAACCCCTGGATTGGACTGATGCTGATACACCCCGATGTGGCAACTTGCTGACTGATTTCTCTTTGTAACACTGGGAGTGTTTGAGCTCTGAGCTCTGTGATGCTTTTAATGTTGGTTTTCCTGCCAAGGCTAGAAGGCTTAGGTTATAATACTGCCAGGAGGCTTGCCACCAGTTGTATCCTTTGCTTTCCATGCTTAGTTGTGTAAGGAGCTGAAAGACTTGCAGAGCTTCTCAAACACAGCTGGCTCTGACTCTGGCTTCTCAAACACAGCTGACTCTGACAAGGCTGCCTAATACCTTGGATCATGAAGGGGTGAAATGCCATGCTTTTGGGAATGAGGCACCTAAGTCCTTTGTGGTTCGGTTAAAAATGCCTGTCTGAGCTTTTGGGGTGATGCAGTGGTAAGTGCAGGATCCATTTTTATGTTGAGTCACCCAGTTTACATTGAATCTGGAGTTTGCCCATGTTGGAATATTCAGAGATGGTAGGAGCTTTCTTCTTAATAGGAGGGAATGATGTTTGGATTAGAGCTTTGGTTTGGAGCCAGAGCTTAACTGGGGCCGGCTTCCACCCCCAGGCCTTGACTCAGTGAAAACAGATTTGGTTAGATCTGGCTGGTCTTCCACATCAAGGAAGCACCTGCCCAGCTCAGGGCCCCATGTTTGGGTTGGCAGTGATGCTGTCTTCTGCTCAGCAGAGATGCTGTCTTCTGCTCAGGGCTGGCTCCTCTGACACACATTTGTTCTGAGCCGAGGAATCAGTGGAGCTATAAAGCAAGAGACGGCTTGTGCACAGGTTGCACTGACCTGTTCCAGATCTTACCAAGGCAGTTAGGTTTCTGGCAGTGAATACTGACCTCCCTCCGAGTACACAGCAGTGTTTGTTCTTTAATGGCATCAGTGTCTTAGCTCTAAGGGCAGCGAGCTGCACTTTTCATTGCTGATCTTAGTTGACATTAGGATAGAATAAGCTTTAACATGTTAATGGCCCAACCATGCAGGCTCTGGTGATAAGCACCACGGATTTTTTTTTGGGGTTCTTCCTGGCTTAGCTGACGGTTTCTGTGATGCAGCCCCCAGTTCTGTCTGCGTGTCAAGGACTGACAGGTGTGGTGGAAAGCAGATGTGAAAGGCTTGAGGAGGGCCAGGTTGAAGGCCATCGAAGCTGCAAGACAAACCCCAGGGAAATACCTTGTTCTGACTGTGCTGTGGCCTCTACTTTGTGTGGCGTACACAGGTGTTCCCCTTGTAATTTTAGCTCGTGCAAAACATGGGCTCATCTTTGCACAGTGGGGGTTGCTGCATGGAACAGAACAGGTGGGTGTGCAAGAATTCAGACTGACAGATGAATGAACCATCTTCCCCTCCAGATCCCTTAGACTCTATTTTAAAGCCCATCTGCCTCATTGTAAACTCTTAAAACGTTCCCTGGATTTGTCTGTGAATGAGACAGCAGGAGGTGTTTCTCATACGGTCAAGGTCTTTGCTAGTTTAGGTCAGCTTTTACCAGATCTAAACCTGATAGACTTCTTTTTTTCCTTTTACATTTTTTATTTTAAATTGTTTTAATCCATTTCACTGTTCTGTGCTGTTGATGCAGCTAGCTCAGTGTTAACCCTTCCTATGAATGTGAGATTGCTTGTCTGCACAAGCAAACTAGCCTGTAGTCTCTGCTGCGTTGGTCAAGAGAAAGGGAAGCAAAGTCGCTGGAATGATTTGAGATGTATTTAGTGATATGATCCACAGTGGAAAATTTCCAGCATCCCCTTTACGCGTTGGTCCCTGGGAGATAGTGTCCCAGCTTTGAGCTGAGAAGTGTAGGAGAGGGAGAGTCATAGCAGTCAACAGGCTGAATAGTCATTAGGAAATGTTGAAATGGGGAACCCTCCTCAGGTCCAGCATTGTTCTGCCTTCATGTTCTGTCCTGCTGCTGTGAGACAGGCAGCCGGGGAATCGGGTGCTTGATTCTGTTTCCTGAACAACTTTGTCCTCTCTGTCTGCTGATGCCTCTGTTGTTATTTTAAAGGGGGTTAGTGGTGATGGTGGTGCTGTGGTGGGGTGAGGCGGATCCACCCCGTCAGCTATAGGTGTGCAGAGGGCAGTTGTCCTTTCCTGAGGTGGGTATCCTGACCCCTCTCCTTCCCCACAGCTGCTGAGCATATGTCACAGCCCTGTGGGGTCTGTGGGGCTGGACAGGAAGAGGCACAGGGAAACGGACTGGCTCAGAGATGAGGGCACCCGTGGTCTCAATACCTGCCCCATTTCTGCCAACTTTCATTAGTGGTTGGATAAAATAGAGAATTTCTTGGGAGCATATCCCAGGAATCTTCCCTGGCAATCAGGAGCAAAAGCTACTGAGCCAGATCCTCTCTTGGGCCATCGGTTTTGCTGTCCCAAGGCTCAGTTTTAAAATGTTACTGGTGAATGGTTGGTAGCTGCTGCCTAGGGCATCTCCCAGGAAGGGAGAGACATAGCTGTTCTGGAGGGGTTTTGACAGTGGGGTGATTGGGAGCAGAAATAAAGAGTTGGTCCCAGGTGCTGCAATTTGTGCTTCTCACTCAATCTTGTGTGTTGAACCCTCTGCCTTCTTTAGAACAGTGAAGAGTAACAGATTTGAAGGGAGTATTTTCTAACAATCAGGTGATTTAAAAATAGCCCTGGCCAGAGACAGGGAAATGCACTATCTATCACAGTAGGAACTAAAATGATCTGAGAATTGGGCTGTGGTTTCTCAGCTCAGTCCCTAAAATGTTTCTTTTGCCACAGCATAGCTGGGTGCAGAGAAACTTTATGGGCAGAAGAACAGACTTTGGTTTCAGACCATTTGTAAGGCACAAATCCAGGGGTTTTGCAGCTCAAACATCAGTGCTGTCAGCCTGAATTAAGCTGGTTTGCTGAGTTGTGCTAGTTAATTAACAGGCCTACTCAGCAGTTCTGACCTCCGAACTTGCCAGAAGTGGGATCCCATGAAAATGGTGTGTGGGCCATTTCAAGGTACAGTTGTTCTTTTAATTTTGGCAGCTCCTGTGGATGTCAGGTATCTGTGCATTCTCAGGCTCTTCTGTAATACTGCCAACAGATGTATCCACAAACACAGGTTGTGATGGGTTTGGGATGAGGATGGACTAGTAGTCTTTGATTCACTCTCACCCCCCAAACCATGGTCTGGTGGTTTCTGGTGTAGTCAGGTTTTGAGTAGGCAAGGAAGAAGTGAGAAGATCAGCATCTAATTATGAAAGTTTTTAACAGTTTTACCACCTTGATGATTTTCTTTCAATGTCATTGTTGTGGAAAAGAAAGTCTTAAAGGAATTCTTAGAAATGCCAGTGAGGGGACTTCATTGGAGATAGCGAATTTTACAGATTTTATGCGCTGATTACTCTGGTCTCCAAGATCAAGGGGTGCTTCTGGTTTTTCTTCCTTTCACATTGCAGCTTCAAAGGCAGCATTTGTTTGTTGCCCAAAGGGGAGGCTGAGTGTGAAATAAACATCTGCAAACTCTGAAGCACTTCAGTGTTTACAGACGTTTGTGGGAGAAAAGTGCTGCAGCTTAAAAAAAAAAAAACAGTTGAACATAAATACAATATAATCACAGATGATTAAATGTTCCAGTGGAGTAGAGCCCAGGATTTTTTAACTCATTTCATTCTCTCTGTGGTGTCCTTTACGAGAAAAAGCTTATCAAAGTATTTGTCATCAGCTGATTCCCCCCCCCCTCCCCTGCTGCTATAAATAATTGCTGCCTCTTTTGTTTTCTAGAGCGAGTACATTGCACCCTGTGATTGCAGACGGGCGTTCATCTCTGGATTTGATGGCTCTGCAGGTACCTTTCCAGAACTTGCGTTCTTGCTAATGTACATAATTCCCCTGTAAAGAAATAGTCTCATTCATGGCATAGAGGCAGGATGGAAAAGGAAGCCTATCCAGCTTGTTCGGACTGTTTTCTTCCCATTTCAGCATCTGCAGAACTATGTCTTGGCTACCCACTGGAATTATGTAATATCAGTGCAATAACAAGTTTTCAGAAAATGTTTGACCCCTGAATGAACCTCTTGTAAAGTAAAATCCTGTTAACTCTTTAATGTGGTGCTTGTAACCTACGGTCATTGTTTTTGATGTGCAGCCAATACGAACAGATTTTTACATTGCCTGTTTGGGCTGGGTGAATAGTAGATGGACTTTAGCTAGCCTTTCTGTTTAAACAGAGCCAAGGCCAGAAACACTGCATTTGGAAACTGAATGCTGTGGAAAAATTTGCTTATCTTGCCGAGACAGGATGTTTTCTTGGCTGTAGGATAGGTCTGTGTTCCAAGAGACCTAGTTTTTACCCTAGCTGTATCCTAAGCTCTGCAACTTACTCTGCTGTGTGATTGTTGGAAAGTCACTTTAGTTAATGGAGGTCTTTTTCCCCCCCCTAATTGTGAATTAGTTTAATAAATACTGCTACCTATGTGTTTGGAGGGTCCATTCATCAGTTCCTATGAACAACTCTGGGACCTCATGTGGAAGGTGATAAATCCAGGGCTGCGGGCTGCTGTTAGTGGGTAACATGAATCCTGTATTAATTTCACGCCTTCTGCATGGCCTCTTCATACCCTTCCTCTCTATTTTGGGCCCTTGTTATGTACTTGGAAGGTCTGTGTTCCCAGCCTAGTGCTCAGCGAATCAGTGAGGTTTCACACAGGGGCTCACCTTGTGTTTCTTGCTTCATCTTTTCAGGCTGAAGCAGCTTAAAATGGGGTTTGTGTTGGGGGAGTTTGGTAGAAGACAATGAATTCATATTTGGAAACTCTGCTCTGCTAATCTGGGCTTCAGTTTCTGGTGACATAGAGTATGGTGAAGATGCAGATACTCAAAAGACTTGGATTCAGTTTCTGTTTGTGCCATTTTTTTTTTTTAATTGCCAAGGGCAAGGCAGCTAGAGTGCCTTGCTGATATGTCACTGCCCTTCAGCTGTCTGCTTGCATCCCTCTATGTGGAGTCAGTGGAATGGGACAGACACTGAAACCAGCAGAAGTTTATGTTCATATTTCCTGTTCAGCCATCTCTGCTAGACCTGTAACATTTGGGAAAGGGCTGACAGCTTGGAGTGATACCCACATCTGCTAGCCTAGTAACAGCTGTTTCTTGTGGATGGCCAGAGCCCAGGCTTCCTCCCCATAAGAAGACGGGATGGAGTCCAGGGAGGTACAGTATGTGTTACTGTGACAACAGCCAAGTGGAGACCACAGTCTCTGTTACAGAAAGTTTGGAAAGCCCCATTTACCCAGTTCCACTGACTGGCTGAGATATGCTTAAGTTGAATTCATCTGAGGCAATTCATTAAGCAGCATCCT
Organism: Mycteria americana; assembly: GCF_035582795.1. Lineage (NCBI taxonomy): Eukaryota > Metazoa > Chordata > Aves > Ciconiiformes > Ciconiidae > Mycteria > Mycteria americana. The sequence continues at coordinate 12,677,858 of NC_134370.1, forward strand.
TGCGCATACTGTCTCTGATAGGATTTGGAAGATCATAGTGCGGGGGAAACAGTGAGTATCTCCACTGGAACTGGACTAATTTTTGAACAGTGAGCAGAGCTGCCTTTGGGGAATTGGGGTGCATTTCAAACACTCCCCCTGCTGTCTGTGTCTCTGCGTGGTGGCTGCCCACCTCTAAATCACTGCATCTTTTTGCCTTCCTGCCTAGGTACTGCCATAGTAACTGAACAGCATGCAGCCATGTGGACAGATGGACGCTACTTCCTGCAAGCTGCACATCAAATGGATAACAACTGGACACTCATGAAAATGGGTACGCAGGAGGCTGGGGTACTGCTCCACTGATAAACAGGATATTTGGTCACTTCGCACGTATTACAGCTTGGACTGGAGGGATACGCCATCATGCAGGGGGTTGGGACATCTTGGATACACTGCTGCTCCTGCTTTAGTGTCCTGTGACCCTTCTTGCCCATGGGTCTAGACATTCATTAATAGATGTATCTGGTTGGCTTGGACGTTTGGGTAGTGTGGGAATGCTTCAGTATGACTGCTTCTTTGAACTTCTTTTTTTTTTTTTTTTTTTTTTTTAATCCATGGAGGTCTGAAAGATACACCAACTCAGGAGGATTGGCTAGTGAGTGTCCTTCCAGAAGGCTCGAAGGTGGGAGTGGACCCTTTCATTATTCCGGCGGGTTGGTTTTACTTTGTCTTATAACTTTGGATTGGGCAACTAGATTTTGCTTCCTTGCTTCTCTGGCTAAGCTGTTGTGTGATGGTATGTAGCTAACCATGTTTCAGCCCAGAAAAGGGGTGGTGGGTTAAATTGTTGCGCAAAACAGGTTGGATTTCGGTTTTAGACTTGTGTCACGAGAGCTCCACAGCAATGCATTGACTCCAAAACACAAGGGATGAAAACTACTCTCTGGGCTTGCAGGGACCTTACCTGAAAAGCAGAGTCCTGATCCACCTCCTTTTGTCTGTGCTGTGGCTTGTCACGGGCACTTCAGTACAAAGTTGCTGAATGCCTTGGCCAGCATGTGAGCAAGAACACCCAGGCAAAACTCATGCTGCTACTCCTCCTTGGTGGTCTTGGCATCTCTGCAGCTTTCCCTGTAGGAAGCACATTCCTGGAGAGGTACCATTTATTTCACATGAATGAGTATCCAACTACTCATGCTTCAGAACATGGGGACCAATCCAAAGGTCACTGGAGGCAAGGGGAGACATTTTCTTGATTCAGCTAGGCTAAGGATCAGTCCCGTGTGTGGAAGCCCATGTCATCTCTTGTCTACCTTAGATCTAGCGTGGTTCTGCACTGTGGTAGAGGACACCCTTATGGCAACCTCTGGGGTGGCTTGTTCCAGTGACTTCTGTCTCCCAGCTGGAGCAGTTCTTCTTCAGCTCAATCATGAGGCTCCAGGGCTGCAAGGTTCTGTACCTGCTGCTGGCTGTAGCGGCTGCGTTTGTGGAACTGTAATTGCAATGGCTTTTGCTTTGTTTTTTTAACGAATGGGAAGAAGGAGAGGCTGGAAGGAAAGGAGACTCAGATTCTTGAATTTTCCCCCTGTGAACAGGGCTGTTGTTGAACCAGTGTGTGTTCTTTAAAACCATCACTCTTGACTCTTTTCCCTTTGGCAGACCAGTGGAAGAGGATGTCCAAAGCCTTGAGAAGTGCTGGCCACGACCTTGTGCCTGTCAAAGAAAACCTGATCGATACAATCTGGACAGACTGTCCTCAGCGCCCCTGCAAGCCTCTCATCACACTTGACCTGAGTTACACAGGTGAGAAGCTTAAATCCAGGTGCTGTTTCTACTGCCGTATCCCCCTTTGCTTTCCTCTTACAAAGTAGTGAGAAAAACACTACTGCAGCGCAATATGATCCACTATGAATAGGTCAAGAAGGTGATCAGACCTCAGCTAATGACCCCTTTGTCCTCGAAACTTCAAATACCCATTTGCTAGAGGCTAGATAACTTCAAAATCCATGGATGTCTGGAGGGCAGCTCATTTGAGATAGTTCATATCAGTTATTAGAAAGGAGTGAGGAACAGAAGCACAGTGTGTTTTGAGTACCTCCAAAATCCAGTGCATTGGTCTGTGTCTACATCTTCGTCCCCAGTAAAGTTGGTGACTGTAGCTTTTCATACTGTGTTTTGCAGGGGTCAGTTGGAGAGACAAAATTGTAGCCCTCCGTTCAAAAATGGCTGAGAGGAAAGTCCTGTGGTTTGTGGTAACAGCCTTGGATGAAGTAGCATGTAAGTCTTTGCATCTCTTTTCTCAGTTCTTCCTACAAAATAAATGTCCTTCCTGCCTTGGAAAGGAAGAACCCTGCCAGGGTGAGAGGCACTTACGACAGCCAAGGTGTTTGTTAGAGGTCAATTAACTTGTATGAAGTGCAGTGGCGATAACAGGTCACAAACAGCAAGCCTGTATTTCTATACAGTCCCTTACTACACGAATACAGTTCCTTAGTACGTTTTTGGCCCAGGAAACGCAGCTAATCACCACCTTTGAAAAACAGCCCAGGCAAAGGGAAAGGAAGGTTATATATAAAGCCTGAGGCACTTTGAAGTTTGAAGACCTGTGAGATTTTCTGGCTGTAAAATATCCTGATGCTGCCTCACCCTATGGGAAGATGGAGACTGTTTTCTGCTGTGGAGGCTGGGCTATAAACAAAGCAATGCAACATTGTATACATAAGACAAGGGTGGGGTACATGGCATTTACAGTAATCTTCCTAATTGTCACGACTTTTTAAGTCAGTCTCTACCTGTCCAGTGTTTGGCAAATGCTTTGGTTAAAACAAGTAAGTCAGGGCTCAACATGTATTTCCAGATCATTTCGACCCAGGGTCCCACTAGAGAGTCCCCTCTGTGTTTGGAGCCCCAGGATGACTAGGTCTCCACACCCTGGCTCCCAGCCCAGTGTGCAGGAAGGCAGAATGGCCAGAAAGAGCAGTGGTTTCCCCGGGACTGTTGTTACTAGTGCTGTGTATCCTTTGTGCAGAAATCACCAGTGCGCAGACTGGTGTGGTGGGAACATAGCACTGGCAGGGTGTGAGTGCTGCCTAATGCCTGTGCCCCGTGTCTGGTCTGAAAACCTAGAAATGAAGGTGGTGTGTTCCTAGCCCCAGCACTGCCAGTGCAATGTCTCTGGCGCTGGGTGAAGCCAGCTTGCTGAGGTCTGTGGGCTCTCCTGGATCTGGGACACGGAGCAAAGAGCTTGTTTCATGAAAGAAGTACTGCTGAGAGTGGTGAATATGACTCCTCCCTGGGGAGGCCTGCGTGAGCATTGTGTGTCTCACCTTTTCAGGCGCATCTCCAATTAAATTAATGATAAATTGGTGCCCTGAGGTGGTTTCAGATTAAATGTCTCCAGCAAAGCCAAGCTTGGTTATGAACCAAGGATTTTAAGATGGACCAGAGGAGGTCATGAGAGAAGCTTATTGCCGGGTGCCTGATTGATTTCGTATCCTAAAGGGGGAAGGGGGAAAAGTTGTCTTTAATTTTATCTAATTCAATTCACTGTATTAAACTCCAGACAAGTTTCTGGGGACAGAAAGAGAGCCATGGAGGAGGCTGTTGCCTCCTTACTGCATTGGGAGTCGGCTGAGTGAGGAAGTTTGTATGCATGCAGTAGAGAGTTCTTTGTGGCTCTTTCCTGCTTTCAAGTGACCTAGTCCTTCCCTGAGGAGAATCAAACTCTATTTTTACTTTCGTGGCAGAATTTGCACAGTTCGATGAATACAGTGCTGGGTTGTGATTTAGGACATGTTGGTTCTTTTCCCAGCTGTCCTGCTGGCTGGCCTTATTGCCTTGAGTAACTCATTTCAGCTAATTGGATACCCTGGGGTTTTTATTTGACCCTAAAATCAGGAGGTTGGAGATGCTGAACATCTACTTCCCGTCTTGACTTTGCCTGGAGTTGTGTGGGATAAAATCTTCGTGAAAAAAACCCCTAAGACTATGCAGTCTGAATCTGAGATGTTGGAGGCACCCAAATGAGAGGCCTTTTTGGAGTATTTTAGTCTTACCTATTGTGTCTCCCTCTTCCCTCAAGTATCAAAAGAAGGATTGGAATTAAATGATAACTTGTAACTTCAAAGTCTTCTAGCTGTTGAGAAGTGAGCTTTTATTGCATTGCACAGACCAGAAAGGGCAAACACTACTTTTTTTTACATGTACCCTTGTCTTTTTTGCCTGTACCTGCTTTATTCCAAGTTAGCCCTCCTTTAAAAGTTAAACCCCAGTTTCCTTGCCCGATGGGAGTGTTTAAACTGCAGTTCTGGTGCCATCTCCTGGCAAAAACTTAGGATTGCTGGAAAAGCAGCAGGACGTGGACAGCTGGGTGGGAGTTGGACCCACGGCCTGCACCCGTGACGACTCATTGCTTGACTGTGTTTTTCTGAGATTATTTTTGGCTTTCTCTAATGTTGCAAAAGATGAACCAGGACTATGATTCTTGGCGTTCTTATTTTCCAGGGCTTTTCAACCTCCGAGGCTCTGATGTTGAGTACAATCCTGTGTTTTTTGCATACGCCGTCATAGGAATGAACACAATCAGGTGCTTGTATTCCCCTCTTCTGTCCCCCAAGATGCATTTTTCTGTGGGAGAGCTGTTCTAGCAAAGAATTTGTCTTTTCAGAACGCCTGTGCTTGGGCGCTTTAATGTCCTTTCTGAGCACTTTTGTATTCAACGTTAATTACCCTCCTCCCCTGATCAGAGCTAGGGAGGCAGCTAAGAGCTCTGCTGCACTCCTCAGCACCTCGGCTGACTTGCTGGGTGACCTTGGGCATGATGGCTCACCCCTCTGTCTGTCACCCTGAGGTAATGCAGAGGGCCCTCGGAGCCCTGGTTGAAATGTGGGTAAGAGCCAACGCTGGCCCGGACATTGGAAAACTTTTCTCTAATGTCATTGATGTGTCACTTCAAAACCGCAGTGACTGCGTAGAAAAGTTTCAGGGCTGGCTTATGACAGAAGGCTTCTTTCCTGTGACTGCCCCATATAATGAGCCTCAGCAAGCACAAGTCTTTTAGAGGCATCTCCAAGCTGCTAGCTAAATGCATCTGAGGTAGAACCTGGCTGGGTGAGTACAGGTTGTATGTGAAGGTTGAGCTGAACTTTCCAATTCAGTGAAAGTGAGAACAATATGGTACTTAGAACAACAGTGGCTTTTCCATTTCCAGATGTTGCCCTTAAAAATTAGAGAATGGCCATTACTTGCCTCTGTTACTCTCTCCTGCTTGAAGCGCAGTGATGGGATGCAGCCATTTTGAATATGTCACACAAACAAAAATGCTATCAGCTCCTTTCCTCCCAGCAGGGTGGTACATCATAATTTCAAAGCAGGATTTAAGCTGTGTGAAGGCCAGTGGTTAAAACAATACGGGACAAAGTATAGTGCATAATTAACAAACTCCTTTCTCCCTGAAATGCCACCAGAATGGGTTCTCCTTCCCTCCTTTACTCCAACCACTGTCAGATGTGGTCCCGCCTATCTGCTCTGTCCAATTTGTTTCTCAGGCTCTTCATCGATGGTGACCGGATGATGGACCCAGCTGTGAGGGAGCACTTACAGCTCGACTCCACCCTGGAGCCTGAGTTTAAAATCCAGGTGATGCCGTATGGATCTATCCTGTCAGAGCTGCAGGCTGTTGGTGCAGGCCTCTCACCCAAGGAGAAAGTATGGCTCAGTGACAAAGCCAGCTATGCTTTGACTGAGGCCATTCCCAAGGTTAGTGGCCCTTGCAAGGGAAAATACTTTTCTCCTCTCTGCTCAGCGTGGTCAGGAACGGTGTTAGTGAGGGCAGCTGGCCTCAGCTTCCCCTCTGCAAAGGCTGATGCAGACTGGAGCTTGTGTGGAAGGGATCCAGCCATGCTGAGGTATTGAGGGGTTGTTAATCCTGGGGTTGCTCTCGCTGGAGCTGCCCTTCCAACACACTAAGCCGATTTACCCAAAGAATTGTCAGCTTAAGATAAGACAAGTACAGTGAGAGAGGGGAGGGAGAGAGGGAGCAGGGTGAACTTGGGTCATTCTGCCCATGACTGGAGCATCAGCCTTATGTGGACCAGCAGTAAGAGCTGGAAACTTGCAGAAAATGAAGCAGGAAAGTTGAGCAGGATTTTTGGGAGGGGGAATTTGGCTTGATATGAGTGTCTGAAGATGGTTCCCCTTACTTATTTTAGTGGCTTGAGGATATCAGGCAATATGTGATGTCCTGTACTGCAGACAGGAGGGACAGGGTGACAGAATTGTTGCAGCAGGGAACCTTGTGAGGACATGGATAACCTGCAGGCACTGGTTGTCCATGCAGTGAGTGCATCTGCTGAGGGACAGTTGTAGCATCAGAATAATTTCTGTACAGCTGTACTTGCTATATCTTACCCTTGTACTTGAACTTGGCTGTCTGGGAGTCCTGCAGTCCACCTCATATTCCAATAGTCATGAAAGGAGATACTTGGGGAAGGACACAGCAGTAACTACAGCCAAATAAACCGATTTCCATGCATCTTGTGTACATCTCTTGTTTGCTAGAGATCACATTCTCTGGAATGCCATCCAGTTTAGAGAGATATCTAGTACCTAACGGATGCCAGGAGTAAATATGTCTGGGAGTCAGGGACCAGTGGGTATTTTCCAGATGTTGCCTTGGAAGACCAGACCCACTGAACAGAATCTGTGCTTGTGCTGGGTTACCAAACAGTCCAGGCTTCCCGCCCAAGAATTGCAGGGCTCAGATGAAGGGATCGCTGAAGGAAGAACTAAATAGTAAAAGGTGTTTGGCTGCAAGTCTGCATTCACCCACCACCAGGTTTCTGCCTCCAGCAGTCAGGCAGATACCTCCTGCCTGTTTCGTGTACTGCATGGTTGTGCTGCAGGTGTGCATATGATACAGCCATACCCGTGACAACAGAGCTACCTCATGGGGCCTGAAAGCTTTTTCTGTATACAGGAATTTTAAGAGTGGCTTCAGCTTTGTGTCTTCCAACAGACAAAATCCCAAGTGCAGGGTCTGTTTGTGTATCCTCAGGCTGCCACAGTTTGATAGCAGCACAAGTCTTTGCTTAAACTCTCCAGCTCTCATGGCCAAAATAGCAGGAACCATGCATTATTTTTCTCCAGTGATGACATTCACTTATACACCTTAATAGCTTCATTGCACTTGGTGCATCAGGGCAGATGGTAAAACAAAACAGGTCTGGAAAGTTTTGTTGCTTTCAATGTATCCTTTAATACGGGACGTGGCGCTCTGTGCCTTTGCACTGACTTGATGGAAATGTGCAGTTTGCCTTGTGTGTTTTTTTTCTTTTTGTTTTAAAAACCAACAAGACATGTACGTGAGCAAGATAGACAGTTTTTTGCCCCTGCTGAGGGTGAAATCTTCTGACACTGGCAATCCATTTCTAGGCAAATGGCCTCGTAATACAGAATACTGACATTTTGCCCACTCTCTTTCGTTCAGGGTAGCAGAGAGCATAGAGTCTATGGAGCATTCAGGATAAATTGTTGTTGCTCTTTTGACTTCAGAGTAGAATACCCCTTGTAGTTGGAGTCAATGGACTAACCCCAGTTTGGGTAAGTTGCTGTAGATGATTTACGCAGAGCATCCATATGGAGAAGTACAGCAGGTCTGGCCTAGATTAAGGATTGTAATGTGTTGTAGTGACTTTATTTACCCAGTTAGCACTGGAAGTTTTGGCTGATACTGAGTCATTACAGTGCTACATGCCCTGTGTACACAGTGGGAGAGTCCCTGCCTCAAGGAGCTCTGTGCAATAGAAAGCAGGAGAGGAAGGACTGAAATATCTTGATTAAAAACCACTTAGAGAGTCACTGAAAGAGCCAAAGGTTTTCCAGTTCCTCATGCTGGGTGTTTTTCTCCAGCTCTACACCACTTTACACCAGCTGAGCAAGTGGCCTGGGGTGCTTTGAAGAACCCCAGTGCTGGAAGTCTGTCTCCATCAAAGCCAAATATTGACACTGGCAAAAATCCAGTCCATTATTAAATGCAGATCTGCAAACCCTTTATAGATTTGCCTACAGCTGCATGTAAATATGCTTTTCACAGAAAATTAAGAGAACCTACTAGTATCTGTAAAAGGCAAGCCAATCTAAGAATCTGACCGTTGAGAAGTTTTGTCCTGACTCTAATAAAAAGACATTCCTGAGTTTCTTGTGGCTTCTTCAGTACTTTAGTTTCTGCATAATGTAGTGTAGCTATCTTGCTATTTTTAAGAATTTGGAAACTGTAAGCCTGTAGGATTTGTGTGAAATTGGTCTTTGCTGAGGGTCTGCGAGGCCTTTGCAATGACTTTGGTGTTTATTTGTATTCTGGTGCATTGAGAATAGGAAAACAGCATGTTGCTTGGGCTGTGCTTGTGTAGGTCCTCATCCCATCTCCTGATATATAATGGGTAGAGCAGAGAACTGTGGGGCAAAATATTTCGTTTTTGTTCCTTCTTCTGATGCCAAGTGTGACGAGGCTTGGACAAGTCACCTCAGTTGGTGAATTTCTGAGGATGTGCTCAGAACCAGCCAAGCATTTCTGCTAATCTAAGGACAGCTAATGTTTGGGGAAGTGCACAATGGTAAGGGATCAGTTACTAGTTCTTAATGCAGGGCCACCCTGTCCAGGCACAGGAAGGCTTTGTCTCAAACCGCTGATGTAAGCTCCTTTCAGAAGTGGAGAGCATGTAAAGCTCAGCTTTGCAAAGGCCTTTCATGTTTCCTGGGGTCTTGATGTGTTTGTCAGAGCTGCTGATCATTAGAAGTGGTGATGCTCAGTGCTGGAGGAGCCAGAGCCTTGAGGGGCCCGCCAGGTTCAACTCAAGTGCTCAGTACCTGGGCTGGGTACCCTTTGCTCCCTGCTACCTGACGGTGATGGTCAGGTAACAAGGTGACTTTTTAGGTCTGTTTGCACAGCCTAAGTTCTACCTCAATCCCTGGGATTGTTGTTTCTCATTGGGTGTCTCTGGGCCTTTAGTATACATTAGCAACAGGAAACCAATGGCTCAGACATTGGTATATATGGTATTTAGGATATCCAAATCTTCAGCCTGCTTCATGACAAGCTATTGACCCTTTAGTTCCTTGGATTTCCCTGTGGCTGTTCTTCCTTCAGTCAGGGACTGTTTCTCCTCTTTATTCCCCGGTGCACTTAGCTGACTACTGGCAACCAGTATCTCACAACGCTGAAGGTTGAGAGAGACTGCCAAAGTACAAATTGTGGCCAGGCTGAGTTATTAAACCTGTAGGATTATGTAGTCTGACTAATCCACAAGTAATCCCTGTCCTTCTGCCGCAGGCTTACCAATACCTCACCCCATATACCCCCATCTGCATTGCAAAAGCTGTGAAGAACGCGTCGGAAACAGAAGGCATGAGAAGAGCACATGTAAGTGAAGCCTTGAGAGCCTCCTTGCACATGGCAAGAGCTTTGCTTTACGATTAGGGAAAGAAATTACATTTTCCTTTCAGTTTTAGTGTTTTGGATTAAAAAGCAAACAAGAATTTGGATGACAGGATAAAAACAGTTTTCTGTCAGACATCTACTGCTGTTGAAGCAGTTTTTTTGCTTGTTTAGCATTCCCTTGGAGTGAAGAACAACATCTGTAATAGTGTGAGGAACCAACCTTGCTCTGTTGGAAGACTGTGCAGGCTTGAGAAGTGTTGTTTAGAGTATGGGCCCTCAAAGGGATGTTCTTTCCCCTTTGCTAGTTCTGTTGTCTTTCTCAGTGGAGTCTTCAAATTGTTATCACTTGAATAAACACAGCCTAAAGAACACAGAGAAATTCTTCAACGCATGGTGCAAAACACAGGCCAAGATGTTCAGAAGCAGCCAGTGTCCTCAAAGCACTGTTTTTGTGTCATCATCATGACGCTCTGGAAATGAGGCTGATTTCCCAGGAGGCTTCATATTTTCAAGCAAAGAAGCTGCCTGTGAAACAGGTTCATGGTGGGGTTGAAGTTTTCTTGTGTTTATTTCCTGTTAATTTTCAAGCAGCAGTTTTCACAACAGGAGAAATGTGCCTGTTAAAGTAGGGCTGGTAATTCTGGACTTGTCCCATATTTTCTGCTTGCTTCTTGGGAACTGCTACTTTCTATTTCAATGCTTTTCTTTCCCTGTTAGTTAAGGGGAAGTAAAAATACTTGTACTGAGCAGAGACACTTTGTCACCTGCCACCTGAGGACAAAATTGTGCCTTGCTCTTTTACACTTGTCTCCTGCTTCTTGCCCCTGCATGCTGCAAGCATGTAGAAAAAAGGAAGAAAAATGGGGGTCATCAGGCAAGAGAAAAGCCAGAAGCTGTGTGACAGAGACCGTGTGGTGCCCGTGTGCCTGAAAGGCATGTTCCCCTGTTGCATCACCAGATGTGTCGTGTGGTTACCTTCCGTGATCTGAAATGCAAGATCTTGTGTGTTGAAGCAAAAGAGACTTGAAAGTCATGTGTGGGGTAAAGCCAGTGTTTGCCGAATACTTGGTAATTCTTCACAGTAAGATACTTCCGAGCAGTAAACCTTTATTAATGTTTGTTTAATTGTCCAGATGCATTTCCAGTGCTTGTATTAATTACAGAATGCAGAACCTGGAAAGACCTCTTAGATCATATCTTAGTTTGTGTTTCTGAAACTTGCAGGTCAAATTCGTTTGCATCAAAAACTGTTTATACTGAGGCTTGATAAATCTTTTTTCTTCTCAATTCCCTTTTCTTGTGCCTATTTTAACATAGATTAAAGATGCTGTTGCCCTGTGTGAGCTCTTTAACTGGCTGGAGAAAGAGGTAGTGTATTAATTTTTTTTAACTTGGAGATTTTATTGCTATGTAAAATTCTTCATTAGCATAAACTTTTTGATAGTCTTTATAGTGCATTTGCTAAAAGTGGGAAACAGTTGGGGTTTTATCTGTTTTTTTGGGGGGATTTCAATCATGCTTTCATCCAAGGCTGAATGAATTTTTTTTTAAAACATACTCCCATTCATTTTATACAGACCAAAGTCAGAGCACGTGAGAAATTACCTGAACAGGCTTAATAAAGTGTTAATACTGTCTTGTGCTGTTTTGCTAGTGTGAATCATGGAATAATACCCAGTTTGGAGCAACACTTTGGAATTATTCTCATGATAATCAGTGTTGTCTGGCAGCATGGACATATTTAGCTTTTATGAATGGAGAGGTGCAGTCATGCCCATGTGCAGTGAAAAGGGGTAAAGGCAAATTACTCGTGTTTTCTCTGGGTTAGAAGTACACAGTGAAGGTGCAGAGCGCCAGGTGTTACACAGCAACTTACTAAGCTGTGCTCCCTCTGTGCTACTGCATGTCTGAGTCCGCTGACTTTACCTATGGAGATGGCTTGATGACTTCCAGAAGGTGCCTTTTTACATGTCTGAGTACCTCAAGAAGTCTGCTTCAGGGGTTATGAAACCTAGCTCTTGCTCCACTTTGCCTGTTGTCCAGTCCTGGGAAAGTTGTGTCACAGGTTTTAATTATCAAATGCCTAAAGCAAAATTTAACGTCCTTTGTTTTTCCTGCAACTGCTTCCATTTCTGATTTAAAAGCATAAAAATTCTGCTAATACCATGGGCTGTTGGAGAGAACTGTTTAAGCTTAGTGTAACCTTCCTGAAGAGATGTTGCCTTGTGAGATATTACCACTGTACATATCTCAGTGAAGTTAAAACCGCACTAACTGCTCCCTGGTCACAGTTCAGCAATCCTGCTGTGACCGTCTCCGCTTCCTGCTTCTCACATGCCCTGCACAATACTGCTAGGTTTATGTTTGTCATTACTGAGGAATGAGGACAGAAAACCTGGAAAGAGGCCACCTCAAGACTGGGTTTCATAACGCACAGGCGAGGCCCAGTGCTTAAGCATATAGCGTTTTCTTTGCTTGTTGGTGTACTAATTCAACCTACATCTTTGTCCACTAGGTTCCAAAGGGAACAGTAACAGAAATAATTGCTGCAGACAAAGCAGAGGAGTATCGCAGGTAAAAAGTAAATCCCCTGTGAGGATGTTTTCTGGGTGGCATTTTTATCCTTTGTTTTTATTTTATTCTTTAGAAATCCAGCTCACTCGCAGATATATTTTACCTGAGGACAAACCATTACTCCAGGATTTCTTTGAACACTTGAAAGAGTTGGGGAAGAATTGGGTCTCTTGGGAGATACAAGTCCCAGCCCACTGGATCCTATCCACTTTCCTTTTGAGATAGCAGTGAGAAGTGCCGCAGGTTAGGACACCTAAATACGAGACAGTTCCTTTCTTACCACAGAGGAGTTCATGTAAGAGTTAGATTTCCTCCTCTTCTGATGGCGAATGAGCACCATTTGTATGGAGGGATACTCCCATGTGTGCATCAATAGCACCTCTAAAAATGCCTTTGAGTAAATAAGTAACAAAGAAGAAATTGTTCAGGACATCTCTTCCCTGGGTGGTCTGGGTGGTGAATTTTCTGCTTGTAAGGAAAGGGTAGAGATGGAAAGCAGGTTTCCACATGGTTGGGAGGATAGGGGATGGATCTGGCAATTCTCCTACCTGAATGTGCTTGCCCAGATAGCTTTCAAGGCTAAGGGGAAGGCTGAAGTGATGTGAAAGTGAGGATGGGGCGATCCAGGTGACCCAGGTGCCTGGTGTGCTCCTCTCGCTTGTGCTGTAGTGATCACAATCTTTTCTTTCAGCCAACAGAAAGACTTCGTTGAATTGAGTTTTGCTACCATATCAAGCACAGGTCCAAATGGAGCCATCATTCACTACAAGTAAGAGAAACAAAGCTTCTCCTTTCATCCTTCAGCAAATATAGTTGGAATGAGCTGTCTAGCTTTGTGGAGTCACAACAGAGTACTCCAGGGAGATGTAGTCACTGTTGATTGCCATCTTGCTTTATTCCACGAGAGCTTCCATACTTCCTAAAGATCTCTCCCCGCTGGCAGCATGCATGTATTATGATGCTGATCTGCTCAGGGGCCATAGAACAGGGCTATTTTGGGGGCAGAAATCTGGGAAGGATGAGTATGAAGTGCAAATTGTTTAGAAATATGTCCAGGAACAGATGTTGAGGGTTTTGCTGGAAGCAACAAAGCTATTCTCTGTACTGTACTGCTATTTACTGTAGACAAATACACTCCTCAGTATGATCCCTGGCTCAGCATGTGTGGGATTTCCATCCCTGCCACAAGAAATCAGAGCCGACACATCCAAGCTTGCACTTAATGTGGTTTCTGGACTGCAGATGTGGGCTGGAGACCTTAAAACTGTGGAACAAAAACCTTTGTGTTTAACTGAACAGGCCAGTTCCCGAGACCAACAGAACGCTGTCTGTGAACGAGATCTACCTCCTGGACTCAGGAGCGCAGTACAAGTGAGTGGGATAAATGGTGCTGAACCGCTGTGTTTTCTACTCCCAGTGACCACCTGCAGGGTCAGCTCACAGTTGCTGTGGCAAGCATGCCAACGTGTAGTTTTGAGCACAGTGCCATTTCACAGAGAGCCTGTTCGTTGTATCCCCTCTGGGGGGAGTTTGTGGGATTCTGAATATAGCCAAGTGCATCAGTCAGTGGGTGACTGATCTGTGACAAGAGGCCCTGAGCTAGGCTCAGGACAGCAGACTGGGGCTGCTGACAAGCCTTGTCTGGGATAGGGGACGAGATCTAAAAGTACAGTTCCCGTCTGAGTCCCATTACCAGTGTGATGGTAGCTTTGCTCTTGTGATGGTAGCTGTGCTCTAGCTGGTGGTGCATATTTCTGTCTGTTGCAGCCCTACTCACCTGGCACATTGGTGTTAGAGCTGCAGGGAACAGGGAGCAGGCCTGACTGCCCTGGTTTAGCCTTGGGCTGCCTACACAGCAGCCTGCACAGCTCAGTGAGGCACCTACCCTGCCAGGATTTGGCTGATGTTGAGGTCAGAACAAGGTGGGGCAAAGGAGCACTGCCCTGTGGTGTTCTCTGCCTTTCCAGAGAGAGACTCAGAGGGCAGGGTTTCTCATCCCAGTGGCCACTTGGGTCTCAGGTGTGTTTTTGGGAAGGCGTCCTGTCTGTTGACTCACTCTGCTGTTTTGACAGTGCCATTCAGTGGCCTCAATCTCTGCAGCTGTTTACTGTGGAACTCTGACTCCATGGAAAATGAAAGAAGTGATGTTTTTAACCAGTGTAAATAGATGAGAAGTGGCTTGTTCAGAAAGATGCAGGACAGGCCTGGCTGCTCCTCCGAGCTGAGCTTTGTCTTTAGAGCGCTGCCTTTTTGTTATGTCAGTCAGGAAGAGCTTTGAAAAAGAACAATGCAGACATCCTTTGATAAGATTTTTACAAGGACATATCTTTTCCCTCCCCTCTGATGGCCTAATTAATGATTTTCTTACTGCCACTATGAAAAGCAGCCCTTTGAATACAATATAAGCTGGACATCAATGACACTTACCACAACATTGTGACAGGGATGCTCCACTTGTCCCTGCTGAGAAGTTAAACCGTGAGTTCTTTTTGACCATGGCCTGTGTGTGCTGGGAAAAAGTGTAGGCACAGGACTGACTGTTTCAAAGGGAACTCATTATTTCAAGAGCCTCTGTGTTTTTGACAGCAGGCTCAAAATGATATTTGTAGAAGGAACTTAGAGCCAGTTTCTGACGTCTCAGGCTAACCCCTATCCAAATGCTGGATAACTTCTAGAAAACTTAGCACAAGACATCCTGAGGATGAAAGGGGCACTATACCCCCTTACACTCCCCTTTCCTGAGCTGGTAGCTGTCATTTGTGCATAAGTATGTATTTTTAAGCTGCTAATGAATCATCTTCCATACAAATAGACTGAATTTGGCCTTCTCTGTTCTGTTTTCAGTGGGCAGGTACCACTTGCTAAACCTCAAATTAGCATCATTTTTATGAGCAGTTTAGATTCTAATTTGTGAAGAGCTTTGGGATGCTTATGGGTGAAAGATAACGTTTTGAATTGTATATCATTATTGCTACATCTGGGACGTGGGTTCAGGAATTTTTGAGATTAGGAACTGTTACATCATCAGTCTTGTGTAGCACAGAGCAGATGACTTTACCCAATTATGAGTTTGATTGGTTTGCTGCAGTGTGACTGGGTTTTCTGTGCATTCTCACTTCGTTCTTTCTTTTTCCCCCATCCCTTTGCTTCCTGCATCTTTGTTTGCCTCTGAAGAGATGGTACAACAGATGTGACCAGGACAATGCATTTTGGCACACCATCAGCCTATGAAAAGGTAAGTTGGCATCTCAGTGTGATTTGTGATCTGAACCTTATTATTAGAGATACTTAAACAAATTAGTAATGTGCCTTATTGCTATATAGTCAAAGTGCTCTATCAAGTATCATTTATTTAATAATATGTGACAGCATTTTGATAAGGACTGAAAAGGAGGCTGTCAGATTTCAGACTTCCAAAATTAAGTGATTTAGAGAATGACACCTTTCAGTCTTAAAATGCACACCTCTCATTTGCAAAGTGACATGTCTCCTCTAAGAAATAATAAAATCAGTGGGCTGAGGATAAACATTACTGGCTTGTCTAGCATGGGAGTTAGGGGGGTCTAATTTAATGCAAAGCTCAGTGTCTAATGTGAGGCTGCAGTAGTGGTTTGTGTCTAGTGTACCATGTCAAAAACCAGTTTCAGGCTTATCTGAGAAGGTCCGTGTTGGAAATTCAGCAATGTAATTTTGTTTATTTTAAATTGCTTCTTTAATTAAAACTAATTTAGTCGTTATAGTTCACTCAGTGATGAAGATATGCTGTAGGGTATGCTCAGGAGGTAAAACTACAGCCACAAAGAAAATCAGTCATGTAGGTCAGGCGAATCCTGCTGCTAAACCTGCAGTCTGAGTTTGTGACACACTCCATAATTAGCAGAGAAAGATCTTCAGAGTAATTTAAACTCTTTCTGCTCATGGTTTGCTTTGGCATTGCCAGCTGTAGGAGAACATGAGCAAGTCTTTCCAGATCCTCCACAATTTGTCAGAAGATGCAGTCTTTCTTTCCATTCCTGGGGAAGACAGAGTTTTGCCTCTCCCTGTTTACTTAATGGCACACATTTCTTTGACAGGAGTGCTTCACGTATGTCCTGAAGGGACACATAGCTGTGAGTGCAGCCATCTTCCCAAATGGAACCAAAGGTAGGTTGGTGAGTTGGAGTGTTTTGACCACAGCAGTGACCTCTGAAGAACCATTAAGTGGTCTGAGCAACGTTATGGTTGACAGGTCCAGATGTGTTAGGCAGATGTTGTTGTAACTGTCTGTGTCTGTTTCCGTCACAACATTTTGATTCTGGATTACTGATGCCTTCTCTCTTGGCATCAACCAGTGAAAATTCTGAGGCTGAAAATTCTGAGGGGGAGGGTCTGAAGGGTGTTCAGAGTGCTCTGGTTCTAGGGTGGTAGTGACTTTCATCAGTCTGTAACTCTCACAGTTAGCACTTTGACACATCTGTGGCCTTTCTGTGCTTGGAGGTTGTCTTTTTGCATTAATCACGGCCCTGTCAAGGCGAGAGGTCACTTTCCAGCTTCAAAAGGACTGGCTAATTCTCTTCCAGTTAATGTGGAATCTCTTTTATCAGTGAGCAGTGTGGGAAAATGACACACAGAGCAGCTGTTTTGATTTTGTGCAGGAGAAGCTGTGACATACATTCACCCCTCCTGAATTTGTGGTGGAGCTATTTTCTCCCTGATCAGACACCTTACACAAAGATGCCTCTTTTTCTCCAGTTTGCTTCTTGGGTAGGTGAGGAAAAAGCAGCTGCGTAGTGGTACGAGAAACCCCAACTGAAATTGAAGGGTGTCTGAACTCAGACATATGGGCTTGGTGTTCACATGCAGACAACAGAAATTCTCTGCATTCTGGTTGAAACAATCTGAAACGACTGGCCATCCTGGCAAGAAGTCTGGCTGATTAGTTCACCAAATTAGTTCGCAGGTCTTCTACTTTGAGTTCACTTAGTGCACTCAAGTGCCTTTAAGAAAGGTACTGAATTCTCTGTGGGACGTTTAACCACTAGATTCTTTCCTGAAAACCGCAGTGGAGCAAGCAGCAGTGCAATGTTTCTGTTACAGACCATCTTCTGAAGAGCTGTGTAGCAGGAGAGAGAGAGGGGGGCTCTTTAGTTGAGAAAGGGCTTGAACGTCAGACTTGCCAAATCTGCCCTGTAACTTCTAACAATCCAATGACATGCTTTCTTTGGTTGTTGGTGGGGTTTTTTTGAGGGGGTGGTGGTGTTTTTGTTTGTTTGTTTGGGGTTTTTTTGCATGTTTTCCAGGTTTGAGCCTTCAGTGTGATTATCAGCGTCTCTGAGGGAGCCTGACTTGATCAGATTCTCTCTCCATGTCGGTCTGTTTCCCTTGGCCTGCAGGTCACCTTCTAGATTCCTTTGCCCGCTCTGCCTTGTGGGACTGCGGTTTGGATTACCTGCACGGGACAGGACATGGAGTTGGTTCTTTCCTAAATGTACATGAGGGTCCTTGTGGCATTAGCTACAAAACCTTTGCAGACGAGCCCTTGGAGGCTGGCATGATCGTCTCTGATGGTATTTAGCATTGGTGATTCTCTGTGGTTACTGGGGGGAGGCACCAAGCTCTTTCAGATGCAGACGGAATAAATCTGACAATGGTGTAAAGGAAAGGTGGGATCATAACCTCTGGTCCTGTCTCCGCAGTTTGTTATTTTAATTGTCATTTAACCTCTCTAGGCAGAGACCCTCATTTTAGCTCTTTGACCTTCCATAAAGCATCTTTGCAGTCGGGTGCTGCAGGCCTGCGTCCTGCTCTCTACAGTGTAAACCTCAGCAGAGGTGTGCTGCTGACCAGCACAGCTCTGGCATGCTGCCTGCCATTCTGCAGTGGAAGAGCTGGCTATAGTACAAGGTGGACACCAAGCTTTCAGGAGCTAATCTTGTCTTTGCTATGGGTTGAGGCAGCTGTTAAATCGTTACAGGCCTTATTCTTCCAGCAGTAAATTAACAGCCTGCTGGGGTTTGCTGAGAGACTTGCATTCCTTCAGGGCTGCAAAGTCTTCTCAGGGAGTCAGGGGAGCACTCTCTAAAATAAGTGTTTTTGGGAAGGGGTTACCCACCCACCTTTCATAAAGACATTAATATTTTCAGAGTTTCTTGTATTTGGAACACATGTACTCTGTGCTCTCTCTTGACTTGCAAGGAGACTCTCTGAGCTCAAGGGCTGTCTGTCTTGTTTCTCCTCTCTGAGACTTTTGCTGTCACCTTGCTCGGGGCTTCTGTGCAGATTAAGTAGAGTCAGAAATTTGTTTGCCTCTATGGATGCCTGATGTCAAGATTGCTTAGTGACTTCAGTGGACTAAAGCCATGGAGGGGAAGTTTGGCCATAGGGAGTAAGTATTTGCACAGTGCAGCTATGTGGCTTAGTTAATTACTGTCTGTTTCTGCAGAGCCTGGGTATTATGAAGATGGGTCCTTTGGGATCCGAATAGAAAACGTCGTCCTCGTGGTCCCTGCCGAAACCAAGGTGAATGATCTGCTTGAGATGCACCTTTCTGCATGACTCACTGGTTGTAAAACTTAAAGTACTGGAACTTGAGGTGGGACCATGCTGCAGACAGTTTAATTCCTACTAAGACTCCTGGTCTCCAAACCCCTACTTTGGTGAAGACTGATTCTAAGTCTGCCTTGCTAATGGGGACACAGAAGACAGTTCTGCTTCTGCAGAGTTTCCATAGGTTGAAATGTGTATGTGAGAGTTGTTTTAAAACGTTTTCTGTCTGGATGTCAAAGACCAGAAGAATCTTTATTCAGCCCTTTGGAGTCATTGCTGTAGAGTTGGTTGATCTTCTGAAGTTGGGATTTTCTTCTCTGATAGAAAGTCCTCAGTGGCAGTAGAAACAAAACTACAGACAGATTTTGACATTATAATTGCCAGTCTGTCTGGGTTATGCTTTCAGAAATGCCAAACTGAAAATGACCATATAGTCGTCAAGCTGAGTCCTGTACAATTGTGACCTGGGACATGGCCTTTAAAAAGTGACCATTGAAAGAAATAACTAAGGTTTATATTGAGATTCTTTGCTTGAGCTGTAAGAAAAATGTTATTGTAAGTTGCTACCCTCTCATCTGAATGCTGCATGGGTTGTTCTGTAGTGATGACATGAACCCAGGAGTAAGTGTGATCTGGCTAGAGCTGTTTCTAAAAATTTACAACCCCGTTTGTCTTTCTGCTGCAGTACAATTTCAAAAACAGAGGGAGCCTGACTTTTGAACCCTTAACCCTGGTTCCAATCCAGACAAAAATGATTGATGTTAATTTGCTGACACAAAAAGAGGTAAGTGAAACAGTAAGTTTGCATTGCCTTCTTTGCACTGGAATCAGCTTGTTCTGTTCTATTTACAAGAACCACTGGCCTCTGTTCCATTTCATAGATCCAGAGAGCAATCCTGAGCAATCTGACTTAATTTTAAACTTGATCCAGCTTTGAGTGGGAGCGTGGACTAGATGAGCTCTCTGGAGGTCCTTCCAGTCTAAATTATTCTATGATGAAGGCAGCGAGGACGCCTCTGATGATGGTGTTTTGGTAGTTCCCTTGATGTGATATTTGCTGCTATCATCTCTTCTTTTTTCCTACTCCTCCCCTAATTTGCTTCTGTCAGACTATCGTGCTGTCTCCCCAGACTTATACTGATGACTGTCCCATGTTGTTTTCTGTATCTACTCGTGAGCAATTCCATTCAGCCACACCACATTCTGCAGTACATATGGACTCTGAGCAGACATCAGGGATACCTGCTCAGCAGCATTTATTTCCTGAATAGCTTCATACTCTAAACTTTCTGCTTAGGCTTCCCACTACCTTCACCATGACATGTTTCATCCTGTTTTTCTACCATACTCTTTAATTTGCCTCAATCCATTCTCCTTTTCTGAATGATAATCCTATTTGCATTTCCTTTTTCTAAGAGGACTGTGAAGAGTACAGAGATCTGCCGTAAGGTTACCTGTTCAGATCAATAGGGCAACTTGTGTCTCAGGACTGCATTGCTCAGTTACAGATTTGCAAAGCTATTTACCAGACTGTGCCAAGGTAGCTATTCTGACTTGCTAGAGGCAGTGATTTGCAGAGACTTTAAATACTTGTCAGCTGAACTGAACCTTGGCTCCTCTGAAAACCTGGGATAAATTGCTTCTTCCTACCCTCATCAAATTTACAAGTCACTTCCGTGTATTAGAGGTCTGTCTCTTTGGGACAGGATCCCATCCCAGCCCAACAGCTCAATCCCTACAAGGCCTACAAATGTCTTTGGCTGTACACAACTTGTAAGGGCACCAACTCTTCCGTGTTTATACTGAATGTCACACCCCCTCCCTTTTCTAGTGTAACTGGGTGAACGACTACCATCAGAAGTGCAGGGAAGTAATTGGAGCAGAACTGGAGAGGCAAGGCCGGCATGAAGCTCTTCGGTGGCTCATCCAGGAGACGGAGCCTCTCATCAGAGTTCAGTAGCACCACAGTTGTCTGCGGTGTGTAGAACATCAGGACCGGTCGGTGTCACAATAATCTACATCATCTTGGCCCTTGACACCACTGGGAGAACGTTCTTCGATAAACCTTTGGAAATCAGGAGGGGATTTCATGTAGTGTTTCTCTCCCCACAACATGTGCGGGTAATGTGGGGGTAAGGAGGGTTACTGTCTGAACAAATTTTTTTTGGGGGGGAAGGAGTTGAGAATAGAAAGCAAACAAAATAAATAAGCATGTTGCCTTTGAAACAGGGGTCTTATTGAAATAACGGTTCTAAGAGGCAATACTGGAAAATTTTATACTGTCTGGTTTTTCACTGTGAAAACTCAGTATTTTTGCATACTTGGGTTCCAGTTGCTAAGATGCTACCCACACAGCAGGACTGATTACTGAATAAAAGATTCCAACCCACTGTTTGCTCTGTCTGCCTTCTCTTGCAATCAGTGACGTGTTGGCTTTGACAGCTTGAAGAAGGGCAAGAACCAGATAATTCCACCTTTATGTGTGCATCCAGCTCAGACAGTGAAGAAATATGTATAGGGCTGCCCTGTGCTAGGCACTGGGCAGATGTCAGGGGGAGGCCTGACAGGAGCAGTCAGTTCTGCCTGTGCTTTGTGACAGATCGTGGCAGGGATGTGGTGACACTCAGCAGAGGTTGGTTATGTGTGCAGAGCACCCGGGCCAGTACTTCTGTCTATTGTTATGACTTACTGAGTACTTGTATAACCCTTGGCAGTGCAGGATGTGTGGGCAGTATCATGGAATTACAGCTCTTCCTGGACACAAAGCAATTATTAAGTTAAAAAAAAAATAATAATGCATACAGTGGACAAAAGAAGGTCTCTGCAGCTTTGGTTCAAAATCAGCCTGGCCTTGGCCCCCAGGAACCGTGCTCTGTGTTGCCAGGCAGTGCGCAAAGACATCTAGTGGTTAAGCCAGCTACTACAAGTTAACAGAGGTGGGAGAGCTTCCTGCCCCGGAGGGGGTTCTCTGCTCTGTGGTCTTCTGAAAATCACTGTGTGCAGGTGCATCAAAGCATTGTCCATAGTGTTACATGATGGGGTAAGAATATGCTTACTAAAAGAAGCAGTCATTCTTAACATTTGCACTGAAAGTGTTTTGGTCAAACTCAAGTTCAATATTAGATCTGAAAAGAGCAATTGGGTAATAGCAACTCCAATTCCTGATATTTTAAATAAGTGTTCTGTGCAAATAGAAATGTTCGTATACATGATTTTCTTCCTCCCTCCCCCCGAGAAATTTTGAGAGGGAAATATTAATCTCTGTTAAATGGCATGCAGTTAGTATTTCCCTCAAGAGTTCTGGAAAATGGAAGCAGTATGATGTAGCCAAACAGAAAAGGACTGGGAAGAGAAACAAAGTTGGCTGGCGTCCTAGCTATGTTATCCAAGAAGGTGATACTGCATTTTTGGTTTAAGTGCTTTAAAAGGTCATCTTCACACCCCGGCCTCTGCAGGTAGGTATATGTATTTAAATATCCAGGTGGTTTCGCACCGCCACCTGGAAGTATCAGCTTTCATCTCAGCTGTGTCTACAGGAAACCCGGCTCACACATCAACCAGTCCAGTGTCTCATGAGTGTGTGCTATCAGCTAAAACAGATCGGGGAAAACATTCCTCCCAAAGGTGCCTGTTGCCTCTGTAGGGACTGACGGTGCCACAGGCTCAAAGGACAAGCCGGGGACCTCTGAGCAGGTTGTGCTGTGACAAATCGGGACTTTCCCAGCAAAATCAATGTGCATGCAGTGAGGCTGAACGACTGGGGAGTTGCCAGCCGAACGCCGCAGCCTCCCCTGGCTGGGAGGGAGACCTCTGAGGCTGGAAGGAAGGCAGCTAGGCAGCTGCTCTCCAGGGTGGTGGTGGAAGTTCAAGCAGACGACTCTGCTGCTTAGTGTAGACCCGTGGGGGGGCTGCACTGCTGACCACAGATGTTCCCAAGAACAGTGTCCCAGATGTCCTGGCAAAGACCCAGCCTTGGTCGGTGTCTCCTCAAACTCAAGGGCAAGTGCTTCCCACGGGAAGGCAGAAGAGGAGGACTTCTACCAAATGGTGAAACACAACAGCCAGGGAAGCTTTTGTCCTCTTGACCCAAAGCCACCGTGGTTGGCTCGGGCACCTCAATGGGGAGGGGGGACAAGACACCGAAAGCCACTTGCTGGGTTTGAATGGCCTTATTAGGCCTCTTCCCCACCTTGATTCCCTCTTTACAGCCAGATGCCATCTGGGCCATTCCCACCCAGATCCCAGAAATTCATGGCTCTTTCCCATCCCAAAGTCCCAGTGCATGGGGCCAGAGGTGGGGCAATCCAGACTTGTCTTCTCCTCTAGGCACCAGCCCAGGGAGCCTCAGCAGATACCTCCTGCCCTTCACTCCTCAGCTCATCCCTCCCTGCCACCTCAGCCCTGTGGGCTTTTGTTGCAGGGAGTCTGCCACCACCTCCTGGTCACAGCTTGGAGATCTTTACCCCTTTCTCGGATTTGGCACCTCTGCAGAGGGAGACGGGGTGTTTTGCAGGGTGGGGCTGGCTGACACGCATTCCTAACTCTACGGCATTTGTCTCTCTATTCACTCCTTGAAAACACATCTACGTTTTATATCCTTTCCTGTCTGAGCTTCAGGTTTCCAATGGAAATTAAACTTGGCTTCATTTTTTTTCTTCTTCTTCCAGGTTTTGATTTATTCCATCAGTGCCTGCTTTCCCTGGGTGGTCTCTCCCTTCCCCTCTCCTGGTGGAACGAAAAAGTTAAGGAAGAGAGGAGCAAGGAAAAGAATGAATGGAAACCAAGTTCCTGTCAGGTTTGGGTTTCATTTTTGTATGAGTGCCATCCACAGAAATGACCATAAAATTACGCTGTTAAAATGAAAAGTGTAATTTTATTTGATTTAATTTTTTTTTTCCATAGAGGCTTTTTTTGTTGTTGTTGTAGGAAGGAAGGGGCATTTTCAATAACAACATGCTTAATGGTCTATTTTCAAGCCATTCAGTTTTGCAGTATTTTTAATCCAGTGGGTGTCTCATAGTTTTAGATCATGCTGCAAAGCACATTTCTGCTCCTTATACAGCCTCTGTTACAGGGGTGCTTGTTGGGGTAAGCCCGTCTGGTCCTATCACTTCATCCAACCCATCCATCCCCACTCACAGCCCAGGGTTTGATCCAGGGGCGAATGTTAGTGCATGTAACGCTGACACTGATCCTGCCCACAGACACACAGGGAGCACGCAGAGCCAGCAGAGAGCAGCCTAAGTCGCGTCAACAGTCAGAGAGAACCCCCTTTTTTTTTAATTTAAATTGCTTATATTTTACTGGCCTGAGGGCTGGTGAAGTCTGCAAGGGAGTTTGGCTCCTGGGGGCTGCC
The DNA here is from genome assembly GCF_035582795.1 of Mycteria americana. Lineage (NCBI taxonomy): Eukaryota > Metazoa > Chordata > Aves > Ciconiiformes > Ciconiidae > Mycteria > Mycteria americana. Next base: position 12,701,731 of record NC_134370.1, read on the forward strand.
CATCACCAGCTCTCCTGGGAGCGCAGGCTCCTGGCGCGGGTTGCTGCCCTGCTCCCACGATGCACCGTCTGCAGAGCAATTTCCATGTTCAGATGGCATTTGAAGCAAATAAATCCAATCCCATCCATTTTTCATGTACCTGCCAGTGGCTTGCTCTGGCTCCTGGTGTGGCGGGAGCCTTTTGCCCGCAGAGCCTGAAGGTGGGTGTCCTCCCGTGTGCGTGCTCAGCTGTGAGCCCTTTCTCGCAGCAGTCTCTGGGGCAGTTTGTATGGTCCCGCAACCAGGTGAACGCAGAGTCTGGTCCCTACGACTGCCACGCACAGAGCTGCGTTGGACTGATCCTGCTTAAAAAACAGTCTGGGGCCAGCATGTTGTAAGCATCTCCCAAAATGGAGCATTAACCAACTGGAGAGGGTCTACCATAAGCCTTCAATATCCCCCCCCATCACCCCAGTATCATGTCAAGCAGCCCTGGCTGGGCATCTCCGGAGCTGGAGCGAGCCCCCGCTCGCTGCGCACCATCCCTCTGCGCATCCCCTCTCCCGCACAGATGCTGCTCTCCCCTCTGCGGTGGCAGGGGACTCGGCGAGCGTCCTTCGTTTCCATTTGCATTTGGAGCACATCTTCCCATAAACACCACCACGTTCCTCCTGAGGTTTGAATACAAAATGAGCCGGGGAATTTCAGATGAACGTAGCATTAGTTCAGAGCACCACAGTCTTCTGGGGGGGGGCTTAAAGAGCTTGGAGTGGTTGTGAGAATATCTCTGCTCAAATCCAAACAGGCAGGTCGGTAAGTGCAAAGTTGAGGAAAGCGTCCTCTTCCCCTTGTATGCTATTAATATTTAGGGCCGGACTTCAATTATTCATTGCTCCAGGGTGTGCTTTTATCATCTCAGTGCTACAGGATTAGCTTGTGCACCTTCTCTGGGCACTCAGAAAAGGCTTTTTCATAAGATTTGTGAAATTTCATATCTGAGAGGCCTTTTGCAAGCAAAATATATGCCATGCTGCTAGTCAGAAAAAACAAATCTTCCCCGTCCCCACCCACAGCTTCTTTAAGACCACCCAGAGCTGAGCCTTAGCAGATGTGCAGGATCTGGCCTTGGCTGGGGATGGGGTAATCCAGCATGGCTTGATGAGAGGTTGGGTCCATGATTTCTTTTTTATACAAGAATGAGGAGACATCTAATTATATTAGATAGACCCAGACCAGCTCCATACGCATCCATAACCCTTGGCACAGCCAGCTCGTTTGTCTGAGCTGTGGACAAATCAAAAGTATGCTGTGATTAAATACTCCAAATTATTGACATTGCACTATAAATACCTGACTTGTTAATAGCCTGTCTTCCTGCTGGGCCACAAAGACTGACAGTCAGTTTGCTAAAATGAGGATAATCAGATTGCATGTTTCTGAGCGCAGCTTGATCAGGGCAAGGTCTGGGAAGAATTCCATTTTATTTGCCCAAATATTCTTTTTATTTAATTAAGTAAAGCCAACCATGGAATTAACATTCCCTTTCTTCCTTCAGGAGCCTGAGCGCCTGTGGGAGCTCAACACTGCAGCAATCACTGCAATTTCAGAGTTGGTAAAAACAAGAGACGAAGAAGAAATCTTCTTTTTTCTGCCTTTTGAAAATATTTTGTAGGGTTATTCTCTTCTGGGCTGAGATGATAATGCCATGATAAGGCCATGAAAAGTTTTACTAACTTGGGCCAAAAAAGTGACATCCAGCAAACCATTTATTTTTTGTTGTTTTAGAAGATGTTTTGTAAATACTGGTAATTCTAATTAAACTTAAAAGATTGCATTAATTTTTAAAGCAAAAGAAAATTAAGTAGAATTTGAGAGTTTTCCATTTAGAACTTGTTGGAACAAGGCAGTCTGACAATTTTTGAAACTGTACTAAAATATTTTTTGACGTAAAACTGCTGAAACCTGGCCCTAATCCCCTGTGCAGACTGAATTTTGAAGAACTTGAATTTTTCAGATAAGAAACACAAAACCATAAAAAACCCCCAAAGTAAAACATTTTGCTGAAAAATTCCTGCCACAGTGATTACACTACTCCTGAGAAACAGGAGTAGCAGCTAAGATGCATCGAGCTGTGTGCTCATCCTGTCAAACAGAGCTAATACCTTGTGTTTGCTTTCCACAGTCAGTGGAGAGAGATAGGTGTCCCCAGAAATGATGTAGCATACTTGTGAGTTGAAGCGTCCTTTTGGGGTTATTGCCTTCTCCATTGACTTGACAAGCAGACAAGGCTTCTCTCTCAGCCATCTCAGGCACATGGTTACAGCTAGGTGGAACAAATAAACCTGTGTTCAAGTGACAAGGCTCAGGATTGACATGCAAACCTCTCCTTCGCTTTGGGCAATGCTTCACCCTTAGGACCTTCACCAGCCCCCCTCTGGGAGCAATGCTGTGTTATCACTTCCAAAGTGATCACATCATTTACAAAGTTCTCAACTATTCAGATTTAAAAAATGTTTCAAATCCAAACCAACAGCACTGGGCAGCTCTGAATCAATCAGATTTTGAACACAGCTGGATGAGAAATGCCATGGTAAGTGTGAGCTGAGCCACATGAGCAGCCTGGTGGACCGCACTCGTGGCTACTGGCCATTTGGGCACCCTCACGGATGCCGTGGCATCCGTGGGCAGGCAGCACCGTATGCCAGTACAGACTAGCAAGCAAACTGTATCCCACCTCTGCTACCCACAGCTAGGCTATGATAACACGTGTTTCTTCTAACCTCTCATCTAGATTATGGCAAGGCAGTTTAAAAGGGCTTGCCACCCGGGGCAGAGATGTCAGGTGCAGTTACCGTCTTTGGGTTTCCCACAGGGGAATGAGAACAAGGGTTTCCACTTGGCAAAGCAAATAACCCTGGGCATCGATGCTTTTGCATTTCCTTCGCTGAAGGCCATGGGTAATGGTACCTGCATGCCTTGCGGTGCAGGGGATGTGATAGAGATGTCTCGTGGAGTTAAGTGCTCCTTGCTGCTCGCTAGTCAGATGGCATTGCCCTGCTTCTGCTGCAGAGCAGAGGTGACAGGAGGCAGGTGCCTGGGCTGTTGCTTAAATAATACCCCCTCTCCACAAGACCATGGTTTAAAGATGGTTTTTAGTATTACCACAGGAGCAAAGTCGGCTGTTTCCTTAACACCATAATGCAAACATCTTGTGTTTGCCCCACAGTAACCGGTGAGTCAGCAACACAAGCGCCTTCCTGGGCAGGAAGCAATAGGTAGGACTGCCTCTGCTTTGGGATAACCAGCCCCTTGTGAAGCCAGGCTGAAATGTAACATCACCTGCAAAAAGCTCCTCTGAAAGCCTTGTCAGCTGTGATAGTGTGAGCAGCCTGATGGAGAGATACCCAGCTCCCTCGCCCTTCCTCACAGGGTCTTTCCACCAAAAGCTGCAAACCCATTTTTATATTAAAGGCTCAGCATAGCTCCAAGGAGGCTTAGTAGGACTCAATTTTTAATTGTGAAATATCGATAGAGACAGCTTTTTTGCGTGCTGCCTCTTGCTCCTGCAGCACTGGTTATAATTTCTTATCAACTCTGGATTCTGCGAGCGACCCCAGCTGAGCACCAGGGAGGTGCCAGCATTAAAGAAGGAGCACCGTGGGCCCTGAGACAGGGGTGGAAAGCAGGAATGGTAACTGGCAGTAAAAGCTGACAACCAGAAATTAATGTTGCTTTTAACTGTCAGCTCTCAGTAAAAATAAACCTTGAATCCTACCAAGCCTAGCTGTAAAATCACACGGACCTTGCTTTAATCATTGGCTGAGCACACTGTACTCTGCTTCTGTCTCGAAGAGGACGGCGTTAACGCCTGTCCAGCTCATTAAACGTGGGCTGAAAGATGGAGATTACGTGAATCCAACACTCTAGCAAGGGATGTCGTCACTGTCAAAGTGTGGGCTGTCCCCAGGGAACAGCCTTTTCCAGGGTCAACCCTACTTGTATCAACGTGGTCCTACCAATCCTGTCCTGGGATGGAAGACGGGCTCCAGGACAGGGCTCACCCACCTGCAGTCTTCCTCCTGAGTGGTGTGAGCCATCTTAAGAAGAGCTGGGACACCCATCTTTCCCTGAGCCTGAAGATAGGAAGTTATCTTGCAACACGTGTGATCACAGGCTGTTGTGCATGATCTGGATAAATGGTAAAGCTCCTGAAAAAGTGGGAGGCTTTTCTGCAAGGGCAGAAAAGTACTAGTAATAGTACAGAGGAGGCTCTCTAGAAGAAGGCTTTCTGGCTCCATTTATTCAGTTCTCTGTACAGAGGGACATCACAGGTCAGATAGTCTTTGTAGGCTGAAATATCTGGGACGCAGTTAGACCTACAGCAGGAGAAGAGGATGGGTTCTGGAAGTAGGGTGGAAGAATTGTAAAAATCCAGAAAAGATCCAACTGCTGAATCAAGAGAACACATGCAGTGGCACCAGAAAAGCAGCAGAGTCACAACTGACCTGGTAGTGACCCTGCAGTAGAGCAGGTTCCCATCACCTCTAAAGAATAAAGCAAGTGAGCTTTATCCTGCTATGGTCAAGCATTTAAAAGTGCATTTCATAATAATAGAATTTTTAATACAAGCCATCCCACCATTCATAACAGTTTGCCTAGCATTAAAAATTGTGCTGCAGATGCATGATTTTGCCAGTTTTGAAACATCAGCAAATTTAGTTTTAATCTGCTGTAGAACTAGAAATAGTTACTGTAAGGATGATATCGTTTTGCATTTGGTGCATTTATTGACATGAGAAAATCGGCAGCCATTAGTTTAAAGTGATTAATTCAGGAACATGCAAATGCGAAGGCTGGATGGAAGCACAGAAACCATGTGTTGCAGAACTGGAGTTTGGTTCCTTGGTTTCCCTGGGTTCACCACCTCCCAGCAAGCCTTCTGTGCCCAGGAGCAGAGAACACAGTCTGAAGCAAAAGTGCTGGTACCAGTGAAGGAGCCAGGATGGGTTTTGGGCCGGCATTCAGCTACCTGGGTGGCAGAAACCCAGCAAGGAGGGAGACCTACAGGTGGTGGTGGGCAGTGAGTTGGGCATGAGGCCCTGGCCAGGTGGGTCAGTGTGGTCCGGAGACTTCACGTGCAAGAAGCCTGGAGCAAATCTTACCCAAAGACTGTGCAGGGGAGCTCCTTGTACGAGCAAGGCATCATGACCTATCCCTGCTCTGTACATTGCACATTGAATAAGACTCTCAGCTATCCATGACATTTTCACACCACTTGACAGTGTAAAAGTGCTTATAAAAGAGAGGAAACAGCCCAGGGAGAAGAGCTTTTCCACAGCCCTCCTCATTTGCTGGAGAACGGGCAAGGGACCTACATGAGCTCTGCTCTGGTGAATGGGGCAGGAGCAGATTCAAGCCCGGCACAAATTGCTCTCAATTAGCACCTGTCCCCCAGGCTCAGGATGACTTTTCGGGGGATGACAGCCATAAGGCTCCTCCATCTCACTGGGGAGCCCCCGCAACCCTGCAATAAAGAAGCCACTGTAGTGGTTTGCTCTCTCCCCTTTTGAGAACCAAACATTGGCTTGGTCTGTAACACACACATCGCAGCTGGCAAAGACAAATTAGATCATTATGACAATAGAAACAGTGAGTGTACAGAGAAACATGAAAAAATGACTCTCAGATGCATTCACATTTTATGCGTTTACTGGGATAAAACCTCAAGTCTATAATGTTAAATCGGAATGTCAAAGAGATAGCTTATGCTAATTTAATTAAAGGCAGCATCCTGGTGCACATGGATAAGGAGACAAATTAATTTTGTGCGTCACCCACTAATTTTGCCTGCCATGGGTGTGCTTGGTCTGGGACGTCCTGATGTGCTCACAGCTATATTTGTTTTTTTGGACAGGACGAGTGCCCTTCCACCACTCTACCAAAATTAGGCAGGGTCAAATTTTATGCTTTTCAGTCCCAAAGCTGACAAACTGTGTGTCAATGCCATCTCTGGCTGTTTGGGTGGAGAGACACAACCAGCCACTGCTCCCCTCCCTTCCAGCCATGTCCTCCCACTCCTGGCAATTAGGAATGACAAGGGTGGATGTCACTGTTATTTATACAACAGGAACATCTTAAATTCTCAAGGCAGAAACAAACACCTCACCTCCTTACCTGCTGGACCTTGGCAAAAGCTAGCTGACTCTTCAGGAAATTGCCTCTGGTCCCAACTCAAACCTCAGTCAAGCTAATGAAAGAGTTCTGGTGGATCTGAAAGGGGTATGGATCAAAAGTTTTGCTTGTCTGAGTCAGATGCAGAAAAGAGTTTACAGCTTCTTTGTGCAACACATTGTGATATGCTGAACTTGGTGAACGTGTTGAAGGCCGTCAAAATTTCTCGGTAGCACCAAAGCTGCCAGAGAGCTTCTGAAATGCTAGGTCCTCGCTGCTTCATCTTTGGCATGGCAGTGCTTGTGAAACAAACTTCAGTTCTTCTTTCCCAGCTTGGGTTGGGAAGAGGGAGAACAGGTAATTAAAACATTGTTGGGTAAAAGCTGGTATCAGTCCATAATATTGATTTCACACTTAGATCTTCAAATATTCTTGCAAGAAGCTGTGTGGATGCTTTTGCCTGCTGCAAATCAGGCAAGGAGCCTGGGTCCATCACGGGTGGAGCTACACAGTTTGGGGCTGAACCTGTAGCCTGATTTGAGCCCATCAGAATGAAAGTCAGTCTGTCTGTGTTTGCTTCAGTGGCACTGGCTGGCTCCTCCAAGTGCTTGGTGGTTAAAGGTGCCAAGAAAGTGGAGAGTTTAATTACTAACTCTGAGAATTGTGGAGGGAAGTGCATCTCTGAGGCTATGGGGATTGCCTTGCTAGGGAATAAGGCTGTCATTATAAGCAGGACTGGATGCAGTTTTAATGTGAGGGAAGTAAAATAGGAATAAATTGCAACATAAAGTTTCTTCTTAATGCTCTTTTTCCAGGCAGAGGAAGCACTAGGCACCAGTACACTGAATGGGCAACAGAGCTCTAAGATTGCAGAAATACCTTCTCCTGGTAAGTAATAAGAAGAGCAAAGCATTCGCTGGATGGTGTCTATAACTCCTTGCTGTTAGGCTAAAAATGGCATGTGGAGTGTGTGAATGCCTTTGCAAAGAAAACTGCTTGTAGGCAGAGGTGTCTGTGTTCTGCAGCAGACTGAGACACTTGGTCACAAGGCCAGCTCTGCCCATTAGCTATGAACATACTGAAAATAGCTGTCGTGGAGCAAAAGTATTCAGTCCCACATGAGGTGACAAGACTGAGCTCTTAGAGACTCCAGGTGTCAGTGAGAAAGAGGGAGCATTGCCACCACCCGGGATATTCAGCCAGGACCTTTCTAGAGTGTGTCAGTGCTGAAACACAAGCAGGTCCGTTTGTGTGGTCTGTGTAAGAGTTTCTGTTCAACAGAGTTTGCTGAGCCATCACCCTCACCGGTTTATAAAACACCTTGCTGCTGCCTTGTAGCACTGGCAGAAAGCCAGCACACCGCCCTCTGAAAGGGTGCAACTGGAAACATCTGTATTCTGCAGACAGGAGGACTAAGAGGCAGACTTTTCTTCTTCCATTAAAGCTGAGCTTCTCAGATGATAAACACCTACTTATGAGTGCTGGAAAAACTAAGACACCAAACTAGGCATGAAATTTGCAATAGTTAGGACTTGGATTTGCACTTATTTCTGCTTTCTGCTAAAGGGCATGAATGAAGCAGGTTAATAACTTACTTGCCTGAGGAGTATGTAATGTCAGGCCTCCAGAGGAGTTGGAAGCACTGCTCTCTCCCCTTGAAATTTCCTGCTGGTGACCAGATATTCTTTTATCATCACACTTTAAACTGAAAACACTCCACATTTTTCTCTATGACTGTATTGCAGAATATTACTTGGGAATGACCTGAATAGGAAGGTCTGACAGATTGCTTTTTTTAAAGGCTCTTTAGGGAAAAAAGCAGACACGACCCTCTGCTAAATTACACCAGTGTTAAAGTAATGCATTGCCACCGCTATTGACAGCATCACACCTGGCTAAATCAGTGTGAAAGGAGGAATGGGACCAGCATCACATTATTTTCCACTTAGCAGAGCTGCTGTGGTCTCCTGAGCCTCGGGGGCCCTAGAAAAACCTCCGTGGATTTGACCTCCTTCCCCCAGGTTTGGCAGGTCATTAGAGATGGTGAATCAGCCATGTCTTCAATCTAGTAGTTTGGGGCACTTGGAATGTAAATAGTGGCTGGATTTCAATTTCTAAAGAAGATTTCATTATTTTGGACTACATCAGTGGGAACATGCTGTAAATGATTTGTGAGAAAGGTATTTGAAGTCAATTCGCTGGGTACTAGCCGCTGAACTGTAGTGATCAGAAAAAAAATCACTTTTTGTCCATCCTCTGCCTACTACACTAAGATGATCCATCCTTTCTCTGTTCTGCTTTTTCTCCCCAAAAAGCTGCATGTGTGGGAGTTTGGGCTATGTGACTGTGTCCCTTCTTTCCAAGTTGAGGGGAGGGATTACCGATTCATTTCCTTAAGCCCAGGGAGGAATAGTATTTCTTGTTCATGAAGTTCCAGCTCTGTTAAAAGACAGATTATCCGGCGGCCTGAAAAAACCCGAGTGCAGGCAGTGCCTCGTTTTGCCTTTGGGATGTGACCTGCTGGCCCCCTCCCTGCTCTGAGGTGGAGGAGAGGGGAGGATGCCGGCGGGCACCGCACCGCGCGCTGCTGCAGGGACAAGTCAGCCCGCGTCCCCTGAGACGGGGGTTACGAGCGCTGGCCTGCTGCAACGCTGCCCGACCCACCGGGCCGTGCACCCCCGCGGGATGGGGTCCCACACGGCTGCTGGCGTGCGGCCGTGCTTGCTGGGCTCCCACTGGCCGCCGCGACGGCGATGCGCGGGCACCCCGGGCGGGACGTGCGCCCGGGCGGGCACCCAGCGCGGCCGGCGGTGGCAGCCGGGCAGGGCTGGGCAGGGCTCTCCGGGGGCCGAACCTGCCCGGGGCTCGCTGGTGGTTAGTCCGCCGTAAGGAAAGAGCAGGAGCAGCCCCGGCTCTGCTCCCGGCCGCCGCCGCTTCCCATCACCAGAGGGACCCCTCGGACCGGCCGTGGGGTCCCCCGGCACGGCGGGGCTGGGGAACTGGCGACAAGTGGGGGAGAGCCCTGCGTGGGCGCCGGGGCTGCCAGCCCCGCAGCCGGGCTTGTCCGTGCTTCCCAGAAACCCCTTTAAGCTCGGGCTTAATAATAATAAAAAAGAGGATGACATCAGCAAATAGAAAACAGCGGGCTTGGCATGGAGATGCCAAACAACCTGGATTCATCTCCGTTCACCTGGCCCTGCGCCCGTGTGTGTCCATCAGGAAAATCTGCTGATAATTACCTGGCGATGCAATGCGTCCGAGAGCTTTGCAGGGACCCAGCCTAAATCACCTGCTCTCTACCGTGGAGAGTTAGCGTGGAAAAGAGCTATGGCTAAAGGAAAAAAAAAGATGGGGGAAAAAAAAGGAAGAGAATAATCATGGCTTTCCGGTCACCCATGGTTTGCTTGTCACTTTTTTGCTGCTAACAAGTATTTGAAATTACGAAAGTAGAGGAGCCTTGATAAAATCAAGGCCTGTTGCAACTCAACTTGTTCTGTAATAGTCTTGTTCATGATTTTGTGGGCACTAAGTCACAAATAGGGGGTGATTATGTGTGGTTTTAGGTGAGAGCCAGAGTTTGGTCTCTTTTCTTGGGGGACATCACATGCCTCTACATATGCTGATGGCTCAGCATTAGAAGGTGAGTGTCATCCCCCCCTCTATCCTCCCCCTCCAAAAAGAAATGCCCTGTGGATTTTTCTTGACAGACTCATGAGGGTAATAAGTTAGCAATAGGAAAAAAGCAGAGCAACCAAAGGGCATCTGCTACTTCCTAAGAAACTGCTGGGCTCCAGCACACTAAAAGCTTCAATTATTAATGTAACAGACAACGGGGTTGATTTGAAACCTTAGTGAAGTCAGCTGTAGCATTTTTTTCACCCTTATCAGGGCTAAAATTTGGATTAGGGTCTTGCAGAGAAAGGTTTTGGTCAAAGTGAAGGCAGCTCCTGGGTTAGAAGGAGGACGTGAACTCCCCAGCCTCAGCTTGCTTGAAGGGAATGGCCCTTTGGAAGGGAGTTTGCTGAGCATCTATGCTTGCAGTGCAGCACGACGGCTGTGTGCTCAGGCTGCGCCAAGAGCTCCCTGGCTACCCCTGTGAATTCTGCAATTGAAAATGCTTCAGAAAGTTCTTGTCTTTCTACTGTCCTTCAGAAACTGCCAGCTGGAAGGGGAAGACTTTTTAGTGCATTGATCAAGATTTTTTTGGGAAATCAGACACTTGTTTATGTCTGTCACTCCTTTCTTTTTGCAAAGGATTTCCTTCCTTTCATAACTACCAAGTGCAGTGCTGTGTCTAGGAGACACCAAATATGGGGAGACAGACCTCGAGCCAGAAGCTTTATACCCAGCTGAAGTGGAAGGTCGGGTCCCTGCCCCGGCTGCTTCAGTCACCTGTATTCATCTTTGCTGCAATAATCCTTCCTGCAAAGCCAGCCATATGCCTTTGGTACAGCTGCGTGACTAATCCTTAAGTAATCGTTTATTTGGGAAATGTCACCTCTGGGTGTGCTATTTGTTGGTCCATAACAGTACATTTTGAAGGGAGCAGGTTGAAATAATCCAATCAGCATTTCCTGAAGAGGGATATGACCCCTTCCCCTTTTCTCCTTGTCCCCAGCAGAGTACAGGGAGCACATGGTGTGCGCGTGAAGAGATGGGAATGTGAGTCTCAAGGAGATGAGGGGTGTCTGAAGGCTGATTGCAGTGTGAATGGTAGACTTGGGAGGAAACATAGGGTAAAACAATTCGGGAAAAGATGCTTTGCCTGGCTGTTGGAGCTGCTGGCTGTAGGGCAGTGGAGTCCAAGAGCGCTCTTTGAAGACATGGTGGGAGCCATAACACTGTGCCTTGTGGTAGGATGCTTTGTGCCTGGAGAACATCTGGGCTTCCATGTCTGAGGCCACGTCATGGCCACACTGTGCTGTATGAGTTACAAGCAGCGCAAGTATTTCTAGTACGCCTGAAATGTCCAGGTCATGATCCTCCAGGGTGCGGAGTTCTCTAGTGCTTGTCTCTCATGAGCTTTGGTGGGCTGGAGGAGTGTAGTTGAGGCTAGATGTGTCTTGCCTGTTACAAGCTGGTATGTTGTGAAGGTCACAGCACAACCAGCTATTCTTTAAGGGTGCTGGCAAGACGAACAGCTAGGAAGAATGTCATGTCTGGAGCCAGATCCCATCCCAGCAACCCCCATGGAGTGGAGAACCTGCCTTCTCAATGGTTGACTCTTGAACATAGTGCTTCAACTTTTGTGTACTTCTTAACTCCAGTGGAAAGAACATTTTCAGTTCAAATTCCTCCTGGTTTTTCACTTCATGTGGTTTTTTTCCTCATATAAGTCAACCCAGGAACTTGGCAGCTTGAAGAGGAGAGTGCCGGCAGTCCCTGGGGCTGGTTCCTCACTCTGGCCTGCATCCCAAGATGTGGTATGAGCTGTTGGCATAATGCAGGGAAAATTCAGCCCTTTGCAGGACTGGTTGCTATGACACTTTGTAGATCGCCATATCGGGAGCTATTGGTACAAGAGTAACCTACATTCTGCCCTGTGTCTGATTAAAGCCTTTTGGACAGGAACTCTATGTGTTTGGCATGAATATGTATGATTTGGGCTTTGCGAACCAGAAAAATCTCTATTCATCCAGTGGTGATAAAGGATGACTCCTGTGGGACAGCTCTGGGGTCATTATGCTTTTTAAGGGATAAGTTAAAAATAAAGTTATTTTTTATTCTGTTGTTGCTTCCTTTGGCGATCATACTCATCACTTGCATTTTTGGTATAGCGGTGAAGAATTTCTAGGTGACAATTTGATTTGGAAAGTCAGAGGAAATGCTTCTAAAGAAACTGATTCCCACAACATGAAGAGAAGAGTGGGCTGGCCTTTTCCTCCAGTATAAGATAAAGAGGTCAAATCTGGCCATTTCCAGACAAGACTGAAGGTATGTTCCTGCCCTGCTCACTAAAAACTGGAGATGGTCAATGGGCCACTGGTCAGTTGTCCCAGGGCATTATACGTAAGACAACTTTGCTAACTTTCAGTCAACCTCCTTAACACTACTGCAGTGAAGGAAAAAAAGCTGGTTCAAATGAGGGCCAGGATCTGGTTGTGTGGTTCCAGGAGCATTTTTAAGGCAATGCAAATGTTTCTTAAGGCTATTTTTTTGCATTCTAGTTCAAACTGCTGTCTAATGCTATCTAGCAGCTGGTGCTTCAGAGGAAGGAAAGGAAGAATGAAATGAAACCTCCCTGTAGACCCAGAACATTCAAGTAAGCTGCAATTTTTCTTGTCTTAAACAAGATTAGCAATCATTAAAAAAACAACTCACAGAAGAACAGTGCTGGGTTATGGCCATTTCCATGAAGTTATCAATATGTCCTTAGGCATGAAGTCTTCGTTCTCAATGCCTTCTATTAAACACCAGCTCAACAGGGTCATCACAGGGTCGCTGACATTATGTGAATTGGTTACTTTTCCCAGCGGATGCTACTACCTATTTTTGGCTTTGCCCTTTGGCTTGCCTTTGGCACTTGAACTGTATTAACCACTAGCAATATGAATCAGTGCACAGGACTGACAGTCTTACAGCCACTCAGGCAAGCTGGAGATGTTCCGAATAAATAATCAAAGCTACTAATGAGGCTGCATAATGCTGGGGGCTTGCAGGGAACTTTCTTGCAATGTAGTCATGAGTGTCACAGTTGTTTGAGAAGAAGAGGGAAAACATGTTTGTTACAGCAGAGAGGAAATCCGACTAGAATATTTTAAGTTGAGTAGCAGCTACGGTGTTGTTTAGATTTTCTTGCCACACGGTTGAGTATGTTCATTATTTATGATAGCATTGTTGGAGCTGCAGTGGTATAAGGAGAAGGGCAAAATTATTTTTGTAAGGAGAAGTAATAGCTTTACTTGTAACAAAAGCTATTGCTGCTACCTAAAAAACTTTTTTCGTTGTTGCCACATAGATGTCCACACCTGGGGGGTAATCATGCAAGTTGCAAGCGTATCATCTGCTTTTTTGGCTAGAGGAACTGTTCACTATAGTGTTTTCAAGCTGTAGGCTTATCTCCTCCAGGAAATTCCATGTGTTAAACCATCAATTATCAGCTGCGACTTGTGGCAACCTATTGACCCCCAGGTCCGCTAAGGAAACTGCTGCCTCTGTGCTTCAGGTTTACCAGGAGAGAGGAAAGAAAGGAAATGCAGAGCTCACATGCAGCATTGGGAAAAAACGGTAGCAATCCTCAGCGACCCTTGCCACGGGAACCTGCTGTCCATCTTTCCAGATGTGACAGCACACTTTATGTAGGGCAAACATTATCAAGTCTTGCTATCACAAACTACCCCTGAGCACATCTTTCCTCATCTGGCCAGCCAGCTAATCTCTGCCTGTCCTCAGTTTTGTGCAGTCTTGGTGTAGGTCATGGCTAGGGAAGGAGGATTGAGTAGGAAACCTGTCCTTTTCTGGCCTGTGCTGTAACATGTATTTTTAACCTCTTGGTCTCTCTCTCCCCCAAAACTAAAGGGGAGGGTGGAAAATCTGATTTGGTAGAGACAATTGGAACAGTTTGTCAGGTAAAAGGCTATGGGATCTAAGACAGAGCAGGAGTACTTCACCAGATCTCTGTAGGAACTTCTCATCACATTTTGAGTATTTTTGAGAATCCTTTCCCCCGCACCAACATTTCTAAATGCTGCATTTGGAATTTTTAGCCCCCCCCCCCCCAAAAAAAAAGGTGTGCGATATTGTCCCTTCTCTCAACCTCTTTAATTTTGCAAAATTTTCCTTCAGTCACAAGGGCCGTTATCCTTCCTCACCCACCCTGCTGGGAGCCTGCTGCAGTGCTGTGGCTGCTAAATCCACCTTGGTGTCTCCATGTATGGGGAGGGGATGGAGGACGCGGCATCTGGGACAGCATCCTTGGTCCCTCACAGTCCTGGTCTCGGGGGACCTGGAGATATTTTGCCTGACTGCCCCAAGAACACGTTGCTTTCGGAAACACCTTGCATAGCCCAGACAAGTGAGGCAGAGCTACCTATCACTTTAAAATCCTCAGACATCTTATGCAGAACTCAATTCATTATGCCCCAGCCTCCAAAATCATTAGTCAGCAGTGGCCATTTTTTTCAATTATGGGGTTTAAAGGATTATTGTGAGTCATTACCCTGAGGTATTAATATCCACGTTGCTTCTGTAACGGTTCAGGTAAGAAGGTGGTACAGCAGCTGCACCCAGGATGGCCGGGAGCTGGGAGCACGACCCTTTCTTTTATTCTCCAGAGCAGAACTGAAAGGGAAATGTGTCTTTGTGTTAAAAATTCAACTAATTCCACAAGCTTTTCACTTTGTCTCTTGAGGGGTCAATTAAAGCTTCATGGTCTTTCCTGCCACACTGGAAAAAAAAGATCTTCATCCCCCCTTCCTTTGATTAACCATGTTGTTATAAACAGGCGATGCAGCACAAGCAAGGAAAACTAATATGCTTTCCCCCCTGGCCGAAGTCCTTGTAAAGGAATCAATTAATTTGAAACAGTGCACCCCTGTGCTTGAAAAAGTGCAAAGCTGTCACACAGCTAAAATCCTGCTGAGGTCTCAGTGTCGTGGGGGGCGAGTGGCCTCAGCTATGGGAAGCCACCCCTGCACCCGTGGACTTCACACATGCGCTTGGGCATGGGCTTGCTGAAGCTGCTTACTACTGCAGATCCCTCCCCCAGCTGAAGAGATTTTCTTGGCCTTTTAGATCCACAAAAAAGATGCTCATAGCAGGCATTTAAATTTTTATGAAGTGCTTGCTTTATTATCTTAATAAATCCTTGTTTGGTTTGCAGAATGCATCCCCATTGAAGTTAAGAGTTTATATGAAAATTAAAATGGCACTATATCTTCTTAATTAGACAAATGTATAGATAAAAAGAAACAAATGTCAGCTGGCAGTGGAATTTAGCTTTGCTGGGAGGGCTCTTTTTTATTTCTCTCTCAAGATGCTTGCAGAGGTTAATGCTGGTGTTGCAGGCATTCAAAGGGACAGCAAAACTGTCCCTTATCAGTAGGCAAAACACGACCACAACCCATTCTTCTGTGCTGTGCATCTCATCCTTGCTGAATTATTTACTTCCAAAAATAAGTTACATAATTATTATCCCATACAAATTAAGCAGATTTTATTTTTCACAGGTGAACGGCCAAGGCTGAGCCCATGAAGGCTTTGCTCTGGCGTATTTTTTAAGGTACACTAACTTACAGGCTTAATTGGCAAAAAATGGTGGGAGAATATTGATCAATGAATTTTTTATTCAGATTGTTTTTGGCTTTCAGAAGCAAGACATTTCAGAAGCAGGTCATTATTATTTCTTACATCTCCTAAAGACTGTAGCTGTAAATCAAGGGGAGTCATCCAATGTTCTCTACAAGACAGCTATTTTTTTTTAAAGGACAAGAAGAAAATTTTAGCTGAATTGTGGGAATAGTTTTGTTCTAGCTCAGAGCTGGCTGCAGGGTGGACCTCAGGCTGCATTTGCTCTCTTAGCTACACATGGCAGAAGAATTTCTGGTTCTCATAATGAAATATAGTGGGAGAAACTACTGGGTTTTAAAGTAAACTCTTGCAGTTGCAGGCTCTGATGTCCAGGGTTTTGGTAATGGGTTTTGTTCCATGTAATAGGTTGGGATAACTGCTGCTCTGCCAGGATATCCTGGCTATAGGACTCCTCGTCTTCCTTCTTGTGTTGAGGTGGATGGAGACTTGGCAGGAGGCATCAGCCTGGAGATCTCCTACCAAAGTGTTTCAAGATAGATCCTATTTCTTTTGTGAGTGTAGCATTGCTGGCTGCAGCAGCTACCTCCCCTCCGCTCTTTTCTCAAGCAGGCCAGTACACGTAAGAAAGTACCTGCTTGGGCTTTGCAAGGAGAGCTCTGGTTTCATAACCCTGCCCTGCAGCGTGATGAGTGAGACCTGGCAAAGCTGTCACTGCAGTGGCTGGAACAGGGATAGAAAGCAGAGGAGCAAAAATATAATAAAGAGTTTAAAGATCTGTTCTTAAAGCAGATTGGATACTTTCTGTTTACTGTACAGTTTAAAACACTATTGCCAATGAACTCTGCTTAAAAGGTTTTCCATCTTGACTTCTCATGCCTCCTTTAAAAGTTTCTAAATTAGGGAATTTGTTCTGCTTTTAAAGGGAACATGACAGACTCGAGGAGACTTTCACACTTATCGAACAAAACCAAGACCATCAAAACAAAATCCTTGGTTGGGGCAGTCTTTCTGTCTGTGAGAAATTGCAGACAGGCAATTTAAAGCAGTGCTGATATCGGCAGGGCGGGAGGAGACGTGCAAACTTCACTGTGCCACGAAGCGCATTGGTAAATCATCAGCCTCTTGGGAACTGGGACCAATTCCACAAGCACTGTGAATCTGTGGGCACATCTCGTTAATCTGCCGGTGTCCGGGTGCCCCTTGCTTTGCTGATGAGTTCAGTCGCTGCCGAGTGGGTGAGCAGGGACTGGTTACTGCTGTGCGTCGGCACAGTACTGCTGCAGGACATGCTGCTAGGCTTGGGTGAGCACTTGGGTGACAGCGTAAACGTGCTCGAGGAAGTTTTTGCAGGAGAACAGCCCAGCTCAAATTTTGAAGCATTGAGCTGTGACTGCTTGAGCTGGGGCTGGGCAGGAACTGAATGTATTTGCTGCCGAGGTTAGCTGACCTTCATCTCCCCTGGGAAAGGCAGGATGGGACCAGCAGGCTGCCTAGGGAGAACAGCCTTTTGGGGGAGAATTCCTCTCCCAAGCACACAGCAGCAGCCATCATTAGTTATGTTGTGCGTGTATCTACCAAATGCAGAAATCAATTCTGAATATTTTATGGCTTTAATTACACCACCCTGCATGTGCTGCAGAGAATGGGTTATTAGGCTGCTGGATGCTAATTTCCTTCTAGGACGAGTTTTTTTTCTCATGCTTTTCCTGCTTTGGATAGCAAAATATTGCATGCAAGAAGGCAAAAGTTCATGGCAGCATTGAACTAGCAGTTAGGCTCTAAGCAAGAGCTGGCAGAGCAAAAAGTCTCCACTCTTTTCCAATAAGACTCAGTAGTTGGGCTATCAGCAGCATATGGATTTAAAAGGGCGGGGAGGGAGTATTTGTCAGAAAGTCATTCATATCTGCTGCCAGATAGATTCTTCTGCAGTTCAATCAAAAAGTCTTTGGAGTCACTGGTTTTGGTTTACCATCCAGGATACGTAGATGGGTGTTCAAGAGCGGGTAATTCAGGCCGGGGGTGTTGCCTGTCCCTTCCATGTCTGGTTCAAAGAAACGGGCCAAACTTACTGCTGTGATGTGCCACTAGAGTCACTCTTGGCGAGCACAGTCAAAGCCTGGGTGTTGGAGCTAAATGTCAGGCTTAGTTTCTACCAGTGAAACAACAGCAGTGACACCACAGCTCTCACAGACAGGGTCTGGACTATCTCTTCATGCTTTCTAAGCTCACCTGCAGGCAGGCCTTGTCTATGCAGGCAGGTCTGTGAGTCTTTGAAAAGTCAGGTCTAAGGAAACAACCAAGACACTCTGAGCACAAATCAGAGCCTTGATGAAGAGTTTGGCTTTTCCCATTTAAGCCATCTGTCTGCCTCTCCCCTGGTATCTTTTACTAGTATTGATCTTTCCAAGTCATTTATTTTGACAGTCTGCACGATGACATGATATAACAGATGCTGTCTGCTCCAGCAAGTATTGAGTTCAGATATTTTGCTTTGTATATGGATGCAAAAGGCCATTGCCATCAGGTTGTAAGGCCTTGGCCTATCAGCACATCTAATCTCATAAATGAAACAGGATTGAGCTAACTTCATCTTAACATCTTCCAAGGGAGTGGGTCTGGTGGTTGAAGGAACCATATAACTTCTACTGAGACTGAATTCCGGGTCCTGGGCAGCCTGAGAGAGACTGTACAAGCGCTTACGTTTGTTTTGAGATTTCCAGATGTTAAAATATATCCACACATCCTTGGGAAATCATGGGCTAGGGGATCAACCAGATAATGGTACATGCTCTTCGCCAATGTGCGAGTGCTTGAGCTGCTCTCGTCTCTAAAGCAGGTTACGCTGCTATACCATGCTGTTTAAAAGATCCATGTGCTGCCGCAGCAGAGGCTGTGTTTCAGAGGACGTTGCTTTCAGCCATGAGTTGCACTTGGCTGAATTCAAAGGCACTGGTTATGGCTGGAAAATAGCTCTCCTCAGTTCCATCATTTATCAATGACAGAAAGTACACACATTGCACTTATCTTCTTTGGGACTGGATTTATAGTCTGATAAAGTCAATGGCAGCCTCTTCTTTTACTTAAGTGAATTTTTGGGTTAGTTCCTTGGTTACCACCCAGTACAGTGAGAGTATACTGCCTTTGCAAGTCAGGGAAAAATAATCCATGTTACACCAAATTTTACTCTCCTAAATGGTCTGCATTCCTTTTCGGGCACTATTTCCCATGACTGTGCTGTCTGAGGACGTCTATTTTGTTATGGTGCAGAAGAGATAGCTCTCTTCATTTCCAAATAACTTCCAAATCCACTTTTCAGTTGTGTTTTTTGCTCTTCCTTCAGTGCAGCTGAAGGCTTAATGCATGTCAGCCTTTAGTAGATCTGCCTTTTTAAGACCTGTCTGGCTTTGTTTGTGAGTATTCTTTATGCGGCAAGGAAATGACACTTTTCTTACATTCCCTCCCCTAGCAGGAATTTCTCTGAAGTGTGGTGTTCCTTTCCCTTTCCATTAAACCTGTGTGTCCTCATAGACCCCCGCGAACATTCTGCGTGTAAATCAGGTATTTCTCCTTCACCTCTTGAAAATCCTCAGCCTTTTTCTTTTTCCAAATGGTATTTTTTTCAGGAGTTCTTGACACTCGTGTCTGGATTTGCTGTGCATTTGGAAGGTGAGTTGAAAAACTTTTAGTGAATAAATCTCTAACAACTCCCAGTCTGAGGTTCGCATCATGGTTACAGTGTCGGTAGGGGGGGAGGTTACAAAGAGTGTTAGCAGAAACCTGGGAAGTTTTCTGAGAAGGAACCTGAACCAGTCTTTTCCTCCCATCCTTCACTTACCTCCATAGGGCTTGCTACTTTGGTGTCCATGGGAAAGCCCTGGTTATTATTTCTTACAAACAGGGAATCAAGGCAAGAAGGTGGTCTGGCAGCGTTGCTTATTCCCAGAGTCACGTAATTTCTCTTGCGTGTAAAATAAGAGATTGTCTCTCCCTATAATTCTTCCGCTCTGTTAATGGATCTCCTGTTGCGGTACAGCCAGGGGAGAGGAACAGCTGCATTTGCATTATTACAGATCTTTTCATATCTTGAAGATTTTCCCATCCTAGCAGAAGCTATGATCTCCATCTATGTTTATCTTTAATCTCACTCCATTGCCTGTGCTTCCTTATGTGATTTCACTAAGTGTCCCTTATGCTTATCTTGGAGAAATTTAGACAAGCGCGGAAAGATCCATGTGATGAGAAGGTGATGAGAAAGTGTGCTCTCAGAGGTACATAGCAGGTAGGAAAGAAATAATGATTGCAAAGATACGTGAATGCTATTGCTATGGGGGTCAGAGTTAAGGTTAATTAAATGTCTTCATTGTACATTGTCTTCCCCTTAAGGTGTTTGAGAGCCTTCTAAGAGAACCATTAACTCTGAACAGCCAAGGTTTTTAATGAATATTTTTATTGATTTTGCTTGCAACAGGTTTGCTCTTAACTTACCTACATGTACTCTTCATGTATTTTGCCTTGAAATGATGTTTAAATTTTCCCAATTCAGTATTACTAACTGGTAAATTTTTAATCAGATATGGATGTAAATATTCCTCCTTTTTCAGACAAAGCCATCAAGGTGCATATAATCCTTTTTTTTTCAGTCTTTCTACAAACATGATATGAATAAAATAGTCTGAAAATTACATGCAGCTAACTAATGCAGCTCCTACTGAACTAGGCAATTAAACCATCTGAATATGAATGGCTTGTTGGTATGCAAAAGTATATGTTTTAGCATTTCATACATTATACAGGATTCAAGATTAAAAAGAACATTTTTGCATCTAGATAAAGATCTGAAAATTGTTAGGTCTCTTGTTTATAACCTCATGTTAGTGTGAGAGATTTAAATGGATATTAAGTATAAGCATTCGTGATTCATTCCTTCTATATACGAGCATTTCCTTTCAACATGCCTGCTTCTCAGCTTGCATGAGAACTACTGTATTGCTGCCATGGAAATGAGAAATTGTGAGAGTTAATGGAATGATGAATCTCCATTGCTTGAAGACTTTCAATCAAGGCTGGCTGTCTTGGAGAGTTATTGTTCTCATTGTAGGAGGAACTAGAGGAGGTAGTGACCTATGTCTTTTTTTAAGGCCCTTTTTGGGCCTTAATATGATGTCTCTGATGCAAATTGCTTTTTTTGTACTCAGTCTAGCCAGATCTTCTGGAGGTCTCAGCTCCTGCTGATGGTGCTGAATGTGTCTTTGGGAGTGCTCTTGATCTGACACTGGTTTGATTAGAGTTCACTTGGGGCAATGCTATGGAGCTCCATGATATTTTGGTTTCTCACTTTCTGCAAATCTTCAAGTAATTGTAATCTGTGTTTGGACTATGGGGCAGGTGATCTACACAGAGGTCTCCAGAGTCCTTGTCTCTGATTCTCCAAACTGGGGATCCAGCTGGAGCATCCCTGCTGCTCTGCGTGCCTATTCAAAAGACAGCTGGGCTGAGGGACAGGGAGAGGTAAGTGGTGTGTGCTGACACTGAGTTGGGGCATAGGCTGGGAAGCTCTCCTGAGTGCCCCAGGTTAGTCACAGTCATGAGTTAAAAACACTGGCACCATCTTCTCCATGCAGTGGCGGCACCTCTTCTCCATGGGAGTCAGGGTGATGGGGGCAGCTGCATGGGTGTATGGAGTGGATCCCAGGTTTGGGATGCTGCAGGTGGCACATGCTACACAGGTATGTCCCTTCCCCACATACGGATGCACCTGGATGTGGAAGCAACTTAGTCCTCAGGGAAGCTCCTACCACTTATAGATGGGGAGGCCTACTCAGAGATCTAAGGGAGATAGGATTTCCTACCCACACCCTTCCACTTGGGCAGGGTGGAAACCCCAGGCTGTTAGCTGGGTGCTGGAGGAACCCTTGGAGGCTGGTAGGTGATTACTGCACAGTCAGCTGGTCCCTCTACCATCTGCAAAAGAGTGCGTCAAGTAGGCTGAAACATCTCATGCTGGGATGGCCTCAGACGGACACCCACTTCAACCTTTTTTAAATGAAGCACCCACTTTTTGAGTAAGCCTAAAGGATGAAGTAGTCCAACCAAACCCAAGCAATTCTGTGCCCACTGAGAGAGGATTTACTCAGCCACTGCTTACAGGGAGTGAGAGTCCAGTCTCAGGAACAACCATGGGTCTTGCCCTGATTCTTACACTTTCCATGAGCACCGGCTGCCGGACACTGGTAGAGACCAGAAACTGCAGGAGACCAAACTGTGGTCCGAACTGTAATGGTGTTTCATATATCCATATTGGGAGTTATTTTTGACTGTTCACATTTTACTACTGCTTGTATGGACAAAGATTTAAGCTTTCTGCAGGTCATGACTCATTTCACCTATGTCATGTGATATTAAAATTCCAACTCTAATATGTATAGTCCAAATGTTGTTTAGCAGCAGGTGGGAAATGTCCAGTGGTTTGAATTTATAGCTCAACAGCTTCTTGGGAGTCAGTCCCAGTACTTGGGATAATGACACACCCTTCACATGTAACATATGTGAAGCAATGGATTATCCACCCATATTTAAAAACAGCTGGAGATGAAGCAGGCAAACTGGAAGGGTTCGGCAGGCCAAATGATTTAAAAGCTAAGCTGGATGTCCGTGCTATTCTTACATTTTTTCTGCATCAGTTCACAAACGCCTAGCTTACAAGAGGCTTAAACTCACTAGAGGTCTTGGTGTGCCTTACCACTGCTTGTTACTTATCTAACAAAATCTCTCAGGTCTCTTTTGTTTTTACAGAAGGAAACATTCAGTTCTGCTCCTGTTCAAACAATCTATCATCAGCTCTGTGTTACACAATACGACAGTACAGATCTGAGACCATTAGTTAAAGACATAAAGAATCACGCCCAAAGTTGTAAACGTAAATTTTTGTGAATTATTTTTTATTGAAGTATGTTCGGGAAATTTACATATAGATTAAACCCTAAATATACCAAATGTCAGTCTGTTTACATCCTGACGCCTTCGCATTGCTGCTGTGTATGGATTGGGTTCAGAGCTGGAGCATTCTCCTCATTGCCTCTAACTAAAACATTACAGCAGTGAGGGTTAAAAGAGATCCTTATAGGCCACAGACATGCTGGGAAGGTGTTCGAGTTGTTTGGACTTGGGTATGAACTTGTCAGAATTTTAATGTATGTTGCCTGGAAAGCTAATGAGCCTCCATCTGGAGACATAGAACTGATTACAAGCTCAATTATTTCTCCTACCTGAACAGCTCAGTCCTTTGTTCATACTCACTTCTATAAAAACAACAGCAGCAGCAACTTCTCCTTGACGGAAGGAGGTAATCTTTGCTGAAGGCTGTTATTCCACAGACTTGTACTCCATGCAGGCAAACACCCAAGTTTTTTTTGGCTTTGTCTTTTTTTCCCTCTAAATTTAATTCTTGGGCATTTTAAATGCCTCCTCCCTCAAGGTGATCTTGTAGTGGTTAGTGGTTCATCAGGACAGATGTATAGATAATATTGATATCCTTGTCTTCACGGATGGGGCAGCATAATCTAATAGCTGAGGCACCTGAGGGGTCAGAACAGTGTGATAATGTAGACCGATCACTTCTAACTAAAATATGATAGCACTGAAGGAGAAAAGGAAAGCTTATGGAGCCAAAGAAGGCAGAAGATGCATTTGAATTGTTTGGATAGTGATAGAACACAGCAGGAATATGTCCACAAAACCTTACTGATAGAGCCTGGCTGTCAAGGCAAAGGATTTGAAATCTGCCTTGTAGACTCACTGTTTCTGGTGCAATTCCCTTCTTTCATCTTTCTGTCTTCATCTGGAAAAAAAGAAATCAGGTTATAATCTGTCTAAATAAAGGTTGTGCACGGCACCTGGGTCTGCGTGAATTCAGCGCTGTTTGGATCGCTAAAGCAAGGTTGAGCAGAGGTGATCGTTGTACCCTGGCTACCCGGAGTGCTTCGCTGCAGGATTTGGAAACCACAGGGAGTAGCGGAGGTTCCTAAAAATGGAAGAACTCATTTGTGCATGTCAGCTGATGCGTTTATTCCTCCATCAGATTGAGGACTCAGTTTTTATGGGCACTTTTATTTTACAGAATACCCACGGTAACATTTTTCTTCCTCTCCCTTTTGTTTTATTCCCATGAACTGAAGCCAGCCTGTCGGGGGTGACCAGGGTCCTCTCCCATTCAATGGGGGCAGAATGAAATCACTTCTGTAATGAATTGGGCAGGGCTTATGTCAGCCTGCTCTGCTGGATGGTACCAAGACCACTGAACCATGGGTGATAGGCTGCAGTTAGCATCTGCTTTTAAGTCACGCAGTAAAGATTAGAAGATCTGTGTCAGTGAGGGAGCAGAATCTAAACCCTGATGAGACAACGAATGCAGCCACATGATGATGAGGGCATTAGGATCTCAATCCTACTTCTCAGGTCTTCAAGGCAGCTGTGAAATGAAAACTTTCTCCTAGCAGATGATACATTCCCCTTATTAGTTACAGCCCGGTGGCCACTGTCAAACACATATTAATTCTTCCTCTATTTTTTCCTTTTTAGCACCTGCAAGAAGCTTTTGCCTTCCATAAGCAGCTCTTTATTGACCAGCAGTTTGTTATTGATTTCTGTATTCAATAAAAAGTGAGGTAAATGGGGACATTAAATTACTCTAGAGCTCTCACTTCTAAAAACGCAAGGGAAAATAGGACACTATGATGTGTTTTGTACACATCACACAAGGTAGAGGGAGAAACTTGGTGCCTGAAATTTGTCTGTTTTGGTTGCAAATAGGCAAAATTTGGTCTGTCACATGCATGGGCAAGCACATGTGTACACATGTCCACACACACATATGTGAAGTGGAGCTCTTCCTCCTGAGGCAACTGGGAGTTATTTCTCATTTGAAGACCAAATCAATTAATCTCATTCTCAATTGTAAGTCCATATTATGACATTCGTTAGGCAGAACTTTGGGAACAGTCCCTCAGGCTGTGGTCAGACTGGTCACAAAGCATGATGTGGGGAAGGACTTGGAAGGAAATTTAGTTTTGTGGAGGTTGGTAGGGCTTACACAAATTGATGGGAAAGCTGGTGTCTCTGTCAGTGACCCCCTCAAAATGAATGTATGTGCACTTAGCTGTGAGCTGAAGGCCTGGGGACTGGATCTTCGGCCACAGAAAAGGCTGTGAGATGAGTGAAGTGGTGAGATATCCAGGTTTCCAATACTGATGTCAGTGACCTTAACTTTTGAGAGGCTCTTCACCTTGGCAGATGGCTTTGGGGTTTTTGCAGACAAACATCTCAAGGTTAAGCATCCTTTCCTGCTAGAAGTAAGTGTATAGTGTATATGATAATTTACTCACACAGAGCTTGCCTTGACCTACAACAAGCATGAAGTTACAGTAGCTTTAGAACAGGCGTGTGTGGTTATAACCTAGTTATTGAGGGTGAAATTTGGTGCGAGGAGGAAGGCAGGGGGGAGGTTAAGTCACTGTGAAAGTAGATATGATATCAGCCCCTTTTGTATACTGGGTAAAATGAGGTCTCTCTTTTCCTCAAGTTTCCTTTCACTGTGATTCACAGTCCAAAGCCTCTGTAAGTGCATTTGGGCTGTGCTTGGTTTGCTGGATGATTTTGTTTTCTCTTCAAACAGGGAGATGAAAACTGGGTCAGGTAGTGTAAATGCGACTAAGCAATCTGCTCAATGGGGGACGTCAACTGCAGGACTGGGGTGTCTCTGGAGGCTTCCTTGAATGCATGTCCCAATAACTTTAGGGCTGGAGAAAGAAAAAAAAAAAAATCCATTGCTTTACCATCTGCTTGAGTTCTTCCCTTTTAGCGCTATAATAAATAGATATGTGACTCCTGATTCTCCTTCCACGCTTGTGGAAGTCAGGACAAATTGATTTTGAGCTCTGTGGAATTACATGGGGGTGGGGCTGGGGAAATGAGATGTTTCTCTTTCTGCCTGCTCTGGTCTTCTGTAATTCTCCCCAGTTGCAGGATTCTTCAATATGGGTTAGGGAACAAGCTGTAGTGACCTGGCTTTGCTGCTACTGCTCTCTTGTCTGCAAGGAGAGCTAGCATGGCTGTTCTGTGAGTACAGTATGTTGGCTGCTATCCAACAGTATGAGCTTCATATAGTAACTGACTTACCCTATTGTAGGTACATGTATTTCTAAACAGAACTAAATGGTGGCCATGATCATTTATCCCAGTGGGTCTGAAAAGTGCCTACCACAGTGCTGTTGGGGTAATGACAACAGCAAGAACCTGTCCAGTTCAATGCCTCTGAACGGTGACAGTATTGAGCCTATGGATGTATGAGCACTTCTCTCACGGTGCTTCATTAACTAGCTACCCCCACCCAATGCTTCACGGGCATCTTTCCTCTCTAGGCAGCTACATTTCCACAAACCCCAGAGGTTTCTCGGTGGCAGGCTGTGGAGCAGTTCCTGGTGCTGTCTGAGGAGCGGTGGGAACCATGGTTGCAGACATCTGCCCACGTTGCCAGTCTCCAGTGGAGTCTCTATGGTGCACGGTGCTCTGGTGTGGCTCTGCCCTGGACGAGCCTCTGCTGTTTGGGGGGGATGGGATGCCATATGAGAAGGGCAGAGCAGGGCCGAGCAGGGAAAAATCTTTTTTCCAGGCAACCTGTCTCTCCCCGGAGACACTCTTTGCAGTCTCAGAGGTCTTCAGCTCTAGGCTTGTGAATGACACCGCGTCTGCGCTGTCACATGAAGCTGGGATTTGAGCACACAGAGGCTCAGACTCCCCTGTTATCCACCCCACTTATGTGCTGGCTTTGGCTTTGCACGAGTCTGTCAAAGGAGAAGGAGGAGAAGTGGGGAGGGACTGGGTCAGACTGGGGTCCAGCTGAACCCTCGCAGGCTGCATCCTTACTACTACAGGCAGTAGGGATGCAGCCTGCTGAATTCTGCTTTCCCTGGGCGTAGATGGCAGAGGCACAAGAAACAAAGCTAAAGCCCATCTGAAGCTTTAAAAACTGAACTGGGCAGACCTGAAAGGGGAGGAAAAGGACAAAAGACTGCTCCTTTATTCCTGCACTACATGATGCTGGAGGCTGTGATGAGCTACGGAGGGGCTACTGGGAATGAGCTGTCCTCTCAGGACGTGTTGAATCCTGTATTTCCAGGGTTTGCCTTGGCAGCATTTGGGGCCTGAATAAGAAATGAGGGCAGAGGACCACAGCCCAGGTACTCCTTCGATCTCCAGGAGGGGCCCCAGACAACCATGGGAAGGGAAAGGGCTGAGGGTCCCACGGCAGCACCCCTGCTGTGGTGTTGGTACTGCTGGCTGGGGGGAAATGTCTAGCTCCTGCTGATGCATCTTCTTCCCCTGGAGACAGTTGTGAAGGGCAGGAAACAGGCCACAGCACTTAGCCTCGAGAAGTGCCTGTGCTTAGACCAAAGCCTGCACAGAAGTGGGGAGGAAAAGTGGGGTTTGCGCCCTGGGAACTCCACAGGCTCTGCAGCCCCAGCACGCTTTAACGTGCACTGCCTCCCCTGCCCCCCGCGCTTGCACTGCTTCTCTGTCTTTCCTGAATGAACAGGGACCTTGAGTCTTTTGGGCCGTTTGTCATTCTTTATGAACACACCAATTCACTTAAAATTCTCCCACGCTATCTTCCTCCCGGCTCTCGCTCGGTCCATTTAGTTGATTGCCGCATACTCCTGTTAGTGCTCTGTTGGGCTGCTGATATATGTTTAGTAACTCTCCATAGTAGACTAGTTCTAAAAAAATACAGTGTTAAGAATTTTTGACACAGGGAGCTGAAAAGCCAAGGATATGTATTTCAGGGCGAAGCCCTGCTCTTGCCCTCCAGCCCCCTCACTGACATTGCATGGTGGGATTGACAATAGAAATTTTTGGTCCATATCCCTGCATTAAAGTTAGCTAAACAGGGTTGGATGTTTGTTTTTCTTTTTTTTTTTCTTTTCAGTTAATTATAGTTTGGCAATCGTGCTTTGTGATGATCGGAGTAGCTCCGCATATAATAGATGTACTCAGGTAATTACCTCGTCTGTTTAAAAAGGCCTCATGGACAAATAAATTTCCCTTTCTCTTTTTTTTCTTCTTTCTGAGAGGAGGGGAGGAGAGGAACGCTGAACAAACAGTGCATGTATTCTGAAAGAGCCCTGACATATATCACACCCAGACACACACGCACAAAGAGGATCAAGTCTGGCTCTCTGTCCTGTGCTACGGCGGCGTGGTCAGACCTAGGATTGCCACCCTGCAGTATCTTTGTGCTACAACTGTGCTAAGTAATAGCAAAATCTTCTAATGGGTTATGCTTGGTGCTTTCATGATACGAACCCGTCAGGCTCCATTTCCTTCCCACACATACCATGCTGTTTTACAGCTTTCTCATGCCCTGGGTGAGAAAAAGCTTCCTCTTGCTTTCAGCTTCGGCTGGAGAACTGTTTTATCTCTCCGTCCCAGCTCTCTCTGCACAGGGAGGCTTGGCTGACAGCTCCCTGCTGGCATAGGGGCAGCCCCACGGCGCGGAGGGGGTGAGACCGGCTGCAGCAAGAGGGGCTCTTGGCTGCCGCTTGACCCGCTGTTGGCAGGGGCACGAGCACAAGGGTCTGGGTCTGCAGACACTAAACGGGGTCAAGCTGTACGCCGCTCCTGCTGAAATGATTGCTCTGCTGGTGGCGGAGGGAAATTGCTCCAGCTCGGATTTAAAAGCGAGCGAGATCCTTACTGCTGTGTGAAGGAGTGAGTGCCTCGTTGGCCGAGGTTTCCTTTGAAAGGGCCGACCTGCACTGGCAGGGGCTCGGACCCGGTCACATTTCTATTGCTTGGGTAAAAGGCACTGCTGAACAACAGCAGTAGTTACTCGCAGAGAATGGTTTACTACAGCATCTCGTGTGTCTTATACCTATGGCACCATACATCTGGATTGCCAAGGGAGTGAATCTACCACAAAATCTTCCACTAATTAATGTAATATGGTGTTTTCTACATACAATATAACCACAGATCCAAAATTTTACATCTGGGGCTAGAAGGAATTGTTTGCTGGATTTTCTTTGCTTATGATTGAATCTCTAGTCTTGAAGTGTCCTTAGGAAAAGCAATAATTATGAGAGGTCATTTGTCAAAGAGGGCTCATGCATATGATTAATTTATTGCACTTCAGCAATTCACCATGGATCAGCTGAAAGATGGAGACTGTCTGTTTGTGTGTCCCTAGCCCTAAGCATATATATGGGGCTAGGCTAACGTATTTACGTAACGATATATTTCTATAGGATGAATTTTCAGAACAGTAGTGAAAAAGCCAGAGATTTTCATGGAATTGCTCATATTTTTGCTATGCCTCTGCTATTACTGTACTATTACTGTATTACAGAGCTCAAACTGTAACCTGGCAATATTTGCTAAAGGTGATAGTACTGTTTAAGTTAACCTTCCCTGGAAGATGCTTTTCAAGCATTATGTTGTTAGCAGATAAGGTTTTGCCCCCAGCTGTCAAACTTTTCATCCTGGTTTCATGAACTCCCCATCCAGTGAAATTCTTGGTCATTTATCGAGCAAAATCTTGCCTTTGGTCCAAAATTTTGTTCTCCTAAATGCTATCAGGTCTCAGTACCCTTCTCATAGTCTAATACTTAAGAATTATTTCTCATTTCACTAACTTCCTTTTGATTATTCTTCTTTCTTATGTATCAGATGTACTGAAATGCTTCATGTTTTCTTGTGCAGGGTCATTCTGGGAGAGTTCTGCAGTAAATGAGTGAAGACATTGCCGGTACAGTCCTGCTGAATTCACAAAGGTTTTGGATCTCTTCCTAACCTTGTGTCCAACTCCATTGACTTCAAGGAATTCATGTGGTTCTTTGATTTTAAGAGTTCATTTATTGTTTCCAAGACCTTCTTTTAGATATGGTTTCTTCACAGAAGGGGAAATTTTAGTGCGTATACACACACACACATATGTATGCACACACACTCACACAAATTTTCCATATATATAGTGTTTCAGACTGACTGGAAAAATCCCAGGTTAAGATGGAAATGCCAGTCCCTCGGATATCTGGCACTGATACCTGACTGATACATGGTTTTACACCATGTCCTTTTAAAACTTACATTTTTTATAGACATGATGAACACTCCATTTATCTCCTCATGTGCAGACAGTTCACCAGACCTGTCTTGCAACCTGTGAGAGCATTGCACGGGGCCTGATAAATCAGCAGTGTTGTCCTCTCATTGTAGGTGCCCCACTTGAACTCGTCAGGTCAGGGCAGCCCTCAGAGCTGCGAGGATGGCCGGGAGCTCCCGGACAGTTCATTCTGGGTGGACCTAGAGCTATAGTGATGGCTGGGAATGACAGAGATTATGCATTTCTAGCAGATTTTTTTTTTTTTGTCTCTCAGAGTGTTATTTTATTGCTCTTATGAATAAATACCCCTTAGTACTGGGAGATGACCCAAACAATTTACATTCTAATAAGCAAAAGAGAGAAAAGGAAATATGGTTATGCATCTTTTACAGACAGTGAACTTACTCATAGCAAGTTTAAGTGGCCTTTGCAATATCATGCAGGAAGTGAATAACGAGCAAGGAGTAAACTGAGATATCCAGAGTCTCAGGCTGGAATTTTAACCACAAGATCATCTTTCCTGGCCTGTCTATGGTCTGGTTTGTCCCCAGAGGTAGGAAACTTTTGCTTGTACATTTAGATAGCTCAGGGCAAATTTCTCCTTGCTGTCACTCCATAAAGGGAAAGATTTACACTCAAGGGCTTCCCTTGTATAGGGAGGAGGTGGCTTGGATGGGAAGAGGAATCTCAGCCTAGGATTTTTTGTGTCATCCTCCCTGAATTTCTCAAACAGGAAAAGGAAAGAAAGCCCCCAATTCTGCAGCGTTTGCCTCTCCATTATAAGTATTAGAAAAGCAGCGGTGTTGGGTCCTTATAAATTAGTGAGGCTTCATCTGCTGGACCTGCCTGCAGCCCTGCAGGAAGGGAAGCCCTGGCCTGAACGTTGCACAGCCATTGCCACCAGCGCTCATAAGCTCCAGTCTGTCTTGCTGCAGGTCTCCAAGCTATTATTGCTCTAGTTATCTTCCCTGTGCAAAAGTACTTGTAATTCTCAGTAGATAAGTACTTAACCCTGCTTTAAACCAAGATGTTGTGTGTGTACTGAAATGTCATCAATGAAACATGGGGCAGAAGATACCTGTTAGAGAGGTTATCCTGTAATTGCCTGCTTCACCTTCTTCATAAATGACCGTTACTGGATATGGTAAAAGCCAGTTGAGGCTCTCCTGTCACCTTTGTTCCTTTTGCCGTGTCCCCTTCAGCAACCAGGGGAGTAAAGTGAGACAGCTTCATTCACTACCAAGCAAGAGGATGGGGAAGCCTCAGGTAAAAGCCTTCTTGGACTCAGAGCAGCTGTACCTTTTCAAGCAGGACTGTAAGATATGGGTCATCTTCTTCTGAGCTTCTCCAAGCTTGATCCAAGTAAGAATCAATTTCAAGTGTTGTAAAGACTTCTTTACTGGCCCTCTGACAGTGCTCATACTAGATTTTATTATGAAATAATTTGACACCATTTCTGAGTTGACCGGAGTTAGGACAGAACACCCAGTGGGAAGGTGTTAGGATTTGATCCTGACTGGTGAAAAAAACTTCCATGTCCTGCAGGGTCAGAAGTCACTTGCATAGGAAGGGCTGCTCAGGGCTTTCAGCCCTTCTCTTTGGGCTGAAAGGCCAAGAAAAAGCATGCAGACGTGTGTGCGTGGGAGGCTGAGATGACTTAGCAGAGACAGGGTTGAGCCCTGTCGTGGTAAAGACTCCCAAGGACTTTCTTGCCAGGGCCGTTAACCCGTTCTCGCTCAGTCAAGTCAGTAAGGATTGCCACCAGATGATGGTGGCCTTCTCTGCTGTAGGAAATTAATGCTTCCCTGTTTATTGCTTTTCCTTTTTTATGAAGCAGAAGCCAGGGCAATTAGTTGGAGAAGGCTGGTAGCCTGCTGGGAAATCTGCAAAGCTAAAAACAGTGTTAAGAGAATACTTAGATAAATTGCTGAATCTGCACTCATTAACACGTAACAAAAATGCTTAAGCATGAGTTTAGGCATGATAAGCTTAAGGGACTTGTTAAATAACATAAACTTTAGGATTTCACAAGCTCTCTCGCGCTCTGGAATGAAGATGACTGTGAAGATATGAAGTAGACAATATTATTAAAGTTAATTTGTTGCTTAGCCTAGCTTGTATCAGTTGTACTATTTATTGAAATGAAAAAGAGCAAGAAATTTCAGGACCTTTTGGTTTACATTTTTCACACTTCAGAGGCTCAACATTGATTTTCCAAAGTAAAATTTTGCCTTTTGAAGCAAAGTGTTTGAACAAAAAGAGAGAAACCCACAGTCGGGATTTGCAAAAAGTCTTTTGAGGACATCGTAGAGCTAATGACAGGCTCGATGGTTTTCAATTTCCAGTGCAGTTTTGCAGATTGAGGAAATATGAATAGTTCAGAGATGTCTGAAGTCGCTGTATTATTGCATTATTATTTCACCTAATGCAAATCCAAGACCTCTGTAAGCCTCTTCTATCCCTTTCCTCAACAAACAGGAAAAACAGACAGGGATGGTCTGAGGTCTGCAGTTATGAGCAGACACAGGGCAGCAGGGCTGGAGATTAGGGTTCTGTTAGCATAAGGTTGTATCCACTGCAATAAGCCCAATCTTTTTCCCTTTTTCCTGGGAAGGGATATCCTCTCCTGACCATGAGTGAGTGGATCAGTGCATTGTTGTCCAGGAAACTTTACAGGTGAAATGCTCTACCTGCTGCTGTGGTTCCTAGGGATGAGTTAACCACCATGGCTTTGCCTGGGTTGCCCAGTCCCAGGAGGGGGCTGTTAACCATGCTAGCTGTTTTCAGGCCAGCAGATGAAGCCAATGAGGCATTCACTGGATTAATGATAAAGCTGGAAAGGAGCCCTAAGGATAGCACATAGGGAATGTCTATGGGTTCAGCTGACTCCTTAACACTAGCATCTAGGGTTCGGACCATGTTGCTTTGCAACTATCATCCAAAAAAATAAGAAAAAAAAAAGGCAAGTATGAAAAATAAGGGGGTTTAAGCTAAGAAAAAGAGACAGCAGAACTTGTTTTCCAAAACACAGAGAAACAGCTTCAGAACATAATGAAATAACAAATATGTTTGTGCATATCTTCCAGGATTAACTACTGTTCTCTTGTATGCTCATTTCTTTTGTAGTCTCATCTCTCCTACTTAGATGACAGTGCAAGATCTCGTCAGAAAGGAGGACCACACAGCTGTTGGAAGTCACCATCCGTATCTCTTCACTGCTATAGATTACGGTTCTGAAGGCAAAGATATAGTATAACAGGTGTGTGCCTTCATTTCTATCTTTAAAATAAATAAAGCATTTATGGGGTAATATTTATAGGCTTGCAATTTTATCTTATTTCAGTTACCTGTGGTACAGGAACAACCCTCTGCCCTCGATGTTATGCACAAGGAGTGATGACATACCTGCTCATGATCAGAAGAGACATTTGTCTGTGTTATTTCCCAATAAGCTCTTAAAATAGCAAATATTTTAGTCTGCTTGTTATGTCTCTATGTAAAGACATGTGTGCATATTTGTTTTTAGAGCTGAGTAATTGGAAACAAATCATTTATTTAACATGTTTTCCTTCAGCTGAATCTACAAAGAAATGTAGTGTAATTGGGAAAGCAGCTATGTGCCTCTCAATGCAGAGAGCCTTTGAGTAGGATTGATATAAAAGTTGCCAACGAGTAATTTCTGAAGAAAATGTCCTTCTTCATTTAAAACTCAGGAAAAAAAAGTGTTTTCTGTTTTTCTTCCGTTCAAGAAAAACACTTTTAAAAAAATTTAGTTTATTTATTTATTGACAAAAGCATTAGGGACAGAGGAGTGGGAAAACATTCCAAAACAATTAATTTTCAAAGGTTGGGGCAAGGATCTCTTGCACCAAAGAAGAGGGGATGCAACTCCATAGCAAAATCCCAGACAGCCTGGGATTTCTGGGGGTTCAGGACAGGATTTGGATCTCTGCTGCACAGTTAGCAACCTGCCAGCCCCACGTCAGAGATCCTCATACGTGTATGGTGGGGATGTGACATTTGGCTCAGAATACCACTTCTGTCTGGTAAAACACCACAGAGAAACACCTCCCAAAATACTAAATTAATTATAGAGCTGAGGAGGAATATATTTGAAAAGAAGCCACCTTACAACATTGCTGCCTAATGGCAGAACAAAGCCAGCTGTTTATTTGCAGCTCTTCTCAGCTCCAGTGGATCATTTTATGCTGGGAGTTAAAAGTCTTGTTGTGGTTTAACCCCAGTTGGCAACTAAGCACCACGCAGCCACTTGCTCACCCTCCCCCTCCTCTGGTGGGATTGGGAAAAAAAAAATAAACCCCTTGGAATGAGATAAAGGCAGTTTAATAGCACAGCAAAGGAAGAGAAAATAGTAATAACAATAATAAAATAATATACAAAACAAGTGATGCACAATGCAATTTCTCACTGACCGACACCCAGCCCATCCTGAAACAGCGACCACTGTCCCCCAGCCAACTCCCCCCAGTTTATACACTGAGCATGAGGCCATATGGTATGGAATAGCCCTTTGGCCAGTTGGGGTCAGCTGTCCTGGCTGTGCCCCCTCCCAGCTTCTTGTGCACCCGGCAGAGCATGGGGAGCTGAAAAGTCCTTGACCGGTGTAAACACCACTTAGCAACAGCCAAAACATCAGCGTGTTATCAACGTTATTCTCATACTAAATCCAAAACGCAGCACTATACCAGCTACCAGGAAGAAAATTAACTCTATCCCAGCTGAAACCAAGACAACTCTCCATCCCACATCAATGAATATCTGCCATTC
This sequence comes from Mycteria americana, assembly GCF_035582795.1. Classification (NCBI taxonomy): domain Eukaryota; kingdom Metazoa; phylum Chordata; class Aves; order Ciconiiformes; family Ciconiidae; genus Mycteria; species Mycteria americana. The sequence continues at coordinate 12,736,073 of NC_134370.1, forward strand.
TTTGAAGCCGGGCCACTCTCCTGTTTCACTGCCAAAAGCTGCTGCAGGAACCATTGGCTGTGTGATCTTATCGAGACATTAAATGTGGAGTTCCACAGTAAGCACGCAGGCTAATTCAGTATATCTCCTTGCTTTGAGCTTCCTCCACGTTGCCTTTACCTGGTTATGGTCTTTTTCATCTAAACAGTATCAGTTCATTACGACAGGACAAAATATGTGTTCATATGTTTAGGAAGTAGCTTAGCACTGAGTGTGTTTTCTGCATCTCACTGAAAGTTAATGGGCATGAACTCCATTGTCTGAAAAATTTATTTGGAGTGATGATTATGATAATGTCTCTTGGGGTGCATTTATCATTCATGCTTCTGAAGTGAGTCCTGTGGAAAACAAAGGTTGACATATCTGTTTCCCTGTTCAATTAGCAGCATTAGCTGCTCTTAAAATATTAATCTTCCAAGCTAAGTTACAAAAGAATTTGTGGAAAGAAGACAGCCCAGGGCTATAGGGATGTGGGAATGCAAGATCTTTTTGCAACAGCGCTATAATCTGGAATGAAAACATTTTTAACAATAAGTATGCTGCAGTTCTTTGAAACCTTCTGTCTTGGGATTACAAAGCATCTCACAAGCCTCAAACCAGTGCTCATGTTCTCCTTAATGTTACGAGGCCACATAGAGACAAATGAATGATTCCAGATGGTCGGGAGGATCAGAGGAGCTAGAGAGAGTAGAGTCTGGTCTCCTTCTTCATCAAACTCACTTTTCTTGCACTCCCTGCTCTATTTATTACTTGAAAATATGCCTCCTCCCTCATTTTGTCCTAACCTGTTCTTTATCCCTTCCACACGTAGGACTTTCTGGCCAGCTATTCAGTTGACTTTCCAGAGGGTATTTAGGGACCATGGCCCCCCTGCGTGGCTGCTCACAGCTGGGACATCAAATATAAAGTTTGCTACTCAGGGTGATGGGGCTTCAGGATGTGGCACTTTGAAAATCCAATTGTTTATTTATAAGACTGAATATAGAAACGTTGCTTATATTAGCACTGCTATAAATGGGTTTCATCATCTTAGGCATTGCTTGAATGTATCCTGCGAGCCCCAGATATGTAGGAACTACAGTTTACTTGACACACACACTCAGCTGGTGGGTAGCAGTGATGTTATGTGATTCATGTCTTCTGAATCCCCATGCTCATGTCCGCTGGAAGTGTGTCTCCACTCCAGGAGCCACCGGCAGTGGCATCCTCAGCATCTGAAGACACAGACAATGCCAAAATCAAGATGCAAGTGCTGAACTTTGGGTACCATTCTTTGGTTTTGTTTGGTGGAAGCATGGCAATACTTAGGCTCCAGATGTCTTGAAAGTAATGTCTCAGTGCTGACCCAGATGGTCCCTTTGTCTCCTTATATTCTTCCATCTTTTATGTGTTGTCTTACCAAGGAAAACACTAAGGGCAAGAAATATTTTTTGATTCTACATTTGCAAATGACCCAATAAAGGCATGGCTTATGAATGAGCCCTCAAGGCACTGCTGCAGTAACATAAGTGATAAATAACAATAATTATGATAATAACAGAGATGGCATCTATTAGCAGAGACACTAATAGGGTTCTAATAAGAATCACAACTGGGTGGTGCTTTTTAATCAGAATTAATGACATGTGTTGAAATACGTTATAGCAGGATGCCATTGATTCAGCAACTGGGTAGCTAACAGATTCTCAGACCTTTCTTGAAGTAAATTCAGGCCAAAGGTAATTAGCTAGAATATAGATAAGGAAATTCTTTAAAGCTGCACTTTCCTTTGTGGGAAATAATTATTTATTTATGTTTCTGTTTATTTATCTATTTATTAATTAATTGAGTGTTAGAATGGACACTTGAATGCATTATTTGCCATTAGGGCCATTGGAAGATGCTAATATATGTGCCACTTTTCCAAATTTGTGCGCATGTATCAAGCGTGAAATGCTTATGTATGTTACCAGTGTCATCCTCCTCTTAAAACACTGAAACACAGGTGGCCCTCAAAGCACTGCTAACAGAAGCCATACACTAAGCAGATAACAGTCAGGATCTTCTATGACAAAGCAATACCCTCTAATTAGTAAAAAATAGCAGTAATAAATGCAACCCCCCATTTTACCACAAGCTGACCTCCAGCTCATCACTTAGTACAAAGCTAGGGAGGTAAAACAAGCTTTTGTCTTGTTCTAAGATCTCCAGTATTTTGTGAAAATGTACATTCAAGCTCTGTTTGGGGAGAATGGCCTACCATCTCCTCCCTCTTCATAGAAAAGGGAATGCGGCTCCATCTTCACCTATCCTAGAAAAACTGCTCCTGTGTGGTGCCTTCCGGAGCTGGTGACTGCTGGGGACATTAGCGAGGTCAAGACTCCTGCTCTCACTCCCTTTGGATATCCTGTTGTACATGGGTGCCCACGGGCCAGTACCTGTGGCTGATCTAGGTATCCTATTGCTGAGGGCTTGCCGCAGGGCTCTGTCTAGGAGGTGCTCTCTTCTCCGCTTTCGTGGTGCATGTCCCTGGTCCCTGCACTGGTGGCTGCAGTCACCCCTTCACTCAGGGGCTTGCTGCCGCCCGCACTGGCAGCCCCCCTCAGTGCCAGGGACTAGGAGCCGGTGGATGTGGGTCATGTTGCAGGGGATGATGCTCGCTGGGATGCGCGGTGCTGGAACGGATGAAGGAGAGGTTCATGGTTCAAAAGTCGTCATTGCAGAAACAATCGGCTTCAGCAGTCACCATGAGTTTCCTGGAAGTGGAGGATTTCAGGGGGCTGAGGAGAGCCCAAAAGCAACGATGAGGTGTCTTTCCCTGGTGGGCAGATCTTCACAGTTCATCTGGAAAGGTCTAAGAGCAAGGGATGTCTTGAAAAAAGACAGGACTACCTCACAGCAATATAAGTGTCAAGATTTTATGTGTTTTCTTCTGAATTTCACTGCTCACTCACTCCAGTAGCCTATCAGCACCACACAGCCCTGTTGTGCAATACCATTAAATAGCAATATCAGCATCAGTGGAAGGGGATGGAGAAGTGACTGCCCATGACTGATTCACTCTTCCCTCCTCAGAGGTCTGTCTCCTGGTCTTGAACGGAGAACACAAGGACGAAGCAACAAGTGCTCCTCCTCTCCTTTGCCAGCTGGGTTATCCATGTAGTAGCCTCTGGTCTCTGAGAGGACTTCCCTCTCAGTGCGGAGACTGTGTCATCGATGGATTGCAATGCCTCTCTGCTGTGTCTCTGCTAATGAGCAATCATGAGTTTCTTGACGTAAATCTCCTTGCATCCCTTCTTAATGATGTTGAGTTTGTTATGATCATTGTTCTTCTGACAACCCATCTATTATGGCACCATTTATTTAGTGAGAGCTTTTTTTTTTAAAAAAAGAACATAATTATTCCACTCTGTTCTTGTTCCAGATGGCTTCTATAATTAGTTTATTACTTTTGCAGATGTTGTATGAAAACTTCAGGATGTGAGCCAACAATAGGGAGATGAAGCTAATGAAAGTGAGTTTTCAGTTGATTATTCACAATGCGGAAATAAATATATTCTGTGTGTCAACTAAGTGCAATGCAGAATGCAAAGCATGTATCTGGAGCATTTGATTCCAAATGGTGTATGTTGTATCAAAGCCTCTGGCTTCAGGTCATGTTCTTGTCTCCTGCTTCTATGGGCAGGAGGCAGGGAAAGGCCAATGTTTTTTCTGTCCAAAAGACTAGGGCATCGTGATCAAGAATAAGACTGCAGAGTCCCATTTCAAATCCCTAAATGCTAACCATTTTTCAGCCTTACCTGGATCCTTTCTCTCCTTGCTCCGGTTCCCAGAAAGGAGGATGTTGCTGTTTGGTTTACATGTCTACTTTCTTCACTGCTTTTTACAGCAGCTGCACCGCAGAAACAGACCTCCTGCCCTCCGTTCATATGGTAATGAGATGATCACATATTTACTAATTTTCTGGGATGGCAGTTATTTCATTAAGGGCAATTATTCATTCCTCTTTCGGATTTAGATCGCAATTTAAAAAAAGAAAAAAAAAGAGACTTGAGAGAACCTCCCTTGCATTGGAAAACAGCGTTTCCCTCCGAAGAACGCCAGTACCCATTTATAAGACCTCCTGGATAGGTTTCAATGTTAATATCCTTGGCTGAAAATGCTTGGTGATTAATAGCATTGACTGGCTAGTTAAATACATGATCAACCTGGGAGCAGTCATGCTTCTCAAGTAACAACAGTAATTGACAGAATGTTCAGCAAATAAAACTAGCTTAATGCTGTACTAATATATAATTAAAATACCTGTAACTCTTTCCGCCACTGAGGATACAACGCCGCCACAGAAATGCCAAGTGTTTCAGTTTAAAAAAAGTTATCAGGTTTAAAAAGCCTGTTTTTTCTTTTTGAAGCTTCCCTCCCCCTCCACCCCATAAATAGCCACCGTGGTAATTTTGTATTCAGAGGTGCCAGCGAACACAAGACCATTTCAGTTTACAGTTGCTCCCACACATTGTGCCTGCAAACAGGAGGTGATGTATATTTAAAGAGTTGCTCATTGGCATCCTCCCTTTCTGCCTGAAACGTATCCCACCTACAGCTCGGGGACATGAATTATTTACTGCCAAACAAAAAGTGAGGGCGTTTAGCGATGACAACCTGGTGGTGTGAGTGGAGGTGAGAACATTCAGCCTCCCAGTTACAGCTTCTCCCCCTCCTGCTGGGCTGACCCGTGCTGGCCAGCCCAGGGCTGAGCACCGGGGAGGGTCCTGTGCAACCTGTCAGTGCCTTGCAGTGCAGGGATCCTCCTGCTCGTATGCAAGACGTCGGCTTCGTATTCTTCAAACTTACTGTCCTGCCTTTAATCTGCCCCCATCCCCTCTTCAGGCACATCCTAGAAGGGATTTACTGGCAACGCACATTTAAATGTAGCGCACGTCTTGAGCTTCAAGTGCTCTGCAGCGTCACGGTCCAGATCTTTCACCGTCCCTGAAATGGAGAGGGGAGACATTGACCCTATATCTGTGCATGAGACTGAGCTGCCAGACACAACTAGAAAACAAAGCAGTGTGATAATCTCCTTTCCCCTTCCATTGGCAACACATCTTCAGTTATAACAGAATTACGATGTGTAGTTCCCCCAGCTTTGCTGGCACTGCAGCAGGTATTAATCAATGTGTGCGATCCATCGAACTATTTGTTTTATCCAGATATGCTATTAACCTCCTTTCCATCAATCCAGTGAGGGCCAGAACTGTTTGGAATATGTGTGTGTTCACTGCTTTTACAGAGGGTATAGTAAAAAAATTAAAACTCCATAAAACATCAGATCAGGTTCACACCAGTATAATTCTTCTGCAGCTGGTGGAAAAGCCAAAGGAGGGCTGGAGCCCAGCCCTTCCTAGGGCAAAGCACTAAATATGTGGGCTCAATTTTGGAGCTCTGTTAGAGCAAGAAAAAAGAAGAAATTAAAATAATTGCCTTTATTAATTAAGGCAGCTTATAGGACAAAAACACAACTAGAATGAAAGCAATGACAGCACAGGGCTATCAATAGCAATGTTTTGTGGTATGGAAGTAGGCAGAGCAAGCAGGAGCAAGAAATGGGAGTATCAGAAATCTAACTGCTGTGCAAAAATATAATAAAACATGAGTCCTGTCCTAAAGACCTTCTAGTCCTTGGATAGAAAAAGAGGGATTTCTCTCACATTTTTTCAAATTGAGAGACAAGATTAGGATGAACTGACTTATTGGAAGTTAGACACGGTCTGTAGGATGCCCATGACTTATCTCCAAGTGTTGGGAATTGTCTGGTTTTTTAGAAGATTGGCCACTTTCTCTGGAGGGAAAACAGGCTCTAAAGGAAAAAGCTATCACTCTTTAACTGGAGAGTACTGGGAGGACAGGGATAGATACAATGAAGATAAATTGCTGGAATAATGGAAAGTGAAAAATTTGGTTGATTTTATACAGTGATCAGTTCACTAAGAATTCAGGTTACTGTTAAATCATTATATCGTACAATAATTGAAAAAGATTTTATTTTTATATATATATATGTTCACAAAGATATTCAATTAAATCAAAATTACAAAATATTCTCTATTTTACAGCAATTCCTATCTCAAAACAACTCCCTTCCTCTCTTTTTATTCTCATCATTCTCTGGCTGCTGCTTGGACGCTTTGTGCAGCACTGTTACAGAGCTGACATCTGTTGTGATGCATCTATTCTTATAAATAAGCCTATCTCTAGTACCAGGCTGTGCCTTTTTTCTCATATGGTTGTTCGTGTTGTTTTCCACTGTTTTTACGTTTTAAGTTAGCAAAGGGCAAAAACCCCAAAAGTAATCAAGAAACTTTGCAGTCAATTTGCAAAGAGTTACATTATTATGAGTGTGCTGGTTTGGGTGGGGAGCGGTGCAGAGGACTTACTGCTGCAGACCCAGGTGTGAGACAGATGTTGAAATACTTTTCACGTCAGGGATTTTTTCTTCATGATCCAAATCAAAATCAGTAGGACAGAAAAGCCATAGTGGGGCATCGTACCAAGACACTGTTGCAGCAATGCCTTTCATGAGTTCAGAGTGTGGTTTAGCTTGTTTAGCCTTTTCTGCTGCGGATTTAATGCTTCCTAGCTCTCATCCCGGTCTAGAGCCATTGCCTTTAAATAGCCCTCCGGAGTTGTTTTATTGACCATCTTCCCAGGCTGACAAATCTTCCGTGCACTTGAACTGGGCTGACACACTGATCTGTTCATTTGTATCCACCTTCTAGTTCAGATCTTAGTGAAAATTGATTCTTCAGCATTTTCATGTGCTGGCAGCAGAGACCTTTCACTTGCCACCGTCATCCAGATGAGGAATCATCCCAGAGTGATCTGCTGCAGGCATCTGTGGAACAGTTGCGAGCTTGAGAACAAATTAAAAACATGTTGGGAGGTGAAAATAGCAAGGGTCATCACTGTCATTCACCTTCAAGTCTGACAAGCTGTGGAAGTTTAATCTGAAAATTCTCCTGTTGGCTCAGTATCACCTCACTGATGAAACCTGGTGTATGATACTAAAGGGCTGGTGCCAAGGAATCCTTTTCAATATCATTCTAGGCTCAGTGTACAGCATTGCAAAACACCTGATTTGCTAGCACTTGTACAGTACGCTACCTCTTTTGGACAGACATTTCCTGTGCTAAAATTCTTAGGACTCCTTACCTGCATAGAGTAAGCACCAGATAAGAGTTGATTATAAGGCAGATCCACAGCATGTCATTAGCAATTTCAGTCTTGAATTATCTTAATGGTCGAATCACTTTTAATGGCAGAGAGGGGGCTTGGCTAACAGGTTAGGTCAAGGCTGATCCTAAACTTTGAGGAAAACTGCACTCACATCTGAATTTCATGGCTTCAGTATTGACTTTATGGGCCATATGATGGCCCCTATGATGATGCATCATTCTCTCTTTCTCATTGGACTTGTTCTACAGTTAATGGCTTAACACTTTTGAGTTGGCACTTTTAGTATAGGGGATTGTATTTCTCTTCGCATGGCTCATGAGCAGATAATCAGAGCACTGAAAAATACACCTCATCTTCTATAAGCATTATCTTTCTAAGGGAAAAAGACTGTGGCATGTTAAACAGCTTTTAGGGGTAGTCTCTTTTAATATGATACGGAGTCTTGTTAAGAGTGATCTACATCTCCAGTGGCTGGGGTTTTTTTTGTTGAATAGTTAACCTGAATCAAAAGCCTGCAAAATTCAGGAACAAGTGTGTCTGGATCTAAGTGTGACAAATGGCCTCTAGAACCAACCAAAAATCTAAGATTCAGGACACTCCAGATCAAACCTGGCTGGCCTGTTATTGCCTTGGTTCAAACTACGTCAATTCCCTGCCTCATCTGTGATAACAAGATCTCAGAATCAGGCCATGATCCAACATCTGTAACTACTATAAAAGGCTGGTGCATTGCGGCGCTTTTAGCGTCATGAGCACGGGATCTCCATAAGTTCTTGTGCTCAGTTAGCAGACAGAGTTGAACCTTTCTACCATGGAAAAGTTAGTAAACCAAAGTGACAGAACCCTAAAGAGAAACCAAGGATAGAAATACCAACATGGTTTTCTACTGATTTGAATTCACCACCTGAGATGAATGAGCAAATGGAGGGGCCTTAAGAAAAGGAGCCAGGTTCTGGTATTTGGGAATTTTACATTTAGGGGAGGTTGTTTTAGAACCTAGAAGAGGGATTTGCTCATGGACCGATTAAAAGCTGAGCTTGAAAATTGGTTAGTGTTATGTATAATTACTTTTCCAATGATATCAGGAAATTATTTAAATGCAAATTAAACTATGCTGCCAGAAGGTAGATGTATAGCACTGAATAGAGCTGTTTTAGAAAACAGTGTAATTTTAGGAAAATTACCTCCCTTGTCCTCAGAAAAAAAAAAAGGGTGTGGAATTAGTGGTACCAATAATGTTGCATCACTAAGATCAGTTAAACATTGTTATTCTCCAGGACTTGGGCTGCTATAAAACTCCTCTAAAATGAGTAACAATGATTGCCTAAGGAAGTCTGAAAGGAGACTTTTGAAGTGAAACTATTTCCCTAGCTTTCTTGTAAAACAAAGTGTATACCACTTAACACCAGCTGGTTGGGAGGGCGGGTGGAAAGTTGAGAAGGTTATCAACCTTAAACTCCTGTCCTTTTGGCTCCCAAAACTAGAAGTTTTGTATGTGCCAGCCAGATTTGTCTAACTGTGTAACAATACTGTGGAGGTGCTTGCCATTTTAATTGGGGGATTCATAGAAACCACCCAGGTCCCGTACTGTGCCTCTCTGAGCTGCTTTGTGAAAGCCACAGGAGGTCCTTCTAGGATCTTCAAAGGGAGCAAAAGAAAAAAAAAAACACCTGAAAAAAAGAAATTAAATTAACTCAGATTAATGCAGAGAGAATACCACAGCGTACTGGACAGGGGGAAGTAATTTGTTTGGCTTTCATGAGAGGACTGAACTCTATTGACTCTCCCCTTCCATCCGTCAGGCTTTCCTGCAGGACTATTGCAGACTGGTCCAGCAAGGGAGTTGTGCTTGTTTGATGAGTCCAGGAATTTAACAGTTCTTGTGACACATTCAGACCTTCCTTTGGTTTCCCCTGGGGTGTTAAAAAGAAAAAAAGAATGTTTTATTGTAAAATGACACATTTAGGAGATCAAGACTAAGCAAGTCTGGTTGGCTTGCTCAGCCTGCTTTTGTACCAACTCACAGTGAGCACAGTTGGGTAACTCTTCGTGTTACAAAGTGGGGTTTACTCATATAAATAAGCTTGTGAAAGAATGAACCAAATGATTAACCAGAAATGGTACAAGCATGTGTGGAGAGGTGATGGTGTTAGCTCCTACCCTGCTGGGCTTTCTGTCAACCCTGCTGGGGCAGGTTTTGGTATAGCTCAGAACTAGGTTTCCATGTGTCCAGCATCCATCATCAAGGGCAAAATTTGAAAAAGATTTTAAATCATCCTTTTGGGATGCTGGTCCACCTCAATTTAAAAAAAAAAATCTAATGAGGAACAAAAGTGATTTTTAAACTACAATTTTCCCAAGGAGTGCTGGAAACTGCTATCCCCACAGCCTTTTGATGATGCTCTGAAAAGGGGGACACAGTGACAAAAACAAATGAAGTCTTCCCTGAGGACTGTCCCACAGACTCCAGAGCTCAGTGAGCTTCCAGGGCAGCCAGTGATTTAACACTGCATCTAACACACTTGCACTCAGTGTCTAGGAGTCAGTCACAGGTACAGGATGCGGGCAGGGAGCCCAGTTCCCAGCTTCTCTGAATGTCTGAGAAGAGCTGAGATACAGCCCCTAGGGAAGGGGATTCAGCTGGTTGTAGGGATGACACAAGGCAGGAGGCAGCCCGATGCAAAGCAAGGGAAAATCAGAGTTAGAGACCTTCTCGCTTAAGACTAACGTTTCCAACCCCTTAATCTGTTTGAGGGAGCAGTCAGGTGAATCAAGACAGGCAGAAAGGTGAAAGGGAGAGTAATTTTTTTATGTTGATAGCACCCAGCATGGACCCTCTTGCACACTGGATATGTGCATCCTTGTGCAAATACATATGGCCAAATGTTTCTCTGGGGTGCATCATAAAGCACATAATTGCAAGACATTTCCCACACCTCCCAAGGAGCCTGCTGTGACAGCTGCTGAAAGACAAATGCCAGTAGTAATCAGCGCCTGGCTAGCAATATTTCAAGCAACTGTGTACCCAGGAAAAAGGTTCCCCTGTTGCCTGTGGTGCCACTGACTGCCAAAAGCAAGAGAATATCTGAGATGAGATCTGTACCTTCGAAACCCGAGGTGTAAGTGTGCCTTGCATCAGTGTAAGGGGGATCAGGGACCGATCTGCCTTCTCTCCCCTTCTTATTTCCCCATTTCCACCAGCCTGCACCTGTGTCTCCCTGGCACGTGAGTACCCAGAGGGTGTGGGAAAGTGGCTAGCTTCGTGTGCGTTTGGAAAACTTCCCGTTCCTTATTTCTGTGGCTTTCAAGGGCCTCTTGCAGGCTCATTGCATTAAGAATGTCTTTACTGAGGGGACTAAAACCCATTGTAAAGAAACAAAGCAATAAACGTTGATCAGGTTAGAGCGGCCAGGTGTACACCACATGCAAAGAGCACTTACTGGAGACAAAAGTTTAAACTAATATGTTGCATATACATCAGCCTTGCGATACACTGAGGCCTCTTTATGTCTCCCTGGCAGCAGAAAGTAGTTTAAAACCATTATTTTGCCTAAAGAGCCTTCTTGAATAGGCCACAAGTACATGAACGCTTATTCATAGTCAAAATTAAACCACCTAATAGTAAGGGTTTTGCTTTCCAGAGCCTGTGGGAAGTAGAGGGTGAGACAGAGCTTCTCCAAGAGAATGTGAATTTACTGCCAGGTCTGGGGAGGCTCCTGCTGCACTGTGGGGCAGACTGTGGGGCAGTGTTTTTACATAAGCATTGCTCTTCCCTCTTGTTCCCACAGGATTGTGCTAAAAATGAGACCTTCTTACCCTCTGAGAAGGGCTACATGGGAAATAAAAAGCTATAATGTGAGGGCACGGGATCGCTCAGCAAAAATCTGTCAGCAATTTGGCCAGGGGAGCACTGAAACAGGAATTGAGCCCCCTGTGAAATGATGACTTCTGTTGACACATCAGCTTCTTGTTGGAGATTTTTGACAGCTCGGCCCTGGATGCCTGTTCTCACAAGATTTTTGTTGTTTTGGCTTCTGGCTCTGGCCTGAAAGAATTGGCAGAGGAAGGTTGTGTTTACCTAGGAATATATATTTTATATAACTTGAATTTGAGGGGGACTCTTTTGTATGAAATATGGAATATACTGCAAAGTCTGACAAGCTGTCACAGTGGAGGAAGGGACCCCATCCTTTGTTTAGCTCTGCAAAAAAAATACAGCAGCACTTGGGCAGGATGGTGATAAGCATGAGATGCATGCTGCCTTGGGCAGAGGCCTAGATGGAGCATTTAAAGGTGTGCCCAAGGGTATTACAGCTGAGCTGAAATCTGTCTGCCTACACAACTAAGACACGTCGGTACCTCCAAGGTCCTCTTCGACCTCCATCTGCAAGCTTCTTGCTTTGATTTTACATTTGTCAGGTATCTGGTATTAGGCTGCTCATTTAAGAAATAGTAGAAAAGCTGCCAAACCGGCCTAACTATGGAGGAATTTGTATCCAGGGAGAAGCTATGATTCAACTTTCTTGGCATCTCCTTTCTTTACAAGTGACAAGAAATAGAGGACATGGAAGTTCAGGCGGTCCTTTGCACTGAGGCAGGCATAGTAAGTGAATGACGTTCATCTACTGACCACTGATAATGTGTGAAGCTCAGGTCTGGGGTAGTATACAGTAGGACATTTGGTGAAATTATTGTTACTATTGCTTAATCAGTAAAGATACTCTTTAATGACCTTCATATCTGAGAGGAAAAAAAGAAAAAAAAAATCAGAGCAATGAAATAAGTCCTCTTAAAAGCTTAATTAAAACATGAAACCTTTGATTTCAGGCAATTAAATGAGACATTTTCTGCCTTTAAATTAAGTGTTCTGATACACTCTAAACAGAATATGCTTATGGCTGGAGCTGTCTTCAAGATTATAATAGTCCGGATTAGTAGTGCTTCAGATGTGCACCTCAAAGCAAAGCTGACTGCTGAACAGAGGCAGGGATTGCTTCCCAAACACTAATGATGAGAGCTGAAGATGAAGACTGGTGGCTGTCAGCACTGGCGGCTGCTTATGAAGCTGAAGGACATAGGTCAAAAACCCATGGAAAGTTTGGAGATGAAAATTTAAATGATAGTGCTTCTCTGGAGGTAGACGGCCAAGCATGTCTGTCCATAAACTGTCCACTGTATGTTTGGGAGCAACCTGAAAAAGATGCCTTTTTTCCAGCTGAGCCATTCATCTGTTCAGCCTAAGGCATCCCTCAACATCTGGGTGAGGGCAGAGGAAGAAGTTGGGCTTGGTTGTCAGCCAAATCTCAGTAGCTTTGGAAAGTAGCTTTTACCTGCCTAAATTCACTCTAATTGCACATGGTTGGAGTTTTTGCTTTTATGCCCTGCCCTAAAATATTGAACAGCAGCATGCTAGGCAATTAAATAGCTGTCATGCCTTCTCCCAGACGTAGCAGTACCAGTACTTTGGGGATATATATGACACATAATTTGTACAATCAGTTAGTAAAAACTTTGGAAGGCACTTTGGGACTCATTTGAATGAAAGGTACCACCATAAATGTAAGATCATTCTCATTATCATTAATATTCTTTTATGAGGGACCTTATCAAAAGCATTTTGAAAACCCAAGTAAATTATATCTACCAGGTCACCTTTATGTACTATTTTATTAACTTTTCAGATGAGGGATTGCTTTGAAAGAACGATATTTCCTTACGGAGACTGAAGTGGGTTTACTCCCTATTGTCATTTATTTGCCTCCATTATGGTGACATTACAGGCTACAGCTGAGGTCAAGGCCCTGTTGTACTTGAGGCTGCACAAACGTGAAAGACTGGTGACATTTTGGAAAACTTAAAATTTAAATAAACTTGCTGGTTTTGTCTATGCTGAGGTCCTGCGTGGCACTAGCTGGATGGTGGTTGTTCCCAGAGGCAGAAGCAGGGGTGGGGGATCACCCCTCAGCCAGGGTGGCTCTACCACTTTTGGGGTGTGAGCTAGCCCCAGAGACCCCGCGCCCTTCCCCACAGTGCTGATGCTGATTGCAGCTGGTGCACTGCCTGTGGTGCTGCCTGGGTGGACAGTATTTCTGCAAGAATCGCAGAGTACCGCTCCTGCATTAGCTTGCAGTGAGTTTTCCCTTGTTACTGTGCAGCAGGAGCCAGCACTGAATCCCTTCCTTCATTTTCAAGGGGGCATTTCACCCCTTAAGGTGAGCGGGGCACCTTGTTTGACACGGTCACTATTGTGTAGTGTGTTTTCTCTGCAGCCTGGGCTAGGAACTAGCTAGTCCGGGTGATTTACTGCCCTGGTGAACTGGCGGCCACATAACTCCTTCCTCAGGTTCTGTTCACCTTCCACAGAGTTAAAGTAAATCACTGCTGAAGTCACTCTCTAATTTCCCACAGAAAGTGGCACAGACAAGGAATCTCTTTAGTTACATCCGTACAAATAACTCAGGCCAAGGGTTTTTTTCCTGCTTCAGCATCTTCTGATTTTCAGCCTCCCCCTCTCCCCACAAAGATATAGGGTTCTGCAGAAGGAATGCCTGATTTTGTACATCTGATAGTGAGTTACCACAAAGAGTGGTGTCTTTCAGCAGATACATATATTTGAGTTAATTAGGTACAATAAAGCTGTCACATAACAACAGCGCTTTCTAAGTTTCACTCATTACATGCCTGGTTGGGGGTTTAATTTTTTTCTTCTTTTCTGTATCAGAAATATCTTGAGTTATTTTTTTTATAGTCCTATGTCTGTTTCTTTTCTAGCTTGTCTGCCACTTACTCTAGCCGCTGTTCTGCTCTTTAGTCATATACCTCTTTTAATTTTTAAAAGGATGTTTATTTTCAATAAACTTTGCTCAGCCATGAAGATTTTATCCTTCCTTTTCTTATTTTCAGCTCAAAGGTTCGATGACCATCTGCTTCTCTAGCACAGGTTCTTAAATAACCTCTGGACTGATTACAGTAGCCACACTCACCCTTGGTACAACTCCTGGGGCTGTTGGAGGAGTTACTCTAGGAACAAATTTGCTGTAAGTTGTTAAAGAGTTTCACTTTGCCCTTGAGCCTTCTGTTAATAATTTTTCTCATAGTTTTAAAATCTGGCCTTTTAAAGTTCACCCTCACTGCATTACCCCTAGGAGAGTAACCTTCTATTATGATATCAAACCTAATTGCACAGTGATTATGATTACCCAGTGGATTTCTTACTCTCACCTCCCTTAACTCCTGTGCATAATTTAGCACAGAGCTGAGATTCAGTTCCTCCAACAAAGGACTCCCCTGAAAAGCAGTCTTTAAATAATGTCAATTAATTGGCATTTCAGACCGCGGGATTTTCAACTGATAGGCAGCAGAGGCATGGAAGTCATAGCTCTTCCACTACTGACTCAGTGGCCCCCAAAGGGTCCACCCATGTTGTCCCAGTGGTGGTCCTAAGAGACATCCAGGGCTGATCTCTAACGCCTTGTGCTGTCCCCAGTGGTCCCTGCAGCTTACCCAGGTGACTTTGGCACCTGCAGAATAGTGACATGGAGAGGAAGGAGCCCCCCCAAACCCAGAAAACCGAAAAAGCATAAGGTTTGGAAATGAAAAATCTCTCTGTGTGATGATGGGCAGAGGATAAGAGAAAGGAGGGAGGCAGTGGGGTTCAGTGCACTTTTGGAATGGCTGTTTGGTGACTGCGGTTCTTGCAGCACACGGGTGATATACATTAACACAGCTGCACACCCCACCAAAGCCTTTTGGAGCCTGTGTGGACTCTCCTGTTCTTCCCATGACACTTTATAACCAGCGTGGTGGCAGACCAGATCAATTTGTTTGGTGGTTTCCATGAACTAAGAACAAATGGAGCAATCTGGAGAGACCGTGTTGCTAATTTCAGAATGTAATAGCTCCCTGTGACTGCACGGGGTTATTCCGAAAATGTTTACCCTTCAAGGGTTTCTGGAAATTCAGTGGAAATATTTGGGGCTGAGTACATGGCAGAGGTAAATATTCTGGTCTTTTTAGATTTCTGAGTTGGAGAGCCTGAGGATGAGGCATCCCTTTTACAAATAGCAGTTAACAGAAAATGCAATTCACGTAACAAAAAAAATTAACACTCATTTCCTCTTTAAAAAAACATGGTAGCTGTGAAGAAATGAAGGAAATGAGAACTAGCTCATAAAGATTAATTCATCACAGGAGAAATTTCCTCTATGAGAGGTAAAGCGTGGTAGGATTCTAACTGTCTGCGATAAACGCAAATGAATATTTTCTGTTTGCCCTAGCGGCTGTTAATACATGTATTTATCTTAATGCATTTGGAAAAAAAATTAAGTAAAATAAAAATAAAGCTCAATGGCGTGTTCTAAATGGATTCCCAACATTGGCAGAAAAAGACGTACAAGGCACTAAACGTGCCTTTGCTAAATGCCGTATGAGCGTATACCAATGGTGCTGAAAACAACATAATGGGCTATTGCCTTTCAGCTTTGTAATTGTGGCTACACGGTGTTGTTGGGAAATCTGCTTTATGAGTGGGACGTGCTTAACAGAGGCTGGTGCTGATATCGAGCCAAGCAGTAGCTGTGCTCCCACATTTTCCTGCCTTTCACCGGTCTGTGATGTGAAGTCCCCCCTGCTGATGGTTCATCATTTCCTTAGAGATGTGAGATGGCATGACAAGCTAAAGCACTCACAGAAACATTTGGAAGCTGCAAGCTTTTATTTTTACATGGAGCAGATACGCTGCTTGAGTGTCCTCCCTGTTGTCTCTGGCCGACATTTGTCTCTGGCGACAGATATCGCCCTGGTCATTTTCTTCGGCTGTTGTTTGCAGCACTTTGCTTTTAGGAGGTGGTCATACAAGCATTCTTATTTGTTCAGACAATCAAATCAGCCACTCGGTGGTGACTCAAGCTTTCTCTGTGCTCCTTTTCCTTTTGAATCATTTCTTCACCAAGAAGCATCCAACACATTTACGCAAGAACCTTAGGCACAAATCAGCTGGGATTTCATCTCTGATATATCAGGAAAACATATTGTTGTCTTTAAGGACTTGTGTTGTTGAATGCTATGCAATAAACATAGGAATAAAAATCACAGAGACATTTAAGTCCAGAATAAAAAAGTTCCCAGTGATTTAATGGACCTAAACACCTCCCCTCCCTGCAGTGGATTTTCTTATTAGCACTGAATGCAGAGAGAAATCCAGCCTGGCACCATCCGATTAAGTCTTTGTTTCACCATGCTCAAAGCACCTCTACCACCAGCATCTACGGGTGCAGGACGATATGAAAGGAAATAAATAGTGGCCAGGCACCCATGATAAGCCACATCATACCCTGCCCATGCTGCCAGGCTGCTCTGGGCTTTGTACAAGATGGGTGCCACTGTGGGGTAGGGGGATTACATGGGTCTGTGACCAGGTGGTACTAATGGGTGAGCTATGTCCCCATTAGGTAGCTAATGAACTCCTTGCAAATCTTTGTCTCCTGAAGTAAGTCTAGCCAAACCGAACAGACTTATAAAATCAATTGAAGAGCTTTCTTGAGGACTTGAGAGTGTACCCAGCCTATGCAGTGGGGGGTAATTTGTACAATCAGTGGAACAGAGGGCAGAACTGTGTCTGAACCAGGAACCCAAAGGCAATAATAACTAATGTGTATCCATAAAAAATGCATGGGAAATTTCATCTTGGGTAAAAGAGAATGAATAACTATGTTGATTAAGTATTAAAAGTTCATTTTATTTTTAGAAGTACTCAGAAAATTGAAAACATCTGGGAACATTATGCAATTCTTTTTACATAGTATCTTCCATTTACATTTCATCAATGCCTTCAGTTTAACCCTGACCTGTATGGAGGCAACCCACAAGACCTAGTCCACTTTCTTGGTGGGCTGCAAGAAATGGTTGAGTTCAGACACTTCTCTCTCTGTGGAAAAAACAGTGTGTGTATAAATGATGATCTATAGCAGAGCGTAATCCTCTAGCCCTTCTGCACGTCTGACTTTCAGCATCCTACTAGCAACGTGTGACAAATTTGAGGTGTGAGTGGTAGAAAAATGTCTTAAACTGAGTGTTTTGTCTGATCAGTTAAAATGTTGAATCCCTGGGAATTTGCCCTGGGACATCCCATAGAGCTAGCTGTGGATCCCATTAAATCACAAGCAAGAAGCTTCCAGAGGAAGCTTAGATCCTCAAAGATATTTTGATAGGTAACGCCAGAGGTTGGCATCTAGAGTGTAGAAACTTAAGAGCCTTTAAGGGTCTACTGTCACTCCTGCAGTGACAAACACAGGTCTGTTGATATTTAACTGCAGGATATTTTACTCAGGAAGTGCTGTGATCTTATTCTTTTCATTTTTCTTTGAGGAGGTGAGACACAGAGCCGTTAGGATTATTAACTGCTCAGACTGGGCACATAGGGTTGTGTATCCCCTGGGGGAGCGACTCCTCCAGAGAGCAGCTGAGAGTGGGCAGGGTGGGCAGGGTGGAGCTCCAGCCCCTCCAAAGCAGACAGGCTCCTCCGCAGGTCTCTGGCAGAGGGTGAAGCAAAAGGACAGCAACTTTTTGGACCACCTTCCACCTCCAGCAAGCATTCTTATTTTTGCACAGATCTCTGCGATTTCCATCAGGTACAAATACACCAGAGCAAATTTTGTTTGTCCATCGTTAAAAGGCTCATGCACAGGCATCGCAGCACCTGTCTACATGGGGACCAGTCCCTGCGCTAAAGGGAGCTCTATTCCACGTCCCACAGAGTAATCACCTTTCAAGGACAAGGTTCATCATTCCCTCCCATGCAGAGAAGGGCCCAGCAGGAGGGATCTGGTTTCATTTGTGTGCGTTTGCGAGATTGTGGCATGAGGTTAACTCATGTAGGATTTGCCAGATATCTTTCTGTGCAGTGGGCTGCTTTGGAGAGCAAAAGAGTTCTTCAGTCTATGTCTAACTGGAGGAATGAGTCATACACCTGTGCGCGCTCCTTTCTTTCAAGGACATGGTGCCCTGTGGAGGTGGGGGTGTTCCTTTCCTGCCTGGAGAATCTCACGTCATCACAGGCAGAATATCAGAGGAATGGAGAAGAGACGATGCATTGACTTTGCTTTATAGCCTGTCTCCTTCTTAGTCTCTCTGGTGGGTCAGATAAGCCCTGTCTAATCTTGCATTAAAAAGTTTTACCAGTGCTTGCTGCCTTTTTTTTCTTTTCCCCTGTTTTAGCTTCCCTTGCCACTTGCTCAGCTAACAGAAGATATTGCACCCTTTAAGTGCTTGCAAAAATGTGCTTCTCTGGACGATTTCCAGGCAAAGGAAAGTAGATGAAATGAACTGAGAACTATCTGAATCTGAGCAGAGGCTTCCTAGAAAGTCTAATTGCAGTGGGGGCAGTTCAGCTGGCCACACTCATGACGAGCACTATTGCTCAGCTCTTCATCAGCATTGGTGGGATGACTGCAGAGCTGGCTGGGATGTCCCCAGTCAGCTGTGCAGAGTACCTGGTGCAGGAAATAGTGTGTGCAGGGACAGTGGTCTCTGCAGGATGTCTCTGGTGCTGAGGGTAGCAGCGAGGTGTGGGGTCTGTCCCTCCCTGCAAGTGCTGAGCAGTGTCTGGAGCTCATGGTGACAGATGGGTTGGAGGGGTAAGGGAGTTTGGTCTTTCTCACTGCCATCAAGGACTCTGATTGATTTGTCCAGCTTGCCATGATGAAGTCATTAATCTTGATGACACTTGCTGCAGCCCAGCCTTTGGCACACCAGAGTAATTCTTTCTGCACCTGCCAGCAGACAGGTCAGACGGCAGGATTTTCACTGTCCGTGAAACCTGTGGACCTGATTTCTAAGAAAGGCCTGATAGATGGCCACTAAGGAGAACAGTTGAGGAGATGACCTGCCTTTGGTATAGACTGGAGGCAAGCAACTTGTTTCTTTTAGTGAAAGGAAAGCAGAGGATGGACTGTGTTTTCAAAGTCCATATTATTCCCATAAGTCCAAGACTAACACCGCTATCCCTGTTATCCACTATACAATGATATAATGAATCCCACAGGAAGGTACTCGGCACGACAACAATCTGTCCGACACAAAGCACCAGGGCACGTCCTGCTTCCTGCTGTTCAATATAGTTAGTAAACCTCCTCCCAGTGTGGAGGCACTATTCCAGGACAGAAGTGCCTTATTGCAATGCAGCTCCTATTTTGGAATAATAGCATGATATTAAATTGTAATGGTATAAGACACTTCTCGGTGACTTGACATTGCCCTTCTTGAATGTGGCATTAGATACGTTGGCTTTCTCAGTGTTCAGACAATGCATAAGCATGGCAGGAATGGACCTTAAGGAGGAATGGCTTTTACAACAGAAGGTAGGAGTTGTTTCCTAGGAGTTGTTTGTACAATGACCCCTTGTTTCTTTGTCATTTCCTGCCATCCCCCTGAGTCAATATTGAACAAAACAAAACTTGAATCAATAATTTTTAAAACTCAAGCAACAAATGCTATCAGGCTGTGACATGGAAGGGAAAGGATAAATGCATTGGATGAAGTTTAATACTAAGCCTCTGTGTAAAGGTTAAATGTTTAATTTCTGTCCACTGATAATCTACCCTTTTTTTTTTTTTTATCATGGCTATAACTCTGGAGGAATGAAAGTTCAAATGATTGACCATAAATCGTAGTACAGTCCGCTGCTAGCAAGGTTAGAGTTAATAGATTATCGATCAGTGAAATGGTAAGTGGTGAACTAATTTTTTCCATCAATGCTCTTATTGGGTAGTTGCTTTCTGGTGGCCAAAGACATAACAGAGCTTTGCACTGAATTAGCTTGGAGAGTTACATACTATGGACATCTGGTAGATTCAGCTCAGGGTACTACCAGAGACCTCCGGGATTCCTGTAACGATGCTACTGTTCAGATGCATTTCAAAGATATTTTTTTCTTTACCATTGAGACTGGTAAATCCTTTGTTGAGAGCTGGGAAAGGTTTGCAAACACTGAGATAAGAGAAATGTATGTCCCTGTACCATCGCCCACTGACACCTGTTTGCACTTGACTAATTTTCCAATTATACAGAATCTTTTCAGTACTGTGAGGGGGTGTCCCTGGAAAAGAGGTTGCTGGTAGTCTTGTTGCACCTGACAGGATAGCTGAATATGTGAAGGAAAGCAGCTTTTGAGGCACCAACTCCTGAAAATTTTGTACTTATAAGAAGGCTATTAATAGTACTGGAAAAAATTATTTGTTCTGTGCACATCTAAGAACTGAGTGACTGAAAAAATCCCTACTCCATCATTACAAGAACCCCTTGGACATTACAAATGTCCTTGACTTACCCTGCTGTGTTTTTATGGCACGATATCATTTACAGCTTCCAGTTTTTCAGATTGAGGAACCTTAAGCTTGCTAGAGCGTGCAGGCAACAGGGAGCTCAGAAGTGGGGAGGGAGGGCTACCTGGTGCCACACAGCGTTGTTACCTTGTGGCAAAGCATCTGGCTCTTTTTTGGGACCTCAGGACTTACGTGGACACTTGCCCCACTCTGGTCCTATTACATCGATTCAGGCTGGGTACCAAAGGTGGAACTGGTGTCCAGCTTTGATTACCCACTGAAAGTGAGATCAAAGCTTGTAAGTCTGGTGGAGAATAAAATAATTTATTTGTTATACTAAGGTGTCAATAATCGATCTTGATTTGCAAAAGCTTACTCTCTGCTGACTGGATGCATTAACACTATTCATACACACAGAACAAACACTAAGGCAACCTGTACTTTCAAGCGCTTGCTATGCCATCCATAGTGGTGGACAGATGTGAGATATATTAATGGAAAGCATCCATGGAAAGTAGCGTGGGAAATCAGCAATGACCCTTGCTCAGCCAAAGCTCAGAAAGAAATGTTTTTTCATCTTTGGAGAATTTCTGAGATTAGAACAATTTTTTCCCTGTTCTAAGAGGGAATGAAAAAATCAAAATCTTGATGTGTTTTTTTCCCATCAAACCAATGAGCTGTAAATAAATACATAAAAAGATAATTTCAAACACTTCATTTTGAGCTCTTGACATTTTCCAACCTTTAATTTCTCTAAAATACAATTTTCAATGCAATACAACTTCATCCCCTCTCCCTTTCCCCCAGTTCTTCAAATTACATTTTGCTGGGGACTTCCTGCCTGGCTCTGTTAAGAAGGAGATGTTAATTAGCAACCTCAGACTTAACCAGCAGACAGAGAGCAGCAATGGTGGTTTGCATGGGGTGGGTTTAGTTTCCTTCTCCCATCTGTAAATGGCCGGATCCTGTGGCCGAGCCATCCTGGCACAATGATGTGCAATGCTGATGCAAACCCATTTGTGATCACCGTGGCGGAGACGCCGGCAGGAAAAGCAGCTCTGGCTGCAGCTGCTGGTTTGTCATCACAGTTCCTCCTCCAGAGAGATATTCCTGGGAGCTGGCAGCAACCCCTGGCTTGTGCCGCTTTGTCACATAGGGACAGGGACTGACTTCTCTCCTGACCGTCCCTCTGGAGAAGGCAAATGGTCTGAACAGAACATGGTTACCTGTGAGGGGTGGACCAGCAAAGCAGATTGTGAACTTCTGCTGCTCATGAGGCTCCTCCTTCCTCCTCTGGCTCTGGGTGTCACCACGGTTTGTACTGCAGATAAAAGTGAACCATAGAATCATAAAATCATTTAGCCTGGAAAAGACCTTTAAGATCATCAAGTCCAAGAGATACCATTTCTCAAAGGATCAGCCATCTTCTTTTGGTGGCATGTAATTTTACTAATGTCAACAGGTGTCTCATATACACACATATACATATACATGCACATGCATATGCACATATACACATATATGAACATAAATTGTGTTTATGCTTATATTTATGTTCATACACACAGAAGAGAAAGGTCAACGTGTGTTTTGTAAAGACACAGGGCACTTGTTTGTTCACAAGGAAAGAAGAAAGGATCAATATGTTTGGGTAGGGGAAATGGATTATCCTTAAACATTCTGTACAAGACAAAAAAGTTTTCATTTAATGTTGATGTAAGTCTTTTCTAAAGATCAGCCCAATCAGACTAGTTTGGCTGCAGCCAGGACAATGAAATACTGCCTTCAAACTTTCAGAAATATGTATATTTTTTTTCTGCATGTTACTGGCTTGAAAGCAAGTTTACTGTGTGGAAGTGGAAGTGGGTAGGTGCACGTGGTGTTTCTGAATAAAGATGAATACTTTTTGTTGCAACTTCCATTTATATCTTTCCTTTAAAGAGTTCTTTTCTGCTTATTCCATTTCCCATATTGCAGGTTCCTAGACAATAAAAATCCATTCTGCCCTCGTGCAGGAGCAATGTAAGGTTTTTGGACCTAATATTTTTCATTTTTTTAAACCCCACTGTATGCATTTAGCATGTGAAAAAAAATGGTGTGCGTGTGCACGTGTGTGTTTGCATGACAATTGCCTCACTGGGAGATGGTCCAGATTTAAACCCCAGTCCTCTGCTGGTGCAGATATCTATTCAAATAAAACAGTGTCTACGTGGAGTAACTCCATTAGCAGACAGTAAATGTTGACTCAGATCTTCCTTCAAATAACAGTGAAGGGGAGCATGAGATGTGCTTGAGATTGCAGACAACCTGGCTTTCCCATCCCAGACTCATTTTTGAGATTGAAACAATTTCCCAGAGTAATTTCAGGTAAACAGGTAAAGTCTTGAGTATTTTAGTGAACTGATAAAATCAATTATTGCTTCAAGGCAATTGGAAAATGTAATTTTTCAACATTTTTTCTTCTAGCTTTCTGCGCCCCACAAGTAATTACATTTATAAAGGAACAGTTGTTTAACATCACCCAAGTGAAAAAAAAAAAAGGTTCACAGCAAAATTGGGGCTGTGAAATTATCACAAATATCACTGAATTGGAGATGGGCTGCAAATGGCCTTTTCCTGGCACCCTTTGCAATTTTGACAAATTCACCAGGTGTACAGAGCTGCATGTGCATGGATGAGCATATTTATAGAAGTGATGGTGTTGTACATGAAATCAGCACCATGTAAAAATCCTTCTGTTCCTTATTTGTACTTTTGAAATGCATGCAAAGGTGCTGCAGACTTTTAAGACCCCTTGCTGCACAGCACCGCGATGTTGCCACAGCATTCCTAGCATTTGCTTCCATAAAACATATCCAGACGTTTGCCTTGTGGCAAGGATGGGAGCAAGCTGAACAGCAGAGAAATAAATTTTGTAACTAATAAAAAGCCTAATACCTTGTTCCTTTCTTCAGTCCCAATAGTTTCATTGTTTGCTTTGCTTGACTTGAGGCTGCAAGAAGGAAACCCAAAAGGAGATTTTTTGATGAAGTGTCCAAAATTAATACCACTGCCCTGACATAGCAGCAGCAGCAGCGACATAAAACAGAAATAATGCTTAGCTACAGAGTTTTGTTTTCAGACAGATAATCAAAAAGGAACTCAAAGAGATATTCAATTACAAGGAGACCTGGTGGTTTGAACAGCGGCACGGTACAACATGCCTCCACTGTGGCTGAAGGCACACAAGATTGGAAAGTGCCGGCGAGGAGGTGGGACAGTTCTTGGGGGAAGCTGGCTTTGGCAGTGGCCATCAACATCTCTGCTCCGGTCCGGCCGCAGCGTCTGATGGCAGAGCCTGGCAGGGTGAGAGGGAAAGGAGGGGGTGTGCGTGGACCCACCACTGCTGGGCGCTCGCCCGTCTCCGTGCTCCTCTGCTCATGCCATGGGGCCCTGGTCCTACCACAGGGACTCAGGCAGCATTTTCTGAGTGTGTCACAGAAACTCTTAAAGCTGTGTGAAGTGACAAGGATGCCTCCAACCGCGCCACGTATGGGTGTCAGATGAAAGTGCCCAGATACATAATTAGATGCCAGTGGTGGCGAGGTGCTGCATGGCAGCTAACGCAGATGTCTCACCTGGAAATCTCTTATTGCTGACACTCACTGTGCTATCACATCTTTACAGAAAGGCTGCATTTATCTGAGGGAAATAATGGGACAACAGCAGTATGAATCTTTAAGTTTTTCATCTGCTAATGTTCATGCAGCTGAAGTAAGGAGGCTGCTGCAGCTGCGACCTGCTTCTCCCACCTGGCTTGGGAAGAGTAGTTGGGGTGATACAGCAGCAGTGTTTTAGGAACAGCCCAAAGAAATGGTCCTCCCGGAGTGTCTGATGGACTCCTGTGTGCTTTCCAGAAACACTGGGGAAACACTCAGCGTTTCCAGGGGAGAAACTCAGGGAGAAACTCACTCTCAGGGGAGACCTCACTGCTGGCTTCAGCTGCCTGATGGAGGGTGTAGAGAAGGCAGAGCCAGACTCTTCTCAGCAGTGCACAGCAATGAGATGAAAGGCTGTGGATACATGTTGAAGAAAGGGAGATACTCAGATTTTTTTCCCCCAATGGGAGTGGTCAAACGTGGGAAGGGGGGCCCAAGGAGGTTGTGAAGTGTCCATCCTTGGAGATATTCAGACCCTGACTGGACACAGCCCTGAGCAACCAGCTCTGAGCTGGCCCTCTCCTGTGCAGCGGTTTGGACTGGAGACCTCACAGCTCTACAACCTTCATGAGGAACAACATTAGGCTCCTAAACTGTCACAATTCAGGTGAAGTTTTGCAGCAAACAAGAATGGCAACAAGACCCGTCTCCCTGCTCCAAATTTCCTTTGTGAAGAAATTCCATAAACTTTTTCTGGAGAAGCCAGGACAGGCTCCACATGTAGCCTTTTGGTTTTCATTTCATAGAAGTTATAATCCTCCTTCGTTCCTTGTAAACCATTTGCTCAACCTGTACCTCTTTGGTGTCTCTATTCCAGATATCATCAACTCAATCCTTGCTGAGTTAACCAAGACAGCATCCACCACAAAAATACCACCTGAGTCTCCCTCCTCCAGGAGTTTTTCTGGTTGTTAGCAGGGGGCTGACATTCCATAGTCTGCAGAATCATTATGTTATTTAGTTACATTAAAGTAATCTCCTTAGAAAGGACTTATTGATGACTTATACTCAAATGTGCAAATAATATGCTTGTAGAACATTAAAATGGCTCTAATAGGGTGGTAATAAATTTCTTTTTTCAATATGGATGATTAGAAACTTCAGTAGTTAGAAGCTATTAATGTACTCGCCATAAAGCATGAAAGTCCATCCTCATGAAACCCTAAATGACAGTACTGCCCATAAATTTTACTGGAGGTGGAAAGAGCAGTAATTATATGGCTGGCATTAGATGTAGCACTTTCCGCAGAGGTACTAGTGGCAGATCTTCACCTCCTGTTGTTAAGCACTATTTTTGGGCATAGCCAGTAGCCAGAGTATACTGTAAATAACATTGTTTTCCATGATAGATTTCTGCACAAACAGGAAGAAAGAGATTTTTTATTAAAAGAAAAATTGGCAAACAGTCAAGCATAGATGGCTTAGAGAGTGGCAATGCAATAAAGAGCACTGAGCATCTGGTTCAGTGTTGTCTGACTGGCCTATGTGGATGGTGATGACTGAAAAACCCATAAGCTGTTGGCAGAGAAGTGAGTCTGAAATTATCGTCCAGGCACTAGCACGGACGTATTGCAAAACCTCCAACTCTATTGGCATCCTCGCTGGCAGGAGTACTGGAGTAGCCAGGGAGTGGGTAGTCTCGCATGGAGACTTGTTTGCGCCCAAATAATCATCTGAAACACCAGATAAATTGAAAAACTTTTGTGAGTTTTTTTTCCTGCTTGCCCAAATTGGGCAGTGAAATGAGATGCAGATACAGCCAGGGTTGCTTTTTGTCTCCCATACAGCAATTATTTTGTGGTACCCATGACACATGCCTTCCTCCTCTTTAGCCCTCCTTTGAGCCTCCCATCCAAACCAAGCCCACCTTTTATTCAGCAAAACCCTTCACAGAAGTATTTCTGTCCTTTTCCAATTTTATTACTGCAGTGTACTTCTTTCTGACAAAATGTATATTTTTACTTTCAGTTCTTGAAAGAAGTTCATGGGGCAGGGCAAACTATTGTACTTCTTAGTAGGATTCTAAGAGTAGCAGGACCTAATTCTCAGGCTGGCAACTTCAAGTGTTTGTGACACAGATTATAACAGGAAGCAGCTAGCTGGCAATGCCTTCTGATTCCTCATCAAATAAATGGAAAATATTCAACACAATGTCATATGTTTCTGCTAGAGCTAAAAATACCTATGAGCATACACCTCTCCTACCATCTGAGCTATCTGTCTGGTAGCCTTTGATCATGTACATGGAGCAAAACAAACAGAAAACAATCATTATCAGGAATACAAATAGTTGACTAATGTGATATGCAAAACAATTTGGTTTTGCATATCAATGTTAGAAACTGTTAAAGTACGAATTATTCAATTGGAAAAAAAGGTTTTAGGATAAATTTAAAATATGAAGATCATGACAGGTTCGATAGAACTGTCTCTGTATATGATATTTCTTAGGCTATATGATTTTTTTAAAATGATGAGTCCTCGTTCAGTACAGAAGTCAGGAGAGCTGTTCTTGTGTACAGAAGGGATTTTTGAGGGAAAACGAAAGATCATCTTATAATGTTCAGAACCTCTTGAAATCTTGCACTCCAAAACTTTTCCCGTGACATCATTATAACATCAAACCCCAGTGGTGAAACATTTGGAAGGACTAAGGTCTTCTGATAAATAGGATGACATAGAGGAAACCTCAATAATTTCCACTTGGAAGGTCTTTTGCAGAAAGCATAGATGCGGGCACAGTTCATTAACCCAGTATATCTTTTCCTGTCTTCTACATCACTACTTCAATGGTGAAGTTATATGGTGCAGACCTCAGCAATAAATGTTTTGCTCCGAATTATTCAAGCATATAACAGAGAGAGCGTGCAAAAACTCAGCTCAGAGAAATTTGATTTAAGGTCTTGATTTCCTTATTCTAGAAGAAAACTCTCTAGTGAGCAGTAAGAACTGGCAAGATGAAGACACTTAGAAGACAGATGAGCAGACAGAGGTTTGGGGGATCAAACTCAAAGACTGTTAGGACTTGATCAGAATTTAGAAACATATGAGAACCTGCTCAGGGTGAAGGAGACGATACCGATGCCTAAGGGACCACAGGGTAGCTACTTGTTTGGGATTTATGGTTTATATCTGCCTGGAAAAGTGGCTTGTGTGTTGCCCTAACCCTCACCAGCAAAAAGGCTCCCTGTGAGGCTTCATACTACTGTAAATTGATGTGATGTATGGTGGCACTACATAACCCCTTTTCTTCTGATAAGCACTTTCCCCTTTATGGTGAAAGACCTTTCTCATGGGCTGCTTCTGACAGGATGAATACCACTCACATTGATTTCCAAGCTGAAAGTATCTTTTCTCCTCTCCTGGACCACTTTGTCCCTCACCTCATAGATTTCTGTTTTAACCTGCAATTGTATTTATCTCTACAGAGCATATTGGGAAGCAGTTTGCATAATGTCACTTTAAGCTAGAAGAAATTGGATGCTGCATGTCAAACACAGCCAAGACCATGCCAGATGCCTTTAAGAACATCGTAGGATGTTTGGTGGATAAATGGGTAGCTGCTGTCAGTGACATGAAGCAACACAGTCTCCATGACTTCAGAGCCCTTGTGTCACCACATGTCACAGCAAGCAACATGATTAAATACATGCAGCAGCCAACACACAATGGTCTTAATAAAGGTAAAAAAAAAGGACCCTCTTTTTTCAGTAAATTGCTGCCTTGGAATATGTTCCACAGGGTCATGTTCAAAAGATCCGATGCTTCATCAGTCTTTGCAAATACATTGATTCCAGCCTGGCCGGAATTTAATAACATGGAAAATGTCCTCTTACCGCTGCACTGGGGATATCACAAGCTGTAATTAGTTAACGATCCTAATGTTTCGAGTCTCTTTGGATGAATAATTTCCTTGTTGAAAACTGAAGCTTTGTGTTAACCAAATTATTCCTATTTGGCTGAGGATTGTTTTTGGAAAAAAGAACAAAAATGTTTGTTTTATTATGCACAGAAGGCATCAAATTTTCAATTTGATGGGAACAACCCTGGCTGTGCTTAACTTAAAAACAAATAAAAGTAAAGCAAATAACATGAAACAAATTATTCATTTTCTGGGTAAACAAAATATTGTACTTCACCAGACAGCTTGTGAAGAAAAACAATGGCTGGGATCAATGAAAGGAATACTCTGATTTGATTTTTCAGTATGGTTATCGTGAAAAAAATTTGCTCACAAAGCTGTGGGTGCTGGGTCTTTAGAGGATGTTTCTGAAAGACAGGGGCCCTCCCTCATCTGCTTAGTTGGTGTGTCGGTGCCGGCTCCCTGAGTCGGGCTCACCATGGATGTTGAATGGCTGAGACGCTGTCTCATAGTGAAGTTGAACATTTACAGCCTTGCAGGTCCTTAACAAATGCAGAGATCAGAGACGGGATTCATGTCAACTTCGTTTTCTAGCCTCGGCTACTGATACAGATTTCCTTTACAGTCAATGGAGGGAGGGAAAAACATTTCCAATGAAGATTTATCTCATCCCAAGACAGATACCTAAAAGAGACTGGATCCTTCATGGACATCCCTCTCTGTATCTACTATGTAAGGCGCTGGGACATGTCTTTTGGATGGGTAGAAATGTCTGAGATTAATCTCATCTTTATGTATTATTCCTTATGCCAGGGAAATTCTGTGCCAGATATTCCTCCTCATTATTTCTGCACTAAAAATGAACACCATTAGCAACCTGACATTTTCACTGAGAGGATCTGGTTCTCTTTTTACTTACACAGATATAAAAAAGGTGCATCTTCATTAAAGCCAACAGATTTTATCTAGTGTAAAGCTGGTGGAAGACAGCGGAGGTCTTTTATGTTCACTGTACACATGGTATGAAGAATGTCTGAGCACAGGCTTGGAACGTGTTAAGCATAAAAGGCAATTCATCCAGATACCTTTGCAGGCTACAGGAAATAATTGTTTCCAGCCAACACTTGAGCTGATTTTGCATATGGAAAGATTTGGAGTTAGTGGCGGCTTTTGTTCTCATCTCTTACCATACACTGCATGGTATATGCAGTGCAACTACCTAATTTTCTGACACCGTATGGACTAGGCCCTTTTTTTCCCAACAAGAAGTTGAGGTTCTTGCTTTAAGAGATGGTTGAGAAGAAAACAAGAGTATCACTCCCTAAACTTTTCAATCTGTTAACATGAGATGGAGAAAACTTACAAGATGTCTTCTACAGCACCTTGCCCTTAACAAGTGATGATGGTGAATATGTATGCCACAAAAGTTGTGGCACTTCAAGCACTCTGTTCCCTAACTGTGAAGAGTGTAGTGAAATGAATGAGTGAATCTCTCTGTCTTTGTGAGGGAATAGCCTGTCTGCACAGCCAAAAAACCACCAATGCCAAGGTGAGGGCCAGTGATCCACCAAGTCAGGATGGGTAAGTCGTCTCTTCTCTCATTGCTTTTCTCTCCCACCTCATCCTTTTATTTTGTTTGCTCTTGCTCTTTGGGAACAGGAGCTGTTCCTGGCTGTGTGTCTGCACGAGGCAGTAATGGGCTCATCTCCACTGGGTTTTTTGTTACAACAGATGAACCTCAATGAACAACAACAATACTAATGCAGGGCAGAAGTGGAAAATAATAGCAGTTTAGGATTGCATCACTGAAGACTCAAAACTTTCATTTTTTGAGGACCTACATTGCAGTCCTGTCCTTTGAATGGTTAGACTCAGCTATGAGTCACAGGGGTTTTGTGCAATGATTAAGAGCTGAGGTGTACACCAGGCTAATTATACTGTTGGTTGTGGTCCAGTGATGACTTAAATTTGCAACTTATTAGAGGGTTTATTGGATTGCCAACCCAAGCATTTCTTAGAATAAACAGTTTTCCCTTAATTTTGTTGAAACTTCACGTGATTATAATATGATGGTTAAAGGCAATAAAATTTCAGCATGTTAAATATCATAAGCTTTGGATGTTCAGTAAAGCAGAACTAATCTAGTTTTAAAGCAGAAGGCTTTCCTCTAACACATGGAGTTTGCTGAGGAAACCAGCCCTTAGTCCAGCTGGAGGCAGAGAGAGCATGAGGGATTTGGTTGTAGTGCAACACCCAGATGATGCTGGGGACCTTGGCATCTGGGCCATGTCTGCGGACAACATCTCTTCCTGCAGCAGCTCCTCTGCAGCAGCATTTGGTTTGCAAGAGGGAAGAAGCCAAGTGTTTGGAAACGCCTGCTCCTCCTGCATCCAAGACCCAGTTTTAACCTGGTCTGGGTTCAAGCTTTGTTGGAAAGAACAAATCTGGTATTGGTTGTAAACTTGTGAAGTCTTCTGGGTACATAATCAGATTTCTAGCTGAGCAATAGGAAGTAAATTCTGATCCCGTCTACATATCTACAACTTTCCGTGGTTCAGGAAGAAAAGTTTAGTCTTATTGTTAAAGAAGACTGAAAAACGAAGTTTCCCTTGAGAAATTCTGATATTTAGACACTAGTTTTCATTACAAATTTGGATGAAAAATTAAAAGATCAAAACTTTTGGAAAACAAAAGCTTCAAACATGTATTGATCTATAAATGTCAAGTTGCATTGTTTCAACACGCTTATTCTAAGATGTTTTGACTGTCTCTGACTGACAGCATTTGTTTGAGTGTATTGACACTTTGGGATTTGGTTATTGGTAATCTCTGTGCCTGTGTTGGACCATAACATTTTGGGGTGTAAGTCCATACTCCAGTTATGCACAGCTGAATCTCAGTGCCTCATGATAGTTCAAAGAGGGCAAATAACCTGTAATGAATGAGGAAAAAGTAATGGGGCTCACTCTGATCACTCAGATGCAGAGTTTTAGGTTGACTTGGTCCAATCAAATATTTTCCTTTTCTTTATATAAAATTATTTCAAAATTATTTTTCTCCAGAAAACTTAGACTACGATGGGACTGAGTTTTCTGAGGTAAAAACTTCAACAAGGTTTGTGGTTCATGTTGAGGATTCTTATACCTTTGCTCTCCAGTTATTCAGTTTTCAATGCAGTTTCACATATCTATTTATTTTGTGTTTGTACAAGAAGAGAAATAATGTAGTCACTGTGCTGCCAAGATTTTTTTTCTAGTTGGGGTGCAGTGAACTCATCTTCCACATTTTGAAACAGATGTGGGTATGTTTTTTGCTTTAAGCCCACCTTAGTCTTGTGACTTCCCTCCCTTTTAATCTATCTGTCAGATTTACAGTGGATATTGATATCAGCATTCATAACAGACTTTTGGAGCTACTATAATCATGACAAGGATTGCAAGGGCAGGCCTTAACTTTTGGTAAGCTATCTGATATGATTGGAGAAGCAGAGAAGGTTTCAAACCCCTCAGCCGCCAAGGCATATTTGGTGTTTTTCAGCTTAATCAGTGGGTCTAAGAGAAAGGCAACACAAGCGTTGCGAGATCCCTGTCCCCTGGCAGGCATCTTGGGTCCTCCCTGGGGCTGGCTGGGAGCAGTGGGGGTCTCACCCTCGGGGATGCCCACCTTCAACTGCTGCCGCAGGTCAGACGAGCTGGCCTCTCCCTCTCTGCTGCTCGGAGACCCTCTGGGATCAGCTGGGCTGAGATATGTAAATATTGGACAGATAACACGCAGAGAGAGGAATCCTGCTCTTGTCAACAAAAATCAAGTCAGGCCTGAGCTTTCTCTCTGAAGAAGGAAACATTGCTCCCCTGTGCCTTTCACCAGATGTGGGATTTGCCCTGACCCTGGTGGTACTCGTGACCCCTCTCCAGGGCGTCAGAATTTGGGCGCTGTGCTGTGGCCAAGGCTGAATCATCACTCTTGGCTCTGCTCCTGCGTCTTGATGCTCTGTGCTTGCTGTCACATTTCTTATTCAGAGTTAAAACTCTTGAGTGCAAGTGATCTGTTCTTATTGATTTGAAAAGGCTGAACTTTAAATAGCTGTTGTTTAACATCCTGGAACATTAATATCAGATTAGAAATATGTCCCTGACTTGTAGCCCTGAACATTGGAAAAAATATGTATCAAACAATTCTGCTCTTCCAGGATCATTTGTGACAGTATTGCCCTGCAATAATGAATTAACACTGTGGTTAGGATTCCTTTTGCTGGGCTAAACAGAACTAGAGAGGACAATCTGATCACTCATCCCAGTTCCCCTCAATCTCAGGAAACCATGGAGCAAAGACTGAAGTCAGAAGCACCCACAAGAGCAAACACCCTGTGTCTCCAGTCTAACACAGTCGAGAAAATGCTTGTCAGCATCCTATGACAAGCTTAAGACCTTTTGGAAACATTAGACCAAAACCCTTAAAAAATCCTTTGTGTCACAGAAGAGAGCAGGAAACATCATAAACTGCTGGTACAGTTTGTTATTTTCTTTCTCTTAGCAGTTTTCTTAAATGAATCTGAACTATATGTTTATTATCACCTTTTTTTCTGGTCCAGTAAGTACATATGTATTACTGGACCAGATATTGTAATACATATCCATGTATGCACACGACCTTTTAGTGGATATGTTTATGTGATTTATGTGCATGCATACTCACGTACCTTTTAGCTGCTCTCACTTTTCAGTTAAGACAAGTTATTCTTTTAGTCAGTAAACTTTCTGATAGTAGGAGTGTGGCTTTTAGGTTTTATCGTGAAATGTTCTTAAATGGTTCCAAACCTCCATTTTCCACTGCCCCCCAATTCAGGTGCTCCCTTCTGGCTCATTTGGCACATAACCGTTTTCAGTGCAGAGCGATTTATTATCCTACCTTTTAAAGCAGCAGGTAGATGGAGTCTTGGTTTGGGTTGTGTATTTTCTCCGCATACGGCAAATGTGATCAAATTGGAGTTACTGCATTGTGTCACTAGGTAACTTTCAGGTGCTTGAGAGGTTTGTCTTTAAGTGGTGCAATGAGGTTTTATATTTGCGTCTCATAGATGCAACCCCTTTTGAATTTTCCTTTTTCCACAACATGTTATTCTGCTCACTAGATAGTAACTGTTCCAATAGTCACCATATCTCACACAAACTCTTTCTTTCTAAATGTCATCGGTAACTGTAATGATCAAATGAAAGTAAATTGTGCTAGAAAAGGACTTAGCAATTAAAAAAGCACGACAACAAACACCTCCCAGCCAAGCAGAACTGCAAACAACTCATTATAATTATTCCAGCCTGTTTGAACCTGCCTTCCTCTCACACACTCAGGCAGAGCCGCAAGGCACTTCTTCTCCATCAGGGCTGAATCAGTCTTTTGCTGACTTCTTATAATACAGTGTAGATAAGAGCTCTCCAGTGGTAATTTGCTTGAGTTCTTAATAAGGAGAGATTTTAGAAAGCACAGACTAGTGTACGCAATAAGCTAAATGTATCCATATCTGTAAATAAGCAGTTCAGAGTGCTGTTTCTTTCTCCCTTTTTCTTCCTTGTGCTTTAGACTGAAGCAATTAAAGGGTTTGGGTGCATTTTTTCCTCTTGGTTATTTAAGCTACATGCTCGTACAGTTTGCAAGATGCTGTTTTTACAGCTGTTCTCCAGGATTTGTGGTTGTGAACCAGGTGGTACTGCAAGAGCCCGAGGCTGCACAGCACGTAGCACTGTGAGCTGTGCTGCTCTCATGGACCACAGTGGCTGACCGAGGTCAGGGCTCGGGCGCTGCCCAGGCAGAGTATCCCAAGCAATTTGTACTTATCGGAGGATGTTTGACATGCATTTTATGCCTGGAGGGTGCAGATAGATTATTTCAGTGTACTGGAGTGCTATTCTCAACCTGAGCAAGGGCTTTCCAGAGAGACCAACAGGAGCTGCTCCAGCACGGAGCTCAGGGATGAGTTTAAGGCTGGGTTAGAGAAAGGGGTACTTTGAGGTCAAAGATGATGAGTAAAGTGATACCATATTCAGCACCTCCTCTCCTGGGTTATGAAGGAGTTTAGGTATGAAGGAACTCATAAAAAGTGAAAAGGGTGCTTTGAAGGCAACATCTTGGCTCCGTTACTCTATTCACGAAACATTGGAAATCAGTGGTGTTACATCATGACAACAAACTGGGAAGGCGAGCCCAGTGTTCTTGAGGTATGGCAGGAACACGTCTGCAGTTTGCTTTGTGAACAGCACAAAAAGCAGTTTGACACTGATCTTTACAACAAGTCATAGCCAGGAATGAAAATATTTGGGGAAGATCTTCTTGAATGGAGGTTACCAAATTGTGGCAGTTAGGATGCACAGAGCAGAAACTCAGTTGTTCATGAAGAGGTCTGTGTGCCCATTTTAACAGGGACAGTGAGGAAGCATGGTTTAAGTTGTGCAGTTTCATGGTTGGGCTGAGATGAGCCAAGGAGAAAGACGGGTTGGTTTTGCAATGAACTGTGCAGTGGCTAATGTGCATCCATTTATTTGGAGACTGCGGGTGAAATTCATCAGAAGGCCAGGTAGGATCTATGCACCAATTACATCCCACTCAAACCTTTGTGCACAGGAATGAATTTCACCTTGTCTGACCCATGAAGATGTGTGAATACTTATCTCCCTTTCCTTAAGACTTCATTTTTATAGTTTCAAATAGCTAGATTTTTCTTTTTCAATCGTAACTTTCCTTGATGTACATCTGTTTCCAGTTTAATACTTACCAGTAACTTGACATAAACAGCAGAGATGTCTTTTGTCTGCAGTTTAATATGGAGGCAACTGAATCATTTACTTTTATAAAGTGAAATCCATTTCTTCTCAAGTCTTCTGCAACTGAGGTAATGTTTGCAAAATGCTTTGAAAATGAAAAGCACTACAGTATATAAATATTAAGTATTATTTTTATATCTTCATAATCTATGCTTTTAAAATTAGTATGAAAAAATCCTATGAATACCCAAATGCCCAGTAAAATGCATATCCTTCTTCTAATCTTAATGCTTTATTTTCATCTCTGAATCCTCTTAATCTTTGAAATTAATTACCATGATTAAAAATGGGAGATGTGTTTTCCCAGAACAATCAAATTATTCTGTTGCAAATTTTCATATTCATTTCGCATCATTAGTTTAATTTCTTTTGATATTGAAACACACACACACACACTCACATTCCTGGATACAACAATTCTCTCTCTTTAGAATAAGATGGAGTCTTATTTTGCTACTTGCTGACTACAGCCAAAAGTGACCCCACACAGTGGTAACCTCAGAAGGAGAAGGAGGACTTACCTTGTGTGCCTCAGGGTCTCCTATATGGGCAAAGGCCATGACCACTGGCTTGTCAGCCAAAGCTCAGGAGAGTGCATTCATCCACCCATCCAAAATAATCGACCTATAAAAATGAGACCTTCAACAGACAGGGCATATTCACACTGCTGAATATGTGCCAGTGGAAGGGAATGATTACAGTTACAATAAGACTTATAAAAATGGCAATTTGAGTTTAGCCCAAAGTCCTGTTTCTTCTGTTCCTTGTGAACTGTCTGATTTCTACTCTAGCGTCAGAGAATGAAACGTGAGAGTACTTTTATTGTGTTGGGGAAGCAAAATGGAACAAAGACTGATACTTTAGTGCCTGACTGGTGAACAAGGCCAACACACATGTTTCCTGACAATCAAAGCAAGAGAAAATGCTTGCTGCGGTTGGGTTTTGATCCACTCTTCTCCAGATATTGCTCATATTTGGATCCAGGCTTGTGTCTTGTTTCTCTTCAGTGCCTACTGCAGGTTTGCACACCTGAGCCCCATTCCCTATTAACTGTTTACGAAGAGAAAAGGGAAAATATCCAAGTCCTTACACTGTCCAGATTTCCTGATCAGAACCAGTGGGAGAGAAGGGGAGAGGGAACTCTTTTAAAATATTAGTGTCAGTATGTTTCGAAGAGCCTCTACATGCAGCACTCACAACGTGAGGCTTTAAGGAAGTCAATTGAATGGTTCCCTAGGAAGATCTTGCTTTGATATAACACAGAGAGTTCCTTTTGTTGCAAAAATGGCAAGAAGAAAGGGGACAAAATGTGTGAGCTGAAAAGGAAGAGAGACTGAAATAGAGTCACATCACAGGTGCTGAAAATGGATCTTTTATTGTAGATCACAACAATACAGAATTTCTAATGCAGAAAGGATTTGAGAATAGAAAAGAAGGCATCCAGTGTGCAAGAAAGGCACAAGAAGATATGTCTTTTATTGCCCTTTAATTTTTTTCTGCCCCTCTCATCAGAACAAAGAGAAAGGTCAGGCATGAGATGTGGAGATTATTTTGGCAATACAGACACCGCTGTAGTGATATGTGACAGACAAAGCAGGGAGATCATCCATGTGGAAACCTCACAGAACTAATTGTAGGTCCAGAAATGGCCAGTTGGCTGCAGAAAGAGGTGCGTGCGTGTGGAGAAAGAGAGACAGCTTAGCCAAAAATGGAAAGAGAACCAGCCGTGCAAACAAACAAGAGCTGAAATGGGAGAAGCCTGCAAAGTGGTTAAGTTGAAGGGACACAGAATGTGGAGCCACAAAGCTGAATAGGATGGGGACAGCTGGGTTTCTATGGATTACACAGGAAAGTCCTTACAGAGAATCAAATAGCAGAATATTTGTGGTCTGGGGGATCTGGGCCAGAGGCTCAAAATGGCTGGGAAATATTTTGTTTATTCTTGAAGAGTCATTGAAGGAATGAAAATCACCTTCATCTACAACTTGCTATTAATTTTTTTTTTTTTTTGCAAAAGGATATTAGCAAATCTTGGATGGAGACTCTGAAAATGCACAGTTCTGAACCTAAAAAAAAAAAAAAAATTTGAATTCCAGTTTGAGGAAATCCTGATTTTCTTCTCAATATAGTAACCAACTGCAAATGACACACAACAAAGACTTTCCACAAACGCCTCGGCTCTGGATTGTGACAAGAGAGCTCAATATGACCACTGAGTTTCTTTGGCCATGGCATTCTCTGTCCTAGCGCTGGCCAAAGGGCAGGGAGGCACAGGACAGCACAGAGGATGATATGTGAGGGTGAGCGTGGCATTGAGAAACGCAGCCTGGTGAAATGTTGGAGTGCCCACTAGGAGCAAGGTGGAGCTTGGGGAGGGGAAGAGGGAGCCCTGGCATGTGGGAGTGTTGTTGAGTGTCCCCATGTGTGGATGGAGGTGTCCAACCCCAATGATGTCAAGGGTGGCTGGGCAAAACCTGAACGTTCATGTGGCCAGTATGTGGGAAGAGATCTACCCCTCCAAGTGTCCGGCAGGTAAGTGTGGGGCCAAGGGATATCAAGGGATGCTGAAGGAAGGGAGTCCGCAGAGCCATGGCCATTTTCTATTTAGTCATCGAGAGGGAAGGAAAGAAAGAGTGGGAGTAATCTGATATTTCCACATTTTCCAAAGCACAAAGTTCCAGGTTATCACTCAAATTAAAACGACAAAGCAAGTGACTACAAAACTGCATCTTGACCTCCCTTCCTCCCCCCCTTCTCAGTGCAGAGAGAGGATTAGCTGTAAGCTCTGATTCCATGGTCAGTGCCTGGACTCACTTTATTGCTTTGGAGTATTGCTTTATGGCTGTGGAAAGTACAGAAAAGCTTTTATGTAATGAAAGTTAGCCCAGGAAAAGGATCTGCTCTGATGAGATCCCCCAGAAGACAATACTAGTTCTAATTCCTCCAGTTTAACTTTCTACTTCCGGAGGATTTGCCAAGGAAGGAATTTAATTTTTTTCCCTAGATGAATGTATTAATATTTAATAAAAAGCAAAGCCAGATGACACTTCTAGAGAAAATAAAGAATTTACATAAACCTTTTGCTCTGTTTGAACAGAACAAGATAAATTGAGGGGGTTTAACTCAGATATTTTTTTCTTTTCTAAAAAATAATAACAATAAAATACCCGAAAGGCTTCAACTTCAGAAAATGGGATTTTGTGTTACTCCATATCAAGTCATCTTGGGGCTTAAAGAATGTATTACATCCTCTTCCCCACTAATTTGTCTCCTGATTCTGGCTTGCCTTCCTAGCCTGTGCTTGCCCCTGGTACCAGGCTCTGGGACATGGCTTACCAAGAAAGCATTGAGTCAAAGGAGGTTTTACCACCTCAGACTGTCTCCTCATACTCTGTGTGACTGCAGCTAAGGCCTTTTACTTAGCCATTTCTCAGCATTTTTACTCATGAATGTTTGCTGTTTACCCCCTTTTACAAGAGACTCCTGAGGACCTGTGTCATTTTTTTGAGGTCCTTCTAAGGTAAGTCTAAAAGTTTACAAGGACTATTTTAAAGAAAACCAACAGTTCACTCTCAGGGAAGCAAAAATGAACTGTAAAACTTTCTGCCAGTGGGTAGGTCTGCCTGATGCCAAGCTCACTTCTCCTCCCTTTGGTTTTTGTTCAATAGCCTCTGTCCGTTCAAATACGATCTCCATCTGGGTGCTG
The DNA here is from genome assembly GCF_035582795.1 of Mycteria americana. Classification (NCBI taxonomy): domain Eukaryota; kingdom Metazoa; phylum Chordata; class Aves; order Ciconiiformes; family Ciconiidae; genus Mycteria; species Mycteria americana. Next base: position 12,774,724 of record NC_134370.1, read on the forward strand.
GGGGACAGAGATTTTACCACAACAATTGACAGGGACTGCAAAAGTAATGGATGACGTGATACAGCATCTCCAGCTTGGTACATTGAAGAAATGTTTGACTTTAGAGTGCCTTCACACTAACCCATTTCACTGTTTTTCTCTTCCCTCCACTTGTTTGTACCCTGTAGAGGGGAGACCATCAGTAAAAGACTGTTCAGTTACAGATAATTTTCCTCCTTGCTCACCATTTTGCTGAAAAGACTGCACAGAGACATTTGCTAACTCTATTTTAGAAGTCTATATCAAGTCTCCTACCAGGACCCTGCACAGTCTTTTTCAGTATCACTTCACTCTCCTTTGCCAAGCTTTTAAACAAAAATAAACCAAGATAATGTGAATAAATCATCTTCTCTCCTTTCCAGCTCAGCACCAGTGGAAGACTGTGGTAAGTTATTGTGTTTTTAACTACGAACCTGTCTGGCTCTTTGTCATTTATCTTGTGTCTCCCACTCTGGTCTGGCTCAAGGCTGAACATTAGCAAATGATGAATGTGGGGCTGTCTCTCTTGGTTTGTACTGGCATTATTAACCCATATTCTCCTGAATATTTCATACCATAATACATTATTCATGAGTTGCTGAAGTTGTGGCAATTGACTCTCAGGTTAGCTACCCTGTGTGTGGGGGCAGGAGAGAAATGTTTGCTATCGATGGGTAATCCCTATTTTGCATTCTCAAGGATTTTCCTTACCCCTGTGATTCTGAGTACTGTAAAGCAGATTAGCTGGTGTAAATTGGCTATTTCACATATATTTACACCAATATCTGTCCTAATGATTTTTTTTCACGTGGCTACGGTTTCATATTTTGATTTACTGTGATTCTAAGAACCCCAAGAACCAATTGTGGAATCTGACAACTCTGTAGCTGTAATATATAGTCAGCTTTCTGTTGATTAAATAATGATCTATTAACTATTATCCTCTTTTTCCTTTGTTCCCTATATATCTATTATTTTCTATTTTTTTCAGTTTGTATTATTTTTTCCCCTTGATACATCGCCTCAGAAAACAGCTGCTACATACAGATAGCAGCAACAGAAAAAGACAGATCTTGTATTCCCCCCCAGACATGGCCAAGCTTGCATGAGGCAAATCTCTGGAGGTCCAGAGTTCAGTAACTCGGCAGACAGAGTTGGACTCTGAAGGTGTGATGGTTTCTTATTGTGTATGCAAGAGGCGAGGTCTTTGAATTCAGTCTGGAAGTGAGTGAAGAGCCATCCTTGTATGATACTGTGTTTTACTTTCTGTTTAGGTGTACATGTCACAGAGCAATAGCTTTATGCCTGATGTTTCTCCAGGAAACCTCTCACTGAGAAGCAGTTCATAGCGAGTGCCAACACCACGTGTACATAGACTGGGGTCTTCCTGGGAAACTGAGGCATCTCTCTGCTGATCTCCTGACCATGAAGCAGACTTCATTTTCAGATTGATGGACATGTGATTCACATGTGTGGTGACAAATGAGCATATTCTGATATCAGGTCTGGAGAAATGTTGACAGCTGTTGCTCATCTGTGAGCTTTAGGCTTTCTCATCTTCTCTTTCTAACTGCATGATTGCTGGAATGGATGACCAATGACTGTGGGATATCTCCAAGCAAACAGCTGGCACAGATTTCAGGATGTTTATTTCAAGGACTACACCCTGCATTTTGTTCCTTTAAAAAAATAAAATGGTGAACACTTTTGACTCACTTTAGGCCAAGAAATTCTCCAGAATTTGTCCTATTTCCTCCCCTGAGCTCCTGTGCAATGGTGGAACATGGTCCATATCACCACTGCCTTCAACCTGCAGAACTACTCTATTTTGTGCTCCTAAAAGATAGCAGTTAGATGCTCTGGTAGAAACTAAGGGAAGGACCATAAATCTCTGCTGCTAGCACCAGTCTAAGTAGATGAGGTAGAAAAATGATGAATTGAGGAAACATGAGTACTGAGAAATGGAAAGATGTGCCAGTATCCCCAGTCATATGCTCCATCCTCCTGCAGCAGAGGTGGCTACGCTTCTGTCGTCAAGGAAGTACAACCCAAAAATGGATTATGTTGCCTGCAGCTGTTTGCATATGTACAAAATCATAACGAAGAGATCATCTCCAGGAGAGCTCAGGGTCATGGCTGGAGGAGCTGGATTTTTCTGCAGAACATCTGCAGATCCCACTGCAGTGATGATTACAAAGCTGTGTGTCATGTAATGAGGGGCTAAATATGGCTGAGACTAGAGGCTCTGTAGGTAGATTGTTAATGAGGTGTTAATTGGGTAAGAAAAAAGAGAAAGAGGGAAATGAGTAGGGAGGCTAGTGTATCTGATTCAGAAGAGCTCTGAAATGTGGAGTCATACAGGATATTTTTGGCTCCAGCTCGTATTCCTTCATTCTCACCTGTGTAGGAGATGAATCTTTCCTGTGACTTAGCTGGAGACCTCGTTGTTCAGCATGACCACTCTGCTGGTGCATAGACATGGAGCTCAGGCACCATTTAATCTTGTTGCAGCTCAGTTGCTGCCAGCTCTGCCTACATGGAGGGAGGGAGCAGTTGATGGGCTGAATGTCTGGCAGGAGCTCCTGAGAGCTCCTCATGGATTCTGTGCTTGAAGTTAACTGATATGATTGGCTTGCTTACAGATCCCCTCTCCAGGGGTCTTGGTGTCCTCCTGACTTTGGGCTGTAGTGAGGGATGAAGTCTCACATGAAGTAAGGGTAGGGCAGGAGGGATCCAGGGGCCAAGAATGTCGGAGCAGAAGCTCTTGGAGCTGCAATCACATGCATAAAAGGCATTAGAGGTGAGCTAAAATACCCTGTCCCATCCTGCACAAATCATTTAACCTTCCTATTACTCAGCAGCCATGGCAGCAAAACAAACATTGACACTTGTTAATCACAGTTTTGGGGACTACTGGAGACAAGCCTAGGGGCTCCCAAAGGAAGGTGTTTTGAGTCTACATGCAACTCTGTCCACTGCCATCTTTTCTCTGCCATCAAAGGCTCACACCGGCAGCTGCTGCCTGAGATAATCTCATTATCTACCTATGCCCGTTGCAAGAAAGACCACAGATACTGTTTTTTGCTTCTGACCAATGGATGGTCTCCCAATCTCTAAATTGCCCAGTGACTCAGTTATTGTGGGTTCCCCTAACCATTCCATTACTCTGTGACAAGCATCTTCCCTCTTTCAGCTCTGATGAGAAACATTCTTCTTGCATCTCTGTCTTGCCAATACACTAGGGAATTATACACATTTGAAAAAAATCGACTCATTTCCTTCCTTCTTCTCTCCCATGTTGTCTTTTGATAATGGTTTTTATGGAAATATTTCACTTGAACATTGTCAATTTTTATATTAAGACATTATAAACTGTATACGAGTGGCCTTGGTTTCTCAATATTATTTAATTTTCTTTGAAATGTTTGCTTTTTTAAAAATATAACTATGGACTAAAACCTAGCAATTTAGATTTCAGTCATGGCATTAATTCAGACTTTTCATATGCCATAAATCAGTTCCTGTGGTTTAGTTTCCCTTTCTTTGAAACAGAGACCATATTATACCCCCAGTTGTTGCAGGGTGGGCAGCAAAATTATGGTAATCAATGATCATTCTTTAATTGACTGAGGATGGCCATACACATGCAAAAGACTAGTGTTCCATATATTCCTGGTGCCTATAATTTCCGCCTGCCTTTCAGGCTGAATGGCACTGAGTTGCTGTTCAAAACACATTTAGATCCTCTGGGTACAGCAGGATTTTCAAGATCTACAACCATGTGCAATGGAGGATGTGGTAAATACTGAAGTTGTTTCCTAAGTGAAATGAAGAAAACGAAAATTATACCAGTGCTGATGAAGGTGAGCTGCAAGCCTTAGATTTAAACAGGGAAAATGACAGCATTATCAGTCAAGTATCATGGCAACCAAGGAGTCTGGAATTTGGTGTCCACTTTCCAATCATATTGTCTCTTTACCTGGCATAACAAGGTACATTTTCCTTCGGGGAATTTAATCACTTCTCCACTGGAGGTCATTCCTGTTTAAGCACCTGACTGCGCTCAGGAACTTGAGGAATTCAAATTGCTCCTGGATACCTGCACCTATATAATACTTGTATAGGAAAAAAAGAAAAAACTCAACAAACAAACCAACAGACAGCTCTGTGAAAGCCAGGCAGAAAAATCACAGTTGTATAAGACACCCTGTTTGTTATTGCTACATCTTGGTTGATACGAATTTCACGCTCACTGTTATCCAGTGGCTGGAGTTAAAATACTGTAAATCCAGGTCTTCTTTAGAGACAGCACAGGCCATTTTTTTGCACAGTGAGCTGAACGAAGGATGCTAGCAAGGCCAGAGGCTACCATGAAAAGTCATCTTTGAATGACACACTTGTCTTATTGTAGACGCATACACATGTACACATCTGCATTAGTCTGGGATGAGGGAACTGCAAAAGGCTTTAGAAGGATGGATTTAGTTAGCGACAACTTCTCTTTGTGGCAGAGAAACAAGATTATGATGTGAAATAAATCAGTGGCAGATTTAGAAAGTAGAAAGTCTGAGATCTGTAATACTTAATCCTTGACCTGTTGCTCAAATGATGGCAAGAGCAATCAGGCTACACTGGAATCCTCTTACTGAGTGTGTGATGAACACGTAATATATTTCTAAATTATGAACCAGAGGGGATTTATTCAGACCTGGTTTTCTTTTCTATCTGAGATAAGGACTAAGAACAACAGCTGCAAGATATAAATGTAAGACTATGGTTGATGCAGATAGGGGTACAACCTCTTCCTAGCAGATCCAGGAGGACTGCTTCCTTTAAATCATGTATATACACAATGTATGCAGTTTCTTTTATCATATAGGTATCAGCAATAGATCAAGCTATAACAAAGAAGGTTCTTCAGTTTTCCTGACTGGAGGGCTGTACCTATCTAGGACTATATAATACAACAATGTGATGCTGTGCTATTGCTTTTATGCAAAGCTTTTAAGCTTAATTGTGTGGCCTACACATGATCTTTACTCTTTCATTTCTTCATTGAATTTAAATCACAGATTTGAAAGCGTCTGCATTTTAGTCAGTTTCTTGCGTGCTTTTAAAACCAAATGGAGGATGGATTAAATACTGTTTAAAAACAAAAAAAAGTGTTTGATGTATCATTATTCAGAAAGTCACAGCAGGGTTTAAAACCATGTTTATACTGGACATATTACTAGTCCAGTGGGAATCAACCAAATTTCTCACCCTGCTGCTAAATTTCACTGAATATGAGAGTCAACGAATATCATTCAAGCAGTATCATCCTGGGCTCTTCTTTTCTCCAGCAAGACAGAGAACTGGGACGGGACTTTAGAGGTAATTGCATGTCACCATGGAGAGGTCTCTCACAGAAACTTTCCAAAAGCCAAGCTCTGATGAATAAAGTGGTAGGACACTTGGAGTAGCGGCTCTGTTAGATAGGATTGCAGTGTGGTTATCTATGCCTGGGACTTGGAAATGCTCATCACAGCATCATCTTCTGTTTCCAAATCCCTCCAGGGCTATAGGTATGTGACACAGGATTCAAGCCCCACTTCAAGAAAAGTGGTTTTGCTTTTGCTGAATTTCAGTGTCAGGAACCTGTGTGTGTAACCTGTGCTCAGCTCATCCTTTGCTTGGAAGTTACCAAACATCACTGTATTTCTCCGGCACAGTGCTTCAGGTGCCTCTGAGTCTGTTTCTGGGTATGCCCAAATGTACTTTAATGTGGAAAACAATGCTTTGTATTTAATCCTCTTCCCACATAAACATGTATCTGCACAATATGGTCTGAGACCTTGGAGATGGTTTGTAGTCTGAGGACAGGAAAACAAAAACTGGAGGAGCTTGTTTATGTTGGGTAGGTGACAGAAGGGGCTGCAATGTGAAGGATGCTGTTTGGAAAGGAGACAGACATTAATGACATGAGTGGTTGTCAGACGTAATAATCCCTCAGGGCTATTTTCATTAATGCACAGTGTCTCACAGCCCTGTATCTGTTGCAGTGCCACTTCCTCCTCCACAGCTGCACCTCAGAGAGGGGTGTGTGTAGGGAAGAGGAGGTTGGGAGCTTTGCTTGGTTGTCTTCCACGTGAGGGAAATCCATACCTGCTATTCAACAGAATTTAGCAGTCCCCTTAGGGCTGCTACAGTGACATAAACAGGATTTATGCAGAGGAGCAGAATTTGGCCCTTTTGGTCCCCCAGAATGTGTGAATCTGACCCTTGGGTGTTATATCCTTCCATGGAGAAGATGTCCCTCAGTCCGCTTCTTGTTTGACTTTTTTTCTTATCTTTATTTAAGACTCTTTTGTTATACAATATGTTTATTTCTAGAAGTTATATAAAGGACAGTAAAAACCTTTCTGCTTTAAACATAATGAACTCAAAATCAGAAGTAAGAAAAAGCATGCTGTCTCCTATAAATGTGTTATAGGTCATGTAAATCATGTTAAAAGTTGGAATTAGATAGACAGGGAATCTTGCACAACAAAGTGCTATGTATAATATGCTGTTTCACACACACACTTTCTCTCCAAAAGCTGAAGGCAAAGTATCTCTTCTCCCTGCCATCTCCTTGCTTCAAAGCCCTCCCCAAACTGCAGTCTGTTCAATGCCACAACACTTGCTAGAGACTTCAGTCAGGTCCATGCCTCAGTGAAGTAAACTGGGAGCAGAGGAGACTTCTTCTTGCTGGTATGAGAAATATTGGACTGAAATGATTTAACAGCAGACATTAGGGAACTAATTCTGCATTTCCCACTTTTGACTGATAGAAAAATGGCAGCTGCCAGACATGGAAATTGATTTTCTAATGTGATTGCTCTGGACCATCCTGCAGTTAAGAGGGCTTCTTTATTTTTATTTTTTTCAAACAGAGACACTTTGCTGCATTGGAACATATGAAGTGTAGGAAAGTCTTTGCTCTGAGTTTGTCTTGAGTGATTGCCTTCTCTTTGTGACTGAGTTTAGCTGCAGTTAGCAAGGGATCATGCTTATACAGTTCAAGAAATCAGGCTGAATTGGTTGGTGAGGGAGATGGAGGATGGATACTCTTCAGTTAGATACTTGACTGTACTATCCCCTTCACAGGCTCGTCACAGGGGAATGAAGGAAGGTAACAGAAAGCCTGTGCATTTCTTGTGGGGAGGCTAGTAGAAGGTATTTTAACAGAAATTTATGCCATCAACTACATTTTTCCTTTGAACTCTTCTGAAACTCGTACCAGAATTGCTAGCTTGTACTGTTGCTGCTGCTGCTGGCACATAGTAATTTCTAGGATATCTACTCATGGATGACAACCTTAACGTGCTAGGTGCTGTACAAACACCAGCCTTCAGTGGATAAGGTTGTAATTAAATATATTCCCACAGATCATGAAATATAACCTGAAGGGATTTAAAATGGGCCCTTCCACCCTGAAATACAAGTCTGACTCATCTCAGCGCAAGAACTGACCCGTGTAAGTGGAACTGAAAGCAGGCCAATGCAGAGGGAGTTGTGCAGCTGAAGGAATGGCTGTTAAGCTGCAGGTGCGTCCATCCCCCACAGAGATGCGTCAAACTCCTCCATCACACTGGTGGAAATTGAATCATGTGAGCTCAAAGATAAAGGAGGGTGGTATGCCTATTGCTGTCTCTGTCCAGCTTCAGTTTCCATTTTGACTTCAGTGCCTTGCTGTCTGCGTTAAGCAGAAGGCTGTAATTTATCTCCCTCGTGACTAGAAATTTGACCACAGAGTTGTTCTCACACTTGTTCTTCATCTCCTTTTAATTTTCCTTCTATTACTGCAGTCACCTTCCCTTCATCCCACCCTGGGGCATCCCATGATTGCTGTTGAAGGAAGACAAATTGCTGTGCTATTGCATGGATGGGGTCTCCAAATTACTGCCAACACTCGCCTCAGTATGTGTTCCCCCTGCTTTGGACAGTCCTCTCTCCCCTTCCTCCTCCTTCCCTGGGGAGAGGCCAGGAAGGCTGCAGGGGACAGAAGGTGGTTGTTTTGAGTCATAGTGGTTTTACAACACTTGGCATGTCCAGCCAACAATGACTGAAGGTGTGTGGTGTGGGCCATGGGATCTGGCAGTGAAATCCTGCTGAAATCCTGGAGGTTTCTGTCCTAGAGGTCACCTTAGAGTAGTGATATCCCGGGTCCTGGGACTGGGCAACCCTGGAGCCTCTCCTCATCCAGCAGCATGTTTGCTGTGCTGGGATCCCTGTAGGAAAGGTGTGGGGATTTTGCTGCTATCATTGTAATCAGGCCTTGATGGGCACTGTCGCTAATATTAGCACTGTAGAGGCAGGTGTTTTAGCTCATGACACCACTCTGGGTCTATCTATAATCAGGTTGGAGGTATTTCCTGCTGCCTCTGCAGTCGGACTTCCTCTTTCAGGAAGGGATGAGGATGAGTCAGTCTCTTTCTCCGCTGAATTTCAAAGATGTCTGTATACTTGCTTGGAAAGGGTTCCCAAAGTCAGAGAGCTCATATTGGCTGAGCAGCATCCCCCCCTTCTGGGAGTACCTCATTAATTTATGGGCTGCTAATTTCCATGGAAGTATCTTTTGTGAACAAAATCTCCCCCAAAGTCCCTGCCTCTTTGTCAGCAAGCATCAGAAGCTTGTAGCGAAGCCTTGTATTACTAAGATTTCATTACTTACACTAAATATACTCCAGAGCATTTATTAATGTACTGTAAAGCAAAAGGAATAATTAAAAATAAACTACGCTTGTCAAAGAAATAAAGTGCATCTTATGCTGCATGATCCTAGCTTTTTTTGATAATTGCCCTTGTTCATTTTGCCATTAATTCAGGGAGTGAAAGAATTGCATTATGGTCTGCAAGATGTTAGAACAGTTTAATGATGCTTTTCTTTAAAGAACAAGGATCAGCACCTTCATTTTCCGTAAGTGGAGAGCCAATGACAGAAACCCTCAAGTCTTTTACATCAGAATTTTAATAGCATAAATGATTTCAAGAAAAGATTATAAAGGCTCAGACCACTGTACATAGTCTACCTATTTGAAATAGAAGCAGTCCTCAAAACATTTAGTGACCTTTCTCCAGGTTGAACATGTTTTCTCTGGTAGGTTAACCTTCTTGCTTCTAAAATGGAAGCTTCCAAAATTGTCATTCATAGCCCAAATTGCAGGTTCCTTCTTGGTAAAACATCTTTTCTGCCATTCTGGCAAGACAGTGACCAGTAGAAATAAGGACAACATTAAAACCTAACAGCTGGAGACCATATTAAGAGATGTTCCCATTCCCCATAGCATGACATCTTTAGAGCTGAGCCTGTACAGAAACAAGAAATGCATTTTAAATTCAATCAAGCTATTATATTGTGTCAACCTGTGGAACAGAACTGCACTTGCTTATCTTTCCCTCAGTGTCTCTATCTGACAGGAATATAGGAAGAATTGCCTCCAATCCCATTAATGCACTCAGGCCCATTCAGTTGTATTGTTTTCCCAATGGAAAATTAGGGAAATTAAAAAAAAAAAAAAAAGTGCTTATGGAAATGCTGCCAATACATGCAGATGGAATTCAAGAAAAAAGCATCATTCATATATAGTAGCTGTTGGGGTTTTTTTGCTTTTGTTCAAAATGGACTTGCTTCTCATTTCTTTACTCCAGGGAAAGAGACATTTGCAACTAACGATGTTTGCAACTAGAAGAATAATTAGGAAGAACAACAGCATATATCTCAGAACTAGCAGTACATTTTGAGCTTGTTCTCTATGGCTTTTTTTTGTCCTGACCTAATGGGATGTGTTTCTCAGATGTAAATGATGTGGAATGGGGGGTTGTTTATGGAGCAATTGCTTGCCAGAAGATGTTTGCATGCTAAAATGCTGCTCCACTGGTTAAGTTTAAACCATTAAGGAAGAGAATAACCCATCCTATTCATAAAGATAGGCCTGAATGAAAATCTGTGATTCAAATGCACTGCCAAGTCTGTATTTTTTTCTGCCTTTACCAGCTGAATTCATGTGTTGCAGTGAAAATGGTGTTTTATTCCTATTTTACCAGTGTATCACTGGATGAACTTGAGAAAATCCTCATCCCTTGTGTCTTCACCTGCACAAGATCACTGTCCATTTATGAACCCTTTTCAATACTTTCAAAGCATGGCTGGGCCCAAAGAGTTGTGGTAAATGGAGTTAAATCCAGTTGGCGGCTGGTCACAAGTGGTGTTCCCCAGAGCTCAGTACTGTTGGGGGCCAGTTCTGTTTAATATCTTTATCAGTGATCTGGACGAGGGGATCAAGTGCACCCTCAGTAAGTTTGCAGAAGACACCAAGCTGGGTGGCAGTGTTGATCTCCTTGAGGGCAGGAAGGTTCCACAGGGCGATCCGGACAGGCTGGATCAATGGGCCGAGGTCAATTGTATGAGATATTCTAAAGTTAAGTGCAAGGTCCTGCACTTGGGTCACAACAATCCCATGCAACACTACAGGCTTGGGGAAGAGTGGCTGGAAAGCTGCCTGGCAGAAAAGGACCTGGGCGTGTTGGTCAGCAGCTGGCTGAATATGAGCCAGCAGTGTGCCCAGGTGGCCAAGAAGGCCAATAGCATTCTGGCTTGTATCAAAAATAACGTGGCCAGCAGGACTAGGGAAGTGATCGTGCTCCTGTACTCGGCACTGGTGAGGCCGCACCTCGAATACTGTGTTCAGTTTTGGGCCTCTAACTACAAGAGAGACATTGAGGTGCTGGAGTGTGTCCAGAGAAGGGCAGCAAAGATGGTGAAGGGTCTGGAGCACAAGTCTGATGAGGAGCGGCTGAGGGAACTGGGGTTATTTAGCCTGGAGAAAAGGAGGTTAGGGGAGACCTTATGGCTCTCTACAACTACCTGAAAGGAGGTTGTAGAGAGGTGGGGGTCGGTCTCTTCTCCCAGGTAACAAGTGATAGGACAAGAGTAAATGGCCTCAAGTTGCACCAGGGGAGGTTTAGATTGGATATTAGGAATAATTTCTTCACCGAAAAGGTGGTCAAGCATTGGAACAGGCTGCCCAGGGAAATGGTTGAGTTGCTGTCCCTGGAGGTATTTAAAAGATGTGTAGATGTGGTGCTTAGGGACATGGTTTAGTGGTGGACTTGGCGGTGTTAGGTTAATGCTTGGACTAGGTGATCTTAAAGGTCTTTTCCAACCTAAACGATTCTATGATTCTATAATTCTATGATTCTATGTTTTCAAGAATAATGTTACCTGTATCTTATAGAACAATTTTCACCAGAAGTCATCAAAGTACCTAAAAAAGTAATGTAGGAAAAATGATGTAGGAAAGATGATGTGGAGAAGCCATCCCCAGGTGATCCCAAGGCCAGAGGCAGGAAATGAGCACATCTCCACTAACTGGAGAGAGTCTTGGTCCAGTAAACTGCCTTCTTGAGGTACAGTTTGACATCTTTCTGACACCAGGAAAAAGCTTCCACCATTACCCCCATACAGTCCCCCAGGAGAATTTGCCTGGCCTCCATCCAGCCTCTGCACAAGGGGTTGGACTGTTATTCCCAGTGGTCTGATCTTTCACGTCTTTAGCTCCAAATTGACAAACAGAACAATGGCCAAACAGGTCTCATGGACAAGGGAAATCTGGCGCAGGGTTTCTCATCCTTGCCTTGTCTGACTCACAGAGGAAGGATGCTTTCATGTTTTTGGTCCTTAGGTGGTTCTTAGGGGCTCTGGAGTCAAGATGCAGTGCTGAAGATTCCTTTTTGGATATCTAACCACTCTTCCCCGTGCCTCAGTTTCCCTCTTATTTCCCTCTTTTGACACTTTGCCTTTTGGAGTCTGCTTTAATGTAATCTTTTCTAGCAGAAACCTGTTCCATGTTTGCACAGTACCTTGCATGGTGAGATCCTGAGGCAACTGTAGCTGATAAAAATAATAAAATCCTTTGAGAAAGGGTAGCAAATTTGTTTCCATGCTACTGAGATGCTTCTTGTTAAACCTTGAAATCTGTTCACCTATGGGTATGAATGAGATTCTGTATTTTTAGTCACAGTTCTCTTAGGATGAATATGGGCAATAGTTCTTGTAAAGTACTGGTACCTTGACAACAGACTAAGCCCAGTCCCTTTCCAGCCTTTTGTATTTTAAAAAAATTTGGGTTCTGAGAGGTTACGAGAGACTTTTATTTTCCTTGTGCCTTTATTCTACAATCTGATGCTGCAGATGAGAACAGAGAGAATAGAAGTTCGGAGAGCCATGGTTGTATATTTAAGACAAAGCAACAGAATTTAAAAATGTTTTCTTTTCTGCAAAATCAAATACATTCTTTTAATTTTATTTTTTTAATTGCAGCTGCTAGTTCAGCTGGAGGAAGAGGTCTGCACTTGGTTATGATAAAGACAAAATAAACAGCTTTCCTACAGTGCGCATCCAAACCAGATTTTCTTGCCCTCAAGAGGGAAAGGACTCTAAACCAAGGGAGGAAATCTCAGCTGGGGTCAGCACGGGCACATGTTCAGGCTTTCAGCTGTGGCTCCTCCTGTAGCTCCTGCAGGCAGGAGTGATCCAAACCGCCTCCTTCTCAAGGCTGCTTGGACCTGCCTCCTTGTGTAGTTGGTGAAGAGCAAAGCCTGGAGCTTTTCAGTTGTGTACATGTGGTATGAAGTTGGAGCATGGCACACTTCTTGTTGCATAAAGACAGTCAGACATTCTCCACTAGACAGTGAAAGGAATTGCTCAAAACCGTCTTGAACTTAGGTACCAAACCAGCCTTTTAAGGTCTGTGCTTGGCTTTCTCTGCCAGGGCTGGAGCAGTTCCTTTCTGGAAGCCTTCTGAATGTGTAGGAAAGGGTTGTATTTGCTGGGGGCAAATGCTGATGCAAGCCAGCAGAGGTGGACTTTACTCATAGTGCTGGCTGAGGGAGGCAAAAGCTTTGAGGAATGAATGCAGAAGCAACCTGCAAGATTTAGACACTGCCAAGAATCTAAGGTCTGCAAGAAGATGCTCAGATCCTTGGTTGGAGTTATGGGCAGCAGAGCAGTGAGGTGTGCAGTAACTGAGAAAGGGGATGACAAAGAGGGTGCGAAAGGTGAGCTCTGCTTTAACCTGTGTTTGAACTTTTGCTAACAGCCAGACAGGAGAGAAGGAATGGTTGAGAGACAGGCTGTGTGAGGGCTGACTTATGGTTGTACTGTTTTGTTTCTCTTTTGAGATATCAGTGGAGACCTATGCAAAGATAGCAGTGAAGCAGAAGGAAGAGAAAAAGCAGAACAATTAGAGCTGATTAAGAAGAAACAGAATTTCCCTTTACTTGAATCGAGTCAGGGACTCAATTAAAACCAGATTCATTTTAGAAAGAGTTAAAAAGTTCCCACTGCCACATGCCCAGGGGCCACTGGAATGATATAAATTATTCAGGTTATTCAGTTTCTCATGGATTGGCCTTTTTTTCTGCATTATGTATGCAAACCAGACACCTGTCCACACAGTGCGTACTTGGAATGTATAGAACGCGTGCTCCTAAACATGTGATAGTTCAACTATTCACCTTAAGTGTTTGGTAGCCTCAGATTGCTCATCTGTCTCCTCTGCAGAAAGGAAAGGTTCTTTTCTGCCCTGTTTGCAAAGGTTTGCCCTGTTGTTTTTATTCAGGCAACTTAATCCTAGATTCCCCCCTCATTTGCTGGGGAAGCCTGACAGGACACAGCAAGAAGGAGCAGTCTGGTCTGCAGGCTGCTCCAGGTGGTTTGTGTCCTGCTTGCCGAGTAAATTGGTGCTGGTACAACAGTCTTCATATAGCAGTCACAGCTGGACTGTATGTACTGCCATAGCCAGGGACCTTGCCTTCCACAAGGCCAGTGGCTCTTTCTTACTGGGAAGCCCCCAGTCTCTGAATATAGTGGTTTTAGCTGGGTTTGGCGCTGTTGGAGAAGGCTGAAAGGCAGGAAGGAAGCGCTGGCGCTTGCTGCAGCTGTAATGCCATATGCCCTGGCTGTGGTCCGAGATTTGTGAGGAGGACACAATCACGATCTCCTACCTGAGGCCCGAGTCAGAACAGCTCTACAGCAGTGAAAGCTGTGTCTCATGGGCAAAGGGTTTTCATCTCAGCCGAGGCGACAGTATTGTAAAACCCAGGAACAAGAGTGAAAAGGACGGATTCTCGCTGTAGGAAGTGACTTCCTACAGTGGGACTGCCTGTCTCCATTTGTACAAGAGGAAGAAAGGCTTTGCTTGTGGAATTTAACCTACTCTCATGTTATCATGGCCTGTATAAAATCTTGCTTTACATGAGCCTCTCTGGAAGAGATTTATGATTTAAGAAGTTATTTTGTGGTTGGCAATTTAATAGTCTTGCTTAACTGCAATGATATTCTTGATTTTCTTGCCTTAAAGTCAGCAGATGACTTTCACTACCGAAAGCACAGCCAAAATTGTATGTCTTATTGCTTTTTTGGGGATGGGTGCTGTCAAGACACATATTTCCAAACTGATATAGATCACATTTTTTTCTTTTCAGACCAAATCCTTTCTCCCCACGTCCTTGCAAGCAGCCAGGAATATAAGACCACTGACACAAAGAAAAGTCTGTAACCAATGCCACATTGTCAGAGTATCCCATTTACATTATGCCAATAAATCAGGCAGGCTGAAGCCATTTGTCAAAAAGACATTCGCTTGAATCAGATTCACTTTGTGTGCAGGGGATGGCTGGGAGGTTAGTACTTGCTAAATAATTAATCAGCTCATGATTTGTTTGAAATACAATGCAAAAACAACAACAAGAACAAAATGAGGCTTTCAGCTAATGTGGCTTGAGCATTTGAAGAACACTTAATTATGTCATCCTTTGATCAACACATGCAGCCTTTAAATATAGACAGAGAAAAAGAGTTTCAATGGGGTGGTTAATAACCTTCTTGTCGACTGATACACATTATTAGAAGAGCAAAAAACCTGCTATTTTCTGGCCTATTCTTTTCAGGATGGAAAGCACTGTCATTTCTTTGTCTCCTAAATCCCTTGATGTTTCCAGGCAATATTTCTTGTAGTCTTGGAAAGCTGTGACAAAACCAACAGTAGGTGTTCCCGTCTCTGACCTATGTTGCACAACGCCACTAACCCCTACCATAATACTGAGCGGCAGAAGCAGTCTCTAGGAGACCTGGCAGAGTACACTTTGCATAACCGTGTCTTCCCTCTGAGAAGCTAATGGAGTTTCATGGCCCCTTGGGTTGGCCAGTTTGTCTAAAGGTACAGCTTCCACAGAGCAAACTGAGGAACTGGGAAGCTCAATGTTATTTTGAACAATAATTTCAATGTATTGCTCCCAAGGCAGTGTGACTACACAGTCCTCTCAACAACAGTTACTATTTAAGGAAATAACAGGGAATCTTTCTTCCCTATAGCATCAGTGGAGAAGCCATCTGCTCCTATCTTTCTGGATAGACAGCCACATCTGCTGGGGCAGGCTAATACCAATTTCAAACTCAGTCATGAGTAAGGCGAACCTTGCATTTATCCTTTTTATCAAATTTGAGGTAGATCTTTACATTCTCCCAGGCTTGTGGAGTTAGGGAATGAGGCCCTGTAGGAGTGCCATTTGTTACCCCATTAATGACTCAGCAGGTGAGGTGCTTGTTGAGCACAGGGCCCTTGTCAGCATCCCATTAATTCTGCAGCCCATTTGTCGTGCTTCTTTATAGGATCTCTTTGCTTGCCCCAATGTGTCACATCCAGTACTCTGGCAGGATTGACAACATGAAGACTGCAAGATTTTAAATTCAGTCCCTGAGCTTTTGGAGAGTGGAGGCTGACAATGTTATATGGAAGGTTCGTGGTCTTCTAGAAAGTGCTCACCTGAGAGATGAAAATGGCTGGTGGGATCTCACCTTGTCGTCAGCTGGAACAGAATGCCTCTTGCTGGTATGCTGAAGATGTCATGTCTAAGACATAACATCTGGTCTGATGGTATTTTCAGCCTTCTTTTTTTTTTTTTTTAGTTTTAAGAGACTTTTCAATCTGAACATACCTTGTAGGGCTACAGGCTAAATTTAGGTGAATACTCTTCATGGACAGTTCACGGGTGGTGCTAAATATGGCACAAGATCCTTCACTATTTAAGGGCACTGAACAGGGAGGTTCCAATGGGAACCTGCTGGCATCTGAAACATCCTCATTTTTCAATACTTGTCATTCGTGTGGTAGCCTCCCTTTTGTACCAGATTCTCAGAGAAGATTATAAACATTTGCTATAGGCAGAGTCAACCCAGGACTTAGATAAAGAAATTCATATGTCTATTTTATAGGAAGACAAAGTGAGTTTGAAAGAGGTTAAGTGATTTGTCCATAGCTTGAGAATAAATCAAGGGCAGAACCTGGGACAAGACCCTGGGGTGCTGACACCTATTCCCAAAAGACAAACATGCATTAAAAGAAGGAGCAGTAAATCAGGCAGTGCTTCCGAGTTCTCTTGATTAAGGAAACGATTTGTACAAGCCATTTTCTAGGAATTTATTGCTGATTGCTGCTTCCCTTAATGTGTATGGAAAAGTGGCTTCCACTCTTAGCAGCAATTAAATGGCATGAAACATCAAATTGTAGAAAGTAAGAGGGAATGCTCAATTTGATAAAAAATCCATGACTTTTTGGTATAATTAAGAATGTCATGAGGAGTATTCACTTGTGTGTTGGTTTTTTTTTTTTAATTTTCAGAAGTATATTTTCATAAGCCCTTTGAGCTGCTCAGCATGCTGCAATTTTTGTTAATTTCCTCTTTACCAGGTTTATCAACCTTAATTATAGCTGAAAGCGATCTTTGTCTCAAGAAGATGAAAACCCTTTGTGAAAATGCATTGATGCAGTTTGTTTCCAAACCCAGATATATTTCCTAATTAGTTCCTTGTTGTAATAGGTTGCATAATTAACGAAAACACGGGGAAATATTCAAAGTAATAATTTTCTTTGAACAAACGTATATGAAAAGGAGAAAACTAAACTATTACTTTAATTAACCTGCTTTAGAAAGGCACTGTCAATATCAAACTGAGTATTAGCCCTTCTGGGCTGTGCAATATTTTATATCTTACCTGTCTGTTAATCTGTTTAGCCTAAAGACCTGACACCTCCAGTAAGAAAACCTCTTATTTCAACAAGCTAAGCAGGGTCAGGCTTAATTAACGTTGCACTTGGATGAGAAAATTTCATGGGCAATCCCACATTTCAGTTTGTTCTGATACTTCTGTGATGCCTGTTTCATGACTGGCTATAATGATGTGGGCCAGTGCCAACAGGGATCAGCAGGCTCCAGTGGCACCTTTCCACTCTTCCCTTGTAGCAGTCCTGGGTGTCACCAGTTCAGCTTCTTGATCTGACAGAAAACTGGCAGTGGAGAAACTAAGAAATAAATACAACACCTAGGTATGACTGTGCCCTCATGGGGGTGACTTTGCAGTGTCGGGGCTGGTCCCCTGCCATATCACCCCTGGGTCCACCTCTGCTGATCCCTGGACCACCCTCCAGGCAGGAGATAGCATCCATTGTTTGCCCCCTGAAATTGATGTTTGGTAGCACTGCGGGACGGAGCAGGGATGCATGTTGATGTGCTGGTGGGATGACTGATCTTTCCTCGGTCAAGCTTCAACTCAGTCCCAAGATCTCCCCTGGTTTGGGGAGCCTTTCCTGGATGGCATTGTTCCATTTCTCTCCATTGTTTCAGATCTGCTGAGGCAATATTCGTGTACTTCAAGATTTGCTGCTGTTCATGGAGCATATGTTGTTTCAGGAGACAGATTGATACTGTGGTTAAAGCAAGCTCAGGGCTTTCAACCCTTGTTTCTGCCAGGGATTTGCTTGAACTGAAGATCCCCCCCTGTTTCTAAGTTAGTCCCCTTTCCAGCATGTGCTCTGAAAACACCAGCTTGCTTCTCAGGGTTCCTTCAAGGCACCACTATTTCTTATTGCAAAATGCCACAAGAATCTGATAAAAACACTGTCCAGCAAAAGGAGCTGCGTGACTTTCATAGCTAAAACACAGTAACTGGAGCCTCCTTCCTCCTTTTTGCAGCAAGGACAAACTTCTCACTACTCAAGGGGGGAGCAAGGGGGGGTCTCTTGGGAGAGGGGTGCTGTTGCCCTGGGTTGAGGGGGATCCTGCAGCTCCCTCAAGAGCCAGCAAGGATAAGCCCTCAGAACCCCTCAGTCTGCAAACATGCTCGAAGTATCATGAGCTTTTCTTGGACGTGGTATAGGAAATCTCCAGGGAGCTTCAAAAAGAGCATCTGCAACTCCCTGCTTTTGAGTCTTTGACCTCTAAAGGTCAGAGTTGACATTTGATTTAATGCCATGCATTTGTGCTGCCTCTATTACATTTATATCACTGAGGCAGTATTCCTGGGACAACTGCAACATACATTAGCCAGGCTCTGCGAGTGACAGATAAGTCTGTTCTGCCTTTCGGATAATGTAGCACCCTCCTGTTTTTGCACAAATGAGAAAAGGGAAAGGAATAGCATTGCATATTTTGTCCTGGCCTGTTGTATAAAGCAGGCCTGCTTTCTGCCACACAAATATAAAGGACATTTAAAACAAAATAAAAGAGAAAATCTAGCCAGCATCCCCCTTCCTTCCTGCTCTGCAAAAGACTTTTCCCTTCCTCGAAAACCGGGACACGATTCCTGACTGATGACAAAATAAAGGAAGAGTTGAGAGGAGGTGGCTTAAAGGTAGTCAACTTACTTGGAAGCTTTTGTTATTGTAAGAATTTATGAACAATGGAAGGGAAATGAATGCATGGTTGCATTTAGATTCTGAATTCCCCACTGTTATGCTGACATTAAATTTTCAGGATGTTTTTGTGTATATAAAGCACAACAGCTGTCCTATGGGAAGTATAATTACAATTAAAAAAAAAGAAAGAAAATAAGTTATGAACATACAATCAACCCTTGAGGGAGGGAGCCAATATCTGAGAGAAACTACAGAATCAAAGCTGTCTGAAATCTTTTAAGGCACAGCTTAGCAAGCAGTTATGGAGGAGAGGCCAGAGCAGAAGTTTCCAAAACTAAAATGCTAAGAAGTATATTAAGAAAAGTAGTAGCAGAAGTGGATATAAATATCCAGAAAGGGTGGAGAGGCATCTAGTGTTCACAGTCTACTTTAAAATAAGAGCAAGGGGCCAAAGACTGAGAGCCCAAGCTCTCCAGAGTAGTGGGAGCCAGATTTAAAGCTAGCAAGAGGAGCTAGTACAAAATTTGTACTAGACCTGTGAAATTAATTTCCTGGATGCAGACTTACATGGGTTCAAAGCAAGGCTAGAGAAATACTTGGAAAAGAGCTTTTTGGACTTATTAAATAGGCAGGCCACAGGAGGCTTAGGGGAAACGTCATCCATAATTGCGCAGTTTTCCTTTTCCCTAATGGCTTATGTGCTAGATGGTGTCAGACAATATGGCCATTCCTGTGGTTTTTTGCTAAAGTTAGTTGATCTTTAGCAGCATGAGAATCTGGAATTTGGGTTTGTTGCCATTGTAGAGTAAAGAGCAAAAGGCTGTTCAAATATCAGCCCTTCCCTATCTTCCCAAGTGTTAATAACATGGCACATACGATCTCCATTTGAGAAACTTTTAAAAATGATAGAATCAGATTAAAAAAAAACATTTTTCCCTTCTTTTTTTTCTCCTTCAGTAAAATTGTTAACTCCTCTAAAAGGTCACCACTTAGATTTGAATAGCACAGCACACAACAGATTATGTGCTTTTCCTAGGTAGTAGAACTGAAATAAAGGCTGGGAAAGGCTGCAGGCAAGGCTGCAGGACAGGAGACAGATATCATGGCTCTCGGTTGTCCATCGCAGGTCCCAAATGGGATAAGGGACACAAACTGTGAATGAGCATCTGAAATCCCCAAATTAAGAGTCTGGCAGTGTTTGGATCTCATTTTTGAGTCCTTCACAGTCCTAAACAGACTTACATAGAGGCATAGAAAAAACACTCAAATCACCTGGCAGCATCACAAATTCATTAGGAAGAACTAGATAGCACACATCAAAGCCCCAATAAAGGCTATTATGCTTTCTGAGCAGCAGTCACTCACTTTTTTGGGGAACTTTACCTGTCTCCAAAGATTTTGTGGCCATTTGATATTCTTACTCATTGTAGCTGCCATTTAACCAAGTTTAAGCCTGTCCATTTTCTCTGTGCTCAGACAATCCAAGCTAAAAGACAATCCTCAGACCTCTAATCAAACACAGTTCAGCAACCAACCTTTGAGGTGTGTCTCGTTTATACCTCTGTTCCTGACACCAGGGATCAGCCCCTCTGCGCTATGGTCCATCTTCTCCAGCCAGCCCTACAGAGACAGGACAAGCCAGTGGGACGGCTACATCTCCCGCCCTTGGACATCCAAGGAAAAGGAGGAGTAGGCTTTGACCAGTAGATCCCTGAGCGGCAGAGACTCCTGGGTGGCTCTGCAAAGACTAACTCACATCCATCCAACCTTGTTACTGGTGTGGTCCCTTTCTCCCAAAGTCCAGGTGTAGCCCTTGGGGCACAGGACAGCCATCCCGGGTCTACTGAAGAGTTAAGTGTCTGGTGAATGGCTACAACTTCAGGGAAAGGACTTTTATGAAGCCAGGATCCAGGCTTATCATACTGACTGGCTTCAGAGAGGGTATTAATTTCTCCCCTCCCTCCTCTCTGGCCACTGTCTCTCACCTTAAGCTGTAAACACTTCTCAGCAGAGACCATACCTTGCCTTTATGTTTGTAGATCATCTAACTCAACAGAGCCCTCCCCTTGATGTATTCTTACAAAGCAAGAAATAATAATGGTGACTTTGCTCTGGTATTTAATAAGATGGAGCCTTCCAATCCTTACTGCAACCTCCAGCTGTGTAGAGTGTAGGGCCAGGAGGGATGATTAGATTATGTAGCTTAACCACCCATAAAACACAGGATGCAGAATTTCATTCTCCATCACAGCACAAATAATAAATAGAATAGTCCAAGGCAAACTCTAATATCCAATTTTTAATATCAACTACAATATGCATGTAGAGGGAGACATTAAACAAACCCCTGTGTCTACCAATCTACAACCCCCCTGGCAGTACTTACACATTTCTTATTGCTCACTAGCTTATTTACTGTGAAGGAACAAAGTTAATGCTGAGCTCTGAAGCATTTCTAATGTGAAACGGTTTTGCCCTGCAGTTTCATAATGAGCCCCACCCTTCTTCGTCCCCCTCTGCTCCCCCTTCCTTCTACTTTTCCTTCTTTAATTTAAAAATAAAGTGAAAATATGCCCTTTCTATGAAGGAAAATTCAGATTAATTTCCTTTAAGTGGTGTTTAGTGCCCAGGCTAGTAGCTTGACACCAGCCTTGTGAATCATAGGTTTGATTGCTCTGATAGGGCAGGAGAGAGTGTCTTGCTTAAAAACAAAGAATGAAAAAAGATATTAGCAGGATTGGGGGTTTTTTTCAGGAGGAAAGAGAAAGGCAAAACTTTATGGGGAAACACTATTAAAGCCATCAACTTTCCTTTGCTTAAGGTCAAAAACTGTACAGTACTACTGGAATAATATGATTTTAGAAAATTTCTGTACAGCCTTTTTTCTTTCCTTTTTTTTTTTTTTTTCTTTTTTTCTCTTGTCACATTTATGCCTGGAGTCTTTTTATTTGATCACTCTTCTATTAATGGCCTTGAATCAATGAATGAACAAGTATCTACAAAGTAAAACAACAAGTAAAAAGGTGGGGAGCAGGAGAAAATAGATGGTGTGGGCAAACTGCATGCCATGGGGAACACCACCGACATCAGTGAGCCCTGGAGGCAGGAGAGGATGAAGGGGATCTCTTGTTAAGGGAGATCTGGCAAAATTAAGACTAATGGGAATAAAGTAAGGCACAAGGGGAGACAGCATGTGGAGTTGTGTGGAAAAAACAGATCTGTCCCTCCCTTCTCCCAACATATTGTATAGCTTCAATTTGTCATTTGCTGCCTGCAGATAATAAATGCAAACTGTTTTACCCTAAGGCTGGGCTTTGAAGACAAGTGTCACATTTTGCCAATCAGGACTGAAGAACCCTGGGTGTGATCAAGGTCTGAAAGCAGCCCACCATGGGCACAGTGAAGTATCTGAGCTCATCAGCTGTAGGAATAATGAGACAGAGAGAAGGAATTCACATGCAAAAAATTAAGTTAGTCATTACACTTACTATAGTGAGTATAAAAATTTGTCCCTGGTCTGTGATTGCAAGCCCCTAACCCTTGCATTCACATTGCGTTTCAGCAACGTCTTCTGTAGCTCAGGGAAACTCATTTCACATCCCTTCCTCAGCTTTTCAATCTGTAAAATTGAAGGCAATGCTTATCTTGTTCAGAAGCACACAGATAAAAATAGTAATTAGCACCTTAAAAACTCTATGGAGGGTCTATGTATGATTAATTTTCAATAAATAGGAATACAAAATGAATTAGGCCTTGATCTTGCAATAGTCTCACCTTTTAAGCAATTTCATATGGAATTTGTAGTATTCTACGCCAGTAGGACTGGACACCTCATATTCTACATGTGTGGATTTATATTTGCTTAAAAATGAAGCATTTCTTTTTATGGTAAATCTTAGGGGATTAATCAGGATTAGGCCTCCATTTTGCTGGGTGTTATACAAACATACGACAAGGACCTCTTTTTTCTAGAGTTTATAATTTTGAACTTTGAGTCCACTCCCAGCAATTTTAGAAGTGCAGAGGTAAGCGTTAGTTTAAATACTTTCAGTGCCACTGTGTATTCACTGAAACAACCATGGGCTTAGCTTCCCAGTATTTATATAATCACAGCCTAATTTTTGCTGTCATGCAAAAAATTTGAGAGTCTTTTCCAGGGGGTGAGGGTAGAAAGTCTTCAAAACCTTGGATGCAATGTGAAATCTGGAGGAAAATATAAACTTTCAGCTGACCTGTAGAGGTACAGATGCAGCTGATGCGTGGTAACCTCTTGCCTCACAGTTATGTGTCTGGATGGTCCAGGCTGTGCTCGCATGGCCCAGGGCCAGTTCCCACACCCGGAGTGCCTTCAGCTGTTTCGGGGTGCTTCACCTCTTGCTTCATTGTGGAAGTGGCTGAAAAGTCACAGCAAAATGCTGACCTTGCTGTCAGTAGTGCGGAGGAACAGGAGGAGAAAAATTTCCCCAAACTGAGGGCTGGATTTGCTGCAAGTGAATTTGGTGCTTCGAGTAGCTTGGTGGTAGGCAAGAGGGAGGGGAGGAAAAGAAAGGGAAAAGAAACTGGTTCTTATCTTTTCTAAGCTCTTTGGCTGTAAAAAAACCACCTGCAGAGCTTGAGTGAGGGAAGAAAAAAAGACGACTTGTTAATACAGAAGATTAAAACTATTTCTTTCAAATCACAGGCATATGATGTAGTACTTTCCACTACAGCTTCAGGATTAGCATAAATTACGATGTGACCAAGGCGTGACATAATCAAGTCATTTAGGACTGTATTCTCAGGGGTACTCAAACCTATGCAATTCAATATCTGATCTTCCCCTTTCCCCCCTGATATTCTCTTTGGTTTTAAGACCAAATTGGACTCAACAACACAAAGGTATAAAATAGAGGAACCTATTTCTCTGCAGATGTGGAGCAGCAAGTGCTGTGGGCTGCCTTCGCAGGTGCTGAACGCTAATGCCTGGTGCCTGGGATCCTGGTTCCTGACACCGGCTTGCTTAAGTGAAAACAGGAACTTGTCTAGGCTGAGACACACCGAGTCCTGCTCTTCCATGAGTTAATGGAAAATAGGCCCAAACATAGACGAGGACAAATTATCCATGTGTCCTGGGAATAAAGTGGATGCAGGAGGCTACAGTTATGGGTGCAAAACTGTCATTTTTCACAGGGGAAAAAAGGCAAAAATGATAAAAGTTTAATTTTGGGGAGAAAAGGGGGTGAAAGAATCCCTTTTAGCTACAGGAGGCTGCATTGTAGTGGGTTGGGGACCACCCCCCAGCAGCTGTCAGGAAGAGTTTCTGGGATTGGATATTAGCAGAAAGGGAAGGTTATCTGTGGAACATCAGGTCTTAATTTCCTACCACGCTCCCATGCTTTTCCTCTGTGTTCTTTCCCCAACAGCACATCTCAAGACACTCTTCCCCCGCCTCTAGCTTTATCTCACAGTGCTAATCCCTGCCTCCTTTCAACACCCTTAGCTTAATGCAATCTCAATGTTGGAAACTGTATTCCTAGAAAGAACAGAAGGGAAAGCCAGGGACGACAGTCTCCCCGCGTCCCCTGTCAAGGACTGTGCACTTGTAACTCCTTCTTTAAATAGATGCTGGCAAATTACAGCAGTGTCATTTGGTCTTCTGCTTAACAAGCTGCCTTCACCCTTTCTTACTGTCAGCTCTATTTTCCCAGGGTTTCTCAGTTGTCAGATATCTGCCAAAAGGAGCAGATAAAATCTCAGCCCTCAGGGGAGATGTTGCTCCCTCACCTCCCTCTAAACCCTCTCCCCACTCAATTCTCCCATTTGGCCACTCTTTATTTATAAATCGAATTCAACTGAAATTGGGTTTGAGGAATTGGCCTTTTTCTGTGTGCTGGTTATGAATAAAGCATGGTGTGGGCCTTTCAGTTTTACATGCCTCTCTTTTTTTCTGTCAGGTACAAAATGACTCAAAACTGGATTTAAAAGGAAAGGATCACTGATAAATCAGTGCTGGATAAGCTGCAGTAGTTATGGCTCTATTGAGAAACGGGCTGGCATACACATGGTTAAAACATATCAGCTTGCTTGAGCAACACATTATTATTTCGTAAGAGGTTTTGGTTATTGAGACTGAGGTAATTAATAGGCCAAGCAGAATCTGCAGAGTCGAGTCTGACTGATGGCACATGCAGGATGCATCTGAAAGCTTCTTCAGCCCCTAAATCCCTCTCAGGATTAGGGCAGTTCCAAGGGGTAACTTTCCTATCTAGAATTTCTATAAATACTGGCTAATAAGATCTTCTACCTCCCTGGAGGAGAGATTTTCTATCTTTAAATAAATTAAAAGAAGGATATTTATCTCAAACTATTCTTAAGCATCAAAATTCATAAGTGCCAGGAAATTAAGCATTATTAATTTAGATGAATTTGGACTGGTTTAGCTCATATTCACAGATTGTTTAAAAATTGTAGAATCTACATTATTTTCTTCAGAATCTGACAATCTTTTTTCTCACATTAGAGTAAAATAAACTCTTGTAAATAAAAAGATAGCAAGGAATGAGGACATAGGTTATGACACAACAGGGACAAGGTTAGAGGTAACTGGGATATAGCCTCAAGTATAGTGCCTATTTTGACTTAATTCTTTGCAAGATGCAAAATATGGAGGCAAGGTTAGGGCTCCTGCAGAGAATGAGCATGTAGGAAATGGAAATCATTACATCTGAGGTGGAAGCAAGAATTCAGAAGAACTCAATATGACTGAGCTTTGGGACATCTGGCACCCTCTCTGTCAGAGAAAAGACAGATTTTGGCACAGAAAATGCACTCAAGGACTTTTAAAGGAAGAGAGTGTTTCAGTGCCAAACAGGCAGCTACGGGCACACATGGTGTCCAAAAGAGGGTGGGCAGGGAGAGGGAAGGGAGGAAGCAGCAGGGTGTTACTCTGACCTTGAAGGTATGGAGAGCATTACAGTAAATCTGAAAGAAAGAATAATTGAAAGATGTGGAGATAAATGGGAAAATTTTTGTATTCAAAAAGGTAACTCGGGTTTACTGGAGGTGAGTGTTGCAGACTAGTGGGATGTCTCTGTCCAGCCTGATTTTTTTTAGGCCAGAGAAATGCAGTGGAACTAATCTGCCCAGACTGCAGCAAAGTGCTGGGTTCAAAGCTGCATGGGACATGAGTAGGCAAGCCAGAAAAGAGGAGGATGGATAGGTGAATTGCAGGTGGATAAAGAAATTGATGAGCTAAATTGTGCTGGAAGGGGAGCTAGTTGGGTTGGAGTGAAGTTTTTTCAAGGATCTTTCTGGGCACTGATCATATTTGATATTTTCTGTAAAGGCCGTGACATGAAGAGTGGGTCTGTGCTGGTGAAACACAGAGTAAAACCTTTGCCAGAATGCAGGAAGCCTGAATTGGTATTTTGGAACAACCAGGCTAGAATGATATAATGGGATGAAATGTAATTGCCCGGACTGCAAGGTCGTGTATACGGGGACTAATGAAAGGTATTTCTTCTTTTGATGGACCTATCGGGGTGGTCACCAGCTGGAAATGAGAGGGAAAGAGAAAGGCCTGGCTGTCTTAATTGCAGGATCTCCATAAGCCAGCAATGAGATCTGCCTATAAAAATGCAAATGCAATCCTACCAGGCAAGGTTTTCCCAAGACCTTTTCCAAATTTTTTTGAAGAGGATTAGCAGAGAACCCTATAAGGACCCTTATCTGGAGCATCCCAGATGCTAAGGAGGAGAGAAGAACTGAAACAGGTGAGGTCTGCACAGGTGACTACAGGAACACAGAGTCTATTTTACAAGAGGAAAAAGAAGATTCTGGTGTGTTTAGCCTCAGAAAGTGAAAGATGTGAGATGTGATTCACTGCAGTTGTGATTTAAAAATATCCCACTTATATGGGCACTCCAGGTAATTTCCTATAAAATAAAATCACTGCAGTGAAGAGAATCATCATATAAACAGATGTTGTTGCCCAAATCAAGTGAACAATGAGGCGTGTGTGTTAGATTAAGATGTAGCCAGTGCCTGGTACCTAGCCACGAGAAAAGTGGTAATGAACAAAGGAGGTACCTGTTGCCTTTCCTTCAGGTAACTCAATCATGATGACAAGAATAGCCTGTTGGTTGTTTTTGTGTGAAATGCAACAGAAGAAAGTAGCTGTGTATGTGGTTTGAGATCCCTGGGGGAGAGGCTTATTGGGATTTTGGATCTGTCTCCTCTCCCAGAAGTCTGATTCTTGGAAAAATTTCAAAACAAGACAGTAAAAAGCTTACCAGAATCAATACATTCGTGTCCTCAAAGGGCTGTGTTCAATCTCTAGTTAAATATTATAAAACAAAGTGTGTCTGGTCCTATTTTAATGCACAAATCACAGCCTAACCATGGTTCTGGAACTGCAGCTGATGCCACCACTTTGTATGTGGGAAACCACATACAATTTAAAGTCAGATCTAGCAAATCATAACTCAAAACCAGATCTAATTCCCTGCTTGTTCCCAGGGCTGTTGTGAGGCAGCCAGGTGTCCAGCTTTTCATCGGCCACTGCCAATGTGCCTCTGTCACCTTGGGAGGTGAATTGGGGAGTGAGGACAGATGCTGTCATCTCAAGGGCACCTCCGCTGTTTTTTTGTGGGCTTTCACACTTTTGTCCCACAGTAGTTCCCAAACCAGTACAAAGCAAAACCAAAAATATAGTTCCCCCAACCAAAACTGATCACTTGGGCCCGAAGAGCACCATGAGCAGCACCTTTCTGTACATATGCATATGAAAAAAAGAGATTATGACTGCATTTTTTTAATATGTTTGATATGGCAGAGGTAAGAAGAGATAATTGAAATGAATATTCAGTTTAAACCAGAGGAAACTTCTTGCAACTGTCTGGTTTCAGACTCAAAGCTGTATTTCTTTTGAATGGGCAAACCAAGTAGATTTTTAGGGCCTTCAGAATCTTTTCCTGTGAAAAGAAACACCCAGTCCTCTAACCAAACCTTGGCAATCACCATAGAAATACTAAGGTGTCTTTGTATATCCCCAGGAATAACTCCTTATCTCAGTTCCCCAAAAGCCACTCAGTTATGGAGTATCCTAAGAGTTTTTGTCAACCATTCAAAGTGTATGAGAGAAAATTAATGAAAAACCAGCTGAAGGTGCTTCCACTCAGAGAACATCTTCTGTCTCCACCCCATTCTTACTCACAGGCTTTTACACCTCCCACAGTAATTTCTTTCAGGTCTGTCTTGTACCTTGTATCTTAAGTTGGGGCCCAGGAAAAGAGGAAAATGTTGGACCCCAGGATTTGCTTTTCACATAATTTAATCACTTCAAATAATGTGTGGGGAACAAGGACCCAAAGAGGGATCTGTCAAGCCTTCAGTCTCAACCTGTGCTATTATAAACCTGTCCTCGTA
This sequence comes from Mycteria americana, assembly GCF_035582795.1. NCBI lineage: Eukaryota > Metazoa > Chordata > Aves > Ciconiiformes > Ciconiidae > Mycteria > Mycteria americana. The sequence goes on from NC_134370.1 coordinate 12,802,863, forward strand.
TTTTGCTTTCCCTTCCTTCTCATGGAGGAGTACACTAGACTGCAAGGATTTTTTTTTTTTTTTAACAACACATTTATTACTTTAAGTTAATTCCTATTCTCTTCCTAGTGACTTTACTGTTTGGCATTACTTTCTAAACTAAGCACCTGCCTTACTCATCTTAGATTTATTTACATTAGCAGAGACACAGCTAGCATTATTTTTGATGCAATATTTTCAGTGCATCCCCATGCAAGGACATTTATGAAGTCTCCATTTAATACTTCAACTCTTTTACTGTCCTCCCTAGTAACTTCATTTCCCATTTTCTTCCACCGCAATCTTTCTTCCTGTAACACCCTTAGGTTTTGCAGTGCTGAAATATATGTACATGTGCGTACGTATATATACATATATAAACCCAGCTCAGCTACAGGAACAGAGCATTTAATTTCTTTCTTCAAATGATTTCATGTCTTCTTTTCCAGTTCCCTGAGAACTAGCACTGAAGATATGTTCTTGGCATTTCTGGGTCTTGAACTTTTATCAGAGGTGCCTTTTGTGTCTGGGACTGTTTAGTCCTGAAAGCTGTTTCAGTCTTTGTTAGGTACACACATTTTAAGATTTACCTGTTGCAGAATAAAGACATTGTCCAAATTAATTTAAGAAGTAAATTGCATGATAAATTACCTATTGAAGATATAATCTGGATGTTTAGGAAAAGAGCTACAGAATAAGAGGTCCTGGCACGTGCCCCTGAGAGCAGAGATCTGCTGCACACTGCCAGATTGCATCACGCTTATCCAACGTACCTTCATCTACTGCCCACTGCTTCAGTTCCTTTTTTAATTGGCTTCTTATATAGTCTCCCACTGTATTCTTGGGTCTGGCTTCTCAGGCATTTCCAGTCTTTGGATTGATTTCTGCATTTTGGAAGTAATTTTATTGGTGTAGGAGATTTTCCTGAAGAATCTTGGACAGACAGAAATAAAGAATATGGTAGAAATAGAAGAAGAAGCACCATCCACAGACATGTTTTTGCTTTCACTAATTTCAATGGTGGAGGATCGCCCCCAGTCCAGCCAGTATATCCCCATGTTACATATTTGCCATGGTTTTCCCTAGTCTCACTCTAAAAAGTCCCAAGCAGTGTGGCTGCCTCTAATTGAAATTCTACAGTAATTTCCTTTGCAAGATTGATGGACAAGGAGAAAAACTGATCAGTCCTCTCTTTTAAGTCCCATAACAGAAGAATAATGGTTCATTTGATTCAATTAATGGCTTGCGGGTTTCAAAGAATTAAAAAGTAGTCAGGCTGTGAAATTCACTTCCCTAGGAGAGTCACTGAGTCAAATGCTGTTAGTAGATTTTAGAAGGGTTAGAGATAGTGTTACTTAGGTTAAAAACACCCAGATAAGGTTTGCTTGGAGAGGATGATCAAATCAATTTTGGTTTTTGAAGGTGAAATTCTCTACTGCTGAAAGCTTGGAAGAGTTCTTTTTCCCCTCTTCCTCACCTTCAATGTCATTTAGTGTTGGATTTGGTGGGCAAAATCTTACGCTGTTGGCAAAGTAGACTTTGCATAGTCCAAAGTCTCACTAACCTAGCCTTCACTCATGCCCTGACCCAACCACCTTGAGTAGGGCAGAGATGTATTCATCACATGACAGCAGCTGCCCCCTGGATTGTTCAAACAACATCTGATAAGGGCTGGGCTGCTTTCCTAGATAACTCTCCAACACCAAACACATTAGTGTCCTGGTAGCACAGGCAAGAATGGCAACTCTTGCTCCCTTGTTTCATGTTTGCCCTCAAGATACTGAAGCGCTGTCTGAAACCTGGTGAGGGAAGGTGGACACCCTACACCTTTTTCTGTCCCAAATGCTCCATATGGACAGGGTATTCCTCTATTTCCTTCTTCCTTTGACCACTTAGGGACATCATGACTGTTCTCCCTTATTTCAGCACCAGCTGTGCACCCAAGAAACGGGGCAAGAGCCATTCCCAATCAGGAAGCCATATAGATACTTGGCACATGATTGCCTTCATGCTAGCTCCCAACTCCAAGGGGCATTTTGTGCAGACTCAGTCCCATAGCAGGAGACAGGTAGTTGGCAGAATCTCCCCAGCCCCTCTGGAGCACTCTTGCACCATGTGGGAAAGCACAACCCATGTTGCCGTGGCCACTTTTTGCCCTGACCATGCTCCAGCAAGCAAATAATCTCATGCCCCACAGAAATGTCTTGCAGCTTGGATTGAAAGCTATGAAATTATGTCACCTTAAACCATTTCAATACTAAATCTGTGTCATCCTCCTCTGTTTATCCTTTGGGATTTTACTTTTCTGTTATATAACAGATAGGGTCCTTTGATATATGGCCTTGAGATTAACTCAAAAAGCAAAATAAATAATCTTTAGACCAGCAAGAAAATAAGCATCTGGTTCATTGCAGCAAATGCATACAGCAAGCTCAATAGAAATATCCCATGGAGATGTTTGAAATGACAGGGAAATCAGCTCTGCAAATCAATACGTCTTGTAAAAAAAAAAGGCTCAGTCGCATCTTGTTGGGCATAATGGAAATTGATTGGCAGTTATCTATTAGCGATAATTTCTGTTTGATGACTTGCCATATGTTATCAAGCTCTAAATTAGAGGGGAGCGGATTAAATGAATAGATTCTGTCATGAAAAAAGTACAGGGTACCAGCAGCATAGCAGAGGATGCTTTGCATAATATGCACAGCGTCCTTCTAAGAGAGATGAATTCTTTAAACTACCCTAATTTTAAATACACAGGGGCTATGTAGCCTGACAGATTTACAGATTTGAGACGCCTAGGGACCCTTTTGCTTAAATCTTTTACTTGCTGCCTTTCAGTGACAGGCAATCAGTGAAACATCTATAGGCCTTTCAAATGATCTTTCCTTTAAGATTCAATAGGACTTTACATCTGGTGAGGCAAACCTATTAAAGGAGACTTTGTGACACAGTCCAGAGCTCTGCCTAAGTGCTGCAAACTACACCAAGCTCAGGTCTATTTGTGGGAATGTCACTTGGGGAGGAGGGTCATCTGTAAAGCGTTTCCCCCTGCCAATTATTATTACAGTGAGTTGAAGAACAGACCCTGAAACTCACCACACGAAGTTATGAACCTCCAGTCAAGTAAAATACTGACATTCTGTTGAAGCCTCATTAATCCAATATACCAACATGGGCATGGAGCATGAATTCAGTAGTATGAAAGCTGCCTTATTTCATCTTCAGGAACTACCTCTGATAGTGTTAAAATTTTGCTTCCTTCTTCACAGAAAAATACTGCCATGATTACACAAAAGATGCTGTGCAAGGGTTAAGAGTGAACACAGCTTAAGGGAGCTCATTTCAGTGAGTGCTGACAGAAGTTTTAATGCTACCTATTAGTAAAATCCAGGTAGCTGAATTATCCAGCTACCTGAATTACTCAGCTACCTGATGCCTTCTTACAGTAGGAAGAACAGGAGATGGAAGAGGCTGAGAGAGAGAAATCTCTTAAAAAACTCTTCCCCTCTGATGATGCTAACTATGGCTTACAGCAATGCCGTATCTGACACCAGGGCTTCATGGTGTTGAGGACCTTGTGAGCACAAAGAGTAAAACCCCAGTACCCTGCCATGTAGGATTATGTAGCGGTCTCCTCATTCATTACATGGTGCTGCACCTTCCCAGATCCTTATTTTTTCCTCTTTGGTTTTCTGTGGATTATTCTTTTAGAATTGCTAATTTCCTGCAAATTATTGAAATCCAGCCCTCAAATTCAAAACCCAGAACCAAAGGGCCTGAGAGAAGCTATCCCTGCCCCCTGAGACTCCAGTCCCTCTCTGGTAGGCTTGGGAGAGCTCTCTCCTCCGCTCATCTACTGACTCACCCTTGCAGCTTGACAGAAGTAGAAGCTGTAATGGGAAGGCTTGTGTTTTACCTCTGACAAAAAAAAAAAAAAGCATCTCCATTCTAATTTGAAAACCCAAGCCAAAAAGAAAACACTTTCATAATTTACATTAAAAAAAAGAGCAGCCCCAATGCTAGGTTCCCTAATTTAATAAAATAGGGTGTTAACTAAAACTACAATATCTGGAATGTCTATTGATTTGCAAGCTATTTGTCCCTCGGTGGGAGGAGGAGAGGAAGGGCTTGACAGTTTCCACTGAACGGGAAGCTATGCAGGAAAAATTAAGATGAGCACAGGAATGCTTTTCCTGCTTGCACTATTTGGGGCCTGATGCTGCAGTACAGCTTCGATATCCTGGGTGGTTGTATCTGTCTGTGAGTGAGACGGAGTGATTAGCACAGTGCAGGAGAAAAATAGCCTCACTTAATCATAATTACACCTTTTTGGAGATAACAATTTGCTAATTATTTCAAAAGATTTGAATTATATCCTGGCAAGGGAAGAGGAGTTTTTTAACCACTTAACACCAAATAACTAATGACCAATAAATGGATGCCTAATGCTGCCTTCTGCCTTAAAGTATCTCTGCAGAACTTCTGCTTATTCACTGCCAAAGGAAAGGTGTTATTTTAGCTCAAGGAAGATGTCTTGTTTTCAATAAAAATGGGTGTGAATAAATGTGGGGCCAGAATTAGAACCAAGTCGATAACCAGCAGATCACCTTGGTCCTGGAAAAGCTTTCTATGCAAAGCAGAGCACCCTTCCCAGAAACCCATTATACACCAGTAGAAAAGCAGACACACCTGTGTGGAGGTAGGCAACAAACCAGCTGTAATTATGTTTTTGAAACAGTCGTATTTTTGCATGAAGTGCTGTGAATAGTTTGTGGTTCCAGCAGGAGGTTGGTCTCAGAGATAGCCACACTGGTAGAGGCTGAAGCTTTCAAGATTTAAATAGCTTCGGGTGAACAGCTTTCCACTCCTATTCATTTTCAGGCTGGAATTGCCAACAGAAGGATTAGAAAATCCCATATGAGATTATTCTCCTGAGACTGGCAATCCAATTTTGCATACTCCAGAAATCCAGATAAGACTCTAAGCTTCTGGATGCTTTTACCGAATATACCCTCTAACATTTATCAAGCTTGCACCTTCATAAGGTACTAAACACTGAAAAGAAAACTGATAAAATAAACCTTTATGGTGTTTGATGCTTTTCTGATCTATTCCCAGCTGTCTAAAGATTTAGGAATTGAGGTGAGAGAAAATATCGCAATGAAATAAAGAAAAAAAGGCTTGCTTAAGGCACATTAGTGGGCAATTCAAGCTAAACACATCAGTTGACCTGCAGAACCAAAGAGCTGTAATACCCTCATTGTGGGTTTTAAGAATTACATCTCATTCCCGTCACTGGTCAGTCTGCTGTCAGCTCTGCTTTCCTGAGGGTAGGTGCAAGGGGAGTGGAGCGGGACAGGAGCCACCCCGGCACACCGCACCGCTGCGGGAGGCAACTGCAGCCCTGGGAGCAACTCGGGCTGCAAAAGCGGTCAGTGCTTTATTGCCCTAGATTCAGCAGGGACTTTAAGAAAAACTAACAAAGTTTACCCTTTGAGGTAGCCTGTGTTAACTGGAGGAAAAATAGCCTAATGGCAGCTTTGTTGTGCGACTGGATTAATCATTCCTCCAGGCTCACGTCTGCACCTGCAAAGTGTCAATAATCACACAGCCTTTACTTTGTCTCTTTGCATGTCCCCAAATGAAGTTGTGATCCCACCTAGGCCCTTTGGGAGTGAAGGATATTCTCCTCCTGACTCCTTCCCTTTGTACATGAAGGCTGGCTCAGAAAGCCAAGTGCTTCCTTTACCTCCTAATGTTGTATTTAGGAGTAAAAGATTTTAAATTACTCTCGTGCTTTCTTTGGGCTTTTCATGTGTGCCTTTACAAAACAGAGGGGACTATCTCTGGAGCACTTTGCTGTGTGCACAGCTTCAGCAGAGGCTCCAGCACTGAAAAGACAACTGTGGAAAACACTTGGAGTGCGTGGGACATCAGGTCTGCCCAGTGAGAACAGTGCTCCTCTGTCCCCCTGCTGAGGATATTTGGGGATAATCTAGGTGTCACAGGTAGTAATATTTTGATGTGGCTTAGATTTTGCTAATGCTTCATTTTATAAAACCTGAATCCTTTCCTATTGATTAAACAGAGTAAACTCTATAACGGTAGAAAGCACCAGATCTCAGGCTGTACGCCTTGCTTTGCATAATGGCCTTTTTAATATGGTCTCTAAAGAGTAAAACAGCAAGCAGATCTCACTTAAGTAACCAAAGGGACCGAATCTGTGATAATAACCAGACATTAAAGCTGGGCCTCACAGCTGCTCCTGTGCAAAGTGGAGCTGCTGGATGTGAGCTCTCCTGAATTCTGGGAGAAAATGGAGCCAGCCAGGATCTAACCGTGCGAAGGAAGAGTGGAGCAGGACGTCAGAGCCCAAACACCCTACGCTGCACCTGCCCACACCACCCCTGACCCTCCCGTGCCATCAGCAGTGCTGTGTTAGCGCTACATGAGAAATAGGGCCAAATTCCATCTTTTAAATTCCACACAGGATAAGTGTTTGAAAGAATGATGTTATAATGGACATCTCAATGCTGTATTAAAGCAAGGTAATTCACCTCTCCCTGTGAAGACTTAAAGAGTTAGCATTCAATGTCTTCCTTTAATCCTCCGATATTTTCAATGTAAGGTAATGGATTTGGAGGGAATTTGTTTTGGGGATCAAAACAAAAATTATGTCAGTAATGTTTTGCTGGTACTATAATCAGAGAAAATATTTTTCCACAACGGAAAAGAACTAGGCACTGAGCCACTAGAAAGTTTAATTACTAGATGACTTTAAAACATGGTAATTTAGTCCCAATTAGAGTTATAATAATTTATTTATAAAATTCCAGTGTACGTAGTTATGTTCTACAATCCATTTATTCTTGTAAGATGTGTGCCCCATTAGACAGTGAACTAGAAGGTCATTAACCTGCATTGCTAGTTCAGATTATGTTATTAGATTGAATTTAGTTTCTTCACTGGTGGGTGTTGACATTTTAAAGTGCTTTCAGGGTAATTTATCTACAGCCATTCTGTTCTTTTCAGCCATTCAGAAACATTGCAGATCTAAAGTACTGCAGGTCTGATGAAGACAGATGGATTTCTTGGTTAAATTTCAGATGTGGCTTGTCTTCGTGCTTCTGATATTTTTCATGTTCTTTTTATGAAAGTGAGTTTATAGCACCACTCATGCAAAATATTAAAAAATTATGAGTCAGGTCCCATCAAAATCAGCAGCTATAACTTAAACTCATGACTTTTAAATATAATCAATTCTGGCTGGTTTTCTGATGCCTTCTGTATTTAGAGATTTAAGGATTACCCTCAAGGGAACTGGTTTCCATAGGGCTTTTTGGTTTTTGTTTTTTTTGGGGTTCTTTTGTTTTTTTTTTTTTCCTTCTTAAGCAGACAGAGAGTGCTGTCCCATCATCCCAAGAATGAAGCATGACCCAAGCACAAGCGTTGGCAGGTGAGACCTGGGAAGGGAAAACCTCCAGTTTTATCAGTGCAACTGTGGCCAACCACGAATGACACCTGACAGCATACCAAAATGAATTTATGCCTCTCTTGGAGCTGGCAAACTGGCGGACCTTGAACAGGGCAGGAGCTGCCAAAGACCCTCAGGACTATAGAGAGGCACTGCCAGAGCCAGGACAGTCCAAAACAGCGGTTTCTGCCTTCTCCTTGCTGTTGGGTTTGCTCAGTTATGAGTTCAAAATAGGACACAGCCTTCCTGGCCCATAGCAAACCTCCTACTTCTCCTCCGGTCTCCACAGTCCCTTGGGCCCACGCTGTGGATGGCAGTGCTTCAAAGGACAGGTGACGTGAAAATGGCAAGTCCATCTTGATGAAAATGACACTGAAGAAGGACACACTGGGGGGGAAGGCTTTAAATATGTGGTGCCCCATCTAGGCTTGTTGAGTAATCACGCCTTATTTGATTCCCAAACAAAACACAGGGAAAGTACCCAGACAAGGGAGAAGACCCTACTGATGAGGATTTGCAAAGTCTCATTTCTTCCCATTGCTTTGCTCTGGTGAAACCTGCAGCAGACTTTTTGTTCATGGTGAGGTTCTTTCCCCCTAGCTACAAATCCTGCCCAAGCTTCCAAAGCTCTTTTTTTTTCAAGGAAACCTTTTGCCATTTCAGCCATTTCAATTTCTTTTTAATAAATGGTCTTCCCTCAAATTGTCTCTGCTACAAGAGCAATTCTGGGAAAACAGATGACTCTGCACACTCTGAAAAATCCCAGCCTCTCAAATGGTATGTGCAGATACCATACAATGATGCTAAAATGGGTTTTGCAAATTACTGAAAGGCAGAACCAACAACCACCTGGTTTTCAAGGAAAGCCTTGTCTCCGAGAAGATTAAAAAGAAGATATCCCTGTCTTGTTCTGCTATTTTTTTCTTTTTCTTTCTTATTTTTTAAGAGCTTTCAGTCTTAGCCGTAAAAAAATCACGATATGGCTGTGGGAAAAAAAAATTCTCACCACCCACGCCTGCTTTTAATGATCTTCATGTCTCTAACTGCAAAGAAGACACCATTTCTCATTTTATTTTTACTGCAGCTCATACATTTCCCTCCAGTATTCTGAGCTCCAGGAAAGCAGTAGAGACCAAACTAAGGAATTTTTTTTAAGGGTATAAGGGCTCCTCCTTTGGCTCAGAAAGGTGCAATGTGAGGACCAGTGTCCATGGGGATGGGGTGGTGTGGTACGGTGTACCCCATCCCATCACATCCCTGTGCTTGGGCTGGGCTGGCCCCCCTGCTCACTGTCCTGAGCTGAGGGATATCATCTCTTTCAGACTCAAAGCTCCCTGAAACAATGTTCTCTTGCCCAATTGTTGTTGATTACTTCAAAATACCTCATATCTGAAGCTCAGGCTATGAAAAGAGGTGTTTATCTTGGGAGAGGAAGCTTGCAATCCCTTAAGTTGCTTTTGTGAAAGATGTTGGGAAACCTGTTTCTCACTGTGTGTGTTTTTGCTACCTGCGTGCAGCCCTTTACAGGCTGGGAGGTATACAAAAGTGTCTCTGAGCCCCGCTGACACCCATTTGACTACTTGTGTACTTAAATTAGGAGGTCAATTCAGCACTTCAGGACTTTGAAATGTAACTAACTTCTCAGCTCAGTTTTGCCGAGCAGATCTGCCTCTAGGCAGGGATATGCTGTCCATTTTCCTCATTTGTTGTGAAAACCATGGAAATAGTGCTCCATTACTCATTGCGTGACTCCTGAATAAACGTGTACTATGCAAGGTTCGCCTTTGTGGAGAAAATAGTTCTCCCTTTCAGGAGCTGTTTGGATAAAAGTGAGTGTTGTCATGGTAAGATGAATTCGGGCACTCCTTTGGTGGAATTAACAATTCCAGCTTTGATTCTGAACCAGAAATAACAATAAAACACACGAGTGAAGTGAATAAATCTCAGCTAATCAACTGGACAGCACTCCATACAGAGTAGGGAAAGAGGGGATTACTAAACAGTCTTGTAGTTGCTATATAATAAAAGCATAAATAAAACATGCAATCTTACACTCTTGCATTCATGTCCGTTAGAGATACAGGAAATAATACAATTTCCACTGTTAACTACAGCTTTCCTGTGTGTTTGGGACAGTATCAATTATTTATTAACTATTGAAAGCAGAAGTACTAGCTAACTTGTCAAAATCTTGTTATGTTTCCTGCTATGTGTTTGTTCAATAACTAGTTTGATGGAAGTGTATTATACAGGCAGAGCCACACTGTAGCTGTTATAGCTGTCACTTTCTCTCTTCCACTGCCTCGCTGTTTGGAGGCATTTATCGGCTCAACAGGCTGGCTGTGGCTCATTTTCTCTCTTGATCCCTTACCACATTATACACAGCTTCTTCTCTGTGTCAGGATAATAACAAAGAATAACTGCTCAGGGGTTTAGCAAAGTAATGCATGCATCAGTTGGGTTGAGGGGATGTGGATGCTCGTTAGCACTGCCCAATATGGCATATACGTTCAGGTATATGGAATGAGGCTGCCTTTTCTTCATGATGTAGACTGGTTAGATTCAACCTCAAACTGTGCTACCAAAATTCACGGGATAACCCAGATGCCACTAAAGAACGCTGCAGGATTCCAATAGTCCGTCATTGTTTCAGACATGCTAATTTGATAGGGAATGAATGATGTGGAATATCATTGAACAGAAAAGAGTGGGACAGCCTTAACCCATCAGTTTAAGCCATGGGGGTACATCTGAAAATTCATCTGGAGAAGGCCGTGATGTTGGTCTGTGGTGGATGCCAGGTGAAGGCAGTGGTGAAATGATGGTGGAAAATGTGCCAAAGATGGAGCTAAAGCGTGGGATTTGTTTTAGCAGTGGGAAGATCCATGGAAGGAATATTTCCAGGGTGTGATAAATACTCCTGGAGATCAGTTAATCATTAAGTCATTATAGTCTTGCGGCAAATTCCTGCTCAGAAAATCTCTAAACTGTGGATTGCCAGAAGCGGAAAAAGATTTTCTGGAAATGGTACCTTTTAACTTGTTTGACATGCCAGTTCCCTAAAAGTCCACTACTAGCCCATGTCAAAGGCAGGTTACTGGGCTGGGATACCCTCGGTCCAACCCCTGTTTTTCTGTTAGGGGTCTCAGTAACCCCCCAGTGCTCACTGTGCAGATGCCCTGCAAACGAGGCAGTGATTATAGTGTGGTTGGGATCTCTGAATCCTGCCACTGCGATTAACACTTCTGGCTCATTGAGGCAGGCAAAGAGGAGATTCACACAGTCACCAACAGATTCCCTTCCAAAAAAACAGGCCAGCAGCTCCAAGCTCTGGCTAGTGCTCTGCTGGAGCAATAGACGCCTTCGCAGCGGGCAAAGCCCTCCGGCTGGCAGGGCTGTCCAGGAAACACATACAGCTTCAATGTGTCCAGGTGTAAGTATAGAAATAAAACGATCCAAATGCTTTTCTTTCCTTTACGCATTTCTGTTTCAACTCCACATTGTCTCTGCTCAATAGCAAGACAGCGATTTTGCAGATTTTAAAACACTAATCATAGGCAATTATTTCTAAAAAGATTTGCTTGCAGCAGGCAGACTTTTCTCTTAAGTTGAAAGCCTTGCTGTTCCATTCTTTCTTCTGTTTAAAATTATAATCATTTTCTGCCTTGTGTTCTCTACCAGCTGAAATACCTCATCTTCTGACACAGTTTGAATCTAACTAATCTTCAATTGGAAGATTTTTTTTTTTTAAATTAATCTGTAGCAACAAAAGCATTGCCAGCAAACACATAACAAAACAAGCAGCTGAAGCTGTTTGTGTATGTATCTTAAAATATAATTTTGGCCTTTACAAGGCAGCAATCTTTATTATCTAAGGTGGTCCTATAAAATGAAACTTATTTTTCACACTTAGAATTTCAGAACAAAGCAGAGAATGCAGATTTCATGGCACAGACACAATGAACAAATTTATGTTGCTTTCCCACAGCTGTTCATGATTGGCGGAAAAAACAAGAATCCTGAAATCCATTTAAATCAGTAGTTTCTTTCCAACATTTTTTCATGAAATATTCCAAAATTTTCATACAGATCTTGTTTATTTTCATATTTTCCTTTTAATTATCAACACTGAGATGAAATATTTATTGGCTCAGGATGAATGGTTTAATTAATGCTCAAATAAAATTATTCTACAGCTTTCAAAATTGTTCATAGATTTAAAAATTAATTCTTGGTCCATTTCTAAACAGAATGTCAAAGTCCAATTCCCACCCTACCATTGTTTTTTCTATGACCCTGGGACCCTGGTTTCTATGTGTTTCACCTACTTTCTGTTCATCACTCTCCTAGAAGATGTTATCTGCTTTTCTTTCTGAACCATTGGTATTTTCAATCTAGATCACCCTATTTTGGAGGCTGGTGCTGACTTTTGCTATGAGCATGGATAACATATCTTTTTAAAGGATCACATCATCCAGCCCAGATGGTCCATAGGTGTGGTATGGTAACACCGATTGCCTATGATATCTCCCATGGTATGCATGAAGTGATGTGACCAGAATACACTTCATTCTGCAGCTTGAGTGAGCAAGGACACATTTATTGTTGTAATGATTAAGGCAGCCATTACCATGGGTGCAAACCAGGGCCTGAACATACTTTTTTGGATCCAGACTTAGAAATCTCAGCCGCTCCTCGGATCTCACCTACTTCTCGGATAATAAGTAATAAACATAACAATTATTTTAGAAATGTGTGAATCTCTTACTGTACCATCTGAACACCTCACATTGGGTGAGAGCATTGATCATTGCAACTGAAAGTGTTGATTGTTACTATTTAATTTGTAACACTTTCCATCAGAAAGGCATATTTCAGGTGTCCAGTGCCATTTGACATGCCGTTGGGTATTCTGCTTAGCCCCAAAGGGGTCTGAGTATCCTGTAGGCATGTGTAACTTCCTGGCCTTTCCACGTCTTGCATATCCTGGGGAGAGCATACCAGTGTATTTGGGAGGGCTGTCCTGGAGTGTCAGGGCATGTTTGCAGATGTCTGGCAAAGCAGCCAATATTGCGTCTTGCTTTCCTTCTCTGTGCCGAAGCTACAGGGCCAACGGACTCCGTGCCACGGCCCTAGCTGTTGGCCCTGAGGACGCGCGGAAGTGCCCCGGATGCCCCCAGGGGACATGCAGGCATGCTGCCTCACACTCCAGGACCGCACCCCACAGCCTAAAAGACCCCACTGCTAATCCATCCGTTTTCCTCAGAAGTTCCAGATCTAAACACAGGATTGGGGCTGGATTGAAATAGTTGTGAGGCATCCTCCAAGCTTTGCTTCCTGGGCATCCCCAGACAAGCTGCTCTGCCAAAAAGGGGAAACTGCTGCCTTCGTTAACCAGGCTGGCTCTTCACTGCTAACTTTTTCTCTGTCATTGAAGCGCCAAAATAATGGACTGCTCTGAAGCACTTGCAGGTCAGAGCAGAAAATGAAGGAGAGGACTGCTGCTTCTCTTAACAGAGAATTTCAATAGAGATGAGGCACGTTCTACACATATGTAAAAAGGGTCCCTTTGTACTCTTTTTAGCTCTTTTTTTAATATACTTTCATTAGCAGCACTTTCCCTTTTCTGAGTGTGGAATAAAGTCCCATCTTCTGCATATATTAAATTGCAGCTTCTGCTTTCAACGATTGCTCTCTCTCTGGACCCGGATTCATAATGAGGCTTGCTTTTTTTTTGCCTTTTTTTTTTTTTTAATAAGCTCCTGGTGAAACAATTCCTTCTGTCATGAACTGAAAATTCATCTATAGAGTCTGCTTCTGGGGATGCTTTCAGGGAACTTTTTCCCCCAAAGTTCTCAACTTTCCAATGAAGATAAATAACCACATCTTGCAGCTACAGTTTTTGACTGAGTGACAGGTTAAAAGAAGCTCCCTGTCAGCTTTCATAACAGAAGAAGAAATTGTTCCAACAATTCTTAGCAAAATGAACAAGCCCTTTTTCTACGAAACTATTTTGCTGTCCTACTGCTAAATTGCAGCTCACACTGAGGCCCTTCAGGTTGGTTTCTTATCTCAAAAGAAAGAGAGTGACCTGAAGTCAGGGTATTTTGTTAGCTTCCCTTGTTTTATCTGGATGAATTTTTAAATCCCAAATGCAAGGTGAATACAAAAAGCAGGCAGGTGTAATCTCTCTTTTAGGGATCCCAGTTCCTCAGTTTCTGTATCCAAGGAAGCACCTTTGTACCATGAATTAGCTGTAGTTAGAGAAAGGAAGTTAGAGAGCAAATGTTTGCTGGTTGCAACAGACACCATCCAAAATCTGTGCATCACAGAAAGCACTGACACTCCAAGCACTTCTTTGGAGACTGCTGAGAGGAAAAGCAAAGGTGAGCTGCTGAGTATTCAGCTGTTTCTGTGGTGAGTTGCATCTCAGCTGCTGCTTGAGAAATGCTCAAAATGCTTCAGCATCAGCTAGGAAGCTTTGTCACCATTTTGCAGCAATCCAGGCAAGATGAAAATGGAGAGCTTCTCATACGCTTTTTAGCAGTTGTTAGCAAAATCTTCCTGTGGGTTGGATCCTCGCACTGAATTTAATTAGGACACAGGATTCAGAGGGAAGCACAGGCAAAATGGTGAGAATTGACCCCAGAGGATGCAGAGGTGTTGAGAGGGAGGGGTTGACCCAAACCAACCTCACTTTACATTCGCCTTTCTCAAGTTTGGCTGACATTGGACCACATCAAAAGCTGGATGGTGAATTGTACCCCCTGGTTGCGTGGAATGGCAACCATGTCCTGTGATACTACTGTGTGACTGAGCACTGCAGGAAACAGAGGAGCATAATGTGTTGTTGTGGGACTGATTATAGAGCACAGTGCAGCTCTGCATGAATAAAGACGAGCAGAACTGGGGCTTGAATGAGGACTTCAGGTTTTATTTCCCTAAGCAATTGTGATTAATGTTGCTTCTGTAAGTATCAGCAGCTTAGATCAAAAGGCAACTGCTCAACAAAATGTTTATCCTGGAATTTTCACTGTTCAGACTCGATTTTCTTCCTTGAAGGTATCAGATTGCCAGGGAAAAAAATGACAACAGGAAGTGTGCTTTGCATGTGACACAAGCAAGATCAACAACAAAACATGCTGATATACTTTTGTTTTTGTTGGGCCTAATGACACTGATAACATTTCTGCTGGTGGCTGTTCATGCTCCAAAAACTCAGGATGTGGCCAGAATAAAAGATGATGCTGGTGACTGCAGGAGAATGAGACTTGACACTTTTTTTCCCTGCATGAACTCTAATCTGGTTTAGCTGTAAAGCCTTCTCTCAAGTGTGGTCTGCTCCATCAAGGGCAATGGGGATCATATACTCCGCTCTGCTAGCACTGCTCTGCTTTACAAGAGAAGTTCAGCATCTGAGAGGAAGGCAGCTTGGCAATATGGCACTAGCTAGAAAGAAGGTCATGGAGATCCCTTCTTTGGGGATCCAGAAACCTGCAGACACGGAGCTGCCTCTGGCCTATCACCTGTAAGAGGCTCTTGGGAGGAAGACTGCATTGGTGAGTAGTCGTATAGGTCAGAGAGCAAAGTGAAGTGACAGGAGAGGCAGTGGCTGCTAGAGTCCAGTTACAGAGAAAAGGAGCATGGAAATTGGATTCCAGGTCCTTGAAAAGGTAATGTGGTCAGAAGATGGGAAATGAAGTAAAGTTAGGTCCGAATACTTCCGCAGACCCAAGTTTCTTAACTTCCCTGCTTTACTCCCAGGCAAAGACATAACTGAAAATCAAAGGAGAAATACCAGAGAAGCCAGTTACAGAGCTAGGCTTGACCACCAGGCTACCAGAGGGGACAGCAAGAGAGACCATAAGTGGAGGGAACTGAGGCAGGTTCGCAGTGGCAGAAGATTGGCACTACTGCCTTTTCTTGGGTGCTCTGAGAGGCTCCCAGACTAATTATTTGCTTACTGTGGTAATGTCCCATGGGTGTGCTCAGTTCTGGGAGGAGTGGTGCCATCCTTCAGAGTAAATATGCCAGTCAATGTTGAGAGATGTTAATTATAATTATTATTAGCTTTGCATTTCTTATTGAATGCTTGGAGTCATACCTTTAATGAAATGTTAAAGCAGTGCTTTTTTGCCCTTAAGTGAGTAGATTTTTTTCTGCCTGAGATTTGTAGGCATTTAAGTGCATGGGAGGCACTGCTTACAAGTGAATCACTGATACCCCTTTTCCCTTCATAGATCCAGAGATGTCCATCCTGGCATCCATTCATAGTCTCCAAAAAGTACTCAGAAGCGTATCCAATTAAAGAACACAGTAAAAAAAAAAAAAAGGAGAAATGGGGAAACTACACACTGCTGCTCTCGCAGAATGATTGCAAGGTGAATTTTTCAAATGAGTTACCTGCCCTTCACTCTCCTGCTGAGTACCAACCGCGGTGCTAAGACAAGGCTGTATTCATTCCAGCAGGCATGAAGATAGCACAGGTTGGGATTGGTAATGCAGCTCATTTTGGCAGTACTCTGAATTCTGTTGTCCATCCCAAAACGAGGCTGCTCAGCTTTTACCAGCCACAAAGAGACTGAAAACAAGAGCCAAGAACTGAAGTGGCACGGATCCAACCTGAAGTCCCATTCCCTTTTTCTTGTTTCTGCTCACAATCGTGTTTCTATGCATATAGTCAGGGTAGGGAGAGCAATGTCCAGCCATTTTCATGCTACTTCAGGAACATCTTTATGCTGCAAAGAGATGCCCTGGTTAAACTAGAGAATATTTTATTTGGCACTGGTAGCAGGCCTAAGACATCTGTTTCTTGAAGAATGTGAGTCACTAGGTTTTAGAAATTACCTGGTTCTGATCTGTATTATTGGTAGAGCTGAGACCCAAGACCTCATGAGACTAAAAAGGAGGAAATCTGATGGGAGACATTTCTAAGTAAGCGTTGTATAATTATTGGAAGATGTTACCCAACCTGGATACCCAAGACCCTCTCTTTGAAGAACAAAACCAGCTGGAGCAGAAGCTGTCTGCTTTCTCTTACAAGACCTGGAAACTTCAGGTTCAGAAGTCAAGATTCATCCATGCGACTGAGGAGGACAACTCAGGTCAATCAGTCCAGTGTGATGTGATTCAAGACATCAGAGGCTGCAACACAGTTCCTGACATCTTAGAAATAAAATTTAGACTTAATATAAAAGGCAAACACTCACAACTAGTCAATTCAGCCTCCTTGACTCTCTGCAATCTGTGTTTATACAAATAGCTAAATCTCATCTTGAGCTACGGGGAGTGCATGAGAAGAATTTCATCAACACATGCAGACCTCAAGCCTGTTTAAAGCTTATGCCTGACACTTGAGCTCAGGGTCTGTGGAAATAACAAACAGACTTGTGCTGAAAATCAGTCCCGAGTTTTCAAGTAAGAGCTAGAAATAGTCTGGAACAAGGCCTTGAGGAGGCCTGTCTCTTGATCATGACTTGGTCATGTGAAAATTATGCCAATAGCCACAGTATTCCCCTTTCTCATAGTGAGTTTTGCTGCTTCCAAAAATGTGTTCGCAAGGCTGAGCTGGGAGTGCGGTATGAATACATGGACCATTATAGAGGCAATCCTCTCCTTTTGCAGAGTCCAACGAAGTGATGTTTCATGGAAGATCTTAGTTGCTTTGGGTCTGGGGCTGATAAGATGTAGTAGCTCGTCAATAGCGTCCCTGCAAGACAATTAGTGATAATCCCTCACTTTGCACCATGCTGTTTGAATGTATCTCAGTCAGAATAATTGACTGGCTCCAATTAACTGAAAGCTTTTCAAGCAAAAATATTTGTAAATAAGAATTTAACCCAATAGTTCTGTGTTTCTGCCACCTTTTTTATATGACATTATTGTGGCCAACCTGATGTTAGACATTTCAAACCTGTTAATTATTCTATCATGTCCAGCCCCTTGGAACTTTTACAACAGTTACCATTCTGTCCTCCCACCCCCTGACACAAAATGTATTTTAGATGCTGAAATCCAGATATGCCAAGCAGTGAACCTTCACCTGCTCTGTAATGCAAAGAAGGCAGCGCTGGGAATGAGGAGTGGCACAGAGGGGCTGAGAATTTTCCCCATTGGGGCAGACCCAAAGCAAGACCTTGATTCAGAGAAGATCCCCTTGCTCAGTGCTCCAGACCAGTCCATGTGGGGCATCCCCCAGCCAGTGCCAGAGATTGGTTGCCTTCTACAACGTTACTCGGAGTTCTGCATGCCTGGTGTGGACCTGTCTTGTCCCCTCGTAGCCACAGCACTTGTCTCTCAAAATGCCTTATGAAGCATCTGCATGCATGATTTGTAGTTCATTTATTTCCATATTGTAGCTGATTTGATCTTTAAGATCACTTTGCAAGAAGCTTCTCTAACATGTTTCTTTTGTGATGCCAGTGTAAGTTTCCTTCATGGTGGTTTGACTCTGATCTGAACAAGTTTTATTAAAGGCTGGGAAGGTGAAAGTTGTCCAGCCTTTGTGCTGGTAGCTGGATGTTCCTCTTGGCTATCAGCAAGAGGAGCTGCAGAAAGGTAATTTGCAATGCAGGAAATAAAGGAACTTATTGACTGTGAAATAGACTGAGATATCCCTAAATCCAGTTCATATAAAGAGTAGTCATCGATTTTGAGATCCATAACTGGAGAATAGTTGCTGTTATGAATGTTCTAAGAGCAATGGCTCAAAACCCAAACAAACAAACCCCCAAAACCTCAAATCTCCCAAGCCCTCAGATGTTCATATAATTGTTTAACTTTTAAACTTTTCTTTAAAAAATGAACATAATATAGAGTATATCTTTATTCTTCAGGTAGTTCTTGCAGCAGTTCTAGGGTGGAGCAAGCTGGTGTTATGCATAATGTATGTTTTTTGTGGAAGGTAATGTAAACAGATTTTTTTTTTTTAAATCACCAAAGTCACCTGGAAATATTTAGGCTCCAGGCTTCCTTCTAAACACCACTTTATTGGTTTTTGCTGTAGTGTGAAACAGTAGAGCAAAATTCTCATGTTATCTGTCTCCAACAGATTTACAATATTGCAAGATTAATTATATTAGCTGCATTTCACGACTCAGTGCATTTGTATTACCATTTCAGAAGCACAATCATTTATCAACAGCAAACTTCGGGGCATTTACTTTCCATGCCCTAGCATTGCGAACTTCAAAGTATGTGAGTTTGCCTATGAGCTGCACATGAGTGCATGCTCCCTTTCCCAAAGAAAATTTAACGGTTTCAACCTCCTTCATGGGCTGGAGAAAGTTTTCCTAATTATGATGTGAATACCAGAGTCAGATTCTGATGCCCTTTTTCCACTCAGCTTTTGATGCTGTAAATTACCTTTTCGGTAATTGTGGTTCATCATGGGTCACTATGTGAAGTGAGTAACCCCGAGGATGGATCAGTAGAAACTGGCTAGAGATTATCTCCAGCTCAATGTGGAGGCTGTCCTGAGTCACTTCATCTATTCCTCACCCATTACAAGATTGCTCTCCGTGGTCTGTTTTCTACATCTTGGCTCCAACCAGTTCCCAAATAACTCTTTCTGGAATGAGCATCACCTAAACTTCAGCCTGCCTGAAACATATTAGTTGCACTTCAGCTTATTGAATCTTCCTCTTTCAGACTCAGACCTTTTCTTCTTTTAGACTTGATCTTTCTCTGCACTCACTCTAGACACACCAGCATTACTTTTCAAGATGCTAGTAGCATCCGCATAGATATTGCTCTGATTTTACAGAAGGCTTCACAGCTCTTGCTGAGCTTGGACTGCCACAATTACAGATTCCTAGTAATTTAAAGCTACCCCAGGTATGTCCATATTACAGTGATTCTCACCATGGCCGCAACATAACCATGCCCTGAATTTTATCCACTTTTCTCCTTCCCTACTCCTACTTAAAATACTTTAAACATTTCCAGTCCTTTCTTCACAGCAGGGGGTTGGAGGGCTGGATGTGTGCAATGCAGCACTGTTATCTGACCGCTGAGAACGCTAGCTGGTAGGAGGCTGACAAATTGCACGTTATGTTTTTGTGTGACTGGGTTTGGCAGAGTTTGTTATGTCAGCGGCAGTGCTATGCAAATAGCAACCTGGCTCTTGACCACCTGAGTGGGAATAAGAAGCCTCAAAATGGAGATCTGCTGTGGGAAGTGCCAGAAAGGACATTTCCTTTCTCCGATTCCTCTGATCTCTTTGAGTCCTGTGGGAGTTAAAGTTGCCCTGTGGCTCTTTTCAGAAAGTCATGATTTCCTTTAAATTGTCACCTTCTTTTCTGGAGAAGGAAATATTCAAAGAGCAGAGAGACAGACACTGCCTACCCTCAGACACAAACACATGGATCACCCATCTGCCCACCAAGCAGCCACATACTCAGCAATTTAAATAAAAACCACCTGATACTGGATAAAGTGACAGTCCTACTCAATTAATAGTTGGCATAAAAAGTACTGCTTTCCCCTCTATTTTCTACTACATTATGGTTTGCAAATTCCCATTATTTTGAACAATCCTACAAAAAAAAAAAAAAAAAAGACAGACCTGAAGCTGAAGTGGGCTGAATGCTTCAAAAAACACATAAATTAGTCCATGTTCATTTTGACAAAGAAGGTGGTTTGGGACTGCAGAGACTTATTTCTGTTGATGCAATTGGCTCACAAGTAATCTCAGGCTGGTCATTTTACCTTGTAGAGCCTCAGATTTCAATGTAAAGAATTACAATTTTACAGCACAACTCCTCAGGATATTGACACTAATTTTATGGTAAAACATTTTGAAACCTAGGGAGGGACATGTACTCTATATATATTGAAGGAAGAAGAAAGCTCTGGTCTGATCTCCTTTAACAGGCCTGACATCACAGCTTCAAATTTCCTTCAATTTACATAGATGTTAGCTGTGATTTTGAATACAGTTGTCCATATGTAATTTTCCCACACAAAGATTAAGAGCCATGTATTTTGGCTGTGAATGCCATTTTGGTGTCCCTGGGACAAAAACCATAATAGCTTCACAGATGTGAGTGGAGCTACATCACTCAAGACCAGACTCACCTCAGAATACAAATGTTTACCTGCAGCAGCTTGTTGGGATGTGGTGGTTGAGAAAGGTCCTGACCTGCACCTTGGTGTACTCTGTTTCTCATATGCAAAATCAGTTCAGATTCTGGGAAGACCAGCAAAAGGCTGATAAATGTTATCACCATGCAGGCTCCAAGGAGCAAGAGATATCATATTCCAGCCCTTCACCACGCTTGTTATTGTTGCATGAAAAGCAGTTTGGATGACACACTTGAAAAATACAGCATCACACATCCAAACCAAAGGGTATGTAAGGCTAACAAATTTCTGTGTTCAGTAAGTCGCTCCTTGGATAGTGCAACTTCACATAAAGGAGGCATTTGAAAGTCCAGTGAAATGTTTTATTTCGTAGTATTCTCTTGTTATTAATCTCATTTTTTTTGCCTCTGATGTGTGAGTGCCAACTTATGGGAGCATTATAAATCACAGTAAGAAATAAATAGTCCCATTTAATCTTGCAGGGGAATACTAAGTTTTCACCACCCCTAACTTCCTATTATCCCATCATCGACCCATTGAATACTTCAGTAGCTTGATGCTCTGCACGACTAAAATTGGGACCCAGCTCACAGTAGACCATGCTTAGAAAAGCAGGTCCAGATGACTATTTTCTATGTGCCCACTTCCAGCCACTCTCCTATCTGATTTTTGCCAGGTCTTTCCGACACTACTTAAAAACCCGGTGGCAGTTCAAGTGTGATATGTTTCGCTTCTGGGATCATATATGCCAAAGAACATATATGCCATTGTAATTAAAATGACCTTCTTGCCCACCAGGTGAGTTTGGAGACAGCAGACAGTAGCCTGTACCATGTGCTGAGCAAGAACAGTCACAGGAGACTTCAGATCTACCTGCCACTCTCTACTCTCTCACAGACCCTTCCAACCCTCCTGGTTTCATAATTTCCTGTATTTCCCTCTGGGTAGAGATTAAAACCAGAGTCAGTCTCCATGCTTTCACAAAGCTCAAAGCAAGAATTGTTTTGGCACAGTGTAAAGGCAGGAGACACCACCCCAGGCTTCTTGAGCAAATCCCCTCCCCAAGGTCAGCTGGACAAGCATGCTGCCTCCTTCAGGCTTCCTTTAAGAACATGGGCTGGAGACATGAGGAAAACAGAGGAATGAAATTCCTTTTACTTTCCCTTCCTTAGCTGTAGTGTCTAAAAGAAGGACCTTCAGGGCCACAGCTTTTACAACAGCAGATGGGAAGCTGTAGCTGGCAAGTAGTGGACTGCTCCAAGTCTCGTTGTTCATGTCCCTTCCTCAGGGTGGGTTTAAATTATTCAGATGGGTTCAAATTTCTCACTTGCATAATGTCTATCTGATGCCCCTTTTCTATTTGAGTGGAGGGAAAAATAAAGCATGCCCAAATTATCAAGCTTGCATTTTCCTAGCATTCATATCTTGTTGTCCCCAGACATCATCTTAATCTCCTTTAGGAAGAGGCTTAGGTCACTTGGATCATTAAACTAAGCTACTTGAAACAAAAACCAAGGCGGTGGCAGCAAATAGACAGAGGAGTGTTGGGTTAAACTGACATTCAGCAAGCACTTCAGTATTCAAAATAGCCTCTCCAGCGCAAGGAATGCCCCTTTGGCCTGCTCCTGAAGGGCAGGAGCTGATCAAGCCTACTGGAGAGATGTTAATGCCGATGGCATGGCTCACAGTGGGAAGGAAGAGCAAGCAAAGCTCTTTAAGGTGCAGCATTGCAAAACCTGCCAGGGAAGGGACTCCCAGCACGATCATTCATGAATCATTGTCTGCACTTACAAAGAGAGAGGGAAAACATTCAGATTTAAGAAATGACCTTTTACAAAATAGACTACCAAACATATACAAATAGACCAGCAGCTTACTAAGATGCTTTGGGGTTGTCCTAAGCTGTTACGAACACAGTCTGGGATGTTCTTTGTTTTCTCCAGTACAAAGATATCTGTGAGCTGCACCTCACTCATACACTGGCATAGCAGAGAAAACAATTGTCAGTTTACACCAAGTGGAACTGAGGAGAAGGCGGCAATTCAGAACTGCAGTTTGGATGTTTTGGTGCAAATTCCAACCCTTCCACTGGAAAATATTGGGAGTGGGGAATAAAGTGGGACCCATCAGAGGAGGTCGGCTTTCTAACTCCAGGAAGCTAGAGAAAAGACCAGAAGAAAACTGGGTGCAGAAGGTGGCATGATTTATTTCTGCCTTAGGCCAGGGAGAACATGATGCTAGACAGAGGTCCCAGGTATTAACTCCCAGGCCTGCCAAAGCCTGCTGGTTTTGCTGTGGAAACACTGCATGTCCCACAGCAATTCAGAGGTGAGAGCAGTGCCCCCTCCATGCTGGTTGCCAATGCAGTGCAGTGCAGAAGAAGACACCAGGACAGCTCTCCCTGCTGCACTGCAGGGCCGCATCCCTTTCCCCTCCAGACACTGATCAGCTTAACATCTAAAGCACAAGGGTTGTTATTGCTAGGTTTTGCAAAAACGGAACACCTTCACAGAGTATACCTGAATTTGGACACACGACCATGTCATGTGCCCATGAAGCTGAGTTGAATCAAGTCAGGTTTTAGGAAAAGCTATATTATTTTCCACTGTGTTTATTGTCCTGCAGGAGCCATTACTGTGAGTGATTAATAAACTGTTGTTTATTAACAACAGTTAATAAAGGGGTTCTCTGGTGTCCTTGCTGTTCTCTTTAGATAACAGCTAGGAAAATGCAATGAGAAATTAAGCAGTTAATGTGCTGTGTGTCAGTACTGCAGATGGATGCTTGATTATGCTCTTCCCTGCTCTGAATCACACTGAAGCCATTTCACTTATCAAGAGACCAGAATCACTCCAAAGGAACAACATCCTCATTCATTATTTGTGTACGGAGGCCTTTTTTTACAGCAGGGTCTGCCTGGATCCACTGGGATGTCAGCATGTGTTGTGGTACCATCTCCTCGCTTGGAGGACATAACAGGGACTCCATCAGCTTGATAGACAGGGCAGCCCCCTTGTAGGAGTGGTTGTGGCAGCCCTAGGAGCAGTGAGAACTTCAAACATTAGGAAGAGAGAGCTTTTTGTCCCCTTGTCAATGTAGAAGCTCCTTACTGAAAGCTATTTTTGCTCAGAGTATTGGTGGCTTAACAGGCCACTCAGTTTACAACAGAGATCATAGTTTGTCCATAGTTTGGACATACAAGATTCACTTACTCTGAAGCTCAGAAGCATGCAGGAGATGTATTAGTTACAGGGTTAAAACTCCCCTTATATTTAAACTGAGGGTTGGAAGAAGAGGGTAAGGCTTTGGAGGGGCAGGGAGGTGAGAGGAGGCAATCAGTGAAGCTCATTAAGGACTGGCGCCTTCTTGGCCCCCTGGCCTTCTCCAGAAAGCTAGGCACTCCAGCTAACACAATCCCTTCCTTTCATGCTCTGGGCCTATCCCCATTACAGCATTCCCCAAACTGTGTTGGAGACAGCCACAAAGGACAGCATTATGTCTGGGAAGTGAATGGTGTGTAGCCGGTTCCAGCTGAAAGAGAAAGACAAGCGAAAGCACTTCCCGGGGACAATGAGAGGGCTTGTAGCTCAGGAAGCTTCCCAGTCCATTAGCATCTGTGGAGGACAATGGCCGTGTGTGGCGGAGAGGAGGAGAACGTGGCCTTGCCGGTGGCCCCTGTCCGTCACTGGCAGAACAGCACTGCTACTGCGGGACAGAGCCTGAATGGGCTGATTCATGGCAAGCACCCCGGCATCCCGCTGGCAATGAGAGACCGGGGGGGGTTGTCACCGCTGGGCTGATCTGGTATATCGAGTACCTTTCTGACCTTTGGCTGTGCAGCCGACCAGCCCAAAGTCTGTTCCTCCCTCTGGCACGCAAATGAGGAAAGGCTTGTCTAAGGGAAACCCAGCGGTAAATGGTGCAAATTCCCTCTGCAGGCTCAATCCTGGCTGCTCCCATCCTCAGGTTTCAGCTGGTCAGGATGGGCTCAACGCTGGAAGCAAGGGAGCCTGGATTATCTTCACGGGGAGCTACTGGCGAGGGTGAACAATCATCTCTCTGCTGTCACAGCTTTATACAGAGCCTCCAAAACAGACCTGAGTGAAAATATTTTTTTGGGAAAAAGAAGTGCCAACATTTCCTGAACAGGAATGAAATACAGTTTGGAAGCATTTGAATATTTTCCTCCATTTATGACAGTTTCAGCTAATTTGCTCATTCTGAAAGACACCGAAAAGCTTGGTTATATTTTTAACAAGGTAGGTATCTGGGCCCTTTCAAGACACACTGGAATTTTCCTTTTGGAACAACTTTAATTAACTTTACTCTAAAATAATTCACAAATTTCTCAGAACTCTATATAAAAATTCAACATAAAGTTTGTTTTTTCACCCAGTAAACCAGTTTGTCTGATCCAAAAATTTGTTTCCCCTTTTTGAATCATCAGTTTATTTTGTGACATCACAACCACCACTACACAGGACCAAAAGCTTTTGGCTTCCCTCAGGAGAGAGCTTTCTTTTGTGGCTCTCAACTTCTGTGGCCTTTTCTAAGCAGAACCAGTGATACTGCTACGATGTTGGGGAGGTTTCATGGAGCAATACAAAGTTCTTGTCAGAAATATGGAACAGATATACCCAGGACTTGGCACAGAAAGTTCGTCTTTAGTTTTTGTTTGTGAGCACTTGAAAATGGGGTGGACTTTAATTTTAACAGGAAAAATCTCCTTGCAAGAGAGAAATGAGTTTGTGAACCCAAACGGCCTTTACCATTTACAGGAGAAAAAAAAATGTACTCTGTTCAGAAAACATTAAGCCATGTTTACATGGCATTAGGAGGGGATCCACTGAGCCTTTGACGCTAAGGAGCCGAAATTCCTACGAGCCCTGCTTCAGGTCCCATGCAGGGAGAGCCCATTTGGGATTGGGGTGCAGAAGGTGCATCCTCCAGTGTTGTTTTCCCTGGAAGAAGTACAGACAAGCACAACAAATGGGGTCAATTTGCTTTCAAACACCAGTCCTGATCTGACCAAATGCACAAATGTAGCCATGCCTGACCATAAAAAGCACCCGTCCACATATGCAGACTGTCTTTGATTCTAAGGCATCTCAGGGAAATAGAAATATTTTATTCTTGGAGCCAGAGGGAGCAAAACCACCTAGTCTCATCATCAACATGTTTTCTTAACTTTAAATAAGGTTAAGAAAGGGAGTAATTCAACCGTGGCAACTCTAATTGGCTACAAGTATAATCCAATAACCTCATTTCACCCATATTGTTAGTTAAGTTAATTGGACCTGCACAGCCACCAGCTAAATATATTGGTGTATGCAAATGGTGAAACTAATTTCCTTCATAAACTTTCCTTCTGCCGAAGTAGGAATTGGGCAGAAGGGGTGGGGGAGCAAGAAGGCTGTGCTGACGTTGTTACTTCAAAAGATCAATTCTCTTCAAATTATTTGCTCTCTGTAGATAGACAGGACAGAAAATATCATTAATTCCTTTAAATAGAGAGGGGGAGGGAAATAATTTCATTCCCACTTGAAGAGACTGCAGAGCAAAAGTGATTGAGCCTTTAGCTTTTAGGTGCCTCAAATCCAGACTGGGCTTCACAGCCCCGGGGCCAGGCAGCCCCGTTTTCTTTGCAAGATAAGGGGAGAGGGAACCTGCACCAAAACGAGTTCCTGGGTGTTGCAAGGACTTGCATTGCCTGGAGGGAGAAGGGTAAGCCGAACTTCACTCTAACATTGATTTCAGCAAGGTCTTTTGCGATAGAGGATTTATAATTTGTGCCATGCTGGGTGTCAGCCAAATCCGTTTCCACTCTTAACCTAAAAGCCAAGAACATGTCTCCTGGAGTCTGATGTGGCAGACTGACAGTCAGGCCATGTATCCAACTGTCCATACCTAGAATAATTGCTTTTTTGCCGTCGTGAGAGGGGAGGGTCTTAGGAAGTGAAGGTCTGACCTGAAGCCCAGCTACTCTTCCTGAGGAGGGGAAGTGGAGAGGGAGGTGCTGGTCTCTTCTCCCTGGTATCCAGTGAGTGGTAATGGTTCAAAGCTGTGCCAGTGGAGGTTTAGACTGGACATAAGGAAGCATTTATTTACCAAGAGGGTTGTCAAACACTGGAACGGGCTTCCTAGAGAGGTGGTCAATGCCTCATGCCTGTCAGTGTTTAAGAGGCATTTGGACAATGCCCTTAACAACATGCTTTAACTTGTGGTCAGCCCTGAAGTGGTCAGGCAGTTGGACTAGATGATCATTCTAGGTCCCTTCCAACTGAACTATTCTATTCTACTCTATTCTATTCTATTCTATTCTATTCTATTCTATTCTATTCTATTCTATTCTATTCTATTCTACTCCAGCAAGCGAGCATCTGATGGTAGCAAGGCTCAGTAGCTCCAGGGGAAGGTGTGCAAAGCTGACATTGTGGAGGTACGGAGCAGCCTCTCTTAGCTAAGTCTTGGCTTAAAAATGTCTTAGCTTAAATAATCAGGATTGTCCATTATTATTCAGCTGATGCTTTGCATTTTCTTTCTGCTGCTTTTAAGCTGTAGGAATCATAACTGTTTCTTTACATCACACCAGCTCTGTGTACCGTTTCTGTTACACCCGCTCATTAGGCTTTGCCTCTTGCAGATTGGAAGAGTTGCGGGACACGGACCAGCTTTGATGCTCTCTGCGCTCTTGCGTCATGCCTCCCCCCCACAGCTGGCTGCAACCATCCTCCTTTGAGTGTGACAGCAGCAGCGGCATGTACTAATCTCAGTTTCCATCTTTCATAGGCAGTCCCAAACGAGAGGATGTGCACATACTTGGGTGTCTTTCAACTGACTTTGGAGCAGGCCTGCAGTGAATTGGGACTAACACAGTGCGGGGAAAGGAAGAGATGCTGCCTGTGATTACTGTTTAAACTTGATAAGGGGATGGGAAAGAAAAGGAAAAAGGAGTTCTGAAGCAGGACTGAATTGTTAATGCTTTCCACAGTTACACTTGAATTTCAGCCCCTGCTAATATTCCCAGGGAAATCACAACTCACTCACATACATGCACACGCAGGTTTAATTTCAGCAGTAAATGAAGTCATAATGCAAACAGAAAGCTAACAGCAGGGAAGGCTATGCTTGGCCAGGTCTGCTTGTGCTACAAGTAATACATATGCACCAGTGCAAAAAACTGACCCCAGAGAGCAGTTAATTCTTTCTAGCAGAAACACACACTGAGAAGGCAACCGTAACTTTTAACTACAGCTTCCTACAAAAGAAAGTGCTGTAGTCTTCTTTAATATCAGAAAGGGGAAGAGTAGAGAGAGGGTGAAGTGGTACAGAAATCAGGTGGAGGATGGTTTGGAAGCCTGCCTGCTTTTAGTGAACAGAGGCACAGGGGCAAGAAAACATTTCCAATGAAAATGCTAGATCTTCCTGGTCTGAATTTTGCACATTTTTGTACCAGGAGAGGGCCGGGTGGGGAAAGCCATGGCTGAGGAGGTCATGGCATCACCTCTACCTCTGGGAGCTGAAGTTGAGCTGACACCTGGGACCTACTAACTGAAGGAAAGTGTTTCTGGATGGGCATGGTCCACCATGGGCTGGGCCAGGTCATGCACTGGAGAAACCAACAGTGTTCCTGTGCAATACACAAGGTCAGGGCTGGTTTTGTCTTGTGAGCTTGAGAACTGTGTGATTAAGATATGACCCACAGTGAGCAGCCCTACAGCTGATCTCCGCCGGGTCAGAGCCTAACCTCCATCCTTGAAACAGGAGTTGGTTCCACCTGTGCAAGGTGAGAGTAACGACCTTTCTAAATTGGCTGCAAAATGCTTCATGTAAAATTAACTCAATGTGGTTTGAACCACTCAATGGGGGTTAAGCTCTAAGGAGGAGGAGGGAGAGGAGAGCTCCGTATGTAGCTCACCTCTGCCTGGCCTCCACAGAAGCGTACTTCCACTGCTCTGTGGAGGGCAGTAAGAGAGTTTAGGAGAAAGGGCAATCACTTGCCCTTCTAGTCTCAGTGACTGCCAGAGTGATTTTTTGACCATGCAGGGCTGCTTGTCCTACTAAACAGTTCACGGGCCAAGCTCTGCTGCTGCAGCCCCAAGCACTCTCAGGAGGAGGAATGGTATTTGGTCTTCCCATCTCTGGGAGTACCCTGTGGCAATGTGCCACTGGGGTTTGTGCAGAAACCAGAAACAAGCCATACAGAATTAAAGAACAAAAATAGAAACAGGGAAATAAATCAGAGCAAGGAAAGAGGAAAGAAAAGAAGAAAGGAAAGAAAAGGAAAGGAAAGACGTGGTAGTGGAGTAGGGGAAGGGGCTTGGAGGGGGCTTGTATGCCCAGCCCAGGAGAAGGGGAGTGCCCAGCAGGAGCGTCCCTCTCCCCCAGCACTGCATTTCCATGAGCAGATACCTGGTCCTCAGTTTCTGGGGCCGGGGTAGGAGGAAAGGATGTGTAACCGGAGATCTGAGGACTAGGCGAAGTGTTAGCTGGGTATGATCTGTTCACCGAGGAGTTGCATTATTGTTTACTCAGCTGTGGTCAGTGTGCACACAGGGCTCCCCAGTGTGCCCCAGCCGTGGATGAGCAGAGCGCGGCAGGGCCGTGGCTTCCTTTAGCAGGTGTCCTTGTGTCATGGGGAAAGTCTGATGTCCGACCGGGCTGCAGATCTGAAACCTGAGCTTGTTCTTTCCTAGCAATCCAGTCTGTGTCACAGTGTGAGCGGTGGTGTTGCTGGTGGCAGCATGTGAGGGTCCCTGAGCAGGATTCCCACGAGTTAAGTGAGGTAGAAATGTGCAGACAGGGATGGTGAGGAGGATTTGGAGGATTTGCTTTTTACTAGGGAGCACTGACACACTCAAACTTGCGGTTGCTTAGATGAAACCGTCCTTTAGCAGCAGCAGTTCAGGTGAATTCCTCCCAGAGGATTTTTTGGAACATATACATTTTTATTTGCCAGCATGTCCTGTTCCAATTTTGCAAACAATGTTGTTATGACAGAGTGAACTTCTGTTTGATATTCTAGCTCAGTTATCACAAACTCTAGTGTTTTTGTAAGTAAAAATACTATGAAATATATTACAGATACTACAAAATTCTGATTTCTCAGAATTGATTCTTCCCCTTGAATGTCTGGTACGCTGAAAAAAAACCCAAGAACCAAACCAAAAAAAACCCCAAGCCTCCCAAGATTTTGCTTTTTAATCCTGATCTGGTACAGGAATTATATTTACAACCTTAAATTCTGTATTACGAGAAGACTAATTGCTTATTGCCATACTCAGACTACAGGTAACCTCTGTTTCTACCTGGAATAGTTTTAATCTAAGAAGTCTTCCAGAGAGTATCAATTCGCTCATGCAACTGGTCCTTCTTTAAAAATAAGGCTAAATTATGAAAAGAAAGATTTATTCTAAGTCAGGGTCTAAGAAAAACTCTGAATATTAAGAAAAATTTTACTTTTCTCCCACAAGAACCTAGTACTTTAAAAATATACTACCAGGACAGGAAACATTAAAAAAACTTCCAAATAACAAATCTTTATACATCAAGACAGCTTTAAAATGTTCTTTTTCTTTCTTTCAACGTTTCTCACCCCAGTAGGAGAGTAAGCTTTCTTGTTGCAGAGAGTCTTAAGCAAACACTGTAAATATTTGGCGGCTCAAATGACTAGATTAGCAATGATGCCATCATTAACAGCAGTGACAGAAAAGTGTCAGAGTTGCAACTTTTTATGTTTTTTAATTGGCTCTGCGATTGTATTGTCAAAACATTTACCCAGGGGTGTGATTAATAATAATAGCTGACAGCTTCAATTATCCTCAAACATATTAGAAAATACCAGCACTCAGATACAATCTTTAAAAGCACATCTTAAGCTACTTTTACAAGCTTACTATGACAAGAATAAATACAGAGATAAAATTTGGAATTAAAACACTTAGTTATTTTAATCAGGGTTTTTTTTTTCTTTAAGCAGCACAGAGACAGAATGTTTATGTACACATCGATACTTATCTGAGGATCACCAAACATTTTGCCTGCAGTTTTCCTGAGTTCTTTAATTCAGTCCCCAACACAGGCATGACATTGAGAAGCAAAGTCATCTGATGATGTGTTAATGATATACAGCCCATCAGAATTTTGGAAGAATAAAAATAAAACCTCCCAACCCATAAATAAAATTGAGTAAAAACATGAGATATCTTACACATCTGAGCCACAGGCTTTCCTTTGCAACTAAATAAAAAGCAAGCTTTGTGTCTCCATATGTTTCATTTCCTTCCATCTTTTGCTTGTGTGGTGCATGGTGATGCATTTATCTTTTTTCTGTTTTTTGTTTGCAACCAGTTTGTGGACCATCTTCTCTTCTCCAAAGAAAGAACAGTTGTTCACAGTCCCAGGAAGAGGCACATGAATTTAGTGGGATTGGCTTAGAAAAGGATTCAGGAGACATTTTGTCTTGCCATTTACAAATCTTGTAGCACTATGCAATGCAGGACATGTAGTGCAGGCACCAATGCCCACAACATGCTTTTCAGTGCCTTTAGCTTTATACGGTGGGGCCAGAAGCTGACAAGAGAAGGGAAAAGTGCATCCAGTGTCATACCAGCTCTAGTGAACAAACAACAATTCCTGATCTTTATCCAGGATTTTTTACTGGTTCTTTACAGTCAGTGAATCCATACCTCTACCTGTTTTCCCTTGAGAATTTTTAAGGCTTTAATAATGTATTATTAAAGCAAGCTTAGTATTGCTTAACTTCCTTAGAACCTTGATCTCCATCAGATCATTTAAACCAAGGAACAACATACTTTTTGAAGTGATAATGACTATGTCAGGGGAAAAAAACCCACAGTTTTTGGGCCCAGCAAAGTTAAAACAGTTGGTTCTCAGACACTGAGAGTATTGCTGTGACAGGTGTGGTGTTGGCAAGAAGTGCTGTGTTTGATCCATAAATGATGGAAAGGATCCCAGATCCAAGTGCTCCATCTGTGTTATTTTTAAGTGGGATGGCTCACAGGAATAGTGACCATGCAAAAGTCATGAGCTTCCTCGAAAAAAGACAGCTGAAATCTCCCTACTTAAAGGGCCCTTGGGCAGCATTTCGCTTAAGCACATATTTAACATTCAGTGAATGAGTAGTCATGCTGACATACAGGGGATTCCCAAGATGCTGAGGGCTGGGCAAGTGTGCAAGTACTTTTGCCAGTTCCAGAGCTGGGTCTTTAAGAATATCAGCAATGAGCTATGATTTCAATTGGGTTTATTGGGTTTTTTTAAGAACAAGGTAGGGCACCTCTGATCACAAACCAGTAAGAAATCACAAGAAATTAGATCTCATTATACTATGTGGAATATTCTCTTTGACCACAATGCAAAAATTTTAATGTTTGGTCGGCTGGGGCTTTTTCCCCCACTGATTGATTATATGAGTCCAAGGCGCAAAACTTCTAATGCTTCCAGAAGAAGTACTACATGTTTCAAAAATATATCTGGGGACAGTTTCCTGTTGAGACAGAATTTCCCTTTGCTTTGTCATGTTACACAGAGCCTTTAATTGCAACCTAAACAAAGTTTTGCTTACTTCAGTCCATCTGGAAATAAATAAATAAATAAAGGAGGGAAGGAAGGAAGGAAGGAAGGAAGGAAGGAAGGAAGGAAGGAAGGGGGGATATATGGTGGTGGTGGTGAGGGGGCAGAAAGGATGCTGAGCCCAAAAATACTGCATCTGACATCCTCCTGCTGTTTATTCTGCACTTTGATTATGTGAACATCCTGTTCCTCTTTCTAATCCCACTAAACTGTGTGTCTCATTGATTTCCCATGGCAGCAAAGTCAACACATGCTGCATAAAAGACTTATTCCCTTTTATATATTGTTTTAATTTTGCTGCCAGTCATTTTCATTGACTGTTGCTTTTGGATTGCAAGGCTGAAAGAGGCAGAGCATGTAATCTTTTGGGTTGTAAATCACTTATTTATTTACTTATTCCCCCCTTTCTGCCTCTTCTTAATTTTTTTTCTGCTTTTTTTTCCTTTTGCTCACTAGTGAAAGTTAGTGGGACTTTGAGTATGTGGATGATGCCATCCCCCTCTGTTGGAACAGCAGAGTTGGCACACTACGGCGGCACTGTGGCTCACAGAGCCACCTCTTCTTGGTGAGGTCCTCCGCCTGCTCCACCAGCGTACCTATGGCTGAGAAGAAGCTACCCAGCTGCACCAGTGTAGGCAGCAGGTTGAGTCCCAGTCATATAAATCCACTGGGTAAATGTTTTTTACCTTGAACACATTATTTCGGGAGATGGATATCCTAAAGATGAAAACCAGCATCAAGATGCAAAAGGTGAAAATGAACTTTTGGATATTACAGAAATTAGGGAGAAAGAATAAACATCTCTCTAGCTGAGAAGCCTGGATGAGAATCTATCAGGCAGCTGCATTATCAATCTTATTATATTAAGCATAAGTATAAACACTGAAAAATTCATGAAGCAGAATGAAACAGTAAAGCCTAGTTAAAACCCAGAGCTCCAGTTTGATATATGCAGTGCTGACAGGATAAAGTGAAAGGAAAGAAGGAGAAAGAACAAGGGCAGTTTTACATGCTCTTTCCTTCACGTTTTTTTAAGATGATTTGCATTCATGAAGTTCAAATGCTGGAGAGTGGATCTGTGCGTGTTGCATAGGGCACATCTCATTGATTCAACCCTGGAGGTTCCTCTCCCTCCCCTCTTGGTCCTGGGGATCGTTTCCTTCAGTCAGACTGTTCAAAAGTACAGCCCTGGCTAGTATCCGATGAGGGCTAGACTTACCAAAAATGAACAGTATGAGGAGAGAGTTTAGACATTAGAAAAGGGAGTCAGACTTTCACACTTGGCTGGGAACTCTTTTGGGAATAAGGCCATGAAAGTGGTAATGTAGCAACTGCCGGGAATTGAACTCCTTTGCTGCAATGGACTCTACTGGGGCATGTAAAGGCATTTCAGACCCATCTCTGAGCTCTCTGCGAAGTTTAGCTCTGTATGTGCAAACATTTCATGCTTCATACCTTAGTGCATATATCCTAGCTACATGTGATGTACATCATACGGATATTACAATATGAGGGCTATTGTAATCGACAATACCTTGGCCATACTACCAGTGGACCACTAAGGATTACACCACTGCAGGTCTAGATGTGCATGTGTGTGTGGGCACATGTGTGTGCAAGAAGATTCAATTCCTCTCCAGTTTCACTCAGCGCATTTGCTACTGAGATTGGATAACAAAGGCAGATAAAACATCCCACTCTCTAAGGATGTGCAGACAATGCCAATAAAAAGGAGAGGGATCTGAGCTTTGACTCCATAAGTACAAAGAAAGCAGGCAAATGCTCATAGGGCCTTTTAATACTGAGACTTCAAAGAAAGCCTCTGCACACAAAAAAAGGCGGGGAAGGAAAAGTAAAAAGAGACAACCAACAAAAGAAGTCAAGTGTGGAAAAAGGCAACTCACTGATGAAAATTTATGGAAACCCCAGTGAATAAGCCAGTTAGATGTTATATGTACAGAGAAAGAGGAAAAATGCAGGTTATATTGGAAGTTATTTGTGCCAAAGAAGAGCCAGATGTTTTGCTTACGAAGACACACATGAGGTAAAAAGAATAAGTACTTGTACTTGCGCACATACAGGGACAATTTCCTTGGGTTTGGGGGGTTGTGTTCCTTCAAAGAACCAGACCTTTTCTTTTCTCATTTTCCTTCCTCTAGTCTGGGTTTCTCTTTGCTATCTCCCTCGAGGCCCAGATGGACACAGCATGGCAATCTGTCCTCTTTACTTTAGGTGGAGAGAAGGAAACCTCTGGACTTTACCCTGCCTCTCCTTCTGCCCCATTGGACAGGGCTTAACCTAGGCTGTATGAATAAGCAGAGAGATGTCCTCCTGCCAGGGCTTTGTTTAGGCTTCTAAATGTTGGAATGAAGAGAATTGGGGAAATCTAGTCCTCAGGTATCTACTGAGTCATTCCACCCTCATTCTCCAAATCCTCCATAAGTACGTAGTACTGGGAGCTATTCTCCTCCTGAAACACTATGATGTTTGCTTCCTTCATCCTCCACAAGGCATTGTCCTCCCCATCTCTGCTGGCCAAAGAGGACTTTCTATGCTCAAATAAAAATGCCTTCCTTCTCCCTTAACTGCAGAACTAGGAGATGAGGCAGAGAAGACAGTTCTGCGCTCAGGGAAACACAACGGGATTTTTTGCCTGGAGACAAAGAATAATTTTTACTTTATTGTCCAGTAAAGCTGTAGTGTAAAAGTTTGGAGTTTGTATTTAAGGTATTTAGTGGTGTGGGTGTTGTACTTTCACTTCCCATTAACTGACATGGGGTTTGTGGCATTTGTTTCCTAATTGCTGGGTTTGAAGCTCTATGTGAGATACTGAGGCTTGAAAATCATCTTTCTCATCTATCCTCAACTGAAAATTTTGGATATATTTAATGTTTTGCTGTTGCACAGTGCAGGGGACTCGTGAGACAGCCAATCAATCAATCAGTCTCAGAGGACCTGTTGGGTAAGAACGTTTCTTTTGATATATACAGAACTAAAATTTGATCCAAAACCACAGGCAACCACAGTTCAAGCCTCAAGAACAAAGCAGACAACAACAAAAGCTCTAAAAACAGAGCAAAGAACCAAACCAGTAGCTAACTTCTGATGAAGCCAAGTAAGTTTTAACAGGTACGTATGAATAAACACAGACATACATGGACTTGGACACACACAGAGAGATATGCACTCTTTGTTTGAATAAACTGATTTATTCTCCTTACAGAACAGCTTACCTCAAAGCCAATGTTTACAACTAGCCAAAGCTAAGTCCCTGACAGAAATCCCATTAGTTTAAGACTGATACTGATGCATTTTGATATTTTGTTTTTATATGTGGCATCATAAAGAAATGGAACAATTCAGAGGGTTCATCTGACTTTTCCATCAGGTGGACTTGTGCTGCATGGTTAAGCCCTAAATTCATCCACATGGTGAGAAGCAGCTATAATCTGTAGTGACTAAATAAGCAGGAGTTAAGATTCATTATGTGAATTTAATCTAGACTAAAAAGTCAGCAATGCTGGTACTATTTAAAAACATGAGGACTTCCACTGTACATGGGGCTCACTTTAGAGCTCTGTACTGGCTCTGAAAATACTGTGCATATTTTCCAAGTAAGACATGAAATCTATTTACATGTTATGACATCTTTATTTGCAACTCACCAAGAAATCCACTGATTTCAAGGCTGCAAGTCTGAAATAATTGTCTCCTTAATACAGTTGACATTCGTGGACCTTTCTCAGCTTTCATTTGGCTGAGGGATAATGCCATTTTAAAGGGTTAAAAACTTAATTTAATCTCTTTTGAACTTCTTTCAAGTAGTAAGACCTTCTCTGCTGATTATTTTTAGTTATTTCATTGACTACATGGTGTACATCCAGCCTCCAACTGCATTGTACGCAGGAGCACCTCTGTTGTTCTCACCCTTTTTTCTGTCTTTTTTTTCTGTCCTTTATCTAGAATTTTACAGCTCACGCCAATCGTATGGGTTGTTCAATGGGACAGTCACTGACTTCATATCAAGGTATTTTGCTAGCTTCACCGTGGGACCTTTCATTTTTACCCACATTCTTTAAAACTAATGTATTGTCGAGAAAGTCCCATGGTGAGAAAAATGTCTTATTTAATGCTTAATAATTGCTACACAGTTTTCTGTCCACATTTTTACACCCTGACCTTGTCCTTGCACACGCACATGCACTCACAGATACACACATTTACTCAGTGTTTTCAGGCATCAGAACAAATAAATCAAAGAGAAAGTTTCAGACTTCTTGGTATTCATGATATGCAGTGGAAATGTGCTTGGCTGGGTTCAGCCATCTCTCAGGCTGCAAAGATGAGTGAATCAAGGACTCTCTGATCCAAGCCCCATCCAGCTATGGGGAGAGAGGACACATCCCTGAACTGCCTCAAGGAACAAGAGTATATTCCAATGAACTATACTCTTTATGAGACATTAAAAAATCTTATACTGTCTTCCAAGTGAGATTTTGAAATGGGAAAACTCATCATTTTGGTCATCCCCAGGTCTTTTGATTTGATAGTCCTCTGGAATTCTTTCATTTTTGCTAACATGAATAATTTTTAACTAACCTTTCCCTAAGATATTTCCTTACAGTTCCAAAATCCTTGAGAAGGTGTATGCTCTGGAAATACTGCCACACCCTGTCTCAAGGCTCAGGATTTTTACAGTATGCAGAATAATATGCAGGGTAATTGATATTTGTCCCAAGTAACATGATAAGAGTCACTGCTCTCCCAGTGATTTCTGCATCCAGGCTTGGCATAGTAAGCAATTTAAACTGAAGTCACCAACAGCAAAACAGACTGCACAATTCTGTTGTTCCTGCTTACTCCTATACAATTTTGAGCAAAAAAAAAAAAAAAAGTTTTATTTGCCTCCTTGTGAGTTATTAAATGTTTTTACAGTTCCAAACACCTCTTCTCCTTCTCTTGAAAAATAAATGTAAAAGATGACTGATATATTTTAAAATGTTTGGGAAAACAAGTTTTGACACCATTGAAAACTGTAACAAAGCAAATCCTTCAGTCCTGTCAAATTCCAAATCATCGGATCAGTTCTGGTTTTACTCAGGCTAGATCACCAATTATGGGGAGATAATGTGAAAGAAATTACATAGCTACTGGGTCTGGTTTTCCATTAGTCTGCAAATTGCAAACATTCTGATTTAGTAACAGTTTATATTCACTTTGTAGGGGTGTAAAATTGCAGTCCCACTGGCTTGAAGGAAGATTAATTCATACCAGCCAAGAATCTGGCCCTTAATGTACTTAGTTCAATGAGATGATCTTTTGGTAATGAGCAAATTGATTCTGATAATAACAGAATCAACCCAAATAGCACAGGAAGCTCTTAAGGCCAAGAGCTTAGTAAGATTCAGCAAGAAGATTGGACATTTAAGTGAATAATAAGTTTATCTGGAGTCAGCCTGTCTGTTAACCTCCACCATGCCAAACCGACCCTCCTGTAGATTTTGAGAGTTTGACCCAGCTCTGATTTTCAGTAAAAGGAGCTGCTGGTGTGAGATACCAAGGAATATGATTTGGGCCCCTTACAGTTTCACCACCATTCCAAGGGGATAAGATGTACTATGGTGTCTTTGAACATGATAAAGACGCCAAGCACAGCTGACGTGTTACAGACCACCAACTCAGGTAGTGAAGAGTCACCTCTGTGCCCTAGGCCCCTTTCAATTTGGGTAATTACATTTTTCCCTCCAGATCCCACAGGTGTGTAGGAAAGGGATGATGTTTTTCACTCTGGCTAGGACTTTGTTCCAAGGTGCTGACTTTTAAAGAGGAGCTCAGGGGCTCCCAGTACTTTCCTGGAGACTCTACCTGCCACAGGCCTGGGTTCAAAGTCAGTTGGGTATCAATGCACTGAACCTAAGCTCTGTGGAGGAAGCCAGAAAGGGGCGATTCTTGCATGTAGAATGAAGATGGTATGAAGTCTGGTGCAACAGAGGTTAGCATGCACTCTGTGAGGTCCCTATGGAGTCTGATTTGGCTATTGAATTTATATGCTGGGCTACATTCCAGTCAGTTACTAGCTTCTTGTTTGAGCAGGCATAAATTCCTCAAAAAGTCATTTTGATTTTTGCATCTGACAAATTACTCTTGCATATCTGCTATTTTTCTCTCCTTCCATCCATATTTTTCCTACAGCGATGCCCATCCTTTTTTTCCCAACATTACCATGTTGACAAGTACCAATGTTTAAGTTCAGACAGAAATCACTACTGAACTGCAACGGTCCACCCTTTCATTTTAACAATGATCTGGGAGAATGAGATTGCAGCAGGACCTTCATTTCCCTTGTTAGAGCTGTAGCATTTGGGGCTGATGAAGTTCACAGTAAACCCGTCATAAATGAACCTTACCTGATATATTATCTATCAAAGCAATATAACGAACATCTGGCAGGGACTGCAATCTGTATGCAGTGAGGCAGCAACTATTAAACTGCTGAGGTGCAGTGCATTGCGCTTGGTGAGTTCAGCCATGAGAAAGCAGAACCAGGCTTTCACTGAACTTGTCTTCACACTCATCAAGTTCGGAGACATAGGCTGCCCTTGGGCCCAAAGGACTGTGCAGAGCATACTGTGAAATGCAATACTTCAGCCTGCCAAGCTGCAAAGCAGCTGTATACCCTTTGCTGAATCTTTTGGAAAATAAGGGTCTATGCTGAAGTAAGGTCACAAAGAGGATTCACTTTTACGATCTGCCAGTGAACTGCTATGAAAACTGATGCCAGTTGACAAGAGAAAAGATGTTTCCTGCTGACTCCAAAACGTGTAACACAATTGACAGGTGAGCCTGGATTCAGGGACACGTAGTGTTTTGTCACCCAATGCTACGCTGGCCACGATAGAGGATCTGCAGGGTAGATAGGACCTTCAGTGAGAGATGCACAACTGCTCTAGCTTCCTGAGGGCTTGCAAACACATGGATGAAATTTTATGAACAACTTAAGAATGTGAAAATGACTGCACTAGATGAAAACAAAGGAAGTACTTTCAGGGTAAAAAGGTAAGAGTAATGAAACCATTGCTTAAGGGATCGGTCACTGTCACCTCTTTCTGAAGGATCCAAGGGAAGAGGAAAGTGAATGTCTTTCAAACCAGACACTTGGAATAATTAGTCTCTCTCTTAACTGACTGTTGGAATGGAAAGCAGTCAGTGATCAGCAGCTCATAGCAGTGGTCTGTAACTGATTAAGGCACTGAGAAGAAATGCTTCCTGCTAAAATGAATAGGGAATATAAACAGACAGTGCAAGTACTCTGAATTCAGGTAGACAACCAGACTCTGTCTTACAAATATGTGTGGGGGGTTTCTGGCTTTGTTTTCAATTCATGATTGCAATGACCCAGACCTCAACAGTACCCAGACATCATGTTAGCAAGCAATGTTGTAATCCAGATAGACAGGGTCTCTCGGCTTTTTATTTCATTGGCTGTAAAGCATCTGAATAGCAGCATGAGCAACTCGGCTGAAAGTCTCACAGGGAAGAAAAAGTTTGTGCACTTAATGAACCAGTTCATGAGGTATCCCTCCCTCCTCTTGCCAGGGATCATGTTTCTCTTTAGTATTCAGTCTGATCTTACACAGATTCCTGCATTTCCTTTCCAAGACACATCCACATACCTCTTCTGTCAAAGATGAGATTTGTGGAGCTTTAAAGCATGAATTTTAAGGACTTTGTTTTCTTGAACTGAATAGGTTTAGGGATTTTCATGAGAACTGGAGAACTGAAACTGCCTCTGTCATGGAGATATCCAAAGACCTGTCAGTGCTAGACCTGGAAATATTATCTGCTCTTGATTAACAGCAGGGTGGAGGGAGTTTATTTCTTCTTCTTCCAGTGTTTCTCCCTTGTAATGCATTTTACTTATGTCACTTTAAGGTGTGAGGCACATTGCCAAATTTCTGGAGTTTGAAAGGAAGGAGTCTGAGGTTTCCTTTCATTTGCCAAAGGCTGCCTACCACTAATCTAATAGAAACCAGATATGTGATGGGGTTTATACAGCTCCACTTTGTCTGGTTTGCAGACAAATCAGGATACAGCTGGGAGGAAAATGAGCTGCAGGGAATTGTGAATTCCTTGGGGGAGATGCCTGGAGAAGAGTTCATCTTCAGGTGGAGGCAACTTGCCAAAAAGAGACTTTGGCCTCAAAGATGGGGCCAAAAAGGGTTTCCTTCTCACCCCAGGGCTTGGGGATAGCTTGTAGACCAGAAACTATCCCCTGGGTTAAGGAAGGCTGAGTGTGCTTCTTAGACCATTTCACAGACACACAGAAAACGGGACCATTACCAGTCAATGCTACCCATGGACAGCCCTGCTCAAAATGACCTTCGCATCACACAGTTTTCACTGCTGAAAGGCCATTTCCCTGGCAATTGCTGAATCATCAGCTCCAGTTTACCAGAAGAGCTGTTTTCCTTAGCAGAAAGAACCCCATGGCAATTTAAGTTCAAGTCCTGAATGGCGTTTTTATCCCCTTTGTTTCTCAGTTTTTAAATAGATAATGTTGTGTCTCACATTTAAATTTTGGTAAACTGGGAGGTGGAATGTGTATAAGCGTGGGTTTACACACAAGTCTGTATGAGGCAGAACAACCCTCTCTATTATGCTAAGCATGTGTGACCAAACTGTATCTCATCCAAAGACATTTTTTAGATGCAGGAAATTCTGAAGACTGACTCACAACACTCTTCACAAGACAGATTTCTCCCCAAACCATGCCTCATTCAACCCATGACTACATAAACTCACATTCTATTCTAAGTGCAGCCTCTATTTCCTTATGACACAAAGGAATTTATCCTTTTTATAGGCAGGCAAATAAAGCTGAAAATAAAACTGAGTTGTTCCAGAGTGTTTTCTGCCTCTGATATTCAGTTGCAAGATCAGGGATAATATAATTAATGTAGATAGTGGATGGATATGGAGAACAGACAGATCTACAGACCCTGTATTGGTGGTCACTAATCAGTTTTGTAAGCTCATTTGTCTCCAAAGTCTCTCTCAATGAATGGCTCACTGAGGACCACTCTTCACTACAAAGGTCTGGTTAGTATATTTATAGTGGCAAAGTTCTGGTAGTGGAGATACAACTTGTGTAGCCAAAAAAATTCTTTTCCTGGTAGCAAAACCACTTCCCTAAGTGACATAAGCTGTGCTGACAAAAGGGCTCTTTTGCTACGATGAGTTGCATCTGCACAGGGAGTTCTGACATTCAAAGTGTACAAAGTTGAATTATCCTGTT
Organism: Mycteria americana; assembly: GCF_035582795.1. Classification (NCBI taxonomy): domain Eukaryota; kingdom Metazoa; phylum Chordata; class Aves; order Ciconiiformes; family Ciconiidae; genus Mycteria; species Mycteria americana. The sequence continues at coordinate 12,844,331 of NC_134370.1, forward strand.
TTGACTATGAATGAATGGGGCATCTTTCAATGTCAGTGCAGGGGAATCCCAGCGGTACTTGTTATTCAGGAAAATTCAACCGTGAAGTTAAAGCGTAATTTTAAAAATCTCCTTTATTTGAGCAGAAGTGTAACAACTCCCACTTTCAGCTCCAGCAAAAAGATTTTCCCATCCCCCTAAGGCATGTTTAGTGACTGGTGTGAAATGAGTTTCATGATCTCAGTATTTTGCTTCTTTTTGTTTGAACCAGTAGATCTCACACTGGTGGCATTGTCCTTTGGCCCAAGGCTGACGACACCAACTGGTTGCTTCTGGTCTCTTCTATGCTGCCTGTGTAAGTAGCCTCATGAGTCTAAAAAGGGAATTCTGCTCCTGAATTTGAGGGAATTACGGAATCATACTGTTTGGTGGATCACACTGATATGGTTCACTATCTCCATTGACACACTTGATTCCATTTTCATAGAATCATAGAAGATTCCAAGAATTCTGGTCTCAGAATTTTTCCAGCCATACAGAAATTCAAACAAATTCCACCTGATTTAAGTCTCCCTCTATCAATCCTACCAGTGTAGCATTCACAGGTGAATGGTGGCAGAATAGCTGAAGTAGATCCACTTCTGGGTCCAAAGTAGAGTTCATGCCTTGACCTAGACTTGGACCAAACCCCAACCCAGTTGGCAAGTTCTAATAAGGGATCTGATCTTTTGGTCTGGTGAGACAAAAGGTGGCCAGCTGGGATGCTTCTGTCACGGAGTACAGAAGAGGCTGTTTCTCAACCACCGTGGAAGAACAAAAGTCATGTAAACCCTAGGTCATGGGCTCTGACGCTGCCAAGGAGACAGCTTTTACTGACCTGGGGGGGACTGCCAGGATACTGGAGTGGCTGGGAACAGATCCAAGCTCTTCTGAGTCATAGCCCAAAACATGCTCTTTCCCTCCGCTAGTCGTAACACTCATAAAAATCACAACAGCTGCCGAATGAGGCATCTTGTACAGAAAACAACAAGTTGCATATATTTAGCCAATAAAGAGTTGTTATTGGTGAAATCAGTCCTTCATGTTTTATAATGTTCACGCCACAGTTAATGTGGGATATTGTTTCTGTATTGAAACCTTATTTAGTATCATAGCTGTGTAACACCAATGCTGTGCTTTCTGCAGGTTGTCTCACAAGGATTCCAGTATATTTATACCTACAGTACGTCGAGGCAATGGAGTACATTAAATTCCAACTCAGTGGAGATTTATTACATTAGAATGAACATTGCCTACAGTACAGTAACTCACAGAGATAAGAAGAAACATGTTACTGGTACAAGAATTTGCATTTCGTAGTTTAGGATTCTAACTGATATAGCAGGTGGCTTAATCGGGAGGCTTAGCTGTGTGAAGGTCATTTTTGCTTAGGATAGATATTGCTTGGATTGTGGAATAGCAGGTCCAAGCTGGTGATGTTTGACTCTAAAGATGTGTACACAGTTCAACTGTTTTCACAGTAAATATTTGCTAGAATATAAAAATGATGTTTTGTTTTGTTCATGCTTATTTGTGTTTGCTTTCTAGTAAATGACTGTGAGGTGAGAACATGTATAAAAGCGATGAATTTTAAACAAACATCAAATAATATATGTCCCTTAACTTCTTAATCTTGGAATACAAGAAATTGAAACCTAGGAGGGATTTTTGCAGACCCAGGGAACAGTGACAATTCCATGCAATTTGTTACAAAGCATACAAAGCTAGTCTGTGTGTGTCAAAAGATGCAGTTTGTTAACAGTAAGAAAGCAAAGTAAATATTTCTTCCTCTTCAGTCACAGGTTGCATAAAGACAACCACCTTCTCTGTGTTAAGGCATTACTTTCTTCTTCAGTCTTTAACTGAGGAAAAACAAGGTAAGGAAAGGTAGGCTTCTTTGAGAGCCAAGAAGATGTCCATGACTTCTAGATAAATACCAAATGAATTTTCTTTTCCTTTCCTTTCCACCATTTCTACCATGGTTGCCTCTGTCTGGATCCCCAGCATCAGGCAGAAGTTGTACTTCATTTGTCTGTTGCTAATGTCAATGGAGAGACTCCCATGGACTTGAAAGGAATTAGGATTTGGGCCTTCGCAAATGATCAGGATATGGGTTTAGAAGGAACTATGCTGCATTCTAACTATTTACACTTATTTGTATTTGCATATATTTGTTATGCTGGAAGATCTTGTTCAAAGCAGCTCATTGGAAGAGGCGGGTGCTCATTTCACTGCAAGCCCCACCTTTGACACCAACCCCTACAGAAACATTCAGGAAAAAGCGCTAGTTTGTTGAAAAGACCTCGTCTCCCACCTCCCTGCCAGCCTCTGCTGATATGAACAGTAAAATATGCAGTAACAGACTTTGAGTAAGATTGAAAAAGAGGAGAAAATATGGTCCCAGCAGGTAAAATACTGCTGACATTTTTAATAATAATGAAACACAAGACCACAGTGGGGCAAAACTGAAATTCATTTTGCATGTCAAAGAATTGGTTGCATTTAATTTGTTTGGGATATTTTACTAGGTTTCTATTTTTTACGGAATAAGTTCAAGGTTATGAAAAGTTTTGCTAGGACTAAATGTTCATAAGGCTTTGAGACGAAAAAGAATAAAGCAGAGGAAGGTCTTCCAACTCAGTTTTGATTGATGAAGTCTTTTGTGAAAAATTCTCTTCGTCCCTCTCAATTTGGCTTTGAATTCATATTTCAGAAACTAAGATGGGACTATGTGAAAAAAAACCATTGCTACAGCTTTTTTTTTAGAGAGTCCTAGCTCACATTTATTCCAAACTTGTTGGATTTGTCTAAATGGTTCCCAAAGGCTATGGCAAGTCTTAAATGTCTGCAGTCTTGAGCTGAATTTGACTTTGCTTCTTGCTTGATTATTTCCTTATAAGTCTCTCTTTCCTTTAAACAACCTGATTTCAGTCAAATCTGTACGAGAGCAGCTTCATTTGGGCTCTTGATATGAAAATCAGTAACAGGGGAACTTCAAAAGCTTCTGAAAGGCCATGATAAGCCTCTGAATTATGGGAGGTTTATTAAGGGATTTTATGCGGGTTCTCAGGACATGTCCACGATTGGAAGGATGGGAATAAATGAGCCCTGGGGAAGGGGAGACAGGGCAATCTCCAGGCACAGTGCTTGCTTTGCCTGCGTGGACAGACCTCTTGACGCGGCTTGGGCTGGCTCTCAGCGCGATGGCAGTGAGGGTGTGGGGTGGCTGGGGGCAACCACCTCGGGCCACGTAATGGGGGCAGGGTGCAAGACGTGTCATGGTTTTGGCCCTCTGGACCTCTTGGCTCTGCAGTATTTATCCACTAGAGGTCTGTGTGTGCCCTCGAGAGCCTCTGACTACAGCTGAGCAAGTCTTACCAAGCAACACTTTCCCCTCTTTTTTGGAAGAAAACATAAATTCATCAGCACTGCTCCCTTTTTTGTGTGCAATTCCACACCGATTTTCATGAGTGGCTTGGTTCAAAACATCTCGCCACCTTCCAGAACGATTCCTTTTTACTTTTTTAAAGGAAAAGAAACAAAAGGTCTTTTTTTTTCAACCTTCAGGATCACTAAATGACAATTGCCTTAGCTTTTACTTGAAAAAAATCCCCAAATCATTTTAATTTTTCAGTGTAAAAAGGGAATGTTTCATAGTGGGAGATTCCAAACTAAATGGTTTGTAAGACCCAATTTCCCTCCATCCCCATTTTTTTTTCACTTTGAGGGAAACTAAAACAAAACAAAACAATCAACCTCCTGCTTGTTCAAGATGCAAATAAACAAGCACCCAAATCCAAATAGTGTGGATGTGAGGAAACATTTTTTGTCTGTTTTATTTTTGCCAGTGATCTGAAAAGGCTTTATTTGCTCAGATCCAGTCTCGATAAGAAGTAGTGCCTTGCCAAACAAAAGAGATCAAATCTGAGCTCAAGCTGTGTTGAAATGCAGAAGTTTCCCTTCACATTAGATTTATAGGACTACCTGCCATTAAATACAGCCTTGTCTGGGTGAGGCAGGTTGGTGCGGCTCGAAGGTTAACCATGCCATAACCCCTGGAGGACAATTTACTCCTCTTTATCTGTTGCCCATTGCTCCATGGAAAACTAAACCGCAGCTTGTAGAAGTGAGAGCACCCTCAGGCTGCTCCAGATTTGTATGGCTGGCCCTGTACAGCACCCTCACAGACTGAAGAAATTCAAATGACAAGTTTAGACTCTTTTAGCTTTTATAACTCATGCCTAGTCAGTGTGCATTCAGCAGAAATTTACAAAGTTTTTATTTTCAAATGAGGTAGGAGTGTAAAATTTACACTGGTATAACTCCAGAAACATTAATCAAGGAAGAAATTTATCTTCTGCCTCTTTTTGTACGTCTAATCTAGGAAGAAAATGACTGCAGCTAGGTTTGATGTTTTGTAAACATCTGTCTGTTCATTTAAATTGCATCCACACAACAAGACACAGAAATGTTATGTTTATTCTTTTTTATTTTTAATTTAAAAAGTCTTACTGTTTTGTGGGGGTTTTTTTAAAGCAGAAATAACCAATTTCAGGAAAACGGTAAGTGTGGAACACCAATGAACTGCAAAGTGCAATAAATCTTTTTCCAAAGAAATTCACCTATCTCAATTCTGCTCTCTTTTATGCCAGCTTCAATGCTGAGTGTAACTACTGAGTAACAAAGTTATTTCATTGGTTCTTTTATAAATCAGAACAGAATATGACCCACTAGCTAAACAGAGAAATATTAACATTTCCTTTATGATCCAAGGGAAATAATTCGAAAAATATGGCTACATGATAGAGATAATTTTTATATAAAGGTCAGAAATGCAACTACTGAAATTCTCAGCCACTGAAGCTTCTGAAGGAATAAAACTATACTATTGTCTATTTGAGAATAGAACCTATGATTAAAAAGGAAGTATCTTGAAAAATTAATTCTCAAAGTGAGAGTTATGGTGGTAGAGATTTTCTGGTTTCACCGAAGAGCTGAGTGATCAATGAAAAGAAAATTAATCTCTTTTTAACCAGCATAAATCCTAAAATGGGATCTCTCAGATTAACTCACAACCCATTTGAAGTGTTGAAAAGCTGGAGAGATGCTAGTCTGAGAGTAGGTAGGCAGAAGAGAGAATCTCTGCTCAAATCACTGGAAGTGTTGTCTTATCGACGGCAGGAAGGACATTTTAATGTTGAGTAAAGCAGACACACACACCCCACAAGCTCCAGAGATGGAATTATTTGCAGGAAATAACTAGCAAGTGGTTTTGAATAATGAATGCATTCAAGAAACTAATGATCCTTAATAGAACTAAGATTTAATCCATGGCATTCATGGACAAATTGGTGACATCAGTATGCAGAGATCAGTTGATGTTATTTTGAATTTATTAGACACAGTGTTCTTTACATCTTTTCTTTTAGGAAACATGTTAAAAAAGCAACGATTAAAGACTTTAGTAAAAAAGAAAAAATAAACCCAAAAGCCTGTGTAATTCTCACTTAAGGAGTTTGATTTTATTGGGATTTGATCAAAGTGAATCATAATTAAAGTGGTAAAAGAAAATCAATTTAAATAAAGAAAACTGAGCAGATAACAAGGTGCAGCTTGGTTTTAGTCTGTCGATTGGAAATGACAGTGAAAGATTAATACCAAACAGCCCTGTGTGTCATTAAGCAGAGTAGAGCCAGCATGTATCTTTTGATGTTCCTATATTATTTTTTTAACGTCATCTTTTTTTCCAGAAAAAAATGGTAATCACCTCTTTCTACAGCCTGAAGACACAAATGAACGCTTCCCAGTTGCTTTCTGTCCACATATCCAAAATCAGATGCTAGGAGATCTCAGGTTTGCCCCAGTGTAAGTCAAGTCTGGGGGAGCCATTCAGTCGACAGACACGATTTTGTGTTTGGGTAGAAAGAAACATCGTGGCTTCACCTTGGAGTCGCACAGGGGAACCCTGATACCCCCCTGCCATGACATTATTTGAAAAAAAGTCAGAACCATTTTCTAATATCAGAACTGTTGCAAGGAAGAAAATTATTTTATTCTGGGCTTCACTGCTATGGATAATGGTGAAATACTCATTGGACTGGAAGCTGGTGGTTGGCTAGAGACCAGTACTCGTGACCCCTTTACACCCACATGAGCAAACAGAAGGTAGAAACAACAATTACACTTGCAAAAAGACACACAGATACACAGTGCTGCAAAAGAAAGCACAGCTTCACTGAGCGAAAGGAAAATCATTAGCTGAACCATTTGAAGGAGAAGGAATAGAAAGAAGAATGAGAAGGAAAATTGAGAGCTTTTTTTTTTAATTTTAGGAATCGACAAATCAGGAAAAACAATGACTTTAGCTAAAAGCTTATTCTAGTTTAATGTGCAAGGGAGGCAGTTAATTTTTTTTTCAAATCAATTTATAGTTAACATTGAAAAAGGGAAACAGATGGCAATCCATAACCCTGGGAAATTGTGATGTGCACAAAAAAATAACAGGAGGCTACAAATATTAGAGAAAAATCCATGCTTGTAAGTCATACAGACTTCTTCCCCTTCAGTTATATTAGGAACTTAAATCCCTGCAAAAGATATTCCTCTCATTGGTAGAGAGAGATAATGAAACTCTTTTTGGTGCAGAGAAAGCAGAATTTTTTCAAAGACTACTTTTGTCCTGTAGCTGGAAAGATGCAGGTGATGAACCTATCACACAAAGATGAAGAACTTTCCAATCCATGAATAAAATGAGGATATTAGGCAATTTCTTGTAGAGAATATTTTCTGTCTGATAACAGAGTCCAAGAGGTTTTTTTAAAAAAAAGATAACAGAGGAGCATCTGTCCACCTGATCTTAGTGTATAATTAACTTTAGCTGGCTAGGGAAACTGCAGAAGGAAAAGACAGTGCTGATGTTGGACTGATGTTTAAAAAAAGGCAAATATGATGAACTGGTAGCTACTAGTAGATGAAATAGCAGCTACAGTTACTAGTCTGATTAGCTAACCTCATATGGCTCCCAGGTACATTGGTGGAAGGGCTATAAACACTGAAAAGACAGGAATATAATTGTCCATGATTAAAGAAGTTATTTGCTAAATTTTAGGGAGTTAATGATTGTATGATAGGAAATCATTATGTAGTGAAAGAATCAGGGAATAAAATCTAATGTTCTCCTTTGTAAGGGAGATGATGAACAGAAGTACTTGCAAGAGGAAGGAAAGTCTGATAACAGAGAGGCCCCTTCATGACCATAGACAAAGGTTAAGCAACAACCAAAGTTGGGAGGTTTGAAGAAAAATTTAGAGAACGCAGCAAAACATATTTTATTTAGACAAGAATATTAATGGTTACAAATACTGAAGGCTGTAATAAGTGCACCAGCAGCTCCATTTGTAAATCTGCAGTGAATTTTTTTCTAAAAAAAGATCAGAAAAACTCCAGGTTTGGGTGCTGCAAGAATTCAGGCAAAATGGGTACAAGCTGCAGCTGATTCAAAGCTATCTCTGTTCATGGGGGTGTGCGTGTGTACGGGGGTAGGTGGAAATTTGGTTGTGCTTTTTATAAACTGCATTCACAAAGAGAAAAAAATAGGAGGTATTAAGAACCTCTTATGCTGGAGGAGAGATGCACCACAAGAAGCAAAGGCTGAAGCTGAATTAAGACTCAAAAGAAGCTTTTCAGAATACATGGTAATGGTGATTAACCACCGGAACAAAGTACAAGGAAAAGGATAGAAAGGAAGTCTCTTCAGATTTTACAGTAAAGTCTGACAGCTTTTTTAGGAGACAAGCTTTAATCTAAGACAAAGAATGCTTTAGTCAAATACAAATTATTGGACTCAGGGCTGGATAATTGGGTGGCCTGAGATATTTCAATAAGAAAACAGATAAGACATCTTTTTTGATCTTACTCTTGTGAATCTGTGAGTTAGATTCTGTGTGACTCCTGTTGCAGAGTTTCACCCACTTACTATTATACAGAAACTGGTAACACACATTTGATTCCAAATTCATTTCCAATAAAGGGTTGGTCTTGTTTTGAAAAACTTCATAAAATACAAGCTAGCTAGGAACTAGTTGTTTTTCCCAGAAGCTAGCAGATCTCCACTTAATGTCTAACTTGTGGCTTCAATCAATCTGATTTTAAACTTCTTGTCACTAGCCCTTGTTATGCTGTCCTCCGGCTGGTAAAAAATTTCTTTATTATCCAGAAATACTCCCTGTGCTTCTCTGAAAGTACTTTGCCACATTTTACACTTCCCTTTTTCACAAATTAGGTGCATATTAATGGGCATTTAAGTTACAAAGTAGGACTTCTCAATGGGAGCAGGCATTTTGCTCGAATAGAGGTAATACAAATCATTTCAGTGGATGTATACCAGGATTGAAGATAAGGTAAAGGATGCAGATTTATTAATGTATTGAAAGCTTTGCACTGTGGGGAATTTTCCTATTGTTTAGCAAAAAGCAAAAGCAGGATTTTAAAATGGGATAATTCCATCCCCACTGGAGTAAGCAGCAGAACTCCCATGTAAATGAAAGGAGCAGTGCTGGGGCAGCATACATCACAGCTTTATATTCCAACCTAAAATACTGTTCTCAATTTTCCACTTTCTTGGTGTCTTGTGTTGTCATTTACAGCAACGCAAACAGAGTGCAGTGTAGGTATAAAAACAACATTAGGTCAGATTTTTCCACTCATTTATATTAGCTGTAGCATCTGGCAGCCTATTTATATATTAGCTTTACATAGGATCAGTGAGTGTGTTTATGCAATAGAAACTGCAGAGGTGCTCCCATTATGCTTTTATTTCCTCTTCAAAAAAGTCTTAGATTTCTTCTCAATATCATCCAGGTATGCTGAATTTCCCCGTTCTTACGCTTTGCTATAGAAACTATACAGTGTAATGGTTTCTGTTCTCTGTTGGTGTAAAACAAAGTGACTGACTATGCATGCCACACTCAATACTGCTAGTATTCAGAGAGAGCTCATCTTCATCCCTCATGACATCTCATCACCTCTACTGCCTTTAGGGGATCCAGAAGAATCATGACCTAGTCATGCTCTTGGAACTAGGTTCCTGGTGGCCTCAGATATTTAGTATATTTACAGTTGCAATGTTTCTACATTCCAGATACTTAGTATACATTTAAAAGATAATGAAGCAAAACGGTTGTGTGCAAAGTGTTATCATGAAATAACTCCCTCACTCCCATGGCCCACCCATCAGCTCGCTATAAGCTCGATCAGTTCCTTAAGAATGATGAATAGTGTTAAAATTTGCCATGTTCGTTTCTGCCAGATGCTCTGAAAAGCCTGTTAAAAGTCTATAAAACAAGCAAACCAAGTTCAGTTATGCTCTGCACTTTTCCGGAACTGCTGCCAGCATAAAAATTGATTGTGCTTTGTGCCGGTCTAAATCTAGCCTGTTCACCTGCAAAACACTGCTCTCTTGTACTTTTTTGTTGTCCTCAGCAACATCCTGGTGAATGTTTTTCCTGGTACAGGGATTTCTTTGTAATTCTTGCACTTGCTTGCCTCTTCTCTCCTCTGTGTGCTAATCTCTGTGTGCTAAAAGATTCCCTCCTTGCCTAAGCGGCACGTCCCCCGGCTGCTGACCAGAGCCCTGCTGCTCCTCTGTCACTTCCCCGTAGAAAACGGAGACATGTCGCTTCTCTCATAGCACAGGGCTGTACATGTAGAAAGACGGGGTTTGATAGCTCCCTCAGTATTTACTGGGAACTCTCACTGGCTGCAACAATGTACAGCATTCATGGCAATAATGCTGGGGAATGCAAGTGAATAGCTTAGAGCAAAGGTACAGCCTAATTCTGGTGAAGTGAAGTCTTGCTGCGGTAGTTGGTAGAAAAATGAAGAAGCTGTGGTTATTTTTTGGCAGGGAGGAATGTAAAGCATGCATTTGTCTCAGCTATAATTTCTACAAGAAGAAAGGCTTGTAATGATGTTGAAAATTTTGAGGACAAATGATTTTCAGGAAACTTGTAATATAGAATCATTAAACCTAAAAGTGGTTTGGGCTACTGTGAAGTAAATGGGAAAGCAAAGGTGAATCCTGCCAAAGATGTGTAGACATAAAGGAGACAAAACTTTTACGATTGATGCTGAAAGATGAGTGAACATTCAAGAGACCTGGAACAGAAGTGAATGAGAGATTATGGCACAGCTGGGGTGCTAGCCACTAGCCAAAATGAGAAAGCTAAGGTGAAGGAGAACAGAATGACCTCTGGTGACTGAGAGGAATGGAAGCTGGCAGATAAGGAGAAGAGGAAGCCAGTAGGTTAATCATAGACAATCAAAGTAAAGAGAGAGGAGAGGATTGAATAAGGGTAAGAAATGTAAGGGAGTAGAAGAAGACAAAAATAAATGTGATGCAGGTGTCATTTTAGTCTGCATGAGAGCTGGTGGGGGTGTTCAAATTTAAGATGTTGATGGTGAAAAAATGCAGGCAAACAGGTGAGTCTCAGTAAGAAAAGCTGCAGGTTTGGTGACAGAAAGGATATTCTGAAGAGCTTGTGAGGGCCTGAGCAGTCCTGGAGAAGCAGAGGAGAGCAGTGTCCCAGGTGCAAGAGAAAATAAACTTCAAAATTTAAAAGGTAATAAACAGCCTTTGGAAAAGACAAAGGGTGCTGGAGACTACAGAGAGCCACAGAGCTTCTGCAAGCAGACAGTGAGCATATGGTGAAGGCATAAACAAGCTATTGAGATAGATTAACCAACATGAGCAAGTATCGCTTCCAAGAGACGTGCCACGTTGCTTCGACTAGAAAAACCCCAGAGGTGTTTTGTGTGTCTGGGAAAATGTCTTGCATGTGCCTGGCTGTACAAATAGTCATCCAGAAAAAATACCCGGCTCTTTTCCAGAGAAGTGTTCCCGCTGTAGGGTGAAAGGCAGTTTTGCACTGCCCTGCTCCCTGTTGTGGCCTGTGAACTGCTGCATGCAGCTCCAATACAGCTGCTGGTGGATGAATTTATATCTTCACCTTTGTTACCACAGCCAAATCCATTTCTCCTTGCACTCCTGCTGCTGCAGGCTGCAGGTTACAGTTGTTTTTTCATAGCCTCTTCCCAGGTGGTCAGCAAGCTGCTGGTGGTGGCTGAGGGATGAGAGCCTTTGTTGAGGAGAAATGGTAATGACTCCAGGAGAGAAGCACATCTACTGTGCAATAAGTGCCTTTGGTTTAGGGACAGGATTGATAACTGGCCCCAGGCATAGAGCTTAACTAATCCTTAACGGGTCATCCAGCCAGCCTGGGTAGATTCCCTCAAAGGCTGTGAATGAAAGTAAAACAAATGCCTTACAAACAAGTGAAAGGCAACAGCCAATGATCAAAATACCAACCAACCAACCAAACACTGTTGACAGCAATCACTCTCACTCCCAGTCCTCACAAAATGATGACTGTGCACACCTGTAACAGTGCCAGGGTTGCCCTCGCTTTCGAATAGTCCATGGAGAGTTACTCTTTCTGCTAAGAGAGTGTTATGGCACTGTTTAATTTCCCTCTCATAGCCTGAGTGAGCCTGAAGGACGGTGAAATGCTTCCCAGGGGGGTCAGCAGCTTTCTGAAGATAGAAGGTAAAATGCTGCAACTTCAGCATGTATTTTAATAAACAATGGAGGACTATTATGTTAGTTGTGATGGTATGCGGATCTTATTGGCTGCTCGAATATATTTGGTCATCAGTTGGAAAAGTAAAATTTCAACAGCAGGGTTCAGACAACCTTCTCTTTGCCTTTGGTCTCTGTTACTTGCACAAGAATGCAAAAACCATAAAATTATAAATTATTTTGGTTGTACAAATCTGATTATATTTCTCTACTTTCATTTCCATTAGCGTTCCCGAGAATTCAGAATTTTTCAGGAAGTTACATGCAGTGATTAGGGGTATGTTCATGCTGTTAGTTAAGCAGAGGCTTGAGTTTTGTCAAGAGCAATCCATACTTTAAGCCTCTGGCACAATTTCTGCTCGAAATGGGAAATGCTCTTAAAGTCCAGGGTTTAAAGTCAAAAGTAGTCCTGCTTATACCTGTTCTCACTCTTCCAATGGCTTTGTCCTATTGGGAAAAGGAGGATTAGAAAAGCTATGTGAGTTCTTCAGGGCTCCCACAACACATTTCATGATGCCACCCCCTGAGGCAGCAGCTTGGTGGACAGTGCCTCTGGGGGCTTTGCAAGGTGGTTTGTTGCCAGCTCTCCCAGGTCACTCTCCTAAGATCAGTTTTATGGGATAGCCTTATCCCAGATAGCCAGTGTGACTCAGTTATTTTTTAACGAAACAAGGGTACCGCAGTCCTCTTGTTAGGGCGTTTCTGTTTGCATCTGAAGTTGAGCTTAACATGTACTGTGTTAAGTAACGATAATAAGTATACTTACTATATAGATATAATAATAATATTAAATACATAATTATATATATAATACATATAATATATCGATAAAATAAAAAGTAGCAATAACAAATAGTAACAACATTCCCTGTTCCCCCCTCAGACACTCCAGTCACCACTGAGTTGCATTCTGCTCCCAAAAAAATAGAGCTGGCTCTTCATCTCTCAACAATGGGTACTTGCTGACAGGTAAAAGAGTATTTTGGTTTTATCTAGATACTGTGAGGTGTACAACATAAAAAAGAAATCAGAGATTGATATCTGAACAAAGACTTTGTAAAAAGAAGAAAATTATCCAGGATAAATATGTTGCACACCCATGCCAAAGCAGAGGGATGTAAGCACACCGTAAAAGATCCATCTAATCAGAACTTCAAACTCTCAATTCCAGTGGATGTTAAAATTACCTTGAATATGAATCAAATAGATAAAGCAGTGGATCATTGGTGCTTGTGATGAGAGACTGGTGTAGCAGAAACCCTCCATCTCGATCAAAATAACATTATGATTTGTGCTCTCTTTCTGATGGTCTCCTCAGTAAATTTTTACTAAATACAGGAAAACAAACACTTCCAGCTGTCTCATGCCGTGGACTTGTCCCCATGCCTGTGAAGACAGCAGAATTATTTGCAGTGCAGCTTTTTTCTGGGCATGGGTTGAGGGAGGGCAGTTCATTTATGTATTTTTGTGGGTAAGGAGTCCTGAACAGGGAAGGATTGCATGGCTTTTCTCAGGGACTTGGACAGGAAGTTAGTGCCTAATTATGCTTAGCAAATTTGGTACTCCTCAGTGGTCAGTCTCCTGCTAATTGATGAAGACCTTAGCTCTTCATCACTGTATCTGTATCTGTATCACTCATTTTAGATCACTTTACATTCACCTTTAAAGATAAAATTTAAAATAGTTATCACCTAATAAAAGACATTTCTCAGCATCACAAGAAGGTATCTATCAAATAAAATGCTAGACAATTGTCACTTCTAGATTTTTTTTGATATGTAGCTGACATCAAATTCTGGGCATGTTCATATCTTATATCTTTGGTTTTTTCTAAGCCCAGATGATCAGACAGACCATGCTGGAAAGTTGGAGGCTGGATCTGAATTCTTCAGAGGAATGTTAGAACTGATATTCTGCTTCCAGCCTTAATCAACATCCTCAAAGATTCAGCAGATAGTACGAAACTAGGGTTTCTGTCTGCATCTTTCAGGAGGCCGTCCCAGTTCTGGCCTCTCTCTGCTGCGAGCATCCTTAAAAGACACATCAAACAGCACAACATGAGTTCAAACAACTTTGCTTGTAACTGCAATGAATCTGAAATGTACTGATGAAAGATTTATTAATGTCATGCAAGGTAGAGTGTCCTCATGTTAGCAGAGATAGTTTGAATCACTGAGTAAGAAGGCTGTCAAAGAGAAATCAGCATGTTAATTGGAACTGCATTCTTAACCTAATTGCAATGGAGGCTAAGTCATCATCTGAGTAGGGCCTTGGATAGTGACAACCACACAAACAGAGCAGTAGTAATCTAGGCCACACCTCCGCCTGCTGTTGCGGTGGATTAGGATGTGTGGCTCAGGCTGAGACAGACGTTGGTACCTCCCTTGGATTTTCAGCTACAGTAACTCCAGTGGACTCCAGCCAAGATGTGCTGACAAAACAATTTTCCCTGGGGAAAGACAAGCCTTATCATTTGTGCTTGTGGAGATGCTGGTACAGGAACAGTGGAAATTATGACTCAGAAAACGTATTGTGATACTTTTCTAGTGTGCATAAACACACAGGTGAACCTAGAGAGTTTCCTAAGCCTTGATCATGCTGTCCTTTCTGAGACTGGAGAATATTTTGGAGGGGGGGGGGGCGGATCCTCACTAAAAATAATTAAAGCCATGTACAGGACAGTCCACTGCTCCTGGGGCCCTTGGAAATATTACTCTGGGGTTTTGACCCACCAGTACAGAATTTCTAAATTATTATACAGGCCCAACCATTCAACTGGTGATTTTAGCATCTCTCTAATAGATGGACTTCATTCCAGTTAGCAGGCTGAAATTCATTTCTACTCCTATTTCTAAGTCTGAAATGCAAGTTAGTGGTATTGCCTAGCATTTAGCAGAGTGAAATACTTTGAAGTGTCTAACAATACCTTCTTCTGGCTAAAACTGTTCTGACCTTGCACCTCAGTTTTTGAGGCCTTTTTTTCTAAGTTCTTTGACAAATGTAGTTTTGTTCAACATGTTTTGTTTAGAGTGACCAACTCATGTACTATACCTGTACCACCATTCCCAGGCACCACTGGCTTTCTGCCCTTTATTCAGTAGGCATGAGTCACTTCCATGGCCTAGCATCTCACCTTTTTCTGCCTGACACTGCCTTCACTCTGATTTATTGTTACATTTTCAAGAACATATTTTCTCAATGTCTCCCAAGTTCTCACTTTCTCCTGGGTTCTCCTGGGTTTCTCCTCCCATTTTGGAGGACCATTGTTGTCAACCATTGGGATCATTGAGTAGCTGGTGGCAAAGACATTTTGTTGGACTTCAAAATTTATCCCAAACCTCTTGTCTGTCAGAACAGCCAAAACACATGATATTAGGCCATTGATGGACTGATTTTACTATTTTTGAAGCTGACCTTACATGTGGTTTTTTTGCTTTGACTACACTCAACTCTGATAGGCCAATATTCAGACACGTCTGCCAGCTGGTACTAGCCATTGAAAATGCTTCATTTATTTGTACAGCATGGACTTTTGGGTCTGAATGTAAGCTTCAACTGATATTGTCTCTGAAACTAGAGTGCCACCAGGCTATAAATGAAAATTCATTACATGGTGACATTCAGCCCTCTCTGAAAGTCAGATTGGCATGGTAACACAGCAGGTGTTCTAGTTTGGGATTCAAAGAGATCTAAGAAACACAACAGTAAAAATTAAAAACTCTTGTATAGGAAATTAACAACAACAACAAAAAGAAGCAGCAGGCATAAATTTTTCAGGGTGCTGTTTGGTTAACCCCAATTTAACAAAAAGGAGGAATTTCCTCAGTTACTATTTTTACATGATAGAAAAATGGGTATGAAAATTCTCTGTGTTGAATATTTACCAAAGGAAGTTACAGACACTCACTGTCCAAAGTCAGTCTCCCAACATGTTGCTCAAATATGTTCCATTTATGGTGAATAAATAGATTGCTTCTTACACTGGATGCAGATAAATAAATTCATCCTTCATCGCTGATGGCATGGGGAGCTCAAAGATCCGCTACCCAGACACTATGGATAAGAATGGTGCACACAAGTGTACATCAAACTTACTCTAGAAAGACTATTGCTAGGCAGTTGCCAACAAGGCTGAGACAGGTCCCGGTATAAAGAATTTGCAAGGTCCTTGTTTAACTCCTTGTTTAATTCTTTGTCCTTGTATTTTTCCAGTTTTGCACCTGGGTACTTTGTAGTCCATCCAACTGATGATCAAGATACTTTCATGTATAGGTGTGCCAATCCCTGGATAAAATGAAGAATGGATGAGGTGGCTGGAGAGTGGCTATGCAGAAGTGTATAACACGATGGGGTATGAGTGTACCTGGTGACTCTAGCAGAGAAGAATGGGCTTAACAGCTGTGTCCACCATCTGGAAAAACACTAATTAAGTTCAGTGATCCTTTCTGGGAACTTAGCTTTCTTGCTTAGACTGCCTCCATATGGGATATTATAATGACTACCAACAGCTCCCTCTAATAAATGTGGACATAGATACAACCACGGTTGCTGTAAATCCCACCCAATGATGCTTGCTTTCAGGGGTTGCTTTGTTCTCCATTTCACTTCACTTGTGTAAGCCGGTTTATTTGCCTGCCGTAACATGTCTGAATCTTGAATGGTGAACTTCTCTGGGATGGCTGCATTATTTGCTTCTCGAGTAAGGTTTTCTAAGAGCCCTGGGAATTTTGACTTAACATGGCCGCCTTTCAAATTAGTGGTTAAACATTTATCCAGTTGCTGACATATTTCTTCATTGATAACAGTGATATATTTCGAAAACCCTGCGTATCACAGCCTCTAAACAATATTATATCTAGACTTACTAATATTGAAGCCAAAGGGAAGTTGGTGAAAAAAATCTGGGCTGTGATGACTAATGCAATGTTGAATCCGAATTGCACCCACAACACAAAACAACTAATAACATTGTTAATGAATCCAGTAAAATATAAAGATTCCATTCCATACGGAAAGCAAAACTGTTGGAAATCAACAGTGGTGGTTTTGTCTTTTTTTTAATTCCACATCTGGAATAAAAAAAAACCCTGTTTATTTTCACCATTGAAGAAATATCCTGACTCCTTGTAGTCCCTGACATTTCCTCCTCCTTTTTTTTCTTTGGGTGTGTGTGAAAGATTTTTTGATAGCACTTTAATGATGAAGAAAAAGTTGTTTCACACTTTTCATGCAGATGCGCTCCTAATGATCTCCTCCACACTTTTCTCCAGACTCTCTTCCATTGTGAAACTGTGTAAGATCAGTCACAAACAGGGTTGATGGCAGGGAGAACATTTAGCCCATTCTACCACATCTTGTGGGGCTAGGCTTAACTAGTTGAACAGTAGGACTTTTCCCAGTGGCACTCAGATGGTATCCAAGATGGGGTGATTTATACAGCTGGTGAAACTCCTCATGTCTCAGTCAATGTCTTAGAGTGAGAGAACCCATCATTCAGAAGATACATGAAATATTAAGTCCTGAATTCTTGCAGACATTAAAGACTCCAAAATACGTACATACGGAAGTTAGTGCTGTAGATTAATTCTTGCTCTGACTATGACTAAGATTCAGAATATGATATGCTGTTTTCTTAGATTCTTCCTCCAGGGCCAATTATGTACAACAACATTCTTCTTCCTGTCCTAAAATGTTACTGCATCTGCTCTGAACAATTAAAACAGCCTTTATTTCCCTGCTCCTAGATATAGAGGCATTTCATTAGTGGAAGGATAATGCTGCACATGGCCATTGTTTTGTAGGGGTTTTGGTAACAAGATTGCTCAGTTTTGATTATAAGGGTGGCAACATGAAGATTTGTCATGCTGCAGGAGTGCTGGGGGAAAAACCCAAGTCCACTGTTCCTCTAGCTGGGAACCCAGGGAAGTGATGGATGTCTCCGTACCACCACTATTGGAGTAAATCATAGTGACAATGTTTCAAAGATGTCAAAAGCAAAACTGTCTGTCAGCATGCAACATTCATTCCTCACCTATGTGAAAAGGAAAAAAACCCAAGAAATTAGAATCTTAATCTTTACTGAGGCTATGGAAAGATATCAGTGAGGAATAAAACTGGCTGATTCCCTTGGAAACCATGAGAACCAAGATAGATCTGCAGCCAAAAACAGGTATTGGAGGGTGAGAGAAATCTCCCCAAATTTGCTCAGGGGTAGTATTAGCTAATTACAGTTAGGTAGTGTCAGATTGCTCCCGAGAACTGTGTTATGCTTGCAGAGCTTTTCTTAAGCAAGGCACCTTGACTTGAGAAAGATTATCTTGCTGGTGTAACACAGTTAAAAGACCTGATTGCACTGAGTTGTCCATTATAAAGGCAGTTTTTACCTTACAGCAGACTGGGGAAGAGAAGAACAGTCTTCAATGGGTGGGCCCATTTAGTAGAAAACAAGTCAAGTGCAGGGAGGAGATGTTTTTTCTTTCTCTAGCCTATGACATGAATTTTGTCTTGCAAGCATCTGGAGTGGTATTAATAAAAGGTTCTGTTTCTGTGCTAGTTTCTGGCTTAGAAATCCTCCAAGAAAAACAACTGGAAAAAAAAATTTACAAATGAAGATTCCATAAAATCCTCTCCTGCGACAATTCTGTAGCTGTCAGTGCAATTACACCAGAGGTGAATTTGTTTAGAGGAGTCCAGCAACGTGCTAATCCAAGCACTCCAAAACACTCCAAGAATTATGGGTTATTACTGCAGCTGGTGAAATGATAGACACAGAACAGAAACTGAGACATCGCTTCTGTTATTTTTGATAAAAATGGCACACTACGCTGCTTCCAGAACCCATATTGCTTTTTCTTTTTCAGAAAATAGGATAATGCCTATTATTCAGATTTCCTGTCTCATTCTGAGTGGTGCTTTGCTATTGAACCCTTTGGAATAATAATAGAAAATGGACTAAAATAGAGAAAGTGGAATCCCATAATAACACTAACTAGCAATAACCTCTATAACCAGCCACCACAGGCACTCAAAGCTTAATTACTAACAAGAAGAAATAGCTTTGCCCTTGTGAGTCAATGAGATACTCATGCAGGGTGTCTGCAGTAGGTTACTTCATGTACTCTGGAAGAGAAGGATGAGAGAAGAATGAAAATTGAAAGTAGATGGAAAATCTGTTGACTGGTTTTGAAATATAGCTGCCTGACCATCTTCTTTTATTTAGACAAAACAGCTTGTAAGCAGAATTCCCATCACTGGGACGTTATTGTTGCCTGCTAAAGAACTGGTCACTGCAGATGCACCTTCTGTGCATTGCATTTCAAACCCTTTCAGTGAAGGCTGAAGCGTTTTGTTCTCTTGTTTGTTTGAGAGATTTTCTGAAAGATTTTCTGCCAAAAAAGGATCCAAATAACCCACCAAGGAAAAAAAAACCCAACCCCCAAACACCCCATGCATTCTACTATTTAACTTTCAGCTGTATAGAAAATATAGCCTGTCAGAAGACATGAAGGTCTGATGGAGAACAGCAATGGGGAACGCATTTTTAAAGGGTCCATTAAACCTAGCAGGCAACATTAATTTTTTACCTACAGAAGGTGTGAGCTGGAGGTATTTGGGAGTTGGAGGAAAAAAATTTGAACGGTTCAAAAGAAGCTGGATTTATGTTAATGGATATCTGTGCAATTCTAACTGGATGTCCTTGCTGACTGTTGGGTATTTTAAAATTTCAACCTTAGAGCTAATCTTGAGAGAGGTAGAGTTGACCAAATTCCAAATAAATTACAGGCAGTTTGATTGTCTAAGAAATGCCTGGAATAAGTTTTAGTTGTAAACATATTAATGTATTCATCTAATTAATTATATGACTTTGAATGATTTCCATATTGTTATATTGTATTATTATACTCACAGTAGATATTTAAATTTTCTGGATGTCTTCAACGATGACAGAAGGACTAAAGTGCTAATGAAGTTTTCAATGTTGTTAGGCTGAAATCCTTTAAAAATGCTGGGAAGAGGAGGAAGTTTTGACACAATTTAGTGTCCAGAATGGCTAGGGTCCAGTCTAGGATTCTCCAGTTAATGGCTAGACTAGTGGAAAAGCCCAGTGTCCTGTTAAATATTCTCTGCTATTTAATCTTTCCTAATCAACAGCTTCTACAGACCATTAAGAAACCTTTAAAGTTGGAAGAATCCCAAAGTTTCAAGACTTTCAATCTACTGTAATTTTCCTATTTAAAAAATAAATTAAAATAATTCTTACACACAGATTAGGTTATGAAAATAGGAAATTCTGCACCAGACATGACATCTTTACACTTAGGTCAAAAATAGAAAGGAATTTCCAAAACATAGCTTTTTTACATCATTGTACCTCTTTTTCTTAGTCAGCTCCTGAAGTAATATTACACTAATTCCAGATTTGATGTACAGTCTAAAGAATGAAGAGACTTGATGGCAATTACTTAACTTGTCACTGATCAATTAAGGTTCTCCAAAGCCATGGCACTGTGCCCTGATGAATCTAACATTGGGCAAGGACATGGGAGAAATTCGGGTTCTCTTTGTGTCCAAGTCAGTATTCTGCTGTGTATCAATTTCTCTCTCTTGTCTTGTTTATATAAATGACAGTATTTGCATATATAAACTTGCACACATTTGAGAAAGGAAATATTTCTCCAGATCTACTTGTATAACGTCTGTTACCCCAAACACTTCACTTTTGTTGGGATCTTCAGGTGATATTTTTCCAATTTTAGGACTATGTCAGAGTTCTGTATTCTTGAAGCTGCTGCTTTTGGAAAGGAGATGAAGCTTTCTTTCCCAGCTTAATGGATTGAACTGTCTCTCAACCTTTTATACGATATATCATTGCTAGCACTGTCTCCAAGACACTAATAAAGAGAAGACTCAATAGTATTGGCATGATAAAGTGAAAACTATTAATAAAGAAAAGCAAGTCCATCATACTCATTAGATTTAAGTGTAAGGGAAAGAATATAGTGTGTGTGTGATGCCGCTGGGGAATTATATTACAAGGCCAATCAATTTCCTTGCAGAGTTTTTGTTGTTGCTGTTGTTAGTGAGTAATTAATATAAATAATGCTGACTGTATTTAAATATTGAGGATACTAGGGAAAACAGTGTAGAAGATGGCAAGCAGATGGATCATTTAATTTATTCCCCAATTACAGCTGACATGTTGGGTATAGAAATCTGTGAGTCATCTATTATTTTTTATGGTCCATTTTACAGCTGTGTTTATTGTTATAATAAATAAATACATTATCTCATTAGGCTGGTATTGTAAAAAGCTTGTAAAATAACAAACAACCTCCTCCTTCAGCACTTCCCCCCATAACAGGGTATTACAGCTGAAAAGGAAGGATGTATTTATACCTTATTAAGGACAAGGTAGATCTCACTTAGCTTGTAAAAGTACAGAGATATCCAGTGAAAACGACTCTCTCAAGTCAAGGTAAATAAATCTGATTCTTTTTAGCAGAGGTAATGGGGAGAGTCCTGCTGTATCTTTCCCCTGTTTGACAGAGGAGAAAACATACCGCTCGCCCTCGCTCTCCAGGCAGTAAATTTACATTGCAAATAAATGTCAGATTGGCAATAAAGTTCATTGTATTTAAGTTTCAGACTATCCCATAAAATCGCAATTTGATGAGGAAAAACAACTGACTGTTACAGTATTTAAAGTTCAGAAGCTGTCTTTCTGAGACTGGCAACGAGAAGGACTTGTCCCATTCAGTTGGATCCAGCCGGGGGGTGGGAACAGCCCACTGTCTGGGGCAGCTGGCTTTGGGGGTGGCACAACAGCAGGGACCTGCCTTCTTGCTCTTCTCTGTGCCAGAGACTCGGAAAATCAGGAGTGCTTTGGGGGAAGGGAGGGCAGTGGAAGCACTATGGTTGCAGTCACTATGCCCCAACCTACCTATAGAAACAGAAAGTCTGACTCTGCAAGCCTCTCCAAGCCAAGTGACAGGTACCTATCTCAACTCAAACCATTCCCAAATCTGCCATCCTGTGGCAGAAGAACCGGCTGGCTGTTAAGCACTTCTTCCTCCAGGGGCTAGAATTCAGTTTTGCGCATCCTGCTGAGAGGCACTGCACAGATCAGCGTTCGGAAGGGTCTGGGGCTCGCATGTACCTCCTCCCTGAGCGTGGCAGGAATCACAGCCTCCAAGTGGGAAAGTCATCAGTCCAGCTGGCAGAGCTCAAGCAAACTGCTCCTGTTGCTGGGTGGCTATCCTCTCCCACTTTTAAAATCTGTGGACAAGTTGCACCTAGGTGGGCTGACATCTTCTACAGATGAGGTCCTCAATGTTTAGCCAGGGAGGTGGCACAGGGAACCTGCCCGCTGCTGCCCAGAACCCAGAATCAATAGTTCTCAGGGAGGTGCCAGCTGTCCCCGATGTAATGCAAAAACAGATCTCACTATGGCAACTTTATTAATGGTTTCACTGACCTCAATCTCTGAAAATGAGTAACACATCAGCCCAAGAAATACTGGCATCTCAAATGGACTGGGCTTGTTTTCTGGATGGAGCAAGATTACAGGTAAAAATTATCTACAGACATAATTTCTCACTGTTGATGCCAATTTACTTGGCACTTTGTATTCTCTATTGCATTCCTTAGGACAACCGAGGGGAAAAAAAAAGATTCCTAGCTTTCATTATTTTAAAAGAAGATTGCTTGGTCCCTGCTCTTCCCTCTAGAAGAAAACATTCAGATATCCAGGCAATAATTATTTTCATTCTTTTGAGCCAGGTTGGGATGTCTCTCCCTTAAGTAATTCAACTCTCCTTCTATTGTAGAACCATAACTACACCAAATGCCGTATGCAGCATATTCGCAAGAGTGGGGATCTTTTCTTCTGCGTGAGAAGCAGTTGTTCCAGAACAAGAATTTTTTGTTTTAGAAGCTCATGAAAGTTCAGTGTTACAAGTTTGGAAAGCAACCATGCTGACTGGTTACACAGCAGAACAGTTAAGGCTGAGCTCTACCTTTTGTGACTACAGTGAGAATCCAGCCTTCACTTAGGCAATTTTATGTGGGTTACCCAATCAAAAGCTATATTGTCAACTGATATTCTGGCAATGTTCATCTGAGGGGAGCAGTTTAGTAATTTGAAGAAAACCAATGACAGCACTGCTCTCCAAGAGGCTTTGTTTTTCCTTGGTTTGCTTAACTGGGGACTGGGGGAAGATGGCTGTGAGCAGTCCCAACAGGAACCACAGGTGAGTGGAGGTGAAATGATCTACCCAAGGCCACCAAAGAAGAAGACCCCTGGGTCTGAGACCCAGATCACTGCTCCTGCTTTGCTCAGACAGGATGCCAGTCTCCAGGAATAATGAAAACCTGTTGGGAAGTAAGAGAAGAGGTTTGTCAGCTGTTGTATTTCAGCCTGGAAACAAGCAGCCCCCTCATTGCTTCTTCCATTCCCTACAGACATGACTTTTCATGATGAAGCAGGCTGATAAATGTGTTTTTTGTGTTTTCACATTACATTTAAAGAGGCAGCAAGAGCTTGAACTTTGGCTAGAGGTCACCAGCCTGGGGAAAAAAGAAGAAAAACAAAGGTTAAGAAAGGCTGTTTTAAGCAGTATTAGCTCCTGGTTGCATTGCACACTCATCAGCTTAATCCCCTGAAGAGTCACAAGAACAGAGTTTTTCCAGCAAGTAGAGGAACAGCATGTACAAGCAATTTCACATTATGTTCCTTCCTGATGGATCCATGGTCTCAGCCTCTTAGGTCTGCTGCTGATATACATCAAGCTTCTCATCTGATGTATTATGTCTACCACTGAACTCCTGTCCAAAGGGGATTTCTTGTGGAAGACAGACTACATCTTTAGGAGATATAAAGGAGCTGGGTTATGATTTAAAAAATACTTTTCTAGAGTTCAGTAAGAAGAATATTGGGGGAGAGAACACAGGACAAATTTTCAGCCACTGATCTTTGACATCAACAGGTTTGTAAGGCGTATAAAACTTCACCACTCAAGGTGAGAGCCTTATCTAAAGAAGGGTAGGAAGAATGTTTCTCCACCAAAAATATGTTCTGTTAGTTATATCCACACCATGCCTATTCAAAGGGAGGATGCAGGTATACTGAATTATACCCACCTAGTGTGATCTGGGTAAAGAAAACAAACCTGTGGCTCACAAAGTAAATCAAATCTAAATTTCTGTTACTGTATGAGCAAATATCTCAACTTAACTATGTTACCCTGTGGTCTGCTGGAGGGCTATTACCCATTCTGTTATCTATGGCTTCATCCTGCTTGGTCGTATTGCTACTCACAGCTTAATATTCCTCCACATAGCTATTTTCCCTTAGTTGTTTCTAGCTATAATTAGAGCACAGATTTAGCAATGCACTTTTCCCTATTTACTTGTAAGATGTGGATAAGGACTTGGTGGTTCTCTTAATCGATACATCTATCTGCTGCTGCTTCCACAATCTTTTAAAGAATTGCCTGCTCAGGACAATGCTGATGTCTCCAGTGATGTGCAAACAGGCGGAGGTGTAAATAGAGAGCTGTTGCAGCTGTGCAGCTGCTTCTCTGTTATGCAGCAAGAACGTGGAGTAAGCAGCCTGGCTTTGAGCGGATGCTAGCAGAATAAGGTGACTCTTTCTTTAGCCTGTGCTAGAATTTTCGAGGCAGCAGGAAGGTGCATCCAGGCACCTTACTGTTGTCCATGCTGTACTCGTCATTGGGACGCCTGGACCAACATGCTACATGCCTACTGAAAGAAGCCAGAAACATTTGTTTTTGTTTTAAATAGTGTTAAATGCTGTGGGTCAGAGTAGCAAAAGAAAAGCTGTCTTCCCTGTGCAGTCAATTGTTTTCAGCAAGTTTTGGAGAAGTATGAATGGAGTATGCTTACAAAGATGTAGAGTTATACTGTGGAATCACGTATTGTGCATTATTCTGTCTTCCTTGTGAGAGCATTTGTCATCTCTACTTAAATATAATGCTTTATTAAATTAATTCACATATTTGTGGGTGGAAAAAAGGAGCTCATGGAGCATGGGGAAGTGAAATGTTATCATACTATTAGCAAAGATTCAAAAAGCTGTTCTAACAGAGACTCCTTTAAATTTGATTCTAGTCCTCATTGGGTCTGCTCAGGCCCCGGAAGAAAGCTTGCAAGCAAGAAGGATTTGAGTTCTCAGTGCTGGAAACCAAACTTTGCTAACAAGCCATGAACGGTGTAATCGAGTCCACTATTTCTTGGATCTACTGTTTGTCAAGCATTGGCAAGGGGAAATTTCCTGGGTACATAGACCACCAAGGCCTGCAGGTTTTTGCTAAGATTTTGCATGCATGTCAAAGCTACAAGGAGCATGAGAGATGAGGGAGCTGAGCTTCTTGCAACCAGGCAACTTTGTTTTATTACTGATGGCACTTCATTCCCACAACTCCATTTCATTCAGGGAATGACAGGTGGCTGGACCTTGCTTTGTCTCAAAATGCTGGGGAGCTGGGTAAGAACTGCGTTTCCATTCCATCAAGGTGACTGCTGACTGCAACAGAACTACATGGATAAAAAGAAAAAAAATAATGCATCAGTCTCTGCCTTACTCCTCTCTCCCCTGAGATGGATTAGATTCAGAAGTCCAGTGTTTCTACTTCTACGTCTTCATTTAAAAAGAATAGACCTTTGTCCCTTCCATCTGGGAGCTTGGTATTTCATATCTGATACCTGTCTTTACACAGGGCATCTCTGCATTCAGCCATATTGCTGTCCTGCTCCTCTCCCGGAATCCAGAGGCAAAGGCCACATGGGGCAGAGAGGTGCTGAGCTCCGTTACTAGTGTAAGGAGAGAGCAGATCTGCTCTGCTCAGCCACGCTGTGCAATGCTTTGTTGTCAGGCTCAAACCCTGTGAACCTTTCAGGGATTAAAATTGATGAGATTCTCTGCTGCCACCAGGCTCTTCAGAGAACGCGATTTTCCTGAACTGCAGTCACTCAGAGTGGGAATTGCAGTCAGAAGGTCAGAAAGCTGTTAAGAAAAGAAAGTCTATATTGCTGTTTTCCATTATTTGAAGTCTAAAACTGATACTAAACAGCTATAGGTTTGATGAAGCTTTCCTGTACCCCAGCAGCAATACAGATCATAGAATTAATCCAACGAAATTTTTTTTATTGATATGTAAGAGAAGAAAGGGATCTTCCAGTGCTTTTTGACATTTATGTTGCAGGGAACTATACATTTAAGAGGCTTACGTTAAGAGCCAGTGTGTGATGTTATTCATAGGCTTACGCTGCACCGTGCTGATCAGTCAAGATAGAAACACAAGATGCAACTTTCTAGTCTCAACAAACTTGTCTGATTAATTTCCCTTACTGGCGTTAATATACCAGCTGCACTATCTCTGTTTCAGATGCATTTACATCACAAAGGAATTATTTTATCTCAGCCTGTATAATTTCAAGTGATGTTGGTGGCTCACAGACACTCACTGTCCAAGATATTGTCCTGGACTGAAGCTTCGCAGAGGAATGAGCTCCCATCTCATCCATGTCAGTGTTGTCTGCCTTAGTATTACTGGTTTTTTTCTTTTAGTTCATGCAGTCTAGATTTGTTTCAAACCTATTGTGAATGCTATGCTAATCTTTATCCTGCTGAGTTTACATTCAAGAGGAGAAGTGAGGTCCCCTAATAGACGCTATAATTTAGGAAGGGAAGGGGAGACAGGACGTGCCTGCAGAGCCATCTTAAACCCTGCCTGTGATGAGCTTCCACCTGTTTCCAAGAGAGGTTTAAAAACCCCACCAGGAGGCAACAGAGAAATATGCAGAAAAAATCATAAAAACATACAAGAACTTTTACCAGTGAATTTATGAGCAATTGTTGCCCCGCACCTGGAAGTCCCAAACATTCAAATCTTTCCTTGTTTTTGCTATATACAATGTGTATGTCTTGTCCTTTTGTGATGTGTGGCCTCAGGGGTATTTTGTATAAGTGATTTGTGCTCTAAGTGAAGGAAGTGGTGCTTCTCTTCAGGAATTTTGAGCCTGGCTTCCTTTCAGTTTATTGTGTTCCCTGTGTGCTGAGATAGGAAGGGAAGCGAGAAAAAGATGATGGAGTGGAGATGCTCAGATATTGACAGCTCTGGGGAAAAAGTGAGCAAGCAAGCAAGAGGCAGGTCAGACGGGAAGGAAATTTAGAGTTGAGAAACGGGGGGGGGGGGCTGGGGGGGGAAGACAGTTTGCATTATTTGAATGAGTGTTCCTCTCTCCTTCTGACTTTTTATATACTTTGGAAACTGAGTAAATGGGAGCATTTTTCTGATCTGAAATGTCTGGTTGCCCTCACTTTGATGCTTTCAATCTTATTTTTTCCTAGATGTGAGGTTACCCAAAGTGGACTGTGGATTTCCAAAAAGGCATTTTCAACATTGTTTCTCTTCATGCATAAAACTTCCATTGCATGTTTCATTTCCACAGAAATGAGTCACAGGAGCAAGAGCCTTGCTTCCCGTTCTCCTAATATATTTCAGAGAGCCAGATACATCTGCATTCTTTCATTTCATCCTATTTTCTGGCCTCCAGGCCTATTGAGGCAGAAACTATTTTCTTTGTCACCACTCACCAGACCCTGACTCCAGGCAATTTTTGTAAATAATTTTCCAATACTACTGCACTAATTTTATATGCTTCACAGCCTATTTGCAAGTAATTTAATCATGTACTTAATTTTTCTAACTAGGGATTATTATGTTCTCTCCCTGGTTAAATGATGACCAGAACTTGCTGCCATTTTGATATATTTGAGATATGTGTGTTTCTACTAGTTTGTAATTTCCATGCTTCTGAGAGGAAGTCTTTGGTTTAAGAATATCAGCAGAAGGAAAAAGAATATGCAGGAATATGTTTTCTCATAACATGGGGCAGCAAGCTGTAGGTCTTTGGAAAGAGTCAGACATATTATTCTGTATTCAACCACTGGGAATTGTGCCAAAATACCCAAGTGCCAGCTGAGCTGATGTGGATGAGAACTAACAAACTCATTTCACACAGGCAGAGCATAAAAATAATCATTGCACAGTAGCCAGGTCAATAGGAACTGGTGACCAAGGTCTCTGGGGAGCATGTCTTTGGGCAGAGAGACCTGAGCCGTGGTGGAGGGGGAGTTTGTCTGACCACAGCCACACAGCAGAGTCGCAGTTCCTATTTCTGCTTGCAATTTCTCACCTATCTCTGCTTTAAATAAACTCTATTGCCTTAGATTGCTTTTAGTGTTTTGATACAAGTACCACTAAACAGAAGTATCCTTTGGTTCATTGTTATAGGTGGTTTATAAATGTTACAATGTTATTTCTATTCATTAATGTGGGGTGAAATGTCAGCATTTTCCACCAGTATTCAGTCTTTCATGCTGAAAATAGCATAACATTTATTCCCCCACTCCACATGTAAAACCCAAACACAGCCGTTTTTTATTGTCTTCAGAAGAAAACATTGGGGGGGTGGGGGGTGGTGTTTCTGGGGTATTTTTTGTTGTGCTTTTTTTACTGCTAAATAGTTTTCTGTTTGTAGAAGTCCATTTTCTGTGTGTAAACAGAGTTTTCTTTCTGTGATAGCTTAACATCACATAACTCAACACTTTAAGATCAGAACTGCATAGCACTCATTGTCAGAAATGTAATTAAAATGAGACCTACAGTACAACGGTCATGAGAACATCAGGGGATAACTTCCTAGCATTACAGCAAGCATTATGATTAACTTCAGACATTTGGCCCAATTTAATACTTACATACTGCAAGCTACTGAGATTCCAACAAAATTTGAGAGATGTTTTCTTCTCTTCTGCTTTAAAGCCTGTAGTGAGAAGCTGCTTTGTATTATTTGCATTTTCATCTAGACTGGAAGAGTGCCTGTTGGATAGCATAGAAACTGCAGTGATTAAAAAGACCCAGTGACTGAACCAAAATCCAAGCTCTGACAGGCATAAGTCTCCCTTCAAAGACTGCCAACGACCCAGAACTAAAGTATTGTCTGAATAACTTGTGCTCAGAGCATTTGAGAACCTAATCTTAGCCTACATTTCGTAGAAAGAAACCAAGCACTAAAGAAAAAAAGGGACTTCCAAATTTGAAGCTCACACAAATAAAGCGACAAAGGGAATTACTGCAAGTAAAATTTTCATTGTGAAATCCCAAGAATTTCTCACAGTCTAGACAGCCTCTAATAGAAATCCCCCATGCTTCCCACCCGGCCTTTCTGTGTGCTCTGAAACACACCTTCACCCTTAGCTCAACTTACCCTAGAAAATAAGCTGGCTCCACTTGTCTCTTATTTATAGGCTTTCTGGCTATACTAACTCCTTTCAGCTAGCCCCAATGAGCAACACATTTCTTCTTCCTGGCTGGCTTCTGTAGTAAAAGGAACAGCTGCTTGGTTGCTTGAGCCTGGTAACTCCATTCTTACTAAGCTGCTGTACGCAAAGTATATCAGAAACAGTATGTGTGATTTGGGGCGGTTTTTTGTGTTTGTGTTGTTATTGTTATTATCTAGGTTTTGGCCCAGAAAGCTCATTTGTGTTGCTAAAACAGCTCTTTAGCAGGTGTTTCTGCAAGAGGAGCTCATTGCAGAAATGGGTCTAGGTCATACTGTTGGGGTTGTGTGAGGAGATAGGGGCAGTGTTAGAAGGGGACCCCTGGGTCGTGGTCATGCTTGGGTGCTGTAAGGAGAGAACAGGGTCTGAAAACACCTTGCATGTGAGTATGTTAGCAGGAATGTGCACCTAAAGTGGACTTAATCTTCCGGTCTGATAACACTCCTTCATAGTCAAAGCAGATCTCATCCTGCTATTGAGGAAAATTATTGGGTTTCTTGGAAACCCCTTGCTCTCACTGGTCTGATTTTCCCTGTGATGCCCACCCCAGCAGCCACCTTTGCTATGCTAATAGCAGCAGGGGCCCGTGACACACGTGATTAGAAAGAGCATTTTGTTGTGTGCAAGTCTGCCAGCTGCTTTCTCAGCCTGAGCTCAAACCATTGCACGCCAAGGCAGGGCTGCTGCTAGCTGAATATGTAAAAGTTGAGCTTCAAGCCACTATAGGCTTTATAATTGCTTATTGCGTTAACTCAGATGCTACTATGGAGCATGCTGTGTGTTACTCTGATTTTATTAAAATAAAAATACGAAATGCCAAATTAAAGAAAAATGAAGGGGATTATCATGACTCCAGGTTAAACATAAACAGTAGGATTCAGAGAGCTCCTGGAGAGCAGAACTCCTCTTTCAATAAAATTTCTCCATTTATAAAACATTTAAAAAGAAAAGGGGAAAAGGGGAATACATCTATATGCCATATCAGGAAAATTGCCTTTAAATGGTATGTTTCTCAGGAGTTTCTATGAGGCATTAGTAGCTCTCCAAGAAACAGAGGCCTTGTTTTTATGCTAATGATAACTGAAATAAAGACAGAGGGAGGGAAAATGCAGAATGCTCTGCCATATAATCGGGGTTCGTTTGGAATAAGTATCTATTCTTTATTGAAAGTTTTCTGCCAGCTAGTGGCAACTCTTTAAAGGAAATATTTGTTTTTCTTTGTTGCTTGATGATAATCATTGCCAAATGCAGGAGCGCTGTGCGAGGTGAAAGATTTGTTATATTTCATTTTCCTCCCTTGTTTTTTGTTGCTTCCTTCCCCCTCCAAGAACATAAATAATGATAATAATAAACACAGGAAAAGCCCTCAGGTAACTTACAAATGAAATGCAGGAGATGTATTTTTATAAATGAGAGTGCGAATGTCACACTGGTAAAATTAGAAAGAAATGTGCAAGTCCTGAGCTCCCCTGAGCTGGATGGGAAGGCTTAGGAGATTTGATTTCTGAGCACTGCCCAGAGAAAGAACTGCAATGGAAATCTCTGCTTTCATTAAAAACGCAAGCCAAAAAAATCTTTCTCAAAGCCTGATTACAAGGCCCTGACTTTGACCCCTATTTTAGTTTTAATGCTCTTAGAAAAGGAATAAATAAAATGCGTTTCAACTTGGAACCTCTGGCATGCCCATGGCGGGGTGCAATCTGCATGCAAATGCCTGGTGAAATTGTTTGGTGGGAGCCAGCACCGTCCTCTGCAGCACCAGAATGAGAGAGCAAGAGAAATGGAGAGAAAGGGAATAAAACGGTTCCTAAAGATGCATAACAGCCTGGGGACGAGCTCAATGTTTAAACTTGTGCCAAATGAAGCACTTTCACCAAAGGCAGCCAAAATGGAAGAAGGCTGTGGACTTCTTCCCTCTTAAACTAATGCCATGGTGCATGCAAGCTCATTTGGGGTATACAGGGTAGGATGAGATGTTAGCTTTTTGCCTCCTGAGTCCATATTTAGGAAGTCTGTATCATTCCTTTATCACAGGAATGACTTTTTTTTAATGTAAAAGAGGATCACAGTGCTCACTGGGCTGGATTTTGCAGCCTGTTCTAATAACCTGTGTGTTCTCTGTGATGCACTAGCTCTAAGCATGGGTAAATAGACAGCTGGTTTGTGCGTTTGAGTGGCAGACTGCTATAGGTAGCAAAAGAGCCAGGCTCATACGTTGGAGAACAGTATAAAATAACAGAGTATTGGTCATATGTGTTTGTGCTGGAGGGAAAAAAATGGTGCATTTTGTTTGGTCTTATGCTCAAAACCTAGGGGAGCACGATGACAAGCGTCCTTGGAAAAGTGTGATGTCGGGAGACTGAGGTGTACAAATGAAGACTGTCTTCACTTGTGTTTTTAACCACTACATTGCCCAAAAATGCACTTCAGTATCTTTGACTATAAATTAATGAAGCAGTTCTATGGGTTCTCCGAGATTTGTCATAAGATCATTGCCAGGAGTGGTTACAGCTGCAAATTTAATCGTCTGCTTCTGTATCCTAATGCAAATGTTGAAAGCTTGTGGAGCAGGTGAGCTCATCATTTATCTGCAGAAAAGTTCACTTGCAGTCAGTGTGCTTATAAATCTTCCCCTCCTGAACAACTTTACAAGTGTTTCTGAAATATTCAAAACATTTTCTATCCAGTATGCTTTTCTGCTGTATTATTTAGATACCAGATTCACACCAGTGGACCTGTCTCAGGTGACTGCATTTTGCTTTCTAGGCTTGGTGTAAAACATTCAAGGAGTTCATTAGAAGAAAATGCTAGATAATTTTCTTAAGCTAGATATTCCGGGGTCTGGTAATATTTTCTCTGGATATGAACTGAGGATTTGGAATATGGGATTGACTTGGATAGGTAAACAGGATTTTGAACACTTTTCTGAACCATCTGAATTTTTAAGGCTCATCTATTAACTGGAATAAGGTCCTTAAATCCTTTCTGAAAATGTCAGACCAGCCACTGCATTTAAGAAACACAGGAGCATACACCAGCATCACGCAGGACTACCACCCAGTCCTAGTGAGTAGCTCAGCTCTCTCCTCCCCACTTCCGTAAGAAGAGCTGTAAATGAACAGTGTTTGTTTAAAAAGGAATGAGAAATATGCAGAGAAAGGAAGGCTCTTTTCTGAAGCATGCTGTAAATGGGAAGGACACTTACGTAAGTCTTTGGAAAGGAATGGGTTATGTTGAGTAACCAAGAGTCAACAGCTCTGTTGCTCACTTTGCAGTTCCCATACCCAGCTCTGAAGATGTAAATTCTTTGTGTCTGTCGTCAGCAGCTTTTGTTTGAACCCAGATGAAATATTGTAAAGTTTTCAAAACAAGTTTTGTATTTTATCTTGATAAAAGACATTCTCCCGGCCTCACAAGTTCAGAAATAGCCTCCCTTCTCCTGCTCAAAGCCATATGTTGCTGACAGCCCTACCTGATTATGTGATTCTCTTTCTAGATCCTTTTCTTTTTTGGAAATAAAAAGCAATTTCCTTGACTGAAGTGAAAAATAGGTTATTTTCCCCATTAACAAAGAGAATACTTTGTAAAGCTAAAATAAATGGAAACCGATGTCTGATCTACACTCAGCATGTGTTTCTACTCTAGACATGGTTAAGACGGCTTTGCATTGAATTCTGATGAAGTTGACAGTGGAATAATTTAAACATTTGTAATTTTTCCAGTGTTTTTCAATGTGTTAGCAGTAATACCTCTTAGACTGAATTTCCTGGGACTGAAGTTTCCCTATAACCGAGCTGACTGCAGTATCTGTCCTGTCCTTTCAGCAAAGAGAAGAGAAAATACTGGTATCTGGATATGAATCAAAGCCCTTATACAGACAATGCTGGCTGCACATACATTTATGGAGAGGTTTACTTCCCCTCTGTCTTTCTACCTCCTACAGATGTGAGCTGTGCATGCCTGTTCAGAATGCCAGTAATTCCCTTCTGTCCCTTGTTGTCTTTATTGCCCTGCTCTTCTAGGGACTAAAGAGGAAATAAAACAATGAAAAAGCCTTCTGCAAGTATTTCTGAATTGGGTGGAATCAGGAACTAGCTGCTGCTCTTGCAGTAAAGCCTAGCCCTCTTCATTTTACAGATCACCAGAACCTTGACCGTGTCAAATTTCTGGATCGATTGCTATTAGATTTCATCCAAACAAATCAGGAAAGTCCATCTAGTAGGGCATCCTGACAGCTAAAGATTTGGTTTCTTTCTGCACTGGGGGAAAGCAGAAACATTTCATTTTTGTGAAATGGAAGCATTCCTCCAAGTGTTTTGTTTCAGTCTGATGGGAAATGTCATTTGCCTTTATTATATTGCATTTGAAAAGAAGCAATTCATCTTATTGATGCAAAATATTTTGACTGCCTCAGAATGAAATGTTTCAATAACTTTTCACTGAAAGCTTCAACAAAAGGAACATGCTCCTGCCAGCCCCTCTCGCTGAGCAGGCATTTTGTCCAGGGAAGCTCTTCTGTCAGGACGATTCTGCTCAGCACTAACTTTCAGGTCAGATCTCTTCTTGATTGCTCACAAAACAACTATACCCTCTCCAGGTCAGAGACTGCTGCCTCTTGATGCTTAAAAATGCCTTTGGATGCAGCGTAACTTCTGACATGCAGCTCCAGGGTGGGAGGAAGAAGTAACAGTTGAAGAATAAGAAATTATTTTGTTAATACTTCAGTTCATCTGGAATTTTAGACTAGGAGTAGTTTCACTGGAAAATCAGTGAGCTTTGGGTCAGTATCCATGTTCCTGGAGGTGCTCCCACCAAATCATCAGCCACCTTGACTGCAATGTCTTAATCATTGTGAGCATATTCCTTTCCTCTAATGTTTTCTGCACATGGTTATAATGCATATTTGTTCAGTCATGTGCCAGAGAGATAATGATGTGTTCTTCAGATAAATACATTAATATCTGTATTTTTGCCAGAACAGTTCAAACCAGTTCTATCTTCTCCCTGTAAATGTTTTGGAGGTGCTCTGAGATTACCATGGCTTGGGTATAGGATTCAACTGATAGCTATTTAGATGAAGGGTAGTTTTCTTTCATATAAACATGCTCCAATCGGTGCTGTGTTCAGTGGAGCAGCATTAATCTTGGGGACTGAGACCTGGAAACTAAAATAATAGAAAGAGAAACTGAAATTGAAAACTGTGAAAATCCACACAATTCTAAATTTAGGAAGGTCACCAGTAAGTGAAAGATATCATCCTAGTTTTGTAGTTAACCATGAGTGAAGTGAGGAAAATATGGTGAACATGATAAATGGGTGATAAATTAGATTTTTAAAAAAACAAACCAAACAAAAACCCAACCTCCTCCCCCGCTCAGTTTCATGTCAGGCGATATACCAGGTAAAGAAAATTCCTATTCTGTACATCAATAACATTTTTTTCACCTTGACAAGAACCCTTTAATAATGTTAAATGAGAAAAATCCTCAATATTCTCCAAAAAAAACCCCAAACCTGCAAACAGTATGGAAATTGCTCATGATGACTTGTTCATTCTGAATTAAGTTCATGAATGAAAAAAAGAGAAGGAGATTTGCTCAAGAATACCCATTACTGTCTGTTTTGTTGAGATGATTTATGTCAGAAGTATGATGCTTTTCCTTCTGTAGGTCCTTCCAGAATATTTGTTTTACAAAACTATTGCATAAAAGATCTACTTTCTAACCGTTGTGAGTGAGAAATAACTCCATTGTGAAAAGAGCGGGGAAAAGTGTCTAAACCTCTCCAGGTGGAAAATAATTCTAAATTGAATTTTACAAGTCACTGTGGTTTTATTAACACTGATAAAATAAAATAAAGTGAGGGAGAGAAGGAGAGAGAGAAAAAAAAATTCAAAATCAATCTTATTTTAGTGGAGACTGCTCAGTGACTTGCATAAAACAAAATTAATCTTGTTTGGGAGCAACAGGAAGTACATAATAGAAAATAAGGGTAAGATTGATCCTGAAGTTAGACAGCTTTGTTGCCAAGCTGCTTATACACAAAGGAGGGAAAAAATATTCAGCTCATCTCCGATAAATTATTAATCTATTTTTTTACATTATTGTTAATGTTTGTGGCATAAAAGGAAAAGATCAAAGCAAGTATATATTCAGCAGCACAGACTTGGTACAGAAACCTTCTACCATTGGAATAAATATGATTTTTTTTATTAGTATGCTATTTATGTTGCAAAAAGTTAGATTTATTCCTGATTTCCAACCCAAGATTTCTGCATGAAATATGTCAAAATACGTCCTTAACACAATCAAAAATCGTCAATTTGTTTTCAGTTGATTGGAAAGAAGCTGGGGTCTAGCTCTTTTAATCAAGAAGAATTACAGCCTGCAACACAAAAATAATTGGCCTGGCACCAAGTGGGCTTATAACTCTCTGGAGTCAGACATGTACAACCTCTGGATCCTTTGTGCCTCTTGAATGGGCTGGAGGTGTTGGTGTCTGCTCTGCTTTGTCCCAAGGGCTAGGCAAAGAGTTGGTGTGGAAAGACACAAATTAAATCCTTGCCAATCTCATTGGAAAGATGGTGCTGGTTGGGTATGAAACAGGTTTCTGCAAGCTGTGGGACCCTGTCCCTTTTGGATTTCAGCCACTCGGGGGGGGTCTTTTATGCCTTTGGAAGGGACATGCTTTTCCCTGGAGGAGGCATTAACCCACATCTCAACTCTGCCTGTGCTACTGGTAGGGATGCAGTATCTTGCTGACTTCCTCTGGCTTAGTTGGATTGAGAAAGGCCCCCATATCAATATGCTGTTAGGAAGATAGACACAGCACAAGTCAACATAAGTATATAAAGCTAACCTCAACAGCAAACAGACAGGAAAGATGTGATAACTTGCTTCTGTTTGTTTAAGAGTCGAAATATAATAAAATTTAGGCAGTAGATGGACATGTGTAACTATTAATGTTTGAAGGGCATGTTTTAGTTTAATTTAGAGATTAATGGTCTTAAATATTTTTCACCTATATGCCTTCTTCCTCTCCCCTCCCCCCCAAAAAGCTTCTAGAAAAAGGTGATATTTTCTGATTTCCCTCTAGATTCTTATCTGAATTTTTGTCCTTGCCCCCTTTTAGAGACCTAAGAAAATTTATTCTCTTCTGTAAAAGAAAAGCTATATTATTATTCACTTTAATGCAAGCACTAATAGTATTTTTCACGTTTGAAGCAACTGAATCCTGTGTCAGTTGCAAAGCTCAGTTTCTCCTTTGGCATGGAGAGTTGTTCCATTAAGTTGTTTTGCTGCCTGGGAGCTCTGTTGACAGCTACTCTTCTTCTCAGGTACTGACTCTGATGAAGAGTTCTCTTTCTCCTCTCCTGTTCAATATTTTCCTTGCTTGATGGACAGATTGGCTCTTGAGATTTGTAATGAACAGTGGCACTTTTCAGCTATAGGTGACTAGTGTTGAACCTGGCTTGGGCTGGGAATAACTAGAGAGACTACACACAGTCTTTACCCTCTGATGGCTCTTGGGTGACGTCTGGGATACGACTCCCATTCTTAATATCCACATCTCGAAACTTGACCTTGCAGCTGATAGTAATCTCCATTGACATGCTCAGCCACTAGGCTGGGAATCAGGTGTGGAGTCTGAATTGCCCATTGCTTTGGCAGGAAGTGACTCCAAAGCCTGCGTGAATTGCAGTGACACATGGAGTGAAATGGTTGAACTTCACGGCCTGCCCTATGTCTGCGTGGTGGATAGTGAGCAGCTGTCACCAGTGCAATGTGTTCAGCTGTTTTCTTCAGTATAAACCGCAAAGAGATTTTAACTTATTCTTCCTTGCAGTTTACTTTGTTCAGAAAGTGCAGTTATTCAGTGTACTGGTTTTGGCTGGAATAGAGTCAATTTTCTTCATGGTAGCTTGTATGGTGTTATGTTTTGGATTTGTGACCAAAACCGTGTTGATAACATAGGGATGTTTTAGCTATTGCTAAGCAGTGCTTACACAGTGTCAAGGCCTTTTCTGTTTCCCTCACTTCCCTGCCAGCAAGTAGGCTGGGGGTGCACAATAAGTTGGGAGGGGACCCAGATGGGACAGCAGACCCAAGCTGACCAAAAGGTTATCCCATACCAAATGACGTCATGTTCAGCAATAAAAGCTGGGGGAAGAAGGAGGAACGGGCAGACGTTCGGAGTGATGGCGTTTGTCTTCCCAAGTAACCATTATGTGTGATGGAGCCCTGCTTTCCTGGAGATGGCTGAACACCTGCCTGCTGGTGGGAAGTAGGAAGTAAATTCCTTATTTTGCTTTGCTTGTGCGTGCAGCTTTTGCTTTACCTGTTAAACCATCTTTATCTCAACCCACAAGTTTTCTCACTTTTACCCTTCTGATTCTCTCCCCATTCCACCCAGAGGGGTGTGGGGGGCAAGTGGCTGTGTGGGGCTTAGCTTACCATCAGGGTTAAACCCCAACATTCAGGAATTTGCAGAGGTGTTCAGGAACTTGCAGAGGTATTAGGGGAAACATTACCCTATACTTGGACTTTTAGGAGGGATACGTTTGTGTGTACATGTGTGCTCAGTAGTTTCTTAGTGTATGTAAGTGTGACAGCGTGTAGGTAGCTGTGTTATATTTGTGTGCGTGTAGAAATGTGATTGTGTGTGTATGTGTGTGTCAAGACTCAAGAGTGTATCTACTAAGATGGGTGGATTTACTGCTGCCATGGTCTAACCTCTGGGAGGGATGCTAAGTCAAAGGGACAACTTGAGGCAGTGTCTCAGCATACTTATTGGTGCAAAGGGGCGATGTCCAACCCCATCAACACTTATTCTTATCTGCCCCTTTTTCACAAAGTGGCTTTTGGCACTTTCTCACCTCTGGCTTTGCCCCTCCAATTTATAATAGAGTATCTTCTATCACCCAGGGCTGGACCATGATGATAAAGGCACAGCCTTATCCATGTTGTCTGGCACCAGCGCCTTCCAATGTTCAATGAAGCTGCCTTCGAGCAGCGTCTGCTCCTTCTGTTTTTGTGATTCCATTTTCCCAGAAAAGCAGAAGTGGTGATGCTGTATTTAACAGTCTTGGTGGATTGCCTTTGAACTATCATCTACCAGAAATGACATAGAGACTAACAGACTCCAGCAAAGCAATGGTTGGATTTACAGAAAAAGTCTATTATTATGGACCATCAGAGGTCCTTAGTCTCAGATATATATATATGCCATGTGCTTCATCCCTCTTCCCATCCAGTGTATACAATTTTTGAGCCTTTGAAAGGTCTCGACCAATTCTGGCTCAAGGAGACATCAGGCTTTCAGACGTACATGACTTCTGAGTGTTCTTTTGTTCAACTGTCATAAAGAAACCGTGTAACTGAAATGATGTGAGAAATCACTTTGCCTAAGTGACAATGACATCACATTCTGTCTCTTTTATCTTGCTGTTCTCTGAAAGGTCGCAGCATAGTGATTTACAAAAATCATCGTTTTGTCCTTTTTCTGATTAATTTTTCTACTGTAGATTTTTTCCAGTCTTGAATTATGCAACTTTTTTTATCTTTTGATTCACTTTCCCCTCTTTTTGCACCAAGTCTGTTGTGGGGATTTAATTACAGCTGACTCGTAATTGCTGGGTTTTTTTAACTGGAAGTATGTAATTGTTATATCAGCAAGTAATTCAATCATACTGTGTAAAACTCAACATATCAGATGCTGATCTGCCTTTACTCAAGAT
Source organism: Mycteria americana (assembly GCF_035582795.1). Classification (NCBI taxonomy): domain Eukaryota; kingdom Metazoa; phylum Chordata; class Aves; order Ciconiiformes; family Ciconiidae; genus Mycteria; species Mycteria americana. The sequence continues at coordinate 12,883,085 of NC_134370.1, forward strand.
ACCTTTTTCTTGTGCTTTTGAAAGTGATTACTTTTTTTTGGGGGTTTTTTTTTCCTGCTTGAATGATTTCCTTTTTAATTCTTTCTTGATACAAGATGTATCTCTTCTGTTTATCTATCTCTTCCTCTAGACTCAAGAGGTTATAAGACTCTTTCTTTTCCCATAACCAGACCATCTGGGAACCTTCTTTTTGCTTCTCCATTGGTTGCATCAAACAAAGTTGAGTTCTTACTTTTGTCTACCAGGTTGTACTGATACATATTAGTAACATTTCAGAAGAGGACACTAAAAATTCTTTGAGATAAAGCTTTTCACTAAGATTTCCAAGGCAGCCATGGTTGTTTGGTTTCTTTTATTGAAAAATCTGAACAACCTTAAAACAAATATCCTGTGTTTACCTTCTGAAAATCAGCCTCTTTTTACGCACTTTTTCTAGTTCAGTATGTGAAAACCTTGTCCATACAATCACCAGCTACTTTAAAATGCTCAGGAATGTTTTCTTAGCTGTCCTGTGATGCTCAGACTATCCTTCCAGGCTACCAAAAGGTCTGCCATTCTTATTATTGCTACTAAATACTTTGCATGCCTGTGGACAGACCATTAATAGAACTGTGGCTAATCTCCAGTCCAGAATGATATATTTTGTGCAGTCTTTCAGCAACTGCAATGTTGCTTGTACACCCCTGTCATTTAAGAGAAGATACATTGGAGCAGAAGAGATGCATGAGCAAAAGTTACTTCAAAACACAAAATAGAAGCTTGCTCATTAGCAAATGCCATGTGGTGAGGTTATGGTTCAATGCAAAAACCCTTTTAAATCAATTTCTGCTTCTCTTTTGCCAATTTCTAATCTCAACACCACTGCTGAATTGCAACTTCATCATGTTGGAAGGACATAGCTTGATGCCATAAACTATGTCTAAATACACATTAAATGGTTACACATTCCCAAGTGCTTGAGCCAAATGAGAGTTATTATTGATTCTGTTTTACATTCTAAATAGATTTGAATCATCATTGGTTTCAAATGTAAGATGGGGGGAAAACCTATCACAATTACTAAGTGAAATGCAGTTGTCAAGCCTCATTCTTGTGCTGAGATGAACACAGCTGGCAGAGCAGAGGGAGGGGAATGTGGGAACAAGGGGAGTGCGGGTGAGCCTGGGTAATGACCCCTGGTGCGAGGAACCAAACCGGAGAGCGCTCGGCACTGATGGCGTGTGTCCTGGCGTCTCGAGGTGATAAACCAAATGGTGGGTGACGTAGGGAAGTAGGTGAGGCACTGGGAGCAGGGAGAGTTGGATTCAGGTGCCTGCTGAGCCTCAGCTCTTCCTTCTTGACAAATCATTTAATCTCTCTGGGTGGGATTTGTCTCATCTAACGTTAGTGATTGAAAGTAACTGCTTAGCTACCCATGGATTTTTTGTTACGCGTATACTGAAAGGAAATGTATGCCAAAAGAAAACAAGCGCAGGTAAGAGAAAGTTGTCCTGTCAGGTTACACCGCTGGAGATAAAAGCAATAGCTGAGCTGAAGCTCTCTGGCATCAGTGGGGGGCTTTGCATTTATTTTCATAGATTTTTGGGGTAAGATTGAAGGTCTTCAGCTCTGGGCACTCTCTTGTGCTTAGGAAGCAGATATTTATCCACAGGGCAAATCTGTCCAGGCAGAGCTTTCTTTAGCCACCTAAAATTAATTCTTAAGGTCCATTTCTGGAATGGCTTTTCTATCCTCTCCGTTGCTTTGGTGTCTCAAAGAGCAGAGAGCGGTACCTGGAGATTTCTGTTTCTCAGGAATAAATGTTTGTGGCAGTCAGCAAAGACTTTCCTCAGCCATCCTTTTGGGAAATGAGACTGCTTTGCTTTCTGTCCAGCCTAGCAGGAGGGATTAGATGAACCACCATCCAAGAGCACACTAAATATGTGTCAAGCCAGACCTGAGAACTAGCCTGAAGCATCTCTCTGGACGATGAGGTCCCTGGCTTGGTGACTGGTAGGGAAGCAAGGTGCCAAGCTTGGACACATTTCGAAGTGTGATAATTAGTACCGTGATCTATCTGTCAAATCCTGAGCTATAACAACAAGTATCAATGTCCAAAATGAATCACACATGAAAGCCAGTGACAAGGTACTGAACATGGAGGTGTGTGTGCATATATGCCTATGTGGATATTTTTATACACTTATTTATATATGTATGTGTGTTTGTGTCTGGAAAGTGACCTTTTACTCATGTAGACCAAATTTTGTCCCAGAGAACTAGAAATTTGCCAGATAAGAGTTTGAATTACTAAGCCTTTTTTCTAACAAATCATTTTTTGTATTTCTAGAGGTGGGTGAAACATTTTGTACAAAGTCTCATTTTATGGAAAAAACCCCTGTATTTGTCACGGCTGAAAAATTCCTTGGAAACATTTTACCCACAAGGGGGTCTGCACATTGGGGAAAGCATGGGAGCAGTAAGAGAGCAACAATAAAACAGATGCAGTTGTAATCTGAAGAGAAATGTTTTGACAAAGACCTTTGAAAGGTTTTACCTTCACTTCAGTGCAGAACTACAAAAACTCTTAAACATTAAAAAAAAAGTTACTTTAATATAGACTAGTTATCCTGCAAGGATATCAATGTTAAAACTTCTGGTGGACTTTCAGGTAACACATTGTATTTCCAAATGCTCTGATCATCTTGCTTGCTAGTCAGCAGGTCAAGATGGCTGCAGACTAAATTTACATCCCATGAGATGGTGCTAGGAAGAGATGCATCCTTTGCATCAAGTACTGGAAAGATCATTGCCAGGTTCAGCAAGACCATATGATATAGAAGCAGCTTGAGATCAACACAATTAACCTGATCTCAGTATTGGTCCTCATTTCTCAGCTATCTCAGGTTTCAGTTCACTGAATGGTGTTTTGTGATCCTGACATACCTTCAAACCTGAAGCAAACACATGAATTGCTTTATTTGGGGTTTTTTTGTGAACAAATATAAGGTAGAGAGTGCGTGGAGTACTGTGGTACTCAGGGGGTCCTGTTGCTCTGAGTTCATGAGAAGCCGAGGAGATCGCCCCACATTTCTCAATCTCTCTCAAGAGACCTCTGGGGGTTAAGCACCCATTACTGGTTTGCAGGGTCATTTGGAGTGCATGTGGACTGGATGTGAAGGTGGGACACCTGGGAGGGACCTGTGACATGGAGCGGGGGGAGGTGGTGGTGGTGGGGATGGACCATTAGAAAAACAAACAATACACAAGTGCTAAACTAGCAACATGCCTCCCAAAACGGATGTGGTCTTCCGTCTCTGTTGCCTGCAGCATTTCAGCAAAAGCTAAATTGGAAAAATTTACCTCTCATGTTTATGACTTTCACCAAGGTTTCCTAAATATTAGCGTGGGAGGTAGAAAAGCTAATTTTTCACCAACATTTTGTAATGATAGTTATTCCCTCCAGTACTTCTAAGGAAAGAAACAATTTTTCATCTCTGTGCTCTTTTCCACATTATCATACCAGGAATGAGTATTAAAAAACTACCTCTCTTATTCAGGAAAAACAAATAAGACCTTTGCCAGTTCAACATTTAAAAAAAAAAGTGTTGCAGCGTACTGGAATAACAAATGAGAAATTTATTAGAAGGGGAAGAGTATTTGGCAAAAAATATTGTATTTATGACCTATGGTTGTGGATTTGTCTTACTAATAATCCCGCTGACATACTGACTAGACCTTTTGGAAAAGGAATAACATTGGTTGCCACTGACAAATGCTTTGAACTTATTTGGAAGAGAAATGGGGAAGGCACTGAGAGGCTTTCTAACTGCACATTAAAAGGATGTGACCCCCTTCTACTTTTGCCTGCAATTCCATCAAAACTCTGAAAGTTAGGCAGAGTGAAGCTGGTTCTTCACTCAGCTGGACATCCTGTCTCACATCAGAGATACTCACAAACTAATATCATGGAGGGCCCAAACTAGTGAGCTTCTAAATCTGATGAGATTTAGAATCTGAACAGGCTGGAACAGGCTAAAACAGGCTGGACACCTTCGCAAGGTTCTTTGAGATGACTGGTGGTTTCAAAGGATGCTTGCCATTGAACATGAATGACTCATGAGCATTTAACACAGATTTTATGCACCCCCAATTAGGCTATTGTTTGGCTTTGGGTCTCTTTCTCAATGTGCTTGGGAACAGGTCACTGTCTCTACTACTTAATACTTTGGAAATGGTAGCAAGAAAAAGGTGGGGGGGACGGGATGGTGACACCCACCTAAACTCCTAAATGCATCTAAGTAGCATTCATTTTATCTATGTGAAATGAACAACTTCTTGTACTTTGAAGGGCAAGAGGTGCCTAACTGGCCAAGCCAGAGCACTTTCAGGCTGAGTAGGAAGGTCAGCTCTTGGGCACCTGAGTTCAGAAAAGTGGTCCAGAAAGACTAGTCTCCTGATTCAGGGTGCATGTGTGTGGTGTTATGGCTTGGGTTTTTTGGGGGTGGAGGGAAATAGCCTTGTTCCTCATTCCCTTTACTCATCATCCTTCTCTCACCCCCTCTGAGACATTGCTAAAACACAGTACAGCCAGACTGCAGGTGAAGACTGCAGTGAGCTGCCTGTGCCACTTCCCCTCCCCTTATGCTGAAGGTAATAATATTGACTCTGCTATGCCTCGTTGTAGGCAAAATATTCCATGATTACGGGCCTAATTCCAACCTGATACCAATCATAAGGGCAGCCAAAGTCAGGTCTCAATTTAGGCGAAGACCTGCAGCCTGCTGGGAGGAACAAAATGACAGTGATCCTGATATTCATCTGCATAGTGCAGCAAAAGAAAATCTGACCACCCTTGAGGGAGAGGCTGAGGCGTGGGATAAGATCTGCTGTTGGGGAGACAGCCATTCCCTACAGGTTTTGTACTCTCTTTTACCTCCATGGTGTCAACAGATGCGTGCAAGTCCAACTCTGAGTTTCTTCTTTGCACTCTTCATCGCAGCTCTGCCCTTCTCATGGCAGGTACAGCTCATCCATAGGGTGGTAAATTGAATTTTCATATGTTTCTGAGAAGTGTTGAGCCAGCTCTGGGTGCATTAAGAGAGCTGGCCAAAATCCTATTGACATTACTGGGGATGCTTGATAGCTTGTGCTGTGGCAAGTGCTTAAACCCTGATGCTCTATAGATCTAGGCTTAAACTGATACCATCGTGAGACATTAATAACAAAGTTCTGTCTATTAAATCATCGATCAGTTCTAGGGCTGTCAAAGCCCACAGTATGGGAAAACTGCTGCCTGACAAATAGGAAAAGCTAGAGAAAGTAGAAGTTGAGCAACTCAACAGCTTTTGAAATCATCAGATTGATGACTCGGACACCTGGTGAAGATACAGCTTTTTTTAAGGACAAGAAAAGACTGTCAAAAATCCATCATTTGGGTGGAGATTCATGGAATGCCTGGATGGAAAATAAAACCCTAATACTAATAAAAGAAAGCCCTAGCTGGCAACATGATTATTACCTATACCACTGATTACAACTGGGACTGTATTGCTTGAAGCCCATACCAACCATCTTTTCAGGTAGCTAGATCTTGATCATCTGTCCCCAGCCACTCCCCAGTTCTGAATGTGTTTTGGAAATGATTTGTCATGGTTTGCTTGGATGAGGACACTGCATCTAGAGACAAGGACACAGGCATTGGTAAGAAGGTGCCTGGTTCATGTGGCTAACAAGATCTCTGTTACTCTAACGTGTCTTACGTGTCTTCCACCAAATATGACAGGGTAGTGCTTCCTTGCAAATGAATGAGCAGTCCCACTAGATATCAAAGGCCAGCAATTTGTCCATTAAAGACAAAGCAGAGACGGCACCTGTTTCGTCTGCCTTTAAATCTTTGCCTTCACAACTAGCCTGGCTTGTGAAGATACTGGCCGTAAGTTTAACTTCCGAATCAGCAGAAAACAGCCATTTTCCATTTGCAGGGAGGCACAATGAGTGATTGGAATAGGTATAAAAATCACTTTCTGCTTTATGATGTGTGGATTAATGAAAGTATTAAACCATTCTAAATGACAGATAAGGAAATTATTTCCACTGTAGCTTGAAAGAAATAAAACTACTCTGTCTTAAATTTAAGAGGTTTAAAACTTTGCAAGCTCATCAAAAGTGCATGGGCAACAAAGAGGGGCAAGTTTATAACCATTTATGGATCACCCTAATTTTTTAACATTCATCATTTTTCTGCTTCATTACTGTTAATGTTTCCCATAAGCTTTGAGAAACCAACTAATTTCTCCAGAAAAGAAGAGTAAATACGGGTCAGGCTAATATGCTTTTATGGGCAGTGCTGGGATTTTCCCATTTTATTGCCATTTTGCACTATTAATTTTATATCAATGACATTGTTGTCTTCATTGCTCATGTCTCACAGGCTTGAAAAGGATTATTTACTGTGCTCAGAGGTTCAAACCGGAACTGAAAAGGGATGAAATTCAAATGTGGTTCATTTGGACAGTACAAGTGCTATGATGTAAGAGGCTGCTAGGTCACATGTGGGGGAAGAAGTCATGGCTCCAGTGGACAAGTAGAAGACTAGAACTGCAGGGCAAGGGGAGAGGAGCAAGAAGCCAAGGTTCCTTCAGTGAAAGTGATGAATAACTACTTTTGATTTCCCAAGAAACAGTCTGTTCCCTCCCCAGCACTTTCCTGCCTTGCACAAAACCCTTGTGTAGTTTTCTGATGTGCTAACAAATCAGTCTGTCTATCTTTTTCAAGAACCAGAAGCCTCTTGACCTCATATAAATCCAGACTCAGAATTGTAACTTTGAATAATATAAAGTATTAGTTATGTAAAACTGCAGAATCATCTTCTGGACTGTGCATCCTCCTCATGTTGCCTGCTCTTGTGAATTTTGATAACACAAGAAACAACCCAAATGAAAGCAGAAAAAAATAACTTAGGTTTTCAAGTCCCATGTCCTTCCACAGAATTTCACCTAGTAAATCTCGTGTCAACCCTGCATAATTAGCAATGGAATTATGAAGTGGAACTGCACTGGTATCTTTAAGATGCCTAAATGACAAAAGGATTTTAAGTTACAGCAAATCTGCCGTATCTCTGGGTATCCTGGATACAGAAGATCATACTTAAAAAAAAAAAAAAAAAAAAGAAAGAAGAAGAAGAAAAAAAAAAAAAAGAAAGAATTTATAAACTGTGGTCAAAGAGAAAAGTCTCCAGCTCAGTCTTATCCCTCCTATAATGTAATGATTTACTGCTGTTAAGATGGTAGAAATTCACTACCTGGCAGCAGCATAGCATGAGCGGGCTTTGGCATTCAGGTCCATCAGAACCACATCAGCCACATGAAAATTAACATACTCAAATGAGATGATTTTTAAGTGATTAATAATCTCCCATTTCTAATCAAGAGCTCAGTTATCTTAGCAGAATTTGTTAATGTTTCTTGGGTTTTATTTGCTATATCCATTTTACCCTTATCTAGCATTGGGCAAAGCCATTAGAATATTACAAAATAGTGATGCCTGAAAAATGCTACAGTAATCACGATAGTAGTGTCCCAAATCATGACACTTCCCCTTTGGGTTCAGATTTATGAGCAAAAGAAGGCACATGCTCCTTGCCCTCACTAACAGTAACTTACCAGCTGATCTGACTTCTCCATGTGCTGGACCCTGGCCTTCAGCTGCTGCTTCTCATGGTGTAGGCTTCAGTTGATTATTTAATTATTATTATTTTTATCTAATGCTTTTCAGAGTCTTACAAGTAATTAATTAATAGTGGTGCTCTTCTCACCTTGTCTATCACAGGACAAGCAGATTCTCAGTCTGGCACTGCTCACCCAGTTACATCAGCCTTCATTATTTTAGTGATCAGAGATCTCGAGGAAACCACATGGAGTTCATTAAGCAGATTATAGCATTCAGCCTGCAGTGCCTATTGAATGCCATAGGGATAACTGAAGGTGGTGTTGACTTGATTAAATAAGTATACATGAGATACCACTTGAATGTTCTAGAAAAAAATTTGTTTTCTTTTTACTTCTTTAGATTTTCAAATTATATGGCTCTAGCCTTCAAATGTGGCATATTTAGAACCTGTCAGAGTTGCTATTAATTTAGGTGATCCTCTACTTACAAGAATCATGAACTGGAGAACTAAATGAGTGTAGTGCTAATTTCTACAGAGCAATCTGTATGGGTCATGGCATCTCTGAGCAGGGTACAGCAGTGGGAAATCAAAGCAGAGCTAGAAGTAACAGCTGTCGTACTCACCTGTGAAATACTAGTCATCAAGGAATCATGATGAAGCTGCAATTTCTTTTTGGTTAACAGACAATACCTTCACAAAACCTCCTGCAAGAAAGAAAATGTCAGTGAGTTTATGTAAAGTTCCTGTTATAAAAAGATCTGAATAGAAAACCCTTTCTATTCCATGCCAAATTAAAAATTAGGAAAATATCACTTTTTTCAGTTAAAGCAAAATTTCAGTGGATGTGGTAAAATGGTTAATACAAATGTCTCTTACAACCAAACAAAACTCAGTTCTAACAGAACTGGAATACTCAGTTATCTGTTCAGCACTTAGAAACAAAATGAAAAGATATTTAGAAAAATGTCATTCTAAACAAGAGAAAAAAGTGGTGTTTAAAAAAAAAAAACCACAAAAATGACCATTCAGAACAATTCAGCAGGTACTTAAGGAATTAAAAAAAATCATCATGCACTTGCAATGTGCTTCAGTTGTGCTGAACCCGACATTTTGACCAAAAATGGTTTCAGTGTGATAACTTCATCTCATCTCCAGGTTTCAGCAAAGCAAATATTTTTAGAAATATAAGTTCAGTCGGCTTTGAGGCAGGAAATATCCTGTTGTCCTTTCACCTCAACTTAATTTTTAACTAATGCTATGAGAGCAGCAGCCACAGACATAAGGTATATTGTTTTACTGTCAAGTTGAGCCCACATGTGCAGAATTTTGTTCCCTGCTCATATCACATCAGAGAGTTGTGGGCAACTTTTTAAGTGCTGCAACAATCCCTAGTCTCTCTACTTATGCAGAAAGCAATTTTATGTCCCCTTATATGACACCATGTGTTCAGAATCAGCCCAACCTAGCTATATTTTATGAAGATGCTCTTTTCTGCACAGCAGTCAGTAATTTTTTTCCCCTTGGCTTGCCATTTCTGACTGGTCATTTGTTATGGGTCTTGAGCAAAATTTCTTCTCTGCCCAGAATAGGGTGTGAGGTATATATCTGCAATCTTGCTGGAGAATGATGTAAAGTGAAAATGAACTTTTTATATAGGATGCTCTGAGTCCAGGCTAAAATTATTTATGAGTCTATGCTAGTTTTTTCTAAGTCCATTTGTTCTCTGACAGGGATGTTGATGCTTTCCCAACTGTGGGTCACACTGACAGTTTCCCAGGCACCTTCAGGCTGTATGTGATATTGAGAAATGACATCAGATAACAGCCAGCTTGTTTTCTGAACCTGGGAGGTGCCCCACAGGTGATGCTAGTTCTTGATCTGTTTAGGAGCCCAGGGGATGGCATGGGAGGACATAGAGGTTGTACAGACTACTTTCACAGTGCCTCAGTGGGCCTGATCTTAAAAATCAATGCCTTCAATTGATTTTTGGATCCTAGTGCTTTTCCATGGAGGTCAAGGGAAACTAGAAGGAAGCTAATAACTTATATCTTAAAGTAACCATGCCCCGAGCACCCAAGAGTGGTGCTTCCTAAGAGTACAACTTCCCCTAAGCCTTGTAGTTTGGATCTTGACTGACTTCTGAATGGCATTGGATCAGATCTCTTAGATCAAGCCTCTGACTATTTCTTATGCTTGTTATCCTCTATGGTGTGGAGCTGCTGTCTGTTACTCACATTCTTTCTCCTCTGTTGTCCATTCAGTAGTAGAGCTCAGGTTCAACAAAGGGGAAATTCCCATTTGAGATTCACCAGTGACTATCATGGATCGGTGTCATTTACCCAGGGAGATGTCAAGTGGTGTCATGGAGGTGGAAAAAGTGATTCTTAATTTATTGAAGTTAACTTGTGAAATTAGCCTAATTTGCAATTTATGGCCCTTGACCATCATGAATTGGCCTGTGCAGAAAAATTCTTGATGCCAGCATAATAATTATACCTTTGCACCAGTGTGAAAGGATTTTTCTTTTCACCTTGCTCCAGCATGCTAGTACACTGCCTTCTTCCCATGCCAGGTGAAATTCATCCCTTTCTCGAGCATTCTCTATTAACCTGGCTTTGCTCATATCCTCCAAGGATCTTTAGCTCTCATTTAATGTCATCATGCTAGGACTTGATCTTACACGCTTAGGATAGACACCTTTGCAACTATACACCATAGGCATTGCTTAACTGCAAGCCTAGACAATTTCTTTACAGCTAAAATGAAAATAGGAGAAGTGCAGGTGTTGACATGGGCTGTTGTTATAAGCAAGGAATTTCACTCCCTAACTAGATTCTTTGACACATTGACAGGTCACTTATTCACAGATGCAGATGAATGTAATTACACCCAGGAAGTGATTGCTGAAGTTCTCTTATTTATATGCATGCTGGAGTACTGCTAAGACGGGTTCCTTTTTTCTTTTCCCTTGAAAAAATATTCCCCTAGGGATTTATATGCCTTGAGTCAACTTGTCAACCATTATAAAAGGGATGCTATGGAATATCTAATGTGGAGGAGGCTTAGTTGAGTGCTGGAAGAAGTGGAGGATTTTTTGCTTTTGAAAATACATTAGAAAATGTTTCCTCTCTCCTCCATTCACATCCCGAATGTCACCTTGCTGCTGAGTGGAGGCTACCCATGCTGTCCCATAGCTACAAGGAAGAAGCCAAGGTCCTGAGAAGGTATTAAGTGCTGATGGGATCTAGCAGTAAATGTATAACATGGTTCTTACACACAGCTCCTCCTACGCTAGACCCACAGGCGGTGTGACTCAGTACAGGCACAGCAAGAGATCCATGTGTGACTAAGTATAGCAGCTCATCCTTTTTGCTCTGGGGGACCTTGCTTTATATCGTGGCCAAAATAATTAAAGGTCATACAAACCTTACTAGAAAAGGGCACTGCTGCTTATTTTATAAACACCACTGAAAGTGTAGGAGGAAGAATGTGTTAGAAGCATGAGACTGGCAACTTATAGGTCCAGAGTGGGTGGGTGGCAGCTCAGAGGACCCATAAGGAGGCTGGGAAAAGCACAGCTGAAACAGCAGACAGTAAGCTGGGCCCGAGGGAAACATGTAGGTGTAAAAATTAACTACTATGGCTTTGCTCATTGGTGTCTTTCAAGGGGTTATCCCACAGTTGAATACAGCCTCTCTTCATTAATCCTAAAGAGGGTTCAGTGGAATAACGCCATCTGCCCATTGCCTGTCCTCCAAAATCACTGCTGAGCTTAACACACTTGATACTAGCAAAGAAGCAAATTAAAATAGTGCATCTCATTTCTAGATTTCTGTAATTGTATTCAGCATTAGCAAAGATAATTGTCCTGGTTTCAGCTGGGATAGAGTTAATTTTCTTTCTAGTAGCTGATATGGTGCTGTGTTTTGGATTTAGTATGAGAATAACGTTGATAACACACTGATGTTTTAGTTGTTGCTAGGTAATGCTTACACTGGTCAAGGACTTTTCAGCTTCCCATGTTCTGCCGGGTGCACAGGAAGCTGGGAGGGGGCACAGCCAGGATAGTTGATCCAAACTGGCCAAAGGGCTATTCCATACCATATGATGTCATGCTCAGTATATAAACTGGGGGGAGTTGGCTGGGGGGCAGGGATCGCTCCTTGGGGACTGGCTGGGTGTTGGTCAGCGGGTGGTGAGCAGTTGCATCACTTGTTTTTTTCTTGGGTTTTGTTCCTCTCTCTCTCTCTCGTTGTTTTCCTTTTCATTATTATTATTATTATTATTATTATTATTATTATTATTATTATTATTTCAATTATTAAACTGTTCTTATCTCAACCCATGAGTTTTCTTACTTTTGCTCTTCAGATTCTGTCCCCCATCCCACCGGGGGAAGGAGGGTGAGCGAGTGCCTGGGTGGTGTTTAGTCGCCAACTGGGCCTAAACCACGACAATAATATACTGGAGTAAATGGTCCACCAACCAAGGGCAATGGAATAAAAATCATGGTGATCCAAACTGGAGTAACCTTCAACTGGGTTGATATAAAAATGGCTGGTACTTCTGCAGTGCTAAAAGAATTTATTATTGATAAAAATAATATCTATTTTTTTATCAATGGGAAATGATTCACATAATTTGGTCTTGAGACTCGTAATGATGTGATTGCAGGTGAAAATAGTAATTAAAAACAAAATATCTTTCCTTGTTCTAACTCAGGGCTCTGTTAGATCAAATCCTGCAGGGTGCTTGGTAGCTCTCATTAATGGTGCTAAGCACTTCTTACTAAATTGGAAGTCCCATTTGGCTTTTCCAGCAGTTGAGGTTGTTCTGTGGTTCTCTGCTTGTAATTGCTTTTATAAAGAAGAATCAGCATATTGAAATGTGCTCAAGCCCACTTGTCAGTCTCTGAAGCAAAATGAAAAGGCAATAAATCCTTATTGAAAGTCTGACTTGATGCTCAGACCTGAACTCTTTAATGTTGATGAAAAGATTGATTGGCATGGCATGGTGTGACGCTCACTCTGCAAGTGTGAGCACTGCAGGGTGACCCAGTAACACTCAATCCAAGCCCCACCCTGGGATATGAGACGGTCTGATGCTCTCTGCTGAGGCTACATTTAATTCTTCGTGGGTTTAGAATTAAAATGTGGCGGCAGTTGGAGAGCTATTGTGGAGATGGTGACAGACCTGCAGCAAAGAGTAGAGTAGGGAGCACAGAACTCCCTCCCTCCCTCTCTTTCACAAGTTATTCTGGTTTTAAAACAACAACAACAAAAGCCCAAATGAAAAAAAAACCAAACCAGACAAACAAAACAACCCATCTTACAACAATAACAGGGTGTTTCATGGGACCAGTCTCTGATTTGAGTGCTTCTTTTTTGATGGTTTGGTTTCTAGCATCCTTTTTGGAAGATTAAGATTTTAAAGATTTCCGAAAGCTAGGGCTTTTGAAGATGACCTGAAGTGGGGATCCCAAAATAGAGGTCCTCAGGTTTAACTGTTTGGAGGGAATTTCCTTCACTCTTACAGAAAAGCCTGTGGTTAAGGTTCTGACACACTGGGGGCCATTGGAAACCTTTCTTCTCTTACATTCCCCTGGAGTTTTTCAGCTCTGAAACTTGTTTTCATAAAATCTAGTTTGACTGGAGTTGCTCTGGAAACTATTTTGATGTTTATTGAGCAGTTGGGGACTGATACGAGATCTACCGAAGACAAGGGGAAACTATTCCATTTACTATCCATGGACTTTGGACCAGCCCCTTTGAGAGGGACATATGACAATTTATTAGTGTGTAAATTCAAATTACAGGATTGTCAGGAATATAATGGTTTTAACCTCATATGAAAGGTCCTAGCTTAACTTTTTGATCTATGAGGGAGCTACCTTGGTCACCTTAGAGATGTATTGCGGATGCTGTGGCACAGCCTCATTCTCCTTCTGTCAGAGCTACAGGAGAAGATAATTCTTCCCTTCATGCCTCTGACAAATCTTTGTCCCATTTCTCACAGTTCATTAAAAAAAAAAAATTACAAATAAAAAAAAATACTTTGGATGAGGATGAGGATACCATGGATGAGGATTTGGATACCATGACTGATAGCTCACACAAGCTGCTGTTCTGACAACTGAAGAGGAGCTTGGTCACACTGTCTGAGAGAAGGGGACATGAAGTGAAACATATGCAGTTGTTATGGAGAGCTCAGTTTCACAGAAATGGTTGGTTTTGGAGTTTTCCCTCAGTTTCTGTTGTGGTTTAACCCCTGTCGGCAATTAAGCACCACACAGCCGCTCACTCACCCTCCCCCCACCCAGTGGGATGGGGGAGAGAATCAGAAGAGCAAAAGTAAGAAAACTCATAGGTTGAGATAAGAAAAGTTTAATAATTAGAACAACAATAACAACAAAATAATAATTTGTAATGAGAAGGAAAACAACAAGAGAGCGAAAGAGGAACAAAACCCAGGGGAAAAAAAAACAAGTGATACAACCACTCACCACCCACCGACCGATGCCCAGCCAGTCCCCGAGCAGTGATTGCTACCCCCTGGCCAACTCCCCCCAGTTTCTATACTGAGCATGACGTCATGTGGTATGGAATAGCCCTTTGGCCAGTTTGGATCAACTATCCTGGCTGTGCCCCCTCCCAGCTTCTTGTGCACCCGGCAGAGCATGGGAAGCTGAAAAGTCCTTGACCAGTGTAAGCACCACTTAGCAACAGCCAAAACATCAGTGTGTTATCAATATTATTCTCACACTAAAATCCAAAACACAGCACTATACCAGCTACTAGGAAGAAAATTAACTCTATCCCAGCCAAAACCAGGACAGCTTCTCTGCACTGAAGGGAGAAGCGACCTTTCCCTGCTTTCTGCACTTGAAGGACTTCCACTGACACCTTTGTCCTCACCTCAGTAGCTTCAATTCATTCTGTTTCCATTACCCTTCTGGCTCCATCCTTTTCCCTCCTGGAAACCAGGGACTGGAAAGGTGGCACTCACATGCACCCTTCATCCCAGCACTGAGAAAAAGTCCAAGTAAGGAAGATGCCAGAGGTGAATCTGGGGCAAGCCAAGGCCATGCTACAAAATATGCTGGCCTCTGGCAGTGCTGTCAATTAGTTGGGACTGAAACAACCTGACATAACGTCTCAGGTGAGTTGCACCACTTTCCTGTGCATCTTCACTTTGCGTTTACTGCTTGTGTGCTTGGTGTATACCGATTATATGCTTTTCAGAGATTTTTGTGTGAATATTCAGTAGTATACACAACAGTTCTGTACAGTCATCCCCTGACATATGATGTTATTTGGCATAAGATATAGCAAAATTATTGATAGAAATGAAAGACAACATGTCAAAGACTGTTGTGATTCATAATAATGGTGTGATTAATAGTAAAAAAGGTAGTAATATCAATGACAGTAGTAGTGGAAAAAGATGAAAAAAGTGAAACCTCTCCCAGGATTCAAATCCTCTCTGCTGTAACACATAAATGATAGGAAGAGCCATACTGAGTGAAGCCAGTGACTTCTTAGACCTTTATCCTGCTTCTGGCAGTAGTTACTAGCATATATATCTCCATATATGTAAGGAAGAGCTTAAGGGCAGAGAAAGCTTGCAGTGCTTTCCTTGTATGTGTTCCCAGACCCAGTGACTTGTGGTTCAGGAATTTCCTGAGCCAGAGACAGCATGTTTGTGTTTAATAATCCTTTATAGATTTTTCTTCTCTAAATGTGAATCTGTGTAACATTTTGGCGTGTTCAGTAGCCTGTGGAAAGGAGTTCCAAAGTTTAACTCTGAGCTATGTGATGAAGTCCTGACTGCTCTGAACCCATTGCCTGGAAATTTCATGTGATGCCCTGCAATTCTTGCATTAGCAGAGGCAGAAACTAATCATTCCTTATTTTGCTCTGTGTGCTTTTGAAGGAATTTCCTTCACTCTGGCAATTCTAAAGCATCCATTTTTGAGGACTAACTGTTTGAGGTTGACAAGAAATCACTAGGGGAATAGTATTTAAACTAATATGTATTTGCCATATCAACCAAGTAAGACTCCTTCCTCCAAATTTTCAATCTCAGAATCAGTGAATTATAACTAGATTGTGGTAACAAAAGTAAAAATAAATAAATAGATAAATAGATCAATAGAAATAAATCCTCCTCTACCACCACTCTCCCCTTCCGTACAGCACATCTAGTTTTCAGCAGTTATTATCATCTCCTGCTCTCCGAAATGAAATTGATACATTCTGCTGTAATTTTGTACAGTTGCAGCTCTGTTTTTTTTTTTCTATTAGGCTATTGGTGACTTTGTGCTAAAGAAAAAAAAAATCCAAGTGAACTAATTTTGTGCTTTTAAAAGACTAGCTCTTATTAAACAATATAGCCATTATGTAAATCAGTGCTGCAGTCTTGTCTTGATGTTGAATGAGGTACTGGTCATTCCCTTTTGAAAAGGATATGGCTGACTTAGAGGGGATTCAGAAAAGGCTGAGCAAAATATCAAGCACTGGAGAAGACTCCTCTGTGAAGAGGCGTGAGAAGAATGTGATAGCTCAGAAAAGAGATGAATAAGAGAAGCCAAGATAAAAGATCAAATAATGAATCATCTAGAAAAGATAGATAAGATTCTCTTATGGCATGGCCATTCAATTCAATTAGAAGGTGGGAAATTCAAAACTTACTGAAAGAAATACTTTTTTTGCATGACATGTAATTAGACTTTTGAACTCATTGCCACAGGAAATTGCTGAAGTCTAGACAATATGAAGCCTCAAGAAATAGATTGGCCGCTTATATGAAAAATAAAAATGATGGTGCTGAATGTTAAATAACATTAACGAAGAGATATTACTCTTGGTGATTCATATCTTAAACCAATCTTTCATGCCATATTCTTCTGCATCAGGCATTGGGATGAGATCTAGCTTAGCTAAAGAGGGGAAATCATCACATATATATTTGTTGTGGGCTCTTACACCTTCCTCTCTTTGGTTTGTTACTGTGCGCTGTCAGATACTGGACCAGATTGTTGGCTTTGCCTCAGTATGGCAACGTGTCTGCCTTTGCTCAGGAAGGGAAAGATGGGAGAAAGGACAAGAGGAGTCGTTTGGCCAGATGGTAGTGTGACTGAGCCATCGTCACCAAAGCCTGAACTGGAGTCTGCTGCTGCCTTTTACATACAGTTAGATGTTGAGACACTGATCCTCACATGAGGGAGTAAAACTGGGAGGCCATCACAAGCCAAGCCTGTATTGCTTAATCAAAGAGTGGCTGGAGATGCTATCAGAAAAGTGGGAAAGGGCTGGATGTCCTTATATATACTTGAGCACGTTTTTTGTTGTCCATGCTAATAGCTGCATGAGGTAGCTCTTTCTCCCTGTGATGCTACTGAGACTTTAAAGTCTTTCAAGAGCAACTCCAAGAGCACTGCTGTACATCTCCAGCTGAAACAGTGGAGCTACACTGATGATGTGCCACCAGATTAGGGTGTTCTAGCTCTTTTTTCCTGAAAGATGCTGAATTCACCCATGTGTG
Organism: Mycteria americana; assembly: GCF_035582795.1. Classification (NCBI taxonomy): domain Eukaryota; kingdom Metazoa; phylum Chordata; class Aves; order Ciconiiformes; family Ciconiidae; genus Mycteria; species Mycteria americana. Next base: position 12,900,279 of record NC_134370.1, read on the forward strand.
ACCAGCAGTGCAATGGCCACTTGCTTATCTTGTGCAAATCCCCCTTCCCTCCTTCTATTCCCAGGAAGCTTTTCGAGCTGCTCCTGACTCCTGAATGCTTATGAATTCATGGCTATCACATGGGAGACATAGACATAGGAGCTCTGATCTGACCATCCAGTCTATCATTTCAGACATGTTTCTACTGCAGTGCTTTGGTTTCCAGTAAAGCAAAGCTCCTAAATATGTTTAATAATAAGCCTGTGAGAAGTCTATGCAAATCAGGAAAATATTAAAGGATCAGCTTCATTTTTAGTGTATCTAAATCTAGTCCACTTCAGCATTGACAAATTTGTATTAAGCAAGCACTGATATAGGTCTCCAACTTTAAGTACATGTTTATAATCCACTGAAGTGGATTGAGATCAATAGGTTTGAGGAATCTGCTTAAAATGAAGAGTATACTTGAGTGCTTGTAGAGTCAAGGCCCTGGTAAAGAGCTAATCAAAGGTTTTCCTAGATGCAAAGTTGCACTGATATAAATTTGAAAGTGATTTGAAATTGATGGGATTAAACTCATCTGAAAGTTTGGTAAATGCGTTTGATAAAAGGGTAGGTTGGAGGGTTGAGAGACAAATTTTGCTAAAGCTAGTCAGAGTTAAAGGCACTGCCACTCTCCCAGGTCTCTGTGCCCCTATCCTGAAGATCACTGCCCCCAGGACATAGTGGCAAAACATACATGTCCCTGTCTCTCTGCTGCTGTGTTTCAGAGGCTCCTAGATTAAACTGTCTAGTAAAGTGATTTTATTCTAAAATCTCAAATTAGGAACAGAAGCAATTGGGAGATGCGTCCAGGTTCCCTTTTGGTCTTCCTGAATTAGTGGCCAGTAACCTCTAGCAATGGGACAGGCAAACAGCCAGGGAGTCAGAGCATCTTCATCTGCTCCTGATGTTTGTATCAGTGCATGTTTGTGTGTATTAGAGATCATAAATAAATGTAAATGAATCACTCAGTCTGGACCGTCTTCATGCAGAAGCATTTGAGGAAGGCTTACACCAGTTTAACAGGATCAGCAGCCTACAATCACACAAACCTCCCAAACTTCCAGCTGCAAGCCTGGGTTGGGGATAGGAAGTCACTAGCTTAATATGCCTCATCACGTGAATGTTTGTTAGCCAAACTGCAAAAATTGTGTGCATGCTCTCAGCTCACAACAATCACAGCACAAATTCTGTTAAATTCATGGTTCACCGGAGAGCTGTGTAATGGAAGCACACTCCCAAAGTTTAATAAAAAACTCATCAAACCTTTAACCCCTGCCTTGCCTGCACACAATGTATAAGTGTCTTTAACATGCTTCTGAACAGGCACCCCACTTACAATACGTTGCTGATGTCAAAAGAGACTTCAGAAATTAGGTTATGGTTCTACAAATCCATGCCTTGGATATTTGTGACTGCAATGGCTTTCTGTTCTGTGTAAGGTATTAAGTATCTATCATGCACCGCATTTCAGTCCTTATTCCCATTCTCATGCTTTTTCTCCTCCTTTTGAAACTTTTATGTAGATGAAAATACATCCTGAAAAATCTCTAGCTATGCATTCCCCCCCCACCTCCCGTAGCTCCTGGCAACACAGTCTAGTTCAAGTTGAGTTACTTTTATTAAGCCTTTGATTCTGGGGGAAAATAAGAACTTTTTTTTTTTTCATTATTGCCAGTATGGGATCATCACATGTTTGAGTTCAATCCATTGCCCAGGAAACTCTTACACAGATGGTCAATAGTTCATGCAAGGAGGCAGCAGACCATGTAAACAAGCCTTTGGATTCAGTCATTATTATCGCCAGAGTAGCTTAGTAATAAGGCCAAATCCTTTGAGAAATTGCTCATTGCTATTGCTAGCATTCAAGCCTAGTCTAATTTAGGATTTTAAAAAAATCTAGAATAAATTGGATTGCTGGAAATTTTATTTCTGTTTAAGTTTATATATATATATATGTATATGTGTTTGTGTGTGTATGCATACAATTGTAAAAGATAATCAGAACTAGTCTGATCTGACTATATCTCAGCCATCTTCTAAATCTTTGTTATGTCTTAGCCATTCTCCATAAATTCTAAAGTATATGTGATTTTATTGGTCCTAAAAAGTATGCAAGCTATAAAGTGCAAGAAATAGGAGATCAATATATAGTATGGAGACTCCAGGAGGAAAGATCAGACATAAGTGGTAGCACAAGTAGTAGTTCCTCAGTTAATGAGAAGGAAACCTCCCTTTCAGAAGAGGGATTATTTTATTTTCATTTTATTTTTAGCTCTGCCCACTTTTGATCCAGAATTTGAGCACAGGTTTCACTACTGGATTTTAAATCTCTCTGAATGCTGTGCACTACTTTTTAGCCCAGCAGTGACAGCTTCACAGCTCTGCAGTCTCATTTTTCTACAAAAAATTTCCTCTAGAGAGATTGCCACAAAGTCCTGAAGAACAGCAGCACTGCTCTTACTCATACTGGCATCTGGCAGTCAAAGATTACATCTTATAAGAATTCATCATGATTTAAATTACTCCCTAGTTTTTCACCTATATAGAGAAATGCAGCCACATTGCCTGCATGAGCCATTGCAATTGGGGGAGGGAAGGAGAACATCAAACTTGGTGGACAGGGAAGCCAGAAAAATGCGACGGTGCTGGATACCAACTTCATTCACTGTAAGTGGATCTTGGTAATGGTCTTTGATAAAATAAGGAGTCAGCTGGGTCCTGGTGAGCGAGTGGAAATCACCTTCCTGTGACTTCCATGGAAATCACGAGTTCCTGCTAAGGCCTGTAAGAGAAGGTGGAGAGGTGAAGGGCAGCTCCTGCAGGTCAGACCTGGGACCAGACTCACTCTGGAGAGGCAGAAAGTGGGAAGAATAGTGTGACTCCAGTGCAAATGCATTTCTGCTCCCGTTTCTGCTCCCCAGCTTGGGTTAGCAAGGGAACAAAATAAGCAATACTAATAGTACTCTGCAGAGAGCAATGGGTTTTTCTGCTCTGCTGTCTACTTAAAATTCTCCGTGTCGGTGACAAACTTGAGATGCCCTGCTGCTTACCTCTCCCTTCTTTTAAGTTGTGATGTGGAGAAATGGGAAAATGCATAACTGCAAACACTCTTGGGCTCGCTAATGGTTCAGGAACCACACTAGAAGCTGCTGACTTCCCCTAAAATTATGCTTGCACACTACCTGAGGAGAGACCACCCATCAGACCGCACACATGCATCTCTTATCAGAACTCAGCGTATGCACTGCCCATTGCAAGACCTTTGGAGGCAAGCTGTGGGTATGTGAAGTTGCTAGATGGCATGTTCCCAGCAAACCAGAAGTGGTCCTTTTGTATATGCTGTGATATCAAACCTCATTTCAAGAGTTAATAGATATGAAGAGCTTCCAAGAGATCCAGAAATGAACAGGATTATTTATAAAACAAAAATCCACTATGGGAGATTAATCACAAAGACCTCAATTTTCGCTCTGGAAAGTCCTGATCCACAGATTGCTGGATCTGGAGGAGCATTTCTCAGGGGATATAATTTCTGCTGGCCTTATCACTTAAGCACCTGCTGTTGGTTGGAGCCACAGGCCACTGACCTAAAAGGTTTTTTGTTTGATCCAGTATGATTTTCTTACACATAAAGTAACACTGAAGAAAACCAGGAGAGCTGACTCTGCTCCCAGTGTACCGTAGTTAGCATTGAATAAACACTGATCAGCCCCAGCTGAGAGGAAGTGCTGGTATGGATTAAATGTCCTACAGCTATGGAAGAAGTTGGCAGGTTTGTGTTTCTTGTGCAAGCCACGGTCATCCTGTGTCCTAAAACACTCTTTGTGTCTGCTGTGGCATTTCAGCTAGGTGCTACTCGTGTGCATCATGTTTCTGAAAGGTGATGGGCTGTAGGGAAGTGGCTGGGAAGGGAGGAAGTTGCATCTTCCCCCTTCCAGTGATGGTAAAAACAATAGTTATCTCTGTGTGTGAAATCACAGTTGTCTCGTTAAAAGCTGAGTTATAGCTTGTGGTTCTGCTGCAGCCATTCCTTCACTGGTTTTGGGGTAACGTTCTCAAACTGTGTGCAGCGGGTCAGTCCTTTTGTCCAGGCAACAAATTTGATTTCTTTTCCCACTTTTCCCCTGCAATGTCCTCTTCAACACATAAACATCTGTATCTGAACATGCCAAAGGCAATGTTAAAAATCCATATTTGCCAAGAAAAGAGGGAGTACTAACGTATAGAAAAGTGGGAGGGTGAATCTTCACTGAAGATACAAAGTCAATAAAGAGACTTGCAGTGACCTGAGCATAGGTCAAGTTGACTTATGTGAGAATAGAGAGAAAAGAATTAAAGGAAAACAAGTTTGAGGAAAAGGCAGCACTAAAAACATGAGATGCAGCCATTAGTTGCAGTACTGTCAGTTCCTGAAGTGCCTGGGCAATACTTTGCCTTTCTTTGTCTCCTGTTCTAGGATGTAAAAGCACAGAGAGAATCAGCCTGTGCTCTAGTCTTGCAGTAAACAGAATAGGTCTGTTTTCCTGCACAGGGAAACTGAGTCACAGATCAGGAAAATGTGCTGTCATGGGACCTGCGACAGAGCATATCTGGGGAAAGAAGAAAGATCTTGTGAGCCTGTGGCTCTGTTAGGTTGCTTACCATTATAACACTTTTTTATCTCTGACCACAGCGCTTCGGATGGAGATCGTGATCCACTGTTTTATGTCATTACAGGAGCTCTGCATACAGACATGTAGGGTAAGAGGCACGGTTAAAAAAGAATCCAACAATTTATGTCCTTCATTACCCAGCAGCCTTTGTAACTCTTAGCTTTATGTATTCCAGGCTGGTGCACTTCTTATTGGGGACCATAAAAGAGAATTTGGATGAACTGCAAAGTAGATGCAAGCATATTATACTTCCTTCATTTTTGCATTTGTCATGTCCAAGATGCTAGTTGCACAAAGCATAGGGTGAGGGAAGGAATTTCTCACCACGTGATTTGGAGATGCTCATGGGGATTTTTCTTGCTCTGCAGAGAGATGGCAAGGGATCAACAGTTAGGATACGCAGGAATGTCATACTCAATTAATTTCCTGAAATTACACTCTGAAGTTGTGTTTAGAAAATGAATTAATATTGGTGAAAAGCACTGATATCCTTGGATAAAGGGCAACAGAGAAGAACACATTGTTATTATTAAACCGTTGTAGAAATCCTCTCTTTGGCTTTGACTGAATTATTGCAGTGAGTTTCCTTGGTGATGTGACGTAGAATTTACTGGAGTGTTTGTGCTGTATAATTGAAAATGACACTACCTTTATTAAACAATCTATGGGACTCTTAACTCTTTTCTGTGCTGAAAACCAGCTTTGCCAGTAATTCTTATCAAGTGTCCTGAACCAGTAAAGTGGAGGCTGGTCAGACGTCCACTATGAGACATCTAAGCTAAGGGAAGGCTGAGGGCAAAAAATATATGCCTTGCTCAAGGTAAATACAATAATAATAGATGGATAATGAAGGTGGCTGAAGTCTCAATTAACCATGCATTAAATTATTGCCCATTGATAACAAAGGAAAGAGTGAAAGTGCTTGTTATCTTGTCATTTTCTCCCTCAAACTAAGTACATAAGGTTCAGGGTGAGGAGACCTCTACATAAGTCATCGTTTAGAGCCGGCTTTGTTGGCACTACCTGAAAGCTGTCACCAATGGCTTGTTCATTTATCTGAGTAAAATGAGTTAATGGTTCAAGTCCAGTTTTTCTTAGACAGGTGTCTGCATCATAACGAATCTCATCTCAATCAATGCTAATTGCTGCTCCTGACAGCAGCCTCCCAAGAGAGTCTTTAGGGAGCAAGCATGCCGTGGAGGTCAGATCTGATGGGGTCACACACCTAGGGATTAGTAACAGGGCTTGCCTTTCAAAAGGTGCCAGTCTGGCATTAAATACGTTGAGTACTGGAGACTAATAGTGTGGTTTGAATTTCTCTCATGCTTGAGATGTTAGAGTGCTCAGATTAAAGGTGTCTAGCTTGTTAAGTGTTAGTGCAAATTATTAAGCCATCTTTTCAATAGTGCTCTGTTCTGGTGCAGCAGGGTTGTAATGCGCTTCACAGATGAACTCCATCCCTCGGCAACACTTTATCACCTAAGCTGTAGCAAAACCCTTACATTTGGAGTGACTGCAATGCAGCAGTTTTGCTCTCTGATAGGGGGTTTTTACTGGTGTTGCATCTATGGTAATCTGTGGGGTCTGATGAAGGAGCTACAGGACTGAAAGTTTATCTGTGTGCTCCAAATATATGCTGATCTCGAAAAAGAAATTACATCTTCGCAGGAATATAATCACCCCCTTGTCAAATTAAATTGAGTAAATTTTCTTCTTTTAAATTGGGTTTGATTTTTGTAATGACTGCTTAGTTTTACAAATATTGGTATAATGGGAATATAGATACACTTTGATTGAATGTAGATCCTCTCCTGGATACCTCAACTTGATTACATATCCCAGTGGATCCTAAATAGGAAGCTCTTGTTTCCTTAAATCAAAATGGTTGCTTCTTTGTCATACCATTAAGAAAAAGCCAGGAGCCTGATTAAGAGCTGGGGTCCAGGCCTCTTTCACAAAGACAAGAGAAACCCTGCAAAGGCATCAACAGGTATGTTAAATATTGATACCTGTGTGGCACTGATGATTTGTAGCTTCTCATTCTGGGATGGGATAGGATAATATATAATGGAAAGAAAGTAAAATTGTTATACAGTATAAATATATGTCTAATGAAGAAAATTTAAATTATTCCCCTATTCAAATAAGACAATTCTGTCATCACCAATCAGACAATCTCTGATCTTGGGTATTGAAATTCTTCAGTCTTTGACTAAACAAGGATGAAATTTGTTCTGGATGTTCTGGGAGGTCTCAAAATGTAACAATTTTTTATTTTATGTTACTCCCTAAACCTGCCTTTGTCACCCTGAAAATTAGTGGTTTAATACAATGCTTAACTTCACACTGGTACACAACAGGCCAGACATAGCAATTGGTTGGTCTATAAAACCAACGGTATTGATTTGGCAGTCTTTCCATGATGGGCTAGACCCTCTCTCTTCGATCTTCGGTTTGTGAAATTACCAAGGTGTCAGATGCAGACTGGCACAATCCATATCAGTACAGATGAGGGCAGCGTGTGAGCCGAAACATGATATTTGCTAGTGATTTGCTTATTATCTACATCTTCCCAGCCTTTCATGAAATGCAAGCCTTGGAGGAGGGAGAAAAAAGCAGCTAGATGAGTTGAGGTCAAGGAAAAAAACAAGGCATGTTAGATCAAGTTTGAAACTAGATCAGAAGAGACAGAAGTTTATTTCTTTTTACTTTTCCTATGCATGTTATCATTACAGATTAAGTTATTTCTAATCCACTGATGGTGATTTTGGGATAAATGCTCAATCCTGGGACTTGCTGAGTACTTTGTCCCTGGTCTGAGATCTGCTGAACCCAGTGAAAAGACCTGCTCTGGATCAGGCTTTGCAGCAGGATTTGAGGCTGCTTCCAGCAGAAGCCCAGTTTCTTACTTTCTCCAAGAAAGCTATTTTTCTTTTCTTTGCTGCCTTAAGTTCTACAAATCTTTCCTCACTGGAGTATGATGTCTCTGAAAAATTAGACTCTTTATTGGTTTGTTACTCCATCCAAGGAATTAAATTATTTTTTCTATATCACTGGAGGAGTCAGAATGAGACAAATCTGAATGAAATAACTCACCAGTGGGCCAGTTCCTTTTGTGTCATCCAACAGAGAGAATTAGTATGAAAGGGCAGTAGGAAAAGCAACTGAATTGGCTTAAGATAACAGTTTGTTTTTCCTGTTGAGCTCTCCCCTTGAATTATTTGGTTTTTTAACTTGTAATGAGTGCTTGTGAAGATTGTGAATGCCAAGAACTGCAACATACCCTGTGCATCTACTCCATCTAATCACAAGCCATGTACAGTTAGAGAGTGGAGCTACAGCTGCTAATCCCTTCTGACTTCTAGATGAATTGAAATGCTTGGCTGATACATACTAGGTCACAGGTTCATCTCATTCATAGGGAAAAGTGAGAGCTGTCGGAAAAAAAACCACCAGCTGCACAGTTGAGCCAGGCCAGAGTTTTATTCCTTTTCTTCCAGGTCATCAAGTCGTGGTAAATTGCTTCAGAACCCAGTGGACTCCACCCAAAGCCTGCCTTCAGTTTCAGAGGTCCAGGGTCATTATGGGACTTACCTATGCTTGTAACCAGGTGACAGTTAAATGTCTTCTAGGAGCTGGATGAAAAACAGACCAAGATTCACTGAAAATCTTTTGTTTTAATTTGGATTAACCCACAGTATTAATTACGTTTTCAGGTCAGGCTCTGCCTCCTGTTAGCTCATGAAATTGGCTTTGAGACACCAATGTTGCATGAGACATTACATCAGTTAAATGTGGCTGGATTGCATTGACTTGGTCTTGTGCATCTATGTACTCTGTGCATAATCCTGAGATGTCTGTTAAAGTTGTCTTTCCTCCTGGAGATGCCTATTTATACGTTCTGTCACTTACTACCTATGGATGTGTACAGTCTGCTTACAATTACTTGGAACTGCTGATTTCATATCCAAGCATACAGTGCATTTAAACTGTGAACATGTTTAGGAAACTCTATTCCTTTTTGATGCCTTATGCCCAGAGGAAAGAATGAAAGAAAAAATATGTGCATTTTTGAGTAGGAGAAAAAAAGGATTGCTCTCAAGAGACTTTCTCCTCAGATTCTGTGATGAGTAATGCTTCTGTCAATTATTGGGTTATTCAGAAACAAGCTAAAAAAAAATGCTTAATTTTAGCTTCATTCGCTTTTTGGATTGATGTCATTTCTATTCCTGTGAAAACAGGTATTCCCTCTGGAAATGAAGAGCTCTCAGCTGGACGACAAATCAATGCCAATTAAGATCACAGTAATGATTAAGGTCTTCCCACCCCGGGTCTTCATTTGAGATTTTATTAATTCTTTTGGAGAGGCATATGCCAGCAGTTGTGAAGTTTCCCCACAATATTAGCTTTGGAACGTTTAGTATAAGTCACAAAGTGCTAAAACAAGTTATTTTCTTCCTTATATCTATGGTTTCTTAGCATAGTACTAGAGACTATAATGACTTGATGGGTTGATATCCATGACTTAACACCTCTTCTTGGAGAAGGTAGAGTGTACCATGCTTGTTGAGGTTTTTTTTTGTTTGGTTTTTTTTTATTATTATTTGTGTTAATTATTTGATAGTTGTATGACTCTTTCTTTAGTAAAATCCCCCTCCCAGGATGAGAAGTCAGTGTGAGGTGTAAAACCTGTGTTGATGGCAATGAGGATTTACACTTGGTATTTAAACAAACAAAAATGTATGTCTCTAAAGCAGGTTAATTAGCTAGGATCCTTCTCTGCCCTATGAAAATTACATGGCAATTCAATCCACCTATTTTAGGTAGCAGTTTCAGAAGGAACTGCGCTTTGGAAGTCACTTGTCTCTCCTTCTCAGAGAGAGGAAACTTGGATGCCAGGCTAAGAAGCTGGATGCGTAATTTTTATATGGTTTTATACAGCTTAATTGGTGTGTGAATCCTACCTTTGGTGTGTTTAAGAATCCCACGTCTCTTCTCTGAAGAGCTGTAAGGGCTAGGAGCTGGCTACCCTGGTTTAAAGAATTTTATGTCTTTTTGTCCTGAATTCCACTGCTCTGTCCAACACTGTTGGGTGGATTTTGCAGTGATTTACCACAGAAGCAACTCCATTATAGGTGTGGAGCAACTAGTTTAGGTCTGAAACTTTTAAATAGTTCTGACAGACAGGTAGTCAGAGGACAAAGGACTATTCCTTGGAACAGAATGGAGTGCTTCAAGTCTGCAAAAATGCATGCGTGGATATTATTTGCTGCTTTATTTGGTTCTAAATTGCTTCAACCTGCTTTAGTGAAAGGGCTCTACTCTTGCTGGTGTACCTGGATACAGCATGATGGTTTTCTTTGGGAGCAGGTAAAGCTGTAAAAGTCACAACAGACAGCTAAGGTCCTAATTTCCTTTCACAGTTGATGGGGTTTATGCCCTTAAATCCCCATTGACTTAAAATGGTTTCCTTTTTGTTGGTAAGAAGCTCTACAGTCAAACACAAACATTGCATTAAAAGTCCTTCCTGTTTGTAGTAGCTGAAAAGAATCTTGTGGGTAGATGTTACATGAATAACTCAGAAAAAAAATCAGAAAATAAGAAATGCTTCAGAGAGATACTCTAAGACTTTTTCAACATCTCTTTACATCTCTGTCTCTTGAGCCCTGGATAAAACTCAGTCATAATGCAAATGGAATAACACTGGTGAGATTTAAGAAAAAAAGAAATTGAAAAAATTATTTGTTACCTATTAGAGGGAAGGTTAGAGAAGAGGGAAAATAGGAAAGAAAAAAAAACCAAACAACCAGCCCACTAAGCTAGTTTTGCCTTCTGATAGAGGGTTTGGTATTCACATTATTCAGTGCAATCTGGAATGTAGACTAAGAATGTAATTCTATGTTGTAAACTTATTTAAAATGAATGAGACTGCCAGCTCACGTTCCTCTAACAATTTTTGGTGTGCCTAAGTTTATAGGTTGATCCCATTCTTAGTCCAGATGTCATTCTGATTTCAAAAGGAGGAAAAGAAACCTAAGTGTCAAGGTTTGTAAAGGTAAGAGATGTAAGCTGAACCCTTCTTGCTTGGTGTGCCCTGCACTTCCACTCTCCTTTCCCATCATTTCCGAAGTCCATGTTTTCTTTCTGCTGATGCAGCTGGGGAATGGCTGTCCAAGAGATGTGAGAGCTGAGGTTTGGATCTTCATGCCCAATCTAAGGATTTCTGTGACCTGAGCATGGAAAAGTTGTTTCCACAAGTTGAATGTTGACATATGTAAAATTGAGCAGGTGGTTTCAGCCCTCACCTACCTTGCAGATCTCCGTGTCTGAGAACAGCCACCATTTCTGGCACTTATTGTGGAGTCACCAAAAAGAGCCCTGCATGGGCAAAGAGAATAGGTTGCTTCCTCACTTGTAGAAGTGGTCCCTAAAGTTCAGCGTTAAGAAGTGAATGGGGAGGCATCATATGAGAGATTTTGCTGCTCCTGTCTATAATAAGGTTAAAAGGTAACTTGATCACATTCTCTAAGTATCTCCAGTGGTGATATCTAGTATATAGTGCAGAGGTGGGAGAGGGCTCATTAATTTTAGACAAAGTTGTAACAAGAAACTGTAGCTGGAAATTGAAACTAGACTAATTAAAAATGAAAGTAAGATCTTTTTTATTTCTGATTTATTTATTTTCTTAACAGCAGAGATAATTAACAACCTTGGCTGACTGCTCAGAGGAAAAGGAAGGTTTTCCATCACTTTCAATCTTCAAATTGCAATGAGATTTCTTTCTAAGATGGGAGTTTTAACCACTCCAGAAGTTATTGAGCTGAGTAGTCCTAGGTGAAGGGTTGCCATTAATATTATTGAGACTTTGAGGCTGCAGGATCACCATGGGTCTTTTTGGCCTTAAAAAAATCTATAAACAGCTGTGTATAATATAAAATTTCAAAGCCATTTTGTTGAATGGTTGAGCTTTTATGGTATTTTACCTGCACATTTCTGCATACATGTACAACTCTCTCAGGCTACTTGTGCAGTGCTCTTAAGCCCAGTTTTAACTTTACCATAAACTACATCCTCCTTAACACCACTGCTGGAAATGAGTAAAATAGAGGGAAAAGCACAGATTGTTGTGGCTCTGGCTGTAATTCATCCTCAGGCCTCTCTCTGAGACTGTTTGAACTCCTTCCTAACAGATTGCAATGTGTCTTAAATCCACATCTTGTAGGAAGAAAATATTCAAGTCTCTGGGGCTTTTCTTAGCCTGTCCTTATCGTCCTTGTAATTCCTAGACTTTCCTTGTGTTGTCCTCTCCCTGTAAATCTACAAGCTCTTTCAATGACTTTTTTGATTTGCAAGGTCTGCAGACCTTTTGGCTCATATCTCCGGCCTCAGTCCAATGAAGATCTAAATGATGCCCTTCCATACTAAGCAACTATCCTCACTCGATATCATCTGCAGGTGGAGATTCTGCCCTGCTGCAGAGGATGAGCAGAGCAAGGAGCTTGCTCATCTCCCTCCAGAACAGGGAGATGAGATAAAACAAGGGATCTATTTAGCACCCGTATCAGGAATCAACACTCATTTTCATAATGAATTTGCCTGTGTTTGTCATCACTGCAGCCTTTCATTAGGAGGATGACAGTTGAGATTTTTGCATCTGCCATTTCCATGTTACCCCCAACAGTATGTTGCTCAAGGAAAGATCTCTTACTTTAATCACTGAAGCACTGGGTTATGAATGGGATGGCCTGTTTCTGGCAAGATAAGGAAGAAGACAGAATTAAAGGAAAGCTTTCTGTGCCTACGGCTTGTCAGCTTAGCACTAATATATGTGCTCCTGAACTCTTCTTAACTCACTTCTTTATTGATTTATTTGTATATGTGGTACTCATGATGAAGGAATACTGTCCACCCTTCCTCCTGAAATATGGCTGCCTCTGCAGTGGAGCGTGATGGGTATTGAGCAGTAACCAGACAACACGACATTTCAGAAGCAGAGGAAGGGAAAAACAACAGGTTTGGCTGAAGTATAGGGGAAACAAAGGAAGTAGAAACATTGTGACACCATTTGTGGAGCCCATCTAAACAGTGTATAAACACGGTATCATCATGTGGCCCAACAGGTTTTATATGTGTCTGGTCTGGGGAAGTACCAATCTAGGCTTTTTAGCCACACACTTCCAAGATTTTGATATTCTCAATTTACAGGAAAGAATTTTTCTTTCAGGAAGGGTGGTGGGAGTGCCTGCTAAGCTGTGTCGACAACCGTCTTGCCTGCCAGTGCCATCCCTTGGCAGCTGCTGGGGGACTATAAGTAATCAATGTGAAGGAATGCAGAAATGCAATTGTTTTTCCTTGCTGGTCGAGACTTATCTGATGAGTCTTCTATGATCTGCTTTGCAGCATAAAGGGTTAAGAGTTGAAAAAGTGGTGGTTATGTGTAGATAGAAGCTTCTAGCAGTGACTTACACACATGCATGCGTGCAGCGTGGCTTGACTCGAGATGAAGAAGCACTGAGGCTCTGCTTTGTACACTTCAATTTTTCCTGCCTTTGCAGGCATAAGTACCAGGGGAGGTCTCATGTAAATTGGAGACAGAGAAATGATTATCTGTTTATCTTGCTTTCCTTTCAGAGTGATACAATGAAATCAGCAGAACTCTCCTTCCCCCCTCCTCCTCTCTTCCTAGCAAAAAACCCCTTGTTTTAGAAAAATTAGAATGTATTGTGAATAAAGGAAGGTGACCCTAGGTCTTGGATCTGTTTCCTTCATTAGCAGCAAATCGGCATGTAGTGATTGCTGCTTCTAGTATCAGTGCTGGAGCATTTAACTAGTCAGAAGAGTTTACAGATGCCAGAAGAGAAAGCCAGCGATGCATATAATATATTGCTGGAATCATAAATAGCTGAGACAAGGGCTGGTTATTGCTTAGTTCAATATTGTTGTTTAATAGCAACTCTAAATACACTCTGCTGGGTTAAATATTGTACTATTAACTCCAGAGATAATGATCTTTCTAGATTGAATGAGGGACAATCATATTATGGTGTGATGCATTTCTTTGAGCTCCCCGTATGTGAGCAGGGTAATTGAGGGGACTAGCAATTCTGTAAGCCATCCTGAGGGTCAAATTCTCTCATTGTACAGGCTCCCCATTCCTAGAGAGGGCAGAAGGACTTACTCTATGAATACAAAAGCATTAGATAACTCTGCTTCGTATATTTGTAAAGCAGCCATCAACTCAGTGTCCCAGCCTGTGGATATTATGTATCTCTGACTATATCTGTTCCACAGTAGTAGCTTCAAAGGTAACAATTTATCCAGGCTTTTCCCTCATCCTTTCTTATAGCTAACTGAAGGAATGAAGAAATGAGTTGTCTTCATGTTGGTCTTTTTGTCTCTCTCTTGTCTGAGCTAGAAGAAAAATGAAAAAGGACTCAGCAGAGAAAGGAGCCCTGTTTCTAAAAGAGCAGTAACGTCCCTAGAAAATGTCCTACCCTTAAACCGAGCTGAATAGTTCAATGAGAGCATAGATCACATAGGCAGTTGGAGTGGAAGTTTTTATGCTATTTTAGGAATACATTTTTAGCTGGCCAAACAAAAGAGGAATCTGGAGGATGAAAGAAATGCCCACAGTTTACCTTTGCTTGCAACAGCCTATTCACTTGACTTATATTGTGCATTTGATACCAGAGTGTCCCCCCTTTTCTATATCTCATGTTCTCAGTTCCTGTTTTGTTCAGTGCTGTATTTAAATGTTTCATTTAAAGGATTCAAAGTTATTGAGGAGAGGAAGTTACATATATTTATATATGTATACATATGTATGTATATGCATGCATGTGTATATGTATATACACATATAAAATTCTCAGTAACAAGGCCAAATGATATGTAGACTTTTCTGTTCCCTTCTGAGATTTAACCCTTTACCCTCTTTACTCTTCTGCTTTAAATTCAGAACCTTTAGAGAGCAGCCTGATGTTGTCTAAACCCACGCAGGCTACCAAAGGCTGGCATCAGCAGTCAGGAGAGATGTGCACCTCAGTTCTGTTTTCTCTCCTCCAAATGACCATTTTAATTTGCATGATGGACACTTAAGGTCTGCAGAAACTCCACACAGACATATTGCAAGAGAATTGTCCTGGTAACTTATGTGAACCATTTTTAAATATTTTGTTTTAAAACCCAGAACTTTGTGAATCTCTCCACATCACAATTAAATGTAATTTACCTTAGCTGTTTGGCGCTTTCCTGGGTAACAGTGGCAAGTCAGGAACTATCCAGCAAGCACTAGAAACAGTTGTTTAAAGCTTAATTTATACTAATCTATCTGCAGAATGACCTCTGCAAGTCTTGCTTATTGGTGGCATTCTGTGCTTGTACTTATTCGCAGGTTTTGTTTCTTTTCTCACTTTGAAGGTCATTTTCAAGGCAGATTATCTTTTAGGCCTCCTCCTTCATGGAGATGAGGATTTATTTTTATTGCTTTTAAACATGGGTTAGATGCTTCTGATTTGCTTGCTGGTATCTTTTTAATTTCATCATGGGAGTCTTGCCACTGGATGCACTGTGATTTTGAGTCCTAATTTTATTGTCTAGGTAAAATGAAGGAGAAATTTGAAATGTTTTCCACTCGAAGCGCAAGGGTACTTTTGATTCACAATCCTGTTGCTGCCTGTGAAACTACTTGCAAAGTAATGACTGCTAAACTCTGGTGGATATATCTGGGTGTAACTGGTGGGTATGTGGGTATGTGATCTTCACCCGATCATCAGCTATGGAATAATTTATGATACAATAGCAGAGACACATTAAAATTATAGGCTTGTTGGTATCTGAACGGGAAGATTCAGAGATTCCTGGTCCAAAATAAGTTGCTTCCTTGCTATCTTTGCAATGACTTATGAATTTTTATTGAGCTCCCAATGTTCCTATAATATAATTTTTTCCATTTAGTAGTTTTTAGATTTGTCTTGAGATTGAAGAATGTCTATTGGTTTGGGATTTTGGTTTATTCTATTGAAATCCTAATATAGAATAATACAACATAAAATAATAATAGAAATAAAACACAAACAAAAACTTGCACTATTACTTGATTGAGGAAAAAGTGAAACTAGTCAGATCATTGGAGATTGTATTAATTTGCACTAATTCAAGACCTAGTCATTTTTGAGTCTTCTTTGCTTTGAATTTTTTTTTCCTTAGAAGATCTATCCTTTTCCCCCAAAAGCAGAAAGAGACTGAAATTCCACAAGGCAGTATATTGCATAGCAGAGACTAGGGAGATATACTGTAAACCACTTGCATGTCTTATTTTTTTAAAAAAAGACTTATCTTTATTGAATAACTATAATGTAGCGTGATATACAAGATCATAACATGAAGAGGCACCAACCATCCTCATAACACATAAAATAGAAATTATGGGAAGTTATTGAAATTGCCATAGAGCAGATACTCCTTTTTATGAATGGCATAGACATTTACACTGAAATAAATGTCTGCATACCTGAACTGACATCATAAGGTAACATGCCAGACTGTTTCGTTAAAACTTTTACCAGAAATAAAGCAGCACATTGTTTTGGAAATGTCTTAGTTGTGGGATTCATTAATTTTAATGCTTGAAGCAACCTTAGCCTGCTTGTCTCTATCTATAAAGTAAGGATTTATCTCTGTTTTTTGAGGGGGAAGGAGGAAAATACTGAGAGCGCAGTGTGGGGGCATAAGATAAAAGCTCCCAGTAGCTGCTTTAAAATAAATATGTACCAAAAAGAGGAGGGTACAACTATGTACCAGATGTTAATCTTCCATGAAATGATGTAGTGTCACTGAGAGCAGAGTACCAATATCAGCACAAAATGACGGGTTTTCCTTCAGACCAGCTGCAGGATGCAGCTGCAACATATGATATGGAAAAACAATGAAATATTCTGGAGTCATTTTAATATAAGAATAAAGAAAGAGCAAATGGAGCCAGAGCCGTGTCTATTTGTTGGAGGAGTAGTCAGTTGTGAAGCTAAGCTGTAAAGCCAAGACCTCCAGTAAGGGCCATTATAGATATGTCTTTTGATGTGGAGAAGAGAATTCTATTGTGTTTAAAACTAGGAGAAAAAAAGATATTCTCAGCAACTGTACTTCCATTGGTCTGATACCAGCTGTGTATAGAGGTTTAGAACATATTTGGAGGAAAAGAACAAATAAAGGCCTGGATTTAAATAGAAATCAGGGCAACACACAACCTAGGTTTGCTAAAAGTTGGTCATGCTAAGCAAATGTAATTTTTTTTTTGTAAAATAAACATTCCTCTATACAAGGAAAAAGCAGGTCCTCTAATTTTCCTTCTTCAGTAAGCATTTGATGTAGGATTACATGAAGAGTTATGAGTTAAAAAGAAGAAGATAGGGTTGAAAAATGAGGAAAGAACTGGATAAAAGAGAATATTAAATGGGGAAGGGTTGGACTGGAAGTAGGCTCCTAGCCAAGATACCTATGAGTTTTCTTAGGCTCAGTTTTGTGTAATATTTTCATTAGGGAGCTTGGTGCAGTAGGAATTTGCTGATGAAATTTGCTGATGGTACAAAATTTGAAGATAGCAATACAGAGGAGTGTTGGAATATTGTTCAAATGAACTCAATGACCTTCAAGGGGAAGCAATAGAAATGGAATGAAATTCAAGCTAACAAAGGGCAAGTTCATACACTTTGGGACTAATCATAAGATTTTTCTCATTTAGGCTGGGAACTCTGCAGTGGAAATGACACAGGAGGAAAAGGAAATGGATTACTTGAGCATAGGATGACTGTGAGCCTTCACCTTGCAGTACTTTGGAAAAGACAAATGGGACCCTTCAGCCTATCAAGATAAGTAATATCCAATGGAGACAGAAAAATCTGAATTCCATGGCTCAAGGCAGTAATACAAAGCACATCATTGCAGAGTACAAAGCGATGGTGAGACTTTATCTGGAATACCATGCTGAGCCCTGGTAGCTCCTAAAGGAGAAAGCAGAAGGGCTGGAACAGCTGCAGGTAAGGTCTACCATGAGGATAAGTTAGGGAAAACTGACACAGGCTGGGTTGGCAGCCACGGTGGAGTGTAAGGAAGTCCTCACGAGGTCAGGGAAACTTGTGCTGCATGGACTTCCCTGTGTGAAGGGCACATGCACCAGCATTGTTGAAGTTGATGGCTTTTTCTGTCCATCTGAGTAGGTATATGCTGTTGTGCACCTGCAGAGCGGGTCCAATGGACAGCAGCAGTGGGAGACGCACACCCTACCAAGGTGAGACTGGAGTGTGCTCTCTGCTTTCCTCTAATCTGAGTCGAGTAATTGTCCCATCTGGACGAGTAGAGTACTGCAAGCACAGTGTACACCAGGAGATAGTGTCAGTGCCAACTGCTGCACTGAGTGAGTGGTGTTAGGCTTGGATCTGCTCCCATAATACACCTTTCCGACCGCTGGATTTTTTTCCCAGTGATTTATGCTATTAATTGTCATTCCTGGGGCTAATCATGGTTCTGCTCTAAACTTCTCCTGCCTCCAATATGATGAGGCTCAGGGTGTGTGCTGGACCCAACATCATATTTCTGGTCAACTGTCAAATTGTGTCTGGACTCAGGCTCCACGTATGAACATGTACATAACCAGAGAAAGCTTGATTTTGTGTTTAACTACACTTTTGAACATAATGAGTCAGCTCTGTCTTGAGCTATCTGGCTCCTCCTAAGATGTCACACCACTATGTCAAAGGTTTCAAACAGGGACAACACAATCTTAGTCTAAGTCACCTCTGCTGCTAAAAATTAATTAAACATTATCAAATTAGTCACAGCTTGATGACTATCAGCCTCTTGGTATAATTAAGATACAAGAATTATACAAAAGTTTCCACCTACTGGGTAGGCAAAATCTACTGCCACTTGATCTTTTTCTGGATTAATCTTTTAGGCTTAATAATAATAATAGGATAAAATGCAGTGAAGAGAAGTGCAAAGAGTGGCACATATGAGAAATTCAGTTGGACAAACACAAAACAGGGACTATCTGGTTCAGTAACAGTACTTTTAGAAATAATACGGGATTATATAACGGGGCTCAGCAATGCAAGCTCTGGGAAACTGGGATGATTTCACTGCTTCCCGATGCAATGGGGTTCGCAAAGCCTGACTAGGAATCTGATCATGACGGATTTTGTATTTTTTTTCTCCTGGAAAACTGTGTGTGGCCTTTGTGTTGTTCATTAGGTAGGCAGCTTGGTGGTCTAATGCACAAAACAAACATGCAGACAGAGATCAAGTATAAAAACCTATTTCCAAAGCCGGGGAGTATCTCATTGATTATCAAGTAATGTGTGTTAGCTAAATTAGGATAAAATACGGCTGCAAATAGTTCAGGAAGTATAATTGTCTGATGAAATCAACAGAAGTTCCCGCCTTAGGTAACTCTGTTTCTAATAACTTGGTCTTTCAGACTGCTGTAAATCTCCAGGATGATGCTGCATCCTTGGCGAAAGTCAAGCAAATGAAAACACCGTGCACAAGCAGTGTATGCGTTAGCAGTTCACTGAATCAAGTCTTAGAGCTATTACAAAGGACTCCATAACTTAAAGAAAATGCCACTGTTATGATTGCTTGCTTTATTCTTGGAGGACTTGCCTTCCCTAGAAATCTGTACAAATTCATCACATCTAACTACATAGGGAAAAAGACAAACAGCATTTTTTCCACCAGATGAAATGCCTTTTTAACTTGGGAGAGACAAGTCAACAGGTATGACAGCTAACTGGATAAGGAAACTCTGTTTATGGCATCTTCTTTGTGGCAGAGTTTTTTCTAATGGATCTAGAAGATCCCTTATGATTAACTTGAGGCAGATGACTAACTCCCACAGACTGCTTCCAACACATCCATTTGTTTTTCCAGGCGAAGGCGTAAAGGATTTTTTTTCCTGACCTTTTCTTTTTCTCCTGTGTGGATCTATATTTGATATCTACAGTGCTTAATTCACTTGGGAAATTTGTACAGTAACTCAAATCACATTCTGAGCTTACAAATGGCTAGTGTTGCTCTGGCAGAGCCAGTGCCTGCTTCTCTATTTATTGTAGCATTCTGTGGCACACAAAGCCAGAGAGAGGAGGTTTGACCGCATACAGATTAGGTTTTCTTCCATTTTTCTGCAAATGTCTGAGGGGAAAGCGTGTGTCGGTGTTTGCACAAATGTTTAGAGATGGTTGATTCAGATTCATCCCAGCACATCAGAGCATATGGAGCAGGGTGGGAGGGCGATGGTGGTGCCTTGCAGAGTGACTCCTGAACAACACAACTGGGCTTCCAGACCAGCCAGCAAGTGCTGACGAATCCTGAAGGCGACCTAATGATTTTTGTTCGGGAAAGGGGCTGGTGAATGATGGATTTGAAACTGGACCTCCCATCTGTTCCCGATTCATCTTCCACTGAAGCTAAAGAATGAGAATGAGCAACCAGGCAAAAGATTCATCCAGCCGTCTGGGGATCATGTCACCAAGCCAGACGGCAGTAATTTAACTTTCCTCTCTCGTAAGACCAGTATATACTGGCTAGAAATTTATTGTTTCTTCATTACTAAGGATTTACTGGATGCTTCGTTGTTCTTGGGGGGAAGGCAATATTTCCTGCTTTGTAAATGTGACCTTTCCTTTCTGGGTATTTTTTAGCCAGCTATATTTTGCTTGCATGAAATAAATGTGTGGAGCAATACAGAGAGGACAAAGCCCCAGTGGAGGATTAATAAGGATTGTCCTGCATGGTGAGGAATACTTAGCTGTGTTATTATCTAAATCTTCATATAGAATACTTTTGTAGGGCTGTGATATAGCACCAAATGGCTATAGAAAATCACCAGATTGAATTGAGGGGAGGGAGGGTTGGAAAGCAATGAATTTTAGGCAAAAAATAGACCAGATCCTTAATGATTAAATTAGTGATGCTTGCTTAGAGATAATGACACTTATACCCACAGAAGTTCTGGCCACAGCAACTGCAGCCAGGGACCTGGGGCTGCGGGAACACAGACCCCAGGATGACATGGAGCGTGTACCAAAGACCAGGCTGTTTTCAAGCGATGTGAGCACTTCGTGTTTTGCAAAAGGGCAAATCTGCTCTAGATTAGCTCTAATTAGCCTCCTGTCTCTATGGTTGCAACTGAGTGATGTGGGTTTTTTATGCTGTAAATCTCTTTTTAGTCTGTAAAAAGTCTGTCATTTATTTTCAGAGCAGCTGTGCTTTTCTGATAGATAGAGAGACATCTGTTCTGGTTATTGTATCAGTCTAACACATTCATGATGGTTTTCCCACCACCTCACTATGCTATGCTTTCACCTCCTTTCCTTGTGAGAGGAAGCAGGAGGGAAGGCATCTTTGATCTTTGGAACCTGTTAAGGTTGAGGATGCTACATGCACGTTGGCTATCTGAATTAGGTGAAAATACAAAACATCGTTTTATGAAACACTTTAAAGTAATAAAGCTATTCCCTGGAAACAAACAGGGTCCCTATGACATTCAAAGAAGCAGGCTAGGAAAATATTTCCAAATGAAACTTATGCAAAGTGAACAAGTTTCTTATTGGAAAATAGCGTACCTGCTAGTGCTTCCCAACCAAATTGGAAGGATGTGTTACTTTGGGTGCACAGGGAGATGCCTTAGGGCTGGTACTACTCATTATTTTATTAATAATTTATTAATAAATTAAAATTAATAATTATTTTATTAGCAACTTCTGTGATGTAGGCAATATAGCTTACTGATGGTATGAAACCCAGAAAGTCTGCAGATACCACAGACACTGAGAAGAATTCAAAATGAACTTCATAAATCAGAGGAACTGTGTGCAAGAAAAAAGTCTGTGATTCAGTAAGAGCAAATGCAAAGTATCACATAGAAGTCGAGGATTACCTGGCTCAGCAGGCTTTCTGCAGGAGTGGATCTAAGGCTTCCACAAGGTTACAAAAAAGCAAGAACCAGGAATATCACACCGGTGCAGAAACCCCAGAGAGCTTTTACCTAAATATAGAGGAAGGAGTGTTGTGCATTAAAAAAAACTCAGCTGCAATGCTTCCTTTGCTTATAGGCTCCACGCTTTGAGAAAAATGAGGGAAAACTGAAAAGAGTCTTATGGGTGGCCATAGAAGTGATCCCAGCATCTAAAGAGAGCTAGACACATGGATTATGGAAAATTCACTGGAGTTTGTAAAGAAGAGGTTAGAAAAAATGTCAGAATAGATGTAAATATAGTAATTTTCTGATACAACTGGAGAATAGACCAACTGATATCTAAAAGTCATGTCCAGCCACACTGTTTCTAGGTCAGTGATTTTCTAATTTTTTTTCTATTGTAAGTTGAATTTTCCCCACCTTAAAGGAAAATCAGGACTAATTTTTTGTACCTGAATTTAGAGTAAAAAAATTGTGGCTTTCTGTGAATGAAAATTAGCTAACAATCCTAAAAGATATTTTGATCTGAAAACTGGAAGAAATCCATTGAGCATTTTAGAAAGCATCTGTACTATTAATAGAATTACATAGAATGAGAGTGCCTGATACCCAAACTTCAGGAATTAAAATGTCAAACCACATCCAATTTTCAGAATGTTATTTGTAGCACAATAATACCAAGAAAATGAAGAAAAATCCTGGCACTAAAGCACAAGGTACTGTATAAACCAGGTTTGAATGAAATCTCTTGGCCATAGAATAAGAGAAGACCAGTGTGAAGGAGGATAAACCATGATCCTTAGGCCGGTAAGCTCAGAAGTGCACAAAATGGTGAAGTGGCCTGTCCCCCTGCTCTCCTTGCCAGAGGCGTCCATTTAGACTTTGCATTTAGAGCAACATCTGCAGGTGAAGCTGCTGCAGTGCAGACTATCAGTTCCACCCAAAGCTGCTTTAAATATTCAGCACAGTCCTAGCTTTTGGGGCTTTCTAATGTCTTACGATGCTCTTGGAGAAAGATGATAAGACAAATTAACTTCCAGCCTATGGCTTGAACCTCCATTTTTTCTTAAATAACCTTTTTGTTGTCTATAGCTGCTCTTCCTGCCTTTGACTATTGAGGCTCAGTATGGTTGTGATGCTGAGACAATTTTGTGCCAGCCAACGCATGAATCGCTTCACTCCTTTCATTACCAACACAGCAGCATCTGTTTTTCAGACATGTACTCCTCTACTTAGGTATCCTGCAGCACCAAGATCAATTATACAAAATCCATGCTCTTGGGCTTTAAAGACTGTAGATAGTGGGGATTTTGGAAATTAGATTGAAGCAGTTAAGTGTTGCAAATTTCTGCTCTTGAGTGGCTGTGGCTTGATACGGCTGCTTAAAGGATTCTTTGGCAAATGGATTGCATCTCCTAGTGGGATTTGTGCTGTGAATAAATAAATTTCTATAATCAACTACTGATACTTCTGCAGTCTTCATAACCTGCCTTTCAACCAAATGCACATGTGTATAAAAATTTCTGTCCATTTAAAATCAAGTAAGGCATCGAACTGGAATGAAAACCCCACACCTAGCAAAAAAATCCATCAATTTTTTAATTTGCTTTGTAAATTTGTGAATTTTGTTAGCGCCTTGGCCTATTTAATGCTAACTAGGTGTCAATCAAATGCAGAGCTTACTTGCCAGTGGGAGTGCTCTGGAAATGAGAGGTAACATCTTGGAACATCTTGCATTTAAAGAGTGATATCCCCTCAGCTTTCCAAAGATGTCTAATTTCCTTTGAAAGTGATTCTGTCACAAATCCAAACAGCTCTCGTTTCAAACAGAAGCAGAATTAGGGAATGCCAGCCTGGAGGAAAAGGAGCTAGAGGGAAGAAACTCCCCAAGCTAGACTATGAAAGATCTTTAGGCATTGTATTTATGTTT
The DNA here is from genome assembly GCF_035582795.1 of Mycteria americana. NCBI lineage: Eukaryota > Metazoa > Chordata > Aves > Ciconiiformes > Ciconiidae > Mycteria > Mycteria americana. Next base: position 12,923,857 of record NC_134370.1, read on the forward strand.
AAGTTGATAGTCAAGCATCCAGAATACTGACAGATTTGGCTGCAGTTTTGGCATGTTTTTCAGGGTTTTTTTGGTTTTGTTTTCTCTGAACTTTGGAAGGCCTTGACACTTTATATGCACCTTAATAAAAAGGAACTGAAAATCTGTTCGCTTATTTGGTCCTGAAATGGAAAGAAAACTCTTCTGAAAATACTGTTTTCATGGTAGCAGCTGGTATCGGGCACAGGGCTGGGGAACCTCCACAGTTACAATTTTGAGTCTTAATAACTTCTGACATAAATAGGACTGACTGTGAGAAATACTTCCACAGTTTGCACGCTGTACGCAGTTGATGATGCACAACATTGTGACTGCACCACTGTTCTTCCTTAAATAACTTCCTTACTGCTCTTTGAGTCTTAGCCTAGCGATGCCAGCGCTTCTGTCAACTTGGGGAGTTCAGAGCATGCCAGTGTGAGAATTATGTGTGAGCTCATTAGTGCTAGCTCTTTGAACATCTTGCTCTTGAACCGCCAGCTGTTATAGGATTGGATCTATTTTCTTGAAAAAGTGGGAGTAAATAAATACCCCGCCCCTGGCAAGTGCGTACTCACACTTGATATCTACCATTTTCCATAGAAATTTTTATTCTTTCACTTGTTTGCTTTTCTTGCTCTACATCCTCTTCCAAATCCCTCCAAATATTAACTTAACCTAGAAATGGAGCTTTATAGAAACATTTTTCTAGGTGCGTCTCCACTTTGGAGAAGTGAATGTTATTTTCTTCTTATCCTTTCAGAAAACAAAGCATCCATTTTCAGTTGGACCACTGTGCTATGGCCACACGCACGAGGTGGTGCTGAAACTTCCAAGCTTAAAATAGAATAAAATAAAGTAAGGGACATGGACTGGTCTGGCAGCTCAGAGCCCAAGAACCAGGCTGGGATTCAGTCCTAGTCCTGGCAAATAGACTTGCCATTTCTGATGGGAGCAGGATCAAGATGGAAAATAAAGGGTTTTCATTCCATTGGAAAGGGATATAATTGTACAAAGATGGGAACTTAATTCTCCTCTGTCTTATCTCCACCGACTTTGGTTTGGTAGGCTAGCTTTGTCTTGATTTTGCCTCTGTTTTGGCAGCAAAGATCTCATTCTAAGCCCCTCCATGTAACCACAATACTTCTGTTTTCCCAAATGGTCTATTACATTAGTAGAAGATAACTACTACTTTTTCATTAACTCACTTAATACTGCCCTTGATTAAACACAAAGTGCCTGGAGCTTACACACACACGTATGGGTATATATAATCAGCCCAAGAAACCTGATCTTCACACATTTTCTATTTGTTTGACTTTCATTGACTGAGGCTGAGGCATTTTAAAAGGCAGGGAATTGTCAGTTGTTACTACTCTGTCACAATAATTTAGGAGCCAGGTAGCAGAGCTCAGGATCCCAATTGTGGTGATATCAAAGCTGTGTTGCTGATTCCTAGGGTAACCTTTTAATGGGGAAATGGTAGGAGAACAGCCTCTTCTGCACAGAGGTGGCAGCTAAGACACAAGAGTTTGAGCAAGCAAAGGACTATTTCAGTTCACTGTCTGAACCCCCTGACAAGGAGAGTTACTCCCTTCCCTTTGCATCCCTTCTATTAATACAACCCCTTAATATCTCTCTCTGTCACTTTCCACAGAAAAGCTCAAAGCTTTTGCCTACTTTTATTCTAGTCCTTGCTTACATCTTGATATGGTTGTCATCTTTAATGGAGCCAGCTCTCATAATACTATTACAACCCTGTGCAATTCGGAGTTTGTCTTAAATCCTCAGCTGGAGTCCGAGGTTGTGGGACCAATTTTCATTGTGCAAAATGAGAGTTTCTAGCCCTACTCACTCTTTAGAGTTTGCGCAAAGTGTGCTGTACAAAGACCACATGGCTTTCCAGAGCTCCAACAACCTAGAAATGATCAGGCTTCACACAATTCCTTTGAAAGATGGGAATAAGGTCACTTGGCAAAGACAAGTTCAAAAGTAGATGGCTGTTTTTATGCAGAAGATGAAGTGAGAGGATTGATTCCTATGGAGTGTGATGGAAGCTTCCTCTGTCCTGTATCTGCTTATAAGGATCTTTCATCAAGTCTCAGAAGCAGATGAATGGTACTGCCTAATAAGTAGAAGTGGTCTGAAAGCTGAGTTTCAAATACCTGAGGCAACCTATGGCCTGTTATATACCCTGTGTGTCACCAGCCCACCTTTCCTTTGTGTAACAAGAGGGTTTGGGGTGGGTGTATCTTTGTCCAGCTAATGCTGTCTGCAAATGAATTCCTGAACTCCATGTTGCAAGCAAGGTGCCATTAAGAGGTTGAGTTGGCGTTGGCACATCCAGCTGGCATGCCTATTTAAATCCAGTGTGCTTTGGCAGCAGCACCCAGATACTGGTGCCAAAGAGGTGGCAAAAGAAGCCTTGAGACTCAGAAGGCCAGTGGTGGAGAAGGAGCAGCAGGCGCCAGGAAAATTAAAAAAAAAAAAGGAAGAAAGAAACAATAGCATCAATGAATTTTTGATGGCAGTACTTTGTGTTCAGCAATTAATGTAGCAAGTACTGCCCAATTGGCGTGGACAAGAAGAAAGTCACAAATAACTCCCTTGACGAATTAAACTCAATTTTCCCCAAGTGTCTTCACCCATTTACAGCCCCAGGAATTGCTCCCATGTGCAAGTAGCTTCTTTCTTTTTTTAACAGGGCAGATTCGATCAGCATGTCTGCTCTTGAAGGATAGTTATTAGGGTTGGTTTCCCCATCCCAGTGAACCTGTAATTTCACAAATAACACCTATTGCAGCTTCATCTTAGGAAAAAACAGAGAAAGAAAAAGGAGCTGGAAGAGGGCAGGGGAGTAATTTCTGTCAAACAAAGATTTGGGGCCAAATTCTTAGCTACTGAAGAACAATGTAGCAGCCAAGGGATGGCACCGTTCCCAGCTGTTTCTGTGTCTTTTTCTTCACTGAGGCAACAGGTGCTATGATTTGTCCAGGATGTAGACAATGACTCCAAAGTGGTGCTCAAGTGTCGGTGAGGAGCACTTGAATTTGTGAGAAGAGATGATTCTCCATCCTTGGCTTGTTTTGTGTTATCTAGCTATTTCTTCAGATGGGAAATCGAACTAGGTTGGGTTTACTGAAGCATGTATTAATGCTAAGCTCTGTCTGGATGGTCATGAGGTGGAAAAAACGAATGCCTAGCAAATGAGTTCCTCCCAGTTTCATCCAACTTGAAGGAGGAAATGCTCAAACAGACCTCGCAGTGGAAGATTTTTCCTTTCTTTTGTTCTTTTACCATATCTACTCCCCATCACAACTCTATTGGAGGATGAACAGAATACAGCTGCCACAGACACAGGAGGAGCATCTCTGGACCTGAACTTGTCTATACAAGCCAAGGTAGGATATAGTAGTTTGAACACTCTGCACTGATACCTTTGCTCTTCACATCTGTGTTTACAGTAGTTTTTGATGAAATTAGCATTATACCCCTCAGGTAGTAGGATTAGCTAATGGACAATTTTGGGGTTTTTTCTTTGCTTTTTCCCCCCCTTTTTTTCTCCTACTGTCTGGACTACACTATACCCCCAAACCTGCAAGGCTTCTATTCTGAAGCTGCCTTGATCCCAGAGAACTTAGCTCATATGTGGAGCTGGCTTGTGGTCATGCAAACCTATCTTTACTTCCTCTGTGATCTTAAATACATTATACATTCCATTTCCTGGTTATAATTTGAGCCTGTGTGTCCATCAGTTGTCACACTGCCTAGATGACTAAGGCTCATTAGAGTTGTATTATGTGTTTGAAATCACCTTAACTGGCTAAGAAGGATCTCAAAACACATATCTAGTTCCCAGCCATAATATATCCTGGCCTGTTCCTCTGATATCTCTCTTAGCCCAATGGGCATATCCTGACCTCCAAGGCAAATTCTTCTGAATCCCACTAAGTATCTGTAAAATAAGGTATTTCCATAGGAAGGTATAAAACTAGGACCAGAAGAGACGTTTAGGTCACTCAGTGCTGTCCCCTGGAATCACAGGCAACCATATAGTTTAATTTCTTTCATAAACTTATCAAGGTTTTTCATCCTGAAAGTAGTTTGGCCTTTCTGGGACAGCCAAAAGGGATTTGAAAGGGCAAAGTATATCCAGAGCATTTGATGATAGTGACTGCACAGGCTTTAGAAAGCCACATTCTGTATGCTGCTTGGCTTTGCTCCTGTGTCTTGAATGCAGCTGGAGATCTTGCCATTGGAAACAATAAAATTAGGGCTTTAAGGGGAAAACCCCCCAGCTTTTCAAAACCTTTGTATCATTCCTCTCTTCTCCCAAACATACAATATTAATAGAGGGTTTTTTCCAATGGATGCTTGTATCTTTTGACCTCCATGGACGGACCTCCAAAATATGAGTTCTTTCTCCTCCCTTCCCCCTATAGTTAAAACTTTTATTTGACGAAGAACAACAATGAGTCCCAGAAAAAAAAGATAGGGGTAAAATAACCTCTGGGACATGAAGGAGAAATGGAGTTTTTGCTTGGAGCAATTTTTTGGGTTAAGTAATAAAGTGGAACATGGAGATGTTGACAAAACAACAAGTAAAATGGTATTTAGCAGTGTTGCCATCACAAATTCTCAGCATGAACAACCTGATGTAGTCAGTTATTTACAGGAAATTTAGCAAACAAAAAGCTGAAATTATTCCCAATGTGCATTTTTAAAAACATCACCAGGTTCTTGTGTGACCACTAATTGAAGGCAGTGCCATGACACACAATTTCCTTCTTCATGACATTTTCTTTTTCTTTTTGAGTTGTTCCATCCTTGTTTCATATTTTAGCATAGGTGCTGATTCCTGATTTTGTGCTGCTCCACCTTTTGGACTAGTTTTACTTGAAAGAAGGAGAGTGTAACTTTTTACAAAATTTAGGTTTGATTTTAATATCTTGGAAGCCTGTTTTCTTGCCTATGATGCTGGGAGGGACGGGGAAGTTGTATGTGGTATATGAGAGTTAAGGAATACATAGGCATCATTTAACCATCAGCATCCATCTTCCAAGAAGCTGGTCTAGTCAAGGTTTTATAAGCACACAAAATTTTTGCTGGTCAGGCATGAACATTAAGAGAGATTCCACAGCTTGTTCTGTGAATATGAAAGATTTAGATGGGTTAAAGGGATGCTTTTAGCTATTCCCTCTCCTCTCCATGCTTACAGGAAGCAGCACATGGAAGACGTCTGCTGTGTCAGTGTTAAGCTGTTAGTGGAGTTATGAATTTTTGGTACCTTTTGCCTTTTTATCACAGGATAACTCTAGTGCCTAATTCTTTAATTTTTGTAAGGAATCAAATCCCAGGAGCCTTAAAGCCTGGCATGACAAGCAAAAGGGTCCTTTAATTTGCTGCCCTTCAATTTCCAGACAGAACTAGGGAAAAATTCAGCTCTGGTTTACCTGAGGGAAGCCCTTGAACTACTTTGCATGAAAATTTCCTGATTTGCTCAAAAATGCTTAGAAGGAAATATTAGAACAGCCCAAAAATGCAGATGTTTATACCAATAATTACTTGTATTCTGGTCACATCGACTCCCTTGGCAGACCTCATGAGATACTGTCTAGCTGGGAAGCTTTACTATTCAGATCTCCCTTTGGCAATGTGTGGCGTTATCAGTAAGAAATGTAACTCTGAAGAAGTTGAGGTTATTCAAGACACTACTGTGATGGAGAATATTTACAAACATGCTTTTGATATGGCTGCTCATAACATGAGGGGTGATAAATATGCCCCTTTCCTCTCTCTGTCCTCTTCTACCCACACACTGTGGGCTGTTGCCAAGTTTCAGATGGTATAGCCCCATGAATATGTTTAAGTCTTTCTTTCTTTGGGTTTTTGGGCGATTTTTTTTGTTGTTATTGTTCTTTATTTTTTTTCCAAGTGGAAAGACAACAAGCACTGGAACCTCTTCTGATAATTAGATCTTGGGAGCCAGCCCATCTGTTTCTGTTTATATGCTACCCAAAACCCGTCTATTTTAGCAACACTAACTGCCAGCAAGGTCCAGAAGTCCTTTTCAGTAATTATGTACTTTCGGTCTTTAGAAAACACGTTTAATAGCCAGTTGACCCTAGTGGAATACCATTTTATAGAGGAGATCTTTGCTAGCAGTAATTGGCCAGCTGGAAATTTCCCTTGGGCAAGTTTAAAACACATCTTCTTTATCTACAATGGAAAAGAAGTTTGTCCTATTATCCTCCCAGACATAATGATATACTTTAGCCTTACAGAGAACTTTGAAAACATTCCCATTAGAGAGAGCTCTGCTTATATACAGGAGGGCTCAATATGTTTAGTAATTATTACACAGAGTACATTTGCAGAAAAATGGGAATGTTGTGGCTTGGCAGTTCATGTATTTCTCAGCCAGATCTGCCATTTGCTGTCACATCTTTAGACTCTTTGCAGCATTTTAGTAAATAATTAAAATACTGGGTCTGACTCTCCACTCCATTCCGAGCCTTTATAGCAGTGGAACTACATTTAGCATCACAATTATGTATATCTGTCGCCTCCTGGAGGAGGGGGTAAAACACAGAGAGGTTCTGGATGACAAGTCAAACATTGCTAAAGAAAATTCCAGATGGGAATAATAATTTTTAGGTTTTGGACAAAATAACTGTGAAGAGGAAGAAAAAAAATAATTTCCTCATCTGCTACAAGTCACCTAAAGGTTCAATGCTAATATCAGAAGGGAAACAAAGTTACTCTAATTTTCAGCATCAGGTTTTAATGAAAAGAGTATTCTTTTCCTCTGGTATTGTCACAATTAATTTATAAGGGGATAACTGGAATCAAACATGATTGATTTCAGGTAGGAAAGTAAGCAGCAGGGGCAGATGAACTTCTGAGCCACAAAGCTCTTTTTTTTCTTTCTATTGTTGTTAAGAATAATAATTAAAAGAAGGCATAGCTCAGCCTTCTTCAAGATATGACATTTCAACAGAATTGTCCCTAAAATTAATGTTCTACAGGTTTTCCACCAAGCCTCAGCAGCTATTTAACTTTTGACCTCTCTTTTTTGTGCTGGTAATCAAATGCTTGTGTCCTCCATTAACAGTAAGAACATCCATAAGAAAGACTGTGCGCTGCCTGTGGCCAACAGGCGTAGGGGAGCCTGCTAGGACAGGGAGCACTCCTGCTGATTTGCTATTTCACTCACATCACTCATCTGAATGCAGGCTGGGGTCTGCCCCTGATGGAGGGGCGGGATGGAGACGCAGGTCTGAATGCTGAGGACCTGCCTCGTTTGGTTTTCTCACACTGGCTGGCAGATGCAACAAAACCTTTCAGTCATGACACCGTTGGCCCTTCAAACGCCCGTTGGATGAGGGCTGCTCTGGCACTCCCTCAAGAATGAGTTTTCTTCAGCCAACATCATTCCAGCATTTTGATCCAGACTAACACCCATAACAAACCTAACCTGTTTTAGCTTGTGAGTCACACGTGAACTCATCTTCCTGATGGCAAAGGTACTCATTTTTCCTAAGCATCTGAAAAAGAAATGACCTGTCTGTGGGATATTTCCAAAAAGCTCCCTATAGCTATTTTGCAGTTGACCCTTTAAGTAACAAACTATTGTTTCTGCTCCTTGGTAGGATGACTGAACACAACACAAATAATGCATTGCCGGTGAGATATTAATTTGAAAATGTCATTTGAAAGATGCCAGACAACCTTTTTGTTTGGTGGTTTTGTTGGTTTTTTTTTTTTTTTTTTTTTGTGATTCAAGGTGGCTGAAATCTTTTCTTGGAGAAATGTAACTGTGTTTTGTTGTGACACAGCATCTTGCTCTGAATTTTTGCATTTTGCCTTGCCTGAATCTTGTCCTAACCTGTCATCACCTATGTGTTAATAACATGGTCTAGAATTTTTTCATGTGATATTAAATGTTTTGGCTATTTACCTCTTTTTTTATTGTTGCTTTTTTGAAATAAAACACTTTGTTTTTAGTTTTTCAGAAGAAAAACTTTTTTCTGTTATTTTTCTCCACTTAATGAAAAATGTTGAAATATTGTTATCCTGCTGTGATTCAGGACTGAACTGATTCGGGAATTGCCCACACACATAGACACACACAAACAGCCATGACAAGATGGGAATTAAGTTGTTTTAATAGCACTGTTGCTCTGCTTCTTGCCTAGTGTGCACTCTCTTTCAGTGGTATAATTTTCAAGAAAACATTTTGGAGAAGCTGTTCACTAGCAAGCAGTGTGGTGCAAGAAGTATGGATCTGTAGAGGGAAATGGTGCTGAAAAGGTATGTAGATCCTGCAGCTATTTCAGGGAGTTTTACTTTGGATCAGCTTTAATGGTGTCCCATGAGCTGAAAGCTTATTAGCAGCTGGAGTGGCTTGATTTCATGCTAAAGGAGTCTAATTCACATGCTCCAAGGCTATGTGGTGATGCAAATCAAAATTCTGTAAGTGGGGTTGATCAGGACATTAACTCTGTTCTAACAGGTTACTGCAGATGCAGCCTTAGATATTGCTTTCTAAGGACAGACTACTGCTGTGGACACTTGGTCTTCTCTTATGTTTTACTGCCTAATAATGTTCTCCATTGCAAATTTTTACCTTCCAGTTATAGAGAACTTGACAATAAAGGATGTCCTATCATGCTTTCATGATGATCTTGCATTTGTCACACAGAAGGAAAAAAATCACCATTTATTGTTATTAATAGCAACTGTTGACTGCAATGGTAATTGCAATGTGAATTACTATGAAAGAAGGGATATCCATTATTGTAATTGTTTAGAAAACTGTAGCATGATGGAAGCTTCTGTTAAATAAGTCTGAAGGCAAGTGTAGAGACTTTTATCTTGCTATTTTTAATCTAAATAAGTGTAATTTCAAGATCTGAGAGACCAAAAATCATACCATTAAATTCAGAAACATAAATTGTTTTGTCAAGTTATTAGTGGAACTGACAATTTGACAGTTTTTTGTAAATGCTGACATGACGTGTACATACTTAAGTGGGTTTACTCTGCAGGAAGTAGATTAATTCAGACTCTTTTTAGCCCCACAATCTGTCATCTTAGGGAGATGGTTTATTAAATTTACCTGAACATGAAATTAAAATGTGATTGATGTCTTCTTATTTGATGTATGCATAATTTTGTGATACTAGTGAGAGCTGTGTATTTTGAACATTATGTACAATAAGAATTCAGTTGCAATTAAGTTAAATAGGAGATGAGGAAGCAGTTGACGTGGTAGGTATTTCATCACTAGTTAGCTCTTGCAGTCTCAGAAATGGTAATTAACCTGGGAGGATCTGAGATATCTCTAGCTATTGCAATTGAACTGTCTTTAGGGAGAGTGAAAGAGACCTTATCCTTGGAGGGCAGTTTCTGAAGACATTGACTTTCTGGCATTTCTTCAGTGAAGTCTCTTCACATTTACAGTACTGCCTTACACTTTTATGACCCCAAATGTCTACTAGAAGAAAATTTTGATTGGAGTTTACCACATCCTTCTAATTTTATGGACATATTAGCAATACTAGCCTGGTAATGTCCAGAAGCAAGGCCAAAGATAGGGTAGTAAAGTTCAGCTCTGCTGAACTAAAACTGATGCTGCAGGTTCATCTCAGAATGAATCCTTATTTCAGTACTAAATGCATGTCCCTTTCATTTCCTTGATGGCTGAGAAGAGATTGTAAGTCACTACTAAGTTGTGTTGAAGACATTTACAAATTAAAGTCTTCTAGATAAATCTTGTAGGAAAAGGATTTAAATTTTAATATAAATGACAGAAATTAATGGAATTAAAGGAATTAATGATTTGCACAACTTCTTAAAATAGTTAATGCAAAAAATTCCCCTAACGAAATGTTCTGGCTGAAAATTAACATGCAGAAATCCAAGACAACTTAAAATTATAGTTCCCATAGCTACTGTAACTCATCTAGCAATCCAGTTAGGCAGTCCTTGATAAAAGTGCATCTGTCCATGTCTAATTTGGAGCTTTGGAGATGGACATGTTAGCTCCTCAGTGGTATAAAAGTAGATAGATAACCTGGGATATTAGTTGCCCACACTCTCCTTAAATAAGCATGACAGTGACTCAGCTAAATTGTCCTATAAAGGTAAAATTCCATCATCAGCTGGACACGTTATTGCACAAAAAAAGACTTCTCACTTCAAATGAAGGAATCTCATTGGCTGCAGGGGGTTTGGGAAGGGACCCAGAGATGCAGTGGGGATTTGCATGCTGCAAGTGGGCGCATACTGTGAAGATCTTCTGACTTGTCTTCTGCAAATCACAAACACCCTTTCTCCTTGGCAAGCTGATAACACAAGAACGCATGAACACCAGTTAACATTTACCTGCCTGTGATCAGAGAAAGCCATAATTCAAGACCTAACTAACTGCAGCAGTACGGGAAAAAAGAAAGAATTAACTGTTAAATGTGTGTTTTCAGCAAAAGCATCTTCTGAGCCTTTGGAGACAAAATAAATCTTACTATCCTGGTGATAGTCTCCAAAAGTCTCTGAAATTTGGTGGTCTAGATAGTTCGGGGAAAATGGAATCTTGTATATTTGACAGCATAATTATTATGCTCTGTCAGATTTATACAGCTCTTTCATGAGAAACACTTAATACTTCATACGGATATTACTTTTCCCATCAAATATCACTTTAGAAAAAGTTAATAATTTAGGAGCTTTTATATTAAAAAATGGCTAATTCAACAGCTGCATCTGATACCATCATCAGACATTGCATGAAGGACACTAAAACTTTTCCCTTTTGCCTTGAAGTAAACCTGGTGTTTATGCCAAACTCTCCCAAGCTTGATGATCCTGGATTTCAAGCAGTAGTTTAAAGCTACTCTACAGAGGATAGATGGTTGCTCCCTTCAGTATTGTTCTGTCCTGAGATTCATAGTCACTTTACTCTCCTTACACTTTCTTTGCCCTGCTGTATCTCTGATCTTATTAGAAAAAAACATATTCTATTTAGCCTTCTCTTCAAGTTTTGATTTTCAGGTTTATCCCAATTTGATTGGCACAGAAAATCACCTGTAACGTATATCCCACTGTCAGTACATCTGTTACTTGGAGAAGTAATAAAATCAACCTCTGTTATAGTTCTTAAAAATGGGAAAGAAGTGTGGGCTTCACTGTGAATATGACAAAGTTTCTTTAACTAGTTCGAAGGGTAAGTATTTTCCTGCTTTAGAAGCAAGAAATAATTCAGGATACCTAGCATAAAATGGAAGACTTGTGGGAAAAAAAGAATTAAAATCCTTACAGACATAATTCATTTGAATGTTTTTTTTCATTCATAAATGCATGCTGGGTAGAAGCCTGGGTGGGACTCCTTCCTTAGAGACAAATATAAATTAAGATGTATATGTTTTACTATGCATGCATACACACACAGATGCATTTTCTTAAGCCTAAAAGTATATGTGTGTAAGATGTATATACATGAGCTTCTTTTCCCCTAATTTAGCAGTCACCCAGAAGAAAACAAAGTGCTGTGAAACCTTGCTGTTGTGGGACCAGATTTGGAGGAAATAAATATCCAATGAGGATGGTTTAGGACATTACTTAGGCTCAAATCTCAGTCTGTGAAGTCAGAGGGAAATCTGGATAACATTGAGTAAATAAAAGATTGTTTCTGAAGTGTCTTCCATGGGAGCTTAAATATTTCATCCTTGACATTGCAAATGTTCTTCTCCATCAGGGACACCATTGCCAGGTTAACTTCATTGATTCTCAAGGAAAAGAACTATAACATCACTTCATTTTTCACTAATCTGTGCAAGAATACAACAGACCCACTGCAGCACATTAAGTGGAATTAAGGGATGTGTGTAGTATCTTTCTACAGCAGTTCCTGAGACACCCATCAATCTGTGTCTTCTGCTTTGCACAGGAGATGATAGATTAATGCAATACAGAAGCTGTGCTGTTGTCTAGCTCAGGCTGAATGCCAGCAATAGCCAAATGGACAAATTTGATCAGCCTGGAGCGGGGGGTTGTTGTTAATTGTTGCTGCTGTTGAAAATCTAAGTGCTTTGTATGACAGGCTCATTTTTCTGCATGTTTGTCTCTTTGAATCCCAGGAGGAGGCAATGTAAATCACACATCACACAAAAGGTAAGTACAGATAGCAGTGGGAAGTAGGAGGTTTTGGTAGACACGACTTCCTTCAAGAGGCATTTGAAAGTGTTTCTCTCCATTTACCAGGTAGGGAGTTTAGGCACTTACTTTCAGATGATTACCCTGCTTGGTACTTAAACTTATGTATGACTTGAATTTTGCTGTGCTTTTTTAGGATTCATCAGTAGATACAATAATGGAGTACGATACCTAAAATTTGTAGGGGTATGAATCACCTCTCTAGAGTTAGCTCACTTGATTCAGAAGTAGGAAATAACTTAGAGTAAGGATCTTATCTGCCTTTGGTAAGTGAGGTGACTTTCCCACTTCTGTCCTGTTTGCTGTTAGCGCAGAAACCAGCACGGAAAGCTGAACTTTGGTAGCTGCTGCTATGTAAGTATAGGTTTATATTCTTTGGGAAATCTGGCTCCAGGTGAAGTGAAACTTGAGGAAAGACACATGTTGTCAACTCATAGAGGCAGTATTTGTCATTACAGCTGTGTGCATACCTGATGGTTCTTACCTATATGGGATGAGCGGCAAGCCTGCCTTCAAGACTACACTATCCTCCCATCCACCCCACCGTGGCCACTGCTGGTTTATACCCTTCCAGCAATATGCTGGATCTTTCAGCTTATTACACTGCATTTCTCATTGCGTTGCTTCACTCCAATTAGAAACGGGACAGTAGCTGCCTACATTCAGAAGCGTCTGGCTAAACATAACATGTGACTCACTAGAGAAAATCAATCACCTGAGTTGGAGTGGAGAGAGGTGGCACTGACTGACCTTGGTATGTATCCCTTTAAAGATATGGGGTCATCAGATACATAGGTTGGCTTAAGATACCAGCAGCAAAAAGGAGACATTCTTCCAGAGCTATAAAAGACATTTACCAAGAGACTAAGCATTATATCAACCCTTGAAATATGTGGTATGGTGAGTTTCTTAAGGACATTTAGTCATCCTAATCTTCAAGGATCGAGGAAAATGACTGTCAACATGTTGAGGAAAACTGCAGAGTGAACTGAGCCCATCCTTCTATCTTCTGCCTTGGTTGGACAGAATGCCACTATTAAGAAGAGTCAGAGGCAAGTACTGACGCTGATAAAGGGTCTTTGCCACTGAATCCTAACCTGGGATACATCTTTACTAGGTGGTGTTTTGCTTTGCTGGGCCATGGGTTAAATCCAAACCACTGATAATGAAGATATTTTTATAAATATGCAGTCGTTATCGCTATGCTGACAACTCTTTTAATATCTTGTTATGATTAATTGAAATGCTTGTCTAACACTTGCTACATATCTGCTAAACATTTAATTCCTTTACTTTGCATCTCTTTCCTGATCATGAGATCCATAGGTGAGGCAAAGGATTAAGAAAATGCTGTTATTCTGGAAATCAAAAGCTTTCACTTCTTCTTTTCCCCTCTCTCCCAAACCATAGGCAGGTATATAAAGGTTTTATGTTACTCCATAGGTACAGTTTCTAACATAGACAAAGCATCTGTTGTGCCAATAAAAAATGAGATCTTCTGGAGCACAGCTGAACCATCGGTGTGTTTCAGTAAAGGAACACCAGTTTCTACAGCCAGTGGTACCCATGCATGTCACAGAGATAACACATCACTGGAGTGTCTCTGTTGTCCAGCCTGACTGCCTGGAGTTGCTCTTTCGGGAAGGAAGGAAAGATAGAAGAAGTAATAAGCCACAGTTAAAGTGGAGACTTAGGATTAAAGGATGGGCATTTCTGGAAATGAAATGTATCTTTTTGCTGTCAAGAACATAACTTTTTATTGGATGGCAAAGCAAACGCTTAGCTAGCATCCGGATACACCAGTTCAAATAGAAAAGAAATATTTACAACATCTGAGAGGCGAGGAATAAGTGAGCTTTTGGAATATTATAGTAAAATCCTTTTTTCTCCATCTTCCTTGATATAACACTTCTAATTTTTACTACAACTTTTTATATTTTTATATTTTTATTATGATTGTCTATATCATAAATCTACAAGGGGACTCACAAGGGCTTGGTTGTATTTGACTGGATTCATACTAATACAGAAGGTGAGACAGCACTTTTTCTTGTCTGCTTCTAACATCTGAGCACGTGAAATACACTGTTGTGTTTCAGCACATTACAGTGTTATCTCGATATAACACAGACTTTGGTCATGGTGACCTGCTTGCACATTACCTCCAAGCGATGGAGCAAACTCAGTGTGGTTATACTTCTGTCAGGAAAAACAATTGCAGTTGCGCTTAGACTGATACCACAAAGTTCCAGGGAACTTCTTTTCTGCTGTATATTGGATCTGTAACCAAAAGCTTTCACTGCTTTCTGAATGCAGAGTACTGTGTTGCTCAGATACTCTCAATTAAATATATGCACTGGATAATTTTCTCCTGAAATATGGTACTGGTTCCTGCCATATGATTCTTTAGTAAGGCTTCTGTGAGCCTGTCCATTTAAACCCATTAGGGTTTGTGCACTTAAAAGATTGTTTCCTTTAGACTAAAGGAAATGTTATAACAAGCAATCCCAGACTGATGGTGCACTCTGCTCTGGAACTGGTTTTCCCATGATTGCAAGTTATCAAATTGCTGCATCTGTGGACATGAGTAGAGACACAGTAACAGTCCACATGGATGCTCTCGGCACAGCCCAATTGCAAAGTGAGACAGTTTGAGTTCAGATATAGCAAACCTGTTTTGTCTCATAATTGGCGTGAGCTGGAAGTCAGCATCCCAATTGCTATGTGCCAGCTGAAGGTGGGAACTTAAGATGCAATGGTTTGTTGGCTTGCAAAAGCGTGAGCAGCTTCTGTCGCTCTTTAAATACAGCTCGCTGAGAGCTGATGCAATAGCATAAAGGAAGGCAATGTATGTCTGATACTGGTCTAACCTACTTCTGGTTAAAGAACCAAGGGGTGGTATGAAATCATCAAGCAAATAACCATGCATAGCTATTGATTTTCTCTTTTTTATTTCCCCTTTTCTTTTCCCCCTCTGGTTCAATAGCTTCTTTGAATCTGCTCAGGGACAGTGTGACGTCATGGAGAAAGGGAACATGCCAAACCAAAAGAAAACATGAAGTACTGTAGAGGTCAGCACAGAACTCCCCAGGGTTTTATTAACTAAGTAAATGACTTGCATGCCAGCACTCAAAAGGTAAATTCTCAAGTCAGAGATTATGCCAAAAAAAAAAAAAAGAGGTAAAAAACCGCACAGGAATGAATAATTGAAAATTTGCAACAGGCAGATGAAAAACTGGATTCTAGATTAACTCCATTGGCTGCAAGTTTAGAAAACAGCTTAATATAAATAACAGCAGAATAAAAAGATGCAGTAATGTGAAAAAAAAAGGTATCTTTCAGAAGAGAAGATGTGTAAAGCTGCATACTGAAAAGGGAAGAGACGTGGGAGTTTAACTGAAGGTAAGAAATAGAGTAAAAAAAATAAAAAACCACCCTGTGTTCAGGTGCATTTCAGGATACCGTAAGTATTCTAAATAGTCTTGTATGAGAAATGTAGTACAAATCAAAGAAGATAGTGTTATTGCTAGAAGGCTTGGGGAATGAAGACCTTCCTCACAGCAGAGTGTTCAGGTTTGGTGACTAAAATTGAGAAAACTTTTAATCGCTGTTGAAGGGAAAGCAGTACTGAGCAATCACAGATTAGTCCTGATTTCCAAGATTCAACCACACTAAAAAGAGTAAGAAAAGTCAGACTTATTTGTCCCTTATAAAGATAAGAAAGAGCTGCATGGGGACCTACACATTTCTGATAGAATCACCAAAGCAGCCCGAGAAAATGTGATCCAATTACATTGTTTAAATAACCTGCAAGTGGGAACATTTGGCTGGATGTGTGGAGGAAAGGAATTTCAAGTGATAGCCTTGGATTTCAGAATTAAATTGGCAAAATGAGAAAATTAGTTTTTGATGGGGAGGGTCAGAGAGAGAGAGATCCATGGAGCTCAACAGTAAAAATGAACAAGTCTTTCTCAATCGAATAAACACTTCCTTATTGTTCATAAAACTAAGACAACAGTGACCAGAAGGTGACCTCCTGGAAGCACAAGCTGAGGGTGCTTCCTTGCACCTCTCCATTCACATCTGACCTACACAAATTCTGTTTCCTAAAGCTGAATGATTTTTTTCCCTACTGTAGGATTCTGGGAGCGGAGATCAACTCCACAAGGGACAATGGCTTAATATTTGTACTGCAATAGTTGGTAAATGCTTGAATCTGGTATTGGTCTTCATGATGCCAGGTCGTGCACAGGGCAAAAAAGGATTTTTCCCTCTCCTAAAGGTTTTATGAGCCACAAAATCAGAAGTTTATTCTCAAAATTAATTTGTTCCTATATCCCAAATGATTCCAGTCAAGGACTTAGGCTGAACTTCTAATACATTTGGAGCATCATCCAGTGCTTCTAAGATACCATAAAAGCATAATAGAAATATTGTAAAATGGCTGCTAAACACAAAGACATCATGTCTGCCAGTGGATCTGCAAATTGTTAAAAGCTGGGATCTTACAAAAACAGAATACTGTTCTTATATTATCTTCTTATACTCTGTTACAGAGACCAGGTTGTTGTTGGAAACACAACACTGTGCCAGATGAACCTTTGCTCCAAACCAATACAGATACTCTTGTGCTATGCATGTTGTATACAAAGAAACTTCCTGATCATTTTGAATTCTCCAAGGTGGTGTTCTTAGTTTTTCCACAGTCCTTATCGTGCCCTAAATCACCAGCTGGTGCTAAGTATGATGACACTTTTATCATTTTCTGGTTTGCACAGATAAAGAAACAGCTATGCTATAAGAGGTCTTTTTGTATGCTGCTTTAACATAAAATGTATGAGCTTTGTAAACACTTCGGTGGAAATAAATATGCAAAAGGAAATTTGGTACAGGCTTCTGTGTGGTTCTGCAGAAGTCCATGATACCTTATCTGCTTTAAGCTGATGTGGATTGCATTTGTGCTGGGTTTGGTGCAAAGGGAAAAGGTATTCTGATAAGGAAGGAATGACGGGGGGTATCTGATAAGACATGTGAAAAGGCTAATGTGAAAAGCTAATTTTAACTTAGCAGGTTGGTTACTGGACAAAAGCTCTTCCCTAATGGTATTCTGGTCTGCGATTTGCCCTTTTTCTTTATGAATGACTGAGGGAGCGTAAGGAGCTATGTTCCTAGGCTACAATTGGCTTACAGCTATCTTCCACCCCCCCACATGGCATCTTCTTTGGAGTATATACCATGCCCAGAGAGAGTCTGATACTAGTGGGCCTTTTAGGACCACGTCAAATACCTTATCCCTTAAAAGCCAGTATCTTTGATAACTTCTCTTGGGGAATGGCTAGGAAAGCATCAGAGAGGGAAATTACCATGAGTCCACTGTGGGGTCTCATCCAGAACTGAAATCCAGCTAAAAAATTGAAAGGCCAAAGTTGAGATATGAACTTCTAATCCAGACCTACCACTTTTGCTGGTGCCAGTCTCCATTTCAGCTCAGGTTTGTTTGAAACCAGTCCTCACACACTTTGAATATGACCTGAATAGACATGTTCATCACTTGATGTACTATGCATTTGGAATGTATTGTTGTGAGTTTTGCACTATTTGTTACTTCCTGTGATAAGTTTCCCCTTCAGTAGTCTTTATTAGTAACTTTAAAGCAGTAGGTTCTAGTGAATATTTGCTATCCAAAGTATCAATATCAGTTTTCAGTTAGCAGGGGGATCTGTTCTGAAAATTTTGGTTTGACCACACATAGAGCAATCCAAACATGAAACTTCTCAAAGTTTTGCAATGTGTTTCTTGGTGTATCCAAATTCCCCATCTACCTAAATGCTTCCTGAAAATCAGGGCATGCTTTATGGTGAAAACTTAAAGAAACTAATGTTTTATTTTGCACATAACTGTTCAGATCTGTGTGCAAGTAACCTCATTGCTAAGCACTCCTGGTGATCATTTCCCCAAGGATACAGCATCTTTTTTCTTTTTTCTTTTTTTTTTTTCCTTTTTTTCTCCTTTTCTCTTTTCTCTTTTTTCTTTTTCTTTTTCTCCTTTTTCCTTTTTGTGTGTGTGTGGACATCTATAGCTTGGTACAAGTGCAGAGGGAGTGGAGGATGGAAATGTAATCTGGAAGAAGCTATGAGGGCATGAAGGGCCTGGTGAGAACTGACTGATATCATCTGTTGTTGTTCCAAGCAGCCATAGCATAAGTGACTTGTGTTTCTTTTGAAAAAATTCCTCTTATCCCATCTGTTGGCCATATGGGTGAAAAACATGGTTTTCAGCATGCCCACACCTACTCACTGGCCAACAATCTGTCCTGGCCTAAACATTGTTGCTTACTGTGCCATAGCAAATTGTTCTTCTTAGGAACAACCAAGGGAATCTCTGCCTGTGAGGTGGGCTTTAGGAAAAATCTGAGAAAAATGAACATATGTATCCATCTATTTTGAGCCGGTGGGATTCTTTAGCTTGCCTTGCTGCTCTTTCAGGGAGGAAGAGGAAATTGTGCTGGATTTTCAGCCAACTGGATCAATTGAGATAGATAGTTTTCTGAAAAGTGTCTGTGCCAAGACTTGGTATAAACTAGGCTGGCCACATTCCAAGTTAGAAGAAACCAAAAATGGGTCATATCTTAGAATCCATCTCAGATTTTACATTGGAACCATATACATTGATTTAGTGCACTGGAGAGGTTGGTTTTAGGTGGGAATTTGCCTTGTGTTTATACTTGGAGTCTTTTGATATGCACTTCAGTGCAGTATTGATGTCCTCAGAGTGGTTTTATTCCTGGTTGAGCCAAAGTTGAAGCTCATGCTTGAGCACTATCAGAAGCCCCCTGCATGTCAGGTGGATCCATGCCCTCCATCAGTCAGCTCTCTAGATATGCACACTGCACACCTGGGAAAAGCAACTGGCAGAAACTTCACTGGAATAAGCACAATGCAGACATATGATCCAGAATCATAATCGATTTCAGCAAATTAAACTCTGGTCCTTCCCTCTTTCCATTTCACCGGGCACAAGATGTACCCACTGAGACCACGGCTTTCTGGAAGGGTGTGTGGCAAGTCACATGGCACAGAGACAACCACCAAAATCCCTAATTGTGTGCCTAATGAATGAATCTGAAGACCTGATCCAAACATTATTGAAGCACTAAGGGAAAAGCATTTTAAAAACTTCTCACTGAGGAACTATTTCTCCTCGGAATTTTGTAAGAAGATCCTAAAGACATCAAGAGGAGGAAGGAAGTGAGTATTGGTGAGTTTAATAACAACGAATTGTTTTAGCTCTGGGACAATTTTGACAAACCTGGCTGGTTCTTTGCCATTCCAGGAGAAATTCAGACTTCATCTGAATAGGTTTTGCTAATGGCCAGGACAGGCAGTTCCTTGCTTGGAGAGCTCAGGCTTTGGGTCATTATGGTCGGAGGTGATGGTATTCAGTGTGGTACAGACTGAATGTGGGAGATGAGAGCTCAGCAAAGAAAAATGAAGGAAGGAGCAGAATGGTTTGCTGCTGTCATCTTGCTCTGAGTAGCCAAGTGGTCCTTTTTTGGCTCAGCTATTATAGGAGCACCTGTTTTCTCTTAAAGCCTCTTACAAAGAATCCCCCACTATCCTACATGGCTTGGTCTCCCCAGGGCATGAGCCACTCAGGAAGAGATGTCCTCTCTTGCATGTCTCCTACCTAGTTCCCTGGTAGATCACATATGCTGGTCTGTGTTCGTGCTTTTGCTTCCTTCTTGCCATGGGGAAACATAAGTTTCTCCTAAGAGTTCTGTTAAAATTCAAGAGTCCTTGGCTAAGAGAAGTTAGTGGGATAACCACCAGTTCAACCAGTGCTGCTATGTGATCAAAGTAGAATTTAAATAGAAGTTCAGGGTGGCAGAGGTAGGCCAAGTTCAATGTATGGGGTATCTTGAACTCTGGGTAGAAATCACACTTGCTTTTCCTGTCCTTATCCCACCCCCTTACATTTCTGAGCACACCTTTTCCAGACCCAGAAAAAGAAAGTTGTCCGACCAGAAGATGAATGAGAACTCTCTCTAGAAGTCAGTGTGAATTGTGCTGAGTGCCCTGCAGCCCTCTTGCACGTGTATATCATCTCTGTGCTTCTCTTATGCATAAGAGGATAATTCTGGGTTTTGAATTAGGTGAACTATTTTTGTTTTGCCATTTTAAATATTTGATGACATAGTGTTGCTTATTCCATTTGTATCATTTGTATTGTTGGTTTTCTGTGTCATCCAGGTTTGTTTTTTGGTTTTCTGGGTTGATTTTTTGTTTATTTTGTGTTTTTGCAATGTGACTTTCTCTCTCTGCCTGTCATGATATTTCAATTATTCATAATCACTACTATAACACAAGACATCTCATCTACCTGGATTCTTTTGACATTCCTCATGCTGTATGTGCCTAAATTTTTCTAGATGTTGATGTGGCACAAGATCTGACAGCATCACAGACCTTTCAGAGTCATAGATCCTTCCTTGTTCCCATGTTCTTTTCTAAATTCAGTCAATTTTAGGAAACTAGCTTTCACCTATCTTCGCAATTAATCGTTGTGAACTCCTAATGGCTATTCTGGCTCACCTTCAGACTAAAAACTAAATGTAATCATGATCTTTAAGGTGAAATTGTTTACTTGCCTTGAAGCAAAACCTTGACAAACTGTCTTTCTTTTGAGATGGGGACTGAGTGTCTTGTAGTGTCCATGACAGGTGTATGCTTTCCAACTAAGAAAACAGGTGACAAGCTCCTTCATATATTCATGTGCTAGTGGCACCTATCAAAAAGCAGTGTACAGAAAGCCCAGCAACAAATGATGACAGCAAAAAATCTCACTGCTGAGTTAAATACCTTTCTACCACCTGGAAGGCACAGCAATAGCATGTTAATGTTGGGTCTCTATGTGCTTATATATGTCATGCCACAGACACTGACACCAGGTCTCTTCCAGGTGGAGATTCCCAACAGAAGTGCCCTGAAGTTGAGGAAATTGTGCTTGGGTAAAACAGCTCTGAGTGAGAGCATGGGGGTGATGTGGGAATGTGACAGCAGACATGATATGTACTAAACGTCTAACCCCACCACTGCTCCTTTCACCTGGCTGGCCCTTTTTAAGGTCACTGACTAACTCCTTTTGGTTTATGTAGTAGACAGTACCTATTTTATTTATTTCTTCTCCACTTACATGTTGTGGCGCTTTTTAAAAATAACAGCGTGACTGGGTTAGGTGGAGGCACCTCAGGGGAAGGAAACATTGCTCCATCCCTCAGGAGCAGTTAAAAGGTGGCCACAGATTTCATGGCAGGGCAGGAAGAAGAGACCCCCCTCCGGCAGCTGCAGAGCCAGGAGCCCTGCTCAGCAGCGGGGAGAAGTGGGCACGGACACACAGACAAACGCCTGTGGTTACAGAAGGAGAAACCTCCCAGGGAGCAGACAGGACTGCTATGAGTTTATTGTGCCCCAGAGAGCCGCTGAGCTGACAGCAGCCACACCAGCAATTGGCTTTGACCTGCCCTCCAGCGTGTGAAACCCTCCAGTCTGTAAAACTTTCTAGCGCTCCTTTCTCATCAAGTCACTTTGAATTACCTCTTGCTTACAAAATTAATTGCTCTGGTAAAACCTGTCTTTTTGGTTTAAAAGCATTTAGGGGAACTTGTGAAGAAAAGAATGAGGTACACTGGCTGGTTGATGGGATGCTCTGTGGCTCCTCTTAGGACGGAGGAGGTTTTGGGTAGGGGCAGTGAAAGGGAAGGAGAGCTAAATGTTTCACTGGAGGGCTACAGAAGGCATCTGTGAGCTACAGCTCTGCGTGGGCAAACCACGGGTTCCTGCCACAGTCATGGGGAATCACAAAAGTTATTCAGAAACTTTCTCACATGGATGACTCGTGGCTGCTTTTCTTAAAATGGGAATCATAAAGTCCTTCTTGAGACAGGTACCAGTCGCCATAAATAATGTCAAGAGAGTGCAGGGAAATATTGAGATCACTAGGCAAAGAAAAAACAAACTTAGCCTGTCTAAAGCATATGCAGTCCCACCTGTCTTCAGATCCAGGTGATTTTTATTCAGTTAGAGACAGCAGTGGCAAAGTGGGGGGAGAGAGCACGGAGGCGATTTTGGCATGAATTTGGATTGTCTGTGTCTAGTTTCCAGCAGTGTGTTGTCACAGATGCTACTTTATCACTTCTATAAGACAAAACAAGGGCAGATCTCCTTTCCTTCCCCTCCTCCCCTTAATTTTCAGCAACAGTTGCTGTGCTTGAATCCTGCTCCCATTTTTATGACAGTGAAACGTCCTACCTCCTTCTGGCTAATTGGTGCTCTAGCAGCAGGAGATCATGTGCGGAGGCAGCAGAATTCCCTGCCTGTTCAGCATCTGTAGTCTGCTCACATATGTAATTTCAATATGAAGTTTAAATGTTATAAAAGTGAGTCTAGATAGTAATTGGTTGAAATACACACAGGGACATCAAAGCTTGTGTAGTCTCATGGTTTCACTTAAAGTTGCCAGCCTCTTAGAAACAATCGTGAGGAACATGCTTAAAAGAAAGTCCCTTAAAAATGTATGTTAAAATTTCAAGGTTGATAACTGTCGATACATTACTGGGACAAACACAGTGTTCTCTGAGAGGCTATTTCCCAAATGAAGTGTTACGTATTTCCAGCTTAAAAAATACATGTATGTATTCACACCACCCAGAAACTTTCTCTCTTTTAGCGTAGGCTCAAGAATTGCTTTTTATCATCTTTTCTGTGTAATGTGCTGTTAGGATCCTGCAGATATTGAGGACTAACCAGGTAGGCCATCATAGCAGCCAAGCAATCTTCCTCCTTTCTTCATGAAACTGCTTCTTCCTGGGCCCCAGACTGCGTGTTATATGCAAGAGAAATTGGGCAATCCAGGGTTTCAGTCTGAAATCATATTTCACCTCTGATCTGTAACCCTCTTAGCTACATCCACAGTGCACTGAGATCCGCCAGGAAAATCCTTGCAACCCCCTGTCACCTTTTCTCTTGTTAATGGGGAAGGAGCCATGACAGGGGACAAAGTGGATTCGAAAGCTATGCTTGTGGGAATGGTTTATAGACAAGAAGATAGATGTCATCTAATCACCCCACAATAAATTCCCGCCTGTTTCATGCTGTGTTGTTCTATTGCTGTCCTCTCTCATTCATTCCCCTTATCACCCAGGGCATCTGTTTCCCCTTCTCCTGCTCTCCCTGCCCCTGAAACCCTAATCTGCATTTAGTAAATAAAGGGTGAAATGAATTCTCATCCACCCAACTGACGCTTCAGGTCTGAAATGAGAAAGCCTCTGTTGACGACGCAGTGCCCAATTTAAAGCAATATCACCTGTCAGTTTGATAAAAGGCACGGAGAAAATATCCCATCTCAGCCAAGGGGGGGAAAAAGTGTCATCTAAAATAAATGCTAACCTTATAAAAAAATATACACAAACAAATGGCTGGGAATTGTTTTTATGGTTCTATTCGCTGGGGCTAGTCCTCAAAACATAAATTACTGCTTATTTATGACTCAAACAGAATGGCCAGGAACGAAGCTTGCAGACCGGCAAAGATGCAAACTTGCTTGTGGTGCTTTTTTACCATAGCCATTGAAACGTGCGGTGTGAAAGGTGCATTTGCAGAACCTTGGGCTCAGCTGTCTCGGCCCTCTGATCTTTCTTTCTGCCAGAAAATGAGTCAGTGTATTTATCTTTTGTCCTTGCCGTCCTGAGTTTTTGCTCATGTTTCAGCCTATAGAAACGCAAAGTGTCCTTCTTGTTTGTTTGTTAAATAAGCATCTTGCTTAATGCTTCCGCTCTTCGTTTCACTGCATGTCGTGCTGCAGCAGAGCTGCTTCAAGGAGAATGGATGTGGCTCTGGACTTGGTGCTGTTGGTTTATGAACACCCTTTTCACCTTCAGTTGCAGATTATGATACAAAAGGCTTTACTACTTGAAGACAGTTCACTACCCCATTTGAAATGGATCCAGTCACCACCATCCATCAATGATTGCTATCCCATACTTACAGTTTGGAGAGTTTTCCATCCAGAGGACCTGCAGCACTTCCCCTGGGCAGCAAAGCTGCAAGAGACTTGCCTGTGGATGGCAGAATGGGGGTAAATGCTGGTGAAGGTGATGTTGCATAGCAGGATGCCCATCACAGATGTGAGTCTCCTGGTCTGGGCCCAACTGACCTGTCCGTTTAGCCAGAGTATACAGACAGGGCAAAAGAAGCACAAAACCCACAAAACAGTTCTGGGAGTTGAAAGCTACAGCAGGGTTTAGTCAGGTCTCTGCTACCTGGCTTGGCCAGACTGTTGTAACAGAAGACAAAATATCTGTGAGATATATAAAGTATGTGGTGGTCTGCAGTATATGAAATCAACACCCAGGAGGTTGTCATCTCCCTTGAGCTGGCTAAGAAAAAGATTGCAACAGCTATGCATAAGAAAAAATGTATTAATTGGAAAGTGAGACAGTGAATTTCATCCTAACAGATGACAAACAAATATGTTTCCACTTAAGGATTGAATGGTCAAGAGATCCAGTCTATGTGCCCTCTGAAGAGGGGATAATTCAATGTAGAGCAAGCCCAAATTCATTGGCAGGGCTGTGTTTTGGACTCAGGCACCGAAATAATTCTTATTACTATTTTGTTAGCTATTAGACTGCAGTGAGGGCAACCTAGAAGCTTTTACCAATATGAAATGGATTAGAAACTGGACAGAAAAACCTAGTTATATTTTAATGACAACACCTTTAGGAACATTTTGTAATCTGGAAATAGTCAAGTTCTGTACAAACATTTAAGTATCAGGAAAATAAACCAACACTTTACTACCAAATCCTGGGGGAATTTTTCAAAGAATAGAAAGAATATGGACATGCACAATTAAGTATATTTTGCCCTCACAGAGTGGAAATAAGCATATATTTCTTCTTCCAGGAGGATGCTGTAATGAAACCATCGTCCTGTGATTTTGAGGTGGACTTTGGAGCCGTCAATGCAGAATCTTTCCCGAAGGGATCTAGCATAGGACTTGCTTTTGGCCTGGGATATTTTAAGAACACCAGCAATATTGGGCTTATAAGTTTATGGACACAATCAAAAGCTTATATTTTGTTGTCTTTCAGTAGTCAAAACCTAGTTTTCCATCGTTTTTTTGCACCTTCTCAGGAGGTGGTGAAGATCATCGGTTTTATAATGGGAGTTTGATCCTTCAGGTAGCTCAGTGCAGGATTATCTAAAAGTTCAGACATTATGCTAGCTGTAAGCCAGCTGAACTCTAGTTTGTGACTTCCAGTAATTCTTCTTAGTCTGGATTCGCCATCAGTTGTGCTTCACTAATTGCTGTCACAGAACCTGATCCAGATTTTACTGAAACCACCAGGAGTCTTCTGGATTCAAAGAGCATTGAATGAGATCCCCATTGTAGATACAATTAAATTACATTAAACATTTTACTTTAGCTTCAGTGCCTAAGCCATTTTCACATTTGCCTCCAAATGGATCATGTGTTTTCTGTTTTAATTCCCCAAAAGTCAGGATTTGGCCAGTAAGCAGGGGCAAATTTTTGCTGTTAAGGAAGTCTGGCAGCCTGAGGAGCTAAAAAACTAATGCTGGAGAACACCTTTAAGACATCTGTGAGATGCTGGGCAGCATATCAAGGAGCAGTAAAGCCCATATTAAGGTCTATAACACCTGTAAAGACAGACTGACAGTCATGTAGCTCATGGGAATGCCTCACAAAGTGAGTTGCCTGGTGTGGGGAGGGACATGTGGAACCTGCGAATCACAGTGAAGTGTTAAATATATCCATAGTGCTCTCACCCTCAGGGTTTAAGTTTTGCTCCAAAGCCAGTTTGAATCTGATTTCAGATGAAGGCTTTTACTCAATCTGTAATGCATTGTGATATCCAGCAGGTAGAACTCATTGAGGAAAATTGCTTCCCGCGATGATATATGATTCATTCAGTCACATCTCTGAGCTATTTAGGGGAAATTATCCATGGGATTGTATCATTAGTTTAAAAGCTGTCTCAATTGTTTTTCTGTCAGGATAATTTTAAAACACGCAAGAGTATTAGTTGGAAAAACATATTTGAAAAGAAGTCTAACTCCTTCCATATTGCTCAAATCTGGTTTTCAGGTAATATTTGCCTCTTCATTTGTAATCACTCTATTGAGGGGTGGAGAGCAGAGTTCTGTCTCTGGGTTGGCCAGTGACTTTCTCTCTGAATACAGCTACCCTCTCTTAATCAGGTACTCAAATTTCACTGGATTATACTTCAGCCACTGGCCTTGTCTGCCCTTGCTACATCAAAAGAAACACAGCTTTGAAAATTTCCGACCACAGTCCTAACTAACAGCAAAATCCATGAAATAACAAAGTGCTAGCAAAGGAAAGACCCTGTTCACATTAATCAGTAATGTGAGCTGTTTCCAGGGGAGTTTGTTTAATCAGAAGTCCCTAGAGAGAGTCAGAAAGGAAATTTAGACTGAACGATGAAACTACTCAAAACTAGAGATACTGAACAACAGATACGATTGTTGGAGCATTGACGAGTTGAGAGTTGGTGGAAATACCAAGTTAGAAAGCAAATGAAACTTTCTCCTAAGGAAAAGTTCTGTACATCAAAGGGAAAAACTGAATTAATAATAATGGTAAATAGCAAGGTGACCTAAAGACTGAAGGAAAGACAATGCAGGCAGACATGCAGGCATGAGGCGAATTCCCGGGTGACCTTTGGCAAGTCACTTTAGCTTCTAGCAATAAAATGAGATAGCATGGCTATGTTGCTCAACTGGGGTATAAGGGAAAAGAGCTTGAAGGGTACGAATACTCTGACAGCAAGTGCTCTCTCTTGCATCTCAGAATGCAGCTTCTGTCTTTAGCGCCAGCCTGGTCACTGACCCTTTCATGACTGCGGTTTCTCCCTTGAAATTTGGATGCATGTTAAGATAACACAGCCAAGCATTCTGCCCTGGGATGGATGACCTGGACTGGCAGCTGCTATAAGAGCAGGCAGGCTGGGATGACAGAATTTGCATGCTTGGTTAATCACAGTGATCTTGAGGCACATGGCAGGACCATTGCCTTAGCAATGTTTTGTAGTAACTGTTGTAAGGGCAGATATTGAAGAGGGATCCCTCTATTTCATCCATAGCAAAGCAGGATTTAACATTTCCTGTGATAGGCCAGCTGCGCTTGCTTGCTCTTTTATGAGCAACAGTTCTTGACAAGCCTGAGTGTCTTCAGGTAAACATAAATAATTCCAACATTCCTAGTCCCAAAATTGCTCTTTCAGTTTGAATTGTAAATTAGATTTTTCCATCTGAATGCATAAGAATGATCCAAGTGGTGTGATGTATATTCAGTTAGCAGGAAGATGTAGCTACAGGTATCATAGACCACATTTATCACAAAGCAAGAAACAGAGCTTTTGAAGTTTGCTCGGCCTCACTTGCTTTCCACCAGAGGGAAGGTAAGATGCTGTCAATGCACTACTGGCAATATGACTGCTTCTTGAATGAAGTCTGTGATAGAACAGCAGCACTGATGTATAGAGTTTGAAACACACACTAGGAGCAAGTAACTCTGATGCAAGGAGCATTTTCTTGTGCCCTTTTAATTTTTCAGCAAAAGATACTCAGTAGTTAATAGAAATGCATTCTTCTCACCCTGAAAGAATTGTACACCATCAGACCACAAAAGACAGGCTGTATTTTAAAAATTTATGCAGGCAAAAGGGGAAGGGCTTTCAAGATGGTGGTTTATTTTCTGGGACGAGTCTGGAAATGGACCATTAGCATCCTCTTTCTTTCTGTCCTCTAATGTGATCCCTCAGCATTTAGGAGGATCAAAAAAGAATTGGTCTTATAGGAGATGTCTTTCTGAAATTGGTGCCATGAATCAGAGAAATATCCAATGACAAAACATTTGAAAGCATTAAATTTATATGGCCCAAAGGACACATTTATAGAGCTATGCACAGAGTCAGATTTCCAGAGCTAACTCCAAGTTGTGCCTCAAACCACTGTAAGGTGCCAAACAAATATTTGGATGTAAATATGTACCAAGGAATTGTTGGAGTCTGGAGAGATTCTGATACCAGAGACTGTGGATTCTATTTTATTAAAGGACTTCTCCAAACCTCTGGATTTGTTTGCAACTTAAGTTCTCTAATTAGAAGGGATAGGACGTAAATGCTGTCTGTTCAAAGTTTGGATTTTATGCAGCTGGAAAGGAAGGCTATCCAGAATATCTCCTTCAGCAGACTTCCCTCTCTCCTGTTGCCAATTAGCATTACAGTAACCTTAGATGGGACTCAGTTGCCTAAACAAGTACATTGTGTCATTTTAGATGTCCTAGAACATCCTACCTGCCTTCCAACTGCCAGAAGAACATGTCTAACAGGTGAGAAAATCGTACCTGGCAGCCGTGTGCATGCTCAGCACATCAGTATTTGTGCAACTGACTCTTAACTGCTCTCTCAGTGCTGTTGGAAGTAAATCCTGTCCCTCCACATACAAAACCTACAGATCCCAATAAAAGCACAATTGCCTGTCCCCATAGTTGGTGGTGTTAGTAAATAGCAAGCTGTTACAGGGAAAGAAGTCCTGCCCATGGACAGAGAGATATCACAAACACTAAATCAGAATGTCCCTTAAATAGGTGCTCTGATTAAAAACAACAAAAAATGTCAAGACATACCCAAATCTATGTAACCTGGATGTTACCAATCACATCAGCGTTCATAATATACACATAAAATTCAGAATATACACAGCTCGTTCAGGCTTTTTGGCAGCCTTGGGAAATTTCAGCAAAATACAAAAGCCTACAGAGAAAGCACCAAAGCATAAAGCATATTTTAGTGGGGTGCATTTCAAAAAGAAGTAGATGAAGTTTCTGCATAGCTAAGGGAAAAAGAAAAGTCTTCACAACAACAAAATGTTATCAGAGGACAAACAATCATGCATTATATTCCTGTTCTTTTTCATGTTCTTTGCAAATCAGACGTATCTGCCTGTGTATTGTGCTCCATCCTGGTCACTGATGTTGTAAAAAATTTCAATAGAAAAAAATCTATAGGAAGAACTGTCCACAAGAAAGCCATTTTTCAAGCTCCTTGTTGGGAGAGACTTTGGGGAAGGCTGACTATTCTGCATATGCTGTCTGTGAGCTCGTTGAAGAGTAGGTACTGAAAGCCTGATTAATATATATTTTATACACTACTAATAAACATCCACTGTAGATTTTACCTCTAAAAACCACAATACGATATTTCTGCATTAAACTAAAAAAGCTCCTTTTCTGTCTAAGCACCATTGAGTAGTGATGTGCCTAGCGATCTGGAATACAAGGACATTTGGCATCTAGTATTGATGGAGAACAAACCCCATCATCTGTCAATGGCTTGTAATTATCCCTTTTCAATTATTTTCCTGACTGCATGACTTCGTGAAAAATTATTCATCTACAGCTCAAAAAGGAAATCTCCATTTCATCCTCCAGAGGTAAAATACTCCCCAAGAGATCAGGAGTCCACCTCAGCTGGGGT
This sequence comes from Mycteria americana, assembly GCF_035582795.1. NCBI lineage: Eukaryota > Metazoa > Chordata > Aves > Ciconiiformes > Ciconiidae > Mycteria > Mycteria americana. The sequence continues at coordinate 12,953,666 of NC_134370.1, forward strand.
AGTTTGCATTAGCAAGAAGTGTGTGCTTTGCACATCTGCCTACTTTGCTGCATCTCAAAAGGCACAAATGTAAATATTAATTATATGTATTCAGAGATAAAAAATATCCAGCATGAACTTTACTGTTTGTGTGAAAAGGTGGATCTCTGATTCAGAATGAAAAGTAATATGAGCCTCACTAATTGAAACCTATGTGTTTCTAGTAGTCATACCTTAGTATAGTAGTCACAACATAGGAGTGGTGATTTTTTTTTCTTATCGTAAATCTAATTGGGCCATTGTAAATAATTAGAGAGTTCATTTTAAATAACACTTATTCAATGTTCAGTCATGGTGGCAGTTTGGGACGAGAGGATGCCTTCTTAAAAATGGGGTAGCTCACATGAAAGACATTACCATAGGAAAAGTAACTTTGAGAAGTGCTTGACAGAGTGAGGATGACTTATATATTTGGAAGATGCAAGATGTATAGCGACTAACTTGGCGGGACCCAAGGAAAAACGTGATAAGTGAACAGCAAATACTCAGAGATGCTACAAGTGTTGAGTGATAGCAACATTTCAGCATAATCCTTCTCAGGAATGGTGTCATATCCTCTGATATATACTGAGCTGGTGTCTAGCTTTGCTCTATACCACAGAAAATATGCAGACAATAAGAGAAAATATTAGTGTGTGCATGCGTGTGTGAGACAGAGCGAGCGAGAGAGGGAATACAAACCAGTGACCTTTAATGGATGGAGTCAGAAGCAATCAGCTTCACATCATAAGATCAACTGAATGTCAGAAGCTTTTCAGAGTGGCAACACTGTTGGAAATTCCCCTTTAGCTCAAATTTTTGAGCTTTGTAAGCAGGATGATTTTGGCATCACACCAATATCTCTTCAAAGTTCCTGTGAATCATGACATGAAACACAATGGAAAAGTTCCTAGACAATGGTGGTTTTATTCCAGAATGTCTGCATCTGGAGAATTTACAAATATCAGCCTCATTTTAACAAAATGGAGATAGTTTTTTTGTTGTTTGTTTGTTGGGTTTTTTTTTTATCACTTCAGTTCAGAGATCTCTCCCTCCCATCTTTGAGGGAACAAGGGGCCACATTTAGTTACCCTGTATTATGACTAGTTTTGAGTAAAAGTAAGGTGTTTCATGTCTCGTACACAATAGAAGCCTGTAAATGTACCAATCCTTGTCCAGTCCTTCTTGTTCCATTTCAGTTTCTTCCTCTCCTAGGGTCTGACACTGTTGTATTTCCAATGCTTCCAAGATATTTTTTCCACAATGCATTTGTTTTTAGACTCTCAGTTATGTTTTCTTTTTACTTTTTTTTTTTTACATAGAAGTTGTTGAGTAAATTATTTGAAATTCTGGAGTAGGCAATACCAAAGCAGAACAAAATGGTATCACTAGCTCTTCTCGCTCTGGGTTTTGCAGGACCAAATATGTCTCTCTACACCTTTCTCATCAGAACCACCTTCAATTCTGGAAAAACTGCTGCTGTGGGACCAACTGGGTACCACTGAAATATTTTTCTAATGGAAAAGCTTTCTGTTAGGAAATGTGGATCTGACTAAGCTGCTATATTTCACAGACAAGTCTTGATTGCATGGAACTTTTCTGTACTTCATTTCTGAGAGGCTTGGGAGCAGTGCGTCAGCTTCACAACATAATAACATGCAATTCAACACTGTCTAATCCAAGCCATTGCAAGCACTTTTACAAAGGCATTGTGGTATTACCTAAAAGTTTGATACTTTTGCTTTCTGGAAAACGTCAAAACTTCAACCTTTTGGTTAACTTTGGGAATAACCCAACTGTTCGAAATTCTGAGTTTTAGTCAGTTGTAACATGCGCGGATGAGTAGTGTGCTGAGGTTAAGAGAAATTCTGGTGCCTTTTGAGTTTATTTACAATCTGTTGGTTACTAATTCAACACTGAATTTTAGAATCATAGAAATTGCCACCTGGACTGAAGGGAGCTATGGTTAGGTTTATCATGCAAGTTTAAAAAAAGAAAGAAAAGAAAAAAGAATTGTTGAGATATGATGTACCACAGGTCAGACTGACATCTCCTATTGCGGTTGTCAGTTTATTAGAACATTTGTAGTTGGAGGAACCTGGGAGCCATATCAATGTCTGATGAATATTTAAGGAATCCCAGCAGCACTCTTAACTCTTCTGCTACTCTCTTGTGTTTGCCTCAATTGCTGCTTACAATTATTGCTAGCAATTGCTCCATGGAGGGGAAGAGGAATCAGTGCAAAAAGAGGTGGAGAGCTGAGAACAGAGCTAATGGGCAAATGATCTTGCTCTGTTGTGTGTGATGGTGTTGTAATCCTGCACACTAGTTAATTCTTGGCTAGATTTTTGGCAGGGCTGCAGTTTCTCTGGGCTGGTTTTGGTGGTGCTAGAAAGCTCCTTTCTTCCTTTGTTCGGGATATTTGCCTGCGATTGAAACTGGAGCTCAATGAACAGATTCAGAGAGAAACAAAGGGCTTTTCCTGTGTGTCTGTTCAGTGAGTATCTTCTGGCGGGGTATAAAACCCCTAGGTGTCTGGAAAGCTTTTTCTCCTTGCTTGATCTGCAGATTCAAGACAGTTAAACACCTTTGAGTTAAAGACATTCTCTGAGTTTTCCAAGGGCAAGGTCCTGAGCTCCCAATATACCTTGTTTATCTGTATTTTTGGACCCAAGAATGCTTTTAATGTCAGTTACTTCTATCCAAATTGGTGTGAGCCCTGAACATGCATTGTCTCTCCATACATGATGTCCATGACATGCTGGTTTCTGTGGGGAGGAAGTTCACACATGGGGATTAGAAAGGAGCCAGAATTATCTTCCATCAGTTCCCCTGCCTGGAGCATCAGGGGACTGCACTCTCAATGTGTGCCCCAGTTTACTTTTTTATTTAGACACAGCTATGATTTCTCAAAATTAATCCTTGGAAATTTTTGTCATAAACCTACTTTTGATAATCCTTCTATTCATTTTAAACAGAGTCAAGTCATGATCACATGCACCACAGTTTTATCATGCAATGGCTGCATCTATAATCTACAAAGACCTCAGTCTTCTATAAGCTATAAAGACATCAAAGTTTAGCACTATTTACATTATACAACCTGATATTCCCCCACATTAGAGCTGGACTACTCCCTCCAGAAATCTGCTAAATGCTCTGTGCAATACCAAGCAGCTTCTGGCCAGAACACGTTCCTTTTTAACGCTCAGGTCATAAAGTGCCTATTAAAAGGACATTAAAGCCAAAGAAAATCTATCCAAAGCCTCAAACAGGCACTGGATAAGGCCCACACTAGAGAATATGCTATATAAGCATGCTCATAAATCATTAAAATTAAGACAGGATCTATCATTAATAAGTAAAGTTCAAGGACAGCCTTTATCTTGTTAAATTATCCAAATTTTGCTGTCTATTAGCATACCATTTAGAATGTAAGAACTGCTGTAGGGTTTTTTCACCCTTCTTGGTAATGACATATTATGCAGAATAAGAAGCCTTAGCAACTGTTCTAAGATGCCATAATAATGTTGGAATTATTCTTTGGGGGAGGTCGTTGCATTAAGCAGCAAGTAATTAATGGTAAATTGCACTGGAAATTCTTGGAAAAAAGACAAATTACATACACTCTTGTACTCATACCCGGCAATTCCCATGTAATTAACAATATTAAGATAAATATGAGAGGAATTATTAATGATGAGATTAACTTCACATCATAGTGCGAACATGTATTTCATCTATGCACGTGGCAGGAATTGAAAGGTAGTTGTAATTGCTAAAAATATCTGACGTTACTGCTTCATGGAAATTCGCTGCAGAACTATTGATTATTATGCAATCCCTGACATTTGTATTGTGACTTCTGTCCCCACAGATCCTGAGTCACAAGATTAGTTTTCCTGGGTGGATTGAGGTGGATTTTGTTGGAGCTGCAACTGCTTGAGAATATGAAACACTCATTCTAGATAATGTGGGTAAGATCCTCGGTAAGTATTAAGATGCAGTGACGAGGTAATATATTATAAATTACTAGCTGAGAAGGGGGCTGACCCACTTAGCGCTATATTCAGCCCAGGTTCATGAATTAACTCACGATTAAAACACAAGAATAAGTAGAGAATTGCCAGAAAAGAAAAGGCAGCACATAACAACAGAAGACAACTATTTCAAATGGGAAGTGAAGAAGGGTAGTGTACCCAGATGAAGTTTCAAAGGCAAGAGATGGAAGCAGCAGAACAATTTCCTCATTTGAATTTGCTTCACTAACGGTAGTACTTGCTCTAGTGCATTTGTTCTGTGCATCTGGGATCTTTTAGACATAGGAGGAAATCTGCAGATTATTCTTGAATTCAGAAAACCTGGTTTCAATTTCTAGCTCTAGTTCGGTTTCTTTGTGCCTTGGTTTTCCCACCTATACCAACTAATATCTTGATATCCATTCTTAGGCACTTCAAAGTCTGTTGACAATATAGACTGAGGTACATGGTTTTGTTCTTGTTTTCAGGCAGAATCATGTCTGCTAATATCAGCTGAAGGGCTGCCTTGAAGGAAGGTCCATGTCTCTGAAATCACTAAGACCATTTCTTCTGTGACCTTCCTGGCCCCTCATTTTCCTGCCTCCCTAAGGATCTGCTTGAATCCTGTTTAATTCTGGGATCTGACCAGCTCTTATGGTAAACTCCACCTGTGTCAACCTTGAAGCAGGCCCTTCACACAATGACTTTTAATTTGAAGATGAACCAGACATCACTTTGGCGCCAACTGAGAGCATTTTGCTTGGTAAAACTATCACCAGGGAGAAAGAGAATTGTGTCTACTTTAGCACAAAGGCATAGGGGAAGTGCTTATAAATCCTGCCTCATTTGACCTCACTGGCATGTACAGAGAAGCAATCACCAGAGCTCCTAGGTTAATTAATCAAGGCTCTCAGAAATGCAGATTCTTAATGGCTTCAGGTGCCTTTCACCTTTCCTGTAGGTCCTGGTTTGAATCCAGCTCAAATCAGTAGGGATGGAGGCATACAAGTGACTTTTGCCTGCTTTGTTCAGCAGTGGCAAGAACTGGTGACCTCAGTTGAGCTTCCATTTCATTAGGCACCTACAGGTTTAATATCAGAGTAGTAATTAGCCATCTCAGAGGGCAGGCTTGGGCTGAACGTGTGTGGAAACAGAAATACTAGATGGAGTCCCTTCAGGTCATGCTGGAGGGATGCTGGTCCATGATTGACTGGACACTTCAAGTGTCACAGTGTGCTCTGTACCTGCTCTTATTTTCCATTGCTTGCTCTCTTGCTTGTTCCCTCTCTGAGGGAAAGGGGAATTAAAGGATATAATTTTCTCTGTCAATCAAGTAGACTGGTGTCTCTCATGAGAACCCCAACTGCACTCAAAGTCATTCAGCTTATTTTCTAGCCATAAGAATAATAGAAAATTGTTCTACTCTTGAATTATATTTCCCTTTGAATTTTTTTTTTTTGGTAAATATAAAGACACTTTGGCACCTTTTTCAAGGTAAAATAATTATCTCCTGAAGGTAGAGATGCCAGACTGTGTGCCTCTCCATGGATTTTTAAAGCTTTGCTATGGGGTCTGTATTTTCTGATATATTTTTGTGCCTCGCACGAAAGGATGATGCTCTTGGTTAGGGTCTGCAAATTGGTCCTTGAAGGAAGCATGAGGGTACTGTATCATCATTTAATGCAATTTTATGTGTTTTCATGGGTGTACACTGCACTTCTGACAAACTACACCCCTTTATTAGGATTCGAAAAGTCTTTATGCAACCCGAGCTAAGGCAAACACAGAGATAGGGAACTATTAGAGGAAACAGTGAAGACCATGGGAGATAAGAGGAAGCAAAATTATTAGAGAAGAGAGGACCTTTGGGATAGATTTTCTGTTATTCTTCTCTTACAGAACTGAATTAAGTTGTTTAAACCTATAACTTGAAGGTTATAGGGAGGAAAGCATGCTCCCTGAGATTGTTTAATGCAGTTTTTCACCTGTTTGATGTGGTAACAAGATGATTTTTCAGCTGTCTCTGGTGGTTACCTCTCACATTTCTTTGCTGCCCAAGATGGTGCTTTGTTTTCTATTAGACTGTAGGATTTCCATGGATATTTTTAGTTTCTAATGTGCCTGACAACACAAAAATGTGAGTTTGGGAACCTACGCATAAATAACTGACCCCTAGCATTCTTTTTGGAACCCAAAAGGTTTAGACTTAAAAGCCCTCAGGAAATGCAGCATTATTCATGTATGACCTCCACAGTATGCTGAACTCTTGAATGCTTACATCCTCCAAGCCTGGCTTGATGTCCTCATCGGTAATAATGACTGAGAAGACGCTGAGAATAATGATTTTTTACTGTGTCCACGAAAGTGCTGCTTTAGCAACTGTAACTTCTGCTTTAAAAGAGGATGTCATCAATGCAAAGGGCAGCTCTATATTTTTCTGTGACTACAGCAGTACCATTACTGTCCAGAAAAATGACAGAGGAATGGATTTACTGTTTTAAGGGCTCCTCTATAAGTCATTGGTTTCAGTGGAGAAGCGTTTGCCTAATTTATTGAGGAAGCAATCAGTCACCAGAAAATACATCCCATACATTAAAGTAAGCCTTTGGGTCTCTGCCCAGCTCAACCAGCTGACCTGACAGGTCTCTGTAAGGGTAGCCCAGACTGCTAGTCCCTGACATTAGGTGGGGTTTTTTGGTTAGTGGCTTCAGAAGCACTATAGAAGTGCTAGCATGGGGAAGACGGAAGCCTTGAGAGACATCTGAGAGCACCTTGGACAGACAAAGGGGTTTGATCAGTGTGTCTGCTGTGGAGAGGACAAGGAGTTGTGGGCTTACATTGCAGAGAGAAAGAGATCCAGGTTAGGTTGTGGAAAAAACTATCTAACAGGAAGGATCACTATGGTTTTGAAATATATTATCTGAGTATACTAAGTATAGTTTAGTCAGTCTCTGGAAGTTTTAAGACCAGGCAGGATGTGGTATACATGTAGGTCATTGTGGTAGCTTGAAATGGATATCACTATGCCAAGCTTTTTACGCACCTTAAAAGAAACATCCAGAAAGAAGGAGGATGTTGAGGTTTAGAAAGATGAAGCTGCAGTCTCATAGCTTATAGTGGAGCCATCCCAGCCTTTGTGGCCCCAGGCTGCTTGCCCAACTGAGGGGATGGAAGAGGGGGCAGTCCATAACCACAACCCCATGCCCCTTGTCTCTTCCAGATGACATCCTTCACTGTAGTGAATCCACAGTTAAGGCCACACAGGGAATCCTATGATCCCTGCAAGACTTGTTAGTGAGGTTTGTCCTAAGTGGCTCTCACGAGTGCTTTGCAGGTCTCTCTTGTTGATGTCAGCATTTCTCCATCCCATCATTTGCCATAGGTGGGAGTTCCAGGAATCAGAAATGGTCTGTGTGTAACCAGATGTAACCGAAATGATTAGTTCATTCTTTTGTAACTAAGCAACATAGAGATAGGAGCCAGGTTAGACAATGCTTTAATATTGTGTTTGTACACCTATGGCTATGGATATGCTGCTATGCCCAAAGACAACTGGACAAGGAGTAGTACGGACATGCTGCTATGTTCCCAGTACAGCCCCAGCCCATCTTGACAACAAGTTGAGGGTGGTTAGAATAATTGGTTTGTGTTAAGGGTGCCAAATCACTGTTAGGGACCATGCACCATGAAGAAGGGAAGCAAGTTACATAAGCAAGGAGATATTGCGCGTGTCTAGAAGAAGGGGTCAACTAAAGAACACACCTGTACGACCATCAAGGACCACCAGAGACCCCCACAGAAGCCCCTCGGAGCTCAAGGATGCATGCGTAATGACCATGCAAATGTGATAATTAGTTCTGGGAAATAGAATGAATATGCATGATCATTCTGGGAAATTTGATGCATACGTATGTAATTGGACAATATAAGTTTTGGCTGATGTAACCTGTGGTATGCATGCTAGGTGGAACGATCCCCTGTGCATCCGCTGCCATAATAAAGAACGCCTGCTTCTTAATACTACATTGGTGTTAAGGAGTTTGATGCCTGATTTCAGTGACATGTGTCCTTCCAAATATTTTCTGGAGGGCAGGATTTGGGTATAGGTACTAGATAGTGAACTTAACTGCAGGAGATGAAGGAAAGTTAATGCACACTGATCTGATCCTGCTCTGTTGTTCTTGCCCAGCAATACGTCAGACCATCAGAGAACTATACTCCTTGCCACTGGTTTGAGGGGAGCACATACAACAGCTATTAGGAAGTGACTGCTGCAGAGTGCTTGCGACCAATCCTGCAGCACGTTCAAGAACAAACATATTTTACTGCAAACTGATCAGCTCTACAGAGATAGTTTTGTAGGTGACCTCTGCTCTTATGAGAGCTATTTACTTCTCATTCAAAAAAAGGCTAGCTGCAGCAGAATAAATAATAGGTTAAATAGCTTTATAAGGTATAATAACAGTCTAATGAAAACATTTCCAAGGTTGAACACTACTGCTTCATATGTGCTTTTTTGATTGAATGTCCTGAATTTGTACTCTTATGGACAATAGTAGAAGAAGAAAGAATGGAGTAATAGATATTCAGTATTGCAAACTTAAGTTATTTCACTTCACTGATTTTGATATTTTTCTTAACAGTAATCTCTGAAATACTGTTATGACTAACATCAACTTTAATTAAAAAGAAAAGTTGATTTTGACCCCTCATAGTCACAATGAAAACTGAACGTGTGAGCTGTGAGCAAAAAGGTACAAGACACATTCTTTTTAAAAAAAAAAAAAAAAAACAAAAAACAGAGCACCAAACTGCAAAACATATTTTTCTTTAACTTTCCTCCTTTTAAACTCATGTCATGATTTTGAGACTCATGATTCCTTGTTGCTGAAATCATTAGATTAAAAATACTGTGTATGTCAGCAGGCAAAGAGATATCACTTCTAATGGTCAGGTTTGTTCTGCAGGGGTGTTGTCATACTATTGATTTCTTTTGAAGTCTGCATCTTTACTATTGACTTTCCTAGCAGTGGAGATATTTCCTGTATTTTTGGTATCAGTCCTGCTGGGATCTGGAACTGAAGCACAAGCCCTTGCCCTTTTTATTTGTATTGTAAGTGTTGTATAGCAGCTACATAGCTGGTTGAACAATTTCTGTAAAACTGGAAAAAAGGACTTTTTTAATTAAAAACTCAGTTTTCAATTGAATGCTACATTCGTGTCAGAAAACGTGTCTGCTAAGTTGGGGAAATGTAATATTTTGGTCAAAACATTTAAAGTTCAAAGTCTTAAATAGTTAAACCAAGAAACTGTGTTTTCCTGAGTGCAGAGCCTCCAACATGTCTTTCTCTTCACCAAGGTTGCATCTCCATCACTTGCTGCATCTCCAGTAACTGCTCCTACTCTCATGAGCACCTGATAGACCATTTCCTTTCCAGAGAAGCACTAATGGTGCATCACAGAAAATGCATTACCCTCAAGATGCTTCATTTACAAAGGCATTTGAGGCATTTCAACTATAAGTCCCATGAGGTACCATGAAAGAGCTCGATATCCTTCCCAGTACTTTCTGTAATGGTTCCACTGTATACACTAATCCTTCCAAGTAGGTGTCTTAGTCCTGGGATTTTCTTTCTCATCCTATTGATCTGACAAAGTTATTTTTTAAGCTTCTTTGATATATTGTAAACCTTATCTACTCATTCTGGCTTTTGCTGGAGGCCAGTAGTTTGAGAAGGTTGAAATTCATTTTGCAGGTGTGAGGAAATTTATTCAAGCTGGTTCTTAGTCAATTTTGTGTCTTATTAATTGATGTTTTATCATTGTTGTACATGCATCCAGAGGGGATCTGCATTGGATCCCTTTTTATGGTGTAAAAATAAATAAAATTACATAAAGAGTCCCTGAGGGACCGTTCATCCCTTTCACCAGTAGAGTCTTCTGTAAAAACCGGTGTGGATTCTTCAGGGGTCACTAATTGTTCTAGAGGTCTGGTGGAGATCCCAGGAGAGACCTCACCTTGTCAGATACATCAGGTGTTAGTTTGCCCCTGGGCACATACCATGCGTATATGGATCTACTTGCAGTATTTGACATTTTCTAGTGCCATCTCTGGGTGTGCAGAAGCAGAACTGTGAGGGAGAGTCTAAGAACATTTTTCTTGGTGTGCCGGTTTTGGCTGGGGTAGATCTAATTTTCTTCATAGTAGCTAGTATGGGGCTATGTTTTGGATTTGTGCTGGAAACAGTGTTGATAATACAGGGATGTTTTCATTACTGCTGAGCAGGGCTTACACACAGTCAGGGCCTTTTCTACTTCTCACACCACCCCACCAGCGAGGAGGCTGGGGGTGCACAAGAAGTTGGGAGGGGACACAGCTGGGACAGCTGACCCCGACTGCCCAAAGGGCTATTCCATACCATATGACATTATGCTCAACATATAAAGCTGGAGGAAGAAGAAGGAAGGGGGGAACGTTCGGAGTGGTGGCGTTTGTCTTCCCAAGTCACCGTTACGCGTGATGGAGCCCTGCTTTCCTGGAGATGGCTGAACACCTGCCTGCCCATGGGAAGTGGTGAATGAATTCCTTGTTTTGCTTTGCTTGTGTGCGCGGCTTTTGCTTTCCCTATTAAACTGTCTTTATCTCAACCCGAGAGCTTTCTCGCTTTTCCAATTCTCTCCCCCATCCCACTGGGGGGGAGTGAGCAAGCAGCTGTGTGGTGTTTAGCTGCTGGCTGGGGTTAAACCACGACACTTGGAAATGGCAAGATGTCATTTCAGAGCTTCCAATCATGGACTCTACTTTGTGGGACTTCTTTAGAGGAACTTGTGTTTGCTTTCTTTAAAAAAAAGTAGTGAGTGGTAAGAGAGCACAGAGTTCGTTGCAGAGCACATGCTTTGTAGTATTTGAAATTTCTCCTCCATGGTAGCAACAGTGTTACAAAGCTGTGGGTTTGCCATAGCCAGACAGTTTAGTTAGCAGGACTTTACTTTTATCTGAACCTACCAACCATAAAAGAATCAGGTCTCCATAAATATGGTTTAAAAAAATTAACTAACTGGTGCTGATAGAAGCAAATATCTGCTAGACACACTCTCCATCCTCCTAAATGACATTCAGTTCATATCATGCATGTAACTAAGTGTTAAGATACCTCTTGAGTATTTTAAGGCCAAAGAGATCATTACAATTGATGATTTATGCTGTCAGTAAGCATATGTATTTCAGTAAGCTCACCACATCTCTTTCAGAAACATTTTAGACAATTGCTGCTTATTATGAGTTGTTTTTACTATTACTAAACCATTTATAATGTGGGGGTGAGTAGGAGCTTAGTATGGACCTTTTCCTTGAAAGCTTTTCTTAAGGGATCATTCACAGTGTGTACACACAGTGTCATTTAGTAAAGGTTCAGTTGAAGCTAATGTTAAACTCCATGCCTCTTTTTAACTAGTCAGCTGAGAAAGGAGTTTTGCACAGATTTTGCAGGTGACTGGGGTTTTTATTTCCACTGCATGTTTTCTCCATTTTCAATGCCTTTTTTTCTTTTTTATTTACTGGAACATATTTGCCTAGTCAAATCCTAGATGGGGTATGGAAATCTTTTGCTGAATCCCCAGAGAGCTGATTGGTGTGAAGATGCTTTTGTTTGAATAAGCACCATGTGTAAAATAAAAGCTTTCAGTAGTAATTTCCCTTTTGTGATTCCAGTTCATATGACCAGCACAGCCTCATATTGTGCACATTGTGAATATTTCTGAGATTTTTTACAAAAATACCCTTCATTTGAATGTATCCAGGGCTCATCATTTTTTGATCTATTTCTCATTTTCCTCTAACTTTTTTCTGTCTTCTGATTTCACTCCACAAGTTCCTTGCTTTCTTCCCATGTTGATAGAGGCTTTTTATGAATTTCTATTTCTTTCACATTCCTTCCTTCCCCCTGAGTTCCTTTTTTCCTCTTTAGTTCTTTGATTGCTGCTGCGGGCTAAGGTTATAATTTAGTCAGCCTGCTCTGCTCTGCTGCCTAAAAAAATCCTCTCTCTTCCTGGACAGTAAATAATTCTTGAGCTTGCCTGCCTGTCTTTTAGCTTACTTTTTATTACTATTATTATTATTATTATGGAGTCTTGTCCTGCTGCTAGTGTCCTCTTATCCTTTAGTGGAAATGCCTTCCTTCCTCTGGCCTCCCTGCCTTCCCTGCTTCATGCCATACACTTCTGTCCTGCATGATGTGACACAATAGAGTGGGATGTCTACTGTTAGGGATTGCAAAGAGATGATCAACGCCAGGGCCATGTCTTCAACACCTATTTAGACAGTGATACTTGCTCTGCATTTCCTATGTCCCCAGCAGTAATTTGAAAGTCTGAATTCTCATTTAAAAACTCAAGCCCTTGCAGAATGTTAACTGTGGTAAATCAGATGTTGATTTGTTTTAATGAAGTGTAAATGAGAGCCAGTAGTGGGCTAAAAACAACACAGGAGATGGAATGAGCATGAACAAAGGACCATCTGAGCAGGGGGTCCGGGCCACCTGAAAGATTATTGCAGTTATGGGTTGACTGATGGGTTGATTGATCAGGTACCTTAATGGATATTTTTATGGTGAATAACCACACAGGAAGTTTGTTTTCAGGATGGCCATTAGAGAGGTTTTTAGAAACGCTTTTGCAATTAAGGGCAACAGGTCAATGCTCAATTCCTGGGTCTGACATAAATATCGTGTAGGGTCCTCAGTAACTCGTTTAAACTCTTTATGCCTTAATTCTGTAAAATGGCAATGGCAATAACCTTTTTGCTGACCTCGTCCATTTAGATTGTGAAGCTTAGGAGCTGTCTGATTGAACAGCACCTAGGCAATAGATCTCCTGGTGCAGAAACTGCACAAAACATTTAATCCAGAATCTGAATGCCTCTTTTGGTTTGTGATTTCATAGTGTGATGAATCAAAACCTCTAGTTCTGCACTAGAGGTTTTCATGCTCTGCAGCTTAGCTGGAACTCAGATTGGGATTTTAATCTTGCTATTGAGACTCATTTGGAGTCTTCATGCCACAGATGACTTCACTGATATATGCAAGACAATACTGGGGAGCAAGGACTTGAGAGCAAATGTGAAAAATCTAAGTCTAGGATGCAATAACCATCAAGCAATTTTGTACACTTACAATTCAAAGATACATCTTCTATCCCCATTTTTTATAAAGAAACATAATTATCCACATGCACCTCTATATCTCTGCTTACCATCTTAAGGAGAGACACTGCTGATGCATTAATAAAAAGTACCCTCAGCCCAGAAGCAATAAGGAAACTAAAACTGAAAGAGATCATTGCACATCACAGAGAACATGTTCAAATTCATCAATCCAGAAGTTATACAACTTGCAGAATGAATAGATATGAATTAGAAGGAGTCAGCCTCTCCCTGCTATGAACAGGTTTGGGAGTCTCAGGAGCATTTCTAATATCAAGAGACTCATGTTTCCAAAACTGTACCTGGCACTAGATGGCTGTCTGGTTGCCACAACTGTAAGAATAAACTTCCAAAGTGTGAAGCACAAACACAGGCATAGCCTGGGGAAGCTGATTGACTTGGTTAATGTAGGCAGTCTCGTCCTCTTTCACATGTCACTTTATCTGACCTAGCTTCTCCAGAATTATAACTGCATTTCATTCAACGAAGTGCAGCAGAGGTATAAAGTGGCGTTTGTTTCAACCAAGCCTTCAGCAAAAAATCTGTATCCTCTCCAACTTCAGGGAATAAAAACATTTTATAATTCCCAATTTTTAGTGAGGGTAAGTACTAATTCTTATCTACCTACTACTCCTCATTCTTTTGCAGCAAAAAAGGTATCCATTCACTGTATTTGTCCCAGCCTTATTAGGACATCAGCCTCTTTGTCTACTGATATTTAGGAAATCAATCTTTTTCTTGCCAATACCTAGGACAGAATTTTAGTATTTCCCAAATAATCACCAAACCTTTGTATGAGAAAATCTGAACTCAAACAGAAATATGTTCTCTTTCACACATTTATGTAACCCGTGACAGTGTGTGTAAGACCTACTCTGGTATTACCAGTTGTTATAATACCAGGTTCAATGGCTGGCTTTTGCTATTGAGTGTTGTGCTTCTAGCTTTTGAGGTTGTGTCCTGGTTTCAGCTGAGATAGAGTTAATTTTCTTTATAGTGGCTGGTATGGGGCTATGTTTTGGATTTGTGCTGAAGACAGTGTTGATAACACACTGATGTTTTAGTTGTTGCTGCACTGGTCAAGGACTTTTCAGCTTCCCATGCTCTGCCAGGTGCAGAAGAAGCTGGGAGGGGACACGGCTGGGACAGCTGACCCCAACTGGCCAAAGGGCTATTCCATACCATATGATGTCATGCTCAGTATATAAAGCTGGGGAAGAAGAAGGAAGGGGGGACATTCAGAGTGATGGCGTTTGTCTTCTCAAGTAACTGTTACGCGTGATGGAGCCCTGCTTTCCTGGAGATGGCTGAACACCTGCCTGCCCATGGGGAGTCGTGAATTAATTTCTTGCTTTGCTTTGCTTGTGTGCACGGCTTTTGCTTTCCCTATTAAACTGTCTTTATCTCAACCCTTGAGTTTTCTTACTTTTGCTCTTCCGATTCTCTCCCCCATCCCACTGTGGGGGAGTGAGCGAGCGGCTGTGTGGTGCTTAGTTGCCGGCTGGGGCTAAAACACGACAGGTTGCTAGTTCAAACTTTTTTTAATGCTATATAAGATGGTGCCATCACAGATTTGTGCACACACATTTCTGTTTGCATACATGTAAATAACTTTTTCTCTAGTATATAGTATACTAGAGAATAAAGAATACACTATACTAAGGCATGTGCACTCCTTTTACATATGTACATAGGCATATGCAGCCCCATACACATACACTCTCCTATTGTTAATGTGTTTAAGAAAAAAATCTTTGTGCCATTCACTACTGCTTGGTAGCTCTTGATATTTTTTAGCCTTTTGAAAAATCTCAGATGCTCAAAGGCAAAAAATCTCAGGCGAGAAAGAGTAGAGATGGAGGTTTTTCTTTTAAGACAATAATGAAAAGCAGAAGAGATTGGAGCAATGTAGCATGAGTAATTCTCATTTCTTACTCTCTTGTTTTCTTTGCAAGATTCATTCAAAACTGCACCATTGATGGGTAAGTTAACATGGGTAGAAATGGAATTTAAAATGGATTAAATATCAATTTGAAGTTAACAACCTAAGAATCGGCCAAATCCACAGAGATTACTGAAACAAACGTCAAAAGACACATTTCAGGACAGATAGTGTTAGGAATTTAAAAGGGAATTTGCTATTGATTCTGGGCTGCCTTCTGTGGCAGTCCCATTATTGCTCAAGTCTGAATGGCTTGAGATTTCCCTCACACTGCTTTCCTCATGTGTTGTATCTTCCTAGTCCCCTATTGCTCCTTCCTACCTCTTTCTCAAAAATGTTACTATTTTCCAGTGGGTAGAATAGAGTGGAAAATTGCTGGGAACCCTCCAGAGAAAGCCTGATCAGCTCAACCTGCAAGGTCAATTGCAAAAAGATCTTAATCCAAGAAAGTCAGTCAATAGTTTTTAGGAATTTATCCTAGATGAGATATGAAAGACTTCTACATGATGGAGTATGAAGTTCCCAGAGCTGATGAATGAAACAGAACTGCTTAGGCTTCAAAGTCAATGAACAAGCACTGGGCATTGGCCTTTTGGGGGGTGCATTTGCCCAGTACTGTGGGTTTTAGGTGACTCATCAATGTTGCAGTAGTGGCACCAGAGAAGAAAGAGTGATGAGCTTTCTTCCTGTGTTTCAAAAGATGGAAAACAGAAGGGACAAGATTCTGGAAATGGATTTCTGGCTGGGTAGGGACTTCTGTAAAACTTGCACTGTGCTTTTTTGGTAGCAACCATCAATTTTGCATCATCTCTTTCTATTCAGTAAATGAGGAAACAATCTTATAAAGGTTGTCATACTGGCCAGGCTGATCAGGAACAGACTGAAGAAACAACATAGGAAGGAGGGAAAAGATCAAAGATGCATTATTTTGGCACAAAATTAAGATATTAAGAAAAAAATAAATGAAACACAAAGAGAGTTAGAAAGACTGGACTGTGTCCATACTCCAGTACTGGGAACTTTGGTAACAAACAAATGTAATTTTTCATTTATGAACACAAATTTGTTTTGATGGGTATTCCTCAAGTCTAGTAAGAGTGTTTACATGCTGAAATTATGAAAATCACTATTTATAACCAGTTTAGGAAGACTCAAATTGGCAAAGTTGACTTTCTCAAGAATATCACCATCTGTGACATTGACAGCTTTGAGAACGATCTTCTATATTTACAGATCATATTAAAATACTCAAGGAGTAAGATGGACATTTGTTGCTGCTATCAACTATCACCCACCAAAGCACAAGAGAACAAGGTAAACACTTCCTTAAAGATCCCTCTGTAAGGCATAGGGGTGGAAATTGTTATGGGGAGACTGGCATGTTCAAAGTTTCACACTGATAATACTAAAATATCCTTTATAGTGCACAACAATTATATTACATTCAACACTGGGGAATTCTGTATTACATTTTATATTCACAGTCAAAGAGAAACTGATCTGGGAACCATGAGCGAGGTGTGCATCATCATGTCTTCAATGCAAACAGAATAAATTCAAAATCATTTATATTTATACCTTGTGCTTTAAAAAGGTCAGATTCTCAGAGACAGAAACAATTATGAGCTAAATTTGCAGGGAGAAAGAATTTAAATGGAAAAATGTAAAAAATAATTGGACTTGTTTATGGACATTTTACTGGATACCAAAAAGTCACAATCACGTACTTTGAGGAAAACACTATGTTGCTTAAAAACGCCCCCAACTCTGCTTCGAATGAAAAGGAAAATAGCCAAATCTGAATGTGTGTGTGTATATATATATACATGTATATATATGTCTATATGAGTGACAAATGGAAGCAAAAAAGCACGTGTAGAAATTTGTAGTCAGCAGATGTAAAGATAACACCAACATTTTTATATTTTTTTAAAGTATGTCAAAAACATGAGAAACATTACACTAGCATTGTTACATTACTGGGAATTCTCAATAATACTGGAATAAAGTTTAGTAATGTTTTCTGTTCCTGGGCTCAGATAAAATTAATATTAATATCAGATGATGATCACAATGAAGAAATAATTTCAACTCCAACAAAAATCTAGGATAGTGTCAAACAGAACTTTTAAAATTGGCAGATACAGATAGCTTGCAGCTAAGAAAAAAAAAAGAAAAACAGTAGTCAATGTCTGTTAATATTGACTGATTCTAGGAAGGCAGAGCGTATCACAGAGAACTTGAATAAAATCACCACAATACCTATATTGAAAAAAAGAAAACGGGATTATTTAGGCAATTACAAGTTTGTCAGCCCACCATCAGTTCTGGGCAAAATAAAGGCATGCCTGAGACATGACTCTGGTAATAAAAGAGTTAATGAGGGGGAAATAACAAATGCCGATCAACATGTTTTTATGAAAAAGTGTCTTGTTTAACTGAATTGATACTATTTTTCAAAATGAAATTTAATGTCTGTTTTATAAATGTAATATTGTTGATATAATAGACGTGTCTCACACATTTGGAGTGATACTCACATGATGTATTGGTTTGTAAGCTAGAGTGATACAAAATCAATGAGGCACACATTCAATGCATTGAAACCTCATTAAACAACGGATCTCAAAATCTAATTACAAAACGAGAATTTTTGTCAAATGTCTGTGTTTCCTACAAGAATCTGCTCAGACCCACACTATTCAACAAATACATCAACAACTTGGAAATAAAAATTAGAACATAACTATGGATTAAGCCTATAAATAACACAGGCTTGGGGGGATCGTGAAAGGGAACAGATTGCTGAATGATCCAGCAGTTTGAAGATAGCAGGCAAACAGTATGTGTTTCAGCTGAGCCAAATCTAAGTTTATATGTCTAAAAAATAAAAATATAGGATATGCACATAGTATAGAAGATTTCTGAAGGCAGTGGCAGAAAAGAAGTCGTGGGGGTCATAGTCTTCATGCTCACTGAGCGTGGTTCAAAAAGCTAGTGTAATCTTTGAATGTTTAAATGTGAGAGAACTCAGTAGGAGTAGTGAGGTTAAATTAACTCTGCATTTGGCACTGGTGAGATTGCTGCTGGAATACGATTTTGTTCTGGTGTCTACACTTCAGATGGATATTGATGAATTGGAAGGGATTCAGAGAAGAGCCATATGAATGCGTACAGGCTTGGGAAATGTGCCTTGTTGTGAAAGACTCAAGCAACTCTAGTTATCAAAGAAGGCTTAGAGGGTGACTTGATTGCAGTCTAAATATATCTGCAGGGGGAAGGGAAAGGGCAGAAGGAATAAATTTGATAAGGCTCTGCAGTGTAACAAAGGTGACACAATGACTGGTAGTTGAAACAAGACAAATTCCAACTAAAAATGACGTGCAAATTTGAATAGTGAGCAAATTAACCACTGGCACAACTTGCTAAGGGCTGCAGTAGATTTCCTATCATTGGAAGTTTTAAATTCAACATTGGATTTACCTTTCCTAAAAAGGAAAAAAAAAAGACAAGAAAAAAACACTCTGGTTCATGGATTTGGAATCAAAATGAGTAGCATGAAGACCTGTGCCTTGTGTTATGCATGTCACACTAGACAATCACTGGAGTCCTTTCTGCCCTTAAAAAAAAATCTATGAATCTTTTTCTCCATACTGACTTCAGGGGATGAAATTGAGCCAAGAGAAATAGAGCCAGAATAGAAAGTAAAAGCCTCTAGCAGTGACTTCCATTAATTTCTGGAATGGTCTCCCAAGAGAAGTGTGTGTGGGGGGGCTTACTAGGTTATTTAAAAGGAAGGTGGTAAATATAAGGGAAGAAATATCTCAACATTGAGACAGCAGCCGGGGTAATAGGCTCAGGCATCTTTTCTGACCCTGTTTTTTATACTGCTGAGCATTTAACTGAGCCATAGCTGGAAATGAAACTTAGTGTCTCCAAAATTTGCTTTATTCCCCACAGCTGTCAGTACCAGATGTTTGTCTGTCCTGTTAGGAGAAAGGAAGCCCACCTTTATGGGCTCTAGCAGTGACCACTGTTCTCACCACTACTTTATAGCATAAATTGAGAACTGAAAGACGGATTTGACCAAATATGCAAATATGGCCAAATATGTTTCTGTCCTTAGCAGAAACATGAGCAGCCATGGAAGAGACACGAGGACACTGAGAATGTTTCTCTGCCCTGTGTTGACTGGGGGTTTGTTTGAAACCCCTCCCTCTCATTATTCTCCCAGTAACTCTTCACCTCCCATCCTGTCCCAACCTCTTCCTTTTAGCGTCTTTTTCCACGTGCTGCCATCTCTTCCTTTCTGAGGACAGCCTGTTTTTTAGGGGGACATTAAAGCAACGTGTCTGGTTTAGCCTGGCAGAACAATGTCTGAAGTACATTGCTTTCTGTTTATATCTCACTAGGTAAACATTATGGAGGAAGACAGGCTATTTCAGTTAAAAGTTAATACTCCCGCAAAAAGAAATGGACATAAATTTTCTACAATCAACATTCTGCAGTGGTCTCGCAGAATCTAGAAGAGAGAAAAACCTAAATAGCTTTAAGATAGATCCTGATATTTTTATCAAGTGATTACCTGCACTAGCAAAGAACTCGTGTAGCTGAGACTCTTTCAGGTTGTATGTTTCTGTGAAACATACTCCATTTCTAAATTTGCATTACATATTCCTCTACTTCACTAGAGAGGGGCTGTGTATTTCATATACAGTGTAAATCCATAAGTCTAATGCTGTCTATCGTATTTAGAAATTCACTGCTCTCATATTCATGACATGCAAGCATCTGTCACTCAAACCCGTTCATAAATCCAAATTCACTAATAGGTCTCCTGCATGTTCCTATTTATCACGAAGCAGAATGGTGACCCTGGACATAGAAGTAAATGACAGCAATAATGCAGTTGCAGCTTATAAAGTGGTAACAATTCTGGTATACCAAAAAGCTGAAATTTCAAAGTTAATAAAAACTCCCCAAACCCTGCATGTTAACGGCAGTCTTTTGCAGTGAGAGGAAAATTAATTTCCCTAAAAAAATCAAAGAAGAAACAAACATATCTTTTTTTCCCAAACCCAGTTTATGACCATAAAGCCTAAAAACACGTTCAGTTTTTATGATCCCCACAATATAAATTGCCAGACCTTTAGGTTTCTGTCTGTTTGTTTTTCTCTTGGAGGAGAAAATAAAGAACAAAATTATGTGTAAGACTAAAAGGCTTACACATTTTTTTCTTTTTTTCTCCGATTTTTTTTCTCTGGAAAAAATTTTTTTTCTCTGGAAAAAAAATCAGTGTTGTTATAATCCATGTTCAGGCTGTGACAGTTGTTGTCTGAATTTTAGGGATTCTGAGTGTTGGTGGTTCCCTCCAAAAGCAATGGGATACCTGTGAGTAGGGACTTGGGATTTTACCTGGGACTGAGATTTCCGATTGAAAGTTGTTAAGGAATTGCTGAGCAATATTTGCTGTAAGTCACAGATACTGGTATTCTTTAACCCTGGTCTCCTGAGGTTGCTGAGCTCTGCTGGCTTGTGCTCCAGGGGAAGTTACAGTGGTTTTAGTTTTGTAGCTAATTGACTGAGGCTACAGTAGTAACTTGCTGTTGATGAGGTTTAATTGAAAGTGCAGGGCTTGCTGCATTTAACACCATGTTCTGAGCATAAGCAAAGTGCTCACCACAGCCGACTGCATTGTGGGCTAATGCCAGCTCTCCCATCCCAAGCTAAAAAACCATGGTCTTTATGAACAACAAGAAAACCCAAATAGCACTGAGTAATACCTCAAGGGGAAAAAAAAGGAAAGGCTTATAGTCTTTGTGTGTGTGAAGGGTTTCTTTTTTCCTCCCTTTCAGAGCATGTTTAAGTCGCTTCAGTGTGGCAAAGGGGTAGGTCACCTTGTTCGCTAGACCCCAGCATTAGGATTGGATTTGACTCTAGCTGAGAATCAGTGTAACTCAATACCCATCAGACATTGGTGACACTTAGGTGTGGTCTTGAATATTTTTCCATCCCCTTTCTGGAGAAAAGTGAGGATTTAGATACCAACAAGCCTGCAACTATCAGCTTAGGAGCACGGCTGGTTTCAGGCTCCCTGCCCAAGAGCTCTGTTCTGTGGGGACGTACTGGTTTTGCTCCATGGTAACTCAGGAGTTTCTGCCCTGTGCAGTTAAAATGTAAGTGATTTACGTCATCTCAGTGAGGGTGAAGCTCCTCAGGGAGCAGGATGTTGCAATTTGGAGTGCAGCAATGCCAAAATATTTTAAAGTCTGAGCTTTAGCCAATTACTTTTCAAGGACAGGGTATTCTCAACTTGCTCCCAGTGTCTCTGCAGCAAGCACATCTCTGACTCATCAAAATCTTCCCAAAGCCAAATTGATTTCTTTTTTTCTTTCACTTTGGCCACTGAAGTCAAACAAACAAATATGATTGCCCCTCCCAGCAGGCAGCTTATGATGGCTGTGTGGCAGCCCCATGGTTTGGGAGATGACTCTCCTCTAAGGTGGCTTTTCTCCATAACGCCAGGGACCAGCTTTTCAGAGCTTCCCCTGGGCACCCAGGAGAGTTAGAGCAGAGCCAGGAAGGATTCCCTTTGACCACCCACCTCAGGTCTCTTGTTGCTAAGTGTTTTGTGTAATGTACATCCATCCTGAGTCTTGTCCCTCATGTCCTGGTGCCTCTGGTGATGTTTTGGGGATAGATCTAAATGTAGCCCTCTCAGACTTAATCCTCATATTTTCTGGAGTGATACAGGAAAAGCTGACAACTTCTGGTAGGCCATAGTGTATTTTACCACCTTTCTTGACTGCAAAGAAAAGGATATTAAGGCATTGATCATATCAGATTTCCCCAAAGCTGTGCACCTTTCTCTTTGTCCTTTTACACAGGGTATCCCACCAGTCTCCTCAGAAATAGAGACCCATCTCTGAAGATAAATGGTGCCTGCAGAAATATAGAAAACTATGTCTTTTTTGTATTAAGTGAAACTTTTTGGAAGTTATTCTGTGATTTAGTCTGGGCCTTGAGCATGTTTAGAGGCAGATTCCTACCACAAAGCTTAGAAGCAGATCTGGAGTCTAAAGCTTGTACATAAGAAATGTAACTCTGTATGAGCCCAGTTCCAGACGTGAGACACTTTCAAATAGTGCATTACATTTAGATTCAGATTTAAAATACTCCAAAATGTTAGTTTGCTAAATATTTTCCTTTACATTCAATCTCTATGCACTACATATAGTACAAAAGACTGTCTGCTTAATCTTGTACAATTCTATTTTTAGCTCAGGAAACCTTATGTTTCTATTTTCCTGATTATGCCAGCACTGATCACAAATCTGCTTCATGATATGCTTAAAAAGATACTGTGCTCCAGTTTCTGGACAGTAACAAAATGCGCACAACATTAATGCCTCAGAGACTAAAGCATGGGAAGGATCATGGAAGTAAGGATGGGAAGACAAGGATAAGGAGACTAAGGATGGGAAGAGACATGGAGATAAAATTTTGCTGGTAGTCTTAAAAAGCAAGTCCCTTCCAAACAAGGGTGAAGAGCACTGGTAATGAGAGGAACCTGCTCTCCCTTTTTCCATCTATTTTCCACGCAGCAGATTGATAGAGATTTTCATCCTCCAGCTGTAAATCTAAAGTCATATACTAGTGCACACTCACACAAAAATCACTTAAAAAGAACATAATAATCCTATTTGCTGGATAATTAACAATGAGCAATATCATTCTGTGCTTTATATTTTCATTGAAATTCTTTATCTCATAGTATGGACAGAAAATATATTTCAATTATACAGCTATGCATGTCTTTTATATTAGGTGGAAATGTTTTAATAGATGTTTCAGTTATCCATTTATTGATCTTAATGTATTTTTAATATTCAGGCACCAGTCTCTGCTAACTGAGATATATCTGCTTTTCCCTAGTTGAGTTCTACAAATTAAAAATAATTCTTTCTCTCTTCTAATAAGTAGTATATGGTGGGCTTCTGTCTTGTGGGCAATATCTGCTGTGAGCTGCCTTTTAATTTATGAGATTAATCTGTGCTCACAAAGGGAGATCTGAACGTGAGTAGCAGAATTTGGCTATAGACTGCAGGAGAAACAAGATCAGAAAGAAATGTTGACCTAGGATTTTTTGCTGGGGCGGACCTCCTTTATTGTGGTCTCTATAGGAGGCCACAATTGTCTATAGGATCTCTAAGGATCTAGCTGAAGATTCTTACTTGGGAACAGTGACAACCTCTGTTTGGGCTATTTTCAGTGTTTGTGATTACACATACTTAATTTAGATAGCTGAATGTCGGAGGATTTGCTTCTCATCCATTCTGACTGTGCTTTCTCCACCTATGGGGCCTCACTGATTCCTGATTTCAAATGCTTTGCATCCCAGTAATTCCAGAGGGATGACCTCTGGGCCAAAATACACCTTCCATGAAGCACTGGACATCAACTTGCTACAAGCATTTCTAGTCAGTTACAAAAGGATTAAAAATCAGTGGGGAATTTTCTCTTAGCCTTCTGATATAGACAGGGATGATAAGGACTAAATTCTGCATTATTTTTGAGTGTAGATATTTTGGCCTCTTGAGCACTGGGATAACAGAGAACCTTCATCCTGTGATGATCTGGTTTGCTCCAGCAGTTACCTTTACATTTTGTGTCTTGATCTGTTTCTTGGTCAATGGGAATCATAATGCCTGTTTTGTAAAGTGTTTTCAGATAACCGGCTCTCTGAAAGGGCTGTGGATTGGTCATGGTTATTTCCTATGCTAAGGTTCTCAAAGGAAATATCCTTTCTCCTGGTGAAACTGGGAGCTGATTGTGTTGAATTACTTTGAAAGTATCATCTTTGATAGTCGGGGTAAAGACATTTCCAAGAGTCCCAACATGGGATGCTAGCAATGAAAACAAAAATGTGATGAGATTTGATGGACAAAGGCAAAACACAGTAAGAAAACCATCCAAAGAAGGTTTTAACTTATTCACACTGGAGCCAGGAATCACAAGGAACAGTAACAGTAACGAAAATAGTGGAAGGAAGATGTCTGTGTGTCTTCCACTTTCACCTTGGCAGACAGTGAGCAATGAGCGGAGCCAAGGAGGAAATGAAGGAAATTGTAGGTGCAAATGACAAACTTAGTATCAGATGAAATATTGGAGATATTAGAAGTTCTGAGCATGAAGCCAGAGGGTGGGAAAAGACATTACAGGTCCTTTGAATGGCACAGCAACCAACACAGTAGTAACTGTGACAGATTTTTGAGTTTAGTGAATTTGCTTAAGTAGATGGAGATATTGTTTCTTGGTAACACTTTTTGCCCCCTTCTCTTCACTTTCGAGAATAATGAGGACAAAAAATTGAGGGGAGAAAACTTTCATCATAGAGAAAAGAGAAGTCCCTTTTGCAATACCTTTTACCTGCTCATTTCCAGCCTGGAGGTTGCTGCCAAGTATTTTTGGTCTCTAGTCATGCATCTTTAATCAGGGAATGATTCACCAGGAGAGCAGGTGGCTGTGACCACCCTCTGCCCTGTATGAATCCACTGGGTAACCACCACACCCCTGGGAACCGTGAGTCCATGATTAGGGGGTAGCATCATCCCTAGGGGTCTCCAGGGAAATCAGAGAGATCTTCCATTTGCAACCCAGACCACTTCTGCTCAGGAAGCTGAGGGAAACAGCATCTTTTTCACTTCCATGAACTCAGTACTTAGCTGATACACCTGTCATCTATCCTAGCAGCAGTATACTGCAACCAATTTTATTTCCTAAGCCTGTCACCTCCTAGTTCATATCAATTTCAGTCGTATGCTGATTATCATTATAGGGAAGAGTTTATTCCCCATGTTGATATTTTATGGAGCATTGACATGCTTTGCCACCTCAGTGCAGGACTGGCTCATGAGGCAGAGAGTTAATATCCTCATTTATACTTACACAAAGCTGAGGATACTTTTCTTTTCACAGAAATATGCCAGCAGGGTGTAAACAGGGTACTTTTCCCATACAATATAAAAATGATCTTTCATTGTTCTGTGAACTTGGGGTTCTGGATGCAGAATGTGAGAGCATGTTCTTGCAAACTGAAAAAAACAAGCTCCAAAGAACTTGCTCTCATCTCATACTAGGGAGAAATAAGAGCTAGTGCCCCTTGTATAATTAGCTGACCCACAAGTGCAAGGCAAAAGGTGGGAGCACCAATACATGAATCTATAAAATAGACTGTTTTATTAGTGAACTGTCATATTAGTGGTCATAATGATGCTGACAGAGGGGAAACAGTTTGTTGCACTTGGTAATATGCTAAATTAAGAACTGAGAAACATGGAATCCATTCCTAACTCTTCCAATTTGTGTGGTTTTGGCTTGCTTCCTTTCTTTTAACCTGTGTCCCTCCTCCAGGACTCCCTCTATCTCAGCAAGTTCCTTTGTAAGCTCCACTGTCACCAAACACAACACAAAAAATATGCAATTCCGTTGATGAACTCTACATTATGCTATGTTATATGTAATAATGCAATTGGAAGGATAATCATGCCTTTGTGTTAATCCTCTTGTAAGAAAAACCTGTAATCTCTTAGAACAGAATGTATAGGCTATTAACTTGTTCCTACACTAGTCTTTTTTACAGCAGGCCATGGGCCATTAACAAACAGACATGTTTCTCATGGTTTTCCCAAACATTAAAAAAAATGTATCTGCATGAGCAGAGGTGAAAGTTTTAAAACTATAATACTTCCCGATCTATAAAAATGGCAAGTTTATAATTGAATATTTCTAGGGCACTTGTTCCTTTATCATGTAGGTATTTTAAAGATGACATGATATAATGTCTATGTATAGTGGTGGAAGCATTTGTGTACGTGTATGTGTCTGTGTGTATGTTAAGCTTACTAATGCATTTCTAGAGGGTGACAACATTGTGCCGTTAGCTCTCCAGCAATTAGCTAGAGAGGGGGCCCTTAAAATTGTGGCAGTGATTCACACAGAGAAGACAGAAAGAGCACAGAAATTCCGGGATTCAGCTAATTATAAATAAAAAAATAAAAATTGTAGACTGAGGAAAGAGGTGAAAGGTTCAGAAAGAGCTCAGGAGTACAGAGATCGACATCAACCAGAGAGACCCAGCCTGTTGCTGCATCACGCATTTACAGGGAAAGCTGGTGAATATCTTCTGCTGAAGCTCTGCCCAGATGGAGGGATGGATGTGAATAAGGGAAACATCCTCACTGTGCCTGTGAGTGCCTTGTGGATTTAGGCAAGCTAGCTGGTGCTGGAGTGAGCCTCTGAAGAAGGACACTTCAGATACAACAGAAGACCTCCTCCATGAGGAGGTCTAAAAAAGGAGATAAGAACTCATTGATTGTGGAGAATAATCTTACAATAAGAAGCACTGGGGGCTGGGGTGGCAGGCAGGCAATGAGATACGGGAAGTGTGTTGCAATCATATGCACCTTACCACTTTCAGAAGGATCCCTTCAGGCAGGGCTGACAAATCACCCACTCTGTGGCCCAGGCAGCTTCATCTACCATCCTGGAGTACTCACTAGGTCATGAAAAAAGGCAGGAATCTTGGTATATATGATTTTGGGAAATGAATGTATGCAGACAGACTGAGACTGAAGGTGGCAAGGTTTGTTAACCAAGTTCTGCATCAGTACAAGTATTGGTTACTGGGAGTGAAAATGGTGCTTAGAAACGCATTTATACTTTGATGACACATATACTTGTCTTTCTCTGGCACCACAAGTAGCTTCTGTCCTCTGTCTCTTGGGGCCAATGCCAATCTCGTTGTTTTTCAGTTGTACCAGTTTTCTATTCTGGTTCTCCACCTAGCCTCACAAACTCTCATGCTGGCACCACGGTGGTGTACAGCAGGGGTAAGAGCAAGCAGACAGGCATGGAGAAGGAATATCAAAAGCTGCTTAAGCACTACTGATACCATCTTCTAACCATTGCTGGATGAGAGATTGAAATGGCCTCTTTTGGTACAGTTGGTACCCGCCAGAAAGGTTCTCTATTTCTGTGCCACTTACAAAGCTGTCTTTGCCTAGGATAGGAAGACATTTTTAATGAGCTCTTCAGAGTTAAAAGAAATAATTAAAAGTGAGGACCCTTTACCTTCTGCAGAGTTATGGACTCGCTTTGTGTTTTGACAATACTAGCAATGTCATCCCCTGTCTTTTGAAGATCAGTTGTTCCCTGTGAGTTCATCTTAACATCATTGTCACTTCTACCAGCACCTCCTTACCTTTGGGAGAGTGCTAGAAACCAAACTGCCTACCGCTAGCACTTCTTCCAGAAGACTGGACTCTTTCTCCTGAATAGGAAATTGGTGTTTGTATTTTCCTTTCCAAGACAAATGTATGTCAAACTGGCAACCTAAGAAAGAGGCCCATCAAATTCTTACTTAAATCCATGCCTCTGCAGCTAATGAAGTTTGGAAGAATGTCACCTTGCTAGAATTGGTGCTGTGTTGACTTTTTCCTTTCTAATGGGAATGGCTGGATTCTAATTTAAGAACCTCTATAATTTCCTTAGCTGTCATCCCAAATGGTCTCTTTCAAATGCTACGATCAATGTGAACCTCCTATTTCCAATAAAGGAAGTTCTGAACTCAGGAGTGCCAACTAGAAGGGATGAGCAAGAAATCACAAAGCACTGAAAAAAACAAAAGCCAAAAGCAAAAAGCAAAAGAAAAGCCCGTGTCATTATACAGCT
Organism: Mycteria americana; assembly: GCF_035582795.1. Lineage (NCBI taxonomy): Eukaryota > Metazoa > Chordata > Aves > Ciconiiformes > Ciconiidae > Mycteria > Mycteria americana. The sequence continues at coordinate 12,981,576 of NC_134370.1, forward strand.
ACAGTAATCTGTGGCATGTGTGGTCTTTTCTAATTACTAACTAACACAGAAGCTTGTTTATAGATGGACTGGAGATAGCAATTGCTTACTGTCAGTGCCTTAGCAATTGTTAAACTAATTATACCCCTTCCTAAATGCAAATAGTTAACAGCAAGTATCTTCTCAGCCTTTTATTCATCTGTTTATCATTTTGGAAACAACTGGTTTATCTGGGCATGGGCACATCTGAGCAGGAAAATCAGGCAATAATTACAGAAATCACAGATGTTCGAAACAGTCTGCACCAGGGGAATTTCTTCCTGGAAGTCTGCAGAAGTTTTGCCCCTATTTTTTACAACATCTGTTAGAACAGTTGGATTTCCCAGGCATAATGCCCATTGTAAGGTCTCTGAAAGTATTTTGCTCCTGGGATAGGATTCAATTCCATATTAAGACACATTCATTTAGGTGTCTGCTTATCTAGATGTTCACTGGGTGCCTCTTGCAGTCAGTGGAGATGTAGTCACTATAGGGAGTGGAGTCAAGAGAGTTGTTCAGTTAACTGAATATAGATGTAAACTTCAGAGGGAGCTGAGCACCCTTCCATAGTCAACAGATGTTATTGGTTAGATCCCCATCAACTCTAATGGAAATATAAGCTCTTGGCTCATGCCTCAACCCAGTTCTGTTGGAAGTAGAGGCATTTGAGATTGTAGGGTATTCAAGACATCCACATGCAGCTGGTACAAATCCAGACCTGCACCATCTTGGAGGAGCAGCAGGAGTGCAGGAAGGATAGCACAGTGCAGCTGAAATGACTCCACCCGGTACCAAATTCCACCTCTAATCTGGAACTGAACATCCCATCTAGAGTTTTACCATCATGGCCTTTGTGATGGTCCTTGGCTCAAAACACTTGAAATGGTATTTGTCTAAATATCTACACTGTGGATGTCTGCCTCTTAAGCTGGACATCCTCTGCTGCCTCTGGAGTTCATGGACAGAAGGGATACTTTAAGAATATGTTTTATATATCCTACTCTGAAGGAATATTTAAAAATGAAATAAATCATAATCTGGAAGTACCTGTTTCTCTCCAAGTGAAAAGAAATCAAGAATCATCTTGAAACCCAAGATTATTTTCATCGCACCAGCTTAATAAAGCATGTATAACTGCACCCAGTGCCTAGCTTCCCATTAAATCCGTGGCACTCCTCTAAGTGCAGTCAGTTGGGTGTGATCCATCAGTTCATCCACAGATTAAGAGAGGTATCCACTCAGGATGCAGCAAATCATTTCCCAAACTCCAGGGGTGATACTGAGCAGGTATCATTGGTTATAAAGAGAGGAGAAGGTCTCTCACATTGTACAAACTGTGCTGAGTCTTATGAATTTTGTTACACAACGTCTTCTTGAGCAACTAATTTCCACTCATGTCACAGGAAGTTTTAATGCTCTTAAGCAGGTGTTAGGAGCCTAAATACTCTGTACTATGGAGAGCTGAAGGTTGCCTCTCCAGTCTCTGCCATTAATCACCAAAATGCAATGGCTTAGGGAATGAATCCCTTAACTTAAAGAAGACACTGGGGTTTACATCCAGAATGAGGAAAACCTCCAGGTCCCTGCCTATCCAGTAAAATATATATGGTTTTCTCTTCTTTCTTTTTGTTTTGTTTTGTTTTGTTTTTTTTTCTTTAGAATCCAAATACTGTTTGGAATCAGAGGTTTCAGGCAGTCATCAAATTGAAAAACAACAGTTCTTTAGCCTTCTAATCAAGGCACTTAGTTTGCAAAAGATTTCCACTGTACATTTTCTTGTGGAGAAACAAAAAAAACAAACAAACATTTGTTGAAACATTTGTTGTGGTTCATCAGGGCTGAACATGTTAAATGATTACATTTGCATTTCAAACAGTAATTAATGTCTCAGTGGGTCATTACAAGCAGCTCATACAGGAGCATAGGTAGGATATTGTTGAAGAGGGAGGGCTATCTGTGCCACTTGTGAAGAAGAAGGAAAGGGTTAGACAAGAAGGTGCTGCTGGATTTCTCCTGTAGTTTTTGGATTGCATGGAGGGTTTTCCAGCTTGTTGGACAGGCAGCCCACACCTGACTGGGTTCACCAAACACAGAATGTTGCAGTGGAAAACTGCATAGGATGCCTCTAGGAGTGTCTCTAAGGTGCTTGCAGCTGGAGGAGCTCTTGGAGAACTGTTTGAAGTCAGAGAGTTTAGAAAGAAGTGTTCTGTCCCCACACTGCATTTGCCTATGGGAAGTAAAACATCTAAACCAGTCCAGGTGTATGCCCATGAAGGAGCAGGAGGTGCCTGATCACTGTCTGCCATGTAGAAGCTCTGGGAAGGGAGCAAGACCAGTTTGGAAAGTTGTCCAACAGGACACTGGGGACAGAAACAGCACATTAAAAAACACTGGGGGTTTTGGAAGGGGAATGGAAAAATAACTGATTTTTTTAAAGAGCTGACTACTTGCCCTATGAAAAGATGTGATGCTTTCAGCTGGCATCCTCATCTTCTAAAAATATGTTCCTATTGGTGACACGTACTTGGACAATTTGCTCTGAAAAGCAGGAAGTATCACGTGCAGTCATGATCCCTGCAAATTAACAGTGACTCAGAATTCACCAGGTGGCCTTCAGTGATAGGTACCAATTTCATCCAATCCTGGAGACAGTGTTGTGTCATTTTTTTCCTATGCTGCTAATTTAGATTAATGCTTTTTATTGTTGGTTGTCAGCTTTGACTGATTGAACAGTAAAGTTACATTTCATTTCCCCTCTTTCATTATGGCACGTGGTGAGAGAAAAAAAAATTAATTCACATGTTTAATTGGAGCATAGAAAGATTTTTTTTGGCTCTGGTTTCAATAACAAGCATAGACAGCTGTGTAAAAGCACTGATTAGGTTAGTGATTGTGTTAGTGTAAATTCTCTAATTGTTTGTTCTTTCTGTCTGTGGTGAGTAGTTCAGACAGAAATTGTTTTTCATTGCCAGTTTATCACTTTCCAGGATTCTGTAAATATCTTCAGAAAGAACAGTCTGTTGTGGTTTAGCCCCAGTCAGCAATTAAGCACCACGCAGCCGCTCACTCACCCTCCCCCCCGGTGGGATGGGGGAGAGAATCGGAAGAGCAAAAGTAAGAAAACTCGCGGGTTGACATAAGAACAGTTTAATAATTGGAACAACAACAACATAATAATAATAATTTGTAATGAGAAGGAAAACAACAAGAGAGCGAAAGAGGAACAAAACCCAGGAAAAAAACAAGTGATACGACTGTTCACCATCCGCCAAACGATGCCCAGCCCGTCCCCAAGCAGCGATCGCTGCATTCCAGCCAACTCCCCCAGTTTCTATACTGAGCATGACGTCATATGATATGGAATAGCCCTTTGGTCAGTTTGGATCAACTATCCTGGCTGTGTCCCCTCCCAGCTTCTTGTGCACCTGGCAGAGCATGGGGAGCTGAAAAGTCCTTGACCGGTGTAAACACCACTTAGCAACAGCCAAAACATCAGTGTGTTATCAATATTATTCTCACACTAAAATCCAAAACACAGGACTATACCAGCTACTAGGAAGAAAATTAACTCTATCCCAGCCAAAACCAGGACAGTATCCACCCCTTATTCTATACCATCTACGTCATGCCCAGGTTCTACCCTTTCCAATACATTCCAATTAATCACCACCACTTTCCCTGTCTTTTGATATATATACACAGATACCATTCCCTATGTCTATGGGCTATCCCTCTAAAATGTCCGTTGAGTTCATTTAGTCCATGACTTGGGGCTCCATCTGTCATAACAGTCCTTCAGGGCAGGAGAGATGGTGTGTGGTGTTGGATTGTTGCATGCTAAAGTCAGTTCTGGTTCCATCACTGCTGCACTTTGCTTGGTTTCATCGAAGTTCATTCTTCATTAATCTGGGTGATTCTTACTGAAATACTGTTGATATGGCATATAGCAACCATAAAAGTTATGACATATGGTATTATATAGCAATTAACACCATATCATTTAGTTCATTGGCTATTCTCACCCAAAATCAAATCCCCTTGAGGTACACAGCAGACTTCCCCATCCTTTTGCATTACCCACCAAGTACACCCAGGTCCTTGAGCAAAAGCAATCCCATAAATGGGCTTGCCTTTGCCCGAGGCAGGAGTAACCCAGACTGTCTTCTCCAGCATATATTTTATGTGCACTACAGGGACTTTATCCCCTTCTATAGTACGTGAAAGTTTTGATTGGGCAGGGCCATCTTGATTGACAGATCCCCTAGTGTTAACTAACCAGGTGGCCTTTGCTAAATGTGTATCCCAATGTCTGAATGTCCCACCACCCATTGCTCGCAGTGTAGTCTTTAACAGTTCATTGTATCGTTAAATTTTAACGGAGGCTGGTGCATGATAGGGGATGTGATATAAGCACTCAATGCCATGCTTTTTGGCCGAAGTGTCTATGAGGTTGTTTTGAAAATGAGTCCCGTTGTCTGACTCAGTTCTTTCTGGGGTTCCATGTCACCACAGGACTTGCTTTTCAAGGCCCAGGATAGTGTTCCGGGCGGTGGCATGGGGTACAGGATATGGTTCCAGCCATCCAGTGGTTGCTTCCACCATGGTGAGCACATAGCACTTGCCTTGGCGGGTTTGTGGGGGTGTGATATAATCGATCTGCCAGGCCTCCCCATGTTTATATTTCAGCCACCATCCTCCATACCACAGAGGCTTTAACCGCTTGGCTTGTTTAATTGTAGCCCATGCTTCACATTCATGGATAACCTGTGCAATAGTGTCCATGGTCAAGTCCACCCCTTGATCATGAGCCCATCTATATGTTGCATCTCTTCTTTGATGGCCTGAGGTGTCATGGGCCCACCATGCTATAAATAATTCACCCTTATATTGCCAGTCCAGATCCACCTGAGCCACTTCAATCTTAGCAGCCTGATCCACCTGCTGGTTGTTTTGATGTTCCTCAGTGGCCCGATTTTTGGGTACGTGAGCATCTACGTGATGTACTTTTATAACCAGGTTCTCTCCCCGGGCAGCAATATTTTGCCACAATGCGGCAGCCCAGATGGGTTTGCCTCTGCGCTGCCAATTGTTCTGCTTCCATTGCTGTAACCACCCCCACAGGGCATTTGCCACCACCCATGTGCCAGTATAGAGACAGAACACTGATCACTTTTCTCGTTCAGCAATGTCTAAAGCCAACTGGATGGCCTTTACTTGTGCAAATTGGCTCAACTCACCATCTCCTTCAGCAGTTTCTACAACTTGTATATAGGACTCCAAACAGTGGCTTTCCATCTCCGATGTTTTCCCACAATACAACAGGACCCATCAGTGAACAGGGCATATTGCTTCTCATTTTCTGGTAGTTTATTGTACAGTGGGGCCTCCTCAGCACATGTCACCTCCTCCTCTGGCGATATTCCGAAATCTTTGCCTTCTGGCCAGTCCATAATTACTTCCAAGATTCCTCGGCAATTGGGGTTTCCTATCCGAGCCCATTCAAGTGCAACCTGATCAGTGCAACCCACTTACTCCACGTAGCATCAGCTGCATGATGTGTAGAGGGGACCCTCCCTTTGAACATCCAGCCCAGCACCGGCAGTCGGGGTGCCAAGAGGAGTTGTGCTTCAGTACCAACCACTTCCGAAGCAGCTCGTACCCCTTCATATGTTGCCAATATCTCTTTTTCAGTTGGAGTGTAGCAGGCCGCGGGCCCTCTGTGACCCCAACTCCAAAACCCTAGGGGTTGACCTTGAGTCTCCCCTGGTGCTTTCTGCCAGAGGCTCCAGGTAGGGCCATTCTCCCCAGTTGCAGTGTAGACCACATTTTTTACGTCTTGCCCTGCCCGGACTGGTCCAAGGGCTACTGCATGAACTATCTCCTGTTTAATTTGTTCAAAGTCTTGTCATTGCTCAGGGCCCCATTTGAAATCCTTCTTCTTCCGGGTCACTTGATAGAAAGGGCTTACGATCAGACTGTGATTTGGAATATGCATTCTCTAAAAACCCACAACACCTAAGAAAGCTTATGTTTCCTTTTTGCTATTTGGTGGAGACATGACTGTTATTTTGTTAATCACATCCATTGGGATCTGAAGACATCCATCTTGCCATTTTATTCCTAAAAACTGGATCTCCTGTGCAGGTGCCTTGACCTTACTTTGTTTTATGGCAAAACCAACTTTCAGGAGGATTTGGACTATTTTCTTCCCTTTCTCAAAAACTTCTTCTGCTGTATTGTCCCACACAATAATGTCATCAATATATTGCAGTTGTTCTGGAGCTTCACCCTGTTCCAGTGCAGTGTGGATCAGTCCGTGGCAAATGGTAGGGCTGTGTTTCCACCCCTGGGCCAATTGATTCCAAGTGTACTGAACTGTGGCCTGCACTCTGCTGCCAAAGGGTTTGAGAAAAATGCATTAGCGATATCAATTGTAGCATACCATTTGGCTGCTTTTGACTCCAGTTCGTATTGAAGTTCCAGCATGTCCGGCATGGCAGCATTCAGCGGCGGCGTGACTTCATTCAGGCCATGATAGTCTACTGTTAGTCTCCACTCTCCATTAGACTTTCGCACTGCCATATAGCACTGTTAAAAGGTTAACGAGTCTTACTGATCACTCCTTGGCTCTCCAGTTGACGAATCAGTTTATGGATGGGAATCAGGGAGTCTCGGTTGGTACAATATTGCCTCTGGTGCACCTTTGTGGTAGCAAGTGGCACCTGTTGTTCTTCGACCCTCAGCAACCCCACAACAGAAGGGTCCTCTGAGAGACCAGGCAAGGTAGACAGCTGTTTAATTTCCTCCGTCTCCAAGGCAGCTATACCAAAAGCCCACCGGTACCCTTTTGGGTCCTTGAAATACCCTCTCCTGAGGCAGTCTATGCCAAGGATGCACGGAGCCTCTGGGCCAGTCACAATGGGGTGCTTTTGCCACTCATTCCGAGTTAGGCTCACTTCGGCCTCCAATACAGTCAGCTGTTGGGATCCCCCTGTCACTCCACAAATACAGATGGATTCCACCCTTTTATAGCTTGATGGCATTAACATACACTGTGCACCGGTGTTTACTAGAGCCTTATACTCCTGTGAGTCTGATGTGCCAGGCCATCGAATCCACACAGTCCAGTAAACCCGGTTGTCCCTTTCCTCCACCTGGCTGGAGGCAGGACCTCCCTAATCCTGGTCACAATATTCATTACCCATTTCTTGTATATACGAGTCAGGAGCTCCTTCATTAAAATCAGGAGTAAGATCAGCCCTTTTACTCTGCCTGGGGAACTGTCCACTGGAAACCAGAGCAACAATTTTCCTGGAAGAACCCCCTTTGGTGACTGTTTTTCCTTGCAACTCACGTACCTGCACCTCTAGGGTCGAGGTAGGTTTCCATCCCACTTCCTCATGTCCTCTCCGTGGTCATGCAGGTAAAACCATAGGGTGCCCCTTGGTGTGTACTCTCTATATCCTCTCTCTCAAGCAGAGGAACACTGACTCCTAATAGTTGAGATACTGGTCCATACAGGTGGAAAGAAGGACCTATCCTCTTCAAGTTGCTGGACCTTCTGGGACAGTTTCTCCACAGCCAAGACAAGGGAGGAAGACATACTTTCTTTGTATTCCTGGAGGTGGCTAGCCAATTCATCCACTGTTGGATCTGCTCCGTCTTTCCAGGTCAGTATTGCCAATGAGTTGGCATACGACACTGATACATTCCGTACCAACTTCCACCACATGGGTTGTGTGCACTGGACTTCATCTGGATCTCTGGATAACTGCTTGTTGTCCAGGTCACCATAAATCACCTCCAGTATGGCTAATTCCCTCAGGTACTAGATACCTTTCTCCACGGTGGTCCATTTTCCACGGCGATATATAACATCTTCCTTGAAGGGATATCTTTCCTTCATAGCTGGCAGGAGTTGCCTCCAGAGGCTGAGGACTTGTGCCCCTTTTCCAATTGCTTTGTCAATGCCCCCTTCCCTAGAAAGGGATCCCAGCTGTTTGGCTTCCTTACCCTCTAACTCCAGGCTACTGGCCCTGTTACCCCAGCATTGGAGCAGCCAGGTGACAATGTGCTCGTCTGAACGATGGCTGAAATCTGCGTATATCTCACAGCTCACTCAGGGATATGGATCAGGTGGTTTCCATCTCGTCCATGAGTTCTTCCTCTTCCTGTCCTTGTGATGGTCCTGCTTTTTCATCTTCCCTTTCTAAATGAGCTTGTGAGAGACTGGAAGAGTTAATGTCTCAAACATTGTGGCGAGGTGAGGCACAATTTGCATCGCAACAGCAGGTTGGTGAGCACGGGGTGAGGGAGAGTGGGAGCTGGATGTGAAGAGCACGGAGAGCGCGTTGGAGGATGCGCGGTTCCAGGTTCTGATGGACCTTACCATGTATGGCCAGAGGTCACACAGGGGTTATCTGAGGAAGGGGCTTGTGACAGCCCGAGAAACGCCTCGTGACCACCCCTCTCCTCCCGCACGTGCGCAGAAGATTGAGAACTTTCTAGAACAAGAACCATAAAAGTCCTCAAGGGGCGTACCTGGAGGTGGGGATTAGCCTATAAAAGACACGCCCTCCAGGGAACCACACGCGTGCCCACCACCAGAGGATTGCCGTGCCTGTCATCGTCATCGCGGGATCCAAGAGTGGTGATACCTTTCCTTTCTCTTTCATCCTCTTTTCTTTCCTTTTCTTGCTTCTCTCTTCCTCTACTCTTCTACTATATATAAGTTTTGGATAAATTGTGACGGGTTGCCAGGAAAATAGCTCCATTGCCAAATCACCTCTGTTCGTTCATTGGGCTTGCCATTTCGTTAAGTCTGTCCGTTTGTCAAATTTGCCAGTTAATAAAATTGCTACTCAGACTGTTCCTCTGAGTCATTGTCGTGACTCTACTGACCCTGCGGCTCTGTCGAGCAGAGATTGGCCTTTGTTGGTACACAAACTGTCAGGGAATCAAAAAGATTCACACATCTCACGACCCACTGGATGGGACAAGACAGAGCTGACTTCCGCTTCCAAGATTTCTTCTTGAGTATAGGGGCGACTGATACTGACACGGGTTGGTTCCCTGGTTCAACCGCATTATCTGTCACTGGGGGGGCTGGAGTAACCGCAGTGCCTGTCACTGGGGGGGCTGGAGTAACCACAGTGCCTGTCACAGGGGGGCCGGAGTAGCCATGGTGTCTGTCGTTTTGTCACCAGATCCAGAGATCTTCTTTTCCCCTTGAGGGTTCTGAATAGTGTTGAACAGGGCTCTGTAGGCATGGGCCAGGCCCCAGCACATTGCAGTGATTTGTGTCTCCCTAGAATTGCCAGGTTGACAACATACTTTTTCCAAATATTCTACTAATTTTTCAGGATTCGGCACTTGTTCAGGGGTGAAGTTCCAAAACACTGGAGGTGCCCACTGTCCTAGGCATTTGCCCGTGCTATCCCACACACCCTGTCACTCATAACAATCTGGCCTTGGGGGAGATCTCTGGATGATATTCTTAAATTGCTTACTAATCTTAGACAAAACTGAAACAATATTCACAAGCAATACCAATAGATGTATCTTAACTACCCAAGGATGTTCAAAATACTGAAAAGTTATTGTAATGAAGGAGGAAACATCATAGTAGAAAGTAACAAAGGTGCCATTCTGTATTTCCTCCATAAAAAACCTCTCAGAGGAAGAAGTATAATTGCTAATTTTCTCCACGAGGTGGTACCCGACATACAGTAATGGCTTCAGTACAAAACTTAAATACCAAACTAAACTCAAGGTCACTGTTTTAATAACAGCTCTCCCAGGCAAAACATCACTAATCACTGCAGAGCACAGCAGACTGCAAAAACCAACACTGATCTTTAACGTGTACAGCAAAAAAATGAGCGTGGTGCAGATCAGGTAAACCAATATCGAGAACAGATGAATCAATATCGTGGCCCGTAACTATTAACAGATCTAAATTCCTTAATGTACTCTGGTTAATCTGTTATTATCTCAAACCCTTTGTGCCCCATGTTGGGCACCAAAAAGGACTGTTGTGGTTTAGCCCCAGTCAGCAATTAAGCACCACACAGCCGCTCACTCACCCTCCCCCCCGGTGGGATGGGGGAGAGAATCGGAAGAGCAAAAGTAAGAAAACTCGCGGGTTGAGATAAGAACAGTTTAATAATTGGAGCAACAACAACGACAAAATAATAATAATTTGTAATGAGAAGGAAAACAACAAGAGAGCGAGAGAGGAACAAACCCAGGAAAAAAACAAGTGATACAACCGCTCACCACTGGCGGACTGATGCCCAGCCAGTCCCTGAGCAGCGATCACTACCCCCCCAGCCAACTCCCCCCAGTTTCTATACTGAGCATGACATCATATGGTATGGAATAGCCCTTTGGTCAGTTTGGATCAAGTACTTTGGCTGTGCTCCCTCCCAGCTTCCTGTGCACCCGGCAGAGCATGGGAACCTGAAAAGTCCTTGACCAGTGTAAGCACTGCTTAGCAGCAACTAAAACATCAGGGTGTTATCAATATTATTCTCATACTAAATCCAAAACACAGCACTATACCAGCTACTAGGAAGAAAATTAACTCTATCCCAGCCAAACCAGGACACAGTCATATTCCTGCAAACAGATTTTTTCCACTACCTCAGCTTCAGTTCTCTCTCTGGGTTAATTTCCTTCTTTTGTATCATCTTAATCTCACTCTCTCTGATCCACCCACAGAGAAGGGAAGAAAGCCTGAGAAAGTGGGCAGGTGTAAGAAATCAGTGCATGTGCAAATTCAGTTGGATACAAGGAAGAATGTCAGTCCTAGAAGCTGATCAATCCATCAGTGCTGACAAATACCCTCATGGACTTTTATAAAGCACAGAAGATGGACAGCACAGGAATGTTCTTTCTAGGCTTTTTGTAGCTGAGCAGGGAAACAGTTTCACTCTTCTTGCACCTCAGAATGTCATTTTGGCAGATGTTGTAATGCTGATGTGGTGTTTCATCTGGTCAGTCACAGACTCCTGGATGCTATGGGGAGTCAAGTTCAGTGGTGTGCTGGTTTTGGCTGGAATAGAGTTAAATTTCCTTATGGTACCTAGTATGGGGCTACATTTTGGATTTGTGCTGAAAATATTGTTGATAATACAGGGGTGTTTTAGTTGTTGCTAAGTAGTGCTTATTCTAAATCAAGGACTTTTCAGCCTTTGCAGCTTCCCATGCTCTGCCAGGTACACAAGAAGTTGGGGGGGATGCAGCTGGGACAGCTGACCCCAACTGACCCAAGGGCTATTCCATACCACATGACATCATGCTCAGTATATAAAGCTGGGGAAGGAGAAGGAAGGGGGGACATTCAGAGTGATGGCGTTTGTCTTCCCAAGTAACCGTTATGCATGATGGAGCCCTGCTTTCCTGGAGATGGCTGAACACCTGCCTGCCCATGGGAAATGGTGAATGAATTTCCTTGCTTTGCTTTGCTTGCATATGAGGCTTTTGCTTTACTTATTACACTGTCTTTATCTCAATGCAGGAGTTTTCTCACGTTTACTCTTCTGATTCTCTCTGCCATCCCACCAGGGGGGAGTGAGCGAGCAGCTGCGTGGTGCTTAGTTGCCGGCTGGGGTTAAACCACAATAGTCCTTTTGAAGTAATGAAGGAACTTCAGACCCTGAAACCACCGTCCATAGCATTGGGCTATAGGTAAGTCAGAATAAATTAAATGGAATGAGGTGTACTTTCTGCAGAAAGAGTGGACAAGATATTTCAGGCCTGCAGGCTGTAGGGCTTGGGAAAACAGGAAAGCTAGGAAGAGGACTAGCAAGGGGATAGTATGAGGAAATTTGGGGGGGGATAAAAACCATAAACTGACAGGCTTTCTGATTTCGGGCAGTGATTTTTGGTGAAGGACACTACTTACTTTGGTTTATTGCTACACTGCTCAGGAAAAACAGAGCCTGGGTGCATGCTTTTTAAAACAGAAGAGTATACACTGAAGAGAGTACCAGTCTCATATGACTGGTGATTTTATTTTTCTCAGTGCAAATGAACCTCCAGCACACCAGATAATGGATCACAGTCCAAAACACAAGGAAAATAGATCTTCTGGGTTGAGCAGATTCTTTCACAATAAAGCTATTTTTCAAGATGCTAAATGCCTTCAAAAGGAGCCAATCCCCTGATCTTCTTGAAGTACTTGAGGCCAGGATTAATATCTATGCTGATCTAACCTGGGTGTTCCTAAATCCCATTTTTAAAAGTCTTTTTTTAAAGAAAAATGTATTGTATCTATCTCATTTTCAGCAAAACACCAAACATTGTATCGGACAATAGTGCCTGCCCAGATTTGGACAGTTCTGCAATGGAGACACTGCTAATCATTGCCTACTCTGCACTCCTTGAGAGCCTTTGCGCTAGCAGCCAATAAACATACCTAAAATGCTAAATTAGCATATTTCCTCATTTCATGGTAACCTACTTTCTGTTAACTCTTTCCATTTCTTTCCTTTTTCCCTGAAATAAATTCAGTGCTCGTAAACATCACTGTAACAGACAACATGACAAAATGCAGATGTTTGTTGTGTCTAAGCAGATGAGAGGCTCTGCTAATTATACAGTGCTGTGCAGTGATTGTAGTTGTAAGGGCAGGCTTAAGGTTATTGGGTGTTGAAGCAAGAAGTGATGAGCCTGTGAGTGCTGTCCAGTGGGACAGGCAACAAGACATGGCATGATGTGGGATATACTCCTTCCTCTCTTAGGGTCTGAAGAACTAAGTGTGATTTCAGAGAGTTAAAATTTCTTTTTCCTTGCTCTAGAAGTGCTGAAAAATCTATTGCAGCCCTTAAAGGAAAAGCAGCATATTCCCATCTACCTCAACCAATGGATGAGGAGTCTGCAGAACAGGGAGGGATATGTCCAGGAGGAGTTCAAAGTCCCAACTACTTTCTCCAGTGCATTTTTTAAATCTCCTTAGAAGACAGTTTCTTACTTGCTTTAGGATTTTTCTCTGCCATCAGGTCATTTTTGTCTGTGGTCAATGAGTTGTGTTGTTACTGGAATGCAAGCCATCAAACCTGTCTGGTTTCTTTTCTCCATAAAAAGTGAGCCTGTGGTTTTCAAAGTGCAAACCATCAGCCTTAAATCAGTACTTTGCTAAAAGTCCACTGGCAAGAGCATTCTGGAAAGTTTAGAGGTGAAAATGGCAGCTACCTATAAAGTTATTTTGTGAACTCAAGTTGATATAAGGCAAATAATTCAGGAAAGGATTAGGTACTTACATGAATATGAATAACATCAGCAGTTGCACTAGTAAAGAGAAAATTTACAGGGGTTATCAATCCTTATGCTTCAGAGCATGGGGCCATTTCTGAGAAGAAATATTTTCCTGCCTGTATAGCCCTTAATCCTCAGAGGTCTCAGTGTATGACACCAGCCTTTAAAGCATCTCCAAGTGCTTTAAAGAACAAGAGACACAACAAAACTTGGGGTGGGGCGAGTTTCTTTAGGAGGTTAGAAAGGCAGAAGGGCTGGCAAGTCCCACTGATCTCCACTAGTCCTGAAGCCAGGACTTAACAGTTCTGCTGTTTTTCTAGGAAACACTGAAATGCGAATTGTTGTTGCCAACTTAAGGGCAATAACTCTTTTCCCGGTGTGGTGCGGGTCTCTGCCAGGTTCCCCTCAGAGTTAAATACAGGAAACCTTTGCACTTCCCACCTTTGGCCTGGTGAGCATTTTACTGAGTCACAACTAAATCATGAAGCATTGGGAAGAAAGTCCTCCCTTGCTCCAGCTGTACACATCGCCACCTGAATTACGAGCTCCACGAATACTGGCTCCTTCTGTCCTCCTCTTCCCCCCGCGAGGTTACACTCCCTGGAGAAACAAAGAGTCACTAACAGTTTGCACAACTGTGGTGTTAAATCAGTACAGCAAAATTTATGGAGACTAAGAGAAGCAAGTTTGTGCTTTAATGGCACTCCAAATAGTAATTTTCTATTGCCTTTCTCAGAAGACAGAGAAGAAGGATTTATTTTGGGTGTAACTGCCAAACTATGTAGAGCTGTGTTGAGCGTTTGTCCTTTGTGATGTTGTCTCTACTTGACTGAGGGGGTCTTATCTTCAAATTGCTTAAAGTATTTGTTCCCCAGCCCAAATGATGAAGTAGAGCTTTAGGATCTGGATGTCCTCCAGGTTTTCCAGTAGGAGTATTTCATTGCCAAAATTACAATCCGACCTCATGCTTGCCAACTCTCATTTGCCTTGATGTCTTGAATGCAATATCCTCGATTTCATCAGGAGATTCCTATCCGATATGGGAGACTGTGAAGCCAAGGGAATTGTTTTGAATTCAAACCCTCTTGCATCATATCATGGTGAAGCCACCAGTTGAAAATGAAGACTGACAGTTTAATTTCTTGAAGTACTGGAAAAGAAAAGACATCTGCCATGATGGCTACTGGCTTCCACAAGTTGATGGTAATAGACTGTGAGGCCCTTTACAGCTAAAGGAATTAATCCTTTTTTTCCCCTAATGTATCCGTCATTTTCTATATGAGGAAGTATGTTTTTTACAATCTACACCATGGTTATTTTGTCTCCCTATCCCTTCTCTGTCTGCCTCTAGCCTCTACTTTCACAGATTTTACAAGTTTGCTGGTCTAGTCTACCTCGTGATGAGGCAGAAGTGGGTTTGGCCAACAACAAAACCAAAAAATTGAAAAGGTTTGCTCAAAACTTTGTTTTGTTTTGTTTTGTTTTAAATAATCATGTCTTAGTTGAATATAATCAGGAGACTTCTAAATAATCATTTTTAAATAATAATAATAATAAAACAGTAATAATGCTTCTCCACACAACATGGCATTTCATAAATGGCTGTTTTCTCCCTTGACTCAATGAAAATTTCTGGTATCTTGAATCTGTAACAGAAAATCACCTGAAAGGCAAAAAAAAGGGGGTGAAATTTGGGATCAGAAAAATTAATTGGGAATTCCATAAGCAGCAGAGGCATAGCAGTCAGGTTATGTGTGCATTTGCAGTTGTTGCCTCTTCCACCAGAACAGCAGCAGCTCTCTTTACCCAGCCTGGTCCTCTGCGTGCCTGTGGCTTCCTTGGATCCCTGGCTGCGCTGACTTGCCAGCCCTCCTTTCCAGCCAGGGTGTGCAGCAGCTGAGTGCTCCCTGCCCCTCTTCGGATGCAACCAGTCCTTCATGTCTCACTTCTCTATCCAGACAGTTTAGTGAAACTTGTAAAACGTCACTTTTCCTGGGACTTATCTCCCTCTTTCAAATGTGGTTGAAGTTGGCAAGCGTATTCAAAAGTAATTAAGGGAGAAATGACGGACAGTTTGACAAGGTACTTTATTTCCTTAGGAAATCAGGCTAAAAAAAGGGGGGGGAATTGTCATGTAAAAATCATAAATGTTTCCAAAACAAAAACTTCCTTTGTTCCCTTCAGCGTCAAAGATTAGCAAAAGCTGGAGGAATTTTAAACTCAGCACTTGCACTCGTGGTTTACTATTGAATTGTCAATTATCTTGGTCTTTTTAATTAACTCCGCTTTTGGGCTCTGGTACAATATTTATTTATTCTATTTTTAAAGAAAAAAATGGAACATAGAACTTAATTGAAATAAAACTGGCTTTCCATGGAGGGAAAAAACCCATAAACATAATTTTGTCCAACATTTGAAGTTTGTTTTTTTTTACGGTTTTCCATTAGTGTGGTCTGGCAAATGATGGGAAAGTGATTGTTTTCTAATACATGCTATAGGGTTATTCCTTCCTAATCAATGAATTATTTGTAGGCTTTTCTATTGGGCTTATTTCTACAGTGTTTTAACTCTTGTTTAGTGGAAAACTGAAGGTGCAGAGGGAAGTGTCTGAGGCAGCCCATGGTATGTGTGTATAATTCTTCAGATGGATGTAGCATCCAAGACCAAAGTCACAACAGTCCTCAGACAGAGGGGAGGAGACTTTACTGCTTAAAGATTTGACTGCAGGACAGAAGACCTCAGTTTCATAGCATATAAAATGCAACAAACATTGATGAATTCTCACACTCCCTGTTCACATAAATGCAGAAGTACGGAGGTTGCAAGTTGGTAATGAAGTGCAAGAGAGACAGCATAAAGGAGCTCTCTCCTCCTTTGGCTTCAGCCACAGAGTTTGCAGGATCATCTTTCCCGCAACGCTTTTGTAGCAGTGCATGTGGGTACTTGACTTACATGCCAGGAATTGGATTGGAGAGCTACAGATCTACAGATTGAGAAGCATAGCATCTGTATATTGAGGCTATAACCTTTCATATTATTCAGATTGAGAGAAGAGGATTTTCATGTATGCTATTTACTAGGTTACATGCGGAATACTTAAGCAGAGACAGACTGAGACCAGTACTGCATGAAATTGTACACAGATAATATTAGACTTTATGCTAGAATGTATCTGCCTGAGATTTTCTTCCCCCATACCAAAACAGTCGAATGTTTGTCTGGAGTAGCAGAGAAGTGGGATCTCTCTCAGAAATTCCTCATGAGCTTTCTGACACGCTAAGGTGAAATGTCCTGAAATCTAGTGTTTAGATGAGATTTTGCAGAATCAGAGCCAACAAAAACCAACATTTTTGCTGCAGTGTAGGACCTTTGAGATGTTTTATTTAGCAATTCTGTGAAACTGGATGCCCAAGGTTTATTTATTTTTTTCTCTCTCTGCATGAGTTCCAACAGTATTTTAAAATGTTGTATTATGAAAAAGCAGTGTTAGGAAAACATTCTGCTAATACTAAATTTCAAAACTTTCAACCACTTCTTCATTTTAGGACTGTTTTTTGGATATTGTTCTTTTTAAAGTTCCTAGGGATGAAAAAATAGCAAACAGTATCTTGAACTATTTTAATAATGTGTGACTGATGACTAGACACATAGATCTTTTTGTAGCTCTTTAATTGAATTTTTTTTTTAATTAGACCATTTCTTCGAACAATATCCCAAATCACAGTTTTAATCTTTACCAAGAGACAATTTCCTCTTCTTGCACTGTGTTGGTGTCTTTCTGTCACCAGCAATAAATAAATAAATACCAGTAACCTAACTTTTTATCATCTTGCAGTGGTACACTGAAATCAGAACAACCTAGAGCCATGAAGCTAACTGAGTCAATCAATGGACATTTGCAGAGGGCAGTCAGGTTCCAGCATTTTCTTCTGTCTCTTCCCTTCCATATGGAAATTTATCTATAATCAAGCTGCCTCCAACATAATTCTATAAAGAAACAGACAAGTCAAACCCATGCCTGTAGGTTTCTTGATAGAAATTATGATGTGCCTGCTGGGACTCCTGTTACAAAGAAGGAGGAAGGAGAAACTCTTATCTTTTTCTTTCATAATGAGTCCTTATTGGATCATAAGCAAAAGTGAATTCAAGATCTTAAACTACAAAATTAGACGTATAATTATTAAAGTGCAAACAACTGTAAACTCACAGATATGTCTTATATAGACTAATGTTTGGGAAGGTGGAATGCCTTACATTCAAAAATACCCATTTTCACAACTCCTAAATGTTGTTATCAGAAAAAAGAGTGATAACATTGGAAAATCAGGGAACCAGGGGAGTCATTAACACGCATGTACTTTATATAGCAACATGCATGGTTTGTGTGTATTTACATCTATACATATCATATATGTGTGGGGTTTATATGTGTGTGTGTGTGTATATATATATGCACGCACAATGCTTAAAAAAGTAATGTAGATGTTCTGCTATGGAAATTTAGGAGTCTGGGTATGATTTATATCTTCAGATGGACCAAAGAGATTTTCCTGTTCATTTTGACCTCTGTATGTCTATATAACTGGGCTCCTACTGGACTGTATCAAAGTGTGTGTCCTTATGAGCTGGTGAAAAATTGTGACCTCTATGGAAATGCTAATGTCATACATGCGATGTACAGCACTGGAGATAAAATCTGGGCAGAGGGGACGGCAGAGGGGACCTTCAAAAGGCAGGGTAGAATGGAGTGGGGAAGACAAAACACTTGGTATAGGTTTGCACTTTGTTTCGGCATTGAAACGTTTTTGAAAGGTCAAACTGGGAGAAAGGACAAGGTCACCAAAGTGAATTGTGAAATCATCTTCATGACTGTGCTTTTCATTACATCCATGGATGGTCCTCCATTTTGTATCTGAAATCTTCACCCACTCTGAAATGAGTGGTAAAACAAACAGTTAATTGCTCAAGTCTCCTTATAGAGCTGTAAAAATGGTGACAGTGTTTCTGTTCTCAGGAAGTAGCAGTGAACAGCAGAAATGTCTTAAAGTAAGAATTGCTTGCAGACAGTATAGTCTGATGTCAAGCTGCAATAATTGCAAAGGCTTTCTCAGGAACAGCCAGGTCTCAAGTATTTGTCTGTGCTGCTTTCCCAGACTCTTTTGACCATTTTTTAGAGCTAAGTGCCTGCATGACTGTACTGGGTTCAAGTTGCTTTGGTAGCAATATGAGACTGGATCCAGACACCCTGTTTCAGGGTGACCAAAATAATCTTTCAGAGAGAAAGAACTTCTATTACAGTGATTTTCAACATTTTCCTTGAGAAAACTATTTCCTTGTCCATACTTTCACTTAGAATTGCTGAACTTCCAGGTCTCCACATCTGCTTCCCATCAAGCTGGGATCAATATGAGATTGCTTCTGCTGGTTCTGGCCACTGTCAATGAACCAAAGGCCTAGCAAACGTCTTTCTTCCTCTGAGTTATTTTACTGTCTCCTTTTTCAGATAAATAGCAGTGAAGGAAGTGTCTGTGATGGCAGGAGAAGGACTGTTTTGAGAAGCAGTTGGCTAAGGGTTTAAATATTTGTCTGCTCCATGTCCCAGGATATTATCTGTGTACTTTCTCCCTGTCCTTACTCAGATTCGCAATGTTCTTGTAGCAGGTGAAGTGCTGCTTTGTGGATTGCCAGTCCCTGAAATGGCTAAATCAAAATGCTCTGGTGCATTGAATTTTGGCATTATTATTCAGTAAATTGTATACCTTCCCCTCATCTGCTCCCTCTTGATACGTCTTGTTATTAAACAGTCTTTGCCTCTGACACCAGATGAATGCAGCCCGGATATCCAGGCAGAGTGAAGCACACCCAGGAACAGAGGCTGCTCCAGAGGTAACTGTCTTGGAGCGCATGTCTCCAGACACATTAACACCTCTGCATCCAGAGCTGTTTATCAAGTGCCAACAGTGGCTCCTGAAGTGCTATTGGATATGCTTCTAACTCTGTTAAACTGTAAAGCAGAGAAAGAGCCAAATCCCAGCAGCTGTAGGAGCTGGGGGTTCAAAGGCAATACAGGCTAGAGATTAAATCCAACAGCTACACACTAATGCAAAATTCCCTTAGCTTTTCAGTGAATAATCCTCTGGTCTGCAACATTAATTCACCAGTTTGGAGATATTTCTCCAGCCAACAAGGTTCATTCAATCTACTTATGTATTTCTCCAAAGCCTGGATCTGATTTTGGGTTGGGGCATTGCTAACTTCCTATAACAAACCCATGGTATTTACAGAACTATTTTATTTCAGTTGGGTCAACCCGTGCCATGCTCAGTGACATCCCCTCACCTGGGCAGAAAAAATACTTCATCCTTTAATATTTTTCAGAAAGGAAGGAGCTGCTGTGAACCTAATGGTTGTTCAGTCAATTCGGGCTCTTTTACTCCATTTCTTTTGATGGTTAACTCAGCTCTGCAATGTCTTTTCACTCTGCAACCTAAAGCATGCTTTGGTTTTATTGTTTAATATTACCCCTCCAGAGCAAGCTATGATGTTTGTGAAAGTTTGTCAGTTATGCTCCAAAGTCCTTCGGGACAGGTAACATTTGTTTATTAAGCACTTATCTGATAATGACTTCCTTTTTACTTCTCTGTGCCTAAGATCACACCTTAATGGGCTTGATGGTGGAATTAGTGGGGAAAGGCCTATACTCAGAGATTATATTCAATGATTATATGACAAGACAGTTCTTCGATATCTATTAATCCTCTGCCCATTTCTTTGACATTGCAACCCTGCTGGCTGCCTTCCCTTTTTGCATGGTCAGTCATCAGCCACCAAGCTGAGGTGGGCTCACACCTGGAAATCTCTTCCCTCAGACAGAAAAAATCTGAAAAGGGAGGAGGGGAGAAAGATGCAGACAAAAATGGTCAAATAAATTATTTGAATTCAACATTTCAAAATCATCTCCTTATTTTCCATCTTGAGATGTTGTGCACCAATTTTATAGGAACACCTATTAGTGTACCCCTGTGGAGGGCTGTGTTTTAAATGTCTACAGGGCCTGCTGGAGTTCAGAGAAAAGCCTCTGCAGAAACTCCCACTGAGTTTATTAAGCTAAGAATCAGGTCTTTCCGAGGATAGCTGTGTTACAGCAATTTGTCTGTTGACACGTGGGGAAGGTGGAGCCAGTATAATTTGGCCCATTTTAAAAATAAAATTGCTGTCCTTCATAAAAAGCTTGTTTGTTGCTTTGCAATTGTTTCTGGCAAACACTGACAAGTTGGTAAATTGGTGGGATTAGTGGGATGGTTTTGGCAAAGTAGCTTGCTTCTTCAGGTTCTCCCACCCCTCATCTGTCCATTTCAGCATGTTTTGCTAAATTGGAGGCATTTAAAAAATAATTTAAAAAGGGGTAAAATCCAATATTCAGAGGCAGCGAAGCAGAAAGTGGAAATGCAATGGCTCTTACTTTTTTGTCAAATTCAAGATCTATTATCAAGGGTAAAAACACAAACAATGACTGCCCAAAAAAAGAGGCAGAAAAATAAAAAGGAAAAAGCTTTCTTCATCTTAAATGTACCTATGTCAGTCTTCCAACCTGCAAAATTAAGGGTTAAGCTATTAATTGGGAATGACAGAACAGGCCAGAGAAAGAGAAAATCTTTGGCAATAAACTTTGGTAAGGTCTACACGGCACTGACTGGGAGAGATACAGGGACATGGGAGATGCTGTTTTAAGACACAGGGGCGATTTCCTGGTGAGACAGTGTCCCCAGGTACTGCAAGGCTGAGTGATCTGGCTGTCTACTACCTCTCCTTGCTTCTCCAGTTTCTCCTGGAATAAATGCAGGCAGGTTTTGCTTAAAAGCTTCATGCTGTTGAATTGGTGTACAACCCTAGAAAGGATGGCCATGCCAGAGTCCTTGAGCTTTGTCACATCTACAATCCATCCTCACCCGCTGCAGCTGCACCAGACTCTGTATGACAAAGGTACCTCTCTAGAGGGGTTAGATCTGATGGAGTGGAAGCTGAAGCAAGTGATGGATCACAAATTAAGTCCTGCACACAATGCCTTTAATGCATACTGTGAGTATGACCCTAATCCAAAAATGGCTTTGGGTCCATATTCAGAGGAACCAACTTGCTGGTAAAACAGGTTAAGGACATCATTCAGCCTGCTGGTGCAGGTTTCACAGGTGGTACCCAGATGCCACCAGCCTGGGCGTTGGTGTAAAACTCCAGCCTGATTTCACCGCCTCATTTCTCATTCAATCCTGATAACTGGCATATGTTCTGTTTATCTACAATAATAGACAGTTTCTTCATCCGTTGCCCTTTCAGTGTGTGACAGCTATAAACCACTGGTTACAAAGCCTGAATGTTTCAGAATCTAGTGACATTTAAGTAAAAAGATTGCCAAGCCCTTGAAAGAAAATACCACTGAAATACAAAAAGAAGCAAGCGCAACTTCCTTGCTGTTAAAGCGATAAAGAAATTAACGGTACACCAGGTTCCAAAATCCCACTGCTGTTTGGAGAGATCTCCTTTTTCCTTTTTTTTTTTAAACTTTTCTCTCCCTTCACAATGTATAAAGGTAGCTGCAGTTACGCAGAAAAGATATTGCTTCCCCTGAGTTTTATAAGCTGATATCAATCTTTTATTTCATAAACTTCAGGCCTGTTATTACCCTAAAAGCATGTTCCACGGCATTTAATGTGACACTGATGAGAATACAAATAAGGGGAAGTGAGGGAGATGGAGGACAGGGAGAGAAGAATCAAATGATGTTAAATGTGAGGACCTGAACCGCGCTTCCATATCCGTTGCCATTGAGGAGAGTTTAAAAGGGCCATGAAACCGCAGAGCATCTGAATTGTGTTTGGGGGCACTAAATCAATTTAAGCTTCAGCAGTGAGGGAAAAAATACCATCTGAGGAAGGTGAGAAAAGAAATTTGGGTTATGGAGGCATGAAGGCTTGCGTGTGAGCTAATGAGGCATGCTTTAGCTGAGTGTTGTGTGGAAAGTCAGGGTATAAATGCCCTTGAAATTGGGATGATTTGGAGTAAAAAAAAAAAGCTTCGGATTTTCTAAACTTTCACCTGGAAGTGTATGAAATGCTGATTAGTTTTATGTCACGTTTATCCAGTGCTTGGCTAGATTCTAGTAGGCATTTGCGTAACTTTAAGTAGAGAAATGTTCTTGCTCCTGAGTACTGAGAAAAGGTTGGATCCCTTGTTTTGTTTGTTCTCTGATACATGAATAGCCAACAATTGACACGCTCGAAAGAAACCAAAAGAAATCATTCTTCATACAGGGTATAGCTATGAAATTCCTTGCTGCAGGACATTGGGGATATGTAGAGTTTGCACAGATTCAAGCAGAGACTGGACAAGCTCATGAAGGGAAATCCACTAAGAATTACTCCACATATATGAACCATGTTTGGTTTGGGAAGTCCTTGAGCTGCAAACTGCTGGAGGTTGGAGAGTATTCTGAAGAAGTATTACTACATGGCTGTCCAAGGCTTATATTCCTTCCTTGGCATCTGCTTTTTTGCTTTCAAGCATGTGATGCCGGGTGGCCTTGACTCACTACGTTCATTGTGAAGATTACCAACCTCAAGACTGGAATCACCATTATTTTCAGCATGATTAGAGATTATTCTTTGGAGCATGAGGGACCCCATCAGTTTACCCTGCCACATGCACACCCCAAGATGACTTTTGCATATTGCATGGAAGCAGTCCATAATCCTCCTTGGGTGAGCAGGGCCTGCCAACATCATGGTCTTTCTTGAGACCATTCTTGCATCGCAGTAGATATTTACAGTGAGGCATTGTTGAGTGCTAGGCTGAGCCAAGGCCAAGTGCGTTTTTTTGCAGTTACAGAGCTGGATGCTTAGATGATGTTCATGAGGCCATGTCCCGGGGGAAAACCAGGGTGGCCCCACTGGAGCCAGCCTTGAGCTATCTCAGCTGAAGATCGGACCTGCAGTGCTGCTGACACAGATGGGCTCACCAGACCGCTGTAGTGATCATGCAGGTTATATAATCCAGCTGCAGTGCCACACGGTAACAAGCTGAGCATTCAGCTAGCTCATGAAGTCACTCCTTTCCCCAAGCTACATCCTCAAACTTTATTGCTGTGAGGAAGTTTATAGGACAGTAGAGACAGAAGAAAGTAACAAATACCATCTCTGAACTGAACCTGGAGGAGAAGTGGTGGAGTGCGAGCTGGACACGGACTTGAATGCAGTCAGAGCAATAATGTCTTTCTGTTCATTACATTTTTCCAATGTGATGTAACATCAGCTCTTGAGAGAGTAGTTGAGGAAGCAGAGAAGTCAGTTCAACAGTCTTTTGAGAAATCTATGTTAGCACTTTCGAGAAGTGTTGCTGTGAGCAGGATGTAGCTGAAATGCTGATAAATTACCTGATACTGCCATAGGAAACAACACTGCAGGCATCCTCTTGACAGCCCTTCCAGACTCCCTAAATGCTCCAAAAATATATTAATTTTTTGAATGAATTGTACCATATGTATTAGCAGTTCTCAGTTCATAATTTCAGCTCAGGTACCCTGTGCCAAATTTGCATACATGAGCATATCGGGGAAAATTACCTCATTTTCAGATTATTATTCCAAATGAGGGTTCAGGATGTGCATATGAAGATTGTATGTAATTTTCCACAGGCATGAAAGTTTTCATATAACCCAATATACATTTTGATAAGAAAAAAACTATTACAACTCAATGTTTGTCAAAACAGCTCTAATACTGTCTAGAAATGAAAAAATAGTGGTAAAAATTGCAGCAGTCAGAGTATCTATGTTTTGAGTTTTGATGAGATGTAAAATTGACTGAAGTTATTTTAGATTTCTGCAAAAGAAGACTGTCTTGAAATGTCAGTATTTGATGAGAGTTTTCAATAGCTCTTCAAGTGGCACAGAGTACTCTCATGTCAACCTTAGAAACTCCAACCTGTGCAGCTGTTCCTACATAAGGAATTTGCTTTACAAAGATAATTCATAGCTGAGGACCAAAACAGTTCTTCAGGACTGTTAGAAAGAGAAAACAAGTTTTAGGAGAGATTGCAAGTCTGCAACGCAATGCCTTTCTCAGTTTTTTTTCTTGACTGAATGCTCAGTGGAGGAAGAGGAGATATCTGTTGCCACATTTTGAAAACAACCAACATTAACAATGTAATCTGAAGGCTTAATCCTGCAACTCTTTGGAGTGCAGTTTTGCCCAAACAATGTAATTTACACTGATTTGACGTTGGACAGCTTTCAATTCCTCTGTGTATAGGCTAACATATCTTAACACTTGGATAACTTTTTATGGGAAGGGACTGTGGTCTTTGTTCAATGTTCAGTTTGGGGCTCCTTAAGGATTTCAAGAAGCACGATAAGAAGTTGGAAAAAATGGTACTTCATGATGTTCAGGCACACTGTTTGTTTTGTGGGGACCTATTCTTGAAAGGTGAAATAGTCATGGAAAGAGTTTACCCAGTGCCAAAGTGGTACATGGGCAGCAAATTAGTTCCTTCCAGATTTGTGATTATTTGTGGCTTTGGTACATCACATACAGTAGAAAAATATTCCCATGTATCTATGCACTCACATTTAATCCTGTGCTTAGGATGTCAGATTTTTGAACAGCAAAACCCATCAATTCCCAAATAGAAAGAGTCACCCCAACACTATCAAATTATTCCACAAAAGCCCCAAATGTTTGGTTTTTTCCCTGAAAAACATTCCAACAGTGGAAAAACACTGAAGAATGCCATAATTCATTTTTTTTCCAAATTCAGGAAGAAACCACCCTGAAATCCTCTACAAAAGCATGTCTTTTGGTCATTTCACGTAAAGGCAGGAAGATCACCAGAAGTGTCCTGGTTATGCAAAGAAAAGCTATAATGATGGTGTCACTAGGTCATGGCCTATCTTTCTATAACGGTCCCGTGGTACCTTCGTGCCATGACAACCCCCAACCTTTGTAATGAGTTTTTTTCCCCAGCTGCTTGTGAATATTTTCAGGTATTTTATGAGCAGAGGGAGTTTGTGCTCTGCCTCTCTTTCCTTTAGCAGATGATGTTTTTGTCTGCCTGATGAACTTTCTCCTTTCCTCATCTAGTCTTTGTTCCCTTACATAATCCAGGGAACAGATCCATTTTCCTTAGAAGCAACAATGACCTGTAAGCTAGTAGCAGGACAGGGAGAGACAGACCAGGACATGATGTAATTATCTCCACACTCGTGAGAGCAGGAATTGATTTATGCCTTCAAAGCTAATAAAAACCCCCAATTGCTTGTGGGACGATTCTGCCAGCACCCAACAGGTGGCAGAACAATTTTCACCCAACTGAAATAGTATGTTTAAAAAAGGTCCTTCAACAAATAGAAACAATTTTATTTTATTACTTAAAATTTGACTCTGCTGAATACTAAAAGACCTATCTAATAGCAATACATTTTTAAAGTAATGAAATATTTACAGCTGGAGCCTTCAGCAGAGGAACAGTACAGTATGTTTATTTTGCGGCTCAGTAAATTATATATACACCAAGAATCAAATTGATGCTTTCAGTTGATCATGCTAATCCAAACAAGCCTTCTTTATGCTTTTTAATCTGGAGAATTTGTTTTCCATTCCCATGCACATAATTATCAAAGCATCTATTAAACACTATAAATAAATCCAGGCCCTAAAATTTGTCTCCAGACTCTAAACACATAGTATGACTGCAGGGCATACAATTTCTCAGCAGAAGCTGGTGGTTTTGTCACTCTCCCTGGGCCCTTGCTAGACCCTTAAAGGAAAACTGCAGTGATAGCTAAATAAATATTTGCTAAATAAGAACATATATATTGAAATTTATGCAAAACTGTTGAGAAATATCTGGCAAAATTTCCATCTCTGTACAGTAATAAAGGGAGCTTGTAGCTTTCCATAAGCTTTGCCAAGTCCAGGATGGACAAGAGCAGGATTCAGTTTTGACATTTATTTCCATAACTTGTATACAGGGGAAAGTCCCAATGTGGACCTTCTACAGCCAGATTCCCCCGAGCATTTGGGAGGAGAGGGACAAATTATCTGGAAATACAGTGGATGCTGTTGGCCAGACAAGCTGTGCTGTTGCTTGAACTCAGCAGAGCTCGCCCCAGCACAAGTTAATAAT
This sequence comes from Mycteria americana, assembly GCF_035582795.1. Taxonomy (NCBI): domain Eukaryota; kingdom Metazoa; phylum Chordata; class Aves; order Ciconiiformes; family Ciconiidae; genus Mycteria; species Mycteria americana. The sequence continues at coordinate 13,008,030 of NC_134370.1, forward strand.
TTGAAAAGGGCAACTTGGAAGAGAGAAAAATAAAAATTCAGAAAGCTTAGAAGACTTGAAAACTCAGATAAAACTTCAGAAACCTGTTAAAAAAATAAAGATCTCAATTTATGTGAATGTATGTTTACCTGTGCGTGCACATATTTACTCAGAAATGTGGTAATTCCTCTGCTTCCCACCACCTTTCCTGTTACCAGTGCTCGTTGCTCTGAGTATGTGACATGAGCTGCAGGATCCAGCGCTTGCTGGGACTCACTGGAGAGCCGGTGGCACGACCCTGAGCTGCCTGCTGGATTTGTGCTGAAGGCTACTCCTGGTCACATCATTCCAATGTAGCCATTCAGTCAGTGGTCACTAGGGGGGACCTGAAGGTGGCTGGATGTTATGGTATCGTTTTCATTTGTTGTTTGCTATTAAATCTGGTGAGCCTCAAATATGCTAAGCCATAAGAAGGAAGAGGCAGGGACATTATGACAGACAGAATAAAAAAGAGAAGTGGAAAGAAAAAGGTGGCTCAGCCAGAATCAGACTACAGGTCATCACCAGTCCTACCAGAATCCCAGACCTGCTCTGGGATTCATAGAGAAGCATCCTTATCACCAGTACTGCATTCAGATGGTTTTCCTCTCACACTTTCCTCCAGCACTGGAGCAGGGGCAGGCTTTATTAGATGAACATGCCTTCTGCTTCAGCGTGAACTGTTGGATCCCCACCACAGATATTTCATAGTCACCCCAGTGGAGTCCATGACAAGTTAATTCCCATTAGCCAAAGAAATGGTCTAAGCTGTTATTAAGGTCTTTTTTAAGAAGTTAAATGAGAAAAAAAATCTCTAGAAAAAGTGCAGAAAGCAAAAAACTTGGTATTGCTTAGCTGGTTCTTTCCAGCTGGATTGTTCTCTAATGCTGAACGTTAATTGGAAAATAACAACATTCCTGCCTGCTTTTAGAAAATCAATATGCGTTTTTCTGTCCCCCTCCCCCTATCCAGGTTAATTCATTACCGGGATATTTTTAGACAACTGAATAAATAAAACCAACCCTTTTCCAGTCAAAAATTAATAACTATAACCAGCCAGAAAGACCTCCCCAGTGCAGTCCTTTCCCTGCCTTCAGTGTTGCTCACTGGTGTCCATGCCTGTCGCCTGCCCCAAATCACTTGTCACCCCTTCAGCAAAGCTGGATATGCATCCTACGTTACTTTGAACTGGCACAAGCTGGAGGATCAATGGTTCTGTTTGGCAGGGGCTGAGCTGCTGGACATTTTGCAGCAGCAACAGCTTGGCAGCGTTGCCTCAGTACACAGATGTCAACGCCAGTTCACCATTCCCTGTCAATCAAGTGAAAGAGCAAGGCAGAAGAAGAGAGGACCAAACTGGAAATGCAAAGAGGTGACGTCATATTTCACAGAAGATGCCTCACAACATAAACAAACAATAATTCTAGCAGCATTGTTTTGCCTTTTTTTTAATACATAGTCCTGCTCAAATCCCCCTGGATCTAATTAAAACTTTGTTGGCTGCCCACCAATCAAGATAATTACTTTGTCTGGCAAAACCAACAGCAACAAAGACAAAATAAGATTGTGCAGAGAGATGCACCTATGTGGTAAAACAAAATGAAAAAAACCCAGGAAAGCAGTCCAGGCCCCATGCCTTGTTTATTTATTTTTGCCTCTTTTGGAAACTGCAAAAAGAATCAAACTGTATAGAAGATGTTGAGTTTGCACCTCAAAGAGTCCTTCAGCAGGTGTTCAAGGCAGCAAAATGCCCAGAGTGTGTCAATGAGGATTTGAAATAATGACAAGGGAATCTTGCAGGAGATCAAGGCACCATATTAAATATTAAAATGAGCTGACTGCTGGGAAAGACTGAATCAGAAAAGAAGCTTTTATTGCAGTGAAGGGACAGATGCTCAAGATGTGTTATATAGAGCAGTTGCCACTAATAAGCCAGGACTTGCTTAAGTTCCTCCCAAGCAAGATCTGAGATCCTGGATTTATTTCTTGTTGTCTCAAGTTCCCTGGGTGATAGTTGGCTTATTCCATGACAGCAAACATATGTAACTTACGCTGCAAATGAACCTGATCCAAATTCCATTGAAATCAATGAAAAGACTCCCACTGATTGCAATCAGACTTAAATGAACTGAAATGTACACGGATACTTGGCCAGACTGGAAAATTGAAACCATTTTAAAACAGGATATCAAGGAGTCTTGATAAAAATGTTAAAAATTACTTTGAATTGAACGAAGGCAAGAGTGAAGCACATTTAATATCTTTTGAACAAACATTGTTTCAAATGGAGGCACAAATCAGAGTGATTCAGACTTGGACTAATATATGCATTTGGAGGGCTCCAAACCTCAGCAAGCACAGTTTTGGGATAAGAAAAGCACAAACCCTGAATTATTAATTGCATGAAAATACATCCAAATGGTGTCTTTCCCCTATGTTTCCTTGATATGAGAATAGATATTAAACACACAGAGCTATCCACATGCAAACACTCCCGAAAATAAATGGAATCTCAGGGAATGCTTGCAATGAAATCAGCAGAAGCATCGCTTATGAGTTCCTTCCACTGCTTGGGCTATTTATTGACCTTTGTGCATGTATACACGTATTAAACAGTCAGACTTATTGTTTTTTCATCACCCTTATTTTATAAATCTGACTCTTCTAGAAGAAAGTCTTTTGAGTGAAGATGAGGGGTTTTCTTTCTTTTTTTTTCCTAAGGGATTCATTGAAAACTGAAATAATTTCAATTAATTTTGAAATTATTTCATAGAAACCCATTATACCTAATATCAAATTTAACCCTAAAATAAATTATCATTATCAGAGTCCTGTTTACCAGAAACAAATATCTGTATATGAGCTTTATATAGCTTAATCTTCCAGGTGCTACACCCACAGATGTCCCAGATAAATTGCTAAGAGGTCTGGGCAAGAAGTGAACCCAGTACCAAATTTATAGAAAGAAATGATTTTATGTTGCAAGGTGTTCTGGCAAATGTCCAAGTAATTAAAGACATATGAATAACTGATTTTTTTAATTCCTTGGCCAAACGGAATTTTAAAAGGAGACAAGAGAAATTCAAATCAAAGATTCATTTCAAGCTGAATGCAACAGTTTGTTCAGCTTGCAAAAAGTATTTCCTTTCATGTGTGTACATATATATTTAAAATATACATATTTTTTAAAATCTTGCAAGCAGGCAAAATTAGCTCCAGAATACCATTTTTAAGCAAAAAAAGAAAAGGGAAACCCTTCATTTTCAAAGTATTCAAATGGAATATTTAAATTTGACTGCTTTAGCTTTGTATTTTGTGTTGAAACACTTCAGATTAGATTTTGAGCCAGTAGGAGCCTTGTCTTCATGCTGTTCTCCATAGTTAGGAGGACTAGTCTTTTTCTTTTTTTTTTTTTTTCAAATGAAGAAAAGAAAACAAAGGAAGAGAGTTGATAATCTCATATGAACCCATGATATCAGGAGCTCAAAATTTACTACATGATTCACAATTAAAAGATTGACAACACAAAAATACAGATTTCATTTTTCTCCAGATTTTCCACTACCCATTCCAAATCCTTCCTTCTAATACTTTGGTCAGAAGACCAGAGTTTCTCACCAAACGTGGGACTGACATGCTGTCTTTCATGACTACTTCTTCTGCCCTCATTAGAAGGTGTATCTCTCTCTGTCCCACCAAACTACAAAATGGTACATGGATGCCACAGATCTGAGAAGCTGTTGAAGAAGCTACCAGCCTGGAGGGAGAAGAGGTCAGAGGAATTTTTTCTCTCTTCATCTGCCTTCATTTCTGGCCAGGTGGATCCTATGAAAGCATTAACCTTCCAAACAGCTGCTGTGGTGGGAAAGGTGTCTCTGACTATGCATTGTAATGCTCGCATGTGGATGTCTGTTGGAAAGTATCACACTGGTTATCAACTAGCAGAAGAATTCATGTGAGTATCCTCTAATTTGTTTTAGGAAGAATGAGCTGGGTTAGCAAAAACAGTTTTAATGGATGGCCAGATCTACCTCTCCTGATATTGTACCATTGGAGTGTGTGTATGAAAAGCTCTGCTGGTTGATCTGTGAGTGATGCAGCTGTCTCCAGAAAAGGATTTCTGACCATGACTTAAGAAATGATGCATCAGTGAAGCAGGACAGAGTTGCCTCACAGAAATTTTTGCCTAGTCATTTTTACAGTTCTAAAACAAAATACTGTCAATGAGCAAGCTCACATCTTCAATCAGCCTCAAGGGTTCTTGTTTTTTCTTTTTTTAATTTTTCTTGCAGTAAAAAGGTAAGATAGAATAATAATCTTTTTTCTCTGTCTTCTCTTTCTTCTAGTAGAAATTTTATCTTTAGCTGTACCTGAAACTTCTACTTTGTCAACACTTCTGGCTAAGAGAAATCAAGCAAGGTGCACAAGCAAGAAAACACCATCTGTAATGATGACAAACTATAAACAGCATTCACAGACCATTAAGTCTGTAATCTTTTTCTCTTCATCATTATTCTCTTACCTCCATTAAATTCTTCCACAACCAAGTGAAGAAGCCAAAGGTGACAGCGGCAGAGTGATAGACAAGAATTTTTATTGTCCTGTCGATACAGATAAAACCAGAGCTGATAGAATGTCAGGCAAACTTCCCCAGTGATGACTAAAGTTCAGTAATCCCTAAAAAAGGGAGAAAATACAAATTATTTTTATGCCTGTTAGGCTTTTAAGAAGATTTATGTTACTGAAGTATCCTGACTCTATGGAAGATGCTTTGAGGGATATTTACTGTTCACAGGAAACTATTACCTGCACTCGATCAGCCTGCTTCAAATTGCAGATTTTCAAGGTTGCAAGACAACCAGAGGCATCCCACAGCTACAGTTCTCTTGAGAAACTGGAAAGGCCTAGAAAATGAGGGAATGAAAATGACTCAACGGACACAGCTAAGCAACTTGCAACTAATTTTGAATAGCTGCAAAGACCTTCTGTTGGTCACAGAAAGGAAGGTTTGCATCTCCACCCAAGGAAAAGAAGAGAAAGGAACATGTTGAGAGCCAAATATAGAACAGATACGTGCCTGGGGGAACAACAGAAAGAGTAAAGTAAAGCCCAAGTTTTTTAGTATGGCCTAATCTAGGATGTTATAGTGCAACTGTCCCTGACTGTTGTTTGCCAATGGATGCCACAACCAGTAGTAGCATTACATTAGACATAGAACTCCAGTTTACCCCCCTCTAAAATAAATGCTGGGAGTCCTGTAGGACTCTGCAAAGGTTTGACAACAATACTTGGCAACAATGCTTAAGGTAGGTGGGATGGGACCAAAGGGAATGAAATTATCTGAGTCCCCACTGGTTTGTTAAATTAGTGCTGGAGATACAGGCATCTAATGAAAGGAGAACTGGTCTCTGGAGGAACCTGAATTTCACTATAGGATGGTATCTCAGTTCGTGCTGAACCTGGAACCATTCGTCATTGGAAGAGGTTACTGGCTTTATCTTGGAGAGAGATGGGATTTATTCCTCCCTTTAGCTGTAGACATGTTTTTTTCTTGAGCTTTTTACCTCTCATAGATTCAAATATTCAAAGAAATAGTAATTGGGAGAGACCAACCTCCCACTTGAAGCCAGGCTGCCATCATGACTAGATCAGGTTGGCCATAGCTTGTCTTCCTGAGGGAGATTCTACAATCTAAAGAACCTGTCCTGGAGTGGCACTATCTTCCTGTGTGAGCTTTTCCTAATTTTCAGTCTGAACATTTTAAACACCAATTTTGGCTTCTCTTTGTTTCAGCACCTGCCATGTGTGCTGGTTTCAGCTGGGATAGAGTTAATTTTCTTCCTAGTAGCTGGTATAGTCCTGTGTTTGGGATTTTAGTGTGAGAATAATATTGATAACACACTGATGTTTTGGCTGTTGCTAAGTGGTGTTTACACCGGTCAAGGACTTTTCAGCTCCCCATGCTCTGCCAGGTGCACAGGAAGCTGGGAGGGGGCACAGCCAGGATAGTTGATCCAAACTGACCAAAGGGCTATACCATACCATATAATGTCATGCTCAGTATAGAAACTGGGGGGAGTTGGCCAGCAGGTAGCGATGGCTGCTCTCGGGGACTGGCTGGGCATCAGTCGGTGGGTGGTGAGCGGTTGCATCACTTGGGTTTTTTTTTCCCTGGGTTTTGTTCCTCTCTCTCTCTCTCATTGTTTTCCTTTTCATTACTATTATTTATTATTATTATTATTATTATTATTATTATTATTATTATTATTATTATCTTTTCCCCAATTATTAAAATGTTTTTATCTCAACCCACGAGTTTTCTCACTTTTGCTCTTCCAATTCTCTCCCCCATCCCACTGGAAAGGGAAGTGTGAGCAAGCGGCTGTGTGGTGCTTAGTTGCTGACTGAAGCTAAACCACAACACACAACCAAGAAGAGTTTGGCTTCTTCATCTTCCCTCTCAAGTAACTCCCTCTCAAGTAGTTGTAGGTTGATATTTGATTGCCCCTTAGCCTCCTCTTCTCCAGGCTAAATAAGTCCAGATCTCAGCCATCTCCTTGTAGGTTGTGTGCTCACCACCTTGATAGCCCTCCACTTGGTAACCTTCCTCAGTTTCTCCATGTCCCTCTTGAACTGGGGGCCTACACCAGAAACAGTACTCCATGTTCAGCCTCCCCAGTGCTAAGAAGAAGGAGATTATAATTTCTTCTGATCTCCTGATGATGCTTTTCCAAAGGCAGACGAATATGCAGTTTGCCTTATTTGCAGAGAGAGAACATTGTCAGCTACTTGGCCCCCAGTGCAATTCCCAGACCTTTTCCAGTCAGTTGATTCTCAACCTTTGAGACTGGCGGTCCAGCCAACTTTCAAACCCCTGTCAATTGCTTTGACCTGCCCATACTTCCCCAGTTTACCATGAGACTGCTGTGGGAGCCGGTCTTACAATAGTCAGCTATTTAGTAACAGAAGACAATCAGGTTGGTCAAGCATTATTTGCTTTTGCTAAAGGCATTTTCATTTTTCCTGGTTACATTCTTGCCTTTCATGTAGTTGGAAATGTCCACAGCATACATTTCAGTTATTGATGGCAAAAACCTTCTGGGTATTATGGGGTTGCTTTAAAACAGTCAGGATGAAATGTGACAATTGCTGGGTCATCCCAGTGGTTATCATTCATATTGGTGGTGGTGAATGACTTGACTACGAGATACCTCAGGCTTCCTCCTTCAGCTAACGTTTACTAGTTTAAAAGTTGTTATAATAAAGCTCATTCTAGTTCTGAGCTCCAGCTCAGTTTTTTCCTTAGCTGCAAGCTCAGAGCACTAGCTGAGTACAGGCAGTCCTGATATAAGTGCAGTCCTTGCAATTCTACTTTACACTCAACTAAACTATGAAACCCAGCAGAATCTAAGACCAGCTTTTCAGGGCAGCTTTCCAGGTTTCTTAGGCTGCAAAAGCTGATCAAGAGAGAATGCCAGCTGGGAATTTCAAGCAGAAGATTTTCTCATCAACTATCTTCTGTAGCCTGGGGTGTTTTCGGCTCCTAAATCCTACGGTAATCCCTGACGGGAGCAGCACTCAGGAACGCAGGTTGGCAATAGGTTGATGTCTCCGGATCACAAGGGGAGAGGATCACTGGACCAGTGAAATGCAAGGCCAGCACAGAGGAGAAGTCCCTACATGATTCACAACGACACAGTCACTAGAGAAGAAATGGGATTAAATCCCAGGATCTACAGGCATAGTGGCAAAGAGGGCTGGATCCAACATCAGTGTGGATGTGATAGTTGTGCAGCCACACGGGTGTCGCTTCAGCACGTGACTGGGAGTACGAGCGTATTTGGGGGGGGTCACATGCTCCCTTCCTCCCATGGCAAATCCACCCTTGGTTTATCACTGAAATCGTTGCGCAAAGCTGACCCAGGAAGCCTCTGCAGCTGTAAGAGCAGGAAGGAGATCTGGACCCAAAGAGTAAAATGCAGGGCCTGTGCCATGGGTATGAGGCTTGCCGTCTGTGGTGGGATGGTGTGAAAACCCTTTGGATCCGGAAGGGGAAGTGAAACAGAGGAGCCTACAAGAGAGATTTTCCAGAGGACAAAGGTCCGGACAACTCCTTGTCCCCAGAGAAAGCCTCTGGCTGATAAACATCACTAGGTATTTCAGTATAAACAGTGCTTTAAGGAAAACTGTCACCAGGTATGGGTGCTAAGTACCTTCCTGTATTTAGAAGCAATGACACTGATCGAATCTGCTCACCACCCAGCTCTCCTTGCCAGATAAACTGCTATCTGAAATCTCCGTCTGAGGATTTAGCAAAGCAAAATGGCTCTTTAAATTATAAAGTGGCAAAGTCTTGCACTTTTTTTGAGATTTCTTTAAACCTCAGTCTTTGCAACAGGCTGCAGCAAGAGGGAGTAAAAGAACAAAAAGCCCTTGCTCTTAATATTTATGGCAACTAATGCAAAATCGCATCACATTTGCAGATGAATAGGATCCCCTGTTAAAAGCTGCAGCAGCTTAATTTTGGGATGGCACTGGTTTAGGGCTTGATTGTCTGGAATAACAAAGGAGAGCTTTCATGTTAATTAATTTAGAGGAATTATTAGTGTTAAAAATAAATAGCTCAATCACCTTTCCAAAAATAATCTGAGTGAGGGAAATGAAATTCAGTGGAAAGAAGATACAGATTTTATTTCAGTTCCAGATTTTTTCAAATAATTTTTGTGTGCCAAATGCATTGCCCCTATGTGAGGTCCTAAGATTTAGTTCTGATAATACCTTTGTAACAACTATATAAATATTGCTACAAAACAAGTCACATAGGTAAATAATTTCCATTTGTTCAGTGAAAGAAGAGGCACTTGGAAATAGTTGTTTTGGTAGATATAATTAGTCCCTCTTTTATTTAAAGAATGAAGCATCCAGAACCTATTAAGAAAAAAAGATCTCTTTGTTATATTTATGGTTGAGAGCCATCTTTTTTTTCCTAAGAGAAACTGCAACAAACCCTGTTGTATCCTGATTTGTAATTTTTTTTTTCAAACAGAGATTCTTTTTGGAGGAATTATGTGTAATGTCGAACTACAGTATTCATCACTCACCGTGGCCTGATAGGAATCAATGGAGCAGTGTTCTTCTTGGGCTCTCTTCATTACACAGTCTTTACAGAGAAAACTGATGATTCAAAATGAGTGTAGATTCACAAAATCCTGATTATACAAATATTTACTAGAGAGAGATTTTACTGCTTAGCCTAAAAGGCATTCGAGTGCAAGACAGACCAGGCTATGTTATGCCCCTGCCCTATATTGAAAAGTCAGCTGGTTAAGCCCACCCAGTTTTGTTTCTTTCTCTCCACCTTCTTTCATTCCTCTTTCTCCCTTTCTACTCCATCGAAGTGCGGGCAATGTCGGCATAGTCCCTGAGGTGCTTCCGTCGTGCAGGCTCCATCGTCTAGCATGTTTCGGAAGACAGGAATCCTGTGGAGCCAGGAGGCATCTCGGGACCACATTTTCACAAATAGTCTCTTATTGCGAGTGTGAAACACTCTGGAGGAAAGGATTCCTGCAGATGGTAGATTATTGCAATCATTGTCGTAAGGATTTATGTCCTTGACCAAGCCCATATTTCCACCTGTCTCTGAACCTGCCCAATCCCAAGTGAAGATTTGTGTACTCAGACGCATTTCCTTCTGTTCCTGCTTGTCTTCTCAAGGCTACATAAATCCTTAGGAAGATGCTTGCCCCACTGCATCAGCTACCTAGAACTGGTATCTACTCCCTTCACTAGATTCCTGCTTGTGCTTCCTCACCCCAAAAGTGAACCTCCTTAAACCCTCTCACGTCTGTGCAGATCTCTGCCTTGGCAGTAGTTCCTCCCTGGCGAAGAGGAACACCCCCTGCCACCCTGCCACTGCTTATCCTGGTAAAGCAGAGGCTGAAGAAGCCAGCTGAGACCTGCATTTTTCATTTGCTCTCATAGCATCATGTTTTACAGTATCAACAGTTGTGTCCTGTTCCACAGCCCCCAGGACTTGCTCCTCTCCCCTCCCTCCCTTTCCCTGGCTGTGTGAAACAGAAGAGCACTCTCCTGATCAGGCAGCGTAGCAGCTCTGTTGGAAAACACATTTTCATCAGGGGTTGGAGCTGGACATGTGGTGTAGTGTGTGCTACCAAAATGTCGGCTCAGGTGTAACCTCAGGTCAGGATACCCACGAATGCAGCCTTTCCTTTCTCGTGAGCACGGCTGTGGAGTCTGGTCACTACACACCAGTGCTTCTTTTTGGCTGAGTATATGAATTCAGCCCTCCCCAATGACAGCATAAGGGCTTACTGGAGTTCCCAACTCAGAAAGCTATTGCTTACATCAAAAGACAGGGGATTATTTTTTTGTGCCAAAGACTGTGGCTTCTTATGTCTGATGGCTCAATCATCACATCATCTGTGGCAGAAAGATGGCTGGCAACAAGATTAGACTGTGGCGATTTAAAATGGCTCTCTCAGATAAGTGCAGACCACGAGTATTCAAAAGCACACATAATCAGATTGTAAAATTGACTAACACAGCATGCCTCAGACACCAAGAGTATAAATAAGGATTAGACAAATTTAGGGAAGACAGGTCCATCCATACTTATTAAACATAAGTGATCAGGTGCAATTTCTGCTGCTGGAATCTCCTAAACTGATGATTCCTGGAAATAGGGATCAGGGAAAGCCTTGTACTGTATGTGTCTCTCATATCCATCGACAACAAGGGAAATGCTGGAAAAAGTGACTGTGGTCCTCAGGTCGATCCGCTACTTTATCTCCATGACTGACTTGTGTACATTTGCTGAAGAGCCCTGCAGGTATAGTATACTCACAGTGTATAAGGTGTGCTTTACCAGGCATATCCATATCACTCACTGGTCACTCAGCACAATCCAGAGACAATCATCTGCCCAAATGAGACAGCTAGATTTTTTTCTCTCATTAGCCTTAGCCACTCCTTGGCATGCAAATCTCTATTACAATCCCAGGAGAAATTTCCTCTGACCTCTTATTAATTTCCTTCTTCCAAGTTGTTTTCCTGTCTCACCCACTTATCCCTTTGGATTTCATCCCTTTAGATTAAAGCCTCTTTAAGAGACTTGTCCTAGGAAGGTGTCACTCTTCAGTGCATCCTTTGGGACAGATCCATCTGGTCAATCTATTGTATAGAAGATAGGATTGGGCTGATAATAAGGTAACTCCATCTCCAATCCTTGCTGCTTTGCTGATCACACTGTGACTCAGTTTCCCTCATTTATACAACAAGAGTAAAAGTCACTGGCCTTTGTGAAGAGCTTTGGGCTTAGTAAAGGAAAGGAGTTGTTTAAGTGCAAACTGTTAATTATTATTACCGACAGGCTGTAACTAATAGTAACCATTTAGCTGGGAGATATGGAAACAGGTATGCAGTTAATTGGTTTACAGTAGATTTAGCTGAGGTCTGGTGGTTACATTGCAGACAATCCATCATTGTTGTAAGCAGCATGAAGTTATGCCCAGCCTCAATTACCGTGAGTCTCCCTTCGCCTGTGGTCTTGTGCTAATATCCCAAGACGTGTCACCAGTGAGCATTTAGTGAAATCTCTAGAAGAATGTGGAACAAATCTGCAAATCTCTTTCTGAAATGCCCTGCCAAAAAATACAAGAAAGTCTTCCATGTCAGTAAGGAAACATTAAAATCATTAATTAAAAAATAAACTCTCCTGGAAATCAAATGGGAGTGAGAGCAGGCAGATGAGCATGGAATAAAATTCCAGTGGAAGAGCCTTTAATTCCTCCAGTTTTAAAGCCCGTGGACATTTGCAAGTGCCTGTTAAAGTTTAGACCCCTGTCCTGCTCCGTGGGCAGTCACCAACGATGCTGCCTGCAGTAAGGGACCAGCGTCTCCCACGGCTGGCAGAGACCAACCTCTGCAGTCAGGGTTTGGTGATCTCTTCTGGCCACCACTAGTGGGGAAGGGATCTAGTGAGAGAGGCCACCACTCTGTGGAGAAGAGACCTACTGGGAGAGGAGCACAGCTCCTGGGTGAGAAATTGCTGGTCCTGAAAATGTGGGGCGGCTAGAGCAGAAAGGGCTTTTTTTCTGCTGATAAACCAGTGGTGGGGAATCTCTCTCTCCCCCTCTCCCGCCAACAACTGCTGTCATTTCATTTCCAAAAGCTTGTCCCTGTCTCCATCAGCATTTATGTGACTACATCTCTGCCATGCCTGAGTGATTTATCTAAACATCGGCAGCTACTGTAAATGATGGTACAGTGAAGCGAAGGCGGAGGAGGGAACGGAGGGGTAGAAATGCGACTTTCCCTCTGTGAAATGAAGCACAGGTGCCTATTCCCAGCAACTCCAGTGCATTTACATCAGTCACAGGGGGAGAGAAAGAAAGGGACATTTCAGAGCCTGCTCAGACATTTAAGGCCACTTAATTAATCGAATTAAAATATTTCCTCTGGAAAGACCATACACAGATGTATGTATGCTTTTATGTATGTATTGCTCCTTCAGTTTGCACATGTGCTTCCAGTTCATGTTTTAGTATGTTGGGGAGCAGGGGTTTAGGGGTTTGAGCTGATGGGGAAGCGGAGGGGAGGAAGGGATGAGATGGTGTGTGAGTTTAAAAGTTGGGGTAAGTCCTTCTTGGAGTGCGCGTGTGTGTGGGGGGTGTGTGAGAGAGCAGGGGGAGTGAGTATCCAAGCACTCACGAAACCCACGCGGGGCGTCCTGGCGGGGCGGCTGCGGAAGGAGCGCGATGCAGGAGCGGCGAAGTGAGAGGGAGCAGAGAGAGAGCGAGCGGGAGAGGAGCGAGCTGTGACTTCCACAGAGGCAGCCGGGAGAAATCACCGGCAAGGATTTGCTCCTCTCTCTCCCCCTCTCTCTCTGATTTCAATTCAGCTCCTCCCCCGTGTGGTTGTGGCTTTGCCTTCCATCAAAAGCCTGATCAGCAACGCCAGTCTTGGGGAAAAAAAAAAAAAAAGAAAAGAGAAAAAAAAAAGAGAAAAAAGGAAAAAGTGCAAAAGAAGAAAAAGAAAACAAGGAAAAAAAAAAAGAGGGGGAAAGAAAGCAATCTCCTCTACCCCCCGGCTGCATCTAATACAGCGGAGTCTGAAACTTTATGGAGTTCTCGCTGTGTTTACCCCGCGGCGGGTAAATCGGCAGCACCCTGCTCTCTCGCTCCTGCTCTCTCTTTCCTGCTCTTTCTCCCTCGCACTCATCAGCAGTCAGCAGCGATGGAAAAAGTTGCTGGCTGGTACCCAGCCTGGCACGTTGCTCTCCTGTACTGGACATGGCTTTTCCTCTTCACTTTTGGCTTTACCGGTGCAGAAATAACTTGCAGATCCTGCCATTCCCAGGTGAAGCCGCAGCAGCAACATCCGCAGCAGGGATTATTAATGCATTTGAGGACCGACAGAGGAGAAAAGGAGCAGAGGAGGTTCCCCGGGGAGAAGGGAGGTGAGAGAGGGCGAGGGGCCGGGATGGAGGCGGAGGATGCCGGGCTGCAAGCGCCCCTCGCCCCTGCTCCCGCGGGGACGGAATTCACCGGCCGGGAGACCCGGCGATTGACGAGGCAGCCCGAGAAAGTGGCCGGGGAGAGCCGGCCCCGAGCGGCGGCGGCTCCTGCCGAGGACCATCCTCCCCGGGGCCAGGGGTCCCCCCCGGCGGGCGGCCGGCCGGGCTCGGGCCGGCGGCGGCGGCGGCGGGGCCGGAGCCCGCGGGGCGCCGCGGGGCTGGAGCCGGGGGACGCCGGCGCCGCCCGCTTCGGGCTGGAGGAGCTGCGGCTGGGCAGCACCACCTTCGCCCTCGCCGGCGACTCGGCGCACAACCAAGCCATGGTGCACTGGTCGGGGCACAACAGCAGCGTGAGTACCGCCGCCGCGGGGGGCCGGCGGGGTGCGGGCGGATGGGCGCTTTTGTCCTCGTTTTCTTTTTTTTTTTTTCCCCATCCTTTTTTTTGGGGGGTGGGGTGGGATTGGGGGGGTGGGGTCTGGGTTTTTCTTCTTCGAGGGGGATTTTGCGCCTCCGGGCGCCAGGGATTGGCTTCACTTAGCAGTGTGCAGTGGGGCAGAAGTGCTTCAAAAGGGCCATTCTTCGGGAGCAAAAAAACTTTCCGCCGCCCGCCCGCTGAGCACAGCCCCCTTCAACCCCCTTCTCCTTCACCCTAGAGGCAGAGAGGGATAAACCAGAGCACAGCCCCCTCCAGCCCCCTTCTCCGTCGCTCTGGAGGCAGAGAGGGATAAATCACTGCCACCGCCCGCGGCGGGGAGGGGAAAGGTCGGTCTGGGGGGGGAGCCGTCCTTGCACCCTGCCCTCCCTCCAGGGTAACCCCCGCCGGGAGCCTGGGAGGCTCAGCTGCAAGCAAGGCCCGGGAAAGCCTCTCTGGTGCTGCTCCTTCTCCCAGCCTTGGGCGCCCCCGGGCTCACCCCCAGGCCTTGCTGATGGGGAGATGCTGGAGGGCTTCAGGACTTCATCTCCGAGGTGCCTCTGTGCAGGGGATAAAGCTGCTTTTTGCCTCCTGTTACCAAGGTGTTAAAATGAGCCAGTTCTTTTCTCTACTCCTTAACCTGGACCTTTCTCATGAATAGCAGCAGAACGGCTCCAACATGAGCCAAGCAGAACAAAACCAGCCAGAAAAGTAGGAGATTGGTTTCCAGGCTGGAGCAATAGTCATGGCATCAAAGTTACCAAGTTAACTTGAGCCCTGCATCCCTCCAGCCTCCGCTGCAGAGGCAACCGGGAGCCAGAGGGCTGAGGCCTGGGGAAGGCAGAGTGAGTTGCCTGGCTTGCTTTCTGCCTGCCGTTAACTCAGCTTGTGGACTAGCAGAAGTGCAGGGATCTGTCTGCCTGAATGCTCCAGCTTCTATCACTTTGCCTCTTAGAGACAGCAAGCAGAATGCTAATAAGAGAGAAAGGGATGCGGGCACGACATGGTTGTTGCCCATACAACTTCCCAGGAGAAAGGGGGACTCGGGCTCTTGTCCTCTAAGGTGTTTGCAGCTGTAGTGCCAGAAGGTTTCTGGCTGCTTCACAGAAATCCTTGGCCTCCCTTTCAGCTTTTAGTACTAGGAGCCTGGTTAACATTTTGAAATAATGGTCTAATCATTACGAATTCCTTTTGGTATAAATTGTATTGAGGTATATCACAGCCACCCAATTTAGAATTACAGCGGATGTCATAAGCACCTCACTGTGGGGTTCAGCCCTAGTTAATTGGGACATGGTTTTATGGTCTCATCCGGAGCTTTTAAATCAATTAATTGACAGAGGAATACTTGTCATCTCCGTTTTGAAGGACTTTCCCCTTTCTTCACAACTCAGCTAGCCTCTCTCTTATGTAGTTGTGCTAACAGAAGCTGCCTTGTAGGAACTCAGGTCCGTTCATACAAATTGAATTGAGGCTGACACTGGTTTAAAGTGACCCATTTGCTAAGGAAAAGCTTCTGATATAAAAAGTCATCCAGCGGGCATCAAGTTTTCCTGGTCTATCACTGCAATTATGTTTCATCTGTACATTTATCAAGACACATATTGTTGTTATATATGTGTTTTATCATACATGTGCTTAGGTATACATAGACATGTGTATATGTTTCTGCCCACTGTGGTAGCAGGGACTACTAATGCTAAAGACTGATTACTTTCTGAGTGTCTTGGTGTACAAATGTTTTCAGGGAGCTGTGGGGAAATAATTTGCTGCTGTCCTTCCCAAAGAGCTGTGGGTTGCATTGCATACAGGGAGATTATGCTCCCACCTTGCTGCTGGGGACTCTGGCAGTGCTGTGCTGTCTTGTGCTGTGATTGCATCCCCTTCACAACACTAAATGAAGCTGAGCCCCAGCAGGACTTGGATGCCTGACAGGCTTGTCCGGGCTCAGCTGAAGCAATGGAGTGTGTTCAGTAGGTAGCCCAAAGTGGCACTGACCCTTGTCTCTCTGTGGAGCTTTTGGGCACTCCTCTGTGAAGGAGCTGGGAGTGGGAGGGGGTTGGGGTGAAATGCTTCCTTTAGGCTACAATGTATGTAGTTCTGCTTGCATGGGGGTCGCAGAGGATGCCATGGTGCTGCTTGTGAGGGATGCTGTGTAACCCCAGTGCCCTGGCTGCACTCCAGCAGCGGTAGGTGCTGCCTTCCTGCCTGCGTTTCCCTGCTGTGGCAGGGGGATGCAACACACCTCTTCACATTTTCAGTCTAATGTGCTCTGTAAATGCTGCTGTTAAACAGCTTTTGCCTTTCACCCGGGCACAGGGGCACTATGAAGATGATCATAGTTTACAGTATCTGTGTGAGTACAGGAAAAATCCGAAACAAAGCTCAAAACATTTGAGATCCCTTTAGGTGGAAAAGCTGGAAAATTAAAGCACTGTCTTTTGCAATGTACCTTATTCTGCCAGCTTCAGTGTGGTTCCCTATATCCTTATTTTGATAGTGGTTTGGATACAATTACAATGCTTCCGATGGAGGAGAAGGGACCCCTGAAAGGATTCCTGATTTCTGTAAGGGATTGTTCTCGGTGTTTGCAGCTTCTTTCAGGCTTGGCTGTAATTTCATGTTGAGCGTGTGCACCATCTAACTGATGGCATTCTGCTCTGAGGATGAACTTGCTGTATGCTCAGCCACGGGTACAATAAGAATACTAAATAGTAGTTCAAGTGATCCAGGTATAACTCCACCGACATAAATTGTCTTACACCAGGGATTATTTTGGCCCATCAATGACTTTAGGCACTCCCTGGACAACTTATTCTCCCGCACAATACCCATAGCTGGACACTTGGGCTGTGCCCAGCTCACATCTGTAGGGACATGCTTTCCACGTCCACTAATCCATCCTACCTACCTTGGCTTTTTCACCAGTGGAGTCAGCGGGAGCTCCCCAGAGGAGACCATAGGTGTACAGAGTCTGGACTGTCAGATGACTGTTGAGGATGAAACTGGGGGTGTATCCAGTGTTGTATTAAAATACAGGTGGGCCTCAGGCTTTCTCTGACTCCAGTGGAGGTGAGCAAGGCCACACAAGGCCATCTGGCATCTCCACAGTCTTGAGCTCTTTCAGTCTGCAAAACAGAAGAGTGGCTGCAGCTAAATTGGGTGCTGGAAATGGTCTTTGGCTTGTACTAAGTCCCAGACTGTCTGGGAATGATCGAGGAAGGTGTTAACTGGCCCATGCCAGCACCCTGCCTGGAACCATTTTGACAGGATAATAAGAGCATAGGCTATCGGGTCTGTGAATGTGTCCTGGTATTGCTTAATTTGCTTGCATTGCTATATCCTGAGAGCCTTTCCGCTGGCCTCTGTAGAAACTGGAGTAAAAGATCCTATGAGATAAAATCTTCCTCAAATCTTTGCTACAAGACACACAAGTGAGATCTCCTGCCTTTTTGCACCACTGAGAAATTTCATCATCGGTGTGGAAGTTGGCAGGTTTCCTAGCTCGCAGGGATATCAAACATGCTTCCTGATGTGATGTATCCAAACACTGTAGATGTGGAGTCCCCATAGCACCCTTAGTGCTCTGCTATAGACTAGGAGAAAACGGCTAGCAGAGACTTGTGTGTGGAGCTAAAAGAGAGACTTGGTTTTAATGGAGAGAAGCAAATCTCTAGCAGACATCTGTTATGAGCTTTTGGGATACGAATGGTTCTCGGAGCTTACAAGAAACCAAGACTGCTTCTGTCCTAGGCTGGCTTGGAGTGAGATTAGCGCCTTACTTGTTCCTTTGAAAGTACCCTGGAGAAACAGCAAAAAAATTGGAGGAGGTCAGAAGGTATGGGAGTCTGAGCAAGAGCCTTGATGCTATAGCTTGTGCTATAATGTGGTGCTGTGAAGGAAAGCGAATGGGTTCTCCGTTCACTTAATGAGGCAGTTCACTTTTGCCTTGCTCTGGACAGAGTGCTCTACTGGGCTGGATGTTGGTGTAGATCTCAAAGTGTTTGGCAAGGAATTTGGGCATGCACCTTGCTGTACACCTGGGGATTGGCTTTTACATGGCCACGGTACCTTTAAACAGCTGGTTCAAACTTCTGTGATTTACATGGCTGGAAAGACAAAGCTGAGCTTCTCCTAGGTCCTCCACAACAGAAGATCCTCAACAGACTGATGGAGATGGAGTCTGGACCAGATGCAAAACAACCATGGCCAGACAGGTTTTATATTCCTTCCACAGTAAAAAATCAATACAACTGATGGGTCCAGTGCAGGATGAAGCCTGCAAGGTCATCATTGCTGTTGTCAGGTTGATTACACTAGACAACAGGGGAAGAGTTAGGTCTCTTATGGGAGAGCTTTTAGGCAAGATGAGACTCTACATTAGGTATTACTTGCAAGTTTTTACTTGATGTTATTGACAGGACAAACTGAGCACAGGTAAGGCAGAATAAAAATGTACCTATATATTTCCAATGCACTGTATTTCCTCCTGGGCAAAGTAATTGTGAATAACCTGTTGTTGGATTTTCAGCTGAAGTGTTCAAACCTATTTTATAAATTAGGAACTTAAAGAAAGGTACAGGGCTGCAGCAGGTATTGCATCCTACAGCCATAAACTGATCAAACTGCATCTTGAAAACAGTTGGGTTTCTTTCAACTCACCCTCCTATTGCCTTCGTCCTTTCTGGATAGATGTTCCAAGCTTTATTCTTCTGGTAGTTGGAAACTTCTGTCCAATTTCTGTTCTAATGTTGCCATTGGGCAATCTAGATTATTTTTTTTTTTTTAATTTGTGCATGTGTCTTTAATTAAAGTTATTTTCCCTCCCTGGCACTTAAGCCCCCTGGAATTATTTTACAGGCAGTGATCATATTCCCTTTCAGCCTCTGGTTTGCTAAATCAAGCAAGCACTGTTCTTTCTGTATCCGCTTGTAAGACAGATTGTGGAAAGTGAACTGTGAATTTCTGGGAGTCAGGGTCCCGAGAGCTTGAATTTGAATCAGATTTTTGCTTTTGATGAACGCAATTCCATGCAGATGATAACAACTGTATTCCCTTTTACAAGCGAGACAGTAGAGGCATGGCAAAAGTATCTTAAATGGCCAGTGTTCTTCTGTTCAGACCAGAATGGAGGATCACAATCAAAATGTCACTTTTCACATCTTCTCACTCTGAGACTTCTTTGCTCAGATACTGTATTCATACAACAGGCTGTAGTTGGTACCCTCTGTCCTTCCCTTGCTGGCAGAGCTGTGGCTCCGGTGTAAAACTACCAGGGGTGGATGAAGAATCTGCCAACATCATCCCATGAGTTACTGGCATTACATTGTATGGCACTGTGATAGCCCATTGCTCCGTTCCTCCCATGGCAATTGCATTATTATAAAGGAGGAGTTTTAAGGAAATAAATATATCTTTGGAGCCCAGAGCCAGCTATGCAGTGAGACCCACGGTGAGGAATGACCCCACTGTCAGTCACTTTGCATTTAGATTGGTTCCTAGGGTGCAGGAAACGGGTCCCAAAAAAGATTCATCTGAGGAGGATGCCTGCATTAAAATGCTTCAGTGAGACGTAGTATGTATTGCTTACATATTACCACAATATATAATAGTGTCAATAGTATTATGCACCAGGTGCTGAGACTGTTTCAGGCTAATCTCTTGCTAGAGCTAATGAGAATATATTTAGAAGGGCTGAATAAAAAGTGAGGAAACAAAAACTGGGATTTAAACAAGAAAAAGTCAAGTCAAAGTATTGTTAAAAGTCTCCAGTTTCAAATTTTGGTCTTCTGAACCAGATTTGCTACTGTGTAGATCACAAAATACTTTACATCCATTCTAGATATGAAACCTACTTTAAAAACAAGCCTTCAGTGAGAGAAAACACGGGAAAATTTCCCATAACTTCAAGTAGGACTTTATTTCTTTAACCAGAAAGTTTTGAGTTTTTTGGATTTTTGTGTGTGTGTGTGATTTGGCAAAAATGAGTCAGCAGCCGTAGTATTTCTTTCTCTGTGTTGTAATCCATCTCTAGATATACTTCTTGACTGGCTAAAACACAGGCTTTTCATATACAGAATATGAAATAGGATACATATGAAATTGTTAATAAGAATAGCTGTGCACTGAGAGAAAGCGATGGGTGAAAGAGAATCCGTAAGGACTAGAAGAAAGGCTTGTTGTTGTGTGAATGTGGTCTCTGTGAAAGTGTTTGGGAGATGGTGAGGAGCTTCCACCCGGACTGACAGGTGGGATATGCAAATCCTATCACGAGGGGAGATTAAGGAGAATAATGGAAGAGGTCTGACAGTTGCAACTGGCATTCACGCAATATCGAGAGGCTATAAACTGTATAAAGCAATAGGGTTATAGTTTTCAATCTTCTTAATACTGTACTTTATAATAGAAAAGGGTTTTCTCCCTTTCCTCCTGACTTCAAGTAAGACTTTTGTATTTCTCTGACCTGGCAATAATGATGAGGTCTGTCCAGAGGGGGAAGCAAGGAGGTCAGAAGTCCTCAGCTCATTCTGGAGAGGTTAGAGACCATTCTGACCCATCCTGTTGTGATACAGCATTAGCTTTGGACAATCTTGCATCCTCTGGGCCTTTCTTACTATGCCAGACTGAATACAACTCTCATGTTGTGCAGAGTTCCAACAAGGCGAGTGAAACTGCCCCATCAAAGACCTCTTCCCCTAGAAAATGCTGTTGTAGCTTGGCCAGAGCATTTCGTAGGTTTGCACTGATTTCCTTTTGATCCCGAGGCTCCTGAAAAACAGCCCTGAACAAGCCAAAATCTTGAAAGTTTAAATGTAACATTTTTTTCATTTTTTGTTTCAAGGCAGCATTTTTTGAATGGATTTCCAATTCTTTTATTCTATATTTAAAAATGATCCAGTGACACAAAAACTTTGATTCAGTGTCCCACGCAGAGGCATCTAGTGACATTTGAGATGGTATTACCTCTAGCTGCTGCTTCACAGTGTCGTGGTTTAACCCCAGTTGGCAATTAAGCACCACAGATGCTTGCTCACCCTCCCCTCCCCGCCCGGCCCCGGTGGGATGGGGGAGAGAATTGAAAAAAAAAAACAAAAACCAACCAAAACCCGCCGTGGGTTGAGAGAAAGACAGTTTAATAGGACAGTAAAGGAAAAGAAAATAGTAATAATGATAAAAGAATATACAAAACAAGTGATGCACAATGCAATTGCTCACCACCCACTGACTGACGCCCAGCCCATCCCCAAGCAGCGATCGCTGCCCCCAGCCAACTCCCCCCGGTTTCTATACTGAGCATGATGCCATATGGTACGGAATAGCCCTTTGGCCAGTTTGGGTCAGCTGTCCTGGTTGTGCTCCCTCCCAGCTTCTCGCTGGCAGGGCACGAGAAGCTGAAAAGTCCTTGACTATAAGCACTACTTAGCAACAACGAAAACATCAGCGTGTTATCAATATTATTCTCATACTAAATCCAAACCACAGCACTATACCAGCTACTAGGAAGAAAATTAACTCTATCATCCCAGCCAAAACCAGGACAACAGGGCAAGGGCATCCTACAGGTCCTGCGTCCTACCTGACACCCAGGCTTGGGAATAGTAGAGCATCTCAAACTATATTTGCCTATATTTGGGCAACCGATATTATCACAAAAGCTGTGTGTACTGGATCCTGTTCATCCAGAACCAAAGCTACATTCAGGTTTTCATTTCATAGGAGGAGAAAAAAAATCAGACTGACACAAGGCACTTCTTTTCTCTCATTTTTTTTATATCTGGCCAGCAAACCAAAAAATCAATGACTCCCGCAGCTGTAATTGACATTTCTATGTTAAATGAAAATGGGCCTTGATTCCAATTCAAATGGCAGCATTGGGTGATAGACTAATTATTTTGGAATTTTAAATGCATATAAAAGTTGATGCAGTAAAATGATTTTTGTGCCACTTGCAATTTTTTTGGCTGTCTCTTAAATCAAACAACAGTTAACATGAGAGCCCTTAATCCCTAATTCTCAGTGCTGGTAACACAATAACACTTTTACTTGGTACCACACTTTGTCTCCTCGGGGAACATAAAAGGAAAGTACTTTGAGAAGGAACA
Organism: Mycteria americana; assembly: GCF_035582795.1. Taxonomy (NCBI): domain Eukaryota; kingdom Metazoa; phylum Chordata; class Aves; order Ciconiiformes; family Ciconiidae; genus Mycteria; species Mycteria americana. The sequence continues at coordinate 13,030,096 of NC_134370.1, forward strand.
GGATATTTTAGGATATGTCCTAAAATGTAATTCCTTTATTTTAGAAGGTCTCCAAGAACTTAATTTAACCTCACATCATGTCCCTAAACAGGGGAGTGATGTTCTCCCACGATAGCATACCAGGACTCAAAGCTATGTCTGAACTTCTGCCCCGCGTGCTGCCATGCCAGGGACATGCTCATGGCAGGCTGTGCTGAGGTGCCCCTGATATGGGGCAGGTGAGGAGGAGAAGGCTGAGAAAAGAGATGGAGATTTAGGTGGTGAGGGGGAAGAAGGTGAGAAATGGGACCTATTTCTGCTACGAAGGAGGGATGTCAATGCCAAGTATCCCTGCCATGAGCAGCCCATGTTGGGGCAGGGCCTCCAGTGCACTCCCCCTGTGCTGTGGTTAGGGGCAGAACTGCTTCTGCAGGGGCAGGAAAGTGAACGGAGTCACAGGCCTTGTGATTTCTCTTTTCCTGGAGAGAATGCTCAGAGGTAGCCCAGACGAGACAAAGCCCACCTCTAGTGAGTGGCTCAGGCAGGATGAAGGGATTGACCCATGCTGTGCCTCTGGGAAGTGTGGCTGAGGAACCTCAGGGCAGGATGAGCAGACCACAAAGCGTACATAAAGCAGAAAATTACATGATAACAGCAAATGCCACCCACCTTCACGCCCAGAGAGGTTGCCCTCATTAAAAAAAAAACAAACAGCTTTTTTTTTCCGCATAGTATTGCATTCCCTAATGCAGAAGCAGCAAGGTAGGGAAGATACTTTTGGACTGTCTGGGCTGGCAAGAAAACTGGAGTGCAGTCATACATAAAGATATGGCTGGTGTTTAGAAAGGGTGTCTGAAATTCATTCATCAAGACAGTTTTCAGACTGCCACCAGGAATATGTCCCCCGTGCCCTGTGTATCGTTTCTTGCTGCCCCTTGGAACCTAAGAGCCCATTTGCAGAGTCTTCCGTGCTTTGCACAAATATGTTAAATCAAGCGATGAAGGAGAGGAGATGGAAGTGGATGATGTGCAGTTGGCATTTCAAGGCAAACGTGTTCCCAAGACATGGAAGGGCTGGGGTTTTTTGGGTGGAGAGTGTTCAGCTACACATAGGAAGCTCTTGATCCCTTACAACACGGGTCCCAACTCAGTGTCAGTGCTCACACCCTATTTGTATTAGGTTTTATGTCACCTTTGCTGGTGATTATTTAAGGACAGCAGTGCCTTGAGCTCTTGCAGATCATTTTCATGCAGGTCTTCAGGGGAAGTGAAAGGTGCTTTAGAAAATCTCAGGCTATTTAGATAACCCAACAGAGACAACCCGTGTCTTTCCCCAAATGTTTCTCTTCCTCACTCATTCTCACCTCCCCCGCTACATTTAAGGTTGAGAAAATAATTCAAGGGAAATATTTTATATAACAAATGTAAGCTTGTTTTTCTCTTCATAAATTGTCCCTGCTCAATATGTGATTTTCTCAGGTGCACTTTTTTTTGGGTGAAGTAATCATAAAGTTCCTGATTCAGAATTCAGTGGGAAATTCCTCAGTAATGAGGGAATGGACCCCATTTAATAATCTGGAATAGACTTTGCACAGAAGATTTTTATTTTAAATCCAAGGTATATTTTTAGTAGATGAAAGAGGTCATATCCTCCCTTTTTTTGTATGTGACTGGGTCAGTATAAACCTTTAGAAACAGCTTAATGTTCCCTGCCTTGGCCAAGAATGTTGCCAGTACTGTTCACTGAATATTCTCTGAACAGACCTAGGAGAAGTGAATTCCACTGAATATTCAAATGAATATTCGAGGCCCTTATTTTTTGAAGAATTTACCTATGTATAAGTGTAAATATATTTTTGTGGGTTAAAAATCATACTTATGGTGAAAATCAAGCTCTGTATGCCAAAGAATATGATATGGAAAATTAATTCACTTTCTGTTGAGTTTTAGTTCAGGTTTCCAAGAAAAAAATACTTTTCTATAGATGAAAGATAAAAGCTTTAAATTGATCATTATTGGAAACAAAATAAAATTTTGGGAATGGTTATCTGCAAATCACAGTTAGATCTCTACTTCGATTACATGAAACTTAATAGATTTTTTTCTTATAGGAGAGGATAAACAGGTAAATAAAAGATACACCAGCAAAACAGCAGATGCATTAAACTTAATACCAAAATGTATAGGTCTGTGGTGAAATGTCAGTGGTTAGAGGAGTTTTGAGGATAATTATTCCCTGAGATGGTATTCTGGTTGAGGATCGCACCATGGGAAGGGACTGCACTACACCTCCTCCGCTTCATTTGTGTGAGTGTTTCCACACTCCCCTAAATACTTTAAGGGGGACAGAGCCGGAGCTAGAGATATGAAGAATATAGATCTGGGCTGTAGAGATCTGGACTTAGCCTGGGTCCAGTGGCCTAGCATCTCTACAGAAGAGCTACTGAAGTTTAGTAGTAACTATTTAGGCCATTGTAACCCAAAGATGCTTTGATGCAGATCTGCATCTGTTTGTTTAAATGACAAATGACTGTTTAATTGTGTAACTCCTGGAAAACAAAATGAAACAAACCAAACCTAAACATTCTCCAGCTCATCTTTTGGATGAAAAGCTCCAAGTTCAGTGTTGCCTTTCATTTTATTTTCAACTTTTATAAGTTGACACTTGGTCTTTCTTTTTTCTTCAGAAACTTCTCATCCATTCCCAAACAACTCATTTTAAAGTTGTTAAAGGAATAAATGTAGTTGATTCCAGCTGTCTCTAACCGCAGGCTGTGCCTGTGGTTGTGAGCCGGGCAGAACAGCAGGGCCCTGCCATCCCACCCGTGGTGGAGGGAGCTGGACCATGGACACCTATGGGAGCTGGAGCGAGAAATCCAGCTCTGCATTACTGTGCCATTGGCCAGGGTCCTGCCATCTTCTCTTCTTCCACCAAAACACTGGGTTCTGCAATCACTGAAATCCCTGTTATTTTCATCATGCTGCAGGCTGGGATCCCATCAGATAGACTCGGCAGCCTATCAGTGCCTCCCTCTCCCGTGGGAACGTGAGTTTTTCTTCTTCCCTGCAAACCCTGGTGTGCTCCATCCTCCTCCTCCTCCTCCTCACCAGCCACCCACGGCTCTGTCTGTTGATGCTGTTGCCTGGCAACCACCCTGTGATGGACAGCTTGGAGGGAAGCGATGATTAAACAACCTGAACTGGCTTCTGAAAGCAGCAATCGTTAATGTAATGTGACAAGCAGTGACAGCTGAGACAGCAACACATTCGCAGTGTGATTCCTAAAAAACCCAAAAAACAATAAACAACAAGGAAAGTGCCGCACACACCTCTGTGTGTAGGTGTGCGAGTGCCGCTGCCTTCCCTTGATGCAGAAGGGCCGGGGAAGGCACGTGTTTCTTTATTAATGAAAGGCGAACATAACTCTAATAATTGTCATGATGAACAGGCCAGCGCATGAGCCAATGCAGCTTGTATTGACGCTGTCAAACATCTCAGCTACTCTGGCGGGCCAAGGCAGCAGTTAAATGGGATGCTGCAGCTGCAGGTGTTAGCAAGGGGTGGCTGCAGAGACAGCAGCTCCTCGCTGACTGCCAGCAGGAATACCCTCGGCACAGAGAGAAACACGTTGAAGCTTCAGCGTGAAGGTGGTGGTACTGCTGGGTCCACCTGCCATTTCTCCTCCTGCCTTCCAGATGGACAAGACCAACGTAGGCACAAGGATGCAGGGTGGACTCAGGCCTGATAGGAAACGAATGTGGCTGTACGACCACAGTGCCCAGTTTAGGGGACTGTGCATCACATCTTCCAGCATCAACTGGGAGGCTCCTGCCCGGTTAGCCTTTCTTCCAAATTCAGGTGACACCAATTTTTGTCCTTGCAGAACAAATCTGAAAACAAGACCAGGTGCACCTTAAAGACTGGGTAAACCAGGACACTAAGAAGAAATGGATCACTACTAGTTGTGAAATCTTAAGAAAGCCCTACTCATGAACTCAGAGAATGAAAGCTGTCCTGTTTTGTGGGGGTTTTTTTTTGATTTTTTTTTAGCGTTTGGAACAGGCCAGTTCTGCAACAACTGGACTGGGGCTCTGTGGATTTAGTCATTAAAGTTTCCTTAAGACACAGGTTCCTATAGTCTTCTTACACCGTCAAAAACTTCCTGAGAAACTTCTGTAGAAAGCATATTGTTTCCATTTTTCCTCAGCTTCCTTTGACTTCATTCCTTGTAATGCAGCTCAGGATTAGGCCAGGACCTGGGATTGCAGTAGGCTACTTGGATAGCTGAGAAGCTACTGGACAGGATCACAGCCGAGGTCTGGCAAAATTCAGCATCCCCACACTACAGAGATGTGGGCCAGTTTTGCCACCATTTGTCTGAAGCCCAGAAATAGTAGATTTACATCCCCTCCAATTTTTTATCTTGTTCTTAAGTGTAATAGGCTCTAGGGGACTTAAGTGCTGTCACTGTCCAGGACTCATTATAATGTTAAAGCTTATCTTCATGATTTTCCCGTGCACACAAGATATAGATACACACATGATCCAATGGAGCAAATAACATTCATACTGATGGTTTGTGTGATTTGTGCATGGATTTGGAGGGAAGAAATGAATGTTCCTGGTGCTTCCCACTTGCTTCTCAATCTCCCCTTTCAGTTTTATCCCAGGTTAGAACTGATTGCATTTCTGCTGTTCTCATGTCCTGTTTGGGTACTAGTCCCTTGCAGCCCTCCTCAGGGAAATAGCACTGTCTTAGCAGGTTCATTACATCTGTATGTTCACCACAAAGAACAGTGGGGGTAAGGTACAGCTTCAATGCAGGTGAACATCACCTTTCTCTTAAAGCAGAGTTAACCAAAGATACTCTGATGTTTCTTTGAACTTTTAAAGTGATGTTAAGTCTAGCAAGTATTTCCAGAAAACGTTTGTGCTCTGGATTATCTGCCTATGCTTTCATGGCTGCTCATGTCCTTTTAAAATTGCTGTCAATGTGTGTGCTTAGTACAGCAGCACTGATTTTCTTCAGTGCTATTCAAGTTCTTAAGGCAGGTTTATCAGCAAGGCATCTGAGTGACGGCTTTAAAGGGAAATAAGAAAACAAACCCCAAACTACTTTACAAAGATCCTTCCAAAAAGAGTTAAGAAATTACCGGTGCTCCTGTCAGACTGAAAGAGAAAGAAACATGCACACACAAAGAAAAGAAAATTTCATGGCCTTAGTTGCTCTATCCTTTCCATCTCTCCATTGCATCTGGCACCATCCCAGAATGAAATAGTTGAAGAGGAACGTTGAGTCTGTGTCTGTGCTCCTTTTCTGCCCATGTAAATCAGGATTCACTTAGATGAAGCCAAGAACTGCTTTGTGGCAAGCAGAAGGAGAATCCATCTCCGTTCCTTTCTAACATTGAGATACTAAAAGACCAGGCAGAAAGAATAATTTCTGAGAAATCTTGTGTTTGACAAGGTGAATTTTGGTGAGAAAAAAACCTTTATGAGCAAGTAGGGGAAAGAGATACCTTGAGAAATTTTATGAGGAGCAGAGAATATAGTACAAGGTAATCAACATCTCATTATGAAATGTTACTCAGGAAACCTGTACTTAATCCTCTATGTAGGATTTTGTTTAAATAAGGACATACTGTATCATTAAACAGATGGAGATCTTTGCTGGAGAGAGTTCAGAGAAAAGGAAAGATGCCTGTAATTTGGTGATCCTGCTTAAATATATGGAATTGTGTGGTTGACATCTGAACTTGGATGATACAATATGAATTATACTTTAACCCATTAGTAAATTTGTCCTTCTAACAAGCTACTCAGATGATCCAGAAATAAGTTATGTGGTAGCAGCTGCTAGAAGATGAAAATATTTCATCATAGAAATACACGGTATAATGAAGTATGGGAAATAAATGCAATATTGCAATAAGGACAAAAGAAGATAGATGACATACAGTTTTAAATATTCACCTTCTGTATTGAGTTTACAAAGTACAGGTGACATCAGTAAATTGAAAACACCACTGAGACACATAAATCATTAAACATGAGTAGTAGAGCCACTTGGGGAAAGAAAGTTGTCAGAAGAATTTTCCACTAGAAAATATAGTTTAGGCAAAATCAGAAAATTTCTTTAGGGTATGTAATTTTCAGTGACATTTGCTACACTAAAATATCAACGAAAATGGTCTGCATTCTGACAGTGTCAAAAACTGTAGTGAGAAACATTCCCAGTTGGCTTTTGCTTTAGCACCAAGATTATGACAAGATACTAATGCTATATCATGGACACATCTTTTATACTGAATATGTAAGAATATGTGGAGTATGTGGGACACTACATGATACATCATCTCATCCCCAGGAGGTATAAAAGTTTGTTGCTCCTCCTTCCTTTTCCACCTTCTCTTCTAGGAATGGGCCCTATGAACAAGCTGTAGTCTTTCTCCCTCCTGAATAGATTTTGTTTCCAGCTCTCTCCTCTTTGCTATGTCTCCTTAGTCACATAGTGGATGCCACCGAAGGATTTTTGCTGAAGGTAACAAGTTCTTTGGGCAGTGAAGCCACTGCAGGGAGGCAAGTCGGTGGGTGGGTAGTCTCAAAGGCAATAGAATGTTTTCCTTTCTGAGCCAGTACTTGTGGGGATTCTACCACTGACACCCTGGAGTGGCAGGAACTGCATCTCTATGTATGCTTTAATTAATGTTCAATATTCCAACATTATGAAAAAGAAATGTTTTGGTGCTGTTGATTATCAGCTGAAAAATGTTTACTGATACTCATTTTCACAGAAAGTTTCATGGTCTTTCCTTTCCTTCTTGGGACAGTATCGCAGATAGAGTGACAGTGCACTTCACTCATAAGAGAGAAGCAAAAATATACTTTACTGAAATAGAACAGGGAGTTAACAAAGTTCAATGCAACAGTGATTTAACAAAATTCGATGGCAAGGCACACTTGATTATTTACTGCATAGAGGACAGGGTCAGACAAAACTGTCAGGGAGACCCTCCTGTTGAGTCATGAGGTTCAGAAAAGGACCCCCTTGCTCTCTAAACTCCTTCTCAGAGAGGAGTCTAGGTGCAATCCAATCCTAATCCCAGACTTGGTCAACAGTTTATGTCTGAAGGATTATATATGCATAATCAATCCTTTATATCACTTAGCTAAGATTTCAAAATTTAGCATGCTATTAGTCGCTTACCAAGGATCTGTTGCAACAAGGAATCTCTCAACCTCGAGGAGTAACCTGGAGAGGTGTCCCTACTCAAGGGGAGATCCTTGAGGCATGCATGGCAGTGGGCATGCAGCCCACTGCCATGCAGGAGAGCTCAAAGGGCTCTTGGCCTGCTCACTATTTATGGGGGTAAGATGATTCCCACAGATTTTAGTTTCTTAGGTGGGCGCATTGCACAATAGCTCTATGCTATTGTGTTGTTATCTGTCTCCTGAATCCACTTTGAGTCGGATGCAGCCATCATGACCAGACGGATCCATTAGGACCACCACTGGTGGTTATCACCTGAGCAGGGTTACAGGAGATAAAGGTCAGGGGTGGGGGAAGCACACCGTCACAGACAGAAACCAACCATCAGCCTGTCTGAATCCCTCACAGAACAGAAACTGTGGCTTCTGACACATTCAGATAGAGAATGTAGCTTGGAAGGTGTTTTTTAAATGAATCTCAGCAATTTTTGCTTTCTGTAAAATGATCCTTATTGGCTGCTATAAAGTTAAGGTGAAGGTGTAACCTGAATATCAAATATTCCTTTTTGTTCCTGAAACAGTCTCAGCTTTTCTAAGGATAGCTCCGTGGAAAGTCAGAAGTGTAGCAGGTTGGCCATTTCTTAACTAGCCAGAAACTCAAGGGGAAAATAGATTGCAAGAGGAACATTTGAAAACCCAGAGCTATTTTTTACTGCTCTGACCCCTTTCACTGCTGAGCAGATCGACAGCTGAGATCCTAAGGTGTGTGATTTCCACCCAAGCAGGAGCCTCCTAAAGGTGTTAATAACTGACATTGTTTTAGCACAGAACAAAGAGATGTCTTCTCCCTGATAACTGCAAATCCTGTACAATGTTCATTCTGCAGCACTGAAATGTTTTAAAGACAAATATTTGACTTGTGGCTCAAAGAACTGACAGTCTCAGTTAGCCATGATCTGGGAGGCAGATACAGCCACTCCACTGCAGAAACAGTTACAAGGAATGCTCTGGATTGCTTTATGAAGGAGTCCGATAACTTGATTGCAACGGTTTCTTCCTTAGGCAGGAGGTAGACTAGATAATTGGTTCTTCCTTAAGTGTGTGAAAAGGCAACAAGAAGCAGCAGAAACATGAGTTTTACAAATGCATCGATTATGTGGTCGCTCGATTCAGCCTAGTAAAGTTTTTTTGTGATTTAGATAATTAACTTCTAAAGGAAAATAATAATAATGAAGAAGATACAGACAGGCACAAACACACAAGAGATAGGCATTGATTTTAGGGTGTGGTGAGAGGCAGCAGAAGGCAATTTGAAGGAAGTTGAAGGAATCCCTCAGGGTGTAAATTGGCCCTTGAAAAGCAGGGCACCCAGCTGGCTGTAATTCCCTGTCATCCCAGGTGGAAGGAATAAGTGATTAAGGAGGAGAAAGAGATATGAGGGGTGAGAACAGAAGGGTGAGGGGTTTTTTGTAGGACTGCATGAAGTTGTAAGTAGTCTGTTGAAGAACAGCTTTTCTAGTAGAGAAGCTGACCTGTGGTTGTTGCTAAGCTTTGGAAAAAGCTGATGTTGAGTGATCTTAACAACTGAAGAAAAACATTGTGGTCTGAAGTGTTTTCTAGCAGTGAAGAGGTGCCAAGGAAGAAATGTGTCCTAAGCAAGTAGGAAGCCTCTCTGTTGTGGGGGGATGCTAACTGGAGAATGAGAGAAGACTGGGCAAAATAGGGGAGGGTAAGGCTGGAAAGCAGTGTGCTAAGATGTTGTCTGGAAAACACAGGGAATGGAGCAGCAAGTTGAAGTTGCTGATAGAGCAGAGTAATGTGATGCTGTCAGAAAGCTAGATTTGTGGGACATGGCCTTGAGAAGTGAAAGAGTAGGCAATGGAAAACGTAGAGACAAGGCAAGGTTTGTGGCCTGGGGTGATGTAATCAGAACAATTGGTTTTAAGGGTGGTTTTAGTTCCAGAATTGGCTAAAAAGAGACTTCAGAGGGGAAAGAACATTTCAGTAGTCAAGGTACAGACAGCTGGATTGATTTCATTCAAAAAGAAGAGCATGAGCTTCTTGAGAAGGAGTGTGGATTTTCTATTGGGGATTTTGAACTTCAGTGATGTAGCAGCGTTGGCTGGTAACAAAGAGGTAGAAAGAGGATAAGAGCCAGGATAAAAGCAATGAAGCCTGATTATGCACTGGTGAATGTTGTGGTGTTGAAACAGCTTGGAGGAGGAGATAAGGAGATAAATTAGCAGATACTAACATTGCTAGCCAAAACTTAATACTCAGTGGGCAGAGACAGTTGCTGGAGGGTGGGATATAGATGGAAGAGTTTACTTAAAAGTAGTTTTCCACACTGTGACTTTCCCTGCACACGCTGTGCTATTTGTTCTCAGCATCTCTGAATGAGAATCATCTCTTTCAGCCACCACCTGTGGAGGTTTGACATGAGCCAGCCAGCAAGTTATGTCTGATGCATTTGGTTTAATTATATTTCAATGCTTAGAGTCAGAGCTATAATATGTAAACATGGCCCTCTTAAGGGATGTAGGTAATTACACAAATTGGTGTGGAGACATTTTGCCAGAAGAGATGTATTTTGTTCACCTTCTTGAATTTGGCAGGGAATGGCCTTGCTATTTGTAGAGGTACAAGTTCTTATAGCTGGAGAGCTGCTGTCTGGGCTCAGGAAGGAATGAAATAAATGGGGACTACAAAAGCCTGTAGCCTAGCAGCTTATGTTTTTAGAAGGATGTTGGAAGCAAAACCAGAGGCCTTTATACCCTCCTGTATCTTTGTGACAAAAGCCAATGTGGACAAGGGATTGCCCTGGTCTCAGTAGGGAATTCTGGTGGTGCATTTTTGCCTTGTGAGCATGCAGCCTTAGAAACAAGCTCTCCTGTGGCTGACGATGCAATTGCAGCAGAATGTTTGCAGCCTAGCTTGGATTTGAGGCTTAGACCTGAGGTGCAGTAGGCTGTTACTGCTGAGTCGAGGAGGGGCAATGTCATGCATACTCTTGGCTTGCAGCAAGTTACCTGAAGTGTACCTGTATTTACCTTAGCTCATGCTGAGAGGCATTTAAACCTTTCAAGATGAGGAGGTCTCATGTGGACAGTTATCACAGATGGGCTAATGTGTGGCAACTCCTTAAGCTGTACTAGTGTGAGATACTTCATTTAAATCCTCAGATTTTTCCAGCTGAAGCTTTTGCATGTCTGCTGACAGAAGCTTGCACTGCGGCATTGCTGCTTGGTTTTTTTTTTTTAAGCTGGTGTTGGCAGCCTGTGGCAAAGGGTTGATCTTAAATGGGCTGGTATGTTATAAAAGGCACAAAGAGGCAGCTTCTAGCACCTGATATCCTGCAGTATATCATCTCAAGGGGCCCAGGAGTCTGGCTTCACCAAGAATCACAACCCCCCTTATCAGCTGCTCACTCCCTTTGGCTTCTTTCAAAGATGGTTTCTCCCATTCCCATTGATTCCCCCCCCCCCTTCATTCCAGCTTCTTTAACTTGTGAAAGTGAAGCACAGCTTGGCTTGCTTCTCTTGAAGATCTGCCAACACCCACATTAACCCACAAGTATCTTCTTTCTAGCCAGTGTTTTGCCAGGAGACCTTCTGTCTTCATAATGCATACCTCCTTCTGGAGAGTAGAAGGGACAGATCTCACATTACTGTTCATAGTTCTGCTTTGAAGATTTTCAAATATGTGCCTTGAGGTCAAAAGTGTTTTTGAATTTTCTGCATTATTTCTGTTATATGAGATGTGAAAACAAAGCCGTACTTAGGTGGACTGCTCTTTTTGTTGATCTTTACTAAAGATGTGTCTAGCGCTCTCTGTAGCCTAGTCCTTGGTATGTTTGTGTTCTTTGAAAGGCAGTGAGGATGGCCACTTCCACTGGTGAAGGATAATGGAGAGATGATAGTATCCCAACTGCCCCTTTTTCCACCTGTTATGCCAGTACCATTCCTGCTGGTGTCACAAGACAAATGGTATCACAACCCATATGTAAGAACGTGACAGATTGTGTCTTCCCAGAAGGTGAAGGTGATGTAGCTGTCAGTCTAGCAAGGTTAAGGCATAGCAGTTGCATGAGCCAAAGCATCATGCAGCCTATGGTGCAGCTACTCCAGATACCTCGGTCACAATAATCATCTGTCTGCTTATTGCTGATCTGCTGGGAGAGCTTATTGTATAGAACTGTGCTCTGCAGATTATAACAGGGTGCATTAGTTGCTCTTGGACTGACTTGGAAGTCATTTTCAGAAATCAGTTGATTTGGGTCTTGTTATATCTCTTCTGGGCATTGAGTTTTTAGGCTTTCCATTACTTTTTGCCATTAGAAAGATGAGAATGAGTAGGTCTAATATTTTTTTTGTTTGGCTCTGATCATATTGAAATAAAGGGATCATCTTGATAGAGGTCTGGGATGATATCTTGTGGTGCGTTTCCATTGAGGTGCCAGGCTTTCTTTGTCATCCTCTTCAGGTTAGGAATTGACTTAAGACAGGACTTAGCACTCGTCCTGCCTTTTAATCCAATTCAACATACCCCTGACTTTTTAAATAAATCTGTAGTGTTCACTCTGGAATAGAAAAACAATATTTTAAGGTGTGTGGGAGAAGTGCTTATTCCCAGCTCAGTCCTATTATGAGAAGTGAAATGCTCCAGCAGTCCCATCCATTATGCAAGGGTGGGACATCAGGAGAACCATGCAGAAGTCTTGACAAGACTCTTCCAGTTGGTGTGCATTGCTGCTGAATAGCGTTTCCCCCAGCACACGCATAAGCAGAATGCAGGTCTGTCCACATAGCCACAGCTAGCTGCAACCTGCCATTGACACCACTTCTGTTCCCTCATACAGAAGATAAATTGTAGCCAGGTTGAAATATTTTGCTAATTAAAAAACATTAAATGATCTCCATCTACCTTCTCCCCAATGAACAACGCAACTGAATTATCATTAGAGCTTATACAGAATCTTTGATAACGGTGGAGCTATTTGTATTAATTCATCCTTAGTTTTTTTACTCCACCAAGTCCCATCATTGTGTTCGTTGTACTTTGAAGTCATAGCGAGCTTCCCTCTCCTGCTATTCACCTAATTTATTTCAGCCCCAACACACAGCTCCTAAATTCTTGCTAAATTTGTTTCTGAATAAAAGGACTAAAATCTGAGTCCATTTTAAATGAAAGACATGAGGCAGTTATGGTTCCATTCATTTGCTTGTATCTATTTGCTGTATCTAGAGAGCTATTGTTATGCATGCAGTACTGGAAAAATAATACTGCTAATAAAAAATAATAATTCTCCCAGGGTTTGCTGTCAATAGCAACAATCTGAAGAGAACTCAAGCCTAGAGAGTGAGTGATGATATTTTAGTTCTGCTGGTAAACTTTAATGCTTTCTGGATGTAAAAAGAGGCTGAAGACAGACAGGAACTAGAGGGATCTGCTCAGACTCTGAAGCCAGGTTCTCGCATGGTGTGGATGGCGTCATTCAACTCCACCCCACACCCTTCAATGGGGATATGCTGGCTGCACAGTGATGTGTGACTTAGAGTGCTGCTCTAAAGGGGTGGCAACTTATGTGGGAACTCTGCCTCCTCATGGCCCTCCTGTCTTTCTCCTCTTTCCCCAGGAAACCCTTTTCTGACTCAGGGACATGCAACAGCTGAAGTTTTACCTCTGCCTTGAGCAGGGCTGGAGCAGGAGTTCAAGAGCTTAGAGAGAAGTTTGAGTGAACTCAGTGTGTATGAAAGGGTTTATAAAGCTGCTGGGGATTGCCTGTGACTCTGGGGACTGTGTGTGGATGATGCTGATACAGTAGGATGTTACTGCTGCCTTTATTCCTTCCAGATATCACAGATTTGACTAGCTTCTGAGAACTGACCTTCTTCAAAAAAGAAATTAAAAGTCTTGTTGTTGGCACCCAGTTTGAGTCAGATCAGGGTCAGCACTGGTGATGAACTTGGCCTTGTAGGAGTTGTGCTTGTCTAGGCTGTGTGGTTGGCCTCACTCGGGAAGATTTTTTTCAACCTAGATGAGTAAAAACCTACAGAATCCCAGGTTCATTGAAAAGCCTGGTTATTTAAAACCTACTGCCTCTGTGTTAGTCTCCTCTGAAAACAGAACAGAGGAGCTGGGCAGGTGGGATTAGTTTCCTTTCTCTGATAAAAGCAGATTAATTTTAACACTGGCTAAAATTGCATCCATTTTTTCTTGGTAAATGAACCATAAGACACATTGTCAGAAGTGAGCTTTCCATAATGACTGTGGTTAATATTTTAGAGCCATTTTCTCTGTGGATCAGAGCTTAGGCTCAAGCATGTGAGAATCAGCAATATATGCTGTACATTAGCTTGATTTCTATTCATTTGCAGCTCGAGTATTTTTCCCTTCCTCCATGCTAATTTCGGAATACCTCTGAGTTCTGTAGAGCAAGGGATTTCCATCTGATTTCATACCCAGGTATGCGTGCATTTGCTTTGGGAGAGCTATCTCATAGGCTGAAGGGAGGTAGGACAGTTCATGTGCTTGTGGGTCTAAGCTGAGGCTTAGGAAATCTCAGTTCAGTTATAGGAACTCTGAAGCAGATTAAATGTGTGTTCCACAAAATCTTTGTGCCTTGTGGTGACTCAGTTTCCTGAATTGTAGCATGCATATTAAAATCCTTGCTCTGTTTCCCATGGGACCCATGAATCTAAATCACTTCAAAGGCTGTGGTGCACTAAAATACCCTGTTAATAAGATGCAAAGGTAGAGGGGGAAGATCTCCTAGTGCTTGCTGGCAAAGCACCTATTCTAGTCATATGTAATTCTTTCCAAAGGCTCATTTTGGATGTTGCTTCTACTCCCTTGATTTTTGTTCTCTGAGCATGACAGTCAGCTTGAACAGAGCTTGGCAAGAAGCATTAATTTTAATTTGTGGAAGTGTCCACTGACTTAGATAAGGACCATTTCTGCAGTGGTTAGTTCCATGAAGCTCATCTAAGCAATTGCTCCTACTGTCCTGACTTGGTCCTGTCCCTTCCTGGTGCAAGGAAGGGATGAGGATTGTGTTTTGGGAGCAATAGGGAAAGTTGGACCTCAGCGGGGGGTGAGGTGGCTGAGGCTGCTGTGGGACCATGCTCATGGATTCATGTAGCTAGCTAAGTTTCACAGCCTTAGCATTGCCTGTGGGAGTGGGAAGAGACTAGTGAGAGGAGGTTATTGTGCACAGCACTTCCAGGAGCGCATTTCTCTTCAGCCTTGGATCTTGTGGAGTATTTAATGAAGTAGCCTTACTTGCTGAAGGACAGCTGGTTGAGTTGTGCAAATGCAGATTCCTGTGGTATGAGGAATACTGCATGTACCAAGGCACATGCCCTGACTGTCTGGGTCTACTGGTCTTCCTCATTTTTCTTCCCCTACATTTGTTACATACTGCGCAGTACAGGGAACACTGGGACCAGCTACAAAGTGCTCAACTCATTCGTGTGGGGTGGGGAAGACCTCCTGTCTGTGTATCTCAAGACAGTTCCCCTTCCTGAAGTGCCAAGCAAAAGGTGGCTTTTGTCCCATGTTTTACTCCTGTGCTGACCACTTTCTGCAAAGAGGGTCTTTGGCCAGACCCCTCTGGTATTGTCCATGAGCGCTGCTTCATCTGGAGAGAACGTGAATGACTGAATGCAGTTTCCATTTGCCATGTGCTCCACGGGGATGTTTTCTGCCTGATTCCTGCTCTCACTTTACTGGAAGAAAACATTACATTTCAGACCATGGCATCTCTGCTGTTAAAACCTCATCTGTGTCCGACTGCCTGGGTTTCCTATTACGTTCTAGTCCTAATGCATAAACCAGTGCAGCCGAGTAAACTATATAGTGCTTAAAAATGACTTGACCCTGTCGTTCGTTCTTAACGACTGCTTCAGCACTGCTCGGGGTCTGGAACAACTCAGTAGCCCTTGTGGCCGACAAAGCTGTAGTTGAGAAAATACAGCAGGAATATTAAAGTTTTAAGACAGCCACTTGGGAATGTAAGCTGAGACAAATTATGCTGTGGATGTAGGATAATGGCCTGAGCCTAGGATGAGAAGTTGTAGGACAAATGCAACAGTTCTGGTGTGTTAAAAAAAAAAAAATTAAAAAAAAAAATTGGACACAGCCAAGGTAATAGTTTTCCTAAGAGCTCTTGAAACAACTGAAATTGTTAACATTGCAATTATTCTCAATAAAGTAGTTTTCTTCTACTTACACATTCTGTTGTCCAGCTTTTTGCCCAAATTAGGGAAGTGAATTTCTTTCTTAATTATCCAGTTCTCAAGCCCTGATGTAGATTTCTAACACTTTGAGGTATATTTAACCAGATCCTTGTTTATGAAGTTGGGGGACAAAAACAAACAGGGAAATTTGGAAAATATTTTTAGCTCCAAAAGGTCCTTAGTGAAAGCATACTGTTCTACTGATTGATAGCCAGTATGGGTAAGCAACTGTTGTTTCTATAACTTGGGTGCTGTATTCATTTCAGAAGAGTGACAGAAGATGGAAGCTGTTATTCTTGTTGTTTTCCCTTGATAAGCCAGTACATTTTTGCCCAAAAGCCTCTACCAGTTTAACACTTTTCATCCTTACTCACATAAGGAAAAGGGTGCTGCAAAGACTCAGGAAAGGTTTCAGGAACTTAACGCTTAATGAAAAGGAATTAGAAAGTGCCAGCAACACAGCTGGGGCGAGCCAGAATTCTCATTTCACATCTTTATTATGGGAATCCGCAGGGCTCCTGCTGGGACTCTGCTCTTTGCTTTTTCTGTCCCGTTTCACAGCTCTCTCACTGCAGCATTACCACAAAAGAAACCCACCTTTTTTATTTACAAATATCCGAGAAAGAAATTATCAGCACCATCTATTGGGGAAACAGAGGTATTGGTTTCTTCGCTGATTTGAATATGCAAAATCTTGTGGTTTTCCGCTTGCTTTTTTGATTTCTAGCTATAGTTTAAAGTGAAAATATGCCTAGACAACCTGCTTGTTTTTTAACTTACAGCAGCCTGGAGTCTGTGCTTGGGGGATTGTGCCTTGTTTCAAAAGGTACCTTCAAGAAATGCAGTCAACCTTTTAAAAGGGGGCAAGCAGACAAAGATTCAAATGTCAAAATGGTACCTTGGCCACGGTAGGTTCTGTCACATCAATAGGACAAGAGCAACAGCCAAGAAATAATTTGCAGCTGAGGAGATAGGCACATCTAGTGCCTTGAGTCAATCTAGACTAGCATGTCTGAGAAATCTGGGTGAAGAATGGGATATTTGACCTTCTTGATCTTTTAGGACAAAGAAAACTCTATAGCTTGAAGAAAAGGCAGAGGAATTATTGTTAGCAGAAGACCGACTTCAAGGCACATCTGAGGGTTGGAGTGTAGTCATGATCTGAAGTAATTTCAGGACAAGCATGGTTTGATCAGTGTTGACTCTTCCGGGTCAGATTAGTGGCCTCCCTAGCATGTTTCAGGAAATTCGCATGTGTAGAGCCTATTGGGACATCTAGTGTGAAATTATCTCCTAACTCTCACTTATTTGTCTACATTATGGGCCTCTCCCTGTTTCTCTGGTACTCTCACCCATTGCATTTTTGTGCTGTTCCTGTAGCTGTACATCACCAGTGATTTTGTTTTCCCTGTGCTGCTTCTTTGGTAACAAGTAATTTCTTGCTAGGACCACCATGCCTGAAGGCCAGGGTTCAATCCCGCTATTGATAGGCAATGATACTGCAAGAACACAGGATGTAATGGTCTTTTAAGTCAGCCAGATCTGATCCCTGCTGCTGTGGGAAACACACAGCCCCTGCACTGATGGACCAAGATGTGTTGTACTGCTGGTTTTAAATGTTTTGCCCTACAATATTTGTTGGAGAACACTTAAATCTTTCTGATCTGTCCATTGAAAAAAATCTTTCTTTAATGCCTAGCATAATTATATTTAGAACTTGTTTATCCATTTGCTGTTCTGCCAACACAACATTTTAATTTTCACTCTGCGGTATTTACACTGCTGCCTTCTATTTAGAAACAAAAGTCTTATCCTTTCGTAGTCTCTATTTTGCTTGGTAAACAAGCAAAGGTCTTTTATGGCATGGCCATGTGATTGCAGCAACTGAATTAGCATTTTAAGAATTTAAGGTCCCACAGGTAACACAATCAGTAACAGTTTAGCTTTTTAAAACTTGGACAATTATTATTCCGGACTCTCTGGATGGCTATTGGAGAGACCTAAGTACTTTCTATAATAAATTTCCATTTCCATTGCTTGCTCTATCAGTGATAGGTGATAAGATAGCTAGATTTCAGATAATTAACACCCTAATATTCAATAACTGTTAGCTAGATGAATGCCATTCTGAGAGCATGGGAGGATTAAATACAAGGGAGAAAGGAGCTATATTACCTTTGGGAATGTGGACTTGTTATAGATATGAAAGGGTTATTAAGACCTCTGCAGGTAGTGTAAGCTGGACTGCTTCGGCTTTGCTCCCATGGGCTAGAGGGAATTGCAGCACTCCTGAAATGCAAACTGCAGAATTGCTTATGCAGAGACAACCTCCGGAGCTCCTTCACTCCAGTTTTAAGTGATCCCAGTGACAGGTTTCCCCACATGCTTCCCTTGAGAGGTGTGTGCTTGGTCTAATTGATTAACCCATTAGCAAAGCAAATTTCTCTTGGTATTCAGCCAAAATTTTCCTTCTGCTTAATTTCAGCCCATCACTCCTAGTTATGCCCCCTGTGAGCCTGCCTGAGCTGCCTCTGCCATACTATAGCTTTATTGATCTTGGCTCTGTACAAGTAATTCCTGAGTGAACTTACTACTGGCAGTACCAGGGCAGTGATGGCACTGGGGAGAGCTTGTTTCTTGGCTGTCTTTGATCCATGAGACTGGAAGAGAGGAATGCAGTGAAAGAGTTTGGTGTTGCTCAGTAAACTTTCCGAATGGCCATATGGAGTGGTGAAAAGTGATTTCTGAGTTTCTCTAAGTCTTCAGATGTTTGAGTTTGCACAGCAGTGGGGTGTGTGTGGGGGATGTTGTGTGCAAATATCCAGGCCACTGGATCTCAGAGCAGGTGTCCTGAATTCAGAAGCTACCTCATAAGTATTTGGCCTCTGGAAGATCTCTCAAGGGTCATTTTGGCTTCCTGTAAGTCAGTGTGTGAATGTGTTTTGTGGGGACAAGGGAAGGATAATGTCTGGGGAAAGTACTTTTCTGCAAGTGTTTGGCTGAGGAAACCTGTCACCATGTGGAAGAGAGACATCATGAGAATTGATCCCCAAACTTCATACCCTATGGTCTTTTCATTTCAATGTCTGGTCTAGCTTACATATTCCAGAAGCACTGCACATGCTTAAGTCCCTATGAACTGGGGGGAACAATCACCCCTGGACTTCCTCATACCCTGTTTAGATCTACCTTGTACTGGGTAGATCTCTATCTCACCATAAGTTTTGGGCTGGTGAGTTTATTCTGCTTCTAGGGGTGCTGCTCAGCTGAGTGGCTGAGCAGGAAAAGGATCAATGGTGCTGCTAGATTCCCAAGTTTCCCTGGACATACCCTTTCTGTGCCTCAGTTTACTCCTGGGTGCAACAAGATCTACTTCTCAGAGGTACTAAGGTAGAAAGGGAGAGAATAGTGTTTCTTTTGGTGGGATTTAATTTGAAGACCCTTTGCAAGACATTTTGGGCAGCCTGCTCATGCTATTGTGAAAACTGCTTCTACATACTCCTTTGAGCTCATAGAAAAATAGATCAACAGGATAGTTAGAGGGGCACTATTAATAAGAATTTTAAACCCCAAACCACTGATGAAATTGTTTCCCATGTAGGTGGAAGTAGGGAGCATGTGTGGGTTTGTATACACTGGGAAATACAGCCATTCTGTGGAAAAACAGCATACTTGTCTGTACTGTTATTTCTCTGAGTCTGAAACACTAGCACAAAACTGTAGTTCTCAAGCCTTAGGCACTACACAGTATTTAAAAGCTGAGGTATCAAACTTCCTCTTTTAGGATACAAAGCCCCTATCAATGCAAGGAGAAGAGCTAAGCCCAGAAAATTGCAGCAGCCTGCTGCTGAAATTCTAGTGGACACTCTGAGCCACCCGCATACCGCTGCGTGTTCCCAGAGGCTGGCTGTGCAAGTATATTAATAAATGTGAGCTGTGCACCTTTCCGCTGTGACTGCAGAAGCAAAGCCAAGCCAATTATTTGCCCATCAGAGCAAGGTTATGGTGGCCCTCCTCCCCTCTTCTCTATCCATTCTTTTGTTTTTTTGTATTGTTTTGCTGAGAGTGTAAATGCAGAGATGATTAATTGCCTTGCTGACCTGATTCTGTCTCTACGTGGGATCTGCTTATATCAAAATGTGCTGGCCCAAATGACTAAGGTGTGTCAAAGTGTGGTGATTAAAGAATTATAAAATACTTTCTGAACATCCTATTCTCAACGCATTGTGACTTTGGGCAGAAGCCCAGACAAGAGGGGGAGAGAGAAGGGTGAAAAATAAAAAAATAATAATAAAAAAAATTCTGCGAGAGGGAATTCTGCAATATTTTGCTCCCATTTTATTGAGAAGAGAAGATTGATAACAAACATTAGTGAGACAAAATTACAGTGATTTGTATAGATTCTCAGGTGGACAAGTTTAACATTAATAAAATATTATAGCCTGCTCTATCACAGAACTATTGTACTGATCATAAAATGAAAGGGCTTTATATATAGGCAGGGGAGTGTGTGTGTGTGTTCTTATAATATGGATGGAGGCATCTGATTTTCCACTAATAGATTAATTCTGAGTTGGGCTGGAACAGTGAAGTGTTTAACTTTCTGCTAAAGCTGTGGATCATTACTCTGGGAGAGGATGCACCTGGCACGCTCTTTTATTTCAGATGCCAAAGCCAACCCATTGGGTCTTGCTGAAATGACCCGTAAGCCACCAGTTTAAGGCAAACCCAGCAGCTCAGGCGCCCTGTTTGTTTCTGTTGAGGCTGTCAGCAAGCTGTGCACCCCTGTGGCTCGCATAGGTCTAGGTGTGGCGTGGCACATCAGAGTTGAGAGTTGAAGTGCTTTCTCCCTGCTGCTCTAGAGTCTGTGGCGGGAACTGAGCAAAACCGAAAAACAACTAAATAGAAATAAACACTTCAGGATGAGAATCTTTCATGCGGGGTTTTTAAAATAAGTTTCTTTGGGGTTTCTGTAACGCCTGGTTCTATTTTATTACAGATGATGCTGAGTGATAGGCTTGATAATGCTGCCTTGTGCTGGCTTCTTACAAGCAGTCATCTGTCTCTGCTATGGTGGGAGAGGAGCTGATGCTCCCTCCTGATCCTGGGATGCTTTTCTGATGATTGCTTTAGTTTACAGCAAATACCTAGTGGGTTTTGGCCCTAAAATGGTAGAGGTATTCTTGATTTTTGCCCCTACCCTTTACCAGTTTTTCTACTGTAAATATTTAAGAGATAGAAAATGCAAAAGTAGTCCCTATTCCCCTTTCTTCTCTGTGCTCTCCACATATACTATAAATGCTGGTTTGAAATGAAATGTAAAGAAACATTCCTTTTTCAAACAAGGTCAAAAGAAAACTCAGTCTAGAAATCAAATAAATCAAAATTCAACCAAGAAATTTCAATAAACATTTTCAGAGAGGGATTATTTTTCTCTGTGATGTGTTTTCCTGGGAAAGACTGGTTTTCTGACCAATTCTCATTACTAATTACAAAGGGGACTATCAAAAGGGAAAGTAATATTGACACTTCACTTAATTTCCACTTTTTTGTTTGTCCTTTGAGTCAGAAGATTGACTAATGATTGAAGCCTCCCAGGACTGGAACTCGGGATGCTTTGGTTCAATTTTCTGTCCTATCATAGCATTCCTGTTTGGGATCAAACAAATTAATTTCTCAAGCTCAAGGATATATTTTAACCCAGGCTTATCCTGCAGCCAGCACACTGGAGTTCCTTACTCTGCTTCAGGTGTTTGAATGCTGTGGAGAGCGGTACAGCATCTGGCTCTGGCAGAATGCACCTTTCTTGCTCCTTTCTCATAAACTAGTCTTTACTGCTCGCTGTGCCTTCTCTTATGCTTTGAGTTCACTGTAATATATGAGTGTCTTTTGTCATGTGTTGCTGTTGTAGTAGTCACTTTAGCATTAGTATCAAGGCTTTCTGAAGTCTTAGGCCCCAAGAGCTTTCACCTAGATCCACCGACCGTGCACTGAACTTTTACTTGGCTACATGAAGGAAGGTCCCCGAAACTGGTGCAAACCAGAAAGATAAGGAGGCTTCAAACTTAGCAGAAGCTGCAATCTTAGAGAGAAGAGAAGAATCAGCCCGCCTACAGACAATGACAGGGCCCAGTGAAGAACGGGAAGACCCCAGACCCTGATACTACTATTGGTCCGAGCTGTCTCCTGAGGGGAGGGGAATTTAGATTGTAAGGGTATTATTACCCAGGGATTTCTTTGTTCTGGGTCCCTCTCCGGAGGCACCCAGCTCGAGCTGTTTTCACCGCTGTACCAATAAATTCATCTGGCGTACATCGTATTGGAGACTCTGCTTTGGGAAACCTAGGGTCGAGCCAGAGGGGAGAGGAAGCGCCCGAGAGCGAGTGAGTGCGTGTGTGAGCGAGGAGTCGGAAAGGGGCACCCGTCAGCTCCCTGGAGCTGCCCACTGCGAAGGGACTCGGGTCCGAGCAGTTGAAGTCTTGGGTGGTGTGGGTGCCAGTCCCTGAATGGTGTGTGAGTGCTCGGGCAGCGGCTTCTCCTTTAACAGTTGTGGACCAAAGACAGTCAACTGAGGAAGGACATTGAAGGACTATGTGCATGTGTACACTTGCAGCTTTTCCTAAGCATGAGCTATGGGTTGCAGTGTTGGGGGGGTGGGGAGGGATGCTCAGTTCTGCCCATGCCCAGGACTGGACAGAGTCTAAGAAACTATTGAAGAGAACCTCAGTAGCAGGGAAAATCTACCCAAGCATTTAGATTTGAAACAATAGCTCTCATTACATCCTTCAGGTTTTTTCTCTGCCAGGTAATTTCTGTTCTAGACCGAGTGATCGTGTATTTCAGATGCTGGGGGAACTGATCTCTCTTGGATAGAAACCAAGAATGGAATTAGGGCGCCTGGTTTGGTTCATAGCTTGCTGACCCTGCTGGGCAACCTTGCCCTTGCTGGACCCTTCTTGGGCAAGTTGCTCCACTGGTGTCTATTTGTACTGCCAGTTCTTTGAGGCAGCAGCTTTCCATGGGGTGGTTATGTTTCTTTTGGAGTCTCTGGGTCAGTGGTGTGCATGCCTTGCTGATCAGTAGGTAAAAATACAGAGCATGTAATACTCTGGACTGGCTGAATCTTTTCCTTCTTCCCAGGAAGGTATGATTGCTCCATGTGGCTTCAGTCTGGTATACCAGTCTCCAGGAGCCAGAAGTTGGGCACCACTGCTTTAAGTGCTTCTCTTAGGCATCTGTTATGCCCAATTTTAAGAGTGTTATCCATGTACTTTCCTTTAAAAAGAAGGGAAAGTGGTGGGGGATGAGCTCTGTAAAGCCATTATTTCCCCCAAGAAGTAAAGATTAATGTTTCTGCATAGCCTCTGCTGTTATTCAGGCAGCTTTAGAACAGCTGTGTTAAAAGTGAAACAACGGGTTGTCACTTCTAAAATGCTGGTGCTGTAAAGACAAGGAAGGAAAGGAATGGCAGATGTTTATCTCCATGTTTATACCAAGTTTTAGTGCATCAATCACTCAGTGCTATCAAGACTTGCAGAGAAAAGATAATAAGATTTATTGGTGGCTGTTGGGATAACCCACCCAGTGCATAAATATGTTAGTAAAACTCCAGGGAGTCTTGGTCTATCAAAATGAAATAGGCAGAAAGGAGCGCAGGCCTCCCAGCTATGGAACAGCTGGGCTTTGTGGGAGGTCAGTTCTTCATGATCAGCATGAATTGCACAAAGCTCCTGGTGGCTTATTTTTTTTCCCCACATTCAGTGAAGGACTGAGAGGCAGAAATTAAGAACACAGAAACTTGCAGTGGAAGAGGAGTAAAAGGTAAGGAATAAGATGTAGTTTGCCGGTTTTCCGTCCTCTGGTGTTAAGTCATCAATGTGACCGTGGCAGTTGGACTTGCAGCAAGCTGCTCAGGTGATGCTGGAAAGGGGAAGAAGGGGTTGTGACAGGGAAAAACACTCAGCTGAAGAACTGAAGTAACCCATGAGCAGCTGAACTATAAGGAAAAAGATTAACTTGCAGTTATTTACTACTCTTTCATTATATGTAGAAGCAGATGATACAGAGCATTTGGGGAAAGGACAGCTGGGTTTTTCCTTGCTTTGCTCCAGAGAAAGAGGAGTGGTGTCTCCAGCTAACTTAGTTTTGTTTCTTTTGCACTGATTGGCCAATTCTGATGCTGTTGGTGTCATTTTGAAATGAAACACAAGCTATGATCATGATGTGTCTGTGTAGTTACTAGTATACAGGTGTTGACAGTCCAGACAATTGATTCTACTTCAAAGTTACCTGTCACTTTTGGATGACATAGTTGGAGTTTTGCATTTTGTATGATTCAGAGCTGAGTGATAAGCACTCATCTAAGCACAAAATTGGTCTGGAACCAAGCCTAGTTATCTCATGACATGCAGCACTCTGGGATTCATGGAAAAACAAATCCCAAAGAATAACTTGAGCATCTGTGGACCAGGTGGAACAAAGACAAGGCAGACTAATGCAGGGGCTGGTCCTTGTTACAATTCAGATACAAGGGTGGACTTCAGTGCTGCAGGCTCACTCCTGCTCTGTAGCAAGCAAAACATGCAACACTTTCAGCTATGCTAAAATGAAAACCACATATGAAATGGCTTCCCCTTCTGCTGTGTGGATACAAATTCATGCATGCCTACCTGTTCAAGCAAATAAAATTCTGGGTCCAAAGAACAGCCAGAAGCCCATGTGTTAAGCCACCAGCCTACGTATACAACCCAAGAGAGGCCCCTGAGGTTTCAGTTTTATGCTCCCACATTTGAACTTGGATTGCCTGCTTTGCAGCAGAGTGCCCCCCAAAAAACATAATTCAGAGTGGGAGGAACCTCAGGAATTTTGCAGTCTAATCTCCTGCTCAAAGCAGGGACAGTTTGAGGTCCAGCCAGGTGGATCAGAGCTATTCCCAGTTGGATCTTGAAAACCTCCCCAGATGGAGACTGCATAACTTCTCTAGGCAACCTTTCCCACTGCCTGACTGTCCTCACAGGGCAAATGTTTTTCCCCTGTGTCCAGGCTGAACCTCTCGTGTTTCAACTTATGCCTGTTCTCTGCTCCTCCCACTATGCCCCACTGTGATGAGCCTGCCTCCTCTTCTTGAGGAGGTCCCTGTTGACTCTGGGCGTGACTCTTGAGCCCCCCAAAGCCATCTCCTCTCCAGGTTGGGCAGGCCCTGCTCCTGTAGCGTTTCTGCAGAGGTCCTCCAGCCCCACTGTCCAGGCACCTCTGCCCTGAGCTTGCTCCACTTTATCCGAGGCTTCCCTGCACTGGGGGTCCCAAAACTGTATGCGGTACCTAACAATTGCTGAGCAGAGGGAATAATCACTTCCCTTGATCGCTGGCTGGGCTCCTGTTCCTGTACCCCGGGAGGCTGCCAGCTGCCTTTGCTGCCAGGGCACAGGGCTGGTTTGTGCTCTGCTCGCTGCCTGCCAGGACTCCCATGCCTCCCCAGCGAGCTGCTCCCCCGCCAGGCAGACCCCAGCCTCTATCGATAATTTGGGCTCTTGTTATAAAAAGCAGATCATAAACACAGCATAGTTCCTATGCTTGCCCATGTTACACGTGTCCAGAAGATGAGGTTGCCGTCGGGCACCCTGATGCAGAAGATGAGTTTCTTTGAGCACGTAGTAACTTGCCAGTGTTTGAAGCACAAGCATGTTTTAATAAAAAAACAAAAGACCCTTCTTAACAGCCCTGAGTGAAATGTTCTATGCTCAGAGTCAGTTCCAGTCTAGGGAGTTTTTTATTCACCCCTTTTTCTCCTCTTAAACAGGATGTCTTTAAGAACACATTTAATAATCCAGGAGATGTCTCTGAGTCTTAAACAGCAGCTACTCAATGTGATTGTGTATTTGCTTCAACATAATAAGAAATTCTCCTTTGCATCCACTTGTTACTGACTGACATTGCTTAGAAGTGACACTGCATGTGCTTCCTTCCTTTTCTCAAAGGTGCTGTAAAATTCTATCTCTGATAAGTTAAAAAACAGTCTTCCCCTTAACTTCTAAATGACTGAGCTAGGTGAGGATTGGCTGCAGACAAACAGAAACCATCACCCCTCATGCTTAATTGAACCATCATCCCTCATGCATTAGACTGAACAAATTTCACTTCAGTAGTGTTAAAGCTCCATGGGTGTGTTAACTAGGGTTTATCCAACCGGGGCTTTATTACTTTATAATTAATTTTTTTATTAATGCTTTAATTAAAAAAAATAACCATACAAGACTGAGAACGGGCATGATGGGTGGTTTTTCTTTTTTTTTAAACACTGGCATGCTGCAGTTTCCCTGCTGCAGCATTAGCAAGGGGCTCTTCCCATCAGAAGAGCCCCACATACTGTCATGGGACCAGATAACAAAGCTGATGTGCTCTGCTTTGCCTTTGGGTGAATGGACCTGTCTCTAGCTCCAGATCTGTGTGCAGGGTTGGAACCCAGCAGCTCATTTCTCTGGTGGGCTACAGAAGCTCTATACCCTCACAGAGCACAAATATTTAAATAGCTCAACAAAAGCATGTTCTCTACTGTCAGTCATCCCATAGTTTGCCTAGTCCAGCTACAGATGACTAGTGACAAATTTATGCAGTCTAATAGAATCAAAACGTATTTCTTCACTTTTGTTTTCTGATCTTTCATCTTTGTAATTTGTCACACTTCCATATTTACTCATTACACAGACCCTTTTCTTTCTTTGATTTCATCCCTTAGCTATTTGTATACCATGCTGTTTTCTTTGCTAAAACTATTATTTAACCATAATGATGTTACCAGCAGTACTATTTTAATGAACAATAGATTTCATGGCTGGAAGTGTGTCCTCCTATAGTTCTGATTTCTCATGGGAACTGGAACTATTCCATGCAAGACATGTCTGATGTCTTGTTTTAGTTATACACAACCCAACTTTCCACCTGTTAGGAGAGGCAGATTGTGGCTAACGTTTAACATCTTTTATAGCACTGGGAGATGTAAAATGAAGAATGGGAGGATCTCTTTTATTTTTTCATTCTCTTATATTTTCATTTTTGGTCTCAAAGGTGCTATCCACCTACCTCTAGCCAGCTGGGAAGCAATGCTCTGACTTCAGGTAAATCTCAGCTTTGAGTGCTTTGGAGATCAAGAAAAATCATAGGGCTGGAAGCTGAAAAGAAAAACACAATTTGGCAATAAACAGACCTGACATGATAGAATTATTTACAATGAAAATGAAGTCCTAATTATCAGGGACAGCTGATTGAAAGATGGACAAGCTTTTGTTACCATTTTCCTGGACATCTGCAGGAGGAACTCCATCTGCTCTGAGTTTTGGGACTGCATCCAAGGCCAGACTCGCTGCCCATATATACGGCGAGTCAGAAAGGCTGGCCCTGGAGGTTGCTTTCCAGAGCCTGTGCACTGGGGTGGCTGAAGCTAGCCTGCCAGATGCTGCCTTCACAGGCAGAGGTAGGTGAGCTGCTGAGTGCCCAATGTTTACAACTGCTCCTGCACTCAGCTATAAAGCCTAGCCTAGACATGGCCGTGGTCCTTTGTGCAAAACCAGAGCAGAGGTACAGCTGAGCAAACTTTCTGTGAGACACAGCAGTCTTCAGGTTGAGCCAAAGCAGGAGGAGGTTCAGGACAAGTCAGGACTTGGCACTTTCATCACAGTGTGCCAACCGGCCTCCTGTGCAGATGGGGATATCTGGGTTTTGTGCTGTGGGACCACGGTAAAGACCTGCAAATGTGAATCAAATTGAGTGCCTTTATTAGTCAGAGAAAACGACCATAAAGGCAGGACTCCTGGGTTCCCATGCCACTCCTCCTGTGCTCCTCCTAATGCAATTAACTGCTCAGTGCTTCAGTGCAAGCCATCTGTAACATAAGCATCATGATCCTTACCTGCCTCTGAGGGCCATTTAATTAAATTGCTGAGATCTTCAGGTAAGAGATAGTTTAAACAAGTAGTTCTGTGTGCAGTAGAAGTAATGGAGCTTGGTTTCTAATGGCTTTGTCTTGTGGTTCATTGCCAACTCTGACTGAAACTTTCCCCCTGGGCCAGGACTTCATGAGGGTTTTCTGTCTCTTTCTAATTCTCTCCAGGATTCACAGGTGTTCAGTAAGAGGTAAGCTTGGCCTTTCCTGTAGAAAGGGCACTCCCAGGGGATGTTTCTTGCATGTCTCTCTTCTGCCCAGCTGCCTCGTTTCTTATAGATTTTTCTGTGTTACTGCAGCTGTAAAACTTGGTTCAAATCAGCCGGTAAGTTCAAGTAGTGCAGCAGGAGGGGAGACTTGCAGACACATTCGCATGCAAGCTCACAGGGCAGCTTGCAAAGCCTTGTTTTGCTTTGGAAAGCAAGTGGAAACCAGAGTGTGATAGTGCAGACCTATTGCTTAGAAGTGGTGGAGGAGCTGAGACAGGCAGTGAGGTCAAGCACAGTATTCGAGGCTGCACCTCGAATACTGTGTTCAGTTTTGGGTCCCTCACTACAAGAGGGATATTGAGGGGCTGGAGCGTGTCTAGAGAAGGGCAACGAAGCTGGTGAAGGGTCTGGAGCAGAAGTCTGATGAGGAGCGGCTGAGGGAGCTGGGACTGTTTAGCCTGGAGAAAAGGAGGCTGAGGGGAGACCTTATGGCTCTCTACAACCGCCTGAAAGGAGGTTGTAGAGAGGTGGGGGTCGGTCTCTTCTCCCAGGTAACAAGTGATAGGACAAGAGGAAATGGCCTCAAGTTGCGCCAGGGGAGGTTTAGACTGGATATTAGGAAATTTTACTTCACTGAAAGGGTTGTCAAGCATTGGAACAGGCTGCCCAGGGAAGTGGTTGAGTCACCATCCCTGGAGGTATTTAAAAGCTGTTTGGATGAGGTGCTTAGGGACATGGTGTAGTGGTGGTCTTGGTAGTGTTAGGTTTATGGTTGGACTTGATGATCTTAAAGGTCTTTTCCAACCTATACAATTCTGATTCTGTGATTCTGATTCTGTCAAGTGTCTATCTTGGGCACTGTTAGAAAGAGGTGTTGTGATCAAGGCTCCCAAATCACTTGGACACTTTGCTTATCTGCTCCAGTGTGATGCTGTCCTAAGTGTGCCCATATCCCTTTCTCCTTTTTAATCATTCCCTTTGCATCTGGACATTTTCCTCTAAGGAAAGTGTGGTTTGTGGATTTTCCTCAGTGCTTAAGGCCAAGGAGAGCCTGTCAAAACCAGTTAGCTGATCCCAGGTCTCTTGTGTTGATAGCTCTGCTGCAACTCCCCTTGCTGTATTTCCTTCCTGCTGACAGGCTGCCTGACTGGGAAGAGTTTTGTAGGATTTTTCAGCTGTTCCAGCTTTTGTGCACACTGCCTTCTGGGACTCCCACAAACAGATTGGAGATAATGCAGACGCATCTTGGCACCCCACTTTAAATTAGGCTGGTGAATGCATTGCAAGTCTAAGGAGAGCAGCTGGGGAATCGCTCGCTGCAAAGAAGGGTGGCTGATGAGAGGGCTTGAGATGGGGATCAGGGAATGGGGAACATATCTGGTGGCCTCTATTTGAATGTGAATGTGTGTGAACACACATATCACTACATCTGCATCCTTTAGGCAGTACCCCTACTGTGGTTAAGCTTGTTATCAAGTCAGCTCAGGAGTTCACACTTTCTCCCTGTTACAGTGATAGTCTGGGTGAAGCACAGTGAGAAACTCCTCTGAGCTACATTTCTGTTGCCTTGGGTTCTGCTCAGCTGAAGCTGGGAATAAACTGACTGTAGGGTGTAAATGCAGAGTAACATCACTTACTGGTGGAGGAATCCATGGGTGCAGGAATTACACTGCAGATGCAGAGCCTGGCTTTCAGGCTTGCAGCTGCAGAGAAAATGAGCAATGAATAGGCAGTTAATTGAAAGCTAAAGTAGCTATTTACTGACAGTATAGTCTTGCCTTTTCTCCTATGTGTAATCCATGTGAGATCACTCAAAGTCAGCCTCTTTGACCCAACTTGTTTCCAATATTTGTTTGTTTTCCCTTTTCCAGCTGAATTTATATGCCATGCTTTTCATTCTTTCTTTTTTGATGCCAGCTTCTTGTATTGTTGATCCTCACTGTTAAACTGCTGCTGTGCATCAGTGGTGGAAAACTGATTCTTTCACTGAGCCAGTTAAATTCTGCTAATCTTCACTCAACAAGTAATTGCAACTTTAGAGAACAGGGATGCAAGAATGACTACTTGGATAAAGAAGGGTTTACAGGTCTGGGCAAAAGGAGTTTTAAAACTCTTTTGGGATACCTAGAGTAAAGGTTGAGTCAGGAAAAGAGGTCAATATTTGTGGCATCTCATTGATTGAACAAGGCTACTTAAATCTGCTTAAATTATTTTCAGGGCTGAGGGGTTCATTCCTTGAAAGAATAATGTGGTTCATAATAATGCTCCTGCTGGCTGAGTTGCTGACTGGTAGTTTGTACCTGCTCAGCTTTTTCATATTTAAATACACTGTCTTATGAATATTTAGTGTCAGTGCTTTCATTTAGAAAATCACATTGGTCAAAAGTGTAGAACAGGAAAGCCTTTTACTGAGAAGATGAAGTTTTGTCATGTGGAAGATTATAGAAAACAGCACAATAACACTTTAGTATTCTGATGATGTAGCTTGCTGATGGCCTCTGACTCTAAAAGCTCCCTAAAAGCTAATGCAGAATGTGATTACCGAGCAGAAGCCCTGACAATTGGTTTGTGTGTGGATACAGTATTGACAATATCCTAAACACAGCCAATATAGTGACTGCTTGCAATCAGTTGCCAGTAGAGCTGCCTGGCATTTCTTTCATTAATATTAAAATAATTAGCAATATGTGAAAAGGATTTTTCCAAAGGGTTAAAAAAACTGGGGGAGAACTGAAATGAAATGTAGCTGTCTTGCTGCTTACTTAGAAGGTTCATGCCCCATTCACAAGCTGTCCGCACATAGCAAGTGAGGCCAAGAAGAGCCTTCCAACCCAGTTGCCAGAGATGGAGGCAGGCAGGGCTGTCTCCACAGAGAGCCATGCGTATACTTAAAAGAAAGGAGGTTGTATAGCTGAGAGGAAGAAACTGGGGTGTTCTGCTTCCATCAGCCTGCTTGGATGCCACTTGTCAGCTTCACTAGGCAGGTATCAGGTTGATTCCCCTCCCACCCCCCCGGTAGAAAATCCCTTTTAGATGCAGAAGGGAGAGAAGGAAGAGGATCTGAAAATGATCTATGGAAAACTCATTTTAAGAGTGTTTCCACCTGCAAATTATTCTGACACAAAATTCCCAACTAGTTAGTAATTTTCTTCAAATATTTGAGGAGCAGTCAATCACAAAAAGTGCCTTAGGAAGGGATTTTGCTTTAATGAGGCTCAAAGTACACAATGAGGAATGTTAGAACAGCTCTTTAACTGCTTAATATCTGGACGCCATGCTAATGAACACTTCAGAAATGCCAGAAGCACAGCATAGACTTGCATTAATATTCTATTCTATTTACATTGAAGTGTCCAGGACTTAAAACAAGGATCCAGTGTGGTAGATGCTAGACAGAGGTGGTTTGTGGTTGGTGGTGGTACTTGTGGTTGCAAGGTGGTACCATGGTTTATGGTACCACGGTGGTACTCATGGCTGCAAGTAAAGCCATGAAGGGTGTAAAGGGAAGGAAGCTGAGAGCTAATGTGGGCAGGGTCACCAAGCTGTGCTGGGAACATGGCCCTGGCTGTTGAGCCCAAGGAGTCGTGAGTGATGCCCCAGGTAAGGGGAGAGGTGAGACAAAGTGTCAAGATGCTCACAAAACCACTGGAAACCTGACAGCAAAACAAGGCAGAGATAGGCTATTTAGATTAGTTCTAAAAATGGATCCAGGGATGTTTATGGCAGCAATTTCTTTGCTTGGAAACATGGATTTTTAATATCTTAGCTTTGTGTAATATACGCAGTTGCGTCTCCAGGGAATTAAAGCAGCAAGAATTATTTGGATTGCCTGCATGTATTTGTATTACTGTTCAGAAGCTGAATCTCCTTTTGTTTGTGTTGTTTTGATTAATTTCCTGGATTGAAGCTGCACATGAAAAATGTTTCAAGCCGTTTAAGGGGCAGGCTTTTATTTGGTAGAAGCATTTTGCAATTGGTTATTCAATCCCTTTGCTGTCTTAGAGCTGAGCCTCCCTTTGGCTCTGCAGGCTCGACAGCTGGATTGGAGAGTGCCAGATTGCCCACCAAGTCTGGAAAGATGAATGGGGAAAAAAGTTTTCCTTGTAAATGAACCCAGTAACTTGGCAGAAAACTTTGCCTTCTGACTTGTTTGCAATGTCTCTGCCTTGGAAGCAGCAGAAACCGCTTTGTATTAATTTGAATTTGGTTATACTCAGAGCAGGAATAGCTGCATTTGTGTTATTTATGTCGGAGAAATAAGCCTCAGAACAGGTCTCTATTGTGCTTAGAGTGGTACATCTAGCTGGGAGTTTTTCTCCAAATTCAGTAGCCTTTAGATTGTCTGGTTGTGTTAATGTAACTGCTGAACTCGGCTTCATGCAGGAATCCTGGTTTGGAAATGGGCATCTGAGCTGGTGGTGCTGGGGAGATGCAGCCCCACTCTGCACTCCAGGGTGATGCAGGTTATCTGCAGATAATTTGGTCATTGTGTTTAATCTAATTGCTCTGTGCTGTGAGTGAGATTGCTTTGAGCCTTTGTCTCGGAAGAACTGTGCGTTTCCACTTTGCAGGGAAGGAAGATAGGAGAGGTCAGATCCCTGCCTGTGACAGTGCCTGACTCTTCCTCTCTAGACAAACCAGTTCTTCCCACGTGGTAAATTGTCTTATCTTCCAGGTCACCTTAATCAGAGGGTGGTTACCCTACAAAACAGTGGACTTCTGGCAGTGGGAAGCAGACGTTGACTGGTATGTCTGTCCTGAGAAATACCTTGTGAAGCAGAGATTGCCCAGGCCGTCAGTCTCTGTGTGTTTCCATACAGGTTTACCTGCTCGGGTCTGCTTGCAGGGATGAGTCCTGCACTGCATCCCAAAATGGAAAACAGCATTCAGAGGCTGGTCTAGAGCTGCACTGTGGCCCCAAGGGCGCTGCTTCATACCTGCGTGTGCTGCTGTGCCGGGGGTCAGCAGGGAGTGGGGAGCTTGGACTGCCCTGGCTGCCCCGTGTTTCTCAGATGCTGCTCGTGAGCTTGGTCTTGCCCATGCTGCTGACTCTTTCCCATATTGCTCCCTTCAGCTGTGTCCTGAGCGGGACCCCTTTCAGCAGGTTTAACCACCCTGCAGGGAAGTCTGTTGGGGTGGGCTGAATTTGACTCTGCCAGACCTCAGCCTGATGCATTTCAGCACAGAATTGCCATTATCTGGACAGCTGGGATCTGCTGACCTGCTGTAATTGGGGCAGCTAATCTGATTGCGGGGGAAAAAGGCCACAGACGTGCCCTAGAAACTTGACATAAAGCAACAGCTTTTATTAAAAGTCTGGCCTTGCCGTGGACTCTTGATTACCAGGTGGCCCACCACTGTCATGTACTCATCACGTAGCTGCCATGTGGGCCTTGCACATAGGGAAGGGAAAGATTTTGGAGAGCTTATAGGTATCTAGGGGAACATGGTATCAGGAAAATGTCTGGCCAGCTTTCATTTTCTTTATTGTGCCAGCCAGAGAGAGAGACTAGGATGGCTCTTCTCAAGATGGGCACTTCTGGACACGGTATACAAAATAATTTAAACCTCAGCCAGTTAAATTAAAAAGCAAACCACTAATTATTTGACAATGTTCTAATAAAGAAATGAAGGTCAGCTGTGAGGAAGTCAAGACCACTCACAGTAAATCTTCTGCTGCACTCTGGTAGAAGAAATGCCCCATACCTCAAAACCACTTTTTTTTTTTTTTCTGGAGAATATGCTTTCTTCTCAATGGTTCCAACTAGACAGAGCTTTATTGTAGTGCTCAGAGGACCTAGGTTACAGTTATGCATGTCTGATAGCAGAAGACAAGCTGGTTTGTCTTTGTGTTTCAGTGTTATATCTATGGCAAAAGGCCGTGACCCAGCCTTGAAGTATGTTGGGACTCCCAGTGAAGACCTGTGTTTAGGAACAGAACAGGGTGCTTATTTACTGTGTGTGTATCTTCATATGAACTTAGTATTTGTAAAACTGCTCAGCTTGGTCAGTCTGGTCCTATTCAAGGACTGAATTGTAACCTTGGGTGAGGACCACTGCGAAGGTCCTGCAGGGCCAGTATTGGCCCCCATGGCCTTGCACATCAGGAGGCATCTTCATACAGGTACCACCACTGTGACAGTCTCAGCGGGGTCAGAGGCTCACTGGGAGCCCCTAGAGGTAAGTGTCTTCCAGAAGCTCGTTTTGAGCATTCAGTGGCCCATCAGATATTCACACATAAAGATGGTCCCTGCGAGGCGGGTGGGAAGGAGGAGAGTGGTTTAAAGAAGTGGTGTATTGCACCAGTGGAGCAGGAGCTGGGTTACTTGGCTTGAGACCTCACACTGCAGGGAGCTCTGCTGTTAGGTGGCTGTGGAAGACATTAACCTATGGGCCAGAATAGGCAACACTGCATCTGTGCCTCTGGATAGGTATGCAAATTTAATATAAGTGCTGACCATCCCTAGCCTAAAGAGCTAGGATTTGGGGTTTGGTTTGAAAATCTCCCATGTCCCCTTGAGTTCCAGTGCTTCCAAATCAAAACCTTCCTCGTTCAAACTAAACCCTCAAATTGTTGATCCTAAGCTGCTACAAATTCCACCTCTGTTGATGGGGAGCTGGCTCGGCTCTGGTAGTTTTGGATTCTGTTCACACGTGTGTAGTATTAACAGCTTGAATCGATGAAATAGCTTAGGAGCAGAGGTTACCATTTCAGCTGTCTTGCAAATCCGATCACCACAAAGCATGTAATGTGGTGCTACAACAGCATTTGTGCTCGGGTTTTTTTTTTTTAACCTGGAAAGTACAACCTACTTCACAGAATGTTACCAACAAAACAACTGCTCAGAAAATTGGCTCATAAATATCACCTACTGAATGTGACAAGGGGTCTGCAGATACTGTCTGCAATATGTATACCTTTCCTGTCAAAGATGGGACTTCAGCTTGCTGCAGGTGAGCTGCTGTAGCCATTTAAAAGGAAGGCTGGCAATAAAACGGGAGCAGTCTGTACAGTGGGAGCACAGTCTCCAGAGACTCATGGCTTGGTTGTGCCTTGACACGGGCCTTTGGGTTGTAGATATCACCACACAGAACCACCAAAATAAATTTGGGAACCGAAGGGATGTGTGGCCCAGGTGTGTGCAGAAGAGAAGGGGATTATTAAGGGGATGTGTACAGCGGAGTGATCTGCAGAAGGAAGAGGGAAGGGGATGTTTGGATAGAGGGAGCAAAAAGGTCTGGAAGAATGAGCAGAGTGGGTGAAATTTCAAAGAAAAGGAGGGATCCAAACCCTGATACTTATACCAATTAATAGAGATTGTTTCCCCTGTACCTCAAGGATTGGCTGGTAGGGTTTTAAAGTCCTTGGGGGGAGTCAGATTAGACAACTGGAACAATTCCTTTAGGTGGTGAAAATCCACAGACCTGTCCCAGAGGGCTTGCATTCAGATGAGATCAAGAAAAGCAGTGCAGTGTGGGGAAAGAGATGTACCCAGGTTACCAGCAGAGTTGTGAGCAGTCCCTTTCTCCCTGGCTCTCCCATTCTGTACCAGTCCACCCTGCTTGCGAGGCAACTGTTTGAGTTCACCGCTGTAGCACTGAATGCTCTTTCTCAACTCTGGCAAAAAAAAAAAAAAGTCTATTTTGCTATTTAAAAAGAAAATAACGAACTTGCTTCTGAGGGTGTTCAAGCATTTATTTTCTGAAGATGCAAGCAGCCTGCCTGTTTAAAAACGGAATGAACCCCACACTTTCTTCTTTTTTAAATGGAAACCAAATAGCACTGCAGTACAAATCCAGCAGCACTTCACAGTAAGAAAGGGCAGCTCAGTGTGAGGTGCTGAATAATGCTAAAACGGCAAATAAGTGCGCTGACAACAGTAAGCCCAGAGAATGCATCACATGTTGGACTGCCTTACTGGAGAAGGACCTATTATGTGGGGAAATGTGCAAAACGGTATTTGTGCATATTTTGGGAGTGCTGCTCAGTAAATGGTTTTGAACCAGGTCTGCCTCACTACTGGAGCTGTAGGGAACTCAGCAGAGTGATGGAGGGACCCTGACTGGATGTTTGATAAAGACATTTTTAACTGTGTTTTGTTCTTTTAGTGTATGTGAAAAGTGCTAACTTTCCAAAGAAAAATGTAGTTCTTAATAAAAAAAAGAGGGGGAAAACACGCAAACGTAATGAGAAATAAATGCCCTCAAAAGCCAAATTTTTGATAAAAATGGTTCAATTTCAAAGGCTGCCAAAATGCTTCTTGAGCTTTGTAGTTCTTGTGCCTTAAGGTCCCCTTCTCCTGAGGCCTGCAGTGCTCACCCCTAGGATGGGCTTGTGAGCTGGACTGCGTCCTTGTTGCACTGTACATGATGTTACCTCCTTCCATCCATTATCACACTTTCCACGAACATTACATGGGGCTAACCTTGCTATGGCACTTAGCCTTATGAAGAGACCAGCATTTTTGAAGTCACTTACCTCTTTTGCCGTAATTCTTCTGTCAAGTATTACCAACAGCTGTTTTTCCACAAAGATACCTGAAGTTCAAGTGAGGAACAAACATCCTTTGAAATCCAGTCCTCACTGAAGAGTGTAAACTTTACTGTTGATGCTGATGGTAAGATGGTTTTCCCCTTGCTAGCCTGAAAGTATGGCACAAAAAGAAATTATTGCTTTCTCAAAGAGCCTGATTCAAAGCTCACAAAGATTATTGGAATGATTCTTGTCTGCTAATGAGCTTTAGATCAGGCCTTCATTAGTTTAAGAGGCTGAATGAAACATTGTTGAGTCTGCTTCTCACTTGAAACTCTTTCCTGAAATACAATAGAAAGTTCTCCACACTTCTATTTGTTAAGAAGATGGACCCAACCCAGGCTGCTTCCTTAAATTTATCATTGGCAATATGTACTATGTTCTTGGTGGAAGGTCTAAATTGCATTTGATTATGGTAAGATTTTTTTCAGCTTTAATTAAATATAGATGGAATTTCTTCCTTAGTAATTACTCCTTGGGAGAATTATTTTAGAGTGGATACATTTCATAAGAAATGTTCCAAAGGGATTCAGCCTTGGCAGAGACAGGAGTGATGGGAGCAAAGCGGGACAAAAAGTAATTTTATCACTTGATAATAAAAAGTTTTGTCTAATTTTCAGAATTAAACTTACTGTGTTCTTAGGTGCTGCTGAATTAAGTGTTGCTGAGTGAAATATTCACACAAAGCACTTGGGTTTTGAGGAGCTCCTAAGTAAGTTCTGGTGCACAAAAGGCCCCTATTTGGATTTGTTCTTTGCA
This sequence comes from Mycteria americana, assembly GCF_035582795.1. NCBI lineage: Eukaryota > Metazoa > Chordata > Aves > Ciconiiformes > Ciconiidae > Mycteria > Mycteria americana. The sequence continues at coordinate 13,066,960 of NC_134370.1, forward strand.
TTGTGATTGTGGTCCAGGTTTTGTGTCCTGAGCTCTGCAGATAAAAGAATTAGACCCCTTCTTCTTCCAGGAGTGTAAAGTGTTCAGAAAAAAAAAGGTAAAGGTGCACCTTCACTGTTGAGTTTTTTGGCAAGAAAATGAGTTCATGCAGAGTTCTGGGTAGTTATAGCTAGATTGCAATGAGTATCCACTTAGGTTTATCATCGCTATCCTTCCCTGTAGCATGGATAACACAAAGGCAGTGCTGTCATCTTTCCTGGAGTGGAAGGTGGAACACAAGTATAGGGAAACTAGATGCACTAAGCTTTGACAGGAAAGCTTGTAGCCAAATAGAGAATTGAGGCAAGTTCTCTAGAATATGTAGTCTTTGATTTAACAACAGGACTGGCTTCTCTTTCTATTGTTTCTCTAAGTGTCTTCTGTTCTCTTTTTCTGTCTTCTGCAAAGGTTTGTGTGCATTGCACCTATTTTAGTAATCCAATGGGAGGTTGTTTTTTCCTGTTTTTAAGTCTTCTCTGATCAGTTACAACTGTGTTAAATAAGACTGCTTCTGCTTGGCCTTATGACTGATTCTAACTTGGCATAGAACAGCATTCAACTTCATGGTAAAGAGCAATTAATGACTCCGCACAGCTCCCTAAAAAGCATGAAGTAAATATAATTGTCCTCATTATGTTGATTACAAAGCTAAAGGTATATAAAAACTTTCTAGTCGAGGTAATGAGGCCTTAATAGCACTCTGTGCAGTTAGGTGCTGAAGTAAGGGTTAACCTGGTAAGAGAAGTTTCTTGCTAACATCAGTGGGAATTGGGAATTCTTCTCAAACTTAGCTTGTGTATGTGACATTTCATTGACTCTACTCTTGCTGCAATGTTGATATTGCTGAATTGTCCAAGGCTGTGAGAAAGGCAAGTTGAGATCAAATCCAGAAGAGTTTGTTTCCTTGTCCTGTGCTGGGGTCTTGCTCTTTCTTGTCCTCAAAAAAGTTTATCGATCTTCAAGTACTGTTGTTGCTATACCAAACTGTATATTTAAGCTGCAGTCTTCCACTGATGTGCAACTGGTTTCGAGTTTCACATAGCGTGGGAGATGCTGGCTGAAGTAGTAATCCTAGAACAGGGAAACTGGTCAAGTGTAACTATCAGATATAAATATCCAGCAATGGCTCTGCAATGCAAAAGTGCTAATGTTTTTTGTTTAGAAATATTTCATTTAGTATTTAATATCAGTCTGTATTTAACTAGGATATGTAAGATTTAGCTAGCTGCGGGTTGGACATGGAGTCTGTTACAGACACTATGCCAGCAGACATGCGAGAGCCCCCTGGGGAGCTGCTTGTCTTTCTGCGTTGAGTGTAACGGGCGTCTGTGCAATGAGTTCAGTCTGGACAACGAACATTTAGAGAACTAAAATGATCTCAGATGAATTCTATCTTACGTAACAAGTAGCATCTCCTGTGCAAAATGGGTAGTGACTTCTACACTCCAAATGACCCAAGATCTCTTAGAGATTGTATCAACACACATCTTCCCTGAACTGCTGACACAATCCTTGGAGACATACTGTTATCAGTGATTCTGTTAACACTGAATTTTTGCATGCTCTTTTGTTTGTTCCCGGATTTAAAGGGTAGGGGAGACTTCTTTCTTAAAATCTGCAGGTATGATTTCCCTCATGTAGATTGCATTTTTCTGTGTGGCAGTTTGATCTGGAAACTGAGGATAATGTTTTCATACTTGCACAAAAAGCTCATGGACACTTAAAAGCCTGTGCAGTCTGCAGACCTATTCTTGCCACATCTCTCTTGACAGGTGAGATGTACTTCCTTTTGCACCAGCTGTTTCAAAGGTTTTTATTCATGTAGTGGCTACCTGAGGAAAATCAACTGCTTGAAAGACAGAGTTTGACTTCACTCTTTAATCAGGAAGAGAAAGGGCCATTCAGTCACCATCATACCTAGATCCTTGGAGATCTTTCTGTAACAGAGTCCAACTTAAATCACCCACTTACGTGTGAAGAGGGAAGAGAGGGGTCATCAAAGATCTACCACCTTACTGAGGTTTTCTGTTCCTACTCTCATTATTGAGGCTGACAGCAGTCCAGAAGCAAGCTATACATCTTCAGGCTAGGGATGGCACTTTTCCAGCATCCCATAACACGGCCATGTAAAGGTAAATATTAAAGATATTTGAAATAGAGTTGGCACTTGTTGTGAATAAGCAGTTCTGCTCATTTTTTAAAAGCAAATCCATGCTTGAGCTGACCTGTGATAGACTTGCTTGATATTTAATCAAAAAATCCTCTCTGCTGAAAAACTGGAGCTGTCATAAACCTTGTCACAAGTGCCAAAGACCTTAGGGGGGGGAAAAAAAAAAGCACAAACTTGGTGTGCTAACCCTGCTGTTTACTCTGTTAGTATATGGTTACCTAGAAAAAATGTGCCCCAGGTAAGGTAATTTCTAATGCAACACTAATCACAGACTTAAAATATTCCATGTATTTAAAAAAAAGATTATAATTGGTATCTGAAGCATGCAACTGTATACTTGTAAGAATTAATTTATCAATGACACCTTCTCTCTAAATAATTTTTTTTATTTTTAAAAAAACAGCCTTCACTGCCTGAAATAAAAATATTGTATCTGCTAGTCAGGACTTACATGGTAAATTAAACCTGGCATTGGGTCAAAACCCATCAACCTGGACTGGTAAATATTTCAAATTCAAGTTCTTTTATTTCTAGAGGTAGTAAATGGAAGGTATCTGTACTAGTGTAGCATAGTTTCATAGAAGTATTGGAATGAGAGATACGAGTAAAATATACCCTTATGCTGAGTTGTAGTGACATCCACAGGGAGTTTCTTGCTTTAGCTGTATTGATTTATAAGCATAATCATAATGAGATATGATATGTGTAGAGGAGACCTTGGAGTTGTGTTTATGTAGCCAAAGGTATGGAGACATACCACAGGACACACCTGTCCAATCAAAAGAACTCAGACTTTGATTATTTTATATAAATCACATGGTAACTATTTGCAGATGAAGGATGCATGGCCATTTGGTGAATGCATTGTAAACTATGTGAAAAAGCTGCTCTGCTCAAATTGTGGAAAAGGTGGATGAAGATCACCTTGGGGAAGGCACGTGACAAGTGTTTTGCCTAGAAATACTTGATGTGCCAACAGAGTGCTCCAGTCTGCTCTGCTTAGTTCCAAAGCAGAGAGATAAGTACCATGGAAGAGCTTTCAGCAGTTGCAGGGGAACCATTTTAAGGAAAGCAGTATCTTTTACTTATCTAATCTAAATCTTATCTAATCTTATCTTATCTAAAGGCTGTAGATGTTATCTACCTGGACTTTAGTAAAGCCTTTGACACTGTCTCCCACAGCATTCTCCTAGAGAAGCTGGCAGCTCATGGCTTAAGCGGGTGTACTCTTCGCTGGGTGAAAAACTGGCTGGATGGCCAAGCCCAGAGAGTGGTGGTGAATGGAGTTAAATCCAGTTAGCAGCCAGTCACAAGTGGTGTTCCCCAGGGCTCAGTTTTGGGGCCAGTCTTGTTTAATACCTTTATCAATGATCTGGACGAAGGGATCGAATGCACCCTCAGTAAGTTTGCAGATGACACCAAGTTGTGCGGGAGTGTTGATCTGCTTGAGGGGAGGAAGGCTCTGCAGAGGGATTTGGACAGGCTGGATCCATGGGCCAACGTCAATTGTATGGGGTTCAATAAGGCCAAGTGCAAGGTCCTGCACTTTGGTCACAACAACCCCATGCAACACTACAGGCTTGGGGAAGAGTGGCTGGAAAGCTGCCAGGCAGAAAAGGACCTGGGGGTGTTGGTTGACAGCCGATGAACATGAGCCAGCAGTGTGCCCAGGTGGCCAAGAAGGCCAACAGCATCCTGGCTTGTATCAGGAATAGTGTGGCCAGCAGGACTATGGAAGTGATCGTCCCCCTGTACTCGGCACTGGTGAGGCCACACCTCAAATACTGTCTTCAGTTTTGGACCCCTCAGTACAAGAAGGACATTGAGGTGCTGGATCGTGTCCAGAGACGGGCAACGAAGCTGGTGAAGGGTCTGGAGAACAAGTCTTATGACGAGCAGCTGAGGGAATGGGGATTGTTTAGCCTGGAGAAAAGGAGGCTGAGGGGAGACCTTATTGCTCTCTACAACTACCTGAAAGGAGGTTGTAGGGAGGTGGGTGTTGGCCTCTTCTCCCAGGTGACAAGTGATAGGACAAGAGGAAATGGTCTCAAGTTGCATCAGGAGAGGTTTAGATTGGATATTAGGAAAAATTTCTTTATTGAAAGGGTGGTCAAGCATTGGAACAGGCTGCCCAGAGAGGTGGTGGATTCACCATCCCTGGAGGAGTTCAAAAAACGTGTAGATGTGGCACTTCGGGACATGGTTTAGTGGTGGATTTGGCAGTGCTAGATTAATGGTTGGACTTGATGATCTTAGAGGTCTTTTCCAATCTTAATGATTCTATGATTTTTCCTCTGCCTGTCAACCTCAATTCACTTTGAGTACTTGGAAGAGCAAATTAAATTCACTGTTGCTAAATTCTCCTTCTGTAGCAAGGGTCAGGAACAGTTTTGGGAATTCATATTCATGTTTGTTTTAATTGCCAAAAATGTCTTCTGTACAAGTCTATTTGTGGGAGGTGAGGAAAAGGTGAATGATGTGGTGATGTCCATGTGACTCAAGGTTCACAATGTTGTAGCTCTTAGTGTCACAACCAAAAGCTTAGTGAAAAACCCATCAGAACTGATGGGCCATTTTGACTCAAAGAATTTTCTGAACCTTCAGATTTTTTTCAGATATACTGGAAGACTAGTACCTTTTCCCTGCTCCTAGTAAAACATAATTATGGCAAAACCAGACATCTTTACATTATGATAGCTAGTGTATGACTTTTCACCTGAGTACTGAAAACTGTTGGTTTTCCATGCTCTTCTCTGACCAGGAATAGCACTACTAGGCCACTGATATTAAGCTCAGAGTAATTGCTTTTGTTAAGATATTCTCTTAAGTGTGCAGAAAATGCCTTGTAAAAGGGGGAAATCTTGGGAAGTTTTGGGAAATTGTAACTGGCTTCTTTCAAGGTATCATCAAAATAAGAAAGTCTACATTTGTCATTTCCTATTGAAATAACTTAAGTTGCTAATGGGATTTGTTTTCAAAACATGTTTTAACAGAATTCTTTAAAGCCTCTGCTTCAGACTTAAATACTGCTCCAAAGCCTTGTTTGCTGGTGTGACAGTAAGCTGACAGGTCAATAGGAAACAAAGGGTTTATCTGGCACGGATTGTGAGGGGCTTTTCATGGCATACATTGGGGGTGAGTTGGAAATATATCCTGAACACGCTTCATATTTTCATTGATTGGTTTTGTTGGTCTCAGCGGTGGAACTTCTGTGTATTAAAATGCCTGTAGCAGTATTGCACTTCCTAGCAGTACTGAGGCACAGCTTTTGCTTTGTAGACTGGATTAGGGCATCCCTTTTGCAAACTGCATTATGCCAACAAAATGTTTATCAGGAGGAGAAATGCTGGGGGAGAATGCTTTTCCATTCTGGTTTAGAAATTTGTAGCTGCAATTTAATTTTTCAAAATCAAAGACTGGAAGCACAGAAAGAAGTATCTTGCAGCTGTGTGACTTTCAGGAGGTGTGAGCACCTGTCCTATGCAAGCCTCGTCCTTTTCAGGTCTTAATGAGGTGGGTAGCCAGGATCACTGAAGACTTCTGAATCTTGAACTATGCGAATGTGTCTTCTGTGTTACTGAAGATTTCAGGTGACTACTCTAGCACTTGTTTGTTTGTGTGTTCGGTTTTTTTGGTTTTGTTGTTTTTTTGTTTTTTTTAGAAAAAAACAGCCCTGCTCGTCTCAAATGAAGCAATAGTGCTAACTACAGTTTGCAAGGTGCTATCTTAGAATATAGGGTCTGAATTCATAACAGCTAGCAGCAATATCTTCTCGGTGACACTAATATAAATAAAGCAGTACCAGTAGAGCTCTTGAGATTCCAAGGGTTTGACCAGCAGAGTTGAGGAGGGAAGGGATAATATGTCTGACATAGAAGTGTGCTGGTTTTGGCTGGGGTAGAGTTAATTTTCTAGCTAGTATGGGGCTACGTTTTGGATTTGTGCTGAAAACAGTGTTGATAATAGAGGGATGTTTTGTTGCTGAGCAGTGCTTACACAGTTGAGGCCTTCTCTGCTTCTCACACCACCTCACCTGTGAGTAGGCTGGGGCTGCACAAGAAGTTGGGAGGGGACACAGCTGGGACAGCTGACCCCAACTGGCCAAAGGGATATTCCACACCATATGGTGTCATGCTCACCATATATAAAGCTGGGGAAGAAGAAGGAAGGGGGGAACATTCGGAGTGATGGCATTTGTCTTTCCAGGTAATCGTTATGTGTGATGGAGCCCTGCTTTCCTGGAGATGGCTGAACACCTGCCTGCCCATGGGAAGTGATGAATGAATTCCTTGCTTTGCTTTGCTTGTGTGCGCAGCTTTTGTTTTACCTATTAAACTGTCTTTATCTCAATGCAGGAGTTTTCTCGCTTTTACTCTTTGGTTTCTCTCCCCCATCCCACCAGGGGGGAGTGAGCAAGCAGCTGTGTGGTACTTAGCTGCCGGCTGGGGTTAAACCATGACAACAAAGAATTGAATCAAAGTTCTTTATATTCAGAATTTCCAGCCTGAAACATACATAGGTTTTCATAAAAATATCATATCCACTGTATTTGTTATCAGGCAAGCTACGATATATCATTCCCTTAGTGAGATCCTGGTAGCAGATCTCCATGTATCCATGTTTTCTTTCCAATCATCTTTGACTTTCCCTGTGGTTTTTTTTCTCAACTGACAGTTCTGTCCACCAATTCTGTAATTACTGTCTATCATCTTAAGTGATGGGCTAAGGGTCAATATTTAAGGTCAGGGCCGTGAACATCTGACTTCCCTTGAGAGTAGAACTGGTTGAGTAGGAAGAATATTGATTCACTGAGTAGATCAACCAAAAAGGAGGAAACTTTTCAAATGCTTTTGACCTAATAGCATTCAACCATCTCTACTTGAGGCAAGTTAATGAAGAGGTAAATCATATCTTGTATGAATCATGTGTCAAAATACAAAATGAGAAACTTTGAAAAAGCAGCCCAGAGTCTAGCTGCAGACAGCTGGGAGTGTGTCTTAGCCAGGGGTTAGACTAGATTTATAGAAAATTTCTAAATTTATAGCAAATGCAGAAGTGAGTGAATTTGACTCCTAATTGAGAGTGGAAACTGATTCACATCTGTGGCTACTTTAGTGGATCTGCATCTTAAATAGGAGCATAAAAGTGAAAGGAGAGTTCACTGTTTTACCTAAAAATGTATTATCTTGTTCACATAAAGGGAGAATCTGTAACTTATTCTTCCCTCAAATGGTATCTTTTAATTTAGAAAACAATTGTCACAGTTCATTTCCAGTTATTTCTTCCTTTCCCCCATACATGTAACCCTGAGCAACTATACTTTTCATCATTGGGTAATAACAACGATTACAAAACATTAAAAACTTCCCAAGCTACTCAAAGAACATTGCAGATGTTGAAAAAAGCACCCCCTTCTGCCCCTTAAACCAAACCAAAGATGATTCCATCACGCCACTAGCAACTGGCATTTAAGAAGGTACGAAGTGAGTTCAAGTGCCCATCTTCCATCTGGTGGAAATCCTAGTTTGGAGTCTGCTGGTGTTTGATTATCTGAAATCCTTGAGTTCTGTATTTGTGTCCCTGGTCTGAATGAATTATGTAGAAATGTCAAAGCAGCCTTTTGTATGATGAACAGTAATAGGGAGAGAAGCAAAATAGTGATCCAAAAAGACCTTTAGATGTCTTGGCCGAGTTTAACTTTCTTGGCAAATCTTAGCTACAAATAACAGAAACAGCCTGCCCCGCAGAAGGAAAAAAGTGCCATGCAAGAAATGTCCTGTCTTTTTTTATGCTCAGGAAGTTGGTTTCACTGTGACAAACAAGCATTTGTTGAGAAAGCTCAGTATTGGTCCTTTCAGAGCTATCTGAGTGCTTCCTGTTGCCATTTTAGAGAAGAAATAGATGGAAAATGGAGAAAAGCTCAGGCTTTTTTTGTAAGGGAATCTAACCAAAATGCTCCTATCTTCTTTGATTTTTTTGTTTTGTTTTGTTTTGTTTAAGCTCTGCTAGGAAGCTCATGAAATGCTGCTGACTAGCAGAATGCTATTGCTGTCCACACTTATCTATCTTGAAATGGCTGAGCAAAAAAGTGTTAGTCTGGAAGGGTTAGAAATAAACACCGATCTTGTTCTCTGCATACAGTGAGTGGTTTTATAATTTCCAGTTTTATCTCAGTACCTCTTTATCTCCTGTTGTCTGGCCTCTCTTTCTTGCATTCATAGCACACCAACTTTTTAATGAGCTAGTGTGGAAGAGACAAAGGGGTCCAAGGCCAAACCTTAGTCTTCAGCTTGGATGGAAAAGGGAATAATTAAATGCTGAAAAGGTGATGCAGTCAGGTGCACTGGAAATGAGGGCAAAAGGATAATGAACAAAGTGAGGGCAGTTTTGACAAATATCTCTAGGAGAAGCTTCTGGCAGTCAAAGCCACTTGCCAACGTGGCATGGCATGGTTGTGCTTTTACACACCACTGACTGAGGGCAATGTTCAAAAAAATCTTGAACAAGGCTGCATCCAATTTTCTTTGTCTGCTCAGGTTGGATGTTGCATGGAGAGAAAGTGAGCCCTTACCTTAAAAGGCAGTCTATAAAATGCTGGTTTTCTCCCTCATAGAGGCAGATGAGTTAGAGGGTCTTGTGCTTTATTTCACTCATGCTCCGGGAGGATGAGAGTGCAACACAAATATTTTAACACTTTGAATAGCTCCTGTTATATGGTCAGGCAGTATAGGAGGAAGCTAAGCCATGATTAGGATGGCATTTTCAGTAGCTGTGTGTGTAGGGGAAAACAGAAGTGACACAAAAACTATTGCAGAGAAAGTTTCCCAAATGATGCCAGATTTGGGGTACCAGTCAATAGCTCAAGGGCAGGGCTGCCATTCAGAGGGAGACCTACACAGGCTGGAGGAGTGGGCCAACAGCAAACAGATGAAATTGAGTGAGCACAAATGTGAAGTCCTGAGCCTGGGATGGAATAAACCCCTGCAGCAATATGGGCTGGGGACAAACTGGCTGGGAAGCAGGTCCGCTGAGAAGCACCTGGGGGTCTTGGTAGACAGTGAGCTGCATGCAAGCCAGCCATGTGCCCTGGTAATGAGGATGGCTAACAGCATCCTGGGCTGTATTAACAGGAGCACAGTCAGCAGATCCAGGAACTGGGTACCTTCCTCTATTCAGAAATCAGATACTGCGGTCGGCCGAGATTTTCAGATGGGAAGTACTAGAAGAAGAGCTCATAAGTGATACGTTTTTAAAGATTCAGCCTTGACCAGTGGAAAGGGCCGCTTCCATTATCTTGGTTGAAGCACTTTGGTAGAGAAAATGGAGATGAAGAATGGATGCAAGACTGGGTGCAGCTGGCAAAGGCCACCCTAGATCCTCAAAATGAAGGATAATCTGCTGGCTGGGCTGCAGAGCCATCGAGGGAAAAAGGAGCTGCTATAGGAGGGATCAGGCACATTAATTAAGAGAATCACTGGCTGGTAACTGGCCATGGTAGACACTTGGCAGTGTGACTGTATACAGCTGTGACCCCCTGCATCTGGATATGCAGAGATGGGCCTCTACAGTACCCGTACTGGAGACAGGTAGATGATTTTGTGTCAAAAGCAGGAGTCTCAACAGAAATCTGAATTCAAGTGCAAAGTTATTTCTAATTGAACTGAAGTGTTCATAAGTGGTCAAAGGTGCCCTAGAGCAAAGTTGACACCTTGCTGTCTGTTCTGGCAGTTTTAGGACCACACATGCTAACTGAGCCAGCCTGAGGATGTGGTGAGGCTGGAGAAGTATCTGGCTTGGTGGAGGTGGGTTCAACTCCAAATCTATCACCTGTCCCCGCTCCCTGGTGATGAGCACTGGCCCATCTGTGAGCATACATGAGTGACACAGCCATGGTTTTGCCTGTGGTTCTGGACATTAGGTTTGTGACTGTTGTAACCCATCCTTCCCCTGCCTGCCCTTAGATGAAAGATATGAGGTGATTTTTGTTCTAAAATTAAATAGCTTTGTTCCACTGAGAGTACATCACAAAGGAAAAAGAACAAGAGTTTCTTTTTCCGTCTCCCTTAAAGGATGCCAAACGTGGACTGAATTTCTTAGGGAATCTGCAGCATTGTCACTCTGTCTTCTTTTTACCCTCCCCATGTTCATCACCAACATCTGATGTGCAAATGTGGAAAGCAGGGCTTGGGTTTGTAATGACTGCTGGCTTTTTTTTTTTTCTCTTCCCTGCTCTGTTGGGAAGGGAAAATGTGTCTCTTTTTAATTTTTTTTTTTTCCCTCTTTTGGAGAATTGCCCCACAAAGTGAAGTAGGCCAGATACCTCCTCACAGAGGTGCCTGAGCAAATGTAAAAGGAGCTGTACATACCGAGTAGGAGAGAGAAAATCAGCTCACACTTCTTGGGTCTGTCCACATTGGTTTGAGGGTTACCTGTACTCTGATGCTAACTCCTCACAATGTCTTTGGGCAGCAGGGAGGATGCTTGGAAGGGAGGACAGAATCATATACCTATTTGATTAGGCTTGTCTCCGTATTTCCCTTCCTAGGGAAGTGAAGGGGAGAGGTTTAAGGGAGATCCCCAACTGCTGAAAAACTCAAAGGGTTTAGGCTAGCTAGGTTAAGACATGCTAGTGTCCACAACCAACCAAAGGACCCAGTCTAGCTAACACTTGCGAACCAGTCATTTCTGACTCACTGGCATGAAAAAGATCAGGTTATAGGTAAATCTATAGGGTAGCTTTTTTCATGACTAGAATTAGGTAAAATTCATCTCCCTAGATCCAAAGAAAAATGACGTAACAGCCCAATTTGCATCATCATACACTGTCAGCACGAGTGTTAAAAATGAAACTAGCAAAAGCCCTTATGGCATAGGTCTTAAAATAGTTTATGACAACAGAGAGCAAATGTGGAAGGACTAGCAATAAGCAAGGAAATTAAATTTCTGAAAAGGATCTAGCCAATTTGCTGGCATCAATATGTTACAGACACAACTCCTGTAAGAGCATAGCCGTCCAGCTCTCGAGGTATGCCTCCTGCAGTGCCAAGCAGAAGTACCTGGAGGTAATGCGCCCTTTGTAGCATGATACTGAAATTACACTAATTATTCCTGCTTCTTGAAAGGGCTAATTAGCTCAAGAGTAGAGTCATGTAGAAGGGCTATCTACCTTGCAGGGTCTCAGTTACCTTCTTTTCACCTGAGGCAATTTGGACATATTGGCTAATTCAGGCAGAGTGGGTTCAGATACCTCTATCATTGCACATTGCCCTTAGCAATTGTCGGCTTTCAGGAAAAGAACAAACAATGTGTAATTAATTTCATTTTTTTTACAGATTCTGATTTCACTGGCGGCTGTTGTAAGGGAGTGAAACAGAGTGATCTCTTGGACCTGTTTAAATTCAAGACAGACAGCTAGCTGCATCTTTAGTGGGAGATGTTTTGTCTCTGCCAATTACTTCCCAGCTGGAAAGAGTATCCAGCAAGCAGTTACCTTTGCTCATATTGTGTATTATTGGATATTTAAAATTTTTTTTGTGGTAATGGCCTGTTTCTTCATACAGGTATATGGTTTCCTGGGAAAAGCAAAAATCAAATTGGCCATTTAGGTAGTTAAATTAGAAGCAAGTTTAACAGTATGGCTAAGTAAGCATTGGAACAAGTTATCTAAGGATATGGTAGACTCACTATCTCATAAATCCTTCGTCAAGATTGGTACTTCTCTACAAGAGATTTTCCAGCCCAAAGGAGCTGTTTGGTTTAATGTGAGAGTCTGAAGGATGCTTTTTGATCTGCATTATAGAAAAAGGCAAATACCACCATTATAATAACCTTAAAGTCTGTGGGTCTGATATTAAATTGCAGTGGTTCAGTAGACAGTGAGAATCTCGGTAGTCTCCTGCGTGTCCAGTGCTGGTACAACTGAGAGCTTGGCTAAGGAACTATGGAGGTTTCTGGGACAATCAGCTCTTATCTAAAAAATGAAATAATGTTAGACGAGAGGGAAAAGTTTTACATGTGTTTTTTGCAATTTCTTTTCCTCTTGTGCCTTGCAAATGTAAACTGCTCTGCTTTTCCTTCTCCATCTTTGCTGTGGTGGTCTGTTCCTCCTGGATAATTCTTCCCTGAGTGGCTCTTGCTGTCTCATTACACCATCACCATCTCATGATGTTGCATTTTGACAACAGATGTGGTTGTGGGGGCAGAAAGGTGTGACCTTGGGAAGGATGCAGTAGGTTAGAGAGAGAAATACAGGGCAGAGGGGATGAAAAAGAAGTGTAATAAAATATGAACCATAGGATCTTTTAGGCTGGAAAAGACCATTAAGATCATCAAGTCAAACTGAAGCTGGAACATCTGAATGAAGCTTCAAAATGATATCTTGTTTTCTACCTTCAGATTTTGCATGTACTTGAACCAGACGTTTAGTGATTTTCACTAATTTATGGGCTTCTGAAGGGGAATAAGGGCACTGGTTGGAGCTGAATTGGTGGCCTTTGAGCTCTAGGACTGCTGAACAGTGAACAGTTGCTTCATTCCCTATTTTTATTACATTATTTTTAATCCCTTAAAACCTTACCTCATGTTTTAAATGACAGGAAAAAAACCAAAACAAAACATCAGTTCTTTGGGCTGATGTTTTCCTTAACTTCTGATTGGAAGTACCAACCAGAAGGCAAAAATATTATGTTTCACAAAACATTAAAAAAACCTGAAAAACCTACTTCTTATCTATAGTTTAATTAAGACATTAAGTATAGATATTTTCATGAATGGAAACAGTGAAGAGCTCAGTGCTTTGGAAAAGATATGACAATTTAAAACTTTAAAATTTCTCTTCTTAAAAAATACAGAATTGTAGAAAAGTAGAGCTGGAAAGGATCACGAGAGATCATGTAGCTCATCTCTGCCCTGTGGCAAGAACAACTCAACCTGAACTGTTTCTGACAGAAGTGCATCTAGCCTCTTCTTCAAGATGTCCAGGCTACTGAAAATAGATGCTCCACAGAAAGTCTCAATAACCCATTCTTGTGCTTCATTGCTATTGCTTAAGGAAAGTTTCTCTTAATACCTAGCTTGCATTTTCTTTGTAGATATTACAGGCTATGATTCCTGTCATGCCCACCACAAACCTGGAGAACGGTTTGTTCCCTCTTTGAAACAGCCCTGCTCAAACCTGTCCTGGACAGGATTAGGATAATGCATTAGGATGGTTTTACTTTTTTTTGTGAGGTCTTAAATTTACAACCTTAAAAAGATGTAGTATGGGAGAGGAAAGAAAAACACCAAGAAATGAGCTGGCTTGTATAGCTCAACAAAGCCAAAAGTAGAGACCAGCCCTCCTGACTCCAGATTTGATTCCTTGCCTGTTAGACAGGCCTGTCTTCCTTACCTAAAAAGTACTGAGGCATGCATGAGGGATGTTTGTCATTTAAAGCAACCTATTTTAGGGACAGTGCATTGGTCAGTTTTGAATTCAGGTGCTGGTTGTTCTACGCAAGCCAGATTGCATGAGATTTGAGCAAGCGCTCTTTGCTGCAATAACTCTGATAGATGGGATATGGAAGGAGGCACATAGCCTATATATGGTGAAGAGAAGCACTGAAAAGAGATGCTGCTGAAAACCTAAAAGCTGTCTCTGAAATCTCATCATTTTTTATTGCATAATTAAGCACTATTGCTGACATATCCTCCCTTATGATTCCCTTTAAGTTGGAGCATCTGGCCGGGTGTTGCACAAAAGCCCAGTTTTCTTCTCCCTATACAACGGAGTTTTGATTAATTAATCATTGCTTCTGTTTGAATAATACATTAAAGATGCACTTGAATGTTCTAGGGGAAAAAAAAAAAAAAACAACCAAAAAAACCATACCACACACAAAAGGAAATACTCCTCTGGCTTGTGAAAGGACGTGCTCTTCAAATGGCAAGACAGTTGTAAAGGTAAATGTATTACCAGTCAGCCTGTATTTCTTTTCCTGCTTGTTTATTTTCTGTGCATTTGACTTGGTGACAGTCACTTGCATCAGCAGGCTGTTAAGTCACAAAAAATATGAACTTTAATACAATAGTATTAAAGAGTGGTATAGTTATGATGAATAAACTTTGAGTCAGTGTTTTGCTCTATTTTAAGAAAAGTGAAGGAATTATGAAACTTGCATATTGTTGGCTGCTGTCCATGATAATTTGCGGCTTCACAATACCTGCTTCATGCTGATATGACCACAACAAGTTGGGTAGTCGTCCTCCTAAAAATCCTACCATGGTTTCAAAAGCGCAGGGTTTGTGTTTGCTCAGCATTGAACTTGCTGCTTCACAGCAGCTATTACTGGTCCCATGTTTGTGTAGGGAACTTAATTCTACCCTGTGCATATCCTCCACAATCTGGAGGCAACGAGGCAAAGCGTCTGAAAGCACAGAGCAAAACTGCTTTGTATCCGAAGGCCAGGCTTTCCTGGCATTGTGGTCTTTTCCCAATATCTAACCATGGTCAGGATTTTCCAAGAAAGACATCATCCAGAAGTTGTTACCATACTGCATTCAGTCTTTAATGTTGTGGGTGCTCAGTTCTTGAAAATCTGGATGTTAACCCTTGGGCTGGGATTTTTCAGAAATGCTCAGGGTTGGCCTCAGCTTGCCTTCAAATAATTTGAGTTTTCTGGAGTTGCTTGGTGTTTTCTGTAGAAAGGCAGAGAAACAGCATGTTGATGTTGGGTCGGGCATGTTCTGTGTATCTGGTAAATATGACTCTCTGCAACCCTGTTGTATTGACACTTTTTAAAGAAGTCTTAGTAGCATTAAAGGCAGAAGGGATAACATAGTGCTGAATGCTGAAATGAGACCTAGTGACGGGGTAATTCTGATCACTGAAGAGTTGGGGTGTGGGAAGAGCTCACTTACAAAAGCCTGGCTATGCAAAGCCGAGGTGGCCTCTGTACCTAACCTCGAGAGGCTACGTGTTCCCTCCTCCCTAAGGCAAGGACTGTGGGGAAATCTGGACCCAATGCAAAACTAATGCCACTGTTCCCGTGTGTCTCACGAGTGGTGACAGCAGCACGGTACAGGATATGGCTGTGGGCCTGACTGGGATCTGCCTTCCTAGGTAACTGAGCAGGAGATTTTTCCAATCTTTGCATAGACCCACTCCTGCTGTCAGATGTGACACTCTGCCAAAAGCCCCTACTCTGAAAGCTGACAAAGTCGAGCCCAAATGACCACTGTGATCTCACTAGGTGGAGTGGAGGCACTGCTGGATTTTACCCACAGAGGCTCTTGCAAGAGCTTTCCTCCCCCTCCGCCCCCTTTAATCCATTTTCAAGCCTAGCAATGCCTCATGTTTACCCAGCAGACCCACGTGAAAAGGTCAGTTTTATTTCTTTGACCTTTTTCAGCTCAGTAAACACTGGCAGCTGGAGGTCCTTGCTGTAGACATGTCAGCTGCAATGAAATGGTGTTGCAGGTAATGACATGCATACAGAGCATCTCTGACCTCTGATGTTGTTTGCCCATCAACACAGTAGTCATCCCAAAATCTTAGCCACTGCAAAAGCTTCAAGACTGATTTGCTTTCAAAAAACTTGTGGGTGGGTTTTCTTTCCCTTTCCCCTCAGCATTGTTTCAGTTTTTCTCCTTTTTGAATTAAGATCTTAAATAGTCATAATCTTAAAATTATAAGTGTACTGGTTACCATTAGTGTGTAGCCCTGGGTTTTATCCCTGATGTGGTAGTGCCAGTTTGTTAGGATATAAGGAAATTTATTTTCCTGACAATTAATGTTTTCCTTGCTTAATTTCTTTCTTAACTTTTTCTCTGAACTGGGAGAGCATGTCTGGGACCTGCATGGACTAATGTTTTGGTGAGGGTGAAGGGGAAAGAGAAAAAGAACAAGGCAAGGTACCTACTGAAATTTGGATTGTGACCAGCATCAACCAGAATCCATTACTGAAATTAATGCCACTGCTGTGGAAGTACAGAGGCAGTGTAAGAACCACCAGTAGTGGAGTTTTGTCCCACTTCGGTTTCAGAAGTTAGGCTCTAGCATCTCTGGTCCTTCTTTGGACCTTCTTTCTAAGACGGAAGTTAAACTGGTACATGTGTCTGATGCCGAGCTTAATCCGTGGCCATGTATTACCATCAGCCACTGCTGCAAATCCCATAGTCCCATCAGTGGGAATGTTCACGGGAACCGATGAAAAGCAAGTTGTCATGTTATGTTCAAATTGCAAGTGCTTCTAGGTGGAGTGATCGCTACACAATTCCCATTAGACAAGTGACATTTTTCTACCCATCCTGTGTAAAGCTGAACCTCATTTACTATCTTTGATTTCTGATGAACATGAATATCTTTACTGACTGTATTATATCCAATGTTCAGTCTGCAGAGTGTTTTTCATCTTCTGGAATGTAGTGAAGAATTTGTTTTGATAAATTTTGATAAAATTTTGACAAATTTTATAGCTAGATTAGTACCATAAAAATGTAGGAGTCAGTGTGCCTCTGGGTGAAAGCCTCTGCTCTGTATCAGATTAATGATCTGTTACTAAACTTTCAAAAAGCACAATAACCTTAAAAGTAATTTCTGGGTAATGATAGGAAAACTCCTGGGTACTCTGTAAGTTCTTTTGTCCCTTGTTAATACCTCATTTTGATTGTTGCATTTTTAATATTTGGATTAAGACAGTGACATGCTCTGATCATTTCTGTTGAATGCATGAACATCTGTTTTTTGTTGTGGTTTAGTGTTGTTTGCTGTTGGCCGGGGATGAAAGGAGAGATCAAATGGTTTGAAGTTGGCTTTTTTTGTTTTTCAAAGTGCCTTTGTTCATAAGCTACAACCCAGGAACTGAGCAGCAATTCTAATTGTGACTGACAAGCAATGATGGGAAGGAAGAAAACGTGAGTGATGATACATTAGCTGTGCTGGGTCAGCAGTGAGAGAAAAAAACCTTACAATCACTCCTTAAAATTGTTCATGCTTTACTTAACGGAGAGATGAGGTTGCAAAAAGAAGGTACTTCATTATGCACTGAGCAATCTGAGTACGCTGCGTGCAGATTAGAGACCTGCTGCTTGCCCAGAAACTGAAAAGTATTTGGCATCTGCAGCCTGGTGACCCGAGGGCAAGGACATGGATTCTCTGACCTGTGCCAGCTCAAAGTGGTAAAAAGTGAAACCCCTGTGCCTATGGATTATTGAAACCTGAACAGAAGCCAACATCCTTTTAACAGGTCATTTTATAGGCTTCGTCCCTTGCCCCTCCTCTCTTTGAATATTTTGGGATTTCATATAGTAACTTGATGGTTATTACCTTGTGCCATTAAACAGTAATGTCAAGGAAAGCCTGTTCCACCCTGTGTATTTAATGATGTATGTTTGAAGATGAATAGCTGGCAAGCATCAGTGTCTAGGGAGAACTTGGAAAGCTCAGGGTACAGAAGTGGGTGATTAAATCATCTGAAAGTATGTACAATTGATTGCTTGCTCTGTGAGTGAAGTACTTTTGCAAGCCTGACGAATATTGTTTCATGCAATGGGCTGTATGCAGCTGGCTAAAGGTTTCTTTAAATACTTCCCACATCTCTCATGCTTGTTGGAGGGACTGTGCTGTCAGCTCTGGAGAATGGAGAGATCAGTCTCTGCTACACTTGCTCTGAACAAATACCTTTTTAAATGAAAACAACTCTTCTGTGTTTAAAGTTAGGCAAGAAAAATCTGCCCTACTGTAAAAGCTAGTACCTGAGCTCCTGCTGGGCAGGGAGGAGATGATACAACTTCCAAAGGACGAGACAGAAAATGTCTTAAATGTTTTTGTAAGAATGGATGATTTTTCCCTCTAGGAGTGCCTCTCTTACCATTGTCCAGAGAAAGTGTCAGGATGACCAACTTAGATTCCTGAAGCTTAACTTAACTTCCAAGAGAGGAAGCCTGCCCTTAGTGAATAACAACCTTCCTGGACATACAATAATTTCACTTAAAAACTAGACTGAAGGAGAGGAGATGGTAAGTACACTATCTCCCTAAGTCTTGAAGCTGGGGGTTTGGTGCCAGAGTCCTGCACAATACAGAGTCTGGTGTCTGCACGCTCAATCTGCCAATCACTCCTCATCAAGGAGGTTGCTTCTGTGGTCTGTTTGCTAAAAGTCACGTCGGTCTCAGTTGTGGTTTTGTTTTTTTTTTCTTCTCATGCTTAAGGAGATTCTGACTTAATGTATAATGTGTGTCTCAGCTTACTTAGGAAATTCTTAGTATTAAGATGATATTCAGTCTAGGTGTTCACAAAAAACCTCTTTCCACTCCACATGTGTTGTTGCACCATCCACTGCTGAAATGACGTAGCACGCTGCTGCTGCTACTACAAGAGGCATGAGTACACCATGTCCCAGTACAACAAGCACAGAACCTAGGGGAACAATGGGATAAACATGCTGGTGGTGGTACATAGGGATGAATTCGGTCTGCTTAGGCCCTGTTAAAACAAAGGGAGGAATTTGCAGAGGCAAATAGCAGTTACCTCAATGGGAATACAGCCAGGGCATTGGGATTAACATTAGTGAAAAAATGGAATAGGATGGATCTTTAACGATTCTTGGGGTTAGGACCTCGGATTTACATCTGACCTGAAAGGCAACAATTCCTGAAGCACGACACAAGATGGCTTTGCTTCAGTATTAGATGAAAAAATGCTGCCCTGTTATTTTGTAAATAAAATGTCTGCTGGCTGTCCCTACACCGCAGAGTACTGGAAAGGTACGCAAAGTGAATTACTGCCATACCTTCTTTGACATATTCTAGTCCCAGCTGAGAGCAGGACATATATGGTGCCTGTGCTCTGTCCTGGGCTCACAGCTGTGCTGTCTTCTTATGGCAATATTCCCTAGGGGCCTGTTTCTAAATACTATAACGTGGCCGAACCTGGTCACACTTGCACTTGCAGATGTGTAATTCATTAGCCTTCGTCTGTCCATGCTTAGTAGCTGTAGAGATGACTTTTACCACCATGTCATCCGTATAAAACCTAATTTGTTCCCACTGTCCACAGGTTACAGAGAAGTACCAGTTACATTGTACTGTACTAGAATCCCGCTATTGCAAGTTTCCAGCCCTCTGTGGGGAAAAACAAACTTGCTAAGGAGCTTATTTTTCACACAGGGAAGTTCCCATTTAATATCCTTAAGAAGGTAATGTGCGGAAGAGCCTCAGCTTCTCTAAGCATGGGACTGCAAAACCTTCTCTATTGAAAGCTTCCTTGGACTTGATCAATTCATTTGTAACCTCTCTAAGCATGAATATAAATGTTGCTCACATGATTAGCCTGTTTTATAGCACTTCAAAAGCCTTGATAAAACTGGTCAATACAATAAATACCTAATGAGCACTGAGCCTCCTTCCTCGGCAAATAAATAAATAAAGCATAGCACAACCCCTAGGTAATGCTTTCAATCAATCAGCATAAATCCTTCTTTGGCTGCAAAAATGAAGCCTGAGATGATAAAATGCAGTGGCTTTGGATGTGCTACACTGATTATATTATTTCTTTTCCCCCACAGTAATAAGGACAAACACAAGTCACTTTGTTTCCTCATCCAGTTTAAATGCAGTCTGCTGGTAGGTTCACATCCTCTTCTAGTTTGTAGTACTTGCAGCATTGCTCTTTTAATATTTTAAAGGAATGTGGCCTGCTGGTACTGAGTTTATTGGACTATATCACTTTCACGAGGTACAGTCAGTGATGGATAGTTGAAACTCCAAAAAGAAAGCCTTTGATTTGCTTGTGGTCCTGTTGCCATTCCTTAACTCTCACACCCCCACAGCCACTTACACAAGTGACCTTGTTGGTACTAGCAGGTTTATTCTTGAAACACATATTCAGAGGAATAACATATTGAAATGTCATGACAGCAGAGGATGCTGTCTTGATAATTGCTGTAGGAAAATATTTAAGAGAATGCTGAAAAATATTGTTGGAGAATGAAGAGGATATCTTAATGTTCATCATCCCTCCGATCTCTTCTTAATATGGCTAGGAATGATGACTATAGTGCCGGTAATCTAGAAGCAATAAAGGGTTCTCAGCATGATTCATGATAGGTGATCCATGTTACCTCCTATTCGTTGTATTGACCTTCCCTGGTCATTGCAACATGCATTGATGCATTTTGTTTTTTCATAGAAGCTCAGGCTTATGGATGATTTATTGAAATCCAGTGTGTGTTACAATTAAACCACCATAAAAATGGCCGTGATCATTCCTGCTGGTGATTTGAAAGATCTGCTGAGTTGGTCCAGCTGTTAAGGACTCTAGCAGTGAAAATAAAAGCATTTGGTTTTGAGCAGAGTGATTTATATCCCAGGCTTGATTTGCTTGTGTTTCTCTAAATTCTTATTTCAGGGTGCCTGCAGCACACTGGCTCAGTCCTTGATAGTCCTGTGACAGCAGTAAAAATACGGAAGATTTTAGGCACATCCCTCTCAGGTTCGAGGGCAGCCTCAGCCTGTTCCCCTGCAGCCACCTGTACATTCACAGTGGCACAAGCAGCAGCAAAAAACTCTGCAGTTCCACTGAATGTGATTGAATCAGATCTTTGTGAAAGCAATGAAGTCATCCTTCCGATTTTTTGATGCCTGATAATGACTGTGAACCACTTGCTTTTCATAAGCACAGGATTTGGCCCTTCTCTCCCTTCTTCAGATCCTACTGAAAATTCACTGCTAACATCCCTCTTCCTTTGCTAAATTTAACTAAAACTAACAAATGTTTTCTTAAACAAATAGGTCCTGTTTCAGGTATAGGAGCCTCTTAAAGATCGCAGGTAATGTCTTGAATATTACTCAGCATCATAATACATGGACTATGAATGTCAAATTCTTCAAATCTTCTTTGAATCTATGTGTAATATCAGTAAATTTGCAAGGCTTTTTCTGGCAGCTTTTAGGAGATTCCATGACTAATCCAACCTACTGCAATACGACTAATTAAAAAAAGGAGTAGCAGCTTCCAAGTAAAGCTGGAAGAAAATACTCATCTTTCCCTGAATTTTTCCACCAAGAATGATGTTGATCTGGCAACTTCCAAGGTTTCTGAAGTTCATTTAAGTTTCACCAAATTGTTATAAATCCCTATACATCAGCAAAACAAAAAGCTTTATCTTTAAAAATAATCAAACAAAAAAATAGTGTTTGAATATGAGGGGAAAAATTTGTTTCAGGTGGAAAAAATTACTTTTTTCCACAAAGTTTCTGCCTCAGTAAAATACATGAAAAAATGAGGGGGAATGTCACTGGGTTTTGCATTGATTTAACAAGATTGTTTTTCACATGCACAAGTATAAATGTATATAAATGTTTTTATATACGTATACACTTACATGTATAATTGTCTAGAAAATCTAGTAATTTTTCAGGTCAAGAGTCAAGCATATCTGTCTTTAAGAAAAGGAATCTTGCGTAGGCTGGTGTGGGTTTATGTTTATTCTTCTGATTGCACTGAAATTAGCAGTAGGAAAAATCTTTGGGGGTTTTTTTTGTGTGCTTTGCCCTTTTCCTGGGAAATCATCCTGGTTAATAGCCTGCCCTTAGATGGGATGAAACATAAGTGCAAAAATGTTGTTTGGTTAACAGAGGAAGTAAAGGAAGAATAAAAGCCTGTCACATAAGTTGTAGTCTAATGATGAAGTTGATTCTATTTACTGTACAACAGCTTGTCTCTATTCAGGCAAAAGTGCACCTTTAGGCAACCTTTCCTGTAGATGGGGCAATCTGTTTGTCTGGGTCAGTAATGCAAAGACTGTCATTGTTTGTCCTGACCATTCTGATGCCATCTTAAACAGGGTCTGATATTCCCATCCCAATCTTTAAGACCGCAGTTCAAACAGAAAACTTAATTTTAAAGCATTTATTTTATGCATTGGTGTCTTTTTGCTTAGTTTTGTGCCAGTCTTTGACGAACACTGGGGATATTTGAGTAACTTTTTCCCTGTTGCATAACACATCTTTCTTGCTATTAATATTATGACATCTATTATCTTTGTGATTAAAAAAGATGAAAAATTGCAAAACAGTGCATTGTATAAAAAGAGTAGCCTTTTTTTCCTCCCTAACGAATGTAAAAGTAGTGCCCAAACTCATTATGTAGGTAATGGCTTTTGGGAACAGTGACTTGGCCAACATCAGAAACAAATCCTTCCCAACTTGGTTGTCCGTGTCAATGATGCATTTAATATTTACAAGAATTCATTTACTCGATTCACATAAGCCACTTCCGTTGAAGACCACCATCTGCTAGGGGGTGGATGCTCAGGGCAGTTCCTCCTTGCTAGGCAGACCTTTTAGTCAGGAAGACAGTTCTATTCTAGATTTACCGAAGATTTCCTTAAAAGAACATTCTAGCTGTTTTGGGAGATTTTGAAGACCCCTTTCCAAAGCCAAGGTTCGTGTGTCAAGAGTTGAGTTTGCTCTCCAGCCATGATAGACAAAGGAAAAACAACCCACAAACTTGTGACTATTGTACCTGTTTGCTGAGGCCTGTCAGCAAATAACTTTGAAGGAATGTGGGTTTTTTGGCCAGCCCTTGGAAGTCCTGACAGAGGGAGGAGAACAGGTGTCTGTCTCACAGTCCTGGAGGATTCTGGCAGAGGTGGAGTCCTGCAACATGTGCCTTATCTGCACTCTGGCATGTGTGTTCAGAGTAAACACATGTTTACTTCTAGTAAACAAGCAGGTCATCAGAAGGTGTTATGGTCAGCCCTGGCAAGCCAATACCCAGCAGCCCAGCATGGGTAGGTATCCTGACAACAGCAAAGCAGGGTTGCTCCCACAGTAGAAGGAACTGAAACAGTACAACACAGGGGGATAATTTGCATCAAAGGTTTGGAGAATTGAACTTGTTGGGGGCAGAATAAGTAGGGAAAAAGCCATGCTAATGAAAACCTCCCTGATGGTGGTCCGCAGGCAGTCTGATGTCCGACAGCAGGCAATGAGGTTACCAGCACTACGACACCTACTGGAAGGGTTAATGTGGGGTAGGATTTCCTGCTGGAGGATGAGGTGATAATTTAAGGACTTGAATACCCTTGGTGTTCTCACTAATAAATCAGGTTTGAGCCACTGTTCCAATTTTTGATGGTGTCCTTGGAAGAGGTTGTCATACAGTTGCTTAGGAGGGAGCATAATGTTTATGACTGCAGCACCTGAAGTCTTCTCATGGAATGAGTTCCCAGGAGATCCTAATCATACAAAGCTAATATTGCTTAGGTAGTGATAATGTCATGCTGCCAAGCTGAGTTACATGGATTGCCGCGGCAAATGCCTGACTGATTAATTTTAATTCAATGTAAATAGAAATGGTGTCAAGGATATATTGTAAATAAGAAATGGCTTTACATGTGAAGGTATTAGTGGGGGACCAACGAGCCAAGATGGCATGACCACCACACTCCTCAGTCATGTCTGACAGTATTGCTGAGGTAACGAGTGATTTGCCGCTCAGATATGAAATAGTGCAGCAACCTCTGAGAAGACCTGAACAGAAGCAATTTGTCTAGACATGTGTGTAAAAAAAAAAATAGAGAGAAGAGGCCAAAATGAGGAGGAAAAGCAGTGATACAGGAGTATGAAGTGAGGTTCCTGAAGCTGATGGAAAAACTTAGTGGCAGAGTCAGTGTCAGCACTGCAGGCTCTGCTTTCCTCTAGTGATTTCAGAGAGGGCTCAGGGCAGTTTATATCCTGATACCAGCCAGACCTAGAAAAGAAAGTTTAGTGCCGCCGCCTTTAACTGATGAGGGAGACAGGCTGAATGGAAGCACCACCCTGAAGGGAGCAGGGGGTGAAGCATGGTCTGCTCTGTTCCTGCAAAACACTCTTGCCTCTGTAATTGAGGTGCTTCATAGTTTATGGAGGAAGAACCCAAGTGTGGCACTCCTCTGCTGGGTGTACTCTGCTGAGGATGCCTCGCTTAGCTTTGTTTATAGGGATTAATTCTCCTATTGAATTAACTCATCAGCAAAATTATTTCCTGTAACCCCAGGGTACAGAGAGAAACAATTAGCTGCAGGTTTATATTGCTGATGAAATCAACTAACAAACTGCTTCTATTCCTGGAGCAAGGAAGTCAGGCTTGTTTATAATTTACCCCCCAAAAATAGAAAAAAATCCAAATATAAATGTAAATGAAGTGAATCACTTAAGCTCCTGTCAAGTTGCCAGTTCAAACCTACTTACTGTGGGCAGATCTCTCTTTATCATCAGAACCTGGTTGCTCACTTTGGACTCAGTCCACAGACTTTCCTTTTTGCCTCTTGGGCTATACGTAAGCAGTTAATCACATTACAGCCAATAGATGACTCCAGGCTGAAGTAGGTCATTAGATTATTTTTTTAGTAGGTAATTTTTTTATTTCTCCAGAGTGTTCTGAGATAGAAACTCTGATGTGAATATTCATGAGAATACTAAAAGTAGCCAAGTGAGAAGATGGACCTGTTATTTATGTTTGAGGAATTAACTGTAGCCTTGCTTTCATTGTATTGAGTTCTAGTAATTTGCATAGTGGACTGAAATCATTTAATTATGTGGGTTATACAAAGAAAAGGCTGGCTGTCTGGCTAGAATGCTGGGTTGGAGTTATGAGTGCTCTGTTCTGTGCCGTACACCTTGTTTGACCTGGGCAAGTCATTCTCCTTTAGTTTTTCCACTTGTGCTAAATGGGGATAGTAATTACCCACTTCAGAGGAGGGCATGTGGCTGAAATTAATTAATGTTTATAATGTACTTGGTTTCCCTGATGAGGTTTGTAGCTCTGTTGCTGAGTACAGTTATTTCTGGGTTTTGGCTTGTGCGTGGTACGCAAAGGTTGGCTCCAGCAGAAAGGATAGTAAGGTGCAGTCTTAAGAATAAAATTCCTTGGCATTTATATAAATGTAATTAATCACTAAAGATTTTAAAGCATTAATGCAGCTGGTACTGGCTTTGCTACTGAAATGTAACTGCTCTATGGAAAGCAAGAAGGTAAAATAACAAAGCAGAAGGCTTATAGTGTTTTTTAATGGGAGGGGTAAAAATATTGGCCCTCAAAATAACCCTCAGAGGAAAGACATCTTTAGGACACTGAACACAGCTCACCTGAAACCTTGTGGATCTGAGTGACTGAGAAACCTGGTCTCCTGATTGACTTCAGTGCTAACTTGTTGGAAGAAACTGAAATCCTGCTTGAGCCTCAAATGATTATTTTACAGTATGTTAGTAAGTAAAAGATGTTATAAATCATATCAATAGACATGCTAAAAATCATATCAATAGATATGTAACAAACACTTAACACATCTTGGTGTAATGGCTAGAGGATTTTTTTTTTTAGCTGGATTTCTGTACCATTTGTAATCTCTGCCAAACTATTTTCTATCAATTACACAAATCCAGTAATACCTAATAAATTGCTCCAGCCTTCAGAATGTTTTCTGGAAAGCAAATTTATGCAAATCTGCTCAAGAGTGAGGTCTTGGTGAAAAACATTGCAGTGAATTAGTTGCCTTATGATGTCAAACAAAAATTCTCGATGCGAGGGGCCCACTGACAAAAAACCTGCATAGGCAATTGTGCATTGCAACCAGCAATATTCAGTTTTAGCAGCAGGTTGAGTTAAGCAGAGGCTTAAATCTTGTCAGTGCAAGGGAAATTGCCCTTGGAATTAAGCATATTTTTATGCAGTTTGCCAGATTGGGATGATAGCAAGGAGATGTTCAATGTAAAGAATGTGTTTAAGTGCTTTGCTGAATCCAGGCCATAATGGCTGAGATCTTCTCCTTGCATTGATATGATGGCTAGCATCTACCAGGTGAATTACTACTCCTCTCCTTGAGACACTGAGCTTTTGAGCCAGCCTTAACTGTAACACAGATTTTCAGATGGGTACTCTAGCATTTTCTGTTGAGTCCCTTTGATGCTGTCAGTGAATCCTGCTTAATTTATCTACCCAACAAGGGCTCCAGAGAACTCTTGTTTTCTCATCCTGGAGTGGGTTTTTATTTTCTAATAACTTCTCCCTGAATTTTGACTCTGATTAGCAGTGTGCCTGCATTTTAATAAATGATCTTAAAGAGCTCCCTTCCGTCTTCCCCCAGCACTTAATTACAATGTGTAAATACGCACACAGCCCTATTACTGATGTTAATCCCAATGCTGATAAAGCTGGATAGGAGAGGATAGAAATGAATTGGAATAAGGATAAGCACAGGTCTTTCATTAGCCCAACTAAAAGTAATCACAGATCTCTTGCTGGTAATATACATCTTCCAGATAGAGTACTAATTACTTCTGGCAGTGCTATGCTCCATCACAGAGATAACTTTATTGTAATCCTGCAGTGATCTAGTGTTTTCCAGTTGCAGCTTTTCCCCCTTTCTCTCCTTGATAATGTGACCTTACAGATTTCGAGCCTTCAAACTACACCTTGTACTGTCAAGGCTGAGGAAATCTGACAAGCTTTTTTGTCTTTTTTTCTCAAAGTTTTTCTTCAATGTTTGCCATGAAGTTGTACGGAATTCATATAAATCTGTATGTTACATGTGCCCAGGGTAATGTTTTATACAGCATCCGATATGGTTGCAAATGTGCCATTGATAGATAAATCAACTACTCCTTTCTACTCGAGGAACCTGAAGTGCTTCCATATATGTTTTGTGTTATCTATATATCATGGCTAGTCTTTTCAAACGCCACTACCTAAAATTAAGCTCTTAAATCCAGCGTTAGGGCCAGAGTCTCATCCCCTGAGTTCTTTTCAAGGGATACTAAACTCAATAAATAAAACCCGTTATGTACTTCTAATTAGTAGAATCTACTTGAAATGATTGAGAGTTGTTGGGACATAACCCATGGGAACCTGTGGAAGTTTTCTGGTTTTTGTGGTGTGTTGTTTGGTTTGGTGTTTTTTTGGTTTTTGGGGTTTTTTTGTTTTGTTTGGGTTTTTTTTAGCAGTGGGAGTTCCATCTAGAGGCGCAGCTGTATGGGTAACTGATATTTTCGTTTAGTCATCTTAAAGGCAAACAACAGGGAGAAAGGCATTGTACGAGTTGACTGAGAAAGACAATTAGGGACATTAAAAGGCTGAAATGTCCTTCCCTCAAAATACTTGATATCCAGTTAAATTCTTTTGTTTGAGATGGATCACCAGACTCAGCGTGAAGTATTCATCATCGTGTTAATTAGCAAAACTGAAGGAGCTTTCCAGGCAAAGAAATCATTCTTATTACACCCCCCCCCTCCCCAAACACTTAACATATGCCATTTACATGGAATTCCTCCTATATTTTTGGCATTTTTTGAATACAAAAAGAGCAAACAGTTCAACTGAAAAAGGATCAATGAAATAACTTCTCATCACTGCATGTTTGGTCCAAAAAATATTGTCAGTGAAAAATTTGCCAGCTTGTACTGACAGCCCAGTTTAGAGTCCTTTAGAATACATCTCTCAGGCAGCACTAGCTTAGAAATACCAGAGGTAACCAGATGAACAGGAGTAGCCGTATGGTATCGAGCTATAAGCCGTGTGGATGCACTCGTCCCAGTACCATGTCATGTGTTTGCCTCATCCCCTCACCTCCAGCTGGTCACCTTCATACCACACCAGTTTCTGACTAAGGAAATATTGTGGGCTTTGAGAATCTGACTGGTCCTTTTGGCTTTGAGGGTATTGCATTGTGTGATGTGCCAAATCCAGCCAGCACAGGGTTTTGCCACTTTCTCCCTGGGGAATACTTGTGATCGTGTCATTTTTCCTTCTTAAGATGTTAATTCCCACCTCTGTTGCTAAAGCAGTTGTTACGCTGTTACTGAGAAACACTGTCATTTTGAGTAACATGTTTTTGCCTGCAGATAAAAGCCCTTTCTGCGAGTTTGTGTGAATGATTTCTGTAAGTACTGGTGTGTGTGCAGATGAAGAAAGTTGCCAGAACAGGAGGCTGAAGAGTATATGCTGAGATGTAGTGTGTGAAAATCTCCCAGAGACTGACAAGGTCCAGAGATGAGTGGTCTGTTCTTATTTAGTGCTTAATAAAAGGTGTTGAAGAAAATAATGGTTGTGTTTTGGTGCCCCAGCTTGATGCAGTATTGGGGAAAAAACAATTAGTTTATAACAGCTTGACCAATTTTTTTTTTTTCCCATGACCTGTTTAGCCTTCCTGTGTGAGTGTGGTCTCGTGCGCTTGCATTAGACTCTCACTGTTTTATGGACCTGTCTTCCTTTTCTGGCTGCAACAAAATATTCTCTTGCGGTCTCATGAAAGCACAGCAGGGCTTGGTTGCATGACTACTGCTTGGTCATAGCATCACACTGAGTCTTGGCTGCTTGCTTTAAATAAAATGGTGCCTGGTATTTTATTCTTGTTCCAAATCAAAACAAACAATTTGGAGGGATTTGTGTCTAGTTTGTAAACAATTTACTTCAATTACAGTTTATCACAGCATGTACAAAACTTGCACACTGGAATGCAATTTAATGGATTATTAAAGATATCAATCTTATTCTATGATAAACATGAACCTGTAAGTATCAAGAACTGAAAGAAAAATCATAAAATCTGACTTGTATTTTAACTAATATCAAGGATTTAATATCAAACTTTGTCCATACAGTTAGTTTCTGTAGAGTGGCTGCAAAAACTCAGTCCAGAGGAAATATTTCTGAAATTGTATGGGATTTTAAACTAACTTATTTACATAACACTATATTAAAATTTTCTAGAAATTGTCTATTTCAATTCTTAAGAAAAACTTCAGGACTTTTCCCATAAAGCACTGACAAATTGTGCCGCTTCTCTTCTGGCAAGGGTGATAATAATAATGTTGGTAGGTAAGGTGTGAGCTTGCAAAGAAACAGATGGTTTCTTTATAAAATAAATAAAATAAAAAGCTGGTTACTAAGAGACACCTGTTCAACAGACCTATGTAACTAGAGAAATGTAGTTTTCTGGTGTGAGACCTGGGGATGATTTGGCTGTAAGGCAGGGTGTTGGAACATCTGGCCTGAGATTTCCAGTTCACAGTGAAGCTTCTGAGCTGCTTACCATGGGCAAGTCAATTATGCCCAATAACTGAAGACAGTTAGGTAATGTGATACTTTGCACTGTGGTGTCTAAAAGAAAACTGGGAGCAGATGGCAGATGCATGTCTGTCTTGTAAGCAGTGGGCTGAGTAGGCAGCTCTATGATGTCCTCTCCTGCCTCTTTTCATGCATGCAGCACCCCAAAACAGCACCATTTCCACACACCTTTTGATGAAATAGCCAAATGCTATAGGAGACTTTCTACTGCTCAGTGCATGTAAGACTACAGCTCATGAAGAAGAACCCAAGCTAAGCACTGCTAATGTGCATGTGAAAATATATTTGGCCATAAAGATGATATGGACGTGACTGTCTTTCCCTGAGACTATGAAGTGTAAGGTCCCTTCTGAGAACCATAGGCTTGCGTTTTAACCACTACTGCATTTCAAACTAAGGATTCAGCAGAATCTCCCACATGGGACTCATAATGCTTTGCTGGCTAATGGAAATAATTCATCTATCCGTCTTAATGTGCAAATGATGAGGCTCAGGTAATGACAGAACCCTGCTTGTAGAGCATGACAGAAACTGGGGGTTTGAAGTGCAAGCTTATGTTGCTGATCATTGATTTTTGTATGGCTGATTTTTATTTCCATTGTTTAGATTTTAGACTACAAAGTTGCCTAAAAATGAGACGAGATGATGAGCATTCTTGTGTTGTGTTACTCCAGTGGTCCTGTGAATGATGCTGCAGGCCTGAAGACAGTTTGCTTCCTACAGACAGTTGCATTCTCAAAACTTGCTTTTAGAAGAGGGGGATCTGGCACTGCTATACAGATTTTGAGGTGATTTCAGTCTAAACCAGGGAGAAAAATTACTTTTGATATCTGATTTTAGGACTGTGATAAGTCTTGTGTCTGCTTTACAGGCCAAGAGCTAATAAATGTCAGTGTTACAGCCAGTGAAAATATCATGGAATGAAACACAAAGAAACAGTCCACAAATACAGTTTAATTTTCTGTTTGATGTTGCTGCCCCCTGTTTTCCTTGAACACCAGCACTAGAAACTCTTCATCTCACCTTATCTTTTGCATGATGCCTGAAGAGTTCAAAGTCACCTAGGAGATGTGATATGCTGAGTTCTTATTCACTTTATACTTTTACATGGACATCTCCATCCTTTTGTTTCCAGACATCTAAAGCTTTATCCCTTCAAAAAAGGGAGAGAGGAAAGACTGTTTGATTAGGTTTGGGGTTTTGTTTGTTTGTTTGTTTAATATTTATTTTCTTTGAGAAACAAATTTCTGGGACCTCATTCCTTTGTTCCCTTAGAAAGAAAGACAACAGCTGCCAATAGAAGGTGACTCATAAGTGCAAATGACAGGCTTGCAGCAGCTAGATTTGGACAGAAAAAAAATTACACTCTTACAGTCGGAATGAAAGGTGACCCTATTTTTTTTTTAATGTAGCTTGCTTTATTTCTTTAGGACCCTGCATAAAATGAGATTACTTGTCCTGTAAGTAGAAAGCAAAGGAGAATAACATAATTTCTGATTTAACACATTAAGGCAAGGTGGAAATACTCACTTCTCCAGTCATGAATGTTTTTAGTTGCCTAATTCACCAAGACACCAGTGAGAACCATGAACTGAAATCCTACCGAGGGTAGGTCTCTGTTACTGGGGTGGTTGGAATAACTAATGATACTTTGGAATAGATGGCTGAAATGTTAAGAATTAAACAGCTCGCAGGAGAACTGATTGTGAACCCCTTGCTGCAGGGGATTTCGCTGTGTGTTTTCATGTTTTGTTGGTTTGGGGTTTTATCTGGAGGGGGAGGAGGGAAGGATGGAACAGTTTTAAAGAAAATGGATAAGTGGGGAAAACAGCTATTTGGAGATTTTTAAAACTGTTGAATAATTCAATTTGATGTTTTTGGGGAAGATTGAATGAGACCATGCCTTTTTAATGTAAAAATAGACAAGTTCAGTTGAGCTTGAACAGTGCACTTGAAGGGAGTTTAGATTGCTTATTTCTATTCTAGCCACATCATCAGCATTTAAAAGCAATTTAAGAACCTGCAGTCATAACAGTCTATTTACTTAAGAAGGAAAAAAGAAAAAATAAATGAAATATGGCATTTTGTTTAATAAGTAGAAAGTATTTTATTTAATTGCAGAGCAGTTGCCCTCAATCTAGAGACTACTGATAGGGTACTTACATAACTGAGGGTGTACGTCTATGCTAAAAGTCCTTTGCATATGTAGATATGCTTATATATTGTACTGGTAAAGTACTCTCTAAACACATATGGCTGTGTTGACAAGACAGGGATTTGCACTGCTGTGATGGAAGTAGTACTGCTATCCCTTGACCAAGTTTGACCAACACAATCAATGTAGCTGTTAAGTGCTTCCTTGGGGACCTCTGTCCATGCAGGGTCGCGTTGCTGGTCAGCGTAGGCAGGCAAGCAGAAAGATAAACATATCTGAGACTCTGGATTACAGCTCAGGCTAAACTGAAAAAAATATTTTTTCGCTGCTATTTTTCCATCAAAAGTCAGAGTATATGTTTTGATTTGCACCTAAAAAACCAACAAACTCAGTTTTGAGTTGTAAGACTTGATTTTTTGAAAGCTTTTCTCCTGCCTCTGTTGTATGGGTTTGGGGCTTTTAGTTTTCCTTTGGGTTTTTTTCTGTCTCTTCCTACTCCATTTTCCTATATTTACCTTCTATTATTTTCTACCAAGTAATATAGGAAAAAAGTTTTTGAAGGGCAAAGCACAGTGAGTAAAACTTTTCTGTTTCCTGTGAGTGGTGAGACTGTCATTTGACATGAGATACAGATTTTTTTGTTTCATACCATCTTGACCTTCTGCCCGTCCCTTCCAAAAAAACCCCTGAAATCTTCACTGTGAATTGTTGATTGTACCTATGGAAGGAGGAAATGTGTTAATCAGCTTTGCTAGTCATCTAGAATTGAAGCAATAGTTTGCTCCTGTAGTAATGCAAAGTGCTTGTCACCATAAGGCTGGGTCCTATTGCTATCTATACACCGCTTTTTTTCAAAGTATTTGAAGGCAGAACTTAGAATTTTGGTCCTCAGGAAATGAGAAAGAAGAAAGTAAATTTGTTATCCAGCAAAACAGTAGTATCTCTCTGAAATGGACACATCTCCAGAAAACCCATGGTCTACTGCCCTTCCTGCCTACCAGTCTTTCCATATCAGCCACTAAAAGTTTTAGGGCCAGATTAAAAAAATAGTAATAATTGAAAATGCAGATCACTGCATAAACAAGGTGCTTGTGCAGTGCCATGTCTAATTTGTGCATGGAATTAGTGTAATTGCCAGTGCAAGCTGGGTAATTGGGTGTGGAAATTATGACCATTATTTCCTCATCTGCAGAAGCTGCGATGAAAATCAGTTGTGCTTTATTTGTTTAAAGTGGCCTTTTCCACAATAGCTTATCCTTTGATGCAGATGAACTCAGTGGGACCGATCACTCTTTGCTGTGGCAGCATGCGGTTTCAGAAGTCCAAGGATAGCGAGCACAGTGGGTCTGGAAAAGGCGACTGAATTGGAGAGGTTTTCCCCTAAACAGTCAGTGCTGTCCAACTAGGAGCTGCTCTGTTCCCTCCTGATTTTTTGCACACATCCTCCCAATTAAGAGAGAGAAAAGTGTTTTCTTGAGTAACTCCAGCTTGTGTAACTTTTCACCTGTGCGTGATGTTGGCAGTTTAATGCTTCCTATTGAACAAGAATGAAGACAAACAGTGTGTTGCCGCTCTCTCACCGGCAGTTCTTATAGGGACTAACCCTCTGGGGAGGAGCCCAGCAGGGGCTTGCAGGGGCACTGGGGGTGATTACCGGGGGTTTCCTGGGTGCAGCAGTGTCAGGCT
Source organism: Mycteria americana (assembly GCF_035582795.1). NCBI lineage: Eukaryota > Metazoa > Chordata > Aves > Ciconiiformes > Ciconiidae > Mycteria > Mycteria americana. Next base: position 13,100,095 of record NC_134370.1, read on the forward strand.
GCTCTTTGTGCCATGCCGGGTTCCCAGCGCTGCTGCGGCCGCCTGGGCCGAACCGTGCTTTCTGCAGCTGACGGCAAGGGTTGCATTCCATTTGTGCCTTTCTCTCTGCCAGGCATAGAGTTCCTTGTCACTTCACTAGTTTGACATGAGCAATCGCTTTGCTTTCTGCGTACAGAGGGAGGAAGGAACAGGGAAAACTGGGAGGAAACAAACAACAAAAACTCTTTAGCTCTGTCTTTGACTCCAGGGTGTCTGCCTTTTCCTAGCAAGATCGGTATCGGTGAACCAGGGTTATTGCCTCTTCATCTGTTTCTTCTCAAGCAAAATGTTCTGGTTCATTTCGTGCTGATATTTTCTGCACCTTTTCAAGCTGTGCTAGAAGTTTACCATGGAGCTAACACTAAATAACGTGTTTTCTCTGTGAAGGAAATTAAAGCCAAAGGACCTGAGTTCTTTCATTGGGAAATAATGTGACATTTTCTTTTTCAGCCTGGTTTTGCTTTAATCGTCTTCTAAAATGCTTAACATTCTTTTTTCTATTGAAGAAGAAACTGGTTTAGAAAGAATAAGGATAAGACAGTTTTTATGGAAAGAATTTACAGGTTTAACAACTCGTCAGTCAGTTACAGCTGAGTAGTCCTTAATCGTTAGATGCATTTGTGCAGTGATAATCCCTTTTAAGATGATAGGAAGCTCATTACTTACAGCTGAATTTTATTTTGGGTTGTCACAAGTAAATCTGTAGAGCTGATACCTTTTTCACACTGGCTGTAACTTACCACAGAAAAAGGAGAGGCCACTGTCTGGTAATGCTGTGTCTCGGTATTACATCTTCACTATTCAAAAAAACCATGATGACAGCTTTTAGGTTCATGAGACTTTTTCCAGACGAAAGATGTATATGTTTGTCTCCGCTTAATGAGATTTTTTTTTTAAGTCATAGTTTCTATCTTTTTAACACAAATGGGAAAGCAAGCTTTTTTTATTTCATAAAATTGCACATAAGCCTCCGCTGTAGTGTCAGACAACTCTTTTTAGTACAGCAGATATTGCAAGACCTGTGATAATACTGAGGGAGCTTTCTCACAGTGAAGGTACATACAGTGTTGCTTCCCCAGTCACCCTCCACTATCAGGTGTGTGTTTTCTGTGAGCATGGTGCAAATAGCGTCAGTGTTGTTCTTTGCAAATTAGGAAGTGGCTTTCATTAGTTTCTCTGACAAATTTAATTTTACTGAGTTCAGTACTAACAATTTCTTTCTTTGTTTCAGTTTAGGGGGTAGCCTTCAAATGTGTGCATTAAACTTTCTCTGCGGTGGAAAAAAAAGTAAGGGAAAGCCCTTGGAGAGCTGAGCTTCTTGCAGCTTATAAACTTTTTTTGGGTCTCCTGGGCTTAGTGCAGTTTGTGGGGCAGAAAAGTTGCAGCCCTTGGGCACGTCATCTCTTTCATTTGGGCTTTCCCAGTTGTGTGTGTTTCTTAGGCAAATCATTCAGTGAAGGAAATTGGCGCAATAATTCATGATGTTCTGCTGCTTTCCAGAAGAAGATCCGGAAAGATCTGTCCCTTGGAGTACATTACCCCGGTTGCAGAAATTTCTCAGAATGTCTTGCCTTCCCTGAATGATATCCCCAACTGGAAATTGGGGATGGTGGAAATTATCGGTGCTCCACTGGAAACCTATAGAGTAATACCAGTTTGTGTCCTACCTCTTTAATCTCTTTGGGGAATATACACTGCTAGTGGTGCTTATGGTACAACACTGAGCTACTTGATTAACAGCAAGCCAAGGGTAAAGGCTAATAATCTGCTTTCCCTACTGAGCTTTATGGAACAGGCAGCTGAGGATAAAGGTGGTAGGTGACATGATGAGAATATTTTTCTTTCATAAGACCTATTTATTCAGTTGCTTGGGTGGCTCAAAGGCAGAAATACAGAAATACCATTCTCCCTGAGAACAGGTGTTGAGCAAGCAGAAGGGATGGTGGGAAAAAATTGTATGTGCTTCCCCAGAGGCACATGTGTCAAATGTAAACCATAAGTCAAAGGGAATGGAATGTAAAGCTTCATTCCATACCTGTGTCTTGATAAATGGCTGACTGTAAGTGTAAGACAAATTAGTTTAGTAGATGGGTCAGTGAACTGGTGACAGGGCTGAAAATTTCTGTTAGAAATAATTCAGGAGGATTCTCTGCTATAATAAATGAATCCATGATATTTCTCTAGTGTTTTTGGGGGGTAATGGCTTGCAGGTGAGAAAGGTATGGAAGCAATGTCCAGCTTTGGGGCAAAATTCAGATCTCTAAAACCCCTTCTTAGTAGAGGCAAAGGGCAGATTGGTTTGCTATAGGATGAAGTTTAATAAGGTTGAGTGGAAAGATGAGTGGACTAGAATTTGGGAACGCAATGCTGGAAAATCAGAAATGTGGTGTAAGTGGGAGAGAGATGCTTGTTTGGCTGTAGGTTTGCATTCAGAAATAAAGTGTTTCTTTTGTAGGAAAGGAGTATCTGAGGGTGGAGAAACAATTTTCAAGATGTTGAGTTCTTCTGAAATTAAATCTCTAAACCAATGCTCTAGTGCTCCCAGATTATCTGTGACTTGCCAGAGCTTGAAGTATCTGGATCTCTTGTTAGACTTTAAGGGATAAATCTTGCCCATAGAGCTTGGGAATCAATACTTCTCTATTTGTAGGAAGGAACTCGTAAGGAACATGCTGTGGAAGAACACCCAGAAATCCTGAAACCCTGAAGTTTTCAGTCTGAAATATTTGTATAACAGAGTCTGAATTTCTCAGAAGAGCTCAAACTATGTTTTCTCCAGCTTTCACTGTTGCATTGATATGGCTGAGGAAACAATAGGCTTATCTGTAGTGTGTTGAGAGGAATGGGACATTTTTCTATGCTACACCCTTCAGGCAGGGTGGTTAATTTTATTGATAAGCACTATTTTTTTTAAAGTTATAGGAATTTTGAAAATGACAGTTAATACACTGCTTTCCATTTTTAACAACCTGAACGGATATGGCAAAACCAACAGGGAGACTGGGATGTGTGGGCTAGTTCCAGGATCGAGTTGATACCCCATAAAGAAATCTTCCTTGCACTTGTGTGTTGGTCTGCTTTTGTTTAATGTAAGAGCTGGGGGTTTGGCGCAAAACATAGCTAAAGGAGTTGAAGGAAGGGATGGAGAGACAGACAAAGGAGCTTACGCTTTTTTAGAGATCAAAGATACTCTCACTAGTGGGAATGACCAAACCAGTGCAGTTTCTTATCATGTCTGGAAGTCCAAAAGGACATCTGATTGCACAGGAAGATTTTAATCATCATTGTTCCACCTGGAAGACAGCACTGGTCAGATGTCATAAAAAATGGTCCGTGATTTGGGTCCTGCAGTTCTGGTAATGGGCTTCAACCTAGTAGCCTTTTGTTCTTGGTTTGGCTCTCTGCTGAGAGGGGAAGTCAGGAACTGACTTGGCTTTTTCATTCCAAAAAGACCACATGAAACCCCCAAACTTAAATAGTTTATATATAGTAAAATGAGAATATCTCCCCCTACATCCCACTTGACAGTGAATGAGGAGGATAAATGAAGATGAAGGTCACCAGTCACTTGGGACTACTGTGCCTCTCCTACACTTTCTGCCAAAGCCTTGAGGATGTAGGCAGAAGGTAACTTAGATCCTATTATCTGAAGGATAACAAACCTTAGTCACACATCTTACTGGGTTGATAAGATTTTTGTGCATTGGTTTGTAATATGCTTTGACTTCCCCCTCCTTTTGAGTTAGCTTCCTGATAAAATGTGTGCCCGGGAAAAGAGGAGATGTCAGGTGCAAGTTACCATACTGCCCATTAATTCTAAGAGATGAACCCTCTGCAGGAGATAGGCATGTGCTTTTCTTTTTATTTTATAACTAGGAGGCAGCTAAAAACTATCAAGTTCTCTTCCTGACAGATAGGAAGGACCTCAGATCAGAATGTCTTGTAATTACAAAGTCTTGACTGTTTTATCTTCCTTTTATTCTGTTTTATCCTCCTTTTATCCCCCTCATCCTTCCTTGTCTTGCTCAGAGTCCTGAAGGAGTGCAGTTCCTATCCCTCATTGCTTGGTGGAAAACCTCCACCTGTTCCACCAGATCTAATCTCTCCCCCTTTCGCCCTCCAGTGTGGTTAAAAGCTATAGCAAGAGAAATCTGAGACTGAAGTTTGCAGGGAGGGAAAGGTGTAGAGGGCAATGAGGGCCTTTTTAAAGAATAAAAACCCTATTGTTTTGTTGGGGTTTTTTTGGTGTGTGGGCTTTTTTTTTGTTTTGTTTTGTTTTAACTTGAGAAGACTGTTATTTTGGCCACAGTGCTGCTGGAAGTATCTTGGGCCTAATACCTTCCCTAAAGATATTTACTGTTAATATGTCTTGACTTATATAGTGGTTATAAATAGTATGGCCCATTAAAAGATGGAATCATTCGTTTCTTTCGGACTCCTTCCCAAAGGCATGGGAATGTGAGCTGAATATGCTTTGAACCCTGTGGAGGCAAATATCAGATATGCTCTTTGTATATGGGGTGTAGTTTATATTAAACAGCTGTCTTTGCACTTCAGTCAGTGGTGAGTCTGCAGCTGGTGCAGATAACCTGTCAGCTTGCTTATGTGCAGCTGATTTGGTCTTTTGACTGGAGGCTCAGGAAAAGGTTTTCTGTCCTGCTTGGCTCTATCTTTCCTCCAGTCCTGTTACACTCTTCAGCTTTTTCTATGTGTGTGTGGCTGTGCTCTAAATAAGATCAGGAGAATGAGAACAATCGAACAGTTTTGTCTGGAGGAGGTTTCCCTAATCAGGTGGATATGTCTCCCCATCACAATACTAATTTCAGGCTTCTCAGATGATGGACTATGAATCCTATCTTGTCACCAGGGACATCTGCATTATTTTGACATAATAGACACAAACTTAGTCTTTCTGGGATATGTCCATGCAGCTCCATTTTAAGGTTTGTGTGATCTGTTTCTTGAGGAAGTTTGCATCGGTGCTGCAGGTCAGCAGATGTTCTCAGTTTCCCAAAGTGTTGTTTTGCCAGCACCGATTTCATGGGGATCCTAGGTGGGAACACAGGAAGAGGTCCCACTCAGTGGGTGCAGCTTTCCAAGGTGCAAACTTTATACTTTGTTGTTATATCAGTGCTTGTGCTTGTTACCAGGGTTGCCCCGACTGGCTGTCAGAGTTGATGATGCCAATGGGAGATGGTTCAACTTTAGCTGGTGGCTGTAAATTGTATGGGGGGTGGGGGGAGAGGAAGACAACGAAACAACCCGTAATACACGTTTTAATGAAAGTTGGTTTTGGGGGTGGTTTTTTTGTTTGGTTGGTTTTTTTCCCCCCAAAAAGAACTGGGGGAAGGATCTTACTTTGAATATATCTCTCTTCCTTTAACAAGTTGGTTTTGACTAAGTCCTCCTCTCTTTGCTAAAATACAACAGTTTTCATTCTGACAGCATCAACCTGTTCTACAGAATACAGAGCCCCAGAGAGAATAGACCTTTAACAGGAATTTATATCCCAAGTCTGAAATGTGCACTTTATATCTGTTATGATCCCTGGGTGCCTGTTAAGGGATTACTTACAACTTACCATCCTAAGTTTCTTTCCATAAACAAATGAAACCTTTGAGTCTGAGGTTCAAGGAATATGCTCAGATGAAACATGGTTTAACTGCTCTTTGGGGAGAAAGAGATAAGGTGGGAAAGTGAAGAATTGATGACCTATTAACTGTTTCAATTTCCCACCTTGAATTATTGACAACATGTGACATTACAACCTTACAAATTACTGTCTATAAACAGCTCGGAAAATATGACCTTTGCATTACAATTGGTCTCAAGACGCCTTCCAGCTTACTACAAACAGCTGCTGCTGGCATATTTTGTTGCAGCTGGAGTGGGTGAAAGAATGCAAGGAACTGAAGAACTTTTCTTGTATAATCAGACAAATCTCAGATGGCAGAATGTACTGGGTGATGGCTGAAATGTCTCCTTTTGCGACAGGGCTCACTCCTCTGGAATTTTGGGGTCATCTAATTTTCAGTAATAAAGACATCCAATTAGGTAAGGTTAGTCGTCCTTACATTCTGCCCTGTCTCTTTCTAGAGCAAGTGGTGATTCTGTCTGCAGATGCTAGAAAGCCCTATGTTACCCTAATTCCTCCCACTTCCTTGACTGTGGTGACCAGTGAGTGCAAGCTGAATGGATGGTTTGTCTCATTTGTTCATGGCAAACCAAGTGCACTAAATTCTTGCTTTGTTTTGTTGTTCATGTGATTAACACACAAACTGAAGTAACTGTTGTGCTGAATTTGGCCCTGAGATTTCTGCTGATTTGGGAGAAACTGAGAAACACAAGGACTTGATTTTGCATCTTTTCTTCTTAGCACTATTGAGAAGTAACAAGTGATCAAACTAGTGTTGGCAGCCAGAGAACTCATAAGGCGCTTTCTGAATCCTAGGGCTGAGCCAAATTAATTTCTAATTTAACTCCATTAACAAAGGGTTGCCATAAGATGAGACCTACCACGTTTGTCTACGGAGTGATGCATTTTATTGTCATTTGTTAGTGTAAGATGCGTAGGGAGTGCTAGAAGAGTGTTTTCAGGGGAACCGGTATTTGGAAGAATAGATGTCCCCAGCACAGTGTAACAAAAGACTGTGCTGAATAAAAATCATCTTTGCACCAAGCTTGTTTGTTTTCCCGGTTTCTGGGAAACATACCTGGTGTCTGTTAGTATAGCGTTGTTCATCACTGACTGAAGATCAGTTGAAAAAGTATATGTTCCCATCTGTGGTGATGCAAAAAGACAGTAGGATTACAGGAAGGGGAATAGAAAGCTTGAATTTGACTCATGCCCTGTTAGAGATAGACTGGGTGGAAGCTGTAATTTAAAGTTAGAGCAGGTCAGGACCTTATAAAGTCCATCTCTCCATGTGTTAGAGGACAGAGGAGAAAGATTTCAAGAGTGAAGACCCAGGAGTTCATCAGAGTAAGTATTCCCTCCCTGCCTTCTGTAACAAACTCTCTTAAACTCTGCATGCTTGATGTGTGTAATAAAACCAACCTACATCACAGAGTTGTTGTTAGGAGTGATCAATTAATGTTTTCAGGGCACTTTTGGGACCTAAAGATGAAAGGCACTTATGGTCCTAAGTTTCACTACCCCTGCTGCCCCAGGATGAAAGTTTTACTTTAAAGATTCAATTTCCTCCCTGGGGTGAGAGGGAGTCAGTCTATTATTCAAGGACATCATCCTTATCTCTGTTGTAGCTGCCTTGTGGCCATGCAACATCACTCAATAATTCTGTCAAGTAGTATCTTTCGCTTGTGACAGTGCTAAACAGTGATTTATTGCTTGAATACACATTGCTTTCATGAAAGTGATTTGTTTAAACAACAGTAAAGTGCTAAATAAATTATTCATTTCATGCTAATTTTTCACTTTTATATTCTGTAGTGAGCTCCGGAAAAAGCAATCTGGGTATTGTATATACCACATGAATCCCAGTTTTTTGGTTGTGTGTATCCTTCTACCACCAGTCTTCCCCTAGGACATGGTTCCTTTCCCAAGGAAAGACCTCTAGTTTCAGCCTTTCTCAACTTTGTTGCCTTTTGTGATATTTTTCCTCTTCATTCTTTCTTCAGAGTTGAGTGAATTATGTTCAAGTGGAGGCTTGGATTACTGGTTTGGGAAATACTGTGTGTGTTTGGAGTTTACGGGTATTTCTAAATCCTTCCGAAACTTCTGGGTCTTAACCAGGAAGGCACCACTATAAATATAGCTTGCAAAGTAGGATCCGAATGGCAGAGTGGCATGTTTTCATAAAGCCTCTTCTTGTGTGCTCCTACTTTTTCTGAGAGTGTTGTACGCTGCTCTCTTTTAGCTGCCAGTCGCTATGCTGGAGCACTAGTTTGCACGTAAGATCAAGTGTCTGAGAAACTCCTCGGAAGCAAGTTTTTACTTGTAGATATGCGGGCTTTCCAAATTTGCTTCAGAAATGGCTTCTCAGCACTTAAAATCTTTGTCCCTTGGCAAAGCCCATAACCTCCTGAATGTCTCCGAGTGTTCCAATAGCAAGCCCGAGAGCAGGCCAGGCACAGAACAGCTTAGTGCTTTTCTCCAGTTGACCCTTTCACCCTTTCTGGGTGTCCACTCTAAATCACTGGCAGTAACTGCATGTTTAAGCAAGAGCTGCTTATTGACAGTGAACATAATAGGGCGTAAGAGAAGAAATTTCCTTCCAAGTAGTTTAGGGCTTCACTCTCCTCTGGTCTTAATTCTGAAATAATCCCCTAAAGGCCTATGTGGGTATTCAGTGAAATGAATAAACAGAAGACTGCATTTCCCTCTTGAAACATGTACAGAGCTCTCATGCTAATGGCTTTTAAGCAGCAATGCAATTATAGTGTGTAATCAATTTTCTCTATACCAACTTTTGTCTTCTGAAATTAAATCTTGTCTCTTTCTTAACTATTTGCCTTTGTATTAAAACATTTAAAGATGACCAGCAGTTTTTTCCCTTGTTTTTGTCCTTCTTCCCCTCTTTCCTGCCTACTTCTGTCACTGGAAGAAAATGTATTATTACATTTACTTTGGAACCTGAATACCTCTGCTTTTTTTCCTACAGTATTATTCCCTGGAATTTCCTTTTACTCCTTTTAATTTATCAGGTTTGGGGTTTTTTTTAGTTCATTAATCACATGTGGAGCTGCTCAGAAATATTTCCATGAAACAGATTCTCATTGAATGACAGGGGAATTTGTGAAAATGGATTTCAACGTTGGAAAAAGGGCTCAAAGCAGGGAATTAATTCCCATTTATAAGTTATTCAGACCCCTAGGTTTGGGTCCCTTTCCGAGCCAGGAGAAGCAGTAACTCAGTGTCTTGACCTTTGGGCTTTAGCTATTACAGAACCACAATTTCCTTCTCTCTGCTTTGGTGGTGGTAGTATTTTAAATGCTTTTTAGACTGTGACAAATTTCTGTTTCATCCTGATGACAAGGATGAAGACTGGGGCTGTCTTTAAAAGATTTGAGGGAGAGAGATGCCTCATTTTGCCTCTCTATTACAATTCGTATTGTTGTCTCCTCTAAAAGTTGTCACCATGCCAGGCACCCTGTTAAGCTGAGTATAATAGAAACTGCCATACACCTTGCTCCTACTGATTGAATTATAGAAGACTAAGAAAGGAAATAGTAGTATCCATGTTTGGCAAACATTGAATTTCTTGCCTACAGGTGGTTTTTACAGATGCAAAAATATTAATAACTATAAACAGATTTAGACAAATTCATGAGGGCTAAAGCTACCTATGGTAGCTATACGAACAAAAGAATTGTCATACTTGGCCATATTCCCTCTCCAACAGTGGCTAAAATTGCATGCCTGGGAAAACTGGCACAAACATTGTGGTACGTATATTTTTATTTATTTAATTGACCTCAGTGCACATCTCTTCCCTGAACTTCTCCTGTCTCCCCTTGAACCGACGTTAAGTTGTCAGTATCCACAAAATACAGTGGGAAGGAATTTCGTGACTCATGTTTATGTAGTATTTTGAACCTCCCGGTTTCACTTGCTGTCCTAGGTCTTGTGTACTGAAAAACAGCAAATAATCCATTCAGGACACTCGAGACTATACAGATGTCTTTCATATCTCCTGTGTTGTTCTTGGATTGAGAGTTGGAGTAATTTCTCACTAAAAAAAAGCCATTCCACATCTTTGATCATGCTTGCTTGCTTTCTCTGATCCTTTCATTATTAGGCACAATAGTGGCAATAGTTTTTGAATTAGAAAGAGTATAATCTGATTCCTGAAAGTTAGTGAGGAGAAGAATCGCACTGTATATGGACAATTTTTAATGCTTTCTCTCTAAACTTCTGCTGTTGCCTCCTGTCACAGATGGAATAATGGGCAGTATCAGACCTTTTTTCTGTCCATTGAAGGATGCAGAAAAATGAAGGGATTTTTACTTTATGGATTCTTCATAACAAAAACTGTCATGAAATGGGGAGTTGGTAGTCCAGCTGGGTAACCATGTGGCTGTCCTTCTCTATCATCACACTTTTCCTCTCTTCCTTTGTCTGCTGATGTGTTGATCTGCAAACCAGGTGGAAAGCAAATCACAAAGTCTTCATGTCTCCATAGTTCTTGGTACTTGCATAGTTGTTAGAGACCCTGATACTTGCTGACTGGTATAAAATTGCTAAATAATAATACGAAGAACAAGACTTGTACCAGTAATTTGCTCCAAATAATGAGTTCTCTAGAGTTTGTCTTTTTTTTTATTCATGAGCAGCCTGTAAAATTCTCAGTCATGAATTATTCAGACTTATTTGTGAGTTTATTTGAAAATATTTCCTCACATAGTTGCCTCACCAAACAGCTCATTGAGAATATTCCTGTGTTCTGGTTGTGTTCCCCCTTTTTTTCCCAGTCCTAAAGTTCTGTGCTGTATTGGGAAGGTAGAGATGGAGAAGGGAACAGATAGGTGTTGCCCAGTTATTTAAAGTCTTTGATTGAATGGTGCATACTCTCAAACACTGCAGTCTAGCCTGAGAAACATGGTTTATTAACACATAATGCGTAAGAAAGCTTCAAGTCCTTTAGCTTCCTGCTCAATTATAGCAGACCAACAAGCTTGTGAAACTTAATTTAGTGCTGCTTTGTTATTGACTTATGTTCCTGTTAAGTAGGCGATGGAAGGGATCTCGAGAGGTTAATAAGGTATTCACGGATCACTGCACATTGAGGTGCACTTTGATTGTGGCTGGATATTTGTTTCTCTCTTCCCAATTAGAAGGCAATGTGGCAGTTTCATCAGGAGAGTCTTGTAAAGGATAGTTACACCATTACCATTTTTTACATGGCTATATGTATTACAATACCTTATTAGCAAAATATTGTTGTATTGAAGACTGCTTGTGTTCTGTACCTGTGTGAGACTGTCCCTATGCCTAAATATTTGCAGCTCATAACAATAGAGCAACCAAACTGCACATGCAGTGTTTTGAGTCCCAGAAGCTCTGGATGTGTTGCATGCTCCTTGCATGGATGGAGAGCACCACAGGAGAGAGAAGACTGTTGTGACTGCTCTTTTCTCAAATTGTGGCACATCCTGAAGATCAGGCTGTAGTGTAGAGCGTGCAGCTGGCACATGACTGAAACTAGAAGCTTTCTATCAGGTTATTAGTTCTAATACAGGACTGATATCGAAGTTCATGAAGACCCACCTCAGTTATCCTATGCTGGAAATTAATATACTCCTAAGGCTGTGGCTTGAGACAAAAAAATCTGTGGTGCTGGACAAGAAGTCAGGACAGAATAGCATCCTGAAGCCTTTCATTGGTGTGGTGGGGGGGCAACATTCCTTTTTTTTCTGGGACCTCAGTGGTCAAAAAGAGATGTCTGATCACCACACTAACAGTCTACAGAAGAAACGGATTCTCAAACTGATTCAGAAAGCTGCTGTAAGTGGTTTGCAGTCGGGTATCAGAAATATTTTATCAAAAGTACCGTTTACATCACTTTCAAATTATTTCAACAAAATGTTGAGTAAGAAGCAGTCCGTACACAAGTAATGCTGAGAGCTGATGGTGTGCAAGTCAGGGAAGTGGACTATGGACTAAATGTTTTTAGTGCTCTGGCTTACCCCAGGATAGCTGCAGTCTTGACTGAAACAGATGCAAACATCCATGCAAAGCATGGAAGTCTGAAAACATTAAAGCAGAGGTGCTGTTTTTGCCTTCATAAGTAAAGGCCTGTTGCGATTTTGAAATCAGCACTTGAATCCTGTAGGACCAATCTTTCTGGCACAGCTTTAGGTCAGTCTAGAGGTAACATTGCAAAAATCAGAGCCCAAGAAGTTATAGTGAACACCTTTAAAAATTTAATTGTGTTCTTCTGTTTGAAAAATCTCTATCACCATGGAGCTATAAAAGTTGTTTGTTTGAGTTAGTGCCCTGTTGTGCTGTGAAGTGGAAAGCATTTGCAGAGAGGACCTGGGTGGGGTGGTGAGAATACAGAGGATAAAATTTATCCAAGATGAGAGCGCTGTTGGTATAGATGAGATTGAGTTGGATTATCACAGACCGCTTTGCATAGTGCGTCTTCAGTAATAGTGATCAAACCCTGAACACAATGATTGTTCCAGTCCATGTCCTTGTTTACCCTAGCTTGAATAAGTATGGACACATTTTAACACAGGGCTCACATAGCGTTCCCAGAAGTAAATTTGCAATTGTCAGTGAGTGGTGTGAAGTGTTACAGATCCCTGACCTAGTGTGTAGTGTAGGACCAAATACCCTGTCCTTCCTAGAATAGCCACTGGGAACTGGTTTCCTCTGGGAGAAGGGTGAGCCAGGTTTAAGTACCTCTTTTGTTAGCCTGTCTTTTCCCAGGTGAGTGTGCTAACTTACCAAGCCTTCTGTCCATTTCTTGCCTGGTGGGGCTTTTCCACTTTGTATAAGTAACTCAAACAAAACGTTTTTAGTGCTATACCTTGTGGTTAGTGTGCTCACTGAGGATGTGGTAAATCCAGGATCAAATATCTTTTGCTCTGAGCTATCAATGCAGAAGTGATGAAGTTTTCTCTCTCCTTCTCTTCCCTACCTGCTATGGCAGAATAACCCACTTCAACTGCTGATCCTAATGAAGAACAGACTTTCTGAAGCCTTGCATTTCTGTGCAATGGGAAGGGTTATCTGTATTCACAGCAGAGCTGGCATAAGACTGGATTTTCAGCTCCTTTTCATTGTATCTCTAGTTTGCTTGTTCTTCTCTTCTTGCCCTTGTTAGCTTGCATTGATTGGTAAGTGGTAAAGAAGGGAGAAAAACACACAGTCCCAGAAAACAAAAACAAAGGAATAAATAAAAAAAAGGCAAGACAATATTTTTCGTTTCATTACTGTGCTTCTTCACAGCCCCTATTCTGACATTTAGAACAACATAATATGCATGTCTCTGTTCATTAGGTTCCTCAGTACTACATAGTGACAGCCACAGAGGAAAAAAAAAAAAAACCAACAAAAAAACCAAACCAAAAACAAAACCCAAACAATCTTAAACATGAACTAACCTTTGCAGGCTAAATAACAAAGAAATGAGAACAGCAAAGGAGAAATATGTTTTCTGAAAAAGTAAATATAATCAAAATCATAGCTTTGCATAGGTTATTCAAATATTACAAAGGGGAAAAAAGAATGCTGAACTCTAGGGCAGAAATAACTAATTTTCTGCCCAATGCCTTGTTTGTTTTCAACATATATGTTTGAGCAGATCTGTTGCTAGTATTTGAACCACAGTAAATGACACAAGGAGACTGCTGAAACTAGAGATAGGCTTAAAGATATTCGGGAGCTGATACAGGTCCACAAAAATGATAAAGCTTCCTATAGGAAAGCCCTTATGAGTTTTGGAAATAGGATATCTGCACCAAGTGGAGATATCTAAGCTATTACCCAACAAACTGGTGTACATGTATGCCGCAGCATGGTGTCGAATACAAATATTAGCTTGGAAATGTTAAACGTTAAGATTTTATCCTAAATTTACTAAGAAGCCAGGATATAGCAATATTATTTAGGGTTCTAGATGTAGCTAGTCTGCAACTAACATGAATATTTGGATGCGTCTAGGGATGCCTCTGCAGAAGGATTGTTAGAGCTATATCAAAAAGAAGTATGAAGGAATGCGGCTGGGTTTATTTCCCCCCATCAATTCCAAGAGAACTACAGCATTCTAAGATTGTGTGGGTTTTACTGAAATTTCTGGGGGCAGAAAAAAGAACAAAAGAGATGTTTCAGCTCTCTGGAAGTAAAATATTTTGATTTCTCATATTGGCACTTTTAATTTTTTGTCATTTCATATTCTTTTTGGGTTGTCAATTACATTTTTTTTCCTCAAGTAAGGAGATTAAAATTCTCAATGGAGTTTTCTTTCATGGAAGTTTTGAGATTTGTGAATTTTCCTCAGTTGGAAAAAAGCAAAAATCTGAGTAATTTCTGAAAAATAATTCTCAGTCTATTTAACACCAGTAATTACACACTACTAATCTTAATATTCCACAAAACCTAACCTGATTATAATTCTTGGGTTTTACAGATGGGGAAGGTGTTTCTTGATTCTTGTACGTTCTTCCTCAAGACTACATCAACCAGTGGCAAAGAATGGGAAGAAAACCCCACTATTTTTCCTATTTACTCTTCTGAGTTTCTATGCCTGCTACCTTCAGGCCTGCTTTTAAAACTACCAGATGTCAAAATATTCATTAGGGGAATATTCATTAGAGTCATTTACATTTCTGGTTCCTCTGGCAAGCAGAGGAGGAGAGGGCGAAGAGAAAACAACAAGGCTTGGAAAAAGGTATAAGCAACTGTCCTGCAACTGTCCAGCTGCTTTGCAGACCCAAGGGAGGCTCGAAGCTGAGGGTGCATGCAACTGCCATGTTGTATGGAAGGTCTCCATGCAGGCTGGCCATGAATCTCATTGAGTTCACTGCTACCTTTCATGGGGAGAATAGTTATTCAGAAAGGCTTTATGTGCACACCCCTTCCTCTTCCTTTCCCCCCTCACCCTTAATTTTTATTTATTTGTTAAGTAGGGGATTTATAGACCTATTCAGAGGGTGCTGTGAGGGATGGCAGCGGCATGGTTCTGTATCTGGAGCAGACAGCTGCCCTGCTGTCACCGATAAGCATTCCTGGGAGGGTCGAGATTGAAATTTAGCACTTAAAGCCCTAATTGGCACAAGCCTTTGCGAAGCATATGTGCCCGCTGCAGCTCTGCCATCTGACACCTCAGCAGGCGGCTCGTGCTTTGCACATTGGCCGCCTCTTCAAAGAGGGACCCTCCAGGGAAGAGGGAGGCACCTCCTGCATGGCAGTGCAGTTGTGCATTTTGGGGGATGGAGGGGATGTCCATGTCAGGGTGCCCTGGGGAGCAGAGGAGGTGTCATGGCTGTTGTGTGAACTGCCGCCATGGTAGCGGAGGATGCATGTTGTCCTCTGGGCCCTGGGCCAAGGCAGGAGTCACTGTGGGGCCATTTCAGGGGGACATGCCACTTGGTGGGTTGGGGTCACTGTGGATGGGTCCCCAGTTGCCAGAGGGTGGGTGTTGCTGGGGGCCATGGTGGGGTCTGGGGTTGGTGGTCAGGGCGCCTGGGGGGGCCTGGGGGCTGCTTGCCACTGCGGGGCCATGGGGCAGGGCTGGTGGGGGAAAATGTGAGGGAGCCCCTGAGGAAACGAGGACCTGGGGACAGACTGGGGGGGTCACGCAGGAGCTCAGGGCTGGGCCGGGCCTGGTGCTGGGGGGATTCTTGGGGCAGGCCCCTGGTCTCTGCTCAGGGAGCCTCAGGGCCGCCCTCAGCACTGCGGTGACTGTGCCCCACGTGCACCTCGGGGCGAGGGGTGGCACAGGCTGGCGGCTCCCGCACGGGGCAGCAGGGCAGGGCCTTGCAGCCAGGGCCTGTCCTGCACCCAGCGGGGAGCAGCGCAGGCTGGGGGCAGCCCTGGGCATCAGGCACCTCCCTGGGGACGCTCTTCCACGGTTTCCCTTTCTCTGTGGAGCCGTTTGTGTGGTGCACTGAGATACGAAGTTGGGGTGTCTCTCCTCTGCCTTGTCTTCTGCCTGATGGGGTTTGCATTTTAATAGCTTGAGTTTGCAGCCAGTTATCTATGGATAGCAGGATGAGGCTCTCATTTTGGACATAAAGCAGTAAGTGGGCATAGCGGGAGGTGGGAGATTAAAATGGGAGCAGATAATAAGGGAGACTGCTTTTCTTCTGGAGGATGTCTGGTGATGGTTGGCCCTGGTAAACCACTGTTTTTTCAGGTGCCTCTCCTGTCTCCCTTATGAGCTGCACATAACTTGTATTCGTGGAGACAGGAAATGCTTTGGGGAGTCTCTCTCTGTGCTATGAGGGGTTTAACAGAGCTGGGCTGGAGAAACAGATGTCTGTCGATGCGTGTGCTCTGTCCCCACACATAGGTAACTATGTGTGGAACACACATAGGTAACCATAGAACACATAGGTAACTATGTGTTCGCTTATGTCCTCAGCTCCCGCATCGCCATGCTTTCTGCTCTGTCTCACATGCTGAACATATTGGAAAGGGGCAGTTCCTGCTGTGCCTGGTTTGGGACTCTTGGTGTGTAAGAAGCAGGATAGCTTTTGTCTTTGGAAATGGCAGTGGTGAGGTCTCTTCCTCTCCCCCTCAGTACAAGTAGCCACGTGGCTATTCCTTTGCCATGCTGGTACCAGTTTGTGCAGAGCTTATAGGGACTGAATTACCTCCAGTCCTTTGCTTCTCTGCCAAATTGGTGGAAGTTGGCTATGTTATCAAGGGAGCAGGGGGATTTGTATTAGTGAGCCTCATTTCTTTGGAACCCAGGCTGAAAATAATAACGTAGAGGTATATAGATCAGGGGTTTTGTCAGATAAGAAGTGTTGTGCCTCTTTAATTTACTGCAGTTTTAATGGGATAGAGAGAAGGATAAGATATACAGCGACCTGGCAGGGAGAAATGCAAAATAAATTAATAGCAATAGTAATGGTCTGGTAGTTTATGTCCCAAATGTAGGTCTTGTTAAAGGAGCCCATCATCTTGAAAGTCAGTAATATTTTTTTTTTTTAAGATATTAACAAAAGAGCAGGCTGAAATGTTTTGCTTGAAATTCTTTTTGCTAAAATTGCTTTCCTCCCCCAGGTAAGACAATTTTATTTTAGAAGTGTCTGTTTTGGCAGGAGGGAAAAGCTGTTTATCAAAAGAGCTAATAAAACTCCTAAACCTGAAAGCAATTCTATTCTGGCTAAATCTAAAACTTTTCACTGAAGTCATAGAAATGTTGGTTGTTAGAGACATCTGGAGGTCCCTAGTTCAACCTCTTACTCAAAGCAGGGCTATCACCAGCTATAGATCAGCTCAGTCATGACTTTGTCTAACCAGGTCTTTAAAATCTCCAAGGATGGAGGCTTTACAGATGTTCTGGGTAGCCTGTCCCAGTGTTGAACTATTTTTCTTATGGAGATTTTTTTTTCCTGATGTCCAGTCTGAGTCTCCCAGGCCAAAACTGGTGATCAAATGCTTGCATTACATCATCTGCTACAACAAAAAGAATTTGACTGGAGACAGGCCAGTAGGTTATCTGTGCACCACAGCTGTGAAAAACATTAGCAGTTTCAGTGTTTGTGAAACAGAGCAGAAAGTAATCACTATTTCTACTGCGTACAGCAGATCTCATATTGTATCCTGAAACATTATGTCTAACATGTCAGCTCCTTCCCACTGCACTCTGCCTCCTGGGGTTAAGGGAAGAACCTGTTGGTGCTATCATGCAAAGGAGCTGAGCAAGAAAAGGTCTGATTGGCTTAACATACATCTCTGCAAATGCTTCCCATGTCAGTTTAGGCAAATGCTTTTAACAATTCATTCAATTATGTTAAGCACCCATTAAAGGAATCCTAAGCCCTCCCTGGGGTCATTTCAGTTCTATGAGATTGTAATTGTTTGAGACTAACCATGATTTCTTCTTTTGCCTTCAGGTGATTCTGATTCTGACAAAGCTGTATGACTACAACCTGGGAAGCATCACAGAGAGCTCTCTTTGGAGGTATGGAGATAAATTGAGTTAATAATGACCACCTTACTTAACTAGGAAGAGCCTGATACAAGTCTTTTATTGAATTTAATTGGATTTTTTTAAATGTGCTGGAAGGTTTGTAGCTAAACCCTCTCTCACTTCTGTTCTTTCATACTCAAGGACAAAGAGGCTGAAGTCTGATTGTCTTGTTTCAGCTAGATAACGTACCTCATGAACGTGCTGTCATTTGATTTCCCCTTTCCCATCTTATTCAGAATCAGATCAACCAATTGGTTTATTTTTAGAAGAACTCAACAGCCTTAAGTCCCTGTTTATAATGAAGGATCTCATGGCTGTCTACTGCCCAAATGATCCTTATGAAAAGTCAGTGCTACTGAGACTGGGGGAATACCTGGAAGTGAGTATTCAATATCTGTTTATTCTGAACTGATAGTATTAGTACCAGATAATTGATTTCCACTTGTGTGATGCTGACTTACTAGACTGATTTATAGGGAATGCCTTGATACTTTCATGATTTCAAAACATATCATGCACTCTGTGAACCAAATGAAAGAGTTCGTCCATGGTCTATTTCTTAAGGCTGTTATTTGGATTCAATGAGAGCAGATGGTGCCTGTTTTTATCTTTCTGAAAAATGGATCTAAGGGGTGTTTACTTCACCTGTTCCTAGTGGTACTTTGAGCTGTAACAGATGAAAAGGAGGTTTTCTCATGGTTCCATCTGTGAAACTTTGGTGGAAAGTCTAAGGATTTTGTATACAGGTCATTGATGGAGGTGGACAGGCTACCGTCTTGATACAAGAAAACTTTGGGTATTTGAAGCTAAAACTTCTTGTTAGGATGAACATGTTTTTATAAACTTGTTTAGGAAAGTTTTTTTTGTTTCCAAGGAAGAATTTTGGGTCAGAAGTAGAAAAAAACCCCTTTCTGTCCAAGGAACTGAGCAGCAGGGTTTTAAGAGAATGACAGAGGAGGGATTTGACGTGGAGCATATTCTGAACTTAGGCTAGTACTCTACCCACTGGCCTGAAGAAATAAAACAAACAAAAAGCCCCCCAAAACAGAAAACCTAAAGAAATACAAAACTTCTAGGATTTGTTCTGAACAGCAATAGGAACACTCAAAAGTATTAGTATTTTGTGGGGTTGGATAAATGCTTTCTCATCCTGCTGTGGGAGGATAATCAGATCTTTCCCTTTCATATACCTTGCTGCTATGGCTTGAGATCAAAACTGATCTTATTTTGCTCTACTACCTTTGCCTTTACTATGGTGTGCACACTATAGCAAAGGGCCTTTCAGGACTGTGGCTTTGGCAATGCTTTTCTGAAGGGGGTTTGGCCTAGAGTGTTTCATTTCTCAATGGTTTTGAGAAAGAATATTCATAAATATGAAATATATATCTTTTTTATTTCCTCTTACTACCCTCAGTCATTTGACCCTAAGAAATATTCATGTCTGTTTCATCAGTCATGGAAGAAGGTATGGTGTTTCACAATGTGGAAGCACATCCTTCCCCATTGCTGAAGAACTACTTTACTCATGTGATGCGATGCAGGTTTGTGTTGAGATACTGGTTTAGGACTGAAAATAGGACAGCCGCATCAGAGTGGAAAACACACTACTTGTTGAAGTGTATGAATGTGGGCACAAAATTTTGCTGATGACCTTATGTTGTTGTCTGTTTCAGAACTGGTTTCTGTGGAGCATGTGACAATGGCATAAGTTTTACCCTGGTTAAAAGAGAGAGGACTGTGGGGATGTCACTGGAGGATGTACCAGAAGCTGGGGCTTTGGCAATGTAGCAGTGCTAGAAACAGTGAGTGCAGTGCACTTCTCTGGACTTCAGACAGTCTTAATGTCAGAACGTGATTAACAACATAGTAACAGTCTGATTGTTTTCTCTAGCCCAGTATCCTATTACCAACAAGCAGTCTAAGAAAGATTATATGAACAGCATTATCATATCTGACACTTCCTCCTAGTATTCTCTTAGCATTCTTAGGGTTGAAGTTGAGGGTCCTTCCTCAACCTTCAGTTTAAGATCTATCAGGGTCTGAATAATTTTTTTGGTTTTAGTATATACCAGGGGATTAGTATCCCATAAGCTAATTTTATTAATATCTCTTGGAGTGTGTTAAAATTTTTAGTACCTTCAGTACATCTTACAGCAAGCAGTTCCATAGATTGAGGAACCACTTGTCTTTCTTTGAACCCATCAGCTTCAGGTTCCCTTGGCACATGTTACTTGTCAGGACTTGGTTACAGTTGCATGGCCAACCATCCAGAATCCCTGGGCAAAAGCTTGCAGTGCTCCATTATTCTTGATCGGCTCTTCAGTACTCATGACTGCTCTGAAAGTTGCCAGTGCACTTCTTTGTCATACCTCGATCCTGTTGCCTTACATAAGCCTCAGGTGGTTACATTATGCTCTGTTCTGAATCTGGGTCTGCTATTAGATCCCCACTCAGGTATGCCTTTAGGTCACTAATAAATAACCCTGTGAAGATCCCAGGACAGCTTCTCTGTTCTTAGTATGGTAGAAAGAAATGACAAGATAGGCATGTCTTATTATTTAATGCACCTGACAGAGAGGTTATTAGCTGTTGCTCCTCCTGGCTGCTTAAGTGACATGTTAATTTAAATCTCCCTGCTTGTTTAAAAAGGATAGAAAAAAATAGAATTGAGAGAAAGGGAGAAACCTATCTTGCACTTTAATTTATTTCATGCCTCTAGGTTTGATGCTGGGGAATGGAAGAAAGCATGATCTCGTGTCTGGTTTGATTTCTGATGTCAAGAGTTCTGTTTCTGAAGGATAGAGGAGAAAGACAGGTAGTTCTGCAGGTACCCACAACTGAAGAGGAATCTGCCTTGAATACATGATAAAGAAATACCACTCTTGCCTCCTGTGCAGAGTGCATTCTTAAAAGGTTGATGAATGGTGAGGGGCTGTTTAGAAGCATGTCACAGATATGAGTCATTTATGCTACAGCTGGTTATAAGCACATCTGTCATTTGAAGGTGTAGTTGGGTGATTTAAGCAGTCTTGTGACTGATGGGACTGTAACCATCTATACACAACTATGCCATCGCCTACAAGATATGAATCTGTCTTCTTTATAAACACACTACTACCTGCTAGGATGGCATTTCTTTGTAATTCTTCAGCCAGTTTAACTACAGCTGGCTGCAGCACTAATAGAGTTCGCCCTTCTAAAACTACAGATGAATTAAGAGACCACTGGTGACAGACATGAAGGGATGAAATACAGTAAGAGAAAAGAGACAGGGAGAATCTATACAATGTTCTAGAGTGCTAAGGCTCTGTGCTCACAGAGCTTTGGATGGCAAGTGAGCTGCTGCTTCTGTACACGGTAAATGAGATTTTGCATCAGGCTGGGCCTGACTTTAATTACGCTGTTATCCTCTCAGTAGACTTTTTCTACAGTTTTAGTTGAGATATTTTTATTTACTTTTTGTTATTCTTTTTATAGAAGAGGAAGAAAACGGAGGAGAAAAGATTATCTGTCACTGAGCAATTAACTGAGTGTATTGGATTTATTTCTCTTCGTCTCCTAGATATCTCTCAGATCACAAAGAGGATTAAGCTGTTAGAGTTAGGAGAAGATGTTTTTTACCACTGGAGTAAGATAAGCTTACGTTTCTAATAAATAAAAATGTCAGAATAGTGACTATGGTATCCATGAGCTTGCAGACAGCTGTGGAGAAGGACTAATCTTTTTTCTGTTTGTGTAAATATGATGCTCTGGAAAGATGTGCGTGCAGGACACGTTCCCTCAGGGCCCTGAGAGGCTGACAAGCAATGAGTGCTGCCATTCACCTCTTTGCCGCCTTATAGCTCTGTATTTGGTCAGGAATGAGTAATTTCATGGAATTTGCTGTAAAAATAGCAGTAATTAACCTTTGCTTTTCAGCCAAAAAGTAGGAAGATGTAGAGTTTGCTTGGTTTGGGAGCACTTATATTCTAAATCGCAATTTGTTGCTTTGTTGGTTCTGGAAGTTATTGATGATAGTCCTACACTCCAACACTGTGCTTGAACTCTGAGCTCCCCAGTTCAGGAGTGCTTAATGCTTCCAGCCTGTCCTTCACTACTCCTGGTTTCTGTAGTAAGGACGCTTTAGCACATATGCCATAAAGGAATCTCAAGGACTCAAAAAAATACCAATGCCTCATATAGATCTAGCTTTAACTTCCCGTATGTAAAGCAGGTGATGTTAATAGTTGCTTTTTTTTTTTTCCCCTTTTTTCCTGGAGAGCTTAGAATGGATTTAGCTAACTGGCATCTGCAATATTTTGAAGATTGCCTGATGATAAGTATTACAGAGGTCACAGCAAGATAAAAATTCTCAGAACTCCAAGGCTCTGTTTCTAGCTTTTTCATGGCCTTTTTGTTTAATCTTGAACTAGTGTTTTAACCCCTCCATCAGTTTACTCATCCCCACCTTCCAACACTACCAATGCACATCACCCTGCAACTCTGTCCTTTCAAGAAGGGAAATTGGGTATGTATGCCAGAGAAGAACCGGATCCCTCAGAGCATCTCTGCCTCTCAGTATAGGAATAACCTTCATTTATTCCATGGGACAACTTGATGAAATAAAGAATTCACTGTCCTTACTGTGTTCTTATCCTCTTCTACTCTCAGCCACGGCTGGAGAGAAGTTATTGGGCTAAGGTAGACCAAGGTACTTGGTACTGAGGTCTAAGTACCATTGTGTTATGTCTGTATCTTGGGTAGTCCCATAATCGCCATTATGCATGGGAGTGTTTCGGTGAAAGCACTTACTGTTGAAGATGGGTTTTCATTAGTATGTCAGATACTGAAAAGGAGCAATGGCCAACAGGAATGTGTTCTTTTTGTCTTGCAGCTGCTCTAGGGATAGAAGCCTCAGGGAGAGAGGTAGATGTAGATTGAAGATCATATCTGAATACAACCTTGCAATATTAGCCAGATGACCTCTGTTAGACATCTTTCTCTCCCTTGAATCCTGTTGCTGGAAAAGTCTTGGCTGTGAGTTGACCCCAGCTATGTGGTTATAAACTATAGATGCTTTGAAGCCTCACATATTTATGTTCCTGCATGCAATTTTCTGGGTCCTTGCTGTGTAAGAATGCCCTCTCTACACATGGGAGCTATAGCCACCCATATCATCTTCAGTATTGTTGACGTGTTGGTGAAGATTTTCTTCTCTAGACTAGAGAGTTCTTGCAACAGGAGACTTGAAAGATTGTCAGTATTTGCTTACTTCCTTTGATGGGAATTTTCAGGATATGTCTGTTATTGTATTCATCATTCTCCTGCACATTTTATGCTGGTTCCTTACTTCTGTTTTGCAGAGGGGCTGTTCTCACTTCACATTTATTTTCTACCTGCTGAGCCACATTAATAAGGTCATAACTTGTGGCTTAGTGACACAGTGTTCTCTGCAACAGCAGATTAGGGTCTTTTAGCTGAAGTAGGTAGGAGAAGCAAATCCATATGACAGGAACTGACAAAATGAGGGGAAGGAAAGTCTCATTAAGCACACTTTAACCAGCAGTTTTGTGGGAAAGGGGAACTTGAAAAGGACTATTTGAAATGCTTTTATCTATAAATATGGTGCTTCAGTTGCTCAGTGTAAGTCACTTCTCTTAACTGAATATCAGAGCTTGATAAATGCTGCTACGTTGTCTCCCATGGGCATTTAGTGAAATTGTAACAATGACGTTTCATTGTGTCTTTTATTTTAATTTTTTTTTTCATTTTCTCTCCTGCAAACATATGAACCACTGACTGTTCTGTGTATGGATGCCGGAGGGCATCTGGGGGGGGAAGGAAGAATGAGTTTGTACACTCAGCTATTCATGTGGGAAGCAGTATCTTTTTATGGTTTGATCGTAGCGGGAGATCTGCTTGCACTGGAAGTGGGCTTAGAACATGGATTTCATGTACTGACTGAGTGTGGAGCTGAGTGCAGCCTTTTTCCTGTGTGATGGGACACTCTATTCAGCCATCAGGACCCCTAGGGACCTAGCAGTTTCTATAGCTATCAATTTTTTACATCAGGGGGCTCATTTTACCATGGTGACCAAGAGTAATAAAAACTTCTAGCACAGTCAGCTCTTCCAGTTGGTTTCCAAAGTTCCCTGGCATGTTTTACCTGCTATCAAAAAGAGCTCCAATAAAGCTGGGGGGGGGGGGGGGGGGGGGAAGCAACCAGCCAATCAAACAAAAAACCCACCCAAAAAAACCCCAAAAAGACCTACCTAGGAAACAACCCACAGAAGATGCTTAAATAGATGCTAATTTAGCAGGAAACTTAAATCTTATTGAATTTTACCACATTCTTACTTTTCCTGAAGAATGAGGGCCAGTATAACCCTTTCATTTTGTGGCATAACATCTGTCTTTGTTTAATCAACCTCAAGTAAGTTCTGCCTTGACATAGCTTGAAGAATCATACCCTGATACTCTGAAGGATCAGATTTGGTTGAGGATTTAGTGATGTGCTCCTCATTGTGTGGTCTGTGTGGATAAAATATTCAGCACTAATGATGATGCAAATTTATTAAGCATATTAAAAATGTGTTCTCTGTTGCAGCCAGTCATGAAATGTAGGAGTGTTATCAAGTAAATCAAAAAGAACCCCAATCCATTTTCTGCATGAAAAAACATGTAAATCAAGATAATTAATATTAATATGACAATATAATATATTATCAATATACTGTAAATAAAAGATGCACAATGTTCATGCCACTTTATAGACATACAATGTTTAAATGCAGTTTGTCATTCTTTTCTGCAAATTAGAAGATGAACTTGCACATCTGTTTCCTAGACTGTACCTGTTTGTGCAAATGATATTGGTAAAACATAGCAGAACTATCTCTGGTTCCAGTCCATGGGGTTCATCTGTCTGTTGTGGCTGTGTAATAACTGCAAACAAGCTAGACTGGAGCTGATATGTAAGAGGAAAGACAAACAACACAGTAGTTACCAGTTCATAAACAGAAAGCAAAACACCCTTTATGTTCTGATATTTCCATCCTTTTTATATCTATGCACTCACCCTTCCTTTTGCAAAGCTGGGTAAAATTGTACTTATCTTTTCAGAGGGAGATATCCTCCACTAATCACAAAAAGGAAAGAATGTATTTGGGGTTGAGCTTGGGTAAACAAAAAATTACTCCAGTTGAGTGAGGTATACTAGCTTGAGATCTGAACTCTAAGGTCTTCAGATCCAGGTCCCAAATATTTCTGCATCTGCACCTTGGGAATTATCCAGGCAAACATTCAAAGTGTATTGTTGGTACAGACAGAGCCAGACGTGTGTCAATAGTCTCTTTTGAAGGACGTAGTGAAACATCTGGAAACTATGTGCTGTAAAAATGCATATTTAAATATATATCAATGGTATGTTTGTGAAGCATAAGCTGACTACTGTTTAAACCAAAACATAGTGGCTTGCTTGGAAGTGTCCTTTTTTTGATTTCTCTAACCTACCAAATAATAATTGGACAAAACAGAAAATGAGAAATAAAGCCCACAATTAATCAACTTGTGTCTTCAATAGTGATAGCAAAGCCAGCTTTTGAGTGTGATCCTGCCAGCGGCTCCTGTGCCTTGGAGCACAACATAGTTCCCAGCAGCAGCGGGCTTTTCTTTCCTGTGTCAGAAGCTTAGTGAGTGGGGAAAAAAAAGTAGGACATCAATGCATGAGCTGTTCGTTATGAAGGCCCAGAGTCCTTCAGGAAGGCCCAGGGCCACTGGGTGAGACTCCAGATCTGTGTGTGTGCGCACCAGAATTGTTAGTGAATACCGTGCTTTGCAGGGAGCTGGAGAAATTAGGGCAAAGAATTGACAAGAGGCAAAGGGTTCATTTTGCCTCTTGTCATTAAGATGTACTGCTGAGGGCCTATGTGTACTCAGCATTGAGAAAGTTTGTGCTTGTATGACAGGGACAACTTGAGGGAGACTCGATTCCTGGTGAGCAGGGAATTAGTTTGCAGTTTGACGTCCACTTATGAAGGCTTGGAGCAGGCATGTGGGGATTCAGGAACTTTTCTACCCTGGCTGGCAGCCTCCTCCTGCTATTGCACAGAGTCATTTCACTGGTGAGATGCATTAAGTGGTGGCTGAAGTTGTGTCCTGTCGATTATGAACATCAATTGTCATGCACTCTAAACGGATAGCGTGCTTTGCCAATGCAAGGTAAAAAGCCTTCCTTCCTTCTTTCACCCATTATTTCCCCCTACCCTCAAATGAGTTTCTTCTGTAAGGAAGTTGCATGAATGTCCCTAGCATGTATTTTACTGTGTGCTGTATAGTTGGGTGTGAAGATAAAACCTCTTTTCAGTGATCTTGCAATCTAGATAGTGTATCTGAGAGATGCTGAGTTGAAAAGTAATAGAAATTCAGACATGCCACATGTATTGTGTATTAAATGACTTCATAAGGAGAGACAGAGAGAGACTGATATCCAGTCTTCCCCAAGGCAAAATTCTTGCAGAAAGACAGTGTTGTTAGTTCTACTAATTTGCTTTTACTGCTGTATTTCCAGACTCTGTGTACATATCTGTGTATGTGTTCCCATTCATTTCCTTCTGTTTTTCCTTCAAGCCTGAGCTCCTGGACTCAGGTGACTGCTCACAATCTCCGCTTTTCTGTGGTGGGAGAAAGCCCCACTTCCTGGTTTTCACATGGTGAAGAGAAAATGGAATGGCTCCAACAGCTGTCCAGATAGGAAAGCCCAAACATAGATTCTTCACACTCAATTCCTGAGAGCTTTTTTCTTCATTGCTTAAAGTATCTTGGCTGGAAAGATAAATCAGGATGGGATGGAAGGGCCATCAGAATAGGATGGATTCCTCTGTGAACTGGATGCGTAGATGCTGCTTTGTCATACCGAAGGCTGAGGTTCGGATCACAGCTCTGATCAGGCAAAGCAGAGCCTTGAGCGTGGCTTTCCTGCAAACCAGCTGAATGTTGATTGTTGGCTTACATGATTACACTGTCCAGCAACTGACAAAAAACCAGCTTCTTTCTGTTCTGCTAATGAACAAAAGCAAATTTTGTTTACTTTCATGAAACTGGAGGTTTTTGCTCTTTCGTGGTGGTAATGCTACAAAGTTGCTCCCTCTCCTAGGGACAGAACAGGAGGAGAGGAGATACTGCCTCAGTTAACTGGGAACCAGGTATTTCCCATATATAAGGGAGAAACACAGATAGGTGGAAAGGATACAAACACTAGAAGGAAGGCTGAGGAGATGGCAGGTTCCTTGTCACTGATTAAAAGCTGCCAGTCTTCCCCAGCAGGCTGTGACTGCTGGTCTTAAGTCCCCGAGAGATTTTTTGTTAAGCTGCAGGCTTTAAAATCTGCACAGCACTCAGCTGCTAGTCTGATGGGCACTGTAACCTCTGGGGAAAAAGGGACTGCAATCAAAAGTGGGCCAGCATTGTGCTTTTACATTTGAATACAAAACCTTTTTTAAATAAGCTAAAAGGGAAACAGAAAGCCAGAAGAACTGTGTGCTAAATAACCCTTCTGTAAGACAGGAGGATAAAAGGAAGCTGTAAGCAGGTCTAAGCTCCCGTTGTGCTTTACCAGTAAGTCATTGTGTTCTTACTGATAGTTTGGGTGTGTTTACATTGTCCCAGGTTGTCTCAGCTCTGAAGGATCAATCTAGGAGGCTGAAAACCACACATTTTGGGTCTCCTCTATTTCTGTCCTTGCTTGTAGGAAGCAACGTATCTCCTGTTTAGAGCTGTGGAATGAGAACTACACCTGTGAGTCCCAGCCTTCCTACATACAGCTTTAGGCAAGCTTCTTCACCATTGCATGTGTGGCTAATGGGGTTATGTTACTCATCCATCTGCAGTAAATGAACTGAGAGTTTTGGATGAAACTGGCTAATAAAAACCAGTCCTGGAAGAGTTAGAGTGGAAACACAGCTGCATAAGCCTGCAGTCTCCATCCATGGCTGAAGCCTAACAGAGATTTGACCTATGCTTTACCAAGCCAAACTTCTGGTATATTCTCATCCAATACCTAACAGGACCTTGAGAAACTCTTGGATATCTTTGCAGGCAGGGTGGACTGTCATCTTTGGGTGAATTTATGACATCTTTAGTTTGGGTTCTGCCCGAACAGAGGTTAATCCTTGCAAAATGTAAGACACGAGATGGAAACCCATTCCTTTTAAATAGTCAGTTCTCTTTCCAAGGAAGGAAAATCAACACAGAAGATGTTTTATGACCTTGGATTGTGTGGCATTGCTGGGAAGAGCTATTAGATGGGAGAAGCACTAGAGGTAGCAGCAAAATGAAATCTTTATGAACCTCACTTGTAATAGTTGTTTCTTTATGAAGATATGAAACAACCTTTTTTCCTAATTGTGTTTGTAACTTCTCAGGTCCTCTGTTCTTGGGGTTTCTGGGAGGTGAGGGAGGCAGAACTGCAGCCTTTTTTCCTCCTTACTCCATGGTAGCACTGCCTAAGTGGAAGCAACACCCTTCCATACTATGGAGTAGGTAAGAACATGAAGTTTTTGCACAGTTCTTCCTCAAAATGAGTTTTCCTTGCTAGAACCTTCAAAAGGTGGTCTGTTTTTTTTTTCCTAGCCTGCCTCCAGCAGTGCCCAATAAATGACAGCTATTATCAGTGTTAACTCTCAATAAGAAATCTACTACCTTTGGGATAATTTTTCTTTCTTGCCCCGCTAGAGAAATCAGCTTGTGCCCTGGAACATGAGTTTTGATGACATGCCATATTAACATTAATACCTAGTTAAAAATGTAAGTTATACATACTATAAACTATTAAATTATTGTCCCTTTTCAGTAAGCACATCTGTGTCTTGAAAGACTCTGACCTCGTTTTGCTGTGAGCAGCGTGCACTGACTACAGGCACTGTGGAAATATAATTTCTCTTCACTTCCCTGCCAATGCTCGAGTGACGACGTGCTCTATTGTTATGAGGCAGCATAAAATTTAGAGGCTAGTCACGATGAAAGTAGTAAGAAAGAAACTTAAAGACCTCAGTAAATTTCCCTTCTAAGTGTTCCCTTTTCAAAGGTAAATGGTCTTATTCTTTGTAATCTCTCTTTGTATGTTAACAGCTTTCACAATGCTAACTCTTTTGTAAGAAAAGTACATTACAATCCCAGTCTACTTTATCTCTGGTAAAGGAGCCAAAGGAAGAAGAAGCCAACACATTTTTTATTTTTTCTTTGAAGCCCACCACCTACTCAGCACACATGTACTATAAATTCAAGATGTGGATGTTACTCAAAGAAGCAAGTGTGATGTCACAAGTGTTTTAATAGCCTTTGATTTATTTCCCTAAGTGCTTTATTAAGATGATGCACAACAGTGTTTGGAAGCCAAATGTAGTCTTAGGAGAGACTTGGAGGAGTTATTTTCAATCTCCTGACTTTTCTTCCTCAACACAGTAATTTGTTTGATTGGTGCAGAAGGGCTCTGGATTGAGAACAGGATTCTACTTCTTATTTAGTGTTTCCTTGTGAGTTAATCAGCCCAATTTGTGATCTGAGTGAGTAGGAGTATGAATGAACTTACTGTGAGAGCTGCATGGTTCAGAGAACAGGATACTGGCTGAGGTTGGGAGATTTGTGTTCTGTTGCTGTATGGGTTTGTGGCTATTAGATGATGAAATATTTGGTTAGACATAATCAAGAATCAGCAAATTCATGTGTATCAAAAGTCAGCTGCAAGGAATCCTCTCCTGGCAAGATACCTCTAATGACATTCTGCAAGGTTAGTTCTAGGTGCAGTGATATAGGGCATTTTCGCCATTAGTCTCGTAATAAATCTGGTATAATTTCCAAGTTTTAAGACAGGCAGGGTAGTGAATCATAAAGAGACCTGAGGTAGTCACTGTGAGCAAATGGATTACTTAGCTGAGCTCACTTGAAGAAATATGTTTTAGTCCAACAAAGCATAATAGTAGGAAAAGGGCTGAAGGTTGTACTTACAGTAGTATATGCTATCCACTTACAGCATGCTGAAGAGCTGTGATCAGACAGTGCATAGGAGCTGGAATAGGCAGAGAACTGAACATCATGTCCCATTGTGAAGGGGCCAAAATGGACTGCTTTGATCAATGGCTATATAAGTTAAGGAGCCAGGAGTTGAATTTGTAAAGAAATTAAAACTACAAAACGTTTATTTTAAGATACCAATTTGGCAGGAAAAATTTTTGTGACAATGTCCAGTTTTCAACAAAACTCTGCACCCAGGATGGGATTTCTGGGCAGAATTGAAAGAGAAATGGAAAGTGCAACAGTGCATTGCGCTGTTTAGGATGTTTCTATGCTCCAGAAACAGTCTAGATATGCCTACAAAGGATGCCATCTGTGGCCCAGACAGTCACATAATCCCAACCGTTGGAGGCTAGGAGAGCGTTTAGAGGAAATATGAATTCATGGGTCCTGAGGTCTTACACAGATATCTGTTGTTAACCATCATCAGAGACAGGGTACTGAGCTAAATGAACTTCTGCTCTGACATGAGATGCCCACCCTGATGTTGTGGTAGCACAGAACTCTGTATAGGTAAATGTATTCCATGCAAGTGTTGGTATTGTGATGTAGTTGCATCTCATAGCATAATTTGCTCATTTCCATTTTGCTAAGATAACTATTTTACATTAAGTCATTACAAATTACCCAATTCGGCACAAGGCTAACTTGGTGAAATGTTGATTTGAATTAAAGAATAGACATAAAATTAAATGGATCTGAAACATCCCCCTAAGGTCATGCATATAGCAAATGCTTGAAATTGCAAATTAACCAAATTTGGTGTCTATTTGTAAGAATAGTGACTTGGGAGATGAAACAAAGGAAAGAAAATATATCATGAGTGGTGGAATAAGGTGGGCAAAAGATTGCTCAGGCCAGGTAAAAAATGACAAGTACTGAAGAGAAGTGGGGAAGGAAATCTAGTTTTTGAAGCGAAGAAGATTAGACCCGGTTAAGATTAGAGGGGGGTTGCATGAGGAGTCAGCTCTTCTGCTTGTAGAAACTGGTATTAATTCACTGACCTGAGTCAAACTGCACCACTTTCCACTAGCTGTTGATCTGCTCCACAAATGACTTCTGGCCACTGATATAAAAGCAGTATCACCCTTCTTGTTAGGCTTTTCTTCTTACTATTGATATTATTTTGATAGTTGCTATTACCACTCTAGATTTTTAGCATTACCAAAATGCAAAGTAAACAGAAAAGGTGGTTGAAAAGACAGTAAGTGTAGCTATAAAGTCTATTCAATCTATGTCCCATTAGAAAATAATGGTCAGTATTGTAATAAGTATAAATTCATTGTCCAGCCCCTCTATTAACGTAATTAAAAAGGCATTGGGTTTGGCCGTTGGCTTCTCTTACATTCAGTTGCTCTTTATTGTTTCAGAAGAAACCTGCTGAGTCAATTGGTTTAGAAAGAAGATGGAATAAAACTCTTGGAGTAAAAAAGGCTTGTTAATTTGCAGAATTTCTGTTGAAATTGCTTGGAAAAAAAACTTGTATAGGGATATAATAGCCTAGTTTTATGTGTGTGGATTATCTCTGATGTGCAGTAACTCCTGGAATGATGGTTAGTGCTCTGAAAAAAGGGAAAAAAAAATATTTTTTTTTGTTAGTTTGGTACAGGAGAAAATGAAAGACCTAGAATTATTCATGAAATGGATTCCAGTGACAGACAAGCTGCATGTTGCAACTTTCTTCCAAATGAAATCCAAAACCCAAGTGTTTCTCATTTAGCTGCGGGAAGGTCTGAGGCTATTTACTCCTGTTATAACAGCTAGCACTCTAGCCTTTTTTATTTTATGTAATCACATCAAGTCAGTAAGAATGGATCATTGACTAAGGGAGGTCCTCTTCAGTTGTACAAAGGGCTATTTTGGATCAAATCAAAGATCTGCTTGTTCCAGTACCTTGTCTTCAATGTGAACCTGCAACAGATAAAGAAGAAAGGGTGTAAGAACGAGGTTAAGCATGTGTGATACTTTCGTGATGTAGCCTTCCAGCTAATACTGACTTCTGGCTCCAGGACTTTATAAAACAGCAGAAATGTTTAATAGAGATATTTATTAGCCCTTGGTGGGTATGTGGGGGTTATTAATGTGGGGGTTATTTTCCCTTCTCAGAATGTATCCATCATTTTATCCAATATAAACTTTTAGCATCCAGAATGGTGGACAGCTGGAAAGCACCAGGTGGTTGTTGGCCTGTGTCAACTGCAGTGAGAGCTGAATTAATGCTTGAGAAGTGAGAAGTTTTCTGTGCCTTTAGCCATCCAGTTTCTTTTCCCTACACCTCTTTATATATGTGAAGTCTTGCCGTGTGATGAAAGCAAATTCATTCAGCTGTATTTTATCTTATAAAATGAACTTGCCACTCCCCATGTTGGATGGAGTGCCCTATGGAAATGAAAAATAAGTAAATGATCAACATTGCATTTGTGTGTAGCCTTTGGGGCAAGGAGCTCCATATGGCAGATGGAGAACAGACTGTCTTTTGGGTTTTATTGATTGCTCTTTAAGCATTGCCTTATCCTTTTAATGAATGAAGAAAGTAAAAGGGATGACTTTGGAAAGCTCCATTAAGCAGTAAGGAAAAATTCTGGTTCTTTAGTAAACTTGTGCTGTATAGATTTGTACCATGCTGCTTACTAGAAAATGGAAGTATGGAAGAATGAAGTGGTGGTGGTCCCAGATGATCTTCAGCTCTGTATTGCTTCCAGGCTAGCCATATTGTTCCTACCACCTCAGAAATATTTTTCTCCTCAGAGAGGTGGCAATGACCTTGGCTCTGAAGACCCAGCTACTTGGGACATGTGACTCCTATTTAATTAGTGTGCCTGAACCTACAATGGGGACCTTATTGGCTTGTTGATTAGTTTAATTTTCTGAATGAACCTAGTGACGACTGCACTGGTTGAATGTGATGTAGAGAATTGAATCTACCTCCTCCTTCCCTGTTTGATAGATCAACTTCCCAGAAAGGAGCCCCCCCAAAAGTATCTGCAGAAATCTCGGTCAGAAAGGAAAAAGCAGAGGGAGTTAAAATTCTAGCAAGCTGTGTCATCTCTGTTCTGAGAATGAAATCTGAAAAGCAGCATTAGCTTCTGTAAAGCCTAGACATTCACCATCTGATAGGATGAGTCAGCCTCTGCTGGCTGCAAAATATCTATTCACTGATGGAGAGGGAAGTTGGGGAAAAGGGGGATCATGTAGTTATTGCCAGCATTACTTTTAGTGGCTCCAGGTAATGCCGCACATGGAATGATACCAACACTCACCGTGTCTACCTGCCATTATGCAAGAACTACCCCCCTCTACTTAAAGATTGAGCATTGATACCTATGTTAGTAACTTTAAGGATCTAGTCTTGATGGAAGGATTTCTATTACTTTGGAAAACATAAAAAAAGGTCATAGCTCAGTCTGGCACATAGTGAAAGTACACATGAGATGTGTGGTGTAAATCTGGCTGCATGATTCCATTCATTTTGGCACCTGTTTTATTTCACATGGGAACTGATGTCTTCCAGCTGCACTTAATGAGATCAAATTAATCCAGGAAGGGGGAGAGGATGCCAAGTGAATCAGCAACATCTCAGATGCCTTAGAGCCTTAATTTACATGTGTTACACTTGACAGTCATCATGTACATGTCTTAACAATATCTCACTGGGCATTGTCATCCTGTTCTCCCACATAGGTTTGTCCCTTCCTTTCCTTCCTAAAATGCTGCTTCTCTGGCTTCCCTGCTTCTGTCCTTTCCTTTGTTAGTTTCAAGAAGTTTTATGTCTTACTCTGAAAGCTACATAAGAAAATACAAATGTATTATGTAACATCACATAAAAGCCCAGGACATTGCTGAATGCAGATGTCATAAACATTTGTCTTCTCAATCACGAAACCTCTAACAGGCTTTTATGTAATTATATATGACAATTATACAGACTCTCCTGTAAACTGTCATTAAGTCTTGTGGAAAGGCTTGTACAGATTTCAGCATGCTTTGGATCAGACTCATTACCAGTTTTTTTCCTATCCAAAGAGACAGAATGTTGTTTTCTGCTTTGTTTTGTCTTTTCTGTGCCATCCATAAGTACACAAAGTTCTTATAAATTGAATTATTATTTGTAAAATGGTATGCTCCTTTCTGTTTGTTTGGGCACCTACCAGTAATGTACCTCCTATGAAAGCAGCCCTTGCACTAGGACTTTTGCAGCTGAGTATCTAGCAAGTCAGGTGGATACAGCAGACAGGTGAGCCCAATGCAGTGGAGAAGGAAGTGTTGCTGGCATACCAGGCAATGACTCACAGCTTGCTGCTGCCCTACTTCTCGGAGGAGTTCACACCATCTGCTGTTGGCATCTGATTCCTAGGAGAGATTTGAAGTGTGTGAATAGGGAATAAAGTTAATAACAGAGATTAGTGAACCCAGAGGGCTCTCTGGAGAATCAAACTCAGTTGCCTCAATAGTATGAATAGGCTTATTGTCCAAGGGATTGGAGATGCTAAGGCAGAGGTAAACTCTAAGGAAGAATTTGACTGAGGCTAAAGGACTCTTTTTTTCAGTATCTGATTGGCAGCTGCTGTGCTGTGTCAGAGAAATTAAATGGGTGCAGGTGGGTACATTTGATCAATGGCCAGCTAAGGCTGTTGTCCTTGCTGATGTATTATTGGGATCACTGTGCCCTTTCTGGGAGACGAAAAGGAAAAAAATCATCAGGCATCCCACAGTTTAGTTAGACTCTCCTGTCCAAGCCTAGCTCCTGCTCCTCTGCAGCAGGGTGCCATGGGCTCTCTCTTGCTCTGTGGGTCTCTGTAGTGGGTGCAGGTGGTTGCCCTGATTTTTAAGTCACCAGCTGTGCCCGGTAGGTGGCTGTAACATTGCTGTACAGCTGTGGCAGAGGCCTGTGGGAGATGAATCTCATCTGCTCAGATCATGAGCTGGCAGTAGTTCTGCTAAAATGCCCAAGCTTGCTGCTGCTAATTCACTGAGCTCACAGAACAGTTTGTTCAGAAACTCAGCTATATCTTAAATATCACTCTGTAATGTCTAAATGCAAAAAAAAAAAAAAAAAAATTAGGATAAACTGCCAAGAGGCCTAGATTCTTTGTAGGAACAGGCCTGGCAGCATAACACTTCTACTGACAGAGTCCTGCAAAAATGAGGTAGTTACACTCAAGGAGCTGAACTTGCCAGCCTCTGAACTGGACAGGACTTGTCAGCACTATCAGCTGCATTAATGCCCAGTGGTACAGTAAGGAAGATGGACTGTTAGTATTGCCTTTCTGCCAGAGTCAGAGAGTAGGCAAGTAATAATGTCCTCATTCAGCATAAAAAGACTGTTCCATTAGTTGAAATAATAGACTGGGAGTGGGTTTGTCTGGAGACAGAGAATAGAGATCTAGTCCCAGTCCCCAGGCAGGCGTGTACGTGATTTACTTACTGTTTGTGTTCCAGTGCTGTCATTTGCTGCACTCTAGGCTGACTTTCTGGGATTAATAATTTATTATGCTTAGTTACCAGTGCTTCCCCTAAAGTAGACTCTTTACTACCGAGTTGCCCACCAGCACTGCAGATCAAATGGTCTATCAATTGCAACAAGAATCACTTCTGCTTGTCTTCACTCCTAATTTTCTAAAGCAAACTTTACTCTTAGCTGCTGCTTCATTTCCTGCATGTTTTTTGCTCTGTCAGCCAAAGACTTCTATTCCAGCAGGTCCCAAAGGTGTGGTTTCTTAATTCCCTGGTTCATTTTGAAATAATTCCCCAGCTGGTACCAATCACTGTGATGAATGTAGGTTGCTGATCAGCTGCTATGACAACTATGTCTAATTAGCTGAGCTGGTATCTCCCTTTCTGAATACCCAAAGGAGGTGTTTTATTTGAAGGTTTTATTTAGATGAGCTAGGAGTTAATAATTATACACAAGTCCAGTGGTTGAAGACAGTTCAGGCTCTGATCTAGCTCAACAGCCTTCATTCATGGAGGCAAAAGAGGCCTTGTGTTTCAGGGGTGACAACGCGATCACTAGAGTTTTCCATTTGTCCCTCTCTGTTTCCCTACAGAATAAGATTCCTTTTCCTGCTCTCCTTGCCACAGCCCTCAGAAGATAGCCCTCAGAGCTCAAGCTCCTTCAGGCTCAAAAGCAGACATATAACACCAGGCATTTTGCCCTGGCTGTCTATTTCTTTTGGGTAGTTGATCAACATCACATTTGGGAATGGTGACATGAGTTAAACATCTCCTTTGCTCTTAAAAGAAACTCAGTAAAGCAGAACTGGGACTGTGCTGGTTTTGCCTGGGATAGAGTTAATTTTCTTTATAGCAGCTAGTATGGGGCTATGTTTTGGATTTGTGCTGAAAACAGTGTTGATAATACAGGGATGTTTCCATTATTGCTGAGCAGTGCTTATACTAAATCAAGGACTTTGCAGCTTCCCATGCTCTGCCAGGTGCACAAGAAGTAGGGAGGGGACACAGCTGGGACAGCTGACCCCAGCTGAACCAAGGGATATTCCATACCACATGACATCATGCTCAGTATATAAAGCTGGGGAAGGAGAAGGAAGGAGGAGACGCTCAGAGTTATGGTGTTTGTCTTCCCAAGTAACTGTTATGTGTGATGGAGCCCTGCTTTCCTGGAGATGGCTGAACACCTGCCTGCCTATGGGAAATGGTGAATGAATTTCCTCGTTTTGCTTTGCTTGTGTGTGCAGCTTTTGCTTTATCTCAACCCAAGAGTTTTCTCACTTTTACTCTTCTGATTCTCTCCCCCACCAGGGGGGATTGAGTGAGCAGCTGTGTGGTGCTTAGTTGCCAGCTGGGGTTAAACCACGACAGGGACCTAATTCACAGGAATTTCCCAAAGGATTGTAAATGTCTGGAATGTAAAAGTGGGAATGTAAGAGTTTCATTGTCCCAAGACTAGCCATATTTCCACTTCCTGGTCAATAAGAGCTCCCAGTGTTGATGGCTATGTCCTGCAGAATTCAATTATCTTCCTGAGTCTTGTCCTAAATACAGTTTGTATTCTTCCCTGCTTATGAATGTGGCTGAAGAAATTTGGTAACATACGCTCTTTTCTTTTGGCGTCTGTAAACCACTGGTGAATACAAAGGTAAGCTTCCTCAAAGTGAAGGTTTTTTTTTTTTAAACAGTAAGAGGAAATGTTTAGAAAGAATATCGTAAATCTCAAGGTGATGAAGGCATGTCTGGCATATCCAATGGTAAAGTAGTTCAGGGCAATTTTTTGTAGCAAGGGTTTTTGTATCTGGTGTTGCAATGAGAAATTTCGGAGTGTGCAATTTCTCTTACCCTTGGGTTCCCTCTTCTACTCTCCCACATTGGTGAACAAGCCATAAAACCAGTCGTGGGACACTAGTCACTTCTTTGGTGGCTGTTGTTTACATGGTTTGGGAATGTTTGTCCCACTTAGATGTCTTCCTGAGGGACTTTCAGGGTGGTTTGAACTAGTTTGGATTGTAACGCAGTTCCTCTCCTGCAGACGCAATTGCTCCTTCACCCTCGGGTCAAAGCCCTTCCTCTGCCTGGTTCTGTCAATGTCCCTCGATGATCCTTAAGTGCCATTTAAGAGGTAGCTTTTCCTGAGACATCTTTTCTCCTTGCTTATTTCCTCTGTTCTCTTCACCAGCAGCTTCCCTCTTAAGTACCACTAGTCTGTTCTTAACAGCAAACACCCCACAAACCAAGCCAGAACAAACTATTGCAGAACAGCCCCACATCTATCGCATCTCTTATACACCATTCTGAAATGTCCTTTATAAAAATTGTTAGCAGCTCATGAATCCAATAAAACCTGTAGTTTTTTAACTATTAATAACTTTAGGATTTTTCCCTTTAAGTCTTAACGTGAAATTAAAAAAAAACAAAACACCAAAAACACCAAACCCCACAGGAGTTTTATTTTGTTCTCTCCAACAGCTCTGTTCTACTCTCATAAATTAAACATTCCTACAAAAATACATTTATTTTAATATATTCTTACACTGCCACCCAGCCTGAGTTTCTCAACTCTCAGCAACCTCACGCAGTGTTGATAACTTCATGGGACCACTGCTGTGCTGTGTGTGCTGTCAGCTTTCCATTTTCAAAGTAGCTTTACTTCTTTCTTGCATCCACACATTTCTCATACAAAACCTAGCTCACTTTCTGAGGTTTTTCATGGCCCTCCCTCAGAGCCATTGTTGGCTCCATTGCTACAAGAAAACCTGTCATCTTGAGCTACTGTTTACAATCACCTGGCCTAAATGGTTCTATAGGTACAAGGGCTTTCCTCACAGAACCTCTTTTTTGCAGATTTTGTTTGCTGATCCTCTGCAGTGAAGCTAGAAGAGCCAGTCCAGTCTTAGCTGCACCCTATACCTGATTTTTATTATCTGTATCTTGCTGATAGATGAGATTATCCAGGCTATTCCCTTTCCTTCCCTTTTATGGACCGGTAAATCCTTTTTGTTACACTGGAAATGTGCAGAGTTTCTTTTTTATTTTAATGAACTGCTGCTGGGAGAGTCCTTCCCTTTTTGAACCCAATTACTTTGTCAGCTTGATTAGTCAAATTGCTGGTGAATTTATTACTGTCCTCCATAATCATGAGTGTAGTTGCATTATTAAACATCTCGTTCTGTCCTACACACAAGCAGAGTTTGAAGGGCTGAAGGAGAGCATCACCCCACAATAATAAGTAGTATAGTGGCTCAGAGAGCTGTCTTTGGATGGAGGAGGCTCCTAAATTGAAGTTTTCTATCATTTGAGAATGACTGTATCTCAGCCTTTGCCTTGCTGTAGAAAGAAGATTTGATTGAAACTAATTTCAGTATATTGGTGGTTGCTGCAATAACAGCCCCAACAGTTGTTTTAATGCTTAGGCAGCTACAAATGCATCAGTACGTTAGCTGACTATTTTCCTATATGCTGTCCTCTTCTTCCACCAAAGCCTGGACCTTTCACATTTCATGTGGATATCTTCCCAGAACTAACTAATCTGTTCCTTCTGATGTTCTGCCAGGAAATTCTGTTCAGGAGCTTTTCAGAAAAGTTTTGCTTTGGCAGGTTGATATTTTCTAAAGTGAAAACATGTCTGAAATATTTCCAAATGACCCTGCAGATGACTGAATTGAATTTCAGTTTTATCCCTGAACTTTCAATGTGTGTGAGGTTTTGTTTTGTTTTGTTTTGGTTTTTTTTTTCCCCAACCACTCCTTCTAGGCAGAACCAGAAGCTAGTTAAATAATGAAGATTGTTGAGGCAGTGACAGTACAGATGTCAAAGATACTGTTTGAGGCCTCTCCAGGACTCCTGGAGAGCTTGGGAGTTGACAGGGGAAATTTACACCATGATGAACCTTAGCTGGCTGGAAAAATAGAATTTCTGTTTTATGAGGAATTTTGCATTTCTGAAACTGTAGTAAAACATGATAGTGAAAAAGACTGAAACTTATCACTAAACGGATGATGTCATTCAGCTGGCTAGGAAGGTTGGATATGTCCCTGGAAGATGTTTTTATTCTATCCAGAAACTGTCACCTGATGTAAAACACCCTTAGGGAAAACTTTATTTTCAATGAAAAAGTCTACTAAGACACATTACATTCTTGTGTAAGTGGGACAGTAGAGGTGGTTGTAATCTCAGTGACTGTTAACAATGAAAGGTTCATCAGCAACGTGCAGATGCTACAAGATCTCATGTGACTGTGTTCTCTAGAGGTACTGGTTCAAAGATTCAAATGCTACAGTTTATTTCTTGCTTTTTATTTGTGATGATGCCAGCTGTCACCAGCTGCAGGGTACAGAGAGAGCAAAGGGGTTGCTTTTCTCCCCTTTTTGGCTTAAATGTGCTTTGGGCTCCCACAGAATATTTTTCTGCCTTCCAGCAGGATAAGTCTTGCTGCCTCTGAGGAAGTGTGAACATAGGGACTTATAGCACAAGATTCTGCTGAATCCATGGGAGTAGGCATCTTCTGAGTCTGCTGAGCAACTTCATAGCTCAGATGTGTGATTCACATCAGTTAAGTGGCTATGGACCACTTTTTGCATGACAGTAGGTTCATCTTGAAGCTCTTCTAAGTAGTGAAACTCAAGAACTGAGGTCTTGATTCAACAGCCATACAATAGTAACAGGAATACTGCTTTGTGTCCAGTTTTGGACAGAAAACAGTCTTATTTCTTATTTCAAGAAATAAGACTTATTTCAAAGTCTTATTTCAAAAAGGGTATGTTAGAAGTAGGGAAGGTTCAGAGAAGAGAAGTAAGGATAGGCCAAGGTATGGAGTGATTTGTGTGGAAGGAATGATTGAGCTGACCAGGAATCTTTGGTCTGGAAAGTGACAACTAATGGGGATATGTCAGAGACCTATAAAATCATGGAAGTCTCAAAGAAGAAAGGCAGGGATTGCTTGTTCCCTCTCTTTTCTGTTACAGGAATTAGACACTATAAAATAAATACATCAGAAAGCAAATTCAAGGCAGAGGAGGTGCGTTAATTGCCTATACTACTGTCAATCTGAACTCTCAGTGGTCATGTAAGATTGGAACTGGGAAACTTATTTGACAAGATCCTACATTATATGTTGCAGTGGTATAAACCTGGGAACCTGTGACTTGTATGAGGTGGTCCCCTGACAAAGACTATGTAAAACTTGAGAGATTGTGCTGCTGAGGGGCTGGCTCCAGCTAGGGCAGAAAATTTTCTTGTCTTCACATAGTGGTTTGACCAGAACTCTGGAGAAGAGTCCTGGTGAAAAAAAAAAAAAACCCAAAAAAATAGGTACTGCTTTTCGGTCCCACCCAGAGCAGGGAAAGCAGCACCTGCCACATGTGGTCCACTCAGGACTTGTGGTAATGCTACTGTGAAGCCTTTTAATAAAGAAAATATTTTGTGGAAGAGCTGTCTGGGTGACTGCTGCAGGGCACTTGTCTTCCTAGGCTGGAGGCAGGACCAGCTCCAGCTCTAGGGGAACTGGGCTACTGCTGAGGGTGCCACTGAGACAGCATTACAAGTATCACTTCTCGGCTTACTGTGCCACTGTCCTGGAAAGCTGAACTGCCTCTGACAGGCAGAGGAGCAATAATAAATCCTCATGGGACACCCGCACAATAACCCCTGTCTGTAGCACACAAGGTTGTTCCCACTGCATTCCTGTTGCTGCAGCAATTAGAAATGAGAAGTCTGCCTTGTCAGGGGCTTGCCTAAACTCTCCCAGCTCTGCCTTCCCTGCTTTCTGTGCTGTGGTCTGGCTCCAGTCCAGCCCCAGTCCTTGAACAGTGGGGCAGGAATATTTCAGTTTTGCTCACATGTCTGACCAGCCTTTGGGCTGGCTGTGTAGGGAGGCATCAGTGAACCTTCTCCCTTGGGCACCTGACACTTATCTTTTGATTGACATGCCTCTGTTGAAGCCAGCTTGAAAAGTGTTTGCACACGAAACAAGTGGAGCAAATTCTAATTTGTCTGGAATGGGCCCTCCTGTTAAATGTTAAACTGACCTTTTCAAGAGAAATTTACTTGATAGTTCTAAGTGAAGCCCCGCTTTAAGCTAAACCTGTCACTACAACATGATTAAATTCGCTTAAATGTACATCAGTTGCACATGTTATTAATGGAAATTGAAATCAGCCTAAATGGTAACCATAAATTTTAAAACAGGGGGAAGAGGATGGAGATATAAAAAACCACACATGATGTGAAGGTTAAGGTGCCTTTTTCACCCAAAGATTAGATGGACTGAACAGCAGCAAACTTTATTCTGAACCAGTGAAAAATCACTGACTATTTTTTTGTGTATTTACAGTGCTCCAATTCTAATCCACTGAAGAAGGGGGATTCAGTGCATTTTTGGCAGGGTTTGATCTGTGGAGACCTAGAAGAATTGGTCACAGTTGTCTGGTCTTATTTCACCTGCTACTGGACCTTTAAGCAACAAATTATCAGATTTCTGGCAGCTTGTTTGATAGATGGTGGAGGCATGTGTGTGTGTAGCTAGTGCTGAACGTGGGTTTTTGAGCATACCTGTGAAACAGGAATGTGTGCTCCCCAGTTGACCTGCACATTTAAAATCTTGCACCCGTTCTTGCCTCCTTCTCTTCCCCACTATCCAGCATGACAGTTCCAGTGTTTGGCTATTGTGATAACTGTTACTTAAAGTGTCTGTTCTAATTGGGCTCTAATAAATCAAAACTAAATTGAACTAATTTCCACTTATGGGCACTTATCAGTGACTTTCCATCAAGCAGAAGGACAGGACTTGGCAAGTATCTTCCAGACAAATGTCCAGGGAGTTATGAAAGTTCTTTTTTGAGGGTGTTATCTTTATGTAGCTGTATGACCTTTGTCATTCAAAGTGCAAATCTGAACCTTTTGTAATTAATTACTCTTGTTCTACCAGACTTGGCTTCCACACAGGTGAAAATAGCATGGCTTTTTCCAGCTGTTTTGGGACACAGAGTACTTCCATGTGGCACTAAATAATACTGCATAAATACACCCAGATAAGCTGGTCTTTGGGTTAGGAGCTAAGTAGGCTGCATTGCCCACAGCCTGGAACTAAACACTAAGAACTTGTCTGTCCAACATATGATGGATTATTTCCTTTTCCACCTCCACTTCCTATGATTGGAATATGAGTGGGCACGTATAACATATACCACCATCTGCCCACTGTCCAGTAGGGGACACACATCGCAGCCTGATCAAGTTCATTGCACTAGTAGCTGCATGATTCTGTTAGCATAGAGCAGTAGTACGCCTGGAAGTGACAGGCTGTGTTGGAGGTAGGTTGGGGGGGGGGGTTTATGCAGCTCTTGTGGTCATGTGTGAGATTTGGGGATTAGCGAAGCTGAAAATTGCTGACTTCCTGAGCACCTTGGAAGACACCTTTTTTTAGGGAATTGGTGGTGGCTGAGGATGATAGGTCTGTTATAAGAAGGTAGAAGGACTTCTCAGGTACTTGGCTGAGTTCCTGTTGGTAGCATTATTTTAATGACTGGATTGTATAATTAATGTCTTTATGCACCTACAGCTTTGGAAAGACCTTTCTTATAATTTTAATTCCAAATAAATTAAAAACAGATGGCTGGGGGGGAATCTTCTGGTCAAATTCCATATTTTTTTTAAAGGCACCTGAATATAAGTTGTGAGTAATGGACAAATATGGCCCATCAGTAAGGATTTTAGTATCAAGGAATCTTTTCAAGATGTTTCAATCTGAAATCTTTATTTTCTCACAAACAGAAAATATAATTAATACAAGATGTTTTTGCAATGCAGGGCAAAATGGTAACTTGATCTTGTGCAAGATGTTTCTGATATGGAATTTACAGCCT
This sequence comes from Mycteria americana, assembly GCF_035582795.1. NCBI lineage: Eukaryota > Metazoa > Chordata > Aves > Ciconiiformes > Ciconiidae > Mycteria > Mycteria americana. Next base: position 13,143,110 of record NC_134370.1, read on the forward strand.
AGCTTTAACTTTCTTTTATCATTTACCAGGAACATAAAAGCAAGATCCCATTTTATCTGTAGCTGGCACTGACTTAAAGATGAGTTTCAAAATCAAAGAACCGGAAAAGCTGAGCTCATTTCTAGACTATCAGCCTGCAATTCCTCTATGCACAAATGCCAGTGTATCAGTTTACTAATAGAGTGTTTGAACACCTCACCTTCACTACATCTTGCTCTGTTCTTAATATGTAGCACATGCTCCTGACCATTTTTTCTGCAGAGTGATTGGGAGCATGCATTCTCCTCAGGCCTAGGAAATGGTACTAATCTTCTGCTGTGTACTTTCATTTCATTTTCTGTAAAAATCCATCTTCTGCTACTGGAGTTGACCTAAGGTTAGGTGTCAAAGGAACAAATTACTGTCACTTGCTTGATACCCCAAGAGTAGCTATAAATAGCAAGCTTTATAACCCCACTGATCTTGAGATACACGGTGATAAATATGTTTCTACCAATCAGGAGGAAAAAATAAAGCTGCGTGGCTCTGGGTGATGTATATTATTTGAAACTGACAGAAACACTACAGCTGCATCATTCAAATGGTTTTAAAAAGAAAAAAAAATGTAACACATTGTATTTGCTTGCTTTAAAGCATTAGTTAGTGATTCCTGGGTACAGTAATCCAAGTAATCCACTAGCACAGCTTTTAAATCCAGCAACAACAAATTCTTAGGTGGTGTGGTAGAGTAACAGTTTAGCTAACAGCTAGACTAGGGTAACAGCCTAGCTAACAGCTTAGCCTATTCACTACTAGGACTCAGAGAACTAATTGAAACTCTTTCAGGGGAATAATTTTCTGCTGGGAAATGCAGCATTAGTCAGATAAATCTTCTGCAATATTTTAAAAATGAAATCTTGTCAGAAAATGTCGGAATGATTTGAAACTGAAAGCGTGTTTCATTTTGATTTTCTCCTTGTTTCATTTGAGGTTTTTTCCTATGGGGTGACAGCCAGACTGTATTATAAAATATTAAATTGAATGGATAATGATAACGCTGGTACCAGTGGGATGAAGCACTCTGAATTTTTTTTTTTTTTTTTGTTACTTAATCTCTTTTTCCCCTGTATTCTTATTCTATCCAGATTTTGGGAATCATGATAGTTTAAAACAGGGCAAAAAAAATTTTGTTAGCATTGCCTAAGGGATGGAAATTCCGTCTTCCAACTAACTTTAATATAAATTAATGCATGAGGCACATTTTTAGCTGGTTTTAAAATGCTACTGGTCCTTGGGAATTACTCCATTATAACAACTAAGGGGCTTGGACAATGATTTTGAAAATAATGTCTTGGGCTGTCTGGATCTTTTAAGCTTTCTAGCTGTTGATTTGCACTGGCAGGATAGAAGGAAGATTGCATATTGTGTTGCAAATGCTTGGACCGTGCTAGCTAGAAAGCCTCTTTTGCAGGGTATGTACTAAAAGCCAGAGAAGACCTGCAACATTTTTATGACACAATAAAACTCCTTCTTACTCTTAATTGGAGATGGGCTAAAGCAGTTTTCTGGATGTATAATGTGACTATGGATGCCAACATAGCTCTGCTGAGCTAGTATATCAAACCTTGTAACTGAGCTCAGCCTGCTGTGAGGTTTTTGTGGTTTGTGTTTGGTTTTTTTTTTTTTTTGTGTTTTTTTTTTGTTTTTTTTTTTTTTTTTTTTTTTGCCTGGGAACACCCACCTTTTCAACAAAGCTGCAATGACCTCGGTGTTATGATGGGACAGGGAGTGTAGGACATGTATGGTTGTCTCATCTTGCTGATTAATGGAAAAACTTCCTGTTGTTCTGCCCTCAAGCTACAAAATCCATTAACCACCCCTTGGGGTGCCTGAAATTTATTCTGGCCATTACCATCAATTAGAAAGTTAATAGTGTGATGATTACTGGGCTAGAGCCCTAGCTATTTGTGTGATTTACACTAGTCGGGTGTGGAAATGGGAAGATGCAACACTCAAAGAATCACTTTAGAAGCAAGAATTTGGCATTCAGGGTGTGGTGATGTCACTATGCCCTGTGTAAACATATGGCAAGAAGAATCATTAGTCATTCTCAGTTCTTCTACTTTAAAAGGCATCTTTTAATTTAAATGTAAGGAAGAACAACTTTAATATCCATCACAGCTAAGCTGAGATTTTTTTGTTGTTGTTGATGACTATAAGCCTTGAGTCAGGCTGGGCCTATGGGAATGGCTCCATTCTGAGTTGCAGTGTTACCTGGTGGAGAATACCCTGATGAAGGAAGGCTGGAAATTTGCATCCTAGCCTGTTTGTTTGTTTTGACAAACAAGTCGGGTGGACAAGGAGATCTTCCAGACTGGTGCTCTTCCACTTGTAGTCCACTGATCCCCCCAAATTTCCTTAAGGTAGCAAGGAACAAGCCTGTTGCCAGTAAACTTTCATTCCTTTCTTCAGGGTCTGTTCCTTCATTGAAAATAATGCTGTGATGGCAAATGGAAAAAATATTGAAAACCAGTACTATGGACTTAGGGAAGGAGAAAATGCTTGTAGTCTACATACGGTCAGATGCACACGTGTAAATAATGTATCAGCTTTTGGTATACATTAATTAGCTCCCAAAAATTAGTGGTCCTACTGGAGTTACTGATCCTTCCCACATGCAACCAGGCACTGTGGCACAAAATGGCTTATCAAAAGAACAGGAGAGATTGCACTAGTGTTTCAGCCAGAGCACCACTAGTGCCACCTTCTTGAATCTTTCACTGAGAGGGTCAAGTGGAGCTCATGCTTTGATGGCTGTCCCTTTATGTTTCTCGCTGCAGGCTTTCAAGTAGCTTTGGATTAGAATAGTTAAAGTGGTTATAATTGCTATGCTCCCTACACTCTTCTTGACTTTTGCTGCTTCTGTCAGTGAGGGAACTGCAGATGAGTCTTTCAGGCCACAGGAAGATAAGCTGGAAGGGAGATTTGAGGGGGAGAACTCTGGAGAGTCATCCTCTCTGCTGCTCGAGCAATGGAAGTGAAAGCCCCAGTTTCTTCTACTGCTGCCTTATCTTGCCCTCAGGGGCAACAGCCAGTCTTGCTGGGGGTCTGTTAGCCAGGCAAAATAGGTGGTAAATCCACAGTTATTTTGCCATGAATGCAGTCCTCTGCCCTAGACATCCCATCTCCTTTCCCAGAGCTAATCCTGCAAGTGGTCCTTTAGCACAGCAGTGTTTGAGAGGAGTTCCAAAATGTAGCTGTAGCCCCCAAAATGGGGTTGCCCACAGCAAAACCCTGGATTTACAGTCCATTCCTGCAAAACAGTGCCTAGAAAACACTTTCACGGCAGAGTCCAGTCAAATCTCGGTGCATTACTTTTGGCACAAAAAGTTGGGAATTGTACACTCGAAAGAAAAATCTTCATGTCTTGCATTCTGACAGCAAAGATTCTTCTGATTTCGTGGAAGCAACTGCTTCCAGGCCAGGGAGAGCTGATCGTTGATGCTGTCCCGTTCCATGTTTATGGTGGTGCATCTCCTTAATAAATGTTTTGGATTTACATGAGAATGTGATCAGGATCTGACCTCTGATCAGCAGGCAGAGGAGTGGGGAATCTGAATATGGATTTTGTCAACTGCCAGAATCTTCTGTTCTTGCTAGCATCTAGATGTTAGCATCTTGCTAGTTCTTGCTAGCAGCTAGAATCTTCTGTAGCTTGCTAGCAGGAGAAACCATTGTACTGTGCAGTAAAAGGGGGATTATACTAGTCAAACAGGACAGGACAGACATCTACAATTAAAGAAGCAGTTAAAGGGGGTGGGAAAAAAAGAATGTATTATTCCTGTCTAATCGAAATTTTATATTTTTTTCTGCTAAAGTATTCGATCTTGCTCTTTTCTTTGGGTATCCAACCTTTTTGCAGCAATTTCTCTGAAGCCTGAAGGTAAAAAAGCCCATCGCCACAATACAGTGGAATGTTACTTCTGCTGAAAAAGGCAGTGGCATCAGAAACTGGTATAAAAAAAGCCCTTGGAAGCTTGCAAGCACAAGATGACTCTGGATTGTTAAACATGAAAGTTTGGTCTGAGTTATGCTGTCCCATGGCTAGTTCAGTAGGATGGGAGGATCTGAAGAGATATTATGCAATGGGATACACATGTCACCAGAGCTGAAGCAGTTACATATCTCCACATTGGTGTTTTGGCTTTATCTCATTTTACTTTTGATTCTTTACTTGAATGTTTAACCATGTGGCTACAGATTCTGGCAGGCCCTTTACTAAATATATGGAAAGGGATGGATGGGCCTTAATTTGGATATGATGGAGACAGAGGGATAGGTATTCTCTGCTTAGGTTGCTAACCTGAGTTACTAACTCTCAACTGAAATAGCAGTGAAGGCAAGTTAACCAAATTCATCTTTCTTCAACCATTATTTTAAGGGGAAATAAACAACTCATCTGGGTCGGCTACAGATAACATCTCCTGGCCTCCCATCACCCTATTTCCTTTCTTTCTGATTTGGGTAAGATTTTGAATAACTATCCAATGCAATATATAACTCTGGATTGGATGATAAATTATGAGCTGCTTCTCCTGCTTGTCACATGTTTAAATTATTTATAGCAATAATCAGCTGAACTATATTAATCCAAAAATTGCAAGAAATTTGAGTGTGTATACTTCTGTTCATTTAGATTACTCCAAATAAAAGTTGATTAAAAAGGAGAAGAATAAAATTGAATTCATTTAACTGATTATGCAGAGAAATGTCAATTTCATAGTTTCCTATTGTTCCTTTGTAATTTTTTTACCCCCTCTCATCCTCCAAGTCTTTTTGATAGGTGGGAAACTTTATTTTGTGATGAGAAAATTATATCCATAAGGGAAAAAAATACACATTTCAGTAAACTCATATAAAAATTCATAACTTCATTTCTAGTGAAATCTACAGTCACAGCTCAAACTGGAATCAAGACATTTTCAAAATGGAGGCTTAAATCTGTTTTAAAATGCACATTGAAACTGTGTTTAATTTTGTATTTCTTCTTTTCGATGTTGATATTAAGGCTCTTTTCAATCCTCATTTACACACACAAAACCCCAGAAAACTTACGCTGTCAGGATGCGTGGGAAGTAGGTGGAGCCTGAGGGGACTTGTATTTGGCTCTGTCACAGACTTCCTTCAAATGTAGGATTAGTTATCTACTCTTTCCCCCCGTTTCCCCCACCTAGAAAGTGGGAACAGTAATACTTGCCAGCCTGCTGAGGGCCTCATGAGAAAAAAGTCATCAGAAATGTGTTGACTTAGGGAGTGAGACATGTGGGTCCCTTGAGTTTTGAAATATCTTCTTTTTTTTACCCTGGAGATGTCTTTAAAAGTTAATTTCAACCTGCCAGGGTAAATTTGACGTGTTTTAATGCTGTGACATGTGCAGTGCCATTACAGACATTTAAAGAAATGCTAACCAACTCTTTGGCTTGTCACTGCTGTCAGACCACTTAACACTGCCTTCTTGAACCAAACTCTTATGAAGGCAAAAAAAGCCTCTCTGAACTAGCTCCACTTTAGCTTAATCCCTGCTTTAAAGCAAATGAGCTATAGCTAAAAATCAGCCAAGATTCATTAATAAAGTGAGGAAGAGGAGGCCAGGGAAGGCATGGCTGGTCCCAAGCTGCAGAAAGGCCTTTAGCAGAGACAGTGTGTCAGGGACAGGAATCAGTTCGGTGTTGAAAGGCCTGGGCTGCTCAGTGGGATACAGGAGTTTTAAATAAAAATCCTGTGTCCTGCCTTAAAAAGTCCATGGGAAAAATCCCCCAGACTTTCTAATGTGATAACCTGTGTGCTAGGGGGGTGGGGTGGGATCAATAGCCATTCAGGGTGTGACCTCAGGAGAGAAACTTGTACAAATGAGGGCAAGGTCTGCCTCTTTGCTGCATGGAAACTGTGGCCAAGGACACAGAATTCACTGTGTTTACATCTTGCAATTGCTCTTCAATGTGGAGATGTAAAACTCCTCTCAAAATGTGTCGGTCTCTATGAGCTAGGCAAACGGTTCCCATTAGAAATGGGCAAGGACTTGGAGAATTATTTATACAATGAGGTAGAAAGACAGCCAGTGGTGAGAAGTGTCCAGGTGAAGCAAGGTAACTTGTAAAGCAAGAGTAACTTTCTATGAAAATAAAGAATGGGATTAAAAAAAGCAGTTCCTCCGTAAGAGAGAAGCTGAGATCAGACATTATTACTTTCTGGAAAAAAATATCAAGGTTACAGATGAAGGAGTTAAATCAAAACAGACATGAGACCAAAAGTGACATCTATCAAGGGCTTGTGGAAGGCTTAATAGGAAGAACATGTGAACTTAAATGGTTAGCTGTTGAAGAGGACTTTGACATTACTAGCTTTTGTGAAACACGGTGGCATGGCAAAAATCAATGGGAAACTTTAGTACTTGGCTATAAAACCATAAAGGAAAGAGTTTCGATTTAAGTGATGAGGGAATAGCACCTCAGCCTAGAAAGATCCCCGGAAAGAAAGAATGCAAAATTCTATAGCTCTATGGCAGAGTTCACAAACAGGCTTAAAACATTGCACACAAGAATACAAATACGCTTCAGAATTACCAGATCCAGTATTTTTCACATTCAGACATGAAAGATCATTTTTAATGTCTTAATTATTCCTTTATTCAAAACCTTGTTCACTGAAAGCCTTTTGCTTCCACAGTTCTGCCTTCTGTGATCTGAAAGCCTTCTATCCAAAAATCTGCTCATGTGGAGCTTAATATGATAGCAACTGGCAAATCTTGCGCTCAACTGGCCAGTCCCTTTGGAGGCAAACCAGGTGGCAAACGTAGTTATGCAGGAGGTTGGAACAGATGATCTAATAGTCAGTGCGGTTTCTTACTTAAAATACCTGACTTCTGCCGGGGGATGAATTCAGGTGCAGAAGGAGAAATAGGCTAGAGGCCATCTCTTCACACTGCTCCTGGCCATGACAGGCTGCCCTGCTCTGCTGCTCCCTAACCACATTACAGATGTTTCTGGTCCTGCTTCCCAGGGCTGGCTGCCACTCGGGCAGCAGTTAGAGCAGCAAATTAAACTGCGGAGGAAGGAGGGTGAGGACATGATATATAGACAATCTTCTCATGGTGGAGGTGGGGGAAGCAGTCACATTAATATGTGAAAACCAGGCGTAACGGGTAGAAAAAGAAGAAAAAATAGTAAATGGTGCCAGTTAAAGTGATTGCTTCTTAATGATGTGTGTTATAACAAGAAACGTCATCTGTTAACATATGTCTTTTATGGGAAGCAAGCTGCACTCTAATAGGCAGGAGACATAGTGTCACATAGCTTAAAGTCTGCATGTAACGTCTGTCTTTTTTCTCTTGGAGTGTTCCAGAAAGATCTTGTTGCAAAAGAAACCTTGACCACACAATCGACTGGTTGATTCTTCAAGTCTTCAGCAGCTTATGTAAAAGAAGTACAGACAACCGTAAATTTGTAACAAAGGAGAGTAACTAGCAACTTGCTAGGGAATTTATTTAATCTATATATTCAAGCTGACAGTCCTCTGAATTTCAGTTTGCGCTTCTTGAGAAAGAAGAAAATTTCCATAGGGTTCATGTTACTGGTTGATTCAGAATGCCTATTATAATTGTGAAATATTGGTAGGAATGGATTGAGATATATTCATGACAGTAGGTGGACTAATGGAATTCAGTGACTTTATTTAAAATGTGCAGGAGTTTATTATAATACTGTAATAGAAATGTCATTTACCCTGACGGGAGGAGAGGGAAAAGACCTGTCAATGAATAATAATGAAGTTATTTAAATGTCAACTTTCTTGCAAATAGTTTGCAAAATATAAATTATTCTACATGTTTCTAGTTTTGTTTTCATTTATTACTCAGGGAAGTCAGAGCTTCAGTCCTACAGTTTTGGTATTTTTTATACTGTCAAATTAAATAGTAATAATTAAAATGTTTATCTTCTTGGGTGTTTGCAGAAATCATTCTGCTTTACTGAAAAAATAGGGAGTCTGATTCTAAATAGCTACTGGTAAAATTTGGGATGGATTTAATGGAAGCAATTACAACTAAAATGGTGGGACAGGTGTGAAGTTCAGAACTGAGTCTAAATACTTTGTTTCTGAACATTATTCTTTTAATAAGTATCATCTGCATTTCAGTAACATCCACAATGTCCTAACATGTATCTATTTTTTTTTCCATATTTACAGACTTGCACATATATCAAACCTCTCTACAGATCTTCCTATTTCAAACTCATCTGGACTTATTTTGACTTAGCCTGTAACTGTACCAAGCCAAATCAAGCCAGAATGAAACAATTTACAGAGGAATTTAAATTAATTTGATGAAATGTATAAACACCACCACCCCCCCCCCCCCCCCCATTTGAGAAACCATTGCAACGTGCACGTCTACACAAGAGCTAATAAAATAGGGCTTACTGTTCACTCATTTACATATAGTTATTTCAGTAGCTGTGACTTTTCAGCAGATAGTTCAGAAGGTATGGAGTTTCATTTTTGTGTTTTAAGCTCTACAAGTCCTGGGTTTACTCCTTTCAGATGATTTATCCAGGCATTTGCTTGCTGTGCTCATGTTATACAGATGCACTAAAACTGAGTTCTCTCTGTAGAGCTTCAGAAAAGCAGCCTACCACACAAAGTGTGGAAGATGTTGGTTGATACATATCCATTCCCCTTCAGATAACTGGGATTGAATTTGTTGATCCTACACTGTCGTTACTGCCTACACCCTGCTGAGGTGCATCCGTCTTTTGCAATACTTCCAGGTTAGGCTGGCTTCCTGGATGGCCAAACGGCTGATATGTTTTCGTGGGTTAGGAGTCTTGTGCTGCTTTGTACACCCATGTAATAAGAAAAATGAAGATCTTATTACCTAGGCTCTTAATCAACGCCTGTTTATATACGTATATATAACAGGAAAAAGATGAATGCAGGTTGGCGATACCCCTAGGTTAGATCCCAACAGAGGCTTCACATGTACGCAGTGTTTCATTTGATGCAATTATTTTGTTCCACTGCTCTGTGTGTGTGTATCTGTCACCATTTCTTTGTGTTAAAGCACTTCTAGGTGCCTATCTGCTGTTGTATAACATTTATCTCCTTGTTAAAGTGGTGTAAGAGAAAAAAACAACTTGTAACTGGGCAGGTAGAAGGACTGGCTATTGCTAATTTAGAACATGTTAATGAGAGTAAGATCTAATAGTAGCTCCTTTGATTGCTTGTGTATTTGTTCATCTGCAAAAAATTATGTTTTTCTAAGCTTTCCAATCTTTCAGCTGCTTTTATAGATGTTGACAGAAGAACACACTTCCATCTGGATATAACGTTACCTGTAAATAAATCTATGAATGCAAAATAATTGCCTAGAGATTTGAAGTAAGAAATGGCTGGCAATTCTGACTAAGATTACCATTTGCAATAGGCCTTCAACATCTGTTTGCCTGTGCTGTGGCAGGGGTACTTTTCTTTAACAATTTCAAAACAAGCTTTATGTGTCAGATTTTCTTCACTCTTATCCCCTTTTGAAGGGTCCCATTTTGAAATCACTGTCACTGGTATAAAGAAGAGCTGCATTACTTCATTAATATATTTTTTTCCTAACTCATCAGGTCAGATTTAGTCCTTACAATCTTTACATGTCTTTCAGCCCAAACGTCACAAAGAATAGGTTTTGGTTTTTAGGCAGATCGCAACAGAAATATTAATTTCTGAGAAGGCGGGGTGGTCAGGTGGACAAGGTAACCAAAGTGAACCAGCAGTCCTTGGCAGGGCTGTGTTCAGCATCCTGCTGTGCCTCCCTTCACCTGAATACTGGAACATCTCTGAAATATTCAGTAGCAGAAATAACCATAACAGTATCCTCCTTCTCAGCCCACTGAGGAAATAGCTCGGTTAGTTTATATGTGCTCCAGAGAGAGCTGACTTTATAAAGGGAAAGATCAATCAGTACATGAGAATTTGATGTTAATGTTCTAACCAACAAAGGTCATATATGCGCACAGGGCTGCATATGTTTATTGAGGAGGGAAAGGAAAAAGCTATGGCTGGAAACCATAGGTCAATTGTTATATGACCAGGACAGATACCTGCAAATGCTTCGATAAAGTTCCTGAATAGAAAGAATCAACTTTAATGAAAATCCACATTTTAGTGCAATTCATCTTGACGGGTAAAACCCCAAGCTGCTGCTGCCTTGTTTTATTCATGGACTAATTGCAAAATCTGAAATCCCAGAAGCTGTGGTATGAATGTAGGTGTGGAATCTGATCCAGAAATTAAAAAAAAAAAAAAAAATATATTGTAGACATTAAGTCTCTTAAAATACCTTTGTGAATTTATCCATTGTTTCCCAGATAGGAGAGAACCTGGAAATAACGGGTGCCTAGGGTTTACTTTAGAATGACTGGTTATGGAGTGATTAGCAGAAGGGAGAATTCATGTTACTGCTTGCAAGTGAAGTTCTGTATGGACCCATTTGTACATTTTAAAGACAAGATGCAGATTTATTATCTGAAAGAATACAGTTATACTTTTAAATGTCTCTATTACCCAGATCCATGTCACTTTTCTGCAATTTGTGGATACCAACTATACTGGTTTGGGCTGATTATCTAAATCCCTGCATATTAGGACATAATTCAGGCAAGCATGAGCTGCATAATGAACAAAACCTCTGCTGATAATTGATCTTGGTTCCAGTCACATATTAAGGAACTCTGTTCCTAGATGTTACGGGAACTCTGCATAGCCTTGTTTGTTCATTTGTTTTGTTCTTCCCCAAGACATGTAGTCAGTGTCTCTGTGGGCAACCCTCATAACAGAAATATATTTTTTTCTCTACTGAATGGTGGCTCTTAAAGCAAGAATAAAGCCTATGTGTCCATACTCTCTGCTAGTCCATGTGAAAAAGCCATATAAATTGTAGGAGTAATGCTCATGTAGTTAGGTTTTCAAAAGGACATCAATGTTTTTTGCAGAAAACTGAACTCCAGTTTCATTGAACAATCAGCTGGAGCAGCTACTTTGGAATATGCTGAGAAAAGACTCTTATCTTAACAAAATTAGTCTAAGCTTGGAGTATACAATGAATTGATAACTTTAGTCTCTTGCTGTCTGCTATTTGGCATTTCTGACAATCATTATCATAGTCTATATGCAGAATTTGCATTTCTTATTGTACATGTTTATTTTAAAATTCTTTGGGAAGTTGCTGGTTTAATTTTTCCTAATCTAATTTAAATGCAAATTGTAAGTAGTCACATGATGCTGTGTGTATATAATTAAGTATCATTATATACTACATGAATCATTCAAAAAACTCTAGAGAGCCATTCCACTATGTAAAGCATGACTTATATTGAAAAGCCGCCAAGTGACTTGTGGTTTTATGATTAAGTGTTTGTGCTTACAAAAACTCTTTTTGAATTGCAGGTCAACAGATTATGGGACAACATATGAGAAACTGAATGATAAAGTTGGTCTGAAGACTATTTTGAGCTACTTGTATGTTTGCCCAACAAACAAACGTAAGGTAGGTGATAATGTGGTTGGCTCATTTTGAGTTTGATGCAATTTCCGTCCTGGTGATCTCTCCCAGTTTCCTCAATATGTGTTACTATTTAAATGGCCAGAAACTCTCTCTTGCTGTCTCCCTCCCCTTGAAAAAATATGTAGCTTTACCAAAATATAAACCAGCTTGTACCACCTATAGTACCTACCAGTGTACTTTAGGGAATATACTTTAGCAAAAGATGGCCATTAAATGGATAGGCATAATAGGTATCATGCATTTCATTGTTTGCTTACCTTCTGGATGGTGATGATTTTGTTGTCTGAAAGTGAGAGAGACTCATTAAAATAGCAGAAATGCATCTACAGTGGCCGGATTGTATGTAACATCATTTGTCTTTTAAGTGCTCCCAATAGTGAACTGAACAGAATTTGCCAAATTCCTGCAGAGAAAATTCCTTCTGAAGCCCAGAAGGTTTTAACCATGCAAGCACCCTACTGACTAACAATTTACTAAGAATTTATAATGCTGACATATTCATAAAAGTCATCTGATGCCTTCTTTGAGATATGTTTTTGACAAAATTTTTGTAATTTGGAGGTATGCAACAGGAAGTGACAAAGTACAGTTCATAATGATGATGAAGACTTGTGTTCTCACATATACTAGCATATGGATATGCTAGTAAATAATGTGTTAAAAGACTCTCCTTCACATGCTGTTTAAAAAAGGGTTTAACTCTCATATTTGGTAATAAGCAATCATTACTACTGGTGTTTTGGTGTGGAAGCTAAGAATTAATTTAAATCATCCTGAAATTACTAACAATTTAATTTCAGATTTCCTCATATGTTGGTCCAGAAAAAAAAAAAAGAAAATAAAATCAAAATGTGATTAAATAAATAGCAGCAGTGACACCATTGTCCTCTTGACTTATTAGCTGTGAGGCTACAGTGCACACACAGTGTGTGGAAGGCCCAACTCCAGCTCTTTATCAGAGGGAGTATGAACCTGGCTAGGGTAGTTTTCTCTCCTTGCTTCCTGTCCTAGTGGATAGGTCGAGTTATTACAGGCAAAACTGAATTGCATCAGCAGAAAATGCTAGTGAAGACTCATCTCTAAAGGAGGCTGTGTATATTTGGGCAGCTGAAGTCACTATGATGCTATTTTCATTATACGGAAACATTTATGTATTCTTTGAAACAAACTGTGAAAGGAAGAGGAAGCTGTCCTAACCAGAGAGGACAATGCTATAGCTTTGTTCTCTTGTAGTTCATATGTAACTCTCTGTTCAAAAGAAACAGGCACTTCCAAGCGTGAACCTTTTGACCTACTAAGAAATTGACCCTAGGATGAAACAAATCATGTCCTAATGACACCTACTTTTCTTCAATTGACTGTAAGTGGAAGTCCGTACCACCAGCTGAAGTGTAGATATGTGACAGGGTACACTTCATCCTACCCTCTACTCCCCCACCTGAGCCTGTGAATAATGTTTTGTTCATAACCAAGGAACCTTTGACTGATGTTTAATGACTTTCTTCCTTCCCCTGGTAAAACAGTGTTTGCAAACACTGGAACATAAAACTAGAGTGGACTTTTGGGATCATGCATTTCACTTCCTGGCTACAGGCAGCTGCCTCATGTGGTCCTAACAAGACAGCTATCAAGTGCTCTCTCAATGGTATTCTGATTAATGGATTGTAGCTGTGGAATTCCAATCCTTACTTATTCTGATGAATTTAGGTTTTGCTGGAAGGCCCTCAGAAAAAAAGAAGTTGGCTACCACTTACCTTTGTAACGCCACCTGATTGATTCCTCATTCCTACCTACATTGCTATGGTTATACAAGACTGGAAAAAGTGTAGGGTGGAGAGATAAATTATTTTAATCGAAACAAACAAGAAAAAGTATGGGTTTAAGTCTCCTGATGAAAGCCAGGATTAAATTATTAAATTGGGATTAAATGGTCCCAAATTAGTGGAGAGATGTCATCTCATTGCAGATGACCCTTAATGAAGATATTAAGCTTTTCACTGGAAGCTAAAGAATGAAATTATCAGATCACTCAAATGTACTTCAGGTTTGAGTTTTGAAAGGTTGGTCTCCTGGCACAGAAACTGCGGTGTTGAGGGTATATATATAATCATGCCTGATGTTTGTTGGAGAGTAATAATACTGTTCTCTAGAACTAAGAAGGGTTTTAGCTGGGCAAAATCTGCCCAATTCCTTAGCTATTGTGGTGCAGAGAAACCTAAGAAGAAACTAAGTGTTTTGCAAGCATGTTAAGCCAACTTAAGCGCAGGCTGGCTCTGAAAATCCTTTGCCACCTCTGGCTGCACCTTCCCACTCCCTTCCCCACACTGCCACCCTTGTTTGCGTAGCCATCTGGTGAGCTGGATCGAGGACTAATCTGCCTGAAAACTAATCCTTTCCAGCTCAAAAAGCAAATAGATGAAAGGAAAAAGCTTTCAGGTGGAAGGGTGGAACTGCCTGTTCTGGCAGTAGACTGCACTAAAGTTGGCCTGTAATCAATATGGGACAGTGCCAGAGGAAAGCTGCAATACCTGGGAAGAAAGGACCTATGTAATAGTCTAAGATCGAATTTTCCAAAACTTATTTCAGCAGGAGCAGAATTAGGCTTGCAGGGAGAATTTTTGGAGGCCTTGCTTATGCTGTCTACTTCTCTAGAACATCAGACCATTCCTTCAATAAACATTTAACTTTAGGCACCTGGCTAGTCTCCTGTGATTAAGAGGGCATGGGGAAGAGCGTGTAGAGCTATATTATATTTCCACACTAAAAATACTTCCACAGTGAAAGCAAAAATACTAAAACTCAGGGCCTTTATCATACCTGCTGTGGAATGGAAAGCAGAAGGAAACATATTTACAAATTTTGCCACCAAGAACATTTTCAGCAAAAACCTATGCATCCTGAGAACCTCATTTTTTTTTTTTTCCTTCCCCTGAAATTCTGATAACACTGTGGGAAGCTCTGGTTACTTTGAAAGTTGCATCTTGTTTCACTAATGTGGGCCGGGTGAGTAGCTGCAGATGTTTTTTTTAAATGTAGCACTGAACTACTCTAAAATCCATGAATTTTATAACACTCATACTGTTCATGTGAAGGGTTTATACACTGCTGCAGTTAATACTGGGCAAATATTAACAGCGTATTTTCCCTAAATATTTGTTATATGTGGTAAGTGATTTTTCTGACTGCACCTGCAGCCTTCGATGTTCTTTGTTCCACAAGGCATTCCTTAGCAGAGGAAAAAGGCTTCTTCAGTAGTGGAAAAGAAATGGTGCATTTTTTTTATCTTGAAGCTATTGGACAAAAGACCTTGCTACAACAGTGATTCATTAGTGGGGCCAGCATGTAGTTAACTTACTGAAGCTGCCTTCTTTAGGAAAAAAAATACCCTTTTAGCACATGCTTAACTTTTAGGAATAGACCCATTGAAACAGAAGGTAAATGTTGAAATTTGCTGACTCAAGACCACTGCTTCTATTGAAAAAACCAAGTGTATCCTGTATGTAGTCTTGTCTGTTCCTTGCAAAGCAGACCAGTTGGAACAATGAACTGTAGAATGCATGTAATTGGATTTATTCAAATAATTAATAGATTTGTTCATGAATTTCTGATGACTTTCACATTCTGGAAAAGAACAAACAGCAGCATGTGTTGAATAAATTGTTTGTTATAATTTATTTGCTCTTCTCCATCTAGAAAAAAAATGTATCTATAAACACACACAATTTGCAGAGCTTCCCACAGTCTATGAATGCCAATTTCTTTCTAAAAGCTTCCAAATTCCAATTCTTGTCTCTTTATTGGACAAAATTAAATCCTTTAACCAGACATTTCAGGCAATGTCATATTACAAAAGGGTGCTTTGAAAATAAAAATGGGAACAAAGTCAACCATTATTTACAATTTAAACTGATGACCTAGTGCTGTTGCTTGGTATTTTTCTGAATTACAGTATTTTCTTAAGGAAATTACAGAAAATGGTGAGTAATATAGCAATGTATAAGCCCTGGCAATAAGAGAGGTGGAAACCCTGTTTTTCAGTATTCTCTCCTTTCACTGAATTACTGTACTACCTGGTCGTATGCCTGATGACACAGATCAGGGGGGGAAAAATTGTAATGCATGGATCTTGCCAAAGACACAGAGCCTGTTTGAGTATTTGTCAACAAGTCTCTAGAAGAGAGAATCCCCAATGTGCAATAAATCCCTAGGCTTAGGTATGTCAACATCGGTTTATTTGTTAGGTTTGTAGAGCCTTTTGTGAGAGGAAATAAAATTATTTAAATGCTTCTACATGAAGAGATAGTGTTTGGGAATAATGGACTGGTGGATTAAAAATTAAACTAAAATAGAAATCCAAGCTGGTATCTTGAAAATCTATTTTCGCAAAAGTTTGTCATTCACTGTCCTAGAAACTCAGATGCACTAAGTTTTATGTTCTTTCTTTATAAAAGCCTTTCAGATACATTGCTTTTAAACATTGCATGGAAAATCATAGACCTGTGCAAATAAAAAGTGAATGAGTGGTGGTGGGGACTCTACAATTGGTTTAACTAGAGGTTTAACTAGAGGTTTAACTAGAGGTTTTCTTTGACTCATAAAGTGCTGCTGGCTAATTTAGACACTGTATCCTCGTACGAAGCACACCGTATTCTTTGCAAAGAGCCAGTTTGTGCAGCCCATTTGTCCTTTGTACTTTCAAACACCTTGTATCTGTGTATTTCCAGTTAATTAATAAAATTCTGGGTGATAGTATCTGCCAGCAACTTTTATGCTATTAATAGGAAGAGTGCATCAGATATTTCCTGTGGGTTTGAATTTTTGTGTTAGTTTTTGTTTTGTTTTCTCTCCCCCTTTCTTTCTGCAGTTCTGCCTTGAATTTTCCCTTTATTCCTCCGACTGTTCAGATTTTAATTGCTGTGCAGTATGGTGTCCTCTTTTCTTTCTCTCTAAAGATGAATGGATTACAGATGCTTTCCTTTTCTTTTATATTTACTGGTCGTGATTACCACCTTTATCACAGTGTATTAAGCACTGTCCTGTTGTGTGTAGCTCCAAGATAACAGATATTTATCATAAATACAATTACATGGGTTTCAATGCTGGCTAGATCGCTACCTACTTCAAATTCATTTCTGTTAATGAGTTTTAAATGAAAGGATATGGAAGGAATGGCGGCCCAGCCTTCTGTTCATTCTATCATTGGGTGGTGGTGGTGGAGAGAATAGTTGGCAAATGTTTCTATCTGTCAAGACAGGAGAAGATTTACCCTTATTAACTGAAATGGGAATGATTGAGTGCTACTTTGTATCCTGTGGTATTAGCGGAGTTCATTTGCTTCAGGGAGGTTCTGGTTTTGGAATGTAAACTTCCCAGTTCTATAAAGGGTAAGACCCAGAACTGTGTGCTTTACACTGGCCTTTGCACCTGCTCTCCTGAGAGTTGGGGAAAATGTCTGCAGAGATGAACAGTTCCACCTGACATTGCTGTTTCTCTAGAAGCTGCTACCCTCAGTTGCTAAAATCATATTGGGAGCACTTCTAAAAATCCTCTCTCTGATCTGTCTCACCATGGAAGCTTTCAGAAGTCTGATGCGATGGCAGGTCTCGATTTTTTTTTTTTTTTTTTTTTACTCAAGGAAAAACAGTTATTTCCAGTGGTGTCCTCCTTGTAGGCCTCTATAAATCTTAGTGTAAAAACTATCAGTTTATATTGAAGAGGTTAGAGCTCAGCAGAGCTCTAAGCACACTTCACTGTAGACTGAGCTAGATCCTGTGGCTGTCAAGGGGTGGCATCCTTAGCAAATTAGGCACAGTGGGAGACCCAGGGTCTACGGTCGATCAGTCATGCCAATAGCCCAAAATGTTATTGCAGTCCACTCTTGCAGAGATAAAATCAATTATTCTGTTGCTCTCCTCTTTTCATTTGGAAGGAAAGGTCCTTGTTAGCTGCAGGCTGTGAGTGCAGCCTTCAAAGAGACAGTCATGAGACCAAAAAGGCATTGTCTCACAGATGTGAATGGTGGTTTTGGTTTTTTTTTTTTTTTTTAAATGATGAAGTGCCCGGGAGATTTCAAGGAGATGTTTAATGAAAGTCTTTTTGTACCTTTTGAAAGGGAAGAACCACATTGTACTGAAGTGTTTTACATAGATCGAAATATAAATTTCATCAAATGAAAACTTCTGTTTGGATTAAACCCTGTATAGCATAGGAAAGTATATGAAGAAGCCCCCAGATTTGTTTTAAATGTCTCCTACGCTATGACCACAGATGATGATTCTTCATAGCCTCATCTTTTACTTCAGAGACAATATTTTGGAGGGAGGGAGTCAAGAAAATGTGGGGTGGGATTCATCCACTGGTTTTGCTAATCTGATAGGCAGTTTGGGGTAGATAGCACTACACACACTTTTTCTCCAATGGTCTTCCACTGGGAGAACATAGGGGTTCTTCCTCACTTGTATTTCTTCTCTAAATACAGTGGTCTAAAGCTGTTCCATTCAGCAGTTTTGGCCTAAGATTTCACCTCCTGATCAGAAAAGAGTTGAAATCCTGAACCTACAAGGGTCAGAATTATTATCTTGGACTGCAGGGGTGGTTCAATGGACTTCTGATAACACTATAACATGTAAACAGTTCACCAACCACAGGAAGAGGGATGTCTCACCCCTTGAATTAAGACATTTTTCATTTTCTGCAATTCCGCAATAATGATGGAATAATAACCATTGGTGGTGACGGGAAAGTCTTATATCCTTATGATAAAACATCTATTACAATTTTCACTTCTGCTTGCAATATCTTTAGATTCAAGACTAATGCTTCTACCTGCACACCAGATAATCAAATATAGACTCGATTTCCATTTCAGAAGACTGTCTTTTCTGCCCCCCACTCCTTATGAAAACTAGGATAAAGCCAAAAATTTTTTTTAATGGTTTAGAAAGGTAGATTGTTCCTCATATCTTTTGGTTATGATCTAACACAGCTGCAGTTCAGTAGAGTTTCACTGGAGTCATTGAAGACCTGTAAAGTGGCAGTGACTGAAGAGCTGGTGCTGTATTGTTGGTCTTTAATACTGAGTTCATGGGAAACCAATAATTAACAAGCATTTGGTCCATGTTAACAAAGTGAAGGCAGAATCTCATCTTTCAAAGTGAATATTTTGACTTCTAAAGTATCTGGCAGCATTCACTACCAAACTTTCTGATTCATGGCTATACTATATGACAGCTCTCACAATAGCCATTACACGCAAAGCCCTTGCCATTATTCTACATCCATATCTCTTCTTGGATATGAAGTGAAATCAAAGCCCATTTATTCTGCTGCTGCTCTTGTAAGCCTATCAAAAATAGTGGCAGTTTTGACATTTTCCCTCTCAAAGTAGTACTACAGTATGCTGTTGTATCTCACAGAAGTCTCCAAGGGCACACTGAGTGTTGAAAGTAATGATAGGGAAGTATGAGCTGTGGAATTCAGCTTTAGAGCTAAGATTCACCCAGGCTGAGGAGGGTTTCAAAGGTGTTCTTTCCATTCTGACTCTGACCCCTGTTTTCTACAAACTGGACAGTTAAAATTTATGCAAGATAATCTCTTATTGAATGCCCTTCAATTCTTTTATCCCTTTTTAATTCCTCAGCGATTTACCAAATATTTTGGAACAGATGATATCCCTTTTGGCAAGGGAGGATATATGCCAGCAGCTTAGAGAGCAGAGGAGCTATATGTTGTTAGTTGCAGCCCACATACAGGCAGCTAGGATTGACGGTAGTGCAAGAATGTGTCTAACTACAGAGCAGACCTGTCTTATTGTCAAAGTTGTAGCTCTGTCTATTTCCATAAGTAAGACAGGCTGTTTAAACCAGGAAAAAAGCCAGTTGCCATAATATTGTTTTTTTTTTTTCTATGAAAAACTAGCCCCAAGCAGTTGAAAATCAGCTTGTTCAGTGTCCCATAAAGTTGGACTAAAAATATGTACAGCAGGGTTGTTTTCATTTACTTTCTGGATTTTGAGCCATTAAAGATACATACCTAAATCTCACTTTTATATCGTTTCACTGCTGTGTTGTGGTAGTAATATAGTTCTTTGGTCATGAAATGTGGAAATTGTCTTGTTACTATATGACTTCAGAAGTTGGGCTTAAAGGAAAAATAGCATGATACTGTGGCATAACCATGTGATTGGTTTGTTGGGGATTGGAACTAATAACGTAAAAAATAACACATGTATGAATATTGACCACAGGAGCTCTGAACTCAACCCTCCCTTGTTAGGCCTGCAACAAAGTCATATGTAGTATCTGTTAATGAGCAGATAGTGTAATCCGTACGGCATGTTTACGAGCAGATTGTAATTGCTCACTCCTTCTGTAGTCTAGATATGTTATTATGAAGAAATGAATGATTAAATGACAGGATACTTGAGTGTTATACCTTCTGTCTAGCTGTACTTGGAGTCCAAGGAGAAGAAAGTGAAGAAAATAAACAAGAAAAATATTCTTGATTATGAAACTTCCGATTGATAAATGCTGGTAATTGGCAGAGAGAGGGGCATGATGGCAAAGATTAATGGATGTATTTAGAAAGTTGTCTACTGCTAACAAAATGTGGAATTTGACTTGTGTGCATATAGCATCAGAACAGAGACCAACAAGTGATGACTCATATATCATATCGAGAGTAACAGGTCACTGAAGAAGCAGCCAAGCTTCTTGGACAAAATGGGAATAATTCAGTGTCTGGTATGGAAAAGATATTGCAAAAACTGTAAATGAGCTTTTTCCTTTTCATGCTACTAAGTGAAAGGTCTAGGTTTCTTGTTGCAGGGACAGAGAGAGATTTCCCAGAGCCAGAAGAGGGGGGAAAAAATCTTGAGTCAAAGATAACACAGGACAGAGAATTCAAGGGTCAAAACTTACTGAAAATAAGGCACTGTAATCCATATTTTTCTCTCTTGAGTCTTTTGATTCCCATTTCTCCACCTCTGTTTCATTAGAAGCAAAAAAAGGATTAAAACATTTAGGAAGTGCATATAACTTGGGGAGCAAAGAAAATACAATGCCTACTGCAGCTTGGAGAATAATGGTATAGAGAGGCGGGGGGTAGGAACACACAGAATTATCCTTATGTTTACCATGACTTGGCTTTCAGATGGATACAGGTCTCCCACAAATTTGCACAAACCCGGTTTTCCTGTGGAGAAGTCTCTTCTACTATATTTGGAAGTACTCAATTGTGGTCAATTGTTCTTTAAAGGCAGGATTATTTTAGGGATAAGTGACAGCAAAGGCAAGAAAGCTGATGAGAAGTGTAGCAGTGATAACGGCAATAATTGGAGACAGTGCTGAGGGTGGTGTAGAGAAATTGACATTAACTAAGTAGATCAAATTATGTTCATAAAGAACTATTGGAGGAGTTCTTGCTATGTGTTCTGATACAATGGATCAAGCCCTAGACCACTGTTTCCCAAGCATTTTTTCATTGATAGGGGAGGGTAATCAGACCATGGTGAGTATTCAGGGCATGCTCGTACCTTCACACTGTTTTTGTGTACCTTTGCTAAGAAGGACATGTGAGGATTTGAGAGAAATACTTGGCAGTAAATTTTGAGTGTGGCCAACTGTTCCCATAGACTTGAGAGCCAATACATTGTTTTGTTGCTTTTTCTTAAACTGCCAGTGCAGTTAAAAAACTGGAGGTGGTGGAATATTCTCAAAAGATAAGACATGTTTAAATTAACACATTTTTTGACAAGAAAGAATCAAATTTATGAAGTGTTCTATTGCATATAGAATGTTATGAATAATGGATTTTGCTATTTAGAGAAAGAAAAATTTCATATTGATTGAAAGCACTTACTCCTATTCAAACCATTGGTTTTTTTTCCTGCTGAGGTCATCCAAGGCTTTTCTGTCTTGGAGAGATTAATGTGAAATTGACAATGTTTTTGGGGTGAAAAGCTAAAATAATTTTGTTTTGAAACATTTCTACTTTTAAATTATTAAGAGATTTACCAAGATAAATCCTACTGAAAACAATGGAACTTAATAATGATACTTAAATTACATTCTTAATCACTTTGCTGATTCTTTCGTTGTTAAAAGTGTGCCCTTAACAGTTTCAATACAGTAAAACACTGAATTCTCCTCTGCACATATGTATTTAGGTCTCTGTGTACACATAAAACCTCTTCACAGTCTCCAGACCCATATACCTAATTACTTCATCAGAGGAAATAAGGAGAATTAGAAGGGAATTCGGTGGACAACAAATGGCAAGGGAAAAAAGAGGGGAGAATGATACTAGAAGTTTAAGCAATTTCTGAAAGCTGAGCAATTTAGATGTAGCAAGAACTTTCAGACATTAGTCCCTTGGGAGGACAATCTCCAGGGATATGCACAAAGAAACATGAGAATAAACTGTAATCTGGTACTTGCATCCCAAATTCCCTATGTGCAGGTATTTCTCAGGGTTTTGTCTCTCTTGTTGAATGATGAGATGCTTACGTGCTTGTGTGAATATTTTTTTCCACACAGACAGTCCAAAGATACAGAGAGAAAACAATGGGATATATTCTCCATGAAACTGCACGGTTAACAACAGAACCTGCCTCATGTTTTGATAACTAACCTTGCTCGAAAATTAGGAGGTGTATCTTCAGCAGACAAGGTTAAAAAAAAAATCACCTTTCCCTGTTTTAGGGCTTCTTTGCACAGTAAACTGCACGAAGTTTTAATGTTATTTTGGTGTGTTGTGTTTTTTTAGCCTGAATATGTTTTAGAGGATTTAGCCTTGAGCACGTGGTGTGGATGCTGGGCTCTCTGTCTGTTTGCTCAGAGGTTCAACACTTTCTGTGAACTCTACTCTTGAGCATGTTGTCTGATCTGGATGTAGCTTTCTGGTAAAGACAATCCACTAGTAGTTCCTTAATAATAGGCATGGCAATGGGTTTACAGCTGTTTCTGGACATTATGCAGGACTGAGGATTTAATATCATATTATTGTGACTCATCATTCTGCATCAAGCCCAAGTTTCTTCTGTCCTATTTATAAGTTAAGAACTTTGGAGGTAGAGGGTTTTTCTCCATGTTTGAAGAGCATCTGTTCCTTTGGGCTCTGGTGCACAACTTGTCTCCCATTTATTACCATTATTAATGGTAAATAATGAATGTGATAGCACAGCAAACCTGAAGGACAGCAGTCTGTTCTTAGTATTTGGCACTTAGGGAAGAAATGCAAACACATCCATATGCCCTCCCTAATGTAATGTCGTTCAGCTCCCCGAAAGTAAAGAACAATTGCAGATGAACCAGAGGAAGCCAGATAGTATCAGCTGGGGAAGAAAGCTTAACAGTTTCTCTGCCTACATCTTGAGACCCTCAGTCATTTATGGATTTTGTGTTAATAATTACTTGAGAAGAAATATTGTCAGTCTTAGTTTATGAATGAGATCAAATGTATGTTTTGCTAAGGTCAGAAAATAATCAGCTGCAAAGACAGGAATGGAACACAGGATTTTGGTTGAAATCCTAGCCATAAAATCATCTTTTCTCCGAATTAATGTAATTCTGGAAGATCTGATCTCCTTTTATACCATTCCTTTCTGGCAGGGAATCCCAAACTGCACCCCATCCATGCAAGTTTGTACCCTTCATTTGTATTGCTAAAAAAAAATAAATATTTTCACCACAAAAAAAGAACAGAAAGGAAAGAAGTAAACATCGTTCAAAGGCTGCTTGGGAGAAGAGTAGCACTAGGCCATTGCAGAGGGATAGAGGAAGCTTAAGTCAGTCATCCAATGTAGCAATGGGCAAAGTTTACAAATCATCTGCTGCTCCAGACCCCTGTGTATCTAACACCAGTGTCCACTGCAATATTCCTTTTTTATCTTGAAAATAAATAAATTTCTCCCACACCTTTTGAAATACGTCTGGCATTTCGAACCTTGGAGCCGAGAGCTATCTTCCAAGTCACGTGCCTTGTTAAAGTGTTTCACCATTCTCTTTTTATAATACCTCTACCAGCAAAACTCTTCCATATGTTCCAGGATGCCAAACCTTTCCTTTTGCTACTGTTTCAAGTGTGTTACTGACATTTACAAGCTCTCACAGGAGCATTCAGTCAATTACCACCAAAGACTTCCATTGTTCCAAGGAGACTGACCTTTCCCCTTGGGCACCAATTAAAATCTATTACTTTTATTCCCATAGCGGTTGCTGTAATTGGAGCTCTGGCTCTTTGCCAGGTAGAACTCTTTGGGTTTTCGTCTCATTTTCTTTATTACTGAAACTTTGCTAAAGATAGCAAGAGTGAAAATTCCAAAACATATGTATATACTCTAGGGAAAACAACATAATTTTAATGAAGCTTTTAAATTAATCTCCATTTCACTCATCATCAGGAGGATAAGAAAAATCCAAGTGAAAGAGTAGATATGTTTCACATGATGGCATGGCTTGCTTGCTTCCTTTTTTTGTTTTCTTCCTTCAGCTAACGTGCTCCAATTATTCTACAGCAGAGATTTGCCAGCAACTGAAGGACAAACACGCTGTGGGCCTTGCTAGTACTTAACTACTGTGCTCTGAAAGCTGAGGGGAGAAAGGTGGAGAGCTGTGTACCTGCCAAGTGCCTTGAGCCTCAAGGCCTGTCCTTTCTTGTATTACAAACTACTAGAAACAAAGACTGTAAATACTTCATTACTAGTAGCAAAGCTGTATATTGTGGTTAAAATTCTTGCTGTAAAGTTATATTTTCATGCTTATTAAGTCTTTCCACCAACTTATGTTTCCTCTTTCAGTTGGAATTTGTGAGGGTAGAAGCAAATGATGATTGAGTATGGATGGTTTTTTTCTATTGAAGATGCCTGTCTGGAGAGCTAGTCAGACATCTGCCAGAATATGTTTTTTGTGAAAAATCAGGATTTTGAAAAATGTGTTCAGGTGTCTGCTTTTTGTCATCTCTTCTTGTTTGGGATCTTTGAGGTTGTATGAAAACTTTGTATGTTCAACTTATTACCAAACCTTCAACACTTCTTAAGGAAAAAAGTTATACGTTTTCTTGATATTTATCACAGAATGCAATTCAGTTTTAAGACCAGCATAGTATACAGGCTTAAGGTATAGATGGTTGGGTATAGAACAGACATTGGTAAGTTGTCCAGAGGTTTCTAAATCATTACGATGATGAAGAATTCTGAAAAATGTAGTGCCTATCAGTTTGCACAAGTCTAATTACAAAAGAATTTGACTTGCTTAGAAAATGGCCATGTTGTGTATAAGCCAGTATAATACCTGCCAGTATCTCCTTGTCTGATAACTATAGAGCGAATTCTGGGTCCTTTTGCTTCCTGTTTTTGCTATAAGGCAGTCTGTTTTGGTTGCTTATTCACTTGTTTTGCTCAAGTCTTTTAATATTCTAGTAAGTTAGTGGACCATACTTTGACATTTTTGTGCAGAATAATTTCCGTGCCTCCATGTCCAAGTCAAATAATCATCAAGACTTTCACTTACCAGCTGACACCAAATAACTTTACACCTGGTGACTTAGATAAGTCACAGGTGGTTCTAGGAATGTGTGTGGGTAAGATCAAGAATTAATTTTTGCTTCACCTACAAAACTGTATGGTACCTTGAATAACTAGAGCTATGAACAATGCTTTTCCTGGGCCTATATTCTTCCTTTAGTGGAATTTGATGAGACATTAAATTTCCTTCTGCACAGTGACTTGAAACCGTCCTTTTTTTTCCCCCCACTAGATGGGATTTAAATGAACCAAACCTGTGAACATCCACTGAGTAGCTTCACTGTTGAGAAGGAACAAGAGATAAACCTTTCTTCTCTGGTCCAAGCAGGATCCCAGGTCCTAGGAAAGAGTTGCTTGTGCATTTTGGTTTCACATGTATCTTTTATCTTAAGGTTTCCATCTCTCTGCAGATTCAGAGAACCACTTTTCCACCACTTTCCCTAGAACAGGTCTACCAATAATTAGAGGTACTGACATTCCTTTATACTATTCCGGACTTTTAATGCTCTTTCTGTTTGCTTGTTTGCTTTTGCCAGTTCTAGAGGTTGTTTTGGATGTGAATCAGGCTCAAGATTGATTTTTATGTCTAATAAACCTGGAAAAATAAAACTTTCTGAACTGGGGGCTTTATTAACTGCAGTAACAGATTTGTCAAGCCCTGCTAGATACTATTTCATATATTATGGGGAAATAAAAAATATTGAAAAGTAAGAATAAAAAGTATTTTATAGAAAGGTTTCAAATTTCCCTAGGGATAAACTAAAATCCCTACCTATTTCTTTTTTTTTTTTTTTTTTTCCTGGCCGTCAGAAGAGGTAAGTAAAAGATTATGACTTAGGAGGCAACCCCCCAGGGATGAATGCAAACTTTCTATCATCTGAAGCCAGCAGGAGGCAACTAGGTTTGCATGATAAAGAGGCAGTTTGTCATCTGTGCCATTATGTGCTTTAACATTAACATCCAAAGCAACACCAGTTAATTATTAAGTCTTTTTATATGGGGGATAAAAATGACCTTGATTCATTATAGCCAACATAAAGAGAAACTGAAGTTTTGAGGCTTTCCTGTATGCTTGCTAAAAGTTTCCCTCATAGCTGAAGAGAACCATTGAAGATGATGGTGGAGGTAAAAAAAAAAGGTCCAAGAACCCCTTTCTAATGCACAATAATAGAACAAAATATGTCATAGGCTTTATGGAGTCAAGTAGCACCTGACCTGAGGTTATTGGTGTCTAAAGAATGTTTGACTTCGGCCTGAAGCTTGTAATCACATTTTTGTTACAGAAGCAATGTCTTCACCTTCTGTAAACCTTTCTAGCCGGCATAGTCTGAGTTTGGGTTTTTGTGTAACTTCCACATTGTTTTCTATGATATCAAGCTACTGCTCTGACAGCTGGGAAAAGCCAGTGTGTAACTGTTCTCTGGAAACAACTGCCTTACTCTGAGAAATCTCCCACCCTGTCTTCACACTGCAAACTCTGACAGGAGGTGTCATTGGCTGTGTTAGGAGGGAGGTAGCAGATACTAGAGGTTTGGGCTCGGCACCTGGGTTCATGCCATACTAAGACAGATATTTCCATTAAAGCATTTTTAAATGTCTTAGGAGTGTATGTATCATTTTCCTTTTCACGCAGCCTGAAAAGTAACTCTGAAACATGTGAATTGCCTTGTATATCCCAACGAGCTATTAATTCCAGTTCTAGGTTACCAAAAAGTCCCTACTTCAGTTTTAAGCTTACCATGAGTGCAGGTATATGCTATTAACTCACTGACATCACATATCTAAGCTGATGGGTAACCCTGATCTTTTTGCCATCTGTTATACAGGGCATATATTGCAATAAACACTTTCCCTTTACAACAAAACAAAGTTCGAGAGGGTTATCCTTACAAGCAGAATTTGGACAGGAAATTAAAATCATCTGAGGTGAATTTGGCATACAGGTAAAGCCTGTAAGTATGATCACTAGTTACACTGGATGGGTGTACTTTCCCTCCCACAGTATCTCACATCCTCTAAATAAACAGCAAAAGAAGGTTTATAAAAGCATTTCTTTCTCTCCTAGTGGTTGATAATGATCAAGCAGTGCATGTTAACTGGCTAGCAGCAGGTACTATGGTTGTCACAGCAGAGACCCATAAACCCAGAGGAAGCAAAGTAAAAAAAGGTGTATGTATTATTTTTTAGCTGTGTCAACCTGCCTGTTTACTTTACCCTGTAATGAGGATCATGCCATTAGCTGTTCAGATTGAGGCTGTGGTTACAGATGTAGCAAACAAGGGCTAGGAATAAAAGAAAAGAAAAAGAAAATGCTGCAGAGCACTGGTAGAGTCATGAGTAAAAAGTTGAGTAAAAAATGTCTAAGATGGCTAGGTCATTTCTGGCAGTGTTCCACATTCCAACACTTGTCCACTGCTCAGTCTGTTTCTGTGATATTAGAGCCCCTAAAATCATGCTACGTACACCTGTTCTTATGTAAGTATGGCTGCCTCCTCAGTCAGTGTCTTTCAAGAATGAGCCTAAGTGCACTCTAAGGGTGAGATTTGCAAACATGTTGAGTTTGTGCTAAAAGGAAACTCAGGGAGAAGACAAACCAGTTCTTTGTCTGGGCCTCAGGATTCCCTTGCTTTCAGTAAGGATGATCTAAGCTAATAGCGTGTGATTGATCATCACCGAATGGTTGATGTTGATCAGAAATGTCAACCACGAAGTGGCTCTTTGAGGATGTTGATGGTGTTTGCAACCAGGCAGGATCTGCAGGCAATGTGAGTTTGGCTGTTTTTTCCACCATTTGGACAACAGATGCAGTGTGACAAGTTTGCATATTCAGCAATGTAGCCTCATGGAGCTAAGTCAGGAGGACTCAAGGTTTGGATTCTTTCTTTATCTAGGTCCATGAAGATGCTGTAGATATAGCCAGATCTGTATACAGTTATAACTTTCTAGGGCACCTCCATCACAAAACCACCCATGGGTTGATAAGGAGCATCCCAACATGAATAAAGCTTAGGCTTGGAGTATATCTCTTTTGTAGCTGACTCCACGTGAGCTACTCCCAAGGTAGCTTTCAGGTAATTCAGCTACACCAAAAGGGGCATAGACTTCAATATAGGTTACAACAGCCTGTCAGGAGCTTGGAGTGCTTTCCTTATGTGGCTAAAACCTGTGTCACTACATCTCAACTGATGTCATTATTCAAGTTAACTGAATTATATTAATATCTGTAGGAGTCTTACCTCCCCAAAGCAGTGGGGAGTTGACTTTAAGCAATGTAAGAATTTTTAATAATCTAGAATTTAAGTAATCTGGGTTTACTTCCCAACTTTGCCACATAACTTTGAGAAAGCTGTATTTATGCTTTGCACTTGGAAGTGCTAGCTCTTGACCTCCGCAAAATAGAAATGTATTTCACTGAGAAATTCTCAGAGTTTCTTCGAGTGAGGTGCTGTATAAGTGCAAACAATTTTTATTAATATTCAATTCATGTGCATAATAAAAAACCCCAGGTTCCTACTATAAAGAAGGTTATATTATTCAATATATCTAAATTACAGCCACAGTAAAGCTGCATGTATAGGTTCTGTTTGGAATTATATGAATAGGTGCTACACTATACTATATACTCTTGTACATTATTGCTTTGTGAGAGATATACAGTCTGTACCATTTGAGATGGGAAAAGCATGTCTTTCAGAAAAAAGACATTTTCTAGGCTAGATGCACTAATATTTTATGAAAACATGAATAAGTTAAGCAGATTCATCAAAAGGATAATGAGAAAACAACATTAGTTTTGCTGGGGTGGGGGTTAATTTAAAAATAAAAATGAAACCCCTGAACAGCATCTCTCTAGGTTATCTGCTTTCAAATTCTAAGCAGTGGAAGGGCTGGTCTCTCCTTAAAATGCAAAACCTCAGAAAAAAATAAATGTCTCATCCTTTTAAAAAATCCATCCCTAAATGTCATAAAATATTACTCAGTAATCCATCAAATCATTCACACTGAAGGCTGCTGTGGTCTAGCTTGAGTTTAATGTAAAGTGAAATTAGCCCACGTGTTTCTTCCTTCTGGGTCAGACTTTCATCCCACGCGGGTTCTTTCCCAGGGGTTCTCCAGGGACAGGGTGGTCATGATCAGAGACAGCATTAATGGTGATGAACGTGTCATGGGAGAAGTGATTTTCAGAGGCACAGAGGGTCAGGCAGGTACCCAGCTCCCAGTGAGTGCCTTCAGTGAATACTCTTTATATGCAAGTCTCCTTTTTAATGTGTTTCAATCCAGACAAAATGTTCCACCTCGCTGATTTGTGGAGAGCAGCAAAGATACGTTTTTCCCCTGTTTGAACATGTGGAAGAGCCCCTTTCCCCTTCAGCCTGTGAATATTTGTAATTATCTTAGTCACTAGCAGGTGGATGTGGTTTTTTTGGCTATCTTTGGTACTTTGGCAACCCAAATGAACAATGAATCTCTCTGAACTAGATTGACAGTCTTACGCATGACTGCACAGGAGCATGTCTTGCTTCCTTCTCTGGAGCATACTTCTTGTACCTCAGCCTGGTCATTGGTAGTGTCTGCAGCCAGGAAAATCAGTGGACCTGATGGTCAAACAGGTCACCACCACATTGCAGGGGAGTGAAAGGGTGAGAGGCTTCCAGTAGTCACCCAATAAGTGAGAATACAGTGGGTACAGGGGTTGTAGGTTAGGTTCACCCTGGCTGAAGCTGCCTCTGTTTCTCAGACCACTGGAGGATCCAACAGAGAGAAAGGATATCCAGACCCACTCCTCTCAGCCCTGTGAGAGCAGGCTGGTAGGAAGCCTGCAGGCAGGCAATCCTTGAGGTTTTAACAGTACAATGATCACAGACCAAGCTCAGCCTCTGTCTCTACCTTCTTTTTTTACTTGCTGCTAGCCACCTGTGAAGAGTTTGGCAGGGAAATGTGCCACAATCTTCATTGTCTGTTTAGTGCTCTGCTTCAAGTTGGTAACAAGGGGTTCGTTGACTAGTGCAGTCTGTACTGTGACAAGTGCATGCACAGTAGAGATTCAGACGCCTTCCCAAATTATTTCCTGTGAAACATCAAACAATGACTGGAGAATGACTGTTATCACTCTGGGCATTGGAGGCGTTCTTAAGTGCTACCCACTGTTATTAGTGCCAAAGTTCTTTTATTTATGTTGTTCAAAATATTATTCTTCTCTTTCCAGCCTCTCTTTCAGCCACGCTTCTTGGAAAGTGCCTATCCCACCACCTTGGTCCCAAAACTCGTTTTCAGTACCAGAGCTCTATGAAGGCATCACAGATCATAATAAGCCTAGTTTAAATTGACCAACTGAACTGTTGAAGATATATTATTAGCCAGACTAATAACCTGTATAAGATACTCCTTTTCTTCATGATTCCCCCCTTTTCTGTAACCCACTGTGTCCCTTTAGGATAAGAGCAAATAGAGCTTCAAAACTCATATTTTCCAGATACAGATAATCACTGTCTTCCTGACCTTAGCCAGTTGTTTGTCTGTTCTGTTTTCCTTCTCAGTGGTCTTGGGTATTTTCCTTTGAAAGCAAGGGAGGAATCTTTGCATCATTCAGGGAACAGAGAGAATTAAAAAAAAAAAAGCCCAGGGTTTTTTATGCATCTGACTTCTTTTGCTCTTAATGGCTAATTGCTCCTCTCTTCAAAGACTTGCCAAGGGAAAAAAAAAAAGAACTGAGCTATAGCTCATCACTGCTACATCGTTTGACTGTCATTTTTGAAAATTTCCTCAAGTAGCAAAAGCATTTAAAAGGGGCTTGGCACTGAGCAGCTGGCACTGCTGGCACATAGCAAATTGTGCTGCTGTTTAGACAAGCAAGCTGGGATGAGAGAGTGCTTTGTGGGGTGAGAACATGCATTTGTGAGGGTAGATGTGTTTGATGGGCTGCATTGTGGATTTGTTTCCATATTTCTTTACATACGGACTGAGAAGAAGAATCTAAACCTAGTAACAAGGATGTTTTAAATTGAAAAGAGTTGTTCAAAGTACCTGTAGCTTGGACTTTTCTAAAAGACTTTTCACTGTCAATTCTTTTTTGACCAGTGGTGTCCCGCCCGAACAAACACACACAAACACACGCAAGCAGATCTGAAAACACCTGGTAGCCAGTCTCAGCCGGTATAAGCTAACAATGTAAAGTGTTTTATTGACTAATTATCTAAATCTGTATGTTAAAGGATTACTTCATCTGCTCCTGAAATTGGATTTGATCAGTATTTTTAGAGGACTTTTTTTTTTTTTTAGAAGAGGGAAGGCATGGAAGATGAAAAATGTTGCTTTTCCAAGGGTAGCACAGTCTTTGGGAAAGACAACTTCAATGCAGAATAGAAATAGTAATTAAAAGTAGAGAAAAAGAAGGAATCTGAAACATCTAGTAGGAAAGAAAATCCTAAGGGAAGAGAGAATGTCAAATCCAAGTCTCTGAAGTGCTTGCTTTATGGATTTTATACAGTGTAGATGTGTTCAATGATAACCAGACTGTTTGGCTACTCCAAAGCTAGAAAAAAAAAGTGAAGGATTTCAGAAATTTCCTTCTGATGAAGATAAGAGTTTTCTTTTTTAATCACGAACGTTTCTAAGAAGCAGTGAAACAAAAATAAACAAAAAGTCTGCATTTCCTTTCTCCATTGTACTTGAAATATATATTCTTCTAGGGCAGAACCTATCTGGGCCTATTTAACAGCATGTGGAGAAACTACAAAAATGTTTGTGAGGAAAGGAAGAAGGAAATCTTCTCTTTCTGAAGCTGCAGGGGAAATTTAGGCAGAGAGAATGTAAACAGCCAAGCTAAAAAATGCCTGAGAGAACAACAATTGCCAGCATTGTTCCTGCACAGTGTTTTGACAACATTAATGAATGCACATGGTCAGCACAGTAGTTTTTAGTCTGGAGGCCTAAAAAAACCAACCCAACCAACCAACCAAACTCAGTAACTACAACAAAATTAGAGGTACTTTTGGGGGAGGGGACTTTACTTCTTTATTTTAATATTTGTCATAAATATGTAAACCACAGCTAGGATATCTGGGGAGGGTAAGTATATTTTCTGGTCATTCAAAGGGAAATTTGCTTATACTTCAGTGTTCAGTTAGTAAAAGCATTCATTGAGTCTTAAAAGCTGCATTTAGATAGGGCTTTGCATATGTGAGAGAAACTACTTTAATATGCCCACCAGTGTTGTTCCAGATTCAGGAACATAAAGAAGGAAAGGGAGGCTTCATCTCTGCTACCCCACCACCTTGAGGTGATCCTGCTTCCTGCAGCATTAAGAATATGGCCATTTAAAAACTGTTTGTTCTATGGCCCTGAAATGTTCCTATGCTATATAATAATGTTATGTAATAATATGAGTTAAAGTAGCTACAATAAAAGGTAGGATAGGAAAGCAGGAAAAGCAAAAAGGAATAAGAAAACCAAAAGTTCTTTGTGCAATAAGATCTGATTATTAGACTACAGCCTTGTTAAGCTGAGCAATAATCAGAATAATTAACATGTTTTGCTCTGATTTTAATTGTGATTATAGCTGGAGTAATTTGAAAAATATACGTTTGATTATTGTGTTAAACAAGATCCTTTTACCCTTCTTAAATTACAGTTACTAATTTAATACAATATTAAGTTCTTTGGTGAAAATAAGAACAAGGTCCATTATAAATTAAAAATAAGGATGTACGTAGAAGAATACTAAGTGAATTGGAATGAAAACTTGGAAAAAAGAATCCAAGCCTGTCCTGGGAATGGTTTACAAGCTTTTAAATGCAAATATATCAAAGCTATTCATAAGCCATGGATTTCATTTTTAATCGCTATTCCACTGTTTGAAAATCAGCCACGTAGACTCTCACTTGGTTAACATTCATTTTACTAGTCTCAGATCTTGATCCAAAATCTACTGAAGTCAATAAAAAGACTCACTTTGTATGTAAAATTAAATTATTCTTATTAGCATGTCAGAAGAGCTTCCTCTTGTAGTATCCTGCTGTTGCAGCATGGAAAACCAGAGCACAGCAAAATATTTGGCAAGAAGGTGAGATTATCTTTATGAGCCTGTGGATGAGCTGGGCTCACAGGCAACGTGCCGGACTTCATCGGATCCTCTAATGTATCATTTCAGTAGTTGTTAGAACCTGTAAACCTTTGAGGTTTTTCAGAGGTTACTCCAGTAAGTGTAATTTTTTTATACTTCACTCCTATCTGTACTCAAGCCCCACATATAAGCCCACATATTTAACACATAGTTAATGTATTAGTTTCATATGCTACTCAGATACCATTGTGGTTTCCCTACCAGACATTGGTGCATGATCTACTGTATTAAAAAGATAAATAAAATTATATCTATACCTCCTAGTAGTTTTGTAGTCAACAATGTACACATATCAGCAAACCAGTACTGCAGTCAACAACAGTTAATATCCTGTACGTCATTCCTAGGTTGTTCTTGTACACCTGACATCCACCATAAAACTTAGTCAAGGGTAACCATTTGTGAAAAGGATTTATGATGTTTTGCAGAATAATCTCTATGCTGATGCTCAAAATAAAATAACATCATCTGAAATGACAGCTTTAAAAATGCTGGCCAGCCAAGCAACCGGACCCAAGTATTCAGTATCCTGTTTATCCGTGTGCCCATTCACATGTTTAGGTACCTTTTTACTGGCTTGTGTGTGTATTGAAGTATCTAATTTTTCTATGTGTATTTAGAATTTCTTTTACACCTGAAAGAAATCTGTTGCAATTACTTTGTCTGTATTAAGTTCAAAGTTGCTATTGTCTTCTACATCCAATTTTATGTATGAGATAAGAGAACTACTGCAGTCTCTTCTGCCCTTAATATCCATGTCTGAATAGTCAAGACCAGACAACTGATGAGAAGACTAAAAAGGTCTAAAAAAATTAAATAATTTGTCTACATCTGTAAGACCACTGGTGAAATGAGCATCTGGATCCCAGTGTAAATCCTAGCCTTTTGTCCTATGAACTTGACAATGCTTTTTTTCCTCAGAAGGTTTCCGATTCAGTTAAAATGCTGCTGAGAACGTGTACGTTTGCTAAATCAATGGAAGGTCAGCAGTGTATAGGGGGCTGATGGAGGCCAAGAAAAGGAGAGCATCACACTTGTGATTAAATTGAATCACATGTGACTGCAATTCCATGCACTTAATTTTTCATTAATGAAAAATCGTAAATTATTTTTTATTAAACTCAGCTGAATGGAGTATTTGTGGATGACATATATTAATAGTTAATGGCATGACTTGCAATAATGGTAATGTAAGTTCTTTAGATAAGTAATTTACCTAGTGCATTCTAGAGAGAGATGTATATAAAGTGTGATAGTGATGGAATACATATGTGCAATCATACGTATATGGATAGATATGTACCAAAGGAGAAAGGGTGGACTTCTGGGTCCTGATGACCAGCTATCCCAGCCCTCTGAGCAGTACATAATTTTCATGCCACAGACATTACGGAGTAGAGGAGAGGGAAGCTCTGGGATGGTTTTGCAGTTGTGAGTTCGGTAACAGCTCCCAGTCACTGCAAGATAGAGCCGTCAGGCTCCACAACAGCACGGCTGTGGTTTCAGAGAAGTCTCTTCTTGCTCATTTCCTCCTAGTCAGGGTTTAGACTACCCACTGGACTGTGAAGCGTTATAACACCATTTCTGACTGCATGCCATTGAATTTCTTGCAGTTGCATTGCTTGTCACTGTTCGGGTATCACAGGTCTACGGGGTGATATTCTAACCTGCAGATGAAGAAACCCAAATGTATTATCCTGCTTGCTGCTCTTTTACTTTACCATAAACTTCATTTTTGTCTTTTGTGACGTCACTGAAGCCAGGATCTATGGAGGTCTATAGGTGCCTAGCTCCGCTGGTTTCACAGGAATTAAGTAGGAGCTGGATTCTTTCTTTCCTTTACAGTCTGGGCCAAAATCTGATGCCAGTCTGAATTTCTGACAAGGAGGGGACACAGATGGAAAGTGCTCTGAAGGTTTCCTCATTTCTTATCTCTTGTCAAGGTTTAAGAACTGTAGCTTTTCTCATCAGAGTTGTGTAGCTAAGTATTTACAACTATAGTAGTTACTCAGGTACTGCTGGAATGAATAGATATATTCATATATATAGCTGTATTCTTTACTATTAATTTAGTAGTGGTTTGCTTGTATTCACCCACACTTAGATATGCACTGAACCCTGCTCCCCTCTGGCTTCCCCTTTTGCTGTGGAGTGAGCCACATGCCTGATGTTCTGAATGAGCAAAACTCTGTGTCTGCCTTGCTGATTTCAAAATAAGTCACTGCAAGTGCCAGTCCATGGGGACACTGAGTCCTTTTCTATGAATCAGGATTTATTTGCTTTTGAAGTGTTAATACTAGAGAGGAGGAGGAGGAGATGTCTTCCTCAGCTGCCTTAAGGAAGTAATTTACTATTTTAATATGTTGCTGTGGATTAAGAGGACTGTTGAAGGGCAGAATAGCAACCTCATCTTTGATCCAGATAACTGGCTCTGTAGGTGGTGGTCATTAGAAAGGAGAAACAGCTCCATCCATCCTATGACTCCAGCTGTAGGGAGCCATAAAGCTGGTTTATATCAGGCCAGGTTTTCTATGCAGGTTGTGTCAAAGCCTGGCCAATTCTTTTTGCATTCCTATTTCTAACACGCTGCCTTTCCTAGCTGTCTATAGGGCTAATGCTCTTATTCAGGCTTTCAGCACCTCATGTCTCAATTATTGCAATGTCCTTTCCCCTGGCCCTGACAAATGTGGCATGGCCATCTTTGATTCATTCGGAATGCAGCTGCAGAAATCAGACACCTAGCTTTCTGCTTCAGCCATATGACACATCTTTTTGAAATGCTCCCCAGCTTATTACACTAAAAAAAGGGTTGCCGGCCTTCGCTTTCCAGATCTCAATACCTTTGCCATACCTCGCTGCATATTAGGAGGT
This sequence comes from Mycteria americana, assembly GCF_035582795.1. Lineage (NCBI taxonomy): Eukaryota > Metazoa > Chordata > Aves > Ciconiiformes > Ciconiidae > Mycteria > Mycteria americana. The sequence continues at coordinate 13,179,212 of NC_134370.1, forward strand.
CAGCTGCTGCCTCTGGTTAACCTGTGATGATAGTCTTCACTTCTGCTTGCAGCCTTTTCAATTAAGTGCTTTTATATGGTTTCTTAGTGTGCCCATGATGAATGGGAGGAGATGCTTTCTAGGGAACATCCGCTGCCCTATACCAATACTTTCCTTAAACAAAAGAGGGGGTTTCCTCTTTTTTTTTTTTTTTTTTCTTTCTGTCATTCACACAAAACCTTGATCGTAGTTGGGTTTGGGCTCCCTTTTGGCTGCCTTTAGTTTGCACATTTGCAGGTACTGTACTTTGTAGTTCTCTGTGGCAAAGACCACTGCTTTGTTGATATTTGCATGTTAATTAGAGCAAGAGACTCCTGGACTATGATTGGGCTGCTGAGATGCTGAGTAATAATTAATGAAGTAGTTGCAAAGTAATGAACCAGACAGGGAGTAGATAGTCATCTGTCTGCTGGAACAAAAATGAGAGCAAAAAAGACGGTAAAAGTGAAGGAACCAGAGGAAGAAAGAAAAGAAAGGATGGAGTTGAGATGGGGGAGGGATTGAGAGGATTAACAAGAGGGGATTTAGAAAATCACAGGTAGGGGGTTCTTGCAAATCAAGTTGTTATTTTTTTGTTTGATGGGCACACAATGCATTAAATCATTTGCATAACATTCCCAGGCCCTCCAGCTTAATCCTTACAGTTCTGAAAGGTTCTTTGTTTGAGGGGGATTAAATTCTCTAAAGAATTTAGGGCCAGGTCTACAAGGAGGGTTAGCACCAACTCTTTTCTTCTTTTGACAGTGGTGGGAGTTACACACCTAATTAGGACTTAAATATTTAGCCTTCTGTGGAGTTAGGACTTTGTTCTTTTTTTATTGTATTTATGGAAGGTTGATATTTCATTTGTCTGAAATAAGAGATGGAGGAAACGTAATTTACGGTCAAAAAAACTTGTTTGATTTCCTCCTGGGCATCAGTTCTGAGGAGAATTAAACATTTTATGATTCATTTTTATTAAAATGCTGAAATTTGAAAAAAAAAAAGTAATGTTTTTGGACACATATTTTTTAGACATTTCATTTTGAAGTGGTTAAAATAAAATATTTAGGCTTTTCTGATATTTTTTTTCCCCTGAAAATGTTTCAGGTGAAACTAATTTCTGAGGTTGCCAGGATATGTGACTTTACAGTGATCCTCCTGAAACTTCTGTTTTTTTGAAACACACAAAATATTTGCAACAAAAATGTCTATTTCTGCTCGTTAGGAACCAGAACCACATATCAGTCAGCATAGTTATGAGACATAGGCTTTTCTTGGATGTCTTGAACAAACAATGTCCTGCATGTGGCTTTTTGAGAATCTGTCGCTTCACCTGCTTTATTCCTGGTTTTGCCTTAGATATGTGGCATTATCCCTGTTTTGTGAGCAATTTTTACAGAAAGGAAAATAGGGAATTAACTAAAGGACTAGTAAGTCAGGGGGGTGGTCTGAATTAAATCACTCTTGTCACCATAGTATTTGATGACTTCTTTGTTTAGCAGCTGCTGTTCTTGTCCTTGCATGTATACCTGTGTTTATCTGTAGGAGCAGACATGGCTCTGCTCTAAAGGGAGGACCGTATGTGATTCATCGTGTCGTATAACACAGGATTGTTCTTGTCTCCGGATTGTGCACTCTCAGCTTCTTGTCTCTCATATGTCCATATTGGTTGCATCTACATCCACCTATTTTTAGAGGGAAAAGGCAAGAAAAGCAAACACAAACAAACCTTGCAACTCCCTCAGACATTCTTAAAAGCAACTCCAATGAAAACCCTATGAAACATTGTTTGCTAAGTCAAACCAGCTCTAAATTCTGTCAGAGAGTTGATTATTACAGGGTCTTTCAAATCCTGTCTGTGTAATCCTTGCTGTACTCTGGATTCTCTGCTAATCCTACACCTTCTCTTCCTAATTCCACTCTATTTAGGGATATAGGCAATACATTCTGTTTACTGCTTTGTTAATATGTCTGGACATGGGCTACCAAACCTGTACAGATTGTTTAGCATTTGTCTGAGGATACAGGTGAAATTTGATTAAGTTGTAATGTTAAAATCGACTTCTAAAATGCAGCTTGGTCGTTCTAAGATTTGTGTAGTGCTGGTCTTGTTCATTTTTAGGTAGTGTTGGAGGAATTTCTCAGAGAAATTAAATTTAATGTCTTCGAACGTTGCTTATACGCGTAACTATTAACTGTTTGTTCAGTAGCTGAATGCTCAGGGGGAATGTCTTAGTGCTGCAAACAGTGCCTGCTTTCGGAGGGGTTCTTTTCATTAACATTGAAAGGTCATGTACTGTTCCCCTTTTAAAAAAGGGAAAAAAAGAAAGAAAAAGGAGAAAAAGTGCACATACCCTGAAACTATTTATACTGAATTGGAAATGTATTTAAGGCCTATCAAGTTAGAACATCCTACATGTTAAAATGCTGACCGATTTGTAAAGCAAACATTTTCTTCTTAAAATGCTGTGTTTGCACACAAATGTTTATATGCGTATTTGCACACACACATTCTACTAAATATGGGAATATATATTATACCAAATAAGTTAAAATTATTTTAACTTCTTGTTGTTCTATTAGCTTTTTCTTTTTATGAAATGGGATTATTAAAACATCAGGTGTGGCTTCCTCCCAACAATGTTTTCAGTAACCAAAACTCATAAGGCATATTCTAGAGAGAGAGATGGGGGGCCAGATTGTCAGCTACGCGACTTCTAGTATGTGATCACAGATACTATGAAATTAACTTTCACAATGGCTGTAGCCTGAACCTCTCCCTTACGTGCTGACATTAAACTTCTTTACACTGATTTTATACTTGAGTAACAATATGGAATTATAGTCTCAGGCACACAATTATATAAAAATAATTCACTAGGCTGATAGGTGAACTGCTAATGAATTGATTGGCATCAACATGCATGCATGTCCTCTTAACTTGGCAATGCAAAGTGGCAGAACTTAGTTTACGTCAAAGCAAAAAATGCTTAAACTAAGTCTAATTACCCTGCATGTATCGGGGATAAAAGTACGTGCATAGACAGGTAAATGCCTTGGGTAACACACAGTAAGTTGTTAAGCTGAGATGAATTGACTGCAAATCTGAAGATTTACTCCTGACTTGTCCTGTCATAACCAAGATCAAAATTGGGTGATGATTTTTAAAAAAACATGAAAATTGTGACTAGGTTTTATGAAGTATTGATTTTTAGTGTAACTAGTTATTCTTGAGAATGGGCCACTAAAATGAGGCTGAGTATAAAATTTTCCCCTTCAGGGTAGCAGAATTTTAGGATCTCATATCTCACGATTTGTAGGGGATGGGGTGGGAACTGAAGCTGGATGAGAAATAGCAAGCAAGAGGCCTGAATATAATATTAAGTGTATCTAACAGAATATCTAATAATTTCTCACTTCTGTAATCCTGGCTATTGCATAATATCGTTGGTCTCTTTGCTGTCATCTCTCGTTGTAGAAATAATTTAAGCTCTCTGGGACAAGGACCTCACATTTTATTTGTAACTTCGGTGCCTCTGAGGCTGTATAAATAGTGCTCTGGTTGGAAGGCAGAGAATTCCATGTTTCCAAAGATATAAAACTTTTACTTCTAGGCTGGATGCCCTTTGAGGTATCGAATCCTATATCTGTCACTACCCCTTTGATTAGCTCTGCTTTTTTGGCACAGTTCTAGAGCTTAATGACTGGGCCTTCTGATGTTGAAGACTCTCATTTTGGTGTATAGAGTTAAGAGTTAGAGTGGAAAGGAAACAAGGTTAGATTGAAAAGCTACTAATTCTGATCTGAAGAACAGCTAATTCTTCTGGGTCTGAAAAAGAATTTGGGGAGATTAAGCAGTATTGATGCAACCTGACATGATGATTTTCTTCCAAATAAAACCTTATTCTGATACGAATCAAGCTAGCCATTAACCTTTCAAGTAAGGGACAAAATAGGCTTACAAAGCATGTTCACCTTGTCTTATGTAGGCCCGTTATTAAGATTGCAAAGCTATGAGGTTATCATTCTTGACTCCCTCTTGTAATCAGGACCACAGCCTCATCAGGAGAACAGTTCAGCAATCAAACAAAAGGTGAAGTTCCACTGCAGCCTAAGCCAGTCTATATCAGAGTTACTGCAGGTCCCCTGTGTCCCCCTTCACATCCTACTCAATAGTTGTGTTTCCCATTTGTTCTAGCATTAGGGTTATGTGCCCCTGCAGTGGGCTGGGTCAGGCTGATAAACCAGCAGGCAGATTGAGTTGAATGAGTGCCAATGATAACACAAGAGGAGAGGCAAGAAAATCTGCAGCTAGAGCAGAAGAGACAGGAGGATCCTAACACCTGTGACCTGGGGATTGCGCCAGGGGAGGTTTAGATTGGATATTAGGAAATTTTACTTCACTGAAAGGGTTATCAAGCATTGACAGGCTGCCTAGGGAAGTGGTTGAGTCACCATCCCTGGAGGTATTTAAAAGACGTTTGGATGAGGTGCTTAGGGACAGCGTAGTGGTGGTCTTGGTAGTGTTAGGTTTATGGTTGGACTTGATGATCTTAAAGGTCTTTTCCAACCTATACGATTCTGTGATTCTGTGGCCTGTGTCAGACTATATTGCTGTGGCATTAGATTTTCTGAGGCAGTATCTAAAAAAACTGTTTCTCTCTGCTGGTCCAGGGGGTCCAGACCTGTGTATATGAGATGTCCGATGTGAAGCAATGTGACTACTTTTCTCCCTGTCATCTCCCATCAGAGAAAGAGGTGATGAAGCCAAAATAAACTCAGGATTCAAGTTTCTTTATTCTTCTTCCATACCTGTTTTGTCTTGTTAGTTGATGTCACTGCTGTGAGGGTGCTTGAGAAGAAAAATGTCAATATGGACAGGACACACTGAGCTGGAGTATCCTTAATTATCCTTCTGCCAACTCCCTGAAAGACTCTGGAGAGAAGAGCGTGTCTAGTGACTATATTCACAGAGGTCAGCGTAGTTTTCCAGTGCTTCTTAGGCAACACACAGCTAAATGTGGAAGCTGGCACTGTTCTCATGCTTGGATTTTACTCTGGCTCTTCTCAGAGCCTTAGTATAAGAAGACTGAAATCACTGAGTTTTCTGGAGTTCTGCCATTTTACTCACTACCTAAATTGTCCCAGTGACTTTATTATGCAGGAGAACATGGACAAGGCAGATCTGAATATAATAAAAGGGGGAAAGCTGTGCCAAATCGGCACCTGAATCAAAGAAGAACATAGTCATCTGACATCTGTTTCGCTTGTCAGCTAAACAAATTATGTAATTAGCTCAGATACATGCCTACAAAAAAATACAAATGTGTCAGTAGAATTACAAAGCTGGAAAGCTATAAGGTTTACATTTTTCTGTGCAAGTGCTCTGTAACTAGGGGGAAAATCCACATGCTCACAACTGTTGACCAAACGCTTATAACTTAAATAATTGTTTGAGAGAGTGTATATAATCAGACAGCAAACTTCCTAGAGAGTTAGATAGCACACAAAGACTTTCTTTTTAAAGGTTTTAAAAATTCATTTTACTGGGTGAGAAAAGCTGCCCGATGTTTTAGAACTAACCAAGTGCTGATATAAAAGCTATTTCATCCATGGCCCATGCAAATGTTGAAGACTTGCTGGAGTTTAAATCTCTGGTGAATTTTCTGCTATAGCTATACAGCAGCCCAATATTCCTGTCAGAACAGATTTGCAAATGACCCATAAACCTAAGAAGAAACTAAAGCTGAAAGGATGCTCTGGGCAATATTGTTTTCTTTAGTGACTTTTTGTCTGAATCTGAGTCATTGATAAAGTTTTCTGGACGCAACTTCTATTCAAGCTTAATATTCAGGATATGCAGAGGAGTAAATGTTGGCTTGTTAAGAAAAGCAGTTAATTGTTATCATATAGTAATGAGACTTTATTGGCTTCCATGACATTTGGTCTAGGCTGTGGAGAGACTATTTTTCAGAATCTCTCTAAAGAAGATGGATGTCCAGAGGACCAAGAATAGGATATACTATCCATTACATCTTGGCTATGCAGAGTAAGCCGGCCAGCTCTAGAGTGACAAATGTCATTATTGATAAAATTTTACATGAATTGGTCAGTGGTCTTAGAAAACTTCCTCAGGTTACATTGGCTAAAAACTACATGTATGATTGAAATGAATAGTCTGTCTACGTTTATACTTAAGGCACTTGAACAGAGGTGAGGTGATATCCATTTGCTGCTTTATGTGTTCTATGAATTACTAAGTACCTTCAGGCCTCCAGGAGCTTGAATCCTCTGGAGAGATTTCTCTTGACTCCAGAGAGCTTTGGATCAAACATCAGAGAAGGTGCAGGATTCTTTGGCAGTTTTTTCTAAAGCTGTTCAGAAAGACTTTGTGCAAGTCAGTTTGAGAGAGCTATCTGACAATGACAGTGTGTGAAAAGAAATAGTAAACATCCCAGTTATTCAGGAACTTTGGAACTTAACAAAAAGACAAGAAGTATATCAAACAAATTAATATTCTTTAAAAACATAGCTGTGGAGCTGGTCATCTGAAGGAACCATTCCACCTCCAACTTCTAGTAATGTGTAACCTCTGCCTCAGATTTTTTCTCAGACTGGGACGTTCAGCTGGATGAATTTTAACTTTCTTTTTAAAAGGAGAGAATTACTTTATTCAAAGCTATTCAGAGATTGGGATTGAAATGTCACAAAGTTTGTGTTTGTCAACAACTCTTTTCTCTGTTGACAGCATGTTTATCAGCTGATTGTCCCCCAAAGAAGATACTTGGCCCATAAATATGTGATAGGAAGAAGTATAGTCTTTGTCGTGGTTTAACTTCAGTTGGCAACTAAGCACCACTCAGCCGCTCGCTCACCCTTCCCCCCCAGTGGGATGGGGGAGAGAATTGGAAGAGTAAAAGTAAGAAAACTTGTGGGTTGATGTGCTGGTTTTGGCTGGGATAGAGTTAATTTTCTTTATAGTAGCTGGTACAGTGCTGTGTTTTGGATTTTAGTATGAGAATAATATTGATAACACACTGATGTTTTGGCTGTTGCTAAGTGGTGTTTACACTGGTCAAGGACTTTTCAGCTTCCCATGCTCTGCCGGCTGCACAAGAAGCTGGGAGGGGGCACAGCCAGGACAGCTGACCCACGCTGGCCAAGGGGCTATTCCATACCATATGATGTCATGCTCAGTATGTAAAGCTGGGGAGGAGGAAGGAAGGGGAGGACACTTGGAGTTATGGTGTTTGTCTTCCCAAGTAACCATTACGCGTGATGGAGCCCTGCTTTCCTGGAGATGGCTGAACACCTGCCTGCCCATGGGAAGTAGCGAAGGAATTCCTTGTTTTGCTTTGCTTGTGTGCGCGGCTTTTGCTTTCCCTATTAAACTGTCTTTATCTCAACCCATGAGTTTTCTCACTTTTACCCTTCCGATTCTCTCCTCCATCCCACCAGGGGGGAGTGAGCGAGCGGCTGTGTGGTGCTTAGTTGCTGGCTGGGGTTAAACCACAACAGTTGAGATAAGAACAGTTTAGTAATTGGAAAAAACCCCAATAATACTACTAATAAATTGTAATGAAAAGGAAAACAACAAGAGAGAGAGAGGAACAAAACCCAGGAAAAAAATCCCAAGTTATGCAACAGCTCACCACCTGCTGACCGACACCCAGCCCCTCCCCAAGCAGCAATTGCTGCCCCCCAGCCAACTCCGCCCGGTTTCTATACTGAGCATGACATCATATGGTATGGAATAGCCCTTTGGCCAGTTTGGATCAACTATCTTGGCTGTGCCCGCTCCCGGCTTCTTGTGCACTCGGCAGAGCATGGGAAGCTGAAAAGTCCTTGACCAGTGTAAGCACTACTTAGCAACAGCCAAAACATCAGTGTGTTATCAATATTATTTTCATACTAAATCCAAAACATCTTACTATACCAGCTACTAGGAAGAAAAGTAACTCTATCCCAGCTGAAACCAGCACAGCCTTCTATTAAAGATACTGCACTCAAGCATTTGAAGTTTGGCACGGGCTTTCTTAAGTCTTTTAATGAATGTGCCGTTTAATTGCTTTTGCCTTATCTTTCCATGATTAAAAGTGAAGGTGAGAACACTTGCTGTACTTATGATATTCAAAGGATAACTGAATGAATGCCTGTGAGGTAATCAAATTTTCTGGAGATCATTTGCCCCATAGAAACCAATGGTAGATAGATGTAATTACCATTATGAGATTGATGTAAACTTGATGCCAATTATTTCTAAAGTAAAAATAATTTAAACTTCACAAATTAGTTATAGAAAGGCTAATAATTTCTCTGCTTTTTAATGTTAACAGTTGGGCACATCATTATCTACTAGAATTTGGGGAAATGGGGAAAAAGACATCTCTGATGCTTTTTTGATGGATCAGGTACAATAGAATAGTATCATGAGAGCTGAATAAGGAAATACTTTTCAAATAATTTATTCAATGAAAAGCCCTGACAAAGTCTGCTATTTGTCATGTTCCTAGCTCTAATTCAGTGAATTCTGTTTTTTATAGTGACAGTTCAACTGATTAGGGTGGCAAATACCTTGTTGGAGACGCAAGAAGATTAAGCAACTATGTGAAAAAGAATGTCTTCACCACATTCAATAATTATTACAAAATCACACAGCTTGTAATCCTTAGCACTATTTGATGACCTGCTATAGTCAGGAAGAACATCTTTTAGTTTATTGATGTGACAATATAAATCTATCATATCTTTGTTTTCAGGAACCTGGATGTTCAGCATATGTTAGTGGCTCATTTAGGCAGTTCTTTTATTCTCCTAGAACATAATGTAGCCTCAAGAGAAGGTTTCTCCTGCTAGTAGACTAAGGGAAGCAGAAAATTCAGCATGAACTCTGTCTCTCTGTGTGCTTTGGTTTTATTCACAGCCAAAATATTCCTTAAGCAGGGTTAGTGCATCATCTAGAGAAGGATACATTTTTTTGAATGCTACATTTATCTGTAACGACTGGGCTTAGTAACATATTTATGAGCAGGGGCTGTGGTTAGAGTTGGTTGCCAAGACCACTAACACTCGAGTTTTTTGCCTCTGCCTGTTGCCTCTTTCTCACTGCCAGCCCTCGATTGTTTTCTACTTTTGGTTATGTCTCCATATCAAATTACTGTCAAGCACATTGGGCTGTCGATTTCTAGCATGTTAACTACTGCATAGTAACTGTCCATATGCTCACTCTTACAGTGTGATAAATTTGATGGTGCTTACTCCTTAGTGAAAGTGAGGAGAAATATGTACATATGGGCAACTAATGTACAATAAATAAAGGACAGTTATCTTGCCTTGTGGGAATTAACTTATATAGCCATAGTTTTTACTTCTTTTCTAGCCTTCTTAGCACATATAATTTTTTCATTTACCCACACACATGGAGTGAAATTAAACTGGTGTGTTTCATTGATGTGACCCCTGTGTTTTGAGGGTCTTAGAACCTGCAGTGCATGAACAAAATATAATTTACACTTTTATGACTTGAGCTGACTATGACAGTAAGCGATCCAGCATAGCAGGGACTTCACAATGTTGTTTGGCTTCACCTCTGTTCTCCCTGTTTTTCACACCAACCATATTTGTTGTGAAAGGCTTTTCACTGCATGTAATTCTGGTACCTTTGTCTTGACTGAGTCTAAGTCTGTTTTGAAATTTCACTTTAAAATGCAGTCCTCCTCTCTGGCCTCTGACTCACCTAAACCCTTTCTGTAGTAAAGTTATTAGATCCTATTCCCTCAGCTTTCCACTTTTTCCCCATGCTTGTGTGATGTCTCTGTGATGTGTGTGGAACTTGTTCTTTCCATCACTGGCTTATCACATCTTGTCTTCTTTACTTATGGAATGTACTGCCATCTGAAATGACATGTTTGGGGCATTTTTTTAATTTAAGCACAAAAGATCTCACAGAGAAATCAGTTGCACTGTATTATGCTATTGCCCCCTATGGCAGTGGGGATAGTATTCCCAGTGGCCAGAATGGCCTATCATTTGTTTTTTGCTTGTGAGCTGAACATGGCCAGAGAAAGCTTAAGAAAAGGCTACCTTACATGTCAAGTGCAAATGCGGAACTATTGTTAGGAGCATCCAATCAACTAACCTTGTCTGCATCACTGAGCAACTGACAGACCTGGACATGAATAGGTGTCTATATCTGGAGTACATCCTCCAGGAAGTAGTGCAAGAAAATGCTGGTAATATATGATCCTGTTTGAGGCTGCCTGAATGTAAGAAATGGTAGCTTTGCTCTCACCTGGTATCCATTGGGCATTATAGAAATAACAAATGATTAGTAGGCAACTCAAGAGTTCTACAGCATAGTAGCTGTAAGCATCTAAGCATTGTGATCCTCAGAGTCTTTAATGCAGGAGCTGGGCAGGGCAGAGACAACTGAAGAAATACATATTGGATATTAAGCAGCAGGTGAATAACAAGAAATGGGTAACACTGGAATTTGCCATGGATGATGATATAATCATTCCTAACTTATTTTCCCTGTCACCAGAAGCAGCCCCATTACAGTCTGAATTGTGTCATTAGAAATACTATTGATCAAGTTCTCATTAGCAGTCATTGGCACTCATCAGCCAATGTTGCATGAGTTATCTGTGCTGCTGAAACCGACACCGATCATTGGCTTCTGATAACAAAAATGCATCTCCATCTTTGAAGCCAGCTAGTTGATTGAGTTAAATTTGTTCTATACTCTCCAAAGTTAGGAGTGAGCTATCACACAGTTTAACATCCCCAGCTGTTTGAAGCCATTAAAGCATTACAGGCTGAGTCTAAGTTTCCTTTGCCATCTCATGAGTAATAGCACTGCTTGAAGTCATTAGTGGCTCAGCCTTTCAAATATTAATTGAAATTTGGTGAGTAGACACCCAAATACCTGACGTGAGGTATGATACAGAAGGACATGCTCTCAAAGAACTTTGCTAAGAGTAGAAGCAGAAGGTGATTTTTGAGTTTGACTCCAGAATGCCGTCAAGTCACTAAAGCAAAAATACCATAAATTCTAGTGTCCTCTTCAAACAGTCAATTTTAAAACTGCTGCTAAGCATGATTCCTCTCTTTCTTCACTATTGCAGGATTACTTCTGTACGGTTTTGGCAATCAGTCTAATAATGAGTAGGATTCTGATTTAGCAAGATCAGCTACACAGCTAGGAAGGTCACTTTAAAGTACCCACCATCTTTTATTCCTTTTAAAAAAACCTGAAACGAGAGTAGGTTTTTATGCCCCTCCTTGTATGCTGTATTTTAAGTAGAAAGATAAGTTCTGTTAAAGCAATATTCATATGAAAATCCAGCAATGCTTTGCCCTGGTCTGGTTCTAGTAACTGTTGTAGAAGAGCAATTAAATATAATGTCTATTGTGCAAGAAAGCCTTCTTGCAAGCTCCACACCTGTGTGACTGCTAAAAGCTTTAGTCACACTAAAAAGCCAAGGAGGGGTATAGATTGAACTTTCCATCAGGATGTCTCTGGAGACACAGATGTCATCCTACAAGTGTGAGGTTGTTTACCTGGTGTGCGAGATGCCAATATACACACAGGGCAGAGGTATTTTATTTCATGTCTGCGCAGAGATGGGTGCTAGGTCGTCATTCCACAAAGCTAGCACAAAGTTTGGTCATGCAGGTACAGTACGTATACGGTCTAGTTATACATATGCACAAGTAATTACACAAAGCCGTTTTCTATTGGTCTACATTACTCTTATTTCAACCTAAAGCTACAGTGCTACTTTAATATTCTGCGCATGCTTGCAGAAAGTGGGGGGGTAGCTTTTTTTTGGTCTTTAATTGAGGCAGTGGTCATGATCTTCCCCCTGCTGTCCCTGCCTTTCCCCTAGTTTCTGTAAATCTTGTTGACTTCATGTAGTGTCGTATCCCCTCAGCCTGGCAATCTCCCTTATAACAAGATGTTTCCTTTATCAGTCCTTGAACTTCCTCATCTTAGTTTCTTCTTCGAAGGTTAGTGAGTAACGAGGCCTGCATATTCCCCTTTTATCAGTCCCTTAGATTTTCTTCAAGGGCACAGTCATTAGCAAGGCATGCGTTGTTGTGATGGTTTTGGCTGGGATAGAGTTAACTTTCTTCATAGTGGCTGGTATGGGGCTATGTTTTGGATTTGTGCTGAGAACAGTGTTGACAACACACTGATGTTTTAGTTGTTGCTGCACTGGTCAAGGACTTTTCAGCTCCCCATGCTCTGCCGGGTGCAGAAGAAGTTGGGAGGGGGCACAGCCAGGATAGTTGATCCAAACTGGCCAAAGGGCTATTCCATACCATATGATGTCATGCTCAGTATATAAAGCTGGGGAAGAAGAAGGAAGGGGAGGACGTTCGGAATGATGGTGTTTGTCTTCCCAAGTAACCATTACACATGATGGAACCCTGCTTCCTGGAGATGGCTGAACACCTGCCCCCTCATGGGAAGTAGTGAACGAATTCCTTGCTTTGCTTTGCTTGCGTGCGTGGCTTTTGCTTTACCTATTAAACTGTCTTTATCTCAACCCACGAGTTTTCTCATTTTTACTCTTCTGATTCTCTCCCCCATCCCACTGTGGGGGAGTGAGCGAGTGGCTGTGTGGTGCTTAGTTGCTGGCTGGGGCTAAACCACGACAGTTGTTTATACAAAAAGTGTCTTGTTTCATAAGGCCTCTATGGCCCTTACATCACAGACAGGTGACACTCAGTCTTAAAGAAGGCTCTATTTGGAGGTGATAACATTAAAACATATAACTTGCTGCAGTAATTCTGCAAAATCAGTGCTCTTGAAAAAAATGGAGCCTGCTTTTGTTCTCATTGATGAAACTATGCACGGGGTGATGAAGATAGAAAGGTATAGCCTCAGTTGGTTCAACCTCTAATAATGCCATTAACTTCTAATCATGCTCTATTAGCCTCAGTAGGCTTTTGCACCAGCTGAGGTTCTCTTTTAAAAATCGTTTTTCTGTCTGTATTGGATTAATTGATCATGCCTGCCATGGTGGTATATGAAGACAAACCAAGAATGCTGATCCTTTGCTTTAGACATCGTAAGTGTAGATTAGATCATGAATTGGAGGTGGGGTAGTAACAAAATCCCAGCAGATTGATGTATCATACTCATTTTGTCACTTTTATTTAAAAGCTTTGAGGAAATGACTTGTTTTAGAAGAGGGAAAATTGCATGGAAAGAAAAGGGAAAGACAAGAGGGTCAAGGAGGATAAGCATCAACAACTCTGGAATGGAGTAGTAGTAGGATAAGAGCACCTTACTTTCTACATTGTCATCCGTCTTGGATGTCATATGGTCTGTGCAAGGAGGGAAATGAGGCATGGGGCATCATTTCCTCATGAATATTTTATCCCTCATGCTCTTTCAACTTCTTGGTATGACCCAGAACAGCTTTCAGGTACATGTGTCTGAATAAGCTCAGGGAGACATCTCTGTGAAAAACAGCTGTACTGAGTCTTTGTCAGCTGAACAGCGGTGCCCGGTGCTTAATGTGAGCTTAATGCTGACATTAAAGTTGCGTAGACCACCCACAGGTGGTCTGTGACACTGTAGTTCCATTTGAGACCCATTATGGTAACCAGAGGGTAATAGCAGAACTGAAAAATTTAATACAGTAGCTACCTAGGTGCATATGTGAAAGACCATGTAAGAGTGTTACAGAGCGACTCTACGCAGTAATTCAACCATTATACCAAAACTGGTAATGAAAAAAAGTGTTTTGTGTTATTGCTTAACAGACTGCACTGAATTCCCTTAACAAAAACCAATAGAGAGAGTAAAGAGAATTATTTATTGTTGGAGGTGGAATTCTTTTCAGGCACATTCGGTATGGATAATTTGAGTTCATCAACTGCAGCAACAAAAATAAAAAGGCAAGCTAACAACTTGCAAGCAGATGCTAATTCCCCAATTGTTCATGCAACATGGAACATAATTTGAAGTGATTATGAAATTAATGCATTAGTACAAAAAAATGCTTTGGAGAGAAGCAAATCAGATAAATGTGCATAAAAAGAACTAGCTGTAGACATAATTTGTGAAGCTGTGTTTTATTCTCAGTCAGAGGGAAAAAATTAAAACTAAACTAAGGAGAAATTTTAAAGAACATTTCAGAATTACCATGTAAGAAACCAGTATGAAAGAAAGCATGGAGCTTCAGCACAGCCAATGCATAGAGACTGCTTTGGAATTAAAAGGTACAGAAAGTGTCATGTCATGTATTTGGGAAAGGAGCACTTGCTTATGTGAATAAGGAAGAATTTCTAGCTATATGAGCACATATCCTGGATAAAGATGACTGGAAGCAGGTAGGTGGTAGAACAGAACTGTGTGCCATGAATCTGAAGAGACTTTATACTGAGTGGTGAGAACTGGAAAATTAACAAAGTTGGAAGACTCTGTGCTGTCTTTGGTGTTTTCTCCTCTAAGTGCATGCTTGTCTCCTTTACTGCAGTTAGCAGAGAAAGAACCTACTCTCCACTGTCCTCATTCACAGCCCAGAGTCTAAGGTTACCCTTCCCACCTTGCACCAACTTTATTTGTAGAATCTTTGATTTTTCTGTAACAGTCTTTTGAAATTAACTTCAGTGGCACAGGAGGATAGGCTCAACATGCTGCTAGAAATGTTTGGTTTGGTTTAGTAAACCTATTTGTTAAAATTACAGGGGATTTCGTTGCTCACTCTCACCACTGCCTGAGAACTCACCACAAAGTAGTTTCTTTCTGGTTTTCCTCCCCACCTTGTTTTGATGACCATTATAGGGTAGGAAAATTATCCTCATTCACACCCTCAAGCAAGAGACTTCATTCATGCTGAATTCCTGTCCTTGCACTCATTTTTTCCATCTCCACACCTAAAAATCAAGAAGTAGCAGAACCGGGTGTACCAAGCCAAAGTTTATATTGATCCAGCAAATGTATGCTCAGCTATTATCATCATCTGTTGCATAGATGTGTGTTGAAAGATACATAATTACTTGAAAGCAATTCCATTTAAATCTAGTCAGAAAATATCACTAATCACTACAATAATTAGATTATATAGCCATCTCCCAAAAGAAAAGAGGTATAACTCTCAGTGCAGGCATTGTGGTGCCAATTCTCATGATTTTGTCAGGAGCCTTATGATATGTGTCTTTTCTAAAGTCGTCAGCTGGTAGAATCAATTTTAAATTAAAAAGAATTTAAATTTTTGTTAAAATAAAGTTTCTAGATCTCAGAGTTCCACAGAAAAGCTTTAACAAGTAAAGTAAACATTACCTAATGAAACCTCCTTTCCTCATACGAAGAACAGCCAAAAGGTAAACAAAAATCCTAAATTAAATGAGATTTTTCTTAATGACTCTTTGGAGCCAGATTCTTGTTTTTCAGGCAGTTAAGTTTGAAAATACTGTCTGAGTCTTTATAAAATATATGAGCAAAATAAATGAAAAAAAATCTTCCACTAGCTGAAAAATAGCATTTATTTTTTAAGACAATTTAGTAAACTCATTGCTTTTTTACTGTATGTAAGTTTTCATTTTCTTTCACATAGGTTCCGTACAATTTCAGGGAAAAAGAAAAGTCTGAAATGTGAATTACTTTTTTTCAAAATATTAATAACTATTGTGAAAAACTGTACTTTTACTTCCCCCCCACCCCCCTTCTACCACCCAGAACATACATCTTGCGGAACAATTGAATACTCCAAGTTTTATCTTGTTATACTTTTTATTAAGGTTATACTTTCTTACTTTCAGAACAAGAAAGCAGTAGACACTAAAGGATCTGATACTTGCCTCAGACAGGTGTAATGTCACCAGCTGCAAGGTTAGGGCAAAACAGAGGGAGGAAAAATAGCAGTTTCTTACCAACCCTACCTGGTTCAAACAGCTACTATTCAAAGTTATTACTGGGTTCCAGCGGCTTGTAAGCACTCTTCTTGCTGGAGGCACCAGCCCTCACCTGAGAACTCATGGACTGGTTTAAGTGCTTTGGATAAAATCATCTATGTTTATTGGTGAATTTTAGGTGAAATAAGATGAGACCATTTGTAAGGAATGGAGGTATAATAATCTTGTGCAGAGAGATGGAGAGAAGCAGGTACAGGTAATAATGTCTTGGAACCAGCAGGGCACCTCTGCCCACAGTCTGAGGCGCATGTAGCTTTGTGACTTTCTCTCCCCTTTGTTTCTTCACTTTGGGTATGCTGCGAAACACAGGCAAGAGTAAGAGCCTCTGAAATATTAAACAGCACAGTGCCACACAGGTGCCAGGGCTGGCCAGAGGCAAGTGGCATGGCTTGAAACAGTTGGCTATGAAACAAAGTGTTTAGTGAATTGACCATCTGTCCAAGCTTGGCATAACTCTGCTATAGCAGAGACCATCAGCAGACCATCAACATTGCTATTTAAAATTGTTTACTATGTTAACATTTTTTTTTTTAACTCATGGCTGCAACTCGTCACCGTTCCTGTCTCTTCTCTCACTTTTCTGAAACATCCCTGACACAAGGAAATGGATTCCACACTGTAATGGAGTTGCATGTGGTAGAGACAGGGTGAAGGCCAGGTAGATCTGAAACAGGTCTTTGAGCAACCTGGTCTAGTGAAAGATGTCTCTGCCCATGATAGGGGGATTGGACTAGATGATCTTTAAAGGTCCCTTCTGACTCAAACCATTCTATGGTTTTATGATCTCTAGTTATCATTGCATGAACTGACATAACACTGGGAGTGCAAGAGGCCTCTTTGTGCCAAAAAGTTTGAGGTGAGACCATGGTCTTGTTGCCTTTTGTGGCAGCATTAGAGTTTAATGTTCCTCCCTCATACCCCTCCCAATTGTTCTCATTTGTGGAAGGCTGAAAGAGAGCAGGAGATAATTTATTCTTGCTCTGTTTTAAGGGCTGAAAAGTGTACAATTTCCTTACCAGTCAGTCTGTTTATCCTCATTCCAGTAGCCAGTCTAGTATTACTGTTCCTCTGATTGCACCTCCTTTTCTATGCATCTTCCTTCCTGCCATAATAGTTGTGTCTAGGTGGGTCTGAGTATTTCTTGTAGTGGCATAATCAACCTTAATACAGCATTCTTCATAGAGCACGCATAAAGCTTGTACATATGTTTGGGATAGAGACTGACTGAAGACAATGAACCACCTGAGAATGTCTCTCCCAAGAACAAAACCTTACTATAGGGGGGTATGAAAGAGGCATAACTAGGGGAAATGGAAAACTAGGCATCACATGGAAAACAGGGACATAAAAGATGAATATAATGAGAATTTCCTTTATAATGAGCTTTATTTACTTCGAAGTAGTCTCCCTTGTAGGCTTGATAAAAGATTCATGCAAAGGTTTGAGTGTTCATGAGGCCTAATAAAAATAAACAGACCAGAAATTCCTGAAATGATAAATCTCTCAGACCAGGTAAATTCCTGATTCCCTGTAGCTGGGGGTTGAAACCTACTGAGCAGATGTCTGGCCATCAACTCATCCATCTTCATAATGTAGTAGAGATTTTTCCTGCCCCCAGCTACTCCTGTTTATACACCGATAATGGGGTACACCCCACTGTCTATATGCAGTAAACACGCGTCTATAAACTTTACAATGCAAGGTGTATCAGTTACCCATGATAGACTCTTTTCAATGCCTTTCAGGACTAAGTTCAAAGTACTTGAAGTTCAAGTACATTTTAGGGGATATCACAAGAAATAGAAAAGAAGATCATGTGGATTGTGAGTTTATCACTAACTCACCCTTCAGGGGAAAATTGCTCCCTTAATGTTCCTCTTTTCACTGTCCCTTTTGTAGATCTACTTAGGTCTCACGGTTTAACCCCAATTAGCAACCAAGCACCACAGAGCTGCTTGCTCACCCTCCCCCCCTAGTGGGATGGGGGAGAGAATTGGAAGAGCAAAAGTAAGAAAACTTGTGGGTTGAGATATGAACAGTTTAATAATTGGAACAAAAAATAACAGTAATAATAATAAATTGTAATGAGAAGGGAAATAATGAGAGAGAGAGAGGGAAAAAAAACAGGAAAAACAAGTGATGCAACCGCTCACCACCTGCTGACCAACGCCCAGCTGGTCCCCGAGCAGCAATCACTGCTCCCCGGCCAACTCCCCCCACTTTATACACTGAGCATGATGCCATACGGTATGGAATAGCCCTTTGGCCAGTTTGGGTCAGTTGTCCTGGCTCTGATCCTGCCCAGCTTCTTGTGCACCTTCTCGCTGGCTGAGCATGGGAAGCTGAAAAGTCCTTGACTAGTATAAACATTACTTAGCAACAACTAAAACGTCAGTGTGTTATCACATTATTCTTATGCTAAATCCAAAACACAGCACTATACCAGCTACTAGGAAGAAAATGAACTCTATCCCAGCCAAAACCAGGACATTAGATTACCATACTTTTAGGCCTAGAGCTTCCTCTTCCTTTGATTAGGATTAACGACCCTTAGGGCCCAGTATTTGGGGCTGGAAGATGCTATTGTTTGTAATACGCTTACAGTGCAAGTGGCTTCTTTCTTTTTGTGCCATTGATTGATTAGTGGAGTTTGTCCAAGTAATTTTCCCTCTTGATATGTGCACTTTCCTTCTCTACCACAAAGTTGGTGTGAAGATTAACTAATTAATCTCATGAGATTCTTTAATGAAAGGAATGCCTTACTGAGCAACAGAACAAAGTACAGGCAATATGTATGAACACAACTCATTCCAGATCTCTACAAAGCTGAGGTTTCTTTTCTCCTCAGAGCAAGTAAGACTGTAAGACTGTCTCAGCTTAAAAAAAAATTTTTTTCCCTGTTCAGTACAACGCAGAACATCTGTTGCCAAAGAACAGATGATTAATAATTGAAATTAGCTTGCACTGTCCAAAGTAAAGTGCCTATAGTACTGTAGCTTTCCTGAGTTTTTTGTCTTTGTTTCTTTATTTCTTCTCAAAATATAATCAAATACAATCATTGTTATGAGTTAGATTTCATTCCAGACTGGAAGTTTCTATTGTATTTTACTTAAGTTTTAAGGAATAGATTTTCAAGCTGTTTTCAGTGATAAAGCTTTTTATGTCAAATGTATGTAAAAGAAGAGAAAGCAGTATGTAATAATAATGAAACAGGAATAGGAAAATTTCATTCCATGTCAGGCTACTAAATTAGACCCAAATGGGCTGTGAAATGAAGAGATAAGAGTCTAGAATTTGATTTGAGGGAGATTTGAAAAACTGAGAAGCTTAATCTTTTCATGTTCCTTCCCCCAGAACTGATTGCTCCAGAGCTAATGTTTATGCGTGTGATTAGGAGCTGAGCCTGATGAATTCTATTTTCAGCACTGCTACAGCATCACAGCAGGTGAAACTAACCTTGGTGCTTTGGGCTCATACAGCACTTCTAGCTTCCAAAGCTCTTACTAAGTTAAGATGGACCTTTAAGTTAAAAGGAATGTAAAATTGATGTTCTTGTCTGTTCTAAAACGGACAGTATAAACCCAGATATTTAAAATTAAGATTAACACTGAATGGAAACTAAACAGTTTCGATTGCGTAGGCCCAAAGAGTTTGTGGAATCTCCATCCTTGGAGGTATTTAAATATTGACAGGACAAGGTCCTGAGAATCAATTTGTATCTTTGAAGCTGGCTCAGTGTGAAGCAGGTGTTTGGAGTAAAAGACCTCCAGAGGTCTTTACCTACCTAAGTTAAATAATTTAAATTATAAATCACTTTATAATTCTAGATAAAGCAAAAGCAGCTCTGAAATATCCTGCAGTAATCTAGTAAGTTATATTAATGAAAGGTTTTCTTTATCATTTTTAGTATTACATTTCTATTTTTGCGTAAGGATGACGCAAATAAGAGTTTGTTTCCTTTTTTACAGTCCTCATTAAGACACTAGGTGCATTAACTCAAGTAAGGATAAAACGTAGAATATTTTCATTTAATTCTTGAATAATGGAAATGGAAGCTGCACTTTAAAAAGCTGAGATTTAAAAAGTGATGCTAATCTTCAGGGACTCCTTTCTTCCCCATCTTGTCTTTTTTTTCTCCTTTAGTTAAAAGTTATTACCTCAAAGCAAAGGCATATATTTTAATAATTCACCCTAGCTGCTGGGATTGCAGCTTACTCTTGGGAAGGTGAAGGTCGATGTTTCTCTCTGTTCACAGTCCAGCCCCCAAGCAGTGACTCAGCAGCACGCAAAAAACCTGAAGATGTGGCAACTTCACCTTTAATGGAAAAAGAAGTAGTTGAATCTTTTCAGGTCTGGTCCAAGGTGAGGCACTTTTGAGAACGGGGCTTCTGCCAAAGCGCAGCCACAGAGAGAAAAGGCTGGAGGTAGCAACCTGTCCACTTGATGAATGTCCCCACTCTGATGAGCTGCGGGTAATGAACCAGGCTGTGTGTGGATGCACTGCCCTCTTTTGGGTTTTGATAGAAACAGGATCAGTCCCATCCCACTTGGTGCTTCAGAAGTTTTCTGAACTGACATTCAGAGTAAGAAGCGGTTGTTACTGTACACTGTTCTCTCTTAGGAAAAATCCCCCCTGCACCTCTGGACTTTCTTTGTATTCCATTCATATCCAGTAGGATTAATGGAGAGAGTAACTGAATCACATCTGCACAGATGTCTCAGCCTCATGTTTGCTTTTCAGGAGTCTCTATCGCATTGACCCAACCCTATACCTGGGACTTTGGTGGTATGAAAATTCAGATAACGTGGAGAAACCACATTAAAATGGGATTAGTCAAAGTAGAAAAAGCTGAGCAACAATAACGGCAGTTGTTCATTAATACAGTTAATACATTAATACTGATTTGGGTTTGCTATGTTTAAGATAGAGAATGTCACTAGTACTTATTCACTGGCATTCAGATAACGGTCACATATTAATGAAAATCTATTGTTGTGTACCGTGCTTGAAAAAGAAACATTGAAATGCCAGCTGACTATTAAGATTATGATTATCACTGAAAATCATAACAGTAGTTGTAATTCTGGAAGTGTTCCTAAACGCAAAAAAAGAAGTTTTTGTTTAACTTAGATATTTAGATATTGAGAGAATTAAAGCTTTTTTTTTTCATTTATTATAAAATATTAATTATTTCAGTCAATATGGGAAGGGGGAAGGGGGAGCTGCCATGACCTTTATTCACCTGGAACAATCAGAAATAAGTTTTTTAAAGCTCACAGTTACTAGTCAAAAACTTTTTACAAATTATTAAAAGTAGTCCATTAAAAACCACCTGGATAGGAATCAAAATACTGTGCTCAACCAAAAATGGGCTAGAGACAAAAAGCAGAGGATTAGACAGTTTATAATATAAATGTTTAAGGCCATATTTTTCTTAAATCCCGTGACAGAAGGGAGAGATCATGTTCAGCCAAGGTAGCCAATCAATGCAGGTAGCCAATCAATGCAAGGTAGCCAACCAATGCCACTCAGTGCATAGGGTAACAGGACTACTCTAGTTTCTAGAAATGTAATTTTAAAACCTGTATTTACTAAGACAGCTGGTGGTGTTTTCCATTCAATGCATAGAGTAATATTCTTCAAAAGCAGATGAAATGTCTTTTCTTGTTTGTTTTTTTTCTGGTTAGCATATGTGTGTAGTGGGGTTCAGTGGCTTTTCAATGCTCTTTGCTTAGCCACTTATAAGCATATGCTGTAAAAATGAGTAAAATCTCTCATACTTTTAGTATTCTAAAACCTTTAAACAGGACACTTTGTGCAGAAGAGCTACTGACATCTCGTGTATTTTGTGGTAACTTCCACATGTAGATGCATGCTATTTTCTGGCTATATGTAAAACAGAGGGGCAGACATATTCCTAAGGTAAAAATTTCTTCCCAAATTCTCCTCTACTTTTTGAGATTGTTTTGGACTTTCACTAGATAATGGTATTATTCTGTATAACTGCAGAAACAATCAGCAGATTTTTGGAAGTGACTTTCTGTCCCTGTCTGAAGCTTGGATAAGGGGGAGTTACACAGTGTTTGTTTTATTTCTGTAAGTTGTTGATACATACATTCACTTTTTCTGTGTGGTAAAACAACCCCAGATGATTCCCACAGATAATAAAAAATAGAACTTTCATTGGCTGCTGTCTTTTGCGGTCACTTTTGGCCTATAATGAACTTCTTCACTAATACAGAACAGGTAAATGGATTCTTTTTTCCAGCCACTAGCCAGCTTTTTATCTCAAACCACATTCATCAAGATGCCAAATGCAATTTTCAACAATTCTTCTGTTAGGAACACTGTACAATCCCAGCTTTCAAAAATATTGGCAGCTGATAATTTTTCTCTCTTAAAGATAGTCCTTTGCCACCTAGTATTCTGCTGACAAGAGAGTCTGTCTTATCGCTCAGTGAGCTCTATATCTTTCATGTGTGCAAACAAGATGAATTCACCATCTGAACCTTTCACCACATCATTTCTCTTACTTTTAAACAGCAAAGATTTGAGGAAGATGGTAGTATCATACCAGTTATGGACCTCTTGTGGGTTCTTGGGGGAAAAGACGCTAGAGTTTCCACTGTCCAGATCTGGATTGAGTCTGAATCTGAATTACACTGTGTAGTAATCATTTAGTTTTATTTGGGGGAGACTTGGAGTGTGTTACCTTCCGTATCAGCAAAGTGTAGACTGATTTAATGAGTTTGGGCTATGCGTCTTTGTATGAATAAGAACCTTTTTATTCCTAAGTTATTGAGTTATAGTTGCCAAATAACTTGTCCACAGACCTTTTCCTTGTATTAAACTGGTCATTTCTACTTATTTCTGAGACCATTCCAACCAGGTCATCATTTAAAGGCAATATTATTTTTTTTTTCTTCAGTGTTGAAAGTGTAATTCTGTCACTGAAGTATTTTCTTTCCCTACAAAGTTACTGCACTTTCTAAGTTAACAGGAACTTCTTGCAATAAAACACTTCACAGTGCCTCAATTGAATTATTGGTGTATTATTTTAATGGTGTCTTAATGAAATTGCTCAGCAACTAACCTTGTCTTTTAGTTGGCGTTAGAGACAGCTTCAAAACTGTCAGCTCTAGCTCATTTCATGTTTTCATTTAGGTGCTAATACTGTTAACCAATTTATTTAAAGCAGAGACTTGGGCCAAATTTTGGTGGCATTACTCATGAGCACAGTTCTACAGCAGTTGATATTAGCCCATGAATAAAGCTTTTTAAACTTCGCAAGGCTTCAGTCTCCTCTTTCTCTGTTAATATCCAAATAAATGCTTGAGTTATTTCTTTTTGGTAGTTTTGTGCCTAATTTATTTGCTCTTGCAACCACTTACTGCAGCCAGCAACTCAGTCCTGTAAAAGAAGTTGGTCTAATTTGCTTTATAGTAGTGTTGCCTTTATTTCAGAATGTCATGGCCAAAGCCTTTCTTTGGCTTGTTTCATTTTATTTCTTATTCTAGGTCTTGAAAAAGCTTAAGCAATGAACTAGTTTGATTAGTTAAAAGCAGGGCACATTGCTTTGAAATGCATGTGTGAATTGCTGAATCTGGAGAATTAGGTTCTCTCTTTACACAGTCTTCATGGCTTGTAAATAGCAATCCAAATTCAGAAGTGATATGTAAAGTGGCAGAAACTGCATTTCATTATGCTGGGACTCCATAGCACTGATGCTCTTGCAATCAGTTACCACGTAAAAAAACAAACCCCACAACCCTCTAAAATTATGTAACTGGCATGCAGAGAAGCTGGAAAAAAATGCAAATGTTTAGAGAATTTAGGTAGGGAATGCCTTGCTTTTGTTAAGAGCAGGAAATTTCTGTTCTTACTTGCTGATTACCTCTTTTACTGTACTTGACTCTTATGTTTTCCTGTGAGAAATGTTACTTGTTCCATGTGGGTCACCAGTGTTGGGTCTACGCATGACACATGTGAGGTAAGGAAGGTGAAGGTTCTTTCAGTAGATTTGACCTGATTTGCCTTTTATCTCTATTTCTGGTCAGGTGATATAACTCAGATCTGTTGATACATCAAAAGTGAATGAAAGAACACGTGAATCTATGAAATATATTTGTATTTTTTTTCATACTGTTCTATTTCACTGATACTATGTTCTTTCCTACAAAATGTTAGAGAAAAGTTGGTCCAAGTGGAGATATGAAAGGCTAAAATAAAAGATTGAGAGCAGTTCTGAACTTGTTTTGACTAAGCCACTGAATCTAGCATTCAGGGCAGTTGTATAAGGATCATGATTCCATCTGTAGAAGCAAAATCAGAATCCTCTTGCGAAGCACTCCTGGGTTTCTTTCTGAGGACAGCATAGATCCACATAATTGTCAAGGGCAATCTGCCATCAGCAGAGTTAGCACCAACAAAGGGTGAAAAAAGCGTGGACTGTTTAAGATCTATAAATTATGTTTTATGTTCATTTGTCACTTCTAGGAAAAGCAAATCAAGTTTCTCCCTTTTCAGGGGGTGGATGATTAATGGATGTCTTGCATTTGGTTGCAAAAGCTTGTGTCGACTTTATTGACTTTTTTTACAGAGAAAAAAACCAATCTGTCTGAAGCATCAGGAAGTGCAGCGTGTGCTTGCTGTGCCTGGTGTGAGTAAGCAGATTCTGATCA
Organism: Mycteria americana; assembly: GCF_035582795.1. Taxonomy (NCBI): domain Eukaryota; kingdom Metazoa; phylum Chordata; class Aves; order Ciconiiformes; family Ciconiidae; genus Mycteria; species Mycteria americana. The sequence goes on from NC_134370.1 coordinate 13,203,848, forward strand.
TTGCTGAGCACTGATCTGAACAGAGAGCAATTACTTTTGTTGGGGAGAAGTAGAGTCTTGGCTTATCCTCGCTCTTCATTTTTGTTTAACATAAGACAACAATAAACCAGACCAGAGGTACTCTTAAGGCTGGTCTCCCTTTACTCGGGAGCCCTTTACCAGGGCTTTTGCTGGAAGTGAGAGGCAGATCTGTATGCCTCTTTTTACTCCTGTATTAATAGCTTTATTTTGTAATGGTGGAATCAGAAGTAGTTTAAAACCTGTCAAGATAAAAATGATGGTCCCAATTCTTCACATAAGAAGTTGCTAGATCAGCCCACCTGAGATGATAATGTTGTTATCATTTATAATTTTTATTCACTCTCCAGTGAAGTATGCAAGAACAGCCGTGCTAAATCAGACTGAATCTTAACCAATCCCACTCTCTGTTGAGAGGGAAGTGTCAGACCAAGGCAAGTATATAATGATATTTTCCTATATATTTTCCTAGAATTCAGCAATCTGTGGTTCAGATTCCTCAGCCAACAGTGATATATTTGAATTAATGGATTTTTTTTTTCCCCAGGAATATCATCTGTTCATTTTCCCTATTCATATAAACTTTTAACATCTACAACAAACTATAGCAAGGAGTTTCATGGTTTAACCAGGCAAAAAAATCATAGAATGGTTTAGGTTGGAAGGGACCTTTAAAGGTCATCTAGTCCAACCCCCCTGCAATGAGGACACCTTCAGCTACATCAGGTTGCTCAGAGCCCTGTCCAACCTGACCTTGAATATTTCCAGGGATGGGGCATCTACCACCTCTCTGGGCAACCTGTTCCAGTGCTTCACCACCATTATCATAAAAAATATCTTCCTTATATCTAGTCTAAATCTACTCTCTTTTAGTTTAAAACCATTATCCCTTGTCCTATCAGAACAGGCCCTACTAAAAAGTTTGCCCCCATCTTTCTTATAAGGCCCTCTTACAAGTATTGACAGGCCGCAGTGAGGTCCCCCCGCAGCCTTCCCTTCTCCAGGCTGAACAACCCGAACTCTCTCAGCCTTTCCTCACAGGAGAGGTGTTCTATCCCCCAGATCATTTTTGTGGCCCTCCTCTGGACCCACTTCCAACAAGTCCATGTCTTTCCTGTGCTGAGGACTCCAGAGCTGGATGCAGTACTCTATGTGGGGGGTCTCACCAGAGCAGAGTAGAGGGGCAGAATCACCTCCCTCAACCTGCTGGCCACGCTTCTTTTGATGCAGCCCAGGATATGGTTGAATTTCTGGGCTGCGAGTGCACATTGTCGGCTCATGTCCAGCTTTTCATCCACCAGTACCCCCAAGTCCTTCTCTGCAGGGCTGCTCTCAATTCCTTCATCCCTGAGCCTATATTGATACTGGGGGTTGCCCCGACCCGGGTGCAAGACCTTGCACTTGGCCTTGTTGAACCTCATGAGGTTCATATGGGCCCACTTCTCAAGCTTGTCCAGGTCCCTCTGAATGGCATCTCATCCCTCAGGTGCGTCAACCGCACCACTCAGCTTGGTGTCACCTGCAAACTTGCTGAGGGTGCACTTGATCCCACTGTCTATGTCATTGATGAAATTTTAAACAGTACTGGTCCCAATACACACCCCGGAGGAACACCACTTGTCACCGATCTCCATCTGGACATTGAGCCATTGACCACTATGCTCTGGATGAGACCGTCCAACCAATTCCTCATCCACCGAACAGTCCACCCATCAAATCCATATCTCTCCAATTTAGAGAGAAGGATGTTGTGGGGGACTGTGTGAAAGCCTTACAGAAGTCCAGATAGATGACATCTGTAGCTCTTCCCTTGTCATGGCCTCACCTGTGTTTTATATCTCACTCCTGATAATTTCATTTGATGCTCATGAGTTTTGTATTATGACAGAGTGAGTAATTGTTCTCTAAGCATTTCCAGGCTATTCATAGTTCTGTAGACTTTGGTCAAATTGCCTGTCATTTATCTCTTTTGGAAGTTGAGTAGTTCATTTATTTGCTGCTTGTATGAAAAATGTTTCATAGTTTTCTTCAATCACCCTTATAGCTATTCTTTGTTTTCTACTATAGCCCTTTTTTTTAAGATGGAAGATGAGAATAGCACCCAGTGTTAAAGTTGTGGGAACACTTTACAGTAGCCTAATAGCATTATTTTTTATGCTGTTTAATTCTTTCCTAATAATTCCTACTGCTGTAATTGAGGTTTTTTGATAGGATCTGAGGACTGAGCTTCTATTTTCACAGACCTCTTCACTGAGACCCCCAGACTCCTTTCCTGAAAGGAATTATCTACTCAGAGCCTATTGTTCTGTCTGTTATGCTGGGACTGCTTTTTTTTTTTCATACATTTTCATACATCACTGCTTTACTCTGTCTGCATTTTTTTTTTCATACATCATCACTGAATTTCACCTGTTATTTTACTGCTCAGGTACTCAGTATTGTGAAATTCTTTTATAGATCTTCATAGCTGGCTTTTGTTTTCATCATTCTGAATACCTTACTGCCATCAGCAAACTTTGTCACCTATCTTTTCTTCCTTCTTTCTAAATCGTTAATGAATAAATTGAACAGCACAAAGAATTGGGGAAGTTCCAAATGAACACTTCTCTCCTTTGTGGAAACCGAAAGATTTTTCCCTAACCTTTGATGCTGATATTCTAACCATAAATTAATCTATGGAAAGGCCTTTTATCCCATGACAATTTCAGATCCTTTGGCAAGGGAACCCCTCAAAAATCCTTTTAGACTTTATCAGCTAGGTTGTCTTTCCCTACAGGCTCTAAGAACCTGGATAGATTTAAGGTGTGATTTTCATGCGCAAAAGTCATGTTGATTTCCTCAGTGATGTCCAGAATATACTTGTCCAGAAACCAGTGTTAGCTGGGAAAGCAGTAGTATGTTGTATTAGGCACTGTAGAAACAGAGCAAGAAGATTGCTCCTTTGAGGAGCTCACATTTAAGGAAATGCAGCATGCTTTCTACAATGAAGTTGGAAATTATAAAAATAGTTTCTTTCTAATCTCTTATCTTAGATATTCTTAGATATTAAAGTTTATTACTTCTAAACTTAGATTCACTTTGGTTTTGTTGCTGGTTTTATTTTCCATGCTTTTCCTGTTCAATACATCTGTGTCTGCTTTTATTTTCTGTATAAGCAGCTGCATCAAGTCAATGGGTAATAGACTACTTCAAAGCAGAAATTGGCTTCATTTATTTCAAAGAAAATTGTAAAATTTATTTACTCTGTATTTCATATGCTACAACAACAAAAACATTAAAATTAATTGTACTTTCCCTCCTTTCTCATTTATGCTCCGGGCAAATTAGGCAATAAAACTAAGCTCATGTGGCTGCAGCTACATTAGTATGTAGTGCAGTTCAGTGGAATTGGGTTTGTAGCATGAGACAGTTGATGTTGAGATGACATCTATCTGCAGTATGGACATTTTGGAGGCAGAGGGTCTGACTTTAGAGTAGTGCTAACCTGATACACTGAGCTAGATGTCCAGTAGTGGTGGGAGCACATTAGATGCACTCATGAAATGTATATTCTGGTTTAGTTTCCTGGAAAGGGAATTCAGTTCCTGTGCTCCAAGATCATTGTGGTATGAGCCAGAAATCAGGATGTAAGGATTTGCTATGGAGATTTCCCTCAAAAATTTGGGGGATTGATTTCAGAAGCACAGTCCTGGCCTGATCTGAAAGGTTCATGTAGATACACACAGCATTTCCCTCTTGTTTTGACAGATTTTTTTTATACAGGTATCAATTTCTGCTTCTTATCCAATAAATGTTATCTTCTGGGCTTGTAACTCTGATTATTTACATGCAGATCTGTTGTAATTACATTTGCTTTTCTTACCTTGTAAGAAACATGGTGCTCTGACTGTGATGTGAGTAGTGACTGCTTGGTCAACTCTAGCTTGTTTTGTTTTATGGCATCTGTGCAAAGCGATCAGCAATGCAGGGTATGACAGTGGAGAAGACAATGCTGTCCCAGCACTGAAAGTTGGTCTCATAGTTAACAATCTGACTAGTGGCTAGAGAGCCATCTGTCAACTCTTCCTCCTTTGTCTCCAACTCTGTGTATGCCCTTGCATAAATCTGCAGCAGTTCTGCAAAGCTCCGCCACATCTACGACATTGTTGCTATTGGCATATGTAGCAAAACCGATGTGTCCTGAAACACTTCATATGTACAGAATGGCTGGTTATCACAATGCAACAGCTAAGGCTTCTGGAGACCATAGATACCTGAAAACACAGTAGTCATAGCCCAGGGTGGTAGTTAGCAGATTAAAGCCAAAGTCAGCAGTGCTGGCAAGTCCGTTTAGGCACTTAACTTTTATTGATTCAATGAGGAATTAGGTGCTTCAGTGCCTCAACAGTTTGTCCCTCAATTCCCTTTCTAAGAAATGGAGATAAGAGCACTTTCACACTTCAGAGGAGTGGCCTGACAGAAAATGTGTTAAGGCAGTGATGTGCTTGGATGTGACAGTGATGAGGTCAGATGAGTTCCTTGTGCGGGTAGAAGGAAATATGTGAGACTAGAGTGGATCTTGATTAACAACTTGCCTTAGAGGCACAATCCAAAGTCAATGACAAGACTCTTATTAACTTCAGGGAGCTCGGATCAAGCCCATTGATTTGTGCTTATTTCTGCTCTAGTTGCTGTAGTCCAAATTAATGCTGTGCTGTGATATTTTCAAATACCAACATAAACAAAATCCACTCAAGAAGGAAGTAATAAAAATAGGAAAATCATAATGCTTGAATCATAGCACCAAATTGATAAATGTTAACCATAGGAACATTGTCCCAGAAATTAGTCTGGCAAGAAAAAAGAACTGACTGATAAACATCACAATTAATTTTTGGCTTCAGAAGCTGGATAGGTTACTTAGTGACAGTAAATTATCTATATATTGATGTTTTGATTATTAATGCTTTCTGTGTAGCTTCTGTCATGCAATCTTCAGTTTAGAAGTCACATCAATGACATGCATGAAGTATTTGAAAGTGTTAAATGAAAATAAGAATGTTTAATAATGCATGTTTTCATCATAAGATTTCAAAAGTAAATCAGAGATACAAAAGAAGACTGTACCTTTATGCTACAATGGAAATATTATCATATTTTACATTAGAGGTACAGTGTGGTAACGTAACTGGTCTACGATCATTCAGGATATTAAAGTTCAGGTATTTTGAAGAACACCAAAATTCCAAGTCACAGGCCAAATTGTTATGCTACCAAGGGGTTTTCTAGAGATAGATAGATAAAAACCTCTGGCAGTTACTGAAGGACATTTCCTGTGTGGATTATGTGTCTTTACACCTTCACATACAAATAGTTCTTTAGCATCTGATGTCTATCAAGACTTATGGTGCCCTATAATTCATAGGTAGTGAGTTAATTATATCTAACTCTGCCTAAATAAGCCTAAATGAAAGAAAGAGAAGGAAATGGAATGTGTGATTTTTGAAGTGCCCAAGCCCAGATAGGAATTTGCTCTGAGAAATGCCAGGTGTGGATCCTTTCATTTCAGACTTGCCTAAGAACAGATCAGTGTTTGCCATTTGCAAAGCAACAGCAGTACCAGTACTTTAAAAAAAAATAAAAATGCTAATGATTCAAGGCTTTAATACCTTCCCAGGCAAATATTCTTCAGAACTTTTCATGTTTGTCATTCATGGTGCCTCATTCCCATTCCTTAGGGGTATTACTTTGTTGCTTGCTGAAATACTGGAATGATCTCTTTCTACTGCTCAAACCTATATATTCTTTCATGCAGAGACACGAGAGGAGTATCTCATTATTCTCTCTGATTCATCAGCAATGCAGACCAATTAATACCACAGTTAATGGGAAGAAGTAGCTACTACAACTGCAAGCCGTATATCTTCTGTCACTCCTGAACTAACAGTCTTGGACAAAGCTAGAAAGCAACTTTACTATGCGGAGATTAATTTTGATACACTACCAAATCTATAATTCACAACACCATAGAAACTGGAGATGGAAAGAACCCAGCATGTTATCAAATGTGTTCTCCTGCCAAAGCAAGATTGCTTGTTGCAGACAGCCAGATTATAGCATTTCAGGCAATGAAACTGTCATCTTCTCTGAAAATTCTGCCAGAGTCTAACAAACCTCACCATTAGAGATCATTCTCTGTGAGATCATTCTCTCCTCTCTCTCTGTCTCTCTGTTTTTCTTAACACCTAACTTTTTGTCTGCCACTCCAATAGATCATTCATGAAGACCCTAGCAGCCCACCGTGGCTGACTGGTAAGTTAGTAAGTTTGCACTCTGGTATTACAAATTTCAGGTTTGATTTTTTGGATAACCTGAGTGCAGCTTCATTTAGGTCTGTTTTAACTAGTGGTAAAGTCATTCTGCCTATTTGATCATATGTTATGAGTTTATATACATAGCTGAAATATACTGTTTTCCTTGCTGAAAGATTGGTTACGCTTAGTTTTGACATTACATTGAAACATTTTGAAATACATATATTTAGTAAGCTTATCTGAAGTTCCTACCTGTTTACTTATTTTTCCATCTGACTCCACCACTGTATTTTCATCTTTCCCTTCTGTATAGATTATGCTGCTGACTGATCCAGAAGTTGAGAGCAGCTTATTAATCAGTTCTGACGAAGGGGCCACCTATCAAAAATACCGTCTGAACTTCTACATCCACAGTCTGCTCTTCCACCCCAAGCAGGAAGACTGGATCTTAGCATACAGCCAAGATCAGAAGGTAAGAATCGTTGGCAGCATTTTGCTTTGTTTGCTTAGGAAAAACCTAGGGTTTCCCCATCTCTCTACGTAACTGCTGCAGAGCATTCAGGAGACAGTCTTTGGGGTGATACCAGGACAGTCTTTGGAAGTACCAAACTGGTATTTGCAAGCAAGAAATATTGAGTAAGCCTCAATGTAAAGGGCAAAGTAAAGGACATGGGTACCTACTGTGTTCTTGAGGCCTAGCTCTCTATGACTGACCTGCATTCATTCTGAAGTCTGCATTCATTCATCAGTCCTTTTGGCAATATCATGTGACAGGCAACGGACAGAGAAGACAGCTAAGATCCCTCACGATACGAATAACAACCCCTAATGAGGCTTTTTGTCCTCTTATTTAACAATTCTCTTACTCCAGCCTAGCACCAGCTCCAAGAACAGTGTAAGATGCTCCTTGTTCCTATCTGGTTAGCATATTTTCAAGTAGCCTTTGATTTTCCAAGAGAAAAGTAGCAGAGAATCAATTTCCTTTGAAGTCCAGTTCCTTCAGTATAGGTAATCCATCAGCCGAATAAATATGTTGTCAGATTTACCTTGATTTTTTGCTGCCCAACTTGAGACAACAGAACGGGACTTGATTGTAAGAGACCTCATTGTTAGAACTTTTTGAAAATCAGGCACATCAATACTCACAAGTCAGTTGTCTTCCAGTGAAGGACATTATACAGCTCAATCTGTTTAGTTTACCAAAAAGCAGATTGAAGGGAAACTATGTTGTTGTGCATAAATATATCCATGGGGGAAGACAGAACATATGAGTAAGCATTTTGATCTAGCAAAAAAAATTCTGACAAGAATTGATGACTAGGAGTCAATGGCAGATAAACTTAACTGTGAAGTAACTAGCCATTGGAGCAAACTGCTCCAAGAAATGGCAGATTTCACACCCTGACGTTTTGATTTTTTTGAATAAAACTGGAAAAAGACTAAAACAATTACCAACAGGGGTAAAAGAGTGAAATATCTTTGCATCTAGTATACAAGCCTTTATACTAAGTAATTTAGTGGTCTCTTTTTGTTTTACATGTGATGAATCTATGAGAATCTGAATCTAATCAATAACCAAAGTACTGGCCGAATTGTTCACGTTATACATTAATCTAAATATCAACATAAAAGTTTGAATTCTGTGATGTTTTCCATCTGTGTATTTGAATTCATTTTACAAACATTAAACAACTAATTTTCCTTTGGCCTAAATTAGGCTTGTTGTTAGTATTACCGTAAGCCTGAGAAAATAAAGGCATAAGGAATCTAAATAAGTAGGTAAGGTCACAAAATGATCTTATGGGAATTTTTAGAGTAGAAGTTCAGTCCTGTGCATTAAACTCAAACCCAGTATCCTTCCAGGACTGTAGCTTAATATCCTTCCCAGGTATGAGAAGTGCATGTTGCCTGCCTAATTCTTCCTGTAGAGTCAATTGCATGCAATATTTTTCACTCACCCCTCTCACAGCATTTTGTAGAGCGTACTGTGGTTATAATGTCTTCAGAGGAAGGTGCAGATTAAATTATTTCTGGGTGTTCAGAATGTAATTAGACAAGGTCAAAATGTTTCCTTTCCCTTGTGGCTGTTGAATTCTCTGGACTGATATGAAACTGAACAGTCTGGTCTCTGCTGTCTTTTAGGACCCATTGGAATGAAAGTTACCATGAGTTAGTAACAGGAAATTTGTTACATGAGGATCAATGAAACTTTCAGTGGAAAATTTGTCAAATAAAAGTAGGATGTAGTAGAAAATGAATTTTAGCTGTTGTGGTATTCAGCCTGCTCAGGAAATAATTCTGAATTACAGTCCATACAGCCAATGCTCATCAAATTTACGGTAGATGGCTACCAGCAAGTATATTGTCACTATTTTGTAGGAAACTCCCACTCTTCTTCTGCAGAATCCTAAAAAACAATCTGGATATAAGAACAAAAGGCTCTTTTGTGCATTAACCTGAATTTATGGGGTTGGTGTCGAGTTGTATGTATGGGGTGTTTTGGATGAGAGGCTGTAGGCTGTATGGTAAAATTTATTGGTGTTATGGCATTGATTAGCAAATTGGATAACTCTTGGTAATTCAGTACTGTAGTTGCAAGACAAAAATCGTGTAGCACAAGGTCTGTAGATCTGTACCAATTAACTCTAAAATAGCATTTTAAAAGTACTCTGTATGGGTATGAGTCACAGGCCTGGTTTCTACTTTAAAGCCTAATGGATACATTTTCTGACTTCAACAAGCTTTGGCCAAGAACCGTAGAGGGTAACCAACAGGCAAAGAGTATTAATCAGCTTGGACTAAATTAAAAGATACTCAAATCAAGGGTCAAGTTCAGCCTGTGGCTAAGTGTAAACAACTCCCATTGGTTTCATGGTTGTATATCCAAAGGCAGAATTTTCTCAGAGTAATTAAGAGGTCCTGCAGGTATTTATATAATTGCAATGGGAGCTGTGAGTTAGTTTGGAACAAATGACACTGCCGTTTGCTATTTTGCAATCTCGTGCTAAGACCGTATTTAAGGAAAGAGACCCCATTACTCCTTGGATTCCAGGCACTGTGTCACCAAGAGTCACCTGAGGAAGCAAGGGAAACATATTTGCATGGTAAGGAGTTTGCATTTTGATATCACTGACTTTGATGCCACTGACTGAAGAGGCTGTGAAGGTTTTGTTGATGGGGGCCATAAGGAGAAAGTTGGATTCTGACCAGTTAGGATTGTCACAGTAATTTAATTTTGCTGTTGACAGTCAGGAGGGAGGTGAGAATCAACTAGAAAACACATTTACATCCTTCTAACAAGCCACGTCGTTGTTTGCACCTTGTCATTACAGCAGGTGGGACCAGGAGAATCAGGTGTTGAACAGAGCAAGAGCTGGAGAAACAGAAATTGCATTGGGACTGGACTGGTTTAGTTCTCGGAAGTTGTCCCTCCATTTCAGGATTGATGGGGGCAAAGCCAACAGTTAGTGCATGCCTCTTGTTGCTCAGTTGTAATGAACAGGAAACGGGTCACATAGCATCATCCCACAGTCTCTTCACAGCCCACTGAGTCTCTCACTATAAGTACTACAGATCTTTTTTTATTTGGTTGAATAGGGATTTACTCAACAGTAGGGAAATCTGTGTTAACTGAAGTCGGTTTATGTCCCAGTTTCTTGAGTGTTGTGTGTGGGTAAATGTGGTTAATTACTGGGGTTCAACTGATGAACAGTAACTCATTAAGCTTCACTGACTCGGTTGCTTTTGTTCACATATTTCTCCCGTGTGTTTCTGCCTTGGGCAGCAGACTTGAATTACGACTGCTGACAGACCAGTCCCTTATTCAGTCATGACTTTTTCCTGCCAGTCCTGAGGAAAAAAGAGCAGCAAACCATCTGCCGCTTGCACTAATTGCTTCATGATTGCATTCATTGTTCTGGCTGAAAGTACAGTTGTTACATGGCTGATTCTTACCCATGTAATTGCAGACCTATTGCATGCTTCTCCATTTTCTCTGTAAGAGGTGTTACAAATCAGGAGGAAACTGCAGACACAGTAAAGCATTGCTTGTGAGGCAAAAGCTTGTTGGAGGTCTTGTATGTGTGAGCTCACATGGGTTTAATCAGCTTGCTTGTAGGATGAGGGGCTGTATTTTATGGGAGTATTGCTTATGTATTACTATGTAATCTTCAAAAGTGGTTTGCTGTGTAATCAGAGGGTGGGATGTAAGAGCCTCTACTTCATGTGGAGACATCTTCTGCTATTCAGATGGGTCAGACACACAGAGGAATGGTTAGTAATCAGCCATGAATAACAGAGCTATTTGGAGAGACGAAATAAAGGTGAAATTGGGAAACACAAGTCAGATGGGCAAAATGCAGGGTTGTAATTGCCCAGCTCAGGAACAAATGCGCAAAGGCACTCAAGTACTGAAAGGCAGCAACAGAGGCTGAAAAAGCAGGTTTAAAATGGAGTTGTTGTTGCTTCTTCTCTCTCATTTTAAACGAAGTCTTGAAAAGCAAGGCACCCCAGACCAAAGGAGCTCTGTCAACATAGCACTAGTAAATGAAGAGGTTTAAATTTCCTTTTTTTTTCTTGTTTTTTTTTTCATTTTGGCCTTTCCCAAATACCTGATTCCATCTGTATATGTTTATTTACTCTGTGTGTCATGCTGGAAATTAATGAGTTAGGGACTGATACTTGGCTGTATAGCTAAAGTACTGAAGTTCAGCAAATCAGGATTCTGTTGCTTGTGGGGCAACATATCTTCTGTCATCAAACCATGTCATCATCTTCATTTTCCTACAGTAAGGGACGTCTACTCCTCATGCATTCAAGTGGAAGAGAAAGGTGTTCTTATACCAGGGATGACAGAGGAACTGCTTAGAATAGAGATGAACATGTATACGGCCACAGGATGTCTGTGTGAGAGAACAGGCCAACTCTTAAAAGTGCCTTCAGCCCCCTCTATCTGTGTATTTGGTCTAATGCTTGTGTCTTACAGTAGAGTATCTGCCATAGATGTAGCCAGTATTCACTCTTCAAGATGTGATGGACTATTTTGGATGCACATCATAATTCTAAAACCTTCCATTTCACTGCATTAGGATCTAACTTTGAAGGTGACCCTGCTTGGAAAAGGGTCAGACCAGGGAACTCCAGAGGTTCCTTTCAACCTAAATTATCTTGTTTCTGTTTACACCCTCTCAATTTCAGTGGTAACAGCCACTTCCTACATAGACCAGAGAAGGGGGAATAAAATCCAGATTTATTTTATGAGAAATTGCATCGTAGTTTTTTAAAAAAATTGCCGTTAATATCAAGAGACATCATTTTGAGGTGGGTTTTTTTTTGACACTGCTGACAACATTTAGAGGACTATTCACTTGGGCTAACGTTAGCTGAGGGAGGCTAATCCCATCTAAAATTAATGGAGAGGAAAAAAGCTTCTCTAGAGTGGTAAGCATTAGCCACTTTGAATCATCCTCTGGAAAAGCCTATCTCTTTTGACAGACTGCAGACAAAACCAGGGAGCTAGTTTGCATAAAGCTAACATTAACCTATGTGAGTAACTTCCCCTTTCCCTACAGCATTACTCCTGCAGCAATCTACACTATGTGTGTTAATATTTAGAGCACCACTAATCAACCAAGCCAGTTTTCCAGCAAACTTGATTCTCTTTGATGCATATCGTTGAAGATGAAAAGTAATAAGGAATTTGCATGTTAAAAGGTGTTTCTCCCAGGCTTTGCAACATCTCACTTTCTGCATGATCTTAGATATCCTTTCTGGGTTACCAGCACCTGTGCCAGGGATGGAAAGGGCCTTCCACACAAAGGCCTTGTGAATACTAACCCTTATTTTTAAGTCTTTCCTTGTGGTTATGTTTGAAAAGCTATTTTTGAAGCCAGTGTAATGTGGAAATCTTATGGCAGAACCATTGTTTTGTCTTACCCAATGTTTCCAACAGTAGCCGCCTCATTCCAGAGGAAAGTACAAAAGTGCTGGATTGCTGTGCTGCTTTGTGGATGAAAACCAAAAATATTAGAAATAATATGGGAAAATCACCTAATTTCACCATTCTGAATAGGGGAACCTTTTACTGAAGTATTTATTATGGGGAAAACTTGGCCTTACGCTTATCTGCACTTATAATTTCCTTGTATTTATAATAGCTACTGAGAGCCCCAGTAACCTTATGCTGTGTAAACACATGCTACAAGAGATGATTTCTGCTCTAAAGAGCTTAGAAGTCTGAGTGATGGGAAGACGTGTAGGAGGTACAATACATAGGTGAGGCAGGGAAGAATAAAATAGATCTAGTGAAAAGATGGAAGGGGCCAGAGCTCTTTTACAGCTGTGAACTAGCACACGGGTAGATTATGAAACAATACAAGTGTTCATTCTATGCAATACGGGGCAGAAGGGCAAAGATGGATGTGTGGCAGAATGTATCCAGAACCATCCAAAAAATACAGGGTTTTATGAAGCTAAGATCTTGAGAGCTTTCTGCTTTGGAGAGATTTTACAGAGCTGAAGTAAAGAAAAATGTAGAGTTCTTTTTCCTCTTCCCTAGTACACACGTTCCCTTCTAGAAGTGATGTTGTGGTCTAGATCAGTTGAGTCAAATAAAATTCCAGTTATTCTTCATGGAACATTTTGGAAAAAACATTTTTTCTCCCTACATTTTCTGGAATTTAGTTATTTTTTTATAGTGCAAACTGTCAAACTAAAGTAAATAAACCAATCAGGTTTAACTAATTTCTGTTAAATATTTTACTTTCACTAAGATTTTATACATACAGCTTCTTCCTCTTCATCAAATGCTTTGTTTTTTTAACTACAAACATTTCTAAAATATTTTATTTCTCTTCTGCATTTTCATTGGATTATAGGAAAGTTGTCCTTAGTTTACAAACAATATTTTTTGTTTTTAAAAATATCTATATAATAAAGAATGTTTTGACTGTCTCAAATTGAAGATGTAATCAATGGATATAGCCCAAAATGCAAAAAAATTACTCAAGTCTAAAATTAGTGCTGGAAAGATCAGGAAATTAGAAGGGAAAGAGAAGATTACATAGCAACTGTATCCTGCTGTTACTCAGATATCCCAAAGCATTTTAAGATGAAGCTTACGCTATCACTATGAAATACATGAGCAGCTCTTATTCTTCTCACGCAGGTTGGGAAACAAATAACAGAGAGGGTGAGTAGCATACGGATATTGTTTGGTGTAGATAAGGAAAGAAGTTCAGTTTTCAGATGTCAGCTTTCCCTACTCCAGAAGATAGTAGTGTCATGTTGCGAGAAGGCTCTTTCTATAGCTGGGGGATTGTCTTACAGTTCAGAGGATTTATTTGAATCTCTGCTCAGGCTCAGGAGGTATTTGTAACCTTGGGACTGCCTTTCCTTTTCCCGTGCATTTCTGTTTTCCCATCTGAAAGAGGTAGGTGGTAGGTTTCTACTTCACAGAATATTAGGATTTTAAAAAGCAAAACAAAGCAAAACCAGACTATTAGTGATTGTTAAGTACTCAGTTATTACACAGAAAAATAAATATACAAGAGAAGAGGAAGCAAGAAGAGAATTATTCCCTGATGAACAAGGGTCAAACGTGAGAGATCAATACAAGATCTGTACTTCATGATAGTTTTGTCTCAGTTAAAACAGAAATGTCAGATCACTACTTGGCCCTCAGATGAAAACATACATTGCAATTGTAATAGGTTCCTTTTCTATTTGTGGTTGAAAAAGAAGTGTAACAAAGAACATTATCTAATTTCTGCCTAATAATGAAAATTGTCATCAGACGGCAGTGCTTGCCAAAGAAAATAAAATGTCATCTCTGAAGGGACTGCGTGCACGAGTCTGTCACAAGAAGTCCCAGGAGAGAGAGGGCTTTTATAACAACAACAAAATATGATGCTGGGTTTAAAAAATACCCATACAAGCACTATAATTGCTAAATGGGGAAAAATAATCCCAGCTGTATCATAACACATACTTGACAAAAACCTAGCCTCCAAATCTTTCTTTTTTTCTGGTCCAACTAAATAAACTCAGTCTAAAATGAATGATACTTAGAATAAAATATCTGAAAAAATCCTCACTGCAAAGGTTTGGGGGTTTTTTTCTTTTTTTTGGGCAGTGACACATAAGGTAGGGAATTCCCCCTGTGCTAAAGATACCTTAGTGCTGCTTGTGCTGCCGTGAGTCAGTGAAGGCTGAGATTGGTGCTGAGATAATGGTGAAGGAGGAAAAACCTTCTAAAGCCTGGTTATTAAAGTGTCTCATAAAAGACAATGAGAGCTTTGGGCATGTGTTCCCAGGGAGGTGATATTTCCCTTTGAGAGCTGTTGCCTTTTCTCACACACTGTTTCCAGCTCACTGGGCACTGGCTTCTAATTTGAGAGGCCAATCCTGACAGTAGAATTTCTATATCCATTTCCTCCCTTTGAAACAAACTTATAAACAAACTTTGCATTTCTCCACTTTTTGTCTGCATCACGTCTCATTCAGGGCCCACGCTAAAAGAAAGCAGGGCTCCCTGGGTGCTGTGCAGCATCACAGCTTCTGTTCTGCTGGGGGAGCTGTGGAATGCACCAGGTGAACAGCCCCGCCGAAGAGTTGTGCTGAAAGAGCCAGAGGGAAGCTGTGGCACTGGGCCATTCAACCACCTGGCACTGCAGTGGGACTGCAGGCATGGAGGAGAACGCTACACAAGCACAGAGGAAGCTTTTACAGGCTGTAATTAATTCATTCTGGATGCTGTTACTATCACCAGCAAATTCAGAGAGGGGATAACCTGCTGAAAGCTGTGCTCAGGGAAACTAGAGAGGGAGTAGGGTGAGGGATACAAAAGGGGGAAAACAAGATTTACTGTAATGATTTCAGGCATCTGAACATCAGCGTCCCTGGAAAGCTTACATCCTATATATCCCTGGTCTGGAAACACAGAGGTGTTTGTTGAGTTGTTTGGATTGCTCCCTGTTCTTAATTTAAAGGATGTTCTGAACTTTATGAAAACTTAAATTACTGTATGTCAAAGACATATTACTTGGCACGGAAGAAACTACTTTGTCGTGAAAGGGTAAACATTGACATTGGAGAGACAGATTGACAGTAGCTTGTTGTTACTATGTTTTTATTTTTGCTGCAATTAAAAAAGCAGGTCTAGAAATGGATTTTGAATGCGAAGGGGGAAAAATACCTCCTATAATGGTAAAGTTCTTGATTAGGTGACCTCAAAGCACTTTACAAAAGTCATTGTTAAATGTTCCAAAATATTTTCTTTAATTGTCAAAAAAGAGAGTTTTCCTTACTTATAGCTAGGGTCTCCTAAAGTTTCAAATAAAAATGTATCTAGAATCTTCTACTTAAGGAAAAATAACAGACTCACCACTGAAGTTTTAAAAGTGGATGCATTTCTATCCACAAAGCTAAACTGCTTTTCCTTTTCTTACTCTCGTTATCTTCTATCCCCTCTGCCTTCTTCCCTCTCTCTTCTTTGACAGTGTTCAAGAGAAAGGGAGATGAGAAAAAGAGGTGAATTTTTAGCTTTCATATTTTAGAGTAGCTTTCAACATATGCCAGTCTACTGTTTACCAAAAAGCTGTTGCAATTAGTTTCTCCATGTCCTTCCAAGGTTTTATGGTAAGGAAGTGGAGGGATATAGGGAGGTTTGCATTGGGAATGTAATGCAGAATAAGAAGTAGATCTCAAGGTTTCTTACATCCCAGTCTCATCATTCTTAAAATACATTCAAATCATCTTTCTGAGCAACCCAAAGCTTTAAAATCAGCTTCTTTTTCTCATTCTCACAGGCATCCATCTTTCTCATCCCTGCTAATCCACTGCTACTACTCGTTCAAAAAAAAAATTTGTCAAGGTTTGCACATAAAGATTCAGATTGTTTGCATTTTATGCAAGATCCCTAAAGTGGTGTCATGAAAAGGCAAGTCACAGTTCAAAAAAGGGGTCCAACATCTTCCTTGCCAGAAAAAGGGACTGACCAAGTCTATCAAGCAAGGGAAGGAGGGGAAATAGGATGAATCTGCAAGAAAAGTATAGGCTGACAGCCAAATATGAGAAATTTGAAGTTAAATAAAACAAAAGAAAGAACCCAAGTGATCCTTCCCTCTACTGTCCTGAGAATTACCTGATGGCAGCATTTACAGAGAGAAGCTGTTTGTAAGTGGTCTATAACAGTAACATTTGTATATCATTCCACAAAGACATGTCAAAGTATTTATAATACCTGTAACATGTGTTTTTGCTGACCTTTCTCAGTCTGGTTTGGTATTTATCATGGAAAGATTTTCTGAAATGATTGATGTATTTGGATATTGTTTGTGTAACCAGACTAGGAGAAGGTGTCACGTTGTTTGCAGGAGAAGGACAGGAGCAAAAGGAGAATCATGGGTTTCCATGGTACAAGTAACTTGTGCTATTTAAACTTATTCAGTCCTGCAAGAGAAGTCTGGACATGTTAGCGCACTTTTTTTGGTGCCAAATTGAACAAGCTCTCTCTAGGGATGGCTCCTGGTAACTGGAAAGAGAATGACCTTCTAACATAACATCAAGGAAGGCAACTGTGTATATCTGTTGTCAGAGCTAGGCTAGGATATCAGACTGCTGTGTTATGCTGTACATTTGGTGTCCACCACAAGTTTAAAAAAGTAAAAGGCAGCCTTCCCACACTGCACAATTTTATTGCCTGGGAGTGCCACGAAGAGCTAGATGATGAGTTTTCAGTCATGGCAGGTTGTTCGGTGTACCCATACACTGATCCCTCAGGAAATACCGGTTGTGTCCCATGTCACACAGCTCATATTGCCTCTGCCAATAAAAAGCATCGCAGACACTTTTCAGCTGCCCAGGTATGTCCCTTTGAGACTGGAGGAAGTAGAAGTCCAAGTCACTGTCTCAGAAGTGATACAGGCTTCTTCAGATTAATTTCTCTATTATCTTTGTGTTTTACTCTGATTCATGACTGTTTGTTTTTGTCCCCAGTTATTCAGTTCAGTGGAGTTTGGCAGAAGATGGCTGCTTCTTCATGAGGGAGTTGCACCAAACAGGTTCTACTGGTAAGAGCAAAAACCTCTTCCTCGTTTCCTAGACACAGCTTTCCCATAGGTACAGTCATGTTGAAACGGGGCCTTGAAGGCAATGTGGCTGAATGCAATCTGCACTGCTGATTTGTTGAGTTTAATTTAGAACTGGTATGAAAGGAGCATTATTTCTCCTGTTATGCTTTTATACAGCACTTGAAAATGGGGTCTTTGATCTAAGGAAGATATACAACTGAAATATACTGAATAATAGCCTGAAGAAAACATTGATTTGGGAAGGGAGAGTTCTGCAATTTCCTGTGAACATTTTGAGTTTGAACGCAACTCTGTTCAGCATAAACTGTTTTTGCACCAAATACAAAGGAGAGATAGATCTGGTTCTGCAACCAGTGAGAGCCAAAGACTGAAGTCTTGGAGTCTTTGAGGATACTAGCATTTCTGCCACGGGTAACAGTCGACATCCTCCAGTGACTGGTGTTATGCTTTTAACTGCTGTTAGACCTACTTCAGTCCTTGAAAGTGAGCAAGTTAATGACCATTGAACTAGACACACATAGTTCTTCATTATGAGCTTAAATCATTCTGCAATATTGCTTCTAAGCAGCAGTGCAAGATTCCCAGTCAGATTTCAAGCTGTATGAATCCTCCATGTGTAAGTTCCTCTTGCTGAATCTCTGAAAATGGCAAAATGTTTGCAAGTTTGATGCCAAAGTTACCTTAAAGCAGTATCATAGCTCTTTGTCACTGATGCAAGCTTAACTCTTTGCTGCATTAACTTATGCTATGCAATTTGTATCTAAATTCACATAGGGCCATAGCCTACATGGTTATGATAGAAACTGAGCATCTCACAATTTTTAATATATGGGGTGTCTGTAATGGATGATTTGACTTCAGATTCAAACACTTGTAGTGGCCACAGCCACTGAAAAATAACCCCTGGATGTAGGTCCAAACGTTATTCTGCAGTTCTTCCCTACTAGCAAACTTCTTTCTATTTTGAGTCTCTTCTCCTTCAGTTTTAGTCATCACAGGTTTACCCAGTGATTCTGGTATACTGATTCTCTTCTCGTGATTCTGATTGCAGGCAGATCTCTTTGCATTTGCTTTCCATAGCAATGATTTGCATACCCAGTGTAAAGCTCTGTAACCACGCTTGCAGAAAAATACTCATCTGAAACACCTCCATGCTGTCACGCAATAGCAATTAGTGTAACTTTGGCTTATGTGGAAAAGAAAACTGGCGAAGGAAGGAGACACTGGACTGTTTTCCTGCAAATATGGTTGTCATAGTCTAAATCAAAGATAAGTTTATTTTTTTATATTTCAGCTTACTCTTCTTTTTGCTTACACTGGTGTAAATCTATGAGACTTCTGATCACCTTTTTATGGAGGCAGTATCCCACCTGTGAGCAGAAGCTGGCTCATGTCCTGTGAATCTGGCCTTTAAAATAGAAGTTTTTGATAAAATAGTCATCTTGAAATCAGGAGGAGCTGAACCAGATGATTAAAATGAGACCCCCGTGGAAGCTTCTAAACTAAAAGTTTGTGCCAAAACCACAGGTTTTGAACATATCAAGATTCAGGAGTGGTTCAGTCAAATATTTTCTTTTAATTTATGAAAGATGTAAGAGCTCTAGGTCAAATTTACTTCCAAAGTTGAATTTATATTTGGTCTGCAAAGAATATGCCAGAGATTTTGTTTGCTGCTCCTGCTTTTTAATCCTTCTCAGAACCTGTGTTAGCTGAAGCTTTTGCAAACTAAATTCCATTTTTAACTTAAACTTGTTTTCGTGTGAGTGCCTAGATAGACAGGCACATATATATTTATATCACTCTTATTTCTTTCTTACCGGACTCCTAACAGGGTTCAAAATGTCAGATGCAAACATGCAGCCCCAAACATCTCTTGTTTTTTCTGGGCTAATAAAAGCAGAAAGTCCTAGAAATCTGGGGACCCAGTCTTTGAGACATCCAACAAAATTGTACTCACCAAAGAGGGTCAGAGATCTGGAAAGAATGTCCCTGTTCCTGGATTCCTGTGTCCTGTACTGCACTCCAAACCTTTTGAAGTTCCCCATCATTACTAACTGTAGAGGTTTATTGTGAATTGAGCTGATGGATGCCTGCAATAAGAATAATGATGAAAACGGTCATTTTCCCTTGCCATGGAGCTCAAACTTTGAAGGCCTCTTAGAACCTAACAAATAAGAGAAGTCAGGCTTGGAGCTTCAAAGGCAAAGAGTAAGTTGAAAAGATGAAAAGATGTTCCAACCACCCATCTAATTCCCTACAGCCATAAACAAAACATGAAACTGCAAGCCTGTATTTTCACCTTGAACAGAATGTCCCTTGCATAACACACTTCAGTGTAAGCTAGACTGTACTTCTGCTATTGAAAGTAAAAATAATACAACTTGTGGAGGCAGTGTTGCATCTCCTTCTGGCTTATTTATTATGATCATCATCACCTTGGAAAAAAAATACTGTTAGCTGCAATTATATGGACACTGTCTGTCCTCAAAACCATTCATAGCAGAAAACAGAGCTGTGCATGTGTAATTGAGAACATGTACACCACAGAAAGCAACACTGGGCTTTTCCATGCATTTCCATTTCAGCTAAGTACCTGAGGACAAAATAGGCACTGAAGTGCTGAATCAGAAGGGCAGCCCTTTGCACTCAGAGCGTGGCCACTGCTGACCGCCCATGCAAGAAAAGCAAAAGGGAACTGGGACATAAGAGGGTGCAGATGTACAGTCGAAATCCAAACTTCTACGGCAACATCTGTATAGCCAGTGCTGATGTACAAGTTGGGTAGAGCCTTGCTCAGTGCCCTGTGATATGTTTGGATTTTTTTTTAATTAATTATTATACATTTTGGCTTGGAAATATGCAGAGTCTAATCAACCTGAAAAGTCAGAAGACTGACTTCCAGTTATTCTTAAGAGCAGAAATGACTAGTGAAAGAAAATGTCCTGAATTCACAACTTTTCAAGGGAAACAGACTGTGGGTACATTCTCTCCTGTTCCTGGTGCTTTCTCTAAATCAAATGCTTTTGAAGGGATCAACCAGGACACAGCTGTATTGTGCAGAGATAGAGGGCTATAATATCCGTGGAGAATGAGGGCTATATTCCAATATCTAAGGAAGGCTGAGGAGTTGCTTTAATACAGACTTCTTCCAGGACTATCTATACTGGGACTTTTCTAAGATCAGGAAGATGCAAAGCAAAGCCTTTGGCATCAGGCCTTTGTGAGGCTGCATTTACTTAACGCTGCTTCTTTTGACAGGGAAGGAACATCTGGAAGGCTTTAAAGACTTTTAAATGGATTTGAAGGGTTGATGAAAGCAAAGATGCATTTTCCTGATTGCTCACTGATATTTTAATTGCCATTTTACTCTGTCATGTGGTCTTGTAAATAGTTTATTGGTCACTCTAAGTCTTGTGAATAAACACCACTAAGCTTGCTAGTTTTAGTCTTGAGGAGACTCTGCCTGCAAATGCTGTCAGAGAAACTGTAGTGTCTTCTACAACTGCATTTCTTATATCTGTTTCCAAGAGAATTTTCTTTTTTATTCACTTATTTTTGGCTGCTGTGTGAAACACCCCCTCCTACAACCACCCAAAAGAAATTTAAACCCCTGAAGAACAACATTAAAGCAATCTGGTGATGCCTACTGCATAACTCTGAGAAAACACTCTGTGCAGAAACAATTCAGCTCCTTGTAGTTCATACATATTTTGTATTCTTGTATCCACTGTTTCATTACAAGGAATCATTAACATGAAAATAGAATCTTTGTTTATTCAGAGCTCCTCTGTTCCCCCTTTTCATTCTTCCACCTGCAGCTCTAAGTGATGCCCTGACATACACACTTGTGATGAAAGAGATTGTAATGTCACTCTGTGGAGGAAGAGATCACATGGGGATGAGCAGTTAAACTCAAACCTTTAAAACGAGAGGCGACTGGAGTTTTCTTATCTTAAAAAAAAAAAAAAAACAACAAAAAAACCACAACAAAACAAAACAAAAGGAGGAAAAAGGGATCTGTAATTCTCTACCTCATTAAAAGGTTGTAAGGACACATTTGTGCTGGGCAGGCTTTAGTGATGGGCTACTGTAAAACTGACACCTGTAATAATTGCTGTAATTTGGTTATCTTATCCCATATCTGTTTGCATAATCTAGGTATGTGAAAGTGGTATACTGAGGAAAGCATAATCCACTCAGAGAGTCAACCGTATGTTACGTGTCTGATGGAAACATAAAAGAACCCACACTGCATACAACCCCAAGGCACTGCAGTTCTGCACTGTATCAACAATTTTCATGTTTTTTATTATTTCTCTGGCAGGTTCTTGAGATTTTGCTGTTAAATGTACTGTGACAGAAAAATGCATGAAAGTTATTGAGTTGCTTAGCAATTCTGGAACTGTGATCTATGAAAATACCCTAATTACTAGAAAGGAGAATTCTAAGCAATATTAGTTCAGCAGGGTAATACAGAAACAGCAAGTTAATATACATGGCTTATTGCTGATAGCACAGTGTTTACTAATGTAGTTGGCATTAGGGGAAGAGAATGCAGTAGATGCTAGTTAGAAGAGTAGGATAAATGCTTTATCTAATAATTACGAGGGTTTTTTGTGATACTTGGTGATTTTCAGCATACATTCCTGTGGTGGAATTTTGCTGGCAAAGACGCTGGTTTGTAGTGAATACAAATATGAACACAATTGGCAAATCAGTCATATTGGGAATTACTTTACTTTTTTTCTTGTGTTTTTAAAGTGGTCCCGTCATCTAGTCAAAATTCAATAGTGATACCTTGTGACTTGCAAATCCAAACATTCAAGACCATTCGTTGCAAAAAAACCTAGTCAAAGTGCATATAGTTCAATATGGCCAAAATATATACGCAGAAATTGCTCATTAAAAGCTAGATTTTTATTCTGGTCCTCAGATCAAGTCATGCCTTCAACCAGAAATTATTTTCTGAAAGTCAGTAAGTCAAGGTATCACAATTAGAGCTGGCCCTAAAAAAATAAAAATAAAAGGTTATAAAGCTCATTAAAATGTCTGCAAAATATTTTTTTTTTAAATCAAAAAGAGACATTTTCTGAAAAGATTCTCAGCTAATTCTAATCATAACCTAACCTTGAAAAACTTAGGGCCCGGGGGGGGGGTGTGTGGGGTAGAAATAAAGCCAAATAATAAAAGTGTCTTAAAAACTGGCATAAAATGAACAATAGAAAAGCCCAGCTAGTAAATTGTATCATCAAGCTGTAATCATTAACTGTATCGGTGCCCTTGATTTTTTTTTTTTAGTTGTTTGGGTATTGCACCCAGACAAGCAAGTAGGAGAAATACAAAAGAAATACCACTCCATACTTCAGGAAGATCAGAGAGCTTTAATGATGAGAAGGCTGGAACACCTCTCCTATAAAGAAAGGCTGAGAGAGTTGGGGTTGTTCAGCCTGGAGAAGAGAAGGCTCCAGGGAGACCTTATTGTAGCCTTTCAATATTTAAAGGGGGCTTACAAGAAAAATGGAGAGACTCTACTGGTGCAGGGACTGTAGTCATAGGACAAGAGGTAACAGTTTTAAACTTAAAGAGGGTAGATTTACATTAGATATAAAGAAGAAATTCTTTACTATGAGGGTGGTGAGACACTTGCCCAGATAAGTTGTGAAGGCCCCATCCCTGGAAGTGTTCAAGGTCAGGATGGATGGAGCTTTGAACAACCAGATGTAGTGAAAGATGTCCCTCCCCATGGCAGGGGGTCAGAGTAGATTATCTTTAAAGGTTCATTCCAACCCAAACCATTTTATGATTCTAAGATGACTGTCTTAATTAGACAAAAACCACAGCTCTCGACTTTCATGCACTACATAGGTGTAACAGGCTGATTAGAAGTAAAAACATTTCATAGTATATCTCATTTCCAGTAGGGTCATGGGTCCATGATGTTAATGATTCCCTGAAGAAATTACAGGAGATATGTCAGTTTGTTAAGAGATGTTGCTATGTCTCCACTCTGCCTTGGTTTTTTCTAAGTAAGAGAAGGAGAAGAAAATGGATGCAAACATTGTAAAAAAGCAGCCAGCCGACCTTTCCCCTCAAACAATACGAAGATATGCACACACACTGAAAGGGAGAAGAAGATAAACTAGTAAGCAGCTGGGAGGACAGATGAGTAGATAGGGCTATATTTGTGTTTCTTTTATGAGCAATCGCAAAGAAAGTTAATCTTCAGAGTAGAATTATAGAGTATATACCTTTTCTTTTCCAGAGGAGGCTAGAGACTGTATTTTAAAAGCTCGGAGTGTGTTCAGTGGAGCAGCGGAAAGAGCTGAAAATCAAGGGAAAAAAAGTGTCAAAGCCCTGTTAAAAACTTCATTATATTCAAGCAGTTGGAGCAAGCCAGGTGAACTGTCCCAGTGTTCTTGTCAGATCTTGGCTTGGTGAGATTTGGACGCCCACCCAGGTGGGCTGAGGCAATTTAAATGGCATGGTATCTGGGCTGTTTACAAATGATGCTGTGTATTGCTGAACAAGACCTTTTAATCACTGCAGGGCAACTGCTGGAGACTGACGGGGAAGATGCCAATCAAAAGGCATTGTGACAGCCTGTCCAGAAAATCATCTACTTGATCTAACACACAAGCCATACCCGATGAGTTGAAATGTACTAGAAATTTAATTAAAAAGATATGTATTTCATAGTTTAAATATGGTGGAGATGGGCACATGCCAGAGGGGCACATCACAGAGGAACCCATGACAGTTTTCAAGATATCTGAATTAAGCAACTGAGTGATGGGGAATAGCAAGAGTAGTGAATTTTGCTTGATTTCCATCCTTTTTTGTTTTCTGAATTGAACATTTGCTTCCAGTTGAAGTTTGTCTTTGGGAGAAAGTCAGACTGATGGTCTGAGCCTCTACAACACAGGCTGCTACTACCTTGCTAATATTTTTAGGCAGCTTCATGGCTGCCAGCCTAAAGATACAGATGAGCTGCAGGCAAGCAACACTACCAGGGACCAGAGTGAAGAGCAAATCTGCAACTGTGCCTTTCCTTGGCCCTTACCATGCTGCTGCTGCTAACATTACTGATGGCGAGTAACACACATTAGAGCACTTTGTCACCATTCAGTGCCCCTGACATTTACCATTTTCTCATCTCATCCTGCCCAGCCAGAGTGCAAGGAAGCATACTCTCAGTTGGCAGCGTTCACTAAAGGTCCCACTGGCTTTTCAATGGATTTGGTGAAAACCTCTGCTTACAGTTCTCAGACAGCTGGACCCTGATGTAGCTCTATCTTTTTGGTACAAATGAAGGCTGAAATCTCTCAGATTTACCTTGGGAATCAGGATTTTATTCCTGTCTGGCTTCCAGAGATACAAACTTGCCAGCCCCATGTGAGTCAGCAAGGACAGAAAAAAGACATGCAGCATCCTCTTTCTGTTGCTGTTAAAAGCTCATTAAGACTCTTTGAGTTTATGATAAGGTTTAGTTCTTAAGAAACTGAGATCCAAAATACATACCTTTCTTCCCTGGACAGGGCTGAGAAAATTGCCCGAAGTCACACAGCAGAGGTTGATAGCCTTCTGGTCCTCTGAGTCTATAATAACCAGATCCTCTGATCCCAGTAGTCTCTTGAGAGAACTTGTTACTCATAATCAAATCAAAATTTGTCAGAGCAAAATATAACTCTTCAATCCCAAATCCTTAGTTTGGTAGAATTCCACCATGTGAGAGAAAAAGTGTTCTCAACCCTATTTGATTATCATGAGGACTCTAAAGATGGTGGTAAAATAGTAATTTGAATATTCTAAAAGTCATAACTGAATAGAATCTTGACCATTTAGCTGACTCTGCCCCCTTCCTCCTCTTAGAGTCTTGTCTTCCAGTTGTGAATAGGGAGAAGAGGTATATTCACCTGAATAAGCCTTTTGGGACTGAGAGGCCTCAGTCTGATTGATGGCATAGTTTGGTGTGTTGTGATTTTCCCAATTCAGCTGACTTAAAAAATCATCCAGAGACACTTTGTAAATGAGTACAGACTCCCACGAGCTTCAACTTCTCTCCCGTCATCCACTTCCCCCATTGAAGATCTGCAGAAGTAGGCAGGCATCCATATACCAGGTTCAAAATCTTGATCTGGGGGTTACTCAGTAGCAGAAGCCTTCAGTGCTGTGCAGGACCCTGGAGCATGTCAGTCTTCAACGGGCATTGGACTGAGAAGCCGATTTCTCCGTATGCACCTATAAAGGGCAGCCCTTGAGAGGGTGAGGCAGTTGCATAGTAAAGTTAGCTGTGGATTTGTCTAGATCTGTGTCAGGAAGGTTTCACTGCTATTTTCTGTTGTATGTTTAATGAGCAGCATACTGCGTTACCAGAGTTGACTTTGCACTCTTGCTGTAAATTACTTGCTGGCCTCCTCCGGAGCATACTGACTGGGCCACAGCACTACAAGATGCCAAAAACATGCGTCTTAACATAGTGGGAAACCGTGATCCTATTAGACTGTACTAGCAGAGAAACAGTAAATCAGGTAGGTTTGGTCCTTATATCAGGGAGCTGAGTTCAGAGGCTATAAGTAGAGGGTACCTTCCTCCTTCTCTCCCTTCAAGCCAGTATGATGTCTTAAGTTTCCTGCAATATATGAAAAAGAGATGTAGGACAGGAGGACTATGTTAAAATCAGGATCTAATCATGGTAACTGAATTTTATCCACTTAGTTTAGATCCTCATTTTAAGACATTCCTCCCACCCAGTGTTACCAGCAATAGATACCTACCTCCCGGAGAATTCACATCCATCTATTTCAGAGTTTTAGCTACGTTTCCTCTCTGGAGCTTCTCACAGAGAGCTGTGGTGTTACTGTAGTGGGGGAGAAGGCTTGGTTTGCTACTGTCCTCAAAACTGTGTGGTATGTGGACATCATTGGGTGGAAGGCTGTGGATAATCCCACTCTAGGGTTGTAAAAAATGATGGTGAGAGTAGAATCGACTCCCCATGGCCTGGAAATCACACCACGACCCCCATTGACCTACTCATCTATTTTAGTGTTAGCAGCAACAGCCACCTGTTTTTCTGGGTTAGTGTTGTGAGGTGGCACAACTAGGAGAAGATGGGCTTTACTCACTGCACTGCTATTTTCCATCAGTTCTAGAGTAAAGGTGACAAACTGAGTAAAGCATACCATAGGATGGATTTGGCCCAGTGGCTGCCATTTGAATTGCACAAAATTATATCATTTCATCTAATTGGACAATGTGAGAAAGAATAGTGCAGAGATGTAGCAGGGAAAAATCTCATTAGATTATTGTCAGGGGAGATTTATTGGCCAGATATAAAGAAATGAAGTGCTGATTTATGCCTGTCTGGAATCTGGCCCTTTGTTTCTAAAACATGTCAGGAGAATATGGTTAAGAGATGTTAAAGCTAGAAAGCTATCTTTAAAGCATGTGCCAGGAATACTAAAATCTGTAAAATTTCACATATAGGGACTGAACTAAAGAAACCACAAGAATTCCCTCCCACACTGAGCTCCCTGGGGCAGATTCACTGACCTCTGCAAGCAAAAAGAGGAACAGAGGGTATCTGCAGAGTCCTCATGGAGTCAATACAGTAGTAAAAGAAAAAAGAGCCTGGAGGACACTCAGGCTCTATTTTTGTCTCTGCCACATAACAACTGTGTGATCTTGGTCAAATCAATGAGGTCCCTGTGCTCTTGACTAATCAGAGGAGTTTATCTATAAGCTGAGAACAAAAATTTTCCTCAACCCCTATTTCTAACTTGGTCTGCTTGTCTTGTACTTTTCCATAGGTCTTGAGCAAATCAGTAGCATGCAGGGAAGGTTACTTAAAGGTTGATTGTCAAATACTTCTGTATCTTTGGACAAAAAGCTCCCTGTTCAGTGCTACATGTTTCTATTTTTATGAATGGCAATTAGGATTTAGAGTGTTACAGAAGCATCAGTGGAACCAAAAAATTGATGCTACTGAGGACTCCATGAACGTCATCCACTGTTGTTGTTTTCATTCTGTCCTTTAAAACAAAAACAAAAACCTGCCATTCACTAAGTTGGAATAAGCTGTCAATTTTTTAACATGAAGTGGCAGGATGTGTCCCAGAGGCAGTGTGGGAGCTGGTTTTGCATAGGCAAGATTTATGATAAGGGATTCGCATGAGTGCTGAGGCTAAAGGAAGATAAATCCCCAAAGGCAAATTCTACCAATAATTGAATTACAAAGCCATTATCATGTGCTGAACAGAGCAACTTTATAGCTCTATTGTGACAGGATAAAGCTTGTTAGAATATTTATGTTCATAGAACAACTTTGGCATAAGGATCTCTGAAAGTATGTTCTCTCTTCCACCTGTCTGTTGCAGCTAATTAGTCTTTCTGTGTGATGCAGTATATGTGGAGATGGAGCTGTGCTCAAATTGGGGCTGGGAAGAAGGAATGCTGAAGGTCGGAAGACATGTCAAAATAAATAACACATTAAGCACAAAGTCATCTGCAGAATGTAACTAGAGTCTAATGTCCAGAAAGAGAATTGGAACAGGTTGCAGGAAGGGAAAGAGAGGGCAGAGAGGCAAATGAGCATTTTTAATGATGAGGGGTCAAACTGGGTTTTCCAAGCAATGTGTCACTTTTCTGTTCGGTATTGCATTGCAGCCACTTCTAACCTACTCTGAGTCAGTGTCGATAAGCTCAAAATGGCCAGAACTATGTGGATCTCATTCCACCCACCTCAGTAGCGTCATGCTGTTATCTGTCATTTATTTGCTGCATGAACAAATCATACCTGTTTCCCCCCAAAAGGAGGTGAGGGATGGTTGTAGGAGTCCTGATTCTGCACTTGTTCATTTCCTCTGAGATATGGGAAAGCTGCATAACATCTCTGTCCTCATATAAAGGATGAACAACATTCGCACTGATTCTGTCTGTGAAAAGGGCATAGTAGCATTTCTGCTCTTCCAGCCTTTCATTCTGGGGCATCTGCATTGAAGATTCTGTAAAATAACATCGTCTTTTATTGCTTAGCCTAAAAGACCTTTGATCTTGGCTGCTGTGAGCATGTATGATACAAGGAATACATATGAAAAGTTTGCCATCAAGTTTCTTGTAGTCCCAGATATGGTGTGACCATGTCTGAAGTCAAGTATCCAAAACCAAAGGCACCCAAAGTTACTTTCCAGAATGCACAAGCCCTTGGGATGGAGCCCTTATTGTCTGGTGCTTAGAGTTCTTTGTTTATGAAAAATGGTAGTTTGAAATTAAGTACACCAAGTGGAAGCTTTTGCTGTCTTCACAATGATGCCTTTTTGCAGTTCTGAGTGGTCTGACTGCCTTGCAAGCCTCATCAGTTCCCAGCATCCATAAACAATTGCTTTTGTCCCTAGAAGTGAAAAAAAGATAGAAGAGGTGGAAACCTCAGGATAACAGGATCTCTATTGAATTCCCTTGGCTCAAAAGACCTGACAGGCCAAGGAAGCCAAGGTTTTAGAAATGTTTCAGACAGAGAGATGGCAAGGGGTTGGTCACTACAGAAATATGCTAACTAGTATTTGCTGTGCAATGGGCAGTGCCAGGCTGCTTTTGTTTAGTGCAGCCTAGTTCTAAACCACAGGATGATTTGGGGTCTTTTCCCTGTGCTGCTTCTCACGGTGCATGTAGAATTTGCATTCAGAGTAATTACTGTGCTGCAGCCACTGATATTGATTTGCGAAGCTCTCAAGTGCAGATGACTACTTAGCAGGCTTGATGGTGATTAAAATTTTAGGAAGCAACTTTGTAATAAGACTGTGAGGGTTCTACATTTTTCACAATGTGAGCATCTTCTGCGTAAAGGCAGTGGGGTCACTGCCTTGCACTCCCCTTGGCTTTTTTAAATCCTCATTTTCCCAAAAGATTTTTTTTGTCCCCCCCCGCCCCCCCCTTCTCCTTTTTCTTTTTTCAAAACATCCAGACAATTATACCAACAAAACACAAAAAGCTCATCGCAAAAATACAATAGGAGCTGTTCAGCAGAAAGTGTTGCAAGCATATCCCTGGTGTACTGAAGTTTCAGGGAGTATTACAGAAAGCCTGAGATTAAAGGGATGGACAAAGGGCATGCTGGCATTTTACCATAAAGTGAAAACATAGACCACAGCAAGAAGAAAAGTTTGTGGATATATGAGTGATTGGTCTTTGAGAACGGATACTGAGAGGGAAGAATAAAACTGAGAAATATGAGAAGAAAGTGCTGCTGGCATAGCTAACAAAAGTTGCTCAGAATAGGGCATGACGAAGTTTTGGACTGCTGTTTATTTTTAGAGAAATTTCTGAGAGAAATCAGTAACTGAGTGGGTCCCAGAGCATTGTTCATCTGTACCCCTGTTCTTTGCAGGGTGCTTGGTTTATACGCTATTGAATGAACAGCACTTTTCCTTGTTTAGCTCGTGACGTGTACATTGACCAGGTTGCATTGACCTTGTGCACAAAAGATAATGAAGTAGAGTGGGCAGTTGTATCAAGTTAGAAACAGTGAGTTTGAGGCTTTGGTGTTATCTAGGGCAAATCCAGCATGTAGTTTCCTTCTTCCATGTGTGAAGCACGTATTTATTGATCACTCGAGCTTTGGTGTAAGAAACTTCAAATCCGATCATCAGTCAGGACTAAAATTTCTTTGTAATCAGTTAGGTTTATTCATTTAGTTTCATACTGATGCCATGGGCTTAACACTGTTAATAATACTCAGGCTTGTAGAAGTACATTGTCCTCCTCAGCTTATAAGGATGATCCTTTTTTCCCCCAACCAAATGAAAAAGCCAAGAAAACCCACTAATAGTGTAGCTGCATGTTCAGTAGTGTTGTGATAGATCTGGTTGACATACTAAAAATTTAAGATTTCTGATGTATATTCCACAGTTCCTAACACCTTGTTTCCAGTAGATGCTTTAAGAACTCATTGTCCTATGCATGTGAAAGGATATGTCTACCTTCCTACAGAGTCTGTGTTCTCAGGTGCAACCAAGAGCTTGGTATTTATCTCCTGTATATGCTCATTGTGGTCGATATTGCATTTCTGAATGTCTCCTAGGCTTTTACATGCCATATAGTAAATAATAAAGCTGAGGTAAGCTATATAAAACATTACTCTCCCAGAGAGAAGGCAGCCCAGGACGTTCTCTTTCCCCTTTACTGACAATCCATAGTTTAACTGTAATTCAAGTTTTAAAATGTAGGTAATAAGCATATTTCAGGTCTGTTGTGTTACCTGCTTTGGGACCTTTATGTGATCACATGTGGGTGTCTGTAGTGTAGGTGTCCAGACATCTTATATTCGATGGAGAGAAACAGCCCTTTCTAGGATAAAGTTTGTCTTCTCATGAAGTCATCTCTAACACCGTTCAGATGAACCACAGTGCAAAACTGCCTGTTTCTCCTCACTGCCTGCAAAGAGAGTTGAGTGTGATTAACTCAGAGTCAAATATCTATAGTGTATAACTGGGTAAGATGAATATTACTTTACGTGGCTTTTCAGGTGTTATGGAGGGATGTATAGAGAAATATCACAGGGTTACCATGGAACAAGACAGCATGATGCAATAAAATGTGACATTAAAAAATTCTGGTCAGTAAGCTCTCAGCAGAATCCAGATGGGAGTGATACGTTTCTTGATGTCAGCTGTGTACAGCTAATATTGATTTGAGCCGATATGTATTTGTATTTTGCCAGTCCTTTGCAACTGATTGTTCATGTTATCATTTAATATTATGGACCTGACTGTGATCTTGTGCTGTCACAAGTAAATTAAGCCTATTATATGTCAAAGCAATGGAATGTGTATTTTCTAAGGTACGAAGAAAGATCTAGCAGATAGGAAGACCTGGGTATGGTTCTTGCCTCTACCTCAGATGTCCTGTTTGACTTTAGGAACTCCCTTAGATTCTCTGTGCCTTAGTTTTCATCTTCATTTGTCATCACATTTCTAATTTGCAAGGGTTAGGAGATATCAAAAGAAAGGAAGCCCTTGAGTAGATGAATAATGTTTATCACCAGTCATGTTTCAGCTATCCTTGTTTTGTACATCCTTGGGACAATTGATGGCTTAATTCTACCTTGAGTTGAAGCTTCTGCAGTCCCAGTACTGGCTGTCATAGTGTGAGACTAAGTAATATGCAGGTCACTACAGCTGCAGCCTTCTAACTTTCAGGGCTTGGTGGGTCCAGATATTTATACGCTGCTTTTAAGACATTTAAGAGTTTGATGTAAATTATGGCTTATATCACAAGTGAAAACAACAGTGACAATCACATCCCATCCATCAGTGAGACATCTCATTCTGAATTAGCTGTCTTTGCCTGAGAAGATGCAATAGAGGTGTTGGGGTTAGAATAGCACTGTGACACAAAGCACCTGACTGTAGACTCACAGGCTTTAACTAGGGCAAGTTCTTTGCTGGATGAATACCATTGTTGGGTGTCTCTGAAGAGACAAAGTGTTCAAACCTGTGGAATATAATCCTTGTTTCTTTGGACAGTTCACATCCCCATGGGGCTGTGTGAGGTCAGGAGGAGGAATGCACTGACAAAGCTGTACTGTGTCTTCTACAACAGCCCCGTTCCAGGTGTGCTTAAAGCCTGCTTGAATAAAAAAGAATAAAAAGGAGATATGCCAAATTACAAGCTTAGTCCTTCTGCAGATTTTTAGAGCTGTTTGTCACTGGCATCTATCTATCTTGAACTGAATTGTAACTAGCAGGCCCAGTATTTTAGCCCTAAATCTGCTGATGACAGCAGGTAAAGGCAAAATTCCCTAGGAAGGTAATCCCTTCCCACCCACTTGGTGTCAATTATCAGGAAGCAGAGATTTTAAACACAAGTTGAATGTTTAGGAGAAAAAGACCTTCCCATAAATGTTATTAGAAATGGAGAAGAGGTGAAAGCAATGCTGGCTCAGAGTCTTTTTTGAAACTTCCAGTCCTCAACAAAGGAGAACGAAAAAATCCAAACCTTTTCTAGCTCGAGGATTGTTACAGACTTTGTCAAGCAAAGCTAAGGATTAATCAGGACACAAATAGTCTTGTTATTGTTAACATTTTTATAATGGTTATTAGTTAATGCGCATGATGATTAAGGGCTGGAGCTGCCTCTGATTGCAGTCAGTGGGAACTGAATTAAGGTCTAAATCACTGTTTGAACCTCACTTTTGATTTCCTGAAAAATAATGAGGCTTTGAACAGAACAGCATCTAATTTGTCTATCACTGGAAATGAATGTTTCTCTTCCCTCATGCATCTATTAACTTGGAGGTCAGGCAGCTAACAAAAAACTGGTTGTTTAACCCTTAGCCTTAATCTAGGATTATGACTTGGATGACCAAGACCAGAAAGAAGGCTGATTGTCAGAGATGCTGCTGAGGCTGCTGAACAATGGGATTGGCACATACTTGCAGTCAGTACTGCCATAATTCAGACTGTCCATCAAACCACTGGCCATTTGGACTGTCCCAGGGAGTTGTCAAGGCCAGCAGTGCCAGTCCAGGGAAACCTCAACAATGGAAGCAAAACATGAGTCCATAAACCCCTTATTTGCAGTGCTCAATGTCTTTATGTTGTTACTTGTTAATTCAGAGTGAACAAACAGTCATTTTCTGAGTCAATCTGCCATTCCTTTTATTAATGGAACACTGTTTTTATTAGATCAGAAGTGATAAAATGTCTCAGGATGAAATGGGTTTTTAAAATTTCTTAATTAATGAGGGAATATTGATCATTAAGAGTGTCAATTAAGCAAATGTGCATAAAATGTCCAATATAAAGGAACAGCTATAATTAGTACGCTGGCAAATACTACTATCCCATCAATTAAAGTCTTCTGTATCCCACCCAGAACTGAAATGCATCCTTCTGAGCAAACCAGGGTACACATCAAAATTTCAGGCACCAATGAGAACAGAAACAAGTCTCCAGGTGGAAAGAAGTGAAGGGGTCAGAAGTAAAGAACTCATAAGCACAATGGCATTGATTTGATAAAATGGTAGAAGTCCTTTCAAATTTTCAAGTTTACTTGAGGGAAAACTTCAAAATACTTTCAAGATAATCAGCTCTTACTTGTGAGTATGAGTTTAGGTCCAGCTAAAGAAGATCTCCTGTGAAATTAATATCTCAGACATTCATGGTATCTGTTGTTTTTAATGCCTTTGTATCAATCTGTCTTTTACAGGTCTATGATGGGGTCCGGTAGAGAGCCTGATCTCGTGCACCTAGAGGCAAAGACAGTGGATGGTCGTAAGTACATCAGCTTCAAAATATTGTGGTATTCTGGACTGCCCTCATATTCTTGTAACCGCACAACGTCATGATGGAAATCTGACAACTCTTTAGTGATTCACTCATTTAATATGAGGGGTTTGACTGTTCCAAGGCAGGTCTGCCAGAAGAGAAGTCTTTCCAGCAAGGCAAAAAGTTTGGATTAACAGTTTGTGAAGGGAGCCGAGAACATGGCAAGGAAGAATAGGTGATAAGCAGTAATTGGAGTTAGTATATACAGAACTTTTCTGTCTTCCTACATGATTTTTGTTCATGGGAACATGGCATTGGAGAGAAGTTCCCGGGTCACAGAGTCTAGCTGCTGTTGTTTCACACAGTATATAATATCACCTTGTTTGTAGCTTTACAGTTTTAACAGACTGGGGATACTCTGCCTTAGGTACTACCTTTGAAAATACCTCCTTTCTCTCGCATTAGAAACCTTTTAATGACCAGCCTAAGTGTATTCTTCACTGTTATTGCCCTTGTCCTGTCATTGCCCTTCACTTTCATTAGCTCCTCTCCCTCCCTGCTTTGCCTCTTGAAGTGCTTTTCTCTGTTCCAGGAGTCTCCTTTACCTGCAACTCCAAAATATTCTCCTAATTGGCTGTAAATTCTCTCAGGCACCCTAAGCCACCCGCTGGCCTTTTTGCCTCCCACCCATGCTTCCTCAAGGTTTATCTTTGAGCTCCACTGCCTTTGCAGATCTTCCTTCATGGATTTCTTTTCCACAACACTGGATTGCTTCAGGCAGGCATCACACCGAAAGCCTGGCTGCCATAGATCTTGTCATTGTAATTCCATATTGTTTCCTCTGTAAATAGCAGCTTTGCTGCAACATAACAAGCAGATTTTTACCATTTGCAATATATACGTATTAATGATGCAGTCAATTAATTCCTTTAGAAATTGATAAAATTCTCCCCTGAATTGTACCCCCAAGTGCAGCATATTAAAATGTGTATTTTGTCATCAGAAACTTAAAAACTGTCTGAAAAGGTAACTGTAAGGTAACCAGTTTTTTAACTCACTGAAATTTAGCATGAAAGAGAATTTTGTGGAAGATGAATTTTGAAAAGAAACAGTTGCGATAAAAACCATAAAGTTTTAAAGGTCTTTCCGTTTCAAGATATGCAAGATTAATAAAAGTGAAAGGATGTATTATCTCTGTTTCTTATCCTTTGTGATCTCTGATTATTATTTCTCCTCTCAGTATCACTTACCTGAACATGGCGGCAAGGCTGGGAACATGAGGCTTTCTATTTCTCAGGACATCCTAAATGAGAATGAAATATTCTAACAGGACAGTGTCTATTTCAGCACAAAATATTACTGTTATAAGGCATTAAGAATTTGAGGTTATTGAGATGAAGCACTACAATCGATGTTTAAGGAGCTATATTCTGGTGATGCTTTTGAGGGATGTTCAGCTCACAGTGAGCAGAGAAAGTGCCATGCTCCAAATGCCTTGAATGGTTGTTTGAATTCTTAGGCTGCAATAAGAACATTTTGCACAGCTGTAGCACATTTCTGCAAAAGACTTGTTGAGTGCTTAACAAATTAGTAAGCTTTCTTACAGCTCTTAAGGAGGAAACCAAAAAACAGGTAGATGAAACTGGCCTTACTGAGGAATCAGGCATATTAGTAAAGAATTGTGGAATAACAAATTATTGCTCATCATCTGAGCTCTAGTAACTGATTCTGTGTGCTTATATTGGCTTAGTTGTGAGGCAGCACAACTTAAGTTTTTCTGTTAGGCAGTGACAGAACTACTAATGTAAATATAGTGGCGGTGTCAAACCTTCAGCCAGTGGTGACCCCTCTTGCAAACCAGTCATTCGGATGAAACTTCTGCTTATGAGTCAGGAGGTCCCCAGCTCAGCTCACTGGCAATATAAGAAAATGTGTTGGATTTTCAGTAAGTGCATTCTCTGGTTTGCCTGTTGTTCCAGGGAGCGTTGGTCTCTGGCAGAGGACTACGGTGGGTAGCTCTTAGTAGTAACCTTGGAACATATCAAAGCATTTTTTGCCAGAAGACATTTGGTAGCACTGCAGGTCACTGAATGTTGAGACTGAGACAGGCTAAGAGTGTGCACATGGTCCATTACTCTAGTTACCATGGCCAATGTGGTATATTCAGGTCTCTTGGCTACTAGAGCCTTCTTCTAAGTACTAAATCAGTCTCCTTTTCCTGGACAAAGTAACCATGACCCTCCAATGGATGAACAAACCTTTCTCCTCTGGAATGAAGCAGGTGTGTAGCTGCCAGTGGGGTGATGGGATGAAGTGTGCTGAAGTGAGAAAGAGACCTTTTTTTCAAGATGAGGGTAATTTGCAAATAATTTTTCTGGGGATTTTTGTGTGGTGTTTTGTTTTGTTTTGTTTTTTAATGTTCTTGCTTTTACTTATTTATACTTTGGAATATCTCTTTTGAGAGTTAACCAAGTGTAAAAATTCAATAAAGGGATTAAATTTGAGAAGGTAGACTTGCCAAAACAAGGCAGGGAGAAAGAAGGAAAGAAAGGGGAGTGGTGTGGAAACAACCATACAATCCGTACAATAAAGTAAAAGTTCCTGAAGTGGAAATATAAGGGCTAAGCAAAAACCTGCTGAACTCAGTACAAATAAGAAAATCACCTCATTCTTGTGCTGGTTATCTTTTCCAGCAGAAGCTGAGTAGTACAACTGCAGCTTTAGGTAAGAAGAAGTAGAACTGTCAGCAGAGTATGGTGTTATCCCATCTCCCTGGCAGGGTTGTTTGAGAACATCTATCAGCAACAACCTTAGTATTGGGCTTTCCCTGCTAGAACACCAATAATTCTCTGTCTCTGCTCCCTGATTATAGTCTGTCTGTGCATTTTATTTATTGTGTTTATATACATAATGTAAAAGGTTTACAAGGACCAAAATAGGAGTCTCTTAGCAGGCATAAATCAGTATAACTTCAGTGTCATGTTGATTTACACCTGCTGAGGATCTGGCTAGCAATGTTGTACCTGAGCGCACATTCTCCCTACTTTTTTTTTTTCTTTGCGATCCAGAAAAATACGGACTCCTTCTGAACATACTGTGTCTCATCAAACTAGGGTGCAGGTAGTAATGAACAAACTGAGTACAGACTGTGCAATTTAGTTGTAATGACAGAGACAGATTTGCAGGGCTAATGATTGACATTTATGTTTTTAATCCTGTTGTGTAAATTTTGGAGAGCACCAGGCAAATTTTAGTCTCGTCAAATGTGATGGTTTTGTTTATTTTTTAAAGGCTTCAGGCCCAATTTGAGTAAAGCTGGGACTTAGAGCACAGTAGTAAAACTGATTTTTCTGGTTGGAAGAAGTTCATATGAACCTTATCTCACATTTCCATTTGTATGTTTGGGTGTCCCTGGTGTTCCACTTTGATTTTGGAACAAAATCAAAGGCAAGTCGGCAAAGTCAGCAGGAACTGCGAATTTTTTTTGCCTAGTTTCAGGTCAACACCCCAGTAAGACAATTAATCCCCTACAGTTCTTAACCACATGATAAGCTTCTCTTTGTTATGTTCACCACCATAGTCAGCAGGCAAAATGACTGGTGGAAGTTAAATCCACATTTGCTCAAATGCAGCTTGAAGTGCTTTCAGAAGGTATATAAACTTAATGGCATGTGGGTTTTAGGTTTGTAAAGAATACACAAGTCCTGAAAGATCCTTAATTAATGGGTTTATCTCAGAATCACAGAATCACAGAATCACAGAATCATATAGGCTGGAAAAGACCTTTAAGATCATCGAGTCCAACCGTAAACCTAACACTACCAAGACCACCACTACACCATGTCCCTAAGCACCTCATCCAAACGGCTTTTAAATACTTCCAGGGAAGGCGACTCAACCACTTCCCTGGGCAGCCTGTCCCAATGCTTGATAACCCTTTCAGTGAAGTAACATTTCCTAATATCCAGTCTAAACCTCCCCTGGTGCAACTTGAGGCCATTTCCTCTTGTCCTATCACTTGTTACCTGGGAGAAGAGACCGACCCCCACCTCTCTACAACCTCCTTTCAGGCAGTTGTAGAGAGCCATAAGGTCTCCCCTCAGCCTCCTTTTCTCCAGGCTAAACAACCCCAGTTCACTCAGCTGCTCCTCATAAGACCTATGCTCTAGACCCTTCACCAGCTTCGTTGCCCTTCTCTGGACACGCTCCAGCACCTCAATGTCTTTCTTGTAGTGGGGGGCCCAAAACTGAACACAGTATTCAAGGTGCAGCCTCACCAGTGCTGAGTCAGGGGCATGATCACTTCCCTAGTCCTGCTGGCCACGCTATTTTTGATACAAGCCAGGATGCCATTGGCTTTCTTGGCTGCCTGGGCACACTGCTGGCTCATATTCAGGCGGCTGTCAACCAACACCCCCAGGTCCTTTTCTGCCTGGCATCTTTCCAGCCACTCTTCCCCAAGCCTGTAGCGTTGCATGGGGTTGCTGTGACCCAAGTGCAGGACCTTGCACTTAGCCTTGTTGAACCCCATACAACTGACCTTGGCCCATCGATCCAGCCTGTCCAGGTCCCTCTGCAGAGCCTTCCTCCCCTCAAGCAGATCAACACTCCCGCACAACTTGGTGTCATCTGCAATCTTACTGAGGGTGCACTCGATCCCTTCATCCAGATCATTGATAAAGATATTAAACAGAACTGGCCCCAACACAGAGCCCTGGGGAACACCGCTTGTGACCGGCTGCCAACTGGAGTAAACTCCATTCACCACCACTCTTTGGGCCCGGCCATCCAGCCAGTTCTTTACCAACCAAAGAGTACACCCGTCCAAGCCATGAGCAGCCAGTTTCTCCAGGAGAATGCTGTGGGAAACCGTGTCAAAGGCTTTACTGAAGTCTAGATAGACAACATCCACAGACTTCCCCTCATCTACTAGGTGGGTCACCTTGTCGTAGAAGGAGATCAGGTTGGTCAAGCAGGACCTGCCTTTCCTGAACCCATGCTGGCTGGGCTTGATCCCTTGGTTATTCTCTACATGCCATGTGATAGCACCCAGGATGATCTGTTCCATCAGCTTCCCCGGTACTGAGGTCAGGCTGACAGGCCTGTAGTTCCCCGGGTCCTCCTTCCGGCCCTTCTTGAAGATGGGCGTCATATTAGCTAATCTCCAGTCAGCAGGGACCTCCCCAGTTAGCCAGGACTGCTGGTAAATGATGGAAAGGGGCTTGGTGAGCACATCTGCCAGTTCCTTCAGTACTCTCGGGTGGATCTCATCAGGCCCCATAGACTTGTGGTGTCTAAGTGGTGCAGCAGGTCACTCACCATTTCCCCCTGGATTATGGGGGCTCCATTCTGGTCCCCATCCCTGTCTTCCAACTCCAGGGGCTGGGTACCCAGAGAACAATTGGCCCTGCTATTAAAGACTGAGGCAAAGAAGGCATTAAGTACCTCAGCCTTTTCCTCATCCTTGGTCACTGTGTTCCCTCCCCCGTCTACTAGGGGCTGGAGATTCTCCTTAGCTCTCCTTTTGCTGCTAATGTATTTGAAGAAGTGTTTTTTGTTGTCTTTTACACCAGCAGCCAGATTGAGCTCTAGCTCAGCTTTGGCCCTTCTAATTTTCTCCCTGCACAGCCTCGCTACACCTTTGTAGTCCTCCTGAGTTGCCTGCCCCTTCTTCCAGAGGTCATAGACTCTCCTCTTTTTCCTGAGTTCGAGCCAGAGCTCTCTAGTCAGCCAGGCCGGTCTTCTTCCCCGCCTGCTCGTCTTTCGGCACCTGGGGACAGCCTGCTCTTGTGCCTTTAGGACTTCCTCCTTAAAGAATGTCCAGCCTTCCTGAACCCCTTTGCCTATTAGGGCTGCCTCCCAGGGGACTCTCTCGACCAGTCTCCTAAACAGGCCAAAGTCTGCCCTCCGGAAGTCTAAGGTGGCAGTTTTGCTGACCCCCCTCGCCGCTTCTCCACATATCAAAAACTCTATTATTTCGTGATCACTCTGCCCAAGACGGCCTCCAACCATCACATGGCTCACAAGTCCTTCTCTGTTTGTGAACAAGAGGCCAGCGGGGCACCTTCCCTCGTTGGCTCGCTCACCAGCTGTGTCAGGAAGTTATCTGCCACACGCTCCAGGAACCTCCTAGACTGTTTCCTCTCTGCTGTATTGTATTTCTAGCAGACATCTGGTAAGTTGAAGTCCCCCACAAAAACAAGGGCTAGCGATCATGGTGCTTCTCCCAGCTGCTTATAGAATAGTTCATCTGTCTCCTCATCCTGGTTGGGTGGTCTGTAACAGACTCCCACCACAATATCTGCCTTGTTGGCCTTCCCCCTGATTCTTACCCATAGACACTCCACCCTATCATCACCATCATCGAGCTCTAAACTATCCAGACACTGCCTGCTGTATAGGGCTACCCCAGCACCTCTCCTGCCTCGCCTATCCCTCCTGAAGAGTTTATAGCCATCCATCGCCGCACTCCAGTTGTGCGAGTCATCCCACCACGTTTCCGTGATGGCAACCATATCATAGTTTTCCTGATGTAC
Organism: Mycteria americana; assembly: GCF_035582795.1. Classification (NCBI taxonomy): domain Eukaryota; kingdom Metazoa; phylum Chordata; class Aves; order Ciconiiformes; family Ciconiidae; genus Mycteria; species Mycteria americana. Next base: position 13,244,044 of record NC_134370.1, read on the forward strand.
AATGGCTTCCAACTCCTCCTGCTTGTTGCCCATGCTGCGTGCATTGGTGTAGAGGCACTTCAGCTGGGCTGTCGTCCATGTCTCCTTCATAGAAGAACAGCCCTTGTGTGCTTTGAGGCGTTTCACTGGCATTTCCCTCTTGGCTCTTATTGCCTCAGTATCCCCTAGCTCAACTCTGTTCGACTTCAGCTGTGCCCCAGTGTACCCTGCACATCTCAGAGACACAGGCCGAGTGCCCTCGCTGGCACCCGCTCCCTCTAACCATGGCACATCGCCCCTCAGCTTCCCTCAGGCAAGCCTGATATTATCCCCTTCCCGCTTCGAGTCTAGTTTAAAGCTCTGTTGATGAGCCCCGCAAGTTCCTGAGCAAAGATTCTCTTTCCCCTTTGAGAAGGATGAATCCCATCAGACGCCAGCAAACCTGGTGCTGTGTAGGCCATCCTGTTGTCAAAAAAAACAAATCCGTGGCAATGACAGCAGCCATGGAGCCTTGAGTTGATAGATTGGGTACCTCTGTTCCTTCTAGTGTTGCTGCCCACAACTGGAAGGAGAGAGGAGAAAATAACTAGCCGTCCCAAGGCCCTGAAGTCTCTTTTGATTGCCCTAGGACTTCGTGTTGCAGCTTCATCGCCTCCCACATGGAAGAGCAGTAGGGGGTAATAGTCCGAGGGCCGTACCAGGCTAGGGAGTACCCTTGTGACATCCTTCACCCAGCCCCAGGGAGGCAGCAGACTTCCCTAAGAGGAGGGTCCGTCCGGCATATCGGACCCTCGGTTCCCCTCAGAAGGGAGTCACCCACAACTATAACCCGTCTTCTCTTCCTTGTGGAGGTGGTGTTAATAAGAGAGGTACGTTCTTCTGACCTGGGCGACACCTCTGGTGTAGATGGACTGTCATCCCCATCCTCCATTGACTGGCCTTCCACCACCAGGGCCTCATAGCTGTTGTGCAGAGGCACCTGGGGGGGCGAGGTGGGCAGGGAGGGCCTTCGCCTGCCGCCATGAGCATGGGCTTGCCTCCATTCACTCTCCTCCTCTGAGCTGCTGCCTTCAGCCCGGCGGGGGGGGGGATAGAGGATCCCCTTGATCGTGGGTTCTTACTGGTGGCTGCTGCTGCTCCTGTTCCTGTCTCGGGGGGGCAGAGCATGGCACCACCAGTCGATCTCTTTCTCAGCCTCCCTGATGCTCTTTAACCTTTCCACTTCCTCCCGTAGCTCTGCCACCATGCAGAGCAAATCATCCACCTGGTCACACCTCACACAGCTGTCTGCACGGCTGCCATGTGTGAACAGCGAGAGGCCCAGGCACTCCCTGCAGCCCGAGACCTGGGTGGCCGCATGTTTTGCTGGGAGCTCCGTCTGGGTAGCCACATCCACTCTGGCGAGCACAGAAGGTATCGCTTTCTGACGAGTGAATACTATAGCTGAGTTTCTTCTGAAAGGATGGGGACTACTGAATGAACTCACTTTTCACAGTTCCTCTTGAGCTAGTAGGTGCCTTCGCCTTCCCTACACGCCCTGCCTGCGCGAACTGCTGCGCAAACTGACGTGCCACGCCCTTTTGACGCGCCACGCCCTGTTTGCCCGTCCTGGTCACTCATGCTCCCTGGTCGCTGCTCTTGTACGCGAAAGGAAGGGAATTGCCGCCATCACTCTTGTCCTCGCCCGCACTGAGTCAGAGCCGGGCCCTCGTCAGGAGCTGCCTCCTTCCTGCTCAGCGGCCGGGGCACGGCTGCGGTAGCCCTCTCTCTCCGTGCCCTTTTTTTTTTTCTCCCTTCCCTGCACGGTTTTGCCGATCCAGCAACGGTCCCCCGACGCGGTCCTCTGTCTCAGAGCTCCTCGCCTCGGAGGCTTTGCTGAAAATCTGATTTGCGCTAGGGAGAGTTGTCCCAGTAAGGCCTGATACAAGCTCATTGACATAGGAGGTAATTTTTATTCAGGTCATCCCTACTGAGGAATGCAGACTGTAGGTGAGAATTAGGAAGATGGATTCCTACAAGGCATTTGAAGACTTACTGGGTACCCACTGGACCTCCACAGAATGGCAAAGCTGACTCAGAAGAAGTCTAAGTAACAGTTTCTATAGATGCAATTCAAGAAAACCAACTGTTACATTTATGAGACATGCATGCTCTTGTGTAGATAGATGTCAATTGATTTTGGGTAAAGTTTTTAATTCATGTAATTTTTTTTTTTTAGTGTGGATGAAAGAAGCTTAGGGGTTTTCTAATGTGCTAGCAAAAATCTAGAGAGCTCCTGATATTTAAAAAGTGCTTTTGTTTCCTTTGCTTTTCTTCTGCTGTCCTGATTTACACAGCAACTTTTCTTATTGAAAGGTAATTTAGGTGCTGCTGTGGTTGCAGGTAAGACCAAAGCCTCACCTGGAGTCAGCAGGCATGCTCTGGCCAATACTGTCTGAATCACAAAGTTGTACTAGGACTTTAATTTCTGTTTTCTCAGAACAGTGCTAGGAAGAATAAAATAATCACTGCAGTGGAAAAAATGAGTAGGCAACCTAGCCTGACAGTCTTTTGCTAACATAGCTAGAGTGGTGAATTAATTCCCGTAGTGCCCTAAACCTGTGCAGTGATTTCTTTCCTGATCGTGATTAGTATTTTTTCCTAATCATGATTAGTATTTGTCCTGGAGAATGACATCTGTTAGTTTCTCTAATTATATCCTTATGCCAGAAATGGCAGAGGATATACTTCCTCATGTAAAGAAAGATTCCTGACTCTGACATGCAATGAAGAAAGAGTAGCAGCAGGATAAAAACAGATTTGTGAGTAGTGCGTAAATGTGATGGCTTCGTTTCACTGATCTTCATTACTGGTTAATTGTTTTGCAGTTGCTGAGTCCTGAAGAGTTGTGAATGTATTCCCATATCATAAATGTTTCACAAATCAACATTCAGACCAGATGGAAATGGATAAAGAACAGTCATTTTGTGTGTTTCTCAAAAAAGGAGTAGAAAGATTAATGTATGGGAGAACGTTTAATTAAATTGTGGTACTTACTTATTTCCATGGGAGGTTGTGGATACTGAAGGTGTACCTGGACTGCCAAGGCGCCTGGACAAGTTCTTATAATCTTTTCTAGGCTTCTGTTATTAGTCACTGTTGGAGAGGGGTTACAGGCCTAGGTCTTTCAGTGAGATGTGTTACTACCATGTTCTTACGGTTCATTAGTTACAGGATGCCAGTCATCCTTCAAAAGCAGAAACTATCCCTAATGTACAAGCTGCTCAGTACTGAACTGGGATACTCCATAGTAAATCTGGAAGACAAACAAGTCATAGATTGTGTGGATGCTCTTTGCATAAACTCCTGATTTGTCCTTAGTGGATTTATTTGTAGAGAGAAGGACACATTCCTCAATGAATTAAAGACAAGAAAAATAAAAATCAGGAGTTATGATACATTCACAGTGAGTACAGTGAATATTTGCTCTGACTCTCCTTGTGATCAAACAAGGTTTTTGAAAGATATACATGCAAGCTTAGACTGGAAAACAATGGGTATTACAGTTTGATATGTCATACAAAATTACAGTCAGCAACATAGTATCCTGAAGAAAGTCCTACTCTGCTTTAGGAAAGGATTTGAAACTCTCCCTTGTACTTTTGCAGAGGCTCACCAACCTCCGGTAACCACCAACGACCTTCCATCTCCACCAACTGAGCCAAGAAACGTCTCTGGGACAGTCTGGATGCATTTCCCTTGAGAACATATTAGCACGGAGCTCGAGCTAAACAGAAAAGACTAAAATATTTCATGGCACAAGCTCCTCCTGGCTCTTAACTTTTGCTATGTGTTAGCATTTGCAATTCACCACTGAAACAGATTAATTTTGTCAGAGGTTTCCGTTACAAGATGTCTCCTCCATTCTTGTGTTCTGTGACTTTTCTTGCTTCCTTTTTAGAAATAGCTGCCATTCCCTGAAAAGAGTCCTACTCTAGGTGTCTAAACCTGTCAAAATCAAAGTGTCTGGGGGTGTAAGAGCGGGAGTTGCTATGTTCTTCTCTCCAGGCACAGCGTGACTTTGTTGTTGTATATTAAAAACAGCAGCTGTTGTTGGAGGTGAGGGTTCTGGAACTGAAAAGCATAATGTCCTAATTACCTATGGCAGGGAAAACATCTGTGCGGGAAAACTAATGAAATTAATTCCAGAGCTTAGCAACTGAATACATTAATTGACATTAATTAATGCTAAATTACAAAGCTCTGCCAATGGAATTACATAAAATGTCCATGAGAATCAAATGCCAAAACAAAATCCTTAAGTTAATGTGAGCACAGCAAAACTTCCTTTAGGAAAAAAGAGGGATCCGGGCACTGCAAGAAGCCTATTTTCCTTCTTTCTGTCTCCCATAGCAGAGGGAGCTTTTCTTGGTGTGTACATCTTGGGGTTTGGTTGTTTGGGAGATTAGCTTAAGCAATTTCAGTGCTCTGCCCTTTAGTAGTTATTACTGGCATTTTAGAATTGAAGCCATGGAGAATTGCACTGTAAAAGTTCACAGGAATTGCCTTAGTAAATCTTCATCAATGGTACAATCACTGCTGTACAGACTCCTGCGATCACAGCAGAAATAGACATAGTCCCCATTCCTCCATTAAAACAGGATTGAAAAAACTTCAGTCACCTCTAATGGATGTCAACCTGGCCTGCTCTTTAAAATCTCTTGTAGAGGAGATTCCTTAATCTTTGCTGACTGGTCCCAGCAGCACCCATCCTGTTACCTTTCTGCGCTCTCAGGATAGATAACCTGTTTGCATGGGAAGTAAGATGGCACTGCAGTCTCCTCTTAGTGTCTCCCAGGCAGCTGGTATGCCTGTGGAGGTAAAAGGAAACAATGGTGGTGGGGGAAAAAAAAGGAAACAAGCTGGGAAACAGAAGTCTGATCCGATATAGCTCTATGCTGGGTGATTCGATCTCGTGAAAAGCCACCCAGCCTTGCTGACAGCTCAGGGGGCAGTGGGGCCAGCCATTTCAACTGAGGCCACTTTTTTTAAGCTCAGGATTGCCAGGCATTTCACTCAGGACCCCAGAATGAGAGGAGATGAATGTGGGGGCAGGTATGGGGGAGCTGTCCTTCATGATACAATGGATTAGGTTAACAGGAAAAGTGGGAACTGGTTGTGTTGCAGGTGAAGAGATGCATGCCCGTTCTCTGTCTTATGACTAGGAAGGGACATGCGACACCACGCAGTACTATTGGGTGGTGGAAGAGGCTCTGGCCCCGTTGTCCCCCTTCTTCCTGGGAGCAGAGCGACAGAGGGCTGCACATCTCTGAAAGGGAACTTTCCTGAGCTCACTGGAATGAGCAGGCTGGGAGTTATGTCGTTCCCTGCCCTCTCGTGGCTAATGTGGAAAAAATCATATCCCTCTGAAGGGAAATGCATTTTGATCATGCTGTCCGGGCTGTATTAATTAATGTTTTGCAGTGAGCTGCAAAAGCATAAAATGTTATAAACTGCAGTGACTAATAATACTTAGCACTTTATATATTCCAAGAACTCTGCAAATGCTGGGGTAAAATCATCCGTCATCAAACATTCCTGAAGGTTCGTTACCCTGCATGTCTGTTTCAAGCAGAAGTCAACAGCGCTTAGAAGCAAGGAAAGAAATGTCAAATGATAGATTTTAATTAAAACCAAGATTAAATATGAGATGGTAAAAATCCAGCAATTTCTATTTCAATGTAAAATGCTACTTCTCTGTTCAGAAAGTGGTAATTATATCAAACAAGAGGCTACGCTTCTCCAACAAGGAAAAAGATTAGAAATAGTTCTAAGATTAAATGCCATGTAGTGTTTCTGTCATGTAAGTGCTAATGCTAAAATGCCAAAATCCTTCTTCCTGTAAATCAGCTTTGTCATTAAACAAAGAGCAACTTCTTAATTGATCTGAAAGAGCCCAGATTGAATACTGAGAATCTGGTTCTGTATTCTAGGATAAATTACCACCATGAAGAAATTCAAATTGTTTTTCTTCTGGTGATGGATTATGAGATGAGCACCCTGCAGTGCTTCAGAATAGGAGATGAGGACATCCCATACAGTGACAGTGGACAAGATGACTTTAGGGCTGCATTTAGGCCACTTGCTTTGAAACATACTACTGACCGAAACTGCTAAGGCCTCTAGTTTCAAGAGGGTGTGGAATGATTGCCCAGGTCTGCCAGGGTGCATCTACCTACGCTGTCAACAGAGAAGTAGGTAAAACCCCTGAACAGGAGGTGCTCTGAATTACTTTCCAAGGTGATCTGAATTGCTCTGCAGAGTGTAAGTGCTGTAGAAAATAGAGAGGTGCACCGTGGAAGGGGTTCTGGTGGTGACACTATGGGGCAGGTGTCCTCTGAAGGTGTCCTCATACTTGTGTGTGCTCTGGACCTTGGCCATGTTCTAAATAAATTCAGCATGTGACCATGGAGAAGCTGTCATGCTCTACAGCAAATCCCACACCATGGGGATGACAGGGAAACTGTAGAGGCTCAGCACAAAGAGTATCTGTCCTGCAGCATAGATACAACTCTTCAGACCCATAGTTACTTTGGGAGTCGCAGGACTTAGGCTGTTTGTTGCCTCTGTAAAGTGTCCTTGACAGCTGTGTTGTTCCCTCACTCAGTTCCTTGCTTTAAGCTTCAGCCTGGGTAGCATCCAAGTAAGCTCAGCAGGGCAGGTAACAGTTCTGAATGATAGATCCTTGACTAGGTTTCTGTCAGACCTGAGCCACAAGCATTACATTGTGCCACCTTCAAATGCTGCCTCTGGTCTATTTCCAGCATGGAACCACAAGAGTGGCATGGAATAATCAGATCAGCTATGCTGGGCTCTCTCTTGGTATAAAGCAGCAATGTATAGCTCTGATGTCTGATGCAGGGTGGAATGAAAGAAATAATGGGAGGCTGAGGCAGGTGAAGAAGAAAGAAAGTTAAAGGAAGAAAGTAATCAAGGGTGGATTTGCGAGGGGTGTAAGAGAGAAAGAAGTGGTGTGTTGCATGGAATGGATGGTGTCACTTCATGTCCCGTGAGGCTGGGAAGCAGAAATGCTGTCTCAGCAAATAGGTTTGTGACAGTAGGAAGAATCTGTGCTCAGGATCTCAAGTGTTTTGGTTTTGTTCTTTTCCTTTCAGATGCCCAATACATCACCTGCAAGATGCAGAACTGCAGTGAAGCCACTCGCAGCAAACCCTTTCCAGGCTATATTGACCATAACTCCCTGATTGTCCAGGATGATTATGTCTTTGTTCAGGTGCAGAACACCCTCTTCTTTTATTTATTCTATTATCTTCTATTCTATTATTTTCTATTCTATTATTTTTGCTTCCTTTCCTTTTCATGTGTGTGCATGTGTGCTAGCCCCCAACTAATCAGACAACACTAGATCCATATGATAAAGGCATTGAGTGTATTGTAGCAGTTCATTACAATGCTAATAGTGTTCCTTTAGCAACACTAAAGGAACAAGATACCTCTAGTATCTTGTCACTGTAGGGTCACAGAGTTCCTGCCTGGAGCATCCACCATATGTACTGGAGTGATCTCTGCCACTCCCTGTAGGCTCATCAGCACTCTAGGATTAGTGCTGTAACCCCCCAGCTTGAAGTCATGTGTCAGTCATCTGCTATCACAAGAGAGTAGACCAAAGCTTTTTTGAGCATGAGAGGGAAATAGAAAAGGAGGGAGGGAGTCAGGGGAAGAATGAAAGAAGGAGTAATCAGGCTTTATTGTTATGCCTCAGTTGTGATTATAGTGCAAAGGCTAAAGATGAGATGTACTCAGCCAAGCTGTGTTCCAGGTGAGAGCTGGTGAATAAATCTGAACTAACATGGGTTTCATTAGCCTGCCACTAGCGTCCATTTAATAACAACTGAATAGGACAAAAAATAACAACAGAATTGCAGGGAACATGGAGGTAAACTGGAAATCATTGGGACTAAACTGGTCTTCCAGACATGTTTGGAAGACAATGTCTTCCACACATTATATTCTGCCATGCTTGGGGTGGAGGACTGATATTTTAAATTGAGTGAGTTGATTATCTCCAGTTAATGAACTCAGTCATAAACACCAGTCTAAATCATCCACAAATAAATCTGGGACATATGTTCCAGAATAGCTTTTGTGCCTAGGGTGTCTGAGGCATAAATGAAATGTTTATATGGTAAGGAAAACAGGAGCATGAATCAATGTTCAGGCATGCTCTCTAATTTCAGAATGACTGTGTGTTTGTGGCTCGAGTGACACAGGAGCTGGGGAATTTCTCTTTATATGTGAATTGATTCATTACTTCATCACTGATGCCTTGGTTTTGTGCTCTTCAAGACTGTTAATCTTCTCTGTTCTGACCTGACGTTATTATACACTGTAGAGAGGCCAACCCCTTTGCCCATCTGAAGTCAATGCTGGGGAGATTGTCTACCTTTCTGAATAGCCCTTGTATTTCGATGCGTTTCTCTTTCTGTCTATAAACTGTTGTATAGTGTTCCTAGTGCTGTCAAATTTTGGCTTTGTTACACCTCCGTACAAGCTGCATGGTGTAAGGAGGAGCATGTGAGTAGAGGCAGTCTCTTACGATGTTCCCCTTAATGCCCAATGGGACTTTGCACAACTTCATATATTCATGTTTGTAATGCAGTTTGAAAAGATATCATGGGATATTTGGATTTGGAAAGCTCCTGCTTTAATCCTTAAACTTCTTAGGATTCTTAAACAGAAATAAATATAACAGGTCAAACAGAGAACACTTGCCAGTCACTAATAATTGACACTTACAGCTATGAAATAATAATAATGTAATCCCTGGAAACAACCTCTGGTTTCTTCCTAGTAGTCAGTGAATTCACTGTTGGCTGGCAATTTAAAATGAGATTCTTCAAGTGGTTACATATATATATGGATGTATCTGGCTTGCAAGGAACAGCTAAATAACACACTGTGGCTGATGCTGGACCCTGCCTTATGCCAGGCACTGTTCTTCAGAGGATGAGTAGCCCTACACCAGACAGTAAAGGCTTAGAAGAATAGATGATCACCCTGAGCACCCTCCCCTAGCCTTCCCTACTTTCCTTGATCTCCATCTAGCTTTTCTGAAACTAAGGCATTTGGAATGAGAATTAGTAGGCTCAAAAACATGAGAATAAAGGAATGTGGGTTTATTTCTCCCACTACACCGTGTTTTCTTTACAAACTCACACTCTCTCATAAACAATGGTTCTGGCTTTCTTTCCCCTAACTTTTGTGCAATTCCCTTAAAAAATAGTTGAAGAGCTTTAGAGTAAGAAATAGTGCTTATTTTACTTAATCTGGTATGAATGTAGCCTCTGTGTATCTTGCATTTTAAACTACTGCAGTGCATTTTAAAACACTTACTACTAAAGAAAAATCTTGATAAGCCCAGATATCAGGCAATTACAGCAAAGTTCTGCATGGAGGATCCCTTGGAATATTTGTGCTTCAGTATCTTTCATCCAAGGATTTCAAAGTACTTTACAAACATTGATTATGTTTCAGCAGCACTGGAAGCCAGATAACAGACATCTTTTTTTATTTCTATTTTTTAGCCCTTTAATAGGTGTCAGGAAATGAAACCTCACACTTCTGTAACCCAGCCTTTTCAAGGTATTGCCATCAGTATTTAGGCACTTAAATAAATGGCCAGATTCATAGAGACACCAAATCATTTCAGCTTCTCCTGCCTTCAGGAGCTGTGAATGCTTAACTGATCTGGTAACAGATATGTGTGATGGCTTCTACAGGGCCACACAGGAACCAAAGCTGGAGGCAGAAATAGAAATCAAGCATCAGGTCTGCCAATCTGCTAATCTAACCAATAGCCTACACAGCATCTCTGCAGATAGCAAAGAACAGACTGTTTTGTGGTAAGTCAGAGGAGAGCTGTGGTTTCAGCAGGTGACATAATATGGCCCAAGTAAAGCCAGGACTTCACTTTCCCTAGACTTTCACCTGAAATTCTGGACTTTGTCTCTCTTTGCAGAAAACGGGATTCCTCTTGCTCTCTTTCTCGGCCACTGTCATTTGGATCAATGTTTATTCATTAACTGTAATAGGGCTGCGGTTTTAAGCCATTGTCACCCACACTGTGGTATTTCCCTTGACAGCTTTTGCTTGATATTTTCTCTGATAATAAAAAAATATTTTAAAAAATCCTGATTATAACTTTCCTGCTTCTCTCATAGTTGACATCAGCAGGAAGACCACATTATTACGTTTCTTATAGGAGAAATACATTTGCACAGATGAAGCTGCCAAAGTACTCCTTGCCCAAGGTAGGTTGCTGTTGCTGGAATGCCCATATGAACCTACAGATATTTTGATTGTACAGAAATTCTTGAATCCAGCACAAGTAACTGCAAAATGACACGCAATGAATGAAAACATCATTCTTCTTTAATAGAACATTTGCAAGCAAGAAAGGACTGAAAACAAAGTCAGCACTTTGGCTAGTCAAGGACATCAGCGTGAAATGTAGGCAGATACCACAGCCCATGTCAATTATCATTTCTTTATGGTTAGTTAATTAAGTTTTGGAGGGGACTCTCTTTTCTTTTTTTTTTTTTCTTTCTCTTTATTTTGGTCTTAAAATTCCCTTCTCCTGTCCTTATCCTGTGTGGGTTGCTTTTTGTGTTTTGCCTCATTAGCGGATTTTAATGGGAACCAAGCAAAGAGATGTCTTTGTGTGTCTGCTCCATATCTTCCCTGATTAAGAACAATGGTGAATTAGCATTGGAGCTTGAAAGGGTATTGCTGCCTTCTGGAGCTGAATTTTTTAAAAGACCTATATAAAATGTTAGCTCCATTTCGAAGGAATCACCATTTTGCAGCTGGGTTCCTAACGGCTTCTTAACAAAGAGGATTTTTTTTTTTGAGGCCTTTTCATTCTTAATGCAGTCTGGCTTAAATGAAATTTAAGCTCAAAGGTAGCAAATGATCTTGTGGATTCTATATGAGGTCTAAGATCTGGAGACAAATGTATTCCCAGAAATTAAGCAAGGATTGTCAAAAGGAAAAAAAGAAAGTGCAAGGTCAGTCTGTTCCTAGAAGTTGAAAGTACACCAGATTTTGTAGGTAGAAATATTCAAGGGGATAATTTGGCTAATATCACAGCTGGCTGTCTTTGATTCCTCAACCCAACTGACCTGTTTATAGTGGATTGACTGGGTGACCTTCATCATATAACCAGACTGCAGCTCAAACCCACGCCTTCAATGCTGTACCTTACCTACTCTGCTGTTGTACCCTTTGCTCCTGTTTACAACACCTGAAAACCCAAGCTTACCAGAAGCCATGATATCTTCTTGGCTCTGACACAGGAGACCTGTAGTCTGCCCCAAAATCTTCAGTCACGCTTAAAGATAGGTTGGTTTGAAACTTCCTGTCTGAGCAGAAGGGAATTACTCTGTCAATTCAGATCAAATTTAAACACATGTTATTTGAAGTAGCCCTTAGCAAAGGTGTTGCATTTTTAGCATGGTTATTGTAACACCCAAATCAAAATTGTCATTTACAGCTGATTTAGAACATCTGTAGAGAGACCGCTTGCTTTGAACCAGTTGTCTCCTTTAGCCCACAGTTATTTTTCCAACTGTCCACCTTATCAAAGAGATCTCTGGAAAGCCAGGGAAAATGAACTACAATTAAATTGCAATGTGTTCTCAGAGAATAGGAATTGGAGCAATACATTCATGTTATTTGACCCAAAGAAAAAGGCAGATATTTAAGGAGATAAGATGCTTTCTCACAATCTCGGAATATCTTCAAAGACCGAAGAGCTACATTTGGCTTGGAAGGAGCTACAGTGGAGCTGTGGCTGTCTAGGAGGTTGCTATCGAAACAGGATAGCTGTTTTTATTAAAAATGCACAAAGCATTATACTAGTCAAGGAATTGAAACAAACAGCTTCTTTTATGCCTAAATTCTCTTTTATCTCCATCAGCTAAGAAAGTAGGGCCAAATATGGTAAACAGTACTAAGTGACTTCTGGAATTGAAGACAGAAGTATCAAGCTTTTTGTCTCTCCATGTCACTCTTCCTAAACTGGAGGGGTGTGATGGCAGGCAGCTTTGGCAGGTGATACTGCTGCTCAGGCAGGAATGGCCTGTAGCAAATCAAAATTAAATATTCTTGTTGTTGGCATTGATAGCCTGGTAGCCAGTTTGATTAAAAGCTAAATGAACTTGAAACTCTCTCCCATACAAGAAGATGTCTGCACATGTGCATACAGGTTGTGTTAGCCCTGTAAATGGTCTTTATTGAGACCTGTTAATTTCTGCAGTGATCTGTGGGTTGGTACTGCCTATTCTGTACCACAGCACCTCAAAGTGGGCTCTGTCACAGACTCTGTAATGTCACTCATGATAATCACCTTAAATGTACACACAGGGTACATTCACTCCATTTTAGACCAATGCACTGGGCAGACATCTGTGAATACCGAAGCAAGCCCAGCAATTTCTCTTTTAAAAAGACCTGTCCTTAACTGGTGCTGGGCTGAATACTGATGGGATGAGTGCGTGTGGTACCTCTGTTTTAAATTCATCACCTTCTTTCAACCTCAGGATGCACATCCTGATGGAAGAAGCAATAACCACAAAAAAATCCTTAAATACAGACCTTAAAAAGAGCTGACAGTCCCAGTAATTGACAAGATAAAACAGGCATTACACATCCCTGCTATTTAACTTCCCAGGAAGAAAAGTTCCCTGACCAAGTGCAAACAGGGCAATTGAAGCATGTTTAGTAATTCAGAAAGCCTTGGCCTTTAGCCATTTGAGTAGACACCTGATCAAACCCATGCACAGCATCGTGCTCTTACTTTTGTCTTCGGAAACGCAAGAGTGACAGATAGTAGATCTGCATATTAATGTACTTCCAGTATGTGCTGGAACAGAGAGAGGAAAGCTCAGGCTCTCACTAGGCAGATGCATGGGGAGCCCCTGAAGATGACAACAACTGTTTGAGAAAGGTGCCCTGCTTCACTTTCCTGTCCTCTTCCCTTTCTGGAGGGAGGTGAAATTAACATCTGTTGTAGTAGTGGAAGATGCAGCGAAGCTCTTACTCCATATCAAGATGAAGGCTGTTTTTTGTATTATTCCTCTCCCCAAAAAAGCAACCCCCACCCTGAAAAAAAAAAAATAGAAGTGAATATGATATACTGATTAATTTTAATTTTCCAGTGTGGAAACCAGAAAATTCCTGGTTGGTCAAAGACCTGTTTGATGCCCGTATACTGATCCCTTTCTATCAAAGCTTTGCATTGTTGCTGTATCTATTGGACAAGACCATATTAAGTGGAAAAGTTAATTGATCCCCAAAGACAAACAGTTGGAATGCTATATTTTTTTACTTTATACACTATGTATATTATGCCAATTCTGTCTCAATGTCTGCTTCTCCAGACTTAAATTCCTTCAGCCTTACTGCAGTCTTCTTTAGAGTTATATCTTACAGCACGATCTGATCAAAACTCAGGAAGTATATAGTGAATAAATTATTTGCTTCTTCAGCATTCATTAAATTGCCTTTAGTTTTCCCTGGTGTTGATCAAAATATCTTTTTACTTCTCACCCCTAGTTATTACAAAACTATTGATTAAAATGGTAAGTTAATGAAACTACATTCACCAGACAAAACAAGTTTTACTTATAATCTCTGTCTATGTTTAAATAGAGAGGTCTGCCCATGTGTATAGGCACATATGCAAAAGTTTAAACTTGAGATTAGAGCTGTGCTAGCCAGTGCTGCCTGAAGCACATTGGGAACACCTACTCACGTAGATCTACCAGTAGATTGACTAGGGTGACAGGCTGAGATAAGGACCCTCTGACAAACAGCTGCGGCAGTAACTTCTACTAGCACAGCTGGAGCTAAGAGAGGATATCTACTCACAACCACAATTAGTAGAAGGCAGTGGGACTTGTATTGCCTTTCCTATTGCCTCAGGATTTAAGCCAATCTGTTCCTCCACAAAACCAGCCCATCTTCTGGGATACATTTTTCTCTAGCACAAAGAAGCAAGTAAATTAAGTGAATATTCATTCACTCTATACTCAGATCTGGATCTGGATGGATGGACAAACTGGATGGACAAACAACTGTTCTGAATCTTAACTTCATGGTGAATCCATTTTCAAATTTATAGATCAGGTTTCTTCATTATATTATTTTTCATCTTTACGTTACAAGGCTCCATCTAGAAGTATTAATTCCCCCTACAAAACCACAAGAAAGTGAATTGTCAAAGAATATTATTCACAGAAGGAAGAAGTAGCATCAGCTTCCAAAGAGTATATTTTCTGATAAAGTTCCCAGTTTTGCATATAGAAAGCCCTGGCTGAGATTCATGGAAGGAGAATAACTTTGGGATGCCTGCCCAAAACAGACAGAACAGCTGAATCTTCTGGGAATCACCTGGTGCAAAGAAATCTGCATTTCTTTTCCTACCTCCACAGATTTTTATGGCACCAAAGAACTCGGGGTGCCTGTGCTGGGCAGATAGAGCCTGAGAATTTCATTATAACAATCTCCTTCTTGGTGGCTTTTTCCACTGAGTAGTAATTTCTTCAGGCATTGAAAGAGGGAATCACGTTTAATAGCTTCTGTTTTTTCTTTAATTATCCAATATTTTCATTGCTTCCTGCCTGCTGTAACACACAGAACAAACAGAGTAAAACAAAACCTCACTCATAACACTAGTGATCTAACTGCAATTCTGCTCTTTATATTTAGTGAGGATTAGGGTTGTCTTTCTGTTATGTTTCTTGAGGGGGGGTGTTTAGCACAGTGGTCCAGGGCCTCAGCTTCTAGTCGACACTGTCATTAGAAATAATAAATAACAGCAGCACTGGCTGCAGAGGTTAACCCATTAGATCCTCCTTGTACAGGTTCCCAAGCATACCTGGTTTCTGAATGCCAGGCAAGAAGCAGATGTTTCAGATGCTGCTTTTTTCTTCTTTAAAAAAAAAAAAAAAAAACAACACATTTTAAATATCTGTGATTCCACAATCACCAGTGGAATCACTCAGGTGCCAAAAAAAATGCAACCCAAATAAACAACTCCCCCTCCCCCCAAACAAAGTGTTCATTAAAATGAAAGTGTTGGTAGGGGGGGAAAGTGCTGCTGTATAACACTGTACTGCCAATGTAAATGTTCAATTAACACCTCATCAGTTAATTACCACTTTGAAAATTGGCAGAAGAGAACGGGTGTAAAATATTCCTGGATGGAATTATCTGCTTACAGGAGTGTTAGCTACAGTTTCCGATTAAAATCCAGCCTAAATATATCCCTTGCTCCTCCACAATTACTTTGGTGCCCTTGGAAATGACAGAGCAGAGCTCCCTCTAGTAACCTTCCTCTCTTTTCTTTCCCCAGGACATGCATGTTATCAGCACAGATGAGAATCAGGTGTTTGCAGCTGTACAAGAGTGGAACCAGAACGACACGTACAATCTGTATATCTCTGACACCCGAGGGGTGTACTTCACCCTGGCCTTGGAGAATGTCAAGAGTAGTCAAGGGCTGGAGGGGAATGTGATGATTGACCTCTATGAGGTATGTCATGACTCCAAACTTCTCATTCCTATCTCAGGAGCCCACACGATGCCAGTACTGTTTCCTTCTTGCACATCAGTCTCGTTATATGCATGTGAACAGCAGAGCCAAAAAGTGACTAAACACATAGTTTTACCTTCCTGTTACTTAAGGGCCTCAGTGCAATCAGCTGAGTTTCAAGGCCAGGTTTTGTAAAAATTTGTGTCGAATTTAGGCCCAGCCTAATATTATGAACAGATTCACTGCTGTACTCTCCTGTACATTCTCAGGTGAGGAAGAGCTAATGGCTTTTTCATGCATAGGAAGATATGCATCGGAAGATGTAGTGGAATAGTTCATTCAGTCCCTAAGAGGAACTCTTTAAGTTTCTCAGCCAAAATCCTCCTGACCGATATTGGTCCTACCTATGGCTCTGAAAGCTCCCAACACTCTGAATAGCATCATTCTCCAATTTTTGTTGCATTTCTGACAGCCTGATCTCTTGTTTTGGAAGTAAGGAGAGACAGCAGTTTTCAGCTATCTTTGTCACCTTCCTCAGCTTGGACTATTCTGGGAACTGAAGTGATTTTAGCTACCCACTCTTGGGCTATCCCATGAGTGTGGAAACTCTCCTACCGCATCTTGATTTCCCTTTTATCCTTAAGCCTTTTTCTGACAAGTACATTCTGCCTAAGCTCACCTGTAAGAAGGCAAATTTACATTGTCTTCTATGACAACTGGTCCTAAGAAGAGGACTTTTAATGTGCCCTTGTACTTCTCTTGCTGTGCTGCCTGTTTTACTTCTGGAGACAGCACTCAGCTAAGTAGAAATTCAGTCTTCAGCTGCTGTTTTGAGGGTCAGCTTCTCTTTTCAGGTCTCCTCCAGGGGATTTTCTGACCATTTAGAATAAAGGCCATGAACTAGATTTGAGTTCCTTTGACAGTGAAGATGCTTCCTGTATTTCCGTTCACCATCTGAGTATTAGCTCTGCTGTATAATTTGCCTTCAGCTGCCCTTTACTTGGAAACCACCTGAGTTATTCAAACAGAGAGCCCAAGTGTTGTACATAAATGTGGCTGAACTGTAGAAGGATGGGCACTGGCATTTCAGTCATTTGAAGATTTTTACTGTTAATCTCTCTGCAACGCTGGCAGCCCATGGAAAGACTGTTGCCTCTTATTACTGTCAGCTCGAGAAGCAGTTTCACTGCATTATATAAAGGTGTCCTACATCCCAGGGGGAAAGAAAAGCCCTTGTTTTGTTTTATTAAGCTGACACCACACAGTAACCTGGATTGAAATTGATGGAATCAGACTTGTAGCATCATATCTACTGATTATCTAGATAGAAAGGATATTGGCTGACACTGAACCTGGCACAAACCTTCCTTTCAATTTGATATTCTAGCTAGAAGGGAACAGAAACCCATCCAGTGTGATTCTCCCAGTAGGGCTGTTGCAAATGATGAATGCTTTAGGGGTAAACAGAGATGAAGACAAGAAAAGAAAAAAATCCATAGATAAATTAAAAGGAAGTGGAGACATTGCAAAATGAGTCTTTCTGTGGTGACAGCAGTATTTTATATTATTATATATGTAAGCAAGATTATTTGAGAAGATGCCAGAGAAAGACCTGTTAAACGTGCATGTATCTGTATGCATGTTTGTCAGGTGTTAGAAGTTCATCTGGTTGCATTGTAGTGAATGTGTTCGTGTGTGTAGATTCCTAAACTGATTCTACATCAAGGATAAATCTGCTCAGTGCTGCTCGATGGGGAATTACATTGGGCATGAAGAGAAAATTAGAAGTTCTTTCATGGTGCCTCATGTTCTCCCTTCTCTTCTCCTGTAAGTCATCAGGAGCCTTTCACTCAGAGGTTGTTATTTCAGTGTGCGAGCTCTTCTGCTGCTGGACCTTGTAGAGAATGAGGAGACCACTCCTAGAGGGACACTATTCCCCCTTCTCCATGTTGGACAGAGCAGGGTGTAAAAATAGCTCTTCTTTCCACCACCTTCTAGTGCCACTTTATCAGTAGCCCACTGGACTCAGCATTCAGTGGGTCTGCAGTCACAAAGGAGCTATCCTAGAGACCATCTCCCAGAGCAAGGGAAGAGCAAGAATCACTGGCCATTGGGTCTGAGTGCCCTTTCTAGTTCCTGCACCTCTCCAATGGCGTGGTATGGCTCTGCTTGGCTCTACGTAGTTGGACTGGTCCGCAGAAGGACAATCCTGCCTGTGGGAATCCATGCCTGAAGTGATAACAGACTGTGAGGAGATGTGTCTATAGCTATGGTATATATGCCTATCACTCTGGGACTTATTTTTTTTAGCAGTATGCATCTTGGATGGGACGTATATGTTTGACATATGAAACTGGTGATGGGGAGTGAAGAATGTGTTTTGAGTTGTGTGTTCGAGTGTCTTGTATGAATCTTTCACTAAAACTGTAGGCAGCATTTGTATCCGCACACAATGTATTTGGGGCAGTGAGGGCTGTCTACAAAGTCTGTGTGGGAGCTGATGGAGTGCTTTTCTTTCTGACCACTGGTGGTCATGCACTTATTTGCATGAGTCTTTCTCTCTTATGATTCTATGAACAGCAGGGATGAACAGATCATTGTGTGTCATGGTTGTGTTTATGCAGTAGGTGTATCTCTTCCTACTGAGAGCACACAAACGCATAGTGTGTGCGGTCTGTTTTTAAGATAAAGCTGTCCAAGGCTGACAGTATAACTTACACTTTGCTTTCTCTGGAAAGGATTCTGAGTCCCAGCCCATGACTAGAATCATAAAAAGAAAAATTCACAGGATTTCAGAACACATTTATCACCTGATATATAAAATGCTCTTTAATCATTTATGGCCAGCATTTCACAGGGACTATATAATATAACTATTTCAGGACAACAATAAAGAAAAGTACAAATGGAGCTATAGGCTCTGGCCTCTGGTAGTAAAGGCAGAACTATGTTATTTTTCCAGCTCTGTCTACTCATGCAGTATCACTGGGAGACAGAGTACCCATGTCTTATCGAGGTGCCTTTCTACTACAACAAAGAAATCCTGAATACTTAGTTGGATGGTACCAAACAATCCAGCTAGGACATTGAAAATACTATCTTTTTATGCTTATATCAACAATAAATTAGTTAACTACTTAATTTAAAGACTATTGCTCATTACAGCAAGTCATGTCTAAGTCTTTACGTAACTTCAAATGAAATTCAGTGCCATTGCTCAAGGAGGAAATTGCTATTCAGAATGACTAAGTACACCAATGTACTGTACCAATGCACTGTACACTATTACAGTGACTGAAAGTGCAGTAAGGTCCAACTCACCGGGAGCTGTAGAATCCAAATTCAGCCACATAATTAAATCAGTTGAGCTGGAACAAACTCTGAATCTGCTGTGTAACCGTTTGCCACATGATACCATTTAGGTATCTCTATGAACAAAAAGTCTTGATGAATGATTCTGTGTACTAGTTCTCCATCATAAGAAGTGATGGGGTGGACGACTGAACAGACTTGCTGGAAACCAAAAAGTTTCTCACTTTCCCCCTCCTTCTCCCAGTTTTACTTCCCTTTTTATTGCAGCATTCAGATTGCAGAATGACAGCCTAACAAATTCATTCGCAAGCTGCAGCAGCTATTGGGCTATTGATTTTCAGTGTGCTGAGAAGATGGGAACATTCTGCAGTGCGAGTTGTGGTTTGAGGTTGACTTTTTTTCTCCCCACTAAGACACTTTTGGGCTTGGTTCCAATGTGAGTCTGTTTGCGTCACATCTTTACAAAATCCTCCTGCAGGTCTATGGAGTAAAACTGTTGGGTAAAACACCAGGAAAAATAAAAGGATGAGAATCTCATTGTTAGCTATATAACTAGCAGAATGCCAGGGTGGCATTGCTTGAGTCACCAGTGCTTTGGTTTCCTCAAAATACGAAACCGTAATGAAAATACCTCTGTGCCCCAAGTTATCCTGTTGAAACACTGATAATTGTGAAACACATTGGGATCCTTAGATGAAATGTCTTAAGCAGACTGTATGAGAATGAAGCACTGAACTGCAAGTTTATGTGTGTACTGCCATTTTCTTTGCAAGGCGAAAATTGCTGCTGTTTCCTGCTACTGCAGTGCAAGAGACAAATAATTGCCCTGTACATATTTCATCTTTCAGGGGGAAGGATGCCTACACAGTTGAGGGATTGTTACTTTACAGATAATGCTATTGACATCTTACCATGTTCCCATGCTGATTCTGAAATATAAGCTTTCTTTTCTATTTGTCACCTTTCCACCTATGATGGTCTTATCTTGTCCCCAGCACCTCACTTTGCCTTCCTTTGATACTCCTTGGCAATTCTTGCCCTGACATCTAACACACTGACACAGCCACCAGATCCCTGTTGGGTTTGACAGGGCAAGAGACACACATGCACAGAACCTGCATCGGCTTGATCTATTTTTCAGCCATGTCAATTTTTCCTAGGTAGCAGGGATAAAGGGAATGTTCTTGGCTAACAAGAAGATTGACAACCAAGTGAAAACGTTCATCACCTACAATAAAGGGAGAGACTGGAGTTTGTTGCAGGCTCCGGACACTGATCTGAGAGGAAACCCTGTTCACTGTCTCCTAGTAAGTACCTGGGGGGGAACCTGGGGGGTGGTAACATCCCAGAACAATCTTTTTCTACCAGGTAACACAAGAAGGAGAGGGCAGCTCCTCTCTCCGTGCAGTGTATCTCATGGAGGGAATACTGCATATTAAAAGTGCAGTACATCAGGCTTGGGCTGCCAGGTGGTATTGCAAGAGCTGGCATTTAATTTAGCTTAATTTAATTTAATTTCTGGAACAAAAGGAAGCATCGTAGATCACCTTCCTTCTGCACAGCTGATGGTCTCAAACAGCAGGTGAAGCTGGACGCCGTTTCTGCGCAGTTGATTCTCTGGACACTAGATGGGAGGCGTGAGCTATTGTAGCTCAGGAACTGTCAGGGACCTAATAACTTGAGACAGGCTCAAAGGAAAGGAGAGCTTTGATTTCTTTCAGGCCACTCGGCAGTATTAATATTTATCATTTTCTCTTTGAGCTCAGAAGTGAGAATCGACACATTCATCCAAATATATGTATAGCTATGTGTTGGGTGTATATTGTATCTGTCTCTGTACTTATTAATATAGATCAACATATAGATAAGTCTTTAATCATCATTATATGCAAATGATTTCCAAGAGTGAAAGTGAAATATAAGCAGTGTGAATAGAATTGGAGATCTCTGTCAACTTGGAAAGCTTAGACTGATCTTGACATGTTTTTCAGCCGGTATAATCTATACACAGTAGTGGGATAATACTCAGAACCCCAGCCTTTGGGATTCTCAATAGCTTTTACATTACACAAATTCTAACATGATTCCAGGCAGAATCAAGGGCACTACTTACACCGCTCTTCCTCCTGCTGTCTGTACCTGCATGTTATTTTCAATCTGAAAAAAAAAAGATGTTGTTTCTCATTTTGAGGCTGTAAGTTTGTTAGAATCTGAATCAGCATTACATTTTGTGTATTGTGGTATGTAGCTGAATGCTACACTAATCTCTTAACTGAACCCCATGCATTATTGCAAAAGCAAAGAATAAATAACTTTATATTTGAAGCTGTTCAAATAATTGATTTTTTGATTGAGCCAAAATGCAAGCCTTTCATTTTCTCTCCACTTTGGAAAAAATAAATAGGGAGGACTGGGGGTCAAACAGAAGAGTTATTTCAGAGCATGACTAAATTTGTTTCGGTTTTTTTTCTTCTTCCAAGTTTTTAAAAATTGTAAGCAAAAGCATTTTTAAATTAAATCTTTCTAGGAGATGAAAACCAAAAAGATGACATTCAGAAAACTTTGCAGACATAAAGCAATTGAATTTTTCAGAAGGGGCTATGTGTAGAAGTCTTTGTGTTTCAAATAGATTGTAATCTAGTTTTAACTCAGGTGAACATATTTGACAAAAAAAACCCTAGATTTTTTCAAATTGTAACCAATTTTATCAGAAACCCAAGATTTTTATTATATGATATGATAGTGTAATATTTTGGGGGGCTGGCAAGCCAGAAGAAATAAAAACCATGCAGGCAAGTGAAATAATCAAAGTAAGCTCTATTCTTTTCCCATAAATTTGAAGTTTGAGTTCTGAGAGAACATCTTTCTTGGTATTGTTGCACACTGATCAAGAGAGATCTGACTTGCCATTGTGGTTATAAATCAGCCAGAGGTAATGCTCTGCAGGGTTCTTATTGAACAGTTGTTTGCAGGAACTATGTATTTTATATACAAGGGTATGCTGCCACTGTAGTTATCCACTATACAGTGGAAGTGATCGTATGACTGTATATAAACCAGGACTGGATGGTTCTTATGGCAGGAGGGGATTATGGCTCCCTTAATGGCTTCCCATCCATACTGTATCTGCTATTATGCTCATGGGCACCTGAGAACACAATCCATTTCATTTCAATTAGACCAGATATGCCTGGACAAGCTGGAATTCCCTCAGGGTGGTAAACCTGAACAAGCCAGGCAAGGGGTCATGAGCAGGGGCAGAACTGTGGGCACTTGTAGGGACACAGTGAGAACTGACCCAGAGAAGCTCTTGGTTCTCTGTGGATTGTGTTTACATCCTTGTAGCTCCAGTGTGCACAAGCCACTATTTAAACACTGTTTCATTTTTATTTTGCTCTCTATGCAACCATGTAGTTGCCCTGAGAATTGCTTCCACCTGGGCAAGCTCGATGTAGGCTTGTCATCCTGTTTTAACTGGCAAGCAACCACTTCCTGAATGCTCTGTGACTTGGGTTGGGGTAGGCATCTCAGGTCCATGAGCATCTGTAGAAATTGGTCCATGATTTCAGGGTGGTAAGGGACAAATCCTCAATGGACTTAAACCATGTAGCTCAGTCTTTGCCCTTCCAGAAGAATGGGAAGGAACTTAGTCAGCCCTTCCCCATGATAAGGCCAGAGGAATGTTTAGCCATGTTTATTTTTCCTCTTCCCTTAACATGAGGTAAAACAGGCAAGAAGCCTCTTTAATTTCCTGAGCCTGTCTGCCTCCCCCATGCTTAGGTTGTCACAATCTAGTGGAATGGTAGCAGAGCAGGGATCATCAGCTGAACATGAAGGGTCTCAGGTGGTTGACTTGCAAATTTGCAAGAAAGCAAATAGATGAAATCTGAACTACACTGACTTGTTAGGTCTTCCAGGAACAGGCATCTGCCTACAAAAGAAAGGGAGGTACAGAAAATGCACCAAAACCACAGAGTAAAATAACAATCCTACAAGAGAGAGCCAAGCTATTTAAAAATCTGATTTGAGCTTCACAGTTAATGATGGGGCAACATGAAGGCAGAATATGGAATGCAAGAATTCAAGAAATGATAGAGAAAAGACCACAGAATTTGGGAGTGGTAGGGGAAATTTTCAAAGCAAGAACACTGGAAGTGTTGTATGTTCCTGGAAATAAGTCAGGGATCCATCATGACATTCTGCTGAGGAATGGAGAAAAGGAATTGTCCCCTGCTCTGAGGCAATTCTGTTCCTTGTCAATGTGACATAGCTGTAGTATTTAAACAGTTCACAAACTCCACTCACCTCTTTAGCCACACTCTGTCTACCCCTGCATCACCAGCAGTTTTACCTCCTTACATCAGCTGTTCCTTTTCCCTCTGCATATCACTGTTCTTGGCATGATGCTGCTTCTCCTTATGGTATAGCTAAGTGAATTCTTAATAGTCCATTGTACATCTAGCTTAGCTCCCATCCTTACTCCACGGCAGATACTAATGCTTTCACACTGCTGGTTTTCAGCATAACTGTCTCTAGCAAAAGCTCGGGACACAGCAATGACGTATGTTCCAGCTTGTTGGCAGAACGGGATCTGCCCTTTCCCAGAGTGACAGGACGGTCCCCAGCCTGCAAGTGCAGTGCTGCGTTCTCTGTGCATCTGGTCTTTAAACCTAAACTAAGGGAGAGTTAATGCAGAAATAAGTACATAGCAGCTAAGTTGGCAGCTAAGGAGGTTAAGAGGGAATCTGGTTGAAACACAAGGCAAGCCAGATGGAACCATCCCTCTACTGACAGTACGCTCGAGGTGTTGTTTTCAAAGCAACTCAAAGAATTTCTTTGCATTTTTTGTGAGATGGCTCTGAATAAAGAGGATGGAGGAAAGCAATGAAATTCCATCTAATCCCAAGGTTTTATTTTTCTTGTTTATACCACTTGTTTTCTATGCTGAATACACTTAATCTTCATAAAATAGCTGCCAAGGTATTATACCCCAAAGATACTGGTTTTGTTTGATACTTATCTTGTGCTGTGAAGTGGTTAACTGAGGAGTGATTCTATCTTGCAAGTTATGGGCATCTGTCTAGGAGAGTTAATCAATTAGTTTTCAAGGATGGTCTTGTGGTTAAAACACTGGGCTGAATCTCAGGAGAATCTTGATTCAATTTTTAGGCCTATCTCCAATTTCCTATGTGACCTTGGGCAAGTCATTTATTTTCTCTGTGCCTCTCTTCCCCAGACATCTGTTTATTCCCTCCCACATTTTGTTTGTCTTGTCTATATGGATTATAAGGATTTCAGGACAAAGACCCATTTCTCATAAGGGAGGGCATTTGCACCATCTGCTACAGAATAATTTAAGCATCTAAGTGAGGTGTTTGGAATATCTCTCCTGGAAATGTTTATCTCTCTTCATTGCTCCTGGCTATACAGGTGAGCAAATACTGTGGCTATCCCTAGCTTTGTGAATGGTGCCTAGCATCATCCTTGTGTTATAATACTTTGCCACACTCCTGATCAAGGACAGTCACTAATAACTGTTTTGTATGTGTCATGCCATTGGACACTCTTCAGGTGGGCTTTGCAGAACGGCCAAGAAGTGGGTTTGTAGGTATTTATGAGAAATTTTACTACAGACTGATGAGCCTCCTGAGAGGGGAGCATAAAAGTACTGGCTTGAAAATATTAGGAAGCAAGTAGTGAACTCCAGCATGATTGTAAGAACTATGGCAGTAAGCAGAGCAATGGGCTATGTCACTCATGCTTTATCTTCTACCTAGGTTGTAAATGCTCCATGGCAGTGGTTGTCTTTCCCTTGGTGTCTGTGCAGCACCTAGCACTGCTGGGTACTAGGTGATGACAGGGAAACCCAAAATTGGTGATTCTGATGAAAATAATGATTTCAGTAGCCTGTTGGTAACAACAAGAAGGATAGAGACAATTGATGGAAATTCTAAAAAACAAAGCTGAGATGTCTGTATACGAGTTAAGCTGTGGGAGCTAGAGGAGGAACACAAAGGGACCAACAGTGTGATGGAAGACAAACCAGTCCGGAAAAATATCTGAAGGATACAGATGGAGAAGGTGTACATCAGGGATGGAGAAGAGAATGCTGCCACAGTAAGAATGCGAGATGGCCGTGGGCAATAACTTTTGGTGTTTGGCTAGAGTGGAGAGGTTAGTTTTTGCACCATACCCAGTTGTCACTAGACACTGTAAGCATTACTGCACTCCAACCAGTAAGAAGTCATGCCACTAAAAATACCATCTTTCTGCTTAGACAGGTGACCTGGCTTTTAACATTTGAGATATATATTCCATTTCTGTGTACTATATCTGTGAAATGAGACAAATTTGAAAGAAAACCTCTGGTAGTACAAAGATTTGCATCTAATGAGGTCTAATCTCTGTCAGAGTGGGGAATTGGCTGAGTTGCTGCCATTAGCTACTGCCTTCAAAATGCTGAAGTGGGCTTGGAGTATGTTAGTTTTAAAAATATGTTCTGTATTTAGTCTTTTCACAATGTATCAAAATGTAAAAGGGAAGAATTCATGCTCTTGCAATGCTTTTCCACTTCCTGCATGCTTGTCAGCTCGATTTGGTTTCCACTGCCTCCCTGTGCCCCCGGGCTGCTCCAGCGGCTGCCCTCACAAGGCTGTCAGTTAGAGTTAGGCTGCTCAGTACATTCCACTTGGCAGGTTGTGTTCCCTTCTGCACTACCCATGTCCCCTTTTTCTGTCTCACATAAGTGAGATCTCCCATCCTTCCTCACCACCCTCATTCACCTTTGCCCAAAAAACCTCCTGCCTTTTGTTGTCATTCTCCACAGGGAGGTTTTCATTTCAGAGTCATAGACACCTACCTTGAGATGGGATGGATCAGTGCTCTTCCTCCAGTGACCTATGGAGCTAGGTCTCCTGCAGAGGAAGCCTACAAAACTTTTGAGGCTGGAGATCTAACCTTTAGGCAACTGATATTAGACAGAAAGACCTGCCTCCTAAGAGCCTGAAGGGTCTTCTGCATAGCCTCTCCTGCTCGTTTTACAGAACCGTGCAAGCTGAAGCATGGGCCCTGCTGTTTGTTCCTTTGAGATGTCCCCCTCAGTTTGGTCAGTTTGCTTCAGGTTTTCTTGCCAATATTTTTCCATCTCCCTTCCCTTAGCATGTTTCATGAAGGACTTTTCATGAGTTTTGGAAGAAAAAAATACTGAAAATAAAACCCAAGAGAAGGCAAAAATTGTCAAAATTTTCAGAAATTACCAGACTACAGATTTGGAGGGAATTGTAATGGCAACTTTGGAAATCTGCCTGTCTGTCTTACTTTCTTGCTCACTTGATTTATTCTGTGCCATTCCAGTCTTATCTGAGTACCTGACATACAAAATCAATAACAAATAGGTGGGATTTCCATGGATGTATTTGTATTGAAAACTCAAAGGTCACATCCAGATGGGGCAATGAAGCATTGTATTAAACAACTTTTAAACTAACACTTTCCAGTCCTGGTACTTATTCTTAGTGCACTGCAGAGCAGTGTCATGCGTCAAAAATACTCAGAGTCAAGAAATGGTATGACACTGTCTGAATTAAGTTGTTTCTCATGGCTAATTAGTGGTGACTCAGCACCACACCAATAGGGTTATATTGCTTCTTGTTGCAGATATAGCTTGGGCACTGCTGCTCTGAGTCACTTCATCATATCTGCAGCCTTGCTTGCTTCTCAAGAGAGCTGGGAGCTAGGGGAGCGAAGTAGTCCTTACCATTACCTGCTCTTGCAAGCCTGGTTGCCTCCTTTGTGGGTACAGCCTCAAAGATCTTGTCCTTGTGAGAGGGTTTCAGCTTAATGAATCACTTTCCCAGTGGGAACAGGTTGCATTAGAAAATGATAGCGAAGCTCTTGCAACAGAACCAGAACAGTAGCCGTGTATTTCTAAGGGTGGCTGAATGCAGTGATTAGGAAATAATACAGAAAGACACTGTATATTTCTAAGCCTGTAGAAATAAGAGCATGCACTTCACATTGTGTCTGCTTTTTACTTTTATTTCCCCTTTCTCCATAGCCCTATTGCTCCCTTCATCTTCACCTGAAGGTCTCAGAGAACCCCTATACCTCAGGAAACATCGCCAGCCGAGACACTGCCCCCAGTATTATTGTAGCTTCAGGTATGAAACATTTAAAGATTGCCTGTGTATGGTGTGCAAACACTGACAAAACCTTGAGTTTGTGATGGGCGTGGAGGGTGTTGAGTGGGGTGTCACACCACCAGTAGCAGGAAGGAAGGAAGACTGTCAAACGGAAGTCCTTATGAACCTTCAACTTGTCATATGTTTTTTATGGAAACTGACCTTCAAGACCAAGGAGAACACTTCTAGTCTTCTACTCCCATGAACTTTAGATTCAAATCAGGGCATTTCCTTTGCATATGGAGGTGTATAGAGCTCTATGCACTGGATCTTTTATAGATATATTTTCTTCAAACTGAAAGTCTTTTCCTTCCCTTCCCCCTCTTTCTCTTCCCAAAACTAAAAGTTCTATAATTGCAAAAGGTAAATAAATACATTTACTCCCCTGATTTGCTAATTCTGCTGTTTCTTAGATTGTTGCATCACTAATCAATGTTCATTTTACAGGTAATATAGGCACTGAACTATCAGACAATGACATCAGCATGTTTGTTTCATCTGATGCTGGGAACACTTGGAGACAGGTAAATGACACAGAATCACAGGTTTAAATAGTAATCATAGGAAATTGTCATAGAATTAGATTCAAAATGTTGCTTAATTTTTGTTTCTTTTGGTTCAGAGTAGCTTTTTGCAAATCTATACAAAAGGGAAAACTTTTATTCCCTTCTGAGAGGTAGAGAGATGCCCGAAGAAAAAGACTAAATATGTCGTTAGACTTCATATAACAGAAAATTATTTTTATAATTCTACTCAGTTTGACTTCAGTTTAACCCTGTAGCAAAGCGCAGAACAGATGAAAATACTAATATATATGGGGACAGTATGTGTTTCCTTTCACTGTTGTACAGCCCTTGTACCGATCAAACCATTTTTCTCTTCATCCATGATTATAATTTCCAGAGAATTAGCAGTTGCACTGGTCTACTTCTCCCTCACTATGCATGGGACTCGTTTCACCTGAGTTGAGTTGTCCAAAGTTCAGTGTCCATACAAACTGATAATTTTGCCTTGCTCTTAAGTTAATGGAGAAAAAGACAGAGTTCCATTCATCCTGTTCTGTAGCTACCTACCTCTCCATTAATTGCGGAAAGAGTCTGGATGATGAAGTCCAATCAAGTGCCTAATATTTAGTGAAATCCCACCTGTTAACAAAACATTGCTACCCTTTAATGTGTTTATCCTCAGAACAGGAAGTTCTGTTTTTCCTGTTTTCTGGGTAGGATATCAAGACATGGAGAGAAGGAGTGATTTTCCCAGACTGACAAGTGCTGCTAAATAAACTGGAGAGCAGATGTTTGCAGAAACCCAATACAGAAAAGACACAGGAAAAGAAAATCTTTTTTAAATATTTGATATTCTAAGAATCTAATTATTTTACAATGTTTGACCAGCCCTCATTTTTCTGTCTACATCACTTATGTGAGATAGGGCCAGATAAGTGCAAACACATAAAGTTGTTCTTTAAACAAAAATCTGTCATTGAAAGGAAGGAAACTGGTGATCCTTGCAAAAATTCATGTTTCTAACTTTCTATCAAGCAGAGGCAGAATGCATTTTCCAAGGACCTGGGAAAAGTTAAAAAAAAAAACCCAAACAACCCAAAACAATAAAAAACAAAACCCAAGAACTTTCTCTATACAGAATGCCTTCCTCTACTCAGTAACTTCCTTAGTACATACCTGTCCTCTGTCATGAACGTACTTAAAGAACTATGACATTTTCTTGATACTAAGGAAAATAGATTTAAATATATGCTTTTTTTTTCCCAGATCTTTGAGGAAGAGCACAGTGTTCTGTACCTGGATCAAGGTGGAGTACTGGTCGCCATGAAACACACATCTCTGCCTATCAGACATCTCTGGTAATGACTCTGTCTTTTCTAACAGGTAGTAAGCATGTAGGCTGCATCCAGAATTTTCTGTAGCTACAATCTAAAAAATATCAATTAAGATACTGGCAAACATTACTCAAATAAAGTTAAGAAATCCTGGCAATTCCAGCTTACATCGTTCAGTGGCCAGATCTGAGATATTGTCAATGTAATTCCATGACTTTCCTGGTTTACCACAACTTGGCTCCTTGGGTTTGGTTATTTCTGTAATATGAATCTCAATTATGGCTTTGTCTCTTATTAAGTTGCCAAAGTACTCTTAATTTTCAAAATTATTGATGAACTTGTCTTCTGTGTGGCAGGCAACACTTATGAACCAGAATTTTGTTGAATAGATTCAGGGTTATATAGCCAATAAGGCAAAAGTGTCCCTGCTAGACAGCACTCTTGAGTTTATGTGGTAGGTAGAATATAGTTTTGTGATGTTTTGCATGATTTACTTCCACTACGGTCAGTGTCTTATCAACATCTGAAACACACAGACCCAAGTCTTAGGAAGTGATGAGTGGTTCCAAGCTTTCCCTTAGACCCACCATAGGGAAGACTGCTGGTCAGAAGAGGCAAAACTCTTGGGCTCCAGAAATCTAACCTCCTTAAAAAGTCTTATGTTGGGGACCCAAAAATAAGATGCTCAAAATCACTTGTTTTAAAAAAAATACCTCGGGTACATTTTGCCCTTAAAGCATCAATCTCTAACATAACTTTATTAGTTTCCACCACTTAAAGTATTTGCCATGGATTAGCAGTATGATGCCAAACAAGTTTGATCAATGCTTTGATTTATGATGCTTCCCCAAAAAGTAGTTATTTAAAGGATTAAAAACGCAGTATCCAAGAACCAAAGCTGCTTCCTACTTCTCCATAGCAGCTGTAGTGGACTGGAGAGTGTCTTCAGTAGTAAAGTAAAGTAGGAGGAGAGTAAGGAAAGAAGATACTAATTCTACTTTCTCCACTAGGTTAAGTTTTGATGAAGGGAGATCTTGGAGCAAGTACAGTTTCACATCCCTCCCACTGTTTGTAGATGGAGTATTAGGGGAACCTGGAGAGGAAACTCTCATCATGACGTAAGTGAGCATGCCGTCATGCTAATGTTGATGGGAACTACACCAAAAATAGCTTATGAGGGTTGTTCGTAAGACAATAGCATTTCTGGTTGGGGACCAAACCAAGTGCTATCTGAAGCCAGGAGTATGCAGTCTTCTGTTGCTAAATCATCAATGTTTATTTGTGATATGATTGAGGGAATGACAACATGGTTCCTTGCAAACTGCAAAAACACTATCACTTAGCTTATCAGCATGAAACCAGACTCCTCCAATTGAATGTGATTTAAAGCAGAGTTACTCCTGACAGATGAATATTTGAAAGAAAAATGGTGGGGTATTTTTATAGCTGTGTTTTGCTCCTACTTTCTTTTTTTTTAACTGAGACACAGAAAAATGAAGACATTCTTTTGTAAAAATGAATGACAAAATGTTGCCTGAAGGCTGACTCATGAAAAATTATGATTAGTTTCAGTGTGGTATGCTGAGCTCTGCATGGTGCATAAATCTGGATTCACCCTGCTAGAAATTGTGACATTTTACCTGAGATCAGATTTGCAAAAACAGGAGGAAAATTCAGTTTCTGTCTGTAAAAAATGGACTGACCTGTAATAAAAAGAATATGTGGCCTGGAAACTAACCTGAGTTAATAGAGATGTACAAAGAATGATCCCTTCAGGTTCTGATTTTAATTTGTGTGGAAGGGATTCCCAAAGCTCATAACTGAGATATCAAACTCCTGTAGGTATAACTGTCTCCAGCCCCATGTCAAGTCTTCTCTGTATAATCATTTTGGGGATTGGCATAAGTGGGAGGATCTTGATCCACAGAATAAAAGCTACATGCAATTTTTCAGAGGGTTGTAGGTATTTAGGAGCCCAAGTCTGACTTTCACTAGGTCGTTCAAGTGAAAATCAGTAGGACTGGCACTCCTAAAGCAATTAATCTCTGTTGGAAATTTGTGGGTGACTGTACTTCTGTAGCTACCAGACTCCATCTGGTGCTACCTTTTACTGTATGCTCTTTCTGCTGTATTCTGTAGAGTGTTTGGACATTTCAGCCACCGCTCAGAGTGGCAGCTGGTGAAAGTAGACTACAAGTCCATTTTTGATCGGAGGTGTGCAGAAGAGGACTACAGGCCTTGGCAACTCCACAGCCAGGTGAGAAGCAAGGAGACTGGGATCTGACCTGAAGTAGCTAATGATCCTACAGTTAAAAATCAGCATGATCTAATATCTTTTCCTGTTAGGTTGGTGTATCAGATTGTCCCTTACTAGATGGGTCTGTTTTGTTACATAGGCATGCTGGCCTCAGATTGCACTCTGTGAGCCCCAAAGGACGAACAGCTGCCTTCTGGGTTTCATTCTTCACGCAGGCAATGAGCTCAGACTTGTCCAGACCTGCAGAATGCAACAGCAGCAGAAGCACTGCTGCTGAAAGAGGCGTGAACTCCTTCAGTCTTACATCTCCCATCCAATTTCATTGTCCTTACCTCCTTTCTCTTCCTCCATCCTCTGTGTCCTCAGAGACAGTGTCTTAAGACCCTTCTAGTTGCTTTCACACTTGTTTCTCCAAATTCCTGCCCTCTTAGCCTCATTCCTTACTCACCTGGTTTCATCCTTGTTCTGTCTTTCTCAGCAGTGGTACTTCTGCTGTGGGAGCTGGGCACTTTATTCCTCAGTCTGTTAGGCCCCCATGCCCTGTCCCTTGCACCCTGGATGCAGCTGCTGCATCACTCCTGGAACCATTGCTTAAGTGCCCAGCAAGGTAAAGTGCTCTGCACAGTGCCTGCGCCTGCCTTGGGGCACCTTCCCAGCTCTGCCAGGTTTGACACAACAGCCTGTGTTATATCAGGTTAGAATAAAATATGGCCCAAATTCTGCGGTTATATAAACACCACAGGCTCCACTGAAGTCTAAAGCGAAAACACCCATTTATATCATCAAAGGTTGTCTTTCTGTATATATCTTGCTGGGCAAGAGTTTAATGATGAATATGAAATGAAAGTAGCTTGACTCAGACTAGCTGCTCACACAAGGCACAACTCCACACGAAAAATACCGGTTATGACTTAGATCCTTAGATGTGGAAAATCAGTACAGCTTCCTTGAAATTCAAGGAGGCACAGCATTTTACACCAGTTGCCATTCAGGCCCTTCTGTTTCATGGGCAAATCAAAGCCATGGAAAGTTTCTCTTTCCTACAGCGATTTTAAGAGCATAAAAGGTAACAAGTGAGACCCCACTTTTGTTCTTTACTTTCTTGTGCTTGCATAAGCAAAAATGTCAAGGATTTTGCAGTATATCTTTGAGGATGTTGGCTTTGGAGCTTGCAGAACTATTTTTAGGAGGGCTACTGTGGACTCTTGCCTTTTGATTTGCTGTCCATTGAGATTACAAGGCTGAGCCTTATTCCCTAGATAGAAATATTCAGCAGGGTGCTGAAGATAGGATTGAAAAGACAAGGTAATGTTATCATCCACATAAGTCAAACCCTGTAAAACCTGAACTCATAGTATGTGGAAAGTATTTACATATACACATATTACTAGTTTCCACTGAATAGAATTATTGCCAAAGAGATCAGACCAAGGAAATAGACCTACTCTGTGTCTCAGATTGCAGAGGGATCAGACTGGTTTCAGTTGCTGTGAAACCTAATCTCTAAATGAGAAATAGGCCTGAATCAATTGCTCATTGGCTTTGGAACAAATTCAGAACTGAATCAAATACATAAGTAACCTCAGATCATTTCTTAGTGTGTATTGGAAAAGCTGTTTTAGTTTCAGTTGAAGCTTCAGTAGCTTTAATTAGCTTCAGTGTACTGACATGGCATTTGACTTCCCATCCTCTTCTCTTGAGTCACAGCTCCCATTGCACAGGCTTGGAAAAACTGGGCGATACAAATAGCCTGGTGGGTGTCAGAAAAAGATATTTTTGGTTTTGTTTCCAGGGAGAAGCTTGCATCATGGGAGCAAAAAGGATCTACAGGAAGCGCAAGTCAGAGAAGAAATGCATGCAAGGAAAATATGCTGGGGCTATGACCTCGGAGCCGTGTGTGTGCACAGAGGCAGACTTTGACTGGTGAGCAATGGGCACAAGAACTGTGTGCTCTCTACCACACCAATGCAGAGCTCACTATAGAGGCTGTAGGCTTGCAGAGAGTAGATAATAATAAACATGTAAGTGGCTAAATAGGTTGCTCCCTGATAGTGCAGGTATGTCAAAAGAAAAATGGAATAGATACCCGTAATCTGCTAAGGGTCCCACAAAATTGATGCTGAACAGACCACTTTCCAGGTGACATCTGAGCTCTGTGCAGCATTAAGATAAAAGGTCCATTTAGCACATCTAACCTCAGAAATGACCAGGGATGGCTGTGGCTGTGAAAGTAGTATGCAAGACATATATAGTGTGCGTAAAAAATAAAATAAATTCTTCATACATAGACACACACACACAGATACGTATATATGTACATAAGTGTAAAAGTAGATATATGCATACGCAAAGTAGGCCTTCATCTTCCGGAAATCAAGTATCTACAGAATTCCTGGGTCATTTGTTATATCTGGACCACCATGTTTGATAGTATCTAACAGACACTGCCTTCATGTTTTGGGTTAATCTCCTTCTGAAGCCTTTGCTCCTCTGCTGTATGCTATAGGAAGTAGAGTCCATTGGTGAGTTATGAATGGCGTGATAAAATGTTCAGTTTCTAGTTTCATCTCAAGCTTCCTGCTGACTCTCAGCAATTTGCACAAAAAAGGCAGGGAACCGCATTATTGAAATCTCTCTATCACCTGTTTTCTCCAAGTCTGAGACAGTCCTGAATATCCCAGAAGAGAGAGATGGTGGCTCTTTGGCAGTGCTGATAAACCCCCTTTTCACCTCACCCAGCTACATCTATGCCATGTTATTAATTAAACCCAGAAGCTGTAACATGTACCCTGAAGAGGTTCATCTCATAAATATTTTGTTTCTTGCTATATAAGTTCACTCCAGGACCATGGAAATTTACAGCATTTCCCTTCTCACCCTCCCATAACTGTCGTTATATTGATTTTTCTATATAAAATCACAGAAACACAGGAGGCTTTTCCATGTGTTAAAAAAAGTAAATCTTCTTGCACCAAATAATAAAAATTATGAGCATACTTGGGCACTGATTTTCTGAATATGGTTTCCTGATGATTTCCCCATCTTCCAGTGGGTTCTTTGTTAGGGAGAAAATACCTCAGTTCTGTGTGTAGTTCATCATGTAGGTGCCCAAAGGTCCTGGATTTCAGCCGCTTAACATCTCTGGTAATGTAAAAAAGATAGCAGCCAACCAGAAAAAAAAATTAATAGGAAGGAAATTCCCTGAAGATTTTGACCTTCTTGTAGAGCATGCAGTACAAAGCTGTGCCAAGCTCATGCCCAGCTTCATGAAAATAACTGATGGGATTGACTCACAGTCAATCCGTTAGTGGTGAAACCCCTTACACTCGTAAGGGACATACACTCATGAAACACTTCTGATAAAAATATGCGTTCCTTCAATAACTTGTCTCTCTCTGAAAATGTATGTTTCTATTTTATTAAAATTGATTGTGTGGTTTGCTACTACAAAGCTTTGTTGCTAGGTATAGAACAAAAGTACCACGGTGACATTTGCTGGGGGAAGCATGCTTTTAGTTCTTTTACATTCACTTCGAAGAAACTTTTCCAGAAGGTCTGCTGGGTTTTGAGAGAATCTATAAGAGAAAGCTTGGATGGTTGGGAATGTACGACAGACGTTCACAGTTCACGTGCACCAACAAGACCCCTCAAAATCTGTTGGAAGAGGCAGAATTAGGACTTTGCGAAAGTCATCTTGTTAAAAGTAGCCTGAGAAAAATACCCTTAAAAATACTGCATGTCTCTGTGCTGAGCTGATGGAAAGCTTTGCTGACCTAGGAGGGCCTTCCTCCTTCTGATGGAACCAGTTTTGGTTTAGAGCAGACTGTTGTGATCCCCTCCAATTCTCTCTGAGCTCTTGTTATTACTGCAGTCCTCAGATTTGGATTTTTAATTTATCCATTTCAGCTTCCTTCCCCAGCACCTCTGAGGAAAAAAGACTGAAACATTGCTTTAAGCATCCAGTTCAGAAATATTTACCAGCAATACTCATCACTTATTTATCTACTTAATACAGACAGGAGCATAGTTTTACACAGATTTGCCAGAGAAGGACAGAAAAGCCACAGGGAATGGGAGACAGAGGTTTATCAAAGAAGGAGAAAAGACATGGCAAGAAAAAAGCAATTCTGCTGGCTCTACTGTATTTCTCAGCCCGCTTTTATTGTGCTAAGAACAGCAAAGCTGCTGCTGCACTGTAGCATTCAGTGCCTGCCTTGTTGAACTCTTCACTGCCGATGCACCCTGCAGAAGTTGGTCCGAAGAGGCATTTGGAGGAAAATTGGTGAATTAATTCTTGTTGTGGAAGGATGTCCTCTGTGGGGTCCTTCCTGCAAAAGGAAGAAACACTTTCATCATTCTCATTCATGACATTTCAGCAGTGCTTTTGAATTCTCTATTTCTCTTTTTGCTGGGCAGGGCTCTTAACAGAAGGAGATTGAAGGGGACATGTATCCCCCAGGCAGGGAGAAGCCCCTTAGCTGACTGTACTTGATTTTGCAATCTCAAAATAAAATGGGTGGCTTTTTATATTAACATCAATGGTTACAGGACCCAGACTCATATACAGAGTTAAAGACGACAACAATCCCTGCCCCAGTCAGAGTAGGACTTTTTTTGCTGTTTAGACACTGAATTTGTATGGAGAAAATTTTATTATCTAAGCTTGTCAGGGCTTGAAATAAAAAAATATATGTGTGGTCAGGTAAAGTGAAAAAAAAAGAAGTGTTATTGCTGTTAATCCTGCGAGTGCCTTTTTATCATTTCAGAGGGAAAAATGCCAGTTATAAAAGACATAAAGATTTTATAATATTTTTTTTCTCCTGGTAATACCATAGAACTCCAGGTTCATTTC
This sequence comes from Mycteria americana, assembly GCF_035582795.1. NCBI lineage: Eukaryota > Metazoa > Chordata > Aves > Ciconiiformes > Ciconiidae > Mycteria > Mycteria americana. Next base: position 13,280,059 of record NC_134370.1, read on the forward strand.
AAATCTGTATTCAGCCCATGGTAGTTCTTTCCCAGAGAAAAGGGCACATTTGTTTATTGTTTTACACAGCAACAAAACTGGGTGACATTAGAAATGACTGTAGTTTCTCTAGCCTTGGGAACCTGAACTCTTCTGACAGTAGACATCTCTTATCATGGGCTAGAACCAAAACTAGCCGGGGCGAGGGCTGAAGCAGCAGGTATTTGTTCTCCATGCAGGGGCTGAGGCTCACAGCCAGAGGGCAATGGTGCTTCAGGAATAGGGGGGAGTGGAAATGTGCAGAAGCCCTCGGCAAATCTGTCCTAGCAACGGCCTAGAAACAAGAATGTCCTTCATTTAATTGATTTGGGTAAATGGATGACACCGTTACTTGTGTGTTATTAAAGCATTAATTTACCCAGTTTCCTTACATTGTGTTCCTTCCTGCCATTTGAGCATTATTACGGCAATATCTCTTCAGTAGAAACACCTCCTAGATGCAGATGGAAATCTTTGGTGGTGCTCATCCTTCAGCTACCTGTCTCCCAGGTCCTTTGATAGAAACTTGGAGTTAAGTGTCACACTGTCAGTCCTTCCTCTGAACCCACTGTCATTAATACTGAGAGCTTCTCCTACCAGTATTCCCATATCTCACACCTTCATGGGAAGTATGAGCCTGTTGACGCTGGTGCTAGCGACTTTGGATAGCCAGAGATGCACAAAGGAGCCATAGCACAATTGAGAATCAGGCCTATTTATTTCACTGATTGTACCAGCAAGGATCTGGCTACGTCTTTTTTTTTTATTCTTTGGCACTTAAATTACAGACCTGCCTGCTAGGTTTAGTTCTTATGCTAAAACATCAGAGTCCTGCGTCATGAGAAACTGTCCTGACAAACCGCGGGGAGGCAGAAGGCAGATACTGAATGTGATTAGACTCTGTTGGCTTCATGTGTTACCATTCATCAGTTCAGACGATCATGCAGGTGTCAGTTCTGAAATACGCATACATTTGCGCCCTTAGGTTAACTAACTTTGCTTTATCATTGAGGTAGGCTTGGTTAGCTAATGAAGAGTAATTTTGAATGAATTTTTAGTTCATTTTGAATGCTTGTGGAAAATGCAAATTCACTATGCAAAGTCTACGGTGCATCTCTGCATCTTTAGGGGCCTAGATATCTACAGGGCATGGATTTATTGGAAAGATTCTGGGGATTTTAGGTTCCCTATTAACATAAGCTGGTATAGCTTGACTCCAGATACTGTGATGCAATTGTAATCATATGCCTTCATAGATCCATAATTCAAACTGCAGCTGAATCCATCCTTCTCTGAGATAAATCCCATGTCAGATCCTGTAGAACTGGGAAGCAAGCACAGCTCCCCTTTAACACAAATCTACACTTGCATCATAGTTCAGTATTAGACAATGGTATTAAGTGAATAAAAAGGTGGTAAGACTTTTCCACAGCTGTGGCCACAGTTATTTTTTTCCACGAGGGCTTTTGGAAACTGCAGAACAAAGGTGACTATAATCACAGATACCTTGATTCCACCCCATTTAATATCTGAAAAGTTTGCAAAGCACAGCATACAAAGCCACAAGTAGCATTTTCAGTTTCTGGCATAATTGACCTTAAGGTGAAGCTGTTAGTGTTAAGGAAGTCCTGTGGTTATGTGGTAAATCATCTCTCGATTTTTAGAAGTATGAGCATGGCAATCACTCACCTGACTTAACTGGCTCTTTCTATATCTTAAAACAGTGGGATTTTAATAATTTCACGTGGATTTACAGTTCTTCCATGACAGTATGTTTGTTAGGTCTGTATTCAAACTACAAACTTCCTTCAGGGATTTCTTTTCCTTTGATTATTATCTGTGCTGCAAATAATCTTAGATAAGCAAATTTACCATGAGCTTTGAGCAGGGATACAGAACTTCTGGAATTAATTTGTATCTCTCTCTAATTACAGAGAAGGACTTGCAATTCTACTTGACTAAGACAAACAGGATTCCAGTTTAAACCAGTAAAAGTGGCCAGGGTAAAACAATCATCAGTGAGAGCCATAAGATAGGCTGCTTCATACTGATAAAGCAATCCCTGCTGGTAAATGCTCCACTCTTTTTTGATAGGTACATTATCTATTTTACCTGAGTTCTTTTCAGGCAGGCACAAAATATCATCAATATATGCAAATTCCAATTCCCAGTTACCAGGCAATGACTCGGCTAGCTGATTGCAGTCTAAAGCTGATGCCTTCCCTGTCTCCAGATTTTGCTATACTGGCTTGTGCTATGGCAATCCAATTGATGCTAATGCTTGTTGATTGCTACAAAGCCTGTTGTGCCAAATTGTAGGCAGCAATTTGTTGTCAGCATCAGTGTTCTGCGTGCACCAGCCTGTAGCCAAGGAATTCATTAGATTCCAAGACTGCGGAGGTGAACGGGCGGCTGTTGCATCTGTAGAGAGATACGGAACAGCAATTCCTGTCATTTACTGGGATGATATTTCTGTAGGGCCTTAATGAGCCAGACGATTTGCAAAAAAGGGGTACTGATCCCCTCTGAGGCAGATTTCACTGTATTATTTTGTTTTGTTTTCACCTAACTGATTACAGAACATTGTGTGTGTACAGTGTTACAGCTTTTTAATTAGAGTGACACATGATAACTTAGGAATACAGTGCTGCAGAGTGTTGACAAATGAATTACAAAAATACAGGAGTCCCACTTGTATGTAAATATTTGTTTTGTCTAAGCAAGTCAGAATGGTGATTTTCTTCATTATAAAGTGTATTCTGCAGCTATAGTGTTCTTATTCCAACAAGGATGATTAGAGAACCACATGACAGTGGGAGAATAGGCTGGCTGATGCTTCCAAAGCAATTATGCAACATTCAGTCACTAGCATCTGAGTAAATAGATTGATGAAAATTCAGTCAAAAAACTGAAGAAAAGACCATTTAGGTCACCTACTTCATTGTTGTTTCCTAGAATATGTTCTCAATTACTTGTTGTAGATATCCCAAGCACCACAGCTGCCAAAATGTTCCTTTGGAACAGTCGTGCAGTCTAATAGATGTTTAGGAGTTTTCCCAAGTGATATGCAGCTTTAATTTTCTTTTGCTTAATGTCATCTTTATAATTTCTCCTTTTTCAGATTACCTCAAAACATATTTTTCTTGATTCTGAAGGAAAAGTTGCAGGCAGGAGTAAAAAGCGGTAACAAAATTCTTCTCAGTGTCCCGCTTTTGATAACAAGTATAAGAAATTTAACAAAAATAAATTGCAAAATATTCTCTCCTTTTTTTTTCTTTGTCTCATATCTTAGATTAGTGCTAGACTTCTTAAAATTGTCTAATAGTGATTAATTAAATTTTTGTTTTAAGCCATCATGCTTTGGTCCAGAAAGAAAAAGGCATTTGAAAAAAGCCTTCATAATGTCAAACATTCTTGTTGTTGTTAATATTATTCTACAAATATCACCTGATAGAGGTGAGGCTGCTGCAGCTCCATGTCCCCTGACCCAGGCAGTAGCAAAGTTGAGTGTTTGCTCCTGATAGGCGCACATATGCACGTACACACAGTACATATATGCATACGTACATGGCTGGTGACACAGATTAGCACAAACAGAAAACACAGTACTCGCACAAACACCAATTGCCTCATCCTGTTCCCCTCTCTGGTTGATCAAGATGAAATCCCATTTGTGGAAAATATGTGCACTCTAAGCATACATACAATATTCATCCCACCAGTACCTGGTCTTAGACACACAGGTTTGTCCAGTATCTGGCCCCTGGATGCCTTGTCTCCCCAGTTGCTGACAACTGGACTTCTCCAGTTGCTTCACGCATAGGCATACACACATGATAGGTCTCATCAGCAGGTCGAGACCTATATGGGTTTTACACCAGTAGCCATTTCCCCAGACCTCTTGATCTCTCCAATAACCAATTCACGGACCTAGTATCCAGCCCAGACTTACGACCACATCAGCACCTAGCTCCCAAGTCTTTTATCCTACTCACTGGCTTGTCTGGCTTGGTGCTCACCTGCGCAATATGCACACACTCCAGTCATTCCAGTTGCTGGCAAGTGTGGGCATATGGACCGCTGTGACCCATGGTCTGAGTCCAATTGCTGAGACTTAGATCACCACATGCACACAGAACAGATAGCCCCTCACCCAGGAAAACAGAAATGGAGGTGCCAGATGCTCTTCCCTGGCATAGCATCATGAGCTCAGTACCCCTGCGTGCAGTAACCCCGCTCTGTGATCTGCAAAGTGATCTGGGGAGAGCGTCTCCCATTGACAATCTGGTACGTCTCATCCCGGCCATGGGCTGATGGCTCTCCTGTGACAGCCCTGGGAGGAGCTGGGGCAGGGGCTCCACTGGCTCTGACCAGGTTATTGGGGTTCCTCTGCCTCCTGTTTTTCCTTTCTGCTTCTTTATGTATACGGAGATGAGCTTTTAATCACGTGATCTAATGCTGCCCTAATCCTCTTTTCTTAGAATATCAAGCTACTTGATACCAAGACATTAAAGATAATAAGCAAAAAAAAATGCTTTGCAAAGAAATGCCATTTTAAGGATCATGTTGCAACTGGAATATTGGAATGGAGTTGGTGGACTCTGTATAGCAGCTCTTAGAAATGCCATCCCATTAACTTCTCCGTTATGGGCTGTGGAGAAAGCTTAGTAAAAGGAATAAGAATGATTTTCCAACTGAACGGTCCTCATCACTCAATGGCTGGAGAGTAAAACCACATGTGAACAGAATACTGATTAAAGAGGTTTTTTGTTTGTTTATTTGTTCCACAATAACAATTTTTATAGAGTCTTTGTTTACCTGGAATCAAAACCAATTTGAACTGTTGTTTATTTTTAGTGGAACCAAAGCAAATTTAGTCATAGCTAAACCTAAACTGGGACAAAAGATTACAGTTTGACTCATTATTTCTAACACACAATTTTTGGTGGCATTTCCTCTTCCAAACAAAAATAGAATTGAAGATTGAAGCCTTCTTTTCCATTACCAAATACGCTGCTAATGCCTTCAGTCAAGAGCTCTCTCAGGGCTGTAAATTTTCCTCTACAGCTCATGTGATATAGTTTGCAAATACAATTAACTATTTCGCACTTTAATTTTCTAAGATACGACTGAGACAGCAGTGACTGAACTTAGCTTAGAGCTCTGGCTTTTTTTATATTTGAGTCTAGAGTTGAACCTGAGAAGAACTGTTAGACTGTGGAGGGAGAACCAATAATGCAATAGCTCATGAACTACCTGATCTGGTTCTGCTTGTTTATACTGGGACATATGTAAGGTAACTCTACCCCCCAAAAAAACGCTAAGGCAGGATGAAGAATCTGTTGTTATATAAAAAAAAAATCAGAAATCCTAGTAAACAGATTGAGGAAAATCAAAACTTTTATCAACAGTAGAGAGCATGAGCTAATACTTGTATTTGTTCTTTTGGGTTTTTTATGGTACTGTTTCTTTTAATCCTAAAACAGTGATTATGGATATGAACGTCACAGCAATGGGCAGTGTTTACCAGCATTTTGGTATAACCCATCTTCCCTGTCAAAAGATTGTAGCCTTGGACAAAGTTATCTCAACAGCACTGGGTAAGTGGCACACCAGACTTTATTTAGCTAGAGCACCCATATGGACTTTAACACAGCGACAACTACAGATTGCATTTACTATAGGTGTCTCAAAGCTGGCTGAAGCCCTTGGGACCTCTTCTTCACTGAGTTTGTTAGGGTGCACAGTCTGGCACTCCAGATCTCCATCATGTATGGTCCAAACCTTTCCCTGAAAAATGATGCCTTAAAGACTTGGGGGGAAAACTGTAAGGCAAAGGCCAAATCATTAAAGTCTCTGAAAAGACTCCTCTTGAAATCATATGGGATCAGGTGAGGCAGAAATGGTGGAAAACAAATTAGAGGAAAGAGATGAAACTGATGCATATGTGAACTGGAGTAATAGATGGGCAGCTAGCCCAAATGCTGATTATTCTTTGGCCCTTCTTGGAAGTCAATGGAAGATATAGTTTAAGTTAAGATGCTGACATCAAACTTCATTTCTGATGCAAGTGATTAAAGCAAACGAAGGAACCCAAGCTGTGTTTTGGCATTTTGTACACTCAAAGATAGGCAGAATTTGCTTTTTTCTTCAATTCTCTCATTTTTGTAGCGCTCAAGGGTTGCATCTTTAGAGAGAGTTGCCTACCAACTGATGAGAAGTGGAGAGATGTGAGAAAAGCTGTTAAACTATGCCTAACAGTATAATAATTGAATACAATTCCATACTGTATGTGTATATAATTTATTTATAACTTTATAGTTGTTTAATATGTAAAATAGATTATCATATAATTTTATGTTTTAAGCAATTTATTAATATGTGGTATATAGGTGTGCTATGCAGGAAAATATTACATGCCATTAACAACAGTATTAACTACTTGTATGTCAGGCACATGAGGAATGCTTGGCTGAGAAAAATGCTAAAATATATTGGGAATTTGTTTTCTTCCAATCTCCTTAGTCTAAAGAAACCTCAAAACTGCCTCCCTGTTCCCAGCCAACCCTGTTATGCTCCCTGTCAACATCTTGCACAGATTTCTCTTTTCCTTTGCAGATACCGGAAAGTTGTTTCTAATAACTGCACGGATGGTGTGAGAGAACGGTACACAGCAAAACCACAGCAATGTCCTGGCAAAGCCCCTCAGGGCCTTCGCATAATCACATCTGATGGCAAACTGACAGCCGAGCAAGGACACAATGTCACTTTCCTGGTGCAGCTGGAAGAGGTAGGCTCTATTTTTATGTTGTATCCCAGGCCCCATGGGTGTATTTGAGTCTGATTCATGCCAGACAAAGTTTGTAAAGTGGTGAAGAGGTAAACCAAGAGAGTGTGGGACAAAGTCAGTCAGCTCCACGGTGTAGCTGGGGTGGAATATGCTTGAAAAGGTAATGGATGATGTATGGAGATGATGAGAATGAAAGCGTATTGTGTTGCATAGGGTAGTGGTTGGGAGAAGTTGATAAAAACTGGGAACTGGTTTGGTTTGGGAATTTCACAGTAGAACTGGAGAGTGCAAGTTTGAACCCTAATCCCCTGCCTTACCTGTGCTTTTAACTTCTTACTGTGTTTGAAACTGAATTTCCATTTTTACTTGCCACTGACTTTCAACCAAACATGGCTAAAAGTACATGCGCAGATCTGTCCCCATCGCACAACCTGGTACATATTGTTTAGGTGTTTGTGGATGAAATCTCAAGATGTCATCAGCAGCATTAAGTCAAATTGATTGCAAATGTGAAGCTGATTCAAACTCTGATCACAGCCTGTGTTTTTGTTACACCTGTAACTTAACTTGGTATTTCACTGTTCTGCTCCCTCCATTTCTGAATCCTTAGAAAATATGTTTAAAATCTTTTCACCTGTTTTTATTTCTCAGCACTTCTTTATCTGCGTTTAATTGTAGGCTCCCAAACAATAACATTCACAAAGTAATTATTTTCTCTTTTTCCCTAATGCAGTTTGATTTCTTTAAACTTTTACTCTTTTTCCTTTGTAGCTGGCCAATAAATCCTAAAACAGCTATGCTTTTACACTAGGGCATAATGTACATCCCTTTACAGCTTAGAGTATTCATGGAAATTACTTCTGACTCTCCATAGTAAATGTCATCTGCAGTGAGGAAAGAGAAATGAGGATGACCTCTGGAGCTGAGTTTTGTAGGGGATGTGTTGGGGTTTTTCCATCTCTATTATTGATGTGTTCCACAGCAAACAGGTGTCCTGATTTGTAAAGGCAATAACATATAATAAATCATACCTAACCTGAAGCAGTTGTTTGACCTGAATGTTCATTTTCTCCACGATGTGGTCACTTTATTTTGGTAGTGACAGTCATACAACATTGCTAGGGTAGATGCTGTCATAACAGTACAAACATATAAGTTCATCTGAATAAATTATTGATTTCTCTGTTTAAAGATGAAGAATAAAAAGTCCAAAACAACATTCAAAGTCTTCAGGCTTTTTAAAAAAAATAAAAAATAAAAAAAAAAATCAAGAAAGGTGCTGTTATATACGCCCAAAAAAGTGTTCATTACATTGCCTTTCTATTCTTAGCAAAGTTTTAAAACAGATTGAGAGAAGGAGATGGGTCATCTGAGAAGTCAGTCACAAAACTGTCAAAGAATTATGCCAATAGTCAGAGGGAGAGACAATCACCCACGGTGTGGGAAACTCAGGACAAATGTCCTGCTCTTCCTTCTCTGAGCATTTGAATTCACTTATCCTGTAAGAATGCCCCGACCGCTCTGTTAGACAGGGATCTCCTGTGAATCATGCTGTCTTTTCTGTTGATTCTGATCTTTTTTGATAACCCTGCTTCAGTATTCACCAGAGTCTGAAAGCAACACCTTCTCCATCAGGAGATGGAGTTTTTCTCATGCTGTGTATCAGGGAGTATGGAAAGTATGTTTGGATGACTGAGTCAGCTTCTGAGGAGATCTGAAGGGGGGGCCTTCTTTCAGTATATCTGATAAAGAAGAGGTTAGGAATTGCTCTGAGGGCTGAAACAGTATTGATCCACCCCCAGCCTTTTTGATTACTCTCTCTGCTAGGTGAATCTTGACCTCCTGATCCTAGATTTGTCAATATACAGAGTTTACAGAGCAATCAACAAAACTTTTGGGTGAATTTGACCCAATCTGACAATGACTTTGGGCTGATGTTGCAGCAAAAGAAATATTCAACAGAGAAGAAAATTTGCCCAGCTATATGCAAGCTATAGGAGAATAAACTGTGGTTATAGCAGCATAATTGTATTACACTAAAGCATTTACTGAATTAACTGCTTCAGTAACAAAAATCTCACCACTCACTAGAAAAGTTAAACAACCCAGCAAAAGAACAACCACCTTCTTATAGAATAGATATTAATTTCACAGAATCCCAGAATAGTTGTAGTTGGAAGGGATCTCTGGAGATTGGTTAGTCCAACCCCACTTCTCAAAGGGAAGTTTCTTTCCCTTGCAAACAAGGCAGAGATATCACAAAAGAAGAACTTGCCATTTCCGTTTAGTTCTGTCCTGCACAGGTATACAGCATAGTACAATCCAGGATGTTCAGCATCCACAAAATCTGTGCCACTCAATTTTTGCTGAAGAGAAGGCATCAGGCAAGTTAAGAAAGGCTGGATATGTCTGTATATGCATGTGCGTTTTTTCCCAGTGGCATATGAAGAAAATGTGTCCTATTCAACCCTTGCCCCATGGATATGAAGAAAATGTGTCCTATTCAACCCTTGCCCCCTGGAGTGGTGGTCAATATTTTTAAGTGCTTCACTCTGGTGGGGACTCTTCCTTTAGCTTGTATGTCAGTTAATATTTTTATGATGGAAAAAAAACAGCGGCCTTTGCTTATGTTGTAGTCCCTTTGTATCTTAACATCTCCCGTATCCCTCTGAGATAGTTTGTTTGAAGCCTTCAGATCTGCAGAGCTGTTCCATACACCACAGCCTCCCAGCTCTCTTTTTTCATGCCTATATTCCACTTGACCTGCAGGACAAAAAAAAAAATATAAGAAGCTGGTGAGCCAAAGCATGAGAGTTCTTTTGAGATTTGTACTCCTATTATCTTTCTAGGATTTTCTGCTCCATCTAAGGACCCACCTGGGCCTGAAAAGAAGAACGAACTGCAGGGGCAGGCTCACTGGAGGCCCTGAAAAGTCACTGCATCTCTGTAGCAGAGGGGTTTGCTAAGAGGGGAGGGAGAGGCAAATGGCGGCAGTAAAAAACTGTTTTCACTTAGGTGTGGGATTCAGGGGCAGGAACCACAGCACAGGGGTTTCTTGTAGAGCCTACTTGTGCCTGTGGTGATGCTGAGGGCTGGGACTGTGTCATTCTGACAATGACACAATGTCAGTAAAAGATATCTGAAGAGAAAAACAAGGACAAGGCATTCAGAAGTGTTCTGCTATTGAAGAAGACACAAAAGGAAAATAATCATTGAAGTCTGTATAAGCGAAGAGGGGGCAGACACCAAAACCAGCAGTGTGTAGAGCATTGCTGATTTCTGAGAGCTGGGATTCTGGCCCAGTTTCTCTAACCCTGACTCATATGAAATTTTCCAGGGAAGTATTTATATCTGGCAGCATATAAATATCATTAAAAGCAAAACCAACCAACAACTCATATTTAAATGATCTGAATGTAAGAATGGTTTCCAAAGTGGTCTAATTTTCCTGTCACCTTTTAGGATTTCTGTATGACTTCTTAAAAACTGTTTGCAAAGTCACCTTGCACTTAATATCTTTGCTCCTATTATTGGAAAGGTTTGTCCAGGTTAGTTCTCCGATTAATCTGGGTATAATCATCATGATATTCTTACTGGGTGACAACAGCCAGGAAGCATCAATATTTCCTTTTATAATTAGCATATGTCCCGTTGTGCAAAGCATTATGGAAGTTTTTAATAAGCAAAGCACCATACTTACACTGGTAATTTTGGTCTTAAATTTCCATTGAGCTAAGCAGAATAGCAATAGCATCTCTGTCAGTAAATGGCAGCACAGGAGAAAACTAGTTATGCTTAAAAGCAAATTTTCCTATTGCCTCAAAACGCTGCCGGTTTAAAGGTTAATCCTTTGCCCTGGCCTGGGCTGTGTGCACAGACCCATGGCTGATACCTCTCACACTGCAGCGTTCAACAACAGAGTTGTTTCTCAGCCGAAACAACCTGAATCCTTACTTTATTTTTGCACAGCAACAAGAGAAATCCAAAATCAAAAATTACAAAGCCATTTTGCTACTGAAGTTCTTTAATCCAATGTCCCTGACATATTTTGCTGCTCTGTTGTAGAAAATAGAGGAATTTTATTAGGCGGGTATTGTTTCTGCATGCCTTCCTCATCACATGGTCATGTAGGTCTCTTGCCTGTCACAAACCCAATTGTTATTTGTGTGTTTGAGTTATTTGTGTGAACATCAGACACTTGTGCTTGGTGTACTGCTTCATCAGAGACACTGAAAGCTGCAGCCTCCAGAACAACGCTATTCACACAATGGCTTTCAAACTTGTTTCATCTGATTGCTCATACATCTTTGCTGAGGAAATGGACGGTAAAGACATTCAGGGCAGAAAGGTTCAGGGCTTTGGCTGTTTCATTACAGATAATTCACAGAGAAACTGCCTCCTCTAATTTATTTTTTATCTTGATAAAATGACAGCCAAAAGTCTTTGACATTCCAGGACTGCCTCAGTTCTCACTTGACAAAGTCACTCCACTGGGAGTAGATTTTGGCTTGCTTTTGACTACTTGCTGCTGCTATATGATGTTTGGATTAGACTAATGTGCGGGGAAAGCTCATTTGTTCTTACAGTTCAGGCCATGGGCTAGAATTCAGGCAATCTGAACTCGTTCCTGAACCACATTCTGACTGCTTTCTGTGTGACCTTGAGTGAGAAACTTAACCTTTCTGGTTTTTTATTCCCCCATTTGAAAATAGAGTTTTGCTTTCTCCCTGATGCCCTCCATGCCTTTCATTTTTGTGCTTTATGCTTGTAAGGCCAGACAGTCCTTTCTTACCATGTGAATATACAAATGGAGCCCTGAGTTTCCTAAAGACCACTATGGTGTTCTGTAATGACAATGTTAATAAATAGCTGTACAAGGTATATTGTGTCTCTGGTACATTTAATGAGCTTAGGGACCCTGCTGGGGGGACAATATCATTGGCATTTCCCACCTCAGCACTGTTGTTCAGTGCAATTCAGCATGCAACTCAGCTGAAGCCTCTGGAGTTGAGTTTAGCATTAGGATTGTTTCGATTGTTGATGTACCCAAATTAAAGATGCAAAACTAGTAGTACTTAAAAGCATAGTCTGTATTTTTTCATGGTATCCTACTGTGTTGCCTCTTTTGATATCAAAAGTTAGTTAGTAATGATTACAAAAATATGAAACCTTCATCCTAACTTTCAACGCACATGCTGAATCATGGCTGTTTATCTAACACCACCACATTCCTGCTAATAACACACAGATGAAAGACCAGTCCACCCCCTCCCCCATACCACTGTCATCTGAATTATAATTGCGTTTTCTGTGTTACTGATGATGACAAGCTGCTTGGGAGAAATCAGAGCCTTTCATGCATTTTTAAATTCACTGCTGAAATTCCATGAAAATGTATGAAAGCTGACCTCGCCTTCATGATGACACACAGCACTACAGTCCTCTAATGCACCTCCAGTCACACAAGTTGAATTATTCTGCATAATCCTGAGAGGCTCTACTTATTGATTTCTGTGGAGCACAGAAGATCTAGTCCTGTAGAAAAAGCTCATAGCTGAGTCGAGCTGGTACAACTGGCAGTCAGAATGAATGATTTGGTTAATACAATTAACTGTTTGGGTGTAGAAAAAGAAGCACATGTGAAAAGTATCAAGCTATTTGCTCTGATAAGACAGATTTCTATTCAGTTTCTGATTTTAAAAAGTTACGAGCGTCTCTCTGAAAGCAGGAATTTACACACAAAAGCATATTTTTCAGTACTTGATCAAGTTGGACCTGAATATCTGTTTAAAATTAAGCATGTGCTTTAAACAGACCTAGACTAAAGGTATCCCATGCATAGATATTCAGTTGCAACAGAAATATCTTTGATGGATGTTTTCTGATGGTGACAGGAAAATGCCAAAGAGGGAAAAGGGTTAATCTGAAGAAAGCACAAAACATTAATCCATGAAGACAATCCAACAACAGCAGCGTCTGTCTCTTGCAAAGGATAATTAAATCCATTATCAACAACTGTAAGGAAGACGCACAAGTCAGTGCATAATTGAAGACTTAAAAATTAAATCTGAAACATGGGAACCAAAATTAAAAACCTTGACCTGTGTTTCGTTGTTTTAATACTTCCATTTAGATACAAGTACTGGAACTCAATATGGAAAATTCATTGTTGCAACCTTCTGGGCAAGATTCAGACGGAGTGTTTGAGAGATAATCCTGCTATGTGGGTCTCACATCTCACATACATCAAAATACTGAGAGCTGCATAACAATAATCAAAATGTAAAAATATTGTTGCAAACTGTATGGGCTGTTTCTTGATATACCCTGAGGCTGGAAGCTTCACAGAGTTTTTTGGAAGCATCCAGGTCTTGTGTACACTCTAGACTTTTATTCTTTTGGCAAGATACAGGAAAAATGTGCATTTGGCTTGGGGGGGCGGGGAGGGGAAGGAGAGGGGAATCTTTTGTTTATGCTTGGAAACCCCCTAGACATTTAGTGAGAAAATCCCTTAGAAAGCAGTAAATTTCTGATTTACAATTTAGTATCAAAGGTTGTATAGGTAAAGGGCATAATATGGGGCCTTGGGAAACTTGTTTTTAATTCCCAGGGCTTCTTTTCAGGCTAAAAGGAGTGCTCATGTGCTTAAAGTTCAGCATACGCTAAAGTCTTTGGCTGGACTAAAGCCTTTATCAAGATTGCAGGGTACTTCTCCAGGTTATATCCAAGCTTGTGCATATTGCGTATACCTAGTACAAGGTAAAAAACATCCATCAAAAGTACTTTCATTTTTTCAGCTATTGTAATAGGTTGCTGACTAGCTTAGTGTGTTTAAAATACAAGAGCTAAATGCAGAGATATCACCACAAGCAGCCAACCTAGCAAATTTCTCCCTTGATGCCTAAGAGCACTGGCATTAAAGACCTCTTACAATGAAGGCCAGAGAGGCTGCCCAAAGATAGCTCGGTGCTGATTGCATCCAAGTGCTTCGCTGTGGCTGCAGAAGTAATGCAGGGAGTTTTGTGTCTGCCTTAATCGATCTAAAAGCTTCAGAAAACCCCTATCATGTAGTATTGGACTTGTCAAAATGACAAGGAGAAGCTGGAAAAAGCAACAGGAGAGATTTTTGCAAGATGTATGTATATGCATCAAATTGTTGCAAAACAAAACTTCTCTTGGTAAACAGGGACTTGCAAATGGCTCTGGAGAGCTGTCTGAGACACAGACAGCTGGGACTGATGTAGATCAAGTGTGGGCTATACGGAAAATGTTTTGATTTTGGCTCACCTGCTTTCTTTTCCTGTCTTATTCTGCCCATACTCTTACCTGGCATAGATAAAACATTAGAACAAGTCAAAATGCAGTTCTCTTTCTCCCCCTTCCTAAGCTAGAATTTTAAATGTCAGCTTTTCAACATGTGGCATTTTCAGAGAAGTGATATAGCCTGCATCTTACTGAATGGAAAATGTATTTCCAGTTCAAAGGGTTTTAAAACAAAACAGGAAAGGCCAAGACAAATGAAAAAGACTGGGGGAACAGCAGCTGAAGCTCTTCTCCCATTAGATTTTTAGATGTCTCTGTCAGCATCTTTTCTCCCTAGGGAATTTGGAAGAAAAATCAAAATCTAAATCTTGCATGCCTTAGAAATGGCTCCCTTCCCTGGCAGCACCTGTAGACACCATGTGTTTCATGCCTATGGACAAAATGAAGACAAGAGAAAAAACACTCATTAGAGCACAAATTTTGACACTTGCAGAAACAGGGCTGTTCTAAAATGCTGTCACCCTTTTCATCTTCCTCTGCTACCTCAAATATGCAGAGGAATATACCTCGACCTGAACTATACTTCAACTGCATGACCTCAAATATACTCAGAGATGATAAAGCCAGCAGGGTCACTATGGTGGTGCAGTTTTAACCATGTGAACAGCTTTTGTCCCAGCAGTATGGCTTTACTGAAAAATGTTCAAAGACATCATCTCTTTTTTTAGTAACAAAAGATGACGAAAACCCTAGTGATGATGGACCTAGGGGAATTGGGAGAGCATCTACTGGTACTTCAGAGATCTCTGTCTTTGGTCCGAGTCCAGCACCATACTTGAGAGAATATATTCCCCCTCTGAAAGGAGTTCAGAACTGAGGAGCTCATGTATGCTCACTTCTGTCTTTGGAGGCATATCCCATTTGATGCCTTCTGTTGGCTCGGTCAAACAGTCAGGAGTGCCCAAACCACTGCATCGTGTTTGAAACTGCACATCTTTCAAATAACTCAGCTCGATGAAGGACATAACTCTGTACTTAAGAGCATCTCCTGTGTTCCTAATGGCTCTTCATGAGGACTGGCATGATCCCCCTAGTTTGATCCTCTGTGTAACACAGGTAGGAGCGCTTGCCTCAGCAATTTGTGTATCAAATTGCTGAAGAAATGTAAACAAAGAAGAATGTGAGCAGGTGCTTAAGCTTCTAGTAAAGCATCCAATGGAGAATTTGCTAAGAGCTTTGCTGAATGGAGGCCTTAGTAGTCTGCATTGCTCAAGCTCCTTTCTTAGGTTTGACGATATGTAATTGAAAACTTTGGATGTTACCAAGTTAATTACTAAGAGAAACTTAGTTAACAGCTACCCAAGGGCAACCTGGAGCTGAGTTAACATGCAAGATCCCCGTGTTTCTGTCTAAAAGGATATTCAGGTTGGCCTTCTCAGTAATGTCTCAGCACCTCAGGGTTCCTTTGCCCTCGCTGGTGCTCTCAAGAGGAGAACAGGGAGTTGCTGTCTTTACCTTCAAGACACCAGGAGGGAAATGGCATGAGATATCTGTAGGAATTCCAAGATGTGCCTCTGTCAAGGGATGTCTTTCCCCTGCCACAACTTCAATCTGGGATCCTCCAGAACAGAGCAACACAGTTATTTTTGTCTCATCCATTTGGAAGCAACGGAGCTTCCAGCAGGGTGCCAGGGCAGTGTAACAACTACAACTTCAGCCTATAAAAAGAGACCATCTGGGAAAATTTGTCTCTCTTGCCATCCCCAGGTATAGCTCTGCTCCTCCTGCTTTCCATTCAGGCAAGCCTCCACTATTTCTGCCTTTAGAACAAGTTATAAAAAGACTGAGAGAACATTATGTTACAATTCCCTCCCATACTCACACACACATTTCCCTTTCTGATGTGGAAACCTGCCTGATGCCAACCATTTACACAGGTACCTTTCATTCCAGTTGGGCAGCCAGAGGACTGTTTCTCTCTCAAGGGAAAAGAAAAACCAAACCAAACCAAACCAAAAAACCCCAAAACCAAAAAAAGGAAAAGGAAACCAAACCAAAGTAAATTAAATGTCCTTTCAGCCAATTACATGAACTGCCCTCAGCTATTAATTTACCGGCACTCTTCCAGAGAGTGGCAGCTGCTTCGGTGCGCCAGGCTGTAGAGAGAGCTGCTTCCTAGCAACAGCCAGCAAGCGTGAACATACCCCGCGTAAGCATCATGCAGAGCCACTGAGGGGGACTTTCAAAAGGAGTCAGCAGGCTTAAAGTTAAGACAAGGTACTGCATCTTACCTGAAAGGGAGAGGACCTACAGCAGCCACAGTTGTTATACAGGTCAGTGTAGGCTGTGTAACGATTCGGCTGTAAGAAACTGCCCTTACCATAGCCATATCACTGCCTTGTGATATGAGAAAATCTTACAGGTGTTTCTAGTGTGTGTGACATAGGTTATATGAATTTTTTTGTATGCAAGCATGACTCATTTTTCTGTCTTTTAAACAGGCTTGCAACCACAAAAATTAAAAAATTGCTTTTTGTTTGTAAAGCAGAATGAGGAAATGACATCATTTCCCTCTTTTAGTCTTTAAAAGCCTTTTTGGGCTGGGTGACTCTGACACAGAGATTGATAAAGCTGCATGCACCAGGCTGGAATTCCGTTTCAGAAGTGGACGATTAAAACTTGTTTCAGAATTGTTTCACATTAGCGGATCCCTGTTCTGACATGGAGAATACAGATTCCTGATATCCTTGGCTTTTGGGTTGTGGTGGGGTTTGTTTGTTTGTTTCCCAGCTATGATTTTTATTTATTTATTGTAATTTATTGTAACAATTCTGAAACGTGCTAGATTAGCAGCCCAGGAGACTCATGTCATGAAGTGGCAGTCTAAGTTATACCACAAGCTTACTCTGCTGGGATTATCCCTAGGCAGGAGGAGAAGAGTTTAATCAGCTCCGTCAATTCATTAGCCCTTCCCTTCTGAGGCAGGCACAAAGGGTCCCACTTAGTGTCAGTAGTGTTGGTAGCTGTTCTGAAATAAATACAAATCCAGCTCATTTTACATCAGGCCACTGAGCAAGTCATAAGCTGCTGTAAGCTGTTACTATCATGTGAGGCTGAAACAGTTCTTTTGACACCCCACCACTTTGATATAGTTGACCCTTCCCTGAGGACTCCTCAGTTTTATCTTTCTGCTTTTTATGGTTTTAAATACAAAAGCTCACAATGTGGGTTGTTCCAAAGACTCCTGAGGCAATCTCAGTAGCTACCCGTGTCCTGAGCGCTTGCTGAGATGAGCACCATTCCCCACTACAACCCTGCTCTTCACTGTAAGGAAACCCAGGGCAAGGAGCCAGCATATTTTCCAGAAGATCCCCTAGTCCCCCTGATGATTGGCAAAACAGGGCTACAGCACACACCTTGGAGGACACCTCCTTCACAGTGCAGCTGAGTCAACCTCAAGAAGGGGACGCTTTCTCTCCACTGACTACTGAGCAAGTTGATGAAGTGACCACCTTTCCTCTGGAAACATCAGACCTTGTGACTAACCTCCAGTTGATCTAGGTCACCGCACTGATCCAGTCTCTCAAAAGAAAAGCAAAGTCTATTCTGAGTCTTCCTCTTTTCTATCACCACAGGGAGACCTCCAGAGATCACTCATTCAGGTGGATTTCGGAGACGGCACCGCTGTGTCGTATGCCAATCTCAGCTCGACAGAAGATGGGATCAAGCACATCTACCAGAACGTGGGCATATTCCGAGTGACTGTGCTGGTGGAAAACAGCCTGGGTTCTGACAACGCTGTCCTCTACCTGCATGTAACGTGTATGTATGTTCACATTCATTGTTAGCTTCTGTCGTTCTTTAAAAAATTATTACTTGTCCTTAGAGATGACATCTGGGGCTTTGCAGCTGGGAGCAGAGTGATGGGATATGATGAGTGTTTGTCTGTCCTCCAGCAGAGGACTCCAGACTGAAAGGAGCCATAGGCAATGGTGACATTTCCTTTTGAAACCATGTTCCATCTCTAATTTTTGGTAGTCTAATTTGGGACACCTCAAAGGAGTGTCCAGCCCTTTCTGAAATGCACCTTCATTAGCATGTTTACACTTCCAGAAAAACAAAGACATCCAGGATCTTTCATCACTTTTAAAAGCCTTGACTTTTACTTTGTACATGTGTTTTGCCCTCTAATGAAATACAACCACCTCTGGGATGGAAACCAGTGCATTTCAGTCTTTCTGTTGTCATAGGAACCAAAATCTTGGTGTTAAAGAGTATTACAAGAAAAAATATTATCTTCACATTGCTCTTCTGCTGTTCTTTTTAACCTTTTTATACTTCAGCTGTCTCTGATTTACAACTGAAATGTATCTCAAGTCCTTGCATAAAACCAGCAATGTGTTCTTTCATATTTATTCTAGCACATGTTTATGAACCCAAAGGGTCAACCTATTATTGAAATTTTCTAACATCCCTGATGGATTTTGTTTGGGGCTCTCGTTTTCCTTATACAGTGGGGTTGTTTTTGTCCATTATTTATGTTTTCAACTGTGTATGTCTGTGCCAGATTTACTGAAAAAAAAAGGAAATTCCAAAACTTAAAGTTATGCTTACAGAAATATCACTTACCGTCTACCAAATTAACTCCACATATTATCTAGATAATTTAGCACATTCCATATACTTTAACTCTAGTTTTGGAGTTATTTCATACAGCATGAAAGGAGCTGCCTCTTTCGGGAAAGAGGGCAGCTCTTTAATGGTGCACCGTCATCTCAACAGATGGGAGCAGAGGGACGTATAGCTGTTGGAGAGAGGAGGTTTATGAGGGAGGACTAGAGAAGCAGGAGCAAATATCTCCCTGAATACCTCCCTTCAAAAAGACCTTCGGTTCACAATCATAGTGTACCATTTATGATTCCCTAACCTGATAGATCCCAGTCTGTGGCAAACTTTTATATCACATAATCCTTCAGCACACCACGTGTTTGAAAAACTCATAATGCCTTTCAAAAAGAACTGTATTCATAAATTAGCTTATTGTAAAGCTCGGGATTTTGATTTGGGGACTTAGCCTGTATCACTTCTGTGCTGAGGCACTGGTGAATCAAGGTAAATTCTCAGCTTTTAGACAGCTACTGATTTTTTTTTTTTTTTTTAGTTATTTAAGTATCATCCTAAGTAGAGTAGAGAAAAGGGCCTCTGCTCAGAATAGACATATATACACGTTCATGTAATTTCTTCGGTTCTGGAGTCATATTCTAATTTGCCTCCCTGCATGTGCTTGGGTAATTATCATGGGAGCTGCTGCGGGCTCTCAATGCAGAAATCCCCCTCCCACTGCTGCTGGTTATGAAAGTCAGCTCAGCAGGAGCCATCGTCTTTTTTTTTTTTTTTTTTTTTACTCTTTGTAAAGGTCATTGGAAACAAATGGAGAAGTGTTTTGGTGGTTGATATTTTGCAGGAGGTTCTGACAGCCTCGTGCAAGCAGGGTTTGTAATCGTTCGCTGTTTGACAAGAGGCGATTCCATGGGGACCATTGCACCCTCAGCCTATCTGCAAAGTAATGAGGCCACGTGAAGCAACAACTGCTTTTTCATGCAACAACCACAAAATGGAAGGAGAAGGCAGGTGTCCAGCCTTCACTCTCACTCATAGTGGCTTTCTGATTTATAGCTGGTTTAATCCATTTTCTTGAGACATTGAAGGCTTAAGAACCATTTTGATTGTTTAAGCAGTACAAGAAATAAACAGTATTCAGATATGTAGGTAATGCCAGCATAGGACTTAAATACTGCGTGATCATTGCAGCCAGACCCAGATTATACATGCCTGAACCCCTGGAGAAGTGACAGCTCTAAGGGATATATCTCATTTTTCTCTATGTGACAAGAATTAGGGACTTCAAGACAGGTTGCAAACCGAGCATGGTGCCACTCAGACTAGCAATGGATTTGCTGAGGACAGAGATGTACAGTAAATCCAGCCCCCTCCATAGCCTAACACCCAGATCCACAAAAGCTTCTAAATCCTATTTAAATGCTTGCATTGCCACTCAGCTCTCTGCTTTGTATTCTGCTTGGGGTGTATGAGCTTGCCCTTTGGGGAGTTTTGTAAAAATATCTGTCCTTACAATAGACCAACACACTGTATTGCTAAGATCCACAGAAAAGCAGCGTGCAGCCTGAACGTCTGGAGAGTTTTAGGAAGGGCTACTAACAGGGTGACTCCTTGTTACAGGGTTGATTTACATGAGTGTGTGCAGCCAGATCTGGGCCTTTCAACACCCTTCCTTACCAGTGGCTAGCAGCCTTGCTGAGGGGAAAACTGCAGGCGCTGAACCACAGTGCTTAGGATCTCAAAGATCAGACCCGGTGCCCTCCTCGTCCTGCTGCAGCCGCGGGGCCAGCACACAGTAGCAGTGCCTTTGCTGCAGTTGGTCCAGCAATCCAGAAATGCAGGTTATTGTGAGGCAGCAGCATTTTGGAGTGTATGGAAAGTAAATCGTATATAAACTGCTCTCCAGCCAACAGGCTGTCTCTGAACTGTCCTGACAGGTCAAAAATTTCCCGTGAGAAGTCAGTTATGCATTTGTCTGAATGCTTCAGGATAACGTCACCTGCCTAAGTGAACCTTTTGAGAAGCTCCTCCCTTTCTGTTGTCTGGGACTCGTACACAGTTTTTTTCCTGGGGCAGGTGAAGGTCTGTAGTCTCCATGGCCCTGCATGAAGCTCAGAAATGAATTCTCTTGAATTCTTTTCAAACTTACCTGGGAGAAAGCAGTCTCCTACCAAGCTAAGGGCCTATCCAGAGTGAGCTATCCCCATCTGCTGGCCAGATAATGGTTCAGCATTTCAGCCACTTTGACCCATCAGCTATGTGCACAGAAATACTCACGCAGAATTGGTTTGCTTGAGCCATTCTTTCATGCTCTTTCCTATCCAGCATACGGTGGAGGTTCAAGGAGATGCTGGGAACCCTCTGCAGTGCAAGATCATTTGAGATGTATTCAGAGCAGCTGTGCAATCATGTTGGAGTGGATTAGACTTTACATGGGCTTCATTGTCACTGCTGTCACTGCATCCAGTGTTAGGAAATTTATTCCTTTAGTGGGCTGTGCTGACATTGGGCATTTGGCAAATATCCCAAAGGATACCAGAGCTGCAAAATATTTAGCCTGGCAAGCTGCTGTTTTTCAGGTCTCAGGGTCTTTCCGAGAGCAGGAGACATTTTGCAGTCACGGAAATGTGTCTGAGCAGAAGAATGCCATTAAAATCATAAGGGTGAAATTCTGGCTTCTCATGAATTTTAAAGAAGAGCATTGACTGCTTATTATAAAAGGAAAAATGAGCCATGGTCCGGTCTATAGCAGGCTTTGGTTAGTCTGATCATGGATAACTCTTAATTGGGCTGCATCAGGTTAAGCAGCAGCTGTGTCTACATCCCAGAGAAAGCTGCCTTTCAGTAACAAGTCAGGAACTGTTTATGTTGTCATTGTTTATACAGTCTGAGTTGGGAGAATTTTTCCACGTCTGTCTCTCTCTGCTTATGTGTACTGTATAGGGATACAGAGTGCTTGCTTCAAATGTGTGGTGTTCCTTTAGGTTGAAAAGCAAGGTCTAAGTGGTGATACATGCATGGGATATGTCCTGAAAAATCCTCTCAGGAAATATGTAAGATCCTCTAGCAGTGTATATCAACTCCATATGGACAATGCAATCGATCCTCCTAGGCTGTGGTCTCCGCTTCTCATCACCGGGGAGCTTGCAGATGTAGGACATGTAGATGTGGCCTTAATTTGTTTAAGAAACCCATGTTCCTATGTCACCTGGGGTTTCTTTCTTTTTCTTTATCTGTCACTCTCAGGACAATTGTTTTGTTCTCTAAGTAAGTGAACAGTCAGAATACATTTTAAAAATAATCTATAGGACAAGATGTAACAGCAAAGGCCCATCTGTCTCCAGAAGATGGGAAATGTGTAACCCTGGGCATAATGTCAGTTGTCGAATGAATTATGTTCTGTTTGTACTAAAGAAATAAAAGACTTTATTGAGGAAAAGGAGGGAGTATAAGGTAACATTAAAATGAAGGCACTCAGTGACTGGCTGCCTTCAGATAGGGTTTCAGCTGATACAAATAGATACACCACTGCTGAAGTTCACCAACTTATGCAGTTTGCATCAGCAGAGGTGCTTCATGTCCACTGAAGCCATTTGTCCTGCACATTCTTATGTCTTCCCAGTGAAGGCCGTATTTACATAACAGGGCTCTGCCCCTATTGTTTAAGTTGTATATAATGTCCCTGAGTATATGACGCAGTAGAGAGTCCAAGTTTTTCAGCTCCAGGTACAGGGGTAGCTTCTGTTCTATGAGGAACAGATTCAAGCTGGCCTCTCTAGAAATGGCACCAAGCCGAAACATTAACAGTCATGTCCCACAGTCGTTTGGAGGACTTCTCTCCCCTAAACCAGTGGATATCCCCTCAGTTCCCTTCTCTCCCAGGTTCACATTTCAGACGGAGGACTCACCTGCTGCTTCTGTTTCTGCAGGCCCCTTGGAACATGTTCACTTATCTTTACCATTCGTCACCACAAAGAACAAGGAGGTCAACGCCACGGCAGTACTGTGGCCAAGCCAAGTGGGAACGCTTACTTATGTCTGGTGGTTTGGGAACAACACGGAGGTTTGTATTCCCTATGGACTGAGATCAAAATAATCCTGGAGGAGCTCTCTGACTGAGGAGGGAGGGAGAGAGGGATCTGGGAATGCTTCTAAATAGTCACACACACAAGAAAGTTATAAACCAGAGACTGAGAGACTAATGGTTTAACATACCAACGTTGAAATGTAAGAACTGCTTTGTGTTTGTTGCTGTGACTTAGCTGTAGGGTTTATTGCCATTTCATGCAAATTGCCAATAGCTTTCTCCCTGCATTTACATCCAAGATGGACACAGTGAACCAAAATCCGGAAGAGTTTCTAGTATGTTTTTGCCCATCCTCCCTTCTTCAACAACAATGACAAAAAAACTTGGGGGTCTTGGGGTTTTTTTAGGAAACTGACATTTGAAACTGAAGCTGTTTTTATGTCTGGAAGTGACTTTACATAGCCCTAGAGCTTAAACCTCATTTCTCTGGTGACTAACAAGGGAAGAGACTGCAATCAGTTCTGTGCCTGCCCTTAAATATGCTGAGCTCAATTCTGAGCCCCCACACTCTATGCTAAACCACATGTGCAAGAAGAACTTATTATCATGTGCTACCAGTGGATAAAATGGTTCCCAACACACCTCCCTGCCTCTGGGCTCTGCTCAGATATGAGAACAGCATGCACGACATTCTGCTGCCTGTATGCTTGCAGTGTTGGTAATCTGCACAGGCGTTATAACTGTTATTTTACATATCTCTGTGGCTGAAGTACCCAGAGACCCTAATTAGTTTCTGGGGGGAGAGATTCTCATGGATTTTGTAGAGCCAAGAGGGACTTTCAGCCACACGTGGTTATCTTCTGTATAATGCAGGTCAGAAGGTTTCATCAGTACTTTCTGCTTTATTTATCTCTCTGTGATTAAGGC
This sequence comes from Mycteria americana, assembly GCF_035582795.1. NCBI lineage: Eukaryota > Metazoa > Chordata > Aves > Ciconiiformes > Ciconiidae > Mycteria > Mycteria americana. The sequence continues at coordinate 13,303,704 of NC_134370.1, forward strand.
AGAACCTGACTTTTTGCTGTTGTTTTGTGTTAATGATTTCCCTCAGATGATGGAGAATTCACTGCTTCTCTTTCTTACCCTCTCCCCCAACTATTTCCCCACAGCTAATTATCCTGAGCATTAAAGACATGCACTATGTTTGTAGTCTGAATTTATCTAGCTTCGGTTTCAAGCTGTTGGATCTTGTTATGCCTTTGTGTGTAGATTAAAGAACTCTCTGTACTATCAGAAATCGTCTCCCCCTAGAGGTACTTACAGGCTGTGATTGTCACCTTTTAACCTTCCCTCTGATCTCCTAAGCTCATAAGTGATCAGAGTTGGTCTAACTCTGCTCTCATTGAAGTGAGAGTTTTACTACAGACTACAATGGGAACAGAGTTTGACTTAATACTGGGTGCTTTGAAGATCTCAGCCAGAGTTCATTAATAAGCAAAAACAGAAGTTAGGGCAGAGACTGCTGAAAGGGGACACAACTCATTGATAAACCGGTTGGCACAGAGAAGCAAGCTGAGGGGATCTGTGTCCTCTCTAAATACCATCACTTGCTGAAAATGACATCTCCATTCCTAAGGATAACATGGGAGAACAACTGAGAAATCTTAATTTGCCTCCTCGTTCTGTCACAACCTCCTTGAGTGACCTTAAACAAATCACTGACAGCTGGATCTGGGAAAGGAGTGTGACACCTGAGCAATGAGTCTTGCAGGCCCTCATATTAGGATCTGGGCCTCTCTGGGGAGTGCAGAGAAGATGGACACTTTAACATGGGATCCAGAACAGCCAGCACTCGAAGTGGGAAGGAAATACTGGGATCTTAAAACTTAGCTCCTTTGGAAATTATAGTACCTTACTTTGAGTTTCAGGAGGACATCTCCAGCTGGATCCCTGGGTCCTCTCCAGAAAATAGGCTTCCATGTCACAGGACGCCTTCTATGTCTTAAGCTTCCAAGCTGGAACTGACTCCCCAAACTATCCCAATAGGCTAGAGAGCCAAGTTCATTTTTGCTTTTCCTTTCCAGCCAAATTAACTAAATTTATCCTTTCCTGATATATTTGCAGCCACTGATCACATTGGAAGGAAGCATCACATTCACATTTTCTGTGGAAGGGATGAACACCATCACCGTTCAGGTCTCAGCAGGAAACACCATTCTTCAGGATACAAAGACTATTGCTGTGTATGGTGAGCTCTTCCCCCTTCATTTCACATAGCAGTCTCCATAGGCAAGAGCTAGAGAGCCAGGTTAGCTGGCAGCAACGAGGCCTTTATTCCAGGATGCTTTGAGTGAGATTATGAGCTCAGTTGCAGTGTTATCAGTTCAGCATAACATCTCTGAAGGCCCCTGACTGACATTAGTCCAGACTGAGATGATTGCAGAACACTGGTCTCCTTCGCAGAGCCCTCTGCATCTGCTCTATCACTGTTTGGTCATCCTACATGATTGTCAAAATGTTAGGTTGTTTTGCAGGCTGGTTTTCCCCTTTCTTGGCCAGTAGAGGCCTCTTAACTCATGCAAAAGCTGCTTAGCTTGAAAGGTAAGTCAGTGCTGTGTGCTGCAGTTCTGTACAGAAATCTGTTACTGATTTGATATTGTACTCAGGCCTCAGAAGCAGTTAGGGCACACAAATATCATATAGCGTAGATGTAGTCTAAGAACCACTGGGAATCCCAGTTTTAGCTGTTTTTACTAAGCACATAGTCTTAGTGATCAGTGTGGGCATCTCTGTTATCAGCAACAGAGATTAAGAAGTATGTTTTCTAAGGCTAGTCCTCTCCCCACCTTTATCCCTGTCTCCTTCTAGTTAAGATTTCATGTGTTTGGGGCATGTCTATGAGAGTACAATCACAGCTTCTTTCACAGGGCTTGCCTGCTTCAGAAGTCAAGACAGCATTTCAATTACATTCCCAACACAGCTCCCTTTCCAGTGCTATTATCTGTTGAAGTGAGGACTGATCACCCTTTTCGGTTCTGTGACACTCGAGCTGTGAATCTCTCAGATTCTCCAAATCTCTCAGTGAATCTCTCAGACACACTGCTGGATTCTCTGACAGTTTGTGCATCACCTGCAGACTGATTAAGCAAAACATGAGCTGCAGCAGGTTTCACTACGTTCTGCCCACTCATTTGGCACTAAGGCATTTCACAGTCTTTACTCACCACCATGTCATTGTATCTGCAGAGCAATTTCAGTCCCTGCGGTTATCGTTCTCTCCAAACCTGGATGAATACAATCCAGATATCCCAGAGTGGAGAAGGGACATCAGTAGAGTAGTCCAGAGAGCTCTGGTGGAGGTAAGCAATGTGCATAACCGGCGTTACAATGGTTCCAATTTCTGCTTTGTGCCTACATTAGGACTGGATCAGATCTCTCAAGGTGTCTCTCTGTTTCTACCAACTATAAAAGGAGGCTAGACTAGTGTTTGAGGCCAGAATCCTAAAATTTAGGCAGGTGAAATTATCCCATCCTCTGACATTCTGGTGCTCAGAGTTAGCCTTCAGTTTATTCTTTTTAATGACTGTGGATTATGTGGTATATTTCTGAGAAAAGAGCATATAGAAAACACATTACTTATACCTACCTATACCGGTACAAATGTCTTTCTTTTAGTACTGCATAGCAATTCTTACTTCTTTTACTGCTATTCTTATACAGCAGTGGAAAGTAGTGCTATTCTAATGGAATTACAAATACGCTGTAGGAAATTTAAGAGACCAAAAAGAAAACAATTTTTTACTACAGAGAAGAACCCTGCAGTAAGTGCTTTATGTCTTTCACATAGCATTAGGTTCATGGGTCAGGATTGGATGCTATTTTTCCCATCAACACTATGGAGAAGCTCTGAAGTTCCTTCTTTAACTGTGGAACAGAATGTCATAAAAATATTCTTGTGTGGCTGAAGATTTGGACTTCAAACTGAGAGGCTAAGAAAAGTTTGAAGAGACAGCTGGGGTTTCTCAGCTCAGCAGAAAAATTGTGAAAGGAACTGTTTGAACCAGGGTTACTACTTTATTTTTTTTTTAATAAAGATAGTCATATTTTGAAAGGTACAAGGCTTGTAGATGTTCTTAGCAAGCTTATATTTCATTTGTGGCATCATCTGTGTAAAAAGACTGGAAAGACACTGTGCACTAGTCAGGTGCACACAAACCTGTCTGGATTGTTTCTGAGATTTTTTTCTTCAATTTCCTCAAAAGACAGGAGGAGAGAAGGAAAGGAAAAAAAAAAACCAGACATTTTTCTGGAGCTTGTTCTTCTGACTTATTTATGTCTGTATCAAGTACTCAAGGATCCATTTATCTTCAGGATGAATTTTTAGAATATAAACAACTCAATAAAACAAAATCAAGCCATAAAAAAGGATTATAAAACTACAGTACCAAGGCTACACTCCAAAAGCAGAGCCGTGAAAACACAAAGAGTCTTTTTGTTGTTTGAGGTAAAAAAAAATTAAAAATTGATAGCTAATTATCCCTCTTTATATAGCTAAATGATTCATCTTAAACAAGCCTTTGTGAGAAGTTCCTGTAAAAATTACAGATGAAACCAATAGATTTCTACAGCAATTAAGTAAACTGTATAAAAATGAGTTGAATAACTAAATAATTCAATAGGAAATTATAGCTGTGCTATAGAATTTTTATGAACTTTTATTAAAGTATTACATTCTTATTACAGAGTACCATAGACTTGGATAAAAATTCTGCATAAGAAATTATAGTTCCCTACTAAAATCTGATCTTCTCTCTAAGTGGGGATAATTTCAGATTATCACAAAATATCCTATTTTGTATTATGATCATAATTATTTGCTCACGTCGTTGATTTTCTGAGTCCTGTCTCCCGCTTTTGATGAAGAAGACAAGAATGAACTGAGTAGATCAGCCAAAAGCTTCCAGACAAAAAAAATCATTCCCAGCCTCAGAAAATGAAGACTTTCCATTAACTGGTAATACTGTGTCTTTTTCTTGACATCTTAAAACAACCTGTTAGGCAAGCACAAATAATGGCTTCACAGAATACTTGGAAAGAATATATGAAACCTTTTATATTGTTATAGGTTTTTTTCTAAATCCACATTAAAAAAACCAACAGCAACAAAACCACGTGCTTTTCCTTGGTGTGCAGTGGAGGGGAGGGGTTCCCTTTTCATAGTTCCACAGGGTATCCCCTGGGCTGTCAGCAGTCACGCGTGGGATAGCCCCAGAATTAGCTCAGGTAACGGTGATGTGTAATCAGTTTCACTGACTCCTTGTCCTCTGGCCATCATTTCCTTCAATGAGCAGCTGCTCCAAGTCTTTGCTCCTGAACTACAAGGGAGAAGAATTCATGAGTTTTAGGTCCAATTGATGTCTGAGAGGGTTGCAAGTCCTGACTGCAGGGGAATCTCTGTGCTATATCCAGCTGCTGTGGTCTGCCCTTATATCTGAGGACACTTTTTTTTCCTTTAAAACTGACCTACTAAATTCAGCACTTCGAAACTTAAGATTTAAATCAAAACCTTGAGATTTAAATGTATGTGCTGGATAATCCACAACACAAAGAGGTAATGGAGGAAGATTCAGCAAACTATGTTTCTCCTTTTGTCTCACAAAACTTCCTGAAGGCCAAACTAGCTTCTTTTCTGGAGAATAACTCCACAATCTGATTGTGTAATGTCATGGTAAAAGCAGCTGAAACCCATGACCAGAGATGACCTTGGTAGTGATGCCTGTGGGTACTTTTTTCTGAATTTTGGCTAATTTGTGCTGAAGGGGGATTTGGATTTAAACTGGTTGCTTAAGATTTTCAGCCAACAAGACAAAAAATAAAAATTTGCAGATTAATACAATCTTTAACACCTAAAGAAAAAAAAAACTGGTCCTCATTAACTTGTGGAATTGACCCAGGATGTGAACTATAAGAATTTGTTTGGGATTCAAACTTGATTCATCATCTTCTCTCTCCCTGAGTCTCCGCAAGGCTTTTAAGATGTTTTGGCTAATCACACCTCTAGAGTGCAATTCTGCCCACATACCTTGCCCTTTAACATGTAGCTTCTTACCATTGACTAAATGAAGAACCTCAGGGACTAACTTGGGATAGTGAGATAACTTTAAAATAGCTAAATTTAGACAAAGCAAATTGTACCGTATGCAACTGTTATTTAGGAGCTCCTTTTAGCATGTCTGATTATCACTGTTGCCTTAGGACCCTGCATATTTTACTGGAGAACATGGTAAAATAGCTTCGATCAGGAAATTATTAATCTCTGACTTTTTACCTGCAGTGGATTTTAAGATTCTCCCTGTTGTACCAGATATATCCTACATCATTTGTATAAATACTGTGATGCCTTAGCAACGAAGCTGTCAGCATTCAGTGCCATCCCCACTGTTTATCTGTCCATTAATTGTCTATGTATCAGGCAACAGGTATTTCAAGCAAGCATATTCTGGTCGCAGTGCTCCCCGGTCTGCCCACATCTGCCGAACTCTTCATTTTACCATATCAAGATGCCACAGGAGAAAATAAAAGAACAGCAGCAGACCTAGAGCAGGTATTGTGTCCATTACTTGGAAAAGTGTATGCTTATGCATTTGTGTATATATATATGGGATTTCCAAGACAGGTTAGAAGAAATAATTGTGGTACAAATGCAGCTGATTCATAGGGGTCTAAACAACAACTGTGGTACATGCTACATCCTCTTTGGGGGTTTTTTGTTGTTGTTTTTTGGTGATTTTTTTTTCCTCCCAAACACACTGGAAACAGGCTTTGGAGCTGTATTTAGGAGTGGAGACTCCCATTTGGGTTCCCTCAGTAATGTTAAATTGGCATAAATTTGTATGATGTCATGAAGTGACACCCTCTGAAGTTCTGTTCTACTTCATGGAAGTAGGAAGAAAGCAGGAAGGATTTAGAGGATGATTCCTGCTGACATGAACTAGAGTAGCATCATAAGGCAAAGTTTATGAGGCTGTCAAGAGTCTAGAAAGCACCGGAGGACAGAGCTGGGTGGTAGACCTAAGCAGATCAGAACTTCATTACTTTAAGGCACAGGGATGGGTTTGGATTGTCTGCCTGCTCTCTTCATGATGCTGGCATTGGGGTTCAGCCACTATGGATTGTTTTCTCTGTGCAAGGCTGAAGCAGATTATAACTGGAGGACTGTATCTCCCTGCAGACCCAAGAGGTCCTGCCCACCAGGGGGGCCTAGCATGATTGTGACTAAAGGATAAAACACTGTGCTGGGCAAAAATCCTGAAATATCTCTCAGCTTATTACCTCAGATTCCAGGGGCAAAGATAACTAGCCCTGAGTGTAGCACCACTGTATCTCTGCCTTCCCACACAGCATGTCCGTGGCTCAAGCAGACAAACCCCATGTTGGTATGGGCTATACGAGCATTGGGGTAGAGGGTGTCATCAGCTCATAAATATCAGCCTCAGTGCTATGGTCAAATCCTCAGCATTACTAGGTGCCTGCTACTCCACTGGATGGCACAAGGGTTTTAGCATTTCTCTTTGGATTTGCCCCTCAGTTTGTGAATGGGTGAAGTCTTCCCATTAGTGCATGTATCAACAGTATCTTCCCCTTCTTGTATTCCTGTTTTCTAATAGCCTTTTCATCTGCCTGACCTGTTATTGGCTGTTGCAATTGCCTCTTGCAGTGGTCTAAAGCCTTGTTAACTTAGCTGTGGGCTTCAAACCACTAGGTCACCCATATTCTTAAGCTTTCCCTTCCTCAGCATCCTTAGCCATCATCTTTTTTTGACAAATGACTTTCCTCTGCAATTTTCACCACCCATGTAATAAACAGAAAAGATGGAGATTTACTGCTATGCAAAATCTTTCCTGCCTTTTCTCCTTCATCCCCCTTCTCCTTTCCTCCATCACAAATTGGCAAGGAAGCCAGTCCATAAACTTTCAAATTTGCATCTGACCCAGCTCCCCTCCGGCACTCAGCAGCTTACTGTATTTTGCCAATTATTCCCGCACTTTGTCCCTTTTTTTTTTTCCCCCTGTAAAAATGGAGTCTCTGTAGCTGTGGAGAAAGGAAGCCCTGACAGTGCTCTCATGACCCTTTCTATGGACAAGAAGAAATGTCATTTTCAGTGGGACTCCAGCAACTTCTCTGGCAGCCTGCAGGGTCCAAGCGGTAACCTTTGAAGAGAGAGAAACTATTTGCCATTTGAAGCCAGCTGTTTCTTGTGGAGAAGTATTTCCCCTGCTCCCATCAGGATGATCAGAATGTTTTTCTTACTAGTCTGTGGGTACTGCATTCCCCTTCCTAGTTACTCCAGTAGAAAATGGCATTGTTTTCAGTGGGAACTGCCTAAGGAGGGCCCCAAAAGGTGCCTCTGCCCTCAGCTCTGAAGCATATTCTGTTTTGTCATCCATTTGGCCTGTAATCCTTCACTATCCCTTTCCCAAAGTGTTTCAGACAGCTTCAGACCCATTCAACAGCTTCTCCCTGTGCCTGAACTCACTGGGATTGAGTACTGGGAGCAGATGTTTTTGCTGATGACAGCTTAAGTTGCTTCTTAGGTACTTCATGATGTATAGTGTTCTTTTCTGGTAGAAACAGAATTCTGTTTTGTGTTCATGAGCAAGCAACAAGCTATTCAAAGGCACGTATGTGAGTTTGTGTGTTTGCAGGTGCACACCCAAAGGGGTTATAGTTCTGGATGATTTTTTTCTAATTTGGAAGAGAAACTTCAACATATCCAAGAACAAAATGGAAATAGTTTGCACAAACACTGCAACGGAATAAGGTTTCTTAAGGAAGCACTTAATTATATAGGTTCCTTTTTTCATGGTGTCATGTCACACGTGGAAGCTACTTTCCAAACCTGAGACTTGTGGTGAGCCTGTCCAGAGACACGGTGGCTAATAGTTTCTGTCCCTGGCAAACTTGCAGTCAGAATAGATCAGATGGAGAGGAGTTACAGAAATTAATGTTTCTATTCTGCAAAAGCCCTTGTTTCAGTACCCAAGGGAGGGAAAACCTCACTCTTTCTCAAAATCAAATGTTGGTGAAACTGAGTGAAATACCACAGAAGGGCATGAAACCTACCATGCACACTGTAGGCACAGATTTACCAGGAGAATGAAGTGTGCTATAGCCCCCTCCTTCTCTTCCCCTCCTATTAGAGCCTCCTAAAGTCAGCATGTGTACTTGCGGCCATACGACATGGACGTGGTGATACAGCCCTGAACCTACCATATTCACATGCCAGGTACCAGAACAGAGGCAAGGAACACTCTGTGGTGCTGATGTTCTGCTTGTCCAACCTGGGTTTGAAAGGGAGAAGCCATGTAAATCATGCAGGTGGTGCATGCTAACTTTTGTGAGCTCGAACAAGCAAGGCTAAGGACAGCTGATGGAGTGGGAGGAAGGGAAAAGTGATAGAAACAGTAGGTGAAGAGGGAATTCAAACTACATCTCCCCACATGAAACTCCTGAAGTTGCTGCAGACCTTGTCTATCGCAGAGCACCTGTGAGGTTTTTGGGCAACTTGCTTATCCAAGCTGTATTTCATCACCTGAGCTAGACCATTATTCTGCCATGGGTAACAATGAAGGGTATATGTGGTTTCATGGACTTTCACATTTACCAGTAAATCTGATACATATCTAATGAACATGGGGGCCTTACTTTCTTGCTGTTTCCCCTTGAGGCAGATTAAGCTGGTCTGTTTTTATCTGGTACATACTCATTTGGCTTTTTAAGCATACCTTTGGGTCTCTCTGTCCAGCCGCTCTGTGGTCTCTAGGTACATAATTCCCATTGACTTCAGAGGTAGCTAGATGTCCACTGTCCCTTGAAAATCTAGGTCTTAGTTTCCCATTTGTCAAAGTCTATAATACTACTCTGTGCCACTCATATTTTACAAGTCTAAACACCGTGAATTGTTGGGTACAGTAATAGTGGGACTGTGCAAGTTGTACTAGGCCCTGCATCACACTTGACAAATATACATTTCCATGCAGCTTTCCATTAGGGTGGTGCATTTGTGTCTCATGCTCTTGTTGAGACTGTGGTTAGATTGTAGATGTTGTTTTCTCCTTGAGCTGATGTACCACTCTCATTCAAGTGCCCCAAATTATTTTTTTTGTGTACACACAGTACCAATTATTGTCATATCTGTTTGCAGATTACATTTAGAAATGTGAACTCTGCATTCCTGATATTTCCCATGGGAGACTAAAGTACCTTTTAAAAAGTTTAACTGCTCTTGACAGCTGAAAAAAACCGCTATGTATGAGGCTGGGGAAGTTTTCTCAGTGTGCAGCATGGGACAATTCTGCCTAATACATAAATACAGAATTTATGTATTAGGCCTCAGATTACTTGATCTACTCCACTTTCTGTAGTCAGTGTAAACTTATTCTTCACAGCTTCACAAAAATCAAAAGGTCTTTTCATCCTGCAGAATCCCAAAACATTTTGTATATTCAAAAAGTCCTGTATTTATGACCAGAATGTTGTGACTGCTTTTTTCTTTTAATTGGGTCACTTGGTTCCCCTGCTTCATTTCACAGTAACTGAGGACAGACTACCAACCTGCTTAAAAATGTAGAAATAATTGGCAGTTGTAAAATGCTGCTGTTTAATTTGCATGTTGTTACTGCAACACCACTAAAATATCCCAAATCTTGCAAAAACAGCCATCCAGAATTGCCACTGGGCACTTGGGCTGGCATGCAGTTGTTACACCATCTTTATGGACAGGCTTCGTGAATGTGATGATTACAGAATTCAGATCTGGCGCTTCAGAAACACCGAATTCTTTCTTTCAGTGAAGGGCAAACCTCTAATTAGTAGCATTTCAAGTAATTATTGAGTAATTTTTAGCACTAATCCAATCCAAAATGAATGCGCAGTAGGAAGATATTCTACTTACAACTCAGTAGAGGACAGTGATACAAATACACAGATACGATTACGCAATTTATTTCAGTATATGGCTTTATAGGAAGATTCTGAAGGGTTATCTTTTTATTTATGTGTTTCACAAATTATCTTCTCTCCACATTGTTTGCCAGTGGAGGCTTTTTGTCAAACATAGCAAATGTGTCTCGTGTTAGTCAAATGAGATGTAAGCAGAAGATACATGAGAATTCTGAAGTGATGTTTTCATATCAAGTAACAGTTTCAGTGTTTTCATGTGTTTCCCTTTAGTTCTCCATTTAGCATGTTTTTACCTGGCCTATCCAAAATAACCGTAAAAGCAGAATGCAAAATAGACGTAGGGAGCAACTAGTTAATGACATTTGAGGCCATTAATCTTTTCTCTGAAAGGAGCTATCAAGCAATGTAGCAATCATGATGGAGTCTTTGGCAAATGGCAACACCAGCTGGTTGGCAGCCAACTGTGCTCAACATGTTGCAGCTGTGACCAGTATCTGTATCCAGCCAAAGAGATGGGAAATGACATGGATGACTGAATATCAAATGGGCAGTGATGAACTGAGGAGATGAAATACCTCTGGTGAATTTAATATTATGCAGAGTGGCATTCAGGAAGCTTGTATATGTATATGTCTTAGGATTTGTTCCTTAAGGCAGATTTAGTTTTACTTCTGCTTCATTGTAGCTGATGGAGCTTCTATCTTTTTTTATACTTTTTTTTCACTCACCTTCCTAAGCTTTAGTGTTTTAGCATATTTACTTTCACTACTTTTCTTTCCTCTGATGTACTTCAGATGTACCCATCACTAAAAAATTTTAACAACAAGATCATGACAGTGAACACCTTCAAATCTTACAGAAAATGGTACCAATCAGTCCTGGAAATTAAATTCCAGGAAGAGGGATAGATCATCTAGTGTTTACTAGGAGAGATTTTTTTAACATCTGTACCTTTGTATGCAGACCAAGCACCCCAAGGTGCTTAGGGAAGGTTGGGCCAGTATTTAAGAAGTAAAGGCAGGTGGGGAGAGAATAGAATAATATGAACCAGAAGACCTTGTACCAAGGGCTTTTTTCCTTACACAGCCTTTCTTGATCAGCTGCTTGTGTGCTGTAGAAGAGGCTGCCTATATATGTTGTCTTAATATCTTTAACTCCTGCCATGTGACTATCAGACCTCTCGCCTTCTCGTCTTTTACTCAGTGTACAGAGCAGCCCTTGATTCTCAAGACTCATCTGGTCACCTTTGGTGATCTAAAGTGGATCCTGGCTTTTATATCCAGGTTCTCTCTGCGTTCATATGTGCTGGTCAGTTCTTGTCCCAGAGTAATCACAAGAATGTCCTCCACCTTGTGCTCTCATGGTATCTCTGGATACTAATGGCAGCTTGAATTTAGCATCTTTCATTAAAAGATCTCAAGAAATTCCTGCTGGACCCTGTAAGTCAGTGATTATGCTTTTGTCAGTGCTAAGGCAAGCAAGCTTAAGAGGCCTTATGTGAAGTAACCAAGGTTATGCAGGGCGAGTGGCACAGTTTAAAGTAATCCACATTTGCCCTGGTTCCTGATTCACTTTTGTAATACTGGTTAAAGTTGCTTCCTACCAATCAATGTGCATAATTCTTTCCTTAGTTGTTTATTGATTTACTCAATTGAATAGAAGTGTAGCACTCATTAGTTGAGAGCCTTACACAGTATCTGTAAAATTATCTAGATTCTTAGCTAGTTCATACTGGCACAGTTGAGTCACATTCAATTAGTCTAAACTAATTTACACCAGAGGTTTCAAAATTCAATAAAGGTATGGGAAAATGCCCATCTGAGTGATAATTCTGTTTCGTGGTGCACATGGTTCTTTCACAGTCCTAATTCTGACAAAATGCTAAGAGAAGCTAAATTAATTTTTGTTTTGTTCCATTTTTAAATTGGAATCTCTTTTTTTCCTTCACAAATTGTCTGTTATTATTATTCATTATGTGTCCTTTGATGAAAAATGATACATGAAGAATGGTTTCTATTACTGAATTATTTTTGCACATCGTGCTTAATTCTGCAAATGAAGCAGATAAAGTCAATGAGGCTCAGTTAAGGACCAAAACTAATTCTGAAAGCTAATTATTTTCACAAGGGAGACTCTTGAAGACTATAAATTAGGAGGTTGCTATTCTAAGAAGTTTTGTCTTCAGCTGAGTTAGTAGCATCTCCAGGACTGAGAGAGGAACAGGGACAGGCCTAAGGTCCACCTGTTCTCCAGCTGAAGGTCTAGCTGTTCAATTAGAGTTGCATAGCTATTTATGAAACAGGCCAAAGTACTTCAATGTTTCCTTATCTGCTTTTTAAACAAAAATGCATCCATGGTACCACTTTGAATGCAGAAATAAAGGGAGGCACAAGACCCAAAATGTTTCCCATTGAAACCTTTTCATTACCTCAGTGACTGTGAGATCAACCATTGTGTGGAGATTTACTTCAAAGACACTTTATTAACATTGTAAACAAATTATATGAGAGTCAGAATGACTCCTAGATTAAAGTCTGATAACCTGTGATCCACTGAGCTAGAAATATACTTGACAGAATAAGAAAGGCAAAAGAGACACTTCTCCAATCTCAGAGTGAGCGTCCTGACTGATCTGCGGTTCACAGATCCCCTTGGGACCATGTTAGGACCAGAAACATCGTCAGGTCCAACTTTGGAGAGCAGTGTGCAATCCCAATGTGAGTGTGGCCCTTTAGCTATGTGTAACCAGCTTGTTGACCTCAAATAATGAAGTTTATAAACCATTATACACAGTTTCTATTTAAGATAATTTTTAAAGTCCAGAAATGCATTTTCCCTGCTCTTTCTATACTTGTCTATATGTCTGTTTCGAAGAGAATCTGACTTTCCATGCAAAGAGAAATGAAAATATTGTACCAAGCAAGCAAACATTTTAAAAACATGTCTGAATGCATCTGTTCTTCTCTCAGAAGTGTGTGTCAGGAATCTCCAGAAACAGAGCTGCCTGAGGAAGGCAGATGTCTGATTCTCACAAGAACTTCTGGCGCTTTTGAAGGTCTCAGGCTGTTACTCATTTTTTGACTTGTTCAGATTCCATAAAGACCCAGGCAAAAAAGCTGCACCCAAAAAGCCACTGGGAGAGCATATAATTAATTGAGCCAAGGAAATATGCTGCATACTCTGAGCAGCATGAACAGTTGCTGCCTGTTTTGATGCTTTGCATATAGTCCTGGAACAGTGATGGCTATTTCAAGCTTCTGCTGAGATACTGGTGGTTTCAGGCAGAAATCATTTTATTCTGAGTTGTGTTTGTACAGGATGTAGTACAATGAGGTCCTCCTTCATGATCAGATAACAATGCAATACAATAATACTAGACTTCAGTTGTGACTGTTTCTCTCTGCCTTTCTTCAGTTTTCTTACTACTTCGCTCTTACTGCCTCTCCCCTTCCTATTATTCCTTCTCATCGGCTTGCCAGACAAGAATAATGGTTGAGTTTTCTCTCACACACTCAACTTGCCTGCTGGGAAGCTGCCACGGCACCTCTCAGCTGTAATATCCCTGCCGGTGCTGTTGTTTTGCCCTCTTCACTCTGCACCGCAGGAGTCCTCAGGCAGGCCAGGTGAGATCTCAGTGTTCCTTCATGTCACTGGTGCCAAACAAAGTCTCTGGTTCCTTCTCATGCTGACTTTCTTGAGGTTCTCCTATTCTTCCATTTCTTGCCCAAATCCTTGATGAAACCATTCTCCAATACTAGATAGCAACCTTTGCTAGCTGCATTCTCAGTTATACATCACGTTAAGCCTCTTTTGGTATAGAAGGCATCATGTATGGTTTTTACCTCTACTGTTTCCCCAACCATTTTGTGCAGCTATCACAATGTGTTGAAGAGGAATGACACAATGTGGTTGGCTCTTTTCTTTAGTTTACTGTCTTTGTGGTTGCTTTTTTTCATAGGCTCAGCTGCCCAAGCAGCATTAGAATCTCAGAGCACAAAGGAAGATAATTCCTGCAGGGGTGCGGAGGACTGGATGGTATGGGACATGTTTGGGACTGGAAATGGCCAGGATTATATTTTTCCCATTATTTCCATGAGCCATTAATGTACCTGGTTTACAACATATCGATCTGCATCTGTTGCTCCAGTTTTAGAGATGAAGCACTCTTTATAGTCGTCAATCTTGGTTATTAATATGCTCAAATTCTTAAAGAGGGATATAATTTGCTTCCCAGGCTTTCTTCATGTACTGCACATCTTTGTGTCACCATCCCTGCTGCTCTGAGCTCAGCAGATGGCTCTTTGTAAGCAGGTGGTATTTTTTCTTGCTATTGGAAGAAATATATTTACTGCTCATTCTGGCACCCATGAAAAAATTGTAAACTTTAAAGAGATATATTAAAAATATAAATAAAATGCCTGCAAGAGTTATTGCCAAATTGATATTGGACCAAAGGCACCTATTCAAGTGATCAGCAGCCAGAAATGAAGTGTACAAGCCAAGAGTATTGAAAGAACCATTAAGAATGTTAAAAAAATAAAAGAGGCAGATAAATCTCATACTGTGATGAATGATAGCCAAGGAACATCTAATCATATCTGGGTAGCATTTACTGAAATAACTCAACCAGACAAAAATGAAGAACATGAAAAAGATGGTGTAAAAATTATTGGAATGTTCTTTTTTTCTGACAATTTTTTATTAATCTCCGAGAACGAATAGGATTTATTTAAAACGAATTAAATTAAGTGGTGAGCACTGGAATATAGTTCCTCTTGATCTTGCTATGGCTATAAAAACAAACATTCTCAGCAACTGCATATTAAGGGTTGTGGGGTGGGGGTGGTTTTTTGCAGTTTTCCACCCACCTCTCTCTACTAAACCAACACGCAGAACAGTGGCTATGTTCAATTGGAAAATTTCTCACTGCTGTAAGAAAACGTGAAATACACGAAACATCCAGTGAATGAACATACAAAAGACAGAAAAAAACTATCAACCCCATGTCTATAGGCTTCCATTCTTGATTAATCTATCTGGATTTTTGCTTTTAATGGCAACATGCCTGCAGCTTCTTGGATATAATCAAGAGTGATATGGAGAAAGTGGCGCTGTGCATATTTTGACAAACTGAATTTAAAAAAGGAATGTTTACCAACAGATTGGACCAAAGCTTGGCTTCTTCACTGTACAAATACAGATATCATGGGGTCTTATCTCAGCAAATGCTCATCTTTTCTATTGTGTCCTTTAAGGAGGAATAGCCTGCTTCCTTTCTGCTAGAGCTCTGTTGTTGTCATCAGAGTTCTGGCAAGATAATCTAGTGATCTAAAAGCTCTGTGGAATGTCTCTCCCATGAAAGAGAGACTATAAGAGAACGTTATCTCCGTGTGTAAACCATAAGAATAGATGGAACATACATTTTGTTTAAGCCACACTCTGTGGTCAGTAAACACTTTCAGATTTGAGCTGGTTCTGGTACGTACTTAAGAATCAGGGAGCAGCTGGCTTGAAACTCAGAGCTGGATGAAATGAAATTTGGTTTTAGGATTTGAAATTTCAGTGCAAGCTGGTAAGGACTTAAAATATTCATTTTGATTCAGGTATATCACTTGTTATGAACATGCTCTAAGATCACAGAGCTGGCTACTCAATGAGCAAGAAGTTATTTGCTATGAGCGAATGTGTGTTAACAATTGAAATACTTCTCTTTGCTTGAGCAGTAAACAGAGTTTACTTGGGCCACAGCAACCCCATGCAACGCTACAGGCTTGGGGAACAGTGGCTGGAAAGCTGCCAGGCAGAAAAGGACCTGGGGGTGTTGGTTGACAGCCGCCTGAATATGAGCCAACAGTGTGCCCAGGTGGCCAAGAAAGCCAACAGCATCCTGGCTTGTATCAGAAATAGCGTGGCCAGCAGGACTAGGGAAGTGATCGTGCCCCTGTACTCAGCACTGGTGAGGCTGCACCTCGAATACTGTGTTCAGTTTTGGGCCCCCCACTACAAGAGAGACATTGAGGTGCTGGAGCGTGTCCAGAGAAGGGCAATGAAGCTGGTGAAGGGTCTGGAGCACAAGTCTGATGAGGAGCGGCTGAGGGAGCTGGGGTTGTTTAGCCTGGAGAAAAGGAGGCTGAGGGGAGACCTTATGGCTCTCTACAACTACCTGAAAGGAGGTTGTAGAGAGGTGGGGGTCGGTCTCTTCTCCCAGGTAACAAGTGATAGGACAAGAGGAAATGGCCTCAAGTTGCGCCAGGGGAGGTTTAGACTGGGTATTAGGAAATGTTACTTCACTGAAAGGGTTATCAACCATTGGAACAGGCTGCCCAGGGAAGTGGTTGAGTCGCCATCCCTGGAGGTATTTAAAAGACGTTTGGATGAGGTGCTTAGGGACATGGTGTAGTGGTGGTCTTGGTAGTGTTAGGTTTATGGTTGGACTCAATGATCTTAAAGGTCTTTTCCAACCTATACAATTCTGTGATTCTGTGATTCTGAGTTCACTGATGGCTGGTGCTGCAGACACTTACACACGTGGGTGTAATGTTCCTTTGGGGCTCAATTCCCTTTTGCTGCTGGGCTGATCCTAGAGAGGTGTGACAGGGCAATTTGTTGATATCAGTCATTGCTAACCATACACAAACCACTCTGGACATAGTACTGGCAGAAGTGTTCAGCTGCCACAAACCCTCTCTTTATAAGGTGATAGGAAATTGTGCTCGGAAAGTCTGCTGCCTCTGCAAATCTTTGCTTTGCATGCAGCTCCATTTCCTGCCCACCTATTAGCAATCTAAACCAATGATCAAGAAACAAATGCATTTCTTATTTTCTCCTTTTTTCCAGATTTCAGAAACACTGATCCAGAAACTGAACCAAAACCTGGTCCATTTTGAGTTGAAGCCAGGGGTTCGAATCCTTGTCCATGCTGCCCATTTAACAGCAGGTCAGTATCCTCTTTCTGTGTACACTGTCTCTGTTGCTCTGTAGCACAGAAAGCAGTATATTCCTTGATAGTAGTAGTGTGCTGTCAGCTGTATTTTGTAACACTTCTTATTTTTATGTCACAATAACAACTCAGTGTATGGGCAGACATTAAAATGCCTGTTCCACCTCCCCTTTCTTTATCATGCCAAAAAGACATAGTGGCATTTGCATTTACAGGTTATCCTTTTGTTTACTTATGTGCAAGAATTTGCTGTTGTTGGAAATGCAGTATAACTAGCAGTAGAAATGCATACTTCTTGGCTGTGTCTGAAATATTCAACAGCTAAGCAGCGCTATGGCATATTCAGCCTGGATCACACAGTGCAAAGGTTACCAGCTAGCGTTAGATATATTCAGATATTCTGGAGTCAACAAACATTCAAAGCAACTAAGCACAGTTCAGAAGTTGTTCAGCTGTCTGAAAGACTAGAATCAATTTACATATGCACACACACAAGATTATGCAGTTAGGACTTTAACTAATCCTATCTCAAAATGAACCATCTCCAAGGTTCTGACATTTAATTATATGCATGTCCGTGTATTCTGCATGCTAAACCCTCATTTCACAGCACAGGCCCTGTTTAGCTGTTACAAGAGATGGGATGGACAAATCCGTACTCAGGATTCTTAGGAATTCCTCTTCTCCAGGAGCTGCTGATAATTCTGATCAGTTGGTGTCAGCTTCTTTTGCTAGCTTACAAACAAAAAGCCTCAGTTCACTTATACCAGCTTTTTATGGTACGAACAGGTCTGCCCAAGCTGGTGTCAGTCCATGTATTGCCTTGTCGATAAAGGGAAGGAGAAAGAGACTGTTATGAAAGGGTAGGGTGTAATGCACCTTAAGCAGAATCTTAGGGTGAATTGCTAATATCTGCCCTGGGAATATTGCTGCACGTTTCTGCTTTCCATTAGCTGTGGAACAGATGATCAGATGCTTACTTTTAGACATGTTAGAACCAAAGGCATAAAAAAGCAGAGATGTAGCACAGCTGATTAATCTCTACAGAAAAAAAAAAAAACCAAAACAAAACGCAACAGCTTGAGAAGTCAGTTTGACTTTTTTTTTCTTCTGTGGATTGTAAAAAAAACCCAAAAAAGCAATAGACGTATGACACAGAAGAATTGCATGACTTTACATTTAAGATTTAAATTAATATACATTTTACATAATAGTTGATATAAGGGAAGCAATCCTTGGTCTGAATTTTCAACAATGACCAGTGATAGTATACGTACTTTCAGAAAATGCTGAGTGCCCATGTCAGAAAAGAAGGCTATCTGAAAGCACCTTAATGTGAGCTTCAAATGTGGATTTACCTGCAATTGCTCACAATTTTTGAAATTTGTTTCTGTGCATTTACTCTGCCAATGCACATGGCTGTTTTCCATTTTGGTCAATGTTCATTGAAGTCAAGATCAAATCCCAAATGAACGTTTAGAAATGACTCCTCTGGCCCTGAATATCCTGTAAGCCTTTTCTAATAAATTATACTTACAATCACATTACATATTCCTGGGAAAGGCTCGTCTTTACCTCTTGCTACTGAAGGAACATTCCTGATTTCATGTAGTGGAAACAGATGGCCTTTAAAATCACATCTCCAGCCCTGCATTTAATACAAGAGGGACCTGAATCTGAGTTTTGTGTTGTATGTCGGAGCCTCCACAGCTTCTTGGAGAGGAATTCGGAGCATCTCTGCATGAGGGAGTGCACAGGGTCCCCAGCTACTGCATCCATGCTAAGAGCTGGCTAAAAGCTGGGTAGCTCCAGTCCCAAAGCCAGATAGTTAGTGGAGGTACTGTAGCACTTTTCTGGGCTACTAAACCTTGTCTGCTGCCTTCCGTGAAACAAAAGGCAGGGCCTATCAGTGTGGCATACTGCCATGCTAAATACCAGTATGGCCTCCGGGCACACGCTGGCCTATTTCTTGCTAGCTCAGGCTGAAGCAGAGGGTGCTCGGCTCAGACATCCTGTGTAAATACTTGATCCTTGTGCTCGCCAAAAATGCACATTTTTATTCGTATTTATGCACACACTAGGAATGAGTACTTTTTGTCCATAATAGAGTGGAATGAGTACTTTTTGTCCATAATAGAGTGAACACTCATTTGTCCTGCAAGGTAGGCTTTGTTGTACTTCCCTTCAAAGCCGCTGGTGAGATGTGAGTGACCGCGGTAACTGGCTTCACAGTGTCCTATAGGAACACTATAGGATTTTATCTCTTGCAGAAATATGATTCTGTAAGAGTGCAAAATGAGCCTGGACTGCCAAACTAGATATTAAAAAGCCCAGAGAGTAGCCACTGTGAGGTCTTTGAGGGAATATGGCTCCTTATCAAGGTGCAGAGCTCATGACTCAGTTCCCTGTCCAAATAAAAGGTCCAATTTCATGACATCAAAACTTGGGAAAAGTTTAGAATTTGACAAAACGCCAAAAGAGAGATTTGCTTTGCTGCTGAAAACTATTGTTTTGGTTGTCAAAGAAGAAGAAAAATTGTCCTTTTGAAATGCAAGCTTTTATAAAAAATTAAATAAAATAAAGCAGGGAAACCTGGAACACAGGCCAGCACCAGAAGCAGTCCCTAGAAAACACAGTCCAGGGGGATGCACATGGCCCAGAGGTGCTGCTCTGGTCTATAGTATCCCTTCTTTCCCAGCCTTTCCACTATGACTCTGTGTTGGACTCCTGGCAGGTATGGGCTGTAGTTGAATAAAACACAAAGCTCAGCATGCGTTTATGTAAGTGCATAGATACGTATATGTATATGTACGTCTACATTTATGTACCCATGCCTCAGTGCACAGGTATGTTCCTCCCTGTGTGTGTGCCTGGTCATGCACAGCAGAAATTTCTGCAGCAGAGGAGCTGCAGGGAACAAAAGTGCAGGTATCTAAACTAGCTTGGTGTGGATATTCAAGCAGAACCTGTAGAAATGAGCCTCTGTTTCTTTGTGTGTGTGTTGTATGTGAGCATGTGCGTTCCCTGGAGCACAGAAGAATGACAGGCATTGGGCTCAGCACATTTCACACCTCCTTCTTCTTTGTTCAGGCCACACTGGAGGAAGGATTAATTTATGGCAATTATGGACAACAGATTGCAATCCATTCATCATGTTCATTCCTTCTTCTCATGAAAGAAAAAATAAACTAATGTCCCCAACCTAACAGACAACAACCTCAACTCTAAGGCAGAGTAAAATATGCCAATATTCCTCACAAAGCAGTTAAATAGCTGTTTATTACCCGACTGTCAACGCAGCATTATAACAAGAACACTGAGTGAAGCTGAGCCTGCATTGGTCAGAGCGCCATTTTGTCATCCCACAGAACTGCAGAGACCCACAAAACACAGATGCAAAGGGGACACAGTGGAGATGCAAAAGGAATTCATAATAACAAATCATTTCATCCTGGTGCCTCACCTTCCTGAGGATAGCCTGCTTGATGTGGGAAGGAGAAGCTTTTTCACTTCTCTTTGCAAATTTTGGCTTTATCAGGCTGGGTGTGACAGCTGAAAACGTGTGTGCCTGTGATGTGTGTGCCTGAGTAAGTATTTGCTTGCGTGTGCATGTTTTCTTGTATCTTCTGGCTCTGGTTTAGGATGGGTCTGTTCAGTGCACGTGAAGAAGGGCAAGAGAAAGAGGATGTGTATGACAGCGGTTCAAGTTAACTTTCCCTGCCTTGCGGAGGAAGGCATTACCTACACCTTCTTCTGTGTGTAAAGCCAGATAGAGGCAGTCAGTGAAGATGTATCTGCTGCGTGCATTAGCTCTGTGTAATGGCACAGCTACAGCTGCATGTCTGTCTGCGGTATGTTTTATTAGTGTCTACATGAACAACTGAGACTATTGGGCCTATGTGTGTCCCTTTTTGGATGCTAGATGCCTTTCTGTTTGTGTGTGTATATGAGTGATGGAAACTCTCTATTTGATACTATTTACTTTGTATTTCTGGGAAAGCCATGCTTCTGGACCTTTTGTGTGGCCTTATTTTGCAAGGGGCTATGAAAAGATGGTGAGCAAAACTCCAAGGAGAAGCACAGAGAGACTTTTTGTTTGATTAGGGTTGGTTTTGGTGTTTTTTTTTCCTTGAAACTCCATTCTCTTGCATGGAAGACTTGTGGGAGAGAAAGCAGGCCACCAGAGGAAAAAGAGTAGAACACGTTCAGAAGAGCAGGAAAGAGATAAAGGAAGAAACTGAAAAAGTCAGAGGTGTGAGAAGAGCTTGCCATGATAAGGCATGGATGCTGAGGCAGTGTCTGTGAAGGGCACTGCACTTCTGGTCGGGAAGGAACAGGACTGAGCAGAGAACAATACATTTGGTGAGCATTGTTGCTTCAGTAAAATTGAGGAGCCAGTTGCTCATTATTCACTATGCATTGGGAGCTACCCAAACTAGCTCTAAGCAAAATAGAAAGTCAACATGACAAGTTAGCCTGTGAGTAGCTCCAGGATTGTCCAGAAAATGCTAGTTTTGGTACCCAAGTGACCTCATTTGCAACTACCTTAGGTAATTGTCTGCAATATGAGAGAGTATGTTTCAGGCAGTCCTCTAATAGGCCAGAGAAGAGAGGCCTCTAAGGAGAAAACTATGGGACTTCACATCAAGGGGTAGATTGAGCACCACAAGTGGTCTGAACCCAGGTTTCTTCCCAGGTGGATTAGAAAGTGAGAGAAGCCCTGGAGACGTGTGGACAGATGAGGCCTGCTACAAGTGCAACAAGGGGAGAATGGACTATGTTTCTGGATGGAGCAACTTTCACTCCAGGCTGGGGGTGGCTCTAACCTTCTTCACCTCTCTTGCAGCTCCCCTGGTGGACCTCACTCCCAGTCACAGTGGTTCAGCTATGCTCATGCTCCTCTCTGTCATTTTTGTGGGACTAGCCGTGTTTGTAATCTACAAGTTCAAAAGGTATGATTCTCCCTGAGCCCTTTCCTTCTCCCCGTTGCTGCCTTTCACTGAAGTGTTTGGGGTTTGTTTTGCTGGGTTTTCTTTTTCGCAGTGATTTGTTTCTTGATTTGTAAAAGCTGATACTACATCATCTGCCAGAGTACCCCACAATGATGGTTTCTGTTAATGTTTTAGGAAGATTCCTGGCCTTAATATATATGCACAGATGCAGAATGAAAAAGATCAAGAGATGGTCAGTCCAGTCAGTCAGAGGGAAAGCATACCTAATGTCCCTCAAAGTGAGCTGATGAGCCCTGAGCAACTAGTAGATGAGAAGTTGGAAGTCCAGCCCATAGGTAAATAATTTGCAGCATCCCACAGCTGGTCAGACTCTGACTTATAATTGGCTAACCCTTTTCTCAGCCTCCCTCCTTCCCATATTCCTGCACACTCCTCCTCCCATCCTCTTCTGCTGCAGCATTAGTTTTGCTACAAGAACTCTTGCTAACTCTTCCATCTCCCTTACTTGCCATGTGATGAAAGGGAGGGGAACAACTTCAGGCTTTTTCTCTCTCCTAGTTGCTCTATGTAGATCCCTCCCCCTTCCCAAAAATCCTGCCGGCACTTAACTTGCGCACTAAGGCAATTTAATTTATTTTGCTGGGGCTGATATAGTTGCGGGGCTAAACCCCACATCCAGGAGAACTTCAGCCACCCTCACCTGGAACATGGAGGTGAGCAGGTGATTTGGTAAGTCAGATCTAAAAGCTAAATATTTGTTGATGTTTTGACTGCTGTGGCTTTTGTGCTGTGCCAGACCTTGTTGCCAGCAGTAATGCTAGCCTAGCTGATTCCCAGAGAAATCGAGCAAAACCTGGGATCTCAGCGTTGGACAGCTGGGTTTGCCCTCAGGCTGATTCCTCCCACAGGCCCCTGTGGTTGAAAATTTGCAAAGCAGGCTTTCATAGGACCTAAAGTGAATAGACTTGAAGCACGCATACTGGGATCAGTCACACATTTGCTCATGCTTATATGTTTTCTGTTACCCCGACTACAGTAAAAGTGTTGGGATGGAGCAGGGAGGTTTCAGCCTGGGGACATGTTCTGCTAAAGCCAGCATTGCTTGGGCATTGCTCAGCTTTGCTTGTGAGGTGACAATTCTGCAGGCTCAGACCGGAGGTACAGTACAGGACCCCTGCAAATAAGGACATGGACCTATTTTAGAGGAACTAAAGTTTATAGCTGTTTTGACTTAGATGGGAGTGAAGCATAGTTGTAACTGAGATGCTTATTTGCACAATTTCATCAGCTTAACCAAACCTTAGATCCCACCTGAGGATGTCCCTAAAATGTATGGGAGTGTTTGCTAAAGCAGGCTTGGAGTCATAGCTACTGCAGAGAGGGAGCAAGGGGAAGGGCAATTAAAGGAGGGAATGTGACGTGCTAAGATTGCGGCCTGCGAAACAACCTGGGAGGAAAAAGAAGAAAGTCTCTTGATGAAACTGATACCTAAGCTGGAAACCCCACTGCAATCAATACTGGTCTCTCCTCACCTGTTCACTAAGGAGAGATCTGGTAGCTATTAAAAGCTTTTAAGCAGCTATTCATCAGCAGACCTGGACATCCCTGCTTAGCAGAACACAGGATGGAGTGAGGGGACCAACCTTCCCATGTGGTGTTCCCCATACAGAGCAACCCCAGGCCACAGTCCAGAACCCAAGGAAAGGAAATGCAACCAAGGTAGTCTGGACAGAGGACTTCCAAAAGGCTTGTGGATCACCAAGAGGTTTCAAGCCAAGACCCGGAGCGGTGGGTCCTAAACTTTAACAATTCTTTTTTTTTGTTTGTTTTTTGGTTTTTTTTTTCTTTTTTTCTTTTTCCCCCAGAAGCCTCCAAGGCAAAACTGATGTAAGATGCTAAGGGAGAAACACCCAATTTCAGGTCAGGAAATCTCTTTCTAGAGTTAGATGGGCTTTGAGCTTCCCCTTTCTAAAAGAATGTAATGACTGTGGTTCATGCTGTTCCAGGGGTAGGGAAACACGTTTTCACAGGTCACTCAGACTGAAGCAGCAAGACTCAGTCACATCCTAGCTCTATTCAAGGTACCTTCAAAACTGCTCTTACTGGTGTTGGAAACTAAACCCTTGATGCCTCTAGGACAAGTGTAATCAAAAGCCAATTTTGGGGGTAGGTTTTCATTTGGTGTAACTATAGCATTTCTGGCTTTCTACAATAGCCAGCATTTTGTGTATTTCTCAGCTGTGCTACTGGACACTGTATTGAACCAGAAATTGGCCTTTTATAACTCTTTGGTTTGCACCTGTAACTGCACTAGTGAGCACAAAAGGTAAATGTGTGGCATACATAGACTCAATTCTCTATCAAAAGGAATCAGTCCAACAAACTTCCTAAGAGTGTTTTTCCATCCCGTCAGTAAGATGAATGAGGAAACTGAATCAGAGCTCATTGACAAAATGAAAAGGTCTGGACCTAGGTGTGAACAGAATAGAAAGTGCAAAGGCTCTTCACTCTCCTATACAACCATGTCTGTTTCTGGAAATCAGCAATTTCTTTTTTAATGAGTTTTCTTTCTTTTGGGAAAACAAAGCAAGACTGTAATTGGGTGTTTCTCTTTTGTATGCTTGTCCAGAAGCCAGGTTTTTCAACCCCTTTGACTAACATTCAGGGATCCTTCCTTGGAGGAATCTGAATGATGTCCCTGGATCATTTAATTTTCTCTCCAAACTGTGGCAGCAAAAAAACACAGTTCCTGTTTTTTGGATGTGAGTGGTTTAGGCTCTTCTTTTGCAAATGCAAAGCTTAAGGTTATTTATGAAATCTCCAATACCTTATCATTGCAAATGAGTTACACATTTCCTCTGAGGACCTCAACCCCTCCTTCCCTCCACCCCTCTGCTCTGGCCTCTCCTTCTTCTGTTCAACATGGGTGAATCATCTTCATTAGCAAAAGAACAGGACATCACCTTCAGTGTTTTGAATGACAAGAAAACATTTCTGGGAAGAACGTGTCAGTCTGGAACAGTTGAATCCCAAAGGCCAGCAAGGTGATACCTTCAAACGTCTTCCTTGGCTAAACACACTTGTTATTTACTGACTCTTTTATTTTGTTCTTTCTTTGCCACAGGAAGTATTTCCACAGCTGCTGAGCCCCAGAGCACAAAAGAAATCCCTACCTATGTAAATGGTTGAATTGAGGACACCGATGTATATCTATATCTAAAAAAAGAGGAGAGCTCACTGCATTTGGACTTTTTAATTCTTCAGATGACAAAGGGTTTTTAGCTTTAAGCCTGTGCATGTGGACATTATACTGAGACCATAGTGGAACTGCATTGTACAGGTGTTCAATTTTAGTGGGGGGTGGGGGGAGAGGAACTGGTACCACTATTCACTCCTGCGGCCCTTCCCCTCACCCCTCCACTCTCTTTTTTCTGATCTGTCTCTAATTTGTAGAAAATTCATAATGATATAGGCCAAGAATATGCATGGGGGTCTCTTCTTTAGGGAGAGGGGTGGGCTGGGATGTGGGGGGAGAAGGGCTGGGGGAGGTGGGAGGGGGCCTTTAGGGTTCTTGGCTTTAGATTTAACTGCTCTTTTAGCACTTTGGGCTGCGGGAGGGCTAGCCGCCCCAGCAGACTTTCATAGGACACACAAAAAATCACACTGGAATTTAAAGGCACTGAAAATATTCTTGGTCAGTCTGGTTTATGTCTTTGTTTGGACTCTGCCCTTTGTTCCTCTAGCTGCAGCTGCTGCCCGTGCCCCACGGCTGCGAGGAGGCTGAGTGCGAGCGTGGGTGATCCCAACCGCAAGGCCAGGCTCTTTCTTAAACAGCTTTTTTAGCCTACTCACACCAAGGCATCCCACTGATAGCACTGTTGAAAGATAACTTTTTGCCTCCTAACCTTGAATGGAACAGAAGTAGCATGCATTACAGGCAGGGAGATCTGTCCATACTGCACTTGTAGGAGGTTATTGCCAGCATGAACTTATACTGTACTTTGTACCAGCCTTACAACTTCAATTTTGGCTAAGAGAAAGCCCTAGTAACACCCTCAGCTGCATTTAGTGCTCATGTTTGGATTTGTCTGGGGAAGTCCCGAGAGATCTCTGCCTTTTGGGAGTCACCCCAAGGCCTGTCAATTTTTTGAAAGACACTTTGTCCATAGAATAGGGAGCAGGGAAAGGTCTATGTGCAGTTTTCTGTGGCCTTCTTGGCAACCCCCCTTGGCTGCAGATCTGCACACTCCTGCCACTCTAGGCAGAGGAGGGAGAATAAAGGAGGATTTGGCCTGAGATTGTTGTCATGCATTTTGAGCCCCAGCACCACAAGACCACTCTTGTACAAGATTTGATTTCTTACCAATAACATAAGCTCGATTCTTACACTGCAACTAGAAATGAGGCTGCAGGACATGTTCACGTAGACTATGCAAGGGAACAGCAGGAAAGTAGGCTTAGCATACCTCAAACAAGTCCTCCCAAGACACTGGATATCTGGCTGAAGCCTAACCTGTGGTCATCACAGCTGTTGATTTCCAACCCAACTCAGGTAAACCTAGCACCAGGATTTTGGTTTGAAGTACAAAGAGAGAAAGACAGTAACCAATGTACGCTTACTTAACTATGTTAGGTGAAGGCAAATAGAGGCCAGTTCATAATCGGTGTAGCACACTTAGGAGGCACCCTGATTTCTGACATGAGTGGGTTTTGTTCAGTAGACATTGCACACGGCAACCTGAGTCAAAAACAGGAGAAAGCAGCGTGGTAGGCATTGCCCAGAGTCCTGGGGAACGGGTTTGGTGGTGGTGGTGGTGGGTTTGAATTTCTCTGTCACAAATTGGGCACAAGCCCGAACCAACCTACTTGCTGGCAAAGAAAAAAGTGATACCAAGTGTAAGAACATTAGACACGTAGTAGTTAAAGGATAATCACATAGAGAGTCCTCTGCCTCTTTCTGAGTTTCTCTGAAGACAGACAGAAACACAGCAGTTTGTATGGCTTTGCTATTGTCTTTGCAACTACAGCTTTAAGAAAGATGGGAAAGTTTTGGCAGCAACTGTATAATACTCCCCACTGAAGTCCAACATTAGCCAACTTATTTTTATAGTAAGCCAATCAAAAAGTTTTCTTATAGTGTTGGAACTATTTCTAATTTTAAAATTACTTTTTTTGATGTACTTTTTCATCTTCTTTCTCCCTTTCGTTAAATACAATGTAGCGTAATGTATAATTGCTATTGTTTATTGCTTTTACAGTCATATTTATTAAACAGATTATGTCTCTAAATGAAGGCCATTGGTTTTATTGCTCATTTTAGCTCTCTGTCCCTGGTTGGGATCACTAACGACACTAAAACGGTAGGAAGATAACTTCAAAAAGACAAGGGTGTTCAGTAGAAGTGGGAGAGGGTGGTGATAGCATGCTTCTGAAAATATAGTTCCTAGAAGCAGGATGATAATATGAAGGTAACTTTCTCAGCCCTCAGTCAAATTGCTTTATAAAGTAAAGCTTGATACTATGATCTCCATTTTATGGATGGGGAAGCTGAGGGATGCAGAGGTGCAGTGCTGTTTTTCTGGTTTCCAAATAGTCAATGGCAGAGCTCTGAGCAGCTCCCTGGACCTCCAGCTCCATTCCCTGCTCATGGTTATCCCTCCCCATGCACCCTGGTAAAAGTTCCTTTAAAGTGGCTTTTTTGACTACCCTTTTGCCAACACTGATGAATAAAAGTTTAAATTATTCGCATTACCGATTAATCAGGTTTTACATGTGAAGAAAATGAAGCATAGGAAGTTTCTGTCAGCTTGCCAGATGACAGTGGATGCATGTTGCTGAGAAAAAGAAAGAAAACATAGCTTCTCTGCTTTTCAAGTCAGGATGCAACCACCAGATCGTTCTGCCTCTTATAACTGGCTCCTGGTTCAGTTCTCTAGCCTTTTTTGAGCCCCTGGCATAAGAAATTATACACAGATAGTAAAAGATCTGGGGTTCAGGCATCATCAACAACCAAGGCTGTGGTATCGCATGTCAAGTCCAGGAATAATGAGTTTGTTTGTGGGAGGAGTGTGTAGTTTTCACATCCTGGGCAAATCCCAGTATAATTACAATTACCAGCCTAAAATGTTAAAGCGGACACTGCAGCCTTTCGTCACCTTTAATTCAGACTTAATGAACGGCTGGCACAGCCATGGCCATAGTGCAGGTGACTCAGAGACGTGTGTGTAGACGTAATCTGCTTTTATAGTTTAAGTGCCCACCTGAATTAGCAGGCATCTGTTCTGGCCATAAACGGTAAGTCTGGTTTTGGCAAGCATCTCTAAAGCATTTTCAGATCATTTTCTTCAGCTTGTGTGTGTCCTGAGGCAGAGACTGATTATTATTTGTAGTTGTTGTTTTCTGGTTTGTATAACAACACAGTGATGCACTGCTAATGGCTGAACACTGAAACAATAAACAAAGAGTATACCAAATACTTATAAAATCCAATATGAATTTTCTCTGAGGATATTATCATACCTTGAGAGAATAAAAAAAGTGAATTATCCTTTGTCAGAAAGAGCAGAGAGTAAAAATATGGTTAAAAACTCAAATAAAATATTTTCCTAATTTGTTGTTGATTCTCTACCATCATCTTAACTACCAGAACACAGACATATGGATGGGACAGACATATTGGCTTCAGAGAGATTTATACTTCTCCACCTAGCAGCACATTTAGGCTAAGATGCTGGATTGCCTTTCCTGGAAATCAGTAGGTGTTGGTGTTTAAATACTTTTGAGGATCTGGGCCTCAAACAATTGCTTGCTGTTAATATGTGGCCACGTTTAATTGCTTAAACTTCTGCTG
This sequence comes from Mycteria americana, assembly GCF_035582795.1. Lineage (NCBI taxonomy): Eukaryota > Metazoa > Chordata > Aves > Ciconiiformes > Ciconiidae > Mycteria > Mycteria americana. The sequence goes on from NC_134370.1 coordinate 13,332,343, forward strand.
GAAAGCAAGACTCTGAAAGCACTGGCTGAAATGCTTATGCAAATGAAGCAGCAATTTCCAGTGACCCTAAATGAACCCTGTCTTGGTCCTGTCAACTTCTGCTGAGAATTTCTGACAATTGCATTTAGTCTAGTACCTAGAGCAGATAACAAGGGATTAGTACTTTATCTGTGTGCTGTCGTCTCTCATTGAATGCATGGAAAGTTTCCTTGCCACATTATATCTCTAGGTATATTCAGTGTTTTGAACATTACCCCTGGTTGCAGAGCGACCATGTTCATGACGTTAAAAAAGAAAACTTTATTTTCCTTCAGTTAATGAGATGCCATCCTTGCATTTCTCCATGAAACAGAATAGTAAAACATGTGAATAAATAATACTTGAGCTAGAACAGATCCTTTTAGATTAGAGTGTTGGTATGATCCTGGCCATAATACTCAGAAAAAAAGACTGAAGTCAAATTGTTTTCTGATTGATAAGATCAAAGTGCTATCATGTACCGAGTCATCAGCCTAAGAGACATGTTTCATCTGCAGTTTTAACTTTAGCTTTTTCTTTTCCTTTATTTCCTACTGGGGAATGTGGCTATCTATTACTGTTCACTGTGCTGACAGCGGGACCTAGAGGAAATCTGTGTTGTTATATATTCCTCAATGTGAGAATTTCACGATGTCTTCCTTGTTGTTTGCATTGTGGTACAGCCATGCCAGTGCTAGGTGCTATATGCACATAGGCAGTAGAGGTGACATGGTAACTGGATAAAATGAACAAAATAAGGGAACAAGTTTTCTCACCTCTGTATGGCAGACGATTGAGTCTCACATTGTAATCTTGGGGCATTTGGACAAGTGGACCTTAACCAGGCCTTCTCTACATGAAAAAAACCTCAGCACTGTGTATGAGAGCTCTGAATGAGATGGACAGCCCAATATCTAAATAAGCCCAACATCTGAACAGCCCAACTCAATATAGGATTAATGATTTGCATCCTAGGAGGTACAGAGATGTGTAGGAGACCAGCTTAGGGCAGTAGCTCCATGCTGTTCTGTCTCTGCAAAGGCTTGCTTTCTGCTGGGATAAGTTAGTGAGATTTGAAGTTTGTGCTAATTTATGTTCTGTTTTCTCTAGAGAGAGTAGCATGACTAAAATACATCCAGTCAAATATCTAAGCTTGACTCTAAGTGCTTAGACAGTAGGGCCAGGCGTGGGTTTGTATAATGAACTCCCACCAAGCTGTAACAGCCTAGCCACGTGTAAGCAGAGTAGGAGCCAGACAACTGTTGGATTTCCTCAACTTCTTTGAGGCTGTAGCACATCCAGCCACTTTGGATGCAAGGATCATTAACAGTAGCCAGGATATTGCTTATATTGTGCTTCATATTTAAATTAATTGTGTAGAAGGATCCCAACCAGAATCATTAATCTGACATGCGAGGTGCCACCAAACTGCAGAGAAAATAAGCTACAATCCCAAAGTTTTGTAGTTATAATCTTTTATGGAGAAGCCCCGAGAGACAAAGATGCAAGAGAAGGAATGTAGCAAAGCTGGTGAGAGGAGAGTCATGATTGTCCGCCTTTGGTAAAACACAGATGCAAGAAAAACCCCTCCCTTTTTCTAACAAAATCCTCCTCCAGCCTTCCCTAGACAACGTTGGATGTGGTGGTGTTTCTGGGACTGCAGCTACCCTGGCAAATAATTGCTCCCCAGCCCGAAAGCATGGGCCGCCCGTCCCATGGACCGTGTCGTTCCTTATCGTGCCCCCCAGAGGCAGCTGGAGGGTCGAGCTCTGAAACGCTAATTGGACTGACAGCTGCCTCCGCTCTTGCTGCCTGCTGCAAAAAGATGAATAATGCATGCAGCACATTTACATGTAGTGTTACAAAGTGCTTTAAGGGAGAAACCCTTCGATTATTAACCCTGCCTGCATGGGAGCAGCATCCTTATTCTGTCACTGCAGAGAAATCCTGAACTGAGGGGCTGAACCCTAATCTCCACACCAGAAGGGTCTGGGATGCAGCGCGTCGCCATCCCTCCGCACGTGCGGTGCCCTCCAGACTGAGGGTCCCTCTTGGGTCTGAGGCAGTCTCAGTGCAGAGTCCTGCTCTTGGCATTTAGGCTGAAGCTGGAAACCTTCCTTAACCTCTGTAGGAGATACGGATATTACACGGACTGCCCATTTTAAGTGGTTCCTGCCTGATGTCACCTCAGGTGAGTGGATGAGACTCAGCAGCGTAGAGAAGTGGATGCTGTACATTGTGTGGAACATTTACACCAGGTATTTCAGAACAAATAACTTTTTCTCCCACTTCCCACACTTGCTTAGTCCCACCCAGGGAGTGCGAGATTCAAAACACTGTAATCCTCCTTCCTGCTCCCCTGCAGCTACATGTCTATAGCAGAGACCTGAGGTTTCTTCCCTTCCTTCTGTGGCCTTATGTGCGAGGTGAAGCTGTTTGGTCTGAGCTGCAAGCCCCTAACCAGCTGCACCAAGGCATGTCTCCGGAAAGCGCTTGCTCAAGAGACCCAGAAGAAACACTAATAAATGTAAAAAACAAAATCCTTCTTCAGACCCTGCTGCAGAGCCACAGGACTGGAGAGACTGACCTCTGAGACATTGATTTCTTGAAAAAAATCTCGGAGTGAGCTGTTCATGGAATAGGTTTTCCCCTGCCGCTGCGTTGGTTTGTGTAGATAAAAGTGTTTTCCACTACAGATGAATTTGCAGGAGTATTGTTTGGTTAATTATTTATGTTCCATTAGTGACTAGAGGCCCTGGCACTCTCAACTGTCACAGGATGAAAGACAACTTGCATCCAAAATAATTTGCAGTTCAGGGAGGAAATTTTCGAAGCCACAGAAAGCAGTTAGTTTCCTAGACGATGTTTACACTTTGAAAAACAGTTCCTTAATGGACAAGCGAGAGGCCCTTCCTGAGTCTAGAAACTTCTTTTCTTCCCTTGAAGTCCTAAAATACAGCAGTTGGGTTATTAATCTCACTTGCCATGACATTTAGCTAAGCCTGAACCAGGGTCAGAGCCAGCATGCCTGTCGGAGCTTGGATGTGGTTGCAGAGGAAAGCTCTGTAGTTAGGCTGCCAACAACGCCCCATCAGAAAGGCTGACCTGACCATCTGCTTTGAGTCATTTTTCATTACTGGATTTTTTTTCCCATGTCTTCATGCCACATCGACCTGAAAACTTACTGTGTTGCCTGCTGCTGTGGGCCTTCCTCTCATTTCATGAGGGTACCCAAAGACTTAGCCCACAGCCTTCAGCTGACCTTGGTGTTTGTCTGTAAAACAGAAGCACTCATTTCCTTTACAGTGTTTTCTTAAGGTTCCTCAGCCCTTTGATACAGTTACAAGAAGAGCTCATTTCTTCTAAGGCACAATCAGGGTTATTGGAGTTAACTTCATGGGAAAATAAACACTGGTTTATTTTCAGCAACACTTTGTTGCTGAAACTCCTCAAGCACTCAGTGTATGTTATGATATAGAAGGATTACATTTAGCACCTCTTAACAAAAATGAAATTATGATCCCTCCCCAGCAATCTACTTTACTTTCCTGTTAATCTAAACATTTTTATTAATTAAAAGCAATGATTATTTTCCCTGTAATTATTGCATACTTTTTTTCTAATTTCAAAGAATGTTCTGGTTTCAAGGAGAAATTTACCTTCAGTCTTTAGTTTTACTTGAACTTTTCCTTCATCTATATAATACTTCTCCTAATTATTATTTTTAATTGAGATGATAATGCAGAAGGCAGTCAACATTATTTGTTGACTTGTTTGAACTAGATTCTAAAAATAGATTATTGTATTGGCTCCCTTTTGAAATTCTGATTTCCTCATTGTGCGTAGCAAGATACTAGTGTGCATTTTTCCAAAACTTGCAGAAAAAGAATGCCCCAACTCTTGAGAAACAAATAGATAACAAGGAGAAATGATGAGTGCTTCTAGCTCTGGAGTTGGATCCCATTTTCAGATCTTATTATCTTTTCCCTATTATTCATGAAAAATCATGCACAAATTAAATGATAGTGAAGCTAAGAATGAACAGCTGGGGAAATAATAATAACACAAAGTTCTCTTTTTTTCTCCTTTTTCCTTGATGGTGCCTGAAAGAGCATTAACGTGTCTACAAAGTATCTCTACCAGCTACCTGCAAACACCTGCTGGTTGGATTAACTGGACACTAGCTAGCCTTTGACTTTGGCATCTTTGAATATTTGAGTGCTTTTCCAATGGCCTGTAAAGTGTACAGTTAAAAGGAGACTTTTAGAAGCATACAGAGGACCCTTTGTGTGAATTCTAGTCATATTTTTCAAAGAGCTGAAAAGGCTTTCTTTTTCTTGAAGAACAGATGACTTTAAAAGATTTGTTATAAGCCCAGCCTTGAAAGACCATCAAAGTTGTCAAGGCCTATTGTCATACAGAATTTGGCAGCAGATCTGAAAGATGAAAGTATTTACCTTGTGAGCGTTTCCACTTGCATGGACTTATTAGCTTATTTACAACTTGATCCTGAGTGCTTGAACCCAGGATGGAAAAACTGTAGGAATAAACCCCACTACTCAGGTGCAGCATGATGTTGGCATACCTAGACCTCTGCAGAAAGAAAGGAAGGTGACTCCATGGCAAGAGACAGTCCTGGGAGCTACCTTTCCCTCCTGTAATCCACAGGAATCCCTTTCCTCATTGTCTTGCCAGGTCTTGCTCTGATACGATGGCCTGAGATGGCAGGGAACCTGATGTGGTGGTTCATGCAGTCCCTTCCCATCCTATATCTTCCCTGCTATCTTCTCCACAGGCTATCTTCTCCTTTGTCACAGGCATCATAGCTGAGCAATTCTCAGCTGGGAGAGGGGCAAAAGGGAGGGAATGGAGAGATGTAGCGAGGGTAGAGAGTTTTGTAGCAGAGTTGTATTTCTGTGTGAAACTTTTTGGCATTCCTCCAGCCTTGGCGTAGGCAGCTGTGTCAATAGGTAACCTTAGGAAGGACCAATACCATTTTAGATAACCATTGCAGTGGAGCAAACCCTCAGCTAAGGTAAGATGGTGAAGGCAGTGAATCATACGGAGAACAGCAGCACCAGGTCCAGCTGAGGAAGTTCAGGCATGCAGCTGAAATGGTTCTCAGGAAAGCTCCTTTAGCCGGGAAGACTCAGAGGTGCCCTCTCTATTAGAAGTGCTGCCTGGAGTTCAATACCCCTTGTTCACCTACCAGAAACCCTATCAGCTAATAAATTGTGTCACTAATTTCTAACACTGCTACAAAGTCTTCCACAAAGCTGTTCCCAAAGGCTCCTGCTGAGAAGACTCCTCCCCTATCTTCCCAAGCTGATCCTCATTTATTGCTGATTAACTGCTAAGACAGCAACACAGAGGAGTATAACACAAAACCCTCTCCATATACATTGGAAATGCCTCATTGCTGTGTTTTTAACACCAGATATCTTATTTTTTTAAAAAAATGAAGTGACATTGGAGAAAGCTAAATAAACCCCCAAACAATCTGTCACATTCTTCTTAAAAATATTACTATTTTATTGAGAAATCAGAAACTGTATCTTTTCATAAAACAGTTCCCATTTTTTTTTCCTAAGACAGCATCTTAAAGCCTTTTAGAAGACACTTACAACACAGAGGAAAAAATAAAAGAGCAGTTACCTTTATCAGAAAATTTTACTGGTAAATATTGCCAGAATGCCTCACCTTCTGAATCTTGTTCAGTCCTAAAACACCAACATATTAACAGTTTGTAGATTTTGAGATAAGTAAAATACCATCACTATCAATAGTATGTATAAATGCAGCCAGAAGGTTCCTCCAAGAAAATAACTCTGAACACTGCAGATGATTATTAGCAATTTTTTTTGTTTGTTTGATTAGCGTTCTCAGTTGCTGCAAACATGGTCATGATTATCATATTAACCAGCAGACGTGTTAATTACCAAAACAGAAACCTGCAGGTTACTACTGGATTGAAGTTAGTAAAGAATCCCATTCTTTATTAAATTCATTAGAATATTTCCTTAGCCTGAAGACTCATAAGTAGATCTTGTTTTTAAAATCCCTTTCAGCCAAATAACCACTTAACTAATTTCAAATTAAATATCTTAGTCAGGATTTGAAATTATTCAGTCTTCTCAGGGAATTGCATTTGAATATTATTATAATATCATCTAGGGAAATGTTTTCTTCCCAGCAATGAAAAGAAAAAAAAAGTATATAAAACATTCTTTTAAATGGGATTTTAATTTATTTTTCTGAAAGTGAATTCAGCACTTGGCCACCTTGGAAACCAGCATCCTTCAGTTACCTACAGACTAAGCACTAAGCCCTGTTCACATCACTAGATCAATGCACCTACCTCATAATTTGCAACATCTATATCTTTGTTTTTCACAAATGCTCCGTCACTGCTGGAAGACCAAACTGGTGTTATCTCTTTCAATGGATAGTAAATTTTTCAACGAATTATGTTTTTGGGAGAGGAGAAACAACACTGTATAGTCATTTGAGGGAAATTCTGCCAGGTGTTTTTTCCAATTTTTTTTTTTTCAGTTTTTAGTTTCGTTTTGAATATGTTGGTTTCACTGGAATGGAACATCTCTGTTTCTCTTCACTGAGCTTTTTTATTCACCAGAGCAGAACAACAGTGAAAAATCCGTCTACCTCTGTTGCTGAGATGTTCATAGCAGCTGGCAGTGTTTGCTACAGAGGGCTCAGCAGAGCACACATGAGTCTGTCCAGACCATTCTCTGCTATTTTGAAGTGCAGCAAAGACAGTTTAGCTCTCGGTCTGAGATCTGCTCCTAAATAATGAGGAATCTTCTGGAACTCTTAGGAGGAATCTTCTAGAACCCAGTGATGCAGGCAGTAGGGTTGGGAAGCCCTTCTGGACGGGCCCGTGAAGCCCTGCAGATGCAGTACTTTGCTGTGGGACACTCTGGGGTCAGGTCTGCATCGATGCACTGACACGGGCAGGGCTCAGAGCCAAAGGGAAATGCAGGTAGGTTCCCATAGTTTTGTTTTTCTCCTGTATGGGTGCTCTGTTTTCCCCAATTCTTCCATCTCCTGTTGCGGTTATACCACAAGACATCAGCCAGCAAGGATGGTCCAGGGTTGTTTCAAGAAAGGCCTTTTTGTAAAGATGCTCCTAAGGCAGGTGGACTTCGTAGGCAAGCCGAGCTCATCCTGATTTCAGACTTATCCACCAGGGCAATCAGGGCATGAGGTACCAGCTCTTGCTGGTATCCCCTTTCTCAGCTTGCTCCTGCTTCCAGCCAGCAAAGACAGTGAAGATGAAGTGATTAAGTCTTGAGCACTAAAAAATCAGAAACCAGAAAATTTCTGTCCAATTCCTGCTTTGAGCTTAGTGATGTCTAGCTGAGCTGGGAGATTTCCTTTAGAAAGACATCTATTCTTAATTAAAGCATTTGTGTCTTTTTGGTATAAAGATTCACTTTCAGAAGAAAGTGAATTATGCAAGAAAATAAAAAGTATTCTACAGGGTTCTTTGGAGCTTTCTCATGACAGAAACCTCATTCACTAACCTGGTAATGAACAAGAGCACAGAGCTCCCCTTTCCTCTACCATTGCAGCTATATGCAGGAAAGATGAGTCTCTGGAAGAGGTCTGGAAGCCACCAGGACTTGTCTGAGTTTGAGCACAGATGGTAATGGCATAACATTTTTTTCCATTTAGTCTAATGACAGAGCAGGAATAAAAAAAAAAACCAACCAGTGGAAGAGCAATTTGGAAGCTAAACTTTAGGGATTCACATCCAGAAGGAATCTATCAGTGTGAATTCACCTGCTTCTAGGGTTGGGCTTTTTTTACATGTCCTGGATTTGTAAAAAATAAAAATAAAAAATTAAGATATAGGCTGAAAAAATTTTTTTTTGCTTATGAAGGCCATTTGCCTGCTTTTTGAGCAAGGTCATGTAATCTCTTGTGAGCAGGGCATTGGGAAGGAAAAGGCTACAGTAATCACTACAAATTCTGCATCCTCAGGCAGACTGACTACTGATAAGTCGTTCCACAAATTATCCATAGAAATCCTTCCTTCTGGGAGGTGATGGTGCACTGAGTGGTATGAGAAAAGCACTGCTTAAGTAACAGGATCTGAGCACTGGTGGTCCTACTTGTACTTCTACAGTGGCTTTTCAACCCATTTTCATGCCTATACCTCATACCCACTCTGGTAAGCATCCGCTCATCAGAACACCGTAGTTCAGCTCCCAGCCCAAAGCACTTTATTTACCTATCTCTGAACTGCTCTGAGGGTGAAGCACTGCTTTATAGCACTTTTTGTGGTATATATTGTGCTCTTCTAGATCAGAATTACCATGCCTTTTTTTTTTTTAAATCCTTTAATCAAGTCATAAGGAAGCAATTTCAGCAAGCCCGAGAGAGAGAGAAAACAGAATGGCTCCATTATGAAATGAGAACAGACCTCACCTTGCCAAATTTCCAGCACACCAGGCCTCTGCCCTTGCTTTGGAGGAAGCTGAGAGGGTTGCAGTGATATGTGCGGGCAAACAAGAAGTTGCTGGGGTGATATTGCTTTAATCAATTCAGTGAGTAGGAAAATCAGGCTGCGGTAAGTTGTCATGTAACAAGCTCATGAATAAAAAACAGTGAAGAAAATGTGTTACACGGGGAGATGCTGTTCCTTTCTAGAAGTCCTTTCAAACTTAATGCCAGGGGTTTTAGCTGAGTTTGTATATAATTATACTATTTAGTCATGACAATAGCAAGAAAGATAAAAGAGTCGTCGGGCCCAGAATTGCAGAGTCATGTACATCCCATAGGAAAGAGATCTTCAGCCATGACTGGATGTATCTTGCCAGCTCAGGAAAGACCAAGCAATTTCTGGTCTTTCTGTTAAAGAAACTTTTGTAAGGCCTCAGTTCAACAAGGTCTTTTCAGTAGCACATGACAAGTGACTGCTTGTCACATTGATGGTGGTACCTAATTGCTTCTGCTCCAACAGACAGACTGTGGATAAGCCTCCTCGCTCAGCAAAGTGAGAGGGTCTGCTAATTATAGCCTGGATGTTAATGTAATCTTTGGTCTAACTCAGGAGTGCTTTAATTAGGTTGCTCTCTGACCTTCTGCGTTTGTTTTTTCAGTACAAATCACTGATCCTTCTCTGTTGCTGTCTGAAGTGATGGGCTGTGGTGCAGCCATAGGGCCTGGTGAGGTACGGCTACAGCAACGTGTTAATACGCAAGTGTGACATCGACAGGAGCGGGATCAAGGGCCGGGAAAAAACAAGAAAGAAATGAAAATCCTGCCTCTGAGGCTGTCATTGGGGGATTGCCAGGATTTTGTTCCCATTCATCATCCGCATCATCATTTAGAGGGCATGTAATGACTGCTCAGACAGGATATTTTAGCTGTCCACACATTGCAATTGACCTAGAAAAGGTCAATTGATGTCCTACTGAAATCAGCAGGAACTGATTAAATATGCAGTAATTGTGGTGAACGGTATTGGGTGGGAGAAACCAATGTCATTCCACTGACAACTTCAATAGGAATCTGACGATTTTCACCAAAAATCATCTGAATGCTCTTGAAGTGCACTGGACTTATGCCATTACCTTCAATGAGCTTCTAATCAGAGCACACATCTGGATAAGGCATAAAATTAGTGTGTTATTCTTTAAACATGGAAAAAAATTATATTGGAAATTAATTTTGTTTCACTTAGGCAGATGTGATTCTTCACTACCACCGCCTTTCCCTTCCTTTGTCCTCATGCCTTTCATTATCAGAATGCCAATGTAATAAAGTTAACTCTCTTTGTTGTACAAAAATTACAACTGAATGCTTGGAAGCTTAACAAAGGTAGAGATTAAAATAAAACAAAAACTAAAACCCAGAAAAGTAAGGCAAAGGACTTAGCTTAAGCACACAAAAAATATTGATAGAAGACCTTTAAATATTACCTTAATAGTGGCAACTGACAATTTGAGCAGCAGCATCAGAAAAAAATTAAATGTTGTCTTGCTTCGTGTTTGCAAGGCTGGATGTGAGGTGAAAGGGAAAATAACACTATAAAATGCCCTAATATTCTTGATTTAGATGAATATGCCCGGAATACTTGGAGTCATGAATATAACCAAGAGATGGCAGCAGTTCATGCACTATTCATTGAATTTATTTAGTTTGCAACATTTTCTTCCTATACTGTACAAGGAAATTAAGTTGTGTTTAGCTTATGATGCAAATTGTTTCCATTATTGTTAAAGGAAAAGGAGGGGCAGAGACAAAGGAGAGAGGGAGGAATAGTCTGATGAAGGGATTTGGAAATTTGTTTTAGGCATGCATCCAAGGATTCTTTTTGGAAAGAAATGAGAACTCTTTGCTGTATAAAAGAGCTAAAAACCAACTCCAGTTGGAAATCTCTTATGGGTGTACATACTGTACAGCTACATTATTAACTTGTGAAACACATTTCCTGTGATCTGCTATGATTCTAGAACCAAAAATCCACATCCCATTTTCACAGGGAAAGATGACTGCTACCGTCTGGAGAACCCGACATTTGCTTTGAGGGTGGGATGCTCTAAACGATGCTCCAGTGAGTAGCTTCAACCTTGCTTCTCCGAGCAGGGAAACTGCTCCAAGTACAGAAGTGGTGTGCTAAAGAGAGGACCACAAGGCTCATGTTTAGTTGCAGATGTGTGTCTAAAAATAAACCCTCCTGTACACTGAATCATTGATTTTGACTCAATCATGCATACTCAAAGGCATCTCTTTCTTCGGGATCACGTCTTGTAGGGGCTAGACACTTTCCAGTGGCTTCCATCTTTTTTATTGATGAGAATGTGACACCTTTTAAATCTATCTAGCAACATTTTTGGATAGGCAATAGAATTAAAAAAGAAAAGCTGAAACGACCTCATTTGTAATGTTGGATTACTTCCAACAGAACGTGGAGTGCAAGAGTCATTGCTACAACAGTCAAAGGAAAATACTGCAAATATTAGTCACATCTTATAAAGGACTAAACACAGGGACAGAGACACACTCCAACTCCCTTATTTAAAGGAGGAAAATTTTGCATTAAGAAACTGGGTTTAAACATCTTGAGGGATTCAGCATACGTTCGGTGACTTGAGAAAAGATGATTGCATCAACAGAAAACATAGATCATAGCTCAGTAGTTCAATCAAATACAGATAATCATAGACTTGCTTATCTAATGGGTAGATAGCTAGATAAATATACAAAAAACCTAAGTTATCACCGTTAGACTAAATGCCTTTGCATTGTGATCAGCCTAGTCTACCATCACTGTCTTTCACAGCGTCAACAAATGACGCTTTGCTCCCTTCACTGCCTCAGAGACAAAGCAATGGTCATGACAAAATCCAGAATGCAGATATTCCATCTAAAGTGGCTTTAGGTGTGCTTTAACTCCAGCCTGGAGCCCAGATGGGTGATTGTTGAGTATTGCCCAAGCACCTCAGACCTTACAGGCTGCTCCCCTGGACAACCTGCAAAAAAAAAAAAGAGTCCTTTGTATGTGCATATGTTTAAGCACTGTATGTATAGAGGAGAACATTCATTTGGCCCTTAGATCTTGCAAGCACAGTCTGGACTGAAGCAGAATGGGTTAGTGCTGCCTAAATGCTGCCAAAGTCCTTGAGAAAGATGCCGATCCAGGAAGAGCTGTCTGAGAAAGCTTGCAAATGCTGATACAAACATAAACCCAACTTCTCTGAGTACAGTCTACTCTTTGCCTTGATGATTAGTGCATGCATGAGGGATGTGGGGGATCTGCCCACTAATTCCCCTCCTTTCCGACTTTGTTAGATAGGGATGAAAATATCCAGATTCCCCATGTTCTAGCTGTGTGCGTTATGCGCTGGCCTTCATAGTCAGGTTTCCTCTCATTGGTCCCCACCATGAATTTTGCATTTCAGGGTGCAGAGTGGTTCTGTTGCAAAAAGAAGAGGGTAGTGCTGCCATGGTTTAACCCCAGCCGACAGCTAAGCACGGTGCAGCTGCTCGCTCACTCCTCCCTGGTTGCATGGGGGAGGGAATCAGAAGAGTAAAAATGAGAAAACTCGTGGGTTGAAATAAAGACAGTTTAATAGGTAAAGCAAAAGCCATGCAAGCAAGCAAAGCAAACCAAGGAATTCATTCACTACTTCCCATGGGCAGGCAGGTGTTCAGCCATCTCCAGGAAAGCAGGGCTCCATCACGCCTAATGGTTACTTGCGAAGACAAACGCCATCGCTCCCAACGTCTTCCCCTTCCTTCTTCTTTCCCCAGCTTTATATGTTGAGCATGATGCCATATGGTATGGAATATCCCTTTGGTCAGTTGGGGTCAGCTGTCCCAGCTATGTCCCCTCCCAATTTCTTGTGCACCCCCAGCCTACTTGCTGGTGGGGTGGTGTGAAAAGCAGAGAAGGCCTTGACACTGTGTAAGCCCTGCTCAGCAGCAACGAAAACATCCCTGTATTATCAACACTGTTTTCAGCACAAATCCAAAACATAGCCCCATACTAGCTACTATGAAGAAAATTAACTCTATCCAAGCCAAAACCAGGACAAGCGCATACCCCATTTCCAGAGCACTCCAGGTCATAATTCAGGATCAAGATTTTGAGTTTTCCTAGGCCAGAGCCCAAATTCCCCATCTTCAGAGTAATCACTTTAAAATCTGATGTAATTCAAAAGAAAGGATACAACAATAATAGATTTCTGTCTAAAAGTCTTGAATAGTGCCTCGTGATTATTATTGGCTAACTAAGTGGCTGTTCTTTCAGCATAGAGAACATTCCTGACTATTTTTCAGAAATGACTATTTCTTCCACTCACACATTCACTGTCAACATAAACTAATGCAAACAGTATGAATTTTTGCCCTAAAGCTAGGTGGCAAGATGATACAGTTAAATAGTTTCAAGGACTTCATTCACATGCTCTTATAAAATGACATAGCATGCCATGAAACACTCAGCCCTTCACTTGCAACTAAATAAAGCACTAAAGTTTGGCGATTCTAAGTATAGTATATTTATATAGAGTACATTTCTCAAACAAATTCCAATGTCATTTACACTTTTTTAAAAAATCTGAACATGTCAAAATTTATATCATGAATTAATGTGCATTAAAAAAATGGTGCCAAATTAGCACTTCAAAATTAATTTAATGAGCAAGGCTCTGCCAAGTCTTTTGAGAAACTTTTGTGTCATCATGAATTTGCTTTGTAAGTAATGTAGCATCCATGGATGGTCATTTACAGGCAATAGCTATTGTCAAGCTACAGTTATTTTCAAAATGATCATGGGGCATAAATTCTTAACTTATAGAGATCCTATTCACTTTCTTTTTCAGTCTTCCACTGCTTTGATTTTATGCTAATGTACTGCCGTTGATTCTGTTAGGTCAAAAGGATGTAAAACTGTAGTAACTTCTTGTTGGAGGGAGGTTGAAAAGGAATTGATTGAACAGGTCAGTCCGCTACTGGAATAAGACTCCTAAATGTAGAAGTGGCAGCTTTGCTTGCCATAGTCCAAAGTCCCTCTGGGCACGCAGGCCTGGAGCCATCAGCTCCTCAAGCCAAGGATGGCTTCTTACCGTGTCGGTAGCACCAGGAGCGTGATGGGCCACTGATCCTATCTGTAGCTTTCACTGGTATCTCTAGAGCCATGAAAGATCTAGAAAAGACTTAGGACCCTAGGACTGGCACACTTTCTGACTACGTTGCTGGCTTCAGGAAGAGCCCAGCAATAACATTTTCATGCTTGTACAAAGTCCTTGCAAAGGTCTTAGTACATATGCAGGAAGTGTCCCATGGACCTTTATTGCAGCAATGAGCCTTCCAGGGACGGCTTCTAAGGTTTCTGAGATATCTGTTGGAGGACTGAGCATTACCGCCTTGAAGTCTTCTCAGGCCATCCAGGCAGTGAAAAGATGCTGAGAAATCCTGGACGTGAGTGTGATAGGTATGCTTCCCCCCTCCCGCCCCCCCCCCCCCCCCCCCCCCCCCCCGATAAAGATGGGGGCTTTTGGCACGGCCATCACCGGCTTTTCGCGCCTCATTTTGGCGCCTTTTGTGCTCTGCCGTGCCCCAGGCACGCACACACCTCGGCAGGGGAGCAGGAGAGGCGGGACCCCTCGGTCGCCAGACGGGGTCCACAGCCGGTGAGGCGCCTGGGCTCGGAGAAGCTTCTAGATCGTCACCAATTATGACCACGGCTCCGGTCCGACCCAGGGTATCAATGGGGCGCCGCCGGAGACCCCCTTGGAGCGTGGTCTTCTCGGAGCAGCGGTGTTCGGGACCTCTCCCCTCGGGCTGGGACACTGCCTGAGGAAACTTCCCGGGACTGCGTGCCCTCACCTCCTGTGGTGAGCGGTTCCTTCTGGAGATATCCTTGAGTGAGCCCTCACCCACCCCACCCCCGGGTGAGCGACTATATCTTCTGGGTACCCACCAGAGAGAGCGTCCCCCTTTGTGAGTGAGTGTGTGCCTTTTGGGTCACCATTCTTGTGCGTATTGCCGTGCAGTAGCCATACCCCGACCGACACCTCGAACCTGTTATGTGTGAACGTTACCGGAGCGTTGACTGGTTTCGGTTTACCTGTGTCTCTCATTGGTTTCCGTTGTGTGGTTTTGGCTGTTTTCTGAAATAAAGTTGTTTGAGCTTGTCCCTCATTTGAGTTAGTTTCAGTGTACCTCCGTGACAATGAGCAAAGCATTCCTGTGAAGACCTTGGATGAAATTTATGTGAAAAGTGCAAAGCATGACTGTAACAGTATGGTAAAAAAGCAGATAACATGGGAAAAAAAAAGTAGGCAAGGAGAGATGCAATTTTGGAGTAGGTCTTTTCATATAGTCAAATCTGTGTTAGTGCCAGCAATGTATGAAGTCAGTGGGTGTCTGATTATCATCTCCTGAAGACAGAAAAATTGCCATTGTAACAGTTTTTTTTAAAACCAGATGAATTTTTAAATAATAATTGAATGTATATATAGCAGCTTTGCTTTCTTTTCGTTTCCCTCCACCTGGCTTTCTCGTACAAAAGCTTCCCCTTCTCATACCATTGACAGCTTGGAATATGAACAATGTATTTTGTCTTCAGCCTAAGTTCGGTATGTGTTGCTGAACTACTTGGCAGGGAGCAGGGGGAATCCCTTTGTAACGGCTTCTAAATAAATTCAGTATCAATTTAAACTATTAGAGGAAGTTAAATCAAAATAATTAGGATATTAAAATACTTTGTGCATTTCCAATCACTGGTTTATTGCAAATCTGGATCTTTTCCAAGGAACAATAATAGAATGAATACATTAGAATGTTTCCTTCCCCTTAATATGAAACCATTTGCTCATGAAAAGATGATTGATAACTTGCATTAAACACAATACCAGATTGATTTGCAGACATGCTTGAGAAGGGGCTGGAAGGAAAGGAGAATAAATGTCACATTAGCAAAACATTACACAGACGCACATTCACATGCACTAAGTGTATTAACCAAATAAAAAAGAAAACAACATAAAAGCTTTCATAGCACCTCTTCTCATTAGAAGAATATACTAACCCTGTGCAATGTAATTGCTAAATACACCTTGGCATGGAGAAAGAGAGATATTTGGAGATTCTGATTCGAAGTGTTCTGAACAACTTCAGAAAAAAGCTAGAGCAAGGTACAGAGGGAGATAAATGTAAGCTGATTGCAGTGTCAACTAAGTTATTGGCTCTGTCTTGTTTCTGATCCCTCTACCATCCTTCTTCACAAAGTGAAGAATTACGTCTTCCAAACTGTGCAGCCTACTGGGACTAGGGAACATAAATAAGCTTGCACTGTGCAAGTCCTTGGGCTGCGGGAGTTGCCATGCTCTTCTCTCTGCCACTGCCACAGAAAGTGTCTGTCTTTCATAGTTGCCACATTTAGTCTTAGGGCAGACTCAAGTTTCCAGCCTTACAGGTCTTTGTTTCGAGCCCTGGTGTAGTGCCCAGGGTGGCAAGTGTTACACACAGCTGTAGAGAGCTTCTGCCAGCTGAAGAGAGCAGGGCTGCGATCAAAGCTCAGTCTTGAGCAAAATACAGGAGGGTGCACAGTATCGCTTGAAGAGATCTCTGCGTATTTCTGTGACTCCTCAACACCTTTCTCAGTTCTAGTTTTTTTGTTCTGCTTACATCTGGGACAGGATTGTCATTTACTGTATCCTCCTATTAGCTTTCCTCTTCTTTCTTTTCATCCCCGCTGAAGAAGGTAAGACTTGCCATACTGGACACTGTAAATGTTTGTCTATCTCAGATGGTATCCATTTACAGATTCTTAGGAAGAGTATGAGAAATGATATAAATATTCAGACTTCTGTGGTACATTCCTCCACCTTTCTGAAGAGAAAGCAAACAAATAGTATACCCCTTTTCTGTTCACTTAATTGTATTTAGAGTCACTTCTTGGGCCATCAGGCATTCACGAAGTTGCAGAGTCACCCGATGTATCTGATGTACACCTTACATAGGAGTCTAGTTCCTGCTGCAAAGGTCCTTGCACCTTAACCTTCGAAGGAAATCAATCTGTATGTAACTAATGTATCCCAGCAGAGATACAAGAGGAATGAGGAGTGCTAGACATAGCTGCAGCCTACATAAATGGGGAAGAGTTCTGCTGTAGGGAATTTGAAACAAGGATAAGCATTCTTGAATCAAGTGTACATGATGCTGCCAACAAAAGACTGGTGAAAAATGTGTGTTACAGTATAAACAAGATAATTCTGAGTAGCGCTCAAGATGCTGTATTTCTTTGGCATTTGATAATGCTGCAATCACTGCAGGAATATTATGTCCAGGTCTGGTGTCTACAATTCAGGAAGGATATTGCCAATTGTTCTGAAAAGAGGAATGAGTGAAATGCTGAAAAACATGTCCAAAAGACAAATATTTAAAGAATTCAATCTGTTAGTTTATAAAAGAGATGGAGTAGCTTCATCCCATTTCATACAGATTTCAGTGGGAAGGACAAGTTTACTGTTGAAACTCAAGCCGATAAAGCTACAGTAAACCCAGGGATTAGAATCCAAAATTGAATAAACAATCTGTGTGATAAGATACACATTTTTTAATAGGGAAGATATTAATCATTAGAATAATGCAACAAGAGCTTTCACAGTATCACTGAGCAATTTTAGATTACCATCAAATGCTTATAGATTTTGCTTGATTTTGTTTTCTTTCCTAAAAATATACTGTAAAAAAAAGCTTAACCAGACTGTAGTTCAATCGTGTTGGAATATCCACATTATACAAATAATCCCTTAGAAATTCACTTCGGGTCCCTTCTGGATTTTATAATGTAGAAGCTGATGACTCCTGAAATACCTAAGGATATTCAGCTGCACCTAGCACAGCACAACTCTTATGTCTGCAAATGTATTTCTGTGCCAAGGCAAAGCAAAACCATACCTGATGCAGTGCACCATTGATATTTGAAAGTAAATCCCTTGGTTTTTAATTTATGCGTCCTAAGATCCCTCTTTAAAAATGTGTTTCCTTTCTCGTAAGTCACCGCATAACTCCCTGCTAATCCCCCTCATTTACATTGAATATTAGCTTTACGGAGAATGGTACTAATTAATCCTGCATAACTATAATTTTGTGGCTGGGCTGCACAACAGCATGGGAATTATCATGGCACTGGGAGGCAGGTTATCAGACTCATTTCCTGGGTAAGTCCTATTACGTTCTGCAGGACGGGCACAGCACACAACGAATTTAATTACACAGCCTTTCAATCTGCTATCTTGTAAGCCAGAAAACTATCTTCTAGACCTTTCACTTCACGGAAAGCAATGCTTTCTCTGAAGCCACTCTTGCATTGTATTGTATTTGACCAGCTAATTGTTCTACCTGCACACTAATTATTAGTCATAGCTAATGATCAGTGACCTTTCCTGCAAGGTTGTGTCCCAAGATGACACTGGACTCAATAAACATTCTCCTAAATTGGTAATGACCGGTAGTAAAGATTATGATTAACAGCAAGCAGCCCACTTTCTGAATAAAATATAAATGAACATATCACAATAAAAACAATATTGCACTGATTAATAGCATAAATAAGTAAATAAATACAGTCTCAACTTCACTTCATGATGAAGTGTGATGTTGTCGTACATCATTCTCTCCAAAGGGGCATTACCCCTTAGATGTTGTCCATTAAAAGACCTGGGTTATATTGCGGGGTCTGTCAGTGACCTGCCTCAATGGATCACTCCGACTGTCTCTGCCTGATCCCCCTACTGCTCTTTTTTACTTTTTTCAACTTTGACAGTAAAGTACTTTTGTTCAGTATCCTGACACCAACAACCCCAGCAGAGACCCATTCCATGAAGATGACTCTCACATTGTCTCTGTGCTGTCACTGGATACAGAGAGTGTTTTGAGAGGGTGCCTCAGATCTACAGTAGAATGGAGCATCCTTTGGAAGTTCTCCAGGATACACAGTAAGTAGGCTCCTAGTTGTGATGGTTTGGGCAAGTACTTCAAATTCATTAAAAGATCCTGGCTCACGCATGCTTATTTCTCTTCTCTATCACCTAAGAAAAAAGGGATGGCAGAGTGAGACTTTTAGACTTTCCTACTGCTAAAACATTTGGATTATAGAGATACATGACTATATTTCACCAAGAAAGGAAAAAGCAAGCCCAACCAAGTGAAAACATCCAGAAGTAAGAAAAGCAGCACGGGACTATGAAGAGTTTGCTGGAGATTCTCCTTGTTTCATTATTTATATTTTTCCACAGTGGTAAAAAACACATTCCTATATTCCATATAAAATATAATGCACTTAATTGATCTAAGTAATTTCAAGGCTGCTGAATAGCAGAAGCCTCCAGAGTGGAATATTCTGACTTAATGATCACATAAAATTGCTCAAAGTGTTTTTAATGTCATTGTAATTTCTAAGTTTATTTAATAGTTGAGGGGGAGAGAGGGTAACATTAACAGTCATCTGCGTGGCTTGCATGACTGTATATAACAAATGATACATGCGTATGCCACAAAAGCCATCATTTTAAAATGGCTGCAGTAAAAATGCAGTTATACTGAGCATTTGCTTTAGGCCATGACACAGTTTAATGAGGATGATATTGCATTAGGATTCAGGACAATTCAATTTTGTTTCCAAGTGTTTGACCTTTTAAGGAGTCAGATCACTTCTTGATTCCACTGATTCCTTCCTCTTTCTTTCTCAGCCTCATCTATTCAGTTCATAAAAACTTCAGCCAAGAGCTGATCAACTCAGATGTCCACCACAGTACGGCTGTAATCCACATTACACCTGCAGAGTACATGGTAAAGAGATTTCTGTATTTATTTTTAATTTAGTATGTTGTAAACAGCTGCCTTTCATCCCTAATCATCAAAACCTTGGTTAACTTCAGATATTTTTTTTCTCACTGGCCTAAACCCAGACTCACTCACAGATGAGGGTTAATACATTCACAGACCAAAAGTGCAAAGCCACTATGGGCCTATTTTGAAGCACAAGTGGGTATTAAGTATGCAGTCTGCACGGATGCTTTTCTCAGTGCAGGTGGCCTCACTGATTTCAAAACAGTGATAGGTGGAGTAGCAGCATGTGTTGCTCTGCTGGATACCTTTATTCTCCCCAGCCCGGTGTTTGCCTGCTGTTGAAGTCTTTTCCCCAGTTTCTACAAACATTGTTCAGAATTATTTTGCAATATTAAAACAAGAATTAAGATTTTAAAGCTAATTCCATATTCTTCTCTACTCCTTCTACCCCTCTGCTCTGTTTGAAGTTATTTTAATCTCCTCTCAACCTTGCCATTTTTTTCCCCTATTGAACTTGTCTAATTTGCCTCATTTCTAAGTCATGATGATATCCTCAAGACACCAATTCATAACTTCCTCATGTTGAAATTGTTCATTAAAATCTAATTTTTACCATCTAATTCTGGCTTTTTAGCTAATGAAATCAGAGTAATTATAAATATCCATCTTGCAACATTGCATATTGACATTTGAATATAAAGACTCGGAATGGAAGAAAAGCACCACTGGAGAAATTATTTTCTTTCCTCTAGCTGCAAAGGAAATCAGCTCAATCATAAATATATAGATTAAAATACTCTCATCTAAGTTCATTTCAATATTAACTTTATACTGCCATTAAGGTTTGCCTGAACATGAACCATAAGGGACCATATCTAATTTCACATGAGATATGTTTGGTTTGCTCAGATCCATTATTTAACAAAGAGAACTGAAATGCTCAGAAAGAAAGGTACAGCTCATGCTGTATTTGATCCAGAGTTCAACAAGAACTCTAACATCATCCAAAAATATTAGAATATATTGAAAGAAAGAATCACTCAGGAGAACTTTTAGTACTTTTTTCTACTCTTATTTTAGTTGATGACTCTAGACTAGATTCATGGCTGAATTTTACAGGGTCACATTGTATTAAGACTTCCTGTGACACCAAATAGCTACCCCACAATCTTATAAGGTTACAAGAAGAATTTCTTTATATTATTAAATTTTTGGTAACCCTCACTAGAAGTTATAGACACTGATGGATATTAATATACTGATGCAACAGTCTGAAAAATGTATGGATAGGGGAAAGACAATCAGACTTGTAATAAATTAATATATTATCACCACAGGATGGGGATCTGATCCTGTGTGTAATTCTGCAGTTACAGATCCTTTTGAAATAGTGTGGTTTGGAGAGCTGGATGTCAGTTCTGCAGGTACACTGCTTTAAAAAGGGCTTCAGAAAGCCATGGGTAAGGTATTGTAAGGATGATCAAGTAGGTACATCATTATCAGAAAAAAATGATTTGTTGAAACCAAAATGATTTACCTAGTAGGATCCGGTTTTATAAAGATCCTGTAGATCCCTGCCCAGTTTCTTGCCAAACTGCTTTGTGAAATGTGGGGATGCTCACTTATTGTTTGCGCACCAGTGAGGCAGCCAAACTTCAGATTGCCTTGCAAATGAGCCCTGCTGGGCTTCCAGGTCCTGTGCCACAGAGCCAAGAGTCTGAATGAGCTGAAAGCCCCAGCCCGAGGCAAAGTTCATGTCCTGACTTGAATCTGAGAAGCAATCTGAGAAGCAAGGACATTTCAACTCCACTGCAAGTGGGAATCGACTTAAAGGTGATGACAAGTGGAGAAGTTTAACTGCTTTTTTGCGATCTAAGAGCTTAGACTCCTAGATTTGTCCTTATTGTAATTTTTTAACATTATACAAAGAAATACTTTGATGTTCTGTATCTTTTTTTTTTTTTAAATGAAGCAGTAGATATAGTCATTGAGGAGAGAACTGCTGGGAAGAGTGACAACTCTAGACAGAAATTCTTCACTCGGAGTGCCTCAGCCACAACAGAGATGTTGCCTCACTCCATGTTTTACACAACAGCTCAGAAGAGAAGAAGTTTGTCTAGTGAAGGCAGCTAAAGTCATCATTGCCAGTCTCCACAACGTACAATTACTTTGATTTGTGCAATCTGCCTCTGTAATGAGATGTCTCACAGTAAAGACATAATAACCACTAAAATAACTATTTAGTTATTATGGCTAGATGATTCTAAGTTCATTTTAATCAAAAGCTCCAGTATCAGCTGGTTTGCTATCTGTTGGCAAAAATACTCTTCTTGGCAATGGACCAATGGATTCACAGAACAGACACAAGGGAGACTTGTTTCAGGCCCAACATGAGTTAAAGGAGAGTATTCTTCGTGGACATTATGTCACTGCAGAGAGAATGGAGAATGGTGTGATTCAGAGGCAGAGATGAGAGATGCCTGCATGCAAGAGCATGTTCAGGCAAGCATTCCCTGGGGATGTGTATAAGCTGATCCTCCAGAAAAATGCAGCTTTTCATGCTGGAATTGTGAGCATCGGTGTGCAGCTTTTGAGTAGTAGGTCCTGATGAGATAACTGGTAGGCTGCTGACATTGATTGGCACCCAGGAATGCAATGACTCTGGGGTTATCTCTCATTAGCTCTTGTGAAAACAACATAAGAATTTAATCTTGTGGCAGTCAAAAAAGAAAGAACCTAACACTTCATACCATGTGAATGTTTGTTCTATTTCAAAGCAGGGAATGTTGAACTTCTATGGCAGCCTGCTGGCTCTGATTTTACTTGGAATAATGCAGAAGGGTTATTCTGGAAGTCAGCTTTCTTTTGGAAATAAAAAGGATTTGGCAATTACTGCAATTGAGTATTAACAGGAACAGAAAAAGGATCAAACAAAGCAGTCTTACAACAGCTATCATTTACTTCTATTGCCAATTTAGTAGTGTTAATGCACTGCATACATGCATTTCAGAGAGGTCAGTGGTAGGCGGCACATGACTTTTTCAGAAGGTGTAAACAACAGAATAAATATTTTTAAAGCATTAATCTTGGAGAATGGCAGTTACAATATCATGGGCATAAAGCTAATGAAGAGAGGATATGGAAAATAACCTGGACCTCAGAACATCTTTGTTTTCAACCCAGTGTTCAGTCAAGCTGCTTTTGTACCAGGGAGACCCAAGTGTAAGGATTACCAGGGCAGTTAAGCCAAATCAGATCCACACTGCAGCCTAGAGCTAAACGAAGAACTGGTATAATTATCTGTTGTCTTCCTCTGGGCACCGAGATCCACAACCAAAATGCGCAGATGCCAATATGTTGTCTTGTCTGTCCCACTGCAAAACCCTAAAGAGGGTTAATATTATCCTTGACAGGATCAAAAAGGCAGCAGAACTAAGGGCAATTGATTCTTTAGGGCACTCAGACCTATTTTCTAGTTTTTCTTTGTATCATTATCTGAGCCTCTGTCTTTTGGTATCATTGGTGTAGGGCCCAGATAACCGTGCCAGTAGCCTCAGTGCTGTTGCCAGCAAGTTGCACCATTCATCAAGGAACCATGAGGGGTTTTATGTAATTCATCCTTTTCTTCCATGACCTATGATGCAGCTCTCTATATAATACTATAAATAAACCATCCCAGCTCACCAGACTTTTCCCCAAGCTTAGATACCAGATGCATGTGAGGAAAAGACCATGAAACAAAAGAATATAAATACACTTTTTAAAAGGCCTTGGCTGGTTTCATCCCACCTAACTATAGGCACCTAAGCAGAAAGTCTGACTAGGGAATCTGGTCACCTTCGGCACCTTATGTCTTCAGTGAAGAAACACGCATTGATCTGAAGAGATATTTTGATCTCAGCTCCTCCTGTCAAGGCTTTTTTCCCCATTTCTTGCATTGGAAGTGCATGACATCTGGGCAACTAACTTAGAAACCTCAATTCTTGCATAAAACTAGGTGGGAACTGATAGTCTGTGTTTTTTGCATTATTCCCATTCTTTAGCATATTATCCCTATTTCTGTCCCTGTGAATCTTCAAATTCTTCCTCTACTTTCAACTTTTTTCCATCTCCCATTTTCTCTGTATACAGTATTCCTTCCCTTTGATTCTCCCTTTCTTGCTCATTGCACCCTCAGCTGTTCAGCTCCTTCCTCTCTCTGATTGTGTATTATGTATTTAAGTGGACATTGAATTAACAGCCACTTTTTCCAAAATTGGTCTTGAAGAAACTAAAAAGTGGACTGGACCTTGGCTACTAATATCAGATTTGGTTAATACTGTTAATACTGAATTGTTAATACTTTCAGTATTAACTGAAAAGAAGACGACATTTTGAAAATATATATTAAAAAATTATTACAAATTTTGTCTTTGAGATGCCATTTTTGTTGAAGAATGAAAACAAAGGAGTTTTAAAGCTAAAAAATATTTTCCCTTGAAAAGAGATTTTTAATTACATGACAGTAAAAGAACACAAAACAAAAAAAGTCTCAAGACTTTTAATTTCAAGTTAAACAAAATACCTTAGTGAAATTCAAAATCAGTATTTTCTTGGTTTTTAGATTTTGTGTTTGTGTTTTTAAAAGTTTGTTGCCATTAAGCTGTGAACAATTTTTAAAATCTTTTTTGGTCTACCACAAAAATGAAAGATCTATGATTCACCAAACTCTGTCTCCTGTTCCTCCTTTCCCTTCTATTTTTGAATCGTCAATTTTCTCTTTGTCTGGCTGCCATCTATATTATATTGTCTCTACATGGTCTAGTCCAACCTCTCACACAACAGCACTCACTGGTCTATAAACACTAAGAATTTAATACTATATTCAATGAAATGAAGCAGTACTGTTGAAAGAGATTGAGGGCTAGCAACAGAGAAATCATAGATGGATTTGCAATGTGATACAGCACCAAAAGAAAGGGCAATGCAATCTTAGGCTACGGTCAGAGAGACATTACATTATGGAGAAAAAAAAAAAGCCAATAATTTTCCTCTGTACAGCTTGGCTGTGACTGCACCTGGAATATTATATTCAGTTCAAGGCACCAGAGAGATATCGACAAATGGGCATTCAGAGAGAAGTGCTGTAGCAGTTGATTTACTGGGGAAAATTTAAATGAGCTAAATAAGGCAGCTGTGCTCCTCTGGGTGGCACAGGACAGAAAGCAGCATAGCTGGGAGCAACGCACGCGCTGCCATGGGGACCTGGATGTGAAGCTGTCTTCTAAGGAAGGTCAGAGCACCACCGGTCTGCATCTACATCCTACCTTTTCCTTCACCTATTCCCTCAGGATAAACCCTTCTGAAACTACATTTGCTGATAACCAAGCCACATAAGCAAATTCCTCCTTGTCTGCGGGCAGAATATTTACCCTCAGAACCACAAAGCTCCAGACCATCTGCCAGAGGTTAGTAATCTCTGCCCAGCTGCACAGGCTGGACCTCTGGGGACAGTTCAGTCCACTCCTTTGCCTGTCACAGCTGGAAGAGGCAAATACCACAAAAGGGTTAGGTAAAAAGGCTGTCTTATTTCCACTTCCCACTTTCACATCAGAATTTAGCACAAGATACTCAAAGAACGGGCTACAATAAACAAGAGTAATAATGGAATTAAATCAACTGTGCAAGACCCAGCCAAGATCAGGGTCCAGTTATTCTTTGGTTGTGCAAATATGTACTGTGGAAAGCCTTGAAATGTCAAGAATTTAAGCAAACATCCTGTGACATGTTTGTATCAGATTAGGCAGAACATTTGCTTTTCGTGATGCTTTGAGAAAATCTGCACTGCTCCTGCCCAAGCTATAAATTGTATTTCTGCAAGCAGTCTGCCCCCCAAAAAGACACATTACACTTCACCAGAAAAACAGCAGGCTACTGCCCTAGCCCCAGAGAGTTTCTGTCCTGGTTTCCACGACACATCTGAGGAAAAGCAACTTTTTTGCAGGTGGCTGTAAGGAGCTGTGAGTTGAGAGTAGGTATAGGAACTGAAATTTCCAAGTTGATCATATGATACGGAAAGAGCTTGTTTTTTAAGAGCTGAGTACTTCTGGTGCAGGGAGCACAATTCATATGAGGACAACTGCCATGCAGACAGTAAACCACATCCTCCTAAGGAGGTGTGGAAAAGGACATGATCAGGCACTTATCAGCACTTGGCTTCTTTGAGGAAGCTTCCACTCTTCAGTGTTTTCAATACTGCATTTTTTTAACTCAGTTACAGCTTTGTTCTCTGTCTTAACTTACTTTGCTGTGCACTGAGTCTCTGAAGACATATACTTGAGAAGCCAGTAGATACCTGGTAAAGGTAGAGAATTGTGGTGCAGTGGAAGGCAGGCTCTGGAGGCCAAAGGCTACAACCTCATTACCACCTCTCCAGGGAGACCCCATCTGAGCGTTCTGAGCACGGTCCTGTGATCTGCAAGACCACAGAAGAAACTGGCATCGAGGATTTAATCAATCAGACCTAACTGACTTGAAAATAGCCCACACTCAGCTGAATGTCCTCGAAAGAGGTGTGTGGTGACAGCAAGGGATACTGGCTTAAGTGCGACAGAAAGGAAATAAAACTGTTGTCATTTTATAGGGAGGAGATGTATGTAGAACATTTTATTAGGAGAAACAGGAAAAATCAGGGTCTAATGTATACACCCAGGAGTTATTTGAAGCTAAGAATTAGTTGTGCAGTAAGAAGTAGAACTTGCTAACTGCCTCAACTATCATTTAGGAATCTACAGTGAAATGGCTAATTTATTATACAAATTAGACCAAGGCAGAATAAGGCATTCTGTTTAATCATAAAATTTTTTGGGGGTGGAAGTCTTGTATTTTTGAGCAAGACTGAATATTCTATAAAGTCAAATCTCCTCACTTAAATGAAGGTATTAAAATAGAGGGAAGAAAGTGAAAGAGGTCACGCTGTTTCATCAGGATTACTTTCAAGTAGTTAGTCACTAACTCATTGGGTTTTTCATGAGAAAAATGGCTCAAGTTTCTCTTGCAGCTAACTCAGCTGCTATATGGTGCAAGAAGTGGCTAGTTAAATGACTTATATAAACCAAGAAAGGTCAGGATTTCTTGTCAATATTTCTGTCTGGGGGATAAGTACGTTTCCTTTTTCTCTGCTCCCAGAATGTATTATCTATATATGCTCTTAGTGACATTAGCAATGAGTTGAATAAGTGCTTGATTTGCCAATTGGTTCACAAGTGGAGATAATTCTTATCTTCGCAGGCAGGAAAAGTGTCTGCTAGGAGGAAAAGCTGCAGTTCATTTCAAGTGTTAATCACAAGAAGCCTGAAGCATGTGCAATACGATTCCCCTCAAGGAACTTTATGTGTTAATTATGGTCAGTGGCCAAATTTGTGAGGTTTATGTTAAAACTGTAGTCTTCTAGCCAGTAAGATGCCTAAATCTCTCTACATCCTAACCCCTTTCTTGTTTTACCTGGCCTGTGATTGCTTTCTCAACTCAATTATGCTGTGAGAAGGATGCAAAGATAATGTCATTCCTTGATCTTCTCAGGTCATCCTGACCATCAGTAGAAATACGTGGAGCGAGAGAAATACCAGCCACCCGAGTCTTTTCTTCCTATTCCAAACAGTTTGAGAGGAAAAGTTATAGAGCAGATGAAACCAGAAAGACGAACACTGCTTTGCCACTGATAAGGCAGCCAGTGAAGCTGGCTTCAGACTTTTTTTTATTTTTTGCCAGTGAAGTTCAGTGTGTGAAGTACTGCACAAGACCTGGGCATGCTTGTCTTTTAAAGGCCTGGTCCAAACTTCTATGAAATCAAGGCAAACTGTCTATTGAGTTCATAGACTTGGGATTAGGCTTTAAAACTTCTGGCTTAAAGCCATTATTTCAAACTCTCATCCAAAAGTTCCTGAATTTTAGAGATGCTTCTGTGAAGAGTTCCTTGGGGAAGTGTCATTATTTTTAATCAATTTTTGGGATTCACAAAGTAAGCTGTTGTTGATTACATGATTTATACATGCTCTCCATAGACTTGGAGGGGCTTCATGCATTATTTTACAGTGTTTATTGCTTATTATGGAAACTACATGATAATAGTGGTTTCAATTATAAGCCTATTAGGCAGGTAATTGACAACACAAGTATACTATAAAGTTACACTTTGCTTGCTTCAATACAAGTGCTGCGTTGTGTTTTTAGGCAGGCTGATAATCACTGCATAAATGATTTGCTAATTAACTGCTTCTGTCAGCATCCCAGTTTCACTCAACAAGCAAGTTGGCCAGGAGTTCATTTGTCTCTTCCCTTTCCCCCTCAGCTGTATCGTCTCCCATGATGAGAAACTGTTCATCTCAACAGGAGTCTTGCCCAGACCATGGCAGCAAGTGCATACTGTCAATTGTACTGTCGGTGATTACATCTCTTTCAAGTTCATAGCTGCAGAAGATCACTGAAAACAACAGGGTGACAATGCTTGAAAGTGGATTCTGATTCTTACGATTGAGAGATGCTTCTAAGGGAGTCATGGGTATTCAGTTCAGCCTAATGGCTCTCAGCAACTTCTCAGGACAGCTGCAAATGATAACTGAGATCTCAAATGCCTTACAAGTTTTAACTCATATTCCTAATGCATCAGAAAAGTCAATAGTGCTTTATCGGATTATGGTGAGGACAGATCAAATCCTGTGTGAAAGGATACAGAAAAAAAAAAAAAGTGGGGAAAATACCAGGAACAGAATCCAGGTATTCTGGATACTTGTTCTTCTCTTTGAAATAAGAAAGGTGATAGTTCAAAAAAATATTGATCTGGGTGATTTTAGAGGAAAATTAGCAAAGGTCTGAAGTATGCCCCGAAAAACAGTGGTTAAAGGTTGACCAGTAAGGAGTGACACATTCCTCCCTTTTGCCAACTGAGGTGCCAAGATGTCCAAATGCGGATTCCTCCTTATATCAGTCAGAAGGATGTACAAGGTTTACCAATGCTTTCCTCTATATGAAAGACTGAACACAAAAGAAAAGCACTGTCCTCTCTGAAAACTTCTTTTAACCAGGCACCTGCCTACAGCCTATTAAGAAACTGCTCTATTTATGCTATCTCTGAAACTTTCATTATACTCCAGCTATGGTAGAGCTATGGTGGAGAAAATAAATAAGATTCTCATCTTTCTTAATTATTCTTAAACCTTTAGGCTTTCCTAGACAGCTACATGAGATAGATGCTGAACTTTGCAAAGACATTTTTACAGGTGCTTTCCACCAAATCTCACCCTAGTTTACTTATGACCAACTCAGGGTGACCTTATGAGCTCTCGTTTGGACTCAAATTTCTGATCTTCCATCCTGAGATAGCATAGATATATTTTGCATTCAAATGTCTGAAGTGTCTGCTGTGGAGTTGGAAATACTCTCATATGTTCAGAGAATTAGCAAATCATCATCTTTGTCGGGCTGCCACTGATCTTGTTGCTTTCATCATCACAGATCACTGCAGATCTCCAACACATAGCATGTTCTGTGTCATTTCACTCTATTTTACTCATTTAGGTGTGTCCTCCAGCTTTTCTGGAAAGGGGAGATGCATGAAAAGTTGCCTCTCATAGTAACAGTTTCTCTTTAATCTCTGAGCGTAAGATGACTTATAATTAGCAGTTTGATCCATTCTGTTCAGACAGGTTCTAGTAAGACAAATAAGGAAATTAAATCTGTTTTCATCTTTGCTTTCAAAATATTGCTTCTCTTGTAGCAGCTCAGAGGGACAAGAAGGAAAGAAATACTACTTTGATATTGCTGGGGTCCAAAGAGTATGAGAATTACAGTGTTTGTTGGATAACAGGCACCATAAAGAAGACAAAAGCCCCTGTGGTCCTTTTTCACATATGAAAACCAAAATGGCATCACTGATAGGAAACATCTTTCCTGACTATGTGCAACTGAATCACATTGCCTATTTTCCTACCTGGAAAGGGCTTCCAACACCACCCTTTTTGGCCTGGAGAAGAGATAGGACTTTGTCACCCAGCATCTGCTCCTCTGTAAGGGCCTCCCAAGGGGTGGAAGGCTAAAAGGAGGGAATATGCTAGTTAATAGCTAGTTAAGAGATCTCCTTTTAGGGGCCAAGAAAACAGGTCTGACCCACAGGAGGTATTTCTGATGGACGGATGATCTTCTGCATTAGCCATATTTAAAAGTTGTCTGTTCGAGGTTTTCGAAACTATTCGAGGTTTCTAGGTGCAGTCATCATTACTAATAAAGCAAAATAATGTGGCACTATAAAATGCAGGTTTACCTGCAATCCCAGTTGTCCTGCTGATCCTAACCCCACCAATCCTGTTATGGCATTTGACTGACAACCAGAAATCAGCTGAATATTGGATTTCCTACAGTTCACTAGACTGGCAAGAACCTGGTTTCAACTTTTTCATGAAAAAAAAAAAACAATTCCAGTTATGAAGCCCTCCTCAAGATTTCAGTCTTTCAGGGGGTATGTGTGCAACAGTCTGTAAGCATTTTTGACTGAAAAAGTCCTTGAACGAGGAATTAATTTTCTCAGGTATTTTGAAGATTCCCTGAACACTGCTGATCTTACTGTACATAATTTTATTATTTATTATTTCTTCTTATTCTTACTATATGCAGGTGATGGAGTGACAGCATATGCCTGCTTTCCCCGAGTTGTTTATTTAAGCTTAATTTTCAAGCTCCAAGCTTCAGGTTTAGAATTCAGTTTAATATTTAATTAATTAATCTAAGGATGCTGAAATAATGTTTTTTACTTGAGTCTACAAAATTAGCCCCACAGTCCATTTCAGATATTTCTGTCTGGGAGAAAAAAAATTGGCACCAGTGAACGAGGGGAGATGGTCCTCAGTACTGGACTGATAAATATATATCGCAAAATGGGAGGTTCAGGCAGAAACGCTTAGGAAATGAAACCTGGCCATTTCATGCCATCTACTTAGAATGGCAGTGTTACTGTTTATATGAGAATTGAAATTAAGATTTCAATTGCTTCTAAATTAGGAAGCGCACATGCACATACACGCGCGCACGCACAGAAATTAATAAACCCCAGAAATAGAGAGGACAACAACAATGGGATGCAGAGGGGTTTTGATTATTTCAGCATGTGGCCTAAAACGCGGCAGATTCAGCAAGATGCAGATTTGCATAATGTAATGAGACTGGAATCAAAGTATCAGGAAGACAGACCGAGTGCTAATTAACTAGATACTGCAGTAAAAATATCAGGGTGGCAGGACAGTACAATGCAGGAAAACTTTCCAGGGACAAATGGATAGCGGTGTTAATTGCATTAGAAAAAACCTCTTGGCTAGAATACTCTGGAGCCACTGCTACAAACTTTAGCAGTCCGTTCAAAAAGATTAATGTCAGCTTGAAGTTGTCTGGAGCTACAGGTTCCTGACAATTGCTAGCCTGGCAAAGAATCTGATGAGTCCTTCTCTGAATGGAGCCAGCCCAAATCTATGGCCTAGTGTCACAGCACTAAGATGGAGAGCAAGAAGTAAGCCCTCCATCCCCTCTAGAAATGTCTGCTGTTTGTAGCTTGCCTTATTTTTAATCTGTGTATGCAGGCCACTTAAGATACTCTATAAAGGACTCCATGCCCTCTTTGTTTGGTGTTCTGACAGCATGCCATGGCTGGAAAGGAAGAGTTTGGGCCTCTCTCCTTATTCTGAGGACTAAGATTTGGGCCTAGGATTATTGTCTCTTGTGTACAACATCACTGATCCCCCAGAAAATCCCAACAGTGTCATACTCCTTTTTCCTGCCTTCAGGATTCTATAACCAGAGCTAATCTGATAAAAAGCCTTTTTAATAAAAAAATTCATTAATATTTAACAGCTGGAATAAAACTTAAAGACTTATGTGAGTCTATTTTACATAAAGGTCTGTAATCCCCTATCAATAATTTAGGCACGAGTTTCTTTAGACACCTCCAGCAGTTATATTAAGCTGGTCCTTTCTTTCTTTATAAGGATTGAGTGGGTAGGTGTGGGTGTGGACAGCTGTGCAAGGGGAGAGTAAATTCTGGAGGATCACTATGCCCCCCATGTACCATGCTCATAAAAAGGAAGAGGAGCAGAAGAACACTCTTCCCAAGTCTGAGGCCAGCTGCAGAAACTTCTCTTGAACTCAAGCAGCAGTAATTTGTGCTTTTAGCTCTGACACACTCCTCTACAGTGTGCCAGCTAAAGCGTAAGCCACCACAGTGGTGTAGTCTTCTTTTCTCAAGGGGAAACCTAGTACTCCCCTCAACGGCCTGTTCAGAGGGAACAAAGCTCACTTAGAAGCCCAAGATGAGGCCATTTTCTGGGAAGAGCTCCAAGAAAACTTTAAGACACTTACTTCTTGCTTTCATTAGATAAGTGGTTCTTCAATGAGTGTATTAGGTGAGTAGGAGAGGCTCCTGAATCCTGCTTAGCAGCTAGAAATAATGATGAATTCATTAGATGTGTTATACTTTTGTTCCAGCTACTGCCACCTGACTGCAGAACTGTTCAAGCAGTGAAAAAAGGTTATTTGCAAATGAAATTCTGAAATCTGAAAACAGAAAATCATAGGTAATAGATGTGATGAAAACATTTTGACCATCTTATTGGATAAAAGGGGAAAATTAATCCCAAATAATTTATGCAGTAGGTGATAGGCATATTAGTTGAGCAGGCTAACCAGTATCTTTTGCTAGCTGTTGTGAATGACCACACTCCACATACCTAACTCCATGTGAGGATATTCCTTTTTCATGATTTTCTGTTAAATACCTTGCCTTATTGCGACTGGCTCTTATACATGGAGTTTACACACCCTTTGAAGATCATTTAGAGGAGAACTAGAACAGATGTTTCTCAATCGGATAAGAGAAGAAATTAATCCCAGTCTGAAAGTTTTAACTTAGTCAAAAGAGAAACTGAAAAGGATTGTTCTGTTTGATTATTAAAAGACCTGCAAGACTCAACAATGAAAATGCCCAGATGCTTACGTTTCAGAAGTTTCTGAGATGTGAAAACTGAAATAGTCTTTTCTGTCCATTAGCTGTGGACTGGCGAGGCAACCAGGAGAATGGGAAATAAAAAAATATTAAGCCATCGACTCCCTCCTGGAATACTGTTTGTTAGAGACTCAGGTTCATCTGTAGGCAGACAAATGGGGACAATGAGATGAAAAAGGCATAAAAGGAAATCATGTTGAGCTGGGAAGAGGTAGCGTAGGGGGACCTCTTCTTCTCTCCTCTTCTTTCCCTTCCTTTCAAGCTCATTAGTATTAATATACGTTGATACATTGAGCCATCCCACCAGAATCAAAGCCGCTTACTTTGTGTAATGTGATCCACCACCTCCCTAGTCACTGCACCCAGAGAAACAGGGAGGGTCAGACGTTTCTGTATACCTGATAAAAATCAAAGATGAGAAATCCGTCAGCTCCATTTGCATTTGACACCAGTGACAGGTTGGATCTGGTGCTTCTTCTTCCTTTTCTAATTTCACATCCGTATTTGCAATCAGAAGATACATATCCTTCCCTGTTCCCATTCCTCCTTAGTACTGCCACATTCCAGGTACATCTTCCTTCTGGAAGCTGCCAATGGCTTTTTCAGAGATGAAGGCTGGTGTGTAG
Source organism: Mycteria americana (assembly GCF_035582795.1). Classification (NCBI taxonomy): domain Eukaryota; kingdom Metazoa; phylum Chordata; class Aves; order Ciconiiformes; family Ciconiidae; genus Mycteria; species Mycteria americana. The sequence goes on from NC_134370.1 coordinate 13,365,340, forward strand.
GGAGTTTCTACTCATAAACAGTATCCACCTCCTTTGAGATGTGTTCACCTAGTTAGCCAGAATGAACTGTGTCCCTGAACTACATCAGCAGGCATGGGGGAAAAATAAATGTCTTCTGAGTACATGGATGAATGCATGTAATGCTCTTAAATTATTTTGAAAATTTCCTCTGGGTTTGGCTTCTACTTCAACTTACCAAGCCTTTCACTAGCTGGTAGATATCCTTCAGGTAGTAAAGTATTGCCCATGGCCATACATTATCTGCGGTATTTATCATATATGCTTGAATTCATCCCTGCAAATCTCAGGACTAATGCAATACTCAATCATGCAGGCAACACATACAGAAAATAGAAAACAGTATGGGGCTGCCTCCTTAGGGAAACTCCGGATATATCAGTGCATAGGTATTAACTTCATTTGTTAAGAAATATGTCATGATCACAGCCACACTGTACGGCTTGCGGTATCCATTGATCTCCCAAGGAAACTCAGCAAATAATTGATTTTAACTATCAGATGCAAAAAAAAAAAAAAAATCTTTATATTTGGATTTGATCCCCAATTATTATTATTTTAATGTTATGCAGAGAGAGAAAAAAACCCATGAAAAATGTCAGTCAAATGACACCTATGATCATCGCTAGAGAAATAGGGTTTTGTCCTTTGTTTTCTGGGGGTGTAGCTTTAACCCATTTCTTACCCCTCCTTTGAATTACATTCCTGGCAACTTTCAACATAGGATATCATCTAAATTTAAAAAAAAATATATTTATTTGTTTGAAAATGTCTGACTAAATTGTTTTGACTTTTTGGGTTTTACTATTTCTTCTTTACTTTTATTATCTGCAAGATTTTGCTCATTATCACTTGGTGTCACCAATTCAACCAGCCTAAACCTGCAATTTATAAAGAAATATTATTTGGAAAAACAATTAAAAAAATTTTCACCTCAATGCAACATATTTTCTGTCAGTCAAGGAAATTACACAGTGTCAGTTAGTTTGATCCCATATTTGTACAAAATATATTGGCAATCTTCCTCTCCCACTGTCCAAGTAAATTCTACATTCACATGGAAACAAATTGTTAGATTATACAGTATATTAGATTAACACCCTGAAAAAAGTACAAAACTCAGCAGGGAACTAGCCCTTTCTGCTAGAAGATTGTTCCAGTTTGCTCCCAGGCATTTCTCACCCAGCAAGAAATTCAAGCAAAATGTCAGTAAAATTTGATACTTTGAGATGTAGCTGACAGGAGAATTCTGGCCTGTCGAGTTGTGGGGGGTTTTAAAATATTTTCTGTATTGCAATTCCTTGTTAAAAAAAAAAAAAGTAAAAAATAAGAATGGCCAAGTGCCGTCAGTCAAAGATTTAATATGATAAGAATAATTATGTTCCCGATCCATTAAACCTGTGACACATACTTTATAAATGCTTCAGGGAATAAGATACAATATTGTGATAGTAAAACCTGTATCTGCTGAAGGGAAGAGTGCCACTAAAATAAAGGGAAACCTTGTAAAGAAATGGAGTTTTTATGAAGTAAGGTATGGCAGGTAAGCATGATGAAATGCTAATTTATGTCCTTCACAGTACAGTCCTTGCCGCTACAGCAGGAACTAATCTTCTGTCAGTGGAGACAGACAGCACCTGGTACCACATCAGTGATGAACGTACCTCTTTTGGAAGTGGTCTGATCAGCCCAGTGCCTCTGCATCAGGAGGCCCTTAGCTGCTCTCTCCCAAAGGACTTGTCCTGACATGGTGCAATGGTTTCCACAGTGATAAAATTTCTTCCTAGTTCCCTGCAAGATCAGACCTGCAGTGAGAGAGGAAAAGGGGGAAAACGTAGAGCAGCAAATTCCTGGTTTGGAGCTGTTGGGAAACGGACACAAGGAGCTTTGAGAAGTCCTGGGACAGCCTGAGGCAGGCCAGGCAAGCTAGACAGGACAGGGATAGAGTCCCTGCAAGGTGAAGGGGACTGCGGAGTCCCTTCCTCCAGCTCTCTTCTTCATCAGCATTGTGGTTGCACCCGGCCCTGCTGGATCTGGGTGATGATTTAATTTTTAATTTTTAGACAGATGGTCAATTCGCTAACCCTACCGTGATTTTGTGTTGAGGACCAGCCCATATACTTTGTGTATTTTCACACCCAGGCATTCAGATTTGGTAAAGCTAGACCATCTCGTACCAGTGCTTTCTAAATGAAACATTCAGAGTCTTTCTTTCAAAATGGCATGTTTAATTTCAGAAAACGTCTCCTTTAAGAAAGGGGAGTTTTCCTTCATAGCAGTAGTTTTTCAGTCTGGCAATGAACCAACTCCCCTCATTATTCACCCAGTTTCAGCCTTTTGCAAACACACTGAAATCACATAGAATAGGTACTATGACATATTCTTTCTACCCACACAAATATGGTTTCTGGGCATTTTCAATCTCTTTGATTTCTTCTCCGGTCTGATGAGAACTTTTCCACTTTTATACCCTTCACACTTGAGCAAAGTGAGAGGGCAGTTGCTTCCAGTGTGTGGTTAACAAGAGGAATATAATGGGAGTTTGGCTGCTTTATGGAACAACAGGATTCTGTCTTTCCTCACTTCCTTCTTTTTATTAATTCTTTTGGTGAGTTAAAATCCACGAGGTACAAAACTTGGGCAGTTTGGAACAAGATAAGAATGACAAGATTAAAAATAGAGCCTTAAATGCTGTTCAGTAGTTTGGGAGCATGCTTCATTATAACCTGCGGAGGAATTCAAATAGAAAAGAACAGCTGCTTTGGATTCCTGTCCAGAGAAACCATACAAGCACAGCTTGCATAAAAATAAATGCTTTGCATATTAAGGAAATGGTCTGTTATTTGCCATAGAAACATTCTAGTCTTATTCTTCCTTTTTTAAATCATCTATTATAAAGCCTCAGAGTTGGTCATTCACATTCTTGTTGGAATGATTTTCATGCTTTTGACCAATGAATGACTCTAATTACTAGCCAGGACACAGATAATGAGAACATCCGCCACACGGGTTATTGCTTCTGGTCACCTAGTAACTAATCCCAGAGGGCCAACAACACATCAGTTGAGCCCAGCACAACCCCTGATGGCTCCTTTTCCAAATGCCATAAAATTATAGATTGCTAGTATCGAAAAAGAAAAAAAGACCTCCACCAGTACTGTACATCACAGGAGATCTCAAAGGCAGAACCAATGCTTTAGGCCTGCAGCATGAAGACATTTTTTAAGAGCAAATAGCCAGATGTTGATGCAAAATTAAGTATTTTCCACACTAAAATGACAAGGAAAAACCTCCAATGGCCACTGCTAATCTGCCTGAGGAATTAATTTCTTCCTGACTCTAGCTCTGCAGATTGTTTTCATCATGCCCATGTGAGCAAGTCACATCAGTCTGGCCAGGAAAAAGCTTCTCCTTTCCATAAGTGATTGTGAGAGCATCTTCCCTTCTGCGTTCATGTCAGAGAAAGGCTGGTCCAGCCAAAGCAGAGCTGGAGTATTGAGCAAGAGTTCTGGCATAAGCAGGTGCACAGTCCTGTTTTATCTGTAAAAGTGTGTAAGAGGTGTAAAAAGTGTGTTAGAGAACTGTCATGGTTTAGCCCCAGCCGGCAGCTAAGAGCAGTGCAGCTGCTCGCTCACTCCCCCCTGGTGGGATGGGGGAGAGAGTCGGAAGAGTCAAAATGAGAAAACTCGTGGGTTGAAATAAAGACAGTTTAATAGGTAAAGCAAAAGCCGCACATGTAAGCAAAGCAAACCAAGGAATTCATTCACTCCTTCCCATGGGCAGGCAGGTGTTCAGCCATTTCCAGGAAAGCAGGGCTCCATCACGCGTAACGGTGACTTGGGAAGACAAACGCCATCACTCCCAATGTCTTCCCCTTCCTTCTTCTTTCCCCAGCTTTATATGCTGAGCATGACATCATATGGTATGGAATAGCCCTTTGGCCAGTTGGGGTCAGCTGTCCCAGCCGTGTCCCCTCCCAACTTCTTGTGCACCCCCAGCACAAGTGGGGTGGTGTGAAAAGCAGAGAAGGCCTTGACACTGTGTAAGCCCTGCTCAGCAGCAACGAAAACATCCCTGTATTATCAACACTGTTTTCAGCACAAATCCAAAACATAGCCCCATACTAGCTACTATGAAGAAAATTAACTCTATCCCAGCCAAAACCAGTACAAGTATATATAAGTGACCCCAAGTGGATCCTAGGGTGAGGAAAGAGCAACCATCAACATGAACAACATATTTCACCTTATGAAGGTCTCCAGATGCTGACGAGTCTCCACAACATCCCACCAGCACCAGTACTAGAATGAAACCACTGATCTCAGCACCCTGAGGAGAGGGGAAGGGGAAGCGTAACACCAGGGAAAGGGTAGAAACCAGGAAGTGTGTGTATAATAAATCTAACAATATTATTATTCTTTCTTTTTTAGTAATATTTAGATCTGGACTACTAATGATAAGACTGTTAAGATTTCTATTATATTAACAATAAATTCTTGGCTTTATATATATATATATATATGTGTGTGTGTGCTTTCTCTCTGCCCATAAACCAAGATTTCTGAGTGTAACACTTCTCATAATGCAGATCCTTCACACTTTGGAGTCCTCTTTGGAAGTAGAAGGAAAGGTGGTAAAATTCCCATGCATGGAAGTTCTTATGGGATTTTCAGCCCAAGTACAAGAAGCATCTAAAAAATCTCTTGAAAAAGTCTATTCCCTTAGCAACAATTAATCTAAGTGTTCCTCTACCAATTTCACTGTCTGCTATATCACACTAAAATTTTATTGGATGTGTACAAAGAATAACTAGTGTCACTCTGGTGTGTTTAAAATTTATCATACTACATGATGCTTAACAGTATATGTTGTGTTTTTAAGGAAGTTGTATGAAGCATGAAATTTTCAAAGTGAAATGAGGTGTTTAATAAGATGCTGTTCAGAATTACCACTTCTGGTCAGAAACTGAATATTGCAGAAAATATTACCATTCTTCATCGGTTCAGATCTTTACATCGCAATGACACATTCTTGATGTGTTGTTCTAGGCCAAGTGTAAGGTGTGATGCAAGAATTATCAGGTGACATTCTTTGGGTTGTGCAACTTAGGAGATCAACAAGAACAGACTTAAAATCTGTGCTTCTGCAGATCACATAGTAAACTAACAACATTTACAAAGGATGAACAATTCTTGGGTTTTGATGAAAGAAAAGTGCTTGAACCTTGAGAAACACTTGACAAGGTTAAAAAACTGGGCAGTATAATGTCAGTGCAAACAAACGCTAATGAATATGAAACCCAGTAGTGACATATTACAAATTCTGCCTCCATGACATTGAACCCCAGAAGACCTTAGGTGTTCCTTGCTGTGAACGCCACATTCCTCAGTGCAAACCTTAGCATCTCTATTTCAATCTCCTGTTTCAGCCCAAAAGGCAAATGTCACAACTGCGGAGTGCAAGGAATTACTTCTACGCATTGATAAGTTTTAATTTCACTGCAAAGAAAAGCAAAACAAAATAGTGATATAGCACCGCATGGACACAGAATACTAGATGTGTTCCTAAAACTCTGGGATCCAGATGTATGCTGGATTAATTTATGTAGATGAAAGCATGAAAATGGGCAAGGTATCCCTGCAGACTGTGGGATGTGACATAAGCTCTCTTCATAAAAACTCTCCAGGATTTTCTTCCCTGGGCTTTTTTCCTCCTTCCCAGGCATATTCTATGTGTGCTACTCTTATTCCCCCACATGTCCCCACTTGGGAAAGTGCTGTTGGAGACTTTTAGGAGTGGAGAACATGGGTGGATGCAGCTGGGAAGAGGTGACCAGCATGGGGAAGCATCACAGGCTGAAGCAAACTGGGTTGCCCACACTTAATATTTTCAGGGCTGCTCTATCCTCAGACCAGTGACTTGCAGCCACTTGATGACATCCCCTGCTCCACTTTCAGTGGCTCTGAAGCCAGTACTGTTGGAGCTCATATACCCTCCAGCTGAATAACTACTTCTGATATCTCCGCTTCGGTGCTGAAAGTTATGATGGAGCCAAAAGGACAAAGCAGAGAACAAGTGGGACACTTGAATAACACTACATCTTGGGGAGCCAGAATGGACAACTCCTTTCTTTCAGAAATTCATGTAATATCTCCTTCCTTGTCAGGAGCGGAGAGTTACAGAGTGGCAGGAGAAAGAAGTTAGACAACACCTTGAATCTAAACTTGATTTTTCTCCAGACATAAATTAAGCTGTAAACTCACCCAGCCAGAGAAATTAGTTGAGGGAAATGTTGGCATTTCCAGACTGGAAAAGAAAACTGACATCCCCTGACATGCATGTCATGTTTCAGTTAAGCAGCTCACTGTTAATAGTCAAAGCTGCGAGGAAGCAGATACCCAGCTCGCCAGTAACAAATGACAAATGTGTTTGCTTCACACTGGGATGTCATTTCAGTTGGGGTTTGCATTCAAAATTTCAGATACTACTTCCATCCCCACTGAATCCTAGTGCCACCAGAAATGTGTATTTCTTCAGCTGCATATATATAACCTAAGCAGTGCTACAATGAAAGGCAAACACTTAAGCACTGCATACTGGTGGCTTGTTGATGATTCCTTGAGCTCTTTCCTCTCAGAAACCATACCCTGCCTGAGAGACCAATAAATCATCTGCATGGACAGTGATCAGCCTTTGTGGGAAGGAGGAAGTTTTCATAGGTCTTCAGACTTTGCTGTTGTCTTGGTCACATAGACTCAAAAACTCTGCTGGTTTTAAAGTACCATTGGAGAAACTGGTACATCTCCTACATATGTTGCTTGGTTGTATTTTATCCATTTAAACCTTTGCTTTTCAGGCTAAGAAATTCTTCTCACACAAACCCCCGGAGTTTTCAAGTGCTGGAGCATCCTGTTCTGGAGGACACTGACATAATCAATTAGCAAAGCTCCAAACAATCACAGGTCTCCAAAGAGGGGGAGAGACAAGGACAGAGACAAAAGACACCTTGAAGAAAACTGCAAATGATTAATAACTTCAAAATAGGGGAAATGAGATTATATCTAAAAGCTCCCTGAACAGAAGATAGAGTTTAGAGGAAGATACAGTTCTGAGACCATTTATGATCGGCCCCTTCCACAAACAAATATATCAGCACATGTAAATACCAAGGTCTGTCATTTATGAAGGCATTTTCCTTGATTCAGGTAAAACCTCAGCAGGAATACTTTGAGCAGTTTTCAGCAATGAAAGAAAAAAATATTTAGCATCTGACAAGAACCCATAAAAAAACCACAAGGCAACCCAAAACCATAGCCCTAAAGGAAAAAGCAGGTTTGAGAACTTTGAGGGGGAAATAGATAAGTAGTCTCTAAAAGGCTATTAGAAAAAAAAGGCAGAGTATGTTCTTCATGGTGAAGCTTAACATGTGTGAACTGAGTAAGTGAGATTCAGGTTACCTTAAGAGAGGAACTTGCTAATGGAAAGGGAGAGGAAGGATTGAGATGGACGTCCTGGGAAGGTGACAAGGGTGAAAGTCTTTTAGGGCAGACTGGACAACTCTTCATTAAGATTTACACTAGCACAAATGGATGAATTAAATGACCACTTGAAATTCTTTCCAACCACATGACTTTATGAAATAAAATGTATTTGTGGGAACTGAGCATTTCAGTTTGGCATGTGCCTGACTAGTAGTGGACATAAGATGAATTAAAGGCTGATCTTGTGATGAAGGAAAGAGAGCTGTTTAATTCTTAGCTTCCTGGAAAAACATCTATTCACCTTTCAAACTTGGGTAATTTAGGCAGACACAATATGTATGATACAATGCTCTGTAACAGGTAAATGGCAGAGAAGCTTTGAAACACATTTATTTCTAAGTCATGCATTCAGCACTTCCGTAAAGAACAGACTGTTTGCAGATCAATCTTTAAGTAGTCATTGATATGAGCAACATTTTCTTACCTTCACAACGCTGCAACTGAGAGTAGCTCAACAGAAGATGTTAATATTTTTCTCTGTATCTACCTCCTCCACAAGATCCCTTTAGTAACACACATGTCTCTGACACAATGAGTGTAGTATTGATGCCTAAAAAAAGGTGCATCTCTAGCAACGGGGCACAACAGAACACAGCTGATGTAGCTGGGCTGAAACTTCTCCAAGGGACATTTTAGCTTTGGGCATCATGGGGAAATGGAGTCTCCTCCATCCACACAATACCCTTACTTACCTCACTGGTTAAACAATAATGTTAACTGAAACAAAACTAGTAATTATGGCTATTTACCTAAAAGAACTTTTGTCATTTCCTAATGTCGTCCAAACAATCACAATTCAGAAACAGGAGCTAGCACACTCAGTATTTTCTGCACTTTGTTGGCCTTGCTCCGGAGAGTTAAACAGCTCATTATGGTAGCAGGGGCCTCTGAAGACCTCATGGACATTTACAATGGTATGTGATGTGGAAATGCTAGAGCTAGCAATAACCCACACAGTACAACTGCCTAACATTGTTCAGAGATACAGACTTGGTCCCAAAGTAGTACAGTGGCACTTGCATGGTGCTGTCTCTGAAATACACTGTTCTGTTTCTGCAGAAGGCTAATTAGTCCAACTTTCCTAACCTGACTGTATGATCTCCTGTGCCACTGTTGCCCCTAGATCATCTCTCATTGCCTGGAGCATACATGGCCTAATTCAGGTAAGATAATGTTATCTCAAAGGAGAAAGAGCTAATGCAAAGCCTTTTAATGTCTGTTCACTTCAATGAACTTTGTGTCCTAATAACAGCAGCAGAAATCCAGCTGAGGGGAGATCTGAAAAAGAAATGGAGTGATTCAAACAGGAAAGGATACGCTTTTTATGAGTCATTTGGAATATATATGTGAATATTACTCTAAGCCTTTAGGAGAAAGATCTGTGAAATGTATGTGAAAGCAGAATATCTCTGAAAACATCTCCAGGAGATTGGCAGAGTAGGGGAGTCATTAGATGGGATTTCATTGTAGGAAAATAATGAAAAACTGAAAACAGTTCGAGAGCAAGTCTGGTGGTGTACCTATAACTTCTTGCCACTCAGCCATAAGCTGGGCACAGAGCATCTTAATTTACTGGAGAGATTTTTCAAAGTAGGAATTACTACTACATGATTTTGGGCAGCAGGATTGAAGAGTGTGACAGGCACTTATCATTGTGCAAGTCTGACACAGTCTTGTCCCAGCTTAAATGCAGTCTTTATGGGGTTTTTAAGAATACTGTAGCATTTTAAAATGTACTGTATCTACTCAGTAAAATGTGTGAAAAAAACACAATTGTTTGTTTAAACACTTTTGTATTATTAAAGCCTGTGAACTACCATAACCACCCTGCATTGCAGACAAAGTCTGAGGGAAGCAATTGATCAAGAGCATTAAAAATATGTTGATGCCTGTAGTTACCAATTTATCATATCTATCCCCCCTGCTCTTTTTTGTAGTGAAATGAATGATGAAGCTATTCCAAATCGTCAATTCCCATAAAATGTATACCTCCAAGGAGGAATATGCTAAAGGATTTATGAAGAGCACAGTGGGCCTGGATACATTGTCTTGTTTGACATTGCTTATACAAGAAACCTTAAATACACAAATTGATTGGTTTGTATATTTCATCAAAGCTTGATTTAATTTATCAAGGGGAGAATGCCAATTTACATTCATCAATAGATAAAGTCAGGTTAGAGTCAAGCTGCTGGCTCAAACCCTGTTTTCATGTTGCCTTTATTGTACTTCCTATTCTCTTTGGTTAGTTTTAAAGGCACAGGTGTGAGACACTTCTCATTTCAGAATGTTTTCTGAAATGTTTATGTGAACAGGACAGTAATGCTAGTTACCCTGTGTCTGTGCAGGACTCGCACAATCAGTGAAGTTGCACGTTGGTTATTTTTCAGACCTCACTACTATGGTAGTGATCTTTTCATAGCCCTGGAAAAGTCTGCCTAATCTCTGTGCAAGATGAATTAAGGTGGAGTTTGAGGATTTTTACAGCATATGTGAGACCTAATGCCTGTGCCATCTCCCAGTTGTGATATATAGCTGGAGGTATGCAAGCCCATGACACAAATAGGAGTTGTGCATCTAAATTCCATAGTAAGCTTTAAAAGTTCATGCCCTTTTTATTCCTATCCCTTCTTTTGGCTGCTATTTCTCTCCTTCATTTGACCTCCAAATCCCTCTGTTTTTTAGGGCACTAACTCTTTCTACCAGCAGCCATGAAATCCTTCCTAATTCTGCCTCTACTCCCCTGAATTGAGCCTGAGCCTTTGTCAGCTTGGGATCAGTTCAGGAAATCCTTGCTAGGGAAAGGGACCCAGTCCTTACTCATCTCCCTGACTATCAGGTATGGGTGATACCTCTACAGACATGTCTCTGATGAAAGCCTCATGCAGCTCCTGAGGCTTATTCTCTGATCTGGCTCCCACTCACTGCACAGAGATAGGTCAGCAGTCATTTTACTTGTACACCTGCAAAATAAGATGTCAAAACTCAAAGACAGGTCTCCAAGTCGGCCTAGTTTTCAGCACCTGTGTTTTCCACTGATTTGAATGAAATTTCAGAAGAGCTATGCTCTTATGAATTTCCTTCCATTTTCCATGAAGTGTCTCTGTAAGTGAGAAGTTGCATAATTCTGAGCCTAATTTCAGACTGATTTAAAAATACAGTTCTGCTCTTCCTACAGCTTTATTGGCAAAATACCTTTCTGAGATGTGCTTTCTTGCTTTTTCATATATAGTTAATAATAAGGGAGGCTTGTTATTTAGAGGATAAGATACTCTAATGTAAAGACGTCACATCTGTTAGATAAGGGGACAGTGAAATCTGAAGCATTACCTGTAAGTGAGCTGAATGACAATATTCAGTGGCTCTGATGTAATTAAACAGTACATTGCTCAATCTAGTCAGGAACATAGGAATAGAGAAACACTACTTAGAAGAGACTGGATTGTCATTACAAAGCCTGATTCAACAAAGCACTTGAGCATGAGCTTCAGATTAAGCACATATTTAATTCTTCCTTCTACTGCAAAACATGTTAAAGTGAGCGTATGCATACTTGCCCTACAGAATATGTTAATTATATTCAGAGAAGATACTTGCAGGGCCCACTTCTCTGAGACCATCTCATAATCTTTAATGTATCTATCTTCACAATCCTCCTGTGACAGAAAAAACCCTGCTATTATCTTCATTTTTTTAAATCCAAACAGGGATTTGAGGAACAGAAGAAAAAAGACTAAGCTCATGAAATTATTTAGCCCCTCAGTACCCAACTGATTTTGATAATGTGAAGGCAGCTAAAATGCTTGGACAATTTTGTGAGTGTCATTAGGAGCAAAGTACACTGAATTATTTTTGCAAATATGAACCAAAAGGCCTAATCCTGAAAGGTGCTTTGTGATGTATCGGGATCCCAGTGATCCCTATAGTAGGTGCATGGTAAAGCTGCTGAACTTTCCTCTTCAAACAAATCTGAAGTGAAACTTAAAGTCACATTTCCTAATGCAGAGCAGGATACCTTAACCATGTATCTAATGTATCCATGTTTACCAAGGCTATGGTAAACAAAGCACTCTTGACATCTGAATTTTCGGTTTTGACTATAACCAAGGTGTCCTTCACAGACTGTCAGGTGCTTAGATGTCAGTCTGAACTCGGTCCAGAAAAATACCCAGGTCATAAAATCATAGAATCATAGAATCATTTTAGATTGGAAAAGACCTTTAGGATCATCAAGTCCAACTGTTAACCTAGCACTGCCAAGTCCACCACTAAACCATATCCCTAAGCACCACGTCTACACATCTTTTATATAACTCCAGGGATGGTGACTCAACCACTTCCCTGGGCAGCCTGTTCCAATGCTTGACAACCCTTTCAGTGAAGAAATTTTTCCTAATATCCAATCTAAACCTTCCCTGGTGCAACTTGAGGCCATTTCCTCTTGTCCTATGGCTTGTTACCTGGGAGAAGAGACCGACCCCCACCTCTCTACAACCTCCTTTCAGGTAGTTGTAGAGAGCCATAAGGTCTCCCCTCAGCCTCCTTTTCTCCAGGCTAAACAACCCCAGCTCCCTCAGCCGCTCCTCATCAGACTTGTGCTCTAGACCCTTCACCAGCTTCGTTGTCCTTCTCTGGACACGCTCCAGCACCTCAATGTCTCTCTTGCAGTGAGGGGCCCAAAACTGAACACAGTATTCGAGGTGCGGCCTCACCAGTGCCGAGTACAGGGGCACGGTCACTTCCCTAGTCCTGCTGGCCACGCTATTTCTGGTACAAGCCAGGATGGCCTTCTTGGCCTTCTTGGCCACCTGGGCACACTGCTGGCTCATGTTCAGCCGGCTGTCGACCAACATTCCCAGGTCCTTTTCTGCCTGGCAGTTTTCCAGCCACTCTTCCCCAAGCCTGTAGTGTTGCATGGGGTTGTTGTGACCCAAGTGCAGGACCTGACACTTAGCCTTATTGAACCTCATACAATTGACCTCAGCCCATCGATCCAGCCTGTCCAGATCCCTCTGTAAAGCCTTCCTACCCCCAAGCAGATCAACACTCCCACCCAATTTGGTGTCATCTGCAAACTTACTGAGGGTGCACTCGATCCCCTTGTCCAGACCATTGATAAAGACGTTAAAGAGAACTGGCCCCAATACTGAGCTCTGGGGAACACCACTTGTGACCAGCCACCAACTGGATTTAACTCCATTCACCAGAAGTCTTTGGGCCTGGCCATCCAGCCAGATTTTTATCCACCGAAGCGTACACTCGTCTAAGCCATGAGCAGCCATTTTCTCTAGGAGAATGCTGTGGGAAATGGTCTCAAAGGCTTTACTAAAGTCTAGGTAGACAACATCCACAGCCTTTCCCTCATCCACTAAGTGGATCACCTTGTCATAGAAGGACATTGGGTTAGAAGTTCCCCAGATCCACTTTCCGGCCCTTCTTGTAGATGGGCATCACATTTGCTAACCTCCAGTCAACTGGGACCTCCCTGGTTAGCCAGGACTGCTGATAAAGGATTGAAAGTGGCTTGGTGAGCACTTCCGTCAGCTCCCTCAGTACTCTTGGGTGGATCCCATCCGGCCCCATAGACTTGTGTGTGTCTAAGTGGTGTAGCAGGTCGCTAACCATTTCCCCTTGGATTATGGGGGCTTCATTCTGCTCCCTGTCCCTGTCTTCCAGCTCAGGGGGCTGGGTACCTGGAGAACAACTGGTCTTACTATTAAAGACTGAAGCAAAGAAGGCATTGAGTACCTCAGCCTTTTCCTCATCCTTTGTCACTATGTTTCACCCTGCCTCCAATAAAGGATGGAGATTCTCTTTAGCCCTCCTTTCGTTGCTAACGTATTTATAGAAACATTTTTAATTGTCTTTTACAGCAGTAGACAGATGAAGTTCTAGTTGGGCTTTGGCCTTCTAATTTTCTCCCTGCATAACCTCACAACATCTTTGTAGTCCTCCTGAGTTGCCTGCCCCTTCTTCCAAAGGTCATAACTTTCCTCTTTTTCCTGAGTTCCAGCCAAAGCCCTCTGTTCAGCCAGGCTGGTCTTCTTCCTCACCGGCTCATCTTTTGGCACATGGGGATGGCCTGCTCCTGTGCCTTTAAGATTTCCTTCTTGAAGAATGTCCAGCCTTCCTGGGCTCCTTTGCCCTTCAGGACTGCTGCCCAGGAGACTCTGTCAACCAGTCTCCTAAACAGGCCAGAGTCTGCCCTCCCGAAGTCCAAGGTGGCAGTTCTGCTGAACCCCCTCCTTACTTCTCCAAGAACCAAAAACTCTATCATTTTGTGATCACTGTGCCCAAGACAGCCTCCAACCGTCACATCACCCACAAGTCCTTCTCTGTTCACAAACAACAAGTCCAGCGGGGTGCCTTCTCTAATTGGCTCACTCACCAGCTGTGTCAGGAATTTATCTTCCACACATTCCAGGAACCTTCTAGACTGTTTCCTCTCTGCTATGTTGTATTTCCAGCAGACATCGGGTAGGTTGAAGTCCCCACAAGAACAAGGGCTAGCGATTGTGAGGCTTCTCCCAGCTGCTTATAGAATATTTCGTCTGCCTCTTCACCCTGATGGGATGGTCTATAACAGACTCCCAGGTCAAGTTACACACAGATTAAGTCATCACATTGCCAAAGTATTTCAAACTCCACTTGAACTGGTATCATAATATACAGTTGCCTTGCTTCATTAAAAGAAAAAGAAAAAGAGATTAAAAAATCTAGAAGCTTTGGGGAGAAAAATGTGTACCATTTGTTTAAAAGTGCAGTATTACAACTGATGATCCAACATTTTTTCTCTAGAGCTGAAGAAATTTAACAAGATAAAAATAAAGTCAGGGAGAGTTTCAAAAGTACTCTGATACCACCGTGGAAATGGATAGGAAAAAAAATGGGGGGAAAACATTGAGTTGTTTAATCTGATAAACTCCTAAATTAGATGAGTTCAGTTAATGAAATAATTCCAAAATCCCACTTGCCTAAATCTTGGTAAAAATCTCTTCTACAAATCACTCTTCTGCAGTAGTTGAAACCAATCAAAGTTTCAGAGATGTGAATACAGTCCTTTGGCTGAAAATTCTTCGGAATTTACTTTAAATGTCCAGTGTCACAATACGTTGCTCTTTCCAGTTTTGTTCTTGGTTCCAAGAAAGCTGCCAGAGGGCAGGAAAATGCATCTAACTTCCATTAGCCTTTTCAGTAGGACTGTCATAAATTTTTTCCCTGTCCTCAGGATATATCAACAGGAAGACAGACCACTGTATGCACAAAGTAAAACTAATCTGTTACTCAGAAGAAAGGTAATTTTGTTCCAGTTCATTTGTCTGTGTGCATAATTTATTATATTACAGGCCAGTGAGTTTGGCATGGAAGAAAAAGAAGAGTTGACTAAACAGAATATAAACTGTGTTCTAAAAGCAGCTAAAAGTTTTAATTTCCTAATGAGCTCATTTAATCCAGGTAGATGACTGTGCTCTTTGATAAACCAATTGAAAAATAAATTGCATTTGCAAAAGCCTATGTGCACAAATCCACACAGAAGAGGATTATATTCCAAGGAAAATATGTGAAGCGTATTGGAATAAGAACTGCAATGACAGGAACACAATAAAGCAAAATAATATTGGGAGCAAATACAAAAAGCTTTGTGATGAAACACCGATTATAGAGCCCTGAAGAATGACCTGAATGGCTATCTCCAGGGTTACTGTTTCATTCCATGAAGTTTATTTTAGGGCTGGGAGATATTTAGTTGCAGATGCTGCCTTCAAGCACTGTTAAGAATTGAGACAGCAGCAAAAGGATTGAAACACATTAAAGAATTGTATGGCTAAACAAGCAGAGACACTTGAGCAGTCCTTCTAGTTACTATTATTATTATGACAATGCTTATAGATCCTGTCAATCTAAGTGCTGTGATTACATTAGTTCTGCTCAAGAAAAACATAGGTGAAATAAAGTAGTAATTGTAAAATGTGGTTTTGTGGGAATAGAATTTCTATCTGCATGGAAATACCCCATGCCCTGTTCAGCTGACATTTCACTGGGGAAGAGGGTCTGGGGAAGGTTTGGTAATATGTAATCGTAATGTGTAACAAAGCTTCTTTGATTTTTCATTTCAAACTGAATTCTAGGCATATATTCACCAGATTTTAAATATAGCATCGAATGTTGAAATAGCTTGTGTTTTTTCTTTGCATTTTTAAATACATCCAAGCATAACATAATTTCCCCACTTTCTCCCCAGGGTTTTCTGGTATTAGCCTTGATTACAAGGAAAGTAAACGTCATTACCTCAAAACCCTTCCTCCTGACACATTTGTAACAGTGCTGCTCAGTCCTTCCCTTTGGAACGTTAGGAAGATTGGACAGAGGAAGGATGTGGACGGGGCTGGGTTACACGTACACACTGTGGGTCAATGGCAGAAAAAGGACCAGAATTCAAAAAGCTGAATCCAGGCCCAGTGTTACAATACTGCACCAGAGCTGACATGAGCAGGGAAATAACCTTCATCAGGGGACAACCAAAAGATATAAAATGCAAGTCATATTTGGGAACAGTGCTACTGTGATACTTAGTGCCCAAGGTTCATACCCTTCTGCTACTCCTTCTCCTGTGCTTCAACAGCAACCTGTTCAGAAAAGGAACACCCTCTTTCAAGCCTTCTCTTGGAGTAGTTCTCACACTGAGCTCCAAGAAATGTTTCCAAGCAAGTCAGTTTTATTAAGTCCAGACTCACTTTGTTTTCAAACACACAGGGACACACTCTTAATTTAAATACATGGTGAAAACAATGCCTTACACTGCATCTAAACAAAATAAAATATCTTTTATGGAAATGTATTGATATACATTACACAAAGTAGAGCAACACGTATTTTTTAATGTCAACCCAAGTGTCAGTCTGGGCTATTTAAAGCACCTAAGCCCCCACAAAAAATATTATGTGTATTCCCAGTTTAAAAAAATAAAAAGAGCATCCAAAAATTCAGTATTCAACAACAACCCCACATTGTTTACTGCAGTTGCTTAATGGTCTTCTTCTAAAAAGAAAAAACAAACAAAACAACAACAACAACAACAAAACCCTCTTCAAACTAAGAATAAATTCAAATTTATTAGAATATCTCAAAAAAGTAAATTCCGGCCAGCTAAGAGATGGTCAGTGGGGTGGAACAGATCATCATTTCAAGGACAGGCTCTTAATCTGTTTCTTAACAGGATGGAGTACATAATCAAAATTGCTGCCAGTTCTCCTGGACACCTTAGCACCAAGAAACACTGGTATGACTATGCTCCTATCTGAATCCATGCCAAAAAGACCATCAGCTCCAGTAGGACAGAATGCAGCTGGGAATAGGTAATAGAGTGAAAGGCTCTTTGCAGTCAGACTTAAGCTCTCCCTGTGTGCACTCTGAACTTGGATGCTGAATAGTTGCAGTATGCTCAAGCTAATAAGCCTTCCTGAAAGACAGGGTGTCTTACTTCAGGCTCACTTGTGGGCAGCTTCCTTAAAGCTGATTTGCACTGCTTTTTCAGGTATTTAGAGCATAGACAAAGAACCTAGCATCTGTCTGGGGAAAAAAAACCAAAACAGGTAGAGGATCCTAAGAAGCAATCGTAACCTCAGTCACTTGAGTGGGAGCCACTGGAATGGCAAAAGAAATTCGTTCTTGTGCTGTTCCATGGATCAGTAGAAGATCAGGATTTTGCGTTCACTACAGTTTAAAGAGAAAGAATCTCACTGGAGATTAAATCAGTCAGTCTAAAACCTAACTGATATCAGCAGGGGAAACTAAACAAAGGCACGGCAACAGTTCTGTTTGTTTAAAAGCTGTAGGGATGCAAAAGGAAATCCATTTGTCCCAAGGCAGGTCAAGAACTTTCAAAGAATATTTACACTTTTCCTTTGTGCGCAGGGTTTGGCATGACTTTGTGTAATTACTACAGTGTGTAGAAGAAAGAAGCTTTCAAAGAACTCTTTGTCACCAACATTTTTGAACTGGTTCAAAGCACTAAAGCTGGTATTTATTATACAGACATACATTAACTACAGTTCCCAAAGCTTAGTGGGCTGGGCAGCAGAGACAGTTGCTTTCTATTTCTATGCTTAGCTTGCACAGTAGTGATGGTTTTGTAGTGCAGAGCTATCTTGCCTCATGCTGGGGCTTCAAGTTCCATGTGCAACACAGCAACTCGTCTGTCACACTGTGGATCCCAGGGTGAGGCGGGAGGTCCAGCTTCTCAGGCATGTTGCTGGAACCTGTGCAACTGCAAGCAGTTTGTTAGTGTTTTGTGACCTAAATAATTTCAAATAAGTGTGGCCATATTGATGTTACCTGTCTATACTTCTGGCACTAAACCCAGTGTTGTTGGCTCTAATAAATCATGAAGGTGTGATGGGTGTTTGTTATCATTTTCTTGCCCTCCATACCCTTCACGGAAAAAAGGTGGAGTGGGGCTCTTAGCACAAGAGAGTTTTGAGAGAAGTCTATATCTTGGGAAGTGCCATCACAAATGAAGATTTAACAGTCAGACCAAGGACTGAAATATCTGTTAAACCTTCACTGACTGCAAACATATGCTCTCAGCAGGAAGGTGAGCGCATCCATGGCCAGATGGAGCATCCACCGCCATCTAAAATGTAACATTTATTGTCTCCCTCAAACCACGTGTATGGAGCTTAACCTAGAGCTGATTACTGCCTTCTCTGTTTCAGACTTTACTTTCTTTCCTGAGGTTTCCCAATGCCTGTGACAGCCCATCCGAACTGCCTGCCTGCTGCCAAAGGACACCGTTCTGCAAAGGGAGTGCCGGAGCAGAGGATCGGTGTCACTTTGATTTACCCACGGGCACTTTCTGCAGCCAGCTGCCAGCAGGGTGTGAGGCTCCTCTCCTCGTTGCTGCCTGAGGTAAGGATTTGGTGGGGGGAGCAGGCGCAGCACTATGTATTTGCCAGTTGTGGCTGTGCCTGCCAGCGACAGGAATTACCCTTCTGCTGATAGCAAGGGAAGGGGGAAGTCAAAGAAAACTGAGAAAACTTCACCCTTTTTTAGTGACTGGAGATGTATTGTGCCCACATAGGGGAAGGAAATTTCACAGATTCTCTGACTGCTTTCGTCCCTTGGGCAGCAACATGCAGAAGTGGGAATCAGTAGGAATTAATGCGAGAAGATAAAAACCAGAAGGGAATTTGAGGAAGGCAAAGAAAATAAGGGACCTTCTAAATCAATACATAGGTGTTTTTCTGTCAAATGATGCTGAACATTTATGATAATCCTCCAGGTGCCCTAAAGAACTTTTATGTGACATGGCAATAGACCATTCATTATGGTTTAACAAATAACAGTTACATCAGGGTGTTCACAGAGGCAATTTGATAAGAGAAACAGCACCTAGGTAGTACAGGCAGGGGGTAGAACAGCCATTCCTCTCTGCCTGGGTCACAACCAATTCCCCCATTCAGAGAACAGGCACCTTTCAGTTGCCACGTGGTCCAATGTGGTGGTCTTTCCTGTCAGAAAACAATCAATCTTTAATGGCTAGATAAAATCAACAGGTTGACCTGGTCACAGTAGTTATAAAGACACAAATACTGCTGAATGTCTCAAGTTTTGGATATCCAAGATGAGACAGTTCATTGAGATATCAGATCATGAGGGAAATTCTTCTCCTGAAAAGGAGCCTCCAACTTATATTTCCAGAGTTGGGAACAGAAAAATCTAGAAAATTCTTTGACCCAGAAATTTTGTACAAATATGCGTTGCTTATTTACACATCTTAGTTCCGTTCTTTCATAAAGTCATGCTGTACTCACAAGATCCTGTTAAAATATTCAGTGCTTTCCACTCCAGAGATGGCTGCATTCCACAGGTGAGTGAAACGATCACTGCATGCAATATCTGTAGAGCACTTGCTGAACTTCTGTAGGCTTTATTATTACAGATTCAATCTGTGCAAGAGGAAAAAGGGCATCCAAATGGCACTTAAGATGGTATAAGGAGCCCTTCATAAAGCTATTAAGAAATTAATAATTACAGGAAGATAGATGTAATTACATCCAGAAGATCAATGCAGCTTTTAATGAAAAAGAATTTCAAGACCCTAAATACAAATTGAGACAAGAAACTTCTGAGGCTCTCCCACATATCCCCTGCTAGATAAATGTGGCCAGGGAACAAAGGAATTCCAGTGTTGTTACACAAAACACAGCAATTCTGCGATCCTACTGAAAACATTGAGGAAGCTGGTTTGAGCTGCAAAACCATGTCTTCTTTGATATGTGATTATAATTGATGTTTATGAATGGTCCTAGTAAAAAAACCTTTAGTGTGCTCACTGCAGATGGGGCAAATGATATGAAAAGTTGCCTCCCGTTCAAAACAGTTCCTGTTTTCCAGTGGAGATGAAAAAATCTTAAAGGCTCCCCAAGATTTAAGGAGTTTTAAAAAATCCCTCCCACCTGCAGAAATCTCTATGTAACGGCATGATAGAGAAGGCAACTCATCATCATCCATTGCCTGTGGTTGAAACTAGGAGACAATGAAGGACACTTGCATGTTGAGTGTCTGTGTTAGGGTTGTAGCTCGGTCAAGGAAGAGGAGGGAGAATGTCATCGCTCCTTTGCTCTCCTTCATTTGAATCCCCTGGGATTAGCATGGGCAAGCAATATAGCATCAAAAGCGTAATTCCATTGGACAGGAATTTTTCTTTACCTCCTATCTGCTGTGGAGAAAGTATACAAAGGGAGCGATAATAGCTGACTCCTGTATTTAGTGGGGAATTATATGGGAACATAAACACAGAGGAAACCAAACTAAATTAGCAAGTCCACATAAGGCAGTGATATAATTTAAAATATGCCTACAAAACCCAACTACTCCACTTGCATCCAGTGATGAAGCAGATGCCCTTCACACAGGCAAAGGCACACTACAGTGAATTGAGTGTTTTGTCAAAATACCAAAGAAATAAAAAAAGTCCCCAACCAAACCAAACAAACCCAGAGCATCATAAAAACAGAGCAAGGGGGAATAAGCTATTGCTAAAATCCTACGGCCTTAAGAAACAGCTGAAAATGGTGATACACGGAAGGAAGGTTAGCATCAGCTAGAGAAAAAGGCAAACACAAAAGGAAAATCTTTTTGCCAATGAACTCTGGAAAGGAAATTCTTTCTTGATCTTCTCTCTTTCTGCTCCTTCAGCATTCAAGTACATCTCTGCACTGTCCTTTCCTTATGACTGTCTTCAAATCCCATCCGTTTGCACCTCATCAGGAGAAATAAAAAATAATGCTATACTTGCAACATATCTCTAGTAGGTACAAAACTTAATTAAAAGCAACACTTTGTCTGATCAATGGGGGAATTGGAGGAAAAAAAAAATCAAACTGGTCTTAGCACAAAACAGACATTGAAGAATAGCTGCAGCTAAAACATTGCCGAACACACTGTGGAGAACAATTCTTCACTCACTAAGAAGGGTGGGAGCTAGCTCTGCTCCAGATGTGCAGCTGTTACAGCTCTGCAAGCTTTGCAAGAAGCATGTCAATTCGTACTAGCCAAAGATCCAACTTACTGTGGAGCACATTTGAAGGAATTTCCTGGTCAATATCTGTCTGAATTTTGTTTCCATCACTTATCAGAGAAGTTAATTTGTTGTGATGGCAAAAATAAAACCCTCCTCCAAAGAGAAAGAAAATCCTCAATTATCAAATTACTGGCTTCAGCAGTACTTTGTGAGAGAGCAGGTAAAAGAACAACCTTTCAAGAGATTTTGAGGATTAGGAGGGATTTAATAAGAAAGGCACTGTAGACAGCAACTTGTGTCAATGATTTGAAGACCTGGATGGTCTGATTCAACAGGACGGAAGACATGAGAATCTGACACTGAAAAAAATTATTTACCAAAACCAGAATAGTCACATTATGAAACAGCAAATCCAAACTCCTTTTCATAAGGTCAATACACATTACCATTTTTATCTGTTCCAAATCACTGTTACAATATTACTTCTGGGAGTACATTTATCAATCAGTAAGCATCACAGACAGTATGTTGACTTAGTTGTAATAAGCTGAGTATCTGGCTATGGGGTTCAGCTTGGAAAAAGTCCCTGTTCTTAAAGTGGGCATACCCTTGAAAATAGAAAACTTTCACTAGAAAAGAAGAGAAGGATTGCTTAGCACCATATCACATGTGGCTGCAGGGTGTGTAGAAAGAGGTGCGGAATGCCTAGCTGGGAAAAAGGATGTCTGGGACCTTGTCTGGTCCCACTAAAGGTCTTACACAGTATAGGTTTAGCGCTCAATAGCTAAGATATATAAGGTGATTATTGATAAGAATTTGAAATTTAAAGTTGTAAAGACAGAAGAAATGTAGAAGACATAGCAATTTAAGGACAAGGTTTTCAACCCACCTGTATGTGTTTCCTCTTAGTGGTGAGTTCTTCCCATTTTATTCTGGGAGAAGCCTTTGCCTGGCCATGGGTTTTCAAATAGGACTCAGAAGCTGGTTGTCCACCATAAATAAAAAGTTATCAGATTTGATACCATTCTGTCTATAGTATTCCCAGATGCGGATGGGGAGAGATTAAACCCAGGAATAGACTTTACAATGTGGCTGTACTATCCACTGGGTTACCAGGTCTGAGAACTCCAATGGATTATTAATATAGCCCATCATTTCCTTTGCTTTCCTTACAAGCATAGAATAAGAAAAAAGATATTTCAGATTGAACAGAACATTTTGTATGATACAGAGGAAGTGCTTTTCTGTTTGTTTCAGTAATAACCCTCCCCAATTAAATGTTATCAGAGCTGATTTTTCCTTTGATTTGTTCGTGTGGGTATTGGACAAAAAATCAGTCATTCTTTCAGCACACAAATAAGTGTCCTCAGCACTTTTTGTAGGATAATGAGTGTACTTAGCAGGATATGGACTTCAATGACAAGATCTCTGTGGAGGTTTTTTTTATGTTTTGTTGTTTTTGTTTTGTTTAGTGTTTTTTAAACATGTATATTGTATGAGACGTAGAAGAAATGTGAGCATCTCAGCCTACTGCTACCCTTTGCTATCAGAATCCTTCCTGACATGTTTCTGTGAAATGGATGGAAAAATCCCCTCTGAATTGCTTTGAATTCCATTGTCCTGTTCCTCTTTTAGGCCTTCCTCCTCAAAAAAAGGACTAGTACTGTTTGGGCAGCACTCATGCAAAACTTAGAAGGCTGTTCACCAACAGTGAAACATACTGCATTTGAGCAGCCTTACCCATACGAACTTCTGAGACAGGGATAGGAAAGAGCTGACCATGCATCTCCAGTGCTCCGTCTCTGAGTTACTGGGCAAAAAGAGAAAAGGAAACAGACAGATCCAATTCAACTTTGGAAGTTTAAGTTGATTTAAGTCTTCAGCAATAGTTTGTGTTATCACAGAAGCCAAAGAAGCCTATCTATCTGATGTGTGTCCAGGAGCATTAAATTTACAATCCTCTTTGTCTTCATTAGTTCTCAAATTATTTTACCACAAAAGGATAGCAAAAATCAGGCAATATCATTTAAATTCACACCAGTACCTAGCCATACAGAATTGCAATGAATATTGGGTCCTCAAAACATAGCCAATCTCCCACAAAATCCGTTACAATTACTAAAGATAGGGTCCTGCACAGCATCCAGATTTTCTGTGTGTGTGGTCTGGCAGCCTTCCTACTATGCCAGACTTCACAGGAGTCCCATATGAAGCCCTAGACTCTTGGCCAGGACAGCCCAGAGACAGGCTTTGGGAGCCTACCATCTTCCTCATTAGGGGTTGGCATTGGTTTTTCTACCTGTATTAATGCAACTGAAGCTGCAAGTCCATCTGTGTGGGGTCACCCATAACCTGGGCAAAGCTGGAACATATTTCAGGTAAGTTCACTTCGTTCTTATCTGTAACCTTAATAAAGCATTGACTTGTAGTGGCTGAAACCATTTTGAGAAACATTTGAGCCTCTTAGAGTTGGTGTCCTAGGACCTCAGTTTCTCCTCTAATTTATGCTACTGAAACAGGATTTAAATGTATGAATCATGACTGACAGTGGACTGAACAGGAAGTTGTGCCCTTCACTTACTACTGTTACAAAGATGACTCTTCACTACTCATCACACCTTCGTGTCCTGGAGAAGAGAAGACATCCTACTGACAAGTATTATTAGCCATGCACATGCCTAAAAATGTTATATAGATTAAGAAGCTAGAATTTCTTTCCCTATGAAGATTTTTTTTCTTTCATTCATATCAGAAATGAGTATCATCATCTCTTTGCCTTTTCCCTCCACCAAACTGTTCAGGACCTCTTAAGATTTCTCTTACCTCATTTCCAAAGCAGTAATACAGTAGTCCATGCAACATAGCTTAAACATGACCATCATATGGATGATAAAACAATTTTGATTCCTCATTAACCAAAACATTGTTTTGTTCCCACTTCCTTTCTCCCTCTTCCTCTAACACCCCTCTCCCACTCCCCATTGTACATCCGAAGGAGCACTTTGACAACAACAGAATTCATTAGTCAAGCCAGCTCCTGTGGCTTCATAACTCATTCCCCTTGTTACTCACTATTGAGTCATGGAGCAGAAGGTGGGTGTCTTGATCTTGAAGGTAGGACAATGACACAATATATTTCCATCAGGTGCTGGAAGAAAGGTTACAACCTGCTTCATACAGAATTCAATTAGGAATCACAGAGAGGGAAAGCAACTTTGTATTAACTCCTGTAGATGCCAGAATGTTTTCAATCTATTTGTTTCATCTCCTTCCTCTGAAAGATTTTTAACTAATCACAACATTAGATTAGTTCTGTTAAAACAGTAGGTGATCAATTTAATTTCAATGCCTGGGGAAAGAAATTTAAAGATTCACGGATGTTTCATGGAAATCACCAAAAAAGATTCAATTGAGAAACAATTCTGACACTAACTAAATTATCTGCCCAAGTATTTCTATTACACTGCTATCTGGACATTTTTGTATCATGAGGCATTTCCTACTAGGAAATGTGGATAGACTCAAGTAGACAAGGTTTCACATGTTTGCTCCTTTAAAGGCAAGGCTTTAGCAAATTAAAGTTAATGTTTGGTATACTCCATTTGGCTTTTAGTTCTAAATATCTGGGGAAAAGACCTTACCATAAAATTAATTTAACATCTCTGGTTTTAATGCCAGTGAATGCCAGGAGGGCATATGAGGTCTTCTGTTGGGGATTATCAGCTGCCTCCATAGAGGAGGGCCAGATGCTGATCTAATGCTATGGTAAAGTAGAAAGTGAAATTTTTGTTCGTTGAAACATTTTGAACCATCACCATTTTATCTCCTCTAATATTTGGAACAAATAGAAATAAACTTTTCTTTCTTTTCTTATTTGTGTGTATGCATATGTGTGTGGGTATAAAAAATGAAAGTATCTGTACAAAGCTGATAAATGCATATGTAGAAAAGATGTGTTTGGAAATGACAAAACAGTTTTACCAAAAAAATGAAACATTCTGATATTCCCAGATCTAGACATGTCATTTAAATTTGCTGTTCCAACAAATTGACCTTTTGAGGCAATTTGACATTTAACTGCCTTCCTTTTTTTGCAAAACTTTATCAGCTTGGAGTGGTAGCCTGATTTTCTGTTGCTACCATTTTTCCTGATGAGTCAGGAACCATCTGGAAGAAAATCCATGTTTTGATGCTTGATGGAGATAATTTATTGTGCATGGATTTATGTCACATATTTATGTTAACATTACCAGATCTATCAGTTACTTTCCATAAAGTTCAGGTTCCAGAAGTTCATAGGAGGCATTGCTGAATAATTGAACCCATAGCCTCCTTGTGTCAGTCAACAATGTTTTTGCTCTAGCTTCATATTCATTGCAGCCGTAAAGAGAGTTAATGAGAAAATAAAGTTGAAGCTGCATCCTCTGTGCAGATGGCACATATTTGATGGGTCAGATCCTCTTGCATGAGGTGCTTATTGCATTACTCATCTCATCTACTGTCTGCATCATGTCATTAATCTAAAGTGCAAGATCTTCACTTCAGGAGTTATTTGAACTGCTTGGAAAAGTATGGTCTTATGATAAAGGCACTGAACAAAGGAGATATTTATTTCCCACCTTCCATTTCACAGATTCTTGATAGGACAGCAATGAATTCAAATCCCGCTGTTGGTGGGTGTCTGAGAGCTATGTTGTAGATTGTAGACCGAGATGAGACTTCTCAGCCAGCAGCTTTGATGAAAAGTGTGGTCAGGCTGCCTCCCAAGGACCACTTCATAAACTTGAGGTTTATGACCTGGAGAGCACGTTAGATGCATGGTTTAAGAAAGCAGTGAGAGAAATTCCATGCAATAACTTGATCCAAAGTCTTTTGCAAAGTAGCTAACGCACAGTTGAATTTAGACTTGCAACTTCTAGCAATTGAAACAACGCGAGAGAGAAGTGCTGACTGCTGCCTGCTCTGCCTTTCTACCAGACTTCATCACCCTCTTAGCTGAGACAGCAGAACGAACAGTGTGTCCACCTCTGAGCCACTGCAATTCAAAGCTTGATGTTTTCACTTCAGGGTCCACCTGGAGAGCTGCCCGAATCTGTGGAGGTTACATCCATGAAAAAAGGAAAACGCAGCATTCACAGAGCCAGCTCAAGTTTTCTCAGCAGTGGAAGCAAAAGCAAACTTTACCTCTCTGGGCTAAAAAGTAATGCCAGCCCTCTCCTGTCCAGGGAAGCAGAGAGGAAGGAGGAGGAAGGAAAGCTGAGATGGAGGCCTGGAGTTAGAGACATGGAGAGCTATGTTGCCTATTTTTGCAGCTCTCCTGAGAGTGGGATGAGCAAGATGGTGAGAAGCCACATTTGGCACAACCATGGGTCTGCACGCCCCAGTCCTGCTCAGCAGTGGGCAGAGATTTCTGGAGCTGTGCCCCAGCAGTGGAGCCACCGCCTTCTCAACAGCCCATCCTGATGCCTGAGGAGCCTCTGCCTGCTGTGCCGCCACCTGGTCCTGCGTGCTGTGCTTTTAGGGGACGTCGCACTGGAGCTGGCTTTAAAGTAGCTACCAAATACTGCAAGAACGATAACTGAGGCAGCAAAGGCTCAGCAGAGACAAGCTAGCAAAATCTTAATCTTTCTCCTCAGCTGTGTGGGGCTGCAGCTGGCCTGGGCATGGCAGCACTCCCCCGCTGAGGCTGCAGAGCAGGCAGAGGAAGAGAAGCCCCTTTGGTTACAAGTTGTAAATGAATATAATCCTTTTGCTTGTTCAAGGTGGAGGTGTATATGTTTCTAGGCAACCATGGCTTTTGGGGGAATTTTGAAACTCTTTTGATTCTTTCTTCTAAGGCATAGACTGAGACTTGACCATTTCAGTTTCCTACTGAATATTTATTACTATTTTCCATATAGTGCTGTCTAGTGCTTGGTACAACTAATCCTAAATTCAGTGAGGAGTTTTATGCACGACCACTAATACAAACTATGTCTTAGCAATAATAATGATGAATTCACAGCGCTAGAAAGCAGGCATTTCCAGCTAAATTATAATAAATTCAATAAACCTAAACCTGGATAATCTACTGTGCATTCAGTTACAATGCTTGCCTGCCATGAAAAGCAAGTAAGAAAACCTGCTTACTAAAAAACCCACCCACCCCCCAAAAAAAGAAACCAAGCTGTCCTTCCAAGGAGATCGCTCCTCCTTTCTGCCTCCCCCACTCACTGCTGTAGCTTAACAGCAGAGAGAATACATAAGAATTCAAACTAGGTCTTCCTTGGAGGGATGCAAAGGACAATCCAATGAATAATGTTGTGGGAGTGATTTGTAGTTTCCCCCAAAGCGTGAGCTGATTTGTTATGAATAGAACTCAGCCTGCTGCTCTGTTGAAAGCCAAATCTGTGTGACTGATTTTCTTTTAATGCATTTATGGTAAAGAATGATCCTGCATTTGATTGTGTGACCGATCACGCTGACACATACAGCTGATATCCTACCTGTGCAATCATAATTCTACATGTACTGACAAAAGAAAAGCAAAAAAAAGAGCCATGTCTTAGCTGACTGCCTTACTTTCTCATTTCACTAGTGCAAAGGCCATCTGATTTAAATTCTTTAAAGACACATCAGTTAAAAAGAAGAATTTTGGGTGATCATTTTAAGATTGTATTTGCAGTGTGGTTTAAAAGGATAGCATATGTGGATTTTGACTAGAGACACCACTTATTGGAAAGGCAAAACTTACTAAAAATGTCTGGAATTACGTAATTGATTTTTGGATGTTCTTGTTAATTGATGAAGTTTAAAAAGCTTGTAATTTTCCTTGAGTAACCGTATATAAACAAGATCAAGTTTTATGTTTCAGGGCAGAAACTTACTGTCCCTGTAGGATTGGGGAATTAAATCCTGATATAAGAAGTAATCTCTATTCATAGTGCTTAAATACAGTCTTATATCTCAGGATCTGAATGGAAATTATTTGGCACAATTTAGTGAAAATAAATCTTGTATTGTCCCTAACTCTGTTAGCCTACTTCTGTAGATGACTGTTTTATAACTGAAAGAGCCCTTCTATACAGTGACTTCTGTGGCCAGGGACAAGACCCAGAAGAAGGTGGTTCAAGGCACAGGTAGAGTTTTCCTGCCATGGGTCTGTCCCACAAAGGAGAAATGTTGCTGAGTTCCGATTCTGCAGGGGACATCAAAGTTATTTCATAATGATGTGTCCTCTGCAGAATGGAAGAAAGCCCAGTGCAAATATCTTGTGTATCATCTCCTATCCTGGGAGAAATTATGTCGGATAACTCACCCAGGGCCTGACCCATGCCTGGAAGAAGAAGGAGGTCTTTAAACAGATGAAAATGGCAATGGATAGAGTATACAGCATAATATATTTCCTTCTATTTTCTAAGCATTAAACAGCGATGATATCTTGTTTTTTCTGAGGAATATCGTTCACCTGGTTCCATGCCATCACTGTCCCAAATCAGAGATAAAACTGGGAAAAATGTAACCACTAAAACTCGCCAGCAGTGACCAATGACCAAATCTTAGCAATGTTGGGTTCACGTTGAGTTCAGATACTCATGCTCAGAGAAAAGTCAAAGTCAGCTACCATTTTGTCTCAGGAAGCCCTTCCTTGTACATCTGTTTTGGTCCTGTTTGCTGCATCACTATTGCCTGAATGAAGTACGCAGCACATTCAAAAGCTACTCCTCTGCACTCATTATCATTTGTAAGGACTACTCTGGTACCAGTCATCTGCGAGAGAGAGCACCAGTCTCATCTGACAGTGCTATATTAACTATGTTGTTTCTGATTTTTAAGGAGGGATGACAACATCACTGTCGTGAGCATTATACGAGCATCACATGCAAACAGCCAGCGATGGCTTAACTGTGCTTTTGCAACAAATCTAGGAGTAGTAGCATGAAGTTATACTGACCTGTGAACAAAGACTCTAATTGTAATTTTCCAGGGATATGTTTCTACTGACACAAAGGTGTGAGCAAAGCATTTAAATTACATCTAAGTTAGCTAATAGCAAATTACCACAGCTACAACTACTGCTAACAGTATTGTTGGAAGTTGATTTTACACAGCACGTCACATTGCCTCTGGCTATGAACTCAGATTGTTCACCCATGCCGAAGTCTGCTACCACATTCATAGTTTAGGCAAATATCTCCTATTAATTTCAAAGACATTTAGACATCCAGATAAGTTTTGAGGTTCTGACCCATAAATAATTTTGTAGGAGATAAGGCTAGAATTGGATGTGACTATTTCTCACATACTATCAGGCAGCCATTTTTCTGTCGAGCAATGAAATGGTTAATTTGTGATAAGCGTGTCAGGTGTAACAAGAAAGATGCAATCAACACTTGCTAATTTTTTTAAAGGGGAAAAATCCTTTGGCATTAATCCCCATGATTCATAAGAAATAGAGGCAGGCTGGCAAAGTTTAAATGATTGAAAATGATGCCCATGGCCTTCTGCAAAATCTGATTACAGCTCCAATGATCGATGGGTTGCCATTAGCAGAAAGAAAAAAAAAGTTCAGAAGTTGAGCCAAGTAAATCAAGAAAGACCTTTCGAGTTTACAATGAACACTTCAACATGATTCAAAAAGTGTTTTAACCAAGATTTCATTTTCTGTAAATATATGTTGCCTTCAGAATATGAACTATTCATTTCCATGAGTCCCTTTGGAGCCAGGCTTTCATTTGGCATGAAAAGATGCCCAACTTTCCCTGCCAGCTTTTCAAGGCTTCCTTTGATTTACTTCAGTGACATTGGGGGACTTCAGCCTCTGCATCTGAGGTCTGGCAGAAACTCTCCTCTTTTCAGCTATAGGTGGGTCAGATGCATGAAACTTTGAAGCTCTCATTGTGCATTTGCTGAATTCTTTTTCTTTTTCTAATACCTGAAAACACTCTCTTTTTTTTAAACAAGGAAAATAGTTTCAGGTTCATGAAAATATGCTATGAATTCCTGTCATGACTGGCAAACTCACTCCACTGCAAAATAAAAAGCAAAGTGAAAAATAACTGAAAATAAAATTGTTCCAACATTATAAGCAGTGGAGTAACAGGTGTGACTGGTTTACTGACTCAATTGAGAGAGAAAGCTGCTTTCATGTTAGGACAACATTTAATAATTTTTAAAAATCAGAAAATCAAAAAGCAGGTTTTTTAATTTTATGACAAGTGAAATATTTCCTTTTGGTTTTGATCTTTCAAATATGTAACACGCATTTTTTTTTAGAATGGAGCATATCTCAAAAAAAAAAAGTCTTTTGATTCAAAATGTACTCATTTTGTTTGACAAGAAAAATATTATTTTTGTTTACTGAGAGAAGAAGGACATCCTGCCAGTCACGCTACCCAAGAGAGAAATGGTCTCAGGCAAAATTACAGCTCATCTATGAATGTTTGTCCTAGCTTCAAATCAAGACCCAGCTGTACCATTTTGTAATTTTCCTGTAACATCAATATCTCATGCCTTTTCTCTCAAGAGCTCTGAACTGAAGTCTCAGCTCTGACACAGACTACCTGTGCAAACTGGGGCCAATCCTGGTCTCTTTTTTAATTCAGAAGAAATTATCTGCAATTTGCAAACAATATCTGAGTTATACTGAATGCCACTTCCTTGGAATTTTTCACCTGTGATCAGAAAACTTTCTACAACATCTGCTTTTTGCTGATGACCAGAACTCCTCTGAGGTGTCACAGAGAAAATCAGAATAGCTCTCAAGTGAATTTTTAGCATACTTGGGGGTACTGCCAAAGCCTAGACAATGTTGTTGCCATTTTTACCCCGGAATATGCTGTCCATACATGAAAAATCTTGAAAGCACATGTATCACCCAGGTAGCATTTGAGAATTTTTAAATTAAACCAAACCATGTAAAGCAAACAGAAGAACAACAGACAACCTCTTCATTTACTGGGCCTCCTAGAGAGCTCTGTGACATGAATAAATGAATTATGGGTAAGCTGATTTCAATTTGGTTTTACTCATACAGTGTAATGTAATTTTTTGTTAATTAAGAAATAGAGCATAACCTGACACTATTTGGGGAATAGGATTATAAAGATGTGATTTTATGTTAGAATGCTGTGTAAATAGACTCATTCCCAGATTATTAGAGCAGTGAGCATTTTGATAAGATACCTGGAAAGCCTGACTATGACATTGGCAACATAAATGAATACACGCTAGATCAAAAGCAGTGGCAGTATACAGAAGTGCACATAAGCATAAAGGTTTAAGACTGATGCAGAAAGTAGATGAATAAATTTAAACATTTAAGTAGCGTTCTTTGGAACTCCATATGCAAATCCTTGTGGTATTCTTGTCCAGAAAAACCAACATGGGTTTATGGGCAGAAAAAGAACAGCCCATTTCAGACAGTCAAAGGGCTGTGGTGAGCCCCCTTCTCTTTGCGTGTTCACAGCACATTGTAAATCCCTCTCTCTTTCCTAAAGCGTATCATCCCAAGCTGATGCTTTCAAACAGCTCCTCCTCATGCTGACGAAGACCCAGGCCTGATGAGGCACCACAACAGAATTCCACGCGAGACCCCTTCCCTCTCTTCCTCCCTGTACTTCATGGTTGGACCATCCTTTTCTGCATCTCTGGTGGGGATCCAAAGTGGTGTCTTGCCAGCTCAGAAGCAGTTTGTTTCCCCGCTCTTGCAGAAGGGCCTCTGGGAATGGGAACTATCCTCACCATGAGATGCAAGATGGCTCCTCCTACAAGAAAGCCACCAGAGGGAGCGATGCCATCAGAGCTGCCCTTTAAATAAACCTATTTAGGATTGCTGGAGCAGCTTGGTGTCAGCCCACTGGAAGATAAGTACTGCTTGTTGAGTGCTATTTTTAATTAAGCAAAGATAGCACTCCAGCAATCATGGGACTGATGATGCAGCAACTTGCCAGCTTCATTATAACTGAAAACATATTCCTAGGTCTGTCCTGGATTGCTCTTCAAGCACCTGTGTAACAGCATCATTCCCTCTCATTTCCAGGGAGACTGAGATTCAGTTTGGTTTGGAACCACAGAAGCATTTAGGCAAGAAGTTGTAGCAGAGTCAGGACTATTAGCTAAACGTGCAGGACTCTGAAGTTTACTGGCTTGTCACCATAGTCTTTTGTGACAATTTACAGGGCATAGAGTGCCCCAAAGTGACTAATTGAGGCTCGCCTGTTCCTGCTATGCTGATCTAGTATAGCACACAGAGCTTGGACATAGAAAGCTAACTAGTACTTGTCTATGAGATTCCTTAGTCAAGATGACGCTATTGCCAGGTCATCATTTCCCAGTCTCTGAAGCATTTGACTGGAAAAGCCTACAGTCTTGAAATGCTGGATCACTACAGTTCCTTTTAGGTTTATCCACACTGGCTTACAAGGACAGCTCCAGAAAGGCGCTCTGGACCAGCCTCACAGGAAACAGCCAGTCTAAAAATCCAGCCTCCAGAGCACATGGTTAGAGCAGCAGCTGGGTCCCACATATCCAAGCCCACAAGGTGAGTTAACACCTTAGGAACTCCTCTCCACAGGGGCTATATTAGCTGGGCAGCCATGGGAATAGAGATGAGGCATGTCACCCTCATTGATGGTCTGGACATGTCTTCTTCAGCTCCATATACATGTTGGCTGCAATTGTGCAATTAAGTTCAGAGAAAAGATCACCTTGTGGTGGCATGCCTAGCCTAGTTCCTGCAGTTATAGATAACAACTATGGACCAACTCCGTCTTTAAATTAAAGATGTGTTTTCCCCCATTATGGGATGTATACTCCAGAAAAGCACTGGTCCAATCCTTAGAAAAAAAAATCAATCATTATGGTTAGTTTAGACTTGCTTGTTCTTGGGCCAGTATCCTCTTTCCAAAATGTTTCTCTTCCTATAAAACCTACCCAGTGTAGGGCATCATCATCCCTTGAAGTAGCCATTTTTCTTTGATTAAAAAAATGCTCTTTTTTCAGCCTCTTAGTAAGACTGGATCAAAGTATCCTTTATGGCTTACATGGTTGTTTGATTTTAGCTCTTTGGATGAGGTATGGGATCGTAACTGTACTTACTGTGCAATGACACCCTCTGCCACCTCCCTGGCATGTAGTGACATCACAAAGCAGAGTGTGCAAGAGGCAGTGGAGCTGTCGCTTTACAGCAGTAGGAGCCGAGTACTGTTCCTGATGCTGCTACTAATCTCCAACACGAGCTTTGCAGATCCCTGCATCTCCCCTTTTCCTTCAGTTAAACAGGTGTAGTAGCTACACTTGCCTCCTTTATGGACTATTTTGAAAGATGCTGAAAAAATTGTACTACAGCCACGTATGACATATTTCCACACTATCTTTGCTTAAACTTGCCTTCTGTATACTACGGGTAAGTACAACTACAATTTGTATTTAATATAAATGTTTTCTCCTCTCCTGGCATAAGGGATTCCATCAATTGAAGAAAAATTCAGGGAATTTGGGATTAGGGCTATAAAGAACCTCCACACTTGAAATAACCCATCCCCCCATCTGTTTTCATTTAAAACCTGCTTAAAACCCATTTTCAAGTTTCCAGAACAGTTATAAGGTGCTTTAACACAAATGAAGCAAATGAAATTATTTTGTAATGAAAGTCTTGTCATACATCATTAGGATCTTCCTCCTACCTATAGGGCCATTTAGGAAGCTGAATAAATCTATCCAGCTTTATAGCTGTAAGAGACGGTACATTAAGTTTGCTGGTCCCAGAGTGCCTGAAGAAATCCAAACACCGGTATTCAAGTCCAGGAGATTTTATTTTCTAACTTCCAAATGTTGATGGGCAGAGATCTTCAACAGCAAATCCTCAGCTGGCAACCGTGAACAGAGGTCTACAAGATTTAAAGAGACATATTTATCACAAAGCACACCAAAAGATACGAGAGCTGAATTTATAGTGAACTCAAATCTATCGCTTCCTCACATCCGTGTTGTTGGTCTTTTCAAGGCACAGAAACCTAGTATTCTGGACCCCTGTTTAGTCACAGTCTCCCGCACTACCGGAGCTTGCTATAAACTGCAGGCAGCTGTAGTCAGCTCTGAGATCTCACAGCCTGGGATATTGGACCCCCCATCACCCTGACCAACAGGGTGACTCTCCCAACATTTACTGCCCGCTCAGCTGTGAGAGCACAACTACTTCTGGGGCTGCAGCACCAGCTGGGCCACAGAACTGCTCAGTATTAAGAAGCTGGTGATGGTATCCATGGAAGCATATATAAAACGAAATCCTAGAGCTTTTGGGCACTTAGATTTTTAAATGAAAAATCATGGAAAATAGACACTTTTCATAAAGATATGCATGATCAAAATACCTTTCTTTTTTCTGAAGACACACCTATTAGATTTACTTTCTGGCATCCCCAGCTGCATCAGTCTTTGAATCAGACCTAGATTATTTTCATTCCTGTTACGCTAGCATCATTTTCCATTATCCCAGTGGAAAGGATGTAATCAAACTAATGCATTTATCGGGTTTGATGCTGGTTCTGTGACATTTTGCTTTTTGCTCTGCTGGAAAACTGACAGTTGCTTGGTTTCATTTGTGTTTCTACTGTAGCTAGTTGAATAATACATTTTTCAAAGCCATCTGACTCCCTGTACAAGGGTGGGGGGGGAAGGGAGATTTCAAATGGAGTAAGTTCTGTTTCCTTTTTGTAGCTGGTTTGTTTTAGTTAAGAAAAAAACCTAAGCAAGTGAGCTGCTCTTTGCAGTAAATTCAATTTGATGGGTTGCCTGCTCTGGTATGTGGGATCTGTGTGGGGGCCAACTGTATAAGCTGGCTCAGTTTAAAAGTACAGTGGGGCATGGATGAAAGACCACCACTTTTATGGAGATCAGTAACAGAAACATTATTAACTAGCTTTTAATTTATGACTTCCATCTAGAATTTGTTGTACCTTTTGCTCACGCTTATATTTAGTGTCTGTTGACTTGCATGAATGCAGGCTGAGAAAAACATCGTGACAGAACCCAAACTGCTGTATTTCCCTTCTTTCAGAAAGTCATTGGCTTACATCTAAGCTAGATGTTATGATTAGCTTCCTACATGGTTTGCATTTTGTTACAGACACAACTGCACTCCCAAACCCGGGTATGAGGCACAGCCAGGCTGTGCAGCTCACAAAATCAGGGAAGGAAGACCACAGAAACTTTTGCAGAGTTCACTCACAGGATGATTTAGGTGCATCATTCAATATGTCTGGGTTTCCATATAGGCAGTATGATGTTCATTAACAGGAAGTAAAAAATGCCTTCTTAGCCTTCATCCATCTAGTTAAGATATCTCCTCATCTCTTAAAAGCCAAGTCTTCTGCAACTGGCTTGCATTATTCCTCTTTTTTTCAAGGGCAAAATTAATCAGTCTCTATGTGCTGGAAGAATTACCTTAATGTTTATATGAACACAAAGATTAAATCTGACCTGAAAAGAGGAACTGAGTATAATGTGTCCTATCAGCTGTCCATCTGCTTCCCATGCTATTAACTCTGTCCTGCTTGAAGAACAGGCTCAAAATGTCCATACAGTGCAGTAGAAGAGCTGACCCCTGCTAAGCAGGCTGAGGTGCAGTATGCTCAGCTCTCCCTGGGCTTGATGTTATCATTTTTCCGGATACTATGCCAAGATACTGAGCATCCTCCAGATCTAGCCCTCAGAGACCTCAGGAGTATGGCCAAAGTTTGCACATGCGCATTAAACAATGTGGAAAAAAATGAGTCTAGACTTCAGTAGGAGCTCAGGCTGCTGACCTCATCTGACAGTGCTCTGATCCTAAAGCACCCTCAGAGAGGAGCTTCAGCCAAAACAGTGTGTTGGAGCAGGGGAGAACCATCCATTTTTTATTGCAAAACAGTAAACAAGACAGGGGTATCACAGGTTGCCAGCAGAATTGCAAACCAGACTAGAAATTAGCGTACTTGGTTTCTAAAGCTGTCAATGCATGGGGAAGAGGAAGATGGGGTAAGGAGAACATGTTTTGTTCTTATATCATAAAATCAGCCTAGCACCTCCTGAGAGGGTGAAGGGATTTAAGACTTATCTTTGACAGTAACTGTTTGTGTCAGCGGCTGACCTGTTGCTCTCATTCTCTGAGAAACACTGCGCTTTTTAGGCAATTTAAAAATCCTAAATCAATTTTCTCAAAAGAGTTTAACTAATGGGCATTGTAGGGATGAGCAAAACAAAAAAATCTTTCCCACTTTTTGGAGGCTGGATTGGTGAAAAAGGTTATTTGATAATCTCTAGGCAGAATGGTCATTTGCTCATTCTTCTGTTCTAGTCTTTAGCAGAGGAAGACTTGGGCCTGTCTAATAAACACCAGAGCCAAAAAAAGCGTCTCATTTCAAATGCATTGACCTGTACACAGTGGGAGTTTCAGAGACTGAGAATGCCTATTAGCTATTTCTTTTCCCACCTAATCCTCTTTTGGTGTCCTAAAACACTCCATACCTATTTTTGTGTGTGTTCTGTGGGGCTTACTCCAACATCTTTGTCAAGCCACTAACATCCAAAAAATATTCATTTAACTGAAGTTTTTAGTTTTTTCACTCCTTACAGTTAAGGGAGATTGGAGAACCCACTCATCAGCTCCACATAGGCTGCACCACTATGGGTTAGTGCATGATAACCTTCTAACACTCTCCACGAGTAACCCTGTGTGACCACAGTAATCTCTCATCCCAGTGGTAAGATAGAATGCAATACTTACCCCTTTGCTCTCAACCATTCCTTGTAAACTGTCTTAGACTTAATATTAAGCTCAGGTTTTAGCTGTCTTTTTACCTCCACTCTGGAAGCAAAACCAGATTCAAATACCGTTGATAAACAGCTAAAAAGATACGGTCATTAAACTCTGAGGGCCCCTGTTCCAAAGCCTTCCTGGATGAAGGTCTGGATACTGCCACAGGAAGAGATTTCCTTTTCCAGACAGCTTCAGATGGCAAGATGGGGAGGCTGATCAAGGAGTCACTTGACAAAAGAGGGGGTAGAAAGTTTCCAAGGGAAATATCCTTCATTTGTCACTATGTCACCTCCCTTCACCGCATTTTACATTTGTTTTCCATTAGCAAACACTATGTAAGTAAACCTCCCCAAAGATCACATAGTACAGAAATAATTACAGCGCTGTCACAAGAGACCAATAAAAAAAGCCAGATTTGCCTTTAAAATATGGAACTAGCACTATTCTCCCATTTCCCGCCTGTTAACTATGTATTAAATAGGCCAGCAGCTACTTCAGAAATGGCTACTAGATATTTATTGCATGTTACACACTGTTGCTCAATTTTATGTGCTCTAGTAGGGGGAAAGCACACACTCGAGCTGCACCTAATGTGCAAAGGGGGCAGAGGGAAAGCCCCAGGGCTGCAGTTATCTAATGAAGTGTTGTATATTCTGGTGGAATAGAGAAATGCAAATATTCTCTCTGACCAGCCTTGCGAATTTTTCTGGACCATCCTGGCAGCTTGACTCCTGGTTTAAAAATCTCCTTCCATTTTAAAGTATCAGATACCCACCCAGCCCTGAAACAAACCACCAGAAAACCCTACAAATTAAAGTAGCCTGCATAACTACCAAGACAAGTGGATGAAAATCTAGGAAAAGCATAAGTTTTGAAAGTATAGTGGAACATAAAGTACAAGCTTTTGTTATTATGTCCATCTCCTTGCTGCCCTGAACCTCACTAATACCACTGTGCGAAGCAGTTTGTAAGATGCAGTGCCAACAGACAGCATCTGCCTCAAAGGCAAACCAACATAAATAAAGGAAGGAATACAGGACAAGTATTAAGAAACATTTTATCATAATCAATACCTGAATTTCTAGAAGGCCTGAAGAAATGCTTGTACACCCAAATGTTTGTCTGTTTTTTCAACTATACCAGCTAGTCTAACAGCAGAATTCCTTCTGCTGACAGACTTTGTTTGCCTATACCATCACATGATCTTGGCTACAGTAACACTATTATGTAAGCTCCTAGAATACTTATATTTACCTACATTTTATGCTAAGTTAAGCAAATCTTGAGAGGGAAAAGACTCTTGAGAGGGAAAAGACTGTCTTATCACAACACAGATAGTCTCTGTGCCAGGTATTAGTACAGTATTCTTACTAGCTTGGAAAGCTGGTCAAAGCAAGAACAAAGAACAGGTCAAAACCCATTTAAAAATAACACTGAAAATTTACATAGGTATTTCTGAGTCTTTGTATTTTAGTAGTTGAATGCAAGGCAACTATCACCACCCTGCTCTCCAGAGAGGTAATGTGCTTAAGTGTTCCCTTTGAAATCTTGTCATTTACTGTGTTAATAAAACCCCAGAATTTTAAATGTTAAACCTTAGAAGAATCCAGCTCACAGGTTTGTAACAACCACACAAGGCAAGAGGCATCTTTTCAGGACAGCCTTAAAGAGATATAAGCAAGGGCAGATGAGAACATACCCTTCTTGTCACACCCAAATGTCATGTCTGTGTAAAGCAATCGAAGTTCTCACCTGAAAAAACAAAACCCAAACACCACCCCCAGCCACTAGGATATAGCACGGTAGCCAGGAGAGGAATAAAGTAGAGAGAGAAGACTCAGTCCCATAGGGACCAGGGGCATGACAGGGGTTCAGTCATAGAGCATAAAAGCAAGTCAAGGAAGACAGTATTCCTTTTCCCAGGCTTTAAGATCCCTCTCACAACACGTGCTTGCAGCCAAGCTAATAAAAGGAGAGAGAGGAAGAACAGAGAGGCAGAAGGAGCAGGTGGAGAGGGATAAATGTTGCCCAAATGTTTTATTACAGCTCTGGCAATAAACATTAGCTGTAAATCAAGATTCACTGTGATGTACTGAAACAGGCTGCTTACGAAAATCTAGGAACTAAATCTTTTATATTCTTGTTGTTTAAAGCCCAAGAAGAAAGGATTAGGAAAGAGCCTGAGGAAGGTTAACAAGATGGTTTTGCAAATGTTTATAAGGAACTCCTCCTGAGCAAGATGAAAGGATGACTGTATCTGTTTGATTATCAAACAAATTACAGCCTCCAATTGCAGCACATCATGCTTTTAGCCAGGCTGGTCCACAGTAGCAGATGAGAAACCTCCTTCCAAAATGAGGACTACACAATAGCTTACTGCTTACCTGGTGGCCTAAAATGTCTCTCTTTTCTAAAATATTTGCTACATTTTACTTTGCCTGTAAGTGTCCATCCTTACTGAGCCCCTTGCTCCTGGCTGAGGCTCCCTCTTATATATCAGTCTGGAATGAAAGTCCATTGCCTTAAAAAAATATTATTTCTCCTAAGACTTTCACTTCTCATATGACACACACCTATGGAACTGGTTAATGTACCTGCAAAACAGTTAATGTCTGGGTCAGTTTGTAGCTCACCTCTTACAATGTTGTTGTACCACGGTCAGCATTCAAAGTGAAGAGTTGATGTGACAAATTTACTAAAACAGATCATAATTAAGGTTTATTTCCCATGGTACCAGAGAAATTACTCAGAAAAGCAGGCCACAGGGTTACTGGGAATTCTGAGCATCAAAAAAAGGCTATTGGCTAGCAGTTATATCAGCAACAAAGAGTTGGAAATGAATCAACATTTACTCAATTCCCCCCGCTACGTTTGAACCTGTATGAAGCCTGCTTCCTCTGAGCTATTTAAAGGCTTCACGATGACATAAAAATGTTCTGCTACTGGGCAAGGCTCCCCGGGGTTGGGAGGAGGAAAGGGTGTAAAGACAAACCAGCTGGTCCCATGTCTACTCTTTTAAGAAGTTAGCAATGTTACTTTATGATATCAGTCAATGCAGAGAAGGTAAGAGTCTCAGCCTTCACCCTGGTCACTGGTATCCTCTGATTGTCCTTTCTGTAGGGCTGCAGTGCACGACATGCTGCTGCAGCCCAGGCGTAACCTTGCCAAATAATCACAGGAAGCCTAGAGCCACTGGCAGGTGCATGAAAGACAAATGAGCCTAATAAACTACTAAGAGAATTAGTGCTAGACTATTAAGCCCAGGTCTCTGGTGGTATGTAGGTATTTAAAAATCAGAGGGAATTAGGAGTCTAAATACATGTGCAGCTTTGGTCCTACAGATTAGATTATTGTACTGGAAGTTTCAGAGCCATCAGATGGGCTCTGGATTCTCCTTGGAAAATCAAATGAGAAAATAAAAACTGAAGCTCCTTAGAGCTTTTTTTGCTGCAGAAATCTCCCTTTGCTTTGGCAATATAGCTTTCACAACAACTGGCTTTCATCTGTAAGATTCTACTCATCCCATATTCTCTTCCCAGAAATTCCAGGCTGCATCCTTTTCTGGAAGAACTGGAGCAGTTTTTCTAGCCTGATACTTTAATTCCTAGACAGGTTTTGGCTATTCAGAGGAACAGCAAGAAAAAATATTACTATCTCATGAAGATTTTAGAATTTCGGCTATGCAGATCAACAAATGTTCCAGAAAATGTATGTGGATATTTGTGTGGTCTTACCAGAGGAATGGTTGGGGAAAAGATTATGTAAATAGCAAAAAATAATAATAAAAAACTAAGTTAGGTGACCCAGGTCAAGCCTATTTCCTTATTTATTTCCCTGTATTGTTCTAGCGTTTATTCCAGGAGAAAGAAAAATAAAGGGAGAGGGGGAGGAAAAGAATAAACAGAGGTAGTTTATAAAAATGTTGTAAGAATAATGCTGTTCCCATTATCACAGAGCACATCTGTCAACTCTACCCATTTCTTCTAGATGAGGTGGAGAGACCTCTGACATTTCAAATGCATCACCCTAATCAAATCCCTATCCTCCCGGAATGTTTTCTGAGGCTGCATTATAGGTCTATAGAAAGCCATGAATGAATAATACTTTGGAGAACAATAAGTAAAGTAGCAGGAACAGAGCTGAAATAACTGTGTTCACCAACATTAAAAAGTGAGGGAACCATTAATCCCCCAAGATGAAGCATTTTCAGCTCTACACCACTGAGATCCTCAGGGCTGTGGGGAGAAGCCACTCAATGTGTTCCCATTTACCACCGCAGAGCAGTGAAATTATCAGCTCTTCTCACTCTGCTGCACTGCCTGGCTGGAGAGTCAAACACCAAGTTTCCTGAAGGGCTGAGGGGCCTTTAAAGGCAGTTGTCAGTCTCAGGTTTTAAGCTAGAGGATTTATCTGACTCTCTTCTCTCACAGCCCTCAGTAGCCACTTTTCAACCTCTCTCTGAATCGCAAAATTTCCCTTGTCCTCAGAGTCAGTATTGCAGAAAAAAAGGTATGAGGCGATGTAAGTCATGGTTCAGTACCTAAAACCATTTAAGAGTTACATTTGTTGGTTCAATTACAAGCACTGTAATTGGCTTGTTGTGTGATTTCGTGTTTCTCTTCAGACGCAATTCACCTCATTTGAGCTCAGCCACCAAAACAGGGAGTATCTAGTCTGAACCAGAGACCTGGGCTTCTACAGTCAATGAGGAGAGGTAAGCACATGCAGAAAGCAATTCTTCCTGTCTCAGGACTCACTTAAGACTAAGTCATGTGATGTATATTCTCTTCCTTTTCCCCCTTCATTAACTACAGAGAAAGCATAGAGGATAAGTTTAGGTGAGGATTTGTTTCATCTAACCATAGGTGTCTAGAAGTTAAACACCTATACTCCCTAAACAGTCAGTGAGAGTAGTAAGAA
Organism: Mycteria americana; assembly: GCF_035582795.1. Lineage (NCBI taxonomy): Eukaryota > Metazoa > Chordata > Aves > Ciconiiformes > Ciconiidae > Mycteria > Mycteria americana. Next base: position 13,407,122 of record NC_134370.1, read on the forward strand.
TCTCTGCAGGTAATTCCTTCTGTCTTAGACAAGGACCTTAGGGTGGAATGAATCACCTTCTGGAAGTCCTTGTTTCTGTCTGTTGACTGTTGAGGGAGTCTAAGGATGGGTTTCCTAACACTTCTTTTTGAGTCTTTACCACACAGGGGCAGCACAGAATATTTAAATTTCTGTTGCAGTTAATATAATTTATATAGAACAGTGTCAAGAAATTAAAGAAATATGGTAGCAAGGGAAAGAAAAGGAGGAATATAAAGTCAAAAGGAAGCAGAAAGTAATCTAGAATCACAAAAGGCCACTAACGGGACTCTCAGAGGTCATTTAGTCCATCCCCATGCTCAGATCATGATCAACAAGAAGTAGTCATGTAGCAATGAAGAGTTTGCTTTGACTGGGTACAAACATTGCATTGCTATTAACCCAGCTGCTTAGACCCTTGGCACATATTTTTCTTCTGCATCTGGGAGCAGAGTACTCCAGATTACAAATACAAGCAAAAAGGGATAAGAGGGAGGATCCCAGCAAATTACTTCATGCTCTGTGGGCTCATTGCTTTCATCTGTAGTACTATCAGGAGAGTAAGGATTTAGGATAAATGCACTGAAATGTTCTGGTCAACGCACTTAGTTGATGCTATTGTTTCTGCAGAAGAGAAACAAGTGGAAACAGCTTTCTGTGAAGAATTTAAAGCAAGAAGCTAGTGTATGACAGCAGGACCACGTTCATGTGATTCAGCTGAATTCATTAGCAGGATCCCAGCTGGAGTTACACTGATTTATACCACTTAGGATTCTGGTTTAAAACACCTTCCTAACAAAGTAGTATCAGAGTGAAACTAGTAATGGGACCTTCTCCAAGAGGAACTCACAGTTAATTTACAACCTTACAACTGCTGAGCAAGGCTTAGGTGAAAGTCTAAATCATGAGCTTGAGCAATGGACCTTACTGGGAAATTTGAGACAAAATAAATTTTGATGGAAAAAGTTTTATAAGTCAGTATTTTCCTACAGAAAAGTGGGGTTTTTTTCTTTTTTTTAAACTTAATCTACTAAAAAGAATTAATATATTTTCAGGCTTCTCAGAGGGTAATATTTTGATTAGCTGAACTGTACTAACACATTTATTACAGTTTCCAATTAGGGAAAGGCAGTCTAGGATGTCTCAAAGCCCCACAAGAGTCATAGTGGACCTGCCTCAAATTACATTCTTTCCAAGAAGGAGGTTTCATCACCTGGACTATATCTACCATGATATAATGCAACTTCTTCTCTGACAGTATTGCAGTATGAGAACCACATGATTACATCTCCATGATAAGAGCATTTTGAAGTAGTTGACATCCCACTGCAGTTATTCTTCTTTTCTAGATGAATTTCATGACAGCAGGTGGAGTTAGATGGACACAATCTCAATATCAGAGTCCTTGTATTCCTGGAAAGAAACTGGCACTCCCTGCACTTACCTTTACACAGATAATTCTATAATGTGGATTATATAGGAAAAGATGAGGCTGAAGTTTGCTTTCCTCTTAGGAGATCCAATGACACATCCTACTCTCATACTGTTAAAGTAAGTACATAAATCTTACAAATGACCAAAGTGCTGCTTTCCCTTTCTCTTCTTCCAAACATTTGATCCAGACAGCTGAAAAGAATGAACTCAGGATATTTATCAGTAGGTATGGCCATTGACCAATGCCAAAGACAACCAAAAAAATAATCCCAGCCAATGGCACTGAGCCAGCCATGAAAGAAGAGTCTTCCTGGTGTCTGAGCAGAGTGTAGGATGAAGACATTTCCATATCACAGAGTCACAGAATCACAGAATTGTATAGGTTGGAAAAGACCTTTAAGATCATCGAGTCCAACCATAAACCTAACACTACCAACACCACCACTAAACCATGTCCCTAAGCACCTCATCCAAATGTCTTTTAAATACTTCCAGGGATGGCGACTCAACCACTTCCCTGGGCAGCCTGTTCCAGTGCTTGACAACCCTTTCGGTGAAGTACATTTCCTAATATCCAGTCTAAACCTCCCCTGGCGCAACTTGAGGCCATTTCCTCTTGTCCTATCACTTGTTACCTGGGAGAAGAGACCGACCCCCACCTCTCTACAACCTCCTTTCAGGTAGTTGTAGAGAGCCATAAGGTCTCCCCTCAGCCTCCTTTTCTCCAGGCTAAACAACCCCAGCTCCCTCAGCTGCTCCTCATAAGACTTGTTCTCCAGACCCTTCACCAGCTTCGTTGCCCTTCTCTGGACTCACTCCAGCACCTCAATGTCTCTCTTGTAGTGGGGGGCCCAAAACTGAACACAGTATTCGAGGTGCGGCCTCACCAGTACCAAGTACAGGGGCACGATCACTTCCCTAGTCCTGCTGGCCACGCTATTTTTGATACAAGCCAGGATGCCATTGGCTTCCTTGGCCACCTGGGGACACTGCTGGCTCATATTCAGTTGGCTGTCAACCAACACCCCCAGGTCCTTTTCTGCCTGGCAGCTTTCCAGCCACTCTTCCCCAAGCCTGTAGTGTTGCATGGGGTTGCTGTGGCCCAAGTGCAGGACCTGTCACTTAGCCTTGTTGAACCTCATACGATTGGCCCCAGCCCATCGATCCAGCAATATATCATATCAATTTCGTTTTATGAGCAGTGGCAGCAAGAGGTCACTTGGGGTGTTTTAAATGCGGATTATGGGAATATTTGCAGTTATTGGTCTTAGCTGCTATGGTTTAGGGAATTCCATTTATTTGGTGGTATAATGAAGTAAGGACACTCATGTCTCAACTGTGGGAATAGTGCTTGGCCCTAAACACTACTTTAATCACAGCTTTAATCTCTGGAGGGATAGAGGTGCAAGGAAAAAGTGGTTACAATGCAAGACACTCCTTGCATCACGTAAATGCAGCATAGTAAAAGCAGTTTGTCCAGGGACTTCCGTCATCATCATGTATGAACATGCTCTCCCTCAGCACTGTAGTGTACAAATGGAATACAGCAACCCTCTACCCTAGGGTTGGATCTAATCCCCCACAAAACTCATCACTGCCAATTTTAAACAGATTCTTATTCTGGTTCCCACTAGTTTTCATAATAATATCATTCTGGAAGTCTTTTAACTGCTCTATTTATAAAGAAAAGGAATAATTTAGTCACATGTTACCTCAGCTCTTGACAGATGAGGAAAAACACCATTTGATCTCAGCTCAGTGGCTGGAAGCCCAGCACATAACTGATTGCAGAACCTCTTATCTGGAATAGCAGCAAAATGGGAAGGTTAAAAAAAATAATAAAAGAAGAAAGCTTGAGGAAATGATAAGGAATTCAGAACTTCTCCAGGGTCTCCCTGAATTTCTGAGATACAGAGATCAGCTGGATTCATCTGCCTTTTCTGAGGGATGATGTTGATTGTTCTCTGTGAGCCTCCTAATTCCAAAACAGGGTATGGAAGACCTGGTGGGATCATGATTAAATAACACTGGTTACAGTGACTCAGAGGCAGTCTAGGTTCACTTCAGATCCTGCGGGCTCCCTGGGTGGTACAGGCAAGACATTGTTTCTCCTTTAGATATATTAGACAGGCATGGTAGTCCTTTTTTTGTCCTGTCTGTTTAGAGATCTGTAAGGCAAAGAGTTTTAGGCATATGCAGCACTCTCCTATTTGAGACTTATTTTTAACAGGTGCTCTAGATACTTATGGAATATGTCAGAACAAAGACAGCACCTCAACCCTTTGCTGCAGAAATATTTCCTGAATTGCCCCACAATTTTTCAGCTGATGTTGCTGCTCTTTATCATTACCAAGATGCTTCTAGTAAAGTTATTTTGGCAGACCTTGGACAGTGTTATATATTAGATTGTACAGAATATGACAAAATAGGCCTTTTGACTGTTCTCCTGCTAAGCCTTTGCACCAGAAGGATGCTCTACAGGCAACACGCCTCCTGTAGGGCAATTTAAACTGGCTCACTGTTATATTATTTTAGTTATGACCTAACATGAGGTTGGAAGCTCAGGATAAGGGGTTGTCTGATATCTCTACTCTCAGCCACTTAGCCTCTAGATCCACCTCCACATCCTCATGGAAGAAGGGAGTTGCTTGCTGGAAGAAAAGACAGAGACCTGAATGGTTACTAGAAAATTTTATTTCATGATTTGGAGGATCCTAGTAAGGTGACTAACTAGATTGTGTTTACAAAGTTCTCCCATGAGTTGGCTCATTTTGAGTAAAGCAAGCTGCTAGGAAGATGGGGGGATGGATCAGTCTTGTCTCGTCTTTTTAGGTTTCATTCTGCTAGATGTACACATGAACCATTTTTGTTTTCGTTAAAAATTTTAAATTAAAAAAAGTAATCTGGGAAAGGAATTTTTAAGGGGAAGAGTTTTTTTGCAGAAAACTGACAATTTTTTCAGTCATTTTCTGCAAGTCATGAGAAAAATCAACTTCATATTAAAACCAACGTTGGAGGAAATATTTGAAAACTCCATATTAGGGAAGATTTTCTTATATTCATTCTTTGTTGTGACTTCCCTTATATCTTTCCATATGCCCTATACCCAATCTTAGAGACTTTTCTGTGTACATTTCTTGCACACTGAATTTCCCTGCCCCCCTCATTACAGCTGAGGGGGCAGGGAAGGGCTAATACTCTTTATTTTAGGAAATAAATACTTTATTTAGTATTTGCTCAAATACTAACAAAAAGCAAGCTTATAGATATACAACTATCTCCACAGGAAAAGGAAATTTGGTTTTCTTCCCTCTTGCCATCTAATCTGTTCTCAGCCATTCTATATTCATTATGGGAAATGTACTTTTTCAAGACTGGAGTGGTGAAAAGAGCCTTGTCAAACTCTCAATGTGACTCCCCAGCTGCGACATTTCTTTTGCTAATTCTCTGGAACAACAACCCTGCAGCTCCTGACAATAATTAAACAAAACCCTGCACAAATTCCTGCTGTGAAAACAGGATCAGACTCTACTCTTTACACTGCCAAGACAAGTATTACAAGCTCTTGTTCTTTATTTTTTAGATGCATTTGTTTAAAGCTTGCCAGTAAGCTGTGATGTGAATGTTGTCTCCCATGAATTTTCACTATGACTAAGAAAAATGGTGTCTGTCCTAATTATAACATATTGCTTTGCACACGGAGAAGTAATAGTTTTAGGAGTGGCCCAATCCTTCACCTTTCTCTTTTTGCTGGCAAAAATTGCTATTGGCTTTTCTCCTTTCTTTGGACCTTGAGTGAGGCAGAGGAAAGCAGGCAACTAGTTCATGGGGGCTTAGTCTGTGGGTGCTGTGCTCTGCAAAAGCAGTTGGTCTTTGGCTTCCAGGGATCCTGCTCCAGTGGTCCAGGCCAGGGAAAGATTACATTAGAGAGAGCTGAAGATTAGGGGAATTCCTGAGCCATCAACACCCACTCCTTAGCTCCGTTCTCTGCCAAACTCAGACTCTCCCACCCTCAGTCCGGTGAGAAAGCACAAGTTGAACTCCCTCCCCTGGAAGGCCCTTTTGTTCCTGATCCGGCTGTTGAATGTTACCTCATGCACAGCCTGCTGGCAGTCCTGCCATGTAATATCCTCATTTGAAAACTCTTCACAGGGATGAATAGCTTTGTTTTCATTTCGTCTTATAGTCAGTGCCACCGAAAGGGGAAGAAAATGCTGTCAGAATGTAAATTTTTTCATGTCTCAAATGTTTTTGACTCAGAGAGAAAAAAGCAAACTAAAAATCCACCAATAGCAAAGCAGAAGTCATTAAACTTCACAAGTTAGAAAAAGAACAAGGAACATGGTGGAGAGAAATGTCCCAGCAGTGCAGTTGAGCTGTAAGACTCCAGGGCTCTTGGGTTACCTACCTCTGTTGAAGTACGTCAGATTTCCTCACAGTCAAAATTCAGGTTCCTGAGGTGGAGCTAGTTTGCTGCTATCAGAAAGAGCCTGCAAGCTAAGTACTGTGTGACTTGATGAGGTGTAATGAGAAAGGAATATTGTCTTTGTGATCCCTTTCTGACATATCTGAAAGGAGAGTTCCGCATTGCCATTGTCTCTTACAATGCTGTTTTTACTACAGGAGCCTGGAGTTCATTTGACATTTTATACTGCACTGCTGCTGTCTTCTGTTGGGCGAGAGGTAAACAGAAGGGTTTCCACAGCAATTTAAAGATTTTCCAGTGAAGCAGCAAGGTGAACATTTGCAACAGGATAAGTCAGACCATTCTCAGTAATAACTAACCCAAGACCTCTAGTTCAGATTCAGACCAAAGCTGAACCTCTTTTAGACATTATGGAAAGTCAGTTTATTTCACTGTGGGAAGTCAGGTTATTTAATTTGACTAGTGTTTGCTGATTTCTGTACTGGACAGTTGAACTGGGACCATGATCTTTCCTCATGACACTCCTGGCCAGGCTGAAATCCAAGGGATAGGAAGAGAATCAGATTTCTCAAGACCTAGAGCCCAATTTGAAAATTAAGAAATAATGGGTGGCTTCTAGGAACTTTTACAAAAGTACCTGCATGAGTTTTGTAATGTAGAGAAGAAAATGGAACAAATATCTCCTTCCAATCCTAATGTAAAGACCCTTACTTGCATACAGTTGCCAGCCATCCTGCTGGTCCTCTAATATGTACCATGAATTGGCTGCCTAGGGACTATTGCACTATTGCTGAGACGTGCAACAGCTGGCAACGTGTATTCATGTGGGAGGCATGCCATATACTTGAAGATCAGCACGGATGCCTCCCATGCTCTGTAATTCCCACCAGCCCTCAAGATATCCTGCTACTGTGGACCATTTTTGGCTTTCTCCTACACACAGCAGTAAACCTGCTTTTCCCACTACTCGTAGGATCTTTCCATAGGTAGTAAATAGTGCATGATTTATAGGACAAATTCAGAAATGGTATCCAAGGTCAACTCTAGGTTTGCCTTTTGTACATTAGAAGGCACCACATTTCACCCAGTTACTATGTGTATTCTGTTAATTTTAACTCTACATTCATGAGCAGCTTTGCTCTTGTCAACTTCTGCTGATAATTGGTTTATAAAACCTGAAAAGGACTGACTGTGTGAACACTTTTAATGTGATGATGTTTAAAGTCATGCAGGATAGCATACATAACCTTTGGACATGGCTAATCTAAATTTTTTCACTTGCCTTATAAGAGCTGAGGAAGATTGACACAGGCTACCCAAGAACCCAAGTAGGCAGTTCTCCACTGAAAGCCAGTACCTCATTGCTGAAGAGACGGTATGATTAGTGTTTGCTGACAAATCAAGAAATCAAATGCAAGTGCTAAATTTTCATTGCACTTGGCTTAGCCCATTTGAGCTTTTGTTTGAATGTGTCTTTATTATTTTGTAGTCCCCCTTAAATTTTTTTCCAGTCTAGTACAATACACAAGAATTATTCAGCTACTGAGATGCAGGAAGGAAGTTGGAGACAGAAGGGGTACCTCAAGTTAAAAAATCTGTGCAGAAGTTATTCAATTAGACTTGTCCATCTAATATAAGAGTGGGTATCTGCAGGACTAAGGGTGGTAGTGAGGGAAGGGCAGATACACATAAGTGTTTTAAAGAAGAAGAATCAAGCTGAAGAAAGTATCTATCCTCCAACAGATTTTTAAAATTTATAAGATATTTGCAGAAATAGGGAAAATATAGAAGTGCTTTTCGAAGGCAATGAAACTACTCTTGTGATTAAAATTAAGTGCATGGAGCCAAGCTTATGACTGTATCACAAGAGTGAGTCCTGTTTGAACACAGTGGTTGAAAGGTTTTGAAGCCTGTTACTGAGGATAACTAGTGGTGGAAAACAGATTTGAACCACATATATGCCTATAGGGAAGGTGGAAATAGTTTCCAAGAGTTAAGCTCATAAACATGACTCCAGACACTGGGTAGAATAACCCTGCACTGTAGTGGCACTTCTTTAATGGAATTGCATGAAACCACCTGTTGTTGGTAATGTTTATTTTATAATTTTATGTGTATATATATATACACAGGTATAAGCATTTTATTGCATGAAAAAATGTACTTTTGCCTCATGTAACTGGCCCTTCATCAAGCAGTGCCAGACAGCTGCACTGAGAATACTGAATAAATAATATACATGGTATTTCTTATTAATTGCCCACCAACAACAGAAGAATGAACTCAGAGAAACAGGAGCCACATGGCAGGAGAATATGGTGACTAGATCCTTAAACTTCAATTACAGTCCCTGTCAGAAAATAGGAAAAACAATGATGGCATCATTCAGTGAATGAGTCTCTCATGTGCATTAACAATTCCTGATGGCAGCTCCTGGGAGAAGGAGGGAAATGATGGAATCAGGAGGAGGTAGGTAGGACACAACAAATTCAAAATGCTACCCAGTCATGCTGTACAGATAAGACTCTAATTAATGCCACCAAGCCCCCCCATGCTGATCACAGCAGAGAAGGTGCATCCAGCTTCCTGTGGCTATTAGCATTTTGACCTGAGTGTGAAGACAGAATTACTTATCGTGCCCTCCCTTTACACTTCTTACTGCCCCCTCATATAGACTTGACCATGCCATTGCTTCCCAAGCTCAAAACCTGGTTCTGATTTGCATTCCCTGCTTTGACAGCATACGGTAAATCCTGTGATGCTTTTCTTTCACTTTGTATGGCTTGTACTGGGCATATCAGTTATTTGTGCTCCGATACAGAAGGACTCAGTGTCACACAGTGCAAAGCATCGCAGGAAAGGTATGTCACCAGGCTACAAGTGCCCTAGCGTCAGTAAGGTGGAGAGAAAGCATCTCTGAAGGGACCATATGGGACTAAACCCATTTGGCCCATGGTCTTAGGAAACGTTTTGGCACATCACAAGACCACAGAAGAAGCCAGTAGGACAGAGAGGAATTACTCCAAGGATCATCAGCATCTGACCTATTTCTCTAAGTAGTGTTCCTTAGTTTCCCTCCTTAAAGTGGGTATAAACTAATGTAAGGCTTCATTCAGGACCTGAACAGGGCAAAGAAACCTGAACAAAAATGAGACTGCAGGAATGCAGGCACTTCCACTTTTAGGCTGAAGCTGTGATTTCATTTTCTGCCTTTGCTCCTAGAACTTTTTATTATAAATTTAAGGAAAGATTATGCTATAATAAAGAGGTTATTCAGTGCAATTAATGGCTGGGAAATTTAGAAGAGATTAACAGGAGAGACTTGCTGTGCCGTGTGTCATTGGCTCATGTAATAATTCGCTGTTGTCTCACAGGGGGTCAGCTAGTCAAACACAGTAGCTCAAATCTGGGAAGGGACTAATAATATATGACCCCTACTCCCTGCTATAGCTTACAGTTCTGCAGTCTTTAAGCATGAGCAATCGATTTTCATACTTTGGAGAAAAAAGCTACCTTTGTAAAGAAAAGGCATTTGAAACCGCCTCCTCCATGCTACTGATGCTGAGGGCTGAACAGAGTCACCCTCTGAACTGGTGAGCAGTACCACAGCCATGATCCAGTCCTTTATGAAGTCACCAAAAGTTTTCTTTTGATTTTCCTCAAGCAGAAAGTCCTTTCACACATGCACATATTTCTTTTAGGCTCTTGAAGGGTGAGGGTGGTGCCGAACAGGAGGACAGAGAGAGAGAAGAAAAGGGCAATCTTTATTGTTTTGTCACCTTATGCAAAGGCATCTGTAAATGGCAAGAAATCAGACTTGATAAGCAGTTATTGCTGGTTCAATTTCCATAATTTCCATGGAAACCTGACCAATGGCCAGACTGTACATGCCAGTGTACATGAAAGTGTTGTGTATGGGAAAGCAATATTGGAGCAATCTGTTTTTCTAAGCTCCTCAGGGACTTTCTAGCCCCCTTATTAGCCACTAATACTTTCATCCTAATTACACTCCCATCCAGTCAACTAAGTCTAATGAAAATGAAAGGTGGACAGAGGTAAAGACTGCACAAAAATCATAGGGTGTAGAAGTATGTATGAGCCCAGCTAGTTATTTGTATGGAGTGCTACATACATTAAACATATCTGGGGCTCAGCCAGCACCATATGCCGTACAAATACATTTATGTGAACTGAGGTACCTCCTTTTGCTCAAGTGACAGAGCACTAGAAGAAAGGTCAGATTTATGAATTTCTAAGCTGGAAGGCTGCTTGCTGATGGTTTAACAGCCATTTTTAGAATCACAATCCTTTGTGTACAAGTTTTGGACATTGAAACATATAAAGGACAAATCTAACCTAGACAGGGAATTATTATTATTTTTAATAAAAATGAATTTGCAAGGACATTCGACATTTTGGCTCACTTGTGGGACCAAAAAAAACCCCCCCAAAACAATAAGATAAGGAACAACAGTTATTGGAACAGAACAGCTCAAACCTTGCAAGGAAAATCAGCCAGTTTGCAAGGCTGGCAGCTAGTCAGCCAATGAACGGGCTCTCATGGCAACAAATCCCAAGCAGTGATTGAATTCAGCACAGATTTCTTTCTCACTTTTGAGTCCCAGTTTATAGACCTCAGGACAAGGTTTGTTAAATTAGGCTATAATTCCTCCATTATAAAATGACATCTTAATGGTTCTGATCTTTTGGAAGACTTTTAGCAGATTAGGAGGTGATGGGATAGGGGAAAAGATTTATTGCATGCTCAAAGCCATGTGGTAATCCAAAGGGATTTATAGACAGTACTCTTCACTACTTGTGCTGAACAAGGATGTGAATTATTCGATTCTGATAACATGAGAATCCTCTTACAATACAGTATGAGCTTGACAAAATGTGAATATTGTTAAAAAAAACATTCAGAAGTAGATTTTTCTCCTTTTCCCATTAGTTACCTTTAAAGGAGTAGAAACTTGGTTTTGTATAATTTTTAATTCCCTTTAGATAGTTTTTATTCAGAGCTTCCTTCTGAGTTGAATGTCTATGGATACAGCTAGTTGGGAATTTCCATTAGAAACATTTTTCTAGCTGTTGGAGTGTGCAAAGCCACTGAAGTTAAAACTTTGTGCAAGGATATTAATTTCAGTTTGTACAGGAAGGTTTCTAGGATTTGGCACAGAATTTTAGGTAAGGGTAGGGGAAACCCAAATTCATGGCCTTGTTCAGCCTAGTTCAGACAAGACAGAGGGCTTAAGGGTGCCCTTAGACATGCTGTTCTTCTGCATCTGAGCTACATTAATTTGTAGCTCTCCGGTTGCTTTCCACTGCTAATCTATTGCAAGGAGCAAAAAAAACCCCTCTCCAAGGCTTGCCAGTGAAACTGAATGTGTAGCCAATAGTTACTCCATTTTCATCAGAATTATCTAGGCTATGAACAGACTACAGTTTGATGAGTTTCTACATAATACAGTGTATACAATAATAACTACTTGTTCATTTGAATCTGAAATATTCCTTAATGCACCTCTGATTAGATTCTCTTATAAGCCTCATTAATATATAGCTCTGGATTAATTATAGAAATATTTTCATAACAACTTTAGGAGGTAGTGAAAAATTATTGTCTTCAAACACCAGAGGAGACAAAGGGATCATATGATCAATCTAAGGTTATAGATTATATTTGTGGGAGACCCAGTAACAGAAGAGCCAAACCTTAATGCTTCATCCTTGCTTAACTCTCCACATTTGGAAATTTGCTTTCAAGAGTTTTAAAAGAATTGACAAAAGAATTGATATTCTTAGCTGGAACAATTGATATTCTCAGCTGGAACAGTAGGGAAATCCTAGAGCAGAAATACGAGCATGAGGGGAAATTCAATTGGGAAAGAAACAGTTGTTAATTCAATAATAATTTCATAGGAGAAAAACAAAACCCAGTTAAATAAGCCTGATATACTTTTTGTTTCCTTTTTATTAAATCAAATCACAAGTTTAGTTCCAAAGGTGTCTGGTCTTTAGACTGATCTGAACTGCTAGTCAAGCTAGACTCCCTTAAAAGTTTGTGTGGTTTTGGTACATCTGAGTGCTAGGTCACATAGTAAGTACCGAAGAATTTGGGCCACATACAGAGATGATATTTCTCATACCTGAGAGAGTTCTAAGATATCCTGGAAAAGGCAGAGCAAAAGCTGGAGATTGGCAGTGGAAGCCAGACAAGCTCACTCTCATAACAGGCCTTGATTCTTTTTTTAACAGTCATGATAACTAATCATTTGCACAGTTTACCATGGAACAAAGCAGATACTCCATCACTTGAAAATTTTAAATCGTCTGAGTGTTTTTTCAATGAGATGTATTTACTAAGCTGGCAGCACCATGCATCTTCAGCAGGGCAGGAGAGGGGAGAAATTACCTGATGAAATTTGTTACTCTGCATCATGCAGGAAAATCACAGAGGAGGTTCCTTCTGCCTCTCGGACCCAACATCTTTCTTTAGTGGTATGCAGTGACAGGATTTCACTGTCGTTAAAATCTCTGCTTTAACCTATTAAGTGTTTCTGCAGAGAGGCAGGAAAGGACCCCAAAGAACTAAGTACGGAAAGTCTGATATAATCACTCAGGTTAACATTTTGCTACCCACACACAGAAGAGTGCTCCTGCATGCTTCTTTCTGCTTTTGCTTGGAGCTAAATCTTTGCAAAGATTTATATGTTCCCATCACAACTGACAGCTGCTGCATCTTTTGTGATTTTACACACTTCTATACCACAGGACTTCATTTGATTTCTTTATTTCATTTTATTTTGCCCCTCTGTGTTCTACCTATTGGAATCTGATTTGTAATGCTGCTTAAAAGCCAGTGCCATGTCAGCTGGGGAAGATTCCTGCCCTTCTAAAATATATGTATTTATTCCCTGTAGATGTGGAATTACTGTTCTCACACAATAGTTGCCGCAGAGCATAAAATGACTTCAATGCTAAATTAGCAATTGGAATTACACCCTTGTCGTAATGCTTTTAATTAGTCATTACTCATTGGAATGGAATGTTTTTTAATAGTTCTTTCACTTGATGAGACTGGTTTTCACTGGAAGAAAAAGCAGCTGTCCCCAGCCATGCTAGATTTGAGATTATGACAAGCCATAGGGTTGTATCCAGAATGTATAGTATGCTTTATCTCACTCTGCTTGGCAATAGCTCAGTGCTACAGTCAGCACTGTATGGATTGCCCTGTAATATGTCTACAGAGTACCTAATAATCTGCAGTGAGTCATAACAAGAGGCTCCTTATCATGATAGTTTTAAGATCAAATTTAGGAAATTCAACAGGGTTAATAAATAAGAGGGAGACATTCACCTCCATGCAATAATAGTGTCAAGTCTATTTAGAGCTCCATCTTATGGGCTGAATTGAATTGTTATGAAGGGGTGAAGTGTAACACATTGTCACTCTTGAGTGAGGATCTGAGCTCTGCATAGCAATTGCGCAAGTTGCTAGTTGTTACTTGACTGTTTCAGGCCAAACGCATGGCAGGCGGCAAACCTGGGAATGGGTGCTCCCCTGTGCTTTCAGTCCTTGTATTTGGGCTCACGTCAAGGAGTTTTATAGATGCCAAGTGGGAGTGATGGCAGCGGGGCAATTACATCAGTCTCTGGACTCAAGGGATCACTGTGTTGCAGTTGCCATACTAAACAATCCCTCCTGGTCACAGCTCTGCCTAGCCTCTCTCCCACCTTGCAAAAGACATTGCAATGTTCACAGATTCCCTGTTTAGTGTCAGACATCATGTTTGGCTGTTTGTTCCAGGCTTCGTTTCTACTCCCTGCTTCCCTTGCTCCCAGATCCCCTTCCTACTGGGGCAAACCCACCTCCACTGACTACTCCACTACCTTGGGCATTTTCCCAACCCGGGCCAGCCCAGGAGGTTTAGGCAGACGTGTTGGCGTTGTTAGCCTTAAGCCACCACCAGCTATGTCCGCTCTCATCCAAAGACATAACAGCAGCCCCTGGCACCACTTCACCACTGAGAGAGGAATTTACTGTTTTTCTGCTTCTGCAGAGATGCACAAGTAACCTCCTTAGGCTGATTCAAGTCCAGCCCCACTTCATAAAGCGGAATAAGACACTGGAAGTGGGAGTAAATTTGAAGAGTTTATTTATGTCATATTGACTGTCCACAGTCAAATATGCAAGACTGGGCTGTAAAGGCAAAATGTGCTTCTATCACTTTATTTCTTCTCTCACATAAACGTTCACACAACACTGGGCTACTTGTTCACTCCCTGAAATACGATGTATGTACCTGGTGGTGGATAATAAACATCCCCAACACTATAAAATAAGAGTGGTCCTTGTCTCACTCCTACTCCAAGCACTTTACAAAAGCAATGCATTAGGCAATGGTAGTTCAACATCTGTCTAGTTAAACAAAATGACCATCAGTCTCTCTGCAATTGGAGCTCATGCAGTTTCCAGCACATTCTGCTGAGGAAGGAATCCTGTCTCAGACAATGATATTTTTTTCAGCATTATTTTGAGTTACAGTGCTGCTCTTCACTTCAGTATTTCCTGAAGAGTAATGTGTACATTCTGCAAGCCAGTGGATAACAGTGGATAATCCTGTCTTGTTGGATTAGGAATTTTTCACCAGTATCTGTTTTTTACTTCAGTTCCCCAAACCTGATTAGGGTTATGGGATTAGGAAGACTATATGACAGAGCATCTGCTTCTGCTGTTCTTCAGTTTTGATCAGCTGGCCAACTTCAACTTAATTTGATGAGACATAGGATTCCTACCCCCAGCGATCCTACAGGGTGCAGGTCAAGAATACTCTTAAGGGAAAATTATGTGGGCCCTGAACATCCATACAAATCTGTTTTGTACAGGTAGGTTTTTTCATATCAAGTAGGGAAACCAAGGGCATTCAAGTAGTCTAAAGGGAGATAAAGGTATTGGCTTGGGGAGGATGTGGGGTTGTAGAGGATGTAGTAGGAAATCCAATGTAATACAATCAAATATAAAGCTTATAGAAATCCAGACCCTGCTAGGTCTATTGCTTATAGTAACAACTAGTTCATTACAAATGCTGGCTTCTGCAAAATTGCTGTTTCATTTTGGACAATGTTATTAGTATGACTATTTTCAATTTTCCCCTTTGGCAGGAAAGCCAAATGGAAACAAAACATTTTTTAATTTGGGTTAAATTTGCCTACGCTAATGGAAAGTGTATTTCACATAAACATTGCTCACATTCACCTCCATGGAACTGATTTTATGGCCATGCTACCTGTCTCATGAACAGTCACTGCTCCTGAGATTTCCCCATATATTGCACCATTATAGCTAAGACAATTTAATTTTGGACCTACTCCAAACAAAAATTAAACATTTCTAAATGAAATTATGTTCAAAAACTTTTGTTCCTGGAAAGAGTTTCCATGCTTTGTCATTTCTTCCCAATTAGGATAAAAACGTGAATCAAAATATTAGAATTTTATATGGGACGAGAAATCAATTTCTGAATGTCTAGTTGTGATTAAATAGTTACTTAAAAATCACATCTTTGTATCTGCCTATTTATAATTTCATAACCTACATCACCCTCTTCAAATAAATCTCTTGATAACAATTAGCGAATGATGCTGTCTTACAAGTGAGGAAATATCACAAAATGTGTTTCTGATGCAAACTCACTGAAATCTTTGGAAATCCTCTTTGACTTCAGTGGCCATTGGATCAGGTCCCTGGTGTGTTTATCTAGCTTGAAAATGTTCCCAAGGTTGTGCTGCCCTGAATGAGAAATAAAGTAATTCAATTCCAGATATTATGTAGCTTAGCAGAAGGGAAAAAAAAATTGAGGTCATGCCGTGGTTACAAATTTTTTGTTCTTTTTTGCTGCTTTTTCTCAGTGTGGAAGTAGGTAAAGCTTTCATCTTTTTTGGGCTAGCAGTTATGCGGATTAGATAATAGGAAGAATTTCATTTAATCAGTTCAATGAATTTTGCCTCATAGAAATTCATGCAAATTGTCAAGTTCTAAGTCCTCCCAAGATTGCCCTGGTTTTTTGAGAAGTGCATAGAAAGGTTTTATCCATAGACTGTTAGGTTCAGCTAATTACATTAAGAGCTAATACGATTTCCTTGTTTATGCTGTTTGTACAGGAAGATGATTGTCTAATCCTTTAAGCAGTACATTTAATTTTGGTTTCTATTTCAAGTCTTTAAATTGTGTTAACTACTTCTAGTTCTCAAGGTAAACGTAGTTTAAACCTTAAATGTTTACTTCTGAGTAGCTTCAAGTATGAAGCTGCTCTGGTTTCATTTCAGACAAGGAACATAATTTCATGCCCATTGGTTCTAAGCTGGAGGGCAATGGTGGAAAAGCAGGGGAGAGGGAACAAGAAAACTACTTTTCTAAAGCAAGTTCAGACCTTCATCTGCGAAATTGTCACACAGTGGCTGGCTAAATTGTTCATTGCTACACTGCAGTCATTATCACTAATTATCTGTGTCTGTCTGTCACATATGTCTAATCTGGCCATCCATCTCTATCTAAGTGTTTTAAATTTGCATTTGGAAGTACATAATGAAATTATACTTGGCCTAGCAAATCTGTGTACATTAATTACATTTCCTCTTTTTGGAAGTTATGTTTCTGTTCTATCTTTGAAATAATACTGGGGGGAAAAAAGAGTCTAAAAAGTCTTGAGAAGCAGATAAATAAATGTCACTGTCTGAAATTGCATGCAGATAGCATTATCAGGCTAGACTTCCTTCTGTTTTTCTAGTTTTTACTAAAAAATAAAAATTAAATAAAATTAGGGATGCTGACAATTGTCAGTATTGAACCTGGAGCTTTGATTGGAGTTACACACAGCTTTTTGTTCTCAACCTCTTGTATTTCACCATTGACCCTTATTCAGGTTCTATGCATACATTATAAATATTTGTACTGCAGTACAGTAAAGTGTGGTGTCTCAAGGTATCAACACTCAAGAGGCAGTAATATTCCATTCTCTATGACATTTCCCATAGGTCTTCTCTAGAAGAACTTTCAGCCCATGATCCATTATTTCTAGGCAATTCATGAAAGGTGACATTAAAACCAAGTTCTTAGTATTTCTCCAGAGATCTACCTAATCCAGAAATCTGAAACTTCCCTGGAAAATTTGTAGGAAAAGTCATAAAAAAACCCCATCCTGAAATCCATTAGTTTCTACTATTGCGTAAGCCTGAGTCTTAAGTGCAGATATACGTACCACACACTAGGTAACATACTGCCTCCAGGTACTGATAATGAAGACATCTACATCTGAGCTATCTGAGGATGTAGTTTTAGGACATGCTGTAAGGAGAGAGACAAATAAACAGAGAGATTAGACTTCAGCTATCGATCCTGTCTTAGATGAGTTCGGTTAAATCACTTCCTTTATTTCCATTTCTACAGAAGAGAACTGGTGGTGCCTCTTCTCTTTCCTTTATCTTGCATGCCTATTTAGGTGATAAACTTCATATCAAAGACATATTCTAGGTTGGACATCAATCCTTTAATTTAGTTACACCTAGGATCATAGAATATCTCAAGTTGGAAGGAACCCATAAGGATCATCATGTCCATGATCCATCAAGTCCATCGAGTCCACCTATATACTCTCTTCATTATGGCTACAGGAAGCACCCTGAAGGTCATATCCTTGGTGGCTTAAATCAAGCTTTTCAGTCCTCTACAAATTATTAAATTCTCGTGGGATAAGAGAGGAAATTCTCTTGTATTCACAGAATCACAGGATTGTATAGGTTGGAAAAGATCTTTAAGATCATCAAGTCCAACCATAAACCTAACACTACCAAGACCACCACTAAACCATGTCCCTAAGCACCTCATCCAAACGTCTTTCAAATACTTCCAGGGATGGCGACTCAACCACTTCCCTGGGCAGCCTGTTCCAATGCTTGATAACCCTTTCAGTGAAGTAAAATTTCCTAATATCCAGTCTAAACCTCCCCTGGCACAACTTGAGGCCATTTCCTCTTGTCCTATCACTTGTTACCTGGGAGAAGAGACCGACCCCCACCTCTCTACAACCTCCTTTCAGGAAGTTGTAGAGAGCCATAAGGTCTCCCCTCAGCCTCCTTTTCTCCAGGCTGAACAACCCCAGTTCCCTCAGCCGCTCCTCATCAGACTTGTTCTCCAGACCCTTCACCAGCTTTGTTGCCCTTCTTTGGACATGCTCCAGCACCTCAATGGAGGTGGGTATTAATCAAGAGAAGATTCAAGTGAATAAATATGATACTAATTTTTGAAGGAGAGTGCAGAAGTTACCATGGGATTCCCATCAGAATCTGTGCTGGGACTTCCACTATTTAACAATTTCATAAGTGATCTGGAAAAGTGAGTGAATAACACCGGGGCAAAGTTTGCTGACAATGAAAAATTTGGACAGACAAAACTAAGGTAGCTAAAACAGGAGCAGAACAGGAGGAACTATAGAGTATCTCATGATACGGAGTGAGACGATAATAAAACAGTCAGTGAAAGCCAACAGAAAATAATTCACCTGGGAACACCAATTTTAACTGTATATATTTAGTGATAGGCTCAGCAGGAAGATTCTGACAAATTATCTTGGCTGTGGCAAATCTGAGTGCCTTAAGCCTGCCCCCAGCTAATCATATCCACCTCCTCAATTCTGTCAGTCTAAAAAATCCCTGTGTTTTCTTGTTTAATGGTAAAGTTTTTGTGAGTTTTCTTAACTTCCAAGTATTTCATGGACCTGGGTCAGAGTACAGAAAGAATAATAATTAAGGTGGCAAAACCAACAAGAGGTAACTTCTAGTAGGGGTGAATTAAAGTGCGTGGAAAGGGGTCATGAAGGGAGTAACAAAATAGATTTGCTGAAATGCAAATTGATCATAACTAGCAAAAAGATTATGGAGTCCGTGTGGACATTTCCCTGAAAACATCAGATCAGTGATGAAAACAATGGAGTAATTATTAAGAAAAATGTGGAGAACTAAACAGAAAACCCTATTAAGCCGCTATATACATGTATGGTGCACCATCATCCTGACTCCTGAGAGGAGCTCTTCTCATTCTATGCCAAAAAACGGGCACACTCAAAAGGGCACAAAACAGAATGACAGCTTAATCAGGGAAGTTAGAATGACAACCATGCAAGGAGACAGTAAAGAGCCTGGAAATTTTCAGCTTCTGAGACAGATGACAGGGATCATGGGTATACAGTCAATTCTCAAAAATCACATATTATGTAAAGACAGTGAAAAAGAGATGATGAGTTGCTGCTTTCCACGGTCTAAGAGCAGAGGACACACAGTATTATTATTGGGTGTCAGCGCTTATAAAACTTGGAACAGAAGAACATTTCCCAACAACACATAACTAAATCGTGGACCTTGTTGACACAGTATTTTGTAGATGGTCAAAGTATTGATGGATTAAAGTAGAAGTTAAATAAGATATAGCCTCACTGGCACCTGTTAAATTATTTAATTTGGATATAACCTCTAGTTCAGTGTTGTCAGAAACTAGAGGGGTATATCACAAATATTTTCAAAAGCATCCAGCATCATCTACTGTTAACAATCAAGAAGGAGACTGGCTGGGACTTTGCCTGACCTAATGCAGCTATTCTTATGTTGTGTCCTTTTTCTTATAACCAGTACTGGAATTATCTTAGTCATTACTGCACTATATTCACAGAACATTGAGCCCTATATCTGGGTCACAGTGGTAAGACAGGTCATTATTTATCCATATCATGTCATGTAAACTAAAGACACTGCATTATAATTATTGACACATGTTTTATAGAATTGTCACTGTCACCATCATCAGAACATGCCATGAATGTTTTTTGTCTCTTGAAAGAAGGAATGACATTTATATTTTACGTTTTAGCCAGTAAGGAGTTTTCATATTATCATTTTTTCAGAGGGGGAAACAGAAATAGGAAAACAAAAATTTCTTATTAACTCCATTTCCTACCAGTAAAAACAGATGAAACAATTGCGAGCTAGTATTAAAAAATGCTATTCAGAGCTAGTTTAGATTGTTGCACCTTTGTTAATAACTTCCTGGCTGGGATAATGAATCACACCTTGATATTCTTACATCTTTTTCTTACACAAACACAAAGCTGCAAGAAACTGGGATGGTGCCAACCCACTCATCTCACTTGTAAGTCCTTCTTCACCTGCCATTGATAAAAAGTAGCTATAGCAGACTTTTTTCTCTGCCAGTCCTCTGAGGGAACTCAGCCTTACAGGTGCAAAAACTACTGGATGCAATCCTCTTCTCCACCCAGACCAAGAATGAATGAAAACCATATTACTTTGATGGTTTTTAACCTGATCATTTCCATTACAGTGATGGACAGCAGAAAACAGAGTAAACAGAAATGTGCTCATCTTCACAGAGGATCAGGCTGCCAGAGCTCAGACCCTGATTTGTCCTGCTAGACTACAGAGGAGATAAAGGAGGCCTGTGGCTCATTTTTGCTAGCGATAGCTCACCAGCAAGGGAGAGCTGACTTTCAGGCTCCTGCCCCTGCCTCTGATAATCATATTATAAAATCAGAATTTTGATGAGCCACAGTATGTTGCAAAAGTTAACATAGACTTTGCAACATAGTCTTTGTAATCTCTTCAGGACAAAGTGTAACACAGCTGAAATGCACTAGCTGATACTAAAAAGGCAGAATAACTGATGCAGTAATTCAGGAGGTTACCTGGGTGTATTACAGGTGTAATACGTCTTATCAAGGACACTGCACATTTATCTTTATTTCCAAACTCTTTTGGAGATGCGGTGAAAAAATAATATCTTAGACTGGTCTTGAAACTCAGGCTAAACAGTTCAGTTGGACTTTATCAACACTCTTTTTTTCATATTCTTTTTAAATGGGCAAAAAATTCCCCTCATTTCCACTCAAGTATTGTCTTGTAACCTCTAGACAGAGAATTTTCACTTCGGTGTTTAAATTACAAAAATTGCGTTGCATTTGTATGTAAATCATAAATTTGTAGCTGAAAAATACGGTGCCTAGTTTGCAAATTCAGGTCAGTAACTATTTAAATTCAGGTTGTACTTTAAGTTGGCTGCTTTTACCTTACTACCTACATCACTAGCATGAATATTGTTGCTGAAAGGAAATTCCTTAGAACTACTTGAGCAATTGTTGGGATTTTTCATCATTAAAATTATATCCAAATACAGTTTTCATTATCAACAACTTCTGAAGACATTTTCTTTCACATAAAGATTGGTTTTGGGATGAAGGGAAGAAGAGGAATTGTTGTGAGGTTTTTGATTGAAACTAGAAAATTTTTAGCTAAAAAGTTGATTTATTGGAAAAGCAATAATCTGTTTTGTTAAAAAGACATTTTTCTTCAAAATCACTATGTTTTTATTGATCTGCTTCAGTGGTTATATACCATATTTCAACCCAGGGAAATGGACTCCATAACACATCATTACTTCAGGCGTATTATATCTCTTCTGAACACAGGAAACAGATTGATAAGGTTAGCTCCTCACATTCCAATGATTAACAAAGCTTTTGGCAACCCTTCCTCAATATCTGAAGGGAAAATAAATAAATAAAAGAAAAATTAAGAGGCAGGGAGAATTCATGTCTGGTTTGAAGATTGCGGATGAAAAAAGACTTGTGGTTCATCTGAACACATTTTCCTTGCCGACTTGTCCCTCAGTGACAGTCCTGTCTTAGTGTAAAGATAGCAGGTTATAATTTTCAAGTGAAATTAGACTTGATATGTACTCTAAATTTTAATACTTTGCACATGTGCTTAGATAAAATATATTAAACGTGTCAACTTGAAAAAGCTGTAGAACTGTAATAAGAAACTATCCATCTGAATTGCTAACAAAAATTAAAATTTTTCTGGTCGTAGAAAATAATTTTTATCTCAACAGGTTGGACCAAAAATATAAGCCATTTTGCGTTTATTTGCAGGAACATTCTTGTGATTTCAAAAGGACTCATTGCCACAGCTAGTAAGTACTACATACATGTTCTGATTATGGCCTCATGCTCAGAGTAAAATGTTGCCCAGAACCAGATACACCGATGCTCTTAAGGCTAACGGGAGTTCTATAATCTGTGTAATAACAGCCCCCATGTCAGACTCAAGCCCGAGGGACTGACTGTGATTTAGCTGTCCACAGCAGCTTTTTGCAACACCAGGAAGAACTTCTCTTCTGGAGAAGTCAGCTAAAAAGGGTAAATTTACCCTTGTCAGACTTGATGTCTATCTGAAAGCCTAATCATTTGCAAATGCCTGTATTTGCTGGTGGATGATGCTCAGGCAGGGAGGGCCATGGGGATACGCACTCCACAGCTGTGACAAGCATCTCATCTCTGGCCTTGATCCTCAGGAGCCATAAAACCTGCATGGTCCCACCCAGTAAGGACACAGGAATTCACTTTTATTCTGGGAAGTGGCAAGGTCTAAAGTTTTCTATCAATGAAGTGAATGACTTGCTAAAAGCAATGTTAACCTTAAAAGAAATCTTACTTGCCCTGTCAGGACTCTGGTCTCCATAACCTATTCGCTCCCAGGAAGACCGGTGACTGAACTCAGCAGATTAGTGCCTCTCTCACTACAGAGATCATGACAGTACCACGACCTTACTTAAGGGAAGAGCAACTGTATAAAAAGGGGATCAGTCAGCACAAATTCTGGCTCAGACCTGGGCTGGGCATGCAGGATAGATGTACCTTTTCCATAAAAATATTCAGGAAGCCTCTGGCCTCAATCCCAGGGCTGAGTGACTGCCTGGTTCATCCTGATAAAACTGTGGATGAACACAGTCCCAGACAAAGCTAAGATTGAGGTAATCAGGAGATCCAAATTCTCCAGATGCTCTCCCAATTGTAATCAAAGTTACCTATTGAACAGTGCTGGAGACTCAAGTCCTCTTTCTATCCAGTGAGCATACCATGTGCGGACACCATTGCTACTAACCTCTACTTGACACAGCATATTCCAGAATCACTTTTACTGAAACCATCTCAAAACAGTCGTTTGTGTTTCAGAAGAGTGTTAAAAGCCACACAGACTTTCAAAGGACCTTGTAGAAAACACTGTATTAAAAATACTGTTGGTAGATTCATAGTAGGCAACAGGGTCTATCCTAGAAGTCTAAATAAAGATGGGAGTAGACATGTATATGCATATACACACACATATATATGGATGTATATATACTCATAAATGTATACATTGGTGCACGCACAGGCGTACACACGTTACTTCTGCTTGATACTTGAGAAACCAGCGAGCTGAGGGACCACAAGGTTTAACCTAATCCAAATCAGCAGAGACAGGTAAGGAACTGTGCTTTTCTCCTGGGTCCTGAGTCAATGAACCATAAAATGGTACAGAGAGGTCTCTCCCCCAGGTACTCTCTGTCCCCAGGGAGCTGATACTAGATGGGCGGCAATTCCAAGCAAGAGCTCTCCATACACTGACTCAGCCTGCCTCCCTACCCCTCTGGGGACAGCCGCCCACACAGCAGCTGAACAGCCTTCCCTGGCTGTCAGTTTTGTGCCCTGGATCACAGAGATTCAGGCATTTCTTTTCTTTTTCTAGTCACCACAGCAGATATTATGTTAAATCAGCATCAGCTGTAAGAGTTTCGTATTCTGGCACATCCTGGTGTGCAAATAGTTACAGTCTGAGACCCCTGCCTCAGCATGTCTTTCAGTAAGGCTAAATCATTCCTGACAAATAGATGCCTGCAGTAGCTGATGAAAAATGGATTGGCTTGCCTGACATAAACAGGGTTTCAGAGGAGGAACTGATTGACTGGCTTGCAGAATTTCTCTCCTGGTTGAGGATTCTGGGTTCAATGCATTAATGCTGAGTGCTTCATTGATCACTTTACTAGTTTTCTTATTCAACTTTATTCATTTTCCCCTCTCTCTCCTTCCTCTTCTTTCTTCCTACCCCCAATTTCTGGTATCAGAATGTCTGAGAGTTAAAAATTCATTTTTTTATTCCATCTCTCAAGTCTTCAGGAGGCTGAGACCTGCTCAGCCAGAATATTTCCAAAATACACTGGAGCCGATAAGTCTCAACCAAATGTATTCCTCCCTGGCTGTGCTGCAAGTAACTTCCCCCCTCCCCCCATTTTATGTGATTTTCATGAAAGTCATCAGCAGGAGCTATTTGAGAAGGTCATTTTCCACATGGAATGAGGAAAATATTAGGTGACAGGAGAGAAGCAAAGTAATGTTTCATGAATGCAGACTTCCCCTTCTGTCTGAAAATGACCCACCCAAAATATACATACTAGAATCTCCACCATTTCCCTCCCCTTGTCTTGTGGTTTCACCCCAGTCGGCAACTAAGCACCACACAGCCGCCCGCTCACCCTCCCTGCCCCTGGTGGGATGGGGGAGAGAATTGGAAAAAAAAAAAAAACAACCCGTGGGTTGAGATAAAGACAGTTTAATAGGACAGCAAAGGCAAATAAAATAATAATAATAATGATAAAAGAATATACAAAACAAGTGATGCACAATGCAATTGCTCACCACCAGCTGACCAATGCCCACCCCATCCCCAGGCAGCGATCGCTGCCCCGTGGCCAACTCCCCCCAGTTTCTATACTGAGCATGACGTCATATGGTATGGAATAGCCCTTGGGCCAGTTTGGGTCAGCTGTCCTGGTTGTGCCCCCTCCCAGCTTCTCGCTGGCAGGGCATGAGAAGCTGAAAAGTCCTTGACCAGTGTAAACACCACTTAGCAACAACCAAAACATCAGTGTGTTATCAACATTATTCTCATACTAAATCCAAACCACAGCACTATACCAGCTACTAGGAAGAAAATTAACTCTATCCCAGCCAAAACCAGGATACCTTGTGAAGGCATCATGATGATTTGCTTTGAATGCCAGTCAGATAAAACATAATGTGTTCTACAGAGCTCAAATGAAAAAAAAACCTCCTCCCCTAAAAAAAAATACCAGCAAAGCCTGACATAAAGTGAGCTTAAATTCTTTGTTTTGTAATTGCTCTGACTTTATAGTTTCCACAGGACACGTCATTATCACATACTGCCTGTTAATAAACATGATGGGAGCTAAATCCATGGGAAAATTTCCTTTTTAGGAAGGGTAGTGCCCAGTTTCGTTATTTCCACACCTGCAGAGAACAGTTACAATTCTCTCTGTAGTGCCTTTTTTATGATATAGATGACAAGAAAGAACACTGATTTTGAGTAGTGCTTGCAGGCAGTCAATACTAGTGATAAAGCCTTTGAAAATCAGGTTCGCAGCTTGTACCACGGAGCTACAGTCCATGGGGAAATTAATGGCCTTTCTATACTCTTAAATCTGAGTAAAACAAGGGTCCATTTCTGCCCACTGCAAACGAAAAAGGAGAAAAATAAAACCCAGTCCACAAAAACATGATTTCTGCAGAAAAGGAGACTCATAAGAGGAAGAACAGTCCTGTGGTTTGAGCAGTAGCCTGGGTTTGTGAGACAAGCACTAGCTCTCCAAACTGATCCTATGATCTTAGGTGACTGAGACTGTCAGATGTATTTAGATACTTTATACCACTGTTTTAAGGACACCAAAGTATCTGGTGCCTCTGGACATGATCCTTCAGGTACGCTTACATTGTCAAATTAGAGTACTCTTGATTTAACCCCAAGTCCTCTTCCTCCAAATGCTCACCATGCACAGGGGATGGATCATCTCTTTCAAAGACAGTACCCAAAGCACTATGTGGTTCTCAGTCTATTTGCTGCCCAGAAGAGTTACAGCAGGGTGGCAATAATGCCAAATAGACTCTCCTACAGCAGATGCGTGTTGAGGCCTCCCCAAGGCTTGCAGACATGCTTTGCCACAACCAGAGCCACCCTTCAAGCAGTCCTCCTGCAAGAGGGCCTTCAAAATAATTTGTCTTGCTAAAGCACCCATATACAAAAGTCACAAAGGTGAAGCTTGAGGTGAACATACATCAAGGGACACCACCAGCAGACAGGCTGTATCTTTGTGAGGGAAAGTTTCCTACCAAACATGCTTTAAATCCAGGTCTTGGAAGATCATATTCCCTAGCCTGCAGTGTTTTACAGGCACTATGGACTGGAAAAGGAAAGGCAGCAGATGTGTTTTGGTCAGGCATGAAAAATGAAATGCCTTAGGGGTGTAAAGGAAGGAACAGCTGCTGGTGTCCATGGGAAGGGTATGGTGGTCTCGATTCCACTGAGGTAGTTTGTGGCAGGAAATGTCAGCATGGCTGTGCAAAGTGGCAAAGAAAGGCAGAAAGATGCCATAGACTGTCAAAATGGGATAGATCTTATACCACTGTAGTCCCGTGACTTTGCAAGCGCACAACCGAGGCCTCATAAACAATGCCTCGGATGCGTTCCTTCTGTCTGTCTCAAAGGGGTCATGTGAAAATGTACGCATTCTAAGGGTGCCAAGATACACTCACAGAGGACACATATATATACACAGGTTGTTCCCTTATTTGAAAGGAGTGTGTAATTCTCGAGAGTGGTGCATTTTTTCAAGAGCTCTTTCTGAGTGGTAAGGGAGAAGAGGGCTGTTACTGCATGATAAGGAAGTTTCTGAATGATAATTTAAAGATAATCTTTTAAGATTTGGAGCAACCTCATTATGCACACTTCTAAGTGACTGAACTACAAGTTTTAATTATTTCTATCCCTATCTTGCAGTTTCCTCAAGAAGCCTTTGAAAAAAACCATACAGCTCATAGCTGAAGTGGGACCTTGCAACTCATAAACTGTACTTCAACTTTGTCTGACTGGAAATAGGTCTAATCCAATTGCTTGCCAACCTTCACTGGAATAATAATACTGAACAAATAACCCCACAGGCTGTATCACATTGCTTTTCCTGCCAGTCTCAATTTTAACTTGATTGTTTCTTAATGCCATAGGCGATGTCAGAGAAACTCAGGACAATATGTTGCCAAGAGCCATGAGTTGAAGAAGAATAGTCTGAACTATTACTCTTAATCCTAGTTTATACGTACCTGTAAATATTAGTCGTAAACCATAGCCAGATACCTGTGGGGAGATTTAATAAGATTATTTCCCTAGTCTAAGCAGTTAATGTGCAAGGTAGGAGAAAGACAGACAGGCAGGCAGACAGTCAAAGACAAAAAGAGAGAAAGACCATGAAAAATTAAGTGTTCAAAATGTTTTGGGTCTTTTTCACCTCTGTTCTTATTATCTGAATGAAGAGATTTTGCCTGACATTTATCTTATGGTCTTGATTCTTTCTTGATCCTGAGAAACACTTAGCACACTTAAAGGGCCACATGAACTGTTTGCAAAGCCAAAACCAAAGACCAATAGAGCACTATAGCCAGAGGACAAAATATGGCACCTGGGCCCTTCGTTTTCCTCCTCCTCTGAGGATTTCTCATTTGTAGTAGTGAAGTATATTGTACAAGGAGGGAAAGTTTCGTTTAACATGAAAGACCTCACACAATCCTTTCCCTTCACGGCATCAGCGGTTGTGAATTCAGCTGTGAAGGAGCCTCAGTGAAACAGCTCATTTCACTTGTTGAGTCCAGAATGAAAGAAGGAAGAAAAAAACCCCAGTCTTTTTTTTATATTGCACATGCAAAAAAGGAAAACTTCATGAACTACTCTTATATCCTGGACTGGATAGCAATCTCTGTATAACAGCATTGATACCTAAAGTGATACTTCCTAGTCTTGTGTTGGACTTTTTAATGTGCAGCAGCACTTTGGCTAACAGTCATACTGGACTCTTGAGTGTATTCATATCTTCCTTGTGTTGTTTCCAGCTGACAAACTCGATTTTTTTCGCATTCTTAGTTTCTAAACACATACATTTTATATGTACTTTTTAATACATTTCGTATTCTTGATTCCATCCCAACATTAAGACTCTAGTCCTCGAATTCTTTCTGTAGGATAACCTGACCGTCTGTGTTAACAATACTTTCCATCTTCATTTCATCAGCATATTGGCGTAAGAAGTGGGAGTGTGTTAATACAAGGTTATTATTGAAAATATTAGGTACAATCAATTCCAAAATGTGTCCTTTATGAACTGTATTAGTTGCCTTTTTCAAGCTTCACATACTTCCTTTCAACACTGCTTGTTATCTTCTAATTTCTTATTCCTCCATCATCATACTCCTTTTTTAATCTTTCCCTTTTCTTTTCCTTCTCTATTTTTTTTTCCTGTTTGGACCCTATAAAATACTTTTTTTTTAAGACAAAAACACCTGTCTTTCCTAGATGGGAAATTCCCTTATCAAATACAGTTATTGAGTTATTCTTATGTGATCTACCTTTGGGAAACCCATATTTTATTTGATCGCATTTTTCAGCTGCTTTGACATCTTGAATTACTCTTTCTACCAAAACTTTTTAAACATTCGAAGGCTACAAGGAACTGACAAATGGGCCTGCATCATCATTTTCCACTTCTTAAATAAATATGCACTCTTTCTTCTTCTCCAGTCTTACACTACCACCTCCTAACACAACAGACTAATGAAAATAACTAATGAAAAAGTAGTCTTATTCATGGCTACTTCCATGTGGAATGATACAGTGTTGCTTCCCTGTTTTGAATGCAATCAAATGGGACTTATCCCAAGAAAGAATGATCAAAGCTATCAAGACAAGAAACTTTGCATCTAAATTACTGAATTTTCATATCTTGTTTATAACTGATTGATTAGACAGTTGAAATAAATCTTTTTTAAAGTACTAGAGAGCTTGAGGGTTTATTAGATTAATCTGAGAAAAGGAACAAGTACGATGTGCACTATGCAATGTCTTTCAACCTCATTGCCTGCCTATTAGGCTGCAAGAAAAGAATATTTAAGTGTCTGTTTATTAACTGATTGTCAAAGAGGCCTGATTATTTCAAGGAGATAGCTTTGCACAAGAAAGAGTAAGATGAACTGAAGAGTAACAAAATGATTGATTCATTTCCTTTGGGGGAGGGGAGGGAATAAAACAAAATAATGAAACATAAATGTGTCAGATCCATTTATACAGGATTGATATTTAATGTAGCTCCTTTTGAAGTTGAAATTAAATTTTCTTAAGAGGAATTATTAAAAGAGAGATGGGATGTAACCTTCCATCAAGATACCATTATTTTAATACATCTTTAAAAAAAAAGAACTTTTTTCCTGAAGTGTGCTAGTAAATTGATTTATGCAAATCTAAGCAGTAATTATGAAATGTGCTTATCTACACACCTTCTGTTTCTATTGATCCTACACGTTATTCTGATGAAAAGCTCATAATTCATAGCATTCTTGATGTTTAGAATTGTTGGAATTATTTATAACTTGAAGTCCAAGGGTGTTGCTAACAAAATGGAGTTTGAAACTGATTTGCAATGCACCAAATTGTCTGTTTTCAGGCCCTGAGCACAGATAGTTACAGCACTCTGCTTTGCAATCCACAAATAGAGAATGCAGCACCACTGTGGAAAAAACAAGACCAGCATGGGAAAGGGAGGTGCCAGTCTTTCCAAGGGTTTCAGATCAGAAAAATGGATAAAGCCAGGAGATTAAGAAACTTCTAGAACTGTTGCAATTGACAAAACAAGCATTTTGACGGGTGCTGGGAAAAGAAACTTGATTCAGTCTGTCCTAAGGCTCATCTGCTAGTGACAGTTACCTCTTTCAACAACCTGTGATGTTTTAATTTCTTCAGAGATTTTCTATAAGCCAAACCATCTGTTGAAGTTGTAACTGCTACTACAATTAGAAATTGCTGGGGAAAAAAAAAATAGCCATTCCTTCTCTGAGCAGCGAGGACTGAACTGAAGGCTTCCAGCCCTTATCACAATACTTGCTTCAAAAACACCTTCTCACAGGTGGCGGAAGATGCCCTGTGTCAGTCCTGAGAGCTCTTTCCTACTGCTCTGCTATCACCTGAAACCCACAGAGGAGGCAGCTTCCCCTGTGTGGGTTTGCTGGGAGGGAGGACTGTGGGCACAAGGGAAAGAAAACAGAGAAAAAGTGAGAGGGCAAGTGATTTAGTGAACAGCTGATAACGCTCTGACCACAGCCCAGTCTGGCGGTATGTCAAACAGAGGTGAAGTGTTGCAGCATTTGTCTGTTCCCTGTGGTGTTACTGGGATTTGACTGCTCCTGCATGTGCTTTTCTTGGGATTAAACCCTGGTATTTGTGGCCCTGCTCTTCTGGCTTCAGGAGCTAATTGGCATTTCTTTATCCTTTCACCCCATCAGGGACAAATCTTACCATAGACTCTTTGGGCACCTTTTGTATCTGCTGGAAGTTCATGTGTCATGACAATTTGAAGAGAGAGTGGTATTCACGCTAAACACATTGCTCCGTTACCAAATAGCAGTGACAACAGATCGAGTCCACAGGAGGAACATTCCCAGAGACAAAGCTATGGCAACACAACCTGACAGCCATCACAGTCATTATCATTTATCATCATGCACCTTTGCTAACAGCTTCAAGGACGTCTCAAAAGTCCCTTTAATGGCAGATTTCTAGTCCCATAGCAGAAAGAAAGTTGGTCTAAATTACCACAGAGATTATACTTGGAAATTCCTGGTCCACATCTAAACACAGTGATGCACAAAACAAAATTTTTATTTTCCTGCCATTATTGCCCCTTTGAATGCTACATTGGATTAGGATGAAGACATTTTTCCTCATCCAGATGGGCCTCTCAAATGTCTTTGGTAGACCTTCCATTAATATGCATCTTGGTATTATCCAGAATAAAGTGATCATCTGCCGCAGGCTCTGTGAAACAAAATTGCAAGCCACAGATGACCCAGAGGCTGTAAATTACCCTCCCCTCGATTAAGTAGAACAAAGCAGGGCATATCCAGGGAGCTGTCAGAAACACATGATGCCACAATGAGCTACAGCACTCTGTCCATAACCAAGCATAGCACAAGGATATTCTAAAACAATTCCATAAGAAGTGCATGAAGAGGAGCACAACTTGCTATAGCTACTAAACAGACTCATAGCATTTTTTAAAATCCAACAGAACCTCTTAAACTGAAGCCAAATGACATCCCTATTGGCACTGATCTTCATGTTTGAAGATTATGCTAGATCTTAATAGAATTAGGAAATTGCAACTGCTCAGCAAAACCAAAAGGAATGAAGACCACTAATAGGCATGAATCCCAAGTCACTTGCGTTTCTGTTCAGTGTGTTGTCACACACTCCATCCAAACAGGTGTTGGGCATGGCATTTACAACAGGAATTTAAATTCTAAAGCGGTCAAAATTGCCTTTATTTAAATTCAGTTATTCTTTGTTGGAAAGAACTGACCATCAACATCAGAATTTTCCTTAGATGTGACTATGTAGCTGAAATGTCATTTAGGAAAAAATTCAAAACAAAAGGGATTATACTATTCTTTGTCTTATAATGGCTTCTTATTTCTAACTATTTTCAGAAAACAGACATTCAAATAAAGATAACAAAAGAAACAAAACATGTTCAAATAATTCTAAAAACTTAAGCTGAGACTGCCTTTCACTATCAATCTCCTGGGGCTTTCAGATTCATTTTACAGAATAATTCAATGCTACACTGACTTTATCCTTGAAATTGTTTTGTGGAGCTCCTGCTTCTTACAGTGACCAGTTATTTCTAATCCTGTGTTTGATCTGTCTGCTTTGCAAGCCCCCATGTACAAACCTACTCTTACCTGAGGCTAATCCCAAAATAATACACTCAACCACCCAAATTAATACACCTAGGGCTGGCTAACTCAAGCCCAGCACTGGCGGGTGTACCCAGACATTGACGTGGAACATGGCTTGCACCTAGATGGGGTGGAACAAGACAGTCTTGGGCTTTGAAAAACCTATATTTTACCAGTAATATATTTCGTGCGTCTGTCTCTGCCCCTTATTTCTAATCAGACATCAAAGCAGAAGGGTTTTTTCCTGAATTTAGGTGCAGTCTATATTTGTCACATCTTTAGCCAAACAGGACTTCATCCTGTAAGACCCAAGGAGGTTGGAAGTGAGAATACAAATAATAGCCATCAGGCCCTGTCCTCAATGACCAAGAGACTCAGGATGTTGGGTGGGCAAGAAACATTGACTATGTTTATAAAGTCACTGATGTTAGTAAGTTATTCCATTAGGATTTATTTACTTTTCCAAAATCACTATTTTTACAAGTTTTTTCCTATCTTTCTCTCCCTTCCAAAGGCACCACAATAAGAGTCTTTGGAACTTGATGATCAACTTAAATGAACTCAGGTTGCCTCAATGACTTAACCATAAAAATGCTCTCAACTTTGAATAAAGCTTTTTTCATCTTGTTGGAGATCTTCTGACTCATTTCATCTCCAGATACAACCTTTCTCTAGTGCTTTTGTTCCTGGTCGCAGTGTTTGCAGATTCCTGGAAAATGAAATGGACAGTGAGCTCTTCTCTGACATTGATCTAGTCAGCTCTGCTGCTACCTCTCCTTGCTTATTTGTGCTGGGGTTTTGGATTTTTTTTTGGGGGGGGGGGGAAGGGGGGAATGTTTTTGAGCAGTGTAATTCTACAAAAGCTCACCCAGGAACATGGCAATGAGAAGATTCACTCTGATAGCAAGGAAGCAAATTATAGGGTGAGCACTGCAGACTGAGCCAGAGACTGGGAAAGTTGATGAGAACTGCTCTTCCCTTGCCTACTGCTTCCTGCATTTTGTATTAAGTCATTAATGATCTTCAGCTGATGTAGGTTGAATGGTGAAATAAAATATCCACTGAGCTTTAGAGCCAAACTACATGGAACTAATTATTTTAATGGATTCTGTACCTTATGTGTCATGAGGAATCAGCAAAGAAAGAAAGGAAAACCCCAACTTAGTGAAGTGCAGGAAACCTCTCTTACAAGGACAACCATAAAGAGGCTTGAGATTGCAGATCTAAGGCCAGTGTGTGGCCCTACAAGCTTTGGCATAACACTCCAAAGAAGTGTTTTGTAAGATGTCATCTAAGGAGAGGGAAACTTATCATAGAGCTTAGAAAGTTTTCTTTAGAGCTCAGCCCTTAGGACAATTAGAACTCAGAGCACCTCAGGAGGCTGCTGCCAATAGAGGCTTGATTTGCTGTCCATCATCAGCTTGCTGTATTTTCTTGGAAACTGTTCCTTTCAGGCTAACTCATTATTTTACGATACACCCTGAGGTGACATGTATCTACTGTGAGAGCAACTAGGAAAGGATATTGCTGCTGAAGAGATTTGGTACAGAGTTTTGGTAAAGTATGTTTCTGAGTTTTGGCATATATCACTTGTATTTCAGAGGCAGAATCAGATTGGTTTTAGACTGTCCTTCTTCCTATTTAATTTTCTTGGCCAGAGGGAATGGCCAACTTTGAGGGATCTATTTCAATTTGGCCGTTACAACTTGGCTACTGAATAGCCACCAGCACAGTTGTGTATAAGGACATATCCACCTTCATTTTTCCTTATCTTCCAAGAACAGTCCATCTGGTAAAAAGAAATGGACCTGAACAGGAATAACAACATCTTGACATTTTTGGAGGCTGGGACCTCAAACCAACTTTTGCTGCTCTTTCCACATCCTGTCTCCCTCCATGTTGTGTGGAGATTATAAGGCCATTGTCCTTTAAGCAAGGCTTTATTGAACTCAGATATGTCATGTTAAACTATTATGGCTATTGGGAACTAAAAAAAGCTTGTTTCTCACTCAGTGTTAACAACAGCCACAGCACAGTGAGCACACTTGTACATAATGGTGCTCTCACAGAGTACACCAAACACCTATCACAGATGTAGATGTAATCTAGAGTTAGGGAAAAATCAAATAAAACAATAAATGACAACTGAAAAGAAAATTTTAAATTGCACCACTTCCAGGCAGAAATGTAGCATTAGGTTTCAAAGGTAGTCTAAAGTAGAGAAGTGGCAAGAAGTCTTCCGGACTACTCTGAGTGGATATTCCCATATATATAGGAAATATATTCCCGTATATTTCAAAAGCTATCAACGCACAAAGTGATGCAATTGAAGTTTGCCCTCTGCTTGGGCTCCAGTATTCAGCAGCAACTGAATCCTGATTTAGTTCCTTGTTCTGGGCATGGTGTTTTCCATCCCTATATCTTTCTCTCTTCTCTCCCTTTGTGTCTTCTGCCCCTCATCTTTGTTTCTATTGTTGTTCTTGCTTTTTCTCTCTCCCTCCTAGTGATACCTGTGTTGTAAATAGCACCTGCAAAATCACATCAAAACAACTTCTTACCGCCGCAGGAGATATGGAAAGGAATGCTTTCAGTGTAGGCAAACTGGTTTTGTCATCTTTATAACAGGCAGAAATACAGACAATCCTTCTTGTAGAATATGCAATACAACTTGCTAAGTATATATTTGATTCACACTTCATTAAAATATGCATGCATAACAATGAGGGAATCCTATGTTCTACAGTCTATATTTACATGTTTTTAATTAATTTAATTCAACCATAGTTTACTATTATTAAAAGATGGTGGGCTTTTTCTGTTGCTTAGCTGCCTGGCTGAATTTTTTGGTGCTTGGTGAAGGGATTGCAGCAAAAACCCTCTTACAGCATTTAAGCCAAAGTTACAAAAAGATCTCACAGAAAATAAACATTAGACTGGCAAACACAAGTATTCATATGGACTTTGTCTGAAAATCACCTTAGTCTAGTCAGGGAGCAAAAATAGGACCATTTTACCAGAGGTAGTGTTAGATTCAGACCAAAAGTTGTTGGACAATGTTATTGGCTGAACAGAATGACTTAATTAATAACCTGTTTTAGGCATTTGTCAGGCTATGAGATTTCCCAGTAAGCCAGAAAGAAAGGGGGTTTGCAAATTATTCATTACAAGTTTTTTATTCAGCTCTCTAGTAACCTGGCACCTAGTGTTACCTTGACACACAATGTCCTTTGTGAAAAGGTAATTTAGTACTAAATCCAGCCCCACAGTGAGTTTGCCCAGCACCTAAAAATTTATTCTACATTAGTTTATTAAGGAAAGGGTCTTTGTCTTTCTCAGCATACTGAGAGCACCATGGATACCTCTACTGCTCCTGCATGTTAATGTTAAACAAAGGCTTTTATTCAGGGTAAGGTCAATGCATAGATAGAGACCATTCCAGAAATATTCACAGACCCTTCTTCCCTGACCTGAAACCACTGCATTTTTCTGCAGATACTGTGTCACCCAATGTCTGCCCATGCAAGCTAAGGCAGCACGCTCCAATTTCCCTATTAGTCACTTGCTGAAGCACTTCATTAAGGAGTCACTTAAAAAACCTGTCCCTTATCAGACTCCTGATGGTGTGAATTCACTGGGAATGAGCAGAATTGATTAATTTAGGCCCAGAGATATTTCCTAAAGCCTTCTAGCTGCCTTTTAGCAATTTTGCCTGTATGCAGTGTGCTGCAGAGCTTCTCCTCTAGATACTTCCTTTTTCTCTTTTTCTAGTTTAAATTAAAAGTTTGACAGTGATAACTGAAGTACATTTAATCTAAACTAGGTAGATGATTTAAACTATATTCACTGTGGGACATGCATCCAAGTCCAGAGGGAAGTAAGGAAACACTGAAAAAGGAAGAGGTACACATGTAAAGGCACGTGTAGGAAATTTCCAGGAAACTAGTCTGGTTTTTGACTAGCACTAAAATGGCTTTTAAAATATGAAGAAGAAACCTTGTTTATTTAGACAAAGCTAAGAGAGCACCTTGATTTCTGTGGCCATAAGGCATGTAATAAGGGGATGATATAAGAGACAGTGTGTGCATTGTGCTTGTGGCACCTGTTGCAGCGGGGGATTTCGCCTCAAGACTATGCTGTGTCTCTCTCCATAGATCCCAGTCTCTCTATAAAGTAAGGCCAATTTGCATCATGTGAGCATCTCCCCTTTCTATTTTGTTCAGGATTTTCTTTCCTCAAACAGCCCATGCCACAATATGCTACACTTAAACAAATCACTAGTTCCAGCTATCCCTATCTTACAGAAATTTAAATTACCTCAGCTTTCTTTAAGATGCAAGTCCAGCCGTGCCCCTGGCTTTGGGTATTTCATTGCTGTATATGATTTCCCCTGATTCCCAGTATGTTCTGCATGCCTTTCCGTGCAACTCAAGTATGGTTGTTTTGCCTGTCTCTCCTCTCAGGAATGTTTCTTTTTTAGGCAGAGCAATGGTTTCCCCCCCCATCTCTGCATCTCTCTGAGGCGTAGGGCTCCCCAGACTGCGCTCCCTCTCCCATTCTGGATGTCTCATGTGAGAAGACTGGCAGCTTTACTAATTCAGCGAAGATGCTCCTTCAGTGAAATCTGTCTGATATATTCTATGTTTAACATTAAGCTTTATGTGGGTAGAAGGGAGAGACATCACCAGATCCCCAGCAACACTGTTCACCAAGCAGTACAGCTTTATCCTGTTATCTGTCATGAGGAAAAAAAATCCATTGCATTTTGTAATGTTAAATAAGATTGTTTGAAAGCACCATAATAAAAGAAAGAGGGAAATAAAGCAAAGAGTTATGAGAGAAGTAATAAACAGCTTTCCAGGGAAGCTGAAAAAAGGAAAGAAAAAATGGAAAGAAGAGTTGATGAAGCAGAGATGGAAGCAAGGCTGCTCCAGATGCTAGGCATGCTACAGAGAAGAGGGCTGCAATAATGTGAAGACTGCTTAAAAGGGCAAAAAGTTATTCTTAAGCTAAAGGATGCTTCGGCTAAAGGAAAAGAGAAGGACAATACCAATTAACTAACAGTCACTGAGGCTAACTTAGAAGGTAGTTTGCCAATCATATATTTACAGGAAGCAGATAAGAAGAGAGGCCAGCAGACAGTAAAAATTCAAGATCATTTTAGTTAACTTGCAGCCATGTATGTCGTCAAGATCTTCAAAAAATAATCTTAAACTACCTGGGGCACTCACAGAATGAATCTTCAGCAATTAGCTTGAGAGACTATAGAGGGCAGAGAAGATCTCACAAGATTGATTAAGGGCAACTGAATAATTCTTTCAGGGAAAAAGAGTTACAAACTGGTCATGTTATCTTTGATAGAATCTGGAAAATCTGGAAAGATTTTGGAACAAAATATTACACAATCTGTTTGCAACTACCTGGAAGACAATAAAATAAACCCCATTACCCTAATGGTTCTATCAAAACTGGACCATATCAAACCAGTCTAATTTCCTTGTTTGTCAGAAATATTCTTCTTAGTGAAAATGTCCAGGCAGTATATTTAATACACATGGACCTTAATGAAGTTTCTTTTTCTCAGTCTCATATGACCTTCTCATCAGGGACCTAAGGAAATATGGTCAGGTTAAAATCATAAAGAGACAGATGCACAAGAGTTAAAAAATACTAAGAAAGCAGTTATGACAGGTTTACAAACAAAACAGAAAGTGATCTGTCCCACCAGTTCCATCTGACATTCTTCTAAATGCCTTGAACAGAGGATACTTCCTCTGGAAGTTCCACTGAACTTCCATGGATGCCTCCAAGCTCAGGAAGACTGAAATCCAAAAGGACTTCAGCTATTGGGCAAACTAAGCTGAAATTAGTATAATGAAATGCAGCAAAGTCCCCCTTGTTGCAAACGGGGTTGGTAGCTGAGCTACCAGATGCTAAATCAGCTGCTGCAGTTTCAGTTCCAAGTTGTGTGCACACGTGCATGCACCCGTGCTCTGAGGGAAGGTAACACTGCCTGACACTCATTAGCTTGGTCCTGGCCACTGCCAAAACTTCTGGTTCCGAGACTACTGTAGGCACTACCTTGACAGTAGGTCTTCACAGCTGACATATACCCCTATTGCAATACCATGTTTCTCCTTACTATCCGAACTTCGTACATGTCTCTATAGGACATACTGTCCTACATACTGTCCTACAGAGACATGTAGGAAGTTCGGATAGTAAGGAGAAACTGTCCTACATGTAGGACATACTGTCCTACAGAGACAGGTGACAAAATCACCTGCCCATGCTAGCCTCTGTGATTTTGAAAATTAACATCAGTTCTTGGTTTCTTACTTCTACATTTGAGCATCTTCACTTTAATTTAATCTCATTACAGTGATGCTGGAGCAATGGACCTCTTCTAGCAAACTCATTACCCTAAGGTGCTAGTGCTTGAAATTGGTGCTTATGAGAGAAGAAGGATGCAGAACAGATGACTCCAGCCATAGCTTCTACCTACGCTGAGGCACACCAGGATATCTCCATTTTCAAACCAGAATTTATAAATGGTTTCTAGTGAGGTGCACGAACAAACTAGATGCTACAGTATTTCAAACAAATTGAAGTGATCAAACTGAAGTAGAACAATTTCTGAGTTTCAAATCTGAAGAGCCGTTTTGATTCAGTATTGTATTTCTATATTTTTCAATGAAAAGGCCAAATCCTAAAGTCTTTCCTTGTTGCTTAATCTGTCTACATTCAGCTCCAGCTGAAGCCAACAAGAATTTAGCTCTTCAAAGAATAAGTATAGATTATATCCCTGTTAACAAAGATTATATAAAATACACCATGGGTGTATGACGTGCTAAATATGACAGGTCAATAGCATAGCACACACAGAGAAGAGTATTTCTTTTTTAATTATGCAAAAAGGAGAAAATTAACATGCAATTGCTTTGCCAGCTTCCTTAGATTCCAGGTAGATCTGCTATGCTAACAAGAAACTTGTACTAAGAACGTTTCTCCTTTTTAGCATGCACAATGTGACTTCACATCAAAAAGCAGCAGGATCTGGCAGTCAGCAGCACATTCCTACGGGGAAATATCACACATAGTTGTTTTCTACGGTGAAACACAGGCTGGAGGGACTCAATTGTCATACCGGTTGTTACCACCTATAATTACTTTTAAAGATTCATGTCCTGTAATGATCCAAGACACTCCTGTTATCTCTTTCCAGTGATTGATCTGAAACATCTGTCATCAACACCCGCATGGCTAAGAGAGCTATTTTGCTCAGGAATTATATGGAGAGCAGACATCTTCATTGAGTTACAGTATGTTATGTATGCAAAATCAAAAATGTCACACAGCAGTCTCCAGCTGAAGATTTAATGACATCTA
Organism: Mycteria americana; assembly: GCF_035582795.1. Lineage (NCBI taxonomy): Eukaryota > Metazoa > Chordata > Aves > Ciconiiformes > Ciconiidae > Mycteria > Mycteria americana. The sequence continues at coordinate 13,446,119 of NC_134370.1, forward strand.
AATTGAAGCCAGTAGCATTTTGTTTTGCAAGGTGGCAATGTAAACATGTTTGTTTACAAGCCTGCTGCTCGCAGGTCTGATGTGGCAAAGCATCAGCAGAGGATGACAAAGTGGAACCAGTTTCTGATGCTTCCAGCCCCTGCCAAATCACTCCTGGTCTGACAGAGAAGGACAAATTCAGAATCTGTCCCCATTTTGCTAGTTTAGATAATCTATTAATTACTCTTCCTGCTTATTACTTCACAAAGTCCAGGCTCAAGAAATTTGACTGCATGGAAAAACCTCCCATTGACCTTGAAGCATTTGTAGAATGAGCTTTTGAACAGATCCAGAAGTCATTAACTTATATGTATTGAACTTCTTACTTTGCTTTAATGAACAAAGCATGGCAAGGTATTTGTAACGTGTAATTAGTAAAGACAAGCTGGCTTCTCCAGATTAAATAATAACTGAAGGCCAGATCATAAACTGAACTCATTAAAGCTATTTGGATTTGTATTACCTCGGAAGCTAGCTCTGGTACAAATTTTGGCTTCAGATTCAAACCAGGCTGACACAGCTTAGGGGAAATTGGCATTTGTTTCATTATTTCCCCATTCACCATTTCACATTATGGAGAGAACAGGACAGAAAAATCTGGAGTTGATTGTTTCTGGCCTGGCTGAAAGGCTGGAGCAGGGAAGCTTTGCCTCACACGTGAGTCACTGTCCAGTTTCCAATGGACAGGTATGAACTTGATGAGTTTTGCAGTTACACAGAGCTAGTCAGAAATTGCTAACTATTTGCTGCTGAGAATCAACATTATTTTTTAAAATTGGTTGATAAAAAAAGAGAAAATTAAAAAAAAAATTAAATCCAGAAATGTGCCATTTTTGTACATATGTGTTTGTTAGTGTGTGTGTGTGCTCATGTGCATGCATTTGAAATTTCCTTTCAAAAAGCAAGAAATCATGAAGTGATGAATGGGAAAGTTTCTTTCTGTTCTGCTTTCTTCTTGTTAGTCTGTAGGGAAAAACAAAACAAAATAAACCCACAAAAAGGTAGAAGACGTAGCTTAAAAGCGGATACTTTGGATTTTATTTTTTTTTTTTTTTGTTGGAAAATATCAGTTTTACTGGGGAAAAAAAGAAAGAAAAATCAACAGACTTTTCCCTGGCACTGTTTCTCTCTCCCCATCTCCACTTTTAATGTATCAAGTAACTTTCTGTAGAATTCTGCACATCTGAAGACATAAGGAAATGTTAGCTTTGATCTTTGGGGCTCCTCATAGAAGCCCTGAATGATAGGCAACAACCACACTGAAATACACACTTGCTTTATCCATCACCCACCCTAGACTGTTGGAAGCAAAGAAATCCAGTTCATGTAAAACTTATGTAAATGAACACTATAAGGCATTTTTCCATCAAAGTTAAAATATTGAGAAAATGTAGGACTTTAAGGTAAGGAGCTCTTAAGTAATTGCTACACTAAGAAAAGTATATATTTCATATACAAATCACAATATTGTGTATTAAAAAGATAGTAAATCCCTATTAAAACAGACTTCTGAAACATGTATGTTTTTATCAAAATTCAAGGAGTCCTGCTGCAGCGGTGTTTCCATTTTAAGCAAGTCTTCCCCAAAGCCTTGCCCGAAATGTGTGACGTCCCTCCAAGTGCCCAGCTTGCCCTGCCTTTCCAGATCATTAACGTGATCCCCACTGACACACCGTATGGTGGTGAATGGCTCCACTCCGAGCCATGAGCAATACCAAGCTGTTAATGATGCCCTCAGCCCAAAACATATATTTTAATGAATGCAGTGGGAACTTTCAGTTCTCAGCACGCAGACATCACTGGCAAACAAACACTCAAGGTTGTGTTTTGCTGCTGTACCCCAGAGAGGCACATACACATTCACACATACATATTCAAAGACTAACCCATGTTGAAGCAAGAATATGTTTTGTTTTATTCTGCAAACTCAAAGTGGCTGCGGAAAGCCACCCGAAGAGGTCAGGGTAGCTTAGGAGAGACTACAAACGGGTCTGACAACATGTAGTGGGGAGAGGGAGAACTCTTTTTTTGCATATTCTGGCTTTGATATTTTAATATTTAATATTATCGTAAGGAAGCCTGAAACACAAGAGCAGCCTTTTGTAAATATTTTTAGGCCATTGAGTCATCTCAGTTCCCTACTGCTAGGTCAAATGGCGTGGAAACCCTGTAGCAGCACAAACTTACAGCATGTTAAGCAAGAACAATATAAGCACAACCTTTCTTCTCCTCTACTTGCTCTCTTTTTTTTTTTTCATTTTATTTTTTTAGTTCAATTTCAACTACGAATGGACCACAGAATAGCCAGCAGTTAAACACCTAATGAAGGAACACAGACCGATCGAATGAACTATTAATGGACGTATGCACAGAGGGTTGGCCTCTCTGAAAACTTGAGGGTCAGCTTTCCAAGTTATGAAATCACACTGGTGAGGCCAGATATTCCAAACACATATGACCTTATTGAAGCAACCAGCTACACAGCAAATTTTCAAGTGATCATCACCCAAAAGGGACAGAAAAAGAACAACTGCAAATTCACTTTACTGTGCATTTTGCCCCATGGGCAAGAAAAACATGGAGTAGATAGGCACCGAAACGCACTACAAATTTTATTCCTCTTGGCTCAACTGGAGGGTTTATAGGCTGGGTACATGGAGGGGACTCTAGTCCTGTCTATGCATCTGAGACTTCCTTCCTCACCTTCACTACTTTTTTCCCCACTTCTAGTAAGGGCCAGTCCAGAAGTAACACTGTGTCCATTCCCTTCAGTGCCATTTGGGGCAGTTCTGAGCAAAGTGAAAGGATGTCAGGAGGGCTGAAGGCAGCAACTTTGCGGTGCCAGGAGTGAGCTGCAGAACACAGTCTGCATGGGACCTGCCCCAAGTAACACTCCAGATCATCAGCCGAAATAGGGAGACAATCAAAAAGTATAAATTACCTTTCTCCACCACCTTTCCCATGTCTGGTGTAAATAGGAGGGAACAATTCTTCCTCCATAGCAGTGATCATGAACAATTTTTTGTGGCAAGGGGAACCTGGCTTTGTATTCCCCACTGCCACATTGTCCTGCGGCCGGGAGGAACAAATAATTCTGAGGATTAAAATGATCACAAAGCTGCTATTGCTTCAAAGCAAAACAAGCCCAGTAAAATGGATGCATCTCATGGTATCTGAGCTGTTGTGCCCTATAGCCAGAAGTTTCAGTTAAAGTCATCTGTATGAAAATAGTGCAGATAACTCTTTTCCCTTCACTGATGCTGAGATACGAGGGGCACAGGAGAAGACAGAACTTCAGAGGAATCAGATTGCTTATGGGCAGTGTTTAGCGCTTTTAAAACAGGAGATTAGAGGACTTCTTATCAACTGCTGAAAGCAAGTCAGGAAACAAAGACAGTTAAAGGAGTTTATCCTCGAAGCAGGCAAAAGCAAAGGAAAAGCAGATTCCAGACAAGATGAGCATGTAGATGGGTCCTGTCCTCCCTGACTGAGCTGAGCAGGACAAGGGAAAAAGCTGTTTTATTTGTATCAGGCATATTTATTTTCTTGGATGTTGCTGAAATACATATCTGCTCTCTTCAACAGGAACAATATCAATGACTGTTTTTTATCATCTTCCTGTTTCTTATGGCATAATCCCCAGGGATCACAATGTTTTTCACGATGCAGACCCACAGAAAAACATACTTTTAGTGGTATACCCTGAACAGACACAAAGACTTTGTTTTTTCCTGGCTCCTTCAAACAACACTGTCACATTGAGTGTTCATCAGGCCCAATAGAAATCCCATGTTTTATGGCTGTAGCCACACTAACCAAAACTGACATACAAGAGAAGATGCTCTCCAGTTGTGAAATTATCATATGCAGCTTGATAAGAAAGCTTTGTTTCCAAAAGCATGTGATACTAGTAGGGAACAGTGCTTGTCTTTGCCAATGAATACTTTGTTTGTTAAACAAAATACAGTGGGAAGCTTCTGGTGAGACAGCGTGCTAATAGTCGTTTTAGGACTGTTTTACTTTTTAATGCTTTTCAGGTTGCCCAACATGCTGAAAAAAAAAGCAGTCAGAAGCTACTCTCCACATGAACATTCAAGTCTCTTTAGAAATCAAATATTCCTGAGATTTCTCAACTGAAGATAAAAGATTGGAAATTAAAAGGGCAAGAAAAAAAATGTCCTGATAGGACAAAGACAGATTGCCATGTCTTCGTGCCATTTGGGGTCAAACTGTGTTGTCAGTGCCCTTAAGGGTCAATGTTTGTCATTTATTTGTATTAGAGGCTTATTTAGAGATTCACTCAGCTCAGTTTCTGAACAACCAGCAGCTTGTCAGACATTAAGAAGTTGTTCACAGGATGGTTGCATGATTAATACATCAGGCTGTCACAGGAACCATGTGTCCATGCATAGTGGGCCTAAAGACATAAAGAGAAGAAACAGAAGGAAGACTCAAATGTTGAAAAACTAAGTTAACATGTATTTAACTATAAATGAAAATTTCTAGGGATGTGTTTCACAAGGTGCTCCATGCATGATGACTATTATTTCCCAGAAAAGGTTTAGGTGATCACTAGGTTAATAATAACAACAATAATAGAGATAGTGAAGCTCAAGAAACAGTGGATACATCTTTCCACTGAGTTTTTCACAGTGCACAAGAAAGCCTATGGTTGGAGAATGCAGACAGCAGATTTGTGATGAGAAGTAGCCCTGTCTCTGTTCACTGTTGATTTCTTGCCTGAGGCACATCAGCCTTTCAGTTTGACTAATCTTGAGTTTTGCTCCCTCTTCCCATGCCCTTCAGCCCACAACCCAAGCACCCCCATTTTTTAGCCATGTTGCTCACCTCCTTTTGGCCACCTTTCCCATAACCTGCCTTGCAGCAGTCACCACCATGATATGGTCTGCTCTCTTGGACAAACTAAGAGGACATGACTTGCCCCAGGTCGCTCAACAGACCTCAGTACTGTAGAGGGTTCATCACTACAGCCTCCAGATCTCTACATGACAGCTGCCAGGGCAGGCAAGGGCAGTCTGTGGCTAACAGGGGCCATCTGGCAGGATCTCACTTACTCATTCAATGATAGCACTGGCACTAGGAGAAACTGCATGCTGCTTTTCTTAGTCTTCTCAAACATGAGATAACAGCAGCTTCTTCCCTGCTGAAAAGTTATGTGTTGGTAATCGAGTCAGGCTTATAAACAATATGGAAAAGAAGGCTTCTTGGGATTTCCACACAATAGTCACAAAAATCAGTGAAAGATAGGTTGGTTTTGTTCACTGTACCTCATGTTAGAGTCTCATTGGAAGTAGGGAATAACCTTCAAAATTCTGGTAAGCAGAAGTGGGATTCATGTCACCAGAAGTTGATATGTAGACATGTCTGAGCATTTCCAAGATCCATTTATAGTTAATAAGCAAATGAATCTCCTAAGGCACAGCTCTTTGGAGAAAGAAAAAAAAAAAAAACCACCCATGTTTCTAAGAGGCCAGATGAAGCTGTGCAAGAGTCTGGAGAAGCCATTATTTTATTTCATTGACTACCAGTGAGCCTGGGGAGACTAGCTCAGATGGAGATATCTGTACTGTGAACACACACAATTAAGAGAGGTAACTCATCTGAGACTTCCTCCCACTCATGCCTTTTTTTAAAACAGGTCGTGGGATCAACAACTTGGACTTTTGATTTTCAGAATTTTCAACCACCTGAACTGAAAAAGCAAACTACAGAATCAACCTCTCCCCCCAAAACCAGCTCTGGATGGTTCAGGAACATGGTGCTTTGACTTCTTCCTCTGGTCCAGTAACAGAAAGTGAGCAGAGAGAGACTGTGGATTATGTGTGGATGTGGAAATAAACAGCCATGGAATTTTTTTTTTTAGAGCTTTCCCTTTCATAGCCTGCTAACATTTGGTCATATTTCTTGCACATAATCATGTGTTGCTCGTAACCTTCACACACACATATGCATACACACACAAAAAAACCTTTTCCACGGAGCAAGGAAGTTGAAATTCTAGTCTGTTTAGAATTAAACTGAGTGTAGCTTCAAGTTCTACAAATCAAAGCTGTGGCAGCTTGTAACCATTGTCCCAGTTAATGAGTTAATGTCTGTACAGAGTTTTGAACATCTCAGACATTGTATAAATTCTGTGTATTATTATAAATTTATCTGATTTCATGACAAGCTGTACATTTCACAGTTTTCAGTTTTGATGCATCTCTAAGGTCTTATCTGAATTTAAAAGGTTTCCAAAGAAAGTGATTCTAAAAAACTCTCTTAGCATGGATGAAATTTATCCTAGGAAAGAAAACAAGAAGAGAAAAACAACCCAAATCAGCAGTTCTGTTCTGTTACAGAAACAGCTGATAGCACCTCTCTGAGCTGTACTGGTAAAAAGATTTTTTTGACATTACACGTGCGATATATATGCAATTTTCTTACATATATAATTGCAAGAAATGTATGATATTTACCAGTGTAGCTATAACCAAGTACTTCAGGTATATTCCTTTCCGATATGTCAGAGTGCCCCAAAGAAACTTCCAGATCCTGTAGCAAGCCGGCAGCTGTAACATCAGGTTACAGGGTGACAGATGGACTGACCTTTGCAGGTGGGCACCTTTGATCAGATGGACACCCCAGGGATCTCACCACCACTCTTATCCACATTTTCCCTCAGAGCTGGTCACCAGATCACAGGTCAGACTGACCAGTTGTGTTTCTTGCTCCCAGAGAAACAAACTGGACTACAAAGACACATGGTAGTATGAGGTGAGAGTTCATTATGCAAGTCCCAATCTGAAGTGAGTAAGATGCAACTGGTCAACATGCTGGCAAAAATAGCATTCATATCTCTAATGAAAAAAGAAATTGAGCCAGCAAATACTGAAGCATTGAGGACTACAGATTTCATCTTGCTGTGTGATTCTTGCAGTTTCTTATTGCAGCACTCTCTCGCACATAGGGAAGACATGTTTTCATACAGAGATAAAATATCTATGCTGGCCATTCCCCATGTCTTGGGATTCCTGCATTAGCATTTGATAATGGGGTACCCAAACTCCAAACACCAACCTAAAAAGTATACTCAAATTACTTTTATAGCCATTTTTTAACCAACCTTTCATTTCTTGCTGATCTCTGTAAATAAATAAATGGATAAAATGTTGATGGCCCTTGCTAATCTGGCAGTATATTCCAGCCTTTGATCTCCATGGAGGAAAGATGATCAGAAAAGCATATAATGTATGTCAAAGTCCGACACTGATCGTCTTTGCCTTGGCTCCTTCACTTACAAGATTACGTTCATGTGGCAACCTTGATGGAGCAGCATTAAATCAGATAAGTCACTAGAGTCTCTTAGAATGCCATGACAGTACATTTTCGTGAAGACGTGACTCAGAATATGAAGAAGCAAAAAACATATTGAAACTCATTCCGAAAATATGTTCTGGAGTTGTTTACTTCCTAGTTAAAGCTAAGGATGGAGGGAAAGATATGGAAAGGTTTTTTTAATCTTCCAGTCTTGGAATGTAGTTTGTTAAATACTCATCAGTGGCTGTACATTCATATTGCATCTCCTCACTGAGCTAGGGAAATCTATTTCTAAACAAGTGGCAGAGGTCATACATGTTCTTAGCCCCAGGCTAGCTCTCTCTGATTTTGGGGAGACAGGAATACAGACTAGTCCCATGCTTCAAGAATCCCACCTCAATCCACCCTGTGCCAAGACTTGAACAGCATCAGCAAGGAACAAAGATCCCTGTTTTTCCTTTTTATTCTTCCTTACCCCATTGAACAAATAACAAAATTGAATAGAAGGGCCAAGACCTCCATTGACTCTGAGAGCTCTACAACTTTAAAATCTGGAAACTGAACAAGATGCATCTTCTCAAAGATGAAGTGAGGCTGTGGCTCTGTTTTAGCAGAAAGAAAGCTGCCACAGAACCTTCTGTCTCTTCTATGACAGGGACCTCCAGCACCAGTCTTGTCCAGCCCATAGAAGACTGGTATCCGATTCAGACCTCCTCCCCAGGTACACCACCACCACCTTTCAGTCTCCCTTCCTCCTCATTTCCCAGAGCAAAATCAATGGGATATACCTGAATCATTAAGACCTCCTGTTTCCAGGGAAGAAATCTGAAAAGACAAACACTTTTCCAGATTTCCCACTCATTACTGTGGTCCCTGTTATTAGTTAATGAAGCTTTGCTGCCATGTCCTAGGTTACCCCTTGATACTCCAAGTTTAATTTATACTGAGGACACAGTAAAATTGCAACTCCAAATAAATATCTCTCCAACTTGGCTTTCTCTTGGCACATGGACAGTCAGGTGGCTGTTCCTGTATTTTGATCCTTTGAAGTCACAATTCAGACCATCACTTTAGCTCCAAGACAGAGACGCAGCTAATAAATGTCACACACAAACAGTTACAGTGCAATGACTCTTTCAAAGGGCAAAGGTTGTTGTTGCACAGAACTTAATTATTTTAGGTCCTGTCCCAAGACTGCATAATGAACTATATTAGAAAGTGAGGACTACCAGAAACAATCCCCTCTTCTCCTCCAGTTTCACACTTTCTGTCTCACATTATAATTCTCTCAATTTGAGAGCCACATGGATGTTTTTCATTAAAAAAAAAAGTTTTCCTTTTCCTTCAAATCACTATCAGAATAAGATATAAACCAAGTAGGAGGCTGAAAAAACAACACAGAACCAATGAGTCACATTATTCACTGGGATACTGATAGATACACAGCTATTACTGTAAAAAGCATGATACAAAGCCCTAATTGAAACAGAAATGCAGCTATTGCTGGGGTGGAACTAAGTAGCAAAGTATATGTAAAAAATAGCAGGAATGAAGACATATCACTGAAACTGAAGGGCAAAGAAAAATTAGGTTCTGCCATTACCCCAAATGGAAAGGTCTAGTTTCGGAAAAAGATAGTGGAGGGAGATTATCATAGTTGGAGGTAGGCAGGGATGCAGTATTACATCCGTCTGTCAGATAAACACTATTTCCTGCAGAGGCCTCCAGTTCTGCAGGCTAATATCTTAGTTCAGCAATCAGACTGAGAGAAGAGAAACGACCTCTGAATCACTTAGATTTTCCCTTCAGTTCCTCCATTACAAGGAACAGACTCTGTCTGACTCAAACATGTGAGATGGAGTGAGAACATAGCATGAGCAATTAGAGCTACAGAACCTGAACTTTTATGGTCTGCATCTTTGCTACAGCAAAGATAAGATTTAAAGGCTCAGAGGGTAACTTAGTCTTTTTGTTGAGGAAGAAAATAATTTTCTTGCCTGACATAATTCTTCACACAAGGCCAATCTAAATAGTTTTATTACCATACCATTTACAGTTCTGAAGGAATCAGAAAGCTTACCTACCTGGAAATGATTGATATCTCCCAGTTTCAGAGTTGAAACTGATAAAACTTAAAGGGGAAAAAAACCCACAAAAACCCAACCAAACAAGAAACTCTGAGAAGAATCTCATGAATTTGTCACCAGCTGCTGTATTTATTTACCCCCCACTATCCTCTCTGCAATGCACAGGCCTCTAACACAGACACAGGAGACACAAATTGCAGATTACTCTTTGACCCCTGTAGACTTCAATCAATAGAATCACATGTGATTTGAAAATTAAATCTCTGAGGTTTTCATGCATGTGAATGAGAGTGCAAATTCCAGTTCTGTTGACAAGGCTATAATCCTGTTGCACAACTGTATCACTTCAGCTGAAACAATATTAATATTGACATTTGACAACGGATGCATCACTGGGAGAGGGAATAGGACACGAGTTAAAACGAAGCAAATCTAATAATCAAGCCAATAATGCTGTAGCACTGGGTTTCATTCTGTTATAAGCCCTGTACATTACGCTTTGTTTTTCATGCTACTGAAATATTTTAGAGCATTTTTCTTGCAACACTGAAGTGTAAAAAATTTTAAATAGCATGAAAAGATACAAACCTAATCAAACATAGTTTATGCTGTAAATCCACCCAATCATTCTCTTAGGGTAACACTGAGCATCAATCAAAGTTGTATTATTCATTTATGAGTTGCTGTATCCAATTCTTGAAGGCATGTTTTTTCTCTCTTCCAAAGAGATACTTTCATATGGAAAGAACTGCTTGTAGCGTCAACTAGGGGAGGTTCACCTAAGGACAGACTTTGCCTATGTCTCTCGGTGGTCTATGTGGGAGTCTCAACTTCACTGGAGTATGAAGACAACAAAAGTTGCTTGGCTGTTCTATAGGGATCATTTCTAAAGCCCAATAACAAAGGAAAAAGAAATCAAGCTGAAGTAGCCAATCTTGATAGCAGATCTGGATGATGTTGAGAAAGTAAAAAATATCTTCTGCTGTTACTTAAATCATTATGATCATCAGAGATAAATCTCAGAGAGAAGAGATCCACACCATGGGCTGAGTAGTCATAAGAAACACTTAAAGCAAGGGATAATGTTTGAATCAATCTTCATCTTTCTCTGGCTGCTACTGACACCTCTGACAAGCCTGGATTGATCTTTTCACTTCTTCCTCATCACATACAATTAGTGGCACCTGGGTGAGAACAAACCCTAGGTCAGAAACTCATGTAACCTGGCTTGCAATATACAAGCCTAGAGTGAGGCAATAAAAAACAGGGACTATGCATTATGAAGGCAATGCACCTGTAACTTCTGTCATTCAGATTCAGCCCCGTGAAAAGGGTCCAGCAACATAAAAGGTGAAATGATATGATGACCAAGCAGATCCAGCCAACTCAGGCAATGTTCCACAGGCCCTTTTTGAAAAAAAAAGAACAAAAACAAAAAAAAACCCTAATTGTCCACATTAAAAATGAATTAACACATCACAGGAGCACATCCTCTAAAGCCCTGACATTAGTGTGCATTTTAATAGCTAATTAAAACACTTTCACCTCTTACAATTGCCAGTAAATCCCAGACAGGACCTTCTTCTTGAGCTCCAAGCCAAGAGAAAAGATGGAAATTAAAATGTGCCGCTATTGCAGCTGTGGATGAGAGGCAGAATTGTAGTCAATCAGGAGCTGGTAGAAGACCAGGACTTATGTAAAGTTGATAAGGGGGATTCAGACTGGAATGTGAAACGTCTAATTAAAACTGTTGTCCTTGGGAAGTGAAACACATCCTGGAGAAATACGTAAGCTAATTAAGATGTTTTGGGAACAATCTGAAGCTACTAGTAGAAGTGTGATAAGAAGCACCCTCACGTGAACTGTCCTCATTATAATACTAAAAGTCACAGCCCTTGAGCTGGAGACCTTGGCCCAAGCGGAGACCCCTTGCCTTTGGGCATGCGTAGAATATTAAAATAATAGTGTAACTTTAAGAATAAGATGAGAAAATGTAGACCAATAGAAAACTGCTTTACATAATTACTTATGCATAACTAGACTGTATAAATACTGTACCTGTATGAACGAGTGGGGGGCTAGCTTTGTGGAGCTACCACCTGGCACCTGGTCTTGCGCAAAACTTGAAATAAACTGATATCTCGTCTCTGTGTGCGTATTGGGTGTTGCACACCACGTAACGAACTCCGTTTGTGAGACAACAGAAACACAGATTTTCATGGTACCTTTTACTAAGGACTCACTATGGGACTCTGACTTTAATTTCAGTCCAGCAGGCTTTCAGAAGAGCTATTTCTCTTTCTGTTTTGCTTTTTTGGGTGTCACAATCAGTCACACCAACTTTTTATTTGATTATTTTCAGAAGTGCAAAGGCAGAAATTCAGATATGCTCAGCTTTCACTGCTCCCATTGTCTGTAACTGCACTGCAACCAGACAGGGCATTCAGAATAAGATTAGGAAAAAAAAAAAAAAGCACCATTTCTGCTTCCTCTCACAGCACTGTCTGACAGATTTTACAATGTCATTGGGTGATGGTGACAGTTACTCATATTCCAAGAAGACCTGAAGATTTAGGCAGGTGTCAATCTGCATCAGCTTTGTGGAAATTCCTCTGGAAACTCCCCTGGAAACTCTCTATGTATATGTTTCAAATCCCAAGAGAGGGGAGCAAAGAATATGATGTTTGTAGAGTTTACAATGAGAATTTATTTTGACTTTTGTCACTAAAGCTCTGTAGTTAGGGTAAAGTCTATTTTCCCCATGCAAAGGGACATAGAGCAGATATAACACCAAAGGTTTTACAGAGGAGTTCCTATGATTTGGCAGAACTATTGCTGCTGTGGATTCACATCTTGAAAGGGATTTTCTGTATTCTTTGTGGCTGCTTGTACTATCTAAACAGGTAAAAAAAATCAATGTATTTAAGATATTATCACTTCCACCATCATCTGATCAAAATTGGCCCATGAGTTCAAAGGTAAGCAGGAACACGTGCATGCTGTGCTAACAAGTCTAGTTTCCTTAGCTGGAAAGGAGCTGATGCTATACCGAAGGCTGTATACAGGGTACTGATGTGTTCTGGAGTTTTCACATGTGAACCTTAGCCTGAGGCACCTGCATACATCAGGCTTGGAACTGCTGCACTGAACTGATTTTTTTTTCTTTTTGGAAGCAAATGGATTCACAGGCCAACATCTGCAGCAAAGAAAGGCAGATTTCCAAGAATCAGGGTTGTACATGCCGACGTAGAGAGGACATAAGACATAACACATACTGAGGGAAAAGCACGCGTAGAGCGCTGGTCCATAGCTGGCAAAAGACATCATTAAGCTGACACCCTTTAGTTTTATATCAGGCTCAGACAAAACCAGATTTCACATGGGAAAGACAGGATTTGAATTTTCATCAAACCAATTAGCCTTGCCTGCCTCTCCCTTAGACTCCGATAAACACTCTTTTCAAGAGCAACTAAATAGAAAAAGGAAGCAGTACTAGAATCTGTTCATGCCTTACACTGCAGACAAAATTTAGCCCCTAAATCAGTGCTGTGGTGCTGCAGGAAAGAATACGGTTGAGGGAGGAGAGGATGGAGAACTTCAGATACTTTGGGCAAGAGTTTGGAGAGAGATCCTAAAGTCCTGGTACAGATGCTTTATTATTGTCCAGAGCCAGTGTTGAGCTTTCTGCAGCTCCTTCTGTTTCCAACCAGGTAAAAAACTGAAGAAGGTGTCAAACCTCCCATGAACTGGAGAACTCTGTTCTTTGTGTCCTCCTTCCAAACTGGCAGGATTAAAGATACAATCTTGAGGCAAGTGCAGTGGTGGGAAATGCTGGAAAGTCTGCCTGTATTGTAAAATGTAAAACCACTTGCTTTGGGATGCTCCCTTTGAAATTTCATTGTCACCAGAAACTAAAAAAAGATTAATTTTGGGGATCACATCCAGGTTTGGGAGAGAGAGCAAAAATTAAATTCCCCTTTGCAACACATTTCTGCAGGTGTGTTTTTTATGATGAATCTAGAAAAAAACAGCAATGCCCCACCCACAGGGTCGCATTGCAGAATTCCCAGGGGCTGCTCTCTCCTCAGGGAGAAGGGCTTTTTCCATTTCACTAAGGTCATGGAGGAATTAATACCGCTAAAGATAAACACTTAAAATAAAAAATAAAAAAAAGCAGTTCCTTCTGCTGGTATATGCTGCAACTCCACGAGGGGTCTCTGCAGACGCGGCTACGGCAGCGAGGTGCTGCGCTGTGCGAGCCCCAGCAAGGGTGGCCGATGCGATGGGTGGCTTGGCAGCTGTACCAGCTTTGATGGAGGCAGACTAAGGAAGAGGCCAGAAGCACACGGACGTGTTACATCCTCTTGTACCCCAGCTGGGAGAGTGCCACGTAGGACCTGCTCCCTCCCAGTGCTGGTGTAGTACAGGGCTGAGCCATAAACCTTACCTGTGCTGGGTGAGGCGACTTCGGCAGTAGCACAGCTTGTGCTCCGTGCTGCTCTGAAAGCTGCTTCCTTGGCCAGGTCAGGCACACGTTGTGCCAACACCAGGACATAAACCCACACCCTCAGCCCCCCGAGGCCAGCAAGAACTGCAGCTCTGGGCATTCGCTCGAAAATAACTGCACGCAGCTGTGGCAGATAAAGTTTTTTCTGGCCTTTTCCTTACTGGTTCATTTTCAATACAGCCAGAGTGAAAGTAGGAGTTTTCCAAGGCTTTTTAACCCTTTTGAGTAGCCCTGGTGTTCCCGTTGTTTATTTATTAATACTTCCTCCTACCAGTAGTTTGCCGATGCAGGACTCCAAGCTGCTTTTTTGATAAGACAGCCTAAATTGATCATCATCTTGAAGGATACTTTACTTTTCCTTCCATTCTAAATTTCAAACTGTTAAGACTACAGGCGTTGTGTTCACACTCTGTATGGTTGTCTGCCTGTGCACGTGCACACACAGAAGCACTCACATTTAACTGTCAGAAAATGAGTAATTTTCTATAACATAATCATGAAAAATATAGAAAATAGAGTCAAAAGAGACCTCAAGATGACTACCTCACCCACTCAGTTCAGGAAGTAAGAATCTACTCTATGGAATGCTTTTTTAATAATTATCACTGCAAACAGTTCTTTAATACTTGCAATGATGGAGATTTCCAGGGAATCGATTTCCATCTTCCTCATTAGAAGAAGATCTCCTGCTTTCTCACCTGTGGCTACTCTGATACCTTTTAAACCCATGTGTGCTTGTACACTTGACCATGGCAATCAAAAAAAGCTCAATCCCTTCTTGCCACATGGTTAAGGACATGGTTTGCTCTTCCCTGCTTACCACTGAACTGCTCTCACACCAACCGGACTCCAGTTGAATCAAAGCCCATTCTATCCTGTGCCTGTTGACTCACTGCAATGGACAACTTCTCAATTTAAAATGTGAGATATTTTGTGTATATATATAATATGTATATTTCGAATGTATTCACTTTAGTAAAAGACTTGTGGCTTCAGTATGAAACTGGCATATAAGCAGTACAGGCACTTAGACGTCTCTTGCCTGACTAAATTTTTCAATTAATTTCAGCTTATTTCATACCTTGAAAAACTACACTGAAACATGTAAACCAGAGAAGCTTTTTCCATTATTTTGGCTTGAACATTGCTGTGTTTAGAGAAAAATTGGAGTCTTTCTCCTCATCTGAATCAGAAAATCAGATCTCTGTACGCTGAGAGAAGCAAAAAAATCTGTCCTGGATTCAGATATTCCCAAATGATGCCTAATCCCAGGCCTCAAACACAGCTGCTTTCTGTGATACAGAATGCCTCTCCAGTGCATGCAAGTTTTCCTGAGCATGGATGGAAAGGCTCATAGTTTAATGCTCTTATTTTCATGTTCACATTTTGATACAGAAAGCTGATCAGATAGAGGTGAAAGGTTATTTGACGCTTTCTTAATCCAATCAATATTACAGGTCTGGACTCTTTAGTGAGTAACTGGTTTGGAAAAATATCTTAAGGTGCAAGACTCATCCCGCCTGCTCAGCTAAAGTAAAAGGCATCCCAAACCCTGGCAGTGCTGAACCTGAATATTCAAGGTCTGAAACAGGTTCTGGTTCAGCAAATTCCAGTTTCCTTAGTTCCCAGCAAGAGTGAGCCTCCAGAGCCTCACAGAAAGAAAGAAGGAGGAAAAAAAAAAAAAAGGGAAAAAAATCCCAAACTAAAAACCCTACAAAAAGTAATTGAAAAGCACTTTCCTGCTTCACTGAATTTCTATCCTATGAAGCATTAACCATTTATAATGTATACAGCCTTCCCCCTGAAGACTGCTGGGGACCTTTTGCAAGCATTTTATGCAAGACTCAGTGTGTTGAATTCCATGTTTATAAATCTTGACAACAATTTGCTCCAGATTTTACAATAAACTCTGTGTGTGTATGAGTTAGAGGAGTTTGAGGTACATATTTTCCCATGTTGCCTTCTAGTGGCTTTTTCTTGCAGGGCAGGAGAGGCAATGTATTCATATTGACTGTGAAAAGGTCTCATCTCAAACAGTGTGGGCTTTCACACCAGGCAAGACATCCATCTCCTGCCTCTTTGTTTGAATATGGCATTCTAGGTATTATTTCTCAGCTTTTGTAAGCAAAGAAGATAAAAACTGAGTAGTGGAACCAGGACATGGACATCAACCTCTGAAAATATCCCAGAAAAAAGATAAAAGCACACAAGTCCCTATTGTCTTTTTGTATCAAATTTTGTGTGTTTCTTTTGCATATCATAATAGTGTGCATTCTATTTTGGCTTTGCTTTGGTTGATGTGGTTGCATACCAACACTGCTCCACAACACTGCACGAGTGAGTAGGAGCCACCATTCTCAGGAGACGCAGGTAACTGCATGGGTGCTGCAGTCTTTGCAGTCAAACTGCAATTCTCTGAAGCAAGGAGTGAAAGCAGGGAAATGGCCACCAAGAGAAATCTGGCATGAGATAGGTATCTCATAGTAGAACTGAAGGTCTGGCATGTAGTGAAGTATGGTCAATTTGATCTAACATAACAAACAACTACCCAAGGTAACTTGTATTATTCATATTCTTTACTTCTGAGGATAAAAGCATGTTTAACAACTCAGTTTAAAACCACCTTTTTGGAAACTTACAGCCACTTCTACGTAATGGATCTATATTAGACCCCTTATGGACCCCTTATATTAGACCCCTTTGGGGCCTTATGGAAAGAGCTGTTTTCTGGTTCATTTCTATTCTTTAAAGAAGGCTGCAGGAAGATTTGTAGAAAATAACATCAGAAAGAAAGTATATAAACCCAATCAAAACACGCAGGTCCATCAATTCAGTGAGACAGGCATTGAAAGATTTTCCTGGTCCCAAGTATGCCTCACTGGGGACTTTTGGGCTCTTTCTCTTCCAGTTTGCAGGTGAGTGAATGCCACTGAACTAGTCCACATGGATTTTAGTTCTATCTGTATAATCCAAGGGGATGAGAATTAGTAGTGACAAGGGCTAATTATGGTACTTGAACAGAAGAATCTTAATTGAAATAAATCAATGGCAGTAAGGATGGTAGGAAGAAAGAGCTGATGGAAGAGATTTAAAATGGAAAAGAAGAGACTGAATTACCTTTTTAAAGTTTCCAGAGGGTCTGTGACTGGTTCAGAGCAGAATGTTTTTTCACAGGGGAAAACCAAACCAAACCAAACCAAAAATAAAAAAAAAACCACCACCACATGCAACTGCTATGTTTTATGTCGCTTAGAGTTGTTGCCACAAGCACTTTGCAGACATGAAACTGCGACGGGTTGCAGTTGTTATGACTGTCTGGCTCAAAAATTCAAGGAGATATCTAAACCCTGAGAGAACTGGAATACAGAAGAAAAGACTAATTAAGAATATGATGGACTGTATTGCAGTTGTGTTCTCCCTGAGCGGTGTGATCTCTGGACAGATGGTCATCTGAGCTGTCCTGGGTCTCTAATGTTCCAGAATTTAGAACTGTCTCAGTAAACAATTCTCTTCAATTCTTTTTTCCTTTTCATCTGTAATGAGCCTAGTAGAACTGGTCAAAATATTTCCAACTCAGTTATCTCTCATCAAAACTGAAATGTGGTCATAAGAACTGCTTGATCTTAATTTCTTCCCCACCTCATAAAAGTTTGGGTCAAAAAGTTCTAGAACAGGTTACTAGCTGATAGCAGAACATTTTCTTAAGTTTCATCCTTGTTTCTGCTGCACCAAATGAGGTACAGTTTAGTTTCCAGTATTTGTGTTGGCCAGCTTTGTCACTCACTGCTACACAGGTACAGTCTCTTGGATGAGTGAATCTATAAGGATTTATGATGGCTTCATGTGGACAGCAGTGGTATAAAGTAAATAGACACTATCATCTGGTGTGGCCATAGAAGGGTCAGAGCTGGAGACTAGAGCAACTCAGGCACCAGAAGCTAACCATCAGCTGTCCATCTTCCCAGCTTGGAAACTCATTTATCCTTCAGAATTGGAAATGACCAAATCAAATTAGGGAAGATCAGCTGGCAACACAAAATTTGTCTCTCACGCTTAACTACATTTAATCTCAGTCTGTGGTTTGCCTTGTTTTCTTTCTTGTTTTATTAATTTCCCTCCCTTCTAGTCTGTCTCTCTCTGAAACAACACTGCATGTTACTCTGACAGATGTTTTTATTGTCATGTATCCTCCTTGTTTATTGACACATGGCTAGACAGCTATTAGAAAGGAATTAGAGGATTAATTACACCAAAGTCTGCTCCTGCACACAGCATTAGACTATTGCCAGAGCTGAGGTCAGAAAAACAGCAGAAGGAAATTCAAGAGGGTTTCATCTTTCTTCACAACATTAGGATTAGCCATGTGAAGCAGGATATTCCTCTGTTTAGGAGGGATGATAGTGATGGTTGATCACTGCTGAGGGTCAAACTTAAAGGTTCCCCTCAAGGAAAGCATCAATGAACTTTATCACCAGACTCCCCAGGCTGGGTCTCACCCTTCCACTCATCATTAATGGGTTTGTTGTGCGGAGTGTGACGAGGTCAGCTGGCCATGGAGGACAGAGATCTTTCCCAGCCTTGCTCCCATGTTCATTTTCCATTTGTAATTTTCAAGATTACCTTTGCCTTAAGAGATTGTCCAAACGCAGAAGTAACACCTGACATTCACCTGACGTTCGGG
Organism: Mycteria americana; assembly: GCF_035582795.1. NCBI lineage: Eukaryota > Metazoa > Chordata > Aves > Ciconiiformes > Ciconiidae > Mycteria > Mycteria americana. The sequence goes on from NC_134370.1 coordinate 13,464,753, forward strand.
AGGTCTGTTCGGAAGGCAAATTCAGAACTGCATTACTACTGACTTGGAAAGTTAAAAAACCTAATCTGGGAAACTACAAAACTGAACTTTATTCCATTTTTTCCTCATCTTCCTCTACAACATTGAATGTTCTTTTAGTGCAAGAACGTTTCTGTCATTAAACTCTCATCAGCCAGCATACAGTTTTTAAGAAAAACATGAGTTATCAATATGTTAGCAGCTAGACTGAGGTTTTATTTTGCATGACCCAAATTTGACCATGACATTTTTTCCCATATATATCTGCATAATACTTCCCCACAAAACTAACTCAGAAAGATAACTCAGTTATCTTTCACTTTTAATACTATTTCTTGGAAATACAGAGGTCAACAATTAATAAGCTCATTAAAACTTACAAGCTGCTTTGATTAATATTCCTTGTCTAGTTCCTTGAGAAATGTACTGTATCTCCCAGGCTAATGAAGACAAGGCAGAGTTATTTAGGTGTTTGTTAACAAAGCTGATTTGCATATAATTAACTGAAAAGATCCCTGTATTTACAACACAAACTCTGCCAATCTCTTTTGCTAGAGTGTTTTATGTAAACAGACTAACTCCATGCCGAATTAACAAAACAAATTATGTTCTTTCAAAACTAAATTAACTCAAAGGGATACAATTTTGGAGGCCATAACTGATAAAAACTAAAGTGCACATTAGAAAACAAACTGTGCCTTCTTTCAAATGCTGTTTATTCAGTCATGTGGGATTTTTTTGTTGTATGCTCTCATTCTTTTAATCAATTAGATTGTTTTTAGACATTTAAACAAAGAAACACTTTGTCACATTGGATTGCTCTTTCATCTGACCTACTTATAGGAAAAATGAGTATCATTTCAGCAAAGCCATGTTTTTGCACAGATGTCTTCTATAAAATTACCTATCTGTCACACACCCTGAAGCTCTGAATATGAAAGGTTATATAAAATAACTAGTACATGCAGCCTGCAGGGTGACCAGACCTTCATTTAAAATATATTCCAATTCAGACAAAAATAAAGGCATGGGCCTTTTGTCATTCACTTCTCATTTTGTAGGCTTTTCAGCACATGGGTCGTCATGATTCAGAAGGACACTTGAGGGAGCATTTTAAGACTCAAGGTGATCCAAAGAAGATCACCTCAGACTCAAAACTAACTATCCAATGAGATCTTAAAAATTAGGATCAGAAGGAGTTGCATAATAGCGTAACACAGTTGAAGGTAGGTGAATTTATAGATCAAATACTGGAGAAGGACACAAGAGCTCCTAGTTCACAACCTGGCTACACTACAGGATCCTGTGTGACCTTGGTCATGTCATTTTTCTAAGGCTAAGAGGTAAGAGATTAAATAAAATTTAAAACCTATAACGCTATTGAAACCTTACCTACATCAGGTTATACAGAAACTGTCTGATCTTGACAATTACATTCAACTTCCAATCTGCCTCTTCCACAATTACTCCAACTGTTACTTCACCTTCCCACTTTATAGCCATTTCTCCCATGTATTTATTTATAAAACAATAAAAGACAGCACACCGCAAGCCAATTCCTGCAGGGGACAGGAAGTTTTAGGAAACTTCCTGAAGAACTGTATCTATGCCAAGGAAAACTCAAGGAACTTGGCAAGGCATTTAGGTCCTTAAATAAATAAAACTCCATATTAAAGCAGAGACAGACAGCAGTGAGCAACAAAGCTTCCAGATTTTCAAACTTTCTCTGCTTTAGTTGCTACCGTAACAGCAGTATGCAGCATGAATAAGAAAAAGATCTTATTAAAGAAAAGCTCATGGATACACTAGCACTTCCACTTATGGACTTGTTATGTGAGATGTTGGTAACAGAGTCTGCCCTCTGTGAGGAAAAACCAAACAACGAACAAACAGACAAACAAAACCCCCCAAATCATCAGTAACAACAAAAATAGTGCATCCAATGTTGTTTGATCAGAACTGAAGAGACAAAAAAAAACCCAACAAAACGAGCTGGAGGGGATCAAAGAGGGGAGTGGGAGCAAGGCAGAAACAGTATGCTGAGTTTGTGGATCTTCCAGTCTGCTATGCTCATTTCATAGCTTCATTTCAGAAGGGTTGTTTTCTTAACAGTCTCCATAGTTTATATGTGAGAAGCTCAACACAGCCCTTTGCTACTGCTGACAGCCTGCTGGTGCATGACTGAGAAGTGACCTATTTGCAAAGCACGAAGACACCAGTAAACTGCAAACTAGCAATAGTTGGGGAAGATGTCATGGTCTCTCTGCTACTGGTCTAAATCATACCCAATTACCCAATGCAGATAGGAGAGAAAGGCAAACTATCCAAGAAAAAGTCTGATTCTATCCAAGTTAAAAGGCTCCACACCAAATTAAATCCTTTGAAGTAAAAAAATCAGTAGCATTAGTTTGGACTTTGGAATGCCATGAGGAAGTCAAAAGCCTCCTAGGCTAAGAGGTGTGCTCCAGAATAGGGTATCCTATACCATAATTTATTATTGCTTTATTTTAAGTGTATGACAGCTGAAACACTGCTGATCAGGATCATTCTAAGCTAGTGTGTGAGAAAGTACCTTGGTGACTAGTTCTACTGAGTTGAGTACAAAAGCTGGTGGTGTAAAAGGGACCGGCCAATATAAGAAGCAGTCTTCAATGATGAGTGTAATTAGCAGCCAGAACACTGATTATTCAATGGTGCTAAGCATAATCCCACTGGAAAGAAATCTAAGGGAATGACTAGAGAATGGTATTAAAAGCTAATTCACCATTTTTTCCTGACCTAGATCATTCTTATTTTCCCTCCTACGACTTTTTGCACAACTTTATCACCTCATAAGTACTGCTAAAAAAAAAAAAAGAAATGGCACAAAAGAATATTTCTCCCACTACTACTGGATAATTCAAGCCACACACAGATGAATGGACATACATGAGTTTTATGCCAACTCTCATTTTACTGCTTCATTATTAATAGTAGGATACTTACTCTAATCACAATCACTATTCTCTAGACAGAGTCTACAAAATACAATAAATATGAAACAAGCCATTTGCAAAAATTTACTGCTGGAGGTAGATGAACATTCCCAGATAAAAAATGTCTGGCACAGTGATGCATAGACCAAGTGAGACTGATCTCAGCCTTGGCATCTTGAGTCTGAAAGAGCAAGACTGTTGTCATCAGGCTTGTTCCAGGTAAAACTGTGACAAGGATCCATTCTCTAGAATTCTTCCACACACATAGTTTGTTTCTAAAGCTAACTTTAATATGGGAAAATTTGTGCCATCTTAGAAAACTGCAGCAGTTCATTCAACGCTGTAAGGACAGAGCTGTGGAAAGGGGCCCAGATGTAAAAGGATCAGGCCCCAAGAACCTATCTCACAACCTCCTTTGCATCGACCTGAAAAGTCGATGCTGTGTTTACTGGTGTGGGTAGGGACTCCACACTAAATCTAATTAAATTGATGAACAAAAGGACCCTGGAGTGTGCAGAACCATGACTGGAGCATGCTTTTTAGGCCATTCGCTCTGCATGATTGTGTTTTCCCAAGGCTTTCAGAGTTTCTCTTTGGAAACAACAAAAGAGTGAAAAAAGGACTTTTCTTCCTACTGCAAGGTGAGGGAGTTAGATAATGCACCTCATTAATTACAGGGAAATCATCACCACAGCACATGAAGCCAAAGAAGAGGCCAGACTGACTTTTTTTTTTTGGTATTATTGTTCAGCCATAGTGACAGGAAAATAAGTAATAAATCAGAATCAGACTGCACTTGATGGTTTTATTTTGCAACTCATCTCGCTATTGTGACAGGCTGACACTAATTAGCACTCGATGCACAGGGGATGGATTGCCGTGGCCAATGGATCTCATTAACTGCTGTGAAATTTTCATGCCAAGACCAAGCATGACAAAGAACAGAGACCCCAGCAAATCGCCTGTCAGCAGCTGTAAGCATCACCACAGAGCCACGGGTGCATAGATCAAAGGGCACAAAGAGAGTCCACATAGCCAGCTGCCTAGATTTTAATGGATTTATTAATTTATTTTCTCATGAAGGCAGAGAACCTGCCAAAGAGAAAAGTCCAGTGTCCACAGTTTCTCGCCACTGTTTGAGTTGAGCCAGCCCATGGAGAGGGAAACTGAGGGCACATCAAAGCCTGTGGCACTGCTCTTTCACGAAGCCATGGATCGGCAGATGTGCCATTCCAGGGGTGACCCAGTTTGTGATCACCTTGGGGCAGGGGACGGAAAAACACATTGTGGACTTTCTTCTTTGCCCAGCTGCCAATTTGCATTAAGCTTCTAAGAAATTGATTCTTTGAGACTTGTCAGGCATGGTTGGAATTGCCCAGCAGCTTCATTAATAAAAAATGAAGGGCAGGAGGAAAGAAGAGTCAATAGAGATATGAAAACAACGATACCCACAAGCACTGAGTGACTGCATGAGCCTCCTTCTTTAGGAAACGTGGCTATCAGCCTGCTCTCTCTGGTGAATCCCTTCAGCTGAGCCCACCTCCTGTCCCCATGTGCCCACTTCCCCCAGGCACTGTCAGAAAGGTCCTGGGCACACCACTGAGGACAGAGGACTCTACTTCATGGCCAAACCCCTAAAAGTCAAGTGGATCACCACAATAGCAGGGACTCCTTTGATCTAGACCATTTTTTAGGTCAACTGAGACCCAGCAGCCACAAAGTTTCCCCCAGCAGCCTGGGCTTTGCCTAAAACGTCAAATAGCAAAAGAGCCAACAACACAGGCTCTCCGGTGTTCTCATCCAGATGGCGGTGATTGACTCCCATGTTTGAATTAACAGGCAACCCATGGCAATAGGCTTTTATCACTTCAAATTGTACCGCCTCTTGGATGCAGGCACAGTGAGCAGCTATATCACAGTCGTGATATTAGGTGACAATTTGTTCCCCTGCTAACTGCAATCGGTGAGTGTGTGTCCCCATTACATAGCGTCAGTGGGAGCAGCAAGGCCCTGCTGCCTGTACCAGATGTCCCCCAAGCCCCTTGCTATGGCAGGGGTTTCCCAGCCCAGGGACTATGTGCTTGGCAAAACATCATCTCCCTTCTACAGCCCTTCTAAGAAGCAAGGAGCCAGCTCTGCTTAAAAACATGTCTCAGGGAGAAGGAAGAATAGTCAGCATATTTTGTTACACCATATCATGAGCCAGTGTAGAGGCTGGCAGGTCTTTTGGTTAATGGCAGCTTGCAGGAGGTAAATATTCAACCAAATGGTGAAACACCAGGGCTATGAGTGGATCCATTTTCTTAACACGTCTTCAAGGAATAGAGCACTTCTTAGCCTAAATGTTTGTGCTGAGTGTATAATTAGTCTTTTTTTTAAGGGTGTCTTCTGAACTGAAAATAGGAATAAATCTTTTTCTTAAAAGAGGATCATTTCATGTAAAAAGACTGTATGTAAAAGGGTTGGTTTTTAGCTAAGATTTTTTTTTCTTTCAGTTTGCAATTTCAAAAAGTATTGGCAGATCAGAATTGGGTGTTCAAGTAGCCTCAGTGATCTAATTGCTTTCAGATTTCTTTTTCCCCAAAGATGTGAGTCAAGACACAGCATTTAGACTGCAGGCAGTAAGAAAACGTCATTAGCACTTTTTCAATTTTTGTTTTTGAGATTAAAACCAGGTATGTTTATTCATATTCCCTTTCAGATATTCCTTGGGTTATTTTAAACAAGAAGCAAGAGAAATGTCGTCTTATGTTTGTGGTACAGCAGCCAAGAAGGTAGAGGTCTGCTGGCTACCCACAACCTTCCAGGCTCAGCTGAATACTTCATCAAACAGAAGACAGTTTCTAGTGTACAGAACTGGAGTATCTTGGACCATGCTCTTTCTGGTCAGGCCTGTGTACACAGCTTATTTATTTATGGCGTTTTTAATAGATGGAACATCAATATTTGATCATGTGCTATGAATGATTAAAAATCAAGAAAGTCAAGAACATGAAATACAAACATCTACTTTTAAGTGATGATGGGGTTGTGATATCCATAAATAAATCATCTGGTGGCCAGTTCCAGCTTTCTGAGATTGAGTTAAATAAACAGGCATTTCAGTGGATTTACAGCATGTTTACAGCCATGTCTGTGGGAGAAGAATCTGACCAAGGGATTTCAACGTGGAGCCTAATGAAGTTATCCCAGAGCAGTGTGTGAATTTTTAGCTCCTTAGAAATGTATTATTTAAATAAATATATATATAATCTTTGGTTACAAAGGGACAAGGAAATTAAATTTAGATAGATGTGGCTCTATTTTTGCTTTTTGGCTTCTTTATGATAAACAACAAAGGTCTAGGTTTACCTCAAAGAAATTTGCTCTAGAAACAGAAAAAAAGCTTTGAAAACATGTGAAATAGTATACCTGAAAATAATTTTCTGCAGCTGAAGACTTCTTTATGGTTTATGCTCTCATACTTGAATTGACAAGTAATGTTCATTAGATTTTATTGTTGTTGTTGTTTAGCTGTTAATTAAACAAAAAGTGTTTGTTAGCCAGTACGAAACAGTCATTTTCTTTGCAGCAATGAACTGAGATAAAGGCCACAATAGCTAAGTATCTTATCTGTACATAATAATAGCCTAGAAAAGTTTATTGCCTAAAATGACAAAAGCCAAAATACGGAGGTAACCCTAATATCATAGTTTCATAGATGTGGACTGATTCCCAGAGAAATAAAGTAATTAAGTGAGTCTGGTAGCGCAATGACTGAATATACTTTTCACCTATCCTCTCTCTCTAGCAGTAAGACAATTCCTTTATTCCAGCACAGTTTGAAGAGTATGAAACTCTGTAAAAACCCACCTTCTTTTCTTTGTGGATAACTGGACACCAAGGAGGTAAAAGTGTGAGAACACAGAGACAGCAGACAGAGAACTAGGTTTTAGGGCAGCTAAAGTTAAAGCGTCCAGGAGATTTTATGTCAAAACCCCCCAAATTACTAAGGAGAACTCAAGAGAGACTGCAGTCACCTCTAAAGGAAGATACCATGAGCCAAAATTCAGATTTTGCCTGACGTGGTTTGAATCAGCACAATCACATTAACGAATTGAGTCTTTCTTTTCTAAATCCCAAATTAACTTTTTCCAAATATGTTTGTGTGTTTGTGTGTGTTTGCATATGTTTATAGTTTAAGAAACAGAACCAACTATATTAGTACAAGTAGGTATATATATATGTGCATGACAGTGAATTTAGCAAGAGAATTTTGTCATTTATCTGTTTCTCAGCACTAAGTAGATGTCATCTCTTTCTTACTCTGTTGCGCTTTGTTACTGCTTTGTGAATATCTTTCTGAAAAGTACCTTAGTCATCTCTGACTTTTCTAGACCTTGTAAGTTGTTCATGAACTGTTTGTTTCTGCAGTGAATTTACCTGCTTACTCCACATTTTGTGTGTGTGTATGTGCCAGTAGGACATTGCAGATGTGCCAGTTTTACCAATATGATAGTTTTATGTGTAGATCTCAAACACCACTATATGGATCATTATTTCACAGCAGATAATACAGGGATGTGGATAAGAGAGATGACTAAGAGCTGACAGCTAATTAATAGACCAAACATGAGAGAGTTGAGGTCTCTTGACTCCCAGATCACTGCCAAAAGCTTTCCAATAGCTCTATGAGCATCAGTATCACAACAAAGTGCAAACTAAATTACCAGTCCTTAAATGAAGGGACACGGAACTTGCTTAACAGCAGCATCTCTTTTGTCCCATCTATAGATTGTACATTCCTGAGAGATACAGTCAGCTACAGTATCATTATTCTTAAGTGCAGTATCGCCCTCAGTGAGGGATGGGGACTTCACATGACAGATATGGCATGTACCCTGACATAAAGATGTCCCCTGACATATAGATTTCTATTAAGGACATGAAGCCAGTGAAGAACCCTGCTGGCAATATTGCAGGAGTGACAGCAATTAGCCAGAATCCATCTGACACAGGACTATCTTAAAGAACCTCAATTTTAATTAAAAGCTGGAACACTTCACAGGTTTGTACAATACTCTCCTATCTGGTTCCTCTCTGTGGTGGTTGCAAATTACAGCTACCCCTTCCCTCCATTTTAATTAAATGTTGTTAACCTGACATAATCAACTCCCCTTATTTTTGTTTTTTAACAGTCATTAAAGAAACGAACTCAAGTGCTATTTAGAATTTGCCAGATTCACTGGTGGTTAAATACAATAATGCTCGTTAGACGTCTCAGGGTTAACTTGATTAATTAATTTACCTCCTTTAGAAAATTTCCTTCCATGCTGACAAAACATCAAATCACAGCAGAAAGGGTCTTTGCTTAACAGGGACAAGCGCATTGTCAATGTGTCAAATGTAGTCGGTGGTGGTTTCATCTAAAACATAGCCGTGGCTGGATGAATAGCCTGTCCTGGGGACACGGAGTCCATAGCATTGCTTTCCATTTTTCTGAGTTGCTGTGACCTACATGGCTTCACTCACAGCAATGTTGGAGAGCTACAGGTCTGCAGCAGAAGATTTCTCCTCTCCTGTGCAATTGTTCACCCCCTTTCTTTCCTAGGGCATGTCCAGAAGGGGAAATTTCCCCCAGAGGTGTGACTTTAGCAGAGTTTAGCTCACACTTTTGCTGAACTTGGCGTCTCTACTGAAAGACCTTTCACCTTCCGGAGTAACATCTCCTGCTAATGTTCAGAACAGACACAGCATATTCTTTACAAAACAAAACAGATTTGATTTGATAAATTCAATGCAGTATTTTGGGATGGACCCTAAGGCTAGAACAGGAAAGAGGAAAGAGCAGCCCTCATGAATCACAGCAAGGGTCCATGCAGACTGCTCTCCTGTCTGTGACACTGGCCAGAAACCTAGAGAAGAGCAAAAGAGCAAGGTAGGTATACAGAGTTCTTTCCCAAAATAATCTCCAGTCTCCAACCATTGGAGAGCTGGAGTCTTCTTGAGCCAGACATAATTTCTATGTATTTAATAACAATCAGTGGATTTATTTTTCATGAACTTGCCCAGCACAGCATGAACCTATGTAGTCCTTTGTCTCCCATAGTGTCCTTCAACCAAGAGTGGGGGCACACTACAGAAAGCCTCATTGCCCTCAAGGATGTTGGACAGACAGGTAGGCTGTCAGCAATGGTCTGACTCTGTCTTTTTTACTACACTGTGCAACTGAGACTTTAATGCCTCAAATTCAAATACTACCTCATTTTGTTATTGCTGAACTTCAAGCATATAGTTTGGGGAGGTGGGTTAGGAAACCAGATTCAAGCAGAACGGGAGAGAGAGGCAGGAGCTGCTCCAGAAAGCCATACAAAGAATTTAAACTGTGATTTAAACTAAAAGATCCTTTCTATTTTTCCAAATGAAGTTTAACCATCAGGGAGTGTGTCAGGTTTGACAGTGGCTCAAGGAGGAGCTCAGCCTCTCCTTCTAACAGGAGCCATGTGAATTGGTCCTTCTGTTTCAAGCTCTCATTGCTCTTTCTTTCATGTAAACTTGACTGGTCTACCCACCCCGTATCCTACCTCCAGCCATGGCCAGCAGCAGATATTGTGAGCTCCCTCATTTTATTTCCATGAGAGGAGAGTCAGTCACAGCATCCAGCTAGACTGAGAAGCAATTTATGAACCTCCCAGGGCTTTGCTCAGTGAAACCGCTCCCAGGCTTCTGTTTATGATGCCCGTGAAATAGGACCCATGAATGAGATACTTTCCCAAAGCAAACTTCTCCCTTTAATTTCAACCTTGTCTTCCTAAACTTTCTCTGATGTTGCCTGGCATCTTGCCAAACATTCATTCCCGTGCCTGTTTGTCACACACCAGTGAGTTTAATGGTTTTTTTAAAGAGGTTAATTAAATACTGATTCTAAGGTTTGGTGCATACAGTCACTTGTCCAGAGGAGAGCTAATTTATGTGTCTGTATCCTTAAAAATCTCTGTTGTTTTTTATTCTCTCTCCTTTGCTTCCAGATTTTTTCCTCTGTGGATTTGTGTAAATCACTCTCCAGGGCCAGGAATACCATCTTTGGTTGACTTGATTTGATTGATCTATTTCAGAGCTCAGAATATCATCATGGTAAAGCAATATTTTCTGCAGTAAGTTAATAGGAAAATGGAAATAACTAATAATAAGAGAGAGGAGGTTTTCATTTTTGAAACAGCTCCTTGCCAACATTAGTAGACCCTGGGCTGAATTACTCTTCCTGCCTAGCTAGTAAATCCAGCTTGATTGCATTTACTGAGATTGGAAGTTTTGTAACTGAAGGTAGGATTTAGCCAGGCAAAAAGGGAAGCTTAAATATATAACCTTACATTTTCATATCTCCTCCTTTCCCTGATGCTCTATACTTACAGCTCCTACATCCCTTTTAAAGTGCAGAAGGCTATGTAAATGTTCATTATTGTTATTACTTACTTTACATCCCTATTCCACATGCCTTTTACAGCATACGGTCCCCCATTCAGCAAGTTACATAAGCATATGCTTAACATTAGGCTTCTTAAGTGCTTTTCTAAATGGAAATAACTGTTAAAGCTGGCTGATGCTTTTACCTAAAATATTTGCTTTAGCCTAGACAGAGGTAAGACAACCTCTGTTCAACTGCTTTAGTGCTTTTGGCTGAAAGTTAAGGCTGGACATCTACCTCAAACCAATCTTTTTGGGGAAAGAGTCAGGAAAATTGATTCATTTGATTAAAAAAAGACTATGTAAAAATGCCTCCCTCTCCACAGACACACGCAAATACACACAATCACTCACTCTTTTAGTTTAAAAAATAAAATACAATCACTCTGGCAACCACTTAGGCAGGAAACTATGGTGACCCCAACTTGTGGAAAAGGCATGTGGATTTTTGCACAGTTACCCTAATTCCTGTCCAGAGGAGCCAGGGATTCCCCTGGGATAGATGGAGGATGATTTGGTTTGTGGCAAAACCAGTAATCCTCTTGGAGCACTTTCCTGCTGAATAGAGAGCCTCAGCGCTCAGCCTGGAGCCTCAGATGCGAGTCACAGGTATGCAGGCTGAATCCAGCTCTGAATGCATGAGAACTCAAAATTAGTAGCTTCATTTATTTTAAAAATGAAATTACGAATAATTTCCCCATGCCTCAATTTCTTTTCAGTAAAATGGAGTTAAGAGTGTCTCCTACTCCAGAAATGTGGCATGGAAATAAGCACTTTATAATTTTAAGTGGCTCCAATACTAAATAATAAGAAAAAAACCTACCTTCATGTTAGTCTGAAAGGAATGAAATTATACTTGTTTGTGCAACCTTCAGCCAGTGGTTCCTGATTTGCAGTCAAGCACTCCAACTTTTCATATAGGATTTTTTGTCTGTATGTGTTTGCACAAGTAAGGTTGTGTATGTACACACACACACACACATACACAGAGAGCAAAATCTGCCCGAGGAAATAAACAACCTCCTTCATCAGGAAGCAAGAGAAAAACAATGTCCAATTAAGGGTAGAGCCATTTTTCTCTTTGTCTCAGTCCTTGATGTGCTTAAATTTTAATCATCTCAGATGCTAGCTGTAACAAAGGTCTGGTTTTACCAAAGGTGTATGATTTTTATTTTGACGCACATCAGTGTCGCAGGGAGACAGTAGACACTGAATTTCTTGGCAGTGAGTTCATTAACTGGAGGCTGTGTATTATCTAGCCTTCCTCCAGCTCCTCTCCACTGTGTTTCGCTGGGCTCCAGGTACCAAAGTTGTTCCTTTTTTCTGCACTTTCTCAAAAACTCTCAAATCTGTTTGGTGATCACGTGCAGTTTGCATATGATTGAGTGGGTCAGGCTTTCAGCAGACTAAAAAAAACAGGGGTCACATCAGCTGGGGACTTAACAAATAAGAATAACAAGGGAAGTCAGTGGCAAACAATATTAATAATTCACCTGTCCGTCACTCCAACTAACAATTGGAGGAAAATCCTTTCTCCTCTTGATAGACAGACAGGAGGAAAAGCCCTGTGTGAAATGATTAAAGGAGGCAGTATATAACAAGCTTTCCCCATGCTGAGAGTGCCAAGAAAGAGGCTGGTCACTGATATTTAAACACACATTATCCTTCCATCTTCCTGTCATTTTGTTCTGCAAGCTGTTCAGATTTGTCTGTGCCAGTAAGGCGGCTGTGAAAAGCAGCTGAGCAAACAAAGAGAAAAATCAGTCTGAGAACAGGGTTTGGATTTCAAAATCTGCCCCTGGATTTTTTTGCCCTATTTCCTTTCTTCTTTTTCCTCCCCCTCCTCTCTTTCAGACCCAATATTCCATTAACTTTCAAATATGCCAACACCCAAGCAGAAGAGAAGCAATGCAGGCAAATGGAGAAAACGTCTTTATGCGAAAGAGTGCAGAGATTTTGAACATGAGGAGGAAAGCATAGCCTCAAACTTTTCTAATCCCCTCTCAAGGCAGTGTTTTAAGCACTGGTGGGATTAGTTATGCCCTCCCTGCTTCACTCCTTCCTCAGCAGGACCCACCTGTCGAGCCCTTCAGGGCTAAGGCACAGTAAACACTTGTCCATTGCTATTGCCCAGTGCTCAAGGACCACTGACTCCAGCTGTCTGGTGATACAGCACATCCCAGATGTAAAGTTAAAGTTCCCTTGGGTTCTTGTTAGATGTTGCTTCCTTCTCTGCAGATAGGACACTCAGACCAGTGGCCATCGTAGCGGTGCAGGACCTGTGTCCCTGGAGGGACCTCCTAGCCCTGCCTGCAGTCCTGCTCTCGCCAGGCCTGCAGAAGGCTTATCAGAGGTGCAGTTTTCCCTCTGAAGAGATGTGGAAGGGGGGAATCAGGAGACACAGGCCTTAGCTAAACAGGAGACACTTCAGGATTTATACCAACCTGGAATAACGCCTAGATTTTGTTTGCAATATGAGTGATCACAAGGGCACTTGAAAACGATGTGTAATGTATTAGACATGGCTGAACTTAGTCTCCTTCCACTTGGACATAAACTGAGATCCACAGAAGGCAAAGGAGGTATTTATTCAGCCTTTCTCTGTAATAGATTTCCTTTAAAGTTTTAACATGAGGCTGGCTATGCAAAAAAGGGTGGAGTTTACCCACCAGGTACACCTGGATGGCAAAGCTGTCCAGGTTGTTAATAAAATAGATTTGCATGACTCATCACAGCTCTCATGGAGTTTGACTAAGCTTTTAATTTCTAACCTTTATTATTCTTGACCAGACACTTCTGATCTTAAAAAGGCCAACCTCTGCTTGTCCCCAGGATGAGCTGATGCAGTAGGAGAGACCAAAGATGGCAAAGAACTTAGTATTCCTGGTAGTTGTTTTTTTTTTTATTCTAACCCTTTGTAGATTTTGAAAGTGTTAAACTGTAATATTTGGCAGTTTACAGCATTTTTTACTTAACATTCTCCAAAGCTCGGACATATGTGAATTAAGTCATGTTTATTTCATCAATAGGAGATAGGGATGTAATCTTGTTTGTAGATTAAAATGCGTCTGAAAGAACAGAAATGCTAATGGACTTTTTGAACCCCAAAAATGCCATGCTATGGGAAAGAAACTGTATGCTTATAAACCCATCCTTAATCAAAAAAAGCACTTATGACTCCCTTGATTTACAGGGAAGTATGTACTTAACTTTTCTAAGGTGAAATGAAAGCGAATGAGGCAAAGTCAGTTTCCTTCTAAGACTTCTTTCAGGACGCCTTATTCTATATGTACATATGGAGGCTCTTGAAATTTGTAACAGCTGCCAACCATATCAGCCCCAGTTTAGAAAGATTAGTGATAAGATACTTTAGTAATAACAACCAGCAGCCCAAATTAGATCTGCAAGAATAAAATGATCTTTCAATCTCACAGTCAGACTGAATGCATTGGTTTGGAAAAAAATCAATTCTTTTGGAAGCAGATTCAAAATTCTGGAGTTCAGTAAGTTGCTTTGTTTAATGTGAATGTTCTGATCAGAGGAAAAGAAAATTCATTCAGCTGCTCTCAAAATAAATCCAAGAAAAGAAGGAAAAAATACCCATTTGTATGGGATTACCATCAAAATGTGTTTTCTACCACATCAAGCCAGGTTAAAGTCTATTTTAATTTATTAATAGCTAGGTGTAATTCTTTTTAAAATCAGAGATTAAGAGGTGTCTTATTAGTTGAGCTTTATGTTCAAACTACACTGTAACCATTACGCTGCCTCTTTATTTTATATTTCAAAGATTTAAATAAGATGCACAAACACAATCTATGCTATTTACTTTAATGGAGTAGCTTAATTGCTCCCCAAGATTTTCCATATGCGTTAAATTATCACAAGACACAAATAGAGAGCAAAAGGAGCAGCCACATCTATGACACCATAACCTTCCAGTGACACACACGGCCACTCCTCTGCATTGAGCACTTAACAGCATACATTAAATACACAGTGCCTCAGACATAAAATTGTTTAAGTCCAGGGCAAGTTAAAGATTTATTTTTAAAAGGCAGAAAAGAAGATGGTCATCCTGATTATGCAACTGAGACCAAAAAGCTGTTAAATGAAACACATATTAGCCACATTTTTATTGTTGTTACTCCCAACCAATGGAGCTGGCAAGAAAGCCATGACACATAATAATTCTTGGATGCATCAGAAAAGATGTTACAGACCACAGCTAGCGATACATGTATGGTGGTGGGAAATGCATCTCATTGCTCTCTGCCACGAAGGAATAAATCTCTCCCACTGGAGCTGAGGAGAGTACGCACATTGGAGGCTTTCTAAGGAAAATTTTAGGGGGAGAATGTTTGCTGCGCTGGTAGATAGCAGGTGGATTCACATGCTGCTGCTTGTTCTGGAGCCCTCGTGCTGCAGAAGGTAAGCATCAATGCCCCTCAGTCACCAGGCAAGGAGATGCACCTCCGAGGCTAGCCCTTGCATGCGTGCCGGTGAATGAAATGTTAAGGCCTTTTGCCTATACTTCTCATGAGTTACCTCAGGTCTCCGTTTGCTTCGTTTCTCTAAGGAAATGACACACAGATCCATTCTGAGGTCTAAAACTGATGATAAATTTTAGCTGTTCATAAATACTGAGCTTGATCTCATGGAACAACCTCAGTTACTCAAGGGAAAGTGAAGGCAAGTTTTTCCTGCACAGTCTGAGTAGAGCTAGTTAGAAGAGGAGAAAAAAATCCACAAACAAAACCACTTTCTTAAAGGAATCATCTCCTATTGCAAAACATAACAATGCTTTGCAAAATCACCTAGATTTCTCCAGAACTGCATTTTGGATATGTATGTGCATCATGTTTGTGCCTGTGTGTGTGTTGGGGAGGAAAGTCTAACAATCTCAAGGCGTCCTGCTTCAGCAGTTTTGACGTTAAATAATTTGATTGCTTTATCAAAAAAGCATTCTGCTGAATTTAATTTTCATGATTATATTTTACTTTCTATGATTAAAAAAGAGAAGGAAGGGTAGAGGCAGGTCAGTGAAGCTTGTTTGGGTATATAGGGTGCAGTTCCTTATAGGGGTTTTTTTTGCAATTTTATTTTATAAAGGATTTTTTAAAAATTCCTTTTTTATCCACTAAGGAAAGGAAAATCGCAAATATGGAAATCTCTAACGTCATCACACAAACAGTGAGCTCACCTGAGAGCTGCAGAGCTTGGTGGATTTTAACAATCTTTCTCATGCTTGAATCTGACAGCCTGACTGACACTGAGCTTTGGTGGGACTCTGGGTGGATTTAGTTCCCTGGCTCTGCTCTGTTTACAGGAATCGGGACTTTGCAGTCCTTGCAGCTGGCTGCAGGAGCCGAGCAGGAAGCCTCTGAGCCATGGGAAAGATGTCTTTTTAATATCAGGGAGCTTTTGAGTCAGATCCTATAATAAAATATTACCATGATGAGAGTCAGAAAATGTAGATAGGCAGATGAAAAGATAGATCACCAGAACTACTTCAATACCTTTTCAAAATAACTAAAACAAAGGGATACAGAAAACTTAGATATTACAAAAAGAAAGATTCACATTTGCATCTGTTATGCGAGATACTGTGTTCAATCATATGCCTGCTCTTTAACCATGTTATTTCCATGTGCACATTGAGCAGGTAATGTAAACCTCTTGGTGTACCAAATCAAAGCTTTGTCACTTAAAATAACAAAGATTTGTTAACATGACAGTCCTGGTAGAAGACTGATTATCTGCAAGGCCTGGTGGAAAACTGTGACCTACTAAACCCTCATTAATTTACTTTACTACCATTTGCTACCATTCACTCACACACACACACACACAAAAATATTAAAAAAAAGAAATTAAAGTCAGAGTGACTTTGGATTTGCTTGATTCTAATATGCAGACCTCTACTACCTCCTCCTCTCCTGTGATTTGCCATCGGCTCATCCTCCTCAGGACATGAAAGAGCATTTCCAAGCAGCAGAAACTGCCCGTGATCAATGGAGTTGGTGTCACTTGACTCTGTAGAAAAAGTCAGCAATTCACAAACGGTCTCCCCACAACTGCAAATTCTAGTCCTTCTCTGCTGAATTGAGTAAAAGTGCCATCTGCCTGCCTAAAAACAGAGTATGTTTTTATGTTTCTTTTGTTTTATACACACCTGATAAATGCAGATTTGATTAATGTTCTCCCAAATGGAAAAAAGTAACTGATCAGTCTTAGCACTTCTAAAGGTTCAGATCCAAAACACCAATAAGTTGCAGGTGGCTTTCCAAAAAGGTCTCACAGGAAGTGGTGGAGGATAAAACTGGGCCAGGCTCAAAGTCTGCCCCGCCATCTTAAAAAGTTTCAGGGATACAGTCAATCTGTGACTTATCTGATTTAATAGGTTAATCAGATTGTTATATGTCATTGTGATACTTTTCATTACCCAAATAAAAGCCCAGTTTCCTTTTTGAGTTCTTTTTCTCTGGGATGTCTCGCACCCATGATTTCCACAGCTTAATTTTGCATTGTAAGAAAGAATCTAAAGTTGGACAGAAGTTTCTCTTTCTGGATTTTTCTCATCTGAACAGCTACAGACTATCTTGAGACAACCTGGCCATTTAACAGCTGCGTGATGCTATCAGCTTAAGTTGAGCAGTCTCAGTTCTCTATTTGAAATTCTATGCTACCTGTGATCAACACATTTTTGATGCTATTATTAAAAGGACTCAATCAAGGAAAAATTACGTCTTAAGAAAAAAAAAATGCTTAGATTTTATTGGAATTTTTATGAGGAAATATTTTTCCCATGAAAATAACTGAGTCATTAATAGCTCTACAAATTGTCGTACAAATGAATACATACACTGAATAGCCCTTTCTTATGTGTGTCAGATAGCTGGGATCAGTACTGTTTAGCGACAGTCATGCAGCAGAACTACTGCACAAGGAAGAAAGAGTGCTCCAGCACTGGTAGCTAAGGTGTAGCTTAGCTCAAGTACAAAATACGCAGCAAGACCAGAAAGGTTGAAAAGAATAACCTGTGCTACCCCCAGCATATTTCACAGTTAGCTGTCCTCAGTGTTGGGATTTGAAGACTTCTCACATCCTAACTGCATCTCAGGGTTAGGTCTTTCATGCACATGCTAAGGCAATATTTTCTCTGTGGCTATCTGCGGAAGCCAGTGAAATCATCCATTGCTATAGGTAAGTTATTAGGCCAGGTGGTTTACTGGCCTGTACCCCAAGACAGCAATTTTTGCACTGTGGAACTGAGGATCATACACAACCAAATGCAACACTGAGCAAATGCTGCACATTGAGTCCTTCCAAAGGTGCCATAGACAAACATCTTCATGATGATCTTCATCTTCATGAAACACATGCAGAATATTTATAACGCGCTGTCACAACAAGCCTCGAAGAATTAATTTTTCAGGTTGCTAAAGCAGTGTGTGATCAATCTCAAACCACAGTGGAGTGATACCCATTCTTCTGAGGACAAAGATATTTCTCATTCGTAGATGGGATAAGATGGAGAATCTTGGGACAGAATTTAGACGGTGCTAAAAGATAATATTCAGAGATATTTTCTTATTTTTTCATTGCTGGTATGTTGATATTTTTCTGTGATGAGACTATTTAAATCCCTGCAACAAATAGAAGCAGTCTTTTTGAAAGAAACTCCTTCCTTTTGTGAATGTTTACACACTGGCCAGGAGGAAACTTAGAAGTCTATGAAAGCTCTGCATCTTGAAATTGGTATCACATAAACTGCTAATAGGATGCATGCTCTGAGAAGTAAGAGTCTGCTGTAGTATATTCCACCAATCCATTTCACCACTGGTTTTGCAGCTCCCGACATGGAAGTCTGATATAAAGGGTGCCAACTGAATTTAAAAAAAAAAAAAAAAATTGAGTCCTAAGCTTTGAAGACTCTTAAAAGCCTTTCTCTTTCGGAAGGAAAGGTGACTGAAGAAAAACAACACCTCCCTTCCCCCAGTCTCCCAAAACCAGCAATGTTACAAGCCTTTCCTCTGGTGTTGGCATGGGGCGATTCATACATGAATTTGTTTAAGAAAGCAGGAAGATGTTGTAAGTGCTGCAATTCTCTGTTATCAGTAGAAGTGGAAGAGCTTGCCAGCAATATTATCTGAGCAAGACCATCATACTGTCACTAATGTCTATCCAAGACTCCAGATCAGCATTCCCATGATAGATTTATATTTCTTCTAAAGGTGGGACCTTGATTCCTATTGAAGTCTTGGCTTCCTAATCGTCCACTGCCATTGCATTGAATATCACGTATTTTAAAACTCTCAGTTATCCTCCTCTCTCTTTACTGATTTTTTCCTACATTTTAAAAGGTATGTTTTTTCTGAACGACATTAAGATTGATACCTGGCACCCCTCTCCAGTGCATAACCTGTCATACTGAAAATGTACAATGTCATCACCTCACACCGAGGAGAAAAACATGCTAAAATGGGATAGAACCATTTCCTTCCTTGGCTCACTGCTTACACCTTGTCTCTTGAGTCATGAGAAGTTCCACATTATGAGCCTACAAGGTCAATAACAGGGAAGTTCTTGAGCATTTCCCAGTAATAGGGATATAAAGAAGGAATAATCTTTAAGTTACAGTAATGGGGTACTTTTTTTTTTTTTAAAGCCAAGATGTTATAACCATTTAATTAAGATAATAATGGGGCACTTACAAAAGAATAGAGCTTGCTTGGTATACATCATCTTGGAAAATTCCTTCTCTCACCCTCAAACTAACAGGTCATATTGGATGTCATTAATTCAGCTAAGTAGCTCTAGGGCACTCTTGAACTTCAACCCAGAGCACAAGGGAGCAAAGGCAGGCTGCCAGCTAGTAACTCTGGGGAAGGAAGAAAGAAGAAAAAAAAAAAAAAGAAAAAAGGAAAGGAAAGGAAGGAAAAGAAAAAATGGCCTCAGTTACAGACAATGATTTTGATCTAACTGAAGATGGGCTGCCCACATGTGTTAAGAGTTAAGGACAGTAAGGAGAGAGAAGTGTTTTTTAAAATAAGTTGTGCTGGAGAAATGCCTCTCTATTCCTCACTGATCAAATTTGTTTTGTCAGGCTGCAAGCTTGCAAACAAGTCTTGGAGGCTGAAGGGTATGCTTTCTGGAGTGTAACTCCATCCTCTCGCAAGAGGAGAACAGTATTTAACATCAGCAAGCAAAATGTTAACATTCATCCTCAAGCTTGGCATCTTCAAGCAAGAGTCTGCAGAGACCAAGTCCTCCATTGCCCCAGCAGTAATCAGAGAAACCCTTGAAATGTTGGTTTCAGTTAGCTCTGGAAACTGATGGTTGCCAAGTCATTCTCAAAGAGCCTACTCAGGAGAACAGTTTGGCTTTTAAAAGTCCTAACAATAACATACTTCTTTGGCTTTGAAGACTGTGGGTGAAGAAGAGCTATCCAAGTGATGAGTTGAGGGAAGTTTTAGTACTCCTTTCCCAAGACAACTGTTTTCCAGTCATGGTTGTGCTGAATTCAACAAAATGTTGAATACAGGTGGACGTGCAAAGTGGGAGGGATTAAAGAATATATGCCAGTCCCTAAACGTTTCTTAATGAAGGATAAGTGTCTTCAGGAAATCATGAACAGATCTCTCCTCCTGAAAAAAAGAAAAAAGTGTCTACCACTTGATGGTGGCAGGTGGTAGAAAACCCAACATAGGAGGTAACAAAGAGCATTTTCACATTTCTACAACTGCTTTGCATGGAGAATTTTTAAAGGGGGACAGAGGTTCATTTCTGACCTAGTTTTAAGATTGGCCATAATTCTTCAACCTCATTAGTCTGTGCACAGATTTAATCTTTTCTGACATCAGCTTTATAGAGGGAAAGATTTCATCTACTAAAACAACAGATCACCTCAAACAAGACTTATCCAGGTTCCTAAAGCCAAAGCAGTTTCACAACTAATATATGCCAGTTATGCTAATAGGTTTCCCAGTGTTTCATTTAAGCAGCATGGACTGTTTAAACAGGTCTGGATTTATAATGAAGCCACTGAAATACAAATTCCTTGCAAAATAAATGAATAGATAAATTAAACTCCCTGGGGAGAAGTGAAATTGTTTATTACCATCCCCGTTAGCAAAGAGTAGCCACCTGTACTCTTAACAGAAGGTGATCCCTAGCTGCAGCAAGCCTGTTTCATAAGTGCTTCCTGGATTCACAGAATAGTACCAATTGGGAAAAATAGAACAAAAACAAATGCAGCCTGTGGAAACTCTAGTAACACCTGAAATCTGTCATTACATGATTTATTTTCCTTCTCCTCAATGCAAAGGAGTTTTGCCCCATATTTATTTTAAAGGCATCCTGCTGTGTCCCAGCTGTGTGCTCTCTTTTGGGAATGGATCTTGTGAATTGTTATATTTGAACCATGAGAAGGGAAATTCTAAATGCCTGGTCATTCCCTAGATCTTTGCAGGATTGGACCCCAAGACAAATGGTGTGTTCAAGCTTACAGAAGAGGGAAAACAAAACACAAAGAGAATGTGAGTCTTTTGAAAATGAAATGGGAATGAGACTGACAAAAGCAGTAACAGCAGCCTACCCGCATTATTTATTTTTACCACCCCTAAATCCACTTTTTGTTCATTTTGAAATTGCAGTCCCTATATTTTCCACAATAAAGAATACCAGATCAAGCATCCCTTTCTACTTCCTCTCCAGAATAATGCAAATCAAAAATTATGCCAGATTTCAGCTAGACTCTTTAAAATCTCTTACAGCAGAGAAAACTGAAGTGTCTCTGAATTATCCTTGTCCCTTGAATCCATCACACCAACAAGATGCATCTACTGCCTTCTTCAGATAATATAACAATGCCATGGTCCCCCACACAGTCCTACAGGCCACTAGCCACAAATATAACTTAATAACTTTCCTCCACCTGTCAATACCATTCAATCTAGACAAATATAGTCCTTCTTTCAGCTGCAGTGACCATTGCGGTCTGAAGATGGGATTTGACTTGGGATGGGCATATCAAAGTTACACGTGTGCTTACTGATATTGTAACATCAGCAGCTCTGTAACCTCTTTTTTTCCCCATCAGTCCACCTCAGAGCTGAATGAAACGAGGAGACTAAGGATGCTCGCAGAAAGAAAGAAAAATTGAGAGAAAGGTGATCTTACAGACCAACATGTTCATCTCCAGACTCTGACAGTGCTTTCCTATTGCATAAATTCAGTCTGGGTCTCATACATAATGAGATTGATATAATTGCTGATTATAACCTCTTTCCAGTTCAACAAAATCAAGATGGTGCATTCACTTCTTACCTCTTTAGCCATATGCTCATGTGTACTGTCACCATCTGGGTCAAGGCATAGATATAGCTCTGTTATTAAATGCTGTGGGTTATCTGGATTCCCAGCAAAGAACAGAGAGACTAGAAAGCAGCCTACACCCTGCACCATACACATACATCCGTTCTCTTCTGGGCAACATTTTAATACAGCTCAGGCTGTATTTTTAATTAAAAAATAGCTACAAGCCTCCCGCAGAATTGCACAGAAGCTTAGGAAAAAAAATGTACTCACTGCTGCCACAGGGCACAAGTGTGGTCTGCACGTGAGATATCTCTCCACAAGTACTTCGTTTGCAGATGAATTGCCAATAGGCTCCACTCCAGATTGTATATTCCAGTTATAGGATTTTGTACGACCAATAGAAAAGATATGAATGTCATGTGGTTTCCTCTATGCAGCTTTTTACCTAAAACCTCTCAAGGTAATCCACACTGCTACCAACATGAGCATCTATGCCCTGCCTTTGAAGCAAGGCTAACCACCACCCCATACTGGTAGAGCTTTGGGGCCACACAGGGATGGTAGCTACTTTCTATCATCACACATCCCCATGCTCTTTTTCATAAGCCGTAGACAGACCAAAATAACAAGGAAAAGAGGCATAATCCAACACCACCCAGCACCAGGTGTCCCAAACTCAGATCTTCCTAAGCAGAACTAATGAATGACAGGCTGACAGACAGTAACAAGAATAGTAAACTCATGGATAAAATGGAATTATGCTAATTCAAACCAATTTTAGTGCAGGAGACTTCAGCAATGTCCTGAAAAGTTGTC
Source organism: Mycteria americana (assembly GCF_035582795.1). Classification (NCBI taxonomy): domain Eukaryota; kingdom Metazoa; phylum Chordata; class Aves; order Ciconiiformes; family Ciconiidae; genus Mycteria; species Mycteria americana. The sequence goes on from NC_134370.1 coordinate 13,487,327, forward strand.
AGGTTAAACAGAGAAATACCACTGCAATCCCTTCTGCTTAATTTGTTTTTTTCCCTCCTCTGTGTTACCGAAGTTTTTTTGCAATATACTTTCCTACTTTGTTATTTGTAAAAATGTTTGAATTATATGACTGAGCCAGATTGGCATGAGCTAAAGTTGCTACAATCTAGTCAACTTTTTTATTATCTTTGTGAAACAGAGGTCTTTTGTTTTCTGGTTTTGTTTTGTTGTTGTTGTTGTTTTTCCAAAGCAATAGTTCCTTGAGTTATGTGATTAAATACATTAACCTTGTCGTCCTTAAAAAAAAAAAAGCCACTGAAGTGTTTTGAGCTTGCTTGACCTGTAGAAAAAAAACTTGAAACAGTATCAGTAGAAGGCTCATCCACTTTATATTAGGCAGAGACAAATTAAAAGAGACTTTGTATCCATTGTCACATTTTAAAACTCATTATCTTTAAGCCACTTTATGATAGAAGCTCCTCCATCTTCTGGAAGGTTTGTGATTTGCAATATCAGAGTGTTCCAGCTTCAGTCCCAGAAGTAATCCATATTCCTGCTCCTTTTAGGTGGCTTGTGACCTAAAGGTTGCCAGTAACAAATGCAATGTGCATTGGGGAGCAGGTAATGGATGAAACTGTGCCTGCAGAAGGGAACTCCTCTTTTGTCCTGCTGTTCAGCCTCTGCACATCAGCCTGTCTTTTTGCAATCTAATCATGTGTATAAGGTTAAATACATGCTATGAAAGGTGAAAAACTCCCTGGGATCAGTTCTAGTGCTGACCTATATCAAATACAGACCCAGCTGAATCAATTAGGTGCAACTGCTGCTCAGGATTTTCTGAGCTGACTGTTTCCAGGCCATTTTCTCTTTGTCTTTTGTCACAGCTGTTGTATACAAACCATTCAACCAGATCTAGTGTTTTAGTTTTCAAATTACTTATTGATTCATACACAAGGAAGGGGATACAAGGGGCAGATAATTTAAAGCTAAAAATATCTCTTGCATTCATAAAATGACACCGATTCTTTTTTACTGGATGATAGAGAAGAGTAAGTGGTATGCTGTGATGTTCCCTTGACTGAGACTTAAGAAAAGTATTGCAGTGAACTTCTACTTGAGAATGTCAAAACTCAAGGCATTTCATCTAACTCAGGTGCTTAGTTTTCAGAAAAGGCCTTTTCTCTTGCTTCTGAGGCTCTTAAACTACACTAAGAACATGCAGGTCAAAGCAAGCTCTTCTTTAATTTGAAATTTTTGTGTTTGTCATAAGAGCTTCTGTGCTGGTTTTTTTTTTCCCCACCAGGAAAAGCATCGCTTTCTGTGAGAACTGTACATTTTCAGCTTCCTTCCAAAACTCTATGTCAGATTAGCAAATTTAGAGATGCAGTAACTGAAATATTTAAGAACAAAAAAACAGCAGCACCACCAACAAAAAGACTTTTCAGGATAAATCAGTAGATGTTCTATTGCCATATGAAGCCAGCCCTACATCCAACACGGTCATGCCCCATCATGTTCAACATTAGTCTTTGATGAAATTGGTTCAAATCTCAGATAATCATTATCAAAATAACTGTTGTTTCATTTATTCATTCAGTCCCATTTCTCAGCACAAATAATTAAACATCCAAGAATGGTCTTATAGACATTTGTTGTACCCTGGTAATATCCTTCAAGCCTTTTTCACATTCAGTGATCAGAATAATAGTCTCAGATCTATAACCCTGCCTTATACAGGTAGGATAGCCAACATATAAAAAAACTTGTTATGGTGGAAGGTGCTAAATGCAACAACTGCTTTTTATTCAGTAATAAGAGCCATTTACCTCTATGCAAATAGCTGGAGAATCAAAGATCCTACTAACTCATCAAAGAATTGAGTAAACTCTTGCTTTCAGGCTCAGAAAGCCTGTGTTCAGTAGAAAAACCTACTGACAAAGAGGAGATCATCACTCAAGGGGTGAAAGGTTATGTGGGTGAACTGAAATTGCAGGAACTGAAATATGTAGTTGCAGGTAATGTCTTGGAGGTAGCAACAGGTTGGATGCCAGAGAAGGAGCTGTGAGGAAGGACATTACAGGAAGAAGGGAGGGTGCTTCATCTGGCACAGAGCTCACTAGGGTCACACAGGTGGGGATTTCTGCACAAAGAAATTGCCTACCATTGTTTTTCCATACATGCTGTACTCAGCCTTTAGATATTTCTTTTTTTATTAGCCTATTTGATGGATATCATCAGTGCTTCCACTTAGGACAAATAGCCCTGGAAGCCCTAAATGTTGGTCAACTCATAACAAAGGAAAATCATCTCTTTTTTTAAAAAAAAAATATTATACAGAAATAAAAAGCAAAATCATTCATCATTCCTGCTATAACCTTATAAAGCCTCTGTGGGTCAGTTCATACAGTAAAAAAGAACATAGCTTTTTAATACTTTTAAAATTTTTTACTCTTTACTGTTCCCCACTATTGAAAAAGCTATCTTGAGACCAGAACACTCAAAGAGAACATTATGTCTTTCCGATTCTGCCCCTCCAAGTAAAGGCAGTTGAAATTAATTTCTAGTTAAGTTTTACTAAAGAAAATAGCTATTAAATAATTATCTACAAGATACATTTTTGGACTGCTAGTAAATTTCAACTAGCTCTATATAATAAAGTCATTGTTAATTAATTAGTAATAAATGTACCCTGTATTTTTATAAGCAAGTACAAGTGAAATGTAATAAGGTGACTCATGAATGTTCATTATAAAATCCTTCATACCATGGGAGATGAGCTGGAAGATTAAAGCTGGGACAGACAATCTTCTGATTTCCTGCCACCCACTTTGATTAAATGTGTCTTGAAAACCAGTAAGGAGATACCTACCCTCATGCAGATACTTTATTAAGCTTAGCTGCATGAAGCAGGTCTTTGAGGTCTGATGTTGGCCCTCTGCAACAAAATGAACTGTATGCTAAACAAACAAACAAGTAAGCAAGCAAAAACCCCAACGATCAGACCTAAGGGCTCTTATATGTTAAAGAAGAGGCTCATAACTGATTTCCCCCAAGACCACCTGAGTTTCTACTTGTTTCTATTTCCTTTCCTGGGCTCCCTCTGCAACAGAATGAACTGTATGCTAAACAAACAAACAAGCAAGCAAGCAAAAACCCCAACAACCAGACCTGAGGGATCTTATACGTTAAAGAAGAGGCTCATAACTGATTTCCCCCAAGACCACCTGAATTTCTGCTGGTTTCTACTTCCTTTCCCGGGCTCCATGGCTTCACGTTCCAGTGGATCAACAGATCCACTAAACAGCTATACAGAGAACTGGAGCAGGGCAGGGCAGTAGTGCAGCCGGGGCACGTGCTCGTGGGGCTGCACATTCACCAGAGCAGAGCCCTGCCTGTGTCCCTTCCTGCTCACATGCCTCGGATGTGCCAGCAACACACAGCGTGCCAAGGTAGCACACGGGAGACACTTCAGAGGCTGCAGAGGCAATCTCTCATCTTAACACTTCCTTATGTCTTTAGTCTTCAGTTCTTTGATTCCAGAGGTGACTTTTACCTTATCCATGAAGAAAGAAGGCAGGATCATCCCTTCAGCCTTGTTTGATCATTCCTTTGCAGGTCATGGAAGTGTGGCTCCATAAGGCACCAGTTTCAGCTGGAATTATTCCAGTGGCTAAATAGATCATGCAAAACCAGGAGGAGCATTTCTACAGTTCCCACAATACCGCAAGCAAAGCACTAGGGAATGCTCACCCTGTTTTTCACTGCTCTCATGTTTTGCCTCACATGAAGGGGAGGACAAAATATGAATCTTATTCTCTTGTACTAGAAGGTGGTAACAGCCCAGAGCGCAGAGGTTCAAATTCTGCTAAATTATGTTGTCTCTGAAGAAGAAGAATCTGCTTCACACTCTAACACCACATGAAGGGGATTTTCCAATTCAATTATTAGATATTCCAGCCACTTTGAAACACTGGATGTTGCTCAGCACAGCAAGAAAGCTCAAGTAGCACGGGGAACGGCACCACCTCCGAAGCCCTTCTGACATGCAAAATACAAATCTTGGACGACTGCTTAAAGAAACTAATTTGAAGATGATGATGACAAAGACAAAATTAACTCTTACCATTAAAATAGACTTACAACTTACGTTTCAGACTGAGTGAACTGTCAGCAAAGCTCACTCTTGAGGGAAGCAAGTGGCAACACTGCACTTCAATGTATATTCCCCCTTATATAGAAAGTGTCGCTTTAATGATCAGAGGAAATGGCTGTACTGCTATCTGTTGAGGATTCACTAATCTCTCTGTTTCATTTGGAGGATTTCCACTGTAATGCCTGCCTAAGCTTGGATTATCATTGCTGTTCATGTTAAACTGTCAGAGAGCAAACAACAGGGAAGTGAACTTCTCATCAGCATATATTACGTTTGTATCTCTGAGTAATATTAATGAACAAGTAACTGCAGAGCTACTGTCATGCAAAATCCTGTGGCAACATGATCCTGAAGACTAGATGGGTCCAGGAAACAACACAGAGTTTCGCTCTATTGGACTGTCCTGATATTGGTGTGCTAGTGTCGAGGGCGCTAAACGCAATGAGGTAGAAAGGTCTCATAACTTTGCCTTGCTCAGCACCGTGGTACTTTCTTGTCACACTTCTGCTGAGTTTGTCAATGAACTCATTGCTCTTGCTTTGGAATAATCTCTTTGGGCCCAGGAAGAGAGAAAGGAAACAACTCTGGGTGAAGGCTCTCTAGATTATTTTTGGTGGCTTTGGGAGGACATCACTCTACCATCTAGAACGTAAAAAAAAAAACAAAAAAACAAAAAACAAAAAAAAACCCAAAAAACCCCCAAGTCACTCAGTGTTAAATTTGGGTTGTCTACTTGCTGATCAACATCTGCCAGACATCACATGGGATTAAATTAATTTTATTGTTTATCCATCCCTAACTTCCCCTGATGCCCTGAGTACTAGCAGTGAGAGGAGAGAGGTGTGGAGCGGAAAGGACTGGGTTGTCTCATAAAGCAACTCTCAGTCTAAGCATACTCATAAAATAAGCATCTGTTGTACTGAATAGCATATCCTGACCTCTTTGAAAGATTCACGGATACAGCTATTGAAAGCTCCATCTAAGTTCTGAATGTGTAATCCCTGCAGCCCAAATATTCCTAAACACATCTTTGATTAGCTGAAAATGCAATTATTTTTATCATAATGCTTTGCAGATAGCTTGTAAGAATAGCAATGACCTTTTTTTTCTCCCTCCCCTCCCTATTTTAAAATCAGTTTCTGTTAGAGAAGCCGAAGATTTACTGGAGAAATAAGTGCTTCACTTGCATTTAAACCATATAAAAGACAGATTGACTGTGTTTTTAGACACTTGCATCAAAGTAATTACAGCACTATATAAAGTATTGGATTGATTAAGAGGCTCTAAAACAATTTTGGTATACAATTAAGTAAAAGTAGAAGAAGAAAAGCATGGGAAACTACAAATTAAACCTTATGACTTGCTGTCTTTGTTAAGTAAACTCCTCCCAGCTTTTGTCTGAGGAACAAAGACCCCTGATAAAGGGCAACACAAGATGCATGTTGGAAGAATAGATCAAGTGTTTGGACTGGGACTCAGGAAGTCTGTGCGCAGTGTCCGTCTTGCCAGAGGTTTCCTATGTGCAGTTAGGCAGTTAGTCTATGTATACATGCAATTAATCCTGTATTCGACATGGTAAAGGTAGGATTTTCTTTCTGCCTGGTCCCTCCAAACTTCAGCCTGTTTGGGGAGGTCAGAGTGTCATTCCAAGCATTTATTCAGTTCTTACAGAAGTAAGACATTGGTTTTGCTTAGCCACCAAGATGACAGGATTCTGCTATTTGAAGATACAAAATAACAGTATGAGAAAAGGTACTTCAGAGGGTTCAAAATAGCCATAGCATAAACAGGACAAAGTTAGTAAAAAAGATGGTTATCAAAGAAAATATTCAGGTAATGAAATCTCTAACCAAGGACAACTGTGTTTGTGAAGAGTTTCTCAGGTGTTCAGATGTGACAGCATATTTTAAACTACATTGGGTAACGTAACCTGAATAAACACGTCTTGTCTGAGGTGGTTACAAGAACCACAGCCTTACTCTGGAAATCCAGACACAGTTTAATTCTAAATTAAAAACAGTTTCCTGCGAATAAAGTTGATGCAAAAGAAGTGGGCTCTCTATTGCCTTACTTATAACCTTCATCCTATGGCTTGACAATTGGGAAAGCAAAAGAAACTTCCAGGAACCAGCATGCCTTGAATGCTTTATTTTGTCTACTTTACACATTAATTTCCCAAGTGTTTCCTGATTCTTATTTGGTTAACACATTAGGGTATCTAATTCTTATTTGCTACACAAATCGCTCATTTGCAATCAAATTTCCATCAGTATTTGCTATCTTATTATCATGGTTAACATCACTTTGCACTTTGGTATTAACTAGAGAGACATTCTAAAAAGCAACTCGGTGTTATAAATTGAGAATACTATGGCTGTGTTTTTCCAACAAAGAAAATTGCTGTAATGTCACTGGGTCATTCCAGTTATCGAATCCCAGCATCCCAAAGGTTTATCAAGCAACCATCTCAGGCTTGCAGTTTCACTGTTTGCATTTCTGCAAAGCTAATTAAACCTCAGTAGGACAAAGCTGGAACTGTATTAACTGGACTAAAAGTAACGTTCACCTCAAGCTCAAAGCCACATCCATCCCACAGAGAATGGCGTGGCTCTATCTGGAGTCCACCCATGCTTCTGGGATGCCAGCAGGATAAAAGCCCCCGGATGTGTTTAGTTCTGCTCCTGCCTACGACTGTATAAATTGATTTGTCAGACAGTCAACAAAACTGAAAATCCTCAATGATGCAGAAAGGTGAGAAAGGATAATATTGGGCCACAGGAGAGACAGATCTTCTGGTACTTTTGTCTGTGACCAAAAGTGAGATGCAAGATCCACAGGTGAAGTTTTTTATGGCATGTCTGTCAATTTATCAGGATTCCCAGCTGCGTCAGCAGACTCGGACACTTTAAGGCCTCAGACAGTGGTGGAGGCCTCAGCACCACCCATCTCTGCACACTACCTTGCACTGCTCGCAGGCACAGCTGAATAGGACCCTCATGATCCAGAACTACGTATCCTAATATGGGCTTATTGTAATCATGTGAAACCCTTTTTGACCTTTCTTTTCCCTTTCATTTCTTCATGACAGACTACCTGGTGTCATCTGCTCCACTGTTCAGGCATATTTATGTGCTGCAGCACCACAAGAATGTAAGTGTGGTCCTTTCCAGAGGTCAATGTTTACGTGAGTAGGACACAGTGTAATTCACATCAAGGCAGTCTTTCTCCAAGGCCTGAAGATTCAAGTTTACGTGTATGAATCTCAGCTCATACGATTAAGACTTTTTGACCTCAACTCTGAGAACAATCCTGTGAGAAGCAGAACTTATACTCCTGGCTTATGAAAGAAGTCTAAGAGAACAGAGCTGTCTCTTTTATTAACAGTACAACCTGAAATAATTCCTGAAGCAATATTACAGCTGTACTCTTTACTCATTACTGTCTTTTTTTTCCCCCACTATCAGGCAGCTTCACTTTTCTCCATGTCCACAGAACCTCAGCTTGTGATTTTCTGCACATTTCCCTGAATATTCCCAGGTAATCATACCATCCTTTTGTTTAGACTTACTACTGCTTTGCCATCTGAGTAACTCATTCCTTCTTGTACTAATTCTGTGATGCAGGAAGCTTTCACCTTCCTTCCCATTTATTGCAAATGCCTGACTGCAAACTAAGGAGAATATATTGTAGTAGGAGGAATGCAGTGGAGAATCAGCTAGATAAGAATGAAAAGCTCAGTTCTAGGAGGAGACAGCAAAGCTATTGAACCACAGATGAGTTTTTGCAACCTACATTTTCAAAAGTCTCTGACAAAAATTAGTTTGTGATCTCTGTGAACACAGAGTTACTAATTCTGGATTTACAAGGAATATGGGCTGTCAGACTTAAAGCCATCTAAAGAATCAATGTCCCTGATAGCCAAATGACAAGGAAGTTAAGAACCAACCTCATCAAACTTGGCTTTTAATTTTATCCCCCAGGCTTATCTTGGATAATTCAAAATTATACAGATGGGATTCCTACCCAAAGAAATGTGTTTCTGAGTCCTGAAAGAACGGCTGTTGGAAAGAAGGAAAGATTTTTGAGAAGGGTGTGATTCTACATACATTGAACTGAATTTGTCCTGCAGCTATTAAATTTACAGCCAAGAGTTACTGAAAATATGGCAGTCAGTGGAAAGATTTACAGTAAATTATCTGTATTTTGGATTAGGGACTTCTAGATACTTAACAGCAATTGCAAAAATGTTATCTCTTGGTAAAATGCACATTAATCTTGCTCTTTCCCACTTTAAGAAGGATCATTCCCTGGTTATTATTCAACTCAGTGTTCCAGCAATTTTCAGTCCTATCTTCTCTTCTACCCTCGGTTTCTGCTGACACCAGAAGCGAGGTTGCTTGTCAGCCACCTGTTGCTCTCTGCTAGTTTTCACTAGCATTAGGATGGTTCCCATAACCTGAGGCTGCCGAGAGTTTTTGGAGCCTGCCGCATTACCAGGCTTTCACAGTGTCTGAAGTGGTTGGAAGGGGACAAAGCAATCCAGAGCCTGAGTCTGACCTCCTGCAGGGGTGACTTGGCTCTCCGAAAGGCTGGCAGCCCTGGAAGGCTCCCCTGGTGCTCACAGCTGTGTCTGCAGGAGCTTTCTCTAGCACTCACCCAGGAAGCCTGTGGGTAGACATAGGAACAAGAGCCGCAACGGAGCTAGAGGCAGCTGGAGAAGGGCCCTCCTTCTCTTGGCTATTAATTCATTTTCCTCCTCCGCTCAAAAAAGTGGGTGCTGCATGTGCTGATAACCCTATATACTTATTAATTAGTGTCCCATTCACCTTGAACTACAGAGCTCACAGCTGCCAGCTGCAGCTTGTGATATCTTGAGTATGTGTTTGATGAACTCTGGAGACATTTTCATTTGTTAAATATAGAAAAACTGAACAGCTTCCCAGGACAGGCAGTGCAGCACAGAATCATATGCTTGTCAAGGCCATGTCTGAACTCCTGACTTCAAACTAATAGAGCTGCAAAGTTAGTGAAACCGTGCAATACCGGCTGGCACACTCCCAGACTAATTTCTCAGACAAATACCATGTGGCAGAAATTAGCTGCTACATTGGGCATGAACTACTACTTTCACTGGTTTGATGACCAAGAGTGTGCCATAAACATTGTGCCAAAAGTCTGCTAGTTAGACTTTGGTATAGTTAATGTCTTTGTTTCCATATTTATGATGCTTCTATTGTAAATACTTTAGATGCTAGCAGGTTCCTTCAGCACTAAGAGGAATTAAAGAACAAACCCAATACTTCCAAGGAAATTGACTGCAAGGGAACTACCGCTGGCCATTTACATGAGATTTTAGAAGATCAAGCTGAAGATACGTTTTCCAGGCATTTACTCAGTATTTAACTTGTATTTAACTATTGTATATTTATTAACATGCAATTACACAGTTGCCACTGAGGAACTGGTAGAGCCACCCTGTACTCTGACTTTCTAGAAGAAAAGAAATTGGAAGTCATCAGCAGATTTTGTGCTAATGTACTACTAAAAATATTATGAGATTAAACTCATACTTTGTAATTACAAACAGTGGTAAATGGTTAGCATATTTAGTTAAAGGACTGCTTTGACTTCAGCTGCTTTAAAGAAAGAAAATAATCAATTTATATTGGAAAGATTTGTATGAGAATAAATTAGACATTCTGATTGTTAAGCTTACTCGTAACGATGCTTACAAGCTAACAGGGAAGGGAACAAGATTTTTGATATCCTAACTTCTTCTGTATCCTTCTTTGTCTCTAGCTGTTGCTTTGGATTTTCTTCCAAGCTTCTTGCTTCAACAAAATAGGGCAGCCTCTCTCTGAAATAAGAACGCTTTGCTCTTCCCCATAAAAAGGGACTGGGATTCTTTTGCATAGCATCCATTCAGAAATATTACTGTGTGCTAATTAGCTCATGTTATGAACAGTCATTTTGGAGGCTTAAAAGTATGGGGGAAGGTTTTCTTCAAGAAAATATTAACTGTTCAGTTTATATTAATATCTAAAATATAAAATAAAACTAAAGGTTATGACATGATGTGTAATTAACTGGATTAGAAGAGACGGCACAGGGAAAAAAAAAAATGTTTTCACAGTGATTTTTTTTCCCATCCTGGGGTAGTTAGAGGGTGAAGTACCCACTAAAAGATTTTGCTAAATTATTAAAAGTTAAAAAAGTACAGAATCAAAGTAATATGGATTAATGGAGAAATCAGAGTCAATATTTTATTACGGTTGCTAATGAAATATTTACCAGACTAATTTTCTTACACACTCTAGAGTAATTAAAAACATACAACCCTTACATTAACACCTAGATTAACATGCCTGTTCTTATATTTGTGTTTGTATATAAGTCAACTAAGTAAATTCATCTGCAACAAGAAAATTCTCATCTATGGCTTCTGTTTGAGCCTTTTGTTTCTGTGGTACTTTATTTCCACTTTTGGCTAATCTTAGAGAGTGTTCTGAGGGGATTAATCCAACGTCCATCGAGATGAATACATAGCACAGACACTGAAAAGCATGAAAATTAATGCAAAGACTTTCATTAACTTCACAGTGCTTTGGCCTGAACCCATCACTCGTTAAAGACAACTATGAAGAACTGCAACCAGTAACAGATTCTTAAATAAAACTTTGACCGTCTAAGTATGAAAAAGAAAAAAACTGGTAAAGGCTGGTGAAAATAGGATGTTAGAAAACATCAGATTAGAAGCAATATGTTGAGAGATGTAAGTGGACTCCCAGGCTCGACAGTTAGTGAGGTAGCACTTATCTGTGCTGACAGTGACCAATGAGGTGAAGGGGGAAGGTAAGAATATCTGATGCAATAGAAACAGTCTTCTGTCCCGCTCAGTTAGTTTAAGATGCAAAAAATGACACACAAACCTTTTTATCATGCTGTACTCACACATGTATTTTGTGCGGGTCACATATTTTAAACAGTTACAAAAATATTTTAGAGATATTAGCTAAACAAAAATAATTCAAGACCATGCGTGTTCTTCGGCTTGTATAAATGGTTCCCATGAGTGAAATAAAACTAGGTTCAGAGGGAGTAAAAATACCCACAACTAATCAACTGGAGACATCTCCAGACGTGATTTAGGATGTTTTCTTTCTGCAGAAAAAACATCAAATACTTTGAGTCAAACGTCAGAGGATCTTCCAGAGTTTGAGGAACTGTTTGTCACTAACCTAAAACTACAAATTTCTCTTTTTTTCAGGGGGTAAAGTTTGAGTTCCTGCTTCTACAAGACCATTGTCTGTCAGCCTTCACAAACCCTTCGGGAACATGGCAAGATCCACATCAGAGTGATTTGGCAATAAGAGTGAAAACTGAAAACGTTTCTCTAACAAGCTGGTTTCAAAACTCAACCGAAAAGGATCCAATGCATCTGTTTGAAACTGCAGCAGAGCAAATCAACCTCAGTGGGGAAAGCAGAAGGGAAATAGAAAAAAAAAATGCAGGAAAAGTGCAATTTTACCAATTATCACTGTCTCTGAGAGCTGTGCTTGTGACACGGAAGTTATTTATGGTGCCCACCTGCAGTCATTTGCATGCAGGCACATCAGTCATGGGAGCAGGATCCAATGTGTGACTCTCAGAAGATCATGATCCTTCACTTATTTGAACTCCCACAGATGTATCTCATGGATACAGGTCTGCACCATTCATGGCTGCCATTCCGATCCCTTTCTTTCCTTCCAGATTTCAGTCACACACAGATCTGAAACCCACTCTACACAGTACCGAGAACCATAAAAATATCGAGTAATTATGCTAGAGCTCCTCTTTCAGAAAACAATACCACTAGAGGAAAATGTCTCCTACACTACACCTCCAAACAGATGATTAATATGTTCTTCTCAGAAGAATTTAAGAGCCATTAGGTATAGGGAAATACCTACCTGTAAAGCTGATAACATACTCTAGTGCAGACAACACTCAATCTACTTTTTTGACCTCATTAGAAAACACAGCCTCCCCTAGTACCAAAGTATTCAAGTACCTCCTCTCTGCTCCTTCCCTTTCCGCCCCTGTTTCTCTCCCCCTATTGCCAACAAGAGCTTATAAGCTCATTTGGAAAGAGGACTTTCCATGCTGCCATTAAACATTTTCTTTGACAAATTGTTCTTCTTCTGGCTTTGCAAACATGCAGGCTGCAAGGGTGATCTCTACATAATTTTGCAGTTTGTTTTACCCAAGAAAGGCAAAAGCAGAACTTGGACTGAAGTGGGCAGGAAGTAGTATTTTGCACACCACATCGTCCCTACTCCTTTTCCCTGCTCACTGGTGCTGCTGTAAGAATCTTCTCCTTCACAGCTTATGCAAAAATCAGAAGGAATTAAAAAAAAAATCTTCCTACCTCAGTTTCACATTGCTTTTCTCATCAGAGTTTTCTTGTCATTCCCTTCTTGTTATCTCATCTTGAGATCAATAAACTTACCAGAGCTGTATACCAAATGGACATAACAATACACTACATTTAGCCTCCATAATGTAAGTATTACTCTTACCATAGATAAAAAATCTCTCTCTCTCAAAGATGCACAACCCACTCAGATGACATGCTTACTGAAAACATTTCTAAATCCTAAAGCCAGTTATTGTGAATGTAACTACAGCTCTTCTTTGACATAAGTTATTCCCTGCAATATGCCACAGGTAGAAGAGAAATGTGAGGAACATTAATTAAGAAGCAGGTAGAAATGAAAGTGAAGCAGACTTGATTTTCTTGTTCTTGACTGGAAAGACAAAAATATCTACCACAGAAATACCTGGTGCAAAATGCACTTCTCAGAATTTATATTGCTGTAAATCTTTACCAGACTAATGAAGCTAGGGGACACTTCCAACACAGCACCAATATCCTTTGACAAGAATTGCTCATAAAGTAAACTGTAGGAGCAGAAATTGTTAAGATCCCCAAACCCTCCTCCCAGGAGGCAGCAATAACAGAAGAGATGCACACACCTGTCCAGATGTGATCCTTCCTCAGAAAGGCACCTTCAGCATTGTCCAGCGATGGCCCTGCTCCATACCCTCAGCACTAAAGGCAGTGGAGGCTGCAGCCCCAGGTTTATTCAGGCCACCAAATTTGTAAGGCTTACTTGTAAAAGCCTGGGATCTCACAAAGATGATAACAATGGGCTGTCTGGGTTATGAAACGCTACACTCGATCTACCCACAGTGTCTACCCACAGCTAGACAGATGCAAGAATATTTGCATGCACAAGCTGGTCTGCCCCCTTCCCCTGCCCTCTAGCCCATGCCAGTCTGCCCAAGCCAAGCCCTGCTCGCTTCCCAGGCACCTTCAAATGAGAAGAATTTGGTGAGTTCCTTGTATTTCCCCCATCAAACGTGGGGCCACACTTGCAAAATTGGCACCTGCAGAGACAGCAGAATCGGGTTTTTTTGACACCCTCAGGACTGCCTGGGTAATGAGATGTTAAGTGGTAGCAGAAACCTTCTTTAAGGGTAGCAATGACTCTGCTATAAACACAGGACCACAGAAGCTGTGGCTTTACTAAAGAGCATCAAGCACCACCTATGATTAAACAACACCTGGAAGCAACAAGGCATCAACACGTTTTTTGAAGCTCTTTTGCTTTAAAGCCTTTTTCATAACAGTGGTCTTAAATTTATATATATCACCATTTTAAATGTAAAGGTCTATATTTTAATTAAAAGAGTGAAAATGAAATCAAGATTTAATGACAAAGTGTTTGTGGTATGAGAACACGAGACAATTAAATCAAATCTTAAGTCTAGGCTCAGGCCATACATTTGTTACTATTTCAAAAAGCTAAAAGCAGAGAAGGCATTTATTTTCATTATTTCTACCATACATATATTTTTAATATAAATAAAAAAGGAATAAATAAAGTTTTGCAATTATCACTAAACTGCATAAAAGCCATTAGTAGCTGCCTGTGTTTAGCTATAGAGGAAAATGAAGAGGCAGTTCTGTGTATTAAGACATACTTTCCAAAGCGGTATTCAATTTTCTTGTGGCTTCACTTCTTTTTCCACTAGGTGGCACTCTGGAAATATTTCTAAATTCTGTATTCCTTTCCATTGCCTTTTAAAAAGCCAACAAATTAGCGATTTCCCTCAAACCTTCTATTGTTTACAGCCTACTGAAAAAGGCAAGTGAATTACACAGAGCAGTACAGAAAATTAGCATTGTTAAATGTGTCACATATATCACTAATAAAGTTTCATTGTTTATACTGTCAACTTGAAAAGCACTTATTTCCTAATCAACTCACAACTAAATAAACAGTCATATAGGCATACAACATGAAAGCACAGTACGCCTAAATCAGATCTTCCTGAGATTAAGTGTATGCTGGCTGATATTAGGAGAAGAGGAATAACAAACAAGAATGCTCCCCCATTTACTAGCACTCCCCCCATCTCTCCAGATACCTACTTTTACTGAAGAAAAAGGACACATGTATGTATTTTAGGCTAGATGTTCTTTTCTGCTTATTTTTTTTTAAAACAATAAATACTACACTTAACCCCAAAGGTGATCCTGAAACATAAGTTGGGACAGTCATGGTAAATTAATTTGCAAAAGCTGGAGATGCGTTTAAAATTAACCCATCTCTATCTGGGGACTGGGGATGCAGAAGAGAAAAAGAGATTTAAATAGTCACTTGACGGGCTTTGTACCATCTAAATCCAGCTGCAGTCTCACATACATCCCTTTTGATGTTCACTAAAGCTGGAGATGAGTTCTAGTAAACAGATGTCCTTGTCAGGGAAAATAAACAAACAAAACCCCATCAAATTTGGTACTATCTGGTAGTTGGAAGTGAGCTGCAAACAGTTCTCCTTTGTTTGCTGGGTTGCTGCAGGAATGGGCTGATGTGGCACTGGATCCAGGAGTGGAGACATACTGATAAATAAAAGGAAAGTAGCACGTCTCCTTGGCTGTGAAAGACCCAGGCATCAGGGCATTTGCTACGTGCCAGAGGACCAGCTGCTGCTCTTTCTACTCAGTCAAAAGTCAACCTGTCGTATGTGGCTTCTTTTGAGTTTTGTCTTGTAAGAGTTATGAAACAGGTCGTGCTGAGAAGGAAAAGCAAAGTGCCATGGCCTCTTACCTTCCCTGCTTTCCCTCCTGCCCCTGGAAGATTTTGCAGGTAGTTCTTAAAAATTCACGTTATATGTTTGCCTCCCACAGCTGCCAACTAGGGACTGTTCTGCTCTTACTTCTTCCTGCTCATTTGTGACAATTTTAGGTGACTATCAGAGAGTTTGTAAATCAGAGATTTATCACTGAAGTAGCAGCAGAGGTTGACTGGATGACACAGGCAGAATTTGTGTGCTCACAAAAGGAAGATGCCCTACAGAAGCAGCCACAGTATCTGTTACCGACATTCTGGGAGTCCTCTTTGAATTTACTTTTTGACACACTGTACCACAGAGACCCTCCCTGGAGGTGGAGGAAGCCTGGATCACTGCCCCAGATTCTTACCTGGAAGGCAGGGTCAAAATTTCCCAATCAACTAGGTCAAACTTAGTTCAAAATTCAAGTGTGTCTTGCAGACAGAAAGCGCAGGGTAAGCCTTGTCGATCCAAGTACGTTCAAAAGTGCATGAAAATACAGCCCTCACAACCTCCTGCAGACCAGAAGTTAAGGGTAATGAAACTTATGAGGCTTTACTCAAGAAAGAAGATGAGCTGGCTGGCTCACAGTCCTGGACAAAGTCATTGGCAACATGAGGGGTCACACACATCACTCCACATTGTTGTAATAAAAAATCTTCATGTAGACAACATTAACTCTTCACAGAACTGTTAGTTTAGGTGGGATTTCTATGTTCCTAACAGAAACACAGGACCCAAAAGCAAATGTAAGCATTCCAGCCTCTGGGATGTTTTTCATTACCCATGTTGCTGACTATTAGCTGACACACATTCAAGTTCATTGCCTCAGCTGCTTAGAAAAAGGCAAATTGGGATAGATTTGCTGGTGAAGAGCTCTTCCCTGCCTCTACTTTTTCTTAGCGATGAACTTCTCAGGTCTACAGACAAAGATTGGCTTTTCCCCCTTCAGAAAACCTCTGCAGCTCAGACTGAGCCTGTATCAGAACATAACCTTAATTGTGAGCGACCAGGATGGTGGGCAAGTGACTCTCAACACAGGCTCCATGCTTGGCCACATGCAAACATAGTCCCCAATGCCCTCATTATCAGAGGAAGGTTTCATCAAGCAAGAGAAGCTTTGGTCACTTGAGTCAGAGAAAAGCAGAGAATTTGGCTGTTTGTCTTTACAGCAGTATGGCTAAATCAATAACCTGTGGAATGAGAGATTTAGGGTGGATGAAGGGTGCATTATCTTATATACATGTATTGGAAAGTGCTGGCAACACACTGCAGTTTTGAACAAATAAATGAATTTACTAGGTGGAAGAGAGAGACTGCTGATAAAACAGAAAAAAATACTATACTCAGGAGGTGATTTTAGTCCGAGTGCTAATATTTTATACAAGAGAATATTGAATTTAGGGAGAGGTTTATTCATTCATTTGGCTTTTTAACTTTCTAAAGTGCTTTTATTGACTGATTTTGTTTGTGGCAGCTAATATTACTGTCACTGTAACAATATTTTTTCCTTATTTAGCTCTCCTGATGTAGTTTGCCATCTGAAGTCATTTACCTTTCATTTTTTTTAAATAAAGCTGTTTTTAAAAAACTCAGAGAAGATTCACATGGTTTGAGCCTGCATTTGCTCAGATAAAACTGAACAACTAAAACTTCAAGAACTGTTGCATTAGCTGAGACCCAAGGTCCATTTGCTGTGAATTTAACTGCAGCAACATTAATTGACAAGACATCTGCTAGCTGCAAATAGATATACCCTCTTCCTTACATGTCAACCTTCCCTGCAAACTTTATACTATTTTTTGTCTTGGCAACAACATTCATTTGCTAGGAGAAAACATACACGTGAATAGAATTTCTTCAGTTTGAGATCTGGTTTGATATAACTTCAGTATAGCATGTCCAGGCACTCTTAATCACCTAGTCACAGAGATGCCAACCCCATAGTGGATATACAATAGAAAATATTCCAGCAACACCACCTTTCTCCCATTTAAAACCCATTTCATTCAACATTAAAATTTCTCTAAAGCTCCAGGCAGCTTTCTGAGTTGGAGTTCTGCCATTCCAGCAGACTACAGAGGAGCAAATACATTTTGAACTTGAACTATATTTGCTAAGGGCAAGGCTGCAAGCCTCAGCTAAAACAGCCATCCACTCTGAGCTCCACCCTTTGGGTGAGAGGCAAGGAGGCATTACTTCTGCAGAACCCACATGTATTCAGTATGAAAATAAATCAAAAATTGTTCCCAGATCCATGAAAAAAGCAGGTTTTCTGTCTCTGGAGGAGCAGAGTCCATGCTTTTCACCCCTCCTTGCAAAAGACAAGTAGACCACCACCAGACCTGGGGAACTCCAGGCAAGATTCAGCTTGTGGACATGAATGTTTATTTTACTGAATGGGCAGTGACTTACCACCTCCCAGTGGGGTGAAGCATTGTACTTTGACTTTCATTGAGAATAGAGAAGCAAACCACTTGATAGCCTCCTTTACCAACTGGATCACAAGGCCTCAAGCAGGCTGCAGAGGTCCTTGGGACTGCAAAAGTGGCAGCTACATCCCGGTTATTCAGTGTGACTTAGTTCTTGGAAAGAGACTGCATCCCAGATAGCCAAACAGGAGATGGAGAAGAGCAAAATCAACAAGCAAAAAGGAAGACTGCAATGCTTTGCCACCTTAACAGAGCATCAGTTTGATGGTGCAGACAGTAAGCAGTGTTTACATGTCAAAATAGAAGGTCCTAAGCCCCGGCGTTCATGGTGTAAGCTTTCCAAGCACTGGAGTGACATTCTTCACTCTCCACTGACGCACACAGAGTCCAAGCATCAGCTGGCATAAATGTACTTTCGTACCATGTAAACATGCATTGATACCTTGATGCTGCACAAGGTAATTGCTTCTAGTTATTCACTTGCTTCCCATCAGCGTCAGTCCGCACAAACTTAGGACCCATGGCTTTGGAGAGCCTCTCTTCTTGCTGATCAAGAAAATGAATATGCCACCCATTAACTCCTCCCTTCTGTGCCTGTTTATTTCGATGGCAACCCGAGGATATCTGAGCATTTTCTAGCTTCCTTAAACTCTTTCAAGAGACTGTTCAACTGTCCCTATTTGTGAGGCTTAGAAAATTTATTACTTTGTTTGTTTGTTTGTTTAAGCTGAAAATCTCTTGTTCCCTCCATATTGCTTCCCTAATAATTTCAGAAACAGCCTTCCCTCTGCTTCAAGCTATACCAGCTTTAGCTCTAGCATCAATAAGATGTAAGGATATTCATGGAGAGCTCTTTGTGATATTCATCAGTCCCTCCTCCCCCAGTCCCATCTGTCATCTGCAAGGGAAATGGTTTAGCTTATTGCATATTCCCTAAGTGGCCAGATGTGACATGGCCACAATCTCATATAAATGTTTTGAGAATGGGAATGGACAGGACAGTGTCAGATTCACTACCAATCAGCCCATGATGGCTTTAGCTGTGCTGATTGCCCAGGAGGAAAGACTGTCTCTCTTCTTCCAAGCCAATTCGCATGCAGTGAAACAAGCCAGTGCTGATTGTCTGGACACTTGAAAAGCAGCCCTGATGCTGGTGGTATCCCTCCGTATTCTGGGCTGACTGTTCCAGAGATTTTGGTGTGCTAAACATTTGGGGATTAGTATGAAGATAAGGGAAGAGTTGGTGATATTTTGTGCAGGATATAAAGGAGAGAGACTGGTTGCTGTGGGATGGTATCATGGGAACCTGTTAGCGGTATGATTGATCTGCCTAAGGGAGCTGGGGTTGGCTGCTAATTCAGTGATGTAGTAGAACTAATGATAGATGCTGATGCAGTCTGATTTTTTAAAGTATTGTTTTTCCCGGTGATTTATGGTTGCATCTACTAGTTAAAATTAACAGCTACCTTAGCAGGAAGCTTTAACCAAATTGGCGATTCTGCACAGAGTTTCTCAACTCTGAACACCGAAAGGATCAAAAGAAGAGACATAATTCTGAGTGAAGCTGACATCAAAGAAGAACTAGAGATGAGCTTTCACTGAAATCACAATATTTCCAACATTCTGGGTGTTTAGCCCAAGGTCTATTGTTTCTAAGCACTGCAAACCCAGCTGCAAAGTTTGAGCCTGGGATTTGGGCTGCCCCACATCTCCTGCGTGTGTATCTATATAATTTTGGTTTGGACCAGTCTACAACAGAAGGGGAAAATATTAGAAAAGCTTCTGCCAGGCAGATAAATGCCTTAGCAGGTGCTGAGACAAAAGAAAAAGCTTTCTGATTAGAGCGGTTACGGACTAAAATTCATGATATCTTAACATAGTTTCTGCATTACCCAAAAGTTTCTAGTCTCACCTTGGACATATTATTCATCCTGGTTAGGTAAGTTGCTACAAGTTAGAGTATAAGACACAAATTTCCATTACTGCTTATATAACAAAAAACATTCAGCTTTCCTCCCAGCAAAATGTTTTAGAAGCAATTCTGATTATTTTTAAAGCATCATTTAAAAAATGTTATAATGCCTTATTTTTACAATTTCCAAAACATTTTTTTCATGTTATATAAAGCAACCTCTCTGTGAAAATACTTAGATGATTATACACATTTGTATTTTTGTGCACGTGCACATAAAGTTGACACAAAAATCAAATATCTCCATTTTATCAAAATAAAATCTTTTGAAGTTTTTATGGGTGAAAGTTTGATTTCACAGGACACTTTCTCCTAAAATCTCTATTCATTGTAGATCAAAATAATATTTTAAAAGTACAAGTCTTCCCTTGTATTAGGAAATCCATTCCTCACTTTCCACTAGCAACAGCTGTATTTGGTAGGGAAACTCATTATCTTGGAAACAGGATCTTCTGCCTCACTGAGGCGCTCATTGCTGACAAGGGTAACAGTCTCTGCACTCTTCTTTCTTGTTGTAAATAATAAGAGTAGCCCAACTCACTTCTTAAGAATACAATATTTCTGGAGACATGGCAGCAATTTAATTACCTAACCTGATAACTGACATCACCACCATTCCTGAAAAACAGCTATAACAAGCATTTGAATGCTTTATTTCACAAAACAAGAATTTCCAGCACAGCTTCAGGGCCTTCAATGCAACACCTACATTTAGATTAATACAGGAGGGGAAGGAATGCCCAAGCTAATAATCCCAGACAGCTTTTCTCTGTTAGTGCATCAGCAATGGGTAATTGCAGGTGCATTGGCAGTGGACAGCCACGCACAACACTCTGCGAGGCAGGAAGAGTCCTACTAGCTTGTGGATTCCCAGCATGTTATTAGGCAAGGAGGAGAGCTACGAGGAGGTCCAGACAAATATAATGCCAATAAAGAGGAGGGTTAGCAAGCTACATCAGCACCTAAAAGGTATCTGTGGAAGTCAGACAAAATAGGCAGCCTAATGTTTTAGCATTTCAATGAGAAAAAGAAATAATGAGGAACATATATTTCCGCAATGAATTTACATTCATGTGATAAAGATAGTTCATAGATTAACAAAAATCTGAGGAGACAGAAGATTGTCATTTGCTCTGATGTTAGCACTACCCAGCAAATTTGAAGATCCAGAGACATCTACGTGCCCCGCTCCTACTGATATCAATGGGCTTGTCTCTTTAAACAAGGAAGTTAGATAGCAAATTCTCTCTGTAGATCTGAGCCTCATGCTCTTCCGCAGTAGGTGCCATGTACAAAGAAGATTGAATCCATCTGACTTTAGGAACTTAACTAAGCAGGTTAATCAAAGCTGTCCTTAGTCCCTGGGGATAGAGGCACCTCCAGCAGCCAGGAAGTTCAGCAAACAACTCAGGCTCCTACTCTAAATATGTTTATGGAGGTGCCTCTCAATCTGCAGAGGAAAAATGCATTTTTACCAGATGACCAAAGCTGGGGTGTCTGAATTCCTCCTTCTTCAAAGAGATTTTGTTGTTGTTGTCTTTCTTATAAAGACACAGAGGGCATGTCCAGTCACTGCCATAAGATTGCAGGAATCCTGCAGTTTTTTTCTCTCCTCCACTGAACATCTATTTATTCAGAGAGTGAGAACATTTGTAGTAGAATTGGTCTGGAATAACCAAAAGTGTAAGGTATGTGGCACAGTGGAATAGTGGGAAGTAAAACCTGATGCTGCTACAAAGCTGGTGAGAAAAATCACTAGTGTGTTTCTACTGAGCTGTATTCCTTTTCAAAATACTCTTCATATCCTGGCGCTGAGAGAAACCTTTCTCAACAAAAGTCCTCAAAACATATCCAGATTAATTAATAGCTTTAATCAATCAACATTTTCTTACTGTATTTTCTCCTGAAAACTTCCTGCCCTGCTACAGGAGCTCTAAGCCCCACTAACATAGTATACAGCACTGCATTTACAGTGGATCAGTTCCCAATTTATAGCCCATTTAACTACAAAATCAGTCCTTAGGCTTTGCATTTGCATTCAGTAAAGGTTTTTGTTTGCTATCTGTCAACACACAAGGGACATCAGTAGCATTTACAAACTGGTAACCATTAATCTGTTAGGGAAATATGACAACTGATATTTTGATTCCAGTAATTCATAAACTTCTGTTATGTATATCTCTAAGCAGAGAAGGAGAAATTTGATTTGAATGGGATCCCAAAGAAAAACAGATACATATGGAAAATAGGTTTGTTCCCATATCAAAAGCCTGTTCTTTGGAGACCATGTAGAGGAAAACAGACAGTGGTAGAAATATCCTATTAACTTTTTAAATGGACGAACCAGACAGCAAACCTCTTGGAGCTAAGCAACTGTTTAGGTACTTATAAAACATTCTTGTCTTATTTCATTCTACTAAATATAGTAACTGTTTAAATAGTCATTGTGTTAAGATGAAATGAATGCCTTCTTTATTTTACCTTAAATTGCCTGGTACTGAAAATGATTTGGAGATGGCAAATTGCATGCACCTTATTCCTATCAAAGGAGAAATCAGTAAACATGAAACTCCCTAAACCAAGATCAAATACACCCAACAGTAGACAGTCAGACTCTCAGGACACTCTCTGTCCTGGCTGGGGACAGACACCTTGTTTGGCCAGCTGAGGGGAAGGGCATCTCCCAGAAGAAAAACATTAAGCAGATTACCTTGTCACACAGCAGGCTAGGAGGAGAGTGCCTGAAACACAGGATTAACCTCATAGTTGTAACACAGTTTAGAAACAAAGTAGTTTTAAATGTTAGGAACAATCTTGAAGAGCTCAGACAATAGCCACCTCAGTGCGTCACACTGACTCTCAAAAATACGGTCCTCTGCAAACGTTTCCTCTATTCTGGCTGTAAAACCACCTTGCCAGATAAACTACCACTTAGCGTCATTTTACTGTTACTGAAAACTGGGAATCTCCATTGCCATTCCCACTTAGCCACTGACTCAACTAGAAGCAATCAAGTGGCCTGAGCTTTCCAAAGGTCCATATTTATTTTTAAGGACTTTCCTTTTGGAACCATCTGCCTTCAGTTGTCTGAAAGCGTGCTTTCATATGCTGAGATGTTTTAAGGTGTACATAGAAGATCATCTAAAAGCGGGGGTACTTAAACTTTCAAACAATGGTAGAGATTGCTGAATGGTAGAGAATGCTGAAGCATTCTCTCCACTACCTCCCCCCCAACAATTCTGCTTTTGCCAAGGATGATAGGAGTACAGACTTATATTTCTACCTCAAAAGCATGCTGTAAATTCACAGCATCTCTAGAGAAAGTTTCCAGAGAAAGATGCCCTGGCAGACTCTGCCTGTTGATGGCCATTCATCCCAGCTGGATCATACTCATAAATTCACCTCCTTGCACACCTTATTGTACAGTAACCCACACATGGAGACACCCGTTTTTATAGCATGCACAACACACACTGCATATCCCCAAATTACTAAGTTCATACGGAGTCTGATATAATTACCTATCTCTTCAGGGTCAACTCCATGACTTGGATAGAGCTGAGACAAAACTAATGTTAAAAAACCCAAAAAATTTAGTGGACCTTCTCCTGCATCCTCTGGGATCCAGGTGAGGAGTTAAAAAATACATGAACTGTTAATAGCTCAAAACAGCACATCTCTCCCATTGGTGCCATTGGGCGTAATAACAAAAAAAAAAAAAGTAAATTTGTCATTAAAAACATTGGTCAAGTCTTAATGCAACAATTATTCCTCCGAATTTGCTTTGATTGCAGGGAACAAGTTCATTCAGCACTGCCTCAGGTTTTCATCTGTGAAAGGTCACCAACTGCCCGTAATGACCAGGGTAAGGAAATGAGTTAGTCTGTTGGAAAGCTCTACTAATAGCAGTAGTGCTTGGAAACAGTGATCATAGCAGGACACAGGTATTACACTAGAGGGAGGGGGAAGAGTAGATGCAAAACCTGAGGTGTACCTGCTTGCTTATTCTTAAAATTGGCCTTTCCTCAGATCCCAGAAGCTCTCAGCCTGCAAAACCTAGAAAAAGCAGACCCAAGAGCACACTGCAAGAAATTTGTATGCCAAGTGAATTTAAGAAGGACCCAGGAAAAGGAAAAGGCTTGCATTGGAAACAGCTGAACCTTGAACTTTTATCCACAGGAAAATCAGTTACTGGTTTTATAGCTCAAGACTCCAGATTAGATGAGCCCCTGCAGTGTGGGATGAGAGGCAAATGGGAGACAAGACCAGGCTCCCTTCTCTGAACAGCACCAGGGTGTTCAGGGTGGGTGCCACCATCTTGCAAAAAGACCCAAACATTTTTTACTGAGTGTAGTGTGCATGTGTCTATTATTACAAATGTTTTTATTATGGTCATTTCATTTTGCCTTTGAATATTTTACTTTACTTATGCACTGAGAGAATTAATTTTACACAAGATAATTATGAATTGATACAAATTACTCCTCATAAATATGAATGATGTTCTGTTTTCTGAAGTAGAGACACTGAGAGATATAAATGCATTCTATAGACGTGATTTTTTTTTTTTTTTAATTCCGAAGTCTTGCATTTTGTGCCTATTTCTTGTTCTTGGTGAAATCTATATGGCACATGAGATTATTTGTCACAGCTTTGGTTCTGAGAGTGGTTTTCCCAGTGGAAGAGCCTTTTGGTTTGTTTGTATTATTAAGCCTTGCTTCAGCTGAGTGACAAGAAGGACTCTTCTCCAAATGGTAAATTTGTCCAACCGTTACTTATGCAATCTCTGAAAGGAAACATTTACCATAATACAGACAAACCTTTAATTCCTTTCCAGGCAAATCACCCACAAACAAGGAGGTACCATGTCTTGTTTTCATCCATGGAGCAGATGGGCCTCTGGTCCTACCCAGCATAGGAATGTAGAAATTGTTCAATCTTCTGGGAACATGGCAGTGATACGATGTAGCCCTCAAGGATTGTTTCTGTTTTGTTTTGTTTTTTTTTAATTCTTCTATTTTTGTCCAAAATGGGAAAATGATCATCTCAGGCTAAATGTCCTGAAATAACTGTCTTCTGAACTTTGCAGAGATAATCTTCAAAAAGACCTTCAGCTCCACTGAAGTACCATGGGAATTGCAAAGGGCCAGGCAAGTATAATATTGATAAAGCTGACCAATCTAACTTGGAAATCAAGTGGGAGATTTGCTGAGAGCAAGAAAACAGAACAGAAAATCAAAGAGAGAGAAGCAGGATGATTTTTCTTTAACTAGAAAAAACCAGATCAGTTTCAAAGACACCTTAAACTTTAAGGGATCCTCTCACAGGCTTTCATACCTTTGCATTTTTTCCACTTTCCATGTCAGATGAGAAGTCTTTGATACTAAGTGATCATTTTATTTTCACTGGCACATTTTCAAAACAGATGGTTGCCCCAACCTTTTGTTCCTAAGCACCAGATTGAAGATTTGAAATAACCAGAAATAAATTGAATAATCAAATGTAACCTGGTTCTGCCTGTCCCCTCTCTCCTCTACCAAAGCTGACATCTAACAGTGGTCTGAAAGCTCATGTCCACTCTGGCCTTCAGTCCATAACTTTCTTCTACAGAATTATTTCTTATCTCTGTCTCTCCAGAATTTGAGCGGGTGACATGTTTCAGTCATAGCTGTTTACTGATAGAAAATCGGGGTTTTCGAGGAAAGAATATTTCAGCAGGAGTGCCCAGTTTTTATGGGGAATTTCACTATTCAAAAAGAATGCACACACAATCACCTCCATATACTTGAAAAAGAGATTTCTCCACTTTTCCCTGAAAAAGAACGACATACTTCCCCTTGGGTATAGTGCTGCGATGAATCATGGGAGTTATGGTTCAATTCTATAGATCTCTGTACTGCTTTATAGGCCAGTTTCTAAAGTCAGACCACCTTCCAGAAATTATTCTTTTCACCTAAACAGAAATAAAGACATAAAAATAAAATAGACATCTACAAAGAAAATAAAGGAAATTAAAGCTTTGAAAGGGCTTAATATAAAAAAAAGCCCTCTAACATAGGCTTTATCTTAAATAAACAGAAACATAAAATGTATGGATCAGTAGCTAATCCTTCTCAACAGCTTCTATCCAACGTCTTAGTTATGGCATAACGTTGCATTATACATGGGCATACCAAACGACCCCAATTCTCCTCCATGCAGAATCTGCCACGTTACATTATCTCGCTTCCTGTCATATTGCCTGCAAAAGGCCTTGGCCTCCATTTGTGAAATCACCCCCGAGTTGAACATTAGCTGATCAAGCATCTGAGAGGATTTGTTATTTCTCACTACAAAAGTGCAGTTCACTGAGCCACGCTACTCACCACTGCCTGGATCAGACCCCAGTGGTAAACAAAGCTGCTGAAGTCAGTGGAAGTTTTCCTATGGCCTCGTACGGCGTGATCCACTATGCTGCAATGGGACCGCTGCAGCTGGTTTCAAAGCATATAGATTTTGATCCATGGAAATGGAGGAGTGCTTTTTCTAGTAAGCAGGCCTGCGGACCTCTGAACATTGTGCTTACCTCTAAATCACCAGCTTGGAAATTAGACACTTAGCAAAGACAGCTGACAGTTAAATCCTTGTCATTTATTTATTCTGGGAATAGCTAATCATATTGTTCAAAATATTCCTAGGTATGATACTTGGTTTACCAGATTAAAGCTCCTCTGATTACATCGGTGTTTTTTCAGACAGGTTGCAAGATTCACCTTTAAACAGAACAAAGATAAAGGCTGAATTCTGGAATGGCTGTGTCACTGCTATAGCATGGCATAATAACCCTAAAAAAGATAAAATAATAAACTGACTGAAAGAGATAGTTCATTAAGCTACAAACAATGTTCCATACACCTATAGGCTTTTTTATTATTATTATTTTTAAATTTCTCCAAATAAACTCAGGAATTATATTTATGTAACAGATTTTCCTGATTCCAAGCACACAGATAATGTAGGCATGTCTCTGAAAATGCTCTAAAAACCACGAAGGAGGTTTGCAAACCATACAAAAAGACTAAGAAAAAAGTCCAAAATTAAACACTGGCAGTGAAAAATTATAAACTTGTTAGAATGAACATGTTCGTATAGCGATCTGGAGTTCCAAGGCACAAAAAACTTCAAAAAATTTCACATAAAATCATACTTTCCTTTTAAATTGTTTGATGTTACATATACAAACAAATACACTTTTGGGTTATGCATACACAAATCCTTCGACTTCAACAGCTAGATTTCAGCTGTTGACTATGAGATTTCCAGCTCAGAATCCTAATTTACAGATGTGAAAACTTTGGTTAAATATAGTATTTCAGGACTTCATTGATAATTGGGGGGGGGAATCCATCAAAAGTCTACATTCCTCTAAATTTTGAGGACTGCTGAAGCTGTCAGAGAAACCAAGGTACAAAGGTGTTCCTTTGCCCTCTATGAAAACAGAGGTAGTTATGTGATAATCTGTAAACCTGATCTAAATGCACTAAGGCCCCGAATATACCATCCCCCTTTTTCCAAATCAGACCGCAACATTCTCTTTTCACCACTGTTAATCAGCCTAACACTCATATTCCCCCAGTAATTATTTATTTACTTTTACAAATGGCATGTTCCTTCCTTACACAATCAAAATCTCTTTAGGGCTGATCCTACTTGCAGTACTGCAGCAAGGAGGGCTTTGGAGAAGGTTGGAGAAGGAAAGAATTACAGAACAAAGTTAGGAACTACGGTAATTCCTTGCCAACCCACGGTATTCAAACTTCATCACGTCTCCAGAAGCTCATTAGAACAGAAACTGGACTTGATTGGTCAAGTGGACAGTCAGACAGAGTCCACATGCATGACAGAAAGCAAAGAATTTTTAAAACTGATCATCAAGCAGCCCCAGCGATCGGATTTATAAACCAGGGACTTACTGCATGAGACACAGAAGAAATTGATGATGTTGAAGAAAAGCTGCAATTATCTAAATTAATGAAATCAGGAAGCCACACCTGCTCCACATGACTCACTCACTGCTCTGGCTCCATCCCCAGATTGAAAAGGTGGATTTAGCAATTAATGGGTTTAACATGGGATGAACGCAGTAAGTTATGTGCATCTAACAAGCTCCTTTGGAGTGTTGTGAGAAGCACAGCATGCATGAGAGATCGTGGCAGTCAATTACTTCCCTGCTTTGGAAGAGAGTCACACATCCCTGGAGGAAGTCCTTGCATTTCAACAAAAGCCTTTTCTCCAGGGAAGGAAGTTTTACAAGCGTAAGTTGGTTAACATAACAGGATGATCAGAGCCACTTCTACCTTTGAAGGCACAGTCAGCCCTTGCAAGCCATTATGGTAGGAATCCTCATTCTACCACCTGGTAAATGTTTTTTTAGAAACATCCAAACCCGAAGTCCTAATGGCTGTAACAGGTGCTCTTCAATAGAGGATGGGTCATATGAAGGGCCATCTCTAGCCATAGAAGACACTAAAGCTGACAGAAACAGCCTTTGCTTTGCTGCCTCCTACTCAGCTCTGGAAAGGCAGACAGGCTGTCCCTCTAACAGGAAGATTTAGGGAATATGGGAGACTGTAGAGTAGCAAGCATGAGTCCTTTAGGGTGTTTACTGTCACTGCCTCAGGTCTGCACATTCCCCCTCTCTTTTCTGGAGCAGTGCCTCATTCTGTGGCACTGCAGGCAGCAGTGCCTCTCCAGCTGTAGACACCACACTTCTGTGGCCGCTGCTGCACTGCTCTGGTAAGAACAAGTCGTTAGGGTATCACCTCACCTCAGGAGATAGCAAGAGTTTTGGTGACAAGACATACAAGCATGAAGCATACTTGCAAGCTCTTGCATGCATACGCAAGACATACATATATACAAGCATACTTGCAAACTCTTGTCCTACTGGGGGACTTCAACCACCCCAACATCTGCTGGAAAAGTAGCACGGTGAGCTGTAGGCAATCCAGGAGACTCCTGGAGTGCATTGACAATAACTTCTTAACCCAGGTAATAGACACCCCTACCCAAGGGGATGCGATACTGGACCTGATAGTCACCAATGCAAGTGAGCTCATCAGTGACGTCAAGATCAGAGGCAGCCTAGGCTACAGTGATCACGCACTGGTGGAGTTCACAGTCCTGAGGGATATGGGACAAGCGAGGAGTACAGTCGGGACCCTAAATTTTAGGAAAGCAAACTTCCAGCTCTTCAAGGAGTTAGTCAGTAGGACCCCCTGGGAAACAGTCCTCAGGGACAAGGGAGCAGAACAGAGCTGGAAGATCTTTAAGGATGCTTTCCATAAAACACAAGAGCTCTCAGTCCCCAGATGCAGGAAATCAGGCAAGGGAGGGAAGAGACCAGCATGGCTGAGTTGAGACAAACTAAAGAGCAAGAGGGAACTGCACAGGCAGGGGAAGCAGGGATGGGTAACCTGGGAAGAGTATGGGGACGCTGCCCACTTGTGTAGGGATGGGGTCAGGAAGGCCAAGGTGCAGCTGGAGCTGAACTTGGCAAGGGATGCAAAGAATAACAAGAAGGGCTTCTACAGTTATGTCAGCCAGAAAAGGAAAGTTAAAGAAAGCGTACCTCCACTGACGAACAAGAATGGTGACCTAGTATCAACAGACAAGGAGAAGGCTGAGGTACTCAGTGACTTTTTTGCTTCAGTCTTCTCTGGTAACTGCTCTCCTCACCCCTCCTGAGACAATGGACAACATACTGGGGACCAGGGGGGTAAAGCCCCTCCTACTGTAAGGGAAGATCTGGTTCGTGACCACCTGAGGAACCTGAACATATATAAGTCTATGGGACCTGATGAGATGCATCCCAGACTCCTGAGGGAATTGGCTGATGTAGTTGCCAAGCCACTCTCCATGATATTTGAAAAATCGTGCAGTCAGGTGAAGTCCCTGGTGACTGGAAGGAGGGAAACATTGTGCCCATTTTTAAAAAGGGTAGAAAGGAGGACCCTGGGAACTACAGCCCTGTCAGCCTCACCTCTGTGCCTGGGAAAATCATGGAACAGATCCTCCTAGAAGCTGTGCTAGAGGACATGGAGGACAGGGAGGTGATTCGAGACAGCCAACATGGCTTAACCAAGGGCAAGTCCTGCCTGACCAACCTAGTGGCTTTCTACGAGGGAGTTACCACATCAATAGACAAGGGAAGAGCTACAGATGTCATCTATCTGGACTTCTGTAAAGCCTTTGACACAGTCCCCCACAACATCCTTCTCTCTAAATTGGAGAGATACGGATTTGATGGGTGGACTGTTCAGTGGATGAGGAATTGGTTGGATGGTCTCATCCAGAGGGTAGCGGCCAACAGCTCAATGTCCAAATGGAGATCAGTGACAAGTGGTGTCCCTCAGGGGTCTGTACTGTGACCAGTGCTGTTCAATATTTTCATCAATGACATTGACAGTGAGATCGAGTGCACCCTCAGCAAGTTTGCAGATGACATCAAGCTGAGTGGTGCAGTTGACATGCTAGAAGGACAGGATGTCATCCAGAGGGACCTGGACAAGCTGGAGAAGTGGGCCTGTGTGAACCTTATGAGGTTCAACAAGGCCAAGTGCAGGGTCCTACACCTGGGTCAGGACAATCCTCAGTTTCAATACAGGCTGGGGGATGATGTGATCGAGAGCAGCCCTGCAGAAAAGGACTTGGGGGTACTGATGGACAAAAAGCTGGACATGAACCAACAATATGCTCACAGCCCAGAAGGCCAACCGTATCCTGGGCTGCATCTAAAGAAGTGTGGCCATCAGGTTGAGGGAAGTGATTCTGCCGCTCTACTCTGCTCTGGTGAGACCCCCCCCCGGAGTACTGCGTCCAGCTCTGGAGCCCTCAGCACAAGAAGGACATGGAGCTGTTGGAACAGGTCCAGAGGAGGGCCACAAAAACAATCTGAGGGCTAGAGCACCTCTCCTACAAGACCAGGCTGAGAGTTGGGGTTGTTCAGCCCTGGAGAAGAGAAGGCTGCGGGAGACCTTATAGCAGCCTTCCAGTACTTAAAGGGGGCCTTTAGGAAAGATGGGGACAGACACTTTAGCAAGGCCTGTTGAGACAGGACAAGGAGCAATGGTTTTAAATCCAGCCTAAATCTGCCCTCCCTTAGTTTAAGAAAGAGATTTTTTACAATGAAGGTGGTGAGGCACTGGAACAGGTGCCCAGAGAGGTAGTGGAGGCCCCATCCCTGGAAACATTCAAGGCCAGGTTGGCCTTGAACAACCTGAGCAACCTGATCTAGTTGAAGATATCCCTGCTCATTGCAGGGGGGTTGGACTAGATGACCTGTAAAGGTCCCTTCCAATCCAAAGCATTCTATGATTCTATGAAACCATGTAATGCCAGTGGCAGGGAGACAGCTTCTGCAGTGACATTATCCAGTTCCCTTCACATGGAGATACTGCCCAGTGCGACAGATAGCAAATGAGAATTATGTTCTCACTGTTTCTTAGAATAATATAGCTAACACTCAAATTTGAAGCTAATACTGACAGGAAGGCTAAAACACGAAGTAAAAGGCATTGAAACCAGAATATCCATCCTGATAGAGCAGGTTGACTTCAGGAACAGGTTTTAGGCTTGTCTGAGCCCTATAGTGTGTTTACAAGCTTCATGAGTTGGATTGCAATTCCTTTGCAAGAACTTCAGAACCACTAAAGCTCATGGAGGGATGTGATTCCATGCAGACTGGACATAATTTTCTTTTTTAGCTCTCTGATATATTTGGCAAAGGCAAACAGGATAATTCCATCTGTAACAAAGGCTACAGCAGAAACTGAGAAAGAAATACAGACTTTAAAAGAACAATGTTTCTTTCTACCCTCAGTGCTTCAGAAAGTTACCAGTCTTCTGAAAATCAAGTTGACTTGAGAATAAGAGTCATTTAACAAAGATGGAGACAAATACGTAGAAACATATCGACAGCAAAGAAGGATGTTTATTAGCATTATGGTAACCCCCAACCAAGCCTGGGCCCTGCACCAATACATAAAAAAGATTGTTTCTGCCAGAAAAAACTTAGAAATGAAGGGGGGGGGAACACAAACGCAATGTAAGATCCTAAAAAAGAAAAACAATTGAGATCACATTTCAAGAGTGAAGTCTCTAACTCTTCCTTTCCTCAGTTGGCTTGAGATGATGCAAAAGGTTGAAATAGACCCTAAGCAGTCCAGTGTTTCTTTGTGAACTAGAATTTCCTTTGCAAGAGAAGCAGAAAAATCATCTATGTTTGGACTATACAGGAAAGGGATGTTTCAGATTCCCTGTTGTTTTAGGTGTTGACTGTCACTATGCCACCTGTGCTTTATCAGGTTAGCGCATACTCTAAATTTACCACCTCATTCACATAATCAGCATCTTGGGGGTAGCGGAAATTATTCCTCTAATGGTTAGTAATCATTCAATTGCCAGACTAAGTTTGCTAATGTACAGTACATAACCTTTTTTTTCCCCTACCATCATTGTCCTTCAGTTTATATACTTGTTCTTCCTCCCTCATGCTTAATCCTCTCTGATGCATTTATTTAGAATAATCCTATCTCCTCTCAGCCTTCAATTTGCAGGCTAAGCCAGCTAAGCTCTTTTCATCTTCTCCTGAAAACACGCACTCCATTCTTCGGTAGTCTCTCTTTGCCCTTCTGCCCATTTTAGCTTCTTGAACTTAAGTGACAGAATTATACAGCACATTCACGTAGCCTTGGACAACAGCTAGTTACCTTATAGGTGCTGCTAACCTCTCCCCAATACACTGCTAGAGTTACATTTGTCTTTTTTCGTGTCAGCTGCACAGCCGCAGGTTCAAGTTCATCCGGAGACTTCCTCCCTTCAAAACTGAGGTCTTTCTCCTCTGCTTCCAGAGGATGTGTTCTCCGATTACAGTAACAACTCCTGCATTAGTCTGTAATGAATGACTTCACATTATTGAGATTAAACTGCTGGTGGGCCATGTTCTTATCTGAAATGCAGAGCAAATCTTGACTCATTTCATTAGCTAAAACGAAGTGACCTCGGATTTCCAGCCATGTAACAGATTCATCTTTAAACAGCCTCCTGGATGAGCTATCTACAGCTACTCTGGAGGCCATTAAAAAGTAGTGTTTATAACATATTGTGTTGCGCATAATGTTCTACAAAGAGAGGGTGCTTTTGCCATGACATATGGCGTACAATGTAAATGAACTCTGGTGTAACAAATTAAAAAGCTTTTATAGCAACCTCTAAATACTATTTATGGCTCCTGAGTGCTACCTAGGCTGGCCACCAGTCAAATAATTACAGTCTCTACACCAAGTGCCAGAGTGCATTTTGTTGACTAACTGCTTCTACAGCAAGCCATGCAATCTATTTCCGTGAGATATACTATCTGCAAACCACCATCCATTTTGACAGCAAAATTGCAAAAGCACAATGTGTTACCAGATGTCATTCAAAGAATGGAGGCTGTAATGAAGTGGCCATTTAAAAAAATGATCTCTGATCATTTGATCTCTCTGATGATCTTTCCTTAACACGCGCAGCTTTTGTTACAGCAAAAGAAACTCATTGTGACGTAAGGCCTCTCCAAAGCTTGCTGAAGTCTCTCACCAACACAGGAACGCTCTGTCCTGTCTATGCATGCTGGAAAAACTGCTGAGTAGGGCTGGCTGAAATATGGCAACTGAAAGTTTTCTGTGAATGAAGGGGTCCAGTTCTGTGGGGAGGGAGAATCTGCCATAAAAAAAGCTTCCCAAAACCTGTTTTTTTGTTTAAGAGAAAAGTCTATTCATTTGCATTAAAAACAACCTTCCAGAAACAAAACCAAACAAAACCACTGCAAATCATCATCAGCTTTCACTTCTGTTTCTGGGAGCTTACTAAAAAAAAAATCTTAATATGACCTCTTTTCATAATTTAAAAATATTTATCTGTTAAATCATCTAAGGGTGTGTGTGTGTGTGTGTGTGTTGTTGGGTTTTTTTTCTTTGTTTTTCAAATCAATGCAATAAGGTACCTAGTAAAATCTGCTTCTTGTTTGTCCCACCCGAGTACAGCAAAAGGTAAGGTGAGCGATGGGTATTCCACAGCTCTGAAAGTGCTCCATTTATCACAGGAAAATTGCTTCTTGTTTTTCTGGCCTATATATATTTAAATACATTTATACTAGCATTGCTATATATCTCCATGCTGATTCCAAAGTGGAAAGCAAGCAATAGACATAGCCCCGTTATTTGAGATCGTGTCTTGTTTTGGGGCACGCATCCTAGAATAATGGCTGCATTGCTTTATTACTGGACTATCCCCCTTAAGCTGTGTGCAAGCCAGGCTTAAACCTACACTACAGCTTTCCACAGTCAAAGGTTTACTGTCAAATGAGCCGTACTGGTTTGTGACAAAATTGCTATGACATTATGACTTGACTTTAATAGGCACTGGCAATACATTCATCAATCACAGATACTATATTTAAGCTGGAAAGCACTTGTCCTACTGTCTGGCTTAGAACAGAATAACAGCATTAAATACCCACATAGCAAGTTGAGAGTATATGTTTGTAGTCTTTCAGTGTACGGAAGTTTTGAAAGCAGTCATTTTCTGGTAAAGACTAGTGAGAGGATGCACGCAGAATTTAAAGCAAGGAAGAAGATGAATGGCAAAGAACAAGGGGTTCTGGATTTTTTCTGCAGGTACTTATTAACCATTTTATGACCTTGTGAAAGGATGGGTTTAGAAATATCTGTGCACAGGACACAAAGTGTTCCGCAATAATTTAGGGAATGGTCTTACCTCAGGTATACACATCCCTTTCTTCCAGACATTGCAATCCCAGACATCCTTTCTAAAAAAAAAAAA
This sequence comes from Mycteria americana, assembly GCF_035582795.1. Classification (NCBI taxonomy): domain Eukaryota; kingdom Metazoa; phylum Chordata; class Aves; order Ciconiiformes; family Ciconiidae; genus Mycteria; species Mycteria americana. The sequence continues at coordinate 13,521,909 of NC_134370.1, forward strand.
TCAAAAAATTCTAAAATGATACTATCAGAAAAGCAGTTTTATAAGGAATAAGGGAGGCAGCAGATTTCTGAGACCCCATTCCAGAACCCTAGCTCAAAGGGAATTAAAAAAAAGGCAATAGTTTTACCCTGTTATTTGTGACTAGCAGGTTTCTGTCAAAGCTAATTGATGCTCCAGGCCAATACTGCACTGTACTTGGGGCCGTGTCTATCACTTAGAACAAAATAGTGTTTACAAAGGGGAAAGGTTCCCACAAATCACAGTCCAGACACACTAGATTTTGAAAGTGTCTAGACAAATAGGACCATCCCTGTGCCAATGTTAATAAACCTTCACACATTCCAGTAAACACTTGGTAGCTCCATCTCTCAGTCAATCTTTTTTAGCTCCTAATGAGAATGCTTTTAACTGTTGGTATTTGACTGTTAACACCAATTCCCTTAACTCAATGTCCCTTTGCCAAGCAAACAGCTTCGGTCTGGCTGTTACACATGGTGGAAATCTACATTTTCCATTATCAGTGACTGCATATATATTTGAAATACTAAAATATTTTAAAAGCTTAAAGAGAAAATATTCTTGGTAGCTGACTTGAACAGAAAAAGAAAAGCATTAACCCTGGCAAGCAAAGATTGAGTTGAAAATAAGGTAATTAGAAACTAAAATTTCTTAGAACACAAGTTTAACAATTAAGTATACGCTCCTTCATATGTTAACAAATGCTTGCCTTTGGAAAGCAGTAATAAAAAAGAGGAGACTAACACCAGGCTTTAATTCCTCTAATACATTGCTGATGACAGTGAATATCATCTCTAAATCAGTGGGCTTGTACCTGAGAAGCTACAATTGTGTATTCAGATAGTTTTATAAAGTAATATTTGTACAATGAATCTATTATATACCTCCTCTCTCTAAAAATGAGGAGGTTATGGTTTTAGATATAATTAGACAATAATATAATATTTAAATAACTTCTCAATTGCTTATTTGGGTTTAAATATGCTGATTTTTAATCTGATTAAGCAACTATGAACAGTTTTCTGTTATTTTGACCAGTGTATTAGCCATCTAATTTGGATCCTGAGGGCAGTACATAAAAAAAATAAGAACTAAAGCTATTTCAACTCCATAGCTGGGATACAGCAGCAGATTACCAGTTACACTCAGAAGACGAATTACCAGTAGATTTTGTCTTCCTTAAATAAATACCAATTTAAGTCAAATAGGTCTGAAAATCACTGCATGCTAAGTAGTTGTATTGCTACCTTTAATGGAAAATTAGCAGTGGGATAAAAAGATGTGTGAAGTGGCTGAGGACATTCTCTCTTTTCACTGGATTAGGGCACTGTGCTTCAAGCATAGTACAGGTATGCTGAAAGGAGCAGAGAAAATCTGGAACAGGAGTTCAAAAGCTACTGCACTGCCAGTGAGAACAGGACTTTACTTAACATTCACATCCATTTCTTCCAGACCTGGCTAATAGACTTTTCAAAGTCCCTAAAAGTTAAGGATATAACAATAATACGATACTGCATTAAAATTATATTTTCTCAGTATCCAAAAAAGTCTGTTTATACAGAGAGTAACTGTTGCCTATTTAATTGCAGGACTATTTATATTGTAAGTTACATCTCATTATAGGTTAAATACACAGTTGCTTTGGATTTAACTTTACGATTTCAATGCAATTATATAATAGACTCAGTTATAAGAAACATATAATTAGTGTATGGGCTGGGAAGCTGGATTAACATTGCAATGTAAATGAAAGAGCCTTTACTGCTCCTGATATTAACACTGAGCAAACACTTAAATTGCTGACAAATTTTCACTTGTTCCTTTGGTCATTATCTGACTTGTTTGTGGACTTTTGTCTTCAGTATGGAAAATGAAGATTTCATGTCACAAAAGCTGTAAATGGCCAGGTGGTGGGACAGCATTAGTACCGGGCTTATCACATGAATCCAGCCTGTGAAATAAACCCAGCCTGCATTGATACCACACCTGTGCTCCACCTTGCAGATTACTGTTCATACATTTTTCTTCACAAAACCCATGTTTCCTTGGGTACCTCCCCTTCTCTCCTAGTGATTCAAGTCTGGTAAGATTTGGTGGCTACCAGCCTCTAGGTGGGCTAGAAATTGCTGTCGGTCCCTGCTGGTATCCTGGTTCAATATTGCCTCCAAGGTGGAGCAGCTACTTCCCCAAAACACCTTCATGCTCCAACACGAAATGCTCATGAAGACACAGCCTGAAGGTCACTGGGCTGAATGTCCACATCCCTATTCCTCCTCTGGAATACCAGTTCCTACCCTAGTGAGCCTTGTTCTCCAGGGTAACAGCTCATTAAACCTCAATCACTGGTTATTTAAGGGAATACCACTGGGCTGTGAATAGTAGTAGCTAAAATAATACATATAATCAATCACCTGTTCCCCAGTAAGGGATTAATTAAATTAATATCTCCCACTTGTTTCAGGACTACCCATTGACTTGACAAAATAAAACCGAATGTATCAAGCTCACTTCAGCTCCCATGTCACATAGTCTGGTTGCTTTGATTAAATTAGCTATCTTATTCATTTATCACAAAAATAAAGATAAGATCCCTTGAATATAACATGACTGAAATTGCTGGGTTCAGATAGAAGTAAACATCAGCCATACCTAAGCCCACTGTCAAAAATAAAAAAATCCAGCAGCAGAACAGCAGCTTGTCAGGTTTTATTTGTAGTTAAATGGAACAGATATAATAAATGTGAATTGTGACAAAAAGGGAATATGTGAGAACAAATAAAGCATTGTTAGTTCTGAAAAGTGTTTTACAGTTGTCTTTTCTCGCTGGCTACTGTGAACTGATTTCTCATTGTCTGCATTTCAGCAACCACACCCCTTAGGTTTTCTAATCTCAATAGCCTAGGACAGCTAAACATACAGGTTTTGTGAAAAAAAAAAATACATTTTGCATCGTTTAGACTTGGTAGGGGGAGGGGTAGGCTGATGTGTCATGCCTGGAAATAAATAGGAACAGCCAAAATTTGAAACCACCTTAACATATATTTCAGGAAAACAATGGTTGCAGCAAATACTTGCAATTCAAATCAACAATTTTCTTCTCTTCTTATGAAAAGTCCCTCCAGCACTTTTCAAAGGATTAGTTATATATTAAAAGAGAGACTTTCTCTACTGGGGTAAACTGTCTTTCAAATATTTCTGATTCAAGCATAAATCCATTTACCTTTCACAGGCTGTTTTGTAGTTCTTTTTGTGGTGCTCATTAATTAATAAACAAACTCTACTGCATTTAAGACAGCCTGTTTTTCACTCAGCCTCCTCTTCTTTCATTTACTGCACTGAGATTTCACCAACTTACCACGAGTAGGTCTGTGCAAAATGGTACAAGAAGAATTCTGAAAAAATAATAATCAGGAAAGCCAAAATGTTTAGAAGTTCATGAAAAGCTCCAAGTAGTCCAAATTATGACAGTTTAGAGATGTCAGTTCGCTCTTGTCCCACACCGGAACAGTTGTCTTTCAAACTCTCATTCAAATGTTGCCATGAGAGTTAATTGTTTCAGAAACACCTGTTTTCTTGCAAAAAAGCACAAAAGATTTTTGCAATTGGAAAAGTGCCTATCAAGTGCCAGAAGTGCCTATCAAGCCCTTGGCCTCTCAAATCTCATTAACAAAAATCTCTCTCAAAATCATGAACTCACACCCGCAGGGTTCCAACATTTGGCTCAAGCAACATGTTTTGAAATTTCATGTTTGGCAAAACCAGATCCAATCACATCTGGCTTTCATATTTCTGGTTATTGTTTTCAGTAACAACCTCTTAACCTCAGAGAAAAAAAAAGAGGCCATGAGATTTTAAAACTCTGAAAATATACATGTTCCTTTCACTTTGATCTCATGCACCTGCATAAACAACATTATATGTGGAAATGCTGGAGATTATTTCTAGCATTTTAAATGTTAAAAAATCCAAACAGACAAAAAAGGAAAAATCTATGAGCAAGGCACAGGAAAAGTTCTTTTTAATTCTCATTTCTGTTGAATTTTCATTTTATGCAGAATAAGATTAGCATCCCAGTTCTCTCTTTTTAATGATGAAGCTGTTTTAACTCTTGTAAGAGACCCCATTTTTTCCCAGTTTCCACTTGGAGAAGGTAGCAGTTAGGATCCTGAAGGCTTGTCCTGTTGCAAGATGGCAGCAGCTACTCCTGGATGGAGAAACTTACCTTTTCCTTTTCAAAAGAAAAACTGAACAAAGAGGGATACATTTGCAACCTAATCTTCCACAAAATGCATGTTTTTAAAAACATGCAGATAAAAAATTTCTCAGTTAAAACTGAGGAAATAAGTATCTGAAAGGTATAGAGAAAGACAGCTTGGCTGGGGTGCACCAGAGGCTTGCAGTGCTACACAGAGCAATGTCTACTGTGCCGGCATTAAATCAGCAGGAAAATGTTCTCTCTTTCTGCAGCCAAAGAGCTTTGAAAGTTAACAACAGAAATTGAATATGAATGCAAGACTTAAGGGGGAGAAACAGCATTTATAAGAATGACCCCTGGCTTATACATGAGTACCTATCACACCTGTTGCTGACAGCTCACCAACTTACATTTATTTTTCAAATGCCCAGGTTTTTTCTGCCTTCATTTCCCCAGTGAGCTCAGAAAGAACACAAAAACCTTTAGAAAACTCGTTTTTGTAAGAGAGACCATAGCTGCTTTCTGGATACAGAGATTCACAGCCAAATTAGGCCAACAGCAGAGAAAGACAAAGGTACAACCCAACAGCCACTCCAGGAAAATGCGTTTTCACAAATAGTCTTGCTTTGCACTCCTGCTTGCAGGCACTTGCAAGCTACCTCTGAGAAGGGGAAAGTAGCATGCAAGAATATTTCAAAAGGATGGGAGGAAGGGCAGGGGAGTATGTCTATATAAACAGTGTTGCTTGTAGTTTTGATAGATTTAGAACTGGGAGGCAACATCTACAACAGTAGAAGAGAGAGGTAATGTATGCAGCTCTCCTTTTATCCGACAAGGAATTGCTGGACATGTAGAGGGAGAAGCAGGACAGCAAAGTACCATATAATTTGAACGTGACATTTGGCAGCTCTCTTGCTCTGAGGCAGGGACACTGGACTGCCAATGTATAATACATCTTCCCAATACGCTGAAGTTATTTTGAATAGCAGAGTGGGTAAGCAAGGACTGAAGGACGTATCTAAGCCTTACCTCACCTGAGCTGTCAGAAGCAAAGCTGCAATAGGATTTTAGTTTTACAGGCGACATCCTGGGCAGATGTGGAGACTAGTATCTTAGGAAGCAACATTTTCACACAATTGACTCCTTTTGCATTAATTGATAAACCAGTTTTTGCTAAGCTTGAAAACTAACCTCCTGAAAAATGTTCATACCAAAAGATTAGACTATGGAAAAAAAAAAATCAGAAGCAACTTGAACAGGAACCAGGTGTTCAAGTAAAGAGAGAATCACTGACACATTTTCTGAGCAAAGCTGGAACCAGGGGAAGTAGGAAGCATTCAGTGGTGTTGGCCCCTGCTCATCACCTTCTGACTACCTTCAACTGGCAGGAGGGCTGCTTTCACTTTTGAGCAAAACAGGAGTTGAAGATGGATGTTGAGAGCCATGGTACACTGCCTCCCCACAGTTGTCCTAAACAAGAGGGAAGCAGTGCCAGGGAAAATAAATACAACCAGCTGCAACAGAGAGGAGGAGATAAGATTTTCCTACCCCAGCTACTCTCTTCAACACAGAGGTAACAGGTGGGGCAGAGGAAGAATTAACACCTCTTTTCCAGATCAACTTGAAGATAACTTCAGGCAGACCTACAAACTGTCATGGAGCACTTTCTAATATCATGCTTGTTGTCTCTTTCCACTACAAAGAACACAATCATCAACATTTTGAAAGGACAGGCAGAAAGTCTTTCCTGTGCTAGACGACCAGAAGAGGAGCAACATTCCCAAGGACCTAGCAAATGTGTAACAGACCATCTCATTTTATGAGTTCTTCCCCCAAAATATGTACTGTAAAGAGAATATGAATACTTATATAGCATGTATTTGTCTCCTATGAATAACACTTCCAAAAAAATGAGACAGCTTACTGGCTAAATTATACCAGGTAGTCATACTTCAGACCTAAAAAGTCTTGCCAAAATCCTATCTATTGATTTAAGGCATGCTCACTGATATCACATTAATTTTTCCCAGCTGTAAGCACTGTGGATCTAAGCGAAGCAGAGAAAGGTTAATCCAGTTTCTCACAAACTCTATCTTACATTTGGCCAGGCAAGTCAGAATTATGTACTGCTTTATAAACTATCCATGCATTCAAATCTTCGTTACCCCAGCATGGAAAATTTTGTTGTTAATAAGAAAAAAAAAGCTGTTGAAGAGGACCAGTATGGCTGCCAGGATTGCTTTTGTACCTTTTTCGTGGGTTCTTTACATGTGATTTTTGCTTCACGCAAATAAGTGGAGTAGGTATAGTGAGTGCATAGGGCTTTCCAGGTACCCCAGGCAGTGGAAAAAAGGTATTAGTAGAAACAACAGTTCCTCTTAATAGAACTAGTAAAAAAGTTGGAATGTTCTTTCACTATTCTTTGAATAAGAAAAGGTTGCATTTAATACCTGCTGCCCTTTTCTGAGCAGAGCTGTGGACCTCCTCTGAGCTGATAATGACTTTGGTACTCTCATAGCTTCTTCCTTCTCAGTCATTCAAGACAGAAAGTCCCATTTTCAGCAATTTCAGAAACAGTGATCTGAGAGCACAGCAGTGAGGAATGACTCAATTACTCAGACCAGCTGGTGACACATGCAAAGCAAATGTATCTATCTTATTAAAAAAACACCTTAAAGTTCAATGAAAAACAAAAATTTTATTACTTTCCTTGGGAATCTCCACTTTATTGGATATAAGCATATATCAATTAATGATAATGGGAATTACGTGTATACAAAGTGGAAGAACAGGACAATAAATATTTTACCAATTCATTGTACTTTTTCCAGAACATATATCATAAATATATATATACACACTTTACAATTAATTTTGTCTGACAAGACAAGCTACCTATTGCTTTTTCCTTGACTAAAATTGCAGTTTTGAGTTTAAAAAGACAGTAGTTTGTCTGCTAACTAGAATATTAGTAAAGGGCTTTTTTTTTTTCCTTTTAATTGCCTGGATAACATCTTCCTACTACATTCCATGATTAAAACAGAGCTCTGATCACTACAGTACCTTTGGTGAGAACATGCTAGCTCCTCTAGCAGCATGAACCCAGGAAACACCAAAAAGACAAAACAGTATCCTTCCACATGATAATCAGTGATAACAATGTCATACAAATTTCAGAAGTTTCCTACTCACTGTGAAATGACAGCAACAGTTCTGAGGAAGGAAAAACAGTCCTTGGCACGACACAAGAGTTTTCTAGCAGCCACAATCTGACTCAGAGTCATAAAGGTCTATGGAGAATTGGTTGGAAGATCAAACAGTATTTTGCAAAAATTTCCCAGCACATTTATTCTCCTCCAAATCTCTTTTCTTGAGGAGACATCAACAGGGTTTATTCTCAAAAAAGTGATTTGGATGCTAAAGAGTTCTGCAAACTGTCACTTTTTTATTATTTGACTTGGTGATGAACTGAGCTGAAATCCACCATGACTACGGAGAATGCAAGTCTTTGCATCACCTCAGGAAAAGAGCAAGGAATGAATTGTCGAACTGACTCCTCAAATGCTGGATGCATTTGAGTCTTTAATACTGAAATTATTATCTGGTCCTGAAACAGACCTTCCGCCTCCTGCACACCTAGCCACTCCTGGGACTACAGGAAGGGGTTACAACTCTTGCTCTTTCTCCATCTTATCTCAAGGGGGAAGCAATTAGAATTTATTGACCTTCTTGATATTCAAAATCACAGTCAAAGTGGAAAGAATAAACCCCCCCTTATTCCATCACTCAGCAATGACTATGATGACATATCCCCTTCCTTTACATTGTCTATGCCGTCTATGCAACCTAAATAAATAAGAACCAGAGGATGAAGTCTACTAGGAACAGATGAGAGTAGAACTGTTGGATAAAAATGCATCTGCATGAGGAAAAGTACTGTGCCTGAAAGAGGCCTCCATATGGAAGAAAAACAAAGATCTTTTGCTAAAATGAAGATGGATTTGCCCTGTTCATATGGCATTTTTCCATAACCAAGACTGAATACTATAGTGTTTTAGATTAATTCATTTTACAGCTAAACCCCACTGTTCCTAACTCAGCGCTATTTGCTCCTCAGTCACCACACAATATTGATCCTGGGAGGATTTTCTACCTGCAAGGTCATTTCTGACTGACATACTGAGCCACTTCTGCATGAACTGCAGCCTTTGGCCCATCTAGGTTCCAGCAATCTTTTGGAAGAGCTTTTGTCAAGTATTAGCCACTGAGTAGAAACTTTTCTAATTCCTGGACTTTAGGCAAGAAGTCCTGGTGTGTTGAAACAATGTACAAGAGCAGCAGGCTTCACAAATCCAGAGCAAATTTTGCTTATTCTCTGATGAAAAAGGGACACCAAGGCAGCAGCAGCTCCTTAGAACAGTTTTTTTTCTCCCAATGACAGGAAGATGCTGTTTCCTAAGGGCAGCAGCTCTGCATGGCCCCACTGCAGCTGGACTCACACACTTATGTCCACCTAGAATTAGTCTCCATCATACCTAAAGGGATTCCCAGAGAGATAAGCAGCATGTGCAAGTCTGCAAAGATATGTCAAAGGCATGAAGGATGGCTCAAAGGCAAGACGGAGATCACTGCAAAGTTCTGGGAGCTACAAAATGAATTTTACAATCTCTAGTGAGTATCTTAAAAGCAAGGGAAACAGTGACAGGAGAAGGTCCCTGCTCACAGTTCCATGGCAGGAGCAGGAAGGTCACACTCAGCAGCATGAAAAGGCAGAAAAATAATCAAGAAATCTTTCCCAGCAACAGAAATGGAGTTAGCTCACTTCAACCCTTTGTTCAGAAAAAAAGAAAAAGAAAAAAAGAAAGGAAAAAGGCATTCTTTAGAAAAGAGAAGCAAGTAATTCCTGCCATAGTTCCCCACACTGCTCTTTGCATCAGAGCACTTTGAGGAAGACACTTTTATTTGCTCTGCTAAACAAGGCAATGAAAACATATTCTCAGCATTGGTCAAAAATTGTGGGAGGTGTAAATTGTTTCTAAACCATGTGTAATTCTCAGCCTTTGGAAAGCAAATACTGTTTTGAAATAAAAAGACAGTGTTTCCCTAGCAAATCTTCCCTTTTTCTCAGCTTCCTTAGGGTTTTTATTTTTAAACAGGAAATAGAGAGAAATGAGAGAAAACTATTTTGAAAAAGTGTTTCCACCCCAACGAATCCCACCATAGTTTGAAAAACATATCAGAGTATTTTACAAGGGGATAACATCATTATTTTTCTTTAGCCAGTATTCTCCCACCATCATATGCTGTTTTAGACTTACACGGGCCAACTACCACAGAAGCTGAAATTGGTTTTGATCTGTGCAGTGAGCTTCTGAAGCCAGAATTAAAATATGTTTTTGCAAGGAAGGAGATAAGTCACTGACAACTCAGTGGAAAAAAATACACAGTGGTTTTCAATAAGCATAGTAATGACCTTTGGTAAAGGTTCCCAGATGCGTACAAATTTGAGATCATTATAAAGAAAAACACAAACAACAGCCGAAACTCAAACTGAGTCAATGACCCAACAAAAATTTATTTTCCCAGTTAAAGGTGACTGGAAATAACTCCTATAGGAAAATCCAGAATAGCTTAATTTGACAATTAGTTGTTAGGAAAATATATATATATTAAATCCATTGCAAGGTTCCAGACAGTTCAAGGGGGCAATGCTTTCCTTCAGAGCCACCCACTAGTAGAACAGATTCAGATATCTTCTCTTTACCATGTAGAAAACACGTAATCTGTCTGTAACAACTGCTATTGCACCATTGCAGAATACATAAACTTGTAGGTGGTGGCAACTCCCACGCTTTTTGTCTGTTGGGGATTCAAACAGAAAATTTTGTACTAGGCATGTTTGTGGGCAGCGGGGAGCACAATGGAGATTTAAGAGAATAATATTGTATGAGAAAAAGAAAGCAGAAGCTACTCATTACAAAGACAATCCTAATAAAATGAGAACATTTAGTTGCTATGCACTGGGAAAAAAAAGAAACCCCAAAACCCATGTCATTACCTTGCAAAAGACTTTGTAACTTTCCTGGATTGTTTAGCATAAACTACTACCAGCCCGTATCTGCAAGCTTGGGGTGACCAGAGAAATCCCCACCAAGGACTAATGCGCAAGGGCAGGAACGCACCATTGCTCTACAATGTGTTTAAGCATTAGCAAATCCGAGTATACCTGGGAAAATGGGTTAAGTATTGCAGCTTGTCACAGCAAACCCTCACAGAGACCTCCATGTTATGAAGGGTGAAGCCATGGCAAAATCCAGGGAGCTCCTGCCCTCTCTGGGCCAGCCTCACGCCCACAGCGAGCCATCTGTCGTCAACTAACACAAGCACTTGCTTTCCTTCCCACACCCTCAGTCAGCAGAACTCATGAAAGGTCTTGTGGTGCTCAGTCTTGTCCTGTCATGCTGTCTGGCACAGGGATTTGAAACACGGCCACAATCATGTCACTTGATATCACTCACAGGAAGACATGCCACCAAAGGCAGCTAAACTGGTACTTCAGGCATGATCAGAAACATGTACTTATCAGCAGGATAAAAATACTGCTGCAAAATAATGGACTCCTACTTTTACTTAAGTGCTGAAGACTTTATATTCAAAGCAAAATGCACTGATCCCATAAAAGAGCTTTTGTTCCCAGTACTTGGTGGGGTTTTATGCTTAAAAAACAGTATGGAATTCACTGTGTAACAAGTTGTGCATCTATACAGACTTGCTCAAACCAGGCTGAGGGAGTCTTTCTTTCAAATTTTAGGCACATGCAACCTTAGTGACTTAAGAACTTATTCATGACTTGTATCGAAAAGCTGTCACCTCTGAAGAGTGTCCCAACCATCAGACAACCTTCCATATTGAGGCAGAGCTTACTTTAAGGAGACTAATTCATTTTCATTCTGCATCTAACTGGAATATCTGAAACCTCTATTTTCCATGGAGTTCAGTCAGTATTTTCAGTCCACTTCTAATCCAGTCCTGATCTTCATTCACTTCCAATGTAACAAAGATTTCTTTTCCTGACTCTTAACTAACCAGAGGAGTGGAACTTATTTACATCAGTAGAAAACATACTCTTCTGTGTTCAGCTAAAATATGGTGCATTGTTATGCTTCCAGTAAATAGATACGGTCCATTTTGCTTCAATAGTAAAGGAATGTTCTTTTCACTGGAATGAAGGTGCTGATAATTGGCCCAGCGTATTTCCTTCAGGCATCTGTTAAGCTAATTACTGCTTAAGCTTACAGTCCTGCATTTTTTCCCCTACTCTGTGACGGATGTTAGGAAAAAAAAGCTGCTAAACAGAACTTCTTGTTTGTTTTAACGTAATGATGGTCATGACAAACTCTTTATTGTTTGATTATTTTCTGGTCGAACTATCCACAGAATTAAGATTGCCAAATTTTAATTTTACAGCAGCTTATAGCTGAATGAAAATTTTAATTGGCTGCTTGGTGTTTTAAAGCAATAGATTAATCTTTGTGAATCATCCTAACTGGCAGGTTTTAGTGATCCACGTAGTTTACTTACATAATTTATTTATTTGTATTTGAAGGAAAAGTCCATATGAATGCCGTTATGTGAAATTTCCATGTAGCACAATAATTGCAGGCAAACTTATGCCTTCAGAAATTGATCTTCTAGAAGATTTGCGATCACAACAGAATACTTTTGACAAGTCTATATTTCTTTCCTCTTCAATAAAAATGGACTTTAACTTAAAGCACAGTATTTAAGACATTACCAGCTGACTACTGAACACAACAGGAATTTTATCTGAAGAAAGCACAACATAAAAACTGAGGTCAGAACTTAGTCTACTCTGAAGTCCTTTCACATGCCTGTTTTACCAGAGACATTGCGAACGAACAGCAATTGGAAGTGGCACTGCTGCTTTCGCAGGGCGCAGCCCATCGCACTCTGGTTGCACAGCCCAGACCCCCACAGCCCCTGGGCTTAGCCTGGTTGAAAGACTGAGCTAACGTCAGCGAAGCATCACCAACCCTATAACATGGGCACCCCAAGTGTGTAATCAACAAAGCTTGTCATTATTATGAGTAGCCACTGTGGGAATTGTACTCTGCCTCTCTATTTCTCACTCCCCCTCCCAGTCTCAAAGGTGATGAAAAGCTCGTGAACTCAAATGTCAGGAATGCCAAGCTGATTATTTTATTGGTGATGTACTGCAATTACCTCTCCTCTCTTTCTTTAGGTCTTCGGTGTAAGAGCTTTCAGAGTGCATTGCTGAACCCTTGGAAAAAGAGGACTCACAATAGATGGCTTTTCTCCTGATGCAGGCAACTAAGAAGGAAACCATGTATGACAAATGCTGATTTGGCTAAGCACGAATCCATTATTACATAAATCAACTTCATGTTGTTTATGCAGTCGGTATAAAAATTCATTTACAGATTTTATTTAACTGGACATTTTATTCTGCTTAGTGAATAGCAGTCTGCCTGACCTTACATGTACTCTGCAAATGCAGGCCAGGGAGTGGTCTTGTTAACAGGACAAAAAAGAACATCTATTTCTCCCTCCACCCCTTGAAAATATATTCACTAGAGCATCCTCATCCCTCATGGATTTCATTAGTTCTGGGGATGATATATTAACTGCTTTTACATCTCTGGATCCCACCAAAGGAACCAGTTTCGCAGATCTCATAACCCCAGAATTTTAAGAACTGACGTAATCAAAACAGATTTCCAAAGCTGAAAAATTTAGTCAGAGTTCCCATTAATTTAAATGGCTACTATATTCTAAATACTAAAATCTAAACTTTTTTAATTGCATCCCGGTCCTGAAGCGGAATTGTACAACAAGAAACTGATTTCATGTATTTTCTCAGTAATGTTTAGCCTTCCTTTTAAATGAGTACTTTAAAAATGTTTTTCATCTTTCAAAACAAGATGCTCAGGACATTTGTTTTCTTTGCTATGCTGAAAAGCAGCATTCATGTGATGACTTTATTTCTGAATTCTCTGCACTACTTTAAGTCTCATCTATCAACGAGGTAAGTGATAAACAGAGCCCATGAAAAGAAAAAAACCAACCCTTGGCAGGTAGAAGTGAGTGAAGAAACAGTTCTCAAATTATATCAAAGCAGATTTTCAAAATGCCCAGCAGCCATCAGCTTCCAGCATTTGCAAATGCAGCATCTGGTCACCTATTTCCAGGCCTAATTGGGAGTCACTGAGGGTACTGTGATCTGGATATAAAGATCTTTTTGAAGTTTGGTCTGTATTTCTGCTTAAAAACAGCTATTTTGGCTTGCAAAGTCAGCATTTGCATATTGTTGAGTATGTGGAATGCCAGTCTCTTTCCAGTTCATCTTGTAGAGTCCTAGAGACAAATCCTATGTGAATTTTAAGGCTGTGCTTTCTGCCAGTGTTTACGAGGCAGGAGGCTGTCACTGCAGTTTATACCGCATCTAATCAATGCTCAGGGAAGAATTAAAGTGGTTATAGTTTGCTATTAAAAAGACATGGGTGGCTAGATAACTTTGATCTTGGAGTCTGCTTAGCCCTGGCAAGGAACATCATTAAAAGCATGCTGCCTTGGAATTTCAAACTATATTTTTTAAAAAGTGACTGAGATTTCCCTCTTCTCCCCACCCGATCAGAAAAGCAAGAACCAGCACTGTCAAGCACTGGAGATAAAAAAGCATGGTTTCCTAGGAAAGCTTGCAGCTATAGAAGCAGAAGTTTGTGGGATAGCTTCATTTAAACAAGTTTCAAACCACGTGCATAATGCCAATGCACAGCACCACCATAAGCAATAAAAAAATACAGATTGACCCTTCTTCCCTAAAACCACCAAAACCAAACTGCTGCATCTTTTCCTACAGGCAGGTATGAGGGAACTGCTGGAGTAAACACAGCCCTTCACAGCCTTACTGACTTCATTTGTGCAATAGCTTTTAGTTCAAAGCAGCAGGGTCTGGCCTTACGACAGCACTCATCAGTCAAGCCAGGGAATTATGCATGCAGTCAAGCCAAGGTGGAGCACAGGCAAACAAGCATTTTCTGTCTGAGCTTCATAGGACTCTTGCATGTTGTCAAGCCTATTCAGCAAGAACTCCTCTGATCTTCCCATACCAGAGCAAAATCTGCCTTTTGATCACATACTACTGATCCAGTTTTCCAGGTGGGCTCAGTGAAGCATAGGAGATATCAGGGAGAGGGAGGGAGGGAAGGACCAGAAAGGGAACAAGTGGCAAAAGCCAGAAGGTAATCCCTTGTGACATGCTTTATATTTGGCTCTTCCTGTCCTTCCTACCACCTTCAGCTTCTACAACCAGAATTCAGTTAAGCCTTGTGGAGTGGTGGTTCTTATTATTAACTTTATAGATTAAGATTTTCAGATGTCAAGCACAGGATATGAAAGTAATTGTTGCTTATGAAGGGACACACATAGTTTAAAACTTGTATTGGTAGAATAAACTGCACTTTAAAGATACATCAGTTCTTTTTGTGGAGGATAAATTACATGGATTACATGTGCAAGACAAACCATTCTTTTTAATCCCTAATCCCTAAATTTGCAATTGCATTTTCATATTATATACAGACTCAAGGGGCATCCTGTTTTATATGTAATCTATACATTGTTTGAGGTATGGGCAATTTCCTTTGGTCTCCTTGTACTGCAGTCAGCACAATAAAGTGCAGGTTCAGAGCTACAGCTCTTAAAAAGACCATGACAAAATAACAGACCACTGAATGTCTTGCTTGGGAGTGTGTTAACAAGTCCGGTCTTGAATCACACCAAGCATGCAATTATGAAAAATTTGTCAGGGCGGCTAAAAGCAAGAGTGGTTTCAGCCAGCAGCTCTCAAATTGGAGAACACGTGGACTCATCAGCACAGCAGCAGCCGGCTGGCCACCCAGCAACTGGCCGGACACCGCCACAGCCCAACAGTTTGACATACAACCCTGTGCACATCCCACATCACCACATCCCCACTCTGGCAGTAACAGGTAACCCGTCCCTGCATAAATAGCAGCTTGCAAATCTACAGAGTAATATGCAGTTGTGAATATTTCCTTTGACTAATCCTATGATATGATAGGAGCATTTGCTGACCTGAGTGTAACATGGCAGTACAGATCTGCACCCATAAGCAGAACAGGAGGCTGACATATCAGAGTGACACAGCAAACATCTGAATAACTAAAGAGACACAGCTCATCACTGCATAGATCATTGTTTGGAAATTAAAAAAAAAAAATCAGTCTTCTCTGTTTAGTCCATGCTATTTTCTAAGCTAAGTGAACTAAAAGTAATGAAGTAGCCACTAATAATGCTAAATAAGGTCCAAGTTCAGCAAGGTGCTATAGCCAACTGCATCACTACTGGGTGTGCAGTTCCTGAAAAAAGTATTAACGAGTATCGTGGGCTTTTTCCAAAGAAGCTTTTTCTATCATTGTGGTATGACCATGTTTCCACAGCATTTTATCACCTCAGTCTTTAGTAGATTGCTAGCACTTCCACTTGTTCTGAGGGATTTAATACACAATGGCACCTTAGCCTCCAATGCAGCATTATACCTATAAGCCAATACAGGCTGGTATACTCTTCTGATATGAGCTGGGACGGTATCAAGACTTGGGTAGCGTTTTACCCTTTTACACATATGGAAGTGAGGGACAGGTTTTTCCTGGGACTGAGAGCGCCTGAGTGGGAGAACCAGTAGCAACATAAAAGAAGCTAACACAGCTCCAGAAGATCAGTCAAAGCAGCAAGCATACTGCATGCAGCAAGCAACATTTGAAAGGCTTTTGAGAAAATAGCTGCAGTTTCAGCTACCACATCAACTGGATGTCCCCCCCAGCCCTAAAACACATGAAATAAAATACTTTTTTACAATGTGCCAGGAAAAGAACTGAAACAACTATCAGAATGAGGGTGCATCTTCCTTAGCAATTTATTGTGTAGTGTCAGTGCTTTTCTGACACAAATCTCCTTAGGGTCTACTTTTGAAGTGCTTTAGATTGTGCTTTGCAGGTCCCCCAGCTGGACCCTCCCCAGAGAAACCCATGTGGAAGCTACACACCAGCAAACCTACCAGTCAGGCAAAGATCATGAATGTAATATCCCAAACCTCAGTTTGTAAAATAAGACTTTGAAATAAGTTTACCAGTCTAGCCCTAGGTGACACAAATGATCACTAAGGGATGACAGGTCCTTGAACTGTGCTGCTTTGCTCTACAACACCTCTTGTTGTGCTAAACTGTTTGCTATTGCAGATACTCCCTGGGGATCCTACAGGAAAATATTTCACAGCAATTATTTGATGCTGCAGAAATTACTCCTGACGGCTAGTCTCAGAGCTGTATCTCCAGTGCATCCCTCCAGTATTGGCCCTCCTATTCTAAATCCCTGCATTAACATTTCTGTTAAGCCTTCTACTGTTTCACTTATGTTTCTGGGGAAGAGCTTCTAACTTTGTCAAGCTAGACAGTAAAGATTTGCATTCTAAGATGTTAAAAATGCAGTGTAACTGTAGACATGGAGATCTACATTATATACCAGAGCTTTGTTCTTCCACCAAGTGACCCCAGCAATCTCTGCATTCTGGCACTGCTGCTCAGGAAAATGGATCTTAGGGACAAATATCTGAATCCAAGAGTTTCCCACAGAAGTTGTGATTTTGCTTCAGATTAGGGCAGATGCAGTGATAAAATACATCTCTTCAGTCAGTCTCTTTGATAACCTTGGTTTTTTTATCCCCAGAATAGAGTCAGAATTTTTTGTAGGGTTTTGTTTTCACTTTCCCCCCCTCTGGTCTAAGATGAATTGATTCTTTTCTAGGACCTAAAAAGACTAAAATTTCATTTCCCCACCCACAACAGACTCTGCACATCATATCTCAATACCTGCAGCTAGATTTTCAAAGAAAGTGGAATATATAGCATGTTCGACTTTTAAAGAAAGAGCTCATAAATTCAGAGCTTATATAATAATGGATTTATTCTAAAAACAGATATTGAAGACAACAGCCAAATCATATGTCCTTATTTTAGCAGAAGAAAGTGGATGAGAAAAGATCCTTCACAAAGAGAATAGTGAAAAAGCTGATTTGAGAAAGCTCTGGGGGTCCTGCTTTGTTGCTTACTGGGAGGGGGAGTTTGGAACACATCAATCCTTCCCTTTCATTGTGCTTCCATGAAGAGTAGCTCAGGCCCTCCATTCACACCTCAGCTCATTCACCTTTGTTTCTGTCTGAAAATTAAGATATTTACACATAACTATTGCTCCATCAAAGTCATCAGGTACTACTGCTAACTCTGAATTCAGTCACATATCCAAAAAGGAAACAGGCCAAGTATTTATATACCTATGTTTCTGCAGCACCTGTGACTCTTAATTGAAGACTAGACCCCCTTGCACTAGCTGGTGCAAACAGCAAAAACCAGAGCAGGTTCTTGTCCCCAAGGGTTTGTCAGAGAAGAGACACCAGGTAGGAAATACAATGGAAAGTATATGAGCACCACAGAAAGTTCTTCCTTAAGCCATGGAAAGTATGTCTGCATAAACATTTTCTGAGCAGCACGTAGTTTCTGGTAAGAAGATTAGATTGGTCCTTCCCAAGACACTAGGAGGTGGTTCTTTCCTGCAGAAGAGTATTGTTCACATTTACTGAAGGTAACCACCTAGAATTGTGATAATGGACAGGTTGTATAGATACAGGTAGTAATAAACTACTACAGAAATACATTGTTTCAGGGCTAGAAATCACCACTACCATTTATAAATTGGCAGGTTCTTGCCATCACGTGAGGCTTCCCTTTTACCTCTCACCCCATCACCCTGCTGTTCCCTCCAAGCTCTGTCCCTGTCACGAGGCTAAGCAGGTAGTTAGCAAGGGAGGTCTAGGTTCAGGATAGCTCGTTAAGTCAAGGCAGAAATCACAGTAGCTTGCATGACAGCATAAAGGAGCATTTTAGGGTTTGTTGATTCTTGCATTGTAAAAGGTATTGATCATGGGTTGTGGAACAGGAAATCATGCTTCAAGTGCAATGGGTATAATATCAAGTGCAATTATCCTGGAGAAAATATGGGGGATTGTGTATTAAAGCTATTTTGTTGTAGCAGCTTGCCTTCGAACTCTTCCACAGCATCAATTGCTATGCTCGGAATGCAGTGAACTTTGTTTCTCTGAGCCCTCAATTGGAGAATTTGCCTTTTTCCTTTTAACTCTTCTTCCCAATTCTTTTGTATGCTTGCCTGCTGAAAAGGTTGTTAAAGGTGAATTTACAGGGAGCCTGATCAAATCAGCCTTCCAAAGGATACATAGCACCCAGCAAATATTTTCTTATTACAATAACATTACATAACCATTTCCACACAGGGAAAAAAGGCTCCCATTTCAAGCTGAGCTGTGGCAAGCGTACCCACATCTCACACAGTTGACCTGCATATATAACGTGTGTGCACAACTAGCTATTCTAAAGAGAAAAAATAGTCCAGTCAACACAGTACTGTGCATGAACTTTTCTTCCTGCTTAAAACACAGCACCCCAAAACACATGCTTTGGGTGCAGCAATCACCAGGCATCTGTAAGCTGGCCCCCAGAGACAAACATATTGTTTCCTACATTGTATAGACAGGAAAATTAAGGTTAAAAGTGTATAAATGAGAAAGTGAAGAACCAAACTCAACCTCTAGCTATAGCTTAGAGTAAGGCAAATAGAAATAAAACTCCTTAAGAGTGCTTCCTCAACATTCATTATAACAAAATCTCATTTGAGGAAGAAATTATTCCAACTTCTATGAGCTATGACTAAGGATGTGCAAGTGACATCACTGTGCATTTCTTTTATGGCACTGATTTTTAAGATAATCCATCTATTTTCAAAGATTTCACAGTACTGAACAGTATTAATAAGACTGTTCATAAATCTCTGAAGTAAATTGAAACACAAGCTTGCAAAGAACAATAAGTGATCCAACAGTCCCCTGACATCACATGAAACCACATACGTCCCTTTTCATGACTATTTCTTACCTATCAAATCTACTTGCTTACCCTTACCCATCTCCCTTACTTTAGAACATCAGATCTCTAACAGACATAAATCTCTCTCCCAACCTAGATTTATGAGCAGTTATCTTGTACCTACCATGCTCGCTTGTTTGCTTGCTCTTTCCTTCCTTCCTTTCCTCCCTCAGCTGTAGCCAAGCACAAAAGGTCTTAGCTAGCAACACCTGAAATTTATAGCCTCCTAGTTCCCATAATACACTGGAACACAAGGTAAGGAACCTATATAAGCCTCCTTTCTTAAGTGCTTTTCTATTTTTAGTGAGAAAGACATGTTTAGAGAAAGGGTACATGTTATGTTGGAGTTAAGACTACAGCAAGTTTTGTAAGATCTTTTAAAATTCAACACTTCAATCAAGCAAGGTCTTACAGAAAACGTTGAAGGTAGTGAGCTAAGGGATGATGGAAGGGAAAAGGGCTAGTAGGTATTTACTTCAGCTGTAAGATGTTAAGAGATGAACAGCTCAGGAAAGCTCAATCTTGATTTTAGGCTACCAAGTGATTTTATAAATAGATATCAACTTATTTTGAAAATCTCATGTTTTAGGCTAGAATGTACCTACCTACTGGTTACTACTAGAAAGGTGTTTTTCCTAGCAGCAGGGTAATCTACAGTGTTATCCTTAGAGATTACTGATGCTGCCTATTCTCCTTAGAGGTAGTAGTGTATTACTGCAGGAAAGCTGGTGATCCAGGTTTCTCACAGCTTCCTATAAAGAGAGTGTTGATATTTGTAGTGAGGTTGCAGCTGTGATTGTTTAAGAATTGGTATTTTATAGCTTAGAAAAAAGTCTCTATGTTTAGGGAATTGAAATGTTCATCACTGATTATTTCTACTGGTACTTCTTATTAGGTTTGTTCTCTTCTTGCAGTTTCTTTTCACAAGAGGAGCCTCAGGGATCTTTGTCAGGAATATTGCTCCCTGTGGAGGGGTTAAGGACCAGTTCTCAAGCCCTAGCAAGTAGATTTCTAGTATATGAGGCAAAATGCTTTGCAGAGCCCTTTTACTCTTGCTAGTATCTGATTGTATCTAGCAGAACTTTGGCAATCTTCATTCTATTTCCTTTATTATTTAGCTTCAAGGGTGTGAGGGGATATGCTAAAAGAGAGAGACTGAGTAATACCCATTTTGTAACTACATAGTCATATTCATTTCCTCTGTGTTTGAACCCAAGGGTTTCTGGGGCTTATCTTGTGTGTTTAGGTTTGGCAGATGTCCATATAATCAAATTCTCCATTTTCATGAGTTCTTCGCAGCCAAAATTTCATGTGGGAGGGAAACAATAAGGAGACAAGTGACTGCAATCTCTGTCACACATATGCCACTTGGCAGTGCCGGATCGCTTATGACCAGCTTATTTGGAGGCATAGGAGGGAAGACTGACAAACACAAATCCACAGCCTAACATAATTGAGGTAAGTGACTTTGTACAGACAGCAGGATAAACTACACTTGTATCTTGCTTAGTAGTAATAGTCTAAGCATCCTCAGCAAGCACTCATTGGGGACAGGAATTCTCTGTAGTCTGTAGTGGATTAGCCTGAAGGAATGTAAAATACTGTACCTGCCTCCTGCATGTGGTGTAAGGCTTAATAAATATTTGCAACATGGTTGAAGAGTCTGGAAGGAAAGGGGCTATTATGACTGTGAAGTGTTGTTATCAATGTAATGTGCTAAAAATATTCATTTATCTGCCTCTGATAAACTGTCTTGCTAATGAGCTATTTCACAAATATCTAAATGAATTCAATGTAAAATGATTTATTGTCAGGCTTGCAATAAAGAAAATATACACATGTTCCCCAAGAAACAAACTCTTATTCAAGGAGCAATCTTTGGCAAGGTTCATAAGTTCTGTTGTTACTTTAACAACTCTTTTTTCTTCTGCCAAAGCAATGTGTCAAAATAAAATAAGATACAGCCTGTATTTTTTTTTAAATACTTTATTTCCTCATGTATTGACTGTTTGAGGTAAGGTAACTTCAATTGTCCTGCAGTTTTAATGCAATTAAAATTAATATGAAGGTCAAACATGTGGAAACTTATCTTGAAAGTCTGACATGCTGAGCTGACTACACAAAATACAGGATATATTGGCCTTATTTTTTTTTTTTTAGTTTGATTAAATCTGGAACCAAACCCCTTTAACTGGAAATGCGCATGTAAAATCTGAGCCTCAAAGGCCACATTGCCATCTCTGGAAACATGTTGCAAACATATCATAGATCTAGGCTTCAGAGGGCCTTACCCAAGTGTTTGATAAGGTAAAGCTCTCCATCTAAGTTATTGATTGTAATTTGAAAGAAAATCTTGAAAATAGTTGATGCTGTATGTGGCTGGACATGCCTCAGTCCACACCTAAAACAAGTCAGCACTGGGAGGGGCCTGGAAAAGAGGTGCTAGGTTAGTCCATAACAGATAAAAACATGTAGTTAACTCAGATTCAGCAAGCTAGTGGTGAAATTATGCTGCTATGTGTTAGTCATAGAATTTTGTCAGCTTATCAGTTACAGAATCTATTCAGAAAGGCAGATTGTTTCCCCTCGTGTGTAATGTAGAGGTTTCATATTTTCTACTATTTTTTGCCTACAGATGTGGGAAGTTATGAAACCAGGGACCCATAAAACTATGGAAAGGCTGAGTTGGTAAGTAAAGTACAGAGAGTAAAATCTAGTTTCTTTAATTATTTTACATTAAGCTATTTGGAATAAATTTTGGCTCTGAAAGGATCAGAAAAATCACTGGATACTGCCTTTAAATTCTTTGATGGGACTCTTTTGTGGTAAAAAAAAATCCTATGTAATTGAGGGTCATAAGTGTGTTTAAAAAAAAAAATACCTAGAATTTTTTTTTGTTTGTAACAGAGCAAGGAACTTGTAACACTCAAACTCCAGTCACCCAGATTTGCAGCAGAACTCTAGTGTACATGCAAATACTTTCTCAGCTCTGGCTGCCATGTGGGTGCAAGGTTGATACTGAAGTGTGGAATCTCTACAGAGCTTATAAGGAGGAAAAAGTTGAGGATACAGCAATTGTAAAGCATAGCTAGTCCACAGCTCTTCTGAGGAAGTATCTTGTCTGATAGTCTCATCTAACATGAATGAGAAGATTACCAATTTACAACATTAACTGGCTGATATTTTTTACTAGTGCTCTATGAGAGTAAATGTCAGTTGTCACAGCTGGTATTTTTCCCAAACATTTTTCTTCAATATTAGTGTCAATTTCATTTACCATTTACCCTGAAAAACACATTGGAAATATTTGCATTGGTCTGAGTCTCAGCTGGTAAAAATGGCAGCAGTTCCACTGATGTTAATAGAGATATGATGAGCAAAACTAGCTAGGGACCAAGTTTCTTAATGCTATATCCCACTGCACTCCCGTAGTTTGCTAAACCATGTTTAATATCCTGCCACAGCCTATTGCAATAACTGTGAATATTGGCCAGTTTCAGAATACTGCAAATGTATTATTTATATCATCAAATGTCTTTTATAAAATACAAAGCAAATTGTACAGACAACCTCCATTATTTCCTTGTGGCTGGAAGGCAAATATCTCACTTTCTTTTAACAGAATACAACTTCCATTGATTTATAGCTTTGCAGATCATTCCTTGTGTGATTGTTGAATTCACTGTCCAACAGGGACTAGAGAAGCTGTGTGTTTTGGCAAGTGCTATTTATCTTCTATGCTTCAGTTCCCCCGTTACGTTATTCTGATGTCTATGTACTACAGTAGCAGTGATCACTGTAGCTGAACAGGAGGCTGGGATTAGCAGTCCTTCCTCACATGTGGCAAAACACTGGTATTCAGAGCCTCTGGGAATCTGTAAACCCCATGAACAAAATTCTCAGCCCTCCTGCCTGAGATGTGAGATAACGTCATTGCTACAAGACTTTGGGGAAGGAGATGGGCTTTCAGTTTATCTTCCCTGGTGGTTCCACAACCAGATAGCAGCTTTTTCTCCTTGCAAACAGTTCATCTCTCTTTGGACTAAGCTAGGGATATAAAATCTGACAGCAGCAGTGGTGGACACCCAAACAGCTTGTCAAGACTATTTTGGGCAGCCTGAAGTACAGCGAGTTGCACTCAGCATTTCACATTTTGCACATGGAAAATACCAAGAAGCAGTTGGCCCCTGTGGGGGTGGTAGTAGAAAGGGAAATGCGAAGACATGCCATCAGTAAACAAATACAGGAGCTTGAGGGAATGACATTCTCCTTGAATGCACACTGAAATAAGCTTTGAGAAGTTTGGTGTACATATTCAGGGGAATGCTCAAAGACCCTACAGCCCTTGATGTATACCTCTAAAAATTCTTCTTGCTGTAACTTTACATCTGAAAAAATGCTGAAAACAACCCTTGGGGTGGGCAATCATTGCTTACAAAACAAAGCACAAAGAAATCAAAATGCAAATTGGGGTGTTGAGGTGCAAGCAGAGCACAGAGGAAAATACTGAAATGTTTTTAAGTAGGTTTCTTTGTCTTGGCTGGTTGTTCACTAAGTGCTTTGGATGCTACAGATGCTATGACTGATACAATGGTTCTTCAAAAAAGATTTGCTCCAAATGGTTGCCTTTCTAACATAACCAAAGATAATATTGGAGTAGTTTAGATCCCACGACATTTGAACTGAAACATGACTTGGAAAATATGGAGAAAACATCGTTCTGAGGTCTGGTATAAGAATGCAAGCAATAAAACAGTATATTTTCATGCTGGCATAACTTTGCCACAAATAGGTGGTTGTTACTAATCCTTTGAATGGCTTGTTAGTGCATGGTTCACTGAAATTAAATAATAGCTTGTAAATATGCATCATTCTGCATATTTTGTTCAATAGTTAAACCACTGTCAATTCAGAAAAGAAGTCTTTTTTTGTTAATTATATGGCAGATAAATACTTGTATTTCACACTGAGAAGGAATTAAATGTTAACGTCTTCCTAGGATTAGAGTTATTTTAGAGAAAATGGTGGGAATAATGCTAGAATAGTAATATTTTAAAATTGAAATCTAGTTGTTTTGCTTTATGATGTGATCATGAAATACGATGTGAACAGTTTAACTCATTTATGTGGGTTAATGCATTTACTTGCACTTCTCAGCTGTGACAACTTCAGCCAAAGACTTTGAACTTCAGAAGTGGAAAAGAGAGGCACTAAAGCTCATAGTTAACCACCCATGAACAGAAAAGAATTGCTTCTTTAATACAGCATATTTGTTTTCAGTGTTTCTGTTTTCAGTGGGAGAGCATCACTCCTTTTCTTGCTTACCGTAAAACTTCATTTTAGACATTTTGCAACAGGAGGGCTTGTGAGCCTGAGCTGGCTTGCCTGGACATCATCACAGTACCTCCATTTGACAAGAGAAAAAGTCAGTCAATCTGTTCAACATGTTTCTTTTGTTTTGGGGAGAGGCGTTGCTTCTCTTTTGCACAGAAACATCTTTATGGCTTGTAAAAAGAATGTGGATAAAATACCTACTTGACCGGGGGGTCCATCTTGCAAGGGAAAGATTGCATATTCCTGTAGCCATTGTTTAATATGAGAACAAGTTGTCAGGGCTGTTCTTTTCTATGTGCTGGACTACTAGAGACCTTGCAGACAAATGGAGGATAGTCCAGAGGGGAACAGTAGAAAAATGATAAAAGACATGGAAAATGGAAATTGCAAGGGTGATAAAGAGGATTGACCATCTAGCACTTAAAGGAGAGGAGACATAACTGTCTATACATACATTAAAGGTTATTACAGAGAGAACAGGGACCAATTATTCTCTCAAGTCATCAAGGGCAGAACAAGACTAATAGATTTAGGATGTTGCAGGGAAAATGTCAGTTTAACATTAGGAAATACTTTGGGTAGAAGAACAATCAGGGCAATGTATGATGCTCTCAAGAGGAGTTGGGTAAGATTTCCACCACTGAACTTGTTCAAGTGTAAGGCTAGGTAGGCAGTCTGAGGTAACAGATCTTATTGTGCCTTAAAGTCTACCAGAACTAAAAGGCCTTGGTCCTCTAAACCTTCATGTAAGAAGGTAATCCTCATAAAGCCAGAAGTCTTTGCTTGATTAAGGGCTGACTGTATGGTGCCATATACTTTAATAAATCTTTAAGGGGTGGTGACATGTGCTAGTCCCTTTCCCAAAGGATCAAATTCACAGGTAGTAGTTATTTACACAAATTGCAAGACATGATAAATCTTCTGGGTTTTTCCCCTATCAAAATCCAGAAATGTTTGTCTCTTGCTCATGAAAAAGTAGATTCAGTAAAGTATCTTCTATTTTCTATGTGCACTTTATGAATTGGTTTACATGTTTAAACACCACAGAAATCTAACTTTCTGAAATTTATGTTCAAATGGAATATTTACTTACTAGTTGTCTGAATTTAGTTCTCTACTGTGATTTTTTTTTTGTTCGAATATAGAGATATTTTAACCTAGGTATATGGTTTTTAAGCCATCCTCCAAAAATGTGTGTCTCACAAGACTGTTTCCACAACAATAATTATGAGAAGAATTTCAATAAGTGGGCAGAATAGAGTATTTGTATGTAGTGCCATTACAGAATCCATGTGATTGGTTTATTCTCTGCATCAGTATTTCAGGAGAATTTTGGTCAAGGACAGTCATCTGCTTTTATTAGTAACTGCTCAGGCTCAACAGAAACTCCAAAAAATGCTAATGATTTTAATGAATCAAAACTTTCATTGCCTGCCTGCTGCTACATGTGTCAAACTCCAGGGAAATTAAGGTGCTGACAGTGTTTGATGAACAGGATAAAGTCACAATCCTCTCAAGAAACCAGACTTCCAGCTGCAAATGGATCGAATGAAATAGCTTTCTTTGCTTAAGGGAAAGAGTAGTGGCTAGCCACCATGATTAAAAGGCACCATACAAATTGCAAGACAGGATCATCCTCAGTGTATTATATAGTTCTATGAAATACGTAGGGTTGTTGGTTGTAACTCTAACACAATTACGGCAGACCCGGAAATTTTCCATTCTCCTAATGGGCATTGTGTGATCTACCCTCTGAACTTGTTACGGTTTTTCATAGGAGATAGGAAAGCTGTGGATGTCTTGGAGCATCCTTAAGCTTGAGGATAATAACCTCCTTATTTTGAAATCAGATATTTCTTTCTGGAAATAATATAATTTCCTAGAGTGGCACAGTCAGTTGGTCTCCTGGCTTTATTTATTTACATAGTTATTTACATCTCATTTTTCTTGCTACTTGGATCCAGGGTGTATTGCTAACCTTAAATTATCTACCTATAGTAGTGTTTACTACAACAACATGCTTATGTGTTTTTCTTTATGTTGTAGCAGAGGGCAACTTTAAGCAGTACTTTTACTAAAAATTATTTTCTTCTTAGAATTCTAAGTAGCTTATTTGGTCTTCTGATCTAAACAGAATAGCAGAGAGTGTATGCTTCTGTGATAATGATGAAAGGGCTAATGTGATACCAGGGAAATCTTCTGATAGTGTTAAAAATAGATGAAAATATGCAAGTGTTATATCCAAAGTCAGATCTTATTTCATATATAAGCAGGTTGCCACTTCTAGGATTTTTGCATGGGTTTCTAGCTGTGATGGGAGAATTGGTATTGTGGGTTTTCTTTAGGAAGTGTGCTACCATGTTGAATTTCAGTTCCTAAAGTCAGTCTCTAGAGCTTCAAATATCAATGTCTACATTTCAACAAGGTATGTAAACACGAGTTTGTCTTTTCTCTTCAACTGCCCTCTTTGCCATAGAGTAAAATAAATTCACAGTATCACAGAATCGTATAGGTTGGAAAAGACCTTTAAGATAGAGTCCAACCGTAAACCTAACACTACCAAGACCACCACTATACCATGTCCCTAAGCACCTCATCCAAAAGTCCTTTAAATACCTCCAGGGATGGCGACTCAACCACTTCCCTGGGCAGCCTGTTCCAATGCTTGATAACCCTTTCAGTGAAGTAACATTTCCTAATATCCAGTCTAAACCTCCCCTGGCGCAACTTGAGACCATTTCCTCTTGTCCTATCACTTGTTACCTGGGAGAAGAGACCGACCCCCACCTCTCTACAACCTCCTTTCAGGAAGTGGTAGAGAGCCATAAGGTCTCCCCTCAGCCTCCTTTTCTCCAGGCTAAACAACCCCAGGTCCCTCAGCTGCTCCTCATAAGACTTCTGCTCCAGACCCTTCACCAGCTTCGTTGCCCTTCTCTGGACTCGCTCCAGCACCTCAATGTCTCTCTTGTAGTGGGGGGCCCAAAACTGAACACAGTATTTGAGGTGTGGCCTCACCAGTGCTGAGTACAGGGGCACAATCACTTCCCTAGTCCTGCTGGCCACACTATTTTTGATACAAGCCAGGATGCCATTGGCCTTCTTGGCCGCCTGGCCACACTGCTGGCTCATATTCAGGTGGCTGTCAACCAACACCCCCAGGTCCTTTTCTGCCTGGCAGCTTTCCAGCCACTCTTCCCCAAGCCTGTAGCGTTGCATGGGATTGCTGTGATCCAAGTGCAGGACCTTGCACTTAGCCTTGTTGAACCTCATACAATTGACCTCGGCCCATTGATCCAGCCTGTCCAGACCCCTCTGCAGAGCCTTCCTCCCCTCAAGCAGATCAACACTCCCGCACAACTTGGTGTCATCTGCAAACTTACTGAGGGTGCACTCGATCCCTTCATCCAGATCATTGATAAAGATATTAAACAGAACTGGCCCCAACGCAAAGCCCTGGGGAACACCACTTGTGACCGGCTGCCAACTGGAGTAAACTCCATTCACCACCACTCTTTGGGCCCGGCCATCCAGCCAGTTCTTTACCCAGCAAAGAGTACACCCGTCCAAGCCATGAGCAGCCAGTTTCTCCAGGAGAATGCTGTGGGAAACCGTGTCAAAGGCTTTACTGAAGTCTAGATAGACAACATCCACAGCCTTTCCCTCATCTACTAGGCGGGTCACCTTCTCGTAGAAGGAGATCAGGTTGGTCAAGCAGGACCTGCCTTTCCTGAACCCATGCTGGCTGGGCTTGATCCCTTGGTTATCCTCTGCATGCCGTGTGATAGCACTCAGGATGATCTGTGCCATCAGCTTCCCCGGCACCAAGGTCAGGCTGACAGGCCTGTAGTTCCCCGGGTCCTCCTTCCAGCCCTTCTTGAAGATGGGTGTCATATTAGCTAATCTCCAGTCAGCAGGGACCTCCCCAGTTAGCCAGGACTGCTGGTAAATGATGGAAAGGGGCTTGGTGAGCACATCTGCCAGTTCCTTCAGTACTCTCGGGTGGATCTCATCAGGCCCCATAGACTTGTGAGTGTCTAAGTGGTGCAGCAGGTCACTCACCATTTCCCCCTGGATTATGGGGGCTCCATTCTGGTCCCCGTCCCTGTCTTCCAACTCCAGGGGCTGGGTACCCAGAGAACAATTGGCCCTGCTATTAAAGACTGAGGCAAAGAAGGCATTAAGTACCTCAGCCTTTTCCTCATCCTTGGTCACTGTGTTCCCTCCCCCGTCTACTAGGGGCTGGAGATTCTCCTTAGCTCTCCTTTTGCTGCTAATGTATTTGAAGAAGTGTTTTTTGTTGTCTTTTACAGCAGCAGCCAGATTGAGCTCTAGCTCAGCTTTGGCCCTTCTAATTTTCTCCCTGCACAGCCTCGCTACACCTTTGTAGTCCTCCTGAGTTGCCTGCCCCTTCTTCCAGAGGTCATAGCCTCTCCTCTTTTTCCTGAGTTCGAGCCAGAGCTCTCTATTCAGCCAGGCCGCTCTTCTTCCCCGCCGGCTCGTCTTTCGGCACCTGGGGACAGCCCGCTCTTGTGCCTTTAGGACTTCCTCCTTAAAGAATGTCCAGCCTTCCTGAACCCCTTTGCCCATTAGGGCTGCCTCCCAGGGGACTCTCTCAACCAGTCTCCTAAACAGGCCAAAGTCCGCCCTCTGGAAGTCTAAGGTGGCAGTTTTGCTGACCCCCCTCGCCGCTTCTCCACGTATCAAAAACTCTATCATTTCGTGATCACTCTGCCCAAGATGGCCTCCAACCATCACATGGCTCACAAGTCCTTCTCTGTTTGTGAACAAGAGGCCAGCGGGGCACCTTCCCTTGTTGGCTCGCTCACCAGCTGTGTCAGGAAGTTATCTGCCACACGCTCTAGGAACCTCCTAGACTGTTTCCTCTCTGCTGTATTGTATTTCCAGCAGACATCTGGTAAGTTGAAGTCCCCCACAAGAACAAGGGCTAGTGATTGTGAGGCTTCTCCCAGCTGCTTATAGAATAGTTCATCTGCCTCATCATCCTGGTTGGGTGGTCTGTAACAGACTCCCACCACAATATCTGCCTTGTTGGCCTTCCCCCTGATTCTTACCCATAGACACTCCACCCTATCATCACTATCATCGAGCTCTAGAATTTGCTGTCTCTGTTTCACTGTTTCATCTGCCAGTCTCTGAGCTTTGTAATCTACCTGGAGTATGGATTGTCTCTTTCACCATGAAGGCAACAGCATGTAGAATAAGAGGGCAAAAAGTAAGTGTGCCTACCTTCCTACCATGTGACAGTAGGTTCAAATATGTTTTTTTCCAGTTCATTTCACATTCAGAT
The DNA here is from genome assembly GCF_035582795.1 of Mycteria americana. Lineage (NCBI taxonomy): Eukaryota > Metazoa > Chordata > Aves > Ciconiiformes > Ciconiidae > Mycteria > Mycteria americana. The sequence continues at coordinate 13,551,820 of NC_134370.1, forward strand.
GCAGTCTTTTCTTGCATTCAGTCATGAATTTTCAGCTTTATGCAGAGTACAGGAACAAAATCTACCTACAAAATCTACCACCCAAGTGTTGCAGAGGACTGGGACTATATTGCATTTAGGAGACAAATCAAGCACATTAGTCTAGATTGGCCATAAAGCTGTCACAACAATACCAATGCAAAATAAAAAAAATTACTTCTCCTGTTAATCACCTCAGTGCTGTTCCTTAGGAAGTCCTCTAGCCAAACTTTCTTTCTACATGCAGGAAGACATTATCACCCAGGGACTTGTCAATGGGTGTCTTAATATGTTTCTTTCTGTATGTTGTTCCTGGATAACCATACTAGACATGCTTATTCTCATGCCATTTTTTACCGTGGAAATAAATGGAAGTGTATGATCGTAGGTTTTCTTTTTTGTTGCTCAGATATGTAAATATTCATCTAAACTGCCTACATTCATGCTTCACCTATTTTCTCTGGCCAGACAGTTCAACTGAGTTTGTATAACCTATGAAAAGGAGACACAGGGAACCTTTGCAATGTGAGTGGAAGTTTTGCCAGACACAGCTATAGTCAGTCACTACTTCATGGTGGCTATACATCCTTCTGCAACAAGGCAATGAGAGTCAAGATTAGTAACTTTAAGCATAGGTGAAAGAAGTCCATGGGAGATACCTGCAACCAGAACTCTGGGGTATATGAACTACTTATGTATTTTTGGAGTTTGTCAAAAATCCACTAACCACCTCTAGTTATTTTTTCACATAAGCATTTATTCTTCCTAGGTCTAAACAGAAATGAAAGCTGCTTATGGGCAGCTCTTAAGTGTCCTGCTTCCAGTCTGGGTAAAATAATTTGAAAGTTGAAAAATTAACAGTCCCTATAAACATCATATTCTTTTTTTATCATCTATTCTTCAAAATAATTGTAGAATGAAGGCATAGCTTGTCCTAATCCCTACTTCTTTGGAGGTGACAAGGATTTGGAATAATATTATGGGTAGACAGTGGAAGGAAGGAACTGGTAACTCATCCAAGAGCTACACTGAAAGCTGTAGCATTCCTCTGAAATAACTTTAGCTGCCCTTATTAACAATTTTGAGAAAATATGATAAAAACTGAGATGTCAGAAATAGTGCTAAGAGAGAGTTAAAGCTGTCCCAGGGAAAAAAAAGTCATATCTAACCCTAGTTTGAAGGCAAAGTGAGGTGATGAAGACTTGTGAGTATAAGTCACCAGTAAGCAAAGAATTTTTTCCAAGGTATTCCTGAGGAAAACCACAGAAACAGCTTTTCCTAAAAGCTTTATATTCAGTCACCTCAGCTGAAGGTTTAAGCTTTGGGACATGGGTGAAAAACAGAACAGTACTCCAAAGACTTCTTAGTGGTAAGTAAAACTCCAAAGGGGAAAAATAGTTATTTGCTGATTCCACAAAATGTTTCTCCTTAACTTTCATGGAGGACTATAGCTTTGCCTGTGGGTTAAGCACTTCTTTCTGATTTGTTTGCCCATTACCTGTAGGATTTGGAGACAGAAACTTGTTGACTTTTGCTACTTCTCAGTTCAGGTCTTGGACGGGACAACAAATGAGAGCAACTTCTGAGCTTCTGTTGGAAATAAATTGAAAAAGTACATACATGGGTGAAGCTTTTTCTTGGCTTATCAAAACTTCCCCACTGTGATTGAAGTAGCCCTTGCAAATCTAGTTCACTAAAATGTCTGAAACGTGAATGCTCTGGAATCCCAGCTCCTTGGCCTGATCTTTAAAGAGAGCTGTGGATTATTTAACCAGAAAACAAGTATTTTGAGAGGAAGCTGAATTTTAAAAATAGCACCTGTGACATGAAGGGGATCTGTTCAAAACAAAAAGAGCAGCAAACAGCTGCTTCCTTCACCAGACATTCTCACACAGGAAGAAAGCTGTTGGCAACATTGCTGGATGTAGTTTCAGCCACTGAGTTTGTTCTACATGGAGAGGAGCAGGAAACGCTTGACCAATGCTTGATACAAGCCTGACTAATTCCAGGAATGTTTTCTCTGTACAAAAAGACAGCACAATCTAATTCTTTTTCTGGCAGTTATTAATGAGCATGTACATATACACGGATAAAGTATTGATGAGATATGCTAATCTCAATAGAGATAAGAAAGAATTTGCAGGCTGGATTCATTTATAAGTCTATCAGCAGTACACATTTGTCATTGATACATATCTAATAAACTATGTATGGAAGACATCTTGATAACTAACTTCCAATAAAGTTTTTTCAGCGCTGCCATAATGCCTTAACTCATTCGCATTGTACCTTTCATAATTTACAGCTGAGTGGATCTAACCTGGGAAGCTCTCTGTATTCAGGCTAAGTAATAAATAGAAGCTGGCTTTTTCTTTGGTATAAATACAACAGTGCAGACTTTGTAGCTATATTCTGCACAGACAGCAAGTTCACAAATCAGTGTGTGCCAAGTATATCCAATTCTTATTATGCATTGTGTCCTGTTGTACAGTGTAAATAAAGTACTTCTAAGCAAGCATGCTTCTCAAAACACAAATATGGTTAAAGATATGATCAAAGTCTGAGCCATGTCAGGCATGTACTGTCAAATGTCAGCTCTTCAGACTGCAGGGTCCAGAGGAGACACTTCCTACCCCTTCAGAAATACTTCCCTGACTTCTACAGTGAACTGTAGCATGTGTTACACAATGTGTTATATTATCCACTTACAGTGTAGGTGCCTTTTCTGTTAAAATCCCATCATGGGATCCAGTTGCTGACAGTTGATTCTGTCTGATTAAGTGTGTAATTCTGCATAGTTTGTCTGAAGGTATATGGTTTATGACTCACTTATGGATTTAATTTACTTTTGTCACAAGCTTTACTTTATAACGGTGAATTCTTGATCAGAAAAGTCAGGTCACATTTAGAAGACATAAAGAAATCTGTTTTTATTCACCTTAAAGAGTTTTCCTAGTTTGTTTGTGCAATCTATATTTTGTAGTTCACTGAAGGCCTGTCTTCTTCAGAATTGGCTACACATGGCCAAAATTGATTCATCAGTTTTCCTGAACACACAGTTGGAAGTAAAGATTGTTCCAAGTGTAAAAGAATCGATCACTCCTGATTTAATCCAAAAACTGCCCAGGTTCACTCTGAATGAATCTAGACAGGCTCCTATAAAGTTTATAGGTAGGCTGCCATGCCTAGGTGACATGTGCTTAGGACAACTTCCAAACTTCAGTGGAAGACAATAGGAAGATTCATCCTGATATTATGGAACTTTGATCAGGTTCCTGGTCTTCAAATTTGACAAATATGAATTTGTTCTTGCAAACAGTCCTCAAAATAATTCTTGGAGGACAACCAGTTACTGTGAAAAGGTACATGTAGTCTTTATTAGAAAATGCCTTTGGCAAAAAAAGTATTTTCACAGCACACAGGAGTGTTTTTAGTCTTACCAACTAACAGAAAGACAAGTATTTCACTTTCTCATGCTCCTTAGCATGTAGGAGGGAGAAAAGAGGGAAGGGTGAGTGTTTGGATGATCTTATAGTCATTCTACTTCTCAAAGGGTTTTAGTGTATCACTTCCATCTCTGATCAAGGGGGATTATCAGGATTTCTTTTCAGTGGATGCGCAGTTCTAAAACAATATTCACAAGCATGTGAACACAGAAGAAAATTCAACTTCAAAGCCCTAAAGAAGATGCAAGAGAAGGTGCATTTACATTTTAAATTTTTATTCTAAATCCAGCGCAGGGTACCTGAAGGAGTGAGGTCTATTTAAAAATTTATATGAAGTTTTGCATCTGGAATCCTAGCATATTTCCTGTTGAGGGAGTGCATACATCACAAAATGCCATCATCACTTGCCACATTTATTATGCAGATCATTCTCTTGAAATATGGGAATAGATGATTTCTGCCTCTTGGGATGTTCAGGGCTTAGACCATGTTGAATGATAATGGTTTGTGCAGAACCTTGCACTGCTACTCTTCTTACAGCATTGATTTGTAGATAAAGACAGGGCTTTTTTTTTTTTTTTTCTATAAAAGCTGACAATCAACACTTCCAGAGCACTTAAATTAATACAGAAAGAAAAAAAACATTTAGATGAGTTTGCAGCACAGTTATACATCAAAGTTCTACCAATGCATTATGCATCTCTCTTCTCTTTTGAATCTTCCTTACATGCCTTCCCCCATACTCCTAAACAGAAATAGATCCTTTCATCATGCTATTGGCATAAATAGCAGCAGGACCAATTTGGTGAAACTGTTATATTAATTTCTGTGTAAAGGCCATTTTACTTTGTGGAAAAGGAAAAGATCACCGCAAGTAGACTGCTTTGAATCCTGGATTCTCTACTGCAAGCCATTAATTTGTAGATCATATTCAAAATAAGCATGAATTTACAATATCAGTAGCACCGTATGGGTAGTGTGTTATTCACCTTTCTCAGCAGCCAATACATTTTTTTAAACAACTGATTTGATATTAAATTTGTGCTGAGACTTCAAAGCCTTTCCAACAGTTGAGTTACAGACATACTTAATTATTAAATGTTAGCCTGGCTGTAATGATTTGGATCTTTAAAAAAAAAAAAATTACTTGCTTAATCAGACAGTGGTTCCACAAAGAAAGCTTTTAAACTAGAGCCTTTAAATCCTAGATAGGTATCTAGAGCATGCAGTGACACAGTGAGAACTTTGAACTCTGCTCCCAGAGTGCTGTTATTACTATTACTTGAAAGAGCCATCAGTTGATCCATTACTGTACCTTGTCCATACCTCTATTCCCAGAGCAGGAATAATTAGGTATATATGCAGATATATTTGTCTACCTGTCCTGGTTTCGGCTGGGATAGAGTTAATTTCCTTCCTAGTAGCTGGTATAGTGCTGTGTTTTGGATTTTAGTATGAGAATAATATTGATAACACGCTGATGTTTTGGCTGTTGCTAAGTGGTGTTTACACTGGTCAAGGACTTTTCAGCTTCCCATGCTCTGCCAGGTGCACAAGAAGTTGGGAGGGGACACAGCCAGGACAGCTGACCCACACTGGCCAAAGGGCTATTCCATACCATATGACGTCATGCCCAGTATATAAACTGGGGGGAGTTGGCCACGGGGCAGCGATCGCTTCTCAGGGACGGGCTGGGCATCGGTCAGTGGGTGGTGAGCGGTTGTATCACTTGTTTTTTTCCTGGGTTTTGTTCCTTTCTCACTCTCTTGTTGTTTTCATTCTTATTACAAATTATTATTATTATTTTGTTCCAATATTAAACTGTTCTTATCTTAACCCACGAGTTTTCTTACTTTGCTCTTCCGATTCTCTCCCCCATCCCACCGGGGGGGGAGGGCGAGCAAGCGGCTGAGTGGTGCTTAATTTGCCGACTGGGGCTAAACCACAACACTACCTGAGTCTAAAAAACTTTCAGACGGAGACTCCACAGTCCCTCTGGGTGGCCTGCCCCTGAGCTGCAGCAGTCCTCTAGCCAAGAAGTTTTTTGTAATGTTTAAGCTGAACATCTCCGGCTGCATCAGCTGATAGTAAGAATTATTGTAACTTGTCAACTTCTGATTCATAAGCAGCAAAATCTGAAGTGTGTTACTGTGTCTTAAGCCAGGTGCAGAGTATGTTTAAAGAGTTTTAGAACTTATATGATTGTTGATTATGGTGTAAGAACAATATTTAGAAGAAACATCCAACACTAAAATCCTGAATTCGGATTCCTCAGATGTGCTGTGGACTTCCTGTGTAGCCTTGGGCAAGGCTCTTCACCTTTAAAGTGACTGATTTCCTATCAAAAAGGCACAAAGATTTTACTATAGCAGCCTCGATGTTTGGTGAGGAAAGATCACGAAATATCCAGACAGATAGTAGTACATCCTTCTTTAAATCTCAGCACATCAGTTTCAGTAGCTCACCATTGCCAAGGACTCAGCAGCTGTCCTTGAATCTTTTTTCCCCTTTCCGTTCCTACCCTTTTTTTTTTCCTCCCGATATATTTATTTACATTGTAAAGCAACAAGGGTATTGAAAGTAACAGTCAGTTCAAGATGAAATCTCTGGCTGCTAGATCAACAATTATCTTGTTTTCAGAAGTTCTACATTAGACTGAAATGTTATTTGAGGTTCAGTGTCTTTCAGATTAAATTGACATTTGAAAAAAGGAGAAATATTCATTCTCTCCTAACCTTTGGAAATAGCATTGGGTTCAGACAGTACTATCTGCCTCCCTGCTACTTGTTTCTTATCATCTTCTACAGTGCCCAGGCTATTATTTTCTTTAACCTCTGATATGTGTTGATGAGCTGCTCTAGGTGCCAAACACCAGAAGCACTTTGGTAAAAGAACAGTAGTGACCCACAATACATTTCATCTTGTTTGTTGGCATTTCGGTCATCATTATTTGACTGCATGAAAATGGCAAAAAAAAAAAAAAAAAAAAAGATCTTTCAGCCCCTGTGAACATGAAGCCCTTCAAACAGAAATAGCGTGTACAGTACTGGCAGAAAGCCTGCAAAGGACCTTCATCCCAGGATTCTGCATAAATACCAACCAGTTAATTGCATGTTCCCTGCTTGGCTTCCCTGCAGTTTGGGGATTTTTTCCCCTCAAGTTGTGGGGGATGAAGTTTTACCCCTCTTTCAACTTTTTTTTTAGTCTGATTTTGATTCATTCAATTTGTTATCAGAAAAGCCTTTTACCAGTTCATACAGGCTATTCACTGTTCAGATTTTGGGCTGCTCCAGAAGTCTTGTTCTTCAGTGAAGAGCAGCTTGACCCTCAATCCAGGCAAGATGAATGCATGAGGGGAAATGTTTCACTTTGCACTGAAGATGTATGACCCACTCTGTGCTGAAGAGGGGAAAAAGCCTTCAAAAACATGGCGGATCCCCTGCTTACATGTCCCTTAAATACCTTTGTTTTCCCACTACCTGGGAAATCTCTTCCTATCCTTATCATTGAGGATCTGAATTAAATTTCCTCCATAGTGAATGTCTTTCTCTGGAGTGAATGATAAAAAAGTGAATCACTGTATCTTAAAATGCCTATGAAGACAATGACCAGTTAAGTAGAAAATTAGGTTCCTGATGTTATTACAACCTTTTGTTACAGCAGTGGAACCACAGAAAGCTACCAAGTGCCTGTAAATTGTGAACTTGGTGTGCTCTAGCAACTTCTTCAGGAAGGACCTAATTTCTCTAATAACTGCATTTTGACCAGGTATCAATGTGCCATTCGGTGTTGAATGTTGTTCCTTTACTTGATGATAGAACTGCTACTGCCCTGTAGAACCAAATAAATGTTAAACCTGAATGTAAGAAGCAAGGGATAAAAAGAACATGCCTGACAAACAGCAAAAATCTACCACGTTCCTGTGGAATGAGGCAGTAGGCAAAATACTCTCTGCACAGGGATGGTAGTAGCCTAACAAACTTTCGTTACTTATCTCTCCATAATCTTGTCACCTGGAAAGCATTTTGCAAATGCAGATACTCCCCACTTAGTACATTCTCTTTGGCTCAGCTCACTGAAATCAAAAATAAGTCCAGGTCACCATGTGGCTGAGGATGAAAGACTCAGGTTTTTCTTCTCCTTGGCATACAATTTGTTATCTTGTTACTGTGCAGCAAGTGACAACTTGATATAGAAATGTTAGTTGCTTTGGTTATTTTGGTTTTTACCCTAATTAGTTTGCTTAATTTTTCACTTACCTGGGAATAAAACATACAAATATGAAGGAGAATTCCCCAGATAGATAGGTATGTGTATTAAAGTGGCTGCCTTGTAGTAATAGCTGACTGCTGGAAGTGTTGAACCTGAGCTAGCGGTCCCTGTGAGCAGTGACAAATATAGGACATGGATCAGTATAAGAAGGGAGTGGTTTTCCCTATTTTGCTGTGACTGACTGAAAATATTTGACAGCTGGGAGCCAAACCAGGTTTGTTCTTAGTGGTTTACAAGTTTACAATGGTGAAATAAATAACATTTTGTACCTGTAGCTTTTCCCATATGCATTCATTGGAACAGCAAAGCTTAGTAATAGTAAAAACAACAGCAACAAAACCAGCACTGTAATTGGAGTTAAGTATATTTTATGACTTTTTTGGTCTTTAAAATCTTGACTTTCCCCAGGAAACCTTACCAGGCTAAATATTTACTTTCACACACTCTTTTCTAATGAGCTATTTTCATTCTTTATGCTATTTTCTATGGAAATTATTAAATTCATTAATCAATGTTTGAATACTTTTTTTCCATATGCTTGCATTACTAATAAAGACATAGATATATTTAGTTAATGTCCTATTATTTTAAAAAATGATTGATCTATAGGCAAAGAATAGTTTAGTAGACCAAGAAGTTCTTCCTAAGAAAGGCTGGGGAGTTTCAAGGAAGAACAGATTCAAATTAAGATACCCCAGTACAGAATATAATGGGATCAAAAGACTAACAGGGTATGAGCAAGAGAAAAATGGTCAAGGGAAGCAAAGAATCTTACATCATCTAATGTCAATTACTGCACTTCACACTGACTTTTACCCACTTATTTTTGTCTTCAGCTTAGCTTGCATGGATACCCGTGGAATGGCACAGGGCCCGGATCAGAGAGAATTTTAAGGGTCACTATCCATCACAATATGTTAATTTCTGTCTTCGAAATAACCCACAAGGTGAAGTACATTAAGGCATCACAAATGCTGTAGACTAACCTGTAGGAGGACCCGCTAGTTAACTTTGGACATTAGCACTGGAGCGTGAAGACCCCACTCCAATTTTTGCTGTGTAACATATAGGCAAATCACGTGGCCTCACAGCAGTTGCGTATATTCCTGGTGTTGGGATCCCAGGCCTTGTCAATATTTTTTACACACATATTTTTTTAAAATGCAGCCCAACCCACACACTTAATACATTTATCTGAGTTCAAGCTCTTGTTCATGGCCTATGGCATTGCTGGGGTAGAGAGCTGAGGTTTCCTGCTTCAGCCTCCACATCACCACAACCCCCTGCAAGGCCCTCATTCCTGTGCCCTAATAATGTGCAACCATAGCAAGGTAGGCAGGTATGCATCTTCTACCTCCTATGCTGAGCTAGTGGAACAGCATGCTTTTCTTTCCGCCGGTGATCCAGTGCTCCCAGGGATGGTATTAAATTGCTGGCAATCAAACCCTAGCCACCAACACTGAGCTGCAGTAGACCCCACTCTCACATCTCAGCTGCCAGGTGGGCTTGTTGACTGCCCCAGTGTGAGTCTCCTGTCAGAACGTGACAGAGTACCCAACTCCCCAGAGATACCTCCAGCTCCTGATCATACCCTGTCCGTGCCATCACTGCCACAATGTGATTTATACTCCCTGCTGAAAGCAAGGAGGGAGCTATAGAAAACATCAACCTGGTTTTGACAATGCAGCCTTTTGTGTCTATTTCTCTTTTAAAATAAGGCCCTTGGATATCAGTGGAGTGAGTCCTCTCTCTATTTCTTCAGGTGCTGCTGCACCTTTGGGACTGTCAAGGCTTTTTCATGAAACTTATTGGTGTCTGAGATGGCCATCACAGCAGAAGATCCCCCCACCTGTGCAAAGCAACAACTAGCTGACACTGACTCCCTGTCAGAGTGAGAAAGGGGCCCTGCTTGCCATGAACAGTGGGGGAGGAGGCAGTGTGAAATATGGTGTTGGTGGGAGGAGGCAAAGGAACAGTTAAAATTTTTAGTCTTAAAAAATATTGTCTGGGAACAGGTTGCCCAGAGAAATTGTGGATACCTCATCATTGCAAGTGTTCAAGGTCAGGTTGGATGGGGCTTTGAGCAACCTCATGTACCGAAAGATGTCCCTGCCCATTGCAGGGGGGTTGGACTAGATGATTGTTAAAGGTCCCTTCCAATCCAAACCATTCTATGTTCTATATTTCAGTGTCTTGGCTGATTATTCAGCTTACTTTAGTTAAAATAGTTCCATTAGGCAACTTTTTTTTTTCCCTACTATGTTTTGTTATATCAGTATTAATAATCTAAGCAGCCTGATATCCTGCCTGAGTCACATTATTCATTGTATCATTTGACTTCCAGGAGAACTCAGACTTCTCTGTGGCGCTGTGCAAGAGATTCTCGCTTGCACCATGGAAGCTGGATGTCCCAGAAAATTGTGGCCAAAGGTGTTTGACCTGGGTGCCCTATGAAATGTTCCCATGTACTGTACTGGCAGAGAGTTTTGTTTGGTTTTCCCTGAAAGATGTATGCCATTAAGAACTGCAAGTATTTGCTTAATATCCTACTTGTTTTGATTTTTCTGAACTACTTTTGAGTTGCAAGAACAGCCATTAGTTTTCTAGGGTTCTGTCCCATTGTAATGGGTGAATTTTTCCATAAACATTTTTTAATAATAGCTCTTTTATTATTCAGTTTCTCCTGTTTGAAGAGTGAATCAAAACTAAGCTTCACTGTACTGAGGGTTTGGGGATTTTTTTTGTATATGTCTTTGTTTAACACACAAGCAATAGTGGAGAGGGAATTCTTCTCAGAAAGTGCAGGCTCAGCCCAGAGTACAAAAGATCTGTGACCTTGGACATGAGGCCTGGAAGAGGCTTTGTTGTGATATAGGTAACTACTGTTTCTACTGCAAAGAGAAGCCAAGAAAAGAACAGAGAAACAGACAGCTGATGATGAACAGGATAGCTGGTAACAAATTGCAATCATTCTGTTTCCCTAAGGTACCTTGTTTGACTTAAATGGAGCATCCTTTGCTTAAAACTGAAGAACATTTCAATAGAAGTTTGAAAATCAAACTTTCTAAACACTGTCAATAACTTTGTTAATCTATTAATTGGGCCCTGAATATAATCCCAAGAGGAAAAGTAGCTTATGATTATTTTAATAGACTGCCATTCTACTCCAGCTCCGAACAGAACAGACATTTACACAGAAATGAATGGTATAAGATATTCTCAGTCTCGTATTGTTCCCATAGTCATAATAACATCCCATTTCAGAATGCATTAGGAAGTGTCTAGCATTGCTTATGAGCTAATAATTTCTTAGCAATAATTCAAACCATGTCCTTCATTATCCAGAGGTGTTCTGACAACAATAAACTACTCATTTTTTAAAGCAAACCAAGTCAGGAGTGCTATCAACATTTTAAGGAACATATCCATCTACTGCCGCTGAGTGAAGCAGTCATGTGGAAGGAAACTAGCCAAGTGAATTAAGATGTCCCTGCATTTGGAATTTGCTAGGAGGGTGGTGAGATACAGTAATTACTGTGGCAATATTATATGGTACAAGAGATAGGAAAATGAGGGAAGTGTTAGAGGTGGTGTTTATTTTTTGATCCTGTCATAAAAGTAACTGACTTTAATTATCATAATAAATGTTCTAGCTGCTTCAGATAATTACATGCAGCGCCTTCCATATAGTCTAAATTTATGAGGGTGTTTGGGTCATCACATCAGCACAGCTTACAGCTATACATGAAAAGTGGATTCTGCTGAGAGCGCTCTCTTAGAGGTGTTGCTTTCTGAAAATATTCTCCCTTTTTAAGTAAAACATACCTTGAACTTATTGCTATTGCACCATAGGAAACAAAGATGTTTCCTCTCTCTATATATCCTACATAGGACTATGTGCTCTGCAGATCTAACTTAACTAGGCTCAGAGTACTCAATGGATGAGAACTTAGTGTATTTCTTTGTTGCTCAAAAGGCTGCTGTGAATCACACCAAAGTTTTTCTTTGGCCTGCTTTATGTGCAGGTAGCCAGATGAAAAGGATCCAAACAGGACAGGCATGATCAGGACATGCCATTCCTGAGACTTGAAAGCCAAGATTTCATAAATGTTGGTTTAACATCTATTTTACTAGCTGGCATGTATGAAAGCTCAAGAGTTTTCACAGTTCTTTTAGAGCTACATACAGTCTCTTCACAAAGGTGATATTATTAAAACTATGCCAAAAGGGCTCTGCACCCTCAGGTCCACAGACTTCAGTTTCCTCTACTACATTCTCTCTTGTACAGTACAAGGAGAGACATCTCTGTGGATCCCACCTAGAAAACTGCCATCTGCACCCAGCCCCATGGCATGGGAGGTGGCAGAACTGCCCCTCTCTGCGCTCTGCCCCTGCCCTCCCAGCACCCCAGCAGCCCCTGCACAGCTCACTAACCATGGTCTTACAAGCCATTCCTAGCCCTGATCCCCTTCAGAGCTGGGCTGGTGATAGCCTGGTCCAATGTAATCACAGTTGATTCCTAAGCTGTTTTACAGGCTGAGCCCAGTAGCATATCCTTCTGCACGCCACTGGTGCCTTGATTCCTGGGAATTAAGTCAGCTCTGACCAGCTTGCCGAACATCTCCTCTCCCCACCTACTCAGCTCTACTGGCTTGCCAGTCACTGACCTCTCCCCTTACCAGCTGATACTGAAAATCAAATGCACACCTGAATCCCCAGGCAGTATCTGTGTGCCATAGGCAGATTCACTAACCCAGCAATTCCTCATCATAAAATGTTTGCAGGCAGGAAGGTGCTCAAGTATTAAGCTTCCTTTTTTCTTTGTTTTGTTTTGTTTTGTTTTGTTTTTTGCTTTTCTTGTACTAATCTCTCCTCTGCAATAGTATTTTTCTTAGCATGATGTTACCTTGCTTTTTGGGTTCAGCTTCAAGATGGGGATAAAACAATTATTTCCATTCAAAGGGGATGCAAACTTGTGCAGAGCTGTTTTCTTCTGCTGTGGGGTCACAGAGCTCAGAATTCTTGTTTGGGAAGGTTTGAGCTGGAAGAACTTTGGAAGCAGTCTACCACTAACCTCTGTAATTATTTGGGTTTGCATTTAACTTCATACAGTCCAATACATTTTCTCCCATTGTACAATCAACCTAGCAGTTAGATGGTGGCTTCTCTAGTATTCCCCACATCTCCTCAGCAGAGATTGCCCTGGACAGTTTGATTTCCTGCTGAATTCTTTCTCTGTCTCATACTCATGTGCAGCTGTCTGCTAGTTACGCCCTCCAAGGGATCAGCTTTAATCCACCCAGATAAATCATTCCTTAAGTAGGCATGTTCTTTTTTCTTTTTCTTTTGCTAGAGGTGTGAATTTTAATCACTTAATTTTGTTCTATTATGACAAAAAGCCCTGTTATCTGCAAAGCTTGTAGTATGACGAATATTTAAAAAGGTAGCTGAAGATGTAGCAGAAGGTCCTCCATAGGAAATGCCTTCCAAAACCCAATGTCTCATATCTTTTTTTTATTTCAGTGACACTTCCTATCATGGATCGCATAGAATTGTTAAAGCTAGAGGAATACTACAGTGGGGTGTAAATGCGTTGGCTTTTAACAAAAATATTCTTCGTTTATGTATCATAAACTCTAGTAACTCCAGTCCATCCAGTCCTCAAGATGTTAGTCAAAGAGGACTTTTGCAAGTCAGTCAAGAGATTTGATTTAAGTACTTTGCACCACGAAGGACATAGAAATTGGATGCTGTCTCATCCCACTCGGTGGGTTGCAAGACGTGTGAATCTTTTTGATTCCCTGACGGTTTGTGTACCGACAAAGGCCGATCTCTGCTCGGCAGAGCCGCGGGGTCGGTAGAGCCACGACAATGACTCAGAGGAACAGTCTGGCCAGCAACTTTATTAACTGGCGAGTTCAACAGACAAACTTAACGAACTGGCAAGCCCAACAAACGAACAGAGGCGATTTGGCAATGGAGCTATTTTCCAGGCATCCCGTCACAATTTATCCCAAACTTGCATATATTGGAAAAGCAGAGGAAGAGAGAAGCAAGAAAAGGAAAGGAGAAGAGAGGAGGAAAGAGAAAGAAAAAGTATCACCACCCTTGGATCCCGTGATGACAGGCACAGCAATCCTCCAGTGGTGGGCACGCGCGTGCTTCCCTGGGGGCGTGTCTTTTATAGGCTAATCCCCGCCTCCAGGTACGCCCCTTCAGGACTTACATGGTTCTTGTTCTAGAAAGTTCTCAGTCTTCTGCACAGGCACTGGGGGAGGGGACGGTCGTGAGAGGTCTCTCAGGCGGTCACAAGCCCCTTCCTCAGATAAACCCTGTGTGACCTCTGGCCGTAGATGGTAAGGTCCGCCGGAACCCGGAACCGCGCATCCTCCGACGCGCTCTCCACGTCCCGCTCTCGCTCTCCCCCACCCCTGCTCTCCGACCTGCCGTCGCCGTGCAAATCGTGCCTCGCCACAGTGTTTGAGACATTAACTCTTTCAGTCTCTCACAGATGCTCTCTATTCGCTATGCTGTCCCGTGACACAAGTGAGGTGTCACATATTGCAATAATAACAATTGATCTACTCCAAAAAACCCCCAAGCTAGCTAAGAAGAAGTAGAAGATTTGTATGTTACTTAAAACAGTATAGAGGTGTCTGTAGCTCTCAGGATGTTAGATTACCATCTAATCAGAAATGTATAGCTAGATTTATTGAAGTACTGAATAATTTCATGAAATCGTTGTGCTTTTTCAGTACCTTAGATCAAATAACCTGATATCATCCTTCAGGATGTTACATCAGCATTAGCAGTCAGGAAAGAGTTTTTCCTACGACTGGAGATAAAAAACCCTTTTTGCCGTTTGCTACCCTGGCACATCCTACATAACAGGGTAGGATGATCTGATTAGGCTGTGTCAAATGGTTGAAACTCAGCAATTTCGTATCAACTTACTTGAAAAAATTTTAAAAATGGTATAAACCATTGAAAGTAAAATCAAGTATGTGTTTATGATTTACATCTTCTCCATATATCGATGCAATAGTGCATGATTCAAAATAACATATTTAGTTAATCTCTGAATCTAGGTTGTAGAAAATGTGCTTTTCTGAAATACCATCCATCATCTTTTACTTCTTTTCAGAATTGTATATTCAATAAAGAGCCATTTCAAGACAACTAATACTATTCATTAATTTGTGCAGAATTTGGAACAGTTTCAGCCCATGTCAATATATTTCTCATTCATATTTTCATTGGATTTTTTTATAAAAATATAAATTACTTTGAAATTTATCTTTCTTTAGAAATCACCCTATATTTTTGAAAGCATCAGCCTTCCCTATTAAAATGAGAATGTGGTCACTGGAGTTTATTAAACACAAATAAAGAACATATTTGTTAAAAAACCCAAGGTTTATATTTTAGTTTTAAATTGGCACAAAATTGATTCAGCTAGGTGGAGCAAGAGAGAAAACAGAATACTAATTATTCAGAAAACGTTATACTAAATTTTAATTCTTTGTATTTGTGAGCAGTTCACATGACATTATCATCATTGTGGTAGGAGATGGAGATACATTTTCTAAACCCGAACATGGAGTCTTCCTATACATACTCCAGCACTCTAGCTTAAATGCCTTTTTCCCACCCAGATGGGACTTGAATTTTGGAGACAGTCAAGTTTCAAAATAAAGCTGTTGGATGATTTTGTTTTGGAAAAGATAGACTTCATTGAAAACAGATCTGGGAAAATGGGCTCCAGGGAAAAAGAGCTAGGGAGCTTCTGCTCAACATCCAATCTGAAACATGTTGAGAGAAGAATACCATATCCTATCACTTGTCCCTTCATCCACATACTCTCTGGTGACTTTCCATTTTAACTGACTTGTACTAGCAGACTATAAAGCTATAAACACAAGTCACTTTTTGCTAAAATTGTGCTGTAGTCTGTAACATGACCAAATCCGAGCTGACAGGAAGCTGTAGGTTTTTTTCTGAAAGGCGAGAGAAAAAGGAAGAAATCAGCTGGGTGCTAAAGCTTCATGTATCGTCTGTATTCATCAGGCAGCTGCAGAAAGGAACTAAGATGGAAATACACTTTTCAAAGCATGGGGGAGATTCTTCCCCCCTTGTGTAGGCTTCATTGGGGAGATATTGTCCTGTGTAAGTATTTGTAGTCAACTTGGGTGATCCCTTTGGAGAATGAATATGTCAGCCATGGTATATCTCTCTGAGATAGTTAGGAACAAGCTTGATCATATGTCAAATCAGATTCCCATTCCTCCTTCAGTACCAGGTGGGAATAGCAGCACTTAACCCCTCCATGCTCACAGGTATTTCCGTCATTTCTCACCTTACAAGAGACCTGAGATATATGCCCCTTCAGAAAAATCCACCTCCATTATTAATAACAATTGTCAGTTTGTGATTTGAGTAAAAGCACCATTCCTCAAGAGGCTCAGGCTTCATATTCATCCCATGGTCTGAATTACATTACCACCTGAAAATGCACAAAAGTGGGAAAAACTCAACAAGATAATCAGAAAGTGACAAAAAATAAGAGAAGAGAGGGATTTCACAGCCTTTTTAAAGTTTGACAAAAGTTTGTCTCTGACTCTCCTCTCCTCCGTGAGATTTTTGCATAACAAGCTTTAGAAGTAGTCTCATTATCTCATGTGGCAGTCAGTACAAGCCATCTCCACTGACACCTACCTGACCATTTGAATGGATCTGAATTAGTTAAGGTTTATCTCTGAGTAAGGTGATACCTTTATAATGATGCCATGTGATCAGTGGCCTTAGCAAATGTAAGAAAACCAGGGATTTTCTTGGCGCCTCACTGACTGTATTTTTAGGATTACAGTCTCTCTTCCATTAAGATTGATAGGGTGATTAGCATAATTAAGTCAGTTGGCCCTGGAGCTTTCCTTTGCAAAGCAGCAATTACTGATGTTTTTTCCATCCTTTCCTATGTCTTCTCAGAGACATCTATTTTGCGTCAAAGAGAAAGGCGATTTTTTACCCCAGAGCAATTTGGCTTTAGATCACGCTTTTCACAGCTTTGTCTCAGGACTCTGTATAGCATCACAGTAACCAGAGATGGAAAAGAACAAGTACATAATCTGGTCCCAAGGCACAGCTAGAAACAATGCAGAACTGTTTTAGACAACAGACTTGCTTATAGTTCTTACCCAGGTTGGTTTTAATTGACCTTTTATTTAAAGAATCATCCCACAGTCCTCTGACATGCTGAAAACCGAGCTTGCACCTTCTTTCACTTTTTTACCCCTATATTTCTGTCATTTCTTAACAAAGATAAAAGAAGAAATATAATGTTGGTGTCAACATGGCATGATGATTCTTATTGAAATAAGAACAGAAGTACAGTTTCCCCCTGAAATGAAGATTTTTTTTTTCTGAGGTGTTCTCTTCAACAGATACTCATAGTGCTGCACCCAAGCCAGACCCTCGCTTTGGTTCGCACTTCAAAATCTTGGTGCAGATTCACTTTGGAGAAATGGTATCTTAGATGTTACAGAAAGATCACAACCTTCTTAAGATCTTACAAGTGGTCTATAGGGGAACAGGAAATTGGACCTATGTTTCCAATGACCCAAAAGGGCATGTTTGACTGTTGGACCACATTTTGCCCCTGAGATGATAACTATTGGAAAAGCAAAGTGTCTCAAGGTGCAGATAAGCCAGCAAAGTTTTTATCCTTTACAGTACAGGACAGGCAAAGGAATTTCTTCAGTGTTCCTCTACCTTGCTGTGTATTCCTGATAGGATAAAACAGTAACACCGTTGAAGCTATTGGAGAAGTGAGGAGCAACATGTAGTTTACCAGGTGTTATTTAATGCCGAATCCCTTTAAGTCTATCCTATTTATAATACATATTGTTATGAGCATGTCAGAGATTCAGTCAGTATTTGTTACTAATGTTTCCACATCATGATTGCTTAATCTTATTACTGAAATACAATCACTTATTAAAACCTTGCTCAGTCATTTGTCAGCTCTTTATGAACAATTTAAAAATGGAACCTGACTAAACTGACCTGCTCTCACATCCGATAATGCTGCTTCTCTGATTTCTAGATGGATACCTCTGCCTTGCAGTCTGACAGCCTATGGTTTGCTCACTAAAAATAGCCCCACTCCCATATTTTCCTTCCGCAGGGCTAGCCCTATATGGCCATGTTTCAGCAGTAGGGAGCTCTCAGGAGCAGAGCAGGGAAGAGAAGCCCACAGCTTTCTGCAGGGCAAACACGAAGCACAGCTGGGCTCTTTGAGCTTTTCTTATCAAAGGGTGTTCTGGGATCAATGGGGATCAAGTTCACTGTTTACGTGGGAGCAACTTGAAACTAATTCTATCTTTCTCTCTTTATTTCCATGCAACAGAAATAAGATCACATTTTTGTGAGGCTTGGTGTATCCTTTCTGTCTCCACAAAACTGTCCTCTTGCCATTTGAGCCAAAAGGATCTGGGCACTGATGTGCTCTTTCTATTTGAGGTCTCAGAGACTGCCTGTGTCCAACTTTCCCCTCCTATGCATTCATTTTCAGCACAGTTCTGAACAGATCAAAATTCTGAGTCTCTTTCTTACCTGAGCAGAGCTCATAGACAAACCTATTTTCCCCTCAGCCTGGGCAAGACCAGGGCATCATCAACAACCGTGATGATAGCCATTGACAAAGGTTTTGAAGATCATGAGCAAATACTGCTCTTCCTTTAGGATGTGGAAATTGTACCTGGTCGTGATGAAGAGACACATCCTGTGTATCGCAATGTAACCATCACATAAGGCTATTACCTGAGCATCTGAGCTCATACTGCCTTTATATTGATGCTGAGTATAAGGTGCAAGCGTTAACATGGCATACGAGGGCAAAAGAATCATAGAAACAGAAAGGGTGTAAAGAGAGAAAAGATTAAAGTTGTCTATTAAGGGCACTGCCGAAATAATATAGGATGAATAAAAAGTAGAAATGGATTAAAACCAGAAAGTAAGGAAGGTTGAGGACATAAGTCTGGGATGTCACAGAAGCAGAGAGTGAAAAGTCAGTAGGGAGCTGGCGGTTTAGGGACATATGTGCTCATGTACTCAGTCTTTTATAAAGCATGTGTCCTGAAGGTGTAGGAAATCTCAACCAACATTTTTGAAGGTACATGTGTGTTAGGTACTTGTGGTGTGTTTGCCACATAGTTTGAGGCGTACCCTAGTAGGTATGGAACACATATGGATCAGGGTTTCTATTTAGTTTTTTTTCTCAGGGAAATTAGTTTGCATGCATAAAGCCAGTGTAGAGATGTGAACCAACACAAAGTGGAGACCTGAGGATTTATATTACATGTATATATGTGTCTATATATGCAGTGTATATATAAATATAAATACAAATATAAATATAAATGCAAATGTGAATTTAAATGTATATATAAATATATGTATAACTATGTATATATTTTTTTCTAGCCAAATTGCTAATAAAAACATAGCTTCTCTGTTAAAGGTCTAGAATCATCTCCTTAATTATTTTGGATGTCAAGTACATTTAATTAAACTTATGCTTAGAGCCAGAAATGCACATGGACCAGAACAGAGAGGGAGGGAATGGGAGAAGCTGCAAAATTACTTGGCTTCTCCAAGAAGCCATTACTCGGCTTAAGAGACCTAAGAGATGATAGAATTTAATCAAGTTCTAATTGTCTTGAATTTGAGGGTTATAAAGGATGGTGAAGGCCTCTGTATAGATTGGAAAAGTGAAGTCAAATGGTTTATCCATCTATCATTATGAGAGAAGAGGCTGGAGATGATTGCTAGGAATTATAGAAGTGCTGGCAGTCAATATTGCTTTCATTCCAAACTTATATTGATGGCTTGACTTCTGGGATGTTGGGGTCATTGCAATTGGGTTTTTTGGCTAAGCAAAAGCAAAATCTTATAATGATCAGCATGTGGATGAAAAATGGAGCAAAAGATGGCACAGTGAGAAGACAAAAAGGGAGAGAGAGTGCGGCAGATGGAATCCAGTAAGGAGACGGTGAGATGAAATAATAGAAAGATGAAATGCACCCCCAGCGAGCTAAATTTCCTCTGAAAATGCCAGCATCTTTATGAGACTTCAGTGTGCAAAAAAAGAAGCTGAGTTCAGCCAGGGATCTTTCAGCAAAGGTTTTTCTTAAAACACAAGTCTTTTTGAAACTAGAGTAAGAATCAGATTAACATTCTGCTTGTTGCTACATAAGAAATATCAACAGTTTCTATGGCAGAATATGAGACAGAGGGGTGCACCAAGGTGTTTTTCCCTATTGAATGAATTTCTGACCAAGAAAAGCAGGTGTTCTGGGCTGTCTTAACCCTTCTTGATTTTGATAATTGCTCACTCTGATTAAAAAATTTCTAAATCTAATACACAGCATACAACCTATAATTCTCTCTTTCCCTCCCTCCTTTTTAAATAGAAATAAATACTAAAGGGAAACATGATGTTTCTTGCCCTAACTGCACCCTGCACCTCCATGCACCTCCCCAGGAAGCAGAGGTCATGGCAAATCCTGCTCCTGCCATCACCTTGGAGATGGCCACTGGACCACTCCATGAGTGGCCAGGGCTCTCAGACAGTGTCTGCCTGCTTCTCCTCCTTAATTTTTTTCCCCTGCCTGGAAAAAGTTTGGACCCCAAAATATATGCTAATAATAGCCCCTAAAAGTGAGCTCTTCTACCTGTTTTAAAAAAAAACACATCTACCTAGTTTATTAATACAAACTAGTTACGAAGCAGTTTTCAAACTGAAAGTTGCCCTAAATCCACAGGTGCTGTCAGTTTACTGACAGGAATGAGGAAGAGTGAGTTTATTCAGCCTCAATGTCCAGATTATGAAAGAGGTGAAACTGTCCCCATCTGCCTTTTGTGGCATACTTCACTTGTAAATTCTCCATGATGACAGTTTGCATGTATACAGCCACTAGCACCAAGGATTCCTCTTGGTTGCTTAATATGAATCCTCTGGAAGCTGATCTGATAAGAAATAAAGGGGGGAACAATGTCTTCTGAATCTCAAAAGTGGGCTGTGATGTTTGCAAATGCCCAGATAGCATGGCCTTGCTAGCTGATAAAAATTGTGGAGGAGGATTTTGTTCTTTTCTCCTCTTTGGGTGAATGTTGGTGGATTTTTAGAATGACAGGGAATTAATTTAAACGTGAAGGGATGGAGCCAGGTTGAGTATCTCAGCCAGACTTATCATCCTGGGAGTCCTAAAGCATCTGGAAATGCCAAAGTTGAAGCATCTGGAAAGGCAAAGTTAAAGCCTGAAGGGGATAACATGGTATCCCATTAAGAAATATGGGGAAAATTCTCTGGCTAACCTGGACCCCTACTTCATATAACTGTATCATGCACAGCGCAAAGAGTCTGTATTCCCATACTATTCCTGTGTAGGATATATCTAATATTTCCATAATGACTGCATAATATTTCCACCCTGACTGCCTTAAGCTAAACACTTGAGGTGACGAGACCTCACAAAGATGAGAGGAGAGTTAGCTAGAGACTTATACTTGGCACCTTTCATAGCAGAGTTTCAAATCATAGACTCTAGTTTGCATGTAGGGCAGTGAAGTCCCCATAGAGGCCAAAAGGCTTTCTTAGGATTTTTGTTCTAGGTTTAGCAATTAGAATACAGAGGGAGGTGAAGGGGGTGGGGAGGAGAGACTTTTTCTTAACGAGTGTTAAATGACTGCCTTCCCCATCTTCCTCTCTAGAACACAGCCATTTGCCTTAATGCTTATTTAACTGATGCCGTTACAGAATAGCAATAGCAGTCTCACTGAAGCCCAACAAATCTCTAACCCATCTGTTTGCACAGAAAAAATCCTGTGCTCCAACCAGCAGGACTGAGCGAGCAGTGCAGTGCTGTCTGCAGCAGCATCACAAATGTGAAGCGTTAAATGAGATCTCTAGCCCAGGGCTGACCTATAGCAGAGACAAGTGGAAATGCCAAGATGGATCGGCAGATGGTTAGTTAGCAACTTTAAAATAATTTATGTTTACATTTCCCCCTTTCCCCGTGAATATTCCCTTTCACATGTGGTCTTAGTTCCTTTCTTTGTTAGGGTATGTGCCTGCGATTTTAGCCAAAGTGACTTGCCTAGCGTTCAAACTATCCGAACCAAAGGCACCTCCAACTCAGTATCCTGTTTCTGTCAATGGTCAAAAATGGAATCTGAAGGAAGGTTTACTGTGATCGAGTTTACTTATTGTGACATAACATTTTACTTCCGTGTTATCCTCAGTTGAGCACCAGCAAAAAAACACTTGCGCTTATTATAGTACAGTTAAATTCTTAAAAGTATAAGCAACCTCCATGAAACTACTGCATTTTATGAGACCCTAGGGGTAAGTTAAGGTATCTGCAGTCAGCTGAAGTGTGGTAACTTGCTGTGCTGTCATAAAATGAACATCAGGGCTGCAGCTAGATACCACTTTAAATACTGACGTTCAAGACTGGAGCTGGAATACAATATTATGGAATAAAAATCTTCCCCCAATCTATTCACTTTTTATTACAGCAGCTGCAATAGCACAGCTGGGACCAGAATAGCAGCCAGATGAAGATGAAAAATGTTTTACTGGAAGAGTCCCATTACCTGCAGTTGTCAGGAAGGGGTGACTGCATTCATGGACCCTCTCCTACCACGGAAAGGCTTTCTTTATCTACCACTCTAAGGAGTGCCAAACCATCTGAAATTCACATCCTGTTTTAGGGACCCTGAGTTCAGGATGGTTCAGATCCAAAATTTTGTTTTGGTGCAGGGCAGAAACACATTATTCAGAAGTAATTTTCATTTCAGGACCTGACCATCATGAAGCTTTGAAATTATTAGATATCCTGGCTTTGTTTTCTACCCTCAGTTTTATTTATATTGCTAGTTACTGCATTGGTAGTTGTTTTTTTCATTTCTGGGCACCATAAAATCCTCACAGGTGAACAGAAACCCCCTTGCTCATGCCAAATATTCTTCTGCATGATAGACTTTGGACAGAGATTTCAGTCTGAATGAAAACTTATAGGGAGCTGATCGTAAGTTTGTGCACCAACAGATTTCTCAACTGGGGAGTCAAATACAGACCTCCCACTCCCTTTATTTCTGCCTGGTGCCTTTCAGAATATGCTGCAGTTTCTTTAAATATGTTTGCCAACACACATTCATCTAGAAAACCTGGCTTGCTGAAGCAACTTGTAATAATTCATAACAATTAAATCGCCATGGGGTGAGTGAGGAAGATCAAGCTGCCTTTAAACTACATTGATAGACATGAGAAATGATATTGTCAAGCAGGGATGTCCTCTCTTGTTTTCAGGAATTGTCTGCTACAGGGTCTGTTGCTGCAGACCTATTGCACCAGATTTTTCTTTGAATGGCAAAGGAAAAAAAGTCAGTGTGAGAGAGATCAGAAGCTAGTGATGTGCGCAGTTTATTCGGAAGTATTTATTCCTTTATTTCCTCCGCCCTAGGTAGCAAGTTAATTTAGCCTGCGACTTTTTAATAGGTTTTAGGAAACTGGACACTGAAACCCAATTGAACATCAGGGGAGCTGGGTTTCCAAATGCCTTGTAGTCTGCCTGGACCAGAGCCAGCGGAATTTCTGCTTTGGTTTAAGCAACAGCAGCACACTAGCTGAGGCAAAAGAGGGCTCTACATGAACCATCCCAATGTTGAAATATGTAGTTTAAGGGCAATTCAAATATCCCCTCTGCTGAATCAGGGCCTGCAGTAAGATTCGTCTTAAACATTTGTGTATTTTAAAACAATAAAGGACTACTATAGCTAATATATGTAAACCAGACATTTCAATTTTATTTGGGAACCTCTTTGTTGATTCTAGTTCTTATGATTGTAGCATTTTTCTAGGCACTTAGTTTTAATTTAAAGGCTAATAGTAGTGGAAAAGCTGCTGTATTTCCTCTGTCAATTGATTTACTGGTTAACCACCCTCACTGTAAAAATCAGTAATTTAGTCCTAGTCTAAACTACTGTTAGCTGGATCTACCAGCTGGATCTTATCATGCTTTTCTGCAATAGATGATTCTGATCTAGTTCCTTCAGATACTAGAAATCCTCCTCCATGCGTGTGTGAAAGAGTATATGTAATATCACAGTTATGCTGCTCATAAGGTTAAGCGCTTAGCTGTAGCCAGGCTGATGCTGTATGAGGTGAGTGACAACTCAGACCTCCTATTATAAATACTAACCCTACCAAAAACTGATTCCATTTTGTTTAGCAAGGAAACAAAATCCCCACTACAGTCTACTGTCCAGTGCAGCTCTAGGACATTCAAGAGTAGAACCCAACTTTTGCGAAGTTATTTTTGCTGCACTTTGCACTTTCATAGCAAAAATCAAAGTAAATGTATGAAGCATTATTGGTATTATGATACTTGTCCTCAAGAGATCATTCTCTCTAGGATTTGTCCTCACAGTGCATGTTGGTCTGTGTGTGCAAAGCTCCCCTTCCTAACTGAGGTACTTCAAGGTCTACAGTACTAAAGGAGATCTTTTCTAGTTAATGCAGAAATGTTCTGCTAGCTTTAGTTTCTACCCAAGAATTTAGAGTGGGACTGGCACTTATTTCAAAGTTTTATTCAGATAAAAAAAAAAAAAAGGTCACTTGGCCAGGATTTTCAGTTGCTGGACAGTGCAGTAGTAGAGAAGCAGATGGCTTAATATCCACCGGTCCCAGAAACAGGGACACCTTAATTGCACTGATGCTGTACCAAGTTTCCTAGATGGCATTTCGTAAGTGCTAGTCCAGCAGAAGAGCAGGATTTTTTTGTTTGTTGCACACAGTTATAAGTGCAATGGATGTACTTGCTTTTACACCTAGGCTCTTTCCTGAAGAACTGCTCTGCGAAAAAAAGAAACAACTGCCAAGAAAGCCATTATTGTAATGTATTAAATGTACTTTTCTGAGTCAGCTGCTGAAGTTGTAGAGATTCCCATGCCTCTACCAGCAAAAGGTCTGAAAGACAGCTAAATCTGGCAAATCAAAGCACTGAGAGAGCTCACTTGTTTCAAGGAATCAAAGCTTCTGACAAAGACATAAGATGCAGTGTTCAGTTCTGGCAAATATGTGGGGCATTTCCCTCATTGTTCAGTCTTGACAGATACATCAGGTATTCTGCTCCAACTTTGCAAAAAAAAAAACCTAAAAAAACAGTATGGGCTCTTCCCAGTTTCTGAAATTATCTTTTATTTAAGCAAATGTTTTCCATGCTTGGCTCAGACACCTCCGAGCTTTCTCAGGAGCTTCACAGCTCTGGAGAGGAGACTGCTGTGCTGGCCTTTCCATGAATTTTCTGGCTTAATGCATGGAGATGTGAAAGCCTCACTGGAATTGCCAGCCAAGACTTCAGTCCTGGAAAGTTTTAAGGGATATTCTTAAACACGAACCAAAGTCGATTTCAGTGAAAATATTCAGGCTTATTCAACTTAAATTTGAACATGTAAAACTGTGGCATAGTGTTCAGGAAAGCAAATTTCAGAGCTGTTACAGTTTTAATATTTTAATATACCTACCTTTCTTCTGAGCTTGAAATAAAGCTGGCCCTCCTCTGGCAGATGGATCCGTGCACCTACAGAGCTCTGTAAAAGTTCCGCTACTGACTTGAATTTCACAGCTTTCCTCTCTATTTAAAAGAGGATGCCAAAATTCAGATTCATCCTTCAAGTCAAATTCCTGCCTGAGCTGGCAAACTGAATGTGTAGGTCTAGATCTGCATTTCATGACCCCACTGTCTATATCTATTTCCTAATTTAAAACAAGAACTTTACCATGTCACAATTTACATTGATAGAAAATGATGAGTGGTTTTGTAGTTAATTACCTGTCAACTCTTTTAAAAGGGAAACAGAGGATCCATGTTTAAAATATGTTAAATGATTCAGTCACCTCTGTTAATTGGGTGTCTCAACTGGAAAATCTTTCACCCTATGGTGCAGATTCCCTTTTAAGCCAAGCCACCTGCACCATTGATTTTGTTGACAAAAGGAAAGGGCTCATCTCTCATGATGACTTGCTGCTGCGGTAGCCATTTTCAGCATGACACTCCCACTTTTCTTGAGACATTTCTCTTCTATCTTTAGCAGCACAGCCAAGGCCCAGGACCATTTACCTTGTCGAGCTGCTTGCCTCCTTGGTAGGAGAACATCAATAATCCACCAACCCTGGAATTATTTATCTCCAAACTTGCTGAGCCCTTGGTTACTAAATGGAGAGTTATGAAAAATGTCTACCTACTGACACCATGTAATTTGCCATGCTGTTCATGTCAGACACTATTCATAAGAGGGAGGGAGAGGCTACTTCTAAAGTATATACCAAAGCAATGACAGAAGAGGAAACACTGGGACGCTGTGCAACGCATTGTAGTTATCAGGACTGCTGTAGCTGTTCCTATTAGAATATATTCCCTGCTGAAGAATGACACAAGCCTATGTAGGCAAAAAACCCATTGCGTTTTCCCATATCATGATAATGGAGGATTATCAGGGGACTGAACTTGTGACTTTAAAGATAAGACACACAAGCTTACAGGAGTTGAGGTAGTATACAAGTGTTCATAAGCTGTTCCTGTTTAGGGCTGTTCATAGCACATTTTTAAGTCACTAGAAAGGGAAAGAGAGGCGGAGT
This sequence comes from Mycteria americana, assembly GCF_035582795.1. Lineage (NCBI taxonomy): Eukaryota > Metazoa > Chordata > Aves > Ciconiiformes > Ciconiidae > Mycteria > Mycteria americana. The sequence goes on from NC_134370.1 coordinate 13,578,256, forward strand.
ATGTGGGTGTGGATCACACATGAGTTTGCCCCATCTACCTATCCTTTCTTTTCACTCCCAATCTCCACCCTGTGACTGAATTAATCCTCCCCTTTGCCTCTGGACCATCTTTGGTACATTCTCTGTGCTTGAAACCATCCCCTAGGCTCACTCAGACCCTTTCCCTACCTGTAGCCCAGTCTCTGATGTAGTGCATTTGCTTTTCAGTTTTGCAAGAGATTCAGGTTGAAATCTACTCAGGATGGTTCAGGTGTAGTGGCTGTAATTCCAGCTGTTCCACCACCCCCTTCATGGTCCTTGAACTGGAATAACTTTTTGACTTGATGCACATCAGGATTAGGTTAGTCTAGGGTAGGTTCAGAGTACTGAAGTCAACCTGGTCTCTGTGGGGATCCTGTTATATTGCCCTGTCAAGGAAAGAATATTTAACTGTCAAAACAGATACTTAACTAGATGGGTAAATAAAATGCTGGGGGATCTGCATTGCAAAATGTGTTGTCAAGACTTTTAGAAAGACAAAGCTGATTGGGGGAAATGAAATAAAGAAAACAGAAGGGGACTGGTTTGAAGGGTTGTGGCAGATCTCTGCAAAGGATGGGGGAACAATGTTAGAGGCCTAGCCTCCCATCCAGCAGACTGACTTTCTTACTGTTTCACTTCTTCCTTAAATTCCTTCCATCACATGGACGTGTTCAGTGCATGCATGCACGTATCTGTCTGACCTGGATAAGACAGCTCTGGAAACCAGCAGAATGGCTGCAAAGAAGATGTTGCATTCCAACCTTGCTGCTGTGGCTACAGGCAATCAGCATTCAGGGGAGTTCCCTGAATGGTCCCCTTCTGCTAGACCCAACCCTGCTTAATTTACACAGCTATGAAGATCTAATGAGACATTTCAGAAAGTCACTAATAGTACGGGGTATTCATGTTGTCACAACACATTTTGATTTGCTATACATGATATAAGAGTGCAGATTAGCGTCCTGCGCATCCCATTAACATCTGAATGGGATAAGAGAGACGGGTTCAGGTGGCCACCAGGGGCTTCCTGTCCTGGCCCTGACTCTGCTGTCCTAGTTAATCGCTACAGACAGGCTTGAAACCCGAGAGCATGTTTTGAATTCTCTGATAAACTACTTTAGATTTGAACCAATGGTTAAAAAGAAATCAAAATAAAAAAAAAAAAATAAAAAAAAAAAACAAACAGGGGCACTGGATAAATGTTGAATTTCAGTGCTTAGACTGTGACTGTTTCTCTTCTCCATCAAGGACTTTCTGTCTATTTTTCTTCTGCTTTTTGCATTCACAGCTTATCTCCAACACGTCCCATCCCATCCTGTCTCCCTTATGCTAGCTCCCATGGATAACACAAGCATCCCCACTTTTTTTCTCTGACCCTAACTCAGATTGTTTTGCTCTTGTGAGAAAACAACTTTGAGAGAAATGATTAAAGCTAGGAAAGGAGAGGGAGAAAATGGCTTCAGTAACACAGGCATGTGTTGGGGGAGCAGAGGCAGTTCAGGATTAGATCCACCTAAGAAGCTCAGCCTGATCCCAGCCCCTTTCCTCTACAAGCTGCCCCTTTGGGAGCATTCTCATTCCATCAGATACCCAGAAATTTGGCACATGAAACTCAATTATCAGGCCACATAATATGTATTATAAGGAAATAGTCATGAATGTAAATGGAACATATAATTTTAATGTACAGTCTTGTGATGGCTACACTGTTATGTGGGGGATGTCATGACAGCCAAGCCAAGCACCCAGGTGCCAAAGATCTCATGGCAGAGGGCTTCAGAGACAGCTATGTCTGGGGAAGGTGCCCTCTAACAGCATATTCAGCATGCAATAACAAGGTATCAAAGTCTTCTTTCCAGAAACCCTCCAAAAGGGTTGGGCAGCTGGCAGTTGAAATCCCAGAAGAGAGAAAAATTAGCATCAGAGCTCTGCAAAGGTGTGATGGGAGAAAGAAAAACAAGACGGCCCATTCAAAGCTGTGGTTGGCAGGACAGGTCTGATGTGTGGAGGAAGAGCCTGATCTGAACAAAGCACTGAACAAAGTTCACTTTGTGAACTTCCCTTCTTGAAGTGCAAAGTGTTAAATTCTTGAATGGTGCACTTTGTGGTCTCACTTTCTTCCCTTTCAACTTGCTGGGAATGAGGCAACCTTCAGATCTGATGCCCAGACAGACAGATATATGTTAGGACTGCTTCATTACAGTTGCTAAGCATACCAAGGTGGAGCGCACACTCTCATGCTAGTTACAGCTGCCAGCGTCACACAACAAACTTTGCAACTCATGTATGTGTGTTATGAACACACATAAGGGTATTATGTGTGATATAAATGACAGAAAACTGTTGAATTTGGTGGGGGGTTTTTCCTAGTATAGACAATTGTTAGGAGAAAGGGAATGATAGCCACAAAATGAAAATTCTGAATATACATTTTTTTATTTCAGTGAAAAAAAGTTGAACTACTTGCATTCCTTCCCCACCCTTCACCAATATGAACAGCAAAGAAACACACCACATAGTAGATCTATTGCAGAGAGCAAATCTTTACATAAATACACAAATTTGAGGTTTTGAACAAAACGAAAATATGTTTCTCATTTTGGAATGATCTGTTCAGTTCCAGAACAAGTACTGACATAGGACACTCATATTCTTGTGTTTGGACAGAAAGCAACAAAATAACAATAAATAAAAAAATTATTTGTATTCTGAAAAAAAAAAAATTCTTAATTTTGTGTCAAAATACAGGATAAAAATCTAGGGAATTATGCTGTCTTGGGTTCCTGACTTGTAACTTTGTTCTGAAACCAAAACCTCACATTCTTTTTGTGAAAATGGCCATTACCTCTCTAACGAGAAGGACCTCTGTTTACTATTTTTCTGAGTAAGGCCTGTGGGGGACCACAGATTTTAGCTAAAGCTTGTTCTTCTGCCACACACACACATGGGGAATATACACTGGTATTTCTTTTATCCTAGTGGGTGCTTGCTATGGTCTCCTATGTCAAGATATTTCCCTGACTAATGTCTGATGAGATTATTTAAATGGGAATGTGAGAAGTTATCATGTCACCAAATTTCCTGTTGTCTTAGTTATGCTCTGGACTTACTGTCACACTGCTGGCTCATTCAAAGAGAGAACGATCTGGAAGTTAAGATTTAAGGAGATGCATTGTGCAGTTTCTGGTTTAATTAAGCCATTAAGATTTTTTTAAGGGTTTAAGCACAAGCAATTTGAAAGCATAATTCAGCATGCACACGGGCTAGCCTTGCACTTCTCTTGTTCTGAGGTGAAACAGATTGTGAAGGGAGAGACAGCTGTGAGAACATCCTGTAGAGTCAAACCGAGCCAGTCCCTAATTTACATTGGGGCCTCAGAGATGAATTAATTAGACTTTCCTAACTTAAAGTTGGCAATAAGCTCCTAGACCCATGCTGGGCATACACACACTGTTTGGCATAGAACTGGCATTGTGGAGCAGGAGGTATTGATCTGACAGCTCAGGGAGATTATCTGTAGTCTCCTGAAAATTAAGGGAACTGGGGGAGTATTGGCTGTTATTAACTGCTCTGTTGGGAAGTGCTGAAGTGACCTTTGTGCCTTTGGGATTGTAGTGTATCAGCTGCTTTCATAGCATTGGTAAAACAAGTTATGAAGTTGTGGCTTTCTGCATCCTTAAAGTACAAGTCACAGTGGATAATGTGCAAAACTCGGTGAGAGGCAGAAGCTATATCCCTTTACCAGACTAAGGACAAAACAAGAAAAATCTGTGCCCGTGCACGTGTGTGTGTACAGACAGAATGAACGATATCTAAGTGGGTATAAAAATCTGTTATGTTTTCTTTCCTACCAAAATATAAAAGCACTCAATTATACTTCATTTGGTATAAAAGTTTTCCATTTTCATGATAATCAAAACTTCATTTCTGACAGTGTGAAGAGGAGCAAAGCAAGTAAAAGTCTAGTTTTCCTTTTACAACCTATGTGTGTTGCTTAGAAGCAATAGGGAAGTTTGCTTACTGTACCCTTTTTTTCTCTGTCCCATGAAGTCTTTGGTCTGGAAAGGTAATATAAAAGATAAAGCAAAAAGCATTCACTTCATCAATAGTAAGGAAAGCAAGACTAATATCTTCTCTTTAGAAGTTAACACTGATTCGTTATGAACTTTAAAAATTCCCTCCACATCTTTTTTCTCACCTGTTTTCTGTGCTAGTGCAAAAACTAAATACATCTACTGAAATATCGTATAGCTCCTATGTTGGGTAGAATACAAAGAAACTGGATGTAATTCTATTAGGTAGGAAGACTGTAGTTGATACATTGGTGACATCTTAAATCATGAATGACTTCCACTAAGAACAGGCTTATGCTATCTTCTGATTTTATTTTTTTTTCTTTTGCCTCCTAATTTCTCCTTTAAGTTCCAGCCAAACTAGAAAAACAATGTTTCGATTTTGAGCTAGAAAAAGAAAAAAGATCAGCTAATGACAGTATTTGTTTGTTTTTAATTACTTTACACTTCTGGGTTTCAAATCGGCAGAAGCACTTAGGTTTCCAGTCTCCTTCCCATTACTAGGACTAGACAAGCTTGCAGTGAAAATGCAGACTGGGCAGCAATTGATTTCTGCTAATGCTCACTGTACTAATGAACAATCTCTGATTTTATTCTACCTATTTATGTCAACTTGAATCACCACTCCTCCTAATACCCTTGGAAACAGGTGTTTCTCCATGTTCCTTTTCTGAGAATAAATAAATGCAGTCTCTGACAAAACTGCTGCTATGGCACACGCATGATGCAACTGTGTGCCGTCTCTGCAGTCTTGGGGATTTCTGTTACATATGCATGGTTCTGTCCAAGTTTCCCCTTATTTTTAAACACACAGCACAAAACTACTCAACTTTCTCCCAAATGTTTGTTCCCTGGCAACTGCTGAGTTTTCATCAGCAGTTTTAATGCAGAAGATTAGCTAAAACCAATGAGCTCAGTGATGGATAACAGAAGCAACTGGTTGTTCTGGCAAGTCCATCCAAGCAGCTTTATTAGCAACTGTTGAGATTGCCGACTCCAATTTTTCTACAACAAAAGATCTTTTGAACGGAGCTGTGTGGGTGGGCAGTGTTGTGACTGGGGAAGAATTAAAGGACAAGGGCATCTGATATCAGGAGCACTGAGCACTGGCTGCTGAACTTCCAAGACCTTTATGAATGCCAGCTACCAGTGTGGGAGGATCACATGGCCAGTTGCAACTATCTCATGGGATTATCTAGGTGTTTGGGGGATCACTGAGCTTTTCAACCATGATGTTATTGCTTGTCAGAGAGCAGCCAGCAAAGCAACATGAGATGAATATTTCCACCTGATAGTGTTTTTCAGAAGTTGTGAATATTTATATACAATCAGTAGTCACAAGAGCAGACCTCTCTTCTTAGGATGATGGTTTGCGACATCTGAAACTTGGAAACAAGTGGATGGGTGATCCTTTTGGTTAAAGTGCTTACCATTTTAGCTCTAAGCACAGTTCTGCAAAGCTTTTGAGTCTAAGTTTGATTTGATACAATCATTTCAATCAAAATACGTCACTTAAGTAGTATAGTCAGTAAGAAAAGAGTGTTCTGCTCTTATAAGACAAGATGAGCATTCAGCAGATTTGGCTTCAGTTTTCCACATATTTCTTGCACCTGCAAAATACACCAAATATTTTTTCCTCATCCTTTTCCCTGCATATTCAGACACTAAACTTTCTGGGAAAGAGACTGACTCTTTTTCTATGGGTTTGTCAACAAACATTTCTGAGTTTTAGTTTGGACTTAGAGATGGTGCTACACTGCAAATGAGTTTTAAAATTGTTCTGTATTTCTTCTAATTCCAGCCAGTTAAAAGGCAATGTTCTTGGATAAAGACTTGGCCATTTGCACCAGTAGATTAGACTGCTGCTGAACACCTACCTAGGAACATAAGAGACTGCCCACTTGGAAGCTTTCCTTTATGCAGCCCATGACAGCCTTTCTCATACACCATACAAGTAAATGTGCATGGCATTGATAGTGCCAAGATTTCACCCCTGCTGCTTAGCCTACTAAGCCAGTTATGCATGGAAGTAGGAGTTATTTGTTAAGATAATATCTTTTTTCTTTAACAAGAAAACTATCCCATTGATGAAGTCTGAGTATGAAATACCACCTGTTAAACAGAACAGATTAGGCATGGAAGGCCATTCATTATCATCAAGTCTGCCAATGTTTGTTTATGCATAAAGAAACTCTAGCCTTTGTGGCTTTTATGTTTCTATACCCATTAAATTTTATTTTTTAATAATCAAGTTACAGCTGTTCCAAACAACTCTCCCTTGTGGGTACTCTGAGGCTGTTTGCCTGTATTCCCACCTACTGTACATAAACACTTGCTCTGAATGATCTGTCATGAAAACATGGTTCTTATTTTGAGCTACATGAATCGATGTGTTCCCTTATATGCAAATGTGGCAGGTTAATGAGGCAGGGTTTTAAGGGAGAGGAGTGCTGGAGTCTTGGGCAAGATAAAGTGGCCAACAGACTGATTCAGGCTACTGCGGTTAACTCACAGTATTTAAAAAAAAAAAAAGCTTTACTAAGCAAAGGCATACATTCTGGGATATTATACACTTGCTTTATTACATGAGTGCTTTGGCAAATGCAAGATTATTGTTTTACAAAACCAAAATAATATTAAAGACTAATAATAAATTTAATAAATAACGCAAAAGAGCTTTTTTTGGCTAACACTTCCACTCGTGTTGAAAAGGACCTTAGTCTCATTCTTTGCTATGAATAAAAAACATGTTTATTAGTGTAAGGCTCAAAGCTGTTGGGTTTTTTGTCTGGTTTTCCTTTTAGGTAAATCTCAGCATCTTATTCTGAATACATAATAATTAGGGTTTTTTTATCAAAGGCCATATAATAGTGTTTACATGCTCATTTGACCGACTAGCATTTCTTTATTTTGAGAAATAGACCTTTCCTCAGGAAAGAACCTTCTCCAATAAGTAATTAAAGACACATCCTAACTGGCTTTCTGTTGCCATTTTGTTGCTACACCACGCATCTATCCACCTTCAATTTTGTTCAGTGTCCAAAGAGAATTTTGGCACAAACTCGATTCAAAGTCTGAAGAAGGTGCTAAGGTGCTGGTGGTACACCTAGGTCAATATTATGGATCATCCATCACCACCTGGATTCTAATTTTCAGCTAAAGCCATTCAGATTTTGATTTTTCTCTGGAAAGCAAATGTGTTAAAATGATCAATCCTGTTTCCTGCCCAGATATTCAACAAGGCTTCCAGAAGCATAAAGCTGATCAGTGGATTTCAGGCTAAGAGGGTAAGGGTGATCTACTAGTTGAGGCAATCTTAAGATCATGTAGAAGACTGTAAAATTTCCAGTAAAGCAAATACAGCAAATATTCCTTCTTTGATTTGGACAGGCTTCTGCAATACACTGAGGCCCATTTGCAATAATAGGAACGAACAGAGCTTGCCAAAATCTTGTAGCCTAATTAGGCTGAAATTCAAATGAGAGAAGTCCAGCTGCTAAAAGGAAAACTGTAAAGATGAAGAGCTAGAAACAATCACAGGTAAGTTAGAGATCCCTGTACGTACTGCTGAAAGCAAATCTGGCTGGCTGGCAAACCTTAAAGAGAATTGCTCAGTGATTGTTCATCCTACTGAAAGATTTTACCCCAGGCTGTAACGCTTCCAAAATCTGCAGCAACACAAGCGTCTGTCTTGCAAATAGAGAGGCCTGGGGCAAGTGTATCTTATGCACTTGATAGGACAGAAAGTTTGAAGTTTACCCCAGACTTTTATTCTCTTTTGGTCAGCTTCATTTCATTTTTTCATGTTTGCCAGTTTTCTTTCCATCCTTCATTCTTCATTCTCACCCTGAAAATAGATTGGGTGTTTATGCTCTAACAAACTCAAACTGATTCAGAGCTACAGGGAAAAATCTTCCCATCAGCCATGAAATCTGTCTGTTGTCTGTCTAGTGTGTTTTACCCAACTTCTCCAAATTTAATGTCTATTCATATATACAGATGTCTGTGTACATATGTCTATATATATATATACACACATATTAGGTACACATAATAAATATCATAAACTATATCTGTTTTTTCTATTTTTACTATTTAAAATTCATGATGCTTTAATATACTCAAACAATTTTCACTTTCATATTCTGAGAAATGAGTGTAGAAAGATCAAGTTTACTTTGCAGCAGGCCATCCGTTACATTACATATCTGCACATCTTGGTTCTTATTCTTTTTCTAATCCTGGCATGCTCTCATATGGAGATTATTTATAACTACATTTATTTTAATCATCCACCTTTGGAGGAGTTAATATTGCCAACCTCAGCTTTCAACAATCATGTTATAGGTCCCTACAGTACAAATATCTTACTTAAAAATCAGTCGTTTTAGATAGGTTTTGTGTTTCTTCTTCATCTGACTTCTAATGCTTAAAAGGCATTGTAATAGGAGAGGAATAATGGCGGAAAACTAACCTGACTCCCAAAGTGTTGCTGTTCTGGTTAGGAGAAAGTTTGTTGAAGATTTTGAGCAAACTGTCTAGTACCCCCTGTAAAGAAGCGATTTACAGGGCACAAGCCTCTTAGAAATAAGAGTAACCTCTGTCATGATCATTTAGGAGGAAAACATTAAGCTTGGGAAAACTGTGAGAAAGTTTACTAAGAGCAGAAAGCAAGTAAATCTTTGCCAAATCTTGCATGTGTCCATTAATTTAGCAGTTTTATTATGTGGCTGATGGAATCCTTTCACTGTGTTAAATAGCAATAAATAATGAATGGATTATCTGATTTTTGGCATGACATCAACAAATCTTGTAGTCAAGTCCTGCAGAAATGCAGCACAGATTTATTGTTTCTGCATAGAACTGCTTGCTAGAGAATTCTGTGGGGTTTTTTGTTTGTTTGTTTGGGGGTTTTTTTTGCAGGGGGTTTACTGCAGTTACTGCTCCAAAATACTGTTAAAACCTGGCAAGCAGTTATGAACTCAGTAGGTTGATTAGCAACTTAGGAATTAGGCACTCAGGCACTGTGTCCTCAGGAAGTTGTGTCCCAGACCAAGATGCGCCAGCTGATTCTTCCCATTTTCACTCTCCTCATAGGTCAGTTCATGAAAAAAAATGGTGTATAACAGATGTAAATGTAAAGAGAATCTGGTCTAGTCTTATATCTGTGCACTGCAGCTGAAGAGAAATGATGGATAGCTGATAACAGAGCTAACTTTCATGAACTGATTCATGTTATTACTAAACTTGACTAAGACTAGAATTGTTCTTGGCTTTCACTATGTCCTTTGCTATGGGCATCAGAAGCAAATTTTAGTTTTTCCATGTAACTACAGGCACCCTGAACAATTCCTATTATCACATCTTAGCTTTGACTTCTCAGTTCTAGACACAACTCAATAGCAGTCAGATTGGCTTTCAAAGGGCACCCTTGCATCCCTCCAGGTGCATTGCTAGCCACCACCTTGCTTAAAACTCTCTTTTCTGCCTTACATTTTTATTGGCTGTTTGTTAATTGCTTCCCTTTTCACATTGTCTCTGGTCATAAAATATTGACCATGAAGTTGCTTCTGTCCAAGTATATGTGAAATACATAATGCTTTTTTTCTATTGCAACTTACACCTTTTAAAACTTACTCCAATGTGCAGCAGGCACCTTTTTTTTCCTTCTGGAGGTAAAAGTTTGACTGCCCTTGCAGGCTGCAGTGTTAAGAGTTCTCTACTGTATCTCTCAGCTCTCAAGACAGCGTTTCTCTTGGGCTGATGACCTCTCACCATGCTTGAATTCTTGCCTACCTGGGTAAGGAATTTTGTTTTGATTAGACTAAATCTACAAGCCAGCAAGAAGTAATGCTGCTCTCACTAACTCACTCAGAATTACTTCAAAATTTGGTTTGCATCTCTTGAAGCTATTAGCAGGGCTAATTCAGGTCCCAGATTCAGAGCAACCTTGACTTTTGGGGAAAGCTTGGTTTGGAATCCAAACTCTTACTTCTTGTGTAAAGGGGTTTACTTAGTTTCCAAATTAATTAAGAAACATGGTTTTTAGTAATGAAAACCCTTTGGTGAGCGAAGACTAAACGACTTGTCCAGAGAGTGCAAATGGAGAGGAAGGATGCAGGACGGAGAGTGAATAGCTGAAAAAGTTTCCCACTTAAAAAACCAAAACACTGAATGCATTTGTTGATACGGATGATTACAAGCAACTGTTTGGATTAGCTCTTTCAGCTTTTTAGCAGGACAGAATCCCTCCACTCGTACCTCCAGTTTCACCCCTGAGAGTTTCTCAGGAATGAGAAACACTGTATTTTTTGTCACCTTGTCATGCCCCAAAATCATGAATGAATCAACCCTTTCACCAAGAAGCATAATGCTGCCACTATTATATTCACTATACAGATAAAACATACTGCTCTAAAGAGAAAATTTCCCTAGAAATAAAATATCAAGTCTTTTATTTTTTTAGTTATAAAGTTTATCTGGTAAGCATGTGTATATATAACATTTGTTTCAGTGATGTGGCACACCATGGATTTTTGTAAAAGCTGATAGTGGTAAAGCAGGGACGTGAGTCACCATCTTATCTCACTTTCTGGTGTGAAGCTGATTGTGAAGGTAGAAAATCAATATACAGTCAAGGTGGTGCATGTTGAAACTAAATTGAAATGATTGATTTTTTTTCCCAGGATCATTAGATTCCCCCCCAAAATCTTTGTTTCTGGTTGTGGAGAAATATTTACTCTTCACTTAAAGTTCATGGTGTAGTTCACTTGTTTGTGTGGGTTTTTTTAGAAAGGAAGAAAGACATTACTTGTGCAGGAAACAAATGCTGGAAATCACTGTATTTCAGAAACATTCCCAGAAGTCCCTGTAAACACAGGGTACTTAAAGGGATGGATATCCTCTTAATCCGTGAAAATCTTTAGCTATTGTAAATCCCCCTTCCAGCCCCAGAAAGTAAATAATGCAGTGCATTAGTGCAGTGTCATTTGCCATCAGAAGACTTTGGGTATCATTCTGACTTGAGGCAGAGTTCACCTGGGGCTTATTATGAGCTTAACTGCAGGATGAGAAAAGCACCGTATTCATATTATAGCACCTCACCCCGCTCAGATACTTCTCACCTGCTACGTATATACACACCGAGAACAAGTTTCTTAATAAATCATGTCCTGTGGTCACACTCCAGGTTAGACTGCAGGAAAATCATGGACTCTGCTAAAGGATAATTCAAAGAAAAGTCTTGCTGATCTTTGGGAGACAAAATCTAACTTCTCCCCATGATTCAGGAATCTAATGACGGACAATTGAAAACATCCTGCTGTACATACAAAGTAATCAAGTCCTTTCTACTATCTTGCATTTAATGTATGCTTATGTATCAGCTGTGATGTATAAATGATTGGAACTGTCTACATGTTGCTACTTAAAGAAAATGGGACCTTATGTGAATCTGAGTAGTCTTGGTAGAAATAGACTATTGATATCAACTCTGCATAGATTTTCACTCCTAAAAGAAAAACTGGTTCTTCAGGAGTAACAGAGCAAACCATAGCCGGCCACAAAAAAATCCCTCAGCAGAAATCTGCTGTGCTTGGTTGAGTCTTATGTTCAGTGACCTTTGCTATGAGGCTCCTAAAAATTCCCCACGTTCATGTTTCACTTTCTAATTAATTTCACCATCTGGAAGTGTTTCCTTCCATTCGCTACATGTAGTCCTTTCTTAATGCTTTCCCATTACTGATAATCGCATTTCCGAGGCTAACCAACTCCAACCTCAATTTTTTGAGAACCTGCGGATTGTGATCACCAAGCAAGCAAAGACTGCACTCAGGAACAGAAGCATTCACATCCCTCAGTCTATCCTCATACTGATTTCCCTTTCCCACTGGATTTCATAAACTCTTTTTTTTCTTTTTCATCTACTTAGTTTCTCATTCTGCCTCTTTCTATAGAATCCCAGGCTGAAAAGATCTTTCTCTCCCATTGACCTCACAGTGATTGTTTTCTTAATTTAGTATCATACAAACTGCCTTAACTCTGACCTCCACCTTCACTAAGCAAGTTATAACCTTTTTACAGTCAAAAACTGATAATAAATCTCTGTGCCTGATTTTTCATGTGTAGGTCACAGTATTATTATAATCTAAAAATCAAATCATCACCACTTCAACAGTATCTAACACTTCTATTTAAATCTATACATGACCTTTTTGTCTAACTAATTTAAGATTTATGCTTGACAAAAGTTTCCAAAGCATTATCTGTTGAGTGTGTACCCTACAGCAACAGATATAAAAGTCTGAAATGTCAAATTGTGAAACACTCATTTAACATTTTTAGGGCTTTCCCCACCACCACCCCTGAAATAGCCTTTTTCCCCAGATTGAAAACTTCCAAGGAACACTTTTTTTTCTCTCAATACTGTCTCTGCATATCCTCTATCTCTTTTCTCTCTTTTCAGTGGCAAGATCCAAGATGACAGAAGAAGTGGAAGAATCATGGGAGAAAAATGCATACCATATTGCTCCTCCTTCTCCTTACCACAATAATAATAAAAAAAAAAAAATTATACCTTCATAGGGAAATAATCAAGAGGCTATCTGAATGAATTAACAGCTACTACATTTCCCAGTTTCCATACTGGAACATCTTTTAAAATTGCAACCACTCTTTGTGAAAAAAGTTACTGTTTTTCAACCTGCTCTATTAGTAGTGCTTTGAGAAAACATAAATGCTTATGGATGAAAATATGGAGGTTCTATGGAGGTTCGGTAATTCCTCTCTCGTGTTACTAGAGTTACAAACTTGTAACTCATCACAGCTTTTTGACCGTGACAAAGATTAGTATTTACATTTTAAGATATTTTCTACTCTTTTATTTATGGGTTTCTTAACAACAAATAAGATGTCTTCATCTGTTTAATCACAGAATGAATGGAAATGAGATCAGAGGGAAAGTATCACAACAGCAATGTTGTATTTCAGGTCAGTGCCCATTCAACTCTGATGAATGTCTGAGTTTGCAGTAGAGGACAGGTTCACCCCATGGCCTGCTCCAGCCCTGATCATCTCTCTGCAGTTCAGGTACAGCTAACAAGGCTGTCAAGACCAGTGTGAGAGCAGGTCCTTTTAAATCAAGAATCAAACATCTTCCATTTTTGAACCAGGAAAAAAAAATTATGTGCAAAAATCTGGAGGAGGAATATCCTGTTACAAACAGTTATGAGTGCCCTGAGAGGCAACTGAAGACAAACCATTACTAGGAAAATGGTGTTAGTTGTTACCCATGTGACCTAATGACAACTTCAAACAGCAGAGTTATCGATGTAAATCCTTACTTTTCTCTGCTGCCTGCTTGCAAACAGTACACGCTTTTCCTTAGAGCACTGGTATAGGAAACAAAAGCTGTGCTTCTGCTCCTAGCTGTGCTGCCAGCTGGCGGTGTTACTGCAGGTAAAGTTGCTAATTGTCCATTTGCCCCTGTGGTACAAAATCTGTTTCTTTGGATACAAAATGTATGTTTACACTACTACAGCCTTCTGAATTATCAGATACCCACTGGGGACCGTTAGTAGATGGAAGGTCCTTTTTCTTCCTGTCACAGATGCATACTAAAACTTACTACCTCAGAGGCTTCGCACTGGCGTGTGTGTGATACCTCATCGAGCTGTGCTTCTCCAGTAATGCATCTGAGTCACGTTGTTGTGCAAACAGGGACTTGTTTCCTTGGGAAGTTCCTAACCATTTTTATAGTGTATGCATTTCACTTTGAGAAGATCCAATATCCTTAAAGCCACCAGCTTATAGCTGAGCAATCATCTTCTCAAGTTGGAGTATCCTGCAACGGGGGCCATTCCTGCTTCTGCCCTTTATATGACCAGTGTCAAGTTTACAGAGGCATTCAGCTCCTGTTCCTCGGAGCTCAGAACAGGGATGTTAATATATGGCTATGTCCTAGGGATGGCTGTGATCTGCAGCTAATTATCATTTGTAAAGCACTTTCCAGTCCCCAGAAGAAAAGGCCTTGATGTTCCCCAGCAGAGAGCTATCAGCCCATGCTGGGACACAGCTGGTGGGGTGCCCTGCTCCTCGAAGATTTCCTCATGGTTATTTTAAGTTAATTAGCTGATCCGATACCTAGTGTGCTTCATAATTCTTATCTAACATGACCAATTTGCACATGCACATACTTCTGTGCATGCACAGCTCTAATTGAAGCACGTCTGGAGGGCAGACTGCTGAAGCCACAGTGACAGAGGTTGTGCTGCTACCGCCACAAAATAAGCAGTAGCTGGTGAGTAACAAAACCCTCTTAAAAAGCAGAATGTCACCATTCTGCCCAGGTGCAGGACCCAGACAAGGGAAGGGGAAGCTATTACTCAATATTTTTTCTAAAATGTGATCTCAGGTATACAAATGTGTGTGAAAGCACTAGACAAACCTCACAGATCTCACTGGAGAAGGCACTCACCCCTTCACGCCTGGCAACGCAGCGCTGTGGAGTGTGAGACACAGTTCAGCTGAAAATGAGAAGCTGCTGTTGCATCAGTGTTTGTTTAAAGCTATTTTTCTCCAGGAAGTCATTATTTGAAATAAATCTTGTCCATTAAAGAGGCATGCTTCAGCAGTTACATAATGCAGCATAGGGTTTGTTAGACTAGAAAAGCATACGATATCCAGAAGCCTAATCTGGATAGAAAAATAAATACATGATTTAAGATGGAGCATCTATGTATCTGAAAAATACCTATTTTTTCTAAATCCAGTCTTTAGCATCTTAGAAGCTTATTTTTCACTGCTTGGTACTCTTAAAAAAAAAACACCACACAAAAAAACCAAACAAAAAACCCTTGCCTCTTTCACTATCTCAGACTGAGCCCGTCAAAATAGATACATCTGTGATTAATAAGGATATATTTTCTTTTAAAATACAGAGTCTACTTTTTATATGTTTTTAACTTGCATTTTCAGAACCATCTGCCCTGTGCATGAGGGCATGAATTTGAAGGTAATGCTATCTAAGGTCAGAGATAATGAATGAACCAAAACCAGTCCAAAAATAAAACCCCAAAATCTATGGGATTTATTTGAATAAAGGAGAAATGTTTAAATATTAACAGCACCTCTATGCATAAAATAAAATAAAATTTAAAAAAAACCACTTGAAAACCCCTAGTTTGATGCACTATTACAAGTCCTTACTTGGAACCAACCCTCAGCAGTAACAGGCAATTGAAAACCAATTGTTGCCTATGGGCAAGCTTCAGGGGTTTTTTACTTGGGGATTGGTATAGTCGAACATATCCATCAAAAATTGATTCAGAGGGAAAAAGCAAATGAAACTAAAAAACTGTATTTATTAATATTGCTTTGGTTTTTAAGCTGTTATGGCTCACATATTCTTGACACAAGGATTGAAACTCTTGTTTTTAATTAAAAGCAGAGTCATATATTTATGCACTTTCAGCAGCCCAGACTTTGTGATGCAAATACTCAGAGTGGCATTTGATCCAGCCAGATAATACGAATTTGGATTACAAAGGCTATTTCACCTCCCTTGCACTGAAGCTGTTCTGCAGTTACTACTCCTGTTACAGCAGGGTGAATAGGAGTGTCTCACACTCTTTTCTTCTCACTACACTGGATGGTCAAGGCTATACTTTTAGGTGGAACACAGCAAATTTCAGTGATATGCCCAAGATCACAGCAGAAGTCTTTTGCAGTAGAGGAATTCAATGCAGAACTGCCAAACTCCCTTCTAAGTTTCCTCTTGGTTGAATTCCCCATCTCCCTGAAAATACCTTCCTTTAGTTGCCACAACATATTACATCTCATGCAACACACTGATGATTGTGTACTCCAGCAAAGTGTGAATATTATCTGGCAGATAGCTTATGATCAGTGCACATAAGCAGAGCCCAGAAGGCTTGCTTCTATTTTCAGCTGTACTACCACCGCCTCTGATCCATGACAAGGTCACTTGAGTCAATGAAATCCCTGGCTGCTTGTCTCCAGTAATTAAGCAGTAAAACTTTTAAATGTGCACCCCAAATTGGGAGGTCACTGTGTTGATTGTCTGTGTAAGTACCTTTGTAGGGAGAAAATACCAGGTCCTAAAGGGCTCTTTAATCTATCCAAAAAAGTCTAATGAGAACTGAGAGCTGGCAGTTTGAAGCTGGACATATCTGAATGAGAAGCAAGACAAAGATTTTGAGCACTGAAACTGAGCAGCCATTTGTAGAAATTATGAAGGTATTAGTGATAGATTCTGCAGTTCTGGAAATCCTTTGTCTGAAGAACTAGGTATCTTTCCAGGCAAGATTACCTCAACTGAGAGCTGGTTAGTGTGTTCAGTTCAGGAACTTCTCCATTTAATTGTCATGCCTGTGATATGTCTGTGGTGGTCTAATAGCCCCTTCTACTTTAGCCACTTCAACTGCCAGCTGCATTGTCCAGGAAAATAGAAAAGATATAATTCAATAGGTTTGTGAAATCTACCGGGTTAGAATAACATATTCTAATAACATACTGTTTTTAAAAATAATATATCTGCATATCTTAAAAATCTTATGACAATTTTTTGTGGTTTCAATAAAACTGGAGATGACAGCTGATACAAGAAAGGAAGAATAATTATTTAAACTGAAAATGTCCAATTGTGGCTGTTTGCAAGCAAAATTCTTCTGGAAGAGCAATTCTGGATTATTTTCCCAGGAATAAATCTGTTGCCTTTACACATATGGAGTAAAGAGTAGCCTCTTCCAAAAGAACTCCAGAGGGATGGAATCGGAGAAGTGCTCAGCTGATATTAGCCAGGAATTAGAGGACAGGCCTCAGAGAACTATGAAATATGTCATCTTCTTGTAGAAAGGCCTAGACTGACCTAATGAGGCCCAGTGTGGCCCAGGTGCATGGTCACTCAAAACTATCCCAGTAGTTTGTAACTTTTGGATAAAAGTATTTTAGGCGAAGAAAGGCCTTTTACTTAGGAATGCTGTCCTCTGTGGCAGTGGCTCTGCATGATTTCTACTGTCTACATTGGGGCATCCTCTTTGCAGACATTAGTGCTTGCTTTAGCTTTGGTGATGGCCAACCACCGCAGCTGTCCCTATAGACCAACATATCAGTGGGATGTCATTACTGCAGAGGAGTAAAAATCAGCTATGATAGAAATTCCTTCCAAAGAAGATGACTCAAGCTATCATTCATCTGTGGCAGAGAAACAAAAGAATGGGGAAACAGATTTTCTAAATGTGATTTTGGTTCCCCTCAACACCTCTTCCCCAATAACAACTGAACTGAATGGTTTAATTCATTAATAGTACATTTGGAAGTCTAGTTTATATAGGTTATTTGGGTTGATTTCCCAGCTTCTAAAGGGAACTGTGATGTAATGAAGACCCTTGAAATCATCTTTGTTATTGCTAATGAAAGCCAAGACGAAGAGCTACATATAGTCATACCATCAAAAAGTCTATCTGCTGTTTGGCCATTAGTCAGGGAACCATAGCATAATCTATCTAATCATTGTTGAGAAAGGAATATTTCTGACATTTCTAAACATTTCTATGTTCTGTCCTTTTACTCCTTTTTCTCTTTTTTTTTTATGTTGGGACCATTTACAAATGGCTAATGTTTTTGCACCATGCTTACCTTGGCATAGAGTTTTACTTTTACTTGCGATGTTTCTCTTTGTATAATGCATGGGCTCTGAAGAAAAACATGATTGCCTTTGATGAAGGGCTTCTTGGAATAACAGTTGTGACTGGTAGAATATGAGTTGCTACTCTTGATCCCAACAAGCTGTAATACTTCTATGAAGTACAAAAGAGTAGGATCAACGGAGTCAGATTTCGTCTAAACTGTAAAGTGACAGTGTTTTCCTCACATCAAATCACCAATTGTCAGAGATTTGTTTGTTTCCTGGTAGACATTTGTTTCCTTGAATAATCCCTGTATAATGTCTTTTCAAGACACTCACTGATCTTCTGTCTTCTCTAATCATTTAATATAAACAGTCTGTGTATGGGGAAGTATGTGATTTTCACTCATAGGCCTCCTAAAAGAAGAATTTCAAAGAATTTTAAATCAGGAAAGTGAATGATTCGTAAAGGTTTGGTCAGAGGCTTGCCTTATGTTTATAAAGGAGCAGCACGAAATGACTCGGAAGAACTGGACCTCATTTGCAAAGTGGTGAACTGGTGAGAATCACTTAAAGAAAAAAACGGACATGGAGGAATAGTGTCTGCAAAAAGGCAGGTTGAATTAGGAAAGATAGCATTTTAGTTGTGTTCACTGGGAAACTTGGTAAACAATTATTTCTGTGATTACTTGATCTTTTCATTTAATAGTTTGGGGCCATCATCCTTCACTGTTAATGGTTTTTGTCATTCTTAGCTATTTGCCACTCAGCAATATGACACCTTTTATAAATGTTCTGACATCCCATGAAATATTAGCTAACGGGAAAAGACATGTCTTTTGAGAGTAATATGGGAATTCAGCAGCTCCTGGAGAAGAACTAACATAATTTATCAACTTTTAAGACAGCTGAAGATCTCAATCAGCCACCTGTTATTTTGGAAATGATCATTAAGCATTAACAGGGCCAATTTGCAGCTTTTAAAGTTCATTTTCAAGCTTTTACTCACTGTTAATATTAATTCACTGTCAGTAACTCATGAATATCAAGAAACTCTGAAAGGATCAGATCTCTGGTCTCTTAAGTTTCTTCTTCCAAAACTCAGAGAACACCCCCATGAGAATGGCTTAATTGAATTAAGGATGGGGAAGGTTGCTTTAGCTGGGCTTTCATCCTGTCTATAGAAACATTTGGGAAGTCTGACTTCAGCTTCGTTTGAACTTTGCAGACGAACCATTGCTTCAGGTAAACCAGGAGACGCAACCTAGTTAAAGTGCAGAAAAGAGCAGACAGCATCTTCCCAGCACCCTCCAAATATTGGACCTTAGTTAGGAATTGCTTAGTTTTCATGAAACCTAGGAAAAGACTAAGGGCTTTTTTAAAAATATGACAGCATTGTGTTAGGACTGTTCTGGTTCAAGTCTTCTCTCACTCAAGACATGTTCCTGAGCCTGGCACAAGTTTAGAAAGATCAACACAAGTTTTGGAACCCAAGAAGTCACTAAATTATTATTAGGAGTATAGCAAGAGGAGAGGAATCACTAAGGGCACTAGGAAAAGATTCTAGCTTTGAGGGTGTTTGGTATAACTTACCATGCATGTTTATTTTTTAAGGAGCAACGTGGCTTTTTTTTATTGGAGGGGTGAGAGAAAGAAGAGGTGGGGCATTCATGCAGTATTGGAATTGCATATAAACCTCAAACCATATGCAGGATCTGTACCTATTACTTGATTTCTTTGCAACTGATCAGAGATGTAAATAACAGTTTTGCTGTAATTCCTTTCTGATGGGTCTTTTTGTGGGAGGAGAGTGTAATAGGACCAAAAAACCATAAACACATGCACATACTGAAAGAAAAAAGAAGCAGCAGCTTCTTATGAAATAAAGCTCTGACAAAAAATCTATCTAAATGTTAAATTCCATGTTCCCAATTATTTCTTTAAAAATCTATAATAGAAAATAAAATTAAAATATATAAATTAATTAATTTCAAAACAAAAATGTTCCAATCCAGCAATATCTGAATGGAATTGTGTGAAATTATCATGACTTTCTATTACAGTTTATATAGATCAGATTTTGTTAGGATTGCCAAATCTTTTTACAACCATTTTGCTGCTTAGTAATAGGTTTTTTTTAAGGGCAATTAGGGAACTGAAAAATGGGGATTTTTAAAGGGCAATAGTCATTGCAGGAAATTCCTGGCCTGATAAAAATAATAATCAGTCAGCACAGAAAACAAATGAGAGAGCAGCACTGGTGGGGCAAGAAGAAATAGTGTAATATAAAGCAGATGGATTGAAGATGATATGTATTCTGTGATGAGTTATTCTACAGAAGTCAACAGAGTTACAGAACTAAGTGTTAAAGAATCCAGGTCTGGAGGATACAGGATGTATTTAAAGAAGGAGGCTGCCCTTTAACAAAAGAATTAAAAAAAAGAATAAAAATCCAACCTAAGAAATAATTGGTTCCAAGGGAGAAAAATTTGGAAACTCAGGCTGGTTTTGTAAAATGCAGCAAATTCACAAGGTTCTCAGAAATGACTAACTGACCTGACTTTTACTGCACATGTAAATAAAATAATTTGTATCGCTTTGCAAAGGAGGAGTTCCCAGGGGATGAGAAGAGGAGGGTCATACTGTGTCACATAGGAGGTATAATAGCCTTGTTAATATGCAAAGCCACAGGAATCAAGACATTCTGGTTTATCGGTAGCACCGGAGGGACTGCTCCAGAGACAGCTCCAAGCTCAAGCAAAGCAAGTAGCGGCCTGGTGTAACAGACAGCTGAGATAGCAAAATGGCAGTTCCCCCTACTGCGTACATTAAAACCCTAAAGCCAAGTTTAGAGGTGCCAAGGGAAGAGTTGGGTTGTGCTGATAGCCTCCCCTTCTGAGAAAGAAGCAAAGTAAAAGACAGGCAACCATCCTTTGAAATACAAGTGGCCATCCTCATCCCTGGGCAGCAGCAGCAAGTCTCTCCAGTTCCTCAGTCCTACCCTGCGGCAGAAGCAGTCCAGACCTGGCTCTTCATTCTCAGCAGTGCGGTTTTTGCCTACGTTACTGAGAAACACTGAGACAGGATCTCTTGTGTGTTTCATTTTAGTAGCTACTTCCTGCACCGTTTCCGCTTCCACAGCTGAATCTAACCTCCCTCTCTCAGGGCCCCTCCAATGATGGCAGAGCAGTCCCAAAGGTAAAGGGGGTGTAGCTGCTTGATCTGCATGGCACAGCTGAGTATTCACCTCCTGAACCTGTATTGTCCCTGTAGCAGGGGTAGTGGCTTATATAGCAGTGAGAGTGTGACTGTGCAGCATCTCAGAGGGAGCTGGTTGGGACGCTGCTACCTCGAGCTCCCTCTGCTCTTCCCTACTGCCATTTCCAAAATCAGTGGGGACAGGGCCAGTTTAGTCCCGTGCACCTCTGCTGTTGTGGATATGTCATTAGGGAAGGATACAGTCTTGAATAAAGGCTTCAATTCAGGTAATCCATCACTGCCTTGACTGGTTCTTCATCTTCCACAGGGTTTTAAGACAGATTATTTGATTTAAGCCCTGGCGCAGACATGGAAATCAAAACCAGGTTGTGCACATGCTTATGGCTAAGTGTCATAACCCCACATCCCATTCCATATTACAGGTATCTTCCTTATGACACACTGCTGACAAAAAAGGAAGCTGGAAATGGAAGTACTGGTAATTCTAATGAAGATTGAGGTCACTGAGGATGAAAGTGGGGCCAGATAGTCATTTTGTTGCAATTTCAGTAGAGACCTCTGAAGTGACAAGAGATACCAATTTATGTTAGACAATATCAGTTTACACCAGGTGGCAAATTGGCTTTATCCCTATTGCAGGGAAAGCCCTGCTTTGGCTATTTTGTTAACTTGTTTTTTTGTTTGGCCACAGACTTCGCTTCAGGCGGTACATGCAATGGGAAAGCAGAAAATAGGACAATAAAGGAATGATGACCTGCATAACCTGCTGGCTACCCCTCATCCTCTTAGAGTTACGCAATATAGTTCATTGCCCACTTTGCTTGACCTTCGTTGCTGCTGCTGCCTGCTCCTAACATTCAGCACTCTGTTCTTTTTTGCAGCATAAAAAGTTGAGGTTTTTTCCTTTCTTTCTCATGCACACCACTTATCTCTCAGAACAAACCTCTCCTTCCTGACCTTTTTTCACAAGAATTTCAGGGAGTCCTGTACTACAACAGGTTTACAAGCCCTATTGCTTTTAATGATTTATTGGGGAGGAGAGGAGGAAATGAGGAGGGTGAGCAAACTGCAGGTGAAATTTTGTAGACAAGAATATAGCCATAAAATGTGGGCATGCAGATTTTATCTTTCTGTATATTCTAGAAAATATTAAGTCAGGAATGGATATTGCTTTTATAAAAGAGAAATGCCAGTTTTCCCTTAATATTTATGTGGGTGTATTACTATTTCCTTTTATATTACCTTTTATATCTGGAAGGCTCATAAGGTGCTTTATGTACTTACTCAAAGGCTATATGAGGAATATTTCACTCATCACTGAGATGCAACTGCTTCTGGTGTGAGAGATGTGACTGTTGTTTCATAGTTCACGGTGAAGCAATGATAAAGCTCAAGATAAGAGGTGAAAGGGAATAGTCTCTAAGCTATCCCAGTACATATTACTGTAGGGCTATTGATGGTTGTGTTGATTTATGCTTGGTTATATTTACCCACTGGATCTGGTTGAATTTATATGGCAAAGTAATGTAAGTAGGTTGAAGTCAGAGGACAAACCATTTGATATGTTGGTTAGAAGGAGGAGGGAAATTGAGGCACAGTCTTCTGTTACACCCTTGTGTATTTTAGGAAGCAGTTAGTTTGGAATTTGTAATACTGGTGCCCTGGAGAATCCCGTCCCCATTACAGTCCTACACGGTCAAGAGGATGCCTGCTAAATTTTCATTCAGAAGTGTGGTACCCCTCTAGCATCAGGAAAGGTTATGGGATTTAACAGTAGTACTCAGATGGTCATTATTGCTATTCCCATGGAGCAGCACTACCTCTCTTCCAACCAACATGACTCCTCCATATGTGTGTTGCAGAATTTCAGATAGTCACAGAGCTGGAGGGTTTTCCAAGGATCAATGCTGAAAGGAGGGTCAGCTCCTATATCAGCCCTGAATGGTGTTAAACTAATCTTTTCCTAAAGATTCCCAAGCACTGGGGATTTCTCCCCTGCTTTCTTTGGCAATCAATTCAATTGTTACCTAATACAGGTATATGCAGGCAAATGAAACCGTTGGAGTCAGCAAGCAAGAGGGTGTTTGGCACCAGCCTCCTAGTGCAGGAAAAATGAACTTGTAAACAGCAAAGTTCATACACCCTGCTTTCCTCTGGCTTTAACAATCCTGGCTTTCTCTAGCACTGACTTCCCCAGGGCACTGCTTCGCTAAATCCTCCCCATCAAAATTCTGGGCATTCTCAGGAGCATGTGGTAACTTTTTATAATTCATAATGTGGATTTATCTCTACTGTCCTGTTTAATTTAACCTTTTGAAATAAACATAAAGGAAAACAATGATGTGCCAGGAAGAGGACATTATTAAGAGATACTGTGCATAATTGACTCAGCGGGATCTTTCAAGCACTTTGGAAAGAAAAAAAAAGGAAGACATAGTGGGCACTAAAAGCTCTCAGGGATATAATCTTCATGAGATAATAATCCAGCCAAGAACCCAAAATTAGCACTGATAGCAGTATTTTAAAAACATATGTGTATGGTTTTGGCTATATTAAATTACTTTGAAACTTGTAACTATTATGTGAGCACTACTCTTCTTCAGTTCTGAAGATGCAGGAATCTCACCTCTGGCAATGTAAACCTGGAGTAACGTGGGGGGTGGGGTGCATAGTGGCAGAATAAGAGTAAAATTAAGCCCTGGGCATTTTTTTAACTCGAGGGCCAAATCCCCAGGTGGCATAAATGAGGGTATTTTCCTGTAATTTGAAGGCTATGATCGTCTGACTTACATCACAACCAAGTCAACCAAAGTAACTCCTGATTCACACAGATTAAGAAGAGCTGTGTCAATTTTACACCTTCAAAAGGCAAAAAGCTCAGATAAATTTTTCTCTTGTTTACATTGAAGAAACTCTGCAAATAAATGGTGCCTGCCAATGTAAATGAGGAATTATTTTGGTGAGGGGTCAGAATTTGCCCTTTGGTGTAAATTAGAGTAGAGCTTAACCCCTTTAGACAGCTTTAAAAATAAATGAAGCAACCTTTCATCTAAAGCTGCATAGCAAATCCCCTTCTTTCATTTTTCAGTCCCCTCTTCTAAAGAGAAAAAGCAAGAGCATTAATGAGCTATTCAAATATTCAAACCTTGTCAAGGGAGAAAGGATCCTTCAGTTATCATGAGCTCAACCTGATAAATCCTTTTTAATTAGTGTATATGCAAACATTTTATAAAGCAGCCATGAATCGGAGACCCCACAATGCAAATGTAAAGAGGAAATATAGTATGAGCAAGAGGAACTGGAGCCCAAAATATGCCTGCTCTGGCTTTCAGAGAGCACAGAAAGCATGCTTATTAATTGGTTAAGTCCATCATTAATAAGCTCTTGGCTATGTTCAGTCTGTTCCCCAGCACTTTACACCATGTCTGAGCAGTAATATGATGACAGAAAGGGCATTTTCTAGTAGCTGATAATGGGGCAGCAAAATGAGGAAGCTGAAAGTGAGGAGTGTAATAAACGCACTTTCCTTCTTATTCTGGGTGGCGATTCCCAGCTACTCAGTTAAGGGGTTGACTCTGTTGGGGGATTTGTCCACGGGCACCTTGTTTGCACCTCTGTAAGGACACGTTAGTGCCTTTGGGACTGTCAGGCACTGAGGCAGTGGGCTGCCATTGGAGTGGGTGGTTGCTGTCTCTGGATAATCCCAGGTTTCTCATGCCAGTGCTGAGTGTACTGACACCCTTGAAACCTTTTGGCTAGTTGGTTTGTCTTTGACTCAGTTTCCCAGTCAGCCCAAGAGACCTCATTGGAAGCAGCAATGCCAAATGGTGATTGAAAATCAAAAGCATTCACAAACGAGGCTTAAATTGCTATTTCTTTATCTTAAAGAGTGAGAACTGTATACTTTTAGGGGAAATTGCCTGCTAATTTGGGGCCTTTTGCAATCAAAATTTCCCCTGTATCAATGCTGTTAAGGTGACTCATTTGATGAAAAGGAGTGTCTGATAAAATAAAAGAAATCAAACAATTAAATTCTATGCAGAAGACAGTCACGAAAACAAGGTTCATAATAAAACTGAGCTGGCAAAGCTGCAAAGCCTGCTATATGTCATTGTGAGGGACAACCTGGCAAAAGGGACAGATTTTTGGCTGTTGTAAATTGATGTAAGCTCTTCTGCTTTTGCAGGAAATACACAACAAGCCATGTCCTCAGCTGGCATGTGAAACTCTATAAGGATCATAAGAAGTGATGAGGACAGATCACGGTGACTAGAAAGGTTGTTTTCTTTAAAATAAAATCCACTCTCAAGCAGTGAGACATCAGCTCAGCTGATCCTGTCTATTTCTCACTGAAGTTGAAAATCATCATTACATCTTTTCCCTAATAATTAATGTGCTTGGCAGCTCTTGCTTCTCTCCTTAAGAAATCCATCTGTATTGTAAAGCTCTTATTATTTTATACATAGGTGGTACCTTCTATCAGAGGTGGGCAAACCAGTTTGCAACATTTAATTTTCAGAGCGTCACTAATGTTCTTGCTGAGCTGTTACAGAGTATTTTGCTGATAGGCCTGGATGAATATGTGAAATGAGATTTGGATGTGCATTTGCCATATTTAAAATAGCTTCCTTAGGATATAATCAAATTCCTTTGGTGTCTTGCTCCCTGCCATCTGTTACATCTTCATAATACTGTAACATGTTTAGCAACCCTGAGTGTGACAAACTTGACTGACAAGGTCTGTGATCTTAGAAGCTGAGACTGAGGAGAGGGGTCTTTATAATTCCTCACCACTGACGTGTTAGGAGAGCTAGGTAAGACTGATCATGCTTTCGTAGCTTTCTCTCACTTATTCATCACCTTTTTTCACCAGGACTGTGATGAAGTCAGTGCATGACAGACACTAAACACACTTGGATTTTTCTGTATAAGATGGGGCATTGTTTGAACACAGCCGAAAGCTGATATTTCCCAAACCTGAGAAGAAACCACACAGAAAATCAGTGATATGGACTCTTCTGGAGTTAAAACCATGCACGTGCATTTGTACCCAACTTCAAATCATTCAAGAGAAAGCATGAGCCAACCCCCTTCAGGCAGACATCTCATGGAACACATTTCTGAACAAGGGTGGCACATGGACCATGTTCTGTCTGTGAGGAATAGTTAACTTGCTCACTAAAATCCGCACTTCAAATCGTACTCTAAGCAGAAGTTTCTCTTTAAAAAACAGAGGAGTTGTGCATAGGACTTGCTTTATAGGACAGGAGGCACAAATCTATGCTGACCATGAGAGTCAGCTGTGATCAGGTAGTTGTGGGCGCCAAGACCATGCCAGGACAGGCAGCCAGAGCAAAGCACGTGGGTGCCATACCTGGGTTTCTATTTACTTCCATAATCAGCTATGCACACAGAGGAAGAAAGGAAAAAGCAGACTGAAGCTTGGAGACAGGCAAGAAAAGATGAAGGCACATGAGTGGTGAAAAGACATGTGTTTGTTAGATAGACTGTAAAGGAAATGACTCAGGGATTTGAGACATGGAGCGGCAGTTTGTGCAGGGAGGCCTAAGCCAGTGCCAGAAAGGTTTTTCTGGTGCTGTGAAAGTGAGGAGCAAACAAAGGGTGCAGTTGAGAGGTGTACAGTGATACCATGGGGGCATACAAAGTGGTACTGGGTCTTCAGAGCCTTCAGCACTGCAGCTGGGCACCAGGAGGAGGATCCAGAGAATGGGAACTGTGGGTCTGAAGGAGTGGTTTGCAAGGGGTCCTCCTGGGGTGCAGAGATGGAACAGGAGGAAATTTTAGATTATGTCAATGAAAATGTATGATAACACCAACTGAAGGGTATCTCAACCAGAGTACTAGGAAATAGCACGCATTTTAACTCACATTCACAGTGCTGCTTCTAATCCATCTCTATCCCACTCAATCTGGGCTTAAAAAAATAAAATAAAGGAGGTAAGAGTGCTTTTTCCTGGAATCTAAATTCTCTGTGATAATCTGTGTCAGCAAGGCATGGGATGGCTCATAAAAGGAAAGTATAACAGATCTGGCTCAGTTAGTGAATTATATAGTGCTCCCAGGTCGTTGCTTGCAATATAGGAAATTCATAAAGAGGGTGATTAGGGACAATGGACAGAAATCAGAGGAGATATTAGCTGTCCAGCTCTCATGCTACAGAAGCTTGACGTACTGCTTCTCACAGATGGATTTGTCATCCTTTATTTGGAGACTCTGGTAAGCTCCAAACTCCTTAAGAAAAAATCAAGTTGGTCCATTTTTTGAAAACTGGGTAAGAAATATGGGTCTGCTCTCACTTATTCTAAGGCTCTTTTCCATGATGGCACTAAAGTGGGCTATAAAGCAAGCATAAATGCAATTTATGTCCATTACATGTAAAGAGGGGTGAGTTCAAATGGTAATCCAGCCATGTATCATCACGCTGCAGACTGGTAAATGGAATCCATTATGGGGCCGTGACTCTGTCCAAGGGACTGAAACTTCACCATGTCTGAGAAATCAGTGAGAGAGGGTCATTTTATGGGGTTTTTTTATTATTATTTCAGACGTTCCCATTGACTAAGAAATCTTTTTTTTTCTTTTTTTTCTCATCACTGGGTTATGTTCTATTATATTCCTGAAGTTACACTTTAGATTAACAGCCCAGTTAATTAATATGGAATCTAAGTGGAAATGCTATAGAAGCACTTGTGACATTCACATTAATAATGGAGAGGTTCATCAAAATTAATGTTATTACAGTAAATACCAGGAAAATTAACTGTGATTAGCTCATTATTTTAAATTGTCCTCCCATCTGCATTTGGCTCTTCTAGACAGTTGTATGGAGTAGGTATGGTGATGATTCAGGACTTGGAATCAGAAAGCAAACAGAAAGCACAATGAGCTGTGATCAGTATTAGGAAAAGACTTTCATCATGGCTTAGGCTTACTTCGTTATGAGGCAGTTAAATAAGACTCGGAAGCCTCCTTTCCTCATGTACCTATCCAACATATCTAGGATGTTTTGGTAGTACCATAATAGAAATTTTGATCTATTAGTAAATGAGAAGAGATTCCAATGTAGGGAAAGTCCCTCTGTGTGCGGTGCCATAGCTGTATTAGGAGATGATTCCTACATCAACCAGCTTTGAGGCTAAATTCATATGATGACAATAGATAAGAAAGAAAGTTAAGGTATAGAGTGGTGATCACATGGAGCGACTTGACAACTGTCAATTGGAAAAACAGACCTTATATTTAAGTCTTCTGAGTCTTTATCCAGTATACTGTTAATCTGAAAATGTGTTCCACCACTATCACAAATATACAGAGAATACCTTTCTGGATAGAAGTACTATTCCATATCATCCTTGTTGAATGTCTAACATAGAAAGCAAATAGGTTATGCTATGGCTGCCTGTTTTACAGAAACCTAAGCAAAGGGCCCTAGCTTGTTCACTAGTAAAAAAAATATCTTTTTGAGGCAAATAGGCCAAATCAAAATGTTCAGGTGCCCCACAATATTCAGGAAGATGAGAGCAAAAAAAGGAGTTTCAACTCAGAAAGCATAGGAAAATATGAAGGCCTGCAGAAAGATATCCATGTGTTCTGCTCTGCAGCAGCAACACAAGTGTGCAGAATCAGGAATGCACAGATTTGCATTTTGCAAAATTGTCTGTTTGTTGTTTTCCACCTCTCGTTTTCATGTTGAGTAAAAGACCATATAAGATAAGCAGTCACCTGATGGAAATATTTGTAACTTGACTTAACTGGAGCTATTTTGGTATGCTATAGAAAAGAAAGTGGGCCTTAGAACACTGCATAAATAAGAAATATAACAATAATAACATGTAGGAAATTAAGCACTCAGTGTAAATAAAAGTAATGATAATTAAATAAAATCATGCAAATAATGGAGGAAATCAGTTAACTACATATATACTTATTGAAGACATTGCAGAAATGACCACTGCAGCACTTCCTCATCAGAGGTTGGAGGCATTGTTGTTAAAAGTAAAATGTCCAAGACTAAGACACACCCCAGTTTATTGATACCATCATCAACTTCAGTGGAGCTGTTCTGATTTATGCCATTTCAAGATCTCATTGAGAAGCTGGGGTGTAAAAACAGAGTTTGCACGAACTGAAAATCCACAGCAGTTCGGTTCAGTGATGTCTGTGCTCTTTCCCAAGTGTGAATTTTTCCCTAAAGCCCCTGTGATGTCCTTAGTTCTCTCCCCATTGATACCTGCTGAGAAGTGCCTCCAATCTGCATATAAGTGATGCAGTAAAAATAAATAATAGAAAGAAATCATAGTCATTCCTGAATTAACTTTGGGTTTCATTTTCACATTCAGGTTTAAAAAATGCCTCTTTTTGTAAGGAGAATTGCTTTTTTTCTTGTTTTAAATTAAATTTCTTCAAACAGAGAAATGAGTTTTCTGCTTCTGTTGAAGTTGAAGCAGAGGTGACAAAATGAACTGCCTAGCTTTTTAACAGGAAACCTTACATTTGAAAATACCATTCTGAATAGAATCTGGGAATTTGTACACACTCATTTATCATAGAAGCCATGAAAGCAGTACCTTCCATTTCTGTCTGGAGAGAAGGAATGAGCTATCCCAGCAGTGTTATTACTGCAAACTGCAACTAAACATACGAGATTTCTGAAGTCTACTACCATGGTCCATTTCAAAGGCAAACAATTTTTTCCCCTCTAAGGGGAAAATTCCTTTTCCTAAGATTTTTCAAATCCCTAAGAGGGATCCTTCATTTTGTCTGTTGCCATTAAATTTGTTTTGCATCTTTAATGGAACCTACAAAAACTAACCAAGAAAATCATTAAGGTTAAATCTGCTCTGCTGGAATTGCTGTTCTGCTAAAAAATATTTAAGGGGCTGAAAATGGGAAGTTGAAAGTGTGGGAGATGGGGCTATTGACTGATGCAGTGGGAAACACACAGGTTGGATATATCAGCATGTAGTGGGGGTTGCAGCCCCAGCCTTTCCACTGTCTCTGGGTATGACAGTGACAATTCAGTTTGTCCATGCCTTAGTTCATCCAGCTGTGATAACGATTGTCTTTCTATCAGAGGCTGCTGAAGGGCTCTGGTTAGTTCATTAATGCACATAAAGATTTTTTATCATCTCCTGAAAGCATTACTGTCATTTACAAAGCACACTATTCTTGGTGTCAAATTAATCTGCAGCAATAAAGGACTGGGCTGCAAACCTCTGACATACTACATCTGTAAAAGTATGTGCAGAGACTGCACATGTTTTGTGGAAAAAAAAAAAAAAAAAACAACCAAAACCCAAACACTTTCTTTAGCCCCATCTATTTATTAATTCATTCATTTTTTTTAAAGGATTCAGAGACAATGTAACAGGGAAAACAGCTAATTTGTAGTTCTCCATTCTGATTAAATGTTGCCTCTGTCTCTGATAATCCAGGGGAAAAAAAGGGGTTATAATGGTGAGCCTCTGAACTATTATTTAGCATATAAAATATGTTTTCCAGAAAAAAAAAAATCATTTTATGAAACAACTTTTCAATGTACAGATAACCATCTTCCATACCTGTGTGTATGCACATGTGTACACACACCTTTGTAAAAATGAAAAGGTGAAAAAGGATTGGCAAAAGACACCTCAGATGGCCAGGAGGATTACTAATATCAAAACTCTCTTTATACATTAGTATCATGCTAATTGTGATGCTTGCAGCATTGTAAATCATCTTGCTGCATCAAGCCGAATGAACAACTTACAAAAAAAGAGAGACAGGAGAGATGGTACATGTTGATTAAAAAAAAACTTTCAAAGAAGCATAAGGACAATCTGCTAAACTGCTAAGCTTATTCTGAATCAGTTTAGCTACTCTGATTTCCAGCAGGTGAATCTCATCATTAAAATTAGGGAACAGGGATTTCGACAGCCTTTTATGAAGCCCAAATTGTCAGTGAGCCTGAAGTTTGCTCCTGTAATTCCACCCTCAGCAGCTTCAGCCGTGGGTTTAGCATCTTGCTGGATTGAGCCCATAAGCAGTAGGCCAGATTTGGCAGAGTTCCCCACAAAGGTACAAGGCTGATCCATTTGAAAAGCACATCAACATTTTTTGCCGCTGGCCATGGGCTCCAAATGCTCCTTTCGGGGAGGGGGACAGGCCAGTCACCTCCTGTCTTGCTGCTCCAGTGAACAGCATGATCCGTAACTGATGGAGGCCACGCCTGTGAAAGGAAAATAACCCAGAAATACTGAGACACAATCCATGTACCATGGATAACTGTGCCTCTATAAAACTACCCGAGGAGGTCAGAATGAGAATCTGTGTCCTTTTCCTCCAAACGTACTATCATGTTTCATTTGAAAGAGCATTGACCCTTTCAGAAGTAAAGTCTGTATCACCCTTGTGAGCCCAAACATCGGTACAGCCATTTATGGTTTGCCTTAGAAGGATCACATGTAACAGAAGCAAAATATTTTTTTTTCTCATTTGCAAAGCAAAACCTTAAGGGGAAAATCTCATCCTTCTTTCTTCCATCCTCTTCAGGTCCAAAGATGATAGGGGTGAAGTATCAATTTATCAAAATCCCTGAACTACTGCGTAATTAACTTGAACCAAACAAGAGAGAGATTTTCCTGTGATTTTGTATTACAGTTAACTTAAGCATGAAAGGAAACAGTGTAAAGAGAATATGTAGTATGATAAAAGTTAATATTCTAGAAGATAATAAGATGTAAATTGCTAGTTGGAACAATACCTACAGGCCCAACTCTTCAAATTTTTTTTTTGCCAAAGACAAGGGTATTTTTATGTATTAATAATAATTTTCAGTTCTTGAGCTCTTTATAAAGGAGATTAGCAACAAAATACCTTTTCTTTTCAGAGGAAGAAACTGAAGCAAAAAGATATGATATACATAGCTCCTTAGCAGACCAGATACTCATCACCTTACCACAAACTTCCTGAGTCCTTTTAAGTTCTGAAGTATGACGGCTTTTACATACTGTACAGTTTGTCAGGCATTAAATACTGACCACGTGGTTGGGGCAATAGTTTGAATTCAGAAATCAGCTTTCAGACAAAATTAAATAGTCAATAAATAATCCTGTTCAAAGTGTGTCCCAACACATTGTATCACTTTTGCTCTGCACATTAGTCTAGTGTTTAGGAAATCAGACTGTAAATACTCAGATTCCTATTTTAAATGAGTTGGTGTTGCTTATGGGCAAGAGATGTAATTTAGGCATTTTCTGCATTTCAAAAGGGATTTAGACATCTGAGCTAGACTTAGTCCTCCTTATGGCCTAGAAGTGTGGTCTAGGGACTAAAGTACTGGATTTTAACTCAGAAGACTTGCATCCTGTTCCTGGCTCAGCCATGTGGCAGCTGGTGACCTTGGACTTGATAGCGCTTTCCTAGGCCAACCTTACCTCATCCTCTTGCTTGTCTCAGGACAGCTACCTCCACAGTCCTATATTCGTCCTAGGTCTATCCCTATCCACATAGCTCTGTCTTCTCTAAATGTCTAGAAGATCACATTTCTGCCAAAGTCCTGCGATGCAGTCATTTTAATTTCAAACCATTTTGAAGACTGACTACTTATGCTGCACCAACAGCTGTGTCTTCCTGAACACTCTTGATCCAATGCAGGGAGAATTACAATAGTCCAGCCAGGCAGCCTGCCACAGCCATAGACGAATGTTTCACTACTCCTTGGCCTCAGAGCAATTCAATGCCAATCATTGGTCCTCTGTTGTTAATGGCTAAAAAAGATCTTCCCCGGTTCTTCTGCTGGGGTCCTGTCATTCAGGAAGTTACACTTGTTGCTTACAAGTGTAACTTCATTGTGAATGGCTTTGATGAGCTGTAGTACATAGTTACAGATATATTAGACATGGGCTTGCTGGGTCCTTAATTTGAGCTCTGAGAAAGCTGGGATAAAACACCGCACTTGCATGTTTGTGATTTAGCATTTGCAAAGTGCTTTATGATCTGTGGTGCTGGGCCACCACTGTTCTTGGTGGCGGCCAAGAACAAAAGTGCTGCCACAAACAGAAAATGGCACTTCTCTGTTCCAGTCACTTGGCGACAAGATAATAGCTTCAACTGTGTCTTTGTGTGTGCAGAGCATCATGCAACAACCCTCCCATCTGGGATGCTCCCAGCATTCATAAGAGTAAGTTGTTGCTTGAAGAGAGCCTTGCCTTCCTGTCTCTTTAGCCTGGCTTCTCTTACCTGTCTGAAAATATCTCCTAACTGCCAGTCTAAAAGCTGTATTTCGACAAAGGGTTGCTTCTCTAAGTACATATAATAATCACCAATGTCACGATGACCCAAGCAGGACTTTCAGCTCAATATTGCGCTGAAATGCCTTTTTCTGGTATTCATGTCCTGGATGAAAAGGTTCATTTCTGTAGGACTGAGAGATTTTTTAATCTTGCAAAGGAAGAGACGAACTTCTCTATTTTAAAATAAACATTATGCAGCATTGTCCTCTGGACAATTGCCATTCTCTCTACTACATACAGATGGTTAACTACGTGAAAGAATATATTCCTTTTCCTTGCTGCTCCAGACACTAGGCTGGTAGGAAAACTAACAAGGATATGTGGAAAATAGAAAAACTAACAGGTTACTCTGCCCTGAAGTCTGATTAAAAGGGAAAAAAAAAAAAATCCACCCTGTAGCAGTCACCCATTTCAGGTCCAAGTTCTGGTGAATATTGTTGTGAATTTTTTTTTTATTACTAATTTAGGGTGAATCTTAAAGGTTTGTGTTTTTAGAAAGCAAAAAC
Source organism: Mycteria americana (assembly GCF_035582795.1). NCBI lineage: Eukaryota > Metazoa > Chordata > Aves > Ciconiiformes > Ciconiidae > Mycteria > Mycteria americana. Next base: position 13,612,016 of record NC_134370.1, read on the forward strand.
ATAGAAAAAGTCTCACCACTTAAATCGTGATGGAAAAATCTAGAGGTAGGAGACATTCCTTTTGACATGGGTCAGACTTTTCATTCAGACTTGGTTTATATTTTTGTATAAATAAATATATGAATAGAAACCAAAAGGAATGAAAGATCAAATCATTCTGCTTTAAATGCCACAAAGAGAATGTCTGGACCCCATTTTCACATTTTATTTCAGGTTTTGAAGCTTTTTCAGTTCTGAAGTTAGAGGTAGCATGTTTCAGTGAAGTGGGTTGCCTATAACAAATTAGCATTTTCCAATGGGAATAAAGTCTCTATCACTTCTCTTTAGAGATGAATCATTACCATAAGATGACTGCCATCTTAGCCAGCACTGGGGACAGAGACAGATATCTCCAGTTGAAGTCATAAGTCTCTACAGTAATAACCGCAGTGCTGGGCACCGTGAACTCTGGCTATAATCGCTTTCCTGTATCTTATTTTGGGTATGTCAAGAACTGACCAGTGATTTAGCGACCTCAGAACAATGCAGTGTTGTTATTCCAAGATGGTGAATGGAGAAGGTTTTTTTGATCACAAGGGTTGGTTGAGAGATCTTTCTGGCTGAAATAAGGTTTGCTTCATCTCAGTAAAAAACATCTTACCAGGATGCATTAATGGTTCTGCTGCTCACTGACAAAGAAAAACAGCATCAAGATTTTTCAACTCCTTTCAGAGGACAAGAAATAGCAATGCCTTTACCAATCAAACAGAAACCACTGAGAACTCAACTCACTGAGAACTCAACAACCTCCAGTTGTTGGTAGTAACTTCTCACCCTGTAATGATATATTAGGACAAAAATTTGGTGGTCATGGTGATGTTGTCCACATAGATAGATGAATATCATATTCTTGTTGCTAATTTAAACCCTTTCAAGTAGTATTTGCTTGGAACAGGGTGCTAGGAATAAACAAATCTGGCTGACAAAAGCACAAGAGAAATAATCAGCCACAATAACTCTTTAGTGTCATTTGCCAATGGTGCAGTAAAAATAAATGTTTGCTGTAGGAACAGTTCTTTGCAAAGTTAAGTTGTCCTGAAGGGAGCTGATCAAAGTTTTCTTGTCATCACTTAGTATTGCAGAACACTATTGTGCCACTGTAGATAAATGTTGCTCCAGAAGTGCAAATTATCATTGCAACTGCAAGCATGGACTAAGCTTTTAATTCTGATCCTGTAATTTTTCCTATTCATCTCCCTTTGGACACACCATTTCATTAGGATTTAGCCAGGAGATTAGAAGATTGGGGTGGGGGAAAGAAGCAGCTTTGGGATTGGTACCTCAAGATGTTCTCTGCCTGTGGCTCTCTAACGTTCTGCCAGCTGTGCAATGGGGTAGTCAAGAGTCTTTTAATTCTGGCGATGGAGAGACAAGCAAAGAGTAATTTGCAACACAGGCTGGAGTAAGGATATGGGTCAAGTCATGGATTATTTGTTCATTTGTTTGCTAATGTGGTCTGGGAGAGATTTTACAATCTGACTTTCTCTGAGCACCCCATGTGTCTGGGCCCAACAGGTCTGTCACCAAGAAGTAAATAAAAAAGCAATTTCCTCTCTAGGACCTTGATTTTAAAATAATTGAAAGAAAACAAGCATATCAACTCTTAGTTCAGATTTCCTAAGATCTTCTCTTTGAAGGATGAGTTTCTAGTGAGGAAATATTCCTGGGTTTTGTACCTGGTCATGCCTTTCAGTTTGGCAATATTCACAATTTGTCCCCTAAATGGCCATCAACTATCAGATAGCTTTGGAACTGCTGACCTTTGCTGCTACATGAATTTTCTGCTCCCAGTTATGCCATATCCCACCTCCGCTGCCTGTAACAGTTAAAGAGTATGCAAGTTTCTAAGATCACCCCTGGATAGGGATACCAGAGACAGCTCTGGTGTAGTTTATTGCATGCTTATCTTGTGTAGCTCTCTAACGGTGTTGCCCTGTTATATGTACTATGCAATGGATATAGGGTATCCTTGGAGAAACCATCATAATTCATAAACAGCTGGGTTTTACTGACACATCTTATGTGTATATACATACATATATATGTGTGTTTCTTTAAGAAACAAACTAATAGTTCTTCCTTGAGATTTAAACACATTTTATAATTACATATGAATGACTAGGGATGCCAGTAATTTTATGGGAGGAGCTTCATCATCTTGAGAGTGGTAGTATGAGGGTTTTCCCTATAGAAGTGTGGAAAAGGATAAAAAGGATATGCTTTATCATCTCGCCTTGAACTTCCCTTTTTTCCTCCCCAATAATAACCGCAAACTGCACTGCTGAAGAACCCATCGCACATTCATTACTTCTTTCTTCTGCACCACGAAGCTTTGCAGCCCTCAGCCGCCAATGTGATTCCAGCCTCCAAGGTGCTGTTAGTCACAGGTGACAGGACCAAGACCCTTGGGCAGAGGAGTTGTTGGGTCAGTGCTAGCATGGGTGCGTGGGTCAGTGCTAGGTTTAGACTCCACGAGCACTGCTTTGCCCTCTCGGCTCTGCTGAGGCCTTGCATGTTATTGCCTTGACTTCCTGGCTGGAAGATGTTAATGAAGACATTTACTCCTGTCTGCTTTGACAGAAAGATGCAGCAGCAGAGCTGTTACAGGGACTTCCTGTGAATTTAGGGGCACGAGGTCAGGTTGAGCTGTGGCCTTCAGATGTAGCCAACCTCCTTCTCCTCTCCTCTTCCCCCATCCAGCCAGCCACCTGGGCTCCGGAGGGGTGGGTGGGACACAGGGATGCTGGCTACAGAAACTGCAGGCCTTCTCTAGGCAAAGTTTCTTATCTTTCAACTTTTTTTTTTTTTTAAGGTATCTTTCAGGTGTGTCTTTTGCGGCATTTTTATTTGGATGTGCCTTTTGATAATACTTGTTTTGCCGTCTGTGTGGACAGTACTTTGACCTTAGCTGTGGCCTGCTGGCACAAGTCAGAAACAGGGCCAGAGACCAGCCCCTCTCTCCCCCAGCACCCTGTTGCTCTTGCAGTAGCTCTCTGTCTGCAATGATTCATGGTCTGCCCATCTTTAGTTCAGAACAGCCGGAGCTGTAGCAAACCTCTGTTTCTGCCTGTGGCTATATTTCTGCAGGCTGTGATCTTCTGAGATTACACACACGCAAAGGTCAGGTGGTGGAGCACCAAACCCTCCCGAAGCCCAAGGGTGCTGCAGGTGTCAGCAGTGACAGGACAGCGTGCTGCAGGATGGCCCCGGTGCCACAGCGAGACGCAGAGGAGAGCTGTACTGTTGGATCTTTCTCTGATGAGAGCTAAAAGCCACCTCTTTGCTGCTACTGAACATTGCAAATCCCACATGCTTTCTTTCATCAAAGAAGAGATGTAGAAATTCATATGTCCCAGCTGTATTTACCAGCTTGGTTTTTCTAGATGAGTTTATGAAGGGGAAAAGATCTTATGTGATGTGACTATGGTTCAGAGAGGCTGGAGCCCTCTGTTCTACCCCACATCTCAGCTTAGGCAGCTAAATGCCCTGTCCAAAAGCATTAGCGCATATAAATCCACCTTTTTCCAGATTGGTTCCAAAGTTACAACTCCAAACCTCCGGATATAAATGTTTAGGCAGCTGATTCAGGGGCTAAAAAGAGCAGTTACTGGAAGGTTTACCCATGGTGGAAATGGAGCAGGAGTGTTACCCCCAGCTGTAAGCTCTGACATTAATTAGCCATTGGAGGGAGACAAAGAGCTGTGTTTCTTGTACTTCACCACGGTTCTGCAGAGGCAGTTACTCAATATTACCCATCTGCTCAATCCAGATGTTATTTTATTTAGCAATGGGTAAAGCGACTTCTGAGCAACTCCTGCCACCATGGGGATGGGACAGCTGCAGGGCTGCTCCCCATTTCAGGGGACGTAGTAGAAGCACCAACTAATACACATGCATTGCCCACAGAAATGTGAAATAAGGCCACCTCTAGATACACAGGGCTGGCTTTTGCCCTCCACAGTGGTTCAGATAACCATGGAGGGCTCAAACTACAAACAGACACTGCAGCCCAACTTCCCTACATGCCATACCAGTTCAGCTAAAGCTCCTAGGTCATGTCTTTCTTTAATCTATCATCCAAACAGAAGCTGACACCCCCTCCTTCCCCCAATATATTTCAGCTTTCTGTTGCACAAGGAGAAGGAGGAAAGAGTTTCCTAATAAACTCCCCTTTCTTGTCACCTGTGTATCTCTGCAAGGGGAAATCCACAGCCTAATGCCCAGCGTGCCAGAAACTCCCCCATCCCATCAAATCCCTTCTGTGCCTCTATTATCCTGAGTGCTACCCCAGGGACAAAGCATTTCCAAAAAGGAAGACAGGAATTCCATAACCTATAGAGAAACTTAAAATCTTGGCTCACATCATTGGAAAATGGCAAAGCTTTGATTTTCTTAGACTATTCACACACAGGGGAACTCAGAGATTAGTCTATGCTGCTCAACTGAGGCTGCTCTCACCTGAAGGTTACCAATGCAGTCAATACACTTAAGGCAGGTATATCAGGGACAAACAGAGCTAAGGTGCTTATAAATCTCTTGGACCAAAGAGCATGCATTTAGCCCATTAAATGGGTAGTAGAATTCAGGTATGCCTGCACACATAAACAGAGGTGTCTTTTAAGCACTATTATCTCATAATTTTCTCAAATTATTTTCCCAAGGATTTATTTGATTAGTGACATGCAGTCTAAGGCAAAGAACCTGTGCAGGCTCATCATAATGAGCAGGCTCATTCGGCAGAGCCGAAGTTGAACAGAGTTGAGCTAGGGGATACTGAGGCAATAGGAGCCAAGAGGGAAATGCCAGTGAAACGCCTCAAAGCACACAAGGGCTGTTCTTCTATGAAGGAGACATGGACGACAGCCCAGCTGAAGTGCCTCTACACCAACGCACGCAGCATGGGCAACAAGCAGGAGGAGTTGGAAGCCATTGTACATCAGGAAAACTATGATATGGTTGCCATCACGGAAACGTGGTGGGATGACTCGCACAACTGGAGTGTGGCAATGGATGGCTATAAACTCTTCAGGAGGGATAGGCGAGGCAGGAGAGGTGCTGGGGTAGCCCTATACAGCAGGCAGTGTCTGGATAGTTCAGAGCTCGATGATGGTGATGATAGGGTGGAGTGTCTATGGGTAAGAATCAGGGGGAAGGCCAACAAGGCAGATATTGTGGTGGGAGTCTGTTACAGACCACCCAACCAGGATGAGGAGACAGATGAACTATTCTATAAGCAGCTGGGAGAAGCCTCACAATCACTAGCCCTTGTTCTTGTGGGGGACTTCAACTTACCAGATATCTGCTGGAAATACAATACAGCAGAGAGGAAACAGTCTAGGAGGTTCCTGGAGCGTGTGGCAGATCACTTCCTGACACAGCTGGTGAGCGAGCCAACGAGGGAAGGTGCCCCGCTGGCCTCTTGTTCACAAACAGAGAAGGACTTGTGAGCCATGTGATGGCTGGAGGCCGTCTTGGGCAGAGTGATCACGAAATGATAGAGTTTTTGATACGTGGAGAAGCGGCGAGGGGGGTCAGCAAAACTGCCACCTTAGACTTCCGGAGGGCAGACTTTGGCCTGTTTAGGAGACTGGTCGAGAGAGTCCCCTGGGAGGCAGCCCTTATGGGCAAAGGAGTCCAGGAAGGCTGGACATTCTTTAAGGAGGAAGTCCTAAAGGCACAAGAGCGGGCTGCCCCAGGTGCCGAAAGACGAGCCGGAGGGGAAGAAGACCAGCCTGGCTGACTAGAGAGCTCTGGCTCGAACTGAGGAGAAAGAGGAGAGTCTATGACCTCTGGAAGAAGGGGCAGGCAACTCAGGAGGACTACAAAGGTGTAGCAAGGCTGTGCAGGGAGAAAATTAGAAGGGCCAAAGCTGAGCTAGAGCTCAATCTGGCTGCTGCTGTAAAAGACAACAAAAAACACTTCTTCAAATACATTAGCAGCAAAAGGAGAGCTAAGGAGAATCTCCAGCCCCTAGTAGACGGGGGAGGGAACACAGTGACCAAGGATGAGGAAAAGGCTGAGGTACTTAATGCCTTCTTTGCCTCAGTCTTTAATAGCAGGGCCAATTGTTCTCTGGGTACCCAGCCCCTGGTGTTGGAAGATAGGGATGGGGACCAGAATGGAGCCCCCATAATCCAGGGGGAAATGGTGAGTGACCTGCTGCACCACTTAGACACTCACAAGTCTATGGGGCCTGATGAGATCTACCCGAGAGTACTGAAGGAACTGGCAGATGTGCTCACCAAGCCCCTTTCCATCATTTACCAGCAGTCCTGGCTAACTGGGGAGGTCCCTGCTGACTGGAGATTAGCTAATATGACGCCCATCTTCAAGAAGGGCCGGAAGGAGGACCTGGGGAACTACAGGCCTGTCAGCCTGACCTCAGTACCGGGGAAGCTGATGGAGCAGATCATCCTGAGTGCTATCACACGGCATGCAGAGGATAACCAAGGGATCAAGCCCAGCCAGCATGGGTTCAGGAAAGGCAGGTCCTGCTTGACCAACCTGATCTCCTTCTATGACAAGGTGACCCGCCTACTAGATGAGGGAAAGGCTGTGGATGTTGTCTATCTAGACTTCAGTAAAGCCTTTGACACGGTTTCCCACAGCATTCTCCTGGAGAAACTGGCTGCTCATGGCTTGGACGGGTGTACTCTTCGCTGGGTAAAGAACTGGCTGGATGGCCGGGCCCAAAGAGTGGTGGTGAATGGAGTTTACTCCAGTTGGCGGCCAGTCACAAGCGGTGTTCCCCAGGGCTCTGTGTTGGGGCCAGTTCTGTTTAATATCTTTATCAATGATCTGGACGAAGGGATCGAGTGCACCCTCAGTAAGTTTGCAGATGACACCAAGTTGTGCGGGAGTGTTGATCTGCTTGAGGGTAGGAAGGCTCTGCAGAGGGACCTGGACAGGCTGGATCAATGGGCCGAGGTCAATTGCATGGGGTTCAACAAGGCTAAGTGCAAGGTCCTGCACTTGGGCCACAGCAACCCCATGCAACGCTACAGGCTTGGGGAAGAGTGGCTGGAAAGCTGCCTGGCAGAAAAGGACCTGGGGGTGTTGGTTGACAGCCGCCTGAATATGAGCCAGCAGTGTGCCCAGGCGGCCAAGAAGGCCAATGGCATCCTGGCTTGTATCAAAAATAGTGTGGCCAGCAGGACTAGGGAAGTGATCGTGCCCCTGTACTCAGCACTGGTGAGGCCGCACCTCAAATACTGTGTTCAGTTTTGGGCCCCCCACTACAAGAGAGACATTGAGGTGCTGGAGCGAGTCCAGAGAAGGGCAACGAAGCTGGTGAAGGGTCTGGAGCACAAGTCTTATGAGGAGCGGCTGAGGGAACTGGGGTTGTTTAGCCTGGAGAAAAGGAGGCTGAGGGGAGACCTTATTGCTCTCTACAACTACCTGAAAGGAGGGTGTAGAGAGGTGGGGGTCAGTCTCTTCTCCCAGGTAACAAGTGATAGAACGAGAGGAAATGGCCTCAAGTTGCGCCAGGGGAGGTTTAGACTGGATATTAGGAAATTTTTCTTCACGGAAAGGGTTATCAAGCATTGGAACAGGCTGCCCAGGGAAGTGGTTGAGTCGCCTTCCCTGGAGGTATTTAAAAGCCGTTGGATGAGGTGCTTAGGGACATGGTATAGTGGTGGTCTTGGTCGTGTTAGGTTTACTGTTGGACTCGATGATCTTAAAGGTCTTTTCCAACCTATACGATTCTGTGATTCTGTGATAATTCCTTCTATCAAATCTGTGAAACTGACTGAGGAAGAAGTGTGGGGCAGGGGGGAATGAACAAAACTTGCCAAAATTTGAGACCAGACATGCAAACATTAAACTCCAAATCTTTCTGCCATTGTATTTTAGTGGTTTAATTCACCACAGAAAAAAAAATCTTAAGAAGGGGGAGATATTCAGAAGCTGAGCATAGTGGAAGGTAATATAGAAGGGAGGGAGGTAATATAATTTTTCATATTCTTGACAAGGTTACTTGGGAAGTTTGCAAAATGTCCCTCTCTTTCAGTCTGTGCTCTCCTTTTAGTGTTGCTTTTTGCATCAATATGAAATGGGGCAAAGCACTCAAACAGGTTCCAGCTGGGGATTCATGGAGGTAGCCTCATTCCTGGGAGAGTAGCAAGCATTGCATTTCAAATTGCCCTCAGCGGCATTCCCCTGTATTAAAGTAATCACACAGGACTTGAGCTAAACAAGCAAAATGAAGAGGAAAAACAGTATATCTTCTTTATATGAAGGCTTTACATGATGCTCAAATAATATTGTACACAAGATTTTAATGAGAAAAATAATGTTTCTGTTGTAAAACAGAAACACAAATATTCAAGCAAGTGAGAAAAGGACTTTTCTACCTCTAGGATTCGTTTCTGCTGAACAAGCATGCCTGAAAATGTTTCAAGCCCCTTTTTCTGTCTGTGGAATGCAGGCAAGGTGTCTCAGGGCCAGATTCTGAACTGGCAGAAATCAGGACAGCTCTGCTGACTCTGGGAGAGAGCTTGATGTTCACCAACTGAAACTGTTATAGGCAAAAAATTAGTTTGACCAGTGAATGTTAACAGGCGGCAGATAATTGGGTGTACATGTGTGAGGGGGTGAATGACCAAAACTGAACTTTTTGGCTGCTCATGCATTATAGTCTACTGCTCTGCATGTAGACTATTTAGGCTGGGAAAACAGGGAGATTGGAAAAAGGGGAGGCTGTTCAAAAAAAAGGTTCCCAAAAAGAAGTGGTTTCAGAAGGAGGAAGAGGGGCCAGAAAATGAAGGTGAAGATCCCGCTGGAGGAAAGATGTGGGGTGTGGGGAAGATCATGGAGATCAGGAAGATGAATGCTAGGGGACAGTCAGTGACCTTGGCTGGTAACGCCACCTCCCTGGGGGAAGGGGAGTTGAGACCTGGTGAATGCAGTGCTGGGGGAGAGTGAGTGTGCAAGTGTAGGTGTGAGATGATAATCAAGTAAGGTAAAAGCTCTAATCTCTCTTGTTCTTAAATAAATGCCAGTATCCAGATTCACTGTGGGCTGTGGTTTACTCTGTCTCACCTGTGTCAAAGACCCAATCTCAATCAGTCATTGTAATTTCATTGTCCTGTATATAGCTTAGCAAAAGTTGCTTTCCCTCCAGAGCGGTCGCAGTTCCTATGAAAGGGATGAGCTCAATTGATAATGCAGCTCACAGCACAATATTGAACTACACAGTCAATCAGAAACACACCAGTTAAGTCTTTTTCTTTCCTTATGTGCCCTCTTTGGGCGGTTTCACACTGATGCAATTCACTGAAAAATCAAAATAACTACAACCCTACACAGGGAAAATTGTATTTGAAGGTTTCCCAGAGACTCAGTGATGACCAGCACTGAGAGATTACTTTATCAGCCTTGAAAGAAATATTCATTACCGTTTTGGCAGCTTTGTCATTCAAGTGGCAAGAAGAATTCAGTTTTCCATTCAGCAGGTACTAATACTTAATCCTAAGCATGGGAGAAAATAACCTACACATAACCTACACATACATACACATGTACAGTGGTCGTGCCCTTCCCCCACCACCTCATTAAAGCTCAGCAGTAGAAGGGATCTGACCTGAAATGTTACAGCCAGTTGTTATTTCAAGCCCTGTAAACATCTGCCAGACGATTGCTTCTTCCCCTCAGGCAGAAGGATGGAAAATATCAGGTCCTCACTTGCTAACAAACCTTGGGACTCGGTATGCTTCTCCCTTTAAACACCAAATCTGCCGCTTTGCAGCTGGGAGGCTTTTCACAGCTTCCCTTCAGTCCTGCTAAAGATGTGACTTTAGACTCTGAACGTTGGCACTACTAGGAAGAACTCAAGATTTCTTTAGGAGGGACAAGAACTGAATTGAGTAGGGCCCATCAGAGGAAATTTCACTCATATGAAGGACATTTGCTCTTTTCAGAGGCCAGCCCTTGATTTGTCAAGAAAATGGAAGCTTGTTGGAGAAGAAAAAGGTTTCCTTGCAGACAAAGGGATGTCTTTGTGAATGCGATACCAACACACACTTGATATTATGAGTCCAAGCTGTTTGGGGTTTTGATTAATGAGTGGGAACGTGTATAGATATCTGGCCCCTTCAAATTTCCCCTGCCTTGGCTCTGATACTGTAGGAACATTGCTGTTTAGTACAATTATTTCAAAGTGAATTAAGAGAGATTTTAGCTTTCTTCAGTTTGTAGGGTTATATAGGCAGCTGAACCATCCAAGCAGTGAGAAGCAGAGGATCCATCAAAGTGGTTGGGATGGCAAGATGAGAGCAGGAAAAATTACAGTCTTCCCAAGGTAAGTGGTACCTCTCTGTGAACCAGGGAGAAATGCTTTTTAGCCACAGAGAAGAAAAAAAGAAAGACATTTCTCACATACTGAAAAGTAATAAATTGAAAGGGCCTGATTTCTTACGGGAAACTGAAGTAATCTCTGTTTAACTATATCAGCTGCAGGGCTGAGTCCTAGTATGAGGGTTATCTGATAGCCTCAAAGTTTCTGATAGCAATTCAGTGTTGATTATAGAAATAACAGAGGGCAAAGGAACCCTTCAGCTGAGAGACAAAAAGCAACGCTCAAGCTTAAACCCCACTATTTCTCACATAAAGTTTTGATGGACTGTACACAACTCTGCTGTTACATTTTCTCATTGTTGACTTCTTTCTGAAGGAACGACTCCGCACTGTGTGTATTCATGCTGCTTTTCCTGTTGAAAATACCAACCTCATTGATAACTTGAGTGGGAAGTTGAGTCCATGAAATTTTGAAAGACCCTTCCCCCTTGGGTGAGAGAGATTCAAGCAAGGCCAGAAATCAATATAATAGAGTTGAAGGAATGAAGAATGGAGGATTCATATACCTGATATGATGGGTTTTCTACTGAAGTGTATCTTTCCTTCAGATGACCCCAATCCACTTACCTTCGTACCTTCTTGAAAATGTTACCCAGAGGCAGGAAAAGCAGGAGGTCAGTTTTCCTATCCCCTTTGTATTGTACTCATAAATTATATTTTTGCCATTTGTGTCTGCTTGCAAAATTGTCCATGAAGCTAATCTGTAATGCTTAACTTTATTTCATCCAAAATTGAACTGTAAATTTATTCTATCAAAAATACCTGTACTAGAACAGACTACTTGTGCATGTGACTGCAATATTCCAAATTTTCATTGAGCTGGTTATCTATAGCGATCATTTATTATTATTGTACATAGTTAAAACATACAAATCTAAGCTGTAGATTAAGCAATAAAGCTGAAAATACCCACACTTTCTATATTAGCGAACTTTTACTAGGACTGTTTCTTAGTAAAAGTTTTTAATAACATGTTTTTAATATTTTTTTCCATTAAAATGTTATGGGGAGAGGGAAACAAAATCAAGAAAATGTCAATTATCTCTAAAATATACAAAGATGTATCACTCTTTTTAAAATCACATTCCAGCAAAACATGCGTTTTAGGAAAGATTACATCTTCTAGATATATTAGTATGTCTCTGCTCTTCTATATTGCTCTTTCACCTTTCTGAAAGAGAGATGCTTTCTGCATTTCTGATTGTGTTTTACCACAACAGACAGATCTGACAAGTTGTCCCTGGGCTGACTTCCGTACACACTAAATGATCTTTGCAGTAGATGACATTCGACAACATAGATAACCTTAGCACAATAAAGAGATATGGCCAGATTCTCCAAAAATGTAGATTAGTATAGCTCCACTGAAGAAAAAAGAGCTAAATCAATTTATACCAGCAAAGCAGCTGTGTGATACAGAGTCAAGTTGGTTAAATTACAATTTTCTTGAATTATTTGCTGTAGCTTAAGAAAATGAATTTATTTGTGTTCATTGTGAATACCTTTTTAGTAATGACTCTGTGCCTTAAATAAAATATTTATAAAAGGTCTAGGAGATTCTCGTCATATTCTGGTTGGATAGAGCAGAGAGTGTTTAGACACTGTGAACCAGGCAGTAATACTCCTACACAATTTGTTTGCCTCCTGAGGTGACTAATATCATTAGCAAAGCTTAAGTGTAGTGATGGGAGAAGCTTTTGTTTTAGCAGCCAGACGGTGACAGGGGGCAGTAGGCATGAACTTAATTCTGTCACTTCTTCCATCTGCTGTTTAGAAGGACTTGGCAGAATACTTAGGGTGTGATGTGTTAAAGCATTGCCCTAAAATTCAATGAGAGATGCCTTAGTCATGTTTCTTTTCAAAAGTCTTACACTCCGAAGGATAGATGGTACAACAGAAAAGCACACTTTGTTTGATATACAGGTGGTAAAGCACAGGTAGCAAGGAATGGCTTGCAATTAGGGTTATACACATCCAAGAGACATTTAGTGTCAGGGATTGTGGCTAGCAACAAATTATTACATACCAATAGATGTAGTCCACTTGATTAGTTTATATTGGGTAAAACTGTGCATTACCTACCCAACACTGTGAAGGTCTAGAGAGTCCTGGTACAGAGGCAATAGCACATGCTTAGACAAATGGCCTTGTTATATGCTTATTGGCTTTCAAAAGGTTAAAAAGTCTGCCCACTGTGTAAGACAGACAACTGTTCAACCTTTTTGATCACTGAGAAGACTCTGTTTCATTTCATGTCATACAAATCCAAGAAAGATCAATCCAGAGCTGAAGGAATTCACAGGGCACCTAAGTTGCTATGGTGTGTATATCCAAAATCACATCAGAGAATGCTATAAGCACCATAATGTTACTGATGTCTTTAGTGGAAAAGGGGCAGACTTTGAAAGAAATCTGGGGTGCAACTTGACATTAAACTCACAGTGGAACAACTCAGCTGCTCTGCCTCTGCACTGAAGAGTCCTTTTTGCCTTTTACCACCTTTTGTTTTAGCCCTGGATCCCAGGCTAACTCTGCAGCTACAAAGGGACTCTGGGATATGAACAGTGTTACGGAGTTTACATGAAAATCAGTCTTCTTTAACAGAGAAAAGGAAGAATGTTCCAAAAAAACCTCTAAAGTATCTGATAAAAACAACTGCTATAAAACTTTAAGGCAAGATCTAAGCTCTGGGCGGATGAATGTTTAGACAGATAAGAAGTCTGTGAAAAGACAAGTTCAGCCAGGGAATTCCCTTTAACTTTATATTGATAGTATTATTGTCAGGAAAATAAGAAATAACGAAAAGAAAAGTCAAAAGCACAGAGCTAAGAAGCACATCCCCCAAAGCTAGAAGACTGCTTCCTTTCAAACTTTTCTAAATAGTCTCTGAGATCAGAATATGATTTGAATTCTAAAAAACTATCAGCTAGATAGAGAAATTCAAACCACCCCTTGCAGCAAATGAGCAGGATGCAGTCAGATGTGGAACACTGGCTGGGGTCAGAAGGCAGTTAGACAAAATCATTAGGTTTAACCCACAGAAGTCAAATCTCATGGTCAATTAGTCCACTGGCTTTGCTTCTGCAAAGCATTTTCAACTGATTAGATCAGGTCAAAAAATGCCTTGCAGTATTATCTTGGTCTTCAAGCTACAGAAACCCTGAGAGTAAAGGGATGAAATTTTAACTGTGCTTACTGAAATAGGAACTGTGAAGAAAGGTAAATAATGTTACCAAGAATAAAGAGTTTGAAGGCCAGATGGTTATGCAAGAGAAAAAGTAGAGTAGAGAGAGAAAAGGTGCTATTGTAACTGGAGCTGCACAGACTGGCTTCATTCCAGATGGGAAGAACATGTGAAAATTTTGAAATTTTCCAGGAAGAAGAGCTCTACCTGGTGACCAAGAATCATAGAATCATAGAATTGTATAGGTTGGAAAAGACCTTTGAGATCATTGAGTCCAACCGTAAACCTAGCACTGCCAAGTCGACCACTAAACTTTTAAATACCTCCAGGGATGGTGACTCAACCACTTCCCTGGGCAGCCTGTTTCAATGCTTGACAACCCTTTTGGGGAAGAAATTTTTCCTAATACCCAATTTAAATCTGCCCTGGCACAACTTGAGGCCATTTCTTCTCGTCCTATCACTTATTGCTTGGGCAAAGAGACTGACACCCACCTCGCTACAACCTGCTTTCAGGCAGTTGTAGAGAGCGACAAGGTCTCCCCTCAGAAGAACAACAATAACAAGGGTGGGTTTTTTGGAGTCTTCAGAAATGTTTCATTCCAACAAAACACAAACCTTTTATTTCTGTTTCTATTTGAAATAATTCCTATAGGAAAAAAACAAGAAAGTGGGCAAGTGGTGACTTCCAAATGAATAAAGATTCACAAATTTTAAAAAGACATATTGTCACATTCTTAGAATCTTACTCTTTCGTCTTGAAAAAGGACATTAAACTGAGTCAAAGTACCTCATTTTCAGTAGAATCGAAAATATTCACATGGACTGACTGTGGTTCCATCACATTTCCTATGACTACCTTTACTAGTAATACACATTTGATCCAGAAGTTGTCATATAAATTGGCAGCTTTCGGAAGTGTTATCTTTGAATAAGATAAAGAATATTTAGCTATTTTTGGAAGGCACTGGATACAGCTGTATTTCTGTAACTAAGTTTATATCTTTGCATCACATGTCACTGATACATATGCTAAGCAGGAGTCTAGTTATATGCATAACAAGACATATGCAAAAATACTGCAAAATATTAATAAAGCCTTTGAATTTTGCATTGTGAGTGGAGTATTCCAGCACCCTTGATATAAGCCCAGCATACTGCAGTGACTGATTCCCAGGCAGAACTACTTTGAATCACAAGTTAAAATATAGTCAACACAGAATGAGAATGCAATATGCAATCTCAATGGAAGATGAAATATAAAGGATAAGATTGCCTAATTGCACCAAAGATTCTGTAATTCAGTGGCATGGCCTAATTTTGTCAGTGGCACAGGTATTTGAGAGGAAGCCTCATTCACTGAAAGAGCCACTAGTTCATAATGAAAAGGATTTTCCACCTTTTAAAGTACTCCTTGCTATCCTTCAGGCCCACGTCAAGTCTCTGTTACAAGTCGTTAAAGACAGCTTTATAAAACAATTTGGTTCTCATTCATTTCAGTGAGAGTCAGAAAAAACAGGCATTTCATTTCAGGGAGTCCATTTCTTTTCTGGAAAACTACCTACTTCTACATAGACGTTAGGAGGCCAAATGAGTTTTATTGCATGCTCACATACTGTAGGCAATAGAAGTCAAATATAGACCATGAGATAAAACAATAATAAAAAATGGTATTTTGAGGAGATCAGCAGAAAAAAGTTCCTAGGTAAATGCACAGTGTATCATGATACATTCTGAGAGAACAGCCTAAAGTGAGGGCAGAAATAAGATGAATTTACATTCCCTTTAGGCCCACTCCATTTCAACATACAATGACCAGCAAAAAGGCCCTGAAGTATAAATTAGAGCAACAGCTGTTTTTAGCTTGCAACACCTCATGTTAAGCTGCCTGCAGACTTGTGTGAAACTCAAGATACCTGAACAACTATTTCAGAAATGTTTAAATTCATATTTTGCTGGGGAATATGCACCCAAATCCCAAACTAACTCTTGTAGGTGCAAACTCTGCCCCACAGAGCCGTCACTGGTTAAGCACTTCTCTCACTCCTCCCCAGCCTGCGCTGTTTTTTGGAGGAGGTCTTTCCTTTTATCAAGAGTAACTTCTGCTTTGGGACTCTCTTCTTTACTTCATAGCCGCTCACAGGTGGTATGGTGCTGGCCTGTAGCCTATTTTAGCTCCAGCAGGGGATGCTGTCCTTCTTCCCTCCTTTGTGCTGCTCCCCTTAGCAAGGCTATCTAGGTGAAGACACCTTTCACTGCTCAGCAAGGGACAGGATTGCTTTTGTTAATTGTTCTCCTAATGACTGTATCACCTAGGACAGAGTTAAGTGTCTCTCTCCTAACAACAGTATTCAAAGGGAGATTTGAAGTGAATGCAAGCCTGCTTTAGCAAGGTATCTTCATTGACAGCAAAGAATTGATTAGTTTTGTATCAACAGCCCATATTATGGAAGACCTGGATCACAAACATCAGATAACACTGAAATTAAGCAGCACAATTGCCACACCTTGTCTCTGTTTGGTTTGCTTCTGATCAGTCACACAAAGATTATTAGAGAAAGTCTCGGGCTTGCTTAAGCAGAAATCAGGAAGCAGAGTTAAAATTTCTGCATATTTCCAACATCAAAGCAGTTCTGCGCCTTGTTTATCTGAACACAACCTGCCAGATACGGGGTGCTGTGACACCTAGAAATATTGTCCTGTGGAAAACTCCATACAACCACCCCCTCAGGCTTGCCTTTCATACTTTATTGCAGCTCTTTTACATATTCACTTCCTAAGCATCTTTTAACTGCACTGGCTACCACATTAGGATATAACTTACTGGCTACCCAGAAGACTTTTGTTATGCTTACCTCAGCACTTATGCTACTTGGTCTTGTGGTTACTACAACCTGACTTACACTGTCTAACTGAGCAAAAATATTGTGTCTTTGTTTTCCTTTTCTAAACCAACAGATACTCACTGTAGCCTGTCAAGCTAATTGGGTAGCTTCTATATATCATCTGACCCACAATGTAATTTGTTTATGTCAAGCGAACAACACAGATCTAAATTTTGCCTCCTTGTGTTTTGCTAAGCAAAAACAGCTTGAGAAGATCAACAAGACCTCATCTCTTGCCCCACAGTATAGTCCATACTTTGATGAGTGATTTGAACAATTTGTGCAAGAGGAAATGCCTGTGCATCTTCCCTGGCATGATATGGATAGTTTGGGGCAATACATCATATTGCCAAGGTCAATAGTAGCCCTGTCAACAGCAGACCCTTCAAGAATTGTTTCACTTCAGGGTGCACCATGTTTTTTTTTTCCCTGCTGCAATATCTCAGGCACTCTTAGTCCATGTCTTAAGACAGAGAAAAGAAAGGAAATTTTCCCCCTTTGAAACCTGCTGAAACCTCTGACTGGTCTGAGACCATGTGGCCTGGCCAGACTGAGAACATGTGGCTAAATATGACAGCTCACAGCTGCAGCAGCAAGGAGATTTCCTTTTTGGGCTGTGGTGTTTCCTAGGATGGGATAGTGTGGAGACAGTAGGTCCTGAGGTGCTATAGCAGTGCCGCAAGCAGAGGGCAGAGAAGGAGCAGATCTGGAATGACAGCAGATGATGCATTTCAGGATCAGCAGTAATTCAGTGGGAGCCACATATATATCATCCCAGAAGCGAGATTACAGTATTGAGCTCCCCTGAAGTTCAAAACTGGAACAGAAAGGGTGCATTGCAGCTTTAACTACACTGTTAAGGTTTCTTTTCAGGGGAATTACCATCCATTCTCAGGTACTCACAGAAATGGTAAAATCAAGGAATATTTAGGGAGTGGAAGAGTTTTAATACTGGGTGGCAGAGCTCTCACAGGCTCTAATTTTATTCTGAATATTAGAAATCGTTCCCAGGAGACACTTGCTCAACACCTGAGAAGCATAATATTAATCGCTTCTCCTCAGTTCTAGCTTTCAGGGTTGCTTGAGTAAAGTTGCTTGAGTAAAGCAAGTGACCAGGAACAGTATTTTACAGTGGCAAAAAATTAAGTGTACCTGATTTAGTTTCTGGTTGCTCTCCAAATCACCACCATTAGCAGAAGCTATTACTATCTGTGCTGATTCTCCCAGCTTTATTCTTCCTAAAGCCTGAGGCTTTATCAATATATTATGTAAAACAACATGCACAGAATCCAGACACCTCAATCCCATGCACGTGTTCATACACACACATGCACAAAGCACGCCTGAGCAGCCCCAAAAGTCACTGACAAAAGAAAAGACTATCAAAGATAATGTAATCAGTCTCTGACATCCTGAAGTAATCGGCAAAAATCAAGGGGAAAATTAAGCATGCCACTTAATGAGTAGGCTCCACCATGTCTTGTGGACTTTAAAATCTCAGAGTGCTTTTAGACATGAAATTTATGTCTTCTTTAGTCCTTCTTTTCTCCATCCATCTTGACAGCTCTGGGCGGATGAAAATCTCATTAGTTGAAGAGGGGACAGGCCAGGGAGGGCTCATGGCTGGCTTATTGGGCTCTGCTCTTTGAAAGCCCCTCTTCACCAAACATTTTCTTGGGGCCTTCTGAAAGTAGAACAGAGATGAGGAACATCCTTTGCTCCTTCCCCCATCCTTCTAGCTCCTCTGAGGCCATTCAGCTGAGCGCTTCTCCCTGTCTGGCGTCTAGGGTACTACCCCCACTGTCATTCAGGATAGGTTAACAGCTCCTTTCAGCACAGCTCTGGTGTGTTATCCCTCCTGCACCTTTTTGAGGTAAATCAGAGGTAATCCATGAACAATGAACCAAGGGGCAGTGGAAATATCTGGACTAGAGCTGTTAATTTAAACTACCTGTCCTGCACCCACTTTCCTACTTCTCAGCTATTTCCAGTGCTAACATTGTCCTTCTCTACCTGGTTAACTCTGCCCGATCACTGTGCTCAAATGTTTCAGCTGCTCGTTCACAGTTGTGAACCTCGGAGCACCCTGGGGGACACAGGGAAGCTGCCAGGGAGCTGAGTGCACTAATGCTTTAGCACATTATCTTCCCTTCACTGAGCAGCAGACCTTGACCTTGTCTCTATTTGCAGCATCTTTTGAGATAGGTCCTGTTCCCAAGTCCATAGAAACCAACAAACGGGCCTTGGATCAGGTGCTTAGGCTGATTCTTGAGAAAGTGAACTCTTCCTGTTGATTTTCATTTGCAGCTGGGTGCCTGTGCACCTGTAAGGATCTGAGATTCTATAGCATAATGAATCCTCGCAGAAAACAAACCTCACCTCTTCGTCACAAATAAGTCAGCACTAATCTTCCCATCAACTGTCTGTATCAACTTACAGAGTCAGAAATTAAATATTCTGGGCTTTTTTCTGTCTAAAAAGGGATAGTTTTCTTCCACCTATTTTTCATTTTTTTTCCTAGGAATTCTGCTTTTGTTTAGTATGCAAATGAATATATATGCATGTATAAACACGTGTGCATATCTATATGCATATGCAAATACCTAAGCCCTTAGTATTGGTGCACACATCTTTTTCTGAATTGCAGTCATGCTAAACAAAATCCCTTCAGGGCTTTTCTCGCCACTCCTTTTTACATGTTTGACAGTTTCCCAGGGAATTAGTCTTAGTGCATTATTGGATATGTGTTCTAAATAATTAAATTTGACAATTATGTGGGAGAAATTTCAGACAAAAAGAACTGAAATCTCTGAATGCAAACAAATAGTGTGAAGGTTCTTCTTTCTCTCTAAGATACTCTATCCCTCCCTTTGTCTGTATCTCCTATCCCACTAAATGCCATTGCTCATCATGTTGATATGCAGAATCTCATCTCAGCAGGTACATTTCATTTATTGAAACATTATTTGAGAACAACTTTATTAAAGATTCAAGATGCCAATACAAGATGACACAGTGCATAGCAGCTTGTAACTTGGAAAGCTTTATGGAATTAAACAACATTCAACAGCAGGCAGGATACAGTGTGAATTACAGAAAGGAGTGGTGTTAAGCTGATCCATGGTGAATAAATTAAAAGTGTTCAGTCACATGGTCAGTAATGAAGACAGGCAGGAGCAGGGATACATAGACAAAAGACAAGAAACTGTTTGGGAAGAGGTGGGGAAGGGTGGAGAAAGAGGCAAGAAAACTTACTTTAGGTTACAGGATATGCAGAAAAGGCTGTGGGGTTCAGGAGAAAGTGATACCTGGAAAGACAAGGGAGTTCTGCTGCCTTACAGTTTTCTGGCTGACTGAAGGTTATTGTAAAAGGTAAAACCTATCCCATTTCGATTTGGGTATTGGCATCTACTAGCAACGATTCCCAGCTCTGCCTTTGGGGGCCAGAGTTCACAGCACTTGGACGTGTTTCTCTGGTGAAGGACCTGGCCCCCATAAATTGCAAGACCTGTGCTCATCTAAAGCTCTTAAATAAGTTCATTGCATAATGCAACAAAATGTGAACACCAGCAACTGAATACCAGCAAAGAAAACATATGAAGAATAGCTGGGGAGAAACATAATGAATAATATTACTTGTAAGAATATTATTTAGCTGGAGCCAGAACTGAGTACCCGGTAAACAGATTTGCAAATAACACATTTGAAGTACACTGAGAACAAATTTATCCAAAGCATTAGTAAGCCAGGCTGAAACTTTATGCCCATATCAGTTTGGGTTTTTTTTAAATGCCCTTTTTTTAAAGAATAGGAATGTCCACAAGAACAATTTAATTGCCAATTAGGGATTTCTCAAGTTTTTGTTTACTGTAGAAAAACACTCTTCAGAGGATGCTCAGCAAAACAAACCTGGCTAATACCACTTTCTGACCTTTTGAAAATAATCCTTGTGAAGTATTTTTAAAAGGTCTGTTAACAGAAAACAGAAAACTTTGAAAAATACTGAATAAAAATAAAAATAGTTCCACATTCTTCCAGAAACAGGGAAACATCCACAGCCTGCTCATGCTATTGGCTTTTGTGCTTTCCTTTTCCACTAGTGAAGACTCCTCTGTGTCCCCTGAAGTTTCTAGCAGAGATGTTCACACTTCCCTAGAATCAAAGAAAAGGTGTCATCATACTCTGTGTAGTAAATAAAGTTCTGGCATTCTCAAACCTTACCTCCCTCCAAGCAGCAAGCCACCCCATAAATCCAAAGATTCCCCAGTGCTATATGATCTTCCAGTGTATGCCCTTCCAGTGTTTCTACCAACAATTTCCACCATAAATTACAGCTTTTTCCTTTTGATTTTATTTCTTTTCCAGCCATTTCTCTTACAGAGCCACCATCTTTTGCAGATAGGGGAAGAACACCCAATATGGCAGAAAAAGCATAGGTTAAAGGAGAGCGAAGGAAGTGAATGTGCCCCAATGTATGAAGCATGACTTTGTAAGCTAAAACATCTGGATCCTTTTTCCAATTCTGCTTATGAACTTCATCTTCTTGTTTTCATTTGCTCTAGTGCTCAGCCTGAAGATCCTTAGGCCAGACACTTTCCCTCAAGTCTTGCTTGTAGCACACATAGTATAGCAGAGTCTGACATCCTTTAGATGCATCCAATAGGAAAAAATATTAATAATAAGGTTAATCCAGCTGATGTGTACAGGATGTGATGGCTGCTGTCTTCACCACAAAATATTTCTGCATAAAGTGTTTAAGATTATTTTCTTAGGAATAGATGTCCTAATGTAGGAGTACTTTTTCCATGACAGGTCCATATCCCATTTGCTAGTTCACTAATAATTTGCCATTCAACTTTGTGATGCAAACGCCCACCCTTAAGGAACTGAACTGAGAACATGAAGAAGCCACATGGCAGAGACTGCTAACCAGTGACCCGTGGCCATAGCCACACTGAACACAGGTCTCCACAGGAGGTGAAGGATTCTGGTCGGCCCTTTCCTGCACCCTCAGCTCACAGCAAAGCAGAAGTGAGCCACCACAGACTCATATCTGAGCTAGAAATACAAATGGGCAAGATGGTTCATCGATTGTTTTCAAGGAAGTTCTTTTTGAGGACACCTGGATGAACTCAGGTAATTTACAAGTTTTGGCCCAAGTTCATAATGAAACATCCCACTTGACAGAAGTTTCGAATAAACTTATGAGTATGCAAAAACTTTGCACTTTTTCTGTACTCATTTCACTTCATTGTTAGATGCAAAGGTAACAAAATGACATGAGAGAACGTGTTCTCCATGTATAAATGCTCATTAACGGAGATGAGAAAGCAAAAGAAGGCTCAAGAGAGAACTTTGTAATGATTTCCAATCTTTTTTGGAGACCTAAAGCAGACTCTTCCAGAGATAGGCTGTACTCAGACAAATCCATCTTTGTGTCTGGAAAGTCCCCAATCACAAAATCTCAGAACTTGATGGTATTTAGGAACCTAATTCTCAAAGTTCAGCTCCTCTTGGCATCAGTGCAATGTGCCACAATCTCTTAAAAAGCTGGATCTTTGTTAGAAAAAACAGTGAATGCAGCTCTGATCTCTTTCACACATTCCCATAGATATGATTGATAGATTCTTAGCTGCAAGTTCTTTGCTCCTGTCCTCCTCAACATGCAGTAGATAGTTTGGGGTGTATTTACAGAAAGAAATCCTAGGAGAGGTGTCCTGGGCACAAATAAAAGAAATTTCTACATTGCACTCCTGTAGCTCTGGGACCATGAAGATCTTGAAACAGCAATTCCTGGTCACTGACTGATGTCTGCCTGCAGCTAGCTGAGTGGGGTGACTGTTCTGGAATATGAAATTACCTGGAGAAACATCTACTTTGATAGCTGGAGTGGGTGTAAAGGAGAGGTGAAGAAATTATCTTTAGCAAGAGAGCAGCCAGCGGTCAGCATGTAGCTGTATTCCTGCCCCAGACCACAGCAAACTCCCAAATTGAACAAATGAACACCAAAAAAGCTCAGTGTCACATCAGTTCCTTTCTAGACTCAGACCCACCCCTGCCTTCCCAGCACAAACGGGTTTTTTTCTACGAGAAAGGGAAAAGTTAATTACACGATTCCTCCTGTTCTCTTCTGGATTAGGCTAATGCGGTCTAGACTTGCAATTTAGAAAGCTGTTTATAGGCAGCTGCTTGGGAAAGAGCAGACATCTTTCTAGTAGTCCAATAGATTTAAATATTTAAAGGCCAGCTGCACAGATCAATGTCCCAGAACGTTGTCACTGGGACATGGTGACTCATGCACAGCCGGAGGAACATGAATTGGACTTTCTGCCACAAGATGGGGCTCTGCCCGCCCTGTTTCCCCATATACCTTATTTTATGCTTTGCTTCCTCTCCTGCATGAAAAATCATTGTTTCCTTGGTTATAATGTGTCTTTTTTTTTTTCTTCTTGTTTTGCTGTACTGAAGCACATTTATTTTCCGTGGCAAGAAAACAACTTTTCTGTCTTGCCCCCAAACAGACACACAAAACTGACAAAGCCTCTAGGATCCCCTTGGCTGAGATAGATGAGCTGTACTTACAGAATTAAAGCAAAACCTTTATTGCAGAGGGAAACGATGCTATAACCAAGCCATCTGTTTTATAGCTTCCTGAAACGGAGAGCATTCGTGCAGGTTTTCTGCTTCTTATTATTTCAGTGTTTTGCTCCTAACAAGCAGAGGACCAATGACCAGATTCTGATGTTTGGTGCTCACTGGAGAAAGAGGAACAAGCTGAAGGTGGCAGAACTGTGCTGGATTTTTATCCGGGAATGAATAGCAACCTCGTTTTATAGAAAAGAAATTATTAGTACTGTGGTTGTGTCCAGGGCCTTTCATTGGATCTTCACAATGACTGGTAGTTAACACACACATATAAAGGTAATTGGTTCATGGAGGGTCAGTCGGCTGAAAATTGGGCACCATTTCTTTCGTATGGGAGGGGAGAGCTTTGAATAGGACTGCTGATCTCTATCTGTCAGGTACCAAATGCCTTAAGTGAATTCCATCACTTGTACTTACTGGTGTGTGAAGATGGTCATACCAGAGCTGCCCGTCAGCCTCTATCCATATACTGTTCCAAACCAAGTCACTATGATCACTTTAGGAGGTGATCACCCAGACTCAGCACACAGGGAGGGGACCTTCCGTCTCCCTGCAGTGTGGGATGTTCCTAGGTGGTGGGATCTCTGGATGAGCACTTCTGAGGATGATCACATGTAGCTCTGGCACTGCAGGGTGATCCCCCTTGGGGCAGGGAACCGCCATGCACGAACCTTCCTGTCCAAGTGTCCAGAAATGTACTTTGAACATCTGAACTTCTCCAGCAAGCAGACTTGGTTCCTGCTAAGAGAGTCACTTTTTTTTTCTTTTTTTTTTTTTACTTTTGTGTCACCCTTCTCTTGTTGCTGCTTGTAATCTCAGGACTCCTCTTGCTGCACTACATTTCCCTGTATCTTCTACACTTCTCTGTCCACCCCACCCACAAATGTCCTCGTAACTGCTTCCAAGCAGTACAGAAAAAAATAGCAATCATCAGCACGGCCCTTGGAGGATACCTAGCCAAGCCAGTCCACTGAAGGTCTGGCAGCCATGCCTGCCATGCCTTCCTACACATTACCAAATACTACAGTGTGGACGAGCTGGTTCTTTTCTTGATTTTGCCACTTCACTCCTGTGTGTTCTTTACATATCCCTTAGTTCATCCTAAGTGTAAAATAGAAATGATCGTATTCATGAAGGTGGTTTAACTGAGTTACAAGCTTTTGCAATCATAGACCTCTGACAACCCTTTGCATTTCTCATAGTCTGTTATGTACAGTTACTGCTAAATTTTAGCTATAGGAAGGTGACATAGTTTCTTTGAGCAGTTGTGAGCCATTTAGAATTGTTTTGCAGACCACCTGCAGCCTGTGAATCATTGGTCAATGCATGTTACCCTTAACATAGAAAACAGAGGCCCCTGAATGAGCCCAAATCTCATTTCTTTGCTTCTTCATAATTTTTATTTCTGCTGCTTCTGCTGTTACATACTTGTACTTTTCCTCAGTAAGTACAGGATGCTGCTCTTTTAAAAATACCGAAACACCAAAAGAAAAGGTATTCACGTCTTCCTACATTTCATTAAAACAGCCTTGAGCACATTTAAAACTTGGAACCAAAACAAATTTTTTGGATCAAGTCCAGTCCTCTGTGACCTGACGTTGCCTCCTCATACAAGCTCATTATAAACTTGTCAAGGCTATTTTAAATGAGTTAGATCTTTCTCCCCACTATTCCAGTTGGAAGATTGTCCAGATCCTTGCTGGTTTGCTGATACAGGAATCTTCTCATTTTTAAGTTAAAACTTCTTCATAGCCCTGAGAAGAGGGATTTCATGTGCCATTCTTTGCAGAATAGGGCAAAGGAGAATGTCAGAGGCTTTCCTTCATTTGGATACAAGTTGTTTTTCCAAAAGGGCTACAAAGTAGTGTAAAGCAATTAGTTAGGCAATGGGCCCAGGGATTGAATGTGCATTTTTAGTTCTGGGACCGAATGCTGGTTAGAAATGATGAAAAATCCTCTTTGTACAGATTGTACAAAACCCATCAACAATTCCCTCAACAGCTTTTAAAACTAGTGGCCAATTCTAAAATCTTTGTGTGAATTAGCATAATACAAGAGTCAATGGAAAACACTTTCATTCTTACCTTAAAACACAGCTTTTACAAATCATCTTTCTTTCTACAGTCACTGGAGTTTTTAGGGCAAACTGTAAAAGAGGCCTGTGATGCCGAGTAGAGCTGTGTACGAGGCTTCCTTCTGCTCTGCTCCTTGAGTGCACTGAATTTTTAAAGTGTTTTTTAATGACTGCTGTAACTTTCTTGTCCTTCTTAGATGGAAGCTGTTAACTTTTTCTCACTGAAGTTTTCTTTCTGGGAAACTTGTGGCAACCATCTCATGGCTGTGCCTTGATGCTTTCTTCACAAAGGCTGAATACCAAGGTATCTGGGAAGCAGTACGCTGCTTAGAGGAATAGGGAATATTTAGTTCAGGTATCTCAGGGAAGTGGATAGCATCAGTACAGCAAGGCTGGGCTGCAATTTAGGACTGGATGCACAGAAATACTCAGAAGAAAAGACATAGTCCCTGTCTGCACTTCACATGAAAAGCCATCTCCTATTCCTCTTGTAGATCGTAAATCCTGGCTGTGGCTCTGCTACTTATCGACAATAACAAGGGACAGGCAGCAAGACATCAGTGCAGCCCATGCCTGGGGTGCCAGGAAAGCTGCTGAGCTTGCCCTCTGCCAGCTGTGTCCACCTGCACACGTTCAGACAGCTTCACACATCCAGTGGTCTTGCTCACTTTGGTCAGGAAATACCAGTGGTTCAGTCTGCACTGAAACATCCTCACAGGACCCCAAATGCTTTCAGAGAAGAAAATATTTTCATGTCTCTTTTTCTCCAGCCTGCACTTTTCCTCTTCTCACAATTTGTTTATTACCTTAGTACTTCCTTTTCTGCACAGCCATTTCCAGACTAGTTGTCATTAATGTTGGTTTTAGGAACTGTGGCTTGATGAAGATAAATGATTCTGCAGTCTCCGAAATATAAAGCCATTTGCACAGTATCAACTGGTGGGTCAGGATGGCAGGTCTGAGCCCAGTTCAGAGCATGCAGCCAGATGTTCCCACCATAAGTACTGTCACCAGAGTTGTCCTAATCATCAGCCTCATTAGTAGCTTCTCTAAACCCAGGCCAAGGACCAATTGGTCACAAAAGGCAAATTTCCCTTAGAGATTATTTTTGCCAACACGGTTTAAAAATGCTTTTAGCAAGGGACGGTGTAAGAAACAGCTGCCTGTACTGTTCAGTGGGTAAAAAGATGGCATTTCTTCAGAGCAGTCAGTATGGCACTTCTCACTAGCAGCAGTCAGTGCTGGAGGACATATCAGTGGTTGCGCTTTCAGAAAGAAGTTGCTTATGCATCTCAGTATGGCAGAAAGGAGGCTGGGGAAAAGGGTTTCTTTTTTCCAGGTGACAGTGGTGGCCCAACCACCATAGGCATTGATCTTTCTGAGTAAGTAGGTGCTGCCTTTGGAACAAAGTTCTCTTGAGGTATAAAGATTGAAAGGAAAAACAAAGGAAAAACAAAAAAACCAAAACCCCTTAGGAAATTCACAGAGGAACAGTGACAGGATTTTTTTTTTAAATGAACATTTTTCAGGTAGTTGGAAAGGCTATGACAAAATGCAGCACATTTTATTTCCCTCTCTTACCCTCTTATCTAAGTCTCATAAACAGTATAACCAGTTTTGCTGAAATTTTAGAGACTAAACAAAACCAATATCCTCAGCCAGAGGAGGAGTCCAACACTACAATTTCATCACAAAGAGTTAGCAAAACAATTGCAAGCAAGCTCATAAAGGTGAAGTTTCAAGAATCTTATCTCCAGACAGTCCTGCCGACTTAGTTTGTATGTCCGCTCCTCACATACTGTCACTATTCTGCTTTGTTCTACCAATCTCTTTTTTCTCTATTATTCTCTTTTTGAATAATACTGAAACGAGATCTTTTCTTCTTTCTCTTCCTATCTCTTCTAAATAGAAGCAAACCTTATAATCAATGAAGTGCAAATCTACTTTTCCACCCAATGATGTCTGAGTGGATTTGAAACTCAAAATATAACCATTTGTTGCATTCTGGCTAAATAATCTGATAAGAAAAGAACTTTCCTTCCCTTGGATAGCTGGCCTTTTGTATGAAAGGTACAAATGCAAACCTCTAAACCTGAATGTGGTATATGGACTGCTGCAGGATTCTGTATGACTTCCTGCACTTTCTCATATGCCAAAACATTAGCAAAATGGAGGGTTAGAGGTGTGCATCGTTGTTCAAGGTAATTAAGAAAAGTACACAAGCAATCATCATTAGTGGTTCATAATACAGCAATGAAAACATGATTGCAGCTTAGCCCTAACTCTTAGCTGATAGAACAAGGCCACTACAGCAGGACTGTGGAGAAATGCTGTATGACAAGAGGTTTGTAATGATTTACAGGGTTTTCCTTAATTGCACAATCAGTTGTTTGTTCCAGTTAATTGAGTTCCCTTTCCAGTAATTACTCTTTGCAGTTCTTTATGCCACTGTATTGCAAGCTTAACTTTTCTTACAGCTACCTTAGCTCAGTTACCTCCCAGGACTTTTCTGCCTCATTCAACTGAATTAGCATCACCTCTGGAGTTGTTCACGAGGAATGATGGATTTACTTCCTGTATAATTTCCCTATATACCGTGCATGCCCCTTAAAGGGGTGCAAAGGGGTTTATAGCTGTTTTCTCCCAGGTGCACTACAGATGGAGTCTTGCTCTTTACTCCAGAAGTCACTGCTACACCCATGACCAGAATACAGTTCAAACCATTATCTGTCACATCCTTGACTTCTAAATGTCTATTTCTGTCACAGAGGAAAAAACAGCCCATGATTAATGGAATTGGAAACTACTAAGAAAAGTCTATATTTATATATGTGACTACAAAACTAAGCAAGTAATATTTCATGAGAATATAAAAATGAATATGCAAGACTGAAAAGGCTGTGATACCAGGATGAATGGAAGGGTTGACAGCTCTGGAGGCCGTCTCACCAGCTACCAAAATTTGCAGACAATCTTGTATTTCTTCCATCACTCATGAAATGTTAACTGCTTTGGGTTATCTGCTGCTTTATTTTTAAACTGTTTTACTGTTGTTTTATGTTAACCAGTGTTATATATACATAAATAACTGTTTTAACTTACATGTTTATGAAAGTCTGTTCTGTCCTATGGAAAGTTGTGAACCCTTCCTCTGTGTTTGTTTGCATGTATACCAAGAGGCACCTACTTAAACTTTCCATGATCCTTTCAGTCTGGAAAAAAAAAAAATTGCCTTTAGAGCTTGTTTATTAATTACTTTTCCTCCACAACCATTTGTATTAGCTGTAAATGATTTCTGTGCACATTTTTTTTTTATGTTTCCATTTTTAGGATTGCCTGATGCGTGCTAGTAATGATGATTTGTACGTTTCATACACATTGGTATTTCTGGTATTTCTGCTTTTAAGATAAGCAGATGGAGGTTAGCTGAATTTCACCAAGCTATATATTGCAAACATGGAGGATATAGGTAATGTAGTATGAAACAATGTGTTGAGCTGAACCTCACTTCCAGCTCCTCTGTTACCACTACAGACCAATTATTGATAACATATGTTTTATGTCAATGCTTGCTTGTCTTTTATAGTCTTCAACAATAAACCAGCAGGCAGTGGAATCTCATTACTCTGCTGGGGTTTTATACCGTTTACACACAACTAATTCTCAGCATCTCTTCTCCTCTGTACTGTTTTGTTTTCTGTTTAAATCCAGTAAGGATTAGAAATTCTTCCCTCCACAAATTCACCCATTCAAGATATGGATCATCTGGATTAAACTGACATGCAGAACAGTAGTTCAGCTCCCATTTTGTTTTGGCATACAACTGGAAAATTGGGCAGCAATAATTGCTTATAGTTGAGCGAAAACAAATAGTGTGTGTATGAGAGAGAAAACCACCTTTTCTATGCCAACCTGAGAGCTTTCTTTCAAACAGCACAACTATGTCATGTTGCATTTCAACTATGTCATGGTTTTCAACTTTGATTTAGCCTTTTAATTTTTATGTAGTTCAGCTTTAACTTCTCAAAAATGTATATGTCATTCTGAAGCAAAACATTGAAAACATAAAAAATAAACCTTATTCTCAAAGTTAAAAAAAAAAACCTTTTTAACAAATGTCAACACTAGGATTCAAAATCCTTGCAACATTTTCATTTTTACCTACTGAACTTATTTGTCAAGTGGAACCTTACTTTGTAAATGGTTGTAAACTTCCTAAACTACTCCACCCCCCCAAGACAAAATTAACTATAAAATGAGAAAAAAAAGTAGAAGCTGGTATTTTAAGAGATTTTTAAAATAAGCTCTTCTTCATAGGACATTCTTCATAGGACATTTAGTTTGGCAGCCTGAGTGAACTTGGAAGAGATGGTGGATGTCCTGTACTAAACAAATGAGTCCCAGCCCTGACACTTCTAGAAAGGCAAATAGCAAATCCCAAATAAGTCAAAGATCATTGTCCAGAGTCCTGTGTAGTTCCTGGAGTGCTTAACTGTGGGGGTTTTGGGTTCTTTTGGCGGGGAGTTTGGTTGCTGTTGAAAAAGAAACTTGAATATGAAAGAAGAAAAATAAAAATTTACTCTGCACCAGATTCTCTTCCAGTAAGTTTAATTTCCTAATTATTTGTAGGGTCATTCCCAAGAGCTGCCAAGGTGTGACTCATTTTTATTAAGCACTGTGCCATCCAACACTGTTCATCAATATCTTTCAGCCATTCATTCCTCTCAGCCAGTGTCCCTTTTAAGCAGAACTCAGAGCACTGGATTCAATTGCTTTAGCTCTAGTGAAAAGCAAGCTCACATCAAATATGCTGAAAAGTATGTAACCTTTATCACAGAGCTACTTAGGGGACTGGGATGGAGTCCCTCGCTATAGAAGTAAGTGGTCCTGTTGAGCCTTGGAGGATAGTTTAACCTACAGATCCATACTGAGTCAACGTCCAAAGACTGCTATTAGGGACACCTCTTTTGAGCCTATTACCTTTCAGAAAAGCCTTTTAAAAAAACATTTTTGATTCATGTCATTAAAAAGCTCATGCCAATTTTTTTCAAGAATAAAGATTTATGCTAAATGTCTGACCAAATTCTGTTCTGCAGTTCTGGTTGTGACCCAGAATATTTTACATCCTAGTCTACTCTGGTATAATATCTGCAGTGAAAAATAAATAAAGACAGATAAGTCCTGCTCCAGAAATGGGTCCAATTCCTGTCATGGCTGATGTTTTCTTTTTCTATGCTGAGGGCTTGAGGACTGGGTAGAGGGCTGTTAATCCTTTTGGTGAATTCTGGATAAAAAGGAGTTTTCTAAATATAAAATAATTTATTATTATTCTTTCCGTAAAGGCAATGGAAAGAGAGAGAGAAACTGAGCAACGGGTGGTTCAAGAATACTAAGACTGATTTGGCACTGTTCATTAAGGCTGTTGCATTATAAATGATCATGAAATGCACTATTTAGAATTCTAACAACCCCAGTAAAGGCGGCACATTTATTTTTAGAGAATTGTTAGGAACAATTGCTTGGTTCTTCTTATAAACAGCAGCAGCCGCAAGTAGAAATTAGCTGCTGTGTAAACACAGTTGGGAGGTGTACGTGTCTGTGTTAGAGCGAATGAGCTGTATTGCACGGCAGATAAATATCAGCCAACAAACTATTTTTTTCTCTGATTCAACAAACCCTACAGGAAATGCTTTGCTAGCTGGTGTGATCTGAGGACAGCCCTTGAGGACATGCTGCAGAAGCCCTGAATACTAAATCCACGTTGTGCCTATCTTGTGGTTGTACCTTCATAGGCTGTCAAAACCACAGTAAACCACTAGAACCACTCCGACTAGCAGTGGCACTTGTAGAAACAGTCTTCAGATGAAAAAGCATAAGTCTAAAGGCTTCATTCCAGTACAGAACATCACCCGGGAGGTCTTCAAGAACACCTACTGCTGCTGACATGATGGGAAAATTCAAGTGCTTACATTAGAAGAACTGCTCACTGAGTATCAAAAAGTAGTGGGTAAATTACGTGCCTAAATTATGCAGACTATAATTCATTTTGAATTATTATCACTTAATCATTTATAAAGTTAGCTTGGGCTCATTTCCAGTGTCTTCCCTAAATTTTCCCCATTGTTTAAATTGGGAAACAGTACGTACCTTGCTTCAGTACAGTCATGTTCTGGATCACCACATTTTTTCATAACAGCCTCCTTCCAGCTTCAAGAAGGTTTTCTTTCAGGTGCTATTGCTTGTACACAGTATTTCTAGAGACTTCTTACCTTTACGGAAAAGGACGTCTTTCCTATGCAGTTTTTTGAATCCATGCTGCGTTTGATGAATTTACAAAAACCCCAAAGTTGATAGATACATGTCTTATTCAACAAAAAAAGGGTCTTCTAAGATTATTTGCAAATTTGGACTCTATGGTGCACAAAGCCATTTACCATTGAGACTGCTGCTTTTTCCTCAAGGTTTTCTGAAGTATATTCTACCTTGAAAAAGAAACCACTTTAACTGGGATTTAAATGCATATCTGAATATGTAAAATTATTCTCAGTTTTGCATAGCTGTGAGGCTGTGCTGTGTGGAAGCCATTTAAAAAAAACTTGCATTGATCATCAGGAGAAATTTTGTAATAATAAAGTTTTTTTGTTTATTTAATCATCTCCTAAGTGACAGGGAAAATTGAGTCAGGAAAAGAAAATCCCACCTCTGAAAAAAACAAACTCAAGATGCTATTTTAAAAATTCCACCTTAAACCTGAAAAATGCAAACCACAAATCTTCCTCCCAAACTGGTCATGCTGAAATGTGTTCTGTCAGGGCCCACCAAAAAGGTTCATACTGAAAATCATAAAATATTCATTTAGATGTTGACTTCAAAAAAAAGACTTGACTAAAATTAGCTTAATGTTTAAATATAAAGGCACTTCAAATTGGAACACTTTTTTCATCCTTTTACTAGTGTCAAAGCAATTTTTTGGACACCATTGGCCCATTTTTAGCTTAAAAATTCATCCAAACTAACCCTCTTCTGCCAAAAGTACAGTTTCAATAAAGCTACATTTTAAAATGAAAAAATCTTTTGAAAAAAAATTCTTAACTATGTCATGTCATGTCACCTCTTAATAGTGAAGCAATTTGGATAAAGACGTTTTAGTGACCAAAGCCATGGAAAGTATGCTTAAGACGGGAAAGTGATTCATGACTCAGAAATATCTAGTCTGACATATGGGTTGAAGTATCATTTTGCCTTATAGGAATGTTGTAAGGATAAACATATTGCAGACATGTTCAGATGGCCTTTTGATGTGGAAACAGGTAAACAGATCAGCCAAATGCAAGAGTAGTGTTCTGTGGTCTATGAACTGTTTGTGATCTACAGATACATCTGAGACACCCCCGTTAGGCACCTGAAGAAATGTCAGTTTATATATATACATGCAATCTATGGAAGTGACATATCCACAATGGATCCTCACTTCTAGAGAGCTTTCTTAGGACTTGGGAGTTCAAAAGCAGTTGAAAATCACTGCATTAAGCTGCTGAGGAAAGTTTCTAACCTGAGAGTCTCAGAGGGTGATTTTTTTTCTCCCACTAATGCTTTTTGAACCTCCTTCCATTACTAAGGTATGGACTGCTCTTTTCTTTTGTAAATACAAACATTCTGTTCCACAGTGCTGCCAATTAAGGCATTCCCTGTGTGTTTTGTTTTTCCAGTAGTTGAAGATAAATGTTAATTACTTTTGGAAACTTCCCTGTCATTTCCCTGCCAGGAGCGTCTGAAGTGAACACCTCCCCCACTCAGCCTCCAGCCCCTTAGTGGGCAGAGACCCACAGGCATCACCAGTTACGAAGAATAAAACTGCCCCCCTCGCCACGGTTCGTTTTCGGAGTGTTTGCTTGGCAGAATCCGTCTCTTCTATGTCCCACTTTTTCAAGGAGATACTGTAACTGAGAAAGGGTAGCTTGCAACCTCGTGGATATCTGGAAGACAAGTGCTTCCTAAATCTCTCAAAGTGATCACAAGACTGTGTTTCAATTTGAGAGCCGTGCAGCTAGGGAGGGGTGCACTTTAACAAATTCCCCCTGCTCATCCTGCAGTGCAACACACAATTCCTGTGATTAATAAAAAGCAGCGTAAAACCATAGCTTTCTGCCTGCCTAAATCTATTAACCCTGTATGAAGGTCTACTACAGAGTCAAGAGCTCTTCTTGAAACTTTCTATTCTCCTGGCAGCTGTATCTTTTCCCTCATTAAGATTATCCACATCTGCTTTTAATCAGGCCCTCTAGAGCCTCATAGGGAAGTTTGATTGCTGATTAGAGAGTGATGCTTGCCCAGATTTCTCTGCTTAGTTTTCCTTAAAGGCTCACTTGGAGGGTGAATGTCTTTTTGCACAGTCTGCTATTGCAAAGGAAATTAGAAATTATGTGTTTGGGAGTGTTCTTAGTTATGAAATTTCCAACCAGTCTGGCATGGGTCAACAAAGATATACTGTTTTCAGTATATCTTTGTTGATATACTGTATATCTTTCAGTATATCTTTGTGTCAGAGTCACGTGCATTGGAGGTGGCTGCCACCCAGCTCACGGCTCAGAGGGAAGCACCTCCTTGCCATCTCCCAGGCCAGTAATTCTTCCTACAGTTCAGGGGATATGGGGTCCACAGCAGGGCACACTGTGTTTCTGCCAGAGGAAGGGAACAGCCAGCTTTTGGGAGGATGGTTTATGGGAGGTTTTGCCACAAGGCACAAGCCTCACATGTGAGACAGAACTGGAGGCTCTGAGCTGGGCTGCTCATAGTTTGCTGCTTGGTCTCTGTGCCTTCCCTGTGTGTGGTCAAGGGGAGCTTCTCTGACTTTTCTCTAAAGGTGAAGTGCTGTTTTACACTTGGAGGAACTTGATGTTTCTGGTCCAACAAAGGAATCTGAGCTGCTCTATAACTATCAAGAAAACTGTTGGTGAAGCGTTGTCTGACATCATTCATCCAAGAGAGGTCAGCTGCAGCTATACTGAGAAAAACATCTACTAAGACTAAAGAAAGTAAAAAAGCTGGGCAATGAGTCTGTACAGAAGAAAGAAGAAAAATGTCTTTATGGTTTAAGTTTCTTGCAGGCTGAGTAGTAAAAGTTATATTTATAAACCACAGATTTTTTCCTCCTTTGGAGAATTAATTCCTACCTACCAGGAAACTGCCAGCAGGTTCAAGCAGTAGCTGGCAAAGCCAGCTGTGTATGCAACAACTTATCGGCAGCCTGTGCAATAATGCACAAATCTTAATGGAAAATCTGAGCAACTGCCAAAGAAAACAGCCTGAGGGAAGGGGGAACGTGTTGATGTTCGGAACATCTGAATCATGGGCTTGGAGAGCAAAACTGCTTTGAAGCTCTTTGTTTTCTGGTTTCAGGCATGGAGTTATGAAGGGGGCTAAGGCAGTTCTTAGCCCTACAGGTACTGGCATGTAAAGCATATCTATTCCTGTGTTATGGCCATGTAGCTAGGCGGTCTTGTTGCTAAATTCAGATCAGGACTTCCTTTTTTCACCCTGGCCTTTTCTTTCTTCCTTCTTCAGTCTTAGTCACCCAATTGCTTCTTTTTTCTATGATTTCCTTCCCTTCTGATGTTTTTGTTGTTGTTGTTGTTTTGTCCCAGACCATATTTCCACTTCATTACAATAATTCTCTTACACCTGCCTTAACATCTCTTGCAATATTTTTACAAGACCTCATCACATATGGGTGAGGGCTGTATATGCCTGTCGATACAACATCTTGAATTGAAAATGGGGTCATGAGCGAAACAGTATTTATGAAGAGTTCCTGCTTTTGGTAGTAAATCTCAATTTTTTATCAAGAAAATAAAGCATCTTCAGACAAACTCAGACCTCTTTCAGGTGTGATGCACTGCTACAGAACCTCCTGGAAACTGTTGTTTGGTTGTTTCCTTAGTCTTTGGGCCAAGTTTTCCTGTCATGTTTCATCCTCTAGAGGAGTCTCACTTGGAAAAAAAGACTGAATACATCATAGGCAATGTTGTGCCCCTATTTTATGGTACATACAGACATTGGGAAAATGATACTTCCAATAACACAATTCAAAGCAGTCACTGGAATACAATATTTGTTTTAATCTATTAAAAATGGATTTTTAGTAATTATAACTTTAGGAAAACTTCCTTTACCTCTCATTTCACCTCCATACTTTTCCTTAGCTTCACATTTATAATTTAATTTCTCAGTCTTTTATTTTAAGTGTGTCTCTCTATTTCTTATTCTTCTTACAAACCCAGACAAAGAAGAAAGTTTTCATTTGTGACTAGAGGTTAGCAGAACACAACAAAGTATGTCAAGGAGCGCCCTGACACAAGTCCAGCTTTAATACATGAGCAGGCTTAAAATAATTAGCCAAGATCATGACCTGTTGTCATTGTAACATGGCTAAAACTCAGGCTTTACCAGCATTTATACAAGTTCTGGTAAGGAATGAAGTGTTTAATCCATGCTTCATGCTCTGGAGACTGAGTTCTAATTTTAGTCTCTACTACTAGTGCAAGAGATGACTGAGGAGATTGATTGTGGACAATCCAGAATAATATCTTGTTTCAGAGGAACTGAACGCCTCCAGGAGCCTGAGGATCTCTGAGACTTTCAGGTACTGCTACAGATCCTTTTCAGCCCACAGAGGGAATTCACCAAACATCACATGGACACATGGGCACATGGGGCTGGAAGAACCAAAAGAAAAATGCTCCACGGGCATTTTGGTGTGTCTGAAGGATCCAGATCATTTCCTATGTTAGTAGGTAGAACAAGTCAGGCCAAAGGAAACATGGAAACCTTCCAATCATGGTAAGAAGTGAGAAGGACATGAAAAGGCTAACAGATGGGCTAACAAATCTGCTGTCGTCATAGTATCAGCAATATGCTGAATGTACCATACAGTCTTGGAAAT
Organism: Mycteria americana; assembly: GCF_035582795.1. Classification (NCBI taxonomy): domain Eukaryota; kingdom Metazoa; phylum Chordata; class Aves; order Ciconiiformes; family Ciconiidae; genus Mycteria; species Mycteria americana. Next base: position 13,648,140 of record NC_134370.1, read on the forward strand.
CTCTCATCAGGAGACCTTCACTGGGGTGTGCTCCTGGGCAGAGCTACACAGAGGAGGTGCTAAAAGGAACGTAGTCTCCCTTCTTTTCTGTTGTGCCCCTTGGTCCAAAACATGAGGCTCTTGTGTAACATGGTTGCGGGTGAAGTTTGGTTTGAATTCTGCTTGAAGACACATCTCTGGAGTAAATTGTTTTATCCTCAGATCCTCCTTTCTGCCTGAGAGCTTGTTGGGCTTATTTTTCTATATACTTGAATATGACATATTTCAATTTAAAAATACAACCACACTCTTTTGCAGGCAGTGGTTTTATTTATAAGGCTTCTTATTGTCATCATCTGGACCAAGCAGCTCTTTATTTTTGACCTTTTTCCATGAATCCCTTTGATTGAGCCAGACTTCTATATTGGTGTTACAAGCAAATAAACAAAGAAAACAGGTCTTTCCTTCACAAATAGTACAGCTCACAGTTCCAGGGGACAGGTGGTGCTGCTGCTATAAATGTCTGTAATACACAAAGGAATATTCCTTACCTTTGCCATTATTACTGAAACAATTGCCTCCTATGTTAGAATAGTTAACAAGCCTACTGGAAGGTGTTAGTTTTGATTACAGTGTGACATGACTGATCTATTGTGACAGCAGCTAAAACTAAATGTCCAATTAACCTTGAAAGTCAGGCTATGGCTCAGCAGTATTTACTTTTTTCTATGCAGAGCCTTTCCACCTCTCTCACCCTTTGTAATGTTCTACAGTGGCTTCAGCTTCTTAAAAACTACTCCAGACTAACCTGACTGATGTCAGCAAAATCACTTGTCATCTGTACTAGGGCTGAGGCCTTCTCACCCGTTCTTGCTTGAGCAGGGAGTATTGGTGTGTCCATGAACTTGAGGATTGTCCTTGTTTTCACTGGAGTTCTTGCTGATTACAAGCCATCAGGCTTTAACTTGACTTGGTGAGGTCTGCAGTCTTTGTCACAAGCAAAAGACACTAGCTGGTTCAGTGGGTGATCCAAAGGGTGTCCTGTCTCCACATAGTGTGGGAGTGGTCCCATAACCAAGCCCCTTGGGACTAGACTTGTCTTTGAACACATCCTAGATCCAGACTTCTGCCAGTATGCAAAGTCAAAGATAGACGTTTTGACCCTGAAATGCAATCCTGGTGATGAGCTTGTATGGCAACTATATGCAGTGCTTCCATGTCAAGGTGATAAGAAATGCTGTCTTGTTAGGTGAGATCCTGACCCCCAAAGTATGTCCTCTGAGATAACAAAACCCTTGTCAAAGATTCCTGTCTAAAAGGGCACTCCTCTGTTCAAGGCAGAGGTTTTTAGAGGGAAAATGACATTTTGGAAAAGAGAATTTTTTCCACCACAGATTTTATTTAATTAATTACTACAGAGAATTGAGAAATAGGTCATATAACAACCCTGGATAAACCTTCTTTTCCACCTGGAATAATCAATAGATCAATATGTTATACACCCACTCTTTCCACTTTCACATAAAGTCAGAAGAAGACTTTGCCAAGAGACAACCAAATTCACCACCTGTCATTCAGTCACCATATGCCAGATATCAGCCTTTCAGAAATGACTGAAAGCAGCTGAGCAATCAAGGCTATCCAGCTCCAAATTGACAGGAGATTTTGGCATAAGATACACCCTGAAGGAAGTTCAAGTGTCCCAGTGGTTTTTGTACATCAAAGGAACATCTTGGCATGGCACCGTGGTTGGACTTTTCATCTTGTATAGAGAGACATAGATGAGTGTCACAGGAAAAAGCATAACATTATGGTCTATAGTGGTGATTTACCTATCAACACTGCAAAATATTGACATTACCATTCTTGAATCTTGGGGCAAAAATGTAGAAATCCTCATTTCTAGCTGCTTTTACACTTTTTTCTTGGTTTTGGTCTATTTTGTCAAGAACAAGCTTAGAAAAGCAAAGCCTATCAACTGCTTGCTAAATCGCTTCTATCGTTCAGTCTATTTTAATTCACAGACAGGCACTGCACACCCAGACTTACACTTTGAAGAATCTGTTCTCATATTCTGGATGACAGAAAGATACTCCAGAGGTTGCAAAAAGGAAAAAGCCCAGGGAGCTCATTTCTCCTGTGGCTGAAGTACAAGATTCAATCATCAGTTTAAGATTTTTTTTCATTAACATTCTAAATTGTGTAGCACTGCATATTATAGACTATTTTTCATCTAAACCTCCTAACAAAAATATGATTTTTTGTTATAACCCTGCATGAATATGCCTAGATTGGTATTAACACCACCCTGCTTAAGCAGTTTCAGCTATATTTGCTAATGATTTTGATGCCTCACTACAGCCTCTCTCAAAGTACCATGGTGCCTGGGTTTCCTCTCACTGTCATTGGTAGTTCTGACTCTCAAAGTGATTTCTTGTGCTCTCTGCCTTTAACAGCCTGCCCCAAAGCTTGCTCATGTCTTCACTAAAGACACTTGTAACAGACAATGAGATCAGGTAACCACAAGTGGAAAGGCCAAATGCACCCTGTCATAAAAAGAGCCTAGATGGTGCCATCTACTTCTGAAACATTATTCTCGTGAGTTTTGACATTCTGAAGAGTTCAGGTCTTTACAGTCATTTCCAGCAACAGGACTGTTTCTTTCACCTTTTGCATAAACACTTATTGATATATAAGAGATTAATACGTTAATATTAGTGATGGGAGAAGATGCGACAGTTCAGAACCACACTTTTTTGAACTTCACAGCAAATGCTTCTGGTTTAAGAGTCATGATGGCATCATACAAACCTTGCTGAAATCAGTGTAAACTATTCCATCTTCTGCCATGAGGATCATCTCTGTTCCCTACAGTCACACTATGGACTTTCGATACTGCAAAGGCTAGATCTTATCAGGCAGTCTAAGACAGCACCAGTGTAAATGCAAGATTGGTCTTATTTATGAATTTTCAAATCCAGAAAACCACTGAATCTGTAAGCATATGTCTTGGACATTAAAAGACCTACACATGGAGCAGAAGAATCATTATTTTCTGTAACTATTAGTGCTGCTAACATTCTTTCAATCATCCAGATGCTACCCCATAATTGTTTATTGACTCCCATAATTTAGTCCTCCCAAGGCACACCTGCTCTATCATTACCTGAACTTCTTACATGTTTAGCTTGAAAATTGTATAAACCCCCACACAGATAAGAAGTGGAAAAGATAAGGAGGGTTATTTTTGAGGAAGAATTTTTCTAATGGCTGTTCCTCACTGTAAGAAATACATGTTCTGTGCTCAAAAAAGGTAACACCACCTCATCATGATGCACAGCCAGTAAATCTGATTAAAATGGATCAAACAAACTAAAAAATCGACCTCTTTCCCCCCCAGGTTTGTGATTCATTCAAAAACTCCTCCTTTCCATTCCCCCATTTACCTGTGGATGAATAATGATCTCACTTGGTATTAATGTGTTTCCCATAATTATCACTGGTGTGGTTTTGGCCGCAAAAGCTTTGCTTCTTTTCCATGACTTTCTTACTTTTTTTTCCAAAGAATCCAATAAAGGACAAGTAATGAATACTGAATGCAAACTTGGTGCAAATTCATGAAGCCTGGGAATCACAAGCATGCATTTCCATTACTACCCATCAGTTATTTGAATATAACCAGTAAGCAAAGACTGTGCTCCCGGGAGGTAGCAGCAAATTATGCTTGAGGTGTTGGTTCACAAATGTGCTAGTGAATCTGTTTGTTATTCAGACAGTTTTATCAAGCCCTGCTTGAGATGAGGAGGGTTTTATTCTAGTATATTTTGATTTCTCCTTTCCTAAGGGGTGCATGCCATGTAAAGATTAAGGCTTCAGCTTATCGTACACATCCTTCTATGCTCAGGTCTCAAGAGAAATAGGTAGTGGCTATGCCGTTCTTTCTGAAAGTCTGTGGCCATAGCTTCAGCTTGTCAAGCCTAGGGTTGTGTCCCCTGCCTTCTGTCCGCATGGCTGCCTCATGAATCACCAGCCCAAGCAACTTGCTGAAATACCAGATGTGGTCAGGAAAGTCCTGAAGAGACTACAGGCTGAAGAGGCAGAGCTGAAGAGACTACCACGACGCTTTATCTCAAGCAGAAGCAGTAGAAGTCACTGGTTCTGTAGTCAATATTGTCTAAATAGTAGACATCTCAGAACCCAATTACACCAACCAAAAGATTTGAAGCCAAGAAAGATATTTTGCTTAGATTAGGTTAACAATAACAACCTAATTTCTTAGTTTCTTTCACCTTTCTCTGAAGTGTGGGATGTAGTCTACTTCCTAGGGTGATGAGAGCATTGCAAATGAATAAATTTCCTATTAAGGCGGGAATCCTACACCCCTGAAATGCTCTTCATGTCTCTTTCTCACTCCCTATTATATGTGATACATGGGATGTATCTATGTTGCATGCTAAATCCTGCTTCAAGACCCAATTACATACTACATATTATAAATCTTACCTATGATGTCCCTTTATTTAAGACCTATAAAACCTCCATAACACTCCAGGGCCAGATAAAGTCCAGAAGTCTGGCAAGAGTTAGAGACTTGGTCACTAGTTTGGAGGAAGGGGGTATGGGTGGTTGTCTTCTCCCAGGTGAGGCCCACTATTCAAACAGACAAACTTAGATCTGAATGTACAGCTCAGTACCATCTTGACTGTGTGTTTGACTTTGAATTCCTTGTATATATGTGTATTAATGTAGTGTGTGTGGAGGAGAGACTACTTCCTGCTAAGTGACTTCAGATGTCAATGCCGTCTTGCCCCTGCTGTAGAGCTATTTCTGCCACCTCATAAGGTCAGTTCAGAAGAACCATAGTTGGCACAGGCTAGATATGCCAATCACTATGAGAAATATATTGTAGAAGTATGGTAAATCTGTGTCTTGTTTTATTTTTAAATGTATATAATCCCTTTGCCATTGGCAAATACAAGCCCCTGTGCATAACTGGCTTCAATTTCCTGCAGTTTGTCAGATGCTAAATTCAACAGTGTGGGAGACCCTGCTGGTGCCCTCACTTCCAAACCTGCTGCAAATGTGAAAAATAGAGCTGGCTTCGAACTTTATTTCATTTCACTTATTCAGGTGCAACACTTTCTAGGGTCCTCTTAAATTATGCAGGACTTCAAATGAGAAAATGGAGAGAGGAGTGGAGATTAGGCCTCATTGTGATGTTAAACTAACAATTCTTGATTATAATTTTTTAGTTACATAGGAGACATCGCTACTTTAAAACAAAAAGTAATAAATTTGACAGCTCTTGCTCACTCTGCTGTGCAGGAGGTTGCTTAGCAACCCCGGGATGTGGGAGAGGGGAGGTTGCGGGAGTCGGGCGCAGGAAGAGGAGTGGGTCTGGCACTTCTCTGGATGCCGAGCAAGCCGAGCCGCCGCTGATGACGGGAATCCAACTGCATTATGTATCTCGCTGCCCCGTGGGGGATCCACGCTACTGTATATGGTCAGCATGAGACCTACCTGTGATGGAGTATACGGCTCCTTTAAAGATCCAGTAGGACAATTTGTCCTTCTAGCTAATGTAATTACGTACCTCCAAAGGGAAAGTGCCTTGAGTGGTAGAAGCAAAGAGGTTTAATTCCCAGCTTAAAGGGTTTAAAGACTTCCTGCTTAAGAGGGAAAAAGAGAGTTCAGTTAAGGCAGCTATTTCCCTGAGAGTAAGGGAAGAGCTTTGAAGGAGGACAATCCTATACTTTGCCTGATGTTAGTAAGGTAAAGAGAGCCTGTTTGGAAGTTTTAAGACTGAGATGCTGTGTAAGGAAGCCAAAAAAACGCTCTATCACCTACTACAGAGCCAAATTTACCCCCAAAGGTAGGGATGAAATGCTGGGGACACCTTGTGCAGTTCAGGTCAATTGGACCTTAAATGGCAGTAGAGCTTGACCAGCTGGCTGGAATCTCTCCCTCCTTTGCATTCATTGATCCTTCTCCAGAAACCCCTGCAGTCCATTCCAAAGTCACCAGTCCCCTCGAGACTGCTGATGCATTAGGATAAATTGCTTTTATTTGCCACAACCAACCATTCATCCGTGCCAAACCCAGTACTTTCTCCCAGAGAAAGGACAAGGTCTTGCTCCTTGCAAGCTGAAGTAAATCTGGGGCCCAGCCAAAAGAATTGTAACATCTGTTTTCTCCATATGCTTTTCTACCTGATTTAATGATCTTGCAGATCTGTCACTTAGGTCCATCTAGTGCTACAGCTTTGTAGAAAGATTTTTCTCAAAGGTCAGATCTGGTACTTAGGGAGTCTGCAGTCACTTCATACCTCTGACTTAGGCTTCTCTGAGATCCTGGCCAAGCCAGTTAACATCCCTGTGCCTCATTACCAAAGTACGGTGCAAGTACTTTTCCTCCAAGTTTAGATTAGTCCTTTCTCTGGCAGGGACCTCCCCTATATAAACCGAACAGAGAACTTTCTTTTTCCCAGGTCAGAAGGAGGCCCTGATGCAATGGAGCATCACCTCGGTCTGAAGCCCCTGGACGCAACCGTCATGAAACTGATATGAGTTATTCAGAAAACTCACTGCAACGAGGGGGAGGTAAAGAGAAGCCGGGGAAAAAGCAGATAATCTTTTACTGAGGTGTAACAGCAGGAATAAGAAAGCTTGTAGAGCTCACCCGCACAAGGCCTGACTGCTGCTTCCACTGCCAGCAAGCAGAGTTTTTCACAAAGAAGCAGATTTCAGACTACTCCTTACATTTTACCCTGTATGTCATCAGATGGCTTTGGCATTTTCTGTACTGATGATGTTTCTGGTCACTGTGGATCTTACTAACCCTGTAACAACCTTCCACAGACACTCCACAAACTGGGGAACAGATTTAGACTTAATGAGAAACTTCTCCCCTGACTGGGACACCGGCATTTCTCTTACCCTGAGAAATCTCTTTCTCTCTCTCCTACTCTCTGGGACTGAGGTATCATCCCCTGCTTCACTTCAGGACAGATTATGATCTCACATGATTTTATGTAAATCAAGGCCGAACTCCATCCTGATGAGGATCAGCATGTCTTTCTATTTTTTCTTTTTCTTGGGCAATGAGCTAGCAGGATAATAGGAGATGCTGACGATACATTTATGTATGGTCTTGTGGCTGTATAGGAAGAAACTGGAGGAGAGTTAGCCCTTGCTTTCTGACAATCCAAGTTCAAGTACTCCTCAACCACTCTGTTGTTTCCCTTGCTGTGTCTATGGGCTATAAGATCCTTTCTTCTTCAGGTCCTCCTAACCTGATGTAGCAACACTACATGTCACTACATAGGTCAGGTCATCTATCTCAGAGAAAGCTGCTTTCCAGAGTACTCCAAAGCTTTCTTTTCAATATGGTCACATTGCTGATGGTCTTGGCATTAAAAAAGGAACAAAAGAGTACATCTAGCATAACTGCAACATGGTTACAGGTCCATGCTCGTATCTTCTGCTCTGAGATATCATCAGGCCCATGATAAAGTTTTCAGAGTGTTTTAGGGTCCTTCTGAACAGGACTTGGTATGTATCCAGAGAGCAAGCTCAAGGAACCACGTGCTATGTTAACATAGCGTTTTCAAAATCAATGCTTTTGCAGGGGGAAATGAGCAGCTGCCAGTGCGCATGTGGCTTTTAGTCTGCAGTAGCATGGAATAAGACAGCTGCTGTAATCCATCCTGGACTACTCTGCAGTGTGAGGAGCTGGGCATGCACACATGAGCAGTTATTGTGCTTCAGGTGAAGGGAAAAATTCAGCTTCTAGCTGGGGACCAGTGGCTTTCTAAAACACACTGACACGACCATGTCCTAAATTGGAGATGCACAGCACATCTATCATATTTATCATTTCTCCCTCCCCCCTTATAAAACCAAACCATTTTTCAGGCTGATTCTTGCTTCCCCCCACCAAATCTTGGCTTTCTACTAGCTGCCGTAAACCACTGAAATGATTCTCAGGTACTGCAGTGCATGAAGGATAGGTCCCGCCGTGCTGCTGCTCAAAGAACAATGCATCACCTGTCTGAGCTGAGATAAACTAGATTATAACTTAGATACCCCTCTCCTGAGCACATATCTCTAGTGCTGCTGACAGCACTGCATCACACAGACCAGATAATGTCCACCCGCCTGTAGCAACATGATTTTGTCCTTGACCTTTTGGAATCATGTATCACACTCTTTGCATGCCAAAACGTAAGGCAAACAGAGTGAGTCTTGTGCTCCCAAGGCCTTCCATCCACAGGAGCCATGAGTACAGGAGGAGCTGATGGGCATCTCAGCCAGGACAGAGCGAGGTACTAAACCACATGTAGTGTCAAAGCATCAATCTGCCCATGCATGAAGTGGATGCTCGCCTGACTGTAGCAAGGCAGATGCTATTTGCTGAATGCTTCAGCGGCACTAAAGGGCTGATAATCAACCATAGTGCCTCAGAGGAGAAAGCCAAAAAGAGCAGGATGATGGCCAATTTAGGATGCAGGGATAGTTGCCATCCTCTGCAGGAGAATATCAGAATCGCCTAACGTCTTGGTATAAACATTACCAGGTTCCTGTTTAATCGCTACTGGTTTTTGGTCCTTCATGTTCAGGATGGGCCACTCAAAAGCTAATGCATATGAAAAATAATTGCCACAATATTAATGAGCTTATGATTAACCCTGGTGAACAGCCTGAAGAGAACCATATTGGATTAATCTGTTACTGTGTTTGGTATAACAACCCTTATCTTGGAAAAGTAAGTTAGCTATCTATCTAGGCTGTCTAGGAACAGCAAAATTGCTGCTTCCTCCCTGCCAAAGCCCTGGAAAGCCACGCTGGCTGCTGGCAGTGTCAAGGGAAGTACTGAGGTCTGTGGGGTGGCAGCTTCTGCTGAGAGACACAGAGATGACCCATTCCAGCAACAGAAGTTGCATCCCCTGATTGCCTCTACCTTGCTGGCAGGAGCAGCAAACATTAATTAATCAATTAAGCATGATTTTCTATTACTCTCTCATTAGCTACCTACCCTAATTCTGTCTCTTGCATTTTATTTCCCTTTCCTGTAGTAGTCTGGGCCCAGCCTCTTAAGTGTGTTGGCAGAATAATTTAATGTTGTCTCCACTACTGAGAAGCTTTTAACTGGCTCCATCCCTTGTGCAGAACTGCATCTTCCACAGTCTAATTCATCTAGGTTAGAAGTTTATCCTCTGTGGAGCAAAATATGAAGTCAGAGGGAGATTGTGTGACTTGCCCTAGCTGGTACTATCAGTAGGATCGTAAACAGCCTAGATTGCCCTTCGTCTGGCCTGCTTTATACAGTTTTTCTCCATTGCTGAATGTGAAGACTGACAAGAACTCAACAAGGTCCTTTGTTGTGTCTCTAGCTCAGCTCCACAAAACCAAATTACTCCAAATCAGTTTTTCTTTTTTTTTTTTTAAATAAATTTTGGCCCCAAACATTTAACATCAAAGAGCTTATCTCTGATGTAACCTAACTAGCCTATCCTAATAACAGCCAGCTTTGGCTCCTTCTAGGAAACAATGGTGTGCAGTGTCAGATCATGGGACCTGCAATGCCATTCCTGGCTCCAATGGATTTCTTATACTTAAAGACTTACAAAACCACTGCAGATGTTACTCTTGCTTTTCATGTGTCTGTTAAAGCCTATTCCCAAAATCCTGTTGCAGAAACTTCTTTTTCTAAAACTGCCTAAGACCATTCTCAATGTCCCTGTTACCCCAGAGTGCTCACTGTGATCAGCTATTAAAGGTGTTCCTTTCCACCTTCTCCACATCCACCTTCTTCCTACATGTTTTTACCATTCAGTATTCCCAGCTGGTTCACACATATGGAAAATCCATTTGTAGTAATTAGATAAAATTACTTACACCTGCTCAGCAACACGCTGCATTTTTATCTGCAATAAATGACATTTTCCCAAAAGACTGCATTTTAAATGAAAAAGGAATCTGAGACGTTTTCCTCTCCTTGCCCTCTTCCCATTCCCTCCAAATTCCACTTATTGTTTGAGGCCTTTTAACAGTCACCCAGTAGTTATTTTTAGTATTAAATCCAGGAGAGTGTTGGGTTGACAGGTCACCAGCTTTTGTGTGAGTGCAAGTACGTTAAACTGAGTTTAATGGTGAGCGTGGGTGGCACCCACTATGGCAGTAGGCATGGCACAATTTCAGCCTTGCAGCTGCACACTATGCATAGCTGTGTCATTTAGCACTAACGGCATGCAGAACAATTCATGCCCAAACTGGGCAAACAGGATTACTCTGCTGCATGGATAGGGTATACTTCCTCAGCACTAGATTTTTTTTCTTGAGTGTTAGAGCACTAGAAGTTGAAGGGTGTTTAAGCAATATCATACCTGAAGTTGCAGGTAGCAAAAAAATTAAAATCAAATAATAATAAACTGACTTTCCCAGATAAACCAGCCAGAATCAAACCATACACAACCCATTAAGAGTTTACATAAATTTAATAACCACTAAATCTTTCACTGCAAGTCATCAGTTTCCATTAAATCCAGTGGCAGCTTCCAGAAGAATGATGCTCACATGGACCCTTTTAAAATAGTACCTGAACATCTCATAATCTTGAATGCGTTTTTCCCCACAACAACCACTACTAAGTCAGGAAGTACTTTTATCCCCATTTACTAGGTGAGAAACTTTACAGAGCAATTCCTTCATTTGCCTAAGGTCATGTAAGTGCCTGGATGCCAAGACAGAAACTAAACTTGGCTTTCTCATATCCCAGTCTACTAACATAACCACTGGATTAGTCAGTGGTTGACTTGAACCTCTTTTCAGCCACTCCCTTTTAAAAAGGCAAGACAGTATCTCTACAGTATGTCTCCATTGGACTGTCTACAATAAAACCTCCAGCATGTTACAGAATAAGTGTCCATACCAACCGTTTCCATCTCCTCTCTTTTCTTTTTCCTGTAATCTCTTATAGCTCTTCCTATACTGAGCCAGGAGAACAGGCATGGAAGAACTGTACATGATCAGTCCTGGGCAAAAAATGAACATTTTTCTGTCCCCGACTTTGCATTTCCCACTGTATCTGCATCATAACTGACTGCTTCCGACATCAGGCATGGCATGACTTTGTACCCAGCTTGTCAGACAATGTGAAAAAGACTAAGCCTTTAGGGATTTTTCTCCTAGCCTCTCTTCAGTCTGATAGCTTTCCTATGTGCCACATTCATACGTATTCACATTACAGCTTTCTTATCCATTTAAAATTTTAAACTTGTAAACTTCCTTTCTAGGGTAACAAGGAGTTCGTCTGTGCATGGAGGGCATCAGATACTTTACTGAGGTACAGGTATATTACAGCCACAATGTATCCCATATCTATTTAAAAAACAAACAGACAAAAAAACCCCAAACAGTTCTCTTATTAAAAATAACAGAAGGATATCAGGTTTGTCTGGTTTCAATTTACTCTTGAAAGACACATACTGCATTTTGTCCCCATTTCCACTAATGTATATGTCTCTCTCTATTTCTGCTTTCAAGGTTTGATCCATCTATTTTGTATACCATTATATACGAATCAGCACACAATCTACTGACTAATCTACTCCAGGAAATGACAACCCGGAGACCTCAGTGGCAGAGTAAGTGCCAGGAGATGCCTTTTGGAGCAGACATAAGGCTATTCCAGGCTGCAGTAGAAGGCCTCCTTTTTGATAAAGCTGGTAATTACTTCCTTTCAAAGTCAGGCCAGTAAGACCTACAGAAAGACCAGACTTTTTCAGAGTGTTTAAAGGATCTGATCTTCTGATATTAATCATAATAATTTTGGGATCTTCCACAGGGCCTGTTCCATGTGCCTGGTAGAGTGTGGGAAGTTGTTGACTTTGGTGGGAAATAACGAGCCTTTTTAGGCCACTTGAGAAATCTACTCATAAATACCTTTTTCTACCTTTTTTCTTTGGTGTTACTTAAATAGATTTGGTGTTTCCCCACAGAGGTGATAGGTACTACAGAGACAAAGTATATGCCATGAACATTCAGTACAAAAAGCCAATGACAACTCTGTAATATAATCAGCAATAAGGTCCTTAATTATTGTTCTTGTTATTATTATTATGCCTTGCAGCCATAATAGTTTTTTTTTTTATTTTCTTCATTCCCTTCAACAGTTTCACCATTTTCCTTTGGTGTTTCTTTTCTGTGTAGTATCTAACAACAAATAATTACAAACTCTTCTTCTGGCTGTCAAAAAAATAAAATAAAATAAATCCTGAGATGCTATACCCAGAAACAGAGAAATATAAGGAGCCTACAAAGTAATTTTCAAATATTAGGCTCCCTAGGCACAACCCTGACTCGGAAATAGAAGTCAGGTTACTGAGGGGTGTTTGTGAGTGTTGAATTTGTTTTTATTTTTGCTTGAATTTGTTTATGTTCCTTTTGGGCTCTTTCACTTAATGCCTTTGGGAGCTGAACTGGCATACTGTACATTTAAAAGAAATGCAATAAAAACAATTTAGCACCTTTCCCCTGTGTCTGCATTTGTTATTTCTTACTCATAGGAGAGAATAAACTGTTAATATATGTATTTATCTATTAATATTTATATGAATATATACTTCTATGTATGTATTTTTTTTTACTGACAGACAGGATTTGCTAAGCTAGAAGCAAAAACTTTGTCTCTAACAGGAGGAATCATTTTCTCAGAAGCAGGACTCGCTGAAATAAGTTCAGGATGCTACTATATTCAAAATACAGCATCTATTGCCTCTGTAATTTCTCTGTTTCCAGAACCATCACACACTCCAATCTGTAACATAGTGGGTTTTATGGAAATCAAAGCTGAGAACTGCTGTGGGGAGAAGGGTCACCAATACCAAGAGTAGGAACTCACAGATTCTGTGTTACAAACCAAATCTTACCCTATCTGTACTTGTTATTGATTTGTATCTTTAGTAGATCAAATGTCAATAAAAGGTTCTCTCCTTCTTTCTCTTAAGGGCTGAACAATCATACGACACAACGTAATGTTTCACTGGCAGGCCAGGACATGCCCTATTTCTATAGTCACAACACATGAACATGATCAAAACTAGCTGTACAGTATGCAGCAGTGGATCCTTAGCACAAACTTTTAAAAGAGCTGTGCTGTGAGCAAGAGTATTAGGAAAGGTGGATCTCCTAGTGGATTTGTCTTGTGGTTGTGTTCTCTGCTCTCTAGCAGTGAGCTCCAGGTGAAGCTTTCTCCATGGTTGGGACTCTCACAGCTCTCTCCTACATATATTTTCTGGTTTCTAATAAAACTCAGAATCATATGGCAGCACTTCCTCAGCTGAGAATACTTTCTGATCTATCAGGTTTCATAATACTTGTAGTAATTTAATCTTTGAGACCTCTACCATTTGACCTTTTGTCTCATCTCATTGTAGTTGATGAACTAATTAAAAAAAATTATTAGGGAGGATGGTCAAATAGATGAACAATTCATCCCCAAAGAGCGAATACATAAACCCTGTTTCATTAGGCAACCTATATAAAAATCCATTTTGGTTCACTGAAACAAAATTCGTAGATTTATTCTTTTTACTACAAGACCTTAATTCACAACCCTGCTGTTGTTATCTATTGAGCACTGCAGCTAAGAGCAGTTTATCATAGGTAGGCATTGCATAGAACTGATTTGGAAAAGCAAGCAGACATTTAGTCCAGCAGTGTGATGCATTGAACAACTTCGAGTCAATATGTCATATGACAAATTATATATGAGTATTTTCACAGTACGTGTATAAACAGAGAAAGTTATGTTGCTCCTTTATCTGGGACCTGAAGGGACAGAACAGTTAGTGTGAGTAGAGAAAGAAAGGGAAAATATTATAGCATAAATCACAGAAGAATTTAGGAAGGGATCTCTGGAGGTCTGTAACCCAGCCCCCTGTTCAAAGCAGAGGTAACTGCAAAGTTAGATGCAGATGCCCATGGCCTTATGCAGTGCAGTTTTGCAACTGTCCAAAGACAGAGAATCCAGTGTATCTGGGCAGTCTGATAAACTGGGCATGTCCTGGTTTCAGCTGAGATAGAGTGACAAAACTGACAGATCCCGTGTATCCATTTCCTGATGAAGCCCAAGTCTGCTTACCCGGTATCCAGGGTCTTTATGTAGTTATTTGCTTTCATCACTTCCATCAGGATCTGAAGCTCCACTGTTACTGCACTTAAGGCTTCCCTGGACATCACATCCCTGACCCATTCTGCCTTATTCACAAGTAAAAGGAATAATATGTATAAAAATATTATGCATGACTCCTTCCTTTTGAAAGCCCCTGTTTTGTAATCCATGCAGGACACTTGCCTTCCTCCTGGCAGGCAATTCCATCTCTTAAAAACACCTCTTGTAGCCAGCTAGTCTTTTTAACTGACATGGGAACTATTGGGTTGTTGTGCTCCAGTAATGGATGTTTTCTTTATCATGGAAAAAGGCAAGGATGGTGCAAGTTTGTCTAAAATATTGGGGAAAGAACAGTTCAAAATGTAGCTCAAAGAGGGAACATCAGTAAATAATAGATCCAATCGTCCCTCAATGACCCGTGCCCTCTCCTTGATTGGACAGGGGGCTGGATCAGACAGTCCAGGTGTATGGGGCAATTCGCATCACTTAGAACTTTTTTTGAATTACGTACTATTCTTAGGTCTCCATGAAACAGCAAGAAGTACTTTGTATTATATCAAGTAACTTAGCTGGGTACAAAAGACTTAAATACAATTTCTGGCCCTCCTATTAGCTCCTGGCATGAAGCCAGTGAATCACTGTGCCGCTGTGTATCAGGAAACAGGGACATGGGGACTTGCTGTCTCAAACTGTGGCAAAAGAAATACCTTATGCCTTAGTAAAATACCCAGTGGACTGGGAAATGCTCTTGCCTGTTTATACTGGTAATGATTGCGCACTATGCAGTTAATGTTTTATGTTTTGCTATCCCTAGTAATGGCTGCAGCACCATATTGATTGTTTCCATTTCAAACAATAGAAACAGATACCTGAGGCCAACCCATGTGAGCTCAAATGAAACCAACTGTATAGCTCCACTAATCTGAACCCATAATACTGACAGTCAATCTTATTCAAACTCTGTCAGCTAAGTGTCGCGGATGAGTGGAATGCACCTCACTCAAAGGAGGGAAGTGGCAATATGTTTTATTGAGGTAAAATAATAATTTGACAGAGTTCAATAAATTCGATTGAATTTGACACAGTTTGACAGTGGTTTACTAAGGTTCAATAAGTTTGATGGCAATCTTCACCTTATTAATTACTGCATGGAAGAAACATACAAAGGAAAATTGAGTTAGAAAAACTTACACAGTTTAACAAGCTATTAGTCACTTACCGAGCACCTGTTGCGGCGAGGAATCTCTCAACATCCTCTTAATGTCGAGGAGTAAGGGATCTCTCCACCTTGGGCAAGGAAGGATCTCTGAGTCTCAGGTGAGGAATCGCAAACCTTGAGAGGCGTCCCTGCTCAAGGGGGGAGTCACTGGCACCAGTCTAGCTGCAATTCAGGGGGAGCTCAAATCAGGCTCGTCCAACGATCTGCCATCGGTAAAAGGTCTCTCTGCCTTGAGGAGCAACCTTGGGAGGCATCCCAGCTCAAGGGGAGATCACTGCCATGCAGCCACGCTGCCTAGCAGGGAGAGCTCAGAGAAGGCTCACTTAGGCTGTCATATTTATGGAATAAAGTGGTTGGCTTGTAGTCAAATCACATGCGATGGAAAGGTAGGCATGAGACACGTACTCACAACTTTCTTTGGTTTTTGATAAATGAGTTTTGGAAAAGCCACCTGTTATTTATGTGTTAATCGCATGATCGGTGTTCCAAACTCATATGTATTGATGTTTACTGTGTCACGCTGTTCCTTTGTGGGTTTTCGGAGAACAGGTTGAAACTAGAGGAGTTCTTGGCCCTGCTACAGCTCAGGCCTTTACCTCCTTTGGAGACTGTACCAAACTACCGCTAGTTTGGTTAAGGGGTCGAGCACATCCATCACACTCCACCCTACGACTACAGTCAATCCACTTTATCAACTCATAGAGTGGTACTACAGTTACCTCTTGCCTCTACATCATAAATATGTGGCGTGTTGCAGATCAGTGGCAACAGTCCAATTATTTGATAAGCTGTCTAGTTTAAGTGTCATAATTAATGTCAGTTTTATACCATGTTGGCATGCTTGCAGATCCATGGTAAGCAAACATTTTTAGTACAAAATATTACTATTAATTTCATTTTGTACATTATTGGGTGATTTCACGATGAACAAGGAGTATTTGCTTCGTTATGTACCAAATCTTTACATACAGAAGGATTATAAGTAATAAGCATAATAATGTTAGAGCTAATAAAATCACAACTGGATGAAGCATTCGATTCAAAGTTCCTGTTGCTGTCAGTGACCATCCAAATAAGGTATCCCACCAATGATGTTCTCTATCCTTTTTTACAAAGAAATCTCACATGCCTTCTCATGGGTAGACCCATTGATCATCTGGCATCGTATTTTAATTTCTTCCCCTGCTGTTCTCTGAAGTAGGGGAACTTTGCCATAAGCTTCATCTTTATACCAGCTCCACTCATTCTCTAAATATACTTCAGTTCCATGCATGACCACAGTGGAAAGATTTACATTTCTCCTGTTAGCGTGTGTTCCCATACTCCTAATGTACTCAATATGAGCTTGAGACTATGGCCCTTCTAGGGTTCTTTGGACACAGGTTAGGAGGAGCAGCATCGTCAGGGTTTGGACTAACATGAACACAGCATTTCTGTCTGCTATTCTGCGGGGTGTAGTAAGAGAGAATAAAGACTTGTTTCAGTGGGGAGAGTCTGAACAGGTTACCTTGTTAAAAAGAAGGAAAAATCCACCATGCACTGATCCTATGTTTGGTACCATTGCTATCAGTAGCTTCCCAGGCAAGTGGGCCACGAGGTTCAGTTAGAGTTATAGGTACAATTCCAATTTGTGGTAAATTTACCATGACAGGTTGTCCTGGCTGTAATGCTATTAGATAGTCTCTTTTCTGAGTAGGTGGTGCTTCTTGGCCTGTGTGGCCTACTTTCTGATGTAACCATTCCCCTAGTTGGTACCATTTGGGATCTGGCGTATCTCCTATTTTTATTCCCCTAATTCTGGCTAATTCAACTACTTTTTGGTTCCATTTTGTGGCTGGTTCGTCATTGTTTACATGGGCTTTTAGTCACCCTAGTTTAAATGGTGACTGTCTAGCTATATCTAATAGTAATTGGCAGTCTTCAGTTCTCCAAACTGGGGATCTATTTACTTCCCAATTTAGGGCTTCCCATTGGCAAAGCCATTGTGTGGCATCTGCCCACACAGCGTAGGAGTCAACATAGATAACTTGTGCTCCATTTTGAGCTGCTAGAACAACTGCCCTTAACCCTCCTACTTATGCACTACTTTCGCCTTCTTCCATTATTTGTTTGCAGGTGGTAATTTCTAATGCGGCAGCTTTATACTGCCATCTGCCATTTGCTGAGGCATCGGTAAAACAAATGCCTTCAGTTGGTATTTTCTCAGTGAGGGGAGGTGCATTTAGAATCAGTGAACGTTTAAATAGCTGGTTTAGTGCTAATGAGTCGGTGTTTATAGGCATCTGTAATTTGGAAATTTTTGTATGTCCTTCCATGTGGCGGTGCGCTTTCCCCACCCCTGACCTTTATCTCCTGTAACCCTGCTCAGGTGATAACTACCAGTGATGGTTGTAATGGATGCATCTGGTCATGATGGCTGCATCCGACTCAAAGTGGATTCAGGAGACATAACAACACAATAGCCTAGAGCTATTGTGCAATGCTCACACCAAAGAAACTAAAATCTGTGGTCAGCATCAAATATGACTATGAGTCAATCATCTTACCCCCATAAATAGTGAGCAGGCCAAGAGCCCTTTGAGCTCTCCTGCATGGCAGTGGGCTGCATGCCAGGATCTCCCCTTGAGTAGGGACACCTCTCCAGGCTACTCCTTGAGGTCGAGAGGTTCCTTGCTGCAACAGATCCTCGGTAAGTGACTAATAGCATGCTAAACTTTGAAACCTTAGCTAAGTGATATAAAGGATTGATTGTGGATATATAATCCTTTAGACATAAACCGTTGACCAAGTCTGGGACTAGCATTGGATTTAGCTGCACCTAGACTCCTCTCTGAGAAGTTTAGAGAGCAAGGGGGTCCTTTTCTGAACCTCATGACTCAACGGGAGGGTCTCCCTGACAGTTTTGTCTGACCCTGTCCTCTATGCAGTAAATAATCAAGTGTGCCTTGCCATAAAATCTTGTTAAATCACTGTCACATTGAACTTTGTTAACTCCCTGTTCCATATCAATAAACTATATTTTTACTTCTCTCTTATGAGTGAAGTGCACTGTCACTCTGAATCCGCGACGTTCAGTCAATTGCATTTCCTCTGCTACTCCCATCAGATAGGCATACCATTTCCTGGGGGGGGGGGGGGTGTGCAATTCCTTCTGGGGAAGCAGTTCCTTTTAGGACTGTTTCTAGCAAATTAAATGGCCCTCTAGACTGAACAGGTTGCCCCAGTGTGTTTTCTCAACTTGTGTAACTGCTCAGACTAAAGACAGAAGTCCCTTTTCCCATTTGGAATATCTCTGTTCTGTCTCTTTAAATGCAGTTGAACTAAACATTAAAGGTCTTTTTGGCCTGCTCGGCCCGGTCTGGAATAGATTTCAATAAGTACCATGTTCTACAAAACCCCATTCTGCTATAATAGGGTTGCAGGGGTGTACTGGCCCCAGTGACTGATATGTTTTTAATTGCTGTATTAGGGTTTTGACTGCCTCTTCATGTTCTGGGTTCCATTTCCACGGTTTTCCTTTTCGAAAAATGAGTCCAGTGCGCAAGCAATGATAGAGAATCCAGGAACATGTTTCCTCCAGTACCCTAAAGTATCCACGAGTTGTAATTCTTTCCTAGATTGGGGCATCTGCAATTGTTCCGTTGTACTTAGGGTGTCTGGTGGAATTGCTGCACTACCTGCAATCCACCAAGTACCTAAAAATGTTACTTCTCTACTTGGTCCCTGACATTTTTCAGGTGAAACTTCAACTTCTGCTTTATACAATGCCTGCCACACTGCTGCTGCCACTTCTCCCACTTTTCACAGGAGGTCCCTCCGATAAAAATATCGCCTATATATTGGTACAGTTTCACATCTTGAGAGAGTGAGACTGTCTGTAAAAGTTCAGCAAGCGCAGCATGAGCAATCATGGGTGAATGTTTATACTCCTGTGGGAGTCTGTTAAAGTTGTATTGTATAACTTCCCAAGTAAAAGCAAATTTCTTACCTTCCTCCTGTAAGGGGACCATGAAGAACATATCTCTGACATCTAGCACTGCCATCCATGGATGTGCGGCTGCTTGTAGTGTTGCTGTTAAAGTTGCAATATTAGGTACTGGAGCCATTAGCGGGGCTGTGTTGGCACTTAGGCTCCGATAATCAATTGTCAGATGCCATCTTTCATCCGGCTTCTGGACCGGCCAGACCAGTGAATTATATAGGGAGTGGGTTCTGGAAATAATGTGCCATTTTTCCAAATCTGTTATTACTTCAGAAATTCCAGTTTGTGCAACAGCGGAAATCAAGTATTGCGGTATGTTAGAAATTTTTTAATCAGGGAGTGCAGGGGCTGTGCGGAGTACACACACGGTAGCCTCCTGATTTCTCTCAGGTTTAGGGTCGACATTTGAACCAAAGGACCACACACTGCCATCCAGCAGGCACCAGGTTCGACCATTCAAAACATCGAAAACTAAAATATTTTCATTGTGATCTTTAACTGCAAAGCAAGTAGACGACATGCGCTTCTTGCCTAGGAGCCATAAATTAACTTCTGCAGTTTGGCAAATAACACTTGCTCCATTTACTCCGGTGACTTTAATTCTCTGCCATCCGGGTCACATGCCCACCTTCTCGGCATCCTGCTGTGTTAGTAATGAAATTTGTGCTCCCGTATCTATTAGGAATTATATTAGTTGTTGTTGAGGGCCAACTGGAATTAAAATGTAAGGGCCTCCTTCATTTAGTCATTGGTAGGCTTCCTCTTGCAAGATGGACAGGCCCAGTTGCCATCCTGGCACTATTCATTTTTTGATCTCTAGGTCTGTGATTCATCCCTAAGGGAGAGGAAAGGGTTATCACTCTTTCTTGGAGCTGGCAATGGCGCTGGAGTATTTGGAGTACGCTCTCTCCTTTCGCCATCATCACACTTCTGGAATGCTTGAATTAAGCTCAAGATAATGCTAGTAGACTGTCCCTTAATCGCAGCTCTGGGGATGCCTAATGCCAATGCTTTCCTCCACAGTTCATTTCCCCACTCCCAAGACTCTGCTCATGGGTCTTTAGGCATATTTTCCCTTCGTCTAGTTCCTGTTCCCTGTGGGGATGTTGGTTTTACTGGTCGCACTCAGTGCTCTCCTGCTCGGGGTTTTGGGTCTGATTTCTTGGTCAACAGATCATCCCACCCATTTTACGGCCATGGTTTACAATACCGTGCATTAATTCTGCCCATGTAGGGAGTTGTCTGTGGGTATTGTCACTGCCAAATTCCTCATTTTGCTCTGTGTCTCTTTTAGTCTCATCCCATTTTGCAATTGAATAGGGTTTGAGAATTGCCGGGGCTCCCCTAGTTAGTGGTTTTAACGTGGTATAATCTATAGGAGCGCATAGCAGGGTATCACCGGATTCTCCACCTTGGTGTATAGCTTTTATGCAGGTGGCTTTGGTGACAGCAGTGGAGAGTTCACTTAGGGAACGGATGGGGATCATAGAAGGTTCACCTCGATCCAAGGCATTTATTCCTCCAGCCCAGTAGACTACCCTGCTGGTGATAGAATGGGCTTCATCTATTGGGTTGGGTCCTAGGTTTAAGAAAACTCCCAGACCCCAATAACCGTTGACTTCATCTCCACTCAACGTTATTCGGTCACCGCTGCTGAGGCAAAGGCCACAAGTATTCAGTTTCAGTTTCACCTGGCTTTCTGCTGTATTTCTCTTGTAATTTTGCCAACTGTAATGCATCCCATGGGGTACTTTGTATAAGTATCACTGATCACCTCTCCGAGGTCCTACAGAGTACTCTGCTTTAATGATAGGCCTAGTCTTATATTGGGATTAGCCCGAAAGGGCGAGGGGGTTAACAATTCCTTCTTTATGGTCATCAGGATCACCCCAAATATCACTGTCCCAATCCTGTGAGGACACTATTAGTTTCCTGTTTTGCATGGGGTTAGGTGAATGCAGGGCCTGCACGAGCATCATCTCGATCTCTTCTTCAACTTTTGTTGTGTTTTCTCCTTTTCTTCCTGTAACTGTTTCAGTCAGCTGCTCAATTTGCAAAGACAGTATTAATTCAGCTGCCTTTCTGCCTTCTATTTCTTCTTTTAGGTCCTGCTCCCTTTTATTGTTATTCTTCCTATCTTGACAAGCAGCTTCTAAACAGCTACCTAACATGTTTCAAATAATTCCTTTCCCTTTTCCATTTTTTATATGCCACCTGGCCACCTTTAGCTGTTCTTCCACAGCTTCCCAATCATGCCAATTATCATGAGCTCATTCTTCTGAGAATTTGGGACTTGTACTTATCCCATGCTTCCGTAAGTAATTAGTGATACTACTTGCCATCCTGCCGACTACGCCAATTTGTCGCAAATCTTGATTTAGAATCCTGCCGACTACACCAATTTGTCATGGATGGGTGCAATGCACCTCACTCAAAGGAGGGAAGTGGCAATATGTTTTATTGAGGTAAAATAATAATTTGACAGAGTTCAATAAATTCGATTGAATTTAACAAAGTTTGACAGTGGTTTACTAAGGTTCAATAAGTTTGATGGCAATCTTCACCTTATTAATTACTGCATGGAAGAAACATACAAAGGAAAATTGAGTTAGAAAAACTTACACAGTTTAACAAGCTATTAGTCACTTACCGAGCACCTGTTGCGGCGAGGAATCTCTCAACATCCTCTTAATGTCGAGGAGTAAGGGATCTCTCCACCTTGGGCAAGGAAGGATCTCTGAGTCTCAGGTGAGGAATCGCAAACCTTGAGAGGCGTCCCTGCTCAAGGGGGGAGTCACTGGCACCAGTCTAGCTGCAATTCAGGGGGAGCTCAAATCAGGCTCGTCCAACGATCTGCCATCGGTAAAAGGTCTCTCTGCCTTGAGGAGCAACCTTGGGAGGCATCCCAGCTCAAGGGGAGATCACTGCCATGCAGCCACGCTGCCTAGCAGGGAGAGCTCAGAGAAGGCTCACTTAGGCTGTCATATTTATGGAATAAAGTGGTTGGCTCGTAGTCAAATCACATGCGATGGAAAGGTAGGCATGAGACTCCTTGTACTCACAACTTTCTTTGGTTTTTGATAAATGAGTTTTGGAAAAGCCACCTGTTATTTATGTGTTAATCACATGATCGGTGTTCCAAACTCATATGTATTGATGTTTACTGTGTCACTCTGTTCCTTTGTGGGTTTTTGGAGAACAGGTTGAAACTAGAGGAGTTCTTGGCCCTGCTACAGCTCAGGCCTTTACCTCCTTTGGAGACTGTACCAAACTACTGCTAGTTTGGTTAAGGGGTTGCGCACATCCGTCACGCTAAGATCACCATACCATGGTAGTTACTGTACAACCCTTTACTCAGCAAGTGTAAAGCTTTTGTACTCCCAGAGTTAATAGATATCTTCTAGATTATATGACTTCAGCTCACAGGACTGGTCTGGAAGACAGAAGAATGATAGCATATTTATACAGCAAAGCCAGACGCTGAAGAAACCAAACCAGTCTGCATAAAAGCATATTAATACGCTAACACTGTGCACCTGGTTATTCTAGGGTGTGCATTTTTTCTTCAAGGAGGATCTTGTTAAATCAATGAGATTTGTTAAATCACTGACAGCTTTTTCATTGTATTTTCTGAAAAGGGAGATGTCCATTCCTCCATGGTAGAGGAAGATCTAATTGGGGAACTGAGAAGCTGTGAAGGAGCTATAATGAAACACCCAGTGGCTCAGCTTTTCTGGTTAATTTATTCTGTGATGAAAACTTCCTTTAATATACAAAGATGACAATAGCTATGGATTTTTTTAGAACATGCAGCATTGAGGTGGGTTAGGAGAGCAGCCCACCGAAATTTTCTTAAGAGCATGTGATCATCCTGCCTACTGTGTGCTGCTGAATGTACCTTTTTTGTATCTGGTTATGTCATTCTGGCACTGCATTCCCAGCACAGTATCTTAGTTCACCCAAGTGGTGATATTGTGATGCTTGTCCCATGAGAATAATGTACACAAAACAGATAAGTACCTTTGGTGTTACGTCCCTCCACATGATGTGAGGACACTGAGAAAGTAACAGTGGTAGGAAAGAAGCCGTAAAACAATTTACTTTTCCTGCCTCATTTCTTATAATCTCACAAGTCTACATGCAATCAAGTATATAATAATGTATAGCTTGCCATACGTGACCCTAAAAAACTTCTAGTAATTATACATAAATAAATAAAATAAACCAGTGGAGGGCAGGGAGAGGGTGGTGTGGTGAGAAGTGATGAGGACATAAAGCAGGAAAGGGAGATTACTTAGGGTCTCCTCAGGGCTACTTTCGTAGCAAATGAAAATGTGACCTTTGCTGGAAGATACAATAAAGGCTTAGGAAACCAGAGTGCCAAACCAAGTGCCTTTGAGCAAGAACCAGGGGATCCAGCGTTACTGTGCTGAGCTTATACCAGTCTGCTTCCAGGGGAATTATAACCCTCTTTTATCACGTTTATCACATACTAAAACTGGAGACAATCTCCCTTTGTATGGGATAATATAGAGGAAGGATTATTTGCATGTTCTTGTGAAAAAGTAAAACCATTTGAAGTGCAGGGTATATCACCTTTCTTTGTGTTTAAAAAACCTTCCAAATGAAGATATTGCTTAATTGATTGAATGATGGGTACAGGGGTGGCAAAGCAGCTAGCAGTGTGGTAATCCAGCATATCACCTCTAACACTTTTAAACCAGTATCTAGATGACATTTCAGTGTGATGGATGCATAAGGATTGGTTTCAGCCCTGTACCTAGTAAAACCTTCCAAGTGTTCTAGCAACTCTGCTTTTTAAAAAAGTTAATGAAATTGTGGAGAAAATGTAGGAAATAAATAATTTCAGAGATGAATGAGAAATTTTGTGGGTAATCAGTGGGAACAGTCTATTTAGTTTGTGAAATGTACGATGTAGAGGTACCTTGTTTACAATAAGTGAACAATTTTGTGAGAAGAAAATACCAGATAATAAAAAGCTCTTTATTCTGGTGGAGAACAACTAATAGCTGAAAACACATTCATTAAGAATTAAGGTCTAAATGACTTACACTGATAGTGGTAAAATACTGGAATAACTATAAAAGAACTGGGAGGTTTTCCATTTCTAGACTAGACTTCAGTAGTGTGGTTGCTGCTGCCAAAGACTGACTTTAACAGCCTGTCACAAGTTCTGGTAGCATGGGTGGAATGTGTTAAGATTGCTGTGGTCATAGTAGATGAGCTAATGGTCCCTCCTGGCTTCAGAGTCTATCAACCTATTAATTAGCAGCTAATTAGCAGCTGGTAGCAATAATAGGCTATTATCTTGTACAAATCAGCCAGTAGAAGAACAAGTAATACACACATTGGCACATTGTATGACTGAGTAATACTCATTTTTAATAGCCTTACTTCTGTATTTAGAATTAAGTGACATAGTTCCTCTGAGATGTACAGATGAATAAACAGATTTAGCCACATAGTAGAGTTAGCCTAACCTTAGGGCACCTCCCCTGCCCCTGTTTTGTCCTCAAGTTATAACACAGACGTGAAGGAAAAAAGCCATACGTAGTCTTTCCATTAGAAAGTTTTGGGGTTCTTTTTTGAAAGAGAAATGCAAAGACCACTTTAGTACTTTAAAATTAATAATAATCAAAAGAGGATATGGACCACTCAAAATCTACATTTCAGCAAATATTTTAATGTTGTCATGTTATTTTTTGTAACCTAAAAAATTAGGTTAAAGTTTTGAGTTTCCAAGTTTTCCTTGGAAACATTAGCAAAAACTCTTTTTTCAGTTTTCTCAAAATTCTTTGGGGGAGAACACCATATTGTTCACCCATGTCTGATAACAATTTCTTTCTGTTTGCTTTCCTTAATTAAAGTTAACTTCTGGATACGCCCTGTCAATTGTCATCCTGGAAATCTAGGAACAGAGCCAGGAAAAGAAATCTTAAGTTACTCCCGAAATCTACATCCACTCCGTCTTTTGTCAAAAGGAAGATAGAAACTCCCCAAAAGAGTCACCCTGAAAACCCCTGCTAGGTTATGCTCTGGACAATAAAACGGATTAATACTATCCTTGTGAGAGCAGCCTTTGTGAATGCCTACATTAACAGTCGCTTTTCTTGTCTATAGAAAGCAGCACTAATACTTTCATCACTGGCAGGAGTAACTCCTCCCTCATTAACAGACTTTAAGGCAGATGTTCTCCAGAAGAACAGACTAAGTCCACAGTACTAATGTACATTCATTAGCCTCCAGATTTTTTTCTGATTCTGCATTCGTGGTCTAAATATTCCTACCACAAGAGCTGGGATTTGTACACACAATAGCTCTGAATTTTGTGTGTAGACCAAGCCAGACAGATTGATGCAGCTTCCTCACCTATTCTATACCCTAACCTTTTTCTGTATGAAAAGGGAAAGAAACAGTGAAGAGATAAGAAACAGAAGTCATTTGTGCTGGGGCCTGGCCCTATTGCTTTCTTATAGATATTACAGATAATATATCTTTGCAAACCTCCTGTTAGTATAGAAGGGAAGAATTAAAAAAATAAATAAATTTTTAAAATAATCTGTAACAGAGGCCACAGAGGGACTTATAAAGGGATTAAAACACAGTAGGAAAAGTCCTGAGCAAAAGGAGGGTTGCTTCAGGTCATACAATATCTTTGACCTAGAGCAATAGTAAAGTAGTGACAAGCTAGTAAGAAAAACTCTTTGGTGGGAAGTGCTCCTGATCTCTGATATTAGTTATCTGGAAGATGTGATAGAAGTCTATTGTTTTGACCCATGTCATTTTAAATACTTCAGACAATACAAAAGAATCTGTAGAGACTTATTCTTCATTGAGTGAATATTCTGCATCATTAATGTGCTTTTCCTCAAAATATTTTGTCTCTCCTCTGACTTCAAACTTGCAAGTTCAAGGAGGCTCCATTATCTCTGTGGTTAGACAAAACGGGTTTAGACACTCTGGTAATTTCTTGGCTGCTCGCACAGTTTCCTCAACTCCTTCCAGGTTCATTAGACAGCACAGAGAGTAGGTAGTTGCTTTAGTTCTGTGATCTGTCAGGTGTTTTACTGGATTTGTCCAATAGACACATCCATAATGAAGACTTTGATTTCTTCTTTGTTGTCTGTAAAAAAACCAAACCAAACCAAAACAAAACAAAAAAAACCCCCCAAACTGCAATGCACAGTCTTTCATTAATCCACATTCTGCTCAGATCATTCTAATTAAAGGCTCTGGGCAGTCCTGTCTGTCTCAGTATTAGGGCTCCTACCAAGGCTGGTGTTCTGCATTTTATCGTTAGAGTGTAAAGGTGAGGTGTGGGAGAAAAAAAGGGAGGGTAGAATAAGATGTTTTATTTCTCTTAGGTAAAGACTGAATAAAGGAAAAGAGAATATTTCAAATACAAAAGAGATGGAAGAAATGGAGAGAAAGATGAAAAAGTAAACAGGAAGTGACAGGAAAGAAGCAAAAGTATTATTATTGCACATCCATTTTTAGTATGTGTAGCTACCATCATCTGTGTGATTTAAGGAAAATGAAAGCCAGATTTCTAACTTTGGCTAAGAAAGATTGTCTAGCACTATTTTTAATACCAATAGAGTTCAGTTTCAATTGTGCTGAAAAATGGTGTGAGGGGAATATAAACAATGACATTCTGAAAAAACCAACACACACTACAGTCTCACAAAATTAATTGCTGCACAGCATGAAAATATTAGGCTAGAATATCCAGTAGATAGACTGGAGAGATACCAAATTTGTGAACACAATTACTCCAGGGTGAAAATGTCAGAGCCTATTGTACTAAAATAAAAATTCCATTGGTTATGGCAAATAATCACCAGTTGGATCAGAAATATTCTGTCTATTATCCTACTGTATAAACATCACATTCATTCCATCATTCGAATGTATAATCACTGCCCTTGTTTATATAGCTTGCGTTGGGCAGAATGTGATTTTTTTTTGCCAAAATATAAAGCACTACAGGCTTATTAAATCCTAGCTATAAACTCTTTCTTGAGGAATAAAAACAAGCTGCTTTGAAAGGCTGAAATGTCTATTGGCTTACCCAAAGTGATTTGTAGGGAACAAGGGAACATGCACAGAATGTGGTATTGCACAGAGAGCAGCACCTGCTTCCACAGCTGAGCCAAGGTTGGGTGGATGGGAGCTGTAGATCACACCGTAGTGAGGACTGGGCAGGACCAGACAGACTCTCCTGCTTCCTCAGAAAATTTCAGGGTAGATTCAGTGGTGAGCTTTACCTGAGGAACGGCCTTGCTACCTCTTCATGAGTCACTATTTCCCTGAAAGTCTGAACAGCCATTTCTATCTGTGCAAGACTTCACTCATCCTAGCAAATGCATCATTTTGATTATTTATTGTTACAGCAGTGCCTGGTGGCTGGAACTGAGAAGGCTGCTATTTCAAACCAGGCAACATAAACTTATACAATGAGAGAGGAGGTCTGTGCTATTTCTGCCTCTTTCCCACTAGCCAAGACAGCATTTGCTTTGGGTGGCATGACAGGGAATAGGCCATTTTCTGGCTTTCAATCATATTATGATTTCATCTGGCTCTGAATCACTCCCCTTCTTGTAACGCAAAAGGTAGGAAAGGAAACAGAGAAGTGCCATTCCCAGGGTCAAACTATAAATCTGTGGCAGACTTCGGAATAGCAAGTAGCCTCCAGCCTGTTGGTCTGTGCTCACAAAGCAAGACTGTACAGGATATTTATATTTTCCTTTCATCATGAGCTTCCTAGAATATTCACTTTCCTGCCCATGCAGTGAATCATATCATAATGAAGAGACCTTCTGTGGTTACTGTCAATTTTGTCAAGCATCAACAGCTGTCTAAGCACACATGGATTACCATGATTGAATAATCCCTGTCAGGAGTGTGGTGGATGCTATGTCTCTGGCATTGAGCTACAAGCATGCTTTTTCCCCCCCACTTTATGTTCTTTCTGTAGATTTTGCAATTAAAAACTTGAAATATAGAGCATGGAAAAAGAGATCATTTATCCAATTATCTTATATTCTAAATTCTCATCATTATGTATAACATAAATAGAAATTGTTAATATAATTTAATATTCAATTGGTTTGGCCTTAAGAATATCATATATTTCCTTTGATCATGGAAAGTTATGCACCTTTCACGTGAACATTTGTATTAAAATAAATCACGTAGTGTTATGCAAAAGCTATGTAAAATATAGATCACCACATCAAGGGGCTTTGGCAAAGCCGTGTTTCCTTGTGGTTACTACCAGGGAATGGGAGGTGAGATACGCCCATTCTCAGCCCTGGTCTGTCATTTATCTGCACTGCTTGCTCTAAGACTGGGTGCTCTTATCTCTAAGAGGGGATAATAATGCTAGTGGATCAGGAGGCTTAATGAATCTAAAAGTCCTTCGGAGCTTCTTGGATGAGAGAGACCACAGAAATTCAAAGTATTATTACAAAATCCCCTAGTGCCTGCTCCACTGGGGAGATCATCTGAAAAGCCTTTTTTCCCCTCCCAATCTGCTGTAGAGTAAGTGACTGAGCAAAAGCCTTCAAAGGGTGGAGTCAGCAGGCGAAAGAACTAGAGAAGGCCTTTGCAGTCAGTATGAAGAAAGGAAAGTGTCCTACTAGGTCGGCAGCCTTTGCAGGCTCTTCAAAGAAGGGTACAAGTCATCTCAGGCACACAGATAGGTCTCCCATCCGCCTGACTGGTGCAGTACCAAGAGAGTAGCACAGAAGATGAGCCAGGACCTTTGGAAGAGGCAAATAAGAGGAATGAGTTGGGACTAGAGACTGGTGGGGAAAGCAGAGGTGTTATGAATGGGTTTGTAACACTGTCAGCCACAGACTCTTTCTCTCCCCTGATGGGGTATCAGAGAAAACAGAGGCAACCACCTCTCTCAAAATTCATGGACACTCTGCTTTGAGCAACTGAGGTTACCTGGCTCACTGTTTTCCTCCAGTGGGCTGATCACACTGAATTGGTTGTGCACTTTTTCCTGAACAGAGCACACCATTAACCTCCTGAGGAAATGTTTGCCTAGCAAGGCATAGGCATTTCCCTTTGCCCTCCAGAAACAGTGGGGGAAATGAGTCTTCTGCTCTGCGCACAAGAAGCAACTTGTTTCCCATTGAGTGATGAAGGCAGTCAGGTCACTGCTCTAGGGAATCTCTCCATTTTAAAGCTTCAAAGCATGTTTTAGGCTTAAGAGTTGGTTTATGGAGTTGAGGTATTTATGCCCTGATCATTTACCATGCTGCAGTATGCTCTTTTTTATTCAACAGCTTTATTAATAGATACCTTGGGTCAGATATCACTTAAATATGGGTAAAACTTGACTCATTCACATGAAAGCAATGACAATAAAGCATTCATTTTATAGCAAATTAGCTGCAATTAGGAGCAGGGCTTTTCTGTTTGTTTGTTCTCTGAAGGATAGTTAAAACTTTGTTATCAGAGATAAATATTTATAATGTATCAATAATGTTTTCCTTTTTTTTTTCCCACAGAAGGCTAATACTTTGAACCCCATAGGAATCCAACAATCATCTCCAACAGAGCACAGTATTGCAGAGTCTAAAAGTAGACAGATCTTTAGCTGAAACTGCAGGGGATATTTTAGACCAAAAAAGGACTTGTACTCAAATGTGCCTAGGGCCCTGGCAGTAGCATAGGATCTTTTCTGATCACTAAGGCAGGGGGACTTTCATTTTGCTCCCCTCAATTCCGGCAGCAGAGCTGTTTCTAATAATAGGCTACAGACCCAAGCTAGGGCTTTCAGAAATCTCTTTGGCTCAGATTCACAAAGGAGTTTAGATTTCTGTCGTGGTTTAGCCCCAGCCGGCAGCTAAGCACCACAATCCTGAGCTACTTTTTGTCACTTACTGTGAATTGCTCTGGGCTGTCTGTCATATAAATAATGGCCTGATTAAACCCTTCACACGTGGAGGTTGTCACGTATTCAGCAAAAGGCTGTGGGTTTCTTTTGATAACCCAGAAAACAGAGTTGTTCTGCATGTGCAAATCCTCCTAATGGAAAGTATTCCTCACACCCTTCTCATCCACACCCAGATGATGGAAAATTGTCTATGACAAGGTGACTGACTCTGTAGACAAGGGGGGACCAGTAGATATAGTCCATCTCAACTTGCTTCCTTGTAGCCAAACTGGGGAGATAGGGACTGCATGGGTGGACCACAAAGTGGGTGCAAAACTGGCTAGACAGTTCAAAAAATGTAACAATTTGAAGTCTAAATGATGCCCAGCTAAGAGCTGTGTTGTTCCTCAGGCGTCTTGGGCCAATACCATTTAACACCTTAATTGATGATCTGCTCGATAAGAGAGAACACACCCTCAGCAAACTCACCGGTGATATTTCATAAGGAGGGGGAGAGGGAGCTGTTGGTAGCCTGGAGGGTAGGGCTGCTGTTCAGAGGGACCTTGGCAAGCTGGAAAAGTAGGCCAATGAGGACTTCAGGAAGTCAAAAAAATTTCAAATGCAAAGTCCTGCACCCAGGAGAGAATAACTCCATGCAACAATGTAAGCAGGGCACTAACTGCACAAGGAACAGTCCTGCAGAAAAGGGCACACAGATGCTGGTGGACAAGAAATTGAACATGTATCAGCAAGGCATCCTTACAGCAATGAAGGCTGAGTATTGGTCTGTGTTAAAGAGAGCATAAATACCAGATCCAAGGAATTAGTTATTCCTACTACTTGGCACTTGGTTAACTTGGCCTCTGGAGTAGTATCTGGTTTTGGGCCACCCATGCAAGTGAGACATTGACATACTGATGCAAGTCCAGGAGAGAGAGATGGATCTGTCAAACCTGCAGAAGGGAAGGCTAAGAAGAGAGATAACTGTTGCTCTCAACAAGAGTTGGACAGTCATTCCTTTCAGCAGAAGCAGCAGCCAGACTTCAGAGTGCAGAGAAAGAACAAGAGGCAGCAGCCATGAGCTGCAGGAATGGGAATTTCACTTATCGAGAGGAGAAAAGAAAATCCACCATGGTAGTAGCCTTGTACCAGACTGCCCGAGAAGCTCTGGATTATCCTTCCATGTGGATTTTGGGAACTTAGCTAAACAACACCCCAAGCAAGCTTTTCTAACTTTGAGCCCTGCATTGAGCAGGAGTTTAGAACAGAGACCTCCAAAGGTCTCTTCCAAGCTGAATTATTCAGTGATTCTAAAAAACCAAAATTGACTTCTTTCCCTCCTTTTCATCCTGTTTTTTAGCTCAACCAATTCCAAGCTTGCAAGGCAAAATGCTACCATTAACAGAGACAACTGTAAGAACTAACTGGATAATCAGAACACAAGCTCCATTTCTAAATCAAAAGATAATTAAGGTAGGTAACTACTGACCTGTATGATTGCTGGAGGAAGGACATGGAATAGGAAATTACTTACTCATGTGATAGTATCTTGCTCAATCCAGCATGGAGACTTTTTTCTTATGTACAGAACATTAAAAGTTATTTGTAAATATACATGGGTTCCTGAGGAGCTTTACACTTACTACTGCACACAAGTTGGTATAAAATCTCCACTGGAATGAGGCAGGGCTTCTGAAATTTGAGAATAATGTTGCCTTTCTCTGATTTAAGCCACACTGATCTTGAACACAATGACTCATATTCTACTCCAAAGTAGCTCCATTATTTCAGTATTACTGTACTAGTATGAAAATCTTTTCTTCTCAGAAGAAATAGTTTGACAACATGGACTTACCACAAAATATAAAGTCTTACATCATTAAAGGCAGGCAGCTATTGTAAAGCAATTGTAAGGTGAAGAACATCTGTAGGCTCATCCATCCTATCCTAAAATAAATGTCTAAGTTGAGAGGAACCTATTCCCAGTCACTGAAAAGGGAACCTTGACAGCTAGCCCATATTTTATGCTTAAGATTTAGGTAGCTATGCAGAAGTGTTACAAAGATAAATTTCACTGTAATAGTAGTGAAGTGGTTAATGAAAAAGTGAGTAAACCTACAAACCTGTTGTTCCCAAACAAGCAGTGAGAAGCTCTGTCTCCTCTATATATTGCTGAAATTAAACATGGATGAGCTGCATTCTTCTGCATTTACCCCTGATTACACCATTGATTGGATGTTGGTTGCCAGTGAAACTTAATAATGAACTCAAGTATTTATCACCAGAATTGAGTGAAATAAGTTCACTAGCTTTGTTCCAAACCTGGTTCATAACACACAGGTTCTCCTCATTGCAATTTACATTATTTGCATTATTGGCAGTTCTCCCAACAATACTGTATTAGGCTGAGAATTGCAAGTCAAGCATATATTTGTTTTAGTATCACTTAGGCAATTATTCATTGCAAGGAAGGATTTTCTTTCTCAGTTTAGATATGACTGTGGTTTAAAGACCCTTTAAAAAAATAAATCTATTTCAAATTGAACTCCTAAATTCACTACTAGGCAGAAGATCAGAGCCAGAAGCTAAGGGGTTGATTCATGAATGCAAGCCAAAAATGGATGCCCTTATATTAAGCCTGTCAAATCTATTGATGCTTGCTAACACCATATAAATCTTAGTTAATAGGTTTTCTAATTCTTCTTTTTTTTTTTTTCTTTAAATCCTCCATGGTAATCTGAAGCCACCATCAGCATCTTTCTCCAACACCTGTAAGGAGACAGCAAACAAAAGTAAATCTAGAGGTTGAGAAATGACCATAAAAGAAACTGTTCTTTCACTCACTTTACATGGCCTCAGCATTCAAGATGGGTTTGGATTGATAGTTTTTCATTTGGAGTCCAAAGCCAGTCCCCAGGCTACAAGCATCTTCTAGTAAAATTGTAGAAGTCCCCCTACAAGCATCTTCTAGTAAAATTCTAACAAGTCCATTTATCTTTGCGCAGCAATAGAGGAAAGTCCATTTGTTTCCCCACCGCTATAAGTGTTAAAGACCTAAATATTTCCTATGATTCAAGATTTGAAGAACATATTCTGGGGGATGTCTGAGGACTAAGGGATTCCATGCATAGGTGTCACCTTCTCCCACGTTATGCCTAACAGTGACTTCCAGTTGTCTTAGGACCTCTAGAATGACTGGTAAGAGTTGTGCCCCACGTCCAGGGCTTGATTTGGAAAGCTTCCTGAAGCTGTGCACTGACAAACAATTAAAGATTATAATTAACTAAATCAGTAATCCTAACATCCCTGTTTGTTTACTTCCCTTTTATTCCCTCCTGCACCCTCCCTTCTGTGGGATTCCCTACTTAATCAGGAACTGGTTTACTTTGGTTTTCTTTTTATAATAGATCAGCATTACTGAACAAAGCAGAGGTAATAGATGAGTATAATAATTGGAGATGTCAGGGCATTGGGGATTTCCTTAATGACTGAGAAATGGACTGAGAAACATCAAACACTTCCTCTCGCCTCATCGTGCTCCTTATCTGTGGAAAATGAAAAGCTGGTTAAGCCCTTTTGTATTTTAGTAGAGCTTAAAAGTTGGTACCAAAGGAAGCATCTTGTCAGGTCAAGTAACATGGACAGTGAGTTTATTTTGTCAAACAAAATATTAGAATAGAACCAAAAACAATCTGTGAGAGTGCTTTATTCTAAGACTGAATTTTACTCAGCCAAAAATAACCAAAATCTCTCCAGAGAAGAAATTGGCAGATAAGCTATCTGCACAATAATATATTTTAATGCTTGACAAACCTTTCAAAAGTCTCTTGGCCACTCACATAATGGAGGAATGGAGAGAGCAATACAGGATTTCATACAACTCCGCTGAAGCAATGAACTAGGAGGCAGGACTCCTGGGTTGGTCTGTGAGCTCCACTGCTGTCTGACTGTCAGCAAAACACCATTCTGTTCCTAAACCACCACTCTTCCCTTTCTAATAATAAAACATTGACTCCCCACTCTTCTTTTTATAAAATGTTTTGATATTTGAAGAGAAAAAGCATTGCACAGGCTGGATTCTGCAAACCTTCAGTGTATAAATCAGATTCTCTACAATGTGTGCTTTACTGGAAAAAAATCTGATTCACTGAAACTGATTGCTTTTGTTGAAATATATCAATTGGACAAAAGTTCCCTCAAGTCAGATGGAATTGCAGACAAGTGAGCATGAAAGATCTCATTCACCGTTTTTCACTGCCAGAGCTGCTCCCCTTCATCTGAATAATGGATTGCAGGAGGCTGACTTGACAGTCAGCTGGCTGAGACACTCAGGTGGGTGCCCAGAATAAAGCTCTCCTTTGAATAAGGACAGAAAGGGATTAGGTCCTGCCTCTCCCCATTGCCTGCTGTGCACATTAACTAGAGCGTCTTGCTCTCATAGTGTTCCCAGCCTTGGGCAGGAGATGAGCTCTCACTAACCTTTGTTTTAGCTGCACAGTGAAAGGCATGGTTGAGTGTATTTCTGGGTTGAGTGCTCTCTGAACAATCAGTTGCTCATCATGCCAATTTACTGTTGCTAACCTTACTAACAGGGTAGGTATTTCTACTCTGGTATGTCTAGGAGGTTCTAAGAAGAAACCATATCCTTTTCTAACCAGCAGAAATACTGAATGAATGCCTGTAAAGATAGAGATTTACTGTGAAATTTTGCTCTGGAATGGAGCTTCTATAAAGTTATTGGAGAGTTTAGTTTAGACAGCCCCAGATAGTGTTCCATTATCGCTGACATTTCTGTAGCATCAATATGAGCCAAGACTATTAATTCACTGGAAAATGCATTGGGAAATAACTTTTTTTTTTAAATAAAGGTCTGTCTTAAGTTCAGAGGAAGTTTAGTAATCAGAATTCAATCTTTTGATGTTCTGTTTTGATCATCTCTAGTTGAAATTACTTGTTAGATGCTCTTTTAACGCAGGGTGATGTTACAAAGCACTCAGTTGCAGTGACTCAACCAGCAGATATATTTGCTTCCAGCTGTAGGATAAAATTAGATCTGTTCTCAGAAAGTGACCATTCAAAAAATCCTGGTCTCTGCTAAGAGTAGTATTGTTCAGTTTTTAAGTATCAGTCTTCTCTCCAGAGCACTATTAAATCAGTTACAAACCCTTTCCTTTCTGAGGCAATGTAACAGGTTTTGTCCCAGAACCTTGCAGAGATAACCCTCACAGCATTTAATTTTTCCAAAGGGAAAGCTCAGAGATTAAATAATCAATTATTTTCTGCCATGAAATAATAAACATTTTTAAAAAGAAATGCTTTCCAACTGAAAGTAAATTTCTCTGGGGAAAAATGTTAACTTGAGATTTTCAGTGAAAAGAAGGAAATAGCAATAATACATTTTTTTCTTCCAACAATTAAACCTCTATCTTTTTAAAAAAATCACATTTTTTTATCTAATGCTTTCAAAACTACACCTGTTTGCTGGCTGGTTTAATGAGAAAAACAATGTTTTTCCATTGAGGTTTTGTTACAGAACTGATTAAACATTGTTAAAATTAGTTAAAATTCCCTTGGATCTAAACTGGTGCAGTGGAATCCTGTTACCAGTGAATAATATTGTTGCTTATAGCGAATTTTTTTGCTAGCTTTTTTTCTTACTTACAATTCCAACTTTTACAGCTAGTTAATAATTACTATGTTAAGATTTATTGGAAAGATTAATAGTTATTTTGATGAGTCTTCCTCTATGAATATTTTTTTTTCCTAATAATAACTGCAATGTGTAAAATATCCAACTGAGATGAGAGAAAAGGCCACACATCATCGAACAGTTTATCACCATGGAAAGTATCACAAAATAGCCCGTAATTATGGAAAATCAAATATAAGTGAGCCCATAAAGCTAACTTCTTTCTTTCAACATGTAGTCAGGGAAAGAAGAAAAAAAAATTCCAAAACCACATGAGCTGAAATATACATTAATGTAATTCAACAAAGCTAAACTTTGTAAGGCACATGATTAAAACTTTTTGGGAGTGTAAACAAAGCTATAATTTTTTCCATACTGAATAAAAGTATGTAATAAAAACTACATAAAATAAGAAAACCTTAGTTTTGATACATTGGCAAGCCCACAGTGTATCTGGACACGTTCCTTTATTTAACAATTCAGGCTTCTTTTAGTAGTTGAATAATACCTTGTGGTTTCAGATGAAAATCATGATGCAAAGGAAAAACATCACTGTAAGCTACAAATCAACAATTTCTAACACAGATGAGGGAATCATTTTGACTTGCAGCTCTCTACACCTACCATTTTCAGGGTTAACGGCTATGGGGACCATCTTTTCAGTATGCAAATTGTCAGGCCAAATATGGGGGTTTGATACAAAAATGCACTCCTGCCCAATGTAGGATTTATCTGTATACTATCAAGTGTAAAGCACTGAGTTCTTTTCATCTTTGTCTTTTGTGAAGCATATATAAACCACGGAAAAGGAGAGAAAGCTCTCTACTCCTCACTTCAGAAATAACTTCATCTTAAGTCTGAACTTTTATTGTCCTCCTGTCAAAAGGCGCTTTCTTCAAAAAAGGTGTTCCCAGCCATCTGTTCACAAGGGACATTGTCAGCTGGCAAATTTGGTTGGGTTTTGTTGCTTTAATTCATTTTCGAAAACTTCAGACTTTCCAAATCTGGCAACAGATGCAGAGTAATAAATTTGTGTCTGTCAGCCCACTATTCCCCAATGACATGCCTGTGAGCATGTTGATTATACATATGCAACTAATTAGGACCATGGTTAGGATAAGTTAATGGATTGATTTATCTCCATATCCAGTTAAGTAGCAACCTCATGAGCACACAGCATAGCAGACTCTGCCCCATGATTTCCCGCTGTCTGAGTCTTGCCAGCCAACCTGGAGAGGCCAGACTTCCCACCTCCTCAGTCACAGATTGCCTCCTAGAAGCTGTGAAAGGGGAAAGATACTTCAACAAGGTGGGGCGGGGGAAATAGCACTCTTTTTTGACAGGAAGGGATGGCTGTTTCTGAGTGTAAAACCCATTTTGCTGCTTTGTTTCCTTTTCATGAAGTGCTAAAGGCCTCTGGCACTGTTTTAATGGCCCGTCTGGTTGAACATAAGAAGCAAACTTTTGGGAGAGTGTGGAAGCCAACTCTTCATTTATAAAGCCCTTTGCCTCTGTGGTGCCAACTATCCCTCACACATAGTCCTCCTTACTTCAGCCTAATGAAGAGTGAGGTCCCTGCACCAGGTTATGGCCAGAGAGGCTTCGTCAAGTCCAAGCGCAGCAGCCACCTTTCTGTGCAGCAGCAAGGTTAGGATGAAGGAAACATGATCAGCAAGGACAATGTCTCTAGTGCTCCTGGCGTTCGTTGTTAAAGTCCAAAGTGGTACTTGCCAAACTGGTACAAGAGAAATGTTCCCTGTGCAGGACAGTAGTGCATGTAAAAAGCACTTCTCCTGTGTTGCTTCTGTGTACTCCTCTCAGGGTCAAAATGCAGCTTCCCTGGCTGAGATTCAAGAGTCTGCAAGTGTGGTCCTCGCACATGGGGACTTGTACAGAATCTGCTTGGGGGGACCCACATCGGTGCTTCAGGGGCAAAATTCCTCCCAAACTAAAGGAAACACTAATGTAGGTCAGATCAGCCATATCCAAAGTGGGTCTATTTCTCTCCATCTACTGGGTTCTAGAGGGACCTTTGTGGGTAACCGCAGCTGCAGACCTCCAGGCTTCCTCCCTTCTTAGCTCTGTGCCACAGAACTGAAGTCCCACAGAGGAGAGACCACCATGGGAGTTAATTCAGGGAAATAATTTTACTGAACTCTAGATGCCTGGCAGGCAGACCCCCAAGTGTACCTAATAAATCCATCATGAGGCACAGAATGAATATTCTTCCCATATGGCCAAGCGTGGAAAATTCAGCTCTG
This sequence comes from Mycteria americana, assembly GCF_035582795.1. Classification (NCBI taxonomy): domain Eukaryota; kingdom Metazoa; phylum Chordata; class Aves; order Ciconiiformes; family Ciconiidae; genus Mycteria; species Mycteria americana. The sequence continues at coordinate 13,686,354 of NC_134370.1, forward strand.
ATATCTTCCACATACACTCAGCCTTTCTTTCAACATACAGTTCTGGTAGGAATTGAGGAATCAAAATGTATTTTTGTGTGTATTGTACAATGTGTACACACGCACACACAGAGTTACATGTGCACACATACAGAGGACATATCCTGCTAAATTGGTTTTTCATTCTCACCGATAACTTTCTAATACACTGACCAACTCCATTCAAATTTGACAGAAGGAAAGTGATCTCATTGCCAATTCAGAAGTGACAAAGAAACTTTGTAGAAAAACATCTCTTAGGTCTCTGTTTATTCAATAAAGTAAGTCAGTAAGTCAAGTGGTACAAATTAATGGTGACCCAGTCTTTGTTCTGCTCGTCATGAAAGTATTTGTTTCTGATGATCTGGCATTGCTCACTGTTAGAGAGCAGATTCAATGACCAGAGAGCCAATGGCTTTGTCTAGTGTGGTATCCAGTATGGGTTTTTCAAGCATTATCTCATGTAATCTCAGTTGTCAGTGCTCTGATTGGGGAAGAGCAGCATTTGCAAATGGTCCATAGCGCTGTGATTTCACGAATCATGTTTGGTCTCTAATGAGCAAACTCTTCCTGCAAATGAATGAATCCATTATCATACCATGCAGGCCGTAGAACTGCATCTGCCTTTTTGGCCCAGACATTGGCAGTTTCCAGGCAATGTTTCGTCTGAGCAATGTGATGGGCAAAGCCTGACAAGGAGCAGTATTCTGGGTCCTTTGAAGCTGAGTGCTCCTGAGCAAAGAATTTCTAAAGCTAAGGCATAAGAATAAAAACACAATCTCAGAAGATGTGGTACACATTAAAGGCTTCACTAAATGTCTACTGAAAGAATAAACTTACGTTTCCATTTTTACCATAGAACAGTGCTTATGTATATATTTAGTGGACACATTGTCCTGCACCATCCTACGCAATCTATTGATTGGCGATGGAGTTGTACATGTGCTAAAAATCATGTCAATGTTTAAATATTGCAGTGAAATGTCATATATTAGCAACATATTTTAAAGGACATAAAGCACTAGAAGGACTGCAGGGTGATTAGTAGACAGGTTTGCAGAATGATTTAGCAAAATATCTTCATTGAAGAATTTCTGAACTGCAGGCCTAAGATACATCCTTAACTGCTTTATTCAACCAGGTCTTCTACAGAAGTACTTGCCTATCTCAAAGTGTATTAGACACAACACAGAGTTAATTGAATTATTTGTAGGCTTCACATTAAATTTGTGCTAAAGGACATTGCTGAATCAGGGATTTAATGGGCAAACAGTTAAACAAAGGAATCATGTGCATGGCTTGAGCCAGGAAGCAGGAGGCAAGAATCCAGAGCTTTTTTCACAGCTCTGCCTCTGGGAAAGTGAGATTAATCTTTATACTTGTAATAGATTTTTGAGCTTTCCTTATATACTGTTGTACCTCAGGCATCCCTGATATAATTAGAAACAGTAATCAAATGTCAGCCTCATGCTTATTGTACTTAGCAATTGTGAGATTTAGTTAATTAGTACATTTAATGTGCTTTGGGATCCTTGGACAATGAAGGTCATGTACCTACTTAGCTAGATGTTTAGAAAAATGTGGGCCATTATTATTCAAATGTACTTGAAGTCTTAAGTATTATTAGTCAGTTATAGAAATATGAGGAGGACTGAGGCTGTGATAACCACTCCAGCTGTTAGTGTGGCCACCAGTTCTTAGAGAAGATGGATTCAACCTTTCCACTATCAAAATTACAATAAATAAAAAAAAAAGAGGGAAAACAATTACAGATTTTAAAGTTCCATTTAAAAGTTAGGACAAGCTGTGCTGAAGACAGTGGAGGGAAGACAGCCAGGTCGCTTGCGACAGGTTCTGGACATAGATTCTTTGGTGCCTTGAGAACACAGCCAAAGTTCTTCCTACCATTTGGGACATTCATAAGGTTTAGCTTTTCCGTTATCTCTCTAGCTTCTAAAACATGCAGGCCAACATTCCCACCTTTAGCACAGTGGGATACTGTGGAAGAATCTCTCTCATATTTATATGGCCACTTATCTTGATATTTCTCCTTGAGAGTTTTCAGTCAAATGTGGTTAATATTAACCAATGTATTCAGTAATGTCGGTGAGGGGAGAGATGGAACAGGCAGACAGACACACTGGAGAGACCTCTTTTTCCTCAAAGAAAGCAGTGAAAGAAATCTATTAACCTTTCTCTTCTTTATCCATCAGTGCTTCAAATCTCTTTGTCCTTTGAGTGACTATTTAGCTTTATAAAAAAAATGTCATAGGCACTTGGTTTAGTTCCAAAATTCAGATTTTATGTTAAAACCAACAGCTAAAATGACCAAAAAGCTAGGGAGAGGCTTGCAGGAGGACAGAAACATTTTTAACATTTGCTTTCCCAGCTAGTAAGCAACACTGCTGCAAAGTCAAATAGTGGAACAGCTCAGCAGAAAAAAATGTAACCAGTCAGCACCATTTTCTCCTCCAGGACTAATATCTATAATGATAATCAAATGTGTGCAGGAGTTCATATGGGTCCAATCTTAATTTTGGTGAAAAAGGCAAGGATTGCAAGATGCAAAACAGATGAAGGAGTCAAATATCGATGGGGAGGCAGCAGAAAATTCAATTCTTTGTATTTTTTCTATTTTTTGCTACTTTGAGCCTTGGTCCAGAAAAGGCTTATGCATATTAGTAGTCTACTTAAGCTCATCAGTTTCTAGATTTTAGGATTAGAATGGCCCATTATTATCATCCAGCTTGTCCTGCAGAACACAAACCAGAGAACTCCAGCCGATAATTTCTGCAGTTCAATAAGCTGCTTATTGACTTGATCCTTCAAAATGCTGAGCTTTCTGCCCTCAATCGAGCCAAGCGCTTGAAAGTGATCCACTTTAAGAGGGAGACAAGATAACTATCCACAGCTTAAATTACCCACAAACATGTCTTACTTGAATGGAGTCCAAAGTAGTTTCCTAATAAAGGACTTAATCCTTCATGGCAGTAAGAAGGTGATTTAGGCCTGCAGTGTTGGACCCATAAGCAAGGCAGTTGGGAGTGCACACATATTCACTCAGCTTACACACAGGGGATCACTTACAGGGCTGTTCAGAACATAAACTCAAAATCTGCCATTGCTCAAATGTTATTTTGGTGGAATCAAACCAGGTTTTGAAAATGTGTCTATCAATGCCACTGTTGACAGAAATATTCTTAAGACCTGGAGAAGACACCTTGGATGATTCCAAGGACCTTGAAGTTCACCCAAATCCCAACCTTCTTACTTTGGAAAGGGGCATTTTAACAAAATTCCATTTCATTAAAGCTTTGAATTTAATTCTGATGCGGAAATAGAACAATGGTGAAATCTCTGAAGTCATTTTAGAAGGGAATCACCAGACTCCTGAGAAAGCAGATTCCTTGTTTTCTTTCGTCTCTGCCCTTTTAAATGGGTTGTTACACTCACTTACTGCTCTCTGGGACTGTGCCTTTTGCTTTCTTTGAGCACTTTTACAAAAACAAGAAAGGAAAAAATACTTGTCATTCTTTAATCCTTGAGTTCAACAGACAATCTGGGGTTCCAGTCTGAAATGTCAAACTGCTTACGTCCACCTGCAGAACAAAGTTGAATTTTCAAATCTTTTATTTATTTATCTATTTGGCTGGGTTAAAAGTTATCCTAGTACCTGTCATATTCCTTGTTAAAGCCCTTTGGTGAAAGGACTTTGAAGACTATTCATAAATTTCATTCTTAAATAGCATTCTTTTGAGGTAAAAGAGAAGACAAACAAAGCTCTATTTTTCACTGCTCATTAGATTTTCATATCTGGTATGAGCATGGGGCTTTAAAAGGAACAAAAGGAAAGCAGCAACTCCAATTGCCTGCAATATCTCAAGCACTGTCTCTATATATGCATTCAGTTCCCATCCTAACACACCACACTCATGTGTTCAGTGCAAAAAAACATGGGTAATCTCTATGAATCAGTTGTGAGTTTTGTCCATCAGAAGTGTCACGGTGTACACATGTAATGGCTTGGATTCAGCTTCTTCGCATGTTATTGTCCAAAGGCCAGTAGCCTTTCCAAGAAAGTCCCTGTGTAACTTATACAGAGTCCCGGTATAACTGAGTGTCTCCAATTCGTTTGGCTTATAAAATGGGGCATATCACTCCTTGAAGATCTGATCTCTCTTTGGACTCCAGAGGAAAGTCAAAGCCACACTCAAGACATAAGTGCTCCAGAGAACTGAAGCTAGTGAGTTTATTCCTGCTTCCTTTGAAAAACCTCACAATTGTCTTCAGTTTCAGTTGAAGAAAAACAACAAAAAAACACACAAAAAAACTGCAATTAACTGTTTTCCTTTTTCTCCACTATTTTTAAAGATGTATGCTCACTTTATGTGAAACTTAGATCCAGTTTACATTTCTGAACATGAAACATCTCCTATGATAAAATTTGAAGAAATAAAAAGTTATTTCAACACTCCTATTTTAAATAATTTGAAGGTTTCATTTTAAAAAGGTAGAAACATTTAATGTAATCTTCATGCTGTAGTCACAAATTCATTTTACTAGAGTATGTAAATATTATTTAATTCTTTAAAAATGATACATTAACATCTAATTTCAAAATGTAGAAGTTCAACATTTTAAAAAGTGTTTAGAGAAAATAATTAAAGAGAAATACCCACATTTCTGTTTTTCATTTTGAACAGAATAGCAGAAATTGCCAAAGAAAAGAAATATGGTTCTCAGACCAGACTTTATATGTTGTGGGTAGCACTGCTCAGATTTCAGATACCAGCATAAAAATTGATTCTTGTCATGTTAGCATCTGTGCATTTAGCAATCATCTTTTTATTTAGCCTCATAAGAAGTCAGGGACAGGCTTACTTCCACAGTGGTCTGAAAGTACAGCTACATTAACAGAAGCAGTGAGTTAACAGTGCCATAGCATAACAAGTTACGGCTCATCAGCGAGTGTCAATAACTGCGTGTAGTCTGTGTGTCTGTATGTGTTCATAGCTCTCTGCAACTGGGATGAAAGACCTGCTTAGCAGATAGAAACCTGTCAGTTCCTTTTTACTAAACTGCTTTCTCATATCATTGATCCTTCAAGGCATTCCTTTTTTAAAAATCTAACCGCTTCAAAAGAATCACAGGGTGAGTCACATAGGAACCCTTTTTCAAAGTATTTGTTGACTTCTATTGTAAATGTCAATTGTTCCTGAGAGGATGGCCTCCTAATTTGGAGTCTCCCAATATCCTGCTTAACTTGAATACCAAAAATGGAGAGGAAAAACTAAAAAGTCCAACCCTTGAGACTCCAGACCAGTGGGAGTCTAACATCATGAGTTTTATAGCATATTTATTTTCCTTGTCACTGTAATAGTCAATGGGCTTGTATAACTGTGCAAGGGAAAAAAATGCCAGAAGAAAAGGTCCCTCCATCCTCTGCAGTTTTCAGGGCTGGTTCAGGTCTCCTCAGTCAGAGCAGGCTCTGCATTTACTGGTGTGCAGCTGAGCCAAGGAAGGCAAAGAGGAAGATGGCAAGAAGCTGGAGGGAAGCAGCTGGTAATGTTGTCTCGGGTATGTTTTCTGCATTAGCTAAGTATAAAGTAACCTTCTCCACATGTCCGCATTGCAGAAGGAAGACACATCCAAGATGTTTTTAAAGCAAAACTGACAGCAAAACCAAGGACCACCTGAATGCTCCATGAGTACCAATGTAAATGCTAAACCAATTGCTGAGCTCTGTCCTTTTACAGCTATACTGCTAACACAGCTCTCAACCAGATAGGTTAGCTGAAATTAGCTGAAATTCTTCTGACTTAAACAGCAATTTTGAGAACAATCGGTTATTTGCAATACACTGCAACAGCTGCACCGTAGCTGGACCCAGCTGTTTCTCTGTCACTCGGCTCTCCCTCCTCACTGAAGCTGCTCACCACTCTTTTTCCTGTAACTGTTCCCTTCCACCACAGACCCTTTCATTACTCTTGAGTCTAAGATATCCACTGGCGTATGGAAAGCAAAAGTCCTTCAATGCTCACACTGCAGGCCTTGTCTCAGAGTTCATTTGGGATGGAGTCCTTGTCCCTTTTCTATGTCTCAGCCTCCATGCTCTGGTAAGGATCATGCTTGGAAAGGTGGGGACGCATATCAGGGTGATCCAAAGAAGGGGGACAATGGGTACAAAGTGAGACTCCTCTCCGTTCACCTTTTTGGGTGGATAAAAAAAGAGTTCCTTCATTTGGCATCCCAACACAGGAGCAAAAATGTCAAGGAAAGGTTCAGGAAAGGTTCATAGCAGCAGGGTATGCTATTAGGCACCGCTAAGGAGTCATCTTCCTCTGATATGTTAGGAATAATAGCAGCAGACCCACCACATTCCCAACCAGGCATTATCTGGATGAGTTCATTCTGCTGCATCCTTCTTATTACAGCAGTACTAACAACAGTGCTGCTCTGATGGATTCCCAGAGTTCATTTCTTGATGAGACAGAGAAGGCAGCTCTTGTGTTAGGCTATCTGTAGAGCCTGGCAGACCTCTGTATACTTCATATCTGCGGATTATATGTCTAGTTTTTCTTTGCTTTCATAAAGAAGTAGTATGTATTTCTTTTTATCAGCAAGTCTCAAAGCATTTTACTGAAAAAAAAAAATCTGTGTTTTGAATGTAGAAAGTGAGATACAAGACATGTCCCACATCACTGGACAGGCAATCAGAAGAGAAAAAGTAGCATTCCTCCTCTGCCAAGTGCTTGTCCTGTGCAGATGCTTGACCAAACCTGGGATTTTGTCATGTAATCAATCCTCTGACTCCAGCAAATAAATCATGAATGTATAATGCCTGTGGCTTTATGAAGCTTTGCTACCAAAGTCCGCTTTCATCTCAGGACATGTTTCTAGAACCTCTTCAAACACAGCACAGTGCAGGCTGCCATCAGAAGAGGTGGTTTCCCCTCGCAGCTCCTTGTTCTCTCCTTGCACTGGCCACATGTGGTACATACCACACCAGCTTGGGCCACGGCCACAGCACAGGTGGGAGGTGGAAAAGCCATTTCTTGGACAGCAGGTGTGACAGCAACTGCTTTTGGTCTCAAGATGAACTTCATCCAAAACCACATATTGGGACTTTACCACGTTTAAGCCCTTTGGTCCAAAAGCAGTAAAAAAAAAAAACCAGCACAGAGACCCGATTCAAATGAAGCTTTGTTAGTGACAATACAGGCATCCACATAACCACAGGTGTCGGTGAATCAGTCACAGAAAAAATACTTTTGCATGCTCAGTGAGACCTGATAAAACTGACTGACTGTTTCCCTTCTGGGAGAGCGAGTGCACTCATCTTCAGCTTGCAAAAATAAAAATCTCATGCCACTAACTTGCATGGGTAATAAATCCTGGGTTCAACAGGCTTGTCATCTGGTGGTGAGTCACCACCCACCTTATAATGAATGGCATTAATTTCATTTTGAAGGAACAGCATTTGCATGTTATGTCTCACAGGGTTATAAAGAAAGAATGAACCTGATACGTGCTGTACAGGCAGCTCACGTGGGCAAACAAAACAGATTTTATTCATGGAGGAAATCCCAGAGGGAGCTGGGAATTTGTGCTAATGCCAGTTAATCTCAGGGTTTAGGAGCTGGAAAAGAACAAGGGGAAATAGTTTAAGAACCTGTCCCAGCTGGTGGCAGCGTCTGTGCCTTGGGAGGATATGTACACATGCACCCACCCACCCCCTGCCCACACACACACACACAGCCCAAGAGCTTCAGAAATGCTGTACAACAGCAATTCCTATGAAGTCAGGGGGAACATCTGTTCACTTGACTTTTCATTAGTCAGGCCCACTTTTGGGCACAGCCTGTGTACATGTGACACTTTCTTCTCTTCTACCCTCATTTGTCTTCTCCATCTGGGAGCCATCTCTCTTTCCTACTTTTCCCACTTACAGGTGTCATTGCAGCTAAGTGGTTTGTCCCAGTATCCTTCTTGCATGGCAGCAGGAAAAGGGCAAGAAGAGCTAAGGCATCTTTTGCTCCCTGTTGTCTTTCCTGTTCTGCCTTTGCTAAGATTGTGAGTATGAGGGTTCAGTGCACATGTATATCCATATATGTTATGTGACATGGTCAAAAAACATGTTACAACACTGATCTCTCATGGGACCCCCACCATCTAGGTCTACTTCTCCTGCAAATGCAGAATCAGGGTGGAAAACTGTTTGCATTCATGGAGCTAAGTGTGGAAAAGGACAGGTAGCTGAGGTCTCTCAAAAAAACAAGCTATTTGTGTCTCATTGTAAAATAGGCATGGGTATACAGACATATACAGCGGTTATGCACACACACATACAGAGAGCGAGCTTTTCTTTTTCGTCTTCCTTTTAAAAAAAAAATCTCGCATTATGTCTTTGAGTTAAAAACAAACAGGGAAATGAACACAAAGAGAGTCATTTAAAATTGAAATTATTTTTTTTACTGCATCTCCATCACTTCTGTTCCAAGTAGCTGTTGAACATTACTCTGTCAACTCTTCAAGTATTTAACTACAAAATACTCTTCATAAATAATGTAGGCAGATTAACTAAATGGTACATAATTACTGCAAATTTAGAGTCCCATTGCAGAATATATTTTATCCATGATTACAGTGCTTACAGACTTTCCAAACACTCTCTTGTATATTTGACAGTAAGCCATAGGAAAATTTCAGCTGTCTATAACTGCTTTTCAGAATCTATAATAACTTAGATTAACATGTTATTAAAGACTTTGATTTAGGAAACACCTAATACATTTTTCTATTTTTTTTCCTCCCACTTAAAATTCAAAAAAAAAAAAAAAGCACAAGATTGGACTTGTAAAGTGGAAGTTTTCAAAGTTGATTGCAGGTTCACAACTCTGTAACAAGGTACTTTCACTCTGGCAGAGACTCAAACGAGACAATTAACAGGAGCAACGAAGCAATTCAAAGAGAGAGTTGTGGGGCTTTTTAATTGGTGTTTCAGAAAGCCAAAGTTCCCTCTATACAGAAAAGACAGGAGCCAGGGAGTAATTGCCTAGCCATTTCTGTAAAAAGGGCTTGAAATCTCAGTCAAATAAGATCTTGATCTTAGCACAGGAAGGTCATGATTCTCTGGAATTGTAAAGATGTTCCTCCCCTGCAGTGGTCCATTAGTGCTTTGAAAGATTTTACACTGGTCATTACAAGGTACTGAATGAATGCCAAAATAAAAGCTAAAATGTAGACTCACTACAGTTCCTGTTGTGTAATAACGGAAAATCTCCACTGACTGCAACAACAGATGGTCCTGTCTCTATTGGTAATGAACCAGCCATCTTATATCTGAGCACTTACAGTCTTCACTGTGTTGATGCTCATGGTACAAATGTGATGTGGGTAAGGACAATATATCTGCTTCTGATAGTCTGAATAGAGGTTGAGTTACTGGTCCCAGAGCAGCACATGCTTTTCAGACTAAGAAGCTGATATTAAGTTTCCAGAGTCCTGGGCAGGCAACAAAAGCACCATTATTTGACCAGGGTCCAATGATGTATTCTGTCCTCAGAAGTGTACCAATGTAAAAGTTTCAGCAATGTAAGCACAATTCAATTTTGTTCTCATTCTCAGGCCAGCTCACTTCAGCATTCATTCTGCGTGTCCTCTCCATTCTCCCCGTGCAGCTTGGGAAAGCAAAAGCAGCAGCAGGCAGATTGCCTTTACAATCAGCAAAGCCCTGAATACCCATTGCTATTTGGTGCCTTCAGTGTCCCAGTTAGGATGGTACCATGCAGAACTGCCTTGCTCCCATCCCAGTTTTGTTGCTCATTAGCAACTACCTACTCTGCATATGCCTCAAGCTGGCTAACCTTCTTCAGAAAGAAATACTGACTTGAGTAAGGTGTAGAAATGCAGTGAGCAGGCCTTACAGAGCATTTCCATTTCCTCGAATTCAGTGGGAATTTGGGGCTCAAACTTCCCTTCTCAACTGCACATTGACCTCAGTGTTGTGCTTCACTGCCTTGGGTATATGAACACTCTCATAAACTCATGAGCTATTCCCTTGGCACTGAAGGTTGCAGGAGTGAAGGAGCTCAATGTCTCACAGTATTAGTCAGCATGTCATTGAGTCAATGGAGGTGGGATCAACCCTTACGAGAACAAAACCCCATCTCTTATTTGCTGTTAACCTTGAGATTCTTATAGCTATAACAACAGTAATGGAAAGACCAACTTCTGAGTATATTAGACGGACATAAGGAAAGAAACTGGACCACCTCTGCCAAATAAATGATTTCTAGGCAACACACCTCTTAGGAAACATCAGATTCTCAAAGAGATTCATTTACATTGTGTTGGAAAAAATGTTCACACTGTTCCCAGGGCAACCTCTCTGATGTATTGCAGGGTAAGGACTTCAGAGGTGCACTGGGAAAAAAGCAAGTCTGAAATTGAATTTCACCCTGAGTCACTGCAACAGATAATGATAAATTTGGGACTGTCTTATCCGCCGGTACTTGCCTTTGTTACCAAATGTGGAGACTTGGGATGTGGAACCCATACCTTGAAATGCTGTGCAAATTACTTCTAGACAGGCAAGTCTTATTTTACACAAAGAAGGAACTTACTGGTATATGGTAATTTGAAAGCCCATTTGCTGTTCCCCATCCAGTACAGGTAAAATAAGGTTATCGTTTAAGCTGCTGTTTACGTAATCTTCCTTCTATGGGCTACTTTTCGTATGTAATCTTGGAAAGTCATCCATTCTCTCTGTGCTTTAATTTTTGATCTGTAAGATAAAGGCACTGATTATCTTCATGTAACCCTGTTTAGATCACAACTAGATCAGAAAGAAGAGCAGATCTTTTATTCAGTGGTTGACTTGAAAAATCTGAAAAAAAAAGTTGCTGTAGATTAAATAAAAATGGAGATATCTTCTTTGTCTTTTTTATTTTTCATAAAAGCCATCCATAGATATTGTGTTCAGTCCCAAGCGAAGTGATTCATTTGGTTTGGGCTTTCACCAATTCTTTTTTTCTTTTTTTAAAAATACACTTTAATGCATTTCATGTTACCAAGTTTTCATTTACGCTCCCCACTCATAACATTTTCTTTTAAAATTCTCAAAATGTGATAGTTTTAGCATCCAGAATACTATTTTTCATTTTAACAGTAATAAAGTGATAGAGTTTTAATTTTTAAAAATAAATTATCCACAAACTTTTTAACCTTTTTTTCAGTGCAGAGGAGAGCTGCTGATACTATCTGCTAAACTTGAAACAAATTCACAAATAATTGTGCTCCTTCCAGTTTCATCTTCTATTTTTTGTCTGTTTTTTGCTTTGACCCAGCTCAATATACAGTCCGTGGTACAATGAGTACCCAGCCTCAATGGAATCACTTTTAACTTGGCTAATTGCTTATATTTTCTAGGGAAGGAAGGAATGACATCAGTGATGTAAAGTAGGCAGACCTGCTGCAAACACTGACAATCCCACATACAGCAGTGAATTTTGTATTTCTGTCAATTAATCCTCATGTTTGTTAGCTGAAAAAAATTACGGGGTTAGGATGGAGGAGACAGTTTATCACCATCCCAGTCTGGTTTGTCTTTTATCATCTTTGCTTTATGTTCTACAAAACCCCAGACTTCCAGACCCTGGAAGAGGTCCCAACTCAGTTTCTTCCACTCTCATCTCAGTCATGGCAGCAAGCAGGAGAACTTTTATGATTTGAGCATTTCACATCATTTGTTTCTGTTGTGGCTCTGGTTCTGCCAAAGGAAAAAAAACCATGACAACAGCAATTTCTCTTCTTGACATTCAGACTGCTGCATAACTCTAGCCTGGCTTATATCTTATCTCCTACCCCTTCCTCCCTGCTCAAACCTCATATCTTTCTGGGCCTTGCCAGTGATTTCTGATCTGATCCCCTACTTCTCTTGCCTTTCCACTTTCTTCTTCCATGCTTCTACCATGCACACAAGAGATGTTTGAGCCTTAACCCCCATACTTGCAGCAGCATTAAACAATAGCTACCAACAGTGATAATGGAAAATTTTATGAGAGTTTTTAATTGATTGTTCTTCACTACCATCACTGAAGACCTACTTCTGAATGTGGGCAAAGAAATGGTAACGTCAAGTTTTCCTTTTAACACACCATTTCATTGTCTCATGTGGAGTAGGAATGAAGCAAGTAAAACCTTTCACCTCTGATTCTGGCTTATCTGCATTCATTTATTGTATAGGATTTCAAATTTTAGATTTGCACACTCTCATAAATGGCACCCACTAATGGTAGGTCTCTAATCTTAGCTGTGTTACAGGGACCACATAGAGGCGAGTCCAGACTCCAGCAGATTGCAAAGTAGTGCTTCACTGGATTCCAGAACTGGACTTCTCTTGAAACAGAGTGAAAGCCCTGTTGCTCTCATCAAATGTTGAAAAGAATTTGTGTGTGCAGATGGTGGTGGGCATCTCTGTATACAGATTAGCCTCTTGCTTGCAATTTTTGGGCCATATAGAACATATCTAACAATGCAGCTTCTATTGTAGGATCTAATAGTGTGAGTAAAAGATGAAGAGAAAACATTTCCAGTGACACTGTTTCTTATATCTAGAATGACTTCAAAGAGTTGAGGTTCTTGTGTTTGGGTGTTTAGCTGAATGCTGGACGATGTTGGTCAAAGTTGGGTTGAATAGATATATATACGTCTTGTATGATACTCTGTATCATACAAGTATTGTGCTGCCTTCATTAAGGGAGATCACACTTTCATGGCATGCAGAACAAACAAGAACTACTTTCTTAAGCTTAGTGGTTCAGAGTTTACACCATGCCATCTTACAGAGCTTTACAGCTAAACAGGTTTTTGTGTTCTGTAAAGTCAGTCAATAATTTTTGTTTTCATGGATGCTTAAAAACAAGGATATCACTTCTCTATAAATCTACCTGTGCTACGTCCTCTTTCTGAGCATCTCTGAGTAAGTATTTCTCATCACCACATATACTTGAAATACCAAAACATTATTACCCTTTGTGGAAGCTGGGGAAACCAGGCACAGAAATTACAATTTCCTCAAGATCATACGAGTATTCTGGGACAACAAAGAATCAAGATTTCTGCTATTTGGGAGAACACACTAACTACTGTTCCCTATTTCTAACATTTTCATGTGCATCTGCCACAAAAACGGCATAAATTGGTGGGGTTTTGTTGGAAAGAGAAGCCATGGAACAAAGAGACTGAGAGTTTGAGCTTATCCTTGTATGGAATTGAATTGTCTCCTTCATGTCAGAGAGAAGCCAGCTGGGTTTGAATCTTGTACTGCTGATGCCACTGTACAGGCAGTCATCATACACAACTACCATAATGAATGAATGGCTGGAGTTAAACCTTCTGGCAAGAGGCCTGACAGGTATTTAATTCTGTCTCCACAAAAGAAACAATTTGAAATGTGAGTTATAAACAGGCTGTATGTTCTGCACCTCCTGCTGCTTAATTAATACCTTGCATTGGCAAAGAGGAGTTGGTACACCCCCCACCCCCAACAAATCAGGTACAATTACAAACTCTTGTAAAATAAAGTAATTTAGCTCATGTTTACAGTACTTTCTACAGCTTATCAGGAACTGGAATTTCTGCTTTGCAAGATCTGCCAATATTTCCACATTTGTTTTCTGCTCATGTTAAGATAAAAATGTCCTTTTTTTTTCCTTTTCAGAGAAATAGGGAAATCTGGTCTCTCCATGCCATTTGATTTCTCTGAAACATTGCAGCTTGCTTTGACACTGAACAACATCTGCCTGAACTGCTGCAATGCCTGTTAGGATTGTCATCCAGATGCCACATGTCCTCCAGGACCTGGGCTGGACTAGCCTACGTTTCCCAGGATCTCTGTGGCATTTGATGCTGAGAAAGGAACCATGTGCTCTGTGAGAAAAGTGGTTCAACAGTGGTGGCCAACACAAAAGAGACTGAGAGCAAAAGGCATGTACTTCCCGTAGGGCAATGCACTGATCCAAGCAGTTGCCAATTTAGGCAAAGCTGAACTGAAAGAAAAAGAGGAAAACAAAATATTTTGTTTTGGTTTTGGCCCAACCAAACATATGCGTCAACTCAGAAATCTTGTATTCTCCACAAAGGAATTTCTTCATTTGGATGATGTCAACTTTAAGTCCCTTCCCCACTGAGCAGTTTCACTATTTTTCAGGGGAAGAACTACAGCTACATGCACATCCATTGAGACACTGTCACCGAAATCGGGAATCAAACTCCTTAACACCAATGTAGTATTAAGAGGCAGGCATTCTTTATTACGGCGGCAGATGCATGGGGGATCGTTCCACCTAGCATGCATACCGCAGGTTGCATCAGCCAAAACTTACATTGTCCAGTTACATACGTATGCATCAAATTTCCCGGAATGATCATGCATATTCATTCTATTTCCCGGAACTAATTATCATATTTGCGTGGTCATTGCGCATGCATCCTTGAGCTCCGAGGGGCTTCTGTGGGGGTCTCTGGTGGTCCTTGGTGGCCGTACAGGTGTGTTCTTTAGTTGACCCCTTCTTCTGGACATGCGCAATCCCACCTTGCTTATGTAACTTGCTTCCCTTCTTCATGGTGCATGGTCCCTAACAGTGATTTGGCACCCTTAACACAAACCAATTATTCTAACCACCCTCGACTTGTTGTCAAGATGGGCTGGGGCTGTACTGGGAACATAGCAGCATGTCCGTACTACTCCTTGTCCAGTTGTCTTTGGGCATAGCAGCATATCCATAGCCATAGGTGTACAAACACAATATTAAAGCATTGTCTAACCCGGCTCCTATCTCTATGTTGCTTAGTTACAAAAGAACAAACTAATCATTTTGGTTACATCTGGTTACAACACCTTGATTTTTCCTCCTGATCCACAGTCCCAGTAGCTCAGCTGTCCCCAGGACACAGTGAGTCCCTCCAGCACAAGTGAGAATCACAGAGGAACCTTATTCCAGTTCCTATAACATTCCTATTCTTTCCTAAAGCTTGTCCAGCTAAACCCCATTGAAATCCTTGGTGGAAAAAAATCTTAACTCTTTTTAACAATATTGACAGTAATGCAGGCTGGCACTAGGACCTCCTTTTCTTTGAAAGCTTTGAGCATCATGGGATGCCAGTCAAACAGATTGTGCAACAGCTCAGTGGTCATTCATTCACTCACCTACAGCACCGGCAGCAAGTGGCTCCTAATTCCTCATCTGATACAGGCATATCAGGGGAAGAGGCTGCCTGTGGGGAAAATAAAAAGAACAGCAGCAGTTTATAGTGATTAAGTCACTTAGTGCTGTGGCTATTAAGCTGCAATGAAAAAAGGACAAATGCTCTTTTCCTTTCCTGTTTTTTCTCCTGCACATTTTCTTTCAAAGCAGCAAGCAGCATAATCTTTCTATTAAGGATCACTTCAACAAAAATCTAGCTTTCTTTCTCATATGGCCCATTGCTGTTATTGCTAAACCCTTTTGAAACTCTTTTACCAAGGCTATTGCTTTAAAAAAAAAAAGTCCCACAAACACAACAAATCCCTTTGTGTTACTCACAGACACAAGCCATCTGCAGCCAGACTGCCTTGGGCTAGGATCTCAGATCAGGCTGAGACACGCTGCCCATGAAATAGCACCTGATTCTCTCTGTAAATGCAAAACCTACTAACTCAGGTATCCTCCTCAAATTCTCATCTGTATATTTGCATTAGAACTGGCTAATGCTTCCCTTTCCGGTGTGATCAGATACTGCTTGGGAAACTTGCCATGTACTTTCCCAGGATCTATCTGTCTTAAGAAATCTCAGCTTTTCTACTTGTGACAGCTACTGGAATGTCTTTGTGAACTGATTTTTCCAAGATCTCAAATACCCACATTTTCCTGAAAAACCAAAGCAAGACATTTGTGGGCTTGACATTAAACCTCATGTTGCTTGCTTCATCCCTGCATGTCAGTCTAGGTTATTAACCTGCTGCTGTGATTCAGGGACCCTAACTCTTACTCCCTATAACAGGAAGTAAGGAAACCATGTGTTCCATCACAAGAGGAACAAGTACTGGTATCTGTCCACCCAAAGAATCTCAGCTCTTCTGAGAAAAAAAAAAGGTTGGAAATCAAGGGCACAGGTAAATAAAGCTGACAAGCAGAGCGAGAGAAATAATGAAAGCTCAAGGCATGTACTCCTTTCAAAAACAACCACTTCCTGAATAACCCCTCACTCTCAGAGTATAAGCTATAATGTCTTCTACTTACTAATATCAATCACCCTCCACTTTTGTGGTATCTATGCAAAAATCAGAGCAACTTGAAGTCCCTCCCCAAAACTAGAACAAGCTATGAATACTGAAATCAATAGGAGAGCCCTCATCTCAGCCCTTAGAGTTCTAGCAGGTAAAGATCTAGCAATTAAAAATTAACTATCCCTACTCCTTCCTTATCTCCCTACTGTCATCTTCCAGTTCTTGAAGGCCTAATGGGCATTATTTTATTTCTGGAGATAAAATGTAATGGTACCAGAGAGTTTCACTCTGCCCAGCACTACAATTGCACTGGCTGTAGCTCTCATTATGAGTGAATGAACAGCAATGGCTGAGATTATTTTCCCGACTGAATTGCCACTGCTGACATTTATGACTCCAACAGGTAGCACTAACTTTTCCTTCAGTGTCATTAGGTAAACTAAAACTTCAGCGTTCACAAGGCAGCAATAATTTTTGTCAGGAGAGAGGACGTTCAACTGTCATGTCCTCCATGTCCAGTCAACACCAAGCAGGGTTGAGCTGGCTTGAAGGTGGAAGTGTTGATGAATGACAAGCACTGAAAAATGTCTGTGACTGACTGTGTAGAGGCATATGTTCCCTCCCCTGCAAGAACATTAATTTGCCTGTGCTCTGCCATGACTAATAATGGATAATTCTGGTTCTATCTAGACAGGCTATTTAAAATATTGGTGATTGCCTTGGGATGTAGACCTTTGGAAGGGGAAAATTCTTCCTTGCCATAAGTCAGAATTGCTGGTTGGATTGATGTTTCTGAGGCACTCCACTATCTCCCATTAATAGCAGAGCTGAGTATCACACAATTTTTAAAGTATTTATCTTTATAATACACCTGTGAGGCAATGCTCCTTGTTTTAAAACAGAGGAAGAAATGACCAGGTCTTCCGGTAAAACTTTTGGATGTTTCAGATGTTATCTTCTCCAGGCGTCCTCCCTGGAGGTTTCTGTATCATTAGCAGTTTACTACAATTTCCCCTCCTCTCTTGCTGCAGCTCACAGGCCGAGGTATACACTGAAACGCCGAACAGTCAACAGGAGCAGGCATGCATTTCCTTCTGCTGATGCTATGACAGAGACCTGGCAGGGACCTGTTAATCCCCTGCTTCACGGAAATGGAGAAAGAATCCATGGACATTTAAACAATGACTGGCCTTAGTAACTTGCCTGAAAGTATATGAAAAAGCTGGACCAAAATGACACATTTGAGTAGGGTCTCTTAAATTCCAGGTAAGTTCACAGGGTATGTCTGTAGTTAGTGGGTGATGGAGACAGCAAAACTACAAGTCACAGAAGTGGTTGCAGGGGCAACCCTGACCCTTTCTGTTCGCCTGTAACTCTGTGCTGCTCACCTGTAAGATGCCTTTCTTTACCTTCAGGAGTGTATCTGAATATCATAACTGTATCTGTCTTGCCAAACCTCTTCTCCCATCCATGTTTACAGAAACACCAGTGTTTGTGTGCATATATACGCATTTTAGCTTCACATTAAATCTATAATTTTCTGGTTTTTTTCAGTAAGTAGACAAGCAGATTCTTCTTTCTGACTCTGTTCAATAGTAAAGTGCGTTTTTTTTGTTGTTGGGGTTTTTTTAAGCAAGACTTGGCTCTGTGTTTGTGAGTGAGAGAGAATGCTTGTGTCTGGAGGGGTTTAAACAGTTTAGGTTTTATATACTTCGAGAAGTAGAGAGAAAAAAGGGTAGGACTGGATTTAACTAGAACCATTGTTGATTTGCATCCTAAAAGATATCTGACAAGTGTAGTAGTGATTTGAACACAGCCAAATCTCACTAAAGGGTTCCTCCTTTCTTTGCCCACTCAAAGTGATAAAAACATCACAAAGAGAGGTCTTCAGAGACATTACAGCTGCAGCTGTTACCAAAGGCACAAAAATCCTTAGGAGGACAAGTATTCTTTCTCCTGTCACCTTTTAACACTCAGTACACCAGCCTAATGTCACAAGCCATATATAAGGTCTATGCACAGGAGCTTCTTCAAGACAAGAGGCTTGAAAAGGTATCTGCCATGAATGTCACTGATCTTTTTTTGATTCTGTTGTACTTAATCTCTGTGCAGATTCCTCACCTGCAGAACAGGTCCTGTTCTCATTGGCATGAACCAATGAGAACCCTGGCTGCAGGTTTTTACTCCCCTTTGAAAATCTGCAATATTTCAGTCCTGGAATAGTTGGCATAAGGACAGAGGGAGCAAGAGAGTGTACTCTCAATCAATTTTGATCACACTGAAAAATTTGTGTATGAAGTTTGACCAGAAAGTCAGGTTTCAATGAAAGGTGCATGAATTGGGTGGAAATAAATCAAATATATCTCTACAAACCAGGTAAAGTTACCTGTGCAGAGCAGCTGCAAGTTCCAGGGACAAGAAGGAAGAGCCTCACTCTATCTTGAAAGCTCTGCAGTGTTAGTCACAGGCTGGATTATGCAACATATGTATATATATACATATGTATGTAGACGCATACACTTATATAGAATAGAACAGAATAGGTCAGCTGGAAGGGACCTACAATGATCATCTAGTTCAGCTGCCTGACCAGTTCAGGGCTGACCAAAAGTTAAAGCATGTTATTAAGAGCATTGTCCAAATGCCTCTTAAACACTGACAGGCTTGGGGCACTGATCACCTCTCTAGGAATTCTGTTCCAGTGTTTTACTACCCTCTCAGTAAAGAAATGTTTCCTCATGTCAAATCTGAACCTCCCCTGATGCAGCTCCAAACCATTCCCATGTGTCCTGTCAGTGGATACCAGGGAGAAGAGATCAGCACCTCCCTCTCCACTTCCCCTCCTCAGGAAACTGTAGAGAGGAACGAGGTCACCCCTCAGCCTCCTTTTCTCCGAACTAGACAAACCCAGCGTCCTCAGCATGTATACACACAAGCAATACAATGGAAAAAAAAAAGGGAAGATGCAGCAATATGATGCACTTGTGAAAATTCTACTTAATACCCAGGAGACTGTTGAGCATATTCACCTTACACTCCTTGTAGAGGTAATGAAGAGAGATAGGTACCTCCAGAGGCTAATTTAGTCCATTGCTCTCTTATACAGTAATTAGGCTTCATCAAGTAAGGAGAAATCTGGGCCCTCAAGTTGCCAATAATCTTTAAATGAGCACCTGAACCCCCTCTGCAGCTTGAGATCTACAAAATGTTTCTTCAGCTCCTATGCAAAATGTTTTCAAGTTGTGTTACACAGTTTCCTGGGAAAATATTCCTGCTGCTGTTTCTGGCAAAAAGAATAGGGCAAAAATAGCCTTCAGACTGTTAACTTGCTTCAGGCTTTTTCTGGGGGGAAAAAAACCATGCCAGTTTCTACATTCAGAATTCTGGTGAGCTTTGAAATATACTTGGATTTTATTTTTAAATCTATTTAATCCAGCAGGACTCAGACTGAAACACAGTGGGCTGCTCTGCCTAGAAATTTTGCATTCCTGACTTAAAACAAATGTCACTTTAGATTAACCTCAGATACCTGTTAAAATAGATACAATTCTAACTCACGAACAAAGCAAAATATATTTAAAGAAAAACAACCAAGCAATTTATCTCCCTCATTTTTTATATAGTTCAAATGCCACGTGTTGTCTTACCTGCTAAGTTGTGGTTTGGGGTTTTTTTTTATTATTTTAACAGAAATCCCCTTCTTCCACCTCAAAAATGCTGCCTGGTTAAGCTGTGTTGTTGTCACGGAGATACACTGAAACTAACTCAAATGAGGGACAAGCTCAAACAACTTTATTTCAGAAAACAGCCAAAACCACACAACGGAAACCAATGAGAGACACAGGTAAACCGAAACCAGTCAACGCTCCGGTAACGTTCACACATAACAGGTTCGAGGTGTCGGTCGGGGTATGGCTACTGCACGGCAATACACACAGGAATGGTGACCCAAAGGGCACACACTCACTCACAAAGGGGGACGCTCTCTCTCGTGGGTACCCAGAAGATATAGTCGCTCACCCGGGGGTGGGGTGGGTGAGGGCTCACTCAAGGATATCTCCAGAAGGAATCGCTCACCACAGGAGGTGAGGGCACGCAGTCCCGGGAAGTTTCCTCAGGCAGTGTCCCAGCCCGAGGGGAGAGGTCCCGAACACCGCTGCTCCGAGAAGACCACGCTCCAAGGGCGTCTCCGGCGGCGCCCCATTGATACCCTGGGTCGGACCTGAGCCGTGGTCATAATTGGTGACGATCTAGAAGCTTCTCCGAGCCCAGGCGCCTCACCGGCTGTGGACCCCGTCTGGCGACCGAGGGGTCCGGCCTCTCCTGCTCCCCTGCCGAGGTGTGTGCGTGCCTGGGGCACGGCAGAGCACAAAAGGCGCCAAAATGAGGCGCGAAAAGCCGGTGATGGCCGTGCCAAAAGCCCCCATCTTTATCGGGGGGGGGGGGGGTGTGTGTGAAGCGTACCTGTCACAGATGTTCATAACCTACTCTGCAGCAGAAGGAAATGCCTCTGGTCCCAAACCAGCACAGTTCATGTGGGAAGTTGGAAACAGCTTGGCAGTACGTTCAAAGTACAGCATTTCTGTTTTGAAAAACCCCTCATTCCTACATCTGGCGTAGTTTCACCTGGAAGACATTGAGTGAAATCCTGGCCCCGCTGCAGCAGCTGGGCGTTAAGGACCTAATCTGCTTAGGTGCTTTAGAAAATCTCTAGGCATCTACCTGCATCATTACATGGCTAAATAGCTCTAAAAATCTGGGCTGTGGAGACTAGTGAAGCAACTCTGCAGGGTCCAGTGATATGAGTTGTTCTTTGATCGGTCAGGACTATAGGATTCGGCTTGCACACAACAGGCAATTGTCCATGGTGTGCATCGTTGCGGAAGAGGAACCCAAAAGCAGAGAAATGCTGCTTCTCTTCTGGCCACCATGACCTTCTTTTGCCAGTTTGACTATGAAATATATGTTGAAAATGTTGTTTCACACAAAACATATGTCTTCAGTAGCTATGAAGAGTAAATCTCTTTTAACTGAAAAGTTTTAAGGACTAGCACTAGGAGAACAAACCATGGGACTGTGACATTACAGCCATGGTTCCATTAAAAGAGAGGAAAACGCATTACGTTTTATAGGCTTACAAGTATTTGGACATTCATTGATTAACAAATGAACTGGAGCTGCACTTAGATGCCCATGGAGATAAATGCAGCATAAATGGGAATGAAGAGTGCTCTACACTGTATGAAGTCAGGCTTTTGCCTTGCTTCTTACTGCAGATCCATGCATATTTATGCATGTCTGAAGGTACTGCTGGACATTACTGAGGACAATTAAATGTTAAAGGAACAGAAACAATTTCCTAAGCAAGCCTAGGACAAGGGTAGTGAGTGAGTTGCAGGCTTTTGTAGCTATTGAACAAAAAACAAGGGAGGACCTTTTGTAATTAAAGTGCATGTGAGAAACCTTCCTAGGACTAGTAAGGTTAAGACAATCTAAGTGGACACCACTTCTAGAATAATTCTTTTTTTTGCCTGAAGATTCAGGTTGAAGTAAAAAGTAGAGGTTAGCCGATGCACTTTCATTTCAGTGAATTGCTTCATTAAAAAAGTAAATACTTCAAAAAGGACATTTGAAAGAAGTCAAAACAGTGATCATTTAAAAACATTTTCTTTTATTTTTTCTTTTTAGACTGGCATTTTTTGCCATTATACTTTCATTTTGTTTCCTTTGATTTTAATATCAAAAAGAAAAGGAGATAAAAAACTTATCTCCAGTCTAAGAAAGCACTTAGCCCAACTCTGTAGGAATGTATGCATATATATATATATATATACACACATTTTTCATTCAAGGTAAATTAGAAAAACCTCACATAAATAGTATTTCTACTTGACCAGCAAAAATAAATCTTTCTTTTCTTCAATTTTATTCATCTTCTCAATCTGAAAGTCAGTTATTTGTACAGGTATCATTTTCACTGTGAAGATGGGAAGCTGTTCTCTAAAACCTGAGTCCATTGTTAGAAATTAAGGCTCAGAGATATGTGAATTTATTTAGCTGGAAACTAAATTAAACACTTTTCCTGCAAAAATAATGGCTGTGAAATATATCCATCCCATTGTTACATCTTCTTTCCCTCTATAAACTACTGACAATGACCATTGGAATCAAATCTCTGCCTGATTTAGGAGGACTGAATTGAACTGAATGGCAATTTTCCTCTACTCCCAAGCATGTTGATCATACCCAGTGTAATGTTCTGAGCAGCAGCTTGTCCTTCTTGTCAGGATGAGATCCCCTGTAATTCAGTACCATAGCAGTATTTCAGGTATGCAGTGAGCTCATTCCAGCTCTTCATCCGTTGAAGTCAACAGATTTACTTAATACTGAGGTCAGATCCGGGACCTCAGTCCCTATATTAGTTGTCTTTTTTGCTAGTGAAAGGATTGGATATTACTTTCTATATCCTGAGTACACCAGCTTTAATCCTGTGAATAGGAACGCATTTGACTGTATCCCCTCTGGTATAAAACACACACCATCATTACCCTGCAGCAGGCACAGTGAAGCATAATTTGAAAGTAATGGTCAAAAGTAACACACTGCCATCAAAACACATAACTGCATGCAGCTTCTTAAGTAGCACAATCCTCTAAAATTAACAAAGGCAAGCTCCTTAATGTTCTCTTTCTCTGTGTTCACATGTTAAAGATCAGCAAAAATGGCCATAATAGTTGAAATGCAAATGATAATTGAAGGTTTATATTTTTAATTTATTTATTCAGTTTAAAAAAGAGTTTTGTCATAATTCATTTGGACCATAATCTAGATTGTGCTAGTTTTTACATGAGAAATATCAGGATGAGACATCATAAATGGATGTGATTTTTCTTCCTATGGAGTTCAGAATGTTAATCTGTATCCAAGCAAGCTGACTTAGGAACAGATATTCCTTCTTTCAGGAGTTTTTCTACAGGTATATTAATAAAAAGAGACTAACTTCCTTGGTTAGTTGATTCAGAGCAAATGCACTTCTGTGGCAAAAAGCAAATGCCTAGGGGAGGTTGGGGAGGGGTTCTGGAGGCACATTCACATCCTAAATAAGTCACATAATAGTTACATCCCTCAGTTGCCATATATATAGAATGGTGAAATAATCACGCCTACTTCAAAAAGGAGCACACAGATGTGCTGTATTTTATAAAGTCAGAGGAAGAAAATATGTTACAGCATACAGGCAAGAGACTGAATATCAAAACCAGGTATACACTGTCTTTTGCTGGTTAGGCTCTGATCAGAAATGGAGGATGGGAGGAAGCTAACCTATGAAATGATGCATTTCCTGTCAAGCCAAGTTTTTCTAAGGTGTAGACACTTCAAACAGATCATCTGTCTAGGGTGGACAACTTGGTGGCAGACTCTAAAATCTTCCTGTCTTTTTTCATATCTATAAATAGGTATACTCAGAGGAGAAAGACTATCACCACTCATGACATCCCATCTTATGCCATGTAGGACCTAAGCTGAGCCGCCAATGCTCTACCTACAATGTCAGTTCAAGCTGGGAGAAACCAGCACTTCCACCAGAAAAGGTGGTTCTCACCTTTCTCCCAACTCTGGCTTCTCACTCCTGCTCCACGCGTGGTCCTTGTCCCTACAGCTCTACAAGCATTTGGGTGACTGTGCTGTGAATCAGAGTGAGGCACTGATCAGGTGAAAAGATTTTAGAAAAGGCTAATTTCCCTGTCCCCAGCTTAGTTTTCTGCCAATTTGTTAAGCTGAATTTATTCACAAGGGTTTAGCATTTATGTAATCATACAGTAGGAAATTCGGTGAAAGAAAGAGAGAAAAATGGGAGAAGCATCACATCTTAAGAAAGTTAAGTTCCCTCTCAATATTCTGTCTTTCAGATTTGTAATTCAGCCATCCCAGTTTGGTGTGATGAATCTGAACTTCAATATCCACACAAAACCACTTTCTTCTCCTTGAATATTTGTAAAGGCTACAAAAGCCATCATCCATGTCTATGGATGGGCAGTGTGTATAGATAGAACATAGTTTATACGTACACACACACACAGACATAAATGTTATGCAAGGAGCAACACTGAACATGTTGTTCTCTTCAGCTCCTAATTTGGCCCAAGCAATAATTTTTTGGTTTTTTTTCACCAGAGGCACCTTGCAAAACAATGCAAGTGGCAGTTCATCCTTATGAACTGGTACCAGAAGCTGAGACAGACACAATGTGAATGACACAAATGCACGACGTGACTTATGCGGAGCCATCAGGTTGCACAATGCTGAGCGGTAGGAGGGGCTACCATCCCCATGCTTCCCTAATTAAGTTAATTAAATTAACTGGCCTATTTGGAGCCCAAAATACATCCAACTTATAAGTTTTATTCTGTCTGAAGATTTATTCATGAGGATATAAATACTAACAGGCAACCCTTCTTTCCGAGCATTTCATATAATGTCTGTGTATGCAGGAGTTGGAGAAGCAAGGGAAAAAAAACATCTCACTGCTTCCTAGGGAACATTTGTGTTCTTTGACTTTGCTTTTACTTCATGTCTTTCTTTCTTTTTCTTTTTTTCTTGAACATCTAAAAATGTTTCACACATCTATTTTGCACATTTACATGCTAGAGGGACATGGAACTCAATGTAAGGTAAAATCTTACCTTTGGTTTTGAGAGAGATGATCAGTGGGTGACACACTTAAGCATGTAAAAGCACCTATCACATTACGTATTTATGATTTTAACGCATGCATGCCATTAATGCAATATAAGCTTAGTATTCCTTCAGAAATACAGGATATGGTATGCATCCTGCTTCCATCGCTTTCCCAATCAAAGGAAAGTAACTTATATTTTCATACCTACATTTCTACCTAATTAGTGAATGAGCAGTGAGAGATTCTTTCCTTTCAGATTTATGCATTAATCATCTAATACTCTGAAGCATGAGATTTGATTCACCAGGTCTCTGAGTGCAGACAAAGACCTGTCTGCACTATACAAGTCTATTTAAGTAAAATCCCCTACTCTCTCTCCAAGCTCATAACTTCATTGCTGAAGTCTTTTCCCAGCAAGAAATCTCTTGTTTGCAGTCTGTATGAATAAACATTTCTAAGAAGACTCAATATACCTGTTCCATACTCTGAGAAGTGTCCATGTGGCCTATCAACACACATGCTTTTCACTATTAGGTCGGAAAGGGTGCTGAAAGCATGACACCATGGAACGGGGATACAGAATAATCCTGACCATGGAACAGGGTCAGGTTCTTTGAAGGAATGAGGTACCATGCTGGGAGGAAGCTAGTGCTTTTTCTAGTCTTCCTATAAAAATATTGATTAATACTGGAATCTGGTTATACAGTTTATACATGCAACAAAATTGTTATTTCTCCGATCATGGAGCCTTCATTCTTCTGTTAACATCTTCTGTGTTCAGGATCCTGCGCTATCATCATAATTATCATCATATCAATTATCATCATAATTGCATCCAGACCTATCCTTACCTTGAAGCTTTTACAGTTAAAAGAAGTGATAATGAAAGGGTGGGAAAGGAAGTGCCTTTGTCCCCATTTTACAGAAGGAGAACTGAAAGAGTAAACCCACCTCATCAGCACTACCTGAAGTCAGTCTTGCAGTCAATATGCAGTTAGGTTTCAGTCCTGAAACATATTAAGAGACTTTACTAAGGTCATACAGAAAGTCTCTGGAAGACCCCCAGTCTTCTACATCCTCTCATAGTGCTCCAGTCAAAGAACACCCTTCCTTTCCCCTGCTAATATTGTTCACTGGGCTAAACCACCTTCAGACAAGTCGCTATGTTCTCTATGCATCACCAAGACTTGTGAGTGTATGCTGACCCAGACCTATCTCACAGCAGCACAAAAAGAACACTTAGTAGTTTTATCCACTTCCTCATTGTTGATATGTCAGGGCAGGGATACAAATTCATTGCAGCTTGTCAGCTGTCTGGCATCTGCTGACAATGTCTGCAGGAAAAGTGAGTGGTTATATTTAAATATCTGTCAGCAAATATGACAAAAGACATGAATACTTCTCTGGGATTTGCAATGACCTTTTCATTTGCCTTGTAGAGTTGTCTTCCTCTGATCAAGAAACTAATTAGATTGCTGCAACTTGCTGTACATCTCTATCACTGCACTGAGGAAATCCATTTCTCCATTTGACAGTGACTCTGCAGGATATCTCCATTCTTCCTAGCAGACTGTGGCTACAAATAGTTACACTTTCTCCATAGCTTGAGGCCTGGGCTTCATACTGGGAAGGTGATAGCAGACTGACAAACCTTGGTTGTAAGCAATTGCATTGTTTGGCAAAGCTGAATTACCTTGGAAGCTCATCATCTTGAGCTTCCACAGTCCATTGGTACAGTCCTGTAACGGGCCCCAAGCTGATAGCTCTTGAAAGTAGGCTGGAGGAGTTAAAAGCAGTCACAGGTTTCCATATACCAAGAAGATAACGTTTTCTGATGCTACCACAGGGTATACGTGCATCTGAATTTTCATAAGATCGGAAGGGCACACCTAGAAACAAGCTGGTAAAATGGATCTTTCAGTGACCCCAGCAACCAGCAGTGCTGGTGAGGATGACGCTATTGTCTTTGCAGTGTCACGTAGATGAGCAATAGGACTATGGCATGGCCTATTGTCTCAGTGGATTATTTGCTATTCAATTTCATGATTTGCTGAAGACAACTGGAAAATTAAGGGGGTGCCAGAAGCTTCAGGTGGAGTAATCTCACTTAGACTGGAAAAGAGTTGTAGATTTAAACTCCATCTGTTCACCACAGCGTGTGCCTGAGAGGAGCTCTTTCTTGTGGAATATGCTGCCTCTAGTAATAGCGAGACATCTGACAACAGATACACTAGATAAATATGCCTCCAGATCAAGAGTAAGTTCTTTCTGGAAGTTCTTCTTTGTCTGCTGCAGATTTCACAGTCAAGGGGACCACTAAGGTCTTCAGTTTGTGCTCCTCCATAACACAGGCCCTTGAACTTCATGCTGTTACTCTCTCCCCCAGTAGCTGTGGCCAGCTAAACTCTGCCAGGACAGGGATGCTGCACAGCAAGCAGCTACCTCCAGGGCAGATACAGTGTGAGCCTACTCCCCTCTTCCAGGCCAAGTGACATTGCTCCATCTGAAGCAAGATGAGAAAAGAACCAAAAAATTCAGTTTTGTACAAAGATTTTCTTTACTACTCCATTTAGAGGACTTTTTACTGAGAGAAGTGGGCTGTTCTTATTTATCAGCTCACATGGGAGACTCAGGAGGCCTATTTGTATATAGCTTATATGTGTGCTTAGCAGGGCTGCCCTCTGAAGAAAGGCATCAAGTTTCCTATATTCTAAGTGTCAGTAATACAGTTCCCAGTGCACATTCATCTGGGTCATAAAGCCTCTCTTTGCTTACAATAACTATGAAAGCACTAAGTGTATTAAATTAAAATACTGTTAAAGCAGTTTGTGGGGACTCCTCATAAATAATCATCAAGATCCAACTCCTTGGATGCCACCATATTTCATGCAGTTTTGTTCCTTGCAATCTAGGGAGAAGGCAAGCTTCATAAATATGCACCTTCTCTATTAACAGTAAAAAATCTTGACTTTCAAAGAGACACTTTTCTCCCTTTTTGCAGGCTTCCTACTTCCAAAAGACAAATATATAACTGAGTAGGCCATACTGTCTTGAACCTATGTCTAAATGCAGCTTAGACTGTTTTAGCTTTAAATTCTTAAATGAAACCCAGTGCCTGAATGCTACTTTGTTAGCAATATCACTCTGTTCCCAGTGATGCTGGGAATGGACCTCCAAATGGACCTCCATTTGCCCCATCAGTCCATATCACAGAATCACAGAATCACAGAATCATATAGGTTGGAAAAGACCTTTAAGATCATCGAGTCCAACCATAAACCTAACACTACCAAGACAACTACTATACCATGTCCATAAGCACCTCATCCAAAATCTTTTAAATACTTCCAGGGAAGGCGACTCAACCACTTCCCTGGGCAGCCTGTTCCAGTGCTTGACAACCCTTTCAGTGAAGTAAAATTTCCTAATATCCAGTCTAAACCTCCCCTGGTGCAACTTGAGGCCATTTCCTCTTGTCCTATCACTTGTTACCTGGGAGAAGAGACCGACCCCCACCTCTCTACACCCTCCTTTCAGGTAGCTGTAGAGAGCAATAAGGTCTCCCCTCAGCCTCCTTTTCTCCAGGCTAAACAACCCCAGTTCCCTCAGCCGCTCCTCATAAGACTTGTGCTCCAGACCCTTCACCAGCTTCGTTGCCCTTCTCTGGACTCGCTCCAGCACCTCAATGTCTCTCTTGTAGTGGGGGGCCCAAAACTGAACACAGTATTCGAGGTGCGGCCTCACCAGTGCCGAGTACAGGGGCACGATCACTTCCCTAGTCCTGCTGGCCACGCTATTTTTGATACAAGCCAGGATGTCATTGGCTTTCTTGGCCACCTGGGCACACTGCTGGCTCATATTCAGGCGGCTGTCAACCAACACTCCCAGGTCCTTTTCTGCTGGGCAGCTTTCCAGCCACTCTTCTCCAAGCCTGTAGCATTGCATGGGGTTGCTGTGGCCCAAGTGCAGGACCTGACACTTAGCCTTGTTAAACCCCATGCAATTTACCTCAGCCCATCGATCCAGCCTGTCCAGACCCCTCTGCAGAGCCTTCCTACCCCCAAGCAGATCAACACTCCCGCACAACTTGGTGTCATCTGCAAACTTACTGAGGGTGCACTCGATCCCTTCATCCAGATGACCTCTTCTTATGACCAGGGTTTTGGGGTCCCCACAATAAAGTGAGGGAATGAAGGTGTCTCCCCCCACTGCGTGCTCAGTGCCTGTCTGCCAGCCCTCCTCCCCTTGCTTCACACCCAAGTGTGAGTGTGATGGATAGATAGATAGACAGACAGACTGACTGATGCATAGATACTCTCTCCCATGCTTCAAAAACCTTCATCTTCTCAGATGAGAAAGTATTACTGACTGTCTAAAAGGAGGGGGGAAAGTACTTTGTGAAAGACTTTAAAAGGAGATATGTGTTTCCAGAATGCCTTCGTTTAATCCTTCAGTGTTTTGTCACTTATCCCTATATTTAAAGGACTAAAAATTATGATTCCATGGGAAATTAGACCTAAATTACATGCCAGTGGAAATCAGTATGCAACCAGCCTTAACTATAATGCTTCCTGCATGCTCCAATATTGTTTATACTGCATATAGATACTTAATTTAGTCCTTATCCTCTTTTAATGGAGACATTGTCCCCACTGTTAGCTGGTATTGTAAACAGAAAAAAATTGAAACTTCTCATTAAAATGTTTTTGGTTTGGTTTGGTTTAGTTTAATTTTGTATGTTTTTTTTTTTCCTTTTTCTCCTCTCCCTGTAAATTGTGTTCTGGTTTATGGAGAAAAAAGTTAACTTTCTGAAGTTGAGGTACTCTTTATATGCCTAAATTGTAATATTACTCTAAATTTCTCCTTTTACTTCTGCACTTCCCTTTACTTGGCAGATGGAAGAGAAGGAAGTGAAGGGGGAGGAGAGGTAAAAATACTTCAAAATATCCCCAGGAAACAAACATGTTTATTCTCTGAAACTTTAAAACCTTCAAAAACATTTTTGCTAATAATTTCTAATGCACAAAAGCTATTTACATTACACCTATCAAACCACCTCATCAATTTCAGAAATTATTGATTATTTTCCAGGACAGCTCTGATTCAGAAGTCCCCAGGCCATGAATTCTAAGGGCTGCGGGATGTTTTCATGCCATTATATACCACAGAGCCCTCACATCTTCTGAGGTCATTACATTGGTTTTGTAAATGCAAAAACATTGCCACACTGGCATTCCTAATCTGGATCTGCCCAATGGCCCAGCCCTCTCTGACCAACCGTGAACAGAACCAGCCGCTCCCAATAGCAGAAGCAAAAAGTCAGCTTCTGAAATAACCTACCCAGCATGAATGCTCCTGCCTAGCCACCATTAGTTAGTTATTCTACTGTAACAATTTAAAAAAGCACATAATGAAGAATGGGCCAAATGACTTTAAGAATGCTTCATCACTAAAAGGTCTCATTTAGTCAGCTGCAGCTGAGCAATACAGGTGATCAACGAAAGCACCACAAATGAATGAATTCACAGTACAATACGACACAAATACAATACAAAGTAGTTAATTTCCTTTCCTATAAATTCTTGCTGGATCACTTTGAAAAGCAAGATGTGTCAGACCAGAAAATGACCATGGTATCATTACCCAAAGGAGTAGGCATGTCTATGTGGTTATGATCATATTCTAATAATTTCCCAATAGTCATAAAGCTGAGCATAGGGATCTCTGATAGATGGGTTTAATGGACTGACACTGATCAAAGAGAGAATGTGAGTTAGGTATTATGAGCATGGGTCTAACTGAGATTCATTAGAGGATGCAATAGTCTCACGAGTAGACGCTCCATCAAACTTAAAGGCTAGAGAGAAGCACTGAACTGTTCAAATGCTCTACTGGTGAGTGAACAGATGCACAGGAATGGAAGGAAATATCCAGGTTATTCAGTGCATCCAGACTTCAGTTGAGGGCAACAGGCATTTAGGATGAGAATTAACTCCAGATCAAGGCATTTAAGTAAGAGATATCTACATCTGGATGCCTACAGTGGGGCTGGGTGTTTAAACAGCTACTACAGTCAGTGGAGACTCAGGTCTCCCTAAGGCAGACAGTGGCTGGTGAGCTGAATGAACAGCTCTCCAGCCCCCATGACAAGTTCTTTACTGACTATCCTGGCAGGTCAGACACCAGCTCACACCTAGATATGTAGGATAAAGTTCTTAATCCTCAACTGAATTCCAGCTCTTTCCTAAGAGGAGCTGTCATTCTGTGAACATCATTGAACAACCAGTAAAACAAACACCATGTGCTCCCATAAATCCACACTGTAAAAGACATGTACTTTACAAGGAGAGTAATGGTTCAATTTAGTGTTCTGAATGAATGCATGTAGAGCCATTTGAGATGTCCCGAGCTATCCAACGCACGCACACAGGTTTGGCAGATACGACACAGGACTCACAGAAGAGCAGTGACATTCTAGAACAATAGCTGCAGACCAGGCATGATACCCTGGGATATTTTAAATGGCACCAGATTCCTATGCTTAGACAACAAAATTGAGCTCTTAGTGACCTCCTAAGCAAGAACTGAACTCCAAATTTCTTTATATGGTGTCTAGCACAGCAGTGTTCTCTGAGCATTGTAACCTGCAACACAATTATTGCCAAAAGTGCCACTTCTGGTTTCTGTACTGCGGGACCATAGTCCTTCCCATGGTACATCACGTCCAAGCTGGTAAGGATGAGGATCCTTGATTTCCACAAGCGATCTCAACTTAACATCCACAAAGAGTGCATATAATCTCTTCAGGGCTGCTTTTTGGTCTTTAAAATATGGTTTAGGTCAACTTATACCAACACTTGTTCAGGTGAAAATCAAAAAGACAAAGAGAAAATTCAAAAGAGAAACAAAAATACACATGGCTGAATTACCTTGCTCCACTTCCAGGTTTCTTGATCAAAGGTGTGTTACCTAGTTTCATTCTGGATCTCAGCAGACACGTGTTTAATTAAAATCACTACTGATAGATGAAAAAACCCCATCCTTTCAAATCCAGAAAAAAAAGTAGAGGTCCATTTGTAGAGTCCAGGAAAGCCAGAAGAAAGTATGGTGAAGATTAGAAAGTCAGATCTCCACCTGATCTTTTAGTTTAATTTCCCAATATGGAATACTGCTGTCTTTTATTAGTGCTTAATTCATCTGTTGATAAGGAATCATTCTTTATATTTCAGGTAAGGGAAATACAATAAGTTTAATCTATTCAGACTTCAGAACTGCGTTTGATATGGTGCAGCATGGGAATATAGTAGTTACACTGCAGAAAATCGTTATTAATAGAATAACTACAAGGCAAGTCATGATTAGAGAAGAGATTACAACAGCATGTGCTAAAATGAGAAATATTTAGCTGAAGGGAAGTTATTTGTGGAATTCCCTAGAACTGGCATCAGAATGATATTTCTTCAGAAATTTAACATAAAAGACAGTGCTAATGAAATTTGCTATGACACAGAGTTAGAGGCACTAGATAAAATTAAAGAAAATCTGAATATTACATAGTATGAATGAGATTACATTAAAGGTCTGGATTAATTGAAATCAGAGGACTAAAGTTCAAGGACATGTTCCTGGAAACTATAGTCAATGTTCATTATAGAATATAAGTCATATTTATTCTCGCATCCTCATTAGGAAATGACAGAGGAAAAGTAATATTTCGGTAAATGAGTCAACAATAGGACGACCAAGAGCCACTGGGGTGATGTGACCAAGAAAAAGGCAAATATTAATTTGCATATGTAAAATGAGATTCCTCCAGGAGAAACACAGGGAAGTATTCAATGTCTCTGGAAAAGACATTACTGCATAGACTTACATCAGCTGGATCCCAGAAACATCATTTGCACTGGACTACAGGTACAGAATGGAGATGGGAATGAGCAGAGGAATGCAGAAGTAGTTGTAAGAGAGGAGGTTATAAAGACAGTGGAGAGACTAAGTTCACTTTGCTACATCTGGTGGAACAAAGTCCAAGAGGAGGTAAAATAATTCCTCTGAGATAAACACCTGGGACAGTCATAGACTCATTTGTTGGAAGGCATCACTGGCCATCCTCTTGTCCAGCCCCATCTTAAGTCAGTACTGTTACCATCAGTAGCTGAGGTTAACCATGGCTCTGTACAAACAAGTCTTAAAAAACTTTTAGGATGGGGATTCCACACCTTCTCTAGTGGTCATTGCCAATACACTCAGGAAAATACTTTCCTAATGTCCAGCCTGAACCTTTCCAGCTGCAGTTTATGACCATTTTCCATTGTTATGTTCTTTGGCAGTACCAAGAGCATTTACAGATCACCTCTGTCTCGGACAAAGATGAAATATTTCCACTAAGGAAGGTGTAGTCCTAAACAGATAAATATAAAACTGTCCTGAGTAACTCAAAATTAGAGGAACTTTTTCTCCATTACTGGACTGGGGCTCTGGAGCAGATTTTGGTCAGGGAAACTGGGAATCAGAGGAAGGCAAGACAGTCAGTCAACTTTAAGGTGAAGCTTTAATACATTTCTGAATTTCTTAATCTCTTTGTTAAGATGTGGAAGAGTCTTGGATTCTGTGATTTCTTTCCAGCTCTCTCTTCTGCAGTCACAAGTTTCTCCTCTAATTTTCCCCATCTAATAGAGCAAGGACTTTGCAAGGGTTTGCACCTTTCCCATTGGGTGCAACAGGAAATGCTTATATTGCCAATTATTGTTAGTAAATTTAACATAGTCCAAGTACTGTTTGCTAGAAGTCCCACTAACCAACTAGACCATGAGTCTGCCAGGGATACACAGGAGTACAGAGGTAAATCGGTATCAGAAGGCTGGACTGGATCACTGTTACTCACAGTAAATAGTCCCCTGGAATTCCTCACAAACCTTTTGTGGAGATAAACACTCATTGTGAGAACAGATTCTTTTGCAAGGATATTTTCTACAAAGCCGAGAAGTTTCTTAATATCAGTCATAAAATGCACACAGAATTCCTTTAACAGACAGGGATATGATTGTTTCTAGGAATGATTTTTTTTCATGGGTGACCTTGTACAGTATTATTCAAGACAAGCTTTTTCAGCACTGAAATAGAGTTATAAACATGTCTGAGCTTTATATATATATAGGTATTACAAAAAATAATAATTCTGATGATGGCTTGCAATGGGAAGAAAATCAACTTTGATTACTTGCCAAATGCTACTGGAGTATTATAAGCCATGGAAGTTATTTCTTCATAGCAAATTTCCTCATTTTATTGGCTCTCAGGAAAGAAATTCATGTTTTTAGGCACTCTCCTTTTCCTGCTTCTCTTTCTTTTCAGTCTCCTCTTTATGTCTGGCACTAAAACGCTCTCTTTTTGGAGCCATTATTTTATTAATGCATGATTATGCATTTGCGACACTACTTTCCTCGGCTTCTGTCTGAATACCTTTATTCAAGTTTCTTTCTCACGTTTTGAAATTACAATATAGAACTGAAAAAGAACAGTTCTTGCATTTTTCTCCTTCAAGAAATAAAATAAATAAATAAATAGGTCAGACAACACTGTGTACAGGTGTTCCTGTATGAAACAATTGATATTATTATATAAAAGGAAATGGAATGAGATGAGTTTTGCTGAATCCCTTAGGGAAATCATTCAATATGCACTCTTATCAAAGTCTAATAATGGCCAGGCTGCTGCTTGTTTGCTTTGATGAAGCTGATAATAACAGAAATCTACATTTATTTGCATTTTTTCTGCTAGAATTCACTGAGGCGTCTCCAAATGTAATTTTAAAGTATTAATCTAACACATGTAGATTTTCGAATTGCATTAAGTAGAAAGAGATCAGACACAAACTTCAGAGATCAGAAGCAAAGTTCTTCTGGGGGCTGTGCTTGACCACCATGACCACTAGTGTACGTGCTTTCTGAGAGTCACCAAACATGAGTATTCCCTCACTTTTTAAAGTACCTAGTCAGAGATAGTCAATGCACCAAGGGTGCACCGAGTGTAGGGACAAAGAGTGAATCTACTGAGAGTAATGCTTTTGCAGCTTTATTGAGGCAACCTATGAAGATGTAGTAAGGAGGTACAGAGACCTGGAAGTTAACAAGGAATCTGTCATAACTCCCTTTTCCAGGATCATGTCTCTGGCTAGAGATATAGTTACTTCACTAATGCCTAAAGCTCAGAATTCAGGTATAGGCTCACAACTTAAGTTTCCAAAGGTCTGATGTAGGAGACAGAAGACTGTATTAGACACCAAGTTCTGGTTCAAGCCCTATCATCAACTAGCAACTGATGTGACTACTGCCAAGATCTGAAAGAATTGGAAGCAAACATTTATGTCCTAATTTTCTCTACTTTGCATATCCTGGTTCTCTGTTTGAAAAATGTAACATTCTGAACAATGAAGGAAGCTGATTTCATTGTTGCAATGGATGTGACAAAAATTATGGAAATTTTCTGGTTTGGAAAACCCCTGTTCCCACCAGAATGCCAAGGCGTTTGAACACTTCTGCTCAGACTTTAAGATGGCTTCAAAGACAGACTGTAAAAGAAACTAGGCCTCACCACTCTGCAACTGCCACAGTCACATCCTTCTTACCAAGAATTCAGCATAATATTTTTGATAATCTGCATCATCAATTCTTTCTTCCAATACTTTCTTTTATTTACTATAAATCTTTCCTTGTCACGCAGTTATTGGCTGCAACAAGGTAACAGCTACTCATGCTAACTCAACATGCTTTATTCCATTACTCCAGTGAGGACTCTATATTGACTCAGTTCTCTTTCTGTCAAGAGCACCAGACAAACTTAGTGGCTTCCAAAAACTTCCCCAATCAATATCTTCTAAGGTCCCTGACGTGCTATAATCTGAATCAAGGTCTGTGAAGCAAAACTGAAAATGAGCTTAGCAGGGTTTAGCTGCAGCCTGTTATCTGTCACAGGAGGGTTTGGGTTTTTCTGCATGTTTTTGGGTTTTTTCTTTTTTTGTGGCTCTTTGTTTGTTTGTTTTTTACTAACTTTCACTTCTCAAAAGTCAGCTTCTGTTTCTGAATCTGCAAGCTGTAGTCATGCACCAGGTAGGCACCACTCAAGCTTTGATCTGAATAATCAAATAGTTCTGATTTCTTCACTTCTCCCAGAAACAAAAGATGCATCTAGGCTGAAAGGATCTTGTTTTATTTGTTTAACTTGATTCTTCTCCTTTGTCACAATTTGAAATAACTGTTGGAACAGAGAGATATTTGCTGGTACAGTGACGCAGCTTTCCAAGGCAAAGACAAATTTCAACTGATTTTTTTTTTATCCCTCAAGGAATGGATTCATTCATTTTAAGACCTGATCAAGGAGCTTCCTTGTGGCATTGTATTATTTGTATCCAATCCACTAGCCAGAGCTGACAAAACCAATTAAATATTAGTAAAGGCAAAAAATTTTCCAATCAGAAAAGCCACTCTGCTGGTATACGTTTTTATTAACACAAGTACAACTTGAGAATGTATTCACAATGGAATTATTTTTTTATTTTTACACACATAGTTAAGAGAGGACCACTGAGCTCATGAACATTTAGGCTCAATATTATTATTTGGTGAGATAACCATATTTATATTTTGCCATTGCTATGATCCCTGGGAAATGCATTTTAGGTATTGCTGAATTATCTCTGGAGCACACAAAGAACCACTGGGAAATTCTCCCATATAATCTCTAAAGTTTGCCTTTATTCCCTGGGTATGTGTAAGTCATCTTGCATTATCGGATGGGAGATGGCAGTATTCTGTTTCCTCTCTGTCTGGTGCAGATCATTTTGCATAAGTTAAATTATGTAGTCTGTACATGTAATTGTTCACACACATAAAGTAAACCAAGGAGTGATGCTTTCTGACCTGTGTATACTATAGGCAGCCAGAGCAGAATACAAGGACACCCTCACATTCCTTACTCTGAAATATAGGTTCTGTGGCTTTAATAGGAAAGGAGTCATGGACGTTCATCCAGGACTCAACAGATAAGTTTCCATCTCCTTTGAGAGCTAGGAAAGAATCATGTAGTCCATATTGTCTTTTCTTGAAAAATCTAAATTTGGTGAATTTTTTTCAAAATTTTCAAAATTTGAAATTTCAATTTTTTCAATTTGTTCAAAGCAAAAAGCCATTTGACACCAGTCTTTCAAGGAAGGTTATGAAGTTAGAAATTGCCATTTTTATATTTCAGAAATGAGAATTTCTAGG
Organism: Mycteria americana; assembly: GCF_035582795.1. Taxonomy (NCBI): domain Eukaryota; kingdom Metazoa; phylum Chordata; class Aves; order Ciconiiformes; family Ciconiidae; genus Mycteria; species Mycteria americana. Next base: position 13,723,585 of record NC_134370.1, read on the forward strand.
GATTCTTCTGTCCGAAGCTATTTTGATTTTGGTAATTACTTGCATTTTTATAATGCAATAAGTTGGAAACAGAATTTCAGACTCCAAAATAATTAGAACAAAACTTTTTATTGAGCATAATTTTTTTTTAATAGATTTATAAAAAAAAAAAAGAAGATGCCATTTTTGTTGTCCAGTCCAGTACCAGGTCAGGATATAACCATGGTCATGAGCAAAAAGACAAATTGTCACCTGGCTCACATGAATTAGAAAGCCTTTTCTCTCTTCTACCCCGTCCTTCAGAATAAAATTAAATATGGTGGAAAAAAGAAAGAATCTTGCAACACTATTGCTGGGTACTGGCTATAAATAAATATAAAACTTGACCATCTGTCGTGGTTTAGCCCCAGCCGGCAACTAAGCACCACGCAGCCGCTCGCTCACTCCCCCTCGGTGGGATGGGGGAGAGAATCGGAAGAGCAAAAGTAAGAAAACTTGAGGGTTGAGATAAAAACAGTTTAATAGGGAAAGCAAAAGCCGCGCACACAAGCAAAGCAAAACAAGGAATTCATTCGCTACTTCCCATGAGGGGGCAGGTGTTCAGCCATCTCCAGGAAAGCAGGGCTCCATCATGTGTAACGGTTACTTGGGAAGACAAACGCCATCACTCCAAATGTCCCCCCTTCCTTCTTCTTCCCCAGTTTATATACTGAGCATGACGTCATGTGGTATGGAATAGCCCTTTGGTCAGTTTGGATCAACTGTCCTGGCTGTGCCCCCTCCCAACTTCTTCTGCACCTGGCAGAGCACGGGAAGCTGAAAAGTCCTTGACTAGTACAGCAGCAACTAAAACATCTCTGTATTATCAACACTGTCTTCAGCACAAATCCAAAACATAGCCCCTATACCAGCCGCTACGAAGAAAATTAACTCTGTCTCAGCTGAAACCAGGACACCATCGCTTTGTTTTTGTGTTGTTTTTTTTAAATTGAACAGTTTCTAAAGTCAGACTGTTTCTGGAAACTTTCTCTTCTGAATCAGGGTTCAAAAATAAAAAACAACTTGGAGCAAATTCGTCAAGAGCAACAAGAAGGAGTATGTATAACAAGTGATACTACTGCAGTCAGTAGGGCTTAAACAAAGCTGAGTGAAGGTGGTGCTATTTCAGTAATGGAGTCTACCCACCTTCCTCTCCTAAGAATAGTTTTAATGGAAAAAAAACCATGTTTAGATTTATATGTGCTGCTTTGTGTGTGGTGTTGTCTGTATTTTGTACATCTGTAGGTGTCACTGGAAATAGCTAATTCATGTGCTGTCTGCCTGAAACCTACTGTAACAAATGTAAGTGTTCTGAAACAAATGTTATGGCTGTAATATAAATCCTGGTTGATGGGTTTTAGTAATAGAAACACAGAACAGAGAGGGTGTTGCCAGCTGCAAGCCCAGCTTCTGATAAAAACTTCAACGGCTGACTTTATTCGTGTTCAAAGTGAAGAGATTTTAACAGCAACCAGAATTAGCCACATGGAACTCATCTTTAGGTTCAGTCTAGGTGAGATACTAAGGAAGATGCGCACTGAGTCTAGTTTTAGTGATATGGGACAGCAGGAGCTGATGTGTTACCTAAGGTGTTACCCCAGGCAGAAGTTCAGGGAATGTAAAGAGTGGGTCTTACCACCAACTCATCTTCCAGTTGCTCTCCCAGGTGCCCCATCTCCTTTTTCCCCTTTCTTCTCCCCCTTCCCCATGCAGATGTCTCATGAAAGCTTTAATAGGGATTTATAAACACTCAGCTTGTTAGAGGCACAATTGTGAACATAATGAAACCATTCCTTTACAACATCAGCTAATATATCTGCATGGATTTAACAGGGAAGGTCTGTGAAAGGGAATGTTGTTCTTTTTTGGAAACGCACAGTGAAGACAACACTTCTTCAGCATGGAAAGCTAGGGAGGTGGATGTGGAAGGAGCCACAGCGATCAAACAGGCGCTTTTATTCAAGTCCGTAACTCACAATCCAGAAGGATGTGATAATAGCTAAAAAATACTGGTACATTATAGGCTGGACCCATCCTTAGTGTTAAAGCAAATAATAACATTTTGTTGCCTTTGTTATAGATTACAAAAACTGAGCTGAGGATTCCTATTCTCACCCCGGACACTTAAAGTCAAAGCTGCCTATTTCTCACTAAAATCTGCCTGTTCCAAGAGGACTGCCAGGGAATGTTTTTCGTTGCTTGCCTGAAGGCTGAGGCACCAAACATTAGTGTCAAGTTGAGAATTCATATCCCAGTTCCCAAGTTGCCTTCGCTGGCCACGTAGTGGGAGCATGTGGAAGGAGAGTATGGTTGGTAGGGTGGGCTGCAAAGGGTTTTCCACTGGAGGAGCACTGCCTGCCCCAGTTCCTAGTGTGAGAAAGAAGAGCACTGGTCAGCAAACTACCAGTCTTTATCTTTTGTCTCTCCCATTTTGGGGCCAAGTCTTGTAGGTCCCTCACCTTAGAGGCTCTTATTTGCCATGGATATTTGATAACTATCCCTTGGCTGCAATGAATAATGAAACTGTGGATTGTAGGCATATACAGGGAATTTTTAATGCCAGTTTCTACACAGTATGGGTGAGTTTCATTTCACTTAGCTGAAAGTTAGATGCTTAGGCTGCAGTGTTATCCACAGCAAAACACAGGCATCTCCAGAGGGCCATTTCTGCCATTTGTTTTAAGTATCTATTGTAGGGTGGAACCAATCTCTTGCTGGTGCTACCAATTGCTCTACTGACTACGTATGATGGTACGTACAAGACTTCCTTAAGCTAGATGTCTAACTTTTAGGCAGATAGTTCCAACTCAATGTCATTGTTATTTTTCTAAATGCTCCAGTAGAGATTGTAAAGCAGTTTCACATATCTATCATCTCCCACCACATTTATACAAAAAAGGGCAGTCGTGCATTTTCAAGATGTCCTGGTTTCAGCTGAGATAGAGTTAATTTTCTTCATCGTAGCTAGTATGAGGCTATGTTTTGGATTTCTGCTGAAAACAGTGTTGATAATACAGGGATGTTTTAGTTGTTGCTAAGCAGTGCTTATACTATATCAAGGACTTTTCAGCTTCCCATGCTCTGCCAGGTGCACAAGAAGATGGGAGGGGGCACAGCTGGGACAGCTGACCCAAACTGACCAAAGGGCTATTCCATACCATATGGCGTCATGCTCAGTATATAAAGCTGAGGAAGAAGAAGGAAGGGGGGGATTTTCGGAGTTATGGCGTTTGTCTTCCCAAGTCACCGTTACGCGTGATGGAGCCCTGCTTTCCTGGAGATGGCTGAACACCTGCCTGCCCATGGGAAGTGGTGAACGAATTCCTTGGTTTGCTTTGCTTGTGTGCGCAGCTTTTGCTTTCCCTATTAAACTGTCTTTATCTCAACCCACGAGTTTTCTCATTTTTACTCTTCTGGTTCTCTCCCCCATCCCACCGGGGGGAGTGAGCGAGCGGCTGTGTGGTGCTTAGCTGCCGGCTGGGGCTAAACCACGACACAAGATAATTCCTTCCTCATTTCCCCAAGAATGGCAAAAGGTCCCTTTAAGGTAGCCAATAAAAAGTACAGACAAAGGAGAGAGAAAGTGTGTGGGTTGATTGAGTGGGAAATAGAAACATATTTTATTCATTTCTTCTAGTGTTTCCAAGCTCCCCATAGGATTTTCTGTTCATACTTTCTTTGGTGAAGGCTTAGAAATCTATTTAGCCACTGTCAGATACCATGGACTAAAAAAGATACATTCTTGTGGTTATGATTAATTCCTCCCATATAATCAACCATTTTCCCTTGTTTGCTGAGAGGAATGGACTATCATATGTTGACTGAAAAAGCACATTGTAATTTTTTTGTAGTTGCTGCTTTGATTTGTGTTGATTTCTCTTCTCTAAGACTGGCATATATATTGTATATGTGTACACATAACTTGACAGCCTTTGTCTGACTTGGAAACAAATGTTTGATTGTTGCTCCAACAGTTTGTGGGACAGAAATTCAAGTGGCATAAATCAGGTTAGCTTCACAGACTGCAAAAAAAACCCCAGTTCTGGTATATAGAATTAAAATATATAAAGTTATACATCTTGGACCTTGATCCTTTCTCTCTTTTTTTGGTCTTTTTTAAGAAAAGCAACACAATTCAGCACAGGCAGAGTTACTTTTCTGAATACCTGTTTACAAGGACACACTCGACAGCAGCAACTGACTTGTTCCAACTGAATCACTGCCTGGAGCAGATAAGATATATTGAATTTTTAATTGTATTTCATCATGAATACAGCTGTTTTGCATCAGTCACTATAGAAGCCCCATTTAACTATTCTCTGCTGGTTTCCAGACAAGAGGAACCTCAAATTTAATTAGAAGTGTGAGATGCAGCCAAGAATTTGATAACTAACAGCAATTCTGATGGAACTAAAAACCCAAAAAGGATGAACAGCGAGAGATAAGATTGCTTTTAAATAGAGGTAGTAAATGTATTTTGCTTTTGGGGCTGAGAGATGCAAAGGTAAATGCCATCTCCACATACAATTCCCAAGTTAGTCTGCATGGTGGCAATATAATTTCAGTCATCTTGAGGCACCTTCTCTTCAAATTCCTGCCACATCATGAAGTGAAATGGAAGTTTCTTTGGATAGCTGATAAAATACTAGGGATGTGATCTCACTTGATATGGTGACTCAGTGATCATGACATTCAAATCTTAAATATGCTACGGAAATGTGCACAAGGAATATTTTAGCTATTTAGCAGTTGTTAAATTTAGGTAGAGGCTGGCAGAGTAGAAGGTGAAGAGCTTATGGGAAAGCAAGAGTGTCAAAACTTGAGGAAGAACTGACTTTTCCAGGAAAAATAAGCTTTATAAATAAATAAATAAAAATTTTCTGGCAAGCATCATAAAGATCAGTGATAATAGCTAGCTGAAATAGTGATCTTAATCTTAGAGATAATTTTTCCTTGCACACAGGTGTACCTGAACTTGGTGTTTACCATCTAACTTGGGAGTTGATGGACATGGAGTCACACCACCAGCACACCAGCAGACACCGTACAAACCCTTTGGGGCTCCTTGATGTGGAGTCAGAAATCTGGTCCACTCTGCAGCCTGTGTTGTCATGGCTACTGGTACCTTCGTAGTCAGATTACAATTAACTTGGGTATCTAAAGATCTAAACCGCTGTAAAATTAAGGTTTTCATAGTAGGCACAGTCTTCAAACTCCCCAAAATAAAACCTCCCTATTTCCTGGAAATTAGCTTTTTTTGGTGACATCCTAATCCAGGGGAGTGGCTAGAATCCAGTCATCCTCCCTTTGAAAAAGGCTCTATGCGGTTGACAAAATTAGCAGTGCTATCCCTGCTGCTGGAGGGTGGGGAACAAAAAGAAAAGGTTGCCTGTGATTCAATATGTGGTTTCTAAATAAACACTAACACCATTGGCATTAGGGAACCCATCTGGTTCTTTATCTCTTTACCACTACAGAATCTATGATATGTGATTGTAACAGGTGTTTCATGTCTACAATGATATGCTACATTATTAAGCCAAGAGGGTCATTAAACTGAGTTGTATGCAGATTTTCAGTCAATAACTGCAAGATCATCAACATATAACCTTAGGGTTATAGAAACCCATTTCATCCCTCTCCTGACTCAGTAGGTAACTTACACAGCAAACGCTCAGCAAATATCATGAACATCTCCATTAAAGCTTGGTTATGCACAAGTGCCTGTAGGCATCTGTACAACTGTCGGGGCTAACATGTCTTAATGGCTCTTTTGCCAGAAGCACTTCTCACGTTTAGCTGCAACTTGAACTAGTCAAATGCCAGTTGCCTGCCTAGATAAGAATGCGAATTCTCTACTGTTTTAGGTAATAATACTGGATTGCTCTATTCTGTGGCATCTGAGAAATAAACAGGAGCCTTCATTTGAGCAAGGCGTCTTCATTTTTTATTATTATTATTATTTCTATATTCTTTTCCTCTTTGCCTTTAATCAACACCTCAGGACAAAGGGCTTTTCACATGTAGCTCCCTTCATTGCACTTCTATTCACACAGTATTCTTTCATACTGGAACTGCATACGAACACATTTTAGTAACATAGATTTCCACGAATACTTATATTTTTGGCTCCCTTTGAGTTGAAAGATGTCTATTTTCCATTTCTAAATATCATATAAGAAGCTGAACGTTTTGTTTTGTCTCTGAAGAATGAGTGACAGAGTAATGAGCCCCAGAGTGAAGCAGTTTTTATTGAAGGATAATATTTCTTTATTGAAAATTTTAACAAAAAAAAAAGAAAAAAAGAGAATGGCTTGAGTATTTCAGAGATCAATTTGAAGTCTTTAATTAAAATGTATCTCCTTATTTAGCAGGATCCTTGGGATTCCTACCCATAAATTTTCATTGTAAATTTTCATAAATGCAACAATATTATGGGCAGAGTTGTTGGGAAGTCTAAGGAGAATGGCTACATAATATTTAAGGACACTATATTCAGTCCAAGCAAGTGGTGTTAAATTCATGTGGAAAGCATGAACACTCTGTGAGTTAAAGATGGGTCCCAGTCAAATACTTGAATAAAACATTCACTTGTAAGTACATTAGTATGTCTGTGTGCATGTATGTACTGGACATATCAGTATTGCTAAAAAGGACAGACAAAAAATAATCGTACTTTTGTCCTCAGCTACTCAAAATTATTCCTTCCATATTTGAATTGTTTGCTGGAAAAAACAACAATGTTTTTGGATCCACCTTGCAATAGTACCTCGGTTTACTAACATCTTAAGAAAGCCATTGATTTTTGCAAAACGTTCATGGTCTGAATGTATGTGAGGTTGCATAGACTTTCACAAGGATGGATATCAGTATAGAAATGCCTAATCATTTTAGCCCTGAATATGAACTGCACCTTGAGCCTAAGGCTGGCTTTTTTTTTTGGCAGGAAAGAACAGGCGTAAACACTGGGAGCTTCTGGAGAAAGATGAGACAGTAAAATTATGCATGCATATTTCAAATCTATAGTGATAACATGTACAAGCAGCTGCAAGACTCTTATGCACATTTCTGATTAATTTAGCAGACATGTAATTCCTAAAGGTGTTTTCTTTACTAATTTAAGAACTCAAAATGCTAATAATACCAGTGAGAGAAAGGAAGAGAAGAAAAAAAAAATGTTAGGGGAGAAGGAATTTTGGAAAGGTCCTAGAAAGAGTTGTTAAAATTACTATTTGTCTACTTACTTAAGACGGGTCAAGGTCAGACATCTGTCCAAGCCAAGTGGGCTTCTGGGGCTAATAGCAGGCTAGCAGATTTGGTAGCCAAAGCAGCAAACATTGCATATGCCTGTCTTTAATTCCCCACTGCAAAATAGCCATGTTCCATCAACAGCCCAGTCAACGGGTTGCAGCTTTAAGCGTAGGTGTATGCACACACCATACAGAGGCAGTTAGGCACTTTTCCCATTTCCTCTCCTGTAGCTGTAGCCATTTAGTTATTATTCTGATGCTCTGCCTTCTGATTGTAAAACAATCACCCGTTAATTCAAAAACACTTGGCTACAAAACTTCGCAGGGTTTTGTTTGAAGGAGAAAGTTTATTTCATGTGTATTATGTACTTTCAGATCATTTGGGGTATAAATGGAAATCTGAAAGACATTCAAAAAATGAATCACTTCTAATCCTGAAACAGAGCTCTTTCTATTCCACCAGGTTGTCCAAACAGTTTAAATCTCTTTGCTTAAGTGGACTTGCCATGATTCAGCTGAGTGGGACTCAGAAAAAAGGTATTTTATGCAAGGTCAACTTTTTGCCCTCAGCGACTCAACTACTCCTAATGCAACCTCATGGGGTTCCTCTAAACTTGTTCAAGTGCCACATCTGTGTTACAGCTAATATATAGTATTGAAGGATCACATTCAGCTTTCATGCCACTGGTGCCCTGCTGCATTGAAACAGGACTTTACCACAGCCTTGAACATCAAGGAAGTGAATCCAAAGTTGTCTCCAGCTGATACTGATTCAAAAAATACATATTTTCAATTCAACAGAGCATTCAGTCCTGTACTTAAGTATTTTCTTGACTCAGAGCACACAACCTCATACCTCTTCAAGACTTTGCTATGTACAAAATAAGTTGCTGTTTTCTAGCCAGCAATTGCCTGGGTCACAATGTCATCCTCTCCTCCACTGGTACATCTTTTTGCCTGTATTTCCTTTCCAAATATCTGGATAATTGACTCTAGGTGGCAGTCTGTTTTGTCAGAATGGCCAGAGCAAGCAAGGATTGTATCTAACTGATCTTTGTTCTGTAGTAGCTCATCCTTCAGAAGAGAGGAGAAGATACATAATTGAAAAAGTGTGGGGAAGGCACCACTTACGTCTTGACTGTGTTGTTCTGAGGTGGCTCCTACCTGGTTATGAAAAAGGGTTTCTAAATAGCACATCTCAAAGCTGTCAAAAATGGCCAGTACCCTGGGGAGAAATTAAGAATTTACAACAAAAAAAGGGATGCTGAGATGGGAAGAGTAGGGAGATCTCCATAATCCCCACCTAGTGTATTGTCTTCTAGATTACACTGTCCCCCCAAAGTACATCAAGCAGATGAATCTGTCATCATGACTGATGGGCAGAGATCAGAGAAGCAGTGCTATTGTTTCACTGCAAAATATTTTTGAATAATTATTTCTATTTTCCCATCTACACTCCCATCTGCACAGAAGCAAATGTCTCTTTAGTGGGCTTTTTCTTGGATGATTCCTTGGTCTCTACGATCTTTCTTGATATCTCCTCCTACTTCTAGCAGGTCTCTTTGGAAGGATCCCATCCCTGTTGTAGACATAGCACTTTCAGGTGGCCTAAACACATTCATGATTTCCTCATCCTGATGCGCAAATTTCTGCATATTCATGTGTGCTGTAGTCATACAGTCACTTTTCATGGAAAAATAAATAAAGCAGCAACAACAGCCACTGCCTAGTCAATAGATAATGTTGGAGCTCTACCAGAAACATTTTACCTACTAGTACCACGTATGTTATTCTGGACTAGTACAGCTGGAGCTTGTGTCTTTCCCACCTTCCTCCATAAGGAAAAATACTAATATCTCTGACCATGAAAACATGGCCAAGACATTGCCTATAAGTGCATTCAAAAAGCATGTGAGTTCAAAGTTACACAGACTTAGTCTTCAAAAGAATGCTCTATGAAGGATGAATTTGTAAAGGAAAGTTTCTCATAGCCTTGGAAATTCGGCCAGCATGTGGGCAGTAAGCCTCTAACTTCAAAGGCTCAGTTTCATCTTTATCTGATCTCAGTAAAAGGAGGGTCAAATCCATCTTACTGAGAGAATTTTCTGGAGCTGTAGAGTCAAGGTAGATGCATGTTTCAAATACTCCATCTAGTAAACAACCCTATCATGCGAACCACTGGGTGTTACTATAGCTGACCAGATTGGAGGTATTTCTATTTATCTGGATGTTTAAAAAGATGATGTTTGGCTAGCTGATGAAAAACTTTGAGTCAAAGTGTATTTAGATGAAAAATTATGGGCAGCATTTCTCCCATGCCTCTTGGAAGAACTGAAATAAGATACTTCCATTTTCTTTACAATTGTCATGTTGTGATTTGCTTTTGAGTGAGATTTTTTCTTCTTTTTTTATTGTTATTTTTCTTTTTGAAGTTGCTGTCTGTCTAAGCAGAGATTGTATTTAAGATCAATAGCATTGGACTAAATGAGCCCCTCTGCTTTGATACTGAAGCTAATCGGCTCTTGTTTGGCTTTTGAAACCTTTCAGGAGTCTTCTCTGCAGTATTATAATGACAGACTCCTTAATATGAAACTTCTAATCTGTTAGAAAGTGGATTTCCTAGGCTTTGTATGACTAACTGGAAAGTTTGTTGGTATATTGCACCAAACTTAGCTACTATCTATTATTTCTCTATGTATTCTGGCTGCAGAAAACAATTCAATTTCAATTCCCAGACATTTTCCAGTACAAACACTGCAAATTCACCAGGACAGAGGTGCCCAAGTGATGTGCCTTCCTTGTTATTGCAAGACCTTTCTTTTGCTGCTCAAGTGCTGTAGCTCCCCAAGTAGTGCCACAACCCCATAACCAAGCCTGCCTGTCCTCTAACCCAGAGTGCAGAAAACTAGAGCACTGCATATCACTGCAGTTTTCAAACAGAAAGATGATTATATCCTGGGCACTTCACACTGGGCACCATTTTTTCTGTAAGAACTCTCAGTGAGACTTGTCCAATATCATGCTGTGAGTCTACAACAGAGCAAGGCACAGACCTCAAGAGACCTGAGTTATGTTCTGCCCCATCTTAATATGCCTCATGTCTTTCCAGCCAGGCTTCTCTTGAGGAGCTCAAAAAGTACTGGTGTATTCACAAGGATGACTGCTTTTCCCTTTTTTCGTTAACTTCCTTTCCCTAGACAGAAGCTTTTACAGGCCCTAGAATTCCCTAGGGTCCTCTCCAAAGTGTATGCTGTTATCAGGAGTTTTTCCTGGGTTACCAGGGTAAAGCCCTTCATTTTTCAGTGCGACATATAGCTTCCCTCTGCAGAGATGTCTCTGGAGTTGCAGGTCAGAAGGAGCAGCCTCTGGTGGGGATTCTCACCATCCCATGCCCAAAATAGGAGGGAATTTGGGGTCAGTTTTCAGGTGGTGGAAATGTACCAAATATGATTCATACCCTATAAATATGATTTGCAATTCAGGTCTTGTTTTTCAGTAGAAAAAGGAAATAAGACTGGGCTGACTTTTGTTAGGAGAGAGCAATACAGTGATAACGTGGTCTTTCAGGGACTGTGAAGGTTGCTTCTTCATCAGCTTTACCTTTGCTCTCCACCCTCTGTACTGACAAAAGTTTTGCCCTTTGCCAGCCAAGGCAAAAAACAGCACAGAAAGGTGATGAAGAGAAATTGATTCTGCAGGCAAGAGTTAAATTATGGTGCCTGGGATTTATTCAGACATCAAGGTCATATATTCCTTGGAGTCCCATGTCTAAATTTGGAGAAGAAATCACTGAGCTGATGAAAGGTCAGGACTGTGCTTTCCATGTCTACTTTTGGAGAGGAAAGTTCTACTTTTTGTGGGTGAGAGCACAGTGTGGTGTTTCATTAAATTCCCCTGAAATTTCAGCCTGTCTCCTTGTCACCACCAGTCAGGTGTGAACAGAGGAGTTGCAGGTGAATTTAAATCCCCTTTCCAAAAGGATGTGGGCTTCCAATCACACTTACAAGATAGTCTGCAAATGACCTGAGAAATCTAATTATCCAGTGAAAACCTAATTGTGAATGTTCACAGCTAACGACTGGACAGCGGTGACTGTCCTTTCTCTCTTTTAGCTCAGATATAACCGGATCTGTTTGGGACTGATGTAAGCTTGGACCTTGAGACTTCCAAGCCGGTAAGACTGAAACACAGTGACGTTGCTGGATCTAAAGGCCTGGAAGCTTCACTTGACTCCTAATCTTCACTTACAGAGGTACAGGTTTTCCTAGCATCGGTTTTGCAAAGATTTCTCAAAGACAACATCACTACTTATTTGTTTATCAAGTTGGCATGCAGGCATGAACAGATTTAATTATATATGTGTATGTATATTTGTGTAATTACCTGTTATGAGAGAATTACTGCAGAAATTACAAGAGAAATGCCTAGCTCTGGAACGACGCAGTCATGCATCCTAAAGTAGTATCACACCAGAATTCAGATTCTTATCCAACTGAAACAAAAAAGAGATTGCTTTGCATCTAGTTATCTGATGGGGTTTGTCCAGTGCACCTTAAGGTTCAGAAATGAGGTTTATTTGAGGAGCAAAAAGAGAAATAAAATTGTAATAGTTTCTAAGTTGTTACAGTTTCCTGGCACACCATATAAGCCAGCTGCTAGGAGTTAATCCCTGAGAAAATCTGAGCTATCTTTGACAAACACCATTTAATTCTTTCAAGGGTCATCCTGTGGCTCTCTACTGCAGGATTTGTCTTTGCTTCTGAAATGCGGATGCCAGAATTCTTCTCCAATTAAGCTGTCACTCCAAAGCAGCACTGTGCTATTGATCTGACAACAGAAAGCCACTGACAGCAGTGACCATGTGTCGGGGGATTCTGCCTGATGTGAGAAGCAGTTGGTATGTCCAGAACGAGGGGCAAATAAACTGCCACAAGCTCCTTTGGCTGCCGGGGTTGGCAGATGCTGCTTCACTGTGACTTTGGTGCTAAGGGGAAGCAGAAGGTTGAAGAGGTTGGGGTCTCTCTCCTGCTTCATCTTTGACCACTGCATTAAGTTAAAAAAGTCACATGACTTCCCTGTGCTTTCACTGTCAAATCAGGCTCACACTGTCATTCTCTCTGTACATTTTGTCTGTACACAACATTTTGGCCCAAAGGACACTGAACATCTTCTCAAGTGATGTTACCCCAATGACAGCAGCAAAGATCACTGTAGTATCTAACATTGCCCCTTCTCACTTCCTTCTTCATTTTGGGATGTCCGGGCTGGCCCTTAACTACAGGTGTGATGCCACTTCAATGAATACTTCGCAGATTGTTTTAATTTCTTAGGTAGTTGAACTCTTCTTAGTTCTTAAGTGTGAATACTGAAGACTTAAGTCACTTCAGGAAGCTATTCTGTCACCTTAGGAAGGCCTTTTTAATGCTAGATTTTATTTTGCTTAGAGTTTTGGATGAATCCTACCTTCCTCTTGAAATACCTATGGAGCTCCTTGCCCAAGGATTTCCCTGGGAAGCCTTTTTTCTGCCTGCTGTCCTCCATCACTTACACATGGTTATTCTGTGTCTTTTGCAAAGAATGCATTGTTGTTATTGCTGTTTTCTTTTTTTTCCTGAGAGTCTTTTTAGGAAAAAATGTAACTTACTATTTCCAGTAACAAGTATTTCCTATTTTCCATTGTATTTCCTGTTTTTCCCCTTAGTAACAAGGGAATAACTCTAGATAATTTGGTTCCTCCTGATTTGTGCTGATTCTTGAGAACAGGCTCAGGCCAAGTTTTTTGACAACTGCAACAACTAATCAGACAGAACAAAGCTGCAACACATGCTGGTAACGTCCTAGTAAATGAGATAAATCTCTTCGTTTCTGAGTTGTGTTTTGTCCTGCTGCTCTGTATTTCCCATGAATCATAAAATCACTAATGAAAAGGATGTTAATAGGCACAGACACTTCCTTGCAGGACGGTAGAGTAACCTGGACAGTAAATGGAATGAGTTTTGTTAGTGTCACTGAGAATTAGCCTAACCAACATCAGCAGTGACTATTAATATTGAAGCCATGACATTTGCAGGTACATTCAATCAAAGCTTCTGGGAAAGGTGTTTATTGCATTTAAAAAGACCTTACTTAATTTTTATGTGGGTGATGATTTCTTAAGCCAGAGACTAATGGACACATGAAGCCTGAAAGGACTGTCAGATTATTCACTATAACTCCCTGTTGGCTAGGCAGAGTTCCTAAATGGACTTTTTTGCTATAGGCTTGAGACAAAAGCCTTATTGCAGAGTATTGGATAAGAACACATTAAGCATTGGAATAAGATGCTATGACTCTGATACCCTGTATTGTCAGCCAATGTATCTTAACCTTCGGAAATCTTCCCAGACTCACTTTCTACATAGCCAGGGCTGGCAATGCTGAATTTATCATGCAATCAGAGCTGTTATGCTCACTGAGGCTCCAGGAATATAAAATAACACTGAATAGAAGGAGCAGCAGGCATCTCTTCTTATGCTCCCCTTTATTGTGGTCCTGGCCAGGATCTGCAATGTGTAAAACATCTCACAAAAATACAGAGGTGTTAGGTGATATTATATCTACACTCCAATTAACATCAATACTTTCTCTTTTTGCTAGCTAACTGTCCAAGAAATTGATTTGATTGCTTTCAAAACTTTCAACAAACTCAGATGATCTGTCAAAGAGATGTATGATCCATTAAAATCCACAATTACATTACTTCAAGCCATAATTAAAAAGTTGGGTCCCCACTCCAGTCCTCAGCCATTGATTTCTAAGGGAAGAACGTTTCAGTGGTGATGTAAACCCCAATGAATCACCAGACTTCAAGCAGAAAAAAAAAATTTAGCTCCTCCCAAACAATCTCATATAATGAGCTTTACTGAGAAAAAAAGGCGGGGGGGGGGGGGGTAGGCAGGGAAGAAAGGTTAAATGATTGTAAATTTGGGTTGCGTTTTTATAACCATTTAGGATTGAAGTCAAGTATAATTTGACATTTTATTGATACTTTCAGTATTTAAAGCTGACAAGTACTACATTAAACTTTACCATGTAAATATGATACGACAACAAAAACCCTCTTGCACTTTGCTTAGGAACTGTTGCAACAAAATGCAAGTAGAAATGCCATGCAAAAAATTATTTGTCTACTTCTGTCCACTAATCCCTCCAAGCTTTCTAAAGCTTTTTTCAGTTACCTGAACAGGCTTTGCTACTTTCTTTTTCCAATTTCCTCTCCATGCTAAGAATTTCATTAAAAAAAAACTGTGATGAAGCCAGCCAATGCTTGTTGCTTGTTTCTTTTTTTTTTTTTTTCAGTAGCTGTTGTATTTGTCCTGATGAAACAAACTGCAGGGCTCCCCCTCTGCTTTGTGGCTCTTTCCTAAGAAAACTGTAAAGGTGTCACCCTTGTTTGAGTACTAGTTGTATCTTCCCATATCTTTATCACATGCTGACTCTCCTGAACAAGAAGAGCAACAGAGAAGTAGTATAGCAATGATAGTGTGCTTGCCATTCTTTGTATTATGCTTCCGTGCCATCTGTACAGTTCTTCATGGTTTTTTTCTGAAGAAGAATGTTTCTGCTGCTCCTTACTACAGAGAAGCCAAGTTTCCACCAGGTTAAAAGAACAGATCTTTGTTAACAGAACAGATTTGCCTTCCACAGGATGAAAAAAATTAATGAATAAATAATACATGATACTTTTGACAATTCAAATGTCTCCTTCAGAAACAAATATCACTTGAAAGTATAAACTTGCCAGGAGTCTAAACACACAAGAGATCAAAAGGTCAAGTACAATACAGAACTGAACAGGTTAAAAGACTAAATCTGTTAAATGAATAGATTTCCTTGCTGATATCATGCCAAGTGGTATTTCATTAAATGCCTTTGAAAAGAAAGACCTCTTAAAAGATATGGAGAAATAAACCTGACAAAAGGACTGATGTGCCCAAGACCGATTTTTGTTACTGTTCATCTAAAAAGAAGCATTGCATGAATATCTGGAATAAACCTCCAGAGAACAGGGTTCACAAACAGAGATCAAAAGAACGTATGAGGTTCAGCAAAGGCCACCGCTGTCCTTAAGCCACTATTTATCTGTGTTATAGGGCTGTTAAGAAAATGACATTTCCGTACACCAGTGCAATCTGTTTAACAGGCTTCTACTGCATTGGAAAATCTTTTCTGCTGTGCCTTAGATTTGCTGTAGAGCTTCTGACTAATAGATCAATGGATCACTTACTTTGTCCATCATTTTCCAGTCTAAGGTTCTCACTGCTGATGTGGCTGGAAAGATAGCAAACTTTTAATCCTGGTATTAAAGCACTAGGGTGGGATTATGAAGGTTTTTAAGATATTTGGGCATCTGAAAGTCAGTTTTCTTAGGGCTCCTTCCACTTGCTGTTTCCTGCTCATCCTACCACCGTCAGCCTACAGGCACTCTGCCTAGGGCCAACACAGAAATGTCTGAGGAATATTTGCTCCCAGTGGGTGCCACCTTCCCTCAGACTCACTGTAGCGTTCACTACTGTGCTATGGATTCCCTATCTGTGCTTGGTTCAAGAGGTAAAAGGTAGAATCTCCTTTTCTAAGTGGCAGGAAACGAGACTGCTGGTTTAACTCAGGTGGACTTGCCAAGACCCAGCATGCTAGATAGGGAAACACCCTCTACAGCTGATAGCAAATGTTGAGTAGCAGGATGAATGAGATGTGGACTCTATCCCACTCAAAATATTTGGGTACTTAAACCCAGGAGGCGACAAGATACTTCCTCCTAATGCCTTAAGATTCAACGATTAAACCATGAAATTTCAGTTTTGAATGGGGAATGGGAATCCAGAGATTCTAGAACTTCCACCACTGCATTTTTTCACACCCAAAAGAACTGCATTTCATGGACAGTGAGGATACTGCAGAAGTTATAAGAAGTGTCATTTCAAAAGTGGCTGTAAGAATTTGATTTTCAGTCAGCCCTACCTTAAAGCACTTAAGGATCTTTTGCAATGAAAGTTACAATAAAAAATGAATTCTAAATTCCACAGAATTTAGCTACCCCTCTTCACCCAAGTGTGAAAATGATAGTCATTCTTTTGGGTTTGGGGTTTTTTTTAGCAATCCCTAGTTAATGCCTGGAGAGAAAATTCAGATATATGACAGGACAGCTGAAAGTATAAAGAAAATGCAAATCAACATGCAAATATCAGTCATGACTGTAAAACAGCCTGCTTAAATGAGCACCATGATACATATAGTATAAATACAATGTGTATCCATTCCTCATTTTAATCCACTTTTAACATCAACAGAGTTTCTCCAGAAACGGTGACATATGTGAAGGTACCTGAGTAGGAAAACTAAAGTTTATCCATTTCTGAGATCTATCACCTCTGCTTATTCCTCCTTCTAGAGAGAATTATATAAAAATAGCATGTTACTCTTCAATTCACCATCAGGCATTGAAATATGCAAATCAGCTTTGGTGAGGTGGGTTTGCCTGATCACGGGAGCTGACAGAACATGGTACACAGACTGAGAAATTGATTTGGAGATGTTTTTCATTGTTAGTAATAAAGTTATACAGAAAGGGCAGATTCAGAGACGGCATGAAGCAACTCTCTCCTAGACATTAAAAAGATGGGATTCAGAAACTGTAATACTTTTCATTACATGATTGTTGTCTCTCTGACTTACATTCAACAAATCAAGGCAAATCCTACTGAGGCATGCATAATGCTCTCAGCAACAGATGCTGACAAGTGCATTAATAAATCATGATCATCGTTAGAATTCTTAAACCAATATTTTGCTGCCAGACATGCTGTTTATTACGATTTCTTATTTTTGTTTAGTTTATTTATTTATTCAGATTGTACTAATCTTTGCATAAGACATTAATTACTCAAATGGCTGGAGAAGATTAGTTTACAAAGGTCACGATCAACGCAATTAGGGTCTGGAACAGATAGTTGATGTTTTGACATGGAAAATGAGAGTCAGGACTCTGGAGGCAGTAGTAATAAAAATTAATTGTGAAATGTTGTGTGTTGGCAGTTGAGAGTCAAGTTCAAACCGACCTGGTTTCTGGATTGCAGTAATATTGGGTCTTGGGTGACAGAAATTGAAAGAATAGACTTGGAAGTAAATGCATTTGAAAATAAGACTGTTGTAGTGGGTTGCACAACTATTCCTCTGTCTTTAGTTTAGAAATTCCTCCTTTCCTCTGTGTTAGATGATGGACAGCAGAACTTAGTAGTAGCCTCCCTCAGCACAGCATCCCTCATAGATTTTAACCCGAAGATGCTTGCCATAATTTTGCACTAAGCAGCTATCAAGTTAATGCTCTTACTGCTGGCTAGGTCACAGTGCGCCCTCAATGCTCACGCCACCTTCATAGTGTCCTGAGTTAATGCAGGTTTCTTCTCATTTCACCTTTCCACAGATCCTACTCAATCAAGAAATTGGACAAGCTGGAATCACCATCTCATAGGTAGCATTATTCCCTGAAAGTTAGGAACAGCTTTGGCTTTATCTGGCTTAAACTCGTAAAGAGCTGCAGGTGTGTGTACTCCACATTGTATACCTAATATATATGGAAAAAGGAGAGACAAGATCCTATGTCCACCATCCTGGTTACCAACAGAAAGTACTGGAAGAAGAAATCTTCTAAGCTGGTTCACCTCCGAGATCAGATCACTTCTTGCCACAACAGTAATGAATTTCATTCCAGCATCCACCATGTAGCTTCCTCAGAGTTTCCTCAGAAAAGGTCCACAGTCACTGGTACCTCCTATTCCGTATCAATGATCTGAGTGATAAAACCAGCCGCCTCCTCCAACTCCCATGCCCAGCCAGAGGAGGGAGAGGACACATTGCAGAGCTGATGTATCTCAGAGCCCACAAGGGAAATGAGTACTAAATTGTGATTCTTGTTCAAGTGCGTAAGCCATCTATATTTTGTCTTTGTCTATTCTGGTCCTGCAGAAGCATCCTCAGGCAGTCCTGTTGTCCTTAACAGATGCAGACCCCAGAGCAACTAGACCAGTATCACAGTGTTTGCTCTTTCTTCTCATACGACAAAGAAGACATAATTCAAGTGCCTTGGATAGTGTCAACTGCTCTGAAATGATACTGAGGGGACAGGTTGGATCCTGTAAGAACCTTCCATGTTCTGCAGAAGTCACGCTTAAAATGAGTGAAGCTCAGACACTGACTTCAGCTGACTCAGTTGTGTTTAAGTACCTCTGCTGATCAGGGCTCTGGGGGCTCCAGAAAAAAAGCAACACAAGAGAGAAAAAGGTTCATTCTGTGTAAGTGCTATATATTGACAGCAATGCTCTTTTACTTCTAATAATTATTTAAAAACTTACCTAAATACTGATTTATGTGTCAAAGCTGTAAGCACTCCATTGATCCGGTAAATATACAGCTAAAGATTGCTTAGCACAACAGACTTGGTGGCTGTTACGGTCTATCAGACAAATGTATATTTAGCCCAAAGTTAAAGCATGCATTATTTACTTGGTTGACATTAGCAGCTTGATGAAGCTGCTCTGGGAGCTGTTATGAGACACCAATGCAATCCAGAGTGGTGGAAATGCTGGCAAATGAAGCCCTGACATAATGCCTCATAGCAGCTGTGTAGCATCAGCTCGTGGCTTGGTTCAGAGATGAGTGTGGATGTGCAGGCAGAAAGCAGGTGCAGGTTTTCCTAGGAGAGCTCACAAGCCGTTCTGCCGTACGGCGTTCTTCCTTCCCTCTTGAAGACTATGTGAAGCTGCCACATGATCGGAAAACTAAATAGGTTGTGATGGAGAAAAAAGGTACCTTCCAAAAACCAAGCTGTGTTTGTTTTGTAATTGATCTAGGAGCCAGCTTTTCAGAAAGGCTCAATTCAAAAGAAAAATGTGACTGTCAGGCAGTTAGGTATGAGTACGGACTGCTTCCCATAGTGTCTCCTTAATTAGGGTTTAGCAAGTGACCAAAGAAACCAACAAACCAACTGCATGAGGGAAAGCAATCCCAAGACAAAAAAACTTTGGCTCTGTAGTTAATGTGATGCATTATTTGCTCCACAAATTCACTGTTTATCCCTTCCTGATCCCCACTTCACAATTTTCCATTTCGGCCATACCTGAGTACAAGATCCCCCTTTCTTTCTTCCTTCTCTCTGTCTCCACTGTGGTACAGGATACTCAGGACAAGGACATTTAGCATGCATCATCAATTTAGATACACTTGCAGGCAATGCACTTTTCCTAGTGAATCCAGTGGTGGTCTGTCAGCACCAGTCACGTACAGTAGGAACAAATGGGACTTCTGTGCAAAGGGAAGATCCTGGTTCTGAGTCATTATTGTTAATCAGACTCATAGCCCATGGCTTTTCATGGCATAACCTCCAAAGCCACTCTGCAGGGCTTTCTGGCTTTCTTATTACTACCCATAAAGGTATCCTTTAAGGAAATGCAGCCACTTCCATGTGGTTCTGATTGCACTGAAAGCCTGATGATATCCATCTTTTTCCTTCCCTCTCATGAGCAGTGCACTGCCAGCAGCATCCAGCTCCACAACACACAGACTTAGGCACTTCTCTCTCCCAGCTTTTGTGAAGCATTAACCAATTCAGGGAGAAGTACATGAAACTAAGTGCTCTGAGGATCATACATCTGTCTGCTATAATAAGTAGACCAGCACGCAGACAGCCAAGCTCAGACAAGGATAAATCCCGAGTCAAACCCTTGCCAGACAGTTCGTGATATCAGCTTAGTAGTCAGAAGGCTTTAAAAAGTCACGTTGTGATCTTTTCACTTGTTTTCTGTTGCTGTTCATGGGAAGACGAAGGAGTGGAAAGGAAGATCAGAATTTTTCAAAGTTTTTCCTGAAATGTTGGAAACTAGAGAAAGAGTGTGTGTAAATGAAAGTCTGAGAGTATTGCAAAATCAGAAATCTCCAGGATCCTGAGCTTTCAGGGGAAAATAAAAAGGCTTGCAAAGAACATCTTACATTGTAAATGTGGCGGTACTATTCAATATTCCCTTGTCTATATAAAAGATGGAGCTAAAATATACACTGTAAGCAACAAGTCCTATTTTTACAGCTTTATGAAAGATCAAAGAGATTTAACAGTTAAAAAAATGTCTGGTCCTTTGAACCTTGTGTGGAAGGTGTTTAGGACCCTTGTTGATTACTTGAAAGGGGTCAGTACAAGTCTGTGTTTTATTTCAAATCTCCTGTGTTGCCTCAGATAAATCACCAGCCATATTCTGATCAGTATGGTGGCACTTTAAAATAACTCCATCTTATTTCAACTCTACACGCTGTAGAGAAAAAAGAAGTTGTAGTCAGATGGATCTAGTAGGGGTATGCAAGCTTGGCATCATGCTTTTCCTCACTGACAGTACAGGGAGTGCCATGTTCAGTGCTATGCACTGTGAGATATGATTTTGGGTAAGGGGAAATGTGAGTTGTCCACAAACTTCATGAGTTTACCTACATTGGACTCATTTCCAGCATTGCCGTAGGTGGTCTGAACATGGCCCTTAGCCTCTCTCATTGCATCTGCCCTTCTTCCTCTCAGCAGTGCTCTGAGTTTCTTGGCAACTGAAATAATAGTTAGCGTAAGAGCTGTGGACAGTCTCTGCAAACATTTTAACCTGCTTTAACTACCTTCAGAGCAAGATGCTTGCCTGGCACGTTGTACGGTTTGTTGTGGTAAAGCAAGGGTCTTTCTGTACTTCCTTAGGGGAGGAAGCAGCACAGGGGCTGGTCCTGAGGCTGCCACTGCTGTGGCAACTCGCTGGAGTCAGCCAGGGCACTATACAGTTCCCCAGGAGAAAGGAGGACAATCCTGACTCTGGAGTGTAGCTCTGAGGCACGAATTGCCTCCACAGAGGGTCTTTACCGTAGATCTTCACTGGCTAACATGGAAAGCACCAAAGACCAAAAAGTTAATGGGGAGGTTTATGACCAAAGAAGTGAGAGGACTTTTCACCTTCGCTTTTGTTCTTTCTCTCTAAACCCCATTTTGCCTCTTAAACTCTCATTTTACTTTGGATAACTAGATAGTCAGTACACAAATTTGATCACAAGCCAGGTGATTGGACTGGCTGAGCTTGGCCTGCCCTGCAACACGGCTGAGAGTGAAGGGCCTGGTTTGGGGGACAGACATTGTGGGTTTTATGTTTTATCAATTTCTGCTCATACTGATGAAGATCTGATTCAAGTTAAGCTCTCTCTTGCAAACTGCCTTCTTATGTTATGATATTTACAGCTTTTTAAAAGACTTCTGAAAGGATAGGAGCTATATTGATTAACTTGCATCTCTCCTAATGTAAGTATCTTTATCCAAACACTTTTCTCTTTTTTTTTAACCTCAGATGAATTATGAGTTGATGAATGGTGAAAATCAGCTGGCTGAAGGGGATAGCTCTGAGGCTTGCACTCTTTTAGACTCATGCCCCATTTTAGAAAGACAGGCTTAATATGAATAGGTTAGTACTCACAGGCTGAATTCCTGCAGACCCTGCCACAGACCAAGGCCACCCAGACAGGTGTGTCCTGCAGATATACCGATCACACAGAAGGGACGGGCCCCGTAAGGTGTCTGAACAAAACACGTAATGTAAATAAGGAGACAGTTTCATACCATTGCTATGATGGGCATATGTGTACTATAGGTGGACTGTGAATGCCCATCACTAAATGTACCCCCAAGACAGAAGTTTTTTGCGCATCAGCTGAGTTCCTCCATGGAAATTACTTGGATTTCAGCAACAAGGTAGAACACATGAGATGGAAGAAGAAGATTGAGTCTCCCTCCGCTTTCAGTACTTAGACTTTTTAATACAAATGAGACCCTAAAGCTGAAAATAATTATTCACTTGTGTTTTTTCTTCCTTATTCTGCCCACATACTATGAAACAGTAAAGTATTTCCCGTATCCACAGAAATCTCAAGCGTGATAAGAAATTAGATTTCTATAAGGCGATATTTTCCCTCTGATTATGTAGTATATTAGCTTGTGTACCCAGCTGAGAAAAAGTATTAAGCCTAGTATACAGAGAAAACAAATAGGAGGGCAATACTTAGCCTTAGGGCTGGAGGAGTTCTTAATTTCTTCCATTTCCTCAGCTCTTATTTATACCAGAGTCAGTTATGTTGCACAGTCACGGCTGGCTTGGGAGACCTGAAAGTGGGGTGAAGGGCAGCAGGAAGAAATGAACTTTTCAATTGATGGATGAATAAGTGTTTCCATGTACATAGTATATTAAAAAAGACTATACTGAAAGAAACAGTGGTTCCTTCTCACCTTGTGGTGGTATCTGTCAAGTTTAGAGGGAATGGGTATTTTTCTAGTGTCTGTTATAAAATGAAGTGGGGTTGGAGGAGGAATTGATTTCCCTGTAAAACAGAAGTTTTCATCAAATCAACTACGAGATTTTATTTCTTAAAATAAGAGAAAGAAAAAAATAATTTTTTGTTCCAATGTTGAACTGGTTTCATATTCAGCTGCTGAAAAAAGGGAGAGGAACTGGGGCAGAGGGGCACAGAGAAAGAAAATTCTTTCAGGGGAATTTTTTGATGGAGGCAATCCTACAGGAAAATTACAATTTTCAAAGGATATGCATAGGGGCAAGCAATTCTCTTTCCCTCCTCCCATCCAGTGGTGCAGCAGAAGATGGTGAAACCAAGATCCATGCTGTTCCTGAGCAGTGTGGCTGCTTTGCTACCCAGGGAGGGGAGAGGTTTTCATGATGTGCTTGTTATACTGTGAGGTTTGGCAACACCCCTATGGAGTTCCTCAACCAGGGGATAGTGGATTATAGCTAGAAGCCCAGTTATTTTCAACCAGAAGGAAAATGCTTCCTTCTTTTCAGTTTAAATACTCTGTCCTTCATTGCCACTATCACTCTCTCCAAGCCTATGCCAGACTTTCCTTCCTGCTGCTTCCCCTATGTCATCTCTCTCCAAAAGGGCCTTCTAAAAGTCAACATTGGAGACCTCCACACTGGCACCGTTGTAGAAGTGGACACATACTCTCTCCAGCCTGTTCAGCTGGGCCCAGTCCTCGCAGCAGTATAGCCTAAGTACTATATGGCTACCCAAAGTCCGAAGAGATGGAGCCGGCCACGAGGCTGCTGCGAGTCTGCCATGCCCTGAGGTGGGTTTGCTGCAGGGGTGCACATGGCACTGCTGAAGAGGGAAGCAACCCATTTTGATGGAGACCAACTCAGGTGAGCAGGAAGCTCATCTCTTCTGCTGCAGTTGCCACTGACCAGCTGTTTGGAGATAGCTGTGTTTGTTTGTTACTTCACTTCCCAGATTCAGCTGGGCCAGCTTTTTTCCACTGATACCTTTTTGTCAGAAAATGCAACATTTTACAAATAGCTTTATAAGAATTTTATTCTGAATGGAGCTTTATCCTAAATGGTCAGTGTTTCCCCAAAACAGAGGCCAGCTTTTCTGGGGCCAGCTTTATGCTTCGACTGTCATTTCTCCCTTTACCCACATGGCTCCAAAGCTCTGGGGCCAGAGGTGCTTCTTACTCCATGAGATGACTGTAGTATGTACAGCAGAGCCCTGATGCCCCGGGGCAAATCTGGATGCTACTGTAGTACAAACAGCAGCAATAACTCTCATAGAAAGCAACACTGTGTCTATGCAACCAGAGTCCATCCTACTGAGATGCTCCTTGGCTCCAGACCATCTTGTTCTTTTGGAGGGACACATCAACATTATCTCTGACATGGGTCTCTCCTGTCACAGCTGTAAACAGCAGATAGCTCTCATTCCTTTCTAAGGTGATGGGCTTTGTAGCGGCAGAATCTCTGGATCCTTTAAGCGCTCCTAGGAGGATAGCCAGTTTACACACCTTTGTGAGAAGTAACTCTCAGTCTCTAGTAAGTAATATTTTAAAAACCAAACCCATGTAATATCTTGTGCCAGAATAGATTTCGCCTTCAACCAGTAAAACTTAGTTGTAGACTTTGCCTCTTCATTTGTTTTCCTTTATTTTGATTTTGCGTTGTTATGTGTAGACATATTTTTGGGTGGTTAAAAGGGACTTGCAATCGTTCTGTGGAACACCTGAGGCTGCACCAGGGATCACTATTGATCTACTGACCACTGGAAAAGAAATGTGGCTTGAAAACCTTCTGCCAGCATCAATCAGTTAATGCAATGGGAGAGACCCAGTCTTTCAGTTCCCTGAAGTCAGCATTGTTGAGGCTTCTAGCATAACAAGGACATGAAAGAGTATTGGACATGAGCTCCGTTTCAGAAATAAGAATATTTCACTGAAGTAGCAACCACAGTTGTTTTAGACTATAATTTTCCCACAGGCCAGAGAGGCAGTGCTTTCAGGATAGGTCACTGCACTACACTTAAGAAGTCTTAAATCATATTTCAGCCATGCCACTGTTTTCCCAGACAAGATGCTGTGTTTCTCTCTGCCTCAGTTTCCCTGCCTGTGAAATGATAATGTAATCTGAAGCTTACTGAAGGAAAGTGCTCCAAAAGAGCCGAATATATTATTAACAGTAACAAAACTAACACTGCTAGTTTTAATATGAGTTATTACATTCTCAGACTGCACTGCATTTACATCTGCATGCTGGAAATTTCCATTAAAGAAATACACAAAGCTCAGACAATCACAGATTCATATGGCATGAAAAAAATAAAATGGACCTTGAAAGAAACTAATAATTCTTGTGATCAGAGCAATCCAGCAAGACAGTAGTCAACCAAGTCCCTCCAATGGGGGCTGGGCCAGCATGGAGGCTTTCAGGTTTACCACACATAGATCAGAGAGTCATAAAAGACACAAGTCCCAACAAACAGGGCAGGCTAGCTTGCTCATATGGTTGCTCTGATAATTAAGACTTACAGAGAGTGCATGTCCATGCTCAAATAATGCCCAAAAGGAGGCAGCCAGAACACAGCCTGCCTCTGGAAGGGTTTGACTCACATGCTGCTGAGTTATTCATGGCATGTGAGCTGTGTGGAAGAGATCTTTTTATTTTGTTTTGTTTTAATGTTGGTGGGAGAATCTTTTCTTTTGAAAACAGCCTCCTAATGCATCAGGACAGCTGCCTGGGATACACCTCATTTAGTGGCAATTGTCTCTGTAATGTTTATAACCCTCCCACCGCCATCCAATATACGGTCATCATTTATCCTCTCATTTGACTAACACAGTGTTAAAATGCCCTTCCAGTGCTTTGTTTTGCTTACTTTTCCATTCCCTTGCTGTCTTTATGTCAGAGATGTTAAAACCTCTTTTGAACAACTGACATCTCCATGTCAAGGATTTGTGACTGAAGGATGCTTTCTCCACTCTTTACCCTGCAGCCTCTCCCTCCTGTTTAATTACAAGCTTGGAAGTGTGAGACATCATCTATCATTCCTCGTTCATTATATTTAATAGATGCACATTTTGGGCTCTTCAACAAACTGACCAGACATATGGAGCATGTTAATCTGCTTGTGAAGTCTGCCCTTTTAAAATCAACAATGCCTCTGTCTCCTCAGCTGAAATCTCAGGAAATGGGGGGGGGGGGGGAACTAATCCCTCCCCCCCCCAAAAAAAAAAAACAACACCCAAACTACAAAGCTCCTAGTATCATTCTTAAGGATCATCTGTGCAGTAGTTTGTCGCAGTCCAAAGATGACTGCTCTGTTGTAAAAGCCTTTGCATACATATGACACAACCTTACACCTTTGCAACTGGTAAATTGCTCTGTGACTTTTGTTCCTGTGAGAAGATGGAGTAATTTCACATGTGAGTGAGTTTGCTCATAGTCACAAAGTTTGTGGGGCTGGACTTCTGCGCTGATGTATTTTGTCTCTCCATACTGCCTCACACCCTGCCCTCATCATCTACAACATTTAAAGCAGTGGCTTCAGGATCAGGTGTCACCACCCCATTTTAAGGATGATATTCAGTTAGGTCTCTGCTTACTCACTTGAGAAGTTATTGGATCTATGTACCACATTTAGTGCATCTTTCTAGCTTGGCTTGTGTAGTGCTTATCATAGTGTTTCCAGGTGGACCCCATGCTAGGGTCTTAGGACTCTTCTCCATCTGGAAAAAAAATACAGGCAATTCTGGTGATCAGATACACAAACTTCGGTATATTTGAGACCTTCTGTGTGATGAGAGTTGGATGGGGACATAGTCAGAAATTCATGCAATGATACATAAAACCCTAAGCCTTCAAGAACTAAATCAAGAATACAGGCAGCTTCCCAGACAACTTTCCACAAGATCTTGAAACAGAGTATGAGCACTAGCCTGCTTTTTGTTCTAGCCACAGCTGACGTGTGGCATTGATACCTTCCACACAGATAAGATTGAAAGCTCTTCCCTTTATGCAAGTGGTTCAGGGACCTCAATAAAAAGTGGTCTGAATGAACAGGCCCCCAACCATACTTGGCCTGATAGCAGGAACATCTGTTACACTAATGCTTCATCTGAATCTCATATCCATGGTGCATCATAGACAATACAGATAATCCCAGCCATTAAGGAGAATAAAAATTTTCTAGGACACACTGCTGAAGTTCAGTAAATATAGCTTAGGTTGAATGATCCAGAACAAAATGTTTAGTTTCCATTTTTCCTGTTCCTTAACTTTCCCTGGAATATAACAGATGCACAGTCAGCTCAGTGATTTTGAGTAGTTCCTTGAGATTTAGAGTTTACTTGAGCAATAAAGTTACTCCGGGACATTAAAAGCACACAAGACTGAAGATGAGAAATTTATAGAGAATATAGCAAGCATGAAAACTGGAATAAGAACTATGCTGGTAGTGGATTTATACTGTTTACCTCTCACTAATCATAGAGGTAGCTTGAAGAGCTCTCTGTCCTTTTGGTATTGTTTTCAGTGTGTCAAGCAACCGTGCCATCTGACAAGTGAGAGCTTCACCTGTAAGTGTATTGGTGACATTTGAAGTAGGTCCATGAGAAGCATGTGGCAGTGTTGAAATCTCTGTGCATGAAGCTTTGGTCCTAGGAGAGATCCTGGGGGGAGGTCCTGAAAACGCCTTAGAGCTTTGATAAGAAGAGTGATCCTCCAAGAAAGCAATGCATGGTCTGAAAATGTAAAATACAAGGTGATACAGCCACGTATTCCTTCCCAACCCAGCCTAGGTTTACCAGGCACTGAAAACTGGTCCTTTACAATGTGCAGTAATGCAAATCCATCTATTTCAAGGGTGTTCCTGCCTATCCTGAAAAAAAGAAAAAAGGCAAGGACAAAAATCAAAGACTTTGGATGCTTTGTTATAGCTGCATGTGGCTGGTAATTACTCTGGTATCAACTGCTGCTGAATAGGCCTTTATCTTCCATGCTGAGTAACATTCATTCTTTGGTCAAAAGCTAGACTGACGGAGGGCTTCAGCTATAGTGTTTGTACCACGGTTCTGCTGCAGGGGCTTCTTAGTTTATAGGGTGTAAACCAATGCTTTCTACTGATTTCTTTCAGCTAGTTTGACACTGCGTGTTGGCTACTGGCCAAGCATTAATAGTACATAAGAACAGCTGTAGCAAATCAGATGAAAGCACCACCTGACCCAGGAACCAAAGAGTAACAGAGACAATAAGAGCTAGACAAACATGTATGGTGTTGCCTCGATATAACCACCCTGCAGTCTGCAGCCTGGGGACCTCCTGAATCAGAGACTGTATCTACATGTCTGTGCTGAATAGCCCTCAAGAGACCTATCATCCTCTCCAAATGCATCTAATTGCTTTCTGAATCCAGTTATATTTTGCTCTTTGGCATGTTCAAAAGCTTCATTTGTTACAGGCTAATGAGCTTAATAAGCTGAAACTGTGTTTTTATTGAAAGGTTAATGATTGCAAACATTTAAATAGTTAAATCAACTCCGTAGCTGGGACTGGAGTTATCTAGGAAGGGAACAACAATCCCAACTCTTCTGGGAAGGCTGCTGAGGTTTTTTTTAGGTGTTGTGGGTCTCATGTCCTTCCTGATTGTTGGGTCTTAACTTACCACTGAGATGTTCCAGCTCACGCTGTTTCTGCTTTCACTTCTGTTGTGCTGGGTTTAGGTCACATTAAGTACTAAACTGGGACCATTTTTTTTTTTCACAGGTTGTTTGTGTCTCAAGCTACAGTTAGTTTTGCAGTTCTTTAACATCTGTTGCTTAATACTATGTGACTAATTTATCTGCATGGATCATCGCTTGAGTTTCTACTGTCTGTGATGTTGGTCAATCAATCCATTGACAACAGCTTTGCTTACTTCTTAAAGTGTATTGTTCTGACCATTTCTTATGCTGTAGTGTTTTCATCACTACAAGTTAAATGATTGCTTTGTAACTGTAAAACACAGCTTTGCATCATGACACTTGACAAAAACTATGAAAAGCTAGAACGAGGAATCCCTTATGTATTGGATGGCAATCAGAAAAGCCCTACATTTTGGAAATAGTAAAATAACATTGATGATAATGTCACCTCTGGAGAATTAGAGGGCTTCCCTCTTCCAGGTGATTAAAAAAAAAAAAAAAAGGAAAGGAACATGAAAAGAGCATTTGGTGTGTTTTTCATCCCAGGAATATTGGTTTCAGGCAGTGCCCAAGTAAGCAGAGGAGTGAAATGAAGACAAATGGCAGTAAAAGAATTCCAGAGGTGGCTTCATCATAATGCCTTCATAAAGAAGTGCTCCACTGCACTTGCTTTTAAGTTTAGTGCCTTTCCTGTTGGCTGTTAGATCCCACTTGTTATTGCAATGTTGGATCTTCTGCCTCCCTGTCTTTCCTTCCTGAACTGGCCAACAAAAACAAGGAAATGAAGGATTCTGCAGTCTGTAAGTTGCAGTACCATTTTGTTAGCCACGTTGTTTTATCAACATAGACCTTTTATATCCAGCTAACTACAGGGATAGCCTATAGAGGCCCCCTTGGAAAGCATACTGAACTCAACAAGAGACTCCCATTGACTTAAATGGGCTCTAGACCAGGCCTGAAATGAAATCTGTCTCAATTTGCCAGTTGACAAAGATCCAGGACGGTGGTTTTATTTGGAAGAAGCTGTGAAACAGAGGAGTAAAACGGGCAGGAGCAAAGCAATGGCAAAACAAAGATAATAATTTAGGCTGGTAATTGGGAGAAAGCGGCTAACCAGCAGAGAAGAGCTCTGGAAAAGCCTCTCGGACGAGCAAAGGGAAGAAACCTAACTGGTTTCAGGATGAATATTGATAACGTAATGGGACAGTTTCCATAGTTCTCCCACTTGCAACAGCAGGGACCAGACCTCAGAAAGTCTTTTCTCTGGTCCTACAACCATTCATTTGCATTAACCTTCTTCTGTGTGGTTTCAAAGGTTGGGGATTTATTCTCACATAAACTAGCCCAGAGGGAAGGAAAGGAGGACCGTTTGCTTTTAAAAATCTGTCTTTTTCTTGGTCTTCTAAACACTGGAGGGGGAATGCTGCTGGAATCGTTCCATTGGCTTCTGTTATGTTCAGTGCTTGTCTGTGATAACATCATTTTCCAATCAGCTTTTGTTGATTTCAGGATGTGGAGGCAGCACAGGACACTCGATAGCACACATTCCTGGGATCTGATAAGCACAGGTTCAGTTCCCTGCTCTGCTCCAGTTTTTTCACTATGACTGTGAACAAGCCAGAGAAATCTTGCCATATCTTAGCACCTACCCTATGAAAAAACAGTAGACAAGTTCTCCCCTCCAAGAAGGGGCCATGGGCAGCTCCAGGGACACTCTAAGTGTCTATAATCTATAGCAATTGAAATATTATGACTTAAATAATGAGAGTGCAGCTGCTTCCCATTTATTATTTGTGTTGAGAGAACAGAAATACAGCTTCCATAATAATGATTTTTTTGTGATGCAATGCTCCACCCCAAAGGCCTCTGGTTCGATTTTCACGGCTAACCAGACTGCAAGGCTGAGAGGTGCATCCCATTTCATTTGTCTAAACGGAAGTTGCAGAACCCAAGAAGTAAGCACTAAATGGAAGGGGAACCATTTCCCTGGGAAACCTGTAGAAGAATTCTGGCAAGGGAGAGGAGCTGGCCACTAAAACCCAAGCTCTTTCAAAAAAGGCAGCAGGGTGAGTAGTACACCAAGACTGAACCATTATTTTTAAATCTAGATGAATGGTGTTAAAACCTAATCATATTCTGAAAACAGAGCACTTAAAAGTATTGCACTGAAGGCCACTGAAAATGGGAGGAAAGAAATGAAGAAACAAGGGGGATATTAGTCCTTAAAAGGATGGAAAGGCTAAAAGGGTAGCTCTTTTTCCTCTAGCTAAGGAATAGAGAGGAGGCTGTCTAACCCTGCAAAGAAGAAAAGCCTGAAATATCCTGAGAGGCAATGCTGCCTTTTTAATGTACACAGCTAGCTGATAGCCAAAGGCAACAGAAAAAACAGTGAAAGGGAACAGCAGAAAGCTGAGATTCAGTGTGAACAGATACCTAAAAGTTAGGGAGCCTGCGGGTATGTGGTTTAACTAGACCACTAAGGATTTTTCCATGGTAGAGCCTCAGATGCCGAATTAAATCAGCACACATAACATCAAGCTGTGACCATTGTCTTTAGGCACTTATTTTGCCCACTGCAAATGAAAATTAAGATGACTAGTCTTAACCCTTTTCTGCTGTTGGCTAAGCTACATTAAAATGCAAATTCCTTTGCATTTTCTGCAGGCACACCACCACCTGTCACTGGAGCGTGGCTATGTGAGCCATGAATCTCAGGCATGTGATAGAGCCATCAGTCACAGAATCCCATAATCACTTTACTACACTCCCTAGTTCTGGAGGAGTGCCTGGTACCACATGGGGCTTAGCGAACGGTCAATGCTCCGCATGCTTGGAAAAGATTCATTTTACTGCAGGTCCAACTGGCTGTGCCTAACTACAGGAAAACATCACAGGGTTTCTCCCGGCTTCTCTGTCTGGGAAACTCAGCCCTTAATGGAACAGTCCCCAGTATTACTGGGAGCAGCAAATTTGACATGTACGTGGTTTGGCAAGTTTTCCTCTTGTATAAATGAGCCTGGGATTTGCTCTAGCACCTGCTGCTCTTTTTGCAGTGCGAATTTATACCTCAGTAAGAATGTTTCCATATAATGCAGTTGTTTAAGGAAGTACTTTAATTTTGCAGTGCTTATCTATCTACCATTCAGATCATGCAAATGTTTTGGATGTTGCTCCATTCAAATCCATACCATCCATTAAATTATTCTGATATGCAAGTATTTCATAACCTCAGTTTTGTTTCTTTTAATAACATCCCTATCCACAGCATTATCTGAAGAGTTAAAAATAAAAACAAATCATGCAAAAAAACATTGAATAAGTTATTTCTTTTACTCCCTTATATACCCCTGAGACCTCATTTAGCTGGGATTATTTTAAAAGATTATTTAAAGACATACAGATTAGGAATATTCTGTCTGAAAAAGTCTAACGTAATTAAAAAGTAATTATGTAAATGCAGGTGTTGAGCTTCCCACTAACCCCATGTTATAGTCTGAAAACTGTCTGAAACCATAAACTTAAGTACTTTTGGCTGTCCTAGACCTGGAAAGTCTTGGCTGAATTGTAAACCTGTTTCTTTAATAGAGATCGTGTACAAAATGAATGTTTCCAGTCATAGGGCTTTAAAAGTTAATCAAAAGCTCTTAAGAAACTGGGTTCCTGTAGATGTTGGAGATACAGAGGAAGCTACTGAATCCAGCAGGCACTGATTCGATGGCTTTGCATGGAGAAGACAAGGAAATGGCAAAGACAACGTATTGCTTCTTTTTCTGGTTGCTGGGATTTAGTATGCAACATCTTAAGGATCCATCCACCATTTGTCTGTTTGTGTTTTATCCCTAGGATGTCTTGCCTGTGCTTTAATGAAATCTTGTCAGTATTCAAGGAACTACAGGCTTGAATACACAGTTTTGTCTCTGGGACTATCCTGTGTGCAAGGAACTTGTTTCTCATTCAGTTTTTCAGCATGAGTGACTGCTGGATGCCTATTAGTTTTTCTTATTTTTTCCTCACAGTCAGAACTGTGCCATGTGCCATGCTCCCACAAGCAATTTGTATTGACCTTCAGCACAAACGAGCAGCTGGAATTGAACAGCAGCCTGAGAGGTGGCTCACAGCGTAGCGGAGTTGGAGCCAAAGGCCTAAATTCATCCTGCCTCTCTTTAGTGTCTAACTTAGGAGTTTCATTTCTTCTAGTGTCAGGAGGCACTTCAAAGGGTTCTGAGAGACTGTCCAAGCCTTGCAAGATCTTCTAGAAGTGCCTCTCTTTCTATCTTAATTAATAGAAAAGGGGACTTGGGATGAAACTGGCTTCCAGTGCAGGAGATACAGCAAAGTATCTAAAGTCATGTGGAAGTATCTGGAGTTATATGGAATGAACCTGGTCTGCAGTCAGCAGCTGGGACACTTTGGAAGCTCGCACTTCTAAGGCAGTGTGTGCTGGACAATGTGTTAGAGAAGAGGTGGACGCTCATGTCAGACAAGATCCCAGCACAGGTCATTACAATCGTGACTGATACAAGACTGTCCACAGGCCCAAAACACAATCCTGCACCTCCAGTAATCCCATTTCTAGGGGATTACCATGACTGAGGGTGGAGAACTCCTTCTACCATAAAAGGGGTTTTTTGATGAAGGGCTATTTGCAATCTTTGCCAGCCTTCTGCAACTAATGTTCACAGTAGCAAGACTTCCAGTGAAAGGACTAAATAAATATGAATGAAGAATCTTAGTAAATCAGGCATTATTTTCAGTTGGAGCCACCACAACAAGGTAGTCTTACTTTGCTCAAGCTAGAAGCTCTTAGCCTCAACCTTATCAAGTCATCACCAACAGCCCTTAAAAACTGGAGGAAAAGTAGGTCAGAATGAAAATGTAATTTCAAGCTCTTCCAGGAATATTGCACTCTTCCTTATTCCCTGACATGACAGACCCCTTATCAGTGCAGACACTCAAGGTCTTTCCCATCTATCTGTCGCATCTACCAAGGAATTAACTTCGTCCAATCATCTTTTTTACTCTAACTACTTGAGACACAGGCCATACAGCACCTCTCTGGTGAAAAGCGTTACACACAAAAAGTCTCTCAAATCAAAGAGACGGGAGTGAAATAAAAGCAATTGCTGTCAGGCCCATAAATACCCTTTCCACAAAGAAATAAACATGTAGATATCAAACCAGGAGATCATACTGTTATTATTAGTGCTTATTTTAAATGAGGTATTTTTCTTGTTGCTGTTCTGTTTGTTTGGTTTTTTTCCTGGCAAGTAAGAGATCTGGCACTGAAAAGCTGTAAGGACATTTGCTTCTGCAATAATAAGGGAAAAAACAACAAGTGACCCTATTGTTTTGGACAGGTGTAGGGGGTATATTTAAAGAGACGTCATTTTTAGACAGTGAGAGCAAGACTATTGCTGCTCATCAGAAACACTGAAGTGAAAAATGTTTTCTCAGAGATTTTTCTTTTTGAGTCATCCATAAATTCCTGAGCACAGGAAAGGCCTGGGTGTGTCTGAAATATAATGTTCGAAACGTGTTTGTTGATTTTCCTGTCTCCTATAGTTCTGTGCCCTGTAGAATTGAGGCATTTCTCAGGGAAACTGAGACTTACAGAGCTCTCAGATGACTCTACATAGCTTTCTGTTTTGCTCTGCTTTTAATTAATGAAGCTCCTACTTGACCAGATGTCAAGTTCCTGAACCAACCCACTCCACCAAGTCTCATCTCCCACTTTTTTTTCCTCTTGTTTTCCTGAGAGAAGGAGGGGACCACTGCTTGGCCCATGCGTTCAATACATCACTAGAGGTGACCCAGATGTGGTTCAGTCCCAGAATGAGCTTAGATAGCTCTGTACAGCTGCCCACTGCTATCTCCTTCTCTTTTTGCAGTTCCTTAAAAAAGCACTGGGGTATATAGACCACAAGGAGGATATCAGACATTCCAAATGGTGGTTCAAAAAAGCAAATACATATAAACATCTTCTATGCAAAAGCCTATCAAGGGATATATGTTAATTTTTAATAAGGGTTAACTTGTTCATAATGGAAGAACAGGTACTTTTTCTGAGGTTTGAGGAGGGGAAAGATTACATTTTAACATGTAAGTAGGTTTGCAAGAAAAACTGAAACCTTTGGGGGTTTTTTTATTATATGCAATTGGTGACCTAAATTCTTGACTCTATGCTTTTCTGCTGTCCCCTCTTCAGGGCCCCACGTGCATTGCTTCTTTTGTAGATTCTTCTATCTAGAGTTCCCCATGCCATGTCCTTGGGTCTCATATTTTTTGCCCTAATAGCTCCATCTCCCCACTTAATTAAAAATGAATCAGCTATCTCATCTTCCAGGTCATTTCCACCTAAGCCAAAATCTTTTATGTTGAGTCAGCCTCCCAAATGACTCAAGATCATGACCAAAGATGGCACATCCTTTAGGTCTGCAGTGAGTATCAGAGACTATGGCAAAACACGTGAGAGGTGGCTGAATGCCACTGTCTGCAGCAGACAAACGTAAGTGGATTATGTGCAGGTGAATGGATGTGCAATCAGTAGTGCCTAAGATGCTTCAGGGAAGCTGGCACGTCATCATATATCTTACTTGACTTGCCAGGACTAAGGGCATTTTGATAGAAATCTAGTGCAAAAGACAAGCAGACAAGCTGAACAAATTGTTCACATTTATAGAAAATAGAGAGCTAGAAACTGGATTATAATAAATAGATTTCTGTGTGTCCAGAGTTCCCATGGTATTAACAAATATTACCTTTTTTTTTTCTTTTTCTTGTTTGTGTGGTTTCTTGTGATTTAGCAACAATGCTCCTCAAAGTTATTCTTTTATCATGGAGACATGATTTAAAAAGTATTCTTATCTAGCCTGCAACACACTTTGTTTTTCACTTTTCTTCCTACATCCAGAATATGTGGTACATGTTGAGTTAGCCACACATGCAGTTCTTTCCTTGTCACCTGCTCCAAATCCCACTTATCTCTCCAAATGAATGTGTGAAACCCAACCACACAAATCACTGAACTCGCTATGCAGTGCATTCAGGCACTCATTTATTCTAAAGTGATGCTATCTCGGCGAAGGGTTTGAAACATGGGATGCTATCCTCCACCAGATGTTGGGCTGGTTTAAATGCAAATAAACACCCAAAGGGAAAACAAGACAATGGAATATAATACATTGCTGAGATACGGGCTAGATTTGTGCACAACCAAACTTTCTTGTGGTTTCAGAATTTTTTCAGGTTTCTTTCCAGCAAAATTTCATTCTTACCCCCTTGTGGTGGTACGTCCTGCTGAGTGCAATATTCTTGCAAAGTTCCTGTTTTCCCCTTCACTTCCTCATATATATCCTCAGAGTAACGAGGATATATATTTGTTTACAAATGTTTACTTTCCCTGCTGGAAATGTTTATGCTCCCTGCGCAGAGTGGAGCAGCAGCACCTCACTGCCACTGAGTCTGCAGAGGACAGGACAGAGAGGTGAAAGCAGTGGGTTTTCTGCTGTCTACCATCAGTACTATCACTCAGGGTGAACCTGCAAATTTTTCACCCAATATCTCTTCTCAGATGGCTGCCAAAAGCCCTACCTAAGATTGATCAGTCTTAGAAGACTAAAAATTGGACTGAAAATTGGGTGAATATCTGGAGACCCTTTACATGGGCACATAGCCTTAGAGGACATGGGAAGAGAAGCCAAAAGATGACATTCCTTCACGGCAATTTTCTTCCATGCAACAGAAGAAGGACAGGATGAGAAGAAGAGGTTTCCCTTCATATCTCTTTGTTCCTCCCTCAAAAAGATCCACCCCCCCTATCGTCCCACCCCCCCGCCCATCTTAAAGTTTCATAAATGCCCTTTTGACACTTCTGACTTTTGTACAGTTTCTGGTCCTTTGCTCTCTCTCTCCCCCAACTCTCAATTATGGACTCACATAAAATCCTGTTCTTCAGCTTTCCCTTCCTCCTCCTCATTCAGTCTGTCCCCAGATTTCCATTTATCCTTTCCTAGGTTCCCTTCTCTAGTCTTAGACCCTCCATCGGCAAAATCAATCTCCCTTCCATTGACTAAATACCTATCAGGAGGTTTACAATTGGGACTGCAGGCATTTTAGGAAGACATCTGGCTGTCAAGACAATTCAGACCAAAGAAAGACATTGATCACTGGGAAACTTCCTCTAAACACACACAAAAAAACCTGAAACTAAGCTGAGATCATTCCACTCATTTTTAATGACTGAATGAAGTTTTGGGAGGTACAAAGTAGGGGATGATTTTCAATAGAAAGAAATGCTTAACACTGCTTCTAATGCTGGGTTTCTGCAGACAGCTCCAGATAAACTGAACAAGCTACAAAAATAATTGCTCAAGGGAAAAGAAACTTTGCCTTGGTTTCTAACCATGCCTAACCAGGACACAGTGCAACAGCATTTCAGTTTTATGATACTTACTAGGTTTGTGCTTAAAAGACTTCCATCACTCAGATGGAACGACTCAGACAGGCACCCACGGAACATTATTCTAATGAGAAGGGGAATTAAAGCATAAGTACACCACTCCGTCCTCTGGTT
Organism: Mycteria americana; assembly: GCF_035582795.1. Classification (NCBI taxonomy): domain Eukaryota; kingdom Metazoa; phylum Chordata; class Aves; order Ciconiiformes; family Ciconiidae; genus Mycteria; species Mycteria americana. The sequence continues at coordinate 13,760,483 of NC_134370.1, forward strand.
TAAAAGAAAATCCTAAATTCCTGCTGTGATACTGAGCTGACTTATCTCAATTATAGAAACAAACAATACTGTGGTGAAAGGATAGTGAAAGACTTCTTCTTAATGCCTGTTTATTGAGGAAATCATGAAAGAAGTAGAAATCAGGAGAAAAATAATGTAATTTATTTTCTTTTAATTACTAGCATGAAATAAATACAATACAGTATAATGTTTTGCAAAGGTTTTAGATGGTCTCTTGCTAAGGACAGTATTTTAAGCATTATACAAAGGCTGAAACAAATGAACAGAGTTATTAAATAAACAGATAAGCATAGATTTTTAAAAATTATGAACTATGTTTTAGAGCGCCATGAGTAAATGAGAGAGTGTGACATCTTGATCTAATTCCTGAAAAAAAATGCTTTTTAGGCCAAATTTGCCTTTTAGAGTGTATGTCCCCCACAACACTGTGGTTTGTCCTCTTGAAGGGGGTAGTTAGGCTACACAGAATGATGGTTTGTGAATATCATCCTGTTCTGGAACACAAAATACAGATGACAAAAGGAAAGCACAGGAACTGAATCATCTGTGAAACAGGGCAGAGCAAAATCACAAACTCAAACCCCAGCACTACTTTGGTTTTTTTGAGGCAAGGATTACTTTGCAGATTACTTTATCAAAATAAGCATAGACAAAACCCCTGATCAATTTTTTTGCTAGACGTGCTTTCATTGTGTAGAAATTCCTTGTTCTTTCTTTAAAAAGGTGTGAACTTGCTGCTAAAACCACAGAAAATAATACAAATTAAAGCAATCATTGTCTGTGGCTTGCAGAGCCACTGGGCACTCTGCCTTAGGGGATTTGCCAGGAAAGGAGCAAATTCAGGGTCTTGATTAACTGGGATCTTAGAGGTGAGATGGAACAGAGAAGCCTAACAGATGAATACATGGGGATACAATAGGAAAAAAAAAAGCAACCACATGAATAACTATCCCTTCTGGATGTTAAAGTATCTCTGCTTGGGTTTCAAAGGGTTTGTCAGGTGGATGTGTCTGATCTTTGGCTACCAACTGTGATCTAACACCCCTTGAAGGTGGAGCTATTATTTTTACCAGATATTTTCACAAAGGAATGTACTTTCTGAAAAGAAAGGAAATGATAGTAATAAGGTTGTTTCTGAAATGTTTTGGGTTGCTATGAATTTTGCATAAAAGTGAAAAGGGCTTAATTTTTCAAAGGAAAAAGAAGAGCACAGTTTCTGTTATATTGCTGAGTTCTTTCTTCTTGACCAAACGAAGGCTCAGCAGAGAATGCAGGTTAACACTGAGAGATTTCAACACTCGCCTCCCTCTCGTCATTACTAAAATAAATCATCTCTCTGCGTATATTGGAAAAACAAATTTCATTGTTGTTTCATTGAATCTTGCATTATTACAGCTGCCACGATCCATTTTCACGCTCACGCAACTAGGAAGTTGCTCACAGCATGACTGTGCTGTGGCCTCTACTGGATGATGCACAGCGCCAGGCACATCCTCCAAAGGGTATATTCTTTGTTTGCTGCGAGAAAACATTGGCACAAAAGGCCTGAACGAGATACGCTCAGTTTGGGTTTCCTAAGCAATCTCTTGGCTCCTTGCTTTTCTCACCGAGGTTTACACTCCCCCTAGTGAGCTTTGAAGTCATCTGCGGGAATTAGTCATCTGATGGAAGGGGTTTCTCTTTGGGTTTTGTTAAAGAGGGGTAATTGAGCTGCAAATCATTCTTCTCTGTTCCAGTGTGTGGAATTGGGAACTTCATACTGAGGCAAGGCAATTTTATTTATGCTTACAGAAGGGATGGAGGGTGGGAGCGGGGACAGCACCTTTGGATGTCTTCATTTTGGCTGTTGCTGGAGGAGTTGACACTCTACATCTGATCACTTCCCCACCTCAGGACTCCCTGCAGGCTCCCTCCGCCTCCCACTGGGTCCCCAGTGGCTCCCTCTCCCCATTTCCAGCCACTGAGACCACCCAGCCCAGCTCTGTCTGCAAATCAAGAAAAAAGGAGTAGGGTTTTATACAGTTTTCACTGAAGTTTTCTATCTTCCATGGCAACCCAATGAAGGATATGGTTCAAAAATATTCAGTGCATAAACAGGGATCTCGAGGCATGTTACACTTTGAAATGAAGCCTAACACCCTCTAGAAGTTAAATGGATCAACAGAAATTTCAGTGAACTTTTAAATATTTGACAGGCTGGCCCTAAATATTATTCTCCTCTTTTTTTAAGTGGGGAAATGATTCCTTTACTGCATCTTGAAATCTTCTGCAAACATCTCACTGTAGAGCAAACTTTGCTATTTCTTCTTCCATGCCGTTGGTGGTTGTAATTGTGCAGCACCTTAGCAGGTGGCAAATTCATATGCCCAGAAAAAAAGAGTAAGAGAAAGACGGAGAATAATTCATGGTCTCACTAAAGGAAACAGCCTCAGAAACAGCTTGCTAGGGGACGACTGCCATGGACTCCCAGCCTATGTCGTACATATTTCAGATCCATCAATATTTTCCTTTACAGAGGCACCAGCGTGGGAGTACTGAAAGAAAGAGGAAATAAACAGGCTGTGTTAGTTTGTCTGGCTTCCTGGAAAGTGCTAAATTGCTCAAATGCTGCTGGGGCCTTTGCTGAACACACAGCTCTGGGGAGCCAGCTCAGCCTGTTCACTGAGGGACTGTCTCTCTGTGGGTACAAAGCACCCATTTTATAAATATAGCATAACAACATTGGCACCTACGAGCCAGGTGCCCTGGAACACTTACGTGTTTTTTTACATTATGTGATGTTTCTTTATTTGAGATTAATTATGGAGTATTGCATGGGTCTTCTAGTTTTATGTCTTTAAGATACAATGACCAATTTTTTTTTTTTTTACAGCTTTTTCCCAAAACCATGAGAATTATTAAGTCTATACTTTGTAAAAGAATGAATCACATGAAATTCACATGACTCCTGGAGGTGAGGTTTTATGAAAATCATCGAGTTACTCTGAGATTCATTAGTGTTATGAGCTTTGACAGGACCAGTCTTCATGATACTATCAGTAAATTTAAGGCCAGGTCTAAGGTCAAGCAAACTAAACAAGTACCTCAGGCAGGAGCCTGCAGAGCGTTATAAAATGGTTATTGCCTACTCAGACGATGTCAGTGCTGTGGAAAGCTGGGCTGACGGCTGACGGCTGGCCATGTGGCAGCTCTGGGAAAAGCCAGCAGTTGCCTGTGGGTGAACCAGCTCCCAGTTGTGTTAAATGAGAATAGGGCTTAGCCAGCAGGTCCTCACCTGAACCCCTCTGACAAGTCTGAGCGAGAGCATCTTCTGAGAAAGGTCTTGTCTTAGCTCTGCTTCTGCTGCTCATTGAAAACAAACATCTCTCCCTTGTTACTTTCTCCTCCCTAATTTCAAGTTCCTTTTGGTGTATGTAGAGGAAAGTCTTGTCCCACAACAGGTAGATTGAAGGTGTGTAGAACAAGTAGATGTTTTTTGTCCTGTTCATCCTGAAAGGAAAACAGAAAAAAATAATATATCTGTAAAGGAGAGAAGTGGTACTAGTAGGTGTATTTCTGTCAGTATTAAGTTGCGTGGAGACTAAAACTGTTTTTGTGAGAAATGTCTCAGTGCCTTTCTCTTGGGTAGCAAACAAGCAAAGTGACAGGCTGTGAAACACATGGTACTGTTTGCTTTCATTAGGGTTTATTTCCCATTACACCTTATTTGAGAACAACTTGCTAATTCAAAATGGCATGGGCAGACCTATAGAGTGTTTCCTCATATGTCTAAAATAAGATTTGGGGTTTTCTTTTTGCTTGCTCTTCCTCACAAATTTTGGACCTGTTAAATAGAGATTCACAAGGTGTTATCTCTGCTCTGCAAGCATCTATGAATCCTGCAGCTACTCCACTAGCTGTACCTTGTCTTTCTCCCAGTCAATCTAAGCTGCACAAACAAGCCATATCAATCAAAGCATGCTCTTAAGCTGAACTGGTTCCAGCCACACGGCAAAGGTAAGGTATCACCATATTCCTACAGTAACCAATCCTCCCTGCTAGGGCACAGAGGATAAAACCAAAGCCTTTCTGTCCCTTTGCTTGAAGGTCAGCATTTGCTTTTTCAGTTTGGCCACAGCCCAGGCCCTGCTGTCAGCCGAACTGGCCACGGATCCCGGTTCACACGGTCCAGCGTGTGGCCCCGGATTCTCACACATGACAGCAGGCTGCCGCAGAGGTGAAGACAGCAGACGCCCAGGGCAGCACATCCTGGGCACAGCTCCCCCCAGACATGCCTATATGGATGAGAAGCCTTGAGATGGCTCTACCTGGGAGAGGTGAAGGCATGTCTAAAACACAACCTGTGAAAGACCTAATAGACAGTCTTTCTTGCAGTCATTCAAAATGGCATGGAAGTAATAACCACTAACGCTTCCTGAGGTTCTCCTTCGGACACCACCACTGCAATGGATGCTTTTGTGATGCAAACACAAGTGGTGGTGACTGCAACAATTGCAATATACAGTGGTGTTTCTATTAGCAGGTGTCCTAGTGATGTTGTAAGTAGGCAAGTTTTAATAAAAAGAATCTTACAATCAACAGTGGCTAGCCCCCTATTTTGTTTAAAACTGTAAAAACATCTGGTTGCAAACTTGATTTTACTGAAAAGAAGAATCTATGATGAACAGAAATCAAAACTGTTTTGATGAAAAAATGCTGAGTTTATGTCAGAAAACTAAATGCTTGATTTTCTGGATTTCCATCCAATTTAAAATGGAAATGTCTGTTTAATCAAGAAAATATTTGGAGAAAAAATTCTCAGCCATCTGTATTTAAGTCTCCTTGATGACAGGTTCTTTTCTTTCCTGAAGAGCTTGTCTCAACATCAAGTTGTACTGGAATAAGTTATTCAGGACCAGCCACTTGTTTCTGGATAGCACCATGTGTGTGAATATTCTTACTCAGTAAGAGCCCTACACATGTCTGCACAGATCTTGTGTTAACTCCACAATTCCTGTGGGAGCAGGGACAGGAACAGAGGGGCCACTGATGTGATTTTCTCAGGAGTTTCCTCCACGACCAGTAGGAGAGCAGGCTGCAAAATGAATTCTCTTTAATGATGAGGGCTTAAAACAAGATGGGACAAGAGGACTCCAGAAAGTCTAGGGGAAGCTTTTTCTTCTCCTTGGTGTGAGAAAGCAGAGTTAGCCTCTGCTCCTTTCCTACATACCAATGACACAAAGCTTTAGAGGGCATTTGGGTCCCTTAACAATTCTTTGGGCTCCTCTGGAAGAGCTCCCTTTCTGCAAAAATCCCTCTTAGGTCTCTCTCTTCTGTGTTAGAAATGGAGATACCCTGCTGTATGCCATTCTCCCCCTTTCCTACACTGTTCCCTGCTCCCCATGGTTTCATCCATTCCTGAAAGCAATTGCTCTGGTCCTGGCAGTATAAGCCAGGGCAGCCCAAAGTGGCTCCTGCTGTGACAGCAAAGGTGAGGGTGTTCCCAGCCATGTCCCAGCACGTGAACGGGTCTCTCTGATATGATCTACACTTCTTGCGACCCAGGGAGAAGGATGGGGTGTGAAACCTGATGGCATCATCCGCTCCATGCAGTGCCAGCATGGCGGTGTCCAGGAGCAGGTCAGGCTCCCTGATGGCTGACTATCACCCACTGCTGCCTCGCCAGACCACCTGTGCAAATAGTCAGTGGTCATCTGCTCTACCACGTCACCTGATGCTGGGGTGGGAGGTCCCAACTGCTTCAAGAGTGCTCTCCAGACATGTCCAGGACTGCTCCTCCAGTGATACCCGGACATGCAGAAAGACAGGTTTTAGGACACATTCTCACAGTGCTTCAGAAATGCAAATGGAGGTATCCTCTCTGCATCTAATCCCCTGCACCACCACTTAAATCCTCCTCAATATCACTTGGTAAGAGAGCTCAGTTTTTCTGTTACAAACATGATCTGAAAGAAAAACATATGCTTTACGTTATTTACTTTCTTTTAATTAGATGTTGACCAGAGCATCCTGCTATTTTGACTTGCAAACCTATCACCTGCCCTTTAAACTTACCCCTCTTCCTCCCCAAAAATGCCTCTGACAATCATGAAAGCAAAAAATATACACATGCACTTTCTGTTATCTTAATTTCTAATAACATTTTCTGCTCTGATTTTATTTTGTTAGTCTCTTTTTACATTTAATTTGTCATCTGACCAATTGAAATGATGCTCTATTTATACTTTTTAGCAAATGGTTTTGGCTTTGAATCCTTAACATTTCATTCATGGTTATTTGTTCTTGTATTTAGTACATATCCAGCTCGCCTGCTTTGTAACTTCCAAATGAGAATATTATAAATGCCTGGAGGCTTATTAGATCTTGGGCTCTTTTTTTAAAAATTCAAATATGAGACACATTTTTAATATTCAGTTTTTCATGCATCTGAACCAATGACTTACCAGGGTGCATTGCGGCTAAGGTACTGAGGAGAATATTTCCTCTGCATGATGATCTCAGGGCAGGGAGAGAGGGGGGGGGGAGAGAGTGTGTGTGTGTGTGTGTGTTCGTTTGTTGGTTACTCTTCAAGATCTGTCACTTCACATATGAAGCCGATATTGGCACAGGCATATCTACCCAATCTCTTTCTCTATGTAACGGATCTGATATCCAGAAAAGAAGTTGCAGCTGTCCAAGGCCAAGCACATTGAAGAAATTCACAAAAAGCCCTAAAATAGGAGCATGGAGCAAAAATTACTCAGTGAAATGGCCTATTCTGAAACTAGATAGACATGAAGGTCCCTTCTGACATCAGATTATATGCATGTGGGAAATCCAGCACCCTGCTAATTGTGAACCATGTTTTTCTGTAAAAGTGGCTTCATTAACCCCTGGAGCAAGCAAGAACACAACATGCAGGAAAGCTCAGGCCTAAAATGTTAGAACTAAAGCTGCCTCCTTTACTCATCTTCAAAAGCATTTTATTCTGCTAATATTCCCCCTTGACATAGGAGAACTGCTGCTACAACTCTACTTGAGTAAAGTTTTAGAAATTCAAGAATGATTGTATAAAAAGTTACTGGGGAAAAATTGAAAATATCAGAAATAGGGACTTCTGAAATTTCCTTTGAAAGGTTGTCCTGATTTACCATACAGACAGCATGACCCTGTCGTGGTAGTGATGTAAAAATATCTTTGCCGTCTTGTGGGGTCATTTCAGAGTTGGACAGTGCTTTTTAATCACATTCCCTCCCACCATCCTGTGGTGTTTTACCTTGGTGTAATTTATAATTTAACGTCTTAAAATCCTCCTCCAAGTTTGCATGAAAAATTCCTCATTTTCAATCCTAAATTGTCATGTCCTACTAACAAATGATGTTGATTACATCATGTCCTATCAACTTCAAAAAACAGCTAAGCTCTGCCTGTGCCGTTAAGAGTATTTGACAGTGTAGAGAACTGTCATTATAGGCCTCTCTTACTTTTTCAGATTAAACAGACCTCATTTCTATTGCCTTTCTCTATAGGTCATGTTTCCTCAACCTCTTATTACCTGTGTTGCTTTCCTTTGGACTGTCTCCATTTTGTCTGAATGTCTGTTAATGTAAAATGTCTAAAATTATACCCTACTACAAGACCTCATGAGGGCATTAAATTAATTACATCGCAGGTCTTGCAAATTCAGCAACAGGAAAAAAAAAAGGTCCGCTGAAGGTTATTAAGTACAGAGAGACCACCTTCCCTGAGCTTCAAATTGGTGGTGGCCAAAGAGCCTATTTTGGAAAGTGGTCTACCTTTTTAACAGCAGTGTGCTACTGAATCCCATTCATCTTGTGGACTACAAAAATCCTCAGAGCCTGATCTGCAGCCTGGCTGCACAGCCAGCTCCTCCTCACTGCACTTTATTGAGTCTGCTTTTTTCTTTCCTACTGGGATGTCTTGCAAATATCTGTTCTGAATTTAATCTCATTAATTATAGTCCAGCTCCCTCCTATATAAACATCATCTACCAAAGACAGAGAAATGAGCTGCTTCTTTCCATAGGGCAATTGTTCCCCTGTCACACATTTGACATATCTTTTTAAACCTCAGTTGTGCACACAGTGGAGATCCTAAAAAACAGTCTTTCCAACAGGGTCAGTAAATATGCTGTGTAATTAAGATGTGTAAAACAAAGATCTACAGGTCTGGCCATCTGTTTTGACTTGTCTGGCTAGGACAAGTGCCCCACAACAAGCCTATGTTTAATGCTTGGATGTGGTCTCTGGTTTGTCCGTCTGTTTGGAGGGCACCGTGCCCACTACGCATTGCTGAGGCACTTGGCACCGCTTTGGGCACGGAGAGGCTTGTGCAGGCAGTCCACACAGGCTTGCTGGGTTGCATCTGTTCTTCTGGATCTCCCACTGATGTGTTTTCTGGCTATGCCAGCACAGCTGCCACATGTCTAGTGTTTCCCTCACGTCTGCTGAAAGGCCCGTGCCAAGGAAAACCAACAAGGAGCAGGGAGAGACTTGGAAAGCAAGACAGGAGCTTGTGGCAACTGGCTTTCTTGGGCTGGGCTCCAGGGAGCTCAGCTGAGTGAGTTAAACCCAGAAGCACCCTCCCCAAAAGCACTGGTGTTGGAAGAGAAGACAGCGGAGCTTTCAGAGCTGCCACCCCGGAGGGAACCTTGTCACTGTAGCAGAGACCCACATAGCACTTTTGGCTTTATACCTAGAAAGCATGTCCCAAGGGCTTTTCCACAGATCCAACCTCTGCTCTAAGCAAGGTCACTATGGGATTGACTTTGTGCTTCTAGATACCACCTGACTTGGTGTTGGTGTACTTGCAAATGTAAGAATGACCGTAAGAGATCAGAGAACAGGGCCATCAAACCTGATACCTTTTCTCTATCCCTATGCCCAGGTGTGAATAGGAACAGTGAGCTCAGGATACTGCTGGCCAGAAAGTCTTACCTTCCAGTGGCTGGCAGCACAGGCACTTCCTGAGCCAGAAGTATTACCTTCATATTTCATAGCTCTCAAAGGATTTCTACACATGAATTTGCACAGTTGCTTTTGAACCCGAGCCAGTCTGAATAACCAGTTTTCCATAACAAGGAGTCCCACTGCTGAAGTACACGGTGCCTGAAGAATGACTGCAGTCCACCTATATCCAAGACGGCAGAAAGAATACCTATTTATTCACTTTGTACCTCAGCATCCTTGGTGCCTAAATACACTATTTGTTTCTCAGGGTGCCAGGAGCTTGGCAGTGCCTGAAATGTACAGATGCCATAAACCCAAAATGCCTCCAGTCCACAGAGGTTATTGCTCTTGTTTGACCTACACCTTGTATATCCTTGGCTACACGGTGATTCAGCTTCAGAAGGAAGAAGAGCAAAGCTACTTCCTTCACTTTGCCCTCAATGTCTGTTGAACCAGTGGTCAAGCCCAGGATAGGAAAAATGTAAGTTCAAATCCAGGCAGGCTGAGGAGGGCTAATGACTCAAGTCTTGCAATTCTTGGGGAGGTTCCTAAGCCATTTGTTGGAAAGGTGGGGACTTTTCTCACTGCTTTCCCCAGAAAGAGCTGAAAAAGGTGCTTTCTTTCTGCAGTCAACACGTGAGTCTGAAGCCTAACATTATTGGCAACCCAGTTAAATGAAGGAATCTCTCCCTGTGCCATAATTAAAATAATAACTACAGTGATTGATTATTTGTACATCAATGCTGTTTTGCAGCCCCAGCTGTGCACCCAGTGAGACGAGGACTTACAAGCACAGAATAAGAAGGCAAAGAACAGTTTTAAAAGTATATAATCTCTACTGGTTTTGTTCCAGAAGCACTTCAAGTTTCCATCCGCAGCTACAGAGCTTTCTCCTGGAGGTTGCTTATGCCTGTGTTAAGAGCCATTCCTTGTTCTTGCACCCTGCTTATATAAGAAGTATTTGCAGAAGGTCATAAACTCAGAAATTCACCCCAGGTTTGGCTTAGATTTGAATATCGATATTGCTGTGTCTGCTTGTACAAGAGGAAGCTGCATTCAGTAGAAAAATTAATTTAGGTATGGGGTTTGTTATTACTGATAAAGAAAAAAGGAGAGATAGCAAGATAAAAGCCTGTTTAGATATGAGATGTTATTAGACATCCTGTGTACTGTCCACAGCCTATCTAGGCCAGAGAGGATATAATACATGCATAAAAATGAGAGGATTTTGACAGTCTAGTTATGATATTTCTCCAAGTAACATACATTGACTTAGCTGAACATCTCTCTGACTCAAGCCTCTGGCATAGATTTATCACAAAAATTAGATTTGACCTCAAAGCTGGAGTAACACCTGAAAACTTAACTTTGATAAAGATGGTAGGATTTGAAGAAGAGGTACTGTGGCCACAAGGACGAGAAAGGAGGCTGAATTTGTCGAAGAGCTGTCACCTTTGACTGTTTTTTAATGGCCTCCTTTGAATTGCTGCTGAGCTGGGAAGCTCAGTCTATGCTTGCACAGAAGATTTGACATCCATCAAAGGTGTCCATTTCTTATTTAAGTGTTTGTTTAAGGTAGAAATTACCAATCTTGGAGGCTGCTGTTAAAAAATCTGAGCAATCTTCAATAATTTGAGGATTAGGATAAAGGAGAACATAAAACTGAGATGCAAGGGGAACTGCATTCTGAAAAACAGTCCCAGGGTAGAGATTTCAAATGCCAGCATCATCTGAATGTCACGAAGACCCTTTTTCTGTAAGACTGCACAGTTCAGTGCTGCTTGCCCAGTATTCTGTCTTTAGCAAACTCCTACCCCCCACCCTGGCTAGTCAGATCACAGCTTCATCGCTTAGACATTTATTTTGCGCTTCATTTCCCCCCTTCTTTGCTTTTCTTCCCTTTGTCAAATCTTCTTGATTTAAAAAAACCTGTCCATTGATCCAAGATTGGCAAAGAAATTTTTAAAAGAACCAAACCCTGCAAGCAATCAACATGGGTAACTCCAAAAACAGTCTGAACAAGAGAGAAGTATTTGGAGTTTGTGTGTTTGTTTTTTAAATTAGGGTAAATGTTTTCCATTAAAATTTCCAAATAGGAATCCAGAAAACAAGGACAGATAATAATAGTAAAAAAAAAAATGCAATTACATTCTGTATTTCTTGGAAGAGAAGCAATTTCAGTTATTGTACAGGTTAAATTCCCTCCTGAGGTATACACAGAAATGCCAGAGATTTAGCAAAGGACAGTGCTGAGAAAGCCTATCACACCACAGTATATGTCTTCAACTTTTTGTCCTATGCTTCCCAAGTTACTGTCAACAGTTTAGGGAGAGATACTGGGGAAAAGTGAGGGCTAAACCAGATGTGGACACTGGGTTCCTTATTACTCTAAAATTTGGTTCTTCTATTCCTTGAAAACTGTCCACTTCAAAGAAGGAGCTGTCTTTCTTGTATTTAGCTGTCATTTACAAGTGTCTCCCGTGTGATTTCTATGAATTATTCATCATCTGCAGAAGGAGTCCAAGCCATCCATCGCAAATATCAAGCTATTGAAAGCCAGATGCTGATCCAACAGTTACAAGTCTGTATGCTCCAAATGGAGAGGCATCAAATGCCTGGTTAGAATAAGATGAATATGAAATGCTTGCTTGGAAATATTCTGTAACAGGGATTTCAAATTTATTCCTTCCTCTCATAAATTTATTTGATGAATGTATTCATGGAAAGCTGGAGATAAAATGGAGAAACAGATTAAAAGCCTTGTGCTTAAGCCTGTGGGTGCCATAGATTTAGGTACAGTTCCTGCAAACTTCCTGTGTCACGTTAGGCAAACCAGTTAAACTACTTTGTGCCCCAGCTCCCACTTCAAATGGGAAGGCATAATAAAGAAAAGATGAACACTTGCTTGTAGTTTCTGTAAGTAAACTCAGCCAGGTGAGGAAGTTTCCATCAATAAGAACTTTTCAATGAGAAACATTTTAAGGGAAAGAAAAGAAAAAAGGAAAAAAAAACCACAAAACAAACAAAAAACCCCATGCTGATATTTCTCTCATGGTGGGACTTTGAAACATTGTTTTGTAAGACAAAGTCAGAATGAAACTGTGGTATGATTCAAAGAAGTTGATGTTCACTTGAAAGTGTACCGAGAAGGGGAGGTATTATAGGAAGATGAATTACAGAATTCCTTAGTGGTCTAAAATGTTTGGCGTAAAATGTTATATTAGCGACCGTTCCAGTCTCTGTGACCACTTTGGGAAGAGTGATGGAAGCTTCTCCATCTCTCATAACCTTGGTAGCTTAACAGTCAAAATGCGTGGAAGCCTCTGGTTCCTGGAAAGTCCCACATCCAGTGGAACCACCAGGCCAGAAAATGGTTTCTGATTTACTAGATCCCCTTCTTCCCATCACAGTTCTTCCCAGAACCCAATTTTGTTGTTCTAGTTCTACTTTTCATGCCAAGGGAAGGACTCTGAAAGGGTAAGAATGAAACAAGAAGGTCTTGCCATCAAGAGGACAGTATATATGAAGGTGGCATATTTATTCACTGTCTTTATTCCATGCCAGAGTGAGTAAAATAATAATAATAGCTTTTTTTTTAACTGGATTCTACTCAGGATTTGTGGACATTCACTGACACAATAAGCAAAATGTCATTGTAGTGCTAATCACCTGATCAATTAGCCTATACTGCTCCAAAGCATAGCTGAAAGCGCAAAGAGGCATTGTCTAATCACAGTGCCCTGATAAGAGTTTCCTGGACTAGCCCCTCTCACATTCTCTTCCCTTAAAACCCGTTGCTGAGTGGGTTGTAGAGTCTCAGCCCTGCTTGCCCTCCCAACACTTTGCACTAAGGGCAATCAGCCTGCAAAGGTCATGTCCCAGCTGTAAAATCAGGGCCCTGGAACCTCGCTTCTACATGGGTTTTTTTATCCATTATAAAATGTCAGAAAAATGTTTGACTTCTTGAGTGATACATTTCCTCAACAAATATACTGGATCTTCCACCTTCTGCTTCATTTTCTGCCCATACCAAATTTTGAATGAAGAAGTGAGATAAAATGGAGTTACACAGGAATCTAAGAGAAAAATCACCTCACCATTCATCCTGTTCACTGTCCTTGCTCTGGGCTGTGGGATGGAGTAAGGATGGAGCTGTCATGTTCCAGCACAGCCCCTCCTTCCTCTTCGTTAACCTGGCAGCAGCACTATTGCATCTGGCCCTGGACCAAGCCCTGACATATGTGACAGGTTTTTTGCAAGCTCCCGGGACATACCAAAGGCAGCAAAAAGGCAGATGAAAGACAGAGAAGGAAGGGAAGAGGAAGAGGTGAACTATAGAGCCATGGGAAAGCTCAGGAACAGGAGTATGTGGAGAAGTACTTAGGATAGGCTGGAACAAGTGACAAAAAGAGCAGATGGAGCTGGAAGGCAGGGATTTGAATCCCAGACCTTACTCTCTCTGTGGTCATTGGCATGCCACATAGATGGAGCTGGAGTTTTTCAGATATAACAGCTATTCTGCGCAGGGCCGGTTGGGATTATCTCACCCAAATTAGTCACTAATGCTGCGTTGCAGACCCCCACTTAGATAGTCTTCTGCGAGCGGTGTTGGAGTGAGTGCAGCCCAGCCCTGGCTGGAAACAGCGTGAATGCAGAGGTGTAGGGATGGTACAGAAAAACAGGGAGGAGGGAGTTCAGAAGTAGTGCTGTAGAACTCTCATGAAACACCTAACCTCCGTCTTTTCTCTTCTATTATCAGTATTATTCCTCCTGAGTGGGCTAATGACAAGATAAATTAAAAAGAATTAGGTCCTTTGAGACTACAGTCATTATCAAAATCAAACTTTGTTGTTTAAAATACTGTGTAACAACTATGAAAGTTTCCCCCACCCTTGTTTACATCCAGCATAGATTTATTGGCAGTTCTCTTTTCATTGTTGAAGCTATATTCAATTTTACTGGCAACAATGTATTGTGATTGGAGTGAATTGAATTTTCTTTTCCATTCAAAAATGATTAGATGTGCAACGTAGAACTGAATAATAAGCACCCGTCCATAAATGTTTTGCCTGTGGTTATACAGCATCATGTCCCTTCATCACTGCTGTACACAGAAGATAGCATTATAGGGACTCAATAGGATTGAGCCAAATGGTCACTTCTGCTTAGTTATGTCAGATTCTATACTAACATTATAACCTTGGAATAGAATTCCTACTCAGATCCCAAATATGAGCTCCTAAAGAGAAAAAGCTCACTCTTACAGTTAGACAAATCAATGAAAATTAGGTTATGAAAACGAGGTTGATTCCACAGTTCTATAAATAGATTAAGGTCCCACTGTTAAGTGAAAATCTGCAAGTTAGGTGGTGAGAGGTAGGGATCAGGGGTGATCTGATCCTCATCAAACTCAGTAAGACTCTGCCTTCAAAACATTTTTGAAATTTTTCTTGGAGAAGGGTCCAGTTTCCAGAAAGGAAGGGTGTTTCTCAGGGTCAAGGCAACGTGTCCAGGACTGCACAGTCTTCAGCATCGTGTTACTTCCCATCCCAGTCTGTCAAAATGCACAGCTAAACAGATGAGCTGTATGAGAGCTGGGAAAAGGAAGGGAGAGGAAAAGAACAAGACCAACTCAGACCAGAGTCCCGAGACCCCAGAATTTCTTCCCAGACACACACCATCATAGCATTACTTTGCCTTTTGCTTCCTCCTGCTGTCAAACTTCTGAGAGATAAAACAGCATTAAAGTCAGAGAAGTCTGGAAAGGAAATGAGGCTGCTCACTTTATTACTCTTGATGAGTAGCAAATTATTCTTCTAACATTTACTTTTCCTTCATTTATTTAAGAGTGATTACACGCAAATAGCAGTTAAAAACATCAGGTTTTTAATAATAGTTTTATTTACCGTTGTAATTGCTCCTGTAGCATCTCTGAAGTCTGAAACACACCCCTCCTGACACAAAATCAAACGTGCAGCCTTGCATCTTTCTCTCTTTCAAGTACAGTCTCCAAAACAGTATAAAGAAAGATGTAGGAGTTTCTTATTTACTATGTTGGTGTGATCCAAGCTCAAAGGCTGTACCCATATTCCCACATGGGTACACATGAGAAGCTTAAAGATCCATCTTAATTTCCTGTTCCCTCAGAAGCTTCTGAAGCGAACCAGTTTACTTAGCCAACCTGTTGATCCACTGTCCCGTGTACTTTGCTCCCCACAATCACACCTGAATTCCAAAGCTCTGACTGGTAGGACTGTCCTGTGATTCAGGCAGAGTGAGGATGGCATTGAAGCATAGGAGCTTTCGCTCAACCATGGCTCTAGCTTCCCAAACTACAGCTCCCATGAAGCAACACCATAGGTAGCATGGTGAGGTTATCACTTGGCTGTTCATTGCTAAATGTTCTGTGAACATCTTTTTTTTCCCCCTTCACCTCTAATGTGAATATTATTGAAAAATTCCACACCAAAACCCACAGACTTTTACTTTTAGCTCCAGGTGGTAGTTTCTGTCCTCCTATAAAATTCATGGCTGGGACAAAGACTGAGAGTCTGTTTCAAAAGGGGGGATGGAGTATCTGTCCTCAGAGCACATTCTTTGCACTCGGTATTGTTGTGTCCTTGTCTTTTTTACTTTTCTTTCATAATTGGCATTTATGTTTATTCCTTCTACATCTGAGGGCTAAACGCAGACTAAATTGTTCAGTAACAGAATGGCCGTACTTTTCCAGAAGTACCATGTATCAGGAAGAGTTCCCAGGATATCCATCAGTACAGATTCACTCTATTTCTTTCCAATAAAATCTAGCACTGGTGGGAGCTCCAACAGCATCATCTCAAAGTGAACATGACCTTCTGGTGAAGGAACTCGAGCAACCTTCCTCCTCTGGGATTAGAGCATGGTTTATGCCTCATTACTGTGAATAAATTTTCTGCGTGAGTTTCTGCATGCATGCGTATTTGGGCGACTTCACAATATATGCAGATATAAATAAACAATTGCTTCCTTTAAGCAGAACCACAATGTTGGGGAGTGAGAAAAGTATCCGATTTGCTGCATTCTTAGCAAGAGGTGTTTAAAAAAGGGAAAAAAGGCCTTTCTCAGCAAACCTGTAGGTCTCTGAGGGGTTACAAGGAGTAGATTTGTTAAAATCAGAATTGCCAATTTTGCACAGTTGCTTTTGGAATAGCACCACATTTTTAAACAAACTTTATTAGAATTCATATACAGTCATGGAGCTGTACAGGGCTCCCTTAACAAGCATAGTCTGACTGGAGGCAATAAATCTGTCTTTGTCACTAATGATGTTTGTATTATTTTAACACTGTTCATACCGTGGATTTGCATGGGGGGCTGCAAGCAATCGTCTTTCAACCACAGCTCACCTGCCCTGCATCCTGAATAGAAAAACATTTTCCCCTGTGGATGTCAGGAACGCAGTGAGGTGGACCAAGGGAGGTGTCCACGGACTTCAGCCACATAGTCTGGTAGTTGGAAAACTCCATTCCAATTCTGGTGTCCTTTACCTATCTGATGTGGGGGAAAAAACTTTTGGTTTGCCTGCTTTGCCTTGAAACAATGGCATTAAGTACAGGGCAGGGATATGACAGTGGTGCGGCAAGGGGCTGCCACTCCTTGCCCTAGTTTGTGGGGTCAGGAAGCTGAGGGGAGCTCCCCGGGTGAGCAGAGAGGGTGATTTAAAAGTCAGTTCTAGAAGATGGAGGAGGAGGGAGCAGGGAGAGTTTCTGCATCTGCTTCTGCTCTTTGATGCCCTTTCTGAGCCTGGGTGACAAATTCCCTTTTCACACTGGAGAGCCTATCCCTTTGAACAGACCTGAACATACATCTCTGCACAAGTCATTACCAGATGGAAAACTCAGTGGAGGGACTACCCAAGTGCTATTGACCTGACTCCAAAACCCTAAAGCTTGGGCAACTGAGAATAACCTTCTGTCTAAACCCTACAGCATGGCCCAAGCTGAATAATTTCACTGGCCTGAGCTAAGACACCACTTCACCCCAAAAAAGGGCCAAACTCTTGGCATGAAGAGCTGACTGTTCTTCTCTCAAGCTGCTCATGATGCCTCAGTTCTTGTGGGTCCTGTAATATTGAGTCAGTAGCTGGACGAAGCAAAGATATTTTTCTTCAGGCAGGAAGTTATTTCATGCTCTTAATAGTGACATTTTGATTTTGGAATTATCTCAAAAACTAATCACTGTAAGTTTGTGTATTAAAGTTTTGGAGAAACTAGTATTTAAAACTACTAGGAAGGAGGGAAAACAGTGGTTTATAATGGGGGGCAAGAGTATTTGGCTCTTATTCTTTATTAGCAGACTTAACCTTTTGAGCATCAATTTTTATGTATGATTATGGGAAGCCCTTTTGGAGTGAATAATGTGATTATCTAAGATTGTTTTTAAGAATTCCAGGACAGATATATTGATAATCTAACTACGAAATTAACAAATTATGCAGACATGTATAAAATATCATATTTTACACATGATTTTGGCATCAAATCCAAGATTTCATTAAGGGTCCTGGTCATCAGGAATTTTAGATCACTGACTTTATTGCTTTGTGGAGTTTCAAGCTGGGCACCCAGTACTGGGGAAAAATCATCCACAAAACCTTAGGCCATGGTGGATGATCCTTCTAAAATTTCTAACCTGACAACAACCTAGATGTCTGTATAGCTCCATTTGTGTGGAGAGTTTTGCTGCTGATTTCATAAGGATTACTCGCTGGAATAAACTTATGAATTGTGTGTATTCATAACCATGCTTCTTGATGAATAGAGATTTCTTTTGTAGCTTCAAAGGCAAATTGAAGAATTCAAGTACATCCATCCTTCTCACACTTGAAAAGATGATCTTTGCCATTATTTCATGCTACTTAAATACTAGGATGCTTTGTACAATTACCTGCAAGATATCTAAAATGGGAAGAATTTCATCAGTGGATGGAGATTTCCCCAGACAGTTGTACTGACTTTAATGACAGAGCTTAGATGAAGTGAAGTCACTAGTGTGTCTGCTGTGTGTCATCTTGGACCAGTGGCAACTGGCCCAACAGACCCGTGGGGTTCAACCATCAAGATGAGTCATGAAACAGGAGCACTGTCCCTTTTAGCAGTTACCTTACTGATGGCTTCCTCCAATCCAGTAGCTGGGAAATGACTTAGAGCTGAGAGGCATGATGAGACAGAAGCACTATCCAATATTGTAGTTATGTCTCAAAAGCAAATGACAATACTTTGTGTTCAGTGCTTGGTTTCCCAGCCAAATCCTCTGCTTTGTTTTCCCATACTCTCAAAACAGGACTCCTTAGTTGTGTCAACCTCTAAAGCAGCACAACCTCTAAAGCTGCACCTGGGGGCAGCTCCCTCATTAGTTTCTTCCCACTGAATTAAGCTTGCTTCATTGCTGTTTTCCCTAAATAAAGATTATTTTTCAAGTAATAAACATCAGTTCTTTTCTGTTGGCATGTGAGCTTCAAGAGAACATCCTAACATTGTTTTCATACTTTTCTCCTGTAGGGCAGAAAAAGTCCCTCTACATTTTAAGCCAGAAACTGTGATTAATTTATTTTTGAAGCAAGCAGCTAGCACTTGTACTGAAACCTCAGAGAGGATAGACTGAGTGCAGTCATAAGCATGGGTTGTACAGCTGCTCTTTCTGCCACTGCTGCTTTAAATGATGGGATCTGGTGCTTCTAGTTCTCCTTTTTTGGTTAATCATTAGAAACTGTGGCCTTTTTTCCTCCCCAAGCTTTTTCCTTAACAAAACTGAATTGGAAAGTGTAGACAGACATAGCCTGTCTGGAGAAGATGCTCTTCTGAGCTGAACCCAAGTCTCCTATTTCTAACATGGATGTCCCTGCTGAGCTATTCTACAATAAGAGGAGCACCCTTGAGTCCCTCTGATTACTTCTGCTATTACATGCTGTGCTTCAAGTGACTACTAGGTTTAGACCTTACATGTGAGATTTAGCCAAGGTTACAGGCAGATAGCATCACCAAGCAAAGTGGAAAAGGCAAGGATGTACTGATGAAAAACTAGATATCTCCCAGCTGGGGACTTTCAGAGTTGTCATTGTTGATTAAGCAGTAATATCCTGTTGTGGGTACCAGAGTTGCATAAATTCACATCAGACCTGTGCCACATTTCCTCAGATCTGAAATCAGGGACAAGAGGGCTTCAGACTTCCAGAGGAGGTGCACAGGATATTTAGGATGCTGTCATGCTTTCTTACACGTCCATCTTCAGCTTCCTGTCATGACGCGGGAGTAAGAGAATGGCACACATTTCCCTGCTCCCTTTCACCATCCCAGCTCTCTCCTGTTTTGGCTTGAACAGCAGGCAAAGACCAGTTTATGTACCACATTGGACTGTGAACTATAGTGGTAGACACATGTCCACTCCTGGCATAGGGGTAAGGATAGTAGCTGAAGGCTATTGACATAAAGAAATTTTTTTCTTAGTCTTTTATATCCATTGGCTTCTTTGGGAACAAGCTCAAGACCTTCCTCTTCCTAACCTAGGTTGTGAGACCTACCACAAAATTTAAGGTCTTCTCCTTTACTCCAGCCCTGAAGAGATAAGCACTGTGACCTGAGAGAGCAGAGCTCTGTTCATGACCCTCCACAGAAAGTGAGAGAGGTTTGGCATAATTCATTTTTATTCCAGTTATAAAAGCTGCTTTGTTTGATGAGCAGATAAGACATTTTGTTGGGAAATGGTTCTCAGCTGACACAAGTCTGCCAGGTTCAGAGAGTGGGTTGGATGCCTACTAGTACTTGATGCCCTAAAGAAATGAGAGGGCTGTATCCCACCTGCTGTTGTCAGAGTTTGGAGCCCAAGAACCATGACAAATGGTGCACAGGGAAAAAACACCGTGATGAAAGAGAGGGGAGAAGAAAATGACCCACAGAAAATGAGAAAAGAAAAACGTTGATTTTCCTTGGCAGTTATTACTTAACTTGCTCCTTTTTTTCAGTGCGTAAATTTAACAATATTGCCCAGGAATAGATTGAGCATTTGAGAGAAAACTCCACAGCTTTGGAAAAAATGAGAAAGGAGAAACCAAAACTCCTGGCACTAAGACTACTAATTGGGGTCTGTAGCAATTAATTAAATTGATCCTAATTTATTTTTTTCATGCTGGAATCATAAAACAGACTGTAATTCTGCCACCTATGCTATAAAAATATAAAGTATTCCCTTTTCATTTGTACATATTCTTAACTGTTTTTTTTAATGAAAGGTCCACCTGAGCTTAATTGTTCCATAGGTTTGGTGTGGCTAAAACACACAAATTTCAGAGGTTACTTGAAGGCAAGATGATAATGTGATTAACTTTGCCATCTGCGAGCCCTTCTTCATCACCGTCACCTCTCCACGGACCAAATATTCAGACAACCATTTCATCCTGACTCAAGTCTGTGAACTCAGGATCAGAGTCCCAAGCCTGTGTGGTCAGTTCAGCAGAGTGAATGAGAAACAATTTTTGACTGATAGTGACCCAAACTGTCACCCTGTGCCATGGTTGTATGTCCCCATCCTGGCTACCTGAAGGGTAGCACCCACCACTGTGTAGAGAATATGTCCTTGCCCAATGACTCACTTGCATGAAGTAAAGACAGGTTAATTGAAATGTCATGCTTTACAGTGAATATAACAGTAGGGGGTTTTTGTAAGTAGTAGTGAGGCCTCCAGCAAGATCAGACCTGACTTAAGTAGAAAAAAGATCTCTTAAAGTCTTAGAGAGCAAATCCTTTCTTGCTGATTTCTTTGAACTGCACAAACTATATTTTTCCTTCCCATATCAGGCCAGAGAGAATCAAAGACTCAGGGGTGTGATCTCTCTCCCTGTTGTAATGACTAAATTTGTCCCAAATAGAGCTACAAGGCCCTGGGTGACTCATGGGAGCCAGTGTACCTCCTAATGAAATCATCCACAGCCCAGATGGCAAATCCAGCTTCCAAGAGACCCATGGACTGAAATTCACTTATCCCTAATGTTTTTTTGAATAATATTGAGTGATTTTTCAGAGTGCTATTGTACTGGGTGCTCTCCAGATGTGTCAAATGAAAAAGTGGTCGTTCACTTTAGAACTTGAAAGAAAGAATCACTACTTTTATGCAAAGACAGAAGACTGCAACTGTAGATAACTGTTTTACATTACTTATACCCTTTGCAAGCTTTGATATGAAACCTATTTGTAGGGTTCCTCATGGGCCTTCAGTTATCAGTATTCCATTAGTACTGGGACTTGTGATGGAAAAACTGCTTGAATTTCTTCAACTGTCTTGGTACAACAACATAACAGTATTTATACACAATAGTGAATTTCTCTTCTACTTTGATATGTTTTTTTTATTCTGTGTTTTTAAAATACATGTACACACCCCCCCCATCTCTTAATAGTTGTAACTCATAACAGAATACTTTATTTGAAATGAAAATAAAAAGTATCCAGGTAGTTATTTTTCTCTTATCAGACACAAATGTGAAAACTACTTACACATTTTCAGTTGTCTCTCTCAAAAAAAATTGAAATTGTTCTATGGAGTTCAGTCTTTAATCACTTTTCCATTTTTTAATGAGGCAGCAAGATTTCAGCTGATAGCTTTCTAGTGTAACCAAAAGGGAGGCTGCAACAATTGCCTAATGCAAAGGCCAACCATCAAAAAGCAGGAAAAGGTATTCCTGACAATTAAGCGTGCCTCTGCAAACAAAGCTTGCTAAAAAGGCCCAGAGTTTAGTTTTCAAGCAATGCCTGCCAGGAATCACTTTCCTGTTCTGAGCCTACAGCACTGGCTAGAATTGTCTTCTGCTGACACATCCAGCCCTGAGCCTGGCCAGGCATCTTGGGACACCATGTGATGTAAACTATATTATGAAGTTCACCAGGACATGTCTCTAATCTCTGTCCCCTTCTCAGCAGGATCAGATCAGCTGTCCTAACAAGAGTTTAGAGAGCCTTCCACTACAGCCTCTCCAAACCTCTCTGTCTAGAAGACATAACAGTGGTGTTGCAGGTGGTCTTACTGGACACAGGTGCTTTTGACATCAGGATTGTGAATGATTAAAAGAGACATAATCAGCATTTCTTATAGCATAAAACTTCTGAAGACTTCAGCGGAGGCATGATTGATCCACCAAAGGACGGTCTTGCAGATGTGTACCTGCTGTGAAAAGTTTGCCTACACTGGGCTCTGCCAGGGAAAGCTGACTGCAGCCCATCCTGCTCCCACAGGCCATCTGAAGTTCAGATCTGCCTCTCATAGGAGTTTTGTGGCTGTCTGAAGTCACTTTTCCTTGCTTTTTCCAAACCACCTCTGCTCTTGCTCTCAAGAACTCCTGGCACTGGGGGTCATGGGGCTCCTCCAGGTTACAAGGACAGTCCATTTAAATAGGTAGGAACAGATAGCTGTCTTGATTCCCAGCACAGTGAGTTTCTTTTTATCCCATGTTCTGATATACATACAAAAATGCTGAATTAATATCTTTGATACTGTCTGCTGCATTCTTAGTGGGAAATTTCACAGTGTGCTGGCAAAGGAAATTCAACTGGTTTATGTTTACTTATCCTATCTAAGAGCTGAATATGCTGCTGTAACGAGCAGTATATCAAAACGTCAGATTTACATTCAAGCTCTTCGAAATTCTCAGTTTCCAAAACAATAAGGCAATAGCTTTAAAAAAAAGTGATGTCCTACAGTCCATCATTGCAGTGCAGCCAAAACTCCTAGGTATGAAATGCTTCCTTCTCCAAGACATAAAAGCATTACAGACTATTAATTACATTATGATTAGCTGAGCCTTCTTAACTGTAAATCATTGTTGCCTAAATACAGGTTACAATGAATTAATTGGCAGCCTGCCAGTTCAGGGAAATGAAATCTAGCACTAGAAATACTATCAAAGCTAAAGCGCCTGTGAAAGAGTCTGAGACCAGTCTAGAGGTACACACTGTGTATTTACATTGGATACCTACAGGCTCAGCTCTTCACGACTCCTACGGTCCCTTGTGACAGATGGCACTGAGGAAGATGTCCGTCTGACTTTTCTTCCTGGTGCATACCCCCATAACATCATTCCAAAGCATTGCAGACTTCATGTTGAAGGATAGCCACAGCCACCAAGCAGGCTCTCTGTCCTATATGAAAGGGTACATTTGGGACTATACTAAGGTGTAAGGAAGGCTCAGAGTCCTGCTGCAGCTTTTCTCCAGCCTAGCTCAAAGCCTGGATGTGTCTCCATCCAAAAACTGGATTTGAGTGAATTCAGAGAAATTAAGACTTACAAGTAGATATATGGCCACAGCCTCTGGTTCCAACCAGAGAAGTAAGAAAGGTTCCTCAAGACAGGTACTTACACACACACAGGATTGATATTAGTAAATCAACACCATGTGACAAACTTTTAACAGACTGCCTTTAGAACTTATAATCAGGATCTCAACCTTGTGGGTGAGATGTCCACAGATATAATCTTTCAAATACGAGAAAAATAGAGACTGCTGCAAACCTGATATCTAAAATGAAATACATTTAGCAGTCTTTGTAACTTATCAAACATGGAAATGTATCCACACTGCAGAAAATTCATTGCTGTAGTACAAACACAGCCAGCATCTGACAATAATCCTATTAAAGTAACAATCTCTGCTCATGCTGCTATCATTCATATCATACTGAAGTTGATGAAATAACTGCCATTTACTTTTTCATTTTTTCTCACCTCTCTTCCGTGTGTTCAGGAAAGACATTGCTTTTCTTTTTTAAGGAAAAGGGGAAACATAACCCCCATTTTTAAAAAGGGAAAAAAGGAAGACCTGGGGAACTACAGGCCAGTCAGTCTCACTCCTGTGCCCAGCAAGATCATGGAGAAGATCCTCCTGGAAACTATGCTAAGGCACATGGAAAATAAGGAGGTGATTGGTGACAGCCAACATGGCTTCACTAAGGGCAAATTGTGCCTGACAAGTCTGGTGGCCTTCTACGACAGGGTTACAGTGTTGGTGGATAAAGGAAGAGCAACTGACATCATCTACCTGGACTTGTGCAAAGCATTTTACACTGTCCTGCATGACATCCTTGTCTCTAAATTGGAGAGACATGGATTTTACAGATGGACCACTTGGTGGATAAGGAATTGGCTGGATGGTCATGCTCAAAGAGTTGCGGTCAATGGCTCGATGTCCAAGTGGAGACCAGTGACAAGTGGCATTCCTCAGGGGTTGGTACTGGGACCAGCACTGTTTAACATCTTTGTCGGCAACATGGACAGTGGGATTGAGTGCACCCTCAGCAAGTTTGCCGGCGACACCAAGCTGTGTGGTGCAGTCGACACGCTGGAGGGAAAGAATGCCATCCAGCTGGACCTTGACAGGCTTGAGAGGTGGGCCCGTCCGAACTTCATGAAGTTCAATAAGGCCAAGTGCAAGGTCCTGCACAATGGGTCAGGGCAATCCCAAGCACAAATACAGGCTGGGGAGAGAATGGATTGAGAGCAGCCCTGAAGAGAAGGACTTGGGGGTGTTGGTTGATGAGAAGCTGGACGTGACCTGGCAGCGTACGCTTGCCAAGGTCAAGAAAGCCAACCATATCAAAAGAAGTGTGACCAGCAGGTCAAGGGAGGTGATTCTCCCTCTCTACTCTGCTCTCGTGAGACCCCACCTGGAGTACTGCGTTCAGCTCTGGGGCCCCCAACATAAGAAGGACATGGATCTGTTGGAGTGAGTCCAGAGGAGGGCCACGAAGATGATCAGAGGGATGGAATACCTCTCTTATGAAGAAAGGCTGAGAGAGTTGGGGTTGTTCAGCCTGGAGAAGAGAAGGCTGCGGGGAGACCTTATAGCAGCCTTCCAGTACCTGAAGGGGCCTACAAGAGAGCTGGAGAGGGACTTTCTACAAGGGCGTGTAGTGTTAGGACAAGGGGTAATACCTTTAAACTGGCAGAAGGTAAATTTAGATTAGATATAAGGAAGAAATTCTTCACTATGAGGGTGGTGAGGCACTGGAATGGGTTGTCCAGAGAAGTTGTAGATGCCCCATCCCTGGAAGTGTTCAAGGCCAGGTTGGATGGGGCTTTGAGCAACCTGGTCTAGTGGAAGGTGTCCTTGGCCATGGCAAGGAGGTTGGAACTAGGTGATCTTTAAGGTCCCTTCCAACCCAAACCATGCTATGATTCTATAAAGCTGTCTGGGGTCTGTTTACTAGCAACTCCGATTTTCTATACTCTCTGACTAGATGTTGTTGTCCTTAACATCTTTAATATGACTATAATATCTATCCCAGAGAAACCCCTTCTGACATCTTAAGAAATCAGGATGGACTGTGCTGCTGGGATCCAATCCAGATTTCCTTCTTACAGCAGGACTTCTTTTCAAGCTAGTGAATCATGACCATGGTGGCTCTACTCCAGATTGAAACAGCTGCCCAGGAGCAAGGTGGACAAGATCCAGTCATGTCACAAAGCAGACATCTCTAAGCCACCCTCAACATCCTTGACAGTCAATGGAGAGAAACAGACACTTCTAAGATGTGGTTCATCCAAGCTTTATGAGTTGTGCCCTATTTTTCCTCCAGTAGTTAGCATGGAGGCCTAAGGTAACTACCTCAGATGTAGGCATCCAGAGCTGTATGGGATGAATTCCAAATACAATGAAAAAGCTCCTGAAGAGTAATAATCTTATTTATACTACAAAGTATTCTGTGCTTCCTTAGGGTGCAGGAAGCTTTCATCTGACGTAAGCATGCTTCCAAAATGGATAGTCTTATCCTTGGCTGTGCAGTCTCTCCCACTCCCTTATGCTGGGGAGAAGTGTTGATGTGGCCATGTGGTAAATTGCACAAACTGCTATGGCTGAAAACAAATGAATTTCAAGGCTTCATATCCTGGTAAATCTACTGTATCCTTAGTCACCTTGTTCAGTGATTCCTTTCACTGTTGCAAGATGGGTCACGCTTTATTTGTTGAAATCCGTGTCACTGATATCTAATCAGCCTTTGCTTGCTAGATTATGGCAGTATCTATTGTCAGCAGTTTATCTCTACATGTTTTCAAAAATCAAAGCAAACAATGTCACGGTGAGGCACTGTCTTTAAACAGACTGAAAGAGAATAGTCAATGCCACTTTACTCTCTGATGCTCTGTAGTGGTGTCCTGGTTTTGGCTGGGATAGAGTTAATTTTCTTCCTAGTAGCTGGTATAGTGCTGTGTTTTGGATTTAGTATGAGAATAATATTGATAACACACTGATGTTTTGGCTGTTGCTAAGTGGTGTTTACACCGGTCAAGGACTTTTCAGGTTCCCATGCTCTGCCGGGTGCACAAGAAGCCAGGAGCGGGCACAGCCAAGATAGTTGATCCAAACTGGCCAAAGGGCTATTCCATACCATATGATGTCATGGTCAGTATAGAAACCAGGGGGAGTTGGCTGGGGGGCAGCAATCGCTGCTCAGGGATAGGCTGGGCATCAGTCGGCGGGTGGTGAGCGGTTGTGTCACTTGTTTTTTTTCCCTGGGTTTTGTTCCTCTCTCGCTCTGTTGTTGTTTTCCTTTTCATTACAATTTTTTTCCCCCAATTATTAAACTGTTCTTATCTCAACCCACAAGTTTTCTTACTTTTGCTCTTCCGATTCTCTCCCCCATCCCACCGAGGTCAGAGGGTGAGCAAGTGGCTGTGTGGTGCTTAATTGCCAACTGATGATAAACCACAACAAGTGGGTCTACTCTGATTTCTGATTAAACAACAATTTTGCTTACGTTTGGAGGTCTAAAAGGATCAGTCCATAAAAAACCATCATGTGACAAACAGCTGTCACTCCATAAATTCTTTTCCAGCTGGCGCTGGAGAGTATTTACCCCCACACACACACTTGAAGGCAGACGGGTTCTGTGTGGGGTTTTTTTAAAGCAAAGCATCATTGTCTCAATAAGTGGACAGTAATTGCAATTATTCACCATGTATTGTGACTTGGAATGAGGCTTGCAAAGTCCATTCAGAAACAAATTGTCCGTAAATACACGGATTAAGAAGGCTAATGAAATGTGCCTTGCTTTAGAAAATTTTGGCCTTTTTTCAGCAAGAGTTTTGTAGTAGTATGAATCTTGATAAATGATCCCTGTCTTTGCCACATGGAGACAAGAGGAGCATTGTGCCGTACACAGTGGGGTTGCAGGGGCTGCAGAAGACTTGGACTCATGCCAAGGGATGTGTCTTGCCCAAAACACAAAGCCAGTATCTCCTGCTCTTCTGGCACTTCAAGAGCCTTGGAGCCTAGACACTTAACACTGACATTCAGGTTAGGCTACGAATTATTACTGCTTGGTGGACGTAACATGGGTTGGTGGAGGCTTTTTCTAGACATGAAAGTTTTACTTGAGTGAAAAAGACAGAGAACTAAGTCAAGGTGGCAAAGGACTGCAGGGTTATGGGTGTCTTTCCACAGCCTTGTGAATGAATCCTGAGCCCTCTAGTGAGTTTGTGAGATACCCCCGGGCTTGCTACCACCCTCTGGTCAGTTTGGGGGACTCAGTCACCCACACAGCAAAGCCACCCACAATTGCTGTTGACATCAGGGTGCTTAGAGACAAACCGCAGCCTGCGATGACAGTGTTTCAGGAGATGAGAGGTGCAGGGGGGTGTGTGGGTGTGTGTAGCGGATTGATCAGTTATCATCCAACTCCATATCATCCAAGGAAAGCAGATTTTGGAGCCTTTACTTGGAGCCAGTTGCTTAAGAGGAACATGTACTGAACAGCGTAGATCAGAGATGTGGGCATCAGGCGTCCGTGGGAGCTGACACCAAATCCCTACAAGACCTTTCATAAATTTGCCTGTTCTCTTTTTCAGCCACTTTCCTCCTCTGATAGAAGTTACATTTATATTCTTTAACACACTGTCTGGAGGGTTACTCAGTGCCTATTTTGGGAGGTGCTCGGGGACCCACCAACACAAGGAGCTAAGAAGTGAAAAAGTACAGTTCAAAACTGAAATGGTTAAAAATGTTCTTCAAATGTCAGGCTGCCTCAGGGAAACAAGAGCTCACCTCAGCTCCATTTAGAGTGATGTTGGATAGAGGGAATTTTATTCTTTTAAATGTATGTGCATTTATAATGCATAAAAATGTAGTTAAATGCAGGCCGCTGTGTGACTGAAGAGCAAATATTAAACATAAATGGGTTGCTTCACATCTTGAAGGAAAGCAAATCAGCATTGCTTCTCCATAGGGTGAAACTGAAATGTGAGCCTTGCAATGCTGTTACTAGGCCAGGGAGAAGTAAAATAGAGAGTTGAGCATCAGTATGAGGTAAAATATGCCATTAAAATAGCAGATGAAATGGGGACAGAAGAGGAGAAATGCGGGTGCGGGAGGAGAAAGAAGAACAATTGACTTTTGGACAGGTTTGAGGGTTTTTTGTGTGATGGCCTAATGCATACTCTTAGGAGCTGATATGTCTCAGTGGGTAAAACACTAATTTGGGAGGAGGTTTGTGTGATCTTCAACAATTTTCACCTCTTTTTTCCTCTGTTTTCTCTGACAGTTTTTTGTGTGCTTTGTCACTTTAGATGAGGAATTATCAGAGGTAAGAAAAGGCTCTTCCATGAGCTGGTATGGCAGGACCCTAATCCAACCCAGGATATTAAGTTAGCTGGGAAAATTTAGCTTCCTTACATGAAGAGCATTAAGGCTTCACAACCAGGTAGAAAATGCCTGTGTATAGCTGCATCTATTATAACCACAGCTTGCATGATCCTTTTCCAGCCTTTTCCTTTTCCCTCAAAACCTTACTGGGAACGCTGTCTTATCCAGTAGGTAGCATGAATGCATTCACTGAATAGGTTACAGGGCAGAGACCCCAGAGTCAGCTCTCACTAGCTGATGACTAATTCTGCTTCCAATGAAAGGAATATTGTAACTGGGTGAATCTATTTAATCCTTTTTTTTTTTCCTCCTCCAGCTTGAGACGCTTTCCCTTATATAATACACAGTTTCCAGACACTGACTACTCCACCAAACGTATTCATTTATTTAGGATTTTTTTGTACTACACTCTTGACAATGCATATGCAACTTTCCTGCCTAGAAATGTAAAGATAGGCAGTTTATTTAGAAAAGCAAAACTGACATCTACCTTTTAAAATCAGAAGACAGAAGCACCAAAATAAGTGCAAAAAGTGCCTCTGAAGCTGTCCATATGTGTGCTTAACTCTCCATTTGCTGATCCTTATTCATTGTCGTGAGGTGCTAATCTCCAATTCCTCATCATTTCTGTCTGGTTTCAGACAGTTACAACGAAGAACCAGAAAACATTTTCTGTCATCCAGCCCACCAACTGAAGTGAACAGTGGAAAATCGAAATAAGCATCCTCACGACAGGTTATTGTCAGCAGGCGCCGTGGCTCCACAAACATCAGGTACATCTGGGATCGCCGTGCTCTGCCCGCAGGGGGTGGTTTACCCTTCTGAAAGTGGAGTGGGTAAGTGGGATTAGAAAGGACCTCAGTATGTAATGACAAGGAGCAGGAACATAAATCTTTACATCCAATGACTGAAATTAACTTCCATATGCTCCTCAGAGGAAGCTTATGGGTGAATAATCTGTCGGATAGGATTGGACTAATTAAAGTGAACGATTTGAAAGGAAGACAAAGTGGGAAATACTTATCAAGGAATTTGCTCAGAGTACATAAGGCTGCCAGCCTTGTTGTTTTAAGTCACCCAACAATGTTGCAGTTTGCATGAAACTCTTTTAGGATTCTGGGGTGTCATTGGCCCATTAAATTTTTCCTGGAGAAGGAATAGAGGGAGTAGTTTGGGGAGAAGATAAGTAGGCTGCTGTAGAGGTGTGCTGTGTTTTTTCTTTGAAACCTCTCAGCTCTTACTTGAAGCTTCATTCCTGGAAAGATTGCATTTCTCAAAAATTTGTTTTGCTTGGGTTTTCTGTCACACTGCAATCATCTTTCCCCTCACCACCGCATCTGTGCTTTCTCTATCGTGAAGCTTTTGTTAACAGAAATTAAATGAGCCAGAAGGAACTGTCACAGTTCTGGTGCAGGCTCTGGGAAATCTCTCCTGCTACCCCAGCACTTGGCTGTACCAGTAGATTAAACAAGGTTAAGGAACATTCCCAGGCCTGGTCTTGGCATAGGTGATCTAGGACTCTTCAAAATTATTTCTAGTTTCTGGGGAGATGATCAGAGACAGTTGCAATAAGCAATTTTGGATACAGCCATCCTATTTCTGCAGGGTAAGAGAGTTTAGTAATATCATCAGAAATGTTGTTTGATGCTGTCTGGCTTCAGTTCCACATAAGGGGTATGTTAATTTAATATTATAGACATTGCACCAGTGTCCACTATTTTGCTTTTTTGTGCCATGAATGAGACTGCAGACCATCTGCTTTATTCCATTCATTTTGTTACTCAGCATGTTAGAACTTCTTGCCACCCAGTTCCTCTTCTCCATGTGTCTAATTTACAAGTTCAAACCCCACTTTGTGATTGATCTCTCACTTGAGGTGGTCGAGAAAACACCCAAATGTGATAGTTCTCCATCTTCCATAGTAACAAAGTTTAAGTTCAGCCCCAGTGCAATTTGAAATGTTCAGCCACGCTGTATCCAAGCTACTGACTGGATCCACTGAAATCAGTGCAGAGACTGTGGGCTGTTCCTGAATTTTCTCCTGCTTTTGAATAAAGATTGGAGTGAGAAGTATCTTTTCAGATATCGAATAGCATCTATAGTTATCAGTGCATTATGATTTTGGTCACTGAGCACTTCTGGTGAAAAGTTCCCTCTCCCATAATCAGACTTTTGAATGTGTCTAGTTCTTCAATCACCTTTTCTTTTGGTAGTTGAACAATTTGCATTTCCTCCTCTTGCTAGGAATGGGCTGTTTCTTAGGCACTGGTCATAATTTCTGGGTCAGCTAATAAACCCTGTTTTATTCCCTACCTAAATGCTGTGTATTAGAGAATTGTTGAGTTGGAAAATGTTAGCTTCATTTAGTTATTGTTAAGTTTTGCTGAGAAGGGAGATGGGTAGTTCATATACTGGGTCCATTTTCAGAAGCAGAATGTATTTAATTGGGCTATTTTTTTCTGCAAGTTCACAAAGTTTCTCCAGCATGGTCTCCAATTAAGCAACTGAATCTGATATAAAGTAATTGAGACTGACCCAGCTGTCTTGTAGTACTGCAATGAGTTGCTGTGGATGGTGAGAGGGATCAAAGTTCCCCCTGAAGTGCATTCACACCACATAAAATAGAAGATACATATGCTGGGACCTCTCTAGAAGTTCCTCAAGAGGGAAGGTTAGAGAATATAGTTAACCAATTCAAGCAAAGCAATGTGAATACCTCCTACTACTAATAGCAATGCCTGTGAGATGAAGAACATTTAATGTGCTTTTTTAAGGCCAACAATTTCCAAGGACAGTTACCTATCCAGGGGGTCTCTATTTTTGGCTTGAACCTACTTGTTGCTCTCCAGATTTCTCAGAAGCACCTATCCTCTATAGCTGGTATCAGTGAAATACGTAAACGCTGATGCCTCACAGGATCAGCCCCAGGGCTGTGATTCACCTCACCTAACTTCAGCTGTCTATGGTGTGAACATCTCTACCTGTGCTAGTTATTATACCTTCTTCACAGTCAGTGGAGAGAAATAAATACATGTTTGGAACACAATCCATCTAACATCTTCTAAATGTCTATTTTATGTTGAGGTAAATTGCACATAGTTCCTCTCCTCTCACCCTGAGAGGGCTCAGGGTGATTAGTTCAGATTTAGGAGTCCACTTTGTAGATATTCATTTTCAAACAGATACAGCCTATGCTATCTCTCCCAAGTTGATCATCCAGAATTAGTGACTGATCTTAGCTCCCCTATTTCTCACTCTGTTTCTGGGCTTTCCCCAAAGCAATCTCCAGCTTTCTGAATCAAAAAAAGGAGTTTCTAGAAAGGTTGTTTATGTATAAATTTACAAGGCAGCCTGAAGGAGAGAAGTTACTATTCACTTCCCCTCCTAAAAGCCCTATACTGTAACAACAGGTAGTCCTGTAGATTATAGTTTTGGTAGATTCTGTTAGGAGCTCAATTATACTGATGAATGCAGTAAAACCACAAATAATTGCTAATGCATAGTTGTTGCTGACTTCTAGTATGTGTGCCTTGGCATTCCTGAGCTGCTTTGGGATGTTTCTATGGATGTAAACTACTGGTAAGGAGGATTTATTTCTGCTATTGTGAACAGGTGGGTTGTGAGGTCTGGCTCTCCCATCATCATGGTAAGCAGTTGACTCTGCCATAGCATATACGCTCCCAGTAAGCCTCTGAAGTTAGGATACATTGGTTATCCAACCAAATTCAGGCATCCTAAAACAGGTGTCATCAATAGATTAGGTGAGATGCATACTAAAAAAATGTTTCCCCTACACTGACTTGCTTAACTTCAGGGCACAGAAGTCTTCACATGTCTCTATATCTGATCCATATCTCTTGTGGTCTGAACAATCCGGACCACCCTTATCTCAGAAAACAGTAACTTTTCCTTCTTTCCCTGACAAGAGCCTACTAATGCTTTGCTTACTTGATCTCAGACTTACCATTACATACCAGTAACCTCTGCTGTGATGCTGTTTGTGCAAGTTCATATGCATTCTCCCAGCAGTCACTTACTGAGTGAAACAAGGAAATAAGAGTCAAGTAGCTCTTGTTTCCATGAGCTCTTATGCTATGAGATCTTCCTTAACAGTAGGCCATTTCAAGCATACATTCAATACATCTTTTATTCTGGCAGTCCTTTTGGAGGGCAAAAGTGCTCACTTCTGTATTCCCAGCATTGGTTGCTTGAGCAAGATTTGGAAGATCAATGATTCATTGTACCATCTTGCTGCAAAAGGCTGGTCTGAGCTCTGGAAGGCAGACGTAGAGCAATGGTTACTAATGCAGACTGGAACTGGTTTGTCATAGCTCCAGCTTTTGGCTATGGAGCATCTCTTCTAGTAGCCAAAAAGCTTTCCAAAAGTGTTTCACTTTTTCCTTCACTTAACTGCCTGTTTCAATTATTTGAGCTTGCTAGCAGCTAAGATTGGCCAGAAGATATATTGTTGGGAGATCTGAACACCTCACCCTCTGCTGAGAGGAGAGCTTTGCTTTAACTCTCTCTTGCCCCTGCAGCTTTCTTTTCCCCTGGGCAGGGGGAATTCCCACTCCAGTTTCAATCTGCTTTCACCACCAATTATGAGGTCTGCAGATTTGATGGGAACTGCAAGTTCCTGAAGCTATCTTACAACAATATAACAGCTTCTCCCATGCTTAGAGTTGCTAAAGGGACCTCTATAATTTCCCAGATGCAGCAGCCTCTGCAGCATCCTTAGAATTGCCAGGTGTGATCACGTCACCAGTATATCTTACCCAGCACTTTTTTGGAGGTCTTTCTTTTCTTAGTAAAACCAGCAATACAGGAGCTGCAGAAAGGTATAAATCTCAGGTAATACACAGTTTCATTGCCCATTGCTGCATTCCCGTTATATCTCCTGATCTTAGCTTTACTTCACACATCCAGCTGTCTCTCTGAATATCATTCTTAGCACTGCAGTATCTCCTTCAATACCTCTAAAAAACACTTGTGGTCTTTATGAAATGGGATATTTCAGCAGGAGACAGTCTCCCTTGCAAGACATTGCCAATACCTAAACAAGATGGAACACATTGCTAGGCTGTCCCCTGGATATCCTGCAGCACCAAGATCTGGATGAGTGATTACTGGAGATTTCTAGAAGAGCTGGTAGAGGACATCTCTTTTACCAGCATTATACAGCAAGTCGTGAACAGAGCTTTGAACTGCAGTCCTGTAAAACCCGTACTCCTCCAAGGATGCCCTGCATTTCCCTCTGCATTACGCGTCACACAGCCCACAGCATAGGTACAGCCATGGAGAGAGAGCATAAGGGGGAGCTTGTATTTTGTAGAGGAATGTGCAAATAGCCAAAGATATACACAGGGGCAAGAAAATATTTATTCCACAAAAAGTCTTTCTAGTTTCTCAAAACATAAAGATCCCCCTGGGAAAGGAAGCAAAATATAAATGTACGTGAGACATGCCAAGAGAAAGGTACAAAGAGAGAGTACTGTCATTAACTTCTGTCCGTCTTCGAGATGAGATGAAATCTCTGCCATCCCATATGTCCCCCAGTCACACTTTCAGTTTTGATTAGTTCCTTGAAGGCAGATCACTTTGCTTTTTTATTTTCCCCTGTAGAAATAGGAGTTTGATCATAAAATGGAATTAAAAGAATTTTGTTTTTTTAGATTTTTCAGGT
This sequence comes from Mycteria americana, assembly GCF_035582795.1. Lineage (NCBI taxonomy): Eukaryota > Metazoa > Chordata > Aves > Ciconiiformes > Ciconiidae > Mycteria > Mycteria americana. The sequence goes on from NC_134370.1 coordinate 13,794,796, forward strand.
GCGGAAAAAGATTTAACAATTGGCTATATAAGTTGGAAAGGTAGATGAGCCCAGTTCATAGATCCCTATGTAAAAGTCACTTTCCTGGAGAACAGTTTAACGTAAGGTGTCCTTTATCCCTTTATTCCACTCCCTCCTCCAGTACACTTGTGTTAAATATTGCAGCAGAAAAACTGAAAGCTCACTGATGAGGGCTGAAGAGATTTAAGAGCCATTAAATCATTACAGTAATGGGTGCAGTGAGTGTGTTCTAGAGGAAACAAATATAGTACAAGAGGCAGAAAAACAGAAAGATGATTGGATGAAGTCAATTTAAAGTGAGAAATGTACCTTCATGCCAGGAGAAATAGAAGATGCTGGAAATAACAAGCAGTTGGGGAATATGTGGCTCCAGGAAATAAAGAGATTTTTCTCTCTAGAGGCCTGACTGTGCTCTTACTTACAAAATTGCATGAGTAAGTGTGCTGGTGTCAACAGAGAGGCTAGATTAATTGTGAACAGAATTGGGAACTACTGTATAAATAAGGATAGCTGCACTGGAGTCATGAACTCAAGCAAGAACCTGTCGTTCAAGAACTGATTTAGTTTCAGAAGTCATTACTCTGCTATGGATAGAGTCCTCTGCAGGAGGATTAGATTAAGTCATTCAAACTCCTAGTGGACATCTATCTACATCTGAAATCCTGCCACCTTTCCTGTTTGTCATTACATCAGCTAATCCATTAAAGATATCAGGGAAATCAGACTACAGGAATTAACCTTCTCTTTGATAGCTCTAAGCTGTTACAACAGCCTGTACCAAGGTGCAGACTGTAGTTTTCAGCCAGTGCTGGCCAACCTGAATAAAAAAAGATTTCAGTCTCCGGAGTTATTCTCCTAGCAATATTCACTGACAGAATATTTCTTCTCAATTTTAAACCATTTTCCTCACACCTATCCAACTTTCCTTTCTGTCTTGATCCTATAATTATTATAATTTCATAATCTTATAATGCAGCCATGCAATATTTATGCTATGTGGCAATAGACAAGAATGATCACAGCCTTCTCAAGAGCTAGCACAGAGCATGCAACCTCTAGGCAAAAGCTTAAGGTGTGACAGCTCTTCTCACTGAAGTCTCCCACCTTCAGAAACAACTCCAACCACACCCACCCACAACCAATTCCCGCAGCCCTCCCACATTTGCCAGTGGTGCTTTATTCTCTGTTCTTTAAGGTGCAGTAAGGTGAGCCAAACAGAATTAATCTTGGTGACACCAAAAAATGGCAGAGCTGCTTTATGGTCTCTCTGCTTATCTGCACAGGCTTTGATGCTCGCCTGTGGTGATGACAAAGGATGACCTTTGGTGGATTGATTCTGCTCAATAGTCGATCAGAAAAGCCACAAGCAGTTAAAAGTAAAGTGCTTTCTGCCTGCTTTGAGAGCTGAATCAGTTCAGCAGGGGTCACATGAATTGGCACAGGGAAAGAGAAAGATTCTGAAGGAGGAGAAGAAGGAAGAAGGAAGACCACCCTCTTCCATAGTAGCAAACTCTCCATTTAAAGCAGCTCATCACACCTTTAGTTTAGTAGTTCCTACAACTTGAAAGGGAGCTCCAAGTATTCCTAGTGACGTCAGAGGGAGATGGGCTCACACATGAGAGAGTAGTAGAGTGTGATGTCAAGATATATCTCTACTCTTCAGTCCTAACAAGTGTCCTTTCCCTTTTCCCCAACACTTCTTGTTTCTGTGGAGAGTAGAGCCTCCAGGGCCATGTCCACAACTCAGAAAATGGGCTAAATACCAACCTAACTAAACAACTTTTCCCACTCCCCCAGTGGCTCATCTCAGCTAAACAACCAATAACTGGTGCTGACTGGTGTTAACTAATTGAAAGTGGGTTGCAAAACCTCATCCGATTACACCCTTCATTACAATTGCAAGAAAATTGTTTCTGTTTCCTTAATAATGTGTGGTTTAATGTATTCATCCCTAAAATAAATGCAATTTTTTTCTTCTTCCACTGTTGTTAGTCTTGAAGGGGGTGATGGTTATTTTTCTACTCTACTAGGAACTGCATAGTAGTTCTATTTCTTTAAATCCCCCTTTTCTGGAGTCTCTTTATATTAGAAATTCATTATTAATTTATTTAAAAAGTAAGATTTTGGGGCTCTTCATTTTTAAGAAATTTGATTTCTAATGCTTCAGAGCCTAGCTCAAGCAGAAAGGAACTTCTACACTGATTTTTAAAATTATGTCATTGTCCATTTTACTGTTTTTCAGGATGTGTGCAAGGTTTCTAATACTTTTGGAATCACTGGGGTAGGCAGTAAAAGCTTGCACTTCTCTTCAGCTCTCATTGCTAGAAAAAGTGTCCTAGCCCTTCTATCTGCCAGTTAGCTGTGGAATACTCTTCTCCACAGACCCAGTTGAAGTGTCCCAGATCTCTCTTTAAAGTGAAGAGAAAGAGGGACAAAACTGTATAGAAACACAGGCACACACAGACACACACACTTCTGTTATCCATACTAGTCTGGCAGCTAGACCTGCACAATGGCAGCTCTAGCATGGTGATAATCCAGTTAGCGGGATTTTACGAGACGTTTAAATATTGATAAGAGAAATACCCCTGCTTCCTTTAGCTACTTATGTCAGCAGATACTGAACACCTTGTTAGGCATGTGATTACCAATAAGTAACATGTAATTCCACTGCTCTTAAAAATCCCCACAAGGTACATTATGCAACAACGATGAATTTTTATTTCATGTTATTTCTTTTTCTTTTTTATTTCCTTTCTCTACTTTCCCTTTTCCTCCTACTTTCCAAATGCTGAGGCAATTTGGTTGCACACAAAAACTTCAACTCCTTTCCTCTGTAGTAATCTCCTCAGTTCTAATGGATTTTCCCACACACATACACATTTGGTCAAAGAAAAAGAAGTCTTCTCATGTCTAGCAGGAGGAAGAGAACAGGTGAATCTTGCTGTGGGGGGAGACCTTTGGACCAGATCTGTAAATATCTACTAGCATTTGTGAGTCTTACCTCATTTATACTAGCTGATGATCTGGCTGATTAGAATACATGGGGAGGTATCAATGCCTAATTTAACTAACACTTTAGGAGCCTATATTTCCTATACAGCCAGTAAACAGCGTCCCCATTCCAGGCATAGTATTTTTTAAGACTCATTCAAAAAAAAAGTGTTGAAACTCAAGGAGTAGCACCCTTAATACTGGAAGCTGTCTATGGATCAACTACTAAAATTCAGCAAAAAGATGTGCATTCACCTCATGTAGTCACTTTAAAAATGAGTGGTCTCAAAGCCTTATATTCCCATTGCTTCCTGAGCCTAGGATTCGGTGATTTCAGGAGAATTCATCCACCTGAGCCAAGAGGCACTTAAGTTTCTGCCCCAAAAACATGAGGAAAAAAGAATGAAATAACTCTTGCTGCAGTAGCTAGGTATGTCACGATGGAGAGGGAAGCAGTGCGTAACTGATGGGAAAAAGGTGAGATGTTCCCCTGTACCATATGAGGAGTAACAGCTGAGCTGTGCACTATGAGCACGAATTAAAAACAGCCTCTTGCTTAGTCAATTGCTTATCCAAATGAGGACAGCAAGCTGTAAAAAGAATTCATTACTTGTTGGCTTGGTTGATCAGTCTCGTAAGCAGCCAAACCTAACAGCCGTGTAATAATCAGCAACTTGCATTGCTGGGTACATGAGCAAAATTCTGCACATGTCAAATAAAGTTTAAGTATAACTGAAGGTAATCAGTGGATGCACAGTCCAAGGCAAAGTATTGATAAGCAATGATGACAGCACTTCAGTTTCATGAACAGGGTATCCTGAAGCAAGCCCAGGAGTGGTTTATCCCCCTTGAGGGGGTACACTCAGTGCTCTCCAGTGCCTGTGAGCTCTGGGGTTAAGGTATAATATCAGAACAACTCCCGATACATGGCGGTGACATGCTGCAGGCATCACTGTTCCTATTTATAAAATAACAGAACATTTCAATAAATAGCATATGCACCAGTCCAGCCCAACATGAAAGAACCTACAGCAGATCTCTCTGAAGTCCTTCACCAGACCCTGTCGGAGGACTCCCCTAGGCATCTGGGCTGTGCAGACTGGCTAGTAATAAACAGCATAAAAAAATGAAGGCAAAAAATGTTGTATGTGTGACACAACCCCTTCCCTGTTTTATTCTGCAAGAGAGGCTAGCATAGTCCTGGGAGACAAGCAAAGATGAGGGAGGTTAAAGCATAAAAAGTTAGCCAGTTTGCAAATTAAAATGCAAGCCCCCTTCCTACTCACCTCCTTGCCTATCCATTCCTCCCAGCTGAAAACAAATAGAACTGACTAATACCAGTTTTTTTACTTATTTAAGGAATATTGTAATGCATGCTCTGAGGAAAAGGAAAAGCTGTGCTCATGCATACATCTCTGCTTGCTCCAGTCATCTTGAATATACATCACTGCCTGCTACTTATGGCAGTGTTCCAGCTCCAACCTGGCATCTTGGCTAGTGGCATGGACTCCTACTATCTACCTCTCATTCTGTTGTCATTGTAAATACTCACCCCAAAGGTGACCCACAAAATGTTATACATTTCCTTTTTTCTTTTTTTTTTCGTGTAAGGATGGGAGCCTTGTCTTTTGTGTAGGGCCACACTTTTACTGGTGTCCATATGCACTGACATGTTTACATTTCCAGGGCTGGTCCATCAGAAGTTTGCAGCTGATGTCAAATGACCGTCAGCACCATCTCTGACATGTCACAATGCTGGCATGTCCTAGGATGCACCACAACATAACTGAGGAAAGAGTCAAGGGACCTTGCAATTCCCTTGTAAAACCAGGATCCTGCTGACTACATAAGTCAGCATGGAAGAACTCCAGCCTTCATGCCAGGCTGGAAAAACAATTGCTTTTAGGTTGAAATTCAACGCTATCCTCTCAGGGGCTGTGTCTCAACAGACACGCACAGGGACACAACACACGGACTTTCCGACTGAATCAGCTCCTTGGGAGGTGCAAGCTAGAGCTGCTGCCCTGACGGCAGCACTGTTTTCCTTGTTTCCCCCTTCGTGGGCTCTCTGGGGTCTCTCTGTGGAGCTCTCCCCAAGCAGACCTAATGCCAACTCCAATGGGGGCCCACACTCCATTTCCTGGGTACGACTGACCCATGTGGCAAAGTTAACATGTTCTGCGGTTGGGCAACACTGTGTTCAGGGCCATGCATAAACACTTTACTGCTGGCCATTAAATTTTATTGCCTTCTCTAATATGCTTTGAGATAACTAAACTCATGCCTGAAAGAGGCATTTAAACTGTTTTAACAGTATCTACTTCACATAATCTGCTTTATTGCAGCATCTTATGGTTTTACCCATTTAAAATGTGTTTGTTGTTTTTTTTTAATCAAGGGATTTGTACTATGACCTTTGAGCAGCAGCAGCCCCTGCTAGAAGACAGCTGGCAATGCGGTGTGCAATATGATCTATGGATATTAAATTCATTTCATTCCCTCTTAAGACAGATGACTGGGAGGCTGGTGGATCCACTGGGATTTTGATGGATTTAATTCCTTTTTATTTCAAAAGGAGAGATGAAACTAAGAAATAATAGACATATTTTTGCTCAGTGTATTAAACCCTGCCCTGAATCACTTGGCTGGCCTGGATAAGGGAAGATACACTGGTATTCTTGCACCAACCCATGGGGAATGGGTTGAAAAGAGGTGTGGATGTGTGTGGTAAGGGACAATACTTTTGTTCTGAGGAGCTGCCCTTCTGGCAGGTGTCATGAGGTTCAATATAATCCTTCCTCATAGACAACTGAGTTGCTCTGAAAGGTTAATAACTACCAAGATAACCTGAGCTTCTGCTGTACTACCTGCCACTGGGGCTCACAACTTCCCGGTGAAAAGAGAGCTAGAAATGTGCCCAACAGACCCACAGTTTGTCAGGTCACAGACAGCGAGTCCAGCCCTTTGCTGCAGGGTAACCACTGGGGAGGAGGGAGAAAGGGAGTTTGTCTGGGTGCCTTGTGGTATGCAGTCTTTGGGAAATGAGTCCTCTAAACGTTGTGGAGCGAAACCCTCTTCTGGGACATTTTCTCTCTGCCTTAATGATTTTTTTTTCTACAGTGTGTAAGAGCTGATGCAAATGCCCCAGACTGGTCTAGTGAGGTGTGCAGGGTGTTCACCAGGTTTATACTTCTTACAGGCAAAGACAAGAATTAAACATGTCCTTCACCGTGGTGAGGACCAGAGAGGAAGGAAGGAGGCTGCAGGCTCCCTGCAGACACTGGTACCACACCATCTTTTAAAAGCCAGCAGTAACCAACTCTGGCTTCGTTAGATGACCTGTGTTTGGGTCCATGGGGTCCCTAGGCAGAGGAAAACTTTGTTCAGGCTCAGGTGTAGGACCAACAACAAGTTTTCAGCCATGGCAATACTGAGATACAACTAGACAGCTGTGTGCAAGCAACGTGAAAGCTAAAAACAGAGTTTTGGCTCTTCCTGTATTAGCACAGAGCTAATCTCAATTTTTAGTCTAGGTACCTAAAATGAGACTTAGTCTTTAGTCAGAAAATAGGTGCTTCATCTTTTTGTTTGTTTATATGTAATAGCAGGCAGAAATCCTCATCATTTGACTCTGTTCGTCAACCCTGAGGCTACCCCAGAGCCAGACTGAGCTGGGCAGACCTGATGTGAATGGACAGCTTGGTGGGACACTTCACCTGGCTGAGCACACAGCAACAGCTTCACCAGATGCTGTTGAATTGTGTGACAAATACAACCTCATAACTACAATTTTCTTCATACCAGCTGCAGAGTAAGGCACACGGGACACTTTCCATTGCTCAACTAACACAGCAGCCTGTTGAGCTCAGTGGACTAATGTGTGCTGGAGGCATGTGCGTACAGAGCGTTGAGCAAACAGACCAGATAGACAATTTGGGTACCTAAAAACTTATCTCTGCACACACCTTCCAGTTAATTAAGCTACCCTTATTGACACATCACTGGGCTGTCTTTGAAACAAATTAGGCAATGCTTTCTCTCCAGAATAATGCGGGGCACCATCATCAGTGACGGCATATCAACAGGTTGCGTAAAAAAGTCCTTGTATCTCAAGAGCTTCAGGACTGTTTCTCCAGCTTATGCTCATGCCTGAAGCTTTTTTGCATGCTCCACATGACAGGAACTTGGCATGGCCATTCTGAAAGCATTTGCTCCTATCTCTCTTCAAAAGGCCCTTTTGCTATAATGAGAAGCACCCTGACGTTTTGGTTTTCAGGAGAGCTCAGAGCTGCCTGAGAGAGATTTCTGTTGAACCTTTTAGGGAAACTAAACCTGCCTATTCAATGGCAGCCTTCTGCTTAACTCTAACCTTACCTTGCAAAGCATAGGGAAGACCTGAGCTGCCAGGTGATGCAGGGAAACTTTCCTGGGCTGTCCTTGGGATGCTTACTTTACATGTGTTTTTTCTCCCTTTGGACTGTTTCTGTAGAACCCAGCAACCCTCAGGAAATAAAATAATTGCCATATATCCCTTTCTTTCCCTTTATTAGTTTGCCAAACCTACATGAATTAATGAACATTAACAGAAAAGCACATAGACGAAAATCTGCCAGCACACATGCACACACATTGTGCTGTGCCAAGATGAGAAACATGTTTGGGATGATAAGGATGATTGCAAGTCGGAGAGTGTGGTGGCTGCACTATGAGGTTTGTAATTGTAAGTGGCCTTTCCATTTTGGGGGTCAGTGTGCTAAATTAAAAACCTACAAGAAAGCATTTAATTTAGGTTAATGGGTTGTTTGAATGTTAAATGGATTAAGACAGGTTTTGGTTTGTTTTTTTTTTTTCCTTTTAAAGGGGAAATAGCCCCACTAATCTCCCAGGCCAGATTCTTGGAAGGTGTAAATCAGTGTAGGACCATCAAAGCTCAAGGGAGCCTTTTCAGTTTTTCAGTAGATGAAGGAGCCTGTGCCATTGTACTTTTTCATGTACATGCCTATGAACCATGTGCTTAAGTTAAGTTTGTTCTGGCTGTCTTTTTTTTCCCCAGTTTGGGGTTTAAAAATTAAATTATATCATTCCTTTCTTTCTCTGTGCATTTGCAGCCCATTAACTTTATCCTCCTGCTTTTCAGATTCTACAAGTGGAATGGAAAACTTCCTTTATGCATAGGGGATTTGGGGATGATACCCTGGTATCTGGGGGCAGGGGATGCTGAGAGAGTATTGTTTGGAAGCACAACATTCAGGGCTATGCTTTAATACAAAATAAGGAGGAAAATGTCTTTCAGGAGAGCTGTTTGAGAATTCACAATTGGAATGTTTGGTGGACGGTTAGTTTCCACAGCATGAAAAATATGCAATGGGAAAATGTTCCTACTGCTTAAAATCAAAATCATATTTTTTTCATCAAGGAAATACTTTGCTCCATCTCAGAAAGCAAAAAGCACTGCCCTCATGCTCAGAGGAGGCGCATTTTCAATTTTAAATTTGGGGGAAGGGAAAGTCTTCACTGCAATGAAACAAAGTAAATGTTTAAAATTATCTTTAAATCACTGCCCCTTCACACCACACCACCAGGCAGGCTTGTTAGCTCAACACTGCAGAATTTCAAAGGCTGGTATTTCGCATCCAAGACACAGCATTGTGGTAACTCTTGTCTTGCTTTGGGCTGAATAATTTTTGTTAAAAGAATATGATGTCTTCAGGATCTTTTTGCTGAAGATATTTCCACATCACAAAAATTACCACCACACACAGACATTAAGTGATTCTCTTCATGGATAACTTCAATAGAGGGAGCAAGGACTGAATGGGCCAAGATGACTGAACAAGCCTGGAAATAAAAGATAGTAGGAACACTTGATTGTAATGAAGGTCCTTCCAGGTCAATATTGTGGTATAAGGTTGAGGTGGGTTTAGCCTGCTGTTCTTTAAATTCTTTGTGATGAGTCCCTCAAAGCCAAGCTCACTGGGTGTGTTGACAATTCTGTAGACTTCTCAGGAAAAAAAAAGAAAAAAAAGAAAAAAAAAGGTTTTATTGAGCCATTCTACTTGGTTCATGTTACTCATGATCATTTGAAGCTCTTCCTGTCCATCTACTTTTGATCACTCATAACCAGTCTGCAGCCTAAGACTTCTTGCTCATATATCAGATCAACTTCGTATTGTAATGTAAAGAACAGAAAAAGCATCCTTTTCTTTTCCAGTTTTATTTAATTGGTCGCCATTTGCATTCACAAGACAAATAGTTTCCAACATCAAAGCTGCTCTGCCATATCAGCTCCTGTTCGTGCTATGGGTGCATAAGAAAGAAACCAAGCTCAGTACCACCGTTTCTCTCAGTACCACAACTAAATAGTGGAAAAGCAGTGGGGAAACTTTGTCTTCTTCTATGCTGTTTTCTCACCTTAGGTTTCACCACATGGTTCAACTTATCTGCTCTCTCTAGTCTAAACTTACACCCCTTCTCCACTCTTCCCCTCCACCACCCTCCTGTATAACAGTTGAATTTTACATTTCACCAACACTAAAACCAACCTGAAAAGCTAATCTTACTTTTAGGACCTTGTCTGCTAATTAAATTTTAAGGAATGTCTTTGAACATGAATCTCTTTTGCCTAACTCCCAATCTGTTCTGAAAATGTCCTCTATCCAGAGCTTGCCATGAGATAAATTGTAAATGTGTGTCAGCAATCAGACTGAGAATCATTCAGTCTTTATTACTAATTATCATCCTGCAGAGAGAAAAAAATAATCTACAGCCTGGCTGTCTTAGAATATGCAAAGTCCCTGCTGCAAGGAATGACGCTAATTCATACTAAACCCAGATGAGCACATGGCTTACCTTTTCTTCTATTTTTATTCTTTTTTTAAAAAAAAATCTACAATGAAAAAATTAAAGCCAGCTTTAAAACCTGGCACGCTTGTCCTGAAAATACACAACAGAAGGTATCTTTTACTGAATTGGCATGAAATGAGAGCCACAGAGCAGATCTGGGTGATGCTATCCAAAAGGTCTTAGGGTTTTTTTTAGCTTGGATTGTCCTTCTTAATAGAGTAATAGAACATTGCTAAGCAAGGGTTTTATTCAAAAACTGGAACATTTTCCAAGGTTTTCATTAGTGATTTTCATCTATGTTTTTATTATATATAGAAATCTGAAACAACAAAGAAAGGGTTTTTTTTAAAAAAGTAAAATATGGTCTTCAACAAAATTTTGGAAAGAAGAAGAATCATTTTTCCTGCACTGCTATCAACTAATTAGCCTCATCTCCACTGTGCTAATTGAATCCAGTTGAAGATCTAGTCCACTGCCTTAAAAAAATATCCAAAGAATTTTCTTCTTGCATATTTTCCTGTTTTCCAGGAATTTTCTTCTTCATTATCCCTTTTTTCTATGCATGGTAGGCAAATGAAATGAGGTTCAGGAAATCTGATATGAAACAGTTTGGTAGGGAGAGTATTTGGGGAGAACTGAAAAATCACTTGTCTCATTCTTATTCTTCCCTAGGCACCTGATGATGGCTACTGCTGGAGACAAAACTCTGACAACCCTTGATCTGAACAGGTACAGACATTCCTATGTTTTCATCATAGTATTAATATGAAAGATATCCAAAAAGCGATTAATAGTCCCTTCCAGGGCTTCAGAAAGGATGAAAGCAGTGATGTGTGACAAATATTTTGCTGCCAATGTGTCTACTGATGTTGCATTCACTCCAGTTCAGGATGGAAACCAGCTTTGGGGTAAGATTTCTAACCCTTGCTGCTTGTGGTAGGAAGAGAAACATGGCCAAATTGCAGGCTTTTTTTCCCTGACATCTATTTTCTAGTGTGACATTTTCTGTTTCTGGTGAAAAACTGAAATTTAATGGTATTTGTTTGAACTTCAGGATTACTTCAGTACAAATATCCACTTAGTGAGGGCAGATGAGCTTCAGAGTTAGTCTGAGCGCTGCCCTACGCTGTGCAGCAAAAACAAGGATGGGGGCTAAGAGGGACACAGGACATTTCCACAGAGAGAACTTGCCTGGACCATATCTTCATAAAGATATGGTAAATCATATCCATAGTCCATATTCAGACCATTCCACATCTTTTCTTCTGAAAACATATCCTCACAGTTCTTTGCAGAATATAGAAGTGACTTTTTTTGAGTGATTACAAGCCACCCACCACCTGAGAGCCTCACAGTTGTGTTGGCAGTGTCCTGTGCAGTGTCTAGCCTCTCAGGCAGGCTGGCTAGTGCAAGTAAGGGGCTACGATGTGCCACAAGGCTTCTGGGGTGAAAATGCCTTGTGTCCTACCCACTCAGAATCACAGAATCACAGAATCATATAGGTTGGAAAAGACCTTTAAGATCATCGAGTCCAACCATAAACCTAACACTGCCAAAAACCACCACTACACCATGTCTCTAAGTACCTCATCCAAACATCCTTTAAATACCTCCAGGGATGGCGACTCAACCACTTCCCTGGGCAGTCTGTTCCAATGCTTGACAACCCTTTCAGTGAAGTAAAATTTCCTAATATCCAGTCTAAACCTCCCCTGGCGCAACTTGAGGCCATTTCCTCTTGTCCTATCACTTGTTACCTGGGAGAAGAGACCGACCCCCACCTCTCTACAACCTCCTTTCAGGTAGTTGTAGAGAGCGATGAGGTCTCCCCTCAGCCTCCTTTTCTCCAGGCTAAACAGTCCCAGCTCCCTCAGCCGCTCCTCATAAGACTTCTGCTCCAGACCCTTCACCAGCTTCGTTGCCCTTCTCTGTACGCGCTCCAGTACCTCAATATCCCTCTTGTAGTGGGGGGCCCAAAACTGAACACAGTATTCGAGGTGCGGCCTCACCAGTGCCGAGTACAGGGGCACAATCACTTCCCTAGTCCTGCTGGCCACGCTATTTTTGATACAGGCCAGGATGCCATTGGCCTTCTTGGCCGCCTGGGCACACTGCTGGCTCATATTCAGCTGGCTGTCAACCAACACCCCCAGGTCCTTCTCTGCCAGGCAGCTTTCCAGCCACTCTTCCCCAAGCCTGTAGCGTTGCATGGGGTTGCTGTGGCCCAAGTGCAGGACCTTGCACTTGGCCTTGTTAAACCTCATACAATTCACCCCAGCCCATCGATCCAGCCTGTCCAGGTCCCTCTGCAGAGCCTTCCTCCCCTCCAGCAGATCAACACTCCCACACAACTTGGTGTCGTCTGCAAACTTACTGAGAGTGCACTCGATCCCTTCGTCCAGATCATTGATAAAGATGTTAAACAGAACTGGCCCCAACACAGAGCCCTGGGGAACACCGCTTGTGACCGGCCGCCAACCGGAGTAAACTCCATTCACCACCACTCTTTGGGCCCGGCCGTCCAGCCAGTTCTTTACCCAGCGAAGAGTACACCCGTCCAAGCCATGAGCAGCCAGTTTCTCCAGGAGAATGCTGTGGGAAACTGTGTCAAAGGCTTTACTGAAGTCTAGATAGACAACATCCACAGACTTCCCCTCGTCCACTAGGCGGGTCACCTTATCATAGAAGGAGATCAGGTTGGTCAAGCAGGACCTGCCTTTCCTGAACCCATGCTGGCTGGGCCTGATCCCCTGGTTATTCTCTACATGGCGTGTGATAGCACTCAGGATGATCTTCTCCATCAGCTTCCCCGGCACCGAGGTCAGGCTGACAGGCCTGTAGTTCGCCGGGTCCTCCTTCCGGCCCTTCTTGAAGAAACTATTGAAGAAATTGAACTTGAAGATCAATTGAATCAACTTGAAGATCAATTGAACTTGAATATCAACTTGAAGAAACTCCCAACACTTATTAGAAAAAGTCAGAGGCCCTCAAACTTCTGGGTCCAAATGAACCTGTCTAATGAATACTGTTCCCCTCATCAATCAATTGATGAGCCAAAAAAATAGACCTCTTACTCCATCTGTCAGCCATCACTGCTCACAATTCTTCTTTGCTTAATTTTTAGCCTTCCTGTTGTTCTTTAAAAGATTTACCATATTCTAATGCCCTGAGTGGAGTCTGGATTAACTCATGTGCCCCGAGGAACCTGTGGAGAGTGAGCTTGCATCTCTCTGTGCAACAGTGAGCAGACACAGTCTAAAACTGTACTTCTTTAATCCAGACTAAAGGATAATTCAGTTCTAACTCAGAGAATCATCACTGGGAAACTAACTTTTAGCTTTTACAATATCCTTTATGTTTTGTTACGTTTTAGGTTGAAATCTAAAGCACAGAGGTAAAGAGACAGAGAAGCCTGGTACCCTTAAAATTAATCTATAAGAAGTAACCTTTTTCCCTGATCTCACTTGACCTCTCTTGTTAGCATCTATTATATTCTCCCCAGCTTTTCTTGCCTCGAGCCTCCAGACCCACAGAAGAGAACAGGGAATGGAAAGACTTCAGCTATTTATAATAATAATCCGTTCCCAGGCTCCACTGCGGTAGTTTTAATCATCAACTATTGTCAGGCATCAAGATCAAAAAGATTTGAGATTTGATTTGTTTGGGTTATAAAAAAGCCCTGAATGCCAAAGTGCTGTTGCTTAAACTGCAAAGCACAGCCCCCGCGTGAAGTAGAATGAACTGGTATTGCCCTCTCTAATCTGATTTGTAGCCATCACAGCTCTTTAAAGTTATTTGATTTGACATCAATTAGCCAGTTTTCACTAGGGGAAAGTCTTTTTGCATTTAGTCCAATATCAATGTCATTTTCCTCCTAAAATGTGACAAGGAGCAGACTGCTTCAGCATACTTTGCAACCGACACGAAGACTAGGATAAGGAGGAGGAGAAAGGTTTCACAAAAAGAAAAAAAAAAAAAGAGGAGTGGGAGGACCGAGAAACCATTTCAACCCCATCTTCCATTTATAGAGGCATGTACACAGAGACATCTATAGAGAGATAGAGACATAGATATGTCTCAGAGAGAGAGATGAGACCTCCTGCTCAGCACGTATTGTTTATCAGTACACTTGCAAGTATTGCGGTCACTGTAAGGATGTAGAGTACTTCAGACCTGTGTGTTCGCAGAGGAGAGCAACTCTGGTAACAAGAGAAAAGCATTTGTGGAGCTTTAATCCCAGCTTTGTTTCATCTTTCTATATTCTGCCTAGGACTTTGCACAATGCCCAAGGATATATAGAGTTACTGTAACAAACTCCTGGTAAATGTGTTACATGTACAATATTCTGAACCAATGCACCAAAGCAAAATGTTGTCAAGAGAAAAGAGACATGGCAATTGCAAATTTCTAATGGCTAAAGCTGGTCTAAGAAGTAGACATCAAAGAAGGTGACCTATTTTGCTGAGTGTCATGATGTACCAAACTTGTATTCACTACTTGTAGCTGGATGCAGCAATGACATGGAGACTGTGTATATTAATAGAGGGAGAGTAGAAAGAGTAAAATGTTCTTCTGTACATGGAGGAACAGAGGCATTTTGATGGAATAACCAGGGTCTTGCAAAACTAGGAGCTGAGACAATTGCAAGTCCATATGAGGAGATGCAAAAAGGAGACCTGAAGGGAGAGGCAAAAAATGGGCAATATTGTAAGTGAACACTTTGTGAGTGCTGGTCTCTTCAGAGAAAGGTATACAGGCTTTCAGAGTGGCTTTTTTTTTCTCTCAGAAAGAAGATACTGGGAAAAGCTGCCCAGGGACATCTATCATCATGATTTTTATCTGTATGCCCACCCAGCTGCAGTATTTCTGGACTGTACGTGCAAGTCCCAGAGGGTAACAGAACTCCATGGTTTAGATTCCTCCTCAGGGTGCTGAACGATCTAGTTATTGATTGCTTCCTTGCCTCTTTGCCAATAGCTTGTAATGTAAAATGTTGGAAAAGGATGGAAGAATACTGTCATACACACTGAACTATAGTTAAACCTTTTTTTGAAATCTCATAAGAAAATAGATCAGATCTGCCACTGCATGACAACTCTTATTAGGAATGTCACACACAGACTTAAACTAGGACACTGCAATGGGCAAAGAGGGCTCCATTGCTGCTTTTCGGAGAAAAAAACCAAGGATATCAGTCAGAGGTAAAGGCATTTTCTCAAGCCAAGGTGACGTCAACCTGAAAATGAACTGCTACTTCTGAATTCTTAAAGCGTATCCTATTAAACCCACCTAGCTATGGAAGTATTGGTGGCAGTTCAAAAATTTCCAGACTACGTAAATATTTTTGCCTTTTGGGAAAGAATATTTTGATTCTGCCAAGCACCATTCAAGATTCAGATCTCATCTATAAATTCATAGTAAAACACTCTAACATTTCTCTGTTGGGAGAAGGCAATGCCCCAGTCCTGAATGGTCCAAAAGTTTTTGGACAAGGATTCCTCTTTAAATTGTTAATCACAGCTCTGTCCCTTAATGGCACAGGGAGCCATAAGAGTTTCATGGGCTTGCAGGATACATTGTGACCATTTCACACAAAAGGCCTCTTCCAATCCTAAAAGTATGAGATCCAATGCCAATTAATGCACAGACCATTTACCAGCACTCAGTAATACATCAGGCTGTATTCTTCCATGACGGAGGTTCAGATAAGCAGTACAAAACTTGCTGGTATCATACATTTGCATCCCTGTATTTCTAAAGAGAAATAGTCTCCATTTTGTTAATCACAAAAGTGCTGCAATACAGAATGAATGCCTACAAAGAGATTCCCATAACTGTGATTCAACGAAAGCACAAAAATATCTGCTCACTTGCCCAGTCTGTACAGGCAGCTTCCCAGCCATGCTGATCAAGGCTATAGTTACAAGGCTGCTTGTTGGTGGTAAAACCACAGCCACGTAGAAAGTCTTTCTGAAAATAAGCCTAGATCTTTTCTGGGGATTAACCCACCCCACATACAGCCCAGCCTTCTCCTCAATCAATCAATTAACGTTACATTGTATGCCGGGCAACTTGTCAGGAGGCATGTCTGTCTTCACAGGATAGACAAGTAAAAGATGGGAAGGTGCATTTCCAAAATCACTTCCTCAGTGTGACAGACAGGTAGCACCTTGAGATGGCAACTGAAGGCTGCAGTACAGGAGGGTGAGGTTTGGGTTGATTCTTCCATTCGCCTTTAACTCTCTCTCACAAGAACTCTTCAGACTTGTCCTACTTTCCTTGCTCTGTTGCAGCAGGGAATGAAAGGCATTGCAGAATTTTTCCCCTGTACTCTGTCCCTGAGCTCTTGCTGATCTCTGAAAACTTGGCACAGCACACATCTGCCTTAGACGCTGGAGTTTCAAGGCACTGCTTTTTGCCAGAGCTACCACTTCTGTGCCGTGCACCTGGGACAAGGACATTTTCCAGTCCGGTAGCTTCATTCTGAAAGGTCTCAGTGCTGAGAACTCTTGCTAGAATGATCTCTCTTTCTAGGTTTTGTTTAGGAACCTGCAACCCATATCTTTCAGTTTCTGAAACTAAGGTTGAAGGGAGTCACGTTTGTTTTGGAGAAGAGGTAATAGAGTTGTTAATTTGGGCTTGTAATTATTCACAATTAGCACATTTTTGCTTTTTTTCCTGCTCCTACTTATTTAGTTATCAGATCCAATTACAAACCCAAATTACCAACCCTAATTTTACTAACAGTTATTCAGACATAAATAACAATGAAACTAAAGTAGCAGAAGGGTCAGAGAAGGCTGGATAACCTAGCAGGAGCTAAATCAATACTTGATAAATTCTTCATCTAATAGTCCATACTAAGCCTTATCCTGCATTGACAAACCTACACAGTTAGCAGTAGATTAAAGTCAGTGGAGTCTGAAGGAAGCCGCAATCACAGCTCTGACTGCAGGCCATCGTTACAGAGAGTATAATTCAGTGACAACTTCCAGCATGTGCTGGTTTTGGCTGGGGTAGATCTAATTTTCTTCATAGTAGCTAGTATGGGGCTATGTTTTGGATTTGTGCTGAAAACAGTGTTGATAATACAGGGATGTTTTCCTTACTGCTGAGCAGGGCTTACACAGTGTCAAGACCTTTTGTGCTTCTCACACCACTCCAGCAGTGAGTAGGCTGGGGGTGCACAAGAAGTTGGGAGGGGACACAGCTGGGACAGCTGACCCCAACTGACCAAAGGGATATTCCACACCATATGGTGTCATGCTCAGCCTATACAAAGCTGGGGAAGAAGAAGTAACCGGGTGATGTTCGGAGTGATGGCATTTGTCTTCCCAAGTAACCGTTACGCGTGATGGAGCCTGGCTTTCCTGGAGGTGGCTGAACACCTGCCTGCCCATGGGAAGTAGTGAACGAATTCCGTGTTTTGCTTTGGTCTTTTACTCTTTGGATTCTCTCCCCCATCCCACCGGGGGGGACTGAGCAACCAGCTGTGTGGTGTTTAGTTGCCGGCTGGGGTTAAACCACGACACAGCACCACCTCTCCTCTTACCGCTGAAATCCAATTTACGTAAAATACCAGTTCAGATGCGTTGATGTAACCGTCTGGTGAATCACGTTGTTCTCTGATCAGTCACTCAAGGAACTGATCCAGATTAAAAATAAACCTTAAAAAAGGGGTAAGGGAAGGGAAGGAATGGTTATTTTAAACCAATTCAACTCTGTGATCTAGATAGCTCCTTAAAGGATCATGATGAAGAGAGCCATGTCGGAGCAGAAATGCATGGCCAAGGCTGGGCAGGAGGTGACAAGATAGTGGGAACTTAGGTGAGGAACAGGGGGACTGAGTGGTTAGGGGAGGAACAGGGGGATAACTAAAATCAGAACAGCTGCCAAGAGAAATGCTTTTGTAACCACAGCCTTTGGAGTGGGCGGACCCACAGACAAGAGGTGTTATGGCTCTCACTTCATAAAACACAGACCTTGCAGTAACAATTGATTTTTCTTTTAAGCATTTACACCTCTGACCAAACAATGAAAAAAATCAGTCAGTTTAGGTTGATGAAAGGCTTTCTAGGTTTCTAACTGGAATCCCCTTACTAAAGAATAACTCATAGTTTATAAAAAAAGTTTTGTTTTCTGGTTATTGTAATAATTAATTATCAAAAGATGTGTAATTGCTATTTCCAAAAGAAGAAATGGAACCTCTGCAAAAGCTTTGAATCAGCACAGCAGGGCTGTTGTCAAGTCATTTTCACTTTTTGCTTTTTTGCTGGAAATGATTCACCCAGAACATCCTGAATTTCTGAATTGATTCAGTCTCTAGCTGCTCATCTGAAAATGTTTCTCCCAGCTCAAGACATAACGTACTGATGGACTGTGAACAAGCATCACCTGAAGTGAGAAATGAAAGATAGGGTATAAAACCCAACAAATCACCCCATCACAACTGTGTACGAAGGAGCAAAAGGTGTATGAAAAGGCAGATGTCCTAGATGATGAAATGCTTATCCCTGATTAATCCAGGGGTAAATTTGTCATTCCTGGGACACAACTAGAACAGCTAAAGCCTGTATCTTGTGTTTGCAGGCTTTAGATTTTTGGTTTTTAATGAAGACAGCTTGTCTTGCACTGAGTTAACCCCCTTGCATATCCACAACCCAAGCCACTGCTTAAGCTTATGTAGGAGACCAGTGAGACTATCAGTAGTCAAATTCAGATCTCTTGAGACTCATTTCCATGTGTGCATGCTGCAAGGCTATCCTTCTTTGCAAGTAACCTGGTTATTTTAATAGGCTCTTAAAAATGGAGAACAACAGCAAGAAGATTCAGGAGGAAACCGTAAACCTTGTTGATATGACAGCATTAGCATGATACAGCTTTAGAAGGCAAAAATACCGTCCCATCATCAGATGAATAACTGAGACTTGAGCTTCATTTTTCCCACTCAGGAACCACTTTAGTAGTATCCTACCATAAAAAGAAGCCACAGACCCATTCTAACATTTCTTTTTCTTTTTTTGTTTTGTTTATTTTGGACTAATATATTCATGCCTCACAATACGTTCTAGTTTATTGCATTTTTAATTTGGAGTATTCCTTGCTGCTTGATAATGTACATGGTTTGCAGTATCCATCAAAAGGCAGAGCTGCTAAATAAACAAGTCCAGGCCTGACTTCTTCTTGAAACTCTCCCTGTCTTCATGTCATACTTTGCCAAATGGTGTTACCAGAGAATGGGAATAAATTGTGCTATCTTTTTTTTTTTTTTTGGCTGTGATATCAGAAGGCTTTTCCTTGGATGTCTGTTTGATAACTTTAACATGCATCACCTCATTCAAGAGTCTTGGTCCTGATCCAGGGTCTACAAGGGTTTTTCCCCTCATTCAAACCCAGCCTTGACAAAGGAGAGAAAGGCAGGGTGGCACTAGTTTTCATTGGGAAACGGAGGCACAGGAGAGCTCTGCATGACTTTTTCCTTGGTACGCTGGGAAGAAGGGACTGGACACCAGGAGACCTCATTCCCCAACTTGAGCTCTTCAAGCCTTTCTCTTTCCAGTGAAATAAGAACAGGCTTTTCCAGGATGCAGCTGGCAGGAGAAGGGCTGTGACCCTGGCAGTCAGTTAAGGGTGCAAGTAAGAAGTTTCTGGGCTGTGTCTGGCCTGATTCCTGTTCATTGGGTTTTGGCTCATGAAAAAAGAGCATCCACTTCAGTCTTCTCCCTCCCCTACCCCATCTTATTTGAACAGCAACTCCAGGCTAATGAGAAAAAGGCTTATTAGACTTTGTTTCTTACATGTAACCCGTGTCCAGGAAATAATATTGAAGATTGTGAGATGCTGAAGTGTTCTCTCAATATTTGCATTTTATAATTATTTCTCCAAAGAACTGGGCAGATGGGACTTCTCTGATGGGGCTGTGGTCACCTACCCTGTGACCTGGGAGAAACGACAGAATATTAATCAGGTTCATCCCAGTTCCCTCAGCAGATCATTTACTCTCTCCCTGTTCATTGCTCATTTACAAATAAACTCTCAGAATGAGTGATTGGAGGGAGCTGGCCGCCAGAGAGGAAGGTGGAGGAAGTTTGCACACCAGCACAGCAGGCTGGGAGCAAAAATGCTCTCTGAAAACATGTGTGTGTTTGCAAATACAATAGACCTGTCCCTCAAAGCCAGAGGACTCCAGCTTTATATCACTATAATCAAAAGTAGGCTCCAGCCCATAATCCTCTGAAATTCAGACTAAGCTGTGCGGTGTGCAGGAGCTGAGGAACTGGAGGAAGAGAGCAGAAAGATGTCCTTTTTTACCCCAGATCCAGTCCTGATGTTAATGGGGATCATGGAGATGTACTATCTGATCTCTTTAATGGGACTAGTATAGCTCTGTCTTACTTTACAGGACAAAGATGAAAAGCACAGGAGCTCCACAAGCACTGAAGGGCACAGAGAATTTTCTGGGAATTGTACTTCATAGAATCATAGAATCTTTTACATTGGAAAAGACCTTTAAGATCATCAAGTCCAACTGTTAACCTAGCACTGCCAAGTCCACCACTAAACCATGTCCCTAAGCACCACGTCTACATGTCTTTCAAATACCTCCAGGGATGGTGACTCAACCACTTCCCTGGGCAGACTGTTCCAATGCTTGACAACCCTTTCAGTGAAGAAATTTTTCCTAATATCCAATCTAAACCTCCCCTGGCGCAACTTGAGACCATTTCCTCTTGTCCTATGGCTTGTTACTTGGGAGAAGAGACCAACACCCACCTCACTACAACCTCCTTTCAGGTAGTTGTAGAGAGCAATAAGGTCTCCCCTCAGCCTCCTTTTCTCCAGGCTAAACAACCCCAGTTCCCTCAGCCGCTCCTCACAAGACTTGTTCTCCAGACCCTTCACCAGCTTCGTTGCCCTTCTCTGGACTCGCTCCAGCACCTCAATGTCTCTCTTGTAGTGAGTGGCCCAAAACTGAACAAAGTATTTGAGGTGCGGCCTCACCAGTGCTGAGTACAGGGGGACAATCACTCCCCTAGTCCTGCTGGCCACACTATTCCTGATACAAGCCAGGATGCTACTGGCCTTCTTGGCCACCTGGGCACACTGCTGGCTCATATTCAGTTGGCTGTCGACCACCATTCCCAGGTCCTTTTCTGCCGGGCAGCTTTCCAGCCACTCTTCCCCAAGCCTGTAGTGTTGCATGGGGTTGTTGTGACCCAAGTGCAGGACCTTGCACTTAGCCTTGTTGAACCCCATACAACTGACCTCAGCCCATCGATCCAGCCTGTCCAGATCCCTCTGCAGAGCCTTCCTCCCCTCAAGCAGATCAACTCTCCCACCCAGCTTGGTGTTGCCTGAAAACTTACCGAGGGTGCACTCGATCCCCTCGTCCAGACCATTGATAAGGATATTAAACAGAACTGGCCCCAATACTGAGCCCTGGGGAACACCGCTTGTGACCGGCTGCCAACTGGATTTAACTCCATTCACCACCACTCTTTGGGCCTGGCCATCCAGCCAGTTTTTTACCCAGCGAAGCATGAGCAATCATTTTCTCCAGGAGAATGCTGTGGGAAATAGTGTGAAAGGCTTTATTGTTGTCTAGGTAGACAACATCCACAGCCTTTCCCTCATGCACTAAGCGGTCACCTTGTCATAAGGGGAGATCATGTTGGTCAAGCAGGACCTGCCTTTCATGAACCCATGCTGACTGGGCCTGATCACCTGGTTGTCCTGTACGTGCCACGTGATGGCATTCAAGATGATCTGCTCCATAACCTCCCCTGGCACTGAGGTCAGGCTGACAGGCCTGTAGTTCCCTGGATCCTCCTTCCGGCCCTTCTTGTAGATGGGCGTCACATTTGCTAACTGCCAGTTAACTGGGAGCTCCCCAGTTGAAAGCAATTCAGGTAGTGTCTTAAAAAGCTACCATTCATCTGTTGATGCGATTGCTGATCCATCACAGATGAAAAATAAAGTCAATTCACTTAAAGTGGATTCCTGACAACTTTCCTTAACAATGGACTAGAAGCAGATGTATGTTCCACTGCTCAGTTGAGCAGTCTTTACTTGCTATGGTGTAGAAGTTGGAGACAGTCGCTGCTTTAATCCGTATGTAACAGAGATGATTTTGTTTCCCTCAGGAGCTCTGCTGGTCCCTGTTAAGCAAGAGCTTGGTTTAGTCCATGTGGCAGAAACATGTTACACTGGTCAGAAACGGCCAGAGTGCGACACTTAACGAGAGCAACCTCTCTGTCTGTAGGTGCACTTTTAATGAGATGTTATGTTCCTTTGCTGTGTCAATGTAAAGCCTTGCTTTTTGCAGCAGCACAAAGCATTTCAACTTACAGTAGCTTGGGAGGACCACCATAACTCAAGTGAAGTATATTCCCCTTACAAAGTGATTTCAGAGACACGCTCTTGTAGCTAGGAAAAAAGGCTAAGATATTTTATCTATACAGTGTAGCTGAGGAAACTGAGGCACAGGGAGATGTCCTAAGGCCCAGGCTTCAGATATCCAAAAAGACGTGAAGTCTTTTAAGGTGCCAGCACAGCAAGGGATTCACTAACGTTCACCCCATGAACCTCCCAGAGCTATCAAAACTGGGGCCACAGATAATCAATGCCCCAAAAAATCCAGCGGCAAGTGGTGACAGTAAAAGATGGTCAAGGGTGATAATGAAAACAGAGGTAAGACCCCCACCACTCTTAGAGATGGAATACTCTTAGAGTATTCCAACTTAAAACAGAGTCTTTCAAGCCTCAAGCAGTGAAAAAAGCTGTGATTGTTCTTCTGCTCAGCTGTCAACACCACCTTATTAGCACTGAGCAAATAACTTGTGCCAGTTTGACAAACCTTGTCTCTTTTTTTTTCCTCGAGTTTGTGGAGATTTCCTCAGCCTTATGCATTATTCAGACAAGAGACTCCCTAGAGGGTTTTAAATCCAAGGTTTGATGGCCAAGAGCTCTCTGTGTCTGAACTGAGTTGAGGAGCAGATATTGGCTGGGCACGATAGAGCACGTGGCAATGGGTTCATCTCCCTGACTGGCTGAATGGCTCAGGTGCAAGCATTTGCAGCTTAACGATTCTTTCCTGGTGTATTTTCCTATCAGAAAAACTACAGGGGTCAAAAGAGCTGTGGTCTTTTCAGATGAAGGTTTGTTGCGGTTTGCTTATGTTATGCTCTCAAGTCTTCTCCTAAACCCACTCTCCTGCAACCCTGTGTCAAAGCTCATGTCTGTGCCTCTATCTATCTATCTGTCTGTCCATCTATCTACTTTTAAATGCTTCTAAAATGACTTTTAAATGTACATATTTAAAAATATTCATTTAAGAAGCAGGTCATCCTAAAGCCACTGCAGCCAAGAGAAGCAGCCGTGAATGTCAGTCACATGAAAGCAGCATTGGTTTGATCCCACAGGGACTTGTTCGGTGTATGTAAGAGTGGTCTCTAACGGAGGGAGGAGGCCTGAGGAGCCCTGAGTTCAAGCATTCACATTGCTCAGTGGGAATAATTCCCACAACTGAAACGGACCCAGATGGTGGATTATTAAATGCTGAGAAGAGCAGGTTTGAGGATGATGCAGGTTAAATGCACCACCTGGATGCATGCATGAATGAAAGGACATTAGGGATTTGCTTGTAGAGACAGTGTTATACACATACTGAAAAAGAGCCAGGAGTAATTCAGTAGCTTATGGCACTGTTTGCCTTTGGGATGTGGATTTAAATCCATTCCTCTGAGCTACTTTTAAAATTCAGACATGGCTGGAAGTCGCAAACACTTCAATCTGTTTGCATGGATTTTTAATTCTGGGGAGCTGAGCATTGTAACCATTAGAGAAGTCAGGTCTGGCCACCTCCTGAAGCCACTCAGTGAAAGCAGTGCACACCAGCTGTGTCCACCCTCTCCAACAACATGGGTTAAAATGATTCAACATTAAAAGACCATCTAAGCACCGCTCTGCTCTCTGATTCATTATGCTGTGAACTGTTTGCTCCCGTACAGCATTAAGCACACGAGCCTGTTGGCAAGAAGCAAAGACCACCAGTTTTTCTGCATAATAATAAGGTGATCCTGAAAGCAGTTCTGCACTTGTCAATGGGTGTCTGTTTCTGTGCACGTACTTAGGGCACAGAGTCACTCTGACACCACATCCCGCTTTGCTAGCAAAGCATAGCAATTTCAGTCCCTAAAGGTCTCCTTCCAAAGTGCTTTAAAGTTGTTTGCCTGTCCAATTTATGTTGGCACAGTCATTTCATGGTGAGTGAGATGGGTATGAATAGATGTCACATTTTGCAATTTCTCAGCTGTTAAAACATCCCCCCCTTCATTTTAAAGTGTACTAGATGGGAGATGGAAGACAGCAGCTCTCTTGAGTAGCTTACACCAACACTAAGGAAAAGTCAAGGTCAAAGCTCTTAAAAAGACTGTACTCTTTTTTGAGCAAGACTGATGATTTATTACCACTATTATTATTATTATTTTTACAATGAGGTCTTACCTTCTGACCATGGCTTCTTCAGCCTTCTTGGATAACTCATTTATTTGTTTATTTGTTTGGTTCTGAAAGAGACTTATGGGTGACACTGCAAAAATTTTAGTAAGGGACCACATCAAAGCTCCACCCCAAGGTTTCATGCCATCAGTTCACCATCTCCAACAGTAGGCTGTAAAAGATCCCCTAGGAAGAATAAAAGAGCAAGGCAAGCAAATAGCAATACTTCCTTGATACACTCTCCCAGGCTGCACTAAGCCACTGCTTCTTAAGGCAAAAATGGCCTTTTTGTAGTTCATAGTTCTGATGGATTTTCTTCCATGATGCTGTTTTATATTATGGGAATCACTAACATTCACATTGCATTCCCATTTCCACTATCACTCTGACAGAAAGACTGTGTACTTGCACCTTTTCAGCTGCACAGTCTTCAGAGCCAATGCAGCTTTTTCTTTATATATGTAGAAAGAAGCTAGCAATTTTCAGTGGGAAATAACAAAAAAGTTTGCTTTCCTCTACCCAGACCAGCCTTCTAACACTATCCAGACAGCCTCAGGGTACATGAAACACATTCTCATCATCATAGTAGGAAAACAACAATTTGGCAGGCTGCAGCATGGCCCTCTCATTATATCAGGCATTTTGAGCTGAAACCTGGGGCTCAGAGGAGTCCTCAGCTGTGTAGATGGCCACTTCAGTCGAGATGGTGCCCTCTCTAATCCACGGAGCCAGGAAGCGATCTGCATCAATTGCTGGAAATGGCCATGTTTCCTCCTCCTGAAAGTATTCTGCCTTTGGGAGCTGAAAGACCTTTGCAGCAAGGAGTCGTGTTGTCAGAGCATGGTCAGAATAACTGGGTTATCATGTGGATGCAGAGACTCTGCTCAGGTCTTCAAGCAAAGTGGGTGTTCTGCCTTGGAGAGTAAGACCTATGCTTCTTCCAGATGCATTATAATTGCGTTTTCTGCAGTGGTGCAGCTGAACACCTAGATCCAATGGATTTTTAACAGAGCCAGCACAGGCATTTTATTCACAGGCTGTGGAAGCTGCTGGTGGAGAAAGAGGACTTCTCTGGGAGGGTGGGAGGCCTGGTGGTAGACAGAAAGAGTGTGGGAACGGGTTTCATTGCTGGGACCAGCATCCCAGAGAGAGCCATTTTCACACCCGAGCACTCCCTGCAGAAAGTCAGGTTTATTGCTGGCTGTGTTAGGTACACAACATACCCCAACAAAGGAGCTAACAAGATCCTTTCATCAAGCACAGTCAGATGTGCATCTCAAAAACATATTTTATAGCTGTTTATTACAGGCTTTCCAGTCTATATTTTTCTCCTTCCTAACTTTCTAATTTGAGAGCTAAATTGAATTACAACATTATCATACTATCCTAATAGCACATATTTTTGTGTGTGTCATGCCTGCATAATTCTCCTTTCTGGCACCTTGTCCCACAAAACGGAACGAGTTGAATCCAGAAGAGCACTCACTGCTGGATCGCGCTCCTTCAAATAATTTTTCCAGACTAGTTTAGTTATTGTTAAACATGAACCTGAGATTCTGTTCATCTCCCTGTTCAGCAGCAAACCACTTTATGGTGACAAAATACTTGTCTAATGTCCCCTAGCTTTGAACTTTTAGCTCTAAGATGGGCATGATGAGAGTCTCTTCCTGCCTTCGTCTGGCTTGTCAATTTAAACAGTATGCTCTTTGAGACAGGGACTTTCTTTTACTGTGTGTAGACATAAATATTATAGCAAGGATTACCAGCTAATACCATTACATGTAATTACATATTCCTTCCTAAGAGGAAAAGCACTCCAGAGTGTTTCAAGAAATAAGGTATGGCTAAATATGAGACATTGGTTCTTTCTCAAGAAGATACTGCAAAGAACAGGAGTTTATTTCAAACTTTAATTTTTCACTGAGATCACATTTTTCTGGTACAATCTGTTCTTGGGAGCTGGTAATGGTTTGGACAGAGAGTCCTGATAAAAGTGGATCTGCCCAGCATCTGTTTGTGATCACCACTGGCCAAAGGTTTAGAAGCACACAAAAGGTATGTGGCCAAGACTTAAATGAAGGCAAGATTCCTGTATCTCATTCTCCCCCATGAGTTTCAGAAGGAACAAACCCAGGCGAAAAAAAAACAAAAGGAGAGGTGTACACAGTGGACGTGGTGAAAAAAGAATAAGAATGGAAAGGAAGAAAGTGCAGGCCTGAAACATGGCTGCTTTGTGGTGTTGTGTTATAGTTGAAAAAGAAGACATTAATAGTAAAGTAGATGAAGTTTGTGTTTATAGTAGTGTACAGAAATTTAAGCTAATTAGCTCTGTCTGGGCATCCCATTAATTTTAAACAGTGACTTCCAGCAATGTGGTTCAAAGGCTAGAGACGAGACATGGAGAAGCAGGAGATTTTGCAGCTGTATGAACAGAAAAAGCTACTTCCTAATTTCCTGTGAGCTGAGCTGTGACTTGTGCATTGTTCTCCATTCTCTCCTAGGAGCTGAAGTAGCAAAATTTGGCAGCAAAACAGGGAGCCAGCTAGAGAATATAGTGAGTCAAGAAATGGAGTGAAGCAAAGCTAAGACTGATAGAGGCTGGTGAAGCAAGGAGCAGCTAGCAAAAAATAAACCAGGCAACAGATCAGATCAGCTTAAATCAGGTCTTGTTATCCAGCAAAGCTTAAAACGAGAAGCTATCATGCAAGGTTACTTCAGGAGGGTAGAAGAAGTGGCTTAGCAGTTGTCTACCCAAAGGAAAGGATAGTTAATCATTGTTGGTATAGTTAAAATTTAGGAGTTAATTATTGCTAATTTGTTTATCTTCTTTGTTAGAAATTATTTATTTTTTCTCTCTCTTGGAATTACTGTTTGTTTAGTTATTCATACCATGTATTTGTGAGT
Organism: Mycteria americana; assembly: GCF_035582795.1. Classification (NCBI taxonomy): domain Eukaryota; kingdom Metazoa; phylum Chordata; class Aves; order Ciconiiformes; family Ciconiidae; genus Mycteria; species Mycteria americana. The sequence goes on from NC_134370.1 coordinate 13,822,057, forward strand.
AAGTAAATTACCTCACCAAGCATCAAAAAGCTTAGCGTAACTTTCCCAGTCTTCTCAGAGTAGGCTAGTCCAAAGCCTCTTCTCAAAGCAGGGTCAGCTAGAGCAGGTTGCCCAGGACCGCGTCCAGTCAAGTTCTGAACATCTCCAGAGGAATGAGCCTCTACAGCCTCTCAGGGCAACCTGTTCCAGTGTTTGACCACCATCACAGTGTCCTTGCAGAAGTTACATATGTAAATATCTTGTAGTAAAACAATTTAAGACTGCCTATCACTTGATTTCTCTGATAAAAAAATTACATTCATGGTCTTAAAATGTCCTCTATCACACGTCCTGAAGTGAAGTTAATTTACAGTGTAATGATAGCGAAGACAATTTTCTTCTAAGTTCTTAATTGCCACCTGATGTTTCGAATCTTTTTACCTTCAAACTGATCTCTAGTTACTGACATCAGTGGTCTTTCAAGGAAAGAAGGACATAGCTTGCTGCCAAGGCATGATATCCTCTGCTCACCCACAAATGCTCCGTCCACCCTGCGGCACAGTTCATATAAATGAAACTTGCTATTTAGAGTATCTCATTATCCATCTTCTCTTTTTCCTTTCCACTTAATTGATTTCATAAAAATTCCTTGATTCCTTTCTTTCTTTCTTTTGGTTGGACTAATTATCAACAGTACATAATCATAATTATGGCAAATTACTTCATTGTGTATCACTTGGATCCTTTCTTGAAAGTGCTACTTATAGTCACAGGATTAAAAAAAAAATCTCTGTATTTACAGGCTGCATTGAGGTACATTAGTATAAGTTTGAAGGGGTAAAAATGCTTCATTAACAATCCAAGAGCTGGTTAAGGATCCAGTTCTTTGGAGTATAAGCAAAAGCCTGGACTCTAATTTCATATTGCTCCTTGTGCTCAGTAATTTCCTCACAGACTGATTCTTCAGGATCAGAAGGACCTATTCAGGCTGACCTGAATACCAAAACTATGACATTTCATTGATATTACTAATTGATAGTTAATTAACCAACACAAAACATGTGCTTAGACCAAGCATATCTTCTACAAAGGCATCCTTCACAAGAAGGTAGTGAATCTTCATTTTCCTTGTTAGCGTGTTCCTCTAATACTCCATCATACTACTAATATTGGCACCTTTTTTTTTGTTTGTTTCAATTTGTCTGGTCGTATTATTCTTAAGCTTGTGTGCCTTGGTTTAAAAAGTTGGAATTCTTATCCATCGCTAACAGGTTAGTTCAAGCACTAGCTTTGATTTGTAGTACAATCTTCTCTGCAAGAATAGTCTATAAACTGTACTCTGCAGCTTCTCTTTGGGAGAGCTGGGGATTTCTTATGGTGTGAATTGTTTGCTTCCTGAAAAGCATTGTTCTTCACCCACAATTAATGGTTACTTCGTGCTGATTTTGCAAAGTTTTGGCAAGAAAAAATTGACAAAACAGATTGAAACAGTCTTTATCATTTTGGGTTGATGAGAAGGTAGGTAGTTTTGTTATAATTATTTTGATACATTTCTAAAAATGAGCTTCACTGCTGCATCCTTACCCTTAAGATGTTGCCCATCTCACCGTCAACATCATTCTTTAGGTTCTGCAGGCTACTTTCACTGAAGGTATATGCTTTCTTATGGGATGTCTGCATCATTCAGTGGAGAATGATTCAGAGACATTCAACATTGCAATAACACACAGCTGCAGAGTGTGCAGCACAGTGGAGAGATTGTAGCTTGGTCCAGAGAGCAGCAAAAGTTTGTCAGTTCAGGTGAAGGTAGAAACTGTTTCTGTGATATTGCTTCTAGTCCTAGAGCTGTCTTGCTTCCAATAGCCTGGATCTCTCTGCCAGGTCATTATATGCACAAGTTTAATGTTTTTCAGCTTGAACCTATGCATCTAAGATGACCCACACCAGGGATCTAAGAAAGGCGAACCACTGTCTGTAAAAAGAAGGCGAAAACCTCTTCCCTAATAACACCATCAGCAATTGTTAATCTCATCTGTTAACCCATCTTGACTTTGTTGAGGATGTGTTGACTTCCCTGGTGTTCCTTAAATAGAAGATACTTAGATCTCTGTGGATCACTGTTAACCACTGACTTGAAAGGCTTAGCTGTCATTTCTCTCCACTGCTGAAATGAGTTTTCTCACACCAGCTTTAACTGTTTATTCCACCATCTCTCTGAGCAAACCATTTATTCTACTATCTCTCCTCCTGGCGATTAAGCACTTGCAATTCTCAGAACCGCCAAGAAGGAGAGCTTTTTTTGTTATTGTTTTTTGGGTTTTGTAAATGAAGATTTACTGTCTATCTATTATAACAGGTCAGTTCTTAAATAACTGTCACCAGGGACTGGAACCCTCACGTAACTCTCTGGGTGTAAGAGACATATATGTTCCACTGATCTTTCATTGTTGGTTTAGGTTCATTTTCATTTCCTGACTGGGTGACAAACTCATTTCCAAATAAGAGAATAAGGGGTATCAAGAAAGGCCATTAAGGCAGAAATGCTTCTCCCTTGCACATATCATGCTCTTGGCTAGGTAAGGGTGCTGCTGCAGGAAACTCCTATCTCAATGTTTGCAGGAAAACGAGGAGTAACCAGGGTAAAACAGTAGACAGACATCTTGATTTAGCTGCGGCAAACGTACAACAGGGAGGATTTTACTCATGTTCCTGAGATAATATTGCAAAGATAGTTTGGCTCCACCTTTTTCTAGAACTAAACATTTTGTCTCTCACTTAACTCCCATTCCTGGAATCACATCATGACAACAAAAGACAGAGACTGTGACCGAGATCCTATGTTGAATCAAATGACTTATTGCAAGGTCATCCCCTATCACATGGCTCAGGGAATACCCTCCCTCTTTTCATTTTCATTTGTAGAACTGTGTGTGTGTTGCAAGTGTGACTATGTTCTTAAATCAAGCACAGAGCAACAGTTCCTCAGTGGTTTTACCTACAGATCCCACAGGAGGGGTAATGCTGACTTCACCGTGCAACTGCGCATTCTCCAAATGAAGAAAGGTACCTGACTAAGGAGACAAGGCTGCAGTTGTAGTCTCTCTGAGATGGACTCATACAGACTCCTCTCTGTATGAGTCCCTATTAGCTTTCCACTTTTCTGCTGCAAATCATCATCTGCAAATCATCATCTAGCAGTGTGATTTGCAAGTATATCTTCTGTTGATGAAGAGCAACACGGTACTGGTATCATCTCTGCCTCTGTGACAACTAAGCCACTGTTCCTCCCAGCAGTTACTTAGATGGAAAAGAAGTGGTAGACTTAGCCGCTGGTGAGGTTTTGTAAGTGCACTGCAAGTCTTCAGAGAGACTAGAAGGCACAAAGTTCCTCTCTTTATGCGTCATACCTGGAATCAGGACATGCCAGAAATCTTGCCCAAAAATGTGGTTTTTGGGATGGTAAGCTTCATCACTAACTTCTATGCCAATGTCAGACCTGGAAGGAACCTCAACCAGAAGAAATAAACTAACTTTGGTTATTACAATCTCACATCCAAACTGCTGCTAACATGCCATGTACAAGATGTGCATGGTCCCTCCTGAAATGTGGATCAGATTCCAAGTTACTGTTTACAGAAGAGTATTACTGTAAACTAGCAGCAAAGCAATATGCCTAAGGCGAACATATCCATGACATAATGGAATAAAGAACTTCAAAAGAAAAGAAAATTGACAGCTTTAACACACTCTTACTGACTGCCTGTAAAGATCTTCAGGTGACTGGGAAGTCAAAAGAAGTAATCCCTTGCCTTTCCATATTAGGTGAAAGCTGAACATTAAGAATGAGTAGCATTTAAACTCTGGGGCTTCACTCCTTGGGATGGAAAATGGAGCCTAAGGTGCTAAATATCAAAAACACTAATCTCATGAGGTAACTGAATAGCCCAAGCCAGGACACAGTCTTTACAGATGGAAAGGTACCTCTCGGAAAAGTCAAATCCCCTTGTGCAACCTAATATAAATAGTCATTCTTTCTGTACATATAGCCATACTGTGCTTAGTAAAGATCTCATTTTCAGACTGAAGAGTAAGGTGGGAAGAAATGTCTCTTCATGAGGTTTGAGTGAAAATTGTTCTGTCAGGTGAACTTTCATAGTAAATGATTAACATTATTGTGTGAGATAATGCACAATATTCATCTGCATACATCATCCTATTTGCAGAAGCAAAATAAGAATTGAAAATCCTGACCGCATTGCACCTACCATAAGGATCAAAGATGTTGCTTTATTTCTGGGCTGTTGTTTGTTTTTATTTTTTTCACCTGCCAATACTACAAATTATATTGAAGGATGCTAGCTGATCACCTTTGTGTTTCAAAGCAAAACTTCAAGAACCCCTCTAACCACAATGTTGCCTCTCAGAATTAATAGTAAAGATATATTATTTATACAGCTTTCTGAGTTGAAGAGAGCTATGTCATATGTAATTACATCTGTTCTTAAAAGGTCATGAGAAATGTATCTTTAATAACTAAGATGGCTTTTGTTTCTTCTTTTAACAGAACACTCTGAATGCGTGGAATGGAGATCTTCATGTTGAATAGTATTTACAGCACTGTGCTTGTACTGGCCTGCAAAAGAAGGAAAGTTTTCAAGACAAGAGGTTGTTTTCTGAAATATAGAAGTATTACAGCTGTTAGACTTCCATGAAAAGAAGAAAAAAAAAAGGAAGTCATTTTTTACAATTTCATTGGGAAAACCCTCTCAAACACAATACAGAGTTTCTGGAGACTGGAAAAATCTGAAACCAGGCTCCATTCTTGAAGACAGAGTTAATTTCACTTCCAGGCTTGTAAGTAGTCCAGTTCAAGACTCTACTCCATGCCAGGCATATGAACATGGGCTTTCTTTCACTCCTGCTGAGAACCCAAAACACCTATTACAGAGTTCCCTCTGTTTTAAATGAATTTGGATCTTTGCAGATGTTTAGTATCTTATGAAAGTGGAATCTTCCTCTCAGCTTTGTTTGTTAATTGAAGCTTGTAGTGTTAAGACTATTCATATAAACGTATGTGTTCAGCTGTTATAAATCACTGAGGCTGCTTAAAGCTGTGGATTGATTCTGTAACAGCACCGGGTTGAAATAGAATACTTTGTCCCAGTAGAAGGTTGCTTAGAAGAAGAAATTGTAGCTTCTGGATATATATAATTAGGATTGTACAGTTCTGAAGAAAATATTGCCTCAAACAACATCACTGGCAAACACAGCCCTGCTAAGCCAGAGTTTCTCTAAAGTTGAAGCAGGAGATTGGACTAGATGACCTTCTGAGGTACCTTCCAACTTGAATTCTCCTATGATGGGATGATCCCTATGATCCTGTGAAGTGTGTGTATAGTTTTGCTTTAGGTCTCTCTCTACTTTGAGGAGAAAGACTTTTTCAACTGGCATTAACACCACCTACAAGGTATATCCCTACAGACATTTAAAGCTAACTCTGAAGAGCCTTCTCAGCAGCCCGAGACATGCATATCATTTTTCAGTGGTTTTCTCCTCCAAAATTCCTAGCATTACCATCCCAGGTTTGTTGCTCACCCACATGCAAAGCCCTTCTCAGAATCATTTTATCTTTTCATTTAAGCAGAAACAGAATGTGCGGGTCATGGGCAAGGTTCAAAACCAGGAGACTGGCTTCCTGTGCTCAGGATATACATGTATGGGTAAGGTCTAGTCATGTTTTGGGAAGGGCTGGGTCATAGACATGCCCACTTCAGACCTAACTATTGATCAAAGCAAGTATCTGCTTAGACTTCTGTCAGGAGTTGAACTGAGAGGTTCTTAACATGGAAGGTCAATAAATACTAACCCCCAAAGTGACCTCAACATCAACTATCCCAAGGACTGAGCCCTTCATCACGGTTCATACATGACCTTCTATAATTGCCAGGCTCCTTACTCAATTCACCTTTTGATATGAAAATAAATAATGCTTCTCACTGTCCAATTGCTGAAGCACGTTTATGTGCCCAGGGAACCTTACCCTCTGCTCACTGATATGCTCGGTGAGCTGGGCACAGCCCAGTGCTGAATCAGTCACTGCTCTTCTACTTCTTGCTTTGTCACAGCACATTTTATTCCCCAGCAAAGCTTACAGAAGCTGCATTTGCATTTAAGGCTGTGATGGAGCACACATACTCTGTCAGCAGGGTTCATTTAACCAGGCATTCATAATAAGCAGTACAAGTATGATCTCTCATCATAGTGATCCTTGCCTGGTGGTGGCAGTGGTAACACTAGAGCAAGCAGTGAGATGCAGTTACCTTTTATGTGCCAGGAATCTCTAAGGCTGCAGAGGGCTGAGGCTGGACGAGGTGTCTCTCCCCTCCTCCACCACACTACTCTTCTACTCCCTAGCTGACATGATCTCTCTGGGGAGCCAAGAATATGAAGCCTTTAATGGGCTTCTCCCCTTGGTGGAGACCCTTGAGCAGGATTTGGGTCTCCTCTGAAGTCAGTGAACAGTTTATTGCTGTAATCATTCAATCCTTTGTCCCTTTCAAAGCAAAGGGACTAGCATCACTCAGGACAGGATTTGATCCAGGAGTAAATTCTAAGTTGCCCTGATCATATCTCCATGGGCCAAGAGGAGGAGGAGGAGGCAGAGGACCCTGAGCTAGCTCCTCCAAGCTGAGGTGCTTTCCTAGTTCAGCAGAGCCCCAAACAGATGAAGCTATCTTGGGATCCTGGGTGGTCCTTGGCCTGAGGATATAAATGCCAACAGCTGAATGCACTCAGTCGCACACTGATGCAGCCACTCTGCTTCCTTGTCACAGCCAACTAACGCATCTCCACCCAGCACGGCCCCGCGCAGAGCAGTAAATGCCCTCAGGTTGGGCTTAAGCTCAAACAGGAAGTAGAAAGACCCAAACACACCTAAAGCTTCCTGATCCCTGGAGGGAAAAATCCTGCAGACCATCTCAGCTGCGTTATGGAAGCTAGGTCCAGCCCTTCCCAGTAGCCCCGAGTCCAGACCGGGCAGAACGGGTATTTGTGCCTGCTGCAATAGCTACACCAGTAGTAGGCATTTCTGTAGAATAAACAAATCCTTTCTTCACTTCAGCAGCAGGACCACTAACCTTTCTGTACTGTCTGTTTGCTCCTTCCACAAAGCAGGTACTGCCTCCTTCTGCATCCCTGACCTTTCCTCAATGTCTCTCTATTTGTTGTTTCTGTCCTTTTTAAAAAGCCTCTTATTGATGTTTTTAAACTGATGGTGGAACATAAACAAGTAATAAAGAAAGGTTAACAATACTGAATCGATACTACAGAGAGGCGTCGGGGAGATGGAATTGAGGAGGTTGACTGTGAAGGAAAGCAAAAGGCCAAATTTAATCACAGTGCTATCGGTAATTAAATTACATTTTGGATTGTTGTTCTTTTTTTTAAAAGAAGAACTAATGAAAGCACAGACTGGTATTAGGGTTTCAGAAAAAGCAAAACATCTGAATGGAAACTCTGGCCAAGGGCTTTTTCATATCCTTGCTGAGAATAGAATGAGCTATTCCATATTATTGTGGTCTTTTTCTGACTGCAAAGGAAAGGAAAATGCACGTGATGTCAAACCAGGGGAGTTCTGAAGATAGAGGCTTAGATCTGCTGCCAAGCACAAAAATGTGTATAATGTGTATGGTCCCGGGAAAGTTGCTGGTAGTCCTTGTCTGTTTCCATATCATCAAAATATTGGGAGAAGAACGGGTAGATCCCACTTCTGGACCAGAAAGCTCCTTTTTAAGTGTTTCAGCATATCACTGTGAATTGCCTAATGACACCATCCAGTGCCTAGTTTTGGGTCCCAATTCTCTGTGTGTTGCAATGACATGCATTTCTTTAACTGGTTTCCTTTACTGGCAGAACTTTTTCATTTTATTATTAGCTTTGTTATCAAAACATGTTTCCAGTCACCTCCCACATTATTCCTTAAAGGCTTTAAATCCATGAACATGCACATTGTGGATTTTGCAGACATGCCTACCTCCTATATTTTTGCAGTGTTACGATCATGTTCAGCAGCTATATGTGTGTGTGAACAGACACACTATACTCTGAACAGGAATGAGTCAACAGTAGGATATTCCCTCCAGTAAAGCCTCAAACCCTCTTGTTTCTTCGTGTATTATATCCTAGATTTATTCATCTTCTAGGCACAAGCTGATGACTATTTTCTTCTTTCTTTCTCAGGCTTTCTGCAAAATAATGGTTTTTGAGGAAAGCTTCCTGAGATGCAAGAAGCCAAGGTACACATTTATAAAAGTTGTTCTTTGGTGGCATTGTGTTGCAATTTAAATTTACAAGCCAAATGCCCTGATGATAGCTTGGGTGGCCATGGCCATTTGTATAAACCTGAAGGAAAAAAATATATATATATTCAGTAAAGTCTCTCACTTGGCCAGCCTTCACAAATCAAGCCAAATTGCCATTATTTGTTGGAACTGGTATTTCCCCCAAACTCTTGCAAGTTCTGGCTGTGGCTGTGATCCTGACAAGGTGTGAGATTTACAACCGACTCATTCTTTCAGACAGGTGCACTTCTTGCCTTGCATTTCAGGGCTAGAGGGGTGACACAACACATATGACTAGGTCAGCTGGTAGTGGTAAGACTGCCACATCTGCTCATGAGTCTCCAGAGCATCTCCCTGTACAAGATACCAACTGGAAACCACAGGCTTATGAATTGTTTGGGAGCGGGGCTGTTGTTTTGCAGGGCTTAATATTTTTTATTTTCTCCTTGCTAATGATCTTTTGCAGTGGTCTCCTCAGAAGCATTCAAAGGCTCAGATGCTAATGAGCAGATCTCTCTCATTATGGCAGGCAAAGCCACATAATGGGAGCAAGAAAAAGAATGTTAGCATAAACGAGGGAAGGGTACTGGGAATGGGAGGGTGAGGAGTGACTATGTTTGTCAAAACTGGCATTGTGGCCATCCAGAAGCAGCTTTGAATGAGAGGTTGCCAAGTTTAGTTTGTGTGCTGCATGTGGTCTCCAGATTTCAGATGACAGGCGCCAAACGTGAAAAGAATGAGACATCCATAAACCAATCCCTGTTAGGCTCCATAATAGGAAAATGCTACTTGCTTGCCCTCCACCAGCTGCCATTCACTTGCCTTCCCCCTTGGCTTCCTCAGCTCTCCCTCCTTCCATGGGAACTGATGAGATTGTTTCTCTTCTCAGTAGCAGCATCATCCTCCATGTGCAATGCAAGACCATTTAATTGGTTTCCTTCCCTCAACTTTGGGCAAGCATGGCAGCTGGCTGCAGCACAAGTCTGTCACATGGGCTTGTTTAATATTCCTGCTACCTTCACAGCCTGGCCATGTAATTAACAGGGGGCGGGAGGTGGGGAGGCAGCAGGGGCTACAAACACAAGACTTAGAGCAACCTGGAGAGCTGTCTGATTTGTGTTTGTTTTTCCTTTCCCTCAAGTTTTTTTCCTCCATCGAAAATCATTTGTGGCAAGGCATCAACTGCTGTATTGTGCATTGTACCGATCGTCTATAGGAGAGGATGTATTGTCAAGGATGTGCTCACAGATCTAGCTGGGAATGACTAACATGCCCTATAATCCAACAAAATGCACCTGATCTACAAATAATGTCCTGTATTTGACACAAATGCTTTGAGGAAGCCTAGCAAGGATCCCTAGAGCTGCTTCTTTTACTAAAATAAGGGGCAGTGGCCACAGATTTCAGCTTGGGCAGTTCAGGTGGGACAGCAGGAAAAATTTCTTCACAAAGAGGTTACTGCAGAACAGGAACAGGTCACCAGAGGTGGTGGATCTCTGTGCTTGGCAACTTTCTAGACTTGGCTACAAGAAGCCACAGCTGCCCTGCTCTAGCGTTGGTGGAAGTCCTGCTTTGAGTGGGAGGTTGGACTAGAGACCTACACAGGTGCCTTCCAACCAGCAACTCTGTGACTATTTTGATGGAAAATGCTGTTCCAGGAAGCACTGGAAATCTCTCTGACTTGAATTTTTCTGATCATGGCTGCAAAGAGAGTCTAATAAAATGTGTGAACCTGAGAAGCTCTTACAAGTGGTGACATTGTGGTGTCCACCACTTAGCACAGAAAGACAAGGCCTGTTCCTGGAGTAGATACTACAACCCTGTAAGTCAAGAGGGGTACAGAGAGAGTCAGGCTTGACACATGTGGGCTTTTATCTTCCTTATTCTGTGATTTGCACAAACAAGACTAAGCCTCTGAAAATACCAACTGCTTGCTCTGTTTAATAGTAGCTTGGTGCTATCAAAGAACACACTGGCCCTGGGACTGGTACAGACTGCCAGCTAGTGACAAACCTCCCAGCTCTTCCTCTGGTCCTTTTCAACTTAGCAGTAAAAAGCCTGGCTTTCATTATTAAAAATAGAAATAAAGCTTAGATCTTGATTTCATCAGTTAGAATTAAAAAACAGAGGCTGTCAAGCCTCCAGTTTTGAAACCTGAGAAAATTACCACATCCAGTCAAAGATATGTCTCCCCTCCAGCCCCTGGGAGAAGGTTGTAAAATGGACATCCAGGATGGGTAACTACAGCTCTGCCTATACCAGCTGATGGGGTTAGGACTTGAGAGAGCTAAAGGATAGCATGTGATTGCACCACCAGGACATCCAGGGATCAACGTGCCCCTGCTGCTCTAAGGGTGTCCCAGGTTAGACTTTCCTAATAGTGCCATGAGCTGCATGCGATATCAGTCTTCCAAAAACAACCTCATGGCCAACTTCCAATCTAGGTGAATTACCAAAGGTTGATAGGATACATGCCGGCAGGCTCAGACTGACCATGTTCCCGTAACCGTTTGTCTCAGCTAGAATCAAGAACAGAAAAGCTGCCGGTTTTTTAACAATCATTCACTTTTACACAATGTCTTTCTGAGTTCTCCATTGAAGAGAGAGCCTGCTCTGCTTTCTAGCATGGAAAAATCAATGCACCAGGCATGCACAGATCACAAAGGAAATGACACTGCTCTGTTTGATGCTTCTTTATGGCAGAGATGCTCAGCTCCTCCATTGACTGTGAACAGAAGTACCTCCTGCTCTGAAGAATTTGTGCTGGGGAAAGGCAGAGGAGGACAGACTGATGTTTGAGCTGCTTCAAAAAAAAAGGTTCCCTTTCCAAATTTGGCAGCATCCTTCCTGAACTCTTGCCTCTGATACAGGGCAGATTTATGCAATTCCTTTAAATATTTACCACCATAACCCAGGCTACAAAGATGCATTATTACTTTTTAACCAACATTAATGTTTAAAACCAGAATAAAAGCCTTGCCTCATACCAGAAGAACTTGTCCTTCAGACAACCAGGAAATGCACCACATCATGTGTCTACAAACATAAAGAAACTCTTAAAAATACATTATTTTTCAAAAAAAGTAAATTAAAAAATATAAATGCACTTTCTGTGGCATTAGCTTTAATTTTGTCAATTCCAGGGTCTTTTGAGGGGAAATGTTTGTTCCTAATATTGGGTCTGGACGAAGATGTAAAATCAAACTAGAGCTCAGAATGATTGCTAGTGCAAAGATACTCCCTCTGGTTCCCTCCCCATACATACCTAGCCTGCTTGCTGGGGTTGCTCAGCTCTTGTGGAGGCAAGGAATATTTAATATTCTTGCGTGTTAACTACCCACCTTACAAATGTGTGTAGGCATAGCTATTTTTCTGTCTTTACCCTGACCTTACGAACCAGTGCCATCCAGACATCCTAGCAAAGTGGGAACTTAATACTGTGGGTGCTTCATGAATCTTGCTAGGAGCTGGAACTAATATTTTGGGTTAAATTTAGGATTGGAACAGAGACCAGCAGCTCAGTTAGCATTGGGCAAAGTAGCATTAGACATAACACTGAATCATTAATTCTTTGTCTCAGGCAAACACAATATGCTTGTGCTGGTTTTGGCTGAGATAGAGTTAATTTTCTGCATAGTAGCTAGTATGGGGCTATGTTTTGGATTTGTGCTGAAAACAGTGTTGATAATACAGGGATGTTTCCGTTATTGCTGAGCAGTGCTTATACTAAATCAAGGACTTTTCAGTTTCCCATGCTCTGCCAGGTACACAAGAAGTTGGGAGGGGACACAGCTGGGACAGCTGACCCCAACTGACCAAAGGGCTATTCCATACCATATGGCGTCATGCTCAGTATATAAAGCTGGGGAAGAAGGAGGAAGGGGGGGATATAAGAAGTGATGGCGTTTGTCTTCCCAAGTAACCATTACGCGTGATGGAGCCCTGCTTTCCTGGAGATGGCTGAACACCTGCGTGCCCTTGGGAAGTGGTGAATTAATTCCTTGCTTTGCTTTGCTTGTGTGCGCGGCTTTTGCTTTACCTATTAAACTGTCTTTGTCTCAACCCATGAGTTTTCTCACTTCTACTCTTCTGATTCTCTCCCCCACCCCACTGGGGGGGAATGACCCAGCGGCTGTGTGGTGCTTAGTTGCTGGCTGGAGTTAAACCATGACAATGCTTTATACACCACAGACAATGGACAGTTGTTGTATCACAGAACGTCATTGTCATTTGGGTCAGAAGAGAGCTGTGTATCTGAAAACAGTGACTGAAAACAGTTAGGACAAAATAGAAAGATCAGCCTGCTTCTCTTCAAGACCAGTGGTTCTCAGGCTGAGCAAAGCACTACAGAGAGGATCCTTTGCCAGAGGATCCTGTGAGCTCAGACAGAGGTCAAGGGGAGACTAGTGAGGTACTTGGAAAAGAGATCCTTTCAGGGTTACAAGTTACACAAAACCCATCAGACTCAGAAAGTCCCAAGCTAAAAATAGTTGGAGGCAGGCAGAGAACTAGGAAGGAAGTATCTTACAGACTTGCCCTGTTCCTTCTCTTCTGTAAGCCTCTGCTTATAGCCACTGCTGGAAAGGAGGGCCCTGGGCCAGGTGGTCCCTTATTTTGGCCCTGGATGACCATTCCTGCCTTCTGATGACACACACACTTCCCAGGATGAGAATCAGTGGACTGTACTATACGGTTTCTTCCCAAATAATCTGTATCACAAGCACATTCCCCAGCTTCCCCACATCCTCCAGTCTTGAAAGGTTTGTCATCCATGTGAGTCATGTTCCCTGCACCCTGTGGTAGAAGAGGAGGGGAAGACAAAAGAACTCAAAAATAGCTGAAGACACCACCTCTCATCAAAGACTTGTTCTCCTCTTTTCAATAGCAACTCTTAAACAAACTTGAGCTATCATTTATAAACTAAATTTCTTGGGGCACAGGAGTATATATTTTTCTTGGGGCTGATCATGTTTGCAGATTTCAGCATAAATTGTTCTGCAGGGCTTCACTGCATTTGAAATTGTGCGTTTTCTGCCATTGCTGAACAAAGTATTCCTCGGAGAAATGTCACCCAACTTTAGTAGACATCATAACTCACCAGAGAGACCTATACAGTAATTTCCATTGGGATCAATACTGCCCTGAACAGTTGCCTGCTATAGATGTAACATTGCCAAATGTCTTTTCGGTGCTTTCTAAATGGCAAGACATATAGCTGCTTATCAAAGCAAGAAAAGTGATTCAGTAGTGGATTCTGTTCATGGAGAATCAAAAGAAAAAGAAATCAGGTGAGCCTTTATTTGGCAATATGGATTAAGCAGCCTATGTCTTGGCAATATAACTCACTGGAGCAAAGGCAGCAGCTGACAATTAGGATGTTTACTTTCTACACGTCACTGGCCTAGGGCCAGCTTGATTGCCTTCTTCAGTTCACACCAGCAAAGTGTTTTGCTCTTCACATTAAAATTTGAAGCCTACATTTTCCCTAGCATTAAAAAAATAAAATCCAAGGAGGTGCACTCGGGTCCCCAGAGAGAGCATAATTCTACTCCAGTTTAGGATTTACTAATGCATTGAAGTCATTAATGTTTCATGGTGGTTCCATTTCTGCATGCGCACAAAGCCTTTTACACCACCCTGGCTTTAATGAACTCCTCCTATTTCCCAGGAGGCCTTTGGAAGCAGAGATGGTTTCCTCTAATGAAACGGCCCAGGGTCTTTGTTTTGAAGTTGTTTACATAGTTAATAGCCCCTTAAGGGGAAACAGCAAAATAGAAGCCTGTATGTAGAGAGTTGCTCCACAGATAGAGTACACAAGTCACTTGGAGAAATAAATCATTGAGTTGTGAAGGGTTTGGGTATGGTTTTTTGGCTTTGATTTTTTTTCCAAGCTAAATGTTCATGTCTACAAAGATAAACAAAGATCTGCCCAGAGGGATGGAGAAAGTGAGAGAGGGATCCCAAGAGGGATACTGTCCATCCTACAGACCATTGGTTCCTTTTTATAAGAGAAACTTCTGCTAAAAACAGACCATTTCTCTTTGCTCCACGTTCTTGACTGAACATAATTTAAGACAATAATCCTGGTTTGACTATTCTGGAGGAGCACTAATTCCAGTTTTTATGGTCAGAACACCCCTCCCCATCTCTTTTCCTTCTGGGAGAAAACTTCAGCATCTCAGCCACTCTGTTGTCATTAAGTCCTGTTACTTCAAATGGAGGTGTCAGTAAATCAAACTGAAAGAGAAGTTTCTGGCCACCAGAGGCAATGGTGGCCCTGGCTTTTGTCCCCTCTGTCCCCCTTTTATCTGCATCTAACTCACCAAGCCCATTTCCATGACGGATTCAGAAGGAGTTCAAATAGTGGAGGAAGGTGTGCAACATTGTATAACCGCAGTTTCTGATAGTTACCATGGTGGTTGTTAAACCTAGAAAATGAATGAGCAGTCTATTATTTCTGAGACTGAAGCTTGATAAAAGCAAACCAAAACAACACCACACACAGACAAAAACCCCAAAGAGGCATTCAAAGTGTCATTTGTAAAACTCACCTGACACAGTCCTGATATTATAATTGCACAAAGAAATATGCTTAGAACAAAATGATCCAAATTGCCAGTGTCACAAGGCCGATGATAGTAAAATGTCTAGGAAAACAGCAGGCTTCTGATGAACAGCTGAATGTTTGCATTTTTAAAAGAGAAGCAGTAGAGGGGAAGAAGAGTGGGACCAAGCTGCATGAGAGGGAGAACATACGCAGAGAACAGTGTCTCATCAGAGCAAAAGAGGAAATGGGCAGGCAGGAATGCAGACAGTGGAACACATTGCCTCAAAGTCAGAGAGGAGGTGGGTTGTTTTTCAAGACAGCTAAGCTCTCGTTTACCAGGTCAATACATTTTAATCAGTCCTATGTAGGCTATCTCTGGTGCTACACGGGTTCATTTGAAAGCCCCAGCTGATGTGGCACAGATTTTCTGAATATCTCAGACCACTGGAGGCCAAAAGACCAAGAGGTTTTTTACAGGGGACCCAGAGGTCCCCTGCAGGGAACTGCAAGTAGATTTTAAAAGTAACAAATTCTCATCTTTACTCAAAATATTATTTTTTTGGCAATGCAGAGTGGGAAAATAGTAGAGGAAGGATAGTCAGACAAGATGCTTCTTGCTCCAGCCCATAGGGCCAGTGGAGGGTAAGGGTTCCTTGCAAGCACTGCATGTGCCCTAGCACATCAATCATTAGAAATGACGCTCTGCTTTCTGTTTTGGAGTTTTCCTTTCTGCTTGTCATGCAATCATCTTGTGCAGGCAGTTTCAAATGGTGCGTACACCTTGCTTGGCTTAACTGGGAATGAACTGGAACAACTGCAGAGCTCTTGGATTCAGCTGGTGCTTCCCAGATGGTTCACTGGGCAGGTGGATGAGGCACGGGCTGATGAGTCATGCCATTTTAAATCATTTTACTTGTTAGTTTTGACCCAAACTAGCAGGAAAGAGTAATTCCATATGACACAGAGAGGTCTGGATGGCATTTTCTAAACTTTGGCATCACTTTCTGTCTGGTTGACACTGAATCATGCCAAAAGAATGGTGAATGGCTTCTGATTCTTGATTCTCAGCTCAAGCTGCCACATCATGCCATAAGTTTGCCCCACCCTCTCTTAGCCAAACTATTTAGTGCTTTGATCCTAGGGGTAGCAATATGATGCTATTTTTGTCTTCTCTGGAGGCTTCAATGTATTTAGGTAAATCAATGCCCATCACTTCAGTTTTACAGCCAGTACCACTGCTGTACCAGGCTGCTCCACAGCAGAATCCTGCAACTCAAAGCACAGATGGATGTTGCCTACTGCTGTATCTGTTTTCCTTGTCATGTGGTTTGTGAAACTGCTCTCATCTGTAGAGCATATGAGCCTGTCCTAAGCAAATCAGGGAGACCAGCTCCCCATTTAAGACATTCCTGAGTACACTGAGAAGGTGAGCCTCCACCTTTCGCCTGCCAACACTGTGGGTCTCTGCCATCTGCCCATGTCAGGGCCAGGGCTGGCATAAATCAGCATAGGTCTGCTGGGAGTCATCATGATTGACTGGCATCAGAACAGCTGTGTTTATATGCAGCATCTTGTGCTGAAACGTTGTACATCTACTCTTTCTGTGTGGCTTATGCATTTTCCATTGGATCATTGTAAATCATTTTCATCTAGCAGGGAGTTCACCTAAAGCTGGCTTAGCCGAAAAGCCATCAGAGTGCATGAACACAACTTTATGGAGTCTGTGAATTTACCAACAACACTAGATGTTCACCAAGCCAGTTATTATAAAAGCCCATGCAGAGGTCATCTTTCTGTAGCACCTCCATTTCAAATAGGAAGAGGGAAGGGAAGGGAAGGGAAGGGAAGGGAAGGGAAGGGAAGGGAAGGGAAGGGAAGGGAAGGGAAGGGAAGGGAAGGGAAGGGAAGGGAAGGGAAGGGAAGGGAAGGGAAGGGAAGGGAAGGGAAGGGAAGGGAAGGGAAGGGGAGGGAAGGGGAGGGGAGGGGAGGGAAAGGAATGGGAAAATATGAATGCAAATAATATTTTTAATAGTACCTACTTAGCTCTCAATTTTTTAACTCTCCACAGTTCTAAACAGCATACAAGTAAACAAACTCAGGATTTTTTTGTGAGGGGTTTTTTTGTAAGATTTTTTTCCTCACAAAAAAGAAATATCCCAGATTGTGGTTAGTGAATTGCAAGGAGTATTGTGCACAGGTACTATCTAATTAGCACTAATTGAATAATAGGAAGGAATGCTACATTTTAATCAGAAACCAAGACTTTACAGCAGAAAACTTTTAATTATGGGGAAAGCTCTTAAGTCATGGCTTGCAGGTTACACCCGCACACGTTAAGTAACTAAAGAGCACAGTCTGTTCTGTCAAGTAATGATCCATATTTTTTTCTCTGCTTGAGGAAGGAAAAAAAGATCAACTTTTAAAGTATGCAATGAGCATTTACTGAAGGGAAAAGGAGGAATAAGTCTTCCATTCACACACCAGATGTTCCCATTAAACAATCATTTTCAAGAAAGCTCAGCTCATGTGGAAAGAGAGAGCTTGAGTTCAGAAGGGGGAAACAGAGAAAAAAGTTAACTTGTAAAATAAGGGCAGCCACTGAAGAGATCGTTCCTGGTTTTGGCCTAGTACACGTCAATCTAGCACTGCAAGGGGTCAGAGGCAGGGCTGGCATAAATCAGCACAGTTCTCTGAAAGTCGGCGTGAGTGACTGGCATCAGAGCAGCGCACTGATTTACACCGTGCTCCCAGTTCTGCAGCTTCAGCAGCTGATGGACTGTGACCTTCTTCTTTAATACCTCAGGGACCTTCTACCACCGGCACATTTTCTGCTAGCAGAAATGGCACGAGTGAGATTTTTTCAGTGTTTTCTTAGGCATACTTTAGAAACCTCCTTAGGCTTTTGCATGGGTCTTGGAAATTAAGAGGCTTAAGAGCTCAAAACAAAGCAGACACCTCTCTAAATTCCTCATAGTCTTTGTCCTGTTGTCAAAAATAACACTCACTAGCATAGGCATGGTGTATATGGATATTGATATTGGGGGCATAGGTAGGACAGCTGGATTAACTTCAGCCTCATTTAGTTTTGGGCACAGTCTGAAAACACCTTCATTTCATTTGCAGCAGCAGCCTGGCTCAAAATAGTTTGGTCCTGTGCTATTTGCCTTCACTAACTGGTCATCTGCCTGGTTGAGCCCTGCTGCTCAACCAGCTAGAGAGCAAACCACACTTCCTCAGCTACCTTTTTCCCAACATCACTTCATAATTTAGGGAGAAGGAAGGGTATTTAAATCACAGAAAATGTGATTTCCCATTGGGCCTCCCACAGGCTGTTTCTTGCAATAGATAAGTCAAGGGCTACGTGGGCTGAGTTTAAAACCCAGCCTTCTTTTCTGGACTTTACAGCAGCAGAAGGGGGCAAAATTTGCAAGTACTATGGTTTGGGGGAGGCAAACCCAAAAACAGTATTTGCGATGTTGCCAGTGACAAGAAAGAGATATATAAAGGCCCTTTATGTTTCCTAAAAATACATTTCCCACCATCACTACAGTAAATTGGATCCATTTAATCTGAAATGACAACGACTGTATCACTATTTTTTTTCCCTGGGCCAGTTTATCATTATTTTATCCAGCTTTCCTGAACTTCACTGGGGATTTTAATTACGGTTCTCCTCTCCCAAGCTCCCCTCAGTTCAAGTTATTGCCACATGCCCTTGGCAAGTCAGAGCTCAGCCCTGCTCAAATTGCAGTGGTCCATTTTTCCCATCAAAGGCATGTTGTTGCAGAATGAATTACAGCTCCGTGCAGATCATCTAACACTGTCCTTGTTATGGAGCAAAACAAGGATTGGTGGGTGCCCAACCACTTGCACAGGCAGAAAAATGCACTTGTGGGTCACTACAGGAGAAGCTGGCTGAGGAGGGCTCTGTGTGTTTGTGTAAAACACACCAGTTCTGCAGTGAAATGCCTGATGATAGCCCTAGGTCTGACATGCTATTAAAACAAATAGTTGTACAATAGTATTTGATATAATTAGACGATATTATAGCATTGCTGTTGTTGTTGCTGTTATTTGATACTGCACACTATTTGGTATCCCTGGATCCAGAAGTGCATGCCAAAGTTGGTGAAAAAGTTATCTCTATTTAAGAGTTAGAGTCTGTGTCATGAAACAGAATTCACATTTCATAGGCTATGAGGAGTAAGGGGATTTCTTTTCACTGAGCTCCATCTTGCTGAAGGTCACAGCATCTTTTCGGCATCCCTGAGGTGCCTCCTTGGTCCTGGGATGTTTGCAGCGACACTAACACTTGCCTCACCCCTTGCACCTGCGTTGGCACCTGCAACACAGGTATGAGAAAGTGCCTCAGGACTTGTCTCCTGTCTGTCATATGTTTGAGGACCCTTGGTGTGAACTGGCTCTTTTAATGCATCTTAAAAAAGGTCAGAAAAAAATTAAGCCCTTGTGCGTCAAATGTAAAATCAGCCAAGACCCATGTCATCAAGACCCACTAGGAAATTCAGGACACCTGCAAGCCCTTCTTACTTTCTCTTAGTGATTTTGGGGTTGATGCTACAAAGTTTATGCCCTGCAGCAGTGCCAGGAACAGCCTTTCCTCCCTTGTGGTGGGTAGTAAGGAGGCAGGGGTGACAGCTGAGACTGCCCAGAGCAAGGCTGTGCCATACCCTGCATGCCAGCCAACTCAGCCTGTCTGCCACAGGTCATGCAACTGACCCCCATCCCTGTGCAGGACCTAAAACCAGCTCTGTGTATTTTCCATCATGCAGATGGTTGGGGAGTAGACCCTCCAGACAGCTCTGTCTCAAGCCAGCACACAGTGCATCCTGCAAAGGACATGTCTTGCCTGTGCATATTAGACACACCAAACTCACTTTGAACCACCTTTCTTTGCAATCCAAGTATTACTGTGGCAGCAAAGGTCTCCTCAGCACTTGCAAAATTAAATCAGGCAGGGCAGGCAGTCGTCCTGTACTGAGCACTGCAGCATACCGCTACACCCGTGCTCATTTTAAAGCTGGGCACCTGAAGAACAGCCAACACCTCAGGAAGCCAAGAGCTGGCGTAGCAGAGTGGTACAAACCAAGAGTGACCCTCCCTCTGATCAAGCACTAGGAACCGGAGTAAGAAAATGTCACTTGTTGCCCCGGTACTCATGGGGCAACACAATACTCAGGGAAGATTTTATGGATCACATCTCAGCTCCTTCTTTTCTCTTGTTCAAGTTGCACGACAATGGCAATGGAGAACATACTGCCTAAAAAAAAATCTGCTAGAGCTTTTGCTGTCAAGTAGGTCTCTTAAGCCCCATGGGTAATGTTCTCAAATGACAAAGCTGCTCTCCTTTTTGGCAAAGGTCTTTTATCAAGCGATACAGCGGCACATTTTCAATCATCTCCGTATCACAATGAAGAGACAAACCCTGTTAGCGTTGTTCTCCGAAAATCATAAAATGCACTGGCTCAGTACACCTAGGGACTAGGCTGGGCTTTGAGCTTCCATGAATCTTAGCAGCAGCAGGAGAAGTGTAATTCAATCTTTTTAACTTGGTGATATATATTCATGTCAGTGGCTTTAAGATAAGGAAAAGACTTTAGTTGAAGAATGAAACTTTTGATGAATAACCGAGACCACGATGAATAATGTACAAATATTTCTTTCCTCTCAGTCAAAATGATTCCAGATCCTTTTTCATTTTAATCCCTGTCGTATTCTTCATTTTTTAAAAAAAACTTAAAGAAATGAAAGGGGAAGAAAAAAACCCTATATTTTTAAAGGGCATTGGAGTTCTAAAAGAAGAGCTTCTAAAAGAAGCCTTCCTGATTGCACTCAAAGATATTTTTATGGTTTCTTTCTAACTGCTAGAAAACAGAACATTGTTTGGTTAGTGCCAGTAATATCGGTACTAATGATGGGTTACCATGCAAAACCTCAGCCTACCTGTTCGTGCTCTGCAGAAAATCTGGAATTTATCCAAGAAGAATATCTCTTTTTACCTGGGAGGTATTTCTCATCAAATAAAACATGTAGTGGTTACAAACATTTTCCTCCCTTGCAATTTCATTCTTAATTCTGTCCCTGCTAAAAAATGATGAGAAAAACATATATAATGGTAGCATAGTTTCTAAAGAGATGCAACAAAACCAACAAGTGTAAACATTATTTGTTTGTTTTCCTACAGAATGAGAGGGGGAAACAAAATAAATGGAGTATTAGCTGAGAGTCTTGCCCATTTCTTCACAGGTTGCATCAAAGCCTGGCTTGAGAAAGATGCTTTCAGCAGAAGGGTGTCACTGAGCTGCAGGCAGACTGCAGCAGGTGATGTTTTTTAAGCCAATGTGAGGGGGGTCACATTGCCTGGACCTTTTTGAACTTAAATTTTGTGACAGTCATGCAAACATGGAAAAGACGGCCATTCTCTACCCCCAGATTTCTCCTCTTCCATACCTTTGAATTAGCAAGGCGAATTTCACCTCCCCACTGAACTAGCTGCATAGGTGGGAATGTCTGAGGATATGATGCCATTTGAGAAGTAAGGAAGGCAGAGAAATAGGTGGTGGTGCTGGAGATGAAAGGAAGCAGTTAACCAAAAAAACAAAGCATGATACAGCCACTGGAAAGTTTCTGATTATAAAAATACAGACAAACTCAATAGGGGCAGTTAGTTCCTACCATGGCACTAACAGCAGGAGCAGCAGACCCATTTACTGCAGTTGCTATAACAAAGTCCAGAGCAATGACTGGTGCACGCCGTGTAGCAAGTGTTACCAGGTCCACACAGGGAAAAACCATCTAATTGTAGAGCTCAGGGGAACTACCATATTGTCCATGTTTGACCTAAGTCCCACCACACAGATCTTAGAGCAAAGTCAAAACAGACCTTCACAAGTTTCTGCAGCAAATCCGTTCCTGCCATGTCCAGGTTTCTGTCCCCTCTGATTTATCTGGTTTATGGAGGGCAGACATATTGTGAGACACATTATAGGAAATTGCTGGAAGGAAAAATTAAGACCGAAAAAATGGCTTGCTGGAGCCAATGAGAGTACAAAAAAGCCCTTACTGAATGGAGTTTTTCCTCTATAAACGATCTCTCGTTTGAAGTCAGTCTCTGGAGGGGAAAAGTCTGTCAACAAAGTATTTCTCTGAAATGAAGATGAGGGCAACACATTTTAAAATACCACACATGGGAATAAAGCCCTATTCTTCCAGGCATGCTGAGGATGAAATGGGTCACTGTACGCTTTGATTCACTGACTCGTGTCTCCTATAATCACATAACACATGAGGGCAGTAAATGCAGAGATACCAAGTCCAGTTGCTGGTGACGGCTGTCCCAGGATCCTGGCAATGGCTAGTTCTTCCCATACAATAGAAAGATTTGCCCATTGAATTGCTTGAAACCTAGCAGGGGAGGATTACTTTTCAAGGTCAGATTCATACCCATTGAGTAATAAGCTTATTGTCTACAATAGCACCAAGTACCTTCACATGAACTATGGTGAAGCAACCAAATTGTCACTTAGCTTCCCATCTGCATTGACTGAGATGGCCTTGCTGCTCTGCAGATGTGCTGGCAGGTCCCTAGGCCATCTATTCATCCACCCACCTCAGAAAAATAACAAAGCTTTTTGTGTAACATAAAGGTGGGAGAAGGGGTGATACTGCTATTACCCAAGTTAAGGGAGTAACGGAGGTATGGAAATCAGGAAGCCAGTCTCGTAAGGCATCCTTGTCAATGGGAAACAGAGAGGAAAAAGGCGGCTTTCTTCCGAATAGTGTCTTAAATGATGACCCTCTTCTCTGGAGTAATTTTGAGAAAAACCCTCATATATATGCGCATGTATGTGTGTGTATATAAACCTACCTAATTTTCTCTGTGTGAGAGGGTCTTAGGACCCTAGAAGCCATCAAAGAGCTGGGCTGGTGAAGGTTGGATGTTGAGGAGAAGTTGTATTTTCCCACGTTGGGGAAGAAAAGAAGAGTACAGGTGGAAAACGTAGAATTGTGTCAAGCAGAAGTGGATAATTAACAGAGACTAATTTATTAATTGTCTCCTTTTTAATGAAAGGTTCTGGAGCATCAGAGGAGCGACAAACAGGTCTGTAACAGAGCCATATGCCAAAGGAAGGGAAAAGAGGCAGTAATTCTTTTGTGGAAAGAGGGTGCTCCATTTTTTGTTTTGTGAAAATCAGTTGCTTTCTAGGTAAGTATATGAAAACCCAAGGACCCAGTGGAACAGAAAGAAGAAAAAAATGACAGAACATTACTCTCTCCTTGCTCTTATGCTACTCTTTATTACCATCACTTCTCTCCATCTCTACATCACCATGGATGTAGACATGGTGCAAACTTTCTGTGCACAGAGATACAGTGTGTGCATGGAAATACTCTGTGCACGGAGATACACCCTGTGTACTTAGGGTCGGATTCCCACTGTTTAAGTAGGACAGGAAAAGGAACAGGCAGAATTTCTGAAAGTCACATTTTAAATCAGTGGCAGAGGTGGGGACCGTATGCAGGTGTCTCCAATGCTGAACCAGCTCCCTACACACAAATGCTCTCCCCATTTCCCAAGGATGTTGTGCTGAGAACCCCGGGCATTTTCCTCCAAAACTGTGCTCAAGTGAGCTTTATATCCCAGACAGAGACATTCAGTTTGCTCCCCAGAATTTTCAGTGGTGCTTTGATCCAAACTTTTTAGACTGTATTAAGAAGGTCTAGGGTATTGATTTATTATCATTAACTCCTTTTCTTTTTCCTTGTCACAGCTTTCACAGATTCATCAGGTTAAGGAGCATGAAGTTAATTAAATAATCTGACTCGCTGAACATCTGTTGAAACATAATAATAACTTCTGAAGCCAACATTCCTGACTAGCTATTAATTCTGATTTAAAAATTAGAGACAAGGTTTTACCACCAAAAAAACAACAAAACAAAACAAAAAGCTTAGCACCATTCTGGGCTCAGAGTTGAACCCTCAGCCTCCCTTTGAAGTCTTCTCCACCCACTTCCACCTTCAACACCTTCTAGTCCACTGACCCAAGTGTCCGTTCTAGGCTTCCTCACAATCAGAGGTCCCAATGCAAGCCAGGTGGTCTTTAGGGGAGGTTCAGTCCAGTTTGCAGATTGTTGGTGTGCAGCAGCTACAACCAGAAATTCAGACTCAAACATGATGGAGCTTAACTGCATTCAGAGATCGACCTTAGCCCAAACCAGAAACTAGTGCATGACCTTAGGTTAGTGATTTAAGTAAGTCCAAATAGCTATTTAAGTGAGGAACTAAGCCTTTTCTTAAGTTCCATCTTGCCCTTCATCCCCATGGACCATACAAAGGGTGCATGAGGAGCAGCCTTGGACTGACTCAGGAGTTCCTAAGCCTGGAAGCTTCCACTGGACCTGGTTCTCAGCCTAGCATAGCCTGTCCTAATTTGCTTAGACCTTGCATTGTCTTCATACCTTGTTCTCAAAATAACTTTGTCCAAACTTCCTCAATGGAATGGATAAATAAATAAATTAGATCAATTCCCTCCCACTACTCGGGATCAGTTAATGTTTGGAGGCTGATGAAAATATCTTGAATGAATAAATAATTTGCAGCAGTTCTTAAATCTTCCTCCTCTGCTGGCAAGGCGTAGGGGTTGTGGGATTTGTGTGAGTGTTCATGCAGAGTGGGGGTCTGCCCCAAGGCCTATAGGAGTTAATGACAGACCCACAGTGAATGTGCCCACTGATGCCAAAAACTATCTCCAGGCTCTCCTGCACCAAAGCCACAGGAGTGCATGTGTTTGTCCTTTCTGTGACTTTTCCTTTTAGACATGGACAAATTGTTCATACTGTAAATAATGTTCATATTGTAAATTGTTCATAGTCCCAAAGTGCAACAGGTGGAGGGGGGTGAAGCTTATGCTGAGACTTTGCTGCGTAACCTACAAAAGAAAGGGAAGTTTTATACAAAAACCAAAGAGTAAAGTCCCTCAGCGTCTTATAAGAGGGTTCAGATCTCTAGCAGCCTGTAGAGTGGAACTGACAGGAACATTTCAAGGTTAAAAAAAGATTAAAAACACAGTCTCACAGGTATTCCTAACAATATCTCAGATTATTCCAAGTGTAGGCGATATTATTAGGCAGTAAGGTCCAGAGCCACAAATGGATTTAGACTCCCAAACTTGCCTACAATAAGCTTCAGATACTTTAGCACTTGCATGCTGTGGAGCAGAGCTCTTGAGGTAATAGAAACATTTCTCCTTCTGCTGGCAGCACTATTTGTCCCTGAGCATCCCAGTGGCATGTTATGGCTCTCAGTCCTTCCCCATCTTTGTGGACTCTCAGGAGACCCAGAAACACTCTGAAATGATGGGGTGTGTGCGTGTTGGGACACCATAAGTGCAGCCAAACACTTCCAGATCTGGCAACAAAAGATGCTGCCCAGGTTGACTTTGCCTTATCTTGGTTGTCAGATTGTCTCACTTTCATTTTCACCACCTCTTCTCCCCCTTAAAACTATTCCAATTTCCCTGGTTTCTCTGTGGTTCTCTTAGGGGTGTTCATTTTGAAAAGAAAAGGACAGGTAGCTACATCCCTTGTCTTAGCCCAGCCAATTGCCTTAGTCAGACCTTGATGGCCCATTTAAATAGCTCCCTGTAAAAGCTTATCCTTGCCTCCCATCCCAGGAAATTATTTTAACTCATCACCTCACCTAGCATACAGTCCAATTAATATCAAGGAAAGAGAAGTGAGTCCCATGAACTGACAAATATTGAACAGCATTTCGTAATCCCATCTTCCTGCCCTTTTCCCACTGACCTCTTCAGGCCCATTTTCCCTACATCCCGCATCAGAAGCCACTTCTTTTTCACAGCACCCATCCAACTCTTTGAATATAATTACATGCAACCCTGAGCTGAGCCCTGAAAATGGCCTACAAATCCTGCCTGAACCATCACTCACCCACCACTGCTCTACAAGGAACCTCAGTGCTTAACACTGGGCATTCACTAGGGAAATCACCTGCTTAAAACTTGAATTTCAAGGATGAGCCTCAGGACGTGGGAGCAGAGATGACCCCATCTTATATATACTGGATGTGCTACATCTCCTGTTGGTTCAGTTGATTCAGCCCAAGACTTTAGAAATTTCCCATGCTAAAACTATTACATGATTAAACATCCATGTCCCTCTCACTGTGTGTGCTGGTCAGCCACAGGCTCTCAGCCAGCCTGGTCCACCTCTGTTCTTCCTCGCGCTGTTTCACATCTGGTTTCCAGTTTTTCTCTCCTTTTTGCCTTCCAGGTTCATGTAACCAACACAGGATTTTTAAAAGCACACATCACCATGACATTTCTGTTTCATTTAATAAACATCCTCCTCCTTCTTCCCCACGATGTCCCTGTATGTGTGTTTTAGTAGTAGTAGTATTACAATCTCCCCTAAATTTTGGCCTGAAAACTGTTTGACATTCCCAATGAGGCATTAAAAAGGATTTATTCTGTCCTTGAAGTAGGCATGTAACTCCTGTTAATGTGAGAGCTCAGACTGGTGTAAATCAAGACTAAATTCACTGATGTCAGTGGACCTGCACAGGTAGAACTAGCATAAAGCAATGGCGAAGAAAATCCTTTTGGGTAAAATCCCAACAACAAACACCACAATTACCTTCTGTCCTGTCTCTACCTGCACAGCTACATTAAAAATATAGTCAAGAGACCTACTAATAATAAATTCTCTGAAATTCAGGAACAAACCTTTTTTTTTGTTTTGCAAGGACAAATCTTTCTCTTCTGCTCATACACAGACACTCACACATGCTGGTCTCATGAACAGTTCACGGTGAGCAATCGTTCCCTCCTCCATGACCCAAAATAAACCCATCTCCACGGGATCATATAGAAACATCAGCAGACTTGTTTAATTAATGTTGCAGGGTCAAGGGAAAAATGTGTAGATAAATATATTTAAAGACTTTGAAGGCTTTGTGGCAGCAGTCCAACACTGCTTTCTTTGTCTTTGCTTGCTGTCTTAGAGAAAAAAAAGCAGCCCATAAAGCTTAGAAAAGTGATCTGTCTCTGGGTCTGGGGTTCCTGTCACCCGTCAGTCCTCTGATGTAGCACCATGATACATGACAGCAGACCAGCACTCAAGTGATCTATTACAATAATATGTCAGTAATGCAATGGTGCTTTGATAGTGTTTAATAACCAGAGTACTTCACTGGGGAGAGGGCCAAGGAAAAAGGAAGACCTGGGTAGGAGGCAAATCCAGCTAAGCGCTGCCTCACCCTGTTGAAGTGCATGGTGCCATGAGTTCTGGATGGGAAATGTCTCATTTGTCCCCAGAACAAGGACTAGAAGTTGGGCAGCAGCATTCACAGGGAGGTACCTGGAGCACAAGGCCTCCTCTCTTGGGCTAATTCGCTGGGGCATGAGAACTTGTATTTCTGGTTGCGCCAAGGCCTGGACTGAACCAAGGGAAACAGGCTCCTCTCCTACCGTGGCAAGGCTGGGCACACTCCTGGGAAGCAGGAGCAGTGACTATAAGTCTCTTTGGGCTGATGATGTTAGAAGGTCACTCATCTTCCAGAATAGGACAAAAGGACCATAGAGTGCATCTCAGATTCTGCTTACAGCAGGAGAATCTAGCCCAATGCCCCAAAGACTGTGAAGACAGAGCCTTGGCTGTTCCAGGCATGGACCTTCCTCCATCTCTGTCCCACGCTGCAGCGTGTGGGTGAGGATGCAGCCAGTCCTAGCCAAGCCTCATTGCACTTGTGCACTCCATCACCAATATCGTTGCTACGTGGTTTATTCAGTGGCAGGTGCAAGGGGAATGTGTCCTCAGCCAGGCCCTCTAGGTGCTCCCACTATACAAGTAATGAAAGGCTCTCCCCGCACAAGGAACACAAGAGCATCGTTAGCCAGCAAGCCCAAACCAAGCCAAACTTTTCAGCCTCAACACCTGGGGAAAATGGCCTTGACAGTACTTTACTCTCCCATACTACAGGTGTCCCACACCTGGCATGGCAGCCTTGGGTCATAAGGGTGCTGTTGAGCACTACGATGAAGAGTGAAGCAAGACAGTGATGACCTGACTCCAGGAGTAGTTATGATGCACTTTTCCTGCGCACCACCATATCCCCTGATAGAGGGGTATGTGGCACAACCATGAAAATATCATAATGTAGCAAACGATGCTTACACTGCCTTTAATAAAGGGACTAATAAGTCCACCCATCACAGAAAAACAGCTGGATTCAGGCAAATATTGAGCTACTGCTCATGTTTCCAGACTATGATGAAGGCTGATGTTTAAGTGCCTGCATTTGACTTCACAGCTGCACTTAGCTGGGTTCCTACACATAGTCAATTACTGGGCCTCGGTGGTAGCTCGTTAAGCCACGGTAATTTCATCATTTGCGCTTGTCTGCTCATAACTTGTATTTCAGGATTCCATGAACAGAAGTGTTACACTGGCATTGCTATAAAGAGGGCCAGACCCAAAGATTTCAAAAGCTGAGAGGTCTTCTGTGACTCTGGAGGTTTCTCATACATCACTCTCAGAGATGGCCAACCTAGTACTTGGTTGCCTGAACTTTTCAGCTTGCTGACATAAAGGAAAAACAGAAACAACTGATCATTGATTATAAAAGGGAGAATAAACAGATACCAGCTGCATTCTTAAGTAATATGTACATAAAAGATTAGCTGCTTCAGGTCAGAGAAAAGATTTGACCCATTTGTCTTGCCTCCTAGTAGTGGACACCTAGGAAGGAGCATAAGGAAGAGACAGCCGTGGAGAGATGTTTCCCAGGTTACTCTCCCACACTCCATAAATCTGCAGTTACGGACCTCCAGAGCTAAAGGAAAAGGGTGCGAGTCTGTGTGTGTATGCATGCCCATGGAGGGAGATGGCTGATGTGTATCCAGAGACACATTTCCATGCTCTCTTTTCCTTTTTAAACAGTCTCTTGTGTCAAGGAGTGAAGAAGGTGTGCTTTTTCTAGGGGGGGTGGCGCTTGGTCACTCCATAGCTTCTTCCACGCTAAAGTCTGTTAGATGGAAGCATGGGATACACAGGGCCTTGTCTGCATAAACAGGTAGTTCTCCCCTCCTATTTGCCCCCGGGACTCCAAAGAGAATCAGCCTGAGGGATGGAAAGGCAAGGAGATAATTATATTTGGAGTAAGAAGGAAGATGAGGGGGGTTTTTTTAATCTTTTATCTTAAAAATCCTGCCTTATAACATTTCTCCACTCACCCTCCATGTGCTTTGCATGACCCTGAATGACAGATATGGTTGGAAGGCTAGATATGGCAAGGGAAATTCAGTGAAGACAGAGCAGACCTCGCCACAAGGAAATTTGAAAAGAACAAGGACTGAAAGAGCAGCCAGGGGTAACTCTGATGTACAAAAATACATTTATTTTCAACAATTTCAAAACCACTGCCTTTTTTACAGTAGAAATATTCAAATGGAACAATAAAACCAAGAACAGTATATATATATATGTATATATATGACTCATGCATTTGTATTACTGTGTTTAATACAGGTATTGCAATTGTCTGCCTCATTTAATCCTTTAAAACCATGGTGGTGGTTTGGGTTTAATGCACCGTCCGACATCATCAGAAGGGATGTGAGGATTCTGGTTTGGTTTGTCAGACCTGGAATGCGTGTGGGAACTGACTGAAGGGAAAGGCAGGAGAACTGGACATCTTTGCCTGTCCCTGAAACCAAAGCTTAGTCCAGAAGAAAACGCACTCTCCTGCACATGCTCTTATTGATGGCAGCTGTAACTGAAACACTGTGCAATACCCAGCCAATCCAGCCTCATCTCTGATCCCTCCGGGCTTAGTGTTGGGGTTCTCAAGCACAGGTTAAACTAAGTAGAGGATCTACTGGGTGTTTACATCAGATTGACAGGCATACAGAGCCAAAAGGTGCACCTAGTCTCCAGGTCTCATGCATTATTCCTAAATTACAGCTAATACAGCAGAATCCATCACGGGGGGAAGGCTAGCAGTGATAGAGGGCACTGATCCAGTCTCTTGCTCTCTCTTTCTCTCTTTCTTTTCCTCTTTATACACAACTACAGTTTGGGAGCTATTTATGTTTTCCTCATGGCACTGGCTCTTTCCCTCCTACAGCTTCAAGGATTTCCATTACTTTTTCCTCAGGGGTAAAACTTGCAGGGGAAAAAACCCCAGTGACAGCCCCACATTGTTATTTCCCAGCATGAGATACACAAATAGAAGTGGCCAATACTCCAGTCTGTGCCAACGCCACAGCTCAGTACCTTCCAAAAAAGACAGATAGTGCTGTTTGCCCAATCCAAACCTTACAGAGGTCCAATGGATAGATACAACCCTGGGTATCCCACTGGGATGCAGTAGTTACTCTTCTAGTATCCTAAAGGAGCAGCTTTCAGTCATGAACACAAGCTTTTTTCAGCTGCCATCAGCCATGGTTGTGCCCTAATGCAGGAGGTATGATCTGGCAAATGTGGTCCCATGTACATCCTAGGGAGCTCTTTCCAAATGGGCATGGAGCACACTCTGGTCCAGACAGCAATGTGACAAACTACCCTGAGAGGCAGTGAAACCTACGAAGTCTCATAGAACGTGAAGTCTGAGCCAGCTCAAGAATCAGGCAGGTTTTTTTGGCATTTACTTTTGGCTCCATGGATTTTGTTTGTTTGCTTTGTAGTGCCCTTAGGATAATTTTGGATTGAAAATGGCTTTCTGGACAGATGTTTCTCCAAAAATTAACTGTATCATTCAGAAATTTCTCAGCCTTCATTGAGATTAAATTTCTTTTTGAGAAGTGAAAATGTTTCCATCTTTTTCAGCAGCTTACTCCCAATTTTTCCTCCTTGCTTCCTCCCATCTGTTATGAGATATTTAACAGCCATCTTTAAGAGTGTAAAGGGAAAAATCGTAAAAAAATTGTAAAAAATTGTGAAAACAAATTGTGAAAACTGTAATCCCCTGCCTTTCTTTTTTAAATCAACATAAAATCAATCCCGTGAAAAACCTAGAAAACTCTAAATGACAATGAACATTTTCACTTTCCGTCCTGGTTTATAGAAGAAAAAGTTAATATGGAAAATAATGAGTATTTCGCATTCAGTCCTCTGCAGCAGCTCACAAAAGCAGTCCCTCAAATCCTTATGATCAGCAAAGACTGACATCAGCCCACAATTTAGCTCAAGGCTCACAGGACCATTGTTTATGTACATCTCTCCCATCTATACCTAAATGGGAAGCTATGGCCTTGTGCTAACAGTGTTATCACCGGATTGGGCCATTACTGTAAACTGCTTTGGTGTTTCAGTAGAACAGAGACAGTAATGCAACAGTTTATGCACATGTGATGGATGGAAACTCAAGGTTAAATAGAATAACACAGCCATCACTCTCCAGCTTATATGAGGAACTAGAGCAGAAAAGTGAGGGAGGAAACAGAAAAGAATTATTTTTAAATTAACAGAAAAGGCCCACAAGCCTGACTGAAATGGAGGAGCAGAAGAATTGAGAATATTTAGCTTTAGTACTTCACACAAAACAGTATTTCCCTACATTTTGGTTTTACAATTTTAATCTTGAAATACCTCCTGTGTTTTTCTGCAAAACTGTGTTTAACCACTTTTCTCTCCACCTGCAGACCCATCAGGATTATAACCTTTGAAAGACATTCCAGCCCATTAACAGAGTGAACACATGTAGCTGGGGCTGGTTTGTAGGCAACTGGCATGTTGCAACGCAGAAAGGTAGCAAGTAACACCTAACACCTAAATTCTAGCCATCTCCTCATTTCAGTCCTCATTTCAGATATATTAAAGGCAATGTGGAGTCCTGTATCCAGATCCTAAAAATGGTAACATTGTCACCTAGCCTCATTTCTGCCTCCTGTTCTAGTGCTTGCATGGTAACATCTTCCCAAACATGCCTCCAATATTCCTTCCACTCCTGCTGGGTCTTATAATTCAATACTCTGCAGAATAAGGTCCATTTTTAAACATCATCAACTCAAGAAAAATGGATAGAAGTAACTCACCACTAAGTCAACCTCCTTCCCCAAAACTCCATCATTCCTAGGGCCTATCCTCAACTCAGTGTGCTAGAAGATTCCTAAAGAGCTCTTTCACTACCTTTTCTTCATTAACCTCCCTGTTCTAATCAGAAAACACCAACCCACCATACAGAAATTACTCTGATGGCATTTCCATCCAAAATTGGAAGCAGCCATTCTGCAGCACTCATAAGAAAGACCTTTTCTAGCTCAGTTATGCATGTCTGACCCTGTATCCTCCTCTCCAAAGAGCAGTCCCTAATCGCCTGCACCATGTTCAGCCAAAATTTACTACTCTTACACATCCTGAATACCACCTTACTTCACCAACTTAACTGCTAAAACGATGACTTCTCACTGGGAATAAAGCTACTGCAACCTGGCCCACTGTTGAGTTGAGGTTGTACTGGGTGCTGCAAGCATACTGATATTTGCCCACACTGAGATGGTGATAATTTCGCATTTGTTTTCCTCATTTTCCCTAAGAGATGTCACCAATATCCTTCTCAGAAGTGGACGACAGTGACAGAGGTGAATAGATGATGAACATCATTAAAATATTCATGACAGGCTCATAGCCTGTCCTGCTAGTATCTTTTTCTGCTCCATCATAGGAAATGATACTATACATATATATTAAAAAAAAAAAAAGGCTTGCAGTTATACACAGAGAAATAAACTATGCTGTTTATAGACGGCAGTGTCAGATTGAAATATGACAGACAACTGGAACACGCTTGGAACCAAAGCGTGATTCAAGTGCTCACCATGGTCCCTGGTCGGCTGGCGTGTACGAGCACGCACGTGAGTGTGTGTGCACGCGCGTGCGTGTGCGTGCATGTGTGTATGTGGTTCAGGATTTTTTTTAAACATATCTTCTTTTACTAAACATTAAATTATTTCCCAAGAAATAAAAAGCTATGTACATTGTAATTATCTACAGTAGGCCTTCGGCATCCTCGCTATTCACATGCATGGGGTTTGGGCTGCATTCATAAACTCAGGCATGCTCTTTCATTGCTTGTGGTGCTGTCCCCTCCAGCCAATCTACAGTCCAAGGAACACTGACGTGTGTGTTTGCTCTGATTTTTTTTCCTTTCTCAGCAGTCAACAGTGCCAGAGGGTGACTGAAATTAAAAACAATTAAAAGAGGCAAGATCCTGCAAAAAGCTGAGACATGCATGTCATTGGAAAGCAAAGGCTCTTGGCATGTTGCAGAGCCTGGTCCAACAGCCCAGCCTGAGCCCTCTGGCAGGATGAAGTAGCTTATTCATGACTTATTTTGAAAAGGGCTGAAGAGGGACAATTTACCTACAACATGTTGCCTAAGGTACTATACCTACCTGTTGAATTTGAATACTTAATTCCCATTCTGTATTTAACAGGAGGCTGGCATTCAAATCCCATTGCACACTTGACTCATTCTTTCCTTTTTCTTTCTAATCTGACGCGTATTTCCTAAATATGAAGAATCCCTGCTATTTATGAATGCAGCCCTGGTAAACAGAAAAAGCCCACCCCATCCCCTCCCAAATGATAATAATGACATATAACTCTTTCTTTTTTCATAATAATAATAATAATTATAACAATAATAATTACAAATAAAAAGTCAGAAATGTTGTAGACCAAGTGGATTCTCAGTATTAAACACTAGTGCAGTTGGGGATTTCCTTTGTGCTTTCACTGTTGGCAATTGTTGAGATGCTTCCTGTGGAGGAGAAAATGGAGAACAGAGTCAGTGCAGTGGCTTTAACAGTTTGGTCAATATTGCTTCCCACTCCTTCTTAGGGTGTGCTTGTGTACATGTAAAGACAGAAAAGGTTCTTAAAAGTAATACATCCCTTTTTGTATTTGCAATAAGCATGGAGCATGCAGAAAACCTGTTAATACAGCTCAGCTGATCAGCAGTAAACTCATTAAGCTATTAGAGATATATTCACTTGTAATGATAGCACACCAACAGGGTAAGCTTGGCTCAGCTGATTCTTCTGAGGGTTCAGGGAATTTGGGACCCCTCCACAGGAGAGACAGGGTCATGAGCAGGCATATCTGTGAGCCACAGCCATTACAAACTCCTATATACCTATTGCTTTTTCCAGGTTCCTAGCCTGGTCATGTAACACTGTGAGAAAAGCTGAAAAACTGTAAGAAAAACTCCCTGTAACTATGTTGCAGAGAGAGATTTTTTTCCCTATCTCAGTGCCTCAGGCTCTGCTTGTATCTGGGGTCACAGCCACCGACTCTTCTAATTCCCCAATGACTAACATCTTCACCCAGACTGTGAAACAAGCTCTAGCCAAGGGCTGTCTCTCACCCATCACTCGCGTGTCCAGCTCTTTGTCCATCAGCTCCTCAGGGTCTGTGAACTCACTCAAAGTGATTTTGGGGGCATTTTCACTTTGGCTGACAGAGCCAATCATTTCCTGCTCCTTGTCATGCTGAACTTGGGCATAGATGTTAATCCAAGGGATTTTCCTGTGCAGGAAAGGAAAACGAGAGGTTATATTTTGTAACACAGGGATCCTTGGCATGTCATTGATTAATCAGACTAATTAAACTGAGACCAATCCCACAAATACAGCACTGGCAGTGAGGCAAAGTATCAGCTCTCAGAATGACAAAAGCACCGCTGTAATGTTCAGCTCTGAAAGTGCCATTAGCATCCACTAGTTCCAACACCAGTCTAAAGCTACCCCAAATCTCAGGCCGCTGCCTTCCTATCCTGTGCCCAAAGGCTCCTCCAGCTGTAAACCTAAATGTTCTGGCCCTGCCCTTTCATATGAGAAGTTGTGCACACAGTGGACATTGCACCGAGATCAGAGAGCAGCAATCAACTAAGTACAATCAGCTGCAATTGCCAGCTCTCTCAGTATTTATTACATGATCAGCAGTGCATTGGAAACCAACAGTAAAAGTCAATTTGAGCACTACTATCAACTGACAAAAGAATTGCTAGGCTTGTTTCTATTGACAGGCCCACACTGACTCAGTAGGAATTGGCACATCGGAAAAAGGTATAAAGAATTGGTCCTGCCTCAGACTACAGAAAGGACTTGAACCTCATAACACCTACCCGAAGTCTATTTGTTACCATTTCATTACAAAAACAGGCTGCCTTGCTACAGATCATACAAGTTTGCAGGGACTTATTTTCCCTTGCTGCTCAGGAAGCCAAGAAAGTGAAGAGATTATGTCTTCTTCCTTCTTCCAAGAGAAGTTAACTTGGACTGCTAGAACGACATCCTTGAAAGTCAGTTAGTTAGACAGGTAGTTAGATAGGCCTAGACAGGTAGTTAGATAGTAATCCCTGTAGGAATGCAAGTTTAAAATGAGAGAACTGAAAAGTAATTTGTTAAGCATTGTGGGGGTTGCTAGGATTATCTGTGTGTAGTTGCCTGTTGGAAGGTGACTGCCTGCTTTTTCTAATGCCCTTAAAAGAACTCTGTGCCATGCAGTCCACACTGCTAAAATGAGGAAAACTGAGATAATTTTTTCAGTTTCTTAAAGCACACAGGAGAGAGAAAGAAGATGTGTTCAAAAGAGGCTATATAAAATGCCATCTCTTTATGCTAACCTGTCGCTGTTGGGTATGTCAGAGATTGAAAGCAGTGGAAATTGCCTCAACTCTCATGAATTCAATAGATCTATGCTGATTTCACTCTGGTGAAGTTCTGGCCTCAAACAACTTGTGCTATTGGCTTGATTTGGCATTCTGTTCTTAACCAGCAGCAAGTCAAGACATATTTGGGATGTTTAGCAGCAGGTAACAAACCTCATGTTCTCCTCCCTTTCTCTTACCCTTTCTTTCTAACCTTCAGACATGCCTTACAGATCACAAGAAGACATAAACACTACACAGGGAATGCACACATTGGGTGAGAGAGGACAAATGAATTCCCATAGGATTTAAGTGCCCAGAATACGTCTGGAGGTGTGTAGAGATGTGGACACAATAACATGCCTGGTGATATTGGAAGACACAGTTTCTCTTCCAAACAATGCAATGGTAGAGAAGTGATAGTCTTCTGAGTTTTGAGAGGAAAGGTGAGAAAAGCTCTTTAGAGCTGCGAGGCAGAGAGCCTCCAGGTACTTCAGAGA
Organism: Mycteria americana; assembly: GCF_035582795.1. Lineage (NCBI taxonomy): Eukaryota > Metazoa > Chordata > Aves > Ciconiiformes > Ciconiidae > Mycteria > Mycteria americana. Next base: position 13,858,112 of record NC_134370.1, read on the forward strand.
GTTACGGAAAAAAGAAACTGAAATGGCGGTACATATGTGCATCCATATACACATACCTAGTCCTGCTGTGCTCCCAGCACAGACACAGGTGGCCATAATGTCCCTCTGCACATCTCTGAGCGCACGCGCACACACTCCTGCACTCCTGTCCCAGGACACATACACACAGACTGCTCCATTGCCCCACTATTACTCACCACCCATACACACATAGTATTGACCTGCTGTATGCTCAATCTCCCAGAAAAGAAACAACCTTTTTACAGATTATTTTCCTACTTTTCCCCTTTCCTTCCTTTTCCATCTGGACCTCCTCAACAAGCATCTCTCTGGCAGCAGTGTTTAACATGCCTGCTGAGTCTATAACTTGATGGACTCATAATAAGCAGTCTGTGTGCAAACCAGCAAAGCACCGATTCTATAAATTTGTAGAATTAAAAATTCATGCAGGTCCATGCTCTCCCCACAACCTTTTCCTGTAAGCAGCAGTTCTGTATTCAGGCTAGGATCGCCGTTAATCAGAAAAGTACATATTGCTAATGGACCTCTGCATCACAGAGCTAGAGGAAAGCTTTTGTTTTCATGTCTTTTTTCCATTAAGAATTGTTGCATGCTCTCAATTCTGACCCATTGAGCCAGAGGTTTTAGAGAGAGCTGAAAAGTTGCTCTCTGTTCAACCAGGGTTTGTCCTCTTTGGGACAGAGCAGGTAAGAGGGGACAGCAAGTTGATGAGCTTTGGGCTAAGCAAAACTGATGCTTTAACCACCTTCACCCTCACCCCCAATTTGTAATGCATTGAATTTTCAGACAGATTTTAACAAGGCAGGGTCTTCTCAGCCCTGGAGCACAGCACAAGGCTGACAGCTGCTATGCTCAAGGCTCAGGATGCTTAAATAGTACAAGAGTCAGTTTTATGAGCTGTAGTAGCATAACATGACCTGGAGACTGCCAAAGCAAAGTGGATTACCAAGCTCCTTACTGCTCTCTGGCAGCCAGAATATACAGATCCTTCTTCCTGATAACTGATCCCTGACCACAGAGCCAAAGACATTAGGCCAAACCTAAGAAACCATCTCACCAAGACACAAAGGAAAGCACATCTTACAAAGGGTTGTACCTACATCTTGACACATCTCCCAGAGAAACTTCTTTGCCGTCCTCATCCTGTATCTGGGAGTGAGAGAAATCACCAGCTGCCTTCCCAGCACATTATTAAAGCAATGCCTTAAACAAGTCCCATGTCCCATTCCCCATTCACCTGGGAAGCTGTATTCCACCTCACAGAAGCAGAGAGAGGGTTTCAGACTGCAACAAGCAAGGCACGCTGAAGGCCTGGAAATCTGCACCTGAGCAGATTGACACATTGCTCTGGAAATTGTCCTGGGCCACTGAAGTCAGCGGGAGCTTGCTAACTGATCTTGATGTGCACAGGATCAAGCACTAGAAGCAGTGCCACCCACTGATTTTGACAATGGTTAATGCAAGAGGTTAGAAATGAGGGGAGCTTTAAACCTGGAGGCTAGGATACATGCCTGTCTTATCATTCCATTTTGAATATAGTTTGTATCCCACTAACATCATTAGAGAGTACTAGCCTTATCTTCGGCTGCAGAAAAGCTGGAGAGAGAAATGTATAGCTGAAATCTGGACAGGAAAACTCTAGCTTCCCAATTTGGAGGAACTACTCACATCCAGAATTTTTTTTTTTTTTTTTGAAGTCAGATTCAGCTTATGCTTCCAATACAATATTTTGCCACTGAGCAGGATCTGGGCACATAGACACTTTAACACAGTAAGTACTGTACTGAATGCAAAGTTCCTCCTAAGGAGCTCCATCTGCCTAAAATATATTCTCATAAGGCAGCCCTTTAGCAAAAAGGCCATTTTTATCCCACATTTTGTCTCATAGCTTGCAGCAGCAAAGTGCCATGGGCCACCACAGATCCTGCCTACTGCCTGGAAGCAAAAGTTTTATATTAACATCTGGCAAAGAAAATCTCAGTGCAGATTCCCAAAGGCATTTGGACGCTTACCACAAACCTTTCTGGCTTTGAGTTTCCCTCTCCTAACATAATCACACCTGTTGCTTTGCAAGACTAAACTATTCACTTTGCAATATACAAATGAGACACTCTTGCACTACGGCAGTTGGCCAGATGGATATAGACTGTATGAAGACATCCATCATGTGATTTTTGAGTAAGTCTGCATTGCGTAGCTCAGTATGCAGTAAGCACACACGGTTCCCATTTCTGGTCTGTGGTTCGAACAAATTTGCTGAAGCAGGTCACAGCTTGATTTCTGAGCTCTTGGTGAGCTTTCAGAGCACCGGGTTTGTGGTGGAAGGGCAGTAGATGGTCTTCTCTCTATATATGAGAAATTGGGAACTATACTGGTCTAAGTCTTAGGCCAGCATAACTTGCTCTACATCTGCAATCCAGGCACTGCTCTGCCTAGATTGCCTGTAAACCACCCAGTGTCTCCTCCCATCCCCCAGAGTTTCTCAACTTACCTCTTGAATTTGTAGATTAAAAAAACAGCCAAGCCTACAAACACCACAGACAACAACATCAGCATTGCCGAACTGCTATGACCCGTGCTGGAATCAACAAGGGGTGCTGCAGAAGGAAAGGCAGAGCATTACATTTACAAGATATTATTAGGGAACACATAACTACCAGAGAGATGAGCTCAACTCTGTCTTTGCCACATCTGCTTTATCACCACTGCATGGTGCATGCTGTTTTCAGTAAGACCAATCACTAAGAAACAAATTGACTCTCTTGTCCTTTGAAAGCCAAGCTCCTTTTTCAAGACAGTGCAGTCTTACATCTCCTAGTTAAAAGGTACACCAAGCCATGCTTAGCTGAATGGCTGATCACTCCTGTGTTAATGCTCTGGGCTATTTCTTTTCTGGCTTTTCCAGGTACCGGAGTGGAAATGAAATTTGTGAGGTGTGGCTTAATACATGTCTATTCCCCTTTGGAGAAGCTACCTCAGAGCATCCATGAACAGCATGACTCCCATCTTCCAAGGACATGTGTCTGTCTCACATGTGACAGGGATCTGGTCTTGTAAGAAGTCTCAAGGTTCATCCTTGTATTGGACCTTACAGACCTTTTAATTGAGTCAGTTTTCATAATGTGGAGGAGCCGGAAGTAATAATCCTGGACCCAAGCACACACTACATTATAACATTTTGGAGATTTGATCCATCTGTCCTTGACATTTTGGGTGGGCTAAATAATGTGTATTACTATACCTTGTTTATGCAGCTATTGCCACAGCTCATCCAAGCAGACCATCTTAGCACTGTGCTGAGAATCAAGAGTCTGATGAGAAGTCTCTAATGATGCTCAAATGATTATAAGTAGCAGCTGAGTGTTTCTCACTCTGCATAAATATTTGGTTTTGGTTTTTTACTGTTCTCTATTCTTTTTCTGTCACCCATAAGATGGGAACAAAGTCTATGCAAATAGAGTCACTTCTGGTTCCATCGCCAAATTTTCACACCTAAGAGTCTGATTCTGCCAGTATTCTGCTTCTGCTACTTCTATGGACTCTTTCATGGAAAAGAACTGACTGTTATTTCACCTGAGGCAAAATATTATGGGAATGGTCATGAAAAAAATGCAGCACCCCCACTGGGGGGGGGGGGCGGTGTGCAAGAACAGTTGAGCACTGAGCACTGTAAGCTAAATCCACACTTTGCAGTGTCTTACTAGAACAAACCCAGATTCTGAATCTGGAGACTGCAGATATTTGGATCTCATTCCCAGTTTTATATATTAACTCATTCTAGCCTACTTCTATTAACGTCTGACTCTCACCCCCAAACACCAGTCAGAGAGTGAAGGCAAAAAGGCATTACCTGTAGGATAGGTCACAAGCCTTGGTTTAGCACAGCTCTTGGCTCTCTGTGAGTCTCATGTAAAAAGAAGCTGAAGTGTATTCTCCTGGGACACGAATCCCAATCTTTCAGAAAGGCTATCAGCAATGTCACATGCATAAGATCCCACATTTCAGATAATTGCAAGGGCAGTCATAAAAAGCAAGGGCAAAAATAAATCCATCATCTCCTCTGTAGTCATCACTGTCTCAGCAGTAGCTGAGAGCTTCACATTAGCCTGGCCAAAATTTTCAGCAGTAGCTGAGAGCTTCACACTAGGGTGGTTTAAAGCAAAGGGGGTGATGAAGCTTAAAGCGACTATTCATTACTCTGTGAAAATGGAGACAGGTAACACTGAAATTTAAATAAGTTCTAACTTGTAGAAGTCAATATTCAGGCACGTATTCCCTGTAAGAGGGATCTAGATCTTCTTTTCATGAGCACTTTGCCCCTATAAAGCTTCTTGACTAGTCATAACATTAACAAGCCCTTTGCAATAAGGATTTGATCCAATATCCATGAAAGTTAGTAATACTCCCACTGAATTCCACAGGTGCCCAATGAGGGCTTAATTCACCTGATTTTCTAAAGCACTTGAAAAACATCAATGCACTAGTTAATTAAGCCATAGGGAACTCCTAAAAGGTACTTCTAATACTTGTACAAACTGGTGCATGAAGATGCCACTGCTGGATTCCATTTTTAACACTTCCTGCTTCTACCACAATGTCTCAATACAATCAGTCCTACATATCCCACTAGCACATACCAAACTGTGAGTGCTCTGATGTAGACTGGTTGTCCTGGAGTTGTCTGAAGCCTCAAGAGAACCACAGCTATGCATTTGACTCCACACTCACCTAATGTTAACTGAGTAACATACACAATGACTTCAACACCAGGCTTCAGTTCAAACTGGACCAGGTTCTGGTTGAGAGCATTAAAAAGGATTTCTACCACCTGATGAAATAATAAGAGTTACAGGTAGTTACAATATAGAAGACCACAAGCTCTGGAGAACATTGAGGAATGCATGTAGCTTATGAATGGTGACTAACATCTCTTACTGGCTTCAGGAAGAGAAGGGAAGTGAGAGACTGAGGAAGTGGAGAGAAATATGCACATGTGCTTTAGATGGAGTTGTGTGTTATTGCATGCAAGTCTCCCTACAGGACTTTTGAGACTCATGGGGTATGTTACTATACCTCTCCTGGGAAGCAAACCAAGAAAGTTAGCAAATTTTTTTCTTTTTTGGGTGGTAGGGGAGGAGGGAAAGGAACTAAGGATCTTTTCACCCTTCACAATGTCCTGTGAGTTTGATCTAATGCACTTGGAAATCACTCACATATTGGCCTTTCATTGGTGGATGATGGAACTAAGTTGGGTAGTCTAGCCTAGTAGCACTTCTTTACTCACATTGATTCAGGACAATCCTACTCATGTAGCTCCTGTTTAAATAGGCTGTTGGGGATTAGACCATCCAGTTTTGAAGATTAATGGCAAAGTTGCTATATTCCTCCTTCTTTTAGAAGAGGGGCCTTGGATTGAAGTTTACTTATGGCTCAGCAACCCACTATGACGTGTTATTTGGTTGCTTCAGAGCACATACGTGGCATGCCACACTGGAGCCCGAGTTTGTTAATGCCTAGTCTCCCTAGAGTAGTTCTGATGGCCAGGGCACAGCTACTGAGTAGTTCTGGTGGCCTACTCTTCAGGGCAGAGCTCCTCAAAGCAGAAGCCAACAACAGGTGCCAAAGTACAACTGAGTATACCATCAAATAAAATTAGAGCACTAGAGCTTCAGGCCTCATGGTCAGCTAGTCAGAAACCTAATCTAAGATGTCTGCACAATACTGATATATGAAATATTGACACAACACCTTGCTCGGAGGAAATTCTAATACGGGTAGATCCTACTGAACAGGATGGAAATTACTCGAGGAAAATTCTTCCAAAAAGCCTTCCAAACCTTCCTACCACAATGCATCTCTTCTGCACACTCACCACCATAAATTTATGAGGCCAGCTTTGCTAGCTTCCTAGGACAAATGTACTACTCAGCAGGGACTGACTTTGCTCAGTGGGTGACAAGAGCTTCCACAGGACTCAGCAGTCCTCCGAATTATTTCATGTTTGATCACAGAAGAGTTACTCCTCCAAGAGTTACTTGGAGATGGGCTCACACATAGCTTGCACGCAGTAAAAATGCTGCATACAAGAACATTAGCTGGAGCTAAGCAGCCTTTCCAGCAGTACTTCACTCCTTTGCCTTTATAGAGCTGATTTAATCACTTGGTAATTCTAGCATGAATGCTTCAGCAGACTAGTGCTGTTGTTCCTAGCTCTTCCCTTGCCTGCATATCACTGTTGCTATTCATCACTGTAATTACCTATTTATCTAAATGGATGGATATTGTAACTTCCAAATATAGTTTGCACACGCCATTCGCTGCAGCAGGAAAAAGAGATCTTGTTCCAGTGATATACGAGCTGAAGAGCCTGATTTATTTTTAGTAAACCTCAGTATATTACCTTGCTGCTTTGGCCTCTGTCTATTAGCATTCCTCCAGGGTGTAGAGGGAGTACATATTCAAGGTTCCTTTGGCCATAACTACTGTAATAAGGACACACCACTGATCTAGGAAGAACCAGTGCTGGTAGACTGTGACATATCTCGGTGAGGTATTAGAAAAGCTCATTTTTCCTCTAAAAATAATTTTCTTTAATGGCAGAAACTGTACTGCCAGAGTCCCGGATGCACCCACTTCCATCATACTTATTGTAAGTCATTTCCAGTGCTGCACAAGTTAAGGGCCCCATCTGCAAATGGTATACTAGGAATGTATGTTCCATGAATCCTTCTTTCCTTACTTGCTCCAGATCAGCCTCACTGCTTTTCCTCCTCTCTGTTGTGTTTTTATGGGGCAGTATGAAGAGTTCAGCAGAAGTAGGCAGCCCAGGAAATACAGCTACCAAGATCTGTTCATCAGGGATACCAGTCACCTAAAAGAAAAGTAAAAAGGAGGTTTCTAGCTGCTATTCTGTTACTGATGTTTCCATTCACTACAGGAAACTGTGCTCCCATCAAATTGTTATTTGCCAGTTCCACTGTAGGTGTTGTGGTCCTCATGAGCTGTTCTGCCCATTTGCTGTGTCAGAAATAGAGGTTCTGCTAATGATTCACTCTACTTCGTTTCTAGAAGTAAATGTAGGCTTGACAACACCCCTGGGCCCAAAGGTCTCAACCCAAAATCCAAACCTACCATGTCTCCAGATCTGAATTTTCCATATAGTCCTTCTCGCTACAAAAGAATGACCCAAAATCAGATTCAGAGAGTCTGGCTCAGAGTGACATATGAAGAAAATTGCCTGCAATCACCTTCTTATATCAGGTTATGGGGATCCACTTTGCCATACATGAATAACTTAATGTCTCCAGTGGGAGACTTTTTACTACTGGGGCTGATGAGGAGGGCTGTACTAGGAACTGCTCAGTTTGCTGAACCAAGAGTCAGTTCCACACCTGACTCTCACAACTGTCTTCAGCATGACCTGCCCACTGAGGGTACTGCCTTCTCTCCTCAAATCCAAGCTGTACATCCTTAGTAGGGCAGGAAGCCTCTCCTCCCTCAGAAACTCTCTGCTATATGAGACTCATTAGCTCCCTGGTCCTACCCCACCTCAAGCTCCTTGGCCTCATTCCTGTACTGAAAAGTGTCAATAGGGAAGCCCATTCCTGATGATCCGTCCTATAAGCAAAAACCACAGGCTGCAACCAAATAGTCACAAAAGGATCTACAAGCAAGCACTTCTACATGATTTCTACTGTTGTCTGTAACCATTCATAGTTACAACCTAATTAATTTCTTTTTCTGCAAGCTGGACTTTGAATACAGTAAAAGGGAATAACAGTTTAAACAAATGAACTTCGTGTTTCCTCAGGATGGGAAAACAATCAAGGAAACTCTTATAACTACAAATTTTGAGTGGGCTGCAGATGAGAAAAGCTGAGTAGGAATGTACCTTCCCTGTAAAAACAATCAGCCTCCATTTCTAAGAACAGCTGTAGCTGAAGCAAAAAAAAAAAGCAAGATACATTTTTGATAGAACGTAAAAACCACAAAAGCTTGCCTAAATCTATCTCCTGATTTCACACAAACCAAAGTCCCTGGCTATTTGATATCATAAATTATTCTGTCCCCTTTCCTGCAAGCATATGAGTGCTAGTTTACATATTCTAATTAACCCCAAAGGAAAATTCAGTATCTTCCACCCACAGAAGTCTCTCTTTGTCCTGTATTTTAAAGGTAAGTTTATTTTCCCTCTGAATCCTCATTTTTTGCCCCAGTTGGAAAGGAAGGAGAGCTTTATAACGTTCACCAGTTGCTACACTTAGCTGCATTAGAAGACTGAGTATCAGGAAGAGGTAAAAATATCTTCCTCATGCATCCAACATACTACAATGTCTGTCTTCTGGGATGAAGTGGATCAGCTGTTTAACAACACACAGTAACACTACCCAAATGTTTAGAATAGAAAACAGTAGATACTGTAATATCAATTTGGCAAAATAAGAATAATAATGATACTATTACAATCTAGAATTTGTAAAGTCCTCAGGGATATTAAAAGCTAAAAAGCACCACAGAAACATTAATAGAAGTAATTATAATATTTCCACAAAATTCCCAATATAGTTTACCTTTGTAAAAAGATCCAGCATATTGAGAAGCTTTTTATCTATTTAAAAGGATAGCTTCATTACTGCTGTTCTTTCCCATTCTTTTAAGCTAGTGTGTTGAAAAAGTGCACGTTTTAACAGCCTAGTCAATGTTAGTACAGAGGAGGAAACAGATGCTCACCTGTGCTAGAGCTCTCTTGATGACTTTGCCAATGTCTTGTCTCCATTCAGGGATGTCAGGGTTATGGTAGTCCAAGTTGGGAGAAAATGACAGGAGCTGAGATTGGAAATACTCTGAAATAGAAAAACAGTATTTACGAGAAGATTAAATGGGCAGTGTTCAGGGTACAGCCAAGGGTGCAGAAGACAACAGGAAGACCATAATTAAATTATCCTAAAGCAAGAGAGAGAGGAAAGGCTGAAGGAAGAAAAAGGGCTAGCTATCACTAAGCAGGACAGAAAGCTTGAAAGGAAAAAATTCTTATAAAGGTTCTTATAAAGGACATTTTGCCCTAATTGCCAACTTGTGGCTTTTCCCAGAAGAAATGGAAGCAAGAATGAGAGAGTTGAGAGGATGCCTTCCCTTCATGATGCCTCTGGGCTTTGTAATTTTGCCACTCAACTTCATCAGATTCTGCTTACAAGGAAGTTGACCAGTAAATAAGGCGGCATCTGGCTGAAATTTGGAAGGTCTGTGCAATTGCATGCATTGTGCTCTGCAGAACAAACACTTCCTGTAAGTAATGTTTTCAAAAGCAGGTATTATCTGTTTGCTCTCCTGGAGGGAAGCCATGAGTGGTTAATACCCCAACAAATCAGAACCCAGTGGTGCTAATGACTGGCTAATCAAGCAATGGCTATTCATGAAACACTTTAAAATTACTTCCTAATTGACTGATTGCAGGGAGGAAGAAAAACTTCCTAGAATTCAAATACAGAACAATTTAAATTTTTCTCCAATTCCAACTCTTCCCTCTGGTGTCACCAGAGACCAAGCCTGGAATCTTTATGACAACTGTGCACAATGGATTTGGGCCAGTGGGAGGCACAGATCCAGGGTGGGAATCACACACAGAAATAAGTTCTCAGGGTAGAAGACTCTGCTTTCTGTTTTTGGAGATGTGCTGTGCTTCACCTTGAAGCACCGGATCTCCAGATGCTTCAAATAAATACCATTAATCATTTGTAAGAGGGTACCAGTTTTAGATCAAGATAAACCAGCCAGAGTATAAATGAGGAAATCCACAGAATAGCAGGGATGTCCCAGCACAGCATTTATATCGCACCTTTTACAAGATCTGTTCTTTCTTTTTAGATGGTGCAGTACATTTTTAAATAAAACAAGCACCAAAGAGAGCAGGGGAACTCTCTCAAGTTCTGAAGGCTTAACCCAGAGCCTGATATATAAAGCCTTTGACTTTTGAACTCTCAGTACCATGTACAATTTATTTTTTGAGTAAATTCTGATCTGTTAATCACAATTTGAGAAAACCCTGAATAAATCTTCACTGCTAACACCAGAAAATCATGCCTTTCTGCCTAGAGCCATAATAACTTAACACAGGACACAGATTAGGATACAGATTTAGCAGAGCACATGTTTACCAAAGGTGTCACTTGTTTATGTACTCAGACTTGGGCTGATCACCAGACTGGGGGTCTGGAAGGACTCCTTCCTTAGACCAGGTCAGTCTGCAGCATGGCACAGCATAGGACTATTTGGACATTCCAACTGGATCGATTTCTCTTTGTGATAAAGCCTAAAGCTTTGGATCTTTTAAATGGAATGGCAAAATTTCTCACGAGGAGTTTAAAAACAGAGAATGAGGAGTGCTTTGTGGCATGTACTGGGACCAAAGACTGAGATCACCTGTGGGAACACCTCTCAGATACACTTGATTCAGGTTTATTCCAGAAACTAGTGGAAAGATGCAAGTTTCCCAGAAGTAAACACTGCATTTTGCAATGCTTAAAATGGTCAAGTAGAGGGTTACTTACATTTGCTAATAGTGAGTTTGGGTATTACTAAATCATATTAACAAATTATTAAAACCATTTATTTCACAGCCAGGCAATCAATACATTTCTATTTAGCTGGTTGTTAAATCTGAGCATACAGCTTTCCAATCACCAGCAGGACATTTATTTATATTTAATTACTGAAACAAGACACACATAGTTCAACTACACAGTGCAACCCAAATTATTTGAAGCCCAGGTCTCTCAATAAAACTTGCTATCCAAAGAAAAGCTTGTCCTCAAACGCTGGGTGCTGATAACTAGATAAGGAAAATGAAGACTAGCCCAGGGTGGAAATTATTCTTTGGAGAAATCTCAAAGAGCTGGTCAAAACTGCTGAGAGAGCCCTTCCACTCGGCCTTTATCAAGCCCCAAACTGTGTAAGCTCTGTGGTCTGCCAAAGGGTGCTTTTTGAGCCCATGACGTACAGACATGGCAAGAACATACCAATCATTACCCACAGGGAAGTCCAGTGGACACACTCAGGCTTCCAGCTGTGGCAAGGAAGATGGGCAGAGACACCAACAACAGAGTCATTTCTGCCCCCTGTTTTCCAGACCGCTGCCATTTATACAGTCACTGTATAAACACCAGCTGTATTCAGGCCACCTTAATGATGCACTATGACTACTTCTTTCCACAGATAGGAAGCAGAGGGAAGGCAGTCTGGCTACAGACTCTTAAGTGTTTTTTCTTTTGGGAGTTCCCAGTCAGGGTTCCCAGACACACCAACAGGCAAAGGAGACACCAGCCACTTTACTACAGTGCTGAGCTTACAAATTTGGCTAGCTGCCCCATCCAATTCACTTCTGTATTTTGTGATCATGACACATCTGAGATACTTTGTTTGCAGTTTGTCTTCAGAGGTTCCGCCAGGCACTAGGGAGTTCAGAGAGTTCATTTTGGTTTAGCAGTGACTGTCTGTTCTTCACCTTTAGATACACCCTGAGATCAGATTGTAAAAGGCTGAGGGTACCATGCACTGCGATCTCCTTGGTGTCTTGGATGAGGGTGTTGCCTGCAGAAACCTGCACAGTGACAGTGTTCATCCCCTCCACGGCGAAGATGTATGAGATGCTGCTCTCCAAGGTGATGAGGGGCTGCAAGAGGTAAACACAGATGGTAATTTCAAATTCAGGATGAGATTAACTCAGGATCACAACATGCACCTGACTAATCCACCAGGCCACGATATCCTTCCTCCCTGATAGAGAAATGGTGCTTCAAGCTTGCATGTCCTGCTAAGGCATAAATGTGACTCAAACACCACCCAGTGAGAACTGTCCCATTGGCAAAGTTTTATCTCACTTCAGTAAATGCTTCCTGAAATATTCTTCCACTGAACTGCAACCCATTATGCTATGAATATCTCAGTCGAGCACAGTCAACAATTGCAGAATTAGAGCTGCAGAATGCAGTGTTGTACACGCACAGGCATGCACACTCAGCACAGTTGCTACATCAGCTGTGCAAAACACAGCATCCAGCTCAAACCAGCATTTGAATATAAACCAAAGATGCAGATGCTTCTTCAAACAATCCATATTGTTCAGATTCAGGACCAGCCCTTGCTCTTATGAGCACAAATCCTTCTATCTATCTCAGAGCAACTCTGCTCAGGACAGAGTGAGGGCACCCAGCTTTGCCCTGTCCATGCTTTGAGCCTGTAAGCTAGCTCCAACCATAAGCTGGCAAACCATGCTAACAAGGCTGAAAGCATGGCATAATACCTGCCGAGACTGCTGTCTGAATGTGGCTGAATCATTTCCAGAGTAATGCTGACCTGCATTTAGCCACCTCAGAGCCCTGGCAGAGAAGGCTGGCTTTATCTGCACCTTCTCAAACAAAAATGTCCTTGATAGCACTACAGTTCTTCTCTGTGCACAGGAAACTCTCACACTGGTACACATCTAGATGAGAAAAGTGCACCATGTTTGGGAAAAGAGATTTGCATATTGAAAATCAAAAGTCTAGCCTTCGCAGTGCCATTGATCTGACAGCTGGTCTATAGACAAATCTCTTGGTTTAGATTAAACCATTAAAATGGAAATAGTGATACTAGCCTCCATTGCAAAAGCACTTAGAGGTCTAAGAACACAGATAAAACCATTGTGCCATTGCTATTGTCCCTTCACCACACTGCCAGTTTGTTTCCAGAGGAAAACCCCTAAACGTTCACCTTCCAGCTCTCATGCTTCATCCCATCAGACTGCCAATTTGCCTGCATTTCACAACAGTGGCCATACATGCCATTTTCATAGCCAAATCAAAATTACCACTGGCATACACCAGGCTGGCAAACACATTTCCCTCCCTGCAGAATGCCACCTTCCTTTTACCGCCTCATCCATGAGCTGAAAAAGCAGTAGAAAAAAAAAATAATTCTGTTTGATCGTAGGAGACTCACAGACCAAGTCAGCAAGGATGCCAGCTATTGCTAGCCCTGGAGGCCTAGCTAACATATAGTTAGACACGCACACATCCTGGACAAGCAGAATGGGCCTATATCAAACTGCATGATATTAGCAATCTTCCTGGAGGTTACAGGTTTTGATTCTGTGCAAAGGCAGATAAGAGGAACCAATCTGGCCTTTAAAATTACAATTTTTCCTTTTTGTATGTGTGTATGCTGGACATTCCATTATCATGGATGATTTCACCTCCATCATGGATTTTCAACATTCAGCCAACTCCTTAATTTTAATTCAAGCACCAAGACCTGGAAACTAACTCTAAATTAAATCAAGTAGTTTAAGGTTCATTTGCTGAAACCTATTAGACAGCTGGACACATTTATTAAACTGGACCTGTGTTAATCCAAGCAAATTGGCCTTTGAGTACACTGCAAAAATCAGCACAGTAGAAATTCAGTACAACGGTTCCAGCAGGGTGGGGAGGGCAGCAGAAGAGCCTCAGCCAGGTCATTTGAGTCTAAGACAACATTCACCTGTGCAGCAGCACAGAGAGCACCTTAGTGAGATTGCACAGTGACACAAGACACATCTGGTTCTGCCTGGGATGCCTACAGGCTGAACAGGAAAAGAAGCTGCAATGCCTCAGCATGGAACCAGAATATATCACCTAACAATACCAGTCACTATGCACAATATTACACACCTCATCCTGTAATTCACACAGAAATCAGTGTCTCCACCTTCCACCTGTACTAAGAGCACCACAGTTTGCCCATGAGTGGGCACAGAGAAGGATCTGACATGTACATTAAACATCCCAGAAGGAATTTTGATGTGATGCAGACTGTTGTCCTGAAAACTAAAGGTGGCTGCTGCTGTTATGTCTATATCCTTTGCCTGTCCTCTGTCAGAGTTGAAGTTGAAGTACATTTCATGAGGTAGCTGGAGATAATGCTTTGCAAAGAATGAAAGGTGCTCTGGGTCTTTGATTTGGCCACAGCTAAGTGGCACCATCTTTGCTAATCCACATCTCAATATATTTCAGCAACATGTACAGTCACTTCAAGGTATCATCAAGATCAGCTACTCCATGTACAGCTATGTCCAAAGCATCCATCCCAAACACATCCATATCTGCTTGTACTCTGTTGCCTATGGGTCTGAAATTTAAGCCAGAAGATAAAACAGATAACATCATATTTACAGCCCAGGTGCAAACACCATGAGAGCTGCATGGACATCTTCAGCAAACACCACTGCTTTGCTCTACTTTTTCTAGATTACTTTCTATTTCAAAAAATCTTTTTTAAGGCCCTATTCACAACCAACTTCTATATTAAGGACAAAAGCAATGGCAGGAAAACTCTGACACTTGGGTACACTGGAGTGCTTAAGCAGATGATCAAGTTACCAGTACCTAAATTGCCTCAGATGTACTTTAACGGCTGTCCATGTGTAAGCACGGAGCCAAAAGTATATGAACTGTAATGTGATTTTACATCCCACTCCTTCAGTGCAGTATAAACTATGTGGAATTACCTGGTACTTCTCATGTGGATATGTGGGTGGTTGCCACAGCTCAGCTAGGGCACAGCAACTTGCCAAGTTATAGTAAGTGGTTTTTGCTCCTGAGCTCTTCTGGTGCCTCAATTATGCTTCCACAAAAATAGGTAAGTTCTTACAGTAAGCTTCCTAACTTGACGTAAAATCCCAGTAGACACAGCATTTACTGTTTTTTTTTCCCTGCTACTCTTGGTAGCTAGGGTAAGAGGTTAAAACACAAGCAGCTTTGTCAAAGAGAAACTAAAATACTTGTGTGCCTGCTATTTTTTATCTCAAGTTCCATATTTTATGTAAAATCCCCATTTTTTTTCTCCTGTGATCACACCTCAATGCCCACCTTCAATTGCAACTCAATAATGTAGACAATGATGTGACTTAAACTACTTTTGTAAATAACAGCAGATACCACATTGCAAAATTATTGGCTGTACATTTCACAATTGTAAGAATGGAGGATAGTGCCTGTGTGTCAGCTGTCTCACTCCTAAAGCCTGCAATAAAAATTGTAGCTAATAAGCAATCTTGCTCTCTCCATTTGAAAGCATGACCGCAACTTGTAGTTTCACTTACTTTAATTATTGATAAAAAAGCTCTTTTGCCAATCATTTGAAAATTCACTACAAAGAAGTCTCACCTCTCTGTCTCTAATATATCCAAAATTGTGAACAATGGTCATGGACAGACACAAACAATTCATTGAGAGTCTAGATTGAAATTCTAGATACAACTGGTTATTTGAACACCAACAGCTTTAAAGTATTGTGTTGGAATCCAGCATTATATACTGCATACTGGTACATAATGGAAACCCCCATGGTTATTTGAACACCAGCAGTTTTTAAACACTGTGTTGAAAGCCAGTATTATCCCATATATAGTGGCGTATAATTCAGTTAAATTGCAAGTGAAGGCTGGTAATAACAGTAGTCTTCAAAGCTCAGTAGGGCTGATAACAACCAGATGTAAAAAAGTAATGACTTCTAAGAACAACATAAGACAGGAGAAAATAAACTCACAAAGGTTGAAGTTCAGATAATGACAACCCTTTTTAGATAAGGGAAAAACTAAAACACAAAACAAGCAAAGGCAAGAAGTTTTTATTAGGGCTGAGAGAGTTCCCTGTCTAGTGCAACAAGCTTAGGAAGTAAAAATGAACCAAAGGGCAGCTGTACCTTGGTGCTGTTACCAAACCACCAGAAGTAGGTAAGCGTGCCTGCCTGGCTGGGCCAAACTACTGCAGAAATGTTGACATCCTTATTTCTGATGGCGACAAAGGGGACACTCAGGTGGACGTGCTCCACTGGACCTGGGGGAAGAGATAATTCATTATTAGAGGCTTTGAGTTAAATCCTCCCTGCACAGTTGTGAACAGCAAGGATCTTTCCTTTAAATAAATCAAATGTCTCATGTCAGCAGCGACTCTATTATAGCAATACAAGACAATTTCAGGAGTCAATAAGCAAAAGAAAAAGATACAAGATTAATAAACATAAAATCACACATTTTTTTCTCACTCTTAATTCTAGGGAAGCCAGAAATGCACATTTTCCAAAGTGCTAATTTCAGACAGGGTCAGCACTGTGTTTAGAAGAATTTTTTAAATGCACTTTGAGGGAGAACAATGAACTGGCTTTGCACTGGATAGGGCAAGCTGCTACTGAAAGCTTGAGGGATAGGACACAAGAGAGAAAGAATGTGTTTTCCTGAAAATAGATCCACTACCAAGATTTGTGGAAAAATCATTTTAGCCAAGATGATTTAAATCTGATTATATATTAGGCATTTGTGACTTGATTAAATACTCCCTGACAGTTCTTTAGAAGGTATCCAAAAGAAAGATTCATAATTTTGGAAATACTTGGTATCTTTTTGACTTTGGCCTGACCTTGAGAAGTCTTTGGGGAGTCAGTTACCACTAGCAAAAAGGCAGGAACTACTTGAAAGATGTGTGCATTGGCATATCAAAGCATTTAGCACTCAGAAGAACTTGTTTCTGAGAGACTTAAAAAATAACAAAGTATCAACACAAATATGTATCTAATAAATGCAAATGTCCGGAATAAGTCCAGTGCATGAAGTTCAGAATTAAGAAGCCCGTTCCTCTCCAGAAAAAACAGCATGTGTAGAAAATACTGAGGTTTTGTTTGTTAGTTTGTTTAAAGCTTTTACTATCATCTCCATTGTTTTCCTTCTTGCTTAATTTTTAGTTTTTATTGATACTGAATTTACAGGGTGCCTACCCTGGTATGCCCCTCAGATTACTATCCATTACTGATTTTTCAGGTAGACAGCAATGAAGTTGCAACTAGAAGTCCAAGGGCAATCAAGAGAGACTTCAGGGCCTTGGGATGACTGGTTAAAGGATCAGGAGCACAAGCAGTGTTCTCCTCTATCCTTCCAGTTACAGGAAATGATGAGGGAAGAAACAGGAAGAGCCAGCAGAACAATACCTGGTTCCGAGCCTGGTGTCACTAGCAGAATTTTGGGTTTTTTGATCATGGGTCACTCTACGTGACACCAGGCCTGCTGGTGACAGATGGGGTACACCTGTCTCAAAGCAGGAAAAGGATCTTTGCACAGGAGTTAGCAGGGCTCATTGAAAGAGCTTTAAACTAGATTTGAAGGGGGAAAGGGATAAAACCAGGCTCGCTAGAGATAAGCCTGAGGGCAGCACACCAATGTTTGAGGGACCGCGTGCTAGAGAGGTCCTTTGGTCCGCTGTCTCAGTGGAAGTAGGGGATGGAGATCCATGTGGCAGCAAAGATGCAAAGGTTATGAACATGTTAGAACCCACGGAAGTGCCTGAGAATGGTCACAAAGGAATTAGGGCTTCTTCCCCCAAAAAGGTGGCGAGTTCAATAGCCCAAATGAAGTGCATCTACACCAATGCACGCAGCATGGGCAACAAACCTGAGGAGCTGGAAGCCATTGTGCAGCACGAAAACTATATCATAGTTTGATATAGTTTTCGTGCCATCACAAAAACATGGTGGGATGACTCGCACAATTGGAGTGCTGCAATGGATGGCTACAAGCTCTTCAGAAGGGATAGGCAAGGAAGGAGAGGCAGTGGGGTAGCCCTGTATGTTAGGGAGTGTTTTGATTGTCTAGAGTTTAATGATGGTGACGATAGGGTTGAGCGTTTATGGGTAAGAATCAGGGGGAAGGCCAACAAGGCAGATATCATGGTGGGAGTCTGTTATAGACCATCCCATCAGGGTGAAGAGGCAGACGAAATATTCTATAAGCAGCTGGGAGAAGCCTCACAATCGCTAGCCCTTGTTCTCGTGGGGACTTCAGCTTACCAGATATCTGCTGGAAATACAATACAGCAGAGAGGAAACAGCCTAGGAGGTTCCTGGAGTGTGTGGAAGATAAATTCCTGACACAGCTGGTGAGTGAGCCAATTAGAGAAGGCACCCCGCTGGACTTGTTGTTTGTGAACAGAGAAGGACTTGTGGGTGATGTGACGGTTGGAGGCTGTCTTGGGCACAGTGATCACAAAATGATAGAGTTTTTGATTCTTGGAGAAGTAAGGAGGGGGTTCAGCAGAACTGCCACCTTGGACTTCGGGAGGGCAGACTCTGACCTGTTTAGGAGACTGGTTGACAGAGTCCCCTGGGAAGCAGTCCTGAAGGGCAAAGGAGCCCAGGAAGGCTGGACATTCTTCAAGAAGGAAATCTTAAAGGCACAGGAGCAGGCCATCCCCATGTGCCAAAAGATGAGCCGGTGAGGAAGAAGACCAGCCTGGCTGAACAGAGAGCTTTGGCTGGAACTCAGGAAAAAGAGGAAAGTTATGACCTTTGGAAGAAGGGGCAGGCAAGGACCTTTGGAAGAAGGGGCAGGCAAAGTTATGACCTTTCGAAGAAGGGGCAGGAGGACTACAAAGATGTCGTGAGGTTATGCAGGAAGAAAATTAGAAGGCCAAAGCCCAACTAGAACTTCATCTGGCTACTGCCATAAAAGACAATAAAAATATTTCTATAAATACATTAGCAATAAAAGCAGGGTAAAGGATAATCTCCCTCCTTTATTGGACGCGGGGGGAAACACAGTGACAAAGGATGAGGAAAAGGCTGAGGTACTTAATGCCTACTTTGTCTCAGTCTTTAATAGTAAGACCAGTTGTTCTCCAGGTACCCAGCCCCCTGTGCTGGAAGACAGGGACGGGGAGCAGAATGAAGCCCCCATAATCCAAGGGGAAATGGTTAGCGACCTGCTACACCACTTAGACACACACAAGTCTATGGGCCGGATGGGATCCACCCAAGAGTACTGAGGGAGCTGATGGAAGTGCTCGCCAAGCCACTTTCAATCCTTTATCAGCAGTCATGGCTAACTGGGGAGGTCCCAATTGACTGGAAGTTAGCAAATGTGATGCCCATCTATAAGAAGGGCCAGAAGGAGGATCCAGGGAACTACAGGCCTGTCAGCCTGACCTTGGTGCCAGGGAAGGTTATGGAGCAGATCATCTTGAGTGGGATCACATGGCATGTACAGGATAACCAGGGGATCAGGCCCAGTCAGCATGGGTTTATGAAAGGCAGGTCCTGCTTGATTAATGTGATCTCTCCTTATGACAAGGTGAACCGCTTAGTGGATGAGGGAAAGGCTGTGGATGTTGTCTACCTAGACTTTAGTAAAGCCTTTGACACTGTTTCCCACAGCATTCTTCTGGAGAAAATGGTTGCCCACGCCTTGGATAGGTGTACTCTTCACTGGGTAAAAAAACTGGCTGGATGGCCAGGCCCAAAGAGTGGTGGTGAATGGAGTTAAATCCAGTTGGCAGCCGGTCACAAGTGGTGTTCCCCAGGGCTCAGTACTGGGGCCAGTTCTGTTTAATATCTTTATCAATGATCTGGACGAGGGGATTGAGTGCACCCTCAGTAAGTTTGCAGGCAACACCAAGTTGTGCGGGAGTGTTGATCTGCTTGAGGGGAGGAAGGCTCTGCAGAGGGACCTGGACAGGCTGGATCAATGGCCTGAGGCCAGCTGTATGGGGTTCAACAAGGCTAAGTGCAAGGTCCTGCACTTGGGTCACAACAACCTCATGCAACACTACAGGCTTGGGGAAGAGTGGCTGGAAAGCTGCCAGGCAGAAAAGGACCTGGGAATGGTGGTCGACAGCCAGCTGAACATGAGCCAGCAGTGTGCCCAGGTGGCCAAGAAGGCCAATAGCATCCTGGCTTGTATCAAAAATAGCATGGCCAGCAGGACTAGGGAAGTGATCGTGCTCCTGTACTCAGCACTGGTGAGGCCGCACCTCGAATACTGTGTTCAGTTTTGGGCCCCTCACTACAAGAGAGACATTGAGGTGCTGGAGCGTGTCCAGAGAAGGGCAACGAAGCTGGGGAAGGGTCTAGAGCAGAAGTCTTATGAGGAGCAGCTGAGGGAACTGGGGTTGTTTAGCCTGGAGAAAAGGAGGCTCAGGGGAGACCTTATTGCTCTCTACAACTACCTGAAAGGAGGTTGTAGTGAGGTGGGTGTTGGTCTCTTCTCCCAAGTAAAAAGCCATAGGACAAGAGGAAAGGGACTCAATTTGCACCAGGGGAGGTTTAGATTGGATATTAGGAAAAAATTCTTCACTGAAAGGGTTGTCAAGCACTGGAACAGGCTGCCCAGGGAAGCAGTTGAGTCACCATCCCTGGAGGTATTTGAAAGACATGTAGACATGGTGCTTAGGGACATGGTTTAGTGGTGGACTTGGCAGTGCTAGGTTAATGGTTGGACTTGATGATCTTAAAGGTCTTTTCCAATCTAAACAATTCTATGATTCTATGGATTTCAGCTGGTAACTGCTGCACATAAGACAGCAGTACTGGGTCTTTCTGGATGGTACCTTTTAAAACACAGCAAACTGATAAACTATCACTGTCAGAAGGAAAGGATGAAATAAGAAAGGAGTGAGTTGTTTTTTCTTGGATAAGGCATTATTTCTGGGAAGTAGGAAATTTGCTGATTTTAAGTGAAACAATTTTCTTGTGCTACCTCTCAGCTTTTTAAACATGAAATGGGGACATTAATCACTTCTCCATCTACTTGGATTACAAGGATTTTGGAGAGCAAGACCTGTTCTTGTACCACCAGAACATCCAGCTCCAAGCACAATGGGACACTATTCTTTCTTTTGGCTCCTAAGAACTTGTTCTTTTTTGTTTCCCCTTTCCCCTTTCCAAAGGGGTCTCTACCAGCAAGTCACTGCTGAAATCTGCCCATAGCAAGTACTCTGGGTTCCCAAGAATAACAGGTTGCCCAAAATATTTTGTGACAGTGCATGTAAGAGAAAAATACTAATATCTTCACTGCCCCTAAAATGAAGGGATGAGCAGGTTGACAGCAGATTCCAGAAAGGTGAAAAGTTGACTGACCACTGATAAAGCTGCCGGGTAGAAAGCTACTGTTGCTTGAAGCCAAGGACCTTCTTTCTCCTTTTTTTCAGCACAGGATGTGAGAGACTGAAAGAGTTAATGTCTCAAACATTGTGGCGACTTGAGGCACTATTTGCATGGCGACAGCAGGTCGGCGAGCACGGGGTGGGGGATAGTGAGGGGTGGGGGAGAGTGAGAGCGGGACGTGGAGAGCGCGTCGGAGGATGCGTGGTTCCAGGTTCTGCCGGACCTGACCATGTGTGGCCAGAGGTCACACAGAGTTGATCTGAGGAAGGGGCTTGCGACTGCCCGAGAGACCCCTCGCAACCACCCCCCTCCCCCAGCGCCTGCGTAGAAGACTGAGAACCTTCTAGAACAAGAACCATGTAAGTCCTGAAGGGCCGTACCTGGAGGCAGAGATTATCTTATAAAAGACATACCCTACCCCCCACCAAGGGAAGCGCGCGCACGCCCACCACCAGAGGATTGCCACATCTGTCATCGTCATCGCGGGATCCAAGGGTGGTGATACTTTTTCTTTCTCTTTCCTCCTCTCTTCTCCTTTCCTTTTCTTGCTTCTCTCTTCCTCTGCTCTTCCAATATATATACAAGTTTGGGATCGGGTTGCCCGGAAAATAGCTCCATTGCCAAATCGCCTTTGTTCATTTGTTAAACTCGTCAGTTCATTAAGTTTGTCCATTTGTGGAATTCGCCAGTTAATAAAGTTGCTGGCCAGACTGTTCCTCTGGGTCATTGTCGTGACTCTGCCGACCACACGGCTCTGCCAAGCAGAGATCGGCTTTTGTCGGCACTCAGTCGGGGAATCGAAAAGATTCACCCCTCTCGCAACCCACCGAGTGGGACGAGACACAAGATTCCAGCACCAGACAGATGGTATAATAAGGATGATTTATATAGCAGGCATTTTTGTCTGTACCTTTGAGCTTCAAGGTCAAACCTCCTATATTGACTAGTACATCCAAATATATTAAAAGTCTAGTACTGAGGTATCTTCTTAATTCAGTTTTAGCATGAATGTAAATGCTTGTAAAATATTTCCCTAGAGTTAATAAGTTGGCCACCTAAGAACGCTATAAAAGTCAAAGGAGAGATCTGATGGGCTGAGGAAGAAGAGGGTAGGGTAGCACAACCAGGCCAAGCAACTGCCCCTCATTGCATTCTGCTCTAACGTCCTCACCATGAAAAAGCAGCTCTTGTGAGAAAAATCAGATAATCCATACAAAGCTGGTTGTTATTATCAAGTAACCATCACTTTTGTCAGCTAATGGCCCAAGGTGAAGGAAAAAATAGTTAATGCTCTAATAACAGGTTGTTAAATGCAGCCATGATTGACTTTGAGGGAATTATGAGCATAATAAAAGCTTCAAGGAACATTTATTCCTTCACACAGGGAGCTTGAAATTAAAAAGAAGAATAAAGTTCCTGAGTTTTGGAAATTTCTGACTTGCTTCCTTCCAGCAGAAAAGCTCAAGTAAAAGACAGACAGGCTAGAAGACATTCTGACAGGCTAAGGGGGAAGACAGACATGGCTGTGAACACCATTAGGGGCAAAACCGATGAGGTACATCTGAACACAGATGGAGCTCTCTGCCCAGGAGGTCTAGCAGCCTGAGAGCAGGACAAAGAACAGGGATCTTCCTGGTCTCATCCTGCGTTCCACACCTCTGCTCTCTCCTGTGGCTTTGAGAAAGTCAGCTGGGAGCTCTATATTTGAGTCGGCTCATTTCCCAAGTGGAAGGAAACTGCATTGATCTACCAAACAGGAGGGACAAGTCACAGATGCATGTCAAACACACGAAATATGAAAAGTAGCACATTAGTCCTCAGTACATTCATATCCCAGGAAGTATGCTCAGCATAATGTTTTTGTTTTATTTAATAAGGACTGTAAACTCCCAAATCCTGAATAACTGACTCAAAATTTAGTAGATTAATCTAAACCTCTTGGATTTAGAAGTATATTGAAAACACACATTTGGACTTTGTTCCATATGCTGCTTGGTCTCTGACCCTTTCAGAAAGACTGAGAAACATTTTCAAACTTTTCTCTGTACCTGTGAGGACTGCAAATATACTTGTTTTAAAAGAAGCTTCCCTTCCTCTTCATTCCATAAAGTTTACTTAAGATAGAAGACTGTGTAAAAGTCCAAGCCTTTGGAAGAGCATGAGCTGCATATGTAGGTGGGTTTGCATGTATTCTTAGGCCCCACTGAAGTTGCAGGGATTTTCAGTGAGGTTAGGTTTTTCACCCAAGGAATCCAGCAGCTGGAAGTACTTACAGACCACATGCAGGAAGAGGACAGCAGTGTCAGAGCCCAGGCTGTTCTCTGCATATGCCGTCACCTGAAAGATTCCAGCACTCTTGTACACATGCCGGATGCCATCCTCCACAGGGCTGAAATTAGCATAGGATACTGCAACGCCATCTCCAAAATCAAGCTGAATGTTTGTCCTCTGGAGATCACCCTGCAACAGAGAAGGCTGGATTAGGAAACTGGGCTGATAAGAGTGATTTATATTACTCTCCATCCCGCTTCTCAGTTCCATTTCATTAGCATGGACACAAACTCGTAACTTTACCAAAAAAGTCTAGTTTTGTTCTGTCAGTCCCCAAAGGGGCCAGACTCAAATCGACACCAGGTAATTACATACAAGCAGTGCTTACAATAGCCGAACATTTATACCTGTAAAGAGATGTTATTTCCTCGTCTTGGGTTTAGAGATTCTCGGAGGGCAGAGTGCCAAATGTGCACATATCAAGGCGACCATATTTGAATCATCTAATACAATGCATGGCTGGGGATTATGTGTCACTGAAGTAGACAGGGCTTTGCACAGCCTTTCGTTGAAAGGTTGGTGTCCAACAAGTACCTCCATCAGAGGCAGTGAGATGGGAGGCACTACACCGATGGTAGGCTAGATGCTAATTGGAGAGTGATTCCCAGGTGCACATGGGAGCATCAGGGACACTCTGGAGACAGGACAATGGCTGAAGTGGCTCTCCAAGACGTTCCAAAGAAACAGAACCTAGTCACTGAGATGCTGTAAGTCTAGTCTAAGCTAGTTTTCCAGGCTTCCTATATAGTCAGTGGAAGAGAGCGAAAGAAAGACAGCAAGAGACCAACACATCCCATCCTAAGATAACTGAGACAGGTGACATGAATCATCTTCTGCAAATATCCATCCCTGTACCGTGAAGATAGAGAATCTAGATGACTAGTTTCAGTTAGACATGTAACTGCAGGATGGCTGAATTTATACACTTTGAGTCCCACATCAAGGACTGACAGCTTTTGCCTAATGCCAGTCAACACAGAGATAGGGCCTGGATACACAGGAGAATGAAGTAGATGACAAGAAAATCCCTTCTAGGATTACTGTCAATGACAGCTATTAAACGATGGAGGGAACAACAGACAAGAGATTCCAGCATTGCAGGTATTGTCTAGAGGCAGCAGCTGCACTGTTTTAATTTAAATCATACTTTAAAGCACTGCAGTTGAACTGTAGAAGTGTCTGTTATTTCAGTTTCTTGGAGCTTTACTTTATACTTGCCCCCAGCTGACTAAAAGTAACACAAAACAAGGCTAATTTGAACAGAGCTAAAGCCCACTGCAGTGATTCCACTAAACTGAAATAAAACTACCCCTCAGATTAAATCTCTAGCTTTCTGCATATGTATAAGATGTATTGGCCCAAGTCACTTCCTTTCATGAAAGGTCTCCACTGTATTCACTATGGGTGAAGAAGATACCGCTACCTTTTGGAGGTGCTCCTAGCCCAAAACTGAAACCAACCCCCAGATATATTGACGATAAGAGTGACATTCCAAAGTAAAAATAAAAAACTTAAAAAAATCCCTGCTCCTAAATTTAACTTTTTGGGGGGGGGGGAAAGAAAAAAAAAAAAGGAAATTAAGAAATATTTCATGGCCATCTCATAAACCACATTATAGCTGTAAGTACACAGGGTCAGGATCAAAGCTAATATGCAGTTCCATTACATACTGATCTAAGGGAGGGAAGCAACCATGTAGCTCACAGCCAGTTCTGATGTACTTCTAATCCCTTCACAGCCACCACAAAACCTGCAGGGTCCTACATCCACTGGGCTCACTGGAAAAGACCACTGAACTCACAGATTTCACCAAAGCCTCTGGGCCAGGTATTGAACAAAACAAACCATGACTTCCTAGAAAAAAACGCAGATCACAGGGAAAAGCTTGCTTGGGACAACCACATGTGTGACAGTCCCTAAAAGTTTTAGAGCTGGCAGCACCAGCTTTCCTCTGAGCAGTAGTTTTCAAGTTTACATGTGTGCGGCAAAACACCTGGCTTGCAGCCTAAATTCTGACTGTGAACCTCACATCCATAAGCAATTTTTCATATGGTCCGAATACTTTCATACGTAGCACAGATCCATTTTGGATCATGACTTCTTATCACCCTGGGACAGTCAGGATAAAGACAGAATATTGGCTGGATCATGGAAAAAGAGGTCCTTAAACCAGGATTAAATAGCTCACAGCTATTAAGTAGCTGTTCTAACCCAAATGATCAGTGACTGAGACCAAAGGTGTACAACAAAGGCTCCTGCAGAGCTAGAAACATCCATAAAAGGCAAGAGGCCCCAGTTCTTGCCTCCCACTGACTCCAAAGTCACGGGAGCTGCTGTCTTACTGGCAGTCGCCATCAGCCTGTGTAAGTGGCAATGGCGGTACTGACACAGGCAGGATGCTGTGTTCTGTTTCTATGTTTCCCAGCACAGAAAGTGCACCTGATCTTGTCCTTTGGACAGAAACCTGGGAGCACAGACAAGAAGCCAGACTACACTGAAGCAGGTCCCCTGTGTAGATAATCAGGACCGCAGCATGCCCCACAGACTTTATCTTCCTCATAGGCTATGTCTGCATTAACAAATCAGTGTGTAGGAAGGGTATTTTTCACATGTGAATTTGCCTTGAGTATATACTTGGAGTCTTCAGGTACACACCCATATAATCAGGTTTATTACATGTAGTTTTTGAAATATGGATATTTGGTTACATATGTTAGATCTCTCTCCTTCCTTGCTCCATCATTCCCATTCCACAGGAGCCAGGGGAGTTTTGTCTATTGACTTGATCAGGGCACGATTTTCACCTCTGTCCTACTAGGACATTAAAAATACAGTATAAACAAAAAAGAAAACATAGAGGACTAGAGTGGCACTGACACTAAAACCTGTCTATAATATTGAGTAGCCAATAACATCCTTTTGACAGAGAGTTTTTTAAGTCACGCTAAAAAATTCTCTAGCCAGGGCAAAATTACACTCTTGGGATATTCAGTTATTTAATAGAAAGGCTCCCACAGCTTGTTAAACCTTTCAAAACCACTTCACAAGGGAATGTACTAAGACCACAAGTTCATCTCATATGGAAGACACTGAACAGAAGATAAAAATTTGATCTGGGCTGGATTAATCACTGGTGACCTCAGGCTGAAATCTCTTGCACCCATCATGGCAGCTCCTCTCTCACGCCTTACAATTCTCTTTTCTATTTCCTCCTTGCTTCTCCAATATAATTCTATCTGAAATGAGAAGGTTTGAAGTGGAGAAGCAGGAACAGATTTTTCATGACTAAACAGTAGCAGATGATTTTTCCCCCCAGTTATGAGAGTTGGGTCTTCAATGCAAAGCTTGCCCATTACACTAATCATGTTTTCTTTCTCTTTTCTATACGTCTGCATCCAGTATATAAAATACTAAAACAAGTGTGCTAGCCCCACACATGATGTCAGATATACTGGAGTTTACAAATATAAATTAAAATAGAAATGAAGTGGAGGCATTTCAAATGGAAAAAAAAATCCATATGTATTCAAAAGGCACATTTTATTCCTTTAAGCCCTGTAAACTACCAAAAGGGAATGAGCTAGGGGCTTCCACAAAGACCGGAGCTCTGCATACTGAAATCACTAAGCAGGCAAAGGGTAGTGGGATGGGTGGAGAGGAGTGTTGCCATGGAACAGCCCTTCAAAGTCATCTCCCCATCAAGACTAGCCTGGGAAAGTTTCCCTGCCTGGAAGCCACACTAGCAAAGTGACAAAAACGTGGAGACAGAACAGTGGTTGAAATTTTGGCCTTCTGAAGTTAAGAGCCAAACTCCCACTGATTTCAGAGGGCTATATTCCTCCAACATATGCTTGGGGCTGGGGGGAGAGGAGTGTATATATGTATTTTGATTCTTCTAATGAAGCTCTCAAATTGTTTGCATAAAAATAGGACATGGATGTGGCTATCTCTTTCTATAAACACAGTTTAGCAATCTTCTAACAGATGTGCAGAGCTCCAATGCTTGCTCAGGTTTGTTCTTTGAATAGTCACTGCTTGCCTTCTCACCTCACTTGCAACTACAACCCTATTACAAAGCCTTGCCATCACCTTGTAATTACTGAAAGAGGGAATCTGTGAGATGGCATAAATAGAAGACAAGGGAAGAGAACAGTTCAGTAACTGGAGCTGCCACATAAACGACCATTTAGGCCTGAGGGGAGGTTATGTACCCTTCAGAGGGGAGCTGGGGATGTACAGAAAAGATCAGGTGCAAAAACAGATTCGTAGATCTGGTCAAGAACACAACTCCATACAACAGCAACTTGGCAGTCTATTACTTCTTTGTGCTTAAACTCAAACTTTTTTAAAAAAAAAGGTAAAGAAAGGTTCTTATCTCCTCATGTTCCCTTGCATGTATACACAGTCCAAATCACAGTCAAGCCCCATGTTTCTAAAAGCTCAGCAAAATCATCAGTCATTCTGCATTTCTTTGTCCCTTGTCATTGCCACACGCATATTCTGAATTACCACTGTGAACAATACTACTAAAGTTAAACCTATAAATTCTGAGAAATTTAGTTTTCAGTTAACTATGATAAAGCCTTCATCTACCATTGGACAGCAAAAAGGACAGTCACATCAATATATTGAGGGTGTGTACTAGAAGGTAGAAAGGAACTGATGGCTAATCACAAAGTTGCTGATCAGGGTTAGTCTGAAACAGTAGGAAGGCTGAATGGAGACCACACAGATGTATCCATAGGAGGGCTTGTCAGACTGCTGTTTGGCTCAAAAAGTGAGTGTAGACATAAGTGCAAAACAACCCACCAGGAAACACACTGACCAGAGAAGGTGGAAGGAGGCAGGGATGAATCTGTATCACAGCAAGGTATGTAATAATTAAGACTTCTACAGAAATTATTTTTTTCCAACTAACAAGGAATACTTTGATGACAATTCATTTGTCTGAGGTTCACACTGAAAGACTGAAATACTTTTGCCCAAAATCTCAGTGTTCTTTTTTTTTCCTCTTAAAATGTCTATACTTTTAAGAAACAAACTCAACACACAGCTCTCTGTGGAATAAGCTGTTCACCCACAAAGACATGTTCTTGAAAATCCTCTTCCCTTAGAAAAAAATTGTTTCAATTAAATGTTTTTCTAACTATCCTTATTTTTCAACAAAGGACATAGAGTGAACGCCCTCACATATTTATTCAGCTGCCTTTTCAATCTCTAAAGCCTTGTAAAGACTCCACTCTTCAGCTACCTTGACTGCTGCCTTATTCCCCATCTGTTTATCATTCTTTGTACGCAGCAGTTCTGCTTGAGTTCCTTAATAAATTACTACTAGATTCCTAATTTTTAGATTATGTCTGTTCTTTTCTGAACTCCCACTCACAGTGTCTATACAAATCGTCTTACCATGTCAAGTCTGCAGAATATAAAAGAATCAGCCAGGTAGACAAGAAATCCCCTTTGTATAAAAGCAGAGCATGCATGAACCTCTGAGGAAGTATGTAAAAAGGCCCTGTCAGATTAGCGTGGTCCCAATGAAACATTTAGTTACTGTATAAGAATTTAAATTAATAGAAATGTGTGTGTTTAAAAAAAACTAAGAAGGTATCACAAGAAAAAACTTCTTCATGGCAGTATGCTCAGACTTACAACAGCTTCTTGTATTCTTGAAGGTCTTAGTTGCCAATGGAGGCTACTCCACGGACTGGGAGCGGAAGGGACACTAGGCTTGCACTGTTTCTAATACGATTTCCCTAGAGTCTACTGTTGCTTCAGAGGCAGGATACTTAGGAGACAGGCATCTAGTCTGTCCTGGTGCCATTATTCTTATGTTTGTGACTGTGACATGTCTGGTTCCCAGCTGTCACCAGGTACTGTCCCAAAATGAAGTACACAGGACGGAGTAGATCACAAAATGTACTTGTGGTTCTCCAACACCACCTCACTCCCTGGCTGCCCCTCCTGAGACACCCAAAGATGTTAGAAGTGAGGTTGTGAGTTGACCCTTCTGTTTAACCAGAAAACAGATGTAACACAAGCCATTGTGGGAAAATCACTGTTGGACCTCCAATGACACCTTCCATGGGCAGTCAAAAGCCAGCAGAGGAATGCAGCAGTTGCAAACACAGCAGGGCTTTTTGTGGCGCAGTCACATATATCCCTAAACACCAAATTAAATCACACACCAGAAGAGGCATAAGATCATTTGAAACCCCTACCGTCAGCCTGAATACATACCAAGTGCCTTCCTTAGCTATCCAGCCCTCCACTGAGCCACAAGCCTTGGTGACGCAGGCTGCACCATACGTGTTTGCCAAACAGAGGGGTACCTGACTCAGAGACATCACCAGAAGCGCCTCAGTATTTTGATGCGTCAGGCACCAGCATGACCTGGTATCACTTACGCTGCTGTTGGCTACAGAGGGAATTGTACCACATTATAAATAAACCAGATATGGGCTGGGGAGCTCAGAGGTGGTTTGAGGAGACTCAGTTTCTACTGCAGAACAATAATGTCCCTCACTGCTCCCCATGAGTCTGCAAATGTTCCCCACTGTTCTTAACCTTTCCCAGCAAAGCTTCAGCTAAAGCTTTTCATCCCAGAAACAGAATTATTAAGCGTAGAGACACCACTTCTGCCTCACAAACTCCATAAACTGCAGTTCACTGGAGGCAGCAAGAAGCTAGTGGGGAAATTTGTTTTTGACCAGATCTATCTTTCTTCAGCATCGGCTTCATCATCACTGGTAAACAAGATAACCAGCCAAATACTCCTTTGGCTTGACCCAATATGATTGGTTTGTATGTTTCATGTACAGCCCTCTTTCATGGGTTCTCCTAAATCTCAGGAGTGTTCATCATTTCATGACCCCACCAGATTGCTATTTTCTTCTCAGCAGCCTGACAGATGAAGGAGAAGACTGCCAGTCCTGCCACACAGGGAAAGGTTTGCTGAGCTCACTAACAAACCTCTTCCATAAGGATGACGAAGGTGGCATTGTGTCCCTGCTCCGTGACCAACTTTCCATCAGTAGTGAGGATGTGCAGTCCCCGAGGTGCTTTTCCAGGGCATTTCTCCATCTTGGCCATGTACTTCTCTCGCAAGCCATCTGTGCAGTTGTTAGACACAATCCTTCGGTACCTGGGGAACAGTAACAAAAGGAGATTGGGCTCAGGCGGTGGGCGGAAAAGTGTCTTTGTTTTGTTTTTGTTTTGTTTCTCCATATTAATGCATGTGTTTTTTCAAAGGCTAACTGCCTGCATGATTCCCTCACTGAAAAGGAAGAATCAAAGAAATCTAATGCTTTATTAAATTGGAGAAAGCCAAACAAATCACAATCCAACCTTCTCCAGAGATTCTCAGCAGCATCACTGAGAACAGACACACATTGTGGAGGTGAATTATTCTGCACTGCTAAAAGGCAGAGAACTCCCCCAACTCCCCATGCCTGCAGGATTGCACCCTGCATCCCAGCTTTTTAATTATGCTTTTTATTACATTTTGTCTGCCTCTACTCTGCTAGAGGGCACTTGGAATGATCTGCCAAGAGCTTTGTCCACTCCAATTTTAAAATGATTCAAGGAATGGGTTTTTCTCTTGGCTCTTCTTGGAAGAGGTTAGCTAACTAGCAAGACACTTGGCTATTCCCGGTCTTGTTGAGGGGGATTAACCCTTTCTAGTAATTTCACAGTAAAAATACAGGATTGGTTAAGAAGACACAGACCCCAACTATTTTCTTATTGCACTCTGTCAAGAGGGCTACAAGCAGTCATCCTGGCCAGGGCTCCTGTAACGACATCCCATATTTATAGCAACCTTTCAGCTGAAAGGGGGTCTCTGAAGTTAAGTGACTCGAGGCTCCCAGCAGCCTCACTTTGTTCAGCCACCCACATCAACCAGCCACAAACAACCCTGTCATAACAATCAAGCATGCAGGACCCATGACTCAGAAGCAGCCCTGCAAAGTCTTCAGGGCCTGCACTGCCTGAGAAGGAACATCACAATTTTGCACCAGCCAGTGCAACCAGAGGTTCAGAGTATCCCTCACATGATAGAATAGCATTTGCAAAGTGATGCTACCATAATAAACCAACACTAGCCATCTGTTCTGGGTAAAAATGAAGAGAAACCAGCACATGTAGCTTGTCTGAAATCTCAAGGCATTGTATATACAAAGTGAAAATGTCAGAGGAAAAAAAAACGAGGCTAAAAATTGCTCATTTGAGCCTCCCCAGAAGCTGTTATAAATAGGAGCTGTAAGATAGGAAGAGGTTCAATGAAAAATGATGTGAAATACCTTGAACCTGTCCTTTTAAATGTTCAGCTGTCTCTCAGATAGACCTTCTTGATTTGCGTTTTAATTTTGCAGCAAAGGGGAGCTCCAAGTCTAGGCTCCAGGGATCATACATCACTTGATAGCAATACAATATCTACATGTCACTTATGTTAATGTGCTTCTCCCTGCCTCTGAGGAATGAGGCAATGTTCCGTACAGATGCTGCTGCAAACATTACCTCACGAATAAGACTGGAAAAGAGCCAGGCGGGATGCAGAGAAAAAAGAACCATCCAGGTTCTCTTGTCTATGGCAAGGTCACCAAAACCAGAGAGATTGCAAGGTTCACTTACCCAGTGCTGTTCAAGTAGCTCTGACCAATGCTGCAATCCTTGGACAGGGAGGACGGGCTGAACCAGAAGGCTGGGACACACTGGTTGTTGCTGTGCCTTTCATATCCATAGTCACTACGGAGACAAGACATGAGTGCATCACTGTACCCATTCACTAGATTTACCTCAGAGTTTTAAGTGACTTTTTTTTTCCCCAAAGCATGTGTGTGTTGGTGGCTCTCTGCTGGATGGCACAACATCATGGATTGGGCTCATCCAGAGACAAAGTGCTTGATTCGTTTGAGAGGCAGGAACACAGTTCACAGAAGGTATGTGATACCTGACAACACCAGAACTACCAACCGTGCAGAGCACTGGAGGATTTGTGCTTCATTTGGTAACAAAACAGGCAGAGATTCAGAAAGAAAACTGTATAGTTAATTTCTTTGCCTATTAATCTCTAATAATTTAACTTGTTGGGTTCTTTTGGTTTGCTTGCTTTTTGCAGTCTTTGCTTTCAGAACAAACCAGACTAATTCCAAGATCTAATGCCACTTTTTTCCAACGAAGCAGTTAAGAATATAGAACACTAGGAGCATTTCCTGAACAACTAGCCAAGATACGTAATTTATGTATGTTAATGGCCTCCCTGCTCTTTGACTGAGCTATGACTGGCCTGAAAGAAAACCATAGCTGATGTTTTTCCAACAGTAAACTAAAACAACACAGCCAACTTGGTAGTCTAAGGATTACATGATACTGTGTCACATGGGGAAGGTAATCCAGGATATTGATGCTTCCTTGGACCACCAAAGAGTGGAAGCACACACAACCACATCCAAGACTTCTTTCTACAGCTACCTTTGCATGCCAATACAATGATGAAGCAACAGGATAATTCCAAAGCTTTCCATAAGTTTTAATAGGCTCTGGATCAGGTTTCTACACATAGCCTTTATTGGCAGGCTGGATTCAGGGGGCAAATAAAAAGGGATTCTGGATTTTTGCCTGAAGCAGTTTAATAAATACCAACAAACTAAACCTCTGTGGAAACACAGACACTACAGAAGCCACTGCCTTGAAATCTCTCTGTGCCCTTTAGGTTTTATCCTTCCCTTATTCAGAGTCTGAATTGCCAACAGAAAGTCTCTAGGAAGAGCTTTGGTGAGTCAAAATTGTGCTATGTCCCTAGTGATCCAGGCCGCTACAGTTTCTTTTTTGGAGGGCAAAAATTCTGCAAGCTACTTTAAAAGGTTCGGAGATTCCCTAATGCTCTTTCTCTCAACATTCCATTTAATCATTCTCAGTGGGTCCAACCTGCACAGTCAAAAATGCCTGGCAGTGACTTGGTAATTAAAAATATTCAGGAGGAGCTGTACTTTGCCCCAAAGAAGAAAAGAGCTGCATAAATATTTAATAAAATTAAAGACAACATTGCTGTATGCCCTCAAGGTTCTGTGCTTGTTCATTAACTTCTGGTAAATGTATATTAAAACCTTGCATGCTGCCCACCTTCCTTCTCTTAAGCCCCAGGGTTTGCATAACTTAAGGAAATAATCAAGTCCAGCTGCTGCGCTGTCTTTCTCAGGAAAGCTATCTTGACAGAGTAAATAAAGAAACAGGAGGAGGGAAAAGAAGTATCAGTGAGCATTTTAATAACACTTCTGAGTTCCTTCTGCCATTCTCTCTGTCAGAAAAAGGCCAGGGTTTGCTTTTGGAAATGACTGCAAGGGTTGGCAGGAGTCACCCCTGATCTTGACTCATGAAGATTTGTTGAACTGGGGTCCTGGATCATGGTTTATGCCCCTGAAATTCACATCAGCCATCTAACAGCAGGAAACAGATAGCACTGCAACATGAAGCAGACAGGGGCAAGGGCGCTGTGACCAAATGGAGGGGAGCACAGCCCTCACAGCTTGTGCTGTAGGGCTCCTACAGTCATTTGTCCTGTCTGCACAACTCTTGAAGGCTGGTATCACCACACCTAGTAGCATGGGATGCTCTGTTCTTACCCAGAACCAGCCTCCAAACCTACTTACTGGGGAAGCAGAGGGCCTGTCTGTTGGGACCTGCTGGTCAGTGTACTCCCACAACCCCAGCTGCTGACCCTCCTCCTTTCCCTGACTCTACACAGGACCTGCTCAGTTCACACGCAAGAGACAGGTAAGTCAGTGCTTCCAAGAACAACTAGCAATTGTGAACCCAGCCAGAAAAGGCTGAGTGGACATCTTTCCTTTTCAAAAGCACCAAGTGAAAGAGTAGGAGCTGTCCTTCCAACTGTAGATACCTACAGTGGGGACATATCTCCATAAGCTCCCTGCCTAGAGCCTTCTTCCAGTCAGTGGAGAGAAAAGGCTCTTCTCAGCACCTCCCCTTCTCATATTGACATCCTAAAGAAGGCAGATGAAGCATATTCTAGAATAACCTGTATCTTGCCACTGACTAAGTAACTGTCTCATCCTTTAGAAGTCACAAGTCAGAGCAGACGAGTCCACCCTTCCTCTTTGAAAATAATTTTTAAGATAAGTTTGGCACCCCATTTCCAGCACTGCTAATGTTTTCTTCAAACTGATTGCCCCACACCTTCTTCCAGTCAGCCCTGCAGACTAGCATCAAAACTGACCCTTAAACTGAAGCTGGTTCTTCTGATTCTCCATCACCAGCTATAATAATTTCACAATTGGCAGCCAGTTAACAATTCTGTTGGCAGCTCAGAGTCTGAAACAAAAGCCAGCCTGCTGTTCTCTAACTGCATTTTCTCTGCAGGACTGACAAGGTTAACAGCAATATTCTCTCACGTTAGTGGGAAAGTTAAGCAAAAATGATACTGAACACATGCAAGGAACACATCAATTGAAAAGGTGCATTCTGATGCAGACCCTTTTCAAGGCAGAAGAGCACTTAAGGCCAATTTAGCTACCACAGTTTTCCACTTACAGCTTAGAAAAGACAAGTTTCACTATGAAAATAGAAAGCTGGTGCAGCACAAAGCCACCAGAAAAAAAAAAAAAAAAAGAAAAAAGGGCAAATTTATAAGCATCTCTGGAAATTGGTGCTTGGTTCAGCTTAGAGCCATATGCCAATGCCAAGGGCAGATACCGCAGGGCAAGACAGTTTGTTCGTCCTGCAAGTTCCCAAGATGAGAACAAAGGGGAAAGATCTCCTGAGTCAAGCTAAGGAGTCTCAGATGTAATTTTGGCATTAGGAACAAATTAAACATCCATCCAGATAAGATGAAAATCTCTGCTCTATATCCCTGAACCTCTCTTAGAGCCAAACTACTCCGATATTCAAGAAAACACTTTGGTCTATATTTTTTATTCATTTTTACCGCATTTCAGTGTGTCCACATTCTAAAAAGAACTGTGTCTCAGCTGGCCTAAGTCCAAATAAGTGTGCAGATGTCATGCCTCACACCTCTTCAGGAAGGATTCAAAGGTAAGTGAAGTTTTCAGGAATCACACCGATACCAAACCAGACACTGATCCTGATAACCTACTATAAAAATGAAAATGTTTTCTCAGCTGACCTGCTTTCAGGGTATTTGGACCTCCATTTAAATGACATTCTGATCATTTAAGCTCAAACATCAGAGCTATTGACAGTCTTAAATCTTTGAAATATTTCCTGTCACAGGTTCCCTGCAGGAATTCCTTGTGCAGAGATCCTAACTGTTATGCATTCTCCCATCTCCTACCCCTAATTGTCAGGCAATATCAAGCAGTGGTTTTATTTTTAAGCTACTTTCAAAGTGTTCTTAAAGCAGTTTGGAAATTATGGCCTCATTAAGTTAGAAATGCCAATATTTATGCAAAACAAGTAGCTACATCTGACAAGGGTGGGCTGTACAGTCAAGTCAAAGAAGCCCTTTCAGAAATTGCTCAATAACACATTGCTAAAAAGCAACAAATGGTTCCCAGGAATTCAAAGGAATAATGATAAAAATGTGCATGTTTTGCTAGCTTGCTTCCTAGGTATTCAATGACGTTGGAAGTGAGGGCAGAAAAATTCCCTCTTTCTCCTGTAAGGGACATGCTTTGGACCAGAGAAGAGTCCTGGCTGTCACTCTTCTAGAATGATGGACAAAAAAAGGTCAATCAGTACTTGCAATTTTCTGCTTTTGAATTCCAGGCTTGGATTTCACACGGAGATTAACTAATCTCTCCCGCAGATGAAGGGGACACCTCCCTCACACAACAGGTATGGGGACCACATCTATGCTATATGGTACGATCACAGCCACAAAGCTGCATGAGACCCAGTTTCTCTGCAAGGTTTTCTGTCTGGGCGGTAGCTTGGCCACTGCCAATACTACTAGAACAGTCCCTGCAAAAGTCCCGAGTCACATACTCACCACTCAAAGTCCCCTTGACTGCAGACGCATGGTTCAGACACCACAGTTTGGGAATAATCCCGACCTAGGGAACACTGGGCTCCAGGCTTGCGTTTTTTATAGATCTTCCTCTCTCCCATGACACAAGGCTCCCCCTTCAGCAGCCAAGGAACAAGAGGAGAAAGAAAAACAGAGAGTTGTAGTGGCAGCTGGGCCCTAAATGGAGCATTTTGTCAAAAGACACAAAAGGCAATGAAAGCAAGCAATTACCGCTGGGAGAGTTGGGAGCTAAGACTCTAGCTCCTTTTTGTGGCTTTGCAAACTCAAAAGCCACCTTGGGAGGACCCATGAGTGCAGTGTGTGCAGCATTGAGTTGGGATGCTAATGACAATATGCCCAAAACACCTGGGTGCCCAAGCCATTGTAAGCACCCAGTTATGCCATATTTCAGAAGGCATCCGCCAATGTATCTAGTCCTACAAACTATCCTGAAAAGACAATGTGGATGTACTCCAGGGTTTCTTCCACATGTCAGATTAAATCTACTATGGGAAGAAGTGCCCAAGCCTGAAATCCAGAGCAGGGACAAAATCTAGGTGTGGACCCCAGCAGTCCTGGCTCCCCTCCTCTTTCCTTGATAGACCTGGCTTTGTTATACACCTCAAATAATTTTGATGGTGTGTTGTATTGGGCTTTTTGAACACAAAGGTTTTGAAGAGCACTACTGGGAGTAGCTAATCTAAAAGAAACATTTGACATTTAAGTGAGTTGCTATAAACAGAATTTTCTCTGATGCAGAAATAATTTGTCTGCATAGAAGTAAGAAAAAAAGACAACATCTCATTGAAGCACTTTCCTATTACCAGTGATTCCCAAGATGGCTGCCTGGTTACACACATCTTCCCTTTTCTTTCATTTAAATTATTTTCATTTATTCAATTCTATGACTTCAGTTATCTCATACATCCTTGCCAAATTAATGCTCATTTCTAATTCATGGATTTCATTCAGCAATATCACAGTGCCAATAGTTCTGGCTCTAGTTATGTTGCCCTGCAGGGAGTGGGACATCATACTGGTGGCCAGTAACCCATAAGTAATCTTCAGAGAGTATTGAGCTCTCTCAGTTATAGTGGCTTCAGGACCTAAATATATCCAGCATGAAAATAAGCCAGAGTGTATGAAAAGCAAAGCATGTATCCTTGAATAAAATGAAATAATTTGGTCTTCTCTGGTGTCTTTTATTCAAGGGCTCCCCAGAGTTTTACAGACACCTGCAGGACCTGCAGGATGAATAAATGTTTTTATTTTCAGTTTTGAGTAGGGAACATAGAGGCAAAGTGAAAGAAAATTATTTTC
Source organism: Mycteria americana (assembly GCF_035582795.1). Lineage (NCBI taxonomy): Eukaryota > Metazoa > Chordata > Aves > Ciconiiformes > Ciconiidae > Mycteria > Mycteria americana. The sequence continues at coordinate 13,895,703 of NC_134370.1, forward strand.
ATGAGTCGCTGACAGGGCTACAAAGAGTTCAATGTCTCCTACAATTCAATCACAAGGTGAGGTTTTACATTGCCCTGAGCATTGAGGGAAAGAAGATCTAGCTAGTGCAATGGAATATTTTCATACAAAGAGAAGTTAACAGTCTCCCTAACTTGCCCAGAGAAGACTGGCCCCATGTTTATTCATGCATATGCTTCAGGGGAAGTAAAGCATCAACAGGTTAGAACTGTGACTTTATGGATGCAAAAAACCCATATGCTCTGCTGAAAAGAACAAATACATTCCTACCTAGCAACACAGAGTATGGGAAAAGGAGCCTCCCTCATCCCCTCCCTACACAATGGGAATACCTGATTGTGCAGATGCCAGGTTTGGTAGTCATCTTTGTTACACCTCCGGCTGAAGATAGACTGGTAGTCCACCTTGACCAGCTGCCATTCAGAACGGAGACTGAAGTGCCCAAAAACTCTGAGCATGGGAAAGGAAAAAAGAAAGAACCAGAGTCAGCCAGAGATATGCTTCCATTAAGCAAATAATTTCTCACAAATCTCAGCTACAGAAACCAATACACAGCCTTGGAGCTTGATGCCAGAAAATGCTATTCAGTCATGAATAACAGTTTCCTGTTCCTGTATCATCCTAGGATTGTTTAGCCTTTGCCTGACCCCTTGTACAGCCTGTGTTGGAAGGTCTTTCATGCCTCTAGTACTTAGCACAATGGGCCCCGAGTCTAATACAGACAGCTAGGTGTCACTCAAAACAATAAACAACCAGACTAGAAAGTAATGTGTCTAATGTAAAGGGAGCTATTCCGATGAATATATGGGTTTGGCTGTCTCAAAGTCATGCTTTTCTTAGCTGACTCAGTTTCTTTACTGCTGAACTTTCATGTTGCACAAACTTACTACTTAATGAATTGTAAAAGAAACACCTGAAATGACATATTTGGGATATGGACTGTAGGCAAGCGACCTGCAAAGACGGCAGCCTCCCTTCCACCTGGTGACTGCTGACTGTGGCTAGTAGGAGTGGAATTATAAGTGATCATCACTGTAAGGTTATCGGTAGTTTTTTCCTAATTCTTTTGAGTAGGTCACTCATTATCAGCTTTCACTGATCACACTCCACGGTTCACCTAGCTAAGTAATAAGCTGATTTTCAGGATGAAAATGACACATTTTCCCACACAGTTCCAGGGCAACACAAGGTTTGTGCTGAGTAAGGCAGTATATAGGAGCAGTTGGAGCTGAAGGGTCAGCACACAAAAAATAGTGGGAGAAGGACTCAGACTGTAATTTAAAACTGAGGCACAGATCTGTTATTAATGGGGTGATGAAAGAGATCATATAAAATTGAATAGCACCAGAAGCTTCTGCCCAAGCTTGGACCAGAACGTCAGTAGCAGAGATGGTTGTTGAACACAGGTCTCTCTAAATGCCATCCTAACCATATGGCACTCCATCACCTGCAGAGAAAGCTATGTGCATGCTTAAGTGTCTGGAAGGGAAGGACCAAAGCAACAATGAGCACTGATGGTATGCATCACCAAAGTACCATCACCACAAATACTAAGGGACTCTACACGTTGGAAGCTCACACCTTTGCCAAAGAAAGCAAAATCATAGCAAAACCATGATTTAATTGATAAATAACACCAGGTACCCAGACAAAAGACTCCATCCATCCAGAAACATTGCATGAGTTCTGCAGGGTGTTCAGTTTTTGATCAAGTAACAGCTTCCTATTTCCTTGGCCAGCTGTAATTTTCTCAGTAAGGAGCAGCTTTTCAATAAACTGCAGCTGGATTTCCAAAGAAGTGTGTAATAGGAGGAGATTAGGGCAGGGACACAGGTGACCAGACTTTAAAAGCCATTAACAAAACTATAGCTTCTCACTGGCAAGGGGAACATCTTAGTACACATAAACAACAAAAAAATTACAATGATCAAGTTGATTTGTCATTATAACATGTCAACTTCTTGGCTAGCTCAAATGAATATATAAAAGAACCTAAAAACTCATCTAAAATACAAGTTCCAGATTTTAAAAATTCTGTATGTACTGAAACCCAAATCTTTTCGGACTCTTATGAAGCAGCAAATGTCATTGTATCAGCCTTATTGCGAGATTTAGAGGGCAGAGAAAGAATGCTTTTTTCCTTATACCAAATCTTTCACTAACCTACATTTTTACCCAAGCCACTTATGAGATTAAAGTTTTGGTTTTTTAATTATTCCAGACTAAAAAAGAAAGAGGGAGGGAGAGAGAGAGATGATTTACAAATTTCCCTATCAAAGCAAAAAAGAAACAAAAGAGAAAACTTCTATTGAGTTTCCAAGCACTGACTGCAATCCAGATCCTGCTGCGTCCCCAGTGTGCTGCCATTCTTTACTCTAGTTCATCTTAATTTACACTGTAATCACACAGGGTTGTCGGCTTTGCTCTCCCCTCACTGCCCAAAATACTCCTGTAGACTGTAGCCTGCACCAAAACTCCTCTGCATTGTGCTGGTTTTCGTAAAACAGAGACCATCCAGGAATCAGTCATGTTCTCCCATTTAGGTTTGTCTCAGCTCATGGGTATCAGGGACAGAAAGGGGGAGTGGAGGAGATCTGAGAGCCTGTAGTTGTGGGTTTGCTGTGGACACCTTTCTATATCCAAGTTCTGCCTCACAGAGGCAAGCTCGAAGAAGCTGACAAGAAGGGGAGAGGATACTATGCAAGAAGAACCTGTGACAAATGTGTACACGGGTTAGAAATGAGTAGGTGGGGAAGGACTTGTGTGTAGGAATGGATTTATTAGGTAGATTGTTGCTGGTTCTTCAGAACATTTCTTAGTGTAGTCCTAATTGTGGGGTATTAGTGATAGGAAACACCACTACCTTCAGGCAAAGCTACAGAAGAAACTGTAATTCCTGTTCCTCAACACAGAAGGCACATCCTGGACCAAAATCAAACCATGGAAACCATAGCAATATGGGGTGCCAGGGCACTTGTTGGTAGAAGGAGGGAGAAGGGAGGAATAGGAAACAGCACGGAGAGGGAATGCAGAAGGCCTCCGAAACTGTACTCAGGTAGGGGTTCTAAATCCAGCTCCCCTCTCCACTTTCCCTTGGCACTGGGTAAATCCCACCAGCTCTTATGCCACAACTGCTTTCAGCACATACTCTTACAGAGTGCACGTCTTGTCACAGTATTATTGCACAGCTGGGCAGCTCTCCCATGAATCTTGTTTGTCCTGGATGTGATGCATGACTGAAATGTCTTTCCCACAAAGCAGCAACTCAGCAGGCAGAAATCATTTAGTCCAGCAGATTTGTACCAGTTCAGGATTTGACCTGGGTGTTTATTACACAGAAAACATAGCAAGAGGAGGGCAGAACATAATCAAACACAAACACTTGCCTGAAACCAGAAGATAACAGGGCTGGAGAAATCCAACTCTTTGGCAACCAACACATCTCAAGGAAAATGTTGTTCCTCAGACTGACCCTTAGCTAACTGTCCAGCAAGAGAGCAAAAGGCTTCTTTGTGCTTTACAAGCTACAAAAATTGCCAGAACCACTTGCATTTTAAATCTATTAAAACAAGCTAAAAAACCCCTCTTCCATTGAAATTCTCCATGATAATGATAATTAATGGAAAAAACAAGGTTTCCTAAGTGGAAGGCAATACATTAGCATTCTAAAAGCACAGAGCATTAGCTACTCTTTAATTAAATGATTTCAAAGAAGATCTTTGTATATAATTGCTATAATTTAGATGGAAACAATACTACACTAAATGTAATTAGAGGAGCGTGAACAGAGAGGGATGTTTTCCTCTGTGCTGCAGAGGTGGTTCTGGGTCACCTGATTCCTAAAGTAGTAACTTCCCTCCCCTTGTTAATAAAAAGCTTCTTAAGCCTGATCAACCGTTGCAGTGCAGCCTTCAGAGATAAGAGCTGCTCATATGCAGAGCAGCTAGCAAGCAACTGCACCCTGTGAGCACTGCTCACCAATAATAAATGCAACCCGGACGCCTACAGCACTTTTTGATTGACCAACCAACATGACGAAGGTTACATTACCTTTCAAGATGATTCTGTTGTGCATTTGAAACTTCTATGAGAGTAATCAAACGTAAGGAATGGACAAGAGTGCTATGTTATCTGTGGGGCTCCACTGGACTCAAACAGCTTTCCTTGGGAAGTGATGAAAACCCTCATCTTTTGTGGAATTAAAAATGGGCTAAACAAACCATCACAGGGAACAAACCCTGACTGGGCAAAATCAGGTATTGCAGCTGAACCCTGCTTTCATCAGTTTTGTGAACTACATCACTGGATATTTTTCCATAGTGACTAAGGTGCATGCATACGACCCCTCCCCACCCTATCTGTTTTGGGGTGGCCAGGCCCAACAGAGAGGGTTGAGCAGACAGCAAAAAGCTGCAACATCTTAAAACTGCTAGTGTTCAGCTATCAATAAGTGCTTAGCATTAAGTGCTCCAGTACGTACATCTGGATTTCTGTATCAAGTGTAGCTGATCTAGAAGAGCTGTAAAAGGCAAGACAGAAGATAGCGTACAGGAGATAATGACTTCTTGTTGGCTGAAGACGGAAAAATCATGTGTGCTCATTACCTCAGCAATCTGAAGTGTGTTTTTTCTCTCTCGTTTTTTTTTTTTTTTTTTGAGCCTATCTGTTTTAGAAACAAAACAAGTCCCAAGGAAAGAGATGGAAAAAGGTATTGGTGGGAGTTTATTTTTCCCTATTCAGCTGGTGAGTCCTCACATTGCTTTGAAGATACCATCTCATTTATCTTATCCGATTCCCATGTGCTTTTGTTTCTCATTTATTTTGTCTGCTCACTAAACTAGGGAGGTGGATTTTTTTAATAAATATAGCTAAACTATCAAGATGATACAGGGGAAAAGGGGACATAATGTACTATGAATTTTGCATCAATAACTTTGTCTACTATGGTCTAACTGAAAGCTCTTGCTTGTTGCAAGCATAGAATACAAAAGAAGAGAGCGGGGTTTTCAAGGTCCAACTCTGAGAAGCCAACACAAAAAGTATGTTTTGATTTTTTCCATCTAAGCAGTCTCATCCAGAAGTCCTTGAGAAGCAATAAATACAAGAGCCCAGATGGCATTTAGACAGAGTCAGTTTTCTGACTAAGCTCAATTTAACAAAAGTTCTCCAACCTAAGCCATGGAATGGTAATTTACAGCCTTTAGACAGGATAGATTTTGTTCTGTCCCTCAGACTAAGCAGTTAAAATTCCACATAAAATCTTAGCTAATAGGATGGCATCTTCTCAACTGGGTCTATGCATAACTCACAGTGAAACCATTGCTAGGAAACCAGAAAATGCTTCCCAATCCCTTCTTTGGAGAAACAAGGCAAGGCTTTTATTGCCAGGGCTGGATGTCACTAATTTGCAAAAAAATTACTAGGAACTTTGAAAACAATTCTGAAATGCTTACAGTTTCATGATGGAGTCATCTTGGAAAAGGTCATTGGTAATGCTGCTATAATTATATCTTTCATTAATTTTTTAAATACACAATAACTTACAAATGCAGTATATACTGACTGGATAACCTTGTACAGAAACTATTTAAAAGGTTTTTTACATTTATACAATGTTCTCTTGTCAAATTGCATTGCTTTTGCCTTATCATTCCTTGCATTGTTGATAGTTGTGCTTTTTATGTAATTCAATACTGCTCATTCCTGACAGGTCAACAGAATGAATTGAGGGTCACAAAATAACAACTCATCCACCTCTGGTCCACAGATTCAATCCCTGCCCCTGCCTAGGGTATGAGAAATAGATCTTCTCAAGTAATAGCTCCTGTATTGCTCACAGGAAAGGCATCAGCTGTATCCATCTGGATCTATCCCTGCTGGCAGTTTCAGACAAGCTGCCCAAGCATGGAAATAGAAATGTCTTCCAATGCCCAAATCGAGTCCCCTTCTATCATTTCTGAAGTAAACTGGCAAAACATTATATGGAGCAAGCATACATTGAAGCTGTCTGTACTTGGCTGGTCTGATCTGGATATAGATGGAGAACTTTTACCTTCACTAGTCAGCCTAGCTCCTTTGCATGTAATGGGAGATAACGGTCAAAGTCTCTGGTAACGCCTCCTGTCCTCAGCTACGCCCATCAGTGAGACAGATGACCGAAGATACAAAGAAAGGAAGCAGCTGAGGTCATGTTCAGTACACAAAACCTCAAATGTACCCTCCTTATTGAAGCATTTTTCCTTCACTGGACATCAGCAAGGCGAGAGAGATGAAAAGGTACCTCACTTTGCTTCTCACAAAGTACTCTGAGGGCCTCCGAATTCAGATTTTAACAAGATTAAGCCCTACAGAATAGACTGTTTTAAGCATTTTGAATATCTAAAAATAAAATAAAAGCAAAAAATATAAATATACTTAAGAGACAGCACCTTTTGAGATGAACTACACAAGCAGATGGATGGATCAACAGAAAACTAGAAAGAAAGAGAGCCAAATGTATACTTTAATTGATAATACTGAAGGAAAAGCTAATTGCAGTGTCATCATAAATAGACTGTTTCATTTAGGAAAGCCTGAAACCAACCTTGCTTTTTTTCCCCTTTTATTGTAAAGGAAAAATGTTTGCAGAGGAAGTGTCTTAGCAAGCAATAAAACCCCCCAATAGTAAAATCACCCACACCAGTAAATATTTCAGCTGACCTGAATCTGTGCTTTTGCTGTGTGAATGGAGAGAGGGAGAAAGTAAAGCAAGATTGCCCTCTGATTCCAGTTAAAATCCCTCTTTATTTACATCTGTGCCTCTAACAGGTAGTGCCAGAAGTAGCTATTTAATGGGCGGACCCAAGAAGTGCTATGAAGCACAATCTGGAAGAACCACCTCCTGGCAGGGAAACAAATGTGTTGGTTTTTTTCTAGTCCCCTGGAGGGAATGAAGTTATCTGAGCAAAACCAGGGGGAGCCCCAGATTTGGGCAATCACAGCTGCAGGAGCACTGAGGGGTTAATTCACCATAACTGAAGGTGCTTACTCTCTCTTTGATGTCCAGCAAAGAGAAGCACATGTTGCTACTGCTGAAATTTTAAGAGCTAACCAAGTATCCAAGGCCAAGGCCCTTCCCAGCAAGGATCACCAATGTGGTTTCACGAGCAGGGCTTGGTCAATGCCACCCGCAACATAGTGGCATAGCACAGACATAGTGTTAGCATAGTTAGCATAGTGTTAGCATAGTTATGCCATATAGTGGCATAGCACGACATAGTGGCATAGCATAGCTTGTAGAGAGTTCCTCTCTACAAGCATCTAGGATAGGTATCAGATGGGCTGACCCCCAGTCACTCAGGATAGGTCTGTGCAGCATCAGCTTGGACCGATCAGTGCAAAAGTCAAGGACCAAAGCTATTCAAATTTGGCTGGTCTGCTCTCAGGAACTCTAAAGCCATTTAACTTTTGTGTATGATGCGTAGATGTGAACCTGAGAGGTAAAGCCTGCATATGTCTAAGCTCTGCATTTCCATTCCTGTGGCTCTTGGCAAGCCTGGATAATAAAGCTCTTCTGTGAGTCCTATTCTGGCACCTATACAACCACCACTGAGATTGAGCTAAGAAGCCTAGCCAGATCTGAGTTGGGCTTTGCTGCTGGTTATTGTACTTTATAACCCAGTGGTCCATGCTCCAGGAGAACTGATTAGTTCAGCATCAACATGGCATGAATACATGGAGGCAACACAAACCAGTCACTGCGATTTCCTCTGATCCAGAGCGCTGAGTAACATAGACCAGAGGTGGGGGGATGGCCTAACAGAAAGAGCCAAAATCCAGCCAAACATATTAGGTCTAACTGAGAATCAACTGTGTCCCTGTACAAGGTTCTCTCACTTCCATAATTGCCTTGATTTGGTTTGAATTTTTCTCTCCACTATCCAGGCTACCCTGGTCCTACATTACCTGGGAAAAGGGTGAACCTATGCTAGAGATCCTGGCTCAGTGCACACACTTAGAGAAGTACTTGGTACATAAATGTACGTCCATCACTTGTTGACATTTATAGCTTTTGAGACAATAAAAGAAAATGCTGACGATTGCAAACAAAAAAAAGAGGGCCTTTTATGAAACCTGGATCTGAAGCCATCTGTGTGTAAGAAAGTAGCAGTAAAGCAAGACTAGCTCCTATGTGCAGGCTGAGCTGTTAGGGCCAAAAACACACAAGCAGCGATGGAACAGTTGCAAGTTGTGCCAGCGGGGCTAGGTTTTATGAATGGAGAGAGATGAGATATTTCTCCATGAATTAAACATAAATCATGACTGTAGAGAAAACCAAATGGGCTGTGTAACCTCCTGATTGTTTTTTATTAGGGTTTAGATGGAATTAGCGTTAAAGGAGGTCACTGGTTACAGGGAAATTGGATGGAAAGGGACTGAGACAAGGAAGCAGAACCTAATTGAAAGAGACGCAGATCAGCAATTAGGGAGAGTGGAAGAGGGAGAGTGAGAGTTATACTGTCTCATGACTGGCAAGATGATGCAGGGAGCAAGAGACTGGAAACAAAGGAAACATAAAAGATGAAAGATGACACTGGAAAGGCAGGCAATTGCCAACAAAAAACACTGTCTAATTTTTTTCCTAAACAAAAATATGGTCTTTAAGAGCCACTTTGGAGCTTTTAATTCAGTTGCTTTTGGCTGACCTGTTAACTAGGAACAGTAGCCTGAGGGCAACTGGGTGATGGTTCAGGGCTGCTGTACTTCTGTCTGTGGATAGAAAGAGAGTAAGAAAAATGGCATTTTTTTCTAGAAAGAGGAGATGCATTTTGTTCCAAATAAAATATACCATCCCTTTGGATCTAGATTTTCAGCTGCTGCAAATTAGTGTAATTCCCATAGATCATCTCAGATATAACACCTTGTTCTACTGCTACTATTCAGAGGGAGAAAAAACAGCAGCAGTGAAACTACCAAGAATATACCAACAGCAGACAGCAGCTTGCATGATGACAAATTTGTTCAAGAAAATCTTGGTCTGTATTCTGTTTCCCAAGGGGAAGGGTCAAATGAGAATTTCACAGAATTTCTCATGCAGATGAAATCTGAAGGAAGTGGTTTATTTCCACCTCCAAGTGAAACTGAATGTCATGACATGGAGATTTTCCACAGAAGAGAAATTCAAAGTGTTGGCCAGATTCACTGACTCGCAATCCATATCAAACTAGTCATGGAAAGCTGCACCACTGTCAAATTCCAGGTCAGAAGGGATGGATGGGGCAGGGAAAGAGTTTCTATGAATACAGAGAAAAACCAAAATCTTGCAATAAAAATACTGCAGTACAATCATGGCAGACCCTTTTCACTCAGCTTTGGAAAACAGGGATTATTCATCAGTTCAATGGACACTTCCTTCAAAGTGCCAGCAGAAGAGGAAAACCACTGCAAATGACATGGTACAGCATGATCTTTTAGTTAGCAAGTAATGCCAAGTGCAATTAGTAAGTAATCTGCAGAACGTATAATTACAAAGCAGCCCTACAGCTTGGGCTTGATTTCTCCATTAGCTGCACAAATAATGCACAAGGCAATGGGGGAGACAGGGATTTTTTTTTAAATACAAAGTGCTATCAAAATAAGAACTTACTGAATGACAAACCAAACCTTTTGAAATCTGGTCTCTAAAAAATTTATTGCCAATGTTCCCAAACCACTTTACATGACAATTGCTTCAAAAGAAATCCCAGCAACATGAAAGGGAGTGTGAGACACCTGAGAAGGGGTATGGGAAAGCACGTTAATTTTTAATGCTGTTTTTCAGAAGTGTTCTCTCTCTTCTTCAAGGCACTCATGAAAGACAACCAGTTTCTGACAGCTTTGAAACCTGAAGATGCTGCCTCCCTCTTCTAGAAAATATACTGGCAGGTATCAGCAATCTGAGTGTTTCCTCCACTAACACGTCTGCGGTCCCAACAGACGCAGGTGCTGCCCCTTTGCCAGAAGCTGGATAACAGCATGTTCAGTCATTGCAATCTTTCATCCTATGAATCAGCAGATTTCTAACCGGAGATGTCCAACACGAATGTGGAAGCCATTGCTCAGAACATGTAAGCTCCAAACACACGTGACAGGGACAGTTTGTGGTGGATCAGGGTGACAAGCTTTGCCTGGCACAGGGTATCAGAGAGAAGGCGGCTCAGAAGAGGCAATGAGATCTGTACTTGGCTGGGCAACAGTGTGGGGAGGTGGCTGACCAGTTATAGCAGGGGAATTTTCACAGGTTTGGGTCAAAGGGATCATGAAACAAGAAAGCCATGTACAGTGATCAAATGAAGACAAGCTCTCCTTAGGAATAAAGGCTTCTAGCACTACCTGAACTATGTGAGATGCCTCAAACTATAGTATGGCTGCTCTGGAGACCTGCTCTCCACCACTCACTGTAGCCTAATGACGAAAAATCTGTTAGAGTGCACTCTGCAGCCAACCCAGCGCTGAGCCTTCCCAGCTCCCAGAAAGCTGGTGCGCTCTGCTCTGTGCAGGATCAGGGCCAGGCTGAGCTGAAAAGGTGCTGAGGCCATATGGTTTCTCAGTCCCCCAAGGGCTGGTGGGATCAGGGCACCAGAATATTTCATGGCTTGCTCTAATGGAAAGGTGAAAGACTCTGAGGAAACGTACGTGTGCACAGCACCCTACCCCTTGCTGTGCACCCACACCAGGCCTGAGTGTTTTGTACAGCCCAGCCCAGCCCAGCTGCTAGCAGGAGGACAGCACAGGACCCATAATCCATCTGTCCTTACTTAAAAGCACAAGGAACAAAACACATTAGCCTCTAGATGAGAATATCTGGACTGTATTGTCATCAGGCAACCCTTGACCTTTTACTTAGGGAAAAGAAATCATGTATCAGCCTGCTGCTCATTCTGGCTCCTTCTGTAAGGGCTTTTTTTATTCACTTCAGTGAATAAAAGGCTCCAGTCAGCACACCTTTTTCTAGCCCTCCACCCTGCACGTGCTTACCTCTCCATCCACCTTGTCTGAGCATCACAGACATGACTCAGGATCTCCTTCCGCCTAAGGAATGGGAAAAGTCTGCACAGTGGGGTACTCATCTGGGACTCAGGAGACCTGTTTTAATGCCAAGCTTTCCCCATAACAGCCTGCTGAGTGACCGACCATGGGCACGTCCCTTGTTCTGCCTCAGTTTCCCTACCTGTGGAATACAACTAACGACGTTGATTTCTTTAGCATAATATTTGATCTACTGTCCGTAAATAGCATTTCATTCCAATGAGAGTAATGTTTGCCCCAGAAAGCCAAAGACAGACAATACATGCCACAGAGCCCAATGCCTTCTCCATGTGTTATAGCTTCTGCCAGGAATCTTCCGAGTACATGGCACAACTGCTGGGAACTGATCTCACGTCACAGACATCCTCTTCCTAAGGCCCAATAAATCACACGACGCTGTCTGAGAAAGATTACTCTAAGCAGATGTTCTCATCACCTGATTTGTCTATTCAGGTGCCACAGAAAGACCTTAGCTCATACTGCAAGTACCAGCAGCACAAGCAATATTGTGCCTCTGTGGGCTGTTCAGGTGAATTCATGCAGCAATCCAAAGGCTAACAAATAGAGTACTCCTCTGGCAGGGAGGGAGATGGGAGGAGGAAGTGACACTGATTAATCTGTGATCGTTAATAATGTTTTTAAGTCTTGCAAACGAAGATAATGATATGGGTAATCAACTGACTTACTCCAGGCTATAAACTGATCATCTGCTGGGATAAAATGGGAATTCCTATAACACACATTTTCTTGTCCATTGCAAAGTCACTTGATGGCATTAGCAGATTGATCATTTTCTTGCAAAGTCCCAGCTATTCATTACTTCTAGAAGGTTTTGAAATTAGATCAGATGATACTAGAATGCAGCTCACTATAGCAAATGCCAATATCCTCTCAATCATTTTCGTTTCCTAACTTAATAACTATATTTGCAATTTTTGTTCTCAGATCAAGTTCTAAATTTTACTTTTCTTTCTGTGTGCAGTCATTATTTTCACAGATTCATTTTAATTCAGGGATCCTATTCTGAAGAGTCCTTATGTAGGTTTACACGCTGCAGTTTGCACAGCCCCATGAGTGAGGACAGTGCAATGAACTCACAAGGACACATCAGAGTAAAACCCATAGCCAATAATAAAGCTGGTCGCACCACAAACAGATATTGCAATAATCATGAAAAGAAAGGAAAACGGAAATGTGAGATAAAACCACAATGGGGACAACAATTAAAACCTACCAGTCCTTTCTAGGTATCTAATGGTACCTATGCAACTTGGATAAACCAGGTTTTGAAATCTGCCCTCCAGTCTCTCAAAAAACCCACAGTTTTGGTAGGCCTGAGAGAATGCAGAGGCTGGCTGGTCAGCTCTGGTTCCCAAAAGAAGTGAAGATAAATAAGGATAGAGTTCAGAATCCTTCACCACAACAGCCTCTGTACATGATCCCTTCTGTTGTTTTCTGCTCTGGAAGCTGCAAGTCGGATTTAACTTTCTACAGACCTCTGGTGAAATCTTTCCTCCAGATTCCCTCTTCATGAAATCCTCTGTTGAGTTCAGCAGCAGCAGCAGAAGTTGCAGAAGAAAATCTGTCTTTTTTTTTTTTTTTTTCCAGACAGCTTCTTTCTCTTTTTCTCAAGCAGATTGAAGTGAAAAGAGACCAGATTGATGGCAGGAGAGTTTTAGGGCCTCTGCTGAGCCACAGGAATTCAGGAACACTGTGTCTGTGTCTTTTCTTTATGTACGTTGGACAAGAACCTCAATTCCTTCTAGGAAAAACAATCTCCTGGTGTTTCTGCCACCCACTCACCTCTTCTCTCATTTGCTGAGATTGCTAGCACAGGTGCCAGCTATGGAGGGTGAAGGCTGGCCCAGCAGGGAGAAGGCCAGCTCCTCTGACCGCATCCCAGCAAAGGCACTATTTTCCATCACCTCTCTGTTTTCACCTTACTTTTCTCAGCACAGCCACTCAGAGGTGGCAGATCCGCAGCTCCCTACCCCAAAGCAAAGGGGCAGAATCTTTCAAGGACATTGTGTCAGCTTGTAATTTTCTTTCCTGTATCAGCTTTTAAATGTGACAGCAAGACTTGAGCAGAAGGCAGTGAATATTGCCTTGCTTAAAGAGGAAAGATGATAATCACCTTATCAGAAAGTGACAGGAAAATGACTCTTGGCTCCCATGTAATTTTGAACTCAGTGGGAGCTTGGACCTGGGAGCTGTTGCCCCTCTCTCATACTCAATCTGCTGAATCTCTGCTGAGTGCTAATCAGAATCTGTCCACATTGCCTTCATACCTGTACATGCTTTGCTGATGTCTTCCACAAGTCAGTCAGTTCTTCAGAATAAGAGTTAACTCATGGAACTCCTGGCCACATGATAACGTGACTGCTAAATTTTTAAAGGGATTTAGGGGAAAAAAACCTCAAAAAACAAAAAATCATGAATGTCTTAAGAAATACAAATAATACTATATTTGACCAAGGAAGTCCCTTATTTGCAAATCTCTGTAAATGAGAAAAGTGTACAAGGGAATAATTTTTTTTTTTTTAATATACCTTTTTTAGCATCCTCTACTTGCCACTGTTGGAGTGTGGAACTGAGCTAGAGGGACCTCTGGTCTGACTCAGTATGGCCTGTGCTCTTAATGCTCTCTTTCTCACCTCAAACCTCTCCTGGCCTCCATCTCACCTTTTCCAACATTTCTCAATTACTTATTCATTCTGCCCCACTCTTCTGCCACCCAGTGATGGATTGCCAGTAATTTTATGGGTCTCCTGGAAAAAAAATGCTCTCACTTCATCTCTGGTAAAGCTGCATGGCCATGTAAACGAGAAGGTGTTAGAAAGGGCCAGGGCTCGTAACCTATTCATTTACAACCAGGAACATTTTCTAACATACACATAACCAAGGGCAGCAGTCACAGCGATGTTGGCAGACCAGCTTGTATTAAATCCTCTCGCTGAAAACGTTAATGCTCAATGATGCATACACAGATAGATACGGATCATTAAGTATACATACATAGAAACACATATATACACACACGGGTGTGTCTACATAAATATATACTTATCAGCACAGACAAACTTAATGATCCCCAACGATAAATGAGTGTCTGCACACACACATGTATAATGAGTCTACTAAAATGACAGCAAAGCTCTGCAGGGCTGTGAAGCAAAAAGGTTATTTCTCTTTATGCAGGTTTGGAGAGGTGCTTAGCACAGGAGATGAAGTGGCAGGGATAATAATTACGAGTCAGAGCTGGAACAACATAAAGCCCTTCTCTGGACTCACAAAAACATCTTGTCTCCAATTTGAATGGTACAGACTCTCTTGAGCAAATACTGCTTCTGTTTGGATATATCACAATCAACTAGAAGGGGAATACAATCTGATTCCTTTCCCGTGGTGGACAACCTTAGGGAAGTAACATTCTGTGCCTATGGCTTGTCAACACAGAAATGTTAGATCTGACCCATTAGAATGTGAAATCATTAAAAGATATACTACTAGCAAGTGAGGGCTACAGGACAGAAGTTATAAAACTGTAGATTTCAAAAAGACTAGTGCTTTCTAGGCACTCATTGGCTCACCTAAGACCGTGCCTAACCCATTGCCCTTACGCATTTGAGTTTATTTTCCTAAAGGACCCTTTGTTTTCTACAGCTGCTTTCCTCACACCTGCACCAAACACTGCAATGTGCTTTGGTACACATCTCTCAAAGTGCTGTGACACTACGGGAGCTGAACTGACCATCTTGTCAGATGAGATGAGTGTCAAAACAACAATGAAAGGAACTGCAGAAGTGGATGATCAGCGAGGAATGGAGGAAGGGAGAGTGGATTCACCTTGGTTAGGCAGTAGCTCCAGGTTAGACCAGCTCACAGAGTCTCGTGGTACTTCCCTGTGTGTCACAAAACTACATTCTTAGCAGAGCCCACTTAGCTATGCTTGTAAGTAAATAATTCATTCTTGCACCCTTATAGCCACATGAAATAACAAAATCATAGAATAATTTACATTGGAACAGACCTCTGCAAGACTTCTTGTCCAATTCCCCACTAAAAGCAGCTCCCAGTTCAAAGTACACTAAGATATTCAGAATCGTATAATGTCCCTACATGCAAATCTACAGATTTTACCATACTGGTAAGTTCTTTAGGACTGTCTTAGGACACATATACACAGCACAAAGCACAGAAGATCCAAAAAGCCTAGGATGCTCATACAATACAGACAGATACTGCAACTGCTCACAGAACAGCCAGGAAGTGGTATGAAATTCTGTGCTAAAACTCTTGCTGCTTCCTACAGCCCAGAGAGCCCACTCACAGGGTGTGCCACAAAATGAAGGTTGGGAATAATAGTCATTCTACTGATATACTGATTTTAATAAGATAGTATTATGCTAATATTGTTAATAATGCAATATGTTAATAATAGTTGGAGTGTAATGACTATTTAATACAAATTCCCCTCAGATTATTATTTTTTGGAAGTAGTTGAACACAGACCACTTTGATGCAAATCAATGGAAGAAATTTTCCCTAACAGGAATCATCCAAGACTGCTAGATGAAATATTTGCATTTTCCAGGATGAAAGACAAATCTTTAAAAGCCACTAACCTACCCAGTTTGGTGGTACACAAACATGAGCGCAGTCTTGGTCTCTCTGCCTCAGCCCTGCCTGCTACTCTAAGAGCTCCCACTGATCCCATCCTGAGCTGGGGTATGCTGGGCCCAAACTGGTGTGCTCCTCTCGTCAGCTTCTTGAAATAATTGGGATTTCTACCTGCAAACACAAATTCCACGTATCTCCAGACACCATGTGTTACATTGGTTCAGAGAATGGCTAGTAGCAATAGAAATGCATTGATTTCTTCTCAGCCAAAGCTTCCACAAGCTCAGCATGATCCTACACTGCCCTTATAGATCAGTTCACTAAAATTCTCATTGTGAGAAATACCTAAGTGATCTGCATAGAAATGGTTTGCATACGGGCTTTATAAACGGTCCCGTTCCTCCTCAGTTCCTTTAACACTGTGGATAGGAATTTCTCTAAACATTTATGGCAAGTATCATGTGAAATTTCTTTGTATGGCTTTTACAAACTATTAAGAATAGTTTTAAAAATTGCTAGTGATGACAGTAATAATAAAAACAATACCAATAACAATAGCAATAATAATAATACGCCTCCAAAGATTTCAGAAGAAAAAGAGTCAGCTCTCAACAAAGCTGATACACAATATTCAGCAAGATAACTCACTTCCTACAGTCTCCATCAGAAGACTACAGAGATATAAGTAACAATAACCTTTGATTTAAAATGCATCTTTCATCTCAAAAGAAAACTGCATTGATTTATAAAGTAAATGGGCTAAATCCACATCTAGTTGAAACTGATTAGCTCCATTGATTTCAATGAAGGTGCTGATGTGCAGATTTATTTGAGCTCAGATTTGTCTCTCTGCGTGTGTGTGTCTGCATGTGTGTGTAGTTGGAAAGCGATACACATTGCGCATTGCACAAAAAATTTCACAGAAAAACACCATATTAACCAACATAGAAAGTGACATACTATTGCTGCATTTGCAAAAAAAAGCATAGAGTGAACAGAATGCAGGGTCTAATCTTTAGGTGGGGACTGGCATATATTTCCCCAACAGGATACTCACGGCAGTCTTGTGAAAAGGTTCACAGGTATATCATATGCTGTTGTGTTTTGCTCCTTGAAAAAATAGGGGCAATATTTGCAGATAGCAGGGCAGCAGATGCACAGATATATTCTTCTACACAAACAAGTACTCCACTTTTATGAAGAAAAAGCGAAAGCCAAGGCATGGTTTTGGAGTAAAGGAAAAAATAGCAACCCTACCAGAACTGATACAACCTCTACTCTGATAAAAATCTCAACAGCTGTCTGTGACATAGACACGGAGGCTGCCTCATTCTGTCCCAGCACTGCTTAGGAAACAAACTTAAGTGTGCAGCTCCTATGCTTTATAGGCATAAAGGATAACTGTAATTACTTAGCCTGGCCTTCCTAGGACACTTTAGCACAGAAGATATAGATGGGCTATACAGGAGCTGGCTACACCTTCCTGATCCTCCCAAGACTACAGCACCAAGACACTTCATCTGTCACGGCATAGGTGGCAAAGAAGCCAGCTCAAATAACCCTTTGCAAGAAGATTTTCCCCCAGCCCCTTTCTTGCAGCTAAGGTGAGCTCCGCTGCAGGTACAGACCACTCCTCACCACATAGTCACTTCTGTTTGTGTAAGGCTGATGTAGGTCTTGTTTCTGAAAGGCATACCAACACAAATCATGCAACCCAGTTGGAATAAATTCAAATAACTAAGAGAAATGCCCAAGACACACAACTGTTATCTGATCCAAGCTTCCTCAGAAACTGGTGACAAGCATACCCAGCAGTCTACTCTCAGTCTGTCACTACCTGTGACACCAGCAATGAAATCCACCTACGCATTTCTGCCACATAAGTAGGCAGATGGACTGAAGCCTAGAAGAAAATATACTGGGCTTGAATCTCTTTCTCTTGCAAGTAGGGAAAAGCTGCAGGAACTTCAGGTGCAGGTGCAGAAAGCAGGAAAAGCAAAACAACTTCAAGGTGAAATTTATAGTATAACTCCTGCCTCTGAGTTGGAGTGCTGCAACAGTGTCTGATATGATTAACCAATGTACTCCTTAATGCTACTGCTGATATGTTTTGCAGAAGTGCCTCAGTATAAGGCATCTTAGCCGCCTCGCTTTCTGATCCTTTTCAGAAAGCTGTTCCAGCCAGCTCAGAGAAAATACAGGTAAGAAGGCATCTCTGCAAGCAACAAAGGCAGCGCATCTAGTCCTTGCTTTGTTCAGAATTCCAGAACAGAGTGCTGCAATCTGCTTTGTGCAAGAGGCCAGATGACTCTTTGAAGATGCCTTTGAACTTAAAATGTTCCCTCTCTCCCCTGGTTGTTAAACTCGGATCCTGGCCTGTTCTTGGGCCAACACTACTCTACCAATTCCACCAGCCTTACCCCACATTTCAGCACTCTTGGGAGGAGGACGGTCCAAGCACCTTCAGTGCCAGCCCAGGCTCTTCCTTCTGGAATAGGTGAATCATAGCATACTACACCCCAGACCAGGAAAGATGCTGAGCTCAGCTCTGCATATGCACACTGAGAACACCTTTAGCTTCAGCTAAAACCAGATGTACAGCCCACAATGCAGGTAGCAAGCAACGAGGTTTGGGGATATTCATACCCAGCAGCAATCTCAAAAGACAGTCAAGCTGCACAACTGGAGCAAGTACGGAACTGACATTAGGTGCAACCATACAGATCTCTGGCCTCTGAAGAGCACTGCAGTCCCTGGGCCATCAGATCCAAGGAACACAATCTCAGCAGTATTTATGAGAAGGGACCTCGGATGTCACTAGTCCAAGCTCTTACTCCAAAGACAGACTGTCGCCAACTATAGATCAGGGCACATGTGGCTTCATCTAGCCAAGGCTTGAGAACTTCCAGGGATGGTGATGCCACATCTTCTCTGTAACCTGACCAGAGATACACCACCCCCCAGAGAAGCAGATTTTCCTACTGTCCTATCTGAACTCCCAAGCTACAGCTTGGGACCATGTCTCCTTGTTATACCCCCTGCCACTACTGGGAAGAGTTTGGCTCCATCATCTGTTTGCCACGTGATGCATGGACACTCCACCTGGGTCTGTGACCATCAGCAAAAACCATGAAACAGCACCATGCCTTCATGTAACACTACATGTGTAGCTACACAATGCTGCACTGCACACCATGAAGTTCACCATTGTCATGGTTCAACCCCAGTCAGCAACCAAGCACCCACAGCCACTTGTTCACCCTCTCCCCGCAGTGGGATGAGGTAGATAATCAGGAAAAAAAAAGGAAACTCTGTGGATTGAGATAAAGACAGTTTAATAGGACAGCAAAGGAAGAGAAAATAATAATAATAATAATGATAAAAGAATATACAAAACAAGTGATGCACAATGCAATTGCTCACCACCTGCTGACCAATGCCCAGCCAGTCCCCGAGCAGCAATTGTTGCTCCCTGGCCAACTCCCCCAGTTTATATACCGAGCATGACGTCATAAGGTATGGAATAGCCCTTTGGCCAGTGTGGGTCAGCTGTCCTGGCTGTGCCCCCTCCCAGCTTCTTGTGCACTCGGCAGAGCATGGGAAGCTGAAAAGTCCTTGACTAGTATAAGCACTGCTTAGCAACACCTAAAACATCAGCATGTTATCAACATGATTCTCATACTAAATCCAAAACACAGCACTATAGCAGCTACTAGGAAGAAAATTAACTCTATCCCAGCCAAAATTAGGACAACCATGCACTTGGGGATCTCCATGCACCCCTTCTGCAATCACGTTTTAGAAAAAGTTAAGAGCTGCTATACTTACGTCATTATCTGGGTCTCTATGCCAGGGTCTACAAGGGATCCATCCACAAAAAGTGGTGTTGATGTGAAACTGTATTTACTCCAGGATCTTCCCTCATCAAAACTCACCCTGGGATAGAAGCAGACAAGATTTACACACATAAAAAGACTTACTCTGAGCAACCGCAGCAATTAAATGTTGGCTAAGGTCTGCAAGCTCCAGCAGCTAGATTTATAGACAAGCACCAATCTTTGCCATTTCCCAGCCCACTAATTCATGCTCTTGGTGTACTTTGAAAGATCAAAGCCTTAGAGGGTATAAACACCGGCAATAAGAACATGGATATACTTGATCCAGCTGTACATCAGACTTCAAGGGATCAAGGGATCAAGGCGTCTTTCTGGATCTACAATAGCACCTGGCATGAGACAGCACTTGGAGCGTAAGCAGCCCTGGCCTGAATGCATGAAAATTGCTGTCAACACCACGGGATATTTCGACCCATGCATGCATCAATGCCATTACGGCTTTAGCTACAATCTCTCTAGCCCTATTAATACTTCTTTGCATGCCATCTTAGAGGTGGTCTCCATTTTACAGAGAGGTGGAGGAAGGAGGCCAAACTGAGCCACTGTCAGTGGTCAGTCTGTGTGCCCTTTGCCTGTTACATTTGTACAACAAAGTTGTATGCTGGTTAAAATTAAAGCATTTCCCTTCTTAGAGGCTGAGAGTGTTCACAGTCAGTGACAAGCTAGGGTAATTCAGTGGCTTTTGATCATCTGTCCCTACCCACAATCACCGTGTGCCTTACTTTCTGTTATTATCAAAGAGCACGTGTACCCTAACCCAGCTGACAGAGTCTTGGTTGAATCAGAGTTAGTACAACAAGCTTCTAGATTAGCAGAGGGTTAGCAAACCCTGCTCTCAGCTATACCCCAGCAACCTCTCTATCTCTGATAACTACAAAGGAGTAGGTGAATGAACAGTCTAAGTGACCATACCAGCAGACAGACTAGGTCAGAACTCTGGTGGCCTATGCATTAGTGTCCCTTCCCTGCCTCCCCTCACCCCATCCATGGCCTAGGAGCCCCATTGACACCATAGGAGTGCCAGGCTCCAGCTCTGCCAAAGCCCTGTTCAGCCATGGAGCTGACATGCAGGCTGATGTCCCAGCCTGGCCTCAGCCTGTCCCTGTCACCTGTGAGGTGCCTGATGCCCAGGGCTTAGGCTGCCCCGCTCCTGGCTGGGGTGGTGGGATGGTCCCTGGCTGCGAGATCCTGCCTGGCTGTCCCAGGGACCTTGGGCAGCTCCTGGCTTCCCAGCCCTCAGGGAGCTACCAGCCCTGGCATCACCCTGATAGTCTGTGCCCACGACAGTGCAGAAAATAGTGCAGAGGAGGGTGTGCACACCCAGCTGCTACTGCAGCAGGAAAGACAGGCAACCTGCAGACTGTCAGCATCCAGCTCCCAGAGCTGCTGCTCATAAACAGTTCTGAAAGCATCTAAGTTTCTCTCTGCCCCCAGACTCTCCAAACAACTGCTCCTGCACAATTTCTGCCCAGAATTTCAGCTCCAAATTAGACCAGCAAAGGAAGAATAAACAGAGAAGCACAAAGGTTTATTGGCTGTAAAATTATTTGATCCTGTCCCAGCAGGGTCATTGCAGAGTTCTCTGTAATTCTGCGAGGTACCTGGGCTGTGAAAGCTGACAGATTTCTCTCCATGGACATTACCAAAGAGACAATAATGGCACAGACTACATCTTTGAATAGCAGGAAACACTTCTCATTTTAAAGTGAGCATAAAAAAGAAGTTTGCCTTATTTTCCAGATGAGGAGAGTTTGGGAGGGATGCACGTGTGTGTGTGTGTGCACATGCATCCAAGCACCTGGATTTGTCTGAGAGGGTCTTGCTGGAAACTGAATCCTCCCCACTCCAAGTAGGTAGCATCAGGGACACTATCTGAGATGCCACCAAAGAACCAGGAGGCCAGTGTAATAGTATTACAAACAATGGGTTACACCAACCTCAGATCTCTAGTGTGGAAAGCCAAGGCTTGCAGTCACCATTTCCTAAGTATCTGCCTCTCACAGCACCTAGCAAAACACTTTCACCTGACTTACAATGTATATCTGCCAGAATAGGAAGCTGACTATAGACCAAAGACAGAAAGCTGGGAGTACAACAGCATGCAAAAAGCTTATCTGCCCCAAATCTATTTATTTAAATGTATGTATCTTCCCATACACCTGTGCATTTGTATGCTGTTCTACTTGCATGCTTATCTATCTAAATAGCATTTCAATTTCTGAGGAACAGCATGCTTCATTAGCTTAGCTAAAGTTCTCTTGGCTTTTCAACTATCCACCTCTCTTTTCTCCAGGATGAAACTTACTGTACAATGTCTCAAACCGAGAACTAATAGATGTACATGCACCCTTTAATCTATTCCACTCCTGCCCATAAAACAGGTGCCTACTGAGGCAATATGAAGCAAATTCCGAAGTCCCTAAGGGTACAATTTTGGAGGAAACCTGTTGGAGCTTATTGATAACAGCTCTAAATCACTGCTCATTTAATAGAGTGGGTGGGGCACTTATAGTAGTGCATGTGCCATTTCATGAGACTTAGTAGAAAGGGAGAACATCTGAAAGGAACCTCTGCAAAGCAGACAAAGGTGAACTGGGCTCTCAGCTCCTATGGTCAGGCTACACAGGTCAACCTGTGACCAAAACTTTCCCAACATCTAAGTACAGGCACATGTACATAATGTGCTTTTTAAATCCAAAGAGCCTTCACAAGATAAGACACAATTAAAACAGTTGCACCTGGGTTGAAGAATACAGTCATAAATGGTTAATACATGACTTACAGCTCTTTCAGTAAGTGGCTCACCTTTCTTCCAGAGCTCAACTTGCCACAGCCTGATGTACCTACTGCTGGTGACACCTACGCTTGGCTAACACACAATTCTCCTGCCTTGGCTCATACTTGGTTTGGTCTAAAGACTTGGACATCAAGACTTGGAGTCTTGATATCCTCTTTCTTGAGGGCACGTCAGGTATAGTCATGACTGCTGAGTTACCTATCAGAGGTAAATGTTTCTAGTCACACAACAATGTATTCTAACTACAGACAGAAAGCTGAAGTCTGCTGGAAGCACCACTATGGGTCGGCCCTGTTACTATGCTCCTCTATATGTCCAGTTATGGAGGCTGTTGGCAAGAGGATGCTGGCCTAGCCTCACCCCCGGCCCTGACTCAGTACAGCTACATATATTATGTTATGACTGCAACAAGTTTTCTTGTGATAAAACAAACAACCTGTTTCCTGAACACGAGAAAGCAAGACAAAGATCGCACACTCATTTTGCATATAATGACTTGTTTGTAATCCCACACGGTGGCACAGACCTCTTAGAGAACACTTGGTCCCCCTATCTCAAGAAGATCCTAGAAAAATTACAAAGCCTTAGGAATATGAACCAATACATCCTGTGGTTAACAATCCACTATCACACCAAAACTAAAGCAGTCACTTCTTTAGCTCAGGTTGTAAAGAAATGTGCTCAAATGCAACATATTCAAACTTTAATAGAAATCTATGTTGCAGTCATCCCAGAGTTATCTGTCAGGACAGGAATATAAAGTCCAGAAGCTTTTCATATTAAAAAAGTAGTCATTAATGTTCTTAAGGTACATCTCTGGAACATTAGCTTGTGATGGGTAAAGACAGCCTGTCTTGAGGTCTCCAGCTTCTGAATGACTGTAATTTACTGTGATTTTGTACAATAATGACTTAGGTAGAGAAAACCTTAACACCTGTCGTGGTTTAACCCCAGTCAGCAACTAAGCACCACACAGCTGCTCACTCACCCTTCCCCACCCTCGGTGGGATGGGGGAGAGAATAGGGAAAAAAAGTAAAACCCAGAGGTTGAGATAAAGACAGTTTAATAGGACAGCAGAGGAAGAGAAAATAATAACAACAACAACAACAACAACAATAATAATAAAAGAACGTATAAAACAAGTGAAACACAATGCAATTGTCACCACCCGCTGACCGATGCCCAGCCCATCCCGAAGTAGCAATCATTGCTCCCCAGCCAACTCCCCCCAATTTATATACTGAGCATAACATCATATGGTATGGAATAGCCTTTTGGCCACTTTGGGTCAGCTGTCCTGGCGGTGCCCCCTCCCAGCTTCTTGTGCACCTGGCAGAGCATGGGAAGCTGAAAAGTCCTTGACTAGTATAAGCATTGCTTAGCAACAATGCAAACATCAGCGTGTTATCAACATTATTTTCATACGAAATCCAGAACACATCACTATACCAGCTACTAGGAAGAAAATTAACTCTATCCCAGCTGAAACCAGGAAAACACCTCATCACTGCTGCCAAACACCACAGCTTTCTTTTTCTATTTGACTGAAGGCCACATTTCCTGTTCTGCATGAAGAGCATCAGATAGACATGTGCTTAACACCATCAAGCTGAGAGATGACTCAGTCTTGCAGACAGGAACACAAAACTTGTCTCCGAAGGCTATTTCTAACTAATTCACTTGTAAACAACATTAGAAGCTGGGTAGGTCAGTCCATTAGCCATGCCCCTCTTTCACTCAAGACCAGAGACTGAAGGTGATGCTAATACACACATTTTTCTGTAAACAAGGTTAGTTCTGAATTTCAGAATGCCTCTGTCCAATGTTTAGCTGATGCAGGAGTGAGGGGGAAAAGGCTAAGGAGAGGATAATTTTGAGCAGTATCTTTAGTGCTTAGACTGTTATAACCCATTTATAGCAAAACAGTATCTTCAGCTGAGAAATCATTTTGCCCTATTCCACCTCCAACTCTATTCCGTTGCCACCACTGTATCTCTGGAAATTGATAGCAGCATCCTATGGGAGACAGAAACATTAGCAACATATCTCTGTTGTCCTTATCAACACCTACTGCCCTCTCCTCTCCCTCCCTTTATCTGTCTTACCAGTTTAATACCAAATTCTGTAAACAAAAAGCAGAAGTGAGGGACACATCCTCTCAGAAATACCTGAAGCACAAAGGGTGGCTTCTTACTCAGTATATATGTGTCTGTGGGAAAGAAACCCCACCTGAAGTCTCATAGTATGACTAGTGCAAAGAGTAATTCATACGTGTGTGGTTATGCATATAGCCATTATATTTATAAAATGGTACAATATTCATTATATTAACCAACAAAACCAAAATGATGGTAAAACACAGATAAGAATGATCTAATTTGCTCATTTTGTAGACACTAGCAGATGTTGACCAGGTCATGCAAGAGATACTAGCACCACTGTCAGCTTATCCCCATCAGGAAACCTTCTCAAAGCAACAAGTTTCCTTACCACATGTGCCGGATGGGCACTGACGTGTGTTTCATGGCCACTAGTGCCCCTCCCCAGTCCAGAAACCACACATTGTATTCCTCCTCGAAGATCTGCAAACAAATCAGGTACTGCATGAGTGCTCCACTCCACTGGGAAGGGAAGGCTTAGGAAAAGAACAATAGCAAAAGGCTCCATGCTATCCTTCGCTCTGCAAAACATACCTGTCTCCAGGAATTTCCACCATCAGAAGAGATGAACACACCAACGTCAGTGTAGGAAAGCTCAGAGCCAATATTGCCTGCAACACAAGCAAGTGTCAGACATTCTTGTATGGATGAAAACAGAACTGCATTTTTACAGGAAACCAAAAGTACTTGGCCTGACCAGTGCTTCTTTGCTGTTCTTGATTCTATTCTCATCTAAAAAAAACCACCATGGTCAGGTGGCAAGATTCATTTACAAGAGCTGTGCCATTTGAAAATTGACATTGGGGTGAAACAGTATTATCAGCTTATTTTCCCAACAGATAGCATTGCCCATAACTGCAAGCCACTAAAGGCAGGCTTATTCTAGCCATGGACCTACATACTTGAAAAACTGCATATGAAACCACACGCCCATTTGGTGCACACAAATCATCAGAATGGCAGCAGAATAGTGGCCACTGTCCCTGGCTACCAGATATTTCATTCCATACACATTTTCCTCTAAACTTGTACTCTTTTTGCTCTGGCTGGTGAGTTGCATCTCTGTGATCTGCCAGTCGTCATCAAGGGTAAGGCAATTACCTCTGTGTCTACTTCTTGTGTAAAGGAAAGCATCCAAAGGGAAGCTACTCATACGGCTGAGTTTAGAGGTGAAACCCAGACCCCACTGAAGCCCATGATTATGGGGCTAGAAAGCCTACTCAATATTCTGTCAAAATGCTCAAACACATAACTGATCTTAGAACCTGCAGTCAAATAAACAAAGCTTCTTCCTAGGTTTCCTAACCGTTTGCAATTAATGAGGAGTGTGATGTAATGAAATATAAGTTCCACTTGAAGGAAATCTTGTTTGTTTAGGTATGAACCTCACCTGGGGGCAGAAACGGTTCAGAGAATTAAGGTGGGTCAAATGACTTTGCAGCAGAGAGGTAGAGACAAGACCGAGCAGCATTCTAGGCAATATTGATCATTCTTGTTGACCTAGCTGTGCCAAATTGTGAGTTTAAACCTACTGGTTACCTGGTACGGTTCTTAATTTTAATCTTGTAATTTCCATTATGATGGAAACTGTTCTGCTGACAGCCTTATAGGGTGAACTACTCTGCCTTCACCATGCATTAGGGAAGGCATATGCCACACATCAAAGCAATGTAAAGAAAAGCTGAAACATCGACCACAACCAAACCTCTGAGCATCCACCAATAGTTGCAAGAAAGAGATGCTCAAAATCATAAAAACTTGCATGTGCCCTGAATAGACCTTATTAGCTTATTCGCCACACTGCCCTGAGGTCAGCATCTTGCTTCTGCTTCCAGAGTTTAAATTTCCACAAGCACCAGGCTCACTGAACAATGCAGGTCTGTTCTAAATTAATTTTTTCTCACCTTCCCACTTCCCAAAGCATCCAGTGGTTTAGGGAAAAGCTACCACAACCACCATATTGTGGTCAAACCCATGATTCTTTATTCAAAGCTTTACCCAGTGAGCCACTCTTATACCTTCCAAATGAGACTGTTTTTAAAGCAGGTGTAATTTGCATGGAAGGAAGGGAGAACTAATATTTTTTCTTCAAAAATAGCAAAGGGAGATGTGACACTCTTACACATCTGTAGCATCAACAAGAGCATAATAAAAACACACTAATGAAAATGTTAATTGAATTTCTGACATTTAATGCTGGAAAATGAGAAATTAAAACCCAGATGTGGGTTGACACGCTCCTGTCACCATCATGGAATCCAACTAGCCACACTGTTGTGACAACGCTGTTTCAAAAAATGAAGTTTCTGGCTCAGGGAGGCAGGACAATTCAAGAAAGGCTTTTCCATCAGTGCTCAGGATGTAGGAAATGTCACACTGTCCATCTACCTAATCTTATTCCCTGACACCAGCAAGAATGACCAACTGCTTTAGATGAATCACAGAATCACAGAATCATATAGGTTGGAAAAGACCTTTAAGATCATCGAGTCCAACCATAAACCTAACACTACCAAGACCACCACTATACCATGTCCCTAAGCACCTCAACCAAACGGCTTTTAAATACTTCCAGGGAAGGCGACTCAACCACTTCCCTGGGCAGCCTGTCCCAATGCTTGATAACGCTTTCAGTGAAGAAAAATTTCCTAATATCCAGTCTAGACCTCCCCTGGTGCAACTTGAGGCCATTTCCTCTTGTCCTATCACTTGTTACCTGGGAGAAGAGACCGACCCCCACCTCTCTACAACGTCCCTTCAGGCAGTTGTAGAGAGCCATAAGGTCTCCCCTCAGCCTCCTTTTCTCCAGGCTAAACAACCCCAGTTCCCTCAGCTGCTCCTCATAAGACTTGCACTCTAGACCCTTCACCAGCTTCGTTGCCCTTCTCTGGACACGTTCCAGCACCTCAATGTCTCTCTTGTAGTGGGGGGCCCAAAACTGAACACAGCATTTGAGGTGCGGCCTCACCAGTGCCAAGTACAGGGGCACGATCACTTCCCTAGTCCTGCTGGCCACACTATTTTTGATACAAGCCAGAATGTCATTGGCTTTCTTGGCCGCCTGGGCACACTGCTGGCTCATATTCAGCCAGCTGTCGACCAACACTCCCAGGTCCTTCTCTGCCTGGCAGCTTTCCAGCCACTCTTCCCCAAGCCTGTAGCGTTGCATGGGGTTGTTGTGACCCAAGTGCAGGACCTGTCACTTAGCCTTGTTAAACCTCATACAATTGGCCCCAGCCCATCGATCCAGCCTGTCCAGGTCCCTCTGTAGAGCCTTCCTACCCTCCAGCAGATCAACACTCCCACACAACTTGGTGTCATCTGCAAACTTACTGAGGGTGCACTTGATCCCTTCATCTAGATCATTGATAAAGATATTAAACAGGACTGGCTCCATGAAGGTACAAGAAAAACCTGTTATGGGCAACCATGTAGAAGAACAGTCTATAGGGACATCCAGGTTCACGAGGATAAATCTACTGTGTCAGTCCAAAGGTCTGTCTAGCCCAATGTCATGAGTAGAAATCCTCAAGAATTAGAAACTGACTTAAAGCCAGAAGTGTAAGTTTTGTATCATCATATTTTAAATATCAAAACTGGAAAACCAACTTTCCAAACAAGGATTTCCAGACTGTGGCAAGGAAAGAGAGTAAAAAAGTGAGATTCTGTTGCTATCACTTCTATCTGTCTGTTTTTCTGTGCAAACCTGCTCCATTATTTTCTTCATTCTCTCCATCTAGTTTCTTTCAGCCCCAAACACGGATTCAAACCCCACCAAACGTAACTAACTCCCAAACAAGTCAAGTGGATTTGGCAGCTGTACAATTAGATACTAAAACATAATTCTTCCCTTTGCAAGAATCTAACCTCTGCCCCCACATCAAGAGTCTGAGTTTCCCATCATTGCTGGAAATGTACCGCTGTAAATCAAAGAGTAAGACACAGAGAGTTTGAGCAGCCAGTGCCCGTGAGAATAAGTTGCAATGCTTATCCTGGAACACATTCGCCAACATGGTGAGATGTTCCTGTTGTTGTGAAACTGGTTAGTGGAAACAGCTGTGTATATTCCCAACAGGTTAAGCTTTTTATTGTACAAAGCAGTAAGGCAGAAATTATATTCTGCCTTTTAAAGGTTAATTGTTAGACTGGGAAAGCATTCATCCCATGCACTGGCAGCTTGAAAAGAACCTCATTTACTAACAATTTAGATCAATGCCTAGAATCTCACTGTCCTGCTGCCTCTATTTGCTTCCTAAAAGGTCAAATTAAAAAGGCTCTGCAATCACAGCATCATCAGTAGGGTTTGCTCCTAAGCATCCATGTAGCAAGTGTGACCTGGCAGGAGTGATGACTCCGCTTGGCTATGCATAGAATCACGGAATCACAGAATCACAGAATCATATAGGTTGGAAAAGACCTTTAAGATCATCAAGTCCAACCGTAAACCTAACACTACCAAGACCACCACTATACCATGTCCCTAAGCACCTCATCCAAACGGCTTTTAAATACTTCCAGGGAAGGCGACTCAACCACTTCCCTGGGCAGTCTGTTCCAATGCTTGATAACCCTCTAAGTGAAGAAAAATTTCCTAATATCCAATCTAAACCTCTCCTGGTGCAACTTGAGGCCATTTCCTCTCGTCCTATCACTTGTTACCTGGGAGAAGAGACCGACCCCCACCTCTCTACAACCTCCTTTCAGGAAGTTGTAGAGAGCCATAAGGTCTCCCCTCAGCCTCCTTTTCTCCAGGCTAAACAACCCCAGCTCCCTCAGCCGCTCCTCATCAGACTTCTGCTCCAGACCCTCCCCAGCTTCATTGCCCTTCTCTGGACTCGCTCCAGCACCTCAATGTCTCTCTTGTAGTGGGGGGCCCAAAACTGAACACAGTATTTGAGGTGCGGCCTCACCAGTGCTGAGTACAGGGGCACGATCACTTCCCTAGTCCTGCTGGCCACACTATTTTTGATACAAGCCAGGATGCTGTTGGCTTTCTTGGCCGCCTGGGCACACTGCTGGCTCATGTTCAGGCGGCTGTCAACCAACACCCCCAGGTCCTTCTCTGTTGGGCAGCTTTCCAGCCACTCTTCCCCAAGCCTGTAGTGTTGCATGGGGTTGCTGTGGCCCAAGTGCAGGACCTTGCACTTAGCCTTGTTGAACCTCATACAACTGACCTCGGCCCACTGATCCAGCCTGTCCAGGTCCCTCTGCAGAGCCTTCCTCCCCTCAAGCAGATCAACACTCCCACACAACTTGGTGTTGCCTGAAAACTTACTGAGGGTGCACTCAATCCCTTCGTCCAGATCATTGATAAAGATATTAAACAGGACTGGCCCCAACACAGAGCCCTGGGGGAGACCGCTTGTGACCGGCATAGGAAGATCCGAGGTTTAAACTAAATTGCCACACCCCGTTTGGCCTGGATCAGTGAACTGGAAATCACATGTTGTTTCCCTTGTTGAGATATAAATGTCATGACGGGAACCTGTCTCTCAGGTTCTGCAGTAGGTTCTGCAGGTTCTCAAGCTGCAGTAGTAGCCAGAAACATCCCTGGACCAGGATCAGTAGGTGGAATAGCCCCAGCCATTAGTTTGTCAGCTGCTGCTTGAATTGGCGTAGATGACCTTCACCGCTTATGCATACTCAGGATGAGTTTTATAAAAGGTTGGGGACCTGATTACCCAAGACAGAGCATGAAAGAGCCACCATGCTGGATTGAAATTCACTTACACCGTGCCCTTCAGCTTCTAGATCAGGTACTTCATACCATGCCTTTTGCAGACCCACAACCTTTAGACTGAGATCCCTCTGCTGCACTGCTGTGGGCCATTATATTGTGAGGATGGTGGATTGTACAATACAATTCTGTTTATAACCTGAAGATATATTTTACTTTTGTTCTGCTTAATCTGGCAGAGTCTGGCAGACACGTGGAAGCACAGAAGGACATGAGAATGGAAATGGCTGGAAGAAACAGTGTAAATTCATATAGGCAGTATGCTAACATGACACACTTGCAAGCCACTGCTAGGCTGAACAAGATAAAGGAGATAAAATGAGCCTCAGAAAGAATGGTTAAGCTATTTGGAGGTATCAGAGCATACGTAGGAACCTCCTTGTGAAAAGGCATGACAGCCTACAGGCTTCAGAGGCCAGCTTTCAATAGCACCAGACATTCAGAAAGCACTTTGTTAGCCCAGCAGCTCCCACAGAGCTGTGGGAGTTTGGGGTGTGGTTGGTAGCCCCATCCATCCTGATTAGGTTGCATGCTGTGTGCACACAGGGCCTATAATGGTTGTCAGATTAAGTACAGTGGGTCAGCCATTGCCACCATAAAGCATTGTAGCAGGTTGCCATTAAAACATGGTGACCTACCAAAGCACTATTTTGCAGAACAACCCACAATAACAATGATCCATGCGGTGTTGATGAAGTGCTGCTAGTCTTGGGGCAATGCGGTGTTGAAAGTAGGTGCCATGCACAAGACAGGCATTCATGAAGTCCAGGCTTCACCCGACAGGCTTTGTGACAACTCTGTGCTTGCTACGCGAAAGGTGGAATGTATTGATGCCTCCCAGGAATGTAACCATGATTATAGGCCCTATTCTCATTCATGGTAACTCCAGCAAATGGTAGATGCTTACATCAGTGGTTGTAATGATGTCAAGTGAGAGGAGTTAGTAATGCCAGTTGGTAATGATCCCTTGCAGGTGTGGGTTTAGATCTACATATGCATTATTGCAGAGCAACAAATACCTGACAGGCATTACCTTTTTTGAAGTCAGGGGCCACATACCTTCTCCTAGCCCACAGCAAATGGGAGTTAATGTGAATTAGCTCAGCACTTGCTGAAACAGAGCTGAAAGCTTTTACACTAACAGGAAACATCTCATATATTCTCAGGCTCCCACTGAGGAATGGGTGAATGGTAAGAAGCACTTATGTTCTTACCTGTTGCAACCAGCAGCCCAGGAGCTGTCTCTTTGCTGGAAATGCTTCCTGAAGTATACGGATTCTCTGAGAGTTGCAGATGTAAGTGCAATGAGCAAAAGGGCTGTTGACAGGAAACAAAAGGCAGAAGCTTTAATATGCCATAAGTTAAATATCAGAGGAACCCTTGGCGACTGCACAAAGATGCTCTGATCCTTCTGAAAATGACCCCTCTGCTCTTAGCACTGTTACAAATAGCAGCATATGTTCATTTTCTGAATAAGCACCATAAAAGTAGCTGAGGGCAAGAGAAGCAGGAACACTGCATTACAAGCAAGCATGTATGCATTTGTTTTTACCAACAATCTGATCTAGAGCACTTTTTCCCAGAAACTTTCTTATTCTGACTTAAGTTCCACAAAAAAGGTCAAGAAAGGTGGTCAGAATTTTCCCTTAAAATCTATGAAGCTATAGAAAAAGAAATCTACTTAATTCAATTAACACTCATCAGGTCAAGAGAATAAACACAGGGAGAGAGATTAACCAGTGAAACTTCAGAGAAATACCACTCCTTTGAAATACAGAGGCTACAGCCTACTGTAAAATGGCTGTTCACTGAATGGTGTTGAATTATGGCAGTAAGCCCAACCCGAAGTTCTTGTCTGTAAACTGTGCCCCATTTTGGAGCACCTGGACTCTGCAGTTCTCTGACTGGCAAGAATCTCCCCTACCCAATTTCACTGGATGTTTTGTTAACCCACTGACTAAAATAAGCAGCTCTGAAGGAGTCAATTGTGCTTTGGAAAAGGTCTGCCACTCACCAGCTGGCAAACTACAGGATCCCCTCTAAGATCGGTGTCCGGTGCCTGCAGCAAATGCCAGTCTCTGCCCTTGTTGTAGGTAATGAAAGTCTTGATTTGGTCATCTATCTTCCTGTTAGCCAGGAATATGCCTTTGATCCCTGCTACCTAGGAAAAATGGAGAGAGATGAAAAAATACATCGGAAGAACAGGCCAAAAGTAAGGCCCATCTGAGCACTCTCAGGAGTGGAAGGTTTCTGAAAAAACAATAGTCATCTCAATCCAGCCTTAGAAGACTGTGAATGGCATTACAAGTACATCTTAATGATGCCTGCACAGCTGAAAGGCCTTGTGCAGTCTCTCTCTCTAGAAGAAAAAGAAAAGGATGTTCACAGAGCAAGTCCCTAGGAAACAGCCCACTTCTGGATTTCCTTGAGTGCTTGCAGACAGGGTGGGCTTGAAGGTACAGCATGCACTGTGTCACACATGAGCTCTGTGACCCTGGGAATGTGGTCTGCCCCACTCCCTCCCCAGACTGCCATAACATGGGAGACTGCAGGTCACAGCAGCAGCAGTGTGGGATCTTTTTGTGTTGGTCTTTTTTTTCCTTTTACACAAAAGATAGAAATCCTGATGTAATCACACGGTGGAGTGTGAGAGATGCACTCAACCTCTTAACCAAACTAGCAGTAGTTGAACCCACAAAGAAGCGGAGTGGCACAGTGAGCATCGATGCATATGAGCCTGGAACACCGATCATGCGATGGACACACGAATAGCGGGTGGCTTTTCCAAGACTCATTCATCAAGGAACAAAGAAAGTTGTGGGTATAAGGAGCCTCATGCATATCTTTCCTACTGCATGTAATTTGACTACGAGCCTACCACTTTATCCCATAAATATGACAGCCAAAGTGAGCCTTCTCTGAGCTCTCCCTGCTAGGCAGCGTGGCTGCATGGTAGTGATCTCCTCTTGAGCTGGGACACCTCTCAAGGTTGCTTCTTGAGACAGAGAGACCTTTTACCAACAGCAGATCTTTGGTAAGTGACCGATATTGCACACAACCTTGTAGTATGGTAACTTTGATTTTGTCTTGGTAACTTTGATTGCATGCTGAATTGGTAAATTTTGAATGCATAATCCCTTAGACATAAACTGTTGTCCAAGTCTGAGACTAAGATTGGACCTAGCTGCACCTAAACTCCATCAGGCATTTAGAAAGCAAGGGGGTCTACTCTGAACCTCATGACTCAACGGGAGGGTCTTCCTTACTCCTTATATTCCTTCCATTCGACATAAACCATTGTCCAAATCTGAGACTAAGATTGGACCTAGCCGCACCTAAGCTCCGTCAGGAGTTTAGAAAGCGAGGGGGTCTATTCTGAACCTCGTGACTCAACGGGAGGGTCCTCCATACCCTTTTGTATCCTCGGTCTCTCTGTGAATCATTTTAACTTGAGTGTAACCCAGTTTTCCTGTGTATGTTTCTTCCATGCAGTAATTAATAGAGTGAACTTTGCCATCAAACTTCGTTAAGTCGCACTTTTATAAATCATATTAAAACCACTTTTGCTAATACCTTTGATGGTGATTTTTTAAGCGATCTAAATCACTCATTCGCGACACCTGAATATGCCGAAACACTGATGTTTTGCAAACTTGATTTCTTCACTTTCCTTCCACTCTCAAATTCTGTCAAAATCAACCCAGCTGTTTCAAATGTTTTGATTTTTGTCAACAGAACCCATTCCAGCAGAATATGCTCCTGTCATAATCTCCCCAAGAAGATTTTGTGTTGAGTCTGGTCTTTGTTGCACAGCTGTGAAAGACAGACAGGAAGAAGGAACTTGCAGCAGATCTGCAACTTCGTGGCAACAGCCAGGCTGCAAATCCTTCTGCTCTAAAGCCCCTTGAGTAACACTGCCCTTTGAATGACTCTGTGAAAATCTCTATCAGCATTTAACAGTAAAAAGTCTATGATACACAGCTGGGGAATACAGAGTTTGCCAAGGAATGGGAGATGATGCATGTTTATTTTAGCTGGTTCATCATAATAAAGAAATACATCTTTTTTCAGAGGCAAGAAAATGTATTTAACTGGGTGAAAATAAAATGTAAATCTTGTCCTTTATACTGATCCATGTATTATTTTTGAGTTTTCTCTCATTGCCTTAAACTACCTGGATTTTTATAAACAAATTGATTATGTTGTTAAATGAACATTATTCTGGCTGAAATAAATAAATGTATAATCCTAACTTCTACATGTAACTGCAAACACATTTCTCCACATAACAGTACAACTTTCCCAAGTCAGCCTGGGAAGTATTACCCTGTTAGTATTACCCATTAGTTGTTTGTTGCTGGCAAAGCACTGAGCCCTGAATCTCAGCAGATCTTCCATCCAACAAGTTATGACAAGCCAAAACCAGAATGCTCTGAAGAAACCAGGAACTGGAACAACTGCTCTGAATGGACTGCTGCTGGCCAAGGCTGAAAGGCCTGGCAGAAGAATGAGAATGGAAGATGATTCACGGTAGAAGTTATCCAGCTGTTATCTCTGGGCAAATGGCACCTACAAACTTTTGCTTATAATTCATAAATTGCTCAGAGCTCACAAAGGTGGAATCCATACTCCCTACCTGTGAGCAGGTGTCTCTAGCTGTTCAAGGGGAAAACCAGTATTTTGAGTCCTTCTCTAGACGTCCACATTAGGATGAGAGAGATAATGGTTTTCCCTTTTGGAAATGCCACATAGCTAAGCAGTCATTGACTTGAAAGCAATTAGTTGTCACACCTATAGCAGAATGCACTGCATCTATTCCCACATGAGTCAGCTCAGCATCAAACCCAGTAAATGCCTCTGGGCTGATCCCAAAACAAATGAAGATCCTGGAAGGCTGGTAAGAGATTTACACTCGCTTGAACTAGTAAGCAGTTGCTGTTCTTTGTAGGGTGACCTTTACTGCATACCTCATAAAGGTCAATGATGATATTCCCCTCCAGTCCTCGACTGCTTTTCACGTTTTCCAAGGCCAGGGTGAAGTACACCCCTCGGGTGTCTGAGATATACAGGTTGTACGTATCGTTCTGGTTCCACTCTTGAACAGCTGCAAACACCTGATTCTCATCTGTGCTGATAATATGCATGTCCTGTTAAAAGAAGACAAAAGGCCTATTACTGAGGATATCTGTATTTCTTTGCCCTTTGGGACATATAATAATTACCATGACTTATGAAAGAATGGAGATGGAGCTTGAATTATAGGTATGTTAAACAATTTTCTGTTAGAGCAAGCCAATAAATTACCACCATTGTGACTTTTCTGCATTTCATTTTTTTAATGATCACCAACTGGGCGAAGGGTTTTTGCTCTTTTCATTTTTGGTAGCTTCAAGGAATTTCATCCAGTTTCATTTTTTATTTATAAATTTGAAAGTCAGTTTTATGACTCATGGAAGAGTCACAACCTTGGAGCCTGGAGTCCTCATAGTCACTAAGAGTGGTGTAGCACCAGGCTAAAAGCAGTGACAGTTTCCATCCACATGCTGAACTAACTGGCTTGTGCTTCTAACTGGTAAAGAACCAGTTTAAAAAAAATGGGAGTTTACATTTATTTGAAGCTGAGGCATAGAGATCAGTTTGAGCTAATGCTGGTAGTGATTTTTAATAACATACTTTTATATTGAGAGTTTTTCTTGAGATCTATTATCCCACTATGTACAGGCTATCAAATAATCCACCCACTAACCTTTGTTGGATTTCTGCTGCTGACCAAGATATGAAGGTCCAGCAAGGGTTTCCCCATTTAGTTTTAATATCAAAGAGATTTCACAGTGCATTTTGTCAATACTCTTTTAAAGCAGGTTCATGGACATTATTTCCAGGGTGGTGAGGAGTATTGACGCACTTCATCCTTGCCACCGTTGTTGAACAAACCAACACTGGTTCAGCTAGAAGCAAAATCACTGTGGTTATGTGGGACTTAATTTATCTATTTGTATCTATTTAAAATTTCCCCAGGGAGCCAAGGAGCCTTGATTAATTTCTTGCACTGTTTCTGCATCAAGAAACCATAATTCTGGAAGCCTCCCAAAGGAAGGAGTGACCTGATTTTTGGGAAGAATATCTGGAGGAAGAACAGCTCAACATTTCCACCCTGCCTAGGAGGCAACTTAATCTTCTGTGTGAGGTATCTAGATGAAAAGTTGGGGTTGATTAGATGTGGCTATTTCTAATAGATCTAACATAGCCTATCAGCATGGGATGGGGAGAAAAAACATTTGAGGGCCTAATTCTGTCCCAGTGAGTGCAATCAGTGGGAGATTTGCCTCTTCCCTCAATGAAGGAAGACTAAATAGGAAGTTTGTTCTTGCCCAACAACTCTAATTCCTTAAAGATTAAGTACATACCTAACCTATTCCAGCAGGGTGAAAATAAAGCAAAAGACCCAATGACTTCAATCCATTTTGACCAGTTGCAGTGGAAATGTTGCATTACCGTATTGCCAGCCTCACATATGTACAACTCCAGCAGAGTTCATTAATCTACAGCTGACAGGATAGTTATTACTGTACAGCAAAGATGTTCTAGTGACTAAGAGCAGCATAAACAAGCCTCCTTTACATGGCTAGAAGACTTTACCATGACATCTAGCTTAAAAGTACTTTCGATTTTTAAATGACAAAAGTATCCCTGATTTTATACTATGCACCAATTCCAAACCAGGGCCACCAACAAATCTGTCTTATAACAGGCCAGCAACCTGTGACAGCATCAATCAATAAAGCAGGACAATCACAGGGCAGTCATTCTCTCTGCCCACTTGTCTTTTTAATGAGGGGCAGCTTTCAAGGCCAATCTATAAGATGGGAGCATAAATAATGTTTTTCTCTTGAAAAATGGCAGCAGGGTTTCCAAAAGTTGGTGTGTGGTCAGACATTCTGAGTCCCACACCACCACCATGGAATGACAAACAAAATAAACTGTATCTGTGCTATGCAGGTGTCAATACACTTTGGACTGTGATCAACCCAAATGGGAAGAAGTTGAGGTGGTGCAATGCTGGGAGTTTGAGATGCAAATTTCTCACAACTATTAAGTTTTCAGGTAAAGTTAAAGCCAATATGCCGTTATCTGCTAGACTGCAGATATCCCATAGGCAATCAGAAGGGTAGATCCAGCCCACAAAGTGAATCTAGCCAACTATCTTACAATTATCCCACCAAAATTGTCACTTGTGGAAGGAAGGGGAAGGCCATTACTGTTGATTATCAACTCTCTATGACAGTAGCCTCAACAGCCATTCTGAGGCTCCAAAGAGCAGCAGTGGTCTCAGCTGCCCATTAGGCTACCCAGAAACTTGTATCCAGCCAAGACACTGGAATGGTTGGTCCGTTCTGTTCTACACAATCCCAAGCAATGTCTACACTGTGGAATTTGAGTCTAATTCCAGGGACATATTCTCCTTGCTGAGGCTTGCAGCATTTGATCTGGTAGAAAGCTAAGGCCTAAGAAGGTAAATCCAGGCACAGTTGTATGAGAAGTACTAACTTCCCTCCCTCGCAGCTTTGCCGGTCAGTGTTAATCTTAGGCCATCTCAGTCATCTCCTAAGCAGCATCACACAGTGGTTCTATGTGTCCAAAGCACTGATAAGGCACAACTTTTAGGGAGCCAGCTCCACCTCCATGACTTCTTGGCAACATCCAGCCATAGGATGGGGACAGTGGAGCTACTATACCCTGTGCTTCTCTCATTGTATGGAGACTGCAGTAGTGCTCAGCATCCTAACCGTTCTCCAGGACTCTCAGTGTCAGAGCCAGGCTTACAGAGAAATCATTAATAGAGAACAGAGTAGGACTGGGGAAAGGTGTTCATAGAAGATTGGTCAAGGAGAATTTGGTTTGAGCTCTATTTTCTGAGGTACCTGTTCATTACCATTTGCTCTTTCAGAGGAGAAAATAAACTGTTCTTCCTGAAATGCTCACTAATCAAAGGCAAGGAGAGATAAAGATCCCAAATCCATATTTAAGAAAGATCATTCAAGTAGCACAACAAATGGAGCTTCCCAGAGAGGAACCTCACTGAGATGCTTCACCACAGGGTAGGCTGTGCTATTCCAGATATTACATGTCTGTGTTCATAAATGGTGCACTCACCTTAGGAAGAGAGTATTTGGGCAATTTAATCTGTGCAAAAGGCTCCCGTCTGTATGACACATAGTAATTTGCTCTTCCACCAGCTGTCACCTGTGGAAACACCAAAGAAAGTGAGTGACGACCCTTCCAAGACACCCTATGCTGACACCTCTAAGAGGGTTTGACAACCTTTCTTTCAGATATCTTTTCTATGACTTGCACACCTGTCCCTAAAAGCATCTGTATAACTCCAAAGAAATCCCAGACTTGAGAGGGCTGGAGCATTATTTATTTAAGCGGTGCTGTTGAACTTTCCATTTTGTCTCCCATGCTTCAAATTCAGCATGATTTTAACATCTCAGGAAAAAGGAAAAAGTGGGTATGATGTTTAAGGTCTTGAGTGGAAGAAAGAAGATGATCTGGTTTAATCACATGGTTCCAGCACAACTACTTTGGGCAAGTCATTTAAAGCCTCTGTGCTTCTATTCCTCTCCTGTAAAAGGAGATCATACCTTTTTTCTCTGCTGCTTCTCAGCCTTGTCTGTTTGCACTATAAGTCCCTTGGGGCCAGGGTTGTCTTCCAACAACCTTTTACACTGACTAACAGGAGAGACCTACACTAGCACTGTTTAATGCAAACAGTAAATGCAATGAATGTACTCTTGGAAAGCTGGAGCTAAGCTCTTAGATGCTCTTTGTCACTATAAAACTGGTTTCTCCAAAATCATACTGTCTCTGAACGAGGATGTGGGGGGGAACTGATAGACATCCAAATCTGTGGGTTTATGGACTGGATGAGTTGTAAAGGCTACACATAAATGCCACGCATCAATGAGATCTAGCCCTGATAATTGGTAAAATATGGGATTTTAAACCTGTCACTAGTCACTTACTCTTGCTGGGGGTGTTCTTTCTGGCACCATTTCAGGCCTGACTACAACAAGGCTTACATCAATGAATTTTCTATATTCTGCTGTTTTGGCAGTCTTGTAGGTTCTTAAGATAAAACAATACACAAAGCACTTCCCTATTATATGGAATGTCATTTGTTGGCTTCTTAAGTTTCCAATAAAGCTAACAGAAAGGTCCTAGATTCTCTCCTAGATATATTCCCTTTTATCTGACAGTGATATTTCAGAATGAGCTTACATGGAATATTGCTATGGCATCAATTATATTCTCAGTAATGATATCACCTCTAGATAGTGGCTTTCTTCCCTAGAGAAGCTGTCATTCAAAGGACACGATATTACTGGTCATGAAATTTGATATCTAATCAACTCAAGATAAGGCTTTTCTATTGACAGTTTGAAGAACTAGAAAGAAAAGAGGGTTTAGAAATAGGACAGGCTTCTACACTGAGACTTGCCCTTCTGCTTGTTTGCCATTTTTACGTTTAATGTTATCACAGCTGTATTTAGTGCTCCCGAAAGAAAAAGACAACCACCATTATACCACACACTGCGTAAGAAGGCAGAAAAATGACCCATATCGCAGCAAACTCTATGCAGACAACATATAGCTAAAGTCAAGGGGAAACACAGTCATGAAAATCTAAAGCTATTTGCTTATGGTCTCAAAACAAGACAGTGGCAAAGAAACGGAGAGAACAGGAGTCACTTGACTCTCACTTCATGTAAAGTGCATTGTGGACTGGCACAGTAGAATTTCGGGATCCTGCCCTCCAGTTTGAGGATGATGAAAGAGCTGTGAGTGTTATTTTTGAAGGATATCTTTCCCATCTAATACTATCACATCAAAATCAAGTTTTCACAGGAGAGAACAGACTATGCAGGTGATTCACGCTCAGTCCAACTCAAAGGCAAAAATTCATGTTTGCAGTAATTGTATCTCTCTATGTAATTGAGAGATTGCAATTATTGCAATTGCAGTAATTGTATCTCTCTCTACAAGCATTGCCCAAAGGATCCCACAATTCTAGGTTATATTACCTAAATAGCACAGGGAATATTTAAATATCCCCTCTTCTCTTGGTGATATTTCTGACCTCCAGTGGAAGATCCAAATTCTCAAATGATATAACGGTGCCACGTGAACTCATTTTACACCACTCATTATTTCAGCGCCAGATCATTATTTGTAGCAGAGTCCAGATAGGACTGAATGTGTCCAATGACTACTTGGTAAGGACCCTGGGTTCAATATCCACCTCTTCTGATGGGCTGAGATATGGTCATCAACTCTTCTTTAAGTTGCAGACATGAATATTTACATACTTTCTAAATGTTGTGATGAGTAATTAACATTGGGAACAGTCCAACAATCTTCAAATTAATCACATGAAAAGAGAGTGGCAGAAATATCAAGGGGTGATTAAATTCCCCCCTCTGTGCCAGGACAAGATCTACTCCAAGTCCGCCACACTCAAAAGATTTTACATAGGTTTTTTGGTTTTATGCCACTGCAAACTGGTACCTGGGAGTTTTTTGGTTTGGATTTTTTGTTTGTTTGCTTGTTTGTCTGGTTTTTAAGGCAGAAAGGTAAGATTGAAACACTGTTCAAGTTCACTATGCATTAGCTAAACTCCCTTTCAGTCCTCTACCTGGACTAGGTCACCTTGACAAAGGTATAGAAATAGAAATCTTTGTGGTCTGTGGTCTTTCTGAGCCAGATAATATGAAGCCACCCACAATTCTGTTGGCAGGAGTTGTGTGAAGCTTGTCCCAGCCAGGACCTCATCTTTGCATGATTTACATGCACAGTTATAACAGTTCCAAAAAATGATCAAGCCTTCAATAAAGTTTTGGCAAGCACTGCGGTAGAGAATGAATTTTGGAAGGCCCAACTTAATTTATTTTGATGAACTTTTCCTTTTCCTATGAGCAAACTCTCCAACACTGTAAATCCCAGAGATTATGATAGTGTTTTGCCCTCTAATGCCTCCTTTTAGTTCACATTTGATGAATGTCACCCAATTATTTGCTGTGAGCTCATCTGTCATGCTCAGTACAGAATTAGCTGGGTTTGTCTTTTTCCTCCTCCTTTGCTAATGACTGGCTCGTTAATCTGTTTTTCTGGATTTCTATTTTATGTGTTTAATTGGGCTTCTGGCCAGTGGAAATGATTCCCTTGGACAAATGTGTTTGTCGTTAAACACATCTGTCTTTCCTAACCTGTGTTCTTTCTTCCTCCCTCCGTTCATGATCTACTACTTTTCTTTAATACTTCCACATTTGGTTACAAGACAAAAGTCTGGTCTCACTTACATCAGTTGACACTTAAGAAGAGAAACATGAGAAGTTTCTCTTTAAAAGCCCTGAAAGTTTCAGTATGCTGGCTCATCCCCCCTCCTGACCTGCAATGGGACAGAGCACATCAAACATAGAAGACAACAAATATTTCAGAAGGATGCAGAGAATTATAGAAAATCTGCCATGGAATCCATTCATCTCAATAATTTCTGTGACATGCCTAGAAACACACAAAGCCATTTCTCATGTTAATGATTTAATATGATTCTTTAAGGACAGTTTTTATTTTTGGTTTTTTTTTTTTTTTTTCTTTCTTCCTTTTTTTTTTTAAATTTAGATAGATGTTCTGCTTAACCAAAAAAGCCACATGTGTAAAAGAGTTTGATGTTCTGCAATAAAAAGATAGATGTTCTGCAAAAAAACCACATGTGTAAAAGAGTTTGGAAAGCAAGCAGAATGAATTATGTAGTCCCAGAATATAAAGACACCCTAGATGATGTCAGGAACTGCAGACCACAGTGTACCAGGCTTCCTTCTCATCTTCCTGGCTAGCTGACGCCGGGACCCATAATTTCCAATGTAAGGCAGGTATTGCTGTAGGAAACATGGAACTACTAAATCTCTGAAATGACCCTGGGCTAAGCAAGACCCTACCTGCCTCCTGCTGCTCAAAGAACTCGCAGAAAGCCTAAAGGAACATGCACTGATGCTGACAATGAAACACCATATATTAGAGGCACAGCCTTGGTGGAGAAACAGTGACAGTGTGCAGACAGCAGACTCTTCCTAAGCCAATGGCTCTTTTCTACATAGTTTATCAGCCTGGGTGGTTTACAACGATAACTATCTCTTGTCCTGCACAGTTATTGGAACAGGTCTTCTACTTTTTACACTGTTGATAATGTTCAAAGCAAAAGAGAATTGGTAATAGCATGGATCAGCCCACAATGACCAGACATGTTTAGACATTTGTGCTTCCTGTAATTTATGTCCCACTTCAAGCATAGTAAATGGTGACTCAGTCCATTACAGAACTGAATTTTAAACTTCCTTGTTGATAGTAAATCTTTTGATCTTATTTCCAAAAAACCCCTCACTTTCTTCCTGGGGTGACTTCCTTTGCTTGTAGCGTTCCCTCTTTCCCAGTAACATAAAATGAGTTGGTAGAAGCCAAAAGTTGAGAAACACTGTGTGAGTATTGTAACAGCATCCTGGATCTGTGTTCTCCACCTCCACAGGGTGCCCTGGCATCCCTCCTTGCCACTTTAACCTTAGTTACCCTTTCTCCTTCTTGTGGGCATAAAATCTCCTAAATCAAATTGTGAATTAAAGCATGGAGGAGTGATGACAAGTTCAGCAGGCAGGCTGCTCCACTCACACCTTAAGCAAGGGATTTAGGTGTTCTTCAGAGCCAGCTACCGTCTAGGCCTTGCACAGGGTTGCCAGCTGGAGGATTGAAAAGTTGTGCCTTCTCTCCCAAACCTA
The DNA here is from genome assembly GCF_035582795.1 of Mycteria americana. Classification (NCBI taxonomy): domain Eukaryota; kingdom Metazoa; phylum Chordata; class Aves; order Ciconiiformes; family Ciconiidae; genus Mycteria; species Mycteria americana. Next base: position 13,938,807 of record NC_134370.1, read on the forward strand.
ACCCCAATGCCAGTCACGAGAGATTCAGAAGATGAGGAAGAACACATCTGCACAAGCCTAGTGTAATGTTTTTCCTTCTTGATTATCCACCATGGCCAGGACAAACCATCTTCCAGATATTTCTGGGTACTGAGGTTCTCCACTGCCCCAGCATAAATCACACCATGACAGGTACCATCTAGTCTGAATTGTCTCCCTGTGGTTTTCATTAATATCATACCTTCTGCACAGTCATTAAAGCAATATGCAATTACCTGAGTGTGAGGAGATATGTCTCTCTATGCTGCAGAGACATACGGATTAGTGTTTCTGCGCACAAAGCACCCTCGAGGTGCCTGGTAAATTCAGCAGGCTTTGAAAACGTGCACTTTTTAGAGTGTCAGACCCACCAGTGAACATTTGCTAAGACAAAGGAGCATTTATTATACTGACCCAGTCCCTGTTTAATTCCCTCTCTCCTCAGCGCTATGATGGCACAGCCATAGGACAGAGTAATCTGGAGTGAAAATATTTGATTTGTTTTAAAAGCAACTCCTGCAGAAAATGTGCACAGTTACACCAAAACATGAGCCACGTTAGAGCTGCAAATGCACATTACCCACACAGAAACCAGCTTAAGAGAGGAGCATAACTGTACACATTAAATCTCCTTTTGAAGGATTTCAGAGGAAACATATGCAGCAAGGTAATCCTTTACATCTTCAGCTGCAGATGCTGCTGATAAATCAGACAACATGAGGGGAGGGGAGAGAGTGATAAAAGAAAGTACAGCACAAAAAGGTCTAGAAACAAAATAAATAAAAATAAATAAATAAATAAAGGAAAATGTTAATAATTTTTTAATCAACAGATATTTAGGTTCAAGTTCCAAATCTGATATTTGGCACAGCAAAGATGAAACAGTGTTAGAAATGGATGACAAGCACCCAGCAGTGAATAGGAAAGTAGCTAACTACTTACTGCCTATCTTGCTTTAAGAAGAGCTTTTAACTAGCACCTGGGATGCACTTTCTTTCATCTGTATGGATTAATTTCCCCCACTGGAGTGCTGTCCAGCATTTTAAACAGAGACAAGAGAAGATCAGCTGTAGCAGGCATTATTCACCAGTAAAACAGGTGTAATCATGTTCATCATTTAAACATCTTCATCCTATTAGTTTCATAATAAGCTTTTAATGATTTCTTCAATAAAAGACTCAAAGACCAAACCCTACAAGTTGGAGAGTGCTCCATTGTCCCGCCAAGCCGTTTTCTCTACCATCGATCGCAAAGATAAAAATCAATCGTAGCTAAGCAGGGTGAAGTTAAAAATAAATTGCATGGATTGATTTCTGTTAAGACCTTTGGCTCCTAGTTAAAAAATGGAGGAAAGAAATTTATATTTGAACATGGTGTATTTAGCTTCTATGAAAATAAAGAGAAGGCTCTAGACCAGGAAATCAAAGTTTAATTTCTCCCCTCCTATCTTGTTTCACTGCCGAGAAGTTTCACATTAAAAAAAAAAATCGTTTTCTTTTCTTTATTCCTGGGGAAATTTACTACTTATTTAAGTTATTAAATTGACAGCTTGAGAACTGAGGTCAGGAATCCATATGAATTGGCATAATCTCAGCTCTGGCTGCTGGTTGAAGTCTACTCACCTGATAACTGACTTCGATTCAGCAAATATGCTCATTTAGACTAGCTTTAAATACCCCATAAACTTGAAACATACACTCATGTCCTACTAAACATAAGCACTTCCAAGTTTTCCTAAACAACCACAGCTACAACCGGTAACAGCAATAAGCCACTTCTCTGAGCTAAGCTTAGACATATTTAGCTTATAGAATTAGAAACTTTTTTTTCCCCTCTATAAAACCTCAAAGAGAAATGTCCCCCCACCCCAGTTCTAAGGCTATAAATAATAAATATTTTTCTTTTTACTGAGCCTGAAAAAAAAAGTTCTCATAAACATATCCACTTTGATAAAAACAGAATTTGATTCAGATTTTTTAAAAAAGGGCATTTTCTACAAAAGCCATTTTCTATCAAAGGACTCCAGATGAAATTTTTGGACACACTCTGATGAGACTCCAGGCTTCCAAAAAAGGCAGTATTATCCATAGGTTCTATAAGAAGCTATCACTGATTATGGGTGAATACTGACATCTGCATATGTTTTAAGGAAACTTTCTGATGCAAAAGACGACTGAATTGGTTCAACAGCTTTTGGCAGAAGTATTTGCTCCTCTGAGCCAGAGGAATTATTCAGATGTGTACTGTAAGAGTCCCACTTAGCTGCACCACACAACATCTGGAGAAATTCAGGGCTTGCTCGTTCTCACTCATGCTAGTGAACAGGCTGAGACGCTGCCCTGCTGTGCAACTCTCTGAATTAAGCAAAAGTCTTCTAAGTGCAAAATTACTTCAGAGGGTGAAAGAGAGCCAGGCACATGATCAGTATCAAAGAAGAGCGTTTTGACTTAAACTTTTCACTTTCCACATGGACTTCCTGCCATATATAAGAACTGCAGCTGCTCCCACACTGCTGCATGTGCAAGCTGTAAGTAACCACCATCCCCTGCTCCTAAATGGCAATGCCACAGACCCCGTCTCATTCAGGAGGATTATAAACCACAGCCAAGACTCCTTCTGTCTCTTCTCAGCTCCCCTCACACTCCTTCCTTCCTTCATCACATCAACCTCAAAAGAAAGGGCAACCACCAGAGCAGCTTAGCTTTTTGGACATGGGACCATCATATATTCCAGCACGACCTGACCTGAAAGAATCTGGAATCAAGAGAGCTGTGCAGTTCCCAGTGTTCCCAGGAGACTGAATCACAAATGAAATGGCATAGAAAGCTGTCAAGAAAGCTTCCGAAGAGGAGAAATGGCAGGAGGGGCCAGGAGAGAGACAAGGCCCTCTTATGAATTTCAGCCTGCAGTTAAACACCTTGATAAATTATGCCATGGGAGTGGAAAAGGGAAGGGGCACCCATGTTCCCATTCTTTAGAGGCTTTGGAAACTGTACTGCCTCTCAGCATGCCCCTCTGGTTAACGGTACAAAGAACTTCCCATTTAAAGTGGAATGGAGCAGAGTCTGAAGCAAACAGCCAGCCCTTTTCAGTCAGAGCTTGCAGGTGTCATTCCTTGCCCTTATGAGGTTAGACCACCAGCCAAAGGCAGATCTGAGTGTGTTCATCTCCAAAGACATTTGTTTGGCCTGCTAGAGAAAACAGGCATCATCCCCAAATTCAAACCAGGTATCAGCTTCTAAATCTCAGAGGAGTCTTCCATGCCCCGTAGCTTTGTCACTGCCATGGAAAGTACTGAAATTCCGAGCTACATTTCAGATTGACTTCAGATGCACTCTGTTGGGATAGCAGAGTTTGCACCATCCCAGGGAAAAAATAAAGACATAAAAAACAATCAAGATAGGTATTGATCACCCATCCATACATCTCTGCACTGACTTACAGCCAGTTCAAATCAAAAAGACCGAAGTTACCCTGAGGGTCTCCAAGCTCTGACAGACATAGAAGCTTAAGGGAGGAATGGGGACAGTGTTAACTGGATGCTGAACTAGACTGGTATGACCTCTGGGAGGAAAGCCACACACTGAAGGTTTTACACAAGGAAAACACAACAAGATTAATAGGGGGAGGAAACATATTTTATGAGACCTACAGCTATAGCTGGGCAAAAAAAAAGAAAGGACAATTTTCAGAGACCAAATCCTTCCTCAAGTCCCTTAGGATCTCGTGAGTATGCCCAAAAGCTTATCTGTCCCTCTTCTAACTCTATCAATTGCAGTCTCATAAAAATACTACCTCTCCCTGTAAACTTTGTCTCACATCCTTAGGCCACTAGTGCTATAACAGCAGCACTGCCAGCAGTCTTCATGCCACACATTCTGAAGAGTTTCATCATTATTATTGTACCTCTCCTGATACTTAGGGTTCTGTGTGAAAATACAGTCCTTACATGGGTCTGCAGCACTGCATTGGGAATGTCATCAGTCCCCACTAGCAGCCAGGCTTGTCCAACACAGGACTCCAGCCACCCAGCAGAACCACTGAACTCCTGCACATGAGATAGCTTGCACATAACCTTTGGGTAAGTGGGAACAACTACTTTAACTTAGCAATAATTAGCTCCCTACAGCAGCTGTAGGTCTGTCCACAAGAATGTTGCTTTCTGCAGAAACTACTGTCCCAGAGCAAAGCTGATTTCCAATGAATGCACTGCCATATTCATACCCCCTTAGGAGTTCTCAGACCACCACAAATAAGCAACACTGTACTGAGACTTTTTTGGTCCAGACTCCCCTCACTCCCCGCAATAAGTGATGACATTTGCTCATGCTTTCTTGCATTTTCAGTGGAACATTTTCATCTGTTGGCAAGGAAACGTACACAGATCGTTCCTGCTCTTCTTTTTAGTCTTTAAAGAACTAAGTAGCACTGATGTTATTTGTTCACTTACAGGAAAATAACAAGTTTTTCTCCAAACAATGCTTTCTCACTCAAAACATAATTTCCTGAAAAATAATCCCCATTTTCCTTAAAGAGTATTGCATTTTAGACTCTTTTCAGCAACCTGAGCAATTCCATTAGAAACCCTGATACAAGACTTCCTTGAAAAATATTTTCCCCAGAATTCCCCCTGTGATTTATTTTTACCACAGAAATTCTCCAAAATATCAACAGACTAAATTCATACATGAAACAAAAGACTATCCCTGACCCCTGAGTCTTATCAAGAAAGCTCTGCACATGAGAATACTGTAGCAGTTCAGGTAATTGTCAGGAAGTCAAATTGGATAGGCAGTTGCAGGTTATCTCTGCACCTAAGTTTAGAAAGTGATACTATCTCAGCAGCGAGTACTCCAAGGCACCAATAAGGAAAAGCATGGTACAGCTATAGAGAACGGCACATTACAGCTGTAGAGAAAGCATGGGCTCCACTACTCCACAGCTATAGAATTGAACACAACTGACACTGACCTTAACGGCAAAGTTGCTCATCAAATTAGCTCCTTTTTGGTACAGTAAATAAATTCAGATATATTTCAAGGTTTTCTCACAAATAAATGACCCACTCTGCAAGCTGTATGAATTTTAAGTATTAACCAGGAAAGAAGATGATACTGGCTCCTGGCTACATCAGAGCAATCCTGTGAACTGAATGAAAACTTATACACACAACTGAGGGCAGAATTTTCTCCTAATGTATCAATTTATGCAGAATTATCCAATCTTAATGACGTGCTAGGCATCCTTAAATAACTATTGATCAATCAGATAGAAAGTCAATCAATAAATTCAGAGTGATCACCTACTGTTTTATTCATAAGTATTCTTCCTACTCTCTCTTCGTAGCTATTTCTTCCTTTCTTCTTCATTACCTTTTACATTTTTCATGGGCTATGTTATTTATCTCTTTTGCCTGGTAACCAGTCCCAATCTTTTCAAACTCTCTTCATGGGCAAGTTTTTTTCAAGCACAGGATCATTCTCATTTTCTTTCTTTGCACTGCAATTCTGCAAGATCCTTTCAGAAGCACTGCACAACAGCATTCCACATTATAAGGAATCACTGATTTATAATGGCACTATAACATTTTTCGTATTCTTCTTTCCCCTATCCATTATGCACTATAGTATCACATTTGCTCTGAGTGCACAGTTACACAGGTTTACAATTCCCGAGAATCTTATGCTACAGGCCTGTTCATCAACTTGATTAGAATGGATATTCACTACTAAATAACTATATGCAGATAATCTAAAATGTTGATATCAATAGCTGGGATTCATATTCCCTAATTTTAGCTGTCAAAAGGTTAGAGATCTTCTCTAAGCTATATTTAAGTTCCTTCTAATATTAATGAGAAAGGCATATTCAGAGAGAGACCTATCTCATCCTGCAATAGGTGCAACAGGAGAAGATAAATTGCCCCTGAAGGTTTTGATCTCTCCACTCACTTTAGAGGAACACAGACTACTGGTTTAGACTAAAAATCTACTGTTTTCATGACAAAAGTTAAAAGAAACGAGTTGCTCTCTCTACTCCAAGACATTACTTCTGATTTGTTCCAGCACAGACAGATCAGAACTCATGCACCCATCCTTTATGCAGCTATTAAGCCTCACTAGGTTCTTACCATTTAATTTGATATTTATTTATTCATCTCTGTCTAATATTTGAAATTCAAAGGAGCTGGCTCCCGTATTTCTGTCCAAGATTATCCGGACAGAATGATATGTGATATGCATGAGACATTGCACACACAGTCAATCTGACACATCCCATAACAGGCAGCTACATCACATGGCTTGTGAGACTAATACATCCAGGACATATCAGCACTCCTATATAGGTACTGAGCAAACACTCTGCGTAGCCCCTCGACCATACGCTGAACATGGTGGATTTAACACACCTTCAGCTCAGAAAGGTGTGTGCTGTGAATATGAAGTGTCTGCATGTTACTCGAGTACTACATGTTGTTCTCTGGGTACCCAGCCCCCTGAGCTGGAAGACAGGGACGGGGAGCAGAATGAAGCCCCCATAATCCAAGGGGAAATGGTTAGTGACCTGCTGCACCACTTAGACACACACAAGTCTATGGGGCCGGATGGGATCCACCCAAGAGTACTGAGGGAGCTGACGGAAGTGCTCACCAAGCCACTTTCAATCCTTTACCAGCAGTCCTGGCTAACTGGGGAGGTCCCAGTTGACTGCAGATTAGCAAATGTGACACCCATCTTCAAGAAGGGCCGGAAGGAGGATCCAGGGAACTACAGGCCTGTCAGCCTGACCTTGGTGCCAGGGGAGGTTATGGAGCAGATCATCTTGAATGCCATCACGCGGCACGCACAGGACAACTGGGGATCAGGCCCAGTCAGCATGGGTTCATGAAAGGCAGGTCCTGCTTGACCAACCTGATCTCTACTTATGACAAGGTGACGGCTTAGTGGATGAGGGAAAGGCTGTGGATGTTGTCTATCTAGACTTTAGTAAAGCCTTTGACACTGTTTCCCACAGCATTCTCCTGGAGAAGCTGGCTGCTCACACCTTGGACAAGCATATGCTTCGCTAGGAAAAAAACTGGCTGGATGGCCGGGCCCAAAGAGTTGTTGTGAATGGAGTTAAATCCAGTTGGTGTCCGGTCACAAGCGGTGTTCCCCAGGGCTCAGTATTGGGGCCAGTCCTGTTGAATATCTTTATCAATGATCTGGACGAGGGGATCGAGTGCACCCTCAGTAAGTTTGCAGATGACACCAAGTTGTGTGGGAGTGTTGATCTGCTTGAGGGTAGGAAGGCTCTACAGAGGGACTTGGACAGGCTGGATCAATGGCCTGAGGCCAGCTGTATGGGGTTCAACAAGGCTAAGTGTTGGGTCCTGCACTTGGGTCACAACAACCTCATGCAACACTACAGGCTTGGGGAAGAGTGGCTGGAAAGCTGCCCAGCAGAAAAGGACCTGGGAGTGTTGATTGACAGCTGACTGAATATGAGCCAGCAGCGTGCCCAGGTGGCCAAGAAGGCCAATGGCATTCTGGCTTGTATCAAAAATAGTGTGGCCAGCAGGACTAGGGAAGTGATCGTGCCCCTGTACTCAGCACTGGTGAGGCTGCACCTCGAATGCTGTGTTCAGTTTTGGGCCCCTCACTACAAGAGAGACATTGAGGTGCTGGAGCGTGTCCAGAGAAGGGCAACGAAGCTGGTGAAGGGTCTGGAGCACAAGTCTGATGAGGAGCAGCTGAGGGAGCTGGGGTTGTTTAGCCTGGAGAAAAGGAGGCTGAGGGGAGACCTTATGGCTCTCTACAACTGCCTGAAGGGAGGTTGTAGAGAGGTGGGGGTCGGTCTCTTCTCCCAGGTAACAAGTGATAGGATGAGAGGAAATGGCCTCAAGTTGCGCCAGGGGAGGTTTAGACTGGATATTACGAAATTTTACTTCACTGAGAGGGTTGTCAAGCACTGGAACAGGCTGCCCAGAGAAGTGGTTGAGTCACCATCGCTGGAGGTATTTAAAAGACGTGTAGATGTGGTGCTTAGGGACATGGTTTAGTGGTGGACTAGGCAGTGTTAGGTTAATGGTTGGACTTGATGATCTTAAAGGTCTTTTCCAACCTAAACAATTCTATGATTCTATGGACTCAATCCATGCCCAGTTTCTGGTGCCACTTATGACAGGCTGCTCGACAGTCACATATCCTGCAAGCATGATGCAAAAAAGAGGGAAAGTGATAGACAACTTGTGAAAGGGAGGGTCTCTTGCCCAAAGCAGCAGCAATGTTCAGTGTGTATATTTCACATTTTTTAGAAGTGTGGGTATATGATTTTCGCTTCAAACACTCATTAAGCTAAAATAAAACATTGCTAAGGATATTCAAGGCACTTGAAGTATTACATATACATACATGCATGTGTTTGTATACACACACACACTTTTTTTTAACTTGAAGCAATTAGCAGCTATTAGCTTGAGCCACTCGCTGCTAATTTGAGGCAGAGGAACGCGCACACCAGGCAGATGTCCTCACTGTGAGCACAAATTTCTAAACAGAGCAGCCTTGTTTTAACACAGGTGGGAGCTGTGTAATGTGAAATGTCTGCAAGGCCTCACGCTAGCCATAAAGAATTGGATGTTCCAGAATACCCTTAGCCACAGACATAAACCACCAGATTAAAAGCATCTCTCTAAAATACTCCTTGGAAAGTAGAGCATTTACTGATTGGAAAGCCATTGCCTCTAGTCAAATCTTGACTTACTAAGTTGCAAAAGTTACATTCTCAGTGTATTCTAGCAGCAGGTCTCCCTGTGATGCCAAAGGAAGCCATAGCAGGCTTGGTTTCATGGGGAAATGAAGGGAGCTGTGGCTCCCGTAGCAATTGGTTATCTCCAGAGCAGCAGACTCCCCTACTCACAGGAGGAGAAGTCTGCCAATGTTACTAAAGTGCATGCAGTTTCTACACTGCAGTCCTCCCAGGTCATATGGATCCAGTCCTCCACCTAATCCCAGGACAGAATTATCAGCCTTCCCACTTAAACTGCCTTTTCTAAGAACAATTTCACAATAAACAGAGCAGAACTTTCTTACAATTTGGATGCATTCAAGAAAAGTGTTCCCCCAAGAAAGTAAAATAGGAGCTTAATGTAACCCAGTCTTACTCAAAAAGGGAAGCATATGTTTCTTCTGTACCACCTGGATCCAAGCCCCATCTCATCTCATCTCATTCCCCCTCTTCAGCATTGGTGACAAGCAGTTAACATCACCGTGTCTGTAATCTCTGTGTCTCCTGAGCCTTCTACGACCTAGAATCACTGCAGCCTGGCTCCCAGTTTTCACCCAAATGGCACATCTTCAGGAAGTGTTCTTCCATACTGTACTATTCATTCTCACACTTCCACAGGTATGAAATCGAGAAAGATGGCCTTGTTCCAGCCAGCCCATGTATTCTTAGAAAATGGCAAAAACAAGTAGTTTCTTATTGAATTTCTGTCACTTTCTCATCTCCAAAATCATCATCAACTAGCTGACAAATTTACAGCCATCTTCCACTTTGAAGTTGCCCTGTGACATCTTTTTCCAATCTGTCTGCTATTTTACCTCCTACTGCAAATCTTTGTTTGCTCCATTAGCATTACTTGACTGTCAAATCAGCATAAACCTTTGCATTTGTTGAAATTATCACTCACACCTTTCCTTTGTTCTTCTCCGTTCTCTCCTTTTGATCACTAGCTTCTTTGTATTTTCCAAGTAGCCACAACAATAGCAAGTTGGAGCTTCTGTGAAACCCATGAACCCTTATGACTGTTGATGAATGAACTTTCAAAATATATCAGATTCACCACGAGACAGGTGATGAGCAGAGAGATCAACTGTTTTATCCCAGATTACATCACCAATCTATAGCAGGCAGATATAGACTCCCAGCTCTTACACCTTGCAGTCCCATGCACTTGTCCTAAGAATATGCCTCCTCTCTTGCACAGAACAAATACCTCACGCAGGCAGAATTCACGTCACATTCGTATCAAGTCAACGTACCTGGATGAAGATATATTCATCCTGAACAACAAGGGAGCTGATGTCAATGGAGCGCGAAAACGGCCCACTCCTTTTGGTCTCTGAGCACTCCTGGATCCGACAGGTCAAATAGTGGGTGTCTGTAATGGGAGAATACGTACACATGTGAAATACCCAGGTAGAAGCCTGTTGTCTGAAAATGTCATCAGCAGTTCGAAAGAATGTCTCTGAAGGGAAGTCTTAACCTCATCTCCAACCAGCTAGATGTTCTTGCATGATCTACCTCCAGCCTTTAAAACTGTAACTGCTTTCTGGAGTCAGGAATTCATCACACTTCCACACTCACCATTCCCTTCCCCATTGTGCAGACAACCCTCAAGAGACTGGAGTTCAAACTGTAAATGGAGGATACAAATCATAAATGCATCAGAAAACTGATGATGAGATCATACAGAGCAGAAGAAGATTTCAAAAGCCACCCAGGAAGAATTTATCAATTCCACTGCCCTGCTGGGAATTATATCCCCATCCTCCCCCTGAAATACCCTAGCCTTGATAATTGGTTTTAACTGTGGTAGTAACACACAAGGAAAAGAAAAAGCCCAAACCAGCACTATTAAGTTTAACTTATTTTGCTGTGAAAATGACAAGCATCTCCCAAAATTAAGTCCTTATAGCCAATATAGGCTAGGTATGAAAACACTATGAACATGAAATAGCATGACTAGCTGAAGAGTCCCAACAGAAGTTACACGCACTGCAAGAGGCATCAAATGCTTCTGTCTAGAGAGAAGATGAGAAGACCATCACGCTAATGGGATGCCTTGTCAGTCCTTGACATTGCTTGAGAGAAGGAACAGGACTGGGAGAACATGAAGAAGACATAAGGCAAAGGCAGACATACAGAAAGTTGCTCAGAGTGGCAAGAAGAGACATGCTCACCGCCAGCAAGTTGGCAGGGGTTATAGGGGATTAAGCATTATTTCACTCAAGCTAAGAAAGGATCTCATGAAACAGAACAATCAAGGCACTGTGTCTGGATGTATGTAATCTAAATATGCCATCTCTGCCTTTCAATTGCTCTTCTGAAAACCACAAATTAGAAAGAAAATGAAAATACAACTAAGATGACGGCTGCAGTGATAAAAGCATCATATCTTTTACACTGCGACACTTCTACAGGCTTCTTAGATTCACACACTTGTTTGCTTTTCTACAAAGGGTGACAACAGACCATCAAGGAAGAAAACAGTGATTTTATAAGGGCTGGGGTAAGCCTGGTGCAGTGATTTTAGTTCACAAGTGCACATATTAACAAGGATCTTGTCAAACTGAGCCCAAAAGGATGAAAGGGAAGTTTAAAAGGACAGTAACAAGCCTAGCAAAGCTGCTTACAGGACTCTCCATCCCATAAAACTTGCTGTTGTCCTTAGTCTGTGTCTCTCCAGTGACAGCAAAATGTGGTTCAGTGGAAAGCACTGGGCGGCATGACTGAAATCCTCTGACACTCAGCTAACTGCCTTCCCAGATTCAAAGACAAGATTCACAAACTGGCAGTTTCCCCTTCCATAGCCTTGTCCTTGACTCTTAAGAATGCAAAAAGAATGCAAGTCAGAGGCATTGATAACAAGAATAATAATTTTTAAAAAGATATTGTCTAAAAAAAGTCACAAACTACAACCAAGCTTTAAACTGATAAAGGTTCATGACCTGTCGCATGACTGAAGGTCCATGTTTAAAGGCTGCAGACCTGGTTCTGGGTTGGGGCACTCAGAATTCCTGGTTAATAAGGGCTACATGGCTGATTCAGAGCAGTTGCACAGGTCTGGCGCAGCAACAAAAACGTAGTCCCACTGATGATGTTAAAGCAGCAGAAACTGTTGCTGGTGCCAGCTCAGAGTATCTGGAGGTAATTAAAGCATATGGTGAAAAATATCTGACCTAGAGACAGTCCCAAATAAGTGGAGTATCGGAGTTATGCTTTCTCCCAGCATAAAATACCAGCAGCAGCAGAGAGGTCGGACTCTCAGCTGGGACAAATTAAGGTTCTTCATCAACTGACACATACACTCTTGGTCTAGAGCTGCTATTTACCTCCTCAATGTGGAATCTAAGACATCTTTGCAGTGTGTAAAAGCAACTTCTCAGAAAACAAGAGGGTAGCATGTACTGCCATGCTACCCAAAGAGCTCAGCAGCCTTGACTTGTTCTTTGAGGTAGCACTAAAATTAGGCAGAACAAGGAGGAGAGGTCAGGAGCCATATTTTTAGAAGCTCATTCCCTCCGGTATGTTCTCCCACACAGTCGCCTGGATATTCTTATCCCTCCAAAAAGGGGATAATTTGCTGCTGCTGAGTGACAGAATGGGAAGAGGAATAAAAACCTGTCACAAATAAATGCAAATAAATCACAAGTGTTGACATGACAACTAGCTTCCTGCCTATTGGGAAATGTGTCATTTTGAGTGTGTTACACCAGCAATCAAATATACTCAAAGAATGGCACCTGATTAATATTCACAGGAAGTTGGTGGTGGAAAAGGGGGGTAGCTCACTATCCATTTTCTGTTTAGTCTTTTGTTTATTTATTTTCATATATTTTACAACACAAGGCCTATGAAAGAAAACACAGACGCAAAAAAATTATCTTCAAACCTGTCTGCCTTTGGACACAAAAATAAGTTCAAGTCTTGCCTTGCTTCCTGCTGCCCCACAATAAATGAAAAATAATTCCCTTTAAAATATATAAAAAAATCAGGTGAAAATATGACAGCACGCAGTTCACATTTGTGTGTGGCTGGAAGCAAGAAACAACTCCAAGTCCCTGCTCAACCTTGTTGAAGGGAATGATCCCTTCATGAGCTATGGTCCCATTTCCAGAGTACATCTTCCCCTATATAGAAAGTACAGGGTCCCTCAACAAAAACGTCAATTAAGAGAGAACGGGGCATCCTAACTTCCAAGCTGTTACCTCCCTCTTCTCTGAAGGGAGTTAATTTTTCAGCCCTGTTTTGCACAGCCACAAAGAAGAAGGATGGCTGCCCAGAGGGGCAGGTGGCATGTGCCCAAGCTATGCCTTTAAAGCCTTGCTTACCTTTCACTGGGAGACACATGTCTTGAGGGAGATTGGCTTCTGTCTAGGGATTATTTTCAATTTATATATCATCCCACACAACACCAGAATTAGGGGGTTTGGGTTTTGGGGGGTTTTGAGTTCTTTTTATTATGTTCCACTGCAAAAGGAGTTGAGAAGAGCTCCCTATTTCCTAGACAGCCTCAAAAACTTTTCGTGCTTATAACCCAACATCCAGCTACTTTCTCAGCCCATCTGTGAATGAGGCAATATGGACATGAAGCAGCCTGGAGGGTTTGCTGCAGCTCAAATCCCAGCATCCATACCTCTGCACAAACGCTTCCCACCAACTTATCTCACTTAGGATTAGAGAATGGCTTTCTCAGATGTGCAGCCATTTTCCAGTTGAGGAGCTTGAAACACCTCCCCATTGCTAATTAACATAGTCTCCCATCTTGAGAATTTGGGGTGTATTTTTACCCTTTTTAGAAGTGATAAAACTGAAGCAATTTCTTGAAATTTGCAGTGATAAACTGGTGAAATAAGCCAAACTACTATGTCTCTTCTTTGCCCGCCAGTCATGACAGCTTTGGCAGGAAGAAGGAGCACAAGAGGCTCTCTCTGGTGGGTAACACCCAAAGATGTGGGTCCCGGGAGGGAGACGCTGAAATAGTCAAACCTGTCACTGCGCTGAAGGCTGCAACGGGCAGACCTATGTGCAGGTTACTGTGACTTACGGAGACACAGACAGCAGGGCCTGCTCCTCCTCGGCAGTGTTAACAAGGCAGCTAAAAGCAGGCATGGCTGGCCAGCATGGCTAACGGGGAGAAGGGCAACTGACGGAAACAAGTTGCATTGGCAGATTGGCCCAGCTTAAGTCAGGTCCTGGTGCCAGGCAAGACTTAAATTCATAAACTGCCAGTGAAGGTTACCATGGGAGGGGGAAAAAACTAGCTGGCCTCGACAATTTTTCCCGCAAAGGAAAAGAGGATCTAGGAATGTAGACAAGACTGTAAATTATTCCCCAGGAATGTTACCCTGTTTTATCTTTCTGGTTAGGTTTTTCCCCCTCTTTTCCCTTTAATTAAAATACTGTTTATTGCATCGTATCTGTGAGTGGGGAGAAGATTATCTCACTGAACATCAGAAAGTTTAATATATCTTTCCCAGGAGTGCTGGTGGGTACTTGTGTCAGTGTATTTGGAATAGTTCCCCTGCATCCAACCCTGTCCTTGCTACTGCCTATTACACCCAGGCAGAAGGTACAGTGCCCAAGGCTCCTACATGTTGTTATAATTTAAAAATGCAAGCCTAGATTATTATTCTGCTACAATAGCTCTGCCAAGATGTCAAAAAAATGTGAAAAACTTCATCTGCTACAAAAGACAGGAACAGCTTGAGATCAGCTAGGCACTAGAATTAGCAGCATCTTGCAAATATTTAAGGAGCCTAGACACTGGGGCAGATGTTTTTTCAGAGACCCTACCATTCCTGATGACCGGACAGACAAAACCATGGGGCAAGACCTCTTGGAGAACAGACACCAGAGTGGGGAACAGGATTTCCACCTTCCAGCTTCATGAGCTTATTGATAGCCCTGACTCATTTACGGATGAACGATACTCTAGCATGCCCCACCACCTGTTCCCGGCCACAGAGCATATTTTAGGCTCCAGTATCTGAACTGGTATTAGGTTCTTGAGTCCCATTACTGCTAAAAGAAAAAAAGAAAAAAAAAATCAAGTTCAGGAGTCTAATCCTATATACCACTTCCCTCCCCCCTCCCTTTTAAATTTTTTTTTTAAATAAAAAGCATGGAGGAGAACAGAAGAGGAAAAACAAATACCCCCTCTAGAAGAATCATGTACTTTTCAAGTGGCCAGGGACACTGAAGGCAGGGATTCTTGTCCCTGAATTGAACCGAGCAATGAGAATACTCGAATCTATGTCTGTTAATGCATCAAGTGACTGAGCCATCAGACTGACCTAAAAGGCATTAAAAAAGCCTCCCCTTCCTTCTCCCCACTACTGAGGAAAACTTTCATCAGAAACTTTCTGATCAAGAGGAAACAACTGCAGGGACCCATTTTCCAGCAGGTGTAAGTGCCTCAGCCGTTTCACTGAGAGCATGAAGGCCCATTTTGGTTACAGAGCCAACTAGGAGAAAAGTTCAACCTCCCATTCCTAAGTATACAGAGCTGTACCATTTCACACCAGGTGAGGCTATAGCTTTGAGGCAGTCGATGTTTTGTAACACAAACTGATATCGTTTTAAGCCTTAAAAACTCTAATTGGAGCAAGACGGTTCTTTTGTGCTGTGCTTGGCTGGGAGAGGAGTCATTTTGGTGCTGTCCCTCAGCAGGACATGCCAGCGGGGCCAGCACAGCCCGTCAGGTCTCGCCTGTGCCTGCTGTCTGCTGGGACGATAGCTTGCAATGGGCCCGTTTTGCTGACGCTACTGGTTTAAGTCTGACTTTCAGTGAAACCTCAATACCATCAACTGCCAATTTCAAAATGCTGAATTTATACATTAAAACAAGAACAAAGAGCAAACCCCCGAGCAAACAAGACCTGAAGGAAGAGAATTGTCTGCAAACTGGGGAGACATCTTTCAAACGAAGCATCTACATCCTTGACACATCCAATATTCAAATAGCTGGGTGAGCAAGTTTAAACTTAGTTTGAAAACAGACTCCATCAGCAGTTTGTTTGCTTACTTGCTTGCTTTTTTACTTGCTTTTGGCCGCTTCTCCCAGCACCTCTGCAACAGCACACACAGCAGCAAAGGCACTGAAGAAGCCTCCCTACCTTGCCCACCCACCTGCCGGCCTGTTTTGCTTTATCCACATATTCAACAAACAGCTGTCACCCCTGAGCTTTTATTGCCTGCTTATTTATTCAGCTGCCATTACTAAATAGCAGTGGGGGCCAGTAAGTGATTTTAGAAGATCCACAGCCTCAGAGAAGCCACCCTGATAGACAGGAGCTTGTTCACACAGCATTTGGCCTATGCAGCACTCGACTAAAACAGAGAAAAGTTTGCAACCAACAAAAATGAGGCCTTTTCCTCCCAGAAATCCTCTACAACCTCAGTCCTACGCTGCTTTCTACACTGTCCCTGTAGTGTAAAAGGGACACATGTCCCATGCTGTGTAGCACTGAGCTGGAGTAAAGCTGGTTCCACCCCAGGAGCAGGTGCATTACCATGCTGTAGTTCCTGTGTGAAATACCTAAAACAGTTTGGAGAGACTGGTGGAAAAAGTCAACTTACTTCTAATACTGTCTTCTTCGCTGGAGGTTAATTACATAGGAATCCATTCTATCGCAAATGTGGCTAGATGAATTTCAGTGAGGGGTTAAGAATTATTTTTTGTTCTTTCTTACTTCAGATCCAGGCATTTTTTCAAGGGCTGTGATGTTTTGGTATGGAGCACCTATTCATACATCATAAGCAAAACTGAAAAATCCTTTCAATAGGCAACAAAGGGTACCTGGGGCATAGCGACATTCTGGCCAGAGGAGAAGTCTGACTGTAGGCGATTTCTCAAATTCCCAGGTACAACCTGGCTGCTCTGAACACCTCTGGAAATGCACGGAGGCTGTACTGCACGGTGCTGGTAGCCCAGCTCTTTATGATTCATGTAAAATACATGATACTGAAACAGCTAAATAGGGAACAGAACAGACAGCTCCTTAGCCCAACAGATTGTGCTTCTGCCCAGCCTCTCCACAGACACAAGCCCTGCAGCCTCTGAATTTCCCCCCAGGGGCTAAGGATAAGAGTATGCATCACATCAAACCACATGACCCACATCTTTCCTATCAATTAAAATGTAAATGGGGAGGCAAAATGAGTAAAGTGAATTTCCATTCCCACCCCATTCTTGACTCAAAGCCCACTTTTTCAGCCTTGGCTGCAGGCACTCACGTCCATCAGCTGTCCGGGCTTCCATGTGCACCAGGTCAGGTTCTTTATCCAAACCAGTCACTGACCTGGCGGGGGGAGAGAGAGACAGAGAGAGAGACAGAGAGAGAGAGAGAGAAGGCAGACAGTTAGATAAAAGGCTGCAATCAGACAGAGAGAGGGTGAGGAAAAGCAAAACCAGTTCAAGTCTACCTTGTGACACCTGACGCGTAGGTCCCTACCTCCTACCAACTCATCTCCTTTGTGTTTCTACACAGCCCACTCCCAGGGGAGATATACTAACCTTTAAGACAGACATCTTCCCAGGCACTGGTGAGTGAACCTGCCTATCCCTTGTCTACAAGATCAAGACTACAATGATCATTCTTGTGGTGGCAAAGCGAGCTGGTTCCAAGATCCAGTAAAATTAGAGCTCTGTTTTAATGCTGAAGGAACGACGAGGGCACAGCAGCCTCATGCTTATAGACAGCAAATTAAAAAGGGGTTTTACTTGGCTGAATAGTGACATGAGAGACTGAGTTTCCTGATCTGACCCTGGTTTGCTGGGCAATCTTGCTATTGTTTACCTCAGTTTCCCCATCTTCAAAAGAAAAACGATACACATATGCATGGTGAAATTCTGATTAAAAAAAAGGCGAGAAAGTATTCATTATTCACCCCATGGTCCCATGCCATGGTCCTTGATAATCATGAAACAAGGCACAATGAGTTTTTTTAACCTCACTGGTTGAAACCCAAGCACCTCAAGTCAAATCTTCCTGTGCATTGTTACTTTACTCCCTAAAAATGTTTTGCAAGGCACATTACAAAGATAGTTTTCCTCCTGGCACAGGGAGAGTCACGCCTGGAACAGAAATGTTATTATTAGTGTCCTGGCTGATAAGAATCACTGGGAGATGAACATTTAGTCCTAGCAATGGCTGGCAGGGGAAAAAAAAAAATCCATAGATGTCCACGTGATTTATGGAGCTGCTTCTCCTGAGTTAACCAAAGGGTTAGATTAAAAAGGGACAATGACAAAAATCAGTTTCTAATTTGGTGGAAGCTGAATTTGATACAGTAGATTGTAAATAATAGATTCCCTCTGAGCCAGCCAACGTTCACAATTCCCTAATGTTCTGAAACACTTTTATCACAATCTTTTGCTGCTTTCATCCTTGGGGCATCAACAGCTAAAACATTAAAAAAAAAAAAAGGAAGAAGAAAAAAAGAACAAACAAAATACAGATGCTCTGATACATTTTTGTGGATCTCACAAAAAACATAGCGATTGAAGCAATAACAAACATACGAATGTGACGGAGTTCAGCTAAGATCAGCCAGTGCTGCAAATGCCAAAACAACTACATTATGACCCACTGTGTAGGTAACTGAAACTGGCACTGCTTGTTAACTAGAGCACCACATCAATAGTGAGTCCGTTCACAACACACTGTGAATTGTGGCCAAAAAAACCCAATACAACAAAACAAAGCCACACAGGCAGAGCTTTCATCATTCTACTCCCAGTGAGAAATAGTCTGCTCCTTAATCGCTACCATCAGTTTCAGGGTGATCCCACAAGGAAGAAAGCGCTGTTTGTTATCGATAAGGATGCCAGAATGGGCCTCAGTCCCAGTGACCGGGTAATTATCAGGGTCAAATCTTCCGAATATCTGGACTCAGTTAACAGTGACAGTAGGAAAAACAGAAATTCCTTAAACTGTCAGTGAAAAACTTCACAGTGTGCAGCAACCTTATTTCCCAATATACGGAAAAGGCACATACCTTTCTAGTCCACAGCAGAAGTTTTCTGCCTTTTTCCCATAAGTAGCCCTAAATGCTGTAATTTCAGCTGTTCAGCAGTCATGACCCTTGCCTATGACATGCCAAGGGGACAGAGGTACGTGCTTGCCAACATATCTGTCCATCACAACTTTATCAAAGGGAGCAGTAATTTCAGCACTTTTAGGTACAGATCGGGAACACATTAGGGACCTGCCCCACAGCCCTTCCCAACAGGCTTCCTACTTAAATCCAGCCTTCACCCTGGAGGCTGCACTCTCCAGGCTTCCTTCTGGAAGCCAGACACCAGCCTTTTACCCGGAGCCGATTACTGTGTCCTGACACTGCAATGCCAGGCTGCCTCACCTGCTCCCCACGACTCCTCCTGGGTCCCTCCCCTCCAGATGGAGGGGGCACTGTGCCCCCCCTGCAGCAAGGGGGGAAACCTACTCCTGGCCCAGGTAATAAGAAACATCAGTATAAGGCCTGCCACAACAATATCCATCTTAAAAGGGACTGTAATTCGAAGAACCTAAGCATTTCCAAACAAAATCCAAAATACTCACTACCATGGTGTGTTTGCATACACAAGCTCTGTGGATTGATTCCACTGATAACGCCTATTACGTGAGCACCAGAGGACAACAGGAGTCTCCTGGAACATGTCATTCTAGCTTGAATTTCCTTCCCAGTGCCATCTACTTGTTTCCTTAATTAGTTTTGATAAGCCTGATGGTTCTTTTCAGAACGACGACGATGAAAACAGGACCAGCATACAGCACCCCCCTAGTACTCCTCTGCTCGCCAAATACCGTACTTCAAGTGGAAAAACTCACAAAGCAATCTCCTGTAACCCAAAAGCAAGACAAGCTTCTGTTATCTGCAGGCAGATAACAAGCCTGTAAAGTAATGCATCGGTCATCCTTCCTTCTCCCAAACCAAGTCGCTCTGTTATATCAAAGACTCTGATTGCAAAACAAATCCCCAATCAATGCTGTTTCTTCATCTCACCTCACGTCTGTTCCCACTGGCAAAGAACACAGCTTTGCTTTGCAGTGCTCTGACTCCTGAATACAGGTATTTTCAGTAAATGGTCTCTCATCATTTGTCTGGAGAAGCTTTACATGAACAATGCAAAAACGTTAGGCAGCGGAAAGAGCAAGATTTGAATGCAGGTCCTGGAGCACAGGTGCAAAAATGCACACACAGACTGTAAAGCTATTCCTTTACCCCATGCAGTAATTTCCCTGGTCTTGAGAACTCACTACAACAACGTCTCAGGTCTGGCAATACAAGAGCAGCAACAAAACAAGAAGACACACCTTCACAGCCTTACATTTTCTCATACATTATCTCTCTGAAGAGCATTTGGAGGATGCACTGCTCAAAACTATTTGAGCAACTAAAGTATGATGAGGAGAGATGTCAGCATCCCCTGACTTACCATTTCCCTTGCATGTTCTCTACAACCAAGTGGAGCCCACAGAATGGGGTGGCTGGGAAGGGATTTCATGGCACTCTGGCTGACAAACAGCTCTATATCAGAGGCTTAGAAAGACAAGAGTGTTTAACAACACTCAGAAGCCTAAGCTGAGCTTGAAAACAGTTTTCCTGCCACATGGTCACACCTCAAGCTCCACGCACAGCTCAGCTCTGTGTTTTGTATGTGCACAAACTCCAGGCAGCAAAAACTAAACCGAGGTCCACAAAATGCACCTGTGTGTGCTGCTGCCTTGGATGGCTGTGGGGAGGAAAAAAGGGCACTCCTGCCGCGAGAAACATCTTCCACCAATCTTGCTAAATCAACATCCTCTACCATCCCTATTTATTTATCACTACTCAGATGAGAAAATGCTGAGAGGATGCAGGCAGAAGTGACAGGAAAGGTCATTTTCTTCCTGCTGACACGTTCCCTGACTGCTGCAAAGGCAGTTTTCAAAACGTGGAGCCTGCAGCCAGTGTTGCAGCTGGCACAGGATTATTGGCCAATTAAGAATTCAAACTACCTCTGAATCCTATTAGGAAGGAAGCAATGGTTACTTTTTCTCTGTCTTCTCCTGCTGCTTTTCTTTTTTGTTCTCATGGTAGCTGTTGGTTTTCACAAGGTCTTTCGTCCATTCTTTTCAGAAGAGGATTGTGTGTTCTTGAAAGCTGAAGGATGGATAGGACCCTGGCAAGATCCTTATCTCTGTCTTGAGGGAAGAGCGTTGTACCTGGATGCACATTTACTAGGCCGCTCTGCTGATACTTCATCTCTGACCAGGAGGGAGAGCAAGTGAGAAGGGCAAGGAAAACACAGTATTCTGCATTGTAAGTAGCTATTCCTGCAATGTGTCTATGTAAGACAGTATATAGTTCAAAATGAAACATGCTAGCCTATGCAAAGAAAGGAAAAAATAAATATACAGACTCTCTGGGTTATCTGCCTGTTGCACACCTCAGCTCACTGCTTCTACCAGCTCTACTGCACTGCCTTTCCATGGAACAAACCATTTTCGCATTTTTTTCTACCCATTTTCCAGACATCAGGCATTTAACAATGAAAGACAGCATTGAGATTTAGCTACTCTAGCACCTCAGATCAAGAATGCTGAGCAATTCAGACTGCCTGCTGCTGATCCTTGCTCCCTAAACCACCAATAGAGAATAAAAGATGCTCTATTCCTCCATCTCCTGGATCCATTAGCTTGGGGGGTGGGGGTGGGTATCACCGGACATCAGCAACATTTGTGTCAAGGATTTACAACAAGGTAAAAAATCAGGTCACAGGGATCAGCCTTTCAAACTTGGTCTGGAATCTGCTGGATTGAGCTTTTTGCCAGGGTTTCTGACCAATCAAGATGGCATTCAGCAGCTCTGACTTTGAAAACAAAATCAAAACTTTTACGATGTATTGAGACTTTCCCAAGATGCAGACTTGGAAACTCATTTTTGCGGGTTGGGATGTCAAACTGAAGGCAATTGTCACTGCTCATGTAAAGAGACAGAGGAAACAGACGGAGACTACTTAGCAGGATGTTGTGCGGTAGATAAGGGCTGGAAATGGGAAGGAACAAGGCATATTTATTGTGCAATAATATGTAAAAGGGGAAAAAATACATCCTCTTGCTGCAGGCAACTGTAGTCAAATCAGTGGATGTTGCCAATTAGTCTGCTGCAATTTTGATTGTATCCTGCCCCAGAAGTGAATAAACACTTCTGTGTGGTACCAGGCAAGCAGTGCATGGGACTAACTCATCCAAGCAACAAAAGGGCCATGTCTGTATGGACAGGTGAGAGCAGAAATTGATCCATACAATTCCTGCTCAGCTGATCTGGGTCTTTTCACATAGTGCCATTGCTAAATTATACATACCTTTCCAACATGGGCCAACAGCCAACAGGCTACCTTCTCCATCTGATAAGGCATCACATTTGCCTAGGTATCAATAACTGCAGTTACCTTCAGATAGTCAAGGGGTTTCTGTGTATTTATCTGTTATTTACTGCAGTCAAGTCTAAAACTAGACCCATCAGCCATTCACTCTGTGCACGTAACAGCCAATGTGCACGCAAGCTGCGTACACCCCAGGCCGACAACACACCATAAACTACCCTAGTTAAGAACAGATACAAATGTTGAACTGTTAGGGGAAAGAATGTATTTATTAAACACATAAATACAGTACCATTCTCCATGGCTGAAAAGGGGAAGCGCTGCTGGATGGGGTAGGATGTGATGAGGTCTCTGAAGAGTTATGGACAAAACCTCCTTGCACAGCATATTTCAAATGAAGCTTGGAAAAAAAGCTGGGCAGGAAGATACTGTAAGAAAGTGTCTTAGCAAGGTCCCTGGAGCTTTCTACATCTTTTCCAGTGCTAATTTCCGTGATGCTACAATTCTGGACATCGGCAGAAGTAATTGTTGTGAGACTTAGCTTGCAAGATAAGGCAAAAAAATTGCCAAGTGTTTATTCTCAGCTAATTTCTTTTCAGCAGAGCCAATCCTTTTTAAAAAGGTCCCAATGAATTTTAAGGAGGTGTTCTGCCTAGTATCTCAACGGAAAAAAAACTTAAGGTGTTCACAGCCTCTGCATGTGTTTCCATATGTGCATACATGCACCTGCCTACCTGCATCTCATCCTCACTACCTGCTGAATGTCTAAATGAATTACCTGTAAACTTAGTGGATTCAGGTCCCAGAACTACAAATTTGCTACACGCAGTTGTTTCATGGATACAGCAGGCCAGGAAGAGGAAAGAGGTCCAAATCAATCCTTTCCTTGAAGGAAAAGCTGACATTTAGGCTCAGCCATGTCACCGATCACTAGAGAACTGACACAAGACAGCAGGCTCTGCTGCACACAGAACCATTTTTTTCCACTTCCCAGTACATAAAAGAAGGTGACTCTCTATCACAGAAATTAACAGCAATGGGAAAG
Organism: Mycteria americana; assembly: GCF_035582795.1. NCBI lineage: Eukaryota > Metazoa > Chordata > Aves > Ciconiiformes > Ciconiidae > Mycteria > Mycteria americana. The sequence continues at coordinate 13,962,011 of NC_134370.1, forward strand.
AAATGCCACTGAACCTGAGAATACCTGTAAAGGATATTTATCAACAGAACAAAGCTGCTGTTGATTCATGCTTTATTCTTTTCCCTGTATGCTAATACCAAAAACTAAGTAAGTACAAATAATTCTGTGTCTAGCTCTCATTCAGTCGATAGGTCTTAGTCCTTTAAAGTCCTCTGGCATTTCTTCCCCAACCTCTACTATAAACTCCAATAAACATAACCATATTTTTATGAAATAAACTCAGAAAAGCGTGTGGGTAGAAGGGTGAAGAGCCTTACACACAGCATTGTCAAGGTTTGAAAGGGGCAGCAGCCCAGGCAGGGCATGTGCTGGAGGTGGCATCTTAATTTCCCAGTCTGAAATAACTTCTCATGGGGATTGAAACTCATGCAGGGAGCAGATCTGTCAGCTACATCAAGCCAGCACTCATAGCGGGTGTGCTCCCAGGTGCAGTTACCGTCCTGCTGCTTACTTACGAACTAAATAAGCTACTCCCATGCAGCCTGCTGCTCCTGACTCATCAGGGTACAGCCGATCCAGGATATATAGAAGCAGCCCTGGGGGATTATCCTAATTGAATAAGAAGCCTTTTTTGCCAAGTCCTAGCAGCACCGGCATCAGGATATGGTGGAAGTAATGAAGCATCAGCTCATCAAGTTAAGATGTTATTGTCTTGAAGGCATCTCAGAGCTTCACTGCACAATATACCATCAGCTCTCTGTCCCACGTGCATCCAACACAGACAACAATGCTTTGAGGAAGGCATTTCTAGAGAGGAGAGAGGGGATTTACCTGGGATTAGAGGTCTGCAAACTTAATGGTGGACAAGTTTGAAACATATTCCAACAGAAGAGTTTGATTCTGTTTTGCCTTGTGAAGGTAGGGACGTTTTTTGCAGGACACTTTTTTTTTTTTAATATTCTAAATTTAAAGTCCTTTGAGGGAACAAGAATAAAAATATATTTTTGAAAATACTAAAAAATGACATATTTTTAGCTTTGTCTCCCTTCTCATCCTTTTTTTCCCCCACCATCACTCTTTTTTTTTTGGAATAGGAAAGGAAAATCCAGAAAAAAAGGAGAAGAAGTGGAAAACTGAAATGCAGAAATTATTGTGTACAAAAGTCATTTTGGTGATCAAAATCTAGGCCAAATTATTGGGCTGGGGGGATCCACTCCAGAGGAATAGTTCATTCTACTTAACCAAAAAATCTTTGTTTCCCAATGGAAAATTTGACAGTAGAACAGTTTGCAGGGGGTGGGGGCTGGGGGTGGTGTGGTGTGTGTTTTTTTCAGCTTTTTGGAAAAAATAAATAAATCAGGGAAATGACATTTTCTAGCCAGCTGTGCTGTGTGCAGATCTGTGAAACTCAAGCACAGTTTTTGTTTCTCTTCCAAGACTGATCACTGACATATTGAGTGACTTTCATCTCTTTCCCTGCATTTGGTTTAAAATTAGTTTAGTGCCTACTATATTATGAAGCCCAGTTAATTAATGTTTGCCCGGTGCTTGGCTGCCCTCCTTTGAAAGTCATGTAGATGGGGAACTGCTATAGATTATTGCTTTGGTTTTTCAGGAAACATGAATCACCCCTGTTTCTGACCACTTTAGAAAAAAGCATAGTACATGCTCAAAGACACCATCAGCTCAGCCCATCAGTCCTGCAGCCAAGGACTTTACTGGAGTTACTGTTTCCCTCCCTGAAAGGGAATGTTTAGAACACTCGTAGCATTCCTTTGAGTTTGTCTCCTAGCAAAAGTATCTTAAACATGACCCATCCACGTAATGTTTTATGCCAAAATAAGGATTCTCAGTTCACTGTGTGTTTAATTGCCCTCATTTGTATGAACATTTTCTGACTGAAATTATGACATGCCTGAAACACTAAGGCTCAGTGATTCAGCTATTAAGAGAGTCCTAGGCAGAATATAGTGCCTCTGAAAAGCTTCAGAGTGAGAGCATCATTTAATAAATGAATGCAGCAGTAGATAAATAAAAATAAAACTTAAATTGTCCAAAGAGGGGATGCCAGTATGAAACTTGGCACAGGCAAAATGTATACGATATGCTGATGAGCCCCATATGCTTATGGGCATTGTACATTGTATTAATTAAGGAAGGATGAGTCTCCCCATTTCCTGTTGCGGAATATTGTGAAGAATCACCCTAGGATAACATCTAACATTCTGGAAATAAATTTGTGGTTCAGTTTATGCATTTTGGAGAAAGGCAATTTGAAAAACTAGATTTCTGTCACCAACTGTCACAAAAGGTTTTTTCTCTTCATTTCAGATGCTAACCTGAAGAGAACAAATGGCTTATTTCATTCTCTGACTTTTAATCATCAGGCAGAAAAGGAAGAGAGAGAGGAAAGAAGAAGAAGGGGAAGGAGGAGAAAGACAGAGGAGAATAAACTACTCTGTTCTGGACCAGCAAGCATAAATGCATCAACATGTCTCCTTGCCCCAAAAAAATTACACTCAATTAGCTGCTGAGAGTGAGATGCTCATTTGTCCCAACATCCACAAGAGGAAACGACCAAGAGGCAGGAAACAAAAAGGATTCTGGAGCAGACAGATATGCAAAGACAGGCTCTGTCTGTAGAAACAGCAAGTCTGCCTGGCTACGATGGGTAAAAGCAACAGTGACAGGTCGTCTGCAGATCACCATGTGTCTCATGACAAGACAGGTTTGCATTCAAAACAGAAGCATCCTCACAGGCAGAATGGAGAGGAGATGAATAAAATGGCCACAGCCACTTGCAGGTCTCTCCATCAGTGGAAAAGTGACACTGTAGCAGGAGAGACCAGAGAAACCACGGAGCTTCTACGGGTTCCTTTGCTTCAAGTTAGATGAATGCACCAACAATAAGCAGACAAGGCTGCCCAGGGGGCTGAGCACTAGACACACTCCCAGCTCTTCACAATGGCAGAGTCCCAAAGCATCCTCATCCCCAAAGCATTACCTTTATAAAGTAAGAAAGCTCAGGGCAGAATGCTGCAATGGGAGTTTGTGCTACTCGCATGTCAAGAAGTAACGATATATGGTCAAGCTGTAGGTAAATCAAGAACTTCTCTATGTGGGGTTCTTAATCTGTTGTTATAGATGAGCAATAAAAGGAAAGAAATGTACCAGGTCAAATGAAAAGTAATACTCTTCTGTTTTCTAGCCTCGAGGCAAATTCCAAAGTGTCAACACACTGTTCAAATCTAATGATTTGTAGAAAGAAAAAAAGAATTCTAGAGAAACTACAGCAGATCCAGAAATGGCTTTAGGGAGTCGCTATTACAGATTGCCCCTAAAATCAATATTATAATGGAACATGTCTCCTTCCCTCAAAGATTTTCAATCAAACCTGAAAACCAAAAATATTGTGAGCAAAACCTAAGAATCTTTCTGCACCCTTTGGCCAAAAACCTGTCAGGGTTTTTGGTTTGTTTTTCTTTATTTTTTCCAATAAAAAGCAGGATTTTCTCCTATGGGAGAAAACCCAGATCTACAGCAATAAGCTCTGAAGTCTACAGGTATTATTTATTACTTCCTCAGTCCTTGCTGGCAATCACAGGTCAGTATGTTTCTCTCAAATTCAGCTGCAGAACTTCTGATATTTCACTAAACATGGGAATGTGTCTACATCCCATTTTCATTGCCTTCTACCCAATGGAGGACAATTATCTGTGAGATAATTACAGAGCTATGATAACCACTGCTATCTCCTATTCCAATTAGCTCACTACAAATATGCAAGTAAAACAGCCTCACTCACTGCCTTCTCGTCCTTGTTCTGTATATGATCAGCAAGAGACAAGTTACTGAATCAACATTATTTAAAAGAACCTGTAGTGCATCTAATAAGATACTCCTTCCCGCTCTTACGTTCTGATGTAGCTTCGTGCTCACTATGCTTAACAATAGCAGAATTAAACTCATCTCATTCTACAGAGGAGGCTCAGGGGAATGCCAGGGAAGGAAAGGATGGGAGTTTCAATTTCTTCTCTTGCCGAGAATGAATTCTGCCTCATATAACTGCTGATGAATTGTCGTTTTAAGAGAGTTTGTTAATTTCCAACAGGCAGAAGGCATAAAGAGGGACCTCCTTATCTTTAATGGATGTTATTGAGCGACACAAATGGCTCACGTTTAAATGAATGCAGAAACATCTTGTCTGTTTTACCATGATAAGACTGTTCTTTCTGCACAGCAAGGGTTCAGCTCCTTCTGTTAAATAAAACAACTGGTTTTGTTCAACTTAATGGCAGGCAAACTTCCAAAGGTTCAGAGGCTGAAGTCAGTTCAGGGAAATGAACTGGAATTTATCTGGGTCCTTCCTGATTCTTCTTGAGAAAATCTACCTGAAGAGCTTTGAGGTATGACTGAAAATCTAGTTTCAAGCAAAAATGGTCCCTGATAGTATTGATGTACTTACTGAGGATAAATTCTCCATTAGATCGCAAATTTCTCCAATGCAAGAATGCTTCCAGCCCCAGCTACTGTAAAGAAACAAGAGCTGTAAGAACCCACACAAAGGTGCATCTCTGGAAATCCCCGTGGGCCATCTGGGATGAGGTGTGGGGCAGTAGGAAGGCCAGGTCCAGGAAAGCTTCTCAGCTCCCCGATGTCAGCAGGTGTTTTCCCACTGAATGAAACAGCTGGAAAATTATGTCCACAATCAGAGTATTTGAAAAGGTCATTCCTTAACTTCTCAGAACAGTGGTTGCTTTTAAAACAACTCCCAAAGATTTCTCTGCGAGTCATCTAAAAGCAAGAGGAGTTCTCTCCCACAATGAAAATTCGCCCATTGGCCTAGAAACAGAGATTAGTGTGGTATAGAACAATGGCCAAAACCTAAGCCAAATCCCACACAAAAAAGGTGGGAGAATACTCCTTGCTAGCCAGAGCGCACAAAATACAATACTACCGTCAGCCCAGCAGCCTCGCTTTTGATTAGCTTTGCCAAGCTATGACAGTATAGGAGATCCCCATATGCCTCAGGGAGATGCATTATTCAATATATTAATTAGAGGGCTGGCTTTCATCACTGCTTCCTACAAAGTATCACAAAGAATTACTCTGGGACTGTTACTGACAGGCTGAAATTAATTTGTGTTTGAGTTCACATGCATCAGGGAGAGAGAGAATGAAGTCAGCCCAGGCAGGCTGCATGAGTCTGCAGCACAGCATTTAGGTTTCCAACACTGGCCCGTGAAACACAGCAATGAAGTTTGGATATCTTATCCCTGTTGCATGAGAAGGAAACACATCCTTCCACTGTGCACTGTCCAGACAGACATGGCATTGGGATCCAGTCCAGGGATCAGTCTTAACTGGGAGAAATATTCAATAAATTCCTCCTTAGATCTTTCTTACTAGCGGTTTATCTGGTTTGCTCCAGTCTCGGACACTTAGTCACAAGAGAGTGGGGGGATTACAAAAGTGATCCAAGATTAGCTATGGGGGAAATAAGAGAAGAGGATGGCCCCTGAGACATAAAGAAACCTTATAGATGAGAGACCAAAGCAAAAGGCTTTTTTTGATGGCTGAAAGCCCTAACTGCAGTACAATATGTGACATTTAGTGGTAAGCATTAAATTTAAAACCAATGAACAGAAATATTTCAGCCCTGACTTTTCTAGTCTTAAAAAAAAAAAAAATCACTGCCAGCCACAGTACATTAAAGTCATAAATATGGCTAACATCAAAAATTGTACTAAAATCACAACAAATCACAAATTCTAAAAGCCAGATAGTATTTATGTAAGGACATCCACAGTTACATAAGTGGAGAAGGGGTAATCTCTCCTTCTGCAAGACATGCTGTGTTTCTCAAGCAAAAGGAAGTTAGAAAGAAAAGTTCCTCAAAGGCAATTTATTCCAAAATTGCCCTCCCAGAGGGTATTACACCACCCTTTGAAAGAACTCATTCTGGCTATGATAGCAGCCAGAATTTCAGAGGTGGTATACGAATTGTAAGTTTGATCATGTGGCTCTTTTCTTGTGGTTCATTTATTATGTAGTTCATGGGTTTTAAAGGAGTATTTAAAGTATTTTAAATTATTTTCCTTCATGATCACACACAATCCTTGTAGCCAGCACGCTTTTCTTTTTTCTTGCCTTTTCTTCAGTTTTGAGCCCAGGGAGCCTGATAGCATGACATCCATAAGACTTTACAGAGTCAAACACTTATTTTCCTAGGAAAGCAGGCAGTACGGAGAGGAGCATCACACAACTGCAAAGTCAGGCAATGAACATCCTTTAGGAGTTCTTCCAATGTATCAGCTACTACTTAGAGCTTAAATTCATAGTACAAGAGACTAGTTGTATCAAATTTCCTTTGTAAGATGAAGCCATTAGTCAGCATAAAGTGTAAATATAACCCAGAAACTCAAATATCTTTGCTTTTAGTCCCAGGTAAACTAGAAAATATTCTGTAATACTCCTCCAGTAGTGTACTAGGGTTTTTTGCAACCTTCTGCAAAGATGCATTCTGAGATCCAAGTATTTGTGTCAATCTATCTGTCATAAATTAGTTTTGAAAAAACATGGACTGTGGTCAAAAATGGGAATGGTAATCTGAGCATTACATAGGCATATACAGAACAGGTCTACATGGCCTCTATAAAACAGTCCTGCAGGGTTTCCCAGAGATGGAAAGTGAAGGATTTTCCTTTTCTTAGGGTCATTTAGGGTTTTATACTCTTAGATATCCATGAAATCTATCACAACATCCCTGGAAGAACACTTAGCAATCAACTTAGCAAGTTGAAAAATAGGATAGGATTAAGTTTAAGAAAAAATATGCTCACGGACAAAAGCAAAATGTAAAACTTACAAAGGTTTCTCAAACTTTGTTGATCACTCTTGTAAGATACTGATCACAGTTATGAAGAAGTACATTATAAGCATACCGAACATCTAATTTGGACATTAGGGACCAGTATCTGCTCTGCATCACAAAAGATCAAGATGGGGATAGGAGTCAGGATCCCCCTATGTTGGCTTTATCCAGACACTTTGTTGCAGACTGCACTCTTTCCCTACTTTAATTTTAAAAGCTCATATATTGCAAAATGATATTTTATTCAAATTTTAAAATACCTTTAAAAAAATCCAAAAAAATGTCAACCATTTCAGGATGTTATTTTGATTAATTTTTTGAGAAAAACATTTTGATAATGTTGACATGAATTCTAAAATATCTTTATTGACTTGAACCTTTTTCAACAAAAATAAACACTATTTCAGCCAATAAAAAGAATCCAACTTTATATCCAGGTTGCATTTCTATGTCTGACAGAGTTAGTGTGTAATCACAAGCTAGTCAGCTACAACCTAATGTTTGGAAATGTTAAATATCTATAGTGCCAGCTGCACTAATTGTAGGCACACAAACGGAAAAGAAAATCCCTAACCCCACAGTTCCCCCACCTGCCCATCTTTTAAGTGAAAAGGAAAATAAAATTGGTCTTATTATCACCATGGTATTGTGATCTTTAATTAACTAATGTGACCTTGCAAGGAAATCTTTCAATATATGCCAAGACCTTGTAAGAAGGTCTCATCTCTCCTGAACTCTTATTACAGAGCTTGAGGCTAGAGTTTGAAAATTTTGTCCTCAGCCTAGTACAGTTCATGGTCATGGTGGCTTGAGTAACACATTCCAGATTTATGTTAGCATTACCCTCTGGGAGAAAAACCTTTCCCAGGTGTTCTCGCTCACAGGGCATGGGAAGCAAGTCTCTTAACACAGGCAAATGAGTCATTAGCCCACAGGAGCCTCCAGTAATAGGTCCCTGTTCAGTTCTTCATGTGCGGTCTACGTGAATAGCCACTGGGTATATGCCTTGATGATGCTATAGGCGGTGTTATCCATGGCTGCCAAACTGGAATTATTCCTTTTATCCACAGCTCCATGTATGGTATGGGTTTAATTCTGAAAAACTCTAATGCAGGATTACTTAACAGTGAATTTGACATTTACAAGACTATGTTTTCTTAACACTAAACTTGGCTGTAAAAAATCAGGCGATATTTCCCCAGCGCTATGCAATGACACCATCTGGTAGTTAATGATTAGTGGGATTTACAGGAAAGACAGGCACATATTTGACTAACCATTTCATTGCTGGCAAACTAGTCAAGTAAAGGTAACCTTAGCTGTATCCAAAGATCACTTCTGGAACTGCTGCTGAAACAGTCTGTGTGGACCCAGATTGGCACCGGGATTAGGAAATATCAGTGCTGTCACAGAGATGAGGAAATAAAAACAGACACAAACCTCTGCCCAACTGTAGAACCAAACCCAGACCATAACCTTTTGAAACATTGAGGTAAATCCCTTATCTCCTGCTACATTACTCTCGGATATCCAAACCAGCCTCTGCTATAGTCTTCATGAAATTCAAGCTACAAATAATTAGTAATACACTGGCTCAATTTTATCACTGTTCCTATCCAAAATCATGCCAAAAAGGACCGAAAACCTTGCCCTCAAGGACAAAATTTGCTGGCTTATATCTCAAACAACTGTGACAGAAAAGCCGTAACTCCAAAGCATAGCCTAAGTGGATGCACAGCCTCTTCCCTTCCCCCAGTGAAAGCACAGCCTGTTCTCTTCTCCCGATTTTTAATCACTGGCGTTCAAAACGATTGTGGCTGGCATTCATGGATACCAAAACAACCAGAAATCTGGTTGGTTATCACGGAAAGAGAAAAAATAAAATTGTGGGGAGACTCAGTGAGGAGCAGTGTATTTGAGAACTGCTTTTTACACCACATTTTTCCTATTTGTGGATACAAACACTGCTCCTTGAAGCCAGGCTAGTACACATCCTATTTTCCTCCTCCTGCTGTCTCTCCCCTCCTGCCTTCTTGGTGTTTTCTGCCCAGCTTTCATCACTAGTATGTATTTCTTTGTCTTTTACTGACTATGCTCATCTTGGGCACTGACTTCAGTGCTCCAAATATCCCCATAGCCATGAGAAATGCTGTGCAGATTTCTCCCTCTCTTCCACACAAATGGGCTTTCCCCACTTTCCCACTCCCAGGCTTTGACAGAATCACCCAAAGTCCCAGAGAGCATGTTTAAAAAAAATAAGTAAGAGAAAGAAGGGTAAACATCTAGATGTACCAGGCAGAAAAATTGGAAAATGGTCCCACATCCACCATTTCATATTCCCCAGTGACGACAGAAGACAGGAAACGTGAATGAGTCCTCCAGCAAAGAGCAGCCTGGGGAGACCCTAAGAAAGAAGGTGGGTGTCCCAACGGGTCCTCTGCTATAGCACCTGATATCACAATATTTGAGTACTTCACCCACTACACCCAACAAGGAAAAGAAATGCTTTTCTATCCCAGTCTTACCTAAGGGGTAACAAGGCAAAGTCAGCTTGAGTCACCCAAGATGACATCGAAAAGCTGTGGTCCAGCAAAGTGCTGAACAAGGCTTGGTGAATGCTCCATTAACTAAACTGTCCTGCCCACCTGCTTAGTCCTGTTGTCCCACCACAGGAAAAGGCAGAGGCAGTAAAGCAACTTAAGGACAATTCAAGTCCTTTGAGTTCTTATCTGAACAGAGACAGTATTTAGTCAGCACGGAACACACCATATGTTTTACAGGCAAGGAAACTTCCCCAACATTTCTACAGTACAAAATATGGACTGTATTTTTTATATTCCTCCACATGACAGCACAGGTGCCTAAGTTACAGTGAGAGAAAATGAACAGGGCCCAGAGGAAACTGCAGAAATGTGTTTTACAAGAAAAGGACAGTGAGTAGGACTTTAACAAACTTTGCACCCATGCTGGTTCCAGTTATCTTGAGTAATTTCAGTGATGAGTGATCTGGGAATTTGTGTATCACATTAGCGTAAGCTCCTATTTCCAGCCTTACAGGATCCTAAGTTATTAAAATCTCTGAGACCAAGGCACGTGGGAGCCAAATTTGGATGCCTGTACTCACATCAAGTAACACATTCTGTTCAAGCTCTGCCACTGCCATCAGTAGGTGTAGCTAACAAATGAATCACTACTACAGAAGCAGAGATCTCAAATCCTAGTTTTTATAACTATGAGTGGCCCAGACGTGAATCTCAGCTCAAGCACAAACTTTGAGCTGGCCACAGGAACTGATGAGAGATGTCCCATAAACTGCGGGACATGTGATATCCATATGGGATGAGAACACAAAACTACAACCCAGTGATTAGCACCAACATCTGGGACTAAGGAAAGAAGTTGAAGGCAAGAGCCAGAATACAAAGCCACAGATGAGGACTGGAGCTTCGGACTTTGTTTTTGACCAGCGGGGAGCCATCACAGATGCTGCCTGCCAGAGCTACAGCAAAATGCACAGAGTGACTTGTGTGTCCGTGACTAACAGAGAGGTCTTGCTTACTCTACTGAGTGAAAATTCACATCCCAACCTCATGAGTTCTGATGCAATCATAATTTTCTCCTGGCCTTAAAGTCTCTATATCTGAGCTCTCTCAGGGAAGGTATAATTATTTGGAAAGGTCTCAGAGAGAAAAATAAGACCTCTCCCTGTCAGACTGACTGATCCCATGAACCAGGTGAAGATTATAGTCTTCACAAACCCATTCACTGCAGCCTGAAAGATGAAAGTCATGCTTTGAAGGCAAAAACATTCGACAAAAGCTGCCCTAGATAAAGCCAGCCACATTCAAATCAGATGAAAACTGTCCCATTCGATGAAGGATACTTACCTGAGCCCCTACGAATAAACAACACAGAGCAGCACAAATGAGCAGCTTACCTCTGATTTTGGCATCTCCCTATCATTATTATTTCACCTTTCCTGGTAGTTTTAATTAGAGAGGTTTGATAACATAGTATTTGATAGGTTGATGAACTCCACAGAGTAGTGGTTCATGTCCCTCTGAAACTTATAGCTATACCCACTTTCTCCCTCTTTCATAGCCTAATAAAAAGAAATCACTAAATTCCCAAGGCTAAAGTGTTCTTGCATTTCTTTTTCTGTACACATCTTACAAGCCAGAGCTTGTAAGCCATCATAACTTGCAGCTTTAAAAAGAAAGAAAAGAAAAAAGAAAGAAATCGGAAAGCTAAGGGGAGTCATTATGTTCCAAAATTTCAACATCTCTGACCCCTGCGCTATGAATTGGTTCAAATCTCTCTCACTCCGGGAAAAACCTAATTCACTCTCTTGGAAAGTTTATTGTCAATGGGATTCTACTGTTCTGAGTGGAATAAAGATTTCTAGGTCTATGCCATATGAGTTTTAACTATAGAAGACTTCTATATTTTCTAAGAGAAAGAGACACTTGAAACAGAGGCTTGATATAATACAGTGTTAAAAATCATCATTCAAACTACACAGCCAAAAGGCTGTATGCAAAATGAGATAGATTGTGGAAAACAATCTACAGGTTTGGGTGTCAAATGGACAGAGACAAACAGGCAATTTCCATTAAGCATTACTCTATGAAAGTAGGAAAAAACCACAACAACACAGCCACTCCTTTAGAAAGATATTCTGCTTTGTTCCCAAGTCAGCTCAGCCCTTGCACTTTATCCTCCAAGAAAGCTTCTCCCCTAAGCTCAGCTGTGCTATTTGAAGGGTAGGGTACAATTACCCCATAGGACCAGCTATTCTGCTCCACAGAAGGATAAGCCTGGAGAGGATCTACACTCACCTTTGTCAGGCACACCTAGCATGAATAGTGAAATCAAAGGATTTTGGATAGTCAGGTCAATCAACCACCCACCACCAGAACCAGGAGAACATAACCATGTTTCCTTCACTATGGAAATGTGAAACAGTGACATGGTCAGGCAAGGTTCTAGATCTTTGATACATTTTGCAGGTCTATGTGACTTAGGAGCCTTACAACTTCCTTTCCTAAATGTTCAAAAACCTTCTTACACTGTCCAAAATCCACAGGCACACTGAGGGAAATGTCCAGACTTGGTGCTAAAAAGCCATGTTTTAAATGTGGGAGTCTAAAGCTGTTTAGAGAGATTTGCAGAAGGACCTAGACAATTGAAAGTCCTGTAAGGTGTCTATCTCCACTGCAAGGTGTGGAAATATTGCAAATCCAATCTACAGATATTTGGGGCCTGGATTCCAGATATTTTTAATGAAGCACAGGAATTTCTATGAGAATTTGACTCTAAGATATATACATCATGCTTTGCAATTGGGAGTCAATTCTTAAGTCATCCAAGTCCTTTTTATTTTTGACTCTTCAAAATAAGAGCCTCTGGTTTCTTAATATTACCAACTTTTTTGGACTTAAGGACCAGGCACTTCTTCAACTATTCACAGATTCTGTAAATCAGCACTTCTACATGTTCACACACATGCACACCATCATCTGGCATGTAGGACAGCGTTAAGAATCTGATTCAAGCCCCAAATCCTAAATTCAAGTACAGAAGACTACTGCTGGGTTTTCTTTCTCTCTACATTCAATTCTTGGGCCTTCACATGGTGGAGAGAAGTTTGGAAAAACGGCATCTGAAATAGAGGAGCTTGGAGACAGGAACTAAATTTGTTTAATCATCTGCTTTTAAGACACTGTCCCAATTTTGGAGGCTGATGCTTGGGAAATAGAAAGGAAGATAGTCACAAAGCAGATTTTTAGCAAACTGCAAATCCTGGGCTCTCACCAGTCACTAGAATGAAACTGGCTCCTCGGAGAGTGATTCAAAGCAGAGTTTGAGTCATCCTTTCTCTCAACAGTTGCATAAGAAGACTGGTCAGAGTGGCTGGCTCTGCACAAAGACTGTGTTGTAGGCTAAAGTACCTCTCAGAAGGGTTGAAAATAGGAGGTCTAGTGATCATAGCTCTGTCTCTGAAGCACTGGGCAGTTTCTCTGTGTTACTGTAAGTAGGTATACAACAAAGAAGCAGGAGTTTTGCAATTTCAAAAGACTTGTACTCGTCTGTACAAGACACCACTGTTATCAGACAAGAAAGAGGTACAAACGTGGAGACACTGAGCTATAGCACTGCAAGATATGTACTGCAAGGATTGAGTATATAACATTGATGATGACCAAAACCAAAGGCATACTTCGTGTTCAGGTAAAGCAACCAATCCCTTCAAGTTAGATGCCCTTCTCCCCTCCACGACCTGCCCAAAGCAAGCAAAGCCTGAGGGCATAACTCACCAGTAGAACCTGTTTGGAGTGACCCGCTCATGCATGAGCTGCCATTTTCTTCCAAAGTCCATGGAGCTGTACAGCTGAAAGACAGAGAGAGAGAGAGAGGAAGTATAAACTTTGAGGAAGAAGAGGAAGGACTGCCACTAAATAAAGTATTAAAATCAGTTCAGATTAAAGAACAGGAGTGGACTGTCCTGCACAGTTATCGACTAGCCTTGCTGCCAGGGAAGGATAATAAGGCAATCTCCTGCCCTCCCATTTAACCCAGACTGAGCTGCTGAGACTCAAAAGCAGGTTGGCTCTTCCAAAACCTTTTCAAACATTTTTGTGCTTCCTGATTTCAGCTGTCAACACATTCACTTCGGCTGCCATATGACAAAGCTGGCAGTCCCCCTGGCTTTTTCAGCCCAACAGGAAGCAGGTGATTGATGACATGTAAATTCCTAGCATTAAATAGAATGAAAGACAAATTAGATTAGTTAACATGACTATGATGTGGTAGGCAGTGACTCTATACTCAAGGTCATGCTGCAATTTGTTTTTATGGTGTGGACTACATCTCTCTTCTGTGTGGGAAAGACAAGGAAATTGCTCCTAATTTACAACTTCTATGTTCAGAAAAAGGTCTAAATTTTGAGATAAGTTAGAAATCAATCTGTTCATCAGTTAAACATTAAAGATAGTGAAGTGATTCTTCTTGAAAGCCAAATTTTCAATCTATTGATCGTTTTGAGTCTTTCTGGCTAACAAATGGTGCAGCTGTAAAGTAACCAAATTTCCATGCAACTCCATACTAAGTCTCAGACACAGGTTTGCTTCATACATACTCGGCTTAATACCACAAGCACCATTCTCCATACATTAGTTCATTACCCACAGTCCACTCACTCATAATCAAAGCATACGTAAGCTCCTTTCTCCAACTTTGAGCAAGTTTGGTTCTTCAGAAAAAAAATGCACTTTGAGAAATAACTACTCTGCTTTACAACTAGATCACAGAGAAATAAATAGCAGGCAGTGTTTTGAACAGAATTCCAAATAAATTTCATCTGAAGTAAATTCTGGCCTAACAAAATAAGGGCTGATTGCAGGCTAAGGAGGTAGATAACAGAGCTGAGAAACTTAAATGTTTGTAATATCCAAATTTAGGTCCTTAATGGGAAAACAATATAATTTGAGTAAAGGTTCTGCATTTGATTTGATTTTGAGTAACTGGATTTACAAATCGGAGGCAAGTTCATATTCAGGTTAGAAGGGGTGACAACCTAGTGATGTGTACTATGGCACAGCTATGGTGGATGGCTAAGTGTGACTGGGAAGATAAACTATATGTGCTTGCACTGAATATTAAAGTTTCTTGAATGGACAGTATCTTTGACCACAGAGGTCCAGCAGCCACATCAGAGCTGGACCATAGAACAATCTACAAAGGTGATTGGAAAGGGCTGTTTGAGCAGTGTCCAAAGCCTGAGGCAGCTGATTATTTCTTACTATGTTCGTACTCAACTACACAACCAAACCACTGTACAGCTAGCAAAAGGAAACTCAAAAACTGAAATACAGACCCCAGTAAGTATCTAATGCAACTGGTATGTGTAAAGACAAATGAATCAGTCCTTTGCATTTATGCCAATGGGAATTCTAGTTTCTGCCAATGACAGCTCAAGCTGCCAGTGAATAAATCACATCAGGGGAAAAGAGGTAGAAGCAGGCATCCTCCAATCTTCATGCCAAAATGGGCTCCATTGATGTAGACCTCACTCCAATCAACATCACTGGCTTTGGGTAAGAAATATGAGGGATGATTTTTCCACCCCATGTTCTTCAGGAGATCAGACGTGATCTGAATATTCCGATTCGGCCATACTTCTTCGGCACTGTCACTAGATAAGGTAAGATACTGCACTAAAAGCCCACATTATCTGGGCTTCCTCTGCTTTTCTGGTCAACCAATCACAGTGGTAGTCTAAACAAACACAGTAGAGAATCCTCTGCCCCAAAAGGAATTCTCCGTAGATACAAAGTAAAGCATTGCTTATCTTTTTTAATTAAAGGAGCCAGGAAAAGAAAATTCCTTCTCCAAATATGAGGATAGGCTTATGAAGTCAACATCAAGGCCATGCATCAAGAAGGTAAATAGCAAATGTTTATCCAAACAGCAACACATCCTTCCTTCTGAAGGAGCATCCAGATTTTTAGAAACAACAATTGAAAATCCACACTCCAAGAGTCAAAACTCTATAGCACTACAGCTCTGCCTTGACGTTAGCACGGTGTCTGCCAGCGATATTCCTTGAGTCATTTGACATGGTTTTACACATGCAAGGACCTCTGCACACAGACTGAGTTGCATCGGACAACTTGGCTATCCTTTCCCTTTCCTGAGTGCGGGTACGACTTGCAGATTGAACCACAGTGCTGTACAAACCATGGGCTCCAGGCAGCTTAGCCTCAGTTAACTCCCGTTCAGTGGCAAGTGCAAGTGGGACTAGTGTCCTTGTTGTATTCTGCAATGGATTAACCATTCTCGGCATGAGAGGAAGGGATTAGCAAAATACAACCATTTCCTTAGATTCTCTTTTATCTTTTGCCCCTAGCATTTCCTTTTCTTTTGCAGGAGCATAACAGCAGTAGCTACAGATAGCTCAGTGGCATGAAGAACAATCTCTTTCTGACTACTCATCTCTCCCACAGTGTCTCATTCAGGGAGCATCCTTCTCTCTATCGAGTTAAAAACCAGAGACCAGCTACTGAGTACTTTTTCCCCCCTTCTTTCTATTAAAGCTCAGACTGACTGATGGTAGAAGGATTAAATTGAACTTGCAGCCTTTAGGTGATTTCAGATAAAGAGATAGGGAGGATATTATTAATTTCAAGAACTTTTATTTATTTATTCACCTGCTTATTCTAGGTGTTCACTTTGAATTTTAACCAGATGATTGAGTCTTAAAGCTGTATGACAGAACAAATTCCTGGCAGGTGTCTCTCGCCCAGTTCACTTTTATAGTATTATTTACAGATGTGAATGTAAAGGTTAATGTTGAATTACTAAATAAAACATACAATAAAGAGTTTCCTAGTATGTATTAAAAGTGAATATATATATATACTCTTTCTGTTCATCTCCCTTCATGGGAGAAGAGATGCTTTTAGACGAGACAACAAATTTAGTGGCAAGTACAGCAGATTTCAATAGAGATTAATTTGTCCTAAGGCTGAATACTAAGCAATGGAAAGAAATGAGGCTTGTTTGGTGCCAAGATTTTCCTTTTTTAAAGCTCTGCTCTGGCTCTTTAGTGACAAGTAATCTCTGGCATTTCCATCTCCCAGAGTACTCCAACACATTGGTTTAAGAGGTGTGGACTTCAGTGTACCATGAGGGTCTACTGTGAGGGTATGCCCTTTCTGTAATTCCCTTGTGTTATTTGACGTACTCTGATGAATGAAAAATTAAGACTATTACGGGGTCTTTATGTTTGTATGGGCTAGTCTTGTGCCTTGACACAGCTAAAGAGTGGCATGCAGAGGACTTGTCTAAGGAGCAATTCAGAAGCAGGATGCAAACCATAAGGACAAAGTCCTGACTCAAGGCAAGGGTGACAAAATTCAGTTTTTAACATGAAAATAAACTCGGAATCCTGCATCTACCACAGAGGCACCTCAGTAAACACAGTCACAGCACTCGGCCAATCCCAGTAACCTCCGCACCTATTTGAGCAGGCAGGTTCCAGGAGCCTCCTGAAAGCTGAGGTGCTTTTGGGAACAAACACACAATGTTCAAATTCCCTATTGAGCCCATCTGAATGATGCTTATGCATCTACTCTTGCAGCAGACAACAGGGGTTTTTACTAGGGATGACCCTAGAGTTTCTGCTTGCCCAGAGACTGGCATGCAACCCTGCCACAGGGCAGATGGGATACATGAAGGTAAAGGGGCCAGCATTGCATGTCAAAAAAATATACCTTTTAATGTGGTTTCAGTCCTGATGAAGCACCTAAAGCATTACCCTAAAAGTATCAGTCTGGTCACACTAGCAGGATCCAAGAGCAGCTCTGCTTTCACACCTGGCTTTGAGGTCACCCCAGCCCAGCAGTACAGGCGCAGTCTTTGAAAATGGGTGCTGAGCACTGGGGAAAATCTGCCTGTGCTCAGGGACCTACTTAGACGTACCATTAAAAAAAGAAAAGGCAGTACATCAAGAAGGTAAACAGCAAATGTTTATCCAAACAACATCACAATGCTCCACACACAAAGATCGTAGCACCATACATATCACATCCACCAACACAGTCCTGTGTTTAACTAGGAATACACAATCTGTGTGAGGAAAGACCTTGGCAACCCAAGTGATATATAACTTAATTCACCACAGGCCAGAACCTTAACTCATGCTTGTCTTGCTCAGCACAACTCTGTATCACAAGGTTATTACATACCACAGGCAGAATGCTTCTTCTTCAAACTCTAAGAACACTCGCAACATTTTATTTAACACCGACGTTGTTTCCGAGATAAGCAGCAAGCCCCTTAAAGAGGGAGTTTTATCCCTGGGGTCAGATTCTATGCCACGAACACGTGCAACGTGCCAGAAACACAGTCAGAACTACAGAGCTGGAAAGGAAGGAGTTACACACACACACATGCACACACAGTGTTACATACGAAAAATGTCTCCATGCTGTTGCAATTCTCCAGTACAAACTCTCAGGGTGACACATCCTGCTGGCTGGCTTGGACGATCTTGTTTGGGGCTGGGGTAATTTGGTTTGGGTGTTTTGTTTATTTTCCCAATGAGATCTAGCAAAAAAATCCAAAAGGATGATTTTGCTCAAGAAGTCAAGCTTCTCGGAACTGGAGCAGCATGAGAAACTGGCCTGCTTAAACTCCACTTATGGAGAGAGGGTTGAAGAATGAGCAATGAATGAGAAACATGGAAACCACAGGAAGAGATTCAACCCCCTGATGTTAGTCATCCATATCCGAACTAATCACCAAGGCTTATTTTTAGACAGGCAAGAAACAGGCTCGAAACAGGCACTTCTAAAGCACAATCCCCATACTAAGCTACACTTCTAAAATTGCTTATTATTCATGCCTTGGAAGCCCCCATGTCTCTCCATAGACACTAAAAGAAGTCCACAGTGACTAGTGCAGAAGGAGATAACCCCACTGCAGATAGATGATTTAGTTGAGATGGATTTCATGTTAGGTTCCCTGTTCCCAGGTTGCCCCACTTGGTCTTCATGGGGGAAGCAGGCAGAAGACTGAAGGTTCAGCACTAGCTGAAGAAAGGCCAAGCATACAATAGCTTGGATACACTTCACTACAGCAAGAGGCACACTGAAGATGTCACATATAGATTGAGAAGCAATAGACAACAGACTAAAGAAATTCAGAGAGCTTTCATATTTATAGACTTTCTTGCTCAAACACAGAAGAAGAATTGGGGCACCAGGAACATACATAAAAAGCTTATATCCAAATAAAATCAAATACTCTTTGTTGCTATGAAATCTGGTCTACTGGCCTGAGCAAACATCTGGAGAGAATCTCAATAGTTTCCTGTCTGCCAGCCAACCCTGGAGTGAATTTGGAGCTTGCAAATAATGGTGTCAGATAAAGTGAGGAAGAACAGCTGGACTATATGTACTTAAAGGAAGAATTCATTTATTACACACAAAATTAAATTTCCCCCAGACAATACATCCAGCTGATGATGGAAAGATGTATTCATATTAATCCAGCAGGGTGAGAGTCAGCCTAGTGGTAATTACTGGGCAGCAGCTGACACATGGTAACATGATGGAAGAGGAGGGGCAGATTGTCTGGCCTGCCATGTCCTCAAAAGAGCACGATCCCAAGCAGTAGCTTAGATTGCTTACAGGAGAAGATGGCTCTGATCCCAGAAAAGCACAAAAGCAAACTAACACCTTCTCAGCCAGAGCTGGTGGGAAAAATCTACAAGATGTGTGTAGGGTTCCTGCCAAAACATCAAACTGGGACAGAAGAAAAATAAAATTAGGTCAACATTTCTGTAGGAAATTGGAGTGCATGCAAGCAGTCTGCAAAGAGTAACTCAGAAAAGCAAGTCTGTTGCAGGGTCTTAAATTTTCTCTACAGAGGGAAAATGACCACGATCACTGGAAAAAAATTAGAGGCTCAGAAGCTCACAAAAGGTTGTAAACCACTCAGAAAATTGCAAGGTGTGTCTTTTCTCTACACTTCTGTGTTACAGATGAAATTACAAAAGGAGAAGAAGGTGCCATCATTAACATGTCAGAAAGTTCATTCCTAGAAGGAAAGTGAACTGGAGGAAAAACTCACAATACTTTTCAGCCTTAAGAGTACCAAACAGAGAAGCCATGTCTGAGAACTGCCAGAGATGACCCATCACATGGAAAAAGAGAGCCATATGCAACGAATTCAAACTGCAGTGAAAATGCTTCAGGAGATTACAACATCAACATTTTTTCTATAGGCAAAGTGAGAAGCTGAGTACTGCAGGAGAAACATTTTGCAAGATCTTGGAACAATATTCTGTATAGAATAAATGGATGGTCCTCACTTCACCCACTGCAAGGAAATGTGTTTTTTCCATGCCTAAAATGAGACATAGGAAGGATTTAATAAGGTTGCCCTTACGTAGCAAAAAAAAAAAAAAACCACAAAACAAAAAAACCCCAACCAAACAAAAAACAAAGGAATCTGCACCGTAGGAAATAACTGCTCCAGCAAGTGAAAGGATATGAGTAATAATTGCATTTCTCCCTGTTATCTTATATTTCTTTCATTTAACTCTAAAATAACACCTGCCCCTACTCAACCACTGTAAGACTACTCCTGACAGTCAGATCCATCTAGTTACCATGCTCTCCACTTGTTGAATTTAGCACAGAAATTCCAAGCTGCCAAAGTATCCCTTCTTTTTTTCTCTTTTATTGTTTCATCATTTGAAAATGGTGTCTTTTTCCTTCAGCTCCAGCTGAATCCTTGAGACACTATCTCCCTATAACTCCTCAGTCATACAAACAGTAATCAGATCCTCAAATCCCCAAGGAATTAAAGTTGAGATAGTAAACTCCCAAATAGCCAACATGTCCAACCAATACCCACAACACACAAGCCATTTCCTCTTATTAATTTTTCCATTTGAGATGTCATAAAATTGTGGCTTTCCTCCTTCTCATAGCCCCACATGCTAAATCCCCTTGTGGAGACCCCCTACAATAATCCTGCAGCCATCAGTTGTCCCCAGGCACTGGCATGGTGTGCCTCTGGGAGCAGAGCAGACTGCGAAGCCTCACCAGAGCAGAGCAACAAAAGAAAGACAACAGAATTGAGAAGAATTGGATACGAAGAGAGACAGGATAGATTTGGTGTAGCCATGAAGACAGCAGTTGGTACCACAGAAACATGCCCTACTTCTGTATCACATCTTCCATGTTACATTCCTTGCCTATCTTCCATCTCTCCTTTTTTGAGGGCAGCTGGATACCTCTCTCTCTTTCACAGCACCAGTATAATGTTTAAACTGTGGGGTCTATGCATCCCCCTTTCTCAGGTTCTCATGTGAGGCAGGACACGTTATTTGCAGCATAAGAGGGACAGGACTTGGGTCTGACATGCTTCAGTTGGGTGGCTGAAACCAGGTCAGGAGCAACCCTTGCCATGGAAGGGGCTTTATTACTCACAGTAGCAAAGGCTGCATTCAAGGAAAGACTCAAGTCCTTCCTCTGATTCCTCTGTTCCACCATTCCCCTCAGTCTGGGCCTTAGTGAGACACCTCTGCAGCATCAAGCAGTTACCATCAGGGGACACAAAGGCTAATGTCGCCTTCAAGCTGATGACCAACTCAAGAACAACGATATCAACTGTTCTTGTTTCTTCCACCTCCTCCCAGGGAAATACCTGTCCTTGCCACCTTGCTTTGCTGGGGCTTCAGAGGAACCAAGATCTGAAGCTTGGAAGTGCTTCTGGACCTTTAGAGAAGGGAAAAAAGAGCTTCTTGCTCTCTTCTCTTGCCACAAGCTGTTGGAAATCACAATTCACGTAAGGCATCCTTGACAGCTCCACACTAAAGAACCTAAAAATAAATCCTGCTTCCCGAGCCAAAAGATTTGTGTAACAGCTGGTGGAACTGAACTTAGGAGAAAGAAGTCTACCAGCACCATATTTATGGACTTTGTTTACATAGAGTTGTAAAAACTAGTAATTGTAATGAAAACAAATGGACCGGTTTATCTCTCTGCTTTGATTTCCTTTCCAGGTGATTAAAGGCTGCATCAAGAGACCTCATTACAGTCCAAGGTTCTTCTCTAGCATGGTACAGCCAGATTGTCTTAGGCATGGAAAGAGAACGTGTCCACAGACTGCTCATGTCTGAGACTCACCAGAGCTGCTCATTTCCCTACAGATGCTGTACAGTAGAAGGAGCACTGGAAACAGACTATTTTGATGAGAAACTGGTCTAGACATAAATTAAATACTAAATGCATTTCCATCATCTGTCTCATACAGAGAGGGGAAGAAAAAGGTATCAGAAACTGGAAAGTTCTCTTTATACTTTAAAATTGAATAGTGAAATATTTCACATGCTGGCTGGCAAAAGCAGATCTTCGGACCAAAGAAACTCAGACTCCACCCCACTATTATAAGAAACTGGTCAGGGATCTTCTGCACAAAGTCCAAACGCTTTGGAAATGTTTGACTTCATGTTGTAATTGTATAGCTCAACCCAGACCTGGCTTATAAAGAAACCAGGTAGGTTAAGACAATGCACTGATGTCATGTTCCATGGTTTTACAGTTAAAAAAAAAAGCTTTCACTTTTTAACTTTACAGTTAAAAAAAAAATGCTTTCACTGCTGTGGTCTACTCACAGCAGTGCAGTTTGTTTAAACCTGATGCTCAAAGCAAGACTTGAAGGCTCTGCTTCTCCACTTCATCTCTGAGAAAAAGAGGGAAGTGGATTAAACTGGTGAAAAAAAAGTCCACTCAAAACCCTTCACATTTCAATTTCTCTTAAGCCTAATTGGTACTGAGTATATTCAGCCAAAAATTTGCCATTTCTGTGAGAGCACAGCACACCTTTTGCTTTTCTACTGCGTGACTGTTTTGTAGTGGAACAAGAAGTCCAGATACGGCTGCAACAGGAGCAGTGACATAAATGAGTATCACTAAAGAATTTAAGATGTGTTTCAGTCCTTGGTGAAAAACAGCCTGCCTTTTCCCAACTTTCTCCACAACCCCAGAAATGCTAGATGGCTCAGAACCAAGATGAAAAGTATTATTTTCAGATTTTTTTTCTTAAACTGAAAATCTGGGGAAAAAACATGTTCACTTTGGTCAGTCAAAGCACATTTCAATCATTTCTAAATAATTTAGCTTTAGCAACTTGCAAAAGGTACTATAAATAGAAATGCCATTTTGAGGGAAGGCTAACTTTTTTGATTGCTTGTTTATTCCTTTCTTCATGACGTTGTAACCACTTCAAAATCAGCTCTAGAGTCTGGGAGAAGGCTAAAGTTGAGCAATATGTTGCCACTGACCCCCTTCTGATGAGTGTTTTGTTAACATGCCTTAGTGAAAACTAAAGACATAAAAGAGGAAAAAACCCAGAAACCAAAAAACCCTACTTCCAGAGTCTGAGAACAGACGGAGATATAACAGACAAGGCAAGCAATGTGCCATGCAGGGGGACAGTTTCCCACATCAGTGATGCAGAGGAGAGAGCGAGACTAGACACAGAAAGGGGCAGGGATGCAGAACGGGGAAGGGAGGGACAATACTGGGACTGTGAAGAGATCAGAACGGGATGGAGGTGACAGAGCTGCCTCATGCTACCAGGGTCTACAAGGTGCACCAGGAAATATCTTTACCGGTATTTCTTCCACTGGCATCCAATAGTCTCAGTCAGAAGCAAAGCAGGGTTGCAGGCTGCTCCTGTTGTCCCCAGCTGCTGCTTCACTCCCTTTTTCCCTAGGATCAGCTTTTTAACAGTGGCAAAAGACTGAATCAGCTCTAATGGCTGCTGACTCTTCTCACTCCAAACCAGGTCCCTTAGCCCAGCTTCTTTGCAGCTTAAAAATCATTAGGCAGTTTTTAGTCCAAGGTCTGTGCTAACTGGACCCACCAACCACATGGATATAGCCAACAGGGCCGTGCAGGTCAGCCTGCACCAAGGAGCTCTGTGCCCTCCCAGCCCAAGAGGAAAATCTTGTTTGCTCCTGGGGACTCCACACTGCAGCCCTTTAGAAGCTCCTCCTTACACTTCGTCAATGCTTATACTCCAAAAGTTTAACAATAAGAGGAAATAAATGGGAACCACATGTCTAATGGGAAGATTTTTCATTTAAATGTGCTTTATTGTGTGATATATGCCTTTAATTACAGTGCAAGCGTCTGGCTACATTCGTTGCTATTACAGACCAATCTTTCATGTTTATTGAGCATAAGACTACAACGGGCAAAGCAGGAGAGGCTCAGACATTAGCCAGAGAGGGACATAAAGCTACAGTCACATGCTTGGCTCTTCCTCTTCTTCTTCCTTTATAAACCCTGTGGCACTATCTGTAGGGTAACCTCTATATTACGCAGAACAGGATGTAATGCAAGAGGGTTTTTTTCAGACCACTGAGAGAAAGAGATTACATATCACCAAAACACCTTCCAAATTCATATAAGATTTTGCCAAGTTGTTTATTTATGGGGAAAAAACAACATTTCTGAAAGTGTATGCATGGGCATTAATGAAAAGGGTTTGAAACTGCACTCAGAACAGCATTTTATTCTGAGATGTAATTGTTGCTTATGTAAAAAATTTCACATGGCTTGAAAGAAAGAAATATTAATTTGGGCTCAAGCAGAACATGTCATTCTGGCAAAATTAAAGCAATGTATTTTGCTCCAGATTAAATCGTATGTTATTTAACACGCACGCACCCCTGCCACCCAATTCAGCTTCCGTTTTCCATTCATCAGCATTTTCACAGGCAAGGGAGGTTACTCAAGACAGTTCCCAGTTATGTGACCCATCACCCTGCAGACACTGAGCAGACACACACCTGAAACTAACCAAGCTCACACAGGTGAAAATGCGGTAAAGCTGCTCCCACTTGGGGCCAGCCCTGGCAGAGGGTAGGTGTCCGCCCCCCTCATACAGTTCTCATCTCACCAGCTGAAGAGCAGCAAACTTCACGGGTGCTTAAGACCTGCCGTGGTGTTGTGCAAAACTATTTCTTCACAAAGTCAGAGCAATCTCACAAACTGTCCACATTCTTCTACCCCGTTCACCCTAGAGGACACTGTGCCCTCTCAGCCTGAGGCTATGGGTTCTGTCAGGGATTTATGATGCAAAGAAGGGATCACTGCAAAATGTTTCTGACCACTAAATCACACCTTTCCTAAGGGAGGATCTCAGCCTGGATCTTACCAGATTTCAAAAGCTGACAAGTAGCTCTTGCCATCCTCAGGAAAAGTGAGAAAATAACAGCACTGCACTGGCCCATTGTGCCAAGAACATTTCCTATAAGCACTCAAAATCAGGGCGAGCAAAGGTTGAACTATACAAAAGATATACTTTCTGATGATTGAGAAAGCTTGTGGCTGGGCACTGAATGCAGGCTGCTCCAATTAATCCCGCTCTAATCCCACCCTTCTCTGTTGCGAGAGATCATTGCAGCCTCTCTGCATGCACACACAATAACAAAGCTGTGAAGCTGGAGGGGTTTGCTCTGCTCAGTGGCATTAGCACATCAGCCCAGCAGGTTCATGAGCCAGTGCTGTGCATTCAGAGCAGCTAAACACTTTGCTCTCCATGGCAGAGGTTTCACTGAGTCTGAGGCAAAGATGCATACACCAAGAAATGCATCACAGGCGCAGGTGCCAGATAACTTGGAGGGAAGTTGGGAAAAGGTAATAACAAAAGTGACCCGAGGAGAGAGATTCCAAGAGTTGAATGTGCAGAATTTTTCCACGGATTGTAAAAAGGAAGCACAGAACTGTCTACCTGTATGTAAATGGCGTAACACCAAGGAAGTGGGAACCTTTGAAGGCTGGCATGGGTGAGAAGGCAGAGACAGACATTTCTAATCCTTAGAGACCTTTCCTAGATACGCTTCCTAAGACAGTTCAATACAAACATTGCAAATACTAATTTTTAATAATTTCCTTTCCATTTTATTGCTGGTGTCTATTCTCATGGCAATGTAATCTGCAAAGGGGCAAAAGGGCTATATTCTCAGCTCCTCCTGTTAAGAAATTCCTAAGTCAGGATGGCACAACTGGCATTTCACTGGATTTACTCTAGCTGGATTCTGCTTCTTGGGCCTTACAGCAGGCATTTATAGGCTGCCGCAACACACCTTGTTACTTCCAACTCTTTTGGTCATGGATACATCCCCAATGACATCCTGAAAGGCTTCTGCAAAGCTACAGTGGATGAATGGGCACTGCTTAGGAAGTGTACAGGTCCTGCACTGGGAGGAATCCCTCTCTGGACAATTCTGGTCCCCACACAAAGCCTATGCTCTATACTGCCTGGGACCAAGGCCAGATACTGGACCAAACCAGCCCAGAGAAAGGCCCACCGTAGCTAATGAGTGTTTTGTGTCCCCCAAAAGAGAACACAAATGCTGCCCATAGGACAACTGTGACTGTGAAATAAATTCTATGAGTAAAACGATTATAAAAACAAGGTAGAAAACTTCAGTTTCTGATAGTGTTGAAGATGCAGCTTTAGCAAATATTATCTCCTACTCGAACACCCTAGCTCTTGTACCATCTTCTACAATTCATTCTTTTAGGCCATCTTCATTACCACACGCTTGTCATATCCTGTCCTATAATAAATCAAGAGAACTAAAATTTAAGATGAAATGGCTCATACGTTTTGATTCATTGGATGCCTCAAGTGCCAAAGTAAACTTGCTTCCATGAGCTTGAACATATAATATAATAAAGAAACTCACAGTTCCTTTTTCAGCCTTACTCTCCTACTCCCCAGTCAGCTCTGGTCTCCGCCAAAGGCTCTGCTAGCTTGATGATGTTCTCCAGTACTGCTCTTATAACACACGTAAAATCTCGTGGGGTAATTCAGTCCAGCTCTAGCTAGCCAGATTTCTCCTTGGCCAGATTCCCTGGCAATCCATGCATTGACAACAGGCAACTATTGAAGGGAAAAGCAGAGCCTGCTTACATATGCACCTATCTCTACACACACCACAGCCAAGCCAGAGATCACATGTAGGAAGGGGTTTCAAATCTGGGAAGCTCCAGGAAAATATCCTTTCCTTCATCCTGAACAGCAAATGGTCTCATGGAAGACAAGAGATGGTGTCCTCCCTGCACTTCACAGTGATTCAGTTCATCCTGATCCAAACGTGCAGCGGAGACTGACATTGCCACCCACACCCCGGCATGAAGGGCAGCGTACGGATGTTTACAGGAGGAACCCAAATGAACAGCAGCATTGTAAATGTCAGCCACCATCAGGAACAATTTAGTTTGACAGTTGTAGCAGAAACTGTCACTGCACTGAGGCGTCACTGCCAGAAAAATCACCAAATGAGAAACTCGCATGTTTCAGGGATCCCCTAGGGCTGCCAGGCATACACCATTTACACTGTCATCTCTGATTCATCCATCACCCAGTTCCTGCAATCAAACAGTGGAAAATTGTACCTTTGGAATAAATGAATCTGCAATTGCAGATCATGCAAGAAAAAGGAATCTCTTATCTAACTCCTCTCAGCAGCTCTCTACGTTTCTATATATTCTGTGGTGTCTATATTAAAGCTATTTATCCCATTTAATTCAAACTCTAGGTACCTTCAATCTACCTTATGGAGCAGGGTGAAGAAAAAAAGCCCCCACAAAAACCCAATAAGCAAACCTGATCCAAGGCAACAACTAGAGTCAGCAACAAGTCACCAAACTTGTTATAATGTAACTTTAATTCCTGAAGTTAACTAATATTCACAGTAATAGTACAGCATAATTCATAAGATAAGGGAAGGCTGCAGAGGAAAAATAAAGCAGCCTTCTCCATGCTGTCACTAGAGGAAAAAACACAACTCATCTGGCTAGGAAACATCGGACTCAATTTTGCAGCAGAACTTTCAGGTTTGTCACATTTTTGCCGTTGGGTATGTGTGCATAACTCTTGTGAACTTGCACCGAGATCTGAGGAAATCAACTGGCCTGAAGCAAGTGCTGTGTTGGTCAGAGGACAAAACCAGAGTCCTATTTTGGCAGCAAAACTTTTGATGACATTATTGTTCTCTTACTATACGGCAGGAAAGTCCCCTTGGGTACAGTATACTCTGCTAACATGTTATTTGTACGTGCTATTATCTCTTGAACACCACAAATATAAAATGCTACAAAATCTACATTCAGATACTTTATGATCACTGAGCCTCTGGCAGAAATGAAATGCCCAAGGTAGGAGGCTGTGGGAAGGATCAGGTTTTCCTCCTTTTGCACTACAGAATCCCAAGGATTTTCGATAAAGCTTTAAGTTTTGTTGTTTGCTTGTTTTATCAATTGTCCTCTCAAAAATATCACCTTTCATTTTGGTGCCTCAGCTCCTCCTTTATCATACCCACAATACTTCAGATGTGCCAAACTTTTACTACATCATGCCCTAACTTTCATTTTATATCTACCCATGGCCCTATAAAAATCAATTGAACACAAACCTAAAGAATTTTATTACACTGGAAGAACATCTTGTAACTGCCACAAAACTGTTGCGGGGCTTCTACTGCAAAAATTCAAACGGGCACACAAGCATGTGCACACCCCATACAAACAGGCCACCAGTCTTCTCCCAGACAGCCTATATGGAAGACCAGTTTGAAATAAGCAGCAAAATGCAACTGAAGACATGCTGCATTTGTAATGATGAAGATCTCTCTTAGAAGCATAAATGGCCTAGAGCAGAACAGTGCTAGAATGAGGACATTATGAAAATCTTGGCTTTTTTGCCTTTTTTTTTTCTTTAAAGATAAAGCTTCTAGTTTTATTAACTGTGAGGAAACATTTGAAAAACATGATTCCCAACCTTTTCCTCAGTCACAGAAACATCAAGAGAAATATAAGAGAGGACAACTGAAATTATTCAAACACTTTCCTGATTTTTTCTCTGCCAAACCCATGACTTTCGAAGGACCCATTCTTGACTTCTAAAAGCTTGGGATTGCTAGTTCCGAGGTGCTAGACCAGAAAATCCAGGCACTAGCCTCCTTTTTCACTACTGAAGCAACGAGCATGAAAAGCTGAAACACACACTGGGTTACCATTGAACATACGAGACACTTGAATCATCCGTGCCTACTGTGGGGACAAAGGACTTACAGCTGTTCCTCTGGCACCTTTATTCCCCAGAAGAATATTGATTACATGCCATTTCTATCAGAAGGAAAAAAAGGAGAAAAAAGAAAAAAAAAAAAAGATGTAAATTT
This sequence comes from Mycteria americana, assembly GCF_035582795.1. NCBI lineage: Eukaryota > Metazoa > Chordata > Aves > Ciconiiformes > Ciconiidae > Mycteria > Mycteria americana. The sequence goes on from NC_134370.1 coordinate 13,990,621, forward strand.
CCATATGTCAAGGTTGAACAAGGTAAACAGTTGCCTTAACATAAGCGATAGCTTGCACACAGGCAGATGAGCCCAGGGACTCTGCATCTCTCAGCAGGCAGATTTTAGGGAAAAAAACCCTGTACACTGGAAGGATTAAACTACATCTATCTTGTTTTCTGCGGGAACAGAATACCATACGTATTTTCAGGCCAGATCCTCCAGCGATGTAAATCAGCATTTCCCTGCTAAAGCAATAGGCCTACACCAAATTTCAGCTGCTACATATGTGACTGAACACATCTTTTGTAAACCAGCTCAGGTGTGCTATTAGATCAGAACATGGTCCATTTCCCCGCTGAAACCAAACACTGGAGGCAGGGATGGTTTGTAATGAGTCAAACAGGAGAGGAGAGACACAGAGAGAAACCTATTTGCAAAGGGCAATCTGAAACAAAACTAGGGCCAAACATATCAGCTTCCAGTAGTATGGAAATCTGTTTCACACAATAGCCACTAAATTATTTGAAATTAAATGTATGAGCTTTTTAGTATACTGCTGTGCTACAAAGGGCCCTCTCTGCCCTGTGGCACATTTACAACTACCACATCTACAACTACCTGTTACCTTTACAACACATTTACAACTACCTGCTGATGTGAAATTCCCATGTGGGGTCCCCACCCCAACCATGCTGGAAGTTCTGCCACAGCCTGAAGCCTGGGGAGAGACACGGTTGCAAGAGGAGGAACTCCTGTAACATTTCTATAGGACCACCTTGTCCAGTGGAAAGGAAAACAGAACATGATTTAGGAAGTCTGGGTAACGTTGCAGCTCTGTCACTGGTCAGCTGGCTGCCTTGCATAGCTCACTTCACTTTCCCTTCAGCCTCTCTCACTGCCTCGTTGACTCTGCCTCTGTATTGGCAACCATCAAGCTGTGATTTCTGAGCCATTTAAATACCCCTTCCATGACAGTGGTACGTAACATGACCAGGACAAGACTGTGGTAACACTGGCACTGCTGGGTAAACCAGATGATTGCTCCTGGTCATGGCATGAAGGGACCTCCTAAGAACTGCACAGTGCAATAATCACCTGGGGTTTACAAAATTTAGTTATGCTTCACAGAAAAGTGGTGGAGAGGAAATGTCAGCTCCTGCCTGCTCCTTTTCTGGAGTTTCTCTTTCTTTTGCTCTCAGATACTCATCTCTCGGCTGTATAAAAAGATTTTCATAGTATACTGGTAGAGATAAGAGATAATAATGGTGTCCTGTTAAATGGATGTGACATGCTCAGCAGGAAAGCACTATGCAGATATTACCATTGTAGCAATAAACCCCCACTGCAATCAAGTCACAGATGCTCTCTGTGGTCTAGGGCCAGCCTGTAGGATCTGATGACCTGGCTGCGGCCTGCACGTCCTCAATTGCAACAGAAAACATAGCTACAAGCACAGCTAGAAGTAAAACAGCGGCAAAGAGTTTGGTCCTTGGCACTGCCAACTACAGCCAAGGCTTTGCGTCAGGATCAGGACTGTACACTTCCTCCAGGTTCCCATCCCTGGATGGTTCACATAGCCCTCTTCCCAAATACTAGCAATTTTTCAGGTTATGCAAATATGCCGGAGGTTCAGCAGCTGCTGACAGGAAGCTGAAACACCCCTGCCTTAGGGGCAGCACTAAGAGCAAGGGACAGCCTGCTATTCCCACTCCCCACTGCGAGGTCCCGGTCCGGCACAGAGAAATGCACCCCTCAGGAAGCACCCTCACAGACTGTCCCAGTTCTTGGTTGCTGATGGTGTAGCCGATAGGCATGTGCAGGTGCCTGCAAGGGCAGGGAAGGACTGCACCTTCACCCCTCCGCATCATCCACCCAGCTGGCTGCCTCAAGGACACCGGTCTGTCCCACCCCAGTCATCCATCTTTGAGGACATTAAAGATTAAAGTATTGCCTTAAGTAGCCCACTGCCATCCTAATGTGCAATGCTTCCAAACAGTGAGGTCTTGTATTGTCAAGGCAATGTGCAAATACTAATTAATGCCACCATTACCCAGACAGAAAGAATAGTCCCTGTCAGGCAGACTTCCAACAGTTCTCAGCTGCCTGAATCACTGACAGTAATGGGAGCTGCTGAGTCCCGAATCCTTCTGGATAAAGCATGACCCTTCTTGGTTAAAAAAACATAACAGCTTCTTAATCACCACATTCCAGAAAGCACTCTTGGTCCAAGGGAATTAAATAGTGTCCCTCAGTATTGAATTCTACATGCTCATGGTCATAATTTCAGGTGCTGACAGACCCATCTTCCCCAAGCTATGGCTTTAACGTCCTGAAGCATTAAAGACAAGAGAACAGCAAAATCCAAGAGAGTGAAGCTACCTAAAATCCCAACACTAAAAGCCCATACATGACTTGTATGTCTTTGCAGGCACATTGCAATAGTGAAAGCCTGTCTCTATAACCACTTCACACCCTAATGTGTAAAGGCTTACATACTTATAGGCCTTAATCCACAAAAACATTTATGCATAACCTTAAAATTAGGCCCAGGTTAAACCATTTGGCTGCTCTGAGGTCCGGGTTGCCTTTTTTTTCTATTAAGTTCTACATTTTTATGTAGTGCTATTCAAAATGAACTTTTGATGACAATTCGCACAAGTTTATGTTCATTGTCATAGGCTCCTCTCTGTTACTTCAGCCGTGATATTGTGAGAGACTGAGAGAGTTAATGTCTCAAACATCGTGGAGAGATGAGGTGCGATTTGCATGGCGACGGCAAGTCGGCTAGCATGGGATGGGGAGAGCTCTTCGGAGGAGAGACTAAAAGAGGTATTGTCTTGTGAGACACTGAAAGCGGTACTGTCTCAAACGTTGTATCGAGATAAGGTGCAGCAAGTCGGCTAGCACGGGATGAGAAGAGCGCGTCGGAGGATGCACAGTTACCATCTATGGCCAGAGGTCACACAGAGTTTTATCTAAGGAATGGGCCTACAACCACCCGAAACTTGGAATGAAACTCCTCGCAACCACCCCCCCTCCCCCAGCGCCTGCAAACTTTTGAGGACCAGAACAACATAAATCCTGCAGGGGTGTGACCTGAGGCAGGGGTTAGAGTATAAAGAGACACATTCCCCAGGGAACGGCGCGCGCCCATCACCGGAGGATTGCCACGTCTGTCACCGTCATCGCGGGATCCAAGGGTGGTGATACCTTTCCTTTTCTTTATCTTCCTCTCTTCTCTTTTTCTCTTCTCACTTCTCTTTTCCTCTACTCTTCCACTATATATATATCTGGGCATATGAGTTTTGGATGAATTGTGACGGGTTGCCCGGAAAATAGCTCCATTGCCAAATTGCCTCTGTTCATTCGCTGAGCTTGCTAGTTCGTTAAGTTTGTAGTTTGCTAGTTAATAAAGTTGCTAGTCTGACTGTTCCTCTGAGTCATTGTCGTGGCTCTACCGGCCTGCGGCTCTGCCGAGCAGAGATCAGCCTTTGTCGGTACACAAATCCCCAGGGAATCAAAAAGATTCACCCATCTCGCAACCCACCGAGTGGGATGAGACAGATATTTTGGGTAAAATTAATCCTGTTGTTCTTTCGCCTGGAATAGTAACATTTCTAAACTCAAGCACCACATGGAGTCAATTCAATGAGAGGGGAAAGGACACGAAACTGAAGTTTTCCATGGTCAGCATCAACAGGCATCTCAGTGGAGTCAATAGTTGAATTGTGTTCTTGAATCTGCTCAACAGATTTTAGAGGAGACTTAATGGTGCCATCAGGCTGGGCAAATACTGAGAAAGACTACTGATAAGCAATAGGGAAGGCGAAGAAATAGCGAAAGAAGAAAAAAAGAAAAAAAATAGGGAAAGAAAGAAAAGGAAAAGGGAAAAAAGGCCAAGAAAACCCTTCTGGATTCATCATATTTCACTGAAGCAGCCTGGTAGGTAACTCACATCGACAGAAATGAATCCTGATAAAGAAAAACAAAAGACTGGTAATTCCATCTTTGCTTGCATATCGTGTTTGCTCTCTCCTCCAGGGCAGGGGGTCATTAGAACCTGTAGGCATGATAGCAGGAACTGGGAAACTTAATGCTTTTTGTTGCTTTGATCATATTGGAATCATATCCCATGTAATCCATTTTGCACACATCCAGACAGCAGGGTTGGTTTCAAGTCCCCTAATCTCAGGTAATATAGCAAATACTTACATCTCAGCAAAGGAAATTACTTTCTTGACAGTCGGTGGAGGCCTAGTCAATACAAACGAGTCTAAGGTACAATTTACCGCATCCTAAAATAGTCACCTACATTTGCTTCCAGAAATCAATCAACACTATCCAGTAGATCACCACCAACTCCTATATGCAGCCTCGGCACCTAATATAGGTATACATTGCTACATTTTAGATCTCTACAGTCAGGCAAAATAAATCATGCCCCTGGTGTTCTTATTCTTCAACCTTCTTCATTCCTTCATGTTTATTCCCATCTGCTATATTTATAACCACCCCTCACCCCACCTAGGCTCCAGATAAAATCAATATACAGCCATGATTTAGCATGGCCCAGGAATAAACCACAGGATCCTTGCTCTGTTACACAATAAACTAGGTTTCTTCAGCAGCAGAGCACATTTAGGCATTGAATGTGTCTCACTCCGTTTACCTCTATATTTTCCTTCTCAAAGTAAAACCTGTTCATGAAGTATCTATAACATAAATAAAAAGCAATAGGAAAGTCTGTTCTGGCTAAATCAAGTTTCACGAGCAGTTACTTTCTTTTTGCCACCACAAATCATCACAAGCCCAAAGTTCACTGTTTTGCTAGGACAAAATTCATTGGGCATTTCTGAAGTAGAGCCAGGGCTGCATAATTTAGTTTCTCATCTCCTATTAAAACTGCCAAGTTTACCATAATCAGAATGATAAATGCAGAGTTATACGTATTCTTTCCGACAGTAATGCCCATCAATACTTCAAATGCAAACAACTGTGACATTTGACTTTATAAAAATTACCTGGTGCACCAATACCACTTAATTAAATCATTTAAAAACTGCTTTTGTTACATTTAATGAATGATATATTATACTGCAATGAAACATGCAGCAATACAAATACTTCACAATGCTAACAATTAAGGCTCACTTCACTTATGGCAATTGACAACACAAGTGCTCCTCACTTCATTCAGTTTGTGCATTCCAAATGAACCGGTTAGCAAAAAGGGTGCTTCTTTGCTAATGAGTTTTGTAATCAAGGCATCTATTTTAATTTCAAATTGGCTAGATTGGGGGAAATTGCTGAACTAAATGACTGGTTCTAATTAGGATTATAAAAATATTCATCATGCAGCAGAATTAGCGCAAGGTCTTGATTTCCCTACATTTGCATATAGCTTTAGTTTAAGAGGAGAAAAAAACTCCTGATAAATTGTCTTCCTTTTAATGAATTGAACAAACACTATATCTGTTTTAGTCGTCCTTTCATTTAAAGGCACTGATACATATTCATGATTTGTAAATGAAGTTAAGTGATTTCAATTCTTCAGTTCATTACCATATTGAAGAAGAGACTTCTGCAAATTGCCTTTAAATATTCCCAATCTCAAGGGTTTGGGCGAGGGGGGTTTGTTTGGTTTGAGCTTTTTTAACTTTACTAACATTTCAGTTTATCTGTTTGATCGAGCTCTGCCTGCCTGGGAGAGCTGCTGGCAGGTGGCTTGTCCAGAGAAGGACACATGATATGTTTGTAGAACCTGATGTTCTCAGAAGAGCATTCAAAAGGCAAAGAGATGAAAGGCTTATTTGTGGTTAAGTCATGGGAACAGGACTCTATCTGGGTTCAGTCTCTGACTTTGTTATAGTCCTCTGTGGTAGTTAGGCAATGAAACACTTTAATGACCAGTGCCTGAATACGCTATGGATACTCTGGGGACAATGCTTTTTCTGTCAGCTTGACGTTTAATTGCAAGCTCTCTGGGGCAGGGATTGCTTCTTAATATGAATGTGTAATAGAAGTCCCTGCCATACTGACTGGTCCATTGTAAGAGCAGTTACTGTAATATGGCTTGTATTAAACATGAAACATGAAGAGTTCCTTTATAGCTGGGCAACACACTCACTTTACTTCATTCCTCAGTAGGATAGGCCTGTAGGAGTCCTTGTTATTATGGCAGCTTCCTCAATTTCTTTCCTCTTTGGGTGAAGAAAAGAATGCAGTAGGTGTACCTCCAGCCTCACTCTGCAGGGTGCTCAAATGCCAAGTGACTGGTACAAGATAAATTTGAAACCTGAGTATTGTATCCATAGGACTGGAACCACAGTCATTGTGCTCTTCAGATATCAATGAGCCATGATGAGAAATTAGCCCCAGTGTGTTCTCTCACATCATACAATGAAATGGTGATTCTACCATGAGGATCCATGTGGGAGCAGAAAGAGCTTATTTTCCTTGTTAAAGATAATGTTCACATCTTGCTAAGAAAAGCTGAGTTTTACCCCAGAGGTGCAGTCTTGAGCCGTTGCTGATAAAAGGAGAAGTTGCTCACACTTCTGACAACTACAGTCACATCTAAATTCCAGGACCAGGAGTGCCGCTGAGGACCAGGTGACAGCTCTGGGAGCCTGCTAATTTATATCAAAATGAGATGTGAGGCAGCTACCAACCCACCTCTCCTCATCAGCCCCATACCTCAGGTCCTAAGGAAAGAAAACCTACACGCCTGGGCTAGAGTCACGTCTGACTTCGGACATGCAGCAGCACACACTGCTTAATTTCAGCACGGTTGCAGTGTGCAGCTGCTATCTTAGAATCGCACTGTGCAACATTAGGAGTTCCAACTCAAAGTGCAATATCCTCACCTGAACACAACTCTGAAGTCTCCACGTGCCCAAGTTTCCATGAGAGGCACAGAAAAATCTGAAACCAGGGGCTGGGGCACTTGCTGGGAATGAAGGAGAATACAACTCCCCAGTCTCTGTGCTAGTGAAGCTGAGCAGAGCAGGCGGAGAGGGAGCTAAGCTTGACATCCTGTAGCACTGGCACCCCCTGAGACACAGGGACCAAGGGTCCTTCAGGGCACTGAGGTCTCTCTTAATGTCCTAGTTGAGTGACCTACTATGACAGGAAAAGAGGAGATGAGGAGTTGTCTTCTTCTCCGTGTGTATGCACATATAAAGGTCTGACAATTTCTTTATATGACTCCTTTTCACAAGGAGCCACATGGAGAGGACAAGAGGCAAAGGGTATAAGTTGCACTAGGAGGGTTTTCATCTTGGTACAAGAAAGACATTTTTTACACTGAGAACAGTCACTGGAACCTCCCCCCCAGGAATGTAGTGGAGTCCCCGTCACTGGAGGCTTTCAAGACATGACTGGACAGGGTGCTAGATAATCACATCTGGGCTCCCTTTCCCACAAAAGGTTGAACCAGATGATCTTTTGAGATCCCTTCCAACCTGGGCTGTTCTATAAGTCTATGAAAATGGCTCATCACAAAGAATCCCAAAGATGGATGACTGCCTGGAATAAGGTGCCTACATTTTGAGAAGAACATGAACCCAGCCTTGCCCTCCTCTCAGCAAGTCCCACTGGATTTCTTTGGGACTGGATTTTGCCCTCCTCTCAGCAAGTCCCACTGGATTTCTTCAGTGTCCTTACCCATCTGGACACTGTCAAAAAAATCCCACAAAATCCCACCGTTAGCTGCCTAACTGCCCCGTGTCATACTGGGAGCCTGGGGCCAAACTCCAGGGGGGAATTTCACCTGGCAGCAGAGAGGCACTGCCTTCGTGGCTCCGGCTCCGTGTGTCTAGGCTATTAAAAAAACTTTTGCACGTAGTCCCAGTGTTATGTGTGATTCTTTTTGATAAATTCAGCAGTGTCTAGTCAAAATAGTCAGGGCTTTGACGTGCACCGCATTCAGTTTTTAGATCATAACTTGCCACATCTCCAACACTGAAGGAATCTCCCCAGTCAGACCTGATACTGTCTGCCAGGTGCAACTTGGTGATACAGCAGAATGTTATCTTGCACATTTTATTTATCACCTCATTCAAAGAGCTATTAAGACGCCCACTTTCTTTTGTTCGCTTCCTGCTGAAGATTAAGCCCTATGGAGGGAGAAGCCACTGATTGCCAAATTTCTTGTTTATCCAGTGTTCATAATGGTGTAGCTGGGGAATTTAAATTGGTCTGTTACTGAATTATTCAGTCTCTCACCTATTCCCAGAGGCTTTCCAATCACAGTTTGGCCTGTAAGGAACAGGTGGAACTGTATCTCTTTGCATAGTTTTTTTCTCTTAACAATGGTAATTTGAGATATTTTAAACATCTCTCTCCCTCTTTCCCTAATATTTTCTCTCTTTTTTAAAAAAATTATCTTTTAAACAAATGTTCATGCAAGAGAGTTGTGCATGTTGCTCTGAAAGAAGTTTCAATGCCATTCTGAGAGAAATTACATGGAGCTGGAAACTCCCCTGCATTTCCACCTCCAGACGGATCCATTCCCCAGAGGGGTATTGAGGTCTGAAAAGTTGAGCTTATTGAGAATTAGTTGGTTCCTTGGATAAATGAGACAACTGATGAGGCACTTGAAATATTAGTGTCAGAAATGCAAAACCAATTCAAGATCTTCATCCCCAACCATGATGCATGGCAGCAATGAAAACTATACATCATGTATATGCTGGTAGACTCTGAAAATTTGAGAGCACTCCATAAAGCAGTTTCCACTACTTTCCAACAGGGAACCAGAGAATATCACCCCTTTTTCATATATTCCCCTTCCCATCACACTTTGATGCAAGGGTCATTTAAAATGGCTTCCTATATGTTTTCTGCAAAAACCTGTGAAAAGTGGAGGATGAAGCCCCATTTTCCCTTTGTATTGGCTCATATATCCACGTGCCAATACAGACACTACTAGTGAGACCCAGCCTGAGTTGCAGCAAAATTGGCTATAACATTTACATAGTGTCCACCTTCTGTCAAAGGCCACAGGGGGCCATTAACAGAACCAACATGTGCATACATCAGATTGCACTATTTTATCAATAAAGTAGACACATACAAAGCTACTGGGAAGAGATCCAAGATTTTCAACTCACAAGATGCAATTAATCTCCCAGGGCCTGATAATTGCACAATGCCACACAGCTGCTCAGGGGGGAGCAGTACACCCACTCATGCTTGCTTAAAGCCCTGCAAAAATTCCTCCTGTCTATGCTTTATATATTGTGAGAAGACATTAGGGTCTACAAACTTGCTACACATTCATGCCCACACAAAGAGATTTCTTGGCTCAGCCATACTGCATTTATTTGAAAATACAAGAGAGTTAGCAAGGCAGAGGAGGGTCATAATTGGCTACAAAAATTAAGAACAGGAATGATATGCTGTGTCGACTCATACTGAGGAAGTATCCTCAATAACTCTTTGGATAATCCAAAGAGAAAATAAATAGTGGTGGCTGTGATTTGTCCTTAAATGAACGAAGTAACCAGCAGCCACACAGCAAAACATCTTTCAGAAAGCCTGCTGAGCTCCATCCCTCTCACCAAATCTTCTCCCTTGCTCCTGGGAATAGCTCCAAGCAGGAAAAAGAGGGACAATACCCATGTGGGGGTGGTAATAAAAGATTTGGGGACTGAACTGATGCTTTATTCAATTATTTCAGTTGACGGAAGAGATATTGTCAGAAAGCCTTTGGCTTTCTCAGGTATGAAGTCATATTTCAAGGAGAAGTTCTGTTGAGAAGACATGGCCTCCTTCTCTTAAAGAAGGGGAAGGTCATTTTTGGACATAATAATGCTGTGAGGCTTGGACTTTAAACTAGAATCACGTGAGACTGGTAGCAAAAGTCCACAGGTAGGTATAAAAACAGATCCATGCAAGGGATAACTCAGAGGAGTGGGGTTATTCAACAACAAGGCTACAGGAGAAGCAGTGAGAAGAACAGTAAGTCTATCTGCAGAGCAGATAGAACACCTGAACACCAAGGCTGAGACTAAGAGAGAGCCAGCAGGAGAGGAGACACTGGAAGCATAAACTTATGATCAAAATTGCACATGACAGTGGCATAACAGTGTCTGGCTGAGAAAATTCACAACTAGAATATTACTGCAGGAAGGCATCGCTTGCTCAGGAAAGAGAGGACAAGCCTTGCATATCACAGATACACACACTCAGTCTGAGGTCTCATAGCATTCTCCTAAGCAAGCTAAAAGACTGTAGGAAGTTACTATTAGCTGGGTAAAAAACTAACTTGGATACCATATTCTGAAAACAGTTATCACTTGGCCACTGTCAAACTGCAGGGGACTTGTAAAGACTGTGGTTCTACAAGGGTGTCAGAGTTCTACATTATTCCATTTACTCAATACTGTCTTAGAATAGTGAATACACCTTCTAAAACACCAACTTGGAAGGGACAATAATTCTGTTAGAGGACAGAATTCAAAATGTGTTGGGTTTTTTTAGGTGGCTGGGTTTTTTAATCAACTGGATAAATAGCCTAATATTGTTGTCAAATGTGTAGAAGTTAACTAAAAAGGAGGAGGGATGCTTAGGATAAAAGAATGATTAAAAAAGAGGCTTGAATCACAGCCATGGAACTGTAGGTCAGAAGACCTCAGAGGAAAACTTTCCAGCTGGAAGATCCAAAACATTGAGTATTTTTATTTTACACAAAAACTTTAATATTGTTTTCTATTTTTATACACTAAACAATTTTAAAATCTTTTGATCTAGGCAGTGGCCAAATCAATTATTTGCAGGGCACTAGCTGCTATTTCATTTTACTGTGTGGAACAACATACTAGGTAAAATGGATTTTCAGATTCATCATTCTCATTAATTTCCAAGTTGACCACAGCTTGCTTATAACACCGTATTATTATTTTTAATTGAAAGAAAATTAATAAAATAAATATTAATCTGAAAGCTATTTTTTAATTTAAGAAATGAAATTAAATTTGAAAACTTGTTTACACATTCACAGTTATGAGAAGATGGATTATATCTTCCCTTAATAGTTCCTACTGCTGGGAGTCAAATTATATGTATTTGATTTGTTTTCAGAGTTATTTGCATTTTTAAATCTGCCTCTAAAGTAGTCATTACAAATAGACTTTAAAGGTCAAACACACTTTTAAAGCTTAGAGAGGTGGAAGATTATGGTCTCCCACTGTAGGAGTGGCTGCGGCACTGAACATACAGCAAGCCACTGACTTTCATTGGCACCTTCCTTGTCACAGTATCTGTGGATGAATACCACCTGCAGGTTACAGACTAATGATAACCTTTCTATTTTGTTGCCCTTTCATGCATTTAAATCAAAAGTGTTTCAGAGCAGTTGTATCCCAAAAACCTGGATACATGAAGTGAGAGAGCAAGCACTACTTGATCCAGCACCACCTATTTTGTGCCAGGCGACTTCATGCTGCCTCACAGGAAAAGGGGCACAAAAACAAAGGACAGAGGAGTATCAGCAGAACCAGGCTGCAGTTGGAGAATTAGCCCCTGACAACAGCATGGCATCTCTTTGGATAGCCTTCTCACAACTGCAGAGCACTACGGCAGCCTCTCTAGCCACTTATTTTAGGAGCTCTTGATATCTCTCTTCTGGTCAGCAGCAGAGAGATCAAATGATCGTTGCCACTGTGATCCCATGATCACAGCTAGGAGAAAGGGCATGGCATAGCAGTGTGGGAAGGTGTGAGATCCAGGTCTGGCTTCTAGAGAACAAGAGAGGAGAACAACCACAACAGCCTTATGAAGATGCACAAGATCTGATGAAGCTACTTAAGGATTTAGGATTTTTAGCCTAAAAGACACTTTTTTCTTGTCATTGGCCTAACCCCCATCTAGCAGGTGGTCACGGCTGACCTCTGGTTCCCACTCAGCTGTGGCAGTACTCTTGTTTCCAGACAGGCAGGAATGTATTATGCTGGCCTCTCAGAAGACTTCATCTGGGGACTTCACATAATCACCACTGTCACAATCTATAGCACTGCCTTTGCTCTCTAACAGCACTGCCCGTTATCTCAGTATCAACAGTAACTGCAGTGAAGCTGCATGATCCTGAGCTAGAGTGACAATTCTTTTACAGCTCTTACTAAGCCAAGATGTGGCTGAGCACAATCTATGCCTGGGTTATGTTAAGCAAATGCTTCAGCTGGGAAAAGCGCTGCCTCCATGGTTCCACTCAAGCATCAACTTTCAGCTAGCACTTGAGGCCATCTTTCTGAACACTGAAGAAAAGCACCATGAGTGGCCTTGAACGCAAAGGCAGACATAAAGGCAAAGCCTGAACTTCACATTGCCCCAGTTCCATTTGACCAACAAGCTGCAGAGCACCTCGTCTTTGCTCTTACGCTGTGAACAAATTTGTTCAGTTCCTGGGATAAAATGCAAGCAGCCACAGGGCGTTTCTAACTCACAGTTCATTTTCCTTGGCTCTCTTCTGAGCAGAAGAGAAAAGCTGAGGTGGACACTCAGATGCATTAGTTTGAAGGAGCGGAAGCAAAAATGCTCCTGAGCCACTATTGCTGTACTGGACCAGGGGAGCATAATTACAGCCTCACAGTCAAGTGCATGTGCATACTTTGTATTTTAATTTCTCCTTCCAGTGGCTAACATGTCATAAAAAGACTACAAAGCACTGGCAATAGAAGTACAGTGTTTCAACCCAAGAGCAGATGCTCTGCACCCACTACAGCCGGATCTCTTTGCAAACGCATACTCAGCATGTCATATCTGGCTTCTCACATCCATGATCACCTCATCAGATGTCTATTTCTTTCAGGGCTATCTTTGTACAAACACCATTACCATTTAAAATCTTTACCTCCAGTTTAAAAGTGGCATCAAACCATTCCATGACATCACATAAATAGACTGGTCTTTCTAGCCTACTTCAAAATCCCTGTTACACTGAACATCTGAGTGCACAAAACTATTTGACATTTGACTAACTCCTTCATACAGTAAGGACTTGATACTATGAAAGGAGTGTATTTACAATAGCTTTGTGCTTGCAAATGTCACTCAAGCATCATCAGTAGCATAGCAGCAAACCACCTGGTGCCTGCCATAGCATTCTGTTAACAAGTGGATGGAAAGGTTACATCAGGAAGTACAGCGGTAGTAGATTATTTGATTATACTCTCAGTAACTACTTGGGCAAAGACTTGCACTAGCCTTTCAAGGGAAATCCTGTCAAATACAAGAGGCACAATATTTTGTGTGTATTGTCCTTATAGCAGGGATGTGAGACTGACTAGTTTAGAAAACTCCAAAAATAACTGTAGGAATTGAAAATCCCACCCAGAACACACACACATACTCGACAGATTAATGAGAAAAACTTAAAGTGGCTATTCACCATGTTTTTACTTTCCAGAGATGATAGACAACAGAAATGGAAGAGAGGAAAGATAAAAGCTTGGCAAGTTTTAAGCTTTCTAAAATTTGTAACTTGACCATCCGGTCTATGTCTCAGCTTTGGGCTGTAGTGGGGACTGCTGTTCCAGAAGTGAAGCACACACTCTGTAGCCACAACACTTTACAAGTCACATTGCACCTGCATTGCTCAGCATCTTTCAAGACAGATGAGTAAGAGCAGGATTGCTAAGGACAAAGTAACAGACTTAAGAGCTGTCTCACTAACACAAGGCACTGCAAAGTGACTTAAAAGTGGCACAGAGGACTTTGCCATCTGTTGCTGTTCACTGATTTCCAGATAACTGAGTTCTGTCTGCAAGCAGAAAGAGCACCCCTTTACACGCAACAGCCAGCTGTTACAGACCAACTCAGCATGAGTGCTTGATTCTCAAAGACAGCTCAGCCATCACCAAGGCCTACAAATCAATATTTTTAGCTCCATATGTCATGTCAAATTTCAGATGCTTTTCATCTTTCATACCATCACCACTACTAAAGTTTCCATATCCATCATGATCATTGTACAATTCCACACCCTTTAGCAAACTTGCTTTGGAGTCACTGGGTGCTTTTTGAGCACATTTGAACCTGCAAGGTGAGAGCAGCAAAGCACACCATAATTTCTTCACCATCTCTGGAAGTGCGCAGTTCTAGACACTATCCCCTTCAACACCTGGCTCAAGAATCACTGAAATATGAAATCAATTGCTCACCTTTTGATCCAGACTGTAGGCCAAGATCCACTCCTCCTGCTTGGGGTGGAAGAGCAAGCTCTGGATATAGAAGTTCAGACGGTACTTCTGGTAGGTAGCCCCTTCATCGGAGCTGATGAGGATGCTGCTCTCAATCTCTGGATCACTAAGAAGCATGATCTAAATTGAAAAATGGAGGGAAAAGAGTGTTAATGGAAAAGTGAAACTGAACATCATTTAAAAGTGAGGTCATACAGCACTGATCACTATTAGATGTATTCAGAACATCGCTCAACAGTGTAAACAGCCCATAGCATTTCCCCAATAGGGGTAGTTTTTTTGGTGTTTCACTTCCATTTTATTTGGTGATTCATTCAGTGATTCCTTTTTTTCATTTTATTTTTGTCCAGATAAATTCAGAAAGCCCAGCAAGAATCAAAAATGCTATGTTGATATTGAAGCTGATTTTGGTTGGGTATAGCAACTTCAGACAGCCACACCAGGCTTACCTGGTCCCTTTCCAGTTTACCACCTCTCTTCCCAAACATGGAATACTCTCTCTGAAAGTACACAACAGGGCACTCCTGAGATTTAAGGCTCATTATCTGGCAGCTTGCAGAGCTACAAATGAGAGCATCACCTCATTGGAAACCCAGAATGCCTACCTGGATCAGCTGCTGGCATCTGAAAGTAGTCCATGTGCATGTGCGCAAACATTGATGCCCAATCTCATATATCATGCTTCCAATTTATACAGTAGGAGATATTCATTCACTGAGTGAACACATAATTTTCCCCAAGCGCGGGAAAGTGTATGACCTCAATTTGTACAGGGAGGAAAACACTTCTGAGCCTCTAATTTTAATTGGAAAATTATTACCAATATTTTAAAATGGGTTGATTCCACATTATCAGATGGCATGCTCTACATAAATGTTATCAAGAAAAATGTTGTGGAAACATTAACACCATCTTATTAACATCTGGAGAAAACGACATCACATTAAAGCAAATGCCAGTACCATAAAATAAAGGCAAACAGTGGGAAATAAATTAGAGCTGTGCTAAACACAGCAGGTTATTGATACAGTAGCTGAAACAAATATAGAAACTGCCTTTCAGCAGGAAAACAGATCCAGGAACCGCCTTTTTTTAGCTAGCTGCATAATGATCAGCTAGCTGAGATCCATTGTAGTTTTGTTACACTCGCATGTCCACGTTCACTTTCCTTATCCAACTTCACAGAGCTCCAACTTCAAGACTACGATAGGGAAACACATTAATTTTGACAGCAAAAATCAGTTACAAGGAGTGGTAAGACCCTTGGTATGTTAGACCTTGATCAAGCAAAAAATTTCAGTGCTTGTTTAATCTTAAGCACCTCATTAACTCCACGAAGTCACCAAGCGACAGTGAATGTGATGCAAATGGTTTCTGATCCTTTCCATTAAGAAATGAAAAGGGCCTTTAAAACTAGAACTGAATGTTGTCCCAGGGTGAAGCCACCTGTATGAATCCAGCTTGAACTCAGAGCTCCTTCAACATACCTCACATATACCGCTTACCAGCCTCATAAAGCAATCTCCACCTCTTCCCACAGAAAGCCACACCACAGGTCCTGAAAAAGTGCACTTGCGTTGTGCTCTGGTGCTCTGCATGGGACATGCGAAACGTCCCCACAGGCAGCTGACTCCCTGGGAATTAGTCTTGAGAACAGGTCCCGATGGCCTCCACCTAGAAGGAAGCTTTGGTACATTTCTCCTTTCTCATCAGATCAAAGTGTGTATTTTATTTTGCTCCAGACAAGAAAGGTTTCCCCACTATTTCAAGATATTTTTTCTGTCACTGATGACTTAGACTTCAAAGACATTTTGTCCCCCAACTGTAGCCCTGTTCATCTAAAGCATATTGCCTGTGCCAGACAGAGAACTGTAACATACTTTAGTAAAAATCGCTTGCATCTGCAGAACGGAAGAAGGATGTAAGATTGCCAACATATCTGGAGTATCTCCAGAGAGATATTCCAGAGAGATCTTACATTTAAAAGGAAGGATACTTCAGGAATAAAGATTTTCCACCTGATGTCACAGAAGGTTACAAAGGTAATAATGCTGTATATTAAAAGGTCACTGTTAGAGCTCTGTGCTCAGATAAGGAGCACAAGACAGCTAACTGTTGCACAGACCTGATGTGGTACACGCGCAAAACATCCACTCTGCCCTTTCACACTCGATCTGCAACGCTTCGGTGGATACTTCAAGAAACGGGTCAGA
Organism: Mycteria americana; assembly: GCF_035582795.1. Classification (NCBI taxonomy): domain Eukaryota; kingdom Metazoa; phylum Chordata; class Aves; order Ciconiiformes; family Ciconiidae; genus Mycteria; species Mycteria americana. The sequence goes on from NC_134370.1 coordinate 14,007,017, forward strand.
GGAGATGCAAAAGGTGATGTTTCCACCAGATGGTTCACAAAGTCAGGCAATTTGTTCCTCTGGAAGCATAACAGTGGTTGCAAGACGAAATAATAAAACCATCAAGCTAGGACAATTAACAGCTAGAGGGAAAGCTGGAAGAGTCTAACAACAGTCATACCTTGTTGCAAGTGCCATTAGTCGCCTACCCGCCTTCACCCAGTTCTGATATCAACTGTCCATTCTTCAAATGGAGACAAGAACACACTCCACATTTCTGCTGTCATCCATCCTCCCAGGCAAGGCTGATCCAACACAAAGCGGGATGGAAGAAACAGGAGGCTCAATCAGAGTGAAAAACAAAAGGCCACCACCAGTCATACAGCTAGGACTGGTCCAGAGTTTTGTTACGTGGCAAGCAGGAAAAGAAGAGTGGGAGACTCTGGGCTTTATTTTTTTAAATTTTTGTCTTTTCTGCTGGAAGCTATGGGGGGAGGGGACAACTTTTGGCAGGGGAAATAGCAGACATTTGTCAAAGGCCTGAAACTGCCACTTCTCATCATGGGACCAGGGTGAAGGATCCACCCCAATAGTGATTTAGATTAATCGCTTTTCATTAAGAGCCAATAAACAAACTCCATTCAGAGTTGAGCATTTCTGCCAGCACCCGGTGTTGCTATTTATAATTGCCATGAAGAATAGCAAAGGAGCACCAGAGAGTTGTCAAATGTAATTTATAGGGTTTTAAGATCTAATAATTTTCTATAATATTAAATTAAATGGCAGCCTTTATGAAAAAGGAAATTACATTTCACCTTGCTACATTCTAGAATACATATATGTACACACACATATATATATAAAATATTATTTTCAGTTGCTGCCTTCTCTAGTTTAAGTGGAGAGAGGAAGGGAAGCAGGATTGATTACTGCTAAGGGTAAGTCCTTGAAAACATACTTGAGATGAGGTGGTTTATACTACATAGGTTTTCCCCTAGAAGCTATAGCCTGACCTCCAAAATTCAGTGGACAATGAATGGCAAGCACCAGACAAAACAAACCAGGTTGAAAATCAGACTGAACTTCAGGTAGCTCCTTAGGAGATGAATGCAGAGGAAGAGAGCTGTCTGGTACGTGGTGTATCTCCTTTAAAGCAGGAGCTTCGGGGGCAATGATGACACATACAGAGTTGTTCTGAACGAACTCCAGTTCAGCAGAACACCAGACACCAGCGGGGGAAGCACATAGAAGGGAGATGATTCGGAGCAGCCACCTTGCAAGAACAACATAAACCATGATGTACAGACTGAGATCTTTGGCATGTGATCAGGAAACACATCCAGTCCTGAATACTTCAAGGGGATTTATCCCAGAAAATAAGAAGCACAGGCTGCAGGCAGAAAGAACAAGGAGAGGAGGTGTCATACCTATACCTGCCATGATGTATTTGGTACAGAAACCATGGAAGTAGCTAAGAGTCACTCAGATTTGCTGGAGAGCGTGTAGACCCTTAAAGGAGCTCTGAACAAATGCAGAACTGGGGAGGAAGGAAAGTGACACCTTATCATAGCACGAATCCACTAAAACAGCACACCCTCCGATGGGGCTAATATAATAAAAACTAAGGCAGGATTTGTAACTAAGAATCTGAGTTCCCGCTACCCTGATTAAAATCCCAGGTGTGTCACTGGGTTAATGCACACACTGAAACCAACAGTATTGGTTTCACACAGTCTATGTCCAGGTGGATGAGTCAAGATGGTGACATACTCCTCCTCCTCTGCTCCAAGCTAGCCAGGCACAAAGACGACCGTGATCTGGAATACTGAACCACACCACTAATGAGCTAGCAGACTTCTCACGGGCACAACACTACAACGTGCCCAGACTCTACTGGCTTGGAGCTACAGGTAGCCTGAGCTCATATGTGCCTGAATCTGTCTACTGCAGTTATGCCAGACTACCCTATAGCGTGGCACTCAGTTCTTCTCTCAGCACCCTTTAACAGCTCTGCCCTTGTTTTAACAGGCCTGCTTGGCACATCACTGCTATCCTGCCTCTTCTGCACCCAAGGCACAAGAACAACCACTCCCACCCTCCCCATCATATTACCTCTATCCATAGCATCAGATTCAAAAGCTTTATCACCACCCTTGCTCCCTTCTTGTTCTGTGTCATCCCAGCACAACAGAGATCTGTTTCGTACACAGCTGAATCTTTTAATAAACCATCTCTGGACAAAAAATGAAACAACGTGCCACATAAAAGGCATTTTTATTAATATTAGTTTTCATTGAATCCTTTTATTTTTCTCAGCCAACATAAATTTTCACTGTAAATTACCAAAGCACATCTTTTTAAATCAGCACGGACAAGTTTTATAGGTACAATATCTGTAGCAGTAGTACCACTGAGCTACATTAGCAGGAAGCACCCCAGTAAATGAATAAAGAAGACAGGTTCAAAATAAATGTCTTTTGTTCCCAGAAATAAGTAGATAGCATTAAACCATTGTGTACTGTCTTCTGATTTTCCTCTTCATTTTAATGCGCTTTTCATAAGCGGTCCTTTTCAGAGGTCCCAGTCACATTCTCATTCACCTATATAAAGTGCTATTCTAAAAAGGAAGAAACAAAAATCCACCTACTAACTACCCAAGCCTCCATAGCTACAAAAGAAACCCAGCTCCTTAGCAAAGGATTAGCAATTTGCTCTGTAGCACTGCATTGTCCTCTTCTGCAATTGAAAAGGTAGTTCTGCCATAAACACTGCTGCAAAAACAGAAACTTAAGGTTTCATGTTTACAGTTTCATAGTGATTTCCCTATCGACTGTGCTCAGCTTACACGTGAAAAGGCTTTTTTTTTTTTTTTGGCCTCCTCCCACTAGACCCTCAACTCAGAAGCACTTTAGGTCCTTCCTAAAGCCAGGCTACATATACATCAACAACAGGAAAACACAAATCTGATTTAAAAAAGAAAAAAGTAGGTTGTTTTTTGTGTTTTTTTTTGCTTTCCAATTTTTATTTAAAACATTTAAAGGATTGTATGGTCCCACAAGACGTCTGGAGTTAAGCTTACTTCCCAACAAAGTTCCATATTAGCTTTGAATTTAAAAAGCCAAAGAGTTTCAAAAATTTATGCTGAAATGTCAATGCAAACAGAGGATTTTTGCTTTGTTTGAACTTACGATGTCCATCTTTTTGAAACTGAAAAACTAAAATCAAATTACATTTAAAGTCTTAAAGATACAAAAATAATTTTCTTCCTTCAAAACATCAGTTCATCACAAGTATGTTCAATGTGAATAGTTTGGAACTCTCTTATGGGAAAAGTAATTTTTTACTGCTGAAGCATTTTAGATTAAATGTTTGACCATCTGAAATTTCTCACTAGCAAACATTTGGTTATTCATTCCCCTCCCATTTTTCCTCTCTCCTACATCATTACTGCAATTTACTTGCCCTGCAGGCTAACGGATACCCTCAGAGGTATATACGCAACCTTAACCTCTTAGAACACAGCTACACAGCATACCTGAAGCCCTTCTATGCCAATCCCATGGAGGACAGATGCAACTCATTGCAAAGAAAACCTCATCCTTTTTTCTTCTTTCCTCACTACATGTCAGTTCAATTAAAAAACTTCAATTTAATTAAATCAGCCCAAACCCCTCTGAGACAAAAATGTACCGGTGTCACAAGTAACTGCCTACTTACCAGCAAAAGTAACACCCATATAAATCAGCATTAAGCTAAAAATATCTTTGCATGATTTGCACTAGTTTAGAAAACACACTTTAACTTTACACAAACTTTTACAGAAGATGTTCAGAAATGGCTAGATACCTGCTCACTGCCCTGTAGATATACTGACTCCTGCAATAATCAGGGGAAAAGGAAGCCAACCTTTGCTTTCCAGTCACCAAGACCAGCATATCAGTCAGACAGGAAAAAATGGGAGATGGCAGTGATAAAAATCTGCTCTAGAGAGAAATCCTATTTATTTACATACAAGTAAAGCAACCCACCCCGTTACTTAATGATCAGCAGCTGTGACGAGAGGGACACCTGCTCCCTGGGAAGCCAAACAAGACAGCCATGAAGAGGGCAACAGCTTCCACATAATTACTGACTTTGCGTCCCAAAAGGAAAACACTCATTGCAATCCCTTGTGTTACAGAGTAGTCCATATCTGGAGCTCCTTCTTGCTTCACATAGCTCAAAAACTTCCTTAATGTTCAGGATAACCTGTGGGCATCAGTCAAGCAGTAAAGGTGCACTGAGCTTTCATGAGAGATAAATTGTCTGGACCTACCCCATTTCAACTTCTTGTAACTTCACTTCTTATTGCCCGAAATTTAACATTAATAACAGATTTAATTAATGAATATAGCACCAGATCACCATCTCTCAGAACCATAACGCTGTAATCTTAAAGGATGAAGTGCACTGCACTCACTTTATAAGGGTTTATGAAGCATGTGTTATAAAAGTACCTCAACCATAAGGCTTTTATACCTTGGCACTCACTTCAATACAATCCCATAAAATCCAAGCAATCTTTAAGCGTTAAAGGTGACTTTCACTACTGTATTTATTATTGGATAATGAAAAATGAGTCAGACACCCATAGAAACTGAGCAATGAAATAGAGTTTCCTGAGACTTTTGCATTGGGTCTGCATTATATGTACTGTGACCAAAGAACCAAATAGCTCTCTCAAGACCTTTCAGGCACTTCATGTTAACCGCTCTCCAGAACCTCCTTCCCATCAGGACTTCTCTGTAATTACAAACCAACCTCTCCACTGCAGAATCCCATTGCTTGTCACTGAACTTTCCAGATGTCAACAGCTGTTTCTGTAAACATCCAACTCCTGTGGTCCTCCTATGGAGGAGGTATGTGGACCTCCTCCATAGACTCCTCCAGCTGTGCCGGAGACTGCAGCTCTCTACTCGAGCAAGTTGGTCTGAGAAGACAGCATAGATCTCTGACATTAACATCAGGGGACGCCATCTGTGGGTTCCCCACCCTTCCAGCATTGAGAGAGAATGATCAGAGCACATCATGGAGTTCAGGTTACATGCACGTCCTATGTCTTGGTAGAACATTTAGTCTTTTGTAGAGGGTACATGAAAGAAGAGGACCATTACAAGGTAGAAAGTAATAAGCTATAAAATGAAAACTTTTTTTTTTAACCTAAAACAGCAGGGTCTTCTGGTGATACTGCAACACAAAAGAGGACATCACTGTGTGCTTGTTCATTTTTATGAATATCAAATCCTCTTCTAATATACAATATGTAATTATTCTGCTGTCCCCTTGTTATATATATTTAGACAGCCCATCTTCAAAATTGAGAACAAGTTTCATCATAAGTTTTGTAAGTTGTACCACAACAATATTCTGCATAGATATCAAGACCATTTTGTCAATCAGAAATGATGCAAGCATAAATCTGCTGTCCAAACAGCATACCCTCCCCACCAGGACCAAGCACCCCAGGTTCACTGTTAACTTGAAAAGCCCCTCAGCAGAATCCTGGTACTGTCAGAAATAAAACTAAGAGTTTTAGCTACAACCAACCCAATATGTGCCTTGTCTCAAAAGAACTTGGAACCAGTAGTTCAAGGGGGCATAAGTCTGGCTTATGAGGATGAATAATCTACGTGCATGAGATACTAGTATTACACTTAGACACTAAACGTGCAATTGGAATATATAGTCCCAGCATGTGCTACATACAGTTGGCTCAGTCAGGGAAGAGTACACATTTAAGATTACAGCATGTCAGTAGTTCTTTCATTTGCTTCTCATAAAGATTAAAAAGGATGGAGATGCCAGAAAGACTTTAGGGAGACTCTGAGAGTAGTTTGGTGGCAAAAGAATGATTATCTATCATCCTCCTGTCTGCAAATCCATAGGAGAGATATTTTACATGATTAACTCTGAGAAAAGAGATTAGTAAAAGCACGTCAAATGAGGACCAGCACCACCTTGCCTTCTCTAAGGAGATGCACATCAGCCCACCATGCTTGTTTACAGTGAATTACCCTGGTTAATCTTTCTGACCTCTATTGTTTCTCATATCTAATTATATCCAGATTACTATTACAATTAATTGTTCAGATTTGTACAAAATGAAAACAGGCTCTTGGCATTGCAGCCCTACCTGCCATAAATTGCCATACCAAAACAAAACACTTCACAGAATTCCAAGCTCACACACCCCATCCCCTACAGAGACAGTGCTTCATTTAATTACCACCTCCAGCAGCTGCGCCAGAGCACAGATGCACCTTGCAGGATGCCCCAAGGATCAGGAGCAAATCAAGGCTAAATTGGATACAGAGCAAGAGCCCCTCAAGGAAAACCACTCTGCCATCCTCCTTGGCAGGTGGGAAATGAAAATATATCATGGCTGTAAGGCTTAGGCAAAATCAGAACTGGGAAAAGAACTCAGCTACTCTAAGGCTGCCATCCTAATCTGCCCACAATGCCAAATCCCAGGCTGGATCCAATTTGCATGAACAGGAGTGGAATAAGCCATCGTACTAGACCCAACAAAGCAGAACATCTCATCTTTGTTCTACTGCTAAGCAGGTCAGAACAACATGTCTCCCCGCTTTCTCTTGTCTTTTTGGCACTGGACACATGTACTTTTCACTTTTAATTACAAGGCACAGCAAGCATTTGCTTGTTAAATTTCAGGTGCCAGTGGGGATGGAAGCCATCCAAAAAGCATGTGTTTGACCTGGCAAAGAGTGACTGATTGGCAACAGCCACATGCTTGGTTGTGAAAAAACCTTTTCATTGTCACAGCAAGGCAGAGTTTACCCAAGGTTACTCCATTATACTCTTGTTACAGCTGCACATTCTCCAGCTCCCCGTGGATCATCAGAGCAAAGTCCTCTGCCACAGTAATCCCACCTTCCCGAGGCCACTTCGGTGCTGTTCAGCTATTTTGCCAAAGGCTTTTCCATATCACAGCATGTTCATGCATAGTTCCCCTCTACAAACTGCCAAATGGGTTACAAACATCACCACTGATGGCTGGTTTTGTATATCTCCAGTTTGACCAGCACTTCTGTGACTGGGCCTGGAGCAGAAGTAGAAGGAACACCAGCTGCTGACCACAGGCAACAACCAGTGCTTCCACAGGAAAAACAGACACCAAATCAGCAGAAGAGAAGCATAAAGCTTCTGATCTATACTATGCTTTGCTCTGGAGTCTGGTATTTCTGCATAGCATAGTTCTGCATGATGCCTTTTTACTCTTCTCGATTCTACATAGGAAATCCCTAACTGTTGGAACATCTGACACATTGTTTTGTGGTCACCAGCTTTTTCTAGTGACACAGAACAGCTCTGATCCCAAACTGTGTGCACAGAAAGAGAAAAGCAGCATTCACTGTTATAATTATATATTATTTGAGTAAATGCATAGTTGTGCTATTCTCCATAGAACTACAAAATAATTTTCACCATTATGGTAACTTACCGTGTAAGCAGAAATAGTTACAGAAAATGTTATCAGTAAGGAGAGGCTGTGTGTACCGCAGCTACTGGAACTGAGAATACCATTTATATAAAAACACTCCTCTGATTATAGGTCTCACTTGGGAGAGCACTCTACATGTGGGAATAAGTTTACTCACAGTAGTTGCCCCATTACAGAAAACAGAGAGATGTGCATGGATAGTTACTCATGGGGGTAAACTTTTGCAGCCCGTATACAGCAATCTATTTCATTTGAGGACAGTAGAGTGTTTCATGACTCTTTAGAAAAATAAAAATTGTATTATGTATCTCCCTTGAGGCCATTAAACCTGAATACAATTTTAAATGCATCATTGCTTCTCCTCTGCTTACACACTTTATTTTTCTGCTTTTTAGTCAGATTGCAGAGAGAACATAGACAACAGTCAGCTTTATCAATGTTCACATCCAGATGCTAATGATCTATCTCAATTTACTTATACCTGGAATCTATTACTCATGTCCCTCACTGTCCCTAATGTATTTCTCTTCCTAACATCCCCCCACTGGAGGAAGCCAAGGAGGTAGGAAAAGGTCTATCCATTTTCTGGATGGAAGGCTGAGGCCCCCAAAAATTAAAGGTTAAAGTTGCAAAACATGATGGCATTGCAGTGCTCTACACAGTAGCACTCAGCTCTAAGTTATCCACTGTCATTGTAAGCTCCGATGCTAACTCGGATGCCAGAGATCCTAATATATAGGAAGGTTCAGGACCTAGGAATAGGATTTCACAACTACCAGCTCACTGGCTTTTACATTTTCCATTACATTTGTAAAATTAGCTTCCAATGATATAGTCCTTGCAGGTTTATGGTAGAAGTCTTGTCTGCAACTACACATCAAGAAGGTGGGTGACTGCCCCAGTGACTCTAAACCACAGCTGCTATGTCCTATTCCTACAGGGCACTGATACCTCACAGCCCTGGGAAAAATCACATACTTTCCTTTCCATATCCTTCCGCAGCCCTGGGAAAAATCACATACTTTCCTTTTCATATCCTTCCATGCACATACACGAGCCCTGGTCACTGCAGTGTCCTGAAGAACTAGTGTAAGAGGAAAGGGAATTGGAAAAGGGGACAAAGGTTTTAGCTACAGCACAACCCTGACACTTTGGTTTAGGAATCAACTGGCAAAAGGATCCACAGCGCTGCTTGGGATAAAGCATTTTACACAGAGTTGATCACATCAGAACTGAAGTCTGAGTTACTGCACTTACGCTGTAAGAGGCAGATGCACATACATGGCAGAAAGTGAGACAGTGTCCTGACCCTTTAACTGCCAGCATGTACCCTGCAGACGCTGTTAATCTATTCTACTAAAAATGAGAATTCACTCAATGAGTAATGCTGGATTTCTTTATTCTTCACTTCGGAAAAGAATGACATAAAAAGACATTTTGCTACAGATTGTTGGGTTTGAGGGTTGGGGTTGGCAGGGTGGTGATTTTCCTCAAACAAAAATAACTGTGTCCTGATGAACCAGCTCATATCACTACAGATCAAGGTCAGAGCACTATGTAGTCTTCAAAAGGACCCACCTGCCCCTTTTCCAAGAGCTGCTCTCCACCCATTCTATTATTTTTCCTCCTTTTTAATAACAGGACATACTGACTCGTTATTATTGATTGATTATACTGCTGTCTGTGAAGCACCATTCTCCTCCTCGTTAATTCAAAACTACCTCATTTTTCATACTTCATAAATTAATATATTATTGGAGCTGCAGCAGTAAAGGAGATAGCCATGTTTCATAGAGAGGTAGGGAGGGTGGAGAAAGGAAGGAAGTCTCATAAACCTGCCCTACATCAGGATCTGCAGCTGTGCCTGCCCTGCTGGCAGGCTGGGTGTTAAGTACAGGCAGCCCCTTACGAGGTGATGTATCCTGACAGTCCCTCTTTGTCCCTGTAACCAAGGCAGGGCCCTCTGAAAGCTCACACAGGTCTGCTCTGCCCACTTCATAAAAGCAATGGCCATGCTAAGTGGCAAAATTGCAGCTTTATTTTAGTGGATATTATAACTTCTGATCTGTCCTTTAACACTTGCTAGCTAAATTAGAGCAAACTACCTCTTTATTAAATACTGACAGCCAACTCTGGGAAGTCCAGATCTAAATGTGGATGTGACCTTTCCGGTTGTACCCCATCTCTTCTCTTTACGACCTCGTACCATCCCTGAGGCTCTGTAGGGCCCTGACTCTAGCAATACGAAGTGAAGCAGGCAGAGAGCGCAACAGGCAAGGTGGACTGACTTCTGGAAGCCAGACAAGGCAGCCCTATCATACCTGTGCACCATTATCCTGCCAAGGTGAGTCTCACCTGATAACTGGCCTTTTTTCCCCAGACATTATTTGCAAGTCCTAGAAAAACAAAGCTGACATATTGCCTTGGGTTTCTTCCATCTTTCCCCCTCGCAGTCTGACTCTCCAGCCACTCCAGTAGACAATGAAGTGCAGTCATACCCTCCTCAACCAATCTTAGATTTTTTTAAGGATGATGGGGCTGGGAATTGTACGTTTCAAGTGGTAGATACCTACATTTACCATCACAAACAGTGCTGAACAAACACTGCTCACCCACTTGGTTTTTGCACACAAAGCAATCTCAGGGAATTTGCATGGTAAGTAAGTCAAGTCCAAAGAATTTGAATTCTGATTTGCCTTTCCCTAAATCTGTGCCTGCTTTCATTCAAGTGGCCATTTTTTCCCCAAAGCCCCAGGCAACATCTAAGAAGGGATTTCAGGATCACAGTTCCAGTCCTTGGTAGATAAATGACATAGCAGGTGTCTGACTGCTTTTTTCTTATTTTACTTATATGTCTTGTGTCTACATGCTTACTTTTATCAACTAGACCTGAGATATCTGTGAAAACTAAAATGCCATTTATTTAACAAAACGTTTTTCATAAAGCCAACTTAGACAGCCCTCATTTTACTCCCTAACTTTATTAATTAAATCCTGCATTAGGCTTCCATTCACTTTCAATACTTACCTCAGCACTAACCAAATGTGTATTAAATGAGTTCAGAAACCTATAAAAAATGCAAGTAAAAGCTCTTGGAATGCATAAGTACAAAGACATGAAATGCAGATGCATAAAGGCACACATAGGCAACCCTAATTCTGGAATTTCATAATATATGAATTTTTTTTCTTCATGAACACTGAAATGATGGCTTTCAATGTAGTATGTTTAAGATAGGTATAAACAGAAACAGATACCCATCTCTCTTCTAACCCTCTCCCCTCCACCCCCGTTAAATAATGCCATATGTGAGCATTTTGTTAATTATCTCAATTGTGTTTATTTTTAGAAACAGCTGATGAGCAGTGGGTGAGGTTCACTGGGTTTGCAGTTTTTTGTTTTTTAATTCATCTGCTTTTTCAGAGAATTAACTGAAAAAGCCCCAGGAATCTCCAGTTTTCATGTCATGCATACCAAGGTACAGCCTTTCCTGGAGTACAACGATCAGATTGTCCCTGTTTAAGAAAGGGGAAAACTTCTGTTCGGGATCTCTCATAAGCTTGGGTCGCAATTCTGTGCTGTCTGTGCTGACAAAGGGTCACATCCCAGACAACAGATGCTATATGACCTCCATTTATCTCTATGATTTATGTCAACTCAGAAGTAGTAAAATTAAAATCTGCAAACAAACAGATGATAGTTTGTTCTTTCTTTAAGTACAGGAGCCTACAGGTCAGGTCAATCCCAGCAGGGCATCTGACATGCCAGGCCCCATAGCCCCAGGCTCCAGTGGGGCAGAGCGCTCTCTCAAAGGAGCCCCTTGACTACAAATATCCACAAGGAGGCACAATCCCTGAATATAGTACTAATAATAATAATAATAAAAACCAACTAAACCTATTTGGGCATACTGAACAAGACCCTATATTTTAAAAGTATTCTAATAACACTCATATTTTGCCTTTACATCTCAACATCTTCCATTCATTGATCTTGAACCATGTTTAAAACAGTAATAAACTAAGACATCCAGCATTGGGAAACAATATTTCTCATGTAGGAAAGGTCAGAGAAACCTACAGAGAGAATGTGACTTTTCTGTATTCAAAAGAGACAATAAAAATCCCTTCAAAAGGAGAAATTCCTAAAGTTCTCTTCTCCAAGTATTACAACATACCTGTAACTCACGAGATCTCTTTCACATAGTTTCAGGTCATCGTTCTGCAGACATTTACAAAAAGTCTCTCTTTTATCAGGTGGCAAATTCAAGCTGAATTAATCAGACAAGTAGAGAGAATCCCATGCACAAGAGCTCACAAGACTGCACCTTGTAGATAAAATACATGACGTCACGTATCCTTTGACCCTGCCATGGATGTTGTGGGTGACCTTGAGGAAATCATCTTTGCTTCATCAGTAAGTGAAGAAAAATATTACTTCTTCATTCCCATCTTTATGCCCCTATTTAAATTGTCAGTTCTGGAGACTGATAGTGACTTGTCCCCACCTGAAGTGTATTTACGAGACAGAACACACTGCCATGTTAACCAGATCGCAGTCACATTTGTACAACCCGCTGGTATAACCAGAGCAGACAAACCTGAGCTCAGCTAATCCAGATGCTGTGTTTTAGAGCTACAGCCTTTCCTGTACAGCAGTAGGCAGGTTCTGCCCACATAGGCTCAGGACTGGGTGGCATGGTTTTTGGAGTGCTGAGAAGCGCAGGAACATCATATGGAGCTCAAGAGCTCCAGAGAAGGGGTGCATGAAGAGACGGTTACAACTCCATTTGCAGCTCAGGTAATTTAGGCCCTGTTAACAGAAGCTGCAAAACCAAGTGCTATTTAGTAACTGTATTTCATTGGGCTGAAGGGAAAGATTAGGGATAAAAGACAGTAGAAACAACTAGTTCTATCACTACTGCCCTGTGGCTCTAACTCAGCCCCATTGCCTTTGTGTTATAAATACGTTCTCTGAGATCACACCAGCAAGTGCCAGTTTGCAGCACATGCTGTTTATCACAGTGTCAGCATAATAAGGAAAAAGGGCCCAAAGAAACCTTCCATCTGCCAAATGGCTTTAGGATACTCCAGAGCTCAGTTCCTCACCGATAGCTTGGGATGCAATCTTGGGAAAAAGTAGCAGATGACTAATGGGAGCTGTGGCAAAGGATGGCAGCTCAGTTCAGGCTGGGTTAGCAAGCATCAGGTGCATGCTGGAACTTCTGCCTCATCAGCCTATCACACATTTGATAAGTAAGGGAGAAAACAAAATGCTGTGGAATTCCCTTTCGGATCAAATGAACTAAGAAATGAAGGCAAAACCAAAATCAGTTTGGACCATGGTTCTGCCCTGAGGCCCCAGTCACAGCTGAGGAATTCCCTTTGGAGATACCCGAGGCCAGGACAGGGTTTGCTCTCAGTTACATTCCAAGTGAGCAAGAAGAAGTAAAGAGGAGGTCAAAGAAACTTCGCTCATTTAGGATCTCCAACTTCTGTAAGAGGAGGTATCACTCCCAATGTGCTAGCTAGTTTCCAGTCAGGTAGAGGCATTCCTCTGCAATTTCAATATTAAAGTTACAATTAACTTATTCCTTCATTAACCTGAACTGCAATGGAGTGCTGCTCTCTGCCAGCTCATAAACAGTTGCTGCGCTTCATCCCCAAGAAGCTGCACAGAAACAAACAAATCAAATTAGGTTTAGCTTTCAGAGCTTCTGACTTTCCAAATACCTCTAAACATTTCTCATTCTGATGGGCCAAGTTCAGAGGCATGACTAAGTATGAGAGGCATGCCTTCGGCTTTTATAGCTTCAGTGATTTGGACTGCCCCTCCATTTTGACTCTATGACAACTGGGAAACTAGGCTGCAAAACCATTTTCTCAAAGCTCTGTAATTGAGCACCATAACTTTACTTCTGCTTTATGCTGTTTGCAACCACTGTTCAAATCCCTTAGCTAGAAGGTCTATCTATAAATAAAATCTCTAATGCTTCAGTTGTGGTATAAGGGAAAAATAGGGGGAAATCTCATTTCAATCACTGCACCTGGGTGATATTTCTCTGCAGAGAGTCAGCATAAAAGACTACAGACCTTTTAATTCTTCAAGTTATCACCTACAACAACGATGGTAACAGCGCAGGAGAAAAGCTAAAGACGACTGCATCCAATTGAATTGCAAAGAAAATTCATGAAGGAAGGTATTTCTAAGACATCAGAACTGTCACCCTGGATCTTAAATGCCATCAGGACCTCCCGTTTATCCACATCTCATCTGAGCAATACTATATACAAGCAAGTGCTTTTTGGTTTGATTTTGTCACAGTTGTCATTCTCTTCCTTTTGCTTCTCTTTTTTTTCTTTTAAATGCTTTTTAGCTCCATCCTCTCAACCTCCACAGGAATCCCAAGGGTAGAGATAAAAGTTTCATAGTGAAAACTGGGTTTTCAGCTAAACAACACCTTCACCAAGAATATGCACTCTTCACAGAGCATTTCATGGAAAAAGTAATACATGAAATCTATGGTTCAACAACAATTCCTGGAGATTCAAAATGGCACCTCAGTGCCTGAAAGGAGCAGTGCTCCCTCAGATATATGGGAATTCCATTCTCATCTTCTTGCTGCACCCTTTGGAAGGACTTTGCATCCCTCTGTGAGGCATCAATTCTAAAATGAATCCTGTTATTGACAACCAAGAAGAAAGCAAATGTTCTCAGGATAAGGGATGTTACTCAGCAGACCAACCCATGCTAAAAACAGGGACTCAGGACTTCGGCTCCAAACACTGCCATTTTGAAGTGCAGGCAGCGTCAAAGAATCACAGGCTTAATTTTTTGTGGAAATTATCCAATTTTCTAACAGAAAGTTTTCAGCAACCAAAAAGAAAAAAAAATGGGATAGAAAGAAAATGGGAATTTTAAAAGTCAAGAGAAATGTTCCTATTAAAATAGAAGAGACTTTTTCCCTTAGTGCTTTGGAAGAAATAAACAATTCTAATTCCCAGACTGCTGTGAAAATCTGCCTCTAGTAAAACGTAACTAACACCCAAAATATAGCATTAAATTAAAGGTCAGCAGGGAACTGAGATCTCTGCCCAGCAGAGAGTAAGGAGCCTTTTGTCATATCCCTAAAGACAGGCAAGAGGCTATAGGGTAGAAAAGCCAAAGCTATGCATTTTGCAAGTCTCAGCTTTTCAGAGCACTCAACCATCTGCACTTACATCCCATTCATCTGTAAGGAAGGGGTGCTGCTAAACAAATATGAAAATTTCTCCTTTCTGAAGTTCACCACAGAATTATCAGGCTTGTTGCAACCTACATGTCAATCAGGCAAAGCAGATGCTTCTCATGTGGTCTCTCAGGCAAACAACGGGGTGGGCAGATGCACTGAAGGGGAAGATGTGTCCTGGAATACGCTCTGCCTATTAAGCATCTTCATGGTGGTGGAAGTGTCAAAACTGCAGGCACTTGGCTTCTCACTAGGGTTCAAAACAGTAACTCTTAAGAAAGCCATAGTCCCCAGGACTTCAGAGTTTCTGACAGCTAGGTGTAACGATCACCTGGATTTTCATAGTATTAATGAGAACTCAATGCAGATTTTCCTGATCCAAATACAAGTCTCTAGTGTGCAAGTGAAAAAAGAAACAGCCCTAGCATCTGCACGAGAGCAGATACAAGTCTGGCAGTTTCAGCTCCCAGCAGCAGAGGCTGTACGCACAGTTGCAAAGTGTTGTGAAGCCCTGAGCTTGTTAGTTCTTAGGAGAAGGGAATTAGCAGTACAACTGCTCCACAGGAAGATGAAGTAGTCCTGGCTCACGGCAGGAAGTGTTTCTGCTCCGGTGCAGCCAGAGGCTGCGGATTCACGATGGGCTGCAGCCTGCTCGACTGCTTCCTTACGTCAGCACGCCAGCGTGGTCTCATTTCAAATGACGGGTGCTCTCAGATCACCACGCTGGCCCTGATCACTAGCAATGGTACTTGACAGGCAAGAGGAATCATACCTGGGAAGAAGTCTTCTCGGTAACTTCCTTCTGTATCTGCATGTTGTTATATTGATTTAATTATAGCTGCAAACCTCAAATTACAGGGTGGCAAAGTGCTTTTTCCAAATATCTTCTTGTGATTTCTAGGAAATGGGCACCCCCTATCTCAGCTCCAAAGCCAGCCATCAGCAGGTTGGGTCAGCAGCTGGGAGCAGGCACTCTGGGACCCAGCCCTGCCTCTGCCCAGCACCACGCGGGGACACAGCCAAAGCCACCTCAGCTCAGTCTTGGCTACGCAGCTCTGTGCCTTGGTTAACTCTGTGCATGTGGAGGGTTGATATCTCCTAGTGGCAACGTGTAAAACCGAGGAACATCCATAGACTGAATCTGGCCTCTGAGTGCCAATCTGGCCTCTAAGTACCAGCACAGCCAAGAAGAGCCCAGGGAGAACCGAGGCTGTCCTGGATTTATCACCATGATAACCATAGAGATTGTGTTTCTTCACCTCTTCCCCACTCAGCTGCCTCTTCAGGCACAGATATGATCTCTCCATGGTGATTTTGCCCACTGATTAACACTAGCGACTGATGTGTTTCACTGAGGAGCAAAGGGGAGGACTGAGGGACCAGCTGCCTCCAGGCTGCTCCAGCATTTGCCAGTCTGCTGTGTCAGGAAAGACATTTCAATACTCGGCAGGACACCAAATACAGACAGGGGTAATATTCAACACCCTAGTGGGGCTCTCCGGTTAGAGACGGGAGGCACATGGGAGCAGCTTAGAAGAAAGCCTAAAGAGAACATGAAATGAATAAAATTGACTAAATATATAACCCAAACTGAGACAAGAGTTTTTAGCTTAAAAGAGGAAGGCCAACCACACATGCAGCTAACTGGGGACTTGCTTTTGCCATCAATGTTACATAGCAGATGCTCAGACATTAATTTTATTGGGGGCAGAATAAAACCTGAAGAGAATTAAATATTTTAAGGTCTAAAGAGCCATTAGGTCATCAAGTCTGACCTCCACTTGTAGAACATGTTCCAGAATTTCACCAAATCATTCCTACATTAACCTCAATTTTTCTTCCAGAAAGGAATCCACTTTGTAAGGAAAGGGTGTTTGAGTGCCGTAATTCAGGAGCATAACGTGTGAATCAGGTGTGGCTTTCTTGCGACCAAGAGAGAAGGGGAATGACAGAGGCTCCCACACCATGGGTTGTAGGCATGCCTAACCCAGCTGCTCAGCCTCTGCATTTCAACTCTGGCCTCATCTGATCCCCCGTATTACAATAAGCAGAGATGTTGGTATTGAGAAGTCAGTGTCCCACCATGACCTGGCAGCACTGAGCAGAGAAATACAGCAGAAGCTGCCAAAAAACTTACAATATTCCCACCAAAAACTTTCAAAAAAGAAATCAGAAACAAAAAGCTTGTCTTTTAAAAGAAGAAAGAAAAAAGCCAGCGTTTAAATCCTCTTGCCTCGTAATTGAGCCCAGGGTTATGCCACAATTCAGGTAAATGATGTTTATATAACTGGCATTTGGCTGAATGCATAATTCCTATTTAACAGCTGAAGAGAGGCATTTTGGGTCTTCAAAGAAATCTGACAGGTAATTCCCACTGTAGTTCTGCAGGGTAGCTGAGAGGTAATTATCCTTCTCACTAGTAAATCAATTAGGAATGAATGTATGGAAAGCTTTTCTCCTCCTCCAAGTAACTGCTAATCCTCTAAGCACTAATGAGCAGACAGGGCTAGCAACAGCGCGCAAACCCGTCAAAAATCGACAGGAGCTGTGAGGCATGCGGGGTCCAACCCGTACCTGGGAGCTAATGCCTCAGGAGAAAATATCTTGCCTGGAAAGGGTCTGCACGATTCACTGTGTGCGCACAGGCCCTGTGCACATGTGTTACTTTTCATATCTCCCTCCCCGTTTATTGCCTCAAACAGAGACCTATTTTTGAAGGCTCACAAGAGATCACTGCGTTGTGTTCAAGTGGCCAGCACTTGTGCTGTTAGAGGTGAAACACAAGGGATATGGACTTTCTCTACTGGGGTGCAATCGATTCACCTACTGCTTTGTGATTCGTTATTGGTGGTTGTCTTCAGGAGCTCAGCAAAAACACGCTGCTTACTCTGCAGGCCACTGTAACGATATTCACCCAGAGAGACTTGGAGAAGGTTACAACCCAAGTGCATTTTTTGCAGTGCACAACCTCATGAATCTGTAAGGGGGGTGGGTGGACAATAAACCTGACATTGAATTTGACAAATCCCAGATGTTCCAATCCAGTGACACCTTCTTCAGGCATTTTTCACATGCTGCATGGATGTTTGGAATTTCTTTGACGGTCAACAAAGCAGAGTCAGTTCTGGGTTCAGGCAAACCAGCTATTTAACCGTGCACAGTAACAGGGCCCATATATTTAGCAGAGGTAGAAAGATTGGAAACAAGTTGTTCCCACAGCAGACAGCACTGAAGCTGGTTTCCTACGGGTTTTCCTTATACCTCATCTCTCCAGTTCAAAAGATTTTTCAGAAGGGAGGAGAAGAGGGAAGACAGACAGATAGGTCCAGAAATCATTTCCTTAACACATAAGACCAAAAAAAACTTTTAAAAATTGTCATCTGAAATGAGAAAACAGCAGGTAAAGGTAGGTCTGCATGCCACTATATGATGAAATTTAGGTGTTACTAATAAAAAAAAAAAACGGAGAGAAAAGACTGCTAATTTGTAAAGCTTGATAGCTTGAGAAATTGCTAGAAGATAATAATATATCCTAAGACTCCGATTTGTGAGGGAGACTTTACACCAGTGACGTAGGATTTGTAACTGAGCATATTGCCTCTGATTTTGGGTGGGCAGAGTTGCTTTGGAAACAGAAAGAAGAGTTAACTCTTCAGTGCCCACCATCTTCGATATGGGAGGGGTGTGAAGGCCAGGAGAGCTCATTACGAAACATCTTCATTCCATTTTGCTCAGAAAAAGGAAGTCAAGGTAGTTGTCACAATAATTCAGCTTCTGCATCAGAAAAAATATAAGCTAACCCCTGCATTCTTCCTCTCCTCTATACATCCAAACATGCACATATTGTTGCTGAGAGTAATCAGAGCTATGATTGTCTTAAGGTTGCATACACTGAAATACACATCTATCCTGCAACCTCTGTAGACTGACCAGTGGTGGAAAACACAATAGTAGTAACAAGAACGGTACAAGTAGCAAAATACTAGTTTGGAAACATATCGATGGAGACAGGAGATGGGTAGTTTGGAAGTGATCAAGCCGAATGGGCTGCACCCCATCCAAACACAACTCCACTGCCAGCAATTAGCTATGTGCTGCAGCCCTCCCACGTTATTTCCGTGGGTAGCTGAAAGCGTCTTTGTCACACTACCTCCCTTGAATCAACACAGGCAATAATTTTAAACCAAAAAGGCACTGAGTAGTAACTCCTGGGCTGCGCTCTGTGAGCCAGCTGCAGCCCTAATTGCATCACGTGGGAAGCGTGAGCAGGGGGTTTGAAAGCTATGACCTCATCTCTCCTACACATTCAAATCAAATCTTAGGTCTCCCACCCACTCGCCCAGGCATATTCTGCTTTCAGCCCCCTTACATGATGTAACCAATGAAAATGTCATTTACATCTTTACCTCCAACTTCTAGCTAGGGAAAGCATAAAGGGGAAAAGAGTCAAATGCAAAAATAAGTGCCTTTTACTCAGTATTTCTAATAATAAGGAGACAAAGAAGGCAGGGAGAGGTCTATTAGCCAAAGCCAGTGTAAGCAAGAGTCCCAGAAACATTTGTGTGAGTTCAGCTTCTTTAAAGGTGTAACAGTCAGAAGCAAATAAAAGCAACCCTTTTATTTCTCTAACATTCATCAGGAGATTAAGCGCTCCATCCCCATCACAAGTGAAATAGGCAAAGTTCTACTGGATTCCATGGAATTGCACTACTGCAACTTAGACAGCAAATTCAAGCTCTTGTGAATTACCAACAGATTTCACTTTAGGATCATAATTCCTCTCAGAATGAACAGAATGCCGTAATTTTGTTTCTATAGCTACTGGCTCGATAGCTTTCCCTTACCTTCCTCTTGTTAGTAGGACTGACATAAAGGTAGCTCAGCACAGTCTTCAGGCCTACTTTGTCATTTAGCTTTTCATAGGTAGTGCCATAGTCTGTTGACCTGGAGGAAAGAGGAGACAAAAAGAATTTATGTGGTTATTAGAGCTCAGGGGAAGGAAATGTCTGTGTGAACAGATGCTCAAAGTTACAGTTTGAGCATGATTACCCTAAAAACTCAAGCGTTTGTGTTTCATTCAGGGTGGCTAGCAGAAAAGAGAAGAAAACTTGAGTCCTTTGGGGCAGGGTCTGTCTCTGCATCAATTGATCCTATGAGCTGGGGAGCTGTGGTGCACTCCTGAAGATGGACTTTGGGGGCAGGCTCTGCTCTCATGTGCCAGTGTGGGATTGCAAACGATATGTACATGAGAGGACTCTGATCTCAGCAGCGCCCTTAGCACAAATTCTCTTTTCAGACAAATCCAACAGAAGAATCCAAATTAAACCCATCAACAACAGTTTTATTTAAGTAGGCTGATTTTTGACTTGGAGATGGGGATCCAAATGTGGCTCAGAATTGTAACAGCTGAACTCATGTCTAGATAAAAATGTGCCTAAACTGGCATCTTGAGTCCTCAGTCACCCCCATCCTACTTTGTGCCAGGCATTTAATTTTTCTGAGTTACAGAGACAGATTCAGGCCCCTACACTAGCAAATCCCACCCGGAGGAGCAGATGATCTGGGGGTGGTATTACCCATTCGTGACTGGGGAAAAGGGCTGCTTCATCACAGAGGGTTTTCTGTAGCTTCCTCCTCCTCATTTGTAGGCATGTTTGAAACCTCACTTTGCCCTGCTTGTTTCTCTGCTGTTTTCGTACTCTGCTTTTCCTAACAAACAAGGTTTTTCCTACCAGAACAAATCAACAGCTACCTAGTACAGGATCCCACACCCGAAGAGCGATCAGCACCAGCTTGCTTTAGGAGGGGTGTCACAACCTGCATGAAAAGCCCACCTACCCCATCCAAACAGTGGGGAGAGCCTGGCTCCCGACCCTACACAGCTTCTATCATATGGACAGAGGAAGCACAATCCTTATCAGGTGGACAAGGAAAGAACCTCACAAAAAACCTACCTGGACACACCTACAATTTTATTAAGATGAGAAATCATGGCCCCTGCCCTCCTCTCTAATCACGCTTTTTACTAAACAGATCATTAGAGAACACGTAGCAATTCAGTGCCTTTCCCAGTAACTAGCTCCAGTAATTTTCTGATTTTCTAAGTTCAGCAAGCCTCCAGCATCTGCAGCTTTGTGGTTCTGCCTGAGACCCATCCTCTGCTCCTTGTCTGTCTGGCAGAGAAATGGCCCAAGTCACCCTTCTGGCACCACAGGGAACAGTGCCGCTGTGCCCAGTGGCTCCAGGCTGCCACTCAAGTGGCTGCAGAAACTGAGCAGCGCCAGAATCTACACCCCGCTCCGCTGGTTTCCTTGCTGCTAGTGGAGTCCCGAATGGCATCGAAAAGGCCATGCCGCAAAACCAGACAGCTGGTTTCAGGCTTCCAAGTAGTAGGAACCATGAAGTCAAAAGCTTGTTTTATCACTGATGTAGCTCCAACACATTTGCTTCTGTGCATCTTTCTTTCAAGCACAATTCCTAAATGTTTTGCAAACTGGTTCTTTCCTTAAATGGGTTGAACCAACCTTCCTCCTTTGAACACTCAGCAGTCGGGGTGCTTCAGGTCTTAAACAACTTCCTTGTGTTCTGGTTTAGCTCTTTAATACTAAAATAGAGCGAATACCAGCTCTATTTACACTTAATACTCTTTTGTACTAATGCATAGTATTGACACTTGCTAGGCTTCACAGAGATATCCCAAAGGATATTACAATAATGTAATTCCTATGTAAATACTGTATTTCCATAGCACTTTCCCATCCAAAGAATCTGAAGCTCTTGTCTTGCTAGGTATCAATACCACACAAAAAACCTAGCAGCTTTCCCCCTCCAGCCAAGCTTGAAAGTGAAGCAGCTGAATTAATAAAACTGAATAATCCAGCCCAATTAATTCCACTACACAAGGCCTCCTGTACATGCAAATTCAACAGGTCAGGAATCCTCAAGTAACACTAAGCTCTAAGCAGAGGGTAACACACAGAGGGCAAGCACTGAGGTACTTCATTGATCTCACACTTCCAACAGCAATGAAGCTCCGAACAAGCCACATTCGGGACTACACATGTACCAGCCACCAGCCAGGGAAAGAGACCACTGGTTTCAATCAGCATTCAAAGAGAATACAAATAACAGTTTAATATTCTGACAGAGCTACTTTGGTTTTGTTCTCTGCGTCATTTTCAGATCTCCCAAAATGCCTTGCACTTCTAAAGATGCAGGCTGGATGCCCTAATGACTCTTTCTCATTAAACCATTATCACTCGTTGCATTTGCCCTTTCAAAGAATAGCTAGAAAGGAAGTAGGATCACTATTTCGTTAGCTTCTCTAAGGCTTTCTTTATTATCATGACAGTCACCACTGGCTTCACAGAAACGTCTCAAAGGATATCACAATAATGTACTGTATTTCCATAGCACTTTCCCATCCAAAGAATCTGAAGCTTTTGTCTCGTGTTAATCCATTCAAACTAACAAAGTCCCAAGGGCCATACTGGGAAATATTATCTTTATTCTAGAGATGAAGAAACTGAAAGCTTGCATAGGTAATGGTTCATTTTTTCAAAAGCAGACATCTACAATTAGCCGTTTCAGCTTCTATAATCATCTAGTGTATGGCTCAATACTCAAACCTGCTAAACTCCTACCACCAAACTGCCTAATTTGAAAACAAGTATTTACCAAAAAAAAAAAAAGAAAAGTTGGCTGCCTAATTTTAGCAACCCAAGCCTGAACATCTGAAGAGACCCACAGGTGGAACAGAACAGTTCTGGCTCAACTTTTAATCTTAACTTGAACCCTTCTCCTTTACTAATTACTTATCTTTGCAGTCAAAGACTTCTAACTGCAAATTAACTAGCCCACATGTCCTTACAGTTGCTTGACACTACAAAGAGACTGGATACCATGTTTTCTCCCATTCCTTTGGTCAGAATAGGATCCACTTCAAAGCACATTATTAAAGGAGTGGAGGGGAAGAAAGGTTGTAGTTATATCAAAATGACAAAAGACTCAGTGATACAAAAGACTGTTTCCATGAGTCACGCCCCAAATGCCTGCTTTAACTTTGGTTGGGCCTTTTATGGCCAACTGATCCTGCCTAGCTGGTTCTCCTCTGGGTTGCTCCATTGAAGCCATCACTAGAGTCTCACCATCTTGGAAGGCTGTTATTGCCTTCAGCCTCAGGTTGATATTTGCAGATTGCTTCTAACCATACACACACATACATGTGTATACATAAATGTATTATTAACAATGCTTTCATAAAACAAATTTTTGCATCTCATTACACCGCTGGTAGCACAGAAACTGTTACAACTGTCCTTATACATTGATCTTACAGCATTTCATTGTCCCCTCTATCCTGCTTTACATCCTGCAAACCAAGCTGCTGGCAATACCCCAACAAAGGCTGCCCAGTGAAAAGCAGTAAAACTCAAGGGGTAGTCCAGGCTTGAATGGACATTTGTCTACTCCAATTCAGCTTTTTGGTGTTTATAACTAGTGGTTCGTACCAGCCATGAGGAAGAATCTCTTTGCTAGTCTTGGTTAACATGAAGAAACACTTAATCCCGTACAATACAAGTTTCATTCATATAGTCAAATAAATGTGGGCTTTCCCTGAACACACTGTGGCACCGAATTCTACATAGTCCCTTTGGAAAAGCAAGGTTTATAATGTAAATAATTTATTGGATGACTGTAAATTCTCTCATAATCATATTCTATCATAAACAGTTGGGAAACAAAATCACCTCCTTGATTCCACTGCCCTCCCCTGACGGGCCACGACGTGTTTCAACCATTGCTGCAAGTGCTGTCCCACAGTCTGGCAGAGCAGGGCTCAAGGGGCGCACCCAGGCAGAGAAGCGTCTCCCTACCAAACCTGGTCATCACTCAGGGCACCAAGAGCTAACAAAATCCATCTTCTTCCTGTAGGTCTGAGCTTGAGCTTCCCTGTGAATCCGACAAACAGGCCTGAGCCAGCAGACTTTAATACTGTGATAAGATTTGCTCGTCCCAGGGATATGAAGTAGAGGTGTGGAGAGGCAGAGAGAATGCCATCTGAATAGCTTTTAGAGAAGTCCTACTCTCAGATGGTTTCTATCTCAGGGCTCTGTCGGGCAGAGAAAGGAGGTTTTGTTTGTTTTCAGTCTCAGCTACTCAGCTATGGAGATAGGCTATAAAATATGTATCAGTCTCTCAGAAGCAAAAGAGCTGCAAATGCCAGCACTGGATGGCTGGGAGGGACAAGTCAACCTCCTGGAGCATACATGTGCCACCAGCTCTCCCGTCAGGGGGTTTCTCCTCTGCGCCTGTGACTCTCCCTGACTGTGTGTGGAGAAGGAGCAGGTATGGTTCTGATTTTAGATTCTCAGCCTTTTTCCTAAGATACTAAAGCTTATACATTCATCTGCAGATCAGAGTCCTGCTACACACACACCCGCAGCCACACGTTGAGAACTGCGTGGGGGGCACAGCTCTGCTTAAATGAGCAGGAGAATATCCCGACTCTCTGTGCACTTCAGAGAGCAACAGGAACACACACAGCCCAGATTAACATTTGCTTCTCTTCTCATGTGCCTGCAAACTGTCTGCCTGCAGTGTGCCTGTCTCTCCATACCCCCCAAACAACTTCTTGTTTTTACCCGTTGGCCAATTTTCTCCCGGTTTGACAGAGAAACAAAACCCGAGAGGAACAAAGTTTCTACAAGTTTCATGAAAACCAGCAGCCAGCAAAAGGAGAGCAAACTTATTAGCACTCAGAGAAAAGCTGCAGCATGAAACCTAATCCCAGGAGACATGAGAGCAGGCACATCTCTCTGAACCATCCAGATGCAGGGTTCAAACACAGCTCACATATTAATACACTACAAAGAACCCAACTGCGCAACACAAGAAGTCAGGCTGCCAAACTTCCATTGCTTGTGAAACAATTTGTTTCTGTCTCTCCCTTCCCCTACCTGCCCCCCAAATTACCCTCCCTGAGATAAAGGCCTTTCTGAAGCTATGACACACTGAGAAGAGACCCCTCCTGAGTCAGAGCCCAGCTTGACCACCCCCTGCGGTAGCCCCAGCTGTAAACCCCTTTGGACAGCTACCCTAGTGACCATAAGTGGTTCAGGACTCATGCAAAAGCTGGCTCAGCACTAACCCCACCACACTGCTTTGCACCAAATGGCTAAATGGGTTCTTACTGGAGAACAGAGTCCGAAATCAGGAACCAGGCCAACTGCACAATAACTACCGCACCACGGGGGAAGCTGGTCCCACTCACTTACAAGCAGGGCAGAGGGCTGCGCCTCTTCGAAAGGATATCAGTCATTTAGCATGCTCTGGCCCTGCCTCTCTGAACTCTTTGAGATTATTCCTTTTCTTCCTTGTTGAACATTTTCACAGAATCACAGAATCGTGTAGGTTGGAAAAGACCTTTAAGATCATCAAGTCCAACTGTTAACCTAACACTACCAAGACCACCACTATACCATGTCCCTAAGCACCTCATCCAAACGGCTTTTAAATACTTCCAGGGAAGGCGACTCAACCACTTCCCTGGGCAGCCTGTTCCAATGCTTGATAACCCTTTCAGTGAAGTAAAATTTCCTAATATCCAGTCTAAACCTCCCCTGGTGCAACTTGAGGCCATTTCCTCTTGTCCTATGGCTTGTTACCTGGGAGAAGAGACCGACCCCACCTCTCTACAACCTCCTTTCAGGCAGTTGTAGAGAGCCATAAGGTCTCCCCTCAGCCTCCTTTTCTCCAGGCTAAACAACCCCAGCTCCCTCAGCCGCTCCTCATAAGACTTGTGCTCCAGACCCTTCCCCAGCTTCCTTGCCCTTCTCTGGACACGCTCCAGCACCTCAATGTCTCTCTTGTAGTGGGGGGCCCAAAACTGAACACAGTATTCGAGGTGCAGCCTCACCAGTGCTGAGTACAGGGGCACGATCAATAAACTAAACATTTTACACTAGTTCATGGCTTTTGGTGACTATGGCTGTTGGTGGCTGAACATCTTCCACTCCCAAAGCATTTTTCATGTTTAGATACAAAAGAGAGAAGCAACCTTTCCTCTATTAGGGCTGCTTAGGAGCCCAGACAAAGCCAGAGTCTGCCTGGGGCAGCCAAATGCCTAGGCCAGAAACACAGAGTTGGCCCTGCAGCTAATCCAGCCCCAGCTGGAGCTCAGGAAAAGCAGGGTGACTGCTGCCACTGCCAAGGCAGGGAATGGGTGCAAGTCTAGCAATGCTCCCCCAGAAGCAGCAGATGTGGGGCGACCCGTTGCTGCTAGCCCAGCTCCCCGGGCTCTCCTTCTCTGCCTCTCCAGGACTATATCATTCCCAACCTCAAGGCAACCAGGGGAGCCCAGGTCCAGCTCCCAGCCTGCAGCAGTGGACCCTAATTTGACTTACAATGAGGCAGTTCCCAGAAAGATCCACTCTTACCAGTGCAAGCCTGTCTAGCTGACCTGGTCACACACAAGGATACTTTTTTCTGACGACAACAACAACAACAACAAAAAGAAAACACAAACAAAAAGCCCAAACAAACAAAAACCCAACAGCCATGTTGGGCTGTGCCTACTTACTAACCAAGGAAATCCAAGTATCTGTACTCTGTGAATCTTTCACCTAGCAGAGCACAACATTTGCTCTACTGAGAGCTTGCTTTTAGCCAACCAAGATTTTAGAGTGACTGTAATAAATATAAAGTCAGAATATTTTATAACTACAAACAGAACCGACTGCCTCCCTTTGTCCCCATCCCACTAAAGAAAACTAAGGACAACAATGAAAGTCTGGGGAAGTGAACAGAAACTGAGAAAGCATATGGTACTGCTTCCTGGTGTATTTTCCTAGCCTACAGCAATATCACGGACTTCCTAAATTGAACATGATGCCTTTATGTGCAAGAGCCCTCAGTGGGCTTTTAGTTCCATAAATCTGTCTAACCCCACAGGGAAACTTGGCAACTTCATTATCACATGTTAATAAACACCACAACTATGTGCTGTATAAAGAGAAGCTCCCTTTCATTTTAACTCGATAATATATTTCAGAGCCCATTGCTACCACTTAACAAGAATGAAACCATGGAGCCCCATGCTGCCATTTGTGATTTCACTGATTGTTGTCATATTCTCCACAGATTTTTTTTTTCCAGTCTGAAGACTCCTCGTTTATTTAGCCACTCCTTGTACGACTTATTAATATCTCTGGTCATCCTATGACTACTCTTTCTAGTCCAATTACATCTTTTTTCATGGATGCTTCAGAGACCAAACTTTAACAGGAAGATCTTTCTTTAAAAAAAAAAAGTATCCAAAAAAAAAAAGTATCAAAAGTATCCAAGTATATCAACAAACCCCCAGAGTATTTAAAAATACCTAAATAAAAACCACCTTCTGCCATCCTGTACAGCGTTTTACATCCTCAGTACTTCTGGAATTGTAATCCATGAGTTCTAGGGGACTTTCAGTTCCACAAAGTTTAAAAAGTACCTAAAATGAGAGATCCCCCTGGGGAGAAAGAAGTTCAAGCAGATCATAGTTTTGGTAATTTCTGTTGGAAAATTATTTTTTTTCCTTTTAGTTTGCATGTCATCTACACAGCAGAATACCCACCCCAATTTCTATTATAATACCAGCACCCTTCCTCCACCCCCTTTCTTTTTTGATTAATGGGAATTCCCATCACCAAACTTCTGAAAGACTTGAAGATGACCTTTGTTGATAAATTTTAATTTATAATGTACAATGGAGACTGGCAAGGCAAAATGAGCTGCCATGATGCATTAGTCATTGTGATTCACAGTTCAAAATGAAGGAGATAGAAGTTAACTAGGAACAGTGGCGGCTTCTTTTTTTCTTGCAGAGTCTTCTCTTCTTTTTTATTTCTGACAGGAGAGGTATCCTCTCTTGTTTAGTCAATATGAGCCTTTGGGAGGACTCTGGATGTCTCAGAGGTTGGACAAAAGGATATAGAATATTCCACCTCTGGATTTACGGGCAATAAAGCACAGGAGATGTGAATGTCAGTCACATTTCTAGTGGCTGATTGCTCATCAGTGTTTCATTTGATCATTATCCCACGAGGCAGGGGGACCGTTTACACCAGTCCTGCCTTAGTGGAGATGACTACTCAGATGGGCATGAACAGTCTCTAGAGATGTAGCTTTTCTATATTTAGCCTACAGGGACAGTGGGGGACTAACATGAAAGCCATATGTTTGCATCATTCTTGTTCTACTTGTCCTGTAGGGACACGGTGGTGCTTTGGATATCTCCAGCAATCACTGGCTATCCAGAACAATATGCCATTGCGTGTCTAAATAGCATTCACCATCAGCAGGCTGCAGGTGTAGTGGTTACTAAGCATCACTTTATATTCTGCTGCAGAATAGCCCACAATAAGGAGACACAAAAGCAACAAAGATTGGTGCCTCCTACTGCAATACTAAAATAACTCTACTTCCCCAGCTATAAGTATGACTCCATCTTCTCTATACCATGGCCATTTATCTCATCTTAAATTTAGCTACCTACAAACTAGGTATTTAACTCTAGCCTCCAAGCCTGTCCACATTTTCTCTCTAACTATAGACAGAGAATGTTAACTTCAGAGAATGACTCATTCATCCTAAAATAGGTGAGGATGTATTGCTCTCTTAAGGTGCTGTCCTGGTTTCGGCTGGGATAGAGTTACTTTTCTTCCTTGTAGCTGGTATAGTGCTGTGTTTTGGATTTAGTATGAAAATAATGTTGATAACATACTGATGTTTTAGTTGTTGCTAAGTAATGTTTACACCAGTCAAGGACTTTTCAGCTTCCCATGCTCTGCCAGGTGCACAAGAAGCTGGGAGAGACCATAGCCAGGACAGCAGACCCACAGTGGCCAAAGGGCTATTCCATACCTTATGATGTCATGCTCAGTATATAAACTGGGGGAGTTGGCTGGGGGGCAGCAATCACTGCTCAGGGACCGGCTGGGCATCGGTCGGCAGGTGGTGAGCAGTTGCATCACTTGATTTTTCTTGGGTTTTGTTCCTCTCTCTCTCCCATTGTTTTCCTTTTCTTTACAATTTATTATTTTTATTTTATTTTACTTCAGTCATTAAATTGTTCTTATCTGAACTCACGAGTTTTCTTACTTTTGCTCTTCAGATTCTCCCCCCCATCCCACCAGGGTGCGGAGGGTGACCGAGCGTCTCTGTGGTGCTGAGTTGCCAACTGGGGCTAAACCATGACAGGTGTCTTCCTCCCTCCAATGTAAAGGAAGACCAGAGCAACCAACACACACTCAACTGTTAGATGGCTAGAACAAGGTGAGGCGTATCTCACACTAAATGGATTAGAAGAGTTCATGCGCTGAGCTGGCAGTACAAATTAAGGGAAGGACCTCCGTCATCCTGCCTGAGATGAAAAGTTCATAATTTCTTGTAATGTACCAGTGATCTATGTTTTAAATGTTGTTATTCTGCGGGGATATGTATGAGAATTGCTGCTAGAAGGAGGTGCCAAACGATATCAGGACTCCACTGTGCCATACATACTCTATAGCATTACAAAGTGAAGAGAGCAGAGACAAGCAGAGAAATGTGATGTGGATTTCCCAATGGTTGCTGGCAGAATCAAGAATACAAACAAAGACCTGAAGAAATGTGAAATGGCTTCTCCTCAAAAGCTGGGATAAGCACTTCCCTTCATTGCATACTTGCCCCATGACACCATTGATGACCTGCTGGCGATCCCTATCGTGGCCAGGCAAAGTCGATGCCCACTGGTAGAAATTGTGCACAGAAGCACAAACATGAAAGCTGTACAGGCATCATGTAATATCCACATCGGCAGCCTCAGCAAGGACATCAGAATCTGAATCATTATCTTACTGCTTCTGACCTGGGACTAGAACACCACATCCCTGCAGACACCACCCAAGACACAGTTCAGTTGCCATGAAACAGGGGCAATCTGGAGCTAAGACAGTCTGGCTTCACAAAGGCCTCTCCTTTTTCTGTTCTGGTCATTTCACTACTGTGAAATCTATGTAAAAGCATTACTTTTGTATAGCTCTGAAGAACTACACCTCATCATTACTCACTTCCCATTTGTACTGTCTAAAAGATCTGACATATTTATCGTGTTCTTGATTCTGATGTATTCTAATTTTCCAAAGAGGTGTTTTATGCATCCCTGATAAGGCAGCATACTGATTTGATTCCAAGCACTTGACTGACTCAGCAAAGATGGCCTTATCAAGACATTCAAGAAATTTGGTCTAGAGGACGCTTTAATCGCCTCAAAGATAAAAGGCAGCTTTGATGACAAAGCCTCATTAATTAATCAGATACTAATTAGATTATTAATTAGAAACAAGGCCCTTCCCAGGCCTTTTCTACTTTTATTACTATAGCTAAAAATGCTTCTGTAATGATTCTCTTTAGTAGCTAATCATTTTAATCTGCATTATTTTGTAGCAAAAGGAAAGTGCTTTGAATGTAGGGTTTTCTGAAGGAATTGTAGAGGTTCGGTTTAACATCCATGCTATTACGTGCATTTAAACTGGAACTCCGCTTAAATGTGTATTGAACAAAATGTCGAGGGGAGACTATGGAACTGCCCCATCACCAAACTCTGTATTTCTGTGCTAGATGTGGATGACAAAGAAGTCCTTCCAACCACTCAGAGAGTAAGTACACACTGGGCAAATACAAACTACCCTGACAGTAGGTCACCTCACCCTTCTAAGAGAGGGGGACAGATGACTCAAATCTCAGTTTCCCAGCTGGGGATACTAACATCAGTGTCTGCCCGTGCCCCCTGGGATGGTGGCTGTGGCCAGGATTTACCAGAAAGTTGCCTTTGACACTGTCTGCCTGTTTTGGGATCAGCGGTAGGCAGTACTGTCAGGACATTAGATGAACCTGAGTCAACTCTAATGTAACACAAGGCATGCTAACTTTTTCAAAGTATCAGCAAATCTTTGCAAAACTGATGTAGGTAAAAAAGCGGGCAGCGATGGAGGTAGTTTAGTCCAGTTCCTTAGACACAGATATAAAAAATTGCAGACAATTCCCAAGCCAACTTTTACAGTCAGCCTGCAACATGTTCCATTCCCTACCTCAACTGACCCCTCTCCCACAAGCCTTATGTCTACCTGCAACTCCCCTGCTTGTGGCCCACAAAGGTTACTACCCCCAGCAGCACACCCAACAACGTGAACATAAATACCACAGAAATCCTGCCTGACCCCAGGCAAGGCTACTCAGCACTGTAGTTTCCCATTTAGTTAACTTAGCTTCCTGGGAAAAGATTGGCTCTTACCATTCCCCAAAAAAATAAAAAGTTCATGAGATGCAGCCACCTGAGACAGTTAAGGACTGGCAATGCAAGAAGTCCCTTCTAGACTTAGGAACACATCATCACTTCCAGTCACAACATGACTGAGAGCCTCTACATGCTACTTTTCTACAACTAATAAGACAGCACCAGATCTTCAATTAGTTTAAGTCAATGTGACCCTATTATATTCAAGTGAATGAATAATATGGGCAGATCTACACAAATTTACACAATAAAGGTCAGGACCCACTATACCTACATATATCTATAAACATACAGACTAATAGCAACATTAACAAGAGGATGGTAGCATTTTGCATTTGTGAGAATTCTGCATTTCTAAGAAACTTCTGAAGTTTCAACCTGCACAGACAAGACAAAGCAATAGTGCAAGTTTGGTTTTCTTAAGAAGCAAAGAGAATTTGGAGTCATAAAAACCACAAATACGTCTCAGGCTAATATTGCTCTGAACATGTTTTTTGCAATGTCATTTTTCCACCAGAACAGTCTCCAGCACTAGCTCTCTTTCAATACGATGAATAAATAAATAAATAAAACAATACATAAAATCAGCCCCTTCCTGAATCCTTTGAGGCTTATCCATTCCAGTTACCACTGAGATATCCATGACAGGGCCTGCAAACCCTCCCAGCCTTCTGAACCATACACTAACATTTTTTAGCATGTCATAACACAGACATCATAATTCACAAGACAGAAGGAGCTCTCAGGCTGGATTACATAGCTGACAGTGCCTTTATGTAGGTTGCACCACTTGCTTTGCAGGGTGGCCTGGTTATACAGCTGGGTCCCTGGGCAATAAACTAAGGTTGTTCTGAATGGTACCAAATGACTCTCTTCCTTTCTCATCCAGACAGTCAGGTTATGCCACTACATCCTCTCCTACTTCCTCAGAGCAGAGAATTTTGGTTGAGAAATATAAGGACAGGGATATAAGTGCAAAAATGGAAGAAACCAGTCATCTGTCACCCAGTTTCTTTGCTTGGGCAACAATCAGATCAGCTGGATTAAGCCTCTAATAATACAGTTAAATCCAGTGCTACACTGCATGTAGATATTTCATACTAGCACTGGTTGAGTGTGAGTCTTATTCATTACCTGAGCATGAGGATTAACAACCTCGATTCTAGTTAGCATGTCTGCAAAATGCAGACACTGAGGTCTAGGCTTGTGTGTACATAGACTTCCCAAAGAGGTAAGCTTGCTGTTTATTATCAAGGTTAATAAATAGTTGTGATCCATACGGCAGATGCTCAACATAGGGATCCCCCTCTTCCCCACCAACTGCTTGTGAGTTGTGGGCAGCTCAGAAAGCACACAATTGATTGTTCCTGCACTATCATGTCCTAAGACCTCATTGCCTGATATCTTTCAAAGCGCAGTTAGTTCAAGCTTAATTTTACCCTAGAAAAGCCTCCTTTTCCTGTCATCTTTTGCACTCGGCACTCAGAAGCTCATCTAACACAAAACACTTTGTCTTGGGAAAATAAACCTGTTGGAATTTTTTCAGACAGAAGATCGATAAAGTGGGAACAGCTTGAAAAGTCAATCAGCTTCAGCAAGTCCCCCAGGAGATGGCTGGGTGATTGTCATTTTAATGAAGGAATAGTAAATGGAGCTCAAGGAAATGTGCATCCCCTTCAGACTCACGAGGGAGGATATCTTGGGCTGAGAAGGGAAAGAAAAGCACTGGAAGTGACCAGTCATCTCTCTGGCTTGATAGGCTGTCTCAAGAAGTAGTCAGAAACTAACTTAAACTTCTTCAAACTCAGAATTAGCTCCAGTGCTACGCTGCAGAATGATATTCCCTCCAGGTATTAGATGAGGAATATTTTTGTTTAGGCCGTGAAATACAAGGATAAATATCCCTTATGCCTTTCCTCTTAAGTAGTGTGCTGAAAATGTGGTTCTTATTCATGTTAAAGTAATGACTTTTACCTAAATGGAGTTTATGAAGAGCTAAGCACCCTGCATATTATCAAGGCAAATGGAAGGGGAAAGTTGTCTGTGATCCAAGATGCTGAAGTCCTTTTTCTAGACACACCATGGATTTTATTTATGTCTTTGGATTTAATCATAAATTAACTACTTATGAAAAGGATGAAACACAAACACCCAAGATGTAGACTGTGAGGTTCACTGAAGAAAGAATTCTGTTGTACTAAAGGCACTGGAAGGTATCTTGGGAGACCTGCAAGGTTCCTACTTTGCCACAGACTTCCTATGTGGTTGTGATCTTTTTTCCAGTTACACATAATGACATATTTTGCTGTTGTTCCAACCACCTAGGTTGGAGTATGGCACCTCCCACAAAGGTTCACACAGATGCAGACATTTCAAACTGTAAACCGAGATCCACACTTTCTTAGCCATGACAGATGGATTGGACTAGACTGATTGACTGAACTGGACGGATTAAGGAAAGCAAGAAACCAGCATGGCTGAGTCAAGACCTGCTTGTCAAACTAAAGGGCAAGAAGGAAATCCACAGCAAGTGGAAGCAGTGACAGGTATCCTGGGAAGAGTATAAGGACACTGCCTGGTTGTGTAGGGATGGGGTCAGGAAGGCCAAGGCGCAGCTGGAGCTGAACTTAGCAAGGGATGGAAAGAATAATAAGAAGAGCTTCTACAGGTAACTCAGCCAGAAAAGGAAGGTCAAGGAAAGTGTACCCCTGCAATGAGTAAGACTGGCAAACTAGTAAAAATGGACGAGGAGAAGGCTGAGGTACTCAACAACATTTTTGCCTCAGTCTTCACTGGCAATCACTCTTCTCACACGTCTTGAGTGGATGGACCACAAGATGGGGACTGGGGGAGCAAAGTCCCTCCCACTGTAAGAGAAGATCAAGTTCGTGACCACCTGAGGAACCTGAACATATGTAAGTCTGTGGGACCTAACGAGATGCACCCCAGAGTCCTGAGGGAATTGGCTGATGTAGTTGACAAGACACTCTCCACGATATTTGAAAAGTCATGGAAGTCAGGTGAAGTCTCTAGTGACTGGAAAAAGGGAAACATTGCCCCCTCTTTCAAAAGGGGTACAAAGGAGGACCCTGGGAACTACCAACCTGTCAGCTTCATCTCTGTGCCTGGGAAGGTCATGGAAGAGATCCTCCTAGAAGCTGTGCTAGAGCACATGGAGGAGAGGGAGGTGATTCAAGACAGACAGCATGGCTTCACCAAGGGCAAGTCCTGCCTGACCAACCTAATGACCTTCTATGATGGAGTGACTACATCAGTGGACAAGGGAAGAGCTACGGATGTCAGCTATCTGGACTTCTGTAAGGCCTTTCACACAGTCCCCCACAACATCCTTCTCTCTAAATTGGAGAGATATGGCTTTGATGGGTGGACTGTTCGGTGGATGAGGAATTGGTTGGATGGTTGCATCCAGAGAATAGTGGTCAACACCTCAATGTCCAGATGGAGATCGGTGACAAGTGGTGTCCCTCAGGGGTCCGTATTGGGACCAGTACTGTTCAATATCTTCATCAATGACATAGACAGTGGGATCGAGTGCACCCTCAGCAAGTTTGCAGATGACACCAAGCTGAGTGGTGCGGTTGACGCACCTGAGGGATGGGATGCCATTCAGAGGGACCTGGACAAGCTTGAGAAGTGGGCCTGTGTGAACCTCATGAGGTTCAACAAGGCCAAGTGCAGGGTCCTGCACCTGTGTCGGGGCAACCTCCTGTATCAATACAGGCTGGGGGATGAAGGGATTGAGAGCAGCCCTGAGGAGAAGGACTTGGAAGTACTGGTGGATGAAAACCTGGACATGAGCCAACAATGTGCACTCGCAGCCCAGAAAGCCAGCAGTATCTTGGGCTGCATCAAAAGAAGCATGGCCAGCAGGTCAAGGGAGGTGATTCTGCCCCTCTGCTCTGTTCTGGTGAGACCCCACCTGGAGTACTGCGTCCAGCTCTGGAGTCCTCAGCACAGGAAAGACATGGACCTGTTGGAGCAGGTCCAGAGGAGGGCCACAAAAATTATCAGAGCAATGGAACACCTCTCCTATGAGGAAAGGCTGAGAGAGTTGGGGTTGTTCAGCCTGGAGAAGAGAAGGCTCCAGGGAGACTTTACTGCAGCCTTTCAGTACTTAAAGGGGCCTTATAAGAAAGATGGGGGCAAACTTTTTAGCAGGGCCTGTTGCAACAGGACAAGGGGTAATGGTTTTAAACTAAAAGAGAGTAGATTCACACTAGATATAAGGAAGAAATTTTTTACAACGAGGGTGGTAAAACACTGGAACAGGTTGCCCAGAGAGGCTGTAGATGCCCTATCCCTGGCAACATTCAAGGTCAGGTTGGACAGGGCTCTGAGCAACCTGATCTAGTTGAAGATGTCCCTGCTCATTGCAGGGGGGTTGGACTAGATGACTTTTAAAGGTCCCTTCCAACCCAAACTATTCCATGATATGGGCCCAAAGAGTGGTGGTGAATGGAGTTAAATCCAGTTGGCGGCCAGTCACAAGTGGTGTTCCCCAGGGCTCTGTTTGGGGCCTAGTTCTCTTTAATATCTTTATCAATGATCTGGATGAAGGGATCAAGTGCACCCTCAGTAAGTTTGCAGATGACACCAAGTTGTGTGGGAGTGTTGATCTGCTTGAGGGGAGGAAGGCTCTGCAGAGGGACCTGGACAGGCTGGATCGATGGGCTGAGGTCAATTGTATGGGCTTCAACAAGGCTAAGTGACAGGTCCTGCACTTGGGCCACAGCAACCCCATGCAACACTACAGGCTTGGGGAAGAGTGGCTGGAAAGCTGCCTGGCAGAAAAGGACCTGGAAGTGTTGGTCGATAGCTGGCTGAATATGAGCCAGCAGTGTGCCCAGGTGGCCAAGAAGGCATCCTGGCTTGTATCAGAAATAGTGTGGCCAGCAGGACTAGGGAAGTGATCGTGCCCCTGCGGCACTGGTGAGGCCGCACCTCGAATACTGTGTTCAGTTTTGGGTCCCTCACTACAAGAGAGACATTGAGGTGCTGGAGTGTGTCCAGAGAAGGGCAACGAAGCCGGTGAAGGGTCTGGAGAACAAGCCTTGTGAGGAGCGGCTGAGGGAACTGGGGTTGTTTAGCCTGGAGAAAAGGAGGCTGAGGGGAGACCTTATGGCTCTCTACAACTACCTGAAAGGAGGTTGTAGAGAGGTGGGGGTCGGTCTCTTCTCCCAGGTAACAAGCCATAGGACAAGAGGAAATGGCCTCAAGTTGCACCAGGGGACGTTTAGATTGGATATTAGGAAAAATTTATTTACGGAAAGGGTTATCAAGCATTGGAACAGGCTGCCCAGGGAAGTGGTTGAGTCACCATCACTGGAAGTATTGAAAAGCCGTGTAGATGTGGTGCTTAGGGACATGGTTTAGTGATGGACTGGGCAGTTCTAGGTTAATGGTTGGACTTGATCTTAAAGGTCTTTTCCAACCTAAACGATTCTATGATTCTATGATGACTTAGTGTGTGAGGTCCTGTGCCATGTCAGAGCTCAGAGTCCATCAATGTAATTGCCTATCTTAGCATTCAAGTCTATGACTCAGTATGTTTTGGGCATTTAGCCATGCTTTCTACCTGAACGTGAGGTCCAGTCCCACTCAGGATATCTGCCTTTTGATGAACCAACTGTTACTTATGTTTCTGACAGCACTGTCCATGAATCCATGCATCAAAAAAAATTAGAGCAGAACTCATGAAATTATGCAGTGTCTCTTTAATTGTATTCTAACCCAGCATGGTTTGCTCACAGCCCAAGGACAGTTTTAAAGCAGTGGCACTTAAGTTCTTTCAGTGATATTATTTAGACCACGGGAGAAATGGCTTTTTTTTCTTCACTCTAGTCAATCTGATGCTTCAAAAGCCAATGAGAAAATGAGGCATGGTACTACATTCCTGGAGGGCACCATTAAGTCCCCCAGGGATAATGTCAGCATAAAGGGTTGCCCATCTTTTAGCAGGTAGATTGCAATAGCCTGTGATTAATTAGGAAATCGTGGCAGCTCATCATTGGCCATTTCCTTATCCTTTTTAGCTGCCTTACCAGAAGGCACGTGGTTTGTTTTAACATCAGCTTTAACATTCTGGGAATGAATCTTCCTGCAGGCTGAATAGTAATGCTCTGAAAACAAGCCCCTGCAGTCAACAAGGATCTGATCAACCACTCGGTGCAGGGGCAGTTCTGCAGAATTGTCTGTGCACATCTCTACAGGTTTTACTCTGAGGACAGAGGAGAACATGAAATATGGATACAAAAGAGGAAGGTTCACACAGTGCCACAATTTCTAGCAAAACTATTTAGTCACGACTGAGACATCAGTGAGCAGTGCATGGACACGCTGAGCATAAGAACATGTAGGGAAAGTGGTGCATCGCTATAGCTTATTGCAAAGAATAAGGGCAGTGATGAGTGGCCAATGTCTCAGAGCAGATGAACTTTCTTCCTCCACCTCTGTCCCTTCAGAAGGTCCCTGCGAAGGCATCTGGCCCGGAAACATGCTGGATTCGCACCACTGCCTTGAGTACGCTGCTTGATTGTTCATGTTTTAACATTAGACCCTCAGCTAGTATATGTATGTCCAAAAGAAACTACTTATCACATCCGAAACTGGAAGCCTCAATACAGTACAGCATGTTCTTCAGAAGATTCACTCCACACAGCCCCATCACCCACTTTTAACTAAGTACCACAGTGGACCTGCATCAATTAGCCATTTGAAAATATAAACAAACAGATGAGAAAATCTCCTGCTACAGGGAAACATCCAAGCTTTAATCAAGCTTCCCCCAGCTCATTCCTCTCCCCACCCCCTCCCAATACCTCTTCAATCCCTCTGGTGTGTGCTTCTATTAATCACAGTACACGCAGTCAAAAATGCCTTTCCCCAGACTCCGTTTAGACACACGCATTTATTTGTGCTTGACGCAGATGTAAGGGGATACTTCCATGTTAATGAGCTACAATCATGGATCAATAAAGTGCATATTGAGACTTAAGTGCTGTGATTATTGAAAGAGGGAACACAGAAAGAGATATTACATGATGTACATATGCATCTATTACACAGCTGCTAAGCTTTAAAACAATGTGTTTGTAATAATCAGAGTACCATGGTGAAATAGCAGCTGTCTTTTCAAGCCAACAGTAAATGCATGTTGGGAGTGCCATCTGAAGGGGTTATTTCTTTGTCCATACTTTACTACAGAACTAATGCTGAAAATGGAGAAAATAAGTAATGATGAGTTTTTGCTACAACTCATTATTTTGCAAAGATTACACTTTAATAACTCTAGTACACAAAATATTTTCATGAATTAATCTCCCTTCCTCACGGATGCAGGCAAATGATAAACATGGGCTTCTTTAACCCCCACCTTCTCTCTCTATTTTTTTTTAAATCTCATTCTGCCACCACTTATCAGTGTCCCCACAGCAAAAAAGGGGGAAAAATATTAAATGCATTGCTGGGAATGGGATCTCATCCTTAATGACACCATCAATAATTGCTGTCACAAGCTAATATCAGAGTTGCAACTTTACAAGGAAGATAAAGAGGCAGAGTTTTTCAGATCGTAGTTCTAGACAGGCTCTAAATGGGATTTTGCTACATGCTTTTAAATGCTGCTGGGATACCTCATAGGGCAGTGGAAACTAAAAGCAGGTTGCATCCAGGCAGGGACTACTAAACCTACGGCTATCCTATGAAACTCCCAGAAGGGTGTCAGATCCAGAAAGCAGGAGGTAAATCAGCAAACACTGTCCTTACAGCAAGGCTTACACCTTTGATGGCAGTTCCTTGGACACCAAGGATATCCTCAGGCAGCTGCTTCTTCATGCATCAGATGGATTCCAGTAATTCCCCAATCAGCAGTGCCCAGATGCCCTTCAGTCCCTACACCACTGAAGTTACTTGCAGCTCAGACCTTGTCATCACGATCTAGACACCATTAAGATAATTTATACTCCAAGATGCTTTTAAAAAGAGACTGAATGGCTCCTAGTTGAAACCTCTGGCTGGAGAATTGAGATCAACTTCTCTTCAAATATCGGCAGCCTGGGGGCCTTGACACTACCTGCACAGACCTACCCTCACACCAGTAAGCTGCAGATAAGCAACAGTGCTCCCGTTTCCTGAGAACTTCTTGTTAATATGCTGAAGGCCAGACACTGACAATCGTTACGCATTTGTACGACACCAAACCAAGAACAGGCCAGTTGTTTGAGTGCTTCTCTGCACCCTGCTAGTGTAACCAAGCGTGTACTTCAGACTTGAACAGAGAAGGAAACAGGCTTAGCACAGCCAGCCCCAACTTCATCTAGGAGGTAGCAACTCCAGAGCCCAGATGTTTGGGGTCACTATGACTTCTCAGGTGACTGAATTCTTAATTCCCCAAGAGAATTAGTGTATTAATCAATAGAAAACAGTGGAGAGGGGAGAAGCATGCTGGGAAATCACCTTTAATTTTGCACTTTAGAATCTCTGTGTAATTAATATTCCGCATGGCACACTTGCACTTCTTGTTGTAATCCCTGAGAAAACTCCCACCAAGAGCTTTGTAAGATAGAGTTTCATTTCCAGTCTAGGAATGAAGACATTCCTTCTGCTTTCTCTTACTGACTGCCAGCAAATACAGTTCAGACCTTCCCTCCTGAACAGTCTAGCTTTGCAGACCCTTTCCCCGATTTGGATGGAAACCTCACCCTGCTTTCATCTACTCTATGCTATCGGCCGGAGACATCATTCAGTAAGAAGAGACCAGAGATGAGTCATTAGTCATAGACTGTAATGCTCCAGTATCATAAACACAGTCAGACATAAGAAGTCTCTGAATTTGGCAGGGGGAAAGTGGGGCTGAAATCAGATCTTTCCACAAAGTGCCATGTTTTGATTCATCTTTTAAAAAAGGTTATGTAGATGAAAGAAAAGGGCAGAGTAAGGTGACAGCAAAGTCTAAACTATGGATCCCCTCAGTCCCACACACTGAACCTGAGAGCACAGTTTCACGTGTCAGAGTTTATTATTCTGGAGCTATTTAGACCCCACCACATGGCAGTCTGGTCCAAGTTCATGTCAGGACAGTTAATTCCAAGACTCGCAGCCTCTAAGCAAGAGCACCATCTCAGAAACAAGGAGTGATTTGCTGCATGCACATAACTGGGAGATATGACCTGTTCCCAGTTCTGCCCCAGCGCTGATCTACCCTGCAGTCCTTGCACAAGCATTGTGACTTCTGTTCATCAACACCTGATAAACATGGTGAACCATGGAACAAGAAAGACTTTTGCTGTGCTGCAAATAGTGGTTGTCAGGAGATGCTTCCTTGGAGAACAAAGACTCCAAATATTTGATAAACCAGGCAGGTCTCCATTGCCGGTTCCAAGACAATCATACAGCTGTACAATAATTTTTCCAATGTCACTGTCTTGCTCGGAGCAGGACAGGCACAGCACATCCTATCATTCCAACAAGAAAAGAAGTGGAAAGGTACAGTACAATAGTTTTATCCGTAATAATATGATTCCTTTTCTTGTGCCTACGCAAGCTAAGCTTTTCTGCACTGCATTACCTCCACCAGACCAGTGCATATGTAATGCAAACCAACTGTCGAGCAGTATTTGTAATACAATAATAACTTGGAAGAACTTGTTTAATATCAGAAGACTTAGTGGAGCAGATGAATGGCTCTGACATGATATCCATGGGATAGAAATTCAATTAAAAACTGCAAGTAGCACAGGAGTGGTAGTTATTGTTCAACATGTACCGTGGGGCCTTTGCTGAAATACAGCTATTAGCTGTACTGGTTGAGAAATTCTGTTTTCTTTTATGGCAATCTGTTAGCTTGTAGAAAGTTAAATTAATAAAAACACAGAATCACTCTCACATTACAAGAACACAGCAAAGCCAAGGGCTAGTTGCGTATTTTATAATTATGGATTAAGTGCATTATGCTACGGAAATTAAAGAGATGCCACAATTATAATAAAAATGAAAGATTGCCTGGCTCTAGAGGCTGATGGTGTGACTATCGCATGCAGAGCATGCTGGTTTGCTCATCCTTATCTCCCCCCATCACAGCTATTCAGGATGTTAACAATTATTCCTAATGCTAGCATCTACATTCACCATGTGTTCAGCCCTTGGTGGAGATACACTTGCATGAGAAAGCTACCTCCCCTCCTGTTAGCAGCTTCTCAAATTCATCTTCTGTCTTGGAAAGTTAGTTTTGCCCCCAAAGAACATGGAAAAAAAGGATGGAAGGAGATTTTTGGTTGGTTGGTTGGGTTTTTTTAAGACATATGGAGGACAGAGCTCAGTGGGAAATAACTCTCCAAGCCCATCCAACTTTTCCCAAGTCCCAAAGATGGGACACGCAGGGATGTCAAGATGAAAATTTCCTCCCAGGGAGGGAAGAATCAGGCCTGATCAACAAGGAACTGACACAAAATGGAGTTTACTCAAATGGAGTTTACACAAATGGAGTTTACTCCAGTTGGCAGCCGGTCACAAGCGGTGTTCCCCAGGGCTCTGTGTTGGGGCCTAGTTCTCTTTAATATCTTTACCAATGATCTGGACGAAGGGATCGAGTGCACCCTCAGTAAGTTTGCAGATGACACCAAGTTGTGTGGGAGTGTTGATCTGCTTGAGGGGAGGAAGGCTCTGCAGAGGGACCTGGACAGGCTGGATCCATGGGCCAAGGCCAATTGTATGAGGTTCAACAAGGCTAAGTGACAGGTCCTGCACTTGGGCCACAGCAACCCCATGCAACACTACAGGCTTGGGGAAGAGTGGCTGGAAAGCTGCCAGGCAGAGAAGGACCTGGGGGTGTTGGTTGACAGCCACCTGAATATGAGCCAGCAGTGTGCCCAGGCGGCCAAGAAAGCCAACAGCATCCTGGCTTGTATCAAAAATAGCGTGGCCAGCAGGACTAGGGAAGTGATCGTGCCCCTGTACTCAGCACTGGTGAGGCCGCACCTCAAATGCTGTGTTCAGTTTTGGGCCCCCCACTACAAGAGAGACATTGAGGTGCTGGAGCGAGTCCAGAGAAGGGCAACAAAGCTGGGGAAGGGTCTGGAGCACAAGTCTTGTGAGGAGCAGCTGAGGGAGCTGGGATTGTTTAGCCTGGAGAAAAGGAGGCTGAGGGGAGACCTTATCGCTCTCTACAACTGCCTGAAAGGAGGTTGTAGAGAGGTGGGGGTCGGTCTCTTTTCCCAGGTAACAAGCCATAGGACAAGAGGAAATGGCCTCAAGTTGCGCCAGGGGAGGTTTAGACTGGATATTAGGAAATTTTTCTTCACTGAAAGGGTTATCAAGCATTGGAACAGGCTGCCCAGGGAAGTGGTTGAGTCGCCATCCCTGGAGGTATTTAAAGGACTTTTGGATGAGGTGCTTAGGGACATGGTATAGTGGTGGTCTTGGTAGTTAGGTTTATGGTTGGACTTGATGATCTTAAAGGTCTTTTCCAACCTATACAATTCTGTGATTCTGTGAAAAGTTTTTCATTAAATCTGCAAGGGAGCATGCTCACATCACTGATTTTCAGACATTTGGCTTCAGGCTCCCTACCCCACAAGTGGAGAAAAAGCTAGGTCTGAATCACCCTGTAACACTGAGCCCACATCTTTGCAGTCAACGTGGTACCACATCCAAGAGCACTCCAGTATTTTGTCTCTTGTAGACTACAGCTTTCCCCACCAACAGGAGTAACTAATGGGACAAC
Organism: Mycteria americana; assembly: GCF_035582795.1. Taxonomy (NCBI): domain Eukaryota; kingdom Metazoa; phylum Chordata; class Aves; order Ciconiiformes; family Ciconiidae; genus Mycteria; species Mycteria americana. The sequence continues at coordinate 14,049,784 of NC_134370.1, forward strand.
TAAGTAACTAAATAGCCATGACATCTTCTGGACCTGGGGTCTTGACTACTTTTTGACTTACCCATAATTGTCAGGAAGCCCGTAGCATATCAAGAAACTTCCAGTGATGTCTGGCTTCCCCAAAAGCAGTCCCAAGTGCCCAGTCAGACCACCACTGCACTTCCTCAACAGCAATGTCCCTTCCCTTTCATCACACACCAGCCATCACTTCCAGATCTGAGCCACCCTCTCAACTGAGCCTACACCACACAGTGTCACACAGGAAAGCGCTATCAGTGGGCCAAAAATAGGCGATCAAGAGGAAAGTGGCCCAGGCAACACTACAGTGCCTTCCTCCCTTTGTTCATCTAAGAGAAGCCTTCTACTGAGGCTACGCTCAAAAGCCATGACCAAATCAGACTGAACAAACTCAGGAGGACAAGCCGTGTCTCTGGGCCCAACAGTTCTGACAAAACAGCACCACATTTCTCTTATTCTTTCTAGACACTCTTAACCAACCCCGGCAATAGTTTTGCCTTCTCCAGGCAGGACCATCTTCTCTCAGTCTATGCAAGCCTCTGGCCTCCCTCTGCAGAAACTGCCAACACATGGCATGCCTTGGAGTAGCTCAAAGACTGCCTTAGATCCCTGCTGCTTATAGTGAAAATCACACTGGTCTTCGCAGAAGAAGAAAAAACAAACAAACAAAAAACCCCAAACCAACACCACAATGAAACACCACAAAACAAAAAACCCCAAAACAAACATGAACAAGAAAACACACACTTTTAAAATCTGACTTTGAAATGCTGCATGGTAATGTGACTGTTTCAAGTCTCTACTCACAGGGTTTCCTGACCTCATTTCTAACAGTGGACAGCTAAATCCATGTTCTCAAATATGTATCCATCTTACCTCTCCTGAGAAGAAAACATGAATTCTTAATCTCCCTTTTCACTCCTTTCATAGGAACATTGTTGTTGCTGCTGTTGTATGAGCAAGTATAATTATAAATTTCTTTCTACAAATGGAATTGTAGAAATTCCATTTGCAGAAAAGGAATATCAACCCTTGTAGAAATAACCGTTCATTGATGGCAAAGTTCACTGGCACAATGGTATTTTTTCCCCTGTCAGGAGCTAGATGCATCCTGCTGCTCAAAATTAAAACCACCTTAACCCTTATCTGTAATAACATGTGACAGCTGCCATGTTTTTAAGACTCCAAATGGAACTAGGGATCTCAAACTAGTCACCTGGATCCATCTGGTTTGACAGGGCACACCTGCCTTGGACTGAACACATCCTGGTTATTGGTAGCAGATATGAGCACAGTGCATGGGGGAAGTAAAGTGATGTGGGTACTCTGCAAGCAGCTCTTCTGCCTCCAGAGAATTAAGGGGTTATCTTAGTTATCTTAGTATGCCAGATTTTCTTTTGTCGCCAAGTTGAGGATTTTAGCAACCAGTCTTCGAATAGAGATTTCGGTTGCTCCCAAGAGCTGTGTTTATTCCTATGCTATGTAAACACAACATCCTTTGCTCTAGGGAATGACCGAGCAGACGATGCCATGTTTCCCTAGTACAGGAACTCTTCGAGTCTAGTGCCTTCATAAATGCTGCACAAGTCAGAGGGTAGGGAGTCAGGGAGAATGAAGGGCTCTCTTCTCCCTGTCCTTCCACACAGCTTGGCAGATGGACTGTGCTAAGTGGGGAAGGATAAGCAGGTTACCACCCAGGCTTTCAAAGGAGAGATCTTTGGAGGTACTCAGACATATTGGAGACAATGCATGGCAAAGGGCTACATCATCGTGAGTTTGAGGGGCAATACAAAGAGCTTCCACACATGGTTCTGCCAGCAGCCATAAACCAGGCCATGAGCATCTACTCTTTCCCCCCCGATAAGAGTTATTACCTCTGGCTGGAAGAAGTCACTAGGATCATGAAAACATTTTGTTGTCAACTCCTCTGCTTCAGTTTCCCCACTGAAGAGAAAAGAGGAGATGAGCACGGAGATATACAATTCATCTTTGCAGAAAGCATTTTCTGAGCTTATTTGCATAAATAAAATAGCTAGTGTGACCAGCAGGACCAAATATGCATAGAAAAGGAAAATAAAGCCACAACTCAATCAATTTCCTAGGTTACATTCAGATCTGTCCAATACAGGCACTTAGCTGAAGAATCATAACTTCCATTTCAAAAGCATGAAGAACTATTTAACCACCTGCTGTCCAAGACTGCCAGGCCATTGGTCCGTACATAAACCACAAAGAGAAATCACACTTCCACTGGAGACAAGTGATAGTGATATCATCGGTGTGGCCCTGTGTCACCAGAGGGAGAGTCTCCCACTTTCACTGCAACGCCAGGGCCAGCAACAGCATGAGGTTCTGCACAAGCTGCCTGCTGACAGTGTTGCCTGGGCTGCCTCAATGCGCAGTGTATCAGTGTGCAGAACAAACGAGCCAGCAGCCTCGTTTGTCATCATCTGTGCTCACCAGCAACCGCCCTCCACTTCTACCATGTCAGCTCAGCAGCATCCTAACAAAGAAAAAGAGAAATCCTTCCCTTGCTCCTGCCACATGCTCACCTCACCTTCAATCCCCAAACATTGATAGAAAGGATTAAAGAGAGTGCTGCTTAAAAGAAAACGGATATAGGATTCAAAACCAATTACCAAAGCATAATCTTGCTCAGATGGGCATGCTAAGAATAATTACTATCCACAAGATGAATGCTTGTTGGAGAGACATTACAGAAGACTGCATAATTAAATATAGCAACCAATCCTCATTTATCTACCTAGCAATTCACATTTAAAAGCTCACCTACATGTGTTTGGGCAAAAGCCACTTGGGAGTTTTCAAAGCAGTTGAAAGTTTGGGGAACAGCAAAAACAGGAAAATAAAAAATAGCAGGAAAAGTAATCAGCTTGTCATCAGAAAAAAGGAGGGGACAGTAGAATCCTGCTCTGGGCATTATTTGCCCTTTAAAATAATAGCCTTTATGAGAACCAAAAATATCTTTGATGTCAGCTTACACCCAGTCCAAACAAAAATTGTTTCTAGAAAGGAACAAACCGATGCAGAAGCACGAGGGGGCACTGTGTCAGGTACAGTTTTCTCAAGATGCTGGCTGCAGAGTCTGTGGACTGGAGGAAAACAGCACAGGCAACCACTGTCACCACACCCCAACAGCTCCCTCACTTTGCACCAGTCTTCCCTTATCCACTCAGCCAAGAGACAACTGACACCAAGCCTAGGTGTGCCAGAGTGGTGATCAAATCAAGCATACCTCTAGTCTTCTTCACTCATACTGTTCCATTCCCAAGATGAAGCTGTTTGCAGAAAAAAAGCCATTTTTTTCTTGGCTGCTGTGCAACCTGGAGGGAAACGTAATGCCCAGTATGGCATGCAACCTGACAGATCGCCCACAACCATGTGCCAGGTACCACAAGCCCCGCCAGCCCAGCTCCTCAAGTGCAGCACCAAGCTCTTCCCTTGCCATGTGTCGCCCAAAGCTAGTTATGCCCTGGCTCTCCTGCTCCATGGATGCTCTTTCAAAACTTTGCCAAATGGGGTTTTCACAGAAGCATGTTGCTCTGATTCATGATAACTGCCACGTTGCAGAACAGGTGAACTAGAATCCAGAGAAGGATCTCCAGAGGGAAGGATCTCCAGCAGCAAAACAAGATGCAGAAACCTACCTTCTTATTGACTGTGGTCCCAGGCAATGACAGCTCATCCTTCTAGAGAAACTGTTAGTCTCCAAAGATAAGAACAACAACTGTTCTCTGTAAGTCTTATTATTATTTGGCAAACATACGTTCCATCTCCAGCAGTCATTTTTCAGGTGTTTGAAAGATGCGAGTATGAATGCTTGGTTGGGAGATATTGGCATTAACCAAATATTCCTGTGAAAAAAAATATACTGAGTCCCAATGAGAATATCAGAACAGTAGTGTTCATTTTGTTAACTGATTTATATAAATAGAATTAGTAGCTGAACAGGACAAATATCTACTCCATCCCATAAATAAAGTATTTATCTAAGTTCTCCCTTAGTGAAAAAAAAAGAAGCTTTAAAATTTGGAGGCCAGATGTAATTTTGTGGATAATAATCTCTGTGCAGAAAAACAGGAATGGATATATGTAAAGGGAAAGATTTTCAAAGCCACCTATCTAATACAGATGTCCAATTAAAATTAACAAGAGTTGATCTTCAGCTTAAATGTGCAGCTTTGACAATCTCAATCAAAACACCCTAAGTCTTCCTACATCTATCTCCTGAAACATCTTTCTTCTTAAAATCCATTTTACCTTGTCCCCGAGAGATTAATTTTCTCAGCAGCACCTTCCCTCCAGCCATGCAATCTTGCTACAGAAACTGTTGCATGTGACCCCCCCAACCAACCACACAACTTGAGTAATAAACACTGAACATCAAACATGCAAAAAGCTTTTACTGTTGACAATCTGTGAAAAAATCAGAGGCTGCCCTTTGAAAACTGTCTGTCAGGCAGTAAGACAGCATTAAATCCTTGCAGAGATTAGCTGAAAAAATAAAGCTTTAAATGCACCCAACTTGGGGTTTGGAAGCAGAGGTGAGGCTTTTGGGGGCTTTTTACAAATGCTTTCAATGAGTCCGTGTTTAACTTTGTATTGAGAAAAATACAGGTACAGATAAGCTTTGTCCTTAAGATACCTATGATGCTTATACTAATAATGCAACACTTTCCATTTCCGCAACAGTCTGAATGCAATGACTTACACATTCCTCAAGTGAGTGAACACTACCATCTCTGTATTGCCAATGAGAAAAGCACAGAAACCTCGGATTTTTTTCCTGAGTTTTGCCCCTCACCTGAAGAGTCTCCTCAGTCTATACCAACTACAAGAGTCCAGGGATGAGGCATGTAAACCCTATTTCCACTGAACATGCTTCAAACTTGAATATCCAGTGCAAGTAGGTGGACACTGAAATGTAAAGTTTTCCACATTAAAGGTAGATCTTCAAGTGTTGGAAAGCATCCATATCTCCCTCCTGGATGATTTTGAAAGCTCCTGTACACCACAGTTGACTTCTTGCTCCAACTGCAAGACAGGGGAAGATTTACAGGGTCTTCAAGATTGAAATATGGCTGAAGTCTGTTATAAGAGACTGGTGCTAAGAAAAAAAATGCATATTTGCAATATTTGTTTTCAACAGACAGAAAGAAAAACATCTGCACAATTCAATAAATACTCCATTTGACTCACTTTTTCACACATGACCTCTGGTAAAATGACAACATGTGAAGAACATTGTCTACATTTTTTCTACAAAAAAGGCATTTGAAACCACCTCTACCCTGTGACATATTTCTTCTTCTTCTAAATTATCAGTATTTCAACACAAACTAATCCAAAAACATTGAAAGCAAGCTTCTGTTTAATGAAAACCGCCATCACCCTGACTGTTGTATAACCAATAGCTTCTAAGTAAGAAAATATTAAGACGAAGTTGTGTTCCTAAAATCCCTCTATATATAGTACTGGGAAAACCATACTTTGACAAATAAATCTGAGTCAGATCTTAGCTACACTGTTCAGGGACCTCCAATGAATCCAGCAGATTTATTCTCAATTCACTGACCAAAAATCAGTTTTTAATCACATTGCCTATTGAGGAACAAGAATTCGGGCAAAATTCACAGAATAAAAAAAAATTAAATATTCCAAAGTGAAGTGTATTCTTTGCAGGTAAGATTAAAATTGTTAGGCATAAAATTTGGCAAAGCAAGGATGGGGGGGCTATATAATGATGATCAGACTGTGAAAGGTCTAAAAGTTTGATCCAGTTCCTGCTGGATTCAGCCAGAGAAAAAAATCCTATTTGCCTCTTCAAAATGGATGCAAAAATTGGAACTAGAAAAAAAAGGAAATTTTAGGCCAAATGTCAGTAAAATCCTGTAAGTTGCAGAATCATCAGCAGTGCTGGTTGGAGATACTTCATCAAGATGTCTAGATGGACAAAAAAATTGAAACATCACTTTCTTGTCAGATAGAAAATTCAAATTTGGGCCAGCTCTGACAATTAAGCCATGGAACTGGCTCCCAAAGAAAGCAACAGAAACCTCATTGCTCAAATGCAACAAAACCTAACTGGTCACGTTAGACCTATGCAGCAAAAGCAGAGCACAAACATGCAGGGAAGAGGCTATTATCTGCGGAGTAATTTGTCAAACTGGCCTCTCATTTGGGCCCTCCCTTAGCATACAGTATCAGACACACTGCCCCCAGAGCTCGCTTGCATGCCACAGCAATCAGCTACAGACACTGCAGCATCATTTCTATTATTTCAGCAAAGCAAATGGAAGTGGGGGACATCTCTCAATTTGCTTCATAAAAAAAGACTCTGATGGAATAAAGTCATGTTTGCAGAACGTAAGCAGAGATTTCATAGCACCAAGTCTTCACTTTTATCACATCAGATAGCTCTTTCTTTCTAAAGAGAACTCTGAGGGGATAACTAAAGGGTAAGACTGGCTGCAGCTTTGGGTTTATGATGGCAAACCATTTTTTTTCCTAAACTACTTGCAACAAATGTTGCTAGGCAGAAAAAGCCAATATAAACACTTGTAAATGCTCTACTGAGAGGCAGAAAGGTAGAAGGCGACTAGTGCTGAAATGACTAGATGAGGTTTTGATTTTAAAACCCTATAAACAACATAACACGTATTTAGTGGCAGGGAATCAAAGACAGCTTTTTCTCCTTAATGCATGGGGATCTGAAATCCAATACAAATATAAACTGTGCCTTATTTTGTGCAGTGTGCATCCTACCACTGCACCTGAAAATACATTAGAGAAGTAAATAATACAGTTGCAAAGCTAAAATAAAATATCCTAGTCCAGGAAGAGAAATTAAAACATCCGTACAAAGGGCAGAGAGCTATTTTCAGGTAACTAATAACATGAGGAAAACCAGTAGTTCCAAAATGCAGAGCCATTTTATTTGTGCCAGAACAGTCAGACCAGCCAAGACCGTGCCTTTGCAAAATAGTATTTCAGTTCCTGCTCTAGAAAACCTGCCTGCTTTATCTGTACCCCCCTGATCTTACACCCCCAGCAAATAAAATCCTCCAACATGAATCTACTGTTCACCATCTTGTATTTCAGTCCATAACTGAGGAACAAAGCCATAGAATTTGCACATTTTGATTTTGTTCCCCTTGAGCCAAGAGGAATTTTTGCAGGAGAAGCAATCAAAGAACAAGCTGGGCACCTCACCCAATTTTCATGAGCAGTACAGTGCATTTAACCCTACAGTTGCCCTTATCCTTGCCAAGGCAGACAGGATCTTCATCTGCAGCGTTCCTATTGCAATGCTGATGCAGTGTCCTGAGCACCTGCCATTCAATGTACTAAGCATCTTCATTCCTAGCTGGTGATGAGGAGTTGGGGCCACTCAGCACTATTTGCAGTTTGATAACAGTTGATAACAGGTGATGTGAAGCCTGATGAAGGCTGCACCCAGTTTACAGATGCACCCACACAGTACAGAGGCCAGCAGGCACCACAGTAGTAACAAATGGGTGCATCTATACTGATGGGTGCAGGGGAACCTTAGCTCCTCTGTTCACCCTTGGGGCTGGTTGCAGCTGAGGTATCTACAAGATGGAAGCTTAGTAAGCTATTTACAGCAGCGCTGAGCTCAAGTAAAGATTCTCCTTTCCCTCAGGCACCAACCAGCTCCATGCTTACCCAGAGAGCTTGAGTCTGCCTGCACCCACCCAGGGAGACACTTATCAGCCATGAAGCCTTTGACAGAGTTGAAAAGGAAGCAAAACCTTCTCAATCCTCAGTCTCAAGAAGGCAAACTCCCTGCTTTCGAGGGTCCTTTAAAGACCAAAGAAAAGCAGCTCAGAAAGAGAAATCCACATGAATGTGCTAGTGCTTTATTTCATCCCCCTGAATTTTATGCTCTCAGCTCTTTTTGCAAATAATTATAATGCCATGAAAGGGAAAGTGAGGAACAAAAGAGCTCCAAGGCTTAGTTTTCATCATCAAGGTATCATGGCTGCAATCTGAAATTTCACAGGTGCTGAGGCACTCAGACATGTAGCAAACCAGCCTGTCTTTCAGCATCACTGAATTTGGCCAACTCAGCCCAGAGTCCATTTGCTGCAGCATCAAAAATGAAATGCAGTTCTAGCAGCAATGCCAATCAGATCACATAACCAAAAAACTATAAGTATTAGTAAAGACTGAATGTTTCCAGCCAACAAGCAATACTTCAAACTACACTGAGGATTCAATGTAGAAATTATTGAGTAAGATTCTCTGGCCTGCACTACATGACTAGATTATTATCATTACTCCTCTGCACTTTAAATCTATGAATCTGAGGACGTGCAGAGCTCCACTTCTATGAAGAGCACCCTCTTGAGACTTCCCTTCCCACATTATAAACAGGAATATGAGAATTTTGAGGACATTGGACTGGGTGCCATGTGAGAAGAGTCACCCAAACAAGAATCATTAAAGAGTGGAAAAATCTGCCTTACAAAAAACTTCTGGTGTTTAATCAGGGTGTGAGTACCTGCCTGGGGAAGTAGAGGGCCTTTAAAGCCACCTGGTCCACAAAAGTACAACAAGAGCCAAAACCTGATAAACTAAGTTTAGACAAGTATGGGTAAGAGGGTATTTTGTTCTATTTTGGGTGGTGTTTTTTTTTTTTTAAACAGGAAGGGCAATTGGTCCAGGCAGACTATACTAACGGCTGAGGTAAATTCTTCATCACTGCTAATTTTTCAATCAAGATCGGGTGTTTTCCCAAGAGTTTTACTCTTGATCAAGCAGGTATTAGTCTGAGGAATTAATCTCTGCTTGGTATCTGCGACAAGTGATTTTCTTCTCCTTCATCATCTTGCATCATCTGAGCACAATGCTCCTCCTGCCTTTATAACCTAGGAGTTGTTTTAATAGTTACACATCAGTGAGTCACCAATGACACAGCTATTACTTCACAGTTTGTCCACATAGCTGCTTCTAGACAAACTTTTTTTATTTAGGATTACGTCAAGAGTGTAACCCAGTATTTTCAAAAAGTATCTGCTCTGAGAAAGACATTAGTGTCAAAAGTCTCCTCCTCTAAAGATTATCTTACCATGATACTATCCCACTGTACATGCAAGCAATTAATCACTTGATATTTTTACTCCATGAAGCAGGGTGACTACTGGAAAGCAAAGCAACAGTCTGTTCCAGTCAACCAGGTCATACGAGGACTTTCTTTTTAGCATGATCCCTCCTACCCTAGCACCATGAGCTAAAGAAATCACTATCAAGGTGTCCCTGCCTGCATTCACCACTTTCCCTAATATTATGTCTAAAAATCTTCCATTGCCTAGCTTTACAAACACCACAGCATTTTGGTTTAAACACCGATTTTGCCACAGCTTTATGCCATTTCAAGAAAGAAAAGCTAGATTCAGAGCTCCTCAAGATTATTCACATTTCAAACACATCTTCTTACCCTTCCACAAGCCATTCAGCCAGCACATTGTTGGCTCTTGCATTTTTGGCACTTGCATTTTTCTAGCACTAGTCCAACATCAGCTAGCTGATTTTTGCCCTCTGTGGTGTCCATTGTGTAATTAGTTGAGGAGGAGGTCAAAGAGGTGAGATCACAATTTTTCATGCTCTCGAGCCATCAGACCCATATGCAACCTATCAAACTGCTCAAGTGCAGTGCAATATTTTGCTTGTTGGTGGGATCTAAATTGGAACTAATGCACTGCAGAGAGCATGGCTTCAGTCTCAAGTTAACACTTGTTATTGCACATTGTTCAATTTCCATGCTGGCTTCACTATCCCATTTACATAATATTCTTACGGGGACATTTCAAGACAAGGTAGGACAGGTCACAAGATGCAAAAGTGTGCTGAATGCACTCAAGTAAAAATTATTCAACCTCTCAGCTCCTTCCACAGTCAGCTTCTAACATGGTGCCTATTTTGCTGCTCTTCCCAAGGGATATAGGTGGGAGGCTCTCCTATCACTGGACCACAGAAATAGGGTTAAGAAAAAGCCTTCAATGTTCTCCCTCCCAAAAAGGCAAGACTAACTAGAATGAGACATCAACCTCAGAAGGCTGTTCAGCATGTACCTAAAACTCTTTTAAAATTGAGACTTCCCACCTTCCCAAGCAATCTACGCTCACCTTTAAGGAGGTTTTTCCTAAAACCTGCCTCTGCACTGCTGCAAATTACTCAGTAATTGGAGAATAGATACTGGGGGGCTGGGGTTGTGCTGTATATATTTATAGGACTGTTGTAAGAACAAAGTGTCCAACCATTTTTTCCTTAACTGAGCTACTGTGGCCTGGCACCTCTTTACTAAAATTAGCTCCAGATGCTACCATAGTATTTGTTGCCATACCAAGGCACCCTTCATAAGTGATGTCATTTACCACCAGAGAAGGCATCATTTGTCATACAGCAGAACGCCGGAGCTATCTACCAGTTCTGAGTCTTGAACCTTGCACATTTCTTCAAGAGTATCTATCACCTCCAAAAGACCCCACGCAGGTTATGCATTATTGGAGGCTTTGGGAGGAAACCCCTGCCTGAGCTTTGTAGCACAGCATCTGCACCCAGAAGTCAGAGTTCTGCCTTGGCACCCAGCTCAAGCAGCAGCTCTTACCAGCTTCTCCTGAGGCACAGATTTCTACAGGGCTGCCCCAGGATTTGCTCAGGGGAGTTTCTCGGATTAAGTACCTGATACATGAAGACATGTTTCCCTTCATTACGTTTACAAGGCCTGACCCAAAGTCTGGAAAAGTGCCTGGAAATACTCTGAATTCCTTGGAATCATAGAATAGTTTTGGTTGGAAGAGACCTTTAAAGGTCATCTAGTCCACCCCACCACCACCACCACCACCCGCCGCCGAATTTGGATCTTACATTAGTGACCTATGTCTAAATAGGTTCCTGTACATATTTCCTCTCTCCAGGTTAAGTAATCATTGTACAGTCACTAGCCATGCACAAATTCTTCACATCTCTTCTACCAAGCTTCCTTTACCCTTCTGAGAAGCATTTGCAGCTCAAGTCAACCTTAGACCTCCGCTTTGTATCATCAACAACAATGAATCATTGAGCACTGATCCTTAGTATATGTACACATAGCAATAACCTGCAAGCCATTTCCTGACATGGGGGCAGAGTTTTACAGATAAATTTATTACCAGCAAGGAAATTTTAGGGGTCTGGATGGCTTTTGCTTGTACTCACTTTCTACTACTTCTGGAATCAGATGTATGGGAAAGTAGTTTTTAAACAAAGCCCTTTGCATTGGGCTAATTTTTTGAAAAAGCTGGAGTCAGAGTTGACCTTCTGACATGTTTTTTCTTGCGCCTACTCCCAGGATCCCTTGCAGATTTTTGCCAAGAGTAAAGGCGAAAGTTCAGACGTACAGAAAGAAATCAATGTAATTCTGACTTCAGTCAGTCCTGAAGTGTATTCTCAGATTTCTGTTGCACAGAAACAAAAGGGGTTTTGGGAAGCATCCAGCCTGTAAGATTCTAACCAGGTTTTTTTCTGGATCATTTGCCCACAATGAAAAGTTCCAGAGAATAAGCAGCAGGAGAGAGAGGAGGGTTGCACTCCAAAAATGCACTCCAAAATAATCACAACAATACATTTTTTCTTGTCCTAAATAGACAGAGTCCCTGGGCCAAATTCCAAAGGGGAATCAAGCGCAACTCACGTTTTTCCTGGCCCTTTCACCTACACAAGTTTATTTACTTTCACAGTATCCTGAACTCCCCTCATGTTCCAGCATGTCATCAATGATGTTCCCCTTCCATCCAGGTGTATGCAATTCCCTGTGAATTTACATGCATTGCAGACCATATCTTAAACAGTCAAAAGACAGAATTATAGAAGTGAAGCAACAAAGAGCAGAGACCAACACATCAGCCCTGATCACCTCCGCTCCACTCATTCATTTTCCACAGAGAGATCTGGAAAATCGCCTTCACACACTGGAGTGTAGCCACCATCCTTGCTTGCGTGGGCCACACATCACTGCACACCTTCCCGACCAGGCACAAACAACAGATGGTTTTAGAGGAGATGCATGTGCTGCCCACACTCCGGTTGGGAAGAGCAAAACACCGGCTAGAAAACCATAGCCATTCTGTGCAGCAGTCAGGCCTGCGCCCTCTGCACTCTAAGCCAGCACCAACAGCAAAAGCTCCACATCTCTGAGTTCCTGAGAGAGCACAAAGCAGTCATAACATTCAGATTCACGAGATTATGATCGCTTTATGCAACATTTCTAAAGGGAAATCCCGTGCCTCCCATCTTGTTTGCAACTTGCTTACCTCGAGAACTATTAATCACATGAAGAAAAATAAAAGCAAGGAAAAAAATACCTTACACTCCAGCTGTCCTTTGGAAAGCTTGTAAGTCATCATGTTAACTGAAATTCATCGAAGCCATTAAATCTATTTTTCCCCCAAAGTCAGCTCTCTCCCTGAACCCCTCTACTGTTTGAAATGGCAAGGAGAGACAGTGGTAGGACCTATTTATGCCTCTGTTTGAAGGTGAGTCTATCTGATTTCTAATTCAGATCCATCCATTGCAATCAGGTACACAACACTGGTCCCTCAAACCATCTGATTTCTAATTCAGATCCATCCATTGCAATCAGGTACACAACACTGGTCCCTCAAACCACACATTCCCAGCAGCCTGACCACTGTGGTCTTGTCAAATTCCCTCTCTCCACTCACAAAGGCACCTTATGCTAACTTTAGAGCAGCACTTTCTGAGATCAATGATAATTGACTGATTAAGTATGCCTAATGCTGCCAGAATGTGAGCTGATTGTGTAATGGTGCTAATTAGTAACTGCCAGAGCTCATTTCAATTATTAACCTTTATGAATGTCATTTTTAAAGATAAGAGTTTGCAACACTGCCTACTGCAGCATTTGTAATGGTTTTTGTCACACAGGCTGAGAGAGAACACAGTGACCACTGAAGCTGAGATAAAAGTAGCACAAGAAAGAAGCCCTAGGAACAAAGGATTTTACCTTTGCTTCCTGCAAGTGATACAAAGACTTTAACAATAGAAAGGTAGAACATCTGTGGTGAAGAATTCAAGAACCCACTTTTCCACAAGACCTGAGCTACTCAGCAATGCCACTGCCAAGCATGCCTCAAAAGCTGCCTAACAGTGCAAGTGCCAAATCAATTGCCTGATTTGCCAGGTGGACGTGCTTGCAAAGTGCCATGTCCAGTGCCACTCTGGAAGCAGAGAGACACAAGAAGAACAAGTTTGCTGTTGCAATGCTGTTGTATACAAAGGAAAAGCACTATTCCCATGTCTGCACAGTCACAACTCTGATTCTTCTGATATGTTATGCAATAGAGGACATTTCGTGATGGACCACAGTCACGAGGGTGCATGCACCCTGCTTGGATCAGATATAGCTAAACAACTAAGCTAGACCACAACCTTCTTAACTTCACCCTCATCTGTCCCCCAAACATACCACATGCACTGTCACTATACAAAAGGATCACTTCCAAAGAGGAAATATGTCTTCTTATATATCTCTCACCACATAACAGGGCCATGTCCTGTACATAGCCAGACTTGTGCTCACCACCATTAAAATGCCACAGGACAAGATACGAACTTTTCAGGTGGTGTGACTGACATCCCTCAGCCCTACAATGAGGGGGCACTGGTGCAGGCCACCCTCCAAGTCCTCAGAGAGGCAGATGGTTCACCACAGTCTCCCCTGCCACATACTCTTCCAGAAAAAAAAACAAAGCTTGTCTTACTTTGTTTCCCGTGCCTTGTACAAAATAGAAAACGCGCACTTGTGGGTACAAAACTAGATGTGCTGTGTTAACTCTGTATTCCTCACAGACATCCCTTTTACCTTTATTGGTTACAGGTAATAGAACCAATGGGATTTTAATCTTCCATGGGACATTTATTCTCTACTCTGCTAGAGGCACACTGAATGATGTACCATGGTCCACTGCTTACTCCGTAGCTTTAACTGCTCAGTGGCAACATAACATTATCTTACATTTTAACAGATGATCTTACTGCCTTGGTTTTCCTCAGCCACACTTACAGGCGCAAGTAACCCAAAGAAAGGACAAGCCCTCCCACACACTGGCACTACAGAGACCTGTGTCTGGGGCACCTGAAGGCCAACAGCTTGTCTGTGATCCCTGAAGTAATTAAGCGAGACCCGTGGATGGATCATAGTCTGCTGAAGTCCTCAGGGAACTCACACACCCCTTGGTGCTGATGGAAGTTGTATGGTTCTCCTGTTCCCACACCAGGCCCTGGGACCTATTCCCTGTGTGCAGACTACTCTTCCCCATGCTGTTCCTGACTTCTGCTCTGAACCTGCTGTTTGCTCTTCCACCTCCAGAACCAATAATCAACAACCAGGCTTCCTTCTTAAAGCAAATCACTATTACAATTTCTAACATTTCAGAGAAAGAGATGCAAGAGGACAGACTCTAAGTGCATTTCTCTTTCCATGGGGCTGATTAGTCCTTGTGAGCTTCAGACCCCCATAAGGTCTGAACCCACATCCCAGTGATGGGTTGCTCTTCCTTTCTGCGTACCTCTCCCCAGGCGGCTTTTGAACCTCCCAGGGCTTGTACAAACAGGTAATTACAGATGGTACTGGTCCCAGCCTATTTCTTGCCTGCCCCACTCCCCTGCACAGCACAGCGTACGAACTCAGACCCCAAGGTATGCGAGTCCATGCCAAGACCCTGTGCTGTGGAGGTGCCTAGCTGAGCTGCATACATCCATTCAGCCCGGCTAACTCTGCTGCGAAGCCCCGCACTCCTGGTAGTAGTTACAGGTAGCTGGAGACAGCTGCATCTTAAATCCACCAGAACTCACTCAGGAAAGTTCATAGTGCCCCTCTCACCCCTGGGCAAAACTACCACCCGACTTTGAGGAAAGCCTTGGCAGTAATGGTTATATTAACAGCCCAGCCGTCTTCCTGTAACCAGTCTCCTATTATCATCTTCCTCACTGATCCTCTGAGCTACACTACAAGATCCATAAAAGAAAATGTAACAACCCAGTTACAGATGCCATACAATATTCTCAGATTTATCATGGCATAATATCCTTCAACTATTCCAATACAGCACCACATTTGCGTCCCTGACCAGACTTGCAGGGTGCTGAATGCCCAGCTCCTGCAGATAGCCTGTTGCTAGATTCTGGCATCTGGACAGCAAGCTTCAGGGATAACTGGATATAAGTGACTACTAACATTTATGGAGGCAATTCTCTAAAGTAACTGGCCATTAAAGACCCAGAAACAAGCCCTAATAATCTGGTTACAGAATGGCTTCACTAACCTTTTACAATTTTTATTCAGAGGCAGAAATCCTACATGTAAAAATGCACTAGTTTCCTATGATCTAGTAGTTGACAGGAGCTTTCATTTTTACTTGGTCAGGCATACACTGTAAAAGAACGGGCTGACAGATTTTACAGATGAAGAACATGTGGTAAGTAAATAAATCAAAGGTTACCTTCCAGACTGGGGGAATGTAGCCCTTTGTAAATATTATTTGGAGAAGTGACCGCTTGATACTGGGCACTTATTAACTTCATTAGAAGCCTAATGAATGTACCACAGAGATAATGAGAGAGGCAGACCAGACTAAAAGAAAGATGGAAGGATTTCTTGCACATTTTTTAACAATGTTTCTCCATCCTTCAGATTATTTATAGCCATTATAAAATGGCAGTGCATTTGGGGAAAAAAGAAAACACACAACATAATAAAACACCAATATAAACAGACACAACCCATGTTAAAGTACTAAATTCTACCAGCCACTGTACAAAGCATCAAAGATTTATATGACTTGGTCCCAAGCCTAATTGGAAAGAAAAGTCGAGGGAGGAGGGAGAGGGGAAGAGAAAGGAAAAGAACAGCTCACTCAAAAAGAAACAAATCATGTAAGCTGATGTAAAGCCTATGTTTAGTGTGGATTGGGGAACTGCATCCCACAGCAAGCCATGAGGTGGCACTAACACAGAAACTGTGCAGTACAAGAACCTGCTGGCTCCTGATCCAGCCCTGACTGCCTGGAGAGTAAGTGTCAGTGCCTGTCTCTATCTAACTGATCAGAGGGCAGGGGACTTTCTGAGCCACAGATGGAGTCTTTGCATGTAATATAATCCTTGAAAGATTTTTTTTTGCTTCAAGGAACTCCACTTGAACCCATGTGAACTTTACCTACCAAAACATGCTCCAGCAAGGAGATACACAGATTGACTACATGTTGTCCTAAGAACCAAACTCTTCTACTTGTTCTGAACCTATGTCCAATGCTCCTTTATTCTTCACAGAATGGCTAAGGTTGGAAGGGACCTCTGGAGATCATCTGGTCCAACCCCCTGCTCAAGCAGGGCCACCTAGAGCCGGTTGCCCAGGATGATGTCCAGATGGCTTTTGAACATCTCCAAGGATGGAGACTCCACAACCTCCGTGGGGAACCCGTGCCAGTGCTCGGTTACCTGCACAGGAAAAAAGGTTTCCTAATACTCAGAGGGAACCTCCTGAGTTTCAGTTTGTGCCCATTCATTGGCTCCTGTCCTGTCACTAGGCACCACTGAAAAGAGCCTGTCTTTCTCTTCTTTGCACCCTCCTTTCAGGTATTTGCACACATTGATGAGATTCCCCCCTACACCTTCTCTTCCCAAGCTAAACAGTCCCAGCCTTTCCTCATATGAGAGATGCTCCACTCACTTGCTTTAGCAGAGACCCTATCCACACCACATAATTTTGTAAGATTTTTATCATATTGTTTTCTGGACATCTCTTTTCAGGCTTTCCAAGTCCTACTAGATCGGATCTAGTATGAAAGTTCTTATGTAATTTATTAAGAAAGTTCTTATTTTGCAATTATCTATTTGCGTATTTATAGGTGAATTTAATGTGTGGGTTTCATTAATATTGGCACATATCCACGTTGAATGCATCCGCTACTAATTTGTGCCAACAAAACTCCTCTGCACAGTGAAAAGCAATCAGAAAAAGACATTAGTAAGGCCAAAACAAATTCATCTTTAAGTGTGGCTTCCTGCAAAAAGTTTTGCAGTCGGCATCCAAATCTAATTAGAATGTAAGATGAGATAACTCAACAAAAGGAGCAGCTCTCTAATGAGAGCAATGGAATTGCTGCTCCAAATGATAAAGAGATGGAATGGCCAATTCCTGTTAACAGATGCAGCTTTGCTGATGCAGCAACAATCACAACACCCACAGGATCTGCAACAGCAGGTTCTTGGCTACAAACTCCCTCCTGAATGCTGCCTTGCTACTTTTCTAAACAAGTAGGAAAAGCACTACTAACACACTTTACCTGCCATCCCTGACAAGATGACTTCATAGGGACTGTGATGCTTCAAAAAACACATTCATTTTTGGCAAAGCTTCCTCTGACCTTGTCCACCAAAGGCCCAGGACTAAATGCCTGGGAACATGACCTGAGCTCAAAATTAACTTCTGATGAGATAGGATGTCTCCCTTCTTGAGGAGCTCATAATCAAAGAAATTCATTGACAAAGACAGAAAAACTATATTAAATATAGCATATATAAGCTGCAAAAGCAGGGACAAGCATATTCTTCCAGCTGCCTAAAACACCTTTTTTTTTCCCTACAACAAATTTCATTAAGTCACACTGAGATCCTCATGATTGTATCAACACCAGAAACAGCTTTAGGCATTAAATTGCCTAAATTTCCCATTCCATCATCTAGTTTTCTGGAACGGAAAGACTAGAGATCTGATCAGGTTTAAGTTTCCATTGTCAGGATGATCAAAACCAGTTGTGTGCCTGAAAGGACTGGCTGGAAAATTAAATTACAAAGATAGTCTGGAGTTTTTTGGGGTTATTTTTTTGTTTGTTTTTTTAAACTACAGTTTCAAAGTATACTTTTAGTCTGATAAAATAGCCTTACTAAGAAAATGTAATAGCATCCAAGATAGCCACCAGCTGGGCAATGGATGGAGAACCTACCTGTGGTGTAGAAGACTCATATCCCTTGGTTGAATACAACAGCCCTAGTAGGTCAGATCAAAAAATTGTATTGCCTGCTAATCTGCCACAAAATATTCTGGGAAAAGTATAAGGAACAGACAAAAGACAACATGATTCTTCCCATGGTCTCTCCCTCAGATCTCTTGACTTGGAGATCTCCAAATCCAAAAACCACTAAAATCCTGTGGCATATCATGTCTCCAGTGCAATCCCAGCTATTGCATTAGAACACCTAAAGCATGAATAGCTCATTGCTGAAGAACAGATAACAACAAATGGATGATGTTTCTGCAACACTGATCCAAAAAGCTGTAGACCTGTCTGTTCCTTGAATGTCATATCATAAAATAATTACTATAAGCCAGAGGCTACAGCCACACTATCACATTTAACAGCCACTAGCAGAAATATCCTCCATTAATTCACTGAATCGCCTTCTGAAATCCATTTATGCTTTTATTATTTCTGCCTCACAACATCCTGTAGCAATGAGTTAAGCAATTTAATTACTTGCAGAATAAAAAAGCACTTCCCTTTATACTTATTCAGAGCAAGGGCTTGAACTTGGATCTTCCACACATAAGATTAGTATCAGTCTCTCCCTGGAGAGATTCTCAGTCTCTCCTGTTGGAGCTCTTTTGCAGAGTATAAATAATTCAACCAGCCATCTTTCTTTTCCCTCTCTCCCTAGTAACTGTTGAAAGAAGAACTGCTGTTTCTTCTTGCCTTCCTGTCTCCAGCCAGAAAACAAGATGTATCCAAAAATTCCCAGGACTTATTAACAGGAACATCCCAATAACCCAGTTATCGATGAGATCAAAACTGATGTAGAACGACGTGACCTTTCTAGACCTATTTAACGAACACATTCCTCAACACAAACGTATCTGCAGCATCCATCATTAGTGACCAGTCCAGTCCTGCCACAGCCACATGTTTGGAGGTTGACAACTTCAGCAAAGCAGCCCCACTTTCAAGCTGTCAAAGATCTGTGGATGAAGCACAGAGCGGGGATGCATAGCACGGGTTGAACAGTGAGTTACAGACACACGGAAATGTGAACCTCTCTGCCACCACCATGGACTGACATGCAACACCCTCACCAGATCGAGATTCCGGGGCAGAACGTAGTCAAAGCCAAGACTTACCTCTGTCTTCAGAGAATCACAAATATGAATAAAGCACTCTGAATATGGGTAAAAGTTTTTAATTAACAGCCTAGCTAAAACACCATTACAATCAGCAATTCTGTTTTTATTAATTCTCTCCGATTCAGCCGGAATTCCACCAAGGAATAGGGATGAGCAGATGCAGGGGGAAGGATGTTAATAAATCATAAGTGTCATTAAAATTTGTAAACTAATATCTTCTGAGAAGTCTTGGCAATTAGTCTCAGAGCTTTCTTGGCAAACAAAAATTAATAAATCAAAAAGGTCCCCTGCCTGATGATATCCCCACCCCCACAGAAAGGTCATTGATGGAGCAATTAAGAGACACAACAAATGGACCAGCCAGAAGGCTGGTTCACAAAAGACAAATGAGCTCCATGAAACAAGATGACTAACGCATCTTAATAGGCAAAGGTGGGACTTCATTCTACATACCACCCCAAGACGCACACAAAAGCTTTTAGACTCATATTTGCTGGGCTACTACTTTTCACATGATTTTGCATTGCCCTCCTTGGTCCCCTCCATCTCTGAGGCAACATTAATGTGATTGCTTGTGAAAGCAATGAACCAAAGTAGAGTTCTGAACTTTACTACTCCCTTATGGAAAAATCTTGTGGGATATAATAGGGCTAGGGAAGCAACGTGAAGGACACAAATGAAACTTCTGTCCAGAAGTTGTCATATACTTAAAGGATGAAATAAAGAATTAAAGAATGAGGTTTTATTTTTATTACCATTACTGAGTTTACCTAACTCTAAAACATAGCCCTGAATTTAAGATAAGCCTATTAATTTTCATGATTGGTTCCCAAAATAAACATTTAAAACAGTTTTAACTCACGTTATCCATTCATTGCAATAACAGCATCTCCTGCAAAGAATGTATGCTCTGGACACCACCTGGGACTGTCTGGGACATTCGAGGAGGGCTAAACCTATGGTTTATTCTGTTCCACTCCTTGAATTTTCTTTATTTTTTTCTTTTTTTTCTTTTTTTTTTAATTCCCATGGACCTTCACATCCAGCCACACAGCCCAAGCAAATCAAAACAATTCCTTACGTACATTTCCTGAAGTCCACAATAGAAGATTTGTTTAGGTCTCTGGAAAGCCACAGCTGGAAGGATAATGAATCACCTCAAACCAGAAAAGCATTTTGAATCAGGTCATAATTAGTTACTGCAAATGGCTTGACTTATACAGTGGAATAAAGTGGTCAATGGTTATCACCATCTGATAACCAGCAACTTCTAACATTTTTCTCACAGATACCCCCCTAAACCAGCACACACAAGGAAGCTAAGCCACCCCCTTATTGCTCTTAACAGTTATGAAAAGAGCAAGAAAAGCCATTGTATGTATAGCCTTTTGTGAACATTTAGCATCCCTACAGTGTAACTTGAGGTAACGCCCTTTACCCATTAATTTCTCTCCTGGCTGATAATCAACAACTCTTTTCACCTGCAAAGCTTTCTCTCTTGCTCCTATTTATTAACTAGGACCCACTTTCTGATGCTTGCTGCAACACCTGCACAGCTGGACAAATACAGATGTCAGGAGCCCCTGCCAAATCTGGTATGTCAGCCTGAGCAAGAGAACAAGACCTGTTTCTCCAAAATAAGCAGGAATTTAGCCATGAGAGCAAAGAATAAATTTTCACTTGGCTCAAGAATGCTGTGTTTTCTGTTCTTCACAGCTAGTGACTACCTAGCTCTTTGGGCCAAGGAACTTCTCTTTATTAAATGGCCACGATCTTCATTTGGCAGCAGGTAACTCAGGAATGGGCCAACATGTAGCTATGGTGCATCTCCCGGATAGTTCAAGTGTGGCTCCAATGCCAAGATAGCATCTATGACTGACAGCCACGCTGCACTGAGCCAAGGTAAACTGGATCACCCACTGTGGGGAAAAGACTAATCAGCAAGAATATTAGAGGTTAAGAACTGCATTATTCTGGGATGTTGCCGAAGGCCCACATTAATAGCAACTAGGGTGCTGGGAGCCCTGAGGAACAACTCTCATCTCACACCGCAGTCATCTGCTGCAGTTCCCCATTCCCTTAGTTTGTCAGGAGACATAGTCTGCACCTAGCAGCTCTCAACCACAACAGATTTTGACAGGTGGCTCCCATAGCCTGAAAAAAACTAGCCATCAGTGAGCTAGGCTATCTATACACCCTAACAAACAACAACAGTGGAGTTGCCAAACTTTTGGGCACCCTGGTTCTCAAATCCAAGAGAGGTCACAGATGTGCCTGCACATCCAGCTGGCTCCTTCCCTCCATGCCCTGATGGCTGATTGCAGATATGAGAAACCCTTCTCCTCATCAGCACAGGATTTCTGCACTTTGCAGTGTTGTCAAAAAATGCCAAATAAGATGCAATAATGGGAAGCATTACTACTTTGAAAACCAGCTCCATTAATTTTATGCCTCAATACAGTCTTCCAGAAAATAGCATGTATCTAAGATGCATGTTGTCAGCATAAAAGTGAAAAACAATAAATATAATCAAATTTGACAATGCTGCAGGGAGATGTCAGCTGGTCATGGTGGCTGTCTGGAGACTGCATTTCAACACAGCAAATTCCAGAAAAGCTACAATGCCCCATTGCAAAACATGTGGAGCCTGACCAGTACTGAGCAAGAGGTTGTGGCACAAACCAGAAGCTGCCATTCTCCACGCCACAGCCTAAATAATGCATTGCCACTGGGATAGAAACTCTCTTTTAAGGAAGCTCTGGCTGGGCCATGACCTATTTCAGGTTTAGCTTGTTTCGCAGAAGATGATATGGAAATTTGAGTCAGGCTTACTGAATCTCCTGATCCATTCCTTCTCACTCACCTATCTTAGAGGCAGCTATATTTGAAGCAAGGAGACTAAGCCCTGGTTCCCAAAGGGGAGACATGGCATTTCACACCACATTCACCATTTCACACCTACAGAGCAGCCCTACCTGAAGCCAGCTCCATTTGCAACACACGAACCTGGGGTACAGGAATCAGCCTGAGCTGTGAAACTTTGCAAAGGAAACAGATGCTAGAGGTACACTGAAACATGCTGATGGTCTCTGGAGACTGTGGGAGGCTTAAGAGGCAGGGACATAGGAGGAAACAGCATAAAGCCCTTTGGTAATTCAAACAGAACTGAATGAAAGAGCAATGCAAGACATAAGGCAGCTTGCAACCAAGCTGAGAGGTTTTACTCCTCTAGCTCCAAGCTAGGAGTTGCAGCTGCTGTGTTTTACAGCTGCCTCTGTTAAAACACCAAAAGTTTTTTTTTTAACTCAGCACAGAGGCTAAGACAACAGACCAACCTCTTCAGGCACACCAGCCACAAGAGTAAAAAAAATGCTTGGGGATTTTTGACTGCTGCCATGGAAACATAATTTCTTGGTTAATAAACAAGAAAACAAGAAGGAATATATGTAAAAATTCCTTCATCAGCATTTTAGTCTCTTAAGCAGAAAGAGTCAGTCATGGTTTTGAGTATAGGTTAATGCATGGGCCGGCATTATGTACCATCAGATAATTTAGCTGGGACCACAGCCAGAGGAGGGGAACTCCAGGGGACCCATCAAAGGTGGGTAAAATGGTAGTAGGGACTCAGAGCTGACACATGCAAGTGCTTGCACTTTGGAAGAATATCTGAACTACTCCCCACTGCCTAATTAGCTGATGTGTTGCAGTCATGGCTATCGAACTGATCATAAATACCGCCCTGCTAATTTGCGCTTCTCCTGTCTGCTGTATCACCCTGTTGTCTCTTTGTCTTCATCTGAGATTGAAAGCTCCCTTGGGATGGAGGCTGTCTTTTTAGCTACTGCAATCCAAATAAATACGACTGTTCCTGGATACTAAAAAAGGCAACAGTGGAAAAACTTTTATTCCAGTTATCTTAGCAGAAATAACTGCTCAACCCACACTGGCTGAAACAGTTGAAAACATTTCAAATATTACAATAGCAACTTTAAATGCTTACCCAGAATGTCACGTTCACATAACCCTGTCTCAAAACTGTACAGCTTAAACAGGAGACAGGATTAGCAACAAGTGAGGAAATGTTCACAAGGCTCTTCCTTTGCTTGTAAAACCTGTGGAATCTAAAAGGCCCACAGAATAAGAAAAGGAGCTCGATAGATTCCTTCTGTTTATTCACACTCACAACACAAGAAGGAAACAATTGGAGAGCAACAAAATTAACTAATGAAGGGACTTGCTGCTTACCATACAACCTAGAGAACTCCCCATATAATATACCTGAACACAACATGCACCTGAAACCAAAACTCATTTATTAGAATCACGATTTCTATGGTCAGATCTGGAAGTGTTACGAACACACACATTTGAAGAAACAAGCCATTGAATAGACTTCCCCTTCTCTCCTCCTCCTAATAAAATTTGCCTGAGATTTTCAACAGAAAAATAGGCCTAAAAAACCCCCAACCCTTCCACACTTGGTTGTGGATGGTGCCTTTTAGACACTGTATTTGGCATATCTAACCGTCTCATTCTCCTCTGTTCAACAGATGCCTTCTTGGACTACAATTCCTGTGAAGGAGCCTGGCCCCTACTCTTTACAGAGAGAGTACATATTTCATGACAGATCACTCCTGTGTGCTTACAGTTCATCATGGGCAATGAAGTTTGATGCAAGGACCCTGGCCTACAGAGGATTTGGGAATTAGAGGTGCTCCGACCGTACTTCAGATCAAACCCATGTAAGTTTACGGATTAAGAGGGAGAACTGTTTTTCTTGTTGATGGAGAAGAAGTGTTGGGGGGAGGGGAATTCTACAGAAAGCATATGTCCAACCCTTAATCCAATTTCAATTAAAGCAGGCAGGATGTAGCTGGATTCTCAACTACCCAGTTAGATATTTTGCTAGGCCATGAGAACTGATGAAGGGTTTGCATGCCCAAAAAGCTTAAATAATTAAATAATTTTTACAGTTATATCTGCTAACCTACGAAAAGGCACACAAATTCTGATGTCTCACACCATCACAAGTACAACCACAATAAAGTAGCTTCCTTTCATAGGAGGAAAACGATCACCTCCACTCAACTTGGTGGGAAAAACAAAAATCCAAACCACAACTGACAGATTTCTCTTGTGGCCAAGAAGAGATGTGGCATTCACAAGGGGGAGGGGTGTGACTGCGCATGAGTCTGTGTCCGTGTCTTTTCCTTGAAGCTGGCTGCTTCAAGGCTGGCTGCTTCAGTAGCAATGGTGGCCTTTTCTGTGATTTTTTAGGCCCCAGAAGCATGGATTTGGTTATTAGAGCAATGCCTGTGTTCCTGCATTCACATGCTGACTAGCATTTCCTCTGTCTAAACTTGTATCAGCATAATATAGGAGTGGCTTCCAACGTAACTTTCAATTCTCCTCTCTCCCTCTCTTGCTCTCACTGCCTTTTTTAACTACATTCAGGATGTTTTCTTATTGATTTACTCGTCTTTGTATTTAGATGCAGGGATTAGAAATTTCTCTTGTATGGCAATTCAGTTTTCCATTAAAAGAAGCCTCTCATGCTATAACCCAGGGGGAACTGAGAAGCAGCTTTTGATGCATGAAGCAGGCAGAGGCAAGATGATATTTGGAGATTGCATTGCACTCTGCTCTATCTTAGCATCCTTTGAAGCACTGCTGTGTGATTCATTGCTCTCCGCCACAAAAGCCACTCCTCTCTTGTGGAAGCAACTATGTTTGCCAAGCATTCAGAATAGACACCACGCAGCACCACTGCTCAGATGGGCAGGACTCCTGGTTAGCAGAAAGGATGTATCATATTCCCAGAAAACAGGAAAAAACAAAAAACAAAAAAAAAAAAACAAAAAAACACCAAACAAAAAAAAAAAACAAAACCCCAAACAAACAAAAAACCAAACAAACAAACAAACCACAAACAAACAAAAAACCACTGGAAATCTCCAGATCTCCTCCTGATAATTAATTGATAGTTGCATTCAGTTTGTGACCCACCAGTTCTGGGGGCCCAAAAATGGCTTCAAAGGAGTCTCCAAAAAGTAACTAAGGAAAGCAAACCTATTACCATAAGGCTTAAATTCACTCTGCAAAGACAGATCCTCCTTTTGAAGTTTTCAGGGTCTCAAAAATTAAAAGAAAATATTGAAAAGTACCGATTTAAATATTGCAAAGATTCAGAGGCCTTAATGTGCAAACAGAACAGAAAATCCTGAGAAAAGGAGTCTTTCTCTCGGCTTATTGCTTCCACTTAGTATCTATTTGCATTTCTACAATGTCCTTTCCAAAGAAACTCATAGCTGTTCTTCTAAGACTCCACACTCCCCTCTGAAATACAACATGGCTTAATCCTGAATTTTCTGGGTGGGAAACTAAGGTTTAGAGCCCAGGAGCTCTACCTGCTAGCTCTTACCCTGAGCTTTCCTCCCAGACCTTGGAAGAGAACTCAGGAGGTTCTGACTTCTCAACCTCTCTGAGTCTCTAGGCCCCACACTGGCCCATATTTCACTGCAGAAAAGATGCAGACGTGTCCCAGAACACACTGAAACACACTCACAAATCAGTGTTTCCCCAGCTGACCGAGTACTGGATGCAGTCAGTTGTACTGATGATGAACTACATTTCTGCCACCCTGGGAAAACTCCAAAGGGGATGCTGCTATTACCTTTCTGCAGAGCTCAGGTGATGCTGTGAGTTCAGTATGAGGACAGTATTTGCCTGCTTGTTACATTATTTATGCAGAGCAGATTGCTTGGCAATTACGTTTAAAGTACAATCACAGTGCCATTTGTACTTGTTAGGTAAAGAAGCAAAAGTTTTTTAAGGCTTTAATACCTTGAAAAGTACCAGAGTAAGTGGAAATTACTGCGTTCTCTCTTATTAGCTGCATGGTTATTTATACTTTCGCAGATTACCATGGTACAGCGCAATTAGGCTTTGGAAGTACTGTGCAAATTGAGAAGTTTCAAGAGCTCTACTGAACAATTAACCCTTCAATATATTAACAGGAATAAATCTGCAGCACATGCCCAAAGTCTTCTCCAAACAGGGGCTTTTAAATTAGCCAGGAAGAAAGAAGTGTGGGAGACCATCTGCCAAGAAGCTGCTCACACCCAGAGCAACAGCTACAATGCATTGACGGTTCCACCAACTACACTCTCAGCAGGTTGCGCAATAGCCGAAATACACCAGGTAAATCTGACACAAGGCACTTGGTCTCCCCCAACCCCTGGCTGCCTTTTTCTTTTGTCCTTCGGGTAAAAAACACCTAATAACAATTCTGTTAAAGGCATACCCTTTCCACACAACAGGCAGGATGTTAGGAGGAAGAGCAATCCCCAGCAGGTAGAAACTATTAGCGATTTCAGACATCAAGGAACTGGCCTGCTTATAGGGGTGGGTTTGGGGGGTTGGTTTTTTTTTGGGGGGGGGGGAGGGGAGATTTTTTTTTTTTTAAACACACACACATACTCACAAACACACACTCTGTCCAGCAGTGTGCTTCCCCAGGCCAGGACACTTCATCTCCCATGCCAGACTAGGAGCATGGCAGGTACATGACAGATCTGAGTCTCTCCATAGTGGAGAAGACACCAGCACCTCACTGTGATATCTCTAGTCCTTTAGTGCCTACTGTCCTTACAGCCCAAGGCAACACAGATTCACTGCCAAGATGACCATCTCAGCTCACAGGGCTGAGGAACGTGGCTAAGATCAGCTAAGATCGTATCACGCGCTGCATTGTACACCATCTTGGACACTGCTCCAGCAAGCATGTACCATCTATAGAGACTGTTCTCATTGCCAGCCTCACAGCAGAGGCTCTGAGGAATGGAGAGACTTCTCTAAGGACACTCAAAGGCGAGAATGAAACCAAGCTCCTCTGTGTGCCAGGGAAATGCCCATACATCAAGAAACCCTCTTGTCTGCAGTCCTCAATTCATTAAAGCAATGTGTTCTTAATTATGTGTCCCTTTTCCAAAAGGCAACTCCAGTTATCTCAGATTCCCTCCTGTCTCCTCCCCTTGCTCAGCCTCCAGTTTTACTAGAGACACAGTGCAACCCCTCCATGCCAGTTGCTGTGATTTCTATAATCCACTTACCTCCACAGTGAGCTCTCCGTAACACTCCCCAAGTTGAAGTCATAGAGCTTTGTCAGAATGAGAATCACCTAGGGAGGGGAAAGGGAGGGAGGAAGAGAAAGGGAAAAGAAAGAGAAAAAAAAAGAGTTTTCCTTTAGACTGTGTAACAATACACAAGGCATCTGAAATCACCCAAAGGAGAGCTTAGCATTTATCCATTAAAGTTGCAGTATTATAGGATCAAGTAAGTTAAAAAAAAGAAAATCATTAGCTTAATGCATCACGTAACCAGTAACATTTATTTTAATCTCAAAATGTTTTGGATTTGAAATAAAACATGCCAACAGGAATTAATATAACATTGTGAGCTGCCCTCTCTACAACTATGGTTATTCAAGGTCAGGGATGGGATCAGCTGCACCCTTGTTAACTCAACAGCCCAATCAGCAATTACAGTCGACTTTTCCTGTTTCTCAAGGTGCTACCACAAATTGGTGAGTCTCTATGGAAAGAATTGGCAAGTTTGTTCATGAAGATCCCCATCCAGCAAAACAGTCCATTTTGCCCAGAATGAGCTTTGTTGTCCTCTATCTGCTGTCACTGACCCCAGGAATTTCCCCATGCTAACACCTTTCTGCAGTGGTGAAATAGAGGGACACAGAGCATGACATTCAGCTTAGACACTGAGCAAGACAAAACTTCAGCTGTATCTTTAGTGCTCAAGGAGGGTCAGAGCCTTCAGAACCCCCTGACTAACTTTGTGGTGAGCCATGAACATTCCCGAGTCATGCCCTGGCAAAACTGACGTAGGAGGAGAGGGGAGTTAAGCAGTACATGGGGGACCACAGGGAAATATAACTTCCCTCCAGTATCCTTGATGCTCTGACCTCAGATTTCACAGGTAAAGGTAGTCCTCCTAGTTACCAGCTATATTGCCCAATGCCCTTCTTTCCCAGAAAGGCAGCTATGCACTCCGAAAACCTGTGAGCCTCTGTGCAAGCTCCCAGGCTCAGACGGTTGGGAACTTCTGCAGAAAGAACAGAGGTTCCTCAGTGGAAGTTAAGCGCATTTGAGCAGCTGCTCCTTGCTTTTTTAGCGTAACTAATTTCACACAGTTCATTCCCTCAGATTCTACAGGACCAGGCTCAGGAAGAGCTCTGGGACATCTCTTCATTTTGGTTTTCCTTCATTTTAACATTTCAGCATTGTTTCCTCCTTGCAGGATTCAAGAACAGGCTAGCTTCCCTTGCATCTGCTTGGGCTGTGAAAGCATCTAGGGAAATTTTTAGTAAATGTTTGGGGGGGCTTGTTAATAGATACTTCACAGTTTGGCTAAAAGATAAGCCCAAATGAGAGCTGTGACCCAAAGTGTTGGGTTCATTAATTTTTTCCTACGCAACAAGGATTTTTTCTACTACAAAAGCCACATCTCCCTCCCTCTTCTTCCTCACACACCTGTGGGACCCGCCACACCTTTCATTTGGGTTTCCCAGCTGAAAGGCTGCTGGGTGAGGAGTTTAAAGCTTTTCAGAAAAATGCCAAAGGATTAATCCATATCACAATGGCTGCAGCAGTCAGTTACTGTCAGCATAATAGTGGGAAGAGACCTGTTCAAATTGTAAGGTACCTTGGTACGTGACTATGCAGTCAGTGCCAAACTTAATGGCTTTAGAATAGATGCTCTGAGCATCCCTCTCTCTACTGGATTCACTTTCCTCATCCTCGAGTGCATTTTGTCCCTTTATTTCCCCATGCAGAGACCTTTAGGAGGAAGATAAAAGCCGAGCTGCTTCCAGCAGGGTGTGAAAAAAAACCTGCCAGGCAGATTTGAGTCAGCATATGCGAGCCCATGTCAGCCTAAACCTATGCTGTGCAGCGGGGAAATAAGGACAATATCCTTTTTATCACAACTTAAACCTTGCACACACCTTCCCATACAAAGGGGGATAAGCCAGCTGCAAGTTGCAGCAATCAAGGTTTGTATACCTCCTCCCCTTACACCGAGGGAAGCAGTGCAGCCTGCTCCCAGCTAAAACCTGATGAGAGTGACATTTTTAGGATGTTCCCTATATTCCCACAGGGGCTTAGACAGGACCCCTCTCCAGAGTCTCTAGGAAGCCATGCACCACAGCACAAGCCCAGCCCTGCCAGAAATGACACCCTTCTTATTGCTCACAACTACGGCGAGGTTTCACAAAGTTAGTTTCCAGTTTCAGAGCCTAATCACATTGAAGACAGCAGGATGAACTTCTGCTGAATTCAGTGGATCCTGGAGCCAGCCCTAAACATATTAAATAAAATCTCTGTGTCCTGGTCAAATTTCAACAGAATGATTCTACCTTAAGTTGCAATTACAACTGAAGGCAGCATCCATACTCTCCCAGCTCTTTCTGTGCCTCTCCCCGGATCTCCTGTGCCCTACATATTTGAAGATGTCCCTTATCTATTATAAATCCTGCAAACTGCAGGATAACGCCACCTATACAGGAGTGGGCTGAATCCTACTCAGCTCCTGAGTATAAATCCAAAGTAAAAGCACGTTGTTTAGTATGGCTTTTCTGGATTTTCGCCCAGGACAACTAACAAAAATCCAGCTCTGCCTGCTGTTAATGCATGGAAAGCAAAAGCACGAGCATCCCTTTGCAGTTAAATCTCACAAAGGGTCCCAGGAAATAGCAGAAGTTGCCTGAGACAGTGGTAATACACAGTATTACACAGTCATATACACAGTCACCTACAGCAAGCTGTCCATAAAAATCACTCACCACGTATGCCCAGGCCAGGCAACGCTCTTGCACTACAACCCCAGGTGGCCTCCACCCTGTCCCTGCTTGCTTTTGAGACAAGACACTTCAGATTCAATAAAGGAAACTCTTGGAATGGTCTGGGAGTTTGAAAACCAGAGAGGACTGCAGAGGCTGAACACACGACCTTCCCAAGAAAAATTGTGAAAGCACATTCCCCCACAGTGCTGCCTCGTGAGACCACGGAGAAATTGTAACTGCTAAGGAAGGGTCACGTGCAGTTAAGATACAAACCAAAGCCTGAAAGGCACAGCTAGTTCCCGAGTTGTTTTCATGGGGTGCTTTTGACACAGCATTGCAGAGGGAACTTCAAAGAGTTTCAAGAGGCTATTCTAAGGCCTCGACTTCATGTTGCCCCAACCGTACTAAGAAGCAACTAGAAGCAGGGATATCAGGGGTAGATGTGGGCAACTACCAGATTTCTTAAGACATTCTGTTATTTGAATGCTTTAGTTGAAAAAGAATGGAACAAAACATACAGAAAATTAGACATATTTTCCAAAACTGAATTCTGACAGGAGAAACAATGAAAAAGAAAAAAACCTCATTGATTCAAACTGAGACATTTGATTCCAATTTCTACTTTGTAGTTGAAGAAGTTTAGCTTGTTTTTGTCAACGCTAACAAATAACCGTGGCTTTTCTGTGCCAGAGTAATTTTGCATGAAAATCTTGACGGTTTTCATTCTAAAAGCTGAAATCAATTCAATATTTGAGATTTCACATTTAATGTACTGTTTCAAAACAAAAATAAACATGTTCTCCCCCTGAACTGAGGGAAATCTAGAATTGCCATCCCATAGAAAATGCCCACTCTTCAACCCAAATTAAGATGAAACATTTTGCTCTGGGGAAAAGAAATAAAAATGAAAAAAGTTCCAAGTGATATTGATTCAGAAACAGCAAAAACTTACACTTTGGCATTCTTTAATTAAAATAAACACCCTTATAGTGCCAAATTAAACTGTTTCTGTTCATCAAACGAATCGCCCCAAAATTAATTTCAAGTCAGCTCAATGCTGAACTGCATTTTTCCCTGGGGTCATACTGCTCACTCCAAGGAATACAGCTCAGATGTGAAATTTCCCTGTCTGCTATGGGCCAGGCTCCACACAGCCCCAGTGCTCTTCCCAGAACACCCCAGGGGCAGGTGTCCCTCAGGGCACCGAGCAGCTCAGCTGGTCGAGAATGAAAAAAGAGAGAACCAGCCTGCAGAACAGAGTGGGGAAATAGGCCAGGCTGAATTACAACTCCCTTAAGGCAATACAAACCCTCTGGAAAATGCAATTTCAAGCTGAGCTTACACAAAACTAAATGACCTGAAAAATTCAATAAACTGTTTTGGTTTTCTAGACAGAATGGGGATGGAGAAAGGATAATCAGAAAAATTTTTTCTTTGGAACCAAGTGATGTGCCAGTCCTGCAAGAATTTCCTTACGCACCTTACTTTATACACGTGCCTCTCCACAGTCTGTACATTTTTGTTTTGCAGAAACTACACTGTCTGCTGAATACCCTGCTATAAGGCTTGCATGACAAAAATGCCAACTCCTGTCAATTATTTATCTTCAAGGGCTTATACTACAATACAGATTAAGAGCCTCTGGCCCTAAGAAATCCCACCATCTCACTATCTAATATACTGAACCACTAAATCCAGATTTAATATGATGGACTGCTTCTCTAAAATAAAGCCAGCAGGTCTCCAAGACTGTCCAATCCAGCAGCCTTGAGTCTTGACACAACTTGGCTGGCATTGAAAGCAGAAAATATACAACAAGAAACGGTAGCTCAGGTTTCATTCCATGTTGAAAACACATCCCTGAAAGAATCCCTATTGTTCAGACAACTATTAGGAATCTCTGAGCCCATAAATCACAAAAGTGCTCAGAAGCTCTTCAGAGTATTTGGTGGCATAACAATTTTCATGCCCATAAAATTTTACTATGAAGGAAAATTACTTTCGTTCATTAAACCCTCCTCCAGATCTTGCCAATTCTAAACTGGCAAAGTGCTTTCCATATACCCCACAGTGGAATATATAACTCGCTTTCCCACAAATTAGAGTGTAAAGGCATTGCTGTTCCTTCAGCAGGTTGACAATGAACTTCAGGACAACCAAAAAGTGCCACATCAAAGGCAGTCATGTTCCTGTGTCAGGCGATGCTCATATTAGAGACAGGAGAGAGAAGAGCACAGCAACCAGAGATGATAGGTGATCATTTCAGGCAGACATCTGAAAGGCTAACACTGATCCACTTCATGAGATTCATCTCCTCTCTAAGTGATCCTGCTATATCAGCACAGAGATTAACACAGCTCATCAGTAGCCCTGTCCACATATTTACAGAGTGTAATTAATAAAGAGCAAAGGGATGAGCACTGGGCAGCGCACAGCACAACAAAGAGATTGTGAACGAATTTACGTGTGAAAAATGAGAGCTCTGGGGTCTCCAATTCCTGCCTACAGACCTATTTTCATGATGTTTGCAACCTTTTCTCCCCCCCATATCAGCCACAGGAAGCTTGTGTGCAATTTTTATCTGCCTTTCCCCAATTCATACGAGAGCAACAGCACCCAACAAGTAAATTTAAAATGTTAACAACCACAGGCTACTGGGAACCAGTCAGTAAATTGCTCACAGCTGAAGGCAAATTGACTTAAAATGCTCTGGGACCTAAAAAGCCAGCAGCACAGCTCTATGGAGGTCCCTAGCTGTTGCTTTCTTTTTGTTTTGTTTTGGGGTTTTTTGATGTTGGCGGTGGGTTTTTTAAGGCACAAAATTAATAATTAAAGATTAACTGATTGACAAACACATGATGTTATTCAGGGTGACGAATTTGCTAAGGTGGTCTTTCATACAATCTTTGCATTCAGAGCTAACTCAGGCAAAAGCCACCAATATCAGCCTAATTTTTCCCACATAAATGCTCAGAAGATGGGAAGAGGATCATTTACATCCTCAGCATACATTTGGGCTTAAGTGTGGTGGGTTGACCCCAGCCAGCAACTAAGCACCCACCCAGACACTCACTCTCTCCCCACCCCAGGGGGATGGAGGAGAGAACCAGAAGAGCAAAAGTGAGAAAAACTTGTAATTCCAGACAAAGACAGTTTAATAAGTGAAAGGAAGAAAGAAAAAAAAAAAAAACACTAAACAAGCGATGAAAAGGCAGTCACTGAAAGATGGCTACTTTGGAAAGACTACTGTTGGTATTATTGCTAAGGATGATATTATATGGGACGGAATACCTCTTTGGCCACTTTGGGTCAGCTGTTCTAGCTGTGCCCCCTCCCAAGCTCTTGACTGCCCCTAGCCTACTCCTAGGGTGGGCAGAGTGAGAAACAGAGAAAACCTCGATACTGTGCAAACACCGTTCAGCTATACCTAAAACACTGGTGTGTTATGGACACTGGTTTAGCCGAAAATTCAAAGCACAGCATGACGCAAGCTGCTATGAAGAAAATTAACTGCATTCCAGTACAAGTATTTTCCTAGATCAAGGTACAGTGATTCTCAAAAACTGTCACCACATAGCCCTGGTCCCACCAAAATCACTTCACACAAATACACCCTCAAAAACCTATGCATGCATGTGTGTGATCACACTACACAGCATCACCATCCTCATTTACCCTGGAGGTCTAAGTGCAGTTGCCAATACCCAAGAGTGCCATCTCCAGTTGTGAGAAGCATATAGCATTATTACAAAGCTCCCAGGTGAGGAATTTACATTCCACAGGTGTTAACAGATTCTGCAAGCAGCACCACTGTGAAACAAGGCAAGTAATGTCATCTTTGTTTTACTGATGAGGAACCAGAGGCAGAGAGAGATTAAGTGTTTCTCTACATGGGAACACTCAGGAAGAAGAATCCAAATAAACTTTTAAGAGTTTGGTTCAATTCACTTTGCAAATAAGTCAGAAAAATCAAATTAAAGACCACTTTATTCTGAAAAAGAGTCTCCATCCAGGAATTTAACATAGCCGAAATAATCCACTTCAACACATTTAGTTAATCTAAGCTAAGAAGCATCACCTGGAAGATAAAGCGCCAATCCAAGTTCACCCACAGTAACAGAACAATTAGCAAAAAAAGGATGACATACACCTTAAATACCAATCTACCTGCTTTTGCCCTGCCTGGTGAGCGTAGCTGAAGAAAACATATCTCCAGAAACTAGCAGTTAAGGAATAGCACATCCTAAGACACGACAAGAAAACAACAGAGGTACTAACAACAAACACAGGCCAAATCCTGCCTGCTGGAAATCAGAGCGACACTTTTACAAGAGTAAAGTGATGCCAACTTAAGCAGCAGCAAAGGACATTTTTTTTAATCTCTAGAGAGATAAAAATGATCCGTGGGTGGTTTCAGGCAATGCAGGCAAGAGAACCCTCTGAAATTGAAAGAGACAAGTCCCAAGATCACACACAAAAGCAAAACATGTTCCAGTGAACTTGTGATCTCCGAACAGCTGAGACCATCAAATTTGTCCTCAAAACAAGAGCCAGTAACTAAAAGAACGATATTCTCCTTTAATCCTCCTTTGCCTGTGTTGCTTTTCACTTTCCAGTATGAAAACTGCCACAGTATGCTCTTTCTGTTGCCTGTCCTCCTCCCTTTCAATGTAAATCAGGCAACAGAATAAGCAGGAGCCAGAGCACGAGAAGTCTTCCGCGCAAGAAGTCTTCCCAGGGATTCCCCTGGGACGCTGGAGACAGATCACATTATCTTCACAGAAGAGCCCTCAGGATGTAAGCAGCAGTTTGAAATTCCCATTTACAGGGATAGCAGTGAATGAACAGAATGTGAAGGGGAAAAAAACCAAAACCACTACAGTGCTTTGCAGAAGGAGCCAGCTCTGGAAAGCCCAACTCCCTCCTCCCGCACGATTACCAGCAGGAGCAGGGCAGGGTTCTTGTATGTTGGTTCTCTGCTTTGGCAATTCAAGGGCTAGCCCAGCCTGTCAGAGAAAAAGCGCCTGTTGGCATCAACACTGAGACAGACACCTCTTCCAGTGCCACGGATTTAGCTTTCTGGGCTCACGTAAGTCTAGAAAGGATTTTGAATTGAAACCGACAGGGTCTCTCATGCTTTTGGTTTTAAACATTTTGGTGCATTTTGGTGTAATTTAGGATGTGTTCAGAGGTGCCTTGCACATAGAAGTCCACGCTATGGTTGTGAATGCAGCTGAATAACACCACCACCAAAGCAACGACTAATGCCTTCAGAACTCAGAAGAGGAATCTGACTATAATGTTTTACAATAACATGGGAAAAGAAGTCAGATTCTCCTCCTCCCAAACCACAGATTCCAATTATCACCCAAATGAGGGGTACTCATAGCCACTAGCTGCATAGCATCTGCAAGTCAGCCACGTTGCTCTTCCATCTCCACTACACATTAAAAATTGGACAATATCTCTCATGTAACATTTTTTCCAAGGAAGTAGGAAAAAAAAAAAACATCCCATTGGTAAATCCTGCCTCAGTTTCAGCAAATACACCTCCTGCGTACCTACATGCTTACCTTTAGCACACACACACACAAAAAATTACAACCACATTCTTAATACCTCCTTCCTAAAGAAATAAAAGAAAGGCCTCCAGCAAGGTTATCAGCCCTTAAAGAGCAGCTGGATTCTGTCCCAGAGATGCAGTAGAGCCCTAAACAGAGCTAAACAGCCCTAAACAGGGGGCGGGGGGGAATCACTCCATAAAAGCTAAGTATTATTAGAATTAATAGCCACACAGCATCCGGAGAGAGTGTCTGGGAAAGGCGTGGTGAATTAGTCACCTTTTTAAGGACAGCAATAAACATGTGCTTACAGGAGACATTTAAGCAGAATTCCAGACTGTTACAAATAAACACACTGGAGTACTGGTGGACACACCGATACCACCAGCAGCTTGGGAGTAGCACTAGTCAGAGAAGTCAGAGACAGAAAAGACCCCCCAGGTTATCTGACCCACCCCCTGAGAAGGCACAGTTGTGCTCCGCAGAATCCTTCCCAGCTCTTCAGGATCGCCTTGCTGCTCATAAACACACATTCCCACCAGAAAAGACATCTAGATTGCTTAAAATAACAGAAGCCTGAGTTCTATCTCTGTGTAACTCAGTTAAACATAAATACAATCTCTCCTGGCAGGTAGTGATATGATTTAAGGGTCCCCTATCATACATTATAAGAGGTGATAGCAAAGAACTCATAATTTATTTTTATTGATTCAGTAACCCATGCTGGATCATATCTCCCAATTCTTCCCCTTTGCTAAGAAGCCTCCACCAAAGCCTTGGGAAATTTAATTTTATCTTTTTTTGCCTTCTCCATCTTCCTTTTAAAGCTGCTGTGTGCACATCTCTACCTAAGTTCAAGAAGAAAATGAAAAAAGGCCCCAGTTACTTTGCTGGCTCCATTCTTGTTCCAATTATCTCGTGATAACATCCGCGAACCAGCAGATTTTGTGCAGCAATTTAACTCTGTGGAGTCACATACCTGCTGAAGGGCCATTTACAGCTTCTGACATGGGGGCCTGAAAAGAAGGAATGACTTGAACTCCAAGTGTGGGTACACTACCTTCACAGGACACTTCTGAATTAAAAAAAAAAAAAAAATAATAAAAGTTGATAGAAGGTAAGACAGCGCAGCCCTTTGAGGTGTTATAAACTGCCAGGACAGGTGAGGGTTTTCCTTGAGGACTGAAGGCAAGAGTGACTGGTTCCATAAAGAAAACTAAACAATGCGGGGAATTTTGTGTCTAAGCCATTTCTGAAAGGAAGAGAGAAAAAAGCTCCCATAAAGCTGATTTTTCAAGAAAATTCAGGCTGCTTATTGTTCTTCCATTTCAGACTCCAGTATCTACTCAGGAACGCTCACTCCTCTCACACACTCTCTCTCTCTCCCCCCTCCCTCACATATGTACATATACATATATAAATATTACTGATCTTCCTCAGATTCCAATTAGCAACTCAAATAATTGGTGTTGAACAGAGCATGGGCAAGAGACCCCCTCTCTCGCCAGGGTCAGGAGATGGACTAGATAACCTGTTGAAGTCTCATGTTGAATACTGTTGTAAACTAGATAACCTGTTGAAGACTCATGTCTATGACCCAAAGATTTACTTGTTCATGTGAAAATGTCTCACTGCTAGCTCAGGAGAACAGCAGCAGGGATTTAGAGGGGATTACTCTCAGAGTAATCTTGTCCAATATTATTCAATTTTGGAAAATATTACTCTGAGAAAACATCCTTCTCACTCAAGGGGAACCAGTCCAAAAGTTGGAGTTTCACAGATGTTACCATTAAAGGAAAGGATGTACCTGTTGCGAGACAAGCCCTTGCATCTGCTTTTAAAGGCCAGTTAAAAGACCTTCCACTCCTGCCACTGGATCCTTATTATCAACAAATCCAAGTACCCTAGACTTTGGCTTATTCCCTTCCTCACAACAGCCCCGGGAAATACGGATTGTTGCAGTTTGCCAGGTGACAAGTGTAGGCACAGTGGGGAAAAAGGGCAAAATGCACAAATTGTTCTGTTATGGTTACTGCAGGCACCAAAGTCCAATACTTAGATTTCCCCCCACATTTACTACCCAACCTTGAATGACTATAACATCATTAGTATGAACCCATGATTTAATCATAATTCTTTAAATATGGTAGAGTATTTATAGATATAATTAAATAGTAGGGAAAATGAAATATGAGAATCATCACAAAAAGAATAAGATAAAAATATAAGTGATAGTTAAGAATATAGGAGTAACTATCATAGGCAACTTGGGTCAGTCAGGCTGAGCAGGACACATAGGACCGGAAAGTGCTGGAGGTAAGAGACAAGCACGAGTCAGGTCTCTCCACAGACAAAAGGTCAGAAGCAATAGTTTGAGTGCTAACTAGGCAATTAACATATTTTTTACATGATTATAGATTCAACAAAGATGAAATGATCTGATTATCTTATATATTAAGGTAATAAAACCGTGGTCTGTCCAATTGACTGCACTCTTCTGACCTTGAACCTATGTTTATGCAGCAGTTCCTATCTGCAGATGCCCAAACCTACTTTGAAACTTAGTGGCTCAGCTGTGGTAAGGTCAAACTCTGCCCTAGCAGCTCTTTTTCCTACTGGTATTCCTTTAAACTGATCTTTACTCTTGATTTTAATCAACTTTATTATATTTATGTTCATTTTTATTCTGTATTCATCATGTGCATACGTTTCATCACCACTACAGTGCCTGAACTCCTTGTGCCATAGCTACATAGCTTTTTTTTTCCCTCTTTGTGTTGTATCATTTAGTAGTTAAGCAAAATTATTTTCATCTGTTGCTGTGAAAACACACACTCTCCGGGCAATTTCCTTTCTTTGTTCCTGTGCAGAGCAGCTCCTTGCTCATGCCAAACACCCCTGGAGCCCTGTTATCTCCTTTGAAGGGCCTAATCAAGCAGACTTTGATGAAATCTGGCTCACTAGGTATTTCCAGAAGCTGAGCTGGGAATGATTCCTCTGCATACATCCACCTCATTGAGCCAGCCAGGTGTAACATCCTCCTCCATCTAAGGGCACTAAAACAACTTCTGTTCTTCCTATGGACTCCAGAGGAACAGGTATGCTAACAGCAAACGGGCCTATGCAAGACACTAGCAACAGCTTCCATGGTATGCAACAGAATGGAGAATAGAGAGTTCTTAAGTTCAAGATTCAACTTCTCCCTTCTTCATGAGGCATCCAGGCTTGCACACCATCCACTCCAGAGAGCAGCCCTAAGCACCACAGGGCCAGAGCTGTTTGGATTCTGCCTGGTAACCCAAAGAACCATATGAGCCAGTTGATGGACATTCACAGTAGGCAGGTGCCATGGGGTTCAGCTCTGCCTCCAACTGACATTTAACTATTTCAGATTGTAGCTACATCAGCAAGAAAGAATGAACGTGATCTGTATCACAATAGCCTGTAAATAGCCTCACCCAGAGATAAAGCAGCCTCCTAGCAAGTGGAGCAGGGAACATGAGCAGGGGCTGTAGTGCCTGCCTAACAGAAGGAACACACTGCGGTTTCTCCTCCTTCATGCTCGGCCACATAAAAACCTCAAAACTGCGAATTCAAGGGACTGATGGGATACCCCCCTCCAAGTCAGCTGAAAGAGCAGGCCCCTAAGACGCCCTACCATGGGAACCTAACGTAGGGCTAAGGATTCCTCCAGGCAGCAAGAGGCTACAATAGCCACACTCCATGGGCTTAGACCTGGGATATACCCAGGACCTGAGAGGGAGTAAAGGCAGAACAGGGACCTGAACCCCCAATTCAGAGCTCTGGTTTGTACACTCAAGCCAGACGACCCATCTTCCAAAGCAGCCAGTTACCAGTTCTGTGCCTGCCAACAAAATAAAGCTTTGGAAGAAAGATACAGATAATACAGAGTGAACATTTTTCCCCATCTGAGTATTTCCTAGAGACAGGTAAAATACATTTGCTTAAAATCTGACCCTGTAGGAAGGGGCGGGGGGGGGGAAACCACCACAACTTCCCCTCTCCCCCCAAAAAAATTGGCCTCTGAAGGACTGGCACCAATTTCACGGCAGGGGGGGAACATGAAGGAATGTGTTAGGAACCACAATAAAATTGTAACTTTTGGTGTCGGCCCAATATTGCAATTTTGGGGGGCAACTTAGGAAAAAATCCATTCATCTGTTTTTGAGCTCTGTAAGAAAGAAAATATATTTTTCCCACTTTAGAAATACCTTGTGCTAATGTCTACATGGGGAGATGTGGAACAGCGCAGTTAAAGCTGTCAAGGGCAATTTTTCTTACAGACTTAAGTGTTCCGTTACTTAAAAAAAAAAAGCTGAGAAAAATAGAGGAACTTGAATTCAAATCTCCTTTAATGCAACATTATGGCTGAGAATTTCAAAGCCGTAAAAGTAGGAAACTCAGAAGTATGGATTCTACCTTATGCACATGGATTGTATAAAAGAAAAGAGGCAAATCACCACTGCAGAAATCCAAAGCACTACTGACTTTTGCAACCCTTTTAGGGTTGGTTGGGGCCCAGGGGCAGTTGGTCAGATGAAAATACCTACTCACTCCATACTGCAACCCTCACTGCAGTAGAAAACTTTCAGAAGGTTTGACCTTGTGAGATCACTCTCCTTCTCTTACCTAGGGACCTAAAAATGTCTTTGTTTGGACCTGAAAAATTCTTGCCCTCTAGCTGACAGAGAAATTGAAGCACAGTCTTCATTTCAAGCCACTGTCTATATCCTTCCTCATAAGAATCATGGTTATGACAACTGGGACTGCTGACTGACATTTAAACTACGACTGCTTTTAAGATCAGGATTTGGGATGCTATAACCCAGGAGACAGATCCCTTTCACTCTTGCACAACAAAGGATAGATTTAAAGAGAAGGCTCACTGCTTTGCTCTGCCAGCACCTGCACTGGCTCTCTTCACCATCACAAGAACATCTGGGACCCAAAACCTGGAAGTAGCAAAGGGAGAAGAGACAGATAGTCATATTTTATGAAAATACTCTGTAGCTCTGCAGGGTTTCCAGATGACATTCAGGGAATTTCACATACACAGGCTGTAAGGGTGTCTTGCATGTTGCATTGAGATATCAAAAACTGCCCACCACTGCAGAAGGGCTCTAAACAACATGAATAGTCCCACTGACTATTCCTGCATTGGCATGTTCTCAGTTGAGCACCAGAAGTTTCTCAAAGCTTCCAAAAATCCTTCTGTCCCTTGAGGAACATAACAAGGAATGGCTGCGCAGTGAGACAAAGGAAGAATGCAAATTGACTAAACAAGATCTGTAATGGTCATTATGCAAGGTCTGTGATAGCTTAGTTCTCCTCTTTACTACCTCAAGAGCCCTGGATTTCCATCGGAATAATCTCTTCTCCTCTCCCTCACCAGTCACACTGCAAGATCCTGTCTTCACGAATGCCATGAAGTGACAGTAGCAGGACTTCAGACACTCCCCTGGTCACTCCTCGCCATACAGTCTCTCTAGCATCTGTTATGACTATGCAATAAAACCTAAGATTGGCACCTGCTCTGAAATGAAAACATGGGCTGGAGATGGGCCAGGCACACCAGGTTGTCCTGTTTTATTAGAGCCTAGACTAGAAAGGAGCAATAGACTCTAGTTGTTTCTGGATGGCAGTAAGGACAGGGAGAGGTTATCTGAAGGTGAATTCAATCCCATTCTCACATGACATATGAGCACAAAATCTTAAACAGACTAGGGAATAAATTTGCCAATTCCTCTTCAGGTAAAGCTAGGTCATCTCCACAAGTTCCAGTGCAAGTTCTCTCTCTGTGCTGTGATCCTTCAGTGAACAAACCCACCCACTGCTCCAAATTTAATGGTATGATGACTGCAAATCCATCATTAAGAATAATTCTAATAACCACAACAGCCTCCAAAACAGAGAAATATAACATAAGCTAGATCCAAAAGTCTCTTGTTCTGCCTTTGTGACTGTGCAGAAGTTCATCATGACAAGTACCTTCTCCAAAGGGGGAATAAAGTTCAAAGACAAACAGCAACATGCTTTTCATGAGTAAATCTTGAGCTGGTGAAGGATTCGAGCTCTGAATGTTACCAGAGGCTGAAGCATGGTGTGGACCAGAGGACTGATTCAAGCTGATGGTGTCAGGGTCTCAACTCTGTACAGGTACTCTGTCCTACCTGGCAAGATGCACAGGTAGGAAAAGGTGAGCAGCAAGTCTTTTAAGTAGCTGTGACAGACTAAAGAACAAATCCAAAGGCCCGTTTTGCCTTTCCTGTTTTACAATTGTCCTTTCACAAGGGTGATCATCTACAAACTACTTCTTATAAAGCACCTCTCAAAACAGAAATTTCTCTGGGCCCTTTTAAAGCAGGACCAACAGCAAGTGCTCCAAAGATAGTCTTCAGCAAACCTAGTTATTGGAACAGTGTAACCTGTTGTAAATTCACATATAAAACACAGCAGAAAGAAGGTACTCTCCACTCCAGCTTTTCAAAAGGCAATTGATACAGGTCTCTCCAGTAACCACACCAGCACAAGACTGATTCCAACAGCTCCACAGCACAGACCCCCCATGAGACCACTGCAGTCAGAGCAGCTCTTATTAGAAAATTGGTGCTACAACAAACAGGCATCAGGGGCTCAGCCTTGAACCAAGCTGTCAGAGCACCGCAGAGTCCTCCACTGTATCAAAGACCTTAAGTAATCTCTCACGGATTGTTGCCTTTTGGTTTTCTTAAAGCCCTAAGTCTTGGAGGCCAGTGATGACTTCAAACAAAACGGACAAAACAAAAAAACCCCAAACTCACTTCCTACTTTTCTGAATTCAGAGGATAACTTAAAATACTCTCAGAGCTCCATTTAAAGTCTTTGACTTCTACTTCCCAAAACACTGCACATGTCATATACTCTTTTTTTTTT
This sequence comes from Mycteria americana, assembly GCF_035582795.1. NCBI lineage: Eukaryota > Metazoa > Chordata > Aves > Ciconiiformes > Ciconiidae > Mycteria > Mycteria americana. The sequence goes on from NC_134370.1 coordinate 14,092,370, forward strand.
AGGTTGTTTTTTTTGTTTGGTTTGGGTTTTTTTACACATATGTAGAGACAACTGTCTAGCTACATATCTGTTTTTAACCATAGATGCAGCTACATAATGATTTTAAATTCCATTGCATTATTTTTTTCTCCCCCCAAGAAAGAAGACAGAAAATTGACTTGGGATGTTTTAGATGCCTCAAATTAGCAACGCTACAGTCAGAATGGCACAGAGCACTCTTGAAGAGCTATTGGTAGTACTTGCAGGTGCCATGAGCCCTTCACGTTCAAGAATACTGGATTTACATTCAAACGTAAAGGAAAAATAAAACCAACTTCATTCACATGCTCTTACATCAGGAGAACAAGGAGTATTTTTAGAGCAACAACTTAGCATTCACAGCACACGTGGCATTCTTGATTAAACAAGAGATCCACACGAACATAATAAACCTGTAATTTTATTGGCCAAGCACTATGGAAACAATTTAGAATACACGGATTGCAATGTTAAGCAAACTGCAGCCCATGTATAACACCCATGAATTATAGCAGTTTGGCAATGAGCTGACCAGTTGCTTCTCACGGCCTTTAATAACAATCATCCACATCTTCACAGCACAATAGAAATTAGAGATGCAAGAGGTCTATTAGCTCATCCAGAAAATACAGAATTGTTCCCTATGGGATAATTGCTAATACTCTGTCCAAAGTAGATTTAAAGCTGTAAAGCAAGGTAGCCTCTTTAGCAAGATTACTCAGAGTGGCTGAGAACTCGGTTTCATAAAGCTTTTTCTAGACATTATGAAAATGTTTCCTCTCTTTAAAAAGGTTAGAGCTATTCCAAGGAGCTTGGTCTCCTTTGGATTCCCCCCTGGTCAGTCGAGAGAGGGGAGAGTTGGTCCCTTTTTGCTACAAAGCAGCAGCATATAGAGACTGACCTTCTTTGGCTAACAGCCTTCACAAACAGTTCTCCCCTCCACCCAGCTAGTCCTTGCCAGCTCTTGTCCATAACAGTGCCTCAGCACCACCTCTGCCTTTTGCTCCCTACACAGGTATGTAGACTCATGCCCCCTTTCCACCTCAGAAGTCCTTCGGCCATATATGCATGTATGGGTTTCACTCTAAATATTCATTCAGTAAATCAGATCTTCCAGCTCACTGAACACTCCCATCACTTGTCTGTGCACTATGTCCACTTCAGCCATACCTCAACAGGGACATGTGGCAACACCGCCAGCCCAAGGACTGGCAGCTCCAGTGCAAGGGACAGTACCTCGCTGTGGCCCGTACTAGGGCAGGGGCTCTGGCATGAGGCTGTGTCTAGTTAAATGCTGTGTCTAGTTAAATGTCCTTGCTACAAACAGTGTCAGTCATGGCTCCAAATACCAAGCTGTATTTGCACTGCTCAGTAAATCTCCACACACTGCATCAGCCCCTTGGAGAGTCCAGAATTAATAGAGAATTAATAAGTGTACAAGAAGAAGTCAGATGTGCCTGATAGGGAGGGAGGATGGGAATTAGGAGATTTGCAGACATAGGAAACATAACAAGTATACCACAATCCAGGCTAAATCCAAACTCTTACAGGTGTCACAGTCCAGCACCCAACACAATGGCATCTTGCTTCGTGCCCAGGAGAGTCGGTAATGCCACCGTGAAAAATTTGTGTGCAACAGTGGAAACAGCAACATTTAGCACTAATTAGAACTTCAACAGATCCAAAGTGATGAAACCAAAAGTCTTCAGCTCTTACATGTTAGGTCAGTAAATATTATCATCTGCTTTTTGAAAAACAAAAAAATGAGAAGGTGAAATGATTTTCCAAATGATGAGGCAGAGCTGGAACTCAGGAGAAGGTGCCCCTTAACACCAAGCATTCCATGAAAAGCCCTTTCAAACTGTAACAACAGTTACCAGCACATGGGTAATGGCCCCAGTAACAGCTTTGAGAAGTTTTTCAAGCCAGGGACAAAGGAAAAGAGCACATACAAATCAAGCATCTTGGTTTTTGCATCTCTGGCTTCATTTCACCGAGAGAAGTTTCTTCTGAACTTGCTTCTACCACTCTTCCAAAACTTCTAGTAAAAACTAATATGCCCATGGCTGAGAAACCCTTTGGGATTTCCAGACACTTGATCCCCACTCTTACACACACTACAGAATTCCCTGCTATTAACTGAATAGTTACTAATGTTGGTCATATTACTCTTGTTTAGTATAAGCATTCAATGAGTTCCCTAGCCACTTTTCTAAAATAAGCCCCGATCTCTACTGTCTTTGATATACAGAGACATTTGCCAAATAGTTGAGTAAGCAGGATTTCAACCAGTCACCTGCATACACTCACTCCATGAGCTCGTTACACTATCATAGGAAGGCAGGACTAGAAGGGACAACATTTTGTCTAGAGCAATCCACAGAACCTCATGTGTCCCCACCCTGCAAATCCCAAGATAATTCTCAACTCCTCTGAACGAACTTCAGATCTTCACTGCAAAAGCCAAAACAAAACAAACAAAGAAATTCCACAAAAAAAACCCAAACTTGTAATGTACCACAGGAAGACAAGAAAAGAAAAGTCAAGGGCACTGCCACTGTCCTCCATCCTTGCAATAATGAGGAATCTGAGAAATGCCAAGATGATTGCCTGAAGTGGACCACAGAGAGCAATAAACCAAGTCAGATACACGACATCTCTCTGCTCCCTAGCTGAATAAGGAGACGCTTTTTAAGCATTCTGCTATTTTAACACGCTTTTCAAAACACATTTTCACAATAAGAATTGTCAAGTGTTTGGCTTGTATTAGCATTTTCAGGTAGAGATCAGGGCACCCAAGGAAGTAAGATGTATAAAGAACAAGAAGAGCATAACTAAGAGTTCTCTATTATAGAGCCTGTTCCACTCAGAAAGTGACCATGTTACAGTGAAGAGTGATGCTTATGTATCTAACATGGTACTATAAAATCCTTCAGGATGAAAATCGCAAAGAAGCAGCGATTGATTACTTCTGTCACAAGGAAAAAAAATACAGTTTGACGATGTAAGAGAAAGTTCCTTTCAACCTGAAGAATTATCTTCCTTTTGGGAAAGACGAACCACCCATAATGACAGAGGAAAATCTTTGGAAGTAGTAGCAGAAAAAGACATTAGAAGTGGCAATCACCATGTCAGACACACTACACTGCAGGGAGAGGGAAGAATGGCCAGATAATGAAATTACAGAGCATTGAAAATGTCAAAGAGCGACAGTGCTCTACCATCATTCACGGGTTATATGAGGCATTAACATGCTGATATCCCATTCCAATGACAAAGATGGCAACAAGAACAGTAAATAGTCCAAAATTAATCTGTTGCTGAGACCAGGAATTTAATGAAACCGGGAGATGGGCAGAAAATGAATCTTACTTTCACTGTGCAGCCTTCAAACTGGAAGCTGCTGGCCCTGTTCAGAAACAGTAATAGCTCAGGGATGCATTATTTGACTTCCCTTATCTATGATCCCCCTATACTTATGAGTCATCATCACAAAAAGAGGTATCAAGTCTTACTAACAAGCACCAACCTCGTTGGCAGGCAATGACACCAGCTGCACCAAGGGAATTTCCAGTGAGGGATAAAGGAGGGGGAAAAAAGTCCTTCACAATTAAGGTGATCAACTTCTACGTCAGCGGCGCAGGAAGGCTGGGGGATCTCTGTTCTTGGACGTATTCAGAACTTGACTGGACAAGGCTCTGAGCAACTTGATCTAACATCACAGCTTGATCCAGCTTTGAAGCTGATCTGAGCAGGAGCTGGACCAGAAGACCTGCAGAGCTCCTCCTCCCCGCCCCCATCCAAATCACTCTACAGTTTAATGAGTTCTGCTCCCTTCAAATAGAAACACCGTTGATCAATATGAGTAGCACAAGCAATCACGCAGCAGTAAAGCCAGAGGACCCTGTGTCTATCATACAATGCACTTTTCTAACTTGCTTAAGATAGTTGATCACTATAAAAAAAAAAAAATTCCTCAACCACCATTCCTCCTATAAAAAGGAAAAAAAGACAAGTCAAAGTGAGTCAAAGTGTACAGTCTATTTATGGAAACCCACTTCTGGAGACACTCTAGTGGGACAAACACGAATGGGACAAAACACAGCTTGGGACAAATGCAACTGAACTGTCAGATCCCAGGCAGCTCCACGTGGAGCCAACATGTATACCTCTGCACATCCTCTCCAGTTATGGCAACCCAGCAGGGCAGGGCAGCACCATCCCAGCAGTACCACACAAAGCAGCCAAGGTTGTGCTAGGACCATTTCCTCTGCAGTGTTAGACAGTAGCAGAAATTCTGCACTGTACGCCAAAGCTCCAAATTCTGAGGTTCTTCCTAGGTCTGGTACCAAATGTTCCTATTTCAGCCCAACCTAATAAACTCTCCTATTGGAGGGCTGGGAGCAAGATGGTTTCAAAAGGTCTGACAAGGTCAGAGCTAAAAAGCAGTTCATAAGGCTATCTGGCCTCCACACTGGTTTCTTACAGAGCTTGGATTTTCTGTTTCAAAATTGTATTTCAGAACCAAGTTCACCTAAATTTAATCAGGAACATGTCTTTGAAATATAAAAAGCAAAATGAACAAAAACCCCATTCACTTAATTTAATCTGGAAAACATAAATAAAGTGTTTTCCTCATTCCATCAAGCAGTTGCAAATTTAATTTCAGATCATTCAATTTTTTTTCTGTAAACAAACAAACAAAAAAATTAAGCATGGGAAAGGAAACCCTTGGAAACACTACCTCTTATCACATATGGTATGTGCCTCCCTCTTCCTGCTGGCCCATATCATGTTTAATACTATAGTTTTCAAAGGCTGCTGGAATTCATTCTGCTAAAGGTGTGCAACAAATGAGGCTTTGCAAAGTGCGTATGTTCAGTAAGCGCAAGTATCTGGACATCTGTGCACAGGGGAGATTCATTGAGGGATGTGTGTAAGACAGAAGACCCATCCCTACCGATTTCAAGAAGGCCAAGTTTTCACCAGTTTATTGACAGCCAACCTGCCAGACAAACCTAACCAGCCTGTGAATCAAAAATCTTTCCACCCACAAGACCGTCGTTCCTTCCCTGCTACACAAGTGGATTTTGCACCGTTCCCAGAAAGCAAAGTGCACCTGTTGCCTGATTAAGGTGTGGATAAGATCTGTCACCTCAGGGCATTCTTAAATATGACCACCTTGTTCGTTACAAGAGCATAATGTTCTTCTCTCTCCACTGAGCAGTAGCCATGGATCATGTGGCAAGAGGCAGCCTTGTAGGTAGGTAGATGGATGTCCAACTATTGCAAGCTTCACGGTCATATAACCAATGCCTTATGGAGATCTATGGACAGACACTACAGACCTTGGCAATGGCTTTGTGACTCAAAGCCCATCTGCCAGAGCAGCAGAACAAAATGAACAACAGCCAGCTTTGAACTGCAGCCTACACTCCTCATTTTACCTGAAGCGTCTCCCAGCAACATCCAGGACTGGCTGAGATAGCACTTACCTGTCAAAACATCGGAAATAGCAAACTGCACCTTTTCAACCTAGAAGCAGTTTCACATTCCACCTATTGCAACTCACTGGCCCCTCTACAGGAGTCACTCCTGAGATCTGGACAGCACACAGATTCGTCTCTGTGCCTTGCATTTATAGAGCCCATGAAGTGACTGCCTGACGTGGGCACTACATCAGAAGAGGAATCTGTGTTGAGATTGAATAAGGTGAGTTTGCTTTAAAGTCAGATCACACCTGCTTTGCCACTGCGTACTTAAAGTCATCAAGATGCTGCATAATTCAAGATTACTCTGAGGCTACTCTATAAAGAATGCAGCACCTAGAGATGCAGAGTCTGGACACTTCAAACATAGACAACACAGGCAACGCAAGACAACACGGTGCATTGACAATTTCAAGTTGTTTCTAAAAGTTGTCATTAGAAGGGGAATGTGAAGTCCCCTCTGTCTTGCCCATGTTTCTTACACAGATGTTCTCAATCATCTTCCAAATGAACACCAGAGGTGCAGCATCAGTCTCCTGCTAGTTGGTAGTATTGCTACCCTGCACAAAGCTGTTGGATGCCCAGCCCACTGGGGCTGTAGTGGCTGGCTGACTTCATAGGAACATCAGACAGCAATAACACAACCTGGACAGTGTGCAACTACAGCCTTAGATGGAGGGGACATGCCAGAGAACGCCAAAAATAAGCAGAACTCACAAAGAAGGGGGGATTTCACAGTGCCCTGCCACCATTCCACCTTCATTACATTCAAATGTCAGGAATGAGCTTTAGCAACAGCCACCTGAGCAAAACTGAGTCTAACAGCTTAGAGAGTTGCCTCCAACAGCTATACACTGTTACAGTTCAGACATCTTCAGTGTCTTTTGCTTGCTCCAATTGCAAGTTAGTGATAGGAGTTAACCTTCTTCACCAAGCCTGGACTAGGATACTACTCTCCCAACAAAGTGGAAATACCAGCAGATCCAGAAGGCATCTAGGAACTACCCTACTCTGAACAGTAGTAAGCACGGCTGGAAAGGCAGAAAGCAGAGCCCCATCTGACTCCATCTCTGAGCTGTGCTCCACTAAGATCAGCTGAAGTCCCTCACTGCTTTCCCACCTCTTGCTGTCTTGACATTGCTCAGCTCTCCTCCCCAGCTAGAAATTCAGTCTCCTGCCTCTTTCCCCCCCACAGGCCTTGTTGCCATTTAGTGCCGCAGAAGAGCGGTCTCCATTTCTCCCCCTGCCGTAGGTAGCTTAATCCAGTCCTCACTGCAGCTTTTCCTGCACAGCCTACTTAAGCTTGTTTTTTCTTATCGTTCTTCCCACAGTCTGAAGTAAAGATGTAATCACCATAGTTGCGGTGTTATCCTCCAGAAATTACTTTGTCACAGGAGAAGTGCAAAAATACAATTACTTGCTTTAGCTACAGTGGCTTAGAGGGACCCAGTCTTGAAGTGCTTCCTATTTTCCAGGAAAAGATTGAAAACTTGTACCTATATGTATAGCAATCGGAAAGTACTTGTACGTTTCCTTAAGGAAACCCATGAAAATGATACCAGGTCTTATCTGCCAGAATTATATAGTATTTCTGCCTCAAAAGCCTACATGTAGTTGTATCAGAAAAAAACGTTGTATCAAAAGCCACCCCAAAGGTTCTTGTTATTTAACAAGCCTGAAGGAAAGGCCAATCTATACACCAATTCTTGCAAATCAAGATGTCATTGCCTCTGATAGAAAGATGCAACTGGAACTGAACCCTGCTGCCACTACTGCAACAAGTAACAAACCTGGAGGATCATTCAGGTTTGGAAGCATATAACAATTGAACTGCTGAGATCTGGAAAGGCCATCTAACCAGTCTCCATTCCCCGGGCAGGATCTACTTTCTCTGAATCACTCCCAAGAGATATTTACCTAGTCTGTTTTTAAAGATCTCTGATGCCAGAAACACTACAACCTCCAAAGGATCTATACCAGGCTTTACTCACTTTGCCATTATAAACGTTTTCATGTGAACAACCCTTCTCTTTCTTGCTCTATTTTAAGCATACGATTTCTCATCCAATCCTTCACAGATATAGGGAAAACATTACCTTCAACAACTGCCTTTTACATTCATTTTACCATCCCTCTTCAGTTTCCCCTTCTTTAGCTAAACAACTCCCATCCATTCAAGATTTCCTTGTAAACCAGGTTACCCTGTGTTTGAGCATCTTCATTCTTCTCTTTCAGGTTCTCTCAAAATGATCTTTAAGCGAACTCAGGCTGGCCACAGAGCTAATTCTGAGACCTTACTTGCACTGAGTGCACTGCAAGGATTACTTTGTGCATCTTGCAGGCTATATATAATCCTGCTCATTGAAGCAGCAGGGGATTTGCTTCCTGGGAACACTCTCCCCCCTGCAAGACCTATCCTCAGTGCACTGTGGAGTTTAGTTGCTAAAGGAGAGACTGACAAGAGTGAGAGTGAGCTAGGGGAAGGGAAAAGTTGGAGTAAATGTTTGTGTATTTGCTGGCAGGCCAGAGAAGGTAACGTTGTCAGGACTGTTGTGCAGAGGGAGAGAGATTTTCAGGAGCTAATCACTTCACTTAGAACAAAAGATGAACCCACCTCTGAGATGGGACAAAGAAAAGAACCAGCTTAGTAAGAGGCAGGAGGGTTAAGCAAGGCAATAGTAGTTTAATAGGATGAGTGAGAATCAAATCCAGTCTGGCTTTGTGCACTAAGTACATAGGAGGAACACATTTTCCAAGACTACATGCCATGAGACAGTGCACTAAGGAAAAAGAGAATCAAGTACACGCACAATGCAAAAGGGCCTGACCCACAAACTTCAAAGCAGGAAGCCCACTTCCTAGCATTCGGGGTATTAAGTAGGGTTCTGTTACTGACCCCTTTCTAATACAATGAGGCTGGATTAGTGTCTGACCTGCTTTGTTTCAGAAGTAAAAGATGACACAGTGAAGTCTGCTGGTCTAAGTGGCCCAAAATAAAAGCCAGAGAACGCAGCAGAGAAGCTTAAGGGTTCATATGCAAGCAACTGAGAGCCCAGTCTAGACTTACCTCCCTCTTCTCCCTCTTCCAGCCCAACCTGACTCCCTTTCAGTCCTCAACGAATATTTTAGTGAACAAATTCAGCGTTACATAGTTGTACAGATATTTCAGCAATGGGATTAAAAGAATCTCTGTCAAATATGGCAGGCATCAAGAATCCCTGTCACCCTGGCTTCACATAGAAAGGAAGCAAGAAAGCAGGAAGTAACAGGAAAACACGGCCACTGGGCAAACAAAACAATCAAAGACAAGATGCCAATGCTGGAGAAAGAGCAGAGAAATAGTTGGATTATGCTCCAATATGCCAAGTGCTGGAAAGGCCAAAGCAACTTCGTCATTAGCAGAGAAGACAGTGCTTCCTGATATACAGCCCTAACAAATCTGTGTGGTATAAATGCAATTTATGTGGACTATAATGTAGTTAATTTATCCCCATAAAGGAAGGCGACGTTGTAACTCACTAGACAGGTTCTGGTTCTTACCGTCACTTGTAGTGATAAATTTAACACAAGTTTCTGTACCTGACTTTTCATTTCTGGGTAGCTTAAGCTATTCAGACACTACCCTTAATGTGACAGTCTCCATGGCAATCCAGAAATGACACATATCCAGCCACATATTTTTACTTGTGGTTCTCCTTTTTTGTTTGTTTGTTTTGGGTTTTTTTGCTCTCTGGTGCTCATGAAAAGCATCAGACTGACAAGACTAGAGAACAAGCCATTTATTTGCCATCACAACAGATATGCAGCACAGGGTAAGTTGCCTATGCATTGTTCCCTGCCAGTGTGCATCAGCCTTGGCTCAGGGGGACCCATCTCCAAGAGTAAGAGCACCGATCAATTTTTCATGATCGTTCAGAGTTGGCCTTTCTGTTGACACCAACCGTTTCTACCAACTGCACTGGTAGGTTCTGTCACATCAATGTCTATCCGCTAGGAAATGGACACAAACTACTCATATCAGCCTAAGACACTCCCTTATTTCCATTTCCACAAAAACCTTGTTTTCATCAGCAAAACATCTGAAGCTGGTATTTTTTTCTTCCCACATGGATGCTCTGTCCATTCTTTGACCCCCCCAGGCTGCATTACCCAGGGCACAGAAGACAGGCACACAAAGAGAAGATGTAATCTTTCAGCAGTAGAGGTAGACTTATGCTCTTAACTTATGCTTTAATTCCCATGCACACATCAGTGCTTTTTTGACTGTCTGATTATAACAAGAATATTTCTGTTACAGCTTTACAAATACACATCCATCCAGTGGAAGAACCTGGGGTACATACAACCGCATAACAGTATTTGTTGTTGTTTTAAACATGTATTTACTTATGTATCTGCCAAATAAGGCTGTTCAGAAGAAAAAAAGCCATCTTAGCAGAGTTAGAAAAGAGGTGAAAGGAAAGTAATGTAAGAAAGGAATCCAAAGGAATACTTCATAGTTATCTTTTTCCAGGCTTTATGAAGTTTTAAAGCTCTAATGCAGGTACTTCTTTTTCTTAACAAAAAATATAGTGAAACTAGAAAATGGCATCACATAAATCCATAATGGTAACAAGCTTGAAAAATGGTATCATTGTAACTGATCCTCATTACATATTTAAGAGTGTAATTCCATAGGATACTTCTGACACTCTCCTTTTCTTCCTGTGCTGCAACTTTCCCAGAGCCATATAATAGCATATCTGATGGTTTAGCAAAAGCTCCTGCTTTACCAGCTAGCTGAATTTTAACCTGCACAGAAGGCAATCACATCTAAAAGCATGGGGAATAAACTCCAATTTTCACTGTGTGAATGTACGTAGCTTCAAGCAAAAGGAAATTGCAATCTCTGAGCAGCAAAGGGCCACTGTAAACAGAGGACCTGTAACAGTTACTAAAGGTCTCATTTTTAACATCTGACTTTGTGTAGAGGAACGTGCAGAAGAGATTTACTAATAGATCAAGCTGCTCAAAACCCTGAGGTTGGCGACTCCACATGTATGCATTAAATTCAGTGTATACATGGCATTTTTTTGCTGTCCTGGCTGGTACAAAATGGCTTATAATAGACGGAGTTCATCTGAAACCTCTATGCTTCTTTACATACTTCCTTGCTTCCCATTATGGAAAGAGATAAGTCATACCAAGTTTAGCACTCCGAGTTCCCCAAAAAGCTCTTGCTACTGAGAGCAAGAGCATGTTTTCGGAACAACAACAGGCTAGTGGGCAACAAGCGGCAATACAACAGGGGCTTTGAAATAGCAGTGCCAGGTAGTGGGAAGAAGTTTTGCAGTTTCCCTGTGAGGCACTCTGAATTATTTTGCCCTTCATTCCTGTTATTGGCCCTTCTCTACTTTGCCAACAGTGCCTGTTTTCCCTTATTCTCACCGTCTGCTGCTTCCACTCATGTGCTCCTTTCACTTCTGGGAGAAAGTCCTGGAGGACTTCTATCCGCTGTCTCTCTCCCCTCTCTCTTTGCAACTGTTTAAACTAAATGTCTGTACTCTTCATCCTAAAGGCCTCCAACCCTGAAATCCTACCTGTCTTTTCACAACTCCTTTCTAGTTACTCTTCAGTTCCTTCAATTTCTCCCTATTTCTTCTTAAATTATACCACAAACATGCAGCACTTCCTTCCTTCTTTCCTTCTTCTTGACTTTTCTGTCACTTGTCCTTCATCACCTGCCAGCCTCCTCTGCACATACATTAGATGTAGAAGCCCTTCCCACAAGTACCCTTCCCTTGCGCTTTGAAAGAACTCCCTGTGAGCTTTTGCACAATATATTCTTTTAAGTTTCTTCTAAACCTCTCCTTTACCATGATTTCTCCAAAATACCTTGCAACAAGAAGGGTTGCAGATACTAGTAAACCCCTGGATCTGGCCTGCCGAGCATTAACTGTGCCATTCCTTTCCTTGTATTTTCCTAGCTGACGCTGTTTCTGTTATACCTAGGCTACAACCCCTTGAGACAACAACCAAACTCTCAGTCTCTCTTTGTACCGTCTCTTGACCAATTGATCAAGCAAAAATTAATATCCCATACATGACTTCCAAAGTGAATAAGAAGATGAAAAGAGAAAACTGAGAAGAACACTGCACTGCCATAAACCTAGGTGGTAACACATTTTTGTGTGAGTATTTTTTGCCAGTGGCACATGACAGGCAATGGAAGCTGCTGCTGTTAGCTTCGTAACTAGTTCCTTCCCAAGCCCCAGCACTGTGGGTGGCTGAGGCTGTGCAGTACCGTGAGGCTGCTCTCCACTGAACAGGAGGTGCAGCCATGGCCATGCAGTTTGTTCTACTGAGTAAGGGGCAAGCCCATCTCCTGGACCACAGGAGTGCCAGATGTTATGTGATCCTATTTCACATATACATACACAACCTGTGCCTTCCAATAGGCCAAAGACAGAATTAGTTGTTGAACAAATTGCTCTGGCTCCTTCCAGAGACTTAATTTTACCTTGATGGTAATTAATTAACTTCAGCAGCAACGGGTCATCCTCGACCAAAGCTAAATCTGGCCTGTGATATATTTAGTGCATCAGCTTCGCTAGTCAAGTTTCTAGTGGCAATTAAAGGACAAGCATTGCTTAGTTGCCTACTATGAGTGCGAAAACAAGTTCCTCAACCCTTCACACCACCACTTGGTGTCATCCTGTCCCACTGACAAAATTCTGACTGCAAGGGGCCAGGAATGCAAGGTGGAATTGTCTTTGGCCAGCCTTGCTCATCTGGAAGTGTTTGCAATAGAAGAGATAAACTAGATCTTTCCAGGCTTATGATTCTCTTTACTGCTTATCTCTGCTCAGAAAAGAAAGCAAACATTTTAAGAACTGGGTTCCCAATTCCTTTGGTAGCAGAAGTATCCGCTCCAAGATAGGTGAGGGAACAGACAAAAATACAAGAATACCTGCAGTCAAGCAATGCTATGCAATCCATTAGGAAAATTAATAAAGGCAGCTTTGCAACACATTTAGGATTTAGCAAACACTCAATTCATCTGATCATGAAACTGAGGAAGGCCAATGGTCCCAAAAGTTACAGATCCCATTCATTCCCCAGTCTCCAGACTGAAAACCTCCAGGGAGCAGTTAGCCAACCTCAGAGTTTTGAGATTAAGCCTGGATTCAGCATTTTCTCCTGGACTGCTTTCTCCCAGCCCTTTTGACATAATGGACTACTAGCTCTTGGATAATGGGTGTGTCAATCTTCATTTAAATATTCTGTTCCTTTTTGCCTCCAAACACAAGAAGGAAGAAGAAAAGTCCTTTTTCAAATAGCTACATATAGCACTCCACCAGAGTAAATCCTCTCCATCCCTGTACAAAAGGATAAACACATTGCACCATAACACATTTAGAGAGTTACTTTCCTGACTAAATTGTTCAGCTGTGTCCAAGATACCTGATGTCAGTAGTTTAAAAACACACATAGAATAAGGAGGGGATCGCCAGCAAATTTGACTCGCAGGCTCTAAGCATGGTTGTTTCTGTCCTCCCTAACTCAGGTGATCTGTACCAGACTCCTCCTACATCTTAGTTTAGGCCTCCCTTTCAATTTTGTTACAGACTCAGAGTTATACGTTCTTTCTGGCAGTTAAAATAATCTTGCTGGGAGGAAGCAGAAAGCAGGGTGGTCTTCCACTTCCTTTCACTTCAGTATCGAGTTATACTTTCCAGTACCACAAAACGTTAATTTTCCAGGCCTTACCCTGGCGTGGGCCTTGGGTGGTATCAGTAGAGCATCTCTGGCTGGCCTTGGATGGTACCATGGGGCTGTGATAAGGCAGATGAGAGCTTACCATCTCCAAAAGCCCTGAAAAAAAGCCCTGGACTCTTTCACATATTATCTAATTAATTCAAATCCCATCTAACTAGATAAATTAAGACGACGAATGATCACCACCATTTGCATTCACAGCATGTTCTGCATGAGCTTTCTTCTTCCCTAAGTATTCTGTTTTCTCTCTACCAAAGATACATGTAAAGATGAAAAAGAAGTAGCCAAAGACTACTTTGTGTTGTGCTACACAGGGCTTCCAACGGGACGAGTTCATGACTAGACAAATTAGCTGGGTGTTTTTGCTAAAACCATCACTTGTGAATCATTATGGGTGCTTAATTGGTCATCTGCAAATTCCAGGATTAACACCTCACTTAATGAACAAGCTTGTTCAAACCTCTGAAAATTATTCATTCTGGCTGCCTGAACTCCTGGGGAGACAGCTAATGCTTCAGTTCACATTCTGACATTTTCTGCATAACCATAAAGGCTAGGAAGCTGTATATTTGTATATGTGGGCAAGTGAATAAAAATGCATATAAAATGAGAAAGAGAGCGAGCTCAAGCACACACTCAGATCCAGGAGCACAAGCTTTGTGGCAAGTGATAGATGCATAGGACCTTGGCTATTAAGCAAATGCTGTATCTAAGGTAATGCATTTCTTGTCAGGTTTTCTCCCTCAAAAGTATCACTCAGGCATGAACTTTTAGAAGCATCTGCCACAGGCACAATTACCTAAATTCCAGCCAGTGCAATATCAGCATCCTGAGATTAATAGCAAGAGTAGCTCTGTTGCCAGTGTAGCTAATGTAATAACCTTAGTATTTGCCTTCTGTAAGCACAATACGGGCTGGTTTCTCACTTAATCCAGGCTTGTAGCACTGCCTCCTGACTTCTCCTACTGCCATGCTCAAAAATGGATTTCTGCCCCTGCCCCCCCCCCCCTTTTTTTTTGCCTTTCTTCTTCCTTAGGGTATTTTACTCCCCTTTGTATAACTCACTTCTTAGGAAAGCCAGCTCTCTTCCTACACTCTTCTTTAGAAAAGGTCACCATTTGGAGAACAAAAAGCTTCAAATAATAAATAAGGAGCTGACACGTAGATTGAAAACCCAAAAGAAATGAATAGACTAGGCACTGGAAATAGCATCCAACAAAAAGCTCATCAGCAAATTCCTAACCTGCTCTAAGCACAGCAGTGCAATCCCCCCAAGCAGTCAGGACTGCTCCAGCTATTAACACACTAAGGGCCAATGGGGGAGGTGGCAAAAAAAAGTCAAATTCCCAGCTGTTCTTCAACCACATTGCCAAGAACTACTTTAAAGATGCATCTCAGGTCCTGCTGGATATCCCAGAGGAACCTGGATGTACCTGCAGCTCTAGATGCCTTCCTTCCTTCCTTTTGCTGGTACCTCAACCTGTGAAAAGGATCTAGGGGATTTGAACTCCATCTTGTGTGTCAAGGAACACAAGACACCAGGATATTATGGCCAGAAAAGAAAACCACGGTTAGTTGCATGTGTTCATGACACCACAAGTGGCACGCACCCATTATGGAAAGACTACTGGTTCCTAATCCTTCTACACAATAGCAAGGAGGGATGCCACCCTGAACTGGAGTGCATGAAGGATCTTCATGCATGGAAGAGTCCACACTAGATCTGTTCGATGACCTTCCGTTATTGCCAAGTGCTACTGTGGACACTCATTACCTTGAAAACCAGATCTTTTAGCGTACATTTGACTGTCTCCCAAACAAAATCATAGGTACATACAAAGTAATACAGCTAAATCACACTGCAAACCTCCCTGGAGTTATAATGATTTGGCACAAGAGGAAGAATGTAACCTCGGCTACAGATAATGGCAGAGAAGATGGAAAGAGTTGCTCCCTTGATCATACTCTTTTCTTTCTTCTTCTAGACCTCAGAGTGACCTTTGCAATTCAAGTCATGCCATGGTTATTAAAATAATAAAAGTACATTTTATTACTTCTACTCCTACTTGTAAGAAACTCAGCCTGAACTCCACCTTAATGTCCAGTTCTCCTTAATATTTCATATCTTACCAAGTTTCTGAGGCATTTCATCCTGCTATATGAAGCTGACCAACCCCCATCTGCTCTCCTACAAGCAAACAGTAGCTTAAATGAGGTTAATATACCTGTCAAACTCTGCTGTGATGAATGATATGTTAATGATGTGCATGGAGTTAAATAATTCACCATCCCAACAATAAGGTGAGTCAGTTCTTGCACCATTCATTTCTGCTTTTCATGGAAGGAACTTGCTGTTCCTGAACGCGCTCTTGTCTAGGTCAAGAGTGGGCGTGTGAGCCCGGAGAAGAGGTAGAAGTAGAAGAATGTAGATTTTCACAGCAATCATTTCAAGTGCCAGGAGAGCCATGTAAATGCAAGACCCACTCATGAGGGGATCAGGTTAGGTGTCTCAAGCATTTTACTCCACAAGGGTGACAATACCGAGATTTCACACACACATGTAAACGCAACAGCTGCTCTGGCAAACATTGCATCCCATATACAGTCAGCTGTCAACTCATATAAGCCAGTGTTACTTCAGCAAAGTAAAACCAAAGAGACTTACAGCTAGCTACCAGAGATCTGTGCCCGCCAATCTTCTAAAGTTTGCTGCCTGAAGGAACAAGCAATTGGTAATCCCACGTTACCAACAGAATTGCATGTCCAAGCTGACTGTGACTATGGAAGTGATGCTACCCTCTGCAACCCAAAAACAGGGCCTGGGGCAGCAGACTGCCCAATTTGCCTGTGCTGCAAGAGGGGAGATAAAATACACAGCCAGAGGATGCTTTCTCCTGGCCTCACAGCCCTCACTGCTGGCAACCAGGAGAGGGGAAACAGGAGCTTCTTTTCCTTAAAAGTCTCAGTGAACAAAATCTCAACCCAAAGAAAGGCCATAAGCAGGGACTGCTTCCTCTCACAAAGTGCTGTGCCACACCACACCTCAACATCCTAAATTAGGTGGTGTTACCTAGACCCAGATCCCTTTTTCCACAATAAGCAGGAGGCAGCATGGCTCGGCGGCTGCCTGCCGCAGACATTTGTTCCACCCACATATTTCTAGTAAAACCTACCAGCACAGCATCCATGCACGCAGCCCCAGAGGAAAGATTGCTGTGGAAGATCAATGTCATAGGAGTCACTTGTACAAAACTGTCTTCCAAAACTCAAAAACAGTTTCCATGTGGATCCTGCTTGGTGTCTTCAGTTAGAAGACAGGAAAGAGTTTACTTCTTTCATGCTCCTCTAAGAATGAGGTAACATCTTTCACACCTAGACACAATTAAGGCATGTGTTCTTATCCCATTCCCACTTGGGTAAAAGCAAATGGAGCTTATTAATATCAGAAAGCCAGCCCAAGAGGTAGACCAACTCTGCAGTATTTGCTAGCGTCAGGAGACATGAAAAATTTACATCCTTTGAAACTGGGTCACACATTGCTCTGCCACAACAAAAATTAGCTCATCTGTCCAAAAGGCATATAATGCTCATGAGGTCTGAAGTTGTTTACTTCTGCTCCAAGGGAGAATTAGGGTCTTGATTCTGCTGTGATGAAGGCCATAAAGTGGTCTCCAGCATGGTTTTAATACATGGACTATTATAGCACAGGGCTTATGATTGTTTACATTTTTGCCTTCCAGTGACCACAGAAAAGCAAAGCATCTGGTGCCCAGGGAACAGCACTACTGATTCAATGTGGCAGTGGGTCAGCAGAGGTGAGACAGAACAGCACTGAAAACCACTCTTTTTACATGACCCTTTGCAAAAATCTCAGACATCCACAGCCCACAGTAAGCACGCTTTTGTTGGTCTACAACATCAGCTTTATCCCATTTACTGGAACAATAAATCCTGTCAGAAGAGGATGCCAGCTACCCTCAGAGAGAGCTTCAGCGTAATCTTTAGATACCTTTGCCCTTCCAGTTCATGGAGGAGAACTGAGTTCCAAAGTCCCTAGAAAGTCTGTAGTCAAAGATAGCAAATGAGGCTGTTCGACTCTGTGGCTAGTGTCCCCATTCTCAAAATGGGAAGTTTCACCAAATCTAACCAAAATGCAAACAGCTAATCTCCACAGTTTTCCTGGGCTCTGCAGACCCTATGGATGGCTATTCTGTGGTGGTAGTGCATAATAGTCACTGCTTTCCAATCCAGAGACAGCTGTTTCTTCAGCTGGACAGAATAAGTTATTGTCCTGGTTTCAGCTGAGATAGAGTTAATTTTCTTTATAGTGGCTGGTATGGGGCTATGTTTTGTATTTGTGCTGAAAACAGTGTTGATAATACAGGGATGTTTCCGTTATTGCTGCACTGGTCAAGGACTTTTCAGGTTCCCATGCTCTGCCAGGTGCAGAAGAAGCTGGGAGGGGGCACAGCCAGGACAGTTGATCCAAACTGGCCAAAGGGCTATTCCATACCATATGACATCATGCTCAGTATATAAACTGGGGAAGAAGAAGGAAGGGGGGGACGTTCGGAGCGATGCCATTTGTCTTTCCAAGTCACCGTTACGCGTGATGGAGCCCCGCTTTCCTGGAGATGGCTGAACACCTGCCTGACCATGGGAAGGAGTGAATGAATTCCTTGGTTTGCTTTGCTTGTATGTGTGGCTTTTGCTTTACCTATTAAACTGTCTTTATCTCAACCCACGAGTTTTCTCACTTTTACCCTTCTGATTCTCTCCCCCATCCCACCGAGGGGGAGTGAGCGAGCGGCTGGGTGGTGCTTAGCTGCCGGCTGGGGCTAAACCACAGCAGTTATTATTCTTCACAACACAGAAGGAATATAAACTCAGCCACCTTGGAGAGATGGGCTCCAAAAAGGTCAAAGTAAATTACTCTATGATAATAATTACTTCATCAATAATTAAAAGTGATAATAATCACATTTTGGGATGAGCCAAAGGAATACTTTAAACACCATCAGTGCATCAGGCACAAGGAGAGGGGATTATACAAAGCAGACAAAATGCAGACCTAAATTTATTATCCCAGCCTAAACTCCTCTTTGGGCTCAGAGGAAAGACAACAGAAAAAACAATGTCTGTCCTTTTTTTGTTGTTGTTGTGAAGGGAGCTCTTCTCTAAGTCACCAAGTCCCCAAAAGAAACTCTGATATCTGAAACCTTCATGGATAGCAGATCTTTAGGACACTAGTTCTGTAGCACCAAGGTGAACGATATTTTTCTCAAATGTGGACCCACCAAACAAATTATATAGGTCATACTACACCAAAGGAAAAAAGGGCAAGAGTGGCGGGGGGTCCCCCGCCCTTTTTTAGAAGGCTCTAATATGCCACTTTAAGGGCCAATCTAAACAGCTTCTCCAGCTCAGGGTCATCAGCACATGGAGCTCACCACCCACATGCAGTACTTCATGCCATGTCTCAATACAGGCGATTCTGCACAGGTTTGTCAATGGAGGGGCAGTGGTGGGGTGCTGGAAGGCAAAATGTGAGACAATGTATGGGGCTGAAAAGAGGAAAACATTTTCAAGGGGTAAGGGGGTTTTTTATTATTATTTTTATTTTAAGTGATTACAAACCATTAAAATGGAAGAGATGACAATGTGAAAAGCACCAAATGCTAATATAATGTCCCACAAATCTGATCCATTCCAGCTGATATGGCAACCATTCAAAGCCCAGAAAAAAAGATAACCAGGTGTTGCCTTCTTTAGTGACATAATGAGCTTATTAGCTCAAAGCTAGACCCCCTGGTGCAGATAAATAACTGCTGGAGCTAGGTCTGTTAACACATGTGTTTGCAGTTTCACATCTGCCTTCTGGGAAGATGGTATCTAATATTTGAAACACTGTAGTTATTTCTACTCTGACTGAAGGAGGAATGCCTGATCTGTCTGAGAACACCGATTTGAGCATTTCATGACCTTCTGTCATCATCGTATCTGGATTCCTCCTAGATATGTTAATACACTTATTCTCAACTGTTCCAGGTGTCCTGAAAAGCATGTTCATTCCTAGTTTACCAGTGAGGAGCTGAAGTATTCAAAGACCCACAGGATAGAGTCTGAGAGGACTGAAATTGCTACCCGCTACTCTCTTCTGTAAATGCCAAGTCCCTTTTGAACACCTGCCCTAATGTAACATAGGAAGTCTGCAGCCAAATCAGGACCTCAAGTCACATCTCCTGAATCCCACAGGATAACTTCTGAACACTGCTCAAGTACAGTCGTCAGGTTTTGGACTGACTGGGTTTCACCTCACATCCCTCAGTACCTCTTCAACACACATCTCCAAGTCATCAAGCCCTTCACCTTCCCAGATGCATCCATGGTGGCTAATACTACTGGCTCTTGCTGGTGCCAGCCACCAGCGCAGACTATGCCAGGCCTCCTGACTGAGGTGATAGGGGTATTTCTGTGCCATGACTTGTCAAGTCATCTTTTTTCTTTATTAACAGGGAGAATGTTTTCTGGGCAGAGCCCCCTCTGAATCCAGGATCCAGCTCTGCAAGCTGCCAAGTAGGTGCTGAGTGCTTCCCAGTTCCCTGCAGAAGCGAGACCAGCAAAAGGCATTTATGCACTCCTTTCCTCAAGAACTTTGCCCATTAATAATGCACAGCTTGCAGGCTTTTGGCACAATGCCACAAATATGGCCTCAAGCACTCTGCTAGCAGAGTAAGCATCTACTAACAGCCAATACATCAGCTGCAGCTCAGAATTGTCCAGCAGCTTTACATCTTCACTTTGCATTTTAATGTTGTATAGCTAAAACAATAACACTGCCTTTGAAGACAGAGGACAGTTCAGAATCCAAGACTTGCAAATCTCAGCTGCTCTTCAGTCTCCAGCGCCAGCTTTAAGAGAGTCCAGTAAGCCATCCCCCCAGAGAACCTAATGCAAGGAAAAATACTTGCTGGTATTGGCAGTTCAATCTGCAGCATTTTTGCTAAGGAGTAGAAGAACTAGAAAGTTAGCTACAAGGGGTTTTCAGAAACTTTGTCTTTCAATTCTCTTTTGGATATTAAGTTTAAAGACTCTCACAGTGTCTAGATCATTTCACTTATTTCTTGTGAGTGCTGAGTTCCTCCCCAAGCATACAGACTGATGCCCCAGAACACAGCAAGAGGGGCTGGAGGAAAGTATTTTGGAGCGATTGGTTCCCCTTGTGTGATCAGAGCTAAGCACAAGTGGACAGATTCTAGGCTGTACCTTTGGGAGTAATTGCTCACACAGAAATAGCACTTCAAGGTCCAAACAGGATCAGACCTATGGATTGTCAGGTCTTTTGCAAGAACATTGCCAAACTCTGCCCCCAGAAGGTCTTACAACCTGAGAAAAAATGATGGACAATATTATCTCTATTTTACAGGTGGAGAAATAAGCTGCAGAGACACCATGGGCTGTCTGCAAAGGGAAACCTATTGGTGCAAGAAATGCATTCTTCAATAAGTGTAGCAACACCCCACAGGAACAACCTTAGTCTGGAATCGTTGTGTCCAGTGAAGGTGTTTTCCCAAATACTGCAGCTTCTTTGCACACCACCTCTGCTTTATACCAAACAACTTTCCTGGGGCCTGAGATACCAGGTTCACACAGCTCCAACTCCTATTTGAGCACTTGGCAGCCACGGAAATTATGCTGGCATTAGGCACCTAAATCCCCTTGAGGATTTGAACCTACTGTCTTGCTCTGTGGCACAAAAGAATTCTTGGCAAAACCAGGATTTAGAGGAAAATCTTCTTTATCTCCCCTTAATGAAACTGGTCCTGCAACCCAATAAAAAGTTGATCCTTCCTCTATATCACTTGTATTGCAGTTCCTTTCCAAATAGTAGCACTCAGACTGACCATCTCTTACCATTTATAGCAATTCTGAGCAGACAAGCAGGTCCTTCTGATACCTGGTACTGGTATTACACTCCTAAAGCACCCCAACAACCCAGATTTCACAACCCTCAGCACTTCACAGCCTTCAGCAAACTCTAACTGACCCACTCTCTAGACAATTTGAAACTATATTCGAATGCACCCACCAACTTGTAAGGTCAGGAATCTCTTAGTCTCCTGTTTCTCCTTCTCTTGAGGTGCAGAGGTACAGTGTTACAAAGCTTTGGCACTCTAAGAGCTTGGTAGAGCAAAGACTATGCCATCTAACTGAAGTTTGCTTCTTTGTTTTGACATGGTACAAATAATTGTCCATGTTGAAGTCTGACCAGTACCACGAGCCCACTGCTAACAACCACGGCACATTTCACGTCTGCTGATGTGAGACGTTAAGGCCAGCCAAGTAACAACAGATAGCCCTCTTAGTCTTTTGGAGTTTAAAAGGATACCTAACAGTACATCAGTGCCACAAGAGTCGCACAGTAAGCACAGCGTTCGCCATAATACACAGGATTTCAGCTAGGTCTATTTGTGTGTTAAGACCACAGCCAAGTCACAGGAGCTAAACCACAGTCTAGACATCAGATCCAAAAGAGCATATCTTCAGCATTCAAAACTCACTGCTGACTTCAAAATGGAAGTCTCCCTCTCCTAATTGCCACCACTTTCTTGTGCTTTAATCTAGCACTTCCTCACCACCCTCATAGAAAATAATTAGCCTGAACCCAGCTTAACACACAGAATCAAACTGGGAACTTCTCAACTTTGACATCAGTAGCTCTATGCTAAATTGGAGGGGCCTGATTGTACAAAGCAACTTTACCACCTGTGGGCATGTCATTATCACAACAACACACAGCATGCCAAGTGCACGAGCAAATGCTGACTCGATGTCTGATGGTTTTCTCTCATATGCAATCAGCCGCTTTTGCTCACAGGACCGCAGCAAGCATACACACAAATTCAATGCCCAACTGCACTGGGTGTTCGGGAAATCACGTCTGGGTGAAGATCCCAGCAGAAATCCAACCCTCTACCCACTTCTGATGCCACTGCCTCATGCATTAGTGAAAGGTGACCCCATTAAATGGCCAGTATATTCAGAACAAGTCTAGGCTTTAAAAAGAGCTGGTTAATTTTACTGTCAATAACTGCAGCAGCTAAGATAACAGGAATCAGATCTCATGCTTCAGAATGCAAATTAACTACCTTCAGGGTTAGAAAGATACCTACTTCTTTGCCCCTGAATATCACTGAAAAACTAGCACAGAGGATTATATGACTCAAACATAACACCCGTTTATTGCTCAGTGCCCTAAGAAGGATACTGCATTGAACAGGTAAAGTGATCCAGTACAGCCAAATCTCTGCCACAACTTATTAACATCAACTTTTACTTCCTACTCTCCCACTGTCTTCATCCTCCTCTGTAACATGATTTTGTTCTGCAGAAGGTCAAATTTCATTTTCCTAGCTGCTCTCCAGCAAATGCATGCAGAATTACCTAAGGGCACTCCAAACCTTCAAACACATTTTGATAATTTTTTTGTTTTAATTGGGTCAGCTATCTATTATCAACATTAACACTGAGAGAATATTGAAAACTACAGCAAACACTGATTAGCTGCTGTTTGGGTCCTTAATTCCCTAGAAATAGGCAATAGAGCAGGCATTTCCTCCACACACAGCCTCCCTGCTGTGCCCCAATGCAACAGAAGAGCCAGGCAAAGGGAAATTAAGCAATTAATTGGTTCTTTAAAAAAAAAAAAAAAAAAGGTAGTTGAGTAAATCTTTTACTACATGGGAAAATTAATAGCAGTAGCCAAAAGACAGGCACAAGGGAAGAAGCATCCACTCCCTCCTGAAGCTGTCTGTTGCCCTCTGCCATTCTCTAGGTCGGCTCCCTACACAGCTCGGTCAATGCTCCTCGCTCAAGCTCTTCTGCCCTCACCCATTGCCAGCCTTGAGCTCCACAGCAGTTGAGCCGGGACTGTACACATCCCTCTCCCATGCACCTGGAGAAGAGATACAGCCTGGCACAGTTTTCCTGGTTTTATTGCCCAAGTCGTTGGTAAAACGTGAAAGATATGTCCTGCCTTGCAAGACTCCTAAGAATTGCTAGTTTGTGGAGTGCTTGCACACTGCAATAAGGGAGCAAAGCAACTATTGCTAATAAACACAAGTGCAGCCTACTTGATGGGCACAAATATGAGATTCGGTCAGCTCAGACTGCACTAGAGAGATGTCATGCATTATCAGCTGGTTTTCCTCTATAGGGGGGGACACTATGCTGTCCTGGTATCATGTTAATTAGTGCAATTAGTGCTAATGCTATTGGGAAAAATCTGTTTCCAGCCACAGAAAGAGTGGAGGACAGCTAAGGCAACATAGCTAAGAGGACAAGCCCAAGGATGCTCTCCTGTTGTCTCCTCAAACTTAAAGCAGTAACCAAGGTAAAACAGTCGATGCCAAACCCCTTAAGTCAGACATGAAAATGTCACAATGTGCAGGGCTGGTGAAGTACTGACACAATTTACCCTGGAGCAACACACACACCCATGGAAGAATCTAAGAGAACGCTAGAGATGTTTATCTGGGAGAGTTTGAAGGAAACCGAGCATACCTCAACAGATCAGCTCCCCAAATGCTCTTTTCTGTAATTCTCAGATCAGGAAATCTGGCAGTTTGCCCCATTTCTGATCTTTCACTGATCTGTGCATATACCAGTAAGACACTTAATTTTTCTGTCACAGAGTCTCCTCATCTGTAACATAGTGATCATGACACATACCAGCTGGTCTTGGAAACCTGTAGAGAGATAGAAAGCACAAGGCAGGAGCCAGGCTACAATATTTTTACTGCTACTGGGGTAACAGAGACATTGGCAGTTATTTGGAAGCAAGTTTAGACATGAAAATGAGGACAATAATGAATGTTTCACAGCTCTCTTTTTGAGACTAGTTTTCAGTTCCGGCCCAAACTATCAGTCTGAGCCCAAACAAGTCACTAAATATGACCTGGTTCCTAGTGAAATGGAGATATCCATTCCTGACCCCACTGGTATATTGGAAGGGTGAAAGCCCACTGTGCAACCACAAAGCCAAAAAAACACTCAGAGCAACAGACTGCAGCCAGGATATGAGTAAAAGCATCCCCCAACCTAGGCCACCTTTAGCACGTGGAGGGGTTCTAACCAACAAGCTTCTAGATTTGTATAATGCTCACTCAAGGGGAAGAACTGCTCACACTGTCCCCCTTTCACCATGACCACACTGCTGGGGGACATGGGTGCCGTGCAGCTCTTGTCACTGCCAACAATGTGAGAAACACGAAGTTCGGAAAGGTGGAGAGGAGACGAGAACCCTGCAGTCGAACCAGCTGTTATGACTAACTACAAAAAATGGCAGCATGAGATTGCTCTCACCTTAATAAAGCCCTTCTGATCCCATTTGCTCACTGCCATCAAAACAACCATACTCCCACATTGTGCAACTTCCTCCCCTCCCGCATCTTCACCACACACAGCCTGCTAGTATCCACACAGAAATCGCTGTGCATTCATAGGTCAGACATTGCTGCAAGTCAGTAATAATGCAGAGCACTTCCAATTATGCAAAGAAAACGACACTGAAACTTCTTTTCGAAGACATCAGAGCATGAGTCTGAATTAAGATTATTTCCGTTGCTTAATAACAATGACAAATCCAACTTCCCCCCAGAAACGTATTTAGATGCATACAAAAAGGGATAGAAGGAAGGGATGATGAGTCTTCAGTATTAGCTCATCAGCCACAGAAAAAGTGTTCTGAGGGCTTTCTTGGAGCACTTCCCTTCAGTGATAAGAAAACACAGATAGAAATCAGCAAGTGGAAAAGCTCTCAGTACCACCAGCAGTGCTACTTGGCCCTTTATACACAGACCAAAACTGAACCAACTAGGAGGATTAGACACAAAAGAGGTTTCTTTTACTGGAAGGACCAGCTTCTTTTACCAGAAGTGTGTGCAAGTGGCACCTCTTGTCAGGCCAGGACAGGCTGTCCTAAGCTTAGAGTCCAGCTCTCCTACCACCTTCCTGTGATAACAGCTCTCAACAGAAAGGAATTAAAGTGTATCTACACCTATAAATTCTCAGCTTACAAAAGCCCTAAAACTCAGCAGTTCCCATTGAAAGCATTCTTTGTGCTGCTTGACACACAGACACCTTTCAGGTGCTGGACAAGTTCCCCCATCCACTGATCTGCCAGTGGCCCGCCTTGGCCTGTATGCTAAGACAGTAAAAGCTGGAGACCATGAGTGAAGAAGTGAGCAGGTCATCCCTCTCCATCTACCACCCAGCAGTGCAGTGAGAGGGGGCAGAAAGAGGTCTCCATGATTTTCCATGAGAACTCCAAAGGGGGTGGCAGGAAGGCAGGACACCAAGGCACGACAGCAGGAGCCAGCTCACCCGTCCTCCACCGCTTGCAGGTCTGGGATGAGCCCGAGGCCAAGGGTCCTTTGGTGATCTGTTAGAACACAGCTTTGAGTGCTTCCTCCTACAGCTCCTTATCTCCTGTTCTACCTTTAAATAAGTCTCATCAGATCATTCAAAGAAAAAAAAAGCGGAAGCAACTCAGTCCAGTAGCTTTGGATAGGATGAGTTCAGCACCTCATTCTCACGCTGTACGGCTAGAGTTACCATCAGTCTGACACAGTTTATTGCTGTGCTCCCTCCTGTATGGTGCACTGCAGCTAATTGGCGGTTACTCAGCATCTATTCCTCCTACTACTTGTCACCAAGGAGAATGGCAGCTGGGATTTGGCACAACACTTCACCATACTTCAGTACACCCAAGTATCCTGATGAATTGAGCCCACTATTGTTCGCATCAGATACTTATGAAATGAAATTTTTTTTCTCTCACCTTCAGTGTTGATATCAAAATTAATAAGCAGAGGTGTTTTGCTTTTTAGGTGGTAAATCAGAGAACAAAATGCATAGGTCCAATGATTGCCATGCTGTCAGAGGATTATTCATATATCTGGACAATCACATGTGCAGGAATAAAATGCTGGTGATAGAACTGCAATTTCTTCCAAGCTCTGGTGCCAGCAGACATGATATTCTATTTTTTTTGTCCATTGTTACTAGAATGAAACCACCCATGAAATTAGGGAAACCAACCAGAACTCAAAGCTGGGAGGCATTCACCTCAGCTAAACTACACCACCTCTTCTGCTCCTTCTCCAAACTACACAAAATTCCAGGCTCCAGAACAAATCCTAACTATATGAACAAAACCGCAGAAGAACTAGCCTGCATAAAGATCAGAAAGAGAAACAGCAAGCTTCATTCTAGTGGGTTCAGAAGCTTTAGGGAGCAAAGTCCACTGGGATTCCAGACCTGAAATCCTGTGCTGGAATGGCAGCTGGAAGTCTCTTGCCAGTGCTACCAGCCAAAGCTTTCAAACTCCTTTAGCTCAGGGGGAGGAGAGGAGAGGGAAAAAAAATATTTAATGAAATTAATATTAATTTTCACTACAAAAATATTTTCCATTAAGTTTTCATAGCCTATTAAAATTTTTTGCTTTTGAGAAGTGAAAGAAAGCTAAAGTATTTCCTAATTGCTTCAAACTCTGCTCACTTTTTAAATGGATTTATTTTCTAAATACTTTTCAAAAATGGAAGCTGTTTTCAAAACTGAAACTGCCATCACAAAACATTTGCATTTTGATAAAAATGTTACCTTCCTCCCCCAACTGAAACACTTCATTCAGCTTTCTGGTTTGAATATTGTAGGATACAAATGAAAAAAAAAAATTAATTGCCATTTAGAAACTGCCTTCTGCTGACCCACATTATTCATAACACTGTTGGTTTCTCTTTGTTTCAGCTTTCACCTGTTACAAATAATCTACAGATTCATTCCTCTCTTTGGGCTTATCCTTTATCAGTGCTCAAGAAACCCTTCTGAGGCCAGGCTTCCTGAGCAGGCTATAACAATAGCCTTTAGGTGCTGAGATCCACTCTCAACAGCGCAGACTGGCCTTTCCAAGCTGCTGCATTGCTGACACTTTGCAAATGTTATCTCCAGTGCTGTGCAGCACCGGGTGGCGGGGCAGGCGTGATGGAGCATTAATAGAGAGCACGCACATGCACACAAGAAGGAAAAAAAAAAAAAAATCAATCACTTGCAGCAGAGATTAATAAGGGAGGTGGGATTATAAAATGCCAGAACTGCTGACAGCTGAAGTGCTGAGGAATATCTGCAAACCTCTGCAACTCCTGCCCATGATAACTTCCTTGGAGTATCCACCAGTAGCAGCTCAGCTACTGATGCCAGGCACCGTCACTGCCCTGTTCTCCAACACGGGAAAAACACAAGCCACACAACCATACACGGGAAAGTTTCACAGATACAGAGTGTTTCTGTATCATTGCTCCTCTCTTGCCACTTCTCTCTCATATCGCACTGACTGGATGTACTGCCTGACCGCCTGCTGCTCTTCTATTCATTCTGTTCTCACTCCACCCTTAATTTTACCTCCAAATATTAAATTTTCATTATTACTGGCCTCCTTTAACCCCACTGGAGCATGGAAAAGGGTAGGTGGGTGGTTGAATCCTTTAGAGAGCATTACTAATGTCAAGAGAGGGAGGTACCAAGTACTGACCTTGGACAGTCAGCTTTATCTCTGTGGATATGGCATTATCCAAAGAAGAACAATTTGGTGTTAAATTCTCCAAACTAACAGCTAATGACAGTCTGTGCAAGTAAAAATATGTAGGAGAAATCCAGACTTCAGCAGTAAGTGCAGATACTCTTGGGTTGAGAACTCAGTTTCCTGAAAACCAATGTATTTGTTATTTTTAAGTAAACCAAATACAATATTAAAATCTATGCAACCATATTTTTAGCCATTACAGTCAGTCATAGCTGGATGCTAATGCTGATTTAACTACAGGCCATTGGTGCTGGTCCCTGAATTAATTTAATTATATTAGCCCTAAAGTTCTGCTGCGTTTTCTTGACATCCCGTAAAAAGGACCCCTTTCCTGCAAGCCAAAACAGGTTACAGTGCTGGCAATTCCCCCGACTGAAGTCAAGGCAGGCTCCCAGTGGCATTACCAAGGTTTGTACTATGCTCTGCCCATTCTGCAGGTAGAGAACGAGTCGTAGGGCTGGTAGTTTGCTACCTCCATAGCTAAAGGTTTTTTCAAGCAGGTAAAACACGTGTATAGCTGCCTGCTGCAAGCACTGCTTCAGATGACCGGGGCTATAAATCATCACCGTTTTGATGATACAGTAGGTGATCATCCCTTATAGGAGGTGGTTTAGGGCTTGAGCACACAACTTACTCCAATTCCCTCCGCACTTGGTCACCCCAGTACTGCCTGCCCCCTTCCACAGGCATGAGAGTTTGAAGTGAACCAACTGCTTCTCTGGGCAGGAAATTTCAGCCCACAGGAGGAACCTGCTCACACACAGAAGTGGCTGCTAGAGCCAGGCAGCACACTGTGCCTGGAGCCACTCGCCTCCTGGGACCCCATACCCACACTTAACTAAAGCTACCTGCTTTCAGTATCAGTACCAGTAAGAGTAGCTTTAAGTACCAAAGGATCTCCCACTACCCCTGGACATGGACAGCAGGAGGTCAACAAGCCCCTGATCGCACCACTCAAGACAAAACCTCCTGATATCCCATCACAGGAGTACAAATATCCAAGGGAGGGTGGGGACACAATACAGCAACAGCAGCACCTATCTCATGCAATATACAGTACACATCTGGACTTAGGCACATGAGAAGGTAAACGCTGCCTCTCAGTTCTAGACCCTCTAACCAGCTCAAGAACAGCCCTGCTCTGAACCCTGCTAGTAGAGGTTACTTGTCTCCAGCTCCCAGGTAAAGTCCTGACTAGTTTTCTAGTCACCTGGAGAGAAAGTATCACCACAGACCTGCAAGTCTCCCTGGCTTTCTTGCATTCCAGGTATCACCAGCAGTGACAAGAAGCCAGGACAACGTGCTCCTTGGCTTAACTCACCACTGACAGTGCTCTGGCCACAGTGCCAAGATCCCAGCTATGTATCAAATCACCACATCCTGCCCACTCCTTGCAGGGGCTTACACACGGGGAAACCTGCAAGAATCTGCTGCTCCGACCTGGGGCACAAACCTCTCTCCATCCATGGCAGAGGCAGCAGGGCAGGCAGCACTGAGGAGCAGCAGGACACAGGGTGCTTCGAGAGGCAAGCACCCACCATCAGAGCCGCATGATCTCACATGCCTGCTCTTCACATTTAGCCAGCCAATTACAGCTGACTAGGAACAGTAGGGTCTTGGATTAATGACAATCGAGGTCTGGAACAGAGAAAGGCCTGCAGGGAAAACAGCAGGGAGGTATACGGACACTTGTTGCCTTTTGAGTTACCAGGATCCCCTGGAGAGAAGCATGGCTCTCAGAGGAAATGGGCACGTAACACCTGTGGAGCAAGCTGGGCATTCCTCCTGCTTACAGATCTACGGCATTATACTGAAAGGTGGAGTTTCCTCTTGGGTACAACCCGTTGTAAAAGTTCTGCTGTTGCAATGTCCATTTTTTTTCTGTTCATTTACTGAGAAATGCTTCTAGTTGTGGTCCTTCTATAAACTGGGGGTAAAGGATGCACAAGGGAAATATTTTCCTTCAAAACCTTATTTTGCCTTCAACCAAGGTGGGTGGCTGTACAGGAGAGAGGTTAGAGATCTAGAGGGAAGTCTGCTCCAGACAAAGGGACTGAATCCTGGGTGTGGAAACAAGATCTCTTTCTTCAATTGAGATAAAAGAAAAAAAAAATTATTTATCACTCAAAAAAAGGTCAGCATTAGCTCTTCAGGCAAAGCTGCAGGTGCTATTTCCATACGCTTCATGTACCCTGAACTCCGGCTCTGGAAGCTTTCAACCTTTTGTATGAGAGCAAAGACAAACCATGAATATTTCATGTGTTGCCTTCCCTTACTTGCAAGTTCCTTGGAAAATATTAAAGTACAAGCTTAATAATGTCATCATTTACTTGTCATCTCCCACCTGCTCTTTGCAAAGAAAAGAAGAAAGGAATACCTGGGCTTCCATCCAAAGTCAATGCAAACACTGTGCCCTATTCCTTAAAAGACAAATCGAAGGTTCTTCCGCAGAGAGGTGGGCTAATAATGCAAATGCACCAGATCATCTTCTAGATGTCCAAGAAAGTTTTTCCAATTATCATTCTATTCTGAATGGAAGATACTTTTATGTTATCAACAGGTAGAGCTATTTCGATCTTCATCACCATCTCCTGAAGCAAGCACCTGCTCCCTATGTTTCTAGGAATACTTTTCACCCCAAAACACCTTGAAAGTAGTCGAGGCTGACATACAGAATTATCCAAAAGCACCACTTACACCTTTCACAGGTTGAAATACAACCTGTTCTGGAGTGAAATGCAGCACCTGTTTACACAGAAGAGTTGCACATGCACACAGTAACTGTATGATCAGGTGAAAACTCTTGGAGGGCTGGACCATTGCCATTTAAATTTATCCTAGAAAAATATGGTGCCCAAAAACCTACAAAAAGTGTCCCACAACTTTTGTCTAGCAACACACAAATGGCAGGGACCTCCTGTGTGCCATAGTCTTCCAAAAGTATCATCAGCAACTACCTCCCATTAATAAAATGCTCCATTTCCTTCATGGTACCTCTGAGAAGGCCATTACACAGCCTCACTGCTCTGCACAGAAGGCTTTTTCCCGTTTTACCTTCAGCTCATTCACTAACAGCTAACAGCTGATTGTTCCTGAACAAACACTGCCCTCTGTTTTCAATAGCTCTTCTCCCTCCCTAGTATTTGACCTTATATATGCATGACCTTAATGCATTTATAGAGAACAAGCACTTCCTATATCTGTTATCCTTTCCACCAGTTTTACAAGCTTTTAGTCTCCTCTCATGAGAGGGGATTTCTTTCCCCCAGTCATCTTAGTAGCCCTTCTCTGCCCATCTTGTTCCATTTTCAAGTCTTCTTCCTTGAACATGGCTGACAAGAATTATACGTCATTTTCTAGTGCTTATAAATTATTGACAGGGGTTAGTTTTGCAAAAGGCACAAATGGGAACAGACTTGCTCAAGCATTCAACACTAGCAAAGATACCCCCTTACCTGTGCTAAGGATTACATACAGCTACGGGGATGCTTGAATGCGGCTGGTAAGCAGACACTGACAGCAACACAGGACTGGCCAAGGCATGAAAGTGCTAACATTAGTCTGGCTACAGACCACTACATAGGAAAACAAATCATCAAAACCAGTGACGGCAAGATAAGTTTTCTCCTTCCCCATGCATACACACACACACTGAATACCATAAAGCACTTTCAGTCCCCAGGCAGGATTTTTGAAATACAAAAATACCTGACAAGAGGAAGAGGCTGGACCAGACCTCAAACAAAGTCACATGCCTATATCCCTGGGTTTCATCTGGAAGCAAGTCTTGCCAAATTGATTACTACCATTTGCTACAGTGGCTCAACCACACCTGCACCCTGAGTCACTCAGGATGTATCACTGATCTCAGAGATGCTGAACACCCTGAGCTCCAGCAGAACTGTAGCCCTTTCCAGGCATTGCTTTGCCCCAGTGTCAGAGTAGACCATGTCAGCTTCCCATCTCGTACACTCTGGTTACAACAACCTGTTACTAATGAAAGAGAAACCTGTTTCTCTGAGTGCTGTCATGGCTTTACAACCCAAACTCAGGTTCTTCAGCTGCTTCAGGAATAAATGAGATAGAGTCCCAACTAAGAAGATGTAATAAAGAACTAATGTAACTTGTAAGCTCAAATCTCTCTCTGTAACCCAGACAACAGTATCAATATTCAGCAAGGACAATTCAATAGACGGAAAGCTCAGATGCACTCCAGAGACTTGTCCCAAGAGTCAGACTTCTCTGAGAGTAAACGATTGCAATGACTTTCCACCAACATAGTTTAAGACAGGGGAAATCTCTTTAGAAATCAGTGATTTAAAGCAAAATATGCCTTGCAGCCCTGTCCCTCCCACTTGCTTTCCCTTTCCAGACACTTCCCAAAGTAAAAGGATGAGAAGAAAATTTTGTTCTGAAACAGATAATATCCAACATGTATAAAATATACCCTTACGTATATACACACACAAACTTGGTTAAAAATAAAAGTTCAAATTCCAGATCAGAAAAGTCTCAAAAAAAGGAAAGGTGAAAAGAAAGAAAAAATAGCCCTAAAACAAAAAGGGGGAAAGGAGCTCACTTCTAAAGAAAATTAAGTATTTGACAAGGAACCTGCAGAATTTGAGGTGCAATAGTCAAATTGTCCCAAGCACATCACAGGGCCCAATAGAGCAAAACTTTTTGGTCTCTGCTGATGTTTCAAAGTTCAGTAGATCCTGGCAACTCACTGTTTTCTTGCAAATGAGGTGACTATCACAGCAACTGCAGCCAGCTGGCTGGGAGTACAGAGATTCAGTATTCTTGGGGGTCTTTTAAGTTTTAAAAATTCAGCATCCCAGTAGAGTAAATGAATACAGGCCTTGCCAGGTGGCTGATGGCTTCACTTGATTTGCCAATTTTCCCTATTTTCCATAATGCATCACAGGTTCTTTGCTAGCCCTCAGTAACACGAAATGGGAGCACCTTACCCCCCTCTAACACAGCCTTTCCTGTAGCACTAGTGGAAACTTGGAAATGCAACCGTACCCTCTTCACAAATATAAGCGCTGCGAGTATCTGCCAAGGAGGCATCTCACTGTCCAGCACTACGCACTGCCTTAAGCTAAGCATCCTTGGGTTTGTACATACTTCACAGATAGGGCAGAAAGGGGACATCAAAGGGAGCCACAAAAAAACAGAACACAGACTTGGGGTCTAAGGTAGCAACTTCCGCACTCAGGTTGTGTTTCCTCGGCAGAGGTTGCTAAAGGCATTTCCACATCCCTACAAAAGACAAAGCAAGGGGAAGACTTGGACTTGGTGCACCTTCACATTCACACACCAGGCTTAGTTTGACACAAGCAAAGCCAGCAGGAGCTGACATTGGTGCTGAAGGAACCCATCCCTCTTTGGGCTATATTTCATGAGCTGCAACTTGTCTTTTACCAATACTGCTGTGTGAGCAACCACACAGGAAAACAGACTAGGAAATTGCCCCAGAGGAATAACGAGCTTTGTTCAGTGGCATCAGTCCTGTTCACCTCAGGACCGCACAGAGACTTTTGTGGGAGCAAGGCAGGGGATGGGTTGGGGATTACAAGGAAGCAGCCAGGAGATGGAGGAATAACAGGATCACCTGCTTTGGATGCTAGAGCAACTTTCTGTCACCAGTTCCTCCCCTCCTGCCAACCCAACTCCTGCCATTTAGTCTCCATCTCCTTCAATGCACCCCCAGCAACCTTATCCTTCTCCTTCTGCCTCCTTGCACTCTACCAGCTCTTACACACTTGCGTCCATCTCCTTACACAGTGTTCACACCTACGCTGTTGCCTCCTCACCTCCTTTTTCCCAGGCTGCCAACATACCTCATCCCAGCTCCCTTCTGCATCTGGTGCCAATCACAGCTCCTGATCCCGTGCAGTTTATAAACCTGGTCTCAGCACATGTACCTATCCTTTCTAATACCAGTGATCTAGGGTTAGACGGGCCTTTGGTCTGGATCAGTGGGGCTGTTACATGACATTTTTAGACTCTAGTAGCCCATCTCTCTTTACTCAACACATATGCTTTAACAGTGGGTCTCCCATCCTTAGCTTCACAGAGGAAATCAAGACACTGTTCATCCTTCTGATAGCTAAAAGAGTTGCAGAGGAAGAGGACAGAAAAAGCTGTAAGTATGAAGTTTGTGGAAAATGACCACGTGTATAAAATAACCTGCATTACTGGTAGTTTTAAGGATAGGCCAGCCTAATGGCTAGAGGTTGCATTTTGAATGAAGACTCTGAAAGAAAGGTTGTGGCTACCCAGTGAGCAAGATGGGCTTTATGGGCACACACTGAGATAATGCCCAGTCATAAAGCAGGGCCTCGCTTGGACCAGCCTCCATATAAAAACAGTCCAAGAGAAAGCACCTATCCCACCATCTCAACAGCTTTTAATTGGGGCAGGGAACTGTCCCTCAGTTTTGCCCCTCAATGGTGTAATTCGACTGAGGATTTTTGGTGGCCAAATTCCCACTGTCTTTCTGACTGCTGAGAATAATAAAGAAAACACCACCTCACCCCTACAGGCTCCAAGCTCCTGTCCCCCAGACCAGAGCACAGAGTGTAGCCCACATCCCACACGGGCTATCTACTGGCACAGCGCAGCCCCAGAAAGCCACACAAGCCTTCCTCATCCCATTAAAATGCCACTGCCACACTACAGCATTACATACAGATCTAAAGCATCATGCTCCTGGGCCTGTACCAATTTAGAATAAAGAAGAAACTTCCCTGCAGCATGTATTACCACACAGATGCCAAGCATTTTTCTGAAGCATCTGGTATTTGTCACAAAGTATGGGACCGCACACTTCATTCTTCTGATCCCCCACCACGGTGCCCATCTTGATGCCTTATACTGTCCAAGCCATGAATCACTAAAAGGTGACAGGGGATGTTCTTATGAGCATTAGCAGAGCATGGCTTTGCCTCCAGGAGAGGGCACCAGCGGTATATCCTCACTAGCCAGGAAACTGCATTCTCCCATCCATGCCTGCAATAAACGGCTCAGCAACAGAAAAGTACCCGGGCGACAACGCTGCTTATGATAAATTAGGTGAGCAGAATCCATCTTCTTCCTACAGCTCTATTAGCTCTGCAGAGCTCACGGGAGTAAACCACATTTTCACAGCAAAGGAAAGAGACTCAAGGACACAACTGGAAAAGTGTATCTATTGAATAAGAGGGTGCTGTGTGCACTTAAGCATTCTACTACAGACAAGCTATGCTAGAGGTAGATCTAAAGAAAAATTTAACATATACCAATGGAAAAGGCATCTGAGAACCAGGGTACTTGGATTTAATACCCTCCGGTCCCATCACTGCCCTTCCTGTACATCTATTACCCTTTCCTTCCCTAGATTGTGCTCGTTTTTACTATACAGGTAACAGGTCTTTTGAACAGGAATGGACTCCAACAAAAAATTAAGTACAAGGACGGCCAAAAGCCAACTAAAGAATCCAATTTTCCCCACTCCTTTCACTTCTCTCCTACTTATCCATCACCCCTGGAGCCAAGACGCTAAGTTAGATAGTCTTTAGGTTGGTCCCAAACAACCATTGTCACATTCAGTCCCGGTCACTCATGGCATTGTGAAGAACTCCTTGGCTTCAGTATCCTGGCATGACAAGAAGCAAAACATGGAAGAAGCTCTTATAACCAGACTCATTGCTCCCTTAAAAACAAACTACCTGGTCCCCTCCCAACAAGAGAAAAAAAAGAGAAGCATGTTCTCTCCAAGTCATTTCTCTCAAGCAGCCTCATGTTCAGACTAGATTAGTCAATAAGGTATGTCCAGGCAGTGCGTCTAATTGGAACTAGCCCAGCTGACAGCACTGCAGAGAGCCACCTTTGCACAGTGGTTAATTACTACAGAGAGTTTAATGAAGTTTCAAAAGCCCCAAACCTTTCTTCCTATCAATAAGGAACTGGGTTTGTTACATGCCACCATTATTCAATTAGAAGATGTGCTCACAAGGCTGGGTTCAGTCTCACCTTTGCATGCTAAAGAACAGTGTATCAATCTGCATCTTTGCCCCTGTTAAAGAGAAAGGAGATACTGTCACCATGACCACATCTTTACTCTGCCTTCCACAATGTAATCTGTTTGCAACAAGAAGTCTTAGTCTTATGCATGGATCTCCACCTCTTTTCCAAAGAAACCAAATGACTAACAAAATTTAAGTCAAGCTAGTGCTAAAGGAGAAAGACTGACAGCCCCAGAGACCAGCAGCCACCTAGTATCTCCATCCTAAGAGACTCAGCTTCTCCGGCCATGTCCTGTCTGCATGTCCAACGCCAAGCCTAGAGAAGCAATCCATTAAGGTTAGAGAGCTGTTCAGTGCTGAACCTCATTTTTTTCTTTCTTTCATTGAACACATTTGCAGTTGATTCTGGGTCTCCTTTTCTCCTTTCCCTCTTGAAGTCTTTTCTCTTTCTTTGGACTATTGGAATAAAATATTCAAATCAATGCATCATTTGCTCACCCTGGCAGCTCTCACCATCTAGAATGATAACAGCACCCATTAGCACTCTCACAGACAAGGATCCCTTCCTGCTGTTCCCACTGCAAAGCCCCATCCTCACCTCTGCCACAGGTTTACAATTTGGTGGAAAAAATTAGCTTTTGCCAAAACCCAACATGTAAGCTTTCAGAAAAGCAGTGAAATGGGTTGTTTGGTGGGGTTTTTTTCAGCTGATTTATTTCCATTCAGTCCCATTACAGAAGTTGCAGAAGTAGGAAAAGCAAAGATGCAGGTTCTGATTGCTCCATTTACATTTCTATAACTCATACTCAGCTCTCATTACAAGTAAGAACCCCGCAGCTAGCTCACAATGTGGACTGATGCTTTTGATAACTGATGAAAATCACAAAGCAAGGGACAGTCTGCATTTTTAAGTTCTCTTCACTGCATAGCACTTGCTTATTTAGATCATATGAGGCATTGTTTGCTAAATACACAATTTCAGATCACATTGCAGGGTATTTTTCTTTTACCTATAGTCCATCTTATTGAAGACACAGAGGACTTGAGGCACTGAAGTTTTCTAGGATCCAGGAGTTTCTGGTACATTTTCATTTTGAAAGGAAAATATTATATTCTCTTATAGTTCCTTTAAGTTAGTCACAATTTTCCTACAGTTAGTCACAATTTATTTCCTATGCAGCTACCTCAGGGGTAGAACAATGAAGTGGTTAAATTGCTCACAGAAACTATACATGAGACCTGACAAAAAGGTGAAGGAAAAAAAAAAGTCCCCGCTGTCTTTTGTGAAATAGAATAGGACAAAAAATTGGTGGGGAAAGAAATGTAATTCAAGAACCTCTGGGGTATATTGCAAAGAGCAAGAAAGAAATTAAAAGCAATAAATAAATAGTTGACAATGTCCATTTTAAATGACAAAAACAGGGCTCGTATGTTCAACGTGAACATTAACTACTGCTGTGTTGTCTGGGTGGCTATAAAAACAGCCAGCCTTTGTGAACCTGGATCTCACATGGCTAGCCTTCCCTCCTCCCTGCCCCACCCCAAGTCAGTTTCTGAACTAGTTGCCCACCAGGGCAGTAGAAGAATCTGGCTGAAGCAGATCACAGGATCGTACTTTCAGGTTCCCTACTGGTCAATTATGAATCATGCAACATGCTGTTATTATTTCCAAGATTAGAACTAAAAGCCAAAAGCTACTCTTTAGCAGGACATCAAGTCATCAGTTAGACAAAGCACACAGCTGGCTATAAGTTGGTCTACATCGTTCTTCAAAGCACAGAGTGCTCCTACTTGACCACTGTGTCCTGTATTTCAAACTGTATGTAACCCAGCACTGGACACTTCCTGGGCTTGCAGCCAGCACTTCCACGCTCTGCTGTGTAACTCTCCCTCCCAGACAGCGGGACTTCTTCCACTGCAGACACCCCAGGTTTACAACCTCCATCACAGACTTACCACACCACACAAAGCAAGTGCGTTCAGAGCCATCACTCCCCACTCTTTGGAAAACCCCTTCTTTGGGATGCTCACCACCCGCTTTCTGCCCTGCACCAGTCACTCCCTGAGTAAAAAGCTGTGTTTTGCCTGCTTTCCACGCACAACCTTGGGTCCTTTTCTCTTCAGGCTTGCGAAATAGTCCCTGTAGTTGAGGTGGTGGTCTGCAAGCTCTGGGCACGCAGCATAACCAGCTCCTACCACCCAGTCAGAAGGGTGGAGACCTGACAACAAGGTGTTAGGAAAGGCGACAAGGGCAGGGCAAACATCTGGTCCCTACTGTCCAGTGTTTCCCGGCTGCTCAGTGCAGAGTGCCTCCCTAGTCACTGAGGTCCCCATGTGGATTCCCTCATGTCTGATACAGGGTGACAGTGCAAAGGTGTCTCTCCCTTCTTTGGCCATCTTCTGTCCTGAAGTTTATAAAGGCTTTCTAGCATTGATGCCTCTGCCTTCTTGCCAAATTTGGCTGAAATCAGCTAATGAGTTTAAAAAAAAAAAAATTAAAAAAACCCAAACAAACAAAAAAAACCCCAAGGGAATTGGTATACTCTATAAGCATAAACATCACAGTCACCCTGGGAAAGTGCCAAAAACAGGCTAATGCTCAAACAGCAGCAGATCCTTCCCTGGCTTCTGTGTAACTCTCAGATGCTGTGGACAACACGAGTCTATGGTCACACTGAGGATCACAGAGAAGCCCGAGATGTTCATGCCCTGACCCAGCCATTTACCATTTTGAAGCACAAACACAGAGATTACCTTGCCAGCTAAATCAGTTGAGCCTCTGTCAGAGTCAAAACCTCAGGCACCAGAACACAGGTCTCAAAACCAGACAGATCCATCCATTTACACGTCTAACTGCCACAGCAGCAACCACAGTTGTTGAGGCAGCTTAATGCAGCAAGGCAGCAGCACATACCAGTAACCGCCTCTTCACTCCCAGCATGTTATAGGCAGCGATAATATATTAAAGGCCTATACCCAAAAAAACCCCAAAAGCCAGCTGCTTAACCGTGAGTCATAGGCAGTGTCCACACTAGATTGGGAGAAATTGGTTCAAGGGTCCTGGATTGAGTGACTTCTGTTTTGCCCTGGAAACTGAATAGGCCAAGCAAGCCCCAGTATGAAGAAAGCAGCTCTCCTACGATGCTGAAGGTAAGTAATGGATAACAAACAGACAAAAGTTATTTGGGAAAGTGCTGTTTTGCAACAGCATCATGCAGCCATTATCAAACAGATTTCCTACACGTTCGCTTTTCCTGCATGGGCTATTAGTAGCTGATGTTTGGAAGGCTGGCCATTATACACAAACACCTTGCAAAACTAGGACAGCCATTCAGTTCAGAAAGCCAAGATGCTGGCCAGCAAACTGACTATTTAGACTGTCCCGGAAGCAAAATGTATTCCCAACAAGCTGCCCCCCAGCAAAACCAAAGATCTCACAGTATGTGATCAAAACAGAGATGGGGACATGCTGTCATGTAATCAAGAACAGTAGCCTCTGATGAAGCCACATGCTGTCACTGCTTTTAGACTACAGATAAAACCTAACCATGCTGCAGTACAGGTAGAAATCAGTGTAAACCTCTGGCCTCCATCACAGGGACTATCAGGTTAGACAACCCTGAAGAATGTGTCTACCTTTGAAATCTGTAAAGACAGGCTAGTTTAAACATTTTTTCACCAAACACATCCCCCTTTTCCTCTCAACAGGCTGTAGAGAAGATGAAGAGCATTTTGGGAACCCCATCTAATACCAAACACCAGGATTCTGGGCCAATTAAACTGCAGGGTGGGATTCCAAGGCCCTTTACCCAAGATACAGCCACTGGAGGTTTCATAGGGCTTCTCTCAACTTGCTCATTACTTTGCCAGCATTCCTGAAGGGTTATATTCTATTGATGAAAACAAAGAGGCACACGAAAGAAAATACACCATTTTTCAGAGCTGTCTTTCAATCATCCTTCAGACAGAAGAACTGGGCAGAAAAAAACCCAGGCACATTCTTACCCATATTTTCTTTAGAGTGGCACAGAGATTGGCACAACTTTTATGGGGGGAAGGAGGAGAACAAGGACAGGCCAGGTCATTACATTCGGGACATTGGCAGCATCATCCGAAGAGATACAGCAGAGAAACCCCACAGCTGGCTCCCAGCTGGCCAGTCCACACACACGCATAGCACTTTGCAGAGACACAAGCTCTTGTACCAAAAGCACTCTGTCTACAGTGGGTCAGGGGTGTATCTGTGCCAAAACCCACCTTTCTGTACCACTCCTCTATGACCTCTCTACAACAGCATCAACATAACTCGGCAGCTACCAGGTCCTTCCAGAGCTAGGTCTCTGCACAGGACATGCACGCCCAGAAATACAGAATCAGTCTTCATAGAAACCAGGAGAACTTAATGAGGAAAGAAGGATGAGAGATCAAAGCTCTATCAGTTAAATAGCAGGGACCCACAGCTATACTGCAATTCTACTTTTGCATAGCAGACAAGGATCTCTAATATCCAGTGTCTTTAATCTCTTTAATTTCTGCTCTCATAGTTGTTCTTTGTCCATGGAACAAAGCCTGATCTACTTATAGATTTATACTTATATAACAAAGCTGAAGTGGTGGTGAGTTTTATTGGTGTATTTATTATTAACCAAGTGCACTAGAACAACCTCCACTGTGAATGCAGTTTACCAGGATGACGATGCATCAGCAGAACTGAATCGATGTAGGCAGTAGGGGCTGGCAGAGAGGAGGAGGGATATAGTGAGTCACCCACAGGACTTGTCTGAAGCAAGTTTCTGCTAGACCTCTACATCAGCTTTTTGTTTTTCCTTTGCCTAATCCCTAGGGTTCACCAAGACCAGACAGGCTACAGAGGGGATGAAGCAACCCTTTTTGGCACTTGCAGAACACACAGTCAACATCACACTCCGAGCAGATTGCCAGGAACAGAAGACGAGCCAGGGAGTCCTAGTCCTCCTCCAGCCTGCTGGCTAAGCCCTAGCTCTGCTCACCACGTCTGTGGCAGGCTCACATACCTCTTTTCCTGGACCAGTGCCCACTGGGGAACACCAGTTGGATGAGAGCAAACAAGGTTTCTAACATGAGCAACACAAAGTCTGGGTAAGGAATTACTGGGATACCGGAGACGGACACTGTCACTTCCAGTAGGATACTCCAGCCGACACCTCTGCTAGACACAGCCTAAGCTTCAAACAGACTTTTCAGCCTCCTCTTGCCCTGCTACATGAGATCACACCATTGTGGCTGTGTATTGCCAGGAGAGACCCTAATTCTATATATTTAAAAGACGTTTGGATGAGGTGCTTAGGGACATGGTACAGTGGTGGTCTTGGTAGCGTTAGGTTTACGGTTGGACTCGATGATCTTAAAGGTCTTTTCCAACCCATACGATTCTGTGATTCTGTGATATTACCAGGTGAGGACATCATCTTCTATGGCTCTTTTGAACACAAGGCCCTGCTAGGTGGGACACTCCCAATAGCTTCTCACTCCAGCCCCACACAGACCGTATAAATCAGAGACAACAGACATAGCAGATGACAGAGGCAGACAGTATCGCAGAGGAACAGACAAGGTTCTGCACTGCAAACTTTTCAGATCCAAACCTAAAGCCTTAATCAGGAAGAAGAGAGGTAGTAGAGAAGGAGTCACCCAGACAAGTCAGAGAAAAGTGGCAAAGGCTCCGTATGAACCGTCATCGGGAAACAACACTCAAACACATGCCCCTCTGTCTTCCTCCCTTATCAACCAGCAACATTTTGATTGTCTCATTTTAAAGTTGAACTTTTTAAACAAATTATAACAAAGCTTATGTGAGGTTAATCACTCCCCGTTTCCTCTGGCATTCATTGTAATAGCACTAATTACAATAAACACATTTAAAATTAATGTGCATATCATATGCATATATCAATTGCATTCTAATTTACCATTGATTAACGTCCACAGGCTGAACGTGCTTTCAATAGTAAAGAACGTTTGCTTAGTCTTTACTTTCAATAGTGAAGAACGTAAGCTCTGACATAGCTTAACCCACCTCTGCCTGCCAGACTGCTCCCACAGCCAGGTGGGAGGCCATGACAGATGAGACTGACAGAGGAGAAAACATGCAAGCCACCAGCAGCGAGTTACAGATCTAGGCAAGCTCCGAGCCTATGACACATGGTAAAGATGAGCCTTCTGTCTACCCTAAGCCATCTCCAGTGCCTGTCACTTTGGAAATGGGCTCACTCTCAAAATTCCAAAGCACTGCTCTGCTACTGTATTTTAGATTTTCTTGCAAGCAGGCAGGATTTAATTTTCACTAACACAGTCGGTTTTTGCAAATAGCCATTATTACCCACCTCCCTCTTCACCAGACACAATTCCCTCCAAGCATCCATCAGCACGGCTCTGCCAGACAGGGCCATGATGAGGCACAACCCCAGCAAGACTGGCAGGAACCTTCAGTGGGGTTGGGAGGCCAAGCTACATTTTTCCCAATACCAGATGCAAACAGAATCAATCATATTGATTCAAGACTGTTTAAGCTGGGCCGGTACAGCTGCTAAGGTATGGGCAACCTGTCCCACAGTCAGTTTATGTGTCAGTTAAACAGATGACAAATGAGTAGAGGGGTACTGTGGGAAGAGCTTGAACAATTCCTGCAGCTCTAATATGTTCCCTCCCCTGAGCTGCTTGTTCTGCCCCTCTGCCAGAGGACACACTCATTACAGCAAAAATGAAGAGTGCTCCTGAGCCACACACACCTACCTACAGATTGAAATGATTTTTAAGTTCATATGCCAAGATGTGAAACACAACTAATGCTAGATTTGCAGATGATAGCATACATGCCACATGAGCACATTTCCAGCCTAACCTGAGTGAGGAGCAGCTGAGAAGACAACACACTTTCACTTCTGCCCTGTCTGCTACAGCCATAACCCCACACTGAAGGAAGGATGAGACACATGTTATTGGCTTCAGCTGGTGCTTGTCTTTTCAGAGTTCAGTGGTAGCACACAAAAAGGATGCACATCATTCAGTGCTGAAGACTCAGATGAGAGGTAGCAAGTGATCACAGCAGTGTAACTTGATGGCATCCCATCCCATGCATGTGCCTACAGTCAGATTTGCTCAGGCAGCAAAAGGGGAAGGTTGAATAAGCTATTGCTGAAGAACAGTTTTTTACCAATCTTGATGTAGCCATCAGAAAACTTACCACAACAGACTGCTAAAAATTTAGTCCAGTAGTATTATCCTATCTCCCCAGACAACCTACAGATCTGGCCCTGATCTTGCTCCAGCATCTTTTGATGTACTCTTTCTTAAAATACTTTCAATGAGCACCTTTCTGTCTAAAAGTTCACAGAAAGAGCAAATTTATATGGATATTGGAGCACAGTTACGTACAGATTGATCTAAACTCTTCTCAAGGACCCTGAACCTAACATTTGGACTTGTCCAATCAGACACCAAACCAATGCTAAACAACCTACGAAGCTAATTTAAAATTAACTGGCACATCAAATTCTTGTATGAAGGAGTTCATGAGTCAGCCATGGACAAAGAATGAGTCATAGGAGATACATAGGAGATAATTTTGAAGAATGAGTAAACTTGAGAAAAATCCCAAATTGCCAATGAACAATATGCAAGTAGAAAAACATGCTCAATTTACAAAATAAGTTAATTGCTATGAATTAGTCAGATGGCTCTAGCCACATCAACATATCTATTGTGGGCTTCTGTTGCAGTCTATATGTCACAGCTGAGCAATCTAAATCTCTATTAAAGGTGTCTCTGACTTTAATGAGAGTTACTGCAACGTGTATCAACAACACACTC
Organism: Mycteria americana; assembly: GCF_035582795.1. NCBI lineage: Eukaryota > Metazoa > Chordata > Aves > Ciconiiformes > Ciconiidae > Mycteria > Mycteria americana. The sequence continues at coordinate 14,136,133 of NC_134370.1, forward strand.
TGGAGATATACCCCAGAAGAAAATCTAGTGCCACAAAAATAAAGCTGCCTTAGCTTCTCCAATGGAGGACACTTCCTTGAGCACCCCGAGCTCACAGACCCACTGCAGGCCTATCGGGGAGACCATGCACTGATCCATCTCTCTCCTAGGGGTCCGCACCAGCAGAAAAAAAGGCTTGCCGATTCCTATCGGCCACCATCCACAAACTCGTTCTTAATTAAAGAAAGGACATGGGAAAGACCATGGCCTTGGGCAGCTCAGAGAACACAGCCACTCCTTCCTTTGCCCCTGCAGCTGCTGAAATACTCCATACCCCCAGTTCCTTCCTAATAATCAGGAGAGATCACCCACAACTCCTTTCCACCGAAAAAAAATTTTTTTAAAAAAAATCAGTTCTTCTCCTGCCCATTTAAGAAAATCCTTTGTTCGTATGCATTGCTTGGCCACCAAGTCACACCACCAGTTCTGTTTCTTAAGCCCACACCTCTCCATTTGCCCCACCACAGGCGAATACCCAGATAGTCCCAGCAGCATAAGCAAAGGCAGAAGCTCCTGCAGTCCTCTTATACCAAAACCTGTAACCTCCTGCCTACCTGAAACCAAAACTTCCCCAAGTACCAAAGTCCCTCAGAGCAAGGAGCAATATTTCTGAAGGTTCAACCGCAACATATTGGATCAACAGAGAGAGGCATCTTCTAACATTTGGTACACATTTGCTATTTCTCTTTTCCCACTTCTGGGCCACACAATAAAACCTAGCAATGACAGATGCACAACTTCTCTGCAGCACTAACTTTTGGGGGATGCATAAGGGCACAAGTCCACCTTACAACCTCTCTGGCTGCAAATCCCACTTAAGAGTTTCCCACTGTGTTCACTCCCACCCTCTCTACAGTGACTTACCATCCCCACAGACACTCCTGGGACTAAATTGCACTCACCCTCCCCTCCTTTTAAGTTTTTGATCTGATTGTCAGCAATTCGTGACAAGTACAGTCCCACAAACAGTGGCATCAGCACAACTGAGAGGAACAACACCCAGAGATGGGGGTTTCAGAAAGGGCAGGAATCTCCTAAGCCAGCTTGCCCACTCAAAGCATTGTAACTTCATACCCCCACTTCCATGTTTCTGAGCCCTTTTATATCTAACCCTCCCCAACCCAAGTCTTAGAAGAAACCCAAGCCCAAATCATGCAATAGATTATTACAATGGGTTTTGTTTACACAGCTGAACAAAATTTAGCCTGACTTCCAAATGTGCCTTTACTGCCTTTATTTTCCTGCACAGTTTTTGCCGACTTGTGGGTACGAGGATGGATGTGTGTGTAGGATTGTACAGCTTTTTTCTTTAATTTGTAGTCATGTTTAGTGCTACACAGCTCATTGACAGCAGACTGACCACCAGCCAAAGAACATTGTTCTAATTAACTAACTTCTTAAAGCCATCAGTCACTGACTCCAGTTCTGCCAAGCATGTTATCTGTCTCAGGATAAAGCACGTAGGTTTTATGATTACCTACAGTCACATCAGAACCAGGGGAACATCTCCCTGCAGGATGAAAGTGACATAAAGCCTCTCAAGTAACCCCTCTCTGCATGCCAGCACTGCCACCCATCTCCCATGAGACTCACCCATCCATCTAGTATTGGACCCCATATGTATAACCAGCCCTTAAACCCCAAATGAGTAACAAAGCAGCTAGCTAAAGGCTCCCATGATTCACTGGTAGGAAACATAGTCAGCATTCAATATCCTACATCTGCTAACAGACCGACTAATGCATAATGCCAAATGGATCAGTTTTCACAGCACTGCTTGAAATGCAAAAGATTTAGTCAGTCTGGAAAGGACTTCACAGTTATCAACATACAGGAGGGAATAGTATTGACACCTTTTTGGACTAGGTGCTCAAACTCTCCCACCTGATCCGAGTTCTGAGTTCCACTCAGTTCTGAGTCCAGCTAAAACAACAGTAGTCCTATACCCTTCCTGCCCAAGCATGGTCCAGAAATAGATCCTGATGAGGTTGGGAAAGCCGAAAAATACCTGAAAAGACACAGAAAACCAAAGGAAACTCACCACCCCCATCACACATGCTAGAAAAGTAGAAGATCCACAATGACCAAGCACTTGTATAAACACAGAGCAACAGGTATTGAATTCAAAAGAGCTGACCTGCACTTAACCAGCTCTGAGCCAGGCTGCAGGTGAAGCATAGCTGCTGAATTGTTACCCTTAAACTCCGAAGCTCTCTACTAGTTTTCCCTATAGTCTGTGCTGGGTCATGACAGGCGGGCTGCGTAACACACAAACTACCTGTGGTGGCCGGAACTTCAAGTAATTACCTTCAAATGACTTGTAAACAATTTTCAGGAGTGCTCAAATAAGCACATATCACAATGCAGCAGCACCATTTTGGCCTGAAAGACCCCAATCCTTCCAGCCATTGATGAGACCTAGATGAATGGAAGTGGCAGGAAACGTTTCTTTTTTCGCCTTTTTTTTTTTCTCCTCCATTCCCATCAGCTCTTGGCTACCTACCACTAAGAGAGTGCTGCCTTTTGAGACATAGCATACCCCCAATCAGCAGGGAACACCAGGGCAATCTCATCCAGAGATGCTTCAGTTGAAAAAGCATTAGTGGAAGATCTATAAAGGCAGACAGGGAGGATAAGCTTTGAAATATAAGTACAACATAACTAAACAGCACAAATGGCTGGTCAGTGCAGAAATAAACCAAGGGCTTGGTTATGCAGCCACTTTGATGCAGCACAAACCCAAGTTGCCACCAGCAACAGTAGTCATATGCCCCTTGACCACCCCCAGCTATTCATTCCCACTGCAAACCTTGTGCCAGTCCTGATAAGATGGGTGATAAATTTGGAGGGAAGAAAAGATAGCTGAAAACTACAGACAAGTTTGGGGTTTTTGAGTCCCCCACCTGACGGATCAGCTCCCTGGCCTGGCTGATGCTGCACCAACTGCGGTGCTAGCCCAAGGGAGGCCATGGGAACAGGTTGCAGCAGAGTCAAACGCAAGAGTCTCTGCTGGCAGCAGACAGATAGTGTCAGATAGAAACACAGTGTAGCCACAATCTTTAACTTTTCCATTTAAGAAATGTTCCTGTCATGGAGCCTTCTACTAAACTGTTCATAACATTCCTGAATGCACTATTCTGCAAGATGGAAAATGCTATTACTGTCATGTTACCACCATGTAACCAACAGGACTAAAATCCAGTCCATGCTAAAAAATTCCCAGATAAACACTGGATTCAAATAACCTGTGTTTTGCTGAAGCTTAGTAAATACTCAGCTTGGAGTCACTGCTGAATATAATGGAGTGACAATGGGACAGCACTATTCATTCTGCTTTCAGGTCCTTTGCTGTAATGCTTTAGGAATATATTTGCCCAAACCCAAGATGTTTTATGTGACGGATTTCTAAAAGGGATACAACATGTAATGTACTGCTGGACAAGCTGCTGGAAGGACTAAGGTTAGAGAAAGCTCAAGTGATCAATAAATGTGAGGAGTTATAAAGCACAGAAAGCACTTAGAAACACTTCAGTACCTAAATGTTAGAGATTGTCAATAATTTTCCTTCCAAACATCTTTCTAATAGCATATCCCTTTGACCAAAAGCAAACATTTCTCTGCCCTTTTGATCTAAACATTTTGTCCTTTTTCCAGCCATGAAAAACTAAAGTGGTTCCCTCCCAGCTGAATACAAAAGAACACTTTTGTTAAATATTATTAAAAAAAAAAAAAACCACACAAAAAAAACCCCAACCCACACTAAAAAACCCACAGCATTTCAAACAAGCTTTCACTTGCTCACATTTTCTTCCCCAAAATAACTTAAGTGCAACTGGTCAAAGAAGTTAAGAAAAAGAAGGAAGCAGCAGCAAATAACTCAAACCCATGGGAATAATGAATAGTTGGTGACATGAGTGTATATTTACCAATCTGGCCTTTTACATTTCCTCCTCCCCTGCAGAAGAATAGCTTCTTTTTAATTAAAAAAAAAAAAAAAAAAAGCAGCAAAGAACTCAAAGGAATTCCCCCCTACATGGCTTAAAAATCAACTGCAGGACAACACAAAAAGTCAAAAAGCTGGACTGCAAATCATAAAGCTTCCCATAGGGGTCTTTGTGTATCTTAGAATGATACATCTCAAAAATCAGAAGTCCCAAGATCATACATGGTTGATGCCTAATCACCAAAACATACAGCTTCCCAGAGCAGCAAGGTGACAAAATCCATTTGCATTTCTTCTTTTTCTTTCCAAAAGGGGAAGCTGAGTAGGAAGCAGCAAGACCTGCTCCTAACTGCACGACAGGACAGCAATACGCAAGAGAAATAAATACTCACAAACCTTCACAAACTAGTTCAGGCCCCTGGCTGCTCCCATTCCAGGTTCAGCGCATGAGGCATCATACAATGCTACCTGTGCTGATGGGAGCATCCGTTCCCTCAAAGCTTTGGATACCAGGTGGAGAGTCAGTCTCTGCAAGACCTTACAAAATTTTCTGGGAGAAACAACCTCTTCATCTGGCAGGAAATGAATCGCTTTCCCTCATGCCTTACCATCTTCCTGAGGCTTGTGGTGTGCGATGGGGAGTGTGCGTGAAGGGCTGTGGAAGAATGGGACAGGGCAAGGAATCATCATCTTCTCTAACTGGCACTCACCAAGAACACCAAGTAAACTGTGCTTGCAGTGATCTCCTTTTCTGCCATCACTCCATCAGACAGGAATGATTTAGCCCCACAGCCCTATCTCCACTCTAAAGAATATAACTCAACTGAGTAAATGAAGAGCCAGGTAATGAAGGACCATCAATTCTAGCCTCCAGCCAGCACATGCCCAGGAACATGTTCCCAAGCAGCAGCCGCTTCAGGGACCCAGACTAGGAATCCAGCTCTTCCTTTTAATCCCCCTCTCTCAACCATCACCAAAGGAGAGAATCAATAAAGCACAGAGTACAGGATTAGGTGTGAGTCAATGGGTGCCCATATCTACCTTTTCACTTGGGCTTTGGCATCTGAACCCATCACTCCAAGCAGAGGGCTCTGGGTTCCAAGGACTGCATATATGTGTGTGCATGCACACACATGTGTATCTTGTACCTGGTTTAAAAAAAAAAAAAAACAAAACAAAAACAACCCAAAACACCACAACAACTCTGAAAGCAATATAAACAACAGCTTCAATCACTCTGAATTTGTCCATCCCTCTTTAAGAAGGATTTTGATATGTCTCTAAAGAACTCTTTGCAGATCTGTTTGCTTAAATATGGATATAGAGGCCTAGCTTTCAACAGCTAATTGGCTCAACACCTTCCATCTCTGCAGACAAGAATCTCATGCTGTCCTCCAGGATTCAAACCTTCCTCCACTGTTCACCCTGAAGACAGGTCATTTCTACTTTTCTCCATGTAGCAAAAGGTGTCTCAGTACATGCTGTCACTTCTGTGCAGTCAGGATCAACAGCAAGATCAAAAGGGAATTGCTAAGAGCTCTGTGAAAACATTTTATTTTCATTGCCATTTTCCATCTCTTGTTGCTATTAACCATCTTTACATCAGTGATTCTCTTGTGACAGCTCATCAGAATCAAATGTCTGTAGTTTATTACAGCTGGGATGATTGTGAATTTTAGGGAATAAGGACAAGATGGGTAACCTTAAGGAAACGGAAAGGCCATAGGGCGACAACCTTAACTTGTAATGCTGAGCAAAGCACATGTAAAATTCAATATGTAACCATATCAGAAAATCATCATTTACTCCTAAGAGCATTGGTGCAAGCAAAGGGCAATCAGATGTGCTTGGGCACCGTAGCCAAGTAGGAATCTGCTGGCTGTAGCAGGAGTCAGTCAGTAGAATCACTGCAATCTCAAGCAGTCTATATGGGTCACACAGAATAATCATCTCATTATGTTTCTACAAATCACTAATTCTACCCAGTGCCGAGGTTAACAAGGCTCCTGTCGATATCAGCAGTTTGGCACACAGGAATTCGATACTCAGAGAATCAACCTCCATCAGTATTATCGAAACACGAGAGAAATACGATGCAGATGCCTCCTTTTCCTCGACTCCTACCACCAGGTGATTCCCTACCCTATATGCACACTGCAGCTACAGCTGCTCAGAAGTTTCTGACAGCTTCCCTCCAGAAAAAAACACCAACTGAACATGTTTTGCAGAAGCACATTCATTTCAGTGAGCCTTCTGCTGAAACGTAAGCCATCCTCCCGGTCCTCGGCCAACTGCCAGGAGAAATCAACTGTCATATGGCACAATGCAAAGCGGATGATGTAGGTAAGTTTTCAGAGCTTGAACTGTTCAGGTTTCCAACATGCACAGCTCCCAGGCAGCTCTCCCAGTCCATCACGCACTTTGCAAAACCTAAGCATGTTAAAGCCTTGAGAGAGTCATGTCAGCTGGCCCCTAACCCTGTGCAACCTGGGGAATGGAGATACTGCAAGTCCTCACACAGCTGCATGGAAGGGCTTCCCCAGAGCTCAGACTTTCACACAGTAATGCAGAGATACTCCTTCTGCAAAATTAGCATCAACAGCACCATAAAGGATTTCAGACCAGTCCCTGGAAAGCTTTTTTTAATCTCACGTTTATCCCCTCTTTATTAATCACCTTTATTCTCCCAAAGCCTGAGGAATCAAGTCTTCAGGCTCTTTACATCAGAGATTATGCTGGCCATAGTTGGAGCAAGTAGGTAAGGCCCATGAGCAAGATATCCCATTCTGATGCAGACATCTTCAGAAACAAAAAAAGAGATGAAATACAGAACACTCCCAAGATGGCAACAGAATGGTTCCTAAAACAGCAAGTTTTTCTAACTTCCCTCGAAGCATCAGTTAGTTTAACAGCAATACAAGTAGACAATAAAATCCAACATTTAGGATTCCCAGTCACCAAACTCCCCAAACAAAACAAATTCCTTCTTTGCTTATTTTAACTGCAAACATGTTTTAGGTTGGTAGCCCCTAGGTAGAAGGTACAGGACACTACTGCACTAGCTGTCACACTCCAGAGTGGAAAGTAGTCTCACATTTTGCTAAGGACAACTTCTTCCCCACACCTATGTGGCCAGTTAATAAACCAGTTTCCAAACTTGGAGTCAAAAGTGCATTCTCAATTCTGCCACCTTCCGTTACCATGAAGCAGCCACATCAAACTGAAAAACTCTCATTTTGCTGATCAGTAGGGTTCCACGAGCGGTTACTGTACCTTGGAGACCAGCATTGTTTGGAAGATCAGTTTGGAAAACACAAAGGAAAGTGGGCTAAACACTACACCAACGTTAATTAGCTAATACAAGAACATACTTGACTTCACACTGAGTTAAGGCAAGGTTGCTCCAGCAAAGATCATTTACATTGTTTCTGCTGAGGGATGGTAGCTCTTTAAATCATTCAAATCTCGTTGCAAGACCACATTTATAACCCCTAAAGCCTCAATGTTCAATAACCAAATCCTTTGCTAAATCAAAGATCAGGAAAATTGTCTTCCTCTGGGGAACTATTACAATGAATCAGCAAGTACGTAACTATACTACCATCTTCTAGAGTAGAGGAAATCAGAACTATTTGACTAGTGGTCCCTGAGACTCTTTTATGCTAAGTGTCTTCTCTTCTTGCAGCTGTTTGAACCCTGTGGGCACAGTGGAAACCAAACGGTCACAGAGAATTGCAAGATAATGATAATCGTAGGCAGTCACCAATTTGTGACAGCATTAATGTCACAAAACCCTTGTTACTAGCAAAGAGAGAAAAAGAAAGCAGCGTACAGTACTTCATAAAAGTTGCCTCATTTGAGATTTTGTCTTTGTTTTATTTTTTAATTGAATCGGTGTCATGTTGCTGCAGCCACCACTGTTTAGGGCAGTAATAAAGCCTGCCTCACCAGAAACACCTTAAACAGAGCAATTAAGGAACATTTTGAAAAACCAAAGAAATAAGATTAGTGCCTCCAGGAATCAATCTTCAAACTGCAGCAAGACAGATACAGTGGAATAATGAACCAACATCACAGCCCTGTATATCAAAGTCATCTTGGCACCAAGAACATCACACATGCAGGCAGGTCTTAAATCATTCCCATGCATAAAGGCAGCTGGCAAGAGTCTAGGGACTTGTGGGTGGGCAGGGAAGAAGAAACAAGTGGTCACAGAAAATGTGAATTACAGAAAAATCCCGGTTTGGGAGAAGGGGAGAGAGGTTCCTCTGACTCACTCTCTGGACTGGGTCTCAATGCATCAGATATATCTGGATGAGTGTCCTCATTGCTCTCAGACACTGTGAAGATACAGACCGAGGAGTTTTGGGAGGAAAAGAAAGGGAAAGTAGCAGGCTGCTAGATGCTGGTTAGCCCACAGACCCTGAAGCATACAATTCTGTTACCCAGAATGCAGATATTTATCAAGCGTTACGCTGCTGCTCACTATCTCAGAATCTCATTTTTTTCTATCTTTTCCCTTTAGCTCTTCAGAGCAAAGAGTGACCTCTTGAACAAGAGAGACTAAGTCAGTTTTACAGAAGCCTAGCTACCTTCCAAAAGGAATTAACCTCCTCCAGGTGTGGTTGTGAAATTTCAGTCCCACAAAGGTGCTTATTCCACTCCCACATCTCCAACATGGGTGATACTCCCTGAGTGTGTGAAGAATCCATTTCCATGTCAGCATGCTGCAAAAGCAGCCCAGGCAGCAAGAGTTCTGCCAAAACCAGAATCCAGGCACAAAAGACAACCAGTAACTTGCACCACAACAGGCACAAACATTTGGAGAACTAGCCTAAATTCACCAATAGTATTCCTAGTGGAAAGTCCCATCAAGTGGTTCACCTTTATCTCACTCCCAAGCCGTCGCTCCTGAGGACTGATCCTTGATGATTTCACCAAGCTTCTTCCCCCTTTCCCTTCCCAGCCTCTTCCTTTGCACAAAGACTCCCCTTCCTTTTGCATCCCTGTGCCTACATTGGGAACCAAGACGCAGGTGGACAGGGCAGAATCCCCTCACGTCTTTTGGTTAGCTCTTTTCCATGGCTTGCAACTGGGAAATCAACATGAGTGCAAACCTCCTGCATGAAATCAAAAACCACTCCACTCACCAGCATCAACTCTCCATGGAGTTAAAAATTGGCTTTGACTCTGTCCCATTTGTCAAACAGCACTTCACCTCACCTTAAAAGCCATTAGAAGTGGCAAAAAAAATTTTGCTGATGTTTGCCAGGGTAATTAAGATGATTTGCCTTAGCATTTTTCAGTAACAGCCCAGCTTGAGATGGTCAACACAGCAGAACACACACAGCTGGGCAAAGGTAAGCAAAGTTCATGCAATAAGCTTCAGGAGATGGGAGCTCTTGGGTCCTCCTTCCAAAAGATGCAGTTTAAGACGCAACTTTAACACTCGATCTCTAGGAAATCTCCTAGATACAGAGCAAACACTAAGGCAGGAGGACTATATTATTCCCCCTCTACTCCACACCACCTCCGATGCTATGTCCTCTTCCCTCTTATCCCTCAGACTCCTTCAAGGCATTAAGGTGACATCAGTCTAACCCCAGAAGGATCTGATGTTCTGCTCACTAGCATTATGGCTTCTCAAGAGAGATGAGGCACTGTCATAACACAGGCCGGAATGGCAATAACAACTGACTGAATACAGGGCTCTACGTTGCTCCATTCTTAGCTGGAAGTGAGGTTTGAACCAAAAGTTGACTGATAAAATGTTTGCCCCAACTGCCAGACCTTGGTGCTGTCCCAAGATCCAGAAGAAGGAAAGCTATCAGGGATGAGACTTCTCCAACCTGCCTGCATTCTCTTCTAAGAGACTCTCCGGCACTCATGTTCTCAGAAAGGCCTTCCCTGGCATCCCAGCAGTCTCCCGCCGAGGACAGTAGTCAGGCCAGCCAGCAAGCGACCATCCTACAACAAGCAGATGTTATTCTCCAATGTGCCTCCTTGCTCTTGGCCCACTACCCTGTTCAGATCCCTTGATGGACAAGTCCAGATCCTGCTCAGATTGAGGAGGATTCCACTGAGGTAAAAGATTTTGTTGAGAATAGATCATGAGCCTCTCGTAAGAATACCTGTTTAAAGGAAAGAAGCTGATTCACTGAATGTCAGCTGTTTTGAAATTGTCTCACTAGTCCCACAGAAACATAAGAAGAGCCACGCTGAGTCAGAACAAGGGTCCATTTCACTCACCATCCTGCTTTGCAACAGTGGCTACTAGTAGACACCTAAGGAAGAATGAGGTCAGGCTAAGTATATATAGCATTAACCCTAATACTCTCACAGTATCTGGCTATTTTCAACTAAAGAAATTCTTTGAGTTCTTCCTGGTGGCTGAGACTACAACAGACCAGCACAACAATTTACTATAACAGAACAAAAAAACCCCACACCAAACAAAAAAAAAAAAAAAAACAAACAAAGAAAAAGAGTTTCTACCTCCTGTGGCTTTGTTTCTGAGACCAGAAATGCCACAAGATTTCCTTTGCGCTTTGCACAGGCCCTAAAGGACAGCTGGCTTATTACCCCCAGCAAGTAAAGTGGTCTTGCAGCCTTACAAGAGTTGGTGCTCTCTGTCCCCATCCTGTCCAGACCAGAGAATCATAAAACATTTTACATCAGCATAGATCTGGCATGCCATCTATCTGTAAAGACGCCCTGCTGGCTGTCTGGATCACATCTGTTTAAAGATCCATTTGAGCTTTTCCATTTATGTGGTGCTTTGAAATCACAGGGTACAGACAGGCCAATTATAAACAATTAAGTTACCACACGTAAGAAATTATTGCTTCTCAGACGAGCGAAGGTAATTGGCCATATGCACGCTCACAGACTAGTCCCAATGGCAGAGCAAATTTCGTTTAACTTGTATTTTGTGGCAACGCATTTTGTTAACTATGTGCAAGGGAATGAAAGAACAACCATGGTCAGCTACCACAGCTCAAGGTAACAGTTACCTGTGGTTTAAGAAAATACCCACAAGTTATCAGTCCACCCCTGCAGTGAAACCTTTAGAGTTTGTCAGTGTTACTTAGCCCCACCTCAGCAAACAATTCACACTTCAGAAACAAAACCAGTTTCATTCTAAACAGAAGCAAAGACCTTGCTATTTATTTAAAGACATAGAGAAGAAATGCAGCAGGGAAAAAACAAACAGAAGTACTTGCTAATTTTTCTTTCTCCAGATAATTAACCCAGAAGCATACCTGAAACTATGCATTTGCTTTTCAAAGACACAGAAATTGAGCATATGAATACCTTTAGTCTTATGTCAAAATAGATTTACAGCCTCCCTTGCTTGTAGTAAATTACCCGGTAAAAAAAAAAAAATCACATTTTTGAAGAAAATGACCATAAAACAACTACACAATACTTGGGTACAAGATGAGAACAACCAGGTGGGAACAGGGGGAAACATCCCCAGAAATAGTGGATTTGCATTATTTTAGGATCAGCTCTAATACCAAGAGGGTACATGGGTCCCAACAATACACGAGAAGAACCAACTCTACAAAATTCATCACTCGGTAACATCCTGCCTTTGGCACACTTCAATCAGGCTGTGATAGAGACGGGGAAGAGGCAGAGATGCACATGTGGTTGCTATGGAGTTAAAGGCTTGAAGGAGATACAGGGAATTAGTACAACTGCCTAGAATACAGTTAACTCTTAAAGTGCCTCTCTCTAAACACCTCCCTGGCCAGCCAAATTCATGAATACCCATACTAAAAGAATCCTTTTACATATTCAAGAGTTCCCATCAAGAGTCAGAGTCCAAGAACCAAAATCCACCAAGGGAGTGTAGATGCTCCATGTTAAAAAAACAGCTGAGACTGGCAAACAGCCAGCTGCTACAGAAGCCAAGTAAGGGTTGAGGGATTAGAGGATGGAGGTGGATATGGATGGAGAACCATGCTTTGCAGCATATCATCTCTGCCAGCTTCCCTTGTAGCTCAATACTCTGTTCTGCCAGGCACAAGGGAGCAAAAGTAATTGCTAGAGATACATGCAGAGATTGATTTACCCCAAGACGACAAGCAGGGGCCGTCATCGTAAAAAAAAAAAAAAAAATTTAAAACATCTGCAGTTCAGCTGTCAATCTGAAATATTTGAAGTGCTCTGAAGTCCTAAGCAGCCCAGGCATATCCCCTTCTCAAGAACACATATCTTTAAATTTTTGGACTTTTTCTGCCCCATGGCACTACATGAAAAAACCACCACACTTGCTGATGTGAGCGCACACGACCCACATATAGGCAAGGATTGGGATGAGGCTGGCACAGGACATGCTACTTGCACAGTTTGCTTCCAAGACTAAACAAGGAGGAAGTTCTTGGAAGACGATCTCCTGAAGCAAAGATTTTTGGGGTGGGAAAAGGGTTCTGGCAGACCGGCAGATGAGGAAAAAAAGCCTGAAGACAGTGCCAGACATGCTGGAGCTGATGATTGAAGTCATAAAGCACATTTCATGGATAATCCAACCAGCTGCTTGTAGATCACAAGAAACTGCTGCATTTCCAGCTCCCTGCAGAGTTTCCTAGCGGGGTGTACATGTGTGTGTGTGTGTATGTGTATATATATATGTAGATAATCAGTGAGTTTCTATTTTCTCCTGCCTACTTAAGGCAGACTTTCAGCGTGCATCCTCCTACACCGCTATTTTTACCTTCTCCTAATCAGTGTGTTCTCAAACATCGAGACACTCAGAGAAGAGCAGTTCAACTCCTTCACTGCACAGCCCACGACACGCTGAGTAATACCTGAATGGCAGCTCTTCTCTCAGCACCCAGGACATCATGCCTTGTAGAGCACTGGGGAGGGCTGGTGGTCAAGGCCTCCGGGATCTCTTCTCATTCACAGGATGCTGAGCTTGAACTGAAGGCTCTTTGGGCAGAGATCAGTAGCACCGTAGGGAGTCAAGCAGAGAGGACTGGATCCAAAGTCAGAGCTTTAAACTACCAACATAGTAAATAATAATACTGACAATAACCAGAAAAGCTGGGTAAACTTTTTTACTGCATTGTTTTCTCCTCTCCTTTTTTCCTCCTCTCACCATAAAGCTTTCAGCTTTCACTTTCAATGAATCATGTTTCATTGCCAAACCCAAACATGCCTGATTTATCATAAGCTCTCAGCCTCACAGCAGGTGTTAACCTGCAGACAAAATTCCCAAAGGACCAGGGTGCCTCAGTCCTTGCGAGGAGCCCCTGAGATTTACAGTAATGAGCCTGAAAACACCAAGTAGTGGTACCAAATCCTGATGCCAGATGACAGCTCACTGATCAGCAGGCTTCTCTCTCAGCTACTTCTCTCTCGGCCTTTATCAGCTAACCAGTAAAGCTGCTTATTTAAGTGGGGCCATTTTCAAGTGCGTGACTCCACAGAAGTGGTGTGTTTGTATGGGCTATAGTGATATCCTCTGTACCAGCACAACCCCAGATCACACTTTGCAGGACAGACACTACTGTCCTCAAGGCTTAAAGCATTCACATTCTGTGGGGAAGCCTGCCTCCTGCAGTGGGGACCTTCAATATGTATGATCTTCCAGCCTGAAATAAGGAAGGACTTGATATACATACTTTTTACGGCCACTGGCTAACAAGCATCCTTAAAATAAAAAAAGCCAAGGAAAATAAAACAAACAAAAAACACAACAAAACCTCACAGATGCCAAACTAAACTCACCAAGGGCTGACAGCCTGGAGATGAGTTTGGCTTATGTAATACAGAAGACTTGTACCACAAGTCAAGGAACTGTGGTTCCTTGGCTATTGCTAAGGGTAATATTCCACAACTTGTCTCAAAAACACTCAAATGATCCAATTTTGGGGGAACCATTTGAAAGGGAACAAATTCCCTGTTTTGGACATCAAGCCTGTCTCCAGGAGATCAGAATAAGAAAGCCCAGGCTGAGGGGGGTGTTACCTTGTCTCTGTCTCCCTCAGAGTCCTGGCTAGTATTGCAAACAGATTTGTGGCGGAGTCTGGAGCGAGATATCTCCTAGCCGGACACTTCTCTCATCACTGTCAGCTGCATCAACCTGAGCCCCAGATACCACAGGCCTTGAGAAAAATTCCCATTGCAGTCTGGGCGCATTAAGTGGTGGATACAGAGAAGTCAGCACAGTAGCAAACAGTTTGCTTTTAAATCCAAGATTAGAGGCTGGTGAGATACTGCAAAGCTTGCCATTCACAGGTTTTCACCATTGTTTCCCCTGAACGCAGTTATGTATTGTATCAGGCCATTTTCACTGAAAGTCAGATTTTCATATATATTTTCTCCAGAAGCCAGAGTGACCAACAGCATTTTAACTTCTCTCCAAGTGAACAGCTCCAACAGAAAGAATGGAAAAAGAAAAGGCATAGGCACATTGCAGTTATCTTACTGGATCACAAGTCAACTCTTTGAAGCCCAGTATTGCGGTGGTTTATTTATGATAGCACAGAAATTCCAACTGTGATCAGGTTCTCATTATTCCAGGCACTGTTTTTCCAAAGAGCAAGGGATGTCCCCTACCCCAAACCATGTCAGCCTTGTTCATAATCATGTCCCTGCATCCTCATGTCTGTCACCTGTCATACCTTGCTCCTGCCAACTCTCACTAACCCCACTCATCACAACTACAGCCGTGGTGCTCATGTCCCTGGTCCAAGCTCTAACAGGTGGAAGAAAGGAAGCACTTCCACATTTCTAGAGGCAATGGAAGTAGCAGCATAAGCAACCTGCTAGCATTTGAAGTCTAAATAACCCCAAATCTCCCAATCGACCATTAATGTCTGTAAGCTTTCTTTTCTCCTTTCTTCATTTCTCAACTGCTATACAAATAGGCAAAACCGCCTTTGTCTCTCCTCATCCCTTGTGCAGCCTTGCTTTGAAAGCACATGTTAAATTCTTTCCTGATTTTCAAGAACAGACAGATCTTCCCTTGAAATAGTCCTTAATTCACCTGATTTTGCAAGCTATTTCCTCTCTTGCAGCAGCATTAAAAAAAAAAAAAAAGGGAAAAAAAGGAGAGGGGGGAAAAAAAAAAAAAAAAGAATTTCACTAAGGCCAAAAGTACTAAGGGCCAAAGCTCCTAGTGATACATTAGTAACAGAGAACCAGCTCCAGTGCCCCAAACCCAACCATACCAAAAATCTTTAAAGACAGCTCCAATAACTTAAGAAATGTTGCAAGCAAGAACCAGGTAACTGATCGGCCATGGGTACCACATTAGAGAAGCACGGCATCTTGGTCTGCATACGAGTGCTCTGAGCAAATCTCAGCGTCCTGTCAACATGTACTATTTAAACCCCTGACATTTTAAAAGTTGACCCTATGGATTGATTGTAGGCAGTTCAATATAAACATTCAGCACATGATACTTGATATTTAAACTTCCTAGCTCAGATTATAAATGTTGACAGATTTATCTATGACTGGAGCTGATTGGAAAGTATCTGTGCTCCCATTTAAAGTTTCAACATTTTCCCCATTTTTGTAAACATTTCTCATATAATTTTTAAAATTGTTCAAAATACTTAAAACATTTTTCCAGCACTGAACAACCAAAATCAAAGTAATTTTCTTAAAAAAATATTCATAGAGTACTCCATCATAAAGTCCTTTGATTAAAACGGAAACTTTTCAAGAAATTTTCCATTTTCTTGGAGAACTGATTACATTGAAAAATACATCAATAGTAATGTTGTAATCACTCTCCTCTCCCATGAGTCTTACGGAAACTCATGGTATTGATTTTATTCTCATTTTAAAACTAGAACTCCATGTGGTTGAAATCTTTAAGTAAAAATTCTTACTTAATTTAACATTTGCCATAAAACCAGTAAACAGCAATGCAAAATATTAAAAATAAATTTTTAGTAGGACTAATATTTTTCAGTGATGCCACCTAAACATGAAAGAATACTCTTTTGAAAGCAAAGTCACTTTAGATAATATATTAATAAAGCATTTCAATAGCTTTCCATTGTGCCTTCCTCCTTTTTTCTTTCTTCTTCCAGCTGCAAAAAGAGCACAAGCAATTTTGGGGAAAATGGCATAAATTTTCAATATGTAGTTTCCTCACAAAATATTCATGCTCCTTACTGCAGTTTACTTCCCTATGAACGTCAGCACCGGCAGTCAACAGAACATGCCCAGGCTCAACCCAGACAAATTCATTCTGCCTTACTTTGCCCAAAATCCAGTTTGCGTTTCTCAGTCAGCTCAGAGATCGACACTAGACTTCTCCCAAGGAAGCTCAAACTCTCCCAGCACTCTCTTGCCTGAACCAAAGCAGAGAGACAGTAGGCTGTATATTTCAAACTCTCTACAGATCGCACTCAATTAGTATTTATTTAGGTGATAGCAGGATAACACCATGAAAGAGGATGCTTAACTTACAGGGGAATAGCTCAACAGATCAGAAGCAGCACGGGTCACCCTACAATCCTCAGTCACCTTTTCATACTCTTTGCATTCAGGGCTTGCTGCAGCTTTAACACAGATGAAGGGAACTGCACAGGGACAGAGCCATCCCCCAGCACCTGATCCAGATCAGACCCAGCTGGCTACGCACAAAATAGGGGCTGGTCCTTCCCCCTCTTCCCAAGCAATTCATGCCTGCAAACAGACCATTTTCCCTCTGTGTTCATACCCTTACAGTCTACGTAGGGAAAACTAGCAAGCAAGAATCACTTTATTCCATCACATTCCCAGTAACGTGCATATAAATGTATAAAACAAACAAGGCATCATCTGGAAATTCAGAAAAGATGGTCGATATCTTTGCTGAGACAATCACCGCATAAATGCATTTCACAGTCTAAGACTACAATGAAAGTGAAAGCTAAAGAAAGATGAGTCAACCCCCATTTATTTTTTCAGGAAGCAGGGCTTCAGACCAAGCCTTGGGTGGTCACAATTACATCACAGTCTCTTGCAGTGATAAGCAAAATCTGTCTTCTAGCAAGTGGAAACAGGCTGCCAATGTCTGGTGGCAAAACATAAGCAACAAGCACCAGAAACAAGCGTGCAAATAAGTAAGAGGGAAGTGTTTGCTACCTGGAGCAGTTAGAGGGGTCAAGGATGGTGTGTTCACTCAGCACATCATCTGCTTAGATCCCTCTGTTTATAGTCCAGATGGGTTATATGCAACTCCTATGCTTTAAATCCAATTAATCTATTTATTACCATCAGTTCTCCCTGACAAACCCCTGCACAGAAATGAAAGTTCGTTTACTACAAAGTTTTGTCTCTTTGAGCTGAAGTGGTTTTCTTTCTCACAACAATTACACTCTGCAAAGCCAATGAGACAAATCCAAATACCTGTGTAGTCCCTCTGTGCAGTCACTGTGGCATATGTTTGTTACCATCAGAGGAACATCTCTGAGGTTAAACAGGGGCATAAGCTTCAAGATTTCTCCCATGATAATTTGTAGTGAAAAAAGTTCTGTACTCCAGGTCCTCAGTGGATTTGGATGCCTCACTGCCAATGTAATTAATGGGAGCTTGGCACCTAGCAGCTTTGAGGACCATGGCCTCACCATGGAGGAACATTTAGCCATGCTGATCAAAGGTAGGTCACAGGACCACGTTCCTCCCTCAAACATGAAAAATTTTGGGGAAAGATAATGGTCCAAAGATTGCCTAACATGGCCTAAAGATAGCATGGCTGACCAAACAGTCCTGCCAGATTGCCTACGGCCAGCGAGCCCTGATCTGGGCACCACTTCCTGTAGCTCCAGTGGACTCAGACCTCACTGTCCCTTGCCCTCCCTACTCCCATCTTCCCACCTGGCTCCCAAGTGTTTCGCCTCCCTGAACCACCCAACCACTACTAAGACCCCAGTTTCCTCTCCTTTCCCTTCTCCCATTACACCTCCCCTTGTCTCAGCAGAAGGTGGCAGCTAATTGCCAGAGGTCATTAGTATAGGCAGGAAATAAACGGGCTTTTCCTCTTCCCATTGTATTTTCTTTCTGGGTTAAATACCCAAAGGAGTTTGAAGTCAGCCCTAGCCCCCCTGGTGCTTTCCTTCCCTGTGCACGGTTCTGAGGTAGGATTGTTCAAAGCCAACTGAATCACCAGCTAGCCCTCTAAAGCACCTGCCTCCTCTCACCCCTGCAGCATTCTACCAGCCTCAGTCAAACCCCCCAGTGATGTAGGGCACCCTCTCACCAGCAGCCAGGGAGCCCAGCTGAGAGCATTGATTCTTCCCTAGACACTGCTTTGAGGCTGATCAACTAATCAGGCAGTGGAAAGCCCTGGGGAACCTAAGAACCATCCTTGGAGAAAAGCCTGCCTTTTTCCCTCACTACCGGCTTCCCAGGCCGTGACTACAGACAATACAGCAGAGACAGAGTAGGGGCTTGGATTAAACAGGACGTGTGGATGGACAGGAGCTATTGGATGCAGCTGCCTAGTTCACAGCATAAAACTCAGCCAGCTTCAGGGGACCCTACTCTTCAAAATCCACCTCTCTATACTTGCATTGCTGCAGAGACCACAGAAATAACATTGTATGGATACACAACGGACTCAAAAGACAAGCCTGAAATGAAATTCAAACCCTTCTCTGCAAGCTGTAGTTCAGCTCCTCTCCAGAGACCCATGCCACTTCAATACACCGAACAGAACAGTATGGCTACACCTCTGCCACCCACAGAAATGCCCAGCACTTGTTACAGTGGCCACCATTCTGGGGTAGAAAAAGATTCAGTCCCTCCATCTTACAGCAGAGACACCCCACAAATACTCCCAAGGTGCTTGGAGAAGCAGGGTCTTTCTACTCACACACTGCTATTCATGCCATCTTTAAGAGTGCCTAGCTACATATAGTCACCCCAAAAGGTGGGGAAGAATGTCCCCTGAATCAGCTTGCTTTCTATTTCCACCCTATCATAGGCAAGACAGAGTAAACCACAACCCATAGTGGATCTAGATACTCACATTTACTTAAGAATCGGTGATATTAGAACTTTTACCCTACTTGACTACCTCACACATACACTCACTTGCTCCCCCTCAGCAGTACATTCACTGGATCTAGACTTCCCTTCCTGCAAGGAGGTCACAGCTGGTCCAAGGAGATAAGGCAAACTCGCATCTGTTTGTGCTCTGCCACTGCTCACAGTCTTGGGCATTACCAGCCAAGGTCTCTGGGCATGCCCCAGCATTCACCTCCACACATCTTCCTGATCTCCAAGATCTGGGATGTGGGGAAGATCTTCCCTCCAGCCAGGATTTTCATCACCTTCTTTTCAAAACCGCTTCTTTTCAGGAACCCTTCTTCAAACAGCCTCCTCTTCTTTCCAGGCCCCCAAGCCCCTGGTTTTCCCAAACTATCTAGTCTACGCAGACATACAATGCATGATCAGCCTCTGTCTCTCTACTAATTGGAGAATGTAGAACATGCAACTTCTGTTTAGTCAGGGTGTTGTCAAAATCTACAGCCAGCCCCAGTTGTAGCTTGCAAGTAGCAGGCTTGTGCTTAAGAGTTCAAAGGTGCTGTTTTGGACATACATCCCCTCCACCCACCCAGAATTATCTGCTACCTGTCAGTGTTCACAACTGAAGCTATTTTTGCCTGCTACTATTGCCCTTTCTGTCAGGTTCCTCTTGCTGATGCAATCCCACTGCTTTCTGCTGACCACACTGGCCCCTAACTGAAGGGCCTGTCTGCCCCAAGGGAGACATGATGCCTGTGTGGGCTGTTGACAGTAAATCTCTCAAGTATGTTGAACTTCAGGGAAGGAAGAGCCAATCCCATCCAGACTTGATTCTTGCCAGCTCCCAGGCAAGTTTGGATGTTTCCTCCCTATTCCTGTCATCTCATTGCAATTGTGGTAGACAAGGAGACAGGGGACAGACAGCACACCCATGGAGGCTGACAAATTCTGCAATAGGACCAGTCCTCAGTTCCTCCACAGACTGAGCCACTGGAAGACAAAGCCATGTCTCCTTGGTGTTTTCTCTCTAACTAAGGAGCATTCTAAGCAAAGACCCCAAGGTTAATAAAGGATTGGATTTCACTGAGCAGGTTTTCTTCAGTGCCACAGAAAGGGTGAGTTTCAATTGTGTCTGTTGCCATTAATTCTGGTTCTCCTTCCCCTTTGTCCAGGATACTTAGGAACAGAGAGAAACCAACCTCCCAACTACCAAGCACTGTCACTTCCACACTCTTCTTCTACCATGAACAATATACCAGTGGCCCAGGAGTCCCTCTGCACCACAGACTGCTTTCAAATACATTAGTATAAAGAAGGATAACTGCATCTACATCAGCAGGGTCACTGCAGAGCAAAGTTGGTGACCAAGACTGCAGGGGATGGTGCCCAGCACACTGAGGCCAGTACGTGGCTCAAATGTGTCTGAGAGGTCAACGGCTTACGGAAGAGCTAATAGAGGAAAAAATGCATCGTGGTCAAGAATGCCAAAAGTAATGCAAATCTTGGATTTGGGCCCTGGGTACTTGGGCTTTTGAAGATATACAGAGAGAAACCTTCTGGAATACTTCCACTGTAAAATATCTTTCTCTCACAAGAGCCCCATTTTTCTCTCTCTGCTAAGCCTGATGCTTCCACCACAGTTAGATGCATCTTCTCCGTATGTGTGCAAGCCCCTGTTCCATGAGCAAGCTAATGTACGTTCTTGTCTAGAATAGAAATAGCCTTGAATTCACAAGCCTTCCCTGGAGACTGTGCCCTTGAATTGGAAAAATCCCTCTAGAAAGCACCACAGGCTATAGGCATTCTTAGGTGTTACAGTTTGAAAATGTTCACCTGCACCCTGCAGTACATGAGTCAACAACTAGTCACCCTGATATGTTGTACAGTGCTCCTGGTCAGCTCACAAACAACGAAAAGTGAGCTCAGGCTGGTGCCGTTCAGACTCCTGCTTGACTATGCCTTTTATTGATGTCTTCAAAAGTTCCTCTTTAAAGACAAACTGCAATCCTAAGGAACACAGCAAGCACAGAACAAACCTCTCTGGTACAGAAGGTAAAAGAAAGATAATTAAATGGTCCAAGAATGAACTATTCCATCCTTCAGGAACAAAATATGAATGCAGCAGCCTGGGCAGCTGCATCCCTCTTAATGCAAAACTTCTTTTCCAGATTTGGCCATTAGATTACTGCTTCTTCCTCCCCCGTGCATGAAAAGGGAGAAACTCGTCAGCAGGATTTTAGAAACAAGACTGGACTAATGCCCTCTTTTCCAGTAGATTACCTACAAATAAAGGGTTGTCTGGAAAAGAACATGGAGACTAATGTCCCTCTTAACAACCTTAAGGTGGTGCATTTATTCATTTTAGTATTACTACCACTTAATACATTTCTATGACAGTTTAATGCTAGATGCTATTTTAAGAATAGTTCTTCAGTTTGCATAAACATAGTTCTGCTGAAAGACTCAAGTGTGTTCTCTAGAAGACAAACAATAGGAGCAGCATTATCAAATATGAGATGAAAGAAAATAGCTAATGAAGGAAAAGTTTTAACAACCTTCCTGGGATTCATATGTAACCCTGAACTTACTTTGCTCCCACTGGTTTTGCCTGGTCCTCCTCAGAATTACTCTCTTGACTTCACTAGCTCTGCGAGCTGCATACAAAGTCCAACCTCATCCCATGGTGGGGCCTGCAAAAAGCAGTGCAATTGCCTTTCTTCAGATGAAGTCCAGAGCTCCCTCTCCCATCAAATCTCTGCAACCCATATCCTTTGGCTCCGGAACAAAGATTCAGGCATTTGGCTCCTACAGTTAAGAAAGTTGGTCATCCTAATCCAGGTGACTTTGGACATGTCCAAGTTGTTTATTGCAACCTGTCAGATCACCTTAAAGATATCTACTCTAAGACATGCAGCTAGGAGTTTATCCTCAAGATCTGTACTCCATAGAGCCCAGAATGCTAATTGCACTTTACCTTCTTCCTACTTGAATCTCCTTCTCAAAGAGTTTCTAATTTATGAAATAGGGTCTATTACGTGTATTATGTACATCTGTGGTGGGTTGTCCTTGGTTGGCCGCCAGGCGCCCAGCAAGCTGCTCTATCACTCCCCTCCTCAGCAGGACAGGGGGAAGAAAATAAGATGAAAAAAACCTCATGGGTCAAGATGAAGGCAGTTTAATAAAGAAAATCAAAGGCCACACATGGAAACAAAGGAAAACAAAAAAAAAATTCTCTACTTCCCATCAGCAGGCGATGTCCAGCCACTTCCCAGGAAGTCAGGCCTCAGTATGCATAGCAGTTGCTCCGGAAGACAAACCACTTAGTAACAAATGCCCCCTCCTCCCTCTCCTTTCTTTTAGCTTTTATTGCTGAGCATGACATCATATACTATGGAATATCTCTTTAGTCAGTTTGGGTCAGCTGTTCTGGCTATATCCCCTCCCAGGTCTTGCCCACCCCCAGCCTACTGGCCTTTGGGGGAGCAGCGGGAGGCAGCCTTGATGGGAACGCTGCTTAGCGGTAGCCAAAACATCGATGTGCTATCAACAC
The DNA here is from genome assembly GCF_035582795.1 of Mycteria americana. Lineage (NCBI taxonomy): Eukaryota > Metazoa > Chordata > Aves > Ciconiiformes > Ciconiidae > Mycteria > Mycteria americana. The sequence goes on from NC_134370.1 coordinate 14,158,650, forward strand.
CTTTCTAGCTACAAATACAAAGCACAGCACTATGAGGGCTGCTATAGGGAAAGTTAACTCCGTCCCAGCCAGACCCAATACAACATCTCCAGGTGCAAACTCATGCATTAGATTTTTCGAAGTGCCTCAGGATACCCCCAAATATCCAGAAAGACTTCCTTTGGATAGACAGCTTCAGATGGAAAATTAAATAAAAAAGGAAAGACACTGGGAAGAGGAGGAAAACACACTGGTGGCCAGTAATTAACAAGTATGCCTTGCAGGCTTTTCCCAGTTGCTTGGCAACCCAGAAAGTCACAGCAAAGAGCAAGGGGTACTTGGATAAGTGGCTTAACTGGGTGCTTCCAGAGCAGTAGTTTTAGGTGGATAAGGGAAATCTTTGGTGTATTCCCACATCTTCACCATCTTGGTATTACAGGCCCCAAATAAAGTCCAGGGAGACTTCAGACAACTTCTACTCCATTCAAAGGGAATAGCGGAAAAACAAGTGCTGAAATAAAGAGAGACCTTTACCTTCATATCGCTTTTGTTCTTCATTTGCTATGCCCGTATTAGAAAATAAAACAGGCCGGGGCCCATTTGCTGGTCCAGAGACCACTTGGCACATCAGGGTCTGCCTCCATCTGGCTTAACTTCCTTCGTCCCCAAGACAAGGTGCCAAACGGAAGCATCCTTGGGCTACCCTCTCCCCTAAACCAGGCCTGAGTTTGTCTGAAAGCATTCACTGGCAGGGGACACAACTGTGCTGGGGGGACACCGACAGCAAAATCATCACACTCCCACACCAGGCCAAGCATGGGCCAGTCAACATCCAGGAGCTCCCTGGACACCGTGTAGAATGAAATAGGTAAGGAGCATCCCTCCTGAGGTGGGCACTGGGGCCCAACAGGCAGAACTGGCCATCATTCACAGGGCCACAGCCACACATTGAACTGAGCAGAGTCACTGGCTGGAAGCCAAACCTTTGACAGATTAGCATCTATCCTAGTGGAAGAAAATCTGGTCCACAGAAATTAGAAGTGTTCTGCCAGGCTTTCTTTGACAATAGCCACCAAGGGATGGATGAAGTGGACAAATAAGCCAGTTGTCAGTAGAGAAAGTAGCAGTAAGACAAGGGTGTTTTGCTAAAAAAGCAGCGGTCTCGGTCAGCCCTGTGCTTGGCTTTCCCACACACCTTTCCCTTTAGCTGCAATCTTTCCACTACAAGGAATCTGTCTTTGCAAAAAGACCTGGCTCTGGCAGAAAGAAATAATCTTCGACATGTTTCCTAGGGGTGCTTTGATAATGAGCAGAGAGTGGAGTTAAACAGTGGCAACACCTGACTGTCCTTCCTGCTTTCATTTCGTCCCTTTAATTGACAAAAAAAGGAATTGTTTGAAAAACTATCAAAAAAAGCAAAACAATGCCCACATATCACTCTGGATAAAAACAATTTTGAAATTTGACACTTAGGTAGTTCTGTAGGCACAGTGGATATTAATAATTCAACAAAATATTATAGTCGTTACTATATTTTGCAATATCACATCAGTGCATTTTAGCAGAACTCCTCTCCAAATCTCATTGCAACAGCTATTAATAAATAAAATGCAATTCACTGTATTAAATGTGTTGTTTAAAGGCTAAATATTTCATCAGAACTAATTAATTTTAAATAATCAGACTAAGATTCTCCTCCCAGCACCAGGACAAATCTCCAGCTCCACATACTTTCCACATTTAGAAATGAAATTATGTTTCAAAAAGCAAACCATAAATTGAATTGAACTGGAACATCTATGCAGCAGCTCTTAGACTACAACCCCCTGCAGCCTGATGGGATCACAACCAAACAGTCCACAAGTCTCAACTTTGTCATGCGGTTTATGCAACCCAGGAAAATGAAGATTGGAAAAATACAACAGAATGGTTCACATTTATTGCCTGCCTTGAACAGTGGCCAGCGCCTGATTCTCCATGGGAAGGAGAAAAAAAAACATATCTTAGCCCAAACATCAGGTGCCAATAGCTATAGATAACAGTGCTTTTCATCAGTCAGCCTCAAAGGGCTTTTGAAGGAGGTCAGTTTCCTCTCACAGGTGGGAAAACTGAGGCACAGAGGGAAACAGCTTGTCAATGGTTAATGTAAAGGCTAAAGGATGAGCTCATATATATTTCTCCATCGTGCACAAGTAATGCACATGAGCTCTACCCCATTGCCTCCAAAGGCACTCATGACTCCATTTCAGTTGCAACTTAACTTTGGGGTATAAAAAAAAACCCCAGCCCTTTACGCAAAATGAAAGCATTTGCCAAAATATTTTCTTGGATCTCAGAAATGGGACCAAGTGACCTAGATCTGAAGTGCAACTCCCTCTCCACTCTCAAACACACCAACCTCCCAACTTACCCAGCCATAAACTGGTGGGTTTCTAACTAGGACAAAGAAGAGGAAGTTTGATTTTAGTTTTCGTCAACTGCTATTATTAGCAAAAAATGTTACCAAACCCATATTAAAAAGCCACACACACACACTTTTCAGTTTGAATTTTTCAGTTTAGAAACTTCTTCCTCAAAAAAACCACTCTCAAAAGTAACTGTTACTTTCTGGCCACCTCCAGAACAGCATGTAAGCATCCGCCCTGCTGACTGACAAACTGACATCAGCAAGGTAATTCCTGTAATTAAAACAAAGCTACACGATCTTACTAATAGGGCCTGCATCAGACACTATAATCTGTATTTTTATCCATGGAGCTCACTGCTTTCCTCCAACAAGACCACATAAACTGTGCAACCTTGTTTTCACCAACTTTATACCAAGACAGAGCATGACGCAGAAAATCAGAGGGGTTAGTATCTTTAAGTGTGACTTTTTACAGTAAAATAGCAACTTAATAAGGCCAGCATATTTCATATCTCCTAAATTGTGCTGAATTTGTTTTCATAATTATATAATTATAAATGTTTCATTTTAACCTTTTAAAACAAAAATCTCAGCTTTTCTATACAAAAAAAAATCCTTTAAACAATTCCTTAAAAGTTAAGGGCATGTGAGGTTTTTATTTGGTTGGTTATTTGTTTGGTTTTTTTTTTTAAATCAGAACGCGAGTCTATGCTTGGTCCGAGTCGGAATCTGGGGAGACCTGTCAGGGTGGAGATGGGGGTTAGGGATTAAGCCCAAATTATTTCCCTTCTGTCAACCCCACACACACTCAAAAACATCAAGCTGAGCAGTAAATTATTTGCAGAGCTCTGTATATCATATATGCTTGATTCCAGATAGATGCTAGATATGCCAGATACAATTCAATGGCAGTTACAGCTGTGCTACTGAGCAATGTCAGATGTGTGACATTGGGAATAGATGGACTTTTGGTCTCATCCAGCTCATCTGATCTTATGTTCCTGGGCACATGTCCAAAACCCATTAAACTCAATAGAAATGCAAAGAATTCGCTGGCTTTGAGTCAGATCTTGTATGACAACGGACAGGAACAGCTAGAGATATTTAACCTGTCAAGGAGAAGAGTTAATGGGAACTTGCTCTAATAAATACACCACCTTTACTGCACTGTCTGTTTGTGCTTTAAGTTGTTCAGCCTCAAAAGCTAAGGAGCCTTAACTCCTGAGCCAAAGCCCAGATGATTTCTCTAGGCTTTCACCAAGACCCTATAAAGCACTGGCTGCATTCCTCAGATGAGCCAGCAAGACTTGAGCTAGGGGGGAACCTAAACCCAGGACCAGTGAAGGACCAGCATAGCACGGCTAGAGATAGTCACTGCCAACATGGGAACTTGGAAAAGCAATTCAGAATGCAGGCAATGAGCAAAGCAGCAAGAGAACGTACTATACCACAAACCACGATGGTCTCCACCAAGGCAGTAAAGAAGCCTCCTTTTTGTTTGACATGCCGTTTGGACACTGCTTGGTGGAACTTTGCAATTGAAGCCCTCAACATCACTAAAAGCTAATTCTAAAGAACTGTATTCCTGGATTGCTCAACCCTTTCAACAGACAACCTTCTGCTTCACCATGCAGTTCAATGGCTTCTGACACTTGGTAATTTATTGTAGCATTAATGCTTTTCTGGTTGCTGTCTGTTATGAAACACAGGTTGAAGCATAGCCATGCAGATGGAAAAGGCTTTCAAATTCCATCCTGTCCAAGCCCACCAGCAGCCAGAGAAGGGGAAGGCATCTGGGCCTAATTTTCATCTTACTGACACTCCATCAGTGTATCACCACCAATTTTGAAAGTTTTATTGTTGCCCTACTTCAGCATCAGGAAGATGAAAAATAAGCCCTTGAAATAAAACATGCTGCTCTGACAGAAGCCATTGCTTCATCAAGCTAGGGTCCTTATCAAGGCAAGTGTTTTTTACAATATCAAGGATTTAAACCAAGCACAGCAGTTTCATTAAAGAGACAGCAAAAGAGACCAAAGGGTTCCAGTGACAAGTTACTCCAAGCTGAAGTGCGAGGATCCAGAACAGCATTTCCAGTCTGGCAAAGAGATCACTCACAGCACTTGGGCTGTCTGGCCAAGTCTGTGTACTATTTATCTACCCAGCCAAAAAAAAAAAATATATATATATTTCCTCATAGCAGCTGTTTCTCCAGCAAGCACAGAGTCTGCAATCCCAGCTCAAAGCTACAGCATAGCACAATTTCTAAAAGTCTGTTTTGCTAGTTTATTACAAACTGTTCCTTCCCTCCAACTTTCATTCAGGAAGGTGGTTGCAACCTCTCGAAACAACAGCCCCTCATGAGCAGCAAAGATCTTTAGCAAAGCTGTGAACTGAGAGCACACAGTTGCCTGAAAGACTTTGAAAGATACCATGTGCACTAGGAATGGACGCCTGTCTTTTCCCAGAACCAGCACACTAGCATGTAGAATGTATTTTCACACTGAGGTTTGCATTAGAAATATTCCAAAAGAACAGAGACTTGGCAAGTCCAACTCAGCAGTTCTCACCCTAAAGTGTCCAAATCACTGGTAGCTAATGAACATCAATGTTTGCATTGCTAGTGCCAGCAACGCAGGCACATGACAGTGCACTCCAGCAAATTTGCACTTGAACATCCAAGCTTCCTACCAATGCAAGACGGGGAGGGATACTTGCCCACACTGTGGCAATACCTCAATCTTCCTCCCTCAAGTTGCAGACTTAGTCATGTTCCCCACAATCAGGTAACTAATTTCCACTGTCCCAAGCTGAAGACAATGGAAAAGAAAACCTAAGAAGAATGGAGAAAAAAACAGTCAAGGGCATAAAGCAAAGGAGATACATAAAGACCCACACTGGCAAAACTAAGGCCACACACAGAAATACTCACATTAGGGTCCTGTTTGCACTAGTATAAATGGAGCTCTATTGGAGCAACACCAGCATAAAATCACCATAAACCAGAGTGGATCTTGGACCATGAACATCAGCTGAACAGTATCCCTTCAAAGGGTAATATGTATTTACTGACATCCTTCCTCTGCCTTCAGTTAATGGCAGGACAGACCATTTAACCAGTGGTCTAAAGCTTTAGCTTGCATGACAGCAATTTATGCACCCTGGCAGGTAAGAATGACCCATTCAACTCTATCGACCTAAATAAGTAGGAGAAAAGCCTCCTGACAGCATTTCTCTGCCCAGTTCTTGTCTGAGACAACTCCAAACATCATTCAACCATGGCACATCTAATCTGAATTGACCATGTCCCAGACACTTGCACACTGACTCCTAATAATCGCTTTCCTTCGTTCTCTCCCAGTGGGGGTTAGACTTAGCCACAAAGCAGCACAGCATCAAAGTACTGCTTAAGTTCCCAGTAGTTGCGCGTGCCTTGCTCAGGGGACTTTTTCTTTCTTCTGGTGCTAATTCCTTCCATTAGGTTGGTTCTCTGTCCCTGCCCTGGGCAGGAGCTGCCATAGCAGAAGGATGCACAAGGAAAATGCATCAGTACAAGTCAAGCACAAGCCTGCCTCTGGAGGGAGAGCATTTAAATAAAGAATGAACCTGAAATAGCTACCAGCTTCCCTGTAGCCAGCACTGTCTGTCAGCGCAAATTCACCACAGGGGACCATCATGCAGGAGCAAAACATCTTCTAGCCCCACATTCAGGAGGGAGAAAGTGAGCAAAAACTGACCAGCGTGCCAGCCCAGAGACTACCACAGGCCAGTGTCAAAAAGACAGAAATAACAGAAAAGGCAACATCTTCCCCATCACAACTGATCATCTGTGGTCTGTAGGAACAGTCTGGCAGGGAATGCCCACAATGCCTCCTCTTCGGGGAGTTCAAATTCCATATATGCAGGCAAAAACAAACAGCAAGATTATGCCATCCCTATTATATACAGCAGCCTTTAAAGACACAAGATTTGTGGAAGGTGCTGTACATACACCTGGGGGAAAAAAAAAAAGCCACTCTTGCTCCCAAATGTTTACCAGTAAGCACAGTTTTCTACTTCTCTCTCAAACCCCTACAACTCCACAGGCATTTTCTGAAAAAACACTTTTAGCTCAGGACAGAAAAGGTTGCAAGGACAGACCCCAACTAATTGCCAGTTCTTTTCCACCTTGCTACCATTCCCTCCCATCTCCTGATCAGTTAAATCTGCAGATGAGAACAGAGCAGAACTGAGCCCAGGGAGGACACATGCTTTAGGAGAGCTCCAAATTCAGCACGTGAACAACCACGTTCAACCTAAGGAACATGGTCTATAACTGACAGCTGCCAAGATCCAACCATGCTGGGCACAGAAAAAAACCTTCCCTCCTGACTCATACCAGAGACCCGCTGTCTAAAGGCCATAGCAAAGGAAAGAGAAGGAAGGGACCTGCAATCTCATATAAAGGGATCAAAGCACATGAGCTACAGCAGGAGGATGTAGAGAGGGAACGGAGGAAAAGCAGGCAGAATCAGACTACGGCCCCAGATCATCTCCGGTTACATGTTACTTACATTTTATCTAGTTAAATAGCTATATACCTAGTTCTATAGTTATCAGGTCACATACCCTTACACACATGTAAACATAGGCATAGTATCTTCTACATTTCTAAAACATATTTTTTTATAAGCACACAGTGATTGAAATGGGATTTTAAAAGATGTAAAAAGCTCAGGAAGCTTCACTCTGTCCCTTCCCATCCTCCTCTCAGGTGCCCACATGCAGTTCATTTTGAGAAATACAGGTATAGCAAGTTTTGTACCAATAAACCTGTTAGCTACCAAGGGCAATAAATGTTACAGACAACTCTCATAGGTAAGAATGCACAGCGTTAGACAAAGTGTTTCCCCATGAGCTGTGAAACAGAAACAACAGCACTGCATGCTTTCACACGCATATCAACTCGCTCCTGTGTCCTCACATGTTCCATGGATCAGCTCTTGCCTCTCACCCTTGTATTCACTAGGATGAGCACATAAAGAAATCTCTGCAGCTCATTCAGGCCCCAGTCTGAGAACAGCATCCACCAGTCAGTGACTTTCATGACCGTTAACCTTTGTCTTTGGGGAAGAAGTTGAGAATCTCCCATTTTACAGAAGACAGCATTCTCAAACAATCCAATATTTTATTTTATCATCTAACATTTGATCTCATTCTTCAGTGCTGGAATAAGACATGCCTCTTTCCCCTTTCTGTGAGTTTTCACTAAGACACTTTCTCCTCAATCCAGTTTATCGCCTGTTTCCAGCAGCACTACAGGAAGCACAAATGAAAAAAAAAAAAGAAAAAAAGCACACAGAAAGCTAAGAGCCACCAAAACAAAACCTCAGTGCAACTCAGAAAGGCAGGCTTTGTTACTTGTAGCATGTGAGGTAAGAACAAGTAATGAAGATAATCTTAAATTAATTAAAGCAAGGGAGGGTAGAATTGAGCCTGCAACAAAGAGATGCAGTACAAGCAAACTGAGAACGCTACACTGCCAGCGAGGTTGCCTTCTGATTAAAGGAACAGACTTCCCAGGCAGGCTGGCAAAAAACAACAGTGAACAACATTAATTAACTAAATTAAGGCCTCCTCAGAGTGATGCTGTAGCTGTGTTTTAGGTTGCCTTCAAAAAGAAAAAAAGTTTCAGCTTTGGACACAACAGACCATGCTGTCTGTGAGTTAGCATGAGAGGGGTAACTTTGGAATCTGTTGACCAATTTGAACTGAATTCAACAGGAAAAACAGGTCACAGAGGTACCGAGTTCCTGCAAGCTCAACTGGGTGAAGAGCAGGTCCCAAAAGAATATCTGGCCTGAACCATAAGCCACCCAATGTCCACCCTCACAGCTGGCAGGGCTCCGGCTGATCAATGTATCGACCACAGCCGGCCCTCCAGCACACCTGTAATGTCAGCCAAGTACACCAGATGCCACTATCTGCTCCTCCAAACGGGCAGTAGAATGAGGGATCATGGCAGACAAAAGAAAACACTGAGAGATAGAAGAGCCCTGGAAGGGCAAGCAGTTAAGGGATAAGTGATGGCTAACTTCTGTTGCTTAACAAAATGACCGGCCATTTTACTCGTTTTCTGATCCTTTGGAGATCCTTTGGAGAACAGGCAGCTCTCAGGCCAGATAATCAAGCGTTCAGTGTGGCTACTGGGGCAGAGCCTCAAAAACACGCAGCAGAAATCATAATCCAGTGGGATGCCGTGGCCAGATCTTTCTCTGCCATATTCCATATCCCATGCTTTTCTGAAAGCCCTTCTGTTTAAGGCTCAGCTACCCAGAAAAGTCTGGCCAATGACAGTTGAACCACCTCTATTATATCTCTGTAACACCTGATATGGACACTGTGACCCCATGGGGCTTTCTCCTGGTGTTGGTCCAATGGTTGCCAAAGCACACTTGGATAAAGATTCTCTCTCTTCTAAAATAACTGTTCTCTCAAGTAGTATGTCTATCATATTCGTTATGATATTATATTCGTTACATATTCGTTACAATCTCACTGTCTCATAGGCAAGCCTTTTTTCAGGCCAGATGGCAAACGTGGTTTTCAGAGACCTCCTGCCTGACACGCAGGTCTGCACGCCCGCCTGCCTATCCCACCACACACTGTGAGCAAGGCTTCCCGTACACAAGGTCACCATGCTCCTTTACCGCAGGCTCACCAGTCTTGTGTCTTGCACCAGGCTTCCGCTACCCAAACAGAAGCAAACCCCCGTCCCACTGCAAACACAAGAGTTCATGCCGGTTCAGATAGCAGGTCTGTCTAGGAGTGCAGGGCGTCACCCCAGATACTCTTCTGCACCCCCATCCACACTCCCACTATAGTGCCAAGTACTACCAACATTTTGCTGATTGGGAACAAAGCTAGAAAGACACCGTGGGTGGCAGAACAAGGATATTACGCTTCACACACTGCCCCAGCCCTCCACCTTGCAGAAGACTTACATGGGGACACCCAACCCAGGCCCCATTCAAGAGAGCAGGAGGAAGATTTAATTGCCCTGGCTCACTCAGGAGTCCTTTAGCTGCAAAGACTTTTCCCCTTGCATTGTGAAGTGCAATACAAAGGGTGGGGAAGCTACCTTAATGATTCCAAAAGCTAACAAGACCCTTGAACTTTGCATCCTACTACATTGTCCCACATCAAGATTGCACAAACAGGCACACAGACCTACATGTGCCCTGCCATGACTATCATCCTAAATTATTCCAACCTGTTACAAACAAGCCACATCATTCAGGGCCAGCTCCCAACCCCCTCAGCAGACAGATGTGACCCCTCTCCTTTCCCTGTATTTCCAATGGAAGCCCAAATTCATGGCTCCCACAGTCTCACCATGGCAATTCTCATCCAGCTCAAAAGGAGCTGCAATTTGAAATAACTCAATCTGGGAAGGCATGCTGGTAAAGGGATTAGAACAGCAGACAAAGATGCTTTTAAATCACTTTCAGCCAGAACTTTGCAGTGCTTTAACTTGATCAATCTGTTAATGATATTACCTGAGCATATTCCACTTTTCTATTATTAATGAAAGCCCTGTTCTTGCCCCTCTTCTCACCTATTTTTCCTTTCTTTCATGCAATCTCTTCTAAAAAGAAAATACACCCAGCATCTGAGCTGTGGCAGATGAAGTAAAAATAAGTCCTTTGTCATTAAAGAGCCATATCAATAAGGACCAGGAATCAGAAAACTTGCCTTCCAACTTTAGTTCTAATCAGCAGCACAACCCAGAGAGATCCCTCCTCTCTTGCATACCTCAGTTTCTCAAAAAAAAAGCCACTAATACTCCTGACCTTCTTTTTAGTGACCTTCGAAATACACAGCTGAAGTAAGCAGCATAAGAACCTTGTAAGTACAGTCACGTCCGTCATCCTGTAAGCATAAAATTGGTGGGGTTTGGTGGTAAAGAACAGGAAGCCTAGAACAGAGAAATGCCCACAAATACACAGTCATCTACCCCCAGTCTTCTGACAGAGACAAGTAAGGACTGCAGACAGGCAGCCCTCTTTGCCTGCACCTGATGTATTGATCACAGCTGCAGGGGATTTTCCAATCAGGCACAAACCGCAGGGAAAGGCTAACAACTAATTAGAGCTCCCACTCCTTCCTCCCTGCACCCATGAGGTCCTAAAGCACTTTTGGCAAAAGCTAAATAATCATGTTTTATATATTCTCTTCCACCCAACAGCTTTTGCAAACATCCAGCCATTTTAAGCCTCAGCAACAGCCCTGCATGTGAGTTAACTCTTCCTTGTAGATGGGGAAGCCAAGGCATGGGGCAATGCACACCCCCATTAGGCACAACGGCAAGTCCAAAAATCATGAAGACAAGCTGCATGCACAGCCTGCCCTCCTCTGGCACCCCACGAAAGCACATCTGAACTCAACCCATGCTTTTCTCCCTGCCTTGAAAGTCAGCCGGAGCTCTGTGCTCAAGCCATCCACTCCACTAACCCCTCACTGGAGTCCTCTACCAGATCCCCACAAGGGGCTCAACGCACTTCTAGAGCGTATCAGCAGCAGCTTCACTGTCCACTGAAAACATACCAGCAGTACCCACTTGTTACAGACTGGCGTAGTGCCTGAAGCAGTGCCAAAGCACTTGCTTTTAGGATCCTGAGGCCTTTAGCCCCTCATTGACCTAAGTGATTTGCTGTGGCTCAGTCCTAGTTTTTCCAAGTCCCAAACATCCACTTTAGTCCCAAGGACACCAGTAAGTGCAAGCACTTTTCCCAGGAAGAAATGTTGTTTTGTCCCACCATGCAGTGGCTGGGATGAATTCCAGTCCCTTCTGTCCCCAGTCCACTCACAAGCAAGAAAAGGAGAGGAACAAAAACACTAAGACTTGTGCAACATCCTCAAGTTGGTCAAAATATTGTGGGGTCCCAAGTGGCAGGGACCTGTCAGGACAAGCGTATCCTCTGCAGACCAGGCACCCGGGAGAGAGGCCATGAAGCACAACTCCCCTGCCCTCACCTACCAGCTGTAACTGGTGTAGGAGAGGGAGAAGATGGGCAGCAAAGTGGGTCTATCAACAGCTATCCTCGGGGGCTAGTCCCGGAGACAAAAAGGGGCACGGCAGCTGGGGAGGTGGAGAGTAGACACTGCTTCAGGCCGGAGCAGCCAGGATTCAGATGGCTGCTTCCTGGCACCGTAAATGTTAACATCATCCCTTCTCCCAGCCCAGCAGCTCTGCCAGCAGTTGCTGCGGGGATGCTGGTGGTTTTACAGGCACATGAGTCAGGCTGGAGGGGACCGGAGCGGATGAGAGACCCCGGCATTGGGACTCCCATCTTCAGGAAAAAGCCTGGCAGCAATTAGAGACGACGCAAAAGGGAGATAGTATCAGCTCCAAGCGGGTGTGAAATGCTCTACTACGGCCGAGTGCATGCTAAGACTATTTTCCTCTCTCGTAGAGGGAACCCCAGACAGCAGGAGTTTCACAGAGTCAATGACTCCAAGCAGGTTTTCATATCAATATTTCAGCAGCGTCTGTCTTTCCAGCGTGCATTTTCCAGGGCCCAGCTCCCCCTCCCCACCCGTTGCAGTATTTTCCTTCCTTTAGCAAATGCCCACGCTCCCTCTAGCGCCCGGCTCTGCTTTTCACACACCAGCAACCCGGCACCCTTTCCTACAGCCTGCACCCCAGGGTGTCCAAATCATGCTGGAGCTAATTAAAAGTGATGCTATTTTGGGCACAGAGGCTCTGTAGTGCTCTGCAGATCTGCCTGGCTAGCGTTTGTGTCGCATATCTGAATACAAAGGGGAGAAAACAGAGCGACAGCCTCAGTGTCGGGGGCCCTCCTTGAACAAGAGGGCTTTGCCAGTCCTTCCAGTGGGAGAGCAATCAGGTCTCCTTCAGGACTGAGAGGGAGGAAAAAACAGAGAGGTTTGATTATTCAGCATCAATCTTTTCTGATTTTTATTGTATGCTGGGACTCTGCTGGCCACGAGGCCTGGGAATTAACCCTAAAATTTCCATAGCAGGTTATTTATCAAATGTGTTTAACACCCACATAGCCACGCTCTTCAAACATGCAGCAAACTTTATTCAGTTCCATCAGTCTCACAAAACCCCATAAAGGCAAGATAGGAAATACTGCCATGCCCTTCTTTTTGCACAGAGGAAACGTTAACAACGATGCTGCAGTTTTCCCTGGACATTAAGGAGAAGTTAGGATCTGGGAATTTGTTTGCCTTGGATTCCTGCAGGGAGTTTAAGCAAACCAAGAAACTTGCATGCGAAGGTGTGGCTTCAGCAAAGCAGTATTTTCCAACTAAGGGTTATTTCAGCTTAAAACCCCTGCTGGGCTCTGCCAAGTACGTCACCAGATCAGTCCCCAGCATGGCTTACACTGTAGGTCAAATTCCCACCTCCCAGAGCCAAGCAAGAGAGGGAAGGGCTGTAAACAAGAGAAGGAAGCTCATCCACCCACAGCCCTGTGGCTGTAACTCAGAGAATATGAAGGGCCCACAGGTCTCCTTGCTGTACTGCCCCGTGTTTCCTCACCTCTGTACTCATTCTTCGTTCCTACCTTGCACTTTTCACTGCTGTAGAATACTGCAGGTTGAATTCTCAATTACAGTAAAGTGGCCTAGATCAATCCTACATCAATTTACACTAAGGATCCAACCAAATACTTCGCTGCTTTGGGGACTTTCTGCATTTACAGCATTCAATGCTTCACAAGGAACATGTCATTTAATTTACTGCCTTGATTAGAGGCAGGTTGGACTCCACACCTTCAAACACAGATTCTCACTGGAAGCTAAACTTGACTGGATCCCAGCCAAACCCAAGCCTTAACTCCATAACTGACAGGTTTCCGTGCAATTGTGCTGGAATAAATTCCAACCATGAGCTCAGGCTTGTCCTTCAATCCTGAAATAAATCTGGATTTGTAAGAGAGTACTGACTCAGGCAAGTATGTACTGCTCTCCTCCATTCTATCTACAGACATCCAGGGAGCTTAAGGAGCATGACACTAGGGTATGACTTAAGTAAATTCTTGACTGTTTGCAAGACTGGCTTCCAGTATCCTTTTGTACAACCAACATTAAAGATCATTGCTCCTTAACCTGTGCTTTGCCCATTAGACAACACTGCTTTCGTACTTTTTGTAAAATCTCTACTACGAATCCAGCTATAAATTTGGAAACTCTCAGAAAGTTTCATCTTCCCACAGCCCTGCATTTAAGAAAATATTTGTCGCATCCCACCTCCCTTTTGGGAAAAATTTCTCCTGCCTAACATCAATTATCTGCTCAAACCCATTTTCAAAATACTTTGTCATCTAATTGGATTAATGTTTTCCATAAAAAAAAATAATTAAAGAATCACATAGCTGTTTCTGTTTACATTTAAATCACTGTGAAAGCTTAGCCACAAATCCTAGGCCTCATCCCTGAGCATGAAAAAGCCTGAGTATTGAGGACTGAAGGGAAACTGCTGACAGGCACCTAGAACAGGAGCAGTTCTGGTACTGAGCTCTGGGCTACAAGAAGTTCGACAGCTTGCTGCGCTAGGCAGGGTAATGGCCGGGGGAATCTGCCAGCTTCACAGGATCCACAAGCAACATCAAGGGCCGTCCACTGGACATCAACCTGACTTTGCAATGAAACCAGTCTGGAGAGAAATAACCCGGAAAATATTTTCCAGATGCCTTCTTCCTGCTCTACTGACTCAACACAGCCATAAAAGCAATTGCCATGCAAGAGTTTTGTTTTTATTTCCCCATCTTCTATTTGAGTATTAATTAAAAATGGATTGGCAAAGTCCTGGAGAAGGACTTCAGTGGCAAACTTAATTACTAAAGGTAGTGGAGAAGTGGAAATGCATCAAGACTTTGTGACACAGCCGGCCTACCTTCAATGGCAATGAGACGGCAACATAGCCAAAAGCATTTGAGAAAGAAACAGTCTAGAACAGCAATTAAAATATCTACCAAATGCAGTGCATTTAATATGATTGCTCTGTCACCATCTTGCACTCTAGGAGTAAACATTTTAAACTGAAATCCAACTGGTCTGTTGGAGCAGTTACCCATGGCTGACAACTGAATGCAGCATTGCCTGCCTAAAGATTCATTTTCTCCCCTTCCTCCCTTCCAAGCATAGCAGTCTATTTGGAATTGCAAATATTGCCCACCTCGTTCTGCCCATCACACATTGCATTGCTAGGCATCTTAATGAAAAACTACCTGGCACACAGCAAGCCCATCAGCCTCCCCAGCTTGTAATTCGCCATGGGAGTGAGTAATGTCTCAGCATCAAACCACCAGTACATTAGCAGATCACACCAGAACACTGCCAACAGCATTCAGAAGAATCATTCCCGGAAGAGACAAGCTTCACTGCAAGAACTGGTACAACCTGCTTTTCACTGCCAGCCCTCAGAGCTTGCACAGGGTAAAGGAATAGGAGCAGTGGTAACAGGAGGAAAAGAATCACAGAAGCCCATTCAGAGCAGGCTTGTCACCATCAGATCATGTCTACGTGAGTCTTGAATATCTCCAAAGATAGAGATCCCCAAAACCTTCTGGTGCCTTGCTGCACCACTTTCTCTGAGAAGAAACTCTTCCTAATGTCCAATCTGACATACGTTGTGGCCGTTGCCACATGTTATATCCTCTTCACCCAATACCATAAGCTGCATCTTCTTTCTAACTCTACTTCAGGTGGCTGTAGGCTACTGTAATACTATTAGCCTCCTCTTTACCAGAGTCTTCTCCCAAAGACATCTCATATTCCCAGTCCTGGAGTGAATCTCGCAACCATGTTAACTCTAGAGATGACAGCCACAGGCTGACCAGACCTGTGGACAAAACAGTGTAGCATGGCTGACAAGATAAAACAAGGCACCAGTCCAGTCTCTCGCCAGCTCTCATACTGCCTTCCCCAGCTTTCAGAGCCTCGATCATATTATAAGCATCAATGCAGTTGCATGGTCTGCACAAGTAGCAGCTATATCACCTAGGCACACTACCCTTCTCCAGGTTTATCTTCTGCACTGCTGCACTGCACTGAGATAAAAGCATGCACTGCTGATATTTTTCCTATAGCATGAAAAATCCAACCCCTAGGATCATACAGGAACTTAGCCTGGCTGAAGCAACGTGCAATACTGCACATGCCTTAGGCAAATGCCCTCTCCTGCTCTTACTGTGGCATTATAGTTCATTTCCTCAACTTGATGTCTGGAGCTTGCCTCTGGTTACTAGAAAGCCAAGGACATGTATACATGGGATAGCTAAAGCACACTATGATCACAAGCTGAGGCCTCTCCATAGATAATGGATTGAAAATGTCTTCTAGAGGTTAAAAGAAAGCTAAAAAATGTGCATCTTTGCTTCTTATATTGAAAAAAACCACCCATAACACCACAGAATTTGAAGCACTTCCATCATGGAAAAAGCATGGACAGAATTAAGTACTTCCTATAAACAGCTGCATTCATCAGAGTGACAACTCTGAAACCTAATGACAACAGTCCCCGTTTACCATTCCACTAGTGATCATATCAGGAGATCAATCTGAGTAAGTGTGTTTTATCCACGGTAGTTTGTTGAAATCTCTTGAAAAAACTATTGTCAAGAAACAAGATAGCGAGATTTAACGCTGTAACAGCATTAAAGGTCCTGCTACTTATTTTTGCAGGTCCTTATCCTAGAAATCAGGGAGAGAGGAAGGAAGAAAAGTTAATCTGAGGAATCAGATCATCTTCACAGGAAGGTTGGAGAGAGCATCTGGTGAGCAGAACGAGAAAAAATTCATGCAGTAACATAACCATCTAGAGAGTGGGAAAACAAGTGTAGAGGATACAACTGCTCACCGAATGCCACATTTGTACACAGTGTGTGTTCAGAGAGCAATGGCTCTCTTCTGGGAATAATAGTAGTTTTCACTAAAAATTCTCCTTCCTTCAGAAAGGCCTTAGAAAGAAAACATTTTATCTGGTCTCTACCAGGTCCCTCAAGAGCTTCAATGACCTCTCTCAATAAATGCTTCTATTAGGGCAGACTGACACTTGAAGCCCAAGTACAAGTATCCTTTTTCTAATATCAGACCCACTGAATTAAGCCAAGTCCCCTTCCCAAGAACACAGAGAACACAAACCTCATTTCTACACAGAAGAGTATTTTTGCATTTTCCTAACAATTTCCACTTGAAGATCTTCAGGTATTGTACAAAGCAGAAATTAATTCTGCTCCACACCACCACTTTGTGGTAGCTAAGTAGTACTATCCTCATTTAACATGGAAGAGGAGATCCGGAGAGGTTAATTGTCTTTCCTAAGGTCACAGGAAAAGCCTCTGGGCAGGACAAAGCAGAGAACTCAAATTCCCCAATCTCACCAGCCTTTTGCCTCTATCCTAATCCTGACCTCACTATCTCCAAATGGAGAAAACAAAAGTTTGTTGCCTGGAAGGAATTATTGTTTAATAAGTTAAATTGAGATTTGAGGGACGTGGGAGAAAAGGGGGGTAGGAGATGGAGGGGGAGTTGCTCTTAAAATAATTAAAAAAAAAAACACAGGAGGTTTTTAAAATGCTACGTAACAGGACATGCAGCAGCTGCAAAGATCTCCCTTTTGTGGAGTGTCTGTAGGTCTATATGTCCCAGTAAAAAAATGATTTTTTATTACCATGCTTTCCTCTTCTTTGCAAATGCATTCAGTTGTTAGGAATCCCCCACCACTAATGCCTGATTTGAAATATACTCCTTCATTGCATGAAATTTGATTG
Organism: Mycteria americana; assembly: GCF_035582795.1. Taxonomy (NCBI): domain Eukaryota; kingdom Metazoa; phylum Chordata; class Aves; order Ciconiiformes; family Ciconiidae; genus Mycteria; species Mycteria americana. The sequence goes on from NC_134370.1 coordinate 14,175,819, forward strand.
ATTATGTTTTTAATAAATCATAGGAGACAAAAGCTTGAGTTTTGAAGTCTGTTCAAGTAACAGGGAATTGGTAAAAGCAAGCTCTACGCCTCTACTGCTTTGGTAGCCTGAAAACAATAGCATACAGACATGTCCTACCTGCTCTCCTAGGTCATCTGGCATAATCATAACACGAGTTAATATCTTTTGTCCATTTTCAGTACACCTTCCTGCTGTTTTACTGTGCTTTTCAGTACACCTGCTTACTGTGACCTAAGAAAATATATGCTTTGAGGTGAGAGACTGGGAACCAATGTGGCTGGCAAAAGAAGCCACACCGTTTCCCTGAGTGACCTTGGGCAAATTGCTTGACGTTCCTGTGCCACAGCCACCCCAACAGCAGAATTAGGTAAAAACTGAACTGCAGTAGAAAAACAGGCGTTGGATTCAGCCTTCTTTGCTAATAAATGAAGGGACCCAGGTTCAAGCATTTAACTTTCCCTCTGCACTGTTTAAAAAAAATCCAGTTAATCACTAAATGCAGTGTTTTCTCCAAGAGACAGGAGAAAAAAGTCCCCAGATGCTGAACCTCATATTAGAAAAATCACTGAAAGGTAACACTAGTCTTTATTAACATGCTTGCTTCTCCTTCCTACAAACACCACACTGGCAATAAACACCAGTCTTTTGCTTTTGCTTGTGCTTTTGAGTTGGAAGCTTTCAATGCATGGTATCTTGAGGTGCAAAATCTTAATGCAAAGTCGTGAACAATCGAGACGTTTTCCTTTATTACCCTTCTTGTCACCTGGAGTTAAAGAATAAAGGAAACTAGTTATTGAAACGGCATATTTCTATAAAAGAAACCAAGGAAGGAGGGAGAATTTTGTGAAAAATCACTTTCTGACCTGCACTTTAGAAAAAATAACCTTTCTTTCCCCTGCAAATGCCTACAGAATGAGTTTTCTTTGCTACTTTAACCAGAAATACTCAAAACTATTGGAAATCCATGCTGGGAAGGGATGGGGGAGGATTTTAGCTTCTTTTGCTCAATACTCCTTGATTCAGCACCAAAATGAAACAAAAGAGAGGGCATATAGGTTGTTTTCTTCATTACATGCCACGTTATATTAAAAATAAATAATCCTAGAGATAAGTGTAGTGCTAAATTATACCATGCAGCTGTTTTCTCTTGAATGTTTGCTTTCATCTTTAATGAGAGTGGAATTCATGTCTGGCAAACACAACTGCCTTTAAAAATTGGTTAAATCAAAGTAACATCTACATTGCTGTCAGAATTATTGCCTAAGTAATAATAAATAGAGAAGAAAACTTCCAGTCAAAAAAATAAAGAGGTGGTTGAATTGCACATTATGAAGCTATAGCTGATGCATAGCTAGATAGCCAGGCAGATAGATAGATAGAAAATTTGCTTTTTAATGACTAATCAGTTTCATGAAGAATGTATCTGAAAATCCAGCTGATCTGTTTTATGCTGTTAATTGCTTTATGCCCATTTCCAATAGCGGCAAAACAATAAAAGAGGCATTTTCAAGGCACTGACAAGCTATAATAATCAGAATAATGGGAATTTTGTCATCAGACATAAAGGTTTCCCGGAGCCCTTTAAATTACGCCTGTTCTCAGACTTTACATCAGAGGGGAAATAGTATTTCTGATACCAAGTTAAAAGAAAATTGAAGTTCTGTCCACAGCCATCTGCCGGGCGTTGCGAAGCAGAGTGCGAGGGAGGGCCCTGCACTATCATGGCACGATGGTGTGTGGGCTTTCGGGACACCCCCCACACGCACACACAGTGCACACACAGTCCCACAGACTTTCAGGGACACCTCAGCTACTCGTTATTATTCACTACAGGGAAAAGGCTTGAGATGCCATAGATTTTTCACAAACTTTTCGCTGTGCTTGCACTACCTGCCTCCTCGCAGAGCCCCTTAACGTGCTGGGGGCTTTCCACCCCTGAATGAATTAATGGGATCTCTCTTGTCACCAGCATGCAGAGCGGGGAACGGGAGGCCTTTTCCTCCACCACATCATTCATCCCCTGGCACAGAGGCAGCGAAGCGTGCCGAGGTGTATATTACATACGAAGAGACAGAGAGAAAGGGGACCCAGCTGTGCAGGCCCATGGGACAGACTGGAGCGGCGAGCCGGGGGTCTCCCCTGCGCAAGGGAGAAGGCTCCGGCCAGCCCGGCCCCTTTGCCGGCGCTCCCATCGCGCTGCCCCGGAGACCGCAGCTGTACCTTCGGGGGCGGGGGGGGGGGGAAAGGTGCTCCCATTCTCCTTCGTCCCTGCCCAGGAAAACTTTTCTCTTTTTCTGCGGCCATCGCTCCGTGTCCCCCTCCCCCTGGCAATGCGAGCAAGGTGCCCGCCAAGCGCCCCTCTCCTCCCCGCAGCGGCGAGCGCGGCACCCCCCGCCGGGCGGTGGGCACACGGCTCCCTCCCCGCCAAGCCCAGCCGGCCCGGGGCCATGGGGCGATACTCACGCTGCTGTTGTGCCCGGACCAGTGCACCATGGCTTGGTTGTGCGCCGCATCCCCGGTGAGCGCGAAGGTGGTGGTGCTCAGCCGCAGCTCCTCTGCCCCTCGCAGCCGCGCCGCTCTCCCCTCCTCCGGCGGCCCGCGGGGCTGAGCCCGGGCGCCGCGCTGCCCCTCGGCCGCGGGCACCCCCCGGCCGCCGCCCGCCGGCAGCGCCCGCCGCCCCTCGCTGCTCCGCCGGCTCCGCGGCGCCGCCGGGCCCCGGCCCCCGGGCGCGCCGCCGCCCGCCCCCGCCGAGCGGAGCGCCGCTCCCCGCGGCCCCGCTCGGCCCCCCGGCTCCCCGCCCGGCAGCGGCTCCGCGGCGGCCGCCGCCCCGGCCGAGCCCCGCGCTCGGCCGCCCGGCCAGCTCCGTAATCCTCGCGGCGGCGGCGGCGGCGGCTGTCGCTGCTCCTGCCTAAGGCGAGACGAGGAGGGCGGCCAGGAGGGCGATGGAGACGAGCAGGATCTGCAAGTTATTTCGGCGCCGGTGCAACACCAAGAGAGAAGTAAGAGCCATGTCCAGGCGAGAAAAACGGTGTGGCAGGTCGGAAAGCAGTTAGTCCCCTTCTCCATGCCTTTGCGGAGCGAGTCGGGGGGCTTGGAGAGGGAGGGGGGACGAGGCGCTGCGTTTAGGGCTTTTTTTTTGTTAAGGAGAAAGGGGCCGGATTCTAATTATAATAATTCTTATTTGCAAAAGGCTCCTCTTTCTCTCGCTCTCCTTCTTTCTCTTCCCCCTTTCTCAGCCTCTGAGACGATGACCAGGAAAAAAAAAAAAAAAAGAAAAGAAAAAAAAAAGGAAAGAAGGAAAAAAAGAGAAAAAAAAAAAACTCTCTCCCCGGTAGTTGGATTCTGTTCCTTACTGTTGGTGGATTTTTTTTTTTTTTTGAAAAGTGCTTTTCAGTGAAACTGTTCACGTTCAAGGATTTGATCAAGTGAGAGGGTAACACCACACGGGGGGAGGAGCCCCAAGCCTTGCCAAGCCGCCGCCGCCGCTGAAATACACCACCGAGTCACCAGCCGCGCTGCGCCGCGCCGCCGGGGGCCGGGAGCGGGGCCGGGGCCGGGGGCGGGAGCGGGACACCGCGCCGCACCGAATCAGCTGGAGCATCACCCAGCCTTTTCTCCTGATTTGGTATGTGTGCTCCTGCCTGAGACAAAGCAGCCGTCATTCACGGTTTCTCCTGGTGTATATTTACATATACTCGTATGTAGAGCAGTGTGGGTATTCCTCAACCTGTATATATACATGCATATGTACGCACAAGGGCTAGAAGTGGTAAGGGGCATAAGGAACGCAGCTGGGATGAGCAGCTCCTGGGTCACTCCCCGTGTGTGACAGCGTACCCACGGACTCAGCCATCCAGCAGCACCGCTCCAGAGCCGGCTCCGGGCATGAGGATGTGTCCGTCCCGAGCGGAGCCTCCCGGCCGTGGGAACCCGCGCGTGTGCGTGGGAATCCCAGCAACCTTGCCACCATCCGGGAAGGGACACTAGCAGGATTTATTTGGGGGGCGAATAACCCAGAAAGGGCAGTATCTGCAGGCAGCCCACTGGAGCATCACCTCGGGACCGGGTCGGGAGAAGGAGCGAGGAGGAGATGGCTTGCTTTAGGTCATGGCAGTGCAGCGCTCCCGCTCCCATCGCAGGGACGCAACATTTCCCCCGGCCAGGACACCCGCGTTCTGCTGGCAAAGCCCAAGGAGCTTTGCAGCTTCGGCCCCCGGGCAAGGTGTGAGTAACCGCACGGTGCGAAGGGGAGAGGGCAGGCTGCCGGCTCCCACGGCTGCGGGGCGTCCCCCATCCTCCCGGGGGTCGCCCTTGGTCATAGCCATCCGTGCCTGTGCCACGTCCCTCCGGAGCGATTCATTGCAGCAACACGTCGGCACTTTCCCTTCAGATCAAACCCACGGTCGACCTTCTCCCGTTCTCCTCCTCCCTTTGGAAAGTGTCAATAATTAGCATTATGTTGATCGTCCCACCCTCCCACTTACCACATCAGCCATTCTTTGCCGTACAAGGACGGATCCACCAACTACACGGCTCTCCCCGCGGTATCTCCCCCCCCGCCAGTCCCACAGCGGGGACGGCTCAACAGTTTCTCCCGCCTAAGGTGGGTCTTCCAGCCCGGCCGGGAGCGGAGGGAGAGAGGGACAGAGAAAGGATCGGTGATGGGAGAGCGGTGGGTTTTGCTTGCCAGCCGATGCCCCGCGCTTAGCCCGCTCCTGCTGCAAAGCGTCTGACCCGGGCTGGGGAGGTCCGTGCAGCCCGGCTGCCGCTGGGGAGAGCGAGAAGCAAGTTGGAGGAGGGAAGAGGGGGCTGCAAACACCGCTGGCTGGTGCAAACGGTGGGAGCTGTCGCTAAATGGTTGTCCTGCGGGAGTGAAAAGAGGGTCCGGGGTGTCAGCCGGTCTGCAGAGAAAAGCGCTAACAGCTCCGGGGAGGCGGGGGGGGGAAGGGGTGCAGAGCGAGCCGGTGCACGGTGCGGGCCCCTACCCACGGGCACGGCCCTGCCCATGAGCTGCAAACCCCGACGTAGAGAGGGAAAGTGGGAGGTGGGGGCAGGGGAAGCAAATCACCCGCCCCCAACCCAACGGATGTTATTTCTGGATTGGAACCGGCTCCTTCTCAAACTACGCTGCCAAAATGTTTAGGAGATGACATTTCATTTGTGTGGGAGCAGTGACGTGGGCCTCAGCCAGAGCTGATCCATAAAACCGCGGGCGAGGGGATCGCACAAGTTACACACACCTGTGGCAGGCGCTGCTCTGCATGCACAGAGCCGGGCAAGCCCCGAGACTGCACCCTCCTGCTGCTTGGTACGGGGAAGGGGCAGGACCCGTACAACACAGTACGGGGAAGGGGCAGGACCTCAGCTGTCTCCCTAGATCGACTGCTGCAAGAACAGTGTCCCCAGGTACGTGGCATCAGCGGCGCGCATGCCACCCCTGGATCTTGCCGTTGCTATGCACTGTGAAGGGATGCACTGCCCACCGAATGTCATCCTCCTACAGTGAGTGACACGTCCTCCTACAGTGACATGCAGAACTTGTCCTTACATTATGATTAAAGTTTCTCCAGTTCCTCTGGACCCAGCAGCAGCTCACTGCTGCCCCTGAAGAGTTCTGCATGTCCAGAATCCCTGTCATCACACAGTAAAAGCTACCATGGGGCTAGCAATTGCCACTACTTAGCCATTGTGCAGTCCACCCAGTCCCATTTATCTTCTCAGCCTTGCTGGACACCGTTTAAGCCCTAGTCCTTGTTCACACCTGGATCAGACATTCATTTGTGCAGCATCATCCCTGACTTCATGACCAAAACCCACCCACACCAAGACAGGTCTGGTGGACACATCTCCTTTCCCAAACCCTGCCAGCACAAGGCATTGCTTTGTGTCCACCACATTGCTTTGTCACCACAAGAGCCCAGCTGTGCTGGACATGGCATAGAATATGATGGGCTTCATGCACCGGTGTGTTCACCAACACTTTCTTTAGGGCAGTACTTTCACCACCTCAATAGCAGGTCTCTCCTATCCTGCAGACTGAAGAGCTGTTACTTGCAACTAAAATCACCCTCTGTGAGTATCATCCACACCTGCCACACTCAGGGACAATCCCAGACATTCAGTTCATACTAGTCAGCAAGATTGCCCCAGGCCCTCATTTCTCAGACAGATACCCACAGGAAGGGTTGGTGTTTCTAAACAAAACCCTGAAAACCCTTCATCCGTGCCTGCTTATTACTGTTAAATAATAACACGCACCGCTGAAGTCCCACTGATGATGTGGGACCGTCTATTAAAATCTTCCTGCTCCGAATGTCCCAGCCTTTAGCAGAGGCCTCAGTGTCAAAGAGAGAAGCAGCAGTGCTCTCTAATCCCTTTCCTTCTCCAGAAGACAAAGGTAACGTGAGCAACACCCCCATCTCCTGCACGATCCGCGAACTGCGTGCCCATCACCAGCACGCAGGAAAGGGGCTTTTCCAGTTTGTACCATCCCTGTTGCAGGAAATCAGGTTTGCTTCAAAACCTGGCCTCTTGCATGACACGCTGACAGTGAGGATGTCATTTGACAACCCTAGATTTGCGCAGTCTATATCCAAGAATAGAAATGGAATAGTCCAGCACCATATCCATTACAGGGTGTTTTAATCCCTAGTCTAATCCATTACAATCTGCTTTAATCCCTACCCAGCTGCAAACATCCATTCAAAGAAGCAGGGGATGGTGTTATATTCTGTTGGACCATGTTGATTTTTAATTGATGCAAGGCAACCATATGCCATAACACCAGGCAATGCAGTAGATTTCTAAGTGAGCAAGTAAGTAAATGTTCTGGAAGGCAAATTGTGGCACAAATACAAAGTAGCAGACATGCCTATAACCAGGGGGGAGCTGGGTTCAATTAAGGAGAGAAAGGCAATTGGGGGAGTTATGTTTGTTTGGAGGGGATGATTTGGATGGAAGAAGTCTAATGACACTATCTAAAGAAAGAAACAAATAGAGCCTGGCGATCATTTAATGTCAAAGCCTTCTAAAGCAGCATCGATAATTTGGGGTTTTCATTTTTTTTTCCTATTCTGTGTCTTCCATTTGGAAAAAAAAAATTATGAAACCGAAGAGTTAACTCCTATCACACACATCGATAACTTCACCATCACTACCTCCACCACTGGTTGTAGACCTGCTCCCCAGTATCCCCATCCCTTGTTTTGCCCAGCTCTGCCCATCATTGCTCCATGCCCCTCTCCTCCAGCAGGACTGCGCACAACCAGGCCTCCCTGAAGGCCCAGAGGGTGTCTCCCAGTCACTATCACCCCAGGAGATTTCTGAGTGGGAGCTGGAACCTTACTTGCTGGAACCTGAAAGAAAGGAGGGGAGAGAGTTGGGGAAGAGATAATAAGAGGAAAATTTAGAGTGGGAAAAAAAGTAATGCCCCAGCTACCTGGCACTCTCTTCACACACATACACCCTCCCCTGAAGGTCTCCCACACTACTCAAGCTCCCCCAAGGGAGGAAATCCCACACGTACTGAGAGAAAAATCAATGCTTGCTTCAGTTAACTTTAACCTATTTATTATGTGTGAGACCAGCCACTGGAAAACAAAGCCGCTCTGTGATAATGCTGTCTTGTTTACTAAGGGAAGGCCTGAATCTACCTAAACAAAAATCATTAAAAGCTCAAGTGTCCTTATATCCTCAGACTAAATATCACCTGCAGGCAGGGCCCCACCATTTCTGCTGGTACCGTACTACCCCCATTATGGGACAGATTTTCTCCCAGCACAGCCAGTCAGGGTGTGCAGCAGACAGTCTGCCTCTGAAGCACAGCAGGCCCATGGCAGGGAGCCTTTGGCATTGCCAGACTTGCTGCAAAGCTCCTAAACAGGGGCTGCAAAAAAACACTGTGTAGATGCTGCAAGAGGGAATCTAGCTCCTGCACTAAATGACGAAGTGGGAGTCCAGCAGCCCAGCACACAAGCATGCAACATGGGTACCACATACCAGCATGCCAAGGGAAGTGTTTTACACATCCTGGGTCATGGGACAGTGGTGAGACAATTTGATCACAGCTGATCTTGGAGCAGGGTTCTCACGAAGTAGTGGGTCCTCTCACCGCATCACAGCACCACTATCCTCTTGCTCAACACCATCCACACAATGCCCCAGCACAGGTAAGGGTGCCACAGGCCACACTGGAACTGCAGCAGGTAGAGGCTCAGCAGAGTGAAGAACCACTTCTGCAGATCTCACGCTCAGGCTCAGAACTTCACCAGCGTGAAGAGATGCAATGCCAGGTTCAGTGACCGGCCTTGTCTGCATCCCTCCTTTTGATTTTTTCTATCCAAACACCATGTCTGTGGAGGCAGAAGAGCCCCTTTCATTCAGGAACGCTCAGACAGCTCCTCTATCTTCACCCACTGCTAAGGCTGCCCAAAAGGTGCACAACCTGCACAGCACACGTGAAGGACTTGGCGATGCACAGAGAAGGCAGAGGTGTTTTGAATGCTCTGGGGAGATTCTGCATGTTTTAGATCATGCTCCTAGCTAATGTTGGGTTCTGGTATTGGTCCTAAAGCCAAGATAAGAAAATCCCCTTGCTGCTGATAGTCAGCATCATCAGGAATGCCAAAGAGCTTATCAGAATGGAATGAGTGCATGGATTTGCAGCATATACAAAGATAAGTTGTGCAGCACACAAGTTCACTGTGTTGAATTCACTGTATACTGCAGGTTGCATATATTTCTATCTTGGAGACCCCAGTCAGAAATACAGGACTCCCTGTCTCCCAGATTTCAAATTGCCCAGGACCACAGTAAGATCCCAGATTTTCAGAAGCATTTGCCAAGTTTTGAAGGTATGCTACTTAGCATCACTTAGAAAGCTCTGGGTCAGGACATTCAAACCTGCAGTTCCTCTTTGTCTTCTGAATTCAAAGAGCTCATCTAAAAAGCTGGGTCAAACTGTGCCACATAGAATGAAGAGAGGCATAATCATGGCTTAAGATGTTATAATATCCAAGAACATGCTATGAGTACCAAGATACCCATTTGGAGAAAATCTGATTAAAAACAGGGAATGTGACTAATATTCACATGGTCATTGATTCAGAAAGAGTAAATGACCCTCATCTCCCTTCCTGTCCCAAGGTATGCCTCAGTCTCGCAGGTTCCATGGAGAAAAGGAATCCTCCTTACAGTTAGAAATTTTGTGCACCTCTCATCAGCTTTTCACTTCTGGTTGTTAATGAAGCCTCATGCCTATGATCGTTTAGGAGTGGCTTTTGCCGCTAAGAAGCAGAGCACAAATACTGCCTTGCTGTGCAAAGAGAGTCTTTGCAAACGTGAAACGTCCCCTCTGCTTGTTTCACTCCTTCCCTAGGGCATAGCGGGACCTGGAAAGGTTCAGGTCTTCTCTTCAAGACACTCACAACAGGACAACAGTAGCTACAGCTACTGTGTTTTCAGGGGCATGAAGCTGTTTGAACAGAGCAAGGTTTAGCACAAACAAACTTTTGGTAGAAGGAAAGCACAGCGCTAAATCTTGCCACCTCTTGCTGCTGGGTAAACACCCTTCAAACACCCTTCCTGTTGTGCCAAGAGAAGAGGTATACATCCTTAGCCACTGTGCCTGCTGGAAGCAACCAGTTACCATCCAGTTCTGTCCTGCTGCCTGAGCTGTTACACGTTAACACGTGTAACACGTTACAGTAACCCACGGTGACCCACGTTAACAGTCACCAGCCACTTAAAGCATTTCAGCTACTCCTTATTTTGACTGAAACAGGTTTGGGATAACAGAGGAGCTCAGCTGGCATATCTGAAGGTGCAGTATAAAGGTAGTTTATGACTGTACTGTCAGAGCAGGACTTGCCCCGCGACCCAAGCATACTTTGTATTTAAACACAGGCTTTGAGTTGGGGTTTAAAAACCACCCGATTTCACTAGTCATTGAGGTGAGACCATTTCAGAAGTGACGAGCATTTATACAGCCCTCAAAAATAGGGATCTTGAGAGGTCACATAATTCATTTACCTTTCTCTAAAACAGACTCAACTGCATTTAAACCAAAGCACAGTACAATCTGCAAATCACAGCTAAAATAATAGGATGAGTCTCAGTTAAAAGGGAGAGATTTTTGAAAGATGTGAAATCAGCCAATGAAAGATGAATTGTGCTCTATGAGACTCAAGCTGTCCCTCCTCACCCTGCATTGTGGTGGAAGGTCTATTGCCAGAGCCCGTCTCTCCATCCTCTCAACAATCCCACTTAAAGATATCAACAGCTAGTGGCTCTAGGTGAGAGAAAGAAATGGAAAATATCCCATATTCATCCTGTATCCTGATGGGACTCCTCAAGTGCCTTTACCCTCTCCTGCCCTGAACATCTCCTTAGGCTCCAAATTTCCAAGGTTTCACATGGTTTGTAGGCTCAACAAAGTCAGCTGCTCCCACTTCAGTTCAAAAAGATTAAATTTCCATAACTCTCAAGCATCTGCTGGTTGGGACCCTACTTACATACCAGTCATTGAAGAAACACCAAATATTATTAGGTGTAACTAAAGTTGTGTGGGGTGTGCAATATCACTTGTATTTTCCTGGTCCCCACCAAGGGATGCTACCATCAGAGACCCACAGATTTTTGTTTGACACAGATTTCCCTTCCACAGGAGTCCTAGGACTGTCTTACTGCAGAGGTCACTGTTATGGTCCCAAGATTGCAATAGTGACATCCCTAAAGCCCATTAAGGAGTAATTAGCCCTTCAGGACTGTACTATGGGCTGTAAACCAAAGTCCCTGTAAGGCCACAAGTCATACAACACAAACTGCAATTGAGGGGATAGCTTAGGAATGTGTCACTGACTGGAGATGACCATGCCTTCTCCAAGCATTCCCATGCAGCACAGTGCTAGCTCCCAGGGCACCCAGATAATGTTGTTCTCAGCAACCCCAGCTGACTTACTTCCTCCCCTAGTTGGGGGGAGAAGCCCCCAGGGAAGAAATTCAAAGGACTTAGTAGCCTCAAATAGGGAGGGACACAAAACATCAGCTACATCCAGGTCTCCACAGGCTACTGGCAAAAGAAACAGCAACAGCTCACAAATCCACAAGCATGGAAAACTTCCTTGATAGCCTCCAGCCAACCAGATACTGCACAGGAGATGTTTTAGAAAACTCTCCTATAGAAATCAGAAACAGGACAGAAAAACAACACAAACTTCTTTTCCCACCCCACAGAGCGCACACTAGAAGAATGAAACTGCTGTGGTCAGTGACACAGAAACAGTACTCTACAATTAAGACTTTGCTCTCACCCCAGGTACTTTTTCCACTTTGTATCCTCCTCCAGACAAATCTTTCCCTCTTCCACTCCCCCTTCCCCCCAGGTTTGAGATGGGCCTAGAAGGGGAAGGAGCTTGTTTTGTTTCTTCTCTACTCAAGCTAAATCCAAAGCAATGTGTGTCTGTGTGTGTGTGTATGTGCAAAGGCATAATTTTCTTAGTAAGCTAGAGAGAAACAAGTCTGGCAGGGACCCAGCTTTGATGGTGGGACTTCACAGGAGGATGTTCAACCTGCCACAGCTTGGTGCTGTTTTCTCTCCCACAACAAACACCACCTTTTAAGATTCTCACCTACGGCTATTTCCTTCCCTTCTTTTAAGAACAACCCCAAACAAGAGAGAAATTGAACTACAGCACTGAGGAAAGACTTTATACTAGTCAACATGAACGGAAGGGTGTATATTCAATGGGGAAGCACAAAACAAAAAGGAAGTATTAATACAAAGAAAAATAACACAGAACTACAGCAGCAAGCAGCTGACTGTGAGGCAGGTGTTTCTTACCAAGCCAGTCCTGGCAGTTCCCCAAATCTCCTGTGCACTGATTCAGCAACAACTTACTCCTAAAAGGAGCCAGGTTGAATCAAATCTCATGTAAACAGAGTTTGAAACATTCTGAGAGGGGGGGTCTTAGGCAAATTTATGCTCCCAACACCTCTAAGACAGGAAGTAGGACAAAACTAAGTGGCAGCTATTACAGCCTTTGCTAGACTACCTTGGCTGATAGCTTCAGCTCACAGGGGACTAACTGAAGTTTCACACAACCACAGGAAATTAGAAAAAATAATACTGGCCCCATGAAGAGAACAACATGTAACCCACACACAGTGTAATGCATGCTCAGTAGTGGGCTGGCAAAGGCCAGGCATCACTGCTGTATGCACTTCCATGATGCAAATGCCAATTACTAAATAAATAATCATTTAAACTCTAGCAATGTCTAGAGTTCCTATCAGGCTCCAGGAAAAGGTCTGCAAATGCAGCAAAGAGACAATCCCTACTCTGAAGTCTAGATTAAGACTTGCAGACAACACACACGTTCACTGCCTTCAGACAGTGCAAATGAGAACAGCTAAGGTGGCTGATCTTCGCAAAACAAAAATGCTGCTGGGGCAAATCCAGGAGTTCATCTGGGAAGGGAGGAGGAACAACCTGCGCAGGCATTCTGTGCAATGCAAAAGCATGCAGCAGGCCAATGGGTGCACAGGCGGAGGGGCCAAAACCCATCACTCCCGTTCCCTTAAAAGAGCACCTGACCACATTTGTCACTCCAAACACAGGGTATATTTATTCTATGTTCTACTAAGTGATTTAACAGCTGCCTTCTTTTGGTGGTGGTTTAAATCTGTTCCTCAGCTTTGTTACAGATGTCCAGGTTCCAGTGCAGCACCGCAGAGACCACTCTTGTCATTCCCCCTTTTCTGAATCTATCCAACACCCAGCAATTTTAGTGGTACTCCGGAGCTGAAGAGCCATCTCAAAAGGGTTAAAATTCAGGGACACAAATGAAAGTGCAATTAATAAGCCTGCTACATAAAAGATCCTCATGCTCATAATGCAATCAGCAAGGGTTGAACATTTTTCCTTGAGCTTACTCTACTCCATTACTGCAATAATGCATGGTAATATAGTTAGCATTGATTTGCCGCAAGGTACATGTACTACATCTGAAAGCTAACAGGGAAAAAGGAGGGAGTCTCTCTCCTTGAAAGGCTGGAATTACTTAATTATCTAAGGAAAATGACACGCAGATTTAACAGCACAGGGAAAGGCTAGCACTGACTTCCCCCATTCCCAAAGAATACAGAATAACACTTCTCTGCTACGTGATCTCCATGCAAAGCACACACTCCTGGTTTGTTATTATTAATTACCCCAGCTCCTATCACTGGAATTCAGAGGTGTTGGTACTTTGCCTCACCCCCAGCTATGCTTGCTATTCATAAATCATACTGAGAGGAGTTGCCAGGAGAAGAGAGGAAATACTAAAGGAAACTCGTAAGCATCTCTAAATAGGCAGCTGCTGTTCAAAGAGGCTGCAGTCCTCTGCACAGAGTCAGATGTAAACCAGTATTGGTGTTAGGAGACAGCAGGAGACATATGCCAAAAGTGGACAGGCAAGACAAGGAAACAATGCATTCAGACAGAAAAGGCAAAGGAAAGCAGACAGCCCAGGGGATTAACCTTTCATCTTCACATCCACAGGTTAGATCAGATCAGATGGTCTGATAAAAGCTGAAAGGCACTATTATGATTATTAATCTGTAAGAGGTTGACTGTAGCCCAAACAGAGATAGAGGTGATAGTTCTAGTGGCCAAACCAGCACTGATTTTCCCTTCAGAGCCTGGAGCTAATAATTTAAAACCTCTTTCCCAGTTTTCTGTCTATAAAATGGAGCTGAAATTGCCTCACCACTTCGAAGGTGAAGTTCTGAACAGGGTTTTGGCCATCCCACGCCTCCTACCCCTTTATACAATTATACGTTCCACAGAAAGCATTCACTCTCCTGCTCCTCACAACAGCTGAGCTTAAACTATTGCTCCTTTTTAGAGGGGTGTCCTGAATAAGGAATCGACAAACATAAGCTTGATACCTGAGGGATTTACCTCAGCCCAGTTACTAGGCTGATGACCACACTTTGTGACTGACACCACTCACTTGCCTTCTGGCTGGCAACAGGACAATCCTGAATCAGATCTGGGTGAAAAAAGAGGTTGGGGACACCTGGACCCTACTTTATCCCAAGATAGAACATGGTCTCCATTCACAGCTTTTTACTGACTCTTTAAGATCATTTCAAAGTTACAAACAGTGGAGACTTGAAAGCAAGGTTTGTTGGAAAGGAATCATAGCTTCTCATAGATCATTCAAGGTACCTTGAGAAAAAGAGGAGCTTAAAGGTACACAAACCCTTCATTTGGCCACACATCATTGCCAGTTCAGTTTTCTTATTTTGAGGAAAGGAAAGCTTCTTCCCCTCTTTCCTCCTTTCTACCTTTTGCAGTTTAACCCAGAGAAACTAAAGATTTCAGGGGGTTTTGTTCTTTTTCCATTGTGGAATATGCGTGTTTTCCCTTTCCTCACGTTGCACCTTTTAGATACTTCTTCACCCCTGGAAGCTTGACAGTGTGGCAAAAGAAACAATGAAAGTAACACAGAAACAGAACAAGAAATCAGCTGGAAGTTATTAATTCCAGTCTTCTATCATATACTAAAGAAAAAAGGGACAAAACGGGGTTAAAATATGATCTTCAAACACCACTGACCTGAAATTCTGAAATACTGAGATTTCTGGTCTCAGCAAAAATCAGAGAGAGGAGAGAGAAAAAAAATTCACAAAGACCTTAACAGAGACAGTCTTTTCTTTAAATGTTTGATTTTTTTCTTTAAAGAATTTTTAAACTGAAGCTTTTTATTAAATCAAACAGATTAGAATTAGTGCATTACTGTGTAAATTCTACAAATAGCAGGTTCAACCTGACACTGTGCTTTCCACAAGTGGATTTCTTATTAATACCATAATAGCATTTTTATGTTGCAATTAACTTTCCCCAGCCCAGCTGGAACAGAATATTTCTTATTCCTCTCTCTAGACTTTCCCCTATACTGCCATCATCACTGCATTACCAGTACAGGAGATTGATTCAGAAGTACTTTAAACTGGCAACTAAAGGGTCTTCTCTGCCTAGGTCTCTCATTGAGGTCCACCTTTATCACACAAGTAGACACAGGAGGGAGCTCACACACCCCCATTCACACTGAGGTTACATCTCTCCCTGCAGCAACCGAAGTGATTTAACATCTCTAATTCTCAGTTCAGGGTTCCTTTAGGTCTTGGACTTAGATTTCCACACCTGATAGAATAGAAGTCTCCCTTTTTAGGTAGCAGAGCAACTGATATGTGCCCCCCTCCATACCAGAAACAGAAAATCTGTAGCAGTGTTGGCTGAGCTGAGACCAGAGGGATGAAATCTTTGCTCACCAGATTTGGCAGTCGCAGATGAGGCTGCACACAAACCTGTAACGTAACACTGCTCTTAGTACTCCTGGCTGAACTTTCAGCTGCCTTTTATGTTTGCTGCTGGTCCTCTACTTCCTTCTCCATGCCAGACCTTACAAAGAAAGCCCTAGGAGTTTCTCTTCTTCAGCCTCCTCCTGTTCTGCCTAAGCTGGATGTCCATGAGTGCAGCAAGAGCCTTCTCATGGGGAAGAGGGAGCAGGACTTCCTTCTATTCAGATGCTTTTTTTATTTGTACAGCCACTTAGGCAAAGATCTTGAAGGTAATGTCCACTGCCCTTTATATTCCTTTGTACAGCAGGTTTGATTCCACTTATTTTGGATCTCTTTCCCATTGCCCTTCATAGGTATATTTCATAGAATCATAGAATGTTTGGGTTGGAAGGGACCTTTGAAGATCATCTAGTCCAACCCCCCTGCAATGAGCAGGGACATCTTTCACTAGACCAGGTTGCTCAAAGCCCCATCCAACCTGGCCTTGAACCCTTCCAGGGATGGGGCATCCACAACTTCTCTGGGCAACCTGTTCATGTGTCTCACCACCCTCATCATAAAAAAAATTATTCCTTATGTTCAAGATAAACCTACCCTCTTTCAATTTAAAACTGTTGCCCTTTGTCCTGTCACTGCAGGCCCTGGTAAAAAGTCTCTCTCCATCTTATAAACCCCCTTTATATACTGAAAGGCCGCAATAAGGCCTTCCTGGAACCTTCTATTCTCCAGGCTGAACAACCCCAACTCTCTCAGCCTGTCTTCATAGGAGAGATGTTCCAGCCCTCTGATCATTTTTGTGGCCCTCCTCTGGACCTGCTCCAACAGGTCCATGTCTGTCTTGTCCTGGGGCCCCCAGAGCTGGGCGCAGTACTCCAGGTGGGGTCTCAGAGAGCAGAGCAGCAGGGAGAATCGCCTCCCTTGACCTCCTGGCTATGTTTCTTTTTATGCAGGCCAGGATATGATTTGTTTTCTCAGCTGTGAGCACACATTGCTGGCTCATGTCCAGTTTTTCATCCATCAAAATAAAAACATTTTAATCTGGTAATTTAACCCAAGTTCACTGTCCTCATTAAAAATGAAGCAGGACAAGAGAATACAAAATAAATTCTTACAGGCACGCAAAATGAATTCACTAAAGGGAGAATCTACGGACATAGCCCTTACCAGCTGTCGTCACCTGTTTCCACATCACACACATGAGTCAGGGAGCCCTAAAGGCTTGCCATACAACTGAATAAAGCTTTTGATCAAATCACCTTGAAGTCAAGCAGCTGTGAGCAGACACTAAGATTAAGTGTTTGCCTTTTTGCCAGACTATGGCCAAAAAGAGCACATAATTTTATTTCAGCAGATATTTCTGTAAAGAATGGAGTAGACACTGACAGTGTAGCCTATTATTCTAGCTTTTCCTTCTTTCTTTAACATCAGCAGTGTCAGGTAAATTTTGGAGAGAAAGCTAGTTTTGTTCTAACTTCTTCAGAAGAGGATTTGGAGGATGTGATTATTTACTCTATTTCTTTACAGTCCTCACACTATGAAACCCAACTTAAGCACTGTCTTTGAGAACCAGAGCAATAACAGTCTGTAACAGCCACAGCAGCAAGAACAAATCTGGATGTATTAGAAGATCCCAGCAGAAAGCGCATGTCCAAGAGGACATCATTAGATATAAGGAAGATTGCTGACTTTTAACTTCTTCCTTCTTTTCCTAATTTCTACTGCTCACAATTGACGCAGGGATGTGATTATTAGCAACCTTCTTGCAAACCAGTGCTGGTATGCTGCTGCTAGTTGTCCTCTTTCCAGTTAAACCCATACAGAAGCCCCTAACTGGTGCATTATCTTGCAGGCTTCTCATCATTTGCAATGTGAGATCTGTCTTCATTTGAGGAAAAAAAGCCTGGCTTCATTTAATTTTTCATTTCTCCATTTTCCTTGTATCTACAGGCACAATTTTTCTGAGAGGCCTGTTTTTCTGCATTTTGATGGTGTACTTTAGACCCCTGGAGAGAAAAGACATTCTACATCACCATCGGAGCAGACTCAGCAGAGTATCAGAGAGTGCAGGTTTCTCAGGGTCTGCTCCTCTGCCTCATTCATTACTGAACAAATACCTCCAGAATGAAAGCGTGAGTTAGCAACCCCAACTGCTCTGAATACACCCAGCCACGAGAGGAGCCAACAGAACATGTGTGACGTTCTTCTTCCCTTCTTTGAGTGGATCACAGAGGGTTTTGCAAACTATATCACTCCTGAAGAGGAATACAGGTCATACATTGATTTTTTTTTAATGATTAAAAGGATATAAAGTTAGAACGGGCTCAGCTGGGCAACTGAAATAGTATTAATGGCAAAGAGAACTAAAAAGCCCAGAATCCTTGAAGCTGCTCTGCCTTCTGACACAGGCATGGTCAGGTCTTCTGCACCTTTAATTCATTTCACTCAGTGCCCTGAGCAGAGGTCTAAAACTTACTTATTTCTGACAGGGACTGCACTTCATCTCAAAGGGGAGTTTGTTCTTATTAATATGCTCCCTTTCACAACTCCGCTGCCTCAGAAGAGAAGTCGTATTCATTCTTAGGCCTGCAAATTGGCTTTCCACATATTCTACAACCCTCCTCATCTTGCATGGTGCATTGATCTATTCTTGCTGAGACTGAAGGACATAGGTGGCTGCAGGACTAGCATTAATTCTGTTTTGCATAGCAACCAATTACAAGGGTGTACTCAGAGAAAGTATGATCAGCAATTCCTTGCCAGTATCTCTCAACAGATGCAATATTAAAGTCTGGATCCTTACAATATTCTCACTAACTAAAGGGTCTCATATTGGAAGTTGCCAAGGATCTTTTTTAAATATCTGAGCACCGCTATTTAAATACAAGCTCCAACAGAAGCCTTGAGACATTGAAGACTCAAACGCCCAGGGTACAATGTGAAAATCAAGCCATTTCACGACCACTTATTAACATTGCATGCATGGCTGTGGCAGTATAAACTTTCTCTACAGCACACTTCCCTGCCACTCAAACCCACCTCCAGCCCCTTGCCCGCCCTTGTTCACAGGGAGAAACTCTGAGGTACTCTTCCAGAGGCAACACATTCAGACATGCAAGCTACCTGGAATCCTAGGTGTGCAAACCCCTGACAAACTCAGCAGAGACTAAAGCAGTCCATTTCCTTGTAGAATGCTCATTGCATTTGCCCACCACACAGTTTGGATTGTCACCACAACAGTTGCATCGTAAGAGCAGGTATCTCGCATCTACAGCAGTACAGATATACCTGCTACTGACTTTGACTGTTTTCCTTCTCATAGGGAAGAGAGAATGCAAGGAAACCTGAGAATTGTGAAGAGGAGAGACATTTTTACTAGTTAGTCTGTCTTGACATTTTACATTGGAGGAGGTGCAAAGAGGAGGTATGTCTTTAAACATGCTGGTGATTAGAACCATGAAACTGTTTGTCTGGTGCTCCTTTCCTCTTCCTTCCCTCCCCAAGATTTTCTTTTAAATGCAGCAATAGATTTTATCCCCAGGTGTCATCTACTTTTCCCTAGCTATTTTTTGTTTGTCTGTGTTTTGTTTCTCTAGACAAGGAAATAAAGCTGAATATTTTCAGCTAAACTACATTTGTTGTTCAGTCTTTTGCATTGTTTTTAGCAGGCAGGCTAAGTGTTTGTTAGAAAACATATTTTCACAAAGGAGAAAAGTAATTTCCAGCTGATTCTAGCTGTAAGAAAGGTGAGAGCTCTACATGGCTCACTGAGTCTGTAACTGTGTCAGAGATTTAAAAGGTGCCAATTTAAGATCTAATCCCAAAGCCCTTGCATAAGTGGTCCCATTAAAGGGAGAACAAATTTACCCTTTTCCCTCATATATTTATACTGGTTGTCAATATAAGCAAATGAGAATGAAAGAAACTTAGAACCAAAGCCAGTTCTAAGTTGCACCACTTCAGAGAAACTCTCCAGGAGTCAATTGCCATTAATGTTGGCAATACATGCAATCAATCAAGTCAGGTAGATACGGTTTTTATGTTAAGAAAGGTGGTATCATTTTATACACTCTGATATCTCTGAATGATACAATACATTTCAAAGACAAAAGTTAGGATGTCTCCTTCATAATGCACTCGTAGTAACTGCTCGGTATGGATTCACCCTTCATTAGTTGCCGAGGTTTAATCAAACCACTTCTCTAAGCAACTCTACCCGAACGTTGCATTTTGTAATTATCTCTGCATCTTGGTGATGTCTGTGTGTAAGCATCAAGGCAATGATTGATCGATTCTCAATATTCCATCACTTATGATATTTCCAAAGTAAACAACTCCTTCTCCATTGGGAAATAATATCTAGACTAAATCAAATTGTGAAGTACTAAAAGAAAGCTAGCCTCCTCCATATTAATCTTAAACCATTTATGATAGATCAAGGCATTGAGTTTCCAGATCTAATGAGACCTGTGTGCTCTGAAGCAACTCTTTAATTGATAAGTGAGGAGATGAACGACCTGGTTTGTATCATGGAGAAAAAATTATGTACAACAGCTTGTTTCCAACCCAGTTAGAGCGTGGGGGAATTCTTGACTCACATTTTGAGTGTCAAGACGTGCATTGCATGAATGGGTTTCACCACTCCTTGGGCACCTGGCTCAGAAAATCCTCTGCATATTGTGTGTTTGGAAAAATTTAAGCCAAATCATCAGTTTGTCTGGTTCTTCCACACGCTAAAGCTTCTTAAATCCACTGTAAAGTCTCCTTAATATGGACGTAAATTACAGTCATACTATGACACCCTAAACAATGCACAGGAAACTGGTCTATGTGAAAAGGAGACCTGCTGAGTGACTATCTCTTGTGAAAATCTGGCTATTGGTGACAAGAGGAGATAGGAAGGGGATGGAAATTGTCTCTGAATCTTAGAAAATATACCGGTGTGGGCAGAGCGAGATGCTGACAATAATTTATTTAGGTGTGATGTAAACCTACCTTCCACATAATACAATCCTGATCTAAAGGCTGTCATGTTAGAGTGCATATTGTATCCATATCTCCAGCCAAGTTTGTTCCTTACTCATAAATAACAATACTAAGACTAGTGAATCCCAGAAGAGTAAGCACAGAGTTATGCTTTAAATAGACCAACAAATCCACTAGAGAATAAGATCTCACTGCCTATCTACTCAGTACATGAGTACAAAAGTGATTTAAGCTCAGGGTCAATCTGTCTGTAGTCCTTGTACTTATTCCAGCCAACACACACCTCGGTCCTGCAAACCAGCCCACCCCTCAGTTTAGCACCACTCAGTCCAATGGACTGAAGAGAGAGCTTCTTCCCTCCACAATCACTCCCCCAACCTCACTACCCATTAACTACTCTGAGCATTTCCAGATTTCCTCTTATTTCCTATTTCCTCATTGTTTTCAATCCTGCATCACAAAATGGCAAAGCTCCTTTTGAGTTAACCTCAGAAAAGGGATGTTAGCCCACAATGGGGTTTTCAACAGCTCTTGGCAGTGGTCTAAATTCAATTTATTTGAACAGTAAAAATTTTCACCAACAGCACCAAGAGCATAATTAGGTGACTCAGATAACCCCTTATCAACTCTATAAGAGCATTTTTCTCTGCATTGCACTTTGCAGTCCTTTTTGCACTGCAGATGCCATGTATATCACAAATCATAGGCAGACAGGAATCCTACAGCATTTCTTTGAACCCTTTTTCTCCCTCCACCAAAATAGAAAGACAACTGAAGAGCACAAAGATGTTTATTCTCCCAGAAAGAGCAGCAGTGCTTTTTTTTACTAACGCTGGCTTGGCACATGAACTCTGATTAACTCCTGTCATGTTAAGTCACATTGTTTGCAAACTGCCCCCATTTACCTCCCTCAGCCCCTTCACCAAACAACAACAAAAAAACCCCACATATTCAAGGGAAAAAAGTAGGATCAGAAAAGGAAGAAATAAGAGGAGTTTCATTCTCACTTTCTGAAAGGCACACGTTTCTTCAGAGCCAGAGATGACAAGGCTTTCATAATGTTTGCTGACCTGAAAAAAAAATTGTATTTCCAGAAGTGTGAAGGAAATCTGTTCCATTAATTCATTTGCATTTTATCCCCCATAACACTAGGAACATAACCCTTTCCTTCTCCCCCATCAGATGACTTTCCACATCACAGCTAGGCTGAGGCCACTGTCATGCCCCATTAAGTGTTAGTGGACTTTTCTCAGCCAATTCAAGTATTTAAAAACTCCCTAGAAAACACATTAATTAAACGGATCCGCAATTGTGTAAAATCAAAGTTTTTAAATGTACCATATTAATAAGAAATGAACTGTCAAGCATCTTCAACATGCCAAACTGGCATAGCTCATTGAATCTCCTGGCTTATGAATAACATGTAGAAGCACAGCCCCTTTGATAAGCCTACTTTTTCCTTATTTTTGTCTCCTTAAAAAAACCTCAAAGCTAAAATCTAAATATAGAAGCAACAGGCAAAATTTAGTACAAAATGTAACCTGAGCAGGGTCATAAAGCCCATGTCAGATCAGAATACAACTGATTCACCTGTGTGAGAAAACTAATATATATATTCACATGCCCCATAAAATTTATGACTCCCATTTTAAAACAAAGGTGACAAATGCTTGTGCAATTTAGAAAATGGACCACTTTTCATGATCTAGCAAAGACACACGCAGCATGCTGTGTTCCAATTACAAACTAAATGGCATGCATTCACTGGCAAATGGGAAACGGAAAATGATTTGCTTTGAATGCCCTGCATCATGAGAGAGAATTTCAAGTAGCACAGTACAGAAAACATCTTCAGCATGCATTTAATCCACACAGATAAATGCTTGAGGCTTCACACATGAATTAGTGACCAGCACAACATCAAATACCCCTGTCCCATGCCACAGTAATAGCATTACCCAGCCCCACAATAAATCATTCATTCATTCACAAGCCTCTAGTTGCTCTGTGTTTTCTGTTTTTGGAAGCTCCCAGGAAGATCTGTCACTTCTGAATTCATGTGTGTGTAATATGCAGGGCATGGGCTCACCTCTAATGTGACTGGCTGTGGCCAAATTAGAAGTCATGTTAGAAACATGGGTAAAAGACTCCAAGTTCAACACTGGAGAGAACTGTAGTGTTTTTCCAGGGTGTGCCTGTCTTTCGTCCTTTTACCCTCCTGTGGCATTGGAAGAGCCCTAGATAAGAGGCAGCAGAGAGAGTCAGACTCTGATCCCTGCAGCATGGGGAGGGTAAAAGAGAGCAACTTTAAGCCAATAGCACAGGAAAGGCAATGGGGCCAGCATCTGTTCCTGCGAGGTCAAGAGCTACTAAAACACTGTTCCCTCATTCATTTCTGGCTTACATCACTCTAACTCCAAAAGCTGCAAAAGAGTTGTCCCCCCAGAAACAGCTCCATTAAAATCAAGGCAGTTACTCAAAATTTACACCAGGACCTGAATCTATCAAGGCACATCTAATGTGTGTGGAGGCAAGAAGAACATATGTAATTACAGGAAAGGCAAACAAGGAAAAATAAGGGCTTAACTAGGTGAATAATCAAGAGAAAGCAGCACTCACGTTGCTTTCATACCCTCCTACTTCCATGCAAATGAAAAAAACCAGAATGTTTGCCTGAATGTGAGGGGGGAAATGCTATTCGTCACATTTACCCCTCATCCAGCACTAGCTTCACAGCTCACCTTCCTGCAGCATAGTTAACAAAGTTGGTGAAACAAATAGAATATGTATCCTGCAGCTTGTGTTTCAAACACAAAAAGGTGTGCCTACCAGCAAGGGAACTGCTTTAGCAAATCCAAACCCCTGCAAACAGGAAAAGCATGCACAGAGGCTTCTAGGAGAAAAAGAAAAACTGTGCAGCTTTAAAAATCCCTGCAGAGTCAGGATGGCCCCGAGACAATAGGAAGGTGCTGGAATAACTCCACTGTCCTTTCTTGTCAACATTTGAAGTGGGTACAGGAAGGGCCTGAGGCAGAGCCACCAGCCAGGAGCACATGCTCGCCAGCACAACCCGGAGAGAGATCCTGCACAGGCGGACAGCTTGTACAGAGATGTGGGGACCTCACCACAGCAGCAGCTCAGTGCAACCCTTAGGTGTGAGGCAGAGAGATTGCTCACTGGGCTGATGAATATGGGCACAGACAGAAGATAATCTGGGGGTGCGATGTGGTTCCACATCTCCTTTCATTGACATCACTGGGGTATGGAGTCTGCCAAATGAGATCAAACCACCAGGACTTCTACTCACTATTTTGCCCCTAAATAAAGGCCAGTATCAGCTACACCATAAGGAAATACATTCCCTCCCCCGCCAAAGCTCAAAAGTACGTTGTGCATCACTCTTAAGTGGAAGAATGGAGTGTCATGGAGGTGAGAACCAAACAATACATGATGCCAAGTGTTGAAAAATTCAGCTTTGTTTTACTACATACATTAAGGGTGATGGTATGTATTCCTTCAAAGCCCAGTCTCCCCCAGGTTCTGAAAGCAAAGTCCCAGAGCTCCCTACCTGCTTTCACAGACATGGCAAATCTCAGAAAAAAAACCCCAAAGATATCAAGGGGGCAACATCAGTGCGAACCCAAGAAAGCCTCAGTCTTTTCCCTAGACTGTGTTTTTCATCCATTTTGCCTTACAGCACAGTACAAATTGCAGAAAAGCCCGTAGTAACAAGGTCTGAAGGATCACTGCTTTGCCTTTCTCATACTCGGACAATCCTTGGTCTGTTCTGCGCAGAGAAGGAAACTGTCCACCCTGCTCAGACCACATCCTCCCGGATAGATAAGCACCCAACATATCAAAGTGGCTTCCCCCAACACACTCCCTGAATTTTTAGTTATTTAAAAAGAACAACAGCAAACAAAAGCTCAATTATGAGTGCATCCTGAACTCCCAATCGTCTAGAAAAGACCTTTCTTCATTCACTGCTGTAGCTTTTTTTATTGCTGCCAGCTACACCACAGTGCTCCAGAGTAAGTCACAAAATTCTCCGTTCTTTTAAGACAGGAATAGTTCAGCTTACAGAAGGAGCCATTGTCTATGTGACTAGATACATGTACCTGATGTCAGCATTGGCTTTAGGAAATAGGAAACCAAGTTAAGAGAGAAGAAGAGGGAGAACTTCCTTGTAATACAAAGACATCCACATCCACAGCATTTGGTTTAGTAGTTCTGGCAGGAATTCATTAGCAGAGGTACTGCAACAGCACTTAAAGATTGCAACCACATCTGGGACTCTATCATTTTGGATGTGGTACAGAGATTGTCACTGTTTTCGTGCTAAGCACACAATACAAAGGGTAGGAAGAGAAATTAATAATTTGCAGCCACCAAACCAGGACTGTCT
The DNA here is from genome assembly GCF_035582795.1 of Mycteria americana. NCBI lineage: Eukaryota > Metazoa > Chordata > Aves > Ciconiiformes > Ciconiidae > Mycteria > Mycteria americana. The sequence continues at coordinate 14,200,576 of NC_134370.1, forward strand.
TAACAGAGCTGGAGGGCAAATGCAGCTTTATATTGCATGCACAGTGGGAGCAGCAGGTATCAGACGCAGTGCACACTACTTGAGGGCCTAGTTGCATGCACCCATGCTTAAAGATCTTCATATTAGCATGGCACATGAACCAGCATGTCAGGGTAGAATAAGCATCGCTCATCACAGTCTTCATCTTACCCTGCTTTCCACTAGCCCATGTGTCTGATACGAGACCATGCAGAACAAGAGTTAAACTCTTCCATCAGACCAGAAAGAGATACGAATTCCCAGCCATCCAAACACAAAACCCCACTCTTTAATATTATGCTCTTGCAGACCGGTTTCTGAGCCAACTTCAATACTGTCAGGAAGGCTTGTGGTGGGAGGATCATACTTTGCAGGTTGACGCCTTTGATTGTGACCCCTGGAGCACAATTAAGCAAACTAAGCAGGATACAGTGTAAAGGCAGGGGATGTGAGGAGCTTTGCACCTCCATGGCAGGTCTACATCTGCAGCTCCCAGTGCCTCTGGTAGCAGGGGAGGCAGATTTTAGCAGCAGCAGGGTGGGGATGCTGGGCAAAGTGGTTTTCCACCATAGCAACTATTTCTATAACAGCATTTTCAGAAACTGTGTATCTTGGGAGGATGTTATACCTCTCTAGTAAGAAGGTAAAGGGAATATAATAGGAACCAAATAAGCCTACTCACATGTTCAAAGGCAGAGAATTACATCCTATAGCTCTGATACAAAACAGCAACTCAACGCCTGCAGCTGCTTTCCAGTTCTCTGCTATAAGCGTGCTCTGCTGTGGCTTGCAGTCAGGCATCAGCAAAGGCTGGAGAGATGGTGGATCTATAAAGAAAGCAGAGATGCTAGGACCAGGACTTATGTCATTTCCCCTCCCTTTCCTGAGGTCAAGGACCAGCATTATAGTCTACTGAGAATTCCGAAGGGGGGGAAATTAATAATTAATTTATGTAATTAATAATAATTTGAATTAATTTTACTATTAGATTTATTGATAATTGCTTGCCCTACAGTTTAAAACTGGTTGTGGATCAAGTCAAGGGTAAATGCATACAATTGCCTCTGCACCAGCCTGCCTACTGCAGCCAGAGACATCCTCCAGCTCTGAAGCTCCCTGTGCTACAGGCATGTCCCAGTCAGAGCTGCCACAAAACCGCAGCCTGCCAGCCACAGCTGCAACAGTGACAGAAGGCAGGGCACTCTACAAGGACCATTTTCCTTGCCCTGTCTCAGAGACTGCTCAGATTTCAGGCTCTACCATGGCTTTCCATCTTCCAGAGCAGGCTCCCCTAGCTGCTGCTCAGGGCTCTGCTCTTCAGGCTTCTTGGTAACTCATAGTATGCTATTTGGAGAAGCTAGATTGCCACATTTTCTCCTTTTTATGTGAAATTTTGGTAAAAAATAGAGCTGGTTTGGGAAAAATATATTTTCAAAATTTAAAATAAAATGCATATTTTCACTTAAAAATTGTAACCATTGGCAGTTTGCTTTTCCCATAAAGATTCAAAACTAAGTTATGCATGTTTAAAAATGGCAAAAATTTTACAACAAGTTTTTCTAATCGCTTCCATTTTTTTCCACTTCTTGCAGTCTCTTCCTATTTATGCAGAGAATAGGAAAAGCATGGAAGTTGCTGACTCCTCCCACCCCTCTCAGAAGGTTTAAAAAAATATTTTTCAGAAGATGATGAGAACTTACTTAAAAACTTTTATGAAAAACAGCATTTTATTTATGTTTTTTAGAAGCAACTAAAAATTTCACAAGCAAATTTAAAGAAAACCACTATTCAGCAAAAAGTTTTCCATCAGAGAATTTTGACTAGCAGCCACTGAAGTCTGACAGTTAGGATGCTGTGTGGACATGAACTTAAGTTAACTCAGAAGCACTTGAGTTCTTCCCCCAGACATGTCTTTACTGCTGTGCTGTATGTATCTTGAAGCTCAAGAAGTTTGGTGTTGAGGCAATTTGACAAAACACATGCATATCTTAAAAAGCTTTTTGAATCTACAAGGCGTAGTAGGGGCTATGTATTATTACACTGCAACGTCAATCTTCTTCAGCAATTGTCAGGATAACTTTTTTTGCTCTTTTTTTTGCATTCTGAAAAACAACTCATTGCCTTGTTACTGGCTTCCTTGCAATAAAGGCCTTGTCTTTAGGAACAAGTGATACACAGTGAGGTGCTGGCAGACAATGGTGGGAAGATTATATTTAATTTAACTGCTTGAGTCCTGAGATGGATTTTCATGTCTGTGTGGAGCAAGATTTATGACTAAGATACCTTGTGATTGGAGATAACATGCAAAAATACAGCCAGATCTCCTGGGTAATTTCCAGCAACCAGAGTGGCTATGCGCAGAGGTCATCTGCTTTCCAAATCTTGCATTTACATATTTCACATTCCACACTGTCTCACGTTAGGCAGCGATGTGTTTTCTTCCATGCTGAGGTCAGGCATCTTCATCATTCCTTCTCAATCTCTCAGTCTTTACTTTCACCTCACACTTCCAGTAGCCTTCTCTCTTTTTACCTTATGCTGCCTTCTCTTTCAAACAGCCGAGACATGCACACATCCCTTGTCTCCTAAGGACTAGGGTTTGTATCCCAGGAAACACACAAGCACTAACCCCTACTTAAATTCACAGGAGTGTGGCACCTGCTTACGTTGACGACTAAAGCCTCACTCCATCTTTGAAGCCTGCATTGCTAAGCACACATTGTATACCCAGAGTCTGTATGCCTTTTGCCTCTGAATAGGCCTGTTTAGACCAGACTTTAAACTCTTGCAGCCATAGAACCTAAGTGCATTGGAAATCATAGTGTATGCGCTTACAGTGCCCCACAGTCACCTAATGTGTCGAGGCACATGTGGATGGCAGGATGTAGTCAGTCAGTTGTAGTCTGGTAGTGGCTGGTCTATATGCAAAGCCATTTCTATTCTGGACAGATCAAGAGTTCTCCCACTAGTGTTTGTTGGATGCTTCCATCTCCCTTGTGTGAGTTTTGCTATAAGATAACAGTAGCCATTGTGATGAAAAAAAGCCCTACTCAGTTTTGCCAGCACAAGGCACAGATACAGAAGAATGACAAATTTGCTGCCGCCTATGGCTTCACTGAAAGACTCTGGTGGGCAACATACAGTAAGCAAACCACCATGACACACAAAGATGACAGTAAATATCAGTTTTCACCAGTAAACCTCAAAGCATGTTTTGAAGGAAAACATTTTTCAGCATTGTTAGCTCAATTTTGCAGAAGGGAAGGGGGAGTGAGACACTTTACACAAGGTCACCCATCAGGCTGGTGAGAAACCTGGGCAAAAAGTCCAAATGGCTCAGATCTTCCCAGTCTCTATCCAGTGATCAAGGTGCTAGGTTGCAACCTTTCCCATACACAGGAAGGCAGTGAAGGTAGATTTGATCCACTGTGAAATTCTGCACAGCATATTACTGTAGACAAGTCCAAGGATCCCTCCTGGCCTTTTCTTTTAGTTTACCCTCAATATGGTAGTATTCATCAGGAAGTACCAGAATTGCAAAGGCTGCAAGTAGAGATATGCCAGAGGGCATAACCTAGAGCAAAATGGGACAGAAGTGAGCTAGAGAAAACTTCTGTCTTTGAGGTTCTCCCAGAAAGAGAAGAAGAGCCATGTAATTTGAAGGATCAGAGAACAGATGCAATGAAACGTTTCCTTAATGGCAATCATGTAGTGGAGAGGCTGAGATAAATCCTGTCAATAGGGGCATAGTGGAGAGATGGACTGTCCTCAAGAACAGCTGTGCTAAGTATGGAGTGCAGGAACATATGGTAGGACTCCACGAAAACCAGAGCTCTTCCTTAGTATGAGCAATCATTTCTTGTCCCACTAATGGGGCTACTGGTCATCAATGTTGTTGTTGTCCTGGATCATCCTTCATTTTGAGGAACCTCATGCTTCTCAGATGGACTTGAATTGCAGCTCTGGGACAGCAAAAAAAAAAAACCAAAGAAACCACACACACTATAAGTCTTCTCCTGAAAGCAAATGGCACCCTGAATGGAGCAAGAGAGTAGCTGAAAGAGGCTTTCTTCTCTGCTGAACATCCTTTCTTCCATCAATGCCAAGCCAACAGTATGGCTTTCACCTACATGAGCTGCTAGTGAAGTGTGAAGCCCCAACTTCCTGGTCAGTGCCAATTTCCCATCTGGCATTTATCACACGTGCTATGATCAATGTATCCAGATGGGAACTCTTCCACAGGCCAGCCACTCTTAGTGACTGACAAACACATACATAAACTAGGAGGATGAGTAGTGTACAGCTTACAGCAGCCAGATTAGTGACATTGCAGCTCCCAACTTTTCTTCAGTTGTAGGTGCCTACAACTGGTTCTGTTGGGTTAAGCTGATAGGCATTTACAAAATTACAGCTATTCAATTTCTGAATCTTTCTACTTGCCAAGGGGAGGGAAGGAGTCAAGAGTCTGACATGGCGGCTATGGAAGCCAGTTATCATATGTAGATTTATTGAACATCGGTTACTCTGTTGCTGCTCCCTGTCTACATGCTTTTACCTTGTGGTAAGTATGAGGTAGTTTATCCCACAGTGAAAGTGGAGTTGATGTTCTATAAATCTATGTCTTATCTGACCTCAGTGTGACTTGCTTACACTGAGGGAAGGGGAAGGGGAAAGAGGGAGGGAACTACCAGCACTGCAGCCAATCATTTCTAGTCTTTCTCTTTTTAAATCAAAATCAAATAATATCCTGTGCTAGCTCAGGGTCCACAGAAGCATCTTTATCAACCAGGATAGTACGCAGTGAGACTATGTGCATTGTCATAATTTGCAACCCAAGGACAGCATTTCAGCAGCTGTGAAAAATTTTGAGGTGAAACTGTCCAACTAGAAAAATGAAATTATATACACTGCGGCCACAACTCCCCATCTTAAGCTGCTAGAATTCCCTGTATCGATCTACATAATGTAACATCTCATCTCTGTCCCATGCTTGCTTGAGCAATGAGACAGTTGTCATTGCATGTGGACTGTGTAAGGCACTGTACAGACATCAAGCGATAAGGTACCCTTACAATCTAAAACCAAAGATAACAAATAAACATGGACAGGTTACAGAGAAAATAGCCTAAACATGACAGTAGTGGGGAATAACTGATGACATGACTATTTCACATCAGCTTTCCTCACAAATATGCCTTTGTTTAAATAATCGGGCTGGTCAGCAATAAAGATTACAAATGGAAATAATGCTGTGTGTCTGCCTACCTTTTCAGTTCATAGGGAATTCTAGTCTGCTACAGCTTTTCCCCATGGGGATGATTTCTTACTCTGTATCTATACTCTTTTGCTGTGGAATGCCCCAGTCTGAGCCCTCTTAATTTGGCAACTATGACTTCATCATCCAACATGATCAAGTCAAAAAGACTTTCCAAACAAAATAAGCATGGGCCCAATATTTGTTTGCAGGTTTGGACCAGCCCTGGAACATGGATAGAGTGAATATATCCATCTCTGTTATACCCGTGAGTGTAAATCAGCACAACTCCCTTTACTTCAGCAAACCTCTCCCAGTTTATGCCAGCTGAGGATCCAGGTCACAGTCTGCTACCATGGCAGCAGCAGCAACCAAACAGAATTCTTGCATGCAGAAAAGAATGAACTGGTGTTCCTCTTTGGCTGGTCCCGCTCTCTCAGTTTAATGCATGGATTGATGGGACACGAGGACAAGGACTTTCACATTTCACTTTCAGAGAAAAACACAACAGGAAAAACTTCCCAAAACAACCAGGCTGGCAGTGGAAGCTTACCAGACATCAATGTTTTAAGGCAATTCTGCTGCACTGCTGCTGGGACGCCTGCAGGGAAGCTCAATACGTTTTGCTGTATGCTCATCCTGTTGGACAGCTCATGTCTCTCCTCAAATATTTATCTCCGTCTCTACCTCTTTTAGCACACAGAAGGATTCTCTGGTTGTACTGAATTTGGCATTTTGTATGAAATGGTCTCCCTTGTCACTGGATCTCACATAAGTCTGAGGCTTTATCCTTCTCCCACAAGTAGGCTAAAGAGAATGAGCAAAGTTACCAGGGCCAGAGAGCTCAGGAACTTGACTCTATAGCAGATTTGGTAACTACTTCTTAAACTGCAGGTGAAAGGATTACCTGGATCATGTAACCCCAGAAAGGAGAGAAAGGCCCATAGGGAAGGGTTCTAGATACAGCTGGATGAGCAGGTACTTCAGGAAGGACACAAGAAGCAACGGTGAGTCCCAGGATCGGCTAGGACAGAAACACAAAACAAGAATTGTCCAAAATCAAACTGGATTAGCTTTGGCAAAATAAATGGAAACCAAGGACTTCACAGAGAGAGTTTTTTCTTGTTTGAAAGGAAAGCAAGAAAGGAAGAAATGGGTCCACAACAAACATGAGGTAAATATTTACAGTGATGGAGATAGGACCTCAAAACAGATAAGTAGTCTGCCTCAGTTTTTCTTAAAGATGATAATAATGAAAATAGGGTCAAAACAGTGTTTGGAAATACACACACCGGAGAGGAAATTACTAGTTCCATGGAAAAGAAGTAAAACTCCACCTGTTCTGCTTGTGCCAGTCAGAGAGAGATCAGGCAATCCACAAGTGAATCCACAGACCTGGCTTCAAGAACTTTTAATTGGTTTTTTGATTATCTAACTGCTAGAAAGAGATTTAAAAAATCGTATCTAGGTAGCTACAGGACAATTATTTTGGCCTCACCCATATGCAGGATTTTACAATCTTTTCTGAAGAAAAAAAAAAAATACAAGACAGAGATAAATTGAAGGCAGACTTTCCCAAAGCTAGATCTAGAATATTACAATAATTGTGTTTGATAAGGTAACCTCTTCATCTGCGAAGGAACTGGAGTAAATCTCATCTACCTGGACTCCAAGTAAAGCAGCTGCTATGGTGCTAAATTGGAAGTTGTTAGTCAAGATGGAAAAAAAGGAGGTTAGGTCAGGAATTGCAAGAACTGCTGACAGGGAAAACAGCAATAGGGAGTACTGAGCAGGGAAATATGAAGATGGAGGGAATTTACCAGTAGATTCCCAGAAGGACCAGTCTTGCTCTTTGTTTTCACTTATGAAATTACACTTTAAAAGTAACAGAAATTGGCCAATGGCAGGAATGGAGAAATCATCATGAGTACACTGGAGGATCACAGTCAAGGCAAGCAGTTAAAGACTAAGAATTGTGGCTTTAAGCCAGGAGCTAATCAAACGAAAAGACAGAGCATGTTGTATTAGTTGCTCAGCAGATGACACCAACAAAACACAAGAATAGGAAAAAACCATCATTGTAACACATGAGGTCCCTTCTTTCCAGTAAGAGAGAAAGCTGTTAGACCATTACAAGAATTCTCTCCTAGGATAAAGCACACAGTTCCTGTCACCTATACTCGCAAATAGCTACTAAGATCAGAAGTGGTACGAAATACAGCTAACAGTATGATCAGGAAGAGAAAAATCTAACCCACAAAGTGAACCTAGTTTAGAAAACCAAAAGGGAAAAGGCATATGATTGTTCTCTGCACAAATCTTAGGTGATTAACACTAAGGGAAGAACTAACATGCACTGACAATTTAAGCTGGGGAATAAAGAAAAATTTCTAACCACGAATTCTGGACTATGGAACAACTTTTTGGTAGCTGTGATCCCTAGCTTGTTTTAAAGTGAGTTTAATCAGTTAGTGAAACAGTTAATGCCTTTGACAGCACAGACCTGGACTTCTTGACACAGAAGATTCATTCCATGCCTTTGCTTTCATGTTTCTGGACTCCTAAACACTAACTAAATCCATGTTTCTACCTGCTGGCTTGAAACATTTGTTCAATAACAATATTCTTCAAACATTTATCATTGTCATCTGTTCATTAAGCACTGAATATGGGATTACAGCTCTACCAAAGAAAGAACATACTTAGGCACTTCCCATCTAAACAGAATGCTCTTTCATTCTTTTATATGTTTCCTTCTCCCAAAAGGAAACTCAAAACACTTAAATGCCACGCACTGCTTTACTGTAAAAAAAAAAATGATTTACCAATTATAGCATGCAGCTCCTCTAGGGTGAAATGTGTCAGCTGTTTTAACAGCACACAATAGACATGCATAACAGATAAGAGCATACCCTACTAAACATGCAAAGGAGAATTTCTGGTAGACAGGCTGGGACTACACTAAACTTGGACTCTGGCCAGGACTTCATGTCTAACACCAACAAATGGTCCCATAATGTCTCTGAAGCACCAGGGAACTTTGTTTTAGGCTACATTCAAATGAGGCTCTCTAGTGTCCCAGGCAGCAGGATGGCACATAAATGGTCTTTAAAAAAATCTGATAAATGAGCATTAGGATCTAGGACCACTGTGAGGCAGGATAAGGATATTTTTCCCGGTTTACAGATAAACCAAGGCTCACTGTGTCTAAGTGGCTTCCCAACAGTAGCAAAGGAAGTCTGTGATGGATTGAACCCCAGTTTATACGCTAGTTGTTCTTCTTTTAGCTGTTCACAAAGCTGCCCATTGCTGTGAAGAATAAATATGAGGTTTATCCATGGGAGCGAAAACCTCCCACACTTATAAAGTGTCTCTACACAAAAACCCAGACTAAATACTTGGGTTTCAACAACATCTATTTCACCATCTCTAGTATCTGAAGCACTCAAGTAGCCTGTCCTTTCAAAAAAAAAAAAAAAAAAAGCTGCCTCCATGCATTATTTTCCATGTGAGCCTTGAGACTCATTTGTTTATGTACCATCTAAACACAATAGATTTACTTTTAGTCCAAACTATGCCACCACAAATAGTGAATGTATTTTGTCCTCCAGAATAGCTAAAATAAAATTTTGCATTTCCGTGGCTTTACCCATCCAAAGAGCTCCAAATGCTTCACAAACACTATGCATCAGGGGGTACATCAATCAGACCTACTCCGTGACAGCAATGTATATAGACTGTGACTGAAATCTCCTCATGGTCCTATGAGGGGAGCACTATTTTCAACCTCATTTTAGAGCTGGCGTAAGAGAGATCCAAGAAATTTACTGCAGAACAGGGAGCTGAACTTAGATTACTCAAGTCATATGCAAAACCTCTAACTACTGGACCAGACTTCCCTTCACTGTAAAATAAAAGAATAGAATAGATCACAACACGCTCAGGTGACAGTCTTATACTTACTTCTCTAAATTGCATGTTTCTTTAACTAAAAGCTTCAGATTATTGGAAACATCGATGTTCCCCAATGCCCTTTCATAGCCCAACTCCTCCTCTCCCCTCTACTCCACTTCCAATCCCACTGCATTTGAAAATGTCATCGTTCACTTGGTGACACATCCCAGCCATGTGGGGTGGCAGCTGAGTCATCTCCCTGCTGTGAACGAGGTGTGATGGTGACAAGCACCTTACAACTGCACAATCCTTTTTTGGGCACATTGTGTTGGAGGCTGCTCACCCAGTTCTATACAAAGGGATGGGTGGGAGGAACAAATCGGGGTGGAAGAATTCCACACACTTAAAGGAGAATGGAGGGATTGGAGGTGGCCCTAGCAATCAAATGACATCTTCAAGCACAGTCAAAAACTAAAGGGCACCTAGAAAACCAGGCATAAAGACTAAAAAAACAGGAATGAGTCAGAGACTCATTTGGGTTGACATTCTGCTGATGTCTACTGTAGGCACTGAATTAAGGCGCTCTACATCATCTCTTGAAGCATCTATGTCTCTCCACAGACTCTGTGGAGAAACTGGGATGTAGCATCACATCTTTGGCACTGATGCTGGCTTAAAACGTTCCCCTCTTTCCCCCAACAATTCTACCTCTTCCAGTTCTCGAGGAGGTTCACCTTCTCATGAGGTACACTAATAAGGCTGTTCACGGGGCTCTCCTGGAAACTGAACAAGTAAATTATTCTAGTTAAAAATGTTCCTTTTGTGAGGGAAAAAGGGGTAGAAATCCCTCCAGCCAGCTTCACTGTTCAAGACAACAGACCAGTACCTCAGATCCAAGTTTTGCAGATTGCCTACAATTCCCAAACAAGTTTCTGTTTGACTATGCCCTCATACCCATATCAGATAATGTTTTACAAGGCAGAAGATCATACAGCATCGAGGATAATTACTACTGCCTAAAGAGCAATGGAGAAGCATTGAAGAATCAGACTGTTCAGTCTAAGCTGGACTTTGATGGGTAGGTGGGAAAAAAGATCTTCCAAACAGGTGACAACAGGTTATCCCCCAAGTACCCTACTTACATGTGACGTGCACGATTTTGCCTTGAGTCCTTGAAGCCCTAAGCCCCATGAGCTGTTGTGTATGAGGGAACCTGAACCTGTGGTGCAAGCTCTGGTGCTGAACATCCGTCACCAGAACCCATCTCCTCCATTGCTGCCCCTCATGACGTTCCAGTCCACCTGGAATAAGGAAACCTTGCAACGTGTCTCTACTCATTAGCTCATTCTTCTTAAGAGCCTGTCAATTACCTCGTCAATCCATCAGCAGAAAAGCATGGTGAGGGAGCATTAAATCTACACACCAGTAAACCTGGAACTGCAAGAGCGGTTTCAAGACATGTAGCCAAAAGCAGACTTGATTTCATCTCCTCAGGAATGAGCGCTTCTGCCCAAGAGTGTGGCACTTAGATCTTCCCGATGTTATTATACTCTGCCACCTTCTTTGTTCAGGTGTGCTCTGCATTTACATTGCACCCACACACCATGGGGAAAAACGTTAAATACATTGTCCCTTGCCTATACTTTCCAGAAGGCTCTTTTAATAAAGGGCTTCCATTGCTATTATGTCTCCATTTGCTGCAGGCCAAAGACAGAGGCTGGTGAATCTTGCCTTGAGAAGCAGAATTATATTTTCTGCTCAGTCTGTGCTTTGAGACCAAACACATGGGGCAGTTAACGTAGCTATGCACTGGAGGAAACTCACTTGATGAAGAGGCACATCATAACGAGATTTAACGTGTACCCACATCGCACCTGTAGCTTTGCTGTAAATGTGTTCTGTTTGTGCTACACAGGCAGCAGGTAATAACAGTACACATTGACATGATTTCATGCTTCTCTGAAAACCACTTGTCAGCTGCCCAAAGACTTGTCACTGGGTTCAAGGACCTTCCTCTATCCCACAGTTGCACCTCTCAATTGGTTATGAGGTCTTCTTTATCAGTAGGAAAATGTGGAGCCACCTGTTCCACCAAAAAACAGAAAACTAACATGTCTAGATCCTTTTCTCTCAAAGACAGATATGCTTATGAAGGTTGGCCTGAGCAGGATGGCGGATCAGCTATGTACATCTAGTTTGTAATCTCCTAATCGCTGCTTTATAATGCTCAGAAGTCTGGCAGTTGTGTCTCCTAGATTTGAAATAATGGTTTTAAGCAAAATATTGTTCGGACAGTGTGGTACCTGGTTAACCAAAGAAACAAACCTAGAACTTAACACTGAATGGTAACCTTCTTGTACCTGCTTTCTCTGAATTAGGAAGTATGTAAGAATGATATTTCCAGATGGCCTAATGATGTCCCAGAAATAATATTTCCTTAAAACTTCTGGAAAAACTTTCTCTTCAGCCTACCCCATGGAAGATATATTTCCTCCCACCAATTGGTCCACCAGGTTACTGGACTTTTTAGCAGCCCAAGTTATGACTATCTAAAAAGAAACAGAGTAACTACAAGCAATGCTAGAGCATCACTGAGGACTAAGGACAGGAGGCTTCGTCTGTCAGTGTTCTGTTAGTGTTCACTACTAAATTACAGGCCCATTTACTGTGTCATGATGACCTGAAGACTCTTATCAGATGAAACTAAATGTCAGTTATTCTCCTTTTCTATGCTCTACTACAAGTCAGCTCAGAATCAATTTCAAATGCTTTTAAAGTAAACCCTGTACAGGAATCATTTATTGTCACTTTCTTGCAACTTGAGTTGAGCAATTCTTACTGTGGAGGCCATACTAAACATCTGTAATGGGTTTGACCTCACAGGATACATCCCTTATGTAGTCTTTGTCCAGTTCACCCTCCGGGGGGTGGGGATAAAAAAAAGTATAAGAGCAAAAAGGCGAATTCAGTGCATTGAAGAGCGTTCTCCCTGGAGTAATTGTCTTGGTTGCACAAAAGCAGAGTTATCCTATTTCTAGGGCTTCTGTAAGAATCCCAGCTTAACAGCTGACCCTCTCATACAGCCTAGTTACAAAAAAGAGCTGCTCCATCATTCACACATCATTTCCTCACCTTTGGCTGAAGTAACTGGAAAGGGATCAATGACAAAGATAAAACCTGAAAAATCAGACATGTATTCCCAGAAGGCCCAGGAGTTACATTCTACTTGTATTTTAAAAGCCCTGAGAAATGTTAACTATAAGTCAATACAGACAGTGAAAGAAATACAGCTGGACTGCCCCTTGCTCCCAGGAGCAGGCAGGCGAGACAAGGGCACAATGCTCACGCAGTAAAAAGAGATCCGCAGCAAAGTTAATGCCTCTCTCAAGCTTGCAGCAGGCCACAGTGTAATTGTGAACCCGGCATGCTGTGTGAGCTGCTGTAATCTAGCTAAAATCAGTCACTTAATTCTGCATGCATCAGTGCATTTGGCACCACTGAAGACAGAGCATGGTAGTAAGCATCAAAGGAGCAACCGTTCCAGCAGCCAGCTTCTTTAAAGCCAGAGTCACAGTCCTGGAGAACTGCCCACATGCAGGTCTCATGCAAGCAAGTCAGCAGACAGAGCAGAAAGCCTGCAGACTGCAGGAGAGAGTGCATGGCAGGAGAGGGACATAGGGGATTCCCAGGCTTCCACCATCCCAGCCAAACCAGAGAACCTAACTCAAGCCTATAAGCTTGATAGTGGGCCATTATTGACAGCAGTAATAGTTTTGTTGCCCTGAGGCAGCTGCACAGTTATAGACACCCAGATGCTGCCTACTGGTCAAGGAACTGCAACTATAAGCTTTCGAACCAAAAGTAAGGAACAGACAGAAGCCTGGAGAATGCCAAGGAGAACTGCATTGGCTGCAGGCAATGGGACTGCAATGCATCCTCACTAACCACCCTATTTTGATGTAGTCCTTATAACAACCCCATTAAGGGGAGCATGGACTGTGGGACTGAACCTAGAATACAGGAGTTTTATTTAAACGGTGCAGACTGTTGCTTACAGAGACCCAAGCTGAGGGTTACAGGTCTGGCACTGTTCACTAGGGCCCTTTCCTACTCTTTCCTCCCAGCTAGAAACAGCAGTGTCAGCACAATACAGATCTGCAGCAGTGTGCTGCAGCTCCTGAGAAAGTGAAGCTCTCCTAGAGCCACGTGAGGATAAGTGTAGCATTCCCCACACAGCCTGGATGCTGACCTGTGTACTTAACAAGAGCTGTTCTTCCAGGAGCCCCACCGCTGCCCTACGACACTAAGATCAGCGAGCTGCTCCAGAGTGACCTAGCTGATAGGAGACAAATAGCAGACAACTGCATACTCAACCCCAACAGCTGTGCACAGTGCTGCCTCCATCCTGAAGCCTTCTGTCTGCAGATGAAGCAGCTGAAGGTCGAAATGCCCTGCTATAATGCTTAGTAGAGCTCACTGGCCACTTCACACACAGGATCCCTGCACGTGTTGGGAGAAGACATTAAGCCCTGTAGCACCTTTATATGGACAAACATTACTGAAGAATCTCCAGATTCCCAGCAGCACCTGCTAGAGGACCCAGATTCATTGCATTTCAAACCTCTTTGCAATCTCATCCCGAGTCCTCAGGAATTAGTCTTCAGTGTTTACAGCCCTATAGGCACCCCTCTTAAAAGGCTTCTTAGTTTTCTGCTCTTTTGTGTCACATACCTAATCAAACCTGGTAAGTTTACTCTATAGTCCCTTCTGCACCCACTCTCCCTCTTCAAGATAATTTTTAAATGAATTTTTTCCAGCATTGGCTCCTTCCTGTTTCTCTATCACTGCTGTAAATGGGTAAATGGGATTTTTCTTCTCAACATCAAGAGAAGCAAAGCAGGGCTTCCTAAGATAGTTTTCTGGCTGATTACACAGAAGTAGTGCAGTAGTCATAAGCAACAGATAAGTAGCTTTAGCACATCATAGTTTTGCTTCCTTGGGCTGTAGAACAACATAAATATGTTAATACACCCGGCTTTGCACTGCTCCTTGCCCTGCAGAGCTCCACAGCAGCCTTGACTCTCAGCTGCAAACGTGTACACACACCTTGGTGGAAAGAGTTCCTGCTCTGCCTTCCCCGAGGACCACGACTGGCACCAACGCAACAGCAACACGACACTCTTAACGCACCCTGGGCCACTGCTAAACCGCGTGAGGCCAACGGAGGTGGTGGCAGCCTCAGAGATGTCCCTCAGGGGGTGCCACGGCCATTCCAACAGCGGCACGGCCGTTGGCGGGGGGCAATAATGTGGCCCAGGCCATGGGAGCTGAAGAGGAGAGCCCATAAAGAATAGCCTTTAACTGTCTGCCTCAGCCACACTTCCCATCCAGATTGTGCCTTCTTCAAGGCATGCTCCCTCTCTGAACACACCCACTCACTGATTTTTTAAATTTTCCTTAAAAAACAAAACAAACAAACAAACAAAACCACCAACAGCAACAAAAAACCCCCACCAAACCAAAAAAACCACACTCTGGTGCTCCTTTGCATTCATGTTTAGGTAGCAAGCAAGCAGCTGGAAAAAAAACAGTCAGGTCAAAAATAAACTTTTGCAGAGGGGTTCAGGCAGGCAGTACGTAGAGAATAATTTCCTGAACCCAGAGTGTCTTCATTTGCTGGCAGCACAGAAACCATGAATTTTACACATCGCAAAAGCACACAAACTACAGTCCTAGTCAAAGGGGCAGGGACGGATGGAAGGATGAAAAGATAAACAGGAGGATGGAAGGGCAAAGAGAGGTTCAGTGGAAGCAGAGCCCTGGTCTGGTTTTGGCAGGTTCAAAAAAATTTGCTGTAGAATATTTCATATGATAACGTTAAATATGTGTGTATAGAGATATGTATTTCTTTCCTATGTGACCATTATGGAATTGTCATAATATAAAGTGTTTGTCAGTAAGTAATTCTTCTGGAGAATAATTTACAGTTATGTACATGAGTCATCTACTAAACTGCAGTTGCATCTAGACCTCCATTTCTGTGCTAGTTCATAATATTTTCATGCACTAGCACAATTTTGCTTGTATTCCTATGACTGCAGGCAAATGTTTAAATATTTTACAAATAGAAACCCATTTTGAATGAATTTTTTAAGCCAAGATGTAATGTTTCCCTTCCTATTTGCTTTGAAGAGTTTCATACAGTTAAAGAATGCCCCGGCTAGGGCTTGAACTGAGAAAGCAATGGCTCTTTCAGCTGTTACAGATACAGACAAATTCTGCACTGAATGCATGTGATCACTTCTGAGATCCTGGTTACACTGGAAACACTTAATTACAAACATATTTCCATCTTATATTCCCTTACTAGCTGCTTTCCAACTTCACAGAATTCCCAACATGCCCTCACACAAATCTGAGCAATTCAGAGGTGCAGACCATATCTGTATGAGAACCGGAGTCTTAATGAGATGCCTGAAAGGAAGGAGCCGGCTGGCAGACATTAAGCTATTTTCTGTATAGATTTTGCATCCAAGTCCTTTGCCTGATGAATGGCTACACAACTCTGAATTAGGAGTTTCCTTGAAAACACAACCCAAAACTAAAATTGACATGTAGTTTGAGAATGAAAAATATACCCTAGAAAATGGATCAAGTTGCATGTTCCTCAAACTGTACAAGGCAACAAAGCAGGAGAAGAACTGCTAAGCCAGGCCAAGTCCTGCACAATGTTTGACATAATCCAGGTAGAAACTTCTTAGAATCCACTAAAGTAAACAGAAAGGAAGCCTTTGAGACTTATAGTCTTCAGCCCTTGCATTTTCCACTCTTTCCTCAGCCCCTTGCCAGAAAGAATCCCCACTAAATAAGAGGTTGTCCTCATCCTGAAGTCCTTTGAGCACTTTCAATTCCTGGCTTTTGCAGGGACATAGAATTTTAGCAAAGCCCTTGAGGTCTCCTGTGTTCTGTGGTACTTTGCCATTCAAAAAAATTGGGTATTTAGTGCCAAAAGTGTGTGACAATGAACTGGAGTCTTTGTGGAGATGTGGTGGGAAGGAAGAGTGGGTCTTCCATCATTCTTGAAGAGCACATAGCTATAACATGTTTGCCACAACTAGAAGCAACTGGATTTGATGACCACTCAGCCACACGTTCCTAAGTTAGCATTAAGATTCACAGTATGAGAAAGGGATACACAAGTCTGCCAGTTTGCTATAGAATTCCCCTCTGGTGTCCAAAACATTCTTACTTTCAAGAACCAACTTTCACAGAATAATTTGTATTCTTTCTTTCTTTCTTATGTGCTTCATTGCAAACACTGAAATCAATCATGTCTAGAAACCATCAGACCCAAATAGGAGAGGATTATGCAACAGCATGTCATCAGTGAATCAATATTGGCTGACCAGGCCATGTACTTATCAAGGTTGCATTGGATTTCTTTAATGTCATATTGTTGCAGCTGGCCTACCTAGCAGATCCATCCATGTTGCAGTGTCTACAGCTGAGAAGATGGTTTTCCAGTCCCATAGACCAACTTAATAGTAACAACAAAAACCTGTAGAATAAACAGTATGTTATTGAGCAAAGAAGGCATTTCTAGGATTCTGCTTTACTCTTTGTACAAGTGCCCTGTTGCCCATACAGCTACATTCACTCTAGGAACACTCTACCAGTACACAGTATTATTAAGGAGCTCCTACACAGGTATAGACTCACCTCATTGCTTGATAGGCTGCAGGATGCTTGGTAGCTTTTTCCCCCATGACAAGTTTCCATTCTTCATCTGAACCACCTTTGCTCTCCATGTGTTGTGCCCAACTTCAGCAAACCCCACTGCTACAGTAGCTCCTGCTTCCTCTGGCTGGACACACATGGGTGCTGAGATACCTCATAAAATCCTCTATTCTGAAAGCACAAGAAGCTATATGCACTTGGCACACAATAACAACGTCATTCTTAACGGGAAACCAAAGAGTAGCATGTCTCTAGGGTATGATCATAGAAGTTTCAGCTTTGGCCATCAAGAAGCGGTGCTTATTGAGTGCTTATCCACTGGCTACACAGTGGGAAGTAAAACAGGACCAATTTAATAGAGTCAGGATTATTCACCACTGGGAGTATCACCTTTTACTTTTAAGTCAGGGAGTGATTAAAACTTGTCCTCCTGATTTTTTATAGCATGCCATTTATGAGATGCACTCAAGAAAAACAGTTCAGAAGATAATTATATGAAGGACAATAAGCAGAAAGTTCTATATTTATTAACAGACCTTAGTGGTGAATTGCAGAATACAAACACATCGCCTGGCAGCAAAGACCAGGCCCAGCAAGAGTTGGAAATAAGAGCCATTTCACACAGGAGTGTTATGTCCCAGGCTCAAGAGCGGTGTCAGATATTCCAGCAGTATCTTACCAAATAGAGCCACAGAGCCAAATCAGGGTGTGACATGGGAGCGAGATTGTTATTTCGAGGCAGAGTACAGGCTGGTGGCAGGCAGAAGGACTCCATGTGCCAGTCAGAACTAGTTAGCCAACTGTCTCTGCTCTTTGAGTGTGAACATGTTGCTTTTCTTCTGCTTGGACAATTTTTTGGTTTGTTTTTTGTTTTAAATAAATGCTGTCCCTAATCTAGGGTAAAGTAGCCCAATTCTCAGTGCTGCTAATAAAAGAACTCCCATTAAACACAAAATTTAATTTTTTTTAAAAAAAAAAGCAGTCACATAGGTAAAAACACAGCAAAAATTGGCTGAGGGAGAAGCCTGCTGGAGGAAATTTGGAGCAATCAGAGAACACAAACCAGGTTCCTTATCCTGCTAACCCAAAGATACATGAGGAAAATAATGAACTAGTTCCCCTGGTTAACACCTAATTAACAGTTGTATCACTATAAAGCAATTATGAACAATTGAAATGGAGAGATAGAGTCCTCATTAAAATAACACAGATGAGGAGGAAAAGATTAAAAAAATTATGACTAGTTAACACAAGCTTATTCCATTCCCCAATAAGTGAGTAGGGAACGGAAAAGCAGTCTGAGAAGAGAGTTCGGAGAAACAGTTCTCAGAATAAGACAAGTGACAAGTCCCTTTCTGCTCTATATGAGAACCCCAAGAACCAAACATTGACTTTTTATTAACAACTCTTTTCAAAACCCCTGAGCTGATTACCCTCGTCCATCTTGGGTATCAGTTGTAAAGTGAATATATAGGGATGAATAAAATTCTTACAATGACATCTGCTGCTGAAGCACAAGCACCTCTTAAAAGGTGCTTAAAAATTTGGCAGGGCCAAATTTTTGGAAGAGGTTGGGCCTCACTTTCACTGTGTCCATTGAACATTGGAAGTACTCTATAAATACCACCAAAGCCAGTGCTCCTGTAATCTATGTAGTGCCTTAGTTGAATTAACTGAGTAACTACTTAGACCATAACCAAAACCCTGTCTTTAAGGGGACGGTTTAGTCATGTGCGTAATACATTTCCATGAAGTCCTTCCTGTCTCCTAGCTTCCCACCATTTCCAGCAATACTACTCACAAAAGCAAACTCATCACTGTCTGGTGCATTACTCCAAGGGTAGAAGAGTCAGTGAGGACCCCTCTGGAGCGAGGCAGCCAGAGCAGCACAGTAAAAGACTGCTCCGGCAGAGAAGGGACCTCCCAATTAATCAGTGTTGAGAGCTATCCTGTTGTCGTGGTTTAGCCCCAGCCGGCAACTAAGCCCCACGCAGCCGCTCGCTCACTCCCCCCCGGTGGGATGGGGGAGAGAATCGGAAGAGCAAAAGTGAGAAAACTCGAGGGCTGAGATAAAGACAGTTTAATAGGTAAAGCAAAAGCCGCGCACGCAAGCAAAGCAAAGCAAGGAATTCATTCGCTACTTCCCATGGGCAGGCAGGTGTTCAGCCATCTCCAGGAAAGCAGGGCTCCATCACGCGTAACGGTTACTTGGGAAGACAAACGCCATCACTCCAAATGTCCCCCCTTCCTTCTTCTTCCCCAGTTTATATACTGAGCATGACGTCATGTGGTATGGAATAGCCCTTTGGCCAGTTGGGGTCAGCTGTCCTGGCTGTGCCCCCTCCCAGCTTCTTCTGCGCCTGGCAGAACACGGGAAGCTGAAAAGTCCTTGACCAGTGCAGCAACAACTAAAACATCTCTGTATTATAAACATTGTCTTCAGCACAAATCCAAAACATAGCCCCATACCAGCCACTATAAAGAAAATTAACTCTATCTCAACTGAAACCAGGACACCTGTTTATTATCTCTCAAGTTAAAGCAGTGGTGCAACATGTTCTGCTTTTAGCAAAATGAACAGAATTCTAGTGCTAGATTCAAAGTAAACCAGTAAAAGCATACAGACAAACCTGCTCCCATATACATCTCCTGGGAGAACAGCCAGGGTTGACTTTCATGTCATCCCAGCAAGCAGAGGCTCTCAGGAATTCAGTTTAATTTATTGTAATACCTCTGCAGCAAATGCATTGCAGCAACCCAAGCATCAAGCAAAGGCAGCTACAGCAAACCCCAATATCTCCACTCTAAGTGCACAGTCCAGTACCAGTATATCTGGAGAAGAAAATTCCCTGGTTCTGAAAGTAGTCTCTGCATACAAATCTTACTCCAGGCAGTACAGGTTAATGGTATTAAGTCACCCACCCATATGCCCTCCGACATGCTCATTACAATTTGGAAATCCCTTAGAGACTGCCTGGCCAGCTGTCCCTCCCACCCACCCTATTGCTTTTGAATTAACTGGTCATTTTCAAACCTGTTTCATGAGCCAGTGGAGGCTTCAGAGATAGGAACTCCCTCAAAAGAATTTCAGTACAAGTAATAGGACAGAGGAGAGATCCCTGAATTAATGTATTCTCCTGGGAAGGGTTTTCTATTAGACATCAGAAAATTCAGCCCTTCCTCTCCCTGGCCCCAGTCATATGGATGGAAAAGGCAGAAAGAGAGAGTCACAGCCATGCTGGAAAGCAGTCTTCAAACGTTCTGCTACTCCTGGTACAACTTGTTGAAAGTTAAGACACCTTCTGTGAGAGTGATTTCAAAGGTGCAACTTCAGCCTGCGGTTTGGGCACACAGAGGAATGAGCACACACACAAACACACATGGGCTTCTGGCAGCCAGCTACCTGCTTTGTCAGTCTGGAAGACGGGTGGGCGGGTATCACTCCACTATTGTTTCCAAGGGCTTTGCAGGCATGAACTTACAAGCTGGTGTGGTTTTTTATTTGTTTGGGGGGTTTTGTTGTTGTTGTTTTTTAAAAAACATCATCCTCCAAATAGAGCAGCTTCTGGGAGAGGTCAGGCTGACAATTTGTGTAGCAGTTACAGTGGAAAGCTGCACATGATGGAGACAAAAAAGAAAGGTGTGCTAAGCTCAGAGCGGTTTTAATTGTACATGTTTAAAAACAGCAAGGCAACATCTTGCATCAAAAGCTCTCTGTGGCTGGCAGCTGGTGCCAGCTCTGCCATTGACATCTTAAGTGTTTGGGGGCAATTACTTCTCCTTTGTGAACCTCCCTTTTTCCTATCTGTAAGATGGAAAACAGGAACCAAAAGTGGCTGTTGACACAAGCGCATGCAAGTTCCCAGTTATTAGCCCATCAGTCAAGGACTTAAGAGAGGTCAAATTTCACCTCCTTGCTGTAACATGGGCTTCTTGTAAGTGGGTCACACGGACCCCTGTTCATACTACCTCCTCTGGCACCAAAGACATCCTTGGAGTTCTATTGGGGTGTCTAAAATTGAAAGAACGATGAACGAGAAGCTACTGTAGGACTTAATCTAGGTATTGTGCCTGTCTCTTTCCACTGACTGGTAGTTAGGACTTTCCCAAGCTAATCCCTTTACCATATTGCAAGATGCTGACGACTTGAGTATATTAATGATTCAAACTAGCAGGAGTGCAGAGAGAGAAATTACTCCGTGAGAAACATAAAATTCATTAAGATTAAGATCACATGGTATTTGTTAGTGTTCCATATGTAATTTATTATAATAATCCTTAGTTCTCAGCTAATGCTTTCTTTATAAAGGCTTAATTAATATGATTATCTTTGAAATGAAGATGGGGAAAATTATAGCATAGACAGGAGGCCAGCAATAGGTTAGGGAACAGAAGTCAGATTTTATCTGGTATCTTTGCTGTGGGCTTTAACCACTAGCAAACCATAGCTGAGCCATGGACAGAACAAGCCTATTATGAATACAAACACTGTGTGTTACAGCTGGCTACACACACCTCTGGAGAAGGTCCTATTGATCTGCTGGAGAGGAAGATAGCATTTTAATAACCATTTAATTAAAACAAATTGTTTATTAACTGTTTACAAATGGAAACTTAAAGTGTGACTAAAAATAATTGAAAGAAAATATCTTTCTGTCCAATTTTAGAGCAGAGAAACATCTGTAATAAGTGCTATCAGCTAGCAAAATATAAAATAAAAAATCCAACAAAGATTATTCTCTCTTCTATTAAAGTTGTGAGGAATTTATGGTATTTTATTTGCACAGAACTTTATTGGTTTAATATGTATTAAATTGCCTGGGAATTTTACGTAAAATAGATCAAATAAAAAATCCAGCAGATGATTTCTACAGCCTTCTAGAAGTAGCACAGGGTGTACTCACTTGCAAAATGCTGTCTATCCATTGATCACAGACAAACAACATTAACCAGTCCAAAACTGGTCCTCCATGGATGGCTGGTTTGAAACTATTTGGGGTATTTCTCCTAAGCACAACAGAAACAGTTATGCATCTCAGAGAGCAGAAAGAGTTAATTCACATTGATAAAAATATTCCAAGATCCCCAGAAAATCAAACCAATTAAACCCACCAGGCCATGCATAAAATCAGCTCTGTGGCTTTGCTGCATGTGCAGTAAGTAGCAAAACAGAGGCCTAGGAAGCCAAGTTTTTTAATTGAAAGGTGTTTTACCCAGGTCTGTTTTACTTGGCGTTGTGGAAAACTAGGAGCAAGCAGAATCTTGGCTGCACAAACAACCCCAAACTGCAAGATGCTGAAGCATTCAACTAACAGAAATTTTTAACCACTCTGAAGTGATGGAAAGAGTTCACCATAGCAATGTCTGAGAACCACTTCCACTGGACCTTACAGCAGGATCCAGAACAAAGACCTTCATTTCTATAGCATAAGCTGCCTGATTCTGTAGGTCAAGCATCAGCACAGCCCATTGCAGTCAAAGGCAAATCAGAAGCAGCTGTTTATTGCCTGAATTAAAAGTCTTTTCCTGGGGAGAAGACATGCAGAAGTTTGACCAGTACCCTTTATCATTTATTAACTTCACTCATTCTCATGACCTATTTCTGTCATTCCAGACAGAACATACAGCCAGATGTAGCCTTCCCATCAATCAGTGCCAAACAAGTGGGAAAAATACTAGTCCTCTGTATCCACACCTTTTTTTTTATCATAGATCTATTGAGCTAGAGGAAATACCACACTATAAATACACAGCATATTCATCAAAATTCCCACCTTTATCATGAGTTTTTATGCTGTTAAGGAAAAAGAAAATCCTTGTTGAAAAATTTATACTGGAAGAATTTAGCATTGGAGGAAAATAGCCATGTCAGCTCACAACGGAAAGCCTGTTCAGAATGGGAGAATTTCTTGCATTGTACCCTCTCTTCACTCCAGAACTACCCAATTTAACAGCTTCCAAAACCAGCAGGGAATTTGCTGCTTTAAATTGCTTTCCATGTGCTCCTGTGGATCACTCCTACACATGCTCAGCTGAGCAAAGGTGAAACCTGTCCCAAGGGAAGGTAGCTCTAGCCTTGAAATAGGGCAATTATGCTGCAGAGTGAATGAATAGTCGCCTTTAGCAGAAGATTGAGTGAAGCTTCCCAAGAGCACCAGGGTCATTGTGTTATATCAGGTCTGCCAGTTAAAGAGGGGACAGTTTTGTTTTTAGAACATGACTTGCCCTGGTGAAGCAGTTCATGGGCTTCTGTATGAATTTGCCATGTTCTGAACATTCACCAGGCTAGAAATGTCCTCAGATGACAGAGCAGGCTGGATCCTCATGTCATAAATCAGAGAGACCCAGTGACTCTCAAAAAGTTACAGCAGTTTCAGATATGGCCCTTGTAAGATGCCCGAGGCCACTTTAATCCTGCACACAGACCAGAGTCCTGCTATAAGCACCCCAGCAGTGGCAGGTATAGGATTTCAGCCCTTCTACTTTAAACCAATAGCTGCTGGCATTCAACTTCACAAGGGAACCCCTTTGAGTGGTGGGATGTGCAGAACAAGGGAAACCCAGACAAGTAGCTCTGCTGCTATTAGGTGGACAGCTGGGGCAAGTATCTACCTCACACACTGCATATCCTTGTTTCACAGTGCTGTCTTTCAGAAGCCATAAGGGGACCACCCTTTCAAAGAACAGAGGGGGAAGGTAGGGATGAAGAGTTCAATACATCTCAATAAGTTTATTCCTTTCCTGAGCAAGCTGTCAGAAATCAATCAGCAGTCAGCAACAGCTCTAACTCTATAATTTAATCTCAGGGCTCCTTCACAGCTCATATGACAACAGAACTCTGTCCTGTGTTCTGCTGGGGACCACGTATTATTCAGAGCATTGTGACAAAAAGCAGGGGCACAGTAAAAATGGATGAGACAAAGAGTATTCTGAGTGGGAAGAAAAAGAATATATTTTTTATGTGCTGCCTAAACGAAGCCTTAGAAATAAACTCATTTTCTACATGCGAAGGTCCAAATATGGTTATATTTGAGACCCTCTGTCCCACTGCTATCTTGTTTTGATCTATAAGCGCTCACATCACTTTCCAGGAGACTGGTTCAGTAGCTTTCTTCCCATTTGGTTGGAATGAGGGAACCACGAAACGTCCCTTTGTTTAACGAGAGTGAAAGATAGAGAAGTCATGACTCGGAAACTAGACTGACTGTACATCCACACATGGGCGGTTCTACAAGTGAGTATGTATGCCAAAAAGAAAGAGGGAGCTTTGGGGCAGACTGCTAACCGAAAGAAAGGTTTGCATACAGCCACTGTGGATGAATGCAATTATATCAGGGAAGTGCTTGGTCCAACCAGCATTTTCTTCACCTAACCTAAACAATCTTTAGGATCTCAAATACTGACTAAACACTGAGCAAATCAGGAACTAGCAATCCAGGTATAGACCAACCTGAAATAAGTAAACAACTCCTGAGACCTACAGGACTCAAATTGGACAAGCTAAGTTCCCCCAACACCTGTATTTTTGTGCTGTGTTTAACAAAGGCTTACTAAATTTAAAAATGATTTTTTTTTCCCCTTCTTTCACAGAATATGTTTAAATCACTGATCATAACGTCTCTGTCAAGAAACTGGATATTTCATTTCTTATGAGCATCAGCTTAGTTTATTTTAAAAAATTAGAGCAGAAGGGCAGGTAAGACAATGTACAATAAGTGGAAGCTACCCAGCAGGTCACTGAGGCTGAGATTTTCAAAGACGCCCATGAAGAGATATTTAAATTCTACTGAAATTTGGCACTTTAACCTTGAGGCAGAAATTTGCTTAGCAAGTCACGTAGACGTTTACTACACAGGGGCAGCCCTATTGAGTTATGCCAAGCTGACAAGTGTCGGCATGGTTTCCTGCAGCCAGCAATATCACAGCCCTCATATTGCTAAAAACTGTATTATGTTCTGCTTTAGTCTGATAGAGAGCCTACCATTTCAGAGCAGAAATGTCCAGGCTCCATTCCTCCACTAATTATGAGTTTCCAAGTGAGCAACCTATACAGCAAGGAAACATAGGAAACAGAGAAAAGTGAGTGACCAACATTTGTTACAGCTTCTTTAAATGTTTTGCCCATTCCAGTTTGAAACCATATCAATCCTATAAAACATCAAGCTCTGGGCAATGAAAATGAAACAGAGGAGCCTGGAAAGCTCCTCTAGAATCTTGCTGAAAAACTGGCAAATCGTAGCCCAACATGACAAGAGAAAACAGAGGCACAAAGCGGTGTACGATAGAGTCAGCGTGGCAGTGCAATCCGTAAGTCAGCAAGCAGGCCAGACCTCAGCCCTTGTGCTCTGATCCAGCAGTGTCTCTGGCTCGCAGTTGGCAGAGAGGGAAAAACATAGCAGCATGCAGCACAAATGTTTGATTATCCTTCTTAAAATGTTCAGTTCAAACTCCAGCCTTGTTCCATACAAACACATTTCAGGGGCGCATCGTCCCATTACCAGGAGCAAAGGAAACAGAGCTTTGAAGGTGACCAAAAATAAACTGCCTGTTAGAGAGAGAGCAATCATTATATCTTTTCAAAAAAACAAGACATTAGGGGCTTTGTTTCACCTCATTTGATGTCTGGTATTTGATGTCAACACTTCAGAAAAAAAACAACTAAGGTTGGGGGTTGGTTGTTTTTTTCCCCTTTCTCCATATAACTCATTATTTTCTTTGCAGCTAGTGGCATTACAAGGGTCTCATCAATTACAGGAAACAAAGTATGCTTCTATCGCCATAAATGCTTTGCAAAGACGGGAAGGGTGGGGTGCTTTGTAGAAGCTGTAAGTATTTGGTAAAAAAAGACTTAGGGATCTCTATACCAAAGACTGTCTTAAACAGCATGTGCATTTCATGTGCGTTGTCCAACCCTTTAAATGTCAAAAATGCCACACCATTTTGTTAAAAACAGAAACATGCCTTGCTCTACTAATTGAGTAAATCAATACACAGAGAAGGCCATGAAGGGAATGAAATCTTTTTGACACATATAAGCAGTTGTTTTCAATGTGCATAAGAGGAAAAAAAACTGCTTGCCCTTTATGCTTTAATTAAGTCAACGTCAGGAACACAGGGTGAAAGACCTTTCCTCTGCACCCTCCTCACCATTCTGCTCTTAACTTCCTGCTGTCTGACCATTAATAGCGGTCAAAAGCCTGTGAACACAAAATGAGTCACTGCAGTCTCTCCGAAGGGATTCAACCACCAGATGGGTTCCCACCAAACTCCACAGACAGCCTCAGAAATTCATGAAGAGAAGTACACGATGGATTGTTGCCATTACAGGGGCTTGTTATAAAGTGTATTTATAGGGTCCAATCACATGAGCTATCTGAAGTCTGAGGTAATTTTTTTCACTTACAAATTTCTACATTTTCTTGGAGGTTTTAAAGCCTCCTTTGTCTCCAGAAAAGCCTTCCAAGGAGATTCTCACAAGACTTTTGCAGCCAAAGGACTAACAAAGGCAGCAATTTAGGCAGAAATCTTTCTCTAGAACCTTTCTCTGGGCTGATGAGCACCCATGAAATAGCCTCAGACAACTTGCTTTGAAAACACTGTAAGGAGTTCCATGGAAGTACAGCTTTTGAAGCCACTGAGACTTGCTCTTTCCCAGAGCTTTTCTTGTAATGCAAATCTGACTCTGCTGCAATGCAAAGATGAGCAATCTCCTCTGGCAGCTGGAGCTTTGGGCCTCTGTTGAGTCGCTCCTGGTGCAGTGCTTTTCTGTCCTGTTTGTGCCTCTCTGGAGGCCAGGCAGTAAAGGGCCATCCCTGTGAACTGCCGTGTTAGCAAACAACAGAGTGCATGTACGATGCATTATGTGATCTGCAACTAGTTTCTCAGTCCCCACTAGAACCATTTGCAGAGATTCATATTCCCTAAGCATGGCACTGGCTTAGATTAATCTAATATGTTGGAGGTCTCAGCCTGCTTTCCTTGTGCAACCTGATTTTTAAAGGCAGCCTAGTGTGGACTGACAAGAAGCCATTTCAGTCTTCCAAGGAGTCATCCTCACCTGCGATCTTTTGCTTACTGCCAGCTCCGAGATCCCCAGGCTGAGATTAAAAGGGAAAGTAGTCTTAAGGCAAATTATAGGAACCATAGGCTGTACTTAACTAAAGATTACCTGACTGTCCCTACAGCTAGACAGATAAGGGAATGAGGAACAAAATAATACTACGCGATTTTCTTCCAGTCAGAAAATGAAATTAAGAGATCTGAAGCCTGTAAAGTGGTGTATGACCAAATCAACAAGACACACTATGGAAACCAGGGGATCTAGCAGTGGCACAAAGCTAAGTGAGGTAGGACCGAGATGAAACCTTTTCTTCCTCTCACCCTTCATAATTTGGGGTCTATAGGAGGCTGGATGTTTAGAGCCCAGCCCTGCTCTCATTGCTGATTTAAGTATTACTTGATCTGCAAAAACGTGTAGAGCATTACCTACAAAAGAAGACACTCTGCCCCCATCAGCTTCTGGAGTCCTGTTGTTGGCATCTCTGCACATATAATACTCATTAGTGCCCTGACACTTGTCTATAAGCTGTTTGCACTCCCATTCAGAGTGCCTGTGGCTCCCAAGCATTCTTGAATCTGTTCAGGAAGGACATCACCCTCTTGCAAGTATTTACACCTTCCCCTAAGTCAAACTCTGAAGTGCTTCCTTTTAAGGACAGAATCAATGCATTACTCAATACACGCAGGCAACACCAAAAGTTCCACATCCTTCTCTTTACTGCCCAGGCAATCCCATTGCTTGCTACAAGTCAGCTAGTGAATGACTCTCTGTAGCTGAAGGCAACAAAGTTTGTTATTGTCCTGAATGAAATTTGATCTTGAAGAGACCAGAACTGACAGGGCTTGTTTTGTGGTAATTTTCTGTCCACTATTTTGAAGGAGAAAGGTAATCTACCAACAGATGAAACCTCTTTGCTTCAAAAGAATTACACAGGAAGCAGTATGGAACATTCATGAATGCGGTCAAGATCTGAACCCAAACCTCTGTTTTCTAGCCAAAGATCTGAGACACAAAGGGCAATTTCAGTTCTCCGCATGCTAGGAGATTACAGACAGAAAGCTTAAATGGCGAGTCAAGCATCACGCAGAAAACCAGTGGTAAAACCATTTACGTTAATTCTCACTTCTGCATGACACCAAAGAAACAATCCTGTTGACCTGATGCAGCTCACGGTATCTGTCAAACACCTGGTTGTCCTGCCACTTCATTTATGCAATGATTTGGTGTCATGATCTCAGAGTGAAATCCTAAAAGGCCCCTTAAGCTTTTCATTTTTATGACTTCAGAGAAGAATACAGTCCCAACGTCACTTTTAACTCCCTAACTTTTTGTGACTATGAGTAACATCAGAAAATCTTATATATTCCATGATCTTAGGAGCCTTGGGCTGAGAATGCTGGCCTGGAAGTCCTTAAGGCAAGGGTAAATCAAACTGTCTGATTTTCTTAAACGGAACTTTTCTAAGCATGAAGGCTTCCCTCTCTCTCCATATATATTTCAGAACTGTGCTAAGCTCTTCTCAATAAGAAAAGACTCAGGAAGTGAATCAACAATAGTTTTCCAGTATAGTCAAAAGCTACTAGGAAGACAGTACTAGCTGACAGAAAAGATCAAACTGCCATGAGAAGTATGATGAGTTAACCCAGCTACTCTTTAAATACTTAAGCACTTTAATCTCTGCTTGTGTAAGTAAAAATTAGCCTTTAGTGTCTCTTTAGATCGCTCTAAAATTAAGACTTAATAAATCAGACAAATTAAAAGTTATGCCTAACTTCAACAGTGTAATGTGAGTAACGTGTATCGTGTCTTCTGTAGAGGTCAGCTGATTAACATCTCAATGCAACGTGCCTCTTTAGTACTAACCTTGCCATAACATGAGTGAGCAAAAAATCACCAAGGAGAACATCCAAACATTCCAATATTTTCACATCCCAGAATACAGTATGAAATGAGAGGAAATCAAAGAATTACAGAAGATACAGCTAGCAAAAGACCTTGTCTAGTCTATTTCTATACCCTCAGGAATGACCACTTTGATCTAAACCAATCCAATAGATCTTAATTTTTCTTAAGGGTGTTAAAAATCACATCCTTCAAATTGTTTAGAAACAGGTCTTCTTCCAAAGCTTTTGGAAGTGAAAAGTTAGATCAGAGCCCTTTAAAGAACTGTCCGTCCTGTAAGATTTCCAACATTTTATACTTCCAGTGAAGACTGGTATCTTGAAATAAGAGCTTTCTTCACAGATAAGAGTAAGAATTTAGTGCATTCAGTTCATGACCTTGGAGAAGTTCGTTACTGCACCCTCTTTTTCTTTTATAGAATAGTTTCAGTGGTTCATAAAGACTCAGAGGTTTGACCTATATTGGAAACTTCATATGAAAGAGTGCAAGAGTTTGCGCGGGCAAGGCGACTGGGCAGGGCACAGTCCCTCTCCTGGCTCTAAAGGGTAACCTAACTAGTGGTCATCACCCTCCCAGGACAGGACCTAGCTATGGTTTCCACTCGCCTGAAAGCCATTGCCAGAAGGAATGTGGCGACCCAGACGGAGCTCCCACGCAAGCACACAGCTGTCCACGTCTCTGGCTGCAAGGGGGTGCCTGAGCCTGTCACTCATACCGGAGGGCAGCAGAGACAACAACTGTTTTCCGTGCGACCAGGTGGATGATCTACTCAGCCTGCTGGCAGAGCTGAAAGAGGGAGTGGAAAGGTTAAGGAGTATGGGGGAGTGTGAGAGGAGATAGATTGGTGGAGCCTCACCCTACCATCCCTGAGGCCAAGGCAGCAGATGGAGGCTCCACAAGAAGCAGAGGATCCCCTACCCTCTGGCCACCAAGCAGAAGGAGGGGACCTAGGAGACGGGGAGGAATGGAAACAGGTCCCTGCTCGGGGCAGCAGGCAGACCCCCCGGCCTCCCTCACCTTCCCGGTTGCCCTTACACAACAGATATGGGGCTCTGGAACTTGAGGCCAGGCAAATGAGGATGCAGGTGAAGGTCCATCCAGGGGGTTGCCTAGGGTAAGCCAGCCAGCCCCACGTATTACGACTGCCTCCGTTAAGAAAAAAAGGAGAGTAATTGTCATAGGTGATTCCCTCTGAGGGGAACAGAGGGCCCAAGATGCCGACCAGACCCATCCCACAGGGAAGTCTGCTGTCTCCCTGGGGCCTGGGTTAGAGACATTAGTAGGAAACCCTGGTCTGGTATGGTCCTCTGATTATTACCCGCTATTGGTTATGCAGGTTGGCTGTGACAAGGTTGCGGAGAGAAGTCCAAAAGCGATCAAAAGGGACTTCAGGGCACTGGGGCGACTGGTTGAGGGATCAGGAGCACAGGTAGTGTTTTCCTCAATCCCATCAGTGGCAGGGAAGAATACCAAAAGGAACAGGGAAACTCACCTGCTCAACACGTGGCTCAGAGGCTGGTGCCATCAGTGGAATGTTGGTTTTTTTGATCATGGGGACATTTATATGGCACCGGGCCTGCTGGCGACAGATAGAGTTCAGCTATCTCAAAGGGGGAAAAGGATTCTCGCCCATGAGTTGGCAGGGCTCATCGAGAGGGCTTTAAACTAGGTTTGAAGGGGGGAGGGGACATAACCAGGCTCCAGAGATGAGCCTAAGGGTGGCATGCCAACATTGGGAGAGAAATCGATAGCCCAGCTCAAGTGCATCTACACCAATGCATGCAGCATGGGCAACAAACAGGAGGAGCTGGAAGCCATTGTGCAGGATAGCTATGACTTAGTCGCCATCACAGAAACGTGGTGGGATGACTCTCATGACTGGAGTGCTGCAATACATGGCTATAAGCTCTTCAGAAGGGATAGGCAAGGAAGGAGAGGCGGTGGGGTGGCTCTGTATGTTAGGGAGTGTTTCAATCGCGTAGAGCTCGGCGATTATGATGATAAGGTCAAGTGCTTATGGGTAAGGATGAGGGGGTGTCCTGGTTTCAGCTGGGATAGAGTTAATTTTCTTCCTAGTAGCTGGTATAGTGCTGTGTTTTGGATTTTAGTATGAGAGTAATATTGGTAACACGCTGATGTTTTGGCTGTTGCTAAGTGGTGTTTACACCGGTCAAGGACTTTTCAGGTTCCCAGGCTCTGCCGGGTGCACAAGAAGCTGGGAGGGGGCACAGCCAGGACAGTTGATCGAAACTGGCCAAAGGGCTATTCCATACCATATGATGTCATGCTCAGTATAGAAACTGGGGGAGTTGGCTGGGGGGCAGCAATTGCTGCTCGGAGATGGGCTGGGCATCGGTCGGCTGGTGGTGAGCGGTTGTGTCACTGTTTTTGTTTTTCCCCTGGGTTTTGTTGCTCTCTGGCTCCCTTGTTGTTTTCCTTCTCATTACAATTTATTATTATTACTGTTATTTTTTGTTCCAATTATTAAACTGTTCTTATCTCAACCCACAGGTTTTCTTACTTTTGCTCTTCCCATTCTCTCCCCCCCATCCCACCAGGGGGGAGGGTGAGCGAGCAGCTGTGTAGTACTTAATTGCTGACTGGGGCTAAACCACAACAGGGGGAAAGCCAACAAGGCAGATATCCTGCTGGGTGTCTGTTACAGACCACCCAACCAGGATGAAGAGACAGATGAAGCATTCTGTAAACAGCTGGCAGGAGTCTCACAATCGCTAGCCCTTGTTCTCGTGGGGGACTTCAACTTACCAGACGTCTGCTGGAAATACAACACAGCAGAGAGGAAACAGTCTAGAAGGTTCCTGGAATGTGTGGAAGATAACTTCCTGACACAGCTGGTGAGTGAGCCTACCAGGGCATGTGCCTCGCTTGACCTGCTGTTTACAGACAGAGGAGGACTGGTGGGAGATGTGGTGGTTGGAGGCCATCTTGGGCTTAGCGACCATGATCTGATAGAGTTCTCAATTCAGAGAGAAGTAAGAAGGGGGGTGAGCAAAACCACTACTATGGACTTCTGGAGGGCAGGCTTTGGCCTGTTCAGGACACTGGTTGAGAGAGTCCCTTGGGAGACAGTCCTGAAAGGCAAAGGGGTCCAGGAAGGCTGGGCATTCTTCAAGAAGGAAGTCTTAAAGGCGCAGGAGCAGGCTGTCCCCATGTGCCTTAAGACGAACTGGCAGGGAAGACGACCGGCCTGGCTGAACAAGGAGCTTTTGCTGGGACTCAGGAAAAAAAGGAGAGTTTACCACCTTTGGAAGAAGGGGCAGGCAACTCAAGAAGAGTACAGGGATCTCGTCAAGTCAAGCAGAGAGAAGATAAGAAAGGCAAAAGCCCAGCTAGAAATCAAGCTGGCCACTGTTGTAAGAGATAATAAAAAAACGTTTTTACAAATACATTAACAACAAAAAGAGAGCCAAGGAGAATCTCCCTCCTTTACTGGATGCGGGGGGGAACATTGCCACCAAGGATGAGGAAAAGGCTGAGGTACTTAATGCCTTCTTTCCCTCAGTCTTTAATAGTCAGACCGGTTATCCCCAGGGAATTCAGCCCCCTGAGCTGGAAGACAGGGACAGAGAGCAGAATAAACCCCCCATAATCCAGGAGGAAGCAGTTAATGACCTGCTACACCACCTGGACGCTCACAAGTCTATGGGGCCAGATGGGATCTACCCGGGTACTGAGGGAGCTGGCGGAGGAGCTTGCCAAGCCACTCTCCATCATTTATCAGCAGTCCTGGCTAACTGGGGAGGTCCCAGACGACTGGAGGCTTGCCAATGTGATGCCCATCTACAAGAAGGGCCAGAAGGAGGATCCAGGGAACTACAGGCCTGTCAGCCTGACCTCGGTACTGGGGAAAATTATGGAGCAGTTCATCTTGAGTGCGCTCAACAGGCATGTGCAGGCCAACCAGGGGATCAGGCCCAGCCAGCATGGGTTCAGGAAAGGCAGGTCCTGCTTGACCAACATGATCTCCTTCTATGACCAGATGACCCGCCTAGTGGATGAGGGAAAGGCTGTAGGTATTATCTACCTGAACTTTGGTAAAGCCTTTGACACTGTCTCCCACAGCATTCTCCTAGAGAAGCTGGCGGCTCATGGCTTAGGCAGGTGTACTCTTTGCTGGGTAAAAAACTGTCTGGATGGCCAAGCCCAAAGAGTTGTGGTGAACAGAGTTAAATCCAGTTTGCGGACGGTCACAAGTGGTGTTCCCCAGGCTCAGTTTTGGGGCCAGTCTTGTTTAATATCTTTATCAATGATCTGGACGAGGGGATTGAGTGCACCCTCAGTAAGTTTGCAGATGACACCAAATTGGGCGGGAGTGTTGATCTGCTGGAGGGTAGGAAGGCTCTGCAGAGGGGTCTGGACAGGCTGCATCAATGGGCTGAGATCAATTGTATGAGGTTTAACAAGGCCAAGTGCAAGGTCCTGCACTTGGGTCACAACAACCCCATGCAACACTACAGGCTTGGGGAAGAGTGGCTGGAAAGCTGCCTGGCAGAGAAGGACCTGGGGGTGTTTGTTGACAGCCGCCTGAACATGAGCCAGCAGTGTGCCCAGGTGGCCAAGAAAGCCAATGACATCCTGGCTTGTATCAAAAATAGCGTGGCCAGCAGGACTAGGGAAGTGACCATGCCCCTGTACTCAGCACTGGTGAGGCCGCACCTCGAATACTGTGTTCAGTTTTGGGCCCCTCACTACAAGAAGGACATTGAGGTGCTGGAGCGTGTCCAGAGAAGGGCAACGAAGCCGGTGAAGGGTCTGGAGAACAAGTCTTGTGAGGAGGGGCTGAGGGAACAGGGGTTGTTTAGCCTGGAGAAAAGGAGGCTGAGGGGAGACCTTATCGCTCTCTACAACTGCCTGAAAGGAGGTTGTAGAGAGGTGGGGGTCGGTCTCTTCTCCCAGGTAACAAGCCATAGGACAAGAGGAAATGGCCTCAAGTTGCACCAGGGGAGGTTTAGATTGGATATTAGGAAAAATTTATTTACTGAAAGGGTGGTCAAACATTGGAATAGGCTGCCCAAAGAGGTGGTGAAGTCACCATCCCTGGAGGAGTTAAAAAAACATGTAGATGTGGCACTTCAGGACATGGTTTAGTAGGCATGGAGGTGTTAGGTTGACAGTTAGACTAGATGATCCTAGAGGTGTTTTCCAACCTTACTGATTCTATGTTTCTATGAATGATTCCTCTGTTCATGACAAACATTTCTTCTTGTTTTTTCAGTGAGGTTCATTAGAAACTTCCCTTGTACCATCCCTAACTTCCCCATATAAACAGAGACATTTAGAACTGAACAAATGCCTAAGAAGAGTAACAGACAGGAAAGTAACAGGCAGCCAATTCTCACTGCAGTGCTGTGGATACAAAGTGGACAATGCCATTTTGTGCTATCTGAGAACACAATCCTTAATTTGTAAAATTATTCAGTGTACTACAGTCTTATTTCTATTCCCCTTACTCCCTGGGAGCCAAATGGCTTCTTCCATAGTGAATGCTAGCATAGAGGGAAAATTAATTTAGCTACTTTTGAGTAAGACCAAGTATTCTCCATTGTAATTGGGCACAGTTCAAAAGTTGCAAAAGGCTTCACAATAAAGCTTTCTCCTATTACCTCCTCTCTGGTCCGAGTGAATTCAGTGCTTGGATTTCCTCCCTTCCTTTTATTTTACTTGCTAACAGAAATGAGAAGTAGGAGGAGCCCAGGCTAAAATTTTAAGGTGTCTCTTATCACTCTTAACACTGCTGTGTGGTGTCTCTGAAGGTCTCCAGAATTTAGGAGCCGGCACCCTGAGAATAAGAAATTACTGTGAACAATGTTATGTTTTACATACTAAAGTGTTCCAGGAAGCCTACTGAGAAGAAAATGAATTTCATTTCCCTTTCTTTTGTATGCTTTAAGGTTTGCTACAGAGTATATTGTGCTTGCAGCCATGTCGGTATATACTTTGATCGAATTGGATCTCACAAGCTAAGCAAGGTTAAAACTAGAGTGGGGCAGGAATTTGAGTCAAAATCTGTATTTCACAAGAAATTGTCAATTAAAACTTTTTTTTTTTCAGAAGAAAGTTATCTTGACAAGGCTGGGATTTCTGGTCAGTATCTAGACACGGATGTGCATGCAACCCAACACACCTTATAATTTACCAGTGGGGGAACGTGCGGGAAATCTGTGCTGAGGTCTCTTCTGTGTCTGTTTCAGACCTGGACCTTTGTCATCGTTGTTGCAGGTAAATACTTCAACTACAGGCCTGTGGAATCAGCATAGGGATTACCTAAATCCTCATACAAAGAAAAGAGTCTGAGAAGCAGAGACATGGAAGCTATGTCCTCACAAGCACATCATATATGAGGGACACTGGAGCCGAGATCCTTGTGGCAGCTGAAGCCTTTGACCTAAAGCCTCACAGGCTCTGGTCACACACTCTGCAATGATTTGCAGGGGGGAACTTTCTTGCCTACCCATTACACACTCCTACCTCCTTCCACCAGGTTACGCTGGTCATTCTGTCACCAATATATCCAGTTCTCAAAGCAGAAAGCTTTTGAATTTTCTAGAAATGTAGTGGGATGAAGAAACTACCTAATCAACTCTAACCAGAAACTATCCACCAACTTCAATCATAGCTGCTTCTAGCAACACTGGAGATTCTGAAGGTAATTTAATGGCTTCTAAACCAACTATTCGGTAGGAGAAATGAATTGCACTGGAGACATTGCCCTTTGATTGAGAGCTAAAAGTCAAGATCATTAATCCTGATAATCAAAACAGCAGTGCACTGACTGACAGGACCTCTCCCAAACAGATTTTAACCCTCTGAACCACAACTCTAAGTTTCCTCCAATTTTGACTTGTTATTTCATAGCCTTGACTCCCTGAGTTAAATCTGTGTGCTGGAGTCACTCACTGTTCAGCTGTTGCCATACTCAACACTATCAGACTTATATTAGCTTATGTTGGGTGTATTGGGGAGGGGGGGAGGGGTGTTAAAACACAACAGATTCTCAAAAAAAATTTGTAGAAGAAACACTCCATATTTTTGGTGGGAATAGTTTTATGCAAACCAGAGAGACAGGAAAATAAAAATCATTTCATTTTAAAACAATTGCTGGAGCAATCCTTCAGTTCTTTCAAAATCTGCAAATTTTTCTGAAACTTAGCACTTCTCAGGTTGCATTTTAATGTCTGATTTTTCACTGGCTCTAGTTAGTACATCCATCTGCAAAATGCTGTGGGATTATTTGAGAGGAAAAGCTTATGCATATGAAATCATTTTTATGTATGTACTTATTAAAAAGAAAATTTCTGAAGTCACTTCCAGCATGTCAATGCTATTTCTTCTAGAGCATAAATTAATCTAATGTTAAAAACCATCTTTGCTATTCTATGATCATGAATCACTTTCTATGTGTTCAAACTTTAGAAATACATATATACTTCAATTGAGGTGTTATATTTAGACTCAATTGTAAGCTTCAAAATGCAAAAAAAGCTGCTTTAGGAAGAAATGGGTGAACTGATTTGGAAACTACAAGCTTCACTACCCACCCTTGTTAGATGCCATGGTATTAGAGATTTTCTCAAAAAGCCTGCCATTAAAGGTAACAGAAAGAGGCTTCAGCAAAACTTACGCTCTAACTTTCTTTTTCTTGTTAACCATGGAGTGACCTTTCCAAACAGTTTTCAGCAGCAGGAGACATCTAAAGGCTGCATAACATGCTGCAAGCAAACATGTAATTCTGTTCAACAGCCCACTCCTTGAACACAAAATAAGTATGCTTCAGATTATTAGCATGCTTCACATTACTAAAGCTGTTGAGGTTTGGAAGTACTCAGGACAGTCAATACCATTCCATCTATATTCTTTGATTTGAAAATTCCTGAATTGGGGAGTTAGTTGGAAGAAAGTCTGATTTCAGTTCCTTGTGTTTGATTCTATTTGTTTCATTCCCGTTTTTGCCAAATCTAGAAACATTGACGTGTCTAGAGGGAAACTATTTTCAGAGATTCAGTAATTATGAAGATAGGAGAGGCTTATACTGGCATCTAATTGATGACATATCTGAGGTGCTATAAACATCCATGGAAACACTCTTACATCACAGGCAGGGTGAGATTATCTAGCACAGTTTAGACTGCAATGAAAGGAGATTAAAATGAATTGCATTATTTTTCTTTTGACCCAGCAGTCAGGGACAGTTACTGCAGCTCAGCTGATGTGCACTAACTCAGCACAGTAACCCGAGTGAGGATCCGAACCTCACAGCCACATCACAGGTAGCGTAAATCAGCATGCTGGAGCAATCCTCACAGCATCACGGCAGCTGAAAATCCAACCTCCACCCTGTAGATCTGGACCTGATCTCCAGTCCTACAAACATCCCCAGGCTGCTAACCTCCCTGGGCAGAGCGACTGCCAAGTAGTTCAGCGGCAGCTTCTGTTTCAGATCCCAGACTGTCTGTGTGCAAACACAGCCCACATGAAATAACTGAAGTTACAACCACCATCCATCTTCCAAGCTACATAAATCTCACCAGTGGTTCATAAAACAGCAAATCCTGGGGCCAGTTCTGAAATGCTGTCTCCCAGTTCAGAGTCATTGTGCCATTTAACATCAAATAATCAACTTTTCACTAAAATAAGCAATTTACATAGCACTCTTCCCTGCAAGAATAAGGAGAAGGTGAACAGCATCCCTCCACTCGTCTGGCTTTTGCTGCCGGATAATTATTAATTTGCAGTTTATCAGCTAATTATACATGTGCCTTGGCATTTGAAGATGTAGGAGCATACTTTATTTAATGGCTAGTAATTACCCAGGCCTCCTCTGCTCTAACAGCAAGGCTTTTCTGTTTTCATCCTCATGCTGTCAACTGTAGAGGTTAAAGATCCCTGGACGGCTGGTTGTTATCTTGTTGCACACAGAAGGCAGGCTTATACTTCATGTGATGATACAGGCCTCCCTAATAATTCTCTGTTAATGCCACAAATTATTTCCTTCAGAGCTGAATGCTGACCTTGGTTTGTTCAGTGTGTTAAAGCAGCTTTTGTATTCATGTCTAGGTTAAAAATTACCAGGTGTGCAAAAGGCAATATGAAGTCCGATTCACTGTTAATTTTTCCCTTGGAACAGGCCAATACATGGACGTTGCACTTCAGTTCAACATCTATGCAACCTACTGCTGCAGTTCTCAGCCTTAGGTACGCAGCACCACTGGGATGTCCCTGTGAGACAGGGCGTGAGGCTCAAAATTCGTCCAAGGTGGAAGAGACATACTGATATGGTGAGATGCAAAGAGTTCTCCTTAACTTGGCACAGATGGTTGAACAGCACAGCTGGAGGGAATGAGACTTCAGGCAGGAATGCTGCCAGAGAGGGGAAATATTGACAACAGTTACGGTTGTGGAGAACAGGTTTTGAATTTGTTGCCATCGGTGTTTGCAAAGGAAACCTAAGCCTTAGGATTATGCTCAGATAATTGAGTACGAGACTTAACTGTGGCCCATTTCATCATGGGGATGCTCAGAAAAGATGAGGTAAATCAGCAAGTGGCATGGAGGCAGCACACATAAATTAAGGTTCTTTAAATTCACAAATGGACATCACTGTTCTGGAAGCTTTTCAAGCCCTGCCACTCACTCCTCTAATCTAAGGCCACTTTATTTCTGAATGAGGGCATTCATGTGAGCTTAGGAGGCTAATTTATTCCATTAGTTGATACCCTGTACCCCCCTAAGTTTACTTCTGTAGACAAGCTCTGTCCCAGCTATTTATTACTAAAGAACCTTTAAAGTTTCCAGCCTCCGAACACTAGAGAGGTATTTACATATGCCTTTAACAAACGGGGACTTCAGAGACTGTGATATCCAAATCAAACGCTTGCATCTCTAACCCCTCTTCAGAGTTATGCTGCTGAACACCTCCGACTTTGGTAATAGATTAACGCTAAAGCAGAGTAGAAACTTGAACCTACCACTCTTATCCCGGCTGGTAGTCAAACCATTTGCCCATCTGTGGCCTGCATAGCTGAATCAATCAACCTACATGAATGGCAAATGATCTGCTAAGCTTTTTATGATGGAAGCATTTCTTTCTCACTTGAGGCAAACAACCTTTTGGAAACCATCCTAAGTCAGCAAGACTGCAGCAACATCTAATATAATGAGTTAATACTTACAGCTTAAGAACTCAAATTAAAAAAAAAGAAAAAAGTGGCTTTCAAAAGTAATGGGATCAAAAATAGATAATGCACCCCAACTTTCTAGTTACTCTGATTTTTGAGCCTTTTAGAATTCCTAATTTCAAGCTTCTCTGTGCATCTGTGATTTTTTTTATTTTTGCCAAATGAAACAAAAGCCAAAACACTTACATAAGCAACCCATTCTGGGTGCTTTATGACTCACAATTAGATAGTAAGAAACTATAGCACATGACCTATGAAAGAGGATTCTTTTTGAAATTGTCCAATATGAGCTAAACACTGAATTAAATGTTATGCTGTTTTAAAGGCACTGTCATAAACAGCACTGGAACAATGTGTGTTTATGGCTTTACATTGTGGTTAAGATTATGAAATATGAAAAAATTTTTAATACCTAGAAATATATTTTTTTTACTAACAGGGCAGATCTGTAAATTCTGTTATTTGGAGCAGAGACTGGAAAAACTTTTTCCCCCTCACTTTCTGGCAAATGACTTGCAAGGCAAAGCAACTCTGGAGGGGAATAGGAAAAAAGGAAACTCAGAATGTAAACCTTCCAGACCTGAGTCTGAACTGTGTTGTGAATCCCTATCACTAGAAACATTTTGAAAATTAACTGACTCACTGAAAAATGAAGTGCAACACTAGCATTCAGCCCTAAGCACAGGGCAATAAGAGGCTTTTAAGCATCTCATCTCTTCTAATACATTTGCCTCATTAGGAAGGTGTGCATCATGCCACCCTTTGTCACTGGTCCAGAATAATCGCTTATTGTTGCTACCAAAGAAGGGAATGGCAGATGTTTCTGCTCTAGTGGTAAAAATTCCAGATGTTACATGAACACTCTTGGGTCTTATACATGTAAATACCTAGTTAATAGGTCTGGTGCTGGTGGATAGCACTTTTTGATATATCAAACAGTGCAGGGGGTTGTAGGTCCAATAAAAATTATTATTGTTCTGCATCTGTATTGTTTCCTTCATTTAACTACGCATCAGTTCTACTGAAAATGCTTGCCTCCTTTCACATCCACCTTTATCGGTTCCTGCTGCTAAACCAGTGGCACCAGTCTTCACCCGAGACCAGCCAAGCTTGCAAATACACCTCCTTTGGGAAAGAGACTGACTATTTTCACAGAAAGACCGACCGTAGACACTGTAAGGGGAAGAGACAAATGGGAATTGATGTAGTCTCTTGATTCCCTGAGTTATCTGACCAGGTAGCTCTGCTCTGGAGAAACAAGTAGAATCATAGAATCATTTAGGTTGGAAAAGACCTTTAAGATAATCGTGTCCAACTGTTAACGTAACCCTGCCAAGTCCACCACTAAACCTTGTCCCTAAGCGCCACATCTACATGTCTTTTAAATACCTCCAGGGATGCTGACTCAACCACTTCCCTGGGCAGCCTGTTCCAGTGCTTGATAACCCTTTCAGTGAAGAATTTCTTCCTAATATTCCATCTAAACCTCCCTTGGCACAACTTGAGGCCATTTCCTCTCATCCTATCACTTGGTAGCATCACAGGCCTCAAACTGCATGGTAAATACATCCTTTGATACAGCATGTTGAGGAGAGGGAGGACAGCATTCAAAGCAAAGCTGTAATAGGCCAGCATTAGTTTACCAGCTTTTGGGTTGGATCCCAATAATGAGTAGAGATGTTTCACAGTAGCTGAAAGCTCACTGTGAAGGAAAAAGCAATTTCTGGAATAGATTATAAAGGATCCTATTCTGCTTTCACTTACTTGGTCTGTAACTTTGGGTCCTTTCCATACTTAAAATGATGTTATCAGAAATAAGGCCACACAGAAAAAAATATAGGGAAAGCTATATATACACATATTCAAGGCAATAACAACATAGAAAAAGGGAAGGGGTGCTGCAGTTCATGGCATCAGTGCTTGCTTGAAGCTCAGAAACAGGAAAAATGTCAGGCCCTATTCCAGATCTCTTGCTCTAGAGAAAGTGGGGAAGAGGGGATGATCCAAAGTCTTTTCTGGGTAAATAGCAGAAATACGACGTTTCCTAGAGGACTTTGTTTACTCAAAACAGTACAGTAGGACACAGAGTGTCTAAGTTCTTTGTGATGGTGACAAGTCTTTGTATTAAAAGGTGAAGAAAACTATAGGAAGTAGGTGGGCATTTAGATTTCCAATAAGGAAAAACTGTTAAGGACTGAAGGGTGGAAGGCAACGCAGGTGGAAGAGATCGTAAGACAGCAGAGAAAAGGAAAGGAGACGGGGGAATGAGGACAATGGACTTCAAAAAAAAAAAAAAAAGAAGAAAAAAAACCCAAAACAGCAGACTTCAACACATTCAGAACTGTGAGACATGGTCTCCTGGGAAGATAAGCTAAGGTAGAGAGGAATGCAGGAGATCTGGTAGTGCTAAAAGGGACTGTATCAAAAGCACAATAGCTGTCTATCCCAGTACAGAGGAAAGATAGTGAACATAGCTTGAAACCAATATGGTTACATTAGGAGCACTTTAAAGACTGAACAATCAAAAAGCAACTGTATAGAAAGTGGGAACAAGGACAGGCAACTAAGAAAGAGTATAAAGGAATAGCATAAGCATGCAGGGATAAATCAGAAAGGCTAAGGCATAAGATGAATTATAACTAGCAAGGACATAAAGGCAACAAAGAAGGCTCTATAAATACATTAAAAATAAGAGGCAAGCAAAGAAAAGCATAAGCCCATCAGTTAATGGAGAAGAACAAATCTGATGATGCTGAGAATGCAATATTATCTCTGCCACAGCCTCCAGAAAGAAAGGTTAGTCGTGACCCAATACTTAACACAATTAATTCTAATAAGGAGATTAGAGAGCTGGCCAGAATAGGGAACAAGTTGAAGACTGTTTAGATGAGTTAGGGCTTGCTTGCCCAGGGATATAAAAATGCAGTAAATTTAGGTGTGAATTTACCCCTGTGACCCTGCACCAGCCAGTACCTGCTCTAAAAGTGATGCACATCCATATCCACAGAGTAAGTGGGCAGGGGTGTTGTATTGCTTCAGAAGCTGATTGGTGTCTGACCTTGACAAGGTGGTGGTGGTGACAGACCCAGGATATTTCTAGAGATAAGAGAAGGAATATATTCACACAGGCAAATTTCAGCACTCTTAAGGGATAATTTTTTTCTTTTTTTGCCAATTCCTTGAATCTGTTCACCTGAGAAGTATGCAAAGGACCCAGGTCAGGGCCCCACAGCTACCAGCTCTGTGCAAATGCACAATGTCAGCTTTGCTCTGCCATCTTCCATGGAGGCTGGCCCCGCAAAAAAAATACAAGCAAGAGTTCCTACAGTCAGAAACATGACCCCTTGGTGTTATGGGATTTGTTACCCAACAGTTTCCACTGCTCAGTCAAGGTACAGACAACCTCTTATGCTCCAAGATCCTGTCATCTCTCTCCTTGCTGACCAGGATGTGTCCCTGCCTACTGTCCTCCATATGGCACAGACCAGGTTAAGTGTGCTCTCTCAGGACTCCAAGTTTTAACTGTCCTCTGTTAATAACACAGATTCTTCTTTCTGCAACGCAAAGTGACTCCACAGCATTTTCTGGTAAGGGAAATTATAGCTTGGCATCTGTTCTTTTCACTGCCAGAACCAGATTGCTCATCTTATTATATCTTACAAAATTGCTCAAGACCTGCAAGGAGAAAATTGATTTTCAATATGGCCTTTTTTTGTTTTAATAGGCTCACTTAAGATCATGAAAAGCACCGTGCCAGTTCCAAACACACCACAGCTCTTTTGCAGGGACAGCCATCATAAGGGCATTAGGAAATAAAACTGAGGAGCTTCAAAACATAACATCCCAACACTGATACCAAGAAGATCTGCACAATGCTGTCCAATTTCAGCTCTGCTGGGAATAAGCCTACCACTTAACCCTGGGTGGTGAGTGAGTACAGCAGAGAACATCCTCATACCACAAAAAGAGGAAGACATTTTGTAGCTATTCCCTTCTCCTGCAATCTCTCCATTTACAGGTGGACTAAATCCCAAAGCCAGGATTTCCAACTGAGCCAACACAGTACCAGAGACACTAAAGAACAGTCTTAGCATTTTTTAAAACATGGCACAATGACGCAGGTTCAAAAGAGGAAGCACCCTGACAGCTAGGATTGATATTCCTATTCACTGTCACCCATGTTAAGGGGTGGTAGGACCACACAGCCAGGAAGAGATGTACATCTGCGTTTAACTGTGCTCTCTGCTGAACAGAAGCATGTTAAATCAATACAGAAGATCATTCCTGACTTTTATCCTGTTGCCACACCTTGCCAGCAAGATGAAGGTAACAACCACCTGCCAGCTTACACATGGCTTTCCTAAGCCTCACACTATGAATCAGCAATAGAAATAAAACTGTAAGAGAGAAGGATCTGTGGAAAGGGGCATACCCTTCCAGGTAATGTGCCCTCTACAAAAAGTTCACAGAGCAAGTGAATGTCTCCATTCCTAGATGTCATCTGAACTTCTTTATAGGGCAGTCCAGCTGTTGTGTTTGCCAAATGGCAGCCAGAGAATAGGTACTATTAACAAATAGCCATTATCCATATGGTACTCATACCATTTACTTGCATCTCATGTGCTATTGCCCCTGCACCACAAACCTACACAGCTCAAAGACACAGCCTATAGCTGGCCATGCCCCAGAAGCATTTTCAAGAGGCAGCACCTGCACACAGACTCAGGAGCTGTAGACAAGCTCAGAACAGAGTCCAGCTCCAGCGTACAATTATAAGCCTTTGGCTGCTGCTGAGAGCACCAGAATACAAAAGCCAGAAGAAGGAAAATGATTTTACTTCCAAGTCAAGCTGTCCCACCCTTCTTAGGCTTACAGTTCTGACTTAGTCTCTTTACATGTCCCCATTCCCACTCAGTCAGGCCTTAGCAGAACGGAGAACCACAACCTGCTATGAGGTTCTAAAAGAAAATATTAACCCCAAAATTCATATATTCACATCATTGAGGAACTAACTGCAATAAACCTGCCTAGAGAGACCCTTTCTGTTACCTCCCTGCATCCCCCAGTTCAGCAGGTACATTCAGCTCAGCGACACCCATGATCAGTAATGTTGCATTCTAGCTGTCGTACAGCAGCTGAGCACAGACAGTTTTCATCCCTGTGCTCGAGCATCACAGCAGCAGCACAGAGGATGCTTTCACCTCCAAAGGTGGTGGGAGAAACAGCTAGAACAACCCCAGTAAAGCAGATGGGTCAGGGTGAGAAGCACTTTAGCCTGTGGAGATACAGTGTCTATTCAACAGGCACATTGTGCAGCTTAGCTAGTTAATGTTACTGTGGTGGTTTGATACATAAATCATGCATTAGCACTTTTGTTCTCTGTCCGCAGGGCACACATAACTAACCGACATGGTGCAGAATTTGCTTTGGCTCAATAGCAGAGCTGCTATTCTACTGACATTCATTAAGTGGAAGTGGCCAAGGGAAACAGACACAGCACAGTGGATATTTCCCTTCTAATTGCCGATGAATATCTGTTGAAAGCCTTCCTACTTTTTCCCCAGTTTTAGCAGCTGGAGAAAGGACTGCATACGGACACTGAAGAAGTGGGTATTCAGAACCTTTCCAGATTTATTAAAGCAACTTTTTTCATTCCTCACCAGGACCTCTTTCTTCAATTTCCCTCCCAGTTACTTGGGGATAAAGACTGGGATTGCTGCCCAAAGCCAGGATTACGTACCATTCCCCTCCAAGTGACTCTAGTCCACTTTTT
The DNA here is from genome assembly GCF_035582795.1 of Mycteria americana. Classification (NCBI taxonomy): domain Eukaryota; kingdom Metazoa; phylum Chordata; class Aves; order Ciconiiformes; family Ciconiidae; genus Mycteria; species Mycteria americana. The sequence continues at coordinate 14,245,410 of NC_134370.1, forward strand.
TCAGAAGACATTGTTATTTTTCTAATCTTCCAGCATTTAATATTAACAGATCACTCATTCACCAGTTTCTTTTCCCTCCATCACTGGTCTTCACTGGCTAAAAACCCCACTACTACTTCTTTCAAAGGACTCCAAGACCTGCACTAGTCTTCACATGTGCAATCACCTCCCTTCCCATACATGCATAAATCCTGTGTTGCACTGAACAAGCTAGGGATGCAGCCTGCAGAAATCTCCTTGCAGCATAAAGTTTGTGCTCTATACGCCAATGAACTTAAGTTTAGACTGAACTATAGATAGAAGATCAGCGGTCCTACTTCACTGCTCTTTCCTTCTGGTAATTTTACAACTGGGTAATACTGAACAGAACACATAAACACTGAAATAATGAAAGGTAAAGCATAAGGGGAGTCATAGGAGCCGCAGCTTCAAGTGGCATTTGCCAAGGTTGTGCTGGCCAAGTTAAAAGCAGCAAATGCAATCTGCTAAGAAGCTCCAAGGGAACAGACACCTGTAAGCAGTTTGAGAAGAGAAGCCATTGAAAATAAGGTAAGAAAAAGACTAGTGCCTGAACTCAGCTCAGCTCACAGAAAATATTGGGACCAATTCCAACCAAGGCTCAGCCTATGTAACCCCACCCAAGGTTAGAGGGACAGATGCTCAGAAGTTCACAGGGACCAGACCTGAAGACTCTGAAAAGAAATCATGAAATCCAGAGATCATCTCTATCAATTGAGGAAGTTTTCATTGAATGCCCTGGGAACTCCATCATTTAAACCTGAAAAAGAAACCTACAGCAATCAAAATTTTTTAAAAAGTCAAATTTTGATTGCAGGAAGGTAATCTGGAAACAGTCTGCAAGTCTGAATTAGAATGAGTCACGCATATTTTATTTCCTTCTTCAAATGCAAATGCATGTCTAATGTGTTTAAAGTTTGTTCTATTGCCAGGCTGCTTTACCAGCAGATGTACAAGGGGAAAGGGATGACACAAAAACTACAGCAAGACAGTTTTCTCAGCACTTGAAATCCTGAGTATAGCAGCACAGTAGATGTAGCTATGATCCACATATCCTAAATGGTATAGAAAGAGGCAAAGGGAAGAGTAAACAGTCAAGGAGAATGAGAAGAAAAAAGGATGCCCTTCATCGTTACTGGGATGAAAGGAGATAGGTGCAAGACCCAGCTGTATTTGTGTCTTGCTGTGTTTACCTCCAAACACCTTGATGTTCTCTCAGTGCAGGGCAGGTTCTGGTCTCTTGAGCATCCTGAAGTTTTCTCCAATGCATGGAAAGTATTTTCCAGGCACCAAGAATACAAAAAACCAGCCATTGTGCCCTTCCTCTTTCCCTGATCATGTGCCTGATTCCTAGGTGGGATATTTGGGAAGTTAAGCAGCACAGGAAACTTGGTAGATGGAAAATATGTGGGGAAGGGAGAAGGATGTTCACAAAGCTTCCCATCTATTTTGCATCACCAGATAGCCCAAAACCATGCAATCAGATGTGAAAACAATCTGTCTGCCTATTTGTGCCTTGAAAAAGCCCCAAAGACCACAGAGAAAGAGTAGGTTGGCACAACCCGGCCAATAGATGTAGGAGTGACAACGAATTATCATAGCTTTGTAAGAACAGCTTGCTTTGGGCCAGGTCTCAGAAGAATATCCTGCCTGAGAGACAGAAACAACTCAAGGCATTATAGGGAAAACAGAAAGCAAGTTTCAGTTTGGGACTCTCTGAGTCCCACACCCATTGTATCTCTTACAGCACCAAAGCTTTCTCATGGCCAAGAGGTCTGGAAGAAGACCAAATCACTGAAAGTAAATGAGTATTTCCAGTAACACTACTTCTTTCACCTAGTCTTATTCCTAATGACTAGAAGCTGCTGCTCACAGAACAGTAGGCATGAGAGATGGAAGGAAACCAAAGGACCAATTAGGTCATTAATCCATCAAGTTGACAGAAGATTAGTCCTTAGAGCACATTTCTTACTGTTTCATCCAGTTTACTTTTTAAACAACCCCAGCAATGGAGAGTTTATCACTTCCCTTGAGGAAATTACCCACAGCTTGTTAAAAATCTCTCACCAGGACAATTTCAATTCTTCCCAGCCTCCAGTTTCCCCTTTTCTTAATTTTATGTTACTGCTCCCAGCAACCTTTTGTGGCCTATTTGTAGGCCACTCCACAGCACGCATTCTGCGTGTGTGCATGCATCTTTCCTTACCCTCTAGCCATGTAAACTATATTCAGCATTTTTGTCCCTTCCAAACACATCTTCCTCCAGCCCTTTAGATTTGGGAAAAAGTGGTATCTTCTTTGGGGATGTTTTTTCCCTGAACTTCCCTCCCACTCGTCTCTGTGTTCTGCTGTCCTGCTGTATTTGAAAAGCTCAGACTGGCATGCTGATCTGCTGAAAGAAATAGGACAAAAAGACACAGCAGAGTATGGAATGATATCAATTGCACCAAATTCCTTCCAGAGGGGAAAATATAACACAGACATTTTTCTTCCCTGGTGAAGCAATGGGATGGGAGATTGGCTGGTTGTTCACTCCTCTGTCGGCAAGAGCTGTCCTTTGAATGCACCTTTACCTGCCTAGCAGAAGGATCAGGCTAACCTCTGGTACAGAGAAAAAAGACAAACACAGAAAAACCACTTCCAGGCAAGGACATTCCATATTGACACCATTACTACATCCAGCCACAGCAGAGGTTTGGATCTCAAAGCACCACTCCTGTCTCTGGGTCAACTCTCAAACTCCCCATGTGCTGAAATGGGGAGCAGCTGCAGTAATCGCTTGTGGGACAGCTGACGGCAGTCGGGGGCTGGGCTGCCCTTTGCTAGATACTGAAAAGCACAGCCAAAGACTGGCTACACCCTGGAGGAATCAATGGAGACAGAGTCCCTTCCAATCTGAGGGCTGGAAATCAGAGAGGAACTGAAGATAAGAGAGGGATCACACACCAGAGCCCCAAAATGGAATAAACAGTTCTTACAAGATGTTTTTGCTTAAGTGGCATACAAAGAGTAATTTCTTAGTGCAGCACCTAACAGAGTTGCCACAGGAAGAGGACTGGCACAGACAGCACAGCACAGCCACTGGATATGCCCAGGCAGAGGTTCTTCAGGTAGCCAGTTCTTCTCAAGGCCTGCTGACTTGCCCAAGTAGAAACACTGCAAAACACACTACCAATTACTGCAGCCTCAAGCTTGTGCAGATTTATATCTGATGAAGGTCTGGCCAGGAGAGCACAGTCACACAGGTCATTCCCACAGCCCCACTGACTTCAGAGGGACTGGTGTGCACCGGTCAGGGCACATCTGGGCAAGGATGAGCAGGATAATGGACTCATGCTGCTGTGTCTGTCCACTGCAGGCCACTTCGTTCAACTGGAGCGGAAAAGAAGACAGACAGTGGCACATTTCATGTGACTGGAGAGCCACAGGCTAGTAAAGTCCAGAGGTGGTTCAGCCTCAGGTAGTGACTGAGCTTTCTACAGAGGGTAAATAACAGCTGCCTCCTTCTCTGCTTCTAGTTGAAAAGGAGTTTAGGATCATGAGCAACAGAAATCTGCTCTTGACTATGCCAGCTCTGTCTCTTCCTCCAACGGATGGAAGAGATCTCATTAATGCATTTTTACACCACACCATCATAATCTCTCTTGACTTTCAATGGCTTTGAGCTACAACCACACACCTTGAAGAGCTGAGCTTTTTGCATGCCTGATAAACTCAACTTTAAACTGATTATTGAAATATCCAAGCTGTTAATGCAATGACTGCCAGCTGAAGCCTCCTCTCTTCACTGCTTAATCTTCACTTACAGTGTCAGAATTCATTTGTTCTTTCCCACTGCACTCCCTGTTCCCAGTTGTGCGTTCCCAAGCACTCACTCACACCCTTCTTCCCACCTCCACTGAGCACACTGCTTACAGGATTTCTGGAAACAGATCATTCAAGGGAGAGCTTATTTGTTTTGAGCAATAAACCAAAGCAAGCAAAAGGAACAACTCAATTACTGTTTACTTGAGGACAAAACTAGAGCATCTTGGATACCTTTGTGTGCAGCAGAAGGTGAATTTCCTATTTAATTCTTCTTCACTTTCTCTTCTGGATTCCTAAGTGATAGTAAGTAGTAATCAGCTCTCCACTCCGCCAGAAACATTCTTTTGTCCCAACAAAAGTTTAAGTAGAAAGCATAAACATCAAGATGCAGCTACGATGCCCAGCAAGAGGGATGGAAATCTTTCACCACCTCACCACCACCTATGGCTTCAAGCAACACGTGGACCTACCTGAGCCATGAGTCCAGCATCTGAGCAAGAAATCCTCACACTTCTGCCATGCCGGACAAGCCCTTCCTCCAAGCTGCCTCCAGCTCCTTTCGTTCTCAGCCCAACCAAGAGACAGAGGGAAGAGGAACTCGGAGCTCTCAGCCCAGAAGCATCCTCCACATTGCTAACTCCTTGCTCCTCCTCCACATCGTAAATTTGAAGGATCTTTTCCTTTGCAGCTGTTTCCACGCTCTCCTGAGGGCCAGTGAAGCAAGGGCAGACAGCTGCGGCCTTTCTACAGAAAAGGGCATTTGCTGCTTGCTTGCCAGCTGAGGGACGATGTCCAGCCCCCTGAGGAAGGCAGATATCATCTCCTCTGCGTGACATTTGCACAGTGCTTTGGAACGCAGCTATGTAAATGTAAGACAATCAGGGGATATTGTTCAAATCCTGTAAACCTATCTGAAGCCAAGAGGGTAATGCCAGTTTACACCATCCAAGTATCTAAGTCTGTGTAACTAACAATTAGAGATGAAGCACAGGGACTGTAAGCAATAAGGCCAGGTTTACTCAGGTCTACGGCCAGCACGTAGGCACAGTTTTAGTGTGCACAGTTTTACTGAAAAGCAAAATTCTTTGAGCAGTTTTACGGAAAAGCAAAATTCTCTCAGAAGAAAACAAAATTCAAACCAGTTGAAGGGATCATCTGACACCGCATTTGTCATTGCAATAGCTGAAAAATTACGCAACCCGTTGAACAGCACATACAATCTTTGCAGATCAGAAAAAGCCTTTACAGGGTCAGAAAAAGCCTAAGGCACAGAACAGCAGGTACAATGGAGGTCAAACAGCACTATGCTGTGGGCACTGAGGCCAGCAGAAGCTGTGAATACACATGGGTTTGAGGACACCACTTGGCAAAGTGGCATTTTCTACTTGTCTTCCACTGAAGCCATGGGAACACTAACACTATAGCACTCCCCCCCTTCCCCGCCCCAGTTAAGTCCCAGTTAAAAGAGTTGGCAGTGGTGATTTACCCAACCCCCATATGCAATACAATCAGATGGTTAGAAACACCCCGAGTCCCGAATTCCAACTATTGTACCTTCTTATGCTGTGGCCTGATCGATCAAAGAGCTTCTTTCACACATTTCCTCTTATGCAACACAATCCATTGGCCCAAGACATTTTCCTTTATTAATAAATACTGCAACAGTACCCTGAAAGTCACGGGTAAAAAGTGCTGGCACTCCACAGGGCAATGCATGTGAAATACTCCAGTACTTTTGTCCAGGGCTTTCCATGCAGCTCCCTGTTTAATGAGTCCATCACCAGGTTTAATGACCTGCCAGAGCTTTAGAAACACTCTGCCCTCCTCATCAATGATTCACACGCAGTCTTAAAACTGTGCACAGATTAAAGAGGCTGCTGCTACCCCACCTCGCTTCAACCCAAAGTGGTTTTAAATATTTCATCTCACCACAGAACTCTTCTGTACACATCCCAAAGGCACTCTGAGAAGCTCTCACTGGGAGTTCGGCTTTACCTGGCAGAGGGCCTGCTGGCACCACGAGAAAGCTGCCACTGCCAGGCCTGCCCACATCCTTTATTTACTTTCTTTAATGAGTCCTGCATGACCCCAGCTGTCAAGAGTGGGGACAGGGGTTTCTGAAGTCCTTGGTGCTTTCTATTTATGGAAAAGCAGATGGAAGCCCTGATTGCAGGGACAGAACGAAGATGTACCTGGTCCATAATTACCAGGGTCAGCAGGAGCCTTCCTTCAGCTTCAAGGGAAATAGAGTCGTGACCCTCTTTCCCTGTCAGCTTCGGTAGGATTTAAAGGGGACCAACAAATGCAGAAACGTAGGCAGGATCTTGCACTTCCCAGATGAGCACGTCGAGGATGACCAGTCTTCTAGGATACCCAGAACACCTTATAGCTCTTACTGCAAAGCAGCCCTAATGTGAGAGATCTCATGGTCCAGACAGCCATAAAGACTTCCCTCACTGCACAAAGCAAGACTGTGCCCTGTGATATAGTCCTCATGAGCACATTTTTGGGGAATCCCTGGGGAAGGAGAGCAAAGTAGCCTGGGGGAGAAGCAAAAAGACCTAGAGCTTTGCCACCAATGACAGGGTGCTGCTTATACTAGTCTCAGCCACCACTTCACCATCTCCTAGACAGGAATGCTGTCAGTAGATCTCACTGTCCAAGGCATTTTGGGATTTACAGATCACTTGTACAGTACAAGCTATTACATTACTAGGAACCGCCGTATTTATGTGATACTGTGGCCATACATGCCACACATTTCTAGCAGGCAGATGTCTGCCCAACATTGTTGTGGGATCTTGTTATAGACGCAACTTCTCCATAGTTTCTCTAGGCAGGTTGCTACAGCTTAATATTGTTTTTCCAAGTATTCATTTACATATGTCCGGTGCCTCAGGATTATATGCTAAGTAAACAAAGAAATCATTAGAAAGATGAAGAAACGTCATAGTGAGAGAATCACTTCTTAAGCACATCATCATACACCCTCTCACCTGTTTTTTTACTTTGCTCTTACCCTCCTTTCACCAGCAGTGCACAACAGCTTGCCTGCTGGCATTCACGAGTAGTGTCCCCCCAGCATTTAGACTGTTGATAGTCACCAATTTCATGGGAAATCCATTTTCCAGCAATTTGGCTAGCTCCACAAAGAGACAAATAACATTCTCTAGATAAATAACTTGTAATTTTTGATTGGCAAATCATTTATGCACTTTTTTTTTAAGTTAATCAACCAGCTCTAAACACAGAAAGAGAAGGACAAATCCAGGGAAACAGACATGCAGAGAGATAAATGCACACGTGCACAGACACACAATTTCCTTTGTAGCTGCTTCAGCAGCTCTGGATGTCTGCCCTCCTTCTGATGTGTTTCTCACCTAGAGGCCTTGGAAGAGGCAGGGAGCAGGTTGCAGCCACCTGAACACCTGTGCCCATATCTTTGCTTTCCTTTACAGAGAAGTCAGTTTGATTTCATAGCCTGTAGTAAGTGGCAACCAGCCTGCATTTCTCCAGTGTTTTACAAAGGGAATTCATTGGTAGTGCAAGGTGCCTGCTGAAAGCATGAGGAATTAGACGCTGTCCTCACAACAGGGGTACAGGACAACCTTAGTCCATGCTGTCCATCCACCCTGACCGAAGGGGACAACCTCAATTTCCATGTCCATTCAACCGCAGGAGTGTTTGGAAAGGAGACCTTCATCACAAGGAGTTGAACTGGGACCACATAGGTTGCAGAAGGGCTTTCAACCACAGTGACTTTTGCTCCTGAATGCACGAGATCCAGCAGCATAGGGCCACAAGACCTATCTGCTCATCACAACCAGACAGTTCATTTTCTCTATTTTCAGATAAGTTGTGATGGGAACAGGGAAGATCTCAAAAACTTTCTGCTTTTCACCCATGTAAGTATTAATGAGGGGCTAAAAACCTGAGAAGTCAAATTCCCCAGTCCCTCTGTCAGTCCACCTCCCCTGGTTTCTGATCTCCAGCAGTCCAGCCTCTACCAGCTGGGTGGTCCACAGCTAACAGCCACACTCAGTCTTCACATGCCTGTGGTCACCCGTGGCATAGGAAAGGTTCCTCAGCAGATCATCCTGGGGCCCTCCAGAGAATTCCTGACCTTCGGATTTTCATTTAAACCAACTTAAACATTTAGGGCCTCCATGGCGCAGAATAGCTTGCACCGACCCAGCTCCCTTTACAGCACCCGCCCATGGTCAGAACTGTGGGTGAGGGACCAGATGATCCCCCTACACCGCCAAGGACAATACAGCTGGTAGCACTTCGTCACATCATTTCCTTGTCCTCATTTCTTCTCTCACCCCATAATGGGAAATGAGGCCAAAAATCCTCAACAGGTGAAGGGGGTCACATCAGTCCACAGCAGATATGGCCAAATCATGAAAATTTTTGTTGGCATACTCAGAAAATGAAGCCTTGCATTCTCCTTTGTATTTCAGGCTTTCTTATATGAGGAAAGAGTGATGAGCTCTGTGGGCCTGTGAAGAGTAGCCCTGCCTGAGAGAGAAGACAAAGATCCCTTTACTTAGTGCAAAACAAAACAAAAGTGAGCAATAAAGCATTGCAGAAAATGAGCAGGTAAGTACTTGCATTTTATCTTCAGTCGATATCTTTTCAGCATGGCTGATCTCTGAAATCTGATTTTTCTGTTGTACTGCAAATCCATACCCCCTGGGAAGCTTGCATCCCTCTTGCTGAGCATTAGCTCTCACTTCATTTGTCCACACAATCTCTACACAGCTGTCATCTCGACATCCAAGCAAGCTTAAACAAAAACATAATCTCTCCATAAAGCACACCTCTATACTCGAATAGCTGTTGCTCTCAGGTGTCCCATTCCATGAAATCCATCACCAAACCACTTTGCCTTCCTCAGTGAAGGGAGGATGTTCAGAGAAGAGAGCTCCATAGTGCATCACAGGCTCAATTTACTGGGGCTCATTGCCTCTCCCTGGCTCACTCTAATCTTTTCTGGGGGTGAGAGGGCCATGGCATGGGTCCTTGGCTAGAGCCTCTGCAGCAGCCATGGAAGGATTCGTTGTACCCCCTCGCTGTACAACAAAGCCATCACATTAGGATGTGGCAAGAGAGAGCTTTTTGGTTAAAGGGCTGTGTGATGAACAACCAGACCTCGAGGAGGATGCAGGAACCAGATGATGGGCCAATAAAGTATCTATTGCAATAATGTCAATTCACTCCCTCTTTCTTTCATATCCCTTCTTGTCTAGTGACTCAAGACATTAAAGTGAACTAATCTATGCAGTTCAGCTGCTGTTCAAACTGCATCCAGAAAACATGGTGTTTCCCCGTTACCCTCTGTTAGCTCCAGCTATCTTACTATGATCAGTGCAGGGGTTATACATTTCTGTAAAACCCCCGTCCAGAAATCCTTGCAGTTTAACCACAGCAGCAAAGTGTTACACCAAAGAACAAGATGCACGTGCTGAGGTTGTTTCCAAACCGCCTTCCACCTAGCTGTCTCCAGTACAGCTCAGCCAAAGAGCCATCACCATGGCCCTCCCTAGGGATTCTCACTGGAGTAATGGTGCTAAAGCCTGGGCACCAAAATAAACTACCATTGGCAGCAGGGCTCCTAAAGCAACGAGATATCAGGTACCCACTGTGCTACTAAAAACCTTATGCACTCAGCCAGTTTGAGTCATATGAAAATCATGCTTCACAAATCATGAGGATCAAAGGAGCATCTCCATCCCTAACAGAAGCAGGGTGACCTTTAAGAAGTTTTAATCAGGGTTGAGTTTATCCCAGGTTATATAAAATCATCGCAGTAGTCTCAAAGATGCAAAACATGGGTATGAGAGGGCAATTATGTTAATTACATTGAGGAGTTAAGGTTAGTGGAACCAAACCCAAGCTGGTGTGAATCATCACAGTTCCACTGGAGGGAACAGTTACATTATTTACTCCAGACGAAAAACTGTTTCAGCAAGTTGAACAGAACAAGGAAGGGCTATAAACAGAATCAGACTTACAAAACAGTAAAACACAGTTTTCTGTCCCTAAAGTAAATCTCTCTCCCACACTGGATTTCAAATCTGCAGGCCATGTCAGGTGAAAAGCAAGGCCCCTCATTTGCTGACTTACACAAAAACAAGGACATAACATGGTGAGACCTGTCAGATATAACCCACCTGCCCCATCAGGAAGCATAGCTCATAGATGGATGGACCCAGACCCCCCCCAGTCACCTCAGCCCATCATTTAAGTCCTTTCTCCAGATGTAAAGCCAGCTCCAAGGACAGGTACGGGATTTTGGAGGCCTGGGCTCCATCCCTGTTTCTACTACAGCTACTCCTCAGCAAGGCTTTTAGGTTGTGTCTTAACCAGTGACCCTTCAGGACTACCTTGCACTTACACTGGTAAATATCATAGAATCATAGAATAGTTTGGGTTGGAAGGGACCTTTAAAGGTCATCTAGTCCAACCCCCCTGCAATGAGCAGGGACATCTTCAACTAGGTCAAGTTGCTCAGAGCCCTGTCCAACCTGACCTTGAAAGTTTCCAGGGATGGGGCATCTACAACCTCTCTGGGCAACCTGTTCCAATGTTTCACCACCCTCATTGTAAAAAATATCTTCCTTACATCTAGTCTGAATCTACCCTCTTTTAGTTTAAAACCATTACCCCTTGTCCTATCGCTACAGGTGCTATTAAAAAGTCTGCCCCTATCTTTGTTATAAGCTCCCTTTAAATACTGAAAGGCAACAATAAGGTCTCCTCAGAGCCTTCTCTTCTCCAGGCTAAACAACCCCAACTGTGGAAAAAACCTCAGCTCTGCTGAGGCCCAGGGATTGGGCCCCATGACATTGGGTGCTTCCCTCCTGACTGCTTCTCTCTCATCTTCCTGCCCAGCCTCTCCTCATTGCACAGAGGACAGGCTATTTGCCCCCATTATAGCCTCCATTCCATTGCTATTTGCCCTCATTCCATTGCACAGCTGGAAACCCCCTGCTCTGAAGTCTCTGCCACAGGGAAGCAGGGTCAAGAGCAGACCTGCAACTCCTTATTGCTGATACCCAGCTCTGCCACATCCTGCTTCCTCCTGCAGCCCGGGAGGAGGAAACTTCTGGGACCTCTGCTTTCTGAGCAAGCAGCATGCTGCAGGCGGCTTGGTGTGCTGCAGTGTTGTACAGATGGGGCAATGCTAGCAGTCAGAGGTAATCTCTCACATTAAATCATCTGGGATGCAGGGTGGGGGGAACAGACAAGCTTTTGAGTGCACTAACCCTTGTCACATCACTCCACCTACAAAAGGCTTATACTGTTCCAGCCACCAGAGCATTGCTGCTACAACACAGTTGATGGAGAACTACAAAACGAGGACAAGCACTTTGACTTTACAGTTCCCTGTAATGCCAGCAATTTACATTGACCCAACGTTGTGACCCACAACAACGTTCAGCATTAATCCCAGAGACCAGCTAATGCACGGCTCCCCTCCGGCCTACAACAGGGGCAGGCTTTGCACATTGGGGCATTAAATCAGCAATCTGCTACTTCTCTGATGTTGTCACGGGACTCTGCTGCTCAGGTTTCCCTGCCACAGGAGTCTGATTCACAGTACTGGGCTTTTCAGCTATGGCTGTTGAGCTGATCTGCATATTAATCCAATAACCCCTTGCAATTACATAAGATGAGAACAGGAGGAAGAAAAGAGAAAGAAAAGATTAAGCCCTCTGCAGATGTTGTCCTCACATATGGTCTCCCATATGGCTGTGTGTTACTGCTGCTTCACTTTATAAGATCTCTCTCTTCAGAGAGTAACTCCAGCCCCTTCCATACTACAATCAAGAGACTGATTAAGAAACAGGTAACACTGCAGCCCACTTTGTCATTGCTGATAGAAGTGCTGAACAGCCACTGCTAAATTACAGCTATCAATCTCCCAGGCTGTACATGGATACATTAATTATTTCTTCCATTCCCCACAGAGACAGATGCTTCCCGTTTTCTTGACATAAGCTGTGTGGATCACTTGCCCATCTGGCTTCTCTACATTGTTATAATGGTATCTTTCCCTCAGATGTCATCTTTCAATTTCTAATAGCCTCCACAGGGAGACAATATTATTACTTAACATTTCTAAAGGATATGTCTCTAATCTTCCAAAATCTGTTAATTCACCCTGAAATTACTGTCTTGTGTTGGGATGTACTGTTAGCCCAGATTTATAGGGTGCGTGTAAGGCCAGGAGTCTGGTAGCAATGACATGACTTGCCAAACATCACAGTGATGACCACTGACAAAGCAGACACATGAGCAGAGGTTTTAAGGTTGGATTTCACACCAGTGGTAAGGATAAGGAAGAATGAGAGACAGCAGTACATGACCTGCTTGTTTAGGGAAAACAGAGTCCACATGCACAAAAAGGTGTGGCTTCAGCTATATTCAGGCCCAAGGAAGATGCCGTTTCTTTACAATCATGTAGGACACCTATAGGATCCTGGCAAGGGAGAAGCAGCAGCACCACAGGGTGAAGCCACAACCACACCGGCAGGGCCACCAGCAGCAGCTTGCCAGACTTCACAAGATCCGACAAGTCCCCTGCAGACACAGAAAGCTCCAGGGCTTCTGCAGGGGGAGAAAGCCCCTCAGCATGAATTTCATCAACAAAACTGGAGCGCTTTCTGACCAGCAGGTAAAGAAAGGAGCGGGTTCAGGGGATTTCCATTTCAAGTTCACACCTGGTCCATAATCCTTGAAGGGAAGATAGGCATAGGTGTGACATTAGAGCAATTCTACAAACAATGTCTCCTAAGCATCAGTTTCTCCAGGCAAAGAGGAATGGGCAGTTTTTATAGCAGTTCCTTTTTTATGACTCACTTCCATGTCATTATACCAATAAGATCCCGTCTCTCCAGGGTATTTTTCTCCAGTGATTAAAGCTGTGAGCCTTCGACCTTGTGCCTTATCAACACTACACAACACACACTATAACCACCTAGAAACTTGCTGCCTTTCATCCCTTATTGCTTAATAAACTTGCCGGCAGACCTATTGCAATAGAATAATGAAGCTAAGCAATTGCATTCAGCTCAGTAAACCTGGGAGCAGAGCCTGTTGAAAATAAATAAAATTAAATTTTTTTTTTTAAAATCTAATTGCAGAAATGTGGAGTGTTATGAAGAGATCCTGTCAGTTCAGCCAGAGTTCACAAACCACTCACTCCTACTATTTCAGCTGCTGAGAGGAGCAGCAGCATGAGAGGAGATGAGGGTAGGGAGTTGCATAAAGCTAAAAGAGGAGCAAGAGGAGGTGTCAGGACAGACCCACACACAGTCTGCACCTTAGGGAGCTGCCACAGGGGTTGCAGACAGCATGGCCTTTGGAATGAGCTTGGGAAGGGAAGAGATGGTGCTCAGAAACAGGTGCTTTGGCAGAGCAATGTGGAGAAGGCAGCCCAGCACCTGGCTCCTGAAGTTTCAAATTTGGTGAAATTGCAGCCAGCTGACATTAATAACCTGCAGTTTATGTTGTGTTAATGCTGTAATTGGGCATTTGCTGGCACGAAGCACAAGACAGGTCTTCTTCCAACACAAGGCATGGGCAGGACATAACAGTAAGGTGCAGGGTAAGCACTGCATTTGCAGGAACATCTGACACTGCTATACTGAGCAGTCATACGATGGCTATTCAGGTCCAGATGCCTGACTAAGGTGCCTAAGGTATGGCCCTTTCCCACCATTGCCTGTGTATGGAGCCTCCGGGGACCATGTTTCTACCTCTAGATGCCTTGTTTGGGTCTTAGGGACAGGACCACAGAATATCTAGTCTGCAAGATCACACACAGACATCCCACAGGGCCCATGACACTGCCCATCACATGCTGGTCAGCCTGAGACTTAGCATGCGAGACTAAAAGCCACAGAAATGTATTCAGCTTCCAGAAGATGGTAAGAGAAAGCAAGAGCGGTGCTCACTCCCATATCCAATTCCTTCCAACAGCAAGGAGCTCATTAGGGAAAAATGGCCAAAACATCCCAGTATTACCTACAACTACACTGAACCTCTTCTGCCTGTACAGCTCCCTGTCCCACTGTTTCACCAGCATATATCCCTCCCTTCATCCTTCCTCAGGCAATAGCATCACACTGCAAGGCCCCCTTATTGCTTCATTTCTGCAGCCATCAAGGGGGATCAGAATGGGAATCACTAACTTCACTATTCATGGAAGGGCCTTCTTAACCAGACAGCTTGTCAGGACCACAAGAAAGCATGAATGCAACAAGGAGACCACATTGTTTTTCATGCAATGCTAGGTGCAGCTCCAGAGGGTTGACCCATCCCAATAAAAAGATGAGTTGTATCCAGGATCCAGGGCCATCACAAGGGTTCAGTTGTTCCCACCGCCACCATCGCCCCAAAGTACTTTCTCCAGCTACCGAGTCACTTGTAACTGAAGCTAGAGCTGTGTCTGGCTTCCTGGGAGAAATTTCTGCTGCAGGTGTAAGCTGCTGCTGGGCCTTTCCACCAAGCTACGCAATACATCTCCCAGATAGACAGGGAACGAGAAAAGGGAGTTCCATCACCACAGTGCACTTCACAGTAAGCACTACAATTTATAGAACATAAATACTGTATGTATACTGCAGCATTTTGCAGGCAACATTATCATCTCAAAGGGTAGGTAGGAGGTGGGAATAACAGCTTGTAACAACTGTAGCATAGACAGCTGCTTTCTTTGCCATGTCTAATGTTGTTTGGGGAGGTAAAATAGGTCTACCAGCACTGCCTCTGCTTCTGCTAGCATACGCTGCAGCTCCACATGGGGCTTCTGCTGAATAATTAGGTTAAAGAAGGCACAATCATGTAAACAATCTTGTAGAGGCTTTCTGGGAGAAATTTCAGACAAAATCATTCATAACTCCAAGCGCATCCATTCCCCAGAAAGCAGAGATGTTGTCCTCACGCTGGGCTTTTGTACTGCATTTAACACAGACTGTCTGACCCAGTCACTGGGGCTGAAAATCTTGGACAGATCTGTGGACAGACAATCTTGTAATGCTAGGTGTCACAGCTAATGGCATGTTTCAGCCACACACAAGATTAGTTAAAAGTTTTCTGCCATCAGGAAAGTCAGTCCCAGTCTTCCCACTCCTCCTCCTCCCTTTCCCCAACCTGATTATCAGCCACATGGTCCCGCTCCCTCCCTTGTCCTTGTGTCAGACCCTTCACAGAGCCAGTTCAGCTCACTCATCTGACAGAAAGTCCTTCCTTTATTCTGTCCTGGGGGAAAACTTTTGGCCAGGTTTACTCTTCTGCCAACTTAGTGAGTTTAATCATCTCAGCAGGAGGCGACTAGCAAAACCAAAATCAAAGCTGACAATAGCTATACCACAAGAGACATACAAACAGAAAGTAAAAACGTTCAGGATCAGGAAGACATTGGATCAGCTCAGCTGCACTACTGAACTGCACCCTCCGCTAAACATGGCACATCTCATTTTAGACTTCCTCGTATTAGACAAAGAGGTGATTTCTCTCCTGTAGCCCACAGGATATATGAAATTTTATTTTCACTGGTCTAGTTTATTCTAGTTGCTGGATAGCTTGGCTCTACTGGCCGAAAAAGTAGCTTTTTCTCATTTGTGCTTGGAGTTTGCCCTGAGGAAGTTTGGCAGGATGCAGCTATGACATCTGTAATGGTAGCAGCATGGGAAAGGACTGCCAAGGTGATCCTGTTTTAGTAAGTGGAATCACACTGGACTTACACAGCCTTAAAGAAACCATAACCTGGCCCAGGATTTTAGCGTATAGATAAATGGAGGCTTGAAGCATTTGCCAAAGCTTTTGCAAACTGGCTGTAGCTGGAATGGGACTTAGCCCATATGTAGGGCTATTGCCCACAGTGACACCATGTCTGGTTCTGGAAGCCTCTGAGATCACCACAAACACAGCACGGAGGTGTGGAGAGCAGATCACTCTTTGCTCGCCCTGTTCTTGCACAGGTGTTTGCTGCTGGTCACTGCTGGTGACAGCATGGCGTCATCACAGATCTCTGCTCTGACCCACCAGAGCTGTCTTCATGTCTAGCCTAGACACCCTGCAGCCACAGCCAAACAGCAGCCAGAAGCCTTCCTTGACTCCTTCCTCCTCTTCTGCTGTGAGCTCTCAGAGCAAAGAAAGCTTTGCTTTTCCCTTTAAGGATGTCAGACCGAGAGTCTTCCACATTGATGGTCTGTCTGAGCAGCAACAGAATTGCCATGGTTACAGCCTCATTTGTGGACTTAGGGAGAACAGCAGGATTCATGGAGCCAAACTCAAAAGCTCACTTGTACATCAGACAGCCACAACTGGAGATGAGTCAACATCAGAAGGAAAAGAAATTGCTTCTTCCACCACACAAAATGCAAAAATGGACAGGGAGGAAACCCAGCATCGCATCAGGCCTTTGAGAAAGGTGAGCACAATTACTCTCATTAAAAGGCTTAGGGAAATATCTAGCCATCATCAGAGCAGGCAGGCAGGCAGTTGCAATCCAGTGAACTTCCTCCTTGAGGGCAAAGCAAAGTCTGGTTATTCTTTTAGAAGTGCAAACTCCCTCAAGCAGTTCTCTTTGCTCCTTATTTTGCTTCATCCAGAAGTTGTGAGGTTGTAAAGGCCCCACATGCCTCCTGGCCTCTTTGCTTGCAGCAGCACTGAAGGAGGCTGCAAGAGGAACTCAAGGTAGGGCTCAGCCTGGGATACGCAGCTCACCTGTGTCAGCCTCCAGCTCACAAGTGTGACACGACACAGTCGCAGCACAGCCCTGCATGGCTAGGTACACGGTGCAGCAGCTGAGCCATGTCCTGGCTGCCCCTTTGGGCAGTGCTTCCCTCTCAACAGCAGCCAGCAGCTCTGTTCGTCTTTGCAAGGTCACTGCCATCAGCCCAGGCGGATATACCTGTAGGGCTAGACACAGGCTGCTCCCCTGAGGCTGGAGTCTGGAGATGTGCTCCGCCTGCAGACAGCAGTACGAGCAGGTACCACAAGGTCCCCAGCCATGGAACATCCTTGTTTTTGGCGGTAACTCCCACTGTGATGCACTTTGCCTGCAAAGCAGCCAGACATGCACCCATACTCCAGCTGCAGAGCACCGCCAAAGCTCCTCAGCACCAAACATCCCAGCAGCAAAGCTTTTCCAGCGGGCCCATTGCTGGAAAGCTGGCGACATTCTTGGGGCCAGTGCAAAATGGTACTGTAGCGACATTGCAATTCAGGGCCTGCAAGCCAGGGCCTCGAGGGATGCTTCCCGCCAGGCACAGACGTACACCAGGATGAGGCTGGTGTTGCCGTGTGGGGCTGTGAGCCAAGTTCAGGAAGCGCTCCGCAAGCTTCTCTATTTGCATTGGGACGGAAACCCCCTGCAACACCAGAATGCAAACTGATTTCATCAGTCAGAGCCCTTGGAAAACATCTAGAAAGCAACAGGAATCCCCCACGCTCACTTCTAGGAGTCCACATGGACTCCTTTTCCAGGCTTCTTCCAGCACAAGATGGTGAAATACAGCCTCATCTCCTCACGTTTCGTTGGGCAGCTAAGCAGTCTGAGCATGCAGAAGAGCAAGGGAAGACCCTTCCCTGGCGCAATCTGCCTGCCCTCTGCCGTGCTGCAGATGCGCCTGTGTGATCAGCACTGCCGCTTTCAAACCCGCTTGCCCCCGCCAAGGCGGTAGCGGTGTTACAGCTTGCAAGCTCGGAGCACGCACTTCTGCTGGTGTAAATCCCCCTGCTTCTCAGGAATTCAATGTATTTACAGCCCCAATTTCAACTGCTATGAGCACCACCTTACTAAAAGCACATTTGTATTATTATCATTGCACTGCGCAGTTAATTGCTATACAAATATTTGTGTTGCCCACATTCACCATAAGGCTGCTGCTGCTTCGGGGTGAACTTACTCAAAATCTGATGTGTTTTCCCAAGACTGGAAATCTTAAAGGCGATGTGTCTGTTTTGCACGCTCAGAGAAACACTGCACCCTGATCCAAAATTCCCTTCCACTGAAGTCCCATATGAAATCCAGAGCAACAGGGACTATTCACTTCAGAGGAAAAGCATGTTGGGGCAAGATGAAATCCACACTTCCCAGGCTATATTTTTGGACCAAGAAGTGAGGCTGCATTTACCTTTCCTCTTGTCAGCTCATTGTGATTTGTTTAGATTTATCACCAGTCTTTCCTGCTCCCCTCTCTCTCTCTCCATTCTTTTTTAATTAGGCCATTGAGGCCTTGTTTTCAAAAACTGTCTGGATCCCAACAGAAGCTTTTAAGTCCCAGACATCAAATGGCAGGCAGTTTACTGTAGTTAATTATGATAATTTTTGCCTAGTAGTAGCTTCCCTCTGAAGAGTCAAAGCTACTTAGAAAAAGCCCCAGCCTCAGGCATGAATTTCTAAGAACATATTTTTTGCCATTTATTATTTTACAAAGTTAAATAGCAGCAGAAAGTTAACACCCAGAGGGAAAAAAGAACTGACAAAAAGAATAAGCTTTCAGGGTCTATACACCATCACGGGATACACGAATAGACCACGTTCGCCTTTCGCAGGTATCAGGTACCGCTCTGCTGAGCTGCAGTACAGGGTCTGGGTCTCCTGCAGTGGCCCAGTTTCCTACCACGGCTGTGCTCTGCTATCAAGGTTGCTCTGAATTGCATAGAAGGGCAGACAACCCTTCAGCCGACCCCAGGGCAGAGAAGGCACAAAGGTATCCTGAAACCACAAATGGTCTGAGCATGGGGACCAAGCGGGTTGTCAGAGCGTAG
Source organism: Mycteria americana (assembly GCF_035582795.1). Lineage (NCBI taxonomy): Eukaryota > Metazoa > Chordata > Aves > Ciconiiformes > Ciconiidae > Mycteria > Mycteria americana. Next base: position 14,264,025 of record NC_134370.1, read on the forward strand.
GTCTCTGGCTGTCCCAAGCAGCAAGCCCCACAGGGATGCTGGCCCTCCTGCTGCTGCGGAGCGTTATGTGACCCACTGCATTCAACCCCTGCTGCACACAGCCAGGACATCCCATGCAGCTAGAGACCAGCAAGATCATAAAAATAACAGAAAACCACTCCCAAACACTTCTACAGGAAGACCGTATGCAGCAACAGGGCTTTCAAAATGCCCTGACTAAAGCAGACTCGGCCCCTTAGCAAGAATTAAACCTGTGGGTGAGACTGTATTGCATGTTAAAAATGACAAGTCCTGTGACACAAATGCCAGCTTACGCACCCCCTCTTGGTTACTCCAAATAAATCCCCTGCACAGCCCAGGGTTTGGCCAGCCCCTCGGCAGCAGCACTCTTACATGCTGTTGCGTCTCCCATATATGCAGCTGCATTACCTAAACTTTCAACCCAAGCTTATAGCCCAATGTGAACCAAAATGAACACAACTGTGGTGCTCACAAAAACAAGCCATTACAAAGAGGATGGAGTTGATTTATGCAGGGAGGCAAGCTTCTTGTACAAGGAAGAGAGACCTGTGTCCCTTCCCAAACCAGCAAGCCAAACAGTGAGGAATTAAGAGTTACTTTCCTGATGTCTAGGCAAACCATCACCCTGCTGCGTGCACGCTACTCAGCCTTTCGTGAGTTAAATATCTTGCTTTCTGCCCCCACTTTTTGTGTTGCAAATCAAGGATATTAACCTCTATCTGTTTTCCAGGATTTCCTTCTAGGTTCCCATAGAAAAATTTTTCCTTTTGAAGAGAAGTTCACCGCCTGGAAAGGAGAGGAAAATAGCGGGAGAACTGACAGTTTGGCTTTGATTTCTATGGCTACAAAGTCTGCCCAGATAATCTGGGGCTTTAATACACAGATTCTTTCTTTTATGAAGAGCCTGGAAAGATAGCACTTTTATCAATTACTGAAATATGTAATCTTCAGGTCTGCTTTGCTACTGCAGAGTTTGTTTCATCTTCAGGCTCCTCTTTTAGGCAATTTAGCATTTCATCTGGGAATCTAGAAACTATTTGGAGCAGTTTAAGTCAAACTTTCAAACATTTATTACAAGATGGGTTCAGCGGTAGGCACAAGAATGTAAAATATGAGTTCAGAGCCTCCTGAAAACCCATCTCAGAGCTGGAGGAAAGGAGGGGGGAAAAAAAATAAATCTGTATTTCTAATTTAATCAAACACAAGTATCTAAGCAATCACTATGGTCCATTCCAGAAGTTCTCATTCTCTGGATGTTGCAGCTGTTTGTTTGCCAAGTGGTTTGAACAGCTTAATCATTGTTTAGTGTAAAAGAAAGTAATTGATTTTTGAAGTTACACTAACTGAAACATTGTACAGCATTGAGAAAATTGCCTAAATTTTCAAGAACATCTTTTTAAATATAGTTTGCCTTTTTCAGCGAAGTAGATCTGGGTCTCTGCCTACTTTCAGACAATGAAATTCTGGCTCTCAGCAAGCTTCTTTATACGCAAACATGACTTGGTTTCAGTTCAGATATAGCTGGTGCTTTAGGTCAAACTGATCCTGCACAAGAAAAGTTAGATGATCCTCGAGGCCCCTTCCAGCCCTATTCTGTACAATTCTGGAATAAACACTGGGCTTGTTTCTCCTCTCACCACCCTCTCCTTGAATGCTACAGTCCATCTAGAGAGCCGCCAAGCAGCGGACAAGAATTTGGCATTTGGGACTCACAGCTCCATCAAAGCCCTTCAGTGCCCATGTGGCTGCACACCCTCAAGTCACACCAGGCTACATGTACCACTTTGAGCGTGCATGCCAGTCAATTAGAGGCTACGGGACAAGGGACAGGCTGGTGTCCTTTGTGGATTTGGGGCACTAAAGAGAAAAGGAGCAGTGCAAAATATGCCAGCTGGCAGGGATAAAGCCAAAGAGCTCCATTTCCCAGGCCACACAACTCCACTGCCTGAGCTGAGACCTTTTCTTTCAGCACTCATGGGCTGTGCCATTTTCCTCCTGTGCCAATTAGAGAAACCAGCCAGCCCCTTCAAGAACACATACGGACAAGTCCTGCAACAGTGTTAGTGGTAGGATCAGCTGAGGCAGAGAGAAAACAACCATGTCTCCCTGCCAGACTGCAAAACCCATCTACACTCCTAGGAGCAATGCGCAAGGATCGCATGTCCGTGATTCCTTATGCTTCAGAGCTAGCTCTGCTTTCCCAGCATGGAGCCTGTCTCCTGTCACACTCCTTTACCACAGGGTTTTGGAGTCTTACCCCACCCCCCGTCCCAAACCTCTCAGGGAAGCACAATGATCAAAACTGCAAGAAAAGACTCACCTTCACTGCATTAACCATGCAGTGAACAAGGGAGTCCAACAAGGGAGTGGGGGGAAAACCTCTGATAGCCTAAAAGTCCCCCTTGGAGAAGCCCACAGAGCTCAGCTGTCCAGATATGCTCTCTTCTGCAAATCCAGACGTGTTGAGGGTAATCCCTTCAGTACCACTTCTCATGTCACACTTCAAATCTTCCACTTCAGGACTAGAAGATTAGAGCACACAAAAAAAACCCCACATCATGCTAATACTGAGCTCTTAAATAGTGCTTTTTAGCCATGGATCAAAGTACTTTACACTGAACAGCTCAAAGAGAGTTATAACAAGGTCCAGGGCTGTGCTAATAGTCGATGGAGAAATCTCAAAGCACTGTGTACAGATGCTTATGCTGTGAGGTCGGCATGCACACTGGGGAATTTCAGTTGCCTTTCTCAGTTCTTGTTTCCCAAATTCCGCAGCGTGCGTTCAAAAGCAGCTGGTGCAACATCCGATGGAAACTCTCTTCCCAGATGTTCACCCTCCGCACAATCTGCCCCACTGCTGCATGTGGCTTTAATAACCAAAACACAAAAGATGACATGAGTAGGCAGTTGCCTTCTGGGTTGCCATCAAAAAGCCCTCCTCTCTCATTAACCAGGCCTCTCTGCCATGCCACCGCCAGCCAGGGCAAAAATAGTACATTAAAGAGATGCAGAGCATGACTTTCTTCTCACGGGTTAGCCCGGACTAAAAGGACTGCCTCATGTCCCTCACAGCTGAGACAACACATATGGCAAGTCAGGGCACGATTTTCCTTTCTCCATCCTTTCAGCAATGCCATTGCATTCTTCTTGGCCAAAACATGCCCCTTGGTCCAGGGAAAAGGCTTTCCATGTGTCCCAGCTCATAACACCCATTGGGGCTGGGGACATAAAGATACAGGGAAAACCACTGTATTGGTGAAATCCTTGGCTTGCTTGGGTGTGTTTGCCTGTCCCCACATCCCACAGTTCTGAAAGGCCTTGGCAATGGCCACCTGAAAGTTCCTGGGTTTGTGTCCAGCTGAAGTCATTTGTCCTCAGAGTAAGGGAGAGCCCTCTTCTTCTGCAAAAAAAAGAACAGGGTTTAAATGCGTGGAAGAGTGAACCAAGTACGTGAGCTGTCCCTGCTCAGGATCTGTTCCATCTGAGCCTCCAGACCACCCTCACAGGTACAAACGGATCACCCGCTCCTCTGCCCAACAGCAGCCAAAATCTTGCCTGGAGCTGGGCCTCAGCACGACACCCTTGGACCAGCCAGCAGCTAACACCATCACACAGCTCCGTCCCAGGAGGTGAGTCTGTGATGGGAAACTATTCACTTGCCAAATGCCAGTGAACTATAGCCACTGATTTCACTGCCTGTGTTAGTATTGCTGCCTTTTTATCAACCGCCTTAGCTTTGTTCGGTGTTGGGCTCCCCCCCCCACACCCCTTGGTAATAGGGTTGCTTTTACAGCCAGACCTGAATGATTGCTGTTCATACAGCAACCCCAAGGATAGTTTGGTCAATCAACAGCACTTACCTGATGCCGTGCTCTCCTTTGGCTTGTTAAGAACTTGAGTTCAAAAGAGTTTCCAGCTGCCAAGAAATCAATTGTGGTGGTTATAGGAGATACAGAGGGGAAAGATACAGCTGCTCCCTGCAGGCAGACATGCTGATTAAAAAGGTTCCCATCCCATGGCCGTGTTGCTGCCTGCCAGCTCTCCCACCTGCGCAATACTGCCAGCGGAGGGGGTGTCTGCAGTTTCCCTTAGTCCAATTGACAGAAAATCAGCCTGAGGAGTTTCAAGCCCATTTTGTGGCTGTGTTTGCTCAGACTGGTAGACTTTCCATGCAGCAGATCAGTGAGAGCTCAAGTGAGCCCTTCCATCAGCAGGGCTGGGGAAGTCACATCCCTCTGAAGGGCAGAAAACAGGGTGGGTAGCATCTGCTACCCAGAGTAGTAGATGTAAAGGAAAGCATTTCCCTATCCAGAGGTCACTGAATTCTTCAAGCTGTTTGGAAAATAGTGACTCAGGCCCTCCTCGGACTACTGGCTGCAATGAAACCCATTCACTCTCTGCTACCTGTGACTGTGGCACCAAGCCTCCCCGTGGCCACGTCCCCATGCAGACCCACATCACCAACTTGCATTCCCCACCTTCAACACCAGCAACTACCACCTGAGGACACCTCTTATGCCAGCTGGTGCCATATCCCAGCTTCTGATGACAACCTGGGGCCAGAGCAGGGCGGACTGCATGGCATTGGCAGGGTCTTCCCTTTGGGAACACCCGTTCTGTGCTACCTCCTACCCCTTGAAACACACCATTACAGAGGCCAGGCAAGCAGAGCAGCCAGCCCATCTGCCTGCAAGGATCTCCCCTCTCCTGCTCAGCTTCTCAGCTGCCATAGCACCACCTGGCCACCACAAGAGCCCATCTACAAAAGGTTCACATTACTGTTTCAGTTTTTTCTGCTCCAGAAGCACAGAAAGATGCTGTGGGATGGCAGCTGCCTCAATATCACACTGCAGCTCTGAACCCAAGTCTGCTTCAAGAACAAGTCAACATTGGTCAAATCACTTGAACTCTCCATGTCTTATTCTGTCAAATGAGGTTGATAATATCTCACTAGGTTGCAGTGAGGCTTAGTTAATTATTTTAATGCACTTGAAGATTTCTAGATACTTACTGTATGCACACACATAGGCAAAACATTGGTAATTCTGTGAGTGCCAGCCCTTGATTGCGTATGTCAAGAAGTCTCTAGCAACGGGCAGGTGGTTAGTCAGTAGGAAAGTACCAAAAGTATCTGTGGACAGATGACAAAATCCCTCAGTCCTCACAGGTGTCTGTCCTGTATTTGGGAAGTACCCTGCCCATCTGTAATCAGTGACTGTCCAGCCTACAAGCAAGAGCTTCCTTTATCAGTGCAGCAAGATGATGCTCCTGCATAATCAAAATTAACCAATTATGTTGTGCAACAGCTTACTCACTTTGATGTGCATATCTAAATAATTATTGCAGGTGTATGCAAAAAATGTTCTAGCTTAATGGGCTCCCTATTTTGTTTGTTTTTGGCCAGAATGATTACCTATGAAGAAAAATCAGAGAGCTTTAGGCAGTTGTTATTGTTAAAAACACAGTTTGCGGGGAGGAAGGAATTTGCAGTGGAGAAAAGACGTCTCATTTGAATAACAAAACAATTTTTGTTGATGATGTTGTTGTTTATGAGCTATTTAAGCCCTGGGGTGGATAGAAAAGGGGAAGTAAGAGGAATTTATCTGTCAAACATATTTTAAACAGATAGTACCAATGATAAAAATCCCATTTTAAGTTTGAGCAATGAGTAGCACATCATACAGTTTCTAGGAAGGAAATTAAAATAGAAGAGAACTTAATGAGCTGTGAAAATATTGTAAAAAGTGGTATGTATTTTTTAAAATAAACACAAGTAACATTTCATCCCCCTTTAAACTCTCAAGTCTTTTAATTTATTCAGCCAAACTCGCCATCATCACTGTTAGAAAGGTTTGGAAAACAACATGGCATTTAGCTTCCTCCCTTTAAGTCACAGGGAGCAGCGTTTCCAGCGCAGAGCTTGAAGCACGAGACTCCTCTCTGACCCCAGCAAACCTCATTCTCTCTTGCTCTGCTTAGTTTGCAGAGGGTGAGGGTTGTACCTAAGACTCGGTCCTTGCTCCGACTGGCTCTGCAGCCCACGAACAAAATGAGAAATAGTAACCTGCTGCCACAAGCAGATGGGCTGGGGACACACAGAAAAAAGGAGGCAGCATGGACTGGCAGTGGCCACAGCACAGTGGCTACCCTCACATCACGCTGACTTGCAGGGCAGAGACCTCCGATTAGGACATTTGTAATATAACTGAGATATCTGAGAATAAATAAGGCTCAGACGCTGTGCACATGACATTTCCGATCAGTTTTCAGCTCTACCAGATCAGTGAATCTCTGTTGCTTAAAATCTGTCTTGGTCCCTCACTTCAACCGTTGCTTTCTGCTTCACTGTAAGAGTTCACTAAAGTAATTTCTACTCACTGCACATAGAATAGTTTTGACATGAGCTCTATTTCCATCTTTTGGCTCCGTATAAAACATCCATAGTTTAACAGCCCAACATTCATAGCAGGCAATAAGCTGGGCACCCAAAGGTCACAGGTATCACACCTGAGCAGCTCCTGTGTTAAACCTGTTTCTCGTAACCAAGCAAGGAGGAGACCAGAATCACCTCCATTGCTTGTACATGCAGCGAGTCAGGGAAGTCAACAGGAAAAAAAGAACGAGGCAAAAATCCATGAGTATTGTAGTATTTACATGGAAGTGTATGTGCAGAGAGGCCTTCAGATTTCAGAAGTTTGTCACTGTTTTAGAAAAATAAAATGTCCCTTTTATACCCTGAGGAGTTAGCTGTGCTTGCTCTTGCGGTTTGTTTTGGTTTTTTAATTTTTTTTTTTAACTAGTAAAACCAAGACTTATTGCAGACATTTCACAGGATACATTCGCAATATTTAAATTACAAAGACCAATCATTCTTGACAGACATCTTTTACATGTTTGGATTTAAAAATTAAAACAAGTTAATTCTTTATATAGAAAGGGAGAAACATATTTCAGGTAACTGCTTTGCAAGCGGTGGCTTGTTATAAAGGGATCAGTGTTTTCTTCCAAAGAAATACCCAAAGATACTCCTAATTAGCAGTGAGCTAATTACCACAAAGCCTCCTGCGTTCAGCAGTGACACGCTAAATCACCCCCGCTTGCAATTTCTAGAGCTTCACAAAAGCCAGAAGTGGGAAGGAGGAGCAGAGAGAGGAGTCACGGCCAGCTCGCCTGGGAACGAGCCGCAGCTCCCACCCCTGCTGAGGGGAGTCCCGGCGGGCCCCTGGCACCCACACTCCCCTCTGGGCCAGCTCCATTCCCTCATCCTCGCTGTCTGTGCCCACCACAGATCTTTTCTCCCACTTATCCACCGCTGTTTTCACTGTCTGGGTTTGATCTGCTACGAGCCTAGGTATTCCCAACAGCACAAGTTAGCCAGAGCCTTTCTTTAAAGGCTTTTCCAGCCTGCCCATCAGTGAGCACAAGCTCTCCACAACTAGACGCGGACGCTGATCCTTGCACACAACGTATGTGGTACAGCCAGGGAAAAAGAAGAAACGGAGCATTTAGTGTGGAATATTTGGAAGTTCTTTTTTTTTTCCTAAAGACTAACAGAATTTCCCAAAGAAGCAAGCAAGCAAACAAACAAAACCAAAACTCATTTTGTTTCCATTTTCAAAAGTTGAGATATTTGAGGATATCCCCATCAAACCCTATCCTAATCTTCACATCCCAGAAGAGAGAAAATGAGGTGAAGAAAGAGGCAGGAAATGAACCTGAAAAAATTGGAAAAGTCAAAATGTTTGAATCTCAACATTTGCAATGTAATTCTGTTATTTAAATAGAAACAAACTGGTTTTGACTTTGTTAAAAAACAGCAGGAAGCTTTGGCAGGGACGAGAGCTGCATCACAAAAGTTTCCATTCTCTGCTCAAGATCAGGTTCAGCATCTCTCCCTCTTGCCATCGTTTGGCTCTTGAACTGCTAAGCTCAGGGGAGCGCAGACCATGCAGCTGGCTCTGCAGGGGCTTCCCGACTCATAACTACTCTCAGATATAAAACAGGATTATCAGGAGGGTCCCCAAACCACGGATTACCCGGGGAATCCCAGATTCCCCAAATCACCAGCACACAACGCGGACAACGGCGGCGGAGAGACCTTCCCTCCTGGAGGGCAGGCACCTCCCTGGGGCTGGTGCAGCCCCGACCCATGGAGCTGAAGCACCCCAAGACCCCTGTTTTTCACAGCTGTCTCTGGCCAGCTCTGGGCTTTGAGCTCTGGCCCAGCTGTAGAGCCCGAGGCTGTTGTAGAGATGGGAGCTGCAAAGTGAGTTGCCCAGGAGGCTGATTCAGAGAAAGAGCTTAATTTAGCCTCTCTGAATCACCCTGCAGAGGAGATGGCTGCTCTCCGACTACAAAAGGAACTGGAAAGATTAGTGGAGAGTTTGCCTTTGTGAATCCCCGTCCCCAGTGTCACACAAAGTCTGCTTCAGGGCCTAATCCACATGGCCCAAATCTTAGACTGTTGCTGCCAGCACTGTTGAGCAAACAAAACAAAAATAGCTGGGACAGAGCAGTGAGTAGCAGAAACAGCTTTCGTTACAGTGCTGCACGCCATCTGAGTTAAAACATCATTAAAAGCAGCTCTCCGTGCCCCCGAGAGCCACCTGCGCTCCTGCCCAGGGGCCAGGGGCAAGGGGGAGCCCAGGGCTGCGCTGAAGTTCAGGGACAAGCTCAGTGGTGGGACGGACACACAGCAGCAGCACGGCTTTCCGAGACAGGGAGCAACCTGCCAGTCACCCTGTGCCCACTTAAAAACCAACAGAAAGTCAGGGCTCATTTGTCTTGCTGCTCTATAGAAAGGATCCTGAGCTATTATTAAATCACAGAGAGAAAGTTAGAGGGGACGAAAAGGTCCCCAGGCTCCAGCTCTCAGGTCAGCCTCTCGCATCCAGAGCACTTCCTTGCCAAAAAGAAAAAGCTTGATAAAGGGGTTAATGGCTGGGACACCGACTCAGGAGAGTTCGTGTTCCCATTTTTTCTGGAAACCTGCCAAGGGGTTTTCTTGGGCTGATAAACTTCAGGAATGGGGTTTGCATGCTCACACTGTCTGTGGGTCAGCCTGTCTGCACCCCCCTTTCTTTGTATCCTCCTCCTCCACAACCTTTTAAGCCTAGCACTCAGTTTTGAACAAAACTGATGAAGGAAATCTGCTCTCTGCCCTTACCAGAGCCGAGCAGTTATGACTGCTGTTATCCACATCAAACAAAGCCTGTGCTCGGCTGTGAGAGGCACGTCCAGAGGGAAAGGGACTTCGCTCCTTAGTGATGGGCAGGTTGGTCCTCTCAGCCCATCTGCGTGTCTGTGCCCAAGAAACTGCCACAGGGCTGCTCAGGGCTCACCTGGGGATCGCAGTCTCATCCTCTGCCCAGGGACACGGGCATGAGCAGGGAGAAACGGGGGCTACTGTCAGTGCCCTGCAGGGAGCCCGATTGCTCCACCCGTAACAGCATTTGCCCGCTCGTAGCACGGAGCGGTGGGTCAGGGCTCTGCTGTGCCACGTGTGGTGAAAGCGCAAGGCAGACTATGCTGCTGCATCATCTCTGACAGGGTTAGTCCAGGTTTTCATTGATCTGAGCTGCATTTGTGGGGTCTGATCCACAGCTTCAAATCCAAGCCCAGGAATTAACGTAACACTAAGTTTCTTTTCTGGGAGCCCCCTCTACACCTTGTGCCTGCGTGTGCTCCTTGTTGTGCCACGCTGAGGCACGATGGGCAGCTGTTGCCATCACAATAATGTCACTGAACTAAACAAACTCCATGTAGAAGCTGCACCACATGGTCCACCTCATTACCTGAAAGAATCCTGTGCATCAAATCCTCTTGTTTTTACCAGCTTTGCTTCTTGCAAATCATTGGAAGTGTAACGCAATCCAAAAAAGTGCATGTTTTGCAGATCAGACACTGCTCATCACAGAACGTTACAGCTCCTAAATTATTAATAGTAAAAAATGAGGTGTCCCAGAGCTGCTCATTTCTGGGTGAGGGAGTGTAGGAGGGGGGTAAGAAGAAAGGATTGTGCTATTACAGGTTATTTTTATCCAATGTTTCTATGCTTCTGTCATTAGCTAATTGATGACACAGCCTGTTTAATATTTTGTCTGCCTTTGGTATTTATAGCTCACCATTTACTGTAGTATCTAGGTGCTACTAACAAGCTGCTCTCAGATGAATTTGGATGCTCATGGCTGGATTCTTCGGTGCAAGGAAGTGCAATTCCTTGAAGTTAGCTGTTTTACACTAACCAAGGATTTATTGACTAGCCTGCATAATCATGCACGGTGGTGCTGGATCCCATTTCAGCCAGTACTGGGATGCAGCAAGAGTAGGAACAAGGCACTGTGTTGCACAGCGCAACAGCAGCCGCCCTTAGACACTTCAAACATTTCTCCTGCACTTGCCACCAGAGGATCCAGGGCCAATTCTGCGGTGGGACATCTCCAAGTGTCATCATTGCCTTCAGCAGGGTGTCGTGGTTTAACCCCAGCCAGCAACTAAGCCCCACACAGCTGCTTGCTCACTCCCCCCCAGTGGGATGGGGGAGAGAATTGGAAGGGTAAAAGTGAGAAAATTCGTGGATTGACATAAAGACAGTTTAATAGGGAAAGCAAAAGTCGCGCGTACAGGCAAAGCAAAACAAGGAATTCGTTCACCACTTCCCATGGTCAGGCAGGTGTTCAGCCATCTCCAGGAAAGCAGGGCTCCATCACGCGTAACGGTTACTTGGGAAGACAAACACCATCACTCCAAATGTCCCCCCTTCCTTCTTCTTCCCCAGTTTACATACTGAGCATGACGTCATGTGGTATGGAATAGCCCTTTGGCCAGTTTGGGTCAGCTGTCCTGGCTGTGCCCCCTCCCAGCTTCTTCTGCACCTGGCAGAACACGGGAAGCTGAAAAGTCCTTGATTTAGTATAAGCACTGCTCAGCAACAACTAAAACATCTCTGCATTATCAACACTGTTTTCAGCACAAATCCAAAACATAGCCCCATACTAGCTACTATAAAGAAAATTAACTCTATCCCAGCCAAAACCAGCGCACAGGGCCAGGAGCAACTCAACCAAACTCTCAGACATTTGATCCAAGCACCAGTTCCCTGGAGAGAGGGAGAGAAAATGAACCAATTTCGAGGCAACTGTCCAGTCAAATACATCCCAAATATCAAAGACCTCTTTGTAGCTGAATTCACAGCACCAGGCAGCAACATCATAAGCTGGCTGAGGTCTTGCACTCGTGGCGGATGGCACTGACCTTTGGGCAATGCTGCTCAGCGAGAGAAGCAGTACTATACACATGCAGAGCAATCCCCAAATGTCAAAACTGCTCTGTTGTGACAGACAGACACCAAACAGCTCAGTCGGACTTTTGCCCAGAACCTCTCATTCCTATGGTACATTACCAGGAAAAAAATATGCCTTAGTACATATTAATTTCTCTTTCTGCCGCCTACCCTACAGCTTCCATCTGACGATGACATATGCACAGTCCCAAGGACACCATGTTCACAAAGAGCTTGTTGTTTGAGATGCAGGTCCCTTGGGCTGCCAGCCGTCAGCAGGTCTTCTTGGTCTGTGGGACTCAGCAGAGCTCAGTACAGGGATTTAGCGATTCAAGACCCACCAGGAACAGGCCTCAGGCAAGAGCCTGTCTGCTTCCAAGTGCTATAGGTGGCACACGCAAGAGTGGTTAGCTACAGTAAAATGGCAATTTTCTGCTAATTGTAAACAACGTTGGTGCCCGTGTATTTCATTCCTGACTTTACTGAGTAAACCTGAGAAATAATGAAACCTGGGGAGAACATTTGAACTTTTATTGTACAGGGTAAATGCTCTATAACATTAACAAATCAAAAAACATTACTTCCTGAATAGCAACATGCCAGGCCATTTAGATTAGCCATGCTCAGATTCCTGCTGCGATCGGTGTGTAATTGTCCACCAGCAAAGAACAATCTCTCAAAATTAGTGCTTGTCACAGAGCTCCAGGCTGCCTAGAGCTGCACTTAACGAGGCTTACAGCCAAAAAGCACAGAAATCTGCTTTTAACCCCAAACCAAAGAATAGCCTTTCTGGTGGCATTCTCTCTGCAGCTGCCCCCTGCCTCCTTTTCATCCCTCCTTCACGAGGGAATCTCGTTTGGCCTTAAAAAGCATCTTTGTTTCATAGAAAATGGCACCTTGCAGTGCAGCTGCACGTGACTCACTGATTGCTCCCCCCACAAGACCCACGGGGACTGCAGGGATTGATGTATCCTGGTTCGGCAGTACGCTACAATGGACACTGTGTGGAAGAGACAGGTCGTGAGACAGGACTGAGGCTCAATGACAGCTGAAGGGGACATTCTTCCCCCACCATGAAGCCAGTTCCTCAAGGCACCCAGAGTTACAGTGGTTGGTCTGGCCAGAGCATCCCCCATCAGAAGCAAACACCCCAGCACCAGGGCATTATTAGCTGCCCCGACTCCTTCTCCTCCATTTCTAGCCAGAAATTTTGTCGTGGAGCTGAGAGCACCTTGTCACTGCAAGTTTTGTTAAAATAAGTGTATGTATTTGAAGAGTTTCAGTTTCAACAAGTTGGCATATTCTGCTAAAAAGCATTTAGTTAGAAAACTCCCAGCCAGCTGTAATAGCATTCAACGTTTCTATGAAATTTCTTTTTCATTCATAAAGACTGTCTGTATTTTTAAGTTAGAAAGTGACAGAGAAAAGTTTATATGCCTCCAAGACTACATTCTTTAGTGGCAGCTCCTCAACAGGAAAAACAATAGCCTTAATTTTAAAAGAGAAGGGGAAGGCTGCAGAAACATCAATGGAGAAGATTAGGTGGGCTGGGGAGAGAAACAGCACAATTAGCTCCCGGCTGCACCCAAATGCTTTCTGTGGGCTCTTCCAGCTAAGCCAGTAATGAAGGACCACAGTCAGGCTGCTGAGAGAAAGCAGCTTTGTCCTTCTTCATACCCCAGCACACAGCTTAGTGGCAGAGCCTCCTCTCCAGAGTTTGCCCACATTTACGCGTTGCTCTAATTCACACTCCATTTTCCCTGGCTCCTGTTTCACTTTAAGCTTCCCTGATTTCTGCAAGTGCATAGACATTTGGAGGACTGTCCAGAAGCTTACAAGCCCCTCACTAGTACCCAGAATAAACTCACCTCTAGCAATTAGATGGAGGCGCTTTGCTTCCTTCAGTCAGTTGCAGAGGGAAGCAGAGGAGTGGTTCTGCTTTCTGTCTGCACTCGTATCACAGAAACAACAGGTATTGGCAGAGGCATTGGCACAGCAGATCAAAACAGTGGTTCGAACAGCTGAATAACCTCTCCCCAGGGACTTCAGGTGGAGGAAATCAAAGCAAAGAGCAAGGTCCTGTAGAAGTTCTGAAATTGTCTGCTTTAGCAGCTCAGTCTTAATCTGCAAACAGCTCCCCCACAATGCACGTAAGAGAGTAAAGTTCGAAGAAGATGGGAGCCCTCTTGGAGTTTGCTCTCCCCCCAGGCAGACCAAGGAGGACTCAGTCCTCCATGCACTTAGGGCTGAGCACAGCACAAAGGAGCTCAGAGCACATCCACTGCACTATGTGGCAACAGGGAGCAGCTCCTGAGCCAGATGGTGAAGGGAAAAGCAGCTGCTGCACAGAGAGCAGCTATTTTCTTTTCCAGCACATGGCTTTCCTCAGCCGTTCCTCACCTGCCACGCTTGCAGCACCCAGGCTCCTCGTGATGAGTCCTGTCACTTCTTTAACATCAAAGGCAGCACCACGTGCTCCGATCCTGCTGGAGCAGTGGGATCAGCACCTGCCTTGAGCCTGGAGACCGGCAGATCTGCCGCAGCATCAGTCCCCTCTGCTTGTGCACGGTGTCACTGGAGGGAAAAAAAAATGGAGCATCTGGGGACAACATGAGTTATGCCTGTCTGCCTCTCGCTCCTGCAGCAGCCCTGGGGTTTGGGGTGCTGCAGCCACTCTCCTGGATGGGCCACCTCCACAGAAGCCACAGCAAGGGACTGAGCATCTCCTGTGTCGCAGCTTTTCTGCCACACTGGGCAAAGAACGATTGTGCCAGGGTTCCAGTGACCAGTTCACCCAGTGTGTGCATAGCAGCTTCAGGAGAGAGCTCACGATCTGCCCAGGCTCAGCGTGCCTTCTTTAGAAAGTGCTGTCCATCACCTCTGTCTGAATGCTGCTTTCAGGGAGATGTACAGGGCAGGACACAAGAAAGGACAGTCCAGTTGCACCAAGTCAGGAGAAAGAGGGAAAAAAGAGGACAGAAGGGAGAGCTACAGTCTTTACTTCAGTCTGATAGGGGTTAAATAAGTCCCTTGAGCTAAATCAGGCATTTGGAAGAGCTGGACAGTGATGTGCTGACACACCTTGGCACAGTTTGACAGAGGATGGAGAAAAGCTCCCGCCGGGCTGTACAAAGGCTGCTCCCCATTATTTGCCCCAGCTCCTGGGCTTGGACTTGGTCTGACTCAGACAGGGCATGGGGTACATTGCCCACCCCTTGCACTGCAACACCCTCGTTCCCTGTTCTTTGGCCAGCATCCTTCTGCTCTAGAGTTTACGCCGGTGCAAGTCCGCAGAGCTGCGCTGACACCAGCGCCAGCATCCTGCCCTGCCTACAGCCCCACTGCACTACATTTTGCACACCCCAGACAAACCAATACAGCAACTGGAACCTGAGCTAGCTAAATGGCCAGGCTAGTTCTCCGGATTAATCATCCTTAGATACGTCGCATTAGACTGCCACAGCCTCCATGGCTGGTGAGGTATTCGCTGTCTCACCTCATTGGAAGTCAGGAAAATGGCGCAGCTGTGTGAGGTGTCCCATTACTTCAACAGTTTATACTGAACCTGAAGTACCTCACAGGGAGGCAGCCAAGAATTTGTCCTTCTGTTTCAATAGTCCTGCCCCTTATCACAGTGCAAGAGTCTGAAGCGTTAAAAAAAAAAATAAATCCTCTACAAAGACAGGAAAGTGTCCATTACTGCCCTATGAAAATTCCCTATTGCCAGTGGAGAAGCCCTGAATACATACATATAGTTTTTAAAGGTCCCCTTTGGCTATAAAACAGATTTTGCCCAGGGTTATGTTAGCAGCAGGAGACATGTCCAATTCCTTGCACAGATCTTCCATTCAGGGGATGCTTAGAGCTGGGGCGGAGGCAGAGGAGGTTAACTCCCTGCTAAATTCATCACACCACAGAAGCTGGAGGAGACAGGGCTGGAGCAGACAAAGCTCGGAGGATATTCAGTGCAGTGGCTGGATGTCCAGCACTGGGAGACAAATCTGGGTTATGGGAGAGGAGGGCCAGCCAGGCTGTGGGAATGCAGCTCTGAAGAGGTAAGCCCCTTCCCTGCACCAGGGCTCTCTGGGGACGCCGGCGCAGCAGAGGCTGGGAGACGCTGAGCTGAGCGCAGTCACCCAAATCCTTCTAATTTGCCTCAGTGCAGTTTGCCCTGCTCTGAGCCGGTGAGCTTGGGAGGGGAGAGCAGGGCCAGAGAGGAGCCTGCACTTGAGGTTTCCAGACCAAAGACGTTTGATGCAAACTTCAAACAAACACATCACCAGCACATCTGTCACGCGGTCTGCATTTCACCCACCAGGAGGAAAATTAATAAATCAATCAATCCCTACTTAAGAGAGGCTTCCAGAAACCTCACAAGAAACGACTTCAGTAGGGACCAAATGACAGAGCATCGAGCCCTCCCCTGGCCAGGGGCCACCCCATACAGGGAAACCCTTCAGAGCTGGTCCACAGCCAGCTCCCAGCCACAGTGGTGGCACAACCCTGCCCTGCCAGGGGCAGCGATATTCAGCCCTCTACAGCAGTGCTGTCAGAGGGCTAGTCTCCTTCACCTCTCTCCAGTCAGACTGCGAAGGCACAAAGCAGCCTTTCTGCTTGCTTAAATACATCTTCATCCCCTTCTCTTCCCCTCCCACTCCTCCCTGCTCTGCTACCCTCTGCCCCCTCCTCCCCCACCTCACACCACCTCTTTTCCTCCCCTCCCACTGAACCCTTCTTTGTGGCAGGTTCCACACAAATAACTATATTTTGTTGTACATTAAAGACAGAAGAACCAGAAAACGAGGACATGGGTCCTGCGCCAAAAGGAAGAAATAAAACCAACCTTCCTGCCCGTACAGGCAGAGCAGAGGAGCGCGCATGGCCACTAGCAGCAGGGCTTCCCCAACAAGTTACACTGTGTGAGAGCACAAAAGTTATATTATTGACTAAAAGCTGCGTTTACTTTTAGCACAAATGATAGCTGCTGCCAACCACATTTATCTTCCCACAAATCAGATGTTAATGACAGTATACTGAAGCATCCATCAGGGTGGTGACACTTGAATGCCTGGCATAGCCCCAGTGTCTGGCCCCTATTTAATGACCCCACAGCTACACCCTCTGGGCTTCACCCAAAGAAAAACCCTTCAGCTGAGCAGGGGGAGGAGAGACCAGCAGGAAGGTGCTACCACAACTGCACCCACATTTCTGTCCTTCAGAGAAATGGGACTGGCACAGGACTGATGGTGATGGACGAAGGTAGACTCTAGGCACAGGGCTGGGCAAGAACAGCAGGACTGCAGCAGAGTCAGACAGCATAATCTGGTTATGCCTTCAATGCAAATCAGAAAACTGAAGGGAGGCCGAGTAATCTGTTGCTACAAGGACCCAGGTCCTGCCTGATGCTGGTCAGATAATGTGTGCTGGAGAGGAGCATGGCAAAAAGCCTCAGCCCACCTCGTACAGGAGCATCTCCTTCAATCAGCTCCTCCTGCTGACCCACCAACCCTCGGACCCACCCAGGCTTTGACACTTCTGCATTTTACAGAGGTCCAGGCTACCCATCCCAGAGGTACCCCATGCCCTGGCTGGCAGGAAAGCAGGGGTCATAACCCATTGCACTTGCAAAGCACAGAGACACAACTGCCTGGGGCTGGAAGAGGGCACAGGAGCCTTCCAGGAGGCTGTGAAGGTGGTTATCAGGCAGCAAGCAACACATGCATGGGCATAGGGATGAATCAGGTGGAAAGGCTCCTGAGCCAACCACTGTTGTCCAGCCAGACCTGCTGCTTCCTTTTGGACTTCAGGATTTGGTTTCTGAACACTTTTAGCTGGGCTTCAGCAAGCCTTCCCACTACCTGTTTGGTTGTCCTCATTGGTTTTGATGCCTACATAGAGACTCCCCTCCCTAAGTCAAATTCCAGTTAGGTATTAGAGAAGGAACATGCTGAGCTCCCAGTGCTGAAATACATCACATGCAGTCCAGGCAGCTCGCAGAGAGCCTGGCACAAAGAGGCCATGCTCCTACACGTAGCCTGGGAACAGGTGGGAACGCCTCACCCGCGTACAGCATCCCTGGGACAGCCTTGCTGCACGGGAGGGGGCACAGTGATGGCAGAGGGGAAGGGGGGCAACAGAGGAGGACACAGAGGACCAAGCCCAGGACCCCTCCATACATGTTTTATGGTTGCTCCTGTGGCCCTGCTCCTGCCACAGGCCCTGAATGTCTACCGCTGCTCCTCTGTGCTCCTGCAGCTCTGTCCTTCCCATCTCTTCCCCTAAATCCTCCACATCTGGGCCTGAGCTAAACCCTTCTAGCCGCCTACACAACCCATTCCTGAGACAGGATCCAAATAATTTGCCCATCTGCTTTAAACCTGGTGCCAGACTGACCCTGGGTCAAGCACCCAAATCAAGGCTGTAAGATCACGACCCTTCCAGGCTGAAGGAGTTACCACTATACCCTGTATACACCAGGAAATCTTGGCTGCAGAACAATACTTGCCTTGCTGTCCTGTCTTTTAAATATGTGCTGTGCGTACGCTACCCATACGTCCATCACCGACACAATTATCTTTTAAGCATTTATGCCATTTGCTGCAGTCCTTCAAAATAAATCAAGCTGCAGTATCAACATCAAATCATAAGGGAAGATCGTTTTATACAGTGAAGCAGTGCTTTAAAATTGCTTATGGCTGCTGTATTAAAAAAATAATAAAAATAAAACCTACCCATAGTTCCAAAACTGTAATGACTTTGCCTTTAAAAATGAATTACATATTAAACAAAAATTATAGCCCCAGAGGGGATAATTGCAAAAATGTAACAAAATAAAATAAAATTAGGAAGAAGGAGGGAAATATACCTTCAGCTCTGTAAGTCAGAGCAGCTTTCCCATCCTGAACATGCAGCAGTGCTGAGGAGCAGCACGTTGGCACAGCTGTGTATTTTTCTTGCATTAACAACACCACTTTTGGTTAAATTAAGAAAAGTGACATTCAGAGCAAGGGTGCGCTGTGCCCCTGCCCAAGCAGCCGGGGAGGAGGAGTCCTGCCAGTGGCAACACGGTGCAGTCATTTCTCATCTGAGAGCCTATGGTGGTCCTGGGTGCCTTGAAGTCCCCAGCTGCCACCACTCACCCACATGCGAGAACCAGGGAGATGAGCACCCCAGGGCTGGGGAAGAGCCTGCCCTGGCACAGCAGCTCTCACGTGAGGCAATTTAGGACCACTAATATTATTTCTCTAATGATAAAGAATGATGCTGTTTGCTTCAATGATCAACTTCTCTGTTATTTCCCATCCCATAATATCTGGTTACATGTAGGGACACTCTGGGCAAAGAGATGGGCAATGATCCTTTTCTCATCCAACTCAACCAGAGTCCTTGGAGCTCATCTGGACACTTCAGACTTGCTTGTGGCCAGGGAAAGTCTGTCCTGGTGGCTCAGTCACTGCCCATGACCCTTTGTTCATTCTCTTTAGCCCGTGCTCTCCTGAGCATCGTTTTAAATCTTTGAGACCTCACAAGTGAGACTACCTCTTGGCTGTACATTTGGCCAGTATATCGCAAATGCGAGAAGGGTTTGCAGCCCCAGCACAAAAGAAAGATGTTCCACTCTTTGCACTAGACCTGCTGCACACCTCTTCCTCCTTTCTTTTCTCCCCCAGCAAAGTTCACTGATTAATTTTGCTGTGCAGGATACGATCATTACACTTGCACATTGCACTATAAAAGAGGAACCCAGTTTTGTACTGGAAACACTCTTAACCAGTTCCTCAAGGACTGGCACCTTGCACCAAACCTTTACTAATAGCCCCATAAGAGCTATTACAAGAAAATACAGGGAGGGGAGAGGAGGGTGTTGTTACAGCAACGTTCAGAGGAAGAGTTTGTGAAGATCCCAGGAAGGAGACTTTGGGGATTTGGGCCAAAGGAAGACGTTAAGATTATGCAAATGTTCCTTGTGGGTCTCCCAGGAGTCCCCGGCTTTGCATCCCAAATTCTTCCTGCTCCTCATTAGTCTATCTCTATCCCCTGCTCACCAAGCAAGCCAAAATGTCATCCTGTTGTCAAAAGCTACCACATATCACAGAGGAAACACGTTTGCTCCCTCATGCTCACTCTCTGGGCCAGAAAGACTGACCACACCTGTCCTTCTCAGTGATTATTTTAATTTCCCCAATTGACACCATTTGGCTTTTGGGGGGTTGTTTGTTCTCCATCGTCGCTTCCGCACAGCAGAAGGCTGTCAAAACCCTCTGGCAGACACACCGGCCTGGAGGCAAGGTGAGCACTGGAGTGAAGTCCTTCTGGAGGACAGACAGCTTCTGCCACCCCTAAACTCTGCAAGCAGAACAGGGAAGCCCAGGAAGCTGGGGGCAAAGGGGCTTTGGCACCTGAGCTACCCAGTAATTTCAGTTTAAAGGAGGGAGATAGCATAAAAGGGCTGTAAAGGCACCACCGTGATTTATGCACAGCCCCAGCCCTGAGCTGTGGTTACAACCCCGTGATCCATCCGGCTGCATTTATCACCAGGGCTCTCGCTAAACTCTGCTCCAGTTCTGGGAGGAGTTTCCCTGGAAAACAGTTTCCCTGTGCTTCTGGGATCACCACATCTCTCACTTTTAGGTTTCTTCTCTCTCTGCCTTTGTTTTGTTTTTAAATAAGCTTCAAACTCTTCGGAAGTCCTAATGTTTGCTCAGGCTCCCAGCCCTTCACACCTTCCATGCTGCCCTTCTCCTCAAGGGGCTTTCAGTCTGTCCCACTCTAAAAATAATTCAAGAGAAATTACAGAGGAGTTATACTCCATCTGTCTCTGAAAATGGTCTTTGTGCTCATATTACTTGCCAGTGACACTCCATCACCACAATTACCACTGCTATTTTATCTCTCTCTGCCTGTAACGCTGACGATGGAGCAGCAGACAGTGCTGGTGTTTAAGCTGAGTAAGTCACTTAAATACATTTATACCCCCAGATCACAACATACAGCATAAATCTAACCATCTATCATGCACCGACTTGATACGAATACTCACCATGATATCAGGCAAAGCAATCACAAGAAAAATGCAGGATGATTTGAGCTGCAGCTGCCTGCAAGACTTTGACAAGGGTATTAGATGAAAAAATTCAAAAAAGGGATGAAGCATCTCACCTAGACATGGCTTTTGCTGTGCTGACTCCGCAGGGAAAGCAGCAACTTGAAAAACTTCTTGGTAGATTTGCAGCTACGCTTGTAATATCCTAATCCAGCAAGGGATTGCCCGAGGCTCGGCATTGGAACTGGGTTCTTTTTGTGAGAAAATCAAAGAGGAAAAATGCTCGGGGCCAGGACACTCGGTATGGGGGACCTGGCTCAGGTGCTGGCTGTGAAGCATCTCCCAGCTGCCCTCCCCAGCTCTGCTCCACTGCCCGGTGTGTGCGCCAGGGCTGGGAGGCCTGTCCCCATCGCTGGCGTGCCAGGCAACGGCTAAAAACTGGGAGATGCTTGGATCCTGATGCAAAGATCCTGCACACCTTAAACGCTTCTCTGAGGGACTCTGCCATAGACCTGGCTGGGAAGAAATCCCCTTGTGCTTCTAGCTGCCTGTCTGAGACACGATGTGGATATCTATCCTGAGCAGGGTTGTTATGATGTGGTTAGTGTCGGCCCCATTCCTTGTAGCCTTCATCTGGAATGTGCTAGAGAAAAGTGAAATACCGTTACAGACCCCACCGTGTCTGGAGCCAGACGTACTCCGTGAAATCCACCTTCTACTGCAGCACCGTTGAACCGGAGGACAGCGGGGTGAGCAGGTTTCCCTGGGCACCCCGAGGGGCAGATAAAGCTCAGCAGAGCTCAAGTGCTTCGCAATGGCCAGGTGAACAACTTGGTGGCGATGGCATGTTGTGATCCTAGGCAAAAGCCATTCTCCAAGCAGGCAATTAACCCCATACCTTTATTCCTAATTCTCTTCTCTTCAGCCTCAGCATGAGCCCAGGGCAAGACCAGGGAAGATGCGAGCCATGGTCTGGAAGCCTTGCACGGTAACACACGTTGCCTTTCTCTGCCTTGCAAGTGCTTGGAGAAGAAAGGGATGAAGGTGCCACACACTCAAATTAGGGACAACGCTTCAGCCTCTCATCCACCCCGAGGATCTCTGCTCCCAAGACTTGCCTGCTCCCTGAGCAACACTTTGCCCACAGCATATTGCTGTATGGACTGTGCTTTAAATGGCAGCATTTCCTAGTGGAAACATCGTTCAGCAAACCAAGTCTTGTTGTTTTTCCAAGAGTCCAATAAAACCCATGGAAGGGTTGATGTTTTCCCCCTAGGATTTCCAATGGCTGGCTCTCCCATCAGGCGGCTGCCAAAGGCAGTTTCCCGAGGCCAGCTGGCCCGCGCTACCGCAGCCCTGGGGGAAGCCCTTCCCAGCCCTCCACTTCATGGTGTGTTTCATCAAACCCCGCCGGCTGCTCGACAAACCCAGCCTCTCCCGGCGGGCCGGGGGAAGAGGGGAGGAGAGGGGCACTCTGCAAAGGGGGCCCGCAGCCCTGCCCGGCTCACCCGGGGGGATTCGCCCACACATGCACCGGGCTGCGGGCAGAGGTGACGGGAGGGAACCGGGCAGGTTACAGTGTCACGAGAGCAGGAGAAAACTATTTTGTCTGATGCCAGGAGGCAGGGCTGTAACACAGACCCCAATACTGCTCTGTGCTGCGCTCAGGTGAATTTTAGCTCAATATTTGGTACTAAAAGTCTCAGGTTCCTATCCTCAACTCCAGCAAAGAACGCTCTGTGACCTGTCTTGCCCGTGGTGCTCACAGAGCACCAAAGGCAGCACGTGGCCACCGCCTCCTGCTTCTCTTCTTTCCTCACATTCAGCTTCAACGCAGGCAGTGCAGGTGCCTGGACGAAAGCAGAGGCCAGGCCCCGTGGTACAGCAGCAAGCACCACCGCTTTTCCCCCAGGCAGACCCCGGGCTGTTTGGATGCATCAGCTCAGGGGCTGGAGGCAACCAAGGACAAAGCAGGTACAGTCCCAGGACATGGGATGGTGATGGGGAAACCAGAGTTGCCAGCACATGGAATAAAAGCGAGTGAAGAAAGCAAGGCCCCGTCTGCAAAGCTTGATCAAAGCCCAGCAGAAACCTGCGCGCTGCCAGCAAAGGAAACAGCCGGGGGAGAGACGCCAGGCAGCAGAGGACTTGGGTAGTTTGCTGCCAGCTTGCACTAAAGCAGATAGGGAAAAAAAAAAAAAATCAGTTATCCCTCAGCCTGAAGTAAATTACAAGACGCATCCCTCAAGAGCACAAGGTGAAGCTCTTGATCAGACAAGCAATGCTGGCATGTAATTCCCCTTGATATCGCCTGATTTGAATTTTAGTGCTTGTGAAGGGTGCATGACTGACAGCTCTGGAAACCGCAGGCATCTGTTCCCCTGCAGAAGGAGCGGAGCGCACAGCCCCGGGCACGAGCATCCCCGTGCCGGCTCTGCTGCTGGCCGGAGCCGCAGGGAGCGGCTGCACACCTGGGGAAGGAGGACAGAGATCACCCCCTGCTCCGTCCAGCCCTTGCACACCCCACCAGCGCTGGGCACGCGGGGGCCAGGTGGTGCCTTGTGGGGACAGTCATCTGCCCTATATTAGACAGGCAAAAATCAGGTTTGCCACCAGAAATGTAAGATCTCCCAGGGTGATGAATCACATTCTTCTGACACCTCCCCACACCACAACAGCTGGGTGGGAGCTGCAGAGGTGGAAGGGAGCATGTGTTCAAACGTTGGCCCAGCACCAAAGAAGTAGTCTCTTGGACAACCATGTTCCCTTAGCACCTCCCCACTGCAGGATCCACCAGGGGGTCTACCAACAGCTAAATCCACCAGAAACACCACCACCACCAGAGCCCCCACACTCTTATAAAACAGAAGCACCTCATTTCTGAGGACAACCCCCAATGTATCCATCCAGGGCGTCAGGCTGCTTATCCTGTATTACTGACCACGGGACAGCAATTGGCCTGGGAATGTTTTGCATGCCATCAACATTCAATATCAATGGTAAAAGTCAGAGAAAGAAAAATAAAATAAAATCAGACTTGGATCCAGCACACACCATATTAAAATCAAATAAGGAATTGCGCCTGATTAGATGCAAATGGAAATATGCTAAACCCTCAGCTAATGTACTCAAGCAGAGATCTGTTGACTTTTATAACCAAAGTTCACTTAATTGCTCACTTCTTCCAGTTCATACACGTAGCTCTAACTCGTCTGCTTGCCACATATCAATTGAAACACTCCTTTCTGCAACAAGGACAACAATATCCACTCCAAAACCAAACCACAACAGAGGTCGCTTTAAGGAATTTGAAGGTAACTTTGGCAAGAAAAGCTGACTATTGAAGCTGCTCCAAATTCAGGACCGGTGCAAGTATCAGGACTTAGCAAATAGCTCACCACTAAGCAAATAAAGCAATGCAGGGCTGTTAAAGAAGGCTGGTCTGAGACATTTCAGGTCTGCCTGTCTTTTTCCTCTACAGCATCCGAATCAGCAAGGGACTTGGTAATTTCTGGAAGACTTGCGTACACTCAGTGGAAATAAAATGCCAGTGATGAGTTTTCCTAACCTGCCAAGAGGGAATACATCTGAACGATAACACAGAAATTGCAGGGGATGAGGTAGCTCAAACAGGGACTCGGAAGCGAGAACATTTATTACCCAGCAAGCGCCCAGAGTTTGCCCTGCTGTTCAGCCACGCCACATGCCTCTGCACATCCTTCATCAAAGGGGGCTGCAAAGAGGCACAGCTTTTGCAGAGCAAAACCGAGCAGTTCTGAGGATGTTCAAAAATTTGCAAGTTACCACCCTCCAGGTGAGATGCAGGTGTTTGCTCATAGCCTGCCCTGATTGCAAAGTAAAACAGGCTTATTTAAACTGCTGCTTCAGGCACCTTTTCATTTGAAGTGACAAAGATGGCTTAAGCAAACACATTTTACTCTGCAATTGGGGCCAGCTAAGAACATACCTGTGGTCGATTCCTGCAGCTCAGCTGCCACGGGGTAGCTTCTGGCATGATCACTTCTGATCACACGAATGTCAAAGCAGTCCTAGAAAATTGTGTTTCCCACAGGAGCTGGGCACAGCACTTGAATTTATTTATTTATTTATTTATTTATTTATTAAACAAAACATGTGTTTTTCATCCAGAAATACTCTGTGCTCAGGATAAAATTTCAGTGTGTTCCTAGGGAGGGGAGGCAGGAGCATATGTTGACCAGTTTATATTTTCTCTAGGGAAGAATGGTTAGTCACCTGCATTCCAGTGCTGATCCCAAAGACACCACTCCCTTACTACTTTTGCTTTTATCACCCTACAGCTCTCAATGAGGCTGAGCTATCAGTCATTTTGCCACTACACAAACGTACCTTGTTTCTACAGGGACACTCGGAAAATTAAGAGGGATCAACAAAAGTTGCAAATACATGCTTCACTTGAAGTGCATTCAAACCCCATGTAGAGATTCTCATTTCAGATTAAAATGGCTTTAAATTACTGCTTAGTCTTCTGCCAAGAAAGCCCTAAGCCCTGAGAAATGCTTCTTGCTGTGAAGAACTGTGAAGTTGAAATAGTCAAGACTGGCTGAAAGTGTAGTTGTTATATCCACTTCACACCTGGGCAGATTAAAGTGTCCACCATCAGAAAGGGAGGCTCCTGGCCACCTTGGAGGGAAACTCGGATCTGCCAAGATCCAGCCTGCAAAAATAACATCCTTCAAAACAACCTTTGCACCCTTTTTTCTCTCTGGATGTTAGGTAAGATGAAGAGCTCACCAAAAAAAAAAAAGAGAGAGAGAGCGAGAGAAAGAGGGAAAGAAAATACTGACAATATCTGCAAAATGACAAAGCATAGTAAAAATAATGAAAATGGCTGGTCTGGGATTCACAGAAAGGGAGCAAGACTGCCCTTAAAGCCAGCATAGGATGTGCAACCAGGAAATTCCCTGTTAGGAGAAAGCTCTGACCAGCCATGACAAGGTCAGCCTGGCCAGCCTGTCATCATCCCTGGAGGATGCAGTACCTCCTTGAAAACCATGATTCTCCTTGAAAGCACTCAGGTTATAAGACAAGAAGGATCCCAAACAAACAATCCGCAAATACACCCTCGTTAAGAAACAGTTCCACAATTTGCCCATGACTTAGAGATTTGGGTTCATTGTTGCCCTCTCAGAGGAGGCACTGCGGGAGAGATGAGCACTGCACAAGGCAGCAAGGCAGCAGAGAAACGAGGATCCGCAGCAGCAAGTAGAGCAAGGGCTATGGGGTGCACAAAGGCACTGAGAATACCAATTCCTCTTGAAAACCAAGTTAAAACCATCTCTGTGGAAGTGCCCCCCCCCCCCACTGCCAAAGCCTTGGCCGACAGCAGCCAACCTGCAGAAGGCCAGCACTAACGGTGTGCATCCCAGCCCTGTGACTAGATACAACAGCCTAAGAAACAGGCTGCTTCTAGCCAAGGTAGACCACAAGAGCAAAGCTTACCTTCACCTTCGTTTCAGAGCAATCTGCAGAGTTTAGCACTCGATTCCTCCCCTTCCATAATACCCCTTTTATTCTAAAAATCAATGCCTCTTCCCCTGCTGGGCTTGCTGCTTGTGGTCACTCACTACCCAGTCAGTGCCCAGTGGGACACCCACCTGTGCCCCGTGGGGACACCCACCTCCCGAGCTGCATCACGAGACAGCCACGGTGTAGCTCCTACCCTGGGGGTGGCCACATTACAGCACTTGCTCAATATTTGGAGACCCCTACTCAGCCTCTTCACGTCGGGGTGAACTGAGGGCAAGACCGCAGCTTCACCTCCAAACTGCCTTGCTCCTGCAGCTGCCTGCAAGGACCCGGGTGCTGAAGGCAGAGCAGGCCCCAAGAGAAAGCTCAGCACCCTGTGCTCACCAGCAGCGAGGCAGCAAAGGGCACGGGAGGATCTCAGCAGGTTTGGAGCCTGTTCCATCCCCAGAGCTGCATTCCCACAGCCTCACTCATACTGGCTTGTCTGGGTGGCTCTATACACCTGTGATGAGGTATATAAACCCACTGAGGTCAGCAGAGGGATAAAAAGTATATGGGTTCAATAAACCTACATAGGTGCTGCAATTCAGGGAGAAAGAAAGCGGGGAGCGGGCAGCTGCTTTGACCTCAGCCACGTGCAGCATGTCCTAGGGATCCTGCCCTGCTCCCTCACGCCCGTCCGTGCCACGGGCACAGCTTCACCTCCCCTTTGGAAAATGAGGCCCCTCAAGCAAGCCCACGGGATGAGCTCCTGGCATCTTTCTGTACGGTGAACAGCATAAGTAGCTGATCTGTGTGGGGCTGCTTAAAAAGCGCCCAAGTAGGGAACAGAAAGAGCATCAAAATCAAGCTCCTGCTTTTAGAAACACACTAAAAATACACTCTGCTAGAGAAGATGGCACAACAGCTAAACCACCTGCTAGGAAAATAATACTCAATTGCTAAAGTGCCTAAATACACATCTACATGATTTAGAGACTCTAATTTGGGTAAAGATCGTTGGGATGGGCCAACTTTCAGGCAGAGTCATTAACGCTTCAGAGATAGCAGGCGCTGGTTTTGCTGCTCCACTTCTCTTTTTGACTCTCCTGCTAACTTTACCCTCTGGTAACCTCACATAAGCAATAGGGAATAAGTCAAGTACCTGTTGCTCTCTGCTTTTTCTTGCAATTTCTTTAGGGCACAACAGTTTCACCCTCACGCAAGGATATGAAACAGCAGCCTGAGACCTGGCCCTGTGGACTCGCACAATTACTGGCAACCCACCTGCAGGCAGTGCTCCGGGACAGGCAGCTGAGCACCTCTGTAGCAGTTCCTTGTCCACAGGATCTGCGAGGAAAACCTTTCCGCTTGTTCACCTGGGCTTTCAACAGCCACAGCCCCCTTTCCTGTGCAATCCGTTCCTCTCCATCCTGTGGCAGCTTGCTCTTTGGAAGTACTTCGAAGATGGCACTAAAGCTGTTGTTTGTTACATCCTGCTGTCGGGGTGCAGCAAGAGCCAGCTGCTCCCTAAAGGACAGGAAACCACCAGAAACTCGCCTGCAGGGCTGAGCCTCAGGGCCCAGCGCCGGCCGCTCCACGCACAGCAAAGCCTCTGATGTGTGGTGCTGGTAGAAGCCTGTGGGTGCCAGGTACTCAGCCTTTCCTTCTGCCTCCCCAGCCTGCCCTGGAGTTTGTAGCTCTCAACACAACAAAGCCTGAGCTGCGACCCGTTTTTCACTGCTATTGACTCGAAGGGTTCCCAGATTTACGGCGGCAGGACACGTTACTGGGTGTGTAGTGTGTGCTCCTGCTGCTCTGAATTCACAAAGCCAGTGTAAATTAAGGACTGAATTCTTGTGCCATGTCTTTGGTAGCTGACAGGTGATCCCAGAAGGGTCACGCTCCTGCCTTTGAACTTGATAGTTCAGTGTACAGCGTCTTGTTTGTGTCCTGCTTGTACAATACGCTGAATACAGACCTGCCAGACAAGATCAGAGCTTAAGTTAGATGTGAAGTTACTTAAAATATTATCTACATATTGCAAGAACTCTGAAAATGAACAATATTACATACTTTGCTCACTGAAAAAGACTCCCGGCTAGATTTACTGTGCAAGCTACTACAGCTCCAATCCGAACCAATTAAACTGAAGAAAGATTTCTTCTAACTTAAGTGCCATGGATCATAGCCCTTCGCCTCCATCTTTTCACATATCTTTACAGGAACAAGAAGTTAAAGATATGCTTGCTACTTCTAAGCTTACAACTTGCACAGACTGGAATTCGGTTAACATTATTCTGCAACAAAACTTGGAGAAGCACTTCAGAGCTGCTGCTCACAATGCAGAAGCGACTGAACAAATGATACTCTCATTAACGCTCTGCCTTTCCCTGCTGTGCAAGCCAAATCCTTGAACACTAAAAGCACCTCAGCATCAGCTGGGTTCACAGACATCCAGAGCAATTTTTCAAGCTCCCTGACTTTTATAGACTGGGGGGGAAGGGATTTGGTGTGCTTTAATCCATTCTATTATATGAACTCAGAAATGGTTTTCACTCTCTAGCACTGTAAATTAAGCTGGCTGCAGTTATTCTATTCCTGATTATGCTGAAAGTTACTGGCAATAATTTGATGACTATATTTTCTTGCCCTTTTTTTTTTCTTCTTTTCCAAATTAACCTGTGAATTCAGTTTCCCTGGTAGTAAGTAAATAATGCAATAAAACTGGAAATAGTAGCCAACACATTCACATCTGGATGCCTGAAATTGTGGATGAACACAGTAAAAGCTCCTGTACTTTGTAGATGGAATTTACTGTATTCACTCCCCAGCCCTTCAGACTGAAAGAACATGTTGTACGAGAAAATCACAATTTTTTGCACTCCTCTATATTTTTTTAATCTAGAAGACTAATCCCATTTTAGACATGAGTGAATTCACCTTTGCAAGTCATTAGACAAATACTATCCCACCCATTTCAGAGACTGGAAAACTCAGGTCAAGAATCATTTAGGGATCGAGCTTTTTACCCTAAAAATAGTCCAATCTGTGCAATGCAAGCTACTATTAAGTACTTCTGAAGATGGAAAGATGTTTAGCTCTTTGGATCTAAAGATCTGTTTTATTAGCGTATTCATAAAAATATATGCAATTAGGGAACAGATTCCATCTGCTTGGCTCCCCTTCCTTTGCTCCGACCACTGTAACACCTTGTCTCCTAAACCCTGGTAACAAACAGAGGGAAAGATGTACACAGACCTGGATTACCTCCGGCTAAGTTAGGGGGTATGCTGTACAGTTCAGAGTGTAATAAGTTGCTTCTCTACAGTGTAATGGTATTCTGGGAGTCTAACTGTGCCTCTCTCATTCATGTGAATTAATAAATGTGACTTTGATGATTTATTTCAGTACAAATTACCTCCCAGTATCAGTAAGCATAGCAGAGACCAGCTCCAGGCTGGATACTCAGGACCTTAACAAATACCAGCTTTTAAAAGCTTCAGAAAAACCTACTTGGGATCCCATCAAACTCAAGTGCCCATGTCAGTTGTTCTCAATTATTCTAACTATAAGGACATGTCAGGTACACAAAAGACACAATTCAGACAGCATGACTGCCCTAAAATGATAACTTTAGCATAATGCACTTGACAGTGAAAAAGCAATAATAGCTATTTTGAGAACAAAAGAAAAATACAATGGATCTGATGACTAAGTGTTCTGGTCCCCAATGTAAAAGCAAAGTAGATCCCTGTCGTATTTAACTTGATTCCTTTGAATTAAACACTTCCATTAAAAGTTTCCCACAGTAGCTTTAATATTTAATTATGTATTCCACCAAAGGAAAGAACAAAATCTTTGCAAAGGGTTTTTTTGTGCATGTGAAATATTTATCAGCATATCTCTTTGGACAAGTATTTTTATCCCCCAGGCTGGGAAAAAGCTTCCATGTACAAATCAGTTTCAAAACATTTTATTTTACAGCTTGAAAGTTTTCTATACTTCAGCACCTCATGCCGTGACTTTGTTATTTCACTTGTTAATGAATGGTAATTAAATCTCTTTTGGCTGAAAAGGTTGGAAGGCTCCTGCTGTATTACAAAAACAATTTCTGAAAGTTACAAAAATGCCCAAGTGTCTAGAAATTAAAGAGTAAAGTTTGCCATGTTTTGAGTCCAAGTTTGAATCGCTTGGAAGGATTTATGTGGGAGAACAGCATGTCCCAGTCAGTGTGTACAGTCTCCCCAGTTGAACAGACATAATTATGTCACTTTCTGTCTACCAGAGTAAACAGAATTGTGTTCTTAATAATGTACATCGTGGCCACAAACTTCCTTCATCTTACTAACAGCTGTAGCAAACACTGCATAAACCCTATTATATACTACCTGCACAAAGAACTGCTACATGTGTACATCTAAGTAAAGACTTGTTAATTTTGCATTTGCTCAGTAGGGCTTGAAACATCAGCCTATTAATTTTTCCTCTTTTCTGTTTTCTCATTTCTGTCAGGTGCTTTGAGTCACAAGATAAATGGAGTGAGTGCTTACAACAGAGGTAGATAAAGGGGTAATAACTACATATTAAGGCATTTTGTGGTGTTACAGTGCTAAATAGAGACACAGTACTGAAGAAGAAATATCTGCATGGTCTCCACTATTCAGTTACCAGTGCAGGCTTCTGCTGGCATCATATGGGCAGATTTGGTCCACAGTTTGTAAACCAAAACTATGTTAATTCTACTATAAAATGCCTTTTCCTGAAGGCAATACAGTGATATCAGAGGGAAAGTTGATTTTGAATTTCTTTTAAAATTACAGTTTCTCAAAAAACATGGGAACGGGAATGTGACAAGATGAGTCCATTCCTAAGCTGTAACTTTGGGAAGGGGTCTGCTGAGAGCAAAGCCCCCTCCGGTGAAGCGAGGAACATCAGACTTGTGCCGTGGAAACTCAGGCTCCATGTCAGTCAAGAATCGCTCCTTCTCCCTTTAAATAGAAACAAAGAAAGGGAAAATACATATTTCATTCTGCAGCCCAGTGATGTTTACAAACTAAGGAAATCTGTGTCCTCCAAAGTTTCTTTAATGCAACCACATATCAAGAGATCATTAAAAAATTGTTGATTAAAGCCTGTTAGGCTAAACCACCAAGACTAGGTGTCTGTTTGGATCTAATTACAAGCCTACTGATGGTTTTTGGAATTATTAAAAATTAGAAATAAATGAGCTCTCTTCATGCTACTCCCCAAAATGGTCAGAGCACCTCATTAGCGCAAGTTTGTACATGAGCTCCATGACTTCAGATTTCTAATCACCATCCCATGCTAGCAAGTATATGCCTGTTTTTAAACAAACAGCTACATTCATCAAAGGCGCAATGGGGAGATATTTTTTCTTTGTTGAATTTTAATGAATAAATAGTCTTATCTGTCTTCACATTTTAACAAAGTTCTAGTGATAATTACCCTGCCTGTGACATTTGCAGAAAACTACCAGTGTGCTGTGGGTGCACTGATAGCCCCAGGAAGTTGCTCCATCTGGGGATCCAGGAGGGCTTGAATTTGATGGCCTTAAGAGGATGGAACAAGCGTTAGCTGGTTCCACTCCTATGAGGTTGGGAGGGTAAGCACAGCAGAACAAATACGAAAGGCAGTATTTCAAACTCGCTGTGATATACCTGGAGGTTTCAGAGAAAGGTCCTGAGATATTTAAAATTAACCAAGTGGAGCTTTACAAAGTACTAGTTTATCATAACAGCAGAGGTCTCAAGGCTTTCAAAGAAGGTCACTGCCATCACTTTTATTTTACAGTCATTGAGACCAAGACACAAACGTGAGTGCAACCAAGGTTTTGCAAAATCTAGCCTTGTCATATTAGTAACCTTTCTCAGTCCCCAGTAAGGGAAAAGAAAACACTTCCTGGAATTAATACTTTTCTCTTTGTCCCTAAATAACTGTGTCAGGAGAGAAGGAAGTTCAGAGAAACCCTGTAGGATGACTAGTTATGCTTCCGTTTCCAAATTCAACCCATATGGAGGGGGAAGAATAGGCAAAAGATGGCACAGATTAACTTAACCGTGAAAACCACTTATAACTGTTTTTAATTGTATCAGTGTAGCACTAACGGATGTGCCAGCTGATAGAACTAAAAACTAACATGCCATATTTAGATGGCTCATCCTATCTCACTATTGGGCTTCCAACTTTGGGGAGAGAAAATGATCCAGAGTCCGTGCTCATTCTTTCTTCATGCTCCCATGGAGACAGCCAACAGATGTGCTCATCAGTATGGAAAATTCTATGCAGCCGAATACTGTAATATATTATGCAGAATTAATGTGCAAGCAGCCACGTGCAAAAGCTCCCAGTTACTACTGACATCCTTCCGTGCAGTTATTTACATACACAGGACTGCAGGATCAGGTCTCTGGTGTGGATTTAAGCTTCATATTTTCTCACCAATCCTTATCAACAACAAACCGGAACCCTAGTGCTAGAAGCAACTAGGAAAGGTAGGGAAGCAGAAAGGGCGCAAGAAGCAGAAGGAGAGAATGGGAAGAGTGAGAAAAAGAAAGCCTAAGACATCTGGGAAAGACAACATTCAGAATCAGAGAGCAGAAAAAGAGGATTTCAAATTCACAACCAAAATCTTAAACATTGGATTTTCAGCTTGAACACAAAACAAAGCTAAATTCCTGTTGTCACTTATTATATTCCTTCAGCATCCCATGGAAGGCTGCATTAGTTCAGTATCAAGACTTTAAATCATAAACCAGAACTGTCTTGTGCAAATCAATAAAAGCTTTAGATGATACCTTTATGTGAGGTTATCTGAGAGTATTAATTCTCTTTCATACCAGGGTAGTCAATAATGCTCCTAATGCTATTGTTCTGACAGGATCCTCTTTTTATTAGCAAAACCAGCCACATTTATTTCAGACATGAAGTTAACATTAGCCAGCATGATAGAGATCAAGTCAGCAGTTTTGTGTCAGCTGGGATTTAGAGCAACCTGAGATGGTACGAATCAAATGGCCCTGGCTCTTTGGCTAGCATCCACCCACCGGGCAGTGCCTGTCCAGCCCAGTCTGAGGCAGGAGCAATGTGGAATGCCTGTATGTCAGGGGTGAAGGACTCCTTGGGGAAGGATTTGGCTGCACAACAGGCTCTCTCTATTGCAGAAAGCAAAAGACGTCTCGCCCAACTGGCAGTTTGGAGAAGGAAGGCAGCACAACAAAGTTGTTTCCTTTGCACTGCTGCTGGGCAACACAAAGCACAGTCTAGAGATTACAGAAGCTGCTGTTATCCAGAACTGAAATGCCCAGTTATGCCTTGGGGTGTGCATAACCTTCCAAGCAGGATGTAGTCCAACAGGTTTGGGGAACAAAACAATGAGGGCCAGAGGAGAGCAAAGCCCAGCACCTGGCCACCTCTCAGCTGCCACAAAGACAAGAGAAGTGCAAGTCAGGGCTGACAGCACAGTGCTGGTAGCTTCTGAGCCTGAGGTGGGAGCAATGAGATACTAGCATGCTGCAGAAGCATCACTAACAGCATCTGAATGTATTTCCAAAACACAGCTGTCACAAAGACACCATGCTCATCGGACTACAGCCATGCCTGTGCACAAGAACAACAACCTGACAAGCTGCACTAATGGCACATATCTATCCTGAACCTATAAACAGGGTAATGAGTCCAGCACTAATTGACCTGCAACACAAAATTCCATTCACTGTGTATGATTAACAGACCCAAGTTCAGTTACCATCACCTCGCACAATATTTTTGTTTTACTTTAAAGCAGTTATGCCCCTAACAAGTTGTGTTTTTTCAATAGTTATGACAGGAATTAATTCTAGGTACGATATAACAACAAAACATGGGTGAATTTCTTCTCATCTGTTGAACAGAAAGGAACATGATGCCAGGGTCCAAAATGGAAACATTAAAACTATTGTGAAGAGGATACTTAGCTGCTGGAAATGGATTATCAGGCATTATGGTAGCCTCACATATTGATCCTAAAGCTCCGGGAAGGCCATTAGCACTGCTCAATTGTTGCTAATTCCAAACATTAAGGTAACATTATGCAATTTGCAGATGGACAAAAGTCACTGTTTATCACTGACTATTTTGCTAATTTAGTCATCAAAACTGTTTGCTGGCTGAAATATGATTAAGGAAGAAATAGATACAGGCAGCTTTGAATTATATTCAGCAATGTAGAGAACTGTTGGCTTTGGTGTGTGAAGAAGGGACAGGCTGAGGATGGAAAGGGGCGGAAAGACAAAAGGCATACACAGAAAATCTTCGTAACAGATCATGTCATCTGACTGCAGAAATCTAAGAAACTTGTCTTTAAAAGGAAAGTTCAATAATTCCATTTTCAGAAGTG
This sequence comes from Mycteria americana, assembly GCF_035582795.1. Lineage (NCBI taxonomy): Eukaryota > Metazoa > Chordata > Aves > Ciconiiformes > Ciconiidae > Mycteria > Mycteria americana. The sequence goes on from NC_134370.1 coordinate 14,298,255, forward strand.
ACTAATAGTTTTGGTGTCCCAGCTTGAAGATTCATTATCAGAATAGTCTAGTTTCTCAGCCTCTGCAAATTAGGTCACTTTAATGGGCCAGGAATTGGGCAACTAAGATCCTAGCCATTTTCTTTTAATCACGAGGAGCAGCTGAGTGCTCAGTTGTGGACTGAGAGTAGCAGGGAGGTGTCACCAAACTGCTACTGGTTAAGGAGAGACAACTACCTACAGGAAAGTTCTTCGGCTCTGCCATCAAAAGGGTAAGATATCTGACAAAGCCAGACTCTGAGCATTGCTCACTTTCCTCCATCTGGATGTAGGAAGGGAACAAGAAGCGGATGGGGAATGCTCTTCTCTGCAACCATTGACAATGATATCTGCCGCCAGAAGGGGATAGTCATCAGTCACAACTACCACATTTTGGAAACAACAACAACAACATTGTTCTTACACCACGATTATGTAGTTGCCACGTGAAGAAAGGTTGTCCCCCATATAAGATGCTTTTTCATTATAATTATAACTTGTAAAATGCATTGAGGTCCTCATAATGCTTGAGGATCTCTCATTTGATGTGAGAGACCAGACACTAAGCTATGTCCTTTGGGCACCATCTCATTGCTATGAATAATTTAACTGCACTGCAGAACATGTCAGCAACATCTCTGCTGGATGTTCTTGTCCTGGCCATAGATCATGGAAAATCTAGACCAGACTGAAGTAATATGAAGGATAACATTCAGGAAAATTAGGCAACAATATTATATCACCTCAGTCAAATTTGACCACTTTCTGACCAAAAGGCTAAAGCAGGATCTAAAAAAAATCTAGTTTATGCAGAAAGTTGTGTAGACAAAACTGTTATTTTCGTATACTTGGCCTGTTGTTCCTTGCGTTTCTGAGCCAGATATTTCTTTTTCACATTCAGAAGCTCGTTGGCAAGTCTTTCAATTTCATATTTGTATTCTTGGCTCTGTGATTCATACATATTCAATTCTGAGGACAAAACCTAACAAACAAAAGGCAAAAACCAGAAACAGGAGATGTTAGCTTCATTTACACATAAGTTAGTACTTTTACAAGCACTTTTTCCCTTCACACTTGATGATATAAGACATCACCATTTTCCACCACATCTCATTTTCTGTCATGATGTTCCATTTGATCACCTCTGCTCACCTAAGGACAATTTACAAAATTAAGGCTATGCCATTTAACCTCAATAAAACATGTAAAATATGCCCCAAGCATTATGGGAATGGTGTTAATACATACATTAGCTCTTAATGTTCTGGGACACAAATCTGGGTGAAAACCCAAAATGAAGGTCTTAAAAAATAATAAAGAAGGGATTTATTTAATAATAATGGGTTTTATTCCCAGGGATCCATTTTGTTACATGAAGTAATTAAATCCACACAGGCAAAGTAGTACCAGGCAGTATAAACATGAATACAATGCTGCTTTTATGCGAACCAGTAAACTTTAAAAAAAGTAGGAGCATGCATAGTGTGTTTTCCTTCTTTAAGAAAGAGAATAGCTTGACCTGGCACCACAAAATGGCGCATAAGCCAGTACGCTACAGCATACTGTGCCTGAAACACACAGTAGCAATTGACTTCATTAAGGACAAATGGGAACTGTATGGAAAACTTCAAATCACATTCAGTTTAGCTAAACTTTGGCTTCTATTTTACATTTTCTACGTTGTTTTTCTTCTCTGTGGAAAGCTAAGATTTGCATAACAGCCTCTTTGTTTCCTAAGGGCCCATCTGCTCCTGCATTTTTTTCCTCATGGTTAGTATAGACGTGATTATGATGCAGTGAACAGGAGATGATGACTTCAACAGAGAGAGGAGCTGCAGAAGTAGATGAACTCCTGGGGAGACTGATCTTTCATGCAGGCAAGAACAAGGGAAGATCAGCTTATTCTATCAAAGAATCACTTTTTAATATCATGCTTTCAAAGTTTCCCACAAGATTCCTTCAGAGCCACGAAATCCTCCCTTCTAGTGACAAGGGGTTAGGACAGGTTACTGTCATCCCTATAAAAGTTGCAAGTCTAATATACGTGTACACATTGCAAGAGAAATAACAAGAATTTAAGACTGGATTCTCAATATATTCCCACTAGTTTGTTAAAAAGAAAATGAAATGGCTTTGACTTGCTTATTAACGATCTTAACAGTTCAAGAAAAGGGACGGAGAATAAGCTTAATGGAAAACTGCTGGTGTCCCAGAATGCCCATGCACAAAAAGCATTTACAGCATTGTGCTGCACACTCATATTCTAATAAGACTTTTCCTCCATTTTAATGAAACAAACTAGCATAATGTAAAAAAAAAGCTCTTCTACTGCTATTGGTTCTCCCTTGGGGAGATGCAGTATTAATCTTATTTTCCTGATCTAATATACTAAGGCATGCACACCGATCATTGAAAATCTTCCTGAAGCCTCAGTCCCCAGGATCACTGGTGAAGTCGTTCTGCAACCCTGGCAGCCCCTCAGCCAGAGATAAAGGGCATCCCTTACTTTCAGCTGTTTAGTCTTCTCTCGGAGAGTGTGCCTGTAGAGCTGCAACTGTTCTGCGGCTTCAGGCCCAGGCTGCCGGGCCAAGACATGCTTCAATTCCACATACAGTTTCTCCTTTTCCTAAGAAAAAGACAAGAGGAAGAGCTCTTATAAAACTAATATAGCAGCAGCACAACCTGTGATGAAATCAACCTCAACGAAAAATGCAACTCAATCAGGAAGATATTTGCAGAAACAAATCTGCCTGTCTGTCAGTCTTTCCTCACTAGCCATAAGGTATTTAAAGTTGTTGTGATAGCAGTGGGAGAGCTCATTAAGAGAAACATCCAGCTACGTCGAGCCACGAATGAAATACTCTTAAACACTGTCATCAGTGAGCATGCTCGACCACAGAGAACATAAAACAGTCACTGGAAAAGTATCCAGGGGTGGGAAATTAATTACTAGTAACTGTGGTTATTGCAATCTTTCTTCTTATGAGCCACATTGCCTTACATTAAGCATCATAGCTTCACGCAACAGGATGTGAGCTGGCTATAGAAACGTCAGGGAAGGACTGTACAAAAGAATAACTTCTTCTTCCAAAGAAAATCCTGCAAAGCACATGTACACTCACACACACACACCATAGACATATATATATATAACCTTTCACTTTAACAGCAGGGGCACTGAGAAAGGAAAATAAAGTATAAACAGCAACAACTCTGACTAGCACAATAACCACCAAGTAATTTCTCTTTGCCATGTGTCTCCTCTTCCTTCATGTTGGAACATTATACTTGTGGGAATTGGATATAGCCATGCCCAAACCGAAACCACACCATGGACCCACTTACAGATTTCTGTACTGAAAGGTTGTTTTCTACTGTGTTTTGAGGATGTACTAGTTTCTAGCCTGAGGAATAAAGCACTGAACAAAGCCACCTTCATAGCACATTACAATATTTTTCATATCTACCCTGTCAGACTAAGATTGTTATTATTTAACATTATTTAGCAAGATTGCATCCTTGTCTGGTACCTGGAGAGCTGGAATTAAAAAGGAGGGTTATTTGACTGGAAGTCAGACTAGCAGACAAAAGATTTAACTGAAGAAGACAAAAATGCCAAGTAGGAGGTAGGATAGGTGATTATTTACACTGGCTTCGACAAAATTCCTTTTTACTGTCTTTTTCATAAGCTCTGTCTACAACTCTTACTACAGAATTCTTCCGTCAGTGTGGGAAACGGTGCCATCACATCACCTAGAATTGCTAGATTTGACCTTGCTTAGTGGTTGAGCCGGGAGTTTCAAAAGTGGCTTGTTATTTTGAAGATGTAAAATTCTACGTGTCCAGTCTTCAAGAGCATAAGGAGTCTGGAGTTTTTAGACCTCAGTGTTTTCTGAAAACCATGCACTATAATGGTCACAAGTTGGAACCCAAAAATGGAAGCACTTCAAATCATAAATTACTTTTGCAAGTATTGCCCTTAAAATCTCAATATTTCTGAGGAAGAGTTCCTTATAAATTAAGTTGCTCACAGTTTATCCCTGGAAAAATCAGAACCTCCTGAGACTCAGACTGAAGTTTGCATAGTGGCAAAAATTAAATTGATAATTCATTCTCAGTAGAGAGTTGTTATGTCACTACAAGTGGCTTCTACTACCACCTTTTCTTCCTGAGGAAGCAAGATTTTACTGCAAGTTAAAAACAACAGCAAAAGAAAAATCTGCCTTGTCAAAATCTGGCCGGTCAGTATTAACATTCCACCCCTGAATGTACCACAGTTTTGTATTTTGAAAGAGTGTAACTGTAATTTGGATAAATATGGAGCAGTTGATGGATTGAAGGTCTTACGTGCAATTGTTTTCCAATTTATTTCTCTCCTAACCCTCTACAAGGGCCAACCAAGCTCTTCAAACATTGTGCAATGGTGTGTATAATAACCCCATTTAGAGACAAAGCGTGCAATTCTATTATAAGGAGAATCTATCTTATGCAACAGAGACTCGTTAGCTGTCCGATGTATATTGTCTCCATAATCCAACAGAGGCAGAACCAGCTGTCTTATAATGCATATCTTGTCCTTCCTTGCGAGGCGCTGTCCATCTCTTTTACATCTAGTAAATTAATTTGTCACTGGGTTAGAAGCACCATATGTCACCAAAACGTTAAAAGAAAATCCTGGTTACTTCTTTCCTCATCAGCAAAAGTTTATATTCACAGGTTGGCATTTCTGTAATTTCTGACATTTTACCCCAGGATGCCAAAAAAAAAAAAAAAAAAAAATCAATTAATTTAAATTAATTTTAAAACAGCAACCACCAGAGTAAATCGAGGTCAGTCACAAGGTACATGTGATACTACCACCAAAAATGCATTGCTTATAGCAGGTACTTTTATCTCTACACAAAACAAATCAGGAATGCCCAGGGGAAAAAAGGGACAAATAATAAAGAATAGCACAAAATAATAAAGAAAAATTTTGGCTTCTACAATACTCTAGCTGTATTCAAAGGACAGACAAGCTGTGCAATATGTATTACATGCAGATATCTTATAAATAGCCAGCTATCAGATACAGCATAGAACATATAGAAAGACCTGCAGGGTTGTCTGATGTGTGAGTTGCAGCCAAAGTAGCTTTCAGTTCTAGTGCATAAATTAATACCCACAGAAGGTGGATCTATGTTGCTTTTTTGTTTTGGAAGCAAGTAAAATGCATGTGCATTCCTTAAAATGTCTGAGAACCCAACGGGGCTGGATGGAGAGAAGGTATCCTGACACTGACAAGAAAATCATAAGTCAGCAATGATGACCTGTGGTGTAGCAGGTAATCCGGAAAAAAGAGGGCAAGCTGATCTGTTTGGTGCCTATTGGAAGTCAGTTAACACTATTTTGTCCAAAGTAGAAGTCAGTAAACTCCATTTATTTCTGTTGGGGGCTGCACAGGTTATTTTGGAGAAAGAGCTACCTGAAATCCTACCCCCACTGAGCAGGAATAAGTCAATTCATTATAGCATGTGTAAGATGGGTTTCTTTGGCTTGTCCTAAACTGCCTCCCCTCACACTCCGTCCTCATGCCAGGGCACAATCACAACGTACATCTTGTCAGCGTTACATGTTCTTGAGATGAAAAGAATTTAAAATCACAAACACTCTGCGAGGCACTACTCTTCTTCTTGAGGAGGTAAAGGAAGATCCATCAGATCTCTCTGTAACTCCACGCTGTTAAGCCTTCACTGGTAAGAGTAATGTACATGTCTTCAGATCAGGCCTAGGCCAGTACCAAAGCTTTTTATGTGATCCTTCCCATGGCAAAATTCCCATGGAATTCAGCAGGTGTTTGGCTGTAGGACTGAGCCCATAATGTCAACCAGCTTCATTGGTTTACAGCATAAACTAAGCCAAGCCAATGGTGGAGAGATGAGGGCACATTCATCTTGTGTATGTAGGGCACACTGGGAGACTCAGATTGAGGGTTACAGTCAAATTTCAGGCATTCCAAAGAGAATTTCAGTGCCTCTGTGACTACCTGCTGTAAAAACTGTGTAAATAAAACTCCACATTATTTTTAGAACAGCCTTTCCTGTCTTAGATTTATTTTCCAGGGGAGCGCCGAGGAGGCCACAGATCTGCCTTTAGGCTCGGCCATGACAATATGTTTCTGCATCCCTAAGTCTCTCACCTATTAATTCGGAGGTGGGGCGATTGTTGCTTTCCCCTAAATTTAACTAACTGCTGTCTCAGCCAGAATCTGGAGTTCTCCTGGCCTGCTTCCTCTACACCAAATTGAGAAAAAATAATTTTCTTCTGCAGAGGACTGGAGGTATTTGGAAAATTTCAATTGATTCTTCAGGACTCGGTGGTCGTGAGTTTGCTTGGTCTACAGCGGGAAGAATCACAATCCTACTTCAAAAGAAGCTATTGCTGCTGACCAGCACAGCCCAATTTGCTCGTTGTTCCCTGCCAGAGGGACCATCAGCCCCATCAGACACATTCCCAAAATGACACCCCGGCATTTCACTGCTTTGACAAGGAGTAGGAGGCAGTCAGCAATTCTGGGATAGACCAATGAACCTGGTATTAGCTCTAGAGATGAGACTCCATTTCATAACACCTTCTCCCTCACCACGACACTAGGAAACTCCCGAAATGACCCATCTTGTTAGTTAGCCCAGAGTATCATTCTGAGCCAGAGATGATGGATGACCGTACATTTAATGAAGATATATTCGCAGCAGAAATAGGCCATGAAGTCCCAGCTTCCTCATTTTTATCAGCTTGTCTTTCCAAGTAGATAATTCAACAAATTTAGCTGGCATAGCAGCACACCAACAGCCTTCTCCACCAAAAATCCTACTGTGTGCCAAAAGCTTTCTATCACACAAATTATTAAGAAAACCTACACACAAAGAATCCCAAACCCTTTGACTCAGAGTAAATTTCATTTATGTTAGCTCCTGTCTCCAGCAATTGAGCTAAAGGAAAAAACCCAACAAGATAAAGATGTAGAGCAAAAGTGTACAATGCAGTGTATGGTGGCAAACCCCAAAATATTTCACCTCGCTAAAAGTCTTTAGCTTAATTAGTAAGGTGGAGAAAGCAACACAGTACCTCTGTAAACACACTACAGTTCCTCATGGCTTTGGTGAGGAAAACAAGTCAGTCAACATGCCACGGGGTGTTTCTTGTTTATTGGCATTATAACCCAAATGTCAGTGCTATGCTCAACTCCAGAGCCATTTTGTTTATGATGCCATGCAGCAGCAGAGTATCCTTAAGGGGTTGTGATCCATTTTCAGAAGTGTTAAACAGGACACCGAAATCTGAATTAAATACATACATAGACATACATATCTAGTCATAGTCATTTTACCTGTATAAGCTGCACACTTTTTTGTGTGTATGTGTATACCTAATAGAGTAGCTGTTGGCTCAGGACATCTATGATTAAAAGTTTTATGAGGTGTAGAAAAAATTAGCATACAGTAACCTTCACGAATTTATAACAATAGAAGAAAGTTGCCTCCAGCACTGTGAGAAATGTGCAGTATAAACTTTCTCAATAAACACTTTTCAAAAGCTCCTGCTCTTTCTTGTCTATTCCACATCCATCAGCAAACACCTTTGCAAGCATGCAGCTCCCTAGAACAGTTTGTATTTTCATCATCATCTAGACCCTCCTTTAACTGTCCAATGTAAGGTTTTTTATTGGGCAAATTAATTCAGGTTTGAAACAGGGCACTGAAGTCCTTTCACAACATGGCAACACTAACGCTGTGAGACGCTTGGAGTTTTCTTCTTAAAACACTGACACCAACTTGAAGGAAAGGCTGGGATCATTTCCCTGTCTTTGGTGAAATTCGCACCACTCTAGATGGAGTTAAATTAAACCTGTCTTATGACTTATCCCTCCAGTTGATAATAATGCTTCTCAAGAGCAAATCTGTTTCCTTTGGCACAGAGCAGACTGCACCAAATTGACTGGCATTTTCAAAACAGCTTAATGAGAGAGGAAAAAACACCTTGGAGCATCTTCTAAGGTCTTCACCCTTGACTCTTCTTTGTAACAGTAAGAGCTGAATGCTGCATTATTACCATCTTCCAGGAACAACAAAGTACAAACATTTCCACCTAAAGTGCAATTGCAGCTTATTATTATTATTATTGCTAGGTACTGGTACTATTGTATCTTTCTTAGGAAGCGTGTGGGAAAACAGGGGGTTTTTTCCAATGGACAAACAAATAGGTTATGTATCCTCCTCTCCTTTCAATTTCTGAACTCTGAGACACAAGGATAACAATCTATCAGAAGAAAATGGCATGGATGCCTCTTGCTGAAATAACAGCTGCAATTCCCTTTTTACTATTGACACTACACAAGAGTTTATAAAATCATTAATCAGAGTAGCTCATTTAATCACACTGTTTATACTTTACATTGCAGAAGATGATCAATTAATTAACCCCTGTTCTTCTATATGTGCGAACAGGAACACACATACACACATATACACACAAAAGAAAAGTGAGCTGTTCCTTGAAGGTGAGAATTATTACCCTTGACATGGCGTGGATTGATGTAAATATTCCAGCTATTTCCACAGTGCCTGCAGCTTGACAGTCGGACTGAACAGAGCTCTAAACAAACCTTTGTTTCACATTCTAGTAGCGGCTTGTCTTAAAGTGTTCTGGATTCAGAACACTGGATTCAGATTCAGAGTTTGATACAAATCTTATCAACAAGGAATCTAAATGTTCTAAGCGAATAAGTCTGCAAAGCAAACAATGGGGAACCTTTTACTGGCTAATAATTACTATATAGAGGGTTTCAAGCCAAAAAAGAAGTCTCTTCTTCAAATGTAGACTATATTACTTTAAACCTCTGTATTTTTATGTCAGTGTAACAGCATGTATTTTAGCTATTCAATAGCCATTTAGATTTTTAAAATATCAGATGAATCAAAGGAGAATTATCACAGCTCTGCTGTTAATGATTAGCTGTTCCTGCAGGTGGAGGCTTGGGATGGGGATTCCCAGCAGACCCAGCTTCTGCTCTTGCTTCTGACTGATCTGACAGATGACCTCAAAGGGTCAGAGAAACTGCCGAGCTGCTTCTAGAAATACCTATCTGTGAGTTAGGCACCTACATCTCTTTAATCACCTGCTTGACTTAGATCCTTAGATTTCCCTGAAAGATGAGAGCACTTAGCTTCAAGTCCTTTGGTGTTCTGAATTGCTACCTCTAGACAGCTGTCTTAAAGTCAAGCCACCACTTAAATCTACAAATACCTGTCTTACAAGGCAGTAAAGCCTACATACATCTTTCTGACAGGATACCAGAGTTTCCCTGCATATGTCAAGTACCTCAGGGAAGAAAGAGTGGTCTCCTGTTACACTTTGGAACCTATTAAGAAATAACAGTGCATCTGAGAAACACACACCACACTTCTGAAATCATGAATGTTGTAATATATGGCTTCCTTCAGACTCACTGTAATTAGAGCTGACCCTCTGCCATCCTTCGAGGAGTTCTGTTTCAGCTCCCCCTGCCTGCTTCTTACAATTCAAAGAAACAGAAATAGGACTAAAGGAAGGGGAAAGAGAGCGAACCCTAATGTTCATGTAAAAACAACTGCTGTGCCCACGTGTGCCATCCCCTGTTTAAGATTACAGCTATATCTACCAAGACAGGCACAGGAAGATTTGAGCTCCGAGCCCAGAGGATGTGGAGCAACTGGCTGGCTGACAGACCCCAGCTGGCAGAGAGTCTCCCCGCGCAGGGTTCATGGCTCCTGTGCACTCGGCAGCTCGTGTCTGGCTGTCTTAGAGAGGAGAATGAGAAACGGGGTTCTTTCTACACCTGTTTGTGTCCTCGTGTGTCCAATTTTAAGCTACCTTTTTTTTAAAAAAAAACCCAACAATATAGTGGCTCTAACTGCCTGCCCCTAACTGCCCCAAAACAGCCTTAGCGGTGCTGCACCTCTCTGCATGTGTTTTCTCAATAACAGCACCATTCACACTCCTATAAGAATGAAAATAAGTGATCTGAAATAGATAAAAACTAGTCCATCCCTGTGGGATGTCTTTTTTTGTTGGGTGTTGCTGTTGTTGCAACTATCATGCAAAATAATAATCCATCACTGAATGGGATGCTGTAGATTGTCCATATCTCGCTGCTGAGGGAGGAGCAGAATACCCTTGCCTCAGTGGAAGAATGCTTGCCAAAGGGTACACCTGAATAATAAAGATTTGCAGCTGGCTCTGGGCCACCCTACGTAATATGGGTTTGTGAGTGTATTTCTACACTGCTGTTGCACTCCTCCGGTATTTTAACTTCTCTAGCAGCTTCTGGATGGCTGACAATCAGTATCGGATTGCTAACAGCACTGCAAAGTTTGTGCATTGCAATGTATTCAGTCAGCACAGCAAGTCATTTACTTTCCCTTAACAAGATAACTGGTTGATTAATATACTTTACCCTGGGGTGCGCAGCAGATTTATTTCCTTCCCTGATACATGCTGAATACAGGAATGAGGAGTAAACAAGTTTGTTTTCAGTTATTTGTTATTTACTGGAACAATTCCTGAACTTTTTACTCAAACTTTATTCTAGTGAACCATTGTTGAAGCTAATGGCAATTCTGACTGAGTCAGGACTTTAGGAATGGGCCATTTTACAAAGTATTTTAAGTCTAGTGACACAAGGTATCCATGCTCAGGATTTCTGGGTTCAAACCAGATGTCATGCATTTGAATAAAATACTTTGGTGATCACCGTTTCTGCTTTTCTGATGCAGATTACAGATAACAGTGATGTACCTTGGGTACTTTTATGGCCTCCTCCTTTCAGTACCTGAATGCTGTTAAATCTATAATGTACTTATGCCGAAGTACTGCTTCCAGCCAGTGCAGTGATCCTCTTCCCATTCTCATACAAAAGGGTCTGGACACAAAGAGTTGCTACATGAATTGCCAAAATTCACTAAAACTGCTGGAAGATACACAGAAATGAAACTCAGTCTCCAAAGCTCCCAGGACCACCATGCTGAGTAAGCCAATACATCTGCTCCTTGCTTTTCAGAAACACCAGGGCTAGACTACAGCAGAAGGTTAGAAGCATGGGAGAAAAGTCTCAACCATAAACCACAGTATACTTCAAGCCAACTATCTGTCTCATGCATGCTAAAATTCATGGACTGGGAGTACATGTATTAGAACGCAGGAAACAAATCTATACTTGACATTCATCTATCAAGGATTGTATTTGTGTAAGTAAATCAATCTTGCATGATGTGGAGGGATGGCATCTGATGACCCACTAGAGTTCTCTTTCAAGCTCAAGTAAATATATCAATTCTCCTAAAAAACTTTAAAAACAGGTTATGCATTCATGTACATTTGCCACCTATAAACCCTAAGAGATTTTTACTCTACCTGCAACTCCCTCATCTTTGTAAATGGCATCTGAATATTTCTGACTAAAACACCATTAGAGCACCTAAAAATGGTGCAGATCCCCAGAAGTTATTTTGACCTGTTTTCTTCTAATTTCTCAAATAAATTTGCACCTTGCTTCTGTCCAAACCATTTATTATGAGAAATCTGTTTTGTTTATGAGGGCAATGTAGTTCTGCAAAGATTCAGTAAAAGTTAAACTCTTCCACTAAGAAAATTCTTCACCAAAAACATTTTGTTTGATCACCAAGTAAGATGCTTTGCTTCCCATTTCCCAGTGGAAGAAATATTTGCACTATTTTTATTGGAAAATAATTTTCTTACTCTAAAGAGCAGCAGATTATCTTCACCTGATGAAATTAAAGTGATCAGCACCTTTCCTGCCTGTTTTTTCAAAACCCTGTTTAAACAAACAGACCCTAAACAAAAAAACCAAAAAGGCTATTTTTCTGGGAAGACTTGATTCTCTTCCATTTGAATTGCAACATATGTGGGAGGAGGGAAAGAATGTAAATGTCAATGTGTTTTTAAGAGCAGTTTATCATGCTGTAAATTTCTATAGCATAGAACATCTTCTAATTCTAGATGGACTGAGATTAGAAGGGCTAAAATAAACTAATGCTCCAAGAAGCGTATTCAAAATACACAGAAATAGAAATCAACTCCTTTCTGAGGAGAGCTAGGGCAAGAACCGAACATTCCTCAAATCCCTACTGAATTCTTAAGGCTTACACAAAACCGTCAGGTAGATATGTAGACCCTCGATAAACCTTCACACAGGTGAATTATCTTTCCTGTTTATGGAATGTGATTACTTATTACATCATCACAGGATTGCATACGAGCCCAGGTTAAGTTGCACCAAGGATTAACACAATGATTCTACAATTTGCTCAGTGTGAGTGGTTCTACCCTACTCACAGAACCCTACTGGATACACAATAAGTTTTTTAAAAAATAAATAATTAAATTAATTGGAAAAATAGTATCAGTGGCAGAACAAAAGGCACTAGAGAAATTCTAACTGTATGGAGAAATCATCATGCCAGGCATAGAATCACTAAAAGACACTAATCCTTCAACTTAACACCAACACTAAAATACAAAACATTTCCACTTACAGTCAAAGTTAAAATCCCCAGTCAAAGACCTAGTTCAGCAATGAACATGTCAAGCACAACAAAAGGAAAATAAAAGGACGGCACAAGAAGGAAAGAACCTGAAAAAGTAGTCCTGAAGGACAACTCGATGCATTAAGTACCTCCACATGTCACTTCATACTGCATTGGAGACTCCAGTTCAAATCAGATTCAAGGCTCTGGACTGAAATTAATTTGATGGCACTAACTCAGTAGACTGTTGTGCATCAAAATAATTGTGTGGATAATTAGATATTTTATGTTCATCACTAGTTAGAACTGGGTTACAGCCAGAGTTCACGGGAATACATTATTTTTTCATTTGAAAAAAGAACAGAGATTCTCTTCAGAGTCCAATTCTAAATCAAGGCAATTCTTACAGTGTGCCTTTGACACACCAGTGCCTAATTCTGCATGGCACTGGAGAAGTAAACATTTTTTTTTTTTTATGATTCATACCCAACTGAAAGCCAAAAAGTAAATGCTGGGCCTGAGTCCTTACTGTATTTCTCATTTCTATATTCCAATATAAATCCTTTTAAATTCTGGCCACCAACTTACAACTGGAGTCATAAACTCAAAAACCACACTCCACCAAGTACTGTTTTCTCTCTCTACTCTTCCTTAAGATATATAACAACACTTAGGTTTTTAGAAGGACAGTAAAGCATTTTTCTGCCTTTTTTTTGCCATGTCAGGAACCATTTGTTCAGTGGTTAGAAGTTTTGCTAGCTTAGCTTTCTCAGTTAGTGGTGCAATTTCTTTGTGCTGACATGGCTATGCCAGGTACTGGCTATGCAATTAGATGCAATTACACTGGCAAGAAAGTGTTCTGCCATTCAAGAGCTGGTATAAGCTAAATCAGAAAAGTGACTTTTTTGCCAGTAGGAATGGTACTTTTAAGCATAGAAAAGGCCTAAAGCTCAATATACTCACCCCTTTAATTGAGGGCTGAGAGAACTGCTAGGTTCGGCCACAAGACAGGGCATTAATCCAGTGCTTCCAGAGAAAGTTAAATCCTCCAGGAAATAGAGATAGAAAAGAGCCAAGTCCTCATAAAGTATAAAAAGCCAAAAAGAAAATTTCCCTTTTCATTTTCGGATGGAAAAATCCCTTCAAAAGGCTGACTTTATATATAAATGATAAAGGAGCAGTAAAGAAAGGATTGTATTTTGGCAGTAGATTTTGCAGTTCACCTGTAAGTTTCAGTGCGCACAAAGCACTCTCCCAAACTACCTCTGCTAAAATCTCTCTAAAGGCAGGATGACAGAGAAACAATAATGGGCAGGTCAAAAGAGACTCTTCGGGATTCTACAGTCATTAGTTTCCTGAAGTGAATTGCAGTTATTTTCATGAAAACAGACAATTCTGCAAAAAAAATCCCCAACTCGGACTATCTACCCTATACGTAACATGTAAGTAGGTTATACTCTCAAATCCAAGTAGAATCTATACTTGGCACCTAAAATATATAAATGCCAAATCTGAGAGGGTAAAGTAAATCTCAGCCATTTTGAAGATGTACAGATAATACTTAAAATAAAACTGAACTGGGCCTTAAGAATACCAAAATAAGGGAAAGTAAAAGGAGTGTTTCTCCTATTTTCCATAGCAGGCTGTCCAACGAGAAAATCTGTTACTCGGCATTTGAGCACACTTTTCTGCATTACATGCTGTATAATGGAAGCTACAAGAGCACCGTGAGAGCGATGAAGAACCTAGCAGAAGCATGCTTCATGAAACTGCCAAGCTAGGGAAAGAAATTATTTTCAAGAAGACTAGGCTGTCATGAATGGGGCTGAAAAAAATGATACAAGATTGAAAAAAAAAAACCAGTATTTTAGACAATAAATGGGCAGAAAATTTTTATATAACAAATACATGGAAGCAAATTCCAAAGCTCCTCCATGAGCTGGGAGAAAACTTTGATTTCAGTAGCAGCCAGCCTGCATAAACCCACATGGTAACACACTGTTCTAAAGCAGATTTCTTTATGAAACTATAGTACCAGCTCTGAGAAATAAAGATGGTTATGTATATGTTCAGACACTATAGCAACAAGAGCCTCAAATTGGATAGAACAGCTCTACTACCAAGTTAGCAGAAATGAAATAAAACATCCGCCTATTTTGAGTGTTTAGCTAGCTATTTTACTACTGAATTGAGTCATGTCTCTAATATATTCACTCACACACCACTGTAAGAGTGGAAATGATTTTATTCCCTTTTTACTTGATGTGAGGCATGCAAAAGCTAAATAACCTGCCCAAGGTCACAGAGAAAGTCCCTTTCACTTTCTCCTCCCTGTATCTCACAATACCTGAAATGAAACTCTGCTGATTTATACTGGAGACAGCAGTATCCCCTCTGCTCCTCCTACTCTCTGTCAGTGGGACCATCAGTTCTTTGGGGGGATTGAAACTTAGCTCAAAACTTGGCTCAATACAAGGACATGTGGGTGTTATCTGCCTGTAATCCCTGAGTCAGATATATGAGCTAATCATGCCTTTTGCCCTTGCACTCTTTGAAACTATGAGCTCAAGATGCTAACAGCCTGGAAGCATCACATTCTGACTGCCTAGTCCTGGTCTTTGATTGTTGACAAAACAATAGTGATTAAAAATATATATGTACAGAAGAACAATACTTTCACTACTACATGCAAGGCTTAAATAAAATACATTTGCCTTTGCCTCCCTCCACAAATAATCTTGGTTGCACGTCTCTCTTTTACATTTATGAACAATCTTCTGAGATGACTGACAACGGAGGTAACTGACATATAATGTGAATCTTCCCACTGTTAACCGTTCCAAGACGTGCAGCTGAATAAAATTCCGCTCAGTCAGACATAAAATCGAATTAGAGGAGTTCACTCTGAAGAGAAAGAACTAAATTTGAAACAAATAAAGCAGTGCATAATTCACTTTTAATGGGATAAGTTCCTAAAACCACACTAATCATAATCCTAACAAGGTAATACATTACATTGCAAGTTTACCACATCACTGTTCAGTATGCAGTAGAGCAGTAGAGCTTCAGTCACGTGAGGGATTTGCCCCCACATAAAAAGTGAGCAAGTATTTTTTTTTTTACAGTCAGGATTTGTTCAGCAGAGCATTTCTGTTTATTAATAATTATACCTTATGGCTATACAACATATTTTGCTCATACCACATGTGTTCACAAAGACCTTCACCCATCATTGAAATCCCTTGGTTAACACACAACGTATTTCTCCACAAAGCCCTGCAGTATTATTCAACGGTTTAGAAATGAACCAAAAAATGCTGTATCTTTCAACCGCACAGATTCAGAAGGAAGGTAATGACTCAAACATGGAAGCTGGCTAACCCTGAAGTTACATTTCCTATGTCTGGCAAAAATCCCTTTGGATTTTTATTGACCGTAAGTATTCAAGACCTTGGTTTTGGATCTGATTTTTAAGACAGCATTTTTCATCAGCACAGCAGCTCACAACTGTGAGAATGCCTGAGTTAAAGGAGACAGTATGACCGCCTGCTTTGCAGCTACTCTTCAAAGTCTCAGGATGTCCACGCTTATTTGGTGTATGAGAGCTGATAGGTTATAACCCAAGATGCTGTGGCTACAGGGCACAGATAAATCAGAAACAAGAAAAGAGTTTAATAATTCCTATAACATAGGACATCTTTCTACACCTTTATTAAACTGTTCAACTCTGAAAAGTCATTCTAAAAAAAACAACATTCATCATGTTGCATATTCAATACCTCTCAGTAAACGTCCGATACAAAAAATGTGCCCTGCTGACAGGTTAAGAAAGATATTTTTGTATGGGATTTTAGAGTCAAGCTGGGTTCTTCCTGTACTGTCAGCAATCAAAATTTTCTGACTGAAATACAGCGAATCATTCTTTTAATCACATAGCATGGATTTTAGCATGCTTTTACAGCCGCATCATTTTTAAAGAACTAACAGGTGAGAAATAGTGAAAAAGCTAATAAAAAGGATATGATCAAATACACATCAGGAGCAGGTAAAGTAAGCAGATGCTTTTCTACATGAATCTATATGCTGTGATCCTTACTTAACAAAAATTTCCATTTATATATCCAGCTTATCCTGAAACACTGTTCCCTGCATAAACTATCTTTTATTTAAAAGATCATTTCCAAAAAAAAAAAAAGTAACAGTCAGAAGACAGAACTACAGTGCATACAATACAAATGGAATTATTTTTTCCTCATACAAACATTATGGCTCTGCATGAGGATGCAGCAAGGTGAATACCCTACAAATCAAACTGCAGGTTGCTGACACTGGGCTCAACCATTTCCAGATGTGGGTTACTTCTAAATTCCAAAGGTGTTTTTAACATTAAATCCACATAGTTTTTTTCACTCCATTTTATTACTACACTTTGATGTGAGGGAACTTAAGTTACATAATATGCACACACAGAAATCATAGACACAGACACTCGCAAGCTTCACCTTCGACAAATATCCTATTTGCTAGCATGATGGCCGCACACACATAAAAATGGTTATGTATGGCAAGCAAGAGACTAAGATCATTTTAAAGCAGATACAGACAATGGCTATGCCCTTGTCACAGGGCAAGATGTGGATGAGGACGACTGGGAGTGAGGAGGTGTGACTTACGCAAGCAAACACAACATGGGGAAAACTAGTAAGCTGGTATCCCTCAGCTGCTGCAGTCTGTGACTCTGAATACAGGGGATGTTATGCCAACCAGGCACAGGCCAAGTCATCAGTGATTCCCCCGATCCTGCAAATGAGCAGAGACTGACTGAACTGAACTGAGCTGAGCTGACTTCCAGGGGAGACCCATGAAAAAAAGATGTTGAATGCCTTTAAGCATGAAGGCATTTACCAGGATTGAAAAAAAGAAAAAAAAAAAAAAAAAAGGAAAAAGGAATGATCAGACCTTGTGGGGGAGCAGTGCTTTATACACTGACTGTTATATTGACCAGACAGCAAACTCACTAAGCAAGACGAATTATATTGAGGTGACAAAAATTAAAAATTCCAGAAATGGGAGCTAAATTGCTGCTCTTTCTCATAATGGTAAATTTCAGTCAGGATCAAACCCTACACTCTCTACTGAATAAAGATACACTGCCCAGAAGGGGGCCTGGTGAAGCAACCCTCCTGGTGCGTACAGCTCCGCTCCCGCCAGAAAGTTAACATTACTGCTCTCTATTCATTTCCTTCTTCTGGAGGTGTTCCTCAGGCTCACTCCTCCACCAGAGGAGTTTGGAACATGATAGCATCAGTTTCATAAGTTATTAGCGAGCATTTTCCTTTAGTGAGTATCAGAGCACTTCACAAAACAGGTATCATCATCATACCATGTTATATGTATATAGGAAAACCAGTCCAAAGAACAATAAAATGACTCGTACAAGGTTACCAGACACTCAGCAGAAGCAGCTCAGCTAGTACACTTAGTTTGTGAGCCCTACGCCAATGACCAGTAGGACATACAGCCCTTTGAGGAAATGAGCTGGGGCACGTCCTTCATCTCTGGTTACCTCTCTTTACCCACGCTCTGCTATGAAAGAGCCCTATTTCAGTCACTGTGGAGGACTCAAAAGCACTGTGGCAAACCAGAGAAGAGCTCAGAAATGTTGACGGTGAAGCCCTGAACAGAATGTGGAGTGTGGTATTTTTGGCCTTTTCTATAACATCAATCTCACTGAAGGAGACCTTCATTTCAGCATTGTTGCACAGGAAATTGGTGCCTGAATTAAGGACGCAAAGGATCTCATTATCAATTCTAGATACAATAATTAAATATCATATAGCCAAACTCTGACTTAAATCTAGGAAAATAATTAAAAAAAACCGTAGAGTTGCCACAGAAGGACTGCTGCATAGACAGAAAGATTGTGCCAATGGTTAGTACAGTAACGTAGGCTCAAATACCTGTTATTTCAAAGATTTTGTCAGACAGGCAACTTAGTACCTCTGTATCTCAGTTCTTCACTTCTAAATAAGGATAACAGCTAAATGGGAGAACATTAAGGATAAGGCAAGATACGCAATAGAGACTATGTCAAAATCTAACAGAATTGGGTTTGTGCATGGGTAAAGCACAGCAAATTTGAAGCTATTTTTGCTACGTTTTGTGTAAGCTAACAAACTATTTCACTGACAGCATTTCAGTGCTATGCAACAAAGATTACATTTTTCCAAGCAAAGGCATAATACACCATACATTACCTTCAAATGAAACTGCAGATCTATTTTTTCCTACAAAACAATAAAGAGAGAGAGAAAAACCTTGCCTTGATAACATCTGCTGAGCTGCTTCTCAAGACAGAAGGAGCTTCAGGTCACATTCTACTCTCCATTGAGTGATACCCAACACAGGTATCAAGACTATTGGGGTATTTAAGACCAAGATGTTACAATCACACCTAGAGCTGGCAAGCTGTAGCTATCCCTACAGTCACCAGAGAGAAGGAGACCAATTTCCCAGTTTTACACCTACGGTTGAAGCTCAGAGAGAGTCCTTTTTTGTTATATTTGATAGCAATGTTTGCACTACAGGAATGTAGTCTCTCCTTGATTCTACAACATAAATCTTGTTGGTATCACTGGGGTTAAGGGACATCTGATATAGTTTAAAAAAGATAAGCTATCACAAAAATTACTTTTTGGCAAAGTTCAGCACAAAGACCTTGAAGTCAAACATGGCCCAGACAGCAACATATCTAAATCACACAAACTCTGTAGGATTCCTTCTGCCAAAAGCCAAGCTAAGCACAAATGGAATCAAAAAAGGATTTTCCTTCACGTCCTGGTCATAACAGGCATGTTTAAAAGGACAAAAAAGCCTTTCCAGAAGTCTAGCACTGACTTGAAGACTAATCTATGACACGAATAAACTAAAGCAAACCTTTAATTTTATTTTGCAGAGTTGTCCAGCTATCAGTAACCAGGATATAAAAATCAACTAATCAGATGCTATTTGTTCTCTTTCAGTGAGCCAGTGCTGCCATCTAAAGCTATCCAAGGGGCATGCAAAAGAAATTCAAAGTCATGCATCTAAATAACATTCAGGAAGCACATCTGAGCAGACAGAGAATGCAGGGTAAGTCAAATATGGTAATAAGATACAACAAAATAATGATGCTGCAGTACCTGAAGGAGTAATTCTTTCTCTATCACTTCACCTGTCTTGCTGATAAGCTGCTTCTGTAGTCTCTGTATTTTCTGAATCAGCTCATAGGTACTTGGGTCACTGGCCTAGACAAGAGCAAAACAGTCTCAAAAATTATACATTACAACAAGTTAGTGTTTCTTGCTTGCAAACGAAAACTGTGTCCAAAAGTGACAAATATAAACTGGGGGGGGGGGGACAGTGTTGGGGTTTTTTTAAATGGCAGTTATACAAGCAGTCCTGAAACTGGAATCTCTGCCTCCTGAAGATCAGTTGGAGCCTATTCATGTTTAACATTATTACCCTCATCAATCCTCCCCAGAACAACTAATATAAATAGGAGTCCTTCAGAGCTTAACCCCCAGACCAACAAAGATTGTTAGAACCACATGGCAGGGAAGGAAAAGGAGGTTAGTATATAATTTTTAGCAGAAACTGAAACTGCCCACTGACATATGAAGAGCAGTGCAAGTACTTCCCACTGTTTTAAGAACTTCATGTCAACTCAGTTTTAAGGAGAGGAAGATTTGTCCCTTGAACAAAAGAAAGAGTAACTGCAATATAGTCTTTTGAAAGAGGTTGAGAAGTTAAGACCAGGAGCTAGTAGATCTCTCCTTCTTCCCTTTTCATTCTTTTGTCACAGATTGCATCTGGAGGAAGCTCTAAGGAGCAAACAAATAATTCTGAGAGGAGCAGCCAGCAAAGCTTACTTTCCCACCACTTTGTGTCTTCTTGTTGGATCCTTTAATGAGGAGCAAACTGACTGAAGCTTTTCCCCACCTGGGGATTCACAACACCTCTCTCCCAAGTGGTTTCTCCTTTCTCATGTGGTGTCTCTGGTGGCTCATAAGGATTAAACTCACACTGCACTAAAGGCTCCAATAAAGTCCTGCTCTATGCATATTTGCTTGAGCTTATAAGGAACTTGGTAACTCATGGCTCTTAATCCTTTGACTGGTTTTATCTAAATTGACTAATCAATTCAAGTGTAACCGGGAGACTAACACAGATACGCATGCAGTGCTCACAACACAACATCATTTCGTGAGAAACCAGGCTAAAAAGTAGTTCAGTCACCATGACCCACTCAGTCCTTGATTTTTTTATAGCACTGCCCCAACATGGTGCCAATTTGTGACAAGTGTAGTGATATGAGGGTGTTTGTTCATTAGGAATTGAACCAAAACCCCATCAGGATTATTTCATATGGATCTTGCCATCTGCTGGCCTTTCTGTGTTCCAAACACGAACCAGTGACCTAGAATGGAAAGACGTCATTTCCCATTATCAGTTTATTCATACATTCATTTTCCCAACACAGGATGTTTTGACTGGCCTGATTTTCCTTTGTTACAAAGTGCTGCTGGAGATTGTACCTAGATGTCTTTAGCCTAGTTCAGTATGCTGCATTTTATCTCCCTTCCATGAGAAAAGCTAAGTACTCCTTTCAGCTTTAAGCTCAGCCTGGAAAGATCAGAAATTAACTATCATGCTAGTAAGCACAGCCAAAATGTTCAGCTCTGCTTCTGTAGGGACTAGCATGTTACCACTCATTATTAGAGCAGCTAAGCAACCTAGGCTGGCATCAGATCAGAGATCCATGCAACAGAGAAATCTCAGCTGGCTCTGACTTACTTCGAAAATATCCAGTGATGCCAATTGATGTTCATATATTTGGTCTGTGCTTGACAGATACTTTATTTTTCCCCTTCATTTTGCAGGTTCCAATAGTGTGAAAATTTAGATTTGCTGTTTACATAACAGTTGAACTCACATTACCTGGAATGGCTATCTTTGGGAGCCCACCACTGTTTATGTGGAGGCCTCTTCCTTTTCTCACAGATGTTAATTTACCTTCTGACTTCATGTATGTCCATTCCCCAGTCTACCTGTTCCATGACCCTTTCTAATTCTGCCTTTCTTCCCATATACACCTCTCTAATTGGTGAGGGTAGGATTGTATCTTTCCTGTATCACCCTCTTTCTCATCATCCATATTAAGGAATCACCTCCTTCTAAATTCACCTTTTGCATTCTTATTCCCTTTAGCATTTGACTGGCTCTTTACAAATCCCTCTGCAATTTTTCATTGAGAAAGTGACACAAAAATAACACTGATTGCATTGTGCAAGGAAACCATTCAGCAGTTAACTATTCCACTGGTACTATGGAAATTTCAGTCTGCCTGCCCCTTCACATAATTTGCATAACAGTAAACTAAATAGGCTTTGTGCTGTGTCACTGATTTGGTAATATGGGCTTTGGGAACTTGAAATGCTGAGATATCACCTCTAATTTTCTCCATCTGTGAACATTCAAGGGATTCTCCAGTTCTTCTTCCAAAACTTTGCACCGAGTCTGTTCCCTTAATAGTTCCTTCCGCATGTGATGAACCTCCTGTCTTAAGAGCAGCATAAAACAAAAAGAAAAAAACCATACCAAAACCACATCAATGTGACCAAGGCACTAATAAACATTAACATTAACAAACCATTCTCCCATGCACTACAGCACTGGCAAAGTGACTCTTGTGATGAATAGTCAACACCGATACTACTATACCGGTGGAACCGTAAGGTAACACAGTTAGACCTCTTCACTCATTTTAGTAAGAATGGCTCAAAAGAGGGACTTTTCATCAGTTCCTCAGGCATCTACTCCACAGCCTACTGGATCTCACTACCCACCTCTTCCCATGTACATTAAGACCAGAAGGACAGTTAATTCATCTAGAGTAACCTACAAATCAGTTATGGAGTCATACCCAGTTACCCCTGTATTGAATCTGACAGCTTGTGTTTGAAAGGTTTCAAATCTACATGGCTCACACCATCCAGTAAATAAAACACACTCTAGGACCTAAGTATGATGGACACTGTTCTTTGGAGAACCCCAGTTTGATTTCTTTTACTTTTACTACCTCTCCTCAAGGAATTTCAGGGGTGATTTGTTGCTGAATTTAAAATTAATTGAGCACTCCCAAGATGCTTTGACAACTGCGCCTCTATGGGGGGGATGGGGAGGTCGAAGGGCAGGAAAAAAAGGCACATTCTGCAATGGTCCAACTCTTATCACTTCGGTGGGTGGATCCTGTAAGTTCTCCAAGGGGAAAGGGGGTGGAGGAACACCATGTGCCTACTCCCCCACGGAATCTTTTTCTGCTAAGCTCAGAGTTGCATTTAGCTCACTAGAGAGAAAAAGGCCTTTTTTTAACTGTGAGGTTGGACAAGGTTATGGAAGAGGAAAAAAACCCACATCTCCAATTGGCAAATCAAGAAAGCTAATTAGCAGCACAAGTGATAAATGGAGTCTTTCGACAGGCAGTTTTCATGATGGTTTTGGACTTCATTAAAGTATCCGATTGCTGCTGCAGTTAGCAAGAATTGATCCACCCATCATGGCATGCATCGTACTATACTTCAATACCGTCACCAAGTTTCAATACAGTAACAGACTTTCAGCTGAATGCATTTGGGCAGCAAGTTCAAATCCTATTCCTGTCTGCAGTCAGTCGATGAAAACTGCAATTGCTAATGTTTTGTGCCCAGTTCTCTTTTCTGTTACATCAAATCAAACTGGCATAATTCCACTGGAGTCAACGGGACTGACCACAGATTTAAGTTAATTTGCTCCAGTGAAAGCCATGGAATTATACCGATACAGTTAAGCTAAAGATCTCACCCAAAACTGTGGTAGCTGCATAGAATTAGTATGATGGTTACCTGCTAAAAACATAGCAGCCTGTCCTTACAAACCAAGACTGATTCTATAGAAAATGACACTAGTTTCCCATCAGCAAAGAATACACCTCAGATACTGGAGGGTTAAAAAAAAAAAAAAAAAAGAAGGGAAGCATTAAGCCAGAGAAGGATGAGATAAATCAGGCTGGGGCTATTAAACTTCTGTTTTAAAGAAACACAACCTTCAATGACAATTTAACTAAATCTTTCTCAGAGATCAAGTCTACATATAAATCTGGAAGGAGAGAGCTCTGAAAATGTGCAGGGGTTTGTTATAAATATGTCAAACGTTCCCCATCCTCTGTGGATTGCCTAATAAAAAGCCGTTCCACTAATTTGGGCCTTGGGTACCACTAAGTAGCTCACTGAACTATGAACACCTTTTCTGCTGTTGTCTGTCAAGTTTATTCTGTAGGCAGTAACTCACGGTACAAGGGGAAATATGGAAACTATTTCAACTTTGGCCAAGATGTCTTTCTTCCTCCTTTCCTCCTTCTTATATTTTAATTTTCTTAATTGCTGATAAGTTGTTTTGCGAATTTAATCCAGTCTGTGTTTGAGGTCAAACCAAACAATCCCGTTCTCCAAGGTATAATGCTTGTTGATACAAATCTTTACCATGCATAACATACTTTCTGTCTCAAACACAGAATCATGGATGCAGTCACTATGGAAATATATTCAATCAGTTTTTCTACCTGAGCTCCTCCGCATTAGCCACACTCTTGCCAAGTATTCCCTTCTCACGTCGAAGTTTTTTGATCTCCAGCTTAAGAAGTCGGATGTCTTCCATTCTCTGTCGGTATTGGGTTTCACCCTTGTTTAAGATGGACTGCTGGATTTTTATCTTTTCATAGAGCAGAGCCACCTCATCATTGCGCCGAACAAGCTGGGACCCTAGGATATCTCTCTCATTCATAACCTAAGGACGCAGGGCAAAGCAATAATCTCAGTTACAGTTTCTCAGTACAATTCCAAAGTATCACGACTATATTTGCATCAGTCAAAATCATGTGCATTAAGAGATTTCACTGTTATTAGTGAAAGAAATATGGCAAGGGTCTACTAGTTTCCCCTATAAGGGTTCGGTCACCTGAATAGTATAAACTATGTATTCCATTCACTTCAGTATCTTAACATTTTTGTTTCAACAGCACTATAAAGCTTTAGTAGTACCACATTTACAGTAGCTGAGGATCTTGATCTTAAAAATACACTGGACAAATGAGGGAACACAATGCAGTGTGTTCGAAAAGCCAAATTAGAGATTCCTACCTGGGCAAATTCCTTCTTCTGCTTCAGCCTCTCAGCATCAGCTTCAGCAATGATTTTTAGGAGTTTTCTCTCTTCTGCCTCCTGATTTTCTATAAAGTGTTTGGTTTCCAGAGCCTGTTGTTTCATCTTAAGCACTTCAGCCTGACGGAGTCAACGAATATAGGTAAACTGTGCTTAGTAATAACTTCCCATTACATAAACCTGGGATTAAGAGTTAGGATTTTAATAAAATCTCATGCATTCTTTTAGTTTCCTGAGAGGTACACATTTTGTTAGTTTTAGAGAACAAATCACTAAGGCAAGCAAGCATGAAGACCCATGAACAAATGTTGTAAAGAGTATTTCAATATTGTTGTGTTATACACAACAGAAATTTGGATCGATTTTTATCTATGACATTGGTTCAAATTGTAATTCAGAGGCACCTCATTTAATAAAAATTAAAAAAAAATTAAATAGGTCATATTTTGAAAGCTTTTCAATGGCATTTTTATGTTCTGAAAATCTAGCAGACATAAATTCAAAGCCAGGCTGGGATGTGAGAAAGGATAGCTCACCTTGCTGGAAAGGGCAACAATCTATGCTATGTAACACAAATTAGCATCAATTCAGGACAGCCAGAATTCATAGAAAAGATGGCAACCAGGCATGGAAGAGCAAAATTAAAGAGCTTTAGCACGTTTTTAGTGGATGCGTAGATGAGGAAGACTGGGAAAAGAGGGGCTGTCCCTAAGTGCAGGAGAAGTAATGCATTGTTACAGTGATTGCAAACCACTGACATAAACTAACACTGGAATCTGCCCAATAATTCTACCCTATTGTCATGAACTCTATAATTCAAGGCATGCATGTAGATAAAAATTAATAAGGTCTTCCTGGATTATTAGAAATTTCTATCATTGCTAGGCAATTAGAGCCAAGATGGAACTAGCTGACTAGAGTCCATTTTCACAGATACAAAAACTTTCAAGCCTTGACTCAAAGACTTTGCCACAACTCGGACCCTCATAAAGGATGACGTTCAAGCTGCCTTTTCAGAAAGAGCATCATCCAATGCTGAAAGAATGAGGCTGTGATGAAGGCTGCACCTACAAAAACATTGATTTAAGACAGAAAGAGTTCCATCATCATAATAAAATAGCTTGTTCTATTCTTATTTTCTTTATTAAAGTTCTCATTTTCCCATATGTGCAACACTCATACCTCTCTTGCTCAGTGTTGGATGTTCATCAGAATCCATCAGCCAAATAAAAAAGCAAGCCACTTCATATTGAAATGCAATCAACACTGTGCAAAAGCTGTCTACAAATGTAAAACTGCTCATGCGTTTGGCATTGCTGGATAATATTTTTTTAATATATCAAAATTCTATGTTCTCCTTATGTCAGAAAACATATGAGTTGTAAACAAGAAGTGGTATTAGATGTTGGCAGCAAACATTCATATGAACAAATCTCCTCACTGGAATGCACTAAGTTAAAATAAATCTGAACTGCCTTGTACAGTAAAGAGTATAAATACTTTAAGCCACACAGAAGCCCCACAAGCTAACAGGACTTTCAATGAGATTAAATATGCTAAAAACTACAGTATGAGTATCTATGTACATTAGGTAAGAAAAAAGGAAATTAATAAACAGTCACTGTGCAAGCAGAAAAATGGTCAGGTCTGAAACTGCTGTAAATCAGCACAGCTCATTTGAAGTTGGTTCAGAGAGTTTGTAAGAACTGAAGAACAGTCAGCAAGAAAGAAGAATTTATATGGAACCTATGCCAATATCTCAAACCAAATTCAAACCAAAATCTTGTTTAGATTCTGAAATATTAGCGTAAGTGAACAGGTTTTTTTATTTGTTCTAGAGGTGGGAGGAAAATATGAATTTTATAAGAGGTATAATTGGGGCTGGACACAGAATGCTGAAATAACAAGTCAGAGGTTTTACATCCAGATTTCTAGAAAATGCTAAAAAAAAAAAAAAGACAGGCATGAACATCTACAAAAATATACAAAAGCACTTGACAGCAGCTCAAACCTGGAGGGCCATAGTTTTTACAGCTTTCAGATATATATTTTTCAACATTCGGATGCTCTTTCAAACCAGTCTAATCCGTGAGCCTGTATGAAGGCCAACTGAAACCAAAAGATGGCATTGTACTGGCTTTAATGGTGCTTGGATCAGGCGTGCTTTGTTTCATTTACCATGATTACACATTTTTAAGACCTTTACACCAGCTGAGGCAAGCATAAATCCAATGTATATATAATCTCATTCCTATGAATCCCAGTCCTCCATGATTTAGTGCATTCTTTAAACTGATTTCCCAGTAACAGCTTGCTTGCTTCCTTCACATCAGTGCAAACAGGACAAATTGAAGCCAGATTGGTGCACAAATAATTGGGTTCTTTTGTGCCTGTGTCAATCAGCTCCCTCTTTGAATTCTCTTCTGGTTTAGTATTCAGTAGAGACACTGAGGTAGAAGACCACAATGCCCTGAAGCTAGTCAGTAATGTGATGTCAGGGTATGGACATGCTTGCTAGTGAATAATTGAGTGGGTAAACCATGTAGCAATCATATGTTTGTCAAATGGATGGCAGACAGTTCTGAGGTGATGAGACAGAATTGGGGACTAGTTAAGGCAGAAAGCTGCACACAGGAAATGAGACACTGTTTGACTTCTCCATCACTGATAGGACAACTCTGAGACAGATCAGGTACAAGAACACAAATTCAGCACCTTTTTACAAAGTTCTATTGACACCTTGTCATAATTGTAATGTGCTGAGAGGGGCTGAAAACTCAAGGAGTCATTGCAGCATAGCAATAAACTGACAAAAGAAAACATCGTGGAAAGTGGCAGGGGACTTTTGTTTTTGGGGGGTGGTGTTTGTTTCTTGGTTTGGGGTTTTTTCTTGTGCTTAGTAAACAGAAAAAATAAGCTGCTCTGGACACTAACTCCTTAAATCTTTTGAGAGTGCAGCAAATTGGTTTGAGATATCACCACAAATCTAATAGTTTATCTAAGGATGGGCTGCAGCCAGTGCTGAGAAGAAGAACCAGAGCTTCAAGCTCAGATTTCCTTTGATTTAAAACAGATTCTTGATGCTTTATACCACAATATTAAAATAACTTTCTGTGCAGAGGAACCTACTAAAAGGCACTGCATAACTCCCAGAAGACTAATGCTTGCTAGTCACACAGAAATACAAGATTGAAGTGTAATATAATGGGATTTGCACTTAAAAATAGGAGAGAGAAAAAAATTTTTAAAAATAAAAACTTGAATTATAAGGGTCTATATTAAAAAGTTTGCTAGAATCAGGCTATCCCCAAAATCCACATTTCTGCAAGCAAAATGGAACTTTTTAGTAAAAATGTTCAGCCACCAAGAGATTGAAAGCTTCCAACAGACAATCCTTTCTGATTATAAATATAGGCAGAGATTAAATTTGTCAGATACACGGAAGATTTGTGTAACTAATACCTCTAAAGGGTACTGAGTTCTTGTGCTTCAATTACAGAATAGTTTATTAAAATACAGCAAAACAACTTCCACAGACCAGGAACATAATGCAGTCTGTGAAATCATGGAAACCATCTTTTGTAAGAAGGTGTATGTGTATAGGCTCTTACTTTCAGCGATTCCTTCTCCTTCTCTGTTCGCTGATGTTCTAGATGTGCTTTCACAAGGGCTGCTTCTTTATCTGTGATCTCCTCTTTCAGCTGATCCACCTGATGCGTCACAGTTTTCAGTTTCTTCTTCATTTCTGCTATCTCATCCTAATAGGACAGGAAGTGTGATCACAGAGGGGGTCAAAAAGAACAAGTTTGTGACTGGGGATTCAGGCTATTTTGGTGTTGGAAAATGTAGCCACAGTGCTTGAGAGGAGATCTGTTGTACGTAGCACAAGACATTACTTTTTAATCCAACAGAACAAAACAGTTTCATTAAATGACAATTTTTTGTTTATGCCAGCATGACATTGCAGTAAAAAGCCTTTAAAACATATATTGACAAAAATAATTACCATCCATTATGAGTATAACAAGCCATTTAATCTAAAGTGCTGGACACACGATAAGAACTAGCAGTCAATCCAAATTAATAAGATTCTGATCCTATCCATCTGTTTTGATGCTTCTAGTAATGTGTTTTTCAATAAAGTTGTATGCAGTTGGGCACAAATGTTTGGAAAGAAGCTGGTTTTATGCAAATGAACATACCCATAAGTAAGATACTTATATGCCTGCAAGGGAGTATAGGAAATCCTTACCTCCATTTTGCCTATGTGCTAGCCTGCAGATAGGAAGGGGGAAAAGAGTGTGCTCAGAGATTGAGAAGTTCCCGGTATGAGAATATTTAGCATATATTTTAAGCTCAAAACACAAAGCAAAAAGCCTGGTAGCACTGCAGAGAGATCAGGTCACTAGGAATACTTCTACTCACAGTACAGAGGTGCTTGCCCATACAAAATTAAGAAACTGTTTCAACTCATTGCAGTGCCCACACATGTTGTGACATGAATTGGAAGGTAATAAATTCAATGCTTATACAGACATGCTCTTCTGAACCTAATGAAACGAGCTTTAGAAGCTATTACTCCTCTGCCAGAGGCTGCCACCTCACAGAGAAGACACCAGAACCTTTCATGTGAATACATTCTGTTTCAGTACAAAACCAGGGTAGCTTAGAGCTCTTTCAGCACTGTCCACCATAGGTGTGGATTTACTTGACAAATGAGTGATGTTTTCTTGCATGAAATGCTTAATATAGTTAAGCAAGATCTTGAGTCATGGCAGTCTTCACAAACAGTACTGAGAAAGTACCGATTAGTAGTCTGACAGCCCTCAAAAACAAAATCCGTGGATTCCACACTTATTTGGCAGATTGAATGAACCACAAATAAATGTAGCAATATGCCATTAGGCCCACCTGTTTGCATGTTCAGGCACTCCTGTGAATGCAAAAAGTCGTATTAAAAGCTGCCTTTGCTAAACAGCCAATAAATCTCTTCAATATTGTAAAAGATGACAGAGATTTAAAATATGGTGCCCAGAGATATACCCAAATACATTCCTAATTCTGTATTTAATGCAGAACAGTAAGAACAGACAATTTTTGCAAACAGGTCTCCTAATTGCTTAAACAAGTGAGCTCCTAACACCAAAAGAAACCCCAAGGATGAAAGCATCAGGTATTTATCTCATATTAACAGCCTGCCAGCATGTCTTTTCCAAGGGATTTTACTGAGCTGAACATTATGGTACTCTGGAGGCCACTAGAAAGGTGGGTGACAGGGGATCTTCCCCCATTAAGAAATCCAAAAATACTTACATCTAGCTTTATCTAAACAAGGTTGTGCAAATTTGTTTTACTTCCCAAAAGGAAAAAGAATTTACCATATTTTTTAACACAACCCTCTTTTATTCTTTTTTTTTCTTTCATGACTGGCTGACCTGTTACTGAACTATGAATGGCTAATTTTTCACTGCTACACATAATATTGCCTTGGCCTAAAGATCTTTTGGGGTCAGCTATCTTCTCACACAAGACTTGCTATAAAAGTTTTATGGTAAGCCAAGTAAGCTATTAAAGCCTAAACACCAGCCTCTAACAACTGGAACCATGACCAGCATTGTGTATACCACCATATAACATTCAAAACCTGAAAAAGCTGATGGTTTCATTGCTTCATTTTGTAACTCAGTACATAGATGCCAGTTCTTTATAAGTAAGCAAATTTATGTTGTATATTAAAAAAAAAAAAAAATCATCAGTGTTGCAATTTTTCACCCTTATTTCTCCTTAGAGATTGTTTGGGAGCAGTGAGAATCCCAACACCACGTCCACTGATGAGAGCCAGACAAAGGTCAAGTAAAGCATCCCACATAAATGGCAAAATGGTTCATTCCTAATCAAATTCAGCTCACAGTTGGATAGGAACTTGGACAGTTCATTCCCATCTGCTTCTCAAGCAAAACACCTACCTATTCAAACCAGAGTATAAATTTGTAATCTACTATATATGTTATAAATCTTTATTCTGAAATAACCCAAAGCTGTAAATCACAGCTATCCAAGGTCCCAATCTCTGCCAATTGCAGTAGGATTTGTGTAGTATTTTAGATCTTTACATCAGAGTAACAGAATGTATCCTTAAGTGATCTGTTCTCTTCTTCTAGTATTGTTAGTGAGATCCCCAAGGAAGAGATATGAATGGAGAAAATAATTATCTGAGGAAAATGACACTCCCTGAAAGGAACAAGCAAGGTGGAAGTGTTAACTTCTGTCAGAAAATTCTGCTTCAGCTGGGAAAGCGTTCCCTCTGCTTTCTAAATCATGATTCACAGTAATGTGCATACGCATTCAGGGCTAAGGAGGCAATCTTATTCCCCTTATACCCTATTTCCCATACATGCAGGCAACTCCTAAAGGGATAAAACAGAGTAGAGCCAGGATGGAAAGGAAAAGGTTCTTCTCTGATAGGGTTGTATGATTCCATAGCTCCAGTGTACCGTGATTTTATGCATGGGTTGAAGCAGGGATATTGCCACGTGATGACTGTGGACTCCTATTTCCAGTCCAAATACAAACTGTCCAGATAAAATGTCAGGGACCTAAAACATTCATTTCCCCAAAACATACAGGAATGAAGAAACCACTTCTGCCATTTATCCAGTGAGCTTTCCTTTTAACAAATTAAAATTAGATCAGGAAAAAAAACCACCAAGAGCAGAGAGAGAAACACAAGGAAAAACAGTATCATTCTACCTCAGCTTCAATCAGATTTTTACTGTACAGGTTCCTCTCTGTTCTCACAGCTTCACAGCGGTTTTGTTGCTGTTTTAGTTTAATCGCAGAATCTTCTATTTTCTTCTCATAGTCACAGATCTGCATTTCCCGTATTTCAAGATCTTTCAGGTGCTGGAGGACCTGGAGTGGAAAGAAGGAAGTGAACATGATTAAACCATCATCACAAGATTATAAGGATGGGGCAGAGTTTGTGATTTTCTTCTAAGATGACAAGTTCAAATCCCTGTAATAAGTTTTAGCTACAGCTAAAAATCACTTCAGTCCAAGTACAAGTTTAACCTTCTGGATTGCTTATGTGGGACAACATTTTATTTTAATCTGATACCTAAGTTTTGTTCAAGACTAAAACTTGTAGATGTGCACATATTTAATTTAAAAACAAGCTACTGAAAATATTGCCACTAAGCGCATTCAATAAAATCAACATAAAAAGCTTTCATCAAGAATAGCCTTAGGTTATTTATAGAGCAAAGCTAGACTTTGTATGTTGTTTTGGATGTCAGCTGTATGATAGGATGAATAAACACACATCTGTTTTTCCAAGAAGCTCTACATGTACTCCTATATTCTAACAACCCAACTTTTTTTTAATGAATACATGATCACAAAGTGTTGATGATCACAAACTGTTGATATATAATTACAATAATAAGAAAGTCAGTTAACGTAACTTACACTTGATCTAAATAAGCAGGTAATCACCATTAGTTGCTTCTATGAAGGATTAGAAATAATGATGTGAAGATTACCTAAAGAGAATGGAGTATTGTAGACTGTAGAAAGATGATGACCACATGCAGTATCAATAAACAAAAATACAGAGTTTTATAGACACCTTTATTAAACAGTTACTGCCATAACAATACATAAGAATTACTATGTTAAAGGAGCAAAAATACAAATAGTTGCTAATCATTATGATGGGCTTCCTAATTATTTCTTTAAAATGTAAGAAACTTCCTCCTGCTGTACAAAGTTGAAAACTGAGGAGCACAAACAAGCAGTACTCAAACAGAATCCAGCATTACAAAGAAAGAAGATTAAAAGAAATAAAAAGAAAACAAAGGAGTACACACATCAGGAACGTAATTTTTCAGGTTCACTGCCCAGGGGAGAAAACAATGCCACCCTTAAAGCTGGGAAAAAGATCAAGCATTAAAGAAAAAGCTGAGGAACCACATGGACAAAATCCAGGAGACAAGTCCATTTACAACTGCATTTCATACCCAGCTCTCCTGACTCTGTTTTTGAAGGTAGCAGTTTGAGCTAAGATTTATGTTCATATGTCAAAGCAGAAGAATAAAAAAAAATGTTTACATCAAATAGTCAATAACTGCCAAGTTTGCGGTCAACAATGTTGTCCCTTGCTTAGCAGTAAAGCCTTGCGAGGTCTAACTATGGGGCAGGAGCTTAATTAATTGATCATTCTACGAGGTACCTCCAACCAACTTTGAAGACGGGATAGCTAAATTTAGAAAACTTTATTACAGCAGCAGGAATACAATTCCAGCACATTTGTAGCTGACTGCAGAGGATCCCAGGAACTGCTTACAGTGCAATACAAAAAGACAGTCTCAGTTTATAACCTACTCCTGCCTTTTCCTCTTCTGTTAAAACAACCTGCCAATAGTAATAGCAGGAGAAGAAATCAATAAGGCATGTTTTCTATCTGCACTATGGTGATCATAGGCCAGAGCAAGATTTGAAAATAGGTCACTGCATTTGTAAGTCTTTTACTTGGTTTTGATACAATGTAAGTGCAATAAGCTGGTGGACTAAGTTTTCTGAGTTGTGCTCACAGGCTGGATGCTGACTCTGCTTTTTCAGGAATGATTAAACGCAAATAATTCTCCCTTATAAATACAGAAAAGATACATGCAATGTTTCCCAACAGAGCCCTGTGGGAGGCTGAGCATCCTCAATTCTCATTGAGTTGATAGCACACTACACCTCTCAGATTTGGCAATGAGGGGCCAAAGCTAAGCAGAAAGTATTAGATATTCATAGTTTTCTTCTGTACCCTCATTTTTTTTATCTGTACACTTAACTATCATCTACTATTGGTTACCTGTTTAGTTCAGTGAAGCTACTCAAGATCTCAGTAATGGTGCTGTCCTTATTTGCTTACTTTTATTTAACCACTCCGAGAAGTGCTGCCATTGTCTTAATGATATGCCTGTTGAGCATTAGGTTTTCCAAAAGATTATGAGAATTTAAAAAAGGAAATATGTTTTTTAATTTTCCTGGATATGTTGTCAAACTGTAAATTCAACATTGTAAATGGCTTTTTTGGACAAAATAACATATTAGAGACTGTTTTTGTGACCTCTCATAACTCACAGTCAGGGAACATTTCAAGTAAGACTGAAGGGTATACTTCATTGCTTCCTATTCAGCAGCCTAAACCTTCCACAGGGAAATTGATTTCATAATCTAAGAATTTCAATTCAAAAAATAAATATTCTACTAACATTTGTAGCTCAGTAATACAGGCTACACAACAAAGAGCAAAGAGCCAGATTTTTTTTCTCATTTGTGCTGGCTAATCTAGAAGTAAGACTATTCAACAAGTGACACTGCCTTAAAAATGGTACAAATGAGCAGTCAGCCAGACCAATAATTAGAAGAGCAAGTCTAGCATGAATTCTCCCCACTAAAATCTTTTACTGTTGTGGATATAACTTTGCTGACTCTGTTCATCAGTTACTCAGTAGTAAATGATGATTTTGAAAGAGGAATTCTGCAGCTCTATAGATTCTGTCCTGCTGTAAATAACCAGACAGCTTTCAGAGCCAGCATGGCTCTGTCTGCCTTGCAGGAGTTCCAAGAAGTCTTTGGACTTAGATGGGTTTGGCTCTTTACCAGCTCTTACACAATTCAGGTGTGCAGCGAGCTCCTTCAGAGCCAGCTTGATGGTAAAAGGTGACCGAAGAGCATTGACTGGCCATATGATTACTGCCCATCAGCAGCTCATTCCCCACCAGCTGTAAAGTGGCTTGTGTATTTTTGCCACAGTTTCTCAAGTTACCCATCTGCATAGGTCAAACAGTGAACCTAAGTATTACCTAGTGGATATAATAATCCTGATCCTATGTTCTCCTTCTACCCTGTGTTTTGCCCTGTCTTATCCTTCCAAACAATGAGTAACCTCATGTAGGGAACCTCTGCAGGGACGAGACTATTGTCTCACATACTCCTGTGCTCTGAACTGCTCCTGCTGCTCTTCACCTGCAAGCTAAGTCAGGAATTGCCCCTTTAGTGAACCACAGAAGCATGAAAGTCTTTGGAAACTTGCAATCACAACGCAGGCATCGTTATACAAACAGCTCAAGTATCATAACCCATTTACTGAGGCTCTGCCTTATAAGAAGTGACAGAAAATTTGTACCCAAAGTGGCAGGGGAAAAAAAGAAAAAGTAAACAAGAAAACATTTGTCATTTTCGCCCTCAAAATATTGTGAGCAACCCTAATCAGAATTGAAAGCAAGAGCCTTGTAGTTCTGAGTGTTATGAATTACTCGCTGGCCCTAATTTACGATGTTCTTAACTCATATCTATACTGTTAGAAACGCACTATGAGAGAAAGATGCAAAATATGACTTTGCAACAAAGACAAATCTCACTTTCGTGGAATATTATTCCAAGGAAATGACAAAATGTATTCCAGACAAGGGAGCATATACCATTGAAAAAATGATTTAAAAGCCCCTGGTCACATGAAGTTGGAAAGGATAATTTTAAAGTGAAAAGATAGCAAATAAATTGTGGGTTGAAACGGCTTGAAAGCTAATCCCATTAAATCAATGAGCTTCTTGGAAGGCCCTTCAATGTGATCTTCAGCAATTAATGGAACATGTTACAACCATGTTCCTGAGTATACCATCAGGAATAAAGTTGTACATAATAATGGGCAGCAGGCAACACAAATTTTATGCAGTGTTTCTCTGCAGCTGTTCCTGGAAAACTTCTGTTTTGCAGACTAGCTTGAACATGTCCAGATGTTTTCACATACTGGGAGTAATCCTTCAAAATGCTAAGTCTCTTACAAAGATGTTGAGCACTGTCAACTCTCACTGGCCTCAATTTGAGGACACCAGTAGTATGCAAGATAAGGTCCTTTGCAAATAAGACAGAACAATCAAAGAGTAATTTCCAGCTGCATCTGAGAGTTTCTATTGTGGGACTCAAGGTATAAGAAGTCAGAGGCCTTGGTTTGAACCCCAGCCCTAGTTTCGTTTCCCAAATGGTCGCTGAATAAGAGAAATACATGGCTGTACTCCAAGTCTCTCATAGAATACACACCCATTGATGAGGTTCCCCCAGAGAGACCTGAAACAGTAGTGGGCAATATGCACTGACAAGAAGAAATCTTTGTAAACTGTATGAAGACCACTGATCTAAGTTTCCTCCCACTGGCATGTTAGGAAATGAATATATCATCTTTACAGTTTTGAGAGTAACACAGGAAAGAACCACTTGCACAAAAAGCTGTTCCTACCTTCTGTTTGAGCTCACTGGTTTCATTGATGAAACAATCTCTCTCCTTCTCCAACTGGTAAATAATCTTCCTTTGTTTCTGAGCTTCATTCTTATAATTTTGGATTTCTTCTTCCAAGTTCTTCTTCGACTGTTCATGGAGCTTCACCAAATTTATCTGCTTCTGAGTGGCAGTGGTAGCCTTGACCAAGTTCTACAGGAAACACAAAATAATGCCTCTTGAGCTGAAAAGGCAACACTGCCACCACTATGACAAGAACTTGCCATCGTCTAAGTGGATTATGGACTTACCAATGTTATTACCCCTTATGTAATTTGTTCAGTTGAAATACCTGAGCCTCAAATCTGATTTTAAAAAAATCTCTTAACAGAGCTGCTAAATAGTGCTTTTTCTGATTTGAAGTTAAAACACTACTGTCTGCATTACAAAAAAATGGATAGGATAGTTTACAAGTGGATATAACTAATGGCTGGAAAAACCTTACCAGCTTTAATGCATTTAGATCATAAAGCATGCCAATAGCCAGTAAAATAAATAATAAAGCCAAATACCCTTCCTTCTCATGTCCTAAATAGCAAGTTCAAATGGTAAATTAACCAAGCTTGGTTTAAAATTATGCATAAGGATTAAGCA
The DNA here is from genome assembly GCF_035582795.1 of Mycteria americana. Lineage (NCBI taxonomy): Eukaryota > Metazoa > Chordata > Aves > Ciconiiformes > Ciconiidae > Mycteria > Mycteria americana. The sequence continues at coordinate 14,334,995 of NC_134370.1, forward strand.
GAAAACACCAAGATATCATCTTTACAAAATCAGCCTTCTGATCCCCCTTTTAAATTTCTTTCCCTATACAAAACAGGTATTTGTTACCTGCCAAATCTGAGCCTCTGCTAAAGTCAAGACACAGGACAGTGAATCTGTAACAAGTAAAGCACCTCAGAAATCATCTTTTAGCATTGAATTTACTAGAATACACTTCAGGAATGCCCATAAACATGAGATGCTATCCTGCAGTACAAGAACCTTGGGCTGATTGAAAATGATCAGTATGAGAAATCAAGGATTAGTATTAACACAGCCTCCCAAGCTGCTACATGGTGCATCAACATTTTGGTTTGTTCTTTTACTAGCAAAGACTCCGTTTGCCTAGATTGATATTAAACTTCATATGGTACAGAGCATAAAAGCACAGCTGTAATGAACTCTTTGGATACCAAATAACAGGTTTGCAATAAAGGTGAACACATGTAGCACTTTTTAACTCCCTGACAGTTTGTATGTTAAAACTTAGAAATCTTTTGTGTGTTTATGGGTACTAACACTATTTCAATGCACAGAAAAGAAGCAGTGTAAGCATCTATTTAAGGAAATCTGAATGCTTTACTTAACGTTATTTATTCTACAACATTTCTGTGTCACTGTGAGTGTTTAAACTACAGACATTTCATTCTCAAGCCATGAGATTTGTTTATCAGTATTACCAATGCAAGCTCACCTTGCTTAGCATATCCCTTTCCCTCACAAGCTCATCTATAGCTTTCTTGTCAATCTCTGCCTGCTTTTTGGCAGCCTCCAACTCTAGAGAAAAGGAGGAAAGAGAATAAATCCTGGGTTCAAAAACTGTACAGCTGCTAAAAATGCAGAAACAACTTAGGAGACTTTTTAAAAAGCCTTAACATTACATGAACCGTTCAATTAGCTGTGACCAGGTTTTGCAACCTCAGGTATCAGCTAATGATGTTAATACTTATTTGGGTACTTACAAGAACTTAGAACTCGGGCACAGTAATTAATGGTATGAGGACTTATTGTATTCAGGTGTTCAAACCAAGATACCACAAAGAAGTTGTATTTTCAGAAATCATGAAGCACACTGAAAATCAGACTCTTTTAGGAAGTTTCAGTGTGAGCATCCAAAAACTGAGGCACTTTCAAAAATGGGGACTTTCAGATTATTCTAATCCCTCTATGTGAATCCAGTTCCCCTTTGAAACAGTGAGATTCTACTGGCTTCAATGGAGTTAAAACTATTTGCTATGCGTCAAGATTAACACTGGACATATAACATTAAAAAGAAATTAAAAATTGAAGAGATGTGCTTTCACTATATTTTAAAATTAATTAAAACTTGCTACACTAACACTGCAACTCAGGAAATGCAGTACACTGGCGTGCTAAGATATGTCAAATACTGCGAAAAGACATATTATTAGTAGCCATTCGCAAGCATTCCAGTACAGATCTGAATTTACGAAGTTCCCCTCCCCTTTCTAGTACAGAGCATGACCTTAAGCAGTACTAGCAAAACGTTTGTGGGAAAGCTCTTCAACCCTCACAGAGATGCATGAAAAACAGACACAACTTTCCATAAATACAGTTATATGGAAGGATTCATATCTCATACGTGCAGTCTCTTCAGGACACAAGCTAGAAACAAGGGAGAGAAGGGAGAGGCATTTATGCCAGTATATATCAAATTGAACTAGATGAAGTTTCTAGCAAAGGGTTTTTTCCTGCCCCAACAAGTGAAGTCTCATCAACTCAAATGTTTTTCCAACTTCATAATATTATTTTAGGAAAAAGAAAAAATCATAAAACTGTTTTTTCTGAAAATCACTTTGAAAATGTGTCTATTTTTATTTCAAAGCATATCTTATTTTGAAATTTATTTGCATTTTAAAGTAAAAAAAAAAGTGCTTTTAAATGCTAAAAAATACCCTGTAGGGTATTTTTATAAAAATATAAAAGTATAAAAAATAGGCTGTAACTATTCAGCAGAACCAAAGCAGGAAAAAAGCGTGTCCTAACCATGTCTGATTTCAGTAAGCTCTGAGATTGCTTCCCTCTCACAGGTCAGTGCAGGAGCCATGAAGGTGCATTGGGGATGATTCTCTGTGTGATATGGCACCAATTGGCACACCACAAAGTTCAGTGTGTCTGTTGTATTTTCACCCCACATATGCTACATTATGAAAATTCTGTAACCCTACAAGGTTTTTAAAATGCTGCTGTAGATTCCAACTGTCATTTATACAGTCTCATACTAGATATGAAAGGAGAATGATCCTAACAGAAGGATGTACCCTGAATGAATAAATTATGAATCAGAAGACAGATCCATCCATCAGTTAGGCACCTACCTCTCTCCAGTCCAGATATTTGATTTTTTAGGGTGTTTCTCTCATGTCCTGCATCAACTTTTTGCTCCTCTGCAACACGCAACTTATTCTGGAGAACATCTCTTACTTTGTTCAGCTTTGAAATTTCAAGGCGCATCTGAGTTACTTCATCATCTCTGGCCTACAGAACAGCAATAAAGAAAGGGGAGAGAAAGTATCTACTGAAAAAAAAAATGCCTCTGTACTTGGTATATACTTATTCCATGAAATTCAGGAAGCAAAGGTATAAGTGCTGTGGGTTGCCTGAGACAAGGTAATTAGCTAATTGAACAATATTTAAAATAATTTAAACAAAGCCAGCTAAGGCAAGGAAAATGATAATCAAATCTTGTGCTTTAGGGCTGAAGATGATCAATAAAGAATCTCCAGCTGCAAACCTCACACAGCACTACTCAATTAGTCCTGCAGATTAAACACGGGCAGCTCTAATTTCCTTTGAAGTATTAGGGACACTGACGGTGATGAGAAAGATACCTGTAGTGTGGTCTGGTAGCGTGTCCCTAATAGCAGGTATCTGTTATCCCCATCTCTTTTATAACCTATGGCTTTAAAGAAAAAGCAAAATGCAGAGTTCATCTCATTTGCTATACAATCAGAGGAGAAAATAATCAATCAAAACACTGCATAAAAATTAAGGAACTGGTTACCAGGAAACACAACCAATAATCACAACAGAAATTTGTCTCTTTCCTTTTAAGAAGTAAATATAACTCCCTCATATAATTCAGTGCCACTGTTAGGTTTTACAGCCATTGCAGACTACAGTGTTCCACTTACAGCCTCAGATACTGATTCTGTAAGATGGTGAATCCTGCTACGTGAGTATCCCCTGGGAGGATGTGAGTCTCCTCAGTTCTTACTGACAATAACTTTCAAGAGATTTATGAATACTTTCACAGTTCGGGTTGCCCAACACCATAGTGGAGGCACTCAGCACACTGCAGGATGAAACTGCAAGCACAGCACCTACAAAAAGGGCATCTCAGGTCATGACTGGGGTTCTTAGAAGCTTTAGCAATTGGCTTAATTACTAACTGGGCGGTATCTTCTATTTTTTTGTTCCCAGAAGTCCATGTGCATGACTCCACGAGTTCCATCTACTTTTCCTGAAGTTAGGATAAGATCATAGAATCAAAATCCTCCTTTTGACAGCCCCAAATGTACGTCACATTTGAACACATTGTTTGTAAAGTTTTAAACAATGATGGTAATGCTAGAAGTAATGATAAAACTAGGTAATGTGGAAAAGACAGTAATTTGTTTCTCAAATAGGTAAGAAAAATATCCTCCAGTCTGCCTAACAAAATACAATAGAAGACAAGCTCCTACCATATAGCCCATTAAGGATCCAAATCAGAATCTTCTGTCTTATATTAGTTATGAACTGAGCTTTTAATCTGTCGGTGGTTAGTTTTTATCGTTCTGACTAAGTTCCCATTTAAAAACAAAAAAAAGCTCTCTATTGGCAAACAACCTTTTTATTTAGGTGAATTGGTTATACTTGACTAAACCTTGATAAGATAATGATTTTCTACCTGAATTTTCTAATGTTTAGTGCTTTAACCCCAATGATGATAGCAAATGCAAGATATGGTAGACAGAGTAATAACATCTAACACTTATACATTACCCTTTATCACAAATGCTCTCAAAGTACCCTAAAAAGCATATGCAGGAATCATTTAATCCTTCCCCAACTGAAACTCACCTGCTTCTGAGCGGTACAAAACAACTGTTAAACAATGCAAAGTCAGGCAAGAAAACCATGTAGATCAGAAAGTAAGCACCATCTTGGTTACTTATATTGAACTTCCCCAACCCATACTGTGGGGGGAAAATTCTAGTGTTGGAAGCCACTCCCCTCACTGGAAGCTATCCAGGACACTGTCATTACAATCTATTAACATTTTTCAGTGGGTTTTGGCAACATTCTGATTATGTTAATCACTGTAAAAAAGAAAGTCGTTGCTCTTATCTGAAGATCTCACAATCAAAAAAAGATCTTATGCTTGTCAAAAGTACCATGCATCCTTTATGAACACAATGTGTTGAGCACTTCAATTTATGTGTTTTATGAAACACAGCTCCTCCAGCAGGTCAGGTGATAGGGTTGGAGACTGCACCATGGTACTGCCACAGAAACAATGGCATCCAGTGACAGCCAGATCTATTCCTAAAAACTCTTCAGATTTCCCCCAAAACTACCTATAGGGAACTATCAGTACAAGAACTGAGGTCATCCCTGTCCCAAGTGCTAAGACTGCAATCAGAGCGATATGGCTGATAGGGTGCATGCATGCACCTTCTGGCACTTACTTTCAGTTCTGCTGTCTTCTGCTGGATGTCTTGCATCACCTCTTCAAACATCACATTGTGCTGTTCACTCTCTTGCATGAGCTTATTATTTCTCATCTGAAATTGCTCAAGTTCCTTACCAGCTCTTTCATTCAAGATCTGTTAGATTAAATAACAATCCTATTAATTCTTTTTAATCTCATTACAATATCTACATATACATGAAGACAGAACCTTCCATCTCCCCAGGAGATAAAAGCTGCTACAGATTGTTGTCTGCTTAAAAACCACTCTTCATTGCTGATGAAATTACTAATGTGAAATATGATACATGTTCATACTCACTAGGGGAAATGATAATTTCTAATGAATAACACAGCCAGTATCAGTTTTTTTCTGGGAGCTTAGCAGGTCTCTCTTGCAGGTGGTAGATAAATATTTTACTACTTGTTAGGCATTTGGCAAGCATCACGTAACACAACAACTTGCTACATATAATTACTGAAAATGACTATGAGATTCAAATTACTTCAATCAGCAGAGGGCTGGGGAGCTCTGTTTCTTAGCAAGCAAATCCTACATTAATATGCTGATAACATTTCTCTGGGTACATGGTTTCCTGAGACCAGGACACAACCATTTTCCTCTCTAATTTGTCTTCAGTCAAAAGTCCAGAACAGCAGTTTCATGGTTTCTATGGAGAACATCTACTTCAATACTGGAGCTGCCAGTCTTTTCTTCTGCTTGAATGGGACTTCCCCAAACAGATATTACTCCATAAGTGAGGAAAGAACAATCGTCATATTTTTCACTTTAAGCATTAATGTGTGATAAACTGATGAAGTCAATATGCACTATGTCCTTAACAAGTATGAAAGGAAGAGAAGTAGAATCTCCCTCTTCTGAATGCATGTAGAAGCAAAGATAATGTGAAAACAAGCAATACTGTTTCTTGTGTTGCAAATGTCAGGATAACACTGTGTTTCAGTGTTAATTCTCAGTAATTCTTTATTGAGACTTGGACATGGGTGGGATGAAGCCTATAGCAGCTGTATCAAACCACCTTCACTGTCATGCAAGCAAGGATATTTTATTAGAAATTTCAGTGGAATAAGAGCAGGCATCACAGCCAGCTATAATTCAGTTGAGAAACAATAACCCAATGACATTGCAATAGCCGAGTCACCTTCTCTTGCAGATCTCTACTCTGACTCTTGCACAGTTGGATAGCCTGTGTTTTGGACAGCCTTTTTGCAAAAGACAATGCAGGGCCTCCACAGACACCTTCAAGCCAGCACAGGCAACACAGTGCAGTAGTCTGGTTAACTAGCCTAGGCACAGCACTTTATGTGAACTATTGGTTTCCAGGATAGTTTGGACAATAGAATGCTCCTAAAATCTGCACTTAGAAAGGTTGAAAGGGACTATAGAACAGAGGAGGAAGAATGGAACAGAACCAGGAATTGTAGATATCCTATTTAAAAACAATGTGATTGTCCTGGCAGATCATGGAGCTGCCCTCAACAGCTGCATCAAATCAGTGATATTCAGAGAAATAATCAAGTCTTCTCTGTATCTCTTTCTGTGAAGTATTTTACTAAAACTCTATGTTGACAAAAAATTGTCACAGATCTCTACCTTCACAAACTCAGGGACCTGAAGGGAAGAAAAAGCCATAAAAGTCATAAATTTACAAGATGATACGCACAACTCCCAAAGAAGTTTCCCCTGAGGTAGGACTGTTTTACAGTGATGAGATCTCTCCTGCCATTTACTGAAATTGCTTCTCTGAGAGTTTCTCAAAGTCAGGGGAAATGGACTGAAAACCTGAAAATTCAAACACTTGCAGAACACTATGTTAGGACATTTCCAGATAAAGTTTTTAGAAACAGAATGGGGAAAATCAATCAAAAAGGTTTACGAAGACAGTTCTCTGCCCTTTCACAGAAACTCTTCCACAGGTTTGAGAGGTAGATAAAAATTATTGTGACAGAGAAGAAAGAAGGGGTCGGAGGTAAAATGACTTTACCAATGCCACTGTAGTGAATCAGTGGCAAAACTGGCAATACATGTCAGAAGTCCAACCTGGCAGTCTCCTGTTACTGCCATTAGATCATCCATGCTCTTCACAGACTTTGTCTCATTTGCTGTGATCTTTTCAAGATGATCTCTAACAATATCGTTTCGATCCACCACTGATCTCTGTGAGGAAATCTATCGGAAATCTGTCAGCAAGCTTTACATATTTACTTATTAGTAAAGCAATATTTATATATAAATAAATATTTATTAAAATTTATTGACTTAAAATAACCTCCCTCCCTCTCCCTTCAGGAAAATCCATTTTCTTCTTATTTTGACATCTGACTCTAATGTTAGACCTGATGAATATAGAATGCCATGTACCCTACCTTCTGCTCTTTTAGATGCTGTTCCATTTTCAGTTGTTCCTCTTTGTTCCTCTGTATATGTTGCTGTAAATTCTTGATCTCAGCTTGCTTGTTATCCATTTCAGCTAGAAGATTTTTCAGCTCCTTCTCCATTTTTTCCTTCTTTCGAGCCTCTCGTGATGCCTCATTCTGATGCAGCTGGATGTCTTGCTGAAGCTATAATAATAGAGAACACAAAAGTTTAAGTTCTGCTGCCTTTTATTCAGGAAAACAAGGCCACTCACCTCTCCTTCTACTATGCTTGATTTTCAAAACAACAGCTTCTATACTACCGTACCCAGTACTACATGGAATATGCCAGATCTTCTCAGAAGGAAATATGTTCTCTAGTGGCTGAACAAAAAATCCTGCATGAGGGAACCTATTTATTGACAAGAATTTGTTAAGCACCAGTCAGTTCACCCACACAGAAGGGTCTGATACAGTTCAGACATAAAAGCGTTCCTCTGGAGATGCAGTGGCACAAATGTATTTTCATTTTTAAGTTACTTGTGAAGTGGTAGTTTCTGAATGCAGCGTTAAAAGTAATTTGGGCTTGATGTTGTATTGCAAGGATTTTTATTTTTATTTTTCTATCTCACCAGCAGAAACACTTATTACACTGATAGTAAAGGAAAGAGAGAGATGTCAGACCAGTGTTCATTTTCACAACTGCTCTCAATCTTTCTGCTCTCAAAGTTCTGCTGCAGGAACTTTGAAAGAGGAGCTTTCTCTCATATTTAATAGACTGTCTTGTGACTTCTGCTCTCTCCCTCCCCAAAAATGTGATGGAGTAGAATCAGCAGAGAGGAGACACAGGGGGGTGATCCACATGGAAATATTCAGTTCAGCCAGGGACCAGCAACTGAAAGATGTTCTTCACTTAAAGATTCCTCTCCCTCTGAGCCCACAGATGAAAAGTTGCCAGAACTGACTGGGTCTTCAACAGGATCATCAAAAAGACATTGTCATTTAAGCAGTCTGAAGTGGAGAATAATTTCATACTGGGAGAATGGGAGGTGGTTACAAACGCTGTAACAATCCCATAAATTTAACGGCTGATGAAGTGAGTTCCAGAAGATTAAGGCTCGGAAGATTCAGTGAGTTTTGATGGGAGTTTCAATCCTCTCTCTTTTCTCCCATGCCCACAATGTTGTCAGAAAAGCAAAGATTTATATTCTCTTGATATACATTCCCAACCATCCACTTTAGAAACAGAAACAAGTTCTGTGCGTAAAACCTAGGCTCATCATTACTTTCCGATTTGTGATTTTAAAAAACTGTAAGTTAAATGCTGCTTCCATCTCTTCTCTGTTCTTTAAGTGTTCTTTTCTGCTTTTCCTTTCTCCTGTTGTCTTGCTCCAGACTCTGTTTATATTCTGCTTTAAATTCTTTTATTCCTCATTATTATGTTTTTATATTTTGAAGTATCAGAGTTCTGTATCCCATCTTCCGTCCATTTCTACTTTCTCTCCATTAGTGGGTATCCTGTTGATCCTCAGTTTCCTGTATCTCTAGCTGCTATACACATTTAAAGGAAGCTATACATATTGATCAGTAAAGAAGAACTGTCTACTCAGATAGTCAGAAAAACAGGGAACCTAACTTAAAGAGGAGACAACAAAAGTAAAGCTAAGATGGAATATGACTGCTCTCTACAGACACCGGTGAGGTGAAAAATTATTTAAGCTGAAAAACAGTAGGCAGGAATCAGTGTGAAGAAGAAAGTAGGAGGTCCCTAACCATTAGAGGTTAGGGTCCCTAACCTAACAAGTGAGGTTCTGGAAAAGCTTCCCTTAAGCAGTAGGGGAGAAAATAGCCTAATTAGCTTTTAAGTCAGAATTTGATACATTCTTAAAAATGATGGTATGGCATCATATGACAACCACTGCCAACAGCAAGGGACCTAGGATTTCCATTCCAGGTCTATGTTCTAAGTGGTGCTTTGGAGGCTTAAGGATTTACAATGCAGAAAAAGAAACACATCTCCAGTATGAAAGACAACTATGATTCAGGCAAAGGAACCTTGGCCTCATTCAGGGTATTGGGAAGCTATGGAAGCAGGTGGTACATGACAATACACTTTGCAAAGGACATAGCCTAGAAGTAGAGAAAAATATAAAAATAATTCACAACAGACTCCTTTCTGAGCACACCTGAAAATGTTTGAGATGTGAAAGAACAGGTAGTAGCATACTAGTCAATGGAGATCAATTGCCAGAGTGGAGAATGGTTCAGGACAAAGCCTAAAATCACCACCTGGTGATCTGTACAGACCTGCATAATGGATTGATCTGCCTCGTTTTTTGCCCTCTCTGTTTCCTGCTGCTGCTCTGTGGCTTGAGTCAGACTTTGACGTAACTTCACGACCTCTGACAAGAGTTGGTCTCGCTCCTTTGTTATCTCTTCTTTAAGTTTTAGCAAATCCCGGACACTGGAAGCAAGGAAATAATAGTCAAGCAGTGTCACAGGCCCCTTCTGTTCTTCCTCCTATGCCAGAGCAAGATCTTTTGTGAGAAATAAGAGTTAAAAAGTAATTTGTTTCATTTTAAACTCCTCTTGGATTAATGCTCTGCTGGTCAATTGAATTATATACTCTATCTACTGTGATCATAGTCACCATCAACACAGGCAGCTTTAAAAGCTAACCTAGTCCAATAAATCACTCTTTCTTGTTATATCACATCCTCATGGGTCTGAAGAAACCTTCAGTTTCTCAAAAAGGTAACAGGGAACAAAATTCCTTCTTCTCTGCCCATTGCAAAATTACTCAGGGACCAAAACTGTTATATTGTTGTAACCAGTCTCTCTGCAGCTCACCTGACTGGGCACTTAACTGGGTTATGTCTTATGGTCATCTAATGTAAGAATAAAACAGACTCCCTGTTTGGACACATTTACAATCTGAAAGAAAGTCCAAGCAGTGTGGGTTCAAGCTCAACCTTAAAAACCAGCCTTATAATTCTAAAAGACTATAGGGTTTTCAGCCCTATAGGCCTGAAAAGCTACAAAGGAGTTGTCTAGTCCCATGGCCTCCTTACCGGACAGAGTATTTAAGCATGGAACTGGAGGGCAATACGCAGGGAAATTTAAGAAGAAATTGTAAGTAGGCAGGTCTCAGCAGCCTGGGCAGCAGCTGGAAACAGCAGGAGTGAGGTCCTGGCAAAGCAAGAGCTCCTGGCTCTTGAAGGAAAATGCAAAAGCAGCCACAGAGAGCTGCCTTTAGGGAGAGTTATACTAGGGGAAGGCTTAACGACCAAGCTTTTAGATCCAAGGAAACCTGTTACACAGGTCCAGAACATTTCAGGGCCAAAAGGTGAAGGAGTGGATTTCTCATGAATCCAGGTGGTTTATGTGCTGGCATGTTCCTCGGAGGGGAAAAGTTTGAGCACAATAAAGGCCTTGCTCACAGACATGAGTCTTGTTTATGCAGCCTGGATACACAGCGCATGGGGAGATGAGCATGTCCTATACATATCCTGAATGCATAATATAAATAAATACCTTACACTGTGTGAAAATTTCAAGCCAGAACCAGCTGGGCCATCCATCAGCAATCTCGATAGAAAGTGCACAGGTCATAGGGTCAACATACTTAATCTCATCTTTGAGTTTACACTTAATCTTACAGCATAAGCAGAGTCCGAGGACCTGATACTACTAACACTAGCTTTTGGAGGGCTTTTGAGCAGCTCCTGAGGATCATTGTTATTTGCACACTGTAGCAGCTAGAGGCTCTACCTGAGACTAGGTCCCTCTATGCTAGTGGCTGCATGTGTGTTCAGTAAAAAAAACCCATAGTCTTCACAATGTATAAATATAAAATACAAACAAGAATACAGACAGCAATAATGCCTTATAGCAAAGCTGGCAACAAAAGAGAAATCAAGTTTCCTGATTCCTTGACTTATCTACTTGACCCTGCTGCCATCATATGTAAAAATGTTGACAGGATCCTATTCTCAAAGACAAAGTATGTTGAAATGTTAGTCAGATAAAACAATAAGACAGATACTGAGAAAGTGCATAATACTGATTTTTATTTGATCTCTCAGCTTAATCCAATGCTGAATGAACTCACTTAGAGCCTGATTCTGTACTTGCTCACTGCATAAACACATAGACCAATAAATGTGCACTCATGAGAAAAGCAAAAGGCAGAAAAGACCTCTCTCTGTTTTCCAGTGTCTTTGTAGTGTCTAAATGGCTAAACAAGGTGTAGAATGATAGAAAATCAGATCAGGCTTTCCCCCTCCCTGGGGAAAACTTACTTGTACTCCTGTCCCAGGGACAGTCCAGATCCTTGCTCCACTAAGTTAGTTAGGCGTGCAATTTCCTCTTGCAGTGAATTAATCGTTTCCTTCGCTTTCTGTTCCTTTTCATAGGCTGTATCTACCATTTTCCAAGCCTTTTCAATCTCCTAGGAACAAAATGGAAAACAATTACATAAATTAAACTGGGTTGAAAATGAACAACAAATTAAAAATGTATTGCCTTGTATTTTGGTTAATTAAGAAAACAGGTTTTCATGCCTTTTCATGCTTATATTCACAACAGTTTTCTTCACCAGTTGCTTTTCCTTTGGACGAGGGCATAGCAAACATTTTGAGCCATTCAGGCTATGTCAATTTACACCACAAAAGCTCTAATACATTTTCTTTAACACATAGATCTGAACGTTATCAAATCTCACTCTACAAGGTTTTGGTCATGTAAGTCCCACTAATATCTGAAAATTTACTGAAAATTCAGTGCCCACAAAGGTACCGTCTACTTAAATAGCTCACGTATGTCTGTAAAAGTCTTATTAGCTGTTATGCCAATGAACATCCAATTTGATTTGGATGAGAAAAAGATGTTACTCTGGGCTTTTCTCCCTCTTTGTTCATTTTCACCTGTGAGGACCTAGTGTATTTTGATTTTAAGTATATATTTAGACAAGCCACAATTCTCATGCCAAATTCCAGCACATGGAATTACTCGAATGACAGACTCATGTGCCTCTCACAAGCCCAGGGTTTGATATCCACAAATAGGATAGGGGAGGAGTGTTCAGTTGAGTTTTTAACTTCCTCTGCACCTCTCTCCCTTGAATCAGATCCTTAAGAATCACACAGCAGGCTTATTCCTTGCCAGGTTCAAATCAAGCTCCTACCAGTTCTGGAATCCTGTGCTAAAATTATGTATAGATTCAGAAAGTGACTGGACTGGAAGAAAAGTTCCCAAAGACTCAGTAAATAATGAAGACACTACTTTTGACACTAGAAGTCCCTGAGCTGCAAATCACAGCATGATGTCCTCTCTCATGCTCTTTTCTCAGCTGGCTCCTAGTGGAGTTCTGGACTTGATGGACTTGTACAGATTTAGACTCCAAGTGTGGCTGTGCAACTCTACATTAGCTCTAGGGTCTCCCCAAGCAAAGCCAGACAGAAGCATCATTACATCAGGCCATAATATCCCTGTTAACTCCTACTTGCATCATATGAAAATGGGGCAGGGAAAAAAAAATTAAAAAACACTCCACAATGAAGAGTATCAAATAGTTTAATTTATATCAAATTGTTTACAGCAGTTCTTTATTGAAATTAACATCTCTGGTTCTAAAAAAACCCTATTTAACACTAAACTCAAAATGATGACACCTATATTATAGTACATTGTTAATATATTTATTGAACTCTTTTCAATCAAATAAATGTGGTACTTAGCTGTTTACTGCCTAAATTAAAAATTCAATTCTATCAAATGAGCAGAAGTAACAGGCTACCAGAATTTGCTGAAAAGCTAACACAAAATATAACATCTGTAGCCTCTTCAAACTGGAGAGGGAATATATTTTAATTTTATTTATTCAACTAGTTCAGCATATCCAAATTTGAGAAACCATCTGGAGCTTAAAGATCAGGAATGTTTGTTCTTCTTTTTTTTTCCCAGCCTATTAATAAAGAGTAAACGGTGGGCTTTACTTGTTCAGAAATTCTGAAGATTACAGTCAATTAATTCACTACCTACAAACAGTATTTTCATTACTTAATAAATTACTTAGTTCAAAAATTAGTTTGAAAAATGTGCTTTTCACTTATGTATGAAGCATATTTAAACAGTTTTAAATATTAAAGTCACTTGTTACATTTTATACATTTTGAGTTCTAAATTCCATTCAAATGCAGCAATGATCACACATAAAGTATTAAGTGTCATCTAGTAAATAATAAATTTTTCATTCATTATTATCTTACATAAAAATGTTCAATTATGAAATTTAAATAAATGCATGCCAGGCTGTCATAATGGTATGAAGACATAGTGTATCATCTTGACTGGCAGAAAAGCATAAAATATAGCTGTAAATAAACATGTTTCAGATTTGCCAACTGATAAGAGGTAACCAACTTTTCTCTAGAAAAATGCAAATGGAAAGTAAGATTAAAGCTGATTACTTAAATCAAAGCTTCCTGCTGGCTGATTAGACTGTGATTAAAATTGGTGAATTAAATCATTACGATTGAAGTTTTGGGGGATAGAACTGGTGAATAAAATCAATATGCCCTCTGAGACATCTTACTGGCTTCAGTGAGTCTTTTGTTCTAGTGAGTATTCACAAAAGTGATCCCCTGAAGTCAATGAGGCCATTCAGAAAAGCAGTGATTTCAGGTCACCCTAAGCTGTGCTTTTTGAACTTTAGCTTGCTTTCAATGTGTAAGAACAATTTTATTGAATTTGTATTGATAAAACCAATTTTCATCAATAAGCTTAGCAGGCACAGATGATGGCCCCATTAATAAGCAAAATCTAAATAAGAATTTGCTACAGACTTCAGCATCAGCAAAACTGGGCTTCATTGTAGCTGTTTCTTGGTTGTGTCTTTTACTTTGAATAGTGGATCAACGGATTGCTTCCTTTAAATTCAAAAGTAAAGAGGAGGAAATTTTTGATGGTGGTAGCCTTCATTGAAAAAATATTCACATTATTACCCAATGGAGAGGGGAACTGAAATAATGCAGAGTATGTCAGCATCATTGGGTGATTGCAGTACATGGTTAGGTAGGTGACATACATTGCAGTCTGTTGTATAATTAAAGATGGAAGTACACTGGATGTTTGCAGTTAGAATCATTCAAAAATTTTTGGAGAAGTACTGGAACTCTGGAAATTGTGAAGCAGAATTCATAAAGTGTGACTGCCTTACTTTATTTTCATTAAATACCCCAAAAGATCACATCAATTTCACTGCTCAGAAACTGAGAATTACTGAAATGCTTTCTTTGTATATTGGATTGATACCCCTGGAAATTGAAAACGTGGTAATTCCAAGCGGGGTGGTACAAGCTCCTATAAATTCCCCTTCCAGGTTTCTTCCAGTGCAGCTTTGTGGATCAGTATCCCTATCAATGAAAAAGAGAACTGTATTCCCTTGGTGTTCGGCTTGGCACTTTGCTCCTTCGATATGACTGTAAACAGCAGACTATTATGTCCGGTTTATTAAAACTACAAAACAGAGCACTGAACAACCATCAGACAGTTAACAGCTATTGATTATTATCGACCTGGGTCCTACCAGGCACTGATCTGTGTAGTTAACCCCTGCCCCTAAGCAAATTCTACTGATTACAACGAGGCTTCACATGGAGAAAAATTTTGCTTCTGCAACGTGTATTTGTTTATGAAGCGATGACCTAGAAGAGGAAGGCTGTACACCTGTTACCCTGGTGACCCATCAAGTCACCAAGATTTAGGGCCTTAATTTGAAGCAACTATACAATTTTTACAGGAACAGCCCCACCAGGATTCTCCTATCTTTTGTAAATAATAAAACAGTAGAACAGATAGTTTAATTTAGCGCTGAAGAGTATAATCTTTGCTATTTTAGCACTTCAGCTTTCCTCAACACTTGCCTTGGGCACTTGTGAAACACATTTTTTGAATGTTAGTAAAACTGTAGTGAAATACCACAGCTGTAATGGAACTTCCCTTCAGAAAGGAGAATAACATGAAATATGAAGGGTATACCAAACAAAACCCCAAAACACGACATGAACATTTTAAGCAATATCCAAATAATTCCTGAACATTTAAGGGAAAAGCTAATTCTCATAACCAAACTGAAAAAGTATCAGTACTGTTTACTTAGCCCACAGCACACCACTAGAATTGAAATGTCACGTGTTGTGCATTGCACGTAATTTCTAATAGGATCATATTGTCAAGCAGCTTTTTCACTACAAAATCTTAGCTGGTTCAATAGTAGGTGGTATTGTTAAGCCATACGTTGCCTGAGCTTCAAATTAGCTGCTGAAATTGGAAAGGCTCTTATTTTTCCTACTCTTCCGCTCCTCAGTTTTATAACATTACTAAGACAATGTCTCCTCAGCTTGGGAACATCTTGAAGGATTGCCTCTGCTGCTGTTCACACTCAGAGTATTGCCATGTAATAGCAGAAAGAAAACGATTAAGGATCATTGCGGTCCCTGACACCCACCTACCAGGTTTTGATTAGCAGCAGTGAAAATCAACAAGACTTTCTACACAGTTTTCCTCCTCCTTGAGGATGCTTTGAGCAGTACCATGGGCTTGCAAGCTGCAGCCATAGGATGACAGCACTGCTATTTATATTTACCCTGAGTGTATTTTCTTCCTAATTCTAAGGAAAATAAACTTCATTTCAAAGAACTTCTATTTCTGTAGTGCTCATAGATCACTCTGGATTGTTACACTGGAACAATTTTACTGCAACAAAACACTTTATTGTAAGGCAAGGAGGTTTATCAACTAAATGCTAAATTAAAGCCTGTCTAGGTTCCACAGCCTAAGCTTTTAAACCATCAGAAGGAAAAAAGTTCAAAAGACAGTCTTCTGATCATTTGGCAGCTTTAGGTTTCTGGTAGTCAAACCTCACTGCAAGGCTAAAAACATCGACTGTTTTTAGCGAGTCAAGCACTTTTATTTGACAGAGTTCAAATCAATAATAACAAAGAACACATCAGAGTAAATTGGTAAAATCACATTGAAATGCTATATAGGATTCCTTTTCAAAAACACTGTGACACATTTATTTATATGAGTTGATGACACTTCCCTGGTCTACAATCCATATTTCAGCAAGTAAGTAGATTTTTTATGTTCTGGCAATAGTTAACATCCAAGCAGCACTTCAAAAATATTAATGAATCCAGTCTCAAAAACTGTATATTGTTGGAAATGTGCTATTTTACAGTGGGAAAGCTTAAACAAAAACTATTAGTGAGTACTCGAAAGCTGATGGAGTTGGTTTAGTGCAAATAAACACAGAATTTGACTGGGACTAGTAAAAATATCAGGCTAAAGAAACAAAGTGATTGGTAGCAAAGCAGAGGTTGAAGAACTGGAGATGCCAGCTCTATAGTTAGTCCTCCGGCTAGTTCTCTACATAAAATAAAGTGTTATTGTAGATGCTTTTCTTTTTACCATGTTTTTCATTAACAATTTGCAGATCATATTTAATTCTATTCAAAACTTTACCATCTTCATTGATGATATAGTTCCCCGATCATCCTTAGAGAGCTTTGTGAGCGCAGCTACTTTAGATGAATTCACCACAAGCTCAGCATTCAGCTCCCTGCATTTCTCCATGAGACGCTTTTCATTTTCATGAGACTTCTTCATAACAGCATGGAGCTTCTCATATTCTATTCGGAATTTTTCCAGAGTTTTATCTCCCTTAAGTAGATCTATGACTTCTTGGAAGTCTTTTTCCAGTGCTTCATATGCACTTTCTTCTAGATACGGTTTGCCAGACTTTTCCTGAATGAAATGAGATAGATAATCAACAAACAGGAGGAATTCAATATCTCACTTATGACCCCAGAATATAAAAAAGCAATATACTGAGTGTGTAACAGCTACTAAGAAATCATGACAAAATTTTCTGAAATAACAGTTCTCTTGCTAGCATATGATATGCACATTGCAGGCTATTTTTCCAACAGATCTCCCCCAATTTTACTGAAATAACTTGTGCTTTAACAGTCAGAGTTCTTGCAATTGAGTACCACAACTACTTTAAAGACAGGTCTATAAAATATCATCATTGTGATAGTATTTAAATAATACATCAACTATTCAGGAAGCCCAGTATTTTAGCCTCAATTCTTCCCAGTTCTCTACACTCTAAAGTCTGATTAGTTTATGCTTTCTATGCAGATAGTGCCAGCAAATCACTTGCAGATAAGCGTGTCTGAAAGCTCCAGTAATGCCAATGCAAGCCAATCCTTACTCTGCAGGAAATGCTACTGTTAAACCTTTCACAGGGGACATTCTTGATCTAGCTCAGTTCTGACACCAGATTTTGCCAGCTCAGTTGCTAGACACCAAATTCCACCAATATTTTTCAAACCAGCTTAAAATAAGCCTCCATCATAGCCTTCAACAGAACACAATCATGCCAAGTGGAGGCAGCGTGGCCACTTCTCGGGAGTTAGCTTGATCTGCTAAGCAGCAAGATGAATCAGCCCACAGGATGCTTCGCGCTGTCACAGGTACATTGCTTCCATTACTCAAGCTTGCTCAAAACTGACTGGAACGTCTCTACACTGCAATCTGAAGTCTAGGTATATCGTTATATCACATCTCAGAGGTGGACTCACTTGGATAGGAAAACAGCTCTCCTGTTAGCACCAGGCCATGGATGTCTGGAGAGCCTCCCTCACAGAGGAGAGGCAATGAGATGCACAGCTCCCACAACCTTAAAAATCTGCCCTCATATCTCCCCCCAAACCAATGGATTGCTATTTCAAAAATGGTTCAGGCCCCTACTCACCATTTGAACACAAACAGTTTAAAGGCAAGAATTTTCAAAATTCTAAAAAAAAAAATCAACGAGCAAATCAACGTTTCATTTGTTTCACTGGGGTTTTTTTGGGGGGGAGTACATAAGTTCACGCTACCTGGAAAACCTGAAATTTAAAAGGTAAAAATGGACCCTTACGACTTGAAAGAAAGGTCAGGCTGCACAACGCACTGAGGCAGAGGCACCGGCTCCAAATCCCCCCTCCTTGCCAAGGCTCTGATTTGAGGGGTTTTTTCTGTGTCAGAAACTTCAATGGGAAAACAGCAAAGGCAACTGGAATATTAAAACCTGCACGGCATGGCCAAAGTTTGGCACGTAACGCCTTCAAACCTGCCCTGGCGCTCACGGCAACGAATTTGCATTTATTCTTATTTCATCCTCCTCTCCAATGTCAAACCTTCAGTTTTGATCCTGTTTACGTTTGTGATCATAAAGAGAGTTAAAAGAAGAGCAGTAACAGCATGGGGGCGGGGGGTAACGCACCCACAATCTTAAAAAGTGGCAGGTGTTCCTAAAATTTAAGTGTTATCACTGCTTATGTATAAGTAGCCTAATTGCTCCTGCTTTCAACACGGGATCTAACTGAGCTCTGCTCACAAAAGTAACTCGGCACATAAATACGGCCTACAGATATAGATGATCTATAGATGATGTCCTTGGGCTTATTCTGAGGTACAGCGTTCGTCCTGTCGGGGCGGGGAAGGGAGGGTGAGGGGGGGCTCACCTCAGCCATGCTGCCGGCGGGCTGGGGGCAGGAGGGCCCGTGCCGGAGCCGGAGCCGTTGCTGGTGCCGGTGCCGTGGCGGCCCCGGGCCGCGGCGGTGCAGAGGCCGCCGCGCCGTATCGTAGCAACGGCGGCGGGCGGGGCCGGGGCCGGGGCCGGAGCGCGGCGGGGCGGCGGGCGGGCCGTTGTGACGGCGGGAGCGGCCGTTGTAGCCGCGGTGGCGGCCCGTGAGGCGGAGGCCGGGTTTGCTCCCCGGGGCCCTGCGGGCTCCGTGTGCTGCGCACCGCTGTGCGGGCCCACGGCCCAGAGGCTACTCAGAGAGGCCCGTCGCGGCCCTGCACAAGACCCTGGTCACCCCCCCGACCCTTCGGCCTCGGGGTTTTCTTCCAAAGCTGTCCGTCTTGCTGTTGACATTCAGCCGTCAGGGATTTTAATCAACGACACTGAGGAGTATTTCCCCTCTGACATGAAAGGCCAGGAGCTGCTCCGTGAGCAGAGCAGCGGGGTCAGCGAGGTGCAGCAGCTCAGCAGGAAGAGCCAGACGTCCCCTCCAGGCACCGAGGGAGGCAGGGGCGGTCCTGTGGAAGGTGATGAAAGGGGGGTTGTGCAGTTTTGGGGCACAAATGACGTTTGGAGCCTGGCTTCTGTCATTTCATTGCACCTGACTATTCACACTAGCTTGTCTGTGCGTGTGAACGATGCTGTACAAACCACGGCGCAGAACAAGGGCAGGCAGGAGAGCGGCTCTGCACTGGGAGAGCTGTGCTGGAGTACTGGAAACCAGCTGTGCTGCTGCTGTCTGCTCCCCTCCCAGCTAACCCTTGCAATAGTTGTTTTTATCTCTGTGGGGTCACAAATTGTTTCATCTGACAGCTTTTTAGGGCAGGGCATGTATTGTACCATGTGTACACTCCCTGGCAGAATGGATGTTGGTTATGACCTTAAAGTGCCATTTGAAACTAATAATGACGATGGAAGACTTTTTCTCTTCCTGGTTTAATGAAGCCTGAATTGTAGTGCTTCATTTTACTGATTACATGGCAAAATAGGCAATTTCAAATGGATGCTTTCAAATGGTCTGATTTTACTATTAAAACCGGAGAATAATACACATTTTATAATGTATTGTCTATATGTATGACTTAATTTACAAAATGTCCTACATGCTGAAACATAGTTTCAATCATTTCAAAGCACCCTTCTAATAAAAAAATTAATAAAGTTCCTTTTCTAAGTTTTGCACTCTTCTTTTTCCTCATTTTCTTTTGTACTGATGTTTCTTACATAATAAAATTACCAGGAAGATAATCATGGTAAATTCCCTGATTCTAGGATTTCAGAATCTCAAGAGGACCAAACTTTGAGACCTTTAAAACAAAACAGCCGCACATGTAAAGAAATATCAAAAGACATGATTTTAATTTTGCTACCAAAATACTGCTGGAGGAAGGGGATATGCTCAGAATTTTAAAAAAAAAAAATTATATGATATAACAAAAAAACCCTTCAAATTTACATCTTAAATATATAACCTTGCTATTTATTATACTCTTTCTTAAGGCTTTAACAACAAAACTGGAGTGGAAACTTATGAAGGGAGGTAGTGACCTTTGTGCTTTAGGCTGCTGTTTGCACTTGTGGGTAACAGCACAAATGTGTCCAAAAATGATACCCATTTATTGCGGCATTCCCACGAGTTTTTCAAACTCCTGGTGATTTGTGTCCTGTGAGATCCTCTGAAGGTGACTGTATAGGCTGGTGCTATAGGATAAGTGCTATTTGAGCTAAATTCATTCAAATTTGACGAGTTCACCGACATGGTAGCTGCACCTCTTACTGCAGTGCAGACATAGGAGGGTGACTGTGTTAGAAGTCCATAACTCACGCTAATGCCTGGTTTTGATAAGCCAGCCACCGTGCCTTGAAACACCACAACTCATAGTGCATAGTTTTAAGCGCAAACAGGACACAAATCTGTGATGACACTCAAATATTTACTTTGAATTAATTCTGCAACAAACCTACAGAAAACCTCAATGGGTTCACGACCGAGGAGCTGGACTGGCACTCAAGAGGACATCTGCGTTTCTGACCTTAGCAAGAATTTCCTGTAGCTTGGGTCCAGCCACTTAAAATTCCCCGTGCTTTATATTCATCAGTAAAGTGGAAATAACTACATCTGCCATCCTGCAATAGTGTTGTGACTGTCATGGCTGTAAATGATGTTCTCATGTCATAGAGTGAACCTCTAGACAAGATAGAGCTCTTGATGTGAGATCACTTTTTAACACTCCCTGTTAAGCTAAGCCTATGTTCCCAGCTCTAGGAAAAACCTTTCTGCTAGTAAGAGCAAAAACCTCCTACAGCCACAGAAGAAGAAAAAATTAAATAAATCACCTTAAATAAAAGTAAATAAATCTCCATTAATAGCAGGGACAAGCCAGACCCAGAAAGTTTCAGTTCATTGAAAAGACTGTTATTTATTTCCCTGAATATCTGGCTTCGTTCAAGACACACCTGTACTTTATGGTAAATAAGCAGAATCACCTGTTTCACCAGCTGCATAAAAGAGAGGTTTGCATCAGTGGGTGTGTTTGTGTGCATGCAGAAAGGGTTACTAGAGAAGAAATATTTGCTCACTGATATATTTGAGGTCACAACCCTCAGGCAGTTAATTTAATGCGTGCTTTAAACTGTAGTGGCATGAAAATGATAAGCCATCGCTTCCTGAGTGTAAGGATTTATAGGCTACTGCAGAGATATAAATAAAGAAGAGTAAAATCTCATCATAACATCACCCAGGAGAACGTAAGCAATTTGGGGCAGGGACCATGACAGTACATGTCTTCTGGAAAGTGTAAAATGAACCTTGTGGACATTGGAAGGCAACGATAAGAATTGATAAAGGAAAGCCTGAGAGTGGGGGGGGTTGAAATGTGTTTCCTTTCACACCATGCTGTTGAAAGGAAGAACATCACTAGGTGGCACTCCACCACCACAGTGGTTTGATAAATTCCGCCCCCCCCCCCCGCCCCCCCCCCCCAAAAAATAAAAAAACCAACAGCTATTTTCAGCCCTGACAAGCTTTTCTGGTTTAGAAGTGTGTTACAAATATTTATTAATACATGGAGACATAATGGTTGGGTGAACATCTGTTCATGGATGAGGTCCTGTATTTGCATACAATTTTGCTCAATTTACTCAGATAATATCATCAATGGGAGATTACCACTAAGGAAAGCAAAATTTGTCTAACAATTTACTACTATTAAAATATTATTTTATATACATTACAAATATTTTACATAAATATTACTTATCTACCTGCAAGTCTTGTAATTTCCACAGCGATATGGAAATCCATCACAACCTCATGGCCGCAAACACCAGTGACGCTACAGACACCATCAGTGGACTGATGTCCTGGGACATACCCTGGAAGCCAGTTTGCCCTCTCAGAGTTACATCAGTTTTGCAGTATTAAAAGGAACAAGAGCTTACTAAAAATACTTCTTTTTCTCCAGTGACAAGGAAACGCTATGTGGTCCTCGATTACTTAATTACCTAACTGATATTTTTACTGTATTCTTTTTGAATGTCCTCTCCTCCTGTTATTTTCAAACAAAATGATAGTTTTATAATGTGAACAGTTGTTCAGTTTAAATTGGATTGAGGCTTTCTACTTTGTTCATAAAGATCATGCAACAGATCTCAAATAGCAGTAACCTTTCATGTTACTAACTAATCATGTTTGGGTTAGAGTTGAGCCAATGATCTCAAGAGGAAGAAACACGATCATTTTCATAAAAAGCTAAATCAGGGAAATGTTTTGATTAACAGAAACACCCAAATAACGAGCTCGGTTAGTTCTGAGACAGAAGCTAAAGCTGACAAGCAGTCTGTGTATAATGTATAATTACATATTCTACATAAAAAATAAAATAGATTACAATTATGGAAAGCAACTAAAATTAAGTCAATAATCCTGGAACTAAGCTGAACTTGCCATTCCCCAGCATGGTTTGGAACTGCAGAACAGTTTTCCATCCCAGTTTTTCCTCCCAGTTCTGAACTAGGATTACGATGGCCTGCCATGCTTGCTAGAAAATTCCTCTCTTCTACCCTTCTCCGAGCCAAACACGCAGATTCTCCAAGACCACTGGAGGAAAGCAATGCTCTGCCCATCCTCATCGCCATCGCTGCCCACTGCGGGCTCTTACCACCACCAGTATTATGGTTTATGCTACCAATCTGACCTACAGCTTTGGAGATTGACATGGGGGGGACTCTTCCTCCTATGTATTTGGAGGAACAGTCTGGTAGAAGCGACCCCCTCCCATCCGGGCTGCCCAGCGTCATTAATCCCTAGAGAGGCTATGAAGAAAAGCCTACGAGGTAACAGAAACACACACATAAACACACAGCACTCAGGTTTCTTCAGTAGATACTTTCCATTACCTGGTTACCAGTTCTGATCCATGGCTGTCTTCCCAATCATGAACATTTGGATGTATTTAAAAATGAGTTTCAAATATGTCTAGAGTCATCATATGTTCATTAGCAGAAACAACTTCCCCCCATGCTTTCCAACAGCCTTTCTGTTCCAGCAGCAGAATCCAGGCCCTAATCTCTGATTTCTGTTCCCCTTTTAAGGGGAATTAAGGCTGTTCAGCCTTTTAATTCTCAACCACCAAATCTTCCTCTAACTGAAAATTTGTCTGGCATCTTTCACTGCTTGACACTTGAGTCTCCTTGGAGGAAGAGGCTGTTAAAAAAAAAATCTTAATACCCAGGGAAGGCTATAGAAATCACAGAGATTTAAGATGTTTATAAGGTCAGGTGTAAGGGGGTAGATGAGGACACCATATGGTGAGCTGTGAGGAGGTGACCCCATCTCCCTGCACGTTTCCTTGCATGGTAGCTAGGAGGTGTGAAACCTTCATGGGTGGAAGGGAGTCCCCCACTCCCTTGGTCTGCTCGTGCTCCTGCTCTGCTGGGTCATGCTGAGCTGTGCCTGTTAAAATACTGTCCTGCTGCAGTCTCCTTTAGGCTTACACAGACACTTGCAGTATAAAAGGCAGGGCCCCAGCAAGGCCTGACTCGAGCAAGATTATAATTCCTGCTTTCTTTGTGTTAACATGATCCCTCTGTGTGCTCCAGGTTGGCAGCTGTCTCCTGTGTTCCTTGTGAAGGCAACAGCTGGAAGCTGTACTAAAACCTGTTTCACTTTTGCCTGCTCACGTCCTCTCTATCGTTCCCTATTCTCTCTTCGTAGATCTTGCAAGATTATTTTTTTTATTTACTGCTTGTAATAGCTTAAGGAAATATTGCTAGTTTTGTAATGGATTAGAAACACTAGTGGAAAGAATAAAATAATTCCTCAGTCTTCCAAGACGTCTGAAAGCAGCTGAGAAAGATACCTAGAATTTAACTCTCAGCCCAAATCTTGCTCTTATCCTGCTCGTGCTGATAGGATCTTAGAGTCCATTTTAGAAATAATATTATTATATCTAATTTCTGCTGCAGTAGCAGCCATGTGACAGAGCCACAGGCTATGTCCCAGTGCGCGAGGAACTGTGGTACTGTTACTCCACTGCTTACAGCTTCAGGTCCTGCCCAACATCTGAGTAAGGTTAGCGGAGCTTGGCTCATTATCAAATAAATTACTGCCTTTAGCAAGATAATGATCTTAAGCCTTCTGCACTGCTGCAATACTCAAACAATGAATCGTGCTGGATTTGTCAGGATATGTGCTTCTAGCTTTCCCTCCTCTTTCAAACTGCTGAACTGCATCAGAAAAACTAATACAAATCAAATTAATGTGTCTTGGTTTGACTTTTCCATTTACATGTATTGTATTGTTATCATAATTTTATACCATCTTAGGTGGCACAGGAAGTGGATCCTGAATGGGATGGTGGCTATGTAATATATAATCTGTTGGGATGTGAGCCTTCCTTTGAAAAATGTTCAGGCCTTTTCCCTCTTCATCTACCTGTATCCCAGAGAGATTTTGCAGATTAATGTAAATCACAGACACTGTAATCTATAGTGATTTGTATTGTCCAGTGTGTGTATATATATATATATACACGTGGTCAGAATCAGTAATTATTACCTTGTCAAGCTTTATGCAGACATTTTCCTTTGGCTTAGGTGATGAATAGCCGTGATCTTGGAGAAGGATCTGTTTTCTCTGCTGCTGCTGCTGTGAAGTTCCCAGGGGAAATAAATAATGCACCAAGACAGGCTGAGTCCTGCAGCACAGAAGCAGGGAGATTCCAGTACTGCTCTTGCTAGAGATGATTTTCATAGATTATGGCATAATGAGAAAGGAATGTACTAACAACACCCAGGTTGCCAATAAACCTGAATAAACTTGATTCAGACACTAAGGAAACAATACCCATACACACACATTTACGAACACAAACCCTTTGAATAACATTAAAACTGTTACTTAATACCATAAGCACTTCAGGAAATTCAAAGAACGGGCTGGCTTAACAGTCCCAGTTTTTACTCACAAGCTAGACGGCTTCAATGCCAAGCCAAGCCACCACATTTGCCTGGTGCCCTCTTGATATCACAGAACTTTAGTGCAACATACATGCAGATGGTCTCTCACTGCAGCACACGTCCACCACCTGAGCTTAAAAAAAAATCCAAGCAGCAGCGATGGAGAACGTGCAACATGCCATACCAGCGGTAATGTAAGACAGTTGTTGCAATGCTGTGGAAAGAGGAAGGGTGCAATAAAGACATCTATAGTTCCCCTAAATCGGATAGATGTTATTATGCTGCTGCTCAAACCTGGTGCCCTTAAGCTTCTTTGTGGAAGTGATAGTTGTTGAGCAAACTTATTTCTCTGCTAGATCTGTAGGAAGATGCCCTTTAACTTAGAATGAGGGTAGTGTTGAAAAACACTTTTTAAATCCCTTACAGTGGCCTTTATCATTGGCTAAATTAAACCTGCTGTGCCTCAGCTCCCCCACCCCTACAAGGAAACCAGTGCCACTTCTCCGCCTCGAAAGGACGTTGGACAGATTCACAAGTTTCTACTTGTGCCAGCTTTGAGCAGGAAAACGGTTCAGCATCCCCGGGATCTGCTCCTTTGGTAAGAACTACAAGCGAGGTTACGTGTTTCAGCTGCTTTCCTGACTCTCAGGCACGACCACCAGGAGGTCGGAATACATCCGAGAAGCAAAATGAGCGCATTTCCTCCCCGTCCCCGGTGCCCTCAGCACAAAACCATCTGGGAAGCTAATAGGGGAGCCGGGCGGGAGCTCGGAGAGCGAACTGCAGCCTGCCGGAGGATGGCTCGGCTCCTAGGGCTGGCGGGGGTGGTTTGAAGGAGGAGAGAAACAAAAAGAAAACAAAGAGGGAAGGAAACCCGCTCCGGCCAGGCTGGGCGGACTCCCTGCACCTCGCTGAGCGGAGCCGCCGCGCCGCGCCGCGGGACGCCCCACCGCCCGGGGAGCGGCCCCCGACGCCCGCCGGCCTGCGCGGACCGCCCGCGGGCAGCGGCGGCCCCGGCGGAGCCCCGGCCCGGTAAGTCTGGTCCGGGGCTGCGGGGGGCGGCTGGGGGGGTGGGTGGGTGTCCCGCTTCCCCGCGCTGCCCCCGCGGGAAGGGCTTTGCCCGTGCTTGCCGCGGCGGTTTTGGAGAGCAAAGCCGCGGGACTCGGGGCGGCGGGTGCCGGTGTCTGCCTGCAACAGGTCGCGTTGGCGTGGCTTTCCCCGGTTGCTCTTTGCGGAGTAACTTTTGCATTTTGTCCTCTCTCCGTGCGTGAGTGGCTCGTCTCGGTGCGTGTTCGGGCATCGGGCCGGATCAGGCCCCTGAGGCAGATTACTGTGCCCGCCGGAGTTTCTACAGATCTTTCGGCTTTCCTCTCCCAGAAGGCCCGGCGGGAGCCAAGCGCAGGGAGCAGAAGGCAGCCTGCTTTCAGGGGCTCCGGGGCTGGCTGCAGCCCTCTTCAGCAGAGCGCATGGGGAACCTCTGCGGGATCGAGTCACGCTGAAGAGAGACCCTGCAGCCACCTCTGTGCTTGTGCCGACAGCACGGGCGGTCCCGAGGCCAGGGGTGATCTCGGGCACGTACAGTCCATGCAAAATGCATCACTGAGCTTTGCTGCGTGTTCAGTATTACATGCCTTGGGCTTAGCTTGTTACAAAACTTTTTTTGCCTTCTGAGATACAGCATATCTCTCAAATGAGTACAGAGAGAAGGAGCGATGTTTTTAGTAGAGCTGCTGTTCATGTCTGTGGGCATCTTTTTGAAGATGGCCAGTAGGTATTTGTAGCTCAAATCAGAGTCAGGACTGGGATACTGGAAGTCATGGGCCGTAAAACCGACATGCAGAGCCAGAGCCTTAGTGGCCTTTGCATCTTCAACTCGGCAATCTTGCACTGAAGCAGTTCTCTTGGGAACTGCCACGTTAAAATCCTTCAGGAAAATAGGACATGTTGCTATTCGTGTCTGTTATGTGGTCAGGGAAGATGAGCTCCAGCAGTGTCTCTAAGTGAACATTACTATTAACGTAGTTTTAATGAGTGCTAATAGGCCTAAACCATGCCCAGCACATCTCCTTGAGGCATGAGCGTTTGGTGTGAGCTGCCAGGCCAGGACCTGAGCTGCCAGGCAAGCAGCACTTAGGCAGGAGAGCAGCTGTAGTGCAGCGTGGTTTGTTTTGTGAGGGTTTTGAGTTTGGTTTGGTGATGATGGTAATGCTCTTCTGCAGCTCTGACTAAAGTGATTCTGTCTACCTTCATAGACATCTGCTTTTAAAACCTACTGGTCCCAGTTTTCCTTAATATACTTGCAAGGGTTTCTTCAGTCCTTGAGGAAAAGCAAAGCATGGAAATCAGGAATGGAAACTTAAAGCCTTCTCTTCAGTCTTGTTTTCAGCACAATAGATGCTGCACACTGCTCCCACATGGGAAATGCACATACTAAGTGTGATTGCCACAGAGGTGGAGAGAGGTGAATTGATTTGCCAAAGGTCAGAGCACCAATGTCAGTACTGGGATCAGCCCTGAGGGCTGCTTGGTTCCCATCTGGTAGGTGACACCTTTTTTTTTTTTTTTGCATGACTCTCAGGTCTGCAGAGTGCAGTGATCTGTGTTTGCACCAGCAGCATCTGCAAGGGAGAAGCGAGCAGTGCACACCAAAGGCGTTGTACCTGTTTATCAAGAGCTCAGGCGGTGGCCCCTCCCCACCTAACTGTCTTCCTCTTTTTGTTGCTTGGAGCATTACTATATGCTAAGAACAGCCTTTTTTTTTTTCTTCCCAACCCCCCAAGTCGGACTAAATAGCCCTGGTCAGGGACTGGGGGGCTTTGCTTTTCCTGAGTGATTGTTTTGGGCCGTCTGACGACTAGGGCCACCAAAGCTACATGTCCTGCTCCCCTTTTGTTTTTTATTGGTTCTCTCCATGGCAATAAGGGCTCCCATGTGCCTGTGCTGCGCAGTGGTCTCAGAGGGATGCCAGTGCTTGTGATCCTCCTTACGTGGCAATGAGTAACAGGGGGAAGGAATGACCCACAGAAACCTAACACTGGTGTTCCATGAGCTGATCTAACTAATTTCTGAGTTTGTTTTTTAACCAAAAACTGTATGGTTTTCGTAAGGACAATTTTAGGCTGGCTTTTGTGACTGTCTACCTGCTGACTGTTGTTTCGGTATCTTGGAGCTTGCCTGCAAATAAATTAATGCAGATAGTGTGATATCAGGAAACACACTTAGTGGATTTTATTGTGGTGTACTATACTATGTTTTTTTTCTGATAGCTTAAATCAGTTCCCTGACTGGAATGGGTACACAGCAAAAGGGGTGGTTTATTTTTCTAGTTGTATTACTTTCTTCTGCCACATCTGCATCCCCTCTAAAACCACTGTCCTGGCAAAATTTAACCTAAATTCAGCCTCTGTCCACAAGGTGAACATTAAGAAGCAGTTGTTCTGGGAAGCACTGATAAAGTATATGAACTCCATGAAGAGTCTGCACGAGTCTTGCTGCTGTCCTGTGCTGTCCTGTCCTGCACGCTCTGCTCCGCAGAATTGCAATTGCAATCCGTAGCTATGGTGCAACGGAGAAGGGAGCTGGAAAAAAAGCTCCTGGCTTGTTCCCTCAGATCTCCTTTAAAATGGGCTGTTGGGTGGGCCAGCTCTTTCTCTCCCAAGCGTTATTATAACCCATTTACACTGGGGAAAAAGCAGGTTTGCTGCCAGGCGGCATACTTTCCATCGGCATATGTAATTGCTGGGTGGTGGAGAGAGGTAGAGACTCTGGTTTTCAGGCTGGAGGGAGGGAGCGTGGCCAGAGTGTGCGCTGTGCGGCATCGTCGTGTGCCTGACCATGAATTCCAGGTTTTGCAGGGATGTGGGCTCAGCTGTGTAAGCAAAACCTTCTGCCCATTCACCCCTCAGCGTGGGCAATAGGAAGGGAGGCAGGTAGCCAAGCTTCAAGCAGCTTGAGGGACAGAGAGCTGGCCCAGGGGTGCAGCTGCAACAGCGCTCCTTTTTTAGCTTGTTTTGATTTCCACGCACACGTGGGCCATGTGAAGTTGGCTGAGCCAGCCTTGACCAGGGGTTCAGCAAAACAAACAGGTTTTACTGCCATGACCTGAAGGCCAGACTAGCTGCTGAATTTCACTGGAGCAGGGGCAGGTTTGATTTCTGGTGTGGAGAGGAGGTTCTTGTACAGGGCTGACCCACAGCAAACACTGTGCTGTGTTGCTCGGACTGCCTCCGAGGGAGCGAGAGGAGGTTTCTGCTAGTGGGTGAGGGTGCAGCGTGGATGTACCCACTGCTGAGAGGGACCTTCTTGGAGTGACCTTAGACCATCCCCTAAGGTTCAGTCAAGGTCTCTCCAACATCTGTACACATATAGTAGAGGGAGACCCTGACTTAAACTCTCTCTTTTGAGATTTAAAAAATTTAACACGTGAGAGCATGCAAGTCCTGTAGCAGCATTTCCTGCATGGTACTTCATAGCTCCTTTCTTCCAAGCAGAAGTGCCTGCTGTACCTAACTGGCCCTGAGCCACCATGCAACCAGGCATTGCAGGCCCTGAGGGCTAACAAACATCCACTGGGATATTACAGCGTGGATCCAGCCCTTTTGGGATTGAGGCGTCTTGCTCCTGTGCTTGGCAGTCGGTGCTGCTGCTGGTAGTGTTGTGGTGCTGGTTGGGCAGAGGCAGAAGCAGCCCTGCAGGCTGCGAGGCACTGGGAGATCAGGGCAGAGCCCATTTGCCCCATTTGGCCTCACAGTTGAAGACAGAAACGGAGAAGTGAAACTGTACGCACAGTCTGGTCAGAGCAGGTACGTGGGAGGAGGGAGGGTTGAGCCATCCCCTCCCCAGCGGCTGCCAAAGTGAAGGGGTTCGGAAGAGCAAGGACGCGTCAACCTAATACCGAGCCCTTAAAGGACCCAGCTCCAAAGCCCAGCTCAGCCCACGGAAGGGCTGTTGGTGATTTCATCACCCTTTGGATCAAGACAGAGGGTTTGAAGTGGTGATCGTGGCTGGCAGCGAGGGCAGTGGATTCCTGTTCCCCGGCCCACTTACGCGCAGCTGGTAATGTCTCCTTTATCTGTCTGCAACCAGCTTGTCGGGCCCATCCACTCCTGATTCTGCTGGGAGGACTTCGCTTTGTTTCCTGTTTCACCTAAAACTTAACTTCTCTCTCCTAAAATATGGTAGTTTATCTTTTGTGGTTCTGTGTTTCACATCTTCCTGTATGCTTTTAGACTTATTTCCTGCCTCTTCTCCTGCGTTTTCTGTTTCTCACATTAGCTCTGTAAACCCAGCTCCCCGAGCAAGTATTTCTACCTCGCAAGCTGCTTACAGCAGCTAGATGTCTTTTCTGAGACAAACCAATCCCAGACAAAACTATCCCAGCCCTTGCATTTACGCAGCTGCTAATTTGATCCTTAATCCATTTTAAAAGGAGAGGGCTGGTGAGCGAGGATGGAGTCGGAGGAGGGAGGTCCTCGCTTGCCAGTATGTCTGCAACGCTGACAGACCCGCGGTCTGATTTGCACGCTTTCCCATGGGAGAAGCCGTGTTTTAACTCTTCCCTGATCACTTCAAAGCTGATTATTTCTGGTCTTTTGAGCTTTTATGATCATTTTATTAAGTAAGGCGGTGAGTTAATCTCTCTTTTAATCATCCCTAATTTAGATAACAGCATTATGTACCCATCTTCTGCCTGAACTTCCTCATTCACTGTTTTTGTGTTTTGCAGACTTCCTTCAGCAGTGGGTGACTGAGTATAGTCTTCTCTGCGTCACGGGGATTGTAGTAATGTGAAGTTTAATGAGCACCTGCAAAGTCGTGTAGCAGGTAAGTGCTCCGGGGGGCGTTCTTCCTTCCAGATTTGATGTGATTTAAAAAAGCTTCTTGATGGGCTCTCACTAGGAGATCTTGAGCCTTGCAGCAGAAATGCCGGAAGGAAAGTGGTGTGGCTCATATTTTAGTAAACGTTCCCAGCAGCAAAGGTCAGACAGCACTTGCAAAGCAAAAGTAGCAATATTGTGAAGGTTTAATTTGGAAATGGCTTCAGTTTAGATCAGTGCTAAAAGCCTCTCTCTTTTGGCATTCAGTATAAAATTGCTTTTATCTGACTGCTTGGTACAGTTGGGGCCTAGTCAGAGAGTGATGGCAGAAGGGAACCAACAGGTCCAAGCCTTGCTGACAGCAGCTACTGCTGCATTTGCTGCTATGCAGGAGAACTTGCCAGAGGTACCTTACCCAGACTGGGAAAGCACTAGATCCCCCCTCTTCCAGGTGTTAGAGGGAGAGCAAAGGCCTGGAAGTGCCTGGCAACCTCCTGATGTTTGGGGTGACAGCAGAGGCAGCTGGATTGAAGGGAAATAGTGGCTTTTACAAGCCAGTAATGTGTGGAGTTTTCATGTTTGTACGAAAACCCCTGAAAAACCCACTGAAAGCAGAACTGCCAGGTGAAACCCAGAAGTCTGGCAGTGCCGCTCTGTGAGCATGTGACAGGAGGCTCTGTGGGTAAGAGTGGTGGGATGGGAAGAACTGGAGCTGATGGCAGAGGGAGCCACCGGAGCAGCAGTCCAGGCTGCCGCAATGTCCTGCTACAGCTCTGAGTACTTGTTATTTCATGTACTCCACATGATTTTTTTTTTTTTTTCTTATTTATTCTGGGTCTGTGTCTGTGTTGGGTGGTGTCTGTCCCCTTCTTCCCATCCCAGTCAGTTCAAGTGGCTGCTCTGCTCTAGCAAACCTCAGCTCACAGCATTCCCTGGCATGCGTCTCCAGCCAGCCCCGATCAAAGCTGTGAGAGCTGGCCCATTGCCATCCTCCTGTGTGTAAATGAAGCTCTCTCTCTTTTTCCTTTCCCCCCACCATCTTTCATTATTATCCCTCTTCCAGAGGCAGGTTTTTCTGGCTGATCTAGCACATTATTTATATCAGTGATATTTGCCTCAAGGCAGAGATGCTTTTTCAGCATTTACAGGGAAAACATCTGATGCACCCCACTGCCATGCATGTGGCTTGGAAAAACCAAGCATGGTGTTGGCAAGGATGAGGACCATTGAGGCCAACAGTTGCAGAATTTAAGCCCTGTTAGGCACAGTCTCTGATTCACATGATTATTTCAGTTGCCTGGCAAAGGAAAACGTACTGTTCCTTCGCTTTTGAAACCAGGGGGAAGAGCACGTAGAGAAGGTTCTTGCACCTGAGCAGAAAAGTGACGTTAGCTATAAGGTGTCAGCTGAGCCACCTGTGTTACCAACTGTGTCTTTCTCTGCGTTGCCTCAAGTGATGGTGGGTGCTGTCAGTTGAAAAAATAGTTTGCAGCCAAACCCAAATGAAAACAATGAAAATCAGCTTCAGAGTCCCTTGCTTTCAGTTCTTCCAAATTGCAGAGGACTTGGTGATGCTCGGTGAGCACCTGATGAGGAGTGGAGCAAATGACACTCACAAGTCTATGGGGCCTGATGAGATCCACCCGAGAGTGTTGAAGGAGCTGGCAGAAGAGCTCACTAAGCCCCTTTCCATCATTTACCAGCAGTCCTGGCTAACTGGGGAGGTCCCTGCTGATTGGAGATTAGCGAATGTGACACCCGTCTTCAATAAGGGCTGGAAGGAGGACCTGGGGAACTACAGGCCTGTCAGCCTGACCTCGGTGCCGGGGAAGCTGATGGAGCAGATCATCCTGAGTGCTATCCCACGGCATGTAGAGAATAACCAAGGGATCAAGCCCAGCCAGCATGTGTTCAGGAAAGGCAGGTCCTGCTTGACCAACCTGATCTCCTTCTATGACAAGGTGACCCACCTAGTGGATGAGGGAAAGGCTGTGGATGTTGTCTATCTAGACTTCAGTAAAGCCTTTGACACGGTCTCCCACAGCATTCTCCTGGAGAAACTGGCTGCTCATGGCTTGGACGGGTGTACTCTTTGCTGGGTAAAGAACTGGCTGGATGGCCGGGCCCAAAGAGTGGTGGTGAATGGAGTTTACTCCGGTTGGCGGCCGGTCACAAGCGGTGTTCCCCAGGGCTCTGTGTTGGGGCCAGTTCTGTTTAATATCTTTATCAATGATCTGGACGAAGGGATCGAGTGCACTCTCAGTAAGTTTGCAGACGACACCAAGTTGTGTGGGAGTGTTGATCTGCTGGAGGGTAGGCAGGCTCTGCAGAGGGACCTGGACAGGCTGGATGGATGGGCCGAGGTCAATTGTATGAGGTTTAACAAGGCCAAGTGACAGGTCCTGCACTTGGGCCACAGCAACCCCATGCAACGCTACAGGCTTGCGGAAGAGTGGCTGGAAAGCTGCCTGGCAGAGAAGGACCTGGGGGTGTTGGTTGACAGCCGCCTGAATATGAGCCAGCAGTGTGCCCAGGCGGCCAAGAAAGCCAATGGCATCCTGGCTTGCATCAAAAATAGCGTGGCCAGCAGGACTAGGGAAGTGATTGTGCCCCTGTACTCGGCACTGGTGAGGCCGCACCTCGAATACTGTGTTCAGTTTTGGGCCCCTCACTGCAAGAGAGACATTGAGGTGCTGGAGCGTGTCCAGAGAAGGGCAACGAAGCTGGTGAAGGGTCTGGAGCAGAAGTCTTATGAGGAGCAGCTGAGGGAACTGGGGTTGTTTAGCCTGGAGAAAAGGAGGCTGAGGGGAGACCTTATCGCTCTCTTCAACTACCTGAAAGGAGGTTGTAGAGAGGTGGGTGTTGGTCTCTTCTCCCAGGTAACAAGTGATAGGACAAGAGGAAATGGCCTCAAGTTGCGCCAGGGGAGGTTTAGACTGGGTATTAGGAAATTTTTCTTCACCGAGAGGGTTATCAAGCATTGGGACAGGCTGCCCAGGGAAGTGGTTGAGTCGCCATCCCTGGAGGTATTTAAAGGACGTTTGGATGAGGTGCTTAGAGACATGGTGTAGTGGTGGTTTTGGCAGTGTTAGGTTTATGGTTGGACTCGATGATCTTAAAGGTTTTTTCCAACCTATATGATTCTGTGATTCTGTGAAATGGTTTCCATGCTGCCTGCAGGGAGGGAAGTAGCTCCCTAAGACAAGATACCGCCTGTATGTGCCAGAATCCCAGCAGGGCTTACAGCTTGTTTTGGAGAAAGCACATGCAGTGATAAGGAGACTTTCCTACAGGTAGAGGTAGTTGAGCAGTAGTCTAGACTGCCTTGGGAGGCAGAGATGGAGATTTGCTGGAAGCTTTTCAGAACAAATTAGACAAAGACTTGTCAGAAACCATCCAGGTGCAGTGTAGGCAGAGGGGGTAGACTGTATTGCTTTTTCAGACCTCTTTTTTTCCCTATTTTTTAAGCTCTTGTAGAATATTAATACATACCAGAGATGGAGCTAAGGAGATGTTCTCAAGCTTAAACTGTGACACCTGATGTTCACAGTATAGCGCTTCGCAGAGGGGCTTGTGTTTGTGGGTGTGTCTGCTCCCAAAATGCTTAGATCCTATGCTATTTCCTCCAGGATGTTCAGGTACCTGACTGCTACTGGTTTCAGATGAGACTTTGATTTCTAAAGGCCTCTGGAGATTTACCAACCAAATACCGTGGGACTGTTGGAAATGTGAGAGAAAACACTTGGATTTCCTGCAGCACAGCCACTTCTGCACTGCAGATTGCAACCTATTCATGGTAATTGAAGAAGATGCTTATCTTTTTCTCCCAGGCTAGTAGGGTCAAGGATGAGATGGGTGTCTCTATTTTGGGTAGCTGGAATCCATCAGCTGACCCTCCCCTACTGTAACACACAGTGACATAAATTGTCTGGCACTTATCAGGTGACTTAAGGACATAGAGCTCTACTGCAGTCCTACCTAGCAAGCTGGCTATGTATTATGGCCTAAGTATTATGGCCACGCTCTTCTGCAGCCGAAGTCAAAAGACGGTCTGAAGGTGCTTGGCTGACATCCATCCCACCTCCCTGTTGAGCCATAGCTGCGGCATGCTCTTGGAATGAGTGCAGGGTTATGATCTCAAGCTCTGAAGGAGTTACAGGAAGGGGCTGAAAGAGACGTGTTTGCGTCGTAAGTCATCCAGAACGCATGCTCTCGGCTCAGCCTTGTATTTGCTGCTAGTCCTGGACGCTTTCAGTCTCCCTTGCAGAGCTGGAAGCTGTCTTTGCTCCTTGCTAAGCTAAGCTCCTTGCCTGCTGCAGCAGAGGGGATTTTTGTGCCTATGAGCAGGGGCCCCACAGCTATGACTCACAGTTCCCATTACGTCGTAACTTAGCCTTTAAGTGTGCAGAGAGGCTGTCCCTTGGCTTTCAAACAAAGCCTTCCTTTGTTGTGCTTATGTTATAAAGGAAGTAAGCATATGTGTTCACCCCACACATCCCAAATGAAAACCACGTGGCTTCACAGCCTTAACGTGTGTTTGGTGCTTTTGCTACAGCAGTGCATGTTGTATTGCTCTTATCGCATTGAGTCTTTTCAGGGTTTTTCTTCCCAGCATTCAGTTTACAAACTCTTTGGGGAAAGAAAGAACTTAAAGATGTTGTCTTTTGCTGGTAAGCAGAGGGGACTGAGCAAAGAGCACATGAAAATTATTAAATATGGGTGCATGTGGCAATAGGCTGGTTTCCGAGTCATTCACTTGGGTGGAAATGACTCTGAGTTGGTGGCCATGGGTGCTGAAAGGATGAGCTTCATAGAAATATCGTACGGAAGTGGGGCAGTTTGTTTTCTTGTATGGCTTTGCTTTTTTCTTCTGATTTTATTTATTCAAACTCATTTTGAAAAGCAGGGTTAGCCAGCAGTACTCTGCAGCCAACATATTTGTGTGCGTGTGTGTCTCTTGGCAGTTTTTAGGTTTATGACTAGTGAGCCAAGACTGGGCTTACTGCTTCCCAAAGCATTTGTGTTGTTTCTCCTGTTCTTTTCCAGAGTCACCAGGTAATGAAGTAAGAGGGCCTGATTCTTCTGTAGATGCTGGCGTGCAATGTGGAGTGCCTCTGCTTAGCTCAGGGAGTCATCCTAGTGAGAGTCAAGGAAACAGGGCATTGCAGTAAAAGTGCTCCTTCTTGCTCTCTCTTCCTTCCACACCCTCCACCCATCCCTGCAGGGGCTTTCACAGTCTGGTTTGGTTTTTGGTTTTTTTTGTTTTTTTTTTTTTTTTTACTTTATTTAAGGAAGTATATTGTGTTTTAGAAAAAAGCTGGGATTTCAAGCAATGGAATAAAGCATTGCTTTTCATTTCTGTGGTGATGTTTTGGCTACAATAGCCAGCTTTTAAATACTGTTCCTCCTCGACTGTTTGAATACAAACAGCTGTAACTAGTTAGCAAAACAATAGTCCAATATCACACAAACCTCCAATCCCATCCAGTGTTTTTGAGTCCTGTTTAAGCAGATACTTGAGCCTGCAGGTCTCCTGACATAGGAGTGTGACTTTGTCACTGAGTCACTGTGATGGAGTAAATTCCCAGCCTGCAATGACAATTTCTTTTTGCTGTGTTTTTGTTCAGTATCTCAGTGTGGAAGTGTCTGGCAACTATTGTGCTTTCTACTGTCTGCAATATATAAGTGCTTATTGTTACATGACTGAAATAGGACTTCATAGTTTCACATGTAAACATAATCATTCTGCGAGTCGCATCTGAGCTGTGCCAATATCCACACGTGCTCTTCTTAGATGTGCTGGACTGGTGTATCCCTGCTGGGAAATCAACTTTCTAATAATGTTTCCACCAACCTTCTTAATACCGAAGCATTCGTTTCAATGGATGTACAATATATAGTTGTTGGATGTGTAGCAATGTGGGGCATGTGCTTACCTTAGGATAAGGAGAGTCAGAGTAACCACTGCCTGATTTAACAACACTGGTGTGATTTTGTCCACCTTGTTGAGAATTAAGTGGGGAAAAGGAGGGCAGATTTAAACAAACATCTTGGCAATTGAACCCTTTTTGTATTCTCGCCACCTTTCCCTGAGGTGACTGCCAGATCGGATCAGTGATCCATAGCTGCCTGCATGTGCAAGGGGAGGTTGTGTGGCTGAGAGGGTGACAGCCAGAGTGGGTCCCAGCGTGAGCACCAGCTGGAGGCCAGAGAGCATCTGTGTGGTGACATTGCTCCATACATCGTGGTTGACACTATCAGGCTTTTGGTAAAGCAGCAGGGGCTTTGTGTCCATCTGTGCTGATGAAAGATTGTGCAAGGGAATGACCAGCTATTGCCTGGGTTCCCATTACATTGGGCTTGAAAGGGAAGGAGCTGGAGAAGTTGGTAAGCCAACCTTCTTTTTTTATTTCTTGGTGTGTGTCTTTTCTCCTCCTAAAAACAAAACAAAAAACAAACAAAAAACCCCCCCCAGAAGTTCAGTCTACTCCAATTGTTTTCCTCACAATTAACAGACAAAATTTATTTGGCTTAAAAAGCCAAGCTGTTCCTGGCCGGGATACTACCACAACAGCTCAGTACATGGGTGGGAGCCACATGCACGCTTCCTACCTTTCCCCTCCTGCCTCCCTCGCAGCCAGCGCTATGTTCCAATTTGTAAAACCCCTTCTCAGCTGTAGCAGGGGGAACCCAAGGCACTGCACAGACTGCCCACGTGCTGCTTGCTGACAAGAGCTGAGCTGGCTTGTACAGTCGAAAAGCAAAAAAACACATTCAGGCAACAGGCAGGATGCTGAGTAACACACTCCTCACACTGTTAGCTTTGTCTCCTGGTCTCCATGGGCACCCCCTCTTGGGTTCAGCCTTACAGTGAGTAAACAGTGAGTGCTTTGGGGGCATGACGTGGTTCTGTGTTTATTTAGCAGTTATTACAGCTATCCTTGATGGTAGCTCCTGGCTTCTGGGGCAGGAAGAGGGGGCCAGAATCATGTTCTGGTCAGTGGTATGATACCCGTATGCACTGAGAAATAGTGACTTAGAAATACCCAGATAAATCCCCGACTTGCTGATGAAACTGAAAGTCTAACAGGTGCCACAACTTTTCGGGTTTTGGAAAAGAGCCCTAGAAGGCAAATAACTCCTTTTGAGCCAGAAAGAAGGCTTTGTACTCTCTAGGCTTTGAGGGAAGGAGGGCCATGGGATTTTATGGCAACATCTTACAAATGCATCTGTGTAGAGAGAAAACTGAGGCAGGAGGGGAGGACATTTGAACATCTTGAGTGCTACTGCAAGAAGAAAAGAAACAAACTTTTATCCACAGTGGCCACTGGAATGTTAGGGGTTCAAACAGCAGCAAGGGAGAGTTAATGAGGCACGAGAGAAAGCTTCCTGATGGCAAAGGTAGTGAATGACTGGAAGACATGAGAGAGACTCCCTGTTCTTCCCAGGGCAAGTCAGGCACTCCTCTGCTTGGAGAGACGCTAGCAAAATCACTCCTCACTCAGACCTGGGGCCGCATGGTAGCATCTGCCTCCAGAGCAATGTCAGCGTCACTCGCATGCTTATCCACCCCAAATCTGCCTGCCTGTGGGAAGGGAGGGCTACCTAGTCCTGTACACAGGATGAGCATCAGCATTTCCTTGGAAATACCTGATCTGGTGACCCCGGGAGGAAAATATTGCTTCCGAAAGTCCCCAGCAGACCTGTTGGGCAGGATGTCTGACTTGGGCTGCGTGGCTGACCCCATTGGCACTGCAGCAGGCTTGGGACAGGATGTCCACGGATGTTACGAAAGGCTAACATGTTCTCAAGCAAACAGCAAAACAATAGTTATCAGGCAAGTGACCTTGTCCAACTGCTGTCCTATGGCCAAGCAGCTAATCTGGGGTGGGGCTTCCAGGCATCTTTTGGAAGGCAGTTGCTCTGCCATACCTGTCTTGTGTAGTCCTGAGCAGGCCAGCTGGCTTGTTCTGGTTTTAAACATGGTTGTGGTACCAATCTCAACATCCAGACCTCTGCACCTCATGTGTTGGTGCATTCGGTCCTTTCCACTGGTGGCTTTGGTAGAGAACCAAAGACAAAGCCTGATCCCACTAGTCCATGCTGAACCAGTTGCAACTGTGCTGGCAACTGGAATTTGGTACTTTGTCTGTAGCACTAATTTAATGCTCAAGAAGACAAGTCAGAGCATGAGTTTTAGCTGCTGTGGCTGGCACTGTCCTGTCCCTGTCGGTAGCTCACCACACCAATGGCCTGCATGCAAGCTTAATTCATACAGGGTGAAAGAACAGCACAAGCTGGTGCTGCTCAGACTCTGTATTGCTTTTTTTGTGGCTCCCAATTTTCCTGGCTGGGCTGTGTGCTCAAGAGATGGGAGAGCAGGAGCCTCTCCTGGCAGCCCCCTGCTGTGTGATCTCTGGGTGGGATGCACTGGGTGCTGTCAAAGCTGATGGTGAAGCGGGAAGTGGGGGGTCTTCGTGCATCTGTACGGGTCTGGGGACATGTTCTCGCTGCAGCAGTGGGGTCTTTGTCCTGGAGGGTAGAAACCAGCTGAGGATCCTCATCTGAGCCTCTGGGCTGTTGCTGCCTGTGCCAGGTGAAAGCTAGGCAGGATCGCATGTGCTAATGCGTACGCAGTGGGGTGGGAAGGGTAGACTGGTGAAATAAAACCTTAGTCACCCTGGGGTGTGTTTCAGTATGTGGGCTGTGAGCGGTTGCATCAGCTATAAGAGTCCTCCAGCCCCCCTGAGGGTCCAGCACCTCGGCAGCCCCACTTGGTACCACAGCCCCACCTTGCTGACTCCAGTGAACATGGCAACTCTTGTTTTAAGATGCAGTGCTTTGGCTTGATGTCTCCTAGGAGCTGGCTTAGCTGGCAGCATCCATCACACCGGGGCTCTGGGTAACCGGCAGGCCCCAACAAACATGGTGCTGACCTGGGAGGAAGCCTCACTCACTTCTGGTCTGAAATTCTTCACCAAAACAGGACTCCTCCCCTGCCCACCCCACAAAATACTTCTTCAGTAAAAATGGTCTCAAGAACAAGACGGGTTTGACTGAAGTCCTGCTAAAACCAATTCAAGTCCTGTGAAAGCCCAGGTCAAACCTGCCGAGCATTGACCTGAAAGCAGCCAAGTGATGAGGGCAGCAACCTCAGGGGCCGGGAAGGAGACCAAAGCTTAGGTTACTGTTACTCCCTCCTGAATTTGGAGGAGAGCCTTCAATAGAAGTTTCTGTCATCCCAAGTAAGTGATCAGACTATAAGGGCATAGATGTGTGCTCTGTTTTTTTAATATGTGCATATAAAATTAGAACCTGAAAATTTTCTCATTCTTCTCAGTGCAAAAGAGGCAAAATTTGAACAACAAATTCCCAGCAACTAATGGCAGAGACCAGTCTGATATCTGCACCAGGATATTGCTCTCTCTAGTGGTACCTTTGTCTTCTTCCATGAACACCCATCCAGCACACATCTATTCCCGAGGCTTTACATGTAGCAGCTGGAAGGAAAACTGCCCTCACCATCTGTCATGAGCCAGCAAAGGCCTTTCGACTGCTCTGTAAATGTTGATGGGGAGATGGTGGAAAAACAGCAGCACGGTGTAGGGGTGACTAAATAAAGTGCACCTTTCCAAGTTTTTGGCAGGAACAATAATACTGACATGCATCCCTGCAATTCCCATTTCTCTTTCATTGTGCATGTTTCTTAAAATTCAGAGCCTGTAGTCCCCAGTAAGAGGAAACGTAATTTCTTTCTGCTGCAGCTGGGTGTGCATCTGAAATATATGCAGAGGTGGCAATGGTATTTGCAAATTGGAGAAGGACATAGCGCGTTACAAAGGGCTTTCAGCAAACTTTTTGTATTGACTAGGTCTTCATAAGTGCAGCAGAAGCATTTTCAGACTATACACTCAAAGGCCAAAAGGCAATTTGTTTTCTGTTACAGCAAGGGGAGGAATTGTGGAGCTCCCAGCAGCTCAGCTGTGAGGAAGTACAGGTGGGCTGGGCCTGAAACCCCTGCGCTTGAGATTCACATCTTCCCGGTAAGAAAGTCCCAAGTGCAGGCTAGTGGCTGTTCTGTTCAGTCAAAACAAGCAGTGGAGTCCTTTCGAGACCTCAACGACCTTCCCAAAAAGAGTCTCAGAAATCATATTTGTTCCCATGAAAGTTCTGGTTTCAAAAACTTGGCAGCTTTCAATGAAAAAAGCTCCCAACCAGCTGTAGTTTCTATCATCTCTTCGAATCGCCTCTTTTCTTGCAGCCTACCAAAGCAAAACACAATGTGGCAGCCACCTATTCACTGCCTTTTGTGTCAGCCAAATCACAGGAAGCAATCGAGCGTGTCGTAAATGACGTCTTGGCATATTCCAGTGCGTTATTGAACGGCATTCAGTGGCTTGACTTGGGTTTTTCTAATTTAAGAATCAAAGCTTTAGCTCACTCCTGTCTGGTTTATTGCTGAACACCAGCCAGAATGTGTTTTGCTTCCCATGATTCAAAATTTAAGGGAATAAAAAGGTGGAAAAAAAATATAGCTGTATGAGGAACTCTTGAGGAAAGAAAGGGACCATTAATGAAAGCGAAATACTCTCCTATGTCTTCAGAGAAGATGGAGAGTTATCTGGACTCAGAGCACATGAGCAGCCTACAGAGGCAAGCTGCAAG
The DNA here is from genome assembly GCF_035582795.1 of Mycteria americana. Taxonomy (NCBI): domain Eukaryota; kingdom Metazoa; phylum Chordata; class Aves; order Ciconiiformes; family Ciconiidae; genus Mycteria; species Mycteria americana. Next base: position 14,376,663 of record NC_134370.1, read on the forward strand.
CTGCCATTTAAATCTCTTTCTTTTCCTTTGCCAGACTGAACAGGAGGCAAAAGGGTCTGAAGCTGCTGTGGAAAAGGGTGAGGAAGGCGTGGGGACATCAGAAGTTGAGCACATCTTAGCTGGAAGGGACGGGACATTGTTATGGCTTTGAGCATCGTCGTCTCTGTGAAGGACTTTGCTGCTCATGCAGTGAAATCCCCTATGGCAGGGTGGCTGGTGGGAAGGGGGAGAGCACACACTGCCACAGGGCAGTGGCTGTCCCAAGGCAGCCCACATGAACACCAGATGAGCTCTGTGACGCTCCCAGGTGAGGAGAAGGTCTTCAAGGCAGAAGCTGGAGGTAGAGCTGAGCTCTGCCCCCATGCCACATAAAACACCACTAAGCAAATCTGCTTGTGCTAGCGTGCACTGCAAGCACTATTCATCTTCAGGGCTGACTACAGTCAGGAAACAGTGCGATGGCTGTTTTTATATAGTCTTGCAATAGTCTCTGCAGATGATTTTCCTTCAAGGCCACTTGTGCAGGGACCCTGGTAGTGCAGGTGATGTGGAGACAGTTAGAGCAGAGATGCAGGCACAGCAAGTGCTGATTTGCAGAGCTCAGCACCAGTTTTTTGGCTTAGGGGGCTGCATTTGTGCTGGTGAGGAGCTGCAGCCCTGCCTTTGCTCCAGTGTCAAGGGGCTGAGCGTGGCTGGCGAGTCAGGCCTCACCTGAGGGACCATTTCCAGCCCATTTCCTCTCCAGCCTTTGGCATGGCTCGTGCTGCCCAAATGTGGCAAAGGAGAAGAGTCTTCTTCAGTGGCAGTTTTGGGGCAAGCCTCTCTGGGCATACTCACCCCTTAGTTTTTATGACATGTATTCAAGAGGATTTCAGCCAGCTTTCAAAGTCCCCATGCAGAGGGTGCTCTCCAGCCAACACTTGACCTGAGGCCTGCTGCTGCCTGGCTGTGCGAAGGCTTTAGGCACCTGTGAGCTTCATGTGCTGCTTTCCTTTCCTTACAACATGCTACCTGTAACCGTGCTCCAGGCGGGTGGGTGAACCAAACATTACTGAATTGTGCAGCGAAGGGCTTTCAGGTCAGCTTAGTGTGAGAGCTGGCCTCCTTCTGCATGTGGCTTCATGGCACCAACCTGAACTGCATGACAGCAGTGTCATCTTTCCCCTTCCCCTCTTGGGGCTCCCCATTCAGGACCTGCTGTGGGGCTGATAGGGATCCTCCAGCTGGGGAGGCTGCTTCAGGCTTGAAAGGATGAGGCCTAACTTGCCTGGAAGCTGAGGGTGGAGGGCTGCAGGTGCTCTTGGTGAAGCCTTTGAACATACCAAGTGCTGTAGGATGCAGCCGATCGTTGTTTCTAATTGTGCAGCAGAGCAATCAGCTGCTTTTATCTCTCTGAGCCCTCGCTCCCCAGCTGGAGAGTGGGATGGTGCCTGCCTCCTCACTTCCCAGGGTTGTTCAGAGAGGTGTTAACCTTAAAATTGGTGAAGCACCCAGTCACTGAAGCAGTGAGTACCACAGAAAAGCCCAGAAGGAAACTAACTGGTGCCAGGGTCGGGTTTGAACAAGCAGCATCATGTGCTGGGCAGTGAGCAGAGATGGAGCTTTGCATGGAGACTTTGGGGCTCCATGTACCTGCTTGCTCCCAGCCCTCCTCCTTTCCCTGAGCAGCTTTCCCCGGCCTCGCTGCTCCTTTCCCTGCTTTGTGCCTGTGGGAGCACAAGAGGTGGGGTCTCTGCTCCCTCTCCCCAGGAATGCCCCCGGCCGGGGAGCAAGGCGAGGGCAGGCTTAGCTGCTCATGGACATGGCTTGCCTGCGATGCGGCAAGGACTACAGTGCCCTCCCTCAGAGGGGTCTTTGGAGCCTGGGACTGCCGCAAGAGGGTCAGCAGAAGGTAGTTCATGTAAGCCTGTTACCAAGCCTGGACATTCTCTGTGTTTTGAATGGGAAAAAACTGGCAAGGCCAGAAATTTGGAAAAGGTTGAAGATCTCTTTGGGAACCTTCTGTTTAAAAACTCATGAATACTTTTTTTTTCCTTATGCTTGAAATGTTGCTAAATTGGATGCATAGACGAAACAACGATGTTTCTCTTTCTTAGTCTCTAGCTTGGAAACATTTGGACTCTCTCTCTTTTCCCCACACAAAAGCTGTCTCAGGGCAGGCATAAATGTTTTTATCAGACTTAAATTGCTTGGGCTGAAGTTAAAAGCAAGGGAAAGGAGCAGCCTTTGTTATGGGGAAGGCTGGACTGCCCTAGCAGGCAGTGCTACTGGTTTCACCTGTATTATTTAGTCTTTCCGTATTAGCCAGGAAAGCTGTGTCTGATGAGATGTGGGAACACTCTGCCCCTACCACCCTTGCTGCTGTCAAGGCCAGGCTCCACTGACCTTGGTGACTGCGCATCATTAACCTTAAGCCTTAACTGGGGTTAATGTTTAGCTTCATTTTCTGGTGTGAATAGCTACAGTAGCAAAAGGGCAGTTTTGACCAGGAAAAATTCCTCTGTTCGGGCTGAAAACAGACATGCCTCTTGCAAATTCACGTGACCTGAAGATGTTGTCACTTCCAGTTTTCATCCTGACTCTCTTCCAGGGGTTGATGCCTGTAGAGTTTGCTGGGGGAAAAGATTGTGTGCATACTTCCTAACCTACTCCTGCAAAATCAGCTGGGGTAGCCTAGACTGTCAGTGTGACTCAGAATTAATTCAGCTGAGCCAGCCAGTGATGGACTTGGGGATGTCTGCCTAACCCCTTCTGCTAGCAGAGCTTTGGGGCAGGTAACCTCTGGAAGCAGCTGGGCAGCTGGGCACGGGAGAGTCTTGAAGGGTACAAGAAAATCCTAAGGAAGCTAACTTCTTTCAGCCTTACGCATCTAAGAAGTAATCTGGTAACAGTAAAACATCTCATCAGCAGGGACAGAGGTCTAGCAGGACAGAGCAGCAATGTCGTCCTGGTCAAGACTGCAAGAGGAGGCATCTGGCCCTTGGCCATGTTATTTTTAAGCTTGGAAAGCACACATGGTCTGCAAGAGCGTAGCACTAAGGAAAGGAACTTGCCAGCGCTTCCTGCCCTGCCCCGGCAAACTGATAAAGCCCTTTGCAATGCACGGCGACCCCAGCTTATTTTTAAAATGTGGCCAGGCATGGAGCTCACAGAGTAACTGGAACAGCCAGCTTTGGGCATTAATTCAGCTTTAATTCATTGCCTGATGAATTAAAGAGTTAATGTAAATGTAAAAAGGGCAAGAAAGGCCAGCAAACGATCTCCAGAGCAATGTCTGCGTAAGGTATGCATCTATGCATGTACATGGGATCTAAAAAAAGGGTAGTTAGTAAATGTTACGCAGGGAGGGGCACTTAGCATTATCCTGAGCACCGTGTGAATTTTCTTGCTGCTTGGACAATGCATCTCAATCCTGTTCCCTTCCCTTGTTATTCCAGTCCCAGCCCTCTTGTCGGCAAAGACAATTGCATGCCGAAGGATACAGTTCCCTTGTACAGTAAGTGCTCACATCGAGGAAATCTGGGTTCCTGCAATCGAAAGCCAGCAGTTTGTTGTGGAGTAATGATAACAAGGCCTACTGGGACGGATTTATCTTCATTGCATGCCCTGTGGAGGCATAAATGAGATTGCCAGAGATGTTCTCCTTCTTGCCCAGACACTGGGACAGCAGGGTTGCTGTGCTAGCAAAACAAGCTGGGTTCAGGCCAGGAAGGAGCTATTGCAGGGGGAGAAAATTACAGCCCTCAGCTCCTGGTGCACACACGGTGCCTCACCATCTCTTGGCTCTCTGTGAAACAGCCTCGTTCCTGCAGCAGGATGAATTGGTTTGTTAAGAATGAGATTATTCTTTCTGGTTTGATTGATTAGGTATTTTATGGATATACTTTATTTCTGTAACAGAAACCCTTTTCTTTAAAACACGCTTTTGAGGCATTAAAGGGGCTGCATTAAAGTGTCCCAGCTGGAAGAAGAAATACCCCTGCTTGTCTGTCTTGTCCTTCTGATCTCCCTGTGCTAGGACTGAGGGGTAGTGTTGCTAGAAAGAGGGACTGGTGAGCTTGCCACATCTCAGCAGTGGGTGACAACCTCAGATTGTCCTGCCCTGAGCAGGTGCTTGGGATCTTGCTGGTGATGTTAGCCCTCCAGAAACAGAAAAGACACCTGGGAGGATGCAGTCCAGGCTTTATCCTAAGCACTCTCTGTCCCAAACCTCTGGGAGGCCTCGTCAGGGCCAGGTGGGTGCCCCAGCAATGGGACTGTGTCCCAGAAAGCTAGGAATTAAAATTCTTTCATCATGAGCCCCATGGCATGGAAAGCTTTATTAAGGTCTGAGCAGCAGAGCCAGTAACCACACGAAGCAACTCCAAAACACCATAGCAGTCTCAGTCATGCCAAAGGCCTGTGCAAGGGGTGACATGTGGGACTGTTGCTGGCACACAGCTGCCTGTGGCAAGCGCAGTGACGCCAAGACCCAGAGTGTGTCCTCACAGCCATGCTGAGGTCATTTCAGATAGGAGTGAGCTGGCTGCAAGCACAGGTGTTAAGGGGGTGCTCGGGGAAGATGGCTTAGATCAAAGCCGTGGTGTTTACTAGTGTCTTCCACAGATTAACAGTGAATTAAGCACCAAAAATAAAATAATACACCCGATGCTTTTAAAACCACTGGGTTAAAGGAAACCCTTTCCAGTTTAGCAATCTTTCTGTCTCTGCCATTTTTCCGGGGATCACAGTCATGAGGCATCCTGGGGGCCAGGAGGGTTTGCCACAGCCTGATCCTGATGGTGCTGAAAGGCAGGAAGAGCTTTGCCTCTAGTGCCTGCTTAGAAGCACAAAACCGTGCAGGCTTTTTCTCACCCAGGCGCACATAACCAGCACTGGCAGTGAAGATTGCTCTGATCCAGGCAGGCTCTGTGGGTCCCCAGACATGCTTAACAGGGAAGGTGGCCAGGACAGCCCTGCCTATGCCATTGCCACGTCTGCTACATTAGCCTTATGTTGAGGGAAAGCAGTGGTCATCTCCAGCCCTGCTTTTTTACATCTGAGGAGGTCCTGTCTGCTTCTTTCCCTTTCTGTCCTGAGAACTTTAAAGGAGGGAGGAAGGACATGCCCTCCCACACTGCCCCAACAGCATCACAGTGGGTTGACAGTAGCAAGCGCCTTCACAGTTCTGTTCTTCCAAGTTAATTTGATAAGAGGACACTTTCACCCTCACTATCTGCTGATAAAGTCTCTTTGGGAAGCTTGGCTGATAACTTGCAGAAACAGCCATGTGCTTAGGAGCTTCTGGACTCAAGCAGTTTTTTCAGGGCTAGAAAGGATGCCAAAGCTTTTATTCAAGTGGGGAGTTTCTTTCATTTTTCTTCTTGAGGGGAATATACTCCAAATCATGGGTCATTCTGCCTTTCTTTCTCTTCCAGGGAAGGAACTGCCATGCCTGTGGGAATCTTCCGGGTGTGCCTAGTGGTGATTACAGCTATTGTCAACCACCCACTCCTCTTCCCTAAAGAGAATGGCACTGTCCCTGAGAACGCAGAAGAAATCATCCAGAAGATGAAGGAGCGGGAGGAGAGCCTTCGGCTGGAGCAGCTGCGCTTGGAGCAGGAAATCGCAGACCAGGAAGCCACACAGAAGGCTCTGGAAAAGGCTGCAGAGGTAGTGCAGGAAAGCAAAGAGGAAAAGGTCCGATGGGATATGTGGACTGCCCTTTCCATGGTCATCTTCCTGCTGATCGAGCTCTGGAGACAGGATTTCCAGGAAGGGAACTGGCAGGACACAGGAGGAGAAGAGGATGACATGGCTGTCCTGGGGAAAGTATTTAAAGGAGTGGCCTTCCCTGACAAGGCTGTCTTGGCCAGCTTCTATGAGAAGCGCATCCTGGGTACCACTGGAGACATGGCCAGGATGCGGGAGATGGTGGAAGGCTTTGCAGACGACCTGCTGGAGGCCTTGAGGAGTGTTTGTAACCGGGATGCTGACATGGAAGTGGAGGACTGCATGGGTGTGGGGAGCATGTATGAGAATTGGAGAGTGCGTAAACCTTTTGTCTGTGATCTGATAGTGCCTTTTGCCCCCCCAGAGCCATACTGTTTCCGGACCCAGACCTGGTGCTCTGGCAACTCTTTTCCCCCAGATGAACAAGGTTATGGCACTATCAAGGTATGCAGGGCAGATGAGGATGTGACAGGTTGCATCTGTGACAAGACTAAACTAGGGGAAGATATGCTGTGCCTCCTCCATAGCCAAGCCAATACTACCAGGCCCAGCAGTGAGATGGAAGACCTCCTGTGCTTCAAAAATACTCAATATCTGGATGCTGATCAAGTCATGAAGTGGTTCCAGATCGCGGTCACCAAGGCCTGGAACAGAATCTCCCACAAGTACGAATTTGACCTTTCCTTCAGCCTCCTGGACTCACCAGGAGCCCTGAAGATAAAATTTAGGTCAGGGAAATCGATTGCCTTCAACCTCACCCCTGTGGTGCAGTACGAGAACTCTGACGTTTACTTCATTTCTCATTTCCCTCGGAGGGGCCTGGCAGCAGACCTCCCCTCCAGCACTCACTGGTTTCTCACCTTCACAGTGTATGAGAGGAGGTTCATCCAGCTGGTCTCCAAAACGCTGCCTGCTAACGCCTGCCATGTCAGCTGCCTTCAGATCCTCTCCTTCCTCCATGGGAAGCAGTGCAGCCTCACAGGTCCAAGCGGGCTCACCAACTACCACCTGAAGACAGTGATGCTGCATCTCCTGCAGGCACGTCCCAGTCAGGACTGGGCCCCAGAGAACTTGGAGGCCCGTCTACAGGACATGCTGAAATTCCTGGAGAAATGTTTGCATGAGAAAAAGCTCTACCACTTCTTCATTGGCAATGGGAAGGTACCAGCAGAGCTGAGCTTCCCCATCATATTCCAGAGGGCTGAGCCTCTCAACCTTTTCCGTCCCTTTGTGCTACGCAGGGATGTTTACAGGAAAACAGTGGACACGTTCCACGAGATGCTCAGGAACATGTCGGCACTGATAAATGAGTACACGGTGCACATTCCCCTTGCACACACCAATGGGATCCGTAAAGAATCCCTTTAACCAAAGCCAGCAGGTTAAAAGCCAACACTTGTTCCTCTAAGCACAAGTCCAGAGGGCAGCTTTCCGAAGCCTCCTGGAGACAACTGACTTTGCCAGTACAGCTTCTTGTCTGCAGCTGAACCGGTCCTGGGCCATGGTTTCTGCAGTAAGGGAGAGGGGGTGGGGGGAGGATACGGAGAAACTGGAAGATGTGGTATAAAAGTAAGTTTCTGCTCCACTGGTGTGCTGGCTGGGTTTTATGCAGCTAAGAATATATTTTTCTATTGTGCCTCAGACACGCTACAGTGGTGGTGAGCAACAAATATGACTAATTTATTCAGATGCCTGCAATGCAAATAGTGGTGGTGGCCAAATAACTTCATTTCCTTTGGAAGAGGGAGATAAGAAAAGGGTGGAGGAATCAGAGACAGGATCTTGGGATCGCAGGAGCCTGTCTGCTTGCAGACAGCAGGAGCTCTGCTACCAATGGGAAGCGCAACGTAAGACTCGGTGCTGATGTGGGGAGGAGGGTCATGCACAAGATCTGGACTGGATGGAGATCTTTAAATCAACCACAGCTCTTTAATCAAAAGGTAACTGTAGTTATAAAAAAAAGCCTTCTTGATAGGACTTGCAGCAGTAGATTAAATGGCTTGTCCTGTCCTTCAAAAACACCCCTGCACCCTGCACATTTCTTCTCCCTGGGGAGGACGTAGCAAAGCAGGGAGCAGGGTCTGTGTCTTCAGACCACTTCATTCGAGTCTTCCATTTTCTTCATGGTAACATGGCTAGTGGGTTATATTCCTGGCCATTTTCCATGGATAAATGGACAGGAACCTTTTTCACCTTAGATAAAAGAGAGAAACACCGTTATTGGGTTCTGGCGTTTTGGTTTGTTTGTTTTCCTTACCTTGGGGCAGCAAGGCTGAGAACAGCCAAAAGAGAAAGGACTGCTACAGGTTTTGCTTTCATAAAAGAAGCAGTTCTCCAAAATTATCCTGTAATGAAGCCAATCTCAGCAGTCTGGTAGCAGGAGGGAACAATCACCCTTCAAATGAGAGTGTGACTCTCCCAGCGTGGTTCCAATGAGGCCAAGGCCAGCAGGATGGCTCTGAGTTAGGAGGAGGGGATGAAAGAGATGCACATGTAGCAGAGCTTGGCAGCTCTGTCTCTGCAGCTGCCTTGTGGTCTGTGTCGCATCCCTTCTGCTCCCAGATACCCAGGCAAAAGCTACCTGTTTACCTCCATACAGGGTCTCCTCAATCCTTTTAAAGACTGCTGCTCTGATGAGGCTCTGAGGAGCTGCTGCTAGCAGACTGTCATTTGCTGAGTCAGGAGTGCAATGGGGAAATGACAGCTTCTGCAGGCTTTCAAGCCAGTGGAGAATCTCAAGGCATGTGCTAAAAAACCCAATGCGGAAATGGAGGTGCCTGAACTCCCTCAAGAAGCAGCACATTAGTGCTGTGCCAGTGGGCTGCCCAGCCCCGGTGAGGTGGCTTTGCTGGAGGAGAGGGCTCAGTAGCTCCTCACCCTCTTTCGTGTGCTTCGTGCAGGATCCAAGCCAGGGCCTCAGTGCAGATCTGCTTTGTGCTGGTCCCAGAGGCCTGGCCTCCAGTGCTAAGGGGCCTTTCCTACCATTTTCTTACACTAGGATTTCCTGCAATTTCCTACGCTAGGGCTTCTCTGCGTCCTGTTTGCAAGAAGGTAGTTGTTCTGCGTGGTGAGACCCATCAGGGTCTCAATATCATCATATCATCTCAGTATCATCATATCATGATATCTCAATATCATCATATCATGATGATATCATGATATCTCAATATCTCATATCATGATATCTCAATATCATCATATCATGATGATATTACCATGACTCCACAGGTCCCTTTTTATCAATCCTCTCTATCACATGCATCGGAGAGATTTAACCCTGTATCACTACTAGGAACAGCATACAGCATGAGGCTTATTATCCAGCCTGTTGATAAGCAAACTCTCCATAGACGTGTTGTCTCCTCCCTTTTCCTGGTAAAAACCATTTCACCACCTCCTTGATGTCTGCTCTTGTCTGTCCCTCCACCAGTGAGGGACATTTCTTGCACAAAGCCAGAGAAAGCTGTAACTCCTGTTTCCACACTTGGTTTATAAGAAAGCACAGGTGGGGACAGGGAACTCTTTGCTCAAATTGCTGCTCCCCTTAGCTTTTCTAATCACAGCTATAGGGTGGTTAAGTAATATTTCTGAGCAGAAAGGAAGGGGTAGGAAGCAAAATGGGAAAGAAGAGGCTGGTGGGTAATGCCAGTAGGAAAGAGTCTTGGATCATCAGTCCTTGCTTCAGCACCCTCGGTGATGAGTGCCTGGGAGATGGCCAGAGCTGGCAGAGCAACAGGGCAGGACTAATTGCTAACGCTAAAGAGTGCTGTAAGCTCCTGGCTTTCATTAGCACAACCAAGCAAGCCTTCCCCAGCAGGAAAGAGGGCAGGAGCAATCTCAGGGGACACAGCAAGCAGGTAGTGACAAGCAGAGGTACAGGATGGGTGGATGAATATTGGAGCCTGGAGGCTACATTGGAAGCTGTGTAAGCTGTTTGCAAACCCAAGCAATTTGCCATTTTTACCTGCCCAGATTTACTGCACAGTGCCTGTAGAAGATCCAGCTTTGCATGGGCTGCGGGCAGGCAGGTCATGCTGAAGCAGTTGTGGTTGGAGTTGCTTCTAAATGTGTTCCCAGCCAGAGAGAAATAAAAATTTCTCTGCCGTTTCCTGTCAGGAGTCTAAATTTAGCCTGTCCAAAGAACAGAAACAAATTTGTGACCCAGGTCTCTCAGGAAATGACGTTCAGGGTTGAAAAATAACTTTTATATAAGGTTGAGCAGGGGGAGGATGAGAAGAAAAGGCTGTTGAACAGAATAAGGTAACTCCCCTGTTAAAATGTCAGAACAAAGCTTTGTAACGCCAGTCCTACAGGCTTGTAAACATGCCTAAACTCGTCTTTACACAGCTCTGAGCAATGCTGCTCAGACTTAAAGGGAACCTAAACTGATAAGTGGATTGAATCTTTTGTTCTTGATTTTCTGTATTTGTGTGCTTGTTCTCTCTTAAGCCCAAACTGACCCTGAAGTGTTCCAATGGGTTTTAGTTGAACCCAAGCTGGAGCTGAACCAAGGAATTTATGGATTTGATTCCCCTGAGGCTTAATTTTCCTACATGCAATATGCTCATTTTACCCTGAGCACCTTTTAAGAGGTCTGTTCTGTGCATTTAGGCTGTGAGGGAACCCACTCATACCTATTGGGGAGGTAGAAGTGCTCTGTGATTATAAGCTGTGCTCCAGTAAGCCTCGGGGCAGAGATCTTCCTTGTAAGCCATATACCAGTATATATACCAGAGGTATATATGTCTCCCATCTGAGGAGATGTGGGTACACAGCATTTCTCTGGATCAGACCTCTGCAGTGGTACAAGGAGGCCATGATGTGAAGCACGTCATTCCTTGGATGACCTTGTCTCTCCTGTATTAAATCTTTGCCCACCAAGTACTAGCCCTATCAGTAGAAGGCCGCACTCACATTTCATAAAAAAGGTTTATAAGACAGTTCAGCTCCATCAGCTGTCAGCCAATAAAAATGTCCTAAGACATTGTAGTGCCATCCGTGTTTAGTTCTGCCTTGATTGAAGTCTGGCTGGGCATTCATAGGAAGCAGGTTTAAAGGGTGGGGTGGAAGTGGGATTTTGTGTTTTAAAGTGAATAACATTCTTTTAAAACCAAACAGCATGTGACATGTAACAAACACACAACATCTCTTTGGTAATGCCTGTATCTCTGTAAGAGATCCTAAGGAAGGGTAAACTGCCTGTCCCAGACCTCTTCTATCTCAGTGCTGTTCTTGCTATTTGCTAACCAGGTGAATTTAACAGATGAACTCTTATTGCCTTCTGCTGGTTTCCAACCACTCCCTCCACCCTCAACTTGTGGTTTTAATATTTTATTATAGGCTGTATCAAAGCAATGGAATTAGTGGTGGCTTGATAGCAGCCAGTGATCCACAACATAGCCTCAGGAGCCATTTGCCTGTAGGAAATGTCTTGGTCTAAGGTTATTATTGTTGTTCAGGAGCTGAATGTTTTCGAAGGGGAACTGTTGGGAGTTCACACTTTAGTATGTGGCAACCATAGAATATGGCCTCTCTCTCTCCAAGTTGCTCTGTATACAGGTCTTATGGGGACATAAAGATATATTTCAGCAAAGAGATCCAAAATTTCATCTAGTATTCAAGCAGCAGGATTTGGTGCTTGTTCACCAGATGTTTTTAATGCAAACTTTGCAACATTTTCTCTGTGGTGAAGAAATTTACCCACCTGTAACAGCTTAGCTGCTGGTCATTGAGGGGTTAGTTCTCATAGGATCCTACATAGTAAATAGCTTTATTTATTACTTGTCTTTTTTTTAGGATTGGGGGTGTGTGTGTAATATGTTAACTCAGAAGCAAAACTGTAGTATGAAGATCAATCTTGGCAATGCAGCTGAGATGGGCAACAGCACCAAAACTCTCCAAACTAAGGTCTTCCTTGATTGACAATGCTGTACTCAAACCGCTGCTTTTATAGCAGGACACTGTTGAATTTGTATAGATGTTCTCATGCAGCTTTATTTATAATAAAGGAAGTCTTATACAAAATCTAAATAAGTCTGTTTTGTTTCTAGTCCCCCCAATATGTTTCTGAGAAAGCAGAAGGATAGAGTGGGGATATGCCCAGTGCAGTCCTAGCACAGCGAGCCCAATAGCAAGAATCCCTGTGATTTCTGAGTGCCTGTAGAAATTGTTCCAGAATAAGATGCAACATGAACATAAAGTGGAATAGCTATTCCAGAATAATGCCAGGGATGTCAGACTTCCTGAGAGTATGAATCCACAGGAATTCAAAATAATTATTCTGGATATCTCTGCTCAAAAAATACCCTTTTGTGGCAAGCCCTAAATATTGCTGGTAGATATCGCCCTTATTGGCTGAACCAGACATTTCCTGAATTTCCAGTTCAGCTACAGGAATCCTCTTTACCTGCTTGTTTTACAGCCAAGTTCCAGCAACCACCCACCACCGCTTAGCCTCCTGCTTAACCCCTTTCTCTGGTTTAAGGGAATGGCACCTCCTTGTTAATATTCTAATGTGCTCTGGCTCTGGAAGGAAATCCAAAGCTAGTTATGAATTCATATAATAAAAACACAACTGGTTCCTTGGTGACATGTCTTCTAGCCCCACAGAATGCTCTGCACACCTCTAATTAATAACTCTGCCTTCTGGTGATTGCTGGGGCTGAATCAGTATTGAACAGGTCTGAGAAGCAGCTGGCTTAAGAGTTACAGCCCAAGTCTACCTAGCCAGCAGTTACAATTTCCCAGGGTCAATCACACACTGCAGTAAATAGAGCATGTGAGTGCTGTGGCCCAGGATCATCAGCAGTCTTGGTTGTTTTAGTGCAACTTTGCTATTTAAAATAAACAAATAAACCCACCATGCTTTAAAACTCAGTCTGACAAGCTCAACAACATTTTCTCCATTGAGCTGTTGATTTCCTGGAGTAGAAAATCCTTTTTCAGAAGGGCAATTAGCCATACCATGCCATGCCCTGGCCATTATTACAGTATTATCTGCCATAGAGTAGGCAGATGCAGAGACAAAGAGAGGCCAACCCCAGCCACTAGAGATTTTTGGCCACCTCTTCTAGCAGTAAAACAGTTTTCCTCTAGGCTTTGATCTGGATACTTTCTTCAGAGATTCAAATTCTTGTGTTTTCCTTATTTCCAGGCTTTCTTAAAGCCTTGATTCCAATGTGCTGGGTTTCATCAGAAGTCTAGCAGCCTAGAGTTTCAGCATACAATTATGGCTACGCTGCAGTCCAGAAATGTGCTTCCCGCACCTGTAGGCAATATTCCTAGAGATGGACAAAAGCTACTGAGGTAACAACCACCCTGCAGCTCAAACCTTAAATGTGTGCTTTATGGCTGGAGATTTAGCTAGTGCACTTAGACATGGCTATCTGTTTATGCTTGGTTGGTGTGTAAAGTCACTGTTCTGGGAAGTCCTTCACTCCTCAAGCGAAGAGACAGATCATCCCAGGCTTGGCTAATGAGCACGTGAACTTGAACTGAGAGTAAACCTCAGTCTTGTCCTCTCAGTCTCATGAATATGCAATTGCCTTTCACTTGCAACTGTATTTATAAAAAAAATGGAGCTGCCTTTTATTAATGATTGTACCCTACCAGCACAGTATAGGGCTTGTGCACTGAAAGTCCTGTGTCATGGACCTGGAAACGTGCATACCAGCCATTCCCTCCCACTGCTGCATGGCTAATTGCTCTATGTCATGTTCCAGGTCTCTGTCCCCTTCCACATTCAATTTCTTCTAAAATCAAAACTCCCAAGAGAAAATACACCAAAAAAAGGCTAATTTTTACTTGGATTTAAAAAGCATCACTCTCTTTTCCAGCTAGATGCATCTCTAATCTCAGTTTTTATTACCACTTTAAAATAATCCCCGAGAAGAGAGGTGAGTTTGTGGTGGTGTACTTTTTAACATTTTTTCAGTACATTGAGAATAAATAGCTGAATATGGGGAAGTTACACAAAGCAAATCAAGTCTGTCACATGCCAGAAAACCTCTACTTGGCTTCTGATGCTGTCAGGTCTATGTGGGAGGGCGAGTGCAAGATTAAAACAACCAGCACATAGCAGAGTGAGTACCTCCACTGCCTTAGTTTAGTAGATGATCAGACCTTAAAGACCTGGGCATTTTTGCTTTCAATACCCATATGTTGTTTAAATGTTTTAGATGGCAGAAGCTGACTCAGTAATTATGGGAAGAGGTCTTAGGCATTTACAATTTCTCTTTTGGGGCAAGAACACAAGTAACATTTACCGCCTTCTCCTCCCTTATTGTCCAATAAAACTCCTCTTTTGGTCATTAAAAGCTTCCCATAAAGTCTCCTTGTAACACTTAAAATAAAGACCTTGCTGGTTTACATCTGTGTCTCTAAGCCATAAGCTCGGAAGTCACAGTAACTGTCTATTACTCTGTTAGGGCCTCCAATCTGGCCCCGTAAAGTTGCTGTGACATTGGGCATTGACCGCCACTTCATTTGAAAACTTCAAAACAGCATTTTAAATGCTGGAAATTTGGAAATAGATCAAATAAAAGAACATGAGAATAGCAGGTATAATGTTAACTGTGAAACTTCTCATTTTAATGAAGGTTTTCAAACACCTTCAGTTTTGAAGGTGTTCAAAAGAAGTTCAAAAACCAGTTCAGGGTTCTTTCAGTTTCCCACAATTCCCAAATCATCTGAGTTCGCTGAAGTCCATCATTAACAACCCTCTCCAAACCCACTGAGTGAGAGGTACACACCTCTCAGACAAGTTTCTTGAGGCTGGAGTTGTTTCAGCGGCTTGCTCTCTACTAGGGGCTCTCTCAGATAGACTGTCCCACCAATAAGCCCAAGTTGAGTCACATTAGCATTTAGATGAATGTGCTAGCACAGATGTCTGTAGCATGTCTCCCCGGTGCCATGAGCTGCTGTACTTGCTACAGCCTGCTCCTCCTCTCCCTACACAAGTTTCCCCATGACATTTAAGATTGAAATCAAGTTACCCCTGATGTGGTACCTAACTTTTGGCAAAACTCAGAAAGGTCATGAAAAGCTCGTGAATGCAGGTCCAGTCTGCATCCCTGGTCCCCCAGCACAGTGACAGACTTCACTGGACAGGTAACACTTGCAAATGCTATAAGCAGCCTTTTCCAAAAGCAGAAGAAAAAGATCTCCTTTTATGCAGTACCTGGATATGTAACTGTTATATTGGGCAGTTCTTACGGATTTGACATGAAACACCCCTGTATCTCACAACCTTCATGGTAATCACATACATAATTCTGATGTGTGGCTAATACTAAAGATCTGCAGACCTTAGAAAAATTGTTTATTCCACCGAGGAATGTATTTCTGTTTCCCAACTCTGCACAATGTTGTTTTGCTACTATGCAAACCAGGGTGATGTTTGTGTTGATACAAATTAGCACTTTTCAAGCATTAAGTCATCCGAAGAGGCAGGCAGGACAGCAAAGCCAGGAGAATAATTCACAGCTAACAATTTATCTAATGACTTTTTACCACTCATGGAATATCCACAAGCAAGGACAGAATCTCCTTTATTTCAAGTAGGCAGAAATGTCTGTGCTATAAAAAAGCAAGCACAACCTCAGAGGATATGGTGACCTACAGGCATGCTAACATTAATTTGGTCAGCTACCACTAGCAGTCAAGCTGGGAGCACTGGTCTCAGAATGGGATACTGCTCAGGATTTGCCCACTTCTTGAACAGGTTTCATCCTCTCTGCTCAACTCTGTGTTATGGGTCTTTGCTTGCAGGTCTAAAAGCTAACTCAGGTCTGTCCCCAAGTGCCACTAGCACAGTATCAGCTGTGTCTTGTATTTAACTGGATTGTGTTTGCTTGGAAAAAGGATTTCTCAAGGTATTGGTTCACTGGCTCCAACCAAACATTTGAGCTGTTGTACCCCTTCCAAGTAAAATTCCAGGCAGCCCTGCCTTTTTCTAAAATGATGAATTCATTATGGCAACATAAACTAGGTTATTTTTAGCCAGTTTCCTATGCAGTCAGTGTGTGCATGCATTGGGGGGGGGGAGGGCAGGGGGGCGGAGAGGGAAGGAGAGTCTATCCCTTCATCTCCTGCCAAGTAACTTTTGAGTCCATCAAACACTTTAACCAAATTTGACAGATCTGTAGAGACCTCAGAAATACTCAGCTCCGATAAATTTGAGGCAAGCAGGCAGATGGGTAAAGGACAGAGACTCTCATAATGCTGAGAAAGGACACAAGAGGTCTTTTAAATGGCCCCAGTGCAGTAAAAAGCAGTTGGTACTCATGCCTAGCCAGACCTGAAGAAATAAGCTGTGAGAAAACAGGGTTGTATTACTTCTGCTACTCTCCAAATGATCTGCACAACTTTGTAGCAGAGCCTTGATAGAAGATGGAGGCAGCAAACAAACAGATATTCCTATCATATCTATTGGAAAAGTCTGGTCCCAAAACAGAAATCTGAACAAGCCCATGCTGTGGATCAATTACTGTTACAGTGTTCTTCAAAAGAAACGTCACTTTCTAGTTATGTTACATTTAGAAGTGCCATCTTGGACTCCTCAGCTGCTAGAAGCAATCCTTTGGCTGCAGAGGCTTGAGGGACTCTATAGAGCAAAGCTTTTCAGTCATTGTTTGCAGAGGTGCTTCCTTTGAATAAAGGCACTGAGTTTTTAAGTAATTATGAATCTGTCTAGCTAAAACCAGAGCTTATCCAAACTTTTTTTTTGGGGGGGGGGAAAGGATCAGCAATTTCTGTTTTGAAGGTAGGTATCTTAGCTTTATTGATCTGCTCTGAGGTGGAAGTGCAGGGGGTGCTGAGGTGAAACATTTAAATACAGCCCTCACTGTTTAGGCATGAGTGCTTGTAAAATGTCTGACTGTAACACTGTTTTAAAAATTGTGCACAAGAATTAAGATTAAAACCCCAGTGAAGTTCTTAAAAATGTCTTAGGTGCTCTGCAGGAAAAGGAGTTGACTTTAGATGCGAAACAATCTTCAAATCCACCAACAGACCCACAGTCATTAACAGTCTCAACTTAGCAAAGACTTAATCATATGTAAGGAGCCAAGATTAAATTTCTGTGCTGCTTTCCAACACTTACAATGTCATTGGAAGTCCAATTAGGCACCTTTCTGCACACAATCTAACATCCAGGATCCAACACAGTGCAAGACAGACCCAGCAGGCAGAGCTAGGCAGAACTGGGATCAGTAAACCACATTGTTCGCAGCCTGACTCATCAGTCACTTCACCTCCCCAGGTGCATCAAGGCAGAAACTCATTTTATTGCTCCTAACCTTCAGTCTTGCTCACTAACCCTCTGCTGGGAATCAAACAGCACAGAGGGATTTCCCAAATCCACAGGGAAATAGTACTTAGCTTGCTAACATGTTCCAGGTCTCATCCCTGCCAGCTTGCACCAGGCAGGGCAGGGCAGCCCTGGATGGTTCTTGTGCCTGTAAGCACAAGTGATGCATAGCAGCTCTGCCTGGCCTCCGTCACACAGGCGTTCCCACGGGACAGAGGCGTTCTGCGCTGTCAGCACGATATTCCTGCCAGTTCAGTACACCTTCAGGGTTATCACATTATGTCAGTATTATGAAGCTCCTGTATGCAAAACTAGAGAAAAGCAAGGCTTGTCCACACGCAGGTTTCTACCAATGGCCCCACACCAACTGTTCTGCCAGAACCACACCTGGCATAGCTTTGGAGGTGAAAACTTTGACCCAGAGCAGAGATACACCAGCACAACACGACCAAGCTACATAAAGCATATGAAGAGGAATTGAAAGGCACCAAGCCTGTGGGTTTGAAGGCATGGGTTATATCAGAGGTTTCTTCCCACAAGGAGAAACAGCTGATTAATCACCCTGCCTTAGCTATTACAAGTAAGAGGAGACAGACTCTGCTTCCAAGCCTAAACTGGCATGGAAAAGAGCTGTGTGATGAATGTAGAGGGGGAAAAAAACCAGCCACACTTGTGGATTGGCCCAGAGCACATTACTATTGAGAGCCCCCTTCTGAGGATGGTTTGAGTGACAGGAGGAAAGGCATAAAAGCATCCTTTGAGGAAATGGGAATGTACGCAGAGAGCTGCGGGAAGGACAGTATTAAGCCATGATGTCTCACTGTTGGTCCTCATTGATTCTTCAGGTGGTCTGAAGTTGCCAGCTATTTTCCCCCAGCCCTACTATGCCTTTGCTGTGCCACATAGGTGACTCATGCAAATGGTTTGCAGCTTACAGGAAACACTATCTGCTCCCTACTCAGCTTGTGGCTGTTCAGTGCCCCTTTTCTTGGCTCCATTTTCCCTGGAGAGATGGCTTTTTCCATCAGCTTTGCCAAGAGTGGTGGTTCTAAGACGCAAACCTGCAGCACATGCTGTAATTCTCACAGGCTGCCTCCTGCGCATCGGAAGATGGCTGTGAACAGCACAGAACAGGCTCAGTACATTGGTCCCTTAATACGAGCTGCATTCTAACTTCCTCATGGACTCAGATACAGTGTTACTGCACACTGCTAAACAGCTGTCACACTCCACCCCAGATATACCTGCATCTCACTAACAAGTTTTAAAATTCCTGTTTTAGCAAATCAGCAAAGTGTTTTAGGAGGGGAAAAATCCTAACAACTTCACATGGCATTACTAATTTACTTGGCTAAATCAGCAACGCCATGCCTGTTGGCTTTGGACCAGCAGCAGAAAAGACTACTTCCATCTTATAGAAATTGGGGGTCGTTTAGTAAAATTGCATCTGATCTCATGACCGTAAAGAGACTGCATTTTTGTCAGCCATTCCCAAGTGAAACCAATGTCCAAGAAACAGAATGGTGAAGTAATTGGGCTACTAGCAGAGAAAGGAGACAGGTTAAGAAACAGCCAGTTCTCAAACCTTGATAACACAGGGGAACATTACAGATGCCACAACAGTGGAAAACTGGGGAGAGCAGGCCCAGAAGATGTAACACTGCGCCAACAACGCATGCCTAGCACGTGCACTCACATACAGCCAGGCGCCTCTGATGAGCAGGACAGACAGCTGTTAAATGAAACATGGCAAGAAGCTGAGATTTCCTTTTCTCTTCCTTTCTAATTCATTAGAAAAAGCAACAAAGCCACAGGCATGCGTATGGAGTTCACACAAGTGTTTCAGGTGTCCCTAGTATGTGACATTTGAGACTTTTCAAACCAGTATCTCCAGTTACTACCAATTCCAGCACAAGAAGCACAGACCCTTTAACACCTCCCTGGACAGGCCCTTCTCAACACAAGCAAGGACCTTCTATCATAGCCACAGTCCCATTCACCCAAGTTCCCACCCAACTTACCCAAAACTCAGCAAACCTTCCCAGATCTGATAGCCTGGGATCCCTCTCTCTCCCTCCATCTTGGCTCCCTTCCACCTTGCTCTTAGCTTCAATATAAGGGATCCTAAAATGATAATGAAGAACAAGAGGCTGGACCACATCTTGCATTATGGTACCAACCATAATGTGGTTGGTCTCAAGGACATCAGCAAAGATGTAGGGACATGCTACAAATGCAGGACAGAACGGGGCCTTGCTAATCTGAAGTATCCATCCATCACACTCCTAAACTCACTATTTCTACAAGTCAGCCTCCGTCTTTTTTTGTCTGACACCAGACTTTATTTTTTCTTTAACCTGTGCTGAGAGCAGTTATATTTGGTGGCACAAAAACAGAGAACAAAAAAAAATTCATCATTGTTTTTGAAAGCAATAGCACCACCCCAAATTTCAAGGGCAAAATATGGAGTGGAAGGTGAGTAAATACAGTACTTGCTGTACAATTTGATCCATAGAAGATTTTAAGGAGAGCTCTGACCAAAGGGCAGAGCTGTTCATCTGCTTGATCCTTTTATTAACTTCCATCTTTTTGCTCTGTTGACCAAAACTGAAAGATACATGTTTTCTTTTCTTGGCCTCTTTAAGCTAATACGATGTATCCTGTACACCCATCCACCCTGGAAAGAGAGCGCCAGTCCATCTCACATAACTTTTCCTTTCCTTTGAAGGCTAGGCCAAAGTGTTGCATATTCATTACCACATCAAGAACAATTTGCCTGAGGCCTGCATTTCTTGGTGTGCTGTAATGAGTTCAGGACCCCAGCTGTCTGCCTGGGGATTTAGAACACCGATATTTAATACTAAATTATAAGGCAGAATATTTCATTTTACTTTTTTTGCTGAAGTAGCATATCTATAATGGTACACTCTACAGCCACTAAATAAAGATGAGGAGAACACATCTTTCTGTTCAGACAACACAGTCTCTGGGTTACCATGGTCTGGCCCTAGCCAGTTCAGTTTTTGGGTGCCAGTCTCTGCTCTTAACCCATTATTGGATCTCCCCAATGTCACATCTCCCACTAACATCCAATAATACACTGGAGCAAACTGCAACATATTCCTAGCATGTTTATAGAAGCCTACTTAGATAAGCCTACTATACTAACAGCTTTAACAAGCCCTACACAAAGCAGAGCAGCTAATAAAACCAAAATGTTCTGCAGTTAGTCCTTGGAAGTTTGCCACTGAGATCCCACCAACACCATTTCAGGGATAGTGGCTTCATCAAGCTCAAACCCTGCTTTCATCTAATGAAACAGCCTAGATCCACATTCTGACAACACACCTCACAGCTTTATGCTTCCTCTGGGTTCTCCAATGACATCATCTACAAAACATGTGTAGCATCAGATCTGGACTGGGAAATTTTTTAAAGAACATCAGCATTCTGGAAGGAACAGCAGAGTAATTAGTATTTCTCTAAGTGGTGCCAGATGTGTTTAAAAGCCACAAAGATAAACAGGAGGGGAAAACCTGCATAGTTTGAATTAAAGCTAGTAAGAACGTAAACAATCCTCTCCAATAGCCGCAAGCTGACAGACCAAGTTCCTGCTAATTCTTCTTCCTCATCCAATTTGTCTTTCATATCTGCTTTCCTACTTGAAGTTACACAAGCATGCACCTTCTCAGAGTTAGTGTGCTGGGGTAGAACACGTTAAAGGTAAAAAAAAAATTAGTCCAGTTTTCCTCCAGAAAACCTCCAAGACACTCAATGCCTCAGTTACCAGGAAAACCATGAACCACCACCTTCTGCTATGCTACCTTACCTCACTGCAATGGGAGACAGATAGGAAGAGTCTTGTGGATCTCATGACAACTGCCTCAGCACCACAGGAACCACAGCCCTGTCCTTGAACATACTGCTTTGCCTTATTTCTTTCTGCATGTTTATTTCCTGGAACTATGGCCAGTTTGGGTTGTCAGTGGTCTGTCAAAGACATACACAGCTCAGCAACGTCAGAATGGGTCATAGTTCTTTTAGTCCCCTATGTGGAGATAAAAAGGGAAAGAAAAAAAAAAAAGAGAGGAAGAAGTCTTTCCTGTGACTACTTTTGATTCACATAATCTTGTCCCCACTCTGCTATATTAGCATATAGAATAGCTTCAAAAGATGTCCAACTGCAAAGCTCTGTTCCAGCAAGCAAATGGCAGAAACAACATACTCATTCCTTCACCAGCAGCAAGACACCACCAGTACCTAATGCTCTGACTGAACTCCTACTTCTCTGATTTCACCTACATCTTTACATGTATAGCAACACTTTGAGTTCTGGAGCAGAACAGAAAATAAATGTCCTTCTGCTCAGGATATGGTTTCTGTTAGCTTTACTCCCTACTGCAGCCTTTAGGATAATTGAGGTTAGGACCTAGACTAAACACAACCCTACTTCAGAAGGACAGAGAAGGCTTACAACCACACACTCCCCTAGCAAATCTAGCCCGAATTGGAAGCCATTACTAGATGGTCCCTGCAAATGTGACTTCAGCAGGGATAAGTGGGTAGGGTTGCAAGTTCAGCAGTTTGGCAGTAGTGGTGTCTAAAGAGGAGGACAGTTTGTACTAGATAACTGCATCTTAACTTCAGAGACCACACTAGCTGTTCTGGCCTTTACAGTGCCTCACTCCTCTCTGCATAACCAGTCCAGTGACTAATAGCTGCCTGGAAAGAGGAAGAAAAAAATGCGTTTAAAGACAACTTTGTTTGCTTTTTATTTATTTTCAAGACACCAGTATTACAATTTTTAAACCACGTAACAGCGTCAGTTCAGGGACTGCCCACCAGCAATGTCTGCAAAGAGGCCAGAGATAACAGAACATCACCTCTGAGTAAAAGCCAACACTCTCCCTCAAGCAATATACGTGGCCAGCAATGATTTTCCATCTCCTGCCTGAAGCCAGCACAATCCTCCTCCTGACAGGAAGGAGTAGAGTTCAAAAGAAGGTTTCTCAGCCTTTTCAGCACAGATTTATTCCCTATTATGAAATGCAACCACAGAAGAGTCCACACCAAATTACACTAGATCCCCACAGCTCACACTGAAAAGAAGCACTGATACTTCAGCAAGCTTGTGCCTACTGGCACCTCAGAGCCCATAATCACATGCCTCAGGGCTGTTCTTCAGATAGAGCTGGAGGTAATCTTTGAATGTCTGTGGGTCAGTCATTGTAGCCTTGACAGCAGGGTCCTCCTTCATGGCCTCCATCCAGCGTTGGAGCTTTGGGGTGTGACTCAAAGAGCTATGGAAAAAGGAAAGAGACTGAGTAACGCAAATGGGAAACTGGGAGGGCATCAAGGAAGCAAAACAGCTTGAGAGGTTCTATTTTATTGCTTGTTTTGCTTTCCCTCTCCCAGTATAATGTTCAGCTCAGACCAGGTGATGGAAATACCTATCAGATCATAGAAAACAGACTAGCATTTGGAAAGTGAAAGAGTTCTTACAGAGCTTGTGCACTCTGCAAAGCTGAGCAAAACCACAAATGAGCACTTACTGTGCAAGATATCAGCATGTTTTTGCCTACATTATCCCTGCTGCAAAAGACACAGCTCTCATTTATCATCTAATCCGAGCTGAGGGCAGAGGCTTGTGCACCACTGCCTCCCTCTGGAATGCTTTGTTAATAGTGATTCTTGAAGCAAATGCTGCGTGCAGTGGTTGAGTCCTCCACAACTCACAACCACTTCTCTCCTCTCTTTTGCATACCAAGACAAGCTGTGCAGTTTGTACTGCCCTGCAACCCAGCAGCTCAAAACACAGACACAGTCTATTGAGGAAACTGAGGATTCAACTAACAGACTAAATCCATAAACACACTCAGATATTTGAAAAAAACCAACTGTGTGGCAAATTGAAAGCTTAACAGTGTAAATTGTTATTTTCGTTCTCTTCTGGCAGATTGATCCAAGTACTTTGCATTACAATTTCCAACTCCCAAGTTTAGTTAATGCATAAATTCTCCAGGTAGCATCTTTTCTTAACATACAATGGCTCAGATCCTCAATCATTCAAATACCTTCATGACTCTAGACCTACACTCCTATATTGCTTGTAATATTTCCCCTTCCAATCAAGGACCACAAAGGAGACAAAGTAGGCCAGCAATCCATCAGTAAAGCCCTCATTTTACCGTGCCAGAAGTTTTAATGCTAAGGATCCCCAAATTTCTTGTTCTTCAAGAATGCTTCGGACACCAGGGTGAGACTAACTGTTCTATACTCATCTTCTGTTTTTATCACCCATTTCTTCATACAAGTTGACTCTTTAGTCCTGTTTTAAGCCAGCTACAAAACAGTTTTCCTTTGATACCATTTCCCTATCTATTAATGCAATAGCATAGTAACTCGAGCTGTTTAAGGATGTAACAGACAAAGACATTTATTTACATATTAAAAAATGCTATTACAACAGGGACAGATCTCTTAGGTACAGCAAGGTAGGATACAGTTTACCCATCTCAAAACAAAATCACCCTCCTTTGTCAACCTAGGATTTCCAAAGAGGAGCAGAAGACTGCATTTCAGGTCTGAGGTTTTGGACCAAGAAATTTGAACCTAGGCCTCCATACCTCCACCTGCCTCAAATAAAGACTATTTTAATCTATGATATTAGGAATGAATAGAAAGTCCTATATTTTGACCACTTCTTCCAAATCTGTCAAAATTATTTGGTAAGAAAACAGCCTGATAAAAGAAAGCCTGTTTACAGAAGATCCCTGAACAACTCATCTCTCTTTTGAGAAGATGCTTCCCCCAAACTGTAGCACAATACAAACTTTCTTCAGCAGCCCCCCAAGAGTGGCCCATTGCTGCAGAGTGTATGCAAAGAATATTTATGCTGAGGCACTTCAGTACACACTAGAAGCTAGTCCAGGTACTCACTCCTTCAGCTGGAAGGGTTCCAGACGTTCAAACCACGGCCAGATCATGTAGTCAAGCATGGAGATTGAGTCCCCACCATAAAACACAGTGTTGCGTTTGGACAGAATCTGTGAGGGGCAAAAGATTACAATTGCCCTCAGAAGGAAAATCACCACAGCAGGACACTACAGTAACAAAACATTCCCCCCTCATAGCGGAATGTAGGCATACTGAAGGGATCAGACAGCACATAATGCAGATACAGCATGTTTCTCCTGTGCACGCAATATCTGGGGAGTCAGAGCTAGTCAGTAAAGCAGTTGCAGTATCAAGCTTAACTATTTCATACACTGCCAGTCCAGCTCTTCTCCAGTGGTTCAAAAACTGTCACAAAATATTAATCACTAGCGAGCTGCAGCTTGTACACAAACAAAAAGGAATTTAGCTCTTGGAATCTGTCATGATTTCTTATTTGTCAGAAAACATTAATGGCACTGACTGATCAAACATAACAATGCACATGCATTTCTTGCACAATAAATCCAGTTAAATTTAACATCCAGGTAAACTGGAACACCATTTTAGCAGGGACTCTTTTCCCATGGCACTTGAGGCCAAGTGGTGTCAGGAAAGCACTTCCAACATTACATCTAGAACTGGATTTGATTCCAGGTGCAAAGGGAACAGGAAGCAAGTATAACATCCACATACACCAGAAAGAGATCCCCGCAGCCCAGCACAGAAAGCAGGGCCACAAAAAATGCAGCAAGTTCTCCTGTTACATTTATGTTTCTGATACGTTCAAGTGCCACTGTCATCCAAGTTTAATATGCTTTAAGGAACCTCCAGAGCTTGGCTTCTTCTTTCATAAGACTAGTCCCCCTGCTTTCAGGTACTTTGGCATTTTAAACATGGAACTCGAGAGACCTTACAAATCTTTGTCTTCAAATTTGGACAACGCTCCTACGGCATTTACTCCCTGTCCCCTAACTCCATGATCTAGCAGAAATTTTAAAGCAGTCCTTCAGGAAGCATCAAGCCATTTGAATTACCAGAATTACTGGCAGAATATAACCCAGCAGTTGCACAGTCCCAGAGATGGGAACACAGCTCCCTCTGTCGGGTAGCAGCAAACTAAATACGGAAGTGTTTCAAAACACTTCCCTTCTTGAATATCTCTTGCAATAGGCTGATTGAGGTTTGCATGGCTCTGTTCCTTCCTCCCATCCTCAGCTGACCTTCAGCTGCTGCTGCAAAATCCTTCAGGGTATAGTAAAATAGATACACTGAAGGAGCAGCAAGTATTTCACAGCATTAATAAAGCAGGAGGAAGGTTAATTCTTCCTTAATGTTTAACAGATTTGTATTTCAGGGAAGTGAAACACACATCGCTTCCCCCGAGAACTGATTTGTCATCTGCACTACTCCAGCATCAGCCTGATCAGACAGACAAAACTACTCTGAAAACAATTTCACTTTGGCAAGTCAAGGGGGTGGGGAAGCAGAACGCACAGGACTGTTAGGAGAATTAGGAAGGTACTAGAAAGCTATTGGTAGCATTGCACCAGCAGAGAAACACTACGGAGGAATGCTTCTTGATTGAGCCAGACAAGCATTAACCATGGCTGCTAAAACACAGAAGAAATGGGTTCATGACAAAGGCAAGTCTGACAGCTATTCAGACTAGCCAAGAACCACTACTGACACTAAATCAGGATTGTGAAGTTGCTAATACAGCATCAAAGCCACCTGACACTTCCTGGAGCTCTGCTGAAGTTACATTACACCACTGTAGCAGAACACAGCCCAGGGCTGGATTTCTGCAAGGGACAGATTACAGAATCACAGAATCACAGAATCATATAGGTTGGAAAAGACCTTTAAGATCATCGAGTCCAACCATAAACCTAACACTGCCAAAAACCACCACTACACCATGCCTCTAAGTACCTCATCCAAACGTCCTTTAAATACCTCCAGGGATGGCGACTCAACCACTTCCCTGGGCAGCCTGTTCCAATGCTTGATAACCCTCTCTGTGAAGAAAAATTTCCTAATATCCAGTCTAAACCTCCCCTGGCGCAACTTGAGGCCATTTCCTCTTGTCCTATCACTTGTTACCTGGGAGAAGAGACCGACCCCCACCTCTCTACAACCTCCTTTCAGGTAGTTGTAGAGAGCGATGAGGTCTCCCCTCAGCCTCCTTTTCTCCAGGCTAAACAGTCCCAGCTCCCTCAGCCGCTCCTCATAAGACTTCTGCTCCAGACCCTTCACCAGCTTCGTTGCCCTTCTCTGTACACGCTCCAGTACCTCAATATCCCTCTTGTAGTGGGGGGCCCAAAACTGAACACAGTATTCGAGGTGCGGCCTCACCAGTGCCGAGTACAGGGGCACAATCACTTCCCTAGTCCTGCTGGCCACGCTATTTTTGATACAAGCCAGGATGCCATTGGCCTTCTTGGCCGCCTGGGCACACTGCTGGCTCATATTCAGGCGGCTGTCAACAAACACCCCCAGGTCCTTCTCTGCCAGGCAGCTTTCCAGCCACTCTTCCCCAATTACGTTCTGCTTCCCCCCACAAAGATAAGCTCTTGAACAAAAGAGATTTTATATCAGCACCAGTGTATCTGCACTGGTTTCAGCAGAGCTACAGCACAGATGCTTTTCAGCAGCTCAAACTCCTCAGCCCTTGCTCTTAGAACATGCTGCAAGGTCTCCTTACATTTAAAGCACAACAAAGATACCTAAGACAACAGCAGTCAGCTAGAATTCAAAAAACTGCATAAGTCCACACAGCCTTCATCATACAGATGAAGTTTAGTTTAGCTACTTGGAATTTACTCTAACGGTGCTGTTGTGCATCCTAGGCTGGGGGGAATAAATTGAAAGATTGTTCATTGCTATAACTACCAACTGAAGGAGAAGAGACCTAGCTTCAAAGGCCAAAGCATGAAAGAAAAAAGGGATGATACAACAACTAGCAACCTGCTCATTATCATGAAATACTCTTACCTCTTCAAGTTTGCCAAACTTCTCAGCAATCTCTGCTTTCAGCGCCGTGGTGTCCTGTCCATCTTTGACTGCCACAAAATACTTGAAAACTATGGGTGTTATCTATACAAAGGAAGGATAAAGTTTTTAATTTTCCTATTACAATATTACAAGTCACTCAGAGCTTAAGATGTTAAGATACCAGATGCAAGATAAATCTTAAAGATTTAACTTTAAAGAGTTAAATAAAGTCCATTAATAAAAATCTTTCCTACTTCAGAAAACGTAAGCAAAGGCTTAAAGGAAGAATGAATACAAAATACTAATGAATTTTAGCCTTGTAGTAAGAGGAGAACAATGAAAAGAAAGGCATGTTTCCCATTTGCACACACTACCAGAAAAGTAGCAAGGTGCAGAGTGGTACTCTTTGCCCAGTCACACATTTCTGAAATCCAAATGCACTTTAATTATCAACATTTAAGGTACTTTAAGAAAGAGATATATAGCCCAGGATACGCAGGCTTCTACAAACCTGTGCATTTTCTAATTTGGTAACTGCCACAGAAATTAGCATACAGTACCAGGAAGTTGTCCAGTGGCCAAGCTTAACTCAATTATATTCTTAAAAGCTCACAGACAAATATTTTTCTAAGATCTTGTCATTCATACAACCAACATTCAGTGCACATTTCTTTTCTCGTAACATGCTTCCCCATAACCCTCTTCCCATCATGCCTATTCAGAAAGGCTTGTTATAAATTGAGAGCAGCCGTGCAGAGAAGGACTTGGGGGTAACTGGTTGATGAAAAACTGGACATGAGCCAACAATGTGCACTCACAGCCCAGAAAGCCAACCGTATCTTAGGCTGCATCAAAAGAAGCATGGCCAGCAGGTCGAGGGAGGTGATTCTGCCCCTCTGCTCTGCTCTGGTGAGATCCCACCTGGAGTACTGCCTCCAGCTCTGGAGCCCTCAGCACAGGAAAGACATGCACCTGTTGGAGCAGGTCCAGAGGAGGGCCACAAAAATGATCAGAGCAATGGAACACCTCTCCTATGAAGAAAGGCTGAGAGAGCTGGGGTTGTTCAGCCTGGAGAAGAGAAGGCTCTGAGGAGACCTTATTGTTGCCTTTCAGTACTTAAAGGGGGCTTATAAGAAAGATGGGGACAAACTTTTTAGCAGGGCCTGTTGCAACAGGACAAGGGGTAATGGTTTTAAACTAAAAGAGGGTAGATTCAGACTAGATGTAAGGAAGACGTTTTTTACAATGAGGGTGGTGAAACACTGGCACAGGTTGCCCAGAGAGGTGGTAGATGCCCCATCCCTGGAAACTTTCAAGGTCAGGTTGGACAGGGCTCTGAGCAACTTGACCTAGTTGAAGATGTCCCTGCTCATTGCAGGGGGGTTGGACTAGATGACCTTTAAAGGTCCCTTCCAACCCAAACTATTCTATGATTCTATAAATAATCGTCCCTTCTATCCCCCGTCTTTGTCCACATCTCTCTGCATCTTCCATTGCTTCCTCTCTTCTGCTGCCTCATATCCAAGCTGACTTCTTTCACTTCCTAGACCCTTCAAAGCATGTGCTTGTATTCAAAGCACGTTTAGGGTACAGAGAGGTTACTTCCAGTCAGCCACGGTGTCCACCTCCAACCCCTACTGAGGTCTCCTTATACATGTCCCATGTCTACAGCCACCTGCCATCTCTTGTCCATGGTTGCAGGCTCTCTCAGTCAGGCACTCTTCACATTCTGCATTCATACAGTACTTTCTGCAGAAAGACTCAGATCAAAATACAGCAGTTGTCACTGCCTAGGTCTCAACCATTCAGCCATTTTGGTCTACTAACCTTTCCTCTATTGTTGGATGCTCAAAATCCTGCCTCAGTCATATAGGCTGTCACTAGCTTGGCTGTCTTCCTGCATCCATCTCCACACATAAATGCTGGGACCAATTCAGATGCACAGTGGTTTGTACATGCTCACCGCAAGAGACCCCAAATAACCCCTTTGGTTATTTAAATGTTTCTCTCAGGCATGAGACCTCTCTCTTAAAGGACGAAAGCAGCATCGGCAACAGAGTTGCAGTTTTTGGCACTGTAGTAAAGTGAGAAACCCAATCCCACCCTGATGACGCAGTACCTTTGAGAAGTGTTCCAAGAGCATCTTCTGAAAGGCTCGCTCATATGGGTCTGAAGGCATCAACTTCTTCCCTGGAAATGCTTCATCCAAATATTCACAAGTGATTGGGGACTCATAGATCAGCTGGCCCTTGCTGGTCTCCAGAACAGGAACCAGCCCAAAGGGGTTCTTCTCAAAGAACCAGTCAGGTTTGTTCTTCAGGTTGATGTTGATTACTTCATGGCTAAAAGAGTGAAAGAAACAAGACCCAAACAGGCTCAGTTCTGCTACAGCCCACTCCATACCATGGTGAAATGCAGTCATTACACCTCAACAGCTACAGTACTTGAGAGGCTGAATCCTCGTTCCCCTGCTCTCCCTAGTCTTTTCTGAAGTCCTTTGCAGGACTAACCATTTGACACATAGAAATACTGCCACGGAGCACTTCCCTTTGCCGTAGAAAATCAGCACTGACTTACAATGAGTTGTTTCTTAAACTAACGAAAGATACGTGAACAGTCTCCAAGCATACAACAGAGGCAGCCCTTATAGTCTTGCTAAAAACAAAGGTCCAGCTCAGAATGCAGCACACTTACCACATGCAGGTTCAGGGACATTCTAAGAAAGAAGCACTTGATTGCAAACAAGATACATTCCAATTAAGAAATGCAGCTGAACTTTAATATGACCTTACATCAAAGAGCAAATCAGGAGAGCATCCTACCTACTTATCTTCCCCACCTATAGCCTCACACAGAACAGGTGTTCAGGGTAAAAGCAAACAGATACTGATAAAAAGAGATATACGTGAAGTATGTCTATGTTATATTAACAAACCATAAGTTATATGCTGTGTTATATGTGTGACCCCAGAAAATTCCTAGTAAGCCCAAAGGCCTGCTAAACACAGCTGAACCTTCGAAACAACTGAAAGGTTACCAGATGACGACTACCACATTTAGGTAGCCATAAACCCCCTCCAAAATCACTATACTAAAACAAACCTCCCAGCTCCAAAATCAGTCCAAAGACACTAAATAAAGACAGAATTAAACTGACCTAGAAGTCCTAATGCACCTGCTCTTTCGAAAAAAGACCTGAGAAAAAGCAAAACAAACAAACTCAACTCTCATCTTGCTATCAGGAGAACTGAGTGGCAAGCATTTACTATGCTAACATGGACTCCCAGCCCAGTGCTGGTTAACAAACTGTTGGCAGGCCTGAGACTTGGTGGGGATCAAAAAAAGGTGGAAAAACCTGTTACTTTGAAGCTGTAAACTGAGGGAAGCATTAGTCCCCATTTAAAAACACTGAAATGACATGGCTATCTTGAAAAAGAAACAAACACAAGTACTGAATTCTATTAACTTACTACAGCACAGGAATGAGAATACATTATAGGAACACAGTACATTTCTTCTTTTAAAAAGGCCACTCACTCACTATTGTGTTTTGCTAATTAGTAATATAACAGAAACACTGAATATTCGTATTTCCCAGAATTTTCACTGCAGCTTACATCAAAACCAAACAACAACATACATTAAGGCTCTACTCACATTTACCCAAGACAAGCTCAAATGCTATTATTGCAAACATTCAGGATGACAGGTGAGGGGGAAAAAAAATCAGCTTGGGGTTTTTTCCCTACGGATTTACTTTTGGCCTTTACATAATTGATTACATACACAGCCTACTTGTTTCCCACCTCAGCAAGACACCCTGCCCAAAAAGTCTTAAGAAGTTCAAGCCTTATAGCAAAATCACCCACAGAAACCTCTTTTCGTTCAGCTGATGTTTAATTAAGAGCCATTTAGGATGCCCAGGTAAGAAGGGAAACCTGAACCGCCCCCTGCTCCGTGCGAGCCCTGACAGACCGTCACGAGAGCGCAGCACCCGGGGAGGGGGACGACGGACAGCGGAGCAGGGCGGCCGGCGGGGAGCCGCGCACCGCACCGCGCCACACGGGCCCGCCGGGAAGGCCTCACCTGATGCCCTTGGCGCGGAGGACGAGGCGCGTCCTCTGGGCGAAGGGGCAGAACCGCATGCTGTAGAGCCGGATCACCCCCTCGGGCACAGGCCCCGGGGCCGCGCTGCCTGGAGAAAGAACCGTCCCGACCGTTACAGCCGTTGCTCGCCTCGTGCACAGCCCCGCGCCCCCTCCACAGGCCGCCCAGCCCCGGTCGAGGCGATACGGCAGCCAGCCCCCTTCCCTGCTCGCCGGGGCCGCCGCTTACCCTTGCCCAGGCTGCGAGAGTGATCGCCCGCCATCGCGCCGTGCTGTGCTGTGCCGCGCCCCTCCGCGCCGCTGCCGCTGGCCCCGCCCGCGGGGGGCGGCCGTGAGGAGGGCGGGAACCGCCGCGCGTCAGCGGGGCGCGGGCCGCTGCCGGGGTGCGCGGACAGTGACCCGGGTGTCAGGCCCTGTGTGCTGGCCGGCCTGCCTCCTGCCCCCGGGGGCTGTCGGCGCCCTGCCTCAGGTGGCTGGCACCCACGGAAGGGGGAAAGTTTAGGTTTGGGTGGGAGGAGCGTCGCGCACCCCGGTGGTCCCTCCTTGAGCTGACCGTCCTCCCCGCCGGGGATGCTGACCTGCTTACTGGGACCAGCACTATTAAGCTGCGCTTAATGCTCTCCTCTTTATAACAGCAGCATAACCCACCCCAGCAAGCACTCCCATTTAAATGGGAAACCTATGGCAAAATTCCACCCCATATGCCTGGTTTTTTTTGTTTTTGTTTTTGTTTTTTTTTCAAAAAAACAGCTCACCAGCTGCTGGAGGCACCAGGCCTCCCTCCACTTCCCTCACTGCCTCCTCCTTGGACAGTGCCTCCTGGGCTAGGCCTTCTCCCGCTACAGCACCACTGCATCACCTATTGCCCTTCAAAATCCGATCCAATCCCGCCTTGAGGATAACAAGGAGGGTTTCTCTCTCCTGCAGCCGTTCTGCTCCATGATAAAAACCCAAGAGGAGACAACAGATAACCTAACCGATAAGGGGGCACAGCAAATGTTAGATTTAATTTAATTACTACCTTGCAATCACAGAGGGATTCATGCTTGCTTCTGCAAACACGACCTGTGAGAGCATGAGTATATGCATAGAGCAAAAGAGAGAACTAAAGCATGGACTGAAGTCGTCTCCATCCCTTTTGCTACCTCTTCAGTTGAGATGAGGGCACCAGGGCCTTTCTTGTACCAGCTTTTCCTGGGGCATAATAGTGGAAATGGAGGAGCTTTCCTCTTAATGCATTTTACACAGTGTCCAAGTTGATCTATGGTCCCAGAAGTAAAATGCTTCCCTTCCCGGGGCTCCACACACTTCCACCCAACCTTCAGGTCAGAGCTGTACATTATTAGGAAATGGCATGTCTGTAGGCACCAGAGGGCTGCAGCAGCCATAGCTGAAGGGAGGGACAGTCCTGGCCTTCCTGGCAATGGGCATGTCTCTGTCAAACCCCCAAAGCTCATAGAGGAACTGGAGCTTCTCCAGTCTTCTTCGTGGATCCATGTTTGCACAGTGGGGAAGTTTTGCCTGCTAATGACTTTTGGTTTGGTTTTGTCACTGGAGTTGGGCTTCAGGCATCATGTCACAAAGACCAATATTTTCTGTGGTGATCTCTCCTGCAGGCAAGCAGTGAGATGGCCACTAGTAAAGTGACCATGAACCTGACACCATTATCTATTTGAATAGAAGAACAATATGATTTTTTGTTAAGTCATTGCTATTTGATTATGTAATTAATAAGCAGCTCAGCAGTGAAAGGGAGTGGTAATTCATTGCACAAGCCTGCCATGCCCTAGGCAAAGAGAAGCTATATGTAACATGTCCTTTGCCAACAAAATAGCTTCTCTGAGCATTAAAAAAAAACTGTGTTAGAGGACACATTTCTCATTTCCTCTGAGTGCCTGCCCTTAGGAAAGATTCAGCAGCATTTTGGGTCATGAAAACAGAGAAAATTCATTTGAAGTTTCTTTTAGCAATTAAGAAGAACACAGGCAGCATGCCAACTCACAGCCCGAAGACTGGCACGTAGGAACCCAAAGCAGCATCACAAAATCTGCATGCTACGATAGCCCCTCAAAGGCACCATGGAAAAATAAACCCATTTCCTCATCCTATCTTGGTTTTGTGTGGCATACAGAGCACCCATGGAGACAAGAGGTAAGGTACAGGCTTGTCCTGCTGCCTCCGGATAGGAGTGCTACTCTCCATCGTTGCTCCATGGTGCTGTGGGTGCACAGCAGTATCACAAAACTGCACACTGCCACTGTACAGATAAGTAATAACGAACTAACACAAACAAGCAAGACACTTTAAATAACGCTTCTCCCTTTAGGAAAGGGGAAATGAGATGTTATTGCTAATTCTACTTTTAAAATACTTGGAAGTTCTTGCTGTGTTACCATGCTAAAAGCCATAAGTATATATAGAGAGATCACAGTTGTACTTCCTCTTCTTTCCAGGGGCAAACTTCTCCCCAGCTTTCTTGGAAGCTTCAGGAGCACTGTCTTACACATCCTCAACAAAACTGCCCCAGCTGCAGTACTTTGAAAGGAAAAACAAGAGAAGCGACAGGAGAACAGGTACAGCTGTCTCACTAAGGAAAAGGCCAAATGCCGCTGGAACGGGAGCAGCGAGCGTGCGGCCGCAGCAAGGACCCGTGGGGCAGCGAGGGAAGGAACCCGCGGTTGCTCCCCCAAAGCTGACTCACTTCTAGGCCTGATAAAGCTACCTGCTCTCTAGACACAGGAGCAACGATCACCCAGGTTAAAGGCCACGCATATCAGTGACTCACAGGCAGAATTACCCCATCAGCCACGGATCAGTGCCCGTGTGAGAGCAGCGGGATATGCTACAGAGAGCGCGTCTCGCCACTTATCTCCCGCCCAGCACAGGAGCCCCACACGCTCCATCCTCTACGGCTGCTGGCCCTTTAAACACCTACCCTTGCTCATTGGTTGGTTGGCGCAAGGGCGCAGGCCAATCAGCTGTCTGTTTTAAGCCTGGCGGGAGGCGTTGTGTCAGCTAATAGCAGAAGCCGTTCTTGTTCCTAAGAGACCGATGTAAGCAGCTGGTGGTGGTGTGAGGCGGATGGAGGCGGCCGGTGAGGTCTGGAGCGCGGGCCCGGCCAGTGAGGAGCTTCGCGCCGAGGTCCCGGGTGGCCGCCTCTGCCCCTCGGCCGACGAGGCCGCGCTGGAAGTGAGGTGGGGGCTGGCCGGGGCAGCCCGCGCACTTCGGGCCTCCACACACGCCGCACACTCCTGAGCCCCTCAGCCCCGGCGGGGTGCCCGGTGTCCTGTCCTGTGTCCCCGGAGCCCAGCTCCTCTCACCCCAGATCAGCTCTATGCAGCTGTCAGAAATAGGGAAGGTCTAGCAGAGAAAGGAAGGGAGGAAGCTGTGCTGTGGGTCTGTGTTAGGGCAGCAGGTAGTTGCAGGGGGAGAGGGAAAGAAGTACTTGCACTGCAGCATATAGCAGGGACTGAGCCTTTGGTGGATTTGGATGAAATTTAGGTTCTCTGCCCTTAGCACAAGGAGGGTCTGAAACAGGGAGTAAGTTTTAAGCTGGAGCTTGATGAGTTGGTAAGAAGTGTGGCATGAGTTGTCTTTTCTAGGGTAATGGTTCTGGCAGCACACAATCCTGATGAACTCTTGGGGCATGCTTTGTTTCTCAGTACCTGGCCTTGTGAACCTGTTCAGTTCAGTTAATGGCTGCATCTCCCTCCTGTTTTACCCAGACTACTTCAACCTCTAGAATTTCCTTAGCTGTTCTGTACCTCCTAAACCCCACTGTCATCATCTCCTGCCATGGCTCTTAATTTTCCTGGTCTTCTGAGTCCTCACTCCTACCTTTCTCTCCCAGCATCTTAACCTGCGTGTCAGAGACTTTTGGATTTCCATTTCCCACAAACATAACCCACATTATATATATAAAAACACTTCTCTTCCAGAGCTCTTGGCAATCCAACAACTTGCTTTTTGGTTCTGAACAAATAGGAGCTGTAGATGAATTAAACCTGTCCTGCCACACCTTGGTTGAGACTTTCACAGCAATCTAAGGTGTTTAGGCATTTTTTTCTATGTAATGGGACAGATATTTAAACTTCCTTGTCCATTGTAAGTATTTCAGCTGTTTCATTGATGCTTATGGGACATAGATCCATAATTATAGGTGCAACACTTCGTGGAAAGAAAATTATTTGTTCTAGTAATAGGAGAAACAGGCTTCAGCCTTAACTGTTCTGATACTTGCAGAGTAAAAAAGATATCCTCTGAAGCATGTCATTGCTATTCAGAGGAGGTCTCTTGTGCAAGCTGGTGTTACTTGGAAGAACCGAGACCCACATTTTCTGCTTTGTGAAAATGCCATTACGAAATGAAAATATTATGCAAAATAAAAAAAGAATTTAAGCCCTATTGAATGTGAAGCAAAGCCCATTTCCATAAAATAGGAAAGTTTAAAGTTTGCCTTTCTTATAAATTAATGTTAGCAGTAGTAGTATGCATATCAGTTTTAGAAGAAAGTGACAAAAATTATTTTGCAGTGGGCAATTGGAATGCTGTGTTCTGTGTCTTTAGAAAAGACAGATCTTTGACAAAACTCATGGTTTCATGTAATCTGTTTTGTATGAACTAGTATTTTTCAGTCGCAAAATGCCCTGTAAGGAAATTTCCAAGCAACTGTAATTACTTTGCCCCATCTACATTTTACCAGCTGGCAAAGTTTGATTGAAATACTTCTG
The DNA here is from genome assembly GCF_035582795.1 of Mycteria americana. Lineage (NCBI taxonomy): Eukaryota > Metazoa > Chordata > Aves > Ciconiiformes > Ciconiidae > Mycteria > Mycteria americana. Next base: position 14,412,449 of record NC_134370.1, read on the forward strand.
ACACAATGTTTATACAGAACTGGAGACAGACACAGCATGGAAAACATGTGGGTGGGCCATGGCTAATTACCTGCCTCAGTGTGTACTGCACTAGTCATAGCTGACATCAGATAACAGCCTCAATCCTTGTCCCCTTAAGCCTTTACTGGTTGTATAAGGATGATAAATTGCACTGTCATCCCATTAATTTATCCCTGCATACATATTTTCTAGACTTCATTTTACCTCTGTGAACAGAAGTTAAAAATACTTAATTTCCACTGGTTCAGATCTAGTGTTGGAGAAAAGCATAGAGCTGGTTCTGTGAGCATGTTTGTAAAGGTCTGCTTATGTGCCATGGCACGTCATACATCTAGTTCTTGTGTAAAAGGTCCGGAAAAACATTCATCAGCTGAAATGTCTCCTCTTTGTTGCCATGGTATCCAGTTCATCTGCACGAGCACATGGTCACTCCCCTCTGGCTACACTTACTCCTCTGGTGTGTAGTGAAAGAGGCCAAGAGCAGAAACTACTGAGAAAAGATAATGAGAAGTTATTGCTGGACATAAATATCTTAAGACTAATCACTTAAACATGTTCCTAACTATAAGAGTGCTGAGGCTGTAGTAAATCTTCTAGTAAGAGTACAGAGGATCAGCAGCTGATCTGATCTTATGACTGACTTATGTTCATGAAAGGGAATATAAAAATGCTGCTTGCAATTGCAGAGGACAGAGATCTCTTCCAGTCAAATGCTCTTATTTGGAAGAAGAGAAGAGATGGAAAGTTTCTGAATAGAAATTAGAAGAGAAGGTGCTAACAGCAGTGTTGTACACAGAGGGTATGTGTTACACTGCTGAAACTTTTCTAACATGGTCCTAGCCCGCTAAGCTGTGGCTCAGTCAGACATCTTCACTTAGTGGTGAATGCAAATCCCTTTGGTAAGGGGACCTGATGTTTATCCAGCCACTTTCTGAAAGGTAAAAACATCTGCAGGCAGTTATGAATCTGTTGATACACTGTCAGTTCATAAACTGACTCCTCTTCACTAATTTATTTCAGTACTTGTGTAACACATCCTGTTTACATTCCAAAGTTTTACCATGTTAAAGTACTGGTATGTTTAAAGCAGAACAGTCCTCCTGGTTAGGTTCATATAAACACAGGCCATGCCTTTGTATTTATTTTACAGGGATGAAATGAACTACGAAAGTATAAAAAGGTTAAGCAAACACAACTGGGTCCCCAGTGCAGATTGTACCTGTGTAATTCTTTCAGAGTAAAGGTGTACTGTATTACTGTGATATATGAGTACAAAAACAGAGCCTATGAACTGATTAACTTTATTTTTAGTGAAAACTGAAAGAAATATAACCATCTCTCTGTGTTCTTATGACAGTCCTTTGTTACTCCATCAGGGTAAGACTGACCCTATGTTTTTGAAAACACTGAACTAGTGATTCATAATACTAGATCCTGAAGTTATTGTGGTTTTGCAACATTGGTATGAGGATGAGTCTAACATCCCAAGTATCAGTTCAGTGTAACTTAGGCTACAACATCCTGTTTTTTGCAGTATTTTGAGAAATGTGTGTCTTTGATTAATGTTTTAACATTAAGTTGCTCTTTCTTAAGTTGGGTTCAGGGATTCTCAAACAAGAACTTTGGCTTTATCAACAATCAAACTGTCTGCTACCCTTGTGGCAATTATATCCTCTTCCTGGACATTGAAACAAAGAAGACAACAGTGCTGCAGTGTCAGACTGGCCAGGTGGGAGCCTTTGCAGTGAATGGGAACAGTCAAGTGCTGGCCTTTTCGGACCGGAAGCTGAATCCCATCATATATATCTACACTTTTCCAGAACTGAGTAAACTGACAGAATTAAAAGGTAGTGATGTGGTAACCTTTCCAGTCACCATTTCATTAAAACAATGCTTAAATAATCCAGTTTCTGAAGGATTTTTTTGATAAGACTTGAAAAACAGTGTGACAGGAAACTGTCTCATGACAGGAAACTGTCTCATGACAAGATACATGGGAAGCAGTGGAAGGAATTTTCCACTGCGCTACTCTTTAGTTAGGCTCAAGTTAGGGAGGAATATGACAGTACAAAGTGGAGCTTTTTTAAAGGGAAAACAAATGGAATGAAATGGAATTCATTTTAGGAAAATATAGTCAGAATAACCAAAAAAAGTCATACTGCAGTAGGCTTCCAAACAGACTGCTGAAAGCCACATTGAGAAATCTGACATGTGAGAGGAATGAGGGTTCTTGCAGTTAAACTTTGGAGTCTGGGATTTAATGTATATTTTTGCCTGCCTCATAACATTTCTCTCCTTAGTTAAGTTGCTTACCCTACCCATGTTTCAGTTTCCTTGCTGTTTAAATAAGGAGCATACTACTTGCTTATTTCATGTATATGAATGAAATTATGACTGCAAAGGATTTCAGGGTACTTGGGGGAAAAATGCTTTACAAATTCAAGATATTATTGAAAAAATTTGAAAAAAATACAAGCAGTGATACATAGGGAACGTTTTTATGATCAAATCAAATAATCTGGAGAGAAGCAAAGGAGTCAGGGGTCTGAGGAATGTCTTTGAAGAGTTCAAGTGGATCTAAAGGAACTGAGAAGAGTACTCTATCTGTGATAGTATACAGTAAAGTCCAGGGCAATTAAAGACCATGTTCTTTATTTTTACATTTCAGGTAATGCTCAGCTGGACTACACCTTACTTGCGTTTAGTTTCGCAGGCCCATATCTAGCCAGTTACTCTTCAATCCCAGAATTTGTTCTTTCAGTATGGTAAGAGTAAAAAAAAAAATGTCTTATACCATTTACATTTAATTCATATTTTTGTGTGTGTGCTGTTTTAGCATAAATTAAGTTAACAAATGTGGAAGACACACTGGTTGCCTTCATCTCCTTTTTTTTTTCTGATTGATCATTGTCTGCAAATTTCTGTACCAAATTTGCTGTTTATTTTCTAGCATTAGTAGCCACTAGTCAGAATGACTGTTACTTTGCTACAGCTATCTTCTATCTTCTTTGAAATTTTGTGTTTTGGAGTACTTCTAAAGTCTTCAGCATCAGTAAATTATCTGTTCACCTTTGGAAGTTGAGTACCATGCCGTTTGTGAAAGAAAGTTGCCTGCTGAAAAGAGGAAAAGCGTGCTAAAGCCTATTTCTAGTTTTTTGTCCCCCTGGACTGTTCAGTGGTCCTCTTAATTACTTGTGCTTGATATTAGTTCTGTCTTATAGTTGTGTTCAGTGATTACACTATGATGGGTCACTGCGTTAGATCATAATTTTCTGCTCATCGTCATGAAAAGAAATATTATATAATATGGTGCAGATACAGAAAGTTAGAATATTTAATGTTTTAAAATTTTCTGTAAAAATATAATCCTGCTCTTGCCTCCATTGCCAGCAAGCTTCCATTAACTGTGGAGTCTGAGCACTTCTTCAAAACAAATGGGCAGGGTGGAGTAGGAGGAAGGCAAGCAAGGACATGTAAGGAATATTCTGTATACTCCCAATGTAATGATGACCTTTTCTTGTACAATGATTAGCGAAGAGGCAGAAACTCCTGTAACTTCAGAATTTTAGTAATGATAGTACATACTATTACAGATGCCTCTTCTTTATCTCTTATGAAGAAGAAGAATATTTGCTGTGAACTCTGACCATACACAGTAGTTCAGGAAGGATGTCTGTGTGTATATCACAGTAGAAACCAGCAAGACAGCCTCACTGGCCTGAAGAGCTTACATGCTTGTCACTTACAGCAGAAATAACACACATGGTCTAATGTGTTCCTTGTGTGCACTTAAACAAAAACCCACCATCTTGAAAGACTTCTCTAGATTATTCTTAAAAATGGAAATATCTAGAAATGTTTAAATGCTTTGAAGTGTGGGCAATTTCCAAGGCCAAACCATTTAAACCTATTTGAATCAGCATGAATATGACTATCAGCAGCTAATTGTCATAAAAGAACCATCCTAGATTCCAGTCAGAAAGAATTTAGTAACAAAATAGAATTACCTTACGATGTTAAACTTAGAATTTATAATAACTTGAACAGAGGTGTGTGAATTTACTGTGAGATCAGGACCTTCATTTTTGCAATTGGATTAATTGTGCATTCATTGTAGAAATGTGTGTATACAGATGAAAGAAATCTCAATGTTTAGCATTCTTAATGTGTCATTACAATATGATGATTGCACAGTTCCTGTATTTTAAGCAGATAGTTTAGAATCAGAGGTATGAGATGTTCTGAAAGTTATGTCAGTCTCAAAATATAGAAAGCTTATGGGTAACTAAAAGCTGCCTTTCATCTGAGATAGTTTATCCCTATATCTTTATTCTTTTCTGTTCAAAGGAGAGGCTTAATGCCAGATTCTTTTTCAGATACATGTACCATATAGTTTCAGATCTTAATAAATTATCTACTATAAAAGAATGTTGGCACTATCTGTTAGGTACGAGATGAGAACATGCTGACATCTTTAGAGAGCGAGCTACACTGATATCTTTTAAAGCAAGACTTGCAGCTTATAGCTTTCTGTAATTTTAATGAGAGTTACTGTGTATGTGTGAATACTTCTCATTTTTTGCATATGCTATCAATATTAAACATTGTCTTGCATCCTGATCTGTTTCTGTGAGTGAATTTATTACAGGCCAGAACAACAGGATTATACTAAATCCATTTACAGCAGTGTATGCATTTTAGGTTTTTTTCTTCTCAGCAGTAATGACAAATACTAAAGCTATAAATGTTATTTAGCTTAACAGTCAGATATATTGTCCAAGAAATTAAGAAACAGTTTTAACCATTTTCTTCAAATGATGTTAATGAGTTCTTGGACAGCACCTAAAAATGCAAATGCAGTCAAGAATTAATCTGGATAATTGAGAAATATGCAAATTAGATGGTAAGAACATAAAATAGGTTACACTGGACAAAAGAAAAGTCAGTGGAACGCAGATTCCCAAGCTTGTGTCAGCTATACATAACAGCCCCATGCAAATTCTGCCCTGTTCTGTGCTAACTTAGTTAATGCAGCCATAGCTTGTATGTCTGCATTCACAACACAATTACTGTATTACCTAAGTAATTCATCCATAGATAATCACAGGCTGACTGTGTTTTATTTCCTAATTATAATAGCTTCCAACTGCAAGCCTGCAAGCATTATAATCATCATTTTACAGGTTTGAAAAGCAAGGCTGAGGTCTGGGGTGCTGAAGAGTTAACTGTTTGGGCCCATTCAAGTAGTCACTGATGGAACTGATGAAAAAAAAATCCATGTCTCTTGAGTCTGTTGGTCTTTTCACAAAAGGAAGTGCATGATAATGTTTCTAAAATGTCAGTTTTCAAAATAATTTTACTATTCAATCTTTTTGTAGCAGTAATAATTTTATGTGTGGCTAATTAACCGCCTCCTTTTCATTCTCAAGAGGACCTAACTTGTTTGACAGCAGAAATTTTTTTGTCAGTGACAAAGTATTTGTTTTCCAAACTTGATCTTGAATGTCAGTCATAATCACGTCCAGATCTTTGGCTTGAGTGTTTTTGACTTATTTCATGGATTTGATTTTCTTTTACTCTCCTTAATGAAGGAACTGGCAAGAAAATATCCTCCTGTGCAGTGAGTCTCAGCCAGGGGTAACAGCAACCTCTTTAAGTTTTAACCCTATGAATTGGCAACAACTGTGTTTTGTTAATGAGAGCTCCGTTACTATCTGGCATATTGAAAGGAATAATGATGAGCATCACCTTAAGCGAAAGTAAGTGGAACACCCTTCAGGTTAAGAGAAAAATCTAGAAGTATATTTTAATAACTAAGAATAGCAACCTACATCTGTTTGCAAAGAATTTCATCCAATTTAGTTGACCTAGCAATTGCAATCAGTAATTGCTAAATCACAACCAGTGTGAATCTGTCTAGTCAATCAAGTGAATTGAATTTATGATTTCATTTCTTAGCACTCACATGTCCACATTATGCACATCATGAAGCTAATACTAATCAGCTGCTTTGGCAGCCTCTATCAAAAGCTGCTGACTGAATTAAGGTAGTGCCTGGACTGCTTTCCTGCAAGTGGCTATGTTGAGCACTGCTTCTGTAACTATGAAACCACCAAATTTGGATCAAGTTGCTTCCTACTAAGCATAGTTAAACAGTATGTTGTTGTAATCACAAATTGTACCAAAAGCAGTATCGGTTTTCTGTGTGATTTCCATCTAGTGTGACCAAATTATAGGTCCAGAGGGGGTGGCTCTGTCAATGCAATTCACTGAGCACAGCAAACCTAGAATTTATTTATGCTGAAATGGGTTTTTGAGGCTGTCATAGAAGTAGTATGTATCATTCAAGTTGAAGTCCTTGAAGTATACCTATGCTGTTTCAGTGGCAGCTACTCTACCATTCTCAAGTGTGTTTAATCTTGTTAACTCTGAATATAACCAACATATTGTCACTGATACAGTTATACTAGTGAAAGTATAGAGAAGGTCTTAATTTGCTATCTGAAAAGAATACGGAAGGGGTTTTTGTCTTTTGTCATTATAGAGTACACATGTGAAAATACATATATACTCCTTTTTCTTCACTTTTCATTCCATCCAGTAGAGTTTAAACCTCCACTGAGAACTGTTTATTTTACATAATTTTTTTCCAAGTCATAAATGAACATAGTTTGTAAACTATAGAATCCTCAACTCCTGCATTGTAACAGCCACTCATACGCTGATTACCAGAGTGCAACAGGCAAATACTACTAATAATTTTTCATCATCATTGAACTTTCTCCAAATAAACATTAAGCATGAATCCTCACAGCATATGCAATTTAGGTGTGCGACTTTATTAATCCTGGTTAATAAGGAAACAGTAACATAGAATAGTTGTTTATACAAGGCAACAAGAAAAGACACTGAGCTAGAACATGGCAATCCGTTTCTGCCAGTTAGGAACATTCCTCTTTTGTAGTAGAATTACTATTACTTTTCAGTGAAACGGTATGTGCCATGTAGAATGATTGTCTACAACAAACCTCCATTACTCTTGCAGAAGTAAAGCTCATTAACTAAGTTTGTGTCTCAAAGTTTTGAAAACACACTTCTCAGTTTTGTATCAGCATTTAATATTCATAATATTTCTTCTCCTCAGACAGTGTCTCTTGCTTTTTCACAGCCCTGTGAAACTCCCTGATGGACAAGGGTCCATCAGTCCTCATAAGGATTTATTTTTCCCAGTTTCTCATAGTGAAGATCCGTACCATGGCCCTGATTTGCCAGTTTCAGCCATTGCTGGACTGGTAGGAGATGAAGCAGAAACTTTCATGGTAGTTACTGATTTTTTTTCCTTCTTCCTATTCCAAGTCATTATACTTTTTATGTAAACGGATGTTAATAAATTAATAATTTTAATGTCTGTTAAACAGGTGCAACCCAGTAAATAGATATATTGTCTCAACAATATTTTTGAAATCTGTTTTGACAGGAGACTTACAAGATGTGCTGCTACTGCACAGTGCAGTACAATGAAGAGATTTCTGACACAGGTCCTAGCATAGTAATATATCTGTGCAGTGAAGGTACTAATCTGTATCCCAGAAGCAGTATAAACATGTCAGCATTTAACCATGCCCAAGCTAATATGACCTGCTCAAACCTTGAAAACCTATTCCCATGCTAACTGCTAGTAACCTTAAGGTATCCTTACTTCCCTTTGAGATTTGTTTTCTTTTTGACTCTGAAAATATCTTAAGCTATGGAAATATTGAAGGCTTTATTCCAGCGAGCAACCCCTACTTCTGAAATACATTTCCATGCCACTGTCAGTGTTGGACCTGCCCATTTGTCTTGCTTGTATTTGATCATTTACTTGTTAACCTCCCTTGAGATGCCTCTTTTGAGAGGCTTCAAAAGCGTTCTCATTTTGTTTGAAATTTACTTTCACCTGACTACCAACTAGAAGCATCTGCCAGTGTGAAAACATTTAACTTGCAAATCTGGGATTCTTTTTAAGATTAAGACCCTCAATTTCTATTTGGTGGCTTGTGATATATATGAGACACCAAAACTACCATGCCTAAGATGATAGTGGCATTATACTATTGTCTTTTCAATGGACAAATGTGAGTTCTGTATTATCAGATTAGTATACCACAGTTTTCTGCCATAAACTTTTCTTGTAGAGCAGAATAAAAAATAAAAATAGGGAATGATGCTTTCCTGACCTCATCCTCTTGTCATGGCTTCATGCATTCAGTTTCGCAGAGGTTTTTAGCTGTGTAACTGCTGATGCCCTTGGTTTCTAGGACAATGAATAACTACAAACAAATGTCCTGTACTGATGCTGATCACACATGAGCTGCTTATATTTCAGATCACTTAGAACATGAAAAATGAAGATAATGTATGCTCATCAGGAGCATTGCCTTTTTCTTCTGCCTTACTGCCTCTTGTATTATGTGCAGATGATGAACTGCAAAAAACACTTTGTTCTTCAGCCTGTAAAGTGAATTACGAGAGGTATTGGGCAAAAAAACAACTGCCATATTAGGTCTGTGAGGCTTAATAGAATTTTTCTGTCCTTAAATGGCTGCTATTCCATTCAGGAATGGTAGGTTCTTATGCTTGAACTTGCAGAACCATGTCGTGAAATTTTCCACATGGAAAAAGTTTGTGCTTTCAACCATTCTAGATACCACTATAGGGTCTTTGCATTCCCAACCGCCTTCAGAAAAAAATAGATTTCTTTTTAGCACCTTCAGGGTGATTATGTTCTCCTTATACACAGAAATATTCCTGGAGTAAGCGTAGATTGTTCTACTAGTCTTTGACGAAGATTTCCTTTTCTTTCAAATTACATGGTAAATATTTTGATAGTTATTTACTGTCCAAATTCCCTAGATGGGAATATTTTGGTTGTGAATATTGACAAGGTAATGAACATCAGATTATTTAGAAATTAAATTTTTTTGCAGAAATACAAGCCGTTGTTGTTCCTTTTGTTGTTGTGGTGGTAGGTTGTTTCCTGTGTACTAAATTGTGAGGTGCTACACTCACAGTTTAGCACCGGGAAGCACTGGATCAATTTCTGGCATGTTTTCACCTTGCTCCAGACTATGATAGCTGAGTAATTTTTTGCAGGACTTGCATTTATGGTGCCTTACAGTGCTAATTCTTCCCTCCATGTTTGCCTGTGCATATATGCTCCAACTCTAACCTAGCAGAAAAACTGAGCCACAACTAGATCTTGTAACCACCCGCACTGGGGGGGGAATTGCACGCATATGTCTTGTCAGGTTAAGCACCCCCTTCCAGCACCCCAACATGGAACATATAGTTTTGGCAAAGCAATTCCTGCACAAGTTGATCAGAATATACTTGATGGAGACCATACTACTTTGAAATACTGTTTTATCAAGATCCTTATGTTGAAAAGTGTCTAATGCAGCAACTTTGAGAGAGATTGAAATGACTGAACTTGCTGAGTTCCTCAGATATCAAGATATCTTTGGACTACAGTTGCTGTAAAGGACCAGGCTGTCCAAAACGGAGGTGCTATAATTACCATTCTTCACTGTCTTTATAAATTGACAGGCTGCTGCGGCAGATGTATCAATGGTTACTATCACTGATGATTTGTATACCATTACAACTGTTTATGAGCAGACTCTGGCCTAAAATCTGTACCTCGACATTTGTAAATACCTTGGAGTTATTTTCCTCTCTACTATTATCAGTGGTTTTTAATTAGTAAGAGAAAACCTGCTTCTCCTGTGGTAGTTAATGAGGTGCATTCAGCTGAATGCAGTGGGAATAGTATCTTGGCCTGATGAAGCTCTCCCTTATCTCCACAGAATTCGACAGAAGGATTTTTGTTCTTTCCGAGTCAGTTGAGATCAATGTTTTTCACGTTGATGTAAGCATCCAAAGTGGAGAAACATTTATTTAGTCTATTATTTAAAGGAATTGTCCTCAACCTGTAGTCCATGGTCCTTGGAGGCTGTAACCCACTCCTAAGGAATGTGTGAGAGGCAAGTAAGAAAAGGGAGCCCATTGCAGTGCACTTGTCTGCTGCTTTGAAACGTTAGGGTTCCATACTCTAGAACAAGATCCTGAGGCTGGGTGTGTACCAAAGTGTAACCACAACGGGGCAGCAGAGTGAAAGGAATTGGAATATCCTACAGCTTTCAATCCTTTTCTTTCTTGCATTAGATCGATTTAGTTTTGTTTCAGTATTTCTTACATTTGGGACCTGAGTTTTCTGAATATGCTTTACCATGACAAGACCACTTGACTCCACTTCGTCCCCAGTACCAATTTTATTCCCTTGTCTTTTTATAAAACTTTTCATGACAAGGATCCATCATGGATTTTTTTCTCTGAAGAGGTGCTACTCAAAAAGGAGAGAAGTTCAAAAAAAGACAGCATTATGGTTATTGTGTACCACTGTACCAATGCACAGTTCAAGAAGCAACCTGGTTTGGGATCTACATAATCTCATCCTGGGATTAAGATATTTTATCTAGTTTATGTGTAAAGACAATCATGACAGCAGGTCCAAAGGAACATTACAGAAGTTGTCTTTACACAGGAAGCTTCTGATTCACAGTAGTTCAGTTACAACCTTCCCAAAGATTTGTGACGTTCAAGCCTCATAAAATCAGTGAAAATTCCTATATTAAATGCTTCTCTGGATGATGTAAAGCCCCATTTGTTACAGATTTATTACTGTGAGTTCTATTTGATTTATAAAGTAAATATTAATAAACTTTATTTCTGTAACATTTTCCCCTGAGAAATTCAAAATGCTTTCTAAGCATAAATAGTAAGTTACTTACCCAGAATCATATAGCAAGTCCTTGGCATATTTTACTAATGAAATGTAGGTACTTATGAATCTCTGGCTTATGTTTTCATCACAAGTCTATCCATATTTCCTCTTTTATAGAACCTTTAGTGAGACAGCAGGTGTTTTATAGAATTATAGACTCTTCTTTTTTTTTCATCCATCATATTGTCTAGTGTTCCTCACCACTTCTACTCACATGCATGGTTCTTTGAGTCTTCTCTTTTAAATGTTCTCCCAAGGTTTTCTTGTGTTTTGTTCCACTCTCCCCCTCCACGAATTCTCTTCAATCTAGTTCTTCCAATCATGGTATTTATATTACCCCTATTACTGTTGTATCTGAACAGGTCACTGTCTTTAATAATATTTGGTGGAGAAGTTATGTTCTTCCTGTTTTATGGATGACAGATTTATGAGATTTATTTTAGCAAAATGAAATTCAAGGCACATAGGAAGTCTGTGGCAGGGATATTGCTAGAACTAATTTGCAGATGACACAAAGGTTGACAGAGCTGTTTTACAGAGCAATTTGGAATATATGATAAGATAAACCATTCAAACAAAATGTTTTTTAGTACTGCCAAGTATGCAAGATCACATGTGCAGGTTATGTCTACAAAGTGGAAGACTATTCTGTAAAGAAGTTTGAAAAGCATTTTTCAGGGTGAGGTCATAGTGGGTAACCATTTCAATCTGGGCTTCCAGTGCTATTCAGATGTTAAAAAAAATTATAGGGGCTCGATGTGTTGAATTTTATCATAATTTTATCATGAAAAAATTGGGAGATGATCTGGTTATGGTAGGTCAGTATCTTTGTGAGGGTAGGGAAGATACCGGAGGGATTTCCAAGATAGAGGACAAAACTGTAAGAGATGCAAGTGCTGGAGAATAAATCCAGATAAATTCAAATTTAAAAATATATAATTTTTTCAATGAAAATAGAATTCATCATTTAAACAAGCTTCTAGGGAGAGAGTCGAGTTCACCACCACTATCTCCATACATAGACTTTTCTGGAAAATGTTCTTGTTTCTCAAGTTACTAGCCTCAGTGAAGGGATGACTGAATAAAATAAGGCTGATGTTATACAAGTGGTGAGACTCTATGAGGTAATGATCTTTTTTTTTGCCTTAAAATATATGTAACTGCTTGTACAGGTATTTGTCAATTGTTGATTGAACTTGTTTATTTCTGTGCTGAAGCCTAGAAATTATATTAAGCCTTCAGTGCATCCTACTGCCCACTGCTGGACTGCGGCCTCAGAAATTTACATGGGCTGTAAAGAAGGATATGTTTTGGCAATTGATGCTGAGACATGCAGTGTTTCTGTTCTTCAACAAAAACCTCTGCCTGGTAAGAAATAGCTGCATTGTGTGTTTTATTCAAGTAGGGAGGAAAGTGAATAGGTGAAAGCTTTTTTTGCTTGCTTCTGTTCTCCTATTGTGTACCTTACAGAAACTGTAAAGCTATATTGTAGAACCATATTTCTTTTATTAGTATGATAAACATTTGAGAATGTCTTGTGAACTTCTGTGTGGGTTTCTTTAGCACCTAATAAATGGCTTTCATTTTTCTTTGGCAAAAAAAGAGAACAAGCTCTAAACACATCAAAACTGATACAAGGAACAATAGTTCCAGGAGCCCATATCTTATGAACCAGTCCTACTAGATTAACATTAAACTATTAATATACCAGCTATACACAGTCTTTTTACTGTTAGTTAAGTACCAATAATTTATTTTGCATGAAATATTGGATTGTCCTCATTTGGTATGTTAAATAATGTTAGAACAGATCTTTGAAGACTCATGATGAGTCTTCAAACAACAAAACTGAATTTAATGTAATGTTGCTTAATAGAATTCCTTAAGGTCTGCTCTTACATAAACTATTTTCTAATGAAAACAAGGCTGTAAAGACTATCAGGCTTTACTGCAGAAAGTATGAAGCACAGAGCATGAACAGAAGATGTCTTTGGCTTCAAACAACGAAATCTGCTTTTAATTTCTTCTAGAATCGGAGGACTCAGTACATGTCCCTCAGATTGACTGCAACTTGCCGAGGCAATTTGTCTGCCCTATATATATATTCCCGCCTGTCTTTTTTCATGGGGACCTTTGGCAGGCTAGTGACTGACTAAAGTTTTCTGGCAACAGCAGCCCATTCCATGCCTTCTTTTTTCTGGGAATCCTGAGGTCTCTCCTGTGCTGCCTGCCACATGTTACCCTTCTGTGCCCATTCAGAGGGCTCCCAAGATGGAGGAGAGTGAGACACAGCTGGCATAAAGTGTTCTGGCAATGGCAACATGTACCTTATCATCCTTTGCAGGGATCAGTCCTACTGTGCACATGAAGTTCACTAGTTCAGTCAGGTCTAAAAGGAGTACTGGAATATGCCTCTCCCTAGCACTAGAGCTGGGTAATACCTTGTTGTACACCAGCATAGAACTGTTTCTCTAATAAACACTGAATCAGTGTTAAGAGACAGGCTGGTGATAATCTTGTTTTCTTCTTTTGCCATGTAATACATTATTTTTTTAAGCTGCAGCAAGTATCCCTGCCTTCCCCGAAGTACTGTATCTCTGCTCAGTTTTGATCGTTAACACAGAAACAGAAGGCTGCTCTTAAAAAACCCAACAAACCCGCAATATTTCTCTGCTTTTGAAATTTTCAGAGTTTTAAGTTTACCAGTTGGAAGTCATCAACAAATAAAAAGCTGAGGTGTGACCAGAAATGTTTTTGCCAGTTCAGTAGAAGGCAACAAGAATATTTGCCATTCAGGCTTTTCCTTGGCCTATATATTCTTCTTTGAGTCCTGTCCTAAAACTGTGTAACAAAATTGTCTATATTCATATTGTACTGAAGCATCTCCTTAATTTAAAACATACTGCAATCTGTATCTATTTAGCAGAATGCTTAAGTGCATGTCCAATTTTAAGCATGTGCTAAATTCCTGTTACGGTGTTACAAACAGAATCATAAGCAACCACACCATTTCACTTGGGCATTTTTTTCAGACTGACTGAAGTTTCCTTTGTAAGTACATCAAATAAAAAAAATAATGGTTAGAAATAACAATACCAGAACTTAGCACTAGAAGATAGATAAATCTGCATCTGTACCACTCTCCATGCCAAGTATTGCTATCTCCCTTTTACAGCTGTAAGGTGAATCACAGAAGGAAGAAGCCTGCTCTGTTACGTAAGTGACAGAAATGGTGGATATTGGGCAAGAATGCACATTTTTGATTCAGTATACTGAACCTGGCCTTTTTTCAGTAGACTGGAATACAACTGACTTTTATTGCAATATTGACATATAAACAAAGTTGATGTTATAAATTGTTTTCTTTTGTGCAGAATACATGCGTAAAATATCGGACGTGGTGTCATATGTTCGTAGAGAAGTACAGAAAAAGAAAGGTATTTCCATGTTCAAATCAAGCTAATAGATTTTTAGGCAGCACCAGTGATGTCTGGGAGTAATAATATGTGAGTGCAGCTGGAAGCCACTGGTTAGAAAAACTGAGCTCACATTGGCCTCTGCAAGACACATTGATGGCAATCTTTTATATGTTTACATGACAAATGATTAATAGGTTTTGTACTAATAGATAGCCAAATGAATAGCCTCAGGAGACACAGTGGCAGTTAAATAATTTCTGTTCATTCTAATTTAAATTGGAATAAGTGATGCTAGAATAGGTTCCCTACTGCTTAGTTTTAGTAACTTTTTTTAGAACTGCAATCACTTGTAATTTGGTTGAGTTAGGATTTAGGGGTTTGTTTTGAACACTTTGTTTTGGGCTCCACAGTACAAAAAAAGATATATTCACATAATGGATGAAGTTCAGCACAGGGCCACAAAGTTTATTGCAGAGTCTAAGTACATGATATACAAAGATGGGCTAAGAGAACTATGTTCAGCCTGGAGAAAAGGAAATGGGGGATTTTAGTATTGCTTCAGCTACCTAATGAAAGGTTACAGAGAAGGTGCAATCAGACAGGCAAAGGACACAGTTTGCTTCAACGGAAATTTTGCATAGATATTAGGAAAAAAATACTTTCACAGTGAAGGTAATCAGACATTGGGAGAAGTTGCCCAGAGAAGCTGTGGAATTTCTGTTCTTGGGTATATTCAGACCTCAGCTGGTTATGACTCTGGACAACATGATCTAACTTTGAAATTGGTTCTGAGTTTGAAGTTGGCTCTGTGCTGAGTGGGAGGTTGGATCAGAGGATTTCTAGGGTCCCTTCCAACCTAAATGACTCTATGATTCTGTTATTGACAAACTTTAATGTGGCTATTTAGCAGCCTTTACAAAATCAAATGATTTCTCAAATTAATTTCTAGTTCATCAGACCACAGTAGTACTGTCACTTGAAATTATGTATACCAACCTTCTCATTCATTATCACAGCAGAAAGTCCAAAAAATATATAGCCCATGGAGCCTTTTTACTCACAAATAGGAAATCATCCCAGATTTGAAGTTGAGACGCATTGTTGCAATAAATTAAATTTGATATTTTATGTTGGTTTTGTGCTCTCAGGTAGCAAACCAAAGGATCTGCAAAAACCAGTTTTATTTGCCATGGCATTTTGTAATGAGGGACTGTACGCAGCTGGAAGTGTAAGGCATCCTTTATGCTTTTAACTTGCTCTAATTGTGTGAAAATCATCATTCAGATGGAGTATATTTGCAGAGTTCACTGCAAAGACAAGAGTTAGAAAAAAGTGGAGGGCTGCAGAACTATAAAGGTCGTCTCTGGTGTTGTATATATTTTCTTTGTTAAGACTTGAGACAAGAAATCGGAAGGGAGCAAGGTGGGAAGAGATTCCGTACAATCCTATTTTTAACAAAAGACCAAGAGTATTTTAGAGGAACAGAAAAGAAAGATGGACAAAAAAGAGGAAAGGAGAGAAAACGGCCAATAGAACTGCCAAATTGTTTTGTGCAAGATCTAACTCAATATTTAATCCAAACTGACAATGCCATTGTACATTACTGCTTAAGAGCAGGACAAATTCTTATACCGTCTCAAAAAACCCAGTATGGAATCTTAAGTATTAACTGATGAGAGAGTCTGTTGTTATCAAACCTGGACTGTTACTAAGACTTGTATTAAAGAACACCTTCATTTTTCAATAGATTTATTATCCAGGGTAAGAGTAATCTGGATTTAAACATAATAAAGGCAAATGAGACCATTAGTGATGGGATACAGTTAAACACTGTTACTTTAGAGATTTTCAGAAGTTCTTGCAGTTCGGTTTGCCAGAGTGGGCTAGGATAAGTGATGTAGACCTGATGTGGACTTGTACTTTTCTGTGCAGGAGGGCATCTTATTCTTTTATCACATCAAAGATCTGCAGTATGAGATGAAAATCTGCGCTGATATCTTACAACCCATATCCAGCCTCATATTCTCTCCTAATTACACCGTACTTCTGCTTGTCACTGACCAGGTACGTCATTTGAGATAATAGTGTTATGTAATGGGATGTTCCTGTGATTCTTTATGTGTATGCTGATACTGCTAGTACGAAATGTCTGTAATGTAATCACGCAAGTCAACAAATTATTTCAGAGGTGAACGTAGTCCATCTTGTGTTTTTAATGAAAGATTGGAAAGATTTTTAATGAAGCACAGAACAATTGTCTCCTACAGATGGTGGATTATAAAGTACCTAATGCTGAGATTTCCCAACAGAAATACTTGTGTGTGTACAGTGGAGTACATGTTCAGGGTCTGGCTATGCAGTAGAGTTGTTCTGTGCATGTACTCGAATTTGTCTGGCAACCCAGTCCAAGATCCTTCTTTGACCAGCCTGATGTCCAGAAATCTTACACAAGGGTCCCAAATCCTCAAATTCCACCCATTTATCCAGACCTTTAATAATTTATATTGGCATTTTTAAAGCTCTTCAAATATTTTTGAAATGTATGTGTATGTGTGTGAGGAGGTTCTGGGTTCAGGACAGCAGTGCAATGGTAACTCTGGTCACACTCTCTCTGATTTTATTCTCCTTTTGTAAAATGAGTAGAGAAATTCTAAAATCTTTGTCCATATTAGTTATGCATTGTTTCTAAGAGGCGTTGAGATCTTTAGATAAAAACATCTCTTAAAGCTTAAGATTTATGATTTGTGTTTTATCTTGTTTTAGAATATTTATTGATTCCTGGAGTAGCATGAAATAGGATGTTTTTAAATTATTTTATTAAAGCAATTTTGAGAAACAAAACTTCTTGAAAATATGACTAAAATGAACTAACCTGATCTTCAGCTACTGTAAGTTAATATAATCCACTAAATTCAGCTGAGTATTACTGGGTACTTTTAACCTCAGTTTAGAGTCAAATATAAAACTTTAAAGAATGAAGCTCAGAAAGATGGGTATTTTTTGTTGAAGTCTTTGAAAGCTTTTAATGAAAAGTTTCATAGCCCAGTGATGGATTATTTCTTTTTATTTGTCAGGGGACAGTCTATACTTACAAACCTGCCCACAGTGGAGAAGCTGTCAAACTCTTGGATGCATGCAGCAGTTATTTTCTGGCAGCTGATTTTCTTACTCCAGGGAACACCTACTGTGTGGTAAGAAATGGTATTCCTTCTTATATATAATAGTGGGTCTTTTCAGGTAACCAATATGTTGCTAAAGCACAAAATCAAAAGCCTTGAAGAGATTGGGACTGTTCTGATATGTTACAGTTGTGTAACTTCTCATTAAGGAAGTAAATGGCATTAATTCAGGTATGGACTATAAAAGGGTCAGAATTTGCCCTAGAATGCAGGGTGGGTAATTCACAGGCTGCTAAAATGTCATATTGGTTCTGCTGTTGATTTGTGTGACTCACTGTAGTTCAGGAACATGGCTGAGCAAAAGGTGGATTCAATTCAGACAACAGATGTTGGAACAAGAATTTCCTACTGATCTTTCCAGCCTTCAGCACAAATTGGAACAGCCTGAGAGGTGCTTCTGTCCTGGCTCCAGGGACAAAGAAGGCCTTTACTCATGGATCTGTCCGTTCTCAGAAATTCCTTGTTTTCCTCCTATGTCTTTGACTCCTGCAAGACATATATTTTAGCCAGCAAGTCTGATGCATCTCTAGGCTGTGAATTCTTCAGGCCAGCCTAGGAACCCTGGGGTCTTAATCAGTTGGGTTTGCTCAATCTGTTTGCTTCTCCTTAGCATGGGAATGATAAATTTTACCTGACTCTGAATGAGTAATGTGAGGGTTGATTGATCTCTAGCCATACTTTATTGTGGAATTATAAAATTGCCTGGATATAAGAAGAACTCAAGCACCATTATGATATGCATAATTTTTCATGTGAGGAAACAAGACCTCACCTTAAGCCCTTTCCTATGCAAAGAAAACTACAAGCAGGCTTTTCTATTGCTAGCTGAATAGTGGGAGTGCTAATATTGATCAAGCTTGCCTGTTTTGCTCTAGACTGTCTCATTCTGCTTAAAGACCATTCCTGTAGTTGCAGCAATTCACAAAAATTATTAAACATTTTCCTTAGGTAGGTGTACCTTGCAGCAACTGGACTTAAAGGAAAAGCAAGATAATTCCAAGCAAAACTAGTAACCCTTGATCTGCTATGCTCAGACATTAGTTGAATTTATATTCTATAGAAGATCACTAGTCACTTCCACAGACTATTTGGTTATTCCACCCTCTTTTGACTATGTTTTTCTCTGTTCAACAGTCTGTAACAATTTCAGGTGAAGTACAAGTTTGGTTCCTGGAAGATGGAACTTGCCTCAGCAAGCTGAACCTTGATATTGAGGTACATGTAACCAGGAGCTTATATAGTGACTGATACTTAATATTTTCTTTAATATTTTTCAGTTCATAGCATAATATTCTACAGATTTGGATCAACCAGTGTCAAGGAAAGCTCAGTAGTGTCTTTGAACAACCCATGAAAGAGATTTAAAAAAGATCATCTTTCAGAATGTTTCCTTGAACTAATCATGTATTTAACTCAGCCATAAAGCAGAGAAAACATTTCAACTTAATGTCCTAGTGATATGTCTTTAAGCATATATTTGTAAAGAACAATCTACATTTTTATGATATTACTTTATTCAATTTTTATTCAGTTCAGTGTCAGAACTGAAAGGAGAAGTTTCAGTTGTATAAAAACTAAATGCCTTGACTGATCTGAAAAACAGGTTTTAGGAATTGAGTTGATAAAAGTATTTCAAACTGCTAAAGCTTTGTCCTGATTTAAGATGCATTCAAACCCTGAAATCTGACATAGTGAGAAAAAAAATCCCCTTCTATAACAGCTGTACATATAACAGTGCACTCACTGTTTTATTTAGGTGGAAGTTCTTTCACTTAAAATCTGGATAGTGGATATAATGTTTTTTTTTCTGAGGAGTGCAGAATTAGCTTTTGATATGTAGATACAGAGCATAGGTAAAAATGCCTACGATGTCTCTAAAATAATTTCTTTGTTTAAAAAAAAGTTTTTTAGATAAACCACTTGGGGTTTCTTCTGCAAATTTTAGGGACTTTTAAATAGTAAAAGAAATTGCATACTAACATATAATGTAATATATAAAAAGATATGGAGCTATTAAGTATCTTTTACTTCTCAACTAGGCAACTGCTATGGCTTGCTGTCCCTCTTCCAACAGTGTTGCTGTAGGGACCAAAAGAGGTCAAATCTATTTCCTTGATGTTACCAAAGTTGAAGCTCCACGCGTTGTTCACCGAATTTTTCTTTCCAAATTTCCAGTGCTGTCTTTGCAGTAAGTATGTAGTAACAAGGGCAGGAATATTGTCAATTTGTTGCTTGAGTAATGCTGTTAGTTGAACAAAAAAAATTGAAGTTTTTATTCTAAAAATAACAAAGTAAAATATTTTAACAGCTTCAATTTTTTCTAAGATATTCTGAATTGCTTGCAAGAGAAGTAGTAGCAGGATTTATATGAGAGAAATATAATTTTAAGAAGGTTTAACTGAGCACTGAAGGTACTGATGTATAAGATCCTTTCTGACAGATCACCATATGCAGTAATTATGCACAATTCCATGTATCTGAACTTAGAGGGTTATTTCTCACTGAATATAAGTTTGAGATTTTGTGAAGTCAAGTTTAAGCCTTTTGGTCATCCCTTCTTTTATGGTGGAGTTTTGTTACCATTGTTAATTATCCATTTGCTTACAGTTCCAGAATTTACCAGTCCTCCTGTAATTAGCTTTAGTGATCTAAAAGGCTTTTTTTGTTTTTTTAGTTGCTTTTTTTCAATTATTGAAAAATCTGAGAGTATTTTACTCCTACTTTTTAAAAAATAGAATGGATTTTGAACTGTTAAACTTTAATATAAATCTGCTTGTTATTTGGAGACTCAGATATGATCTCTTTTCACAGTTATCTAAGATAAAATATTAAAAATAGATACAGAAAGCAACTGATTCAAAGTCAAATCAATGTAAACAGACATGCCTATTCAAAATAATATCAAAATCTGTATAGTAGGGGTTTTTTTAAAAAAGTGAGCTTCAGAGAAAGATTTAATAAACTTGTTAACATAGACTGCTATGGAGTATCATTAGCTTTAGATTGACCACCCACTCAGTTAGAAATTGCACTCATAGCACTGGACTTTATATCAGGCCCTAACCCTGTAAACCTAGAAGCTGAAATTTCTGTTGCCTTTATGCCCTCAATGAAGTCAGCAGAGTTATGGGAGTGGAATTATTTGATGCTTTTTATTGACTGTATTGAACTGTTTTCTACTTGGATTTATATTTTACCTAGTTATGATCAGAGTGGCCAGTTCCTCATTGCTAGAGCTACAGAAGGACATATCTTTATTCTAGATGCCCGGCCTTCAAAATTATTCCAAGTTCTTGGATATGTAGGTAATATATGTAACATTAATTACATTGTGTTTTCACTATGTCCTGTATTTTAAGTATACTTGCTGGTCAGACTAAGCCACTCTCCTTCATTCTACTTATTTTTTAGGAGGACTAAACATATTCTTCCCACCTGTTTCCCAACGATATTTTGTCCTGGCCAATCTTCCCCCCCCCCCCCCCCCCTGTAATTTTAGTTAGCAAATGCACCAATATTACTTTTCTTCCAGGGCACGTATAAGTCACAGGGAAGAGAATGGATTAGCTGACCAACTGATCACAACTCCAGCACAAAAGTAATAGTCCTGGCAAAGAACTTAAGACCTTTGTGGCTCACCATAGGAGAACTTAGGCTAAAAAACTGTAGGTCATGATAGCTGGGTGCAATCTCCTGTTACAGATGTCTGCCCCAGACATCTTTAACATGGGGACTGCTGGAATTGTCAGCTTTGCTGGTTGATACTGAAGAATAAAAAATGATGGAATTTTAACTCACAAAAAAAATTCTTCTGAAATTTGTAAATTTGTTTATGCAGTCTCTCAATTCCAATAACATTATACTTACAAATCACATCTGTGCGTATAGATCTTCGTCATAATTTTAAGTATAAAGGACGTTATTTTATAATTTTAATTGGTTTGACAAATATAGAATTACATCTCCTTAGATAATTTTTAGAATTTGTCTGATCATGTTCTCATCGTCTGGCTGGCTTCTGAGAGGAGACAGCCTCAAAATTGCTACAATTCAAGATGGATGTAAACTCAGATTTGAATGTTTAATGTAATAATAACACTCTGGTGCTTAGCATTCTCAGCACCCGATGCCTCATGCTGAAGTTGTGTGCATGCAGCACTTTCTGAAACCAGGTTGTGGCTTGTCTGACATTTTATACAAGTTCAAAACTGTGTGGTTGAGCTGAGATGTATTCTGAACAGGTATCTCGTTTTGTTTCACATGGTACCTTAGTAAAAACAATGTTACCATGCTTCAGTAACAATTTGTATTGGTGTTCCCTACCTGCTTCAGTGTTGGCAGATGACGTGCTGGATCTTTCTGTAGTTTCTGACTTCAAGAATGACTTGGTTGAAGTGGTCATACTTCTTAATGTAGCAGAGGTCCAGCGAGCAAGACTGGAAATTTTTTGTCTATCTTCAGCGCTCGCAACAGGTAAGAATTGACATATACACTATGTGATATTTTTCTAAGGCAAGAACATATTATTGCCATCCCTTAACACAAGATACTAACAATCTTAATCTCTTTCTTCATCTCATCTGTACATTCCCTGGGGACACCATTTCTCATACAGCAGTCTGTAGACTTATAGTCAGCTGAATCACTTTGGCAGAAAGACTGTGATAGTTTGAGGGAAAGCCAAGGAAGGAAGGAGAGAAGTCATTCACTTGCAGAATCACAAAGCCACCACTTTACTACTACTGCTGGTTGTTGTTTTTGTTGTTATTGTTGTTATTATTATTAACTACTGTGGAGGCAATGCCCAAAGCCAGCCACAAAGAAGCCTTGGACTTGGCATCACCCATATGCAGACTAGCATATCAGGTGCTGAAAGTGGAATCAATCCCACCAGCCTCTTCAAAGAATTATTATAGGTATATAATAGCTCATTAGGAAAAGGTTAAAGGTTGATATATCTCAAAAAATAATCATTCCCTGTCTTTGTTATAGCTTTTCTATATAAAAGCACCACGGAAAAATTCCATGGTATTTAAAAAATATTAACTTGAATCCCAATAAGGAATGTTACAGAGAAACATTCTATGAAAAAAAAACGGCACTATGAGGAAAAAGGGAGAATTAAGGAGACTTAAGAATGGCGTACCTCCATTCACCTTCTGGAAATCTGGCCCTGTGTATCTGCAGTGTGTAATGTACATATTGGGACATCACAGTTAGAATCTCTTCATAATCTGGAAGTAAAATGAAGGGAACCTGTTAGTCTTTCACTAAATTGGGTAACCCATGCTAAATTCTCAAATACTGTTCATGATTTGTTTTATATATGCCATCTTCACTGTGAAACAACTCAGTAATTTGTTTGTGTCATTCAGGACACAGTTATAATATTACAGCATTTTAGAAGTACTATAAGCAACAAAAAATGGACCTGAGTGTCATGAGTGATCACAGACCTTTTAATTGTGTCTGATATTCTAGGAATATCTAAAATTGATATTCTAGGAATGCATTGATTTGGGGCACTTTCTGGAATCAGCTAGAAAACTAATTCAGTTGTCGTGAAAGGGCTTAAATGCATTAACTTAACTAAGGCACAGTGCAGGCTAATGCGCTTGGTGTCCTCACCATGCAGCCAGCACAGGACAAGCTTCGTTGGCAGTGGCACCACGCACTTCCAGTTTTATGTCTCTTCCACCTAAGAATTGCCAAATTAATATAGTTTGAGGTTTCAGTGACATCTTCTATCTGTCACATTACAGCAAAAGGCAGCCTGTGTTCATTGTTTACATCATTCTAATTTTCATATCATTTTACTCACATCATATGCAATTGAATTACTAACAAAGCCTTTTGTGGAGAAAACTTCTGTAAAACTGTTAGTAAGCCTAGTGTCAGATTTTTCTAGTTATTTACATTTAATTTTTAAAAGGCCTTACAATTTACAAACTTTTTTAAAAAGGAGTTTTCAATGACGTTAGTATTTTCTTTAAATATTCAGTAACGTTGGGCTTCTTTTTGTGCCTATTTTTAGACTTATAAAATGGTGCTTGATTTTCAAAGTTGCTGAAGATCTACAGTTATTGCATCAGTCTTAATTTCAGGCGTCTCTTTAAAGCTCAAATTAAGGAACCAAAAAGAATAAAATGCTCTTTTGAACATGTGAACTTAAGTGTTTTAACCAATAACCACCCATGCTGTGTGTACTTCATGGCGGAGATGCCTAAAAAAGTTCTAGATGAAGGCAATGATGACATGAACCTCCATGCAAACTAATTACACTGCTTAGATAATACCCAAGAAGCAGGGTAAATTAGTGTATACAAATTGTCACATCACTGGGGTTAAACTGTTTCTAGTACTTATTCAGAGCTAGTAGAGCTATCTTTCTGCTTCACTGCAGTGTGCCACATCAGCACAACCCACAGAGTTAGTGTTAAAGCTAGGTATCTTAATTCCCAGTCTCCTCCTTGAAAACTCACGTCATGCTCACTCCTTGCTGAGATTGGTTTTCATAATTGATAGGTGAAGCACCTGCATTAGTAGTAGTAATGCCTCTTCCTCCCTGTTTCTTTTTTCAATCTTTTAGATAATGATAAGTATGTTAATGAACAAGGAATGCTTAATGCTAGTGCCATTAAAAAGGAGCAATATGACCTGGATTACCCTTTGAGCTCAGCAGTCAGATTGAAGGATAACATTGTGTATGGCTACTGTACCTGTGCACCTTTCATCTGTAAATACCATCTCTCTGAGGAGGTAATTCTCTGAAGCTGCTTTATTTTGGGTGGTGGTTAAATACCAGCAAACAAAAGCTGTAGATGAAGTGAATAAAGCAGGATATTATTTTAAAGAAATCCTCTCTGCACTAAAAATACGTACTCCATCCATAAGCATCAACCTTCAGTATCCTACCACCTGCTCAGAAACCTGGCAAAAGCAATCTCCTTGTTCTATTACAGAGAAAGCCAAATATTGGTTCCTAAAACTCATACAGCTTGCAGGCACCTCACATGTAGCTTCTTTATTGGAGCTGTGCTTTTGCGCAGTCTGCTGAGTAACCTGAATATCCAGCTATTGAAGGAACTGAGCCAATGTGAGCCTATGACTCTAAGATGCAACTGCAAACCCAGCCCAGCCCTGCCTCGCAATGAAGTAGTGGGGGCTTCAGGAAGCCACTGTCATTGCCTGCTGATGAACTGGAGCTCTCTGCAGCTCATAGGTCTCCCTCAGTTTAAGAGTCAGGTCACACAAGAAGGTGAATTCCAAAGGTGAGCATTCCTCCTTGCCAAGTCCCATACTTTCTGAGCCAAGAAACTCCGGGCCAAAACATACTGAATACAGACCCTTTTGAAGAGGTGAGCAGATCAGCAGCATAACAATGGTACTATTTCCTGAACTCAGTAATGCAACAACATTTTAAATTGCAACGCATGTGATAACCCACAAAGCTCTCATTAGTCTTCCCAAAATGGCATAGATATTTCCATCATCTGAACTGCTGCTAACATTTTGTTTGTTTGGCAGAATATGTTGGAAGATCCATCAGTATTTTTGTCAGAAAAGAGGACTCCTAGCAATCAGTTTGGGTCAGGTTTCCTCTGTTTATCACCCAACAGCCGGTGGCTGGCGTCAGCAGCAAAGGATGGTGTTTTGTTCATCTATCATACTTTTACTATGGTAGGTAGGCATTCAGGCACAGGCTTTGTTTGGTTTACATGAGAAAGAGGTGTGAAAGCTACTTTCTTTCACTGTAAGCTTTTCTTCACTTGAATATAAGGTGTTCCAGAAAAATTTATGTTGAACATGAACTGACATAGCATCATACAGTACAGTTTATAATGAATGTGTATACGATCATACAAACTACTTGCTTTCTCCTCCAGTAAATCTTAGAGTAGATAATTTTACTACTCTTCTTTATCTCCTGAAAAATCAATATACTACAAACTTGGCCCATGTATAGTCAAAAATTTTAAACTCATTAATCCTAGTCTTTTATGTACTTTGTATTGACATTTTGGATCGACTTTTATCTAAAAAGCATAATTTACAGACACATTCCATTAGAAAAATGTATTTGCTGATACTGCTTCTATGACTTTTCTAGGATATACTTGCTCAAAAGCATTGCCACTCATATGAAGGAGGGGGAATCAGATCCATGGTATTTTCACTGGATGGCAAATTCATCCTTGTTAATGGCAAAAATGATGGTGCCCTGGTGTGTCTGAAATGGAAGTATGTATAAAGTGGCAGACCAATATTGATGGTGTAAATTCTTGTATCCTGACAGACTAATTTTTGCATCTACTTGTGATTCTAGACTTCCTTTTTGTTAGTTTCAAAGTAAGGAGAAGAATTGGATAGAAAGAAAATCACTCATCTTTAGAGGCAGTCTCCTAGTTCATGAAAAGTCTTGTACTTCGGGTATGGTTGCAATACAAGATACAGAGTATCTTCTGATAAGTATTAGCCATAGTGAGCTGCTTCTCACTCTCAAATAAACCATCTGAAAGGGGCTCTCTGGGGTTGTAAGGGATGTAATCTCATGAGATACTATTTTAACTCAGTGATTAGGAGACATCGCAGCTTTAATGGGAATTCAACTGTGGCTACAGAGAGCTCTTAGCAGACATTAGGAGTAAGAGAGTTGAAACTACAGCTTACAGTATAACAAATGTTCAGGTAGATGCATAGATTAAACATGACTCCTCCATAGCAATATTTCTTAATCTGGGTAATCCATCTTTCAGAATTTAATTCTGTGGAAGCTTCGCTTAATTATGCAATTCTAGAACTCAAACAATATTGAATCATATGTAAAATATTGAATAGGCATTTTTAAGCAACTTAATAATTGTGTTATAAAGAATATTTAATACTTCATCATTTTCCATAATACACAAAAAAATACATCAGTACCCTTTCTGTTAACTAGGAAGCTAAAGAAAATGGAAATTAAGGAAGCTGCTTTTCACTGGCAATCTCTTCTTGCTATACTGAACAAGTCTACTTCGAATGAAAATATTGTTTTAAAATCTATGGCAGAATGGCAGTTTGACCCAGAATCCACACTGGAATCACTTCCAGAAGAGAAATTTAAGGTGTTTTCTTTATTTTTATGGGGAAAAAAGTTTGATCATTATCCTAAAATTACACATGATAAAACCTGTCCTCAAAACAAACTCTGATCCTTTTGTAAAAGTAGAATAATACTCCTGAGGATAGGCTGAATATGCTTAATTATTAATTTGTGGAATAGTATTATCAAGGAAATGGAATAGTTATGGGAAGATGACGTTCACATCTTCAATTTCACTTGGTTTCTTCAGCCACAGAAAACTCTGTGAAAGTCAGTTTCTCCTCATGTTATGTGTCATTCCCAGTGTGATGTTACTGCTATACATTGTGTGTTACTAGTCGTATATTTTTCTGTTGAAATCAAGCAAAGCAGTGATTACAGAGATTAGTACAGTCAGCCCGTTTGAGTCAAAAGGCTTTGCCTAATAGCAAGGTTTGCAGGATCAAATCTGGGGACTGGTTAGGGAATAAAAGTTTTGTAACACTCCCTGGAATTTGGTGGTGGTGGTGTTGCTTCTAATGTGAGTCAATTTTTTATTTCATTTCTGTCCCTCTTTCATTTTCCTTAAGTACCTGAGATGGACGTTTATATCCTTAATTTCAGGAGGTGCCACTTAAATCTTCCAATGTAGAGGTGACAGAAGAAGATGGAAATGTCACCAGTTTGTATTCAGCCAGTACCAATGACATGACATGGATAGGTCAGAAAATAAAGAAGGTACTTTCATAGAAACATTCATTTCTATTAATCAAAGCCAGAGTTTTCAAGAGTCAGTAGTGATTTGGGGTGCCAAATTATATGCTGTAAAGGAATCTAGTTTCTAAAGCTTTTCTAACATTTGGACCTCTCTTTAAGGCATTGTGATCTAGACTTTTAGAACTCCTAGGTCAAGGTTATAAACACATCAGAGAAGGTACCTAACACAATAGAAGCTCTGAAGACCAAAAAGCCACTTCTACACAAGGAGTAAACTAAAGAAAAATTGCCAGAGAAATTGGCTTCCTTTAGAAACTTATAAAGACTTTTTTCTTCTAAATGTCAAAAAGTTACACAGAAGATTATTACCAGAAACCAAGCAAGTGCTCTCTTCTTCGCAAGGGCCAGAATAACAAATTCCACAGCACTGATAAATCAATACTCAACAATATGACATTAATTACAAAACTGCTGAGGTTTATTTCAGGTTAAGGTTGAGGTATGTTATGTAACCAAAGTTTTTTATAAGTAAAAGTGCATCAAAGATCTGTCTACAGAGAGGAGATGTAGCGCTTTGTGAGCCTGGAAACTGCTATGTTAGTGTTAGTATAGATTATTTTTTTCCCAGAAATATGAATTTATGGATGCTAGGAGGTTCTTTCTGATATGAGCCAGAGCTGTGTATTTGTCCAGCTTTTGAGGTTCAATGATAGGACAAAGCAAAATATCATTGCTTTCTGGGTGATCTCAGGAGTGACTTTCCAAATTATGATACAGTTTCACAAGTGGCTCAAGTCAATCTAAGACATAGTGCCACTGAAAGTGGCATCTTCTCCATCGCTCTCCCGGACAGGTATTCCTGTTTCTGCTTTGATGCTGGCACTCATGCTTTTGTGTCTCTATTGGGATTTTTTTGGCAAATCCATGTGACTGTGCATACATGAGTACTACATGACTGTTAGTATCAGCTAGGGACAGGTGATGAGAAGCAAAGGTTGAAGGGCAGCAATGTGGTCCTAGGTTGTTTTAAGCTGCTCATTAATGTCCTAAGAGACTTGCACCTGACTTTTAGAGGATGGAGTCCAATGTCAGAATGATACACCCCTTCCTTTCAATCAATAGGCATCATCCTACTTAAAGTTGTAAACTTATTTGAGAAAGCAAATTCCAGAGGTGCAGACTAATTGCAAAATTTTCCCTCAGAGATGAATTGGCAAGGGGCAAAGAAAATTTAACAGCTTCCAGAATGAGTAAAAGATGTTATTTCACTTGTGTCTTTAAATATCCCACTGGAAATGCTTAGTGACAATGAAAAATCTAAGGAATATAAAACACTTAACAAATTCTAGGAGCAGGCTTTACTCAGTTCAATGTGTCTGTAATCATTGCACTTGTAATTACTTCTTTCTTTAATATTTTCTTTCTTTTATGTGCTATTGCTGTACAACCAGTTTACAACATGACCTGGTTGTACAATCTTTTTTCTCTTGAGCAATTCTAAGAATCATCCTATTGAATTAGTATTATGTCTGTTTCAGTTATTAATCCCTTTGGAGTTTTGTTTTCTGTACAGATAATGTTCCTTTAGATTATTTAAATCTTTTTTTCTCTTCTTGTCTATTTTTGTCTTTCAACAATATATTTGTTGTATGTCAGGTCATTAGAGAAGAGACTCAGAGGTTTGCTAACCAGAAGAAAGAGCTGCAAATGGGAATTAAAAAGCTGCGTAAAACTGTGAGTTTCTTAAAAGGGTAATGGCTCAGTTTACCAGTTTTGTTTACAAGTACACTTCCTCTATGGCTGTCAGCTCTAGCGCTCAGTTACATTTTTGTCATAAACTCTGAGCAGACAGGTAATAAAGAGATGTGCTTCTTCAGGGACTATATGCTGAACCTGCCAGGAACTGTCTGCTTCTCAGTTTCCTTTGCTCCAAATAAATATTTTTGTACCACCATTATACCGTGAGCAATCTATCCCCTCAGCAGGCCAGTTTCTGCCTGTCTAACAACCTTCCATTACAGAAACTACTGTCCTCTCCTCTTCCTTCTGTTTCCCTCCATAAAAACTGCTATCTGCAAGAGTATAAGGCAGAGGGTCACCTAGAGCAGTCTGCCCAGGACCATGTCCAGACAGATTTTGATTATCTCCAAGGATGGAGACTACATGACCTCTCTGGGCAACCTGTTCCAGTACTCAGTCACCCTCACAGTAAAAAAGTGTTTCCTGATGTTTGGGCGGAACCTCTTGTGTTTCACTTTGTGCCCATTGCCTCTGGTCCTGTCACTGGGCACCACTGAAAAAAGCCTGGCTCCACCCTCTTAGCACCCTCCATTCAGGTATATACGTTGATGAGATTCCCCCTAAGCCATTTCTTTTTTAGGCTCAGCAGTCCCCGTTCTCTCAGCCTTTCCTCATATGAGAAATGCTCCAGTCCCATAATCACCTTCATTGGACTCTCTCCAGTATGTCCATGTCTCTCGCCTCCCTCAACCTGCTAGCAACAGTCTCAATATAGCTCAGGATACCGCTAGCCTTTTTTGCTGCAAGGGCACGTTGCTGGCTCATGTTCAACTTGGTGTCCACCAGGACCCCCAGCTACTTTTCTGCAAAGTTGTTTTCCAGTTGCTCAGCACCCAGCATGTCCTGGTGTATGGGGCTGTTCCTACCCAGGTACAGGAGTTTGCACTTCCCTTTGTTGAACTCTATGAGATAGATAACTCAATAAAGTGATAACAACTTAATGAAGTGCTCAGAACTAGGTGCAGGAATTTGCA
Source organism: Mycteria americana (assembly GCF_035582795.1). NCBI lineage: Eukaryota > Metazoa > Chordata > Aves > Ciconiiformes > Ciconiidae > Mycteria > Mycteria americana. The sequence goes on from NC_134370.1 coordinate 14,442,445, forward strand.
GTTCCCTTTGTTGAACTGCATGAGATAGATAACAACTTAATAAAGTGATAACAACTTAATAAAGTTCTCAGAACCAGAGAATAAAGAATTGTGTACTACAGGTTCTTAGAAAGTTTACACAACTTCACATATAACATCCAAATCAACTTTAAGAGAAAGATGAAATATATTCACATAGTACTTTCTGTCACTAGCTACAGGCAGGACATTCTACCAATTACCATGAAGTGGTTAAAAGTGGAGGCAATTAAAATAATTTTTGCTGTTATTAAGTTCTATAGTGTTAAAAATAGCATTTCCTCTATTCACATTCAAATTACTTTTTATTCCTTATACTTATTTTAAAAAAACAGATTCAGAAAATGATGCATGAAAATGAACAGGTGCCAGACATTGAGAAACTGGAGCAGCAGGAGTTCAACCTGGATATAGAAGAACAGGAAAGAGCACAAGCAAAGGCTGAACGAGAAGTGGCCAGGGTATGATAGAATGGGGGGAGAACATTTTAAAACTAGCAGTGAAAAGGAGAAAGAATGATTGAAGAACAGAGGATGATCTCAAAGTTGCTGTTCACTGCTGAGAAGCAGGAAAACTTAAAAGTGTTTAAAGTCACTTTATGAAGCAGGTGAAGGTGCTGATGCAGACATTGCCAGTTGGAATATGATCTATGCCAGAAACTATAAATCTGACACTGTGGCCTTGGGCACCTTGCTGAAGTTCTAGAATGCTTTTCTTCACATATAAAATGATGCCTTTCAGTAGTATGCAATATAGTTTTTGGAGAAGATAGCTGCGATAGTCTAAGATGATGAAATATTGGTAATTCATTTCATTTGTTAGGTTTCTTTCAATAGACTCAATACAAATTGCCCATATCTTGTTATTTTGCACCACACCTTGTTGTTTTCTTTTCTGTATCTTGAAAGGTGAGGAAGGAGATTGAGATGGAGAATTTAGCCAACTGCTATTTGCAGGATGTTATCAAACATGAATGCTGGGATGCTATGTGTGTAAAAGGACGTGCAGTTAAGGTAACCTCTGCTTTCTAATTAATTTTCTGTAGTAGTTTATTGATTCCTTAAGGTACGGACAAAATAAATAGAAGTATAACACATTTCTGATTTGCTTATGGTATGGGAAAAAACTTACTTCTTCCCAGGGCTCATGCAAATCTTTCATTCTGTTCATTTTGTCTGAGCCTGACTGATTTTACCTTCTAAGGTGGGTAAGAGTGCTGATAAGCAAATAAGCAACTCTAATTCCTTGATCTCAGAGAATATCTTTATGCAGTTTTGCTAAAAGGAGAGGTAAATATTATTTTTCTGTGTGCAGTCAGTATGCTTCTGCTACACAGAACATAAAGGCAAAAGTTAACCCTGATTTTGCCTATTTTAAACAGAGGGAGATTAGTCAAACTGATGATACTGGATTATCTCAAGGGTGGTGAAAGACCAAGTCATTTTACAAAAAATCTAGTTCTGGTTGAATTCTGTGGATAAAGAGGCCATATATATAGATTATTTAAAAAAAAAAAAAAGGCAAATTTTAAACCAATCATTTTCACTACCAAAAAGGCAAGTGGTTTTTGTCTTACCCCTGTATTTTTACTACCTTGTCTATATTAATTGATCCTCAATTTTATTCCTGATTTTAAGAAGTCTTTATAACTGTTTAGCATCCAGGTATTGAACAAATGAATTGATAGATGCATTCTGAATAACTTTTTACTTTTTTTTTTTTTTTTTTTTTTTTTATTTGAACAGTGCTTCCATATGGCTTGTGAAGTGAGGAATTATCCACTGAAGGAACGCAGTGAAGAAGAGCTGGAAACTTTGGAGAAAGTTCTCCGGTTAAAGAAGATTGAGACAGCTGATCTTAAGGTACAATCCCTTTGAAGTACTGCGTAAAGGCACTTCAGATCAGGATATTCTGAGTTGGCATCTTAACCCTTCTTTACATAGTTACATTTCTAAGGCCCACTTCCTTGCTGTAGAAATTGTCCAAAAACATTTTAAAAGATAAATTAAGATGAAATGTGTTGTTACTCAGAACAAATGTGTTAGTGTTAAAGACTCACAGAATAGCTGAGGTTAGAAGAGCCCTTTGGAAGTCATCTAGTCCAACCCTCCTAGAGCAATTTACTCGGGGCCGTGTCCAGTCAGGTTTGGAATATCTCCAAGGATGGAAGAATCCATAACCTCTGTGGGCTACCTCTTCCCTTGTTTGACAACCGTCACAGGAAAAGTGTTTTATTATGTTTAAGTTGCATGTCCTGTATTTCGATGTATACCCATTTCCTCTCAATCTGTCAGAGCACCACTGAGAAGAGTCTGGCTCTGTTGTCCTTACTCCCCACCATCAGGTTTTTAAGATCTGCCCCCCCCCCCCCCCCCCCCCCCCCCAAGCCTTCTCCTTGAGGCTAAACAATCCCATCTCTCTCAGCCTGTCCTTGCATGTTAGATGCTTCAAACCCTTACTTGTATTAGTGGCCTGTCACTGGACTTGCTCCAGTGTGCCCATGTCTTTCCTGTACTGGGGAACCTACAAATGGACCCAATGTTCCAGATATGATCATTTCAACTTGTATGATTTTGATCACTGAGCTTAACTGCGGAATATAACCTCTAGAATTTTTTCATACACATGCCACTGGATTGTGTACAAAATTAACACAGTTACCATGTTTGTGATATTCAGGTTCAGAAGAAAAATCTTGAGATTGAGTCTGAGACTGTATTATCGAAGGAAGAAGGAGAGAAGGCAGAAGAAGTAATGGCTGATGATAGTGCATCTTACTGCCTGATTGGAAGTCTGAGCTCTCAGTATGGTGGAGACACATCTATCCTATACCACCAATGGGACTTGCAGACTAGGGAGCAGAAAGTCAATCAGATAGTATTATTGAAGGTGATGTCTTCTTAAATTTGTATTACTGCAGTGATGCTGTCATATCTGTTGGTTCTCACAGCAGTCACAGCCACTGTTAGATTTTGGGCATACTGACACTACAATGGAGAGTTGCACAGGTCTCTGACTTACTGAGTTGAAAGCTGATAAATGCACATAGTGCAGTAGAGAGCACCATGTGGATTTGCCAGCTCATTACCTGGCCAGTTTATTAAGTAGTAAACATGCTACAGAATAGGCTTCTTATGAAGATGATTCACAAGGGTAGAAGTGGTTAAACTACTATAAAGCATTGCCTCCTCAGAGCTCTTCAAGGCTGTAAATGGTAGCAGAGCTCAATGATTATGCATTGTAATACATAAAATCTAGTAGATACACTAGTGTGTTTAAAGTAGATGGGGAAGAAGCACAAAGAGCACTTTTAGATGTAAGCTTGGATGTAATAAGATCTTTCTACGGTATGGCTTTAAAGACTCGCATTATCTATGTAAGTGTAGATATATCTTCAGTGTTCTTGGCCAACGCAGCGAGCTTGCTGAGAGCTAGATGGCTGACTAGACATTGAGCACAGCCTTTTTTCTCCCAGCAACATTCTAGCTTATCTGCCATCCTGCCTTATTACATCCTAACTTATATTATATTATAGTAGAAATCAATGAAATAATCATGGACACAATTTCTTTGTTGAGATCAATTATTTAGGCTAAAGGAAGAATTTATCCACCAAGAATATATGCTTTTATAATCATTATAAGGTCTCAGGTGTTTTAAAAAAAATTAGTTTCCAAAGTTTGTTTATTTAATGGGCACATTTTACTTACATATGTCAGACAGAAAATCACATGAAAGCATATTGAAACTGCAGGTTGCATCACTTAAAAATCAGGAAAGTACATCCTTAACTCTGCCTCCCTGCACCTGTAGTTTACAATCTAGATTTACAGGTCACATGTTTTTTTCTTTGAAGCCCCTTCTTCTTTCAGCTGAAGAGTGCAAAAAACAGCAAATAGAAGGCAGCCTAATTTTTTAATCTAGTTTTTGCAGCAGTATGTTTCTTTCAGAATCTTTGTCAAATGGAATATCTGTAGAAGAAAAGGAATAAAAATTTCTAGGAAAAAAAAAAGAAAAAACAGATAATTTTCCCACCTCCATTAAACTAACCTTGAACTCAGCCCCTATGATTTTCATAGAAGGGCTTTACCAATTTATCTCCCTGTCACGCACAAATACACACATTTAGGATTCTGATGGCTTGAGGAGTGGTGCATAATCATGGATGGATATGACCTGTGCAGTATTGCTGTTTCCTTTTTTGGTATTTCAGGACATCATTTACAAAGTGAAAACTGCTTTTAATAAGGAATTTGACATAGTTGCACGACAAAAGGAGCAGGAGATAGCACGAGTGAAAGAAAGAAACCTGAGGATCCGAGAAATCTTGGCACAACTTGACCTCCAAGTGGAAGTGTGGGAGCCCGCCCTTACAGATGATGAGATACCGGAGCGAGCGCTCACTGTTCAGGATTCAGAGGTCTCTGAAAAATTAATCTTTCTCTTTCACCCACTCAAATACAGTTCTCTAATTCTTCCCATTTCCAGACATTGTTTCTGTACTGAAAAGCCTTAAAACAGATGTGTCTGTGTACTTAAAATCATCTTTTTGACTCTTTTGCTTCCCTTCCCTTTTTAGGGAGAAAGCTTTTAATAAGTCAGTCTGAAATGAATAAAATGTATACAATCTTAATTTATTGCTGTTAAAAGTTTTTAATTGCCCATAAATTCCCCATGTTCCTGACTATAAGATTCAAACCAGGCTTTCAGGGATTACTTCCATAGATAAAGGGTTTCTCTGTTTTCTCTGAGCACCATTTTGAAACTAAGTAGTTTCAAACTAAGTATCTAGGTACTAAAGCATACTTAGTACTGTACTTATGAATTCAATTGATAATTTATAAAGAAACACTATATTTCTTATGCAATATATTCCACTGATCTCATCTGCTCTTTTGGTCAGTCTTTCCCCACTTCTCTCTGCTCTCCCACCAGTCTGTGTTATTCCACTGTCAGAAAAGGTATGCACAAAACACAACTAATATCAACAAAAATGATGGTAGTTTGTATTTTAGCCTTTTTAAATATAGCTTTTGGAGCTGTTCAAAAGAACAGTTTTCTTCTTGAGGAATATTATCATAGAGCAGAGATACAAAAAGCATTAAGAATTAGTATTACACCGTCTTTCCAAATGTTCTTAGTCCGCATGTGATCACGTTTGGAGAAAAGAACCCTGATATGAATCTCATTTTCTTCCTTCAGATTAAAGTTGAAAAATACTTGAATCAACAAGAGAGAGAGAAAGCAGAAATGCTGGTTAAGCTCGAAATGGAAAGACGCCTTGCTACTATGGTACTTAAAGTAGTATCCTTTTTACTGAATAGCCCTTTGTCTCACATTAGGCTTAGTTAGTTAATGCTGCACTGGAATATTCCAGTCATGTAGTATGGGAGAATAAATTTAAAATGGTAGGTAATGATGATATGTGCCTCTTCCCTCTTATTATCGTTTACAATCAGAACTACATAGACCAACTGGGGGAAGAAAAGATTTAGTGTTAGGCTCACAATCTTTAAAAATGTGCTTAGTGGCAATTAAAAATACCGTATCAGATGACTGGAGACTAGATAAATTTCTAAATGCATGCTACTGCTCAATCAAGAGCTTTGTGCTTGATATGTTTATTGACTGAGCAATCTTTGTTCTTCAGGGATAAGACTAGAAGATCCTAATGCTTTCCTCTGGCTTTAAAAATGCATCTGTGAAAAGCCTAAGATGGTTCTGGCCCCAAAAGAGATGCACAATAAGACAGTGACACAACAACTTCCTTCATCCTAGCTTGCCAACTGGCCGGGAGTAGTCTATGCCGATGTACTCTTTCTAAAACTGCCAGAATGGCAGTTCTAGTAAGTTATTTGGTTTAAGAACATCTGCCCACCAGAAAAAACTCGGAGACTTTTAGCGTATTTCACACACACCACTGAAGAGCGTTAATCTACTAGTGACACACAGTATAATCATATGGGTGATCTAGAGGTGAACTACCCTATTGTCGTTCCCCAAACTTCCAATTACTACACTTCCTTTTGTACCCCAAAATATTTTTTGTGGTTGTTCCCAGGACAATGAAAGACTGCGTGCTCTTAATGACATGATGGGTGGAGTGCTAGAAGTCAAAAAGGAAGACATCTTGAAAATGGTGAGCTGTGTTTCTACCATATCATTTAGGTAGCTTGTGGGCTTTTAAGGAAATGTGAAATTCAACTAGTAAATATTTCCAACCTAAGTGATAGAAGAAAGTCAGAGAATTGTAGAATTGCATTATGCCTAGATAGATTCCATAAGAGACCATACACTGGACTTAAAAGAGACCACAAGAGTGCCTGCACATGATTTACCCATCAACACCTGTCCCTATCACGGTGGAATACTATAGGAACATAATCTAGTATTACCATTACAACAACTGTATTGCTGGGGGAAGGGTCCATTATCCCTGACTGTGATCTTACAGAAAAATAGTGTTCCATTTAACTCAGCAAATATAGATAGTACAGTAATAGAGGAAGGAAAGAATGTGAAGGAGTGTGACAGAAAAATGATAGGGCAGACCCAAGTGCTCTCCCTGGAATTGATCTGTTTTGGAAAATTAGGATTCCACTTACAAGTATACATCAGCATGGAGTTAGATTTGGGGTTCTGAAACAGAAAATGTGGCATATCTTGTACCAACAGTAGTATGTTTGAGTACAAAATACTTGTAGTTTACAAGATCCAGTAGTGAATTCCTGTAAGCAAGTGAGGGAGAATAGCACAATATCTATACAGCAAAACTACTGGTGCAAGAAATAGACCAGAGAAACAGAATATATACGTTACTTAAACTTAAGGCTTGTACCTTACTTACCACTAAGAAATACCTTTCATTAAATTTGATATGTACTATAGTTTTTTAGTGTGCTGATGGAGGCTTAATATTGCTTTTGAAGCATATTTGTCTTTAATACTTCCAGGATATTCCTCCACCTCCTTTTATATCCAAGCCTGAGCATGTCTGGAATGATGAAGAAAAGAAAATATTTAGAGAACATGAGAAAAAAGTCAAGGAGCTGAATGAAGAAAAAGAAAAGTATAGAAGGGTAAATTAAAATGAGAAAAGGAGTGGGTTTGTTCACAGTGCTCATGACCAAAGCTTCTGATCTTTATCAGGAGCTACTTCTAAAAATGAATACTAATAAATAGAATAAATGAAGAAGAAAGATCATGTGGCATATTAAATAAGTCCTAGCTTAGACAGTAAAATAAGGCAATCTCTACTTATACCAATTAATACGTGCCAAAACTTGTGATATCTGACAAGAGGTAACTTTCCTTCACAAATGTACCAGTATTCCTAAGATGTTTTTTTTTTTTTAGGTTCCATTCCCAGAGTTGCTATGTCATACACAAATAATACAATTATATTTATCCTTCAAAGTAGTATTTGGACAACATAACTTGGTAGCCTGGCAGCACTCTCCTTCCAACCAAGTAATTTCTGGGACCTTTTGGCTGAAGGATACAGTTCCATATTGTGCATTCTGCAGCATCTGATATACTATATGAGAGCTTCTTTGTTCCTCCAGATGTAATATCACTGCTCTTGTCCTTCCCTTCCCCAGGCACTGGAAAATGAAATGAAGAAACTTGAAACTTCCATCCAGGAAACAACACAAAATTTTGATGAGACTGTATGCAAACTCTCTGAAAGGAAAGTGAAATTAGAAATGGTCATCTATCAGGTATCGCAGAGAGCATTAATTTTTCATCTCTGCCTCTGTTCAGTAGGAATGTTAACATTTTTTATTACGATCTTTTCACAGGAAGAACTCAAAATAGTCAATCTCGTTTATGCTTTACTGTTGAATGAAGAGTTGGACACTAGAGAAGCTGGACTTCATAATTTCCTTATGAAAAAGGAGAAAGAAAAAGTAAGTTATCATTTGGAATGCTGTTCTTAGGAAAAGTGTAATATTTACAACACAGTTTCTCTTGAAGACTGCTCTTTCCAAATAAAAATTTTGCCATAAATGATTTTCTGACAATCTACAGGGTCACTGATTTTTTTTTCAACTTATACAGGTGACATACATTATAAATACATATGTTTTTGAATGGATACTCATCTTCATTCATCTGGAGTTCTTTAGTAAAACTCCGTACATTCAGAAGGGCATGCTGCTATTTGTTTGCTATATATAATATTTTTTAGCATCCAGTATCAAGCTGGAAGCACCAATTATGATGCTTTTATGACAGAAAGATGCACAAAAGAGTGTGTAATGCTATCACATTTTTCAGTGAGGTGTCTAATGTAGGCCAGGGCCACGCTGACTTGTGTTTGCCAGTTGAAAGCGCAGACAGAGGTGGTGTGTGAGTATCTGACCATGGAAGCAGAAAATACCACGGAGTACAAAGTGTTTATAGTCTTATCAACCAATTTAATCTCCTGAAGAGTTTACCTATCCCTATCAAACCATATACAAGTCAACAAAAGACTGGAGAGCATAAGTAGTAGATCTGGATTTCAATACAAGTGCTTACTGCCCACAGTAATAATTTTGAGTGACAGTTCTGATTCCTGTGTGCTGCCAATACCTGTGTGACTCAGGTGATCTAAGTGGTAGTAGTCTGCAGGTTGGTTCTGGCTCTTGGGACAACTATCCCATTTGCCCACTTTGTCTTCGTGGAGCTGTTCCTGAGTCCACAGAGAATATATTCATGCCTCCCCATGTCAGATCTCCTACTTGACCTGTGCAGACCTCTGTGTTTGGAGCTGCAAGCAGCCATTTGTATGTGAGCTACAGGGAGAGGTTCCAAAGTAGGCATCTAGCCCCTACCACTGAATAGGCTGAACTAGTTTTAAATTATCTGAGGCCAAGTGTATACCAGCTTACATTTTTCAAAATACATTTTTTTTAGTTTTCTAAATGTTTCCATTGGTATATCTTTTGGTCCACGCAAACTGCCAAGTATGACAAAACGGTCTCCCCAGCAGAGTATAAGCATTTAACAGCCTCGATAAAACAGATGAGCTTAGTATCCTCACACATAGCAGAACTATGTCATGACAACAGGGAAACTGCATTCTAAAATGAAGAACGCTCCACTGAACAGGATTTGAGAATTTTTGACTGGTCTTGAACAGCATTTGAGAATTTTTGACTGGTCTTACCTGTGATGACATGAAAGGAAGAGGAAATCTCTATGCAAGTGAAAACAAGTATCAACATAGGTCCTTACATTCAAAGTTTAAACAGAAGACTTGTCAGCATTTGTATATCTCTTACACAGATTTCTTACTTTCTTAAGCAGTGGACTAATTTAATTTCGCACCTTCTCACCTTTTAGCAGTATCTACAAGTAACCCCCTGAAGAAGGCATTATACTGTTAGTAAAAATAGCTCACAAGGTTTTCTCTAGAAATAAGAAAGTATCAGCTTCATCAGTGTATATGAAAGGCCATTCAGTGCTTCTGCTGGCTGAGTTTCATTCCTGAAATCTTTTGTTTTTGCTGTAGGTCAAGACTGCAAGAACAATCCAGACTACAAAAAATAAAATTGAAGCTTACATAGACACCTATGAAAATGCAATAGCTGAAGAGAAGGTGAGACTCTCAACAAACACAAGGAGATTCAGAAATTAAGAAGTCAATGCTGTGTCTTAATAATAATAACATACTTCACTGTAAGCATGGGATGAATTCTGGTCAACTTGCTGATCATTGAAATTAAGCAGTAAAGAGTATGTGCGTAGAAGAATTTATTAAATAGTCCAGATTCCCGTGATGCTTGGGAGCGCTTGGAAGAGCACCATATTCTGTATTTCTAAGATATGGGCAGGTTGATGCCTTTTTTTAAAATAACATTGTGGTAACAAGGAAGCTTTCTGGTTTCCTCCTAGAATCTGGAATGTGGTTTTACAAAGGAGTTTGCTGACGTACCTGCCAATCTCCTTGATGAACTTTTCCAACTTTACAAACATCGACCAAAGTAAGATCCCCCCGATTCCATCTGTTTAAATACTAATATTTCTTGTGTGTCAAGAATGAGAATGCTATTTATTTCAATAGTCTAAATTATTTTGATAATCAGTAGACTGCCTGCTTTTTATTGGATAGTTAACAATGGTTGATTTCCTATCATACTAAGGATTGCTATTTTGAGTACTTACGTTTCCTTATTCACCTCACACAATCTATTTTAAATGCAATCTAAATAATCATCAGTTCTCAAAAACATATATTCTTATTTTCTGTAAGATGCAGTCTTACCTATTTGCTCTTTGCAAGAGATTGAGAGTATGAAATGTTCTTAGTTGTTTGTCAGCTTCTTTTATGCAAGAGAAAATAAAAAGTAAATACTGTGTGTACTGTGTATGTGCACTAGGACTCCAATGACAGAAATGCTCCTTGATACCGCTAACCCGTATGGGGATTGTTCAGGCTCAGCTGAAGATTACAAAGATGCACTTGCCCTTTTAATGAAAGCCATGGATGAACTGGATAGTCCTGAGCACATGCCTAAGGGCTTAGACCCGTCTATATGGGAACATTTTTGTCTAGCTAGGCGAAATAAAGTGGAGAGTGAGGAGCTGGTATGTAAAATTCTTTATTTTGTCAGTATACTTCTTGATATCTTCAGGTCTTAAACTTCTGGGGAGTTCAAGTGTGAGGTCAAATGACAATGCAGCATACATAAGCTGCATTTGAGTTTGAAGGTTGCTTCTGGCCACATTCAATTCAGAGTAATAGAAATGTCATCAAGGGAAACCAGTTCTAGTTCTCCTTCAGAGGAAAAATTAGCATATTAATGTGGGTGGATTTGATCAGAATGATTGTGACCTTGATATGGTTTCATTAAAAAAGAAGATAATTTTCCTTTTCTCTATCCATACCAAGAAACTATTAAGGTATTTGATTTCCATCATCTGTTGGAGTCATTCCCTCCTGTTAGCATTCTACATTTGCACCAATGCATTCCTGTATTTTTCTAGAACACCAAGAGCAATTCTTAACAAAGGGTGTTGCTGGAACGTTCTAGCAAGCTGTTTGTTCAGTTTAAAAGCATGAAGGTGTAAATCTGAATTATCCAGAGACAGAGATACAAGACCTTTGACCAAGAGAGAAGGAAATGTGATTTCCCTTCATGTGAACAAACTATGCATAAATGAATAAATTATTTTCTGAGCGGAGTGTAAGGATTGTAATCTCTATGTCTCATGTGCTCTACTGGGGTCCTCAAAATACCAGGCTGCATATTTATACATACATATGTCTTCTTAAGAACTTGTCTTCTCTGTCCTTGAAGAGGCTTGCCCTGACATACTGACAAAGTTGAAAACGTTCAGAATGTCACAATATTGCTCGCTTAGGTGAAATGGAAAGCCCTAACACTGGCAGAGATGCAGGCCTTTCTCCAGAGAAGAATGGATGACAATGAGAAGATTAAGTCAGAAATAGAAGACATTTTCCAAGAACTCACTTGGTAATTTTGTTTCTTTTCCTATGTTCAGCTACATTTTAATACTCCACCAACACAGTACCAAAAGTTACATATAGAATTACACAGCTGTGTTATCCAACACTCTTTTGTCTAGCATTCCTCTAAGAGAAATGAGGTGTTATTGCAGCATATGTGAGCAGGCCAAACCAGTCGTAATCTACCATCTTAAGTAACAACACCAGTAAGGATGGCAGCATGGTCTTCAATGCAAACTGACTACCCCAAAAGCTACATCATACAGTGAATGCCCCAAAGCCTTCAAGGCCATATTTGTGCTAGCTAGCACACTTAAATTTTGCTCATGTAGGGGTAAGATACAGTGATCGCTCCTAATTGCAATATGCTGCTCAGTCACGTGACACCTGATTTCACTGAGCTGCTTGGACCTGCAAGATTTCATTTTTTCATGTACATGACATAATTTTCACATTCATTGTCATTTAGGAACAAACCCCAGGATAAATTATACAAGAAAACAGGTGCTGGCTGGGAGTCTCCTCCATTTCCTTTTCAACTGTTGTTAAGATTTCTGTTCAGTAAGAACACTTTCTCTCAGAATGTCTGCTAGAGTATGTTAAACTGAATCCAATGGTTGAAAACTTCATGTATGGAAACAAGTTGCAAATTCTGTTGTAACTTAGAGCAAATAGAAGACAGGCTGTCAAAGAGTAATCCCTACACTCACCAGTAATAAATATAAACATTTTGAGAATCATGGGACGATTTATATAATCCTGTTGAAATCACTAAACATTGTTTTTGTTTTCTGCCATTTTAGGCTGCAGGAGGAGATGATGAAACTTCAGTTGAATTTGACTGTCCAGTTTTTGCTAAAACAAGGACAGGTGGAATTGGAAAGTACTGAGATCCCAGACTACACTGATGCCATTCTCATTAATAAGAGTGTTATTGAAGAACTGAATTGCTCTATCATGGTAATTTACATTATCTGAAGGAAATGTAAGCTTTTTAAACAAATGTATTGTCCTTCAGGGGCTCTGCTTTTTCTCCAGTTTGACATCTAGTTTCTATTCATTACTACACACCAGTAGGCTCCATTGTAATCTAGAGGCTATTAAGAATTCTGTAATGTCTCTTATCATGATGTAAGGATTGCAATACAGACTGCTTTCTTGATATTTGATCAATACAATTCAGATCAATGAAATGGCAACAGTTTTTAGACACACCATCACTTACACACACTCTGTAAACAGAAAATGCTAATATCCTGGGCACCAGCCCGAAAATTCCCTCAAGGCAAACTTATAGTCATGTTAAGAAGCATTTGAACAGTAGCTTACATTAGGATTTTAAAAATTAATACACTTTTTATGTAAGGTGAAATTGGTGATCATACTTAATCCAGTTTTTTATACTCTCATTAAACATTCTTTTTTTAGGCATTCTAGCTGTACAAAAATTGCTTGTTACTGCTACTGCACAAAGCCTTCAGTAACAACTGCAGAATTGCAGTAACAACTTGCTCTTATGCAGAGCAAGTTTGTATTTTGTAAAGTTAAAATGCCTTTGCATTCTTATAAAAGATAGAAAGATGGAGAGAGATGTTAGTTGTAATTCCCTTCATCTCCTTCTATGATCCAGGGCTGTGGCACAGAGCATAAAAGGGAACAGAATTCCACAAAAGATAACCATTTGGAGCAAAGTCTGGAAAGAGACTGTAGTATAGCATGTTTTCCTTACTAAAATTATAACTTTGAAAGCTTGCCCATCTTGTTGCAAATAATTATTCCATAATCGGTAAAGTGTGTTAATTAAGATTAATCTATTTTTTCAGGCTCAAGGAGAAAAAAAAATTGCTAGCATGGTGGAATGTAAAGACTTCTCTAAAGGGATATTTCAGCTGGAATGGGAACACAAGAAAATGAGAATGCAGATAGAAGATCTGAAACAGAAGGCTCGGGATATTGTAACACTACCTATTTCAAAAGATCGCCAGCTAGTGAGTTACTTTCTCTAATTTATATTTTGACCGCAGAAAATTTTGCTGCCTATACCTGTAAGATCATTTATACCTCTTAAGTCTCTTACTACTACGGAGAAACCTGATGCCTAATAGGTCAACAATTCAGCTTTCAAAGGGAAGTTTTACTCTTGAGATTTATCAGTGATGAAGTTCTTTCAGATGTTCAAGTGTAAACAAAGGCAAAAGTAGCCCTAACTCTTAGTGTTTCAAAATTGGCACCGAGAGTAAGGAATCAGGATTTTGCAGCCACAAGGAAGAGATCTTTTAAATCAAGCACCATAACTTCCTTTTAAGTGAAAGGTCGGATGTGCCCCTATCAGGTATCTCACAGAAACACCATAACTTTTGCTCAGTATACAAAGATTGAGCATTCCTACAGGAGCCTCACTGAGCCCCACTCACTGCCATTTGTTGGCCCAGCAGCAGAACGACAGGGAATTGTTTGCCATGCCTGGCAGGCAAGAGGCAGCAGCTGGCCAGCAAGTCAGCACCACAGCTTTGAACAAGCCTACCTGGCAGGCCAGAAAACATAGGTAAAGCTTGTGGGAAAGAGCCAAGGATACCAGTGGGAGGAGAAGGAAGAAGAGAGGGTTGTAGGGGAAGCCTGAGGGTATTGCAGTACGTAGAGGACTGCCGGGAAAGCTGATGGTTTTGTGCGATGAGGTGGAGGGCATAAAGGTTTGGAGTAAGGGATGTTGGAGGTTGGGTAGGCTGGAGATATTGCAGTGGGGAGAGCTGTAAAGCACAGAGAAAATGAGGAATGTTGGACAGCAGGTAAAGATATTGCAATTCAATCAAAAGATTAAAAGAAAATCCAAAACACATGTTTTGCTCAGGCTTCATTTGTTTTGCTGCTCTCCAAACTGTTTGTTCACTTCTGAATCACAGTCAAGGGACTTCCGTAAGTAATACCAACAAAACAGCTTTCCAAAGAGGTGATGTGACCACACACTGAAAAGTTCTTGTAGCAAATTTATCACCAGAGTGTTGCAGTTAGCTCAAACTTCATTTAAACTGATAAGCAGAACTATTGCCCTTCAGAGAGAGTTAGACTTGCCCATAGCAAAGGCATATACCAGTTTAATCAGAATTTGAATGCTCTGAGGGGCTTGACTTTACTTCACTTTTTGAGTAGAAATGTGGGGTTAGTAGGAAAGACAAGACAACAGAGACCCCAAAAATAGGAACAGAAAGAAAGAAAGATGGCTTAGATAAATGTGTGTAGGCAAATGCGTGAGAAAACCTAGAATGAGGGCTATTAGTGAAGCAGTGAGTGAAAGCAGTTTAGTGCTGTAGGCAAGGAGCCTGCTGGGTCTTTCCCAGTTCTCCTCTTCTAACTAGAGCAGTCCACAAAATTTTACCTGTCACTTTGGTGGAACAGTACTCTGGAAGGATTAATCTACATCTACAGAAACCTGCTTACTGCCCATTATGGGCCATACAACCTGTTTTACCATTTGTCATTTGATGAAGAGATATTTTAGTAGCAGTGTGCCCAAGAAAAAGTCTTTAATAAATTCTCTGAAACCTTAATTACTCTGCAGATATAAGAACAATGAAAGAAGCAAGAATTACTAGGAAGCCACTTGGCAGAAAATAATAACTTTTTTCTCTGGCCTAAAGACAGACTATAGCACTTTGGCCTCCAGCTGTGTTAGCTTAGACTACCTTATAAGCAAAAGTATAGCTTGGGTTTTTTGACAACCTCACAACAAATTTGCTTGGTCTTTGTTTCCATTAACACGTAATAGATAACATTCTTTTTAACAGCTGTACAGTCTAGTATTCACACAGCATCCAAGAATATCTTTACTATGTCCATTTATGATCACTATTAAGCCTTTCCACTGTGTAGAATTCTAGTTTTTTCAGTTTCACATAGTATGATTGTCTTTACAGAAGAGTGGAATTTTTGAGAACAAACAGGCCTAATAAGATGGTTTCTTTCTGGTTTTAATTCTTCAGTTCCTAACTGTGCTGAACTATGACAACCGCATCGCCCACCACATTTCAGTGATGGAGCAGACTCTTGGCATCATGGATAAGGTAAAACTTAAGTGAACCACCACACTGGAGAGACACATCCTTAGCTTAAATGCAACTCCTCTCCTTCATTAGCAAGAGGTGTTTGTAAGGAATGACTGCAACTGATGTAGGCGTACTAACTCTTCAGCTAACTCAAGGACTGTTGGAGCATAGCCATAACAGCACTCACAGATGAATATAGATATCTATGTATTTATTCATCCATCTGGCTTTCAATAGTTTGTTCAACTTGTGCTGAGCTGTCTACAGCAGCAGTTCTCTAAAGTCTTTGGAAGCAGTCATCATACATTGACAGCTGTATAGATCAACACTACGGAGAGAAATCTACTTGGTCTGTTACTGGAATTAAATGCTTTCCTTCCTGAACATCTGAACGCAGATCTGCTTATCACTTCTTACACAGCATTGCCTATAAACATCACTCTTCCATTTCTAATGAAGCATTCTTCCAGTCTTCACTGCTTAATGTTTCTTTCCAGGAGCAGCCTGTTCATAATATCACTCCTCCCCTATATTCAAAATAACACCAACAAAACAATCTGATTTGCTGGCTCCCTCATCTATTTCAACATTTAAATTATGATTATGCTTTTTTTTAAGTGATTCCACTGGATTTTCTCCAGGTTGCTCTAGCTGGCATCAGCCTCCTCTTCCTCTTCAATCTTTAGTATTTTGTCCCTTTACAGGCCATCTGACAGCTTCAGCACAACAACCCTTTCTTCAGCAGCTCCTAGCAGCCAAGAGAGTGTTCTCAACTCACTGATTCCATTGACTTCCTTTTCTCCCTTTGCCTTTCAAGTTTTATATTTAATATATCTCTCTCCCCGACCCATACCTCGTTGTTCCTTGTCCGCTACTTATATTAGAACTCCATAAAGCATACGGGAATACAGTGTGTGTGAAAGACACTATACGAAGTAAAGCTAGAATGTGCTACTAGTCAAATCAAAATACATTAAAGTTTATTGAGCTACAGTGCAGTTATTAAGAGTATAAGTTTCCATCAAAAGTTTGTCTGAACAGCTTTTGTATAAGCTCATATATTTGCTTTATTCATTTGGAAATGGACAGCTGCACAAGAAGAATGTGAAAAACCGCCAGAAAAGAATTAAAGAGCTGGAGAAGTGCATCAGTTTGAAAAAGCAAACAAACTACGAGCTCAGCCTGGAGCTGAAAGAAATGCTTGTGTCTGTTTCAGAAAGGAGGCATATCTTTGAGGCAGCCGGTGAGTCACAGTAATGCACTTTAAGTCACAAGCAAAAAACATTCAGAAAATATCTCCAAGGCTAGACAGTCTTGTTCTCCATCAGCATCAGCTAAGGGGCAAGGAGCACCAGTTTATTACTGTATGTGCAAAATTAGGAGTGCCCTTTCTACCACAACAATTTAACATCATTTACTTAAGAGCATACCTAGAGATTGTTGCTCTTGTAACCAAAGTTGACTAAATTACTGAAACTAAGTCAAAATGTTATAGTCATTAATACCTTCATTAGACAACTTTCATTCTTTCTCAGAACTGTTCAACCTACTTCTTCCCACTCATTCAAGGGAACAGAGGAAGTAACATGAAGCTGAGAAGGGTATTCACTATTAGGAACACTGGAGAGATCTTTCTACTAGTAAAACAGTTAGAGATTTTCAGAACAGTGGGTACTTGCTAGAAACTAAAGGAAGCATGCCTAGTGCCTTTTTGAAATTTTTTGCTTTATTCAGTACTAAAAAGACTCTTAAGCCCAACTGTGAGCCTTTTTTAAAATGCTTGCCTATTTTATACAGAACTTGGAATAACCTCAGTACAGGTCCAATATAAATATAAGCTATGCATCCCCAACAAGTACAGGCTAACCCTTATATCTTGTTTTATGCAGACACACAGCACGTTTCCGAAAAGATTGCAAAGCAGCGTTACGGAGAGATTTTGAAGCAGAAACACCTACGGGGTCTTGTAAAGGAACAGGAAGAACAGTTTGAAATTCTTCAGGCAGAAGTTGAAAGACTGAGATCAAGAACATTTCCTATTCTTTAAAAACCAGAGTCCAGGTAGATGCATAATATTATGGTCTCGTCTAAGAAAAAGAGCTTGGACATCTACCTTTTCTCCCTGGACTTTTCTTTCCACAAATGATTTCTTCTGTAATTTCTTTAAAAAATAACTTCAGTTTGAAAGATGCATGGTTTTCTGTTTTGTACATTTTAGACCTAGTCTTATCCCCATTATACTTCAGTTCATGAGATGTATTTCTGTTGTTTTGGTTATATAAACCATATAGCTCATTAGAGAAAACAAGGGGTACAAGAAATTGTAGACTGATAGAAGAATAGGTGTATTTGTATATCCTTAGTCTGCAATATGCAATTGTAGGACATTTTGAAGGTGAAGTACTGCAAGAAATCCGTTAATTTGCATCTGCTGAAATTCATGTCCATGGCTTTGACTTCATTTTGCTTTTTACAATATAGTTACACCTGTGATGGCACAGGTGGCTGAGAAGATGAAGGTATCCTTCAGCATGACCATGTGTGCTACTTGGCCCAGTCCTGAAAGCTGCTGCTGCTTATGATAGCATCATTACCCACAGCCACCAGTAGCTGTGGCTGCTGCCACTGGCAGAATCACAGGAAAACCAGGTTTGGAAGCATCTGGCCTCCTGAAATAGTTGCTGCTATCTCCCATCCCTTCACATTGATATGCATTTTATTCTCCTGCCACATCTCTCCAAGACAGCTAAGAAAGATAAAGAACCCTTGATAAAATTAACCACTGCTGGAGTAGGATCTACCTACTCAGGCATTCTCACCGATTTTTATTTCCCTCTTCCATGGTATGCGTTGATTCTTCTCCTCCTTTCATAAATTCACATAAAATCTACACTCATTCCAGTGTGAGAGCATTAATTGCTTTGATACAAACGTAGAATTTTGTTAAACTAAGGTAAGGAAAACTACTTCTGTTGTGATCTTGTACACCACCTCCTTTTTTGCTTTATCGTCTCTAACTGGGGTCTGTAGGATTCTAATTACATCTCCTTTCTTCCTGCTGAAACCTCCCTAGAAGTAACAGAGTTACAGATTTGCCAAGGATCTCAGGGAAGAGAACCACCCCCTTCACCAGGCACCATCATCTTTTTTTATTAACCTAAAGAGGCAGAAGAAATATAGTGTCTTAATACTCAAAATGTGATTAGCAATGAAGGTTGTTCTTCATTAATTCTCTGTGGACAGCAACATTCAGTATTCTTAAGAGTAAGTTGTGGGTACAGATTTAAGTCTAATGAGCCCCACCAATGTTAAAAGGGTCTGTATGATCTTTCATTTTCATTCCCTTGAGATATGCAAGAAATTACTCCCTTATTAAAGAAACAGGAAAAGCCACCTATAAACAAAACAGTTAAGGTACAACCAACAAGGAATGTGATCTCATATAAAACAATATTCATAGCAGGGAGAGCTGTATAGTAGTTAAGATTTATATATTGTTACACTTGACAAGCGATGATTTTAAGGAGAAAAGCAGACAGAAGTCACCACACTATATGCATAGGCCATCATAAGAAAATAAGCAATTTCAAGTTAAGATTAAAAAAAATTTTTAAAGAGACAATATTTATTGGAGGATAAATGAAATGCTGAAGTTTTATTCAGCTTTATGATGCTGTATTTGAAGCACTCCCATTAGACAAGGCCTTGTTTTTCTTATTTATTTGAAGAGAGGAAACACCTTGGCTCTCACATGAAATAGTAGACAGATGTTGGTTGCAATTTTCTTGCCTTCCCTTCTATTATCTCAGGCTGTGGCAGAATGCTTAAGAGACAGCTTCCCTGAAGACAACTATCTGGACCAGTATCTGAAAGTGATCGCATTATGGCACAGTTCCCTCAGTAATAATTAAAGCTATGGACATCATCTCATTGCAGTTTCAGAATATTAACGTCAAAATTAGTTATCTTTATTTAACTCACAAAATGCTGTCATTCACTGACTGGCAGCTGGAAGACATTTGTAAAATGGGGATGTATGTATGAACAAAGAACTTAACTCTTCCCCATCTGAACATCAACAGAAATGACAATTAATTTGAGTTCATTATTTCAAGACAAGTAACCATGCAAAGACTAATCAAAGAACGGACTGCCTTCTATCTGTTCAAGTATGACTTGATTTCATTTTATTTTTATTAAATAACTATTCACTGATCAAGTTATTGAGCCAGGTTTTCCAAAACAGCATGAGTTTGATCTTTTCCATTAAGTAATGCCTTTTACAATGCCTACTGTATCTAAGTACATAGCTTTACAAGTATCTCCTGAGAAAACCTCCTAGCCTCAAAGCATGAAGTCCACTGTCTGATCAACACTTCTTATGTGATCAGAATTCATTCAGTCTTTTCTGCTTATGCCTGTGTTTAATTGAAAGCTTTGCACCTGTAGATTATGCATCTACAAAATCTTCTTCTGTTCTGCTGTAGTGCAGTAACTGGTCTTCTAATCCAAAAGTATCTATCAGCTGAGCGAGACTCACTTTCTTGCCATCTGCAGAAAAGGCTGACTGTAGTTCATATAGCATCAGCTGGGTACTACTTCTCCACTTCACTATCAAAGCCTGCAGTTCAGACAGGTTGTTCTGAAATTGGGACAAAACAAAAGAAGTTGTCATTGGCTGAAATGTGGGGTTTTTGATACCCTGCAGATTTATTTTTATAAAACGCCTTAACCCAAGACAATACACAAACACCACACAAAAAGCAAGTCACTGTTGTGCTTAAATCAATAAATGAGGGTTACACTATGAATTCTACTTCAAAGAATGACTTAAAAGTGCTTTTTCAGAGGTTTGCCTCACCTTAGATCGGTACATCTTAACCAGTTTGAGCCTTCGAAGTAGCTCTTCCTTCTCTTGCACTTGTTTCACCAGCCTTACTTTTTCTTCCAGGGACTGTTGCTGACTAAGATTAGCCTGCAGCACGTGAGAATTCTCTGCTGATCCACAGAGATCATTTTCCTGTAAGGGATTTTTGAAACATGTATGTCCAGTGCTATTTCTTTCCAGGTTTTCAGAACCATCTTGCAATCTGGAACAATCTGTACTTGTCTTTGGCAGGCACCCTTTGTCAGCATCAGCACAGTCTTTTTCTTCAGTGTCTATTTTGAGCCGCTTTGCCACTGTAAAATTAGAATTAAATGAACGTCTTGTTTTCCTTAATCGCTCCTTCAGAGCTGCACTCAGTGTCTAAAGAAAAAAAACAAACAAAAAACCAGAAGGATCAGAATAATCTAATCTTTTGATCAAATTTCAAAGAACTGTTTACCCTGCTTATTATTTACATAGAATATGTCATAGATGTAAAGATCACTGTAAAGCCAGACTTCCTAATTCTCACTATAGCTTTGTATGTTTCACAAACATAACAAAGTTAACTTCTTCCTTTCACATATGTTTGCACACAAAGCCGCAAGATATGGAAAGATGTACCTCCACATTTTCTAGGAGCAAATCCTGTATTCCAAACCTACTCATCCAGTCTTTGTGCAGAAGATATACAGCATATTTCAACTTGGCTTATTTTATTCCATCATGTTCAATTTCCCCCTCTAGTGTAATGGAGATAAGGGATGGGAGTTTTTTTGCTGATCCATCCCATCAGACATACACTTTCTGTATTAGCACTAGTATAAAACATCTGTATCCTACTTGAGAGTATTAGAAATGATCTGTATAATTTTGACTTGTTCATGCTTTGAGACCCTTCACTGATAAGCATCTAAAAAGTGATTTTTTTCTTCAAAAGAAGTTAACTTTTTTTTTAATAATCTGTGTCTAACATTTTCACCTGTGAAAATATACTAAAATATGGGGGAGGGGGATTAGTTAAGGAACACTTGCAGGCTAGCCCTATCCTGCACAGGTCCAGATGCTGAGCATGACAGCATCACCATAACGCATGCTAGGATGGACACCAAAGTAGAGCCCAGCATTATGGATATTATACAAACTGAAAGCAGCATACTTGTTCAAGTGCAAGCAGAAGTCACAGAAAGTCATTCTGCATACACAGCAACCCAGAAAACCACAATTTGAGAAAACTGAAGATGACATAAAAAAACCCCAAAACAACAACAAAAACCACCACAAACCCTAAATAGTATTTAAATTTATTAGTATGGCATTTTGGGTACGCTGCTCCATCATTTTGTATTCACAGCAAACATCTGCATATTCAGAGCAAAGTATACCAAGCACGTTCCTCACCTGGACAACCTTGTAGCTATAGGTATAAGCAGCTACCTATCTTTAGCCTTCCAGCGAACAGTATCTCAGTGACTTCCAACTACTTGATGATTTCACAAGCATTTTTGTTACTATGAAGAGTCACACTACTGGAAAAACAAATAAGTTTTCATACCTGTTTCCCTGAACTAGTCCCTTGTGGAGCTGCTCTCCCAGAATCCTTTGGAGTATTGCACAAAGATGTCAATTTATCAAACACTGGTTCCTCCATCTCGAGATGGATAGCAGTTTCTGTTAGACAGAATGAATTGTATGGTGCCATTTTCACCTGATTATAATGAGCCACATGGCTGCAGAAATGAGTAAAAAGCTCTAATAAGAAATACTGAGGCTTATTTTCTAATTCTTGAATTCAAAAAGACATCTGCATAAGCTACACAACTGTTTCATGTGCTAAGTAGCATCTTGCTTTGTGAATGGCTTTTCTTCAAGAGGATGAATGACGCTATTAGCTGGTATAAAGTATCTTACTATGAATTTTGTGTATTATTTTTCCCTCGCTCATAAAGCTCAGTGGAATTTTTTCTTAAAAAGATGAAAAATTTTATAAAAAGTCTTACAGATATTCTCCATTATAATTTTTTTTTCTATCTGATATACTCTTTCAAGTATTAAAAAGGAGCAAGACAACTTATGAAGCAATTGAACCCATTATAGTATGCATATGAATCCAAGGTCAGATCCTGCAACATTGAACTCATTAAAAAAAGCTCACTCCAAACAAACTGCATTTTCTTAGCCTGAATGACCCCTTGCTGCTTGTCTAACTCAAAGGAATAATTCTTACTAAGCCAGGTTGTGAAGAACCTGTCCTTTCATTTAACTGCATCCAAGTAGTGATAAAAGGATTGTTGGGAGCCACAAGATTTTTATTGTCCAGGTGTATGAACAATTAATCATTTCTATAAAACAAAATAATTGGGTACCCAGGTCTGTGAAAATAATCCACTGTCTCATTTGATCCTTCTGGGGATGCTGCGTAAAAAAGTAATTACTCACACAAGTAGAATTTTAGATTAAAAGTAGGCAGGCCCAGTTTGCTCAGAAAAGCACCTTAATTAAAATGGTAAGTCATACCTCTCAGCAGGTACCAATTTTAAATTGATTTGGCAATGTTTAACTTAGTTTAGCACTTATGAACCACTTGCTAATCACCAAAATGCAGCTGGGAAATTGTCAGCTACACCTCTGTTTACCTGCAAATTGCAATTAGGAGTTTCAAAACAGAAGCCTCTTAAAATTAAAATCCTGCAATCAAGTCACTAGGCAACACAAGACTGGCACAAGGGGCTTCCTCTTTGGAGATGAAACATACCAAAGCTTCAGCATGCTGAAGCCTTACTAACCCAGCAACCCTGGTCTTCCTGGCTCTATACCAAAGGACACAGGTCCTCATTTATCTTACAAGTCAACATTCCCCCTAGTTGTTCAAAATTCAACTTATGGTATTCTATTAGAAAAATCCAGACTTTAGTAAATAAAGTCTACTTAATTGGGTATTTTAGCAATCTATCAATTAAACAGGAAACCCACAGCACCCATTAAATATAATGCAAGTTATCACTATTATTTCTTAATGTAAGCAAGAGCCTAGAAAAAGCATCATCATGCCTTCGTATACAGTATGTCACAAATATGTAATAAATCTTACTAAGCAGCAAAATAAATTCAAGCCCAAGAGCTACCTTCAACAGACTTGTTCAACTCTTTCAAAATAAATCCTGTGACTCTCTGCCTTTACGTTCTAATACAGATTATTTGTCTTCAAATGACCATGACCACAATGAATACTTTTTCTAGTGGTTCACTAATGCTGTTACTTTAGCTCTCTGTTTGGCAGCACATTCACATACATCTCCTGCACTCTTAAATCCTTCCCCAAGATCTCAGCCTAAGAATTCTTTGCATTTTCAAACAGTGATGCTATTTATGACACAGAAAAATAATTCTGTCCTGCAAGTAAGGAAACCTTGGGCTAGAACAGGAGAAGACAATTTTCCATTTCAGTACTTACTCGATTATGCACTTTGGGTAAGTCTCTAATGCTACCTACCTCAGTTTTCCTGCTTATAGCTACATTATGTAACAGCACTCACTCCTTTTACGTTCTCCTCTCACCAACCGAAGGCTCTGTTAACACTCAGTAACAATTTTTCCCTAGCTAGTTTTCCACCCTACGGAGAAGCAGAAAGAAGCCACAGATGCAAGGAGCTCTTTCTGAGGCGACGCACCCTGAAGGGCCAAGAGGCACCCCAGAAACAGAGCACAACAGAGACCCGCAGCGCAATCACAGTCCGAGCCAGAGGCTGCTCACGCCGTGGAGCGAGGGGAAGCCCCTCACGGAGCACAAGGCCCTCAGCCCGCCCTTAGGAGCCAGCTGGGCCAGGACACGGGGTGGGGGCCAAGGAAGGAAACAGCCCTGGGGTCCCTCTCCCCTCCCTCCTCTACACCAACACCGCTAAGCCGTGGAGAACAGAACCCGCTCCCCTCAGACACCAGGGAAAGGAAAGAGCCCTTCCCGAGACCGCCAGCACCTCATCAGCCTCAGCGCTTCAATTTCCCGCTTCCGGGGGAAGGGGACGGGGCGAGTGGGGCGTCGGCAGTGCGCCTGCGCGGGCGTGTGGCGTGGTGTGTAGCCGGCGCAGGCCGCTTTGCGCCTGCGCGCAGTGGGAGGCCGTGTGGGGCTGTGGTGTGGGCGGGCGCGCGAAGCTTGTTCCTGCGGTCGGGCGGGTGGTAAATGAGGGACAGGGCACTGCTGCCGCAAAGGTGCCGGGCAGAGCAGGGCTTGTGGAGCGCCCAGTGCGGGGCATCCCTGGGAACCTCGCACACCCTTCTGTTGCAGCTGGGCATGCAGGGCCATGCTGTGTCCCTTAGGCCAACGTGGGCCTGCCACGCCATGGCTGGGGTCTTGCTCAAGGCCAGGTGCCATCCTGCTGCAAGTGTCCCCGTGCCAGGGATTGGGGCTCCAGCCTCAACGTAGGGCACTCCCTGCCATGAGTGGCAGGGCAGGCCCAGGCCCAGCCTTTCAGCACAGCTCAAGGAACCGCAACTCTCCACCTCAAGCCACCCATCACCTCTACCTCAGGCACTAGAAGGGGAAAAACTGTACCCGAGGAACGCACTGGGAGACGTGTGATCTGAACAGCTCTGTCCCGGTTGTGAGGGAAGGAGAAAAGTGAAAATGAAGAAACTTGACTGGAAAAACAGGCAGGTAGATTTTGGTTGTGACAAGGAGCAGCCCCAGCTGTAGTTACAGTTACACAGTTTAGAGCAGGATTAGAGGGTGCCCTGACGCTAAAAGGTGCTGCTGAAGCAGGCATAATTTTCATGTCTTTCTCAGCAAAATTCCCTTCCATGCTGCAGACCTGGTTTTCCCATGTGGATTTACGTTTCTCAAAACTGATTGTACAAAATGTTTTTCCAATAGAACTGTCAGGACTGAGATAATGAGCTGCGGAAGCCATAATGGCGATAGCTCCCAGCCTGCTGCATGTGGATGAGGTATCAGTGGTTCCTCCAGCACTGTCCACAGCAGAACTGCACCATGTTGGGCATCAGGGCCTCACACAGGTGTGCTGAGTGTTGCACATGGAATATATGCACCCGCACACTCTTGCTAGATCATGCCCTTAATTTGTGTAGCAGAAATGCATTAATTTCCTGCCTGGTTCCTCCTCACAACCACAGTTGAGGATGCTCAATTTTCTCTTCGCCTTGCGTAAACTTCCATCTGTATTGAGACAAGATACACTCTTGCACTGAGAGGTGAGTAAGTACTGAGTGTCGGTGTGATAATATGTTAGCAGTTGCAGTGCTTTTGACCATAAGTGTACATAGATTCACTAATTCAAGTAGAATTTTGCAGGGATTATAGCAACCTTTTTCTCTCCTACAGTAAAAAGTATCTAAGCATTCAAAGCCCGTCTAGAACATGTCACTTTGGGAAATCAGAGAACTTGGGGTGTTTACATTACTCCTTGTTTAGGAGTTGACTACCTATGGGTGAAATTGATTTAGAAATAATAGTCTCAGTAGCAAATGTGGGGAGTTAGATTATGTGACTAAGTTGTACGATCTTTTATAACCATCTAGCGAAAAAACTCTCATGATACCTCAACTATTGAGGCAGTTCAGAGGCATTTTTTAAACCTGCCCCTTTTTTTGAGGTTTGATTTTTTTTAAATACCTGCAGCTAATTTAATGTCATAAATATTTATTTTTTTATATGTTAAAAATGGACTCCTGAGTGCAACATTAAAAGTGCTAATAGAACTTCTGCTGCAAATTTATCAAGTGGGTTGGATCTCAGATACACTGGAGCTTTGAGATGGCATATCTCCAAGTTCACAATATATTTCTTTCTGTCTCAAGGATGATCCCCGCTTTAAATTACTCATGCTCTGTTGTACAGACATGTTAACAGTTGAGTTGCACAAGAACAACAGAAAGTTTGAGATTTTAGATCATTTGCCAGCTGAGATTCCAGTGAGAAAGTAATCCAGTGCATTATCATTGCTACTTTATTAGACCAACGCCCACACGCCCCACCCCAGGTGAGGATTACAGTCTGCTTGAGACTGTGAATATAGAAAGATGGTTCCAGACGTTGGGTTTATGAGTTTAATGTACTACACAGAGAGTACAGAAAAGGAAATACTATCATCAGTATTCACTGATGGGTAATCACTCTAGGAAGAGATCCTGTTTCAGGTTGGTATTAAGTGTTTAGCTGTGTTTACCACATTTACCTATTGGTTTACGTGGTGTTTACACGTAGTACTGCAAAAACATGACTTGTCCAAGGTCTGGCAAGAGGTCTCTGACAGAGCTGGGAACTAGAGTGTCATCAGTCACTATCCAGTAACTATCCAGTATTTCTGTTGCAGAAACCCAGTAGTGATGGATATTATTTTACCCGCAACTTAATGATGGCAAACTGGAGTCAGACTAAACCCTTCCTCTGAAAAGGTGTGCATCCCTTGAGGAAAAGAGATTATCCATGTGTTATTGATACTGGCATGTTTATGGCACACTGTAGAGCGTTTCTCGTACTGTTCAGTTAAGCTCATCGGTATGTGCACACAGCAAATTCATTGCAATGCAGTCTTTATTAAGCACTATAATGCTGTTGTTTGATTTTTTTTAAATTCCTTTTGTGATCAGGATGGTTTGGAGTAAGCAAAACAAAAGAAAAAATGCACAGAAAGAAAAAAGAAAGAATTGTGCACTGGGTAGTAAAATTATTGAGCTCTATTTGCCGAACATATTGCTTCCCTTCAGAGAAATTTGTTTCCCCAAAGAACCAGGAGGAAAATGTGCTTCCTGGTTTTATTTTCTTTAGTGTTTCTGTGATGGTATTTTAGTGATTGGATTTTTTTTTCCAGTTTACACCTGTTTGTCTGCACGATTGAAAGATATTCTGTATGTATCACCTCTTTCATTAATCTTATATTACCAGAAGAGCACTAGGGCTCACATATCAGCACTGACAGGACAAGAACATGTTATATTCCTCTATGGCATCATCTGTAGTAGCAAAGCCAAAGTGGAGAGTAATAGTAAAGGATACTGACTTTGGGTTTAGAGACTCCAGTTTGACCTTTATGAGTTCTTCTCTTCCAGAGTGCCAGGAGTATCACAAAACTTCAGTTTAACAGCTTGCTGGGCACAACGGCCAGGCCTTTTGTCCCTAGACATTGCCAATGAGTAACTGAGATGTTAGTCAACATACTGTCTTAAGGCACATACGCATTACCCCCTTCTCTCATTTCTCTGAAATCTGTTGATCTTGTTTAAAGCCAAATGATGTATCCTGACGCATGAAGTACACTCTGCCCTGTCTGCATATTCTCTCTTGCCTGAGGCAGGAGGGTGGAGTGTTTTTATGTGCCTAACCACTAACTGGTGCAGAAATTTTTAAAATCCTACCCACTTCAGCATGGGCCTAGGGCTGTGTTTTTGCTGGCTGCAATTCACTCCTCAGAAAAATGTTCTGACTTGCTTATAGCCATGTAAATATATCAAGGGAAGGGCTTTATAGACCATATTCCTGGAGTAAAACCAGTTTGCAACAACAAAACCTGTCCTTGGGAGATAGATTCTGTTCTCATACTGGTGCAAATGTCCAGTAATTACAGTGAAGTCACTAGAATGACATCAGCATGAAGCTAAAGCAAAAGTAAAATTTTGCTGCCTTTTCTGTTTCCCATCTGGGGCTTACTTAGACTATCCCTTATTTTTTACTTCAAATTTCAAGGTACCTGTCTTAAAAACTGTCATAATTTATGTAGCTGAGAGGCACTGCAATTTGCCATTACAAAAGATAATGTAAGAGCCAGCTGAGATGGGCTTCCTAGTTCTCGCTGGTGCATGTGCGAATAACCAAGTGGGTGAGGCACAGTGCTAATAAAAGGGAATGGCATAAGTCTGTCTCTTATTTTTGTGTCTGCTTGTGGGATTTTCTCTGACATAGTCATGCCAAAAATTACAGTTTGAAGTCTTTACGAGACTGTACCAGACAAAGGAAACAATAAACAGACCTTCAGTGTTCATGTCTTTTCTGGAGAACTGATTGATCATTATTTTAAGAAATTCAAGCCTTTTAAATCTAAGCCCTTGCCCAAACTAGTCCCTGGTACAGCTTTTGTCTTTGTGATGGTCTGAGCCTAATTTTGTGTTAAAGGTATTTGGATTGTAGTGGAGCTTGAAGAGTCATTTCATTTTCTCACATAATACAAAAGTTCATTTCATGCTGTATGCATGCAGCTCTTAGGTTGCTTGCATTTATCCGTGCTACTGAAATTGGTGAAGCTGAAAAAGTGGACGTGGTTTATTTGCTAGTGCAGACAAGCTAGTTTGAGGGCAGTTACCCATACTCTGTAGGCCTTGGGTGGACCCAGTGGATTAAACTGGGGTACCAAACAAGTCATCCAGTGAGCAGGTAAGCACAGATGGAGATGCACACCTTACCTTCTTCCTGGACTTCTGGGGGTTTCACTTTTGCTCTGAGTGTAGACATCGGTGAGTAGTGTCCATCATCACTTCAGCAGCATCACTGGTTATCGTTGTGTTTTAGAACAAATAACCATTCTACCGAGCACACCTCCTTCCCTACTGAACTGTAGCATCAGCAAGCAGGATCTACAAATAGACTTCCTCCCTGTTATTAAGAAACAATTAGGTCATTTACCTGAGGCTAAAGAAAGCCTTGTAAAGTACAAATTCAGAGGTCTTTTCCTAAGGATGAAATATGAATGTGGTGTTCATGGGAGTTTTCCATCTCTGGATACTGCTGACAATAAAGTCACGTCTAGAGGGCTGAGATTTCAATGTGGCTATGTTGTCAGGCACTGACCACGCTTATGTTGCAAACCAGGCTCACAGGTTAGTACACTCATGTGAGAGCTGGCTTAAAG
The DNA here is from genome assembly GCF_035582795.1 of Mycteria americana. Lineage (NCBI taxonomy): Eukaryota > Metazoa > Chordata > Aves > Ciconiiformes > Ciconiidae > Mycteria > Mycteria americana. The sequence goes on from NC_134370.1 coordinate 14,471,683, forward strand.
CTCTCTCCTGTTTTCCTGGTCATACAGTTAGTAACTTAAATAATGTTTTAAGTATGCATAATTGTTGTGATATGGGGGATATATCTGTGTATTACTCGTGCAAACAATCACCTGTCTAAGGACAGCTCCCTCAGGATTGTGAGGCAGGCAATTCACCAAGAATTGTGAACAGGTATGAAACTCTCACTTTTTAATACAAAGGTTGAAGCAAATTCCTTAAAAGTCAAAAGACATAAGGTACTCACAGACAATGGGAACTCAATAAATACTTGCTTATCACCCCTCCTCTCAGAATACTCAGCTATAGGGAAGGCAACAAGAATGTCTTCTGTGCCATTTGCTTTAGCAAGTAAAACACGCAGTGAAGCTTTTTGACTTCTCCTAGTTTCTTGAGTAAAATATACTGGTTATGCCAGTTACAGTTCATTTCAAAATGGATATTTCAGTGTTTGTGAGCTATATTGCTTTTGTTCCAATTATTTCCAAAGTAATTTCAGTGCACATTTTCTATTTACATTCATATCTGAAATAACTGTATTTTGAGTTCCTTTCTGTAAGTAGGCATACAGAAAGAGCTTTACTGATGAGTGTGTAATACTTTCTTACAGCCTCAATGGGTTGAAGTGATTATTCTTACGTTATTTTCACCACTGTTGTGTTGCTTTACTGCAGAGGGGCAGCTTAGCCCTTGTGACATTTGAAGTTGTTGAGAAAGTTCCTACTGAACTGAAGGGAAGCAGAACTGTGCTATCCTGATGGCAGTTAGTAGCAGTGTGGCATATGGAGTGAGCTAATAGTATGATTTCATGTGGTGCTGAGATACTGGAATTGCAGCTGACTGCATTAGCATAAGTGTTTCACACTGTGTTTAATGTGTGAGACGGCAACCAGACTCCCTCTCAACACATTAAGGAAACTGTATTTTGGGTGAAGAACATTTTTCTTAAATGGACTCCAGGAATGCTGAACTGACGCGAAGAGAAGAAAGAAAATTCTTTGGTGAGCCAGGTTAGCAAGTGCTACCCACTTTAACTGGGGACGTTTTCCCATCAGTAGCCCAAGTAGCTTTGAGGTTGTGTCCTGGCATCAGTGACCTCCATCACACATATCGATAGTCACTGAACAAGCTCTCTTTGTCATCAGCCTCTTTGATGACAGCTGTGCCATGCCATTTGAAGTAGCACTTCTGTAACTGGAAATCTCCCAGTACATTCACAGCTGAAAGACTTATTCTGGTTTTGATGTTTTAAAGTTTAGTGCATTTTTTCCTTGAGTTGCTTACAAGCGTTTTATGGGTAACATGCCAGAATAAGCTATTTCATCATTGTTAAATGCTTGGTGGTAACTCAACACATGGGTATGCATTGACAAGTTTTCTCTTGAAAGACTCCACAGGAGTTAGATCAGCAGATAGATCACCCTGGAATTTTAGGTAGCATATACCCTGCCTCTTCTTGAGTCTGTGAAACCAGGGATGACTAACCTTAAAACTGTCCACACTGATGTCTGGATAGGAAGTCCTATGTGGGATTCATTTTTCTAGGATCAGCAGTGCATGTATGGGTGCACCCTAGTTAATCATGTGTGATACATGGGTATAAAGAGTAATCAAGAATATCATCATCTATCCCATGCAGTTTATTTTGTTTGGTGGCATCTTTTCCATTCCAGGAAGGAATTCTAGGTCAGAATTTTTTTCCTTAAAGCAGAATCCTCACTTTTAAAATCAAGCCTAGAAGCTGTTAAACTACCACTGGTCTAACACTTCCTTATCCTAAGCTTTTCTCTCAAACCTAGAGGGACATGCTTTCTCACAAATATCACTATCATGCAGGAGCTACTACTACTTTGCATTACCAGTTAGTGTGCCTAGCTGTAACTGCTGATTTTCTAAAGATGTGTTTAAAAAAAAAAAAAGGAGGACAATAGGCGGAGATTGGGAATGGCAAAAAGGAGGATCTCTTCTCCAGACAGAATGTTTGTGCCAGTACCTGTTACTGGGAGGTCTTGGTGTTTTGCCTTCTCAAGGAGTTTCAGGTTCCACTTAGAACAAATAAATAGCTCTCCTCACCAATCTCCAGCTTCTCAGGTACACCATGGGTACATCTGGCAGGTGAGATGTACACATATGTCTCAAAAGCTAACACTGGCAAGATGCTGAAAGTTGATGCTGGCCTGCAACATCAGAGTCACTGCATAGCACTGCTGGGAAAACTGCAAATGAAGATGCTGCCCTTAGTGCTTAGTGCTACAGACAGTGTCCCTCAGTTCTGCCAGTCTCATTATTCCAGATGTAGTATGGATTTTTAATGGTCAAGCCTGCAGTCTAATTTTGACACTGGTCAACCAACCTGAGGTACAGGTCTTTGGAGAGTCCACCAGGCAGTGGAGAAGTTGAGAGGGCCTCAAGAAGCTAAAGAATTCATACGTTTTCCTTTTATCATGAACCTGAGTCCACTGAAGATACATGGCCATGCATATTGCCAAATTTCAGAAGCAGGCCAGAGTGGTGAAGTCATTCTGTGATGCACTCTTAATACTTGGGTGTGTCACCAGGAGCATAGGAGCAATACCATTGAGGAAGAACAAAATAGTAAGGATGTGGCTTATATATGTCTTACACAGAAATATTTACTTTTCCTTTTCTAAGTAAACCTATGTGCAAGAACCATCCACACAGATACAATGGAGAAGTTGCAATGACTCAAAATGTGGAGGATCAAACCCCACACCCTGAAGTCGCCGTGATAAACTCTATTGCTGCTATTAATTATTGCTGCACTTATTTTTGAAACAGCAAAACTACATGGGCCAATTTCATCTTTAGCTTAGCTGATTTCATGGGAATTGATGATTTTATACCAACAACTAATTTCATTTAATTAATTTGCAAGAATTTTTTTCATCTGCATAATTTGGGTAGAAGAAAGGTTAGGAAAAGTGGGATAAGATTAAATGCTCCTCAGGTGCTTTCTTTGTGGGAAGCAGCTAAGTGGGAGATGCAGACTTCTTCAGTGTTTTGGCCTGTTAAAGCCATTACTAGAATGAATGCAACTGCAATCTGAGATTCCCTTTACATTTATGCCCCACAGATGCAGCCATGTTTGAACTGATGCTGTGATTAAACTGTGACTTAATGTTCATCATCTCAGGTGGAGGAATCCCAAGAGGTGGTCACCAAATCAGGAAGCTCTTTCATGAAGAGATGGATATGTGTTCAAATCAGAGCATCTTTAGAATACATTCCACAAATGAATGTTGACTGTGTTTTCCCACTGATGTTTTAAAAATGCAGATCCTAGGTAGAGTATTAAAAAATGCGTTGAAGGGACACTCTTAGCATATTCTTTCTAATTCTTTAAAATACTGTTCACAGTCATCCCTGAAAGTTCCTGAATACTTGACACAGAAATATTCTGTGAATATTTCAGATGCCCATGAGTACATAACAAACAATTCTCTAGTATTTGATTATATGCTTGCTTATTGCTAAGTTGTTTATATGTTGGGAGCTGTACATCCCGATTTTTTATTGTACACTTACTTGTATTGCTTCTGGATGCTGGTCTTTTTTCAGTAGTTTGTTGTTGTTCAGTTGTGCAGACACTGCGCAATTGTTTTAGGAAAAGCTGAAGGATTCCACTGACACTGCAAATAGCCGCAATAAAGTAAAGAGAACAGAAGTCGGAGCATGTAATTCTTAATAGCCCCTCTAACACCAACCCAACTATAGTTCACTGCCCTCCCTCCTGTGAGCTGATTGCTCTTGACTCTGGCAGTTGCTTAGTCTCTGTTTCCATTCCGTCTTCTTCCCACTTGGTCTCTGTCTTCCTAAGTTTTCATTATAATGTTTTATGTGCATGTATTGGCTTGTTGATTTCTTTATGTTTTGCTTGGTTGCATACACTCGGCATGCACTAGCTCCCACAGATGCTATTCTGTCTGCCACATTTTGTGTACTCAAATGAAGGGGATCGAACCTCTTTGTTGATGAGGATGGGGATATATGTGTGTATCAATGTCTCAGTAAGCATTAGGTATTGGACATGGCTGTTTATTGGCAAAACAATTTGCTTCTAGGCATATTAAGAACAGCAGTTTCCAATACACACTGTTCATGCCTGCACTGTTAAGGAAATACCTTATGAAACTGTAAGTTAAACACTGCCTGCTGGTCAGGTAGATGAGGTTCACAACAATTCGGCCCTGGTTGTCCTTCACCAGCAAAATATGGTAGTTTTTACCTGCAGTTACAAGTTTAAAGACATTTGCAAAACTGCCAGATTGTTATTATCAAAACAGTAATTAACTGAAGTGTTATGCAATTAAACTAGACCAGGGTGCTTTTGACAGCCTTGGGCAATGCTAGGAATGAAGTCCCTAGTTCAGCACAGTACTTAAATATGCATGTAGCTTTAAGCATGTGGGTAGTCCCCATGAAGGCTAGGGGTAGTTCTCAGTGATCAGAGGTCTAGGAAACTCAGTGTCTGAGGAAAGCTGCGGGAACATGAAAAGCTTAGTCTGCTGTTGAAAACCCTAATGACATATATGACAACAGCATTCAAATACATAAAAGGTGGTGGCAAGAAAGGAGATAAGTTAACACTGAGAATGGAAGAGAGGAAGTGATCCTCAGTGAAGCAGGAGATACCTGTTTTGGAACTTCCAGATATTTTCTAACAGCAAGTATGGTGCGATATGGACCAGATCACCTTGGGAGGCTCTGAAACATCATGGAAATTTTTAAAAGTCTTTTAAAGAAAAATCTATCAAGAATAGTTAAGGTGGAGCCAGGTCTTGAGACAGACAGATGGACAAGATATCTAACTGAAGGATTTTTCAGCCTTTATTTTCTACAGTTGTATAATTTTATGTGCTTAAAATTACACATGTACATCAAAATAAATGTATAAAGACTCTCACAGAGTTCTTCTTTATAGGTTTAGGCAAATGTTATTCTGTCAGAAGGGGGAGCAGTGGATCAGTGTTCTTACTGGGCTCCCTGTCAGTACCTCATCTTTCCAAAAAACTGGATTCAGTGAACTCAATGTACTGAACTCCAAAAAATATGCACGCTTGCTAGTGAGGGTTCTTCACTTCAGATCACCACCTATACTGTGTTTTATCCATTATTTTTATCTTGCCATCGTACCTACCAGAACAATTTTCTTAATACAGATTTTTAATGGGGGGGGTGTAAATATTTTGTTCTGAACTCTTTAATTTATGCTGGAAACTAAAAACATCTTTAGGTGTCGTGGTTACAAAGCCTTCAGCTGACAACTTTAATCATGGATGTTATTAAAGTAGAATCCAAAGAGCAGTTCCTTTGCAGGCACTGGGTAAGGAAGGCAGCCACCATAACATGCATCTGGCAACCCTGTGATAACAATAAATATACCCAGAAAGGTCCATGCCAGCAGGAACATCTGAAATACATAATACATGGAGTGAGGATGAGCCCAAGATGCCTTTATTTTAATAAGAGAAGGCTGTGTGTTATCACAGGTCTCACAAGCTGAACTTCTGATGGAAGCAAATTAATGAGAATCTGAATCACTGTCAAATGAAAAGTTTGAATAACAACTAAGTTTCCAGCCAGTCATCTTGCTGAGAAGAAGTGACACACAACAGACCTGGCTTTTGAGAAAGGCAATACTTTTGTGCTTTGGATAAGAAACAGGATTTTTCAAGCAGAGACATGAAAGTAGAGATGGGCACAGTCAGAAGGTTCAGAGCCAAGTCAGAAAACTGCCAGAAACTGGAAGCAGAGGCGCCTTAAATAGCTTGGATCCAGGTTTTGAGTGTTCACTTGCAAATGTCTTACTCAGAACTATTTAAAAAATAATCTGCTAGTCTGAAGTCAGTGTTCAAGCCCTGGTATAAGCAAGGCACTGAAAATAAAAGCTTCCTTTTCCCCCAGGGTTCTGCCCTACCAGCTGAGCAGCTGGAGTGCAGCGTACTTGCCATCATGCCACCATTTCTCCTTTTACTACTGCTCATTATCTTTCTCTGAATATTCCTTGTTTATATCTTTGTTGTTTTACTCATTGCAACCGAAATTGTACTACTCACTTTTTGCAAAAATGGTGAGCTATTCCAGGAGAAACTCCATTGTGCAAGGCAGTGTGACGCCAGCCAGCTTAGGATCATCTTTTCTTGGATTTCCTTAGGATCATCTTTTCCAACCATCAGGAGAAATGTGTGAAAGAAGTCAGAAGTTAAAATGAAGAAGCTTTCCTGCCTAGCTCCATAGAAATATGAGTCCTGCTGAAAATAAAAACTTCCCAGTCAGCTCTGGCATATTGGAGAGCTGGCCCTACAGCTGTCACCTTAACATTGTCATTTGATTGTAACAATGAGTTACAGATCAAGTAGATGAATTGTGATAGATGCGGCAACTTGGGACATCCGGGTTCTTACTGTGCATGAACTAACTGTAAGACTGTCATGCATGAAAGAGCTGCATAATTTCTATAGAAATTATTAGTACTATTTTTACTACTACTACACCAATAAACATGGGTAGATATTCCACAGACTGCATTGTACCTCTGTGTTCTTATGAAGCAGAAATAAATAATATCAAAGGACCACAGATCTGCACTGATCTGTTCTGTTCTCTTCGGGGTCACAAATCTTCTCTTTGTTTATCCTTCAACAGTTTTTGGTTGGAATTAGCATATCACTTGCGGTTTTGTATGGCAAAGGTGTGTCTGGCTACAGATTTGCTTGCAGAAGCATAATCTCTAATGAAACATGAGAAACTTGGAGACGTGTGAGGGAATGGGAGCATAAAGAAAATAACCATGAATGGTGCTGAATACTGCTTTTAACCGACATAAGAAGAAAGCTGCAAACTAAAAGATGTTCTAGATTAAAGAACAGTGAGGGATCATAAAACAGATTGAAACACACTTGTTAATGAGCTGCCAGCTGTGACTTTTGACTTCTATAATATTGCTCACATATTTATTGTCATTCTAACTATTGATAAATGGTGTATCTCGAACTACTCATAACTCCAGCCACAGTTTCCAGCTTTTATGTATGTCTGTTCATAATTAACTTAGAGTCAAGGCAAAAAAGAATGTGCAGGGACTGGCTTATTTTAACCCTTATATCTGTTTTTTCCGAAAGGTTTCTGAAGAGAAATGTTGAGTCTATGTTGTGACTGTTCTTTGTGTGTCTGGTCTGTCGTTCTGTCTCTGTGGGAACGTTTGTATGGCCAGGAAGTCTGTGCCAGGGTGTCAGATGTAGATGTGAAACTTGATCAAGATTACTGAAGTGCTGGTATATCAAAATAGAAGGAAGTCTGCAAATGCTATAATTAATTTCAACACAACAAGATACAGATGAAAGGCACTGTGAAAGAGATAAATAATGAGTATTTATGGTCATTTTCAATGACCAGGTTGAACAAAGAAAGACCACTATGCTTTCTGCAAACGTGATATAAAGGTGTCTTTTTGTAAACAATGAGTTCACCCTGAAAGTCAAGATAAAAGTATGTTCTAGACAAAGATATCTATAACTTCCCTATAGAAAGAGATCTTAGCAGACTCTGACTCAGCTTCAGATCTGCTGAACAGTATGACTCCTTTAATGCCTGGTTTTGATGTGTTCTTGTGGAGTCAAGGGTTCCTTATCATGCTGTGCTATGGCATTTGTAGTTCTTATTACTCAGATAGTTTAAAACTTGTTGACTTTGGTTGTTCTAGACAGTGCATCTATCATTATCTTTGTTGAAGGATTGAAAGTCTGATATGTAATCATTCAGTCCATCCACGTTATTCAATTTCCTGAGAAACTGGTTGATGAATTTGAAATGGCTTAATATTTTCATCATATGGATTAAAGACATAATTAGGAGGAGAAAGATACTGTACTGGTACACAAGTGTCCTGGTTTCAGCTGAGATAGAGTTAATTTTCTTTATAGTGGCTGGTATGGGGCTATGTTTTGGATTTGTGCTGAAAACAGTGTTGATAATACAGAGATGTTTTAGTTGTTGCTGCACTGGTCAAGGACTTTTCAGCTTCCCGTGCTCCTCCAGGTGCAGAAGAAGTTGGGAGGGGGCACAGCCAGGACAGTTGATCCAAACTGACCAAAGGGCTATTCCATACCACATGACGTCATGCTCAGTATATAAACTGGGGAAGAAGAAGGAAGGGGGGACATTTGGAGTGATGGCGTTTGTCTTCCCAAGTAACCGTTACACATGATGGAGCCCTGCTTTCCTGGAGATGGCTGAACACCTGCCTGCCCATGGGAAGTAGTGAATTAATTCCTTGCTTTGCTTTGCTTGCGTGCATGGCTTTTGCTTTACCTATTAAACTGTCTTTATCTCAACCCTCGAGTTTTCTCACTTTTGCTCTTCCGATTCTCTCCCCCATCCCACCGGGGGGGAGTGAGCGAGCGGCTGCGTGGTGCTTAGCTGCTGGCTGGGGCTAAACCATGACAACAAGTGATTTAGAACTTGTGACCAAATCCATCACAGCCTAATTTGATATCTTCCACCATGAGCCTCCCATCCCTCTGTTGAGGACAAATGCATTTGCCCTGCTTTCAGATCTGTAAATCAAAGCTTCTGTGGATGCAGTATTGAAATTGGGGTATGAGCTTCTGGGTTGTGTCACTTTAAAGAACTTTGGTCAGAGTTCTGTTTTTATTCAAGGTGCAATAAAAATGAAGTATTTTTCTTACCCTCTCACATATTCTCCCTGCATCCTTGCCATAGGCACTGCGTGCAGTATAGAATATAGCAGCTTTGGACTTTATAACCTCTTTGCTTGCCAAAAACAGCATTTAAAAAAAAAAAGTCTTTGGAACTGTTGTATCAGTCTTTTGTCCTGGACTCAGCTTTTTATTCATTCTATAAACTACATACTTCTTATTTGCAATAATCCAATTCTTCATTTTATCAGTATTTACTGAGCTGGAGATTGGGGGGGGGCATAATTTAGAAAAGGTGTACATAGTAGCCTACAAAACACATATTTAAATTGATACTGTAACCAATATAATAGCTGACATTTACTGTAACCAATATAATAGCTGACATTTCTGGATAAATTAATATTACTTCTGTCATGAATAAATGCTTATCAGAACAGGTGTTATGCACAACTTACCCCCTCAGTATAGATCTGATGGTGCATTTGCTTGCCTCAAGGGAGGAATGTGCTTCCAGCAGAACTCAGTAAGGATGGTGATCTTTTTTGTGGAAAAAATAGTAAGGAAAGCTAAAAATCTTAGCACTTGTAAATTAAAGCTTCAGGTATTAAATCTAGGAGTAGAAACAATGCACTGTAAGTTAAATGAGCAGTTCCATTTTGTAAATAAAGAGTAGCTCAAGACATAGTTGAAGTGAATAGACCAGGGAAAGGTACTAAATTTGAAAAACTCTGATACAACAGCTCACAAAACTCTGCTGCCAGTCACATGTATTGAAATAACACCTTCCCTCCTATGACCACAAAACTTAGGAATTAATAAATTTCCATAGCTCCTTGCTAAAAAGAGAAGACAAGGAAAATTTGTGAAAGGCATAGAAAGAGAGTTAATATCTCTGTCTTGAAGAGGATACTTAGCAGTTCTTGAAGAAGGGAAGAGAGAAAAAAATGATGGAGGCATAATTTCAGTAATGTAGGAGAATGTTTCCAAAGAAGAGACAGCTCTGTAGAAGTGTTACTAGCTCTCGATGAGATTAACTCATTCTTTACTTCAGTAATTTTTGCAGTGTGAGAGAGAAGGGTTTGCAAGGCAGTCTCCAATTTCAGTACTGGGAACATGTACGAAGCTTCCAGCTGCCACGTGAGGTGCGTTCTGGAGAGTGATTTTACCAACAGTCTCGTGTCCCATCTTGTGCTTGCAGTCCTGCAGGAGATGAGCAGTCTTCTAGCCATGTATATCGGATAATAATATTTTATGCCTCTGGAATGTATCCTCTAATAAAGGAGTGCCATTTAAATTGGGGCTTTGCAAGCCTGCACATGGCAGGAGAGGCTGTGTGCCCCAGGAAAAGCAGGTGCAGCATGACAGCAGCCAGGAAGAAGGATTCAAGCCTTTCTGGGGACCAGTTCAGCAAATAAATAAAGTAGATATAGGAATAAAAACAGTTTCACACGCCCTCTTGCCACAAGCAGTTATAGCAAGTGGTATGATGTCACTTTCAGAACCACTATAAAACCCAGATTGCTCCTTTATAGCACATGGTGTTAATCCAGATCTAAACAAATGCAACAGAAACAAGCACAATCCAGCTTTACACTAATGGAAACCAGTCTCTTGATTTAAAACTCTTTTTCAATACTCACATAAGCATATATTCGGAAATTGATTTATGGTTGTGAAGCACCCAGGAGAACAAAAAGCTGGTATAAACTAAATGCCCATCCTCGATAATAACATGGATCTTTACTGTGATAAATGCCGATCCATGACAAATCCCTAATGATCAGTGGCAATAAACAGGGCTCACAACAGAGCAGGTTCCCTTGGAGGGAACGCCTTAGTAGCCCAGCAGGGATTTTTCATTCTGTTGTTTACTTTGGCAGTGAAAAGTAAGCACCACCCTGAAATGCTTGAGAGCCTAATCACAGGAAGTACCTTCCTAGTGAAGAAGGAGAAGGATTGTGTTGCTGTATAAGGTGGCAGGGACCATCTCTGGAACGGAAATCTTGTAGAATTCTGTAGTCTTCCATTCAAAGTCTGACTCAGGAAATTTGTGGAATGGCCTCAGTCTTCATCATGCATGGGCCCGGGGGATAGTCAGAACTTCCCAGGATATACAGAGCACAGCTGTTCTAACATGTTTGTACAAAATCAGTTTTTTTTCTCCTCAGAAACATTGCTACCTAAACTTGACAATTCCCCCAGAAATCTTATTATTTTAAAGGAAACATTTTCTGAAAGCCTCTTCAGCCCAGGACAGACTGTCTGATCACAGAGCTAGAGAGAACAATGTGAAAACCACAGATTTAAGTCACTGTACAGGTGTTTGCATATTCCAAGTGAATATATTCACCACTGGGCTGGCCTTCTCTTGCTTCTCCACAAAATCAAAATGCCTTGATTTCATTTTGACACAGATTTCAAACTAAGGGGAGACTCTTACCCCATCAGTATTAATGTAGTGCCAGACAGTATCTGCTACCTCGCTTGATCTCAGGATAGTTCAAATATATAGATAGAAACTCAGAGAGGTGAGTTACTACTCTTGAATCTTAGCTATGTAAACCTGGCAGAACTGAGTCAAAAATCAGGCCTCATGATTGTACATGAAATGTGTGTTTTTAAAATGTTTTTATTTGTCTGTTAAAGCAGTGGAAATATGGATATAAAAGCTTTGTGCTTTCACCCCCCCTTTAGAGTGATAAGAGTGTAAAGAGTGATCCCAGAAAAATGTTATGTGGGAACAATGTCCAAGTTTATCACCATTCAGATCTGGAAAATCAGCTGTCTTATGCTTATCTTATAATTTCTGGGTTTAGATTGTACCAGCCTCATTTAGCTGTGACTTTCTTCAAGTTCTGCCTAGAACCAGACTACAGCTTGAAAAAGTTAGCAAAGAGGATTCACAAATGGGATCTGTTTAAGCAAACATTTTTGGAAGAAATGCATGGTTTTATTTGTTTAATTCTTAGTGGGAGGGATTTTCATTTTAAATTATAAAAATAAAAAAGAAATGTTCAAAAAATGTTTTAAAACCATTTACTTTCGGGAAACCTGTGTTCCCAGTGATTCCTCTTACTGCCCTGGAAGAAAAAGAGGAAAGGAACAAAAAGAAATTTTCCACTTTTTGACATTTTCAAACTCTGTTGGAAACAAAAATATTTTTTTCTTGTAAATTTTTCTATAAAAGTGGTGTGAAAAACAAAATCGATGGAGAATTTTCAGTGAGCTAATGATTTTGTGCCATCATTTATTTCCTCTGTTGTAAACAATGGAGAGATTATTCTGGCTGTGGATCTGTCTTTTCCCCTTCTCCTAACTGCCATATGCTCTTGAGGAAAAACCCAACCCTCTTCAGGCCACACAAAATCTGCAATAATGTTGCTGGAGTACAAAACGAGGTTTGGCCCATTGTATTCAATGTCCTTTTGTTTTCTAATTGAAACTTACAACAAAGGCAGTTTCATGATCAACATAGACGTGTGCACAGACATGCCAACAAATGCAGACATGCCATCCAGGGACTGCAAAAAGCCTATTGTGTGCAAACATAAAACCTGAAAAGCTCAAAACCTTGATTTGGCTTTTTTTTTTTTTTTTTAAATGCTTTTATGTTTCCTAAAGTGGCAGACTGGCATGCCATAGAGATGCAGCACAGTAAAGATCTGTGTTAATAAAATAAACTGAGTTTGAATCATCATTTACTTTCTACCCTGAATCCAAAATCACTAGGTACTTTCCATGTGCTAGGAAGGATCCCTGCAGAAGGGATCAAACCATACATAGTATATACATTGTTGTGCTGCATGTTCTGTGCTTTTAAGATGTTTTCTCTGATCTGATACAATAGTTTCCAGCCTTTTTCAACTTGCAGACTTCTAAAGATTTTTAAAGGGAGCGGAAAATCCCTCTATTGTAGACTAAAATAATTTGGCAATATGCTTCTTTTACTTACCACAGGTTCCTCAGAAAATCTGTGGTTGCAAATGGTGGGTGAAATGTACTTTATCCACAATGGGCCCAAATTGTCAGGTTACAAAACAGAAAAATGAACATATTGAATACACATTTAAAATCTCCTTATACCTAAATTCTTTTTTTCCCTGGGTGATCATTTGCTAAATGGCCTAGCATTCAAAAGTGAGCCACCTCACTTTTGAGCCATTTGAGCCAAGAAGTGAGCCATTCAAAAATGGCCACCTCAAAAGTGAGTATAAACCTGCCACATCCATCAAGTTATTGACTTTTGCTTCATGTACTTGGTTTTGTCTTGGTTTAGGAAACCAGCAGTTTGAGTTCATTGTGTCAACACAGCATATAGGATAAGCCAAGTTCTGGAGAACATACACTGCAAAATCCCTTGCATATTGGTTAGAAAACCTTCTAGGGATGGCTGCTAGGCCTTTTGGGGTATGTGAAAACTAGTGACACCTGCTTATATTTAACTATGCATGCTAGATAATCTGGACTGCATGAGCAAAGGAGTGCTCACCACTGCTGATGCTCTGGGCCTGCCCCCAAGCTTCTCAGGCTAATGCTCTCTCTTAGCACAAGCTTGTGTGTAAACAATGTGGATAATGAGGAAATTATTATGAAAGCAAAGTTAGGTCTTGACAATATAGATATGGATAGAGAGCTTGGGGATGGGATACAGAAGATGTACCACAAACAGTATAGACTCAGTTGCAGTTCAGCTGTCCCTGCAGCAACAGTTCTTGTGCTTTCTTCACTTACTGCCCCTGCAGTGATCCCCAGTGCTTGGCCAGGTTCCTTGGGCTGGGTATGAGCTATGGGCTTTATGCACAATCTTGTGTTTAATTTTATTCTCTGTGCCCAGGTACTTTCAGGAGATGTTCTTGCACTATGTACAAACTCACCTGGGTGACAGAGCATCAGTGGCACTTCTGTTCCTAAAGTCTCCTGAAAGTCCTCTCTGGGCTGTGAAGTAATCCTTGATCCAAAAATGACCCTTTGAAACTTAGCAGGGAAGAGGACTTGCAGGGCAGGAATGTATAGAGCTGGAGAAGGGCAGAGCAAAAGAAAACTGCTCTCAGAGACCCTTCAGTCACCCTCTCATGCATTTCCTGTACTGCTAAAGAGAATCTCTCTCTCTGTATAGGAGGCAAGCTGCTGCAAGCTGTAGTTGAGCCTGGCAGAGATTTTCTATCAGGATTTTATTGCCAATGTGTGTTTTGAATTTTCTGTCAAGATGGCAGACAGAAATCAGGCTTATTTGCCAACACTCATTTTCTGAGGCAGATCTGCAAGTTAAGTGTTGTCTCCAGCTTTTGTCCTGTATGCACTGTTGCACTGCAGTCTCCCTGTGTTGCTTTTTGTAATGGTGCTTAAACTTGCAGGCTTTGGACTGGCAGCAGGTAGAACTGGTTGAATTGTTTGTTTGAAATACTAATTGCTTGGAATTTCAACCATGGATATGGCTGGTGAGCAATTCACAAATCAAATCTTGTTTTCTTTGGGGCTGCCAGAAAGGCTTTTTTTGCATGCTGCCAGTTCTTTGTAAACAGTTTGCTTTGACTTTTCTCCATTATTTATATTGGCAGCACCACAGCCAGGTCATCTGGCACTGGTTGTGTCCGTTTGCTGCCTGGCTGACTGAAACATTTGATGTGTGAGGTTAGCAAATAGTGCATTTTCCGGTGCATATTTTTTGTTTAAAAGATACTGGTGCTAAAACTGTTTTATGGGTTCACCAGTGGGCTTGCAAACAGTCAGTAGTTTTCTAAAAACTAGGGGATAGGAAATTATTTGATCCTGTGAATCAAACTTTGCATTCTCTCAAATAAAATACTCAAGGACTTGTCTTTGACCAAGCAGATTGTGCAGTGGGCTGATTGTAAGTAACTAGTGGCATCAAACAACAGACTCAGTCCGGCTCATAGCTCTGCTGCTGTATGCAGCATGGGTTGCATGCAACTCTTACCTAGAGGATAAAGTGAAAGGGATTATTCATCATGCCAGCACTGGGAAGGAGAGGAGTCTTATGGATAAAGGTTACTTAGTTTAAACTCCCATCGATACCCCTCAGCACGGCAGTGATCAGGACCATCTGCTTCACAGCTGTGTTCCCTGGCAGATGCTGTGGTTTGCTGGACAGCTGGGGTAGCTCCCTAATTGCCACGGGTGAGGGAGGAGGGGGGGATGAGGGAGGAAGGCGGGGGGGGGGGGAGGGAGAGGGAGGGGGGAGAGAGAGACATGACAGCAGGTCACCTTTGCAAACAGGTCTGTTAACATCCCAGCCTTGATGCCATTAGAGGTGAGTCTGATGTGGGTGATAACTCCTGGCTCTGCCAGCCAACTCCTGCTGTACAGCCTGACCTGTACCAAGATGTAAAAGGTGCCCAAGCATCAATATGCATAAAAAGCTGCATGGAGAACAGGAGGACTTTAAGGGGTCGCACATGTGTTTTGTTTGGATCTGTCTGTCACCAAAGCTTACATTATCGGGAGCAGTCCCAGACACACAAGACAATGCACATGTCCATCCCCAGCCCTGGGACAGGGCTGCTTGGTAGTAACTATTAGGCAGTTGTATTGCAGAGCACCAAGATGGCATCGGGGTCCTAGTGTCTGTACAGGGCTTGTCTCTAGGCTTGTCTCCGAGCAGAGGTAGACAGCTGTCTACAGCTGCTGAAGAGTCCCACTCCTCCTGTCTAAATGGTAATAGTAAAAGCAGCAAGCCCAAGTCTTCAGCCACTTCCTCCCAGTCTCTGTCCCCCACCAGAACAGCCCAGACCCTCCTCTCTGGACCAGTGCAATTTGTCCTGCACTGTTAAGGATCAGTGTTTTATAATGCTCCATATGCATATATAGCTTTATTATAACTATTACTATTTATTATTTGCACTGTGATAAACCTTAGAAGCTGTAGCAAGCCTCCTGTTGCGTGGAATGCTATATAAAGCCAGAAGGAAAGAGGAAAGGCAGTCCTTTGCTGTACAGCTTTTATATTAATGAGTACAAACAGCCAAGACATCTTCTCTTGATCACTGAAGTCCCTTGGGACCTGGGAGGTTGAGTTAGCAATATTTTTTGCATCCTGACATTACTCACCTCCAGGCACCCCAAAAGCAATGATCAGTTCCCCACAAGGCTTTTATTCATGCCCGAGGTTACTCACAGTGAGTTTATCAACTGATGTGCAAACCATGGACTCAGGGCATTGAGTCAAGGGAGTGACTCAGGAGGCTCTGGTTGGTTCAGTAGCTGCCCAGCTCCATTCTGTAAAACCAAGGCACAGAGGGAACTGCAGTTGCTACCCAGAAATAGGTGTGGTTTCTTCTTCCCTGTGTGAACCATCTTTGTGTGGGCCTGCACTATTCCAATCAGCTTCTTGGCTGATTCACTAGCCGTGTAATTTATGTGTCAATTGAGACAGAATTATCAAACCAATGTACACCTTATCCTGTGCTCCACAGCTTCCTTTGAAGATGAAGATAACAAGTTATCATCACTTGGCTGTTTATAAACCATGAACACATCTTGAGCTGCTAGAGGACGGCCATGACAAAAACAGCTGGTTCAGCTTTGAGACTCTTTATCTTTGGGCTACCCTTGCAGAGTGAGAAGTGATTCAGATGTGCTGTAGCACAGCCCCCTTCCAGGTGCAGTGAATGTGCAGTGTAGAGTTCTGCCTCATCTTCTCAACTTTTTCAGTGCCAGCATCAGCTGCTGTAAACATTTGGAGCATCTTTCACCAGAGAAAATGGTGCTGTCTTCAACTATGATTTGATCTCTATAGCTGCCAGACTGAGGTATTGATTGAAAGCTCAAAGTCTGTGCAGCTTCTTCTTGTGCTGGGAACAGGGAAAGCAGCAAACTCTGCATCTGGTAGAACATTCCCAGGTACACCCAGCAGCAGTGTGACTCCGTATCTACAGACTTCACCTTCTACAAGCGAAATTGAGCAGGACAGATGGGGGAATGGGAGGGTGGTGATTGTTACCTCCAAGAGGAGCTGAAGCTGCCTCGCCTGCTCGAACCACCAGTCCACACACCACCACTGTTACTGCAGAAGTGGCAGCTGATGACCTGAAGCTAGGTCTGCTGCAGTTCATTGCACTGTGCCAGCTAGACACCTGATTTTCAGTGGCTCTGAGGCAATCACTGACTTCAGTAAAAGGTGAAGCAGCTCAGGACCTCTCTAAATTATGTCCTTGATGTTGACACTTGCCCATTAGGAACCTGAGTGAACTAATCAATGTGTTTCATCAGGTAGCATCCTCAACTTCATCTTCACCTAAATTTCCTCTTTTAAATGCAGAGTCAGTGGTTCTCAAGATGTGATTTATTTTCAGTTTCCTTTTAAGGCATCTCTATGTCATACCCCACCACCACCTTCTTTTTCTTTCCAGTAAGAAATTGGCAAAATGACTCATGAAGAGACGCTCCATGAACGTTTTGTTCTCAAGAAACTTTAAAAGAGTATCTTTGTCACTGACAACATTGCAGGGATTAAAATACTGTAATTTTCTTATTTTATAAAAATTGTGATGGCTACCTTTTGTTTATACATATATAAAGAAAACTGGTAGACAAAGGTAAAGGAGGGAGAAAATTCCTCCAGTCCTGAGAACATTATCTTAAAATGTGAGATCCCATCTCTTGCTCCAGTGAAGTCTGTGTGCCATTCCAGTGAGTCTCTCTCATACTGGTGGGTCTTACAGAGCTAGAATAGCCCAGTGCATTCAGTGCTGTCTTTTCTTAAACAACTTCTGTCTGTGAGCAGCCAGGGTGTCTCTGAAGCACGGAGCTGTGGATTGTGCTGGAAGCAGACGTAAAATGAGATGACCAAAGTGCACGTTTAAATTGCAGTTGATAATAAGAGGGACAGTAATGTGTAATGTTCAAAGAGCATGAAGTTCAAAAAGCTAAAGCCACTTTTATCCTTTTGGTCAAGGCTTAAGCCAAGTGCAGTTTGGCCAGGTCCCAGGCTGAGCTCTACAGCTCTTAATGACTTAATTACCACATGCAGCTTGTTTAGACAACTAAATGTCCTTTGATTAGTGTTCGGAGGGCAGAGTCATGGATGCTTTCTCCATGCAGGGAGGAAATTATGCTTCATAAATATCTGTCTGACTAAAGATAAGTATAAATACAAGTTCTGGGATTTAGGAGATGCATTGGTGAATTCTGAAGAAGTCTTGATCCCCATCAACAAGCATGGGGCGTAGCCTTTGGAGTAGCAAAGTAGTGCTGTATAGCAGTCATGTCCCTCCACACCTTTGGAATTTCCAGTATGGAACTTAAAAGAACAGAGTGCAATCTTGACAAGTACGCAGCTGCAATCCCTCAAAAGGTCTGTGCAAAAATACGCATGAAGCATCAAGTTCTTTCCCATTCAGTGGTACGAATCTGTCAAAATCTGTGTAGGGTGAGAGAAGTCAAGGTGAATTCTGATTCTTATAAGGAAGCACAGGACACCGAATGACACTGTCATGTTCAGTAGGAGGAAAAATCTTTACACAAGGTATAGTTAAGCTGTAAAAATCTTTACTGTAGGACACCGTACATACTAAAATGTTGTCCAGATTCAAAAACTAATTGTACAGATTAATGGAAAATATCCATCAAGGAATGATTGCAATGCTGCTGCTTTTGACTCAGGAGGTCTCCAGTGTACACCAGGAAAATATCTGCATATGCTTGTCCTGTTCACATAGTCTTCCCAGGGCTGTTAAAATGGGCGATGGTGGAAGACAGGGTCGTGAGCTAGATGGGAGTTTTGCTTTGACCCACCATGGCTGCTCTTCTGCTCCGGTTCCCATTCAGTGAGAGGTCTGTAAGGGATATACATGGAAGACATTTTGTTCCTTACCCAGTTTGGTGTATTTTTATTTATTAATAGTGCTGCCTTCTGAATAGAGCATAAATATCTGTGGGGTTGGCAAGGCAGTTCAGACCACTGACTTGAACAGTTTTCAGCCAGTTTTTAGTAGCTGGGAGTTTAGCTCCTTGTATTGCAAGCAGCAAAATATGCTTAGTTTGCAGCCAGCTTTGCAGAGACATCAGCAGGTGCTGTGCAACTTTGTAAGAAAATGCCAAAACAGATCTCAGATCATGTATCAGAAAGCACTGCCATAACAGTTCGTTTTCCCTGACATAAGCCTTCACATCTTTGTCTGGCTGGCATCTAAATAGTTAATCTACCTGAGCTAATAGGTAGGAGCATTTTTGCTTTCAATAAAGTTTGATTCCTGGAGGCAGATCTTTTTTTTCCAGTGTGTCAGATAATTAGAAGGGTAGGGTGAGGCAGGAAACCACGACACACCTTTGTTGGGACTTGTTTAAGAGCACAGGAATAGGAAAGCAGAAGAAGGGCGAGAATAAGACAGGTTAAATAAAGAAGATGTGAACATTTTTGGATGATCACTCAGATTCCACACACCTTTGGAAGGACACGATATAAAGTGTAGGTGGCAAATTTTGATAGAAAGGAACGGTTGAGGAGAAAAACAGATTTTCAGTTCAGTAACCAAAGCACTCCAGGTAAGTTACGTTACTAAAAAAAAAAGAGAAGAAAAAAGTATCCTGTATTTTCTCTCTTCCAGATTCCTTGCAAAACAAGGCTGTATTCTCAGGCAAAATAGAGGAGGTGTTATGTTTCTCTGGGGAATACAATGTTATGTTATGTTTCTGTGGGGAATACAATGTAAAAGTAAGATTGTGTAAGAGCTTGGTCATTTTGGTTTTGTGTTTGTCAGTGACTATATCTCTTTTCAAATGAGTATCAGGTGAAAGGCGTATACCTGCTGGGAGATAAGAAATGTGAAGCCAAGCTCTGAGTACATTTTTAATGCATTTTGTGAAAGTACTGTGCAAACAGATAAAGTTTAGCTGAATGTTCTCAGTTCCGTAAGGGTACCAGCATGGTGAAATGCAGATCATCTGTTAGCTGTTTTTAAAACTGAGCTGATCTGAAATGTGCTGGAGGAATAATGATTGTACATTGAAGCTTCAGATGGTGGGTACAGGGTGTAATATTAAGGAATTTATCTCTAGTCCTGAAAATGCCTGGAATTGCTTCTGAGTGAAGGTTTGTGTTGCCGTGGACAAGCTTTGCTTTGTCTCAGACAGGTGGGTTTATTTATCCACAGTAACTCATTGATTATGAACTTCGGGCCACATTTTTGTCACAGAAGATTAGGAGGCACTGTAAGGTGTTTTTGAAGCTTTGTCACAATGTCAGAAAAGTCTGACTTGAGAATCAGTTTGAATCCTTTCTGCAGCAGGTCTAGCAATTTGAACATAGTGGCATAAGGTTAAAGACCTGTCTTCTTTTCCTGTCTTTGGACTGACTTGTAGAGTGACTTCAGGGAGGTTGCTTGTCCTTCTGTGACTAGTTTCTGCATCTGTGAAATGGTGACAGCAGCACTTCCCTGTTCTGCAAACATTTTTTGTATAATACCAGATTGCTTGTCTCCCTTTCTGTGCCAGAGGTGAGAAGCTTGTGCAGGTCAGAATGGCCTTGCTTTGGCCTGTTTCTCTTTGGGTAGCACAATTAAGTAGGCACAGTGAGGACACATTTTTGAAAGGAAGGCACCTGGCAGTGCAAAGTGAAGTCCGGGCAGTGCTCCTGCTTGTGCTCTGGGAAATGAGCACATATTGGTGTCAAAGAAGCCAGGACAGGTTGTGGACAGAGCAGAATTTGGTTCCTTTGGCTTTGGTTGGGCATCCTGCTTCCCTGGCATTAGCACCATTTCAGTGAGTCTAAAAACTGAGCAGATTTGGAAGCATGATTTGGTTGATTTGATTCTGACTGTGTTGGTTTTGGTGGAATAACTGGAAAGGAACAGCTTTTAAAGCAGAATGAGAAGGTCAGATTCCTAGGCTGTGGGGTAAAAGAGAGATAAGGGGCCATTTTTGAACCAGTTCTATTAGTCCCAGGACAGTGGCACCTGAAAGGCTTGATTAGGAGGAAGGGGCACCCTAAGAGACATTTGATATGATGGGAGCCACGGCATTTGCTTTTAACAGTCAGTGACATGGTTCGGAGGCATCTACTGAGTCTCAGAGTATTCGTGATCAAAGGGTTCCACTGACATTAAATATTATTAATCTCAGCACCTGCTGGTGTCTCTTTCTCCTAATGGAGTGTCTCACAGCAAGAGCCTTATTAATGGAGGGAGGAGAGAGCTGAAAGGGTGTGCTTTCATGAAAGGTTGTGTGAGAGTGTAACAGCATTCTGACTTGAAAACTGGAAGGACATTGTGGAGGAATAAAAGAATCTGAAATGCGCCTGCTTTCATTTTTCCATTAAAATTTGTCTTTGTGGCTATTCCCCTCCCCTTTGAAAAATGTCTGTGATAAATTTTATTACCATTGCACACAATACCTAACTTCTAAACTAATAAGAGGGGTTTGAATGTCCCATCTCAGACTGGCTTAGCATCCTTGCCAGTGCGCTGCACCGCAGTCAAATGGAGGAGGGGGCACCCTGCAGTGTCAGGCTTATGTGGAAAGCACAGATCTAAGCATGCCTGGCAAAGCTGGGCAGCTATTACTGTCCTGCTTTTCAGTGCTATACAGAGAGGAAGCAGTGTGCACAAGCATGACAGTGCTAGACCTCTCCTGGTTCCTAGTGCCATTAAGGTCTGCAAGTTCCCTGTTTTTGTGGGTGCCACAAGCGCACTACAACCCCAAGCTTATGTTAAAGCAGCCATAGGGTTGCCCTGTCTTATGCTGCCTGCACTGTTTGAGAGTGATCCCACTTCACAAGTTCCTGCTTGTTGCTCAGTGATAATTGCAGGTGGCTTCTCTGATTCAACAGCGCTATTGCTTTGCCACCGACATAGCCCACAGCTATGCCTTTGTGAATCCAGATGGGAGCTGGTGAAATGAGTCAGTCCTGGCAGATAGTGGAAATCCAGCTCAGTCAGCCTGCTGGAGCCTGGGCTGGCTTTAGCATTCATGTGGTAAACACACATGCAACATAGATCAAAATGCACCATGTGCTGGGGCTGGGCTGTGGCATGTGTGGCTCCAAAGATGTGGTTTAACCTCCTGGTTTTTTTTTTTTTGATTGGTATCAGAGCAAGATATTCCCCTTTCTCAAGGGAAGGTAAAGATGCAGGGCATGCATTCACTCCATGGTGGTGCTGGCCTCTTCCAGCATCCATAACCAGCACTGTTCCCCAATAGCAGAAAGGAAGTGGAGTTCTGGGGCTACAAAGCAGTAGGAAAGCAGTTTCCAAATACAAAGCTGTGTTCCCTGCCAAAAACACTGGCAAAGCCAACAGTGCTGACATCTAGACAACAGCTTCCAGCATCTGTTTTTAGGGAAGAAGCTTGCAAGATGCTTCCACTGTTGATGCAATAAGGAAGAGTAGCAGAGATATTGCCTTTCCTTGGAGTGAATGACCAGGAGCCCTTCCATTGTAGGGGACTGTCATCCTTCTGGAGGAGGAACTCTCGTAACACATATAGCTCCGGTCTTGCATATGCCTTGGAATCAGTGCCCTGGATAATCCCTTGGAAATCCCCAGTGTTAGCAAGCACTGTAAGGGCTGGTAGTATCCTGCCGCCCAGGTTGTGTAAGGACTTGGATGTGGCCTCAGGAGCCCCATTTACAGGGCTGCTTAGCCAAGCTCAGGGTCTGAGTTGCAGAGAGTGAGGGCTGTGGGCACTGTGGGTGTTCTCTGCAAAGTTCAGCTGAGTCTGTGATAGGAGGGTAAAGTGGCTTGACTGACAGTGTGCCTTCTACACTCAAGTTGTTCCTGTCCAGCTCTGGGAATAGTGGGAGTTGCTCAAAGACAGAACTGAATCTGAACTTCAGATATTCCTGCAGATTCTCTGATGCATCCTGCCTTGTGTCATTATTTATGCACGGGCAGTACAAGCGTAACATCAAGGGGGCTACCTGGTAGACACTTTGCAGTAGGGTAAGTGGAATCATGAGGATCAAACTCAAATGGTAGCTGAATTGGAGGGCATGGTCTTGGGTTCTGCCTCAAGCTGAGCTCTAAAACTTGGAAGGAATTTTGCCCAAAGCTTTTTTTTAGACTCAGCCTGTTAAGTGTGTAGTTTCTGGTACAGCTGGGCCTTCAGTTTTAAGGAGGAGTCTTCAAATGCAGTGGAGAGTTTTGGCCTATTATCACCTTGTGTGTGAATTAAAATCTCTTCCTTCTCATTGTTTGCAGCTGCACAAGATGAAATGTTATTTTAGAGAGACTAGGAGTGAGCAACTGTATATTTCCTTCTGACATAAGTGTTTTCTCTTCTAGCTGATGTTTCTTTTCCACAATCGCAACATTTCTTTGTGGTATTCCTGCCTTGGCAGACAGTCATACCTCTGCTAGATATTGTAATTTTGACTAGAGAGGGATCCAAGTCATGAAGAAGAGTATACAGAGCATTCACAGCAGTGATTCTAATACTGTGTAGACTGACTTGAGCTGGCATTAAATTAGATCAGATTCCAAAGCCGCAGCCAGGGCCTCCAAACTGTCTCTGCTCTGCCTGTAAAGCAAGATAAAGCACTTTCTACCTTAAGTTCCTTGCTGCCGAAAATAGCTAGTTTAAAGGTACCTCCAGTGTTTTTCTGCTTCACTAAAGTCAGTGCTGTGGCTTTAGCATCAATGTACCCTGAGAATGCACAGTATTAGTGTCAACAGTGCAATAGTATCTCTGTTTAGGTTTTTCTGGCAATACTGGCATGGTGTAGGTAGCTTACTCCTGCAACTGCCTGCATTTCTAATTCTCTACTGTTGAGTCCTGCCCAGAGCAGATGTGTGGGAGTGGCACTTGGATCCTGTGGTTCAGAGCAAGCCTTTATAGGAGCACAGCTGGAGACCACAGTGTAGTGCCACAAAGTCTGGATATAAATCCAGGTCAAAACTTCTCCAGCACTGAGTGGATTTGGTTCAATTGCCCCTATCTGCCCTGATGGCTTTACAAGCCCTCCTGCTGTTTCAGCTGTGCTGCATTGTGCAGCATCCAGTTTTGTAGGCAAGTGGTGCTGGTCTATTAGTAATACTCACATGGCTCTGGAAAGGCACTGTAAATTCCCTGGCATAGTTGTCTTCCAGACAGTCTAGTCCCCAGCTGAAGGGATAAAAGTGGTGGGACTGGTGGGGAGCTGTTGTCACCTCCTACTATTCACAGAGCTCTGAGTGCAGTCTCTCTGCTTTCCCTGCAGGTGGCAATGGTATGGATTCTGTAACAAAGAAAACGAGGCAAGATGGATCAGAAGTTACTGAAAGACGTAAGGAGAACATTTTTTATTTTTATGTCACACACCCAAAATCCCAGAAGCAGATGCCCAGTTTTGTAAGGGATTGAATGCTGACCAGAGGTCCAGAACTAAATTCTGCACCTGTCCCTGGTCTCTCTATTGAAGTCAGAATAAGGAATAGAATGGGCCAAGATCAGACATTTAGAGACATGGAGCATGACCTGATTGTTTAACCACAGATGATTGCTCTGTGGTAACATTTCTAGTCAGTAGTGCAGACATTTGGATTCTCCTCCTACCTCTTATATCAATGCCCTGCG
Source organism: Mycteria americana (assembly GCF_035582795.1). Classification (NCBI taxonomy): domain Eukaryota; kingdom Metazoa; phylum Chordata; class Aves; order Ciconiiformes; family Ciconiidae; genus Mycteria; species Mycteria americana. The sequence goes on from NC_134370.1 coordinate 14,495,869, forward strand.
TGGCCTAGAAAATGTTCTTTAGATATCTTTTTTGGCTGTGTGTAAAACAGAGGATGTTTCCTGCTGGTATTATGGGAATTAGCTAGTAGGAAGTTAGTAAGGGGTCTGACCATAGGCTTTGCTGTTACAGCAATGGCTGTGGTTCAGAAGTGCCCAGAAATAATGCTTCCATGTTTTACAGGAATCTGGTAAAGAAAAGTCTTTCATGGCAGCGATGTTCTTAGTTACTGTAGAGTTAGAAAGGCCTGCAAAAAAACACACAGCATTGTATGCTAATGAGACTGCAGCCCACAGGCAGTGTGGTCTTAAGGGACTTTTCTTTAAATGAGTCGATCTTTTTTGAATAAGTCATGCTCTTCCATGGAAATGAAGTAGAACATTGATCTTGTTTGGCTATATTAACATGCCATTATTTCTGCACCTTTTTCTTTCCTCAGTTATTACGGAGACTGTAACCACAAGACTGACATCCTTACCACCCAGTAAGTAATTGTCAGTCATTACATTACTTCTGCTCAGTGTTCTGTGCCCCTCCATGCTATTTGACTGCATTATTTCCATAAATCCCTGGGTGCAGCAGGTCTCAGTGTGGAAAGACTTGCACCCAAAGAGAAGCTATTTTCAGAAATGCCTCTCCCAAAATACTTGTTAGGGGAGAGAAGGAGCAGTATGTGGGGAGCCATCTAGGTATTGTCAGAAACAAAGCCGCACAGTCCACTAAGACTGGTAGACCAGACTCTCCAAGGGCTTAAGCCCAGATATAGGGTCTCCAGTGGTGACTGTCTCTTGGGGACATGGGTCAAAAGTGATGGGTCTGCAGCCTCCACTGCTGGGGCTGCAGTGTATTCCCCTATCATCTTATCCAATTGACAACGAGTGAATCTTTTTGGGTAATATCAGATGTCACAGGTGATTTCTACCTCTGTAGGGAAGTACAAGTACCAAGTAGGAAAGAATCCTCCATGCTCTTTATACCACTGTATTCTTGATTAGCTTGCTGCAGCTGGGTTGGAAAGGAATTGCACTATCATCTCATTTATGATGAAGGTTAACAGGAGTATCCTTCAGTCCATGTATGGAGCAAAACTTCAATACAAACCTGCTGGGCCTGCAGTGTGAATGCTTATCTGCTCTGCCAAGACACTTCTCTGCAGTTCTGGTATCTCGCCAGACATGAAGCTATACTTGTAATTGAGCATGAGGACAGTCTTGCAGTGTCCCTGCTCTTCTCATCTTTTACCCTGAGAGAATGTCTCATTTTGTGCTCATCTCTTCCAGAAGGAGGGAGCAGCAGTGGACTCAAAACATCATCCCACACTGGAGGGAGCGGAGTGGAAAAGAGGTCTTACACCCATGGCAGCAGCTATGTGACTTCAAGTAAGGAATGAAGACATTGCACAGTGAGGAAAAAGAGGGCAAAGGCAGGATAAATGGTCTGAGGAGAGATTCAGGGCAGGGAAGTAGGATGAGCCAGAACTAAGGAAAACAGGGTTTATGAAAGTAGAAGTGGCAAATACTCAAAGCAAAGGTATTCGTTCCCTAAAGCTGGGTGTAAGGATGGGTGAGTAAATGGCAAAATTCCCATTTTCCACAGGGAAAATTTGATTTCAGGAAAACAACAAAAAATGCCATTCCCACTGTTGTTAAGAAGTCATTCAGAAACCAAATTTCCCTTCTTTCAGGAATTCCAAATCACAATCTTTCTGACCATTTTTGTTCAAAAGACAGTTTTGATTAATGTTTTTGTTGATCTTGCTGAGGATAGAATACTGTTAATGAATTTCCTAGAAAATATTTTCTTGTGTGTGTGTGTCCATGGCTTTAGCACTTTGAACAGTCTGCCAGATTTTCTGGACATGCTGAATCAGTATGTGCTGTCTACTCCATAAAAATGGGGTTCTTCTCTAACAGCATTCTTTGCCCAACTGTTAGATTGTCATAGCAAAGGTTTCTGAAGAATAAGCTTCCTAGCCAGGTTTCTGGCACACCCCTCTCTCTGTCCCCAGTAGGACAGACTGTGTAACTATCCTTGTAGAAAACATCCTCCATGCTCCAAAAGAGCTGACAAACCAAGGGGAGTGAAGTGCAGTTTGGAAGCTCAAAAGGAGAATTAGCCATACCCAACAGATCTGACAGACACCTTCATACCAATTAAAGGCCAGAGTGTGGAATCACTTTGCCTCAAGGCAGATGTGAAGTAACTCCACTGAAGACGTCAGTCTAATTGTCTGGACTGGCACCAGTCTGAGAACTGAATCCAGCCCTGCAAACTCAGACAACTCTGCAGGATTGCCGTCTTCCTTGTTATTTCTTTTCAGTGTGTGGAGGAAGAGAAAAGAATCTGAACTTCAGAGATAATGAGTTCTTGAAGTTCCACGGAGCATTTTCTAATCTCTGCTTTCCCACTCTGCTTGCAGAATGCTTCCAACAAAGGCCTACTTGACACAGTAGTTCTTTCTGCTGAATTAAGTGGAAAAGTTACAGAACAAAATGGGTCCTTGTAGAGGGGAAAGTCGGCAAGAAAACACTGTTGAGATCACAAGGGCACGCTCTTTTTGCAGTGATGGGTAAAAAATATCTAGTCTGATCCTGCTGATCAGCGTGGGTATGTTGCACTTTAACACAGGGCTCCCTTTTTGCTGCACTCTGATCATACTCTAGCATTAGATTTCATACAAGAGTATGAACACATTAGTTATGGCTGCTCAGTTCTTTCTCCACAGCACTGATGTGAATTACAAAGGGAAATTCTTTCCTCTGTCTAAATATAACAGCCATTAATACCCTCCAGGCTGCCTTGGGCCTGACACACACCTCAATCAGTTCTCCAGGAAATGGACTGACTAAGGCATGACCAAGTGAGAGTGTGGATAGCTGCTTTGGAAGGGAAGTGGACTCATCTCTGCTTTCCCTTATCTCATGAACTGAATCTTCAGCACATGATCTTCAGCACTTTGAGTTTGGCTTAACAATCTCCCAGTTTTTGTGGTCTGTGTCATATAACACTTGAGTTCACAGGTGATCTGTATCCAAAGCAAAACCCAGCACCATCCAGAGCCAGATTTATTCCTGCTCAGGGGAGATGGTTCATTCATGGCCCTAGGCCAAAACCTGCTGTCATATATATCATTGACAAGATTTGTTTTCAAACCACAAAGATAACCAATAGTCCTCTCTGCCTGAATGCTGAGGACAGTCGAAGTTAGACCCAAATGTTGTTCTTCCCCATCTCTAGTTTTGAGGCACCAATGCAAATTTGTCCAGCTCAGAAGACAGTAGCATAAAGCACCCAGGGCATCCAGGGTGTACATCCAGGGCATATCTTCGATTTGCTGAGGGCATTTTGTTTTACCTATAGGTGGAAGTGGTAGATTGAATTCAGCATCATCATCTTCCGGCTACAGACAAACCCAGTCTCCCAGCTCTACTCTCACCAAATCACCTGGCTCAACATTTGAAAGAAAAACCTATGTCAACCGCCATGCAACATATGAAGGTATCACAGAACATGCCATAGAAAGGAGGCAATGTGTAGTGTGCACTCTGAGGTCACATTAATGCAGGATTGTCCCAAATAGCACAAGAATCCCATTGTGGTTTTGCTAGGTAATAAGCCTTCAGGGACACATTTTAATGATTAAGTCCTATTTATACTAATGCTTATTCCTAGAAGCAGTTGTGCCATATTTTTGCTGAAAGACATTAGCAGCTCTTTCATGTAATCCTGAATAGCTTTTTTTTAAATTGAAATGTTTGTTACCCACTGGGATTCGACAGTTACCAGGAAGACATGTTTTGAAAGCTTTTAATGATCTTGTGCAAAGTATGAATGAACACCTTTCTGTTCTTTTCAGGGAGCTCCAGTGCCAACTCTTCTCCTGAGTTCCCCAGAAAAGAGTTTGGTATGTTCTTTTTAGAGCTGTCCCTCTAAACATTATGGCAAGGTCACGTGAGTTGGTGACTACGGTGGCTTTTTGCACATTGCTGTGTCTTGCTCTACCTATGCTGCCTCTGTATTGGGCAGCCAGTGCAGCTCCGTGACTTTGGAGGAGTTACTTGGCATTTACATTAACAGCTGACAGCAGGGTCTCTAGCTGATACATATTCAAACAGAGGGTGCATACTGTATATCTGCTACCATCAACTGCTTTTGTGTCGCTCCCCATATGGCATAGGACATGGACAGGAGAACATAGACATGGGATGCTTCATAACATTTCCTCCCCCCCACGCCCGCCATAGCTGGGAGAACAGCTCCAAGCAAGAAAGCCCAGACTCTTAGGATTTTGAGCCATTGCTGGATATACTTTTCCAGTAGCTCTTTTCTAGGCTTCAACATGTTTATATTGAAAGATGAGCTGTCTATCAAGTAATATATTTACACTGAACATTGTCAGCAGGTATGAGCTTGCCCTGTCCAAACTCTGAGCTGCCAATTTTACTCAGTGCAGATAGTGAAACAATATGATCAGGCCGTCTTTCTGGCTCAGAGAGGAGGCAGGGTTTCACAGTGTCCAACCTTGGTTGGTGGGGTAAACAGGCCTATTAGCTTCCTTTTGGCCTGTTGAAATGGGAGATCACCATCTACGAACAACATTTATGCATACAAAAAGAAACAGCAGTTGGTCCAGAAATGCTAAAGGTGCTACTTATTCTTTAAGATATCTTATGGTCTAAAGGGGGCCTGGTAAAAACTCTAAGGGTTCAATTCCCCCAGCTGTGCCCCAAGTAAAGAAGGTTACTGTCTGAATCTGAGCACTCGGAGCAAGATCCATGTGTTCATTTTCAGAGATGTCACAGGCAGTAAAACCTAATACTGTTTTTCTCTCATTGCTGTTCACAGCATCTGCCTCCACAAGAGGGAGAAGCCAAAGTCGAGGTGAGTGATACTGTTCTTTTAGAAGCCCCCTTTGTTTTCTTCAGTATGATTCAGGGTGTGTTAAATGGACCTATTCCTTAGCTGGAATCAACCAGTTTAAGTGTACAGCAGTCCGTTGAGGTATGTGGATTTACACCACCACAGATGTGAACCATTTATCTGTAAGCAATTGCTTAAACAAGCTCGGTGTGAAAATTGACCCTAATGAAAGTCATGTTTGCTACCATAAACTCAGTCCAACCATGCTCTGTGACCCGCCTCTGACATATTTACAGTAATTGTATTCACGTTCCTCCTACTGTGATCTGTCTTACAAACCATAAGGCCATACCCTGAAATGATCTCATGCTGGTAGTAAGGAGATGGTGAGGAAATTATGGACTTGCTGTGGTCTGTTTAGCCAGATCACTGTAAAGCTCTGCATTGTTTAAATCATTCAGCTCTCCTAATAATTTATTAAAAGCGTTGGGGAAAGCAGGATTATAATGCTCTGTAAGAGTGTAATAGCTGTTCCCAGTTGCTTGAAGAGGAAACTATAATGTCACTTTATCCAAGTTAATTTTAGCAGTGGATATAAATCAAAGTGTGCTCTTGCACACTCCTCCTGGAGAATGTCACAGTTACCAATTATTCTATCTCAGATCTTCACAGTCTCCTCTAACGCACTACATACCTAAGCTCCCAGCAGAACTAGGCCATACATAATAAAACAGACACCAGAGAATCAGCTCCAGCTTCTCATATTACTTCAGAAAATAATTTCAATCCATCAGCTTCTCCACAGGATTGCCAAAGCTAGTATTTCTTTTATAGTGCATGCACAGCCAGATTTAATCTTGAGGACCACGTATCACATGTCCTGGCTGGCCAGTTTGCTTGTGGGTAGCAAGCTTAAAGGCTTGCCCCAACCAAATCACATTAACTCTATAGTCTTTTGTGCTGGACAGTAAAAGCCAGTAATAAAATAAAATACCTGGTGAGAATGTTGGCTTAAAACTGGCCTGTTTACATTCAGCGAGCCAAAAGAGAAGTCAGCAGGTTGTAAGCAACTAAATTGTACAGCCCATTGTCAAGATGACAGTGTGAATTTTATGCAAGAAGTAGTAGGGAATTTGTGTATTTAGTAAGCTTCTTTTGGCTCTCTAGGTTTTTGTCCAGAAGGACAATAATAATAATAAAGATAGTGATGAGTGGGAATATCAATGTGATTGAGGACTGCATAATTAGGCCTTCTATGTCTGGCAGTAACAATGCTATTGACTTCAACAGAGGCCCTCAATGAGTAAAATATAGCTCTCTGGAATTAAAAGTAGCAAAATGTGACCCCAAAGCAAAAAGTTACCCAAACCAATTTACAACCAATTCACATGGTCCATGAGTGCTGCTCAGATCAAGCAGCAAGACAGTAAGATGGAACATAGACAGCAAGAAGGAAGGAATTCACTTCAGCTTAAAGATTCATTCCCAGCTCAGGGCACAAATGCATCTCACTCCATATTCATGATCTGTTTTTTCTCTTCCCAGAGAGTGAAATACGAGTCCGACTGCAGAGCGCATCTCCCTCTGGCAGATGTAAGTGCCATGGCTTTTATTCCAGGGGGATCAGGTATAAGATAGAGGGTGTTGCTGCTCTATGTCTGTCTGCAGTGTCTCTGGGGTCCAGTCTTAATGATGATAGAAAGCATGTCATTCTTTTTTTCCTGTTAAGAACATCCATTTGTCTCCCCTTTCTGAACAAGGCAGCATGCTGTGGGTTAGATGGTGGTCTTGCAAGGATGTAGTTGTACTTAGTCCCAGAAATGAGGCCCTGAAGCTTTGTTATTAAGTAAGTGGCACCCCCAGAAGGCACCCCCAGAAAGTACAACTTCATAGACACAGGTAAATTCCACTGAATGTTTTAGCCAGGGCAAGATTACAGATCAATGAAACAATGGCTTTTGAGTGAGTCTGGACACTTGTTTTTCCTGCCAGGGACAGAGTTGGATGATGTGAAACGTTTGCTGAAAGGAAGTCGATCAGCCAGCTGCAGCCCTACTCGATCACCGTCAAGTACACTCCCGATACCAAAAAAGGCTGTGGTGGAGACAAAGATGGTTACTGAGAGCTCTCAGTCAGGTACTTGGCAGAGGATGGTTAGCAATGCTGGAGCCATTCCAAACATTATTTGCCGTAAAAATACCCAGTCACTAAGAACATCCAAGTAAGAATACATGGTCTCTGTCCCAGACAGTCGTGGCAATACAGAAAAAGGGTTAGAAAGCTGGAGGGCTGTCCAGATGTTGCCCTAACAAGAGCCATCTTGGGTAGCTTTCTAGTGACTTGTCTAATTTCCATAAAAATAAGCTAGTTCCTGCTGTCACCAGCTTTAATTCGGAGGTGCTTCTGGCAGAGACAAGAGCTCTAAGCAAACATGTCTTAGAGCAATTTGATCTCTTCTCTCCAAACAAGATGGAGATAGCACTGAAGACAACACTTGAGTCAGTGTTTGATTTATTGGCCACACCACATGGTCCAGAGATCACTAGAACCTGATAATAATAGAAGTGGTATTTAAAATACTATAACCAGCTTTTATTATTTATAAGCCTCACTACAGTGCTTGAGGCAGTGGTATTCACATTCACTCCACTGTCCTCCACCAGTATCTAAGAACAAGCAATACCTTTTTTCTTGCATATGGCTCAAATCCTGTCTAAAACTGGCAATTTTAGTCCAATACACTAGTGAACCAATCAGAGCCACATGTGGGAAGCAAAAGTCATACATCCCATGGCCCAGGATGATTTATTAACAGAATGGCAGACTGAAGTGTTTTATTCTAGTATCATAGCATCTACAAGCAATGAGATCTCTTCAAGGCATTTTGTGAATGATCGTGCTATCAGGTCAATCTTTATTTCATTGGTTAAAATTCAGGTGGGCTGCAATCAGCTGGCATTTGACATCAGTTATACCATGTTAACCTGGAATCATCATGTTGACTCCACAAGGGTAATTGAAATTTAAGGCAGGTGAAGTCATTTGCCATGTAAACCTGCAATGTATGCTAAGCCATAAGCCTGGTCTCATTGAAAACCACTTCTGTTTGTTTGGTGTTTTTACAGTGTCGGGGACATATGATACAACCATACTGAATACTGCCCTCCCTTCATACATGTGGTCCTCCACTCTGCCTGCTGGGTCTTCCCTTGGAGGATACCATAACAGCTCTTCCTTGATCAATGCTATGTCTCACTCTACAGGATCAGGTATGCTCCTTGGACCACCCAGGCTTGAAGGATGTAACTGCATACTGAAACTGGGTCAACAGCAGTGCTTTTTTTTGCACAGCAAAAAGAACTAAAATGATGGAAGAATCGAGATGGCAGGGGATATGCTTGAATTTTCTCTGGTTTTCTGTAACTTGATGCTCTCTGCTTCTGCACTGACTGTATTTGAAAATCCTTCTTTGTGAGGATCTATTGTCCTGACTGCCTGATCTGTCTCTAAACTTTGATGATAGCTTTACCAATTATGTCAGGCTCACATTCCCTATCAAAACTAGTTTTAGACTGTAGGTAACATTGGATTATCCTGGCCTCTTGTACGAAAAACTGGGGCTCACCCTTCAGTCCTCATACACTAAAGATGTAATCGTTAAGTGTTGAGTGTGCTTATACCTTGTAAGGCCCAATTCTAAATGCCAGAGATGCTGCATTTCCCAGCTGCAGAGAAAAAGCACAGGAAGCTTTATGATAGCATACTATTAAAAGCTTTGCTTTCTCACACTGTCTCATGATTGCAACTTATCTGATGTAGGATTTTCTCCCCTTTGTCAGTTCAGTAAAAGAGTGGTTTGGTGTCACAATTTTCAAGATTTTTCCTCTGCACAATGCAATTATTGTGCGTTTTCACTAACTGCATTTCCAAGTGACTCTGACTCTTAATTTCTGTGACTGTGCCACTGACCTTCGGGTGCTGGATTTCCGATTCCAGAGAAGTAATAACATTTAACTTCCTCTTTTTGCAGTTTTTGGTGTTCCAAATAACCTGGCTCCCAGCAATCATACTCTGAACGCAGGCCTGAGCACTTCCTCTACAGGTCAGATTTTTCTCTTCTTCCCTTCACACTTTCACAGCACCACAGTGCTGGAAGACATGTACAATGAAATAATACCTATATCACTCTGTTTCTCTTCTGTTCCTCATCTCAGTGTCAGCAGCTTGTCTGCACACCCCGGTTATTCTTTGGTTATGGCGGATTTATTCTGAGTCAGCCCTGTATAGCTGGTGTTAGCTCCTGACTATCTGGGAGGCAGGGAAAACTAGAGATTTTCCAAGGAGAAAAATTTGTCTTTTGAAAGACACCTGTTAGGCCAGCCTGTTTATTCCCTAGAACCCTTCCCTAGGGTAATGCCTTAAAAAATAAATTCAGGTGTCCTAATCCATAAAGATCCACTGCTCCTGTCAGTTTTCCCTGTAATTTCCCTTTTCTTCACCTGGCTCATGACTTCTGGCAGACTCTCTTTAATGTCACTAAACCACTTCTCTTCCTTTCACAGTCACACACAGTATGTCTACAGAGCACAGTGCTATCATGCAGGGTCTCTGACTGGGCCTGCAGAGAGAGCAGGGTGTACGAGAGCAGTCTGTACACTGTACTAATATTGCCATGATGACTGTGGCACCAAAGGTGCCACCTTCCAAGCCGTTTGCTTCTCTCTGGACAGTACTTTGGCACATACTGTGTGCAGTTATCTCGTTAAATTTCCCTTAGTTGGACCAAGCCAGTTTTCTGAATTTACGTTTTCCCAAGTGCCTCACCTGCAGAAATGTCCATGCAGCCATGAGAGTAGCCTCGCAATCTAACTTGAGATGATGTTTTAAAATGGTCACCATTATTGTCCTGGGCCAACAATAACTTATACAGCAAAATGATCTAAGGAAGAAAACATTTTTGTAAGGAAGATCTTTGAACAGGAATGCTTAGGCCTGTGATGCCTCCAGCTAGCTGGTGAGATTTCTTGGGAGAGGTCATTATTATTATCATTGGGTTTGTGTTATTTTTAGCCAGAATACCACCTGCACTGCAGGACTTCTGTAACCCTCATTGCAATGTTTTTCTTTGCAGTGTTTGGAGTTCAAAACAACCTGTCTCCAAGCTCTTCAACCCTGACCCAGAATGCTACTGCAGCCTCCGCAGGTCAGCAACAATTTAAGCCTAGAGAAAGTGTGAGGGTCGCCAATGTGTGCTGCCTTCTCCCACCTTTTCTGTAGTGACTAGAAAGTTCGTATGGACAGAGGCTCCTTCATTACCATCTTTTTGTGTGGAGCAGTGTAGTATGAGGGGACATTGAGGAATGTTTCCTCTGCTTTGCATGTGCAGGAACAGCTCCCAGTGCCTATGTAAGCACTAGAGATTTGCTTGCTGGGGAAGCCCTTGCTTGTTTGAGTTGTCCAGGTACCCTGAATGAGAAAAGATTTTTTAAATGGTGTGCAGCCCAAGGTTGGTGCGTGTAGGCACCTTGTTATCCTTCATCTCTTTCATTCTTGAATTCCTTCATTGCAGCATATGGGATGAAGAACACTTCTCAGAGCAACACCATGGCAAGTACTGGTGTGTCTGCCTCAGAAGGTGAGTGTATCATTCACGGTTGTTTATGCATGGCCCTGTACAAGCATATCATGATAAAAACAAGTTAGAGATTCATCCAGCTGAGTGACAGTAACACCTGGCTCCTCAGGAGCATGACTTGTCACTAGCCAAGTCTCCCACCAGTACCTTTTTGAAAAGAAAGCAAATGAGCCAGAAGCTAAGAACGAGCAAATGAGCTGGTCTGATTCAGATCTCCCCCAGTTTGTGGTAACTCAGATGATTTAATTGCAGCTATTTCTGCTCAACAGGCAGGTAACTGGGTAGAAGATCACATGTGTGAAATTGTGCTTCATTTGAAGCCAAAACATTTGCAAGGTTGCTCTTAAACATCATTTTGCAGTACTACCAGCCTCAACCACTCAAAAAATCAAGGAATTGACTTATACATGATCAGATTTTTTTTTTAAATGAGAGAAATTGAGGTCTTTCTACTGGCCTTTCATCCTTGAACAGTTAGGATTCATCTTTTCCAGCTTTTTTCTGCAACTCTGAGAGCTATAAATTAGTCTTTTATTTTTTGTGAAAGGGAAGCCAGATTTCATTTGTAATCCAAGGGCTCACAAAGATGAGGCTTAAAAATAGATGTAAATACCACAGATGTTATGATAACATTTCTAATGCAGGTTTACTCCAGGTTTGTGCTAGAATAATGGAATAATACCATTCTGGTTATCTTGATTTTCAATATTGTGTCAATTTGTGTGCAAATTCAGGTTTGTACATCATTCCAGGCATACTTGATACTGCCTAATGGCAGAAGGGTGACCACACCAATGTTTTTGAGCCTTGTTTGGCCTGTGCCCAACCTCAGTAAGCTACAGTTCAATGCCTCATAACCACACTTGGCTCCCAAGGATATGGAGTGCTTTGTGCTTGACAGAGCAGGTCTGCTAAAGGTGCTCCTCAGCTTGAGATGTGCCGGCTCTGATGCCCCTGGAATGTTTCTCTCAGACTGAGTTTCTATGATTCTATAGTAGGCGTGTTTGAGAAGCGAAGAGGTCATTGAGCAAATAATTTCTATATGTGATTGAATTCCAGATGCTCTCCATTTCTGGTAGCAGTTGTTCCCCTGCTACTGAAATACACATTTCAAAAGAAATCTAATAACGTGCACAGCTCTCTCCTTAGCTTCAGTGACCAGTGTGTCTCTTACTGGGTGTTTATAGTAGTGGCAACCCCAGTCACACTGGGACTAACTTATTTTAATGAACAGAAGTGTTGCAGCTTGTAGTTATGACTCATTGACCCACACTCATCTCCTCCTCTTTCCCATCCTTTACCAACATTCCAGGGGGAACTGTTCTGAGCTCCCAGGGAGATGACATTCTGCGCAAAGACTGCAAGTTTCTGCTGCTGGAGAAGGAGAACGCCCCAGCAAAGAAGGAGATGGAGCTCTTGATCATGACAAAGGACAGTGGCAAAGTCTTTAGTGCCTCTACCACTGGGCTTAATGGAGGTAAATTCTCTTTTTTGGGATGTGTGGGTACGCTGAAGGCAGAGAAATGGAGACTGATCGTAGAGGGGGTTCAGAGTTCAGGACGCTGCACCTGATTCAAACCCCTGCAAGCCAAACAAGAAGCTCTGGCAGGCAGTTAGCCTTTAACCATGCCAGCTGCAATCTAGGTCTAGCTTTTGCATTTGAAGCTCCAGAGTGTGCCTTGGAACATTTCACAAAGCTCAGGAGCTTTGGAAGCAAAAACTAGATCTAGTTTAAACAGGCAGAGCTATTGTGGATTCCCAGTAAAAAACATGCCTTTTGCCAATGAAAGAAGATAGGCCTGGTTGAACTTCTGGTGTAATGTTCTTAATTATATTCGGTTCCTGTTGAGGATCCTTTGTAGAAGACACCTTGAAGAAAGAGAAGCAGGGATTTTCCTCCTCTTATGCTACAGATACTGGCCTAAAATCAGATGCAAATGGTAAGAGTTTGTCCCTGTGGCAATGCAATAGAATTTTTTTATTCTGCCTCCATTACTACCTCCCCATTGCAAGCCCATGCTCTAAGTTTGATCATGCATAGAAAGACTGTTAAAATCTCTTCTACTGCTGTTGAAACAGGAGGACTGAAATCCGTGCCAACAAGGGACAAAGCAACTTATGCAGGCAAGTGATGCAATTCCAACTTTCATTGGAGGGAGCACCAAAGCACAGTATACAAAAAAGCAATCGTTCTTGAGTGATGTGAGTGATCTCTGTGCAATGACATCAGAGGGAAGGCATGTTCAGGAGGCTACTCTGGCTGTAATGAGCAGAGCACGCACCAGACAAATTGGTACCAGTGATTTGATTGTGGATGAGTGGGCAGTTGGGGTATTTTTTTATTTTTTTATTGCTGGAGAAAATCAGGTAGCTGGCACTACAGCTGCATCCTGCTACCAGGACAGATTTATGGGGAGAGGAGGGCTCAGACAGACTATGCTGGCTATTGCTATCATTTATGGCTCAAAACTATACAAAAAATTGACCACAAGGGGACCACGTTTTTCAGCTGTTATATTAAAAAGTACTGAGTGTTGTCCCCTGTTGGAAGTCCCATTGGGAATGCTGTTCCCAGCTTCTACAGGGACTAGAATTACACCCACCGTGTGCAGAGTGGGGTGTAAAGATTTTTCTCCATAGCCCTTTGTATGATGGATCAGACCTTGGTGTCCTTATTCTCAAGAGATTCTTGACTCTGAAGTCAAGGAACTCTTCATTAACCAGGAGACTGCCCCTTCTCTTCCAGAAATACGAAATGGTGATGCAGTGGGTGCAATCGGATCAGCACCATCCTGGTGTCCCTGTGGTTCCTGCTGTAGCTGGTGGAAATGGCTCCTGGGTTTGCTTCTGGCCTGGTTGCTTCTCCTTGGATTGCTTTTTGGACTCATTGCTCTGGGTAAGAAATAACTCAGGAACAAAATGTTGAATGGCACAGAAAGACAAGCAGAGGGTGTAAGCTGGCAAAGAGGCCAAGTACCAGAGATATCAAGGCAGAGAACTGAGGAGGAGCACATTCAGCTTGGTGGTGACTGCCACTAAGATATCACAAATGGACAGGAAGAATGGATAGGGAATGTAAACCTTTGATGAGGGGTTATATAGTCTTGGGGTGAGTAGGATAGGAAAACTTCCAAGATCTGAGGTCTTACTTCTTGGAGACTAACAGATTCCAAAGTTGTCATTTAAACTCCAGATATCCCTGCTAGAAAAAAAGATACAAAGAATAATACTGCAAAACTCAGTGGCCATAGCTATCTGACACAGTGTTGCCTTGTCCCTGCTATTAGAAGTACATATTTCAGGCATGCATCTGTGGCAGCATGTTCCCTAGCATTTTACTTTAACCTTCCAGGGGAAGAAGTGAGAAAGCTGAAATCTCGTGTGGAAAACCTGGAAAAAATCAATGGCGGCCTCCTGACAATGAACCAAGGGAATTCAAAAATAGAAAAGCATGTTTCAGGAGTAGACTTTCTTCATGGTATTTCACCCTCCTCAACCTTGCCTCATGAAGAGTCAGTTTGGTTGATGGTGAAGAACAGACTGAACCAGGAAGTAGAACGAGGTGAGCAGAGTCGATGTCTGTGATGCTGCATGAGACCTGATTATTTAAAGGGGAGTGGGAGGATTTGATTGCCCAAGGGCCTAAAGACCAGGACTTTTAGACTGCAATGAAGTCTGTCAAAAATAGTGCCCTCACCTGTCCTCACAGACAGGCTGTGCTGGAGCTCAGAGTGCTGCCACTAACACTGGTGGTGCATCCCTTAAAGCCAGAAGAAAAGGGAGAAGAAAGGAGGATGTGAACCTGTGCCAGGATGTATCACGTTTGCTGTAGCAAGTGAGTTTTCCATTTTGAAAGAACGACACAGAAAAATGAACCCACATCTTCTTTCTCATGCTACTTTTGTTAGCAAGGGAAAGATGATTTAATTTTGTTTAACAGATGGTGGAAATAGGTTAAGAATAGAGGAGCTGACATTCTCCCAACTTCAGAAGTTTCATGGATTTGCAAAAGCAAATTTGCTGAGGAAACTCCACTTACAAAGCCATGCTGTGCTTGATAGCGGGTGCCGCCTGCAGCCTCAAAATCCAAATAGAAGGATCCTTGTATGTGAAGCGAGTAGCTATTCTGTTGTGTAGTGCACTCTAACAGCCCCTTCACTTCCTGTTACAGGCTACTTCCGAGGGGAGAGAGGAGAACCTGGTGAGAAAGGTACGGCCATATAGTCCTTCGCTTCCCCTGTCCTATTCCTTGGCTCTGGCAATGCACAGGTTTGGGGTGTATGTTGCCACAAGGGGCAATTGGCAGTGAGAAAGATGAAGCTGGTTTATACTTGAACAAAAGGCGTGTAAAGCTAGTTTGCCACTTCAACTGTAGAGAGCCTGATCCAATGCAGAACTAATACAGGAGGCCCAATCTTGCATTGTGCCAGTGTGAAGGGCCAGATCCTGTTTGCCACTAGTGCAATGGATCTGATCCTGCACTATTCAAGTGTGAAGTGTCCCTGTTCACCCATAACTCCTTCATGTTTCATTGAAGGTGGGAAAGCGACTAGAAAAACCAAATGAATGAGCAATCGTTGGAAATATCTCCAGGATCTCTCCTGATTTTATTTTTTTTTCTTCTTTTCTCAGGTGACATGGGAATGCAAGGTCCCAGAGGTGAGTCTGGAGTTACCTGCTTTCTCAGGTAGATTGGCAGCCTGCCATAGGGTAGGCAATGGATTTTTGCCTGGGTAGCAAATGGATTTTTGTTACTCCAGAAGTCAGAGAAGCTGATGCATTCTGTAGTTCAGAGGTTCTTGTGATGGTTGGGTTTTTTTGCTCTTCTTCCGGGCAAAGACAATTTTAGTTCACAGTAGAAGAGAAAACAGATCTCACTTTGAATCTGGAAACTTCTTTTACCTGGATGAAAGTCATTCCTGAAGCCAAACTCTACCTGGTTTAATCACAGAGTGCTTCAGAGGATTTTGCATGGTGTGAATGATTCAATCCATTGCATAAATACAA
The DNA here is from genome assembly GCF_035582795.1 of Mycteria americana. Lineage (NCBI taxonomy): Eukaryota > Metazoa > Chordata > Aves > Ciconiiformes > Ciconiidae > Mycteria > Mycteria americana. The sequence goes on from NC_134370.1 coordinate 14,511,369, forward strand.
GGGGGCCAATGTGGCATTGCTGGAGATAGTAGAACTTGTAAATGTGCCAGGAAGGTAAACTCCTTTTTATGGGGGGTGAGGGTCGGCCAAAGTGACAAACAGGGAAGACCTATTCCCCACTGACTGTCTATTTCTTTCTCCCTACAGGAGAGCGAGGACTTCCTGGTGTCCCAGGTGGGCAGTAGTACAATCCCCCTTTGAGGGAGGACATTTAGTGACATTACTGTAGGCACTGCAAACCTAGCTCAAGGTGGTTCTCTAAAGAGTCAGTATTTAGCATAGACTAAGTCACTTGATTAATACCTTGGTGCTGAGCTACAGACACAGCTCAGAGACTTAGTTACAAGCAAGGCCTCAGCCTGACTTCCACTTAGTTGAACATGCCTAATTTGGGGATGTGAAGATCCCAGTCTACCTTTGAAAGAGTCCCACAGCTGCATGAGTACTTGGCCCAACTTCCTTGTGCTCTTATATGTATTGTGTTTTTTCTAAAGGGATCCCTGTTCAAGTACCCACTTTCCAAGTAATATATTCTTTACCACAGCTGATGAATCCCTCCAGGCTACAGGTTCCCCTAATTTGCATGTTATTCTTTCATGGTACACAGACAAGGACTCTGAACATTTGTTGTGTTTTTCTTTCCAGGCATTCCTGGTCCAATTGGGCACCAAGGACCAGAGGGACCAAAAGGACAGAAAGGCAGCATGGGTAAGCATCTCTATCAATGCTGTGAGTCTCTCACAACTGACTGACACATGGCATGGGAATACAGATACCAGGTTGGTGTGATCATTGCCTTCCCCCATGGAGGTGGCCATGCAGCCTCTTGCCCAAGGCCTCCCATAAAGACACTTTTTTTTACAAGGCATTTGTTTCCTATAGGTGATCCTGGCATGGAAGGTCCCATGGGACAAAGAGGTCGAGAAGGGCTACCAGGGCCTCGAGGGGAGCCTGGACCACCTGGATTTGGAGAAAAAGGAGACAGAGGTAGGAACTAGGTGTCCCATTCTTGGCTAAAGCAGAGATGGACAAAAGCTAGAGTTTGGTCCCAATTTATAAAGCACCTCAGTGATACAATTGTATTTGATTATTCAAATCTAGATTTCATTTTAGACGTTTCCCAGCACAGACAAATCTGGCCTAAGGGATTTTTTTTTTTGCCAAATGGGTAAACAAGGTCTCACAGTCAGGTTTGAGTTTGGCAGAACCAAAAGCGCTTAGTATCAAGGTCATCTTCTTCCCTGTTATCCAAGTCACCAAAGCTGGGGGATTTGTCTTGCTCATCCTAAAGCCCAGTGAGACGGGATTTTTTTCTTGGACAATGCGTGCTTATTTGGGTGTTTTGAACTGACCAGCAGATTATTCATGACACTTGCCAGAGAAAGAATAACAGGAGATGGGATAATGGAAAAATGGGATCACAAATGTATTCTACAGTATCTATTCATGATCTTATTCTGCAGGTGGTGTTGGTGAGCCAGGTCCTCCAGGGCCACCTGGTCCCCCAGGTTCTGCTGGCCTTAAAGGTAAATAAGATGGACAGAGAGAGCCTCGCAGACTGGTTAGGAGTAAATGAGCACTCCAACCTTCCTGTTCCACTTGTGTTGCACTGCAGTAATCAGAAAAGTCAACTAATGGTCCTCCTTTTAGATAAAATTTACTTTGGTGGGTACACATAACCTTTAGAGCAATAAATTCTTGGAGATTTTTAGTGAGAGTGGGGATTGGCAGGGAGGTTTCTCAAAACACCAATCTTTAAGATGTGTGATGTTTCCAGGTGTTTTTTCCTCTGCTTTCAGAAATAATAAGGTAAACTCGATATCTCTAACAGGCTTCTAACAGAGTTACAGCTCTACAAATCCATGTAACTGGGATAAAAAATGGGTCCCACCTGAAGCACAGATCCCAGCGTCTCAGCCAAGATGGAAGGCTTGAGTCTCTTTACCTTACTTAAGGGAAAACCACTTCATCTATGTCACAAGAACTAAATTGTGTAGATTTGTTGTCCTGGTTTTGAGGATGCTAGTGATGCAAATTCTTCTAGTGGCTGGAGGAATTCCGATCTGCTAAACAGATGGGTTGTGGATGCTGTTGGGCAAACCAAAAGAGATTTGTTCATTTTCTAACTGTGGTGTTACTGAAAGAAAATCCACGTTCCTTATTCACAGGTCCGATGGGTTCTCCAGGCCCACAAGGTCCTCCAGGTGAGTGCTGCATTCCTTTGCTATGGGTCTAGAGACTAGACAAAACAAAAACAGAGTGAAAGCTTCTCATAGTTTTTCTTCTTCAGTGATGCATAATGTTGAGTGGGGTGGATTAAACGCCCCATCTCATTTTTCTGCAGGTCCTCCTGGCCTACAAGGATTTAGAGGAGAAGCAGGTCTCCCAGGTGCTAAAGGTAAGCTTCTCTTCCCCTTGGCAATTACAGAAGCACTAGCTGATTTGATTTTCTAGCACTGCTATGAGTAGCAGACTTGGTCTGAGCATGTAGCATTCTGATGCTAGGGGCAAAGAAAAGCATAAGACTGAGGAAAGGGGAGGAGGAACTAGACTTAGTGATTGCAAGCAAGTATTGAGAAATACAAGAGACACAGAGGTAATAGAGCAGTCTAGGTGAGGAAACATGGTTGGGTGGATGGAGCTGTATTGAAGGAAAGGAATTTCCAGTTTGAGTTTGTCTGATATCAGAGTACCTGTATTTCCCCTGTGATTTTTCTTGATGCATGAAATTCCTTTCCCTCCTGACTTGTTATTACTATTTTTCAATCATCCATATATCTTTCAGGTGAGAAAGGAGCCACTGGAGCCCCTGGACCCAAAGGTATGTTGATCAATTAAATATTTTTTGTGGGTATTTTCTTTAGATTCTTTTAGATATGGATACTGTCCATGGGTATCAACCCTATCCTTCTTTGGCTTTTTTCTTCTGTGCTCTTGTCAGAAAGCAGACTTTATTTTCTCTGATGGAAACATTTTACAATGAAACAATCTCACAGAATCCTTCCCTTTTTTTGTACTACAGGTGATCAGGGTGAGAAGGGTTCTCGTGGAATGACAGGTCAGTGGATTGTTTTCCTGGAGTAACAGCCTATCTAATATACATGTGTATTATTTGGGTTTTCAAATAACAGTATAGCCCAGCCAATCCCAGTTAGCTTTCTGAAAAAGTATAATGATGTTATTGGTTATAGGAGTTTTATTTTTGCACCCAAGTTTTAAACAAATAGATCCCATTCTTGATTCCAGTAATCTTGGTAGCAATCTTTGTATTTAGCTTTAGCGAAATTCTCCCTCACGTGCCCTGTATTCACTTCACTTGAGCTTTTCTAATGCCTAGAGACAGTCACAAATCATGAGGCCTGAACATCCTGTCAATGCTGTTTTTCAATTGCAAAGCACCAAATATTGCTGGCAGTCGTAAGCTGTGTCTTCACCAAGATTTGTTTTATTCATTTTCATACCGTTTCACTACAGGTGAACAAGGCTTAAGAGGAATGCCTGGTCCTCCAGGAGAGCCAGGGGCTAAAGGACCTGTAGGTGAGTAACAGAAGACAGCTGTATTTATATGTGGGGCAATGCCATTTCCACCCAGAGTGTGTTTCTATGAGCACAGACAAGGAAACAACATGGGAGTGGAATCATACTGGTTGTGATCCTAGGTCTTTTCTTTAGATAGCTAAGATTAGTCTGTATACTCAGAAAAGATGTCCTACAGTTAAGTTTCAAGTGAACTTTTTCTGGATCTTCAGTAACTGCAGCCAAGGTTTCTTTCAGATACAGTATGATGAAAAGCCACTCCCTTGTGTTTAGGGCTGTGCTCCGCTTAGTAGAACAGGGCAACTGTGGTACTATTTCAGCGGTCCCTGACAATCTCTTTTCTTTGGACAGGACAAGCTGGCCGTGATGGACAGCCAGGTGAAAAAGGTAAAGGATTCCTTTGAGGTAGAAGTGCAGGTACTTTCTGATGTGGCAGGAGGTTGATTTGTAAAAGGGGTGGGAGAAGATGGCAGCAGATTCATGTTCTGAGATCTTCCTGTCTCAGAACTGTAGAGTCAACCATGTAAGCATGGAACTGAGACGCATAATGGAGCTGGCTGTAAACTCGTGACAGACTTCTTCTCACTACAGAACTCTTCTGTCATTGATGTTCACCTCCCAGAGACTGATGCTGGAACTGGCCAGTTGGCTATGAGGATACAATAGGTAGAAAGTGCTGCAGGACAGCTGGTGGCCAAGCTTGAATGGATTGGTAGATTGTAAGTCAGTGACTTCTGGCTTGTTAACGGTGATTATATCTCTAGGTGAACCAGGTCTTATGGGAATGCCAGGAGCCCGAGGCCCTCCAGGACCCTCTGGAGATGCAGGACAGCCAGGTAAAAGCATACAGAGACCAAAAATACTTTTTGCTCAGTTGGGAACACAAATGTCTTTGTCAACAATTTCCAGTCTTAATTTGAAGTTAAGGCTGGCAGAGGATATCTGAACTGTAAGATGGTGATGAAAGGAAAACACACAGGCAATCTAGACCCTTTGTGATCTCAGGATTGCATACACTGCAAACAAGAACATCAGCTGCTATAAGCCAGCATTCAGTTTACATACCAGGTGCTAGGCCAATTTACACGACTTGTGGGCTGTGTGCTATAATTTTAAGTAAATGTAATCTTTTTCTCCCTGTCTATCCTTTCCCCACCTGAAATTTGTTTAGACATCTTAGAATTTTTGCCTTTTTCTTCCAGGTCTCACAGGACCCCAAGGACCGCCAGGTAGGTTTTTCCACCATGTTCCAATTTATCAATGACACACTTTGATATGGGCTCAAAAACCCCTTGTAATTTTCCCTCTGTGCTGCTTGGAGCTTCCAAAGTGATATCCCAACGTTTCTGCATCTCCCATGGCTTTTGAGACAGTTTTTGTGGTTGGTGTGTAATTTTTGAGGAATGCAGGGCCTTGGAGTGTTTGAAAATTTGCCTCTCCCCAAAACATAGTGTGCAACAAATAACATGTTTCAGTTCCCTGTGCATCACTGAAAAGTCCTTCTAATCAGCAGCAGAAACAGAGGGGAGAGTATGTAGCAATAGAGGTGTAAACAGAGGATGTGATGTCTGCAAGCAGAGGTGGTTTGTGGGGCAGGTCACCAGGGAATTTATCCAGGAGCCTCAGGAAAGGGAGCAATATCTGGAAGAAACTACAGGAAGAAATCTAGGGAGCAGTGCCATCATCCAGGGAGCAGTGGGAGAAGAGAAGCCCTTACTTGTGCCCAGGGACACTATCAGCTCAGTCTACAGTCCACTGTTAATTCCTCCACTTGCTGTCAGGGACCTGCTTATAAATGCTGAAAGCCAGGGTCTTGAGTAGGGGAGTTCCTTCTATAAACCCACAAATGAAACTCAACTGGGGTACCTGAAAAAAATAGAACAAACAATATTTGCACTAACCATTTTAAATTGTTCATCTACCTCATATCAGGACTTCCAGGCAACCCAGGCCGACCAGGGGCTAAAGGTGAGTTTTGCTTCTTCCCTAATACCCACTTTCTCTCTAAGCAGTTCATTTTAGGGAGGATTAGCTGCTCTGCTGACCAGTCCCTGAATCAACAGTGGCATCTAGTGGCTTTAGGAAGGGAAGGCTTGAGAAGCAGATGGTAGCCAAAGCCTCCTTGAGCATACAGAAAAGGCAGGGCACCTGCTGAGGCACTCAGCATGACAGTTCTCCCCTGAGAAAACCTTAGCAAACCTGGTTCTGCCCTGAGCATATGAGTATAGTGCCTGGTGACTGCAATGGAAGCTGTGTGCCTGCCTCGGATAAATCAAGGCCTATTGCCTATTCTGACAGATGTAGTGCTTGGAAAGCTGATCAGAGGATATCTCTGGATTAGCTGAGCTGTGTTGCTTCCTCCATGACCTTCTAGTGCTATGAATTCTCAGACAAGAGATCAAGGGCAAAGAGAACAGAAATCCCATGTTTAATAAGACAATGTCATTGAGCTAGTGACGAATCTTCCCCAGAAAAGCAGTTCATCTTTTGTCTTTTTCTTTTCATAGGAGAACCTGGAGCTCCAGGAAAAGTTATAAGTGCTGGTATGTAGTGCTGTGAGAGTTCAAACACTTCTGCTTTTGGGGGATTTTCTTGGAGGTTTTTTGGAGGTTTTTTGTTATGCCTCCTAAATTCATCTCAACTGTGTGTCAGACCTGTACTGGGACTCCCTGTGTTGGGAGAATACATATGCTGTAGGCGTATGTATTCCTTAAGGATAGATTTGTTACACGTTCGCTGGATGTGTGTGTATATATGTGTATGTGTGCAAGTGTATGTCTTTGTGTTTCAGAGGGTTCGTCAACTATTGCTCTGCCAGGCCCACCAGGTCCCCCAGGCCCAGCTGGCCCCACTGGTCCCCCAGGTGTTCCAGGTGAGGAAGCTGCTCCTCTGCTGTGGTTTTTGCAGGCAGCTTGCATTGCTGTGCATCCAGTTCTTAATTTAATGTGTGATGTATATTGTCTCTGCCAGGCTGCCCTGTCTGGGAGGCAAGATTGCTCAGGCAGTCTAGATACTCATGGTCCTCACCCTTCCATGCAGAAAGACCAAGATCTCAGGCTGAGTTAGGGAGGCAGCAGCCTCAAGGGAGAAATGGGATACGATCACAGCGGGGCAGGACAGAAGGGAGGGCTGAGAAGATGAAGAAACTGGGAACGCTGTTGTTGTCCTTTGATCTGATGAGTACAAAGTAGTGATAGATCAAATTGAGCGAGTAGAATCAAGTTCTTTTGCCTCTCAGGAAAGCAGGCTTGTGTCTAATCCCTCTCCTGGCACTGTTACTGAAATCAGGAAGTGCTTGTTTTCCAGTCTTAGCTTTCAAATCCCACATGAGCATCTACAAATCTTTCACACAAACACACACACACACTGACTCTGGCTATGCATGAGCTTGGTCCTCAGACTCCTCTGTCCCAGGTCAGACACCGCCCTCCAGCACCCTGGTGTCAGGCAGCAGAGTTCCTGAGCCCTGGTTCTCATGGCACTTCTCTGCCTCTCCCAGCTGTATAGCTGGAGCTAATCCTGGAGCTGGTTTGGTAAAGCTAGCCTCAATTTGCAGCAGGGAATGCAAGAGGAGGGTTAGGCCTGTTGCATTTCTATTGTGGTCAGTGACATTCTAGTTATTTCCCCAGTCTAAGAGGCACCAAGCACTTTAATTGCTACATGATGGAAAATAAGCCTCTTTGGAGCTTCAGGTAATACATGGGACATTGATGAATTCATACCCCATAGCAATTTCATTTACTTGTGCAGGCAAATACATTATTTGATAGTCTCAGTTCTTATAAAAGACCTATTGATTCTTTCCTGCTACTGTAAAATACAACCAGGAAAATCTAATGCAATCTGTTTTTTTCCTTTGAAACCAGGTCCTGTTGGACCAGCTGGTCTCCCTGGACAACAAGGTACTGTTCTCCATCAGCTTTGATTCTGCTTCTTAAGAGAACTGAATTCATTAGTTTTTCCTTTGTTTCTAATTCTCTCAGCCCTTGGCACAATCTCTTTTCCCTTTTGTTTGCAGACTTCTTCCTTTCAGTTCATTTTGCTGCATTATTTAGCTTAATTAATCTTGTAAAGAATTTCTATTCTTTTTTTCTTTCCCGGGGAAGAAGAGGGGTAGGAAGAGCCAGTGTGATGTGGATGCTGCAAATGTCTTTTTTTCTTACGTTATTTTTTCCGGAGGCTGGTATTTCTAAGGCACTTCTCAAGTGACGTTGCCTTTCTGTGGCAGGGGCTATAGCCCAGCTGGACACCTCCCACCATTTTGAAAGGTGGGAGAACAAACTACAGCCAAATTGGAAATAATGTCACTGTGAAACCACTGCCAATTGGACAGACATCTGTTTGGAAGGGCCTGAACAGAGCTGACTCCTAAGAACCTTTCTTATCTGGTTTTCTATGATCCTGTTAGGGCAAATTGTGTAGTAATTTCCACATTTGAATACAGTGTCCCTCCGAGCCAGAGACTGAGTTCATGCTCCTAGTTCACATAAGCAAAGTCTGAACCTGTTGTTGAGGAGGTGAGAAGTGGGTACAAAATGTCACCCTCTCTCAGTTAAATAATTCACTTTCTGTTGTTTTTTTTTTCCTGAAAAAGGTCCACGGGGCGAGAAGGGATCCCCAGGTGAAGCTGTGATAGAAACTATCAAAACAGAAGTCTCATCATTAACATCTCAAAGTAAGTGGGCCTGCCTTTCCACTCCTTTGCTTGGAGAGGTGCGAGAGGCCTCAAGGCCTGCTCACACCTAACAGGAGTTGCCTCTACCTCTTTCCTTGCAATGTGACATAGGGCAAGTGTGTGTGTGTCTATTTTTGGTGGTGGGACAGCAATACCATCTCCTTCTTCTGCCCTCCTTCTCATCTGTGCATCCCAAATGCTTTCAAAAGGAGGTAGATGGCACCAGGCCCATGTCACAGAGAGGAAAGCTAAGGAATGGTGACTGGTGAACAGTCCCCGACAGCAGAGATGGTCACGGAGCTGTGAGGTTTCAGCCTGGCCTTTTAGCCACTGTGTTCACGCAGGGCAGTTCCCTTATGTAATATGAACACAGAACCATGCGTGAGAGGAGAACCAGTTTGAAAAGGCACATTAATCTAAGCAACAGACATCAAAATCTCTCTGTGAATTAGAGAGCAAATTCACAGGGGAGCAAATGCTATTTTAACATGAAAATAAGTGGAGCAGAACAGAATGGTTTAGCAGCATCCCGAGAAAAGTGTCTGCTTGCTCTGTGCAATACTAGATGTGTGGTGCACTTACAGTCAGTATTCCTAGGATCTGGGACCTTTGCAAGTGTGCAGGAGAGGCAAGGCAGAGGAGGGCATAAAATCATAAACGATCCTTGCCTGATCACCATCTGAATGGGGGTCATGTAGATCCAGACCATGCTTCAGTACTGTCCCATCCCCCATTCAGGAGTCTTGGATCTCAGCATCACTGAACTTTGAGTTTGTGCCTCAGCTTGGAGGTGAGGATACATCTCCAATCAAGATAACACAGTGCAGATACTTGTTAAATAATGGCTGCGTCGTGTTCTCCTCCCAAAACTTGCTCCTTGTTGAAAGAATCTTTCCTCTCCTTGGAAGTTCTTTCCCTCCTTCTCTAGCCTTTGACTCCTTTGCTTTTTCCCTCAGCAACCGTTACTCTCCAGAGAGATCTCCTCCCTGTTTCCAATATGCTGCCAGCCTGCTCAGCACTGTATTTTGCTTCATGTCCTAACCTGCGTGCTGGCAACCAAACACATCTCTCTTCTCCCCTCTCTGCCTCAACTTTGGCTTAGGTCACCCAGGTCCTACCTTAGTCCACCTTTGACTGTAAGAGCTTCTAACAGCAATGTAACGACAGTGTTTCCATAGCAGCAGTAGCTCCATAGCAACACTTTTCCCTTTTTTGTGTGTGTTTCATTTGCACAGTGCTGGCAGATTTACAAGGGCGAGCAGGACCACCAGGTCCCCCTGGACCACCAGGTACGTAATATAGCAGAGCTCAGTGTGTAAGCAGGGGGACACAAACACACATGGCATGTTTCTGGGCCATGCAGTTTGCTGACTAAATATTCTACAATACCCGTTTCTTTCTTCATCAGGTGAATCTGTGCAGGGACCCCCTGGACCTCGTGGCCCCCCAGGTAAGAGCTTGATTCTCTGAAACAAACCTGGAAAGTGTGAGGTTTTTGCAGTGCCTCTATCCTGTGCCTTGTGATAGCCCAGATACAATCTTGGATCTGGTGGAAGTTAGCAGAGCTGACTTTACTGGAAGCAGAATTTCACATAGTGTGTTCCTACTAACACAATTTCACTGCAATATAGTTTCACAGCAGTAAGACGCTGCCTGAGAGAGGAGATTTGCTTTGGCAGAGGTTTGCTAGCCAGAGCAGTAATTCATAAAAGCCATACTTTTTTGGGAAGACACTCAACATTGTCAAGTCCCCAAAGGAAGTAACTGCAATCACTTCTGTCTTTCCTTCTTACTTGTCCAGCCTTAACTTCCAGCTGGGGACAGAGGGATTGGTTCTTATCATAAGGAATATATCCCCACTCCACTTCCTGTAGCACAGATTTCCCTTTCACAGCCAGAAGAGGGGAGGTGCAGGAGGACACAAGACAGGAGCATAACCCAATTCCTTGCTCTCTGCTCAGTAGCAAAGAGGAGAAGGTCAGGTGTGTGATGAAATGAACCTTCCCTCTCAATGTAGTGAAGGCCAGCTGGGGTAGGCACTCTGTACCACAGAGAAAGGAGTTTCTCTGTCCTACATCTGCTGTGGTGGCAAATGATAATGAAAAATGACTAACAGGGATAGATGTGTGTGGAGAAAACAATGATACCAGCCTACACTTGGAAATATTTGAGCTATGGCCATGGCTGGAGATGTAGCAGCTCTGATATGCATTTACTTACATTGCTGAGGTTCATCCTACCTGAAGCCTGTTTGTGTCCCTTTTGCCTAGGAGAAGGATTGCCAGGACCTCCAGGTCCACCAGGGAGACCAGGATCTTCCATGTCCACGTCAGGTAGGTTCTTCCCACTCATTCCCTCTCCTGTGCCCTGGGAATGTCCTGACTGTTGGGGTTCCAGAGAGCACATCCTTGGCTAGGACCAGGTGGAGCCAGAGAAAACTTGTGTCATGTTCTGTTGGATGTCATGAAAAAACCTTTTTGTTTTAATTACAGAAACGTTCTTCACAGGACCACCAGGTCCACCAGGCCCACCAGGCCCGAAGGGAGACCGAGGTGGGTATATCCTGCTGCCTCACCAAGATACTAGATGGATCTCAGCACCTCACTGAAAAGAAGGAAGGAAGGGCTTGGAAGCAGAAAGTGTCCTGCCATTCTGTGGCTGTAAGAAAGCTAGCACAGTGGTAACTAAATAGGACTCCTGTCTGCTGCCATAAAACATGTCAGTCTTTGGAGAAATTTATTAGCCTCCAATACTGGTGTCAAGGCAATGGCTGTATTGAGATCCCAACTTCACAAGCCAATTAGATTCAGGGGCATTCAGAGCTTCAGATTTGCCATTGAAGGGGAACAATCTTTTTGCAAAATGCAGTGTGGACTTGGCTAAGTCAGTGCAAGGAGGTGGCCCTGTGAAGTGTAGCTCAGCTCTCAGCTGGCAGGAGAAGATGGGACCTACTCCCTTTACCCATTTCTGCCCTGAAAATTGAAGGCCATGATAATATTCTGCAGTGTGGGCTGCGATGTTGCAGATCAGAACAAAGCAAATACTAACGCTTTTCCTCTGCTCCGCTGTTCACAGGCGAACAAGGTCCACGAGGATTCACCGGTAAGGAGGCTTCCATGAGACATCAGTGGGGTGGGGTGCAGTGTAGCTTGCCTGTGTATATGACTGCTCCTCCATTTCTGTGTCCCATGCAGGAGAACCGGGTGAGCCTGGCCTTTCAGCGTTCTCATCTCATGGTCAGTGCCCCCTTTCCTCCTTTGAATTCATTGTCCCTAGGCTGAAACCAGGGGGCAAAATCCTGCTCTGTTGATTCTAGCTTAGTTTTAGTGGAGCCAGGATTTTGCCCACACACTTTATTCCTGTGAATCTCTGACTCTCCTTCTGCAACTGACAGGTGACAGAGTCACCATGCAGGGACCTCCAGGAGTTCCAGGCCCACCAGGCCCACCTGGACCCAAAGGTGAAGTTAAAAATCTTCTCTCTTTCTTTGCTGGTGGCCTCACAGCCAAGAGTGGTTGAGACTAAAGAATGGAGCAACCTGGTCCTTTGAGAACTACAGCTGTGCCCACCCCTGCCTTTTCAGGCAGAGCAGGACCATGGCAATAAAATTGCTCTGAGCACAAGGCACCTGGGCAGATCACAGAAGGCTCAGAAAAGCTGCTGCAGCCTCTTCCTTCTGCTCTTCCCCTTGCTAATTCAAGATAGTCATTACAAGGGCTGCGTAGTTGCTTCTCTGACAACATGTAGCTCAACTGTTTTACGTGACCAAGTATGCAACATGCAGTGACACCCATTACAATTATCAATCTCCCTCACTTTGGTTTCCAGGTGATGCAGGTGTCCCAGGCGCTCCTGGCATCCCAGGAGCATCTCGAGGTAAGAGGGCAGACCATCATTGCTCTGATATCATCAAGAAATGCTGACATCCTGGTGGAGACTTTGAAAAGCTCCTTTGGGTTTTACAAGTGTGGGTGCCAACCTAACGCTGATGGGATTTGTGTTCAAAACCTCTTTTTTTACAGCCTGCCTTAAATTAGACAATTTAAGAATTGCAAGTTTTCTACTTCCAGCTTACTGGGAATCCTTTAAGCCAGAGTTTGTACTCATGGGACATGAAAGAAAGGGATTCCAGGTTGGCTAACCATGTTCCACAAGGGATTAGGGAAGCTGCATTGAACCCTCTTGCGGAAATACTTCTGATCAGAACAAAAGTGCCCTTTGTTCAGTTTTACTTACCCTCAGGTGGATTCATGTGAATTAAGCTGTTTTCATTCTGAATAAGAGCATCTCTGTTTGCAGGATATTAATGCAGTTTCACAAAAAGTGCATATATGGATTAACTTAAGTGTCCCTCCATGTGAACAAGCCCTCTGCTTCTCCACATTGTGCCCTAGGAATACTACCTCAGGGTGCTGGGAAGACAAACACCTTAAAGAGTGTGAGGTGACAGGAGTCACACAGGGCCCACCTGTATCTTGCAGTGGAGACCAGTGAGGAGGTTCTTCACCTGGTGCTGCCCAGGCTGGCTGGGATTGGGAGCAGCAGGGCAGTGAGGTTAGCCTAATGAGCTTGAGTGCTTTATGGATCTCTGTCTATATTTCTGCACAGCATTGCACTCTGGTGCACAAACTGACCAGGTCTGTCCGTACAAAGCCAGGAAGGTCTTTGGACTCAGACCTGCAGAGCTGTGTAGGCTGAATTATAAGATGCTGAATTAATTGAAGGCGTTATACTGACTAATTACCCATGCTCAGACTGTGTTTAGAGATAAAGGGGGAGCCCCTCCATAGTCCATTCCCAAAGCTCTTTCCAGACCTGTCAGAAAGACTCAATGCAAGCACACTTTAGCATTGCTTGGTCTGATGCAACCAGGCCAAAAACATTCCTTCTCCTTACAATGCTTTTTGTAGGTGGATCTAGACAAATTCAGGGACCCCCAGGACCTCCTGGGCCACCCGGTCCTCCTGGCCCAGGTGGAAGTTCATCTCAAGAGATTCAGCAGTATGTCACTGACTACCTGAAAAGTGAGTATAATGAGACTTTGCCATGGGTCAGCAGATGCATGCCTATCTCTCTTTTGCTCCCTTAGCCCCTTGTCACTCTCCCTTTAGAAGCAGCAGCCCTACTGCTCTGGCCTTATTTTTGTTGAATGCTATGAAGTGCGGTTGCCCACTGTGGCCTCTGCAGAACTGTCCTTCTATCAGCCTGCTTTTTGACAGAGGAAGAGGGTCCAGTAATTGTGCATATGGCCATTGTCTTCCCTCTAGTGATGTGGGCATATCTTGGGCTTCCTACCTAGGTGACAACGTAAGGCATTATTTGGCTGGTGCCCAAGGCCCACCAGGCCCTCCAGGCCCACCTGGAGTCATCACCACTGCGGATGGGATGAACTTGGATTACGCGGAGCTGGCTACCCGTGTTATGAACTATATGACAAGTAAGCACCTTGTTGGTAAGTTCTGTACTGAGTCACGCTCTTGGCTGAGCTTGTGCAACACCTAGCAGGTGAGAACCAGAGGAGAAACAACAATCTTTAAATAGCAGCACCCCAACCCAGTTATTCATCTTCTGCAGTCTTGGACCAGGACTCCACACAGCTCAGGTAGCCTCTGAGCTTTGTCCCATTTTGATGGTTAGATTAACTAACAGTTGCTGCTGTTTAAAAAGTCTCACATTAAACATAGCTGTTAGACCTTGTAAAGTCCCCAGGACCCAAACAGAGGTGGCTGTATTTGGTATATGTAGTCTCAGGTATTCTGGGGCTGTCTTGTATGCTTGGGGCCCTTCTGAAGTAGATGAAATTCCCAGAGCTTTTGGAAGCAGCCTGGAATCTCAGTCAGAAGAGCACAGACCACACTGATGTGGAAGCAACAAGGCTGTGTGAGACAGCAGCTGATTCATGGCTGGGGGCACGGGAAGCCCATTCCACCAGTTAAACTGGATTAATTCAGCTTTTCTTAGTCCCTGCCTGACCTCTCTTCACCTTCTGTCTCCTCTTAACCCTGCCTCACATAAAACCTTTTCATTCCCACAGGCTCTTCAGATCGCTATCAGTCATTTGCCAGTTCGGTATCAACTACATCCGTTTTGTACCAAGAACTTCTGGACATGCTGCAGAGTAAGTGACCCTGAAGGGAAACATGGGGGATGGGGGTAAAGCATCCCAGCAGCCTGGTGATCTGTCCTTCCCTTCCAGTCTTCTGCCTCCAACCGGAGTTACAAGCAGCTGCTTCAGAGGGCAAAGGCCTGCCATAGGTGCTGCTGAGTGACCTGCAATGGCTCCTTCCAAGTCCTTTGGATACAGATTTATGTCTTGTACTGGAGAGTTTGCGTGCTTTCCAGAAGCTATACTTTCTTACCTATTTGCTTTTCATACCCACTGTTGTAACTCTGCAGTTTCCCCACTCTCTTGCTTCCCTTTCCCTCCTTGGCTCTCTAGGTGGCCTCTGCCTATGTCCCTCCTTTTTGGGAATTCCCCACAATTTCCTCCAATCTCCCACTAAATCTTGGGAGCTTTTCTTTCCAGCTCTTTCACTCTCTTAAGGTTCCCCATTCCTTCTTGCCCACTCCAAAGCCTTGCTATGTCTTTGTTCTTAAGGTGAAGAGGATACCCAGCTCTGTATTCTTTTTGACACACACTGTTACTTGTGGGCTGATAGATAAATCACCAGGATGTCATTTTGCTGTGCCTGAAGATATTGATGATCCTGGCCAATACTGCGTTCCTCCTATGTGATCCAGTGGGGGGTCAGTCAGATTCCACATTCCAAACAGACAAATGGCTGCTGAAATGCCACAGAGTTCAGCGTGGTCTTTTCCCTTGACCCAAGATGTTGTCCAGGGTGTCCTGAAGAAACAGAGCACAAAGAGGTCCCTTTGGCAATCCAAATTCTCATCCTCCTCAAACCCTGGGTTGTAGGACGTTCCCAGCCCTGTCACAAATGTTTGTGACACCATACACAGGGCAGATCACCCTCAGAAAAGGAGGCGAGGGAGGAAAGTAGCTTTGCATCCATAGGTTTTGATGGTCTCTGTAGTGATGGGGGCTCAGCTCACAGGCTGGGAACCCCTCACACCTGGCATCTTCACAGCAGCTGGACAGTCTTAAAAGATGCATTTTTCATTTCCAGGAGAAGAAATTCGTCAGTATCTAATTGGACCTCGGGGCCCACCAGGACCTCCTGGACCAGGGGGAGATGGCATGTCTCTGTCACTGGATTATGATGAGCTGACCAGACGGTTTATCAGCTACTTGACAAGTAATGGTCTTTATTAGTGTGCATTTCCCTCTGTTCCTTTGGGAGCTGAGCAGAAAGCTCATGCTGTCAGTGAAAACTCTTTCAGTGTCAACTGTGTGAATCCCTATGTACCGAGACCTCCTCACGGGGATTGTGAGAGACTTGAAAGAAAACAAAGATACCCTGTAGCTACCATACTATCCATAGACTCTAGTAAAGAGTTCTTGCTTTGCTAAAAACTGAGCTTAGGAACATCATTTCACCTTAGCCATCTTAGAAGTCCCATCAACACCTTCAAGTGCCTTTATAACCCTTTTCTCACTGGCTCTGTGGCCAGGATATATCTCTCTGTGGAAGAGTTGATCTATGCCCATTTTGTGTCAAGGCAGCCCAGGCAACAATCTCTTAGAAGTTTAGAGTTAGTTGAAACAAATTCTGCCTCTCTGCTTCATTTTCCCATCTGTAAAGGGGTGATATGGCATCTAAGAACTGTCAGACAGAGAGGACTCTGGAGCATCCCCAACAGCAGTTCTAAAATGCCTAATCCTGGTAGCTGCAACTATCTGCTTAAAAGCAAGGCCTGGTCCGTGCTTACTCTCTCTGAACTGCCCTTGGAGGCCAGATCTCACTAATGGGCTGCTCCAAAGATGGTGGGAATTTCCTCTTTGGCTCTGGAAGCAGGAAACTGCTGTTTAACAGCAGCACCCCAACAGCTCAAGCAGGACAGCTGCACTTTATCAGCAATGACATTTCATTAAAGCAAATCACAAAGGTGCAAAGTTTTTCACCAGAGCTGCTTACAGATAGGCAGACAGGGGAAGAGCAGCACAGGCATCAGCTGGTGGGTCACAGCTAACCTACATGTCCTGGGGTGCCCCGCTGCCCCTGTGTCAGGGGTTCATGAGATGTGCAGAGCTTTTGCCAAGAACGGAGGCCTGATGCCTGCCTGTCTGCAGGTGCCCTTGTATTGGGATTAACGGGGCAAGTTTTAACTCCAGTCCAGAACAAGGCTTGAGCCCTGCTTCCCAGCACAATCTGCTGATGGGAACACTCCACCCTGCAGGAGTCCCTCCTGCATTGCCTGTGAACAAGCCCTGCAGCCTGTCTGCTCACACTGTAGCAGCCTGTTTTGATAATGTGCTACTCTTGGATCTGTTTGATTTTGCAGGTTCTGGGATGAGCATTGGGCTCCCTGGACCACCTGGGCCTCCGGGGACACCTGGTGTATCTTACAGTGACCTGACAGCCTACCTGAGAAGTAAGCCAACTTCTTTACTCCCCTGCCATAGGTCCCTGCACACCCCCAGGATCTTTTTTTACAGGCTTAGTCACAGAATTTCCCCTTTTGCCCATCACCACAAATAACCCTCTATGAGACTCTGATGGTCCCTCTGCCTTAGTTAGCAGCACTGCAGGCATCCTGGGCTCTGCCAGGACCTGCACAGATTGCGAGGGGCTGCAGACAGATCACTGTGCTCCTGTGAAGAGCAGCAGCAGCAAGGTGCTGTCTTGGGGATGGGGATGGAGGAGCCCTTTTTCTTCTCCAAACTCTGCAGCATAAAGGAATTTCTTATGCCACTTTTAAAAAGTATATTTAAAAAATAGAGACTTCTACTCCCTTTGGGATCTCCTGACGTCTACACACAGGAAAGTGAGGTGCACCAGGAAGGCTGCACCAGAAGGTGCTGGGGAGAAAAAAGCGCCTTATACTTGGCTGTAGCTAGCATTACCTGTATTGTCAGGGAAGGTTCATCAGGGTTGTGGTGGTTTGGGTGACTCTCTTTCTTCCTTTGTGTCTTACAGACTCTGAATTCAGTGGTCTTGTCGGGCCCCCTGGTCCTGCAGGGCCCCCAGGACCTCCAGGGATCCCCGGATCACCTGGCACCTCTCTGGAGGACATCTCTGCTTACCTACAAAGTAAAGCACTTGTGTTTCTCACAGCCAGCGGGGAGATTCTGTTTGTACGTGCTGGGGGGACTGAGACTGAGATTTAACTTACCAGGGGCTGTGAATGCCCACTGAGAACAAGGTCACTTTAAAAAAAATCTCATCGACATCAGCTGGAAAGGGGTGGAAGTTGGGGTTAGAGCCTTTAAACTTTCAAGATCCCCAGACGTGTGATTTCCTTGTCCTCTCACTGTCAGAAAACAACTCTTCCTTTCTCTCAAGGTGTGGGATACTCCTCCCTCTCTGGAGTCCAGGGTCCACCTGGCCCTCCTGGCCCTCCAGGACCACCAGGCTTCTCAGGAACTGGCCTCCTGTCCTATGCTGACATCACCCACAGTGACGAGTTCAGGAGCGAGCTGATCCAGTACCTGAAGAGTAAGGGGACGCCATCCATCCTCCCTGCACACACCCCAAGCCATGCTTTGCCTTGTGTAGGCTGGTGGCTCTGCCACAGCTGAGGCAGTCCTGTAGGAGCCTTCCCTGAATTGGGGCTGCAGCAACACCTTATCTCTACAGCCAGGTCTACGCAGGATTACACTGCACCCCATAGGCTTGTCTCCTCTCAGTCCGACTGCAAGGCAAAAGTCCATGTTGTGAGCCAAAAGGGACAGGCGCTGGGCAGTTACCTTTGGCCTGTACTGATCAGCAGGTCCCTAGTAAGGTCACCTGCAGAGTCTTGCCATGGGAAAAGCATTTTTTTTGACAAACACCTGCCTACAGAGCGGTGGATGATGTAGGGGTTGGAGGGCAGCACTGAGCCAGCTGTGAAGCAGCATTGGTCTGAGCTCTTACGCTGGCAAGTCATCCAGGGCAGCCTTTCAGAAACATGGGGATCCCCTCACTTGTGGGAGACTGGTCACAGAACAGCCGTTTTGGCAGAGGTGCTGAAATTGGCCTGAGAAGAGTGCACCCTTCTGCAAACTCGCTGGGCATGTTTCCAAGATTGGGCACGCAAAACTGTGGGAGAGATGGGAAGGAGGAGGGTGTGGTGCCGTCTGTAGAGATCAAGGTTGACATATGTGCCTGCTGCCTGAGAAATGGCACTGGATGAGGGTTACTGCGATGATTGGCGGGACAGAATTTCACACTCCAGTCTTCATTCAGGTGGTAGCACAGGACCTCTGCCATGCCTGGGGGACCCAGGTACCCTGGTGTCCCTGATGTCCCCCCTCTTGTATTTTGCAGGTGATGAAGTTCGAAGCTACATCTCAGGGCCGCCTGGGCCCCCTGGGCCACGAGGACCACCAGGACCCAAAGGAGATAGTGGCTTGGTGTCTGGGTCTATGTCTGCATCATACCAAGGGTTACGGACTTCCGAGCAGTTGCATGGAGGATCCCTTGGTGCTGAGGGATCCCATGGAGGCTCACTGGGCACAGGCAGCTCATATGGCAGCTCCATGAGCAGCATGTCATCTTACAGTGCCTCAGTGGGCAGCGATGGCTCTTATGATACCTCCATGGGCAGTGACAGGTCTTTCGATGCGTTGCTGACAGAAGAGGAATCACACAGATCAGCAGGTTCAAGCAGATCCTACAGCAGCTCCTTCGCTGGTTCCCTGGATTACAATGAGCTGGCACTCCGCGTGTCAGAGAACCTACAGAGTGAGTGGATTGCCTGCTTGTCCTGACCCTCCCTGTCCCAGCCCACAGCTCCTAGCCCCCTGTGCCTGGTGTCACACTGTTCACTTCCCTCACCCTTCCTGCTGCCTACAGCTCTCCCTTACACCTTCCTGCCTCAGCATCCAGCTGCAGTTTTCCCAGAGCTCCTTTCAAATGACATCTTTAATTCCTCAGGCCGTGGTATTCTCCAGGACCTGATGTCTTACACTGCACAGGGACCTGCAGGTCCCCCAGGCCCTCCTGGTCCCCCTGGCATCAGCAGGGTTTTTGCAGCCTATGGCAATGTCACTGAGGACCTCATGGACTTCTTTAGAAGTAAGTGGCATATTGACTTGGTGTTTCCGGCTCATGCATATGAGAGCTCTCCAACCTCTCATAGACCTAGTGATCTTTTCACCTTTGCATACTGCAAAAATACAGTCAAGATACAAAGCTGGAGGCAGATGGTCTTTCCATCCCCTTCCTCCCTTGCTGAGGAGGTACAGTCTCATCATTAGGAAGGAAATCAGGTTTTCGCACTACTTGTAGGAAACTCATCCCAAACCCTGGCAACCACTGTGCTTGCAACCCCTGTGGCCCATTTTAACATGGCTGGGCTGGCACAGGTAGAGCAACATGAGACAGCTGCTCACTCTGTTCTCAAATGCCCCTCCCTGAGCGTGGGCCAGCTCCAGCCCTGGTGACACCCAGAGAGGGTGGCAGAGCAGTGCTGGTGAAATGAGATCACAGCCTGCCCCTGGGACTTTGCTGGGACCAAACCCATTTTTTAAAAACCTGCTCTTAGTCAGTCTGATCCCATCTAACCTAGAGAAATGTCCTTCCAGTGTGACTCACTGCTTCTCTACATCAACACACAGCCCTTTGCAAGTGGTTTGTCCCACTCATTCATCCTCTCCTTCATTTCCCTCTCCAGCATATGGTACCATCCAGGGGCCACCCGGTGAAAAGGGGGAAAGGGGTTATCCTGGACCCAAAGGTAAGACTTGCCATCCTTTCCCTCTCAAGCCCTGTAACGCCCAGGAAGCAGCACTGTGTCCCCAGAGATAGTTGGCACGGGGCTGCGCAAGGTCACAGCCTCCCCACAGTGGAGGTGGCACCTTCAGGATCTCAGCCCAAGCATCGTCCTAACTTGGTCTTCCTTACCCTGGCCTCTCCCTGTCTGTGAGCCAGTCATGCTCAAGGGCAAACTTGGTCTTCTCATTCCTTCAGGTGACCCTGGACCAATGGGCCCGCCAGGACGCCACGGGCACAGGGGACCAAAAGGAGAGAAAGGAGAGAAAGGTATAAACATCTGCCATCCCCAGGGGAGCGGGGTTTGCCTGTCAGGGAGTGGAGGATTCCCCAGGCACCAGCCCATCGCTGGGAACCACGTGGCCCCATTTTTCTTGCTTTTTTTGGTTCTTTTGTCTTTTTTTCCCCACATGAACTTTTCAAATAACCCTTCTTTTGACTTTCTTGTCCCCAGGTGAACAAGTGTATGTTGGCAGAAGAAAAAGAAGAAGTGTGGGGGTTTAAGGAAAGAGCCAGCTCAGTTCTGCACTGGGCAGCATTCCCAGCAGCCCATAGAATCTTCACTGCCTTAATGCTAAAACGTCCTTGCCGATCAGCTAACCAGTTAGACTTGATAGTTCAGTGTCGCTGCTGAGATTTGAATGGCTCTTTTACGTGTCCAGCATGGCCCTAACATGGGTATCTGCTCCTGTTGCTGATGTTTGGCTTAGCGCCCCTGAGTTCCCAGGCTTATATGTCTTTGGGCTGACAAGGGCTTCCTGTCTCACCCAGTCCAAGCTTCTTGTATTACTCCCAGCTATGTAAAAACCTGTTTTTTAACAACTAGCCAGCTAGCCAGCAAAAAGAAAAAAAAGAAACCAATCCCTCCCCGACCAAATTCATGATTTGTCAGAGATCAGATTCAGCCCACAGGACAAAGGCCCCGTAAGAAACCCTAGGACAAACTTGCTCACCGCACTGGGATTTCCTCTCCACAAGCTCTGCTGTGCCAGCCCAAAGCTGCAGGACGTGTTGAAGCAGGTGCGGGTGGTACTGAGTGGGGCTGTGGCTCGGGGGTCTCTGGGAAGGGGCACACTGCACTGAGGTACCCCAGACACGGCCCACATGAGACACTGAGCCCAGCCCTGCCCGTGTCCAGCTGCTGCAGAGCTTTCAGACCCCTGGGCTCAGCACCCATTAGTGGCCTGGCCCATGGCTTGCTTTGGAAAGCGATGCCCTCCCCCTTCGGCTGTTTTGTGATCCTCTAGTGCTCCATTAACCCCAGTCCCGAGCCCAGCTCCTTGGACAAGCTGTTAGCAGAGGGGCTCAGGCAGCAATGGGGTACAGCCCATGCAAGTACTCTGCAGGGAGCCTGGGTCGGCACGTGCTTTGCGATGCCTGTTTATAGCTGCACAGCGAGACGTGACATGCACAGGGACCAAACTGAAGCACTTTTGAACACAATTTGTTGATCTTTTAAAAAATATTTTTGTAATTTTTTTTCTGTTTTTTAAGCATTGGGGAAGAATAATTTTTTAATGTAAACAGCCCAATTAAAGTGTGTTTTTCACCCCAAGCTCGCCTGATCAGTGTTACACTGGGCAGTCAGTACCAGCTTCACTGTGACCAGGGGCAGACACACCTTGTGGTTTTGGTGGCTGATGGCAGCTGCTTTGTTTCTCGTCACTAGTACATGACCCACGCAGACACCGAGCAGCTTCTCGGGTGTTGGCAGTTTACAGACACTTTAGCAGGAGCCTCTGCACATCGTCCCAGGGTGCCGCAGCCATCATCTTCTTCCTTGCAATGAGGCAGTACTCACAGAGTTTAAGTATTTTAGTGTTGGGGGGCGGGATGATGGCTGAGCTGCAAGGTACCGCCTGGCAGAGGCTGGCATTCCAGTGCAGGCGTGCAGCCGGGACAGCTGCCAGCCCCCCGCACGGTGCCTGGTCACTGCACGTGTGACACCACATCAGCTTTATGGTGTTCCTAGGGCCACGCACACACACATACACATGCCCACACACTCTGAAGTGCTACTTTAGTTCCAGGTATTGGCCAAAGCAGGTCAGTGGCTCATTTTTATAGAAAAAAAACCTTGCTTGAATTGCTTGTGTTCAGCCCAGGTTTAAATACCCATTGTCTGTTTTTATTTCCAGTGTTAGCGATGTCAAGTTTTGGTGTTCCTCCCACGTTATTGCTTAGGAGAGTTTAGAGCAAAGGCCTGCGTGAACCAGGTCAGCTTTCAGAGCACAGCACCTTGCAGTGTTTGCCAATAAAGCCTGCATCCTTCTGCGTGATTCATACTCCCTCACCTGGCTCTGCCAAGATGAGACATTTCCTTTTAATTCTCGCTTAAAAACAACAACAAAAGCATCTGTTGTCATGTTTAAGTGCAGCAGCTGTGTTTCCATGTCTGAAGCCATCCCTGAACTACTCGGGACCGCTGTAATGTGCTTGCAGGTTGTGTTGCGGGGTAGAGTTAGGCAACTGAGAGCAGTCTGCGGCACCGCAGCCCTACAACCACTCATTTGCTTCGTAATCCAGCCCGTGGCACTTGAACCATCGCTCGGGGGCTCTGCTGCCAAACAGCGGCGCCTCGTTCCTTTGCCTGTACCTGAGTGGGAAGAGTGGCTGTCACAAGGGGGACCCACGGACTGGGGGGCAGAAACTGGAGCTCCTACAACCCCAAGTTGCAATCCCACTGACAGGGCAGGGCAGTCACTGAAAACAGCATCCTTTTAGGTTGTGCTAAATCTGCACTCCCGCCTTGGGCTATTCCAGTCAGGGAGCCACACGCACAATGTTAAGTACTTTTTACACTCAATTATTTTAAAAATTCTAAATTGTCCCATTCACTCACAGATTAGTTGTATTTCATGCGAGTTTTCCATGAAGAAAACAGAGGGCATCTCAGCAAACAGTGATTTTATTGTATTTACAGCAGAATTATTACAATATTCTACAGAAAGCCATGAAATGAAATTACTTTTAAAAACAAGACAAAAAAAAAAACCCAACCCTGTTGTATGGCTGCTACTGCAAGTTCACTTCCATGAGCTGTACGTTCAGAGACCCTTAGCCAGTTATTCATCCATCTCATGATTTTTGGTTGCTTTCTGTAAGGCAAAAATAACTTGGTTTGCAGTTAACACAAAACATTCAACAAACTGCTGGGACAACGCGAGGTTGGAGGTGCCTCAGATTTGTATGCTTTATCACAGAAGCCCACCCCGCTTGGCTTTCTTGCGGAAAACAGGGGTATGACAGTTCAACATTACAGATGTCACTCAATGTCCCTTTCTAGTTTCTGTTCTTTCCACCATTTTAGGACTGATAATCAGTAAGAAAGAGGTTTTACCACCTAGCCTGGTAATTGTGGAAGAGATTCTGGAAAATCAGAGCATCTTTGGGCTCAGTGACTCCCTTCTACTTTCAGTACAGTGAAGCACATGAGCCTTCCTTATTCATGAGTTGGTTTTGAGCATGTTCTTAAGAGGTTGTCATCTTTCTCTGGCACCACTGACTGCCCTAATGCCACAAGTGCAGAAGTAGCTTCAGAAATGAAGTATGAGGATTGAGGCGAGAGAAAGGGGATGGAGAACAACTAAAAGCTCTGCAAGCAATATAGAGAAACACTATAAAGTTTCTTTCATCTTCTCCTTCCCTTCATCTGTTCTCATCTTTTGTAAGACTGAGAAACATGACAGGGCATCCTGGCCTTGGCTTGCCTCTGAATGAGGAAGGTTAATTCTCTCTGACCTCATTTTGTATCTGCTGTGAAGCTGACAGTACACGTCAGGGAGTGGGAAATGTGCATGGACACATCAACAGAAGGAAGTTTCTGAGATCCAGAAGTAGATTTTGAAGTAGAAGGGCTGGATTGTAAATGCTAACATAAAAAGCAGAAAGTTATCTACATAGTGACCATCCTCAATACTCCTCCCTGCCCTTTCCTCCAATGACCGTATAGTCACCGTCCTCAAGAACTTGCCCCACTCACCACGGCAGATTAACCAAAAAGCAGTCATTCAGCGGGAGCAACTAGCACTGAGCTTATTTGCACATTTAAGTCTGTTCCCTGGTTTTCAGCAAAGGTGAGCATTTCTGAGGTCCTAGGAGCTGCTACACAGCAGCTCTGAAAATCAGGCTACCTGAAAGTGGATTTAAGCAGCTGAATTTAAATAAATCTTTCATGTACCATGTCTTGCAAGACAGATACTGTTTCAGATGGAGAATCAACTTAAACTTCCTATGTGATATTGCCATCATAAAAGACATTGTGGTGTGATGAAAGAAATTACATTACTGCCTTGCTTGGCTCTGTCTTCGTTAAGGTGCTAAGTTTCCTACTTGTTAAGAAAAAAAATGCAGTAGCATGTAGTTATAATAAAGTCCTCTAGGACAGCAGAATAATTTTTTAAACCCATGTGATTGATTAGATATTGAATACCCATTAATGTAATTTTAAAAGGATATTAGCTTAAAACATTGTCTGAAAAAAAGGATGCAGCTCAGAATGAGTATCGGGATTTTAAAAGTGATATGAAAAATCAGTTTGAGTGAATGCCACTGGTCAGGACAGTGTGGTACTGCCACCTCTGAATTTGAATTCAGGTGTCAATTCATTTCACACCTTCTAAAGAAAAACATTTAATAAATCAGGATATAGCTAATCAATCATACCAACCTCAGTATCGTATCTTTTCATGCCTACGTGCTTCTCATGTGTTCAGCAGAGTGCTTGGAAAAAGAAACAAATTTGTCTTATGGGAATCAGAGAGGAAAAAACAGGCTGGAGTATTTCCCCGTCAACCAAGGAAACAGCGAAGTTCCCCTGGGACTTCAGGAGGCCGAGGGCTGAGACACAGCCCGTTTCCTCCACAGCTGGTAAACCTTCCCCAGACAGCCCCGTTCAGGCGAGATGCAGAATGTATTCAAGATGCAGAATCTCATTATAAGAACAGGGGCAGCCAGACCACCTGAGGTTCGGTTAGCCAAAGATCTCCCTGGGCTACCTGCATGAGCAGAGGACTGCAAGATGCTGCAACTAGCTGAGTTCTAGTAACCGTTAGGATGCGAGTGGAGCCACCGGCTCCTGTACTTACAAGGCCCTGTCCCAAGAAACCTGACTTCGCAGGTGCTGAAACCTGCTTTCAGAGCTCAGGAAGAACACGTTGTGAGGACTGAACCTGTCAGAGGCCACAGGCCTGCAGGCAGGTTTTTTTGTGAGAATCGGTTGTAAATACAAGAGGACACCCAATATATTGCACTGTAATTCATGCATTTTATTGCCTTTGTTCATTTTCCTGTGGACAGTATTTATGATGTAGTAAAACACAAAGGTGAGCAAATACTGATTTGTGGTCATCTTTTGAAGGGCATGTGGGGAAAATGAGATCTGCCAAACACTCAGTAAGAAAGCACATTGTTTTGGCTAAGGAAAATACACCTAACTACCCTGGAGATGGAGCTTCTAACTTCTTAAAGGGATGTGACCTGATAGTGGAGAGATTGGATTTTGTATCTCAGGAGGTCTCTTCCAGGCCTATGTGAGACTAAATGCATTTGAATTGAGTTTTCTGACATTGATGCAATGTTGTACGCCTCTTTCATGGTCTGCAATACTTAAAACCAATTTTATCAGTCTATATGTGTAAGTACCATGCTAGTTCCTGTTATCCCCCAGAAAAACAAATTTTCAAGCTTGGTATCAATTCTCAGCACAGTTCACAAGGCTGCAACTGCTTAACAGTGCTCCATACCTGGAGAGCTGACCAAACACCCGCTAAGGCTTCAATTGCTACATTCGATCCCTCCCCTCCATCACAGAACTCAGTTACTTATTTGTACCTTTTACAATGAGATCAGATCGCAGGGGCTTGTGTGAAAAGGATCTTCAACTAAAAGACTTAAAAGATTTAGACAGAGGTAAACAGCATGCCAGTATATATTAGCAAGTTATCACTGAAACTGCCAAAAATGTAAGGAGAAGATTAACGTTTCCCTCCAACGATTTAATGTGGATGAAGGTAGAGGTAATCCAGAAGGGGAAATCTGCCTGCCCTGCCTACTCCCCGAGTAAAGCACCGAGCCTACTTCATACGAAATTGCAAACAAATTCTGTTAAGTACAGAGATGAAGATTATTTAATGTTATTTTTGTAACAGTCAATTTATGATGGTGGAGCTTAAAAAGTAAAAGGTCTTCAAAGACATTTTTCACCCTACTAAACAAACAATTTAAAGAACTTTGCATTTAGCAACAGATAACATTCTAGAGATATGGTATGTGAATTTACAACAGTACACAATACACATTTATATAATAAAATGCCAGAAATTAAGGCTAGCTATTAAAGTAATTATACTATCAAAAACTTACAGAATTTAAATTAAAACATGCATTTTCCGATTTTTTTTTTTTACTGTGCTGTAAATTTTAAGTGTCTTCATTGAGAAGGTAGCAGTTCGACGTCCAAGAATTTCAGCATCCAAGATTTCAACCACATCCAATTAAGGTCCTATGTTAATTTACGAGTTCATTCACATGCATCGATACTGTTCCCATGAAATGAACATCATGTAATGTTCCCCAGTCGCACATTTAATGCAAGCTAGCAAAACAAAACGTTTACAGTCAATACCCAAAGAGACTAGGAAGTCAGGCCTCAAATGACAGAAAGCAAATACTATTTTACAAATTGAGCTTGAGCATACCAAAGTACAGCTTATAATACTGTCTTGATATGACTCAAACTCTAACCACCAAAGAGAGTGCGCTAAAAGTGACCTAATACAGTTGTATTTCCCTACCGGCTATATGAGAAACATTTCAGATTTTTTCCACTGCAGATCAGTCAGGTAAATAACTTATTGTACATCTATGAACTTGAAAAATAAAAACTGCCTATGTTAGTATGTGGCAACACAAAAGCAAAAAACCCAGCTTCGTAAAGTAGTTTGTCTATATATTTAACTTAAATCTTTCTATAAAATAAAATGACTAAAATAAAAAAAATCAAATCTAACACTTCTAATCAAATCAGACTTTAGCCATGGTTATTTATAAATATGACCATCCACCTCCACTTTTCTGATGGAGTTTAAATGAACAGGCTTTGGTAAGAACAGAAAAATGGCTCTACCCATTCCAGGTACAGTTAGAGAAACCACGTGCACTTTGTGCACCGCTTTCTAAAAAATACATTCTACAGGTTTTCCATTTGTAGAACTAACCCCCTGTAATAGCTAAGGAAAATAATAAACTGTGCATTTTAAAGTTAGCATTTCTTTCACCTTTACATATTTTAGTGCAAAATATTTTAGGGTGAGGATTTACAACAAAAATGGCAGTAGCAGCAAGAAATCTTCTGTTTTGTACAGTAACAACAATGCTAAGGAGTTTTGTTTTTTTAAATGACAAAGCACTATCCTGTTGCCAGGATTAGCATTATCGAAGTGTTTCAGGCACTGTATTAATTAAACTAGCACCCCATTTCATTATGGAACTAATGGACAAAATATGCCATGGAGATCAGCTCAGCTGAATTTATGCCAGAGGTTTTTTTTTAAAGAAGTTGCAAAGGCTTTTGCTTTTACCAATCGTGTTTAAACATAGGGTTTATTTTTCTGATTATTGGCATGCTCTGAGGAATTTGTTTCAGTCCTTGCTATGAAGACACAGCTCAACATTATAACATTTTAAACCTCTCACGGCAGTTTCAGTTGTGGAATTCTCTCGTGGAGAAATCAGACGCTTAAAAACACAGTAGCAGAACTAATATTATACCATTTAAATGTTCACATGATAAACCATTTTTTTGTGATCAGAAAGACTGTAATTAATATTTTAGGCTTAAAGTCAAAACCATAGATAACAACTTGTTGACTGAGATAAAAACCCCACTTATTCTTGAAACATCTGAAGGACATAAAATTACCATTATACACCAACACCTTTTTGTTTTCTTCCAATCCGAGAAGTAAAGAAACTGATCATGACACTGATTGTCTCCACTGAAAACAAAAAGCACTAGGTCCTTTGATGTAAACCACAGAGTGAGTCAGGTTAGACGATGAGGATGGAGAATTCCAAATATGAAAAAACCTACAGCAGTTTCCAGAGTTACGACCCAGTGGAGTGAAGGCTGGGGACTGGATAGAATTTGGAAATCCGGCTTTGTGTTGAAGGGTTAAGGCATTCGGATTCTCCAGTCATTTTAAAGAAAACTTCCTGTTCCTGCAGTTTTCTGGCAAATTCTTCTTCCAGCGTCTAAAACCAAAATCAGATTGTCATGGGATTACAAGGCAAAGTACAAGAAACCTATTATAATGGTGACATATTGCCTGATATAACATCGCAACTTCACACACCATCACAAAAAAAATCACCTAGCAATTATGAAATTGCAAGACAACCAAGACATAGCAAGCTAAGAACATCATCTGCCTGCAGGACGCTCTCTGAACTGTGTGAAAATATAGTACTTTCCATTTTAAAATAAAATATAAAACCAAAAAACACCCTCCACCACCCTCTGTCTGTTATTTAGCACTCAGTTTTTGTAGTAACCTACTGGCTTCTGAAATACATTCTGAAAACCAGAATTACCTCCAGCTAAGAAGTTTTATATGCAAATATGCACACATGTGCTGCAAAAGGAAACACCGTAAGAGGCTGATAACACGCAAGCCTTTTTGTTGCACATGCCCTTCGCTCAGCTTTTGCAGGTTTTTTAAACATCTTTTATTATTCAGTGAACTACAGCAGTTTTGTCCAGTAGCTTGATTCTCCTCCTCTGCGATACTTTTTGTATTGTCTGTATTTGCTAGATCCAACTCTTGATTATTTTCTGATTGATAAACTGCTCTGATTTACCTTTTTTCTTGGTCTCAATTTCTCTCTCCATTCCTTCAGTTCTTGGCTGTGCTCTTCATCTAGCTCTTTTAGCTTCTGAGTCTCATGCTCAACCAGTAGATGGCATTTTTCATTCTTAAAACAAGATAAAGATAATCCTTATGTAAAACTAATTCAGATTAGGCAACTCAACATTTGTACAGTGACATATGTTGTCCTAATTCTTTTTAATTAGCTTATTCCGTGTAAATAGTGACGTGAATAATTACAAGATAAAAGCATGTTACGAGGCTGCATTATCAAAAGCTAATCTTCCTATCAGAACCAACTGAGATAAGAAATACTTGTAAATCCAAATATACTGTTGAGTATCATTAAGGCAGCAGCTGACAGTGTTACTCAAAACTGTGTTTCACTGCCTAATAATGCTTTTCAAGGTCATACAGCATTTCTGCTTTGCTTTCTAAAGACAGTTTATATGATTTATTAAAATCAATTACACTAAAAAGGAGGTCATTTTTTGGAAATATTTCAGCTCTTGGTGCCAAGGAGCTGAGACCAACAAATGGGGCTTAGAGAGAAATGTGCTTGCGGAAGCAGCCTCAGAATTGCCCTATAAAAAGGAAAACAATAATCAAACAACACATCAGCTTCACATTCCTCTCAGTAAGGTACACATGCATCTGCCTAACTTTCAGAGGACTTTTGAAGCATGGTAAAAAAAAAAATTAAGTATTTGGCTACATCAAATCTTTGATTTTTAAGAGCAGTTGGCCCTGGCAGTCTCTAAACCCCATGTTCTTGTTTCTAGGGTTCCAGTCCCAACTGGGTCTGATGCAGAGTACAAAAACACAGGAACAAAAATGACAAGCGCTTGGCTAGACCTGAGTGCAGCTAGGGGCCAATTTTTCTCAGTGAATCTCAGAGTAGCGCTAATCTGCTCAATTTTACTTGAGCTGAAACTCTCACAAGACTCCCACAGTACTTGGGGATTTACTGAGGCGTATTAGTGGCATAGTCAGGGACTGTTTTTGCAGGATGTAAGAAAGCGAATAGAGTAGAACTAGCTTCATTGGTCCTTGGAAGATTTCACTGCCCAAAGGTTATCAGCAGGTGATCGTTTAATGCTTTAAAACTCCCCTGTGTCCCTGAAACGGGGAAAAGCAGATTTAGTGGAAAAGGAGATCTGGCCTCTGGTATACAGCAGCAACTTTTACAAAACGCATACCAAAAGGGACAAAATAGAGTTCCTTATCGCAAGAAGAGAATTCCTTCCAAGTACTTTCCAGAAGCTCAAGCACACATGGCAGCCTGCACTCTGTAAAAACCATCTCATTCCATGTGTGGCTACAAACGTCTTGTGGGTAATGCCTGGTGCTGCCTGCCTCTGTTCTGATTAATGACATTTCAGCAAAATCAGGTTAAAAGGAAATGTTGCCTACAGAAAATAGCACTGGGAATTTGATAGATATTCTAGAAGTCATCATCTGCTTCTGGTTCATGCTGCTCTTGCATGTAAAATTACTTCTCATTAATTGATGTAAGCATATGAATCTGGTTAAGCAGTATGCTGCAGGCCTTTGAAAGCAAAGTTGAAAAAAAACCCTACACCAATCAGTAAAAATGAAGGAAAAGATGTTTCTGCTTTGCCTGCGTCTGTTATTAACCTGAGTCTTCCCACTGAATGTTCATTTAATGTCATCTATTTTTAACCTGTAACTGATGCAGCTCTCTGATGTTTGCTTCACACTGCAACTGAAGGTCCCGCATTTGGTTTTCGTGTTTCTGATGCTGGGCCAGTCTCTCGTTCTTCTGTCTCTTTTCTTCTTGAACAGCAAACTAAAATTAAAAATAAAAAGATGGTTTATATTGTGCCTCTAGATACAACAGTTTACATGAGTCAAAAAACTGTATGTAACAGAATTAATACATAACAGCATAACTGAAAAGAACGGTTTTAAAAGATTTAAACAATAACTGTATTTTCTTTATTCTTTCTTTTTTAAAATTCTTACAAAGGGAATGCCCTCACAGTTTTGTCTATCATTCCATTTCGCTGTCTGCACTCTAATTTTTCCTTAAAACACAACACATTTCACTTCCAGACTCCTGAAATTATCTCCCTCTGAGGCCGTGACACAGTAGTGTTGCTACAAGTGTCGGTTCAGGTTGGTGTTATACTGCTACGGGATATCGTATTTTCCAGATTGTTCATCCTTCCAGTGCTCACCATATGAAACCACAATTTGGGACTTTCGTGCATCAATACAAAGCAAATCTCTAAACCTCTTCACAACATTCTCTTTCGAAGAATGAGTGAATACCTACAAGTTTTAGTTCAAAAGCTCACAAAA
Organism: Mycteria americana; assembly: GCF_035582795.1. Lineage (NCBI taxonomy): Eukaryota > Metazoa > Chordata > Aves > Ciconiiformes > Ciconiidae > Mycteria > Mycteria americana. The sequence continues at coordinate 14,542,589 of NC_134370.1, forward strand.
ATCAAATATTCTTAAAAATATTTCACAGAATCACAGAACAGTTGAGGTTGGAAGTGACCTGCGAATATCAACCCCCTTACTCAAAGCAGGGTCAACCAGAGCAGGCTGGGCAGGACTGTGTCCAGTTGGGTTCTGAGTATCTCCACAATCTCTCTGGGCAACCTGCTCCAGTGTCTGACCATCCTCACACTAAAAAAGTGTTTTCTTACGTTTAAGTTGGATTTCCCGTATTTGTATTGTGCCCACTGCCTCTCATCCTGTCACTGGGCACCACTGAGAAGAGTCTGGCTCCACCTTCTTTACTCCCTCCCGTTGGGTACTTATACACATGGATAGAATCCTCCCGAGCCTTCTCTTCTCCAGGCTGAAGTGTCCCAGGTATTCAGCCTCTCCTCCTATAACAAGGCCCACCAGTCCCTCAGTCATCTTCAAGGCCCTTCGTGGGACTCGCTCCAGTAAATCCATGTCTGTCTTGTACTGGGGAGCCCAGGACTGGACCCAGCACTCCAGATGTGTCTCACCAGTGCAGAGGGGAAGGATGACTTCCTCTGACCTCATCTCCAGTGCATCAACCCGGTTTTGTACCATCTGTGAACTTGCTGAGAATGCACTGTATCCCACCCTCACATTTACATCACATGAAGCATTTACACTATTAAAACTGTTTTTATTAATTACCTGCTTAATTTTTTCACGATCTTGGTCTGGAGAGGCTAATGAATTAATTCTTAAACTTTTCTTAAACATAGCCATTCGAGTCTTTGCTTCGCTTCGCTGGATTTTAGGCAGTCTCGCTCTTTCCTGAGTTTGCTTGTTCTTTAACTCCTCGATAAGGCGTTGATTATATCTCTGCATTTGTTCTGTTTCCTAAAATGTTAACCACATGGAAATGTTACGGAGTAACTATTGTGTTAGAATATTTGCATCCCATTTCATCGATAAGCATGCTGTTTGAGTCAGCTTCTTTCAACAGAAACCAGTCCCAGCCCTAGGGATATCACTGGGGAGGAGGGGGTCTTCCACTTATTCCAGAGAACTCTGGATCATGCCCAACCCAGATGAAATTCTCTAACGCTCTAATGAATATGAATACACATATATTTTACCAGTGGTTGTTCAACTCCTGAATTGCATTTTAAAAAGTCTATGTTATTCAAAGGGAGAAACTTTTGTGGAACTGAACTTCCACTACTGCAGTTGTGAAGGGTCAGTTTGTTGCAAAAGCTGGTGAAAACAACAGCCACTATGGGGATAAACCAAACCATACAGAAACAAGCCCTCAGTGGAGGCTGCTCGTGCGCCAATCTCCAAGGACATCCTATAATATCTCTCTATTGGGTTTACATTTTCAAAAATTGAACTATTCTGTTTAGTGTATCCTATAAAAATAAAATGCCTTGTGGAAAATAAATGTTGTCTCCCAGGCTTTTATAGGATTTAGCTATAAAGAGGCACTTGTCAGCTACGTGCCCAAAAGCTAATCCAGTTCATTCTGCTCATTTAATTCCAGGATGATTTACTAATGAGTAGATTTATTTAAACACAAGCCAAAACTGGCTTTGGTGTATAAGTAGAATTTGGTATTTTTAATAGAAAAAGATTGATGTTGTGGTTGTTTGGGTTTTTTTAAGAATCAAAAGGGAAAAATATGACCACTTATACTTCAACATACTACTGAGTTATTAAAGTAACACAACTGAGATTTTTTTATTTCAACAGAACATATACAGCTTCAAAATACCTGTGTGGGTCTTGCCTGTGCAAGTAAACAGCTACCAGTAGCGATCATAAGACTACTTGATAAAAAAAATTGATATGATAATACACAAAAGAAAGTGTCAAAGTCAACACTAACTTTTTCATGCCTCTTAAGCAGCTGGTGTCTCTGCATGAAGTACTGATCTTTGAGTTGCTGTTTAAGGAGCTGGTGTTTCTCTTGTAGATGTCGCTCTTCCAGCTCCCAGATTGCAGCTTCACGAGCTGGAAAAAAGAGGAAGGCTGGTTCAGAAAGTACAATACAATACTTTCTAATCTACCTGCGAGTATATGTTTAGAAGTGGCCTACAAGTGCATTTTAAGAACAATGCTATTACTTAGCAAATGTTTTTATTACAGTTCTAGATTAGTCATGAAGATCTTTGATTTCATAAATTTGTGACAGATTATTGTTTTGTTAAAATACAACACAAATGTCTGTTTTTCAAGAGAGAGTCTGATGCTGGATACCTCTCATGAGCTGCTGTTTGTTGTTGAGGCAATCTCGTTCAATAGTGGCTAGTTCTGTCTTCTGCTGCTGAATAATTTTCTTCAGAGATGCATCCAGTTCTTGTTGCTGCTTCTGCACAAATTCCTGCTCCTGGTAAAAACCAATAGAAGTAAATTAAATTGTGTTCTTCTAACCACATTACATTTTAATGAAACTCCCAATTCTCTCAGCATTAGCTATATATGAAAACAAATACATCTATGAAAATTTGAGCTAACACACCTCGGCTATAAAATTATGCATCGCTTGTATTTTCTATGTAGAGGGTAGGTAACAGTATATTTAATGTTTAAATAATACCTTCAGAAATAAGACCAAAGGCAACTAGCCAGCAATCTGCATTTCATTCCATCTCTTGTCTCTCCTCAAAACAAGCTGCAGGTTCAAAGCTAGCAAAGACAAGTACTCAATATAAAGTTGATCTCATCATATCGAGGGTTAATTATTCATGGATGTAAGAAAATAAAAGTATGTATGGTTATTTTGCTTTGGATGATTAGTTAAAGCCTATTTATTTACACAGTTGGGTTTCAGATTTGTCTCTCAATCTCGAGTGGTTTATCTTGTCATGAACGCAAAGATACTGAGGATGGGAGTTCTGCAATACTGCTATGAAGGCTTTTGCAGGAACTGCATTCTGCAGGACTTGTAAGCTTGTCACACCAGAGCTGAGCTGGCTCCTTGCAAAGCGATTTGCCATCTGCCTGATGCAGTCCCCGTATCACCTGCATCTTCCCATTATCCAGGGTATATCACTCTGTTGCATCACGTCATGAAAAGCAGGCAGTAGTAAGAATCCCCCTCCCATGCCCCAACACCATACTGTTGCCTTTCTTCTTTGCAACTATGGGGGGGGGGGGAGCATCTACAAGCATGCAAGCATGCACACACACACTCTTTTAAGAATAAGAAATAAAAGCATATATTTCTACCATGATATAAAGGTCAAAAGAAAGGATGATGGCAGTGTCCTATCAGAGCCAAGGTGGGCAGCTGAAGCATTTGGTGTTACACATAACAAAGCAACGTTAAAGATGGTCTGTTGGAAGGGAGATGGGATGAAGCAGGAAAACAGTACTGGGCTACAGATGATCAGTGGAAGGGTCTCCTGAGCTATGTATTTTTTCTTTTTACTGAACCTATGCTACTTGCTAAAGGAGTTGCCAGCAACATATGGACTTGAATGTTCATTAAAATTACTTTTTATTATGACCAGGATAATCCTGGTTTCCATCTTCACAGAAAGTTATTAATAGATGAGGCTTTCATCTCTCCCAGTGGACAGCAGAGTTACACTTAGACACGTAACAGAAAACCAGAGGTGGAGTAAGTTGGTGCAAAGTTCCGACAGTGACAAACCTGAGGGTACAAAAAGAACTGGAAGGCCACGTCTGTAAATTAAGTCAGACATACCTAATCAAATATATGGACTGATGAAAACCACTGTTCCGTTTCCCTTTCTAGATGAAAAGGATAAGAAAACTACAAGTTTATTATTCTGAGGGTGCAGACACATAATTAACACGGCGTTTAATTTGCCAGGAATTCTTTTATTTGGAGGGAGTGGGGGGAAAGCTGTTCTAGTGTAATCATGGTCAAAAAGCAATGATGCCTGAGCTTTACTCAGTCATTTAAATATCATTGCTTCTCTCTCTACACAGTAAATCTTAAGTTTTATAATTGCTAGCACTATAAGATAAACCATGCAATCTCAGAAAACACTCTGGCCTTTCCACTTCCCACATCTACTAAAATATCACATATAATAAAGGTCACCGACTTTACTAAAGAACATGTTGGAAGGTTAAAAGGCAGACAGTCCAAGGCAGTCCACCTTTTTAAGATTACCACTTGGTTTTGCCCAATAAGTATCTTTAAACTCAGACATCTTTAAAATACACAGTTTCACTGCATACACAGCACAGAAGTCACACATTGTTTCTCACATGTGCTGAACAAATAATAAACACCAGAGAACAGTATTATATTGCATTTGTGTGAAACTTCAGTGTCTTTGCCCAGAGTTAGTAACTACTGTAATTTTGATCTTTTTACTATGAATAGTGCATTACTACATAAGTTTGTGCTAACTAGTTTGGAGACAGCAGTGACATTGATCAGCACATATGAGCAGAAGGAGAAGAGAAAACACATCTGAAAAATTAAGGAAATAAAACTTTTGTTGCTTTGCATTTTAAAACTTACATCCTGCATTTGTGCGTTGAAAAGTGTACATGAAGACAACTGAAAAGACTGAATCATAACCTGAGCAACGCCCTGTGGGACACAATGTACTTCCTATGTCAGAATATAATGAAATATATTTCTGTTCTTAAAAAAAAGAAGAAATGAGATCTGCTGTATGTTAGTAATATACATTTAAAATGTCAAGGCTCATCACACAAAAGTAGTCACACTGACAGAAGTTCTAGATATTCTAAAACTAAACATCTGCACCTTGTCTAGTACTTATCATTCCAAGTAAGGATATTTCACCTTTAAAATGGTCTCTCTCACCTCTCTTACTTTAACAAATTGAAACCAGCAAAGGAAACAAAGTCACTGCAAACACTATGAAAATTTAGGTTTTTAATTGCTTCCTTAAAAAGTTCAGAGACACATATCCTTGGTATGGGGAGAGCGCTGCAAGTCAATCACATTCTATCCTGGGAAATCCCCTCTTGAATTAAACACGTAATCGAATAAAGTTGCTATTATTTTCTACTAGGTCATTCACATAAACATTTAATCTTTAAGTTACTCAATCCAAACCTGCTCTGTTGTGGTGCGCACTCACTCTGTACAAGCTGTGGCCATCACAAAGCCAGTATTTTTATAAAATACTAGCCCCCTTTCTAGCTGGGTCACATAAAAGCAGCAAGTCTGAAGGTGTGAAATTATAGATGATGTTTCGTAAAGTTTCCATACACCTACACCTTGACATTTAAGTAACTTCATTTTACCTAATCTGTTCTGCTTCTATGAACAAGATGCCTCATGCTTACATATTACATACATTTTCCTCCCCTGCGTTTATATTGCTCAAAACTTACTTCTGACTGTAACCTTTATAATTTGATCAACCTATGGGGTACTTACCACTCATAAAAGCACTGTAAATAAGCTTCTTGTAGAAAAATACCATCCTTTTCTGGTACGGCATACCAAATATTATGCTTAACAGTACAAACCTGGACATCACTGCTCCTACATTTCTACACAGTATACTTACTCTATGGGATGTGATATGGGAGTACTTGAAGAAAGAGAGCAGTATGTAGGGTTAGTTTGAGTTAAGTTCCATATTCACTCAACAACAACAACAAGTGAAATAATCAGGCTGTGTGAATACTGCTGCCTGTTGTATTTTAGTAGCTTGAAGCTGCCATTGTTACCTGAGCATGCTGGCTTTGTGCAAGCTCCTCTTTCTTGCGTTTCAGGAGCTCTTTTCTCAGCTCTTTTGGTGCTTTCTCCACTTCACATAAAACCTACAGTGTATATAAGCATGCAGAAGGTGGCAAAAGGAACACTTTTTCTCCACAGCAAGCATTACTGTGAACATAGGACATGCAGGTCAAGCACTAGAGGTACTGGGAAGCGTGCATTACTTCAGTGGCAGGGATGTTAGTTTAGTGAAAAGAGCTTAATGAAAAGAGAAGGAACAATACGTGCTTTATGTATGCCAGCACAGCGCAGAAAGGAGGTATATGCCAGCCTCTTTTTGCATGCAAATGCTGCCCAGTGCTCTCAGAAATGGCAGTCTCTTGCTTGCGTTTTCACACAGCAGCTAGGAAAGTCAATAGTTAAGAAAACCACCACCTGCAAAAGTGGTATTTTGTTGAAACACTACGGCAAAAGGACTACAGAGTATGTTTACCTCATGGTAAAGCTGTGAAAAATTGTTGGAAGTTTAAAATAACTTCCACTGAAAACCAGCTATTTCTGACACTGTCTCAAACGTGAATTTATAAGATGCCATTATTAGTGTCTCCAACCATAAATGACATCTACACAGGTTATGTCTTTAAAATAATCATACAAGCAAATGAAATATTAATTGGTTGTAAGTGTTTGGTTCTGAAGAATTTAAAAGCAAAACCCACCAATAACTAAGTATGTTATCAAGAAACTTTTCATGACACATATGCTGGAATGGAACGTGTTTCAGTCCAAGGTGAATTAGACTAGATTAGTAGAAAGATTCTAAATATAACTTAGCTAAATCACTGACTGTTAATCTGTTAATTTGCTGATGTGTTTTATTTATTTTTAAGAATTATAAAAATGTAACATTGCACAATCCAATATAGCATGGGTAGTTTTAGAGCACCAGCTGCATTTTCCTTCAAACTGTCAATCACCTTCTTAAGCTTTAAATACAAAACTATACACCCAAAAACAAACGCCTGTTTGTTTAATAGTGGAAGCATCATCAGAAAACAGAGTCCAAATCACCACATGCTATTCCTGATTCCATTAAAGAACTGCTTTTAGCTCAGAACAATACATAAAATTCTTCCCGCTTTCCCATGTAGGACCCAATCACCAGTAAAAAGAGAGACTCAAAAATGCAAGAGGTAGTGCAAAAGAAGAAAAATTGTTATTTACATATGCATATGGTACAAACTGAATATGACTTATATTTTTTTATGCACTTTTGTACTACAGGATCATTCTATGCAAAAGCATGGACAGTACAGATTTCTAAAGAAATCTCTGTGAGTCTAGTAACTATTAGAGCAAACACTAGAGCCATTTATATACAAACGAGCACTACACAATTGATCTGAAAATGAAATAAAACAGCTTTTAAGATGCAAAATCCATATGGGAACACATCACCTTCTCTTACTCTAATGCAAGCAAATTAATAGCATAAGGTGTCAGTGCCAGATGTCATTCATTTTGCCTTAACTGTATGACACGTATGAAACTACCAGTAAAAGATTTTAGGTTATCCAGACTTTTCTCTCCTGGCTTTCCTTTTTGCGTTAAAAAACTAAATCCATATAACTGCTGTCACTTCATATAAAGAAATTCTAAACAACAGCAGCACACATTCAATAAAAATCTATCAAATTACTCTAACAAAAAAAAAAATCTCTGGAATTTAAGTGGTTCTCAGTAGTAATCAAGACCATATTCTTTTATTCGAAATTTTAATTTGATCAGTATTTACTAAGTAGCTATAGCTAGATTTGTTTGAAGTAGAAATCTTAAATATTGCTCACAGTCTTTAAGAAAATACTTTTTCTTGATTTAATATTTGAGAGAAAATATTTTATTAAACATTCTGTGAAACATAAAATCTTCTAACTCGGTGACATTTTCTAGATTAAGTCAATACCTAAATCTTCCTGTTAGCTGTTTGTATTTCACTTTAGGCAGTAAAACAAAAGAAGTAATACTGACTGCTAGTAACCCTTCCACAACTCAGTATAGCACATAAGGTTGACAAGGCTTCTGGGAGACCTGATCTCAACTGTTTGCTATGCCCATACTCCTTATTTTCTACATTACCATCATTGTCTCTTACCTCCTTTTTTTTGTTCTTCAGCACGTTCTGGAATTTGGACAATTCCTTCTCCTGTTCTGCTTTGATGCGTTTTGCTTCATCTCGTAAACGATTTGTGTGCTCCTGTTCCAAGCGTTCTATTGTCTGTTTCTGCTGTTTTTCTAGATTTTCTATTTCTTGATCATACTGTCGCTTTTTACTCTGTAAAAATAATTTGGCATCTTTTTTTAGAAACTAAATTCTGTTCAGCGAAGTGCTGTACCACAGCAGAGGATGCCCATGATGAACTTGTTCTGGCAGGCAAGTTCTAGCATACAAGCTGGGCACCCCACAATGGAAAATATTGCCATTTATTAACGAGAATGAAAACTAAGCTATAGCCATCATAAAAGGAAACACCTGATTGCTGCTAGTAGTATTCTGCCTACTCCATCAAGATGTCATATTTTAAGACCACCAAAATCCAGAAACTCACTGTCATTTCCTGTTCAAAACGTCTGTACATCTGCTCTCGCTGTTGCAAAAGCTTATTACTGAGTTGCTGTTGGGCTCTCTGCTCCTCTTTCTGAAGAAGTCTTAGCTCTCTTAGCTCTTGACGTCTAACAATGAAAAAGAACACTTAATATTGACGGGAAAACAAAAGAAGTGGAAAATTCCAAAAGATTAAAAAGGCATCTACATCTTAGGCCCAGTAAAACTAGTTTTGAATTGATTGTCTTATTAAGAAACACTTTACATTCCTTTCTACTAACAAAATAATTGAAATTAATCCCCAAATATTGCAGAAATAAGACCACTAGCCCCCTTCTTTTATTCAAAGAGAAAAAAAAATCAGCTGCTAACCTCTTGTAAATTTTACTTTTAAAAACACTTACCGTAGAAATCTCATTTCTTCACTTTTTGAGTCATTTTCAGTAACTATTTTTGATGTGGTTACACTCACTTCTACTCCATCAACAACAAACTTCCGAGTTTTCTTTAAAGTTTTCTTCTGTCTTCTAGTTTCCTGAATAAAGCATTGGTAAGTTATTCTGTACTTATTCAAGTTATATCCTTTTTTCCCTTTTTTCTTAATATTAAATTACTTCAAATATTTCTGTGAAGGCCTATGGTATAGTAATCAGGAGTTCTTCTTGGTTATCAGGTACCTCGCTAATCAAGTGAGAATTTGAAAAATTCTGATGTACTGAAACTTTCTCTAGTCAGCAAAGGAAAACTGTAATTATTGATCATGAAAACTGCCAGAAGAAAAAAAAAAATCTAGATAAACCCTGACCACAACTGATGCAGTTTTATTTTCAAGAGCTGAAGACAGTTGCATTTACTGTTTGCTTTTGACCACAATCTTCCCAGTCACCAAAGAAGCTATTTAATTCTGAAAAACAGTACTGAAACAGAATAGCAATTTACTTACCTACTTACTTCTGCTTTGGAAATAAATTAAACGAGTGAGTTTATTTTTTTTATTCATAGTCAAATGAATAATTATCATTTTTAGTCAAAAATCGTGATGATCTTGCCGACAGAATTGCAGAATTCTCACTTCTCAGAGCTGCTATTGTTTCATTACAAGAGAAGAGACCCCACCTGAAACTGCGTTTCCATTGTGTTAGGACTACTGCAAACACCTTGAAGTCATGCTTAGCACAGCTATGCCAAGTTATGATTTTTGTTTGGTTTTTTTGTTGTTGTTGGGTTTGGGGTTTGTTTTTTTTCTTCAAACCCATGGTTACACAGTCACTATCCTATTATGGCTATAATCATATTAGTATAAAGATATAAATAAAGTTCATAATCTGGAATGTGCTTCCTCTGAATAAGCTCATTCATACTGGCATAATTGCATTGATATAGTACAACCATAAGAGTACAGTGTTTGGAATAAACAAACCTGAGAGACTGTCTACCTTAGATCTAAATCTAAACAGCGACACAGAAGATGGAAGTGACAGGAACTCAATGTAAGATTAGATGTTATAAGAGATTTGTCCTGTTAAACAGGGATACTGTGCAGAGTGAGGCATTGAATCTTCTTGAATATCAGCTCTGAACTACAACCATTCACAAATCTTCACCTTTAATAGTTAGACTTCCTGTTATATGCTAGTCTACATTTTAAAAATACAATTACGCAATAAATAAGAAAATAATTAGCAGCTCTGTAGCTTCTAGCTTTGCTGCATAACTGCATGAAATCCAGACATTGTTAGAGCGTGCAATTTAGAATACTTTGGTTTCTACAAAGTTTTATATTCCACACTGTTATGCTAGTTTCTCACTCAATAATTTTCTTTGTTGCTAAGGTCAAACTTGGAGATAATTTTAGGATCACACTCACATAGGATTTTATATAAAAATACACGATTGCTTATACTTACCTGTAAAGATATTGATCCCGTCTCTTTGTTTTTACTAAGGAAACTAGAAATTGACAAGTTCAAATCAATGCTGCTGTTATCAGCCGTAGAACCAGTGCCTGAATCTGCATCATTTTCCTTCAAATTCTCCGATTCTAGCTGCTGTAAAGTTTCAATATTGTCTTGATTATCTGTTTTGATTTTCTCCTCATTTTCTTCAGTGCTAATACTAATACTAGGGACTGGAGTGACTTCGGAGTCATCAGCTTGTTCACTGACAATATCTTGAAGCTTATTCTTCACTATTTCATCAGAAGTAGCTTCCAAATGTTCTTTGTCTATCTGAATATTTTCCTGGGTATTCTCACGTCTGCGCTCTTCTGAATTTTGGTCCATATCCGTCAGTTTATCCACCACTTTATTAGAAATATCCTCAGGCTTCCTCTGTATTGCCTTCTGGTCTACATCATCTTTTCCAGAGTCTTTGATCTCCATTTCCTCCATGCTGCTTATATTACAAATATCCTCATTTTCACTTTCTGCCAGTTTCTTGTCTACTTTGATCGCTTTATCTTGGCTTTCTGAAAGAGTTTCTTCAGAGCTGATTATCTCATGGACCTGCTTAGCCTGACTTTCCACTGGCTTATCCTCTGTCTCAGGTATTTTATCTCCATCACTGATCTGTGTTTCAGCAATACCACCCATCTCCTTAATGTCATCAATTCCATGCTTTATTAGTTCCTTTTCTTCATCAACCACTTTATCTGCAGCATTAGGTAGAGTTTCTGTAGTGGTGTCTATTATCACCTCTTTCTGACCTTCATCTTTATCTTTCTTTTGCTCTGTAGTATTTTCTGCAGGGACCTTTTCTTCCTTACTTTCTGAGACATCTGTTCTGTTCTCCTTCTCTTCTTTTTCACCAGTTTCCTTCGAAATGGCTCCTTCAGTTTCTACACTATTTTCAGCTGTAGGTACTATTTTCAGTTTATTATCTTCTGTCTGTTCATTTCCCATGTCATTTTCTTTCTCTATTTTTAGGTTGGGTTCATCCTTTATTTCTGATTTAGTTACCATATCAAGTTCTTTCTGTCCTTTCTGGGGTTCCTTATCTTCATGTGTTTTTTCCAGGCTTTCTGTATTCTTTTCAGCTGGCACTATTTTGCCTTGCTCATCTTTGCCAGTTGGCACAGAACCATTCTGCACTTTCGTATCACCAACAGTAGTATCACATATGTTATCAGTTGTTTTCCTAAATGTAATGTCCTCACATTCATCTCCAGTTGTTTTGTCATCTGGAAACATAGTGCTGGCTTTGTCCTCAATTGCATTACTTTCTGTTTTCTCAGAAAGAGATTCCAGAACAGAGGCATTCTGCGAAAGTTTATCCTCTTCAGAGCTGGCAATACTAAGGTCAGAGGATGCACGCTTGTCTGCAGGTAACTGCTAAATAATTAAAGGAAGAAAAATATTTAATAATTTTCTAACTTAAAGCACACTTCTATTGAAGAATACCTGAATAGAGATTAATATTGTATTTACAGGCAGAGTTTTATGAATTTGATAATCTCAGAGTAGTTCACTTGGTATTACCACAGAACAAGTGCACTAACTGCAGACAGGCTCTGAACAGAACAGTTTCACAAGAACCCTCTTCCATCTCTCATAATTTAATAAAATATACTGTGATTGAAGGAAAGGGATCATGGCTAGCCCTCTGCCTCACACTTAACAGAATCTTCAAGACTCTTTTTCCAATCACGTTGCTTTTTTTTTTATTAGTTCTGTTCCCTGGTAGTCCCAGCTACAGTTGGATTTGAAAGACACATGTCTTTGTGCCAGTTTGGCTAGGAAGAAGCTGTGTAGCTTTAGTTAGTGCAGCACTGATAAAATGCAATATTAAGACCTTCTTCTGCTTCATCAAAAAGAGTATCTTTCCTTATGTTCTTTGTTAAAAATGCCTGAAAATGTTTTGGTCCGTTTTTTAATCACTGTGAAACTCCACTAAAATGGTGAAAGCCTCCAGCAGATCTGATTAAGTGGCAATACAGAACCAGAATAGAAACAGGTAAATAACTGTAGAAATTGCTGCTGCTAGAATATGAATGAATGTTATCAGATTACATACAGACACACAAAAGAATATACTAATAAAGTATCATTTTAACCATAATTGCCCTTTCACTCTTCAAAGTGATTGCGGTATCTCTCTGTCTATATTTACTGTTAGAACCCTGTAATTTGCAGATCAGGCTTCTGATTTGCCATTGGGAACATACTAGGTTAGCTATTGTAACAAGCATGGGTTTGATCATGCATTTCCTACCTTAAGGTTTTCCTAAGCATACAGAAAACAATTCCTTTTAAGTCAAAAGTGCATTTAATAGATTTCTTCACACATTTTTTCTAGAAGCTTAGTGTTGATCTCCAAGCAGTTTTTAAAACTACCACAAGTAAATAATGTAAATGCATCTACCTCAGTTTCCTAAACTGCTGCTTGTGTCAAGACACTTAATTCAGTCAAAGGGTGGACTTCACTCCAACCCTCCTGGGGATTGATGGCTTAGCAGCTCATCAGTGGAGAAAGGTGGTGGGTGATGCCTTGGGAGATAGAGAATAAGTCCTGGTGGAACTTGGTGGGAATACATGCTTGGAGATCTGCTGGGGTGGACAGGGAAAGAGGTACAAAGGCCAGGGGACGTGACTAGCATGGTGAGGGGCAAGGAGGAAATGGAGGCATGCTTCTTGTGCACTTGCATTTGGCTTCTTTATCGTTGCTAGTAACGGCAACTACTGGTGGTACTGGTCACTGTCTGTGTTTATAGCGCTTGAGCCAGTTAAGTCAGAAAGCACACTGCCTGTATACTCTGCAACCTAGTACCATATCATTGAACTTCATGGCTTTGCCCTTTCAGGAACTGAATTTGTGTTGTAAGATTCTTAAGCATCTTTAGGAATACATTCAAAAATGCAATTCTGTCTTGGTAAAATACAGGGTTTTTTGCTTTTAGTTTTTTCTCTGACAGCCATGCTGTAAAATCACAAACTTAGTTTATAGCATAATGGTCACATACCTTCCTTAATGTTTTAAGCACCTTATGGAATACAAATATACGTTTACTTGTTCATCTAGGCATTTTGACTTAAAACCATTTATATAAAAATCAGTATCTGATTTTTAAAATTCCGTACTACGTATACATGTAAAAATAAATGAAGGTGATATTCTTTATTAGGTAATATTCTTTATTATTAGTTCTTAAGGAGTTTAAGAACATGCTAATTTTGAAAATGCTGACTACTTATTTTGTAATAAGGTTACAGTATGTTTATGTTGTTATTCTTAGAAGACTTGATGCAAAAGTTGGGTAGTACATCAAAAACTGAGTTCTCCATAGGAAACTGGTGATTGAAACTAGTTGGATATTCAAAAAAGTAAATTTTAAACTGACCAGAGAATTTTCTGTTTCTTCTTCTTCATCCTCATCTTTACCATCTTCAACTTCTTCTGTAACTTCAGCCTTAGCTTCTGCAATCAATTCTCTTATTGGTTTATTGGTAGTAACAGTAACAAATGGATGCTTGTGAAAATAAAAAATAAGCACAATATTAAGTTCTGACTTCATTGTACACAGTGGGAAAACAATAACTTGAAAGAAATATAACTTCAGACAAATGTTACTTTGGTTCTCTTAGTTAACATTAATCATAACTGTCCTAATGTATTTTTTTCTGCAGAAGTTTTAAAATCAAAACATTTGTATTCAAATATACTGTGTAAGTAGTCTAACAAACTTGCTAAAATACAAATAATTCATTTATACTGACCTGTTTCACAATCCAAAGAACAGAAGTAGAAAGATTTTTTAAAGGGTTATTTTTCCTGGAAACAAGTTTCATTTTTTTTTTCAGTTCCACAGTTAAAATATTTTCTGATAAGCTTTATCTAGAAATACTCTTTCTGGAAAAAAATCTGCTTTGTCTTTAGAACAATTTTTCCTGACAAGAACATAGAATTCAATATTTTTCTTCAAGAGGAAACAGCTACCTGTTCTTCTCGTACTGTCTGAATCTTCTTTCTCTGCTTGGCCCTGCTCCTTAAATCTATTCAACATATGCCAGATGTATTCTGGCTAATGTAAATGCATGCTGACGTTAAACAGAATCAAACGTACCTAGTCACATCGACTCCTGTTTAGCTATTCTGCAGTGACAGCATTATAGAGGAAGGCTGAGCACTAAAGCTTTTAAAACACCTGTCAGCAATCGACTACTTATGTAAATATCTCCTTCATCCATTATAAGTATCAAAGTATAAATACTTATGCAAAGTAATTAGTTATATTACATCAAAATATGTAAACAAACAATTTGATCTGCACTTGGTATAATTTAATCAGATTTTACCAAATAAGGATCAATGCAACAATGTTAAAAACAGATTGGGTATGAACACTTAATTTGAAATTATTTAAATAGTTACTATAATACTGCTCCGCTTTTAAAAAATACAAAATATGCTTGCCTTTAAACAATAGTTCTGAACAATTAACTCTTCCTACCTGTAGAAGTTGAGTTGCGCTCCACCTTGCATCTACATTCTTTTCCAAACATTTCTTCAGAAAATCTTTAAAATCTGATGACCTACACAAAAAGCAAACAGGTAGTAGTTCTTCTTTTGTCTTGACATCAGACTAGTGTATAGTGAAATATTCTTTTGCTTTTACAGGCATCTACAATGCAACTCCAGGTCCTTCTATTGATTTTGGAAAACACAAAGACAGTACAGGAATGCAAAGACCAATGTGGCACAAATAAAATCTTTAAAATATTTGTCCATTTATAGAAGAGCTTACTTTTGGCTCTGGATTTATAATACACCACATCTGCTACATCACTAACTGAATCACATAAAGATATTAAAATGACCAAATAGATACGGGCTTTTTAAAATGTTTTCTTAGTATAAAAATAGTCTCCTTTCACCTGATTTTCTTTTTCAGATGGTCTTCAGATCTTTTACTACATTTGTAAAAGCTACTTTGCATACATTTTAATGCAAAATCTGCAAAATATTTCTGTATAAAAGCTTCTATACAGAACTACGACAAAAAGACCGTAGCCCCAATTGTATAAGGAGATATATATATGTATGTATACACGTACAAACAAACATATATAGAATATGTACCTGACTTTATGCATAAAGCTAGTCCCATAAAGTTCAACAGGTCTATGCCCATGAACGTTAAGTTTAGCAAATATACGACTTGGCATGCCTCGTACTCTACAAACTGGGATGGGAAAGTTGTAAATAAAATACTAACCATTTTGAAGGCTGTGCTAATGTAGGTGGATCAGATTTTGCTATTTTCAGAAGCACTCGCATTGGATTTAATTCATGATGAGGTGGCTCTATTTGAGCCATTTCTATTAAAGTAATGCCAAGAGACCAAATATCAGCCTTGTAATCATAAGGCCTGTCTTTAGATGTCTCGCACATTACTACTTCTGGAGCCATCCTGCAAAAAGAATAATGAAGTACCAGGTTAGAAAATGCACTCTTATCTGTTCTGAAAAAGGCTCTTAATAGATAAATTCACTGAAGCATGTTAAGCAGCACATTCTACTCTCACTTAATATATTTACACGATATTGTATCAAGCTTGTAATATTAACAACAAAGGTAATATTAAGATATTCGGTAATACTAAAAAGTCAGCAAAACAGTGCACTTACCAATACGGTGTACCAATAAAAGAATCTCTTCTTTGTATTGTTCTTGTGTTTTTAGCTGATACTCCAAAATCCGCTTAAAGTAAACAGTAAAATGCTATTAACTGGGTGGTGGAAAACATTATATTTTTATATTTTACAACTGTCTTTTAAAATGTTATATGTTCCAGAGCAAACATTCTGCAGTATTAAAACTTCAAAGTGAGATAAAAATATTTGTGTTTTGACAACTGAGTGCCAAGGTTCTATAGCACTTCTAATAAGATATTGAATAAACATTATTCTCCATTGCTAAAAAAAAGTAATGCTACTGTTGAGTTGTGTGGGACAAGAGCAATGCATGTATTTACCACAGGAATAAGTGGGTTAAATTATTTTAATTAGAAAATAATTTCTTTAGCCTATGAAGGCTGTATTCCTCAGACATGGCATTAGCGCTCTCATTAATTCAACAACTCGTTCAATTTTTAATTTCAGGATTCAAATTCTCATAAAGCTACATCTTCCCTTTATGTTATGGGTTTCTTTCCACATAACTTTTCACTTTTCACATCTGAAAGCTTGCATATGCACCTTTGATGTAACATCCAACCAAAAATCAACTTTATCTTTGCAATTAATATTACTTGTCTGTAAAGCACTACATTTCTCACTTAGGAAAAAAAGACAACACTTATTTAAGTGTTATATGCTTATTATAGATGTAACTTTCTTAATTAAGATTAGAGATTAGAGCAAAGGGACAAAATAGCCATATGTTGCTCTCTAATCTGTACAAAATTACTTGATGGGCTCAACACTTGAGAAGCCTAATTTTGCTCTCTGGAAAAAAAACCCGTAAGGACTAAGAGAGCTATTTGTTCAAATGCAAAATCTGAAATCTTGAGGGACTAGAGATACCAAAATAATAAAACTCAAATCCTTATACAAATAAAATGCAATGAAGGAAATTTATTTGCCATTCACATATTTGTAAAAAAAGGAATTACCCATTTCTGTGTGTACCAGAATCAAAATACAAATAGTTTAAAAGGTGTAAAATGCTCTTTCAAGGGATGCTGTATACTTTTCAATACTAAAGTAAATCTTTTTTTAGAAATCTTAATTAGCAAACCTGAATACATCATTAAATGTATGTGTGGAAGAAATCTCCCTGTGGTCTGAACTGTATAGTAGTATCTTGACAGCCTGCACAGTGCTGTATATCAGCTAAGCTTGACAAAATCTTAAAATAGTTCCAGTCTGTATGAGGAGGAGCCATGTTATGTGAGGCAAATAAAATGAACAGAAACAAACGATTCTCTCTCTGACCATGAGACTCCTGCTGTGATCTGTGATTTCTTTTACGGTAGCACTAAGAAACTAAGATAGTGGTTCTGTTACATTTATAAGGCCTATGAGTCCATCACTAAATCTTCAGGCTTCCAAGAAAAGTCGAAACAGTAAAGTTGCCCATACTTTCTGGATGAAGAGAAAGGCACGTGCAAGTATTATATGTACAAGTAATAATCTTGTGCAAGGGAATCCATGCAAAAAGCACAGGTACACTTCACTGATCAATGTAGCAAAGCAGGTTCTTAAATATTCTCAACTTCTTAACAGAAATGATGCACTATACCTTGCAGACACACTGCAATCAATATGAGTTAGGTAGTGGATATATTTGTGAATTTGGACACGTCTTGCTTACATTTAAAAGGAACATCTGTAGCAAGGCTGGGAATTTAGAGGCCCAGTGCACTGTGGCGATCTTCTGATTCTCCTTACCTTTACCCTCTGCGTAACTTGCATCCAAAGACGTACAACTAATCACACACATCATGTAGAGAGAAGTTTTTGAAACCTGAACGCAAGATGCTATGTCATGGAACTATGACACTGGTAGAGCCACTGTAAAGGCTGACAGCTTATACACATTTGCCCCTAATGAAGCCCTGAACAAAGTGGATCCAGCCAATTCCTATCTTTTCCTGGCTGAATGAAGGGATGCTATTCACCACCAGTAGTCCTTTGTCAGATCTTCATGGAGGAATCCTCATGGATTCCCTACCACGTGTGAGGGAAAATGTGGATGACTGCTTAAATTCAGATTAAAAAAATAGGAATCAACAACAGTAAGCTTGTATTAATTTTCTTCCAGAGTATTCTATCTTAATTTCAGTGCAACAAACAATTAAAAAAGGCATGGAAAAACTAAGTTGAGTAATTAAGATGATTACTTCTCTCTCTCAACAATGGAAGAGACAACACTAGTTTTTGGCGATTGTAAAGGATGTTCATTTTCTAAACTAAAAATTTCAAAGGGAAGTTCTGAAGTTACCATAGTAAAAAGATAAGTATAATTAAGAACATTATACTAAGAAACAGTAGGACCTGTGTCTGACTTTAGGCAACTTGGTACAGATATTGATATGACTCCTACCCCTGCTGATTTTGAAGTCTGAAAGATGTGCCAAGCTTTTTTTTTTTTTCTTTCTTTCTTCATAGTAGCAAACCACTTGCATCTGAAAAAACTCTCATTTATAGATTGATATTTAAATAGATAAATACTGAACTCTGCCAAACTGCAGCCTAAGGAAAATACAATTATAAGACCATGCAAAGTTCTGGGAAAGGCTTTTATATGCAACATGCTTACCTAGTTTAATGTCTCCATCTAATGTGAAAAGAATATTGCCAGCTTTTAGATCTCTGTGGATGATCTTATTTTCATGCAAGTAGTTCAGTGCTTCCAGTGTCTGCCTGCATACCACTTTGATCTGCGGCTCAGTTAATGGCCTTTCAAGCTCTACCAGAGAAAGAGGCAGAAATAAACACAACATTTTTGCATTTTATGTTATGTGTTCACAGCAATCAGTATAGAGGTATACATGAAAATTAATTAATCTGACAGATTGTGACCATCATATGTCAGAAAAACTTCTATCTTAAAATATTTGCTCCTTTCAGTAAAAATTTCATCCCTCGTACCCAAACCCCTTCTCATTATGAACTATGTATACCTACCTATCTGAACTGAGAAAAAGCTACACAGTTTAGAGATTTGTTCTTTTGTATGGTAGACTGAGATGTTAAAGACTAGATCCTTTACTTACTGGTATTAGCATTCACCTAATTTGCAGAAGAAGCACAGAAAAATCTAATTTTGAGGTTGATGCAATACAAAAAATTATCACAACGTAATTTGGAAGATGGCAGGGGAAGGGGAAGAATGAGATCCTGAAAAGGGCTCATATAGATTATGTTGTAACAACAGAGAGCTCCATAAGCATATGAGAACAACTCATCACATTCACTTAAAGGATCAAGACAAAAACGTGTTTTGAAAAGTAAATAAACACTTTAAAAATGAGAGAAAATTAATCTAACTCAAGTTATAATGTCCATAGATATAGGTGTAAATGCTAATTTAAAAACCTCAACATTCAACACATATAGCACACCAATTACATAAATATTTGCATTTCAAAACAATATACATGTGAAACAAGACTCAAAATATATATATTATAATTGTAAGATGCTATTAAGTTTATTATTTGAAGCAACTTATTTACCCAACATTACTGCATCTACTGCTCCACCTGCACAAAATTCGATCAGGATCTGTATATAAAAAAAAAGAATACACAAATTACAAATTAAATAGTTCCGCTGAACTGAACCATTGATTAAGGGAGCATTATTGGGAGACCCAAGTTTTATACTATTTGGCCTAGACAAATTATTTCACTAACCTCTGCAAAATATTGGTACTGTTACCCAGCTAAAAGTAGGGCTGTGCTGCTGAAGCAAATTATTTGAAAAATGCTTGGAGATCCTCAGACAAAAGTTTTAATCCAAAGATAAAATTCCGTAATAAAACTCATAAAACATAATAAAACAGTCAGCTTGAATCTGACTCGTAATGTGATTTACATAATCCCTGCAAATTCATTTCTCGATTATTAAACTGTACTTCTATAGTATAATCTGACTGAAATGTCCAAGTGTAAGAGCTACATTTTCCAGTAGCAGATGTTATCTCCTCTATTGTTTCAGATGAGATGAAAATATGAAAAAATACTCTTAAAAGTTACAAAAAATTAGTACATTCAGATGTTTACATTCATTTTTCTCCATTTTCATTGATGCCTACAATATATCAAGACCTTTATCCCAGAATCTAATAATACTAGAACAACTGCATCACCAGTTCTCAGTTTCCATTTGAAACAAAAATAAACTGCAACTATTTTGGGGCACAAACTATGCTGACATGTATGACAGAAAGAACATACACAAAGGAGAAAGAGGGTAGACAAAGGGAATGAGGAGGGCAAGAAAGAGGAAAGGTCATCCAAAACTGACACCCCACCCTTCCTTATGTGTTTTTCTTCTTCAATTTGAACTTTAAATATTAAATTATAATTTTCAATCTGACAGCTAACAAGTATTTCTTGTCAGAATCCTAACAGTCATTATTCTAGGAAATAATATCTTGATTTTCTCCTTTAGAGTACTTTTAAAATCAGAGTATAATTGCCCATAAGAGAGGAAACCTCAAATTATACCTTATACCGTAACACTTATATATACACCACTTGTTACATATTACTTCAAATTACTGTTATAATTAATCCTCACAACAATGGCACTAACAAATGTATTATATAATGCAACTCTCTGTAAATCCTCTAAACCATTATTCCATTTACATGCTTCTGCACACCTACTGCCAAGTAAGTTAAGTGTGGGAAATTGTCAATAAAGAATTTCTTTCTCTAAAATTTGCTGTTTGATCTGACAATCTGACAAAGGCCTCTTTGGTAGAGAAATTGTGTTTCTAAAACTGGAAAGCAAAAACATATCTTTATGTCCAACCATCATTCTTTTCTTTTTTTCCTCCACTAAATTCTGTTTACTTACCACATCATTATAGCCTTCCCTTTGCCACTTTCATGCCTCTGCATTTCACTGTAACTATATATCTACAATTTTATTTTCAAACTATTTACTCCTCTTCTATCTTTATTCTGCCTGTGAAGTCTATCCACTCAGTTTCGTATTCTGCCTTTATGCATACTTGCTTTCATGCTGACCTTTATGCATGGAAATTTTTTCACTATTCCACTGCTTTATAGAATATCATTTTACTCTGCATTCAGATCACACAAAGTTTTCACAAAGCTTATCAAAATAAATCTACATCAGTAAACATGGTATTCTGAAACAACTTCCATTGTTTTCATGCTTAAAGGATAAAGCATATTTGTAAGACTCCAAGGAAATTTTCTTTTACTTGTTTTAGGTATCTTTTAAAATTATAAACTCTTTTTAAAAAAACATGTATTCTTTGTACAATTCCAAAAGCACATATAAATATTGCACTGGATCGCCTAAAAGAAAAAACTGTATTTTCATAGCTAAAGCTATTCAATGCACAGGATATAGGAGAAGAATGACATACAGTCATATGTATGCCCACTACACGTGTATGTACAAATATCTAGATTTTAAGTAAACTAATTATGGTTCAAGTCCTGGTGAACTGTCCTTCCTGGAAGTACCAATTAATTCACTCGTATCTAAAATACATACTTCACAGGCTGACCTTTTCAGCATATTATTTATTTTTCAGCTGCCAATTCTGAATCTCACTCTAAATTGTGCTAATGTAATTAAAATCTGAGTCCTGCTGTTACAAATAAGCACTAAGAACTCTCTCCATACACGAAAATGAACTGCTAATTTCCAAATTTTAGATTCAAACTCCTGACCAAATGACTCAGTGTAGCTCAATTTTACAGTGACAATTTCCTAAAAGTCAGACCCACAACTTACAAATTAGTTTTGAAAGTGAATAGTTATCACAATAGTAACAACCCAGAAGAAATGTGATTGACAAATGATCTTTTAATAAAACAAACAAAAAAAAGTAATTTCAATAACCTTTTCAAATAAGTGAAATAATATAGAGAAGAAAAACTACCTACCCACAGGTTGTTTTCATAGTAGAAAGCATCGAGGAGCTTAACAATATTAGGATGATCACAGGATGCTAAAATATCAATCTCAACCATGTAATCTTCAAGTTCTTCTTCTGATTTAGTATCAATCACCTTTGCAGCAGCCAGTACTTTCGTTTCTTTGTTCTGAGCCTATAAAAAGAAAAGTCACAGCAAACATATATATGTGAATTTCACCAGAGAACTGTCACCAGCAAAAAAAAAAAAAATCCACACAACAAAATACCCTCTCAACATTTCTGTACTACTTTCCTGCCTTTTGTTTGCTTTTCTACAAAAAGAGAACACCTGCATATTAAAGACCAGATAAATTCTAGCAGAAAAAGGGTTTAATAACTTTCCTCAAGGTCAAGAAACAATGAAAGACAGGAACATAAAAATACTTAATTCTTGTCACATTCTTTAAACCATCATACAGTCAATAACTTAGGGTCGTTACTATTTCGTACTTCTAAAATGAAGTTCTGTGCTGCTCCTCAAAAAACGATCTATTAACACTTGGCAAGGAGCATTACGTAGCCTTCACCCTCTCATTTCTGACTGCACATTCTTGCCCTTCTGACACTCCCCACGTTGTGGCAGCACAGCTGTTGGCAAAGCCACCTAGAAAAACAGATCCTCTACCAGTAATCAGTAGGTTACGCTCTTCTTCAGCCAGGGGCTGTATTCAAGCTCCCATGTTAAAAGCTGCCAAAGCCATCATTAATTTGTCTAGGCATTTTACTCTCTTTGCTTCAGAAACCTAGGAGCAATTCCATAGATGGCTACTCATTGAAGTTGGCCACACTGAAAATGCTGCCAGCCTCTACTTTATTACTCCACACCTTAAGAGTAGGGAGCTAGAACTGCTGCAGTGATAAGGTCAACCGGAGAACAAGTAAGATTTTGACTTGAAAAGCAAAAGGAAAACACGACCTTGGGTACCCAAGGGAAAAAAAAAAGCATTTCTGCTATGCATTTAAATAGTCTTTGATTTTTTTTAAACATAAGAAATTACAAACAATTAGGGTGACTGTTATTTAAATAGCAAGAAATTTCAGAAACCGGTTGCTGTACATACTTATTCACAGAATATTGCTGAGAAACTAATCCAGCAAAACTAGGCAAGATGAGATTTTTTTTAAAAAAATATGTGGGGGATAAAGCAAATATTAAACACACAGCCTATATATGTGTGTGTACATCTACACACACACACAAAATTATACACACTTTCTAATAATACTCTTGCAAGTTATGTTTGAAGGAATACCTTAACTTGGAATTTAGTAAACTTAAAAAAAGAAGGAGGTATTTTTTCTCAAGCCACCATAAAAACACGAGCTTGTCAAGGCATTTCCAGTGGTTACCTTTTGCCTCTGAATAAATGAAGTTGTAGGAATGAAGTCTACTTCACCAATTATACATAAATACCATGAAGAAAAGGCCTAGATTTACTCCACCTAGCTTTTGACATTCAAATGAAGTTAAATGAGAAGTAGGGACATAGGCTCTCCCCAAAGCAGCAAAAGACAAGATCCTGCAGGGGCAATTCTAACTCCTGATGTGAAGCATCACAAGGTGGTTCGTCCTGTCTCTGCTGATGCAGCTGCTGCACGGGGCATCTTGGCCCCAAACCTAGTTGAGATGAAGCCAGGACAGGACACAGCAAGAACAGGACAGGACACAGCTGACTTTTGTCACCTAATCTCCTTATACTAATATCAGACAAAAGCTGATATGAGACAGCAAGTAAGAATTCTTAAGAATGATTTCCAAGGTCTAAAAGTTACTACTTTCACAGCCATAAATAATTTTCTCAATGTGGCAAAAGAGAATAGAAGATTGAAAGATAAAATGTTTACGATAACATTTAGAAAAACAGCAATAGCAGCAAAACACACTTACAAGCACAGTCCTAGTTGATTCATCTTATGTTGAGGGTAAAGGTTTCCTGTAACATTTATTTTTATCTCAATATTCTTTCCCAAACAAAAAACAACCAGTCTTCCCAACCTCAATATTTGCCCTCCCATTTTTAACAACAAAGATAAGGGATCCGTATATCATTATTCAAAAACAAACTACTGAGTTTTCCAACACACATTCTAATAATAAAAAGGTCTGCTTAATAACACAAACATCATTTGTTTTGGTTTCATGTTTTACAGCAAGAATGAAAGACCAACCCTTCTATTCTAGAGCTGCACTGTAAATTAAACATGAAAGGTGAAACAGATGTCTGTCTCCACAACAGAATTAGACTTGGTAGCTTTACACGTGCAGAAAAATGGCTGTTAAAGCACCTTTCTAAAGAAGTCAAATATTAACTGTAAATTTCCTTTTTTGAAACATGCATGGCCACACACTCTCCAGTGTACTTACAAGAAGAATACTTAAAAAAAAAACATGAAAAAAATTCTGAAATTCATTTTTACACAAATTTGCATGTAAACTATATAATGGTAATAATATTTTGTTTACATAAAACTATTTTAAACTTCTACATCAGGTAACAATAACAGATGTTACTGTTTTCAGATTCAGTTTCACCTCAGAGAGAGAGAGAGGCAGGCATTGGTAAATTAGTGTGCATGATTACATGCTAGGGAGTTTGCTGCATTTATAAAAGCATATATTGCTTTTTTTCTATTGACAGAGTACTTTGTATTTTGATTTTTCCCAGATCCTTTCGCTTGAAGTAACTAGAAACCTGCTTTGAATAAGTTTCTTTTATTTCCTCCTTGTGGTAGCTCTATTAAAACACCTCATTAAAAACCAGAAGTGATTATAGAGACAGTATGATTATCTTTATGAGCATCTTAACAATTATAAACAAAACAAATGTTTGCCTTTGTTCTGACTTGAGATAGTAAAATTTAGTAAGTCTAGATCCAGACTTTTTTCCAGTTCTCAAAAGGAAAAAGCTTTCGAATTAGCATATTTCCACTAGGTATTTCTGAGGACTGATAAAACATTTTAAGTATACATCAAGTTACACTTGAAAATAAAAAAAAATCTTTATATATTTTAAACATTATTTTAAAAGTTCTTTTGGAATAACATATTATTCATCTCCAGCCCACAATGCACTCTATAATAAACACCCATCTCTGTGACTTGCTGTAGGAAGCACATAAGAAATATGCTCTTTTGAACTGTGTAGGAAAGGATTTTACTGCTCATGCATAAGATTTATGTAGAACTGTATTGTGGGGAAGAGAAAAACCTTTGGACTAAGAGGAACAAAAAGCATTTACAGCTTTATGTGGGCACGTTTGTTTTTTCTAGACTTTGGCTGAAGTCTTTCTTCTGCCACATAACATTCTCCAAAGGTCAGAGCAGGAGCAAAAATGTTTGTGAAGATGCAGTCTTGATTTGCATATACTCATTTTGCATTTGGGTACACGAACATTTAAAGTCAAATAACCATTCATATTACTCAGAGGTTCTGCCCTTTCAAAATATGTCCTGTATCAGTAGCCCAGCAGTTTCTTCCTATATTTTAGCCCTCAACTACCAATTCAAGTTATTCCAAATGCTCTGCGTAAATAGATTTGATCCTGCTTCCATGACAGGTGATTTAAGCTTCAGTCCTACACTAAGCAATCCAAACTGGCATCTTCAATGGTTATGGTTCAATCCAGCCTTATGTGGAGACAAGGAAGAAAGTGGGGAGAAAGATTTTCTTTCTTTGCATTAACAAAATTTGATCTTTTCAGAAGATTCATACCCTGGTTCAAAACTGAATTGGAATAATTCATTGCCCCAAGATCTGACTAATGCAATATGACATAGATATTATTAACTAATATATGCAACAATACATAAATATTGCAATCCTTCCACCAAAACTTCTATTTGGATTATATATTTAAGGTTACTGCAGCAAACATTAATTTACAGAGAGATAGTATGCACAAGGGAATAGCAAACTGTATGTTACAGCATGGTTCTTGCAATGGATGGCACAGTCTCATAAGCAGAAAACACACAGGAAAATACTCTTATTCTCCTAATTCTAAGATAAAGTACTTTTAGAAAGATGGATTGCAGGTTTGCATAGAATAAATATGATCTTGTAAATTAGAACTTGCAAATTACTTTCTGAACCTAAATCCCTCACAAATGGCAATGACATCTAATGCACAAAAATGTTGTAAGCATTTGAAAACTTATCAGTACAAGAAAGAAGAATAACTGTTCTAGACAAAACTAGGATCTGTGAGTATGTGAAATTAGTGACTCCTCCCTATCAATCTTGGATTTTTATACAGTATCATAGATCCAAATATAAGTTTCAGAGCCAGAAGCTTTGTGAAGAGACTGATAGCAGAATATTAAAAGGCAGGTTTACTGTCTGGGCACTCAGCCAAGACATCGCATATTCCCAGCCATGGACAGCAGGGAAAGCAGAGCCACTGTTCCAGAGTAATAGGATTACAGCTCAGAGATAACTCATAGTCTTTCATCTTTAGACGACCAATATGAAGTTTCAGCCTTGGTTGTGAGGAGCTGTTTCAGTTTCCTATCACCAGCAAATATTTCCTTCCCAACTGTGCAGCTCCCCTCCTGCGATGTAGCATGTAGACATCTAAAAATTAAACACTATTTACAACTGCAAAAGTTAAGTACATCCTTCATCCATTGTTCAGCCAACCGGAAACAAAGCTGAGATACAAGATAGAAAATTTTCATCACCTTTCTTCCTGATGCCTGATCTCTTTTGAGTTGTTATATAACCACACTGCATGTTTTGCAGGCAGCAAAACAAATCAATTAAGAAGCTTTTCCTTTCTGACTCATTCTTCTCAACAAAACTAGAATCATAGATCACCAAAGCTGCCAAAAAGTGAAAAATATGCGCATCCCTATTCAACAAAAGATGTTTTTACATGTAATAAGCTACACTTTTGTGTAAACCTGGGATTGTCAGATCTATCTCCATATATGCTTTCTGATGATGTCTGAGTAATCAGTACTGAAAAACTGTCCTTGTACAACACAAAGGCAAGAGCTGTTCCTCAGAGCTATCAGAAAGCAGTGGATCTCAGGCTTTCTTAAACATATGAACCAAGGACAAAGAATTGCTATAATTTCAGATTTTAACAGCCTGGTCAAATAAATCTGTAAGAAGTAGTGTGGCCTACTGGAAAAACTACACTGGACTTTGTTTTGTATAAGTTTACTATAGTATATTTAACATTGTCCTCTGCATTTTGAAACTAAAACTCTATGGCTGACCAGTATCAAGTGTTCAAACTTCTTTTCAAAACATGGAAAGATGTTCTTTATTAGTGAATTTTAGAAAAAAAATCTACTTTAATTAGTCAGATAAAAGGAAGCATTAATTCTAACATCAAACATTGAGAAATGTAATTAAAAGTACCAGTTTGAATTCAAGAGCAAATAGCTACGTATGCAATATTAAACCAGAGTTTTTACAATAAATCACAAATTAGGCCAATGAAGGAGGTGGCAACCTCCACAGATTTCTGGAAATTAAGATGAGCCAGTTGTTTCAAAGAAGCTATGTTATTTTGCACCAGTCTTCACTGCACAATGTTTGAAAATGCAGTAGTAATAAAAAAAATTTCTATGAAGAATTTCAATCTTTTGTTTAATTATACACATGGTTGGTCCAAGGAATTAAAAACGAGCTAACTTCAGTTATACCTGCTAAAACTTGTTGAAATGACTGTTACAAAAGAACTATTCAGAAGATAATGAAAGGATAGTATCTACCAAAGAAGATGATACACCCTTAAACTACAGCTTGATCAGCCAAAATTTTTTTCTGCCTGCACAATGTATCGTAACTACCTACTATACAGTTTCTTCTGCTGAAGAAATGTTTAATGCCAGGGAAAAAATACTGAAATAGAAGTGTAGATAAAAGTGCCTCTATTTCCTACAAGCAAACAGTATTACTAACAAAGTGGAGCCCAGGGTGCAACCCAGACTACTGAAGTACATCTTTATGATCCTGTGGTCTGGTGCTGCCTTTGTGGCTATACTAGTTTTGAAGCGGTTTCCATGACAACTTCACTCTTTTAACATTATCCTTATACTTCGTACTTATTGTGGTTCTTCTGCTTCCTCCATACTTGGTTTCTGAGGATTCCACAAGTTATTTTTGGGATTGGTATGGAATACAATTTTCATGTTTAACCTCATGATTCCCTTTATGTATTTTCATTAATTCTGGTATTTTGCATACTAGCTAAGCAGAATTCCTATCCTGATTCATTCATTGTGTCACTGAAATCAGAAGGAATATTTATATGCATATTTGAAAAGTACCAGGGCTGAACTGGCAAATAGGTGCAAAAACTGAAACAGTCCTTTAGAGGAAACTTAACAGAGAAGATTATATCAGATTTTAGCATCATTCTTCTTATTTAAGCAAATCCCATTTAAAAAACAGAATAAAAATAAGAAAAAAAAATTGCTAAACATTGGCAAGAAAATCCTCAAAATATGCTATGCTGTTTTATAATAACACATTATTATTTTCCCTTCTCTTGTTGCATGATAGCTCACATAAAAGCAACAGGGAAAACCAGCTGACAATATGGGGAAAACAATTGTAACTAAAGCATTAAGTGGTGTCAGAGGTGTAAGTGCAAAGGACTGGTGGTGTTTTTCCTAAATTCAGTTATAACAACTGTACATACTACTTGCAAAAGCAGCATTAAAATATGCAATTCTGCATTACAATCAACTCCTATACTTGAGAAGGGGGAGGTGTGACAAATTAAGATTTATCCCTGCAGTGCTAAGCTGCTTTGCCAGTATCTTTCATCTGCAGAGGACACTAACAGTTGCCAGTAGAGGTTTTCTCCATTTTATCCCGCACCAGACAATGTCAGCCCCAAACTGACTTACAACTTCCCAGGAAAGACAGTAGCCTGGTGTCTCTTCATCTTGGATTACAGATATCCTACAGTTACTTATTCAGTCTTGTGTCATTAGAAAAAAAACCAGAATGCTTACCACTTATTAATTTACAAGTTTATTTTAGTCCCTACATCTTAAAATTAAGTCTTTATTCCAGCAATAAACACGCCTTTATTCCAGATGACAGAAATTAATAATGCTTCCAAGAAACAATGATATCAAGGAATAATTTTTAATCAAACAACAATTGCTAATTCCAGCTATTCATTAGAATTATTTTTAAGACAACCAACAAGCCAGAGTTGAAGCTGTCTCCAGACTGTTGTTTTTTCAGAAAGGTATCATGCTGCCAGGTTGATAGTTGAGAATTTTTATTATTTGCTCTCGATAATTTTATGCTTGTTTGAACACAGGACTTAAGAAACCTCAGATTCCTTTACCTGGGAGGATTCTACATGATAATCTTGCTTCTAGTCATTTAACATCTGTAACAATGCTTTAGTTCACTTGAGATGAGATTTCTTTCAGTAACACTGGAGCTCAGAGAGCCAGTGTTACTCCTGCTAACATGTTTTCCTAGGGAGACATTTGGAGTTGTAAAAGCTACAGATGTAGCTTTCTGCAAACAGATATACCACAGAGCGTTTTGGCTTCATGTAGCACTAAGTCATTTTGTTTACTAGCACTTTACAGACTACATAGTGTATATTCACAGATGTACAGGTATCAACCTAGAATACTTTTTTTTTTTTTTTTTTTTTTTAAATAAAGTGGTTAGGCCAACCCACAGTTCCTCCTTACCCTGTTCCTCGGAGTTAGGTTACAAAACAAAATTGGGCTCTCCTCTGCCCAGAGCCTTTAGCCAGATCAGATGTAAGATGGCTACAGCTGTTTGCTGACCCAGCACAGCTATTCATGTATAGCAACACAACAAAAAAAAGCGCATCTGACTTGAGCATAGAAAATTCTGTCTTTCCAAATTGGAAATGAACAAGTCAACAAAATAATAAAGAAAAATGACAATTTCTTTGGACTTTAAGAACTCTTCAACAAAGGCCTTCTGACACGTTACTAGGGAAACTACATAGTCATAGAAATGAAATG
Organism: Mycteria americana; assembly: GCF_035582795.1. Classification (NCBI taxonomy): domain Eukaryota; kingdom Metazoa; phylum Chordata; class Aves; order Ciconiiformes; family Ciconiidae; genus Mycteria; species Mycteria americana. The sequence continues at coordinate 14,572,451 of NC_134370.1, forward strand.
TGGCACAGTCATTAACTTAAAAAAAACTTCCTGTCAAAAAAGTAAAGATTACTAAAAGTTCTACATTTCATATAGCAGAAGGAAGGCATTTAAGGACTTGTACTAAGGCAATTTATTTTATGTATTTATTGTAGAAGATTATGTGATATAATAGATGTAACTTAACTGTCATTTAAAGTGTATACACCTTACTAGCTCAAAAATATGGGCAGTTTGGGAACAGGTTCTGTATAATTTCATACTGCAATGTGAACCACATCCAAGACTTGCAATAAGCACAGCTAAACAGCCAGAGGGGAAAGATTAAATAAAACAAGATGAAGCATTATCACCCCATTTCATTCTTTGTCTTGCTGAAATGAACAATAAATAAAGTATACTTCATATAATTTAAGATAAAAATATAACCTATATAGGCAGTTTAAGATTCAGTATTTTACAAAAAGACACAGTTGTAACAGAGGGAAATGAAACGTGACTACATCAATACCACATTAAAACTGGCAACAGCTCTTGCAAAACTATCAAAGCATATATTCTGTTGCTCCATGCACGCTCTAGTCTGTTGAGATGAAACTTCCCCTATTTCTGAAGTAAGAAAAAAGGAAGTAGAGTAGCTTTTGACAGCTTTCATAAAAAAGCTGTACAACATCATCCCGGTTTTTTAAGTAAAATAGTTATAGAAACCAATTCATATTCTCTTTATGGTATTAATGTATCTTTAAAAGAATGGGAAATTTAGAATTCTAGAGGGAAGTTATTGCTTCCTTATGTACATATCTTTAAAACAATTTAACAGAAACCAACTGCAAATACAGCAACAATAAAAAAAGAAATCAATACAGTTAAGCCAGTGTCTTTCAGCTCTCTTTAATGTAAACAAGTTATTTTCAAGTCAGTTCTACAATGAACTTTATTAATTACAAAATTCATTGTGATGATGTATGCTATTTAATGCTTATACAGTCTGTGACTTGCCAGTAATTTTCTTGTGAGTCTTAAGTAATGACCCTAAAGCTACACACCATCTCATGAAAACGAAGTGAAATCTTCTGACATGCAAGTTAGAAAGGTTGCCTTACATACAGTTTATAATGACCCAGCTATCTTTGTGCTGCAAGTATTACGTCTCAAGAGATGAGAAAGAGCCATCTGAAAAAACATTTGGTATTCCTTGAAAATTGGCTATTCAAGTGCCACAAAAATAGCATCTTGGGTTCTGTAAGCAAACTTCATTCATATTCAGCACAGCAGTGGAACATGTTACTTCTGATGTTGCCTTTCAGATTAACTGTTTGGTTTGTTGTTGTTTTGTTGTTTGTTTGGGGGTTTTTTAATTGGTGAATTTAAACAACTAAACAATTAGGAAAACTGACTACTCTGAGAAACTATATTAATGCCAATCCTGTTATTTATCAGCTGATTTCAAAAGAAATTTTAATTCAGAAGCATGCTGATTATGATAATATTTTTAAAATTCTGCTAATGTTTTTTGCACTTGCTGCTTGCCATTTTACTGATTAGTGTAGTTCATTCAGAATTTACCTAATATGCTAGTGATAAATACAAATGGCCATAGGAGTAATTGCATAACTTGATAAAATTATTAAAAACAAATCCAGATAAACAAATCAAGATAAAATACTTCAACTCTCTTTGCAGAGCTTGATGCACAAAATATGCAAAGGGAAAACAGTTGCTTTACTCAGACTTTTGCAACTAATGAACTTGTGAGCTTCTATCAGTAAAAGATTTTCATGCAACGTAGGAACAATGTTCTTCCTCCAACAGCTGAGTATCATGACAAAGTTAAACACTGCAAACAGTTAAACACACAAGATGTTCAAGAGGAAGTACTGTTCTTGTCTCTTAATAGTGTGGCAATGTTACTTTTAATGGAATTATGAAAGCTTTATTTTGCCCACGTCCCCAGGAACTGACAGCAATGAGGATGCACCAGCATAGCTGTTACAGATCAAGCAGTTATCTCTTTGACAAGACTTGCCCCTTCCTCCTACTCCTCCTTTTCTCTCGTGCTTATTTTTTTATTCTTTTATTAGACTGAAGGCTTTTTGAAGCAGAGGGCTATCTTTTGTTGTGTATTTGTATAATGAGAGGGAATGCAGGATCCCATTCCTTTTGGAAAATTATCTAAGCCATTTCTTGCTTCAAAAACACTTTGCTTACTCTGAAATTCAATTCAGTTTCTGTACTTTCCTCATAAAGGTAAATTTAGTGCCAAATAAGAAGTCTTACAAAATTTTAATTCTTTTCTAGCAGTTGTGCAGCATACCTAAAGTAGAGAAAAGAATCACCACCTGAACCAAACTGGGAACATTGGCTTTTAGTAAACTTCCAGTTAAAAGACATGTCTACATAACAAAATTCTTCTAGCACAGATGTCAGTGATGCAAAGGGTCAGCACTACTGGCTGATAACAATACCAATGGCAGCATTTAGCAAAACTACCTTTTTATCAGTACTGTTGCTAACAGCAGATGATTTATACAACATAAGTACATCTATTTTTTCTTTTGTCCTGACAAAAAGCATTCATCTGACACACCATAACAACTTCAGAACATCAATATGCCACCTTGATGCTTCCCTTTTATAGCTATTTAAGCCAATGCTGACACTGTCCTGTTGTTTTTCCCTTACAGTAGCACTGTCACTTGTCTGGCCCTCCCGTGAGATGGTCCGGGGAGCCAAGAAGATTACATGTGTGTCGTGGTTTAACCCCAGCCAGCAGCTAAGCACCACGCAGCTGCTCGCTCACCCCCCCCCAGTGGGATGAGGAAGAGAATTGGAAGAGTAAAAGTGAGAAAACTCGTGGGTTGAGATAAGAACATTTTAATAGGTAAAGCAAAAGCCACGCACGTAAGCAAAGCAAAACAAGGAATTCATTCGCTACTTCCCATCGGCAGGCAGGTGTTCAGCCATCTCCAGGAAAGCAGGGCTCCATCACGCATAATCGTTACTTGGGAAGACAAATGCCATCACTCCGAATATCCTCTCCTTCCTTCTTCTTCCCTAGCTTTACATGCTGAGCATGACATCATATGGTATGGAATAGCCCTTAGGCCAGTTTGGATCAACTATCTTGGCTTTGCCCCCTCCCAACTTCCCATGCGCCTGGCAGAGCATGGAAAGCTGAGAAGTCCTTGACTAGGGCAAACATTACTTAGCAACAACTAAAACATCAGTGTGTTATCAACACAGTTTTCAGCACAAATCCAAAACATAGCCCCATACTAGCTACTGTAAAGAAAATGAACTCTATCTAAGGCAAAACCAGCACAATGTGCAATGAGCTTTTGGATGGTTCAGTTCCTTGAACCGGATCATCATAGGGTTGGCAAGCACCAGACCTGGAAGGAGGTGGGAATGGAAATACACTGCCAGAACTCTGGCTGCATTGACTTGCATCCTTCGAAACTGTTGTGGAAAACAATCATGGTAAAGACCCAGTCACCCATCATTCAAAAGTTGCTTCTGTACTTACTAAAGCTATTGAAATGCACCACTTTGAGAAGATGTGTTATTGACTGTGTCACTTAGTTCCATACTGTTTCAGAGATTCAAAAGAAACTTCTTATTGCACTGGCTGAAAGGTGAGGTCCCATGCTGGGCCACTAAAGATTAAGAAGTTTCACTGAAATAGACATCACTGAAATAGGAGAGTTAACAAGTCTGTACACTAGCTCATTTTTATATTTCACTTTTAAATGCTAGGGGAGGTGTGTGGTTTTTTGTTTGTTTTTATTTAAGTGTAAGTGCTAAATTAACAAACAACTTCTAGGGTTATTAAACTGACCAGAACATCTAAGTTTGCTACTAAGAGACAGCTTAAAGTTCTTGCTACAGCCAAAAGCAAATGAGGCATTTTCAGGTATCCCAGCTATCTATCCCTGTCAATCAACAGGAAACACTTGACAGTATTCTTGTTTATATGGTGATCCTTAAGCTTTCAGACTTCCCACCCCAAAGACATGAAAAATAACAGACAGTGCTTCCTTCTTTCAGGTTACTTATAAACTCCGTTAGCGTATCTTCCCTAGTAGTAAAAACAAGTTAGAAAGGGTCAAAGAGTTAAGCTTGGCTTAACTCTAAGAGTACCCATTTCTCCACATTACTGGAATGATTTGAGTTCGTCTTGGGCATAATTCCTGTTCAAACTCTTCTGACCATCTTTCCCAGCGATCATCACAGTTCACAGTTTTCACAGTGTAATGTAGTTGCACAGAGCTATGGTTCTGACCCATGACTATCCGGCACTGAAAAACAGAACAGTTCTCCTGAATGGCGAACTGAAAGATTTGTGGCACCCGCAGAAGTTGAGCAAGTAAGAGAATGAGAGAAGGACAATTAAAATAGTTAAAGGGTCAAGCAGTTGTCTTATAAAAAAAGAGATTAAAAAGGTTGGGCCTCTTCAATTCAAACAGGAAAAGCTGAAGGTGGGGCAGGAACATGACTGAACTTTACAAAATAAAGAAGGCGGCATATGAATAAAGCCTGATTGAGACAAAGGCTGTGAAAGAGATGAGGGTTTACTGCAACATGCTAATTCTTGCTGAAGCACTCAATTGACATTTGTCCATTAAGGTTTTACTGCCTTCTGATTACAAAGTATTAACTCTTTTCCTGGTAAAGTACTGCTTAGAAATACAAGTGAAAAGTCATCTTCTATAATGTGGAATCTGGACACGTGCTAGAGAAAAGCTTTGGTTTCACAGCATAAATCTGTGTCCGGAGAACCATTGCCTACAAGATAAAGAAAGAATAAATTCCAGTGCAAAAAGTCTTGCCTAGTTATTACTGTATCATTAACAAAGTTACAATAACTTCCCCGAGAACACTGTTTTCTGAATCATGGTCATGACTAAACATTTCTAGAGACAAAACTCAGTTCCTTAAAGTCCTCCTTAAACAAGAAAGCCTCAGACAGATCTAAAATGCTGTTCAATTACATATGAAGAAAGTAAAGGGACAGTCTTCTCCAATTCATTATCAAGCCAGATGGATTCAAAAACGATTCTGTCTTAGCATGGGGATTCACCATTGCTTTCATTTTAAATAAACCAATTTTGATGTAGGCACAACTTAAGTTCTAGGGCAATGGTTCCACCAAAAACTTCAGCAGACTGTACAGTTGACCTTCCACCCTCTGCTCACCCACTCATTTTGACTAACTGCATTAATGCAACTTCAGATAAATTCTTTCTGAAAATAATAAAGTCCCTTTATTTGTCATGGCCTCCTTCAGTTTCACACAGTAAGATTTTCTGAAACGACAACCAAAAGACTAATTTTTAGGATTGACACTTTAAGGTAACAGTCACTTAGTCCTCTGTAGTAAGGAGAGATTTAGCAAATTTTAAACGCTAATCAATAAACTGATTTGGCTATTGTAGTACAATCCTACTTTTTCACTTCCTCATATTCTTCTCCATAGAAAAATCGGTAAAAATTAAAGATCATATCATAGGATAGCATGCTTCAGGTAATCAGAACCTTCTTAAAGCCAGATTTTGGGTGGAACTTGACTCAAGCACGAATCCATGCTTGAGCAATTTCTTGCTCTAGGCTATAGGTAATTAACTAAATAGAAAAATGTCTCAAAAATATGAACATGGCTATGTAAAGGGGAAAAAGTTTGTGTCTTTCTCTTAGCTTCCAAATCACCATTCATGCTTAACTGTTTTACATTAATCTCTCTGTATAAACACATGCAAGCCCACAGAATGCTGCAAACCAGTCTTAATGCAGAAGAGTAAAAATAAACAAGAAAAATCTATAACTTTAGTACTGTGACTTGTTTTTACATACATTTAGAACTGCTTTAAGAAACAGTATGTCCTCCTAGAACCAAATATGGTAGTTTAAGTAGGTGCATTAAATATGCAAAGAATCTTCCATTACTATTTTATGGTGAATTTTTTGCTTTAGGTAAATTTTCTGCTGCATGTACTTTAGTTGTTTCGTATCATGAATGTAGAGCATATTCAACAGAAAATTAGAAATGCCAAGGGAAAATTAACATTTACAGTAAAGCCTTAATTTTTCGTTGACATATGAATACCATTGCAGAGTGGTTTGAGGTAGCCTACTAGCTTTTATTGAACATTACTTAGCTAACTTTTATTGCCTGACATCCTTCAAACATATTCTGCAAGTACTAGGTCTTCTTTCTCTCTAAAAAGATTGTTTCCCATTTCTGAGTGGGGGAAAAAAAAAAAGTGTTTCCACATGACATATTTGAGACATATTTGATAGTTAAAATTTTCTTTCAAGCATTTCAAACTGTAATCATGTTATAAAACCACTAAAAATGAATTAGATAGAAGGAGTTATGATATGTATTTTACATGTGTTTGGAGAAAAATTACAGAACATCATTAATTTTTTTTACTCTGTGCTATTAATTCAGTCTTTGTTTTCTAACTGCAAATTTCATGGCTTTTCCATCACTAAACATTGAAAACTGGAACAATCCAAACAGTATCAAATGAAAAGATAGCACAAGCATTGTATTTGAGTAATTTGACAGCTACTGTAAAGTAAGACAATAGGCAAAAGAGGTGAGACAATATGAATTTGTCAATTCCGTGTATAATCTGAATATAATTAAAGGTTATTGGGGGAGCACAAAGAAGCAAAGACCAAAAAAGTATTCATAAATGACACTTCAGGCACCAGGGTCTCAAGGAATGCATTTAAGATCTCAAACCAGAGAGTTTAATTACATGCTGCCTCTTTTACACACACAACTGTCATTGAAGGAGAATGATGTTCATAATCTTAACATGATTCTCAAAAGGTGGGTCATGGCCCATGAAATACATAAGGCTCATGAATAACTACATTCAACTAAAAAAAAAAAAAAAAAACCAATATCCCAAACTGGGGATTGTGGCATTTGCAAATACAAACCCAACAAATTATTTCTTCAATATCGTTTATGGGGTGGTCAAAACTAGAATTTGGGTCACCACCAAAAGAAACTTGCAAACTGCTGCTCTGCAACAACAGCATGTCTTACGGCTTGGAGGATTGCATTACTGGAGGACTACTTCCCTGCCAAAGATTAAGCTCAAAAGATTTAACCAATTTGTCTACAAAACCTGTTAAAAACCCCCCAAAACAGTACCACAACATTTTTTAGCTCCTATATCAGAATTATTTAATTAAATAGACTGAATCTGACTTAGATATCAATAATTATTTCACCAAGTTAGAACAGCTTAAAGAAGAAGCTTCATTCTGCAGTCTGTTTGACAACATTAAACAGTCACATTTAGCTTATGCCTGAAACCCAAAGTTTTACTCTCCAGACAAGAAACCAACAGTCCAAGCACTTACACAAATAGTTAGCTAAGAAATATGAAATATCAGATGACATGAAAAAAAAAGAGGAACTTTTATAAACATAGATAAATAAAATCAAATAATGATTTCTTATTTACTCAGAGTTTTAAACAGTTTATATAACTGTGCTCACACCTTGGAAAAGATGACTGCCTTACCAAGGAGTGATCATGAGCATTCTATATTTATCCTCCACAAACTTGTCTGCAGTTTTTATTCTGATTGCAACAGACAGACAATACATTACTCATAGGTTAAGTATTGCGATGCTGATTTTAAGCCAAGTGACTTAAAGATGTCCAAAAAGTGAGACACAAAACATGTGCTATACTTCTTACTTCTTTTGAATATTTCCTTGCTACAGACAAAATGGAAAGGAGATATCACCTACTGCAAATAGCCATTTAAAACAAGAAAATTATCTCAGTTTACAGTCTACAGATGACTTTCTTGCACTACCCTTAGCGAGAGTGACAACAGGTGTAAAGAGCTCTGTAAAGCTTTCCCCTTGACATATTTCCCAGGGTTTAAAACAATGATACTGCCTTTTCCTTATCTGGTATCTTCAACATGCTAAAACTGCAACAGTGTGAAAATAAAGATAACATTATAGAGCAACTCACCAAGCTGATCAGCAAGACTAAAATCATTTGTTTGTCTTCTATGAACGGTCACGCATCTTTTTTCATCTAGGTCATACACAGCAGCCCTAAAATACTCTTAGGCTACACTTAGGGAAATGACTGTTCTTAGCAAGCTTCAGGTAAAGTTTTAGTTCTATTTTACTTAGACTAAATATTTTAAATTGAACACTGCCATCTTATACATTAGTCCCTTGAGAGTAAATCAACTCTCTATCTACTAATGCCTCTATGGCTAAACAAAGCAACATGGTATTTAAGTGAACATTATTAATTCAGATCTCCTGAGGACAACTGTACTATTTCACTGCTCCAGTTTAATCAGAGGTCAACTTATATAGTCAATTATGAATTAAAATAGATTAGAACAAAATATATTAAGTATAGCAAACAATTTTAATCAAAACTGCCAAACATTCTGCACTGATTCATTCTTATGTATTAATATTCATTTTAGGACATTTTCACCTGCTTTTTCTTTCCAGGTCTAGGCTTATGGCAGAGTCATAACACACGGAACTTCAGGTTCATGAAACACAGTATTTGACTGGAAATTTTCAAATGTGAATTTATCTTCCAACCAGTACTAAACATACAAGATTTCAGAAGAACTCAAGCAGTATCCTTCCACAGGGACCTGTATTTTTTACATAGGAAAGTTTCTGAGCTCCAACAGCTCTAACAAATTCTTCTAAAGCACTAGTGGAGCTTATGACACTAGGTAAGTCAAAAGATGAAGAGCATACAAAAAACAGCATATCAGTGCTTCAGCTTAGATATTAAGTGGTCAAAATATATTCCTATGAGTGTTGTTACAGATGTAAAAGATATCCATCCTAGCAAGCAGCATGATACATTAGTATCATTAAGATAACTTCAAGTTGCAGTATCCAACTGTAGAAATTATTTCGATCAATGTGCTGTAAGGCCACAGAAACTAGGCAATATAAATTCTCTTTGCTCTGCCCTGATTTTGTTTTCAGGTCAGACTAATTAAAGTATTTTCCAGGATTAGAAAATAAGTTATGATGTTAGTGGTACGCAAAAAGTACTTTTAAGCAGCCACCAATTGTCAGTTCATTTTTTGGCATTAAAAGGAGTTAAGGCCGCACTAGCATTAAATTATATACGTGAATTGGTCCAGTCTTATTAAACCACTATTTAAAAATTTTATTTGTTCCTACCTGCTGTACAAGACATTAAGGCAAAAACAAGCTCTCCTGTAAGTCATATAGGTACATTACAGGTAAGATTGTTTTAAATACACAAACAAACGCTTAACTTAAATGAAGCAACACCATTAGTTTATTTGACTTGAGAAACACTATTATAAAAAGCCCACTATCATTAGCCAGAGGTGAGTTTGCATTGGCCATTATCACAAATATAAGTACATGTGAATACTTAATGTAGTTGTAACTTTCAGAAGATAATGCATTTGGGTAATGCTGTTCACCATGATTATGGCTAACAGCTTCCACAACATTCCTTCTCTGAACCTAAAGAGAAAGCAGAATAGGCTTTTTAACCAAACACCAGTTAATTGCTGAGAGTTGGAAACTTGTCTTCATAACTTTAGATTAAATACAAATATTTGATTTTCCAAATTCCTACGAGAATCTTGTATACACAATGCTTCCAACATCTTAGATTCAGGGTAATAAATAGGATACTATAAATGGGCAGAATATTTCAGTTCAAACTAAAAAGCATGAGTGCAATTCAAAACCAGACAAGTACAAAGGATTCTCTAATAATAATTTGTCAGTTTCTAATAAAGTATATACACATTATATATTCTCTCTATACACATACCATACATAGATACTCTATATCTTATATAGTACACTGCCACATATATTCTACCACTATAGAATCTGTTCCCACAGAAGACTTAAAATTGGTATATTTGTACAGATGATACCCATAATTATCATAATGATGGCCAAAAGGCCATTAATTTATTGGAGGAGTATCCTCTAGTGAAGGACTCAAAGATGACACCAACTAAATACTGGGAAAATGCTCTTCTGCAATATAAGTGTTCTTATATTAGTGTACAATGTTCTTACTACCAAAAAAGGCTGGCAAATTTTACTAAAATATAGTCCCAGCACTTTATTTCATTCAAAAGGTTAACTTCGGAAGATAGCTGCATCTTAATTAGTTATGTGCATCTGTACGATAAAGATTCTTAATCAGGAACTTTAGCAATAAAGAGCCACAGAACACATTAGGCATTTTAAAGGTCTGTTTTCACATCATCTGAACATTAACTTCTGGGAATTTAGAAAGCCGCTTAAAGCTGATGAAAATCTTCACATGGTTACTTAAAATTACTACAGTTTAACACTTACTTATACTGATTTACCTTAAAGCAATGTTTACTATGTGCACTGAGCCGACATTTGATACAATAGGGCAATATAACACACAATAAAGTAACATGATATAATAATGTAACTCATTCCTAAAGCAAACTGATTACAATTAACTTTAACAGTAGGAGTCTAAGATTTTTCAGGGAACTTAACCTTATCAAATCAAGAGCAGTTTCAATCTCTCAATCTCTTTCTAAAAAAAAAAAAAAAAAAGTAGTAGTTTGTGATCTAAATGCCAAATTTCAAAGCTGAAATCAGCCTCCAATGCTAATATTATGCTTCTTCAGTGGCTTTCAGAACCCTGGCAGCCCATTCAGTAATTCTAAATAACCAATGAAAGGCAATTAAAAAAAAGATTGGAAAAAAGTCTATCATCAGCAACCTCTAAATTCTCTTTACAAGAGCCATCACCTGATACTGAAGTACTGCAAGGGTCTATAAATTGAAAAAGGGTGGAAAACTACACCAGTATTCATCAGCCAAGAGCAAAAAGAAAAGAAAATAGCCTAAAAGTGGCCTCTCTGAAGAGGCTGAAAAGAGCTAGAGTGAAAAGTCCTATACAATCATAAACCTTTGCCATCAGTAGTCTGCAGTCTCTGATCACAAGAGAGACCTGCAACAGCAGTCGAAACACTTAGAAATACAGTATTTCTAAACATTACTTAGAAGTTAGGGAATAGAAATGTATGAATTGTCAGAGCTAAGAAAGCTTTAGAAAACTAGAACAAACAGCTTCAAAGGAAACGAACTCCTCTAGTAATTTGGCTAAGTTATTTAAAAAATAAGCAAGACCCTTGTACTTGATTGCAAAGAAGGGGAATGAACTACAAGTTTTCAATACCCTTAAGGCTTCTGTATACAAAACTAGTTATCACTAGACATAACATTTTTTAATGTAAATAATTTAATAAGCTAGGCTTCATACTACTGTCAGAATAATTTAAGAGTTACTTTTGAGTTTTTCTTTAAATATTTGATACTTTGTCCAGAAGATGAGTTACACAACTAAACCAAATACTTCTCTACAGGAAATCATAGCGTGTAACCAATCCAACCTATTTTTTATTAGAAGTCCAAAGTATACAAAGCCTTATTTATCTGGCAATTCCATTTTATCATATATCTGCCAAAACCCTGTCACACACTGATTCCGAGGATCTTAAACAAAGGCAAATGTAGTTTTGGAAAATGTAACTGACACTAGGGTGTTGGGTTTTTTTTATAAAAAACGAAACAAAACAAAAAACCCATCACACAAAATTAAAACCCCCAAGCCCCCCACACTTACATTACTTAAAGACAAAGTCTTCAAAAGTTGACACTTCTATTCTAGTTTATAGTTTTTATTCCAAAATTTGAGAAAGTATTGAATGGCTATTCTTGCAGTTTCTCATTTGAGGTGTATATCCAAGAAAGAACAACCTAACACACCCTTGCTTTCAAAACAAGCTTCTTGCCAAGCATGCTCAGATGCAGAAACACAAGTATAGTTAGTCTGTGTGTAATCCTTTTTCTCAAACTAGATGGAAACAAAATGAATGCTGCTGAATACATGCAGTAGGAGACTTTTTTTTTAAATGGGAATTTTTTTCCAGGAATACTAGTACCTGTTAATTTTCACATGTGCTACATTCAACAAGTTTACCAGTGTAACTGCATGTGTAATTCTCACTACTACAATTTTTAAAACAGGGTTTAATTTTGAAAAATTAAATTTCAACATTTAACACTGTCATTTCACATTCAGAAATAAATCTGAAAGTGAAAAATCACATCCAACTGGAAAAAACTCTCCTGTTGTACACAAAGTACACTGAAATGCAAAATTTACCAGTTGTCTTGCTCAGACACCTTCCTCTATAAACTGCTGCTAATACCAACATGCCTACAGATAAACATGAAGTGAGAAGAGGTTTGAGGATGGGAGGGGAAATGCATGTGGGGGAGGAGGACAACATATTTAGTACTGTACCTTTGAGGCTTCCCCAGTCATCTCTATGGTACAGAGCATTATATTCATGAAAAAGGAATCCAATCTCCACTATGAAGTTTAAAGAAAAACTTTAATACTCTGCAAATGCCATTAAAGACAACATTATGTTTTTATACTCACCAAGCTTTATGATATAGCAACTTCAGACACATTTCCCAGTCATTTTAATCAAAAAAATCTAATCTTCCACACTGACATGAGAACCACCATCTAGACTATGTATTACACCAACATCAAAATCAACTAGATGCTCTTAAAATAGAACATTGACACAAATTCCTAGGGTGAAAAAACCCCATCTAGCATTCTGAACTAACTGTGGCACTTTTGCTCAAATTTACAAACACCACAGTACAATAAAATCTAAAATAATTTCTACCAGAAATAGCACAGGTTTCATGATACCCAGATTTCATAAACTCTCAAATGCAGCATTCTAAATATAAATGTTTCTTGACCAAATTAGTTCTCAGAAACACTGTAAATGCTTTTCTTTCTCATACAATTTTTTTCTAGTCTCAAGAACCTGCTCCAGAGTCTCAATTCATGTCAGTTTCCTAATTCTCTCATGCTTATCCTCCATGATGTTTTTTCCACACTATCCCTAAACCAAATGTGGAGCATTAATGCCCTTTTAGAAAGGGGAAAAGTAGCTAAAGATTTGCCCAAAAGCTACAGTCTTGTCAAACACTAGCAGCGTTATATCTATGTCATTGTACTCTACTTTGCTTGATAAATTCTAGTTAAGCATCCTTAAAAACACTATTTGTACCAGTATACTTAAAGATTTAAAGATCAAACAACTGAGAGAAGTTAGGAGATCCAACACAGGAATTCTGCCACGTAAAGAAAGCCAAGATAACACAACTATTTAATTCAAATCCACACGGAACAAGGTAGGAGAATGCCCATTAAAAGCAATGTGAGCTTGGCCCTATAAACTACGGACGAGGCACACAAGTCAATTTTACTGTTCATAGGCTTCCTTCCGTACAGAAACTTTAAAAAACAAAAGTATGAACTTCACACCTAAGAAAATACAGTTTTTGTAAGACCGGAAGCCATACTGTCCACGAGTCCAAAAAACAAAATACAGGAGAAGCGAGCGATTCAGCAGCGGGCAGGGTGGAGCAGAAGGCGGGACAATGACCTAATAGGTCTTTTCTATCTTTAGTTTCATGAGCCTCTGTGGGCAAGAGGCGTCTGGATCACACGCTCTGCTCTGCAACCGACACACCGCGGGAACTCGGGACACGTCCCTCCTCGCAGGGCGGCAGGTAGGCGCAGCCCTGACCTGCCTAACGCAGTTCTCCGGAAACTTGATGCTTACAACAGGTATCCCAAAGGGACAGAGCTTACAGACAGGCAAGCTTGAGACAGCGCTGAACTCAGAAGCAATACTACAAGTCGGTTTTTAGCTATGAGCAATACTACAAGTGATTCGAGTTGCCCGCTTGCCCTTCTTACCTTGAACACTTTACCGAAAGCACCATCTCCCAGCTCTCCTATAATTTCCCAGAACTCCTCAGGGTTCAAATCCCTCTTGACGTGCTCGTATTGTTTCTTCTTCTTCTCACCACCCAGCTTGAAGATCTTACGAAAGTTGAAGAAGGACATTTTTCCTCCGGCCGAGGGAGGCCAGCCTCCAGGCGACCAGGCGGCGGCGGCGTCTGGCGGTGCCCCCTCAGCCCGCCGTGACCATCCGGGGCGGGCGGTCCTGTCGGGCGCGATCCCCACGAGGGCCGAGGAAAGTCCTCAGGCCGCCTGGGAAGCCGTCACCGCCGGGCGCCGAGAGGAAACAACACGCCGAGATCCCCCGGAGCCCCCCCGAGGGGCCGGGCCCTCGACGCCAGCCGCAGCGCTCCTCTCCCGCGACGGGCTCGGCGGTCCCTGCCTACTTGGCCGGGCCGGTGACCATCGCGTCAGCAACAAGTGCCGGGATCCCTCCTCGGAACGGGCGGCTCGGCGGCGGCGGGCGGGGCGGAGGATGGAGCCTGAGGAGAAGAGGGGCGGCGAAGGGATCACGGCTCCCGCGGGAAGGGGGCAGCGGCTGCGCGCCGGCCAGGGGGAGCGGTCGCCCCGCTGCCCGCCGAGGGCACTCCCGCCTCAGAGGATGGGGCGGATGTCGGGAGGGGAGGAGAGGGGAGGGGGCTGCCCCACTCCCGACTCCCGTTCGGTGCCCTCACAGATCGGGGCCTCGCGGCGTCCCGGGATGGCAGAGCGGAGGAAGACGACGTTTCCCGTCTCCCGCTCGTTCCCCCGCCCTCTCGCAGAGCGGGGCCCGGGCGGCACCGTTTCCTGCGGGGCGGGGCGGCGGCAGCAGCACCTCCTCCTCCTCCTCCTTCTCCACCCGCCGCCGGCACGTGCGCGCGCCCCGTGCCCCCGCCCCTCTTCCCGCGCTCCCGGAACCGCCTCGCGCCCCAGCCGCGGCCGCCGCCACCGCGCCAGCGCACGCGCGCCACCGCCTCCTTCAGCGCATGCGCACGCACCATACCGACAGCCGCCCCCACCAACGGTTCGTCGCCGGCAAAGGTGGGGGAAGAGGCGGGGCTTTCCCTTTCCCACGTGATGTGGCGGCACGAGCCAATAGGAGCGCGCCGAGGCCTCCGGCGGGTAAGTTGGTGTCTGGCTCCAAGATGGAGGGGTGCATTCCCTCCCCCCTCGCCTTCCCTTTATTTCAGGGCTTGGGGAGGCAGCGCTTAGGGTGGGCGACTTCTCGTCTTTTCCTCCTGTTTCTCCTTGGGGGTAGGCTGCGTACTCGCAGTGGGGGGGGCGGGGAGGGGAAGGGAAGGGAAGGGAAGGGAAGTGACTTTTCCCTTTCGTCTTCTGGTAGTCGTTATGGGACAGGCTGTGTGGAAAAATGATCCTTTACTATCTGCTAAGTTGCGTATCCTGAAGGCTACCCTGCTCTTCTCTTATTTCTTCTCAACTGTCCTGTGTAGGGAAGGTCCCCCCCGGTCTTGCGGCAGAGGGTGATGTTTCCTAGGTAGGGGGAAAGCTTCCTTTCAGGGCTGGTTGGGTACCTTGAGTTCCTCTTCTCAGCACACGTAGACTCCCTCCTCTCCCCACGTTGCTCCCAGGTCTCACTGAAGATGCTGAAGGGGCTATGAGGCCGTCTGTCTGCCAGGAGTGTTGTGATGGCAGGTGGTGCCTCCTGGAGGGTTTGAGCTTGGGAGCGTTTTTTGAGAAGGTGTTGGTAGAAAAAGGCAATGTTGGAAGACTTTCTTTTGTTTGTGGGCCAGTACTGCTCCTAGACCAGCTACTGGTTTGTCATAGTACGGTGTGATGTTAATGTGCTGCATGTCTGGTATCTTGTGAGATTTAATCAGTAGGACAGGCTTGAATTTCCTTATCTCACAACCTTCTCTTCCCACAAGCGATTCCTTCATCAGCCTGAAGTATAATTGTGTTTTAATAGTTGTGTTGTTTATATGCCACCAAACGTGTGGTATTTCTTCACGTGAAAGCAAGAGGTCTTCCCATTGCTTTGATAAGGGGCAATTAGCAGACATCTTGGAGACAAAGTTTAGGCTGTGATGGGAGACAGGAAGCTGATCTTGCAGTAAAGGCAATGATGTAAGACCTAAGAGAGATCTGACAATGAGACAAACACCCAGTGAAAATCATGTAATGCCTTATCCTCATATGAAGCTGAGTGCCTGCAGTTACTGTTGTTTTAAACTGTGTTAAAAGCTTCTAAAGATCAAGCTTCTGGTGTGAATAATTCCTCAGACTGTTTTATTAGCATGACAGTAGTTTGCTATCTAAGGAGGGTAGTCCATGTGTAAATTCAGTAATAATAATGAGGCATTGAGATGCACCGGTTATGGGGATCATATGGCAACCTCAACAGTCTCCTTGAAAGAAGCATGACTTTAAGGAATAGAAAGTGCTGGGGTGAGTCAAGAAAGGGATTTCATCAAAGGAGTTGTCTAATACTACAGGTGTTTGTAGTAATGAAGGTTAGAAAGGTGGTTCAGAAGGAGGTAAGGGCATAGAAGTAGCCCGGAACTGAACTTTGCATTGTGTGTTAACGATGGTTTTTTTAGCTGAAGCATGCTGGGGTAGAAACCTTTTAAGAATAAGTTGGCATTGTATGTTGAGTAATTAGTGGTGCTAATAGTATTTATAGTGTACAGGAAAACACTGCTAGGCACTGTCCTGCAACAGAACAAGGAGATGGCCACTGCCACAAAGAGTTTATGAATCAAACAACAGTGTTGTGTCATGAGATAATTTCTTTAATCTGTATAAAATCAGTTTCAAGGTAGTACTACTCTATGAATAGAGAGCTTTTCAAGTACTCTTGCTAACCTGATAGCAGTCCTGATTTGTTGTAATAATCAGCATTTGCTGTCCAAAAATGATCTTGGGCTTTGTGGTTCCTTTGTATTGACAGCTTGGCCACAAAATGTAAAACTGTTGAGGAGGGTGTTAAAGCCAAGACTGTTTATGTGTGTAAGGGTAATACCAAGAAACAACTGCAATCCAAATGAGCTGTTTTCCTTTCTCCCCTGTGAGCTGGCTGGCTGCCTGCACCTATTAACTTAATTTACAAGTTTCATGCAGATAGTTTGGATTAAATACAATAACAAAGAAAGTGATTGATAAGGTTTCTGCAGTGTTACCAGCAGCAATTTAGCTTCTGGGATCTTAATTTTTAGAATTCAATTTCTTTTCCCTCTCTATAATACCTTTTTTTTATGTGTGTGCCCCTTCAGGGTGGGATGATAGCTTTCATTTGGATGTTAAAATATAAGGATGGCTTTAATAATAATTTTCATTTATTTTTTAAATTGAATATTTTGATTTTACCTTGCTTCCTCTTGGATAAAAAGTGCTTTGGGACTAACTTCCATCTGTTTATTTGAGCTGACTAATTGATAGAGGATGGGGGAAAAAGGAATCCAAAGCCATAGCATGAAATCCTTGTATCTAGGCAGGATAAGCTTTTCTTTAGCCTCAGGGTTAATGTCATAGGGCAGCGGGGAGTGGGGGTGGGGAGGTGTATATGTGTATGTCAGAGTTTGTAATGATAACTGGAAATAAATGCAAAACTAAAAGAAAATTTCTTGAGCTATATGTGAACAAATGTAGTTGAGCTGCTTTAATAAGGCTGGCAGTTATGGGACTGTGGTACCAGGGCCCAGTTCTTTCTCAGCTCTATGGATAAATGAACTTCTGACTGTAAGTAGTTGACATAGAGCATCTATATAATGTGTCAGTTTGCTTTGAACATGTGTGTGATAAAACAGGTTCACTCAGAGCAGAACAGGGACAGTAGTGTCATCCTACCAATGACTACATGTTAGTAAGTACTATAGATGTGTTGCTTTAGACTTTTATAAAGATAGTCTTCCTGTACTAGAGAGCTTTTAATTTATGTAATGTTGAAAATATAAGATTAAAGGCTGGCACAAGAAAGGAGCAATTAATCTAGTCATAAAGTTTTGCTTTTAATGTCGTCTGGTTTTTTTTTTTGCTTACTCTTTAACAAGTAATTCAAGATAAAAACATTATATCTGAAAAGGAGAACTGTGGCTCAGTCTCAATTTTTCCCTTATTCTTTCACTCTAGAGTTACAGCTTGCCACTCAATCCTAAAAATAAACTCTGTAAGGTGAAGGTTAAGTGCTAGTAGCAAATCTCTCCCAATTTGCATTGACTTCCTGGTATGGAGGAGGCTGTATGAAGCCTGGGGTTGTGTGTGTGTGTGTGTGTGGTTTTATTTGGCGGGGGGGAGGGGGGTTGGTTGTTGTTTTTTTTTTTTTCCCCGGTAGAAGTTTTTAGCAACTGTAAGTGTTTCCAGATGGTAAGGATAAAAAGGTAAAAGTAAGTTATAAGTATATTAAAATTTCTCCTTCAAGAATTTAATGCAATGCATTTTTGAAAATTCAATGCTTCCTTAAAACGTCAGAGTAAAGATGTTAAAGAACTATTTCGGTTGGGCATCAAATATACTGGCTTAAAAATAGCTGTAACTCTTTAGTGCAATCTTTTTCATCTCTTTAAGACTTAGAACTTTCCTTTATCCTTTCTGCTGCTTAATATCGCCATCCTTTCCCATTGACTTCATTGCTTACACTTGTTACTGTTCCTAACTCCCTCTTTAAGTTCTACTTCTATTTCATTTAAACTGCTCTCTTCAGTTTCTCTTCATTGAAAATAAACACTTGCTTCCGAAATTTAATTTGAAATGTGTTCTTCACAGAATATATTGCCCTTTCACTGCAGTCCTACATCCTGTCTTCAGTTCTTTCAAAATATTTAATGGTATATTTTTATATTGTCTTGACTTTCTGTCCACCCACGCTTTCACTGATGTCCTCCAATCTTCTGTCTGATGTTTGAGTTCATTGAACTGCTGTAAGGTCACAGGTGGCTTGTTCGTGGTTAAATCTGAGACATAATTCTTGTTTCATCCGTCTTAATCTGTCTGTCACCTTTGGCACTCAACACTGTCCCTTCTGTTTTCTTTACTTGATGTACGTGGTGTTTTCATTGATATTTTCCAATTATACGGTGGTGTTTTTCCATAGACTCCTACGATTTCTACTCTGTTCTGTTCCCGAAGTTAATGTTTTCTGCTGTATTGGACTCATTTCAGTTCTAAGCGCAACTGTAACTTCTAGATCCTTCTAGTTAACCCACTGTAACTTCTAGATCCTTCTAGTTAACCCACTGTAACTTCTAGATCCTTCTAGTTAACCCACTGTAACTTCTAGATCTTTCTAGTTAACCCACTACCTTCCTTTTTAACGTCCTCCTTTTTGCATTCTTGGCTTTTGCCAAGACCTTGTGTGTCCAGCCTCTGAAGTTATTTCCAAAAGCTGCCTTGCTTCCCTCTGAATCTGACTCCTTTTTCCTTGGAGTTTGGGATTTTATGGAATTAAGTTCTGATACTTCGCCTTGTACCACCACAGCTTTACTAACTTTCCTCAGTCCTTCAGGCTTTGTGAGCAATTTTTGGTGACTCTCCCATACCTGACCTTTTTCTCCCTTCTCCCATTCATCATGAGTCATTTTTCTTTTCCTACTATTCTGAATGTGTTGCCTTCTCATAGGAGCACCTCAGTTCAGTGGACTTTAAATACCATGGTGTTTTCAGTCTCTTTCCATGTTGTATATTGACCTTAAAGATATTCCTTTTCTTCCCTCTATACCACTTCCGTCATCTTTGTGCACAGGCCAAGTTTTTAACTTTTTGTCCTTTTCCTGTGACCCCGCTACACTTGCTATGCTGTACCTGACTCCTGTGTCCTAATGCTCTAATTAAGGGTAGTAAGTACAGAGGAGCTAGTAGTATCTTTAGTTAATAACCCATGTTTATGATAAGGTGAAGAAAGAAATACAAAAGAGGGCTAAAAAAATCTTTTCATTTCTTTATGATGTAAGAAGATGGCCTAAAAGGCTGTACATTTTCCTCCAAGGAGCATCAAGTCATGTTACCCATTTATTGGAAGCCTTGAGAGGGGAGACCATACTGTATATAGCACTCTTAAAGCCCTTCTATTAAATGTGCAGTTGATAGATCTGTAGCTTAGAGACTTGTATTTCTGTTCTGCATTTGAAATGTAAAGCTGTCTTCATAAAGGAACAAAAAAGAGACTCGGTTTTGTGCTCGGTATTTTATGAGCCTTTCTGATATGAGTAACAGCAATAGTTCAGTCATACATAATACAAACAGGGAAAAAACTATAATACCAGAGATTAGACGCTCAAGAGCTTGCCCATCTCTCATTAGCCAGAATCAATGCTCAGGCTCCTATCAATAACCTGGAAACTATACATTACATGACTACTTTTTTTTTTTTATGCATTACTGCAGGACCAGTTAATCTACAAATTGCCATAGAAACATGTGGCATTTGGAAGCTTCAACATATAAGGGTATTACTTGATGTTTGCAGTAAAAAAATTAAGTGTTAAAATGTTTAGGAATAGGATTGATCTAATTTTGGCTTCAGAAAAATCTGTGTGTTTAGTCTAAATTGCTCTAGCTTTTTCAGTAGTCAGCGAGGAAAGGTATCTTCAGAGGGCAATTCGCCCTTTCCCATTTTAGATACTTACCTTTATCACACAGTATTTAACTGTGTGAGGTGACTTGTCCTGGAAACCTGTGATGGGGGTGGTTCTTCCTACCTATGGAGCTACCACTGCCAGCAGAACTCTTAGAGTGCAGTTCTCTTGATATCAGGCAACACCTCTGGGAATGATGACAGAGCAAATGTAAAAGTTGCCAAATTACCTGAATGTTTCCAAGTAAACAGATTATGTCTTATTGAATAGGCTTTATCTGAAATCAAATGTCAGATGAAAAAGCAATAATATAAATATAGAAATCTTGTATAAGGATCAGATATTTCAACAAATAGTACAAGAATATTTCTCGGAAACATAGCGGGTCAAAGGTGTTCAAGCTTTAATGTGTTAACTTCCTTGAAGTTATTGCAAAAAATAAATATGTTTTTCTTATTGTTTCTAGTTGGTCTGCAAGAAAACCACCTTCAAGTTTGATATTTGGAAACATAGTCATATATAATTGGAGAGGTAAGTTGTGCTTTTATACTTATTTGAGTGAGAAGCAGACCTCGAGTTTAATGGAAAGTGTCAACAGCTTGAAACTTACATAGCTGATTCTCTTTATTGATTAACTGACTAATGCAATTAAAAACTTCAAGTCCTCTTTCATGATAAAATTGTTTAAGAAGGCTGGACGCTTTTTGGTTTGTATTTAACTGAAAAACTCCTTTTATAGGAATTTTCAGGTAATATTAAAATACTGAGCTGCATTGGTGGATAGCTTTATTTTTTTTAATACAGGAGTTAGTCTAATAAAAATTATTTCCCTCCATGTCTTGATGACTATAACAATCTTTCACAGAACCACACATGAATAAGTCTATCTAGAGTATTGATTTCTTTTAAAATAATATGCAATTAAAATACTACTACTCTTAGCTATAATGCTGTATTCTTTCTAACCATTTTAATCACTTGAGATTATATTTCATTTAAAGCAAAATCTGTTTGATCAAAACTGTACAGGAACACAAGGCAAAGTATTTAAAACTTGCAGAGCCCCCTCCATCTGATGGATATTAGAAGCTTTAGTTGAGTCACATGAAAGCATGTATTACAAATGCTTCACCATGTTTGTCTTTCCCCCAGCTGGTAATTAGACCTTTTCCTCTTGCATAGGAGTCATGAGCTGATTTGCTCTTTTTGTTTGTGGCTTTCAAATTTGTATTAGTTCACATAGCAGCTAGGATTAGAAATTTATTAAGGGATAAAGATAGCTTTGCATCTCGGTATTGCTTTCAGTCAATACTGGCACAAAAAATGTCTGAACAAAAAACCCACATGTATTGCTGCTTTTCTTTCTGCAAATCCTGAATTTCTTCCTCTGTTTCCCAGGAACCTTTTTTTCCAGAATGGACACTGTGTTCTCTTGTGATCCTGATCAGCTCTGGAATCTTGGGACTGAATAACTTGTTCTGTAATATGAAAATGAGTTATTTTTAAATCTGTTTTTTATTATGGCTAGCCAGCCAGCAAACCCAATCCTGGTTATGTGGTAAGCATAAGCAGGAAGTATATTATGCATTCTACAACTATTATTAAAAATACACCATACTGAAAAGTAGGGAACATTTCACACACATGCACAAAAAAGGACAATCTGACAAAAAGATAACACTAAAAACTACTGATTCTTTAGTAATATCCCAAAGAGAGACATTGCAGTGGGATAATATTGGAGATGTGTCTACTAGCAAAAAGGGGAAATAACATTTAGAATGAGAGATACCAACTGTTTGTTAATGCAACACTAGACTTTAAAATACAAACTGATTTCACTGAGAAAACAGCATTGTTTTTCAGTGAAAAATGTTATTTTTCTATTACAGCCATGTTTAAAATAGTTTCTCTATTTGTAATGTTCTTCTCTTTTTACCTAGATTTTTATAAGCTATTGCAAAATTCTCATTTTTGAGGCAAGAAAAGTTTACTGTGTGTTGTCAAGTAGAATTTGGTTTTATGTAGGATCTCTTCTTGGTACAGCAGCAATGTGTGGAGCTGTAATAATGTGTCAATTGTTAAGGCAAACAGCAGCTATTGTGTGCTCAACAATAGTATATGCAAACTTTGGGCACTAGGACGTCCTTATGAGAAAAGAGATTATTGTGATGTGATGCACTTTGTCTCAAGTGCCATGGAATCTTTATTTTTTTGACAGAAGGGACCTTTAATATCTAATCCACAAAATTATGTTTTATAGTATACCATGTCACATTTATGGATTAAGCCAAAAAAGCCCATTGCATTAAGTGGACTGAATTTTCTGTAGCAGAAAATAATTACCTGTAGGAAAAATAATTCCTGTGGCTTCTAGCTGAGCTATAAGATACTGTTCTGGATGCGGTATACAGGAGTGACTTATTTTCAGAAGCATGAGGTAGGGAGTGGCATCTATTCAAACTCAAATGCAATTAAGGAGACACTTAAATCTGTTCATAAAAGCCTGTTTTTTTTTTTACATACCGAGAAGTCGGAAATAGTAGTGACATTATCATGTTAGCTGTGACAGTGATTCATGTAGGGAATGTAAGAAGTTGCAGCCACAGTTGTCGGTGAGGTATTTTCTTTCAAGAATCTTAATAGTGTTATTTCCATTTGGTGCCTTCCTACTGGATTCAGAAAAAGTTTTTAGAGGTCGGCAAAAATCATCACTAGCAAAGAAGTCTAGCCGTCTTAGCTCCGTAGGGAGGAAAGCTATTAAGAAGATACTCATGTTGCAGGACAGGTATTCC
Organism: Mycteria americana; assembly: GCF_035582795.1. Taxonomy (NCBI): domain Eukaryota; kingdom Metazoa; phylum Chordata; class Aves; order Ciconiiformes; family Ciconiidae; genus Mycteria; species Mycteria americana. The sequence continues at coordinate 14,595,647 of NC_134370.1, forward strand.
TGAACAGTTTTGGTTTGTTCTCTATCAGTCCTATATGAGCTCTCAGTGATGAGGTTTGGACAGACCTCAGAGGGAGCATCTGTAAGATATTCATTATTTCTGAACATCCTCAGAGAATTACAAAAATTGCTAACCCAAAAGTTAATAGAGGACAAAGTCTCTGGATTTTTAACAGGTCCTAATAGAGTTTAGCAGCTGAAGATAAGGGATGATGAGCCAGCTTTCCTTAGCTGAGAAGAAACTACTCTTCAGATCATTCAAAGTTCATAGAATGCAGTGTAAGAGATTGCGCAGAACAGTTTGTCTTAAGGAATCAAGAAATATCTACACACCTTTGGCATCTCTAAAACTTTTTGGTTTTGTAGGTCAGAGCAGCCTGAGTGCGACTAAGAAATCCTGTGCTTGATTTCAGGTATAAAAGTTCTAGTCCTCAGAAAGGAGGCACAGTTACAAAAGAAATTCAGAGAATACTGGGCTGAGAATTGTACCATTTCTGATACAAAAAACCCCACCCTTTTGATACTTTTCCTAGATGTTGGCTGAGAGGACCTGTGTGAGGAGCATTAGAAAAGCATAACAAAAGGTTTGTTCTTATGTGGGATGATAGTTCAAACTTCCCCCAGTAAAAGAGAGAATACTGTAATAATATATATGGTCTTAATGCTTTTTTTTTCCCCCCCCTACTGCCTTTCATTTTGCACAGGTTTGTCTTTTGGAATGTCTGAACGTTTTTCTACAAGAAGTGCCTTCAGACAGGAAGCACTGAGTCTTTATTTGGAGGATAAAAAGAATAATTTTGTGGAATAGCATTAAAAAAACAACCAAAAAAGAACAAATGCAGCTGGCTTAGAAACAGAGATCAGTGTCAAGCTAACAGTATTAATCTTTCTAACAAGTGTAACAGTTAGGTCTCAATCTTCCAAAAGAGCTCCAAATGAGTAATCTCAGTCTCTAGTTACACTCACAACATATTTGATGGTCCTAGTTGGATCTGAGACTTCAAAATTATTCTGACTTAAAATTATTTTGTATATCGTAGAATCATAGAATGCTTTGGATTGGAAGGCACCTTTACAGGTCATCTAGTCCAACCCCCCTGCAATGAGCAGGAACATCTTCAACTAGATCAGGTTGCTCAGAGCCCCATCCAACCGGACCTTGAATGTTTCCAGGGATGGGGCATCTACCACCTCTCTGGGCAACCTGTTCCAATGCCTCACCACCCTCATTGTAAAAAATCTTTCTTAAATCCAGTCTAAATCTGCCCTCCTTTAGTTTAAAACCATCGTTCCTTGTCCTGCCACAACAGGTCTTGCTAAAATGTCTGTCCCTGTCTTTCCTAAAGGCCCCCTTTAAGTACTGGAAGGCTGCTATAAGGTCTCCCCGCAGCCTTCTCTTCTCCAGGGCTGAACAACCCCAACTCTCTCAGCCTATCCTCGTAGGAGAGGTGCTCCATTGCTTTGATCATTTTTGTGGCCCTCCTGTGGACCCACTCTTAACAGCTCCATGTCCTTCTTGTGCTGAGGGCTCCAGAGCTGGACACAGTACTCCGGGGGGGGGGGGGGTCTCACCAGAGCAGAGTAGAGGGGCAGAATCACCTCCCTCAACCTGCTGGCCTCGCTTCTTTTGATGCAGCCCAGGATATGGTTGGCTTTCTGGGCTGTGAGCACATTGTTGGCTCATGTCCAGCTTTTTGTCCATCAGTACCCCCAAGTCCTTTTCCGCAGGGCTGCTCTCAATCACATCATCCCCCGGCCTGTATTGAAACTGAGGATTGTCCCGACCCAGGTGTAGGCCCTGCACTTGGCCTTGTTGAACCTCTTGAGGTTCACACAGGTCCACTTCTCAAGCTTGTCCAGGTCCCTCTGAATGGCATCCCATCTTTCTGGCATGTCAACTGCACCACTCAGCTTGGTGTCATCTGCAGACTTGCTGAGGGTGCACTCAATCTCATTGTCAATGTCATTGATGAAAATATTGAACATCACTGGTCCCAGTACGGACCCCTGAGGGACACCACTTGTCACCAATCTCCATCTGGACATTGAGGTGTTGACCACTACCCTCTGGATGCAACCATCCAACCAATTCCTCATCCACCGAACAGTCCACCCATCAAATCCGTATCTCTCCAATTTAGAGAGAAGGATGTTGTAGGGGACCGTGTCAAAGGCTTTACAGAAGTCCAGATAGATGACATCCATTGCTTTTCCATTGTCCACTGATGTGGTAACTCCCTTTTAGAAAGCCACTAGGTTGGTCAGGCAGGACTTGCCCTTGGTGAAGCCATGTTGGCTGTCTCGAATCACCTCCCTGTCCTCCATGTGCTCTAGCACAGCTTCTAGGAGGATCTGTTCCATGATCTTCCCAGGCACAGAGATGAGGCTGACAGGTCAGACCAACAGCAGTGCTATTTGGACACCATGTTTCAAGCACAGCCTAACAGTGTTCTGATATAGTTAAAAGGTTCACTTGTATAGCAAAGAAAAACTTAAATTGATTTCAGAACATTAAGCAAGTCTGTCATAATTTAATGCTTTGGTGGGTGCTGGGAATATCTTGAAAAATTCATCACAACTGCACCTAGACCAAATGGTAGGTTAATTATTTTAGAAGTCTCTGGTTGTAATGGAATGCTCTGTTGTGCCATGAAAGTTCATATAAATTCTGATCTTATTTCAGAGGCTGTTTTAACTTATACCAGATGCATAAACTAATTTAAAGGGGAGGGAGGGAAATGGGCAGGAAAACTTGCCTCTAGAAATTGAGTCAACCTTGTCATGGAGTTCACAGGCCCAATGGCTTCAGAAAGCTATTAACCAGTGCTTGCTAGTTCTACTCAAATTTCTGAAATTTGAGAACGTTCATTCAAGAAGTGGCACTAAATCTATTTTACGCTGCTATACCAAAGTAGGAAAGCTAACTGTGTTGCCTTAAGCAGGGGTGAATTAGGTTTTATTCTCTTTGCTCTGTTAGTTAGCTTGAATGAGTTAATATTCCTTTGTGTTGGATCAGTAAGTTACATGTATCTGTCAAAAAAAGTTTCCTTTGCCAAGAGCCTGTTTGGAATCCTCTTGCTATCAAAGCTTCCATACTGCTGTTTTTCCGAGCAGCAAACTTTTTATAAGAAGTAATTTATTTTTAGTTTTGTTTGTTTTTATTTCACACTAACAACTGAGAACCTTCTCTCCCAGTGAAAGAATGTCTTTTCAGCAGCTCAGCTCATTCTGGCAGCACTGTGGGTGATTAAGAGCTTTCAGAGAGAATTAATCATCTTCATAGACTTCCTCCTGCCCTCACTTGAGACAGGTTAGAGAATTAGTTGAAGAAGGTGCTTCAGCGTGATTATCCAATAGCTTTAAAATACAAATAGCAAGTGAAGCTTTCTAACTATCAGTAGTGACTACTACTACCTTATTTGTGGTAAGCTCATAGCTGTCCATGACAAATAAACGTATAGAGCTAGCTTACTGGTCTGTTAAGTGCTTTACTGATGTCTTGATCTGTAGGAAAATATCTTGTGAGTTAAAATGCATGGGACAAGGATCAGAAGGAGCTACTTCTACTCTTTGTTTTATTGCACACTTCCTCGTTAGTTTTCCAGAATCATGCTTTTGGAAAATTGGGTGCCAAAGCCTTGTTACAAGGTTTGACTTGCATATAAAATAAGTTGCAATGCTGAAGAAGGCAATCTAAAACTGCAAGCTTTGTCCCCCTTCCTTCCAAGACTGTTGATGTTGGAGGAGCCAGTCTGTCTGGTCTCCTGCAGCCACATGCGCCTGTCCAGAAGGCAGTGCTGTGAAAAGGAAAAAACAGAGAGAGGGAAATACATTACAGGTTATGACATGGAGACATTAACTCCACTGGAAGACTATTACATGGTAGTGGTGTCAATTTATTGATAAAACAAGGCTTGTTTGCTCCCATCTATATCCTGATTATTACAGACACTGTGGACAATACCTTTCTATGTTGTTGATAGACTCCCTACTGGCTAAAGTTTGTGGTGATGCATCTTTTGTCTTGCACCATCTTCCCTTGCCAGGGAAGTGTATTGTAATATAATCTAATGTAATTAAAAGACATATGATGCTTCAAATTTCAAGCAGTATCTTTAAGAAAAATTCTGTAATTCTTTCTTATTGGTAAATGTGTTATCTTGGGATGTTAGATCTTAACACTTGTACAAGTAATATTTCAGGAACTGCTAAACTTCTGGAAGTTCAGAGGAATTCTAGCGCTCTCAATTTTGTTTCAAAACTACTTTTTTAAATTGGAATTGTACTTGCCTTGTATATAAGACCTACAGGACATGTAGTGCCCTTACGGACACTTGTTGCAGCAGGTAGCATCTAAACTTACAGGACTTCACATGAGCAGCAGCAGAAGGTAGTTTATTAGGAAAGACTGAAAGTGCTTACCCTACTTTGACTTTTAATAGAATTACCAGGTAGGAAGTGGATCCAAACTGACCTTATCTTACTGTGTGATAGTTTTCTAACAGCTGTGAAGCTGATATCAATACACATTTTTTCAGGAGCCTTTTTTGTCTTTCAATGATGTATTTTGGTCTTGGTGATAGTTTTTGTCTTGCTACTGGTGTTGAAAACTTTCTTTTAATTATATATTTTTAAAAAGTCTATGGGTGAGTTTCATTTTTAGAATCTTTACTCCATGTTATCTACAACCAAAGGCTTTACTTTCCAGCTCACTAAGATCTACCTGTATAATAAGATATTGAGTTGGTTTGGTTTTAATTTAAAATGTTGTATGTGGCCTTGGGTAATTAAAAACATTTCTTGAAATGCGGTGTTTTTAACTGTATCATTCTGGACTTGCCTCTGCTGATTATGAAAAATTGAATAATACTCATTTGTCATGTAGGTTGTTGACTCAAACACAGACGAGTTCAATTCAGATGATAGAGGTTGTTACAAAACCCAGCTGTTAACTCTGCTCCTCCTTCTACAAGTTGCTTTCTCTGGGGCAGGGATAGCTTACCCATGAAGCAATTCTTTAACAGCCACAGTTTGTAGCCTGATTTATTCCAGTAAACCAATGGTGACTTTAAGTTATTTTAATGTACTGGGTTGGCAACTCTTAACAGCTCAGGAGCTGCTTTGTCTGTAAATCACCAGTGCTAGTATAGTAGTGGCCGTCTTTGGAGAAGAGTGAATGCCTGGTAGGATGTTTAAGCTGCCTGTATTGGTGGCTAAATATTCTCTGCTTCTGATTTGCAGCTAACTTGAGAAAGAATCTTTGCAGCGGTCTGCCTGCAGTTGCAGAGTAGTTGCAGACAACTGCTGGCAAGATACCTTTTCTACGTCTCCAAACAATTCATCTCAAATGAAGGCAGTTTTCTCTGAGAGCTTTGGTTGTTAATCACATCTGGAGAAAAGACAAGAAACTTTAAACCAGATACTTTTCTTTGGGGTTTCCATTTCACTGGGATTGGAAGAAGACCAATTCTTGATCATTTACCATTTTTGAAAAAGGTACAGGTGAACACAGGAATAGGAGCCAAGAAATTCATTGGCCAGGGCTGATTGTGTTGAACAAATCACTCGGATGTTAAATGGGGAGCTATTCTAACAAGGCTACTAGGTAGGCTGCTTGGGAGGGAAGAAAGAAAGTGGGCTTGGTTTTGGGTGGTGGTGTTGTTGGGAAGGCTGCCAATTTTCCTTGGTTTCCCTTCTTTCACTTTTAGGATAATACCTCACTGAGCTTGCAAGATAACTCTGAGCATTATGAACTTGGTTTAATTCTCACTACAGTCAGGAAAACTAACATTGATAGCAGTAGGTGACAGCCTTATTTTAATAGATTATTCTAGACACTAACCTCAAATTGAGGCTTTTGTTTATTTGTATTTAGATCACTACTGTGTAAACTTTAGATTTTTGCCTTTGAAACAGAATTGTTTTCCCAAGAAGTGGTCCAAATAGCAGAACATAATTCTATTTTTGTTTTTGATTATGCCTTTATAGCCTTTCTTTGGAGTTATTTTATAGAGAGGTAAATATAGAATACATATATCTTATATGTAATAAACTTGTGGACCAGATGCTTCTCTTGCCTCTTTTCTCCTGTAGCAGGATTGAATTCTTGCACTACAGCAACTGTAAATTCATTACACTGCATTTAAAACAAAATGCAGAAAGGGATGACCTCTTGCTAGGACTCTGTATTGTTTGTATCGCTAAGCCTTATCACCGTCTTTCAGCAAAAGCCAGTTTAATCCTTAAACATTTGTACATATAGTATCTGTTCATAATTGTCTATTGTTAGTTATCTGTGTTCTCGTTGATTATAATGCTGTGCATCTCCATAATGCCTGCTATTTGCCCCTTGGATCTTCATTGCACAGGGTAGCTGTTATCTTCCTTGCTGATAGCATATCACCAATGGTACCAGTTAGGAGCTGAAAACACTTCCAGCATAATGGAAAGTTCCACTTTTGCCAGGATGACTCACTAATTAATTAACCCCTGGGATATTCTGCCTGGCATAGAGAGGCTTCCTGTCCCAACTTAAGAAAAAGTTATGGGAAGATACTGTTATACAGCAAATGAGAAATTGATTGGATTTTATCTGCCTTGTAAGAATGATGTTTTCTAATGCTGTCAATCTGCCTGAAACAAGCTTGGAAACTAACTGAAAAATGGATACTTTGGAAAGGGTTGCTCCTCTGACTTAACATCTTCCTTTGCTATGGGAGCAAAAAGGCAAGTGCTATTAACACCACGAGAAGAATGGACTTGTAATAGGCATGTGTAGAGGCAAGCAGTACAGGAGGCAGTAAATATCTTTTCCTCCCAGCAGGCCACAAGCTTTTGGCTTTAAATAGGTCACTGTTCAAATATAGCTACCAAGTGGCCACTTGGGAGGGAAGGAAGGAAATGGGCTTGGTTTTGGGTGGTGGCAGGTGCTAGGAGGGCTGTTGGGACCATGAAGAGGCAAGGGGAGATTGCCCTGCAGAATGCGCTTCATGTGCCTGTCAGACATTGCTGAGAGTGAGTGGCTGGAGTATGGTTTCACTGTCCCAGACTGGTGTGGATGGAGTGTCTGTAACTCATGACTTCAGCAGATTTGGCCTGTGGACTTCAAGAAATCTTGCAATGCCTTCATAGTGCTGGGGGTGTAATTTACTTTTTCTCAAGGAATCTTTGCCAGATCTGTAAGATTAAACTTAGTGTGTCTGTAGCAGACTTGAACCAAGCAGAGTGGTTCTGTACATGAAGATATAGATGTGATGAGTGTAAATTTCTCCAGTGAAGAGCTGTTACAAGGCCTGGGAGCTAGAAGGAAGCTCCAGAATTTGAGATTTAACTCCCAGTAGTTTCTGAGATAGAGAAAGAGCTTTTGCTGCAGAAATCCTTCTTCCTTCAGGACAGGGAAGGAGTAAAAGATTTGGGGAGATGCCTCATTAAAGCTAGAAGTGTTGTTTGGACTTCTGGCTAGTGATCTGTTAACATTTGGGCATTTCAGACTTGACAACTGTTTACTGAAATACCAAAATGCAGATATTTTTAATCTGGAGTGGTGCTGCTTCATTGATTTCCCCTCAGATGTACACACATGCAGGGGTGACTTCTGCATTTTACTCCAATGAATGGCTGTTCATGCAAAATACAAAAAGTTAGACAGGCTTGTTACCCAATTCTCTCTTTTTGGCTTGTTAGCTCAGTCTGCCATCTGTCTAGGAGAAAAAATGGGTGCTGAGCTATGACGGACTTTGTAATCATGCAGAGTAAGTTGGGGGGCATGGTGCAGAAAGGAATATTACTTTGTATAAAAGATGATCTTAGAGAACACCACTGTGATTGTATCCATGTTTCTTGTCAGGGGAGAAGTGCCACTAAAAGTCAATAGTTGGGGGACTGTAGCACCATTAAGGACAAAGTTGTACCTTAAAAGTTCCTGTTTGCAGGTGGGAGACAGGATGACACTGACCAGTAGTGCTTCTCTTTATTCCAACTCATTACATGTTAACCTTGATTGACTACAGTGTGTATGTTTATCAATTGATGTGTGAACTTTTCTCACTCACCATGACTTTTGTTGGCCTAAATTTATTTTTTTCTTTTTTCTTTTTTTTCCCTTTTTTATAGAAGCTATAAAAAGCACAGTAGCATAGGGACAATGCAGGCAACTTTGTACTAGAGACTGCAAGCAAAAAGAGAGGGATGGGGAAGACTAATTTTGTTATGAAAATGAGCATGCTAAGTAAAATACAGGTTCAAACCATGTGTTTGCTTGGGAAAGTTTATGGTCTAAATTTGACATAGACTATAGCAAGCAACCAGAGAACTGCCATATGGAGGAATAGCAGCTTTGCATTATTAAGTTCATACAGTTAACAGCTTTAGCTTATAAATTTCTACTGAGCAGTGTCTGCAATTCAGCAGCAGAAAAAGTGTGCTTCTTGGAGGCTTCAGTGAGAAAAGGATGGTGAGAAGCGTTTGAGTAGACATTGCATGTGCAAAACGAATAGGTTGGGAAAAGCTTCCTGTGGTGGGGAGAGGGACATAAATCCAGGTGTAAACAAAACTGTTTAGTTTGTTACTTGAAGGTGAAGTGACTGGTGGAACTGACTAAATCAAATACTTTCAACATCTTGCAAAACAAATGACCAGTCTAAGGAAGGTCAAAGTATCACTAACCTTTTGTTGTTGTTAAAAAATAAACAAGAATTTGGAAATTAATATAATTGTCATCTGCAGTTCTTTTCACAGTGTAGAGTAGATGTCAGCAACGCTCTAGCATGTTGTGCTACACTCTGTTTTTCTGCCCCAAATTAAAGTTTAAGTCTGAAAACGGAAATCATACAGAATCCAAGCTCTGTTGTTTCTCAAGGAAGCAAGATGCTATCATGATATTCATGGCATGTTGCCTCTACATTAGTAGCTAGAAGTGTCTCCTGCAGACTACAGAGATTGCTGGCAACCTGTAGCAGGGAGCTGCTCCCTCTCAGGAGGCTGTAACTGCCAAATCTCATCCCTGTGACGCACTATTCAAAATCAATCCACTTACCACCTTTGCCCTACAGCTCTAAGTGGATGACACCCATTCGAGGGTGACCTGGAAAGCTTTATGGGAACAATTTAGCTATCCATACAGGAGAAGCTAATAAAAAGTATATTCAGCTTCCAGATCTCTTCAAGGATCCTTTCTGAATTGAGTGCTGTTTGGTGGGGCTTTTGTTTGGTGGGGTGTGGTGTTTTGGGTTTTTTGTTTGTTTGTTTGGTTGTTTTTTTGTTTTGTTTTTGATGTCAACTCTGTGATAAGCAGAGAATTGGCTCTGGTAATGGCAGAAGATAGCAGGCACTAAACAGGGAAATCTGAAGAGGTAAAAGGGGAAAGTAACAATTACAAAGTTATTGGAGACTGTATGCCCAAAATAGAGAAGGGCTAGTTGCTTTTGTTTTATATGAAATAAGCCTGCCCCCCACCACCACAATAAAGCACAGGATTAACAATGAGGAGAATATCTTAGGGAAGGGAAAGAAAATGATAGGGGTGGAAAAATAATCATGTGTACAGAAAGTAACCAATTAGTATCCCACAGTCCTGCTCTTTTAAAGAAGTGTGTATTTGGTTCTCCATTTATGGGTCCATAGAGGAGAAATCCCTGAAAGTCTATTTCATTTGAAGGAGCTGGGCAAAATGCTGTTGCTGCGGAGTCTCAGTACTTCGTGTAAATCATCAGTATTGATATTTTGAATATTTCATGTGGTGACACAAAGGTAACATTGTATTAGATAAGTTCCTGTGTCTCTTCATCAGCTCTGCTGTGTTATTGTGTGCAAAATCACAAGGTGTTTTTTCATTCAGTTGGAACGTAAGTGAACAGTGCTTTACCTGTGTAGAAAATAATTATGAGTTGTTCTGTGTTCACAGGTTTTGAATGCAGCCTGAGTGCAAAAAGTATGAAGAAGAGATGCCTTCTCTGCATTGGGGGATGGATCCTGTATTTTCTGCATTTGCAAGACTCTATATTAAAGATATAAAAGAAATGAGAGAATCTAAACAAGTGCCAGGTATGTACTTACATGTGCCGATTATGATGCACACAGAATTATAATTGATTAATGTTGTGCTTTTTATCCGGGGATTGCAGAATGCTTCACGAACACCAATAAAGTAATTTTGCGTGCCCCTAAGCTAAGTGTCATTAGCATCTTTAACAGTTCTAAGAACAACAGGTTGTGAGATATATGTGAAAAATAAAATGCATTCGTTCTAATGTCTTTTCCTCTCATATATATAGATACAGAACCTCTTTTACATTAACGTAATGTTGTGTTTCCTCTGTGTGGTAGTGCTTGTTATATTGTGATAAAGTGAATTCTAAAAATGCTGGTCCTTTCTGGCCATGTGTGTTACATCTTTCCACTGTCTCTACAACATTTGAGAAGGATTTTCTGCCTCTTGCAAAATTTTGACAGTTGATGACATTGCTGGGTGTATGTGTTTTGCTTTTTCCTCTGGATATTAATATATTATAAAACAGATACAGGTTTTGAGGTTTTCTCTGCTTAATTTCTAGATATGATAGATATATGGCATTCTTCATACATTTGAACAACCTTATTGTAAATTCTGGCATCTGTGCTGAATCTTATACTACACCTTTTATTTCCTAACCATTGTTGGAAATTGTATGCTTTGCGGTCTGTTTCCTGCTGGTCTTCAGCCAATATCACCCACATGTGTACATTGTCTAAAGCAACATGTGTTTGACCTTGAATTTCTGTTTTCACTACGAAGACTTTAAATAGACTACAGTATGTTTTCTGCTGTAGAAGGGTTCCTTACTCCAAATTGAAGCTTGACAAGGTACAAGATTACCAGGGAGGAACCCAAGCTACTTAGAATTAATGAGGAAAAGCAGTAAACCCTAAGCAGAACGTGGGGTTTTTTGTTTGGTTTTGGTGTTTTGTTTGGTTTTTTCTTTGTTCTCCACAGAGACAAGGTACATCTCTGTGGCTTTTTGAATATGCTCTGCCTTGTAGGTTTTCTTATTATTTATTTTTCTTTAACAGCAAGGATAACAGCAGTGCTATTCTTACAGAAATGAAGGACTGGTGGTGTTTTTGCTCTTCTTGCAACCATTTTTATGTACGTAGGGACTTCACAAACTGCAAAGCTCAGTATATATAACTCTTTGTTATTTAACATGATGGGAGACTTCTGTCTTAAATCTGTTCTTAAATTGCAAGAATTAGGCTACAGTCTGTTGTTGATGTTGTTGATGTTTGTACTAGAGTGAGTAGTACTTGGAGGCCTTTTTAAAGTGTGCAGTCTTATAGTAGTACCGGTGTAGCAAATGCATCTGGTAAAAACTGTTCCTGCTTCAATTAGAGACATTTTAATTGTTTTCAAACAAAATACAAACCAATTAAATGTCAGCAGAATAGGATTGTAGTTTGGACTTGAACATTAGTACATACACACACAAAAATATACTCAGAAGAATTAAACTTATAAACATCAACAAACGTTTCACAAGAGCAGGAACAGTCCTAGAAAGTACAATCCTTTTCTCCCCCCCCCCCCCCCCCCCCCCAATTACCTAATTTCCCTTCTCACTTCCCTTCCTGTTCTTTTACTTAAGTGAGTTGTCTTCTGCTTCAGGAACTCTTTCAGTTTTGTTATTACTTTTTTCCTAAGATGATCCAAAGGAAGTGGTATCTGTCATGTCAAGATATCAGCCTTTAAAATTGGTGCATGCGAGCTTTCTCCACTTCCTGTGCATCTGATGTTTTGCACAACTAATCTTGCTTACAATCCTTTATCATTTTCTAAACCAAACTTTAAAGAAAATGTTTGTTCTATGACATTTCATTCTGAATTTTGTTCATTCTCCTGGAGCTGTGTATATACTAAACCAGACATCTTTCAATGTATCTTATATATTGGCAACAAATGATAGCACAACAGAAACACTAAAAAGATATCTTTGGGGGAAGGAAGAAGGTAGGTGTTTGCTGTCAATGTTTCCTGCCTTTAATGGGTTTGTTAAAGACCAGCTGAAGCTAAGTATATGATTGGCTATAAATCAGTCATTAAGTAATGGCAATTAAGAATGAATGACTGCAAAACAAGGAGTTGTAACTAGGAGGGATGGAAAGAAACACAGACTGAATGTCAGGAAAAACATCCTTAGAATGACATCTGCTAAACTGTGGAGCAGCCTTCCCAGGAAAAAGGTGGGATGCCCTTCACTGGGATTGTTTATATCCTGACTGTACAGATTGCCAGGAATTTACTGTACGGAATGGTCTTGCATTGGCCCTGAGGAAATGGACTGAATGACCTAATAAGTTTTTTCTTTCCATTTTTAAGCATTAGGATTTGATGCCACAATGACTAATCCCTTAAAACAACACAGAGGAAATCAGTAAACCTGGCCAATTACTCTCCTGCTATAAATGGTGACAAGAAGGCTGGAAACGTCCAGGATAAAAACAGCAATTGTGTTGTCTTAGAGGCCTTGAAATGAGAGTGGGTGTCAAACTCGGTTGTAACACATAATCACATCATGGATATGAGCTTTTCTCAGAGTTGTTATGCACCACTGCATTGACAGCTTATCAACAAGTGAGGGAAGCTACAAATAAATAGCATAAAAGGACGTAATAATAGTTAAAGCCATGGCAAACAGCTCAGTGCTCAATAATGCTGGTAGAGACATGACCAGAACTTGCCCTAGAGATCTCTGTATCTATACCCCCCTATATCGCTGCTGTGACTTCCTGTTGTGGTAGCAGCATATTAATGTATGTGTTATTTACTGGGTTACTAGGAGCTTGACTGAATGTGCTTGCACATAGCTTCAAATGTTTAGTATATTCTTATTGCTACCAATATGAACATAATTTGAACAAATAAGCTGGCAGGAGAAACAATTTACACCTTGAAGTCGTCAAGTTCAACAACTTAATAGTGTAAATATAGCTTCGTCTTTCAAATGAATTCAGGTAGTTTCTCAGAGTAAGGGTGGAGTTCTATGTGAGTTTATGGGGATGGAGAGAACCAGTTTTATCTGGTCTCTGCAATTTGCCAAAACTCGGCTTACTAACTGGGAAATGAACATAATAATATGTTGCTTGTTTGCAGATTCAAGAGCTTGGAGTCTCTGCTCCACAGACTTACCCTGAAACTGACCCAGACCTTCTTTTATAGAGGTTTTGTAAGGTTTAGTGAATAATTATATACACTGGGAGCATCTCCATTGAGGGTTTCTATAGCAGTGTTTATTGGTGTCCTGGTAAATGGCATGAGAGAAAAGTGGACAGACCTGCTAAACATTCTCTATGCCAGACCTGACCAGTGACTGCATGATTAGTATAGCCAGCTCTCAGATGACAGCGATAGATGCATCCTCAAAACATTGCAGTGGATTTTTATGAGCAAAACTTCTGTTTATGAGCTGCTTGGCTGATCACCTGTGATTTCTTCTCAAACTTTGGGTTTTTTGTCTGTCTTACGTGAAGAAAGTTAATTCCAGGCTCATTTAAGGCTGCCAGCTATGTAGGACAAGTTATCTTTAGATTTTGGGTTTGATTTTTCTTTTTTTTCTACAGAACATTTTTCTGACTGCCTTGCTGCAGTGTTTCTCTTTTCCTTTGTAAGAATAAGACTTGCTACTGTGTATGGAGCCAAATGTTCCCTTCTGAGTCCCTTGAGTTATCTAGTTTTCAGAGGACAGTTATTGAACATCCCAGATGGCATATTTCAGTAAAGCAGCAGTATTCAAAAACTGAACAAAACACACTGACTGAAAATTAGCCAGCCCAGGATATATCTGGAGCTTATTGCCCTATTATCCTCCTGCTAGTGGACTGTGAAACTTCAGTGTATAATGTTTACATCTGTGTTTGTTAACAACACTTGTCACTTTCTTGAAAGGGATTACAGCATGTGGCAACCTCAGTGCTGTCAAAGTCCACTGGGTTCTGTTTCCTCACTGTTTCCTGGACATGTTTTTACATGTTATTCTGATTCAAGTCATCTTTATAGATGCACAAAAATAGCTTTGAAGGGATGATTTTAGAAAGTGTTATTTCAGAAACTGAAGTTCAGGATACCATCCACAATGACTGTATAGTGTACTCCACAATCTAAGAGGCTTGTTTCTCTCCCCCCACCCCCCATGGCTCCTGTTCTTTTAGAAATGAAAGACAGAATTATGTTAGTTTTCCTTTTGGAGGCTCTGCCTTAATCAGGAACAGCTGCATTGTGAGAAGCTTCCATTGTGTTCTGTTATTTATTCTGAAGCCTGATGAAGATGTAAAAAAAAAAAAAAAAAAAAAAAACAGAAACAAAAAACAACAAAAAACCACACAAACTAAAACCCCCAAACAAACAAAAAAACCCAACCCAAAACGAACCCAAAACGAAACAACAAAACAAAAAACAACTAAAAAACCCTAATGTGTGCAGCAAACAAACTGTTTTTCATATCCAAATGTGAAAGAAAACAAGAGGTTATTAAAGTTCCAACTTCTGGTATCCTAAGTAGAGCTGATACTTCTTTCTTCTAGTGTTCCTTGTCCTCACTGATCCAGGTTTTTTTCACATGACTAGGCACTGTATAAGTTAAGATATATTAAATATGTAATAAAGTATGTTTTTTACTGACAAATGTGACTATGTAGGGTAGGATGTGGAAAGAAATAGTTACACTTATCAAGAATGTTCTGTGTTTAGGTATATTCTTTTATAATGGACATCCAGTAAGACAGGTGGATGTTGTCGGGATAGTGGTTCAAATGAAAGAGCGAGATGCCTTTTATAATTATGGAGGTAAGAAAAGTTTCTTTCTTTCTTGTACTTATCAGCCTTCTAATCTTAGTTACCGTTAGAACTTAAAGGTTGCCTTATTTGATCATTGTCTGTTCTTGAAACAACTGTGCTCTTATCCTAATATAATGTATATCTGCAGCTGAGATTACTTAAATTTAGGGAAGCTACTGTTTATCTCCACTTCGAAAGTAGAGAAACAAATAGTTAAAACGGATTAAGTGATTAATTTGGGGTCATCTAGCAAATCTTAATTTTGGTTATTGCTTTGCCACTGGACTCTACCATCTTCCTCTCATATATATGTATATATTTATATATATGCAGTTCCTTTGTTCAGATATAAACGGATTTAACAGTGCCTGCAAATGGGAAGTCACTTCTTCCTTTTTTGAACCTTAGAAATCCCTTCTGACTTTTTGTATGTTTTGTCGTATCTTAGAGCCAGCTTTTAATAGCAGTCAGGAGCTTGTTTATATTTAGATGCATAAGAGTCTTAGCAAATCTAACTCAAGCATCATAGTACCAGTCCTTGCCAACACCAGCTGGGACTTGTCTCCTCCCTATTGCTTTTCCCAATATTCAGACTATTTTATTAACATGGAAACATCTGATTGTCATTTTGTTCAGCTGTCTTTTTCATCTGGAGGAAAAGCAGAGTGGAGTAGTGATGATGTGGCAAGTTTCAAAAGGTGGGGGAGGTCATCTCACAGTAGGAAGGGGGAGCCAAATGCATAGATCTTATTGAAGCACTTGAAGGACTCAAGTCCAGTGTCTTCCTCTGCCATGAGTTTCCACATGATGGAGGTAAGGCATGGAGCGCCTCTTCTTACCCGATTCCCTCACCTATAAAATTGAGTTAGCAGCAATTCCCTGACTCACAGGAGTATTGTGAAGATACAGTTGAAAACTTAATCAGGTCCCAGCTTCCACAACACCTGCAGTTGCATCATACTGCTGCAGAGTAGCATTAACTGCTAGCACGTATAGCATACCCCGCACTGGATGCGGCTCCTTCGAGTTGACTCTGTACTCTATAGAAATGTCCCTGGAAGTTTCTTAGAGTGGATATTTTCTAGATTTTTATTTTTTTTTTTAAGTCTAATTTCTGGATGTTTGTTATTACCCTGCCATTATGCTAAATAATGAGTTGACAGTAAATATTTTGAAGCACAAGTTTCTCTGGCACTTGAAGTAGCACAGGCTAAACAAGCACCTAAATTAAGAGGCGGAGTTGTAATGGATGATGTAATGAAGTGTTGAAACATAAACTGAATGTCAGCTGTTATTCTTTTATTGCACTAGTATGCAAATGCAGTTATCACTTCATGAGAACAGAGGAAGACACAATCAAAACTACCAAGGCAAAAACAATTCTGTGGGCAAGGGTTTCCCACGTTGCTCTCAGCATTAGTTCGGATGTAAGCTTGTTGGAAATGTTTGATTGGGGCAGAAAATGGAGGAATAGAAATAAAAAGAAACTGCAGAGTAGTGGAATTAAGGCCTTGGTGTTAGATCAGCTGACCTTTAAGTACAGCTCTCCGTGAGCCTGGTTTCCTGCTGTCCTTTCACATCCAACTCCACTCTTTGTTCCAGCAGTTCCTGGTTTGAGCTTTCAGGCTACCTGCCAGGGTGCCCCTCCCCAGTCTGCCCTCCCTTTCAGGCAGGCTGACTCCACCAGCGTAAAATTGTAACGTCTTAGACAGTTTCCTGCTTGTAACTTCTTGCATTTCTCAGTTCAACAGACTCTGATTGGTGAGTCACAGAGCAGGCGTTGCATCAGTTGGAGTGCCGCACACTGCTCAGTACTTGCTCACTTTCCATCTGCTTAAAAGTGACTTACAAAGAAATTCCCCCTTTGTACTTTTTCTCTGATAGAGAACTGAAATGTCTTTGTGTCACTGCCACTATCTCCCCCCCTCATTTCCTATCTGTCTACTTCAGAATACACACCACTCATTTTAAGAGAATCTTAGGTCCTCTGTGTGCTGAAACCCATATAGCTAGAACTCGTGACAAAATAGTAACTGTAAAAGAGAGTGAACTGACTCTTTCCTGGCTTTAAAAAAAAAAATTACATGCTGTGTAAAACCTGATTTTGACATTTTGATTTGATTATTTATTGCTAGTATTATGATCAATTAGGAGAATGATATCTAATTAAAGTGTAGCTTTGAACAAGCTCATGTTTTAGCTAATGCACCTTTCTGACCTCTTTTTTCTTTCTTTCTTTTTTAACAAAACCAAATGTCACATGTGGTTTTCCTTATACTTCAGAACTGTTTTGAAAGGCTGAAAGGCACTTGCCTTAAAAACAAACAAACAAAAAATCTCACCAGGATCTCAAGTAGGCTCATGCAGACCCTACAAGAACCATAACCTTTTTGTTATAAAGAAATAAAAATGAACACAATTATCTCATTTATCAGGTAGCTTTGAGAGTGCTACCCCTCAAATAGTTAATGTAAGAGTCAAAAAACCCAAACAAACAAAATAAAACAGAAAAAACCAAAAAACAAACCCACAGAAAACCAAGCAAACAAAAGTTTAAACCCAAGGAGATGAGGAAGGGCGGCACAGGGAGCACAGGAAGTTTTCAAAAGCTTGTAGACCCCTTGAGTGCATTTAAAATAGATTAACATTCTCCTGTCTAATTAGAATACAATTGCAAGAGTTCTCATTCATCTGTGCTTCAGGAGTTAATTGTCTTTTTGCTCAAAGCTTTCATTTGTGAACTGGGAAAACTTTGTTTCAGAACCTTGCTCCCTGTGTGGTCAAGAACAGGTCAGTCTCTCCAGGACTCCATTTTCAGCTGTTAAATTGATGAGGAGGAGTCTGGCCTCCTAATCATTCAGTCTTGTTTGTTTTGTTTCTAAGCCCTTCTTAGGAAGCATGTCTGTTGCAGTTGGTGCAACAGCCAGTTGCAAGCTGGAACATCTAGAAGCTGCAGTAATGTAATAGTGAAATGTCATCTGCCCTGTTTCTTATTGCCATTGCTGGCTTGCATGAATGGCTTGCCATGGTATATGAGGGCTCTGACTCCTACTAAAATAGTTGCTTTTTGTCTATACCAAGGCGAGGAAATCCTACCAGCTAGGTCATTATCTATGCTCTGGTACAAAATTAAAGGTGCTGAAATAGCTGCTGTTTTGAGCTGAAACAGCAGCTCAAAAGGGGGATAGCAATGAGATGAGCATACTTTTGTGATAGAATTTGGAATTGCCTGCATCTTATAAATACTGTACGTTTGTTATTAGGAATGTGCAGCTAAGCCACTGGGAAGCAGGAAGGCAATGATTTGAAATTGGACCCCCCAAATAGGGAGATTGTCTCACATGTTTTGAAACAATGCAAAGGCATTTTGCTTTGATGCTATGGTTCCCAGAGGAAACAGACTGCAGGTACCAATTAGTACCTTCCTGGTAAACATTGCTATTACTTTTGTAGTCATGGGTTTGGTTTAAGGAGCAGAAGAAAATTGCAGATTCCAACTTGTGAAGAGTGGAAGCTCAGTCCTGGAGATGGCTACGTTCAAGGAGCAAGGTGCTTGGAGCGTTAGCTGGACTAGAAATGCGATCCTTGCTGTGGTTTGACAGACATTCAGTACCTTTTTATTTGGAGAGCGTCTGTTGGACATGCCATCTATATACAGTCTCTTGATCTCTAGAACAATTGATTCTGTTGATAGTTTTTTAGTTTTCTTTAGGTTTTATCTTTCTGCTGTCCTTGACAATGTGCAGTGCCTGCGGCAGAAATCACAAAACTTATTTTGATTAGGTACTAGCAAAACAGGAAAAGCTAGACAGCTCCCGTGCTCAGGAGAAGGTGTTAAGCTTTTTCAGAAATGGAAGTGGCTTGCATGCCACCAGTATGTATGCTTTAAGTTGGGAATTCCTGGCCTAGAGCAGAACCACAAGCATGTGCTGTCCCCTGTCCTTCCTGGCTAGAGGAGCTGCCTTTCTGCTCTCTGGAACATCTTCTTGTATGGGAAAGGCCAGCAGACTTTGTGCACAATATTAGGGTGGAAACCATTGCAGCTGGAGGTAGCAGCACTCCTAGTCTGTCACATGACTGTACCCCCCAATGTTGAAGTACTGTTTTCTCACTGTTACAGTAATGCTTCTGTGTTTTGTGCCTGGTTTCCTATTCTAATTTGTCTGACTTGAGCTTTCAACACTGATTCTTCCTCTGACCTTGTCAATGAGATTAAAACCCTTTAGTATCCAATATATGTACTGAAGCCTCATAATTTAAGTTAGTGTTTGATCTTTTTTTGAGAATATACCTGTTACTTTGCTGACTATGCACATAGGCATGGTATCTGGTGCTGAGCTACTTCCACAACTGAAATGACTGTGGAGATTATTTCAGAGGTATAAGTAGTGGTTGAGCACCCACTTTCCCTTTCAGACTGGTTGGAACATGATATCCTTGGCAGTCATCACCTTACATATCTATGTATTTTCACTTCTTGGAACATCACTACCTGCTTTCTTACTCTGTAATTCTGGCCATTTTTTTTACAGTGGATGATAGTACTGGAGTTATAAATTGTGTCTGCTGGAAAAATCCCATGGTAGCAGAAACATCTTTATCAGGTAATTTATCAAATAAATAATTCCTCTTTCGACTGTACATTTTTGTTCATATCTGTCTTACATAATTTAGTAAATAATCAAACTTGCAGAAGAGCAAACTCAAACTTTTTTTTTTAACCATCACATCCTACAGCCTGGGCCATTTTGGGAGTTTCGTATTACTTTTCGTGTTATGTCTAATGGTGATGTCAATAAAACCACTACGTTATGACCTGTCATGCCTTTTCCTTATCTGAATGATATGGTATTTCAGTTCTATGCTGTGACATTGTTCAGAGGATCCTCTTACAGGTTTTTTTGTGACTTCATCTAGTGAGGAACTACGCTGGAAATCCACCACATGCCACAGCTTCTGTTTCCAAAGTCAATCCATTGACCAGCAATGTAGTCTACATTCCCCACCCTTGTGATACAGTGGTTTCAGGATTTGTCTTCTCTTCGTTTGCATTCATATTCTCTTCCTGCTCATGCCCATACTGTCAGTGATGAACTTGGAAGTAGCTTAAAACACAGTGGGAAGATGCCAGCAGTCTTTTACGATTTGGGAAAGTTCTAAATGTGCAGAAATTGTGCATTTGAAATTAATCTACTGTTCTACTCAGTAACAGAAAAACTCACTAGTGTCTGGCTTTCTCTTCGCTTTTTCTCCCACCATTTCTCATAGATCAAAGTATGGAATACTTTCTACTTTGGACCTTCTTGAAAGCTCATGTAGTAGATTGACAACGCTGATATGGGGCTGATCAAATCCTGCTGAAATAAATGTTACTAGTGTCATCTGCCAGTGTTAGGGTTACATATGCACAGAATGAGGAAAGGAAAGCTTTAAAAACTCTGATGTTTGTGGAACAAGCCCATGTATACAGACAGGCAATTCATACTTACTTACATTTAACAATGATATGACAAGTGGTATAAATGATCCCAACTGGAATCTAGAAGACAGATCTTGCTTTTAGAGAGGTGATGTTGTGGCACAGGCTTCCAAAAAAATAATGGGGACCCACAATCAAATCAGTTTTTAATGAGGAACTTAAATTCATTAAAGAAATTGCATGAAATATTGCTTGAAATAGAATGAGGACCCAGCGTGCTTGTTTCAGCCTTGTGTTCTTTTATATGTACATCACTAGTGCTTGAGTGGATACTATGTTAATAATGGAAATTAATTCATTTGTAGCTGCTAAAGAAAACAGCTCCTAGGGGGCACAGGAAACTTTCTTCCAGCCTTTTGTAGTTGTGATCAGGGATACACTAATCAGGTTCTAAGTTATGAAGAATTTACTCTCCTGCAAAGGTGTGTTATGTAAATGTGAAATTCTGTCAAGTTGTGTTCACCTCAGTGTAGACGTCAAATTGTATCACATGAATACTTTGGCCCCACCTCAGATGACTCATTCTTCTTTTATGTACAAAGTTCAGCGGACCTTTCTTTTACCCTCTCATCAATCTTAGCATGACAAAATCAAAAAATGACAAAACCCGTTTCAAATTAGCGTTTCAAGTTTGCAACCCATCTATGACATTTTCAGTGGTAAATCAGTATCTTGTGCCTTTTACACTTTCCCTAGATGAACTGTTTAAATAAATATAATACTGTAAACTAACTTTGTCACCTAAAAGTTTTGCTACCCAGGACGCGTAGTGCCTGGGACCTTACCCTTTTTTTAGTAATAAGACTCCTGGGATGCTTAGGTGTCCTGCAAAAGGACAGTCCTCTTGGCCTTAATGCATGATCTCCTTTCCCCTACTTCTTACAGGTCGTTCAAGCACACACAGTCTTACTGTGCTTGAGCAGATGAAGAAACTCCAAGAACTGTTGAGCCAGAAAACCAAGCTGGAGATCGGGGATATTGTCAGGGTCAGAGGTCACATCCGAACCTACAGGCAACAAAGAGAAATTCAGGCTTTGTGTTTTTGTGAGTGTTATGGATTTGTGACATATGTTAACTTAATTGTCTGAATTTGTGAGAAGATCTAAGCTGTATGTAATTCATTGAATAATTTCCACTTTATTTTCTGGCATCTCATTTTTCTAAAGAGATTATCATCTGTATGTCTTTATTTCAATTTTAGCAGTGTAAAGCTAGAAGACACACTATTTAATGTGTGGGATTAGATTGCCTGTAAATGAGGCATTCCTGGAAGATCTATAAAAGATGACTAGCATGCATACAGGAATGCTATGTAGATACTGCAGTTGGGTATCTGTGAGAGTGACTTGCTCTTCGGTTTTCTTTGTGTTGAAGTAGAACAGCCAAAGCCCATGGGAAGGGAGTTGGTGACCTTTTTATGTCATGCTTCATCAAGAGCATTAGCTGCTTTGGAGAAACAGTTGCTATTTGTCACAGCCTGTATAATCCATTCCATGGGCAGACAGTAGCATATGGGCACATTGTACCACTGAAGCCCAGGTTCTCCTAACCTCTCTGGCTCTGCAGAATGGCTGAGAAATGTTTTCATCTTCAGTCACTCAGGCACAGATCTGCAGGTGCTGTCCCTGTATCTGACAGCTCTTTGGGCAGCAGTGTTCTGCAGTCCACTGTTTAGACCCTAGGAGCTTCCAGTTACATAGCTGCTTCTCTCCTCTGTGTCTGTGCTATTGTGTAAGAGTTGGTTTTCTCCAGTGAAATCTTTCAGAGACAACACTGAAATTATTCCTTTGGTGGGGGGAAGCCCATCTTTTAAAAACCTTGTGTAGCTCACATAAAAAGTCTGTAGATTTTTCAGCTCTATCTAAAATCTGAGAGGGGATTTAACCCTCCTTTCCAGACAGAAGATTTATGAATATATAACCCGTTCAAGGGCTGGTAATAATACCATTGTTTCATTAAAGGAGAGCCACACAATTCAAATAGCCTCTAAATTGCTTTCACTTTAGCCCAAATAAAGCTCCTTATTATATGTTAACTTCATCTAATGGATAAACAGTGCTGAAGGGTAAAATAGAGATCATAAATTCCAGTTAAATAAGTTGCCAGACAAAAGCATCGTCTGCAATGCACCACAACAGGTCACTTACCTCCTTGTAAACTGTAAAAGCAGGAGTGGCCTTTGTGGTTTTGTTTTTATAAAAACAGCAGTGAACAAAATTTGCCAATTGAATACTGGCATGTGAAGCTCTGTTGTGCTGCCGCAGGTATGCTTGCTTAAAAGATTGGTATGGCAGTTCTGGCCAAGTATGTGTGTTCTTTTTGCTGCTCCAGATAAAGTGGATGATCCTGTGTGTGATGTTCAGATTTCAAGAATGCTGGAGCTCCCCTGTCTCTATAGAGAAGTTTATGATAGACCTTTCCAAGGCCCTGAGGAAGGACAGAGGTAAATGCAGTATCCAGACTGGTCTTGGGGCAAAGTGTGGGATTTTATCACTGTTTATTTGTTACTGTAAAAATTGTGGAGAAAGATAGAACAGGGCCCCACTGTGATTTAGACTCTGCACAAGCATACAGTAGCAGCCTGCTTTTCTCCCAAATAATTGATGATCCATACAGATGAGATACCTGTCCATAGTCTGAGAAAAGAAATATAATGCTGAACCGAAGTGAATATTAGGAAGGCAGTAAAATACTGTGTACAGGCCTCTTGCATCTAGTGAAGAAAGCTGGGGTTTGGAGCAAGATTTGGAGGTGAGGTCAACAGATTAGATGGAGGAGTGTCCTTGCCTGATTTTGTTTTATGTATAAGGATAAGGAGCTATTTCATCAAAATGCTCTCAACTTCTGGCTGCCCATGTCATCGTCAAATCACAAATACATAACCTCAATAAACTGAGTCAAACACCATTCCTGTATTCAATTTAAGGGTAGCTGGATGCTTATTGGCAGGTCTGATACATGTAGTGTGGTTTCGGAGACTGCAGATCTTAAAATAACAACACTGTTACAGCAAATGATTGAAGAGGAACAGTTGGATGTTTATTGCATATAAAAATGGTCTGTTTTAATTAAGGGTTTAAATTCTGATTCTTTAAGGACAGTAAAATACCTTTTGACCTTTGAAAACCAGTCTAGCAGGCTAACTTCAGGTAATTGTTCTAAAAAATGTTAGTAATATATTTCTTGCCTTTTGACATGTTCTGTGTATCCTGTAGTGGCCTGGAGGATCAGAATTTCTCAATCAATATGCTGCATGAGAAAGTGAAAGGCTTTCTATTAGAAAACAAAATTCAGACCTTTTACCAACAGGAGTTGGAAACAATTGATACTCTGGTGTCCTTTGCTGATGGGCATCTACCCAGTCCCAGCTGTCAGGAGGTGAGTGAATGTAACTGTTTCAAGTTTTTAGTGGGGGGGAAATAATACCATGTACTTTTTTAAGCATAAACAACCAGGTAAGAAACTGTTGCCTTCAGAGGATTCAAAAACCTCAAGTGCCTTAGATTTATGCATGAATTATTTACAGAGCTTGAGGAAACCTTGTCACTTGAGACATATAAAACTGGACTGCTGAAAAAAATTCTGTTGTTAAGGGTAATCTCATATTAGGGCTGAGTAACCTTACAGTTTGCAACAGGCACTAACTTATCTAGATCTGTAAATAGTGGCAGTATCAGAAACGGAGATTCCTTTAAGGTGCTTGAGCTGTTTGGGACAGATGTTTGAGATCCGGAATTTGATCAGGAGAAGGGAGCACAAAGTCTTTGTCTTGTTTCTCATTTGAAGCTCAATATATTCATAGAGATGTAGCTTTCAAAAGGATACTATAATGAGTGGATGAACAGTGCTCCCTGCTACCTGTTTCTCTTGTTGGAAATCCCTGGTTGTGAAAGGCCATGATTGAAAGGATCAGAAGGTGGGATTTAATTGAAATGAGTTTACATGCAGTTGTGTGTAACCAAGCTATTAAGAAACTTTCCAGTGAGATAGTATGCTTTTGATCAACTGCAGAATGGGAAATTAGGACAAAAAACCACTTTGTAAAATGGCTTTATATTACTCTGTTTTGTTTGGATAAATTACAGACCAGGTTCTCAACTGGTGTGAAGTGGTAAATTTCTGCAAAAGTAACAGAGTTATGGCTTTTACCATGTTACCAATGGCAACTGAAACTTAAACTAGAGCATTGTGACTCACTTGTTTACTTTTTGGTTTTCTGTAGAGAAATAAATCCATAGCAGTTATTTTCACTGCCTGAATCTGATATGCACTGTAAAGTTAAGTGCTATGTTATGTTAATATCTGATGTTTGTTTAATTCTTAAAAAAAAAAAAAAAAAAAACCAAACAAACACCCCCACAAAAACCAGTCCCTTGTAGATGAGGTAAAATAATAATGAAAAGTAGCTCTATTCTTGTTGGCCTTGTTGAACTGCTTCTGATAGGTGCTTCTTGATAGCTGTTTCTTTTATTTTTATTAAAGGCATTTTTGTTGTTTGCTTTAAAGTGATCATAGATATAAACAATAACAGGAGCTACTCTCACTTTTGACAGAAAAGTCTGATACTAGAATATCCAACATGGGACAGGGTATTTTTTTTTTTTTTGAAACTAGTCGGAACAATATTAAAAGTTCCCAAACACTTTAATGTAAAGGAACTAGTGGTCATTGTGACTAATACTGGAAACTTCCATCTTTGAAGTTTCAGCGTTTATAGAAAGATCAAGATGAATAACTTGCAAAGCCATTTAAAGTAGGAACTGGTGCAGAACAAACAAAAGCCACCAAAAATAGAACCCCCAAAAACCAAACCAACAAAAACAATGTAGCATCAGTGTTGTTAGCAGTCATGAGGGGAGCTATCATAATAATTAATAGTTGCTCCTGACCCTGATGCAAGGGTGTGAGTCTATGTCCCAGGAATCTGGGCACACAGATGATTATTTAGAAATTGCAGTTCTCCCTATTGTCCTTTGGTATTAATTCCTTGCAAAGAGGCTTATATATCTTTGCATAAGAAAGAACCTGCAGTTGTCAAGTGACCTGAATGCCTTAAGAGGAGCGCCTAGTAATGCTCTGGAAATGCGTTTCGTTGTTCCTCTGCTCTGTCCCTTGAAGGTGTCACTTCTCATAATTGGCAAAGGGTCAAGTACCCAGTTTGATCCACAAAAATAAGTGTAATAGATCTGATTTCTGTCCCTCTTCCCTTCTTTTCCCCTCTGTAGTCTTCTGTTTTGCATCATCCTCAAACCAAAAGGATAAAGGGTGCTGCTAATGTGGAATGATGTTATTTCATGCCTGTTTGGCAAGGCAGGAGCTAGATGAGTGGACCAAACTAATTAGGCCACACCACGATATACACACTTGTTCACTCCTTGCACATCTCTGGATGTGAAAGGATGAGTTATTTGGATGTATAACTTCATTTTTTTTTTTTTACCCTGATTCCAGCATTCTAGAGCACAGTTGCTGTTAAACTCCTTTTCTTGCCTCTCTCTTCCTTTCCCTGTGATCCTAGGAGATGTGGTGCACCCCCTTCATCTCTTTCCCAACTTTTAAAGTACTTGTACAGTGTTCATCATAGTGGGAGGGTATCTCCGCATGGAATATTTTCTTCAGGGAGGTGGTGAGCTGCTATGGAGTCACTGGCAGTGGAGTGGAACAGAGGGTGAAGATGGAAGGAGGTAGCTGGGATAGCTTGAGGTAGGCAGCATCTCTCTGTTCCTTTTCAGCACTTACTATACCTGCGCCCTGTCTGCATCCCATACATGTCCTACAGTACCTCATTCCAGTCCTAATGGCTCCCCAACAATGCAATCTTCTGGCTCTCGAGAATAAATTTTCTTCTAGGAGATGCACATGGCAGAACTCAAATCATGTCCTCTGCTCAGACATATACTAGGGAACATTTAACTTTATAGTCTACAGAGGATGGGTAAGAGAATTGGAAGACTTGGTGTTTTTAAAAATAATTAAAAATTAACAAATCTGTTATGATTTTTAAAACCAGTGGAGCTTCATTTCACATAACCAGTGCCCCCTCTATTCCTGAACTGTAGCCTTTCCCTTATCCCTTAAAACAAATGACTTTTGAGACTGGAGGGGTGGGTACCACAAGGAAGACTACAAGCAAAAAAAACAGAAAAAGTAATCTTGTGCTTAGAGAACCTAAAGAGTGTACTTGCTGGACTTAGGCAATTATGTTTGGCAAATGGACAAGCCTTTGGTTCCTTTTTTTTAAAGAAAACTACATGTGAACTTGATCCATCCAGTTTCTCAACTGGATTAAATGCAACCTGCAACCAGCCAGTCTTGATTAACCATTTTTATGCACTTCTTCCATGCATAAGCTGTAGCGTGTGCTATTTTAGTATTACCACTCCAGTTTGTGTATGTCACTAGCTTGAACACAACTTGGGTTTTGCTTTCCAGACTCTGCTGTTTGTACTTCTCCTAATTTGAATATTATCTCAAGGTCAGCAATGACAAGTAGTTAAAGCAGGGAGTTTTACAATGTTGGTCATGCTTACTGTATATACCCTGTACGTTGTACTGTAGGTGTAAACATAGTGCATTACACATTCTTGATGCTATGTGGTTGTCTTCCTGCCTCTTGAAGAAGCTTTACTGCTACTTTAAATATGTATATTGCAAAGCTTATTATAGGACTTCAGGACTGACATGTCCAGAACCACTATTACTAAAATTGTCACCTGTCTAAGCCAAGGACTAAACACTGCATGAGAAATTGCAAAGGGCAATTCCATGAGTAGAATCATGTGTGTGGTTATACCAGGAAACTTTAGCACCATCAGGGTGTGTTGCGATTTGTAATGAGCCAAAGGTTACATACTTTCAACGTTTTGAATAGGCTGACTAATTCCTGTACCACTTCATTCTTTGACCTATTATTGATTGTACAGAGTCTGTCTTGTTTTAAAGATCTGAGAATAACTGGTTGCACAGCACCACCCCACTAAGCTGTGTGAGACTCATCAGATGGAATATATTGATTAAAATACCAACTTAATTCTGGAGACATGGATTCTTCTGTTGGCTTTGCTACAGAGACCTTGGCTGCTCTTGGAAGGGAGGGTAGCGATGGTAAAACTGTTATTTAATAGCTGCTTCTCTCTCAGGGCAGGGGCGGGGGAAAACGTGTTTTGCAAAAGTGATGAATGATTTTTGGTTGTACAGCTTCATTTATTTGAAAAGGACCTGATTTGGGATAGGTGGGAAAGCCCTGCTGTCAGCACTTCAGGGAACCTGAAATTGTGCACCCTGAAACAAAGGCATGCTTGAAGGGGGGGCATTTTGCAAAACAAGGTGTGAACATTGTAAGATGTAAATACAAAATCCAGATTCAAATCTTGCTGGTGCTTTGGACCAGCAGTTAAACTACTTAATATCTGCATTTCTTGGATGAAAAGCTTTGTAAAAGTAAAGTGATGGCTAATAAGCAGTGACTTAGAAGGAACTACATTAACAGCTACAACACATCTTTATAACTGTTGAAATGCAAGCATTTTCAATCTCCTGTAATAAAAGCAGGGATGTGAAATCACATAGGATTTCATAGTCCTAGATTTCTTCTCTCTGCATATGGCCCCATGTTCAGCCTTCTGTAGATTTCTCCTCAGTAGACTAAATCACAAGCTTAGGGATACATTGGCTCTGAGAGGGGATCCAAGTCCAGAGGAAATGAGGGCCTGGTTTGGCATAAAAGAAAGTGATAAGGTATTGGGAAGAAGTCCTATTGACTTATGAATTTGCAGGATGAGATGCTGGAGATATTTTGGGTGCACCAAAAGAACAGATTAAGTAATTTTAGATTGTGTTCACAAAGAAACTCAATTGTTGCTTTACTCGGAGGGATGGAGAGGAGGAAGCATGTTCTAGAGCACACTAGGAAAAAACC
Source organism: Mycteria americana (assembly GCF_035582795.1). Taxonomy (NCBI): domain Eukaryota; kingdom Metazoa; phylum Chordata; class Aves; order Ciconiiformes; family Ciconiidae; genus Mycteria; species Mycteria americana. The sequence continues at coordinate 14,623,846 of NC_134370.1, forward strand.
GCAAACTTTTCCTGTCATTTCAGGATAATGTTAAAGCCCCTGAAGAGGGCAGGAGCCCTCATTTGTTCTTCAGGAACAGTCCTTCTGCCATGGAGCCCTTTCCCTTGGACTCTGCAGCACATATGAGAGCGTGCTGAGACGTAGCAGCTGCTTACTTATTTTCTCGCTCCCAAGCCTGCCTCTTTGCCTTTACTTTGTCAATCCTTGACTTGCATTCTTAGTGATTCTGTTTCAGTATCCATCCAGGCTGAGTTGTGTGTCAGTTCACACAGAGTCTGGTTTTAATTATCTCCCTTTTCTGACAGGATCTCAGTGTTAAGCCAAACTGAATAATTATCGTGCTTCTTTGGAGATATTTTTATCTCTTTTTCTCCCCAAATGTTTACTTTCACATTAAAAATTGATCAGAGGCTTGAGGTGGTTGCTTTGCTAGCAGTTTCTTAGATTCTTGAGGATTTCTTACTGCATTTGAGTGAGAGGCAAAGTCTCTTCATTTTACATATGGCTATGAGAATGTGCTTTTCCATGAGAAAATACTCACTCTTCACTTAACCCTTCCTGCTACATTTTATGTTTGTTTCTTCAGTTCATCAGAAGAGGCACTATGAAGAGAAATACGATAGTGGTATTAACACTGTGACTGGAATGGCGTCCAGATGTATGGTTGAGTTTGTAATTAGAAGCAGTGTCTGTTGTCATCCAAACTGATAGAGCTGTGGTGGACAGGGGGACAGACAAATGTTTGGGCACTGAAGTCTTTCAGTCTGGAACAGAAGGAGAAAACTGAACTGAGAGCAACAGCCATTGTTCTACGTTAATTATCTTGAACTGTTAGGCAATTATTTTTGACTGTCGATTTGAGAGGAAAAAGATAGTTAGCTGTTCTGGGACAGAGAGAGATGTGATTATGGCCTGTTGAAATATTGAGGATTAGCTGGAGGAAGGGGATGGAGAAGCTTGTGATGCATGCTAACGCTAATATCCCTGTTGGATCTCTGAACTATTCCCAGTTAGGCACATCAGCTTCCAGGCTTAGAAGCAGTCGGAGTTTCACCTGAGACTTGCAAATGGATTGAATGAATGTTTTTATGGAAACATATTCTTCCATTGCTAATGTGTCTGTTTCACACATTCATGTGAAGTCATTCTAGTGTATGGTGGTTGCCTGTTTCACTTCCAAGGCTTCTGTGAGTGCATCTAGTGAGTGAAGTAGGGTATGTGAAGTCTGATACTTTTGTCCAGAACAGGGTGGGAGCATTTATGGTGATAGTTGAAGAAATGGTTTGGCAAATCTTGCTTTGGTTGCTCTGGTGTGGTTCTAGTTATCACATGTTGATTTGTGGGAAGCAGTTTAGCTCTGTTCTCAAAGAAAACCACAGGGAGCATGGTGTGCTCCCAACAGATGAGGAAACAACAACTGGGGAATTCAAGCAGTCTGTGTAGATAAATGGGAGTTTGAAGGACATAGTGGGACAGATAGAGATGGAGAAGAGTAAGTCATGGTCTTGCTGTTATCTACCCATAATTTCTTCTCTCCACAACTGATTCTTTATTTCCTTCCACTTCCCTAGCTGTCATTCCACTGTCTTAGCTCTGCTCTACTTCCAAACAAACCCTCCTTTTTCCTGACAATCCCCCCCCCCCCCTTCCTTCCTACTCTTAGATGTGTCCCAAACACAGAACCCTTTGTTCTAAATAGCCTCCTCAGTTATGGACTTCCAGGCACATTGTTCTCCTTTCGCAAGAGACTTGTTTCCTGCCCTCAAAACTGAATCCTTTGTTCCCTTATCTCGTATACCTGTCTTAATTTCTTGCATGCTCTTTATCCTTTCATTTTATTAGGCTGTGGAGAAACTCTTGAGAACATGACCAGAATGTGTGTAAATATTTGGAAATGAAGGGGACAAGAAACAAATACTGTTCTTGTCAGTTTCCTTCTTTTCCTTAGACACTTCCTCAGTTTCAAATCAGGAGATGGGAATCCAACCCCCAGCACTTGGATTCCTCCTGAATATCACCTTACAAAGCACTGATCTCCCTATGTTCCCACCCTTATTACCAGGAAAACTCTGAATATGAGCAAAGCTTGATTAGCTAAACGTTCAAATGCTCTGCAAGCATTGCAAGCCTATTCCAAAAGAGAGTTCTCAGTACATAATCAAATAGCTGTTAAATACAAAGAAGGCAGCTGGGAGATTGTGGTTCCATAAGAATAGCACAAGCTTCTGGTGTGTGTGTGTTTGTTTTTTGAAGCTCAGGGATGTTGATTAGTTCATACATAACAGATATGATTTGTGAATTACTAAATGAAGAAAAATGTGTAACAAAATCACCTGAAGTCCTCTTGCTCTTGAAAGCATCTGGAGCTTTTGCTGGTAACTTTAGTTGAGCTGAGATTTCTCACCATCTGCTTCATTCCTTTCTTCCCATCCAGGTGAAGTCAAAAAGTGACTGCAGTTCCAAAAGGATTCACAGTGTTTTTAAGGAAGCAATAAGGATGCTACAAGAAAAAGGAGTGGTTTTCCAGAAACCTAGTAGCTCCAAGGACTTATACCATGTAAGGAACTGAGCTGTGGTTGCAAAGAAGTTCAAGGGTATGACTTTCATAGTCAGTAGAAACAGCAGAAATGTTTCAGAAATGTTCCAGAAAGAGAAGCTGGACATCCAAGTGCTGTCTGTTTACTCAAAAGTCTTATCTGCAGCTTCACTGTTGCTTTTACTTCTGTATCACCCATTGAATTGTTCTTTTTGTAACTCAGCACCAGACTTGAGCACTGCTGCTGTTCTAAGCACAATCTGTGTTCACTGGGTTGCCAAACTGTGTGCTGATGCAGCTAAGCACACTGAAGCCTGGGACCTGGACAGTTCTCTTTATCAAAGTGGGTTGAAACTTGGTGTTCTGCTGAGTGGGTCACCCTCCTTTAGGTTGATTTCTGGTATATCATGTTCTTCATCTAAGCCATGGATGCTGCTAATGGTACTAAAAATAATAACTGAAGATTTAACGTTCATTAATAGTCTCGGAGGCAGTATAATGCAGACTGTAGTTATGACAGTGTTAGTTTAGAATACATCATGGCCTTGGATTGCTTTTCAACAGTTATGCCATCGACTGTGAAATAGACTGCTATAAATTGCCGCTGCTGCTGCTTCTTATTGTTTCTTCTGTTTTCTCCAGGTGACTGACCATGATAAGGAGCTGCTTAAAGTGACCCTTGATGTGATTAAAGAAGACTGTCGAAAACCCAGGCGTAAGTAACAGTGTGATCAGGGCTGTGATGAGCTGGTGCTGACATATTGATGACAATATGTCCTCCTGCTGCTGGATTAGGTATGCTTCTTGTCCTTACCCTTGAACTCGGAGCTAAGTTGCTGATGTAGCTAATCAGTATAGCTAAAAGCAGGAGTGCAAGAGCAGCTTCCTGTAAGCATGGAGAGAGAAAGAGCAGGTGTGTCCAGCAGGAAGTGGACCTCTCGGATGTGAAATAAGCAGCCATTATCTTAAATCTATATCTTTTGAGAATAGTTAGATTTTTGGGAGGAACCAAATGAAATAAAGTTAGGTCAGCACTTAGCAGCTGTTGCTTTGCACTCTGGATAAGTAGCAAGTCTTGCTAGTTCAGTTTCTACAGGGGAGTTGACACAAAAGTGACCGTACAGAAAGGTGAAATCCCCGCCTCCATTAAGTCAACAATAAAACTTACTTAAGTCAATAGGATATTCTCTGTAGATTTTAAGCTCAGGTAGAGCTCAGGTGGTTGTTCTTTGCAGGTAGGGATTTCAGTCTAACAAAATCCACTTCTTTTCAGATAACGTACCTTGTGTGGCTTCTGAGTTATCCCTATCCCTCAAGCCTATTATGTCTTATTGCCATAGTGATAGCTTGTGCTTGACTTGAATGTCTGCTAATTACACAGGTACATTGCTACAGAGGTTCTTTCAATTCATTGGGCAGAATGTGTCAGCAGGGATCACTTGCTGCTGGAGTGCAGCTATTTGTGGGGTAGAATGCACTTTAGTACAGAATGAATGACTGACTAGAACATAAGGTGTATAATCTTAAATTGCTCATATCCTTATACTATTATAGTTATGATAGTGCTTGTAGGACCTGGTATATGATGGTTCTCCTGCAGTGAAAAAAGGCTAAGTGAAGTAGTATTATTTGAGTTTTCAACTGGCTACCTTAAAGCACTGGTACAATTGTAGACAAGGTTTGTAGGTGGAGGTAAAAGTTCTGTATCTTTGGAGGATGGAGGGATTAGATGTTACTGAGCATGCGGGTGAAGATGGGTTCATTTGCCTGAGGCTGTTTCAGTGCAACAAGTTACCATATCACATTGTTTTATTGTCTTTTATCCAATTACCAATTACAAACATCTTCTCTATAAGAGTCAAATCATTCCTCTGCCCATTTTATACATCAGCTAGTTCTCCTGGGAACTTTTTTCCTTTTTCTTTTTTTTTTTTTTTTAAATAATTGTGCCACTATAGAGGCCAGAACCTGTATACAGTTGACACAGGGCACTGAGCGACTGCCTGGTGTTTAACTCGCCTCTTGTGCATTATCACACTGGTACAGTACTCTGTGCGCCATGAGAGGTTGGGAAGTTCTTTCTCCCAGTCAGGAGGAGTCAACAGTAGAGAGAAACTTGTAGATCAGTCACAGAAAAGACTTGGAAGAGTCCTGAGTCCTCAAAGCCATGTTTTCCATACTGAGCAGGTTAAAATAGCAACTGCTTTACAGAGCCTCTTGGTCTCCTTGAAGCTTTCCACCTACTTAGTTTCCTGTTGTAAAGAGGACAATTTCCAGGTTAATGTCTCTTTGCTAGTTTTCAGAAGGACCATTTCAGTGTCTTGGTCACTGGTAATAGATTTTGAGAATGAAAGCCAAGAAGCTGCAATCAAGAGGGTACTGTGGATATTTTATTGTCATTGAATGATGCAAGAGCACAGAGCTCAATGTAACGGTCGGTCCCCCTCTGCTGGTGGGATGGCAGTCTTAGCCACCTGCTTGGCCTTGATTAGTGAGCAGGCTCGTGGTGAGATAATAAGAACACGGTAATACCTCAAGGGCTTTTGCTTGTTTGTTGCAAGAAATTCCTACCTGTTTTCCTTCAAGAGTAATATTAATCTTCCATGACAGGAGGACTGATTTATGATAAACCAAACTCTTCTCTCCAATGAGTTACTTCTCTGCCAGTTTTCAAGGCAATGCCTCACCCCATTGCTTTAGTTGTGACACATTCTCAGGCCCAACCCAGCTGCCTGGAACTATTGTACAAATAAAAAAATCCTCAGCATGCCTAGTCAGAGCTCCACAAACCCTGATCTGTAATATGCCTACATGACAATCCTACTCCTTGTCTCCAATTGTAATTCCAAACAGCCTGATCTTAAATGCCCTCATGCGAAGCTACTGTGGGTCTATCTAGAGGCTTAAGATAGCTGGAAAAGGATGACAGTACATTTTTCACTCCAGACTGAACTGCAAAATGGTAGACTTCGTCCAGATTTGTTTGGGTGGGGGTTTTTTTTTTTTGACAAATTTGCTCTGGGTTTAGGTTTAGATGAGGCTAATAGCAGAGAGGAAAAAAATGGAACCACTTGAAGTTAAACTTAATATGTCAGAATGGACGCTGTGTGAGATGTCCACAGCAGGCAAAAGGTAGTTGTTCTATAACTCTGTCCTCTCTGATGCTGGTAGTTAGGCAAGACAGTTAATCACGGCCTTGCTTGCCTCAGCTGGTGGACAAAAGCTAGAACCCAGTATGTCCATGAAAGAGGGACAGCATCACTCCACTGCAAGAAGTGTATTCCCTTAAAGTTGGGCCATAGACTAGGAGTGTTTCTGGGTTGCTTAATGATTGTACACACCTGCAGCTATCCCAAAATGCCATTTTCTACCACCATCTAGGAGGAAAGTATGTATTGTACTGTTGGGTAACACCTGAGCCACTAATCTAATTCATCAAGACTTAAGCTAAGTTACTGTAGATCAGGGATGGGCACTTTGGCCTTCTTATGACAAACCTATGACTAATGCAAAATGCAGCTACCCACTTTGCAACATCACTCACTACGACCAGGTAGAGGCATTGTTCTGTTCTGTGCACTTATCCATCCTAGGGCGGTGGACATATTTTTGGCTACCAGCCACAAAGGTCTTTTATCACACTGGATCACTGACTTCTAAAGAAATATGTTTGCCTGATTCACAGCCTAATAGGAATTAGGCTGAACTGTTTATTTACCAGTACTCAGCGTTGCCTTCTATCTACCAGTGACTTTTCTCAGCAGCTTCTAAGACAGTTCTGGGACTCAGCCAATTCTAGAGTACAAATTGGCAAAAATAAAAACGAAGCAACAACAAAATACAGGGACCTCCCTAGCCCATGGCAATTTCTCAGTACCCTTTTGAAACTTACCTTACATCATGTGAGCCAAGAGCTGCGGGGGAGGAATGTCGTTTGTGCTGATGTGTCTCATTTATGCTAGTTTTCCATTGTTAGCCATGGACAAGAAAGAAATCTGTTGTGGAGTTCAGCACTTGGGGAGACTGGGAGCCTGCAGCACTGCTGATTAGTGGGTTTACAGGGTCTGTTGGAGGAAATGTTGGCTGGGACAGCTGAGCTTCAAATGATGGCTCCACCAGGCACACAATAGCTGTGTGCAATACTGCAGTCGTTAAGGACCTTTGTCTCTGGCTTGCCCTCTAGGAAAGGCGATTATTTTTACATTTCTGTTCTCTTGTACATTTTCAGGGTTCAGCCCTCTTAAAAGGAGATAAAATTTGATACTGAAGTTCTGTGACTTTCTACTCCTATTGTAACTGTCTGAGTAGTCTGAAGTGCAGGGATGGGATTGCATTGCTAGGTGACTGAAAGTTGCACGGTAGCAGTTTTTCCACAAGATGCCAGTATTGGGCAAGCAGTTACAGGTCCTGGCCACGGACCTTCCTTCCGTTCCAGACGTTTTTGAAAATCCTTTTGCTCATACCCAACTTCATTTGGCTTCTGCAGTTGCAGAAACTGGATGGCTTGCATAGGTGGACAGTGGAGATACCCTTAAGTTATTAACCTCATCGTCAGGTTGTACTGAATGAGCCCTGTATATTAGTTTGCAAGACTGATTATCTTCCACCCTCATTACAGCCCTGACACTTCCCAGAGAAGTCAGTGCGAACAGTTGATAACTGAAGAGCTGTAGGCATAGACTGGATCTCTTCCCTCTGAATACACACATCTCTGTTTTAGTACCTAGGGCGTTCTTCCTCTTCGACAGCTGTGGTTTTTTTCATGACTAATCTGGTTTATAATAGCTTAAAAGAGGCAGTTAGACTGGAGCCTTTCCTCCATGTCTGGCTGCATTTTCCTTTTTTCTGCAGATGCTGAAAAAGGCTGCCATTTCCTTCATGTCCTGAGCTGTGTTCGGCAGAGCTACAACCCCTCTCTGGCTGAAGTGGTGATGCACCGTGTCTTGGAACTTCTGGAGAGTAACAGTGATGTTGTCAGCACTATGGAAGGATATTATATGGCATTTTAAAGAGCAAAGATAAGATATATTTGTTCTAGTCCATTCAGGATAAAGGAGGGAAGAAGGAGAGGTTGAGTGACCCTGAAAAGCTGCTATTACCTGGTATGATCTAGATGGGGAAAGAAAAGAGCATTCTGATTCTCCAAATGCTGTTTTTGTCCAGCTCCAGAGAAGTTGTCCAAATACTTGTTTTAATATTCTTGCTGACTTCCTCGCTAATCCTAGTGAAAGTTGTATCAAACTGATTCTGGACATCCTAATACAGCAGGGGAGCTGGAAAAGAAGCTGGGCTCTTTCTCTGCAGTAAGATGGGACATGGCTGTCCTCAAATTTACATCCAGTGAGCCCTAAAGAAAAGTCACTGCTGAAGAGCGCTGTTTACAGCAGTGGTCACGTCAGGACTCGTTTTTTCTGGCTTACACACTGATCTTGTGATCTTTCTATATGGTAATAGCTGTGGGTCTTTCTTTTTACATATACTTTATAATAGCTAGAGAAAGGACATGCAAGCAAACAATCAAAAGATTTGGCTGTCCTTCCTGGCAGTGTTGGTGTACCCATGTCTGTAAATACGTATTATTCCTGAATGTGCACAGCTTTCCCACTGCTAAAGCCATCCTCGCCTTTCTCTGAAATGTAATATTCAGGAATGGGGTCCTGCATCCCTTCCCCATCCTGCAGCCTTACCCACTGCTTGTCAAGCACGTCTGGATTCCCCTGGCTACTTTGTGTGCTACTGATGCATGTTGTTGTCAGACCAGAATTCTCAAAATGAGCTACTGTTTTGCTGTTTATTTTTAAATTGCTTCCTACATCATAAATGGTAAACCATAAATCCGGATGCTTTGGAAAAGACAATCTGAAAGCTAGCAAGACCCACTGCAATCTCCATGCTCCCTGTTGCCTTTTGTCTTCTATTCCTTGTCGCCTTTGGGGAAAAATATTATCCATATCTGTCCTTGCAGAGGAACACAAGACATTGATGAAATAACATTGGCCTAAAGAAGGTTACCGTGCAAGACGTTTTATCTGGAATAATCAGAACTCTGTTATGTGCCGCATTTCAAAGCCCGTAACTGTTCAGTATTTATCCTTAGAGAGGGCTTGCTGCTGCAGGGGCTTGTCTGTTTAATTAATCTGTTTAATTAATGGTGTGGAGGTGAGACCTTTAACTTGAAAAGAGTAGAAAGGATTGAATGTATCCTTCCTCTTTCCTCTGCACCTTCCCTGTAACAGTTGAAATAGCAGACTCCCGGGAGGCAGATGTAGTGGTAAAGCCCTATAAGGATTGACATAGCAGGGAAAAATAAACCATATGCATGAGGAAAGCCAGTGAGTAGCCCCATGTGTGCCAGGTCTCTGGTTTGTTATTATATTATATGCCTCATTCCAAGCCCTGGCTGCAGCGAGATACAGGCTAAGAGAAAGGCACGACAAAATATTTGGCATTTGCATTCAAAGGCCTGTGTAAAACGCTGGCTTTAAAGAGCTGGTGTGTTTGTCCATAGTGGAAAACTATGTATGAATTATTCTTTTGCTGTAAATTCCCTACTTGCTGCAGGGGCTCAGTAGTTGGTTTCCCTGCGGGCTGCCCTACTCCTAGCGTTGCTGCTCTGTTTTGAGCTGCGTATCTTCTAGTCAGATCTTAATGTGGGCCTGAGCAGGTGCTGAAAGGATGTACCTGTGCTGAAGGAAATAAGAGAAAAGGATTAAGAAAGAATTGTAGAAGTCTCCCCGCCAACATCTCTGGAAAGTAGGGAAAGAAGTTCAGATTCTGAGTGAAGTGGTACTGAGGGGAACTGCAATTTGAATTTATGCCTACAAAAAGGTCTGGTTGGCTCCAGGGGAGATTTGCTTCTCAGATTCCTGCTCTCATGACGGATCAGTTTAAGTGATGCTTGAAAACAAAGACTGTCTATGGAAGAAGTAGTTTGGAATATCGATTCCTAAATTCATAGAATCATAGAATAGTTTGGATTGGAAGGGACCTTTAAAGGTCATCTAGTCCAACCCCCCTGCAATGAGCAGGGACATCTACTCGATCAGGTTGCTCAGAGCCCTGTCCAGCCTGACCTTGAATGTTTCTAGGGATGGGGCATCTACCACCTCTCTGGGCAACCTGTGCCAGTGTTTCACCACCCTCATCGTAAAAAATGTCTTCCTTGTATCTAGTCTGAATCTACCCTCTCTCACTTCAGGAGTTAACCATATGTTACTGCTTGATTATGGAGAAGTCACCTACTTGGCATGAATTTGAGGATATTTTAAGGAAAGTATGTGGTGTCTTGGACCATATGGAAGAGTATGGCATCTAATTTAACGACTGGGCCATTTTCTTGAAAAGTCCTATATTAGCAGAATCTGATTTTGCTGGGAAAGGGTTAAAAACACTGCTAGCTCAGTGGGAAAGGTGATCTCTCTTAGGTTAGAGGAGAGAAAGACTCTGGTTCTCTGTCAGCCAAGTGTGCGGGCTGGATGAGTTTTGGGAAGGAGCGCTGCGCAGCTGAATCTTGGAGGAAAAGGTAGTCTGGAGATCATATTGTTCTTTAGGGTGTCTTTAAAATAAATTCATACCAAAATAGGATTACAACTTTGTCCTTTGCAGCTTGGATAGTCGTACACGCAGCATCTAATGTGTTCTGTTGCCTCCAACTTTGATGCTGCGCTTCCTGTATTTTAGATGCGTTTCTGTGTGTAAAGTCTGCCTAAAGCCCCTGGCCAGCTATTTTCTATGCATTGGAAGTTGATGCAGACACAAAGCGTCTTCCCTCTCTGTTCTGCCCCTGTTGCAATTTAAAAGCACTGATAAACTGTGAAGTGTCAGATGAAGTGAGAAGAATTCATCTCAGGAAAGATAGATAAGTGACTCTGGAAAGAACCTGTTGTTGGAAGTTTTAAAGCTGGTCCTTGCTGGCAATGCTGGACTCTTGTGATTGAGGGTACCTTATGTTGGAGATTGCTCCCCAAGAACAGGAAAAACAGATTTCTCTCACTTTGGTTAACTCGGGGAAATATGAACGAACACAAGGGAGCCTACAGTTTTTAAAAGAGTGAAAGGTTAAAGTAAAACTAATGGAGGAGCCTAGATTTAAGTTACACAGTTTCTAATTCTGAATAACTGGATGGAGTAGTTGTGCCTTAATCTTGCATGCTTTATTTTTTCCATGGTAGCCACCCAACACAGACAAACACTTACTCTGGTTGAGTGCATTCCCTCGCCTGTACCTACAGGGAATACCATATGCATATGCCTGCACAGAAGTACCCCAACTAGCTGTGGGAGCACAGAGCTCACTGTAGGTTGATTTACCCATTTACTCAGTATCTCTACAGTATGCTTCTGTGACAGCAGTCTAGACATACCCATATTGGTATAAGTCACCTTTATGTAAGTCTAACTACACACACTAGGGCTTTTACTGCTAATAAACTGTCTCTCTGTTTAAAGATCATATCCTTAACCAAGAGAGTCATATCATGCACACTATTAAAATTCTTAGACTTAGACCACACCTACAAAATATTGTGCGGAACATTCAGTGAAAGCGCGCTTTCTTGTTTTGTTTAACTTAAACTCGTTAGGCAACACAATTATTACTGGTTTATTAAAGGACTTTGAAGGTGGCACTTTAATATAAAAGTGAGAATCACTGACAAGTGAGAATTCATGTTGTAGGACTGCTTCACGGCCAGTTCCAGTTTCCATAGAAACAGTTATGGCAGTAAAAGGCAGGTAAGTAAAATGGAGTCTTTAAAAGCAGTCAGCATTTTTATGTTACCTTAAAAAGGTGTGTTTCCATAGAAATGCAGTGCCTGAGAACAAAAATTACCGAAGAATCTTAATATTCTATTCCAGCAAAATGTAAGGTGATTGCTTTTCTGGTGAGGAAATGAAGGAACAACTCTACCTTCAGTGCCCGCTAGCTGCTTAGAAGAGAGAAGAGATGAGCTTGCTCCATGCCTCAGTTTCCCTCTTTTGTAAATTGGGGATAATACGGCTCCCTATGTAGGGCATAAGCCTCAATTTTTCTTAATGTTAGTCATTAAAAGCTTTTGAGATCTATTGGTGGGAACTGTTAGAAAAGAACTCTGTGGGAGTGGATGAATGGATAGATGCTGGAGTGGGACTTAGTTCTAGTCCACGCCCCACTTTTGCTAATAGTTTTGTCTTTCTCTGCCTCTCTTTCCATGCATATTGCTTTGCCTGTCTTGTCTTTTTGCTCTCCAGGTGCTATGAGGCAGTGATGGTCTCCCTGTTTTCATTTGTACCAAATATTTTTCCTGGAATCCTGTTCCCTCTTATGACTTCTTAAATGACTTCTTAAAAATAGAAATCCAGATAAATGAGTTCTGAGTGTTCTTGTTCTCAAATCTTTGGGTTGTAAATTTGTACCTGTGAGGGTATGTATTTTACAGAAGCTACCTGTGAGATGAAGCTTTTCTTTCAAAGTAATAAATGAAAAATTTAAAGATTGGCTACATGACTGAAAGCTGTTACTTTTGTGGATCTGTCCATACTTGCATATTCCAGTGATGAACACCATAAATAGAAGGAGTTGCTAATTCATTATTCAGAATAAGAATTCATCAATGAGCAGCCAGTGAGGCATGGAGCCACATGGAGAATTATGAGACAAAGTACTGAAAATCTGCTTGTCCAAGAAATGCGTTTTGGTTTACTTTGGGAGTAAGCTGATCCTGTGGGGAAAAGATGTGCCTGGCAAAGATTTGTATCTTTATACTTACCTCTAAAAGGGAAGGGAGCAAGTTCAGATCCCATGGGCAACCTGAATTTTGAAACTTCCTGTCAGTGCAGCGCTATGTTCTTTATTGCCGTCTTTCAGCACAGTCTCCAGCCCTCCTGCCCCAACCCTACAGGCTAGCGAGCAAACAAAAGTTCAGCCACAGAGATAAAAGGATGGTTATAATAATTGGTTACCAACCTCCAGGAGCTCCAGCATTACAGAAACATTTTTGTGGATGTTTGTTGGCAGCAGGGAAATGCTGAGTTGAGGATCTTGGGTTTCATTCCCAGCAATAGGCCCTGTCAGGCACAGAGACTTTCCCCCTAATTTCTTTCATCTATTTCTGCTCTCCACTCTCTCCCCTAACTGTCATTTCTCAGGCCCTTCATTTCATTTACAGTCTCCATGGTTCATATCTGTACCATGGATCCTAGTCAAACCTCCTTCCTCTCTACTTTTTCTTTCCTAGCTCAAATATCGTTGTCAGCATCTGGCAGTTGAACGTTTCAGTATAATCCCCTTGCCTAACTGACCTGGCACTGTTCACAGCCCGTTCCAATTCCAGCAGGCTGTGTTTCACTCCTTGTCTAGGCACCAGAAGAGGCAGATATCATCCACTTCACTCTTGAGCTTTCTTCCCCATGTAGCTTGCAGCAGGAAAGAGCTGCAATTTCAGGAAAACAACACTTTTTCCACTCCACCCTCCCAAAGACCCAGTCGCACCCTCAAACGTTCTCGTGGTGGTTTTCTTGCAGGTATCCAAGTACAAAATAAATATAATTAAAAAATAAAACACTTGTGCTTGCTCAGGTTTGGGCAAGACACAAGTCACGCCCCTGACAGAAGCTATCTGCCTCTCCCTGCCACTTTCACATCCTTGTGGATTTCATTGCAGACATGATCTGTAAAGTTGATGTGGACTTTCAGTTTGTGTGTCTAATAGTTAGTGTGTCATCTTTTAGCCTGTTTTTTCTGAGAAAGTGTGATTATACTGTGTGTCTGGGCATTTGTCAACTTCTGTCCCACCACCCCAAGTGACTTTGTAATCTGTTGGCTAGTTAAGAGGGGTAAAGGACCCTGAGCTGTTATGGTCTTGCACATTTTTAGAAAATGCATGCACTGATAGAAGAGGGAAGCCCAAATTAGTGCCTTCATTAAGGGGAAGGAAGAAACTCAGTCATACAACACTAGAGAAACCACACAAGACAGTCCCAGTGACCAGTTTTTGTAACTTCAGTAACCAGCTCTCACAAGAAGTACTTGTTCTGCAGTGCTCTTTTAAGAAATGACTGGACTGTTTTTCCTGAAGTTTGCTCGTAGAGATCACTCCAAAGCAGACGTTCGTGATGGGAAACTGTTAAAATCTGGTAAAGTTTATAGCATGTACATCAGGGTACAAAGCTGAGTAACTGGTTGTTAGGGATGCCACCAGCCCATTCCCACTGATATCTTTTAAATGTGCAATGGAGGCTATACTAATCTAGCCATAGTAAATTACAAGTTGAAACCAGTCCAGATTAACAAGATTGCCTGAGCAGAACATAACCAGGAATTTGCTAGTGAAAGAAATAACCTAAAGGAACGATTTTCAGAAAGTGTTGAACCACTGAACAGTGTGGTGCCAATTAACCTGGCACAACATGTCCTACAGCTCTTGTTTTAGCTTGCTTTTTGTTACTGATTGGAAGAATGAACGCTCCTTCCCTACCGGCTAGAACTAGAGCTCTCTGCCACCTTAGCCTGCAGTGAACAAGGAGACAGGAAATTTGTCCCACCTCTGCTGTGAACAAGGTAAGTAAGATAAATCGCAAATGTATGTCACTGCATAACAGCCAATGTGACTAAATGAAGCATGTGCCAAGTCTTGTTATTGACCTGGAAAGGTCATGGTTCCCCCCAGGAGTGGAGACCTCATCCAAATATTACAGTGATATTTGGAAGTAGGAGGGAGAAATCGGTTCCCTCAAATGTCTTCCCCAACAACAGTCGTGCAAGCCCTGCAGGCCTACCTGATTCTAAGATGTGCTTTTCTTGGACAGGTACAAAGGTGGTAGGGAAAGAAAAAGGTTGCTTGGAGTTCGGTTTTTCTCCTATTACCAAAATTTAAGTCATTCACATTGAGAGCCTAGGAGTTGTCCTTGTGTGCATATAAAACTCCTCTTTGCTGTAATGTCCACAAAAAAACCCCAGAGCTGTAACAAGCCAGCTGGTGTTCTGAAACTACTGCCTCTACTGATGACTAATACTCTCTCATTGTTATCTTCCCTCACCTTGCCTTTTTTTCCCAAATAAAATCTCTTGAACTTAATTCCTGGTTCAAAGTAGTTACAGTCTCTCTCTTTGTCCTTCTGTGAGTACAGTGATCCAGGACAAACATAACAGGAGCAAACTGATACAGAGAGGAGTTTTTGTTGGAACTTTGAACGTAGGAATGGATGAGAAATACAGAGAAGGCTGAGGGAGGAGAATTTAGCACAAAGTTGTTTGAAATTCATCCCATTGAAAAAGGCTAAAGAAATAATTGCCTAATGATGCTTTAGACATCTGTTTCAGAACAGGCAGCAGGTGTTGCATCTAATGAAAGAAAGGACTTGTAGTATTTTATTTTCTGCAATTGGAAAGCAGGGGAGGAAATGGGGGCAGGAAAAAAATGGAGTAAGAGAACATTTATCATAAACAGCTGGACAAATTTATATAGAACACAGTAATATTTATATGGTCTTCCTCTGCCTTCCTTATACTATCCTTTAACAGTTCCTCTGTTCTGTAGAGTATTTTGTCCTTTCTAAAAGACCAATGCCTTGGATGCTCAAAGTTAGATGCTAAAGTAAAAGCTGGCCACCAAAATGCCTTTGAGGATCAAAATGTTCAGGACAATGTAATCGTCACTTACCCAGATGCTGTCACTAACTGATGGAAAGGCTCCTGAAGGAGAAGGTGCCCTTCTGTCATGGGTGGTCTCTGTGTGCCTCAGTCACCAGACCAGCAGCTGAGAGAGACTCCTGTTAGTGAAATTGTCTTTAGGGTTGCACCCCTGGTGCTGCATGGCCATATCTTAACACATGCCTGGATCCAAATAAATGCCTGGAATTATGTAGGTGGTGTGTCCACTCCTCCAGGCTGAAAAGCACACCTACACCAGGCCCTGCTGGAGAGACTATATCTCCACTTTCCACGAGACATTTTCTGTTTTGGGATGATCTCATTCCTTTTTCCAAGCAATAAACATCCTACAGGGCATTTGGTTTTCCAAGCATCTCCACTACTGCCCTGCAAAGTCTAACCTGGGAATGACTGGGAAAAAAAATACTATTTGTGTCTACACATGGGATGATGTTGCTGCTGAGGAGGTCCAAAAGTGCTCCTCCTAAAGAAGTGTCTCTGCTGGGAAAACCACTTTGCTTTTTGCATGAAGGTAAACTTGGGGGAGGGAGGGGGATCAATGCACTCCACTCCCGAGTGGCAGATTTCTCCTTACAGTATCAAGCTTGTGCTTTTGTCATCTATGGTCTAACTGCAGTTCCATAACTAACTTTTCATAAGGTTTTATTGATACATTTTCGTAATTTACAGTCCATCAGTCAAATGTTTGCTGGTTTGGATATTGGCAGATAAACTCTTTTTACTTTCTCTAGGGGATGTGCGGTCAAATAAAATTACTGTTTGGTTTCAGAAGGGGTTGAATGAGTAAAAATAGTGAACAAGGAAATTTACATTTTAAAAGGACATGGTGGAAATTTTAAATGTGTTAGTACAGAGGACTTGGTGTCTAGGTATATACTTAAAGGTAACATAGGAAGAAAATGCAAAGAAAGACTACAACTTCCTAGATTGACTTTATTTGTAAAAAGCCTGCATTTTCAATAATGGATTGCCAAGGTTTTTGCAGAGGATGAGGCAGAATGTGCTATGTGCTATGTGGAGAACAGCGAGAGCGACTGGTCAGGGATAACATCCAGGAAGAAACCTGGGGAATCCCAATCCAAACCTGTGATCAGTTTGATAAACTTCAGCTGTCTCAAACATAAGCCTGACATGTATATAATACATAAAGAAAACTGGTTTGGGCTTGCTTTATTTTTTTTAACCATGCCAACAGATCTCTACAAAGCTTTCGTAACAATGGAAAAGTACAAGGGGTACGTGGATGAAACACAGTCTGCAATTTGCTGCTACTACCCTAAACAGAGCATGCAGTGCACACACTGCTATTGGAAATCCTTCATCCACAACGGGGGTAAGAGAGGACTGAAAAATAACGTTAGTCATGAAAAGGTTAAATTGTAAGATAGCTGCTTCAAGAAAAGCATAATCTATAATTTAAGTCAAGCGAGTGAAGCAGCTCTTTCATAATGCAAGTAAAAGCTGTTATGCCGTTGGGAAAGCATGTATGCTGCTAGCAGGGGGAATGATTATTTTGGTTTTTCCATTATACTAGATTGCACACAGGGGCTGATAAAGCAGCACTCTCTGCTGAGGAGGCTGGGCGGGAAAGGGGCATGCTACTGTGCTGGGGGGGGCTGCTCTGCCACGACTGCAGCTGGTTTGTTCAGCTCCTGTCTACCATATTAGCTGGGCCTATTTATCTCCAGAGTGAATTTCATTTGAAGAGCAGTAATCTCCCAAGAAGATGAAATGCAATTGGCTCTTAAAAAATAGGAAAAAAAGATTGCATCTTGCTTTGTGTTTCAGAGTTTGAGATTTGAATGCCAGACAGGCTCTACTATTCTTGTTGCTCCTATCAAAAGATGTGTATGTTGAAACCCTGAAGTGGAAGGACTGCATGGAAAGCAGCCCTTCTAAGAAGCTGAGGTTTTGTAAGTACAGAAGCTGAGATGGGAGTGTAACAAAGGCTCTGTGTTGTGCTGTTGCACATCAGAGCCAAAAAAACCCTAAGGGGCACATCTCTAATACTATGTCTAGCAGATTATGCATGCAACCCTAGTGGCCAGTAATGAGTTGTGTGGCTAATCTGTCATGCTCGGCACTGAAACTCCCCCCTTCCCCCAAGGGGCTGAGCTCACCGGGCACTTTGCCTCCCCCCAGGGCGCTGAGCACTGTTAGAGCCTCTTCTAGCTAGTGGGACAGGAAAGCACTGTGTTCGACCTCGCTGCCCAGCCCTGACAAACAGAAAAGCAAAAGAAAGAAAGAAAAGTCATCTTTAACAGCAACTCGAGCCACTGCAGACAGGGTTCTTAGGCCATAGTATAGTTAATATTCAGGGAGGTTTACTTATCTACAGTGATACGCCATGAGTTAATAAGAGGCATCAGAAATGGCCCTAATGGAGCACAGAAATGTCTGTCCCTTGTTTTATTTTCTCACTGATTTCACGATCCAAGTGTTTTCAATTTACAACTCAAATGCTTATTTACAAAAAATTTGCCAGCATGACAAAGTCCTCTTGAAATATGAAAACTCAAGTCATGCTCCAGCTCTGAGACCGTCACACACACATTCTGTCACGCATCAGCTTTTGCTGTAATTGGAGCAGAGTCTAGGTTGCCGGGTGTAGCTGTATGAGATCTGTGAGGCTAATGTGATTACCTCTTTGGTCAAAAAAAAAAGAAAAAAAATTCTTTGCCCAAATACTCACCTAGCAAATGAGTAGAAAAAAGCTTTTAAAACAGCTGGTTTATCCCAGTCTTCAGAAGTCTGAATTTCCCAGGGTGCTCCTCAGGTGGATTTTATTAGAAGCATGAGTCTGTAAAGGTGAATTATTAAATCAGCTGTTAATATTTATATTAATATAGGTATTAAAACTCTTAATAATAGCAGTGATATTCCCATGTAATGATAGGACCTCAGTAATGGAGACTTTAAGAAAAAAATATAAATACTAGGAAATTTAGGATTAAAATCCCTAGAGCTAGTTATTTTCCTACAAATTTGCAGTGCCTCGGCCTGTATGTTCATGGTCCTAGTCAGGTACAGGCTCTTCTGCACGTGGGGTCGGTCATCCAACAAGCCTGCTGTGCTCTTTGCCGCGTACGCAGTCTTTCTCTTGTTCAGTCCCAGCAGCCAGAGCCTGGCTCTCCAGCACAAGGCTGGGAAGCGCCGTCAGCTTCATTTTCCCAGCTGCTGCCTAAGAAAGGAGCAGATTTTCCCAAGCCTGCAGCATAATAAGGGGTTTCAGTTATTTTCTGCCAGTCTTGCAATAGTCTGGGATCGGACTCCCACTAGACTGGGTGTTGTACATATTTTAAAAGAACAATCCATGCCCCTAGCAACATGCATTTTTCCTATGTAGACGGAGGGATGCAGCACACAAACAAGGAGAGCAGAAGGTGGCGGTGAACACAAAACTGGTAGATGACAGAGGAGGAGGGGAGCCAGATCTGTACAAGGGCTGGGCAGGCTTCACAGCTGGAGAAGGCTGTCTACAGCAGTGGAGAATCAAGTTGTCTTGAATAAGAGGAAAGGTGAATGGTGGACCAGATGCCGTGAAAGTACGGGGTAGACACCAAGGGAGCGCAAACCCCAAAGCACCTGTCTCAGGTTGGACCGAAAATAGCAGCTCCTTCCTTACAAGAGCAGATGAGAAGAATACTAGTAAAAAGATGCCAGTTAGTAAGAATGTCAGGAAGGATGGGGCAGAGTGTTTGGAGAATGATGTATTTTGTCTCTTTCCCTCACAATGACATGTTTTGAAAGCTGATTTAAAACAAACCCTGAGTGGTTTTAACAATAGGGGGGACCTTTTAATTTTTTTTTTTTGACAGGGTGATAGCGGAAAGGGATGGAATGTGTGAGATTATATATATATATATATATAATATATATGAGCGGCTTACAGGAAAGAGGCATCCAAGACCCAAAAGACTGGCCACGCCAGGCATATTTTTATCAATGGGTTATTTGAATATTTACATTTTCGAGGAAGAATTTTCTTTGTTTGCTCTGCACACCAGGGACTACTTGGCCAGTCTAAACAGTAAAGGTTTCTAATGTAAATAATTGTTCTGCTGCCTTGTGTCATGCATGAGGATTAGAGGTGGGAAGTCCCTCAAAGAAGAGGGAAGAGGGTGCTCTGAAGGAGAAAAGACAAGTCTGAAAAGCAACAACAGAGGTGGGCACATCAGCTTTTCCCCTGTCGCTTGCTCTCTTACCAAGAGCTGGTCTCACGTATGCCTGTGCACATCCTATGGTGGGATGCTTGGATTTTATGTCATTTCACTAGTTTTGGTAAACTGTGTGCAGTAGCTGAGGAAGGAGGAGAAGGCTGGCTCAGAGCATCTTTCCCTGGCATTGTGCAGCAGGTACCTGGTTCCCACCTGGCAGCAGTCAGTAGCTGTGTGCTGATGGTGCTGCTCCTGGTTTTCCTTTTTTTAAGCTGCTCGTGGAAACCAGCTATGGTTTGAAACCAACCACTTTCAAATGTCAGCCTTCAGGCTCAAACATCTAAGGCTTTGTGACTCTGGTATCTCTCCCATGATCATTGTCGCAGGGCTAATAACCCTTGTAAAAGTTCTGATTTGGAAACTGTGCCTATAGCGTGTATCATGAAATCACATTGAGATTGATCGTTCTCACTGTAAATATGGGGCTTTTTTTTCTAAGAGCTGGGACCTTTCTGTGCTCCTAGGCTTGCAGGTCTGGAGCTGTCAGCAGCACTCTGACAGTGCTGGAAAATCTGCATGGGCTGTTGTTGAAGAGGCTTCAGAGGACTGAGAGATCTCAGTGACTTCAGTTAATTTGGTGAATAGCTAATGAATGTCATGAAATGAGATGAGGGCTGGAAGATCACACGTAAGTTCCCATTTCTGATGTAACTTTCAAATAATCATATGCAAAGTAATGATGCATTATTGAAAAAGAAAAAAACCCAACCTGAACTTTCTAAGGCAAACTCTGCTTGAAGGGTGATGGGGGAAGATGATGCTCGTTTATCTATATATGTATATACAAAGAGCTGAACTGCCTTTATCGCTCCAAAAGCCCACGACAGAGAGTCTGTGCGACCTTCCTCCAGCTTTGATCCTTCTGCCGCCCTGCGGGCCAGGGCCGTGTGGACCTCCCCAAGCGCTGGCTAGCCTTGAGCTCCCAGCTGGAGCCTGGTGGGCTGCGGGTTCGGCCCCGCTCGCTCGCGGGTTTCCGGCGTGACCTTGGCCTGCCGCTCGGGGAGGGCATTTCGGACACTTTCTGCAGGGACGGAGGGCCCCGGAGGCATCCCGCCCTTCCTCCGCCCCGGGCGGTCCCTTCCCCCGCGGTCTCCTTGAGGCCGGGCCGGGGTCTCTCAGCAGCCCCGCACCGAGGCGGAGGGTGGGAGGGGTGGGGACAGCTCCGGGAGGGAGAGGGCATCCGTCCCGGCCTTCGCCACCGCCCCCCGGGCTGTGAGGGGGCACCCGGAGGGAGGCCGCGGGCGGGCGGCCGCCATCTCAGGGCAGGCCGCGCCCCCCGCCACACGGCGGCGGCGGCTGCCGGTCCCCTCCGTCCCGTCCCGTCCCGTCCCGCCGGCGCCCCCCGGGCCACCCGGGGGCGGGGCCAGCGGCCGGGCCCCGCCCCTGCCGCCGCACTGGCCGCGCAGCCTGAGGCAGGGGCAGGGCGCGCAGCCGGGCCGCCGCCGCCGCCGTGAGGGGGGATCCGCTGCCGCGGCACGGGGCGGAGCCGGCACCGGGGCATCCTCCCTCCCGCCCGCCCGCCGCGCCGGCCGGCATCGCCGCGGCGGGCTGCGCGGCGGAGGGTGCTGCCAGCGCCGGGAGGGAGCGGGCAGCCGCGCCGCGGGGAACGCGAAGATGCTCTCCTACAGCGTGCTGGACGCCAACGTGGTGGACGTGGAGAAGCGGAGGAACCCCTCGAAGCACTACGTGAGTGGCGGGGGGCCTGCCCGAGCCCCCGGTCCGCCGCCGGGCGGGCTGCCCGCCTGCGGGGGGCGGCGCACGTGTGCGGGCGGCGGGACGGGACGGGCTGGGGCCGGGGCCGGGGCCGGGGCCGGGCGCGGTGCGGTGCCCGGAGCGTGCCCGGCGGCCGGTAGGCGCTGCCTCGGGGAGCCGTCCCCCGCCTGACCTTGGCAAGGCACCCGTCCCCGGGCAACCCTGGCTGCCGGCGCGCCTGCCCCCTGCCCCTGCGGGGACGCAGGTGAGGCGCCCGCGGGGCTCCGGGGGCAGCGGGGCTCCGGGCGGCGTGCGGAAAGGTGGCTTGCTATGGAAGTGCAGCTCTTTTCCCTCACTCTTTTTCATCTCCTGCTTGGCTGTTGCCTTTCCTTTTTTTTTTTTTTTCTTTTTAATGTTACAATTCTGAAGTTTCCTTCCCTTCTTGTTCAGCCAGATCCAGCACAGGATGGGACAGGTCTCTCGGCTCCCCGGGTTGCCTCCATCCTGGCCACGGCACTACAGAGTGCCCAGTGGGGAGCAGAGCAAGCCTCTCCTGCGTAGAGTCAGTGATCCGGAGGTGCTGAATGCATCTTTACTCGTTTTCTCCCATAAGTTACATTAAGACCTTTTTCGAGGGGGGAGCTGGTTTGCATGGTTATCAAGGCAGACTCAGCGTTTGGGATCTCTTTTATCTCTCTTTCGCCTTCCTCTTTTCACACCTTACTGCCAATAGCACAGCATCAGAGGAGGATTTTTAACGACCTTCCCAGATTCCAGTATTATAGGGTGACATGTGGAAGTGTCTTTGCCTGCAGGAGTTTGCAGCATACAGTGGAGTAGCTTTTGCCCATCCACATAAGTAGAGAAAGGCATCTTTTCTTCCCTCTCTGGCTGTTTCTGAGTTTTAGTTGCACCAAATCCTTTAACTCTTTTCTCAAAATACAATCTGTATTTTAATACATAGAAGATTGGATTTTTTGTAGAGAAGGTGAATCATCCAGCTTTAGTAAGAATAAGCCTGAGGGGGGTATTGCATCTGGTGTGAAATCACTCTGAGTATACTGTGTTTCCTGGCATTGCACGTCTGCCAGATTTCTTCAGAGCTGGTCAGCATTTGAAAGGGTTGCCTGAAAGATAAGGCTGAAGATTGGACATAAAGCTTTGTATTAGTATTTCATATCGCTGAGCTTTTTCCTCTAAAGCTTAAACCATAACCCAGCTTAAGGCTAGAGGGCACTATGTTGCTGAGAGATGCTGGTTTGTAGATGTAAAGCTGAAGCTCTCATCTACCGTGGAATTAAGCATCTTGTGCCCAATTCATAGGAGTGGAAGTTTTAGGTCTCGTGTGCTCTCAAGTTGCCAGCTGGACCTGTGCATTCAGTCTATTACTCATTCACCGCTTTCAGGCGGGAAAGGCTGCTTTAGCTTTTGCAAGCTGCTGCTGTGAATTGTGGCAGACATCACTGCAGGCTGTTATCTCGCCTGAAAGGTGGTGGCAATTCAGCAGCAGAGAAGTACGTCTGCCAAGCACAAAGATGCAGAAAAGAACTGGTAACAATACCTTCTTGATCGTCAAGAGAAATTGATGTTAATTTCTTATTTGTTGGAAAATAACCAGAAAACAAGGATTTAAATCCTGTATTTACAGTTTTGAAAGAAAGTATTTCCTATGTTTTCCTGCAGAAGCACATCTTGATGATCATCATTATTGCATTCTAATAAGAGTAACCTAAACTGTTCAAGAAGCTCTCTCTAATGCTTCTAGTGGCAAATCTATTTCTTCCCCTTCACCCTTCTCTCTATACACCTTTTCTAGTACTGTCTTCTGCACAGCAGTTCCACATCCCTGTGTGTCCAGTTCTTGGCCAAAAAAATCACAAACTAAGTGGTGTGTTGGGTGGCTAGTGTTGTGTCTGCCTTTGGTCCCACTTACTCTCAATCTCTGGCTGGACAGTATTCAGCACAATAGGGTCTTGATTCACAAACAAGCATTGGAGTAATTCAGTTAAAAATAATAGTCATCTATGTCCTTGTGAATCTCTTTCTTTTAGATGAGTGAATTAGCCCACAGGTCCAAAAGTCTTGGACTCTTCTTTGTTTCCTAGATTGCAGTTTGCTGCAGATGGCATGTGCTGCAGCCTTTCATTTGGCTTTGGCTGGAATAACACTGAGGGTGAATCTGCACTGTCAAAGAATTTAATTCCCTGGGTCTGATCCATTGATCACTGTTAGTTTGGTTCTGTGCTCTTTTTTAATGTGAAACAACTATTTTCTTCTGAAATTAATATAAATGTGACTTGAGATTTAGTTCTCTCTATTGCCTGTGGATAGTTTGGAGAGTGCAAAGCTTGCTGCTCTCTGCCTTATGTGGCTCTGTAATATCAAAAAGCCTTTCTGCCTCCAGCATCTGTAAACACCTTCATGCCATGCCTTAAGGCCATGCGACACATACCTTGGCATCAGATTAATGATGTGTTTCTCTGGTGGATGGTGACATAGGTATTGCAGGCATTTTAACATGACTCCCTTTCCTTTTAATTGTGATTTTTCAGGGCCACGGTGGAGCCTGGAGAGATGAAGGGAAGTCTTAGGCATGGTGGGCATGTGGAGAGGGCTAAATGTGAGTAGCACATAAGCCCTTGCACTGCTTGATCTAGATGCCAGGAATCATTCCCTGGAGCAGATGTCTTTCATGATATGAGCATAGCTTTTGTGGCCTTGACTCAAGAAAGTAAAAGAAAGAACATGGCTTTGCATATCCTCTGCTATGGTCCCTGTGTGTGAAACGTCTGAGGAGATTAATACCTCACTGGAAGATTTGCAGGGCTCTGCACATGGGAAGAGATTAAAATCTTGGATCCAGTGCTATTTGATAGGAACCCAGCCATCTCTCTCCCCTCCTTGGAAATCGCTACTGGGGAAGGAATCTGTAATGCCTCCCTCTGCATCCCTGTCAGCAAGTGGGTAGCACAATGCCACCCGGTTGGCTGGGTGCCCTGGATGGCAGCATGTGAAAGGATAAACAAGAAGGCTGGATCGATAACCACATGCCTCTTGTATGGTATATCCCTAATATAAGCTACTGCTGCTCTTACAGCTTTTGACTTTCCAAATTAATTTCCTATTCTTTTTTCATACTGGTGGTCTTTTAAAGACTGATTTGCACTTGATAATACTTCAAAAATGTTAAATCTCCTTGCTTTCCCTTTTGCCTTTTCTTGTAACAAGAACAATATCAGGAAGGTCAAGTCTGGGTTTGTTGGAAAGACCCTTAGTGCAACAGGGGTCATACATTGGCTGAGCAATGTTGTGGTGAAGCTGGGTGGATTAGGATGTTGCAGTTAATGGTTGAAGGTGTCAGTTAATCATTCTGAAGAGAAAAAGCTGGTAACAAAATCCAAATCCCTTTTCCGGCCCCTGCTAAGTTTTAAACAGTCTGAAAGTCTCTTCTGTCAATTGTTGAAGTTTGATCTGTTTATGGGGTAGCTTCTCTGGCTTTTAGTCTGCAATTGTGATTGTCTGAATTAAACATGAAATGATCCCAAACCAGAAATGCATTCTCTCTTTAAAAAGACCCACTATTGATGCTTGCCTCCTTTAACCATCCATTGAGGAGCTTAAACAAGACATCCTCCCCTCCCTCTCTCTGTTTCCAGGTTATCTTTAGGCAGATAGCTTACCCTTTACCCAAATGTCTGACTCCTTTAGAAGGCCTGCAGGGAGCCTCTGCCTACCAGATGTGCTTCATCCTGCTCTCGGGGAGGTGAGAGGGGGTTAGCACCTTCACCTGTTCACAGCTTCGCAGGACCTGGGTGATGGCAAGCATTCATTAGAAGCCAAATGAGTGGGATCCCCAACCCCCCCCCCCCCCCCCCGACCACTTGGTCTTCCGCAGAGGTCTGAGTAGTTACTGATGTGCATTATCTCACTAGACATTTATGTGCTTGAGGTCATTTCTGAGGTCTCTAAGTGTGCCTGTGTCCCAGGGGCAGGGATGGATACATCAATACAGATTTCCTCTTCCAGCACTACTCTACTCCTGTTGCAGTTGGGCTTTGTGTGTTTTTCAGCTTTGTACAGCATGGAGGGAAGGTAAAATGCTCTTGCTTTACAAACAGCTGCCCTGTCTCTTTCCAGTTAGTGAGGTGCATTGCTGATTTTAGTTATCTGAGATGCCTGTGTACTGTCCTAATTCCTCCCCAGAGTAATTGTTTCCTAATGCCATCTCTGAATGTCCTGAGATCGCTCTTGTAGGAATCTCTCTGCTGCATGGATATGGTTGCTAACCTGCTTGGGGCACTGGCATTGCTGAATTGTAAGGGATTGAGTCCTGCTGCGTGGGTTTCGGCACTGCTCCCAGGAAAAAGTGAGTGTGGTTGTCACAAGTGACCTGTTGTAAAATGTCAGCACACTTTGAAGAAAAAACTTGTACTGCTAGGGTCAAGCTCTGTTCCTTGTGTCTTAGCTGCTCCTGCTTACTACTTGGGCTCAAGAGCGACTCGGATGCGATCAGGCATTTTCACGGCTTTATTTCTCTTTGTTGCAAGGTGCTGGTTATACAAAGGCCGGCACTGATGAGGAGTGTCTGGACATGTCATGAGTTTAGTGGCAAGGATCTTTGTTCCTGTGTTGGTCCCTCATTGCTACCATGGGAGACGGAGCTGGATACCCCCTGCTTGGGTCATCAAATGGGTTGTCCAGCGTGGCCCTGCCTGCAGGTCTGAGTTGAGGAGCTCCATGTGCTACTTGTGCTAGGAGTACCAGCAGCTCATGGGTAAGAGAGGCTCAGCCTGGCTTTTTTTGACCCTTTTAATTATCAGAGCTGGAGACTGTGAGCCAGATCTTCTCCAGAGTGAACAGGATGTGACATACCTGGAGCTTGCATGGCTGGTGGCCTGCGGGTAGAGTACAGTGAGGGACCTGATGTGAATCAGAAGGCAGTGTTAGATGAGTTGATGGAGTACCTGTTTAGGATTTATGATCCATTTTCTGTGCTCCCCTTCGCCCCATCAAGACACCCTGTGTGGCTTTCCTTCCGGGGCCATGATCCAGCTTGACTCACTGGTCTGAATTATTATTATTATTATTACCACTATTATCTTTGCCTGCAGTGCTGGGAAAGAGCCTGAAAATTAGCAGGCTGCTCCGTGACTTCATCATTCCTCAGAACTGAACTTCTGTGTATTGGCAAGGGTTATGTCAAAGATGGCTGTGATCTCCTGTGTGCATAGCAGAGAAGAGCTCAGGAGAAAGCAGACTGAGGTAGAACATTCCCTCTCCCTTGCAGTGGCTTTCTCTGTATGTAGACCACTACCCTGCTGGAGTAGACATACGTCTTTAAGGATAATTTCCACCACTCTGTGTGTTTTAGATGCAAATCTCATGAGTTTGCAGAATACAAAATTTTCATTGTTTTTTAATGTCTGATGAAACATGTCAGGAAGAAGAGAAGTCAATATTTCTGAAATATCTGGAAGCTGTGGATAGACAGTTCTCTGCAGGTTGGTTCAACTCTTTGCCCCTGCTCCCAAATGGCCAGAGGAGCAGGGATAGCAGGAGGGAGAGATCAAACCTTGCTAGTCCAAAGCTGCCTGCACCCACTAGTGCTCAGAGGACTTATCTCTTCCTTATCACTGCAGCCAGTTCTTGATGGAAATGTTGCTTGTTGAAGTGAAATTATTCCCTAACAGCAGAAGCTTTAGTTTCCATGTCCTGTTGGGTTTTTTACTTTTCGAGCACCATTGTTTTATGATGCCAACATAAGGTACAGGTTTTTCTTATTCACTGCCTTGAGAGATTCCCTTTCTCAGCATCCTCTTAGCCTTCCAGTGCCATACCTGCATGTGATTCTCTCTTGGAGGTCTTTTCCATGTTCCTTTATCTTAGGAAGTGCCCAAGAGAGGCACAGTCCTTTGAGCTTGTTCAGAGCGGGTTTGCAAAGTAGCTCGGGCACTTTAGGCATCTACCTGCTTTTCATCACGCATCATGTCTGGCAGTTATTGCCTCTGTAACTCAAGGCTTCTTCAGCAGGCAGTAGGGTAGCCCAGCAGATTAAGCAGCACTCACAGTCCTTTCTTCCAGCAGAGTTGTGGGTTGGTAACATTCAGCCAAGAGGCAGTAGTATCTAAATCCAACAGTTTGCAAAGTAAATGGCTGTCCCCAGCCTTAGGAGTAGATTAAAAACCAATAGAGAGACAAAGCAGTTGTCCTGATTTATTGTGGTCAGGGCAGAATGAAATAATGCAGGAGGCTTTACATCCCGGCAGGCTGCCTGTACTGTCTCTCCTGTGGTTGAGCCTGTAGCATGCTGGGAGGGCAGCCAAAAGAAAGCTCAGACAAAAGCTTTTAGCAAGCCCATGAGCTGGGGGCAGCAGCTCCAAAAACCTCCAAGTTCTATTTTAAAAGTGAAAAAGATGCCACTATTGACTTTCACTGGGCCTTGGTTACCTTGCTTTCAGCTGCTGCAAGCTGCAGGTGACCTCTGGCTTCATAAGAGCCCTGAGTGGCGGGGGTGGGTGGGTGCTGGGGCCCACTCGTGCAACACAGCTTGATGGGTTGTAGTCAAAATTACGCCAATCTCGCTGCTTTGAGCTAAAAGGGAGAGGAATGGAGACACCAAATCATGCCCTTTTCCCAGAAGGGGCGACTGGAGAGAGAGATGAACAGACATCCTAAGGAAGCAAGTGATGGAATAGGAAATGGAGCCCAGACTTCCTGCATCCCAGAGCAGCCCTTCTGTTCGTCCCACCCACGTACCCAGCCCTTAGAGAGATCATCAGCTCAAAGGTATTGCCTTCCTTCCATCCCTGCGAGGTAGGGTATATGCTGGTACCCTCATTGGGAAGATGAGGCAAAGAGAGGTTAAGTGGTTGGCCCAAGGCCACCCATGAAGTGTGTGGCAGCATTTTCTATTCTTTTCTTTGGCTTCCAAAGCAGTCTTGCAATTTATCTGATAAAAGTACACAGCCTGAAAAAATACTACTCTCGTATTCTGTCATTGTCTTCCTCAAAACCCATTTCCCATTTTATATGGATTAAACAGGAAGAGGGATTCAATGTGACCCTACCTGAGGCAGGAGGTGACGTACAAGCTCTCTAATGTAGTCATTTGGGAGGAAACAGCTGGACCTTCTAATGTGAGATGATTTTCTTTTTTTTTTTTTTAATCTTCCTTTTTCATGCCATATCCTCTTAATCCGTGCCTGCTCATGCAAAGGGAACTAGTCCTCAGTAACCACGGAGAAGAGCGGGATCATTAGAGGGGGCCGACAGCACCGTGTGTCATTTGGCATTGTGAAACTGAATGCTTTCTTATAGCTAGAGCTGACACCTTCTCGCTTGGAGCGTGCTGTGTAAATATTACATGAAGAAGGAAGAGAGCTGCACAGTAGCATACTGTTTGAAATTGGTGGTGTCTGCTGCTTAATCAGGTAGTGTCAAAACCAAATACAGTCAACGAAAAAAAAACTCCCAGTAACTTCCCTGGGCCTTGGCTTACACCTCTAGAGAGAGGCTTTATTGAAAGTTTTACTGAGAAGTTTGTAATTACTATGTTTTTTAATATAGTGCATCTCCCTTTGTCTTTACTATAAAAGCAAAAATATATTCTCCAGGATCTCTTTGTTATGCTCTTCTAGGCAGGGACATCATAACATTTGGGGTGGGGGGGAAGACAAAAGGAAACCAGGTGGATTTCTTCACCTGAAAGGATTTTGAAGTGGAACATCTTGCAACCTAGTTAGAACATTCCCACTTTAGCTTGCTCACTTACTCTTTGCACCACATTCTAGGTGAATGTATAGTAATAATCTAGTCAGTCTTTCAAACTTGCATTCACTGAATGTCTGTAGTATGGTATACTCATTGTATTTATAAATATGGGGTTTTTTGGAATGCATAAGAGCCTTTTACAAAGCAAGGATGGTTTTGCACTAAAACATGTGTAGACAGACCTGAAAGATGGTCTCTGCGCTGGGCTGTTAAGACAAGCGATGACACACAGATGCAGGCAGGTGGGGGCAGTGAGACAATACCAACTAGCTGAGCAGGTAATCGTCTCAACATAATGGTAACCCAGGCTACTGTCTGGTGGTCATTTAGGTGTCATTGCAAAGAACGGGCATGAAGAAGGATACTGTAATATCACTTTAAATTGCCCTGGGGTGAAGGTGGAGCAGAGAGAGAACTCTATTCGTTGTAGTACCTGCAAGGGCTTGAATGTGGTGGTGTTAACTGGTGCTCTTGTGCTTATGGTGACCTTTGTGACAATCGTTAAGATTCTGTTCTTGATTTTATTGAGCTATTGATTTCGGCAAAGCTACTCCTTATTCCAGTTTTTGGAAGAGGAGCTCAATGTGTAGGTAACTAACCAAGTCCTTAGACTGGGACCATTCTACTTTTGTGGGCGGAATATACATCCCCAAATCTGTGTCTTCGTCAGAATTTCATATATTGCACTAGTATGCTGCAGTGTATTCTTAATTGGTCTTAATAGTCACTGACTACTCTAGCACAGGATCTGGGTGTACCATGGCTTCACAATAAGGCTGTAATGCTAGATAGTAACATTATTATTATAATGCAACTTCTTTAGTTTGTGATGGTTGACTCACTGGATGGAATAAAATATTCATAGACTTTAAGTGTCCATAAATATGTGTGTGGTCCCATACATACTGTGTTTGAAACATAACTAGCAAAAATTATGTTTTGATATGTTGCTGGCACTGTTTCTCTGACCAATGGGGTGTGTTTTATTTTTCCTGTAAACCACGCTAGCTAAATGCAGTGATGCACTAGGCTCCTATGCTCTGAGCAGTCAGCAGCATGATTTTATAGGCTTGATGCAAACTTTTTTGCAAGGAAAACATCTCTGTCTATGTTAATAGGGAGAAACATGCCAAACCTCTACTAAGCGTAGCTGTGTTTAAACAGGAGCTCCACACTGCCATTCTGTCTCCTTTACAGAAGTCTTCCATAGCTGCCCCTGAAATACTGGAAGCATGGTTCTCCGCTGTCCAGGATGTGCCTATAAATGAAAACTTTTATGTATAAACTTCATAGATCATCCAGAAAGGTTTGAACTAATATCCAGTGTGATACACACAAGACATTGCGTAGTGAGGTAGAAGATCTCACATGTCCTCTTCACTGGTGGTGTGGCCTTGGATCATTTGTTTAACCTCTCTGGATCTCTGTGCGCTTTGCTGCAAAGCCAACAGGATTTACTCACCTTTCATAAAGTGTAAAGATGCATGTGTTACCTAAGGGCTGACTGCTAGCATAGGCTTTGAAATCCACGAGTTTGGGTCATATTCCTCTACCAGCAGGTCCACCCCTGGGAACAGCGGTTGCAGAATGGCAAGGGTCATGTTGTTATCCGGAAATGGGAGTCAGACCGTTGCTTCCCTAATAGCGTTCAGCAGACACGATAACGAATGGGATGATATAAAAGCTATGTTTCCCTCTGAAGAAATGTACATTTAGGATGCCAGCCATGCTTGCTGGCTGTGAGCCTCTTCCTCTAGGTCATTCCTTGCCATCTTGGAGTCCCAGGGTCTGTGGAGGTATTTGAGGTGAAGCATGGAGTATGGTCTTTCTGGGATCAACGCCCTTGGCAGTAGGCTACTAGCTGCTGCTGTCTCATCTCTCTCCGGTCTCTCTATATTCCCTGTCAGGAAAGCTCACCGGCAGAGGTGAAATCTTGCCAGGCATTCTTGTACCCTCAAGGGTTTGATGCAACAGAGAGCATCTGAATTACCGTTCTTCTAACTCTGTGAAGATGAGATTTCTAATTGCTCCCTCAGCATGGCTGGAGATTTTCCTGCTCTGGCTCAGGCTGTTCTGTTATTATTTATAAATTAACCCATGCATGTATTTTTTTGTGGGTAGAAGTTTATTCCTGATTTTTCCCCTCTCCAGCAGGTGCAAGCCCACAGTAGACCCCTGTGACCTCAAGCACAATACTCTGAAAATCAGTTTTAAATGTTTTTCCATTCCCCTGCCCTGTGAGTGCTTTGCTGCACTGTCTCTGAGCTCAGTGTATTTCCTTGGCCTGAAAATTTGGCACTCTCTGACACCTGCCTTGTCTCAAGCAGCCTGAGCTGAGGGACACTGATTGTGGGATAGATGCTACAAGAGGCAGCTGAGCTCCCATCTTCAGCAGAAGCAGGGCAGCTGGCACAGCCCCTGCTAGCGCATAAGTGGGAGGCCTGCAGTTTCCCAGGGCTGTCACTCCAGCAACTTTCACCAGCATTAAAATCACTTAGAATTTAAAAACAAACAAACAAGGATATGTGAAGTATTTTCCTGGAAGAAAGCCATGGAGAGCAGATTAAGTGCATCTCCCTCCTCCCATCTCCCAAACATTTCACAGGAAGAAAGACTGGAGTTCAGCATTTTCGTAAGTGGGGTTAAAACAGACTCTGGAGCTGGCTTCTGGGACGGGACAGAGGAAAGCCAGGAGTAGAAGGGAAGCTCTGCATGTGCGTAGTTTTTATAAATATATCTGTATCAGGTGAAACTGTCAGTACCCCTGAACCAGCTTTGGTGGTAATATCTCTTTTTATTAATGAAATGGCTGCTTATTGTCTATTAATAACAAGAGATTAGAGCTGTTGGCTTAAGCAGAGAAGAATAAAAAGTGACTGATTCTAGAGGAACATCCATGTTGGTTTTCCATGTAGCAAGGGGTAGCAATCCTCTGTCTTCTGTGTTTTACAAGCCCTGGACATCCTTAACAACTTCTTTCCTTTCCCCAAATCCAGATGTTTTTTCCTGTAATGCTTCAGCAAATGGTGTTTTATAAAGACAACACAGGAATTTTTACATTGCAGGGAATCTAGCACAGTAGCCAGCCTCTGAAATACTCTACTTGAGGTGTATGGAAGAGTATTCTGGCTGTTATTGCTCAGGAATAGATTTTCTGTTTAATCTTTTGCTGCTGTCTCTGTGATTGTAACAGTCTATGTCAAAACTCTGAACTGCTCTGAGGCAGCAGCTTTCCACCTGTTTCTGAGCTGGGCAGCTGTAGCTTGCATTTCATCCTTTAATACAGACATCCCTGATTTGTAAAGATAAGTATAAATAGTTCAGTGAATTTGTCATGGGTAACAACCCTTCAAGATTGTAGTACTCATGATCCAGGCAAAAGAGTCCATCAGTCTGTCTTTAAACCTCCCTCTGTCCTCCTGGCATAAGGACCAGTGGCTTTTTGTATAGCAGTGACAATTTGCTAGTGGCACTGGAGAGTGATAGCATGTACTGGTGTGCGAGAGGCACCGCCATCTCAGAGGGAGTCTCCTTTTTTGAAAGAACCGAGGCTCTGGCCCAAGTGAGCAGGATCAGAGGATGTACAGCCTGGGGATGGGAGCAAGGCGCTGCCGCGCAGACCCTTGGCCTCGCTGATGAAGGTGTTGGCCAGATTGCTTGGTTGTGGCAGCCCCGGTGCTGGGTTTTCTACCAGTCCGTTCAGCTGTGAGTAACGCTGTGTATCTGTGTGCCCTGGTGTTGGCCAGGCTGAACATTGGGATTAGTGTTTTACATAATTCTTCTCTTCTTGTGTTGGGGGAGTGTGCAGGTGTTTGGTAGGAATTGGGGTTTTGATCTGAGGCTTTGTCTGTGTGCACGCACGTGTGTTTTGCTTCTGTTTTAACATCTGTGTTGCTCTGCATTTGTGGAAGAAGAGTGGATTGGTCAAAGAAGCGGGCTGGAAAGCAGAGGTTTGCAAAGGATCTTTAGGTCCCATTGGAGCTGGCCAGACCTTAAGAATACTATTTTATTCTTTCATTCCTCCCCCCTCCCCCCCCCCCCCGGCCCTTCTTGTGGAAAGCTCTAATCTTGCCCACAGCATGGGGTTATTTCCGATTGTCTTACTTCTGAAGTTCTAGGTGATCTTCCAAATGTAGTAGGGCTGGACTGGAGAGCATCTTGTGGGCAAGCACCAGGGCCTTCCACTGGGTTTTGAGGGTCTGTAGGAGGACTGAGAGTATAGCACTGATATGCTTACTGCAGCCTTTATGCCTGAGGAGAGGTGACACAAAGCTTTCCCTGTGTGCTGAGGGCTTTATGGGTCTCTGCCCAGCATGTTATTATATAGTGATGCTAAGCCATCAGGGCTCTAACTCATCTGGTGAGTAGAGTCAGATTGTTCTCTACCAGGCACTGGCATTTATGGGAGTCCAGCTGTCCTTGTCTTGGGATCTTGTTTGTGAGGAGCTTAAACTTCTTGGCCGTTGTCTTGCTGTGTGTGAGAGGTGTTGGCTGGGTTATGATAAGGACCTTGACACAGACCAAGTTGAGGGTGCAACTGGCCGCATGATTTCGATCACAGGGAACTTGAAAACATCCTAAGGAATCAAACAATGAAATGATGCCCACTCTTTCTATCTGCAGAAAGGTAGAGACTGTAGATAGTACTAACACAGGATTGGCACTCCAAACCTGAGTGATATGTGTTTCATCTGCCAGCACCCTGTCCTGCCTGGTCCTTTATCGGTCTTCTGCTTGTGGTTAACGTGAGCTGTAGCAAATCTGGGTCAAACTCCTATTACTAAAAGGCCAACACATTGTCTTTACTGCATTTTGGGACAGAACAGGTTAAACAGAAGGTGATTGTGGCTAATAGCTTGCTTTAGGCAGTAACAGAGCAGTAAATGCTGAAATGACATGGGAACACTCTTTAGCTGACGTCCTTGCGAGCCTCTCGGTGACATCAAACTCCTGGACCTTTTCCAGCCGAGTTTGGCCTTGCCCCAGTGACAATAGATGTTAATCTGTTGGCTTGTCAAAAATCCGTGTTAGTGGTTTTTTTACAGACCCATTTCCAACCCTCAGATTTCCCTGCTAGTAAACACAGCATTATGTCATTGTTTTGCCAGGAGCCGAGCACCAAAGCCAACTTTACAGTGCTGTCGACAGCAAACGGCCATTCACTTTGGGGCTTTATCTTAGTTCCCAGGCTCGCTCTTCCCACTGTTGCCTGTGCTCTGGTCTCGGTGTCCATCAAAAGCCTATGGATGCTTTATGGGAAACGTGTAGGGTCTAGCAGTTGTGGCTAACACTTTCCAACCTATTTGTCTTAGATGGGGCTTCTGTACCTGTTTAGCAAAGATGTCTTGGTTTATAAAGCTTCATCTTCTGGTGACTTTAGCCAAGGCAAACTTTTGGATTCATGAGCTCCTGCACACAAAACAAGGTGAAGGGATTTGCAGCCCAGCCTTGCTCGTAATTGATAAAATAATAGCCAAGTCATAGCCAGGGGCAATACCCCGCCCATGCTAGCTCCTGTTTGTTTCAAAACACAATAGCTGAGTTCCTATTAGAAAGACTGGTTGTCAAATTGCTAACATTTTAAATTAGCTTCCTTAGCTTTCAGAAACAACACTCGCCACAGATGAAATAAAGCCATTTATAACACTCTTGTAACTGCTGTTCCTTGTTTTGCTTCTAGACTTATTTCCAACTGTCTCTGTGAAAGATATGAAAGTAAAGATTTATAAAGCTACCTTCAGTGGTTGGGAGCTAATCTGCTTAAAACAAACAAGCCTCCCATCCCTAGCTCTAGTCAGTCTTTCTGGGGCTGGCAACAGTCCAATCCTTCTCCTGCTAAGATCTGTCTGAAATGATATCCCAAATCAGCTGAAGTAGTCTAGAAGCAGAGGAAAGAGGAGAGAGAGATGCTTGTTTGAATGCAGATCCTGAATTCTTCTGATACAGGCACGGATAAATGATGGAGAGGAACAGGTTCAGCCTCTTGGCAATGGTGCAGGAATTACGACATTCTTGTGTACAAGGTGGAATAAAATTAGATGGTTTTTCTCCACTATGTAATTAAGCTGTGCAACACCTTGCTGAAAGGTGATATGAAGGCTGAAAGTACAAATGGTTCAAAAAAAGAATTGACAAATTTCTGGCGACAAGGCTGACTGCTATTAAACACAGCAGTTAAGATATGTGGTTGGGTCACACAGTCTGTAATCTACCGATTGCTAAAGACTAAGCACACTGTGTTCTCTCTGTTGCTATTAAGCAGTTACCATCTAGCTTCATTAAAAACAGGGTGCTGAGCTCAGATAAAACTTCATTTTGGCACAGTCTGGGTCTTCCGATGCTTTCCCAGATGCCCCTTAACTGTATGGCACCAGCTCAGGCTCCTGAGGCTTGCTGCATATCGCTAGTCTTAGTGAGAGCTGTTGAGTCTTGACCAGATGAAGTTGGGAAGAACAGTGCACACAGTGAGAAGTGAGCTTCCTGTCATCACTTCCAGCTCCCTCCTCTGCTCCATACGCTTTTTTTTGGGTCCCATCACGCGTTTATGGGCTAGTGTCACACATATGGGCCTTGGCGGATCACTTTCTGCTTCCCAGCCTTGGGTCAAGGGACAACTTATTTTTGTAGAGGTATCATGTCTGGTACTACTATTAATATATATTCAGGCTTTGAACTTATCTAATGCCTTTCATCCAAGGATCCCCCAACAGTCTGTGCGTTGGCACCTCTTTGCAAGGTAGGCAGATCAAACAGGGAAAGCAGTGTGTGTGCAGCGATATATCTCCTGGCAGAAGTGCCTTCTCAGAGCCCTCACAAGTCTAGTGGATAATTTGGGCAGATGGAAGAAGTTTTCTTTTATGGCTGAAAGTACTGCGTGTGGGTCATGGGACTGTAGAAAGTAGACCTGGGACAGACCTAGGCCATTAATGGTGTGCAAGCATGTTGCTTTCCCACATATGAACCTTCAAGGTGGTTGGGTTGGCTTGATTGGAAGCTTCAGACTTCTTCTGATGGTTAATAACTTCCAGTGCAGACATTTTTATTCACAACCACCCTGTTTGTTCTCATGCCAGTATTGTCCTTTTGCATAAACAGGTCTCATCACTCTCAGTTTGGTTTGACCTCCTGTCCCACTTCTCTCCGCTATTTTGTAGAGAGTGATTGTGTCCCTTCTTAGCCTTCATTCTGCTGAGCTGCTCTAGCCTCCTCTTGTAGAAGAGGCCACCCTCGAAGGTGCATAGCAAACAGCTTTCCCTGCCCCACACTTCTCGCAGCCATTGCAGACTGAATACAAGTGAACTGTTTAGCCCAAGCACTGACAACAATTCAGTCCGGGCAACTTCGAGCATGTAGTGGGTTAATTTGCACTGCTGAGTACAGCCTTGCCCATGTTGGCAGGGGCCAGATGCAGCCACCTGGGAATTAACCTCAGTGGGGTGATTTGCCAGATGTAGTCGGGTGCGATTTGGAGGAGACGGGCTCCTGGGTCTGTCCTGTCCCTGAGCTGTGCTCTGTGTCAGCGTGAAGGAGGATGCTTGTTGGAGGCTAACTTACGGTTCTTTCACAGTTTCGTTTTCTTCCCCTCAGGGAGTTTCAAAGCTAGTCCCAAAGCCTTGCAAGTGATACTCCACTTGCAAAAGCAGAGAAGAGAAAATGTGGCTGATTATGTTCCCATGTTAGCTTTAATGAGGGTAATCTTAAGCAGATGGTGTCTATTTAATGTTTTGAAAGCACAGATAAACTAGTTTTCAGCAGGTCTTGGGAACAGAGCTGGAGAGATAAAGAGCATCATTTTAGTGGGCAGCAACTTGCCCGATGAGATGCTTGGCAGGATTGCTAGAGCTCTTGGGTGAAGCCCTCCCTTTGGGCAACCTCTGCTCCTGGGGAGAACGTGCAGTGAGCACGTCCCACTTGGGTGAGAGGAGAGGTGGCCTGCGGTTTCTGTCTGAGCTTCAACAACAGTAAATAATTCCAGATTGACGTTGTGGAAGCGTGCTGTTTTTGTGAAGGGAGGACAAGGGGGGAGCCAAACATAACAAGGGCTTCTCAGTGCTTGGGGAAGAGAGCCAGGGTCACATTCGGAGCTTGTAGTGTTGGCAGGCACAGAAATGACGTGCCACATCACATGTGTATTGGTGGAGATAGCTGGGGTGATTATCAGCAAGCTTCTGTGTAGGTTGGTTTGCGATGTGATGATCCGAAACTGATGCTGGGATGTTTCAGACAAACACGCTCCCTTTTCAGCTTCCATATCTGTTCTTTTTAAATGTTTTTGGCATTTGCCTTTGGGGTAAGAAAAAGGCCATAGCAACCCCTGGGATTTCAGTCCCCATGAGTCCGAGTTGTGTGGTTATAGATCTGCTGCCATTAAAATCAGCATCTCTTGAAGTTGTCCCCTTTACAAAGCTGGGTGCTGATTCTGCTCCAAAGTACGGAGTTCCTCGTCCAAAGCTGTCCTTGACCCTGGCTATTTGGCCAGCTATCCTCCTGGCTGGTGTCTCTCCATCTTCCTTTGCTGGGGAACATTCCCAGGACCTGACATGGGGATTTTTCAGTGTCTTCACTTGTCACACTCGGCGCTGTTTTTCACACGTCTTGTAGGACTAATTTGTTATCAGTGAACTAAGAAGGCTTTGGGATGGTAGTAACTTCATCAAAGCAATCTGAGACTCATTTGCCCTTCAGATGTTTAACTCTGTCTTAGAGGCTGATTTCTTTGGGACACCCAAGAGGGGAACACAGCACCTTATGTTTTAAGGCAGTAGTTTTCACACTGAGACTTGTGGCCTGTTTCAGAAGCGCTGATAAAAGTAACAACTGGAAGTAGGTTTGCCTTTCTCAGGCTTAAATTCACTGTTCAGTGGACGAAAAATATACAGAGACCACTTGTTAAAATTATATTTGGTATCTTTGCACTTCTCCACAAGTGTCAGTGAAACTACAGAAGCACCTTGGAGCATGTGCTTACCGTGAAAGTGTCAGCAATAGGTAGCAGTGTGGAGTATCATGAGGGGAACCCTTACAAGTCTTTAATTTGCTAAAGGTAAAACCAGAAGGTTGCAAGCCATCTTTCTGGATGGAGTGAGATGTTTGTGCTGGGATAGCGATCGTTGTTCAGTTACAGCTCCTTTGTAAAGCTCCTGTGTAAAGGATTCACATGTAGAGAGGCTAAAAAACATGGTGGGGAGGAACCAGGGCTGACTACTAGTGAGAGTGCAGTGATGGTTTGTGCTTCCAGCTAACTGCTTCTCCGAGACTCGTGAAAACCTCGTACGCAGCTGGTGAAACCTCTGTGCAGCCCTGCAAGGAAAATGATGCAGATCTGTCTTAGAGGGTTTTTTTGCCTGTGCGATGGAAGACCTGGCATGACTTACCTGTTGTCGCTGAGATCGGGGTGAAGTTAGGAAAGAGTGGCCCTGAGAGAGTGCATTGGGGGTTTGTCTGGGGAGGCCTGTCTGAGACTGTTTTCTCAGGAGGTGGTGAGTACCTGTGTGTTGGAAACTGGACTGTTCCTGGGAGTTCTTGAGCTGCCCACTCCAACATCCCTTCTGCTAGTCTGGGCCAGTATCTGGTGGCCCTGGTTTTCCACCCCTGCCCTAATATGTTCTGGGGTGAGGTCAAGGATTATCCTTAGTACCATAGGTTATTGCTGAACACGTTAAGAAGCACATCATTTTAGCTGCTAGCCTGGAGTCAGTGCTCCCAACTGACCAGGCAGGAGACAAGACAAGACATCTCCTGGGCAGCCGCAGGGTTGGGACCTTTCAGCGTAACATGAGCCATGTTGTATCAGATGTGATTACAAGCATGTGGGTCAAACAGCTGATGCCTGGCTCCCTCTCCAGCCACCCCAGAGATGTTGCGCCCATGAAGGCATGGAAATAAAGTGTAAAGTGGTAAGGTGGGACAGCATTAATGATTTTGTGCCTGAGATACTGGGCCCATTTCCTGAGGCCATGATACCTCGTTGGCAGATAGGGATTAGCAGGAGGAGCTGGGCTGGGGGGATTGCCAACAGCTGTCGCTTATTTTAGAAAAAGAGAGGCTAATGTTCAGCAGCGCAACTCTGGCTATTAAAATACTTACTAGGCTTGTTGTTACTGTAATACTTAAAGATTATACATAGGGGGTTAAAATTAAGAACATTTATTGCAAAACTGTTCCCTCTGCAGCCTTTTCTCCCAGGTGATTTTTGAATAATTGGTTAGTTCTCTTGCACCAGGAGTGCACAGCTGAGGAAGAAACCCAGTTGACTCTCGCCAATTAACTCTGCTGCGGCTGTATTCCTGCTTGTGTCCATGGGGGTTTGCTGGGCAGAGGAATTGAGGTTCCTCATGCTTGAGCAGTGAGCTGTAATAGTGCTTTTGACTCCACACTGATCTTGCAAAGAGATGCTATTGCCAAAATTACAGGGGCAGGATTTGGTCTGCCTTTGATCTCAGTTTAAATCGCATGGGCAATTTACTGCAACTTAATAAGTAACAGTGCATGAGTAGTAGGGTGCTCGTTCTGCCTGCAAACTCATAGTCTGCTCAAATATGTGGTAGAGTGAACTTGCTTTCTTTGCAACTAAACTGACTCAAATTGTCTTGCAATGCAAGTCAAGGTTTATGCAAAGTTGCCATGAATTAACTAAGGAAAATCATCGCACTTTGGTAATGTATCTGATCAATCTGTTGCATGATTTAGTGAGCTGTCTGAAAAGGCTTCAGGGATTGGGAGCTTTTGGTTGTGTTTCTTCAGTGTGGTTTGGTGTTTGTTCAACATGAAATGATTCATCTGGTGAATTGAGGGTGAATCAAAGGTCTCTTTTGCAATTCCCGCTGCTTCACTAGGTTTCCTTGGGAAGATCTTTTAATTTCTGCCCTGGTTTAATTGATCTTCGTAAAGAAACATGCTAGTGATGATTCTGGCCGTAGAGTGCTATGTATTTGCCAGCAGAAGAGTGTGTTATCACAACTTGAGATGCCTCCCTCTTTCAAATTACAACTCCTAATTTGATTTGAGTGTGTTTGTATTTCAACAGTCTGTGGGTTTATTATCCTGTGTTTGTGGCTGTCCTCTTAGACGGTGTGTAAGAGCTTTCCTTCATGCTGGAAGGAGGAGGAACAGGATGTAAATACTGTTATCATTACTGTTGCTGAAAATTGTCTTCCAACACACCAAGTGTCTCTTTCTTTCAGTTTTATTTAGAGATATAGTAATATTCCAAAGGATGCCCTAAAACTCCTCTTCTCTAGTGAAATACATTGCTAGCTCACTAGAAATGTGATTTTCTGATAAATGTGAATTTTTAAATCAGAATTCAGCTGCATGCTTAGCATTCCCCAGGTAGCACAAACTGATGCTGATAAAAATGGCATGGACTATCCGGTGCTGGGTGAGAGATGAACATGTAGGGGGTAAGAAACTCAAGTCACTGCAGCAACTGTTCCACAAATTTTTTGCAGAACGCACCAGCTCGGTTTCTCCTGGGCTCTCAGCTGGCCCTGCAGCTGTGATGACTCCTTCGGTGCGTCCCGACTCCTCAGCGGCTCAGCTGTCAGGGGACAGCACCGAGGCAGAGAAAAAGCCCTTGCTGACTCTCTGAGTGTAGGGGGCTGTCCCAGCAACAAAATTCAGTCTATTTTTATTTTTGGAGACTAGCTGGATAGAGTTCTGCTCCGTGCAGTGCTAAATTAGAGGATGAAACTGTGGCCAAGGGGCACGTGTGTGTCTCCTGCTCTCTGTGAGGAAGACTGCGGAGGGTAGTGGCCCTGTCTTCCCACCATTCCTCTAAGGGCAGGATAAGTGTTGCGTGTTGCTTACACCCAGGCAGTACCTCCCCCTGCCTCCCACCGGCTCGGCTGGCATGCGTTAATGCTAGTCCCAACCTTTCTCCGCTCGTTGGAGTTCACTGGAGAAAGGACAAATAGAGCATGGGAGGCCAGTGTCACGGGCAGGAACCCGGGCTGGCTTTTTGGCTGCCCTCAGTCTGGGTCTGTCTTTGCAGCATCCTTAAGTGGGATAGAAAGGGTTTTTTTCGAAGATGAAAGGGAGCAAGTTTTGGAAGCTGCTCTGAAGTGAGGCAAATACAAGGGCAAGGAAGAAGGTATCAAATGAATGTGGGTAGAAATGGGTCCAAAATTCTGCTAGGAGGGCTAGAGACAGCTACAGTCTTAGGCATGTCCAAAGCTTGCTGGTTGCTAATAGAGCTCAGGTGGGCTGGTGAACAGAGTGCAGGAGAGAGGATCTTGGTCTGAGCCACAAAGCCATGTCAGCCCTGCCCCTCTGTAGGGCAGTAACACACCCAGCAAGGGCCCCCTGCATTGCAGCACCAAAGCGATGGCTGTGAAGGACCTCCGCTGCAGTTTCATGGGTGGTGAGCGCTGTTTCCTTTGTCCCACTCCTCCCTGACTTGTTTCAGACATGTCTGACCTGGGGAGGATTGCTCCAAGGGTCCTGACTCCAGCTGTAGTGCTGCTGATGCATTTTAACCCCTTAATTTTGTTGTTCTAGTTCAATCTCAATTAAACTTGCATTTCTTGAGAGCGGCAGTGTTTGGGAAGGTGTGTGTCCCTGTCCTTTCACACGTGTTGCTGGTATGAGTGACTTCAGGTTGTGGCTGCATATCCAGGAGCATGGTATATGTCCCTTTTCTAATACCCCATGCAGCTCCTGCCAGAGGACCAGATGGGTCTGGGTCCCAGAGCCAGTCAGGCTCCTGCTGTGTAGGGTGACAGTGCTGCTGAGCCAGGGGCAGCTGCCACCAAAAGCAGCCCTGGTCCTCTTCTCTGCACCCTCTTTGTCTTGGCACTTCTCTGAGACTGTGGTTAGCCAATCCTGGGAGCAAAAAAAGTCCCAAATTATTTCCTTTTTTGGAAGAGCAGCTTTTCAGTCCGTCTGTGGAACCTGGGGCTGTGCTCAGGGATGCTATCCTGTGCTGGAGTAAAGTGTCATCGCTTCCAGCTACTCCTGGCCAGAGGTCACGTCCTCCCACAGATTGGATGCCTGGCACCCTCCCTTCTCCCAAAACAGCAAGGATTAGCTAGAGCCCATTTCCTGGTAGGTTTTTTTCTCATCTGGATTTTCGAGAGACAGCACACCTGGTCCTTCTGGCAGATGTGAGGTGGTGGTAACGGCTGGAGGGAAGGGGCAGTGACGGGGGATGGTGAGTGGTGGCCGGCTGCCTCCTGCATCTGCTCAGCTGCGGCTCGAAGCACGTCTGACCTCAGCCGGGCAGCGGCTGCACCTCCGACTCGCCAGTCTCCGTGACACACACGATGTTCAAAGCGCCTTCGCATATAGGAAGTAGTTTAATCATGGTTTTGTTCCCTGTTTCAGCAAATCTGACCAGAGTCTGCATTGTTAAGTGTAAATGTCACACACGCAAATATAACATCTGGTTTAAAGTGAAAAGAGTGAGGAAATGGGTGTTATGGTTAAAATAAAGTCTGTGTCCTGAAGTCACTCCTCCGCAGCTAGGTTTTGTTTAGATAGATTGAATGTAACTTGTAATATCAAGACTCAGCTTGTACATGGAGAATTAGAGCAAAGGCTGTTTGCCGTAGCCCTGAACTTTCTGCCCAGGTCATAAACGTTTTGGAGACATTTTTCCCGTCTCTGAACATCCTTTTAGCATGTTCTCCTCCACGATTCACTACCCCTTACTCTGGCGTGCAGCCCGACGGGGATATCCTCATTGACTTCAGATTGCGATTTACACTGTTAGGATCAATTGAATCGCAGCCCATCTTGAATGGGCCCATTTATCAAGAAAAGAGCTGCTCGCTGCAGGCAGCTGTAGAAGCTGCTGTCCCAGCGCGCGTGGCCAGCTGCCTCTCGAGGAAGTTGGTGCTGTGTACGTGTAGCTGGGTGTCCTCCTGCTTTTGTGTTACCGTAGTGCGGTGCAAAGGAGCATACAAATATATTTTCTACAGATCCCTGTGGCTCTCGCAAAACTCCATCCTGTTATTGGCAGCTTTCAAAACTGTGCTTGCTCCAGATTTTGGCCCTCTCTGGTGTCTGTGGGAAGTGGAGAGAGGTTTTGATTTTGTATGTTGTACAACTGTAGATATGTTGTCACGCCGTGCAAAAGTTTAACATCATTTTCATATGGCCTAGAAATGTTAACTTTTAAAACTAAAATGGGAGACAAGTGAACTTCCTTTTTATGCCTTTAGGACAAGAAAGTTTTGGGTGCTTGTATCTTATTAGATAGAAACCATTTGATGTCACTTTAAGGATGTTAGACACGTACACCAATTACATATTTATCATTTAGATAGAAGTCTTGCACTACCCTGCAGGCCTCTTTTAAACTCGGTGTTAGCTTGGAAACACAATATATGAAGCCCTATCAATGCAGCCTATCAGGATAACTAAATATTATGCATGGAGCAAAATATTTCCCTTTCATTATGAAAATAAGTGTTCTCTGCAGTGTTAAGCTTCAAGCGTGTTGTTCGAAAGATGTGATCAAGACATCAAAGAGAGGGAAATTATTAAGATAGCAGGAACTCAACCAGCTGCCTTTCCTTTGGTAATTAAGAGACAATCTCATGCATTGCCCTGCTGAAATTGCAAACTTTCTTTTTTCCCCCTGAGAGCTGTGCTCTGAAGTGGGAGTCATTTTACCACTTTTAAAATGAACTGTTTAATTTTACAGTTATAATAAGACTTAGCAAGAGGCAATGGTCAACTTCAGCACTGCACTATAATGTGGATCATTAGTGCTCAGAACAATTTAAAGGGTCAATCCTATTTTCTCCTCTGTTTTGGATGGGAGGAGGCGACAAGTTGATGGGCGTCCTCAGTCCATCTGACCTGGCTGAGGTGTGCACATCGGACAGTCTGAGAGAAGGTTTCCCTAGTGCCAAAAATATGATTGCACATCTTATGCGGGCGTCCTTACAAACTCCCTAGTTAGGAGGGGTGAAAGCAGTCAGAGGCTCTGGGCTGCTCTGTGGTGGTGCTCAGCATAGATGGAGTGCAAAGGTGTCTGTTTGGGAGCTACTTCTTTATAAATTGGTGTCTTCTGAGTTGTTCCTGCTACATGCTCCAGAGCTGTGGTCCAAAAGACAACATAGGAAAGTAAATGCAAGCCCTGCATGGGCAGTAATAGTGTATCTCTCAAATTTGGGGGTCCCTGCCTTGGCACACTTCTGGGATGACCTGAAGCAGCTCTTTGGACTCTCACATATCTGACCGTGAATGCTGAGCATTAAAAATCATCAGCAACTTCTGAGAAAATCCGGCTGCTTTAATCTTTGTTCTTGGCAAAGAAAGTGGGTCTTGGCTGTGACAGCACTTTGTGTAGGTATGTCTGAGCTGGCTGTAGCCCTGGGTTTGTGTAGCTGGGACAGCACAGAGCTTGGTGTATTTATTTAATTTCTCACCTGGATGGTGTGGTTTGCACTGCAGTATCTACCTTGCCCCTTCGAGGCCAGCTTGGGCCTGCCTGTCTCTGAGATGTGTCGGGGCTGCCCGTCCCCATGCCATGTCATTAAGGTGTTATGGTCTTCCTGTCTCTGGGATTCACAAGCTGGTCTACAGAAGCAAAATTCAGTGCTCAAAGCCTGCAGTTGGACAGGCAACCCAAAATACATTGGCTTTTACTTCTCTGGCATTTGGTCTGCCATGGGCACATGAAACTGGCTCAAAACCAATCTCTTTGGTTTGTTAATATCCCCCTTTGAGATAGAAGCAGCATCGTCTCCTTCAGGCAGCAAGAAGAACGATCTGAGGATGAGTTTGCATGGAAGGGCTCATCTCCTTTAAAATTTCAGCCCCTTGAAGTGAGGGATATTTGAACTGGGGCTTCAATGAGAGCAGTTTCTGAGGGGAAAAAGCTATTGT
The DNA here is from genome assembly GCF_035582795.1 of Mycteria americana. Taxonomy (NCBI): domain Eukaryota; kingdom Metazoa; phylum Chordata; class Aves; order Ciconiiformes; family Ciconiidae; genus Mycteria; species Mycteria americana. The sequence continues at coordinate 14,668,547 of NC_134370.1, forward strand.
GAAACATCTCTCATAGCGACTCGAGTGTCAGGAGGCATGGCTTCTGTCCTCATCCTTGCCGCAGACTGCCGTGTGACTGTTGGCAAATCACTTGTGGTCTGTTTGTTTTTTTTTTCTTTTCTTTTTTTCTTATTTCTTTTTAAAACCAGAGTTGCAAAATTACCTTCATGAAGGCCATGGGTGGCCACTGGTGTTTATTAGCTTGATGCAAGCTACTACCTTTTCCTTGTCTTTTTCCTACTTCAGTTTTGGGTGATATGATAGTGTTTTTCCATTTTTTTGTCAGCCGCTTTCAGCTTAGCGAGTGGAAGGTGCCTTCGTGGGGTCGTACAAGTGATGTGTGCGGTCACAAGGAGACAGTACTTGCACGTTTAGAGTTGATCCCTGCCCGCCTGTCCTTGACTGGGGATGTAACAGCAGTGACACCGGGTTTCTGGAGCCACATGTTACAGCAGCCTTGGGATTTACTAGATGCAAAGTATATCTTGGGGTAAGGCTATGTCTCCTTTTTGCAGTGTAGTCAGACCTGTGCTCTTCCCACTGATACCAGCTGAAGTTTCAGATAAGGGACAAGGTCAAAACCACCCTGTAAAAACTACTTTTTTTAATCACTCCATCAGACAAGCTGTAGCTGGAAATAGAGAAACTATTGCATATGCAGTTTGTGGCAGGTTGTTAATTTATTCCTGGAAAAGTTCCTCTTTGTGTTTTCTTCCCCAAAATTACTTTCCGCTTTTGTGCAAAGGCATGGTATGACCCCATCATCTCTCACAGAAACACGCTGCATCAGAGGTGACATAATATTGTATGATGTGCTTCGAGTCTAGGCTCAGCCAAACCCCGTGGGTCAGACGATGTCAGGAAGGAGAGAAGATGATACCATGAGCTGTTTAAAAATCTGATTAAGGGGGCAGATGGATCAAAAGAAAAATGCAGGTGGGAGCTGAGGCTGCTTGGGGGAGCTAGAAATTTTGCTCCTTTAATCAAAATTACAGCTTGCCTGAGGCAGAGTCTAGAAGTGATGTTTGGTGCCATCTTGCTGTGTTTTTGGGGCTGAGCCGCAGCCCCAAATCCGCCGAGCCTTGATGATGGAGAGAGGTGCGTGGGAGTAGAGTGTGCTCAGCACTTTGCAGGATGAGAGCTTTTTGGCAGCTTGTGTTGAAGTAAGGTCAGAGCTTAGGGACATGAATGATGGGTGGTGGACAGCTTGAACAAGGGGAAGCAGGTTTTTCTCTATTCCCAGTCGTTCCCTCCCTCAGTACTTTTTTCCAGCTGTAATTTTGTCATTACATGCAAATTGGTCTCAGTAACATCTACTTATCAAAAACCCCCATTATGCATAATGTAATCCCCAAATTGTCCTTAATTCCTGTTGTGGGAGAGCTCCTGTCTGCAGTTAAAACCACTGTGTCTAAAAAATGTGCATTTTTAACTTTTGTTTTAGTGAAATAACACAGGCTGAAGAATTGTCATTGCAGTTTATGTTCAATCAACGCTAATACCTTAAAAAAGGACATTTTTCCTGCTGAAAGACAGGTAGAAAAAGGCTTTTATTTGAATCTACATCCTCTGGAATAAAATGCTGCATCTTGTGCAGAAACTAAAAGCACTGTTGAAAAATACTGAATGCAACAAATAAGTCATTTTATTTAGTTAAAAAAATATTTTGGAAGGAAATCACTCTCAGTTTTGATCAGCCTTGCCATAGAAAAGAATAAATTATCTCTATGTGTAACATAAAAGGGAGCTTAACCAAAGGCCAAAATAACCAAGCCAAGGGAACATCCAGTGTTTAAAACAAACAACCCAAGCTTTAAGCTTCTTTCTGATCTCTTCCATTAAAATTCACTCTTGGAGACTATTGGATAGGAAAGCCTCCTGTCTCCTTGGATAAAAGAGAAATTTAGCTGAAAGTAAGGTCTGCGTTGGATGTCCTGGCTCTGTGGCTGTGCAGAAGGGGACTGCAATGGCAGGAGGTGGCACCATGTCCTGCTGGAGCCGTTCATCTCCTGCCGGGCAGCAGGGGACCTGCCACCACCCACCAGTGCCCCCATCCCACTCCCTGGCTCACGTGGCCATCATTGCTGCCTCCTGCCTCGTCAGGACGAAGGTGACAGAGGCACAGAGTGCTGATACCCGCAGGGTGAGAAGGTGTCTCTGATGGTTTCTAATTCCAGGCATTTCAGCTTGGAGCTACTGCAAACCCTTTGAGTTCCGGGCTGCAGCAGTGGCAGCAAGTAGCATCCCAGCTGTATAACGGTTTTGGAACCCTGTAGTGACCGTGCTGGCTTTTGGGAAACCAGCTGCAGTCAGAGCAGGGCTCACAGGCAGCTCACTCAGGGTGTCTCTGCTGCCAGTGGTCACCGAGGCAGTTTCCACGTGTGATGCGAGGGTCGGGATCTCCTGCTCTGCGATGGGTGCCTTTCTCAACAAACAGTTTCTGAAGTAGCGTTAAAGGACCCCTTGGTCTCTCTTAATCGCTGATGCTGCTGCTTCTGCTAAATCCCTCAGCAGAAGTTGACTGATTCCTTATACTGAATAAATTAAAAATATCTGTCTTTAGCCCTCTTGGTAAGAACCTGAAGTCTACCCGGAAGGAAAGCCTTCTCTTCTCCTGGTGCTTGCGGGCTCCGACCTGCAAACGTGTCATACCCTGGGATAGTGCCTAATGTGGGGATACTCGGAAATACTCTGCTGTTGTGGGGAGCGGCCCTGGCAGGGGCTGTGTCTGCAGTAGGGGACAGAAATAGCGATGAGAGAAGGGCTTGGACAGTGTGCCTCTCTGGGTGATGTACGTGACTCGAGACAGCTGCAGACTCTGTTGGTACTTGTTGGTGGAGAGGGTTCAGAGATTTTGTACAAAGCCCTCCCTACCTGAACAGGCTGAAGGAGGAATCTGGCACATGGTTTTCAGGCATGACTGCTGTCTGTCTGAAAAAACAAACGTGTTTCTAAGTGCCTGTGATCACAGGATCCTGTTCAGACCTGGTATCACGCTATTCACTTCAGCCTGGTTACTAATCCCGGCACTGAGTTTGACCCTTAAGCTTTTTGTTTTTATCATGTGCTTTGATATGGTCGTAAAAATACTGACTGGCTGGCAGAGCTCCAGGGCTTGGCTTTGTATTCAAGCAACTGCGAAACGAATGTGCTTAAAATGGTTTTATGCTTCAGGATATTGTCCTTTTTTTTTCCCCGTAAGACTATTTTAAAGCTCGAGTTCCCTGCTCTGGGGACACCTCTGTTCCCCTCTGCACGTTGTGCAGAGCAGGTTCGTCCCAGGATTGCCTTTGCCATGGGCCTCAAATCTGGGCATATGGAAACACAGGACTTCTGTGGAAATACTGTCTCAGGCTCCGTGGGAGACGAGATGGAGTAGGACGTGGATTTGGGACCTAGGAAGCCCTCCTTCCCCCATGATGCTGAAGCCTGTGCTGCTCTCCCTGTCAGACGTGACTAGTGTTTGAACTTCTGAAGCATCCAATGCTGGGATATCCTGTTCCCGCTGGGCTGGGAGACCGTGTGTATCTGTATGCCTGCACACGCAGGGAGACGAGAAGTGTTTTAAGAGAAAATCCCTGTGCGTGACTGAGCTGCTGTCTCCCCATGCCGGGCGAGTCAACGGGCTTTTTATATCCCAGAGGATTTGAATGTGCCACAAAGAGGCTCTGGCAAATTTATTCTGCTGCTTGGAAGGGCAGCTTTGGTTGAGTGGGGTGCACTGCTATGCTGCTGCGTTTCAGCAACATGCCCTTTTAATACTGGCCCATATTAGTTTTATTTCAGTGTTATCTGAAAGGTTGTTAATTTAAGTATAAATGTGCCCTTGATGGTTGCTTCACAAACCTGTTTGCCCTTAATTTCTCTGAATAACTGTTTTCCGACTCCTGAATTTTAATCTCTGCTCTAAGGCACCCCTAGAATGGGTTTTATCTGGGTTTAACTAGACTTGCCTTTACAGTGCTGCTTCCATATGGGCTGGAGAGCAGTTCAGTCTCCCAGATACTGCATCCAGATTATGTCTCCAGTTGCTGCTAGAGAAATGCAGGGAACGTACTTTCCGTTTGCTTTGCATAGCGAAACTACCACTACTGCTCTGCCTCATTCCTGCCAAAGGGCAACTTCTTCGTTGCAGAGGGACATTGCACCCCGTAAGAGAGTACTTGCCTCTGTCAAAGTGGATAGACAGGACGTACTACTCCTTGAAGGCAAGTACCCAAAGAGAGCATCATTTCCAGGCCAACGTAGGACATAGAAGTTGAGTAAGATGTTATTAACCTTGGGAATACATGATGCCCTACGATAGGCAGCTCCCTAGCATGCTCCTGGTAGCCTTCTGCTTGTTCTGCTGCCCAGCCTCAGCACAAGGAGCTGAGCTGGAGACCTCAGTCCTGGTCCTTCATAGGGCAGTGTATAAACAGCTGCTGGGCAGGGACTGAACCCTGTTGGATTCTGCCTATGGTGTCTAATTTGTTCCAAATGCTGCTAATAATTAAGCAAATAAAATGATTCGTTAGAAAAGGAATTCAGTTTATTAGGAGCACGTCCCAGGAGGGTTTTATAGCTCTGAAATAGTATCTTGCCAATCAAGTAAGTATTGCAGAGTGAAGAGGAACACAGTAGCCAGCTTGGCAGGCAGTAGGCTGCCTGAGAGCACTGCCTGCAGCCCAAGGCTCGAAATAAACTTGGTATGAAAATGCACTATTTTATAGCCATGTTGCTGTTTTCCTAGAAAAAAAAATCTTGCCTCAAAAGCATTCTCTTTTCTGTCTTGTGCCTGGTACTATCAAGTTTACCTGTCCCCGCTGTGTGTGCTGATGCTGGCGTTCCCGAGGGATGTTTGCTTGTGAATTCCCTCTGCATTTCACCTCCTTGTTTCATGGGTCTTTAAGACCTAAGCGCAAGCTTTTCCTGAGGTGTTTTTCTTCCCTTCTTGGAGAAGCCTCTCCCACTCCCCTCACCTCCAGATGCTATCCCCTCGGCTTTGAGCCAGTGACGTGGTCGTATTGGTTCTGGGAGCAGAGCTTCCAAACATGTTCAGAGCAGTGACTCCATTTCAGTGGTGTAGCTTCAATTCCGTTTTCCTCTGGAAATGCTATGGTTCTTTTTAAGGCCATGTTCTCATGTTTAGGAAACAATTCTGTAATGTTTCACAGTTACAGTTCAGATTGGGCCTCTCACGGTCTCCATCCTCACATCCATACCACTGGCATCAACGGCCCTTGGCCCTGTGCTCACTGGAGGGTAGGAGTTAAAGTTAGATGCTGTTTGGGTTGGTCTGAGTCCTACCTGGTTTTGTGGTGAGGAGTTTGGTAAGGTTGCTGGAGCTGTGATAGATATCCAAGCCCATTTCCACAGTTCCTTCTGGGGAAAAGGTGGTTTCTTGGCAGCTGGAAAAATGACAAGAACACGAAGTTGGAAGAGAATTTCAGCTCACGTCAACCTGAAAACAGGGAATGGTGCTTTACTGGAGCGGTCTTGAAATTGCTCTTCTAAAGGGGTCATGAAGGTACCTGCAAGAGCATGGGCACAGAGGAAGCTCTGCTTGAGCTGGGTTTAGAAACAGATCTACAGACTGTTTCCATAGCTAGATGTGTCCAGACTGAGACACTTGTTCCTGGAGAGTTTTTTTATGTGAGGTGGGAGAGATGCCTTTACCTTTCTAAAGGAGGTCATAGGGGCATTGCAGTCTGCCACTGTCAGCTGCTGATTTTGGAGCAGCAGCAACAGGAATGGCATTTCCTTCCCTCCCCAGCTACAGGCTGATTGTAGCAACTGTGTTTCTCCATGGGAGAGGGGAGAAGAGAAGGGGATAGGAGTCCAGCTGGTTGGAAGAATGTTAGGAGCCATGCATGAACTGACTGCATCCCTTCCACTCCCTGGTTAGGGAACAGAGACCCTTGGAAAACGTTGCTGCTGGTTTCCCTGGGATGAGGGAAAACCCAAGCATTGCATGCCAGATGTCCTTTCAAGGGGAAAAGAATAAAGTGACATGGCTGGGATATTATTTGGATTGTTTTTTAATGTCACACCTCGATGGAGTCTGAAGTTATTAACTGGGGGATTGACTCTCAATATTGTGGCCAGATGCAGCAGTTGGCTGAGCTCCCTAGCTTCAGAGCTTACTTTTAAATCATGCTTCGATAATTTACCCTGCCAAGGAGATTTGCAGTTCAGTGTTGTTTTGGAGTCAGTTTTTGAGCTAAGGAGGGCTCCCATGTCAGCAAGAAGGCAGTTGGAAATACCTGCCAGGCCGACTGGAGACCCAAGTGGACCGAGGGACCTGTTGCAGACAGAAATTGGTACCCCTTTCCCATAGATGGGATTTCTCTGAACTCGTGAAAAAACCTTCAGCCTCTTTCGCCTGTCCCACTCCTTAAATCCATGGGACAGAAATGGAGCTAGTCAGCTAGAAGAGGTGTGACATTTTTCTGTTTTCTGTATTTTTGCATGCATGATTTCTCACTGTGATAGTGATTTGCTGACTTGGAGAGTTGGTGACATGCTCGCTGGCTGTGGCTCTTTGTGGTTGCAAGTTAAGAGGCGGTGCAGTTGACAGACCAAAGCCACGTGGCAGCCTCTCCAAGGAGTCCTGGCTGCTGAGTGACTGCAGTCATGACCTGGCTTGCTTGCCACTGTGGAGGGGCTGCTTCAGAGTCCTCCCCGGCCTGCACAGCTGGCAATGTGGCATCTGCAGCTAGGGCAGTTTAACAAGGGTTGGAAATGTGTGTAGACTGCTGCAGCTGTGACAAGAAGTGAGCCAATCTGGAGAGGATTCAATCTTCTCCAGCTGGAAGTTGGCAGGACGTAACTGATGTGAGAAATGAGGGTATTGGAACAATTCATGTGTGCTGGAGTTGGGGAGATGTCAGGCTGGAGGGTTCCTGCTCATCTGCGCAAGGCTGGAAGTGCATCGTCATACTCGGTCAGGGTTGTAGACCAACTGCATGGGCCTGTTTTTGGGAAAGCCCAAAATTATGGTGGAAGGATGGTAGTCACCAAGAGTTAGGTTTTTCAACAGAGCCCGCAAATCAACAGTTGTACAAGTCCAGGGGCTGTAATTTGTCACTTCTTTGGACAAAGTGGCAAAGAGGAAGATCTTGACGGTCACAAGCTGCAAGTCAGCAAGAGAGTTAAGAGTGAGCTTAAATCCCATTGAAATCTCTGGAATTTAGGCTCTTTCTTGAATTGTAGCTTGTCCTTCAGTGCCTTGGCAGGCTGAGCCTCCAAGGGATCACTGTTGTGATCTCCGCAGACCATTCAGTCTCTGCCCTATGCTTTCCAGGAAGGTTTCCTCTTCTGAGGAGATGACATTTATCCATGGGACCAAAGCAAAACACTCATCATCTCAGTGTTTAGAAAATGGGTGGTTGCTGGGGAGATCTTTTTTGTGACCATGATGAACTGGAAACATCAGGCCACCATCTCACCATCAGGTGGGACTTGCTGCTGCGTTTACAAGCCATGAGGAACTTTTTGGCTGTCTCTGTGTTGCTGGTGGAGAAGCCTCACAGGCAGCTCGGGGAAGCAGAAATAGCCTTCTGTGGAGCACAGACGACCCCCTTCTGTGGGTCCCAGGCGTGCAGGCCCAGGTTTCGCTCTTGCCTATCCCATCCAGGGCGGTCCTGGGCTTGCTGAGACGCTCCTGGAGAATGCTGATGGGAGCAGTGGTTTTACTCTGTGGTCAGCTATGTCTCAGGGCTGGTGGTTATCCTCCACTAAAACTACCGGTCAGTTCTCCAACTGGCCTCCTTTGCTTACCCACAAGAGCAATTTGGATGGTTAACAGAGAGGAGAGACTGTGGGAGCCTAATGGTGTGTCTCTGGCACCCGAGCCTTTGGCTTTCTCATCTGGAAGAGCCCTTGCCTTCATTTTATTTTGACTTAGTCTCTTCCCTCAAATGAGAGCAGCCATGGTGGCTGTATCAGACAGGGTTTGGTGTGTCTTGTGGGAGACTTCCTCCCTGCTTGCTGCTTCCAGTGGGAGGATTTGGTTGACCTGGGAGCAGATCCCTGCACCAGATTTCTTTTTTTTCTTTTTTTTTTTTACACCTTGTAAGCTACCCCACTGGCTTCCAGACCAATGGATTGCCCCGTCACTGTGCCCAGGGGATGTCCAGGATATCCATTCCTTCTACCTGAGGCAGACCAGGGTAAATCCTGGAGCAAGTAGCCTGGTGGCATTGCTGAGGGCAGCCCCTCTCATTTAATAGTCTGCATCTGCTGGTGTGTGGGCAAGGGTTTATTTTTAGCCGGGGACCTCGTGGTGGAGAGCCAGCTCACATCAGCAGGCTGCAGACGGAGATTGTGGGGCTTGAACCCGGGGACCGTCCTTTGCACCTCGCCTTGATTTGCACGGCAGCCCATGTGCTCCTGGCACAGAGCGGTGCATGGAGGCAGATGGAAAGGGAGGCACTCTGCTAGAGCACAGGATGCTGTGGCTCTTGCCACAGCTCTTACCGCTGATAGCACCCGTCTGTGAATCGGGTGATTTTACATCCGTCTTCGTGTTGTTCCAAGGCAATGAGTGGTTTATATTTGAAGAGTATTAATTTAATGTTATTGAAGCCTTAAGAAAAGGCACAGTGGGCCAAGCCCTGCTAGTTTTGCTCACGTTTCACAGAGCTGAGGAGGGTGAGATTTGATCCTCTTTGGACGTATCTCTACTCAAAGGGTGGTTGCGGGGGAGAGAAAAGAGGCAAGGGAATTACAACACTCAAAAAAAATCCTCGCTCTGCCCTGAGCCGTTTTGCAATAAGACACTTCAGGGCGTGAGTTATGATGCTGTAATTCACACCTCGTGCGTTTCGTGGCATTCAGCCGACTGCTTCATGCCCTGCGCACGTAGCGTGAATGATTTCGGTTCAGCTTGCCCCCTGGCCGGCTCAGCCCTCAAGCAGAGATGGCTGCATGGAGATGGCTGCAGGGCTTGGCTCTCCCTCCGCTGCTTTTTATTTTGTCTTTCCCTTTGGCAACCAAAGCTGTGGCTGTTTGGGGCAGGCCTTGCATCTCCCTAATCCAAGCTGATTTTGGTGTATCCTTACCTATAAGCAGATCCCTGGTCCTAGCAAAAAAATTGTTAGGTACTTTAGAAGTTGTCTGCACTGCTCCTGTTACCTGCTGGAAATGTTTGGGACAGTACGGGTTGGTGCCTGGCAGCAGCAAGCAAGGTTTGAAGGCTGAAATGGGTCAAGAAGCTGTTGAGCACATCCATCTTTTATCTCAGTCATCATCTTAAAATCTGCTGTGTAAGAGCAAACGCTTAGGGAAAGGATTTTCAAATCAGATCATTATTAATGAAATGATTAGCAGGAGATGCATTCATCCTGCAGCTCATTTCAGGGATGGAGTGACCCATTGGGTGGGACAAATTGCCCTTGGGTGGGACAAAAGTTGTTGCTTGCTTATCTGTCTCTCAGAACGTTTCTGTGCCCTTTGGCCAAACTGACTGTCCAACCCATCAGCCCCATGGTATGCCTGTGCCTGCGGGTGAGGTAGCAGAGCAGCTGCAAGTCGAGAGCGCTGCTCTGAAGCCGCAGCCGAGCCAAGTCAAAGAGGAAGCATCTCTTAAAAAACGCCTGTCCTCTTCCCAGGCTCCATGAGCACAAATTACTGCCTGTCCAAGGTCGCTAAATGCAGGAGCTGACTTTGATCCATGCTGTGCCCATGTGGGCCGTTGGTGCGCTGGCAGTCAGGCCTGGCCTGCTGTCAGGATTATTATCTTTGCATATCTGCTTCATGGTAAATTATAGTGGTGCCTCCAGCTCCTTCCTGTGTTAGCACTTCATAAACTGGAGTTTAAAGTCGCTCTGGGGACCCAGGTTAAAAACTTTGAATCCTCTGAATGAGGATTGGAGTGAAATCCTCATTTTTTAAAAGGGTCTGGCACTTGGAAGCATTACATCACTAGCAGTTGGACCCAGTGGCTGTGACAGACACGTATGGTGGTCAGAAGTCCCATCAAGCAGAGCAGCCGCATCCAAAAGATGCTGTGTCAGAGCTAACGTGCCCTGCAAAGACGTGTGGCTCTTCAGTGTGAGTGGGGCTGACCCAGCGAAGCTGCTTTGTGGACCGCCATGGACTGGTGGTGCTGCATCATGCAGGAGACACAGGTCAGCGTCCATTTGGGCATCTGTGCACCATGTAGACCTTTCCTTGCTGTACATCGACCTTAACTTCAGCCTTGTAGACATTAGATGTCTGTCTAACATAGGATCCTCCTGCATGCAGAGGAAGAGGCACCTCCAGAGATGGATGTCTACCCTAGCCGTGTACCTAGAGAGGGATCTGAAATGAGTAGCTTTGACCAGTTTGAGATCCTGACTTTGGGATGCATAAAACTACTATGACTTTTTCCCAAAATCCTGCCTAGGAAATTCCTGCTGTCTCCAGATGCTGTGTGTGTCGAGTGCAGCTCTATTAGTTCTTGAAAGCCTGCTGTTACAGACAGTAATTTTGCTGGGCTTTGGGTGGTCACTTAAGCAGATTTAATAGAGTTTCTCTCCATGGAACATTAATAATTCCCTTTAAGTGGCTAAGAGTGGGAGAATATTCAGGCTTGGGGATTGAAAGGAAGAGGTTTGTTTATTGTTCCAAGGTACTGTAAACCCTGAATTTGACAGAAATGTAAATGTGTACAGTCATTTTGCTGATTCATATTTTATTACTGGTTTCGATAGAACATATAATATAGGCATGGCCCTAAAAGGCTTATTTCTAAGGTGACAGATGCTGACTTGCAGCCGCACGCTCTCCTTCCAAAAATGAGTAACTCTTGGGGTATGTGTGGCTTGTGGCTGGGTTGTGATAGGTAAACGAGAAGGAATTAGTGTGGTCGCCATCACTGCCACCCCTGACAGCTCTGACACAAAGCACATTCCCAAACAGCAGCATGTGTCTCCAGAGGAGATGTGGAGTTTGCAGAGGGAGGAGGCTGTGCGAGTGACAAAGCCCAGCCCAGGGTGATTGAAGATCCCTGGCGATGTTCTTCTCCCCACACCAAAAGGGTCCAGGCTTATGGCAGGGAGCTAAGGCGATGGCTTGTACATGATGTACATGAGCCAGGCTTGGGGACTGATTTGATGATTGTGTCCTTTGGCAGTATAGTTACAACTACCGATGACAGCCGCATCCCCAAACCTTACATCCTTTTAGGGGCCCATCTCCTTTGCACCCTCTGTGCAGTCTGGGGAGAAGCAGGCTGGTTCGGTGGGCGATACAAGTCAGGAGCACAACTTGGGGACTTTCTCTGGCTGCAGTACAGTCTGGAGACTCATCTCCCAACTCCTCAGCTGGGGACACAAAGTTAGACGGTGTGGCTGTCCTGTCCAGTAGCTATCCCTGTGCCCAGCAGTTAAATATATTTTCCTACCATAGGGTCCTTATATTTGCAGGTTTTAAAGGGGGAGCAATGTTTTGAGCCAAAATGCCCAAAGCACAGTATTGCTCCAGGCTGGAAAAGCATATCCTCCATATCCCTATATCCCAGCAAGGCAGAACAAAGCTTGCCCATCCGTAGATCCTGCAGCCCGTGTGCCGAATAAACGTGACCTGGAAACCGGTGAGGATGGCTGTGTGTGTGTCTGCCTGTGTGTGGCCCAGGCTGCAAATTGCAGAGTTGGGGAGGGATGGGTTTACACTGTCCATGATAGTCCTGTGTGTCTGGGGTGGGAGAGGGTGTTCCTGCAAGTGGGAAGGCAGGAAGCCAAGCGTGGGAAAAGGAGGGAAAAGGAGGATGATTGTGAGAAGAGTAGGAGGGAAGGAAAGGGCAGAGACAATAGTTCAACTTAGCAAAGAGGCAGTGATTGAGGGTGCGAGGATTTGGCAAAGTATCTTCCTGAAAACCCTGAAGTTCCACAGGAAGAAGGTAATTTTATGTTTAATTCAATGCTGTGCCCTGACAGAGGGGGGTCTGTCCTGTGCAGGACTCTTGCATCAGTTTTCCTGCCTTGGCCAGAAGCACTGAGGGGTATAAGGAGGGCTCTCCACATTTGCCTCCTTTTTGGCATTTCGCAGTGAAATTCGTGTGTTCTTTGCAAGACTAGGACACACAATCATTTTCTTCTTTCACTCTTCTCCCCACAAGAAACTTGGATTTCTCCTAAGCCTGAAATCAAAGGTCACTGCAATGAAAGACATTTTTCCCAGTGACTTCAGCGTTGCATCTTTCTGGGGTTGTGGAAATTTGTTCCCTTCTTTCCAAGAGTTGGTTTCACATTGTGAGGATTGTGCTGTAGAGATCAAGTACATTCAGTCTTCCATAAAATGGTCATGCAGATGATCTACATGCATTGCATGTTTGAACAGTGTTTACGTTTTGAGGATAGGTCCATTTTTCAGTCACTCTTCTAGCATTTTGCAATTAAAGTGCAAATAGTCATCTGTCAGCGTGTTATGCTGGCAGTTCTGTGATGCTTTGCTGGTTGATCCATTGATTTCACCTCAGGCTTTATCCTTCAGTCGTGCACGAAAAATGTAGTTGTGCAAACTGTATAGAAATTAGAAGAGTTTTTCAGAACTGTTTTTTTGTCAGGGAGTGTAGATCACACTCAAAGTACTGTACCCCTCAGGTGTGGCTTTGTGAATCCGAGGGTCTCTTGATTTACATGAACTTTTTGTTTCCCTCTACTCAAAATGAGAAGAAAAAAAAAATTATCCCACTATTCTATGGCAAAATCCCAGGAGAATTTCCATTATTTGGACTAAGAATGTCCCAGAGCTCTGTCATTGTTCTGGAAGGGCCTGGAGGAGTTTTGCTCCCTTTCCCAGGCCCTTGCTTTGCTTTGCCAACATTGCATCTGGGGGTCATATGTAAGGTTACAAATCAAAGCCGGAAGATTTGCATGCTAATATAAACTACATGCAAGTGTTGGTGCAGAGCAGGAATCCTGAACTTGAGAAGCTGAAAGGGAGGTTGGGTTTTAGCAACGCCTCTATACAGTTGTGAGGCTGACTGCACAGGGAGTTTTTGTCATTTGAGTAAGTAAAGCTATGCACTTACAGTGTGCAATAATCTGCTCTGTGCCTGTACGTGAAACAGGGTCAGCAGTATCATGGTGTACTCTGTCTTCATGTGGCCACAGGCTGTATATGCTCTAAGTACTGTATACGTGCTCCATAGCTGGGAAAACACATCAGTACAACCCTGCTGGTACAATGTAGATGGGCCCTCGTTCTCAGAGCAGAAAGAAAGGTACTTGGAGAAATCTCCCACAGGCACAAATAACTCTGTGCAAAGATGTGTGAGATTTGGTGTTAACTGGAAAACAGTGATTTGCAGATCGTATTTTCTCTCTCTGTGTCTCACCAATCTTGATGGATTTAACACAGTAGCAAGCAGGTTCTTGTTAGTTTTCATTTGTCCAAGCTGTTCTTGTATCCCTGGCCCCAGGGCACTCAATTACAAAAATCTCTTTGACTTAAATGTGAGCAGAGCTCTACTCATCCTATTTTGAACATCCCCTAAGTCAATTCTTCATGCGCCAGAATCAGTTTGGCTGCTTCTCTCTTGAGTTTCTCTGATTTGGCAGCATCCTTCCGATATTTTAGCAATCCCACTTTCACGTGAGGTTTGATTCAGCATCGTGAAGGGAATAAAACTCTTCCCCTTGGCTTCCGTGGGTCTGATAACTCCGTAATGGCAGTCAAAAACAGATGCAAGTTGTACCCATTTGAACCAGGGCTGGATTTAATTCACAGACATTACCCTCATCTGAATGGTGACAGCACCAACTGGACAGCAGAGTGATCTCTGATAGCTGAAGCTAGAAGGATGCGTTGTAAACTAAGGAGGGATTTTAAAGGAACTCATAGCTGGCCTCAACACTTATTAAAATTAATTTCAGTGGAAGTAGGATGAAGCTAGTTTTGATTCAACTTTTAAAATCTGTTCCTGTGGAGAGAATAAGGGCAGGGGAATGAAATTATCTTAATTTTTAAAAATAATTTTTAAAAGTGCCATGTCCCCTTTGCGTCCATCCTTTACCATGCAGCCATGAGAATTGACTGGCTGGAGAGACCTCCACCTCACTTCTGCATCCAGCACTGGCACTGAGGACTTCTACATTGAGCCAGACTCTTCAAGGCTGATGTTTCTTTTCAGAACAACTTCAACTACAAATCAGTTTCTAAAACCAATTGAGTGCAATTGATGCAATTTTTGTATTCAAAATCTTTCAGTGAAACTTACTTGAAGGACTTGAAATTCAAATATGAGAGGGTCTATTTTGTCTGTTGATTGTTGCTTTTCCCAGTTCTCTTTCCATTTTTGGAAGGACCTTCTCTTCTTTCACTAGGACATTCTCATATTTTGGGGTCCTCATGAAACACCAACCACCTGCTGGGGAGCAAGACACAAGCACTGAGTTAAAATAGTTTATAATTCAGGTGAGATCCAGATTTAAGAGGCAATAAGCCGAGAACTCTTTACCTTCAAGCGCAGCTGGATTATTTTCATTTGCTTGCCATAGACAGTCTCTTTCAGGCCCAGGTGAGGCATTTCAGAAGGCCATGAGGGAGCCAGATTTCACAGAGAGCCTGTATGTTCTTATTTCCATTTTACATTTGTCACTCTGCTATTCTAATGCTCTGTAGGCTTGGATGTTGTGTTTTCTAATAGCCTGTCAACTCTTAAATGGCAGAAACTCCAGTCCTGTGGTTATTCTTCACAAATAGTTCCATCGCACATGGAAAGTAAATGCAGGTGGATAGAAACAGATTGGAAACAGAATATGAGTCCACATTGTACTCTGCACAGATGCTCTGCCTCCCTCATGCACATATGTAAATCTAATGGGTGGATATTCTCCCCTTCCCTTGTCTGCTCTTTCCTTGCAGAGAAGCTGCTATTCTGCTTCCTGAAGCTGGGAGGTGGTAGCAGGGAAGCGACCAATCTTTACTAGTCCTGTTTCTTATTCTCTTTCCATGAGCTCCGGTTATTGGATATGTTGGAGATAAGATAGGAGTCTTGACAGGTCTTTGACGCAACCCAGGATATCAGTTAAAAACCAAACAGAGCCCTGCTAATGCAACACAGATATTGCACGTCTGCAAGAATTAGACACATCATATTCTGCTCACACACCCCTAAGAATAAAGTTAAATGAAGTAATCAAACAAGTCCGGCAAGAGGCTCGGAGGTGGTTTGTAACCAAGCTGCAGGGCTCCCAGCTGTTCCAGTTCTGCAGCTCTCTGGTCAAGTTATTGTCACAGATCATGGGTGCGAGTTCCACTTTTTACCTTTTTATGCCTCTCATGGCCATGCAAATGACCATGCAAAGAAATACAGTAGGGATGTTTTTCCCCTTTTGGCTTATTGCTGTGATTGCTTGGCACTTGTTAGCATCTTCTTAGCAGGAAGGTGCTGTGAAGGCCTGAAGTCAGTGCTTAAAAAACTGGCAAATGCCAGAACTTGGGGGGTGAAGATAAGACTAAATAGAAATTTGAACCACAGACTTTGAAACCTCATCAATGTATGAGAAAAATATGGGAGGCTAAGTATTGTCTTACTCAGCCTGCGTGAACACGATGAGCTGGATTTGTCATTCAGACGCAACCCTGTTACTTGTCTGGTCCCTACTCCCGAAGCTGGGAAACCCGCAAAAACATCTAGCCAGGTGCCTCCACACTCGACTGAGCTCCTCTTCCTGTGTTCCCAGGGGCGTCTGCTGGCTGGCTGGAGGCAGTTGTTTGCTATTCTTATTTGTGTTTAATTACCAGGATTTGGCAAAGAGAAATGGATTTCACCCTGGTTAATTCTCCACTAGGAGGAAGGTCTGTGCCCATATAGGATGCAGTAGTGGTGGCGTTTTATAAACTAGGAGGGACCCAGTTTGAGTCTCAGAGTATGGCTGGATTCAGAGCTAGAAATGAGTTTATTTTTCTTGTACACAGAACAGATTTGATGTGATATGGCTGAAAAGAGAAGCAACATTAATCCTCTTGCATTGCTGTTCAGAGCGGAAACAAGATCCACAAAAGAAAACAGTGAGGCAAGGAAAACTCTCCTATCCCTCCCCCCCCCCCCGGCATCCCCCCCCCAATATGTTTACTTAGACTGTAAATTAGCTTGCAAATTGTGATGCAAACTGGAATTGCCGTGTCCTGCTTAAATTGCCTGTGTGATGGCTGCTCACAGGTGGGAACTGGCGAACGCCAGGGCTGTCCAATTTATTCCTTCCAAGCATACTGTAACTCTGCTTTGCTTCCAAAACTTAGGTACGTGCAACATTTGTCCATGAGACTCGTGGGCCGTTTTGGCTTTTTCTCAGTTACATTTCCTCTGTTGGTAATGGAAAGGCGAGCCGGGTAGAGGGATGTCCGTGAAACCACATCTGCTTCATGAGAAAGCCAGACGCCCCGCACCTGCGTGCAGCCTGCATCAGCCCCCATGCTTGGGACTGCTGTAAGACACCCTGCCACAGCAGCAACCGCCCCGCAAGAAGCTCTCCTGTTTCGGGCTGCTTAGGTTTCATGTTTCTTCCAAGCCTCATCTCTGTTTCTCAGCTCACTCTTCAAATTCCTGGGGTGAGAACAGCTCCAGACTGGGGTTGAAAATAGCCCTTCCTTGGCCGTGTCCCAGCTGAGTTGTGGTCCCTCAGAGACCGTCATGCTGAAAGGTGACATCATTGCATGGCACCGCTGGTGGACTCGCCACAGGCTCGGGGCTGAGGGTCTGACTTCATCTCTGCGGGAATTTCCCAGGTCTCGCAGAGCTTTTCAGGGCCTTTTGGATGCTGGTGAGCTGGGCAAGGAGCCCGCGCTTCACTCGCTGGATCCAGAGTCGAATGTGAACTTTCCAAAAGTCTGGATGCGATCCAAGCCAAGGGAAGGCATAGGTGATGTGTGCAAGAGGAGGGGTTGTATTCTCTGTGCTTGTTCCTGGGGCTTTTTACTCACTTTGCTGCCATGCTGGCCCTTGTCTAGGGCAGGAATTAAGGACACTGGGGGCCCTCACTCCTAGGAAATCCTGGCTACTGGTGCCAATGTCTTGTGGGGTGGAAGAAGGTACCTAACATCAACCATGCCGCTTCTGGAAGGCGAGCAGCTTTGCTGCTTTGACCTTGTGGGTACTGAAAGTGCTGTCTTTAGGCTGTTATCATTCCAAATCTGGGTCTGGGCCAGCACTGATTTTTTGCTCGTCAGAATATCCTTGATGTCAAAATGGTTATGCAAACAGTAAGTCAGTGCAGTGCCTGTACTCTGGTAATTTAGGGCACGGGTGCATATTGACTTTGTGGAGGGCTGCTGCAGTTTGAGCTGTTTTAATGTAAACTCCACCAGCAACATGAACCAGCTGAAATTGCCGCAAGCCTTGCGGGAGTTGGGCTGACTTTGTGTGGAAGCGGACCAGGGAGTGTTCACATGCTGAGCTGTGCTGGTGGAAACTTTCCAGCTCACAGGCAGTGATAGCATCTGAATACGAGGGAAGAGGAGTATCTATTCCAACTCAATCATGATTCACTGGAGGACAAACATCCAACACTTTAATACCAGACTTTGAAGAAGCTGACGTTCTCCAGGATAAAAGGGGCTATCGTGATGTTATCTGCATACAAATCACACCATAGCGTTGGTTTTTTGCATTCATAAAACTTTCTTAATAGCTAGTATTTACTGTAATTACTTATTAAAGGTTAACAGCACACTCTCTTATGGGTGCAGGCGTCTTTCTAGTCTCTGCTCTGCAATCTTGTCTTTGCCAATAGCTCATGTATTTGTGGATGTTCTTATCTTGGTCTCATCAGACTGCTCATTTCAGGCATTTATCTTCCACTCCAGCTCATCTGGCTGTAGAAAACAAAACATTAGCCTTTAAAAAGCCAATTGAAAAAGCCAAAATCAGTTACATGAGAATAACCTGAATTCTTTACCTCTGGGTTTTGTGCCAGCTGGAACTGTATATTTTCCATTGAAAACAAGACATTCAATGATAAAGCCATGCACAATGACATTTGAGTGAAGGCTTTTTGTAGTAGGAAGTCGTCTCTCCTCATCGCTTGGTGTAGGCAGTAAAGGGAGAGCAATAACTTCAGTTTGCAATACATTTTCTGCTCTGTGGTGGGTAAAATAGAAGTTTCCCAGAGCTAGAGTTAAACAATAATTAGGAGCTGATAAAATCCCCCTGACGTCCTGCACCTTCTTTCATGCAGCGTGAATATTAAGAGCTGCTTATCAAGCTCAGTTCCTGATTAGTATTCTCCGGTTTGTACAGGCCCACTTCTTGTTTCTCTGAAGAAGCATTTATTTTAAAATACGTAGTAGACCAAAAAAAGACTGGATTTGTGAAATTAAAAATTGAACATTCGTAGTGGCTGGAGCATCCAGTGATTGTGCAGTAAGTTGTTTGTAATTTGTACTTCAATTATTATTTATTCCTAAGGACTTTATTTTTGTTAAGGATTTTTAAGGTGAAGCATTTGCAGCTGCATTTTTACTTCTTTAAGGTCATAAACATGGCAGATACGTAAAGCAGGTCTTTTTACCGCAAGTAATTAATTATTGTAGTAATTTGTAATTTGCAATCATGATTAAAGTTTAATTCTGTGCATGTAGGGACTGTAGGAAGACACTGTACTTACACGGAAGAGTTTGCTCCGAGCCATGTAAGATGCTTTGATTTTTATCTTTTATCAAGAAGCAGCGTGCAGAGGACCTGGGACCCTCCCATGGGCAGGACCAGCTGTGTGCTAGAGCGATGGCTCGCGTGGCTCAGTTTTGGGGAGCTGTCGGATGCCACAGAAAGCCCTCCCTTGGCTCTGCAGGCAGCCGTGAGAGCGTTCAAGCGTGGGACGGCTCTCTGTATTTATCTGATATTTCCTGCTGCCTCCTTGTCCCGTTGCGTTTGCATGACCTCAGGCTCCCCCGGGACTGCTTTTCTCATTCTCCCCTGGGATATCGTTGATCGCTTTCACAGTGACCCATTTTAAGATCTGAGCAAAAAAATGACGAGGTAAGCTGATGTAATGTTTGCTGCCCATGAAAAGGTTATGAGTTTGACTAAGGCAGCAGAAGCTAATAATCACCAAACTCTGATCTCTGAGGGAGAGAAATGTGATATCTAAGGCTTTTGAAACCTCTAGACTTTGCTTTTAAAATCTGGCATTTTACAGATCTTTTTCAAGCAAACGGTTATTCCCTATTATTTTAAATGGCAGCTTTCAAGAAGCAATTTGATTTACGCAAACAAGCAAAGAAAATCAATAACCATTTCAGATTTTGCACCTGCGTCCCACCAAGCAGATTTTGATCCCATTCGTTTCTCGCTTCACAGAGCTCCAGGTTATGATTAAAAGGCTTTTCTTGCTCCTGCTATGATCTTCCCAGGAAATAAAGTCAGCGTATCTGCATGCTGCCCGATTCGTCCCTTGCTGAGCTTGAAGAGACCTAAGGCTCAAAAAGATGTAATTGCTGTTTTAAATGTGCAGCAAAATCCTGGCTTGACTGAAGTCAGTGGGAGCTTCATTCCCGCAGAGCCTGGATTTCAGAGCAGGGGCCGTATCTGCACCGTGCAGTGGGGTCCTGCTCCTACACCCGCTCCCTGCACCAAACACGTTCAACCTCTTGCCCAGAATATCCCTTCCTACCCAGCTCTGCCCCGGCTCATGTGATGGGGGTGTTGTGCCGCTTACTGCACCACTGAACGATGCTGGGTTCTTAAAGCAGGATTAACGCCTGTCCAGACTAGATCTCGATCAAGCAGACTTGCAGGCTGTTAAAAATTTCAAGGACACACAGTTTTGTGGGTTGTGAAAAGTAGTATGTGGAAGCCTGAAGTGCTATGAAATTCAAACAGCCTGGATGTCTGTGGCATATGCATTTTGTTTCTAGCTTCTGGAGAAAAGATGCATAATTAAGGAAAAAATACAATCTTTATTTGCATGTACAATATGTTTCTCCTATCCCTGTCTTGTCCCCTTTGTGAGAACCCGGGGCCAGAATTACAGTATCTGAAGTTGCTTTTGGATCCCAGTCAGCTCCCATCTGTCATGATCTGTTTTTAATCGAATGGGTTTTCCATCTGAAAGTAGCTGTTGGATAGAGAACGAGTAGAAATATTTGTGTTGTGAATTAGCCCAGAGTGAAGCTACAAACTTCCCCCCCCCCCCCCGCCTGCCCCACAACAAACACATGGAAAAATATTCTTCAGTGTAGTGTGGCTGGCCTGAAAATTGGCAACAGCAGCTTCCTTCCCAGGCTCTGACTCCTCTGGCTTGTCTGCGTGGGTAAGGTGTTTAAAGGGGACCTGAAGTCTCCGTGTCTGCAGTCTTACCTCCCCTTCGTGAAGCAGGGCAGTGCTGGTGTCACCCTTGCCTATATGGGTACTGCGGGAGGGAGGTTGTGTGGCTTTGTTCTCCAGGAGAAATATGAGACACAGCAGAGGAATAACCTGCGTTTGCCGAGAGTCATGCTCTCACCCCTGGGCAGTCTTTCCTTTGCCAGCCTCGATGGTCTCTGCTCTGGTGGGAGCAGCAGATAGGTTTGATGTGATAACTGAATCAAATTCAGGCTCTTAGTCCTTACCCTCAGTGCTCTGTGAAAGGCCCCAGATCTCCTTAACAGTCTGTGCTCAGCATGCCCAATTCTCAAATACCATGAAACTGGGCTGCAGGAGACGGGGAGCAAACTGCCTTGGGGACTGAACGTGGTTGTAACAAGCAGAGAGGAAAGTGAGGCTGCAGGACCTCCATGGTTTCCAGGACATCAGATGACACCTCTCTCCTACTGGGAAAGAAGAAGAAGGAGGGAAAAATCCCTTGGTCCTTGGAAAAGCATTGTTAAGACTGTTCTTCAACATCCCTCTAGGGGTGTTCATGCAATACCTTTTATCATTAAAAGCACAGAAGCAATTACCCTGCATCAGCACCTTGGAAGATGGGCTAGTGTCTTGGGGGAGATGGAGAAGAGGGTAATGCTTATCCATCCCCCATTGCTGGAGACAGAGAGCTTCATGTCTGCATCCATGGCAAAAGGGAGAGCTCCTGCTGCAGCACTGGGGCTGAGGGAGGAGGGATGCTTTCCTGTTTCCTCTGCCAGATCCTTATCTCACTCCATTTGTGAAACCTGGAAATTGCTTTAAAGACCCAGGAGCTGGGTCCATGACAGCTAGCTGTCATTTCCATTACATTGGCGTTGCATAGTCACCCTCAGTGGTCACCCTTGATGGCTCCATCCTGTGTTTGCTGAAGTCTTGTTGTATCTGTCATCAGGGCAGCAGGACCAGCATTTGTCCTGAAGGCCAGTGTATGAGAGAGCAGAATCTGGCTCATTTTTTCCTTTTTGTTTAAAATGTTTTGGAGGTACAGGGTCAAAATGAAACATTTGTGTGTGTTATATATATGTATGTGTGTGCACGCGAGCGTGAATAATTTTTTATCACAGCTTCCGGCAAAACAGTGTTTCTGTAAGATGATTGTTTTGGGCATGGACTAAGGCTGGACGAGGGAAATCCTTGGCTTGTTCTGGGCTTGTGTTGCTGTTTCCACTGCTGTAAGAAAACAGTGTCATTCTTACTGACCTGCTTTACATCACCTTTGAATGAGTCTGATAGGTGCCAGAGGTGCTGACTGGTAACATGTGTCTCAGCAAGGGCCACGTGCTGTAGGGTTGAGCTGTTTTTGTGCGTGTATGGATGTACGTAAGCAGCTGTGTTGCACGGCTGTAATCCCACAACCCCCTTGGAGCTGAGCTCCCTTTGAATTTCCTTGTTGAACTAGAGCCACATGTTGCCTGGGAAGGGCTACGGTCGCATCTCCATATACAAGGAAAACCTGGAGCATGGGGTTGGAGATCAGCAGCCCATGAGATGGGCTTTTACTTCAGGAGTGGAATAGCTCTCCTGACTGTGCCTGCAACATGCCTGGGGCCCTCCAAATAGGCAGAGGGCAGGGTGTGCTACCAGGGACCAGAAAATGTGCTGTCACTCAATTAAAGCTTTCATCCTGGGGAGAGCGAAATCAGTGGGAGCTGGTAATGAGGATGGGTGGGAGAACACTGGGTGCTATTCTGAGAGCTCTGCTAAAGGCTGCTATAAGGCAATGGCTTTAATTTAGGCTAGTCCTGCACCCAGGGTTATATTCTTCATTGTGAGCAGGAGTGGCCAGTGAGATGCAGGATTTACCTGTACTGACTGTTCAGCCTTTGGGGAGGTATCCTGTGCTTCAGAGCCCACCTTAACTTGTATTTTCTTTTCCCTGAACAGGTCTATATCATCAATGTAACATGGTCTGACTTGACTTCCCAGATCATCTACCGGAGATACAGCAAGTTCTTTGACCTGCAGGTAAGTCTGTCTTGTCTAACAGAAAATATTATTTCTACTTGCACTTCTAGTCATGTTTCCAGCTGGGTTAATAGTGCTTTAAATAAGGCCTTGTGCTTGTTTGGTCTGTTACATGTCATGATCTTGAAACTTTTCAGACTCTGTCCTTATAGGGTGTAAGATAAGTGGGTGGTACGCTCACAGTGAGTAACTTGCACTGTAAAGATACTTAAAGCTGATATTTTCATGAATGGTTCCTATTGAAGAGGGGATCTAATTTTAAATACTTCAAATGCACTTAGAACAGAAAGAGAGCTACATTTTGGGCCCCCAGAAACTACTTACCCAAATCACTGAAAACAGCAGAGCTTTTGCACACTCCCACAGCAGTTCAGTAATGGAGATGGTAGTGGAAACCTTCCAGACCCTCCTCCTAGCCATCTACCCAGCCAGCCGGTGTCCTGGCTCCTTCTGTTTTGTACAGCTCCCTTGCTGTATTCCGTGCCCGTGTATTTAGATTTCATCGAAAGCTTTCTTGCTGGATAGCTGCTGAATGAAGTCTGAAGCCAGGAAATGGGAAAAGTCTAAAGTCCAAAGTTGCAGTGGGGACATCAGCTACTTAATTTCTGGTACTGCTCCCAGGCACCTGCACGGGTAGGGAGAGCTTTCTGGCTGGTGTCCTATTTAGCAACAATCCAGATACCTTTGTATCATCGTACCTTTGTAGGCAGCAAAACTATAATTGCCTGGGGTGAAAACAAAAGCTGTGGTTTGACAGACCCTGGAACTTTGAGGGAAATGTCGATTTTGGGCTAGAGCTTGTGGTTGGAGCTGGGCTGTGGTTAGAATATCGAGTCCTCACAGCCAGTGTTAAGGATGTACACAGCTGGCTGGGCTGTGTCCTGGGAAATAACATTGAACCTTTTTGCCATGATAATCAGGAAAGAAAGGGTTCCTTCCTTTGGTACCTGATCTGAGATATCTTGAAGAGTCCTAGTTTCATCATTGCTCCCCCTTTATTTGTCATTTCTGGTACTTGGACATCTGAAGCTTGCCTGCAAGCTATATGGTTATGACCTCCTGGCTTTTCTGGTGGAAAATGGGACCATTTCTATGGCCAGGCCTGATTTCTGTGTTTGCTTTTGTTTGGAAGACAAAAGACGGATGTTCTTGAGCTTCCTCTTGTGCCTCTCTCCAGTTCTTACTGGTCTGAAGCACCAGGCCTGCCAGTCCCACTGCTGTGGAGAGTATGTCAGTGGCTTCTCTGTGTTGGATGTACCTGCTAAAGATGCACAGCTCAGTAATCACAAACACTTGTTGTCAGCGTGCGGATTATGGCCAAAACTGTTTCTTTCTCTCTCTTCTTTTTCTTTTTGCCCCAGTTCTGTTTTCATGTATATGTTCTTCTGGGTCTCCTGGCCTTTCCTGGTAGGTTTGAAAAGTTCCCATCAAGCGTGGAGTTATCAATGGGGTTAGTGTGTTGGACAGGAAATGATGTCTCAATCAGGGAGTGAGTCCTGAAAGGTCCCATTGATAAGTGCAATGGGGCCTAGCGCCAGTGGAAAACTCCTGCTTGTACAACGCTTCTCCCCCCACGAGAAAATACGACAAGAAAGTAACAAAATTCCCTTTCTTAACCCTTTTCCCTCCCAGGGATCTCTGTCAGGGCCACTACTGCGTGAGCAGTGACAGCCCTCTGCAACAGCCTCTTTAGCTCTTGCAGTGTGAGGCGCACAGTTACCAAAACAGAGGTCTTCACCTGGGGTTTCCATGGTCTTGTTGTGTCTCTGTAAGCATGTCATTGTGGCGATCTGTGCCTCAGTTTCCCAGCTGTAAGATGGAGTCAAGGCCCTGTGTGCTCAGGCTTGCTATAAGGTGCTTTTAGACTCCCAGAGGTGATTCTTTTTTTTGCTATTATTTTTTTCTGGGCTCTTGATGCTGCCAGAGCATCTCTGAGGTGAGGCAACTGAAGTGGACTTTGGGTCTTGAATTGCAACTTGTATTTATAACTCTAACAAAGCCTGCAAAGGGAGTTGGAAAAGCAAATTAAATTTTAGGGCACTTCGGGAAACCTTTGCATTTTGGGGAACTTGTGGCTTTGTGTGCAGTGATTTTTGCTCAATGGCAAATGCTGTGTTACCACAGCACATGGATAAGCAGGCACGGAAAACTTCATGTAGAAGCTCTGCAGCCCCTTTTCCAGCTGCTTGCAGTTGCTCAGGCTTAATGCTTAGTTAATGGCTCCCTGTACCTGGTGGACCTGCTTCTAGTGTCTCTACCTTCAGGCAACTGCAACAGGGAGATCTTAGCATTTATAGGAAAATCCTCCTGGTGTATTCTAAATCAAGTGTTTGAGGGTTTAGCAGTGGAGGATTCCCCATGTTTGCTGTCTAACCATGACTGGCCTGTAATGGGGCTCTAGACTGCGCTGCATCTTGCCTTGCAGACGGTGATTCCTAGTCACATTGAGATTTCCGGAACGGAGGAGTGATGTTTCCAATGGAAAGCCCAGAGCAGAGCCTTTCATGATGAAAGTTGGAGAGCAATATGGGGGTGCCAGCTCACGTTCCCCAAACCCTTGAGGGGCTTAACCTGGCTCTTGGTCATCGACCATGTGGCAGGTGTTGGGGGTGCCATCTGCTTGTTGAGGAAAAAGGTAGTCTCCTTAGATCCCCCTCACTTTGCTCCAGGTAAGGAGATGACCTGTGATTTCCAGATTTTTGGTGGAATCTTGAACTTCTGACCTAGCACTGGTTGGACCTGGGTTTTGCAACCCGATACCACGCACGGTAATGTGGCCTTAGCGTAATCAATCTACTTTGGTAATGTTCCTTCTTATCCCCATGCGGCCCTTCCAGCAGAAAATCAAGTAAATGCTCAGTGAGTAAAGCGCAGCTGATTTGCGGGCGCCACTCATGTCCAAACCAGCTGGAGTCTGCAGGTCTCTGCCAGCTCCACTCATCCCACTGTGTCCATGACAGAGCTGCACTTCAGGGCTTCCTAAGCCTGCACGTCTTGTTTGCTCTTGACTGGAAGTGGAGGAACAAGGGCTGACTTGTAATGACTTAATCAGGGCTGCAATGCTTGGTGTTGACAGTGACACTGGATAGGACCCATGGGGAAACCCTGGGGGCTGCCCACGGCCAAGGAGGGAGGAATACAGATAATTAATTTCACTACTGCAATTTCATGTTTCTTTAAAATGAGAGAGCCCACCGTTCCCCGAACGTCTGTCTCTGTGGGAAGTGGCTCAGTGTTTTTGAGAGCCCCTGCATTGCTAGATACTGGGCTTTTTGAAACACGTCCTAGCAAATCCTCCTAGGCACCGCAGGCAGTAAAAGGCTGTTCTGTCCCAAGGATTCAAATCCCAAAAGTGTTTGGTTGTACTATTTCAGCAGTGCATATGCTTGAATTGGGAGTCACATTGTTTTCAAAATGAGTAATAGGGCAGCGAGACTGGACATACCATGGGATTTTGAAGCTGGATTTTGCCTCATGAAGGTGTAAGAAGTACAGTGAACAGAACCCAATGCCACAAGCCAAGTGTCAGCCTTGTGCTGCTTCAGTGAGGGCTAGAGATCTATAAATACGGGCTTAAATTAAATCCAGGCATTGCCGCATCATTTAATTGTGCAACCAAGTCACATCTGCTGCTGAGCGTGGGTCAAATGATGGCAGCAGAATATGTGTGGGTGCCAACGTTTCAGTAAATAGGGTTGAAAGTATTGAATTAACACTGCATAGATGAAAGCATTACTATAAATTGCTTGTCAAGTCCAGTTATCTGTTGTCTTTCACCCTGGGAAGGCATTTGCACCTGAGCACCATGTGGGGTCAAAGCAACCTCCTAATGTAATATTTTAAGCGCTGCTTTCTCATGCACTCTGCACCTGGGTGCTTGGCTCTTGCCTGAAATGCAGAACAGGGGAGCTTGAGGTGCCCATTGCTGGGAGAGATGGTGATGGGAGCATCGCCTGTAGCTAGTGCTGACCCTCACAGCAGGCTGGTGGCTTATTCAGGCACATTCCCTGGATGCCATCCGAGGTCTCCCACCATTACTGATGGATTTGCTGGTGGTGGTAGCAGAATCCTCTCCTGAGTTGGTAGTCCAAGTTGGCCATGCTCCTGTTGTCCCCAAAGACGCTGAGAAAGGACACGGTTTTATTGGGATAGCAGGGATAACTCCTGGCATTTCCACTGTGCAGCAAAAGACATCTACAGATGTAAGGCTCATGTTTTTCTTGCCAGAAAGTGCTTTTGGAGGCTGTTAGCAGGATGGGGATTTGCTGTTGAGCATGTGCATAAATAATTACCCAAAGCATAAGGTGGAGAAGTGTGGGGATGCAGCCAGCTCACCCTCCCAGTCACCATGCTGGCCTGGGAAGCAACAACAGTGTTTGCAGCTGGTGAGTATGAAGGGTGGTTCTTACCCCACTCCCCACTTCAGCCTGCTGGTTGCTCGGTACCACTTTGGACTTTTTATAGATATTATGACCCCAGTTGGGTGCTGCCCCTTGTTGCCAAGAAATCCTCTCTCCAGCAAAGCGAGCAGGGAAAATGTGACCACGCTTCAGTGCTGGTGCCATGCTTGAATCGCCAGCGGCTCATCTGCATTTTATCCAGCAACTCCAAACGTTCTGGTCTGATTTCATGCCTGTCTTACTCAGTGCCTGGAGTCAGAGTATGAACAGGACCAGAGCCTCGGCAGAGGGACCAAACCCTACGTTCAGATACCAGCCTCTCCATTGCTCCCATGGGGACGGCTGGGTCTCCGTGTGCGAAAGGTCCTTTCCCACAATAGCGAAATGCAGCTTTCTCCACGGCAAAACACAGCAGCTGGCTTTAGCAGCGTTCCATAATCCCACGTTGTGTTTCTGGCTGCGTGAGAGGCAAACGACGTCCTCGCCGGAGCCACAGCAGGAATGTTAGGTAGGCAGATCGCCGTCTCTCTGCACAATGACCCATACAGACGTTTTGGCTGCAAGGAGACATCTGAAATGTCACAATTTTGAAAAGGCAAATAAACAAGGCTCTGTTCAAGCATTTGCTTTGTGTATCAGTTAGCAAAAAATTATCTGGCTGATGCGGTCTGCTGATCTAAGCAGGTTTTCTTCAAAGTGGCGCAGAAAGAGGAACTCACTAGCAGCCAATTAGAACATTAAAAAAATAAAGAATATCAAGAATTTTATTAGGGAGCGGAAAGAGATCTAAGTTGTTTCTAGGCTGACGATAAAACATCAAGAGCTTCATTTGTTATTGCTAGGGTCATCCTGATTGTTTATAGTGCTATAATGGAGTAACTGAGTATTGAAGAGGACATTAAACAAAAATGGTGCTATAAAAAACAGTAACTGCAGTCTGTATCCCTGCTCTTCTTACTTAGACTGGAGTTCATCTGAACGCTGCTCCTATTGATAGTTCTTCCATTACGTGCTCTTATGTACAAACATCCCTTTCTCTGTTACCCAAGCTGTATCAAATATTGTAACATCCACTCTCATTTCCAATTAGGTGGTTGTAACTGTGCCACATGCCTGAGCACCCTGCATTTCACCAGGTTACTATGGTTCGAAACAGGACCTGGTGGCTTCGGGGTGCAGGCTTTCTGGGGCAGAGCAAAGGGGGAATTGGTGCGGGGTGCTTGCAGTGTAGGTACCTCATGGGACTCTGATGGAATTGTGTATATTCACTCCATTAGTTAATTTGGGTTAATTGCCCAGGTGGGGACCCACAGTCCCTAAATCTAGTGGTCCAATGCAGTACTGACTGTTTTTGTAGGACCTACAATATTTCATGTTGTAAGGTTCATGCTTTTAGCTCTGCAGGAGCGGTGAATGGACAAGCTCAAGCATGTGCTAAATTGGTGGTGAAGAGTATAGGTAAGAATGCAATGGGCCAAACGTACTCCTGCATTTGCAAATGCTAACTCCTAACCTTCAACCCACCAGGCCTTTTTAGCAGGATGAGTAGAGTCACCACCTGGTCTCCTCAACCATCCACAGCAGCAGGGTCACTCTGCAAGGAGTGATGCTCTCTTCCATAGATGCCACCCCGCGCGTAGCTCCTGGCACTGTGGGAAGGGAAAGAAGGGCTGTTGATGTGGTTCCGTGCGTGATGCAGCTTGCCCCTCTCGCAGCGTGGGAGGTTTGCCTTAAAAAGATTCCCAGCCTCTGACGACTCGGGGAGTGTTTCTGTTGGGCGACGTGTGCGCGTCTGAAGGTGCATACGGAAACAGGCAGGAAAGCTGGAGGAGAAGGTGGGGTCGAATAGGGCAGGGGAGGAGGTGGGGAGGAACAGCATGGCAGAGGGTGGTTGCATCAAGCTGTGGTGCAAGTGCACAGTGAAACATAAGGCAAAGGGAGAGAAAGGGAAGATGTTACTTACTGGTGTTGCTCCCGCTGGGCTGCGTTCACAGCAGGGGATCTGGGCTCTGCAGTCAAAGCACGTGCTTCCCTCTTCTCTGGGCTGTGCTGGCCTTGGCCAGGATGGTCTGGGTTGCAAGGATCACATTTCTCCTGGTCCCGTTCCCTCAGTGTGGGATGCTGGGCCTCAGCATCCTGGCCCTGCTGTAGCCATTGAGAGCTGCTCTGAAATTCTCGTCCAGACCAGTGGCCTGGCTCCATACCTGACTTGCGAGGTTCAGACCCAGGGCTTGGCTTCAGGGCCATCCCTGATAGTCACGGGGCTGTGGGGATGGAGTTACTCCAGCAGCTGGTTTGAAAACAGCTTCCTTAAGAGCAGGACTGAAACTGAAACAAGCCTGGGAAAATTCAGAGGAAATCTGAACGTGGCTCTGTCAACATGTCCGTTCCCAAAGGTCAGTGTCGGCTCCTTGGGGAGAAATGGCATGTCCTTTCTTCCGAGTAAACATGGGCCAGTTGTCTGCTGCCACTGTCCTGGACAGTGTGTGGAGAGGCCGGCAGCGGCAAGGTTTGCAGGTGATGCAGAAAACCAGATTTCCAGGAAGAGCCCTGAGCTGGCTGTGGGCTCTGACTGTGCCTCCCATGTTTCTGCAGCTCTGCTGCAGCTCCCGGTGCAGCCACGCTTGCAAGACTTGGCTCTTAGTAGCAGAGACCCCCCCGATGCCTGCCCTCAGAAAAATAGCCCAGCGGCAAGCTTGCCAGTAACAGGGCTTGCTGGGGGAATTGAGATGCCCCTGGAAAAAAATTAATAGCGAATATGGTTATTGAGCTGGGAATGGTTGTCTCAGCTGATTTAAAGGCTATTTAAACACCATTTGTCCTTCTAGCCCTCAGTCAGTGCCTTAGGATACTAGCTGGCTTGGGGCAGTACCTTTGTCTTCAATGAATAAATGGAATTGTTTATAATTCTTATTTCCATCATTATTTAAATGTTTGCTTAGCAAAACAATCTGTTCAGCTTCCAGTATTTGTTTCTAAGAGACTTTACACGTCAGACAAAGATGAGGGCCATGATGGGGAAATGGCAAAATGCCTGCCAAGCTACAACAGAGGCCAGATTCAGTGAGCACGGCAAGTAACCTGCAGATGAGAAAGTGACCCAGCCTACGGGAACTCTTCTCTTCGTACTTCTGCACTTGGGTGCTGTTGAGGCATAAAGCTGACACCTGAATATTGCCCGTATGCTGCAGCATGGGAATCTTCTGCATGGTGGCTATGGGGCGATATTTGCTGCTCAGTGCCAATTTAATATACTCCCCTGCCTGCCCCATGTGCAGGTCTGGCCAAGACATGGGTGAGCTTAGAAAGTGAGGTGGTGGCTTAGCCAGGTCCTCAGGGTGTGACGGCAGCAAAGCAAGAACAGAGGTGATACCCATGCTACCCTGTCTTGGTGGTCTGAGGATTCAAATAGAGATGCCCCTCTGTAATGATAGGGAATGGATTTTGCTATTAAAGGATTAAGGTTTTTATTTTCTCTGGGGACTGCCGAGGGTCAGAGGTGAGTCTCCCAACGGTGCCATCGCACCTCTCACTGTGCACAAAACGTTTTGCAGTACCAGGAACACCCACAGGAGCCTTACATGCTCTGGACAAGGTGGCAGTGAGGTTGTGGGTCTCTGATTGGGTGGTTGTCCTGACCCCACTGTGGGTGAGAATCTCTGGAAGCTGCATCTCTAAGGGTTGTGTCCTCCTCCATTCCCTTGCTGCACAAGACCAGGGTCCTCGACCCCACCATGGCATCAGTGACTGTGATGGATGCTGTTTGGGGTCATTGCACCACACTGGCAGTGTTCCATATAACGCTGATACTCTCCTGGATGTCAACAAGTCCTTATTTCCCCGGTGTTCATGTCCTGTGTGTGGAATCAATAGTATCGAAACATTTCGTCACACCATCAAGAAGCTTTTGCCTTATCTGACCCAGATTAAATGCTAATTCACTTCTAAGGTCTTACAGGAGCATGACATAGAGTGGCAGGCTGCTCTGAAGATGAGTTTTTCCCTCCATCCTTGTGATCTCCTCATGCGCTGTGACAATCTGAGCTGCTCCAGAGGGGCTGGGCAATCAGTGATCTGCTCTGATTGCTGAAGGGAATTCAATGTCACTGCTGATTTCCTGCCTTTTGCAGCTCTGAGCAGAAGTTCAACACTGACAGATCTTTGTGAGCATTCTAGCTTTTCTTTAGGCAGGCTCCTGATCCTAGAAGTAAAACAATGTTTAATTAAGCTACAAGCTCTATATGTAGTTAGACAGATGAGTAGGTTTTTATTTTTTTAGAAAGATTGGGAGCGTCACAAAGAGGTAGTTGACTTCTTTACGGTGTCCTTTTAACTATACGTGGTGTCCTACTGCTGTTCCTCCACCTTCTTAGAGAGCAGCTTCCATCATCATTCTAGGGGAGTGTGCCTGTGGATGCACACAGACATATCCCTGATCCCTGCTGGAATAAATCAGAACTGCTCAACTGTGTGCTTTGGGCCGGCAGATAGATTTTGTCTGTCAAGAGAAGAGCCTGCACCCCTGGGGCCAAGGGGATCGTGGGTTTTTGGTCTGCTGCTTCCCCGAAGTGCCGTGCAGCTGCAGAGTGCAGCACCTGGATGGTGCGTGATCCGAGGTGGGCAATGCTTTGGAAACTGCTGCCTCTGACGATGCTCAGGTTTGGGTTTTGCTCTACATGATTTCACGAGGCCTGGATCCCATATTGAGTGCCCTGTTAATCTCATCAACCAGTGAAGAATGTGAAGTCCATCTCTGAGGTGCGTGATCATGCTGGGACGGTGATGACTGCCAGCTCCGCTTCATGGAGGAAGGCCCCGGGGGGTTAGGAGGGGAGTGTGGAGTTACAAAGTGGCTCCAATTTCAGGTGGAGAGTGAGAGCTCATAAAGCAGAGTTCCCCCCCGGAGACCCGATCTCCGAAAGAGCGGCTATGGGAAGCGTCCTGGTTAGGAGCCCCCAGCAAGCGCTCTGAGCCCGGGCAGCTGGACCTGAGCTTCCCCTGGCTACAGAGTTAGAGGTACAGTCAGGGAAATCTTAGAAGTTAAGTGAGTGACAGAGCTCAGCAGTGATGAACGCTCACTGCTTATTAAGAGCCCAGTGGGGTGGGTTTTTTAGGGGGTGTGTGGACTTTGAGTATGAGAGAGAAGCCTGCACTGAAGGCTCTTGACCTAAAGCTGTGTAAGCTTTGGGAAAGATTTGGGGAGGTTCAGCTGTGATGCCAGTTTCTGGTTCACCTTCTCTCTCCAGTTCGGATCTGACAGCTGTGAAGGAATGCCATATTAGCAGATGCTCACATATTCATGGGATAGTATTTTAAGAACAGGACAAAGACTGGAAAAGTTTCTGTAGATATTATTTGGAACCTATAAACAAATTGCTTTACCTGCTTTTTGCATGCATGCATTTTTTATGAATTATCTAGAAAGAGTTTAACTCAAGCAGGTTTGTCCAACCCAAGAATCTCAAGGGAGTGCTGCAGAACTGTAGGCAGATTTCCCAGCGGATTAATTCATATTGTCTGGAGTGGGAACCTGATTTACAAAGGATTAAAGCCACACTGCTGAGGAACAGGAAGGTTAGCTTATATCGTACTGTCAGATACTCTGCATCCACTATTTGAACTACACAACCTTGTTACCTGCAAAGATCCTTCAAGGAATACCTGAAGAGTATCAAACTCCACTTATGGGTCTGTAGCAAGCACAGAAAGCAGTGAAATTAGTTAAAAGGGTTATTTTATGGGAATTATTCCCTTGCTTTCTAGAGGTTTGGTTTGCGTAATTTGTTCTTGTTATCAGTACCTACCTCCCATGCCTATTGCTGACCCGGAGGCTGTGAGGATGGTGGGGACCCTGCAATGTGGGAAGGGCTCTCCTGGATACAGCCACAGAGAGGAAAGGCAGTAAGTTCTCCCAAATGAACTGAGTTGACTTACATCAGCTGAGGAGGATTCAGATCTATTTCATAGCTGTTGGTTGCTTTTCATGTTAAAAATCCAATGCATCAGGATGCGTGAGTCCCTGCAATGTTGTGGTGCTAATGGAAAGCACACGTTTATAAAAACATGCCTGCAATTGCCAAAAATTCTGAACCATGATGGAAAATTTTGGTATTGGGCCCATGCCTCCTGATTTTGTCCCTGGAAGGCATGTTGTACAAGGGATTATGCAGAATCATGGTAAAACTGGGCTGAAAGTCTTTCTTCAGCAGAGCATTTCAAGGCTCAATGTGTACCTCCCGCATTATCCTACCTCCATCTCCATTATTCTGGTGTTGGAAGGTCTTGTCATAGCCCATTAGGTCTCCACAGCAG
This sequence comes from Mycteria americana, assembly GCF_035582795.1. Lineage (NCBI taxonomy): Eukaryota > Metazoa > Chordata > Aves > Ciconiiformes > Ciconiidae > Mycteria > Mycteria americana. Next base: position 14,701,538 of record NC_134370.1, read on the forward strand.
GATTTAAAGCTCAACCTTGGGAGGAGCCCACTTGTTTGTTAACCTTGTTCCAGGTTTTGTTTGCTGGAACAATAAAACACAGGAGAGCAGTTTGGCTGTGGGACTGGCCCTAGCCATAGCTACGGCTCTGGGGCTGCTCTCACACGGGCAGTGAATTCTCCAAGTGCAGCTTTATTAGTGTATTTCCTCTTTTACCACAGATCAAGATCAGCCTTTTTATTTTTTTTTCTGGAATCTCTGTGTGAAAATTAAATTCCTCGGCAGGATTTTTCCGTGGCCTTTCTTCCCTGAAGTACCCAAGCCCAAAAAGTTCAGGCATGACAGTTCCACCCCCTCCACCACTTCGTTGCTCTCCCCTAATCGTACTCAGCTTTCAATTATTTATACAGCCGGAAAATCGTGCGGAGTTCACACCCCCAGCCCTGAAACACAATTCCGCTTTTGTGCGGGGAATACAATCCTTCACTTTCATTAAGTGTGCGGAGACCGAGATGAGAAGTGCCTGTTGTGTTCGCATCCCTTGGCTCGCGATGAGAGGAGCTGGTTGTTTTCGCAAACGTCCTAAATAGCCCTGCAAGGGTTATGGGGAGTTTATTTACATTATTGCATTTAAGTGCAAATAGAAAATTGCCCAGCCATAATGGAAAGGTTATGCAGGGCTCTGTCAGGGCTCTTTTCCCTGCCACCTCACCCCTCCCGGCTTTCTGCTCTTACAGGCTCAGATGTGGGAAGGCTGTGTCTGGAAGGAGCTGCAGCTCTTGGTCCTGTTACGCCAGGGTTTGCTTACCGGACAAACAAAGGCATCAACTGGCGTCTCTTCCACTGTGGGCTGCGTGTAGCCCTGCCTGCCATAGGAAAGGCTCTTGATCAGGCTCGCCCCAGCCTGATTTATGAGCGTTGGCTGCTATTTGCTTCTTCCCCTTAGCACCTGAATAACTGACCTTTTCTGCAGAAGCAGCGTACGGAGCGCGAAGTTGGGAGTATGTTTTCTGCCTTATTCCCTTCCTGCTTACGTAGAGTTGAGGCATGCTTCTCCTTTTCTGCAGCCAGAGCAGTTTCATGTCTCATGCAAATGCAAGTATTCCCACTGCAGAGCCGTCTTTTGCAATTTCCTCTTTCCCTCCTTCAGGGGAAGCATCGATGAGTCTCCAGTGGAGCGATCAGGGCAGCAAAACCCACAGAGAAGCCACGCTGCTGAGCAAATGGTGGCGAAGTCATGCAGAAAGCAAGAGTCTTCCTGCTGTGGGGCTACAGCTTTGTGCACCCTCCATCCTGGGTGCCCCGTTTGAACAACACCCAGCCAAGCTGGGGGCTTTGCTCTCGCCTTTTGCTTTCCATTTAAAAGGAGACGTCTGGTCTACAGGATCTGTGCAGGAAAGGAAGGACTTGAACTCTTACAGCATGTCAGATCCTTTGGCACTGCTCATCGTTTTCCGAAGCTACCCCATTTAACTGTTGGATTAGCATTTGCTCTTCCCTGCCCGTGCCCAGGAGAAGCACGACAGGGTTGACGGTATGTGTGTGAGAGGAGGTGTCCTGGAAGCATGCTGTGGGTGTGTTTCTGACCCACAGCATTCCCAGGTCCAAACCCTGAGAGCTTAATTCTGGGTAGGATCCGCAGGTATGTAGCAGCGGGTCACGCTGACCAGGCCTGCAGTTGCAGCAGTCCCTAATGGTGCAAGCGGGTCCTTGCACATGGGACTCGGTCAAGTGCAGCTGGAACCCTGTGAGGGTGCAAAGCCAGCAGAGCAGAGCGGGGAGCTGCAGTCCAGTCAGGAGGTCCATGCTTTGGAGCGGAGAGAGTTGCTGAAAAATTCTTGTTTGGCAGAAGCTGTGAACAAGCCTGCAAAGGACTAAGCAGAGACTCAGAAAAGCATTCCTGTGTGTTTAAGACAATTTCTGTAAACCTGCAGTGCAAGCAGGGCTCTGTACCAAAGCCGATTGTGAAGCATCAGTGTTGATGCAGAGATGTCTCTAATTCACCAGGTGCAGTCAAGGGCAGATCCTAATTGATCTAGCTGTGTCTTTGCAAACTGAGTTAACATCAGAGCTGTGCGCCTGGGTCTTGATGCTTTTTTTTTTTTAAGGGTGTGTTAAGAAAACCAGTGGGACTTGCTGAGCTGCTACCTTCAGCCAGGTGTTTTGGGAGAGGTGAAGGACAAACCACAAAAACACCATGTGAGGGAGAGAGAGGAAAATGCCAAATGGGAAGGAATTAGAAAGCAAAGCAGAAAAGGACTGAGTAAAATGATAACAGGCAAAAAGTTCTTTCGAAGGACTAAGGTGAGTTTAATGATCAAAGTTTTGTCTTACAGGGAGTGTATCCTATCCACCTGGAGCAAAAATTATTTCACAGGCTTTTCTTTTTATCTGGCTAACCTCTGGCTTTTGACAGCCCAGTGAGTTGTGACATTTTGGCCTCTCTGTGGTCTGGGGAGCTTTGAAAGTCTTATGAGGAGCGGCTGAGGGACCTGGGGTTGTTTAGCCTGGAGAAGCAGAGGCTGAGGGGAGACCTTATGGCTCTCTACAACTACCTGAAAGGAGGTTGTAGAGAGGTGGGGTCGGTCTCTTCTCCCAGGTAACAAGTGATAGGACAAGAGGAAATGGCCGCAAGTTGTGCCATGGCAGGTTTAGGTGGAATATTAGAAAAAATTTTTTCTCCAAAAGGGTTGTCAAGCACTGGAACAGGCTGCCCAGGGAAGTGGTTGAGTCACCATCCCTGGAGGTATTTAAAAGACATGTGGATGTGGTGCTTAGGGACATGGTTTACAGGTGGACTTGGCAGTGCTAGGTTAACGGTTGGACTTGATGATCTTAAAGGTCTTTTCCAACCTAAATGATTCTATGATTCTGTGAATCGAAGTCGAGGCTTGTCCTGGTCACTGCAGTGATGTGTTGCTGCTGCCTGAGTAAAACTGATGTGTGTGTCTTCCTGATGAGGAAACTATGTTGTGGAATGGCACATGGCGAACCCCCGTGTCCCTGTAACAAGTCCAGGTTGTCTTGTAGGTTTTGGTGCGTCGGTGGCTGTTAGCGCAGCTTTGCAAAAACCTGTGTAGTTGTCTGTGACGCTCATTGTGTTACCATGCTAAGGGTTAGAGGGTGCCGGTCTCTGACACATCTCACTTGCACATGAGGGTAGGATTTAGCATTTGGTGTTTCAGGAGGTGGCAGAGATTCAGTTGCTGTTGGGATCTGGCTGTAAGGTAGATGGAGCAGTAAAGGGTGGTGTGCTCCACGAAGGTGGTCCCTGGCTACCCTTGCACAAAGGGAAAAGTTTACAAAAAGGATTTCCAAGGTGGTGAGAAGCCCTGCAAAGTTTTGGGGCTGTTGTGGGTGTGGGACAGCCCTGGATTATACAGCTGAGCAGGGGTGTGCTGTGGGCTGCAGGAGCCCTAGGGCTGTAGTTTCCTGCCTGATGCTGTTAAGAAACCTCATGTCAAATCCTGTTCCACTCTTAGGTCAAAATATATTTCACCGCCTTAGTGTGGGGATGTTTTTTGTGTAATAAGGAGCCGGGAGTCTGCGGTGTGGAACGAGGAGCAGGGAACTGCTGGTGTGGCAGGGAGGTTATCTGGAAATACCCACCCATAAAATGGGGGCTATAATCAGCCCTCCTGGAGAAAGTTTATTCATTAATGTTTGTAAAAGACTTTGAAGTCTTCAGCTGGGAGTCTTTTTAACAGAGCCAAATGTTAGTTGTATTACAGTAGCTAAGCCAGACCTTAATGACCACATTCCCTCTCCTTCCCCCGAGTCCCCAGCCATTTCTGACAGGGTTTGGTGAAGATGTGAAATGTCAGCAGAGTGACCAAATAGAAATGGACTGCTCAGCAGAAATATAAATGGTGCTTTTCTTTCTTGGGATTATGTCCTGGTCCCGTGGACTTTTGCTACCAGGCGTGGAATTTGTAGAAGGGATGAGGAGTTTATTTCCAGGCTTGTATCATGTTATCCCAGTCTGTAACTGGTTTAGTGTCCCCTTGTGTTAGTACTCACTGGTGCCCTTTGGCAGATTAGAGTCATTCCAGCTCTACTTGATGGGAAGTCACCATTGCAAGGCTGGCATGATGGGATGGGAGGGAGCCGTGGCTGTCGATGGGGCGCACGGGGAGCAGGGGAAAGACTTCGCTGGGGTGAAACAAGGAGGCCCCAGAGCAGGATGCAGGGGAGAGCTGATTTGATGGGGCACTCAGCCCTGGCTGCCCTTAAGTGCCCCTTGCTCCATGCCTATCCGTTTCCTACAGCATTGCCTATCCCCTATCCATAACAGAATAGCATTTGCCTTTTGATTTGCTTGATTTCTGGTGTCAGGAGGTGAGACTTGGTGATGGCGTCGGTGGCAGCAAAGGGCCGTTTTCTTTCATATGAAGGGAATGGGGCAGGTTCAGTCCATGCTGAACAGTGCCTGTGGATGGGATTGCAGCACGGAGGTGAGCAGGTAACCAGGTGCACCAGGAGTCGCGGTGTGAGAACACGTCCCAAAGCATGAGCTGCTGTACAAAACTGGTGGCTGGGCTTGCACCCATTTGCTCTGGGTGGCAACTAGGAGCATCTTGTCAGCATGGCCTGATGTGTCACGTGTTCGGACATTGCCAATAACCTTCCCAGCCAGCTCCGACACCCCGGCTCGTTGTGCATCCATTCCCTGGCCTCGCCTAGGGTTAGGCTGGGGTAGCTCCCACCTCGGGGACTGCGTTGCAAATCATTGCCGTTGAAGATCTGAGTTGCCCACACATGCCTTGGTGTGGGGGAGGCTGCTGTGCGTTGGGATGATGGGCCTCAACTGGGTGAGAAAGCAGATGTCTCCAGCCTAGAGGCAGAGCATGCTGTGTTGCATGCACCCAGTACCGAGGATGCCGGGAAGGTGGCTTGACAAAACAGAGAGGACTCAGCATCTTCCCCAGAAACCTGACGTTTCTAGTGACCCATCCTTCGAAAGCACCCTCTGATCATGAAGCTCACAGCCAAAGACTGACCCAGCCCTCGCCTCTAATCTCATCTTTCCTCTTTCAGTCCGGTCCCTGGAAAGATGCAGCTCTCCAAGAAGACATTCCAGGGGGGTTTAATCACTGTGCTCACTGCAGCCCTGCTGCGCTTGTGGTCTAAGCACCTGCTGTTTCATTTAATTAGCAACAAATGGGAGGCGTGGGTTGGGGGAAAGAGAGAGCAGCACCCTGGTGAAGTATTTGCTGCGATGTGATGTATTTTATTTTGGGTTCGGAATGGAGGCCATGAGGAACATTTTCCAGAGGGCTCCATAAACCACCTCCGTTCACAGGGTGATTATTTGAGGAGGGAGGGGGGTGTGGATTTAAATCGGTGCCGCTAATTTCTGCAAACAACCACATTATTTTTAATTCATACTCCAGACTCCCTCCACCCATGGCTTGATGTTAGGAGCTGTGAATTTCCACATCATAACAAAGTCCCTCTATAAAAGAGAGCCCTTTAAATATATATTTAAAAATTGATTTCAGATACGTCAGGCTCTCAAGTAAATCAGTCTTCAGAATGGAAAACTAAGTCTTTCCTTCCCTCGTGGTGACCTGTTAATTTATTTGTATTTCAGTAGCACATACCAGCTCTGAGCAGAGGTAGGTCTCTCTGGCGTTAGGGGCTGGAAAATGCATGAGAAGCCACAAGCCCTGATGAATATAAGTCGAAAGAAATAATCCCTTTGTTCGCCATGATTAGTTAAGCTTGGGAGCTCTCTGTTGAGATAAAAGCATTACATTGCTAGCAGCGTTTTACCGATGCAGGGAAGGGAGATGGAAACAACTTCAGGATCAAGTCACTTGTGCTGGACACTGGCTGTGCCCCTGCCTTGGGAGATCAGCAGCCAGAGCTTTGTGCAGGGAAGGTTACAGTGGCAGTTTCCACGTGCTCCAGGCCACCAGCACTGGGGGCTGTTTGTCTCCATGGGGGTGGCAAGTTTAGCAGCCATCTCTCATACTTCTACATCTGGTGCAAACTAATTAATAGTCTAAAGACACATAAGGTATATTGGCCTTCTGTCTTATTTTCTTAGGATGATTAAAACCCCACAAGTGCTGCAAGGAAGAACACTGTATTTTTCTTTTTGCTCTGCCCTGACTAAAGCAGAAAACCTGGGTTTTAGAGGTTTGGGCTTTGGATTCCCCATTCTACAAGAGCTTTCATTTCCCATGGATTTTGAGAGGATAAATTCATTTGTGGCTATCAGGTGCCCAGATGCAGCAGTGACTGGGGTCATGATGAAAACTCAGACTGATCATTTTGTTCTCATGCGGAGTTTTAAATCCAGTCTTAGGTATTGGGTTCTGGTCCAAGGACAGTAAAAGTTCACAGAAAATTCTTATCTTGTGAGATTGTCATCATCCTGAACACTAGAATATGGAAATTCTTGCTGTATGTCCATCCTACAGGCCTTCAATATTAGAATAGAATAGACTATTTCAGTTGGAAGGGACCTACAGTGATCATCTAGTCCAGCTGCCTGACCACTTCAGGGCTGACCAAAAGTTAAAGCATGTTATTAAGGGCATTGTCCGAATGCCTCTTAAACACTGACAGGCATGGGGCTTTGACCACCTCTCTAGGAATCCTCTTCCTGTGTTTGACCACCCTCTTGGTAAAGAATATAAGCCAGTTTGTAGTTACTCATTGCCTACACAGTCCTTGTGTGCTCACTGCTGTCAGTGGCACCGTAATAGCTCCCGGAGACTTCCCAGTTCCAAAGGCAAACATAAGAGAGGTTTCTGTGGGAAGGTTCCGAAGGAATGGTTCTACCTGAAAAACTAGTGGCATCATGGAAAAAAGAATCGCCTTTGCATGAAGTGCCCCAGCATGGAAAAGTGGTCCTTCTGCAACCTAGAAATCATTGATTTTGCAGAAATCAGCTCTTTCTCTTGCTTTTCTGAGTATTTTCATTGTTTTTTCATCTGCAGGCACACAGGGCACCCGCACATCTCCTGGACCTGGCAGACTCCTGCGAGTCAGCATTATGCTGAGAATCAACCCCATAACCCCCCAGCAGTATCTGTTCCTCCTCTTAGTTTTTCCTTCTTTCTCCATATTCCTATCTGTTGTTAGAAATAGGTTCTTTCTGTGTGGATCGAATCTGGAAGCAATACCTTGAGGGACACATTCAGACTCAGGATATAAAGTTTGGAGTTCTTTTTGTGGAAAAAGAACTTAGACATTTGAAAGATGCTTTTAAGTAGATGAGATACTATTACAGTGTCAGCCCAATCTGTCAGTGGAAGCATTGATGTTTGAATCATATTCTTCTGCTCGGTTTTAACAGAAAGGCAAGTGAAGCTGTCTGGTGGTTTGCCTTGTTGCATGCCTCAGTATGGCTAAGAAGGGAAATTGTTTTTGTTTCCAAGCCTCTGCTGTATTTGCACTGTTTAATGCTGTTCAGTCCCACATCCAGGCAAGGGGATCGCCTGCCCAGGCTGCTCTTGCTGCCTGTAATGGAGAACAGCTCCTTTGCTTGCCCCTTCACCTGCTGGTGCTTGGTTTCGAAATATGAGCATCTTCCTCCAGCTTCAAATCCTTCTCCACGTTGATACTAATCTGCAAGGTTCAAAGCAGGGGTGAGATTTCAAAGCCTCCTTAACCATGTTAGATCTGCAGTGTGACGCTCAGGCTGTGTTGAAAGCCCATGTGTTGAAGCTCATATAATCACATCTCTGCACCTGTTACAGCGGGGAAAATTTCTTCTGAGTTTTGTTTCTGTTTTTCTTAAGCTGCTCTCAGGTTTTCCTCTGTTCCTAGCCAGCGCAATGTTCTCCTGCATCTGACCTCATGGAGAGACGTGCACCAGCCCCAGATGAAGGGCTAGAAACAATCGTCTGCACCTGGCTGAGCAAAATAGGTTATTTGTGTGTATGCGTGTGTGTCTGGTAGTGTAATTTATTTGTTCAGTTACTTGAGCCAAGGTTTCCCCCCAAAGGAAGCCCTAATTAAGTAAGATAACTTTGCATCTGGGTTGCTGGCAAAGAGCAGCTCACTGTGCTTGCATGCGTGCTGGCCACAGGTGTGTAGTTGCTGCCCTCCCATGCCCTTTTCTATCCCTGTTCAATAATGAAGGGAATTTAGCAGTACCTGGGAATGGATAAGGCTGGTATCTTGCTTTCTGATGGAAAACAGGCCATTCTGTGCTCTGAAATAGTGTATCTTGCCCTCAGCAGGGTACATACGTGAAATCTAATTTTCAAAGTTGCTTGTGTCCTGGTAGAAAGCAGTTGGTGTGTCATTTCTCCTCCTACCTCCTCCCCACTCCACTTCTTTTTTGGGATCCTTTTTTTAAAAAAAAAAAAATGAAGTTTTAGGGCTAGGTTCTGCACATGGCTGAAGAGGCAGTACCCTAGAGAAGCTGTACCCTGATCCGTTAGAGCCATAATGCTGAGGCACTAAAGGCTGATCGAATAAATAACCCTACGGAGCACGTGAGGATCACACGGGCTCACAAAACTAGGAGCCTGGTCTAGATACTGCAGTGCCCTGCTGCTGGTAAGGGAATTAAAGGGCCTGGACAGCACCAGAATCTCATTGATGCAAGCTACTGTGTTCCTGGATGCTTTCTGTGACAAAGCATCATCAAGTAATTTCTGGGGGGGGGGGGTCTGTGAAATGTTAATTCCCTGCCTGAGCCAGGGGCTAGGGCAGAAGAGAGCTATGTGGTACCTGCAGCTTGTTGGTTAGACTTGGACTTTGCAACTCATCTGCAGGGATGTTTCCACAGTCTGGGCATCCTTCTGATGTCTCTTTATTGTGGCTTTGTGTGATGGGGAGAAGGAGAGAAGTACAGACAACAGACAAGTGCAAACCTACAGGGAGGGTGAGAAATAGCTCTGGACGCCTGCACAGTGCCCAGGAGGGTCAATGCAAGATGACTGTCATGCTTGTTTGGCCTGCCTGTCTGCCCCATCCAGCTTCTAAAGCTGGTCACAAGACGTGGAAAGGCGTAGAAATCTGCATCCTCACTGGTCTTGTCCTGGGTGGACATCAGTCTGGCCACCAAAGCAGCTCGTAGGTCACCTTCTTCCCCTCAGAAAGCCCCTCAGAAATGTTTGGGAAGGAGCTGCTGGATGGGATGAATTGTTGTGGCTACCTATTTCCTGCAGCTTGCTCTCCCCAGGACACTTTTCTTGCATCACCCAAGCACACCTGCATCATATAAACAGTGTGTATCCTTCACTTGGCCACAGTGGATTGCATGTGTGGCCAGACAGGCTGGAGAAAACTTGTGTTTTCATTTTACGACAGAATACGTGCCCAGTTATGTACCAACGGTCCCTGGTGATGCGCCTCTCCTCGCGTCATTGGAAGAGCATCTGCCAGAGGAGAGCAGGCGTGGATGCTCACGGGCAAGGTGGACATGTAGCCAGCTGCCTACGAAGCAAGAGGTGCAGCCCACGTGGCTCTGCGGCCACCCTCGGCTTAAAGCTCAGGAAGCTGCTGCCCTGACAGGGATGGGAGAGGCATCTCCTGCGTGGGCACAACAGCTCTGGCTTTGAAGGCAGCGCCGTGCTGCCTGTGGCAGGTAGCAGCGCACTGAGTACCTCCTGCACCTGCACCTGATCCCGCTGGCCACGGTCCCGCCGTCAGGTCTCGCAAACACCACCAGGCAGGGATACAGGCTGGAAACCTCCTGATGGGAGGATGGAGCTGGAAGGAGTCCCTCTCCTCCTGGATGCAGACGTCAGCCTCTGTATGCAGTTTGTCCCTCACAACTTGTAGCAGTTTTATCATCATCTGCAAGTTTGGAAAAGTCACAGCCCTGATGGTATTTCTTGACAATGTGCAAGCTACTGAGATTTAAAAAGACCAAAAAAAACCCCCACCGTTGTCAAAGACCTCCATCGATGCTTTTAATACCCTGCCAAATATTACATGTGATTAGTTGGTATAATACACAGAATAGCATCTGGTCCGTGAGCGGTGTGTCCAGGGATGGGTGATTATTATCTGAATGAAAATCCTGGAGTAACAGGCGAGCACACAGAGCACAACACGGAGGCCCCGTAAACACTCGCTGTGCCCACCCAGCCCTGAGCCACACACACGCAGCCACCAGGGCCGGCATTCAAACCCATCTACTTTCCCAGGGTTTGCTTTCATTCTTAATTAAATTAACAAAGCTCCTCAGGCAACTTGCACTTAGAAAAATAAGGTTTTAGTCCCTCCCTCCCTTCTTAGGGGGCTGGGTCAGATTTGTCCTGCGGGATGTGTTGTCCCTCCTTCTGCAGTCTTGCGTCGTGGTCTGGTCTATCTGCAAGGTCCTCTGGGTCGGCTATGCAGGTCCCCTGGGATTCTTCTTCTGGGCGTGGGCTTTAAGGACTCAGTTGTTACCCATTTTTTTTCGAAGAGAGAACAGTGTCCGTGCTGCACGTCGGGGCAGTGACTGGAAGGAGCTGGCGTGGGTTTGAGTGTCCAGCTAAGGTGCCTGTGTTGTGTGGTTGTGCTAGCAATGGGAGGTCTCTTTGAAACAGCTTTTCTCATACCCGTGGACTTAGTCTCCCCTGTCCAGAAGTAAATCTGCAGAGAGAAACCTGTCCATGAGATGCCATTGCAATAGGCGCTGGCAAGGACAGACTGTTGGAAGCCTACGTTTGTTCTTGTATTCCAGCCCCTAAATCCTTCTCTCCCTCCATTGCAAGCCCAAGCGGGCAGCCCTGGCTTGGAGTCTGTCCTTCCTGCATGCTGGACACCTTCGCTGTTCCTGCGTGCCAGATGAGCATCCTGGGGAGATGCCGGCACCTGGGGCTGGGCAGTGCCCGAGCCGACGGGCGCACGCTGGGGCTGGGAGCAGAGAGGCTGGCAGCTGGCTCTGAACTTTTGGAAACCGCCTGTCCTGCTGGATGCTTGCTTACCTCCCTTGAGGCCCGGAGCAAGGTATCTGTTACACGTGCAGCTCCGTTTGCCCACTCGGGCGGTGGGATTTGTTGTCTGTGCTCCTTTCTAAATCTCCGCAAAGATGGGAGACACGTGTTTGGAACCAGATATGCAGGGAAAACATCTTGGGGTTTGGAGGTAGGGACAGAGGGAGAAAAGAAGACAAAGGAGTCTCCTCCCCGCATGGAGTTAAAACCTGTGGTTATGTTTTGCTTGGCACGATTTCTTCATTGTACTGAGCTGGGCGGTTGCTCTCCCCCATCTCCCCAGAGCTACAAGCAGTGTCCTACGGAGATGAGCAGATACCATTTCAGATGGAGTTTCTGAAGTAAAATGTGCCATTGTGTTCGGAGCTATTGTTTCTGTTTTCAATATTGAAGTTACTTGTGGTTTCCAGGGAACAATATATCAAGCAGAGCTAACAGGCTGTAGAGAAGATGTAGATTATGAAAACAGAGGGATTAAGTTTCATATATTCGGAGCTGAAGTCTCATCTCTCTCATAGTAGTGTAAGCAGGGAAGTAGTCTTGTAGGCTCATGAAACTCTACCAATTTAACTAAGGGTGTGTTTTTAAGCAGGTTTAGTTAAAACCATGGTCACCACTGTGTGAGCAGCAGAATTCTCCCTAAGGATGGATTCTATGGGTGCAAGATCAATGACCATCCAGTGTATAAATCAGGTTTCAGAGCGTTCCTGCGCCAGGCTTTGCAGCAGTTCAAACAAAATCAGTTTGCAGAGATGGAGTGGTGTCATGGTTTAACCCCAGTTGGCAACTAAGTACCACACAGCCACTCGCTCACTGCCCCCCTGCCCCGGTGGGATGGGGGAGAGAATCGGAAAAAAAAATAAAACCCATGGGTTGAGATAAAGACAGCTTACTAGGACAGCAGAGGAAGAGAAAATAATAATAATAATGATAAAAGAATGTACAAAACAAGTGATGCACCATGCAATTGCTCACCACCCGCTGACTGATGCCCAGCCCGTCCCCGAGCAGTGATTGCTGCCCCCCAGCCAACTCCCCCCAGTTTATATACTGGGCATAACATCATATGGTATGGAATAGCCCTTTGGCCAGTGTGGGTCAGCTGTCCTGGCTGTGCCCCCTCCCAGCTTCTTCTGCACCTGGCAGAGCATGGGAAGCTGAAAAGTCCTTGACTAGTATAAGCACTACTTAGCAACAACGAAAACATCAGTGTGTTATCAACATTATTCTCATACTAAATCCAAACACAGCACTATACCAGCTACTAGGAAGAAAATTAACTCTATCCCAGCCAAAACCAGGACAAGTCGGTAGGCTGGGTAGCCCCTGCCTAAAACACTGATGAAATCAGCAGTTACATCTGTATGAGAGAGAAGTAAGGAAGGGTAGAAGAGGGCATTGCATGACAGATGTGATTCTCCAGCCCCGACACCCCTATTGCTCTGGGCGACCGGCTGGACCCAGGAGGAGTCAGGCTGGCACACGAGGGGGCCATTAAATGAAGAACCAGCCTCCCCCCACCCCCCCCAAGATGCCATCCTAAATCTGTGACGTTGCAGAGCAGGCCAGGAGTTTTGTTCACTGGATAATCTGACAGCGCTGGACAAAACAGACTGGAGCAAAACCAAACCAGCCTGCAAATCATGCTGACCTTAATATTTGGTGCGTGATTTGTGCTAACAGTGAATATGTAATTAATAGCAGCACTCTGCTAATGGCTCTGTGCTGCTTTTAGGATGCATCCTCCAGCATCTTGCCTGCAGCTGCAATGCAGCGTTGGCCAGCGCTGCCAGGGGTTTCCCAAGGACCGGAGGGTTTGAAGCCCTGCAGCTCCCACTGACCCGTCCAGCCTTTGCGCTGGGCAGAGCTGCTCCTGCCTGCACAACCAGTCTCTCCTGGGCAGGATTTCGGCACTTGCAGTTTTTGCATTGTGAGGCCTTCGGAGTGGCTCAGTAAGGTTCATGCACCAATAAACCCAAAAAGGGGCTACTCTGTATTTCAATGGTTGGCTTGAAAGGATTGAAATTTAAAGAAGGATGGAAGGTAAATATTTTTTTAAATTTCCAGGTGATGTAGGAAGCAGTGGTTAATGGAAGTGACCTTGGTGCTTTGCTCCCTTTCAGTGAAGCTCTCCGAGTTGCCATCGTATTTAAAAATGGGACCTTTGCTCTGACAGTGCTGTCAGACATAGTTCTGCTGCTGTCTGGAGGCCAGTGTTACGGGAGTGCTCGGTCCTGCTCCCCTTAATGTCCAAGGGCAATTGTCACCATTGCTGCAGTGTCTGTCACCGGAGCACGCTGGTCTCTTGCCGCTTATGTGCAGTCTGAAGGGATGCTTCAAGGCCTGTGACGTTTGTAAGGATAAAAAGTTGCAGGAGGTGAGGAAGGATGCTCTACAGTTGAGGTCAGCTCTTCTCCCCAGCCAGGATTTTTGCTGTGACCTGCAGCGAGCCTTTTAGGACATGCCCAGGCTGAACAGCCTGAGCACCTGGGCTGGCTCTGGATGTGCTAGCTCTGGATGTGCTAGCTCCAGAAAAAAGGCAAAACGCTTGCACCCCCTCCCAACGTTATGAGCTTTCCTCAGAAGCTTGGCTAATTGACCTGATGGGGCACGGCATCAGCATGGCTCTGACATCTCTGCGTGACCCTGCTGTGCCACATAACTGCAGCATTCATCCCTCTGTGCCTCTCTGAAACAGGCATTATGGTATGGCCTTACTTCCCAGGGATGCTGCAGATTTGATCTACAAATCTGCTGTAGATACCGGAGTAACAAGGGACGTATAATCACCATGGAGAGATGGAAAAGTATGAAGTAGCCTTTGTCCAAGCATCTTCCAATGTGGTTAAGTCAGATGAGGTCAGTCTAATTTAGTACTGGGGAAAGAAAATGCTTCTGGCAGGAGACATCAATAGGTGCTCTGTGAAAAGACACTGTGGGCTTTCTGAGAAGCTCTTCAGAGGTGCACCAAGTGCCTCTGTCATCCCAGACCAGCACCTCTGAATGTTTTGCCAGTCTGTGTTAGCCACAAATCCTGGGCTCGTTTTGAGGAGCCTTTAGAGAAAGCTGCATTTCTGTATGAAAAATAGCAAACATCTCCGCTGGGAAAACAGCATTCCCTCTTTTGATGGATCGTGTTGGGGAAAGACCCCCAGTCTCTGCTCCCCTCTTCTCCTCCCCGGCTGTTTTAGTTGGATACTTAGAGGTTTGTAAGATTTCCAAGATTTCTGGTGGAAATTTTCAGACCTGATAGAGGCATTTTCCCTTTGGGGATTACACCATGCTGTTAAATGTCTGTTCTCTTTATGTTATATGCATTTTCCTGCTTTTGTTTGAGTTTCTCATGGATTGCACTATATTTAATTCAGAACATACCCTATAATGCTGTAGTTGTCAGGCATGTCAGCCTGTTATCTGGATGGTTTTTGCTTTAATTTTTTTTTCTTTCAGAATAAAAGGAAAGCCAGTTGCTGCTGCTTCTCAGGGATTGAATTAATGCACTTCTCTTGCATGCTGTGGCATCATGTAACACCAGGAGAGAGCCAGTGTCACTGGCTGCCTGATAGAATTATTTCTGCTGCACTGTGGAACTGGTTACTGCTTTAGGAAGAGATGGAGTTTCACCTCCTTCTGCTGCATAAGATGTCAGTTATATGTGTGAGCAGCTAACAGATGGGCTGTGCTGTGCTCAGCCTGTTTCATGCCCTCACCCAAAGATGTCCAAGTCTTTTGCAAACTTTTGCTAATTGATATTATGCTCAGGAACAGCTCTGTTTTGGCTAATTTTGAAGGGGTGGGAGTTAGGCAGACCTCCTGCTGTCTTGTGTCTGTGAGAGCAAACTGATTTGTTGTTCCTGTGAGAGGGTGAAGCAAAGGAGGAATAAAAAGAAGCTCAATGTGACCCACATCCAGGGGAAATCCTCCAACAGCTGTATCCTGCAGAGGGATCTGCCCCAAGGGCAGCAGTTTTGTTCCTCATCATGCATTAGCTTCTGTCATTGATCTCAGCAGGTACCATCCTGGGCTGGAGTAAATCAGGTCCTTCCACTTATGTCATGGGTGCTCTGCTGGTTAACCTTAGCAGAAAATCTGTCCTGAAATCGAACCACTGAGGAAGTGATCTTCTCTGAACAGGCATATAAAAGGTGAATCTGTAGAGACAGGCTCTCATGTTCTCTACCCTCTTGCTTGTTCTCACCTGCTGGCATTTAAATGCCAATATGTTACCTAGTAGCATGAGATCCGTTTGCTGGAAATGGTGACTAATCATCTTCCTTAAGTGAAAAACCCCTTTGGATGCTCTGGTTAACCAGGATTTGGAATATGCTACAGATGGACAAGCCCACAAATGGGAGGATAAGCATATCTGAAAACCACCGATAATACTTTTCCATTTGCTTCTGTCCTGCTGATTTTAGAAGAGTACAGTTCCTCTGAATTCAGTCTCTTGACTCCTGCTCTGCAGCACAAGGCTTAGAGCATTTGATGGCTCTTGATTAAATCTCATGCCACCTTCCTGAGATCTGTCTCGCATTTTGCAGATGCAAAAGCAGAGACAGAGCCAGAGAGGTTTATCCATGGGAAAACTCTGTCAGATGGCAGAATTCAATCTGATTCCGGCCTTTCCCTTTCTTGCAGATCACACTGTTTATAACTCAAAATATAGCTGATGATGCTGTAACCATCAGTTATGTCAACGAGCAGCACAGCTGGTTTTCAACTTCAAAATGAAAGGAAATTGCTGCTGCTCCTCAGGGTTTTAATTAATAATCCTTTCTATTCTGATATCTTACTTCCCTTTCTCATCTAAGCTTTCATTATCTACATCAGGGACTTTCAGCCTTTTCTGATTTGCAGACGCCCTGAACTCCTCCTGCTGAGGGTGTGAGTTCTATCATGACCAGTTTCAGATCCCTGGTAGCACCTTTGCTTTTCTTCCAGTTTCTTTGGTACCCCTCTCTTAAAACTGTGCACACAGCCCCGTATGCGTACAGGTGCCTCCTCTCCTCTGCCCCATCTCTCAGTTGGCTCTAGTCCCTCTTTCCTGCTTGGGACTCTGAGCTCAGATCAGCCTGGTGAGAAGGGATCAGCGAGAGCTGGGATCAGCATGTGCCTTGTGCCTAACTGCCCTCATGTACTTCACCTTTTAAGTCCAGCAGTGGTTAAATTAAAGTTATTGTCAGCTTGCCTCATTTTTAGTGAGAAATGCGTTTCCTAATGAGCACTTGGAAAATGGGAAGCTAATATGTCTCTTGGCATTCAGTGTAGGAAGAGTTGTAGCCTTGGGACCACTTGAGTGACTGAGAGTAAGGTGGCAAACTCACTGGGGTTTCTGGGGGCGCCTTGCCAAAAATCTGCTGCTCTCAGTCTCTTGGTCATGGTTTGATTTTTGTCCGCCATTTCTCTAGGACAAAAGTGAATTAGACACTGTGGAGGCGGAGCAAGGCCTCATCTCTCTCTGCAAAAGGTCAGAGTCCTTCATCCCTTTGCAGCCGTGGATGTTGTTTTGCTTGCGAAAGTAAGGGGTTTGGATGAAAGTCATCCTCGGGGTCTTTGTATGTTAAAATAAATCTCCTGTGATTGCAGTGCTGACCTCCCGCGGGGCTTTGATTTTATCTGTGCACATGGCAAACCTACATCCACTTGAAAAGGAACCAGCAAGATATGTACACTGATAAAAGAGATTATGTGGTGTCCTAATTTGCTCATTTTAAGAGGTGTGGAGAACTTCACTCTTCTGACTGGGGAAGAGTTAAAACTGCTGCAGGGAAGGAAGGGGAGGAATTAACAGCCCAGCAGGAAACTCCAGCTAGAGTCTGTAGTGTAAGGCATAGGTGCAGGTCAGGTAACTGTCTCAGTGGATTAATTTCAGGGAGTGAGATTTGGTCACAAACTTCCAAAACCTCGAGACCAAATCAGGAACAAAGTTCCCACTGGCAAATGCCACAGAATCAGGCCATTAAACAGTCTATATGTTCATGTCCCCTGCATTGGTTGACTTATAGCAGAGTAAAAGCCTCTCTTACGAAAGAGAAGTCACCCTTTAGTCTCAGGTGCTGTTAAGTCCTTATATCTAAAACAGAAAGAAATGTTGTTTTATGAAAATCTAACCAAGATAAATAAAATGTAGTAAGTAAGTAATTCTCAGGAAGATCCTTGGCTTCTTGTCCTCAGAGATGCTATTTGTAGCATCTCAAGGGGTGCTTGTTTTTCTTTGTTAGGTTTTTAATCAGGTGGTACTATCACAAGGCAGACAGGGGCTGAATCTTATTTTCACAGCAGAACTGGCATGATAGTGACCATAGATGCCATCAGCAGGCGATTGCTGAGCCCAAACAGTCCTTGTGTGCAGGAGCATATCTTTCTTCATGGCATATTCACATTCTTAGGTAAAGGTGGCCTGCAGCAGAAGAGATGAGAAGGAAGTAACAGCTTAGCTGTAAGTGAGGACACTGGCAACACCTCTTATTTCCCATTTACATGCGTGAGGCAGCCTCCAGAGCTCCCTACATTTACATCAAAAGCATGGAGACTCTATGTTATTTGCCTTTCAGTTTCTGGACCTTGAAGGATGAATTTGGGTCATGTTTGCAAATGTGTGCTTTGCACCATAAAAGCTAGAGTAGTTTTTGTTTGGTTGGTTTTTACAGTGAACGCTAATTCTTAAACAGCTGCTCACCTCCAGGAGCTGGGACTTCAACAAAAAGGTCAGTTATTATGAGAGTTGATACCACTGAAATCTTCCTATTCCGTTCTTGCAAGTCAAGTGATTTCATGGTTATGTGCAAGTAGTAAGGAGTGTAGTGGGCCAGTGCTCTGAGCTTGCTCTCATTTTAATGAGCAGCAACTCACACGAGTAATTCCCTTGATTTTTAATGGGATTAATTGCATGATCATTTGCTGACCACTGTAAGAAAGTCATAATCTGGACTACAAGGTTTATAGCGGATCTTCTAAATGAGTTTAGCGCAGAAGCAAGAAGGAAGCTTCTTGGAGCAGAAGGCAGGACTCCATGCAGGACTTATGTAGGAAAGCTGTTGGCAAACCCAGAGCAGTTTGGAGAGACAAAGCCTGAGGAGATGGTTTTGGTGGTGAGTTATTTGTGGACATGCATCTGTTGTGCCAGAAGCAGGAGTGGGATGTGTTTGTTCAGCCTGACTCCAGACAAGCTGCCCGAATGGGTGGGAAGCTCATTTCCCAGTTTCCATATACCCTCCCTGTTTCCAAACGGATCCCCACCCTGTGACACAGTGACATGGTAACATATTTTTTTCTGCTCATCACACCGGTCAAACAAATGGAGGCTCCCCCATGGTGGGATTCACATAGTCATGCTTATAAGCAGTTGAACTGAGTATGAGCTCCCCCAGGTTTGCCAAAATGCATTGCCCACTTGTGTTTTCTTGCCTGCCCAAAGCCAGCTACAGCCCTAACTCCATCCTTCAGGACTCTGCATCCAGACTTCCCTTCTTTCCCTTCATGCTGGGATGGTTTTACTCTAGGCAACGCGATGACTTTCTCATTCAGTAAATCTTGTTCCTAAGTTAAATGTCATATATCCAAGATGCGAGCAACAACTTGTGGAGACTGCCCATGTCTGAGCAGAATAACCTGGGGCTTTAATTGAAGGATTTTTTTCATCAATCATATGTATATTTGCAATAATAACAATAACAACTTCCTTTAATGGAAAAACATTTGTCACAGACAAAAGAGTTTTCGACTTTCAGATGCTCTGCAGATATCTAATTAAGTGAACTGAAAATCTCTTCATTGGTCTTTGGCTGTTAATCATCCATGTGGGGAAAGTGCTATGACTACCAGGAGGAGTTTCTGTGGTTCAGCCCTTAGCTCCCCCCATTCCTGGCTGCTCCATTTATCTCCACGGTTAGTGTCTCCTCTTAGCTGGGCTGAGTGGGGCTGTTAGGCATTGGCTCAGGATACCACATCACCTCTGGGAGATTTGGGATGTTTCATTCAGGCCCATTGCTGTTTTTTTGTCCCTACATCCATCTCTTCCTTGTCTTCTGCTCTGCATCCTTCTCCATGGGTGGGAGGATACAGAATCCTGCTCTTCTTGCCTTTTCTGCTTTGCTTTTCTGCTTTTCTCACTTGCACTGGTTTTGGGGTGCAGGGAAGTGCTGAGGAAGGCTCTGTGCTTCTGCTGCTCTTTTTTTGGCTTTAACATCCTCAAGGGTTTCCCGTGCTGCGGAGCTGAAGGGCAGTCATTACCTTCCAGTCTGTGTTGCAGGTTCTCCATGCCATTAGTTCTCATCCGTACAGACACTGTCATGCTGGGAGTGCTTTTTTAGGTGTTAATGAGAACAGCTGGGCATAGAGGCAGGGGCATAGTTGCTGGGCTGCAGTTATGTCCTTGCTCAGATCCTTTTTAGGTCTGTTGGGTTTCCCATATCATGCCTGAGATTCAGCCAGTAGTTTCCTCCTGAGCCTCCTGCACAGCTGCCCAACACCAGCCTGTCTCTCTTGCTGGGGCAGCACAAATACCAGACCCAGCTTGTTGGTCCAGGGGCTGATCCACAAGCCAGCAGCAAGTGTCATCTGGGGTCAAGGGCTTGGAGAGGGACTGTCACACTCCTC
Organism: Mycteria americana; assembly: GCF_035582795.1. Taxonomy (NCBI): domain Eukaryota; kingdom Metazoa; phylum Chordata; class Aves; order Ciconiiformes; family Ciconiidae; genus Mycteria; species Mycteria americana. The sequence continues at coordinate 14,721,007 of NC_134370.1, forward strand.
CACAGGTGCCCAACCTCGTGTGGCCTTTTAGAGGAGCAGCAACTTCACTCCTTGTCTTCAGTTTCGCACAAACGTGTGCACGTTGCCCATTGGGATATTGTCTCATGTATCGAAGAAGATGAGAAATCTTCCATGCTTCCCAGGGACTTTGCACTGGGACGGGCTGTGTCCCCATGAATTGCATCGGTGGCCTCCCCTGCAGCCTCTGCCTCCCCCAGCTCCCCGCCATCCAGACCTTCCCAGCGGAGGCAAGAGCCGGGGCGGAAAGTATAGTCTAGGAAAGTTTAGCCAAACTCTTCCAGCTGCAGTTTATTGTATCTATTTTGCTGATATCCACCCTTTAGATAAATAGTGCTAAGTTATACACGTTGTGACTCTCTTGATGTGGTTAAAAAGGCTTGTATTAACCAAGCTAATCTAACTCCAAGAATAACCATGGGAATTTGACTGTATCGGTTCCAGCTTGAATCAGTCACCGTGTAGTAAAGTGAGAATTGCTTTCCTGGCTAAAAGTGTAGCAACAGTGAAACTTCAAGTCAATCGGTGGGGATTCCCTCCCCCTCTTTTTTTTTTTTCTTTGAACAAAACTTCTGCCCGTGCCTGACCTCAGACACCCGGAGCTCTACCTACAAGAAAACAAAATTTCCCATTTTCAATAAAAAACGTGTCTCTGTAGGTAGAAAAGTGAGTTAGCTAACAATCTGCAAAGCTATGGTCTATTTATTTACCAGGCTGACTCCCTGATGGGGAAACATGTGGGATCTTTTAACTTTTCCTCCTGCACAGATGTTCCTTCTACTCCCGAGTTTCCTCTTGATCTTTGGTTTGTTGTACCATATGGTGAAAATGCTGGAGATGTTGTGTGTAGTGGAAGAGGAGAAGGATTCTATGTGCTTAAAACAAAAACAGTAAAAAAAAAAAAAATCTGACTGTTTTTTTCCCCATGTTAGCAAAAAAATATTTTTAAAGGAAATCTGTTGAGGTAGCAAAACCACTGTTAACTCACACACTCTCACTGTTGGACAGGTAGCATTGATGAGATTAAATGCTGATTGATGAGCCCCCCCCATGCAGCTTTTGCTGCCACTTTAGGTATTTGTATTGAGCTGTAGATCCAGTTCAGGTGAGGAGATAGGGGTCCTGCAAGGTGAAGTAACAGGACTGCTTACTTTCCTTCCTTACATTCCTCGGAGGCCACAGGGCCTGTCGACTGTGGGCTGAAAGACATCTCTCCTGGTCTGTTGGAAACGAGTCATTGGGCTAGCAGGAGCTTTGGTGTTCCCCCAGCCCAAGGCAGCCGGAGCTCCTGTGTAGGATGAACAGGGACATAGGTAGAGCATTGCATTGTACATCTAAAATGTGGGAGAAAATGAAATGGAATATGAAGATTTGGGTATTTATCTCGGTAGCACCACAGGCTGAATGACAGCGCAGAGGGTGAGAGAGGGTGCAGAGGGTGAATGGGAGGGGTGAGAGGCTCTGGTAGTTTTCAGGGCTGGGGATGGTCTCTCTTGGGCAGGTCCATGAAGGTGCCACTGGAGCAGGTGCTTCTTTCCTTTCTGGCTGAGGTTGTGTGTGGCCTTTCAGCTGGTGTTCAGCCTCAGTGGCACCAGTCCATCCAGGCTCATCACCCAAAGAGAAATTGTAGGGCTCATTTAGGAACATCAGGTCAGCACAGTGCTTTCCTAGGCTTGCTTCCATAGAAAGTCACTGGTGATCAGCAGTCTGCTCCACCGTGCAAGCTGGCCATAGCCATCAATACCCTTTTGAGCTCCTCAGGTTGAAGGCTGGTTGCAGCTCTGCGGTACAACAGGATCCTGAACCTGGTCAGCCCTTAGGGGTGTGTTAGAAACAGGTGGTTGTGGTGGGCAGGGTTTAGGAGCTGATGGGGCAAGGTCTTAGCTGATGTGAGTGAAACTCTGTCTCGGGTGGTCCGTAACCACGTGCTCAAGGGTGCTTGTCACAGGCTGAGGGCACATCCACCATGAGCTGTGCCTTCTGGCCATTCGTGGTGGTGTCCTCCAGGATGCTCTGCTCTCCCGGGGCTCCCTCCCTGCTCCCCTTTCTTTGGTGCTGTCCTCCATGTAGGGACTGCAGTGGAAGATATTCCCCCAAATCCATCTCTCCCTGGGAAAGCAGGAGTCCTCTTACTGGACCAGGGCAGTGGGCAATGCCGTGCCAGCAAGAAGGCAAAGTGGGTGTTTTATTAAATAACCTTTAATTTGGTTGCTTGAACAGCATTTTTAGCCAGGTGGGTGGTCTGTTACAGGGACAGGTAAAAACTGTGTCTCCACCAACGTGGGCAGGCTGCGGATTAGAGACGAGGCGTGTGTTTTGTAATGAAGGATGAGACCCTAATTTTAGAACGGCGGCAAGGCTGGGCTCAGATGTCTGCCTGGGCCCCGTCCCAGCTTCTCTGCATTCCACAAACTTGCCCTCCCTTTCTTGGAGTGAACTGTATCGTACCTTTTTATGTACAGGCTCCCCTGCAATGAGGCAGAGGGATTTCTGCTGTTGCTTTGCTTTGCTAATCCTCTTTTAAACCACACACAGACCAAGAGATCCCCTGGTCCCTATGCAGCCAGTCCATATTTTCCCCCTAAGATGTTTGTTCTGTTTCCTTTGCAGATGCAGCTTCTGGACAAGTTCCCTATTGAAGGAGGCCAGAAAGACCCCAAGCAAAGAATCATCCCTTTTCTACCAGGTAATGCTGTGGGAAAAGCCCTTAATAAGATGAATGAGAGCAGATGGGGATTGGCTTTACAAATGCCTTTTCCCTGGGAGCTCGTACATGCTGCCCTGTGATACCAGAACTCCACCTCCTCCTAAAATAACTGGCATGGTGTTTAGGGCTCCCAGGAGATCTTGCATCAGCTGTTCAGGTTCAGGTTGGCTCGTGCCCTGCTGCACAAAGGGATTCGATTGCTTCTGGGGGCTGTGCGTGTGGGGTGCAACCAGACAGCCTGAGCTTGGGCCACCAGTTGGGAGGCCACTGGAGACCAGAGACACTGCCTTCTTCATTCTGGATGCCGTGGCTCTGCAGACGCTGTTACTGTACAATAGGGAATGAATAATTAGAGTTGCCACTGGGATATAAAGGAAACTGAAAGAAGGTTAAATGCAAACAGGGATTTCTGCAACGCTGGCCAAAAAGATAAGTAAATATCTCTTTGGCCTGAGCCATTGTCCCTCTGACAGCTTTCAGAGAGGGGCTGGATGTGATGGATATCCTCTCCTCAGGGTAACAGCACACACTTCCACACAGCTTCTTCCAGCAGCGACTGCAGGGATGGCATGGGGGAGATGAGCCAGACCACAGCATGCTCTTGGAAATGCATGCTCGAGCCAGCTCTCTATTGTCTGACTGCACGATTCTGGCCGTTGGTTTAAAGTTTGGCTCGCTGCACTGCCTGTCAGGATAAATGGAGTATTTTCAGCCCGTTAAAAAAGGTCCGTTCTGTCTTTAACTATAAAAAGGAGATCCCAAGTCTTCCCTAAAGGTCTGTAAAGAGAAGCTGGGATGGGAGGGCTTAGTCCTTTCCAGGAGTGTGCTGTGGTCCCCAATGCTGTTTGCAGGCAGAGCAGCTGCTCCAGATGTATGGTGAGCACAGCTCCAGGGCAAGCAGGGAAGCAGGGACTTGGAAACCAGCAGCGCAAATACGTGATGCAAGGATTGGAGCCACAGTAGGGAGGCACGGCAGCCTGGCAGCCTCCATGGGCCTTCTGGAAGGCAGCCCCAGGATCAGGGTTTGCTCTCTGCAGTGCTCTGTGCTGCATCCAGCTCCTCTGGAGCCAGGGGGAGGTGGTGTTGCCTTCCGTTTCCAACCTGGAATGAGGAGAGGAGTCTAAGCGTGGGCTCTGTTTCCAGCTGTGGCACCAACAAACTCATAGACAAGTCACTCTGTGAAACCTCTGTACGATGAGGATGGATACTGCTGGCCTGCCTTTCTTTCTGGAAAGCATTTTGAGATCCTTGAAAAGCACTGTACAGGAGTGCAAATGGCTTTAGGTGAGGTGCTGTAGGATAATCTCTGTCTGCAGGTAACAGTTGTTCCTCCTGTATTGACCATCACTGCCCCATTTCTTTTACTTTGTTCTAGAACAATGTTGGCTGAATGCAGGTGACTGATGCTCAGCCTGTGCGCAGTTCTTAGTGATGGATGTCTTGATGTATGGGTGGGTGATATTTGCAGAGGATGAGATGCATCCCATATGTCCATTACGACACTTCCTACTTTTCCCACCATCCAAGAACATGAGGGAGATGGTACTGCTACGTGTCCTTGAGGGGAAGAGTTATATCTGGAAAACATTTGGGTTGACTTAGTGTCCCAAAGAGAGAAGCTGCCAGAATAGAGTAGACCTCAGCTGTATTTAATTTAAAATTTCTGTGATATATGTTCTACTTTTGATACTGAATCTCTGCCTCTTTCTTGTTGAACTGCTGCAATGCCCTTGTTGCTTTACCCGGGAACAAGGTGACTCAACTAAATGTCAAACAATGTCAAACTCTGTTAAATAAACTAGCTGCCATAATTAGAATACGCATGGCATTTCTGCAGCCAGAGCTGTGGATTACTGAAACAAATACCTGTCTTAATTAAAAAACAGCAGGGCAGATGTTTGTACTTAAATCCTACTTTGTGATCTTGCTTGCTTATTATGGGCCTGATTCAGCCAAGCTGGAGTGACTCTGCGTGCTGGGTTCTGAGTGCCCAGGGTTTGCCCGTGCCATTTGCAGGCTTGGGCGACGTCCCCCCATCCGATCTCATTTAGAAAGTCAACGCATGCCAGCCCGTGACTCCCGTTTGTCAGTGATGCCATGGTGCTCTCTGGAAATAAAGGCATGATCCGAGCCTGGGAATTGAGGAGCCCAGGCTCCTCAATTGCAGCCAAATTGCAGGTCACTTTGCCATGGCAAAGGGTGCGTACAGGACTAGTGACAGGTCACCCATAGCGTGGTGGTCGCAGCAGCAGCCTGTGCAGCCACTGCTGCGTAGGCAGAAGTGGGTGGTGCTGGTACCTGAATCTCCTGCTGCAGCGAGTGGCTGGAAAGCGAGAACTGAGGGATGGCCGCAGCAGGTTGGGCCACAGGGCCACCCAGCCCTGGTGGTAGCCTGTTGTGAGTCCTGAAGGAGGAGTCCAGTCTCTCCCTTCCCACACTCTGACTGTTTAGCAGTCGCAGCAGGGGTTGGGGGATACAGGACGCTGGGTCTGTTGCTGGCATAGAGATGGAGAAGGGAATATGTCTACACTGACAGATGAATGGCCTTTGGGACACCCTCCTGGTCTATCCATGATCATCTGGATGGGAGACAGGGCATGCAGACGGTCTCTTTGGATGAAAGCAAGCTCCCACGGCTCCTTCCCACAGGGAAAGGGCTAGGGTGTGCTCAGCTGTCACCCTGGTACGGTGAGGAGCGCTGCTTGGCTATGCGACTGGAACAAGAGGCTGGACTGTCCCCCGGGTCCTGTAGCTTGGGCACAGTCATGCTATGTCTCAGCTTACCCTGCACAAAGCCGGGATGGTGGTGCATGATCCTTACTTACGTGGAAAGCAAAAGGTGTCCCATTGCCCTGTTCAGCTCCCAGCTGTACATCTCTCTCCCTCCTGCTGTCTGCAGAGGTTGCAAAAGTGTTTTGCTGCAGGTTTCATCCCCACCTGGGTGCAGGTGGCTACTGCTTTGCTGATGTCTTATGTGTTGGCTGTGATTCTTGCTTTCCGCCCAGATGATAGCCCCCTTTGCACTCACTGCTGCTGGTTTGGGGTGGTTATATGGTTGCAAATTACTGGGCAAGGTGCCTCCCCGTTGGGGCAATCAAGCTTTAGTATTTTGACTGTGCTGGAAGCCTTTTACCCTAAAAACCAGGAAAGTGTAACAGAGTTCAGAGCCTTGCCCACCAAGGAGAGACCATATTGGGTTCAGCAGCAGGAAAGTGCAGTTTTTCTTTCCTCTAGACACCTTTATCTAATTTTTATCAATTTATTTCTTCAAATATTTTTCCCCACTCATCCCTCTTACACAAGTAAGGACTCTGCAGCTTTCAGTGCCATGAAGAGGTGCAAGGAAATAATAAGCAGTGTCAGGTAGTCCTGTAAAAGATGTCCTGTGGATTATTTTGTAGTTTTGTTTTACTTTTTAAGAGTCACTCCCCTGCGTTCAATTTTTCTGTGAGCTTTTTTTTTTACCATACCAAGAGGGCAAAACTTATATTTTTCCTTCCCTTTCCCCATTTTATCTTTTTTCCCATGAGTTTTTCCTTTCTTCTCTCTGATTTCCCTTGTTACTGTTGGAAAAGTCTGCACTGGGGGACGTGAGGCAGAAGAAAAACACATAAGAAAACCTGTTTGTGGGGTGGCCAGAGAGCATTTTTTTAGTTGATGGTATGAAATTTTTGTTCGGGAGGATGGAGGGGGATTGTGGAAGAGTTAGAATAAAATTTGCTGCAAAAACCCTTTCTAGACCAAAGGCTATTTGATACTGTAAGAATACAGAGATGAAAAGCGCTGTACTGGTGGGACTGTTGGCTGAGCCCATTTGCAGTGCACTGATTTCTCCATGACCTCTCTCACTCTGTATCTGAAGAGTGATCTTTGGATTGTGGACTCAAAGCTTTGCTACTTTTATATCTGCAGCAGCAGAGAGAAGAGGTTATGGATTTGGGCTCCCTTATTTCAGGGATCTTGAGGTAATTGATGAAGGAACTTCAGCTGGAGGGAGAAGGCTGGTCTGTTGTGCTTCTAGAGAACACAGTGGCAAGTACAAATGACAGAGATGGGGCGATGCAACCTTGGGATTAACAGTTTTGCAGTGGTTCACCCAAGACTCCAGGGCTTGCATTGTTTTTCGTTTCTCTTGGCCCTAAGTGGAAGAGCCATCTGGAGACAAAGCTGAAGTTGGAGGGTTGTCAGCTCCCCTTGCTCCACTGTGTCTTCCAAGGCATGGCTTTAGGGAAAACGCACTGCATGGCACAAAATCATCCCGTTGTGCTGGTACTGGGCTGCAGATCCCTGCCGTGGAGAGAAGCTTGGACCTTCCATGGGACGGAGGTCTGGGCATTGATGATGGCAGCCCCTTGCACTTTCTCCCCAGATTCCAGCTTGTTCCCTGCCTGGACTGCAAACCAATTCTGAGCCCCGCTGAAAAAATTGGAGATTTTTGCATAAGCTGTGCTGAAAGGAGAAGATCCTCATGGAGTGCCTGCTCTGCAGCTTCCCTGCTGCCTGGAGAGGGAGACATCCAGCTCCAGGAGACTGCTTTGTTTGCCTGATTTTCCTTACCCTTGGGAAGCTGAGTCCTATCCCAGGGGACCAGGGGGGTTGGTGCAGGCTGCCCTATGAGCTCGGTCAGGCGGCTGCAGAAGCAACACCCCAGCCTGGCTCCAGTCCCTGCCTCCAGCGCTTGGGAGCTTCTGCCAGAGGCACCTTCTCTCTTCCTTTCTTTCCCACTCGGATTTTTCTCTTCCCATGATTAGGGCAAGGAAAGAGGAAACCATCCTTTTCAGGACATGTGCTGCCAGTGGAGCTTGGTGGCTGCGTCCTGGGGCACCGGGAGGGATGCTGGCATGGTGGATGAGATGTCACCAGCCGTTGTCTGGCCCTGCCATGCCCTGATGACCTGCTTTCCCCCCCGAGAAGAGAAACATCCCGGCACCATCTCAAAGGGGTCTCTAGGGCTTTCTGCTTCCTCGGCCCCGAGGCAGCAGGAGCACACAGCGTGCCTGCTGAGGCTTTTTAAGGACAGGCAGCAAATACGGGGCAGCAGGGAGATCCCTGCAGGTAGTGCAGGTTCGGCCCCGTTTATTGCTCCCGAGCTGTGGTGCGTGGCTCGTGCCAGCGACGGCGGGCGGGGAGCGGGGTGAGCTGCTCCGCCGCGGGAGGGCTTTGCCCAACTGCTTAATCTCTGGGCGAGGCTCCCCGTTCCCCAGAGGAGCCCCAGCCTCTCCTCCTCGAGGTTTGCTGGGGGCCGTTCCCTGAGCAAAGCGGGAGCCGGGGGCAGGAGCCCGGCCCCGCTCGTGAGTCAGGAGGGCTGTGGGAAGGGAGAGGTGCAGTCGCAGAGGGTGCGGGAGGCCATCCCAGCACCACCCAGATGCCTGGGGCTGGCGAGGGGTGCCGGCAGGCGGGGAGCGCTGGCAGCGGGCGGGAGCCTCCCCATTTTGCACAATGCAGGAGGACAAGGAATAACCTCTCACCGACGCCGGCTGGGACCTTCCTCGCCTCCGTTTCTGCCGCTCACGGGCTGCAGTGGGGAAGGAGATCTCCTGCCGATGAACTGCATCCCAGGTGGATATGTCTGCTTTTCAGTTTTGGTTTGGTGTGTTGGTTTTTTTTTTTCACTCCCTTTTCCAAATGCTGTCTTTGGGGAAGAGGAAGCTGAGGAGAAAGGCTCGAACAGGTTTGCAACAGGAGGATTTCATCCATGGTGATGAGAGCAGCTTTTTTTCCTCTCGCTTGTGTATATTCCAGCTTTGTTCCTTTTGTTTTGCTCCGAGCTGGAGGAGAAACAGCGCTTTGTTCAGAGATCTTGGGTGGTTATTCTTGCGCTGAAGCAGAGATGACAGGCTCATCCTAACAACCAGCACCGTGGTGACCTTCGGATCCAGTGGTTCATGTTCCACCTGTGTAAATCGAGACCAGGATCAGCAAAATTAGGATGTGGCCGTGTGTAATTTTGTCAAAGGTGCTGCGTTTCAGCGGTGGTCAGTGCATGCGAGGCGTTTTCAATGTTTATTCTGCCCACCTCGGGAGGCAAGGGGCACGGTGACTGTGAGGAGCACGCTGGCCGAGGAGGACCCTTAGAAATCTCAGAGATATTCTTATTGTAGGCTATTTTCCTCTTTGGAGAGGTGGTTGCTAGCTGGGCATTTAAAAGGAAATGCATTCCCTGTCCTAATTCTTAGCTGGATTTTATGTGCAAAAATATATTTAATTTCAGACTTGTTTTCCATTTTTTATTATCCTCTCCTGCAGCGCTCTGAGCCAGGGTAACAAGGTGTTAGTAAGTGATTTTAACTTTTCTTTGGAGTCATTTTGAATTCCTTACTTAGATGGAAATGAACAGTGTTGCAACAGTTCAGAGCCAGTCAAAAAGTAGCTTAAAGGGTAAAAAAAAAAAGGAGAGATCAGATAAAATTCTCTTTATCTTAGAGCCAGTCATATCTTACTTTTTAGATTAAAATATGAATTAAGTCATCTTAAGTGGCGTTCCTTTAATATGCAGGGGTAGTCTCTGCAGACGTGATAGGCACACACACAGAGAAGAGTCTCAGATGTCTGGTTTGCTGAGCCTTACCTGCGTAACACAAATAACCGAGATATTCTGCCCTGCTGTCCTGAACACAAGGCAGCAAACGTTCTCAGATTGAGAAAGAGGGGCTCTGCTCCCCATCCGCTTCCACCCACCTGCAGTAAATCAGCGTTGCGGTCCCCTGTCCCCGCCGCAGAGGAGCTGCCAGGGGGTGGGGAGGTGACCCACGGCGCTGCGGCATGGGATGCTGGGGGCTTGAGCGGCTAGGGGAGAGCCTTCTGGGGGCCACGCCATAGTGCAATATAATTTCCTTTTAACATACATTTTTTCAGTTTTCCTGCCTGTTCTTTGAAAGGGGAGAGTGCCTCCAGGTTTAAAATGAACTTATATTTGAGCCAGGGTAGTGTGTTACCAAGACGGCTAACAGGTCCGTGGCTTGTTTCCACTCCAGCTTATTTAGGACTTGGGTGATGCCGAGCGTCTGGTGAGCTGCTCTTCAGCAGCTCCTATTGTTTGAGAAAGCAGTTTCTATTGTTTCTTTCTATTTTCTGCCTTGCTAGGAGAGCTATTGCGGAAAATTCATCTCCTGTCTCTCACAAGAGGAGAATGGATTTCCTGTCGGCTCCGGGCTTGAAGGGAAGGCAGGGGCTGCTGGGAGGAAGCGGCTGTTCCTTGGCCGGGCGGCGGGAGGATTGATGATTTCGAGGGGGCAGGCAGGCGCATTATTTTCTTCAGGCTCCGTGGAGATATTTTTAGGGTTTAAGTCTTTTATGGTTGAAAGATGAAGTCGTCAAGTGTGAGGTCATAGGATGCCCTTAGGCTGCTTCCTATTGAAGAAGCTGCGGAAGAGGCAGCCACCAGCGACTGCCGGCTTTGGGAGCTGCCCGCTGAGGAAGGGCTGTAACGAGCCCCACGTAATGGAGTGTGGGGGCCGGATTTTGGCTTTGCATGCTGAGCCTGTTTCACAGGCATCGTCAGGCCTTCTGGAGGTCTTTGAGCATTAATAGGGCATAAGCCAAAGGCCTGATTTCATTACAAAAGGAAGAAAAAGGGGGAAAAAAAAATTATGCTGGTACGTGCCCAAGTACCTACTCCTCTTCCCTCTCTTTCAGTCTCTTCAGAGTCCTTTCTCAGTGTACAGATCCAAAATCTACCGGCTGACAGCTGAAACGAGGGGCTGAAATAGGAAAAACTACAGAATATTTTTCTGGGGCTTGTACGTGCTCCTCTCACACAGGTTAAGAGCTGGTATTTTGCTCAACCAGAAACCACCTCTGGGCAGAAATCAGCATATGCAAAACCTGATGTGCCTCTCATTAGACCATTTGAGTCTCCTGATGAGAGTTTTGTAATGATCAAGCCACTGTTTCAAGGGAAAACAAAGAATGGAAAGGGGTTTGGGTTTGCTTGAAGTCAGAGCTAATGGGGATATTTTTTTTTTTTTTAGTGCTGGATGCTAGACTGAAAAGACCAGGGCAGGTTTTCAGTGCAGTGTTGCTGCTTCGACTCCTTGGGGAAATATACAGACATTTTTCCTCAGAAATTAGTTGGATTTTGATTCTTGTTTTTAAAGGCAATAAATAAACACAATTATAGACTTGAAAAGCAGTTTGAGCTGCATTGGGCTCGTCGTTTCCTCAGGCAGCCGTTCCAGATGAGTGTGCCCTCTACTACTATAATTACTTTTTAAAAATAACTCTGCAAGTCTGTAATCTAAAGTGGGTGGTATGTAGCAAGTCTGAGAGCATTCTGCATTCAACCCACAGGCTGGGGAGAGGGTGGCTTTATATAAGGGTTTGCTTGTCTCCATCTCTGGGTTGAAATCTGACTTTTTCCCACAATCCATCAACAAATGGCCCATATAATGAAAGTGCTTTTTAATACAGGAGTCAAGCTTGCCAGGGACTCGGATGGCTTTGCAGCCCCACAGGCTCTAAATATTCCCTCTGGATGTTACTTCCCTGCCTGATCTTGTCTCTGTTATATTCAAATTTAAGCTGCCTGGGCAATAGAGGAGAGCAGAGCCCAGCTGAGATTCACAGCTAAGTAATAGTCTAGACCTCTGTTTGAATATGCTTTCAGCCCACTTTGCCTTTTGGCTGGGCCAACTGATTTATTTATATACTCATATGCTTAAAATAGGTTGTGATTATTTTTTTCCTGTGGATTGGAAACAATGAACCTGGGAATTTGCTGCTTGATCGCAAGTGATTTCTTCTACTTTATTTTCTCTATCTATTAAGCTTTTCAGGTGCTGATGTTCTTAAGTGTGGTGTGTTTGCAGACCTCCCTGCTCCACAATGCAGCTATTTTCAGGCTCTCGTGAACACGTTTGTCCTTACTCATAAGGGGATCTTTATACTCAGGAGCAGAGTGAGGGGATACTGCGGGCAGGGATTTGCCAAACGGAATCTATTTCCACTATAATGAAATAACCCATGGCAGTGTCTTCCACCCTGTGGTTTTTTTTTTTAGAGTTGTAGTCCTGTTTAATGGGAAAGCTGAGGTGGAGAGAGGGAAATAACGTGAGAATTAGAAAGAGGAAACCAAGGGTAGGTAGATGAGGAAAAGAAAGTAAGTCCTAGAAGTGGGAAATTCAATCCTCTTGAGCTTCTCCCATTCAGAGAGGTGCTAATGCAGGCCCCAGGCTTGTACTCAGGATGGAGGTAATTAATGTTTGCTCTCAAATTTCCTTGGGTCTGAACTTAAGCACTTTCACCATGTCATTTTCTATCAGGGTTTTGCCACCTCTAAATAAAGAGCAGAAAATTACATTCCTTCTGCTTGTACATCCTAAGCATCAGCAAGCTCAGACTTGCCGGTTCCTTCTCATATTCAGGGCTCTGAACAGGGCTCAGCACAGGGCTGACCCGGAATAAGCAAAACATTCACAGTCTGGTTTGGTCCTTGATGGGGTTTTATTGGAGGTGTTTGGGCTGGTGAGCAGACTTCACTTTTTCACTGAGTGCACCGTTAGATGTGATTATGTGATTCCCGCCAAATTCCTCCAACTCTTCTTCCAACTCTTCCCACCAAATGCAGGACAGCTTGGTACCCTCTCAGGCAAGCAGTAAAACCATCAGACCGGAGTACAGGGAAGAGGCATTTGTGCCTATTCCCACTAGGCAGTGTCGTCACCGCCGGTCTATTTAAATCATTAGATGCAGAGAGCAGAAGGGAAAATATTCCTATCTTAATCCTGGCTCCTACAAAACAGAGCAAATGCAGAATTGTGTGGTTAGCAGATTTCCTCTTGGGAAGAGAAGTCTCCTATAGATAATAATCCTTTTAGCAACATCTCCAGTGAACGAGGCTTTGTCCGAAGAACAAAGAAAAAGTCGCAAGCTTGAAATATGCCTGAATTTCCTGAGTGTGCTCGCCGCTGCGTGCAGGCAGGAAGCTGTGTTAGTCTGGTTTGGATGTTTGCTCTGAAGTGGCATAAACAGAGTGTGGGGTCTCCCGGGATCCTGATCTGACCCATGGACCAGGGGACAGGGGTTCCCCTAAGCTGCAGCTACGAGAAGGACTACTGCAGTCATGCAGCTCTGTGCCCGTGTCCCTGACTGTCCTGTCTCCCCCCTGGCCGAATCCATCCTCTGAAGATCCTGGGTGGATGCAGGAGCCAGCAGCAGAGATGAGCGGTGCAGCCACAGTAGACCCAGCACATGCGGGTGTTAAGCTGCCAGCCAGCAGGGAACTCATTTCCTGCACAATTATGAAAACAGCTGATCTGTGACATTTTAAGAAGGGGGAGAAAATACAGGGCAGGGGAAGGAAGGCTCCGGCTACATAAATATTTACTTTTGCACAACGACCCAGCCACCCCCTTCTCCCAGGGGCTGGGAGAAGAAGGGGTTGCTTGCTGCTGGCTCTGGTACGTGGTGACAGGGGACGGGAGAGCCACCAGTGGGCTGCCCGCAGCTGGAAGGAGCATGCTTTCCGCCGAGCAAAAGCTGCTCTGCTAGAGTGTGATACTGCCCTGCTTGACCCCCCTGCTCCCTGCTGCATCCCACAGCCGGGGATGTGCTGCTGGACCTCCAAGAGCTTGCTTGAACCACCTGCCTGGGCCTCTCTTCCTGCTCCTTGGTCTTGCTCTAACAAAGCCAAGCTAGCGAGGTACCCCTGCTAGTGAGGTATATCCCTGCCCCTTCCCAGAGAGCAGCCTTGGGAAGGGGGTTGGGGAAATGAAGGCACGAAACTTTCAGGGTAGCGCTGGTGCAGGCAGATGAGCTGCCCAGGATCTGGAGACTGCAGCATCTCGTGTGATGCCACCACCACGTCACACGCCCACTGCCAGCCAGGTCTGGAGCAGATGTGAGCCATGTTGTGTGCAGAGGAGGCACTTGCTAGACCTGATTGAAAAAGACCCTTGGACACAGGTCAAAAAAGACCCTCAGAGATGGGGAAAAGATATTCTTTTGATCATGGCATTGTTCAACCTGATATAATCCCAGTTTTCAATTTCTTTCCCTCACCCTAGACAAAAATGTTGGTTTTTCCAGCCCTGTCAAAGAGGGGGTGAATTGACGCTCTCTGGTCTATAAATGCTGCTCAGTTGTCCTTTCATCAGCCCTCCTCGGCTGGGGTGGCTGGTGCAGTGCCATGCAGATGCTGTGTACATTTGACACGGTATCTGACCACTGGGGCAGCTCCGAAGTCCCTCCCGTGTGTACTCAGCGGGTGGAGGGAAGGCTGCGGCATGCTTTTCCTGAGGTCCAGTTAATCTTTGTTTGTAGCCAGGACTGCACCGTCTAAGCCATGTTTCTGCAGTACGGCAGTCTGCAACGGTTGCGTCAACACGGGGTGACCTGTATGTAAGGAGATTCAGTGAGTCCCAGTAATAGTGACACCGATCCACTGGTGGGTCTCGGCGCATTCTGCTCTCCTGGTGGTGTCTATGAAACCAGAAGAGTTGGAATAGGTGGGATTCAGAGATTTGTTTCATGCAAGTGGTTGATGTGGTAACAGAGGTATCTCCAGCCTGTTCCCCTCCACCTCTTTCATCAAGGAAATATTGGCTAAGCTCACTCTCCAGGACATGCACCATCACTCAGTGAATAAACACAAGGGATTTGTGTTGTGGGTTAATTCTGCTGCTGGCAATCAAACCCCATCTGTGCTTAGATGACATCTTTTTTCTTGGAAAGGGACCAAGGTTAAGAAGACAAGGAAGGCAGGTTAGTTAAAATATGTCAAAGTCTCTTGGGTGTAAGTAAAGACTATAAATAAAAGCCTTTTAACTTGGAAAAGAACTTTAGAGTGATATGATCAGGTTCAATTTAGTCCAAGTATTGCTTTATGCCATTAAGCTGTTATCAAGTTTTGGTTCCATTGCAATAGTTTTATGGCTTCAGTGCAGTGGGAACAGTTGCAGCCTTTATGGAAGTAAAGCATTTCCCCTGAAATGTTTGCAGTGAAGACTGCTGTATTGTGCAGGAACTGGGGAGTGAAACTGCCTGGAAACGAATAGCCGGGGAGGTGACCTTCTCTAGCTCTTTTCTTTCTCCATTCCAGAGTAACTACACAATCTAAGGATTTATATTGTGAACAATGAGGGGATTTAAATGAGGTTTAGTTTTACATTCTCGTTAATGAATCCTCAAACTTAGTAATAAAAGCTGAACGTTTTTACTTATTTCCTCTTAAGCTGCAAGCATGTCTGATTCAGCGGCATCTTGAGATGATTTGTCAGGATGAGAAAATAAGTCACATCCCTCTTCCTCTTGGGATTAATAGGGAACTAGAATAATCCTGTACCCATAATATTATTTCAGTTGGGTTTGCATAATAGCCTGGAAATGGTTATACTCAATGCAATGCTTTGTAATGATGATGTTTCATCCTTTGAAGTTAGATTAATTCATGTCACAGAGTCAGATTCGCACAAATAATAAACCACTTTTTTTTTTTTTTTTCAGTTTTTCCTAACTAGCCCTCATTTTCTGATCCAAGTTTTACTATGGTCGATTAGAAGCGAGTGGATTTTAATGCTGTTTCTGCAGGTATCTAGCACCATCACAGCCAGGAAAGTCCCACCTCACATTTGGTGTATTGACATGTCAGTGTGGCTGTGGGTTTAGGAAGATCCTGGTGTTCCTAAGGAGTCTGGCTGCGTGCATGCCTCTGCTCTGCAGAGCATGAGTACTTCCACCAAAATTACTGTAGTTGACCCTCCCTGTGAGCCAAGGTTTTCCACATGCATCTGGACCATTATTCCTGGCTTAGATTAGGGAAAGTGAGAGAAATCAGGCCCCCCATAATTACAAGCTGTGAGCTAGGCACATATGTAAATATTTTCAGGGTCACAACTTAGCTCTTTATTTTTAATATACTTTGTTATTAGTAATCGTTTTTGAAGAGATTGAAAATCCCACCCATAAGTTTCTGTAGCGTCAAGCCCACTCAGCCTTGACCTCTGCTCCCGGTGGTATCATTGGATTTACCGTTGACTTCAGCAGGGGCAGTCACAGCGAGTCTGAGCGCTTTTGAAAACCCTTTCCCTGTGTTTTTCTGTATAAAGCCCATCACTGTAGCTGCCAGATTATATGACACTAGGGTTTAAAACGACTTAAGAATGAAATCAAACTGATAAGAAGGCTAAGATGTAATAAAGCTAAGCAAAGTAAATTTGCTTTCTTTCTAAGACAAAGCGACTTTCACAAGGTTTTAATTTTCTCTGGCCCAAGTGGAAAAACAATCGAGTTTGGTTCATTCTGCACGTGCATGCTGGGCATGTGTCGATACTGCTCCTGTGAAGCCCTGGAGATGACGTCCTGTGCCCACCACCACGCGTGGGCTTACCCCAGGCAGGGAGCAGGTGAGGGGGGCTGGCAGGGGCTGGAGCCCACTTAGGGGGCTCAGTTTCGAGTTCTCTCTGTCCCCCAACGATAGGGTGCGATCTTGGGAATCCAGTTAAGCCCATGTTTAGTCATTAATTCTGCCCAAGACTCGTCCCTAGTTCTTCCCACTGCCAGCGGTGCTTTACAAATAGGAAACAGAAGATCTGGGGACTCGGATGGGATATAGAGGGTCCAAATCTACCCCCAGACTCTCTGCACTTCTTTTATTGGGGAAAAAGAGAGACAAACTAGAATTGCCATATCTCCCTGTGGCGTTAAAAGAATAAATCATTGTGTAGCACTCAAATACTGCAGCACTAAAGTCCTTTTGTAATTACCTATGCCCGACCGGTGCCTTTATTGCCGTGCGTAAAGCCTCCATGCTCACATCTGTTTGCAGATGTCCTCTGGAGCAGGGTGGTCTCTTGCTGTAGCAGTGATGATAAATACTTTGCTCTTATGGATTAGATTATTCCTCACCAAGTTGTTCTCTGTTTCACTGGAGGTCAGCTATACTCATCATCTGTTAGGATTTTCTCCCCCTGGGCCCCTTTTTTTTTGCAATTAAACCAGATCCTTTGTTCTGTGGTGTCAGCAGATAGGAGCTTTCCTCCAGGCAGCCGTGAAGACAAAAACGTGCGGGCAAGGGTGTTGCCTCTCTCTGCAGGTTTCTGCTCCTCTTCTCCCATCACCAGCTCCCTGCGCACGATGCTCGCTCCAAGAGGTGGTTGTATGCTCTCCATACCGTCCATTCCCCAGTTCACCTCCCCTTGAAAAGAGAGTCCAGATGTTATAATCCTCTGGTAAGCCCTAAAACTGGCAGGATTTTTGTGTTTGTTTCCCTCCTCCTGTTTTATTTTCATAAGCCCATAGATTGACTTTATTTCTCTTAAAGGTTTCTAGGCTGGGAGACTGCTATTCATCCACTTTTAATTAAAGCAATATAGGGAATTAGGCTTTTCACAGGGGTGGTTCTGGTGATGGCTATGAGTGTTTTTGTTAGTTTTCCTCCCTTCTGAGCAAATGCTTGGAAGTGTGAGTTGGAGCTTAAGCTTTTTAATTACCAGGGAGTAAATTTACTACATTATGGTGAAGTGATTTCTTTGCAAAGGAAAAATTGGTTGTCGCCTGCTGCTGTGTGCAATAGCATAACTAAGAGAGAATGGTTCACTGCTGCATCCCCAGAGGACAGGAGGGTGGCGGGTGCAAGGAGGGAATATGAATTTGGGCATCAAAGGGCTGAGGCAGTTGGCGGGGGTGGCTCAGGGTGATCTGTGGCTTTTGCAGTACGGCGTGAAGGAGGGGAGGTGGTGGGAGCCCGCTCCCTCCTCCTGGCAGTGCCCGGCTGTTTCCCACAAGAGCCTGGTTTAGATTAGGCTGCCCAAGGCACAGTTTTTCTCGACTTTGGTACCACACTGAAAGAGCGTGGGTGTAGGGCTGAGAGCGGCACGGGAGAGCAAAGTACTGCTTTTCCCAGGCGATTTACAGTCTCTTACTCCCTTTTTGTCCTCCTTCAAAGCAATGCTCTCGGGCTCATAAAACACAGCCTCATGCAAGCAGAGGCTGGTGCGGACAGGGTGTAGGAACTTCCCATTGGCATATGGGGATCACAAACTGGGCTTTTTCTGGGTGTTGGGGAAGGCAGTGACAGCCTGCTTCCCAAGAACATGATTATTTTGGGTGAGCAAGCAAAGGATCTCAAGAGCAGGTCTCCGTCTGACCTAGGGAAGCAGCTGGCTTTTCCGCCTGGAGTGTTCAAATTATTTCAGGATAGTTTTACAGCGTGAAAGACTCCAGCAGGAAATTTTCAGAAGAGCCCAAGTGTCATCTGACCCCAGCTCCTGTTTTCTAAAGTGTCAGTGTGTTCCCAGTATGTGTTTGTGTGTGTGTGTTTGGAAATTTGACTTCTGTTTCAAACTGGTTAGCTATTTTAATACAATGGAAGGAAAGCTACTACCCTGAGTGTCAAGAGCATCAGTATGCTTGCAGGAAAACCTGTATTTATCCATGGGTCCTTGGGGAGGGGGGATAATCCTCTTCAGTCTCATTAACTCCTGTCTCTTGCTTCTGTCCTTCTTGCATGTTGCTTGTTTCCGGCACAAGGATGCAGATTCTCTTGGCTTCCTCAGCCCCATGAGCCACATACAGGACCTTGTGGTGCTGCAGAGTAGACAGCACGGGTGTTTGAGTCCCTTTCTGAAGTCTTTTGGGTCCATCTCAACACCAGCATGTGATGAAGGAACTGTCCCCCCCACGCTCCTCTCTTTTCTTCTCTCATCTATAGCCTGAAACGGTTTGCTGTCCCCCAGAGGCTCACTGATGCTGCATATGTTTCTAATCTTGTGGCGTAGCCGGGCTGGATTCTCACTCGCAGCAATGAGACATCGGCTCCAATGTCACTCAGTTTGGTTCTGATCCATGCTAGTCCCAGGGCCAGACTGCTCTCATTAATGGCTTTTTCATTCAGAAATGCGCGCATCCCTTTCTGCAGCGTTTCCCTATTGCAATGCCTAGAAAGGGCCAAGAATTTTTCTTTTCACCATTTGCGATGCCTGGCGTTCCTCGGGGGCTCTGGGTTTATTCTGTGGTTTGTTACTAATGCAGGTTTCCTGGGGGTTATAAGATGATCTAAAGCAACCTGACTTGTTGAGCTGACTCAGAAGTGACCCTCCTGAATCGCTCCCAGGCAGCTGAGCTGTCTGAAGAGTTGACTGCAGGGGATTGATCTGCTTGTCATTAAAAACAAAATGTTCTGTATGCCTTCAGAAATATCAGAAGTAAGTTAGATTCTTTGTTTTGTGAATATTTTCAAAAAGGTCATTTCGGTGCCCTCTTTTTCAAGTAATAGTTATTTAATTAAACTCCAGTGCAATATCTGGAATGCACCTGTCTTGCCCTCTTAGCACATCAACAAAAATTAGTAAAATGTGAGTTAAAATAAACAATGTGGAAAACAGTGTCATCCAAATAAAAATTAAAAAAAACACCTGCTGAACTGCAAAAGAAACACCTGTGAAAAAGACTCATCTGGTACTTTTTCTGGGTAAATTACATGAAAAAGAAGGTACTTGAAACAAGATTTGTGTATTGACTCAGAGTGATTTAAGGATCTGCTTGGGATTCAGATGGATCTCCTTTCAGAGAAGGGAAAATAAGAAGACTGGAAAGTGCATACTTATGAAATGCTCAAGACGTGTATGTAAGCTAAGGCTTGACACAGCATCAGTGAGTGAAAGGAAAAAGTCCTTTTAATTCCCCTACATTCTGGATAAGGTCTTTAACAAGTGATCAGGCTCATTGCACATAGTCCTTTGCCCCTGTTGGTCTTCTCCTTGCTGTGTCCCTTCTTCATCATGTCAGGTTCACCTTGGAGAGCAAAGTCACTGGAACTGGTCATTACTTGAGTGTGTGCTAAGGTGAAACCATAGCCTTTGACCAGGTGAAAGGGGTAAACACAGTGGTGACTCAGACCTAAACTTCTCTTCATGTCCTAAATATACTGGATGTGCATCCTCCTTACTTGTTGTGGTGCAATGGAGAGGTGATTTTGGATTTGGACTGCCTGAGGAGGTGAGGAGCCTCCATCTTTGGTGGTCTAGAACTACAGGTTAAACAGACTTCTTCAGTAGTGCCACAGGTGGAGTCGATTGTGCCATGAATCAGGGTAATGGGTTTGCTGGTCTCTTGAGCTCCCTTCCGGTGCTGTATTTCTGTGATTTGGTTTTTCAGAGCCATACCGTGAAAAGATTGGGATGAAGATTAGTTCAGAGTGTGTAGCAATTGGACATGAAGGGTCAGTAGTTTATGATTGTAACATCATGGCCTCAAAGAGAAGAATTTTAGTCTACCCAGTAGTAGAAACTTCTCAAGATCTGATGTTTTCCTAAACTACTCCAGGTTTTTAATCCAAACCCCATGATTTCTGGACAACACCCCTCTGATTTGTAAGTGGCACCAGTATAATTCTTGTCACCACAACACCAGTCCCTCAGTTGAATGTGCTCTTTGAAGTGTACACGTATGAGTATTGCATTCAGGTCTCATGTCACAGAGCAATCATTGTAGCAGTTGCAAGAAATACTTTTTATTTCCTCTGTCTTCTCTTCTCTGTCTATAAGGAAAAAGCCCAATCTTTCAAATCCATTTCCAACAACACAGTTTTATGTAACACAGCAGGTAATACTCTCTTGTGCATCTTGCAAATGAGTGCAGTGGAAGGCTCTGCTGCATGGTGGGGGCTGTTGGATGCCTGAGGAATTTCTCTGCTGGTCTCCACTGGTCCCACTTCCCTTCTCTCCCCATCCCCATCCCTTCATACACAGCACCTTACCAGTGGTTGAATCTTACCCAACGTTGCTGTGGCAAGTGCAGCATCACCAAGCTGCTGAACAGGCAGCCTTTAATGCTGCGTATTTCTTGCAGTCGGGTAGTTTTGAGGTATGACCTGGATTTTGTTTTGCACAGGTGCCCAGTGTTAATTCAGGTGCTCGGCACCTCTCTGCTATGTATTAACTTGTTCAAAAGCCACAGTGGAACTGAGCGTTTTGATTGTGAACAAATTAATCTCGGAGACTGTCTTGTGTTTGTACAGTGTCTGGGACGGTGGGTTTCTGCTCTGGGCATAAATATTTTGGAAAATATCTTCAGGTTACTTGCAGAAGGACTGCTCCTCTCCAGCTGTCTCCCCCTGCCCTCACACCGCTGGTTGGGAAGTGTCATTTCCACTGTGCTGATCCCGAGAAGGGACCCACTTTTACCCTGCCCGGGGAAAAAGTGAGGGCTCATTCTGCTCAAATCAGCACGGAAAAATATTACGCGGGGTGAGGCTGAATTCCGTCCAAACATAAATAGAGTAGCATGGCCCAGAATATCTTTTCAGTCTAAATCTTGCTCAGCAGTCGAAAGTCCCAAGTACCAATAAAGTCACTGACTAATGAACATTACTCAGTTCCTTTGGGTGCTTGGCGAGGGGCACTCATAGTTTCCAGTCATACGATTACTCCTTTTTACTTTAAGCCGTCCTGTTTTCCTTTAGTCTTTCAGCCTTAAAGAAACATTGAGTAACTTTGTGTTCTGCTTCTTAACGGCAAAGTCAAGGGATCCCAGAGACACAGATCTTTTTGGCTTCCTTTCCTGCTACCTGGAAACACCTTCTTTATCTCTGGTGCCAGCTGAAGTGTTAGTTTTCTGGTTTATTTTCCCTCACCCTTTCTGAGTCTCTCTTTCTTGCCCCCTTTCCACTGGAACTGAAAACAAAATTGGGATTTTCCAAGCAGAAGTGTGTCTCTGAGATACGCAGTGGAGATGAATCGGCACCAGGACATTCGCTCTGCACACCGGGTATTTGATGGGAGAGAGGAGGGGATTAAAATCCGAAGCTGAACTGAAATTTGACAAATTATCTCAGTAAAAACCTTAGTGAAGGCCAGCCCCAGTTTCTGGACAGTTCATTCTTGAGTGCCTGTGGAGACAGAAACAACAGCCAGCCTCCAGATGAGTCATTAGCCTGGCACACGAGGAACCTTCAATTCAGTTCCTTGTGGTCTCTTGCAGGAGTTTACCTGCAGGAATAAATGTCTGCGTTGTACACCTGAATGAGACCTGTGAGTCCTTGAGCTGTCATTGATACCTTGTCCTGTGTCATTCAGAACTGCAGCATGGCCCCAGCGTTTAGTGACCTTCAGCATCCAGTCACGTCTCTAGGGACCTTGTGCCCGGTGGTGCGTCTTTGGATGGGCAGTGGCTCTGCGGACAGTCTTGCACTCCTGTACCAAGTGGAGCTGCTGGTGTTGTGATTTCAAGTATGCAACGCATTGCCTTAGATAAATTCACTCCTGTTGTACCACTGAGATACAGGTACACATCAGAGGGAGGACCATGAACGTTTTAGGTAGTTGTGCGACCCAGGAACTTGGTTTGCACCTTCAAATCAGAACATGGGTCCATGAAATGGTGGCTGGAGCTGCGTCGCCAAGTACGGTCCTGGGCAAAGCCAGATCAGCCGTTTCATCCTGGCCTGGCTCCAGGTGATCTGTGTAGGTCCACTGGTGGGGAGAGATGTGTTGCCTGCTTCCTAAATCTGGCCTGAGTATTTCTTTTTCACAGAAGTAACACCAAAGTACACTTGGACTATACAGAAGCTGCAATTGAAATTTACTGGGAGGTAGTTTCTGCAATAATTATCTACAATACCTGACATACGCCGGAAGCCAATTTTGTGGCTGCACCATGCTGGTATATTTGATTTATTTCATTGTAGGCATTGCATAGAAGTATCACCCGTCAGTGAAATATCTCCATCTTTGGAGTCTAAGACAGGGAATTTTGGACAGCAACACTACACCCCAGATTATGAGTAGGGATAAAGAAGAATCCCATGTCCAATTGACCATGGCAAATCCAATTCAAACTGCAAAGGGATATTTTTCCTCCCATTAGGCAGAATGTGATTAATTTCCCATGTGGCAAATTGTTCAAGACAGACGTGCTCGTAAATTATGGCATAAGAGATCCTATTACTACAAGCTCCATCAAAACCTACTGTGCCTCCCAAAATAGAAATAAGAAGATAATTATATTAACAGCCTTTCTTGTTATTTGATGTATGACTGACAGAGGCTGTAAGCTTATTTTCTGCCAGGTTGGAGCCTTCATTTAAGGACAGATGCTTTGGCATTTGTGGACATTAACAATAATCCTTGGTTTCTGACATTTGAAATTAAAAATGTTACAGGAAAGTTTTAAAAATAGGGGATTGAAAGCCAATAGGTGCAAACGAGCCCACAGTTTAAAACAGGGCATCCACTGGGGATGAAGACTTACAAACTTCATATCTAAAAAGAAACATGGTTTTACCAGCAAGGATTCTTGAAGGATCTGTTCTAGAATCTGCGCTGTTCAACCCAGTATCTGCAAAAGAGGGTGTTAGTGATATAATTAACCTAGCTGATCACAAAATTTACTTAGGATACTCAAATTTGGAGCTAACTGCAAAAAGCTGGAGGAAGATCTCATGATACTGATGGTAAAAAGGCAGTTCGGTGTTGGGAAGCACAAAGCAGTGCTATGGGGGGAAAAGAAGGATCATTGCGATCTATGAAGGAGATTTCAGTAGTTCTGAGGATGTTTCCATGAAAACTGAAGCTCAACAGTCAGCAGCAGTCAGAAAGCCAAAGGTGGTGTTAGAAAGAATTAGGCAAAGAATGGGGAACAAAACCCAGAGCTTCAGCTGCGGAAATCCATGATTTCCCCACGTCGTGAATACCATGTGCACGTCTGGTCGTTGCCTCTCAGAAAGGGTATATAATAAAGTAAGGTGCTGAGAAGGATGACAGAGGTGATTACAGAGGTGAATTGGCTTCTGTATGAGTGGAATAAATAGACTAAAAGTCTTCAGTCTGGAACAAAGGTGATGTTTGGGATAGCGTAGAAGTTTGTGAAATCACGAAGAATTTGAGAGAGTAAGGAAGACATGATTATTTTTATTTCTCAGAATGCAAAAACCAGGTGCAGCCTGTGAAATTTGGAAAGCAAGCTTAAAGTGAACAAAAGGAAGTATTTAATCACATGCCATGTTAAATTATGAAATTCATTTCCAGAGGACTCTATAGGGACCACAATATCTGTGGGTTCAAAAATGTACTAGAGCAGTTTCTGTAGGATGGAGCCAACACTGGTTGCTAAAAATTATTTTCTAATTCTGAAAAAGTCTAACCACTGGTGTGCAGGAATGGGGAGTGTGTATCAGGACAAGGATCCCATTACACGTGTCCTGTTCTTGAATTTCTTGCCTGTCTTTTACTGGCCACTCTTGTAGACAGGGAGCTGGACTACAGAGATCTTTGACCCAACCAAATGCAACACTCTTACATCGCTGCAACAAAAGCGGACTAAATCTTCTGTCCCTTTTTAGTGTGTTATAACTCCCAGTGAAGCTGCATTCTTGAATTGTAGCAGCTAAACACATAGATGGTGATCCTCCATCTAGAGATGGAGGAGATGGCATCTGTCCATTCTTGTCCTTCTACTTGGAGACCACAAGTCTGCAGGCTGGACCACCTCAGAGGGGTTATCTGAGGTACCCAATAGTGGGAGTTTGTACCTCTGGCCAGCCCTGCGTAGCACTGCACACCAGGACACAAAGGCAAACAGCGTTTGGGGAGCTGCCATTCCTGTGTGGTGGCACAAGGAGAGAAAGACCAGTTTGTTTGGTGGTGTGGATTTTGTTAGCAGTCAGTCCCGTTTGGCTGCTCAGTGTCTCCGTGGCTTCAAATGCAATTAATCAGGGCCCGAAAGGGTAATTATCAGCTCACATTCCTAATTCAGATTTCTGTGCCTATTCATGTTACTGTTTTTTCTTTAATTTAGCAATAAAGTTGGGGTTATTTTCATGTTTTTATGCTGCTGGCCCAGCGATCCTTATTAAAAATAAAAAATAACAAAACATTAGTTTCCAGTCTACCTTTTTTTCTTCTCCCTGGGAAATGAAAAGGCCATATTAACCGTGAAAGGGAAACGAAAGTGTGCATAGTCCTAGGGTCCTGCTGTCACCTTGACTGAAGGCACTTTTCCTTTCATGGGGTGAGTAATTGCTTAGAGCATTAATCCCTGAAAGAGGCTTTTTATTCTGCAGTGGGCGAAGCTGTTGACATCTGACAGTGCCGTTTCCTCCTTTGGTCGGACATAGGCACCTTGCTGAACCCAGGAGAAAGTGGCCCTGGAAAACTGGAGATGCTGAGCACCCCCCACCCTGAGCTCCAGGGCAGCAGCTCTGTCCTCCGGTATGCTCTTGCACCCTTAACGCTGCGTTTACTTGCACGTGGAGGAACCAAGAGGAATTTTTCAGGGAGATTGTCCTCAGCTGTCTTCTGGTGTCAGCAGGCACTGCTGGTGCCGAGTCGCACGTGAGCGTAGTTTGGATTAAGTGGCCTGAGCTGGAAATGGCTGAAGTGCTCACATATGGAGGAGCTGGCTGTGAAGGAGGCTGGTTATCTGATAAGTAATTACAGAATCATTTCCCTGATCCTGTGCATCGGCTGAGCCATGGTAACTGCTGGTGTGAGTGCTCTTAGTTGTGCAGCCGAGGTGGAGCAATCCGAGTGAGCTTTGCTGTCGCTGGGAGGCCGAGTGACTGGACGCTGGCTCGTGTTGGTGCAGGCTGCATGCACCCACATGGATCACCGTGTCCACTGTCTACCAAAGGAGTGGCTTAGCCGTGCATCCATCAGCTGGGAAGGGGCAATAAGGGTGACTTCATGGTCAAGAGTTAAAGAGGAGGTGCTGCTGGGTGGCCTGGCCACAGACCTGACCCAAAGGCTCGCACATCCCAGCTGGGTTATTGCGCTGCGAGCACGGACGAGGCAGGAGAAGGGGTGCAGGTCTGACTTCGGAGTCAGCACAGAGAAGTGCAAATGTGCCCACGCTGGTCAGACCCCCAACGTGCTGGAAATGAAAGTGCCCATCTCTCTTGTCCTGTAACAGATAGAAATCAGCTATCCCTGCCTTAAAGCACTCACTGTGAGCCTTTGAAATCAACAGTAGCTTTATCAGGGATCAGAGCAGACCGAGAAGAAATCCCTACCAGAGATTGTCTTAATGACACAAAAAGGTAAGACATACTGAAAAGACATGTTTGGAAACAGAGAATGATGCCTGGGGTTTGAGATGGTGTCTTGGTCTGCAGATGAGCTTCCCAACTCAGAGGCCAGCCAGCTTTGGTCTGGCTGTCATTCAATGGCTTGCTTCTGTGCCTGTTGTCGTCTACTGAAAATTCAGCTTAAAATTAGTCAGAGGTTTCGCTTGGAGGACTCCGGGAGAGCACTTCCATTTGGAAAAAGAGAACAGTGCTCTGTTTTGCAAAGCACAGGGGATTTCATTTCTGAATACTGCTCTCTGAAATCCTAGCTGGTGAGTTCCAGCCTCTGACAAGCACAGACACCTAGTTATGTTTGCCGCCACGTAGTTTGTTTGTTTAATTTCTGTGTTAATTGGTGCCTTCCAAATACCACAACTGCTCTGAGGAGCACTGTCCCTGCCAATCTGACTGCTGAATTTCACCTCCTGTAATGTGGGACGTGTACCTGGCAGCTGACTCAATCAAGGTCCTCCACAGGAGAGAATTTTGCCTCATTTGTGGCAGAAATAGAGGAATTTTTTTTAATTAGAATAAATGTTTGAACAGAAAGATTTTCTGGCCCTAGATGCCAAGGTAGATGTATTTTCATTCTGCATATGATCAGCAGAGGGATCTAGGGACTGGCTTTATTGCTTTCATTAGTGTGTGCTCATTTTGTGACCTTGTGAAGCCATCTTCGCATCCCTGCCCCTCAATTTCTACCTGCAAATGTTCCTGTAAGAGTGTATGCTGTAGCACCACATTATTGCATGACCTACCTCCTAGTAATAATAACTTTGATCTCTGTGGTGTGAGTGCAAATATTATTTTTTCACAGCTCCAGTTCTCAACCAGCTTAAGGGTGGAGTCTCCCAAGCAGTGTTATTGCCAGTTACACCAAAGGATGTGGCTAGGACCTTACTGTGCTTTTCCAGTGTAGTTTGGCAAGGGTGTGGTGCAAATCCATCTCCCTCCAGTGACCTTGCTGCAAGGTCTTCGACCCAGTGGATGTAGCGCAAAGGCTGCCTGTCGGTGAGGCTGGCGCTGGTCCAGTGTCTGTGGTGTCTTGGGCTTACTGTCACACCAGCACGTGCATTAATGACAAGTCTCATAAGAGCTTGTAAGACAGTGCAAATGTTTTAATAGGCTCAATTCGTTAAGGCTCCTGCTTTAAAAGATTGAGGTGGGACCATATGGTCCTTCCCTGAGGGTCCATACCACTGAGTGTCAGTAGAAAGACTCCCTTTGACTTCAACAGACCCCGGTGAGCAAGGTGGTACTTGATGTGTTTTTGGTAAGAGCGGAGGAAGGGTTTAGTTAGTGTAGCTACAGGAGCATGGTCTTGCCCTTCAGGAAGAGCATTTTTCATGGTTAAGGTGGCTCAAAGGCATTTGAGAGGCTCTTGCCTTTTCCCACTCCGGAGCTGGAGTAGCTTGGATGATACAAGCATGTTCACCAGCAAATATGTAATACAAATAGGGGCTGCTGGTTCCCAAACTCATTGAACCAACATACAGTGATCCACATCATTCCCACACTGGCCAGGGAGTGAAAGTTACTCTTGAACGTAGCTCTGTAGACTGTCTGTGGACCACTAGTGATTTGAAGATCACAGGTTACGAGCCACTACCTACCTAGGTGAAAGCAGGACACTGGCGTCAGCTGATACAGGAGGAAAACCAAATGTTTCAGCAATGAGACATAGTGCTTGATGTTTCTCTGATCAGTTTGGTATAAGGTCTAGGTAGTTTGATCATTATTTAAGCCCTGATGTTTCCGCATGTTAGATGACTTGGTCCTGGAAATTTGGAAACAGATCTTTTCGAAGGATGTTCAACAAAACACAGGGTGCAGTGGATGTGTAAGTGTGCAGATTCTTATCTTAGGGGAGAAGTACGCATAGGCAAGGGTGATGCCTTTGGATCTGCATAGGCTTTCCTGTTTTCTGTGCCTTTTGCTCCCAGCGTAGCAAAGACTGTGTGCAAATAGGGGGACACTCCTGCATCCTCTGTGTGAGGAAGCCGTGCTGTTTCCTAAGGCAGTGTTTCTCGGATGTTTTGAAAATGTGACCCTCTTTTGGCTCCTCATCTCTGTGGGACTCGGAATTACCATCAGGTCAGTTCCTCTGGGTGAGGGTGTGCCAGTTGCTGGTGTTGCTGGCTGCAGGTATAAATACCATTCTCCCTCTCCCCTTGGACAAACTGACTGCTTTCTGCAATTAAAAGCAGTTGGCTGTTTGCAGGCTAAGGTAGCACTTGCAACCAGTAATTACAAATGAGTTCACTATCCACCTTGGGGAAGCTGAGCTGTGTAGTTTGAGGAGGCACCGGTTTCACTGCAGAAATTGAAGACTTTACTCACTGAATCAACACGCCCAACATTTTGCAACCACTCACAGACTGGGAAGTTCAGTTTTAAGGGATCTGGGGACTTGTGCTCACACTGAGATCCTCTTGTGCGGGATAGATGCTTTACTTTGCTGTACTCTGGTGGTAAAGTTGGTTTAAGCAAGGTGATGGGTCTCTTCGGGTTTCCTGGTGCATATGGACCAATGCACAGAGAGCCGTCCCACAGTAAGAAAATCGAAAGGATAGTTTTGTAACACTTTTGCCTGCCCTTTCCAGACCAAACACTGCATAATTTGCCTGCACCGTGATTCCTGCCTTGCTTTGGAGAGGTGGGAGATTTCAGCTGGGGCAGCTGAAGAGGAGATTACAGGAGCAATGGGTTGTTTGGGTGATAGCAGCAGGACATAGAGCAACATGAAGTAGCTCTTGGCTTATGCAAAACACTGTACAAACAGTAACAGAGCTGTTAGCTTGAGATTTGTACCCCGTGGCCCCCATCTATCGCTCCTGAATTTCAGCATCAGTGCTCATGGCTTTTCTCCTTCTTCCAGCTGTGCCTGGTGCTTGAATTCCCAAGGTCTGTACTAGCAAAGCTGTTCTAGAGCTGGTGCTGTTGTCCCTGGAGGATAGTAGCCACCCCTACGGACAGTGGACAGCAGCTAGGTTCAGAGGTAGGAGCTGTCTGCTGGTGGGGAATCCAGCCTCGCCTCTTGCCTGTCTTTGGTTTCCCCTTGTAATTATTCACATAAGGGCATATTCTGCTTATCACTTCTAATGGAGGAAGGTTTCTCTTCCTGGTGATATTCTTTTATACAAGCCATGTTATTTCCCATGCTTTATTGCTTCTCGGTGATTTTCTTTAACGTTGCAGCTTATGCACATTAAAAACAGGATCCAAGTGCAGAAGGACACCCTCCCCACGGTTCCCCGTATCTCGGCAACATTGTTACTGCTCGTGTTGGCTTTCCTGGCTGTCCCATCTGTCTCCGTCACCTCTTGTCACCTTCCATAGTAATTCCTGCTGATTAGCAAAGGCCTTTATCAACTGAGGCTCTTTGGCAGCCAAGTTCAGCCAACAGTTCTGACTCTGTCACGAGTTTCTGCTTATTAAAAAAGTCCTTCCCCCTCCCACCAGTGGAAACACTATGAATCATTTCCCTCCCATTTCTTTGTCAGGAGCAAATGCCATCAGTGTTAGGACCCCGGCACTGGCTTTCTGACTCCAGGAAATAATGGATGAAACAATCCATGGAAACTGGGATCCCCATGTAAAAGAAAGACGCTATTTTGTAAGGAGCACACCCCTTTTTTGGCCACTGTCAGATTGCCATCTGGTTGACAATCACACGTACTTCCATGAGAAACATAAAATTGTTCTTCTATCCCATAGTGTTGTGCTGTTGAATTATCTATTTTACATTGCAAGGTGGCAGCGTGTATTTAAATGCTCCATTTAGGAGCTACATTATGTGACTGGTGCCTGAGAGTTTCGGGCAGGACCCTGAGGTGGATGGCACAGCTTAAATGGGCTGAGGGGAATTTGTGTCATATCTGATTGCATATCTGTGCCTTTTCAGTGTATAAAAATAATAACAGCTATGTGTACATGTAAGGACTAGAAGCCTTCATAAAAATACTTGAGCAGCAAAAGGGTTTTAGTTACAGTGGAGGAAGCTGCTTAGCCCAAAAGGAGAACCTGTAACTGCGTGAGGGCTAGATTCTTTACTCATTTTTACTGATGTAGCCCCAGTGTAACTGCAAAAAGAGTACGATATCATCTCATAAGGAGATTCTGTCTCTGAGAAGTTGATCTTAGGTTGAACACATTGATTGGCAATATATATACAGACAGACCTGGTACCTCCCAGGTTCTCAGGTAAAAAGAGGAGAGAACCCAACAGCACAGTAACAAGAACAACAGGAAGAGGCAGAAGCAGGGGCTCTTCCCTGCTCTTAGGAGACAGCTGACTGACAAAGTCTCCACAGCTGGAGCTTCTGTAGTTGGAGGCAGCACATGTCTCTCTTAAACATAAATCAGATGAGACATGTCAGTATTTTTCATGTGCCCATTAGTCTTCAGGCTGTCCACTGTGGAATATTTATCATATGGCTTGCTTCACGTACTGCCCTCTGAAGTGTGGTGACGGCACTTGAACTAGAAGATTAAATGTGAGTATGTATTTGTCCATTTTCCCTTTGTCAGTGGGTTTGGGCTCTTCCTAACCTCTGACAGACGCTCCTTGCATGAAACAACTGGTGTCCTTAGACCAATCTGTCACCCAGATGTCCCTTGAAAGGAGACTCAAGCTCAGCAATCGGAGAGTAAGAGCAAGAGGTGGATCTGTTCTCTGGTAGATTGGAAAGGAGCTAGACAGCAATTTCTCTGCCTCCCTGTTGCCCCTGCCGCAGCTCCCACTCACTGCCTGGCTCTAAAGAGCAGCAAAGCTGGCAGCTCGGGGCTGAGCCCTGGCACAGGGGTGGGAAGATCATGAAGACATCTCTAGAAGGTCTTGAGGCCTAGATATACAGCACCTCTCCTTGGCAGTGAAAGGTGTCATTAGGAGATTTGTTTTAGAGGCTGTCTTAGAGCTTACAAATCACCAGTCTGGCAGTAGCTGCTGTGACAGCTGGCATCTGCTGTGACTGTAGGGGATGTATAGCATATGTCCCCCTCCCTTGAAGAGGAAAGACTGGGTTCTCCTGCTAGGCATCCCCTTGAGGACTTCTAGTGCTTCTCTGCCTAGTGATGCCCGGTGCTGTCCTGCCTCCAGACCATGCTCCACAGTGTCACCAAGCCCACCAGGAGCTGGGCTTCTTCCCTTCTTCCCCCTACAAAGCATTAGGCTATGGACCCTTCTGGTGTGTTCAGCACGGACCTGTAGGCTACTGGGAGAACCAGAGTGTTGGGAGGCTTTTAAGCCTTGTTTGTTCTTGGGGTCCATGGCACTTAAAATCTGTGCTACTCTAAGTATGAGGTTATGCAGGAATAAAGTGATATTCAGAGGATACCTTTAAGCTTGCAGAATCAGCAGCTGCCAGATAGACAAGGCTGCTGCATAGCTTTATTCTTTCCATTTGTGCACTCGCTGTGTATACAGGAGGAGACTGAAGTCTTGTGGGAGAAGAGGTGTGTGGGCGCAGAATTGAAGACTACATCTATATATATACGGAAAGATGAAGGAATGACTTAAGATGTCCCCTACAATGCTAAACCTGATACTTTGCCTCTTATCCACATTAATTTCCTAGGAATAATATTTTCTTTAAAGAAAAAAGGATAAAAATAAATACTGTTATTCTGCACTAGCAGCAGGGCTGGAGCCCTGTGTCTTCCCCACGTCTCTCTTTCCCAGTGCTGCAGTCCTTGGAGTCATTCCTAACATGTGCCAGACCTCCCTTGGCCCGGTCCGAGCCTGGCACATAGGTGAATGAAATATTTGCACGAGGCAGCGCTGTCCCATGTAGGCTATAGCTTCCCATCTGAGTCCGAGACAGATTTCCTGTTCACTTCCTAGCTGGGCTGCAGCATGGTTAAAAAGCCACTCGTCCTTCTGTAAAATGGGGGTGGTAGTGCCTGAGGAGGCTTAAAAGAGCTGCAGTAAAATTCAGGAGAGAGGAAGCAGCACTGTATGTACTCGCGTAGAAGTAGGTTCCTTCCTTAGAGATGTGGAAACTACCCAGAGGAAAAGCCAAGCGGCACATAAAGCACCACTCCACCCTCACAAGGAAATTGCCTGGGCTGTTCTGCATTTACCAGCCGCCCCGGGACTTCCCGCTTCACGTTAGTGCTGCGTGAAATGCTGCTTTCCACTGCCGTCCTGAGGGCACCTCGCTGGCTCTTACGTGCCCCCGCTGCTCGGCTCTCTGCCTGCTCTTTATTTCTTTATGGCGACCCTAACTACCTCGTTAGGCAAAGCTTTCCATTAAAGGGGTCTGTGTCCAGTGCACCCACTTGGAGAGCCTAAAGAGTGTACAGTGTGGGTCTCTCAGGTTACCTTCCTTCTCCAGTCCCATGGGACCTCCCCTGCTTTCGGAGGAAGACCGGTAGAAACGGGGGAACTGGAGAAAGTAGTAGTAACTCGTACTGAATCTGCAGTGGTTCCTGCTGGTCGGTCATGATGGCTTTGGCCGAGCTTCTGTCAGCAAAGTCTGTCTTCCCAGAAAAGGGGAGAAGCTGGGCATTTGGGAAGTTGTCCCTCCTTAGAGCTGCTTCAGTACCCCTGGCAATGAGACTTCTCTGCCTGAGGACCCCCAGGATTTGTGAGGGGGTCCCTCCTTGCTGTCCACCAGAATAGGATGTGCTTGTGGAATGTCCTTGTTTTTCTTCTTGCTTTTTTCTTTGTTGATTGCTACTCTGTGGTCCTCTAAACTACTCAGCCTTCTCCATATCTCAGTTTCGAATGCCATACTGGACTGGCAGCTACAGATCTTCCCCACAGCCCTCATCGAGCCTTTTCCAGCTTCCAGTAGCAGAGGGAAAAATCTTCCTTTTTCTGAAGGGATAAAAATGGAAGCACCTTCTGGGCTTTGCTTCATCCTAACACCGCAGTAATCCTGGTATTTTCCATCTCCATTTAAGGACTGAATTAAGACTCATCATATCCTGGGGTCTTTTTTGTACTCTGTGTTTAATATAACGGTCTTTATTATATTTATCTTGTTTCTTATGTTTGAGTCTTTCATTTATTATGTTACTTTGAAAACTGGGCCTCCCTGTAAACTGTCTTTTTAGGAAAGCTGAATTGCATTTACAGGAGATCTTTAATGTGTTTAAGTCTTTGGTTCCTTTATGTTTTTATATGGTCACCGGTTCGACTTTCGACTTGTGGCTTGAACTGAAAACAGGAAAGCCAGAAAGTGAGAATGTTTCCAAAATGCTGCTTTCTCTTTGCAGTATATTTATAAAAGTTGCAAAGAAATACCAAGATCTCCCACACCAGCATTTCTGGAGCACTGAGAAAGGAACTAGTCTTTTCTCTACAGCTACCCCTACACCCCTTCCCCCAAAAAAAGCAGCTTACTGCAGTTATGCAGTACAAGTACAGTGTGATCCTGGAGACTATCAGAAATAATAAGAAATGTTTTGGAAGTCCAGGTAGTTCTCCCCATTCACCAGGCAGAGAAGCAGGAAAGCAGCAATGTTTGGTCTGTCCAAAGTTGGTCGGTGCAGGGAGATGGAAGTGCCACTTTTGTTCTCCAGCAGCTATTGACTGAATCACTCTAGCTCAGATGAACGTCTCGGACGCCTGTTGAAGATTTCCCCTGTGCTCTGTGACCGCGTGGCATCGCATCCTACAGGGATGGCTCAGCACCAGCTTTGTAATGAGATAACCACAGGGAACCCAGAGAGAGAAATTTATGGCTCTAGGAAATGGCTTTACCTCACAGGACAAACTGTTTTGCTGCCAGAATTGGGGATGGAGATAAACCACTTTCTCCTGTCTGAAGCAAAAGGCTTTAACACCTTCCAGGTTATCTGCTATGGAGGAAAAGGCAACCAAAAGGGGCAGAGTCTGGGAGGGTTTAGAGCCTCTGCTACTGGACTGTTAAAGGCTGCTGTTTCATTAACCTCTCAGCTTGTGTAATCATGACAAAATCAAAGCCACATATTCAGATTTTGGATCTGATTTCATTTCCTAGTCCATTTTCTTATCCTATGATCTACAGATGAGTATCTCATTTGCCTCTTGGCAGAAGTTTGGAGCAGGGGGTGGTATATATGTCAGTGGTTTTTTTACGTAGACATTTCATGGACTAAATAATGCTGGCAGATACTGTTTTCTTCCACCACAAGGAGAACATATAATTTATTCTTGTCTCATTACATTAAAAGAAATACAGCACAAAAGAAAAAGGGAAGAAAACCACCAAAAAAGGATATGAAGATATAATCCCTTCAAGCCAAAAAAATACCAACTCTATGACATCCTTGTGTGGGGGGAAACTCAGCTCCTAGATTATTTTGATAAACTTTGTTACAATCAATTTCACACAAAACCCAGCCGTTTATTTAATCTTAACTGCTTGCAGAAATGTCATCCAGTAAGGACACTGAGGTTGTTATTTTTTTTACTTTCAAAAAAGAGAGTTTGTTTATTTTTCTTCTATTATTTGGTTTCCCTCTGCAGATTTATAAGGGCTCTGTGACCAACAGCCCTGTATTTGCTCGTGAGCTGGCTGTGTGGTTTGTCTGCCTGCGAGGGCAGGAGCACCCACAATGGGAGGTGGCTGAGCGGGCAGGCGTGGGGTGCAGATGGAGCCCACATCCCACCCCAGCGATGCTCCCTGTGCTGCCAGCATGGACGTGCCAAAGCACCCCCAAAGTAGAAGGAAGTGATAAGACGGTGTCGGTCCATTCCAGGATAACGCTATCACTAAACGGGAACCAAAACTTTTTGTTATCTACAGGATGAAATCAGAAAAACTCCCTCTGCCCCGTGAGTCGCTGTGGTCCCCTTTCAGCAGCTCACACAAGTGGGACTTTGGCGGCAGTCGCCAGGGTTTCAGAGCTGCTGTGCCTGTGGTAGTGGTCGGCAGCGTGGTGCATCTCCTGTGCAAACTGAAGACCAGCAGCATCCCGCTGCGAGAGGTGCCACGCGCACTCCCATAATAGCTATTGCCCCGCATCCCTCCGTCGCTTGCCTCGCAGCATGTTTCTGTGCAGTTTGCTCCAAGGGCAGGAGCGGCTCTGCTGCTCGCACCTCCTCCGAGTGTGTCATCCTGTCTGTCTTGTAGCGATGGGTGGCCACAGTCACACAAAGGAGCTGCTGTGCGAACCTCTCCAGTACTGGGACTCCTCTGTTGGGGCCGTAACGGGGTTGCAGAGCTCAGCCACCAGCACTGCCGATGGCTGTGGTTGGAGCCAGGGATGAAACCCCGTCTGCTGACCTTTCTGCTCAGTGCTGCCATGCTGTCCCGTGTGGCAGACGATGCCCCTAACCCTTGCCTTTCATCTGTTCCCTCCTCAGGCAAGATCCTGTTCCGGAGGAGCCATGTCCGAGACGTAGCTGTGAAGAGGCTGAAGCCCATCGACGAGTACTGCAGGGTAAGAGCCCCGGGGAGCGCCTGGCAGCCCTCCTGGCTGGGGGCTCACAGCCACCACCAATGCTGGGCTTTCCCTGCTGGATACTACTAAGAGCTTCATCTGTGTTGAGCCCATCATAAGGAAGGATGGCCCTTCCCAAACACCACCAGGGCAGGTGAAAGCAGGCCGCTGTTTGCTCCCAGGGTCCTCGCAGCATTTTCCCCTGCAAACTTTATGCACCGGCTTGGTGCCTCATTTACTCGGTAAAGGCCGTAGGCCTCATCTGTCCTAAATGTGGATTTTATTTCTACTTCAGCCTTGATGAATGCAGGAGTTGAGCAGGCAGAGAGGCACAACTAAGATGGCGTTTTCTTCTGTTCCCTGCCTGTCTGCCCTCAGTGCCGCGCGAGGGACGGTGCCGGCTGGCGCAGCACTGGGGGTGGCCCGGTGGCTTCCAGGAGTGCTTTTCCTGATGAGTGAAAGCCTGGAAATTTATTGCAGGACAGAAAAACACATCTGCGTTGAGAAGAAGGTTGTCACCTAATCTGTCCTTTCTAGCTTAGAGTTTATGATTTGATGATAACTAATCCTCTGACGGTAAATTAAAAGTCGTTTCTAAGCAAGGCGGATACCCAGTTTTTGTAGAGGTATTGAGCACATCAGTCAGTGCGTAGTTTAAACCCCAGACTTCCTCTCTTATTTCCCTTGGGATTTCGTTTCTGTTTTCAGAAAGCCAGAGGAGCAGGTGGAGAGGAAAAAATACATTCCCAAGAACTTCTCCAGTCAGACATTTGCTCATCCGAAATTGGGAGCAGATCACCGAAGTGCCTGAGGCGTGCTGGAGGGGGGGGCAGTGAAACCCATGCCATCTGCACCCCCCAGGCGAGGAAGCTGCGATTAAAGTCTTATCTCATGAGATCAGGCTTTCTTGTGTGACAATTAACGCACTGTCTTCCTGCCGGCGGCCGAACAGCTTTCTTTAAAATATGTAGGGTCTCACTGCATCCCCAGCCACCCTCCTTCAGACAGGAACTGCCCGCGACAGGAGCGGTGAGGGCCGATGTCAGGGTTCACCCAGCAGATGCGCGCTGGAGAAGGCAGTGACTGACGCCGGGGGGGCAGCTCCTTCTCTGGGACCCCATTGTCTGCACCCCAGACAGACCCGACCCGACCCGGCCAGGCCTGCCGGCGCCCCGCCGGCCGTGGCCGAGGGATACGTTGTGGCGTCAGCCGCTGGCACATTCGTTGACACCGCGGCGCCGTGATTGCTGCCCTCCTCCTCGCTTCCTTTTTTCTCTCCTGGAAAAGTCTGGCTCAGTTTGCTCTGGTTCAGATGATACAGGGAAGATTTAATGCTGCTGCCCAGCTCGGAGACATGGCTGGATGCTTCCCCAAAGCCAAGCTGTATCCTTAATCTGTTTGTTAATAGGTGCTGCTTTTATGAGCATAGACCCAGCTGTATTAGGTTAGACCCCGGTTTCCTCCAGCCCCGTGTTTTCCATCTCCAGCAGCAGCCACAGCGGTGCCCAGCAAAGAGTATGAACCCCAGGTAAAGTTATAGTGACTTCTCCAGAATATTATCCCAGCTTCCAGTGATCTCTGGCTCACAAGTTCCTTGTGCCTGATGTAGTGTCTTTTTATTTCATTTGCAGTTTACCATAATTTGTATTTAATTTGCCTCAGTACTTCACAGTAGAAGATGTTTAAATCTGGATGGCACTGGAGAGCGAGGCTCGTAGTCACTGACAAGCTTGAGCAGGCATTGCATCTCATGTCTGCGTGAGTGCTTCCAGAGAGCTACATCCCCCATAGTGTCTCTCTGCATGGGATGTCAGGTCTTTAAGGAAAGAAGGCCCTGGCTAACTCCTCTGTCCCCCGGGGGTATATATTGTTGGAGCGTGTACAGCCGTGGTTGTGCCTGAACAGTCTGGGCTGCAGGTAGGTGGGAGCTTCAGCCAGTGCTGGGAAGTAAAGCAATGCCAAGCTTTTTTTCCATCCCCTGCATTTGACTCCAAACCCATGCCCAGACGTTAATTTGTGTCCAGTGGGGATGGTAGGCAAGCCTGTGGCCACTCTTCAAAAACAGTATAGGTGTAGCTATGATGTCCTGCCTATCATCCAGTGTGGGCTGATTTCTTCGGCTTCCACTACAGCCTCCTCCTAATTACATGGAGTAAAATGAAGACAGTAGTTGGTCACGCCGTTGCCTGGCACAGGACGTACCCAGTCATTCTTAAATCCTGCAGCACACAGTTGGCAACCTGTGTGAATAAACAGAAGGACCTGAGAGTTGCAACTCATACCTCTCCCAACCTTTCTAAGTCTACACATTTTATGAGAGTAAGTTTTTCTTTTGAACATTTATGGTTCATCCAATTTGCATTTATTCAAAGAATGATTGTCCTATGTTATTACTGCTCCAAACCTAGGCCAGGATATGAAAATCCACAAGACTGAAAATAATGATGAAAATCAGTCACTGAACTTCAAAAGTACAAAGGATTTAGGGAAACAGATTTTAGAAGGAGAGCTTCTTGGTACAGTAAAGCCAATGGTATTTCTGTTACCGACCTTCAGCAGGGACAGGATTTCATCTCTGGGTCTTAGCAGAGGCTTAAAATTCAGAAGTGCTTTCTTGCTGCCTTCATGAAGGTCACCACTTACAAGGTTTCTGGGAACATGACCTTCATAACCTTACTGTAATCTTTCTATCCCAATATGAAGTTTACCAGGAATGACAGAAGGCTGTGAATTTGGAACAGAAAATTAGGTGGTGAGTCTGAACCAGAGTGGCCTCACTTCACCCGCCTAAACCAGACACAGGGTCTCTCTCCATTTAGCTGTAACTATAGAGGGAACCTGAGTGACTCACTTAGCTACGACGCTAACTTCTAGAAAGCTGAAGTGAAATCCAGTGAATCCCCTCTTGGTGTAAGAAGGGAAAATGTTTTGGGGGTTTTTTTGCTAATAAAATAATATTGCTCACTACTGTTTCCTGCTCTGTGGCAGCTACTGGTGCATGTGCGTGACTTGAGAGTGCGATCATGCCCG
This sequence comes from Mycteria americana, assembly GCF_035582795.1. Classification (NCBI taxonomy): domain Eukaryota; kingdom Metazoa; phylum Chordata; class Aves; order Ciconiiformes; family Ciconiidae; genus Mycteria; species Mycteria americana. The sequence continues at coordinate 14,759,130 of NC_134370.1, forward strand.
CCTCTTTGGAAATGTTAGCTGTTTTCTACATTTCTTCCGCTGTCCAGTGGATATTTTGACTTTTTAGAGAATTGTATAGAACTGTAGAGCAAGAGCATCATTTTGACAAGTTCAGTCCTGCTTCTATAAAAGAAGAGTGCAAAGCTTATGTCCCATGCTAGTCCTAAAACGAGTAGGCAGACAACATGCTTAATTTTGAAAAATTTAGAGAATTATGCTAGAATGATGTGGGTGAAGTTGATGGAGAAAATCTGATATGGGATAATAAAATGAATAAATGAGACAATAGACCTTTGTCCACTGGAATCTGTGAGGAAGCAGAGGAGGGAGGCAAGTTCAGATGCAAAGTTCGTGGTAATTTTTTTGCCAGATGAGGGTTCTCCATCCCTTTCACCTGCCCGGGAAAGACAAAGTGCAGATGGGCCCTGACAAATGAGTGGTGCAAATGTTCAACCATTTGTTGGTTTGTTTTTCTAGACTGTCTCTGACAGAGCGTGGTGATTTGCATGGCTGAGAAGCAGGTCTGACTTCTGCTGTTTGGATGTGTTGTGATTCCTGCGCTGGGCACAGGAGCAGTGACAGGCAGAGTTTGTGGAGATACTTGGCACTCAGGGGAGGTCTGCAGAATGTTCTGTATCAGCAGCATAAGCCCTCTGCAGCCTACAGCATGGGCCTCCCGACCCCTCACACCTGGGTGATTCTTCATTGCATTGTACCAGCTTAGAGAAATGCCATCACAGAGGTAATTAGGCCAGTGTTTTTGCTCAAGCTGCAAGAAACTTTGAAGTTGCAATGAAAAACAGAGGAGTGGGACACACAGGGGAAGATTTCCAGGACTTTGCTCATCTGTAAACATGAAAGTGCAGGGTCTGGATGTCTGGATGTGTTACTGGTAACCTGAGTGAGTTACCAAACTGTCTTTTGCCAGTAAATGGGTGCTGCCCACTGGAATTGGTATCTCTGGATGATTTCCTGCTTAACTGTAGGCCTGGAATTACTTTAGTGTGATTTAAGGTCTTCTGGGCTCATTGGGCCTCGTTTTCTTAATTTTTTTCAGAGTTTTTGCCAATGTGAAAGAAAGAGCAACTTCATAGCCTTGCCTTGCCAGGGGCATTTTATTTATTAAGCTTTTGATCTCCCAAACACACCTGTGGTGTGTGCTTGTCCAGTATGTACCGTCCTGTGTTCAAGAAGGACCTCTCGGGTCGGTGGTTCACAAAACCACTGCTCTCTCCTTACGCAGCCCTCTGGGAAGACTCAGGCCAGCATCTGCAGACTTGCATCTTTGTGCGTGTTGGTCCTAATTGAGGGAAGCATCTTTGTGCAGGGAAGCTCTTAAGATGTGAAGTCCCATTGTCATAAACACTTACCTGAATTTGTCACATGCCTTCACGCTGTCCCGACTGGAGGTGAATTTAAATAGAAGCTTAAAGGCTTTTCTATAGTGAGGCTTGAGTACCCAAAAGCATGCCACCTAAATAAAAGTTAGATGAGCAAGTCACATCAGTGCCAGGAAATATTGGTCATTCTTTTATTAATGTTCACAGTGTGAGAGACCAAACTTCAAAACCATGATTACCTCCCTCTTGGTCTCTTAGTCCTGCCTCTCTTTCAAGGTTTAATCCTTGAACCTGTCAAGACAGATACACAGACGTTTCTGTCTCCATCCATTGTACACTAAGCTAGTGCTGATTGAAGGTGGAGTAATAGTTAGTCCTGGTCAAGAATGAAAGAGTTTAAGTGAAAAACTTCAAATTTTATTTGTCATTTTTTAATCTACATTTCAGAATCCTGGTGTGTTTAGACCAGCTGCAGTAATGAGAGTTAATTATTTGCAATGCCCCTCAGCACCTGGAGTAGAGCCTCACTTTCCATTGCCTTATGGTCCTTCCATGCCAGAGGCCCAGAACTATGTCCCAGTTACTTCCAGAACTCTGCACCCTCTTTTCCTTCTTCCTTCAGCTCTTTATTTATTCCTGCATCTCCCCACTTCTTCTTCAGTCTGAGTCACCACCATGTACTCTTCATCCATGTCTCTGTCTGACAGTGTTTGCCATCCAACCTCCACACTTCAGCGCTTTGGGGTGAAGCTTGGAGTTACAAAACAGAAATGAAAAGTGTTTTAATGTAGGTGAAACAATTTATTTCTCTGTTCTGAGAAATTAACTATTTTAATTGCACCTTCCCCCTTGCTGGACTCACTGCCATTCCCATGTGTCTGGCAGTAATGATTAGAGTTAATTAAAACGATAAACACTTGAGAACAGGATACTTAATATGAAAAGTCAGGGAGTCATAACCATGCGGTACTGTCAACTGTCTCTGTGTATTTGTGTGCAGAGCTGGGATTAACTCCAGTGAACATTAGGGATCCAAGAGCAATATATCTGAACTCCCTCAATGGGCTGTGGGGAGAGACAGTCGATGATTCACCCCACTCAGAGCTAGACGTCCATGGTGGGGTAGACGGAGCAGCCCCTGAAGGCACTGGTCTTTCTCTGGTGATTATACAAGTTGATAGACAAGTGTGACCAGTCTCCCATTTTAGACATATAAAGTTCAGTGGAGTGAATATCATTCTGTGCGTATATCCACACACGCCTACACGTGTGCTGTGTATCTCTACATATATATGTCTGTGCGCCTGTTTTTTATAAATGTATCTGCATAAATGCAACACACAGCACTCAGTGCATCCTTACAAGTACCTGCATGGTTTTATACCCATGTGCATGTATTTTGCGAAGCCTTTGAGCTGTGACGTAGTCCCACGGAGCTGTCTGCCGTTCACGTAACCTTAAGCGATGAACCCGTGCCTGTGCCTGGTGCTCTGTTGGCCTCGAATGCCGTGTGCGGCATGCAGCAGCCTGCCTGCAGGTGAGCTGGTGCTGTGTGAGTAGCTGGCCATCCCCAGTGCCGAGGGCTGCTTGCTCACGCCCTGCCTGACGTTACAGCTTTTCTAATAGCCTTTTGAATCATCCACTCTGCAAGACTGTCTGAAACCTGTAATATAGAGAGACAGACATCGTTACAGGCTGAAATAACACATAAAAGCGTATCTCCTAAGGAGCGTGTGAGGTCTGAGCAGTGCACGTCCGCCTTTGCATGCCGAGCGAGGAAACATGCTATTACTGATAATACTCGGTTGTGCAAGGCTGAATTCTGCTCCCTGGCGCTTTTTATCTCTCACCTTTCCTGTGCAAATTCCTTGCTGTTTCTGGATGCTTGCTGTTTGTAGTTGTGTGCATTTACTTCTCGTTTCCACATCCCAGGAAGAATGTCACTTCCCTGTCCTTTCCATCCTTTCACCATCTGTTTTCCTCTTTTTCTTTACCCTTCATTCCTTGACCCTGCAGTCTTTCCTTCAGGCTGTTGCAGCTCTGCCCTGGAACTGTCTTGCTGGAAATGCCAGAAACTTGCATTTTCCCCTTGCAGAGTGACAGCGGTGTCCCTCATCTCCTCAATGCACTTTTTGTTCACTCGCTGGAATCGTGTTGGACTTGGCTTGCTCCTGGGTGGACGTTGTGTGTTTGCTGAAGAGATGTTTGTTTCTCAAAAAAGCGTTGCTGCTCCCTGTCACTGTCCAAAATCAATAGCCTGACTCTGCCTGGTTTTACACCCTTGTTTGCACTTTCTTACCCTTTCTTAGCATTTCTTACCCCTTCTTAAGGTTTTGTTTCTTAACAAAAACAAGTAAAAATTGACTGGCTGCAGACTTACACCTGAGCTCCCTGAAAAACATGCTATGGCAAGTTACTACCAGGTAGATTTTATTTCACCTCCATGCACTGGGCTGAAAATTGCAGTACTTTGGGAGGTGATTCAGAAGCAGGAGAACCTGCCCTGCCCCAGGGCTGCCATGTCCATAGGGTGGGAAGGTGGTTGACTGGGTGTGGAAATGGCTTTGGCTGATTTCTATCCACTGCCTGCGAAAGCAGGAGTCATGGAGGTGCTTTTCAATTACCCCGCTTCAACTCGGCAGGACCACAGTGCTCCTGGAGATTTCCAGGCAGGGGACCACTGATTCAGGGGGATCAGATTCCCTAAAGCTTCTAAAGATTTAGAAACACAAATCTCCACAGCAGCTTGGTAGGATTTGTGCTCCTCCATCACTGAAAACCTACTCTGTGCTCCAGCTCAAGATTGACATCTGTAGCCTGGTTTTTGGGAAGGGTGAACACCTGCGACCTGTAGAGAAGTGGTGACTCTTTGAGAAGGTGTCTGATGTCCAGGACCCCCTGTGATATGTATCACTTGGGTATTTGTGTTTCCCTAGTAATGATATGTATCATTTGCAGTTCTTGCTCTTGCCCCATTGACTGCACAAGATCAAGCCCTTTGAGATTTCAAAACACACTGTAGATATTAAATATCTGAGCCTCATAACCTTTCTGAGGATTAGGTAAGTGTTATTGCTTGGCATTGTAAATGAGTAACTGAAGATATATCCCTGCTGAATTTGATGGAGAGAGGTTAAGTAACCTGCCTGAACCAAGAAGGGCGTTAGTAATAGAGCCGTCACTAAATCTCAGCCCCATCCGCTGTTGGTTAAACAGCATTGCTTCTCTGCGTACGTCTGTCTCCTGCTTGAGGTGCAGCTGAATAAGACATGCTTTAATGTTGACTGTGTCCTTGTTAGCCTGTGCTGGCAAGGCATTTCTCTTTCAACATGCTGAAATTGTTACTATTCCCGGGCAGTTCCTGACTTCCCAGTGTTAGTCTTAATTTGCCAGCTGGATGCATGCATTTATGCACACTAGGAGTAAGGGCAGAGAGCTCACACCTTTGTTATGCTTTTAGGCAAGATGGCAAGACTGAGTGAATAGCACTGGGGACCAGGGCATCCTCCATTCAAAATAAAGCACTTGAATTTTCCGCTTGTTAAGTTTCATCCCATGTTAGGCACACGGCAGTGCTCTGTACGCGTGCCCCGGCACTTGGACCTGCCAGACTGTTGCTGAGCTTCAGCATCTGATGCTGCTTCCTTATTGTAAGGTATCTTTTACTCCTCTGTAGTGCAGTTGCACATGACCAAAGGCCAGTGCCTCATTCTTCACAGGCCTGCTTATATCAAATGGATTTTCCTTGTGTTTTTATAACATCCCTCCACCAGGGAAAGGAGAGCTGTAGGTCTGGAAGCACTTGGCTTTGAACTTCAGGCCACCTCAAACAAGACCCCATCATGTAATACTGGAGACCTGCAGTTTCAGAGCAGGGTATTTTCAATTTTCAGCTGTCTTCCTTCACATCCCCAAGCAGGAGTGGTCTTGGAAACAAATCTAGCCACTTCTAAAGCCTGGTTAAAAACAGCCATGAGGGTAACCAACTGCCCTGTCCTGCCTTCATGCTTTGACTGGGCCTTCTGGTGTGTGTGACCAAGATCAATCAGATGTCTCGTGGGTTAGTATAACCAGTTCGCCCTAATGCACTTTCATTTAGCTCTGGTGCAGTTTTTTGTCTGTCTTTCAAGATTGTTTGTCCTAGTTTCAACTAGCAGAAGAGCCAGACAATCTCATTTTGTCAAACAGGTTTACAGCACCTCTAAGAAGCTTGGTCTATATTTAACCTGTGGCCTATTTTCAATGTAACTTAGCACAGGAGGAGGTGAACTCCAGCCTCTTTTCCTCTCCTGCTGCTCATTTCTGGAGGCAATCTCAGAGTCATGTCACCTGGAGCTGCTGTCCCGTCTCTGTGATCTGGGGACGGCTCTTTGGCCGCTTTTGGCACCGTCAAGCTCTAGAGTCTGAACAGCAAATTCATAGCATGTTTCTGCCTTGCGTGCTTGTCTCATTGGTTTGAAGTCTCGCTTTCCAGTACAATTCAACATAATGTGGTTGCTTCCCGAATTGTACTTAACTATTGCTGAACATGACAAGCGCTGCGTACCTGTGCCTTGCAGCGTGTATGGAGGTTGTTAGCCAAGATGCACTGCAGTAAAGACTTCTTCATGCAGAAGTAGCCTCTCTGCCTTTGTTTTTTCCAGACAGTTAATCAAACTTCCTTTCCTGTTAATTTAGGAGCAAGTTGTTGTTTGCTTTTTTTTTTTTTAGCAAACTCTGCTTTTTCTCTTGACAGTGCTTAATGGAAAGCTTTATGGAGCACATTAATCTGTTGTATTAGTGGGTATTGAGTCTGTAGATTTTCACTGCTTGAATTTGTGTGCATTGACATAGAGCCCATAAGCCCTAACCCCATTGTTTGAGGTGCTGTGCAAACACACAGCACAGAGAGTGTCCCAGCCACAGAGCACTTATCTACTCAGTGTTATGGTTTTGCGCACGTGGACCAAATTCTGCTCATCTACACATGGCAAAAAAATTACATTGGCCGACTCTAGGTACCATCGCTTGTCTAAATTCATTGGATCCTACTTGACATTTGTAGTCAACAGACATGCTGTTTCCTTTCTTCTCAGGTAAGTAGCCGGGCGTGATGCTTTCCAAAACAGTCCTGCCAGGACTGTTTTGCCTCCTCTTGCTTGGTAGTCTAGGTGTTTGAGGCCATGTTTTGAACTTGACTTTTCTAAGTGCTTCTCCCTCCCTGTTTTCTTTTGCAGGCGCTGGTTCGGCTTCCTCCTCACATTTCACAGTGCGATGAAGTCTTCAGGTTCTTCGAGGCTCGCCCAGAAGACCTTAACCCTCCAAAAGAGTAAGTGCTGTGATGGATTTCCAGTGCTGCTCAGTTCTTTTTGATTAGCTGGAAGGAAAGGGTCATTTGGTTTTATTACTGCTGTAGGTGTGGGAACAGATTTTGTAGCTTTCAAGCACTACCTAGAAAATGCCCAGCAATTACATTGGGTGCTTGGAGGACAGGGGAGTCAAGCAACCCTCAGACGCAATTTTCAGCAGTCCTCCGCCCACCTATGCATTGTTTCTTGCTGATGGTTCTAATGAGGGAACCTCCCCTGGTTTGTGGGTTTTACCTGATAATTATCACCAAAGAGTCATTTAGTTCCCCAAAGTATTGGCTCAGCAGCAGGGGGAAATCCTGCCAGTAAGCACTTGGCTCATAATTACCAGCTGCTTCTTTAAATGTACTCCTGCCCAGAGATACTTAGTTATCTGAAGGGAGCAAGATTGTGGTCCAGATCCAAAATTGTCTCTGGAGAGTCTATTCTTCCTAAGCAGGAAGCCAAGAAAAGGCTGGGGAAAGAGTTCCCATTGAACACAAAACAGAATCATAGCCTTTACCGTGGAGCAGACAGGCTGATTCATGCTGATGCAGTCAGGGTTCAGAGGACTAATTTATCCAGGGAAAGCGTTGGCAGGAGGGTATTTACAAGCAACTGTGCTGCCTCGCCTGATATTTCCTTTTCTCCTTCGTAGTGAACAGGATATATTTTATTGTGCTCCGCAATAAGATTTTGACTTGGTCCCATTGTGTTTTGTGCTGCTTTGTTGCATGATTTGAAACTTGATTGCAGGCTGTGTTACCGTAATTTGCTTTCTCCAGTGTTTGCACAGCCCATTGGGTAAGGGGAAATGGATGTAAAGCTTTTGGGTTTTGGGCACTTCAGCGCATGCAAACCTGTAGTTACTGGAAAGATTTGTATTGGCTTCAGCTGTCTGTTCCCGTGCTGGTGTAGAGTAGAGGACCTTTGCAGTTTGATTTCCCAAACTTTGTCTCTTGCACATATGTGGTTTTATACAAGGGACGTATTAGCATTTGTACTAAAGAAAACGCTGCTAGCATAGCTGAGAGCGAAGTCTTTTTTGTTTTATGAACGAGAAAAAGAGCAGTTTTTAAATCAAAGGTCTGGAAAAAGAGCTGCTTTTTTTTTTCTAGCCAGCCTTGTTTTAGAAAAATGTCTGGCGTGAATAAATACAGTTGCATGTTCGTTGTTAAACACATATTGCAAACTTAGAGACCATTGCAGCAGGATATGCCTACACTCTTGAGACCTGCTGACCATCACAGTTTCCATTTAGGGTCTGTACGAAGGTTTGCGAAGGTTGTGTGATCCCACAACACCCCTCCGATGCAAGGAGACATCCCCACGTGCCAGGCAGAAACAGACAACCAGAAGAGGAGTGAGGTCCTCAGGGTTATGGGAGAGTTGACCTGAAGGATCTCAAATGGACCTTGGGAGTCTGCTTCAAACACTGTTTAACACTCCTGCCTGCTTTCTGTACTGATATGGACCCTACAGCATTAGGCCTGAGTAAAATAGAGTCAGGATTGGACCTCCGCAAGGCAGGAAATGGGGACCAAGGCCCACTCCCAGGCTAGCACTAGCCATTATGGCTTGCTTTCTCTTTTCCCTCCTACAGGTTGTTGAGGGCCTTTTGCTGAGCTGCCTGTTCAACAGCCATGCAGCAGTTTTCAAGTTATCCATTCACTCCCCCCTGGAAAACCAAAAAAGACTAAATTTTCTCAGCCCAAGCCTTGCATCTTATTCCAACCTAGTAATAAGTGTGATTTATTTCCCTGGAAAATGTAGAGCAATAACCTGATTAAATCTCACTTCACTAATGTCTGCAAGACATTAATCTAGCTGGGTTTATACAAATCCTACCTCGTCTTCTGTAAGCAAACAGATCTTAGGGAAGGTGTCTAAGGTTTCTGCTGGGAGCGCTTCACAAAAGATGTATTGTTGAAACTGAAGATTAGTCTCTACAAAAAGATGATGTAAAAGCCAATGGAAACATCTTAGTGTTTTTCTTCTGTGAACTAAGGGGGAAGGGAGGAGATCTGGGGCTCACTGGACCACTGTGTAGGGTCGGGGTGAAGGACACCTCCAGGGCCATTCTTAGCCTCAGCAGTAACTGCAGGAAGGAGCACGATCAGCCAGAGAAAACCCCTGATTTATTCCCTTGTTTTGCTACTCTGCCAAGCCACTCCAGAAACAGTGAGCCAGTGGTGCCCAAGCCCTATGAATTCAGTCTTCCCTGGACCTCATGGTCCATCATTCATCTCACTGGGGGTGTAGCCTGGGGGCAGCATCTAGACTACCCTAAGTATTTTATCTATTTCTTCAGCTGCTTCTTTTGGCCCTCAGTGCAGAGGTGGTTCATATATCAATATATCAGCATAGACATGGCATTCAGCTGGCTGGGTTAAAGGAGAACAAATGCTGCCAAGCGAGGAACGTAGCCACCAAGGGATCGCAGAACGGAGTTGCTTGTGCTGCCTTCATGTCTTCTCTCTGTGCACAATGAGATGGCCTTTAGTTTCATGAGCACCTGCTCTGTTTTTCTGCAGCAGCTCAGCCTCATAAAACAAAGCCTGACCTAGAGTTTAATTAACTAATTTTCAGGAGTGTAGCCTTAATCCCATGGGCATTTGGGTTGTTGAGCCCACAGAGTCCATTGAGTTATTGCATGTCCGCAGAGCAGTGCCTCAGCACATGGTCCCAGCCAGAAAAACATGGAAGCTTAAACTTTGAGGGAGGAGGCACAAAAAAGTCTGGTTTACCTTGCAGCTGGGATGTGCGGAGAGGTATCCATGCCCTTAATTGCTGAGCCATGACTTGCGATGATGCACATGCAGTAATTTATGTATTACTGCAGTAATTCAGCTGCGAAGCTGTGCCCTTCACTTTTGTTCCTATTGTCCTAAAAGAAATCAGCATTTCCCTGAGGTCCCTTAGGCACTTTACAAATATGTTCCCAGCTTCTTCCTTCTAACTCTTCATCTGCTCTACTCTTGCCTCCTCCCTGCTTCTGTGTACTGTCCTCTCCGGGTTATGCCGTGTTTGGCTTGCAGGCTGCTCCCTACAGAGTAATTTCCTACTGCTGCTGTGATCCGATTGCCCGTAGTGCTGAGCAGCACGCAATCCAGCTATAATAAAAGCTGGGCTTTCCCAACACTGTTATAATCCGGCCAATTTGTTTGGTTGGATTCGCAGCTTAGGTTCTGTGTTTCCTGTTTTGGTGATGGTCCAGGCTTTCGAGTCCTGTGACAATAGGCAGAAGGTATTCCTTTCAGCCCCATTAAACCTCTTCCAGGTACAGCAGCTTACAGGCAGATAGCTGGAGAGATGTCTCAAGAAATCACAGCGTTTGAACCAGCTGACGGTCTCCTCTGAGTGTGCTCCTGCTGAGCTAGCTCCAGGTCAGGTAGCTCCCAACAGCAGGTTTCCTTCATGCTGCATGGGAGAGACCATAGGAGGACACTGAATCCCTCCGTGAGATGGTCTGGGAGCTCCCTCGGACCGTTGCACATGGTGAAAGCATGGCCTTTACAAGGGATCCGGCATGCGTTGAGAGCACTGATATGCAAGGCAGGGTTTGGAGCTCCAGTGCTGGTGTTCCCAAGGCAGCCGCTTCTGCTGCTCTCGCTGTGCTCTGCTGATTAGCTGCAGAGAAAGTAAGCTTTGAACCATCAGCTCTGGTACAGGAGGAGCAGTTTTCAACTTCTTAGGTTTGTAATATGTGGAATTTTAGTGTTTGAGCAAATGCGTCTGTATAGCCAAATGGCTGGGCTGGTGTCTTTTACCATGCCCATGTAAGGAGCAGATCCTGCATTGCTATGGGAAAAGATACTGTAAGGTAAGAAGGAAGTGCATTTTTATTTATCCATTATTCTAAGTTAAAACACCATGTCACTGAAAGCCATTCATTTACTGGATGCTTCTGTTAATAATTATAATTACTGATAACTAAGCCAGAGGTGGATTAATTTCAGACTTCTACTGGGGATTTAAATTCAAGGCTGAGGTCAGGCCAGGGCTCATAGTCAACAAACAAAATCTCAGAAAACATTTTTTTAATGGTTCTTTTTTACTAGAAATAACAGAAATACCCAAAGAGTAGGATTAATCAATTAGACATCGCATATGGTCCACTGCTTTTAGGGCTTTTTTGCGGTTAGGTTCAAAATACCACAGCCACACCACTCATGAGAGTTCGCTTTTTCTTTCTGGGTCTGGATCCAGTCTAAAAAGCAGACCAAGAGCCAAGGATTCAGTTCTCCAGTACTCCCCCTGCAGAAATGCATGCAGGCTCAAATGAGATTTCTGTTTAAACCACCACTAATAATATTACCAACTGAATTCAAAGCAGTGTTCAGTATCTGAGAATAGTTTTCCTTTAAGAATCATAAAGTGATTTTCAGAAAAACAGTATGCAAACCCAGGAAAACTAGGGAACTTATTAGGTATACGACATAATATTATGAGGGTTGATGCAGAAAATTGACTTAATGCTGAAGGTGCCTTTACTGAAGAACAGAAATGCTTTATTGCGGTCTGTAGCCATGAGCTTTACTGATCGTATCTCTGTCACATAAATACTGGTGTAACACTCGGATACTCAGATGCCAGGCGGTCACTGTAAAATGGAAGCTGGATTCTCCCTTTACTCTTCATGTATTACAAATTTCTGATAAGGAAACTGGAAAGAAGTTGCCAGGGTAATGCAGTGACCATGTTAAGGAAGCATGGTTTAGTTTATGAGTCTACCAGTGCTAAAGCACAGTTCCCTAATATGCTTTTCTCTATCCGTAAGCATGACTGTGTTTACATACGACTATTTCTGTTTCTACTCTGATCTGCCCTGTAATAGCAATTCGGTTACCTATTGGTAGACGAGGAAAATTTTTTATCTGTAAAATATATGTATTTATTTTGATTTGTTTGCTATTATGCAAATATTTTCTCTTATATTTCATCCCTTTAGAATTGTGTTTCCCAACACATTTGATAGTTGAGTCTCTGAGCAGACGTGCTATGAGGAAAGCTGTCATTCTTTTTTTGTGGTTGCTCTTTCTTACAGGACTTACAGTACAGATAATTTTCACATCGTTTAGGAATGTGGTCAGCACCATTTTATGACAATCAGTGTTACAATCTGCACTTGGCAGTGGTATTGTGACTGCTCAATGCACACATTTTATTAGGGAAATTCATTCCACTTGAGAGATGCCAAATGGAAATTAATTTCCCTAAGAAATGCAAAATCAGAAAAAGATGGAAGTTTTATTTTTATGTGATTTATCAGCTGGGAAGTAAATTGTAAACCACAGATCAGGAAAAGCTCTGAATAAAGATGGTGGCAGGATAAGGCAGTTAAGACCCACTGTTCTGAAAAGAAGAAAAAGTTAATATTTTCAAAGAATGACTTAATCGCCTTCACTGAGATTTAGGCAGCTAAGGATGCAATGCCCTGTTAGGGCTGTGTTTGCCAGGAGCCTTGCTTGGCTACTCCTAGTTAGTTAGTCCTCCAGCTCTCACCGATTTCAGTGGCAATTAGGTACCATGGCTCTTTGAGCATCTGAGTGTAGTAGAGCACCTGTGTTTGGTTTTTCAAACATGCCTGTTTTAGGGCTGTATTTACTAGAAATATTTGGCCTCAGCACTAAATTTGTCATGAAAATGGTTTTTCAGCTTCTAAATTGCAGAAGTGCTTTACAGTATCCTGCTCATAGTGTGGGACTGCCATAAATCTGCGGCTGAGAGGCCAGGCAGCCTTGTGCCCCAGAAATAGAGGAGGGAAGTGTGGCTGATTCCCAGTTGTGCCCCCTCTGACCCGGAGCTCAGTCTCTGGGAACTGGCTGTTGTCAGATGGGGCTCTAGATACCCCAACAGTGTACGCTGCCTTGCATCAATGCGTATTACCGTGATCTTTGGGAAGGTCTCGCTTGGAGATTGTTATCTTAAATAAACTAAGCCAATGCAGGGATGGAGGAGTCTCTAGGAATGGAAAAAAAGGAAATAACAAATGCATTACTTGTCCTCTTCTTTAGCTTCACATGGTACTTTCCCTTTCGTTTGCAACATATAAACGATTTGGGCTGAAGTATCAAACGGAGGATATTGAAATTTGCTACTGGCTGCAGCATTGGTGATACCAGCAAATAACTCAGCCTTCCTGAGAGAATATTTGAATTGTTTTGCTACTCATCCAGAAAATGAAAAAATAAATTATATGTAGATAAATATCAAACAATAAACCTGGGGGGAAACAGAAAGCATGTTAAATGAAATAAGTTCAGCAACCACAAAAAAAGGGTGTAGAAGAGTGGCAGTTGGAACAGCATAGGTTACTGCTGTTACCATACAGCAAGAGCTTTTATTCCTTGCCTTGAATATCACATTTGGGTTTGCTCATGCTTTGTAGGTCTGACTGTGAAAGGACACAGGGCTGAGAGGAGCAAAGATAGTTTAATGTACTGACAGTTGGCACTGGCGGCTAAGTGTACAGAAATAGCTTTTGCCTGGATTGGTTATGATCATGCTGCACGGTTTAAAAGCGGCATGCTGTCACAGGATGGATTAAGAATAACCAGACTTACCTGAAATCCATCAGAATGTGACCGAGATCAGAGCCTTGCCGACACGCTGCTGCTTCAGCAGTGGCACCGGACACTGCCTTGCTGGGGCCAAACACAATGGTAGTGTCAGTGCTAGTAAAAGTTTACTGTTTATGAGCACAAATTCAGTAAATTTTTTTTTCTTTCTCTGTAGAAGAATTGGGACTAAAGAGGTGTTTTGAAATGTGGAGATACTGCCTTTAGAAAAACTAAATGCCAGGCCTGTTGGCTCGAGGGCCTTTTTCCTGTCCAGTAATTTTTGTTCATATCCTAAAGGAACAATCACTGCTGATAATTTGCCAATGCCTATTTTGTAGCTTAGAAAGTAATAGTTTGCTTAATGTTTAACTTAACCCATAAAATTCCTTCCTTCCGGAGAAGAGAAGTTTAGTGGTTAATGCAGGGGATTGGGAAATCTGCTCCTTACTGTCTCATTGATTTATTTTGTGATGTTGGAAAGGCCTCTCACATCTCCTGGCTGTATCTGCAGTATGATTGCAGATGTACAGTTTCAGAGATTTGCTAAGAGGCTTTGATTCTGGTAAAGAAACCCCATTCCTTCCATAATAAAATTCTAGAAATTACGAGTTAGAAAAATAATTTGTTTTTAAAATCATCAGTCAATGTTGGAAGAAACATTACTTCCAAAATCTGTCTGGAAAGCCTGTTCTGCTGGTGCTTCTATATGCAAAACCAGTTAGGGAGCCAAAAGAACAAATTTATTCATCTGGCAGTGGGGGAAACCTGGGCTAGTGAGGCAGGATTGGAGCAGAACCAAAATAACTGGATTCAGAGGTTGTCAAGCTTGTTGTGAAGGATTTGGGGCACCCGTTATCCTTGAGCCCTCATGTCTAGAAATGTTTGGCTCAGTGCCACAGGATCTTCTGAAAGTCTCTGTTTAAAGACTGGTGATGCTTGGTTTGACGCCCCAGAACAGGGGCAGCCCATAGGGTTGAATCGTCCATGTTGATAAACACAAAAGAGATCCTTAGGTCGATGCAGAAGAGAAGCGTCCGGTCCTGCTGTGCTTTCTGGATAAGCCTGGAACTGAGGAGAGGAAGGGGGACGGGGACTTCCTCTTCTTATCTGGATTTCTTGTTCTGGTGAGCCCCTGCTAGCAGGTTAATTGCATGCACTGAGGTATCTGTCACTGCTGACTCACGACCTGCCAGGCAGGAGGAGATGGGGTGGAGTTTTCTTTTCACTAACATGACAGAATTGAATATAGCCTGTCTTGTCCTCTGTGTGTCACGTCTCTGAAAAACAAGAATAGGCAGCTTATGTTACAAATATAATTGTATCATGAAGAAGAATCCAGCTTGTCATTGCTATGTCTATATTTAATATGGTCGCACTATTTTTTAATGAAGATCTTTTTCCACTCTGCAGAGGAGGGCACTAGGGACACACGTGCTCAATGGGGTGTTTGCTGCCAGGGTGATAAGTGGATAAATGATCCCCCCATGGTGCCTGGGGTCAGAAGGGACTTTTCAGTGCTCTGCACTTCCTATTGGTGCTCGCTGTGTAATTTTGACATTGCTGATCTGGAGAGTCCCTTTATTTTTAATGCTGTTGAGGATCAGTAGCTTCGCTGGTTAGAAAAAGAGTGTTTTTCTCATGTACATGTGCCTAGTGCAACCCTATATGCGATCTGAACTGGTTGGGGACAATGTAAGACATCCCATTACATTTGATAGGGTTTTATCAGGCTGTACTATACGTTACAAGGGAAGGCATTGCTTAACATGTGTTTTAATGCTGTTGACTACAGGCCAGGTGGAGTTGACATCTCACATTTATTTAAGGTGGAGAATTTCTGTCTAAACACCAGGAAGCAGAGGTGATGTTCCTTGGTAAACAGGACTTTGAACTCTTGAGAGTGTCTGGTACTGCCCTTAGCTTCCAGCAGTTGCCACCAAAGAGAGAGGAGGAAGCATTAGCAATCAAAGTGCTGAACAACAGGTAAAGCAAGTCAGGTCTCTCTGGAGAGCCACCGCCTCCTGCTTTGAGTTAGGAGGAGAGCTGGGCTTCCTTTCTGGTTTGGCTGTATCATAACAGCGTGTTGTTAGACAATTATTGTTTGGTGCGCCTGGCTTCACCTGGTCACCCCATGCCACCAAAGGATTTGCGCTGGAAATCCATTTCATTACATACACAGGGCTTGGTGTTTCATGTCCTCAGAGTTTTGCATTCAGCTTCCAATGCTGTTGCTGTTTAAAATCTTGCTTGTAGCAAGCCTGGAAGTAAGGAACCATTTGTGGCAGTAAGGAACCATCCCCCGGAGTGCTGCACGCTTCTGAGATGAGCTGTTTTGCTCTGTCCTTCTGTCTCTTGAGGAATGGGGTGCCTTCTTTAGGACTTAGGATGTATAAAAAATACCAGATCTCAAGTGGCTCTGGCTGCAGGAGACTCAGTGATCTATTGGTAGATTCATTTCCACCCTTTCCATCTTCTTGACTGGTCTGCAGCTGACTGTCTTTCATGCGTGCTGTTCCCAGAAACACAAGCAGAGGATCAAATAACAACATGTTTTGACTCCAAACTGTGGAGTGACTTATCATGTTATCAAAGCTTTTGATTTAATTGAAATTTCACAGATAACCCTAGACCTGCTTTTAAGTGCAGACTCAAGTGCCAGTGGAAATTCAATTAACCCCCCCCCCCCCTTTCACCCCCCCCTTTAATGCTTGCATTTGGTTTGGGAGGTTTATGGAAGGGATTTGCTACTGCTTATCTCTAGCTAGAGCTGTGTGTCTGGGTTCAAAGATACCCTTTGTCTTTGGGCCACTTTCTGTTTCCAGTTATGCCAGAGTTTGATTGGAACGACCCTGCTGACAGTAATGGACTATTTGAGATTTATGCTGATGTAAGGATTGCAGAATTTGTTGTGTTAAAAGTAGAATTCTTTCCTTGTTTCCATTCACATCTCTTAAAACAATTGGCCTAAGCTCAGGAAAGATGTTCATTTAAACAGACCTCGGATATATTCTGAATAGAGGATTGACTGTGGCTTTGCAATACTTTAGTCTAATCTAATAAATGCTGGTTATTTGCTGGATTCTTGCAGGCTGTATTTGCTTCCCAGCTCCAAGGAGTTTTAATAGCCACTCCAGTAATGCTGACTGCAGTGCACTGTGGTGAACCTCAGAACATTGTATATGTCTGATTACATTTGCTTTCAATTACAGTCTTGTGGGTTTGAAAAATCACAGCAGTTCAGGCTCATTTGGGAACCACCACAAAAAATCACTAGTAACCTGAGATACCTAGTGCTTGAAAATATAAAAGAAGAAGAAAATGTTGAATGTCGTGGTCCAAAAAATGCCTATTTTGCTTTATGAGAAGAGACCCATTGCAACAACTGTGGGGTTAGGACAGCAGCGGCACCATATCTAACAGATAAGCCTTTTTCTTTCCCATCTAAGCGTGCCGGGAATGAAGTGTGAGTGACACATAGCAGAGACAGCGTTCATCAGAGACTTGAAGTTGTCCTGGTTCACTAGTGAATTAGCAATGTCGCCTCCTTCACTGCTCACCGTTGAATAGGTTGCTGGTCTCAGTCCTTTTTCTAATGATTAGGACCTCACCATCGTTGTCCTCTCTTGCTAGGGGAGCTGTAGAGTTCTTGAGGATGTTACAATTAAATTTCAGAATGATTTCAGCTATTCTGAACTTAGGACCAGAAGGTGAGGTGTAAGGCTGTCATCAACCCCCTGAAAATACGGGCAAATGCAAACAAGGTATGCAGACTGAGTAACTGGAGTAGCTTTTACTCTGTAGTGGGGACCAGTACATGTTGCCAATGTTCTACATTCTTCCTACAGGATGTGACATTTTAGCAATACAGCTCCCCCATTTGGGGAAGCATGTGGGTCACAGAACTGAGCGCTTTCCTTTCTATGGTCACAATAATAAGGTTCTTCAGCTTGCACATAACCTCTGCAGTCCCTGTAGCCGGTAACTTGGGTGCTGAGGCATCTTGCTGCGTCTGTATTAGTTCCTTCACCTCCATACATATCTTTATAGTGAAGCTAAGGGCCAGGAGCAACTAGAGAAAGCTGCAAGAATCGTTCGCATCCCTGCAAACAGCTTTAAACTCTTCCAGCAAGAGGTCAGTGGAAAAGTATCTTCTTGTTTGCCGGGTCGTCTCAATGCACAAAGCAGAGCTCTGTTGGACACGCACTAACAATGTTATTAATGTTCATGATACATCAGTGTCATCCCCTGGGGGGAGGAGGAACCCCCGGCGGCTGAATTGCAGAGGCCATACCAGCTAATGAGATGCTCTTCTTGCCAGGCCTGACAAATAAGCTTCTGTTAATCTTCATTGTTATCTTTTTCATGCTCATCTGTGTGTTCGGGAGGGGGTTGTTTTACGGATGCTTGGCTGAGGGATGGCAGGGTGACCTGCTCTAGCTAGCGAGCGGGCTGAGAAGGTGAGCTGGGACTTTAAGAAGAGGCAGACATTCAGCAGATGAGGAGAAAGCCTTGAATCCCTTCAATAAAGTGGTACGTTGGAGTGAGTAGTTGCAAAAAGTAGGAGTTCTGCAGAGGACGGAGATAAAAGGAGGCTTTCAGGCAGGAGAGAGGATTCCTGCCTTTTCCAGATGTGGCATTTGCATTTGGAGAAGGAGAACTGCCAAAAGGCCAGGCTGATGAAGGATGCTTTGTGGTGCTTCCAGCCTATGAAAAAAGGCAGTACTTTGAAAGTTAGGTGCTTTTGGATTATTAGGCAAGGGATGAAATAGGCATCGTAAGAGGAGGAGTCCCTTTCCCCCGCTTCTTAAGGAAGGCTGGTCTCCAGTGCATTATATAATTACTACCTTTTTTTCCTTCCTTTTTTGTCTGCTTTCTCTTAAGGCTTTTTTTTAAATACACTCTTGCCTCAATCATTCAGCATCCTCATAAATCAGAAAATTTTGTCCGTGCGGATTTATGACAAGTGTTTTATATTTAATTTTTTTGTTGACAGGCATATAAACTACTGAGCCCTGGTTTACTGCCCAGTAAGTCCTGATCCCTGGCAGGATAAATAATGTTTGTGAGAGAAGACTGAATTAATATCAGTGAACAGAGAATTTTCGGCTTTAACAAACAAATGTTGCTTTCTGCCATGATTTTGTCTATCCTAATATGTGCTCAGAAAATCTCTAATCTTATCTCCATTTCAGATACGTTCACTTCAGATATACTCATGTGCCAGGGAACTGTATAAGTAGAAGATGTGACTATCAGTTTAAGAGAGCGTTGACCCAAAATAGAGTATTTAACAGCTGGGGGCTCTAATGGTCCTTTGCAAGTTTCCTGAAGAAGTTTTGCCACTTGTGTTTCCTTCTTCTTTTAAGGCTTTATTTTTGAAACATCAAAGCAAATTCTAGATTCTGAATGAAGTAGGACACAGCCGTACAGAGACATGTCAAAAACATTTCACCTCCAGAGTAATGCAGCTAGGTAACATTAAACTTGCTGTCAGCCTCATCCCGAGAGTGGTCCTCCTCCTCCAAACATTTATGCACACGGGTAGTTTTCTACACAGTGAGTAACTGTATTGCATTCAACAGGAGCACACGTGCACCCAAAGGTATTTGCGTGTGTATTCATGTGTATGTTTGTTTGATGGTAAGGAAAAATTCTGGAGAGGGCTGGGACATAAAGGTCGTTCATTCATCAGTAACCCCCTCTGCAAATCCTGTTAATTCTCCTCTCTTGCCTGGAGATTGACATGCATGCGAGTACACACACACACAGAGGCTTTGGGGCCAACACAACAAATTTAACTTGAACT
Organism: Mycteria americana; assembly: GCF_035582795.1. Taxonomy (NCBI): domain Eukaryota; kingdom Metazoa; phylum Chordata; class Aves; order Ciconiiformes; family Ciconiidae; genus Mycteria; species Mycteria americana. The sequence goes on from NC_134370.1 coordinate 14,778,166, forward strand.
AAGTCACCAGCTTCCAAGGGATGAGGGTAGGTGACATCTATTCTCGCAGACTCCTGAACACGGACATCACACAGCAAAACCAGCGGAGAGGCTCAGCTGGCCTGAGCATTTAGAGGTTTTATGTAACACACAATTTGTATGTGCCCTGAATACTCTTTTTATGCATTTATTTTTATTAATATTTCATAAAGAAAACAAAAAAGGGCTTGAAAGCAATTAGGTATGTATCTTTATATGTATCTTTGAGGGGAACTTTTAACTGTGTAGCTGTAAAATCAAGGGAGCACCAATACAGACTCCATAAGGGAATGCAGCTGCTCTGAGACAAAGCAATAAGCACAAGGCTATGCAGAAAACCTTTCCGTGGCTGTATTTGCTGTAAGATCCTGTCAGGTACCATTTTCACTGTGGTTCGTTCGCTTCAGCTAGTGCTTGCTCCACAATCAGAGGGAATTCAGCCATCAAACAGGGTTTGGCAGGTCTCACTCCATTATAAAGGACTAGGTCGTTGTAAGCTGTCTGTGTGTGTTGTAGGCAATTGACTTATTGTCTCCTAGTTTACATACATACATAAATCTTTTATTTTACTGGACATTTTTAAGTTGTGCTTTGTTCTTATCTCTTGCTGTCTTTTTGCTTTCTTACCATCCCTGACTGCATCAGCTTCTCTGCCTTTTATTGGCATATCTTTTCTTGTGCAGTTTTTAACTGTCCCTGGGTTTTTCCATTCTCCTCACATCCCTTGGGTATTGTTCGCTTCCCTCTCAATGTGTTCTGCCCTGTTTCCCCCAGCATTTCTACACTCATTTCTATTTCTCCCACTGGTACTCTCTACATTGGGTTTATTTGCTGTCTGATGTATTTCTTCCATCACTTGCTCTCTTTCCCGTATCTTTTCATCCCCAATCTCCCATAAGAGATAACGGAGGGATGATAGGAGTGTCCTTGACACAGGCGAGATCCTGAGGCTGAGGGTAAGTGTGCCCTCGCTGACTTGCAGAATTTGCCTGAGTGTTGGATCGCTGCTAGCGTAGACTACAGCCAGGACAAGCCAGTCCGGGGCCATAACAGAAACTGGGAGTAAACCCTGTGCCGCACATGCGTCACGCGCAGGGCAAGGGTCTACCCTCACCTGTGTTAGAGGCCCTGATAACTAACCCTCAGCAATATGGGGAAACCTGCTCTTTTTTTCCCACTAAAGGCAACTTCTTTCAGGAGAAGTGATGCAAACCTAATTTGGCAGAAATAAAATCATCAAGGTCTTGTGCTGGTTTGTAACCTGTAATTTTTGTAGAAGTTGTCTCTGTGGTCTGCCAAACAGAAATCTGTCATCTCTGGCCTGAAGTTACTGGGTAATTAATCTTCTGTGGTGGATAAGGCAGGCTGGGTTTTTGGTCTGCAGGCATGGAGAGCTATGAGCTAACCCACAGCACCGCTGAACCTTTTCTCTCTCCCCTACTTCTTCATTTTCCCATGACCTTAGGAAAAAAAAAATCCGCACTTCATAGGTCTTTTTTTTTTCTAAATCACACTTTATGGAACACAGTTTTAATACTGTATAGTGCGTGTTTAATGATGTCCATATGGGTTTGTGGGTAGAGGAATTAAATACATAACGGTTCACGATGACATAACACGGAAATGCAACTCCCGCAGTGCTGGTGTGTAGGCTGTAAAGGGTTATTAATAAAAATGAAGGTTTTAAATAGAAAACAAGCTTAGCAGCACCGTTTTGGCCTCAGGCCCATCTCTGAGTGATGGAAAAAAAAGAGTCTGGAATATATGGTCTTTCCTCAATACATGAAAATAAATAGATTTTACCACCATCCCTTGCTAAATGTTTCAGAGAGAAAGCTGCAGGCCTGATGCATGGCATCTCTCTTCAATCAGAGCCTGAGCTCAGGGAGGTCTGGAGGGGATATTTCAGCAGGGTGCAGAACACATCAAACAAATACTAAGGGGAAGATTGATGCCTTAGATTATTAAAATGGGGTAAGGCCACAATGTTTTGATTGGCAAAACCTTTCAACAGTCGGACATTAGTGTTTCAGAAGAGCAAACCGCTTTGTTTGTGGGTGAGCCAGGAAAATAACAACTCACACAGTTTGGGGGAATGACCTCAAGGAAATCCCATCCCGTCTTGTAACCAGAGTTGCTGCATCAGTAAGCCAAAGAAATTACATAATGCGCCTATTAATATTATAGACAAACAAAAGCAAGTTTACTCTTCTGTGTTCAGCCTTGTCCTATCTGCAGTTGCCCCAAAACTTTTGCTTTAAGTATTCACAATAAATGAGACAGCAGTGGGTGATGTGCTGAGCATCTCCCTCTGAAGATGCTGTGTCTGAGACATCTCTCACTGATTTCCCACCAGTTGCTAGTGTCAGTAACTGCATGGGCAGCACCAGCACAAATTGAATGTGGTCCTTCTCTTGGCTGGTTCTTTACCCAATGTTTTTGCTGGAGTTTGAGATGGTCCCAGAGCAAAACATGTACATCTGAATGCACCCAAACTAACTCTAGAGTCTGTGGCTTGGGATTTTCCACATTGTGGACATGTCTAAATTACCTCCAGATTGTAGTCCAGGACAAGGTTAATGCTTCACAGCAGTTACATGAGGGTCAGGACATGCCAGAACCTTTAAGTGATCCTGCCCTGGTTTCCGTGTGAAATCCCAGTACTCCCAGCTGCATCCCTCTGCTTCTCCTGCAGTCTCTGCTCTGTCTGCTCACATCCTTCAGCTCCAGCACTCACCTCAGCCCATCCTCGCACCTCTGGATCCCAGCAGATGGCTTTCTCCAGCAGACGGCCATGGAGGATGCAGTGGGAATGCAGGAGGAATAAGACTTTCCTGCTTTATCCGGTGCTGTCTGGGGCAAATTCCCACCGTCTGCTAGTTCCTTGGTGCCTCCAACTGTTGTTCGTTGCACGACACAGATGTTGTTAGCTCAGTGGCTTCTGTCCAACCACCAGATACTTCAGCAGAGGAGAACTTGGCCCATTGTTTGGAATTGCAATTCATGCTGAACACATGGCATCATATTTTTTCCCACCTGACTATAGCCAGGACAGTGAACAGAAATGTGGGAACATGGGACAAAATACTCTCCCTCCAGCCCGGTCCTGTGCTGCTATGTTCACTCTTCAACCTCCTGGCTTGAAACCAAGATCCTCCTCTAAAAATTGGTTAGAAAAACTACTCCCTGCTCGTGTTCTGCCGGAGAGATGGCTGGGCTCTGTTGCACAGGGCATGCTTCCACCCCCTGCTCCCATACTCTGGATCATCTCAGGCACACCAAAAGCTTTTGGAAAATGATATTATGTCTATTTTTCCAAATTTATTTGTGCTGACAGATGTCAGTTGTTTGTCTTCTGAAACTGGTCTTTTCAAAAATAGGTATTATGTCCCTTTAAATAGCACAAACCACATGGGAATGGGATTATTTTTGTCCCTAGCTGCCTATAATCTCTATTTTTTCTTTTTTTAGTGAAACCAAAATCTTCCCAGGGATTGTGCCTAAGAATAATACTGAAAAGAAAGCATCGTGTGAATCATACAGTAGTAGTAATGGCAATAGTACTGCATTGCCCTTCTATAGAGCTACCTCACCATAGACCTCGAGGTACAGCCCAAACATGAACCCACTCTCCCAGCTTGACTGTGAAATACAGGTTTTATTTTAGAACTAGGGAAGCAAAAGTATGAAAGTGGTTTTGAAAGGTCACCAAGGCTGGAACAGCAGCCAGAAGGTCTGAATTTTAGCTCCACGTTGTGACTGTCAGCATACTTTCCGTTATTCGCCTTTGCAAACACCACTAGCACACCAACAGTTTGGCTTGCTGATATACAGCTCCCTGGATCTGCAAGAGTGGGTCAACGTCTGTATCAATTTTTGGAAAATGCTATATTTGAGGAAAATGCGGCAAAGAAGCATTGAACTAGTTTGCCCTAGGTTATAGTGGGACTAGGATTCAGGATGCCCTTAAATTCTCTGCTCCAACCGCTGGCCCCCCAGTCCTCCAAGCACACACTCATCCTTTACTTGCAAGCATGTGAAGGGGGATGTTTAGCTCAAGATTGACCTCACCCTATTGTCCTCCTACCCCAAACTGTGGTGAAGTACCTCATCTAAAGTCACTTTCCTGAGATGAACAGCAGATACCTGTGCAGAAGAGACACAAAGACCAGTCCATGCTTCTTCATACACCGGGACAGCACGGGAGAGCAGGGTGGGCTGTAGCTGTGATGTGGATGAAGCAGCTGCTTTCATGCACAGACTCAGCCCCATCGCAGTTCTGGAAAGGATCAGTATGAGTGTGGAGGGAGGGAGGAGAGCTGATGTTTTCCTGGGTGTCCCTCGTCTTCCTCAACCAAATCTCTGTAAGTACTGGGAGCACAGTCTGCTGCAGAAGAATAAACTGCCCAGGAGCCTACACTCTCTTTCGGCTCCCGGCACATCAGTCCATTTCTGCAGGCTCAGCTCCATGTGACACTTGGCCAGATTATTCCATCTGCAAGTCCCTGTCCAGAGTCAGCCCTGGGTGTCTCTTGATGTCCTCTGCTCTCCACTTCGGCTGCCTCCTCCACCATTTGTCGTCTGTGTCCCTTACTGCAGCATTTGCCGATGGTAGCTTGTGTTGGAGATGCCCCCTGCCCCGCGGGGCTGTTTGCGCAGGGAGCCCTCGAGGCTGGGGCCATTCGAGCAGTCAGGCAGCTCTGTAGTTTGGAGCTTGAGCAGAGCTTTCCTGGTCCGAGTTACCTTCCCAAGCGGGTGGAAGAGGGATGTGTCAAAAGTGCATTGCCCTTCCCGCTGGCTTTGTTCTCTCCATGTCTGTCCCGTCCTGTGTTTCCCATCCCTAACGCTTATGCCTGTTGACTTGTGAGCTAACATGAGCACATCTGCCTTGGATAGACCTTTAACTGCCTGACCTCCCCCTCAGGAGCTACTAAGACTTTCCATTGGTGTGTGCTCCGTTACCCACGCCATCCTGGCCCTTGCTTCAATGCATCTTTTCCTCCCGCAGGACCCTTTAGTACTCTGTGCCTCCTCGGTAGATTTTGCAGTCACCAAATGTGTGGTCTTTCCAGCAATTCATACCGTGCAGCAATCTGACCCGAGGCCCCCTGCTCTGTCCTCCTCTGTGGCCACGGGTGCTGAAGATAGACCTTGTCCTATGCAAAGGCATCCCTGAGCATGCCCGTGCCAGTGGGTGAGAGAATGTGCCCTTGCATGTAGCTTTTGTTCTCAGTGCACAGCCCACCTCCCGGAGCAGCAGATCAACACAAACAGCCTTTTTCTGCAGTTTAATAAGCAAAACAGAGCAGTGCTTCTGAGCCGGTTCTTTAACAGCAAGGGCATCTTCGTATCCTGAGCCTCATGTGAGTATATCTGTTGTCATGCTTTAGTCTTTCTTTTGTGTAACTTTATGTAGCAGCTCGTCTTAAACTTGTACAAACATTTTATGGGAAATTATGCGTGGGAGGTGGGCAATTCCTTCCATGTATTGCCAGCTAATCTTTAATACTCTCCTTTATCATAACAAATGAGGCAGGTTTCTCAAAAGCAGTATCTTGTGCTATTCTTTTATCTCTTTCCTTTTGCTTTAAGTCTGGAGATGGGGTTCTGCCCTGGATGCGTTTTAGAGCACAAAATGCGGAGCCAGGACTCCTGGCTTCTATCCTGAGCACTGGATGCTCACGGCTGTACTAAATCCTGTTTGTGCAGTATCTTTGTGAACTGGAAGGGGCTGTAGGTATGCAAAATACTGTGTTTAGCCATAAATGTTATTAAATGTAGAGAAGGAAAAAAAATGTGTCACAAAATGCCCAAGAAACCACAAAACTGGAACTCTTTCAACTGTTCTTCACCTTGGGAAATAGAGGAACTTTTACGTCCCCCCGGTGCCTTGCTCTCCCACTATCCCAAAGTGCTTTGTACAAATGAAAACTCAAGGTTTTTGCAGATTCTTGGGACAAAATGTTTTGCACCCCCTGGGATCCGTCATCATTTCACACCTCTTCTGTTGAGCCATCACCCCCCCTCCTCCAGCCTGGTAGGTGGCACAGGAGATATCACATCATCCCTGTGGAGGAAAATTAGCATAAAAGTCTCTTGGAATTTGGCAAAGCACAGCTCTCTTTCTGCAGCAGGGCTCATCTCCCCTTTAATGGAAATTAAGGGTCTAAATCTTTTCATCTTTCCCTCTTTCTCAGTTTTACTGTGTGCTCTGGAGTGAAGTTTTGTCATGCTACATTTATTTCTCCTTGCCAAGACCTTTATGGCCTTGATTTAAACTAAGTCCAATCAGACACAGTGGAAGGCTGTCATATTCCAGTGCTGGGGATGGGCTTTGGGGGCTGTTTATCTTTTTTCCAAGGATAACAGCACGTTCATGTTTGTGTTGTGTGTATGTCTTGGGCTTACACAAAAACTTAAGGATCTGATTCTGGTGGGTCATGCTGGCAGGTATCCAAACCCTGTAAATCTGGTCACTGTGCTTTTCCAAATGTTTATTGTGCTGTTTAAGCTTTTATGGGCTCTTGCGTGTATTACATATGGTCTGAATAAATGTAACGCAGTATTACTGTGCTTAGCTGAGATGCAGAAGAGCCTCCAAGGGGATCATTAGAGCTGGGGCAGCTGTTGCTGGCGTTTGGAGATGAGTTTCTTGGTTGAGCTTTCCAGGGTTGGTGGCTTCAGCCCTATTCTGTTGGTTTTTAAATGCCACTTGATCTGAGGTTGCAGGGGTGGAAATAAGAAGCAAAGAGTTGCAATTTCTTGGATTCAGTTCAGGATTTTTGCAGCAAATCTCCCCTTTCTGAAACTCTAATAAAAATGACTGGATTTTGCATGTATTTGCTGTATTTCCTCTGTGCTGCTGCTGTGGCCAGGTCTGCTCTGATGCCAGTGGGACTCGGGAGAAGCCTTTAGGAATCAGTGGATGCATAGCGGGGTAAAAGTCACCTGAGTCGCTGTAAGCGAGGAAACACCTACAGACTGTCTGACAGCCAAGGCTGTGTTGCTCATTCAGACAGATGGCAAAGAGGATGCTCCCTGCCCCTCCAAGCCTACAGCTCCTCTTTGATCCTGGAGATCAAACATGAGCCAGCCTGACTGAGCCAGCCAGACTCTAGCTGGTGGGAGCAGGGGCAGAAACAGGCACATACAGGACTTGTGTTTGAGGGACGGCGGAGTGAAAGTGGTACCCGGCCCAGGCCACCTCTCCCTCTCGTGTCGTAGCCCTGGCAGCGTGCAGGGAGCGTGCATGCTGCTGGGAGAGTGCCACGGTCCTGCTGCTTCACATCCTTGCTCTCTTCTGTCCCACCTGGATTGAGGAAAGAAACTGCAGAGAAAAACCAGCCAGGCTCTAGCCAGTCCTAACAGCTGGAAAAGCAGCCAAGCTAAGACCTTGGGACCTTCAGAGAATGTCCTGCAGTTCAGCTGTCGGCTTTCCTTCACTTGGCCAGTTGGCCTTCTGCTCTAAGTTCTTCTTCTAGCACCGTCACTTCACTTCCACCGCTAACCACACTGGCTCCAGAAAAATATGGGCTTGCAGTTGAGCTTGCTGCCAACACTGGCTTTCTTCAGGTTGGGCTTTCTGCTCCCTCGCCCCTGCCCTGCCTGACTATTCAGATTGCAAGTTTAGGGGCAGAAACAAGCAGGTTTCTGTTTCTGCAGCAGATGTACAGGCCCCCATTTGGGTTGGCCATTAGGACTGATGTAACATATACCATCAATAATTGCTCTTTGCTGGGGGCACGGTGAAATAGTGGAGGCTTCACAAGAGGCATGGGAGAGGGATGGAGGAGGCAGATGGAGGTGGGACTGGGAGGAATGGAGGGAGTGCCAGAAGCACTGGGAATCTGAGGCGGTCCTTTGCCTCTGGAGAGCTGAATTTGACACTGCAAAATCTGTTCTGATTGCTTTTTATTTCTTAGTTTGTTTTTATCAAGACTAAAATTCAGATATCCTCTCTGTGTCAGCTCAAATGTTGCACTAATGGAAAAATAGCTAAAAAAGAAGTGGAGAAAATGTGTGTTTGGAGCCAGAGCTAAAGTGCTCCTGGCTGTAAAAATGAATGGTTTTCTCTTCCTTCCCCGTTGCTTCAGGCTGAGGATTAAAATGTGGGTTACTGCTGGCTATGCTGAGGTAGGAGCAAAACCTCAGGTAACTACTGCGACTACATTTAGAGACTTCCGTTTGCTAGGTACCTGATGCTGGATGCCGCGTGCGGGGAGAAGGAGTGACAGCGCATACTGCAACCCACTTGGGTGTGGAAGTGTTAATGTTTTAGACCCTGATCCTCAGGAGCATGGGGACACTGAATGATATCGCAGCGTTTTGACACCTAAAAGAAGCAAGGGGAAGGAAAGAGGGCATCTGTTGGGCTTGACAGAACCTTTTGAACCATTTTTCTCCAGATAGAGGTTTTTCCTATGACCTCTAAAACATGAATACGTTTGGTGCAAGGTCATTTATGGAAGAAATCTCTTCTGCTGCACTCTGCTCTCTTCGACCTTGAGGCTATTAACATCTCTTGGGTCAAACAGAGACATGGGAAGGATAAATGTAAACAATGGGTAGCACTAACACTCTGGTTGGGAGGGGCTACAGCTTGCATGATACCGACAGCTTCACTTCGCCCTGGCTAGTTGAATTGGGGAAATAATAATAGGAAATAATAGGAAAATAATAACCCTGGCATGCCAATGGCCTGCCAAACCCAGCATGCAGGGCTCTGAAATTCTCCCCGTGCCGTGCTGCAAGGACTTTCCTAAGGCTGCAGCGAGGGAGAGGCTGTGAACCACCTCCCCCAAGCAAAGCCCAGCACTCGGGGGAGATTCTGCAACAAACTCTTGGTTCTTGCTGCAAGGGCGGCCGGGCGGTGTTTGGCACAGCGAGCAACCTCTTAGGGGTTGTATAACGTTACAGGGCAGACACCATGTGCGGTAACGCTGTTGATGTCAGCTGAGTTACCCTGGGGATACACCAGTCCTTAGGTTTTTTTGGAGGTATGAGGTGGGGCAGCTTATTACTCAGCTTTGCATCATGCTGCAGTGCACATCCTGCTTTCTGCTGCTGCGCTTCTGTTGTTGGTGGTGCTGCTTTGACCTGCAGGAAGGGTTTGAACCTGCCTGTGCAGAGCTCACAGGAACAGAGGGATTGCAAAGTGCTGACTTGGCAGCTCAGAAACCTTCTCCTTCCCCTCACTCAGCCTGGTGACTCCTCAGGAGGCTGTTCCCATTAAAAGCTACGGTGCTTCTTTCCACCTCCATGTGCAGCTGCTCCCCAAAACCTGTGGGTGACCCTGCTTTTTCTGGAAGGGAAAAAATAATGGTGACCGTGGGCAGAGACACTGAGGGGAACATTACCTGAATCTGAGGTAGGCTCAGGATGTTGGATCACAGCAGCAGATTTTGCCATCGGAGCTGATATTTGAAAACAGGTTTTAGGGTGACCTGTTTATTGGATTGAACATTCCCAGGTTTGGAAAGTCAGTAGTTTGGAAACTGGAAAGCAAATCCCAGAGTCCTGGAGTGTTGCAGCCACTTGACCAACTACTATACGAAGGTGTTTAAAGGTGCATTGCTAATGGGAAATGATAGCCAGGGTTTCTTCACTTCAGGATGTAAGGCCTGAATAGAGCCTGGGGTGTGTGACAGCATGCAGAACTGGGGGACGCCTTGAACAAATTCAATATTTTAAGTATCTGGGACTTGCCTATCTGTAAAATTAAGAGAACAGGCTAAATTCATCCAACTTTCCTGAAAATAATGGGCTTTACTGGAACCCACCTGGCTATTTGGCTCCCTCAGGGCTTGGGGGTTCTGGCAGGAGAAGTGCCGAATGTGTGGAAAGTGCCATTATTGTCATGCAGTTTGTTGGCAGCTTCCTTTCGCCTGCAATATCCATCCTTGCCGATCATCAGCACTGCCAAGTAGGCACCGTACTTCTGTCTCGAGCGTGTCTGAGAGCAGGGGAGTAGGTGGAGGAGAAGTGGCACAGAGAGGGCTTTTTGCTGGAATAACCCACCAGCTTCCCTTTCCCTGCCCCTCCGTCAAACAGCCTCAGTGTGTGATGCTGAAACCTGAAGCCGGGAAGGACATGCTGCTGTTTCAGCCACTCGCGTTCCCATCCGTCCTGTGCGAAGGCAGAAGTGAGGGCAGAGGGTCTGGATGCAAGCACGCAGTGTGTTCCCTTAAGCCATTTCCAGTTGGGCTTGGGCTGCTTAAAGCCATGTATTCTTTTATTAGCATTTGAAGAGGTTCATCCCAGCCACTTGTTTCTGCCTCCTTCTTCGTTCTCACTGGGGTTTCTCCCATGACTGCCCATGTGAGAAGGAATGGAAATGTTAATTTGCTGCTCTGCAGTGTGGAGAGGGCAGGAGGGAGCATCAGGGCATGCAGGGGATCCACTTTGCAGGGGGATGCACTTGGAGAGGAGCTCTCAAAGTGGAGAGAAGCTGGTTTTGCCAGCAGAGTCCTTCTGTGTCAAGCGCGGGCGGCTCCGGGGCTCCCACCTCTTCCCCTCTCACACTGGATGTTGAATGAGCTGTTTGTGCAGCCCCGCGCAGCGCAGGGGACAAACTCTCCGGCAGAAGGGTGGGGAAAGGGAACAAATAAAGGATTTATAGTGGGGATGGTTTGTTTGTTCACAAACAGCCTGCTGCAGGCTTGTGCTCACAAGGCAAACCAAACCACCAGAGCTGCTCTTAGGCTTTCCTCCCTGTAAACGCTTTGCTGGCGGGTCCCGCCGCAGGCATCGGGGCCAGCTAGGAAGAGGGTGGCAGGGGCGACCTGCTCCTGCGTGCCTCCTTCCTCTGCACGTCCCAGGGCTGCGACCTCCCCAGCCTGCAGGGAGCAGGGAGGAAGGTGGGAAATGGGGTGACAAGAACAAGCTTCCTGCAGTGGAGTCGAGTGTGAGGGCCAGTTCTTATCACAAGAGAACAGCCCTGATGGGGACAGCCGGAGAGGATCCCGTCCCGCTTTCCTGAGCCTCCTGCCCTGCTCACTCTGCAGCTCGCCCGCAGCACAGGAGCCTCGCTAACTCTGGTATGCAGCCCTGCCAGCTTTGCCTGCAGATACCCGTACATCCCAGAAAGAGTCGGGCTCATGGCTTGGCAGCGCTGAGGGAAATGCCATCCAAGCCACATGAGAAGGAGAGGCAAGTTAGCACCAGGCCGCCTGGGAGCACGGCTGCCCGGGAGCACGGCTGCCCGTGGAGCGGCTACCGCTGCTGCAGGTATTGTGTTGGGAAAGCCAAGCCATGCCTGCCAGGCGGCTTGCTGAGCTGTGTGTGCTATGGCGGGCTGCTTCGCCTCCTGCCTGGGCTCCTTCCGCCACGCACTGGCCAGGTTTTGGCTCATGGCAGCTTCTTGGGCAGGACCCTGCTTTCCTGTGAAAACCAGAGGCCAACGCGTAGGGCTGACCCTATCCAAATTTTGTCTGAACACACTTCAGTCCTCGTTCATGTCTCCAGTGTGAGGTGAAAGGAGATGGGAGAGTAAGCACGTGTCCCTTCGTCCCCCCTGCCTGAGGGGCAGGTTACACAGGAGCTGGGAAGCGAATTGTGCTGAGCTGGAAGTTCCCACTGAAGGCAGAGCAGTCCCTGCGTCGCACGGCCCCGTGTCACTAGTCTAGGGTCGGACCCCCGAAAGCTGCCTTAGCTCTAAAAGTGGAGTGCTGTGCCGCAGGTGGAGCGTGTGGCAGCAACCTCAGTGTGAGAGTGGCAGCACCTGGGTAAGGTGGTGGTGATGCTCCCCAGAGCCTGCAGAGCAGTGGATTGTCCATAGGTCCTCTGCTCTGAACCTTGCTGGCTGAAGATGGCTGTTGAATACAAGGTCTGTAACTTTTACTGAACTAAAACAACTTGAAGGCAAATGCTGTGATACCTAATGTGACTTAGCAGCTGCTGTTGGGCCCCCCCTTGATGAACTCCTTGTCTCTTTTATTGCCTTTTTTTATTGTTCCCGTATTCCAACAGCTATTCTTGTCAGTGGTGACACAACGCATTTGGTCTCCCAGCAGATCCAGTGTAGGGCTACCCATGGGCACTGCTGATCAGCCTGAGGTGTGGGTGGGCCAAGGTGTCCTCCAGAAGCAGTGCCAGGAGAGGGCTGATCTCATGAGTGCTGCTGCAGGGAGGACTCGTGAGGAGAGCAGCATGAAATTCAAGAGGGTGAAAGCTGTGTTCTTGGAGACCAGGTGCCAGGGGATGAAGTGGACCCTTTATGCTGGCAGGAGGACTCACCAGTAGGGAGGGAACAGCTTCCTTTCCCAGCCTTGCACAAGCTCTTTCAGCGTGTCCTGTCCTTCATTCTTGCAGGCCACATTGAGACTGCGGTGAAATTGAGTGGCTGTCTAGTGTCTCCCTGCCATCGCTGGCTTCTGTTTTACGAAGAGCTTCCCCTGGGAGAGGCCACTTCACTCCAATACCCGTTCTTCACTAGCAATGGCTGGCACAGCAAACCGAGCTCGCAGTGGGGCGGGCAGGGCTTCACCTGCCCAGTGTCCTTCCCTTCCCAGAAAGCCAGGAGAGGGACTTCTCAGCACACCTCGTTGTGCTGGGGGGCAGCCAGGGACATTAGCAGGCACATCCACCCCCTGTCCACAAGATGCTCCGTGTTCAACGTTGCCACAGAGGGCAGAGACTTCTGGCTGGTTTTCACACAAAACTTACCCATAAGTCCATTATGTGTCAAAAGCTACTTGATGCAGGGAATAATATTTTGCTCTTGTGTGCATGTGTATATACGTGTAAATGTGTACGGTCCTGCTACCACAGATGTAGCTCACCATCCCTGTGTCTGACTTTCTATTTAAAAATGAATGGCAATGCTCAAACTTCACGGGCAACCTGCAGATCAGCCTGGCCAAAAAACCTCACCAACGAGACGTGCAAACTTAACATTTTTCAGGTTTGCACTTGGTGTTTTTTGCAGAATTCTCCTAGCCTCTCTCCAAGCCGTGTTTGCTGCACAGCTCGTTGCAGCCTGTATACACAGCTGCGCCTGATGCGAAGGGGTCGGGCATGGGAAGGCCCCGTGTTACGGGCTCTGCAGGCAGCTGCTGCCCCGTTGTGGGGAGATGATGCTTTGCATGCATTTACTGGGCAGCAAAAGGCACAAGCTGAGCTGCAAAAAACTGCCTTTGGTTTGTGTGGATGTTGGACACGGTGGCGTGTGCGTTCTGCTCTCTCCGGGGACGTGCCCTGCCTCACCCCCTTGCCATGCTCGTCTGGCGAAGCTGACTTTCTCCTGGCTCCCGCATCTCAGAGAGCAGGAATTCCTCGAGACAACAGTGGGAAAGCTGTGACATGTTGCATTGAACAGATATGAAATAGCTTTTCCACCTGGCTTCTTATTAGGTGTTACAGCCCTATCTTTTTCCGCTGGTCTTATGATAGTCATTTTTTTGCATTTAATAACGTTGCATCTAAGACTTGATGAGGGAATGGGAAAGAAGCAGACTTGCAGTCTTGTACATTAATACTAACGACTCCAGAACCACACCTGGATCAGACATCTGTAAGCATATGGAAGAGATTGAAGATTATCTAATTGTCTCTTTAATACTCGGTACTGGACTGAATCATCTCCCCAGGCCTGGGAAACTGTGCTGATCACCAGGCTCTCCTTGCTCCAGCTCCACTGAGCTAGAGAGCTGACTTGGAAGAGGAGACCTTTCTCATCCACAGCTTTGGCTGTGCTGGGGCACTCGGCTGGGTTTCATTGTGGAAGGTGTCACTGGCTTGCTTGCGTTTTTGGCTGTGAAAGTCAGAGTGACAGCTCTTCTTACGGCCAGATTTCATGCGTGATCCTGTTAGGGGAGTTGTCAGCACCTAATCTGGGTGTTTGCTGTCATCCAAATAGTATTGCCAGTGCATTGCATGTGCAGTCTGACACACTGTATATTAATCCAGGTTTTGGCTTGCTTGCTTGACCCAGGAAGGATTAAACCACACCCCACATCTGCTGAGGCTCCCTTGGGCTGCTGCTTATTCACACTGATGCTTCTTAGCAAAGCTCAGAGAAGGTCTTTCCCTCCACAGCTTCCTAGGCACAGCTCTTCCCTAGGTGGCAAGGACTGCTCCAGATTGTCCTGCGTGCTTCCCATCCATCCATCCATCCATCCATCCCTCCCTCCCTCCCTCCCTCCCTCCCTACCTCCCCAGCACAGTGGTATCTGCAGACCACATACAGTCCTTACAGGAATCTGGCAGCCAGCAGTGGATCACCTCTTAGCCAGGCTGAGTTATTCCCTGCCAGGTCCTGCTCCTGCCTTGCAGTAAGACGAACAGTTGTCCACGTTGCTCCTTTTAACCCGGAGTGGGGAGCATGTTGGAACCACAAAGCCTTTGAAAAATGATGGAACAAGGACAAATTTCCAATCAAAGCCCTCCAAATGCTGCTCTGAAGGAAAATTGCTCTTCATTTGTGGGTGAAATGGAAAACTCAGTGCAAAGGCAGGAGTGGTGCAGAATAAAGATTTAAGCAATCAAGTAAAGGAAAGAATGACTGCTCCTGGGGGAAGGGGAGAGGGGCCTGGGACCTCTTTAACCTGATTTAACCAAGTGACTTCTGATGTTTTACAGTTGCAAGCAACCATCTGACCCAGAGCTGGTCAATTTGCAAGCCACAGAGTTATGAACTGTTGGTAAAATGGTCTTAAGAGGGAAGTACATTTGCAATTATGAACTGAAAAACCTGAGCAACAGCTCTTGAGGTTTTAGAGCCATGTCCAGCTGCTGTTGGGAGACTCGGGGTCTACCCTTCTCACAGCCTCCCACTGGTCAGCAGCACCCAGAGCAGTTCTTGGCCGAGCCCCCTTGGGCAGCGGCTGCCTTGGCCACGGGGTGCCTCCTCGCAGGAGAGGAGCTGGGGCTGCAGGTCCTGTGCAAGGTGCATCCTTACCCTGCACAGGTGGGTCAGTGACTTGGGAAGGGAGGAGAAGCTGGGAACAGCCCCCAGCGATGGAGATGCTGACCCAGCCTGAGGTGCTACGGGCTGACCAGGCTCTGATTTGAGCCAGCTGCCTGTGATCCCCCAGGCCTGGGAAGAGAAATCTCCTCGAAGCTTCCGAGAAGAGGCACCAGTCTCAGGCCAGTTACTTGAATCCATTAAATTTGTACTAACTTGTTTGTTCTCAGAAGTGCCAAGCATTCCTGGCTGTGGCAGAGGCTCCCCTTGTTGCAGTGCCATCTTCAAATGGGATGTGCCTGAGCTAATTGTTTCTGGATTTGGCCAAGTGGAGTTTTCTTTCTCTTCTGGGAAACTGGCTGGTTTTGTGCCCGTGGTATTTGCAGAGTGCTGACAAAACCCCCTTCCTTCGCAATGTTGCCTGCCTGCTTAAGGTGCTGTTCCCTGGAGATGCGCTTTTTCCCTTTCAATGCTTTTGATATATTTTCCCATGTTAGAAAAATTCAAAAAGGCAGCATGTGAAGCTGGCTGGGGCCAGTGAGTGTTGCTGGGGGCAGCAGCTTTGATCCTCGGTGGGAGTTTTGCAATAAACTTGATCATGCATTTTTCATCATTTGCTCTGTGTGTGTGTGTGTGTGTTTGCCTTGCAGGTGGTGTGAGCACTAATCCTGAAGCTGCACTCAGCACAGGGGTAAAACACACTCATAGTTCACCGCTGATCCAAATCCTTCGCATCCCCAGGGTAACTCTGCCTCGAGTTACCCTACATGAAATTTGACCCTGCCATCAAATAGCTAGGGAGCTGCTCTTGTCTTTAATCTCTCTGCCAGTGCCTCGTCAGGGCTTTTTGAAGAATTTTGTTGGTCTTTTTTTCCATATAAGCATTAGTTTTCTTTATGTGGAGTTTTGTACTGCTATCTGACCCATTCACTTGGAAGCCTACGAGGAGGGCTTGAGTTGGAAGAGAGTTGGGTTTGTGATCCAAGTATGAGTCTTTCACTGTTAATTGTATTAGCATTCATAATTGTATGCACATTGCTAAACTATCATGATTGCCACATGCTTTTAAAATATGGGGCAGGACATCAAAAGGGTTATGTTTGCTCAGAGATCAGCAGAGAAGCAAGAAATTAAATTGCCTGATACCTTAAAAACTATGATGTGGGCTGTTTTGCCCCATTATATCAAAAGTGACATAGGAAAAATAAGTCTGGAATTAGGCTCTTAAAGCTCATTAGCCTTCGAGATGTAATTAGCAGGAAGCAGGCTGTTTGATGGAGGTTTGAGGGGCTCTGCGTAGCCAGCACGGTGGGACCCTTGTCGGACGGGGCTGCGGCAGGCCTCATGGGATGAGTGGGAGGAAAGGGTTAAGAAGTCCTGAATTCAGATTCTCTCTCTGCTGCAGATTTGCTTTACAGGAGCTGCTTTGTCTCCCTGTACATGGCTTAGTCTGTATTTTAGCTCTCAGGCCAACTCCCGGTAGAGGATACCTGTGGCTGATGGGTAATGCAGTGATTCAGTGCTCTCTGATTCAGACTTTCCAAAGTCCTGCTGGTGACAGGGTAACGTCCTCAGGTCTGCGCTTTGGAAATACATATTTTATGACCATGAAATATATGGGCATACGTGCATGCTCCATCCCTGGTCCTGCCAGCTGCATGTATCTATATATATTTGTATTTTCAGGTATTGCCAGTTTTGCCATGGCATGTTCAAGCATATTGAGCCAAATACATTTCACCAACAGACCTTTTGGAAGGCAGAAGGTTTTTGCGGTTACGGAGCTCTGCTTGTCCAGGGATATTGGCAAAAGAGGTCATTAGGGCAAGGGAAATGAAAGTGTTGCCTGTAACAGAATTGCAAACCTTTTGGTTCCCAGAGTGCTTCCCGCCCACTGAAACCAATGATGTGCCTTGTGCATGCTTTGTGCATGGTGATGGATTGCATCTCACGGAGGTGACAGCAGGGACTTCTCAGACCCAGCTGGAGAGTGTTTCTTCACAGCCCTGTGCCAGGCACAGCCCAGCATCTCTCACATAGGTGCTGTCGCTTTTGTTCTTTATCTGTGTAAATCCTGGCAGAGCGGGTCTCACTTCACGGACAGTGCCTGCACAGATGTTGCCACAGTGCAAGCAGGAATTAATCGTGCCTGGCCTCCATCAGAGCAAGAAGCATCGCCTCCGAGAGCACCCGGAGGATGCTGGGCGCAGCGGACGCAGCCGGCAGAGGGAGCGTGGACCATTGCACACTGTCTGCTTGTCTCCTGTTAAATGCAGCGCCCTGCAAACCGGCCTCTTTCTTCCCTTCTCTCGGCAGACTGCTAAGTGGGAACAGAGCAACGCGATAACGGATTGTTGTTTATGGAAACATGCCACTTTTAGTAGATTTACAAGCAGCTTTGTGGAGCTCCTGATCGCTCTGTATTTTTGTATTTAGTCCGTTACTCATCCTGATACATCGTTGGTATATGTCTGACCACAGCTCTAAAAGACACTAGCGGGGACATGATGGGGCCAAAGCATGGGAGATAGAAAGCAGCTGTCAGGCGGCATTTCTTTCAGGGGTTTGAGGAGTACCAGCAGGCTGTGTCAGCCCAGCAGTGACTGTTTCTCAGTGACTGACTTGACAGTCAGACTATTTTGTAGTTCCTTCAAGGCTCCGTGGTTTAGCAGCTGCATAGATGGCTGCATTGAGTTTAGAGCAAAGTGAAATAACACTAGTTCTTCCCATCCTCTGCCACCTCACCCAGAGAAATTAGCAGCCTCTTTTGGGAGCTAGTAGTCAAAATCCCGGATCTGAACACCTCCGGACTTTCAGCAAAGTTTGAAACCAGTTCAGGAGCTGAATTTCAAGTCTACTTTTCCTGTGCCAAAACCTCCAGAGCTGAATACCTGGGAACTATGGAGGTGGGGTAACTCACGGACCAAATATACTCTGAGTTTTTCATTGTCTAATGCATGAGCTCTCCCAAAATAATATGTCTAGCATGGTTCATACCACAATTGCTGCTGTAATCACCACTGAAACCTGGATAGGTCAGAAATCCATATGTGGATCTGCGTCTAGGTGAATTTGGCAGACAAAAAGCAGTCCCAAAAGGCAATTTCTTCCTATCAAATCATCTGCCAATTTTAAGTTTTGATTTATGCTTTTTAAGGTTACTGAGCTCTTTGCTGAAAGAGTTGAAGGCCATCTCCATTGGTGCTGTTATTGAATGAGCCACCTCAGGAGCGTGACTGGCTTCCAGATCACAGCGTAGCTGGGAGCTTATATATTTTACATGTGAGGTTTCTCTGCCTGTCTTGTTGGTCTCCTGCACTTCCTTAGCTCAAACAAGTGCTTCCAATTACAGAAAAGTATGTGACATACATCAGTTATGGTCAGGTTTTGTGCACTGCAGTTTTAAGTGTGTATGGGGTACAAGTGTTGTACTTGTACCTGCTCCTTTACCTGCTGCTGCAACCTAGGGTAGAGAGGAAATGTGCCACGTGGGTACGTAACCCTCCTGGTTTCTCTAGTGAAACTTTGCTTTTGGGGTTGTTTTTTCTTTTTTTTTTTTCCTTTTTTTAATCTGCCCCTGAAAGAGGAAATTAATTAGGCCAGTTGGAAGTATACGAGGGCTGTTTTGCGTGGGGAAAACCAGAGGAGGTGAGCAGTTCTTAGAATTGCTTGGACAGTAGATGAGAGCATGGAGTAAGAAACCAGGGAGAGGGTAGTTAGTTTAGTTCGAAAGACTGGCTGACCAGAGCGTAAGCTGAGCTTAGCAGTCTGGAAAGTAGATCATCTTTCTGAAAGGCACAAAGAAGAAAAATAATGGCTCCAGATTCATCCCTTGTGTAATTCTTTTGAAGTTGGTGGCTTACACCAGGATGATTTAACCCCATTAATTTTAATGGGTCACTGCAGTGTCCCAAGAGTTGCTTTTTGCTGTGCTCTGTTCTGAGACAGAGATAAAGCAGAGCCTCGGCGTCTGGGCTTGAACCCAAGCTTGGTGTCCCCATAGGGCTGGCTTGGGCCCGTCCACATTGTGGCTGACTCCAGTTGGAGAGGGAAAAGGATGCAGGAGATGATGATTTGTCTGAGCCCCCGTCCCGTGATGGCTGGGTGCTGCCCGGACTTTGTTGTGAGCCATAACCTGCCTGAAAAGTGATATCTGGTCTGAAAACCAAGGGCAGCCAGGCTAAGAGCGCTCACTGGAGTTAACACCGACCCTCACCCTGCTGCGGGGCTGCTGATCCAAAGTGATTAACACACAGAGACAAGGAGGTGTGGAGCGGTGTGTCAAAGAAAGGAGCCTTAAATAGAGCAGGAACTGGCACCAGATGAGCCCTGGTGGGACTCAGTGGGCAGAAAGCGAAGGTCAGTGCCCTCGACACATGACAGGGACTCGGGGCCTGTGGCCAGGGACAGGATAAAGTGTATTTACCACCTATCGATCAAAGCAAGCCGGTCGTAGCAGGAGTCGGCCATGCATAGTTAAAAAGCCCATGTATCACAGCGGGGAAAATTTAGTCTAGTGCCAGGAGGGGGGATGCGTGTTTTTCACCAGTTGTCAAACAGCTGAAAACGTGGCGGCAGACACAGCTGTAGTGCTCCGGCAGAAATAGCGATTGTGCCTCAGCGTCGTCAGGCAGCAGCAGCATGTCATGCGCCGTGCTCGGCCCCTGCTCCTCAGGGACCTCAGAGCCTGCCTTGCGCCTCAGCTCTCCGTCCTCTGCGTGCCTCTCCTCGTGTGCCTTGCTCCGAGGGACATTTGTAGGAAAACAGGATTACTGTCCTATTTTGAGGGTTGCAGAGCTTTCACCTGACTCCCTGTCCTCTCATTTTGCAATCATTTCCAAGTCGTGTTGAAGTATTTACCAGACAATGGGAAATGAGCCATGAGGAGCAGATGGACCATAATGAAATGAAGCGCTCAATCTTCATGCAAATGTTCTTAGTAATACAGAGGAGAGGGAAGCCCAGTTTGGTGAAGGTCGGGTGTAAAGTCAGCCCTAAGCAGCCTGCTTTTGTCAAGGCATCAGCTGCTCTCTAGCATCTTGCAGAAGGAAGGGAAGAAGAGCATCGCTGTGTCTCTGGGTGTTTATCTCTTGACAGCGTTGACATGAGTGCGCAGCGTATCCAGGGAGAGGGTGGAGATGTGGGTCCCAGTAGGGAAGGATGTACCACGTGTTGCAATAAAAGTTGCTCAGTAAACTCGGTGGCTTAACTTCTTCTGATACCTCCATTTAATCTCATTGGTCTATAGTCTCTTCCTAATCACATATTGTATGGCAAACTCTGTTAATCACTTCATAGCTAATGCAGATCACAAAATCCATCTGGATTGGCAAACTGATCCGTAAAATGCTTTATGAAATAAAGATGCATCTGGCCTTGAATTATATCTTCTGCAAAAGCAGAAGGGAGGGGAGCTCAGCTCTGAATAGAGAAGGTTGTTCTTGCAAGCATGTGGGCCTTCAAAAGACCATGTCTGCTGGTACCCAACATGTCACAGTGTAATATTTACGTGTGAATGCACCCTATACATGTCTGTCTCTCTCTTTTGGAGGGAGAAGTATCAAACGCAGAGGGTGAAACTCACTTCACCAAAGCCCCAGGTATGGTTGCAATTCACCCCAAGGGCTGGAACGAGTGCTGCTGCTGCTCTGCAGTGCCCGGGGAGGGATTTCAACCGTGCCCACGCAAAGACAGGAGGAAGAGTCCCAGCAAAACCTGGTTTCTCTGTCAGGTTATCTTAAGTAACCACAGCAATTCCCTTCACATCACACAGGGCTGCCTGCATGGTCCTTGTGCGGTCTCTTCAAGGGTAGCACGGTCTGGCGGCACGAGGGAGTCCAAGTGCCGCAGGATTCTCCAGGAAATGAAGCCTTTTCCGTAGCAAATGAAGTGACTGAAAAGTGCGGGTGCTGCTGAAATGCTGCCTGCGTGTCCTGGTCCGTGAGCACTGTCACCAGCCCAAGTCTGCGCTGCAGTGTGTTAGTACAGTTTGCTACCACACTTCTGAGCTCCTGCGATCGCATCCTCAGAGCATCCTACCTATGGATAATCCAGCATTATTTCCCCAGATTAGGTAGCTAATAATTTTAAGCAATGGGGAACTCTGAAAAAATTGCGAACTGTATTGAATGAAGGAGATACAAATATGCTGAGAAAAGTATTTGTTGCTGCTCACACGCTCTGCTCAATGTTAAATGTGAACAGATTGCAGCAGGTGTGAAAGGATGGGATACAGGCTTGGAAACCCTGGAGCGAGCCGAGGGAAAGCCTGTGAGAAGAAGAGAAAAATGCAAAATGATGATGAAATGCAAATATTTCTGCGACTGTGTTTAAGTGCAGGGTCGAGGGCCATCCAGCTGTCCGTTGGCCGCTTTCAGCCAAAAGACAACAGAAGGCAATGGATGATCTCACCCTGCTCCTCTTAAATCGACAAATCTCCTCCACAGTTGCTTAAATATCAGTTTTTCTAAGGTTATTCTTCGCCAGCTGTTTGGCAAAGCCTGATGTGGGATGGATGTTTTCTTCTCTCCTCTCGCTGCTTCCTCATAATGCAGGCAAGCGCTCGGGTGGTTCAAATGGCCGCAGACGGGAGGTAGGACAGCCCGGACCTATTTCAGAGGTTTGAAAGTGTGTCGGCAGAAAAACCCTCAGCATGAGGCCAGCTTTTGGGAGGATAGTGCTGACGTACGGCTTGCGGGGATCAAAGCCCAGGAGAAGCTCAAACAGGGCTGTCTTTGAAACGCTGGATCCTGCAGATATAATGTGGTGGTTTTATCTGACCTGTGAACATCTCTGACAAGGCATCAGGTCATTAGTCTTGTGCTTGTTATTGTAGCATTTGCTGGAATGAAACACTGGCATTTTTAAATCACAGCTATCAAAGCGTATCATAAATTGTAAGCAGTTTCTTTTCCTTTGTTTAAGTATATCCCTGTGCCAAATCATTTGGTGCTCATATCTTCTAAATTGGGCGTGACATTACCAGTGAAAAGCTGTGACCGAGCATAAAATAATTATTTTTTTAAAAAACAGAGGTGCAAAACCACCATGTATTTCCTAAAAAAATGAATGGAAAGTGACCCCTACCTCTTAAAACAGTTCTGCTTCCAGCCTCTGATAATAACTGTGTGTTTGACTCCTGAAGTGCTAAAAACTCTGCTTTTTGGAAAGTGGAATTTAAAAGACTGTCACTCAAAAGTGTATATATATACATATATATATATACACACACGGTGCAGTTACTCCCACCCACAACCTGATTTTCTTGCTTCTAAGAGCTGTGACACGTTTTTAAGACGAGCGGTGTATTTTTAAACTCACACTATGGCATGAGATGAAGGTCGGCTCAACTGAGTCTGAGTGTTTGAGGGACTGAGAATTAAACCCCAGCCTCCGCTCTTCCTTTGCAACTTTGGGCAGGAGCTCTTTGCTCAGCTTGCGTTCTGTGAAATGCTGTGGCAGCTTGTCCCTGCTTCTGAGGAGAGAGATCCACCCAAGTTTCTGGGTGCTCAGCTGTGAAGATAATATGGCCACGGTTGCATTAGTGACTGAGTGCTCTGAGGTCTTTCAAGTAGGGTCTGTTCCCAGGGCTTCCCAGCCTGAACTGCAGTTTTCCTCCTGAGGCGTTCCCAACTTTAAGCATTGAGCCAAACTGCACCTGGAGGCACATTTGCAGCTCTCTTGTCATCGTTCCTGTTATTCTTCCAAGTCCTCTTTGGGAGACGGCCTTTCTTTGGGCCGGCGGTGAGCTACAGCCCCAGGACGGGCGCGTGGTGGGGCCCATCTCTGTGCATGTCCTCCTGCCGTGTGCTCCGGGAGGTCAGCTGCTTTCACGGCTTCCTCGCCTGCCCTTTGAAGACCCTCAAGGCAGGCAAAGGAGGGGTCAGGGACAGGGTATAATGTTTGCATTTTGGACTGTTTCTCCGCTGGTTAGAGCAGCTCTGCGACCTGTTGGGCATGAGGTGGCCTGCAGACTCTGGGGGAGCGGGGGCAGGGAGGTGACCAAAAATCAGTGACCGTCCTTCTCCATCACCATCCCAGATTTGTTTTGGTACACGTAGGGCGCAAAGACATTGTTTACAGAATGTTTCTTCTTGGGTAAAACTGGGGCATTTTTCCCTTTTCTGTGTCTTTACTGAGAAAAGGGTTTTGATATTGTTATCACTGTAAAGAAACGAAGCAACTTATTCCCTACCACAAAACCTTGCATTCCCCAGCATAAAACAAAGACACATAAATAACCAGCATAGGGGACATGCCTGGCCTCTAATGTATGTGGAGTTCACTCTTCCAGACCCTTCGTTTCTTCTGAACAGTGATTTAGAAGGAAAAGCTTTTATCTAATCATGAGGTAGGTCTCTGCACAGCTCCCCGGGCACCGCTAATGGATGGGATGCACAGCAGAGCTTGAAGGTTTTTTATTCTAGCTGGGTAAGATGGATAGCTGAGTTTCTGGTGTTGCACGCACTGTTGCTAGGTAGGTCAGAGTTGGGTTTTGTGCAGGGCCTGTGATGTTTGTGTAGTGATCAGAGCGATTTTGCGTTACGGTGAGGTGTGTGTTATAAGGAGGGGAGGGAGGCAGTCAGCCACGGAGGGGACGACAGGCTGAGGCCAGAAGCGGCAAGGTGAGGACGGGTGGGTAGCTGGTGCTGGAGAGGCAGCGGAGGCAAAGCAGAAGGTTCCAGGAATTAGCTTCTGTCCCAGAGGATGACTGAGGAAGAAATCATTAGTAAGTAGGTTATCGGCAGCAGGACACTCCGTTTCATGCTCTGATTCATAATCCCTACTGCTGCATCTCATGGCTGGTGTGCCCAGATCCTAGTTTTGAATCTTGCAGTATTTTACAATGAGAGATGATTCAAAATAGCACTGAATTCAGACTCGGTACTGGGAGCTAAGAGCAATGCAGACCTTTGCATTTCACATTTACAGTTGTTTCTATGCAGCATGATTGCGGCATAGTATGATATCCAGTGTATGTGCTTGGCTGGACACCGCAGTGTGGACTTCAGGATACACAAACCTCCCCAGGACCTCAGGGATGCTCTTGTCATCCTGTGGTAGATGCAGCTCCGCGGGGAGGAGCTCACCACCAGGCATAGCTCGGCATACCCCGACAGGAAAGGCAATGTTCGTGCTGAGAGAGTGGTTTCTTATCGTCCAGCTTCTGGCATTTCAGGTAACAAAGGGAGAAAATAGCGCACAAAAGCCGATTGCAGGGCACGACATTTGCAGAACGTTGTGGATATTCTGAGCTTGTGAATTACTGAGCCTAAAAGGAGGGGGTGGAATTCCTGACAATTGATGACATTTTCCCTTCGCCCACATCTGATATCTATATATCAGATAACGTGAACAGTTACAGCAGTAATAAGCTGCCAATGGCCATTTAGCTTCGAAAACATAGAGATCCTTCATGTTGCGGGCCAGAAATACCCCCTGAATCAGTGTTCATTTTGAAGGAACAAGTAATTTCTCTTTTAGCTGAATTAAAAGGTCTTCTTCTATAGCCAGCTGAATGGATGGAAATAATTAAATTCATCCATTATGCCTCTTCACTTTTATGAACCTAGAACACAGGAAAAGATACTGGAAATACCACACACACACACCCTTTGGAGATGTATGAGGTGAATTAAAAGTTAATGTCTGGATTGAGAATTGGACAGGAGTTACATAAAAGGAACAAGGAGAAATTTACTGTTTTCTGCATGAGCAGGTCTGAAAAAGATCCAAAATTGTATCTGAACAGGACTGCAAAATTTTTTGTCTATTCAGACATTGCACTATTTCATGGTGTGTGATGGCACTTCTGTGCCTTGATGCCTACAATCTGCATATGTTTTAAATGCATATAAAAAGATGTTATTTTCTTACGTTTTCCAGAGTTATTTAATATTTAATGCTGGTCAGCTTAGAAAGTCAGTTGACATGACTTGAGGTGTTTTGGGGCAAGTATATGTGTTCCCCAGGGCTCGGTGTTGGGGCCAGTTCTGTTTAACATCTTTATCAATGATCTGGACGAAGGGATTGAGTGCACTCTCAGTAAGTTTGCAGACGACACCAAGTTGTGTGGGAGTGTTGATCTGCTGGAGGGTAGGCAGGCTCTGCAGAGGGACCTGGACAGGCTGGATCGATGGGCTGGGGTGAATTGTATGAGGTTTAACAAGGCCAAGTGCAAGGTCCTGCACTTGGGCCACAGCAACCCCATGCAACGCTACAGGCTTGGGGAAGAGTGGCTGGAAAGCTGCCTGGCAGAGAAGGACCTGGGGGTGTTTGTTGACAGCCGCCTGAATATGAGCCAGCAGTGTGCCCAGGCGGCCAAGAAGGCCAATGGCATCCTGGCCTGTATCAAAAATAGCGTGGCCAGCAGGACTAGGGAAGTGATCGTGCCCCTGTACTCGGCACTGGTGAGGCCGCACCTCGAATACTGTGTTCAGTTTTGGGCCCCCCACTACAAGAGGGATATTGAGGTACTGGAGCGTGTACAGAGAAGGGCAACGAAGCTGGTGAAGGGTCTGGAGAAGAAGTCTTATGAGGAGCGGCTGAGGGAGCTGGGACTGTTTAGCCTGGAGAAAAGGAGGCTGAGGGGAGACCTCATCGCTCTCTACAACTACCTGAAAGGAGGTTGTAGAGAGGTGGGGGTCGGTCTCTTCTCCCAGGTAACAAGTGATAGGACAAGAGGAAATGGCCTCAAGTTGCGCCAGGGGAGGTTTAGACTGGATATTAGGAAATTTTTCTTCACCGAGAGGGTTATCAAGCATTGGAACAGACTGCCCAGGGAAGTGGTTGAGTCGCCATCCCTGGAGGTATTTAAAGGACGTTTGGATGAGGTACTTAGAGACATGGTGTAGTGGTGGTTTTTGGCAGTGTTAGGTTTATGGTTGGACTCGATGATCTTAAAGGTCTTTTCCAACCTATATGATTCTGTGATTCTGTGATTCTGTGATTCTGTGATATAGGCATATATTCGAGGTCAACATGGGGTTTTTGATTTGTCTTTTAATTGAGTAAGGCTCAAAAGGAAGTGTTAGTATGGATCCACACATGTACTAGCAAAAACATCTTCTGCCTCTGCAAAGTGAGTTTTAAGTTCAGTGTTATAATGTGTAAGTGTGTGATCAAATACCAACCAGCAAAATTTACTAGAAGTTTTGATAATTTTGAGTATGGGTCTATAAAACTTAGGGTATATCTATCCATCTCTAGTCTCAGGAATCTTATACTGGTCCAGGCTGAAATAGCTGTGCTGTTTTCTTTGTTTCCTTCCCAAAATGAACTGAGCACTGAGACTGAAACAATCTCTTACACCATCTTGAAGTACAGGGCTTTTTTAATTATTATTATTTCATACCTACAGTATGAAAAATAGCATTGCCAATCACTCATGGGGTGCTCAATAAATCCTTGTTCAGGGAGTCCGATACTTCCAAGGGTGGAGTACTCAGGAAACTTTGTGGTGCTTCGTTGCAAATGCCATGTAATTTAGCTCTTTAACCTTTTGGGAAGCAGAGAAGAGTGGGACGTGTTATCAGAGTTGGGTATTTGAAAGGGGTTATGGTCATTACCTTGAAAAGTAATCCTAGTGTTTGAAAGGTTTTATCTTTGGGAAGTTGTCTCTATTTTTCTGGCTTAATTGGTGCCTGTCAATGATAATTTGGAATCATTTAATGAATCCCAACAGTTTATTGGGCAAGACAAGTTCAAAACTTCTTTTTTCTTTTATGTTTTAGTGTTAGAATGACAGAGGATGTTTTAAGACTGCCTGATGCTGGTAGGTAATCAGGGAAGACAAGTCTGCTTTTAGTAGTTGCCAATCCAGCAAAATTTACTAGATGCATTTACTAGATATGTTTTGGAGTTTTACAGTTTCTGAAAAAGCTCAGTTCAAAGGACAGTGATTAGAAAAATTTCCTAGAGTTCATGAACTCACAGTAGATCTTACATGCCGTGATTTATGTCTGACTAGTAAATTAAAGAACCCGATGACTTGAAAGATCTTTCCATGTGCCGCTTTGTAGAAACAGGCAGAAAACAATTCCAAGGTATATAAAATTGGTGTCTTATAGAGAACTACATTACTTTTTAGTATGCTGGAAAGACATTTGATGTTGCAATACAGTTAACTGAGGACATGCTGCTGAGGCAGATTTGGGAAGCAGCCGTGTTTTAATCTCGCTGTTCTAACTGAAGGAAATATAATGAGGAAAGGAAAGACTACAGTCACCAGATGAAGAAGTTGGAGTTCATACTATAGGCTTGATCTTGTCTTCCCACGTGCATCGTAAGTTTTTGCCTCTCCTGGAAAAAATATTTACCATTCTTTGGGCCATATGTACAACAGATGATTTTAAAAAGTCAGGAGAGAGATCTACCACTAAAAGGGGATGTAAAACTAGCTAGGGCAATAGGGTATTTAGCAGTGCAAAGTAAGTACAGATGCTGTCTATGCAGGGAGTGTCTATGCACACTGTGGTCTTAATCTTTCAGGTCCTACTGCCCTTGGACATGTAGCAGGAGCAGCAAGAGAGAGAGGTCCAAGCAGCATGTTGCTAAAAAGCCAGATGAGTATGCAGAAGTGCTAGACACCATAAGAACAGCACCAGAAAGGAATGCAAAATTGTATAATACCAAGCATCTGGCACACTCTCCTTTATACTGGGAGCTCAGAGGTCTAGCAGGGCCCAGGCCATGTCTGGAAATGCCTGTAACTCATTTCTTACTTTGCCAATTTAGAGCCTTTAAAATGTCAAAAATGCCAGTGGCAGCCTGGGAATTCCCTCTGCAAGCCTCCAGTATGTGGGCTGGTGCCAGCGCTGGCACCATGCACTGGGATGGGCTGCAGGGAATCCCAGGGAGCAACGCCGAGACCCGGTACCCACCGTGGGATGGTTTTGAGGCTGGTAGGGGGCAAAGGAGAGCATTCGGGGGAGGCTGTGAGTGGGTATCCTCACGGCTTGGGCAGTCAAAAGGAGAAGGGCAGACAGGATGCCCTGCTTTGCCTTCCCGGTAGGCTCCCTCCAGGGTCCTGTTCTTGTGGGGTTCCCCAGGGCTCAGTGCACCCAGCCCCTGCAGATTCGTCATGGGGAACCACGCTCACAGGTAGAATGTGGCCCATGAGTGTATGTGGGTCGAGGGGGATTGCTTGTGCCAAGGGCTTTCCCACAAGCAGGAGGGGAGAGCAGGAGGAAGGCAGCCCAGACCACTGTCGTTTGGGTCACTGCTCCTTTCTCGGGTCCCTCTGCCCCAAGATGAGGAGCAAGAAGAAATGGGACAAAAAATAGTTGGATATTTTTGTTGTGTTTCTGTTACTTGTTTGGCAAAGGGGAGGTAAAGAGGTGATCTAGTAGCAACCTACAGCTTCTTGAAGGGGAGTTACAAGGATGTTGGAATCAAACTCTTGCTGGTAGTGGTAAACAATACGAACAGGAGCAATGGCCACAAGCTGGTGTGGGAGATTCAAACTGGACAATAGAAGAAACGTCACAGAAAATAGTTCCTTGTTTTCCTAGTAGTTACCGTCATTATTCTCTCTGGCATATGGAAACGTGGGAGAAGAGTCGATGTGCTGTTTGAGATCCTTTATTTCAGGGATTCATTGATTTTGGGTTGGTTCTTTGCTCAGCAACACCATAAGCAAAGCAGCAGAAGTGGCTGTAGCACTTACCGCCGCTGGCAATACACCTCCTGGCCATGGACACTTCACAATGGCTCCTGTCCTTTAACTGGCATCTGTCCCCTGATATGAAGAGACTGGCTCTAACCTGTGCCTGGGGCTGGTTGGATGCCACTTGGCAGGTCAGGTCAGGCCATCAAAACTCTCGGGTTGCTGTTGCACCCCTGGCTTACTGCGTGAGGTTGCTTAGTCACCATTTCTACATCCCTCATCTCTAAACTTGTGATGAAGTGACTCACTCCTATTGAATGCATGCTCGATTTTATTAGATAGTCATCAACATGTTTCATATGCTTTCTATTAAAGAATTGCATGTTTCTTTCCTTGAATATATTCTGGAAACAGCTTAGGTAAACAGCTTAGTCACGGGAAGCTCAAATATCCTATAGGTTGTCTCTTGTCAAATACTGGATGCGGTGTATGGGAGAATTGGGAATGATGAAGTATTTACTCAAATTGCTAGTTTCCGCTGCATTGAAGTCAAAGACACGGAAGGCACTGCAGCATTTATAACTGATTTCCTGAACAGCGTAGCAAATTGAGATGAGAGCCCTTTTCTTGTAACTCACATGTGCAACAGAAATCACTTAGCTAACATAAATCAGGGCTAAATTGCTTTTAAAGGCTCACAAAACATTTCTGAAAGAGACAGGATGAGGAAACCATTTTGCCACAGCAGAGTATGTCCCCATGATGAGTCCTATTAAAGCTTGATCAAAGAGCCTTATTGGCTTTTCATTAGAGCCTGGTTATGTATAGTTGAAATTCAGCAGTGGTTTCAACAGAATAGGCACAGAAATATGCACAGGAGGTAAATTTAAGCAGGAATCTAGACCATCAAAGTATGTGATTAAGGACAATTTAATGTGCTGAGTAATGCAGTGTGATTTGGATATAATTTATCCTAATCCAGTCTGATCTTTTACAGGAGAATATATTATAAGGCCACAATTAGGTGAGACCAGGGCCCCATCTGGCCTCCTGTCTCTAACAGTGGCTTACAGCCAATACAAGAAACAAAGCAAATACAGAGTGAGCTTCCCTTGTGTATCCTCTCTGCTTCTGGCATTCAGCAGTTATGGGACTTTTTGGGTCAAAGCATCCAGAGCATGGAGTACAATAGCTACCATTTATCCTTGCTTCATGAATTTATCTCATTGCTTTTTGAACCCATGCCTAGTTTTGGTGATTACAATGTCTAACACCAGTGAGTACCATGATTCAGCTGCATTGCTTGCATGCAGAAGCTCTTCTCTTAGTTTGATTCAAACTGCTGTGCTCCAACTATTCTTCCTGGTGCAGTAACTCGGTGGCAAAAGCCTTTTTGGACAAGCTATGTCTGGACCTGGGGCTGAGGCTTGGAAATCTGTAACTTGCAAGTTTTCTCCTCTTCCTTCTCTCTCTCCTTTTCCAAGGACTCTCTGGGATGAGAGTTTTGGAGGTGACATTGTTGGTCTCCATGCACGCTCCGGCGGAGGTGGTGGTATCCTGCCTCCCGTGAGCAGGCACAACTTGGCGGGCGGTGGGCGATGTCTGCTTCCAGGGAGGTTATCTGTAGGGAGGCAGTGCCACCATGGGATGGAGGAGACAGTGGCCGTGCACCATGCATTTAGCTCCGGGCAAAGTTAGTCTGAAACAGCAGAAGGAAGGTACCCCCAGAGAGGGACAGCAAAGGGACTCTGCCTTTTCTTATAATCACCATTCGGGCTGCCGTTTGGAAACCCAGACGGACCATGTGGTTGCCAATCAGAGGCTGGACCCAAATCTCCTATGGAAACTAGAATTTGAGGGACCCACCCTCAAATCAGGAAGGGCTCAAAAAAATAAAGATTCAAAGCCTGTGCTGCCCTCTTAAGCTTGTATCAGATTCGTATGATATATGTGCAAGCTCATTAGCCTGACTAGTTTATAAGGTATATTTCAATTTATGATTCTGATATTCAGTACTTAAGTTGCAACTATGATTAGATGCATCTTTTAAACATATATTCTGTCTGCGTGTAGATGTGTGTAATAAAATCCCAAAGTGAAGAGCACAACTGGAAAAGCTGCACATGAGAATGATTAATTTTTATTACCTTGTTTTTATCACTCAGCATTTATGCTGTAAAGGCTATAATAAAGTGACACATGCTTGGTCATTGTAAGACAGAGATAAATTTGGCCTCCCCGCAAGGGACAAGCAAGGTCAGTTTAGAGGAGGTGAAGAGCACCTCCACCCAGAGTTCTTGCTAAGGTAAATATATTTTTCTGTCCTGTGGTGAAATTTGCCATCTGAAGGAATAAACAGGGTAAAACAGAAACAGATGAGGATGTGACTCTTAGGCAAGATCTTGTTTTTATACTTCTTTCCAGGAAAAAGCTTGCTATAAACATTCATGTTGTCTTTTTCAAGGCTGCTGAAGCCTTGCAGTAGAGGGTCACATGGCGTTAGCTCATTGCCCCACTGTCCTGCAGCTTCCAGGGTGTGCCGAGCCATCTCTCCCTGGTGCCAGAGAGGCCGGGCTTTGCTGTCAGATTGCCCTGCCCCGTGTCTCACAGCCTGGTGAAACGCTGAATGTGCGATTCGAAAGCCCTGTCTTCTTCCAGGAGGATAATTTCATCATAAAAAAATATAATTATGAAAAATTCAAGAGGCTAATTCTGCATTTCTTCAGCCCGAGCCAAATACTGAAGTTGCACTCTGGAGCCAAGCGATCAACTTCACCGCTGAGGAATCTTGGGACAGAAATCCGTGACATTCCCCAATCATTTAGGGAAGGGGCGAGATGCCTCGAACCCATCTCTCGTCCTTCTACACCCTTTTCTACACAAAAAATGAAATGGTGACAGCCGCCCCCAAACACCGTGGGTCTGCATGAGGCTGAGATGGTCCATGGGGGTGTCATTTGTCTTGCAGCTGTCTGCATCCCCTGCACCTTGGACTTGGTGGCAGAGCTCAAGTTGTGCTGTGTGGGGCTAATCTCCATGATCCTCTGAGTGCAGAGGAGAGGACACTGGTTTTCCTTATCCTGCACCTCCCCTTCATGATACAAATCCATGGGTTCAGGTGCAGGGAGCATTGCTGGAGAGGAGGTGGTGCCCATCTTGTTCCAGCCTTGATTTTTCTGTGCAAGCTAAGGTTACTAGTGTAGGGAAGATCTCTTCTGCACTTATAGATGAGTTTCCAGTGTTGTGCTTGGAGTTTCTCAGAGAGAACTTGGGTTGACTTTTTCTTTGTTGGGTTCAAGGGAGCTGTCAGAAGTCAGCACTAAATCAGGACCTCCAGCTGGGTCCTGGTGAGCCAAACTGGGCCACCGTTGTTATATGATGCAGAGAAAACCACTGCAGCCTAACCAGAAGTATATAGTATATAAAGCTGTGCTTTTTGCTCTATGCTAGCATTACTGCCATGCTGTGAAGGCAACAGAAAGGTGGCAGGAAGGCAAAATTCTCTCTTTTGTGTTGTCTTCATTCTCTTAAGGAGCTGTTTGCACAACAGTGGCTTACCCTGCCTAGCAGCAAGCAGAGACCACTTCCAGCCAGCAAAAAATGCCTGGGTTTGAAGTCAGGTTGCCAGATTTTCTTCTTGCCCCTCAAGTCGCTTTTGCTCGCGGCAAGGAATTCTGGAGTCTCGGGACCGCCACAATGGGGCCCTTTCTGACGGGGCTGGAAAGCTCGACCTCTGCTCAGAAAGGACAGATTCATGTTCGAGAGGGTTCCACAATGCAACGATTTATATCAGGAAATGAGCAGAATATTTTATAAAAAAAAAAGAAAAAGAAGAAGGAAAAAAGCCTTCATCTGCTTATTTGGCTTGGGGAAGAGATCAGCTGTGCTTTTATGATTTCAGAGGATGGAGTGCTGGAGGGGGAAAACATATAGCTGTATGCACCCATGTGTTTGAGTTTGTGTTCCTGATGCATAACGTATAGAGTCAGTTTTGCTTAACTACATGTCATATGGGTCTCAGAGCTCAGTGGGAATGGAGATACCTTCATGCACATGGTTACACTTTTGCACTTTGAGTACTACCAGTGTGAATTTTAACCCTGCACTCTCCATATAGCTCCTGTGTGTTGTATTGTATTAAGGTGTTCGGGTGCTCCTCCAGCCATGGGCCTTGGTGACAGGCAGGCACCTAGTGACAATGCATGGTCACGCTTGATTTTGTGCCTTGTCTCAAAGAGAAAATGTCAGTCTGGCTGTTGAGGAAAATCAGTTAGGGGAGTTCAAGAAGCACATATATTCTCAAGGCTCAGGTTTCTATACATGTAAAGAGCAGTAGCAAAGTATTTTTGCATTGGTTTACTTTAAAAACACTGTCACAGAATCTGATAGCAGCGCTAAGAAAAACAGTTTGTGAAAAAGCAGTCTTCATTACTGACTGCAAACCGTATGAGTGTTGGGAAGGAGAGAGTGGACTTTCTTGTTAAAACATTTCTGTGCTTTTAATCTGCCTAGCAAATCGTTGGTGATTAAATGATAATCCGAGTTGTTTGTTTGAAATGTCATATATCTCCACCGCAGCCTGCCCACACCACTAGAGACTTTTAGGAATTAAGGAGCATGGGAACATAAACGCCTACAATGTATTTAAACATGAATTGGCAAAAGCCAACAAATATGGAACAATTTTAATTTATGTATTAAAATACTCTAGAGGATACAGATTAACCTCCATTACTCAGGGTTTGTCACTGTCTCATCTGCTTTGGACAGCAAACACTGAGAAACAGACAGAAAGATGATTTACTCTCCCTTTAGCGTCCGTCTTGTCTGATGAAATGTCTGCTGTGCAGCTCGCCCAGCCGTGCTCCTCCGTGGGTCTGACAGCTCCTCATGCTTTGCAGGCACTGTTTTCTCTCACGATTGAAACTCATGGTTGTCTGAAGTCTTTGCTAAATGAGTTAAAGCTGAGCCTTGCTTTACTGACAGGCAGAGGCCCTGGGCTAAAAGGTGACATATCCGAGAAAGGAGGAATCCCACAGAGTGAGCTTGCTGGGTCTGCTGTCCCGTGGCAAAGAGGAGAAGCTTTTAAAAGAGCCTTTGCATGACGGGTACCGCAGGGATGAGGTCCCCCGACTGAATACATCACCTCCAAGGCGGAGCTGTGCAGGAGCCAAGTTGCAGCCTTGCAGCCCCTCTGTTGATGCAGTGCTGCTCTGCGGACTCTCCTGGTTCCTGCAGGAGGCTTCTGCTGAACTGCCGGATCTCCGTGGAAGACGCAGGACAAACCCTCTGGGCCAGACACAAATCAAACTGAATTAGAAGTATGGCTAAAGAGATAGGCTCAGTCCATCACAGACGCACCTAGTCACCTCCAGTCTTCTCCACTTGGAACGTTTCTTAGGCTTTATTGAACAAATGGCAGGATACTCCTCATTTGTTAAACAACTTTCCAGTTACGGCACTGCTTGTTTGTGTCTATCTGTATGTGTTTAGATAGATGAAAACACGCGCATGCACACATCAATGCTTATTAACTCTTGCTGAATATGGCAGCAAAGTCAGTCCCTAAAGGAAGGATGTGCTGTTAAACTTTTCCATAGCATTGTTAATATAACCTTCGTAATCAAATTAGATTGCAAGTGACATATAAATTCAATGACATAAGATATTTTTATCTTTCACAAATTTCCAGACTGCCTGTGGATAGCTTAATGTGATAACAAGGCAATGAGCTCTATAGCAATGCTCGTGGCCTTCCTTTCACATTCATTGCTAGATTTCAAATGAGTAATGTTGTCCTCGTGTAATGCTGATGAGAAAGAAGATCCAGCCTCCCTCTCCTTTGTCATTAAAGCAAGAAGAGTGTGTCCAGCTTGTGTGACACGCTCAGCACCGGCAATATTTTAATACTGTTAGCAGCAGGAAATACTTTCCTTGCCAGTAATGAGGTTCACTGTCAGCTAAAGGTGGTGCCCCACAGGAAGACTTTAGATAAAATTGCTATATTCTAATACAAAAAAGGCTAGAAATATGCCATTTTTGTGAAAGGCATTTGTTCAAGTATGGAGTAATCCTGGCTAATGAAGAAGGGACCTGCTAGTGCTATTTTTAGTTCCACCCGTTGGTTTCACTGCTATTCTTGGTAGCTATGGCTGGAAGGGAAATTAGGATGGTGGTGTCGTTCTCTTAGAGAAATGGAAGAAGAATAGAAATATGAGTGTGTATATAAAGATAAAAAGATAAAAAGAGCAAGAGCTTAAGAGAAAGTGAGCTTCCCTGTGTAGCTGCAGACATGACATTCATTGAACCTTTCCTTGGAAGGGTTTTTCTTCTGCAAGGCCAGGTTTCTTGTCTGATTTAAGGGCTAGCAGTGTGCCGGCTGCAGTCTGTATTGCAGGAGAAGATCA
This sequence comes from Mycteria americana, assembly GCF_035582795.1. Taxonomy (NCBI): domain Eukaryota; kingdom Metazoa; phylum Chordata; class Aves; order Ciconiiformes; family Ciconiidae; genus Mycteria; species Mycteria americana. Next base: position 14,813,099 of record NC_134370.1, read on the forward strand.
GAGTTTCTACTTGGAAGTTGTTACAGTTAAGAGAAACCATTAAATAATTTCCTTTATTGTTTTGGAGACATAATCTAATACTTCAGCCTCACACTAATGCTCCTCTGAAAATGGTGAGGCTGAGAGGTATTCACCTTATAGATCGTCACTTGGGAGAGGGAAAAGACATCAATGAATCACATGAAGAATAATAGGACATAAAAAATAAACATGAAGTCAGGCAGGGCTCCTTGCTGCTGCTATTGCAAAGCAGCAGCACAGGCTTTCTTCATTAGCAGAAAAGAGGAGAAGAGTACGTATACAAAGAGCACTTTACACAGCCAGAGAGATTATTTGCTATACCTTCTTTGGTTTCTATTTCAACAGTGATTTTTTTTCCCATCCTCACTGGGAGGAACAAGTTTTGGCTTTCAGAGTTTCACTGGGGAGATGAGGATTTTATTTCAAGCTCCATTTTATTTGATACTGCTTTGTGCTGATTTTGTGAGTGAAATGTGGATGTACAAAAAGGTGACAAGACTGGGAGACATGGGGTACATGGACTTCAGGAACTCCAAAATCAGAACCCGGTAAAACTTGACTTTAAAACTTACAGAAAGAATAAATGAAAAGATAAAAACTTGCCCAGTAGGTTGATTGTTGGCTTTTTTCTTTTTCAGCAAGCCTCTTGAGTTGGGGGGTGGTGGTGATTCAAATAAATATTTTGTAATGATCATTCAGTTTCTTCTATAAGGATGATCTTGTGCTTAAGACTAGAAACTAAGACCAGAAGTTGTAGGTTCAATTGCCTTCAAGAGTTTGAATACACTCTGGATCCTCTGATGATGCTAGTTACCCTTCTGATCTCAAAGGGACATCACTGAGAGCTACTTGCTGCTTCATCCTCCTGTAGCTGACCCTAAATTGCTCAGCCATGGACTTTGCAGTGACAGTAAGGGGCTTTTTCCCTCTTCAAACTAACCTAAAGGTTTGTTTTCACCATGCAGAAGCCATGAGAGAAGCATTGATGGGGTTCGTTGGACCAGAGCTCCTGGCCCACATGAACGGTTACTGCCTCTGTTGGCACCATGTTTGCCATTGACCAGAAATGTGGCTTGCCACATCATATTGAGGACAGTGCTCTGTGCTTGCATTAGTGGTGTGATGTGGGATGTGTCTGCCCATTGCAGGGCTTGTGTGAGGAAACTGAAGGGCAAGTACACTTCCATAAATGATGTGCTTTTGCTGTGGAAGAAATGCCAGCCAGATGAGGAAGTGAACAGAAAAAAAAACCAAAAAAAAAAAGAAGTTAAAAAGTCCTTATGGAGTAATATCTCTTGTCATCCCGTGATCTGTGTGTAGAAAGAAAAAACAGTTTCATGCTTTAGAATTAAAAGAACAAGCCTCATTTAAAACCATACTGCAGTCACTCGCACAAGCCCTAAAACCAGCTAGAGATTGGGCTGAAAGATGTGAGAGAGCATCCAGGATGGAGGTTTAAATTCTGAGCCTTTTGTGGTGTTTGCCACCGTTGCACAGCGAGAGCACAGCCAAATCATCTTCTGCTGTACTTTCCAAACTTGGGTGCCAACTTTGGCCTGATCTGGTGGGCAAAGACATTCAGCAACCTCTTTACCCATTTTTGGTTGCTTATTAACCATATCAGTCCATCAATACCCTATTTCTAATGGTGTAAATTGGGCAATTTTTTTTAAAGTGGCAAAACGGAGTTAGGTTTTCTTTTGCAACTTCAGTCAGGCTGAAGGCTCTTCCGCCTGTGTCTGATGCTGCTTGCCTTCACCCTGCTGTGCGTGCTCTGTTCACCCATGACCTCTCTTAGGATGCTTGTGGGGTGCCCCCAGCACAGCTGGCTGGCAGGAGATTGCCCTGGAAATGTGTGCTGAGAGCCTTCTGGCAAAGACTGGAAGGATGATCTTATTTATCTTCTAGGGATTGTGCCCTCCTACACCGTCCTCCCAGGGTCCTCATGGGTGCTAACATTTGCAAGAGCTGGGTGCAACCTTTTTGTGCGACACAGAGAGAGGTGGGGAGGTGGGGATGCAACGTGCTGCCAGAGGGAAATCCCAGCTGAACCCAGCTCAAAGCTGAGAAGGTCCAGGAGCTTTGCTGCAGAAAGCAAAGGCGGAAGGGATTGAAGTGGTCATCAAGCATGTGCACGATGGAGGTATTAGGTTAAAGCAAATAACACGTGTGGATCTCATCAGAGTTTCGCCTTCTTGCTGTTTAGCACTGTCAGAAGAGAGGCATTGCAGGGCAGGACCAAACACAGACTTTCACATGCCAAGAGAGCCGTATTGACAGCAACCGCAAAGCTCCAGGCCGGCGTGGGAGCGGAGCTGGGGCAGCGGACTACATTTTGGGGATTGTGCCTTCCCTGGCTCATTCTGAGGGGTCTCTGTTTCAGGCACCATATAGTAGGCATTATATTTGCATATGATATCACTTCTGTGGAAGAAGCAGCCTATTCATGAGCAGTAGCATCTTCACATCAAATACAACTGCAGACATGGCTGGCAAAACAACCATTTAATTGAAATAGAAATGACACTGGAAAATTCAAAGAGGGTGCAAAAAACTCCCAAGTAGTTATTACTCAGTGCAAGCAGATCCTAGACATGTAAGGCATGGGATGCATGCAAAGTGCTGGGAGAAACCGAATTTATGGGTAGCCATACCTCTGCCCTCAAGACACGTGTCATTTCTTCAGATGATCCCCCAAACTCTCCTGAAATTAAATACATAGTCTGGGACAATCCTTCTCTGATTCCTTCAGAGTACACAGCATGCTGCAAGGGACAAAACCCCCACTCCTGACAGTCTGACCCCCAAAAATGTAGAGGCTGCTGCCAGCCCCTCCGGTGGGATTCCTGCAAACACAGCCTGCCTCTGCAGCAGGTTTATCGGGTGATTTTCCCAACATTAACGCCACCGGGTGCAGTGTGTGACCGTGCTGTGGGCACTGTGCCCACACAGTGATGCTGTCTCTGCCCGATCTGTCATTGCCCGCGCTCCTGCCTGTGCAGACCATTTCAGAGCTGGGTCTGAGAGGCTCCGGAGAGCACCAGGAGGAAGCACAGCCGTAGCGAAGTATTTCTGTCCTCGGTTCTGCTTATCCCGACTCAGTTCTCGCAGCTCCCTTCTGTAATTTCTTCCCACTTCTGCAGCAGCTGTCTGAGCTTTCAGCTGTTCTGCCACGAGCAAAGGTGCCAGCACCCTTTAAATCACTACAGAAAAGTAAGGGTGCATTCCCCATCCTGGAAGAAAGAAGAAAGGACAAAGTTTGGGGTTTGGTGTTTTTTCTTTTCCTTGCGGAAGACAAGTGCCTGTCAGAGATAACTAGGAGGGGTCTGGAGGTTATTCACAAATTAATTAGCCTCTGAAAGGAGAGGGCTGCAAGCAGTGCCAGAGAAGCCTGTAGCAGCCGCACCCCTGCAGCAAACAGTTAATATTCCCTTTCCTCTCCAGGGGAATGTCAGGGGTTAATTCAGTAGCCGTGCATTTAATAGCTCAATTTAAAGGGGAAAAAATGACACCCTTCTCCCCTGCCTTGCTGGTTGTGGATGGTTTGCTCTGTCTCGTTGATCACATGCTCCCCGAGCCCCTGGTGCTGCAGAAGCCCCAGCTGCTGCTGCTGATGAGCTGGTGCTGCTCAGGATCCGTCCCGGCCCCTGCCTGTCCATGCCTTGCAGTCCTGACCTCCTCTGGAAAGGAGGGAGCGTGCAGGATGAGCCCTTGAGCATATGGGTGGAAATTTGGGAGGCACCCGTTCTCTCACCACCGTTTCCAGCTCTAACCATGTCTATTTGTTGTTGTCTTTTTTTCAGGGACTATGGATCTTCGAAGAGAAAATCAGGTAAGATACCAGGCTTTCTATGTTCTGCATGATTACAGAGGACCTTCCTCCCCTCCTCGCCCTTTTTAAACCTTCCCTTTATTTTGTGTTGCATGAAATTGTGTAGCAGTTTAACTTTTTATTGCTGAAGCCTGCTAGAGGCAGGCATCAGTTTCTTGCCTTTACACCGGAGAGAAGAAAAAACCCACCTTATATAGTATTGCAGTTAAAATGACTGCTCTCCTCTGACTGTATTTATACAGCTCCTTCTCCAGCCTGAGAGGATAACTGTATTAAATTTCTCTCTCTTTCATTTTTTTTTTTCTTAAGTCAATCTTTACCTGAGCAAATAGTCAAAATGCAGCCTGAGAGTCAGGGTCCTTTTCTGGAGGGGAAGGGAATGCTTTGCTCTTCTTGTCTGAATCTTTTTTTTTTTTTTTTTTCTCTTTTCCAAAAGGCTCTGGTGAGGCTACTGATGCAAAATGTTCTCAGTGCCTGTGTCTGGGTTTGGGCTGCCTCAAAGGCTCTAGCTCAGTGTTTTGTTTTTAAGATCCTGGATTCAAATGTCCTATAAAACCCTGATTTGAAACTATATAAATCCAATTTTTCCCCTTCCCTTGTAGCTCTTAGTGATTTTTACAGATGTGTTTTCAATAGGGACATGTAATTATGGGCCTCTGGGTTTGGCTGCTCTGAGCTGGATGTGTCAGGGCTTTCTCTTTTTTTTCTTTTTTCTTTTTTTTTTTTTTTCTATTTTTTTTCCCCAAGCAGCATTGAGCACCTGCAACTCTCATTGACTTTGTTTGGAGTCTTGGGTGCTCCAAATTGCATTCAGGGCATCCAAAGAGAGGCCTTTCAAACCAATAGCAGCTCCTGGAAAACTGGCCTGTGTGCAGGGGAAGGGAGGATTTTTTCCTCTTGCTTTTTAAGATGATGAAGAAACACTGCAATGGCTTAGTCTCTGGGAAGGAAGGGAAGATGACTGTAACATACTGGACTCCAATGAATGTCACTGCCTAGATTGATTTGCTGGTGAATTATGAGAGCTTTTAAGCTGCAGCTCTGTAATAGGCTAAGTGATGCCCTGAAGTGAAGCTGTTGCTTGACCCTGACATCCTGTGTATCAAATGCCTGTTGCCTTTGCAGGCCAATAGTTTTGCTACCCTTTCCCTGAATTTTCCTGAGGTGGATTGAAGTAATGAAGAGGCAAGTTGGCCTGACATGATAAACTAGGGCATGCTTCATCTTCCTGATCTCCTACAAAGCTTCTGTCTGGGTTGCACTTCTAGGACGTCCTAAATGTAATATTACAAGCGAAGTGTTTGTTCGCAATGTCCCATGAATTAAACTGGGAGCAGCACTTTCTCTAGAGGGGCTGACCATAAAGGTCCAAGTGACTCGGTAGAAGGCAGAGCTGAGTGTGGGAGCTCCTGGCTCAGTGCCACATCCTGAGCACCGGGGGCTTTCAGGCCATGTAAAGACCTTTGAAAAACGTTGCTGAGGTCTCTGGGGCAACCTGATTTAGCACTGACCTAGAACAGCATTAGGAAACCAGGAAAGCTTTAGGCTCAGTGCACCAGTTGACGTGCACAGGAGTTGCAATACTCTTGCAAGATATGTGAGGAATTGCTTTAGGAGTGTGAGGAAACTGCTGCTCCTCCATTCCTGTGGCTCTGGCGGGAAGTTGAGGCTGATCTGCCATGATGCTGGGGGAAGAGGGATTGAGTCAGTGTAGCTGAGATGCCATTTGTGGATGCTGCCCTGCTGGGCTCTTTGGCCTCCTGCCCTGAGCATCCCAAGTGATGTGTTCATCCATCCCTGCAAGGGATGGATGCTCTGGTCTGGTGCTCTCCCTTGGCTGTCCCACCTCCACATGCTGCTGGGTCTCCTTTTGTGACTGTTTCCTCTCCTCTGCTTCTGGGTGCTTGGCTGCTTGCACAGCTAGGGCTTGGAAACAGTGGGGTTTAGGGAAGCTCTTTCTCCACTTACCCTGTATGAAGAGGAATGTGAAGCAGCTCTCTGACCGAAGTGAGCTGCATAAAGGGACTCTGTTCTCGGCCATCTTCTTGCCTGATTTTTAGAGTGGCGGAGGAATGCTTCCTTCTGTTTGGAGCTGGATATTGTGGGATTGTGCACACAACAAGCGAAGGAATATGCCAAGGGAGTTGGTAGTTACAGCCTCTAACAAAGACCAGCTTTATGACACTTGAACAAGTGATGGGGTAAATAAGCACAGATTTCCAGGGTGTGCTGTGAGAGTCTTTTAAGATAACAAATAGCTTTGAAACGTAATTTCCTTCATAGGTGCAGACACTACTCCATCTTTAAATGAGACAAATAGGCACTTTTAAATGCAAGCACCTCCCAACAAATCAGACTTGTGAACACATCTTCTGTCTTGACCAAAGATGTGCTCGGAAGAGGCTTTTGGGTGGGAGCGTGGCTGTCCCACACTGTCCGGCAGGAATCCCACAGCTGCTGTGTCTCAGGCATGTGCAGGCACGACATGAGCGTGGCCGATCGCAGAAACATTTGGGGAATGTCTCTGACAGCCAACGTCACCTCTGCCCTGACCTCTGCCTTGCCAGAGCGTGTGTCTAGCTAGTCCTGTGCTCGCCCCTTAGAGCAGGGAGAAATTGGATAAGTTCAGAGTTTAATAGGAGTTAGGGAAACAGTTATCGCTGCAGTTGATACCGGTTGTAAACATTTGAGACCTTCTGAACCAAATGCAATAGTGTGGCACGTCCTTAGCTAAACAGAAGGGAGTTTTGTACTGATCTGGGGCATCTCTGCATGCCAGCCCTGAGCCAGGCTTCCTCCTGGGCAAAGTGCTATATAAACATGCAGCCCTTCACTTGGATATGATCTAATTACAAATGCTTTAACCTGTAGTCAGCTCAAGAGACCTGGAGCTTCACCGAAGCAACTGAGGCTCAGCATAGGCATGGGTGTTTGCTGTGGCCTCAACTGCCACATATGCTGTTACCTTCGATTTGTGGGGCTTTCCTTGACATGCTGCAGAGCTGCTTCAGAAAGCTGCCTTCGTATTTCCAGGCAATTGAATTGTTGCTCTATGACCATCTGTCAGTGCCGAAGAGACCTCAGTACAGCTGTAAGGAGTGGTTACCGTGGGCATATTCTGTACACTCGCAACAAATGGTCTCGTCTAGGTCTCTCCAAAGACCCTCTGTAGCAAAAAGGGAAGGGATTACTTTTCAGACTCCAATTTGTCGATCACATTAACCAAGTGAACAGCAACTCATTTGTCACTCAAAACAGGCATTACTTCTATGCAAGTATCCATTGTGTGGTTTGCTCTCCTCAAATCAAAATAAGGGCAGAATTGCTGCAAGTCTCGTAATGGATATTTGCATGGTACATTACAAACCACAAATTAGGTTAATCCACTCTGCAAACCCTACCAGCTACCATCTGTGCATGGTGAACTAATTAACCCTTGAGACATCTGCTAATCCTGATGTGGCTTGTAAAACCAGTTGGAGTATGGATGTCCCCCACACACACGCACCCCTTTCTGGCTAGACCAAGTTTCAGACTCCTGGAGTAAGATGATCTTGCCCTCTTCCCTTGCTGAGAATCTTTCTTGGCTGGTTTCATGCCAAAGTTGTTGTCAGATCCCCAGCTGCGAAGCTGAAGCAAACACCAGTCTGAGACCTGGTGTTTGGTGGCAATAGGGAGTTGGTGTGGGCTCCATGGCTCTTCCACACTGAGTCTTAGTGCTCCTCAATTACTGAGAGGGTTCTCCTTGCTAACACTGGGGTCAGATCTGGCAGAAGAGATGCTGCTTCACCTTTGCTTTCAAAGCTCAGGCATGGATGTCTGCCACCTGCCTTGTAGGTGGCCAAGCCCTTGTGCTTACTGCTTTCAGTGTGCACTAGCAGGAGCACTGCTGGCCACCCCCTTCTGAAATCGTAACAAAAAACCCCACTGCTTGCTCACTCCCACTGCCCTGACTGCCCTGCTTGCTGCTGGGGGCACAGCTGGCTTCAAGCTGCTGCTCAGCTGCTTTCTCTAGCACCGTGTTGCTATGCAGTAGGATGCTCCTCCAAGTGAGGGGGAATAAACTTAAAAAAAAAAAAAAAGTTTATGGCTCCATCAGTACTGCAGTGTCTCCTTTCTCTAGTTGATCAGATCCTGCCTGCGTCAAGCTGGCTGTACTTTGTCTGAGTCTGCCAGCTGAAGTCTATTTAAATAGCCCCTGTAATTGAGCACTTAGAATATTAACTTAACAATTTCGTCCAAGCCAGTGTTGCCTCAGTGAGGATGCTGATGAGGCTTGGCTTCCTCAGCAGAGAGAACTATCCTTCAGCTTGGTTCCCACGTCCAATTTTTGGACTAGCAGAATATGGCAGCACCCAGACAACAATCTCTGCTTCCTTTCCCTCCTGTAATCTAAGACTGGGAAAGATGTATCTGCTTCAGAGTCCATTGGAAGCTACTTCTCAAACTTTTTATAGAAACATCTGTAATGCTCTTTTCCCTCAATGGGGAAATTAAGTAGAGTTGAGAGAGTTGCAACAATGATGGAAGTGGGGCCTCCAAGTAAAAAACAAGCAGATCATTGTAACAACACCGAGGGCCCTCATGGCTGGTCACTTTGTGGGATTGCTGCCTTGGGCTTATGGGTGGAGCTGACAGCAAGAGTTGTTTCTTTAGCCTAATTCTTCATTACTAGGGAAACCCTCTTCCTCGCTCTTGCACACTGAGGATGCGTGCTTTGTCAGCTTCAGGGAGATGCCTTGATTGCTGTTTCTTTGTGTTACCAGGGATAGTTTTTTTCTGCTTCCTTTGTAATTACAAAGGGAAACGGCTTAACTTTTGGCTTTTTCTGTCTTTACAGCTGAGCTATGCTCATCGCTTCATAGCTTAACCTCTCTGATCCTGTCACATTGCACGTGTCTAGCCTGCACTTACAGCTCCATGGCACGTCTCAATTTTTTTTATTTTTATAAATGAGCTTTATTTTCTTAACTTCAGTTTGAACTGCCTCCTTTGAGGCGATACGGAGAAAATGAATGGTGTGCGCTAGCCCTTCTGTGCTTAATCATTCAACGGGGTCACAAATGTGTGAGCCATTAGCTGGACCAGCAAGGCTGCATGGCTGGAGCTGGCTCTACCTGTTGCAGGACTGAGGTGCCGACCCTAGCGCCAAAGCTGTGTTGGCGCAACTGAGTGCGGAGCTCTCTGCCAGCTTCATAGCTCTGCAGCAGGCATTTAGCTGCACGTGGGGACAGGGAGAGGAGGGAAGATATAGCCTCCAGCCCTGGCAGATATTTTATGATATTTGTGGGAGATGGCTGAAGTGGAGGGAGAAGGAAGGACCTCTCCAAGAGAGGCACAGTGCTGCCTTTCCTTTGCCTTAAGGTTGTTGCAGTATTGATGGGATGTCATATGGAGTGGTGGATGCCCTTTTAATATTAGAAGAGCTGTGAATGCAACTGCAAGCGTGCTGTGGGCATGCCTTAACTTACCCAGTTAACTGTTAAATCTATCTCAGTGTTCCCCTCTCAGCAGAGGAAGCCTGACCCTTTTAAATGGGTTCTCAAAGGGGCCAAATCTAAGAGTGTGTTACTAAAGATGTTGAAAAATCCAATTAACTAACATGGTGAATCCCAGCATGAGGCAACGCATCTTCTGTCAGGATGGTGACTGCAGCAGCTGTCTTGGGGCTACCCATGTTGAGTGCGTGAGTAATGAAGCAGGCAGTTGGTTATTGCTTATTGAATCGGAGCCCAGGTGATAGCAGCAAAGCTAGAATGTGTTTTTTAACTCAAATGTTAGTTTGAGTCATTCTGCTCTCATGGTGTTTGTCTCTTAAGTCTGTCACCCTATATTCCATCCGAAAGGAAAGCTTCAGCTTGGAAGGTTAATCTTTTTTTTTTTTTTTTTTAAGGTGGTGGATGGGGATCTAAGTTTGTCCAAGCCCATGGCAAAGTCCCAGGAACCTCTTAAACCGCGTAGCTTGGGCTTGGTGTCTTAATGCTTGTAAGAAATCTGTGGTACGACATGCTCCCTGCAGACTGAGGCACGTGCTCTTGTTTGTGTCCTGATGAGTCAGTCACATGTGCGTGCTGTGTTCCTTGCATTGTTTTCTACAATTAGTGCAGAAACAGCGATGGTGGACTGGCTCCTTGGTGCCATGTGGCCTGTTGATGAGGATGGCTGGATGAGGTAGTTTGCCAGCTGCTGTTTTGTAACTTCACAAGCATGTACTGACAGGATTGCTCTTGATCAGAAATCGGGATCTGTTCCCCCATCATACGATTACCCTTCTTGGCTGTATGTACTAATTACTGCATGGAATTTAAAAACAGCAGATTCTGGCAGAACATTTTGGTTCTCACATAGTTGTCTGGGTTTTTTGGGTTTTTTTGGTTTTTTTTTTTTTTTTTTTTTTAAAACAGGAGGATAAAGGATTTAGTAATAAAAGGATAGAGTAGGCAAAAGCATAGCAACCGAGGACCAAACAAACCTTAGCGTATAATTACTGGGGATGTACATCTTGGGCCTGGTTCTGGAAGGACTTAGTTAATGATCTCAATGTGCATCCTCAGGTCAGTCCTTGATGACGGAGCTTCCTCTTCTCATGATGGAGAATTATTCTTCCTCAACTAGTGAATTTGCTAATCTCTAACTTCTGTTCAGTTTATTGGCTTTTGCCTGATGCAGTAATTCCCAAAAAGCTCATTTTCTTTCCTGATTTTTTTTTAGCCAGCCTGTAAATCTTTTCTTTTTTTTAACAAGTTCTTCATATAATTGAAGGAACATCCACTCTGTTTTTCTGAAAGCAGGGCTATTGCTCTGTGCTTAGGTGCGCTGGCACAGAGCAGGATTTGAGGAAGAGCTTCAGCTAAGTCAGGTAGACTTCATCTCCTTGCAGCACCTGTGTGTGACTCAATTCTGCATCTTCAGCCAAGATGTGAATCTGTCCACTCCAGTCCCACACTCCGAATCCAGCCTGTGGTATTCTGACAGGAGGAAACTGATCTCGCACTTCTCCTTGTACACCACATTTTTAAAGTCACTGTTTAAACTGAAATGCTTTGGACTTCTGCCTGAGGCTACTGAAGAGAAGAGCAGATAGGAGACTTTATTCTGCACTGCTTCAGTTTTCTGCTGACGAGACACGTGGCCTGTTAGATGTATAGGGTCGCTGTCTTCTGGGTGGCCCATATGCTGGGGTGGAAGGAAGATGGGATAAGAGAGGAAGAGTTGTTTGTGTGTTGTGTGGGTTTTTTGTTTTGCTCCTTGGCTTTTATACTCAAGTGTGGGGACAGGGTACAGGATTAGGGAAAGGAATGTGTTTGTGCTCTTTGCCGTTCCCAGTTCAGCGTCAATGTTGTGCAGAACCCTGCGTTGGAGAGAAAGGGCAGGGAGGCTGGGCGGGCAGGGAAGGACTGCAAGTATGAGGTGTGGCTCAAGCACAGCCATGGCAGAACAGCTTGCACCCTTGCAAATGCCTTGGAGAGCCTTCAGCTGAGCGCTGAGAAAGCACTTGGTACCTTAGGGGATGTAATGGCATTTCTCATGGTTTTAAGGAGTTCTCTATTCTCCATCTGCTCCTGTTCTGCCTTCCTCCTCTGTCTGTCAGTGGCAGATGGTATTAACACTGCTGCGTGGGTTTTTCCTCTCTTGCACAGGGAGAACTGCGTGGTATCAGATTTTGATTTTGGCATGTTAGATAAGGCAGGTGAGAAATGCACTTGGGAGCTAGAGTGGAGGGTGATGATCCTCAGCTGCTGCAGGAATCCATACGCAGCACAGACGGGTCTGGCTGGCTGAGAGGAGCAGGTCTCTTACCTGTTTTAGATAACTTAGTCTCACGCTGGTGAGCACCTGAAACTTGAATCTCTCTTGTGAGAAAGAAACCTGGATGGCAGAGTATGTGTCCTTAGGCTATTGAGAGCACTCATCCCTAAAACAGCGCTCCCTAAGTGCCTCCAGCTTTGTGCATGGTTTTATACCTGTCACATTCTGGCTGGTCTGCATCCAGGCTGTGTGACAGGCAAAATCCTCACAAGTCTGCTCTGGATGGAGTGGCTCATCTAACCAGAGATAGCTGGAAGCATTACTTACAAGGTGTTCAGCAGGAGTTATAACGTATGCATCAATTGGCCAGCTCAGTCTGCTGCCAGTTAAAACAGGCTGCCTGGACGTGCCGATGCTGCGGTACGTTTTCTGTGCTTGGCAGTGTGACTTCTTCACAGTTAGAATTTGACTCTTGCTTTTTTTTGTTTTTGGTTTTTTTTTGGTTGGTTTTTTGGTTTTTTTTGGGTTTTTTTTGCCGTGCATGAATCCTAGTGTGCGCATGTACCTGTGACTTTCCAAGTGCAAAGGCTGGGGCTTCTCTGCCCTCTTCCTCGGCAGTGTTGGAGACTGGTTTTTTCCTCGAGGGGGTGATGCTCTCAGTTTGTACAGCTGTAGATGTGGATTAGTGTTCAGATATTCTAGGCACTTCCCAGCAAAACTGGGAACTGCTACAAAACCGTGTGTGCAGGGGCTGTACCACAGTGATCATGTGGGAAGCAGTCCTTGCTTGCCATGTGGAAAGAGTTAATATGAGCTATGGCTGCCAGAACAAAAACTAAACAATCCTGGATACTTCTGGGTCTGGGAATGGGATTAGGATGGGCTTTTGCAGAAGTAAACAGAGTAGAAAATTGGGACTAAGTTTTCTTTATGTTTGTACTTTTAGAAAGGACGAAGGACTGCATGAGGCTGTGGAAATGCAGCTGGTGAGCATGTCACTGTGCTGCAGTTTGTCGAGCACACGATCCTCTCGCCCTGCTGCTCTGTTCTGACTCGGGAAAGGGCTCTCTCGTTGTGGATTTCTCCCCTACAGGAGTGAGTTATCCAGATGATGGATTTCTGAGGCACGCTTGAGTCACGTGAAAGCCAGATGTGAATATTTTCCAAGCAGTGTGTGTGGGTCTAGCGTACGCCAGGCAGCTCTGCTTACGTGGCAAGTGGAAGTGGTCTGAGATTGGTCTGCAGCATGGTGCTGGGGAGGTGAGGAGCCCTGGCAGCTCCCAGAGCAGCCACTTCTGCCGGGGAGAGGAAGGTGCTTGCTGGGCTCGTCCCTGCGGCTCGGCACATCTGCCCCCACCCCCTGCATAAATGCAGCATCTCTTCCTGAGTACAAGCCCTGCACAGGCTGTTCATGATGGGGCTGAACTCGGTGAATAGGACTAAAATTAAAGGCCTTATTTAATGCCTGCTGTCAATCCTCTTACTCATGCACTTTAGCTGGATTTGCGTGTTTGATAACCTACTAGTCAAATATTTTTTCAAGATGTAGCCCTTTGAGATACTGCCTCTTGAACAGATGGCATGGGGAGTGGAGGTGATGTTCTGCTTCAAGTATACAGAAGAGGAGATATCTCTGCATCACTGAGAGGTTTACTTTAAAACACCGTCTCCTAGTGGGGAAAAAAAATTTAATATATCTCTCTATTCCTTCAAGGATTATCTTAAAACACTTGCTTTAAACATGATGCATCAGCATCCCACAGACATAAGAGCAAAGAAAGCTTATTTAAGCTTCTCTGGTGAGGGACAGGGGTGGCTGCTGTTTGCCCAGCAATTACAGTAGCAAATAAATCTGTCATTGTGATACCTAGGAAGTGTAAGGGCTGACCAGGCGCACCCTGGGTCAGGCACCGGGCACAAATGTTGGTTTTGGTTAGGTCCCTCTGGAGCCTGGAGGGAGAAACAACAATGGTGCAGTTCAACAGGGTGCCTGGAGCCATAGGGCTTGAAATAGGTCAAAACACTTGTAACCTTTCTGTGCCATCCTCCCAGTTCTCTGGCTATCTGTTGTTCTCTGCCTAATTGAATGAGTTAATTGTGCGAGTCAGGAATGTGTGAAAATGGTTCCAATTCAGATTAAGGCTCATCTGCATTTTTCTTCTTTCCAAGCTATTTTACAGCCATATTGTAGAGCTACATGTAGACTCTGTATCAGAGTAATTGTCTGATAAAAGTACTTCCATTCCTGGGGGAGGTTAGCAACACCAACTATTTCTCTCTCCCTCCCCTAGTCTAGTACTATTGCATTTTATTGCTTTCCCATCTAACCAAAGCGTCAATCCCGAGCTGAAGGGGAAGGGGCTAGAGGAGAGAAACCTGGAGACAGGCTGACAAAGGATGGGCAATAGGTCTGGGGGATGAAGGGTTTGGAGATGGCTCACAAGGGTATGGGGGAAAAGAGATGCTCCCATCTGTCTGCAGATGGGAGCAGAAACAAGCCCCACAGTTTTGGGGTTCCTCATTGAGCTTCCTGCTCTTGGTTGTATGGATGGTCAGTCTCACCTTGTCAGGAGGAGGAGGTTGTTCCTCAGCTTGTCTGGAGAGGGCAGAGAGGAAGCGATGAGGGGAGAAGTGGAGGCAAAATCCCAGCAAGAAACTCTGGGGAAGCCAGAGGAGGAATTGAGTAGACTGAGCCTGGCCCCCTGGGCTTCCTTACCTGCTCTGGGCAGTAAGTCTGAGCGCCCAGGACAACAACATGGCACTTAATTTATACCAACTCCTTGGCAGATTTGGCCTCCAAAATCTAGATTGAAATAAAGGCTTAATTTCTGTTTTCTGTTCTGCCATATGTGACAAATGTTACAGTGAACAAGGCTGTAGGCCGCTTCTAAGAAATGGACACTTCTAAGGAACAGCTTGGTCAGCCCACTTCTTGGTGACTTATCAAATACCACTGTTGGGATGAGAACACCCCCATTCTTCTCTTAATGCCTTTTATTTGAACAGTGATGAGTAGAAGCAGCATTTACTTCCCCCAGCTCTAGTCTGAGGAATCGCTGCCAGTTACTGGACCACCAGTGAAGTTCTCTGAAGTGGAGCGGAGCACTGATTGTTGACTTCCCAGGAAGCCAGTATAGTTTCAGTTTACTCTAAGACTGTACTGCTTAGTCTCTTTTCACCCTTCCAATTAAGACAGGAAGGGTGTATGTCTGGGAGATGAATCTGCAAAATCCTTAGCTGCACTCACCACTGTGGTCCTTGAATAACTGAGCCCTTAGTACCTCCTTATGGAGGGGACTAATGACCTACAGAATTGATCACTGTTGGAACAGGGCAATCTCTTTCAGATGTTAGCATCTCTTCAGCATGGCCACTTGTTCTTATCCTTTTCTCAGTATTTTAAGGTTCACCTTGACAGCCGCAGGAAGATTTCAGTATTCCCAGGTGATGTTTAAGGTAGGGCTTCATGAGAACAAAAGAGTTTTATTAATTAAATGGACCTGGGACTGTTATCTCCTATGGAAGGCAACTTCCAGAACAGGTCATGCCTTTATAATTAAACTCTTTTTACCCTCCAAAGCAAGGTAGCCACATCCAGATTGCTTGTTGGGACTTGTCTTTGGCCCATGCTAACTCCTCAGCTATGCACAGAAATCCTTTGGGGCAAGGGCTATGTGGCCAGAACTACAACCACGCTGAGGCTCATGACTAGTATGATCCAATACCCCAGAATTACTGCAGGAATATTGTTGGGAAATATGTAGCTTAACAGGCTAGACAGCTGTACAGATACTAGTTTAAAAAAAAGTTTGTTATAAAGGTCCCTGATAGCCCCAGTGATATGTAACCTGTGACTCTTTAGGAGGGTGTTCCTTCTGGCCTTTACAGCAGTATTAAATAATGGATGCCGGACTCAACATTGAACTGAACGTTTTAAGCAATGTTACTGACAAAAAGAAACCTGCATCAGTACCTACTGCTAAAATGCCTGTGGAGGAGGAGTTTCTCTGCACCTGCTGGACCAGGACCCAGCTGGATGTGCAGTACTGATGTGAACCATGAATGTGGCATCTCCTGGATTTTGGGAGATGCATTGAGCTCGTGCATTCGACTCTAGACTGACTCTAGCTTTTGTAGGTTTTCCTTGAAGCTCGCTCTACTCTAACTGCACACAAGACAAATAGTCTGCTGCTAAAATGAGATGAGCGGGGCTGTATCGCAAGCGTAAAGCGTTGGTCCCCAGCAGTCTGGTGCCTGTTCTCTTGCCAGTGGTGGGAGGAGCAGCAAACAAACCAGTCTCACTGGCAGCAGAAAAGCTTCTGGTGAGATCTAAAATAGTCCGTTTCATGTGTTTTGTTCACAACAGCAACCAGCTTAATTATGTCTTTAAAGCCTTTGCCCCCCGACTCCTTCCCTTCCTTCCCCACCTGAGGAGCCCAGAAGACCTGTCCAGGGGTTGCCCACCTCCGTGGTGGCAGCTCGGATGGGCTGGGGTTCAGCAGCCGCTTCCAGTGACACGCCTGCTCCGCTGCTATTTCTGTGCGTTGTGGCTCCGACAGGGAGCCTCCTCTGTGCTCTTCACAACCGCCTCGGCCCCGTGGCTTAGCTGTAATTTATGGACCCGTGTTTCTTTTGAGCTTTTAAAAATAATTCCAATCAGAGGGGTTTGTTCTGGCTCCAGCTGAAGCCGGCAGCAAGGGCTGTGGGGGTTGGTATTAGGAGCAGAACTGGGATGCTGTTGCCTTAGGAGTGGCTTGCTTTGAGCAGGCAACTTTAATTTCCCTTCCAAATACTGAGATTTCCCCCCCCCACCTCCAAGTCATCTGAGACCAGCCGATGCTCGGCCGTGCGGCAACGGGGGAGAGGAGAGGCAGGAAGTGAGGGTTTGTTCGTTTACTGTTACCAATCCCATTGGAAACCATCTCCAAGCCCCATGCAGAATTCCAGTAAAAGTCTGTCCTAAAGGGGAAACCCAGGGCTGCTCAAAGCTTGTGTGTTGTTGGCTCGGGCACAGCATGCTTCTGGGGCCTTTGACCTCCTCCCCGTACCCTGGCTCCCTCCGCGGCTCTTCGTTTGAGCTCTCTGTGAAGTGGAATCCATCACTAATGTCTGATATTTTTATTATTTGTAGGGGGAACTCTTAGAAGCTGGTAGCAATTAGAGCTTAAATGTCTTGGAATTAAAAAAAAAAAAAAAATCCCCAAGAAGGAAGTTTAATGCTAAGCAGATGTGCAGGAGCAGCTGAAATATGCTAGCTGTCTTCTGCTTCAGAAGCAACCTCATCCACATCTAGCTGCTGTCAGGCTGGGGCAGCTGAGAAGGGCTGCTGCTTTTATACTGCTTCTTGGGCCTGGGAGCCCACGCTGGGGACCTGTGGGATTGTTTACCAGTTAATACTTGGATTGCCCTTTTATTCTGGCTTAGACCAATGGTTTTGACAAGGAGAAAAAAATACTTTGTTTAAAAAGAAATTAAAATTAATAGTAGCTAACAGAATTGGTTTTTATGGTGAGTTTGGTTCCTTGAGATCTCGCACAGGGCGTTTGTAGATACGGCTACTGTGGATCTAGGTTTAAACTCCCTCTCTTCTTGGGCAGACAGATCCAGGGTAGCACTAAGCTTGTGTTAAAGATAGAGGGAATAAGCTGCACTTAATTGTTGGCTGGTTCAGCCTTTTGCTGCCAGCTTGGATTGGGGCAAACTGTTTGAAACCTTCCCAGTTGTTCCTGCAATACATCTTCTGCTTTATTTATAGCTGCCATATTCAGGTTCTTCTGTCTGGAAAAAGATCTGACAGCTGACTGAAGTTCATAATCCTGTTCCTGAAGGCAGTGGAAGTCTATTCAAAAGCTAATAGACAAGCTGCTGACAACAACTCCTTCACACCCTTTCCCATGCATGCCCCAAGTCTGTAATAGAAACGTGCTGTATATTCCCTCCATAAACTAGAGCACAAGTTACTCTGCCAGCTGATTTCCTGTTGTACTCTACCAACACAGAGCCTTTTTTTTTTTCTTAAATGGTAATCCAAAGTAAATTATTGTAACGTACCATGGTCTATTTTGTACTGTATTGTGACAGTGCAGTGCATGGGTTTGGGAGTTAGATGGTTGGAAGACTTCAGGTTTTTTTCCCAGACTGCCACTATTGACAACTTACTGAAAAGTAAGCAAAACACCGAATCCATCTGAATTCCAGTTTTGCTGTAACGCAATGAAAATTGTGTGCCTGATTTAAAGAAAGGATTTCAAAACCTTGCCATTCCCTTAGCGCTGAGGAAATGCAGCAATGTGTTTCTTGAACCTCTGGTTTCCAGTAGGAAGGTCTGAAAGCTGTTTTTTTATGCTTTGTATCATGCTAGCAATTTCTCAGTTACATACGTACTAGGAATCTATTACTGATTTTTGGTTCTCTTAATGATATTCTGCAGGGCAAAAGACAATAACAAGTCCAATAGACAAGGCCACCAGTATAGCTTGCCCCTGTCTCCAAGTGATTGAAGACTGATCTTCTCTGCTGTTAAACTGATGGGTCCAGAACTGGACCCATTGCAGAACCATTGCAAATGAATTTTTAAAATTGCGTTTTGGAATTGTTTGTCAGAATTTAGGAAACTCTTAGCCTATTATATAAACACCTCTCCTCATCTCTTCTACCAGGCAATGTGAAGGTAACAGCCGTCCTTATCTCCCTCATCCCACAGAAGGGGAATGTTTGCTGGTTCTTATTTTGAAATGGAGGCAAACCTACTAACTCTTAAAACATGCTTCCAGTGTATTCAAACAAACAAAAAAAAAAACCCCAAACCCCACCACTTAACATTTGAAGATTATTCCCAGAATCCCAAGCCAAGTATTTACACCTCATTTCATGGAGGGGGAGGAAAATCTTTCGACCTTGTTGGTAACAACTCTACTAGCTTTCTCCTTAACCAGGTTTCTACCTCATATTCACTGGCTAAAAAATGGTATTTCTAGTTATACTTTGAATGCACCTTTATTGGAGCTCTGCACTCTTTTCCATGGAGTATTATTTGTCTATTGTTATTTTCCTTAATGCTATTCTAGGGTAACAAAACGCAAATGCTTGTAGAAATTTGCATGTGTTTGCTAAGCTCAATCTCTGCGAGTTGCCTGTTGGTCTTTTGGGGATCATTAACAGCTGCAAAGCTAAATACTTTTGCAGGTCTGAGGCTTAATAAGTCAAATTATCTCTTGGTATGCATTCCCTGTCCTACTGGGAATAACCTCAGAGCATATCTTATTCTGAGATCTCAATCGAATCACTACAGATCAGTTTCATAAGTTCTGCAAGTCCCCTAAAACATAAAAATTAACTGGGTAGTTCTTATGGCTTGACCTTTAACTGAGTCCCCATCATGCCAACACCACTCTTAAGAAAAACTTAGTGTCTTTCAAAGCTGTCTTGACTAACTTTCAGACTTTCATATGACTGTTTTCTTGTTTCTCTAATTACTTTCTCTTTTCATGGCTGCCCTCTTCTTGGATTTCAAGTTTGGATGTCCAGTTTGTCTGAGACTCCAAAAAAGAGTGTCACTCCAGGTAAATTCTTGTGTCTTGGTGTTTGCATGCTATTAAAAAGAGAAGTCTGTAGTTCAAACTGTGTGAAGTTTTGGAGTTGTCTTGAATGTGAGTCTCTGGCAGTGGATATCAAGGATCTGTTGTCTACTTGTGTATTGGTTTTTCATGATGCACGATTTCTGATAAGGAAGAGCTTTGCTTTTCTGACTGCTGCCTCACCTTGATGCTGCTGCTAGCAGTGGATGGCAGTTTGCTGTGCCATATCTTCCTTACCAAATTCAAAGCCACAATCCAGAGCGGCTTCCCCTCTTTTGGTGGGTTGACCCTGGCCACAGCTAAGTACCTGCACAGCTGCTCTCTCCCTATCCCATGTGGGATGGAGGAGAGAAGAGGAGCAAAAGTGAGAAATCTTGTGGGTCGAGATAAAGGAGAGAAATGTGACTATGTGCTCCTTGTTCTTCTGAAATGCTTTTTTGCTTTTCCACAGTGTAGAAAGGGTTTCATGTGGAAAACATAGGACTCTGAGGAAGATGCAACATTTTGATGGGAGCATCAGACTCCTTGTCACAAGGAGTTGGGAAGGAGGAGGGAACAGGGAAACAACCTCTAGGTGAGGTGTCAGGGTCTAAGGAGAAGTAGTCCAATACACGGCAAAAACTAAGCTTTATAGTATAAGGAATCAGGACTTCTCAGTAATCAGTGGATTTCTTCTGCAAACATTTGTTACCTGATGTGGAACACGAGAGAAGAGGTATTTTCTTCCTTCAGACTTAAGAAAAATGATCATGAGCTGTACACCCTATGTCTGTACAGGATGCTGGTCTGGTCACCCACGCAGTTAAGGCCACACATAGGTCTCAAGGCAAGGAAAGATGGAAACACTCCTGCTGCTTTCCATACCTGATTTGGTAAATATTAAAGTTCATGCCCTGTTCAAAGTATGTGAACAAAATCCCACCATCTTCAATGGATGAGTGCTTGCTTGTCTGAGGTTTTTAGTAAGCAAGACTGCTGTGACTTCAGAAATGCTATCCTTGACAGAAGTTGAATATATCCCACGGGGGGGGGGGGGGGGTGGGGGGGTGTGTCTGCCCAATCTTAGCACAGTAGGTCTAATTTCAGGGTGGTAGTTGGATATAAAAGTGCAGAAATATCTGAAGTATTCAGTCACAGGAGCCTGGTGGTTGATAGAACAAGACTGAGCAGGAGAGAAATGTGTTGAGGAGGAGACAGAGGAGGTGGTGTCACTTGGGAAGAATGACAAGAAGCCCTCAGATTACCTGGCTGGGGAGTGAGGTTGGGTCTGACTCTTTACATCTGTTGGGACTGTTTCATGTTGCTATATGTAAACTGACAAATTGAACACCAAGGCTTTCATCCTTCTTGAAGGGCAAGGAAGTGAAATCTTTAATAGATACAATTTTCTTCCCTTCTGCTGACTGCTTCTAGCTAAATGCATGTTACTAGTTTGGCTTCAGAAAAATCTGTGCATGATGATAGGGCAAATGTAAGTGATTAATTGCATTGCGTGGTGCTTGAGAAGGTGAATGTTGATACGTAGTCCTGCTCAGAAGTCTTCTGGTACGTCTGGCAGGTTCTTTGCTCCCCATGCTTTTCCAGTTCACGTGGCCTTTCAGTTTCAGTTCACTTCTCATCCAAGTGAATCCCCAGTTTCCAACGCAGCTACTCTTCGGTCCAGAGCTGCCGTGGACTATATCCTAATGTGGCAGGCTGACAGAGCAGACCTAAATTTGAATATGATCTTTATCCACATAGTACATATCTGTGTCCTAGGCTGGGCTTGGAGACTAGAACAGAAGCCAGTTTCACGCTGCCTGAGCTCCAGCTGAGAGCATGAACCTGCTCCATGAGTGGAGACTCTAACCAAGGATTGCAAGTGGTTTAATTTCCTACTTTGGAAGAAGACGGGTGCCATACAGCCAGATCCTGAGAGGTGCTGTGGTGGGGCACTAGGTTGGGTCACCCCAACTGCTGTTAAATTCCTTGGCTAGTCTGCTTCGTGCCATGTGGAGTATGCAAATGCGTTGCACCGCTAAGCAGGACTAGGGCAAATGCCAGAGTATATAAGTGACTTCAGCCTGGTGGAAGACCCTGTCTAGCAGCTGTGTGAAAATCTCCAAGCAGTTTAACAGATTTGTGTGCAAAATACTTAAGTGTTCTTAACTGTTGCTACCTGTAACCTAGTTGGTTGGAATCGCTGTTCAGAGAGCCAACTTTCCGAGGAGTGGAAAGAGGACTCAACTTTTTTTTTTTTTTTCCTTTCACCCTCCTGCCTCTAATTTTTCTTGGCTCTGTCTTAAAACCTAGCAGATCAAAAATAAAAAATACAAATCCTGAGACTAACAAGCTCCACTTGGCAAAGGTCAGCACTGAATTTCTCTGTTTGTCAGGATTTTGTTGGAAATGCTGCTGAGGACTGTAAAAAAGGAAGAAGTGAACTGGAGCACTTGCTTGAGAGAGCGCCGGCCATTTACCATGGGCCAAGCTCGTTCCTGACATGGTCCCTGTGGAGGTTGTGTTTTGTTGCTGGTTTTAGCTGTGCGTCAAACACGTATCATAGAATCATAGAATGCTTTGAATTGGAAGGGACCTTTAAAGGTCATCTAGTCCAACCCCCCTGCAAGGAGCAAGGACATCTTCGACTAGATCAGGTTGCTCAGAGCCCTGTCCAACCTGACCTTGAATGTTGCCAGGGATGGGGCATCTACCACCTCTCTGGGCAACCTGTTCCAGCGTTTCACCACCCTCATTGTAAAAAATTTCTTCCTTATATCTAGTCTGAATGTACCCTCTTTTAGTTTAAAACCATTACCCCTTGTCCTATCACAACAGGTCCTGCTAAAAAGTCTGTCCCCATCTTTCCTATAGGCCCTCTTTAAGTACTGGAAGGCTGCTGTAAGGTCTCTCCACAGCCTTCTCTTCTCCAGGCTGAACAACCCCAACTCTCTCAGCCTTTCTTCACAGGAGAGGTGTTCCATTGCTCTGATCATTTTTGTGGCCCTCCTCTGGACCTGCTCCAACAGGTCCATGTCCTTCTTGTGCTGAGGACTCCAGAGCTGGACACAGTACTCCAGGTGGGATCTCACCAGAGCAGAATGGTGGAATCACCTCCCTCGACCTTGGGCTGCTTCTTTTAATGGAGCCCAAGATACTGCTGGCTTTCTGGGTTGCAAGTGCACATTGTCGGCTCATGTCCAGGTTTTCATCCACCAGTACCTCCAAGTCCTTCTCCTCAGGGCTGCTCTCAATCCCTTCATCCCCCAGCCTGTATTGATAGAGGAGGTTGCCCTGACCTAGGTGCAGGACCCTGCACTTGGCCTTGTTGAACCTCACGAGGTTCACCCAGGCCCACTTCTCAAGCTTGTC
Organism: Mycteria americana; assembly: GCF_035582795.1. Lineage (NCBI taxonomy): Eukaryota > Metazoa > Chordata > Aves > Ciconiiformes > Ciconiidae > Mycteria > Mycteria americana. The sequence goes on from NC_134370.1 coordinate 14,835,629, forward strand.
CAGGTCCCTCTGAATGGCATCCCATCCCTCAGGCATGTCAACTGCACCACTCAGCTTGGTGTCATCTGCAAACTTGCTGAGGGTGCACTCGATCCCACTGTCTATGTCATTGATGAAGATATTGAACAGTACTGGTCCCAATACGGACCCCTGAGGGACACCACTTGTCACCGATCTCCATCTGGACATTGAGGTGTTGACCACTATGTTCTGGATGCAACCATCCAACCAATTCCTCATCCACTGAACAGTCCACCCATCAAATCCATATCTCTCCAATTTAGAGAGAAGGATGTTGTGGGGGACCGTGTCAAAGGCCTTACAGAAGTCCAGATAGATGACATCCGTAGCTCTTCCCTTGTCCACTGATGTAGTCACTCCATCATAGAAGGCCACTAGGTTGGTCAGGCAGGACTTGCCCTTGGTGAAGCCATGTTGGCTGTCTCGAATCACCTCCCTGTCCTCCATGTGCTCTAGCACAGCTTCTAGGAGGATCTGTTCCATGATCTTCCCAGGCACAGAGGTGAGGCTGACAGGTTGGTAGTTCCCAGGGTCCTCCTTTCTACCCTTTTTAATAAATGGGTGGGTGCAATGTTTGTGCTGGAAGCCACAGTCTACCTTAAAGCTGCCACTTGTCCCAAACTCTTGAAGGCTTATCCAGATCTTGGTTCTTAGAAGTGCTAGAAAATGCTACGCATGCCTTATGCTGGGGAATGGCATAATTAACCAGGCATCAGGTTAATTTGCAGCTGCTATGATTGTTGGTCATATTCTTTTCTTGGTGGCAATGCATGCTGTTGGCTTGGGCTCCCTGTAGCTGTTTGTAGCTGCAACCCAGGGGACCAGGAGGGAGTTAATGCAGCTCACAGAGTTACCATCTATACCAGATTTCTGCACGTATAGCCAGAAAGATAACAAGAAAGACTAGAGTTTTTGCCATTCTGTAAGGAAGCTATTGCCCCATGTACTGAAAGGCTTGCAGAGAACATAAGCGCTGTGGAGTTGAGGAAAGTGTATGTATGGATGCTCACTTATGGAGAAGCTTCTTGTACGTTAATCATGGCTGATAACCTGGGGTGAGAGGGTTTGCATGCTGACCTGGCCATCACTGGGAGCATGGTGCTTAACCTTGTTTTATTCTTAGGCATTCTTTGGCATTTGGACAAGGTTTTAGGCCAAACTTCTCTGGCTTTGAGTCTTCTGAATTACTTAGGCAGTCAGATCCAAAACCTTCCCTTTCTGCTTTCAGTCGTATCTCTGCCTAATGGCAGGGTGTCACCTGCTTCTGAAACTCGTTTTTGAAAACGCAACAGAATTGCTTTGTTCTTTGTAAAGAGCTACCTGGCCAAGCTCAGGAAAGAACCACAGAAATGATAGTGTATTAATAACCCATTTGATAGACCTATCTGAGTATTTATTTTCATCTATAATGAGGCAAAGGTATTTTTGCCAGTACTGTTTTATTGCTGAGACCTGGAGACTGGACTGGACTTGGTACTGTATTCCTTTAGTTATTATGGGTGGTGCTGAACTTCTGTCTCTGTCCCTAAAGCTTTGCGGCTCATGACTGCTACACCAGGAGCTGTTGATCTCTGCAGTTAAACACTGCGAGGACTGGGGGGATTCCTGTCTGGCAGAAGGGATGGAAATGAATCCCCTTTCCTATTGCCACAAGCTGTGAGTGGCCTTTTACCTCCACGAATAATTGACATGCAAATATAGCCTGAATTTTGGTAAGTGGGAAGGGGCTGAAGAGTGACAGGCTGGAGTGCAGGAGTACCCAGGAGATGAGTTAAATGCCTGATTGTTTAGGGCACATTACGAACAAACAAACAAACAAAAATCCAAAACAAAAAACTGCCACTGAATAGAAGAGAGATCCTAGGCTTAGAAACATGGTTTTGATCTGAATCCGTATTGTCCCTGAGGAGATTTGTAGGAGGCTTCATCAGTCTCATCCCACTACTTACTCTAGGAACTGGTTATTTTAGGAACTGCTTTTCTGAGATCCTTTGAGATCGTGAGCTCTTGTGTAATCTCATGTGCTTTATGTGGTAAAACCTGTTTTTATCTTGCGTGCAATAGACACTTAACCCAATTTTTAGGCAGACCTAAGCTCTCTATCTTAAAATACTTGGGAATAGATCACTGGTGGAAGGCTCAAAGAAAACATGCAGTTTTAATATGTTTGTTTATCATAGCGATGTGGTCCTTCTGATAAGAAAGAAGAGAGGTAGAGTCTTTAGGGGAAGAAAATCCCTGTGTTTAGAGCTGGGCATGTGATTGTTGTGAGGGAATAGACTAATTTGAGGATTTTAAGTAGGCTTGCTGTTATTCTGGGTATTCTTTTTTTCTTTTTTTTCCCCTCCTTCCCCAAAAGGAGTTTTCCAGAGATACGTAAAGGCTTACCCTTGACGAATTGGCTTTAACAAGAAACCACAGCTCTAGATCCAAGCTACCACAGTTACTCCTCCCTATGCGCAGAAAAGTGTGAAGCTCTGACTTTATCATATGCAAAGCCGTGACACTCGGGGATGCTTTCTGCCAGACACCCCTGCACGTGTCCTCAGCAGTTGTGCCCAGGTCAGAAGAGCTGGACTACCTGCCAGTTGGTTGTTCAGCTGTGAATCATCCCTATGGCATTCACTGACCGTTTCTGTGGGTTTGGCTTCTTCTGCAAAACTTCCACTGACCAGCCCAGTACTAATTCATTTAGTCTGAATCTGTAAACACTTGATTGATAATCATAAAAGGGCAATATAAAAGCCTGTGCGCTGTATGGATTACAAGAGCAGACATGTTTATAGCCTGATAACAACAGAGTACTCTGGCAAAGATCAGGAGTCTCAGATTTCCATATCCAGATGATTTTATTTTTGGAGTCCAGTTGGTGGTTTTAATTTTTGGCTATTGCAAAACCATCGTAGGTCTTAGCTGTTGCAACATAGGAGGAGGAGGAGGAAGACGTTGCTGGAACGGGTGCTCTGCGCTCTTATTTAGGAGGCTTTCACAGTAGTTGCCGGTCTCCGAGTACAGCGGGAGGAATGATGCTCCCTCCTTGCTGCCTGGTGAGGGGGACAGGGTGCAACTGTGTCACTTAATAGTGCCAGCTGTGAGGGGCACGGACATGCTCCGATGACATTTCTGCCCAGCCCCAGGAAGGGAATCACTGAGGTGAGGAGCGGGAGGATTGTAAAGTGGAGCCCTATGGAGAGGAGGAGGGGTATCCTCAAGACTTTAACCAGGAAACGGACTCGAGGCAAAAAGAAACGGAGAGGCAAGCAAACTCTTATTTCAGCCAGCGATCTATCGTGCGCTCTGCTCTGGGGTGGGCTTGCAAGTTGGAGCTAAATCAAAACACTAATTCTGCTTTCTTGGGGGAGAGGAGGGGGGAACTTTACCTGGCACATCAGCCTTATCCTATCCTCTGCTCTCCGTTTCTCCTGCCTGGGCTGAAGAGGCTTTTAAAAAAGCGGGGCTGTAATGTCAGGGGGGCATTGCAGCGTGCATGTGAGCTTGCTGGGGAACTCATGCCACTCTGCATCCCTCTTCTCTGGCGTGCTTACACTGAGCAGGCTGTTACTCTTCAACGTGCTGTGTCCTGTGTTACAAATTAGACCTGAACTAACTGGCAGGGATGTGGAAGCACCCATGGCAGCGGGTGTAACTGGTACTGTGCTCTCTGTGATGTTGCCTGTCTTGTTCTTTTGAATCCCGTTTGGGGGAAAAACCTGCAGTCTGATGTATCATACCAGCAATGTTGTGGGCATCCTGAGTGTCACTGAGGAGTAATTCATCTAAAGATGCTTGCGGGGGATGGAAGGCTGAGGAGGGTTAAAGCTTTTTACCCTACTGACTGTGCCTGAAGGGAATATAATAACAACCCAAACCAGACTACCCAGAAAATGTTTAAGGCTTCTGACTACTGGGAGGAGCTGTTTCTCTGTCTTCTTTCCTCCTCTCCTTCCTCCTTTCTTTCCTCCTTTACTGGTACTGAAGTCTTCCCCAGTGTGCAGGGCGAGCATCACTTTGGGAGCCACAAGGACCCCACCCCTCCAAAGGGGGATATTCTCTAGGCATGATCTGCTGTAGCTGTAAATGAACAAGTTTGACCTTGGTTGCTTCCTAGAGCATGGAATTTATCACCCTATTTTTTTTTTGTCTTAATAGGAACCTTGTAACAGTTATACAAGCTTCTGTTAAAACAGTCTCTTAATTGTATATGTTGCACCAGCCGCTGTAGTGACAAAGAAATCCTCCTGCAGTTGAGTACCTCGTCTAAGGCAGGACAGAGTAAACAGCATCATAAAGTCCTGCGGGGTTTCGGGTATGTGAGTGCAGATATAACCTATCTTGCTGGACTGTGGTAAACCCACTTTTTTTTTGGAGCCAGAGTTGCGGAGGTGGATTTGAAGTGCTGCTTCTCTGGGTTTCCTGGCAAGGGTGCTCCCCTGGCACACGGTCCCTGGCTCGGCCTCGGTGGCTGACGGCGGGGCGTTTGCCAGCCTGTGCTCCAGCCTGGTCCTCTCCTTGTTCCCAGCAGGGACATGTGCATCACATGAGCACCGCTCCTGTCACCAAGCCAATGCTGTGTTTTGTTGGTTTTTTCCTTACTCTACTCTCATGAAAACTGTCTAGGATATTAGAGGAAAGGTGACATTTGGGGTGTCTATTTAGCAAGTACCTTCCTGCATGTCCCCTGCTCCCTTTGCTACTGTTCGGTCCCTCTGTTTGCCTTTCCACACGCTGAATTCTCTGCTGATGCACATGCATAAACATAAGGCCATGATGGCTTTTGTTTCTGCTTAGAGGACTGATATTTATCTTAAGACGACTAAAATGAAGTAGGGGTTGTAGGTGGTACTCGCATAAATAGGTTGGGGGATAATGCTGCCCCATTCTGGACGGGAGAAGGGACTGTGTGGGAAGCAGTGTGAAACAGGGGGAAGCAAGTCATCCCACTCTAACCCAATTAGCACTGGTTTAAACCAGAACACACAAGTCAAGTTGATTCATCATAAACAGAAACACAGTGCTTATTTGGAATGAACAGCTATGGTGAAAATTTTTATTATAAATTTCTATGTTGTCAGTTCACAGTCTTCTCTCCCTATTCCTGCTACTGGCTGTGGTTCAACTACCTATAGAAAAGCTAAACCTCTTAAACTTCTAGAGGAGATGAATCTCTTTAAAGAAAATTAACCTTCGTAACCTGAGGAGAGTCAGAGGCACGCTTGGGGAGCAAGGAAGTCTTCTAATTTTCTGGATTTCTTAAATCTGGTCCAAAGGGAGGCATTGTGATAGCGTTTCCTTTCAGGAAATGGTTGGATTAATTGCTTCTTGTTCTAGGATTTTCATTTCACAGGATGCTGTTTTAATGGCTGATGCATTCTTTACCTCTCTCTTGGCAGGGATGCTAATTATTTGTCTGTAGAATCACTTTGCATCTTCAGCCCAAACACATATGAACACGCGGTGTTTGGAAATACAGCACTGAGCATCCTGTGCTTGGCTGTCAGTCCCCTGACTTGTCTGGTGGACAGTTTCAGACCAGGCTGCTTCCTTCCCGTCTTTTGTAGCCAATTTGTCATCAGAGATTCAGGAGACCTGGAGTCTGCTCCTGGCTCTGCCTGTCACGTGAAATGGGACTTTCAGCAAGTCATACATCTGCTTCTGTCTCCCCTTTCCATCTGTGCCTTAATCTAGAGAGGCAGGAACTGCCTCTTAATATGTAAAATGTATAATAATGCTGTTGGCCCAACTGCTCTGCCCTAATACAGTTGCTGTAATTCAGGAAACCTGTAAAATAATTTTGCATTAAGGCATGTTGGCTCTTAGACAGAAATTGTAGGTGCTTTTTGCTCTGGCCTGACGCTTTGAAGAGTGTATAAATGAGGGCAAATTAAGAAATCCTGATGTCCTAAAGCTTTTCATGACTGTTTGAGGCAGTTTCCAGGCAGGGCACGGCTGGTCTGCGCCTGGGCTTGGGGGTGTGGAGGCCCCAGCCACGCTGTTTATGTTGCACCGCAGAGCCGAGATGCATCTCATACAGCGCGTGGCAGTGCGAGGAGGTCTCCCTCCACGTCTGGCACAGCAGTGTCCCTGCCTCGTGGCTCCACCCCAAAATGCACAATTTTGGTTTGGGGGTGGAAAAGTCAGAAATCAAAAAAACCCAAGAAGAAACCCCGGGAGTGTGGGGGAAGGGAAGAGAATGGTTATTTTGCACCTTTTTTCACCCCTGTTTGTGTGAGAGCCTACTCTCATTCATAAATGGCTCTGGCAGCCGAAAGCTCCCGCTACGAAGAGAAACCGAACAACTGGAGAAGTTGGCTCCAAGGGCTCCAAAAAGGCACCGAAGGGCGATGGAGGGGGAAGCCGGAGTGCGGTGTGCCCCGTCCCACTCGGGGCTGCTCTGCTGCGGGGAATGCGGAACTGCGGAGCTGGCGGGGGGCAGGCGGGGGGTGGCTGTGTTTGAGCAAGGATCTGGTGCTATAACTTTTTTTTTTCTTCTTCTGTTTCAAGTAAACACTCTTCCCCGCCCTCCCCTCTCTCCCTCCACCCCACCTCCCTCTCTTTCAATCCCGCTCATGTGTTTCTATTTAAGGGCTGCAGTGCAGACGAATATGATTGGCATCTACAGCCCCCTCTTGACTTTCAGCTCAAGCCTTTAGAGTGGAGAAGGAGCTGAGCCGACAAGGGGAGAGCTGTTTTTTTTTTTTTTTTCTTTGGGTTTACTTGGGGGATGGCTCAGCTGTGGATTTATGCTGCTTCTGCCCAGGATTTTTCTCTCTGAATGGGAGCAAGGATTGTGGAAACCATGTTGGGAAGAGGTTTATTTTCAGAATCCATCATGAAACTTTGCAACTAATTCACTGTTTTCGGCTCCCTTTCGTATTTTTTTTCCCCTCCCCTTTTTTCTTTTTCTTGTCTCCAATGTCCCTCTGTGCTGCTGGGTTGTGGGCCAGAGGAGGCTGTTTCTATATGGCCAGCCATTTGGGGATATGCTGCGAGCCAAGGTTGTTTGCTGATTTGCTTGGCTCTGGTGACAAGTTGGCCTGTCGTGAATCGGATGGACGGAGGTCGCTCTCGAGGAGCCATGGCTGGAAGCTGGCTTACGGCTTGCTTTTTCCCTTCCCCAGGTGCTGATGCTAGCTCTGAACCCATGATCCTGGAGCAATATGTGGTGGTGTCCAACTATGAGAAGCAGGAGAACTCTGAGATCAGCCTCCAGGCTGGAGAGGTCGTAGATGTCATAGAGAAAAACGAAAGCGGTAAGACACGTTTGCTGCTTTTCCCTCTTCCAGTGGTCTGATTTTTGCATGTGTTCCTCTTCTTTCGTTTTCTTCATCACTACTTGTAGCTGTACGTTAGCTCCATCTGGTACAGTTACTATGTCTGGCTGAGGATGTTGAAGTTTCTCAATGTTGATTTGGGCTTGGGGCCAAATGTTGCCTTCTACTGTAAGAATGTTTCATAGGTTTTGTGTGTTAATTAGCCAAAGTACGCTAATGGAAAACGAAGGTGAAGGAGAGAAGGACCTGCAGCTAATGAAGCTGGTGTATCGTAGACCGATATAGTTGCCCTGCTGTCTCTTCAAGCATTTCTCTGTCAGCATTTCCATTACGAACTCCCTTTTCAGAGGATTTATAGGATGAGTGTTTAAAAATTGCTTGGGATGAAACTTGGCTTGGCAGCTTAGTCTGTGGCCCAGAGCTCGGTAGGGAGGGGAGAGAATGTGCGTAGATAAATACGTGGCCATGCAGTTTCAAAACTTCTTGCAGAAGTGTTAATTGGGGAATTTTGAGGCAAGGAGGCAGAGCCTGTCATGTAAAAGCAAGATGAAATCCCTCTCTGCCATCCCTGGAATAGCCAGCTTCCACTTGGAAAATGAGATTTTTGGCAAGTGTTTGTATAGATGTCTTTTGTGTACTTTAACTCTTGAATGTCTGGTAGCTTTGAGTCAGGCTGAACAAACGCAGGAGACTGTGCACATGTGAGTGGTTGGAGTGGGTTAGCAGCTGGTTTGAATAACTGCCTGTCTTCAGCAGCTCCCCCTCCTCCCCCCCAGTGCTCCTTGTGTATTAATCCGGAGCTGTTGTCCAGGACTGGTTTCCAGCCCACTCGTGACTTGCGTGTCCTCATCCAGAGGAGCTGCTGGCATTTGGGGCCGTTCAAGTGAAGGCTGATACCGTGGTAGCTCCACACGCAGGGCTTTCACGGCTGGCTGGCTCTGGAGCACGCTGGGCACGCCAGAGCTTGGGGAACCAGGACACCCTGATCTGGGACTCAAATCCATCTTCCAGAGCTCTGAGTCAGGTTACCCACAACGATGACCATGTATTGTACTTCTTAATTTATTTTTCTTTTAATGGAGTGGTTATTTCTCTGCTGTATGAAAGCCTAATGCTTGTTTGGCTCAAAGTGATGCAGTCAGTTGCTGGCCAGTGATTCAGTGTGGTGTCCAAAAGGATTGTGTGTGGAAATGAACTGGATAGTGTGAACAGAAATGCCTGTCTCCTGGGTACTGACTCTATCACTTGCAAAACTAGTAGAGGCCAAAATGCTCATCTGCCCCACTTTAAAGCAATAGTTATGATTGAAGGGGGGGGAAAATGTCTTGACTACTTCAACTGCATCTGGGCTAGTGGACAAGCATCCTCCCTTCTGAGCCTGAGGGCTCCTCACTGTCAATAATGGGTGTTACTGTTGTCAGAACAAGCCTGGTTATTGTGGCAACTTGTATTCATACCCATGATATCCCTGTCTTGGAAAATGGCTTATGGAGCCAAGGGAATTGGGCTGTTAAATAATGCAAGAAGTGTCTGAATTCCAAATTACAATTCCTTTGTGTTTTCTTCTAATGTGGCCTCTCCCCCTTGCACAGTTCACATCATATTGTATTGAACCACATGGTATGTGGAGATATAAATGGAGAGTGTCAGGGTTTGAATTTAATTAGTGGTTCCAGAAATGTGACTTGTCTAAGGAAACATCCTTGAACGTGGATTACAGTTCTTAAGACCACATTCTGATGCTTAGCAGCCAGATTTCTTATTGTCCATATAAACAAGAAATGAAACCTGAAGCCCTGAACTCCATGCTATAATTTTGTCCTTTATATCTGTAGAGATAGATATAATAATGATATAGATATATATTGCAAAAAACCCCCATAAGTCATGGATTGGTGATGGAGAGAGTATCTTTTGCTTTGGATGCTTGTCTAAACTGTTCTGGCAGAGAATTCATGTTTTATTTGTTCCAAGAACAGGACTCTAAACACACTCTCACTGTCTCCTAGGTTAGGGATACCACAGGAATGGCTTTAATACTATGATTTCTTGTCTCTTCAGCTAAAGCTGAACCTATAAATGGCATGTAATGAAACTAGTAAAAGTTTCTTATGTGTCAACTTTTTAAACTCTTCAGTTATTGTTTGAATTGGGTATCTGCTTAGTGTAGGCAAGCATGCCTAGAAGATGTGGTTATGATTTCTAATAACACGGGGATACACTTTTTAAGAGAATAAGATTATTGGACTATGCACATGTGTGGTAATTCATCTGACTGCATGGTTATGTTGGCTTAAGTGTTGTGAAACTATAGCTGTGGTTGTGTAAGTTGGGCTGTTCTTCTGATCCAGACAGGCAAAGGTGATGTAAGGTGTTATGGATGTCGCCTGCAGCAGGGACAGTTTCTTTCATGAAAGGAAGGAAGTATGGCTAGATAGCTTGTCAGCTGTGTGGTTGAGAAGTCCCATCAGACTGGACAGCGTGCATTGGGTGTGCTGCTGGGCCAATATCTCAAATCTCCTTGTGTGTATGCATGCATATAGCATATCATATGTCTGGGTTTGGGTTTTTTAACTGTACTTTGGGGAAACTAGGTATGTATGAATCTGTATACTGGATAGTATGGATGACTGCTTGATTTTAAGAGCCTTGCCTGAATAGGGTTGCATGTTGATACCTAGGGACACTTAAATGTTTTTTTTTGTTTCCCCAGAGTGGGAGAAACCTTAACTTGGCTCTGTTGCATGGCTTTGTAGGGAAGAAACACCTTCACTTTACTGGTCAGATGGCCCTATACTTTTTTACACAGGAAGGCTCAAAAGTTGCTCCCAAACAGTGGTGCCTGCTTTATGTCCTGCTGGATGTTTTCTTCTGAACACTGCTAGGGCCTGAGCTGGAGTTACCATCTCCTTTGTTTGCCTCCAAATTCTGTACCCCCCTGGAAGGAAGTAAGCTCTGCTTTCAAAGGCCAGTGTATAGGGCAGAGGTAGAGGGGGAAAAACAAAAATCTGATTTATTGAAGTTTTATCTGATTATCATCAAGCTACGTTAACTTCATCTTAAGTTAGTGTGTTGCATTTACTATATGGTATTATTCAGCGTTACATTTCCCATATCAGAGATGTGATTGAAGGCATCTCACAGATATGTACAGACCTGTTTGGTAGGGCCTTGTCTCCTACTTAGTTTTCGCTTTCACTAAAAGAGTTGGATAAGGTTGTCTTCATTATTGGGCCAACGAAAGTTATGACTTGGACATCACTTCAAGTTGCAACTTCAGTATTACGACTTAAAAGCAAGGTCAGTGTAGCATATGTGGAGAATGATTTCTGAAACCCTTCATCTCGGTTAGGAAGCTCATGGGTCACTGTAACCTGACTGTTGCTGCAATTGCCACGGAAGAAAATCTTGCTAGACTGAAAGAAATCTGTAGGATTTATTATACTTCAGAACAAATTATTTAGTAATGTACCAGCTCTCAGACTTTGACACTTGTTTTTTGCAGCAGATACTTAATATTGGCTCAACAAAAATTGTCCTTCAGACCTTCTTCTGAATTCTGGTTACATGAGCAGAAGACCCACCATGTGCCTGATGTATCATGTATCTCATGGATATTTCTCTCTCTCTCTCTCTCCCTCCCCCCTCTCCCCCCCCTTCAGCTGAGGAGGAAAATCTGCATGTAGCAATGGTCACAAATGCATCAGGAGAAAAACGGAGGTTTGCAATCTCTCCAGATGGTGTCTGGGAACAGGCTGTAGTTACAAGGGTTGTGTTCCTTGTTGGAAGTGACTGTGACTTGTTTAAATGCACTGTGTAACCGGCCTGCACCGACCAACACTATCTAAACATTTCTGAGCTTTTTCAGAATAACAATGTGAATAGCTGACTCAAGTCTTGTCTGTCAAGTACATAGGCTTCTTTTAAATCTTAACCAAAAAAGCCTTGTGGGATGATTTAAAAATGTATTTCTGCTGCAGAAAAGAAATGTTGTGACTTTAAAGCAGGAATCCGACAGAGATTTCTTTAAGGTAGAAGGGGGAGGGACTGGGCCAGAGCAGCTCCCTCTTTGCCAAGTTTTGCGTGGATGTGGCTTGAAACGGTCAAGCTATAAACTGTGGCGGCAGTGTTTGCAATGGAAAACCTGACAGACAGTGAAGTATAAGCACACTTCCGAGCACCTCTGCCTCCGCTGCTGCTCTGCTCACAGGCAGGATGGGGGCTCTTCCCTCGCAGCCCCCGGCAGCCGTGTCTGCAGTGGAGGCGTCGTGGGATGGTATTTTCAGCTGGGCTGAGCAGGACCATAGCCATTTCCTTTGCAATTACGTAACTGCAGACCAATTTCCAATATTATATTACACGCAATACGTAAAACAAAGCTATTATGGCTAACGTAACTTTATCGGGACCCAAAGGGGTCTCTGGGAAGGGAGGCTGCTCTTCTCTCCTTGGCTGGGATGTGGGACGTGGCACTGAAGTATCACCATAAGGAAGGTCTCGTGCTTGTCTCAGTGCCGTGGCTTAGGGGTCTTGGGACTTTCTGGTTGTCCACGCAGTGTTGGGAGACTAGTGTGTGCCTGGCAGTGTGCTCTGCATCACCATTTGGTTTCACTTGTGCTGCTCACTGGCTGCAGTCATGATTTAGGAGAGGGACATAAAGAGGCCACAGCTCTCCTGTGACTGATTCCTGGGGATACACTGGCTTCCCTATTGCAAACTCCATCCTGTTAGATTGAGGGCTTTTTGAGTCTGGCTTCTGCCTCTTCATGAGAAACACAGCACGCTTTATTTGAAGGTGTTGCTTTCTGGGATTAAGTAACTGGTTTTACTTGGTACCAAATCGGACCACGTTTACTTTCTTGATGAATTACTGCATCTTGACTAAAGGAGCACCATTAAAGTGGTCCAGATAGAAACAGAGAAGTTGGTTTTTTTGCATTTCATGGATCATCTTTCATCCCTATATCCCCTCTGCCATGCCTGCTTTTGCAAGTAGCATTGATTTTTTTTTTTTTTGACCCTTTTCTTTAGTGTGGTGGGTTTTTTTTAAATTCTGTAAAGACGACTGTTCCTGTCTTATATCTGCTTTCTGCTGCTTTACCCCTTTCTCTAGGATGTTGTTTTCATGATCCCCCCATTGTACACAGGGGGAGCATGGTGCTGTGTGCGCTGCTGTCAAATGTCTCTGAGCATTAGTATTATCATCTTGAAAAAGTTGGCCAAAACCCAGTGCGCTTCTGTTTAATCTAACAGATAAGTAATAAGTAATAACAGATAAGTAAAGCAGTTTCCTAGGCTTCAAATGTGGATGTAGCTCTATACCAAACTGCAAATGCAGTCACCATGTTTGCTTATGAAATGTCAATAGCTGTGCGTCCACTGGTTGGATGTGTTGCCAGAGACAGTATGCCTGATTGCCAACATCATGCTTTATTTCAGGTGCAATTATGCCTGCTGGCTTTCCCTGGAAAGCTATTTTTTTTCCTTACAAAGTATTTCAAGAGAGCGTGGTCCATCAGATGTGATTTAGGACTTGATTTCTGTTTGTACATCCAGCCCTGCCCTGCTGTTTGCTCTGAGAAAGCTACTTCACTTCTTTGCATTTCCACTTCTTCCCAGCATGGCTGTGTATTTGAATTTTAAACCTTCTAAGAGACCGTGATCATTATATAAAAAGTAAATACTCCCTCATACAGTGGACCCGTCTCTTCATCAGTGCTTGAGCTGTGCCTGGAATTTGAGGAGGAGAAACAAACACTTACATAGGTTGAACACCTTTCCTCTAGCCCCAGTGGCTTCATACCAGAGGACAGGTTCAGGTGAGTGGGCACCCCTGAATACCTGGGATAGCTGGTGTAAGTGCTCCTGTATGCACCAGTGTTCATAACTCTCTAACAAGCAGAGCTGAGTTTCAGGAAGGACCACCCCAAACCCCTTCTTCAAAAACAAAGGTCTGTAGACTCCAGTGCCCTATTATGAATGCGGTGCTGCCTTGCCATGCATTCTGCCTTTCTGGGCCTGTCACCAGCCCTGCAGGAGAGGATACTTGATCCACTTATGAATCAGTTCCTGTCCTGCTGCAGTTTTCTGCCCAGTGTATGTACTAAGGCAGACAAACACAGGCCATCTGAGGAGGCAGGGTGGGTGATGAGGAATTTTTTGGCTAGGAGTTACTGGAAAGTTGTTTAATGTCCTAAAAAACAGTGTTTGTAGAAGTTTTCCCTCCAAACATGGACAATGCTGGCAAAGCTGAGATGCTTTTCTCCTTCAAATGCTTGCAGATCAGGGGCTGGAGAAGGAAGGGCTTCTCTGGTCAGGCAGAGTTTCAGAGACATCTGTGGTGAGGGTAAGGATGCTCAATGGCACTTGCTTGTCTCACTGCAGCAGTGTCTTTGTCTCCCGGCTTTGTGGAGGAAATGATCAAGGTTGGTTGTTATCTTGCTTTGTTTTGCAACAGTATAAGCAAAGCATCCTGTTGGTGTGTCTGGTTGCAAAGGGTGGGTTTTATTTTAAACTTCAGCTGTCCGAAAGCTGGCGTCTATGGAGGGAGTCTGAGTGCCTTGTTTTAAAGCAGTCAATGGAAATGGGGTCAATGGAGTATTGATAGGATGGGCAGAAACTTTTAGACTAATCCAGGCTCTGTGGTGGCTCCAGGGGATGCCTGAGACAAGCTTAGAGCAGAGAGGTAAAACTGGATGTGATGACTTGCTCTAACCAAGTTCCCACTGGAGATCAGCTCCTTTCTGGGAATACAGTGCCTGACCAACCTTTCAAACACTGCAAACAGGCACTCCCTCTTCCAGTGGCCTGTTTGCAAAATGTTGAATGGATGGAGAGAATTTACACTCACACCAGAAACAGCCGGGTCAGCAGGAGATCAGGAGGAGCCCTCCTTCCTCTGCTCTTGCCCCAGGGAGCCCAAGGGTGGGGTGATGCTGTCTGATGACTTTAGCAACTGTACTAAGCTGGAAGCAGCCCTTGACAGCCTACCCTGACCTCTCTGGTGATTCTGTTTTGTGAGCTATTTTCTGGCCCTTTTTTTTTTTTTTGCCTTTTTTCTAATTGGATTTTTAAATGTGTGCCTCTGCAACGGTAAGGAGGTGGTGGCTGCTTTCTTTTTCTGACTGTTCAACTTTAAGCAGGCAAAGGTTGTTGGTATGGCTGAAGCCCTCATTTGAGCTTCAAGAATTTAACTTAGATTGACTGTGCCCAGAAAGGAAGCATGCCGCAACATTTCTGAAGTGGTTACCTCTGAGCTGCAGTTCAAGGCTGCCCTGTGCATAGGCTTGAACAATAAGCTATTTGGGACTGACATTTCTAGACCTGCCTATTGCTTGAGCATCGCCACACCAACATCTCAGCTGAGGTTGGGAGGTTGCTGCATAAAACAAAATGCTTGAATTATGAATGTGTTATAATATTCATGCTGCTATCTTGTGATGTCTAAATGGCTTTCCTGTCCCCCACTTAGTAACTTACATGGCAGGTGACGTTTGTTTCTGTGTTTAAGAGTTTGGAAGGTAATTCTCTTTGCTGGAACCAAAGCAGGGTTGTCAATACTCTGGTGTTTGTAGTTGTCCTCTGTCACTGTGGAAAATGAGGTTGTTCTCTCTTGCCACCTCTGAAATACCTGTGGTTTTGTGACCATGCAAAGGGATTGTGGTGGGCTCCTGCTTTTCTGCTGGGAATACTTGTTCCAGCCCTGTGACAAGGAGACATCGTCCCTTTAATTGTGCTGTGACATTTCCATCTCTTCTGGGAAGCCCTTCTGCATTTCATAGACATCTTTGCTTGGTTTTCCTTTGCCCAGCTTTGAATTGCAGTGTGTACTTGCTCTGACTTCTTGGTGACAAGCTCATTATGAACACTTGAAATGTGGCTGTCTGGTAACACTATGCCCTTTGCAATGCCTAATTCTGCTGAAGCTTTCCTGGGACACCTCCAGACTGCTCTGGAGCTCTGCTAGTAGGGCTGTTTTGCTTGTTGGGATAGAGGAGTTGATTGGTGGCTTGTAGTATTTGGGTCCCACTTGAGTTGGGAGCAGCAGAATGTCATGCTAAAGTGACCTTCAGTGCATTCATAAAGCCTTGCTAAAGTTAACTAGTAGTGTTGTTCTCTGAGGTTCATCATGGAAGTTTTCAGTGTAGTAAGAAATGAATGACTGTTTTCCAAGCAATGCTGCCTCATTTCATTCTCCTGCAGAGGGAAAAGAGTGATTAACATTCTTTCAGGGACACAAGAGATGTCATGGGGTCATACTCCTCTAAAGCATTCTCCTCTTTAATAGTACCTGTCAGATCTCCTCTATGTAGTGTTTGCTTTTAAAGTTGTTTTAAAGGAACATCAGTCCAGATAGAGACACAATAAAACTCAACTTCCAATTTGAAATCATCCCTCTAGAGCATATTTTCTCAAATGCTTTGGGCTATAGCGTGTGGTTTATATTCATTTTTTAGTCCCATTCCCATTGTTTATCTTAATCTTGGGCAACCGGTATTCTGACAGGGCTAGTTCAGTTATGTGGGGTTGTTTTTCCTTTTTATGGAGACATCTGAAGTCCAACCACTTTTGCATTTGACTTTTGCATTCATTTGCCTTTTCTTTAGCTGATGTCATGTCTCTGTGGGACAACTCTCCCCCACCCCCAAATTTCCCTAAGCTAGGGGGAAGGGTTATTGCTGTGAATAGGAAGTCTCCAGATACATTAAATATGCATCTCCAGGGCTGGGTTTTTCCCATCTGCTGTCTTCTAAGCATCCCACTGAAGTAAACAGGTTCCCTTTTAAACTTCCCTCCACCTGGCTTGACGTGGAACAAAATACTACCTGTTTAGTTCTACCGTTCTCTAATCTCTCAAGAAATGGGAATAGGAGCCCAGAAAGAGGAATTCCCCTGCCTTGCAAGACCCAGCAGAGCAAGCCCACTTGCAGGGGCAAAGCCTTCACACAGGCAGGATTGAAAGAGGTCCCACAAAGTTGCCAGGTCAGCATGCGTGGAGACTTTTCTTGTCTCCAAACCACAAGAAGTGTAGTTCAAAGGGGGAAAAAGTCAATGTCAGCCTTTGCAAAGTTTGTTTCTTATCTGCAGCTGTTTTGACTTCCCCGTATCCAAGGGGCTGAGACCGTTAAGACCCCCTCTAGGAGCAGGAGAGGGAACAAGCCTGACTGGACTTCATGTTTGGTAGCTACGGCCATGAAATCTGTTGCAGGACTTCTGAGACTGCCCTGTTAGTCTGGCTGCTGGGGAGAGGGTGGGATGTGACCACCGAAACCACAGACTTGAAGACTTAGTTGTCTATAAAGGCAATTTAGCGTCGGAGGAACAGGGCGCATCAGTAAGCATGGAGAAGCCAAGACTGCAAGCAATACTACCTTTAAGTTTGCTGTACAACACAGCCAGGTACTCCTGAATAGTAGACTCTCTACCAGGCCTCTGAAAACTTCAATTCTGAAATTTCCAGCTGCCTGCATGTTCCCTTCTCTTTCCCTTCTCATCTAATCCTGCTGTGCTGAGACTTTATACTCAGGCAGATAGTTAAATTCTCTCTGTTTCCACTGCATACCCTGTTTGGAGCCCAGGATGGCAGGCTGAAAAGGAAAAAATTTTACACAGCATCCCTGGTTGGAGCCTTTACTCATTACCTCCTCTGTTTATGCAGTCACTGCCATTTTCAGGACCCTGAAACCTGCCCCAAGAAAATGTTTCCAAGGAAAATCTGCTTTTCATATTAGAATACATAAACTTTCTAATGATTGGGTTTCCTATATCAGCCAAATAGGTCACCAGCTCAGCACTGCTGCAAGAAACCACCTGAGGCCAAAAAGATACAAGGATATTACTGAGGCCTTCCAATGAGTCCTGAGGTACCTTGTGGTGACTGCCTTTTTTTTTTTTAAAAAAAAAAAGGCAGCATTGTTTTCATAGGCTTTTGTTATATCAAAGCTTCTTTTAAGAAGGCAAGTCACTGAAATGGCTTTAAATAAGCCCCAAAAATACTAAACTTAATGTGTAGTGATTGACGTCTTCTGCCCTTTGTTCTAGTTAATCAAGAAAGCAATTATACACAAAAGCTTTGGCTCTTGTGGTGACTTTCAGGCCCATTTTTCAAAGTAAGCAAAAGACTGATGGTGCATTTTTGTTGTGTCAGATGAGGACAAGATTAATAAAGGATGGAAGAGATTTTTTTTTTCCCCAAGCTGCACAGCAAATAAGCAGTTCTAATAATACTTTGGCAGTAAAATGGAAGCTGTAATCATTAGCAGACGCGTTTCAGTTACGACCAGCAACATAACTCTTTACTTTTGGTTTTCATGTTAAAAAGAGTTCAGTTTCCCCACAAACCAATTTCTTGTCCATCTTCAGATTAAGCAAAACCTATAGAAGTAATTGTCTTGCTTAGGAGTTTCATAATACAATCAGATTTAGGGGGTGGCTTGACAGAGGGGTGTATGTCGGCTCTTCCCGTCCACCCCTTGGGCTGGGACACAGACTTTCCAGCATTCTTGATGGAGACTTTAATTATTTTTGTGGTAGAAAGATGTTGGCTCACAGCTGGATTAACTGAAGCAGTTCTGGAAGACGCAGGGGATGAGATGGGCTCTCTTGGATCTCTATTTTACTGGCTGGCTTCTCTTTACTATTTTTATTGGCTGGTTTGGTTTTTTGTATCTTGATACTGTGTGACTTCATCTGAAAGTTTCACATGCAATGGGACATCACTTTATTTCAAATGAAACTGGACTGCAGTTATATTGGCAGCGTAGCCAAACTTAAACTTGGTGATAATGCCAAGTATTTCCCAGACCTCACTTGAGTCCGTATCTCCTATTTCTCCCCGCAATGCGAACACGTGCTGGAAAGCCCTAGCCTGTTGCTTTGAAAAGTTGTTTTAATTCTGTTTGCAGAACCTCCTCCTGCTGATCTTTTCCTCTCTCCCATCGCGCGCACACACCCTTTCTGGTAAGCGCGCTAGTGGGATGGGCTTTAATGCAAGCGTATCTCCCAGTGGTTGGAGGGCAAGGGCAGTGCTGGGTGCACTCATGCTGGAGACCTAGCTTCACTTTACTTGCATATTAATACAGCTGCCATATGTTTGCTTAAGAATCTCAGGCTGGTTTGATACTTAGATAAAAGAGAAAATAAGTTGTTGCCCTTTCACGATTAGCAGCAGCTTGACTAGCTAGACTAACGCTGGCAGGCACACGTCTGCACTGTCTCACGAGTGTAAGATAACACCTTCATGATTTGATGTCCAGGTCTTGAGGCACTGTGCTGACTTTCAAATGGTGACCATATGCGCAGGTGAAATGTATCCTTCTTAAAGGACAACAGGTCTTGGGGAGTCCAGGTGACTGCATGCAAAACCTGGCAATTGGAATAACAAATTTCAGTGCGCTGAAATTGAAATGAAGTTAAGGAAGCCCTGAATACAGTCCCTACTTAAACATGATGGAGGTGGGGGGGGGGTGCAGGGTAAATCTCCATGCAGTGGTGACCATAGGAGTGGAAGAACAGCATCTAATATTAAACCTGAATCATTGGCTTGAACACTGGTAAGTTCATAAATAACACTTTAATCTCACACATGGGCTTTTATAGCATTTGGATGTTATTGGAGGCCTCCCTGCATGAGGAAAACCTGAGCTGCTTGGAGAGACTTGACCCATTCGTCTTAACTGAGTACAGTTGGAGGTTCAGGATGGGTAACGTGAACCTGGGAAGATCCATCGCTGAGCATTTGAAACCCTAGGATTAAACTCAAGGGCAATTTATTCAGTGCCCTGGAAACCACTTTGAAGAATCTGCATTTCTGGGTGTGGGCCAGGGAAAGACTGCACACTCTGACTCACAGGAGAGAAGGTGAAGCTTGCTTGTTTACCTGAAAACAGGATCAGGAATCTGAGACAATTTTCTTTGAGGTTTTGTTCTTAATACTGACTTAAATGCCATATCATTACCAAGACACAAACTCTCTACAGAGTATGAAGAACCAAAATTATGGGATAGCTGTATGCTCTGGGTGAGCTTGCACATTATTCCCTTGCTTCAAGTAGACCTTCTGTGACCAAAATGTCCTTGAATAAAAGTAGCATCCCATTTCTGGTCATTCTATTTCCATCACCAGGCAAATGGGAGAACTGAGCCCTATAGAAAATGCCTCTTTTGCTCCTCCTGAGCACAGCAAGCAGAACTGGTTCCTGTACCAGCTACAAGTTAAATTACACTCTTGGTCATTCCAGACGTCTTTGGTGTATTTTTGGAGCTGACTATACACTTCCTGGGCTGTTAGCCTGTTGGTTTTAAAATAAATGAGCCTCTGGGGGTTGGCGTATGAATCCTTCCACTCAGCTGAGAAGTTAAGTATCTCTTTCGCAGAAGTATCCAGGTTTGAGAGCCAGCCACATGAAAGGGTGTTGCTTTCCCTACGCCACCCCAGAGCCTCCCTTGCAGACAATCCTAAACAGAAGCCAACATCCCCCAATGAGGACGCTGTCTGCAGAATCCACATGTGGGAACTCAGGGACTGAATGGTTCTGGGGATGGCTTGCAAGATGCTTGCTGACACTGGTTTAAATTTGGCTCAGGCTACCAGGAATTGTTGTGTAGTGGCATTTGAGGGAAAATGCTGGTGGTTTCAGGGAAACTTCCATTACAGATGAGATGTAGCCACCCATTGCAATGCTGTGACAGATGCCAGCGCTGAGACCTCCGTGCATGGTGCGCTTGAGTTGCACAAGGGCCTTTTTTCCACCCATTATGTGCAGACACGGCAGAGGCTGAGTGCCTGGGCGTGCACTTGCCTTTGGCAAGTGTGTCTTGGGGCAATGCAGTGACAGGAATAGCAATAGTGACTGGGCCAAACTCATCTGTACCTTAGCAAAGGCTGCAGGCTGCCAGGGGAGCTACTCTGGCTTCTGTAAAATAACAGTGCCCAGTCCTTGGAACATCAGGAACACCATCTGCTTCAGCTGAAACTTGCCTAAACTAGTAATTCTTCCCCATATCCCCAAGTCATATAATCCTTCCTCTATTTCTTCTTTGCCTCTTGTTTAAGCAGACTCCTGAGTGGACCATCTGACTGGCCCCAGATAAATTTGGTAGAAACTTAAGTGAGTACAGGAGGGGAGGCCTGAAATGAGGATAACTGAGTGCAGGTGGAGATTAATGACTTCCTTCCTGGGTATCATTTATTCTGCTGTGTTTCTTGTTCCTTTCCACTGATCTCCTATACCTTCTGTGGAGAATCCCATGTGATTAATGCTTTTTGATCTTTCGATAGCTAAATCCTCTGCTAATTTCGCCTGTCAGGAGCACACTCTGATCTAAGGAAATGTAACACAGTGCGTTCCTTGGTTTAAGGAAATCAAAATCCCGTGTTTCTGTGGGATTGAAGTTTCATCTTAACCTCAACAATGTGATGCTGAGGCATTTTTCTGTAGCTGTCTCAGAGCTGTGCCTTCATCAGGTCTTGGTGGCTGGACTAGAATTGCACTTATAAGGAGCTCTGGAGTCAGACCATCCATTGGTACTTAGTGTTTTTCTTGCAAGTGAGTTGGCAGGAAAGAGCCTTGATTGCTGTAGCTGATCCTGACCTAGATTGGTAAAAGCAGCCATCACTTAAGAAAGCAAACTTCACAACTGTAGTCACCCCTATTCAACTGGAGCCATGGCAGAGGTCAGAACTGCTTATCTTTGACTTCTGAAGCTGAACAGTGACTCTTTCTGGGAGAAAGTGGACTTGTAAAGGCTAGTTCCTGGAGATAATGAAGTTCCACTAAATGCTTACCGATGGCCAATTCACACTTCAGACAGACCATTTCCATTGGTGATAAAACAAATAGCCATAGAAAGAACGGCAGAAGACAGTACAGCTAACAATGTGAAGTAACTCGGGTGCTTTTATTTCAGTGGTACACACTCCTCTGGAATGTATCTGTAGCCTCAGCAATATCCAATTTGTAACAAGCCCTTTGCATGTTTTTGGAGAGCAGGGAGAGAGGATCTGTTATGAGCAATCCACTGCTTTCTTCCTTCTGAGATTTTAATGTGGGATAAAAAAAGAAAGGTAAAGGAATGATTCATCCCACAGGCTGTACTGTTAATCCCATGAAGTTTATGTGAGTAGTATGTGGCCAGCATCCTTGAAAATGCTCCAGGTGCATTACTTACGGGAGGTGCCTTTAGCCTGAAAGGCAAAGGAACATTAAAATTGGCTTCTTTCTTGACATCTGCTACTCGAATGTATCCCTCTGTCATGCACCCCTTTCTCTGTTACTTAATTTTGCCTCTTGTGCTCTCTAGTGTCTGTGCTAACTTCTAGTATGGAGGACGAAAATGGAGTCACCTAACTGGTCATGCTTTCCCATGCATCTTTCTCTGCTCTTTGCTGCTTTACATTCAGGAATGCCAACACTGAGGCAGTGATTGACTGGACTTGCACAGTTTTCCCAGTGAATGGGTGTGAATAACAGCTTTGCTCAAGTCAGCAAATAGTTCCTGATCGTCCTAGTTCTTATAACTGGGTGCCCAACTGGGCTTGATATTTGTTTTGCTGGATGTGTACAGCTTCAAGCCATGCAGTTCAAAACCAGTGGGCACACAGTTGGACCTAGCTCTGTTCGCTGACAGCTCATGAAATTCATAATGCAGCGGTAGCCAGGAAGCTCCTGAGTGTGTAGGAGGCTGACCGCTGTTACGCAGCTATCCTGTTTTGTTTCTCCACTATCTGGGCTGGAGAACTTGGAAGCAGATGCTGGCAGAAGCGAAACCTTCTCACAAGACTCTTACTCCGTGCTTGGACAACTGAAGTCACGTTGTGAAGTCTAAATCCGTAGTGGAATTTGATGATGTTGATTTAAGGGGTCCAAGAACCATGGTAGAAGTACATTTCAAAAATAAAAATGTAAGGTGTTGACTAGTTGAGAACTGTTGAGACACTAGTGGAATCTTTTGAGCAAGTGCTTTCAATTTTTATTTGGATGTTTGTCTGTCCTCTTCTGTTTCAAAGCCAGTAGTATCTTGTCAGTGGAATTTTGCCCAGAAGTGTTCAGAAATTACCATTTGAAGGCTGGTAGAAGGGAATCAAGAGGCAGAGGACTTTATGGTGTGACCAAGTAGGGGCTGAAGAACTGGCAGCAGCGCAAACTTGACATTTCTGCTCAAGACTGGTTTCTGAATAGGTGTCAGAGACTCTGGAAAATCCAAGTGCAGTTCCTCATGGAAATGAGGAGCAGGCTTGGGGTGAAATGGGAGCCGAGTGCATAGCCTCCCTTCATAAAACTGGAGAGTTCAAGCTCTCAACTTGTCACTAAATTGTATTTTCCCAACACCACATCTCTTCTGTGCAGCAGAAGGTCCTTGGTGGGCAGCAGTGGTATGAATACAATC
This sequence comes from Mycteria americana, assembly GCF_035582795.1. NCBI lineage: Eukaryota > Metazoa > Chordata > Aves > Ciconiiformes > Ciconiidae > Mycteria > Mycteria americana. Next base: position 14,858,308 of record NC_134370.1, read on the forward strand.
AGTGTTTGCTCCAGTTTATTCTGCGTTGCATTTTGTAGTACATTTTGCTGATGATTCTCACACTTTTATTAGTTTTCTATAGCATTCACAGGAATAAGCTGTAAATGTCGTATGGCTCCTGAACTACGCTTAAACAGCTACACATGGGTTCAAGATGAGAAATTAGGTTTCCAATCGAGACTTTCCCAAAATAAGAGGAATGTGGGTTGTGTTCCATCTAGCGTTTTTGTTTTGGATAGGAGGCTTTTGGTTAATGTCAGTCTTGGAGGAGGGGAAAGCTGTCAGATGCCACAGGATCCCAAATGCTCTTTGCACAGTGGCTGCAGCCAAAGACACTGGAGTGTTAGGTTTCTGCTGAATTAGTGAGTGACTTCTTAATTATGTGACAGCAGCATCAGGGTTTCCTGGCAAAAAAAATGGAGAGTAAACAAAAACTAGTGTGTCCTAATAGGAATGTGCAGAAACAAATAACGTTTCCTAAGGTGCATGCAGATATCAAAAAGTTAACTTGTGGCTGTCTTTCTGCTTCCAGCCTCCAAATCCCTACTGAAAACCTGACTTGCCCTTGGAGTTTTAGGGATACAACCATCCTCTTTCCTGTCAACTCCTTCTTCCTTCTGCTTTTTGCGGGGTTTCTACTACTTTAGCCCATAGTAATCCACCTCGAACATCATCGCGGATTTGATGCCTTCCTGTGGAATATGACAACAGACTTGCTTGTGTCCTTAGTTGCCCAGGCTGACTGAGCAGCCTGATGGCTGTTGGGGCAGGAGCAGTTCATGTACAGATCGGGTCTCCCTGTAGCAAAGGGAAGTAGCCCCTTCTCCCTGAAGCTGAGTGATCTGAAGTGTGTCTCCTCATGGATGGGAGATTACTCTGAAGTGGCTTCTTTTTACTGTGGCATGTATCCAACCCATCGTGGAAAATCTGGGCATTTCTGCTGATGGCTTTGGCATGCTGAGAGTGAAATTCTTGGAGCTCAGGATCTTCTTCCTCCCTCTCCTCTTCAAAGCCTGCGAAACTAAAAAAAAAAAAAAAAAACCAAAAAAACAAAACAAAACCCTGAACTGTGAGTGGGATAGGCATTATTGGTGGCTTCTTTCCTGTAACTAGGATATACAGTATTCTGAAAACAAAATAGAGCCGTTCCCCCCCACCTCACCCCATATGATACCTCTCTACCCCTCAAAAACCTGAATGTTTGACATAATGGCTTCTGGCTGAAATTTCCCTTGTAAGACAAGCTGGGCTCAAGCTATTCTTCCACGATGCCCTTTTCAAAGCTCCCCAGAAAAGGGTGAGTGGCTGTGTGCTGGCAGGCCTCCTCGCAGCGGTGTGTCTGAACCCAGGGAGCGAATGGGCAGTACCTCAGCTGGATGGCCTGCTCGCAGCAAGTGCTGCTTGAGCAGCAGCCTCTTGCTTCCAGCCTTGCAGGGGCCGTGGTTAAGCTGTTGGACTACACAGCCAGAGAAAAATTAAGATTCAAATGGAAAATTTCTTGGAAGACTGAAACTACGCCTGCATGTCTATCATCCTTTAGAAAAGGTATTACGTACTGAAGTTATGAAATATTGTCGGAGGGGAAAGTGCTCTCTGATGTCCAAAGATCTAAGAGCATCTACGTGAACGTACATGGGTCAGCAGCAAATCGCACGGTTTGAAGAGCCAAATACCATATTCTCCAACTACGCAGAGAACACGAGCATGACTTCGCCAAAGACAGTAAGTTGATACCTACTGGCTGGGAGCTGATACCACTGCCCAGCCTCATCTAATTTCACATTAATGTGAAAAACAAAGATGTGCTCAGACTCAGTGTGACTGGCCTCACAGAATGAAGTGGCACATGAAGATGTTTAATACAGTATATGGCTTTCTGTAGTCCAGGTTTCTGTGCGCTTCCAATTAGTTTATTATTGTAGATTCCCATTTGGAATCCCCCTCTGTTCATATTTAAAATTTGATTGTATTGTTAAAGCACTGAGAACGTCAGGGTTTTTGGGGAGGGTTTTTGTACTGACTAGCCTAGCTTTGATGTACTTGCCAAACATCTGTGTGCTTTCTATATATTTTCCCCTTGCCTTCAGAAAAAGGATGGTTGCGTTTATTTGTGGATGAAATACTTTGCTAGGAATGGCTGTAAATCTGAAGAGCTGAAAATCATCAAGTGAACTCGTAGACAATAGTAACAGAAAATAAGGAATTGAGCTTGGTATGCAGTCTGGAAAAATTAAAATTCTTCAGCATCTTCTTTTCGCTGGCATGGGGATATCTAGAAATTGGAAATCCAGCAAAGCTTCTGATTTGGAAACTTGAAACAACTGCAAAGTGTGAACGTTGCGGTAAGACTAGCAGAAGGAGGACTGGAAGGTGCTGGAGTTCTTGTTGGCCCAGGCTGTGCTGCATGGGCAAGAGCTCGCTGCTGGTAGAGATGTTTGTTCTCTTCCTAAATCTTCTGGTGCCCCATCAGATAACCTCTGATTTACATGAGCAGTGATGTTACTAGTATTTACTAATGTTAAACTGGACATTCATGTTGTACAGTTGAAAGTTTTACTGCTAAATCCATGAAAAAGCCATGTCATAGAGAGCCTGGTACACTCGCTTTGGTTTTGGCCCTTAAATTCTGATTCAATGTAAATTTTCATACTTTCTTGATGGGCCAGTTATAAAGTGGTTAAAAGAGTGCTGATATTTAATGAAATGGATAAAAAGGGAACTCCATATTCTATTTTTTTTTATTTTCTCATTAGATGATACCATCACTGTAATAGCAGTTTCTAATATTTCTGTTCCCTTTTAAAAAAACTTAAAACCACAAAAAAACCTTTGAGAAATGGGGTGATTTGGAGCCCTGTGTCCCTGGAGGATACAGACTCTCTAGAGAGGTACTGTATCTGGAGTGTCAACAGCTTGATTCCAGATGCACAACACGGTTAAGTATTGGCCTTTGAGGTAGGAGCTTGACTTGGACATACAGTTGTATCTGTAGATCTGAGTAGGCTCCTCAAGACACTTGTGACAGTGATGACCAAGGGCTGCCTTTGCTTGCAGCTGGCCTTCTGTAAATCCAGCCTCTTATTGACCATTTCATTGTGATTCAGAGTAAGGATGCTTTTGGCATGTTTTCCACATTGGGATTTAGATAATCTGAGTGAGAATATCACCCTTCAGGGGTGTTTCACAAGTCTCATTCCCAGGGATCTCCATCTGCCAGCTTGGGGAGCTGCTGGAAGTGCTGTATCAGTGCTCCAGAGATGAGCGTCACTGATGCCTGCAGCAGTGCTCAACAAGCATCGGCTCAGCCAAGGAATGTGCCCTTAATATAGCCGGGGTGCCCCAGATGTATTTCATGTATCGGTACAAAGAAGAGCTGTCTAATCTGCTGCGAGTCTCTCCAGCCACGCGTGTGTTTGGCTTGGACGCCGTCATCCCTGCTCTCGGAGCCAGAGTGTGTGTTGGCAGCAGGGAATCATTGTCGCAGAGTAATTCTGAGCACAGAGGAGTCAAACCAAAGTTCATTTTGTTCTTTTTCTTCAAACTTACAGCTTGCTTGAGCGGGCAGGGGGTGCATCAACTGCTTTTTCTTTTTGGTGTTTTGTTTAATCGATACTCATCTCTGTCGTAAGAAGTCTTTTGCTGTATCTGAATGAAACATCATGCTCCTGAGACTTCTGGCTCTGGTTAAAGACAGGCATCTTGCTTGCAAAGTAGGGCTTTCTATTGATGTCATTTTAAATGATATAGCTACAGGCACAGAAACAATTATCTGGGGTCACACTTCACTCACTCTTCTGCATATGTATTTGTTTCAAAAATAAATAAAAATCACTGAAGTAGTCTGCCCTAGCAACGCTTTGCAGAAGCTGAAGACCAAAAATAGTATTAAGACTCGGTGCAACTTAACCGTGCAGTTACGAGATGTATACCTTAAGGTATGCTAGCAGTGCTTGAAGGCAGGGCTGTCGGTATCCTTTATTCTTGACTTCTGTTGCTGCTTGCTAACTTTGCAACTGGATAGGATTACCAGCATTTCATCAAAGGAATGGTGGCTTTAAGCAGCAGATGAGAAATTGCCTGAACTCTAACCTGAAACCAGTCCCTGACCTTAGCCAACATTTGGGGTAGGTAGGTGAGCTATATTTTAAATTTCCTTATATATTTGGGCTGGAAGTGGGTTTTGTAACTTCTTCCCCAGTCATAAAGGCTTCATCTCATGTTTGTTTTTTTTTACCTACTTGCTATGCAATGCCTGTGCCCCTTGCACACCCTCGTTTAGTTTGGAGAGGAAGGAAATGCAGTGTTCTTACTTTGCTGTACTGAAACTTTTGTAGATAATTTCTAGGACCTCATCTGGAGAAGCTGCTCTGCTTCGCTGGCTCTGGCTCAGGATTTGAAAACTAAGCTGAGAATAAATAAGCATAGGCTCATCCAAAGGCCTGAGACATAGTTGGAAGGAAAAAGCGAGCAAGGCTGGAAGTGACAGCGCAAAGCTGTCATGAGTTAAAGGCCTAACGGCATCACGGTACAGGCATGGCTCTCAGCGAAGGAACAAGTGGCTCCTCGCAGATGGGGTTTTTATCTCTTAAAGATGTTGCTTGCTCCTTGGCTCTGCTTCTCAGCTGAGCAAGTGCTTAAGCCTACACTTGACTAGAACATGCCGTTTGAGGGCATTTCACTGTTTTCCTGCTAAATAGCTTTACGGAATAGGAGACTACAGCCTACTCGGATAATCCAGGTAAAAAAAAAAAATGTTTCCTACTTTTGTAAATAAATATACTGTAGTGTGAACCTTTTTGCAATTGTAAAAATAGAGGTGGAAATGGCATGAAAGATGATTAACTCCATTCTTTCATGGTGGTGGGGAAGCAGTGCTGGCAAGCACCAGAGCTGCCTCTGGACAGAAGACAGGCCAGAAACGGAGAGACAGCCCCTCCTCTGCTTGAAGGTAGATTCAGCCTCCTCCAACTCCCATGTTGTAGGGGGCTGCCCTGCTGAGGGAGAGGCAAAAGTGGTAAGAAAGAGAAGTCAACTGGTTAATGGTTTTGCCCATCCTATTTTCTATGGAAGAGAGATACCAGGAAGAAGGGGGGGGGGCTGCGTTTCCTGGGAGACAGAGCAGGGAGAGAGGCAGCTCCTGGAAGTAAGTCATAGCCATGCTGACACCTGTAAGTCACATCAGCAAATGCGTCAAATGTCATATCGAACTCTGAGCTGAGGTTACTCTGATGAATATTATCTTCTCTTTAGAGATCAGGACTGAAAAGAAACAAACGTGAGCAAAATTGACTAATTTCTTCTTGCAGTAGGAAGGTGGAGAGGTGTTCTTGAGATCCTCTCCCTCTGTCACACCTCACTCATTGCATCCAAGTAGAAGCAGATCACATCCTCTCATAGGGTTAGATATTCTCAGGCTTTAGGAGGTGCAACATGAAAATACTGATTTGCATTTTGCTCAAACTAGAAACATTGTCATGAAGTCAAACCATGCTCTGAAATGTCAGTGGTTGTGATGCTCAAGGCTTTGGCTTGGTCCCTCTGACTTCACTTGCTGATGTGATAGGCTGGCAGAAATAGCTGACACTTTGTCTGGATCATCCTTGAGGTTTTTCTGGGACTGCTGGAAGGTGTTGCCAAGGTAAATGCAGAAGCTGAAGTGGCAGGGAAAATCGGAAAAACAAAATTGAAATCTAACTAGACAAATGTTGCAAGGTTGAATCTTTCCACCTTCCTGTCACCTAAATCTTCACCAAGCATCTTGGGAAGCAGGTTAGATGTCTGTAAGATAATTCCTCAGATGTTGGTCGTGAGTGCCTGTGTTTCTGGATTAGCCTCCATATACTGTAACTTCAGCTATGGAAAAAAGCCATGCTCCTTAGAATGAGTAGTCTGGTAAAGGTTATTAGGCACAGCGTTGGTGAGCCAGGTGATGTGGCATTAATGGCCTGTGAGGTGCAGGAGGGCAGACCAGATCAAATCTCCTTTTAATCTTCATTTTCCTTCAGCTTCAAGTGTGGACTAGCAAGTAGGGGCATAGCTTAGAGTTGAGATAGTACATGCTGGCAGATGACCAACAAACCAACAAATCTAACCTTTTGTAGGATGGAGAATTAAGCCCTTAATTTTAGCACCATCTAAAGCTGACTTCCAAATTTTATTCCAATTATTGTTTGGCATCTGGATGAACTTGCTCATTAGCAGGGCAGATTGGGAAGACTTTTTTTTAAGAAATAATATTAACAATGTAATACTGTGTAATTAATACTAACTAATAATTACCATGAACTACTGCAAGTATAGTGTGACCATTACCAAAATAAGTAGAGCAAAAAGCTTGTTTGGTGTGTTGGTACCAGGCAACCCCACTGACTTATATTAGCAACCGGTGACAAATATGTCGGGCGAGGAAAGCATGATCTTCATGAAAATGACTTGTAAGCAGAAAAGAGCTGTGCTATATCTTATCATGGGGTTGAGGAACATCAGGCGGAAGTTTTGAGCATTCAGGAGGTGTCAGTTACTAGCCAAAAGCTTGACCAAGAAATTCATCAGGGACTGGTGTGCCTTGGAGGTGGCTCCCCTCACACCTGGTGTTGAGGGTCTCTGCATAAGTTAGAAGGGGAGTTTGAAGTGATGTTCGTCCTTCCCAAAGAACGTGTGGTCTTGGCTGTCTTCTGCAGGCTGCATTGCATGATGTTTTGCTGAGCTGGAGTCCAAGAATTTGGGGTGTGTGTTTGAAGAGCCCATGCAAACAAAGCGGGGTGGGGGGGGGGGGGGGGTGTAGATCTCTCTGAAATGTAATGGGAAGTCCCCTTCCCTAGTAGGGATTTAGCAGCTACAGGACTATGTACTTTCTACCCAAGTTGGGTTCTTTCAACTCCGTAATCCTGGCCTGCAGCCCTTATGAGGGAAGCATGCCGAGGAAACTTCAATTCATTAGTCATCCTAAAACATGCTAGTAGTCCAGTTGGTCGTGCTGGAGGTGCACTGTTGCATATTCTTTATGTTACTGTTGCAGTGAACTCCAACTTATCCTGACAAATGTGCACACGTAGGCACTAAATGGGATGTTTTGGAAAAAAATTTCAGGCTATGTAAGCTTTTGTTAAATCGTAGCATTCCAAGATCATAATTAATATGGCAGCTAACAGACCTATCCAAAGACTTATTTACTATCCAGGCTGTTTTACATCGCAAGAGCCATGCTTCTGTGATCTCTCTTTGTTTTTTATGGCAGTGCCTAAGGCCCAGCTGAGATCAGGGTCCTGCTGTGCTAGACATTTAGGCCTTGTCTCCAGAGAATGGAAGTCTACATAAGGGACAGACAAAGGAAACACTGTTCAAATTTGGGTGGTGGGGGAGGGGAAGGGAAGTAACTAAGACTGGGAAATTGGGGATGGGAAAACTCCTCCCACGAAAAGAATTGGTCTGGTTCTAAGTTCTTTTACAGAGGACTCCCCAAAGCTAGGCCAGCTCCCCAGCAGCAGGACCATCCTCTTCCTCAGCTTGCAGTGAACGTGCGGCCTCTGTGCTCCATCACTGACCTTTCCCAAAGTAAGAAGGGGAAATCAATGCATTTTGGGGGAAGGAGGAAAAAAAAAGAAGCGGGGGGAAAAAAAAAGGCCATCAGTCTGCCAAGAGTGAGATCCTGAAAAGTACAAGCTTGCAAAATGCCTGAACTCAAGGTTTTCTACGATGTTAGCATCGGAGTGATTGGGGAACAGCAGTTATCTGTGCAAAGAAAGGAGATACATGGAAAGTATAGCACTTTCAGCAGAGCCTGGCCAGGGGCAGTCCAGCCTGTCCTCTTTTGGTAGCCTTGTGCTGGGGAGAGGGAAGGGTTTAATCTTGCATGCAGTCATAGGGTAAGCTTAAGTGACTCCCTGTTGAAAAGATAAACACTACGCCTCTATATCATCTGTCTAACAGGTTTAGGTAATCCCTTACTGTGCTGCTTATTTATTTTAAATGGTGCTGTATTGTATAATGCATGTGTGTTTGTAATGGAGGGTCTGCAAATCTCAGCTTTTCGCCCAAGGACAGCATTATTCTTGCCCTTGTTTCATGGTTGATTTATTCCTAATGGAAAGGAATAAGCCCCACAATGATATATTTGTCTTGTTTGAGCTTTGTGAAGTGCATGGAGATTGACAGCTCTTCTGTATCTCACATCATTAATTTGCCTTGCTAACCTTTATTTAGCATCAGAAGATCAGCCTCACTGATTATTACCAGCAAGTATGTGCTTAGTGCCTGCTCTGGCTTTGTTTGATTATGGTTGAAGAGACAGAAAGGAGAGTCAGAAAATGAAAATGTTTAAATATTGGGACTTTGACTTATTGCACACTTAACAGTGCCTTCCTGGAGGCAGAACAGCAACTGAAGCCGCCGGCAACCCAGCCTTTCTCTATGAAGAAGGTGTTAATAGAAACGTTGCTGCTGATGTTCCTATAGTGCAGGACTTACTCAATGAGATGCTTCTAGTCCCTCGAGGCAGAGCGGTTCTCAACTCTGAGTCTAGGCTGCCTTTCCAGTCTGTAAGGAGCACCAAAGGCTAAACACCAGTCTTTAAAGTCAACATCCCAGGTGAGGCAACCAAGCAAGCAGCAGGGAATTCACATACTTACTACCATGTAGGAAAGACCCTGCAAAGATGCTTGAGCAAAGCGTGTAGCCTTCTTATCCAGAGGCTAAGCCAGAATGAGTAGAAACAAATGCTTAGTTACTTGGCTGCTTGCAGAGTATTTTCTGCAACACAAGGGGAGTGCTTTTTTGCTGAGGGGGGAAAATAGGCATCTTACCAGAGGTTTTTGCCTCAGTAGTTTTCCTATATTCACATTCTCTTCTTATGCTGCTGATGCACCTTTTTGTTAGAGCTGATGGAACCAGATACCCCAGTAATTCCTGCTTGCTTTTTTGAAGCCTACATGGATGAGATCAGTTATCCCCTTCCTAAAGGTGAATGTCCCCTTCTGTTTCCACCTGCACAGGCTGTTCTCATTGTCTGGGTCTTCATGATGATAAAGATAAAAGGCAAATTGTTTTCCCCATTTTTTTTTTCTTCTTTCAGTTTTCTATAATCTGCTCAAAATGGGGCCAGTTCAGTTTCCTGCTGAACAAAATCCAGTAACAAGTCTAAGTTTCTAAATTTTAGAGAAACCTGGAAAAACACTTCAGAAAATACTGAATTGGGTTTGTAATCTCTTCTGAGGAGTGTCAGTGGTACTACTTGCCCATGTATGTCCTTGTTCAATACAACGTAGTTCATTAATTGGCAGCCCACTAACGCACCGGCTGCTCTTGTAGCCTGCTATTCATCACTCTGGTACTCATTTCCGAAGCTGTCATTTCCTGCAGCCTTGCGCAGGCAGCTCTTTGAGGCTCAGCTCCCGGGGTCACTGCAGAAACACAGCTTGAATGGAGCTCGGGAGAAAAACAATGAAGCGGTGTCAGAGGGAGAGCGGAACGTTCGGTTTGGCTTACATCAGTATTTGTGATAAGGTACCATCTGGGCTACAGTCTTGCCAGGTCCAGCTAATAAATAGAGCTGGACAGAAGTTGTATTTGGACGGCAGAGCTTCAAGGAACAGCCAGGATATGGAAATGGCAATTTGTGAGATGGTTATCCGAGCGCTGCAGAGTGGTGCTGCTCTGCACTGTGTGCTGGGCACTGGCAAACCGAGGTGTCTCCGATCCTTTAGCAGGAGTATTGTGGTTCAGAAGGATCCCATAAAAGCTGTTTGTAAAAGGCAGTGTTTTCAATCTGGTGACTCAGCTGTGCTTCAGACTGAACCAATATCATTGTTTGGTTGCTTTATCCTCTGATTTCTGCTGGATATAGTAAAGCCTTTGTTCCTTGCTTCAAGCTTTTGTCCAGTGTTGCTCTGTTCTGCCCCGAGATAACCGAAGTCTGCCTCAGAGCTGGCAGATGTATTGTTTGACTGAAATGTGGGATTCCTGTATGACTTTTGACTCTAGCACCTGGAGTGCTGTTTGGTACTCTGCTAGGATCTTTCCTAATCCACACAGTCTCTTTTTCCTGATTCTGTGTGGTTTTGAGGATTTCCCAGTAAGCAACTGACACAATGTTCTCTACAGACTTCAGAATAAGAAATTAAAACAAAAGCGACTTTTGTCAATCTGTGCAGGAAGTAAATATTGGCCATTCTCTGCTGCCTGTGAAGGCTGTTTCCTATCAGCTGGGGCTGGGGGTCTGTAACTTTTTTAAAACACTAGGAAGTAATTTGTAATCTTTGGACAAGATTACTATGAGGCCCATTTGAAAGCTTATTCATGTTTTCCTAAAGAAAGCTTGGACACAAAATGTGTTTGCTTTAAGATTAAGTCCTGTGAATGTAAAGGAAATTACTTGTGAGCTTGAGTGTTGCACCCTGTTGGCTGACCACAGAAAACACACAACCCCACAACTGGTAATGACTAATAGAGAGTCTCCGTTGGCTCCTGGGGCTGAGCTCCCCATGCCCCGTGGGGCGGAAAGCCATCTGTGTGCATGCCTTTACTGTAATCAGTTGTTCGTGGCTCTGGAAAATCTGCTGCAGGAGCTGGCTGCGCTGGCATGGCCTTTCTGAAGGGGGTGGGTTACTCTGCTGCCACAGGCTGGGTTTGCCCACCTGCAATATGTATATTCTGTACTATGTGCTAGAGGAGGCCTCTATCCATGCCCCAGCAAACCCACTTGTGGCTGGCAGCTCTTGTAAATTATTGATTTATTTAAACGTGGTGCCTACAGTATCATTTTGGCAGGTTTATTAAAACCTCGGATCTGTAGATTTCAACTTTTCAATGATGGGCTGCTGGAGAGGAGGTGGGGGGACAGGCTTTAAGGAGGGTGGGAGATGAATTTATTGCTTAGCTTTCGTACTTGAGCTACATCTTCCTAACAGTAGAAACACTAAAGCAGATACAGGACAGAAGTCCTTTTGGAAGTAGAAGATGAAAGACTCTGGGCTATAATCGAACATGGAGGAAGGGAGGTGCCCCATGAACTTACATGATCAGGGAGGCTGTACTGAAAGATATTAGCAGCAGTCAGTATCCTCACTGGTCAACTTCTGGGACCTACTGAAGTAAAGAAAACTTTGGGGGAAGGGAAAAAAGAAAGGAAGATACTGTCCAGTACCACTTGTTGCCCATAGAGACTTAATGCACAACTTTTTATACTGGCTGTTAAGTCTGTGTGCCCTCTAGCAATCTTACCTTGCCTCATGGTTACTAAAATCACAAAGACTTCATCTTTGAAGGATGCATGTAAATCTATCACTTTCCAAGAGAAAAAAAGATTGCAAGAAAAGGTGAAAACTGATGTGTAGTGCAACCAGAACTTGAGGTCAGACAGGAAATCCTGTTTCCAAGCAGATCAGATAAAAAAAGGAAAATCTGTCATCAGTAAACAGGTATTTTCTGTAATAACTGACTTGGTACTGTGGGTTGGATGGCAGGCCCATGTTGGCCAGTATACCAGGGCAAGTCAGTAACCTATTGAAAGCCACTGGGCTATGGGTGGACTTTGTTTTACTCCAATTACTGTACAGTACTCAACATTGACAGGCTAGCAGCTGCAGCCAGGCTGCTTGCACAATATAGTGTGCCCACCTAAAGATAGCTTTGTTCCTTGTCGTGATTGATGAGATATTTCCTCTAAGTAAAGCACTCCCTCTCTTAGTTTCTTTTGTTCCTGTACTGAATGAAGACTGCGAGCTGCAAACCTGTTGGGCTATGTGGAATGCAGCTCACATTGCACAGACAGTTTCACCATTAGGTGTTCTTGAAATAGAGTAAAGCAGGAAGGGAAAGATTACTTTAAATTTATTTTTAGAAGGCATTAGGATGTTTGAGCCTTGGCAAACCTTTTTTTGCAACTTTTTGGGTGCTGAGTGGCCTGTAGAACCGGCTGACTTCATTGCTTTGTGGATCCCCTAATTTCAGTGGTCATGGGGTGCTGGCGAACATCTTGGGCATGTTGGCTGTTTGCATTTTGGAGTTGGCTATGGGTAGGCTTAGCAAGGGGTGCTTTTTTCTGCTTCTATCTTGGGGAGCCCAGGATACTTGACAGTTTAGGAGATGCCGGTGACCTGGAGTGTGATGGGACTTGATCTGGGATTTACAGGCAATATCCAAGACTTTTCCGTAGCTGTTAATGTAATAGTGCATTTAGTCCCTTGCTTTAAGGACACAGCTTGTGTAATTTGTATTGGATTATATGATGGCTTTGTGGATGTACGTGCCAATTCTTGAAAACATGTTTGGCAGATTCCTTCATTCCAGCTGTGTCAATACACAAATCTGAGGTCCTTTTTTTAAACGGGGAGGGGAAGCCCCTGGGTAACAATTGGGCCATAGCAAATAGCTGTAGATACAGCACTTGGAGTTTGTAACTATCAGTTTGTATTGTCAGAACCCAAAGATAAACTGTGTGCTTTACTTAACTCCCCACACACATACACACAAGAAGTCGCAACTGTAATAATAGATAAATATATTAAGTATTTTGCCAAATGTGCACCTCTGGAAGGCTTGTCACCTACTAGCTTATAAGACTTGAACAAATACAGTAATGTGGTATTTCCTAGTTGTCTAATACTCTGAATATCCATCGTCTCTACCAGTGATGTAACCCATAAAGTATTAGAGCTGAGTTGTATATTATCCAGTTTTCTCTTTTCCCATGAACTTTTCCCATGTTCTGAACACTTCTACTTTTTCCAGAAATATGAGGAAACATGGTTCCAATCCCAGTAGAAGACTAGGGTAATACGTATTTGAATGCAGAGGTCAGGGTGTGTATTTCCACATATATACGTGTGTTTATGCATATAATGTGATGTGAAACCAATCCAAGCAAGCTAGATGTTTAAGCCAGAATCTGAGATGCACTTTGGGACTCTGTATCAAGCACTTATGTACACACCTAGTCAGCTGCTTTTGGTCCAGGAAAAACCTGTGTGGCAGCAATAACTAGGATATTTATTCACATGTAGTGGGCCCTCCATGCCAGCCAGGTCTGAAACCATAGGAACTGGAGTACAGCAGCAAAGGGATATGCTAACAGCACAGCTGAGAAGTCTCCATCTACCACTGCCACAAGATTAGTAGTACAGGTGGAAGAAGACAACAGACTGGAAGGATTAGGATAGCAAATCCATAAACATATGGACTTGAAACAACTAGTTACCTTAATAGCCAGTCATTGCAGGAAAGAACTCTATTCTCTCCATTATGCGTTACAGCACCCAAACTCTGGGATTCACTTCTATTTTCCTTGAACTCAGTAACATCTGAAGCGGTGCAAGGAATGCAATTTCCTGTGCTGCTGCTGAGTTCTAAGCATTTGCAGTTACTATCAAATATTGGTGGAGAACAGCAAACCGTGGTCTCAGCTCTTGGCCTTTTGTTCCAACTTTTAGCTCCATAAGGCAAAGTGCTGTTCTGCTAATAGCCAAAAAATTGTATCAACAGAGTCCAGCCTTCCAGAAGTCCGCACCTCCTGCTCCCCATCTTCTCCCTCACCTCAGGAAGCCTTCTTCTCAAGTGTTGTTTCCATCACCAAATTAAGCAAAAACTGCTGCAGCCCGTACTCTGATAACACAACTCAGCTTTCAGATCCTCCCTAAGGAAGGGAAAGAGAAGTGTTTCCAGGGGCACTCCATGTGTGCTTTGAGTTGTCAGTGTTCCTAAGTGATGCTCTTAAGGTAGGGTTCCTATTATGTTTTTTAGGGACTCCTGTAAGTTTTAGTTGAACGCTGGAGCAAGGCACAGGAGCGTGCAGTCTCTCTTCCTTCTTCGATGTGTTCTCTCTTCATCAAATAATAAAACTATTACTCCAGTCTAAATACTGAGGGTAGCTTGCTGGGCAGAATGTAGCCTGTGGCTGTGTGAACAGCAGTCAGGTGTGTGGTTTCTAATGTATGTCCTGTCAGATGTTGTAGCATATTTAGTACCAGAAGCAAAATGCTTGCTTGTTACATTTCAAATCTTAATTATTTCCTTTGAGAAGAGAAGTTAATGTTCCTTAAAAAAAAAAAAAGGCGCAGAGTTTCTGTGTTTGTAATTCTTCGTTCAGCTTTTAATGCTGTAGTGGAAAACCTGTTTGGTAACCCGTGTAGAAGCTCCAATTTCCCATGCTCTGCTACCAGGAAAGGAGTGACAGGTATGATCCTTTTTCCTCTTTTCTCTCACACGAGAATGCTAACAACTCTGCCCCATCACAGTGCTGTGGGGCTCTTGGGGTATTTCATCAGCAAATTTAAAAACTTCTTGGAGTTAAGCAGTAACTTGGGGTGGTGAGTTTTATTCCTGAATTTCTAAAGCAGTACTCGGTACCTAGAGTGCAACCACAGTAGTTGCAAGCAAGATAACAACCTTCACTCTTGCCTGTGAGAGCAGTCAGGCACAGACATTTGGGGTTGCAACACTTTGCAAGATGAGGCTCCCATGGGAAGTAGGGTTGCCCATGCGAACCATGCTCCTAGCATGTAGCTCTAGGGCATGAACTGGCTGGAAGGATGATGCCATGTGGTTGAGCTGGAATCCGAATGTGTGGCCCAGTCTGCTGAACCTGTGCTGTGAATCTTAATTGTGTTCAAGTAGTATATATGCCACAAGCACGCCTTTCTTGAGCACGTCTTTGTTTGAGCCCCACTTCCATCTTTAAAACGAGACAAACATTGCTTCGTGGTTGAGTGGTGGCTGCAGTGAAGTCTGCAGTGCACGCAGGCTGGGAAACATTATGTGTTTAAAGATGAAAGCTGCCTTCGATATTTCACCAGCTTTAATAATTCATCCTGAGACAACAGCCTTAGTCTGCTGTGCAGTGACTCACGCACAGACTTCTGTACCCCAAACTATAGTCAGCTCCATGCTAGGAAAACCTCTCATATATCTCCATATTTAAAGGAAAGATGCCTCTTCTGTGAATCGTAAGGACAGAATGCTCAGAAATCGGACACTGGCCTTCATACGAATTCAACGCTTTCAACCCAGCGCCTTTGCCAAGTGTGTGGGCCTGAAGGAGCCTTTTACAGAGAGCAGGGCCAGCATGTACAGTGATAGTGTCTAACAGCGTACGGACACTGTAGTGAATTTTTAGGAAGTGGGTGTGAGAATACGCTTACTGCAGAAAATCCCTCTTGCAAAATGCTGCTTCTGGTGCCTTTATATTTCTGCCTCTGTATATTCTTTGGAGGTCTGTCTGAGGCAATTACAACTGACTTCCCTATGTGTATCAAATATACATGTACTGTGTGAGAAGAGCTCTAGAGGGGTGGAAAAAGCAAGCACCTTCATCTGCGCAGCAATACTCTTACCTTAGCTGTTTTTTAATGAAAAAGCAAGCACCTTCATCTGCGCAGCAATGCTCTTACCTTAGCTGTTTTTTAACGAAGCAGATCACATCTCTGAAGGAAAGTAATCAGCTGTTGGCATGCAAAGCTCTGTGTGTCAGGTCTGGAATTGACCTGATTGCATCTAGTACTGCTTTGTAGGACAATTTTAGTTGTTGGATCAAAAAAAACCCCTCAAGAGATAGTTCCAAGGCAGAAGGACTTAAAAAGGAGCAGCTCGCTGAAGCCCAAAGAGCATGTCAAATGTACCAGACTGCTGCTTGAGTGGGCTTTTTCCAAGACTCTTGAGAGGTGGAGTGTTATTTAAGTATTTGTTTAGAAGAATGTGTAGTCCACTCATCCAGGAGAGATTCCCATTCCCTTTTACAGTGTTGCTATCCTTCTTGTTTGCTTTAGTTAAGCTCATAAATTGACAATGAAAGTCTACAGAGAAATTAATGGCTGAGGGGAGAATTAGAAATCAATGTTCAGCATGATCCTGCAATTTAAAAAAAAAAAAGATTTGTAGCATCTTATGATTAGGTAGACTTCAACAGGAATCGCTAATCTTCCTGTTGGTGTGCAGAAAGGGACAATATTGAAGCATGGATGGGTGAGGATGCATGTAAACGTAAGCAAAACTTGCATAAAAAATAGTCCTTTAACTATGTTCTAGTAGTTTCCGTGGTGTGGGTTGTAGATGACACTTGCTTAATTCTTTTGCTTTTTTTAGAAACCTCTTAGGGAGAGGACTAGGAATACAATTAAAAGCAAGAACATGATTTTTAGAGTCAAAGTATTTTTGTCATTTATTCACTCTTCAGTGTGACCAATCTATTTTGCAGTCATCATCTTGCTGTATGTATGTATGTATGCATGACAAGTGGAACCTTTCATCTCTCGGTAACTGTTGTAGCTCCATGCTGAAAGTGCCTGAGAGTTATCGGAGCCTAGATGGACTCTGTGAGTGTAGAGGCATCTTGGCTGTTGCAGCTAGGGATGCTGACAGATGCCAACCGAAGGGTCAACATACGTGGGGAGAAAATTGCACTCCTACCTTAAATTCATATTCTTGGATTGTATTAGGGCAGGATTTGGAGTAATGCAGCAAAGCTTGAGCTGAGCTTGGTCTGGGCGCAGTGACTACAACTCCCTGTGTGCCTTCTGTGAGGCTCAAACTCCCTTTGAATCCTCATCAGGGATGAGGGCTGACGAGTCTCAGTCTAGACAACCATGCCACATCAGCTTTAGAGTTGCGTTTTGATGCCTGAGAGACAGGGGCATCTGTAAGGGTTAACTCAAGCTGTAAAGCACTGCCTAATTTTTACAGATGGTGTGAGTGCAAGAGCGAACCTCAGACTGGCTTGGCAGTGCACAGAGATAACTTTACATAATTCCCTGCAGATGTTGCTGCAGAATGGTTTTAATAATGAATTGTGAAGTCAAGCTCAACTCCAGTATAAAGGGAGAACTCAAAATAAATGCAATCTTTTGTTCTGTGTTTCAAAAGCAAGTTTTCTAACAACGTTTCTGTGATGCTCTGGGTTGAGAAAGATGGCAGGGGAGGGGACAAGAGATAGTTTGTGCCATTATAGCCCCGACTTTCTGTGTACACAGGCCAATCTGGCTGATTTGTCTGCAAACCATGAACCCAGGGGTGGGTGGGAAAGGGTGGTGGGACCAAATGGCAGCTGCCGTAATGCTTCTAATGAGGGGATGGTGCAGAGCAAGTACTTCATGATCAGCTGGGCAGAGTTCTGCAGTTCGTGGCTGTCATGCACAGTCTGCATTGTGGAACTTGACTGCACTTCAGCCATTTTCAGCTAGGAGTCTGACAATTCTTGCACTATGCTGTAATTTCCTTTCTGTAGGGTTATGGCTTAGATGTGCCACCATAATTCAGATTTTTGCCTCATAAGGAGTGAGCTGCCTCTGCAATGTCTGCTCAGCCACTCTTAGACCTTGCACGTCTTGCTTGTGAGCATCCGTTTTTGACTTCTCTGCTGCCAGGGTTGCTGCTGCAAGTTTCTCAGGCTTCTCAGTTGTTCAGTCTGTTTAAGTAAATCAATTTTTTCTGTGGACATGCTATTCCAATGAGCTGCATTAAAGCCTTTCTTTTGTCCTTCTGTGAAGCAAGCTTGAAATGGGAGAAGAGAATTTCAGAGCAGAGGCTGGTTTTCTCTGAACCTGGACAGTTGCTGCTGATTTTTCAGTAGTTGCGGAGGTTTCTTGTTTATACTTTACCGTTACACATAGTTTATAACGGAAATCTTTAGCAAGAAATTATAACTTCCACGAGTTCTGTGGCAATTAAGAGCTTTCATCTTAGTGATGGCTTGAAGAATCAAAGCAGCTCAAGACCTCACTTAGACTGTTGCATGCTCTGTCTGCACGTTGCAATGGATTTGGTTGAGTAACTTGACCATAAGCTACCTCAAATGTGACTTGACCTTCAACCGGTATGTGGGAGCCTGTTCGTAAGATCAGTGGAGTCGTGAGGTCCCCCTGCCCAGGCCTTTCAGGGGCTGGGAATGGCAGTAGGGAGGCGCAGTGGTATGGGGGAGATGTGTACGCATGCCCAGGTGTGGGGGTGAGGGGTTGTCTTTTAGCAGGGAGCCCTGTTTAGATGGATGGAGGCTCAGCTACCCTATGCCCCAAACACAAGACCTTAAACTCAAGTCCGAGGCCACGATGCAGCTCAGTGAGCCAAACCAGAGGAGCTGTATTGCGAAATGGGCTAGCACTGGGTCAGCGTCAAGGCTGTGCAATCCAGCCCTCCAAAGACGGTTTTACCATGGTTTGAATTTGGCTCAAGCAGACATTTTAAGTGTAGGCAAGTCCTTTTTGTGCAATTGTGTTTAATTTCTTTCTGAGGAAGAGTTTACATAAATTATTCCAATCTAATTGATATCAGCTGAAAGCCAGCTTCTGACATTTTGTGCCTAATTGTAAGTGCATGTTAAACTGTGTTCGCTACCCATGTTGATACGTTACTAGTAAAATAAGGAACAACCATGAAGATGTGTTTTTGAAACGGTCTGGCAGATCCTGCGTGTTCGCTGCTGTGGGCTTCGTGGCAGGAGAATCCACCTCCTGCTGAGGAGGAATAACTAAATTTAAACTTTCCAGCCATGAGCCTTGTGAAGCAAAGTTTCCAAACCTCTGCTGGGCCAGAAAATGGAAAGCCATGTCTGAGTTTTGAGAGTAAATAAATAGAGCTACCTAGCAGCTGTGTGGTACGAGTGAGGGGTTTGTTGCTTGGGGCACATTGTTTGCCTGCTGCAGGCCCCAGGGGGGAAAACGAGGGTTTGTAACTACTGTCCTCTGGTAAAATCGTCCGTGACAGGATTTGGAACAGACTTGGGTGACTTTTAGCATCAACACTTGAGCATTGTTTCAGTTGGTTTCTTTTTTTTTTTTTCTTTTTTCCCCCCCTTTTTCTAAGAAAGCTGCATGTTGCATGGCAGCAGAGCCCAGCAAAGCCTCCCTTCCCCTTGCCAGGCCCAGGGCTGCGGCCTCCCGGCTGTGGGAGGGCTGGGTGGCCATCACACAAGTCTGGACTTTGCCCCACCATAAATTAACTATTTTTTGTGTCCCAAAACTACAAACCAAGCTGGCTCATCCCTGCCTTTGCTCATCGCAGGTGGGCTTGGGAGTCTCCTGTGAAATTTGTTGGTTTTATAACAGCCATTAAAGTCTGTAAACTGTTTTGAGGCGCATGTACAGAAATAACTATTTTTTTCAACTCCCTTTGGGGAGGCTGAAAGACTGGTGTTGAACAATAGTTTGCATTGTCCTGAGAAAGCAACTTGCATTTTTGGAGGAGATTGGGAGATTGTAGAAAACAACAGAAATGGTTTACCTGCTTGGCTTTTTATTGTCCTGTATCTCAACCCTGACCTTACCTGAATGGAGCAGAATCTAAGTTGTGTTCGTATCAGAGAGCAGCAAACTCTTGGGTGAGTGAGTCTAAATCAAAACCAGTGCAGGATTCAATAAATCAATGTAGCCAAGCAAGAAAAGGGACAAGTATAGTTATGGTGGGGATGCATTTAGCCTAAAGATGGCTCGCCTATAATTTTATTCATCCATCCATGGATGTGACCTAAAGGTTATGTCTGTATAGTTGGTGAATACTTAACATTTTTGTAGATAGTGGTAGAAACTTGGATGTTCAGGTGGGAAGGCAAATGACTGGTACTTATGGCCTGAAGTCCCATTTCATTTAGCTTCTCTCTCTTATTTCTGTTCTGTGCAGTACTTTCCAGCTTTCCAGGGCATTGAATTCAGGTCATGTTTGTTAAACACTGGCTGTGGTGAGAAGTGCTCTAGAAGCACTTCTTATTTTGTATCCTGTTCTGAAATCTATGCCCTTCTACTAAAGTCTTTCCTATTTCCATCTTTTGACTTCTGTGATACCTCATATTAGGATTTGGGCAACGTTTGTGCTATTTCCCATATGTTCACATACACATATATACATATACAAAGTGTTCTGATACTGTAGATGTACATGTTGCAAGACTTGCTTTGAGAAACTGAATTGGAGAACTCAAATCAGAGTTGTCATGGATAGACTTCAGGTTTCTTAAAATAAACTGATGTTTACTCCATTGCAACCTTTTTTACATGAGGCCTGCCTGCGCACTCGTTTACCGCTGTGAGAGTATCTGATAGAAATGGTGTAATAGGACTAAACCCCTTCTTCTAGGAGGCTGCAGAATAACTCAAACCTGCACCAAAGCTGCTGACTCTGTGCCACCTTCTCAGTAGCATCTTGCTATTCTTGTTCCTCTTAATGTTGACTGAGCAACTTCTTTTGCTTCTTTTTGTAGGTTGGTGGTTTGTGAGCACAGCAGAGGAGCAGGGCTGGGTCCCTGCTACGTACCTGGAATCCCAAAATGGAACCAGAGATGACTCTGACATCAACACATCCAAACTTGGGGAAGGTATGGAAAGCTTTTTGTTATCAAGGGGAAACTGGTATTCACTTGCTTCATGTTTTTCCCGCCATAGGAAACCTTTGAAAACTCTTGCTGCCACTTGTGGCTGTTAATCCAGTGCAGTAACCTCTTCTCCCATCTTGTATCAGTAAACTGTTGCAGAAGAAATTGGAGTGAAGTACCATGCCTGTACTCCCTTTGTGACCAGCTTGGGCTGTGACAAAAGGTTCAAAAGCTGAAATGATGCTCATTTTAATACCCTTAAAAAGCATACAAACAGCCTATGTGCAAGTCCAAGCAGTAAATTCTGGTAGTCCAAGTTCTGGTCTTGGACTCTCATGTCCATGGAAGGAGAGAACTTGCATGGCTTGTTTGTAGACATTATATGAGTGAGAGCTTTTAACTGGAAGAAGATGCTTGTTAGAGCTACAGGCCGTTAAAAGGAGTGAGATTTAATTTTAATGGTTGTTTCTCATTACAATTTGCTTCTCATTACAATTTTTTTTAATTAATCCTTGAAACTAGTTTCACTGCTGTTTGCTGTGGTCTATGATTGTGTCGAAAGGTAATTTTATTTGGTGTGGTCTCATTCTATTAAAACTGAGATGCCATTTGTCATGTATATGTATTTAGCTGCGCTGTTTTATGGCTGAAGATGTTTAATTCAGGTTCCAGAAGTGGAATAGTACAACCTCACATGTTCCTCTGTTCCATTATGAAAGACTAACCACATCTTAATGGACTTCTCATGTAGCAACTGTGTACAAAGGACACTTTTATTATTATTTGCTCCATTCTAATGAATCTCTTGCTAAATTTCTAGGTGCTCTTGATGTGACACTTATGTAAAACGTATGTGGAAACTCAGCTGACCTTTCCTTAGCACAGGCAGGAGGCTTAGAGATGTGTTGGGGTGACCATCTGCCCATTAAGATAGAACACAGGCAAAACATAACTTTGTGCTGGGCTCCAAGGGTGACATCTGTGGCTTATTGAAATCTTTGGCTCTGTAACTCATTTTTCCCTGCTTAGAGCTACCCATATCCCAGGTCACTTAGGGTTTAGAGACAGACTGGTTGTAGACTAGTAGGCCAGGAACCAGTCTGGTATGATGCAACATCTTAGCAGATGCAAAAGCAGTTAGTAAAGTTTCCCTGTTAGTAAAGAACAAAAACTTACTGCTCTTTTCTGAAAGAGTTGAAGAATGCCTTGTTTGCTGGTCTGTAGCTTCCTCCCTTTTCCCGTCTCTTAAAATATGATGCATGCTTGACAGCCTTATTGCTTAAACTGCTTTCATTTCAAGCTCTCCTCCGCCTTTCATGTTGCCCTCGGGAGTGTACTCTGCACAGGGCTGTTGCCACACAGCAGTCTTTCCTAGGTAATGGAAAATCCATCAAATGTTCCTTATCTTTTTCCTCTCGGTCCCCTTTAATCCATTACACTGCTCTCCTCAGCTGTGGTCAGCAGTTGTGCTCCCTGCCTTACTCCAAATCCAGATACACTGAAACCTGAGACTGTTCTTCCCTTTCTGTTCAGTTCCATCTCAGTGACAAATCTAATTGCATTACCTCTGCAGCTGCTTTGATGTGCCCCGGCTTTTGCTTGCTTTTCAGTAACTTTGTTTTATGTTATTAACCACATAAGCTGAGGCTTCTTTTGTTCTTTGTTTTTTTCCCCCCTCCAGTTCTTCTTTACTTGGGCTATTCTTCTCCTAATAGTTATTCTATAAGAAAGGAAAGGAGAACTCGGATATGCTCTCTTAAAGAAAAGTGTATAAAAGTGAACACACTTACACAGCAAACTTGCCAACTCTCTCTCAGTAGGCAGGAGAAAGGGGTTCCAATATAACTGAGGAGGAAGGCACTTTATGTGGATTAAGTGCCCTAGCCCCTGGATTTAGAATTCATACAAGTTTCAGAGTGACTCCTGGAGATGTTGACTCCCCGCAACTGTGCAATCTGTGCTCTGCCTACTTTGAAAGGATAGAAACAGTAATGCAGGGAGCTTGCTGTGTCAGCCTCTTGGCCCTCTCCATTTGCAGTGGGCCTGGAACAAGTCCACAAGCCAGGCAGATCCAGAGGTCTGCTCTGCTGTGGCAGGCCCTTGTAAAGATAAGGAGGTGCTGAATGCAACTTACTAATAATGCTGCCTCTACATAGCAGTAATATTTCCATGTGTCTTTGTTTAAATAGTCTGTTCCCTGAGAAAGACAAAAGTGTTTCCTCCCTGCATCTGAACCTGCACAACATCTTTTGTCAGGATGAGGGTAGGCAGTCGACTGCTACCTGGGTCTGTGTTTAGACCAACACCATCTCAGAAGGCTTGGAAAACATTCAGAAAGCAGTCTTAATAAACATTTGCAGCCATAGGAGCTGTTAAAGTAAACATCTTAAAATGGTTTCTGGAAAGGTTTAGACACTTGTTGATAAATAACCTTTCTGGTGACTAACTCTGGTATGACCAACCAAGTCCAAGTCTGGAATCAAATGGCAAAATTCAGTATTGTTGAGGAGAAAAAAAACCTGACTCTTACAAAAGCATCATTGTGATATAAAAGGGCTATCACAGGGGACAGTCATATGTTGTGAGGAGGACACGGTGTGGTGGATCTGCGTGACCCGCTGTGTTCAGGGGGTGCTCCTGGATGGCTGAATCTTCCAAACTCCCGGTGCGAGCAAGATGCTGTGGATGACTGCTCTGTGTTGACACCTGAAGCAAATTTCTACCCCTTCCATACCCCTCCTGCCTGCAAGCCTTTAAGTTCAACATCTTTCATTTCTTCCCTTCTTGTATAGAAACCTCCTAATGTAAGCAGCCTTACTGTGAATTTAGCTTTAGCTTCTCTCTCTGCTGTAATCTGTATGTCTAGTGAGGTGTCCTGTGTTGCCTCTTGTGTAGCGTGTGTGGAAGGTCCTGTTGATTTGGAGAAAACCACCAGGTTAAACAAATTGGTAGGAAAAACACTACCAGTAAGGAGTGAAGACAGCTCATCTTCTGTGCCACCATGGGCTTCCAAGAGGATCACTGATTTCTGTTAGCCAAAACCACAGCGATCTATAAACTTGAAATCCAGCTCCTCTGAAAACTTGTGTTTCTTCTTTGACCCACATGGGATCAAAGGGGAAGTACAGAATACCACAGTCTGTTCAACACCACTGACCACACTTCCGTTTAGGGTGACTAGGGAAGGTTTAGGCCTTACAGGAAAGGAGAAATTGAGGAGAGTGAGCTGGGTGCAGAAGTCTGGTCTAAGCCCCTGACAGATATGAAGGGCAAAAAGGCAAAAGCCACTTTTTGGGGAAGTCATTAATTTTTTACTTGTTCAGCTAATCATTCCCTAATCAAATAATTTTCCTGTGCCCGATTGTCTACAGAATATAGTTCTAGAAGACAATGGTGTCTGCTTTCATGAGTATAAGGGTATATTCTCCAAATGCGTGCACATAAGCAGAATTGAGTGATTATTAATGATGTGATATCAGAGTTTATGAACAGCTTCCCAGCATCACTAGCAGAACAGTTGTGTTTGCACCCTAGCAATAGCTGAAGTGTAATATTTTGCATTGCTTTGTGGCAGCACCAAGCACCCTTGCAGTGGTTGTCAAACTAGCGTGGAAGCCCTTGAATGGAAAAAGGGAAGTGTTTGTGTTTCTGTACCAGTCCAATGGTTCCTGTGTCATTCACACCTTCACAAGCAGAAGAAGGAACTGAGTACAGTTCTACGTATGTGATTCAGAAAACAAGTGGTGTCCTCTGTGCACAGCTGCTCTCAAAATGTCATTTCCATAGGTGTCTTGTCGTTGTTTATATTTTAAGCATAAATTATTGTTTTCAGTGTGTAACTAATTCTCAGTTCTGGCTTGTTAGCTTCTTGAGCCTGCTCAGTAGTTGCACGGTGAGATTTTTCCTTATATTTGTAATTGGTATATTAAAAGTTTGGATTATGAGAATTACCTGTGGCAGTGATTGTGAGTCACATGTTGCAAGCAAGGAGACGTCAGACGCTTTTCGCTTGGGTTCCATTCCTGAGTGCTGCTGTTACAAGTGAACTCACATACGAGAAGCTGCCTTTTTTTTTTCTGGATTTTGTTTATAGTGTGATAATTTGCTTAGAGAGGGTTAAAGCCCTGTTGGGTTTGATGTCGTAGACTGAATCCTCCAAAGATCATGCAGCCTAACTAGGAGACGCAACAGCAATGATGTTGGTAAGTTGGTAAGTCCTGCAACTGCAGCCTCCTTGGACAAGTTGTCTTCAGTTGTGCAGCTTCTTTTGGGGTGTGTGTATGTTTCTGTTGTTGGTTTTTTTTTTTGGGGGGGGGGTGGGGGGGTGTTTTGTTTGTTTTTGTTGGTTTTTTTTTTTAAGGAAAGCCAATAGCAAGGGTAGCAATTTGTGACAGTTCTAGGTGGTTCACATTGCTCAGGCTCAAGAAGCTAACTTGTTCCACTGTACTATATAAACTAAAACAAAATGTCTGCATCCCACCTAACCCATTCCTGCTAACAAGACCAGTGCTTGTAAATGCCATGTTTTGTTTTTATTCCTCACCCTCCCGTCATTTTTTTCTTTTTTTTTTTTTGTTTTGTTTCCATCCATGTTCCAAACTAGTTTCTAAGCGACGCAAGGCTCACCTGAGACGCCTGGACCGGCGATGGACGCTGGGCGGGATAGTCAACAGGCAGCAGAGTCGAGGTGAATTAATAGCTTCCTATGGCACCAGCCCCTAAGGGTGCACCAAAAGCCATGCTGCAGCTTTGGCTGTTGTGCACCAGGGTCTGCATCTTTGGTGATCTGGTAGAGAGAGGCCGAAGCTCCAGAGTTCAGATGTGGATTTCGTACATGACAGCTTGAGGGTGTCTTGGAGCCAGGGTTAGGCACCTCAAGAGCTGGAGGCTAATAACCAAGGGTAACTCTGCAGTCTGACTCCTTGTGCTGCTCGGGGAAGTTCACATCTGTTGTGTTTTAACTTTGGCATATTCGTACTCAGCCTTTCCTACCTCAATAAGGACAAGTTATACTTTCAGGGCTATTAAAATGAGAAGAATGCCAAAAAATCAGGATCAGAAATGTGCACACTGGAAAAGTGCTTGGTGTGGAAAGATGAGAATCATTCCAGTTTCAGTCCCCTCTCTTACTTGCAAGCAGTGCTTGGTACTAAATACAGACTTCTTTAGAACTTTTGGGAGCTTTTGGTGTCAGTCCCAAGTGTTTAAAATATCACCAGTAGTAGTTGCGGGGTTTTTTTTGTTTGGTGTTGTGGTGTGGGTTTTTTTTTTTTTTTTTGCTTTGCTGGTCTGACAGGGAGCAGCATGGCGGGCTGGGGGGGAACACCTTGTGTTCTGAAGCTGCATTTGGTTAAAGTCTGAGTAATCTTCCAAACCAAGCATTTCTCCAGTGCATGTGAATCATCTTTCCCAGAGTAAAGGTACCCCTTTCTATCCCCTTCTCCCCTTCTTGCAAGATTGTCCAGATGTGGTATTCATTGCACTTTAAAAAGGAAGGAGGTGGGGGGAAGCACCATTTGCACCTCTGTGTAACTTTCAGACAACCTTACTGAGGGGATGGAACCAGATGTAAGCACAAGAGGAGCTTCCCAGCTGAGGAAAAGGTACCTTTTCCTACTAAGGAAAGAATGCATTTTTAAAGTAGCAAATTTATTTTCTCTTGGATTTGGTGGCAGTTGTACATGCAGACTCATGTGTGTCAAGCACATGCAACTTTTCAGTGACCTTTTACCTTTGCCTCAAAGTATTATTGAGGAAACCAAAATAACAAGAGGGGTGTTCTTCCTACCATAGCTTGACCCTACAGCAACTGGAACTACCCTCAGAAGACAAGGTCTTGCTTCTCAGCCACGAAATATACCCTGAAGGCACCAAAAAAATAAAAACCTGTAAGCACACACGCTGGCTTGTGAAAAAGAGTTTGTGCTTATTTCTGTACTCCAAGAGTTTGGGAGCTACTTATTTTGCCTTGTCAAACTCTGCCAGATACTTTATGGCAATTTAACTGGGAGAATTTCTGGGAATCAGTTTTCTAAAAAATTTGTTTACTCGTTTAAACAAATATATCCTTTCATATTCATGCAATATTGCAAACAAAGCTCCATAAAATATTAAGGCTGCATGATCATTCACTTATAGTCAACTGGTAAGACTCAAGGACCTAGGCTGCATTCCCAGGTCTTCCCTCTTGCACTCTTATGCCCACCATCTGTGTGCATCTTCTCCAGAGCTGCCCTCTGGCCAATGTCACAGCGTCTTCCCTGGCAGTCTTCCCCACCACAGGCTCCCCTAGTCTCTTCTATTCCTGCCTTTTTCTTGCTCCTTAACAGTTTCTTCCCTATTAGGCCCAAGCAATGCTGGGGTTTTGAGTGTGTTGGGGAGTATGTGCTTTATCTCAAACTAAATCTCAGCACTTGAACTTGGCACAAACGGCAGCATCTCAAGGTTTGGGGCACCCTCCATGGCTGAGATGCTTCTATAAGCGCTCTCCAGTGCATTTCAGCCACAGCTTGCCAGGCTGGCTAAAAATAAGCTGTTTAATGTCATCTGAAATAGTAGGTTAGGGAGCTCTTACAGGAGCAGGCTGATTGGAAGTAAAGAAAGTGATTTGAGTACTTGGGGGGCAGGTTGGAGACAGTGGCTTCATCATCTGGCATAACTGCAGCCTGTACAGACATCTACCCCTTCCAAACTGCAGTTGTTGAAAGTATGAGTCTCTCTGGCTGTCCAGCCCGCTGCTCTCTAACAGATCACAGTTTATGTGAGGTCAGGAGAGATTCTTTCTCCCTTCCTTCCCTCCCATCCCAGCCCAAAAGACTTCTAACAAGGCCAAATTTGGGTGGGTTTGCACAGAAATGACAGAATGCATGAAGTGTACACACGCACCCCCCGCCAACCTTCAAGTTCCTGCTCCAAAGCACAGAAGAACTAGAGCTGCTCAAAGAGGAGGTTGCCAGAGTTGTTCAACACAGGCAAAACAGCTTCCCCTCCCCCACTTGGCCTCTTTCTTGGAAATAAATTCAATTAAACATTTTGGCTGAAGTTCTTCCCACCCAGCGACATTCTGCTTGAGATAGTCGGTGCTGTTGGAAGGGTTAGCTCCGAGAGTTCACTGGAGTTTAAAAGCAAGCTGTAAAGGATGCTTCCCTTTGTATTTATGCTTGGGTACCACTAATAAGCATTTTTACTGACTAGGTCTGTGATAGAACCACTTAAAAGCCAGAACTGAAGGAATTAAGCATTGTTTCTGAAGGCCAGGATTTTCTAAGTGACTCGAATGTTAAAAACACTGGAAAAGCCTGAGTGAAGAAGGCAAGGGTTTGCTTCCCTGTTACAGACTGCCTAATGGGGGAGAATTATCAGGGGTAACATATGGCTTGCTTATTTCTACCCTTTCCAAAGCCATTTGAAGAGGCTAAGCATCCCTGGACTTCAGATATTTGGGAGCAATATTACCAGATCTGTGAATAAGAAACATGAAAGACAAATTATTGAATATCATGGTAGTGCTCCTTCTTTAAAGCTGAAAAAAAAATCTGCAAAGAGAACAGCTGTAGTCTGTTTTTACAAAGAGAAACAGATGACATTTGTTGCTGAACTTTTCTCTTTAAAATGGTCCATGGTGTGCCCAGATCTAAGAGATTACACTAGTTTGTTTCTTATGTATCTTCAGAGCTTGATGGGGGGGGTGGTTTGGGGTTTTTTTGGGTTGGGTTTTTTTTTTTTAGACTGTTAAATGTTTTTAAATGTGGTACATTTTCTAAACTTTTGTCTGTACTTTACAGAACACCAGTAATACAAATAAGGATTGTGAGGAGAAGCCTGAACATTTGTAGTTTTCCTCAGTCCTGACACTTGTTAGACCTGCAAGCTGCAGAGTTTGTGTTCTCTTGTACTGGGTGAAATGCTAATTCTACACATGCATTTATTTGGAACTTCCCCTGGAAGAGGACTTGGGATTGTTCACAGGCTGATTTCATGAGAAGTCATTTGTGCTATTACAGTTTGATTGGGAAAAGTGGGGGTTTACATGCCTGTTTTATATGCCAGATAGTTGACAAAAGTTATTGCTGCTTTGGTTTTGTGCCCAACACTTTCAACTGGAGCTGTTACAATGCAGGAAAGTACTTTAAAATTATTCATATCAACAATATAGTGACATATGGGCTGAATTTCTGCCAAATGAACCTATTATTTCAGAGTAGCTGCTAGCACAAGAAATAAGCTATTCGATGAAAGAGTTAAAGTTAGAACTTGGAAACTGTAGGTCTTCCTACTGCTTGCCTGACTTACAGAGAGAGGGAGCTTGATGGGAAGAGATGGATGGGGTATAGAGGGAAGGCAGCTGTGTAACCCAGTGGTCTCGATACTTGAACCCCATCTCCTAGCCTGGGTGGGTTATTCTGCAGCCAGTTTTCTAGCTGTGGAAAGAGCCCTCGATCAGTACTGGTAATTCAGCCTGGCTGGTGTGCACTCTTACCCTTTCCAGCACCCCACCAGAGCCGCTTTGCCCTCTTGGGCAGCCCCTTCATTGCCCACAGGACTTCTCCCTTTGTTCTCACTCTCTTTCCCTGCTTGTCCTTGATGCTGGTGAAATGTTTGTCACTCACAGCACAAGGCTGCTTTGCCGTGCTAAATCAAACCAGCACAGAGCAGCTTCAGACTTAGTTTATTCTTTCTTTTCTTTTTTTTTTTTTTTTTTTTTTCCCCTCCTCTGTGCTCCAAGGAAAGTAGTAAATGTTTATTGCCCCTTGCTGGTTGAAGAAAGAGCATGTGCAGTACAGAACTGTTTGGAAGAAATGTCATTATTGTTCTTTTCTATCTGTTGGCATGAGGTTTTCTGTTATTTAAAAAAAAAGGTGGGGAGAGGGACAAAGGCTGAAGAGCTCCTGTCTGCAGATGAACACATTTGATAACTGTGGACAGTTATTTTCTTTGCTGAATATTTAGACAAGTAAAACAAAGTCCATGTTGAATTAATGCATCGCTTTCTGGAACAGCGAGAGTTTTTCCAGAAGCAGGTCTGACAAAGGGGGGCTGGAGCGGAGGAGTGGGGGAGGGCGAGTGCAGACTGCTGACTGAGGGGAAAGTATTTTGAAAGAAAATTCTTCTGTGGTTTGGAAGATGTAGGGTTGGGGCTGTTGCATTTTTCTGAGAAATCGTTAATTGGCTAATTTCTAGCCCAATTCCCCCCTATCCCCACCCCTACCGGCATTTCAAACAAGGATGGGGTCACAGAAAGTTGGGGGCATGTACAAACACCAGTTGAGCAAAGGAAATTACTCCCTTACTTGGTTGGCTCCTGAAGTGCTGCAGATAACTTCCACACTTATTTATGGAGGCAGAAAAAAGCAAACTTATAAAATGTAGGTGAAGGAGAGGTATGTGAAACGGGGTGCTTAGAACTTGGAAGCAGAAACGTATGAGCGCTGGCCATTTGCCTGGGAGAGATGAGACTGATTATGCAGGCCTGGAAACGTGCATGGTATTTTAGCTGCTTAAAGGCAAGGTTCCTGTCCCAAATAGTTTACAGCCTAAACAAAGAGAATGAGATCTGCGCATCAAAGGAGCCTGGGCAAGTGGCAATTTGGCATGCATCTTATTACGACCAAAAGGTTTTTCACAGTGGAAAGTGATATTTATTTGGTATTTTTAAAAGCTTTTAGAGAAGGACTAAAACTAAGCTTGTTTGGCAAGGCAGGAAGTCAGAGTAGGTAAGGCTTATTTTAGGAAGGATTTGAGAGTTTCAGGTTATTTGATACCACATAGGAGGCAGCCTGCTCAGGTTGATGAGGCATCATAAGAAAGGCATGGGGCTGAGTGGGAAAAGATGAAAGGATTTGGAGGAGTGGGAAATCCAAAGGGAGCAGAACATGTGAGATTGTGTAGGAGGGTATTAAAGCAAGGCAGAGCACACAGGCTTGAAAATTCAAGATGGGACAACTGAAGTCTGGCTGAAGTACCAGAGTGCTGCTGTGCCAAGAGCCTTGGGCAAGAGCAGTGTGCTGAAAGGCTGGGAAGGGAGCAAAGGAGGCAGGAGGTGGCTGTAGTGGCTGTGCACAAGAGGTTGAAGGGCTATAGCGGTGAGGAGCAGCAGTGATAGAGGATTTTGAAGATGTTGGGGAAAGGAACCGTTACCTTGGTGATAGACTAGGAGGAATCTGAAATAACCAGTGCCAAGGGAATCGGGAAGATTGAATAAGGAAGATTTGGAAAGTGCTACTGAACCTCTACATTACAACTCGAGCAGTAAAACCGTAGGTCTGCTTTCCTTGACCTGACAGTAAGTATAAATCCAGACAGCCAGAGGAGGGACCAAGTTGCCTTCTCAAGACACCTCATAACTTTAATGTGTAGTATGTGTGTGCACGAGTGCACATGTGAAATCTGAAATTCTGGTTTGACAGATGGGATTGGAGGAGCCTCACAAGCTGTCAGGTTTAGTGTCTTGCTCTATCAGACAATTAGGTACTGTTTCTTCAGGAACAGATGGAGCTTCATCTTAGCTGTTTTGAGGTTTTTCCTGTGGGAGAGGTGTCGTAGTGGGTCACCTGATATGGAAAATGCCATGCCTGGTGCCTAAAAATTCTTTGAGATTCCTCTTTTACTACTAGACAGAAATATAGCAAGTGAAACAAAAGAAAACCTATTTGGGTATATGCTGATTAAAGGGAGTGTGATGGGATGGACACATGTGCTGACTCTTTAGTTACAAGCTATAATCCTGCTCAAAAGGAAAAAACACGAAGCACTGTTGTCATGGTCTGCCATTATCCAAAAATAAATGTCATTGGCATTAAGTCCTCCTAAACTTTAACAAGGTAAATGTGGCATCCCTACTTTTTCTGTGACTAGCATGTTGTATCATAGCCATTGAACAGGCTGCATGAGATGGAAGAAATATTTCAGTCCCCACTACACTATGGCTGCAAAGGTGACCTTTTACTACTTGATGAGCATTGCCAAGGTGCCTACAAGTCATCTTGCTCTGCTGTAAATTGTATGACGGTTTAAGCTATATTATTAATCCTATTTATGCAAAAAGTTGCACTTTATTAAGTTGCATCTTAAAATAGGTGAGAAAAGATGTGTGGGCACTCTTAAATTATCCTAGCCTGGTTTTAGATCAAGTTTCCTAGGAGTGTCTTGACTCTGCTTCCAGCAGTCTCAGAAATAGGCCTTTTTCCTCAAAATTAAGTGAAGCTGCATTGAAACTGGCCTGGCTTAGTACAGAGAGAAGTTTTACACAGAGTTTGTGGTGCCACCACTGAAAGAACCAGTATCACCTTCCCCAGCATCTTCCCTTCTCCTGTATGCTCATGTAGATCTGCTATGAACCAAACCCAGCTTAGGGTCATACTAACCTTTCCTTGATCAGGTTGGCTTCAAGTCCATCTCGCAGCAGAGTCATGAACTTTGTGTGCAAGGAGAGGTGGCAGGTGCGAGGCAGGATGAAGGAAGGAGAAGGGAACAGTCTCAGCTGCTGCAGCACTAGGCATGCATTCATAAACTGTGTTCTTAAAGCAGCTTTTTAGCTTTAAAGCTATTGCTATTTATGTTTGTGTTTTATTTTTGCTCTTGGCAGAGCACTGTTACATTGCTGGAGGGGATGCAAAATGCTTGTGTTGATGATTTGGCATTTTTTTTTCTTCTAACAGCCATGGAAGGGCATTAGATGTCTGTGACTTGTGAAGGAGTGACCCATAACTCTCAAATACCACCAGCTTCCTTGTACCAGGTCTGCTGAAAATAGCATGGTTGCGTACATCTGTACAAACCACATACTATAAATAGCTGTAATGCAGGGCATTGTACAGCTCAAATGCTTTGTCCTGTATATATGCGCACCTCTCAGCTGGACTGCAGCAACCTCTGCTATGCTTGCTGGGGGGACATCTCAGTTGCTAGAAAAAGCCCTCTCTGTAGTATTGTGGGCTGTTACAAGGACGTGGGAACTGTCCTCTGCTGTCCACACTGTTTTCCCAGCGATCCACCAGGATCTGTCTCTGTATTTTGGCCCCAAGCCTCTACTGTCTTTCTTCAGGAGACTTTAGGTAGAACCAGAGTTAGAGAGAAGCCTGCCTTTCTTTGGGGAGGAGGAAGATTGATAGGGAAGTGAGGTTTTGGAATAACTAGTGGACTGAGCACTGGGCTGCCAGGGTGTCTGGGAGGGGTGGGCAGAGCACAGCTACAAGGGGGTGGTATGAGTTGGGTAGTCCAAAGAGTACAGAAATTATTGTTGTGCATGTTTTAAATAGTGTCTGTGTCCAAATCCTTTCCTTCCAAGGTAAGTGGGTTGCAGTTGGATAACGCATGATGTGACAGACTTGATTTGTAGCTCTTTGCCAAACAGGCTTTGCTTCTTCGTGCATGCCTTGTTCAGATTTACTAGTGCAGCTGAATTTCCAGTAGAGGTACCTCTTTCAGTTCAGCTGGGGAAGGTATCTTTCACCTGCAAATTAGAAGTAAAGAAATATAAGTGAAGTTGGCTGACTGAGCTAATAACAGATCTCTGGGTGTCATACATTAAGAACAGAGGTGCCTTTATGCCATTTTCAGCAGATCTTGAAGGGGAGTTGGACTCTCATCCCATTATTTCCAGAGTGCAGCCTTTTAGCTGATGTATGTGCTTTGTAGCGTGTAGTAAAGTTTATTCTGCCCACTTGACCTCAACAGTGAAGTTGATGTAATGGAAGCTGCAGCTGGGGAATACAAATTATACTTTTGTTTGCATTTTTTTGCCGGTAATTGCTAAGTCAAAACTGAATCAAAATTAAACACTTTCGTGTTCTCTGTAGATCTGGGCATACAACTTTGGTAGGTCTGAGATGGTTCACCGACTTGTGTTTTATACCATTGCCTGTCATACTATCTGAATGAAACCAGCATGATATTTCAGATTTGTCAGTGTAACTCAGAGCAGTGTCTTTCTACTGGCTGATGCTCTGCTGATTCTCTCATGAAACCATTCATCTGTGCTAAGTCTTTCCAGTAACTTTATGTATCATTCATGAAGTGTCAAATATCTTCTCTTAAAGACTTTTGAATAGTAATCTGATATGTTGAATGCTACATCAGTCCTCTTAAGTGACACATCCACTGAAAGCTCCACTGCTCACTTCAGCAAATCTTGGTTTATACAAAACATCCACTGGCTAGAGATAGTCTTTGAGAAGCAAAACAGAATGACACTTTGGTTGCAAGGGGGCTCATATCTCCAGAAAATTGTTTAAGTTACAAACCTCATGTATGTTTGTGGTATCCCCTGCACCACTGAAAGAAACCAAATGTGTGTAATCTTGGAAATGGCTGTAATTTTTTGCTGTGAAAGCACTTTGCAAGGGGAAATTGTAATGGTGGCTTCCTGTTTCTGATCTGTAGGCTTAAAAATAGAACTGCTAAACAAAAACATTGTAGGACCCTCTTTTCTAAGTTAATTTCTAACACTGGTTTTGTTGTCTTGCTTCGTGGAAGAACTTTTTTTTCTCTCTTCCCTTCCAACTTTCATTCAGTCTTTTTCCCATCCCTCTGTGTAGGGAGGAATCACCTGAAGGCTCTTCTCTCAAGGAGCAGTAGTCTTGAGTTGAAAGCCGCAAGACTGAAGATATAAGCAACAGAGGTGCTCATGGACAGGCTAAGGCAGTGGCAGCTTAGAAAAGCCCGCCAGTCTCACCTGTGCATCCCAGTGTCACAGTACTTGGATGGGGCTCCATCCTCCTTAGCAACTCTGTTTTAGTTTCTAGAGCTGGCCAGTGTCTCTGGTCATTCAGAGCCACTGGTAGGCAGTATCGAGTGTGGTGTGTGCAAGGCAGCAAGGTGAGAGCAGCAACACGCAAAGCAGTAATCTCAATACTGAGGACAGAGTGCTGCTCAAGGGCAGTCTCTCTCCTCAGTAAACCTGAGCAAAGGTGAAAAGCTCAGGAAAGAGGCTGCAGCGCTCTCAGCTGAGAACATGGCTTCTCCATGCAGCCAGCAGCTGCTTTTTCAATGCACCACCTCAACAGCATGGTCAGTCCTTCCTGGCCTGTTTTGGCCAGAATGAGAGGAGTTGGAGGATATCTCTGCTCTTCTGCCTTACCTTGAAACTAACTGGAAGGGAAGTCCAGGAGTCAGTGGCTGGGAGGAAGGCAGTAATGAACAGGTAGAGCAGTGATGTGTGCCCACATGCATGGCTGCAGGGCCAGAAGTTGTGTTTGCAGAAGTTGCTGGCTATTGTAGTAGCTTGCATGGACCTGTTGTTGTTTTCCCTGGCAAGCCACTCATCTATGTTTGGAATGGAAGGAGTGGGTTTCTGGGGGGGAGGAAGGGATCTAATGTTTGGAAGGTGATTGCATCCTAGTTTTCAAAGGACACTCACCCCAATCTTTGATTTCCCTTGAATGATCAGACTCAGAAACACTGTTGGGGTTGATGGGTGACCACTGTCTCAGTTCCTCACACAGGAGAAGTCCTGCTGGAGCAGGAGTTTGGAAAGCTGTGTTGAAATCCCGGAGTGAGCATCTCACTCCTGGCCTCCTACCCTGTCCTCTGCAGAAGGAGGGAGGTCGCATCCCTGAAGACTGAGACCGCTCTGCCCAGCAAGAGGAGCTGAATAGCTGGCTTTAGCTGCAGCAGGGACTGCTGTTTATGTGGAGGAAAAATGAGATAAACAGAGAAACTTCTGTTGTAGTTGTAGTGGCAAGGGTGAACTCTGATAGCCTGGGTTATAATTTGGCTTTGGTATGGGGGAGAGACAAAGCAGGGCCTTCTTCCAACACTCAGCAAACAAGCAAACACGTGGCTTAGCTCTTCGTTACTGTCCTAGAAATGTCCTTGGAAGTGTCCGAAGCAATGTGTGTCTGGACAGTGCTGCAGCTCTGCACACCTGAACTTTCCCTCAGCCCTCTCCTCTCGGGGACAAGATCTAGCTGCACAGGGATCTTCTGCAGTTCACTTTAGTGCTTGGGGCTTTGCATGCAGTGGAAACTGGGCACGTAACTCCTTCAGCAGCAGTCACTTGAAATAGAGGAAAAATTAGTCTGCTTTTACCGCGCAGAGCAGAAACCCAGCTAGGAAAACTGTCCTGTGACTTTGAAGCCAGGTTTCATTTGTCAGGCCCCATCTTGTAGTAGAGTATTTCTATGGGGAAGGTGTCATATTCTGATAGCGCTAATTACAAACTAGCTGGAATTCCTTACCCATGATAAAACGGCTAAAGCAGCCCTTCTAGGGGAGAGCAGGATAAAGTATTTTCCTCTTGGAGGCAACTGTTTTGACGGGTTTTACCCCATCAGAATTAGGAGGATGCAAATGCAACCCATGGAGGGAAGTTGACTTCAGAGATGTAGCTTTGCTGAATTTTCTGCCATCAGATGCTCTGCCAACATTTTTTTTTTTCCCCCTTTCTGAGGTATTATTTCTTACTTTGTCTCAGTAAGGTTTTTTTTTTCTTTAAAGTTTCCATGCTTTGCCCAGCAACAAAATGCAGTTGAGCCACAAAACCAAACAGATGGTTGGGTCTGCTTCACTCTCTCCAAAAGAGTGTTTGCCTCAAGCTGCTGCAACCTTTTCATAGCTCCTTTGTTTTGCAGTGATCAGGACCTCTGGATTCACTTAATTTCCTGCCTGTTCCTGTGCACTGACAACTCTCTATTTGTTCCTGGCTGTGCCTTGTTGCAACTGCCAGTAGAAAGGGCTAGGAAGGCCAGTTGGGGTGCGCTTTATTGCTTGCTTTCCCCACCGTTGATCTAGCTGAAGAAACTCATGCTGTTACGTGCACTGTAGCTTGGGTTCAGAAGAGGGGTTTGGTAACACTTTCCGTGTCTGCTGCTGCAGAGCAAGGCTGCTTGTTCACGTTGTCAATGCCAGTTGTAATTTTAAGCTAACAGAGGAAAAGGTTGGCCTTGAGCGTGATGGAAATGCTACAGTAAATGACTCCTGGTGGGTGGAGGAAGATGCTGAGAAAGTGCCTGTTCTGCTCTGCTCATTGGCTTGCTCTCAGCAAGTCTGCTCACTTCTGCCCGGCCAGGATGGAGACGAATAGGGATGCTAAGTTTTTGGCTCAAACACCATACTTGAAATCTAGCTTGTGCTTTTGAAGTATGTGTCTTAAGTTCTGGCCCTCCTTTTCCACTGCCACCCGTGTATTTCTCTGGTGTGAGGTCTAGCCAAAGTATGTTTGCAAAACACTTCACCACGCACAAAGGCAAGATGCTGTATGGTCTCCTGTCAAATGCAAACCCCTTACATTCTTTTGTCACTTTTTAAATGCTGTTTAAAGCTCGTTGCTGTAGACCCACACTGTTCAAGAGGTGTAAGGAGAGCAGCGTGATGGGCCAGCCCCTCTGAGTTGGGGAGGATCGGTCCCTCTCAGGATGCGGGGCTCTGGTTTCAGTAACACAATGCTTCGTGCAGCCATGTGCGTGTTCAAAAGAGCCAACTGGCTGGAGCTCCCGCAGTGACGCTTGGCTGATTTGGCAGCCAGGTTGATTCTGTCAAGTTACAGTATGGGAGTTAAGTCCAGCTTCAAATCCTCTCCCTTACCAACTCGAGGAACTTGGGTGGGGGGGAGCTCTCTGGGGACTCTGTGTCATTATTGGCATGGAAACACTTTGTGATTATCAGCAGCAGAGTAGCGGCAAGGGGCTGATTATCTATCATGTCGTCAGCATAAATAATCAGTGGGCCCCTGAGCAGGGCTCCACCTTTTGTAATGGCTCCACGTAATCACTGCATAACAGTTTAAAAGCAAGCAGAACAGAAAAACAGCTGGGCTAATTCTGACCCTAACTGATGTTGCCTTTTCTCCCCTCACTAGAAGAGAAATATGTCACTATCCAGCCGTACGCCAGCCAGGGGAAGGATGAGATTGGGTTCGAAAAAGGGGTCACCGTGGAGGTCATCCAAAAGAACCTGGAAGGATGGTGGTACATAAGGTAAAGAAGCCGTGCAGCCAGATTGCTGCAGAACCTGTGACAATGAGCTTTTCTGATCATTCACTTAATGTTAGCGTTTAAATAATTCTGTAGCTGGGCAAGGAAGCCCAAATTGTTCATAATGCCTCTTGAAGAAATGTAAAGAAAAGGTTAAGATGATACAATGGTGATTGAAGTAACCCTACAGTGTCCGCAAAAGCTACGGATGATTCCAGTGGGGAAATTCCTGAACTTGTAGATTTTTTTATTATTATTATTTTCTTCCTTGAAGTTAAAAGCCCATATTGGAGTTAAGATCTGTGAAACCTAACAAGGCTTTCTGTTGTGTGTAATTTTAATGTGTTTCCAGTATAAGAGTTATTCTGCAACATATTTAAATCTATTTATAGCAATGCTGAAAGGCTGATTGTGATCTCTTGAGCTCTTTGGGGCAGGTAGTGCTATTTTCAGGGATATAAGAGATCAGTTTGCTGGCTATAGCCCTTTTCTAAACTTAATGAAGGTTTCAACTAATTTGCCTGATTTCTGCCTGTCCACTTTAGATATTCCTAATGTAGAGGGACTGGATTCCGAGGGCAGGCAAAGTTATCATTGTGTATCAAACTTCGTTATGTATTTGAAACAGCAGTCATAGAGGAGACTTGTGACTTAAGAATCCCCTTTTTAAATGCTCATGGGGAGAATATAGGTTAGATATGTCTCAGATAGTGATATATGGTGTCAGGATG
This sequence comes from Mycteria americana, assembly GCF_035582795.1. Lineage (NCBI taxonomy): Eukaryota > Metazoa > Chordata > Aves > Ciconiiformes > Ciconiidae > Mycteria > Mycteria americana. The sequence goes on from NC_134370.1 coordinate 14,896,233, forward strand.
AATACTTAATGAGAGCTTTCTCAATCTAGGTTCATGCAGCATTTAGGTTTTAGTGCTCTCTCATGATTCTGCCCCTTGTTTTGTATCTATGTGTGAATCCAGCACTGCTGTGACATCCCATTTCTCTTTAAACAAGGTGTGATACAACAGGTAGCCTGTTGTATCACATACAAAAATGAAGGTTTCTCTCTCAGGTAGTGCAAAACATCTCATCTAGTCATCTTTTTCCATTCAGACTGTAATTACAGTGATTTTTTTTTTTTTTTCCGTTTCCCTCCCCAAGCCAGAACTTGCTTTTGTTTGAATTCTACTTGATTTATCAGCTATGAATGAGGACTATGAAAATGCTGACTGAAGCAATGTTGTTGTTTTTCTTGATGTTCCTTACTTAGAAAACTGATTTTTTTTTTTTCCTTCTTCTTCTATCTAATACTCCCATAGAGGGAATAGGCTAATAAAGATAGCAGTGGAGCCAGGAAGGCACTCTAGATAGGAAGAACTCAAAAATGCCTGGGTTTGGTCAGGTCACATTTTTTTCTCCTTTAATCATTCACAGAAGTGGAATCCAAAGTTGCAGATAGAGGAATCAAGAGCACATAGGTTTTCTGAGGGGAGAAACATTGCAAGACATCTTTAGTTTATTTTGGTATTCTCCTTCTGAAATGCAGCCTTATTACTACTGTAGGTTCCCCTTTGCAATATTAACAGTTCTACCTAAGCAGAATTTCTTTTTTTGTTTTCTTCACACACTCCTTTGGGCCAACCCAAACCACACATGTTTCTGTATAGCAGAAGTGCATTCTGGTGGACAGTGACACTTGCTGCAGTGGCTTAAGTGGCTTCTTCATGGTAATCTGCTGGAAGGACAGTGGATGCCCCAGCCACCCCATGGTAGTTGGGGAATGCAGCATCCCCTTGGCTTTTTTGTAAGAGGCCCTTTGAGTTGATCAACCCCTCTTCTTGTTGAAAGGTGGGTTAGGTGCTCCCCATATGAGTGCGACAAGTGTGTTGGGTGTCAGCCATCATCCTCTGTGCTACTCTGGAGCACTATGCTGCAGTCTTGCTGGAGGATTAAACTGCTCTTATGAAACAGGGTTGGGTGTTTTTTGTTTTTCCCATGGGCAACACTTTTGGAAATGTTGATGTGGTCATCCATCCCTGCAAGCCAGTCCTTTGCAGCCTGGGTAGCTGATCTCCAACTTCTTGTGCTGTTTATTAGACTTAAACTGCTCTGAATATTGTTAGGTAGCACTCAGAAAAGGATTCCTCTTCTGCAGGAATACGCTTTTCTGAGTATTGAGTGCCTTAAAAGGAGCAACTCCGTCTCCTGCAGTGAGCGTGAGGGGAGAGGGAGCAGGAAGAGACTGCAGTTGAATCCTGCTGCCTTGTTGTCTGCTGGGCTGGGTAACAGAGACTGAACATACACATCAATGTGTAGAAATAAAAACAAATCCAGCAGCTTGCAAATGGAATCCACCTTAAAGACATTAGCTTGTTCCACCTTAAATATGTAATTTCCCCAAATTCCTGGCCATGTGCTGATCCTCATTTCCTGTCCTTTTTCTTTTTTTTTTTTTCTTTTTTCTTTTTTCTTTTCTTTTTTTTTTTTCTTTTTTTCCCCTAGTTTGCTTCCCTCTGGAGTAATTCCAGTGCTCTGGAGCTGGAAAGCAGATGTGACTCTCAGACTCAGACTCACAGAGGCACTTCTGACTTTTTTTAACATTCCTATGGTTTGAATCCATTTTTTCCTTCATGTAATATAAACAGGGAGGGTTTTGGAATCACCGAGGAACCACATCACTGCACCTAATTCTGCAACCCTCCCAATTCGATGCTGTAGAAGCTAGAGGCGATATTGGTGTGTTCCTTATTTTGTCCTGTGTGCATTATGACTTTAAAAAAAAAAATCATTGGGACTCTGGAGAAGTGAAAGAAGAGCTCTGACCTGGGATTCTTCTTATGGTTCTACTAAGTTCAGTGGATCTGTGTGCTTCCCGGTATGATCATAGCTGGCATTAGGATCCTTTATTTAGATCTTACTTTGTATCAAATACTGTCACCTGGAGATAATGTCATGGTGCCCAAGTGGATTGCAGTAAGTAGCAATATGCTAAGTAAAGCTTTTGTTATTTGCCTGCATCTTCATTTTGTGGTTCATTCTGAGCCTCAGCCCATGTGAACGAAGTGCAGTTGGGAGGTGGTAGCAGCACTGAAATGAGGAGGAATCTAGGATGGGGTTTGAAACATCTCCAGTATGTTGTGAATATAAATGAAGGAAGGATACTTGTGATTCAACTCTTAGACATGAAATGAAGATTATTACCGGTTCAGGACTTCTCTGAAGCTGATTAGCAGTTGCCTTAGTTCTTTCACCTATAAAACGGGGAGATCAAGTAGTCTTCTAAGGTGATGTTTGCAAAGGGCTTTGAGATTACCAAATTCAAGGACTAAGGTGAAAAATGTAAGCCTATTTGACTTACGTAAGTAGCTTTTATTTGCGATGTTGCCCAAATAAACTGGCAGTTGCTGGCAGCTACTGCTCAGCATTAACTTCAGGTTGAATTTGGTAACTCACAGGAAGAAATAACCAGCAACAGACTCTCTACTGGGGGTATGTTGCCCAGAGTTATTAACTGTCCAGCTATTGCTGCTACTATTCATTGGGAGAAACTACGTGAGATCAGAGGTGTCTGAAGCAGCAGGGTTATATGGGCTGATCCAAATACGTACAGTTGGCAGGAGAACTAACAAGCCAGTACAGAACCTGCCTGTGGCTGCCTTTCTAATCTTAAACATGTTAAGTCTCCCACAAACTAAGATGGATGTAAACTGTTTTTTCTTGCTGATTTTGCACAATCAAGCTCTGTTGAAAGTAACCTTTGGAACTGGAGTGCTCGGTGCATTGGCCAATGTGGCTTTCTCACAGACGAAAACCTTTACATCTGCAGATCATGTAAAGGTATAAATGTCCTTTAAAAAACTTCCGTGATGCACAGGCAGCAGAAAGTATTGGTCAGTAGCTCTGCAAAAGGGCCGTCTACTGCAAAAGGGGATGAAACAAAAAGTCTTCAGGGCTGGAAAATGGCACCGAGAGATGCCTTGCCACAACAGGGGACGTGGCACATACTGAGGCCTTTTTTTTTCTTTTCCTTTTTTGGCTTGGTTTGAGGCTTATCAGAAAAGCCTCAAAGGGGACAGGATTGAATAGATCCAAATTGCATCTTGACGTAGCATCAATGGCTGGATGCTGTGTATCTGTTGGAAGTCAAATCATTATCATTTTGCTCCTACTTGTTAGTCTCCATGCAGCAAACAAAGCTCAGAGCTGTTGGGATGCTTTCCTTTGACACCAGAATCTTTGGAAAAACTTGTCATTAAACTCTCTGAGCAGGTAGATCTCATATCTTTGCCTTCGTGTGTGACAGAAGGCAGGTATATAGGGAGAAGCAGCATCTCTAGTGTCCTGGCTGATCTAGATGGAAGGGGAGGAAAAGGCAAGATTTTTGAACAGAAAGGTCCTTGTACTTCATTGCTAGAAGTACAGCGATTGTATTTACTTTTGTACAGGAAGATTAATGAAGAAGTCTAGGGAAGCAAACCTACACTGCATTTTCCTGTTCCCCCAGTAAAGTCCCAGTGCCACTCTTGAGTGTCTGGATGTGGTGAATGAGCCCAGGGTGTGCCCTGGTGCAGAAATCTCACCGCAAACCTCAGAATCCAAGTGTTGGCATGACAAAGTTGCTCATCTGCCAGGGAATCATTTGCTGATATTCCCCCCACCTTGGCTCCTTTCTCTGCTGTCTAATGAGTCTCCATTTTCATTAAAGAGCCTTAGAGTCCTACTGTTTTAACATTTGTATTTCCTGCAGATTTCCCAAGCACCAGGATTTTAATGGTGCCTGCTTTCCCACTTACAGTTCAAGTGCCTGCTTTGGGTATCTTGAAAGATTAAAGAGAGAAGGGTTTCAGTGACTCACTCTGTAGCAAGTTAGGGTTTCATTAGGGAAAGCAGAGTTCATCCACGTGGTCCTCCCTGGAGTCAGATTGTAATCTGAAGTCCCTGCTGAGGTGTTAGGAATGGCAGGAGTTAGAAAAATCATCTTCTCAAAAGCCCAGTTGTGGAAGAATGACTTCAGTTTGAAGAGTACCATGAGAAGCTCAGGTTGGTGCTCTGGGAACACATACTGGAATCAGGTGTCTGTTCAGATTTCACAGTTTATTTCTTCAAATAGTCCCTAGCTTGTTAAGGAAAATGAGTCTCCATCAAAGCCATTTTTCTTTAGTCAAATTGTTTCTCGATCTTGCAGTGCCAGAGGAAGGTGCAGTAGTTTGAGTCCCATATTCTCCATAAGAGAAGCTGATCATACAGGACTGGGAGTTATGGGAGGAGGGGCAGTGATCATTATAATTGCAAGGAGGGAGGCTTGCACAAGGGCCTTAAACTGCAGATGTAGGGGGTCTGTACTGGGCTCTGTACACCCTTATTTGAGCCCTTTTCCATTTTGAGTTGCCACTAGGAAGTATTAAAACTACTAAAATATCTGACTAGTTTGCTTTTTTTGCTGTATGGGAAAATACTGAGTTTGCCTAGTACTGTCTAAGCATGGCATAAAACAAACTGGTGAAGCGCTTTGCCTTGTGAGTAACTGTGTTTCTTATCCAGAGAGACTCTTCCTTAGGATGATTAGTGGCTTTTAACAGCAGTCCACAGTTCAATGCTAGCTCAGCTGACTGAGATGTCTAATCAATAGGTAATAAATGAATAGAGACCACAAAAGCTTATCTGAGAACCGCAAAATTTGTTTTATGTTACATCCATCACTTCTGCCTTAGCTGTTATATTTGAAATGCGTGAGAAGGCTGCGTTTGATGTGCTGATGTTTCCTTTTGAATCTGCAGGTATCTAGGCAAAGAGGGCTGGGCCCCAGCTTCATATCTGAAGAAGGCTAAAGATGATCTTCCGTCTAGGAAAAAGAACTTAACTGGGCCAGTGGAAATCATAGGAAATATCATGGAGATCAGTAACCTGCTGAACAAGAAATCATCCACTGACAAGGAAACTCAAGCAGAAAATGAGACTGCAGAAACCCATATCACCAAGAAGGAAATCAGTTTACCCATCCTGTGCAATGACTCTAATGGCAATGCCATGATGACCCCAGACAAGCAGGCTTCCAAACTGGCCCAGGGATCCCCAGCCATAGCAAGGATAGCACCACAAAGAGCTCAAATAAGTAAGGCAGTAAAGTAGTCTGGGTTTCCACTGGCTTGCAATGAATTCTTGGTTTCTACCTTTCAGGGCTGGCATTGCCTGTCAGCTAAGGTCCCATATGTCCTGGCCTTATAGCTGAGTCCACACAAGCAGATGTTTGCATTGTCTGTAGATCTGCAGGGACTCCAGGACATAGTCCTTCATTATCAGTGATAAAATTTAACTTCGCTTTATGTAAGGGCTGGCTGGTTCTTCTTTATCTTACCTTTACTTTTTTTCTTTTTCCCAGAGAAGATTTTTTCCTTTTGAACACTCTAAAATGTGCTCCCCACCCTCAGTAATGCAGATGATGTGATGGTGTGTTAAAGTCAAGGAGACCACCTATGTCTTCTCTTGCATTTGTTCTGCTGTTTTCCTGGGGGCAAGTTGCTATAATGTTTTTACTACTTCATCTGCAAAACGCAGATGCTAACGCTAGTCTGTGCGAGGAATGGCAAGATGTTATGAAAGAGGACAGTGTGAGTGTTATTAATTTAGTGGATTATTTTTACTGCTGGGGGGAAAACTAGGTATTAGGCCAATTCTTTGCTGGCCGATCTCCAATGGAGCTGGTCAGTTTCAGCAGAAAATACAATCCACTACTTTCTGGCAGTGATTTCCTCTTAAATTTGCTGGCTTAGCTAAGATGAATAGCTAAGCTACCTTGGTATTTCTAATATACCCTCATAGTTTACTATCTTGTTTCATAGAGATGCCTTAAATATTGCAAATACTGACTTCTAATATTCTCAAACTGTGTAACAGCAGAGAGCTGCTGAAAAATGTGTTTAGCGGTACTTACAAAGTTAAATAAACTCTCCCTTTTCCCTTTCCTGCTCAGGTTCTCCGAATCTAAGAACAAGGCCGCCCCCACGAAGAGAATCCAGTCTGGTTTGTATTGGTTTATGGTATATTTTAGCAGTGGGGTAGGTGTGTGGGTGCCTTATGAGACTTTCTACAGCCATACAAGTTGTGGGGGGTATCTGAGAGACCCTTTATTTGCACGCCTGTTCATTTTATTGTTTAACTATTGAGCAGACCTCTGGACATCCTAATGTTAATTGGGGATTTCTGTCTTTCAAAATGTTGCCCCAACTAAGCAGGTATTGAACTGAAGGGAGAACATCCTAGAGCTGCTACGTTCTGTGCATGAGCGTTAAAGCCCGTTTGGCTGACCCAGAAGGTTTAAAGTTCCTCTGGGTGTCTTTAGCCCAGACTGGATCTTTTGACCTTCTCTTGTCTTTAACAACTGGGAACGTCTTCCCTCCTTCCATTGCTACCATCTTTGAGGTGGCTAAGCTTCACTCTTGTGTATGTTTAAAGTGACTTGGGGTCTTATGGAAGGATGTGTGCTACAGGAATGAGACCTCCTATGATTGTTTATCATTAAAGCTAGAATTGTGGAAGTTTGGCCAATTTGAGATTAAGACTGTCATCTTCAGACAGGAACTACTCAGTAGTCTATTTGCACAAAAGTCATGCTAATAACTTGTTTATAACTAGGCAATACATAGCGTTTAATCTTTGCTGTATCCTTTATGAGCACTATGTGACTTGTAATTTTTCTGTGTCATCTGAGATGCCTCTTAACAAACTAGATGAATAGCATATTAGCATTGTCTTCCTATTTCTCTTTGCACTATTTTCAATTAGACTTTGTTTTGGCAAGACTACTACACTTAATCCCATGCTAAAAATAACAGTGATAATATATGTGAAACCCTGAACATGTCTGCTGTTTCCAATTATCTTCATTTAATCCAAACCATCCTATTATCTGAAGGCATTTTATTATGCTGCACTTCTGCTGTATTTCAGCATTTATAGTGCAGAAACATCCAATTATAACATTGTTAGACACGGTTCCTAAGGTGCAGTGATGCATCCTCTGTAAAATGCCACATGCTGTGCGTGATGAAACATGGATTGTTAGTTACAACGAGGATTTCTTAGAAATGGAGAAGCGTGTGAATAAAGCACAGTATGCAATTTGCCTTTCTTCCATTAATGGCTTAGGATCATTTTGTGTCCTTGGCTGTCCTGTGTCTGTCTGTGGCAGGTCTGACCTATGTTCAAGAGATCCTGACATACTGCAGTTCTTGTGTTAGAATCATAAGCAATGAAGTGCAGAAGCTGTGAAGCTCCACCATTATCTAGTCGTTCTGTAGATGAGCAATGTGCTAATCTGAAAAGCTTTCGATATTGAAATTCTTGAAAGGACTCTTATCCCATTTATCACCTTAAAAATGATTGTAACAAGCTCTAAAATGTGACAGCTTAATGTAAAGGCACTCAGTGGAGTGCCTTTAGAGGAGTCTGGTATGCTGCCAGAATGCCTGTAAATAGCAGTGTCCTGCTTCTCATGGAGCCTCTATGCAATTTAAATGCAGGTTGTGTTGGGATTGAGTAGAGGTTCTGGGTCTCTGTTACAAGGAGGAACTGGAATCTTTTGATCCTATAGTGAAGTCCTTCCTTTCTTCTACCACTTTAGCTGAGCAAAGCTCTTCATAGGGGTCTATGATATTATCCTTGTTTCTTGCTACAACAGATGCCCACTAGCTCATATCACTGACTATTTCAGATTGTTTAAAAATCCAGCAGCAGATTAAGAGCAATTCATTAGGATTACATTTTAAAGTAGTATATTTGATGATAGCTAGAAGCTATTACGTGCCTGTTGCAATGCCATTTTCTATAGTTGTGGCAAGCCATCCAATACTGAGTCTTTCTAGACAAAATCTCAGAGTAAATGGGCTGTTGTTACTGAGACTGAAATGGCAGCACACGCTTTATGGCCCATCAGTAAAATGTTTTACTGTTCAGGTAAAGATTATCACAGTTTTAATAGCTGGTGAAGGTGGTATGAACAGTGCGTATTTTGAAAGGCTTCTCTCTTGTGGCCCATCTCAATACATCAGCTTCCACTCTGGAGAACTGGGAAGTTGTCGTTAGGAAGTAGCGCAGGAAGAAGGAAGAGTTTTAGTGAATAAAGGCAAATATTTTTTCATACTGCTTTTCAGCCCACTGTTTCTTTGGTTTAATTGAACAAAACTTCCTATTTACTGTAGGGTTTTCAGTTGCCCAAGCCACCAGAGCCACCCTCCGTGGAAGTGGAATACTACACCATTGCAGAGTTCCAGTCGTGTATCTCTGATGGCATAAGCTTTCGTGGAGGACAAAAAGCAGAGGTGAGACTTAACAGTACAGCTGGAAAAATTGTAATATTTGGCTATTGCAGGCGACTGGATTGAAAGGGGAGGAGTGGAAAGCAATTGGTTGAGATTTTTGTCTAAGTAACATGTTCCTTGTCATCTCCTAGGTTATTGAAAAGAATTCTGGTGGCTGGTGGTATGTGCAGATTGGAGAGAAGGAAGGATGGGCTCCAGCATCTTACATTGACAAGAGGAAGAAGCCGAATTTAAACAGAAGAACCAGTACTTTAACCCGCCCAAAAGTTCCTCCGCCAGCACCTCCCAGTAAACCAAAAGACTCTGAAGAAGGAACAACTCCTGGAACGGTTTCTTCAGGAGATACCCAGGACTCTCCCCACAAGCTGAAATACGAAGAACCTGAGTATGATGTGCCTGCCTTTGGCTTTGACTCGGAGTGTGAAGTGAGTGAAAGTCATCGTGAAGAGGGCACTCCTGAAAAACGACTGTTTCAGCCCCTCAAGCCCTCTCCTGTGTCATCACTTCAGAAAGCAAAGTTCAAAGTAGGAGAGTCTTCAGAAGATGTTGCTCATGAAGAAGAGACCATCTATGAGAATGAGGGATTCAGGCGTTATGTGGAAGATGCTTTGTCCAATAAGGAATCTAGTGGAGACTCCGATTCTCAGAAAAGCTCCTCTCTCTCCTTGATCCGAAGGAATTCTCCATGTTCCAGCTCTCCTAAATCATCACTTGTGAAGCTCAAGACGGACAAAAACATCCAGCCCGATCTTGGAAAATGTCACTATTCCAGGAGCGAGGAGACAAAACCAAGGTCAGCTTCAGATGTTGGCTTACGTAGCATGCCAAGAACAGGCATGAAGAAAGAGCCTGGGCAGAGTCCTTCCATTAGAGCAAAGCCAATTGTTAGGCCCAAACCCTTCTTGAACAAGGCAGACTCTCAGAGCCAAGAAAAGATGGATATCAGCACTTTAAGGCGTCAGCTGAGGCCAACTGGGCAACTCAGAGGTGGACTTAAAGGTTCAAGAAGTGAAGAGTCCGAGAGCCCCCCCCACACAGCTTCTGAAAACCGAGACGATCCTGTTAGGAGGAGCTCAGCTGATCTCATTACAGCTCCTTCCCGTGGCATTTTCTGCTCTAGCCATCCAGCCAAAACTGAACAAGAAAATGAATCCAGATGCTTCTATGTGACCACTGACTCATACCAAAAGGTACAGGATTCTGAAATTTGCTTCCCAGCAGGAGTAGAAGTGGAAGTGCTAGAAAAGCAAGCCAGTGGATGGTGGTACCTGAAATACGGAGACATGGAAGGCTGGGCTCCTTCCCATTATTTGGCTCTGCCTGATAACCAGCGAGAAACCACGTCAGCAGAGACTGATGCCTCATTTGGCAGGAACAGGAAAAATGAAAACAAGTCAAACAGTTTAGAGAAGATAGAGAAGAGGGTTCAGGCTTTGAACACCATCAACCAGAGCAAACGCGCAACACCACCCATCCCAAGCAAACCTCCTGGTGGTTTTTCAAAACCATCAGGGGCAGTCAAAATGAGGAATGGTGTGAGGCAACTTGCCGTACGGCCACAGTCAGTGTTTGTGTCTCCACCACCAAAGGATAACAACCTGTCATGCTCCTTGCGCAGAAATGAGTCTTTAACAACTACAGATCATCTTAGGACCGTCCGTCGGAATTCGTCCTTCAGCAACGCATGGTCACAGCCTGGTGATGCAAAGGGAAAGCAGCCTGAGCGGTCAGGTACAGAGGGCTCGGAGACCACCTCCAACCTCCCTACCCAGAGGAATGGGATTCCTGTGTCCACAGTCAGGCCAAAGCCCATTGAGAAATCCCAGTTCATCCACAACAATCTCAAGGACATCTATGTCTCCATTGCAGACTATGAAGGAGATGAGGAGACTGCAGGGTTTCAGGAAGGTGTCTGCATGGAAGTCCTCGAAAGGAACCCAAATGGCTGGTGGTACTGCCAGATCATGAATGGCGTGAAGCCATTCAAAGGCTGGGTGCCCTCAAATTACTTGGAGAAAAAGAACTAATATTGCATAACTTTAACCTCCCTAATTTATACTGTTCCTGCTGTGTACATGTGGAAAAAACAATTGCTACACAAAAAGACGTTTCCCTGTGCTCCAGTTTGTACAAAGGGACAAAGGAGTCTATGCTGAGGACAAATCGGCCATGTTCTGGAGAGGTTTGTGGGGTTAACGTGTCGTAATCACCTATGAGGAAGATGCAGCATAGTCAAATGCCTTTTTGTGAAGTTGTTAATAATCTTGTATGTGTAACAGGGTATGACATCCCATCTTTCCCATTATTGATAGGAAACCAAATGTGTGCCTTTTGTGAGAGAGAAATACACATGCATCTACTTGGGGAGTTTTGTGCCAAACTCTGTTTTACAATCTTGGCTCCCTTTCTCCTCGTTCTTGTCCGTACGTGGAATACCCAAGAGTTTTGGATGCGTTTCCACAACTTAGTGAGAAGCGAATGGAAGTTTCTGAAACACAGAGGGACTCTAATCCTTTGGAGATGTTCACTTTTTTTTCTTACTGTTCTCAACAGTTGGTTGGTCCAGAGCTGGAGCCTTTTCATCGCAGAGAGATTTGGTCTCTGACTTCAGCTGTGTTTTGTTGTTACTGCTAACTCACCGGAAAAGCCAATGAGGTGGTGTTGGTTGGGGGCTTTTGTTTCCTTTCGTTCTGTCATGTTCTTTGAGTTGGGATTTCAGGTGTTCTAAGGCAGCGATGCCTACTGGTGCTTGTAAAAACAAACCTACAAACCCCGTGCTTGAGCACGTCGATTACTTTGTAGGCTCCGTATTTAGTTCCATGCCTGACTCCTGCCAGGTGATCCTGGTTGATTCTCTTCCTGGAGTTGGGTTTCTTAAAACTTGTCATAATATCAAAATGTACAGAAGTCCCTTAAGACACTAAAGACAAAGCTGTCAAATGTGTTACTTCTGTTTTTGCAATCTGGTCCAAATCCAAGCGTGCTGACTGCTGGCAGAGCCCACCAAGGTATTAGTTAGAAATAGCCGTAACCTTCTGCAACATCAGTGTTTACAATGAGGGAGGAAAAAAAAGCCATCAAACTCAGTCTGCACATCCTTAATTTGTATATTTTTGGGGAATTGTTTTTCTGTGTTTTGTTTTTGTCTTTTCTGTGCATTCTTGGGTTACTTTATTTTTTTTTTTTGTCTTGTTTTACCAGAAGAGACTTAAAACTGAAGTAGGAGCCAAATATGTGTTTCTGTTCCCACTTGAATCCAAAAAGTACATTTGTATTGGAAAGCATGCCTGGGCTTCTCAGGCTCAGAGATTTAATATCAAAGAAATTAGGTCTACAGTGCATCTAACCAGGAAGCTGCCTCTTCTAGTTCCATTTCTGTTTGCCTTTCTTAACTCATGCTCTGAAACATGGCACATGGTGAGAGTAGTGTGGTGGGAAATGGAAGAGGCATCCATTGGAAAAGGCTAGGAATAGAGAGTTATTCGTGAGGTAGCCAACTCTTGTACTGTAATCATCATTGGCTAAATCCCTACTGTACTTGAGGAAGTCATGCTTTTTTTTTTAATGGCCTTGTTAATCACTCAAGATCAGTATCTAGTTCCTTTAAATAATAGGCAGCATTGTAAATCTGTTTTAAGGGGGAGGGGGCAGACCATTTCACTACTGGTTTACACAAAATGATACATGCCCTTTTTTCCCCCCAGAGTTTCATACCGATTTGGCTTGGAAGGTAAACATTATAAAGACTTTAAAATAGCTGGGATCAAGGGGCTGAGTAAAATAGCACAACAATATCGTGTGTTACTGGGGATGTTTCTCTGCCAAAAAAAAAATACACAATTTATACGTTGTTCCTGTCTTTTTTTGTTGTTGTTGTTGGGTTTTTTTGTGGTTTGGGGTTTTTATTAATTTCCATGGTAACATTGAGAGAGTTGCCTACAGCTAACCTGACTGATGTCCTTTTGGTAGCTGAAACAACATCCAGGTGCCACAACTGGCTACGAACAGTGCTGTGGTTCGAGCAGCTCTCTGCATCCAAGTGGGGAGGGAGGCTGTTTGGTTGGGATCCCTTTAAATTGTGGTGGCAGGAGGAGGTGGTGTATCTGCACAACAGCTTGTATCACAGTGTGCAGGGTCCTCTTTGTACCTTAACATCTTACTATATAATATATATGTATATATCCAGTTAGCTACATCTTACTGGATGTGTATCTGAGGCATTGTGGCCCTGTCTCTCATACTTCTCCCCATTTTCAGTTGTACTAGTATGGTAGCAGCCATAAAAGACTGCTGGAGCTGTTGTGAGATTATAATAGAAGTATTATATTCTTCTGCTGGACAGTATTAAATAGAGCAATACATAGAGTTATCTGCTAGATTGCAGTACTAATAGTAGTGACTTAGTGACTCGTATTAATGTTGTTATGATTTATTTTAACAATAATGATGCGGAAGTGGTTCATTATTTTGAATTAATGCACTTTAACAATAAAAGAAACCAAAATGGAAGCCAATGCAGAGAACTAAGTGCATTATTTAAAGGTGCAGTATATAATTATCATTTTCTTGAAGCACATATTTATTAAGAATTAACTTATTATTTAAAATATTCTAAAGTTCTGTTTAAAGACATTCCCACTAGGTCATCTCTTTGGGGGGATGCAAAAGCACAGCTCCCAGATCTTCTGCATTGAGCCACTGAATTCTCTGAGTACGGTGCGGCGTGATGTGAGCCCCTACCCAGGGAGAGGAGAGCAGCACGCAGACGGGAGAGCCCAGACTACTATAAATATTCGCACGTGCATCCAGCAAAGCCGAGCCCAGAGCACCTCTGAACTGCAGGAGTCCTTGCACAGTTTGGGGTGGCAAAGCCATTTTTGGCAGATGGCTGTGGTGCCTGGCTGCCGTGTGCCTTGCATGAGGCTGATCCCTGGTGGATGTGGGCTCGCCGCGAGGCTCAGGTTAGTGTGAGGGCTTCAGGATTTGCCTGTGAAACATGGGCCAGCTCTGTAACAGATGTCAGTCTGTCCCACAGCTCCCTTTCCACCTTGCTGGCTTGCTTCTCTAGCTCTGGCTTTTGCAGGGAGGCAGTTTGCCAAGCTCCAAGCAGCGCAGGGGATGACACAGCATGAGGGTGCCTGCAGTACTGCCAGGGTTTTCTCAAGCAGCAGCCTGGTGTCCCATGGCTCAATTGCTCCTTTATGCCATCTCAAAGGCTTCATGGCCCCCTGAGGAGAGGCCAGAGCCCGTAGATGGGCCGCAAAGCCATGCTCGTGGCCTCCTTCCTCCCTCTGCCCCCACCTGCACCAGCAGAAAGGATGGGGCACAAATGACCTGCTTGATGCTAGAAATGAATGTGGGCCACTGCCTGGCATGCCGGGCTTCCCGCCTGGTGGGAAAGCTTCGGTTTGGGCTTTCCTTTATTTGGTGGCTGTTTTGACTGCTTGTGTTTGAAAGGGCACTTTTAAAGCAAATACCCCCCAATGCAGTTTTTCCCCCTTCCATCTTACCATTGTCACAGCATCTCTCATTGATCTCTCTTTTGATTCTTTCATCTGAGAGAGATCAGGAAAAGAATTATTTTTTCCACCGGTGAGCAGCTAGTTTTGGTCAGCTCCACTGATACCTGAAATAGCAAGCCCTTTCCACTGTTAGCTGTGAAACAGAGTGAAAGGCCTTAAGCTAAATCAGAAAGGCTGACTGCAGGGCAGGAAAACCTGGCAGGGTGCCTCAGAGGACAGTGTAGTGCTAGAAGTGTTTTAGCTCTTTTCTAAAATGTTAATGTTGCCTTAAGCTTTATTTACTTAATTTGTCAGAACTGACACTGGATCAAGAGCAATATTTAAATGTAACGTACACCTCAGTGAACACTCAATGCAGAAATCAATAGTACTGTTTAAATTTATCTTTTTCTGGTTTATTCTTGAACCAGCTTGTTAAGAGGAAGAGCTCTGCAGGGCTTAGGCAAAGCCATTTGCAGCTGAAGGGGGCCCTCCTCCGGGGGAAGAGGCGGCTGATGTCACTGCGTTGCTCTCGCCCGCTGTCCGTGCTTTCCAAAAAGTCTTGAATTTGGACCAGCAGAAAATCCAAACTCCAATGCCAGAGAACAAAATTTAAGAATGTGAAAATTGTGTCTTGCTGTATACTGCAACTTTAATAATAATGAGCACTTCTGAGTTCGTTATTGAGGTTTATATAATGCCTGAAAAGTTTAATTGCTGGTTTCCCTTGTCTCCCCTTTCAAAACACTTCCTCATAACAGCAAGAGTAATATGTTTGTGTTAGCAGCCCTTCCTCGTGGGAGGCGATTCCTGGTAATTGTTTTAGCTCTCACACCTTGCAATGGGTGGGTGTAGTCGTATGTACCAGTCCTTTGCAAGCCAAACTTTTCAAGAGAAAGGATATGATGGGTGCATGCTGGGATACTTAACTAATGTGTCAACAGGAAGTTTTTAAATTGATGTGTACAGTAATAGCAAATATACAGTAATGAAGGATTGAAATTGGCTCACGGTTAGACTCTTAAAAATGGAATTTCACATCTGCACAGGTATAGCTAAAAAATGGGTTTGGCCCTTGTGGATACGCACCCCGAAGACTCTTTCCGTTATGATGCTAAAAAGTTTGACGAAGGCATTATATAATTGTTTTCATCACTTTCAGATCTTAATGAATCGTATTTTATTGTAATATATATTCATTGCTTTCCTCAGTTAAAAAGAAAGTTACTGCTATTATCTTATATGAAAAACAAGGGAATTTGATAAAGCATTCATTATTTTCATATTACTAGTATTAACAGAATAGGACTAGTACTATTTAATTTTAGATCATCATAGCTAGCTTGTCAATAACTCATATTTTCCTGTGTTATATCCTACTAATTTTTTCTATTTTTTCCCAAATACTCTGCATTCTTGAGAAAAAACAAATCCAATGAGTGGATAAGTGCAATATTCATAGAATAAACAGGCCCCTCATCCAGGACTTGGAGTGGAACGTGCAGTGTGAAATGTTTGCAATTTTGTATTCATGCACTCTTAGGGGAAGGGGAAATGCAGGGGAGGGGGCAGCTGGATGAAAACAGGACCCTTTGGTAGGTAGGGACTGATAGCTGGGGTAGTTTGGGGCAGGAACGGCTGCTTTTCATTAAAGAAGCATCACCTGTTACTGAAAGTATAAGGATTATGCAGCATGTTGCCAGGATTGTGTATAGAATGTGCATTAACATACTTGTCAATACAGGACTTCTGAGCTATGCTTGAAACACTCTGTATGTCATCCATGCATGATATTGTCTTCTGGTATGTCTCTGCTGGTTATGTCCTCTGTTACGCTTCAGAATTGATGATAACTTCAGAAGGGAAAATACTTCTGCTGGTGCAGTCCCAAGTTTTGATACTGTATTGTTACTTGTATTTATTGCAAGAGCTATGGGAATATTTTTACAGGTCCTCATTTCTTTTTCTCTCCTTATTGTTAATCTAAGAAAAAGTCCCCATTTCATCTGGGTTAGTTCTCACCTGCAGAATTTCACAGCTGATTTGGGTATTGATTTCATATTTCTTGGCTTGCAAAGGCTGATCTCTCAGGTCCAAAATAAAGTTGGGCAGAAACTTTCCCTTTCAAAAGAGGGTTTGTCTTAAATTCTATTTCAATGGAAGGAGAACTTCCATCTGTCCAAAATAATGTGACTTTCCAGGTAGCAGCAAAATCTACTACCTTTGAAAAACTGGACTGTTTTTGTAAGATGCAAGAGAAATGTGAAAGCCAGAGCATTTGATTGTCTGAGCTCCAGGGAGTACATCTCCTGTGGCTCTAGTTCATGTCCCTGGAGAGGGAGTGTACCTCAGCTTTCTGCTTAACTTTTGTCCTGCTGTTCTTAAGTTTGTCAAAAAGCCTTAATGTTACCAGAGACCTTGGCATTCAACAGAAAAACTGAATTCTGCAGCCATACTGAAATAGTACCAATTACATGATTTTGGAAAACCTCTAATACTTTACAAATGAATCTGGTTTTGAGGAGCCAACTTAATTCTTTCACGTGCTCTTGTTTAAAGTGGCAAGCAGTCCATGAGCATCAGTAGAGTTACACTGACAGAAGATCCACAGTGGAGCAAAGCATCTCGCGGACGCTCAGCATGGACCATTCTCAGCAAAAGCAAGCGCCATGCACTCAGTTCCTACACCTCCCAAGGGTGCACAGGACCACTGAGCCTCGGTGCTGCCATGCCATGATCCACTTCCCTCCAGGTCTTGCAGCTTTTTAAAACCAACTGGAGCTTTGCTGCTACTTGCTGGTGGCTTCCCATCACCGGCGGCTCCTTCTCTGGCAACTTCAGATGCTATTTAGCCATGTAGTGAAGTGCTGTGTATAAATGCAGTGTTTGATAGCTGCCAACAGTACCAGTATGATGGTCTGAGAGCAAATGTTTATGTAAGTTATTATTTTTTCATTTGCTTTTAGTTGCTTGGTAGAAGCAGGGACCACCAATGTGGCGATGCATGGGGAATGTGTCTGCACATTGAACTGTTTGATGGCCTCTGCTAGCTCTGCCCAGTGCTTGTATTTCTCTTTCTGTCCCTCTGTGCTGCTCAGTAGTCACGTCTGTTGCATGTGTCTGTAATTTTCAAATAAAGTACTGTATGTCGGGCTGGATCCAGAAGCCCCTGCAGTCAGTTGACTTTGGGTTGGGATGTAGGTTGCTGTTGCTGCTTTTCCTCCTCCGTCTTAGACGCCACTCGGAGCAAAGCAGAGATATCTGTAATAAGTCACCCATAACTCTACTTTGGGGTGTCAGTTTTGTAGGGTGTGCATGCATTGCCAAGGGTGGAGTGAGGGATCTTTTTTTCTTGGGTGCCTTCACATCAGGGCTAGGGCTCTGCAGCGATTCCCGGAGCGAAAGCTGCGCTGCACCACATGTGGACCTGACTGGCGTAGGCAGAACAAATTAGTTTCTCCCATTTTATAATGTCAGGGCTGGGCTGGTCCCATCAACAATGTTCTTCATTTGTTCTTGCATCAAGGTAGCATTGATTCTAGTTGGAGAGTGCAATTTTTTTGTTTTGTGTTTGTTTTTTTAATAAATAAATTTGGTTTAAAGTTTCACACTGGCGTTTTACAGACCTGTTCTTGTCAGCATAAGCCACTACTGTCCTGAGTTGAGACTCCTGTTTGTTACTGAATCAAAATAATGGGAATTATGTTGATAATTTGGAAAGGAATGAGGTAACTATATTGGCAGGGGAGGGATAGATAAAATATAAGGAAAAAGATGTTTCTAATAAGGCCATAAATTACTGGGTCTGACACTGCAGGCGCTTTCTCTGTATAGATGGTTTTAATACAACACTGCTCTGCGTTAGGATTTTTCATTACTGAGAAAAGTTGAGTTTCACACTCCGTGATACACTATGACAATCTGTGTCCTGAAGCCAATGATCCACCAAAGACAGACAAACATGGGCTATATGTTTGTTGTCGTTGAGGCAGTTTGTGTGTCTGGGAGTTCGCATACACTGAGGTTCGGCTGATGGAGAGGGCAAGAGCAGCTGTTCTAGGCCTGCCTGTGTTGGCCCTCTGTGAAACAACCCTGTGCTAGTGGCACTTCAGGGAAATGTTGGGTTTAGTGATCTTTCCCTGATGCTCAGGGTTATTTGGTTACAATGGTACCTGTCTGTCTTGGTCCCTGCTTGGTGGAGGAGAAAAACAGAGGGGAGGGAGAATCACTTGGCACTGTAGGAGAATTTTTAAAGTATAACATTTAGTATGAAAATATTTCAGGCTTCTCCAGATATTCTCCTTCAAAGCTGTGTTAGTGACTCTGTATTTGTCTGAAATTTAAGCAACATGGCAGCTTTCTCTGTACAAACAGTTCTTTTGTGGTTTGAGAGCTTGTTCTTGAACTGCTTCTGGGTCACCAGGGGAGTCATAATAAATATACAAAATCCCATCATCACCCTTGGGGTTTAGACTGGGGGGGGGGGCGGGCATCAAATTCTGTTCTGACTCTGGGTCCCCCAAGCATCCAGGTTCAGTTTGTTTCCATCCCCTAGAAGCAGGACAGAAGAGAATAGTGCAGTCATTGGAACTTAGCCTGTAACAATTAGTGAACTGGAGCAAATAAAAAAGGAATGAAAAAGAAACCTTTTAAAAAATAAAATATTTCACTGAATAGCTGAGTTAACTATTTCCTGTCTTGGATTGGGGGGGTGGGGGGGAGTTATAATTGTTTCCAGTCTCTAGGAGGAATTTTTCTGCAGCATGCTGAATAGGCTTGCTTGAAAAGACTTGCTCATTACTCATGGTGAGTTCAAACCTGGAGTATTGCAAAAGCAAAGTGCGTGTAGCATTACAATGACTTTTTTGTACTAAGGGTCCAAACTGAGTGTTGCGGGGTCAATAGTGCACAGAGTAGGTGCATTTCTGCTGTCTGGCTAATTTCACATTTTATCAGTGCTGTTCCTTTAATTGCAGATTTAATTGCAGTGTTCATTACTCTGCCTGCAATGTTTGGGGAGAATCAAGCAGATGAGCCTCCTCGGTGAAAACTCAATATCAAATTTCATGTCAGGAGAGGTCTTGCCAGCAGTTTGATGGTGCTTAGGCTGACGTTCAGATGCAGATAACTCAAGGTGGGTGTTGAAAGCAGCTCAGTTGGACACATACATCTGTAGCTGTTTCCAGAGCTGTTAGTTAGCCGAAATTGTCTCTGGAAATGGTGGGTAGTCAGTTATTGGGAGCCTAAACCTGTTATTGAATGAAGGCTGAAATCTGTTGGAGCAGTTGTGCTCCTCTCTGTTAGCAGAGCAATTGCACGTGTCTGGACTGGAAACCCCTATGGGTTTTGCTGTCCCAAATTTGTATTTGACAAAAAAAAAAAAATCGATTTAGGCCTGCTCTAAGTGAGGTTTTGCAGTGGGTTTCCTAGATGGTTGATGTTCTTAATGTGACTTTGAATATTAGATGCTGTTGTCATTTCTGTGTTGGTGTAGCACTCCATTTTCTAGTGGTTAGGTGGTGGGAATGTACCTGGTGGGAGCTTGGGAGAGTATGTCGGTGACCAGAGATAGAGAAATGTGTGGCTGGCCTTAGTGTGTGTGGTCAAGTTGGTGACACTTTTTTTGTCTTTTTTTGTTTGCTTGTTTGTTTTCTAACATGGGAACCATTCTGTCCATTCTGTTTGGGAGAAGGTCTAGAAGCTGGTGTGGTTTCTGTTGCAGTATATATGAGAAGGAATAACTGAGAGTTGCTTTTTTTTTTTTTTTTTTCTTTTTAAGAGAGTTTACAGGCGGGAGTCCATTCAGTTTGTTTTGGGTTGCAAGTTAAGCCAAGAGAGGAAGAAAATGAGTCTAGGGAAACCCTTTTTTGCAGTAACATCTTTGGACCATACTTTCTTGTGGCCTCTGATCCAGCTCCACTGAAGGTAGTGGAGTGATTATCGTTCATCGTGCAGATGTTAGAGCTTTTGGCCAAGTATTGATTCTTGCAGAGCTGACAGGTATTTTGACATTCACGGTATCGCTCCTTAATGTACCTATAGCAAATGTGAGCTAGAAACAGAAATAGTAACTGCAGCCTCATGCGTTGTCCAATTTTTATTCCATGAACTCGAGATGGTGACTAGTTGGATAAAACTGTTTGTACAGTGAACAGCTCCTGCAAGGGTCCAGGTGTGCTTGGGTCTCTGAGATGCTTTCCTAGAAAACAAAATCACATGCATGATAGAAAATTTTGACTTTCTCCATCATCCCAATAAAATTGAAACCAAGAAAAATGACTTTTTTTTGCACTTAACAGTACCTTTTGCCATTGGCAAGAGTTATTGTTATGAAGGGTCAGATGCCCCAATCTGTCTGAACTGGCACAAAACAAAAGACCTTTTTATGACTGGTCCCTGAGTCTGCATGTGAACATGGTAGATTTGATGCAGATTAGAGTACTAGTTAACAAAGATGAGTAACTTCTCTACGGGCCAACACAAAAGATGCATTATCAGTGAGGAAAACATAGCTCTCCTTTTTGCCAAGTGACCAAATGTCCCTCAAACTTTAGCACAGATCAGCTGGGGACCTGTGATGATTTAGCTGATACGTACGGTACTGTGTGCCTGGTTCTGTGACTGGGGCAACAGAAGTGCATTTCTGTCCCAGTGAGAATCAATGAAATTATCATAGGATAATGTTTTCATTGCTCTGGATTTGTCAGTGGGGGGGAAACAGTTGTGCAAAACATCTTCTTCCCCCTAGTCCACGCTTGCAGACTTGACTTGACTTTAGTGCCACATCCAGAACTGGTTTCAGAGCGGTCCTCGTGGTTGTCATAGGCCAAGTGCAGTAAATGGGGGTTGATCCAGCCTGTGTCTGCTCATGTCACAGGCGTGGGTGACTGGGTCAGGGGTTTGCTGCCCTGTGTGGGACGGGGCGCACTCGGGGTGCTGCCCTCTTCTCTGTGGCTGCTGAACGGCCACGTGCCATGCCCAAGTGCTTGCTTGGAGAACTGCAAAACAACATGAAGCAATTGAGGTTTGGGGGTTTTCCCTAAAGCAGCACATTCTGAAGCAGTGAAAACAAATGTTTGTTTGGGGGATTTTAATCATGTCTGTGCCTGTAAAGGTGAAAACTCTGCATGGGTCACTCAACGGGGAGTGAGAAGCACAAATTGTCTTGGGCAATTGTGCATGTGAAGATGCAGAGCAAAAACTTCAGATTGCTGTGCCGAAAAGCAGATCTCAGCATTTCTCTTTAGGCATTTATTAGAGCTGGTATTATCTTGGAACTGAACAGCATTTAATAATGGTTAATTAAGACTGCTTGAAAACTCCTAGAGGAAAAGAAAAGACAAATTGGGTTCTGGATGCTTGTAGAGGAAGAAGTTGCAATAAATGTAAAATATTGCCAGGTGCTTTATGAACTTAATTTTTTCCCTAGGATTGTCACAGATCCTTGTGACTGTATCCTGGCCCACACTAGTGCTGTGGCACAGCAACTAGGTATAGAACCCTCTGCAAAAATTCATAGCCATGCATCTGTGATGGGCATGTGTGTATTGGAAAAGATGAGCCTAAAAAGGGCCTGGAGTAAATTATGCTCGATAAGAGCTCCCGATGTGCATGTTCCAGATAATGCTGGAATAACTTGCATTTAGACAACTTCAGCTCCTTCCAGGCATCTGCCATCACGCACCCTGACAGCACGCAGGTGCTGCAGTCTGCTGGGCTTTGGAGGGTGGCAAGTGCTAGCGGAAATGGAAATTCAGGATGCACGCTGTCACTGCCCTTCCTGTTCTTCAGCCATGCCCGAAGTCAGGGCTCTGCCAGGCCCAAGCAGGATCAGGCCCTTGGCACAGTGTTTGCCCTGTCCCACGGGGCTGAGCTCGGCGCTGCCAAGCGCTTTGAGCGACGTTGGCTGGCGCTGTGCACTGCTGCACAGCCATAACGCTCTCCTCTCTGTGTGCGCAGGACCAGGGGAGGTTGTGAGGGACTGCCAGAGTTTGAGGGCCGTTTTCTCAGAGTTACTACAAGTTCTTGCAATGTGAACCTCTAATGTTTTCAAAGGCTCAGGCAGAAAGGACTTGCTAAACAGACTGTACCTGTCATCTCCCAATTCATTTACTGCTTGGACCAAAGGTGGTGCTAAATCTGATCTTTGTCTGTAATATTTATATTTTGTTGGACTTTTTTTTTTTTTAAGTGTTTGATAAAACAGATGCAGTGTCCTTCTTACATGAGAAATTTAGTCCCAGCTTGGGACATGGCAAAACTCACTGGACCTTCAGGGTCCAGAATTGTTGCTTGTTAACATTTGAGCAGGCTTGCAGTGTTCTGGGGGGAGGTGGGAAAAGGGTACTCTATCTTCAAATGCTTGCAGTCTGTAAGAATTGACTTGTGGTTTTTTTGTTTGTTTGTATTTTGTTTACATTGCCTCTTATGCCCTAAGGAAAAATAAATTTTTGACCTTTTTAATTGTGATCCAGTTGGTTTATTTTGTTTTTTTCAATTTTTTCAGTACTGTTGTAATTCCACTTGTCCTTGTCAAACCACTGAATTTAGCTTTCTCAGAATAATTTACAGCTTATATGTACATGCAATTGCAAATTTTAGCTTAGGCTTAAATGGATAAAGGAGCTTCTCTCGTCCCCTGGCCCTGAGTTGTTATTGTATGCTGTATTTTTGTCTCTTTTCTAATCCAGAGAATTTTATGGACTGCTCACTTCTGCCCTCAAACGTGAAGACCTTTTGTCTGTGTTGAACAAGGTCTTAAGGTTTAAAATACTGTTAGGATGTTTTTTGGAGAGGGATGTGGTATCGGATCCAAAATAAGAAAAGCATCCTTTTACGTGAGTGGCCCTTTGGTTCTGTGATAAAAGGGTTGCTCTGTAAGGTGGGATGAGCCATTAACACCCCTGTGTGCAGGCTGCAGAGCAGGCTGTGCTTTAACAGGGGATATTAAGGTCTCATCTTGCAAGGTTGCTGGGCCCTGCTGGGTCCTCTTACTCGGCTTTGAAGGTGGGAAGCCCCACATAGCTCAACAAGTAGAAGTTATTTGCTGTGTGAAGCAGCAGACAGAAGAGTTTCTGAAGAGTTTCTCCTCATAGATACCTGCTCCTTATGCGGGACATCTCTCAGGCATGCAGAGAGCAGTAGATTAGAGGATATAATGGGGGAGCAGGTTGTAATAGGAGATGTAACAGTAAAGAGGAAACTAGGTTGTCCTCTAGCACTTCAGTCCCCAACTTGGCTATAGGAGCCCCCTGGGAAGTGTTGTCCACTTCCTTGTCTGTTAGCAGTTTGCAAATCTGCAGATAAAAGGGGTCATGCCTGGTGCCTGGCTTCCACCTTGGAAAGCAGGACTGCAGAGGAGTGCTGGCCCTCCCCAACTTTTTGTTCCTGCAGCAGAGAACGACCTCACATGAATGCACCCCTCATTTTAGCACAGGGCTATGTCTTTGCTCCGTGATGTGGCGCTTCACAAACATCCTGCAGAGAAATGAGTCTCACCCAGGCCCCGAGATGAGCCAGCTCTCATCGGAGGCATGGCGTTTGCTAACAGTGCCCAGGAGATGTTCCTCCGTTCTGGCACATAGGCAGGTGATGCAGGAGCAGTCCTGCTTGGGCACCCCAGCCCTCTGGAGGATGCCAGCTATTAGATCTGAGGCAGCACACACTCCTCGGCATTTTAAGGCACAAACTTAGTGACAAGTGTGCCTGGGAACTGTGCCCCCTCTTCCCCTGTGTGTGGAGTGAGCCAGCCAGCTTAGGGTTGAAAGAGTTTTTCTGGACTGGTGCAATCACCATATACTAACGTATCCTGTGTATATTGTAATCCGCTGTTAATTGCTCCTTTCGTTCCTCATTTTTCTCTGAGAGCCACCTCAGAGCTGTGCTGCACTCAGACTAAATTTCTCTGGTCCTACTTATGTGTATTTATAGTATTTGTAAAAAGGAGTAAAATCAACCGGGGGGGGAAGCGGAAAAAAAAGGCCAAAAAAAAAAAAAAAGGCCATTAGCGGCTGTGTGCCGTGCCGGGTCCGGAGCACCAGGTGGCGATACTGGACCAGCTCTGCCGCTCCTGGGCCACTTTCGGAGCATCCTCCCTGCCTCCTTCCTCCAGCGCCGCCTCCTCCTCCCCCCAGCGCGGTCGGCGGGCTCGGGCCCCGCGGGCTGTGCCGCCGCCGCCGGCGATGGCCCTGCCCGAAGCAGCGGGCGGGCCGCGGTGGTGGGGTGTCTCGGCGCGGGGGAAGGTCTGCGGTGGTGGGGTGCCGCGGTGGTGGGGTGCCCCGGCGCGGGGGAAGGTCTGGGCTGCGCCATGCTCGGCCTCGGTGGGGAATAGCTTGGGAGCGATGGTGACATTGCAGATCTGGTTTGGAGGTGGTGAACTGATGGTGACGGCCTGGGAAGGGGGGTCGGGGCAGGGTGGCTTCAGCGACGCTCGGCAGATGGGGGTGCAAAGCTCACTGGGGCTACTGCACATGGCAGCTGCAGGAGGGAATGAACAGGCTGGGGCTGTCGGAGGGGAAGCGTGGGGGCACCTGCCCTGGTCCCTCTTGCTGTTGCCAGGGGAGGGGAGGGTCTGAGTTTGTCCCAGAGCGTTAGCACTTCACTTGGCCTAACATGTGGCAGCACTTGGGCTCAGCACATCGGGCCGGGGTCTGGCAGGTCAGTGTCCCCAGTTTCTAGGGGCAGTCTGTGTTGTGCAGCTCTCCCCCTTGCTCCTGAGGGGATGAGCAGGCTTCCCATGGCTGGGCTGTGGCCAGAGAGGGCTTTCCAGACCCCCCGGAGGTCCTTGTGTCCTGGGAAAGCAGGAGCTGGGCACAGCTCTTGGAGCGCAGCACAGGTGTGTGCAGACTTGCCTTATCCCAGCAGCTACGAGCTCCTCAGGGTGGTGGTGGAGACAGCTGGGTTTCGCTTTACCCAGCCTGGAAAGTTTCAGGCCACTGGGGAGCTGCTAGAGTGGAATAGCTTCAGCTGGAGAGGCAGAGGACAACTCTCCTGGGATGTCCCTGTCCCTTGGCAAATGGAGCACCCACACTGAGGGAGAAGATGCCAACTCAAATATGTCCTGTGACGAGAGAGTGATCCAGCCAGTTTCTCATCTGCTGAATAGTTAAACAAAAGGATGAGGAGGAAACCTCACATGGCTGTGTTGTAGGTGTGCTCCTGAGCAGATCCCTGCAGCAGAGGAGCTATTGGGTTTTGGGGGAACTGGCATCACTCTGGAGTATCCAAATCCCCTTTGGGTCCCTGTGTCCCTTGCTACATGCTGAGGAAGCATCTGCATCTTGCCTCAGCATCTCCCTTGGCCAGACCACAGCTTGTCAGTGGGCCTTCTCATCGTGTTGCTTGGTTCAGGGCTGGGATCCTCTGTCTGGTGTTGGGCTGTCCTGTCTCTACAGAGCTGTGGTGGGGACACCTGGCTATATTGCTACCACTCTGCCTAATGTTCAGCCCCTTACCTGGCCCCTACCAGGCTGAGCAGCATGGTCCTGGGTTTCCTCACAGCACACTTTTCTCTTTCTTGTGCTGGTGAGGTCTTTCTTTGCGGTTGCAGGCACTCAGGAGAGACTGTGCAAACAAGGCAATGAGAGGAAAGAAGCTACAGCTTCTCTCTGGGGTGGGTGTGAAGAGGCTCAGGAGCATGGGGCTTAAGCTGCAGGAACGTGGTTAGCCCTCGCTTTTACTTTTGTGGCTTCCTTTATTCCTTACGTGTGTATGGGGTCCATCAGGAGACCAGCTGTCAACACCCCCTCATCCTCGAGCACTGGAGGAAAGCCTGAGCTCTCTCCACCCAGCTCCCCCCAAGGAGGAGGCTCTCATGCCACCGTTGCTCTTACCTCAGCCTCTCGCCACTGCACTGCTCATCGTCTTTTGCCATGCTTGTGGAAACGGTAAATACTCAGCTGCTCATGCTGCTGCAGGATACCTAAATCAACTTTATTCACAATCACAGTTATCCAATTTTTCACAATGAGTTATTCTTCTCTTTAAACAGAACACAAAACATCTTAAAGTAAAGCAATGAAATGCAAATGACACAAGAACACAGAGGTACATGGGAACCTACACCAGTCAAACAAAACAAAAGGTTAGGATTATTGTTACTGCTTTTGCTGTTTTTTTTTTTTCTCCCTGGAGAGAGCCTTGCTCTCCTCTCCCTGCTCACAATTGGAGGCCAGCTGATGCCGGGAGCAGGAGTTAACCCCAATTTTTGAGCTCGGATGCTAGGGGATGCTTTCTGCTAACTCCTAGAGTTTGGTCCACAGTAAAACAAACACAGTTATATATTAAAACACTCTGAATTTGAAAGGTGAAAAGGGAATTCACACCACTGCACTGGTACCCATGGATGGAGTTTCTTGAAAAAGAAAATGTACCCCTTGGCTTGCCCTGTGTGGAGGGGAACCAGTCCCACTGGTGTGGTGAAGGCTCGGGAGGCTGCTTATTGCACATTTCCCCACATCCACTGTTTCAGCAACACCTTCCTACCCCTTAGGTTCTTCTCTCCAAAATCTTTGCACTGGAGTTTGTCTAACTACTGAAACAGGCTCTCTGTGTCCGCCGGTCACGGCTCTGTCCTCAGGCAAGCTGGAGGCTGGCTGCGTGCCTGCAGACCGGCCGCGCTGCTGGCATGGCTGCTGGGACCCCCCAGACTCGTGCCAACCTGGCCTCCTCCCACCCCGCAGCGAGGGCATCCGGGCACAGGAGCCATGGCACTCTGGGGCTTTCGACAGCCAGCCTGGACTGCAGGGCAGGGCTGGGTTAGGGCTGTACGTGAGAGGTATGCAAAGAAATAATGTAAATCCCTGTAACCAGAATATCAGCGTTCAAGTCAGTACTGCCCGCCGGGGCGGGCTGGGGGTGGCCGCACACCCCCGTGGTAGGCTGCAGTGACGGCGGTGCCTTTAGAGAAAGGCTCTCCAATGCGCTCTCCAGCTAGTAGCCTCTTTTTTCATTTCCTTGAGAGGACAGGGCGAGGACATGTTTTCCAGGCGCTCTTGGGAGCAGCCTCTGTGAGTGCTCCTTCACCCACCTGCTGCCTGGGCGGGCACGATGCCCCCTGCAGCGAGCGGCTGTGTACGTTAAATGCTTTTATCCCTATGCCATGCTGTTCCCCATGTCCTGTCGGCGGCCATATGCTGGGGCGCAGGAAAAGGCTCAGCAGGAGGGTGCAACTCCATGGCCTTCCCTGGCCTGGCCTGGTGGGTGAGAGGGCGGGGTGAACGCCACGGCTGCTCGCCCCAGCCCTGATCACCCCTCAGGGCCCAAACACCGTCTCTTCTTCCCACATGGCCCTGGAAGGCAGCAGGATGGGACCAGAGGGGAGGCAGGCAGCTCCTGCTGCTGCGGAGCCACCCTGCCTGGGCCCAAGGGCCGGCAGCCATGGCGGAGCAGTGGTTGCTGCAACCATGGGGGCCGCCATTGCAGGGGCCCACCATGGGGACAGCGAGGTTCCCAACTGGGGCAGGAAAGAAGGGGATTTATTTAAATAAACCAAAGCAAGCTAAACCCCTCAAGCTATTTTTTTTCTTTCCTCTCTTCCTAACATGTAAGGACAGCCATGTCCTGCCGGCGGGCTGGCTGTGAAGGGCTGAGTACCACCTGGCTGGTTTTGTCTTAAAGCACAGTGATAAAGTTACCAGTAAATGAAACCCGCAGACATGTGGGTTTTTACATTCTTCCCCAGTGGGGTTGGGGTTTTTGTTTCTTTTTTTTCTTTTATTTTCTCCCTCACAAGTGCTCTCTGGATGGTAGGGGGAGGAAAGGCAAGGGAGAGGCATCTTCCTCTCCTGCAGGCCCATGGGGGCAGAGATGCTGCCGAATCCCTCGTGCTGCGCGGAGACCATTCGGGACAAGCCATGGCAAATCGGTGGTGGTGGGGTTTGAGAGCCGCTCGTCATGCAACAGGACGGCGACAGGAGGTGGCTGGACGCTGCTGGAAGGGAGCAGGGCCAGTGCCAGTGCTGGCTGCCAAACCCACCATGAATGCCTCCCTCAGGGAACAGGGAGGGAGGAGCAGGGGACAGCCCTCGAGCGGCTGCCATGGGGCTGTTCTTCTGCCTGCGGACATGGGGTGGGTTTTGCTTCACAAATCCTGGGTCCTTTTCTGCACTGGCCCCAGCCTTTCTGCTGTGAATGTGCTCACTGCACCTCGCCTGTTGGGCCAAAGCTTGTCTCACTCCGTCCTTTCTAAGAGGCTTCCTATGGTCAGGCTGGTTGTACATGGAAGCATGTTGTTTCTTTCTCCTCTTCTGCTAAGCTGTCCTCTGCATGCGGGGTGTCTCCGGAAGGAGATGTGTAGCACTGAACCTTTTACCACTTGCTGTCCCTGCTAAACATTGGAGACTCCCCTCCACTGTGCATGGTGTAGAGAAGGGATGATTGCACCAGCTGGGTTTTTTTGAGATAAAGTTTAAAATCCACAAGGGAGAGTAGTCCATTGCAACTTCCCTGCCACGCTGGAGTTCAGCCCCAGGGCTTGCTTGGAGAGTAGAAGAGCAGCATCTAAGCTTGTCTCATCTGTTGTCCATGGAAGAGAGGATCAGGGTGGTGGTGGGTGATGGTTTTTGAATCTCCTGGATGATGAATAGAGACCAAGAGCTGTGTTGTTTCGCAGCCTCCTCCCCACCTGCCCAGTCCCCAACTGCTGCTGCTCTAAGTGCTGCGGTATGTTTTGATGATATCTTTGATGGCCCGTCTGCAGATGGGGCAGCAAGCGTTGGCCATCTTCTTGAGCTTCAGCCCACACGAATAGCAGAGACACATGTGTCCACAGGAGTAAATGACCGTGTCTACCATGTTCTCGTAGCAGATGGTGCATTCATCTCCCCAGGGCCCTGAGACAGACGGGGAGATGGGTGACTCGGGCAAGCTGATGGGAGAGTTGGGAGCTGTGCCTGAAACGCAAAGAACAGGGTCACTCGTGCTGCTTAAAAGGCTGCTTGACATCCCAGAGTAATTTCTGCCCTGAAGCCAGCTACAGAGGGAGGAACCATGCCCTAGCAGAAATGGATGCTCCAGGATCAGGGGTCCTTCCAGTGACCTGCTGTCCCACTCATTGAGCCTTGGTTCACATGCCAAGGCTCAGGGCAGCAGAAAGGCAGTATCTGCTGGGATCTGCTGCCCACGCAGAGCAAACCAAGAGGCAGCTGTTTCCACGCAGCAGGGACAAAGAGCAGCTTCACATTTTCAAACCGCTGTCTAAACATTAACAAAGGAGGAAAAATCAGGAGGGGCGGATCAAGCCATCTGCTTTGAAAAGGGAGAGGCCAGGTGGCACACGGTGGCAGCAGCTCCCAAGACAACCAATGCTGCATCTCTAGGGCCGATCCAGGGATGTGGGACCACAATGCCTGGCTACAAATCACCCTGTGTGGATCCTTCAGGACAGAACTGTGGTGGTACCCGCATGGACAGCATCTAGCTCATAGTGGGTACGTTGCTTTGAGAGCTATGAGGGGCTGCAGTAATTATGCTCACAGCACACCCATAATGAGGCCTCCCCAATGAAGCCAGATGAGGTAGCAAGATAATGAGAAAATTTCTGGGTTTTTTCCCCCCAAAACCCATTAAAAATCTGAATGTTTGCTGTCATCAGTTATTAGACTTGACACTGATAGGTACCTTCAGCAAAAAACACTCTTGGTTTGGACAACAACGACAAGGACTTGGTAAGTTATATGTCCCACCATCAATGCCTTGGGATCATGCAGGTCCTTGGGGTTTTAAAAATGCTGCAGAACAGCCTATCATTTTTCTACTGTATGTACATTTATCTAAATCTCACTGGAATTCATTGGCATATTAGAAATACCAATACTGCTTTTCTGAAGAGGGTACTGTAGGTGTGTGGAGAGGGAGAGAGGCATACCCGTAACTCCAGTCTAAGCTAGCGTGCAACATGTCACTGCCACACAGCTCTCCAGAAGGAGCTATGCATCACAGGGCCACGCACGTAACAGAAACTCTGCTGCCTCCCTTGGGACCTTTCATGATGAAAAGGGTTGGAGAAATATTGCTGTCTAGGCATCTAAGCAGCTTCCACGTAAAACAGACTGAAAATAGACTTTGCAGAGGCTCTCCCTTCCTCCCTGAGGCAGCTGACAGGAGACTGTTGATCATAGTGGTTTTAGGGTCCTTCTGGGAGACAAGCCTGAGACCGTGAAGGGAGGCAGTGCAGGAGCGGGCAGAGGGAGGCAAAGGAAAGGCAGAGGGGGGATCCCACCACACTTACCACTGATAGAGCTGCAGAGGGGGCCAGAGCCACATGTAGACAATATGGGGTCAGAGACACCGCTGCAGAGGACGGTGGGGGAACTGGGTGTCGATGTGGGCGAGCTTGGTGTGGACAGCCCCAGCCGCTCGGCTAATATGGTGGAACCTGCACCACAAGAAAAGAAACCCACAGTTACTTTTAAAAATTTGGGCTGATGAGGCACTGGGGATATGTGGCAGGGGGTGCAGCTCTCAGCGCTTGTCAGGATTTGTGTCTCGTCAGCATGAAATCTAGGGAAGAGATAAAGGGAAAAAAACCTCATATGCCTTTTTAAATGCTAGCAACTGGCCCTGAAGAGACATTGAGCTCCCACAGCCCCTGAAATTTGCTGGAGCTCCTTTAGTCATCCACAACCCTTTGTTTCTGCCCCTAAATGTGTCTCAAGTCATTAAGCGCAGTTACTTTCCTTATGGTTTAATGCTCATATGCACCGTCAGCACTATATCCAGCGATGGGCTTGTAGCCAGTAGAGGACACAGCCTGCAGTACGGCGGGCTGGACTCCAGCACAAGAACGTATCACCTTGTCAAAGCACTCTACACTAACCCGGCGCAAAATGCATCATCCCAGGTTCTGACAAATTCATGCAAAGTCACTCAAGAACTTCCCAGGCAATCAGGAAAACTTAGCTCTGCTCACTGCTCTGCCTCTTTTGTAGGGTGGCCTCTGTCAGAGGTGGGGATAGCAGGTGAGAACAGAAATCTGGGTAGAAACCTCTTCAGGCCAGCCAAGAGACAAGTCACCAAAATGCATTTGGCTCTGGAATGAACAAGGACACCTCTCCCCCTGCAAACAGGAACCATTTCTTCACTCCCCACATGTCTGGATGCGATGGCTCAAGAGTGCAGAGCCCCTTCAAGTCCCTTCTAGGTGTCCCCAGCTCCAGGACCTCCTGCTCTCACTGCCCACCATCACCTCTGTGTTAGTGTGGTCTGCCAGAAACGCCAGCTCTGCCCCACAGCCTGCTTGGCACCCTCCCTCCGTCTCGGTCTCTTTCTTCTGCTGTTATAATGACAAGTATCTTAAAGCCCCTTCCAGAAAGGAAAAAAATGGGAATGCTTAAAACTCTAGCTGCTGCAAAGGTTTTGTAGGGGAATTTCATTGTTAACGATGCAGCCCGGTCTTCGGTAAGACAGGGGTGAGACAGTGGCATACACGCGCATGAAGGTATGGTTTCTTGGTGGTAAGAACTAGTTTGCTATGGTTTTAAAGTTAAAGTTTCTAGTTCCCCAGCTGAGAAGACAACCAGGGTAACTCCAAATCAGAACTGAAATGCTAAGACTTCTTCATGTTACCATAAAAGGAACCGAGAGACACAGAAGGTTTGGATCCGCAGTGTCCTTGATGAGTCGGAGGCTACTCTCCAGAGA
Organism: Mycteria americana; assembly: GCF_035582795.1. NCBI lineage: Eukaryota > Metazoa > Chordata > Aves > Ciconiiformes > Ciconiidae > Mycteria > Mycteria americana. The sequence goes on from NC_134370.1 coordinate 14,927,813, forward strand.
AAAAGCAGCAGTAGGAGGCCAGGAAAACCCCGTGCACCAGAAAGGTCCTTCAGTTCCTATTTGCAGGGAGGCTAGCGAGCCAAGGAGGACCAAACCTGGGAAGAAGGGACTCCAAGTGCCAACTGTGGATTGTGCAAAAAAAGCAAAAGCGCAGCAGCCGATGCCATATTCTTGTGCCCTTTTTAGCAGAACAAGACTGAGCAGTTTAAGTGTAGCACAGGGACTGAGGGGGGGTCATGTTTGGGTCGAAATCTGTTCTGAGGACTGCATATGGGAGAATAAGCAATTTGCTTCAGCCTTCAGTCCCTCAGTTTTACCCCTCTTCAAATGAGGAGCGCTTTGCTCACAGGCAAAATCTGAAGTGGAATTAGCCTCTATAAAGGGCTTTGGGGCTCTCACACTTGAGATGCTGTAGAGAGGCACCTCCTTTATCACACAGACGGGAGCTGAGGCTGGAGTTTAGCTCAGTAAATATGCAAAGAGAATGATACAGCCTCTAATGACAGCCACTAGCAATGGCCCTTCCCCTCCAATCTGACAGATGACCGTAGCAGAAAACGTGCCCTGTGGGTAACACACACTGTAAACAGGCCCAGCAGGGGCACAGATTTCAGCTCGTTCACTGCACACAGAACAAATATGAACACTGAGCAGCTGAACAAGTTTTTCAAGCCTTCCCTCTCCTCCCTGCAGCCTGGAGACATTTCTTCCACTCGGCTGACACACAGCACATTGCATTTCTAACACCAACCTGGTCATTTCATTAAATGCAAAATAAAGACTATTAAGAGCATTTTTTTCCAGGCTAATAGGAGAATTTGGAGGTGCCCCAAGTGTCACAGAATATGAACTGACGAAGCATGCTGGCAGCAGTGCAAACGGCCTTTCCACAGTGCAAGGAGAGCTCGTCAGTGCAGAAACCACACTCTTCTCTGGTGGTGGCTGGTCTGAGTCCCAAAATGGCTTTACCCGCGACCCAAGGACCAGCACACACCTTCCCAATTCTTTCTCCTAACACAAGGCGCAGCTCTTGACTTTTCTCCAGCATAAGTATAGAGCTTTGTTTAAGACAATCTGAGTTCCCTACCAGACAAGACACACTTCTCCCTTGGTGACAGAATAATCAATATAAGACACATTACTCACGCTGTTAATATATTGCTGGATGGTGTGCAGATACCATGACAAGGAGCATGGAATGAGATCATGTGCAGGGTGGAATGAGTGTGGCCAGCTTGGCTTAACTAAAACCAGATACATGCGCTCAAGGCCAAACATGCTCATTGCGTGCACAGAGCTCCCAACAAGAGCTAGCTTTCAAACCATGATTTTAAAACATTAAATAATTCTAAATAAATCAATTTAAATAATGATTTAGAAATGTTCTTCCTCTCTGTAAAGCCCACAGATAAATTGTCTCTGCTGCTAACTTGTCTCATGCTTGATCTCAAACACACTGGAATCACCTTTAAATGGATTTTTAATCAATTCCATTTGCTGTTTTATCTTTGCAAAGTCCAATTATTAGCAAAATCCAATGCAGATTGACTCCTTCTCTGTACTTCTGTCATCACTCTGGGAGAGGTGCAAATAAACAAACTTCTATGTCCACCCACAAAAGGAAATAGAGCATTATACTTTCAGTAGAAGAGTATTACCATGGAATGTACAGACAACATCATGCCAGGAAAGGCTGCTAGTATGCTAAAGGTTTGTAATTCAAAATGGTCTTGCCAAACTGGAAATAGGATCAGAAATAAATGGGATGGTATTCAATACGATCAAATGCAAAATGCAGCACTTAAGCAGAGATAATCAGCTACCCAAATACAGGACAGGGAATTAGTCCATTCAATTACAAATACAGCTGTCCTACAGAAAAAGGCCTGGGGATTGCTGGAGGTCACCAGATGATCATAAATCAACAATGCCGTCCTGTTATGAAAAGGTTGCGCCAATCCAGGGTCATATGAGGCTGGTTAAGGACTGGAGCAGGAGCCTGGAGGCACTGTGGTATCTCTGTCCCTGGAAATACTCAAAACTTGACTGGACATGATCTTGTGCTAACTTGGAAGTTAGCCCTCTTTTGAGCAGGAGGTTGGATTAGATAATTCCCAGGGGTCCCTTCCCACCTAAAATGTTGTACGATTGTATGATTTTAAGATGGCAACATTTTTCACAGGCTGCTAAAAGGAGAAGAGAAACAATCTGTTCTTCGTGAAAGTTCTGGATAAGAAATCATGGGTTCAGACTCCTAAGGTATTCAGGTTAGACATTATGTAGATAGTGAAGCACTGTAAAGCAATCAGACTTCCTAGAGAGACTATAGCATCTCCATCATTAGAGCTCTTTAAGAACAGGAAGGTGAAGTAGGTAGTCTCTTGGGATCCCATCCAGCATTTATGATTTTTATGAGAGTAGTTATCTGTATCCATAATTGCCCTTTTACAGAACGTCCTAACTGTGACCAAAATACAGCAGCTGTGGCCCTCAGAGATGCTTTGGGCTCTCTGTGTCTATTGTGGTGAACAGGGTGGTTCCCCAGAACATTGCAATCCACTCTCAGGGAATATCTCCTGAGGCTGTCCCAACTTTTAAGCAGACATCTTTTTGCTCATCTCTCTTAATGGCAGCTATCTGGGGAGAGCTGTGCCACTGAAGGATTTACGTTGGTAAGAAGGCCAGATACAATGTCAATACTCCCTAAAAATACAGAAAATTTTCAATTAGCTCTCCCCCTTAATTCATTTATAAAAATATTATTTCTACATTTCTTTCTCATAACAAAGTGATTATGTTGACCTGCTTATTACTGCGTAGGCCCCAGAGAGAGAATTGGAAAACAACCACAACAACAAAACCAGGTGGGAAGAGCAATGCGCTGTCTGTATTCTCCTGAGCATGCTTAACGGCATTTGCTATGATGCAAGTAAATCCCCAGGCCATCTCTGTGGCCTAGAGCAGGGAGTTAGCTGCCACGAATCTGTTCGGCAGCTATTCCCAACCCATTGCTAGCAAGCAGTATATTAAGACTCCCACTCAAACTACAGCTGAGATGGAGAGGAGAGAAAAGTAAAGTAATGCCAGAGAGCATGTTGCTTCCTTATTACTGTTGACTTTGGGTTGCTGAAGGTTGGGAAACTACCAGTTTAACATGTTCATAACACATTTCTTAATCTGCTATCTATTCCTGAGAGAGGTGATAGAGGGGCAGGGCCATTCCTGTGCCTCCATCAGATTATGAAAAACATCCATCAGCCAGTGAAAGGTACCCAGTAACTTCTTGGGATTTGACCAGGGCATTCCTCATACTGTTCCAGTGTGGGGAGGAGTGTTCATGTTCATAAGGAGACAAAAGTAAGACTCTACCCGTTTTACTAACTCTCTGTCTCCCTCCCTTATCCCTTTCCCCCTCAAAATTAAATTCAACATTATATAGTCCCATTGCACTTTTTCAGATCTTAACCCAAAAGGCCTGCAAGCACAATGTTTCCATCACAGCACTGGGACTGTGCTTGTGGAAGTCTTGCAGAAACCAGACTTCACAGGCTGAAAATGTCTGCTGCTTTGAAGTGTAAATATGGTATTGCATAGTATTGCATGGTATTGCAAGGCTTCGCTTTTAAGGGTGAAAAGAAACAAATGAGCAATACCCAGTGTTTGCTGGCTGCAAACAGGAATGAATATCGTGGCTTCTGCCCCCAGAATGCTTTCTGGCAATACCAAACACCATCTCAGGTGGTTCACTCACCCCCTCCTATATGCATTACCTGTCTAGGCTCTTAATGACTATTTCACAAGCATTAAAAAAATAATGTATAACCACTCAGTCTGCACTCCAGAGCTATCTTTTTCTTTCCCCTTTAAACCCATCCAACTTAAACTTTGTTCTTCCTGGCTTACAGGTTGCTGTCAGTAAATGACCACTACTGTCCAACTCACAGCTCACATAGTTTGATCATCTTCACCTTTTTAATTGGCTTTCCTTACCCATACCCACCTTAAGGACTATGCCAGGATCTTAACTAAACATTGTACCTAAAAGACAAAATATGGGAGCCTCCTGCCATAGTTTCTAAGGAAGATAAAGTCTTATGCAACATACTGACTTGCCCATATGCTGAGTATCATGTGGAGCACATTGACAGCCCCTTCTCTTTTTGTAACACATTTGCTGCATAAATAGGACAGCTAATAAAGATCAGGTAATTACCAATAGTAATCACAGATTTTTCAATGTTGTTCCATCCATCCGCAGGTCCCAGAGCTTCCAGCACACAGTGGAAAAGATGAGAACAGCTGCTGAAATCTGGCTGCAGCCTTCAACTGGCATATTTAAGGGTGCTCAAGAGAGCTGTGCACTTCTCATACATTTTAGTCCAGTGAGCACTGGGCACCTGACAGGCATAGTCATTTAGATGCCTTTCAAAACTCTCAACTTGATTTCCCTTTGTTAGGAGCCAGATTTTTAAGCCTGTCAGCTAAAATAATTCCCCTATCTCAAAAACTGCTCAATATCCAGTCTCACATTTAACACTCTCAATGTATCAGGGCCATTGATTTTGTTATCTCAATAGGATCAAGGTTCTTTCAAAAATCTGGCACAATTGTGGGTACTGAGCTCATGTGAACATCTGCCTATGGAGGTCCATCCCATAACACATGGGCTCCTGCAGTGTGAGTGAGCCATGATGTTACTGAGACTGGATACTAGAGCAACTTAACCCTTTGCTTAATCTTATCTACTTATCTTATCTACAGATCTTTGGCTTTATAGTGACCACTAGTATGTGAACATCCTTGATAAATAACCATGTGCAAGACTGGTACGACTGGGACCTCAGTTTTGGTCCTTACTATTATTTTACTGGAAAATCTCCTACATACATCTTTTTTTTTTCTGCTCATGGATGTAGCTTGTGTAGAACTTTCCCCCTTTATTTTTTCATCTATTCATCCTCCCATTTCAGAAAAAGGTAGAGAGACACTTTTAACTATTAGAGAATGCAGACCGGTGGAATTACACAGCTATTTTGAATATTACAAGAGCAAAAGCCCATATTGAAGATGCAGTGGGGAACCGTACACTAAACATGTATTCTCTTGACCTTGCAATCTAGTGGCAAGACACAGTGTACGGAGATGTCCTGGGTATTTTCCTCTGTCTTCTCCCAGGAAGAAAGATGAAGTTTCTTTCTTTGGATGTTCCCCAGGCAGATGTCAGACTACCACCTCTCCATTCACACTGATACTAGAAACTTTGGTATTCCATCAGTGGCACATCCACTAAATGGTGGGGTTTATCAAGACAAGCTTTGCAAGAGCTAAATCCTTCCATGTTTTATTTCAGTAACTGGTTTTCACTAATGCAAATGTTCCATCAGCTATAAAGAGAGCTGCAAATACCAAACATGGTTTCAGCAAGACAGTGTCAATACTAAAATGACAGCCCTACCCACAGCGTGTTGTCTGCTCCAAAGAGCAGCCATATACATTTCTGCACATTATCACATTTTCTTGGCTCCAGCCAAGGCTGCAGGAGAGCTATTCTGTCCCCCAGGGCTGCTCAGGTCCTGCCCAACAGGGACTTTTGAATCCATCATGCTAAAACAAAGGAACAAAGCACCTGTTGCTGCCTGGGCACATGGTAGTTAAAGATCAACAATAACGTTAGGGAAGGATGTAAGCATATCCATCACTTCTGAATGCTATAAAATACATGTATTTACACGGCCATTTGTTATGTTCCCACGGTAATGGGAACAATACTGCATTTGACTAGAAACCAGAGCTTCCTTCCCCTTGGGCTCAATATTATTTGGCCAACCATGCTCTCAGAGCCCAGCCTCTGTGCTGCAACTCATCTCTGCCTCTCAGGTGACTGACATCAGTTGATGGTCCATGGGGTTTTTTGCATTCAAGTATTTCCTGGGGGATTTTAAAACTGTTCTGAACAGAACAATATTATATTTTCTTCTTCACAAGCCCATGAAAACATAAGGCATTTTGCATTATGCTACAGAAATATCCGGAAACAACTCAAAAACAGCCTGGCAGATTTTGCATGCAAAACCATAAGGCCTGTGTTTGCAGAAGGGTGTCAGACAACCATTGTTCAGGGAAGTAAAAGCTAGATCCAAACTGCATGGAGAACAACAGTTCAGACTTCATGTGGATCAGAAAAGGAGTGTACTTCATGGCTTCACCAGAGCACTGCTGTCTGCTGCGTCCAGAAGGGCAGCAGGGCACCAGCACATCTATTACCCTCCTGCAGTCATATGCACACTCCAGTTAAGCAGGAGAAATACAAAAGCTCCAGACACCACAGAAGTTTTTGATCCAGCAACTCTCCCAGCCCAGGCCCAATGTGCTGTGGGAAAGAAAAGAGCATGCAGCAAACTTACAACGTATCTTTCCTGACCTGATAGGTGAAGTTCAGAAGCTACTCAGCACTTCGTCCTGCAAAATCCTGAGGGCATGGACACCGTGTAATGAACATCTAGCTGAACTGAAGTGAAAGAGCTTCTAATGGGGCTCCATCTCTCAACCTGAGAAATCCTAGACTAACAAAGCACCCAGACAGATACTTAGATCAATAAGAGGTAAAAAAAGAAGCCTGGATTCAGTAGCTGAACCGCATGAAAAATGAGAGTTGGAGCTTTTGTCTTGTTTAAGAAAAACAAACCAAAAAGCCCTCTAAAAGATCACAGATATGAATTACCCTGATCAAAAATGCTTCTGTTCATAACAGCACCTTTTTCAGCTCCACCTCAAAAAGGCCATTTGGCTCAGAGTATCTGAGCAAAAGTGGTTCTGTGAGCAAAAGGAAAACTGCTGCCTAACCCAGCCCCTCCAAGGTCTGTGCTTCTCCAGGAGGGACATGTATAAATAGGGTGGCAGAGGCATACAGGAAACAAATACTTTCACTTTTCTTGGCCAGCACTGCTCTGAATTTCTGTGGGACACTCTGCTGGATGAAAAGGCATCTGACAAAGAAGGAAAAGAAAGAGTTTAGTCTGCTATGTCACTCTCACAGTAGCCAGAATAACTAACTCATGCCAGTGTTAGTTCAAAGAATAAGCAGATTTTTATCTGTCCTGACAGACAAGTTGCAATTCAAAGAGGCTGGTATATGATCCCATATCCTGTATATTCACTGTAGGCAGGCAAAGGCGTTATGAGATAAGGGAGATCAATGCATCACTTACTATGAACATCTCACTGCAGCCAGGGGTAGTTTATTATCCTAGTGACAACAATCATTTCTGCTTTTGTGGAGGAGAGCATGCAGAGGACAAGACATTTGCAAGCCCGGTGGCTTTCGCCTAGAGGAGGTCCGCTTGCTTTGCCCGGCCTTTACCCAGATGCTGACTGGTACCTCAGTACACAGGCTTATGCTCACTGACTTACCCATGGCAAGTGTGGCTTAATTATGTGTCACGTGTGATGGGATCTTTAGCTGGATGGTACAAAGGTGCCACAAGCAGGTATTAACTCTGACATTGCTGACACTGACCACAAGGGACAAGCATTTGGCTGCATCCAATTCTCCGTGATTGTGAAGTTTTGCAAGGCACAAGTTGTTAAGCAACCTGTCCTCTCTAACACAACAGCTTCCCTTTGTGGTAATTCTCCTTTAAAACAATGAATATAAAACAGGATATGAATGGAGAGCCCTGTGCAGTGCTAGAATCAAGCCCAGAAGTTACAGACACTGTAATGCTCTTGTGCAGCTCTTACAACTTAACATCAGTAATGTGTACTTCACTTGCAATGAAAGATAAAACCATGCACGATAGGAGGGTTTATGAAGAGGCATCAATTAATACAAGTGGATTTCTTTCCAAGAGGCACTGAATATTAACTCTCTTCCTTCCCCCCTAGTCTCTAACGCCATAAAATACCATGTACCTTGCAGTGCATAGGAACTAGAGGCAGTTACATGCCACACAACACAGGCCTGTTAGATCCTGATCAGCTTAATGAGTCCTTTTTCCATACAAGTGGGAAATGTTTCCAAAATAAAAAAAAACATGCACGATAAAACTCTGGGGCACTTCTAACTGAATGCTTGTTAAAGGAAGCAATTAATTATGTGCATTTCTGTGCAACAATGTTATGCGTTTGTCAAGTTTCTCCTGTGCTGTATTTAACTCTGCAGTTTCTACATCACTGGAATAAACCAAGGCAGAGAAGGATCAAGTTCCCAAATGGGTAACCTCACATCTGAGATCAGAGATGAGGGTCTGTGATTTACTACTGCAAAGAACGAGCCAGCTTCTCTCAAACAGGAGAAGCTTATACATGTAGAGCTGGAGAACCAAAATCCCGGATTCTCCCTGCCTGTGTGAGACACTTCTCTACAAACGGTACCTGCTGTCTGCACCATGACCAGTGTGTATAACAACTGTACACACCAACGATCATTTAAATATTTTGCACGCTTGCTGCAGTTAACTGTATGTGCAAAGTAAGTGTATAACTGCACCCAGAGCGGAGAACTTTTCTGGAAGAGACAGGTGCTCTGCCATGGGATGCTGGAGTCCTGGGACAGCACGGGAGCAACTGGTCAGCTCTTCCTTCCCCGCCTCCCCAGTTTTAAGCCCATTGACCAATTTCAGGAAAGTCTGAAAGAAAGATGGAAGCCCCAGCAACAATTGATTTCTAAATATCTTGCAATGGGCAGCTAAGTAGGAGCCCCAACTCAGTGCTCACCGTAAAGGAGGCAGGAGAGCTTAGCCCACACACACTCTGCATTTATCCAGCATGCATGTGAATACAGACTTACCCCCACCGAATGCTGGCTCTTGGGTTGTTTTTTTCAGGCTTAATGCTGGCTCTTGGCCAGCATTAGGAGACATCCAGAGAGCTGCAATATTGTGCAGCTGTTCTGGTGGGGTTGGAGTTATTGAAGCGCATAGATAGAAAGGACACAGATAAGTTGGCAACTCAGCTTCATTAGTATGACTGTTGATGGAACATGTTATTTCATTGCTCAAAAGAAAACTTCAGTATTACTGGAACAGATGAAATTCACAAGGGAAACCACACCAAAAAAACCAAAATAAAGGAGACAAAGGAAGATGTTTTACATGCTGGTGATTCACTCTGAGACAAAAGAAAATGAAAGAATATCCCCAACCATTTGGATCCCCAAATACTAAATATATAAACTTATTGCTGTGATAGCTCCTCCAGACATGAGTCATACATTTTAAAACCTTATGGGGTCGATCAATTTAACTTCATAAATGAATTACACCACCAAAACCAGACCAAAACCAGACCAATGTATCCAGACTGGCTCATTTCAACCTTTCAGAGCTGTCGATAAAACTGTGTGTGAGCTGAAATGCTTACCAGCAAAAGCTGAAGGCAGTAAATCAAATTTAATAGGCTGGTTTTGTCAACTGTACAGGAATGATGCCTGAAAAAAACTAACCCAAGCCTGAACTAATGGAATTCCTAAAGGATATGCAAAGACTGTTTCATTTCTACATGCCTAATGTTCTGGGTTTCTGTTTGGTTGTCCTATGTGCATAACCCACAGAATTTCTGAATTAAGACCAGCACTTTACATATAAAATATTTAGAAAGATTTCCAATCCTGACAAAAAGATCTATTGCCTCCCTCAGTAGCTGGTTCCTGTAGTTAATTACCCTCACTTATGTTTAATTTAAATTTGTGTCCCTTCATTTTCCAGCAGCTTGATAATTTTATGCTATTATCTGCTACATTAAAGTGCCCTCCTCTTTCATTTATCTTATGTGGTCAAGTTGCCTTTTAACCTTTTCTTTGCAACAAATTGACATCCTTCTACCTCCCGCTACAGATGACTGTGGCCTCTATAGGCTATAGAGGTGCTTGGGTTTCATTTATTTCCCTTTTGCTGGGGTGACATAAAGAAAAATGGTGTTTCCAGCCTTGTCTTTATTTTCTGCTTTTTTATTTCTCCTACAGTAAATATATTGCCAGTATATGATGCCAGATTGACAAGATGGAAACAGAAGTCAGAATTCTTTACTATCAAACCAACCCCACACTGCCTTCCTCTCTTACAGAGTTCTTTAAGACCATCAGCCTAGGTAGAGATGGTCCCCCCTGATATTTAGATTAGAAAATGTGTTGTATCCCCAACACTGTGGAGTAACCGTGGTCAGCAAATGTCAGCTTCTGTGGTAAAGCCACAAGCCACGAGAGACCTGAGCTTGGTCCCATCCTGGGTCAGGACCAAATAACTAATCTCAAGGCATGAAACGTAGTATCCAGTGATCAAAACCCTGAGCCATCTTATTCTCTGAGTCAAAAATAAAGCTTCTCTAGGTGCAAGAGTGGCATTGCTGCTCTCCACCTTCTCCATCCTCCAAACGAAACAGAAAAGCTGGAGAGGAAGAAAAACCAGCAACTTTCATTTCATTTTATAGTTGGCTGTAGTGCTGATGTTCCCTTAACACTGCATAACATGCTTTGATTAATCTAATAATGGTATGCCCCCAGAAATAGAATGACATCTGCTATTTAAGATAGGTTTGGTACAATTATGCCTTTTGCAGTATTTGTGTCTCATTTCTTTTCAAGGATATGGAACTTCACTTTTTCCATTAGAACTAGAAAAAGATGGCTATAAACATGTCTTCTCCTGTGATATAAAGCTCAAACTACAAAAGATAGATCACACAAAATTACTCTTGTTTGCATTCTGAAGATGGAGCTTGTCATTAGAAAGATGAACACTTCATATTCTTCTTACATTTTCTAATATTATAATGGCAGATATTATGGCAAGCACCATAATCTGTTCCACTGCAGTGCAAACAGTGCACATCACCTAATAACATTGCAAAAGCTAGAGATGGGAGTTCTTTTTTTTTTTTGCCTTCTGTCAGAAAATTGCTGATCCATATAATTACTGCAGTTGCAGAGATGTGCAGTGTTGGGACAGCGTCAGTGCTCTTCTCTGGGCAGCTGCACTGTACTGATACTGTACTGATACTGGGACTGTACTGCTCCCAGCATTGTTATACTGGAAACATAGGTCTGAAAAGCCCTATTTGTATTTTAATACCTGTTGAAGATTATAGGCAAGCTCCAATTCCATAGCTTTTAACTGGGAGATAGCAGCTTGCTGCCCAAGCTGACGTGGATAGAACTGTACACTCAGCAGGGTCCTACCCTCTCCTTGAGAGAGGCAAGGTCAGCAAGTCTGTTTCTTTTCACTTACATCTCACTTAAGAACAATAGCCCATTTTCAGCTTCTCCTCCAGTGACCGAGGCCAGAAAAATCTGTTATGTAGTCACAAATACAGGTAGCGAGGAGTTTTCCAACTCAGCAGATTTCATTTCATGGATCCAAACACAGACGTATCTAAAACATGTCCGGGGAGTGTACTGGTTTGGGCTGAACTTGTGAGCAGGTAGGGAGGACAAACACGGGGACTAGGAAATTACTTGCTCAGCAGGAGGTTTGCCCAGGTTGCAGAAGGCCTGCCGTCAAGTCCATGTTCTGTTGAATTCTGTGTGAGGACGCAATTCTGTCCTTCTGGTGAGACACACCCTCTCTGCTCTGTTTCAGGACCTACTGCAAACAGACTATTCGCTTTGTGCAAAAACTGCCAGAATTAGTGATCTCATATGAAAGGAAGCACTGGATGATGACTTAGTTTTACCAGCAGCTCAATGACCTAAGGATGTTTTTCTTCTAATGCGAACAGGAGCATTTAATCTCTTACTTTACTGGGATCTGTTTGACTTCACCTATCATTATCACAATGACATGTCAGTGGAGAGCAGAGCTAGCCATGGATTATGTACAGTACGCACAACAAATGTAATCAGGCTGAATTATCAGGGATTGAGTCTTGGGTTCCTGGAAATAAATTGCAGTATTATATTTGTCATCTGTGAGCCTTTAACAGCCACAAAACACTCACAGCGTAGGCCTATGGTCAACTTTAAGCAAATTATATGGGGCACTTCAGACTGTGATTAAGATGAACTGGACCCTGCAGAGATATGTGTGTGTTCACCACAATTTATCTTCAAAGACTGTCTATAAATCCTAAAAAAGGAGGTGTTTGTTGGCTTTTGGTGGTTGGTTTTTTTTTTTTTCCTGTTGGGTAAGAGGAGCATTTTAATAGAATCATAGAATCATTTAGGTTGGAAAAGACCTTTAACATATCGAGTCTGACTGTTAACCTAGCACTGCCAAGTCCACCACTAAACCATGTGCCTAAGCACCACATCTACACGTCTTTTAAATACCTCCAGGGATGGTGACTCAACCACTTCCCTGGGCAGCCTGTTCCAATGCTTGATAACCCTTTCGGCAAATAATTTTTTCCTAATATCCAATCTAAACCTCCCTTGGCACAACTTGAGGCCATTTCCTCTTGTCCTATCACTTGTTACCTGGGAGAAGAGACCGACCCCCACCTCTCTACAACCTCCTTTCAGGTAGTTGTAGAGAGCCATAAGGTCTCCCCTCAGCCTCCTTTTCTCCAGGCTAAACAACCCCAGCTCCCTCAGCCACTCCTCACAAGACTTGTTCTCCAGACCCTTCACCAGCTTCGTTGCCCTTCTCTGCACCCGCTCCAGCACCTCAATGTCCCTCTTGTAGTGAGGGGCCCAAAACTGAACACAGTATTCGAGGTGCGGCCTCACCAGTGCTGAGTACAGGGGGACAATCACTTCCCTAGTCCTGCTGGCCACGTTATTTCTGATACAAGCCAGGGTGCTATTGGCCTTCTTGGCCACCTGGGCACACTGCTGGCTCATATTCAGGCGGCTGTCAACCAACACCCCCAGGTCCTTCTCTGCCTGGCAGCTTTCCAGCCACTCATCCCCAAGCCTGCAGCGTTGCATGAGGTTGTTGTGACCCAAGTGCAGGACCTGGCACTTGGCCTTGTCGAATCTCATACAACTGGCCTTGATCCAGCCTGTCCAGATCCCTCTGCAGAGCCTTCCTACCCTCAAACAGATCAACTCTCCTGCCCAGCTTGGTGTCATCTGCAAACTTACTGAGGGTGCACTCGATCCCCTCGTCCAGATCATTGATAAAGATATTAAACAGAACTGGCCCCAATACTGAGCCCTGGGGAACACTGCTTGTGACCGTCCACCAACTGGATTTAACTCCATTCACCACCACTCTTTGGGCCTGGCCATCCAGCCTTTTTTTTACCTGGTGAGGATTTGAAGCAAAAAGGAATATATTTAAAGTTATATGAATATAACAGTATAAATAAGAAAGGAGCGTTTTAAAATCATCTCCAGTTAGAGGAGTACCAGGAATTACATCATGTTCTCAGAGTCCATCATTTACTTTCTGACACTGACACCAGCAGAACCACGATATGGTCCAAATTCATGGCCAAACACATCCTACACTTGTGTCCAATATACACACACACACAAAAAAATCAATTTGATCCTGAGCAAATGCTATTTCAAGGCTTTTCCCTCCACACCTCCAAAACATGACTTTCAGCATTTAAATGTTACTTCATTTACATATGAAGTACATATGTAACTGTTAGAGAACATAGTTAGAAGAACATAACAAACTGTTAACTTCAGTTAACAGAGCTTAAAAACGGAGCAAAAATATCAAGAGAAAGAGGCCAGCTCTTCAGAGGTCCACCAACCTGTATGAGCTACACTGCCTTCAATAAGGCTGGAGGACAAGGAAACTTCTCTGCTGTTGAGCCAGTCAATGCCATGCTCTGTGTACCGCCGGGATCACGAGGCACAGGGCTTCCTCTCTGCTTGCTAGCCTGCCTCTCACGTACGAGCCTGGGGAAAGCGAAGGGACCGCTCTCTTTGGGAATCAGTCACGCCAGATAGCTAACACACAGAAAAGGGAATCAGATCTCATTTTTCGTACTGGCTATGCCCTACATTAGCCCAGCCCAAAGAACCTCTCCTCCCCCTTCCTTGCTTCTCCTAGGTCAGTGGTGACTCATCTGTACTTTAATGGAGGTCTCTGAGGCTTAATTCATTACCTGAAAAGAGCTTTGAGACTATCAAGTGAAGGATGCTACAGAAGTGCAAAGAGGTAATTCTTGTAACTCATATCCACGTGCTACGTATGTACCTTTGTATAATTTTTTTTTCCTTTTATAAAAAGAAAATTTGTACCTGATCCTAGAGCAGGGAGGGAGCCATTCATTCCCTCCGCCCTTCCCCCCACGATGCATCCCACCTTGCTGTTTTGTACGTGAGGTTTGAAAAAGGGGGTCTGACATACCCAACAATCGAATTTGCGTGACCGCGCCATGTAAAACGAAGAACATCCAGAGGGGCTGGGAACAGTCCACGCAGACCTGCATGCCAGTGCCAGCACCGTTGTGACTCAAGTGCAGCTCACCATCCGAATTCACCATAAATCCTAGGATGTCTCCACTCTGGAGGGGGACCACGACTCGGCAGATGGCCCAGAACTCCTTTCGGTCGACCAAGGACTCGGGGTTATAGGGGAGGTCGCTGGGGCGCAAGGTGCTGGGGTCGCAGGACGTCACCCCGTAGGACAGCGTCCCCGTGCGCACGGCGTTGGACTTGTTGATTTTGACGAAAATGGTTTCATTGATCCGAAGGGGTCTGCTGGTGAAAACCAAAGTCCTCTCCTCCCGGGCATGCTCTAGACGGGCCACAGTTTGGTCATCGAGGATTTTGACGTGGGGTCCCCGGAGGTGGTGGAAGCGGAGGTCGCTCTCCAGCTGGGAGGGGAGGAGGTGGGAGTGCTGGGAGTTGAGGGAGTTCTGCGGGATGGGACACGTGGTGGCCATCACGTGGAAGGTCTCCTCCTGCAGGTTGAGGTCGCACAGGCTGACCGAGAGGCGCGTGTCCTCCGTCTCCCGCCGCAGCGAGGGCCGGCGGATGGCGGTGAAAGAGCGGGGCCGCAGGCAGTCGGGAGGAATGATTTCACTGTCTGTGGGGAGAGAGAAAACAAAACAGGGCTCACTTCAGAGAAAACAAAAACATCCAGGAGTTTGCAAATCACTATCGGTTTGGTTGATATGTTTAAAAGGGAAAATCAGAGACCTGCTGCCATTAATAAATTTTCCCCTTTAAAATATGGAAGCAGAGTATCATAAAATGTATTTGCAATCAATCGCTGTTCTTCTACTCTCCCCACCAGCATCACCATTTTCAGCTTCTGAGCAGGCAGACTCAAAATCGATGGAAAGAATTGACCTGGGGAGGATCTCCTTGGAGAGGGGAAGCAGAGGGTAAATAACTGAAATACATCCTGAACATACCAATCAATATCTATACAGGCTCCGAGTTTTCATGCCCTCTTTATTCTCTACAGTAATCCTCATAGATCTAGGAAATAAATATCTAACTACACATTTTTTTAATTTTAAAACAAATGCTATGTTCAGTTCTAATTTATTTATCATCATATGAAATTTAATTAATATTCCTGCATATAATTAATCATTAAGTGTTCTGGTGCTCCCTGCAAACCAGTACAGATATGGATTTCACAGTGCAGAACTTGGGAATATGCAGTTTTCTATAAATAACATACAATCATTTATTATCTCCAAGCCAAATAATTAAAAATCAAATCCACGGATATGTAACAAAGAAAGATGATGCTTACACATTCAAATCCACCAGTGGAAACAGAATTGCACCTTATCCTCTTTGTTAGTCTCACCTGCTGTTTCAAGAGCTAATCATCAATTTCTTTCATTCTTTTTCTAAGGAACATAATCACCTGCCTTTAGTGCCCAAATTACTTTTATTTAACATATCCTGAGCTACACTGTTGCCATAGAATTTTTAAAGAGCAATATACTGAGGAAAAAGCATTATTTAAACAGATTATAAAAGTAAGCTGAGATAATGCAAAGGTTTATACTTCTGCTTGACTTTCTGAACTCTGAGAAGCCCATAGCATCAAGAGACTATTTGCTGTGAGAAAACTGAGCATGTGGGTAGTTCTCTGCAAATGTTTTAATAAGCTATGACCCATATTGACTGTTCCTCTGCGGGAGCTATGCCTGGAGACTGTTGTGGCTTCAAGCCTGGGTCCAAACGACATGAGGTGGGACCACCCTATACAACACAATCCCCCGCAGGTGGCACAGAGCAACACCGCCAGACCCCAGCCTGGGACCTGCCGCAAACATGGCTCAAGGTGGAACGACAAGAAGAGGCAGAGGAGCAGAGACTCGTTCCTAACCCATCTGCTAGGCCCTCGCAGTGGGCACCTCTTCCAGCCACATATCCTTGGGATTTTCTTTCACGACAACAAAAGAGCAGGAACTGAGGTTATCTGAGGATTTTCCCAACGGGATGCACCCTCTCCCAGTACACCAGAGTAGTGGCTCCGTACTGGTATGCCAAGAAAAATGCCAGCTACCGAATAACCAACATCTCCTGCAATATCTGAGGTCTGACTAACAGCCTTTCCTGCCCTCCTCTTCTGGGAGCTGTGACGAGAGCACACTCACACACAGGGTGGCTTCAGTAGAGCTCTTTGCTTTGCTTGAACTGGATTATTCCAGGCTCCTCTTCAAATAAACTGCTATTACAAGGGAAGCACAGTCTCAAAATAAAAATGGGCTTTGTTTCTCATATTTGATTTTCCCCATACAGATATTTCAGCTTCTCTTCCCAGAAATTAATTAAAGAAAGGAAGGAATAAATAAAATCAGAAATTACCCCAAGTAATTTAGAAGTGGGTCGCATTAATGCTTTGCAATATATGGGCTAGTATTTGCATTGCAAGTGCTCCTGCTGGATAGAATTAGACTTATTTTACCCTCCTTTGGCTGGAAACCCACATAGGAGAACAAATTAATACTGGCAGCTGATGACGATCCTTTGGTGTAGGTGAATGGGTAGAGACCTTTCTGAATAGGAACAGAAGGTCCTCTCTATTTTATTCCCTGTAACTATGCATGTGCAGCCTGGCTGACAACTGTGATGTGTGGGTAGCTTGCAGCCAGGGTTTTGAAACAGCTTGTTTTCCACCAGGATGCTTGCATTTCCCTTTGGCTGCTGGACAAAATATCTTTTTCCATCTGAAAAGAGGTTAAGAGAGATGGAGGAGTTCTGCAGACAAGACACATGGCAATGATAGCAAACCAGGGTTACACATCCAACTGTTTTACTTAAATCCATGGGTAGCTCAGATGCCTAGCCACATAAGGGATGTCTCAAGCATATGGGATTGACTGTGAGACTTAGTTCGTTAATGTTTGCCAATACCCATGGAAGAAAGGGTTGCAGTTTACTGGTATCTGAAGTGGGTTTGTGAAAATTTAGAGAGATGAGTCTCTAAGAGATGCTGGCCTGCTCCAGGGCTCTATGTTTTTATAAATCACAAAATACCCAGCCAAAGAAGAAAAAAAATCCCACTGAATATAAAGTAAAACAAAAGTGGGATTAATCTTTTGGGGTGGTAGGTAAGTTGGAAGAGATGTGGAATGCCATTCACCCAGAATAACTGATAACGGCCAAGGCCTATGAAAGAACAATTCTAGTGAAATGTGAAACAAATGAGTGACTTTGAGCAGTTTCTTTCACCAGAACATGCCCAGGAACAAGTTGTTTTCTTCCACTAAAGCTTCAATTGTCACTTTTTAAACACAGACCAAGCTGTTCATGCTGGAGTGGCCCATAAGGCAGCCTTACTCCTGCAGAACATTTACAACTGACCTTTAATGCCTACAAAGGAGGTACTCTCTGTGTAGGAGCGTTCAGGCGCATTTATATTTGCAGAGACAAACCTGGAGCACACATCAAAAAGATGGAATGACTTTATGTGACGAGACTGTAAAATCTGAAACGGGTCCAATGGCCCATTACCAAGGAGATCGCTCAGCTTCAGCCTGAAGAATTTAGAAATCATCCCTTCTTATTAAGTATTCAAGGTTATAAAATTTCCTGTATAAGGCAGTTGGCAGTGTTTCTTTGGGAAAAGTCAACTGATGAGATATACCTCCTCGGGTGAGAATAGATGGACTCGTGAGTGAAGACCACAGCTCTCACTGAGTCTCCAGAGCAAGCTTCAACCCAGCTGGCTGGGGTACCATCAGCAAACTGGCTGTGACCACGGCAGCTCGATGCACGCTGGCTGCCCAGGTAGCCTTCCAGAGAGGATTTGCTGAGCTCTGCATCAGTGCAGTTATGGTGCCAATGCCAGTTTAGAGACTTAAAGTTTCTGGTAGCAATATAGGCATAGCCAAAGCAGAAAGGATTTCTACTAAATACAAATTTTCTGCTCCTCAGCTGGAGAATCCGAGACTTTGACTTTTTGTAAAGGACGCCTAACTTCACAAATCCCTTTGTATCTTTTTCTGGCTTTGTTTAAGAAAAAAAGTGACCAGAAGGAGCAAAGTAGAACTGAAGGACACTTGAGCAGTTCAGCCATCTTCTGTTTTCTCCTCCTCTTTAGTGGGGTTTATCTGCAAAATTTAGATTCGCGGCAGCTGATGCCTTACACAGAAAATCAACTTGAAGTATCTTCCTCAAACCAGGGGCCTCCAAGCTCTCTGTTTTCCTGCTCAGAGGGCATGGAAGAGCCTCCTGCTTTGGGCAGGCTCAATGAAACTGCAGTAACGCTTTAAAACAGCACTTACAAGGAGCTGGTGAGCAGCCAGATACAGCTGTAATCACGGCATCCAGATCAGAAGTATTTCACTACCACCTTTTTTTTGAATGACTGACAAATGTTGTCTTCTTAAAATCACTTATTTCCTTAAACATGTATAATATGTATAATACATATTTATTATGATATCACATATATATGCACATTTAGTATAGCTACATGTACACCCAAACACAAACACATTTCTAATCACCAGCATGCAAAGATCATCTCAGCCCCACACAAACCCAAAGGGGATGTGTTGCTGTCAGACTGTCAAATCATTATTTCCTTGCTCTTTTTCTTTTTCAGTACTGTCTGTTACTGCCTGAAGGCTTGACTTTCCAAGGTCATGAGCAGCCAGTATTCACACACCTGTAAAGGATCTGAGGAAGCAGAGCAAACTCAGCACACGCGCACACACACACACGCTGGAAACCTGCAGAGTCCAGTATTTAACTACAAGCTCTGGGGACACAGATCTCCTCCTCTTGATGAGTTTTCTGAGATTGGTGCAATCCTATAGCCTCACATGAATTGTATTTCTCCAGAGTAGGGGGCTGCAACCTCTCTCCCGAATGAGCTATGGAAGACCCAGTATAAATAAACCGATCTTGAGACTTATTACTAAAAAAAAAACCTTAAAATTTGGGGAATCAGACTGATAACCTAAGAACCTTTCCCATTTCTAATGATCTTCCGTCCCGGGAGAGAGAAATGCTGAGAAAACAAGGAACAACCTAGTTATTCCTTGCATCTGGAGAACATTTCTGTCCTCAGCTCATAAGCAAAGAGTAAAAAATTGATAAGGTCAGAACCTTGCTGGTGTGGTCCTTCCCTTCCCATGCACAGCCCCATGTTCTTTCCTTCCTTCTGTTCTTTGCTTTACTTCTTCACAAGTGCATTTTTCTTCTCTTAATCCCTTACTTCACTGGGTAATAGTATTTTTAGTGAGTACTGGTGCTCATTGTATAATTTCCGTGACCAAGGAACCTCAGAGGTGCTAAGCTACCAAAACACATCTTGAAGTCAGTGGCCCCTACAAGAATATTCTATATAAATATACAACTGCAAAAGGATGTATACTGTACTATTCCCACCACACTGGAAGGGCTCCATTCCTACTCAGCAATGCAGATGAAGGCTCCTTTTCCCACCATCAGCAGTACCTGTCGCAAGGGGTTACACAGGGAGGACAGCTGGCCTTCCAACGCCTGGAACCTTTCGCTATCTCCTCCATGGTCTACAGCAGACTCATGCAGCTAACAGCCCATTTGGCAAGACTTCGACATTGCAGGGCAATGTGGTTGAAATATGAGGTAGATGTATCACGCCGTAAAATAACATTGCACTCAAAGGCAACTGGGAAAAGCAACCAGTCATAAGATGAGAAATAAACCTGTGCTTCTGGAAACCTTCTGTCACTCACAGCCTCGTGCTCCCCATCGTGGGAGTGCAGGTATTAATCCCAGCTCAGCTGCCTGCCTTGCGAACTCTGCCCGTGTCATGGTGTGGAAATCTTTGCTCCCCTCCTGACTCAGTCCTATCGAGCTGATGTATACTGCTGGGGAACTGCCACGCTTCAGCACAGAAGTAGCCAGAACAATTTCTATATGTTGTTTATAGGTCAATTTATTATGTCCTTTAAGGTGACTGAGGACTGAAAATCTGGTAAAATGAAAACAACTTATATTCTCATTTATCCCTCCTAAAATAAGCATGAAGATCACTGTGACTGGAGGCAAGGAGCGATACCCGTTCCCAAACCCCTTTGGTTACCAGCTTGCCCGACGTGTGTATGGCACGCAGTCCACAGCATCACCTCCACTGGAAAGAAGAAGAGTAGCTGTGACTGGGTCTGGGAAGAGAAGGACCTCTGTGTGGCCCTGGGTTCAAAATCCACCCAAATTAACGGGCGACTGGAAGCAGATCTTCATGCAGTCTGCTGCACTCATGGTGTTAAAGATGTCCTCACCACTGTGGGATGCTCTGCTCTAGGCTTTCTCGGTCTCTGCTGCATGTATCTTAAGTGTTTTATTGTACCAGGAGGAGCTAAGCAAACAGGAGAGTGAAAATTGCCCTTACTTAAAATGAACGCAGGAGAAAAACTGAGAAATGAAGAAGGCCGAGGCCACGCCCACGGTCATTAAGAGGCAAAGCTCCACGCACAGAGCACGTCCAAAGTGCTCTTGCCCGCTGGCGATGTGTCTGAGTAGACACTCATCAAACTATTTGTTCTCCTGCAAACTTGTACTCTCCATGTGAGGTCTGGAGAGGAGGCTGGGCTCTGCCGTGCTCAGCATAACGCTGCGGAGACCCACGCTCCCGGGCGGATGCTTCTGCTCTGATGCTACCACGGGTTTCCCCCTCCCCTCCCTGCTTGTTACTGTTAAATCCTGAATTTATATGATCCGAGACCACTCCATTGTGTTTATTTCTCATAAACCATCAGGCGCCAGAATGCAGCTTCTCAGATCATACAACGAAGCCACTTTCAGAGCATTATTGTAGCATGTGGGAGGCAAATGTTTAAAATCCCTCAAAGGAATGATTCAGACTAAAAACCTCCTTTGCCATATACTTAGGAATTCACTTCTACAAAGTACATTTCCCTTTATGAACAACCGAGAAATCAAACTGCCTGAGTTATTGCCTCAGATCAACCATTCCTTCTCCTTGAAAACACCCACATCAAATCAAGGACATCAGTTAAGTAAATACCTACTTATACAATACCTGTATATGTGCATGTCTCTATTTCATTGACAGTATAAATATCCCATTTCAAATAAAGCTGCTTCCTTCTGCTCTCATTGCTCTGGCTCTCTTTTCACACATGCTTACAGGAATATATGAAAAACTACAGCCAACAGACAATTTCACTTGTACCAGCTATATATGTAAGATGCCCAGGCTGCTCTTTAAGAGACAGTAAAATCTGCTCTAAGGCAAACAGCATCTGAGATCAGGACTCAGCTGCTGGGCTCTGCAGCAGAAGACACTTCTCACCACATAAACAGAAAGGATATATAAATGGTGAGTGGGAGGCAGGAAGAATTAATGTTCTTATTTTATAGAGTGGAAACCGTGGGATGGAGTAAGCTGTCTAAGGGACAGATGACTCCTCTGGCAGAGCTGTTAAGTGAAACCTCTTGGAGTTTAGCCCAGTGCACGACAAAACCACCCCGTTTTCCACGGTGCACCCTGTCATTTCCTAACTCTCCATTCAATGCCTTACTCTCTGCCTCCTGCTCCTCTGCTTCCATCTGCAGGTCGCTCCTCTCACTTCAAAAGTCAACCTACCTGGGACTCCTCATCCTTTATGGGATCCCAACACTCAGTATGGAAACCATTGCTCAAGAATTCCTCCTTCACCAACACAGTGGCTTGGTATCACCACACGGTCAATGGAGGGCAAACATACGTTTCGTGTGCACTCGCATGGTTACAGCGGGAGTTAATGGCTACACGCAACTTTTGGCTTCTTGCTCGTCGCCATCTGGAAGCCAGGCTAACCGATACGTCATCAGAGCCATTTCCATTGCAGGAATGGCAGGTATTTAAATCAACTGAGTGCATTTATTTGCCTGTGACCAACACAGTCCAAATTAGCTTTCTGACAAGATCCTCGGGTGTTTTTCCAATATTACTGAAAGCATTTGAGAGAATTTCTGCTATAACCAAGGGGTAGAAGTCAAAGTCCAAGCCAAGGGTTACAAACAGCCCAAAGCTGGAGTTTGTCTGTGGGAGAAATCATTCATGTTTACACTAAAAATTGTCACCAGATTTTAAAGCTGGGTTACAAAAGAAGGCAGACCATCAACTCTGTGGAGCCAACTGCAAGGCTACAAACATCTGCCACGTTAACAGAAATGAGTGGCAATCAACAGTGCTTAACAAACATCTCACAGGACTGGTCTTTGCTTTGTGTTTGCATTTGCTTGGATAAAAATCAGCATTTCTTTCCAGGCATTTTGGGAGAGATGGAGCACTAAAGCTATTTGGTTTGCATGACTCAGTTTTGGAGAGGTGATAAAAAACGGGATGGAAGAGGAAAACTTAGCCTTTTAGTTGTTATCAACTGATAGGTGTTTGGTAAATTTATGGTGCAAATCTCGTGGCTTCACGTGGCCATTTAGCACCAATCCTGCTTTGAGGGAATGGTGCCTTAGCACCATTAGGCACAGGGCAGCTGGTGTCCTGCCAGGTGAATCTCAGGAAACCCTTGGGATCTCTTCAGAATACTTTTCTAGAGGTAGAAATATCCCCTCTTGGCTTACTGAGTTTATCACGAATTTCTTGTCGTGGATTGTCAATGCTGTACCAATAGTACAGACAAAATATCACAGCAAAACAAATCACAAACAAACAAATAAAAACCCCCAGATTCTAAAAGAATGTGAGCTCACATACTGCCCGCCTCGAAGCTGAAATATTCAGAAAGAAAAAATACAAACTCCTGAGCTTTAGGGAATTGCAGCTGTTTTTAAGCCAGAGTGAACAATTGCAGTTTCCAGGCCACCTTAGTAATTGAATTGATCATCTGCATATTCTTCAATAAAATCTAAGGAATGAAAGCATACAATTTCATACATGAATAAGACTATAGTTGAAGGTACAAAGGTGGAGTACTGACTGATAAATTGTAGGTTTGGGACATGTGCTACATAATAAAGTTATGCTCTGAACCAGTCTGGTTCATAACAAACATTCATACAATTCTGAGTAACATCTGTAAGCATGTCAAACCGATTTGAACATATGAAACGGCACAAAGAGCATAACTAGCCTCATAAAATTAAAATAAATTACTGTTTTCCTTAGCAAATATGAATGTTTTGAAAGAGCCTGACAGTAGATTATGAAGAACAAACTTCCATATGTGTGTTACAGTTGTGGATTTGTTTTCTTTTCCACAAAAGCTGATGCTCCGAGAGAGTCTGCAGGGTGCTGGCAACATCTGCATTACAAACAACATGCTTTGGTTTTCATTCAGGAAGGCTTTTCATTTGGGGTAAACTCATCCTCCCCAGCCAGCAGTTCTGAAGACTGACAAATGTCCTTCAGGTTGAAGATGTGCTTAACCACTGCCACAGCCACCTCTGGCTGGCGGCACTTCCGCGTCTCATTCCCTTTATTATGTTCATGGGTTTTCCGTTTGATGTTTCCTAACTCCCCCTAAAGTCAGAGAAATATGGTTTGAGCAGAAATCAAGTGCTTTGGGTTTTGTGGATACCACCTAATCCCCGTTACTCACTCCTTAATCTATCTCCCACTCACACACATCAAGTCTCTGAATTTTACTCCCACCCTGATGCAATGATTTCCACCTCCATTGCCCCAGGCCTGCTAGGCTCCATGTTCAGCTATTATTATCTTGCTTGAAAACCACAGCAAAATGATCATCACTTTTAGGACCATCTGATGTTTCCTGATCTTTAAGATATAAACTGCTCTGTAGAAAGTTCCTTGGTTTTTTATTTCTTCATGGGAAATTGCAAAAATTGCAATTCCTGGCCGTCTAATGACTTTATAGAGCCCTCTTCTCATACCCAGTGACTCCATTGCTTACTCCTGGCACTATCACTGCTTTTACCCTCCTTTCCTCCTAGAAATTTCAACCCTGTTATCTCACCTATTCAGGTAAGACAGTAGTTCACCATTGCATGCAGTGCTAACCCCACAGCTTTACCTTCATGTACTGTGTTGCAGAACACTATGGGCTCCCAACAACTCTATTTCCAATCCTCCTTACATTACTGTGCGAATGTTTCCATAGCATCTCAGCACTCACAGCCAATTCCCAAGCTACATCAGATACATCCCTTCATCCCCTGAATCATCTGACAGCATTTTTTCTTCAAAACAAGTACTTTCTTCCTCCTTCCCATCCATCATCCTCCCTCCCATGGTATTTATGTATCCTGCATTTATCCTTTTTCACTTGCTTTCATTTACCCCTGTGTCTTCATGCAGGCGTGGAGATGATGACTCCTTCTCCAACTTCTCCCTGCATTTCCCAGTGAAAGGCTCCTGCCGTTGCTGACAGTTTTACAGCCAGCCACTCAGGGAGAATTCAACACACCAACAACCACCTCGTCCCTGCCAGGGTCTCCCCAAGGTCCAGCACCTTACCCAGCACCATCGCATATTGACCTGAATTAACGCCATCGGGTCTTCCCCCTTTTCCTTAGGAAACCCAGAAACGCTGCTGGCGACCTTCCTGGGCTCACTGCAGTCCTTTTGGTCTGACAGGGCTGCCCAAAGGCACTGCTAAATGATAAATTGCCTGGACATCACAAGGATTTTGCTGCCCCACAGCTACCTCACTAACCAGAGCTAAGAGCACAACCTTTTCTAGTGAAGACGCAACCTGTGAAGGGCAGTGATATGTAATATTTCAGCCAACTGCCTGAAGAAAAAATAAAATAAATTGGAAAGATACAGTATTTCAGGCTAACCTGAAACAAAGTGCTCAGTTTATCTTACTTCCTTTTATAAAAGCAAAGGAATATTGGACTGAGAGCTTCTCCAGTTGATTTCTGGGGCTTGTTTGGAAATCACTGTCACCATTTTCAAGATTAAAATGTTATTTCAAGACTCAAAATTGAAATATATAATTTCGAAAATAGTGAAAGAAAACAGTTAGAGTTTGCCAAAAGTGTTTCAATTTTTCAGCCATGACTAATTAAGTTTACAGATCATCTCTCCTCCTCCAAGCTGGTTCCGGACCTAAAGATCCAACAACTGTATTTCTGAAAGAATGCACATAATGCTATTTGTCCAGAATATTTTCTTTGTTTTAATTCCTAGTATCTCTTTCTTGGAGAATTTCTACCCCAGAATCCAGTATGAAGAACCTCTCAAAAATTTTCTGACTTATTTTCCACATGTACAAAATGACAGTGCAGCCATTACACCCCATCCACCCCACTCCTATTCTAGAGAATGGTGCGGTCTGCAAGATGCTCTCTCCCAGTTACGCACAGAAACAGTAAACCAAGACTTTGTTTGATGAGCTTGTTTTAAAACAGCAAATTATTGCAGTCTGCACCAATTCAGAAAAGTTCAGCACGTGTTTAGGTCTGTTCCATTTCATGACGGCACTTAAACATCCACTTCACCTAAACAAGTATTTATATCCTACTGAAGGCAACAGGACATACACATGAGCATATCAGTAGTCCCAAATCAGGGACACAGGGTAAGGTTTAAAAACTACATTCCACATCAAAACAAAAAAGTCCTTATGCCAAACTCCACTCTCCATCGCTGTCCCATTGCATCCTGCCAGTGGAGTGAACAGCAAAGGAGATTTCCTGAAACAGTAACCCTAAATCAGTCATTCTAGCTGCCATGGCTGGACAAAATTAGGGGGGAATCAAAGAGAGAGCCAATGCCCACTTCGGTCAATTGAAAGGTTCATCTTTTCAATAAATTCTTTATATATTCTGCCATGGGAAATGCCTGTTATGCTTGCACTTTCTTTATGAATTATTTTGATACCCTGAACTAAAGGAACTAAAGAGCTGAATCTTGTTACCAGAGCCTCAGCTAACTCCGTAAGAAGCAAAAAGACAAATTCTGCTCTCACTTACCCCAGGGAAAGCTTCAACACCTTCGCTATCAGTAAAGCTAATTGAAATGCACAGATCATTGGATGTGGCCTCAAAAGGTTTAGACAGAAAGACAGGAGGCTTTTCTGAAGCTGCAAAGGGAAAGTATAAACAAGGATCAGCCAGAGGGCCGCAGCTGGCTGCCAGTCAGGGCAGTGTAACCTTGCTGAAGCCACGGGATTTGCACGGAGAGCAAGGCCCAGCGTGCGCTGCTGGATGCTAAATGCAGCTGCAGCCCCAGATGAGATGGAGGATGGTCTTTCGGGGGAACTGGATCCAGCCCCTGTGGTGGACAAAGCTGGACTGTCTGATGGGAGCCAGGCACTGACCTAGAGGGAAAAGCCCTCCTGCGACCATCTCACAGCTTCCCCAGTAAAACCACTGCCCCACTGAAGTGCTAGCTATAGGCATGGCCCTGGAGAGATCCCTGAGTTTGCAACTGGTTGGTGCTATTACTGGTCCCTGAGACCTTTGAGGAGGGGTCGGGAGATGGGTGAGACACAAGCACCTAAAAATGCAGTGAGTTTTTTGGCTCTCTTCCCTTTCCACAGGGTGATTTTCCTTTTCTTCTTTGACCTCTCATTAAACTGCTGTGACAGATGTCTGCTGTTTCTCAGCAGCTTCCTTTTGCCACATGATGCCCTGTTGTACTGTCCATGCATTTTCAGTAGGATTTAACATTTCAGCTTATGCTGAAGGTCACTCTCTCTGACTGACACACGCTCTAAAACTCTTCCTTACCTGCTTGTAATGTATTGGGTTTGCACTAGTTTGGCTACGTATGGGTACCAGTGTTCATTCACCCACTTGTCCAGTTTCAATCTGTTAGATTGCCGTGCCTTTATTGTTATCCTCTGTTTCTGTTAGCCCACGATGCTATACTTCTCTCATTTGGGAAACAGCTAATCAACCCCCTACCTTTTGATGGCTTGTAAACAATAAAGGTTAGCTCCAGAATGTCATGAACAAGCTTAGTTTTGGAGATTAGACTGAACTGGGAATAATCAGCAACAAAAAGAGCCAATAGAGCACCATTATAGGCTGCTATCTCTCTTGCTGAGATCTATATGGACTAGAGAGATGGTAACGAAGATAGGGGTGACTCACCCAAACTCAAGGATTTTTCATCCCATTAATAGACTCCTTTCTCTTCAGCTTCTGCCTCCTTCAGCATCACAGTTTAAAGCAATATTTGGTGACAATGTTATTGTGGACCTTTCTGCACATACTCTGAACTGTTGTAGGGAACTATCAAACCCTTGCTACATAATAATAAAAATTGCTGGGCTTACATCAACTGAAATGTCATCACCAGCACCAGTGATGTCTTGCTCAGTCTAAGGAATCTGTGATCGACCCCAGGTCTGTCTGGGACCTGGTTATCAGAAAAAAACAGTCCCTCTCTCCACTCTGCTCAGTACGGTCCCACCATTCCTGGTACTATAAAAGCTTTGACTTTAAAAATGTATGCTTTATTTTTTCATTTACAACTGGGAAAATATTCTTTGTTTCCAAGCACGGATGTATCCAGTCATCAGAGCAAAAGCCCGGATAATTCACATTTGCATTCATTTTTGCCCACCACAGGACGGTACTGGGAAGGCACACAGCTAAAAACCATGCATTTCTGAAAGCTAAAAGAGAAGAAAAAGCAGATGATGTGCTCAAATTTAACAGCATCCTAATACCTAAAACAGAGAAGAAAGGGTTACTGCTGGCTGTATTTCTGTTCTGTAACTCTTTTTCATATCAAAGTAAGCAAGGGAAAAAAAAAAACCAAACCAAAGAGGAGTGTAGATGACATGCTCAGGAGAAAGCCAGTGGATATGTGCAGAAAGGGCCCCACGAAGCTGTACACGCTCTGCTCCAGCCCGGGCTGAAGCCGCATTACCAGCCCCGTTTGCTCTGTGTCCGTAGGAGACACAAAGCACCCGGGACAGCTGTTGCCATAGCCACCCCTTTACGTCCAGGGTCAAGATTCTCTCTGCACAGAAATATTATTTACAAGGTGGCTTAGGTGTGCCTTGCGCCTGGCAGTTAAAAACGGCAAGTCCCATCCCAGGGGAGCTTTCGGCCCAAATTAGACATTACGCAGCAAGAGGGTATGATAAACACAGGGAAGAGAGGGTCAGGGCGAGAGGGTGAGATGCTGCGTATACGCCCTGTCAGCTCTTTTCTTCTTCCTATTAAACATCGTAAGGGCTCTGCATCCCTGCACATTTTTGCAAGCGTCCTGCTGGTCTGTTATGCTGCAGCCACTCGGTGACGACACAGCCGCGGCTGGGACGGGCTCCACGGCCTCTCCAGGCAAAGCTGAACCCTCAACACTAGAGCTAAACAGCCCTTTTGAGAAGCTGTCAGCGCTGCCAGGCCCATGAAACCCCCCTGGCCCAGCATCGTTCCCTCCACTAGCTCGCCGTGGTGCAGCCGCACCGTCCCGCGCCCGCGCTGCCGTGCTGCAGGCAAGGAAAATGGGCTGCTGTCGGCAGACCTACCATTTCCAACAGGGCCTGGCATCTAGGGCGATGTGGGGGCAACATTTAGTCCCTGAATTGGCACGGAGAGATCATCGGGCTCATAACGACTGCTGGAGTAGGCATGAACGTGTCCTGAGAGCAACAGGACTTAACAGTGAAGAGAAACCGGAGTTACCCAGCGTCCGAGTTACTACAGCCTTCTCCCTGCACCCAAGGCACCACACAAACTTTACTAGCAGGGGGGCCAGACTGACAGCAGTGAGAACAGAAATTGTCTCCATCTGCCGTCTTGCCGACGGCCAGCGCGGCGCATCCCGAGCCCCTGCATCCCACCAGGGAGAGGTGAGGTTCAGCCAACCCGCGCTGCTGGCTCTGCCCCATCAGCTCTGCTGCGATGGCTGCCTCGCAGCTGGGAGAGCTGCCTGCAGCAGAAAAGCTGCCCCGTCTGCAGCGAAACGAACAGAGATCGCCACCATAGCATGAATCTGCAGGAACAGTGATAAATGACAACTTTGCTATCCACTGCATTTCACTGCTTCATCCTGCCAGAAGCATTTCACCTGGCTCTGTTAAAGCTGCCGCGATCGCCCATGCTCTCGCAGGCTCAGGTGATGCAAATTCCTTCCCGAGTGGGGTTTGCAGCACTTTGAAAATTCATATTTACGGGCAACATGAAACAGACAGAATTTAATAAGGAAACAAATAACAGGATGGCTGCTGGGTTCAGTTTTACATCTACAATCAAAACATCTATGGGGTTAGCAGGTTTTTTAACTGCAGGTGAAGCTGCTGCAGAGCTGAGGGTGCCAGTTCATTGCTACACAGCAGCTTCGCCTGGCGCCCAGCCAGCTGCAGCACCCATGGGTGCAAGTCAGAAGGAAAGTGTGGTTCACGTGCCCACTTCGGGCTGTCCACTCCTACATTAACCCTGCGAGAAGCTCCCCAAAGGCTGCTGATTAGAAGGCACCATCCTCCCGCTCTGTCCCCAGGAGGACACAGTCACCTCTACACTCACATCCTCCTGCCGATTGCCGCCCGTGCCCCAGTGCCCAGTTTTGGGAGACGAGTCCCAGCTCAGGGTGTCAGGGTGGCCCTTCCCGGAGGCACCAGTGCTACGACATGGTTCACGGTCCATTTAAAATTAGCCATCCCAAGTAACCTCCAGAGTCTACTTTCTCCAGCTCTCAGCCCTCTGGGAAACCCTCTTCTCCCCAGAAATTTGACATTTCTTAATCTTGGCTTGTTTTCCAGGTCAGCAGTCTCATTCGTGTCGAACGCTGTCTCTGTGCCGTTGCCATCCTGCTGAGAGCGCCTGCTCCACGGGCAGCTGGAGGCAGAGCCGCGGGAGCCAGCTACTTTGACAGCAGCTACGCACTCACTTGGAGAATGCTCTGCCACTGCCGTACCTGTCAAACCACCTCAAAGCCATCACAAGCACACGTATCACTGCTCCGAGAAATTAGCAGGAGGGGAACGATCCAAGGGACAGACACAAGCAAGCCATGCATGGCCAGGATTAGCCACTGAGCCCTGCAGGCTCCTTCCCTTTACCTCCCTGGCCATCTCGGTGCCATGCCCGTGGCCGTGCATTGCCTGCTTGTCTGCACTGCACAGCCACCTCTGCTTTGCTGGAGCTTGCAGCCCCTGCAGCTAAATTCAAGGCCGGGCAATCCAGCACCATTAAGGAAAAGGATCAGGATGGTGCCAGGCAGCACTCGCTGCAAAAAATGACACCGCTGCAACGAGGGTACTCAAATCTCAGCCTGCAAGATCCGAGGCAGGGTCGCACTGGGATTGACTGCTATCTTAAAACTGCAAAAAAAGTTATTTTGCCCTAATTTAATTGTAGTTAGCACTGGCACCATTAGTTTTGGCAAACCTTGTTGTGTCAAGCCATCTAACTCTGGCCTGCTGTAGACCCGGGGCAGTCTCCTGCCCCCAAAGCAAGATGCTTCTTGGTGGACTTCTCGGGTAATAAAAAAAGGGTCACTTTTTCCCAAAACAGAACAAGGCACCAGTGAGTGCATGTGCCTAAGCACCTCCCATTATCAAACTGCTTTTCAACTCCAGACCGAAAGCTCAGCTTAGGCTGCAATTTAAAGTGAGGACCATTTCTGCCTCAAACGGCTCAGCATCATCATCAGTTTCCCCCCATGCACATGGGAGTGTAAACGCTCATAATTATTCAGCTGGTTCTGTGGTTTTACATTGAAAATATGTTGCTATGGAGAGCGCAGCACGGGAACATGCAGCCGCCACAACACCACGGCAGAAGCAGCCCTCGGCAGAAGCAGCCCACAGCTTCTGCTGATATTTGCAGGCCCTCCGCTGCCATCCACACAAAGGCTGAAAATAGACCTAAAGCTCAAATGAAGCATCTGTAACACTTCATTTCTGACCATCCCTCCCCGAGGCACCAAGACTTTTCACAGAAATCATACCAAGCATCCCACATACGCTCTGACGTCACCTCACTGATTTCTAATTCCTCGCTGCGCACATGCCTCGAAAAGGAAATTCCTTCCAGCCCCATTTTCATTCTATGTCCTATTTTTGTCGGGGAAGCAGGTTTTCCTCCGGAGTCACCCTTCTGCAGGTACCCCCAGGGCTGCTGCTCAGTCCTTGTTATCTTTTGCCCACAACATAAAGCAAATTCCTTGTGCTGCTCCACCCTGTTGCCCTGCTGACTGTGAAGGATCTGATTTCTGTCATCTAAAGCTGACCTTAGCAAAGGTCATTCAGCAGCAGCAAAGTGATCTCCAAATACATATTCAGTGCAGGGGAAACTGTCTGTACCATTAAAGTCCCAGCCTTCGCAGTCTCCAAATGCACGGGCTGGGTCTTGTAGGATGCTGAGCATTTTCTGGTCTCGCTGACTTCATGAGACTTGGGAGAGCTCAGCAAAAGCAACATAGACTTAAGCCCACAGCACCGTGAATGAAGAATACCTTTGGGGGTTTTCTTTCCTGTGAATTTTTAAAATATCTGAAATACTGTTTGTTTTCTTTCTCATATTCTGGATAAATCCTCAACTGAGCCATACACATGCAGCGATCAGCCCTTGATTTCTAAAAATGTATTTGTATTAAGCTATGAAATTATTTACAGTGGCCATAAACATCCTCCCAGCATCTGGCAGCTGGGAGAGCGCCTTGGAACTCACTAATTTACTTACATTGTAAACCACTTTCTAATAAATAAATAAGCTCTTAATATCTCACCCAAAAAAAGAGGCACATTGCGTACAATACTATATTTAGGGGTCCTTTGGAGGTCAAGGATTCAGCAGCTGAATTTCTCTGAGAATCTTTCTTTGGTGCGTGTATGTTTATGCCCAAATGAATTGTCAGCGGAATGTCTTTATTTTGAAATCAGTTTAAAGTTATCGCATTGCTTTGAACGCTGGAGAAGCAGCTGCTTGTTTCTTGTTTTGTCTGAACTGGGGTCAAATTCTGATCTACGGGGCAGAAAGGGGCACTTAAAAAAGCCAAGTAAATTCTTGCCGATCCCTTAGTAGTCACCTTCCTGGGAGGGACTGCTGAGCCTCCGGGCTGGCTCCCGGGGTGGGGATGCTCTCCAGGCCAGGAGGATGCCCAGTGCCAGAGCCCATGGAGAAAGGAGAAGGTCACGCAGCATTGCAAAGAGGTGCAAAATGCTGTGCTGCACCAGCGCTGCCTCCCAGGTTCTACTGCAGAGGGGCAGTCAGGACATCCTCCCTCCTGGCTCAGCACCCACAGCCCAGCCACTGCCTGCCAGGTTGTACAGAGCGGGGAGAAGGGAAAACAAGTATCCCCCGCGTCCCACCAGCTGGTGTGCGAGGGATGAGCCACGTTAGGGCTCCTAATGGATGCCGAAAGTATTTAAACTGATGGAGACGTGATTTTCAGCTTCTGTGAAATCCAGCACAGTGCCCTTGAGGACGAAGGAGGATGAGTGGCTGGTTCAAAGCAAACCTGGACTAAAAACAATACTGTCAGATCAAACTTGGTCCAAAATTTGTGTTTTGTAAAAAATAGCAATAGCCTTTTATAAAATTTAAGGTAAACAAGGACTGTTTTCACTTATATAAACTTATATCACTTTCGCTTTCACTTACTGCTTCACTTGCATAAAAATAAAACTCTCCCCTAATTTCAACCAGTGCTGGTTAAATGAAAAGGTTAACTGCCCCTACCCTAGACATGGAAAAGAGGGAGGAATCAATCAATTATTAAAATGAGTTTTGTTTTAATCATGTGAGGTTATACTCACAGACAGCTAGAGATCTGAGCGGCGAATTTTAAATAGGAGCCCCAATGTCCTACTATATCACCAGTGGTCTGCAGACAACCTCCGTGTGAAGGTTTATTTACCCCATTTATCTACAGTTGGAAATGGCTTCAGAGATCTCTAACTGCAGAGCGAAAAAGCTCCCTCTCCTATCCCTGCAGCCCCCATCTGCTCCACTGGGAAAGACGAAGCTGCACCAAAACCCCTCCTGTCCTCGCAGAGTCACCCGCTGTGCATGCCGTGGGTGCTTGACACCCTTCCTTTGTGGTGGCACGGCCACCCCCCGGCTGCCCTGAAGAAGCTGTCCCTGCAGCACAGCCGTGATGGCCCCGATGTCTTCCCAGGCACCAGCGCAGAAGGGAGCGGGTCACGAGGATGCTGGTAGCAACCCCAGTTGGCCACAAAAACATAACCAGAAAGCACAGTAGCTTCTCCAGGTGCCCCCTGGTTCCCCGGTGAGTTGTCTCCCCTGCGTGTCCCCCTGTTGGGTCAGTGCAGAAGCTCTCCTTTCTCAAACACAGTGAGCTACATCTTGCTACATTTTTTTGTATAGCTAGTAATTTCCAGCCAGGAAGGGACTATTCCAGTAAAACTAGGCAGAATCCACTGTTTTCTTAAGATAAACAAAAGGCAAATGCAACGGGATCACTGCTGGTTTTCAACAGAAAACCGTGTGATTTTGCATGTTGTTATTGCAATACTTGGAGCAGCACAGACTGCTTGCTGTTGATCGGACAGATCTGGGCTGGGGAGGTTGAATGATAGAGCTGCTCTGTGCCTTCAGGAGCAATGGTCTAAGTTCACCCCTGTTGTAACACTGCTCCACTCACCCCAAACAGGAACTTAGCCCTACAGTTTTGAAACTATGCATGGACAGCATGAAAAAATCTCATCACCGAGGGTTTCCTGCCATTCCTGCTGAATATCCAGTCCTATTAGTCAATGTCAGGCTCTGGGCAACATGAAAAATTGCAGAAATCCATCCTGGCTGTCACTGGAAATCAAAGGTCAATCTCAAAAACTGAGGGACTCCTTCCAGCTTTGGAAGGCATTCACATTTCAAGACTACAAATGCAATTGTCAAAGCTCTGCACGTTCATGTGAAACAGGAAGGAAAAATAAGACCCCGGACAATGGGACCCTGGAGGAGTGGTGGAGGAATCGGGCTTTTCCCGGGAAGCCGTTTGCCAAAATGTTAAAATAGAATCTATTTACACAATAGATTGGAAAATGTTTACAGCCAAAAACGTGTTAGACAACAGGATTTCAGATTAGAAACACTGGGCGGGTTGTCCCGTGAGTGTGCTCCAAAATAATTTATGGATTCTCCAAACTGAGCAAAATCAGTATTTTCTGTAATGACCCTTTTGGTGAGGTTTCTACCCCTGCTTTCGCCATTAAGGTTCCCTCCTCTCCATAGCCACAACCATCTGCCTCCATCTCATCCCATCCCATTCTCCTCTCTCATTCCTCCTGCTCCCACCCCTGCCCAAAGCTTCCCTCCCACCTCTCTCCCAGCACATCTGTAGTCACCAACTGCACCATGTGAACAGGCTGTGCTTTAATTGTGCGTGAGAATAAGAGGCGGAAAGGCAGGCTCCCCAGTTTCTATTCCTGTCCCTTGTCTTCCTCGCAGAGCCTTCGGGAGGTAATTTCATCTCCGTGATCTGTGACTCGAGTCCTGCTCCTGCAAGCAGCTTGCGATGCTCTGAAGACCCCCCCCCGGGTGTCTGCGGAGAGCGAGGTCCCGGCGCCCTCAGTGACAGATCCCACGCTCGCCTTGTTAAATGTTGAAATGTCTTAGGTGTTAATTGGGAGAAAGGGCCCTTTTAAGCATTTCTCTGGGGAGCAGATGGCCAGCAGCTGAACTTCTCTTGGAAATCTGTGCAGTTTTAAGTGGGAAACACGGCCTATAAAACTTTAAATAAATCTATTGTAGACTGCATAGTAACCAGTGACAGTCGCTTACAATCCACCCCGTCCTTGCTGTTTCAGCAGCCTTCTTGTGGCTGAGCATGAAGTGCTTTCAACATACCTGTCAGCCTTCCCAGGGCTGCAGGGGACTCTTACTCCCTACTTTTGGAGGAAATCCTGGGATCAGCTCTCCCGCCCCAGCCAGCTCTCTGCTTTGAAGTTTCCACAATGGCCAAATTTGTTGTCACCATCCAGTATCTAAGTAAAATCATCAGGGACTTCACGTCTGATGACTCAAATGCTCAGACCTGAGTCTCTGCATTTAGCAGGCACACACAGAGGCATCTCCTGACTTAGAGAAAGAGAAACACAAAGCACTGTCTTAAACACATTGCTGCTCAGTTAAGATGATGCTAACAGACAGACAGACAGAGAGGAGACACTGGGCATAGCTTTTAAGTACTTCTTCATTCAGGCCATCCACTATCCTATATGGCAATGCTGCAAGTGTGCTTCCCAACACGAGGGTCTACCCTGCTCATACTTGAACGTTCTCCTGGTAGATCATTTTGCAATAG
The DNA here is from genome assembly GCF_035582795.1 of Mycteria americana. Taxonomy (NCBI): domain Eukaryota; kingdom Metazoa; phylum Chordata; class Aves; order Ciconiiformes; family Ciconiidae; genus Mycteria; species Mycteria americana. Next base: position 14,963,275 of record NC_134370.1, read on the forward strand.
CTGATGGACTTCGTGCTGGTAGGCAGAGTTATGGTGCTGAATCTTCTGCCCGCATTAAAAATGAACAGAGTAGCTACGATCTACAAAACTCTAGGATGCCTAAAATTCAAACACATCATGTCCTACTCTGATTTTTACTCCCTGCATTGCACGTGTTCAACTGAAAAGGTTTCATCTCATGCCTGAAGGTGAGCGGGGTGAAGAGAGGACATACTCTGTAAAAAGACGTTTGTCTTTGCACTTGCTCCTGCTGTAAGAGCCACCCAGGTGGGAGAGCCTGAGTATTTCAGCACAGCTCCAGCTCTGCCCAGGCTCACCTTGTAGTGCTGGGTGTCTCAGTGCCTGGGAGGCGGGGGGGGATGGAAAGAACAACAAGAGCATGCCACTGCATGTCCAACTAGAGGAACCAAGAGGTACTTGGGGTTTTTTGCCACACTTCCCCCTACACAAAAGTTGCATCTTGTGCTTGTGCAATGCAGGGAAGCACAGGGCCAGGAGAACAGTCCCGTGACAACAGCAGCAACAACAAATTCACTCTTCTCCTTTTTTCAGATCTTTCAAGTATTGTGAATACATAACCTGTAAGAGCTAAACTCCTTCCTTCACAGTTTTACTTTACTTTCAACATGGCTAATTTTCTGTTTTTCAGAGAAGCAGAGACGAGGCCCATTCTCCTGCATCATTTGTATTTTCTGGATGTGCGGAAGGTCCCAGCTGAACTCCTTCCTCCCACGAACGCCGTGCCAAGGATGGCAGCGAGCGGCAGGGACAGCTGACAGCCACTTCCAGCTGCAGCACCTCTTCCAAGATCTAACGCCCAGGTGGACAGTGGACAGCTTGCTCTCACCGTTCTCCGAAGCTTTTCAACAATTTCTTCCTGCTGTCTGCATGGGATCCGCAGCCCTAAGTGAATTTCCTTTTCAGCTAGACACACTGTGTTATTTCAGTATAGCACTGTCTAGACAACTGAAAAAAGTGTGAACAAGTTAATGTATTACTTTCCCCTTGCTTTTCATGAAAATGGTGGAAGTCTGGAATATTTCTGGTCTCTTTGTGGTGTTTGTTTTGGAGTCTTTTTTGTTTGTTTGTTTATATATCTATCTATATATATCCAGAGCTGTAAATATTTATATAGAGAGCTTAAACAAAAAACCCCATTATTTTCAGTTAGTGAGAGGGCTTTGTCTCACCATCAAGATTTCTCCAAGATTTAGTAATTTATCTTTATTCAGACCATTCTGTGAATAAAACCATCGCTGTCCTACCAGATAGAAAGCAGATACTATCTGCCCCTCCTTGGAAAGCCACCAACACGCCTCAGAAACAAGCAGCAGCAGTTATTAAATGCAAGAGAGCCGTCCCTTTCACCCTGCTGAACTCCATCCAGCCTCAACATTTCCTAAAACTGAAAAAAAAGATGACACTGCAAAATGTCTTACATAAATTTTGCTGTCCCAGGAGCCTCCACAGCCAATCCAAAAGGTCAAAGTACTTAAAGAAACCAGATTCTTATGGGATTTCCAGCTCCCACTTCCAGATCTCGACGATTACACGGAAGGCAGCCAGCATCACCCTTGACAGGTCCCCACCACTGCAGCAATTAAATGTCCAAATCTGTTTGGGTGCCTGAGCCTCTCGCAGGAATCCTCCAACATTTTCCAGTGAAGTCTGGATAGGGAAAAGCCAGCCGGCAGCAACAGCATGAAAACAACCGTAATCTATTCAACTTCTATTAATTCTTGGGTTTTTTTAGAAGAACGTTTTCTAGCATTTTCCGACTAAATACTGGAGATTAAGTAAGCAAAACTTCTTGATGTCTGCATGAAGATACGTGGTCAAGAGAGGGAACTCATGTGCATGCCCGAGTCTTGAAGGTACCACTGTCTTCAGCACCAACGTGAAGCCTGGCTCAGCACCGGCTGGCCGGGGACTTTCAGTTCAGCACGGGCCACTCCAATAAACTTTTAAGGTGGAATGAGGAATTTTTCCCTCACCACTTGGCAGAGCAGTATACTAGCTATATAAACTTAGAGAATAAATACAGAACCAATTAACTTTCCCCGCTCCACTGGAATCCCAGAGGTGCTTTTGGGAGGCCGCTGTGCTTCACGCTGCAATGCCGTGGCACGCAGGGATGCACACAGTGAGCAATGGGCAGAGGCACTGCTGCCACGCCGTGCAGCTGGGTAAGTGCCCAGGAATGCGGATGCTTTTCTCCTCTGCATCCACGTTGACTCGGGGGTAGGAGGTCCAAACGTGCACGCTTCCTGCTGATATTTCTGCTTCTCCCTGTTTCTATTGGGGCCAGGAATAACAGGAGAGAGGGCTCTCCCCCAGCCCCTCCTCTCCTGGTACTGGACATGGTCAGCAGCACAGAGCGGGGGCTGATGAACATGCTTGGGTTACTAAAGCAAATGTTTTTGGTGCCTTTGGATGTTCCAAGTTAAGCTCGGACCACGCTGCACTTAGCTTGCGTGATACCCAAACTAGTCCAGCAGGGCCTAATCCTGATGAATAACTGCATAGCTATTAAAATTGTTTTCCTTGAACAGCTAAATGGAAATGTGAGGGCTTGACGCTTGAGCTAGCATTTAGAATGGGCTCAGGTAATCAAAACACCAGATCGGAGACTGCTGGGGGTTTTGAAGGAGCTGAGATTCAATTCAGCTTTGAACCTCTAGTAGCAAACAATTCCCACCCCCAATAAATTAAACTAGCCCCGGCTCCTTACAGAGACTGGCTGGACCTGATCACACGGGTTCGCACTAGCTGCTTATACCTTTTTGGCCAGCAGTGCTTCTTGTGCAACCTAACACCATCTGTCTGTCATTCTGTCATGTCACCTCGGGATGCCACTTGGGAAGAAACACGTCACTGGCCATCTCTTGCTGAAGACATCTGAGATGCCAGCATCCGGGATCGCAGCCTTCTCTCTGTCTGGGCAGCAAAGACCCGGTACAAATTTAGAGCAACAAACAGCATGAAGGCAACTCCGGTACCTGCAAATTATTTTCCTGCATGCATGGCCAAGCTGCAAAAGCATTATCAGAGAACGTCTAGTAAACATGACATTCTGTGTAAGTGATATAGGTAGCTTTTAACTGTCACACACAAGCAGTGCAGATACACAGCAGAGCGATGGATAAATAGGTTAAATGTATGAAATTTTCCTGCTGTGCTAACTTGCTCCAGGCCCTCTGGCATGGATGATGGTCAGAAAGTCAGTGAAGAGCTGCTGAGGAGGGTGACAAGATGCTAAGAAAGTAACTGGTGTACGAGTCAGCGTGCAGGAGGAGCCAGCCTGGGGACGGAGAGCCCGTGGGTCCTGCATGCTGCTCTCATTCCCATCCCCAACCACTGGGATACTGGCATATGTGAGGACAGCCCACAAAGACGGAGCCCCTGACCATACAAAGGGGGAGGATGAACGGAGGGAAGGTGGCCTCAGAGCAGCTCGTTTCCTGAGCGCGGCAGAGCTTCTCCCCGAGCACCACCGTGTTTTGGACCGACAGCTGGGACAGGCAGCTCCAGCAAGCTGAGCGGGCACCCGAGCCACGTGCCTGTGCATGCTTCTGTCCAGAACCACCACCACCAGAAAAACCTGGCTTACTACATCCTAGCAAATGAATACTTCATGAAGAACAAAACCACAATTTGGGCATGACAAGCAAGTAAACTGGACTGTATATTCGTGCGCATGGAGGCAGGCATGCTGCATGAAAAAAGCTATCAGATACCGAGCCTCACTGATCTGGTTTCCTGAGCAGGCTAAGAGCAAGCTATAAAGGACTCCTCTCCAAGCCACATCCCTACAAGGAAGCCTACATTAAAAAAAGAAAAAAGAAGAAGGAACCATGTTCTGAGCTCAGCCAATGCTATGCACACTTCACTAACTGCAGCTATTCCAAAAAAACACGCTCGTGAGCTCGACCTAGCCACAGAGGCAGCAGATCAGCAGTGCTCCTTTGTGGCAGCCCTGGGTGGCTGCAGAGGGGACACGCATGCTAACTGCTGTCCAAACTGGACGGGGGAAGGCTTGCTTCCATAACCATAGCCATGTAAAACAATTTGGTACCAAGTCTGGCCCCTGCTAACCGTCTAACTTTCACGCTTTCTATAAAAACTAATAAAATAACAGCAATTTTCAATGCCCAGAACGCATACGTTTCAGACAACCTGCTGTGGTGTAATATGAGGAGAGCAGCAGCGCTGCAGAGGCTGGACAACAGGTAATCCAGGAGTTAACTGAGAGCACAGGGGTAAGAGCCCCAGGAAGAACATCAATAACATTTGCATAGATCTGATGATACACCGAATAACAGCTGTGACTCAGACTTCACCTAGGGACCAAAGATGATGCAAAGATGTGTTAAATGCTTCTCATTTCTCCTTATTTAACCTTCGCTGGCTGCATCAGGACATTGCACGCCAGCTGAGGGTGTTCTGTGTGCCCAGGGGAAGCAAAGCCCAAGCACTGCATGGGGCTCCCTGGGATGCATGAGGAAATTTGGAGGCTACGTAGCATATGCCATTAGGTTGTAGAGCATCATGCAGAGGCCTTTGATACCCAGTGCCAGTTTTGGGGACGAAGCTCCTCTCTTTCCAGGTGTGGATGTCATGAGACACTCCAGACCTTTGGGAGAGGTCCGGAAACTCACAGGGGCTCCCCCGTGATAAGCCACAGGTCAGCTGTAGCAAGGAGAGGAGGAGTTTTTCAGCTCTCCCTGCTCTGATTACTGCAGGGAGCTGCAGGGGCAGCCCCACACCACAGCCCATCGCCCTTGCAGCCCCTCGAGGGACGTGCTGACTGCCCGCGCCCAGCACAGCAGCTCCCCGGGCGGCAGCGGAGCCATCCAGCTGCGCGGCACACGTCTTCGGCGCGCCGGAGCTGGGGGGAGCATACGGCGCAAGCCAACTGCGGAGCCTGACGTTCAATGAGACTTGACAGGTCCCACTGAGGTCTGCACAGGGAGAAAGAGCCCGGGGCCCCCAAGCCAGCGACAGCGCCTCGACACTGCCCAGCCCCAGCGCGCCCAGGACATGAGGGATTCAGCATTTGGATCGGCTCACAGCAGGCTGGCAGGGACCCAAAGGCACAAGCATCACCCCGTCTGCAAGAGCGCAGGGCTGGCTTGCAATGCACTTTTACCCTTGGCGTGGGGGCGGGAGGGGGGGGATGCATGTGCAGGGACATTCTTCACTTGTCACCCCCAGGCTTAGGCTGTTTCTTTCTCTGCAATCACCTAAAGGTGAGGAGGAGTTGAAAAACATTACGCTGACAGCGCTGTCGAAGCTGCGGATATAGGGCCTTCCGTTCCACGCCAAGCAAACCCTCTGGAATGGTTTGGACACGATAGGTAAACAGTGTCGGGCTTGCTCAGTGGGGAGACATTTGTATTTAGATGTTATAGATAAGTGGTGCATATTTGAGACATCTGAAAGTTATTATTCCAGGCAGTTTCTAAACAGAGAATCGCAGTTGCATAGCCCCTTAACTCCAAGCTGACAGGCAGGATAATGATTTAAATTATTGTTAAACATAGGCTCTGTTTTAAGTGGATGGAATTCAACATCACGATCGGTTTGGGGGAATGGGGGTGTATTGCAAAACACAACATTTCCAATTGCTGGAGCTCTGATCCACGGGAGCTTCTCCGCCAACACCAAGCATCGCTATTCACGCTATGAAAATGGCAGCTGTAGAGATCCTCAAAAAGGCAGCATCACTCAGCTATCTTCTGGATCGTTACCACTCCCTCTAATTGCAGCAACGTTGATTAAGAGAAATGCCTTTTTGAAAGCAAACATAAGAAGTTTTCACAGACCGTAAAACAGAGTTCAGCAGTGAATCATAATTATTTTTTATAATGCTTTTGAATTACACGTGATTTATGCTTCCTTGAGTTCAATAAGGTTATGTTTATTATGCTATCACTCTGTTTTCAACAAAGAGTATACTGATTCATTCTTCATTATAAGTCACTTGAAGCATAACTATTAGGTTGTATTAAATCAGAGTACTACATTTGTTCCATCTGTGAGGAGTTTGTTTTCCCATGTTTTAACGTAGGGCTGGTACCGCTGCTCGCAGCTCCCCCAGACTCCCTCCACCCCGCAGGCACGTTCAGCAGATACGGCCGTCAGAGAAGGCTTTCTGCCCCCACCATAAGCTGCTTTCTGACATGCCAAATGTTAAGTGTGACGGCACACGCTGGCTCCACACTGCAGCCTTTACGCAGGCAAAGCTCCAGCAAAAACAAAAACCCGTCTCTTATGTGGAAAGGAGAAAGGGGAGGAAGAATTAATTTCTTGCTTATTCAGCATCTGATTGCCTCTCTGTGTCACGAGCGAGCTCCCAGGCAGTATCTCCAACCTACAGCATCCTCATTTCCCAAATGGGTAATTCACGATAATGCAGGCAAGAGGGTCTCATCTCTGCTCATAGCACGAAGATGCAATTGGGCCTAAAAAAAAGCAATCACACCTTGTCACTTAGGGGAAATTACATGGATGATTAATAATGGATGAGCCTCACAAAGGCCACCCATTCTGCTCAGCATACCAGCATCTTATCCTAATTATCCTCACCAATAATACCTAGAATTGTTCGGAAATTTTAGGGGAAATTGAGTTCACTCACCTAAGCTTTAATAACGGTTGTGTCTAGGAGGGTAGGACCATCACAGCAGAGCCCTTGGCGTACGCAACACAATATAAAATTGAATCATGAACAGTAACTCACGTCTCTGCCAGAAACACACTCCCAAGGCACAGAAGTCAAAGGTAAGGCACTTCTGTGGGACCGGTAGCTTGGCTTGCCCACTTTAGCACATGAGGGGTCCAATAACTCAGGAGTTGAAACCCACAGTCCCCTGCCAGGAAGAAAAGCAGTATCTCCACCTGGAGAAAGCAGACACTTGTGTGATTTGTCCCAGGAAGATGAGAAATCTGAGCCTGAATCGGGAGCTAAATCCTTTACCACTAAAATTAAGGATGGCTTTTTGTCCCTTCCTGTTAACCATTAGTTATTGATCTGATGCACTCATACCAGCGTGTAAAGGTTTTCCCCTGCAGGCAGTGCTTGGCTGCTTTTCCTGCACAATTAATGCTAATAAATATTCTTCCCTCATAAAAATAATGGTCCAATCTCTGTCTGGGCATTTTTTTTTCTCTTTTAATGTGAAAAAAAAAAATATTGCTAGAGCTTGGTAGGAAGCAAACAAGCAAGCAAAAAACCCAAATGGGTATTAAAGCTACTACTGCCCTATTTGAAGAACCCAAGAGAACCACAAAAGGAAACTGCAGCGATCAATAGAAAACATGGAAACGGTTCCTTAGTCCTCAAGCTGGGCATTGAATTTGTGCAGTGACAAACCCCCTGGGGCAGGCTCAGGGACCTCGCCTGCCTCCTGTGACCTGCAAGAAGCAATGCCTGCTCCTTCCTGCAGCCCTTTCAGCTGCTGCTCAGCCAACAGCACATTCTTCAGAATAAGGAGAGGTACAATGGCGAGTGGAAGCAGGATTTCCTCCTGTGTTTGCTTCCAGAGCCAGAGGCTCTCTGTAAGGAAGGGGAGGCCTCCTCACGCCTCCAAACCCCTCCGGGCCACAGCACAGCCCAATGCAGAAGAACAGACTGACGGCACTCCACTCCTTCAATGGGCAGCCAACGTGGTCCTGCCCTCCAGGCATAAAACTGGAGAGACAAACATGTATTGGAGAGAATAAATGAATGGTAAGGGCCCCAAAGAGAGTACTTCCCACTTATTTTTCATTCTGGTCTACTTTTAGTAACTCCAGGTAAGCTACTCATTTAACCCAAAAGGATTCAAAACCTATCTATCTGAAACATTTCAGGACAGTCCATTTTGGCAGAAGATCTCAGCACAACATGGCCAGTTTGAAAACCCATCGTTACTAAATTCTCATGTCCCGGCACAAGCTGGTAAAGCCACTGTGTTCCCTCTCCACATGTGACCCAAGATTTCTTAGTCTCCAGAGAAGTAAATCCTGCTAGTTTCTGTAGTCATCTTCATGCTGTAGAGACAGCAGGGACTCAACTACCTGATGATGGGAAACTGCGGCACTAAAACTGGTCTGGGATCTTCTTTGGTGTCACCTTCTTTTCCACCTGTGGCATCGAATGACAGAACAACAGCCAGGTCTCCAAACAAAATCACTGCAGCCTCGACTGCTCGGCTTCACCGCAGTCAGGAAAAGGATATTAAATACGGAGACGGGGTTGCAATCAGCCTTTCTGAGGAAATAATAACCTGGGAAATTCTGAGCCTGGGAAGTAGCCTGACTTTCATTTAACTAGATTCAGTGTGAGCTCAGCGGACATTTGATTTATTTTAAGAGTTTTGCTGGCAACCACAAAAGTGAGAAAAAAAATCTTAGCCCCTTTCTGAGATGGGCCCAGGGGTAAATGGTGGCCACTGCAGAAACCCAGGCAGCCATCTCTTCCTGGCTTTAGTAGAAGGGTGAAAACCAGCAGTGAATGATAGCAGCTTCTCTAACTGTTCTGGGTAGACCTAAAGACAACTTCACCATCACTCCTGGAGATGTTTCACTGTTGGTTATTCTGGCATAAGCGTCGTCCGGGGCATACTTGCAGCCAGCAGTCCCAGCTGCTCACAACTGCTATCCCCTCCTCAGGATGTTCCTATCGGCAGCTATTTGACCAAGCTATTATTTTATGGTATATTTAGTTCTTTTTTATCTTTTCTCACTGTCAGTCTCTCCAGCCCAATAATCATGTTTTCTTCTTTATCACAGCCTCCATATCCTGCTGTCATTCTAAAAATGCTTCTGTGATGTTAAATCTTTTCCAGTTATATGATGAGAATTAATTCATTCTGACACAGCCATGAAAATCTGATTCAATTCCTTTTTTTGGTATCTCAGTCACAGTCCTTGATCACAAATCAGCATGAGTCAGAATTTCCCAGGTTATTATTTCCTCAGAAAGGCTGATTGCAACCCCGTCTCCGTATTTAATATCCTTTTCCTGACTGCGGTGAAGCCGAGCAGTCGAGGCTGCAGTGATTTTGTTTGGAGACCTGGCTGTTGTTCTGTCATTCGATGCCACAGGTGGAAAAGAAGGTGACACCAAAGAAGATCCCAGACCAGTTTTAGTGCCGCAGTTTCCCATCATCAGGTAGTTGAGTCCCTGCTGTCTCTACAGCATGAAGATGACTACAGAAACTAGCAGGATTTACTTCTCTGGAGACTAAGAAATCTTGGGTCACATGTGGAGAGGGAACACAGTGGCTTTACCAGCTTGTGCCGGGACATGAGAATTTAGTAACGATGGGTTTTCAAACTGGCCATGTTGTGCTGAGATCTTCTGCCAAAATGGACTGTCCTGAAATGTTTCAGATAGATAGGTTTTGAATCCTTTTGGGTTAAATGAGTAGCTTACCTGGAGTTACTAAAAGTAGACCAGAATGAAAAATAAGTGGGAAGTACTCTCTTTGGGGCCCTTACCATTGTGGTCAATGGCTTGATGTCTAAGTGGAGACCAGTGACGAGCAGCGTTCCTCAGAGGTCAGTATTCGGGCCGGCGCTCTTTAACGTCTTTGTCAGCGACGTGGGCAGTGGGATTGAGTGCACCCTCAGCAAGTTTGCCAATGACACCAAGCTGTGTGGTGCGGTCGACACGCTGGAGGGAAGGAATGCCATCCAGCTGGACCTTGACAGGCTTGAGACATGGGCCCATGACAACCTCATGAAGTTCAACAAGGCCAAGTGCAAGGTCCTGCACATGGGTCGGGGCAATCACAAGCACAAATACAGGTTGGGCAGAGAATGGATTGAGAGCAGCCCTGAGGAGGAGGACTTGGGGGTGTTGGTTGATGAGAAGCTCAACATGACCCAGCAATGTGTGCTCGCAGCCCAGAAAGCCAACCGTATCCTGGGCTGCATGAAAAAAAGCATGACCAACAGGTCGAGGGAGGTGATTCTCCCCCTCTGCTCTGCTCTCATGAGACCCCACCTGGAGTACTGCATTCAGCTCTGGGGCCCTCAACATAAGAAGGACATGGGCCTGTTGGAGTGAGTCCAGAGGAGGGCCACAAAGACGATCAGAGGCTGGAGCACCTCTCCTATGAAGACAGGCTGAGAGAGTTGGGGTTGTTCAGCCTGGAGAAGAGAAGGCTGCGGGGAGACCTTACAGCAGCCTTCCAGTCCTGAAGGGGCCTACAAGAAAGCTGGAGAGGGGCTTGGACGAGGGCATGTAGTGTTAGGACAAGGGGTCATGGCTTTAAACTGAAAGAGGGTAGATTCAGATTAGATAGAAGGAAGAAATTCTTTGCTATGAGTGTGGTGAGGCACTGGAACAGGTTTCCCAGAGAAGTTGTGGATGCCCCATCCCTGGAAATGATCAAGGCCAGGTTGGATGGGGCTTTGAGCAACCTGGTCTAGTGGGAGGTGTCCCTGCCCGTGGCAGAGGGGTTGGAACTAGACCATCTTTAAGATCCCTTCCAACCCAAACCATTCCATGATTCTATTTCAACTCTAAATGCTTGCCCATAGAAATTATTCAGGTTAGCATAACTAGTCCTTTTTAAAGCCATATTTGCAATTCATTTGCATTAATTTTCTAGGTTGTCCACTGTAACTAAACCCTCTGCAGGAAAATATTGCACTCAGTACGTATTTTAAAGAGGGTTGTGGGTTTTTTTCTCAGCCAAGCAAGCTAGAGATGCTACTAAGTGGAAGGTTAGACTCTAAAGTGCACCTCAATAAACAGGAGTTCATCTGGCAGCAAATTCCACAGACCCAGACTGAGGAGCGTGAAATCCCCACTGCAAACCACTGACATACAAAAGAGTATCTCCTCTCTCCTCACACAGCCTGCTCACCTTCATCCAAAACACCCCTTTCATAGATCTGTCAATGTTTGTTATTAGCAGAAGACTTCTACACTAAATTAACTATATGATGAAAAGAGCCGTTTCAGAAAGAGGAACAGGTGTTATCAAGAGCAGAACAAAAAGCCACCAATCTAATTCAGGATGTAAGAAACACATCTGACTCATATATTTCCCCATGCATCGTTTTTCTCCTGTGTATTCATGATCCCTTTGATAGAGAGTGTCAGTAGTATGTACTTGATCTGATAAAAGAGCTCACTTATCTTCAAGGAACATGCCAGGCATCCACAGTGACCCATGCAAAACAGTTCAAACACACCTAACACCCTGTGCTGTCCAGATAAAGGGAAAAAAAAATAAACCAAAGCCTTTGGGTTATGAATTATCAGTACAAAGTCAAAATGAGCCAGTGATTTACAAGTGTAAATTGAACCTCGTACAAGTAAAGAGAACAGGCAAGAAAGGGATGGTATCTTGGTCACTGGGTTGTTCTTGCCTTCCCCACCAATACAATGTGATCCCTCTTTGCTGAACCTGTCCTTCTTCCATCACTTTCAGACAGTGGTTCACCCTGTTTCCATGCTTTCATCCTTCTGCTCCCCTCATGCTTATGGACCCCTTCTTAAACCTTCCTGCACAGAAACTAGCCATGTTTTCCAAGAAAAGCAAGCATTGCTGGGAGGCAACCTCTCTACCTCCTCCAGGTTCAGCAATGCGTTCCAGCCTTCCCTGCTCATGCTCATGTCTCTCCTCCTCCTTCCCATCCTCCTCCTCTTCCTCAAAGAGTCTTTGCTTCTCAGGCCAGAAAAACCATTAAGCACAGAGCCTGATCCCTACATAACCATCGATTACTGATTAACCACAGACCACTGGTTTTGACCTAGCAAGCCCTGCACAGAACCCAGTAACAAGCAGATGGCGAAGAAAAAGATCTAGCAAAGCACTTAAGCACATGGCTATCTTTAGGAATGTGAATTAACAGACTTACTCAAGCACACACCCGATTTCTGGCACACCAGATACAACTACATAACTGCAAGAGGTGGGTGAGTAGTTAGCCACCCTGTCGAATTCAGGCTCTGCAGCCTATGCGGTCTTCTTTGCTGAGCAACTGAGAATGGGTAATCTGTCCAGTTGGAAACTGCACACTTTTAACAAATAGTATTTTACTTCCCACTGGAATTTCTCCTCCATCAGCTTTCATCATTAGCCTGCCAACAGAGAGCACCCTCTGCCTCACCATGAGACTGTAACTTAGACTGGACCTTATCTGTTTTTTACGGAGCATTGGTCTTTTAGGTCTCACATCCAAAACTGAAGCACTAGAAATTATCATACAAATAGTCATAATAGTGATTATGGCCTAAGACCAAATTATTTATGTATTTCTCCTGAGTGAACCAATTAGGCTGAGTTGAAATTGCCAGTCCCTGCAGCTCCACAGTGAAATTCTCCATCAGTTCACTTTTCTTTCCAACTCCTTCTAGCACTACCTTCAGCATGAGGCAAATTTCCTTCCACTTGGCTGAGTAGCATTACAGTCGAGATCTGCAGACTCTACCATGTTAGGAACGAAGCAATAAAAAGTGTTTTGACAAATGCAGGCAATGTCAAGGCTCATCTCAGACACGAGTATACTGCAGTGTATGGAGTCATTGAATCAGATCCAGCCAGGCCCAGAAACAGGAGCAGAAACCCACAGGACTGGTGTTTTTGTCAAAAAGGTGCTTTCACACAAGCCAAGCTGGGCTAACAGAGCAGTCTGCTGATGCCTGTGAAAGGCTCAGGAGGGTGATGGCTGCTGCCTACAGACACCAAAGAGGGCAAAGAAAATCAACCAGGGAAGCACCACGGCAGAATGAGGAGGAAATGCAAATGTCTTTGGAAACACGTTGATCAAATTGTCATCAGTCTCCCGGTTCAAGTAAACACTTACACGGCTCTGAGGTGCTGGGGTCCTCCAGACTTGGGCGTGCAGAGAAAGAAGAAACACTCTGCATAAAAGATTTTGGAGGCTTCAGATGTTTCCATGCAAGTGGTGCAGTATTTATTGGCATGGTACCAGCATGGGAATAGGATTATTGGATTCTAAAGGCTTTTTCCCTGGAGTGGTCTTTATCCTCTTAAAAGAAGATAGAGCAATTAATTTTTTTTTTTCCTGAAGAGAATTAATTGTCTGTGAAGGGTCACACCAGTGGCCAGATGCACCGCAGGAGATTTTCGTCTCCTTAAACATACCAGCCATAGCCAGTGACACAAGATTTGATTCAGTGATCAGCAATCTGATTTATCAATCTTTTATCCTTAGCTACAGACTAAAAATTTACCAATCCCAAATAAGTTTAATTTCAAAATCCAATAGGAGCAGATGGAATGGAAATTTCTTTGAAAGTATTTCTGTGAAGCCCTTTAACACCAAGATGATGCTGATGCATGAGAATCAAAACCTGTAAGTGACTGGACATACTGTTGTAGTCTATATACATGGAAATGCTTTTTATAAATTTTGCAAAGTTCTGCTAACAGTACCCTGCCATAATTCCCATGACAATAGGAAGAAGCGCTTACCTAGTGCATGTCAGTACAAGGGATGATATTTTCACCAAATGTCACAACATAGGGGAAACATGCAATACTGTCAGAAGAACATATTATGAAAATGTGATTAAAAGAGTGTGATAGAAGAAGGCAAGATCCAGATTTCCCTAAATGTCTGAGCAGGAGAGAGGAGCCCAGCATCTCACTGAGCACAGCACCTTGCAGGATCAGCTGCATCATAAGCAGAGCTGATGTAGCCTCTGCCTTGAAATCAGAAGTTGATTCGATGCAGGTAGTATATCTTGGAGAACAGAAGTAGTAGCTCAGCATGACTAAAGATGAAAGGCAGGAGAAAATAACACCTGCACTTGCAGAAATTTTTTCCAAGGAGGACCTGGAGATGCTGGTCATTGTCAGAGACAGGACGCTGGATTCAATGGACCTTCAGTGACCCAGTGTGCATGTCCCAAGCTAAGGCCAGGACTAGGAACGAGAGCAAGCTGAGGACAGAAGAAGTGGTGCAAGACCAAGAGCTCACTCAGCCCCAGGCTCTGCCTCCAGCATGGGGCAAAGCAGATTTGCAGGGAAGAGCAGCACGGGGATCCCTCCTCCGTGCACGCTCCCATTCTCCCCAACCCCTGTTCCAGAGCACCGGTGACACCTTTGCATTTGCCTGTCCTGGAAGCACCCCTGAAAATTTTACTTTTAAGAAATTCTTTCATTTGACTCAATACATCCTCTGTCTAGACAACCCCAAAGGTGCACTGTACTGCTTGTACAGACACACAGTCATATGAATTGCATTTCGTACACGTCAGAAAAGGGTCACACACAGCTGGTGAACAGAGAGGCTATTTCTGCCTACGAAATCCAAACTAATTAGTCATTCTAGTCAAATAGTCATTCTAGCCCATGTACTGGCATCATGATTCAGTGAAACTTGGTGTCTAAGGCCAGTTACTGGTAGCAAGTATCAGGCACACTTTTACGCATCACACATGGACAATAACTTTTTGATGCAAGAATGCACCATAATTTAGCAACAGTTATATTAATAGTACAGTTTGGTGAGAATTTAATGCTGTGGCAGGCGGCACTGCATACTTAACTGGGCTGGGCATTGCTGCATCGGTCCATCAGTGCTGGGAGAGCAGCCTTCAGTGAGTGCAGAGCTCAGTCACTAACGAAAGATCTTCTGAGTCTGCACAACCAGATGACACCACTTGCATTTTTGCTATCTTTCAGCCACTTGTGAACAGGTACGCTCACACAGACCCTGAGAGGTTCATTTCTCCTGACAAGGGTATGTGGAAGGAGAGGTCCTGGCTTGGATCGGCACAGGTTCCCTCAGTCAAAATGCTTTATTTTCTTCGGGACAGGCCAGGCAAGGTCTGGAGGAGCTTCGGCTGCTCAGTGTTCGGCCAAAGAGAAGTGACGGATGAGCAAAATCCAAGGGCTAGATTCTGCTCACAGTGTAAAACCAGACTGACTCCACAGGTGGCCGCAAGTTTAGGCTGGTAAAATTGAGAGCAGAGTAGGGCTATAGGTAAGGGTTTCCAGACTGAGCCCAACAACAACAGTTCTGCTTATACTATTTGGAGAAACAAATGGAGGCTTTGGAGTACAAAGCAATCTCATTTTTAGCTCTGTTGCTACAGATGGAAAAGCCAATTTAATTTTATTAAAGGTGTCAAACTTTTTAATAACCCAGACACCTACAGGGATAACAAAATCATATCCTCTGCATGGTAAATTGCATATTCAGCAGCTGTGATACCAATTAGACATTGAAATGACAAAGTGCTATCTCATGCCAGCAGAGACATACTGTACCGGTGTTTAGTTTTATCATATAAGCAATGTTTAGCTGTCATCTGTCATACAGGCTTAGGGGAAAGGGCCTTCACAGCTGGAACAGCTGGAATTGCAAGATTAGCACAATAAATTGTTATACTTTTACCAGATCATCTACTCAGTTTACAACCAAATTTACCTCCAGCTCCAACTGTCTTACACCAGAGTAAACACACTCTGTTTTTGTCAAGCTATAGCTTTATGAATGAAGAGGAATTAGCTTTCAGCATTACAGCCCAAGGTTTGTACAGTTTAAACTATTTTGGTGAATATTTTGGAGACAGGTATTAAGAAAGCTGCAAAGATTAAGTCCCTGTACCAGCATATTCTCTCCACCTTTCTTTTTAAAGACACTTATTACTTACAGAATTGTAACAGGAACAACACTAGACAAACTAAAGAAAATACAATTATATACAGCATTAAGTATCAGTTAAGAGAACGTATTGTTTTAAAAAACAACATAGATACCTTATCCTAATGGTTTAAATCAAAACGCCAAAATCTTTGCTACCATAAGGAACTCTCTGAAATGTTTCTCAAAAGAATATACTGCTCCATTAGTGGTGTGTTATTATTCTCTAAGGCCCTGTCTATACAAGAAACTTCTGTTACTAACTATAGCTGTGTAATAAATTCAGTACATATTCAATTATTCCAGTAGTTTATGCCTTTAGTAGAAGTAAAAGATGGTCAAAGCCCTTTTAATTGGAATCACTGTTTCCAGACTACAGGTTACACACTTCTGCTAAAAAATAACAACACTTAGCAAAGGCAAGATAAACTGCTTAGTGTAAACCAGCAATATTTACCTCCTTAAAGCAACAGCCAAATCAATCATCAGAACAGATACTTAACTGAAGGCATCATTTTTTTAACGCAGGGGCCTATCTTTGCAGCATCAGCATCTGAACTACAGCATACCCATATCCATAATGTAAACACCACTTACAATTGTCAGAGTTTTCATATTTCCTTGGGCTTTTATGGGCAACATGGAAAATATTTTTATATAGCCCTTCTCGCCAGTGTTAGGAACAATACTTCAGCTTACCAGAACTCAAGGTACTTTATAAAGCACAGAATTTATTTTTCCACCAGTCATTCTGTCTTGTTACGGTCTTCATTCTTCTCGGTCTGGGCAATAATAGACTCATCCCTCTTAAGTTTATTCCTACCCAGGTTCACTTGCAGGCTCTCCTGACGCCGATGCGGATACAATTTTGGATTATGTACGCATCCCCGATAGCACGTTATGTGCCAGATTTTGTCCTGTCTGTTCATCTGCAGTAATGCTTTAGCTCCGCGAGCAGTCCCGCTAAGGCAAAGGGGTCCGGGTGAAAGCAACAGGTACACCGACGAGCAATGCTGATAAAAGACACGGAACGCACGCAGCACGTGTGCAATTTCATAATTCAACACCTCATCGAGAGCCGGTGAAGTCTCAAATGCCGATTCCTCGGAGACCTTATTTTACCTGGCATCCGGCTGTGCTGACTCTCTCGGTGTTCGCCATTCAACCGCACAGCCCGCGCGCCCGCGCGCTGCCAGCGCAGGCAGGGCAGGGCAGGGCAGGGCAGGGCAGGGCAGGGCAGGGGAGATGCTGCCTTCCTGCCCCGGGGCAGGCAGGGCCGGGGCAGATGCCAGCACAGGCTCACGGGCACAAATTCTCTGCTCCTTACAATCAAATACAAAGCCAAGGGAAAAAAGCCACTGCGTTCACGAGGCCAAGACGAGCTTTGGCTTGCTTCAAAGTGCTGTCTCCAGCGGCCTTATCATCATAAGCAAGACAGACAGCCCTGGAGGACAGACAAACCTTCAGGCACAAGGAGCTGCCTTTGGGCTGTGGGCTAACTTTTGGGTACTTATCACATCTGGAAAAATATGTTCCTCCAGAGGTGCTAAGGCAAAGCAGGGATTAATTAAAATGGCAAGAGATGAGTTATTTATTAAACTGTTTTCACATTTTTAGCCGTGTTAGAGAGCTTCCTGCGGCTGCCATAGAGACAACAGCTACAGACAATAAAACTTTATGAGCAATTTAAATTCTCTCCTCCCTTAGGAGATGCGGAAAAACAATGACAACTGACTGTTTGCAGGTCGTGTGTATCTTGCCTTCATTAAGTAGGACTCTGTTTAAACACATATTATTCTTTTCCATCAGATAGTCACAGACTTCCACAGAGAGGGTAAATAGTTTATAGCTTCCACTTTCAACAATACGCTATAAAAATACACTGCAGTCATATTTTATTATCCCATTTTGTTTAGTACGAAGCGCTCTCAGCAGATCAGTCTGCTTATTTGCATGTGTCAGAATAGCACCAGAAATGGATTCCCGTGGGCAATGGAAAGTAAGTTTTGCACTTGGAAAATACAATAGTAATAACCACACGGTAAAACTGCAGATGCATGTGATAAATTAGATTTATCATCAGTCTTATACCATTCACACCTGAAATTTGCCCATAAATCCACCTCATTTGAGGCTTATTTAATGTTTCTTCTAAAGGTGCCCTGGAGCTAGAGATTCAATTTACCTAAGAACTGACAGGGGTAAAGAAAGAAAAACACGTTCCCTTCCTTCCCTACAAAATGTGCAACTTCCTTGTCAAATACACACTAGCTTGAGTCCCGAGATGGGTACATTTCCATCCATGATCAGTTCATATTTGGACTTTTGATACTTTGCAAACATGAAGCAATAAGAAGCTAGGAAGGGGATCTGGAAAAAGGAAAGATTTCCCAAATATCTAATATAATATACAGCACTGCCAGTTAATTCCACTAGCATCTGTATACATATTTATGACTGAAGTATATCTTTATACTGTTTCTAATTCAGGTAAATTTAATACATGTACCTTTAATACATGTGCATCTAAAATTTTCCCAGTTTGCAAGGTCTTACTAGTTTTTCACATATTTCATCTTCCCAAGAGGTGGTGAAGCTTTGCTTTTAACAGGTGCCTCTCGGTGTGCCAATCTAAATACAGTTATCCTTGGTTTTCCAAGCCTGTGCTGGTAAAGACTAAGGCTACTTTGAAATACTACATGAATGAAAATACAGATAGATGGGAGAAGAGCATGAATGAAGTAATAAACAATAAAGGGGTTTGGTTGCTGACCACACTGGTAACAAATGGGACTAAGGAAAATGAACAGATCATTCCTCACATTACCCCACTGGAAATACAGAGCAGGGGTGATATGCTGAAATCATAATTACTTTGCAGTCCCATTTTTCCATACTTTTAGAGCACATCTTTGAATGCTTTGAAAGAAAAGACACTAGCTGCTTGGACTAGATGATCTTCGTAGGTCCTTTCCAATCTCAACCATTCTGTGATCCTGCGCTACAGTATCACTGCCAAAAAAATGGGGCAATTTTCAAAAAGGCACCAGCACCATACAGCAGGTAAACCTGGAATTCCCCACCAAAAGGTACAGGAAAATGCTGAAGACATGCATTACGCTTTAACTTACACATCACTGAGGAAAGCTGCCACCCTTGCTGTCCAGCGGTGAGTCCACAGAAAGTGTACATGAACGTTTCTTAGTCTATGCCAGGCTCATTAGCCAAGTGCTTGAAAGAAGCAGGCTAATGTGAGACAACACCATTTGGTTGCCATGAGCTGGCACCCTTCCTCCAGGGCTCTGAAGACCCCAGGATTTAAACAGCTGGTCCTTTCCTTTTCTTTTTTGATGCTTTATCATAGCAGCAAGGCAGCAGATTGCTTATATTCAATTTTTCTCGGACTCTTTTTAAAGTGTGAATGAGCATGTGTGTATGTTGAAGTGATAACATAAGGCTAAGCTACATTTCTAGTAAATATTACTTTAAATTATCCTGGAATGTAAAAGTGCACTTGTGCAAAACTAGCTGCCCAAAAAGGGAAGCAGAGCTGTAAACCATCCTGCCTCCAAGTTGAGCATGTCGGCAGGAGAGTCACTGTATAAGGGCATGTTTCCAGGTCACTTAAGCCTGCATCTGTGCTAGAGCTCATGCCCTAAAACACAGAACATGCGTGCACTCGATTGCAACCACCTCTCCTACGCCAGCCTTTACACTGCGGCAGGAAAGCAGCTGAGACCTTGTGGTCAGAAGAGCACCGGATTCCAGGGTGAATTTAAGCCTTTTCACCTCTATAACGGGGGTAGATGCAGGGAGAGCAAGGGATGACCTCCCACCTGTGACCTTCGGGCAAGTCTGCCTTTGGAAGTGAAGTTACATTATTGGGAGTGGGGAGGGAATAATTCTGCAATAAACAGAAAGACAGCCACCAGAAATTATAAAGCTTTTGGTCAGATTCTTGGGTGAAATACACATAAAAGCAAATGGAGGCAGTGCAGAGGTGCAGTATGACCCTGCAATCCTACAGTCATTGGGAAAACAGGGAGGCTTAAGAACAAGGAACATGTTTGGGGTTGGGAGGGAATAAATCACTGAACTGGAATCTGAAATGCTAGGCTCTTCTGTTCAACATACCACTCCAGCATCTCCAGCCTCCATCAGATGCCCTGCATGCCATACCAGGCTGAATTCAACCATATGTTTGTAGCTAAGCTATGAAATTCATTTGTCAAGTCCCGGGAGTTTTTGGCAAGTTGTCCCATACTATATGTGTGGTCTGCTACACTAAAACAGGCGTGCAGAGCATTGCGGTGGGTATGTCTATAGGATCCAGAGGCAACACAGCCAACGATTTTCCTGTTCTGACTTTTAGTGCTGTGTAATAATGAACGGAGATAGAAAGGACTCAAGTCAAAGACGTTTCGGCACAGTTGGTAGGCTTAAAGCCTGCTGAAGGCTGCTGGAACGAGCTATAAATACGTATCTGAGCTCCATGCCAACTGTGTAAACTCAGAAGCTGCCTACTTCATTCAGGGACTTTATACCCACCAGAGAGTCCGGAGCCTGTTAGACTAGAGGCAAGTCAGTGGCTGGCAAGAGTCACATTTTCCTTGTGAAAGGGGATGTGGAAGATGCTAGGACAACGCAGGGGTGGATGATGGATAGGAAATTATTTCTCGGGTGTTTTGAAAGGAAACACATAATCCAGAGTTATGGGCCCTCATTAATCAGGCGGAGGAGTCCTGAGGTGCCAAATCTCCCAAGAACAGCCGGAGGACTTGGAGTCATGCGTAAGCTCTTCCTAACTGAACCCTTGGCATGACATTTGCCCAAATTCTAGATCCCAATTCAAATATCACCACCTTGGCCTATGAACAGCTGCCTAGTGGCTCCAATTCAAGCCGATTCACAACAAAAGATAAATCTTTCTGCTCCTAAAAGAAAGCAAAAATCTGCCAAGAAATTCTTTAACTCCTCTGCCTTGTGCAATCTTGGGCCAGTAGTTTTTGCAGCAAGAAGAGGTCAGTCCCATTTCTTCACCTCCTGAACGCACATCCCTCTTCCCTACCGTGTAGGTTGCTACAGGCAGTCCTGCCACCATATTTTTAAATACAGCAAGCAGTGCAGACAGGAGTCAAAACTGTCAGAAACAGGCTTCATTACAGTTTTTGATATATAGTGTGAAGTTGTCATTTTAACAGAGATTATCAGACTGCATGACAGGAAAAAGCTAGGATCTCTCTCAGCCTAGCAAGATCACCTCATCTTCAGAAGGCACTTCAGCGCATGAAGGTCAGCAGGTACCATCTAACGTTCTCCTTGGTGAAAACAAGACCCATGAAACTACTGTTACATGGACGGGTGCTGTGATTTGCCCCCCAGTGACAATGCAAAGCCAACTCCAAGGCTGCATGTTGACACCGCTGGTCACGCAGCAACCTAGCTGCCCCTTAAGTTGGGTCCTTGGAGACTCTTTTCAGTTCTTCTGAGATGTATAAACTCAGATAGCCCAAACCTTGACAGCCTGCACATCTGGGGCTAGACTGAGTCCTCATGAATGCCAAACTATCTCAATTTCAGCTGAGGATGGCAGAAGACACAGGCACTTAGCAGTCCTCATCCTCCAACCCCAACTATATATCCAACCTTCAGGCTCCAGAGGACAAATCAAACTCGTCTGTGAAAGCAACACCCTGGCAAAACCAGCCGCAGCTTCTCCCAGGTAGTTTGGAAGATATCCATGTTTCAAATCTGCCCACTAAATCAGCCAGAAAATCATAATAGTGCCATCCAGGAAGGATTTAGCCATAACACGTAAAATGCATTTCCCCACTTTAGCATGGGGAAAGCAGCAGATGAGATAAAAAGAAAGTTTTACAAGGTATATGCCACACTCCAGACTATGCTCTGATAGAGCAACACCTCTGAACAGAAATCCACGTATTTACAGATGGCTTCTAGTGCTATCCTGTAGCGGTTGTTTCCCACCTCCCACTCATATTTACGTGCCAAGTTTCAAACATCCACTGATCCAGGCTGAGGTCGTGAGATGCTCTGGGAGGAACAGCGGCCGTTTCCCTGCGCCTGTCCCAGCACAGCGAGGGGCACAGGCACGTCAGGCTGGCCCTTCACCGGGGACAGCTCAGCGTCACCCCTGCACGTCTGGACCCAGGTACTCACCTAAGAGCTGCACTCCGCGGGTGAGTCCGTAGACGTCGATCAAAGCCCAGAGGGGCTCTGCCGTCCTCACCCCGCTGAAGAAGAGCATCGCAGCAGAGTCGTTCACCCGATAGAAAACCCGTCCCTTCTTGTCCACCCAGAAGGCTATGATGTTTCCCTCGTTCGCAAACTCTTCTGGCAGAGCCTTGGCCCAAAAACCGCTTTGGGAAACCAAGTCGGGGCACGCGTACTTCGGCAGAGTGTCAGGGTTAATCCTCGATGGATCCTTGGAAGTAAACCCGAGTCGAAGAGCCCCACTCCAGCAACACTGCTTTTTAGTGATCTGCAAAGGTAACAGCAGCAATAACAGCGCTTGGCACTTGAACATGTACTTACACACTACAGGCTCTATGCCATCGAGCGCTGACGGCCACCACGCAGATGAGCCCACTAGATTTAGGAAACATTTTACCCACCAAACACTCCTGTAGCTTTTTCAGCTGCAAGTAGCAATGCTCCACGCTTAGGATACAATGCACATATTTTTAAAAAAAAAAATCAAATCAAATCTATACGGAGAAGTGAAATGTAATTACAGCTGCATGATGACTCACTTCTATTTCTAGGGTAATTCCTTTTGGCCTAAGAATCATCCTCTCACAAAATGTGCCAAAAACGGCCATAAGAGCTTTTATCTCAGCACCTGCAGCAGCAGAGCTCTTCCCCCACGGTGCTCGGATGATGGGGTCTCTCATGACCTGAGGGAAAAGCACTGGCTCCAGAATCACAGTCACCACCATAGGGTTTTCTGGGTTTCCCAGCCAAGTAAAAGACAGTCTTACCCCTGTTTAGTTTGTCAGATTGGATGAAATCGCAGCCTTGTAGCAGAGAACTTGTGTGGGGGAAAGCACAATTTAAAGTATTTAACTCTATTAAATACACAATTAGGAGGCAACGATAGATGTTGTCTTACGATTGGGGAAAACCTATTTATTTCAGCTGTGAGTGGTGTTTTTCCAGATATGTTGTGCACATCTACACCCCACCTGTCAGGATGCGGTTACTCAGCGTGTCTGGGGTCAGGAACATCTGCTATAGTTTTTGGGATGGTGCATGTGTCATATCCACCCTTCTGCACCTGAGAGACAGCAGGACAAAGGATCACAGATGCCTCCAGAGTCATCAGCTTCTTCTCACACCAACTGAGCCCTGGACTGAAGGGGATCTGAGGGGAGCAGGCAGCAGGTCCTAAACACATGCAGCACATCCAAAACACCACCCAGTTACAAGGTCTCTTTCTTCCCATGGAAGCAGGGAGTCTTCCAGGGTTAGTATGGTCCCCAGATGGAGAATGATGCCTTTAGAGAATTTTATCTCCAATTTGGTGTTTGAGTATCAACCTGCTTGGAATTGTTCCTCTCAAAGGGATTCAGCCTGTCAGCATCCAGACTATGAAACGAAAGACCTAAGGATGCTGGATCCCATCCTGATGTGGGGCCAGGACAGTTCCTGCATGCCAGCTGACACATAATTGGTGTTTCTGTTCATGCGCTGAACCTGTAGGAAACATGAGAGCACTTGAGATAGCCCTCTTCCATCAAAGCCTTGGCAGCCTCAAGCAATTTCTCTTGGCTGCAGGACAAGAGCAGAAACATGGATAGGTACCACCTACCAGATGTCTCACAAAACTTGCTACCTTACTGTAATTTCTTGCTCTGCCAAAGTGCTAATGGCTCAGATGAGTGGCAATGCCAGAGAGTGAACTGTCCAGGACTGCGAGACTTTGTCCTCAAAAGCCTGGCAGCAGCCCCTTGTGTCCCAGCTTGGAAGCACAGGATTTTCACCAAGGGATTCTCCAAGACATTTTCTTTGGACTTCTGAATTCTCTTCTAATCACATTTGTAAATATTGCATTTTCCTTTCACATGTTCCTCTCCAAGTCAAATCCAGAACGTGTGCCCTTGGGGGCACAACAATCTCACAACAAAGACATTGTTCAAAGGCCTAGAGATTTCTGTTTTATAATTAAAGTGTCAGAGAAAATAACTCAGAGCTTCAGAAAAGTTATCAACAGACAGTTCCTCAGTTAAGCGAGTGCTGCTCTTTATCCCTACTCAGCCCAGCCAAGCTCCTAAACTGTTTACATGAAACACTTGAGCACTAACCTCAGTCCCAGGAACCACGGGAAGCTCCTGCGTGCGGGATGGACAGTGGGGCGGCACTAAAAAGTGCTGAAGCAGATTTGCTACTTTGCAGATTTGCCTGGCCATGATGGGATGGGATCACGCATGGGCCCAGTGGAAGAGGGATAGATGGGGCATGCACGTGACAAAACGGGGACTATATGCACACTCCAAGTAGAAGCCTGGATTATTTATTGCAGCAAATTTACTGCAAGCCCTAAAAGCTTTTGGGTCCGAGATAAATATGGCCTCATTGTTATTTGTACAATTTACTCTTTCACAGTCTCTTGCCAATACTTCACAGCAATCACAGGCCGCATGAAGTAAATATTCATATGGTAATCAAGGCTGCACATGTTCCATGTATTAATCAGCACCTATAAACAGTTCTCAATACAGTCTGACCACAGGCAAACTAATATCCAAATTAAAATCTAGTATAAAGCCTGCCAAGAATTAGACACAGCTGGACAAAGGGTACACAGTTTTGCTAAAAAAGGCAACGGATAATGATGGACCAAATTCTCTCTTCAACAGCCACTGCTAGCAGAAAAGCTTGGGAGGTCCACCGGGTACCAGAAGGGCAGGAAAAGATACAATCTACATCCAAACTGCTAAGCCATGGCTGCTTCCACAGACTCAGCCTCCTGCTCTTTACTGCCTTGTGCCTTGTGTCACCTTTGACAACCTCACTCCACTCCCCAGCAGTGCCCTGAATCACATGGAAGAAATCATACCGGGACATGTATCTCGGAGGCAAAGAAAGAGGAAATCTGGCTGCTTGATGGCATTCCCAAAGTGGCAAAGAAATCTCAGAATAAAACCCAAGACACAATATCTAATAAGCAGAATGAAATCTCCTGACTTCTTTCCTCTAGTTTTCCAAAGGGAGTTTAGACTTTATAGGACCTGAATGATTGGGTTCATGGTTAGTCTTTAGCTGGTGAGAAGGTTTAAGACGCCATTTTCCACAGGCACACACAAGAACAAGGCAATTGCAGGAGGGACTTATCAGAAAAGCAAAGATGTTTTCACATTTCCACCCATCCCTAGAGAACAAGTTCTGCTGAAGCCTGTTGATTACTCCCATGAGACCTTCCCATTGGACTCAGCAGGAGCTCTGCTCATAAATCACTTGTGCAGATTTTCATGCATATTCTTCACATACGTTATGCAAGCTAAAATCCTAAAATATACAGTGATAAACAAGTGTGAATTTCCAGAGATAGCTACATTGTTTCAGAATGAGGAAGAAATAACCCAGAACCTTTGCCTAAACCACTAAACCCACTCAAATCTTTGATGATGTTTTCAAAAATGAAATGCTGCTTTCATCTCCTCCCAAATAATTTTTCGTAGTTGTTTGTCCAAACTGCTGGCCAACGTGGAAAAAAAATCCCATTAGACAACGTGAGTGAGTCCTGCTGGGTTTCTAGCCTGAATGGAAGCAGTAAGAGCTCCACAGGAAACATAACAAACCTGTAGGAGGGATTTTCTACCTACGGGCCTGAGCCTGAAGTCACTGAAATCTCTCTATATTTTCAAAAGGAGGCATCTTCCTCATTTCTTGCTCCTTTGCTGGCTGTAGGGGAAGAGGCAGGGAAGGCTGATACGCTGCAGCAGGTCCCAGCACTCTGGGACCTCTAGCAACGGGCAACAGCAGGATCATTCGGACTCAGTAGCTATATGCAGATAAACCTCCTGGAAAACTCCTTGTGTGTAAATGAAGGATTTACAGGCAGATCTTTCATGTGTGCAATGAACTAAAGTAGCCAAAGAAGATGACCTACTTTGTGCCAATGAAAGGCAAGAAATCAGCAAAGACCAGAAAAATGCAGTCCCACAAACTAGAGGGCATAAAGATTGGAAAATATCTGTGGATGAAGTTTAAAGGGCCCCAAGCTACTTCAAGACGCTGGGAGCCTAAAAAATGCTTCAGTTCCTAAGGGGACTGATGAATTTCTTCATCGGGAAGCAGCTCCCGGTGCACATGGAGGCATGCTGTCTTAGAGGAGCTGAACTTCCCACGCCAGCTGCAGCACAAGGGGTACCAACTCCATCCTCCCGGCTACCACAGACACAAGGGAAGTGAAATCAGCCTCTGCCAGCAAGAAAAATGTGATGCCTGCAATGTTCTCTCCTCTGACCTTAATGCTATCAGGTGACTGATTCAACAAAGCAGTCAGCAGACCGCCAGAAAGATCCTTTTCTTAGACTGTGGGCAACTGTGCCCACACTGACTGTTCCCTTCATCCTTTCAGCCAAACCCTTTTATCTTCCCTGCCAAGCATACGAGCAAGCACCTTCACTTCCAGGTCCTTTTCACCTCTTATCTGTTGGCTGTGGAGAGGCTGACTCCCACCCTCCATGAGACCAGCCCTCATTGCTGCCTTGTTTACAGGAAGAAGAGTGCTCGTTGTGGAACTGAACGCGTTACCTAACTCCTCACCCTCCCTCAGCCCACCCAGTAAAACTCCTTTGCAGGATGCATGCAAAGCCTAGAGGACACGTTGACTAGAGAGATACTGAGGCTGCTGCCTTTCGGACTGACCAATACAGCCCTTTTTTCTTGCTGTTTTCCAAGCAATCTCAACTTAATCTGTTCTTCCTCGTCTAACATCAAGATAAGCTCTTTCGGAGCATGGATTTGCCTTTTGTTCCCAGTTTCTACAGCGGTCTGTACCAATGGCTCCAAGAACTACAGTGACAAAAGCAGAAGTACCAGCAAAGATTGCAGATCTTTAAGGCCAAGATCTGACTACTGTGCTTCTCAAGGAAGGGCTAAAGATCTGGTGCAAGCACCGAAGCCTGGTACACCCCAACATTCATTCACAGCAGCTCCCACGGCAATAAGGGAAGGTACCATTTACTCACCTTAAGCCTGACTTGTTCATAAATAACGATGGGTCTGTTGCTGAAGGTAATGGCATTGCAGAAGCTAGCCTGGCGCTTCACTGCCTTCTGCGTCGTGTCCATGATGATCTGGGATCCCTTCGTGTGAGGATGGAAAAGCAGAGGGCTGATGGACAGAGCTCCACACTGTGGGATGGGGATACAGTGCTTCTGCTTGTGGTGGCATCGGTGGGAGGAAGCCGAAAACGACCCACCTATGGAATCTGAAAGCAGAATGGGGAAAAAAGGGTTTCAAATCTGCTGTGAGTAATAAGTAAAAAACTTTCAATGCAAAAAAAGCAGGGGTACTTCAGAAGGGAACTACAGATCAAAATAAAAGTTAGTCAACCCCACTCTGTAAATCACTCAGGGTTTCTAGAGCATCTTGAACAATAAAAGGCTACGAGGATACCGAAGGCTCCCATCTGGACAGTCTGATAGTACAGAGCACGACATGGAGACCACAGCTCAGCACTGAAATAACAGGCTATCTTGAGGCCACACATCAGAAGAGAAGGCAAGAACAGGTTCCAAAACTGGAGCAAAGCACGTGTGAGGTTGCTGTATCAAAGCTGTCACACTTAGGGAAAAATCTTCCACTTCCAGAGGACTCCCACACAACTTGACCATTCCTTTCACTCCTCCTTTGCAACAGCAACTCCACAGATCCTCGCCTCCATGCGTCTTTGCATGCTGTTCTTTCCACCTGTGCTAAGTGCCAGCTCAGAAACATACATTGCTAATTTCTACTCAAGCACCGCTCAGAAATAACCCACCTGGATTCCTCCACCAACCACCATCCATTCTCCTCCCTCCTCCACTGATGGGAACCTCAGCTGAGATGCCACTTGTCATGAGGGCATCGATCATCATGCTATGTTTACGGTGAGGAAAGCGAAGAGGGAGAAAGGCTATGAAGCAGGGAGGAGATTACGTCTTTCTCTAAGCGAGGCCCTACACAAAGAGTCAATGCATGATCAACATAGTCACGACAGCGGCTTTGTTCCTGAACGAATGGATGCGTGAGTTTCCTTTCAACAGGGAGCCTGCAGCAGTACAAGCACAAAACAGTCATTATACTGAACACAAGTCATCTGCTTCCTTTTCCTTGTGTGCACATAGACACTACATTATGCACATATGTTTGGGAGGAAATACTTGTAGATTTGGAAACAGAGTATCAACAGAATAAAGGATTATTCTGTGATAGACTCAGGGATGCCACAAAAGCAAATATGACCTTAACAATGTGCCAGTTTGCGCTGTAAAGATGCATGACTAAACAGTATGGTTAAAAACTCCATTCCTCAAACACACAAACTATAGAAACTAATTATATACATTAGTCACACAAATTAATTGCTGACAGTTATGTCTTTATACAACTACTATAAAATAATGCTTACCCCTCTAATGTAACTCTGGGCTTTGTAATAAAAAGCCTGGACCCTATTCCTCCCAGCCTTTGGGGTAGTTTTAGCTTGTAGCTACGCAAAGTTGTAATGGCACATCATCAAGGTGAGCGTGAATAACTACCAACAGAACTTAAAATCCTGGTTTCTGATGAGAATATTTTAATTCAGCATCAGTCACTCCGGCCCTCTCCTCTCATCTCCTTGCTGGTTTTTTTTCTCCCATTTTCAGCGACAGTGCTATCCCTTCAGAACAGAGCAGGGAAGGCAGACAAACAAGGCTGTTACCTTTAAACACTTTCACTAATGCTTTAAGGGAGAGATGAACCAACTGGGAGTTATTTGATGCTAAAAACTATGTGGAATATAAGTCATCTTCCTTCTAATTTTACTGGATAACTTGGCTGTGATAACAGCTGCCGCAGCTCTCCATAGGACATTGCGCCCTTTTAAAATGTGGTAATGGAGTCACCAAAACTGCCCACAGCTTTCAAAACAGGCTCTGATAACAACACTGCCTATGTCCAGAGCATCTGCTGGAGCAGCGTTACGGAGCCGTAGGGTCCTGCCTGACCCCAGGGGAAGGATGTTGGAGGAATGCTTATTTGCTGTGACAGTCCGGCACCACCACGTGAGAATGGGTCAAACCCATGCCAGACCAACGCCTGCAGGACAAGTGCCTCCCATGCAGACAGCCGAAATGCAGGGCAACCATGCTCTACGGGAACAGGAGAAACCACCCCAGGACCAGCTTCCACAGGCAGATGATGCAAATGGGGAGGAGAGCCCCTTCTTTCTCCCAAATGCTCTTACACAGCAATGACTCCTACATGATGAATAAGCTCGGGTAAGGACCAGAAAATGTCTTAATTTTTAAAAAGTGCAACTATTTAATAATGGGGTTTTGTACCTTACAAATGCTTGGTTGGAGAAGTTACAAGACAATGGGTCAAATGGGCCTTTGCTCAACTTCTTCAAGGCAGCATGTCCACTCCGAAAGGAGGAGACACCATGCAACTTCAGATGGCAACACAAACACCTACGACTGGACTTAGACAAGGAAAGGGACACTTCAGCAACACAATGATACATTGCTGTCCTTCCTTGGCCAGCTACAAATAAAATAAATCATATGCTTAAAGTTTTGGTCTCACTGGGCTGGACGTGGACTTCAGCCTTCTCCCATCCCCTTGTTTAAACTACTACACGTTTTGACATCCTCAGCCTTTGCTACCAGCAATACTGGTACAATACAGCTGGGGCCCTTGCAGTAGGTTTCAAATTTTTTTTCTTAATGTAAAAGAGTTGAGTGAAAATCACAAACCCAGAGTTTCAGCTGGCAAAATAAGCAGAAGTCCTCCTGATTTCACAGCAACCATGCAAGACTCCATTAACTCAGAGTCTGTCCCAGACTCCTCCTCTCCCACAACCTGACTTATCAGTCACCTACAAAGGCAAAGTGAAGTAATTGCTTGAAATAAAAATTGCAAACAAATACGTATTTGAAAGAAGGCTGAAATCTGAGAGCGTGTTCAAGGGCACCGCAGGTTTCCCACTCCACAACATAACACAACTTCCCCCTGACAACATGCCAGGACTATGCAAACTGGTATCTTGTGACAACAGTCACAAGAGCAAATTCACGCCTGTTTGAAAACAGCCTCTGTGTCAAAGGGCTGCAACTCTAGAGAAGCACCATGGACCCCCGTACAGCTTTCCAGGTTTCATGTTGGGGGTCACAAAGAACAGCATCTGCTCACTCTTATGGTTTTAAAGATTGGATAGACCTCAGTTTTCAATTCATGCACAATAATAGGTGCTGTTGAACCATTTCATTCAGTACTGGGTTTGAATCCTGAACACAGCATGCCCCTAATACCATGAGCCCCGCCAAGAGAGCAGCAAAGGTGGTAATGTACCACTTGCTCCCCTGAGCCACAAGTACATGGAGGGACCTTCTGAAACCTTTAGCAAGCCAAGGTGAAGGAGATGTTACGTGAACCGCAATGTGAAGCACTCTGCACTGCTCTGCCTTCAGCGTCCCACTCCTAAGCGCATCCTTTTTGGAGCCCTGTTTGAGAAAGCAGAATATTGCCCCAAAGGTGGCACACATCTCCCTCCACGTGCATTAGCTGTCCCTGGTCTCCTGGATCCCAAGGCCTGAGCAGCATCCATGCACTATATAAAAGGCAGCACTGGATGTTCTCAGCTTAGCAAAATGCATCCCAAAGCCTGTTAGGGGTTTTCACCAGAAGTGTTCACGCTCTGCAAACATTAGGCATAATCTTAAAGGCTTGGGATTTCTTGAATGCTGCAAGAAATGACTGGATTTAATTTTTTTAAAAATATATTTTTTCCAGTTGAAAAAATCTCGATAGGCACCTATCAGAATACTGTCAAAACTCATTTCAGACTGAAAAGTAACTGCAAAGTATTTAAGATAAACTTCTTAGAGCATGCGAAGTAAGTGGCATTCAGAATTGAAAGAAACAGAAAAGACGACTTCAAAACAGAGCTCAGGAACTGACACGCAATAGCAACTGGGAACGAGAAATCTCTGTCCACCTGGAGAGGAGAGGTCTGGGGTTGGTGACAGACGTACCTGTCCTGCAGGTTAGTGACAGTGAAAAGAGTGGACAGGGCAAAACACCACACTATGAAAGGAGAAAAGGGTTTCAAAATTATTACACTATCAAAAGAGGCTAACGGAGAGTGCTTTATCTGGCAGGAGGCCTTACTGTATATGCATTTAAAAGGAAGGTTTCTGAGAAGGAAGAAAAGGAAACCATGTGCAGGTGTGAGGAACACAAGGGAAGCCCTGCCCCAGGGACGCACGCATGGTGCAGCAGCAAAGCCCTATCCCTGAAAGAGTACATGCACAGCCTTTCCAAAGCTGGATGGTTACTAGCAGCACAGGGAGAAAAAAACGACTATGAGGCAAATGCTCATAAGCCTTACTGCTTTTTGAGGTGTTTCCCATACTTTGGGGAATTATGACAGTGAAATACAGTGTAACTAGTTACACTGATCCTTCACATTTGCTAATAAAGGTCAAAAGGAGAAAACCGCAATGAATTCATTGTGGTAGGCTTTGCAAATGGATTCTTAAAAGCACACTTCAAGATACAGTTTACTAAAAATAAATATTAGCTTAACACCAGTGGAAACTGAAAAGGGGTTGCAAACCTTGTTTTCTCACATGCAGCCTGACCCAGGGCATGTGCACAGAAGAGAGGGAACAGTAAATTAATACAAATGAAAAACAAGGGTTCCTTCACTGCCTTTAAAAACGTGTTTGCTGTTCTGGAAGGAATAAGTAACCACGTATCTCCAGTCTACATCCAAGTCTCCCTGTGCCTGCTATGATGATAATGACCCTATCAGATTGCTGGCATGGTGAACTACTCATCTTGGCATTACAAGATGACCAAGAAACAAAGCTTTGCTCTTCCACAAAGACAGACTATAGCTTTGCAGGTGTTGGGGCATTCAATTATAGAAATGCAAAGGGTTAATTCTGGAACATTAAATCCAGAACACCTGAA
This sequence comes from Mycteria americana, assembly GCF_035582795.1. NCBI lineage: Eukaryota > Metazoa > Chordata > Aves > Ciconiiformes > Ciconiidae > Mycteria > Mycteria americana. Next base: position 14,995,087 of record NC_134370.1, read on the forward strand.
ATTATGGAGCATCTTGGGTTAAACTTTAGTGAATTAGGGACATATCTACACGGTGGATCTGAGCCAGCAGGTCAGATCTAGCACTCCCATCCAAGACTCCAAAACAAGTCAAAGCCAAAACGTAACTTATTTTCATCTGTGCTATTTTAGCAGTGATGAGATGTATCAAGAGAGTAGGTTCGCACATAGTGTAAGATTTTCCATTTAAATTGCAAACTACGAGACAAGAGGCAGGTGCAGACAGACCACATGCACATGAAAGGAGATAATACCAGTCAGGGTGGGGCGTGGAGTTGTGGGTTTTTTTAGACCAAAAAGCAAAGCTGTGTTTAAAGTAACAGATCTGAAAGACAACAAGGGTGGTTTTACAGACATCTGTGAGAAGGGCCCCAGTATAAAAAGTGGGCAATAGGAGCTGGAGTTAATTGCAGGATGATCCACAATGGATCCGTCTTTCAAACCTGACTGATGGGTGCTAGTGAGTGGTTAGTTTGTGAGGAGCCTTCAAAGGGAAGAAGCTGATTTTTATTTTCATAGAGAAAAATAAAACTAGTGAAAGAGATGCAGGAAGTGACAGTAAGGACAGAGGGCAGGAAAACAAGTACAAGAGGAGAAATTCGGAATAAATACAAGTGTGGCAAGACTTTGTCAATAGCAGAAGAGAGAAGACTGAGGCTTGCAGAAAGGAAAGGAAACGGGAAAGGCTGTGTCCTAAAGACGAGACAGATGCAGGCAGAATCTGCAAGACTCAGGACACTGATGTGTTTGAGCGGATTTAGGAGGATGGGCTGAAATGGACTGCCATTTCCTCTGCCTCTCTGCTCAGCTGGGATGCGCATTTGCCCTCCATCACGTGCAAGGCAGGAGCTGAGGAGCAGATGCGTATCCTGTTCAACAGTCGCTCTCCACGCAGATGCCATAACCTCTGCAGGAGTGCCAGGCACTTACCTGGGTGTGGGGCTTTCTTAGCAACATTAGCTGAACCCATCGACTTACAAGTCCCTGGTTACAACTTGGATGTGAGGCTTTACAAAGGCTTGCTTGAGGACGATGCTGAGGCTATGAGTATTAGTAAGAGTCAGGAGGGTGGCAATTTTTATAAAGACTGAAAAAAGAAGGTAAAAGAGTTGAGGAGTGACAGGAGAATAAGAGCTCTCCTTCAGTTATATTAAGCCTGAGTTTTTTGTAATATTTCATTAAAAAAAAAAAAAAAAAACAAAAAACCCCACAGCAAAAATTTAGGTTGGCCAAAGGAGACTTAAGTACTACAGAGGAGAGGTGAATCTGTTAACTGACTGTAGGAAGGATATGGCTGAACTAATGTTTGTGGTTGAAATGACCCAGAGAGAGATGAGAAGATGCCCCTGGGCAAAGCCTACAGGAGCCTCTGCCAGACGTGGGAAGGAAGATGAGGAGGACCCTTGAAATGCAGGAGAGGGAGGAAGAGAGGACAGCAGGGCAGGACTGAGCTGGGGAGGCAAACCCTCACAAAGACCATCCCCAGGAGGAACAATCCAGCTGACAGCACTGCAAGCACTCAAAAATACCAAGCACCACGGAAGTGGCTGATTATGCCCTTTTTTTGTGAAGAAAAGATGGTATCAGAAGAGAGGTGTGTGAATATATAAGTATTTCTATATGCACATAAGGCTGTCTGTCTAGAAGAAACCCCTTCCCCTTATAAATTAATTTTTAAACTTGACATCTTCAGTAATGATGCCGTGTAATCATTAACCATCCCCTGGTCCCTAATTAGGCACTGTTTACTCAGCATCTCTCGCAGTCATTCGCAGCAATTCAGTCACCGACGTGGCAGGCACGGAGGATGGCTGCGAGAGCTCCGGCATCGCCCCACTTCCCGCGGGTGCAGCCCACCCTTTGCAGGCTCCCTCCTCGCCCTCTCCCCACGCAAATCCCCCCGAGCCCCCGCGGACCATAAGTCTGCTAAGCACATAAGAACAGCAAGAGGATAAGTAAGCAGCCATATGCTCCCGTCTGCCGTGTAAGGAGAGAGGGGGTAGAGCCCCCCGGAAAGATGCTGGGCAGCGGCAGGGTGAATTGCCTCACGACCCGCGTCCCCACGGGTCCAGCCAGGTCCATGGAAAGGAGACCGAGATCCCTGCATCAGCAGCAGCCACTTCTCCCCACGCTACCTGCTAGCAGCTCCTCTGATCCACAGCAGGAGCGACTTGCGTGGGCCACATAAGTATTTATTTTTGAGAGCAGCAAGGCACTTCTGACTTTATTCTCTTTGCATCTTGGTAATTCTTTATTATTATTACTAAGGCACCATAAGTTAAATGTTATGAGTAGGAAATGAGAAGATCAAAGTAAAAAATGGTGCTCTGGAAGCACCCAAGATCTCTTTCTTGATCTAGAGCGTTTTTGTTCTGCTGTGATCAGGTCAGGTCTGTCAGCAGTCTAACAAGAGATGTAAAAATGTATTTATGTCTTCTAACAAAAGAAAGCAAGATTAAGTCCAGTTCAGTTTAAGATTTAGGGATGTTTTAAAAATTCTGTTTATCCTTCTCTTGCAGATGCACAGTTTGAGAATCTTCTCCTTTGCTAATACTTGATGCTTCAGGAGGAGGAACAACAGCTTGCCCAGGGTGATGGCTGATCTGTCCATGCTGCAGAAAGTGAGACAGAGGGAAGAGAAAAAAACCCAAAACTTTACATGCTACCTCCTCTTGATAGTCCTTATCTTCTCAAAGATAAGCAGGTACACTGTTGGCCGTAAGATTATGTATACTTTATCAAATAAGTTATCTTTGCTCCTCTGACCCACTGCATTAATGAACCAGTTACCTGCCCTAGCTCCTTTTCCAGGAACCGTCCACCTGGGACAATCCAGTGAACCGTCCCACCTACTGTAATTCCAGTTACTCATTTTCTTAGTATAGATCAGAACTATGCACAGAACATTTTACACCTGTATTAACATTACAGACTTCCTCCTAATTTATAATCATGTAAACTAAGCCTATTGTAGATATGTCACTAAGAGCGGTGCTGCTGAGATGGGGCCAACAGCACCTCCGCCCCTCTCTCTAACCTCATACGAGCGCACGGAGAGGGCAAGTTCAGCTTCTGCTCTCACCCATGTCCTGCCGCAGGTCTGCCAGGAAGCCAAGTGGTGGCTCTGCACGCGCCCTCCCCAAACAGCACATCCCCTTACCCCTGCCCGAGACAGGCGCCTGGGCTGGGCAGGTCCCAAGGCACGGTACCAGTACAAACCTCGCACTGGTGTTGAACCAAAGCCTCACCCTCACAAGTCCAGTGTTTCCACTACAGTGCTAAACGCACGCTGCTTTTTCCCTTCCCCTCCTGCAGTCCTGGGCACAGCTGTGATGAAGAGCTAAACTGCTGCCCCAGAGGCAGGCGTGTTTCACTGCACAGCCCAGTCAGCAGAGCAGCCGCTGTCGAGGGTTCACGACAGTTCACGCTGCAAAAAAGTAGCTACATAAAAGCAGAGCCGCACTGCAAATATTTTATGGCCACGTAGTATTTCCATGCACTACAAATCAATGTAAAAGATGTTTTCTTCAAGGGGCCTCATGTAGACTGTGTTTTTAAAATGCATTCCCTCTGCTAAATATAAATCAGTAAGAGATTTTGTTCTTCCAAAAGATTAACTAGCCTCAGTATTTTGGGATCTAATTCTGGAATACTTGTATATGTGCCAGCATTCTCTTCCAATTTAAATACAGTTTAATGGAAAGTCTATCCTGGGCACATTTTCCATGTACGGTGTAATAGCTTGGAAGTCTGAATATTGAGAGTTCACCAGAAACAGAAGTAACCTGTCAAGGTTAAACTTTAGATATTTGTCAGGACAAGGAGGAAGGTGGGAGCAATGGAGAGCAGGAAAAAAGCAAATGTAAAAGTGGCAGAGACAAGCAAATGGACCTGTAGAACCAAAATCTAAGTTATGGTAGAAAATGGTGTAACCTACCTACAAAGCCATCCAGAGAAAATGCAAGTTCAAGGAGATATTGTCCCTAACTCAAGCCCTTGAGTTAGCTTTGAATCATACCTGTGTAAAATAAAAGATGTGCCTCTGGACTCAAGATGCTGAACTGGGCCCACAGCAGGCTACTCACACTGCATATTTACAATATAATGAGCTAAATTAGGATGCTGTTCTTTATACTCCCTCTGTCACCGGTGGAAAGAGAGAGGGCCTTAAGAGGGTAATGAAGAGCATCTTGTCTGCATCATCAGCTGGAGGACGCTCTCCCACTGCTCCACCATTCATCCCAGCGCATGAGACTATACATTAGGGAAGCAGAACACAGTGGCCAAAAATCTCCTGTTGTTTCTGACCTCCCATGTTGTGTCTTGTTTAGCACAGCTCCCTAATCAGAGACCATTTTGCACCAAGAAAGACCAAAGTCCCAGACCGGAGACACCATCCTACCTTGCTCTCTCCAAAAATTTTGGCTCTGCCAAGTGTCCCTGGAATAAGGCAAGTGAACAGTAAGACCTTGGAATAGCACTGGCTCCCCAACACAGGACAGAAAACAGGAGTATCTCTGCAGAGACAACATTTGCAGGAAGGTGGTATGGCTGCTGGGCTCATATTCGTAGCTCTGGGGCAGAGAACAAAGACTGCTGGAGGAATGCCTCTAGAAAGAGCCCGGAAAACACCCCAGGACAGGGACGGCATCATTCATCTCACAGCAAACTCTAGACTTGCACTAACTGAAATATCCCTGAGATAATGGCAATTTAACCCTCAAATACCATCAGTTCCTCAAAGCCATGAAAGGTTTAGAGACCAACATGCTAGGTGAGCTTAGATCACAGCAAACAGCAAAGAGCTCTTTCCTCAAGAGCTCATGGGCTCAGCCATGCTGGGGATTCAGCATCTGCACATCCCTTGTGCCTTCCCAAATACCTAGTCCTGTGCACAGCACAGGTGTGCCCAGCACAGCCCTGATGTGCTCCTGCCTTACAGCAGAGCACGTTAGTAAGGCGTAATATTCTTTTCAAATCAGAAACAGTGTTGACAACTTTGGACCACAGTTGTGAAATCTCCAGTGGCTTCGTTGCCTCTTCTGCATTTTGCTGCTTGAGTTTATAGCAAACGTCACTTGTGTATGCCCTCACTTTCATTTAGCATCTGGATGGGTCAGGATATATATCCCAGAGCCTCTTCTTCTACTTCTCCTCTTACCCAGCTGGACAGTGTAGATTATGTTTATCATTCAGTACCACATACCATGAAGTTTTAAGCCATAATGCCATTTCTAAAGAATCTCAGGAAGCAGTTTTTCTTCTATCATACATGACATTTACACTTGGAGTGTGCCTTTTTTCCTAATATAAGCCATCCATTTAGAGTCATTTCGAGGTACTGTAAAATTGGGTCATTTCACGTATACTCTTGTTTAAAAACGCAGTGCTCAAGTCATATTTGTTCACACTCTTCCCCCTGAAGTTCCCTGCCATTGTTCTTTGCAGGGTCTCTTGAGAGCACGCCTGCCAGAAGCAGCTCCTTACCCCATCTGTATTTAAAGCTTATCAAGCAATTCTGAGACGTGATTATTTTTCTGGAGCCCAAGCGGTGCTTTGCCCAAAGGCTCCCGTTCCCTCCTTTCAGTGGTTTAAGTGCACCTCCTCCACTAAAGTCTGCCTGCAAGCGCGTGTGAAACAGCTTGTCTCCAAACCTAAGAGCCGGCGCTCCCCTTCCCGCGGAGCAGCCAGCGGACACCCCAAGGTGACAGCATGGATGAAGGACAATGTCCAGCTACAGAGGCTTCCTGTGATGACGATCTTCCACCCCTTAACAGAGATGCCAAGGATTTCCAGACCACTGCGGCTCCCGTTCTGCAGCTGCATTGCTCTCATCAACCAGGGCTGAGGGTCAGCCCGCGTTACCCCCGGAGCCGGCTGAGCCGGCACTTAGTCCTCCTGTCTGTCTAAGGACAATGTTGCTTAGCAATGTGAGCACCTTCTGGTGCAAAAGATTTAAACCTTCTCGTGTTAATGTCTTAATACTCAGGTCATTGCTTTTTCCTTTCTGCAGACTGGTGGCTGTAGATATACTGTCACCCAGTACGTCTTCTCTATGTCTTTTTTTGTCCGTTTTCATTTCTTTCTGATGAACTGAAAATTCCCTTTTTCAGCACAAGAAAATTACACTGCTCTCTACGGTGTTAGTCAGTGCAGTCTCCAAACGATTTCCATCCACACCAGTTACCCAAAGATTTTCATTCAATATAAAGTCCAAAAGCAATCCTAAACAGAAGCCCTCTAAACATACATCTGCCGAGGGTCTCCTGGCTGCAGGGTGTATGCTGTTGTGAAATAGAATATGAAATTTCTTTGCTCACAAAGGAAAAATGCACCTGAAATTCTAGTCTTGCTACACACTGACTAGACCCACAAGATATTGATTCCAGTGGCTTTTTTCCTGACTATGTTTGGCAGCAAATAAATCCTTAAAGTACGGGGTTATTAGAGCTAGCAACTTAACAGGCAGGTGAAAATTTACTATTGCCTTTACTATTTGGCAACGCTTAACATCCTCTTAAATGTTTCAGGATTATAGGAGCCATGCACTTCCTTGAATTCCTCTTCCACCATTTCTCTATTCAAATCCTCCTTTCGTCTCTCCCACCTCTCCCCCTGCCCATGTCTCCTTGAGGAAAACTCGCAGAACACACAACCTTCCCCTCTGCTTGCTTTACCATCCCTTCCTCTCCAAAACATCTTCCTCCTCCTCCTCTGCCTCCCTTGTCACAAGTATTAACGTTTCTCAGCCACTTCCCTCTTACAAGTCTTCCACCTCCTTCACTGGCCTCACCTTATGCAGCACATTTCTCTCTCATTTAGGTTTACTCCTTTTTTTTTTCTTTAATCTCTTGCACTCTCCTGGCTTGTTCTCCTCAAGACAGACATGCTTCGTATCTTCTCGTTGAAAAGACAAAAAACAAAACACCCCTCTCCTAAAACATAACAGGCCCTAGTGATTAAACAAGGCTCCCCAATCGCACAAAGTTATAATCAACCGGATTTATTTTGGTAGCACCCACTAGTTAATCTGTAATGTATTCCTGCAAAGTAACTTGGGTTACTGCAAAGTAACACTGGCTACTAAGTGAGGTTACAGAGTTTGTCATCAAAATGGCATATTTTTTTTTAGGTGCATTGCTGGCATGAAAGCATGGGAGCTCCACGCCTGACTCCCCCATGGCGCTGTTAACTTCCCGCCTACCTGGCAGAGCTGGCAGAGGGCACAGGAGCAAAGCTGCCAGCCCAGCGCAGGACACCAGCCCTGCTCTCCAGCAACTTCCTGCTGCACAAATAGAAATTATAACCAAGAACTTTTGCCCAGACCAGAGAGATCTCCAGTAGCACTAGAAGTGCTAACCACTACACAATTAAAGTATTTTTTTTCCAGGCAAATAATTTAAGCACTGCTGAGGCAAAACCAGGAGAAAGGGCAACGTTTCTCCCTTTACACAAGAATTTGGCCATCCACACGTGCATTCCTCCATTAATCTGCACTTTCTGCACCACAGTCACAAGTGGATCTAAATTACCGACCTTCCCACTCTCGTCTGGCTCTGCAGCACATGACTTGCACCAGTTTAAACACCCTCTACCAGTAATTAACCTTGGTTTTTTAGCAGACCAGCATCTGAACCTGGACCATTGAATTAAAACATGAAACTTCAACAGCCAGTCAGGGCATAAAGTTACAGTTTATTTTAACAAAGATAAACAGCATCCCTGGCGCGATTCCAAAGAAAAAGCACGAATACTATGCCATCATCCTTCCTAGCAATTCCCGTGCCAGACCCATGGAGTTATTACTTAACGTTTTGCTATAAATAGCTGCTGGAGTAGTCCATACAGGAACTTGTTTTCCTTAGCATCTGCTGCAACAGGTCAGCCAGTAAATGACCAAGGGTGTTGAATCCTTATTGCCTGAGGACAAGAGCACGTAGAGATCTTTCATTTTTTCAAAAGTGATCCCACCTGCTAGCCACCCCCTCCATGCTGAATCTCACAAAGATAGAAAGAAGAGATGGGTCTTGCCCCAAACTGTTTACAGTCTGCATATAAGAACAGAAACAGCTAATAAATGGGAATAAGAGGAAGATAACTTCGTAAGTAATAGTATGTTTTATCTGAATTTCAGTTGATTTGAGTGAATCTGTCAGGACACGTGCTGTTCAATACCCACGGCCGATGTGATTCCTTGTACCAAAGGACAGTGGGAGGTGACTCCACACCTCTCCTGTCACCGTAACAGCACATGAGAGAGCTCCAGTCCTCTCCGATTTGCACAGGCAAAAATACAGTTCAAACTAAAAGCTCAAAGTTCTTTCATTATAAGCCCTCACAGAACTCCCATAAATTTTCATGGTTATTTTCTTATGACTTGGGTAACAGCGTCGACCTCTCAAGTCATTTTGTAGAGGAGGCTACCCAATATTTCTTGTGAGAGGGAGTCAAGGAAGCTTTACCACCCCTAGCTTGGAAACTGTGTCAACATCAATACGTGCAAGCTATGCAGAAGAAAACTTCCCAATGATTCGGTCTTCAGCAATTTTGTACTGCTCCAGACTCACTCACATGACCTTTCCCAACTCAGACGACCAGTTACCATTTACTGAAGTTGGGTAACATATAGCAGGTAACTCGGGAGGAACATCATGAACATAAAAAGATGACTGCATTTCTAAATAGCTGAAGGAAGACAGATGTGCTAGAAAAGCAAGCCAGCTTGGAATAGGAACAACGTGCTGTTTCACAATTCATGCAAAAGGGCATTTTTGCGTATCGGGGTATTGATAAGAGTGGAAAGAGGAAGAAATTCGATGTCACGCAATTCAGAGCATTGTTCCTGATGTAGCCACATTCATGGCGTGACTGCCTTGAAGGTCATGTGCGAATAGGAAACAAGCCTAAAGGGCTCAGGGCCTTTATTCTCTTGGTGGAAAGACACCTACCCTATTTCAGAAGAGCAAGGAGCAATTAAGTGTGGAGGCCAATTCATTCATCCATTTTCCTTGCTTTTTGTAGCTTGAAAAATTGTGGGAAATTGTTTAGTCTTTGTCCAGCTAAGGGGCATTTCCTCTGATAACAAAGACGGCTGGATTTTTTTTTTAGTATATAATTGCACCTGTTTCACTAAGCCACAGTTCTAAATTTTAATTTAATAAGGACCACACTGCATCCCTGACAGATGCTCCTTCCTGCCAGCACACAGAGAGGTGCAGCTGTTGAACTGTAGTCTGCAAATCCAGACCTCTGGGCCATGAAGCATTTCCCTGATTAGTTTTCTGCACCCAAAAGCAGATCTCAATGCATAATCTGAACCTACTGCTGTAAATACAGTACAGAGGAAAAACCCAAAATATTTGTCATCAAACTGGAGTTGCAAAAATCCAAAACTGCTATAAATCTTTATTTTTTCCCAGAGGGTGCATTGCAAAATCACTTCTCTGGAGTACTAAAGTTATTTAAGGTAACTTGCCCATATTTACACTTTATTCCAGCTGCCCACACAATACTACACACCTCCTCCTGCATCAACTGAGCCAGCAGTACCAGGCACGTACGTGTCATGAAACTACTTCTTCAGCCACACACTAAAGATGAAACACATAAAGACTGTCCACAAGGGTTCAGGCACAGATTTCCCTAAGCACAGGATTAAGAGAAGACGGACAGTGTGTATTGTCATGTGTATATAGACAATGAATCTCAAAAGATTCCAGTTATCATATGCTGAAGAACTTCTCGATCTCCTTCAAGCAATTGCCTGTACACTGGTGAGTCTGAAGCTGCAATCACTTGGGACGAGGCATGACCTGGAGTCCCCAGTAAGCAGCTTTGCTGTACGAGCGTTCAGAGCAGAAAGGTCTGAAACCGTGGGATAACTCACGAGTGGGTAAAGAGAGCTCAGGTAGTCACTTTACACATAATGGGACAGAAACATCTTCCAGCAAAATGGCTGAGGTTACCAGATCTCTGGTGAAGAGCACTGTAAGAACTGCAGTCACCTCTTGCAAACATGCTGAATGACTTTAGCAGTCTTTCAAATCTATTTGTAGAACACTTGAAGGATATTTTTCTGCACTTTATCCTTTCTACCATGCGAACAGATAGCCTGAATGTTTTATCCTTTGTATGATAAATGCCATCGCACGTTTGCCTAGAAAGGATACAGGGAGCTGTAATCACTACACCTCCATTTCAGGAATTGATTTCTAACATGATGCAAGATCTTCTACTGCATCCCAAAGACAGCCTTGCCCACTTTCCCACCTAAGCCTGACTGCTAGAAGCCATGCATAGAATAGCATAGCCCAAGGAAAGTAAGATCATTTTACAGCCAGTAACCATCCAAAATCCAAGCAATGAGATACAGAGACATGCTATCTAGATATTCAGTCACCCACCCTTGCTCAAGCAATAGAGCCTTGGGCTGGACAGAAAGGACACAGGTTGTCCAAGAACCTTGTCACAGCCATGCCGCTTGATCAAGGTCTCTTCAGCCAATTTTGCAAAGCCACTGATGGACAGAGGGATTAAGAGTAGAAGGACAGCAACTCCTACCATGCTACCATGCTGCAGGTCCAGCTCCATGTGAGATGGACCAGCACCCATCAGGACTCCCGAACTTGCATTCCTTCTAAATACATAGCTTCACTCAGAATCGGAAAACAAGAAGGCAGCACGACTGATGGTCTCTTTCCCTTTGGAGATGAAAAATCAGAGGGTGGCATTGAACTAGTTTAGGATAATCAGAAAATAAATGGACCAATTTTCCCTTTCCAAGTTGCATGAAATTCACAGCACCAATAATGCCTTTGTAAAAGGAATTAGATTCTTAAGGCTCTATTTTATATTTGATAATCTGATTCTATTTGGTGTGCAAAGACAGAAGTCATTTTGATCTGGGATGCTTTAGCACATTATAGGCACCCATATATTTGTATCCTCCAGAGAGACTTTTTTCTTTTAACTTTTTTTAATCTCGGTCTCTTTGTAAACTGCTATTTTTTAACCTTTGAAAAATACCGGTTCTTAACAACCCTTATGTCTCCAGTCAGTCTCCCAACAGCCCTAGAGAAAAGTAAGGTTTTATTTAAAGTACTTTTAGTTGAGTCAGTGAATATTAGAGATAGACAGATCAGAGCTGAAGTTGTAGCTTCCAAAAATCTCCCCCCAAAAGCCCTTTCCCTTCTCTCTCCTCCTCCCAAAAGCTAACGCCAATGAAACATTTCTGTCTCTCTGTCTTCTGATAGAAAGCCTGATCTGTGCAACAGAAACTAAAATCCAGGATTTATTTCATTCCAAAACCGTATCCCCAACACCCTTGCCACCAAGTTGCCATTTGGCCGGTTTTCTAACATTTAGCTTCTCCAAACAAGAAGTAGTAAAATCATGGAGACATTTTCCTTAAGCAAAAGATGTTTACCAGAAATCTTCTTTACTTTAAAGCAGCAACCAACCCACAGCGAGTATCGCATTTACGCCAGAGCTGTGACGAATGCCTGTTGAGCTGCGGCACTTAAACCACTTGCATTTTAAACAGCAGTTTGTCAAGTGATGTTAATTATTTGGGAGGTCTCTGCTCCTAGAAACATAAACATTTCTTTTTATACTGGTCACATTTTCTTTTCCCTGTGGTGCTTCCAGCAGAGACTGAAATTAAAATGGCTTCTTTCTGTGCCACGGTGTGGTTTATGGCTCAATTCCCCCCGTAGGCTTGCAAGCAGGGGGTAGCATCGCACCAGGGCTCTGCACAGCCTTCCCATCCTTGCTTCGCAGGTGGAAACCTCTTCTCTGCAGGTGGGACAGCTCTCCCAGGCTCAAACCTATCCACCCTCCTTGAGGCTACGCAGCTTTCCCCTGGCTGATAACACAGGTCTGGGACTCGCAACAGCCTGAGGATCACTTGAACTTCGGAAAGCAAGCAAAGGGCTCGGTTGCTAGGAAGCACCGCAGGGAACAGAAGAAGAATAGGCTCTTGCAGGAGTCAGAGTCAAAAAAACCAACCTCCAGACCTGCCAAGGTGCAACTTAAACACGGGCACATGCTTCCTTCAAACCACCTCCCGGTTCAACGGGCACTGCTTTTGAGGTTGCAGCCTCAATGCCTGAGCTCTGCTTATGCCAGGCCACAAGCCTCACAGTTCCTTGAAAAACACGTTTTCAGTCCTGCCCTGGTATCTCACAGCAGGTCCTGCTTTCCCTGACAAGTCTACTGGCCAAAAACTTCCCATGTTGTACCCACGCAGTGCCACATGGCTGCACAGCCAGGTGTATCACAGGGAAAATATGGCAGTGTCAGCCAGAGAACGTTTCATGAAACTGCAGCAAGCAAACCAAAGGCTTTACCTGCAGCGAGACTAAAACCAGTGTTTTCAGAGCCACCCTGAGCCATCTGCAAGTCAGTTCTGGGCACTTTCTCCTCAGGGCTCTGCGTGCTTCAATCCATAAGGATTTCTCTCCAAAGGCAGTCAAAGATGGGAACAGCCTCTGCTATCCAGACCTTTTACAGAGAGGTCACTGCACATCCATCCTGCCCGAGTCAAGCGTTGGGTCCTTTTCTGTTCTCCAGACGTCATCGATAAAGCCTCCTGTGAGCAACTTCTTGAGCCCTGGGGGCTAAACCAGAGCGTCTGGGTCGGTCACCTCCCGTGGGCCAGCCCCACACAGCCCCGGTGCAGAACGGCCCTATTAGGTACAACGTGACGGGGCAAACTCAGACCACGGGTACTTAGCGTTACTTGACCCCCCCCCGTGCTTCCCCTCTGTATTAGGACGCATTTAGTAGTATAGGCAGAAAAGGATGAAAACTGAACCACAAAAAGGAGCTGATATTCATAGCAAGGGGCCTTGGTTTATTGGAAAGACTTCTCATAAAAAAGTGATTTTTAACTCAAGGGAGAGGGCGAGAACTCCAGATTTCTGCTGACGCTGGCTGTTGGGAGGGAGGCAACCAGGAGCACACTGTTTACATTCTGTATCATGTTCATTAATGTATATGGCTTTTATTATATCCCCTTTTTACTATTTTCCCTTTTTCTTTAAAATAAAAGTGCTATCAACGTTTCTAATGGGAAAAATATGTTCATGCATCCGATCAACTATCACGGCTCCCTCTGAGCCCACCCCCTTTGCTGTGCTGTCAGACCCACAGTAAATCTCAGATAAACCAAAGGACTCCTCTCCCCAGCCCCATCAACTGCAGTCATCTTGAATGTTATTTTTAATGCCAACGAATTACAGTGTCTCTTCAAGACACAATCAAGGACAGAGTCCTGGTGAGAATAACTTGACAAGAGCTACAGAGAAGGCAGCTCCGACTCATTTTGGAATAGCTTCACTCAGATAAATACATTTTCAAAGCAAAACACTGTGATTTAGAGGGGGATAGAGGGGATGAAAAACAAATGGACAACAACGCTAACAGGGATCAGCCCTAGAGCAAAGCACAGTGATATGCAGGGCTGCAGCATATGCTCTGACCGTGGGCACTCGTACCGCAAGGCTTGCGGCTGGCAGCCGCACTCTTATTTAGCCTCTGGGAGACAAGATTTCTCCTGACCTCCAGCTTGGTACCCTGCTGTGCCATCAGTAATCCCTGCTGATTCCCAAGGGCAATCGATCGGGATCAATTCTTTGCTTTGCTTTCATTTTCCAGGATACTCCCTTTCCTTTAGGATTAATCTTTTTTAGATTGATCTCAATGCAACCCTCTGCATGTATGGATATCATTAATGTAAAATTCCTTAATAAAAAGAAAGCAGGCCTATCAATTTTGAGATTATATGTCTAGAGACCACCTCTTCTTGATTCCTGCTACATGTCAGCAATGGTAATTGTATTTGTTTTGCAAATTTATTTTGTACTATTAACAACATGAATCTTCTGGCTGCAGGAGTGCTTGTTTTGATTAAGCATGCAAATTATTCCCTAGGACATGTCAGGGGATCCTACGAACCTTCCTGAAGAGACACCTGCTACCTCTAAATTGATTGAATGATAGCTAAACATATCACCCATAATACTTAAGAAAGCAAGAGTTAAGTAAGGAAGAGGTGAAGAAGGATCAGAGGTAAGAACAATTCCACATCGAGGAGGGAGAGGATCAGTCAAAGAGGAGACAAATAAGACAACAAAAGCTGACAAACAACATTCAGTCCCTGGGTCCCACCAGAACAGAGCATCAAGTCGACACAGAAAAGCTAACAGGAAAATGCCATGAAAGCAAAGGACAAAATTAGAACGGGGATGCTCTTTGCTCCCACCACTTGTAGCAAGACCCCTACAGTCAAATACTGCCATAACTAATGAAGGCCTTTCACAACAAATAGAACAGATTTCAAGTATAAACGTGGTTACCCATAAAATCTCTATATACAGAGGTACTACACAGCTCATTTTCAGAAGCTTTGTCAGCAGTCAATGTGCTTTACTATCAGCCACCTTGGGACATTGGCAGGTGACTCACAGGTCAGAGGCATGAACCAAAATAATCTCTGGGAGCCCCACTTTTAGCAAATGCCAACACTGCTTTGGCACCCTGCCCAGGGCCTTCTGCACCAGTTAATCCAACCCTGAGCAGGATTAATTTCTCATACGCACACACACACACTCATTCACTCCCAGGGCTATATACCAATCGTGCTGAAAGCAGAGTGAGTTTAGAAAGAGCCTTTTCTCCCCAGTCCTGTATTGGTTCTCAACAGCAACTGTCTGCAGAATATGGGAGATGTTAACCCCCTAGTGAGGCTGATCCCATCACCAGTCACTCCATCAAATGAGAAGTTACCCCAAAATCTAGACAAAAACTTAGATATGATAAGAATAAAAGTAATACCAATTTGCAAAGAAATCTCACTAACATGAGATAAATGTTGTCAGGTTTTTTTTTTTTTTGCTATTGTTGTTTCTTATTTCTTCTGGGATATTTGCAGTTTTAATTAGGTGTAAGAAGTTGGAAATTATTAAACTTGAAGGTGTGTTTAGCAGCGTGCACTGGAGTACAATTCTGTTTAGTGATATTAACTGCAAGGGTGAAATGTGGTATTTGGAACGGTTATTGCAGTATAGGCAATGAATATACAGGGTGAGAAACAGAGCGTGGAGCTGATTTCAGTACTTCCATATAGATATACCACTCGCTACGCTACAAGGAATTAAAAGAAAGCTAAAAATAGAGCTCTATTGTGCCAAGTAAGAATAAATGAAGTTGCATACAGTAGCTATTTTACACTAGGGAAATGGCCTCCACCCTCTGCTGTTCCCCAAAGCCCTACAGCAGCAGCTCAGCAGCTCTCGCTAGGGCTGAGGGCTTCCACACCTCACCCAAATATCCCATACCTCCCACCAACACATGTGAGCAAGACCCAGAAATTGTTCTCTGGGAGAACAAAACGCAGAGGAAGGACAATGCCAGTGCTTCACACCTCTTTTCAACAGGAATAAATGACCAGCAGGTGCAGGGAAGTCTGTGGAAAATAAGATCCTGATGAAATGGGAAATTAATCCAGCCAGCCAGCCAAAAGCCTAGCGTCATGCAGCGTGGATGGAGTCCTGCTACACCATAACTCCTGCCTCCTTCTCCCTTTTTGTGGCACAATCACACAGCTGTGGCTGCATTGCTCACCAGGCCTATATACATGTGGTAAGGGGAAAATCTGGCCATGCATAATACTTACGTGGGCCTCTATATACACCAAAGACACATGAGCCATTATTTATATTGTATCCACAACTTAAGGAGCATCATCTGCAAGCAGCTTAAAAACTCAGCCATTCAAACTGCAAATCACATCTGTCCATCAGTACTGCTTCCCAGGCTAAAAAGCCCATGCGCTCTCACTAGGGACCTTCTCTGCAATTACATCGATGCCATACAATTACAGTTCGGAAAATGTGGCACAAGATATCTTTTTCCCTGCTCTTTGTAAAAATTATTCCACCGCAAAACACTGATGAATGCCTGTGACATGTGAGTAATTAAAACAAAAATAAAACAAAGCCCTGCAATGAGGGACTTATTAGTAATTATGACTTGTAGGAGGGAAGGTTATTGAGTAAACGTGCAGGTACACACAGACTCGCATATCCCCTGCACATGAATTAATCCACTGCGTACACTCTAGCTAGTCAAAAGCCCTCCGAAGAGATGTGTACATGTTAATCACTAACCTCTGTACATCTACATACACTGAATCCCTCTCCCAGCACAGTGCAGCAGCTTCCTTGGCTAAACCACCACTTTGTGTTAGTTTGGTTCTGAGTGAAAGAGAAAAAAAAAAATACTCAGGTGTTTTTTTTCTCGGACAGAAACTCCTGGATTTGGCCCCCTAAAATTAAGAATAAGATCTTCCACAAATAGCACCTCACTCATAGCCATAAGGAGGAATTAATTAAAAACTACTGCAGCAGGTGACAATTGAATCAAACGCATAACACGAACGTATGTATTATGAGATATGCATCTGTTAGAGATACGTTTCAAGCATGATTAGCTAGCAAGTAGTTTAATATAAATATTTAGTAAACTCTGCCTATGTTATAGGAATACCATAGTACATGGTCATTCTTGAAGAAGTCAGCCTCAGATGAATCAGAAGCAACCATATTAACATTTCCTGTTTAAAATATTGTTAAAGTAAACACCGCAGGTATAGATATTACTTTTTAAATAGCAAGTAAACATCCTGCCCATCAAGGTTTTCTTACCTTTGAGCTTCCTATTTTGACTTTTCTCTTTGCATAGAGAGCTCTGGAAAGCACCCCAAGGACTTCTGTGCATGGCAGTGGGAAAGGGAGAGGGAATGGGGAAGAGGAGCAGAGGCCGTCACGGTGCCAAGCGCAGGGACGTAGATGGAGACTGCATGAGGACGCTTGGGCAATGCATGTCATTTCACAGAGAAGACTGACCAGCTCCCATGTCCCAACATATCAAGGCATCAGATGTCTCCTTTCAAAAATAAAGGTGCTGCCTTTCATGGCACAAGCCCATTGGGGTTTATTTGCTAGCAAGGAATGAAGTCGGAGGTGGGTCTCTCCTAGGAAGCTCAGGCAACTGATGCTTCAGTGCCCTTGGTTCAAAGCTTATTTTTCCTCCCAGTCCCATCAGGTGGGAAACTTTCCTTCAGGTGACTCAGGGCTCATTCAGCACCCACCAACTCCATCATTAGGACAGACTAGCGTGGCTCTCCTGCATTGCCACCGTATCAATGGGAAAGCAGCTTTTTCACTCAAGGAGATGGTTGCCCGTGCAAGCATGCATGTACCTCACCGGATGGCTCATACAGGATCGACGCAGCACTGGCTCGCAGGGCTTCACGCAATAGACCCAAGCAGCAGTGCAGGTCCAGGGACACCCAGCGTCACCACCGCCCACCACGCATCCCCAAGCATCACGCTTCGCCCACCCATGGCTTTCCCTATGCCAAAGGATGCTGAGACTCCTCTGCCCTGCAGGAATGCTGCGTGGCTTTACTTTGCTGCTTGAAAGGAGATTTGCGGGTGAAAGAGGGTAAAATGATGCAAGGAGCTCCTCATCGTGACAGTCTGCGTATGGCTGCACTTGACTACTATAAACCTCTGTCCTTATGTCAGGGCACCCACAGCTTTTGAACATCACCGCCCTAATTTCCAGTTTTTTGAAAGGGTGCCTCCCTCATGATCTGCTTCAGGAGCTTTTATCTCAGTTTACTCTTCCGACTTCGCCAAGGTCAGGGTGGGCCCAGGAGGAGGCAGGGACCCGGCACACCGCTCTGGGAACTCACCCTGGGGAAACTGCCTGCCTCCCCAGGACCGGCTCTGCAGAGCCACAAGCAGCCAGCCCGTGCAGTATCTCCCCATCTGAGCTAATTTTCAGCAAGGTTAAATTACTTAGGTGCTTATGAAAAGCCCAGTCCATCCTTGCAACACAGAGAGGTCACCAGAAATATCTGGAGGACATGAATTTATGCTTTACCTGTGCTTTCTAAAAACAAAGGACGTCAGCCCCCAGGGCTGTCAATACAACTCCTTTCAGTATCGTTACATCCATTTTCAATTATCCTTCAGAGAAATGGATAAGGTTTCAGTTCTCTTTCCCCAGCTATTTTGAGACACATCTGAAACAGAAATATTCAACAGAAAGATGGAACTGGAGGAACAGTAGCCACAGACAAACCACAAGTGCAGATGCAGTCTGTTTTTGTTAAATGTGCTTTGTTGCATGACTTTTTATTATTTAATTTTTTAAAATATAAAGCACGTCCATTTTTTTAAGCATCGCTGTGCTAAACACAGCAGTGCATCACCTCTGAGTATAACACAGCCTGTAGCCCCTCTGTATGAAGAGGGAAATTTGAGTTAATTACCCACATCTCCTCATTAGTTTTTCTCTCCCAATAAAATAAAAATTAAAGAGAACCATGCTTGCTGGAGTAGAATTGCTGAAAGGCAGAAGTTGCAGGATTACTGTGCAGTGCGCTGAAGGCTGCAGGCAGGAAAAAGCCCCAGCAGGAATGCCAAGTCCCTGGCACACGCAGGAAACATATAGAGCTATTATTCTTTCCCAGCCAGTTTTTTTTTTCAAATTCATTCAAATAATGCTTCAAAGGGGAAAAGGCACTTACAGTCGCAAGACAACAGCCAGAGCTCTTTTTTTACGTTGACCCGACAGTACTGCTATTCTGCATGTTGCATGTATACCATGAGATTAGAGAAGAAATAAGGTCAGACCGTGGATGAAACTTCAGAACACAAATGATGAACAAATAAAAATCTCTACTGAGACATGCTTGCTAAGTACCCTTAGGGAGAAATTAATCTACTTCCTAACTATGTCCATTTGTTCATTAAACTATAGAGTTTGGACTTGGTGGAAAATATGAGGAGAATCAGGACTGTAACTTGAATATTCACAGCCAAAGCGTATATACCTCATGCACCTCTATTCAAAGAAAGGACACGAGATACTCCCAGCCCCTGCGATGCTTTACCTGCATCTTTCACACCCATATTTACTATTGTAACAAGGAAGCATCACTGAAAATACACTCATACCGCACTGAACACGCAGCACATTTACTACATCCAAAGTTAAAGAGAACATTTCAGAGAAATAGGCAAGTTTAATACCAAAGGAGTGCAATATTCCCACAAAAGTATTTATGGCATGAGACCTGCGCAGTCAGGGACACGGCTGGTATTGCACGCTGTCTATAGATTGAGATTCTGGTTTAACGGCGGCCTGTGCGGGATATGCCCGTCCCTTTCCAGCTCCCCCTCTCCCCGCTTTACATCACCCAGCGAAGGCAGGCAGCGCGCTGCACTTAACGGCTTCAGCTTCGTCTAAAATCAGTCAATTCGAACCCACGTTCATTTCAAACCCTATCCATTTAAAACGAAATGAACCAGAATTTATGTGAAGAAGAAACCGCTGGCGGAAAGGCAAAGCAAGGTGACTGACTGGGGAGCCTACTCAGCCGCCTGGCAGCGACCTTTACCAGCGCCCCGCGGATCTTCCCCGCGGGGAGCGGCCGGCCAGCGCAGGCAGCCAGCTACTTTCTCCTCGCCCCGACACCCCTCAGCGCGGCCCCGGCAGACGTCTGTCCCCTATCCCCGGCAACGCAGCCAGCCCAGCGGCCCCCAGCCCGGGCTCCCTCTTCGGCCAGCCCGGCTCCGGCCGCGGGGTGCTGCGGGAGCACACGGCGGGCAGCGCCCGCATCCCTCCCCGCCGCCCCCGCCTCACCTTTCCTTCCCCAGCCGCCTCCCGCTCCCCCCCCCCGCGGCGGAGGGGCGGCGGCGGGCCGGCCCTTACCGTAGAGCGGGCTCCTCGTCACCTGCCCGCCCATGGCCGCGCAGCCCGGCGGGGGCACGGCCGGCCCCGCTCCGCGCCAGCAGCCCCCGGCCCACGCGGGAGCCGGCCGCCCCGCGCCCGCAGCCTCCACCCACTCCCGCGCCTCCTGCCGCGGCACCGGCGCTAGGAGCTGTCATGTTTATTTACATAAGAAGGAGGAGACTTCGCGGCTTCCTGAAATAGCTGCCGGCGTCTCATCGGTGCGGCGTGTCCCCCCCGCCCACGCACACACGCACAGTCCCACAGCGCGGGACGCAGCGGGCAAAGGCGTCCCCGCGCGATGCTACCGTCGCCGTGTGCTGCTGGCGGGGGCTGCTGGCCGGGCTGAAAACCCGGCGGTACCCGGCTCCCCGGCAACGCTAAGAACAAAGCAGGGGGCACTGCCAACTCCACTGAAAAAATTTAAGAACTCATTTATAAAATCAAAAGACTTTGGCCATTTGAAACTTTCGCTCCCAGGGGCTTGGTATCCTAGCGCAAAGCCCTAGGATAATAAATTAGAATGGCAAAAAAAAAAAAAAAAAAAAAAGAGAGTTAAAAAAATTATTACCAGACATCACCGCACCAGAGTCTTCAAACAGTCTCTGCCGGTTAATTATTAATTATTTAATAGCAAAGAAGAAGTGCTTGAGATGCAGGATGGTTCGCCACGGACTGTAATAATAAAAACATTACCCCCCGTAAACTCTTTTGTGCGAGGCTTGCATGCTCAGCCCAGATGCAATGCTTCCTGCTCTCCAGCTCATTACCTCTGCCGATGGATAACGGCCAGCGTTATTAAAAGCAGGGGGATGCGGAGGGTGTGCAGGGAGGTGCGCAGGGCACCGCAGCCAGCGTTGGTCCCTCGTTTGCTCTCTGCACCCCGCGGTTCGCGCAGGAGCTTGCTCATTCCCTCCTCTCCATCTCCAGCACCGCACACCCCTGCCCACGCGCACGTCTCCCTGCACCTCTCCCGTCCACTGCTCTAAGGGTAAATTAACACAGCAGGCACCCAGCTGCCACAGCCAGCCATGGTATATCCCAGCTGGCTCATTTAAAACTAGCTCATGCACCTTTATGCTATGCCACAGTCGCTCTTCATTCTGCAATGGAGCGGGAGTCAAACTTATGCAGCCACGAGTGCAGCTCTGCCTCTCAACTCTTACCATAGTGCTGGGCAAATCCTGCCATCCCACTGCCTCCACTCTGCCACCGGAAAAATGAGAAATAAGATTTTCTCTTGCCTGTGTTGTAAGGATTATTGCTTAGGATGGCCGGGTGCTGAGGTCTCAGCACCTCTGGAAAAAAAAAAAGCAGTGCGAAAAAAGCCCAAGCCAAAAAGCACAGTCAGGGTGTTTGCACTAATGCTGCGTGCGTGAGCAAAGCTGTGCCCAGCATTTCCAACCTGCGAGAGGAGCCTCTCCCGAGCCCCCCAGCAGCAGCCAGGCACCACCACCGGCTCACCCACGGGCTCCCGCCTGCCCAGCCGAGGAGACTCACACCCGGACCCCAGAGCCAAGCAGCAGCTCTTCCCTAGCTGAGAAGCAGCGCTCCGCTCCTCCCTGCCCAAAGTCACACTCTGCAGAGCTTACGGCAGCTTCTTGGCAGAAGACTCCTCTTTTTTTTTTTTTCCCCTCCCCTCCCAAACGATGCTGCATTTACAGCAGCAGCGGTGCGGGGTGAGGACGCATCCCCAGGAGCACCGCAGCATGGCCCCCGCACCCCGACGGGTGCAGGACAGCACTTGGGTCACACCAACCCATCACAGCACCCTGCTCTTCTCCCATGCCGCTGGGTGCCCACAGATGCCACAAGGACGTTGCCGGTTTCATTGCCCCCATTCCTGGTGGGCAGCCCACCCGCTCGGGCTGATGGCAAAAGGTCCAGGCGCTTATGCTGTCAACTACCACGTTTCACTTGGAGGAATGAAGATTGACTTGGACGTTCAACCCCAAATTTTCTTCCTCACTTTCTCATTTCAGCTCTGCTTTCCATCCTTACCTTAATCTTGCTACAGCTCTGTGAATAATTGACTTCTTGGTTCACTGCCTCAACCAAGAGATTGCTAGAAAAAAAATATCATTTCATGTTGGCCCAAAACCGAAAGCTTTGTGTGTCTCACTGAACAAAATGTTTCTTTAACTCAAAATGAAGCATTTTATTTTTGGAGTTATTTTTACCTCATTTTTTCAAGTTATGGTCATTGAATCCAGCTCTGAAATGATATCTTAAAAAAAGAAAAAAAAAACCCAACATTAAGCCCTTTGTTTTGAATATACCAAAAGAAAAATTTTGAATTGTTGTCTTTTCAGATTATTTTAATTTTTGCAATTTATTGGCTTTGTTTGTTTGTCTGAGGGGGAGGGTGGAGAGGGCGGACTGCCAGAATGAGTCATCCTGTTTGGCAGAAAATGATAAACAATTTCAATTGATTTAGAAAATGCACTTTTTTCAGGAAAAATCCAGCACCCCCCCTCCTGAACTTCCCCCAATGCTGTGGAGCATCTCCTGGGGGATGCAGCCCCACAGAGCCATCCATGGTAGTCAAACGGCCTGTCTGCCCTGTTCCGTGATAATTCCTCGAGGATTATTTGCCATATGGCAAATCTTTCCTTCACAGCCGTGTCACGCTGGAACTTATTCCTGATTTGTTCTTATCACCTCCAAGTCCATTTCAGACCTTGCCCTTTTCCAAATTCCTCTTCAGTCTTTCGTGTTTATGATTCTTCTCTAGATATAGAGAAAACCTAACTACAACCCTGTTCCTATTTTACAATTCTCTCTGCCAATATCCTCTAGGTCCCCTTGGGGTATTTCTTTGCCCTTGCCAATACGGGCAAGGCCTCCTATTTTGGCATCAAGTATAAAAATCAGTATCATCACCATTTGCACTCCCTTCTAAATCACTGACAAAGGTATTAGGGCTGGACCCAACAGAAACCCAGCCCCTAAATCCATTCCCATTCGTGAACAGCGTCCAGGAAACTCCGGCCAAGCAGCAGCGCTGCTGTCCAAGCCAGGAGGAATCTGCTGCAGGAGTATTTTGAGGCAGTGTCTGATCTTGCTAAATATACTTATTAACCACAAGAGTAGGATGCTGAGGCTGCAGAGGATTTCTGTAGATAGATTAATGGTGTGTGTTAGACTAAAACCTTGAATCTTTCCAAACGGCCGTGAGCAGACAATGGGGCACCTCTCCCACCCCTCCTGGGATAAAACCCCCAGCCCTGGGCATCGGGCAGCGGGTCTGGGTATGAAGTCGAGGGGTCATGAGCATCTGCTTTGCTTCCCTGGTGTCCTGGTCAGAAGGCTAGCAGTCAGCAAGGAGGATGACGGAGACCCACCATGGTCTGGGAAAAGACATCCCAACATGGCCAAACAGCCCATTCCACCCCAACTGATGGAAAGCAGCAGATACACGTGCAGGGAACCACGGCTGGGAAAGCCAGCTCTGCAGAGACCTGCCTTGCACAGGAGGAGACACAGAAAAAGGTACAAAGAGACAGGGAAGAAGGAGAGGATGAAAAATCCATCTCATGGAGATCGAGCATAAGATTATACATATGCACAGGCCAGGACAGGAAAATGAAATTCCAGTTCACGTGAGCCTCATGCAGCTAAAACTCTTTTGGACTGGATTTGGCTCTACGGAGAACTGGAGTTCACTCTTCATAAGCAAGACAAAACAAGCAACAAAACCTCTCTTGATGGGGGTTTCACCCACTTTAGTGGTGCTGCAGGCAGAGACATCTCGCTAAGAAACAGTCCAAAAAGTTTCCTTGAATATCAGTATGGGGGAAAGGAGGGAACTGTGGAAATCAATCTGATATTTGCCATGGACAGTGAATCTTCATGCACGAGTCATCAGCACGAGTCTCTGACTGCTATTAGGGGGGAAGGTTCACCTGTACAGAAAATAGATTTCCTCCAAGAACTTCTGCCACTGTAATGCCAGAGGAAAAATTATGTTCTCAACAGGAAAGCATCCAAGACAAAACGTCTCACCAGCATGTGCTAGTGCACAAGATACAGGGACCAGAGCTAGGAAATCTTGTATTCTATGCATCCTTTTAACCTTAATTTATTACCATTAATGGAGGGGGCTTAGATGAAAGACGTGTCTCTGCTTTCAATTCTTTATCTGTAATGCAAAGATACAGATACTGCCCTAGCAAAAGGTATGCTGATTAGTTGATGTTTACGCAGCCATTTGAGAATATGAGTTATGTCATTATTAAGCATTATTATAAAGCTGCAGCTGTGGATGAAAGCCAAATCTCAATGTGTAAGTCAAAGGAAATTCAAAATTCTGGCTGAAATTCTTAAAATCAAAATCACCACTCATACCTACAAACTACAGCACCGTGACCGCTAACCCAGGCACTCAGTTATCCCAGTACAATTCTCTGCAGGCACAGCAGGAAGGGGAATTTAAGGACAGAGAAAATCTTTAGGCTGAATATCCACCTCACATTTGCACTCAGCGTAAATGAGACATCAGTTGCGTTTGCTTTAGTGACAGGAGCCGCAGCGGCGCAGCGGTAAAGGCTGCCTCTCGGTAGGGCAATGAAGACATCAGAGAGGTGTTATAACGGATGTCCAGGATGCAGATTGATTCCGTGAAGGAGACACAGCAGCGATAGGAGAGCCCGAGGTCTCATGTCACTGCTCGGGGGCTGCAAGCCCTGTTCATGCAAAGCCAAAGCTGTCACGGACATCCCAGGCTTAACTCTGACCCTGCCAGTGCTCAGCATTTTATCATAACCTCCTTGCCCGACTGTCCGCAGGAGTGGAAGAGGGGAACAGCAGGGCTGGAGAGGGGCAGGAGGCTGAGCAACGAGAAGGATTTCCAAGGCCAGGAACTGAACTGACCTCAGGCCAAGTTGCACAACGTTTTTCCATCAGCATGCAAACTCGCAAGCCCCCACTGGATGCTGGGTTTATCTTCAAAGACAGTGACTCAGTGCATGAAGGTGTCAGGAAATAAGTTAATGCCCCAAAAGCCAGGAGTGCCCCCTCCTCCTGGAATACTTTTGGGATACTATATTGAGAAAACGCTGTGGGACAGTACAAGGTAGCAGAGACTGGATATGACAGAATTCAATGTAAGATGTGCCTTGCAATAAAGCATTGCATTGGGCTAACCAGTGTTTCTGAAGAGTAGCTTTTAGATGATACAGAAAGCCTGTGCCTGCTTTGGGGCAATATCCCCTCGAATTTGCCAAAAGCCCATTCCCAAGGGAAAGTATCATGCTGTGCATAACACCGACTATGAATGCCTCCAGTCCTCCCCTTCATTTATACGCGAAATTAACATTAATAGCTTAGCCTCTCACTGCCATTTCAGACTAACTCTTCAAGCACAACAAGATTCAAAAGAATCTTACGCCTATCCAAATGTAATGGAAAATGACGATAAAAGCGTCTCATTAGAAGAAACGTTGTAATTTAAGAAAACAAAGAAATGCTGATTTATAACACTCACCTAATGAAGCTGACCTTTGCTTTCAGAACAAGCATAAGAACCAGAAAGAAAACTAAAGTTCCTATCTTCAAGCAAAGATTTTCTTTAGTCTCATGTGAATATCTTTATATTTACTCTGACTGGAGGCACAGCACAACGACAGCACGGCAGGACCAAGAAATCTGTTATTTCAAGCCCAGTTCTGTGGCCTTTAAATGTTTGGAAACTTCGAACAGTATCATCCCATGTGCTAAGGCACTACGACAGCCTTTAGTGACAAAAGCATAGTATTTTTCCACACAGAGCTACAGGGAATGCTGGTACAATATATATACTTTTTATATAAGTAGCTCATTCACACTTTATCGTAGGCAATATCCAAACTCCGCACTGAAAAATGAAACTACCAGCTGGAATCATCAGCATTTTTATGGCAGTTTCCCTTTAACACGTGACTGTTGAGCAAACACCACATTCGTTTTCACAATATTCCTGTAAGAAGAGGTGATGCCTCTCTGCCTGAGCTGAAGAAGCATATTTTGAGCTTTTGCAAAAAGTTAAGTGAGGATCTTGTGAGCAACAGGTTAATTTGCTCTAGCAAACTTCATTCAATGCCCTCTGGAAAGAGCACAGGCAGGAGCTCTGTGAAACCAGAGGTAAATAAGGCAATCAGAGAGCACCGGCACCAGGGTACAAATGAAGGTTAGATAGACAGCTTCCACTCCAGCACGTGCAAGCTTTTGAGAGCTTGACTTTGTAATATTAATAACGTTCCCTCGGCATAGAGGCGTAATTTCTAAAGATTTTTCTTAGCAAATACAGTGACAGGAGAGAATAACCTCTGTGCTTCCCGTCCCACCCTTTCTGAGAAAAGCCTCTCGCTTGCATGCACTGATGTTTGTAACCAAGAAAAGGCACCGTTTGTCGTGTAAATATTAGCCCAGCAGAGAAACACCTTTTTATTACCCTGTTGAAAGTCCTTCAGAAAGGGCAGCGAAGGGCAGCGAGGTGCAAGAGAAACCTTCTGGGCTGGCAAGGCAGGCAGGCAGGAGCACGCCACACGTCCACGAGACAACGTCCCCCACCACGCGTGCCCGCACAAAGTTTCAGCCTGGACTTGGAAAGGCTACTGGGGTCGCAGAGGAAAGTCCCCGATCCTCTCCCAGGACTGGCTCCCCGTGCACCCCTTCTCACCCCGAAACTTCCCTGCCTCCTGCTGCACGGCCATCCTGTAGGAAACGGGATTTATTTACAAAACTTGCCCTTACAGGGCTGTTTTCGCAAGCTCTTTTACGTTAGACTTCAAGGAACCAAAGGAGCTGGAGGTCAAACACTGCAAGGGCAAAACGCACAGCAAGGGTGAATTTTCCAGCCCAGGCAAGATCAATCTTGCAGGTGTAAATACAAAACAAATCATGTAATGCCTGTTACATGCGTTGCCCTTTCCCACTCCCTCTGTTCCTCACCCTTCTCCGGTCTCCTGCTCTCCCTCACCAGATACTGCTGTCTTGTACCTCCTCATCCTAGACTCTTTGTGGCTTTTCAAGTTTTATCTGAAATTTACCCTTCCTCCCTTGTAATATCTTTTAACTCCTTTCTTCTATTACTCAAATGAAAAGACATTTTGCATATAACTCAGTCTCACAAAAGTATCATGAAAGATCACAAGCCAGATGCAGTAGACTGAGGGCAGCTATTACTGGAATGAGAAATGAGTTTTGGTTCTTCAGCTCGGGAAAAAAGGATTTAATCAGTACAAAAATCGGAGCTTTTCCTTCACAAAATGCCAAAGTTGTGGACATACTTTATCAAAGCACAAAGCAGATGAACGTAAAATGCAAATACGGTACTGAGTAGAGCAACGGTCATGCTCCCCTCCCGCCACCCCTCCATCCAACATCCCCGTTTCCAGGAGGAGGGATCCAAGATCAGAAGGATATGAGCTTCACAAAATTACCAAACGCAGAAAAATGTCTGTATGCCTAGGATCTAAACCATGCTAATATATTCATCACTACAGCATCTAGACTGAGTGTCTCTGACCTACCACAGCTTCTTCTGATCTGCTGCAAACCAAAACAACGCTGCCTCTGCCATTGCGTTCTCTTCCTCCCATACACCATGCCTCCAATCCAAAGGTCTTTTTTACTTCTCTTTTCCCCCTCCCCCATTCTTTGTCTCAGCATCCTCTTCTGTGCCGCCCACACACTTGGAGAGCAGAGAGCAGACCAATCTGGCAGGCTCAAAAAACAACAAAAAAAAGGAAAGAAAAAGAAAAAAAGTAGTTGTTTTCTGGCCTAGAAGACTCCTCTGTATTTTTACCTGGAGGGACCAATCAAATCTCTTTTCCTTTCACCAGGAAGCAAAGGGAAGGGCAATGGCTCCCAAGGTCTCACGTTCTCACAAGTCAGCCCCGACAAAAACAAAGGGGAAAGGCTGGCGCTTCTTCCCGATACACAGGCACCTTTAAACAGGAACATGAAGCTTATTTGTAACCGTGCCTTCTTCCAGCACCAAGCACCGGTTAAAAAAATCCATTTTTACAAGGTGGGGTTTGATTAGCCAGTTTTCTTGTGTGCTTTTCTTAAAAAGGGCCGAGGACAATCTCTGCTGCCTGGAGGCTCGTTAACCAGCCGGGCGGCTACCGGCACTGCGGGGACTGCTGGGCTGGCCGGGCACGCGCCCACACACGCAGCACCAGAAGGGGGTTTGGAAGGGTGCAGACCTCCATGCGCAGCACGCGCCAACACGGCGCCGGCAGCGTTTACCCATCAAGGTCCCAATCCTGCAATATCATCCGCATATGCAAAAAATCCAGTCTGGCATAAAGCATCTAATGACATTAATGGCACACAGCACAGAAATACGGTCCAGGCATGTGGAAATAATCACAGGCCCAAAACCCAGGGTGACTGACTTTTTTCCCATTCAACATATGTTTTACTTAGATGTCTGCTTCTTCCCACCCTTCTTTCTCTCCGTCTCCCAAACTATTACTTGTTTTTGGTGGAACACAGGAAAACGTCTTTAATAGATTAACATTATAGGTTAAATCACACCTATCTGAGAAACACAAAATGGTTAGCCCAGGTATAAACAAGAGATTTTATTAAAATTACATATTCCTAATAATAGCCAGAATCTGACCCCAGCACAACTGGTCACTGAGCAGATAAAATACATCTGAACTCTATTCGGCACGAGGTTCTAAAAATAATGTTTGTGATTCCTACAAAGAATTAGAACCAAAGAAGTTGCGTTTCAATTGAAGTATAAACATTGTTTATTAGGACCAAAGTGTATGTTCCACAGGATGATTCAAAAACCCTAAGCTATTCTGTGCAGTTCTTTGTTTTCTTAGGGTGACCTGTGAGCCATACCCCAGGCCAGTAAAAATCAGCAGTGACATCATTTACAACATCAGCCCAAACAAAGCGTTTCTCCTTCCCTATCAGGTCATCTTAACTCAGCTGTTCTTATGTCCTGGAGATGTTGTAATTGCACAAAAGCATTTTTACCTGTGCAGCTACATATCAACTATGATGACTTTTGTCACTTTAGCTTTTTGTAGCCACACAGACAAAATGCCCATCTTCAAAGTCTTTATCAACACAGTCATAGCAACAGAGACTTCATAATGCAGATACAGTCTTTAACCAGCCCTACACCAGGCATCAAGCAGTTAGGCTGCTCTGTTGAAAGCAAATTTTCACGTCTCTTTGGAAGCGGATCAGCCAACACGCTCTTTGCCGTGTTTCTGACCTGTCTGAGCAGAAGGGGACATTTTCACATCTCCTCCTGCCTCGTAACTTCAGGAGCCAATATGAACACTTTGGCGGCAGCGGTGTGTCCTTGCCCATAGGAGACTGTTGCTCTTCCCCGGGGAATCCCCGCTCGACTCTCATCCAGTCTTCACCTCCAAGGAGAAAACACAGACAGCTGACACTCAGTGCTCCCCAACTTCAACCAGATCTTCCTCAAATTGCACTGTGACTCACTTCTAACTCACATACAGTGTACTCAGTCCACTGACATTTCCAAGACTTCATTCGAGGTCTGACTCTGGTCTCACTCCCACTTCAGAGACTGTTTTCCCTGCAGCTGCAGAGTGTGTTTGTAGACAGGAGAGAAGAATGGTTTTCATTAATATAGAGTAGCTCAGAAGTATAAATCTTTTTCTGCCTGCCTAGATAGGAACATTAGACATGGGCATGAAAAGATTAGTATCTCTCTATGTTCAGTGTTAGCAGGACAGGTCTGTACATTACATGGACGTGATGTTATTTCAGATTATGGTCCTTTTAACAGTTAGAATTCTATTCAAGATCCATGCCTTAGGAGTTTGTGATCTTCCAGACATAAGTTTTTGCTTCAAAAGAAACCCCAGTACCACCTGTCAAGGCAGAGGTTTATTTAAGAGAATATGTATGAGATGTGGGCAACCCATACCACAGTGACCCCAGCAACTCCCCTATGAATCAGCTGCTCTTGCTGGAAAGTGTGGGGAGCAGTCTGTCCCTGGACACTTAGAGACCAGAGCTTCCTTGCTGGTCATTCCTTCTGGGTATTGTTCAGGGAAACCTAAAGATCGGTAGCTTGTACTTCTTTCCCCCCAGCCCTGCTGCATATTGCTGATGCCATTTAGCTATCTGCTGCTTTGCAAGTCCGTGAAACATCTAACAGTCTGACCGCAAAACTCAAGCAACACAGAAAGGCATCTTTATTCAATACCTTATTTCACCTAGCAAACAGAAGCAGTGTCTCTGTCACACAGCTGGGATGGACACTTATTTGGGTAAGACCACAGTCTGAGACAATACTTGTTGGGATTTAGACAACTTGAGTTGAGGAAGGAGACTTGGGAGATGTTGAAATTTGAGTGGGAGAGTTGTGCAAAGACGCACAAAAATATTTAAAGGAGATGGGCACAATAAAGAGTAAAGACATTTTTGCTGGCTCATGAAAATGAAACATATGCAGGGCTTAATCTGCCACCACTGAAATCAATAAGAATTTTGCCAGTGAAGCAAAACAAAAGCAGAAATGGAAACAACATCTGACATTTGCTATGTTAGACTCATACAAATTGCTGTAGTTAATAGCCTATGAGATGAATAAATAATATACCATAGGCAGTGGATGATTTTAAACTTCCATTTTCACAGTATGAGGGTGTCATGATCTGGAGCATTTTGAAGCTTGTAAAGGCTGCTTATGCTGAGTCATATTTAGAAAGAGAGTTTCCATTTGGATAGTAATGCTAAATCTATAAAGACACCAAACGAAAGAATATGTGAGAGGAAAAAAAAGATAAAAATACAACATAGAGATTAAGATGCATGCTCAAGAATAGAAAAGAATTCGGATAAAATTTGTTGTAAATAATTTATTGTTGAAGTAGCCCTCAAACTTAAGTTCGTGGAATGTAAAAGGCAAAATATTTCTGTAAATTATTAATGTTTGGGAACTGATCATATAAGCCTCAGAGGCCAACTCCTTATCCAGTATAAATGAAAGC
Source organism: Mycteria americana (assembly GCF_035582795.1). Taxonomy (NCBI): domain Eukaryota; kingdom Metazoa; phylum Chordata; class Aves; order Ciconiiformes; family Ciconiidae; genus Mycteria; species Mycteria americana. Next base: position 15,025,893 of record NC_134370.1, read on the forward strand.
ATCTGGCCTTGTATCTTTACAATCACAATGAGATGGCCGCTGAGCAGTCACTATGGAAAGCATGGTATTCAGAAATTAGTATCTCTCTGGGCACAGAACACATAATGAAGATAACAAGGCAGAACAGAAAACAGAACTTGGACTATCACATCAAAACCCAGGGATACTCAGCGGATTAGTCGTCCAGGCAGCAGACCCGCACTGGGAGACAGTGGAAGAACGGCATGAGGAACTGAAGAGCAACCTATGCAGCAGTCCAAAAGCACGAAGGGGAACGAGAAATAAAAGAAGAAATAAAGGAGGTGGGAGGGATGACACGTTTCAGAAAGCTCTCAGCTCCCATCCAGCTGGCAAACAAGGAGGTCATATTTTATAAAGAGCTCAGCAAGAGGAGCACCAACCTTTTTCCCAGCCAGACTTGCAAATATTAAACCCTTGAAAGCATGGCAGATGCTTGGAAACGTGGCACTCCATGTCCCACTCCCACCACTTTAAAAAGCAAAGATTTTGCTCAATGCATTTTAAGCACGCAGATTGCTACTGAGAAAAGCTTTGTGCATTTTTATTTCAAAACAACCTGAGTGCGAGCTAGTCTGTACCTCATGTGGGTTTTTCCAGCCTTTCACATCTCGAGGCTGGCAGCAGTGGCAGTCTGTCTGGCACATGCACAGATCAAGCTCCAGGACACAGAAAGTGCCAGATGCATCACTCCAAGGGCTGCAGTTTTGCAGATGCATTGGAAACATCTAATGACTGCAGAAGGAAAGCACCTGTAGAAATCCTCATCTCTCTCACCATCAGGTATTTTAGCAGCCCCCAGAGACAGAGCTGAGAAGATACTCAGCAGTGCACTAGCCATTAAACATACCTATTTTGTTAGTATTCATAGTTTGATTTAGAAGCATTTCAAAACTGAGAATTGCAAGGCTATACATTGGTTGACATCCTTAAAAATTATCTCCTGTATCTTTGCTGATATTTCATTTACCAGGGGGTTTAGCTGAAGCTAGAGGCTGGACAGGCACCACTTGCACTTAGCATGGAGGCTGACCCACACATTACCACGGAGTGGTAACCTCATGGCAAAAGGCTGCACTGCTGAGATGGGAAGAAATCCTCCTGTGCCCAGCACAAACTCAGCATATCACCATCAGTAATGAACATCAGTAAATGAAGCTCCAGTCTCAGCCAGGAGCACGGGGTCTGCCCTGCGGCTCCTCTCCTGGACATCTGCAGGAGGGAGGCAGCTGCCAGCCGGACTCTGCTGATAGCAGGGACAACCAATCCCCCAGCCAGGAGGAGGAAGACAAACTTCAAAACAAAGAAAATATTTTCCAAGATTCCCGTAGTAAAGACAGATATTGACAGACCAGGATAGTAGGAGAGATGTGTCACCTTTCCCCCCAAAGTCACTTGTTCAGATGCTGACAGTAAAATGCTGCTTGATGGCCTTTATCCACATGGCGGTTACACCATCACAGCTCCATCACAGCAGAGTCCCTACAGAATCATCAAGACTGAATGGACCATGAAAACATAATTACACTGCTAATTTGACCACAACTGAGTGATTAGAATTCCTGTTTGACAGACCCATACTGCTACTCACACACTATCCTTGCAGGTGCCCCTAATGTATAGATTGGCTAAGGTCTTCAAGGGTGCAGGTTCTTCCACCACATCGTCTCCCACTAACCCCAAACAATTAACCTTTGGGTAAGTAGCAGAGCATTATCAAGCCACCACAACTAGATCCAGGTCTAGCATTTCAGGGCAGTCAAATCTGGGGTTAGGTCTCGTTCTGGGAACTGTGTTTGTTAGAGACATTTCCACAATTTACAGCCCTCAGGATGCAACAGGCTCCGATATCACCATTTTCTAAACAGTATCTGCATAGCAGATCTTTTGTGTGTGTGCACAATCCCTCAAGCCTCTGCCATCTGTTTTTTACCTAAAAAGTCAGGTGTTCAGTTTTTTTATTCAGAAGAATAAAATGTGGAGGTTTCATCTTCAAAAGAAGGAAATGTGGGGGTTCTTCAGTTATTCTCTACAGTCTTGCAAAACGTTGTTACAAATTTCTGAAAAAAATTTCAGAGCAGTAAGTGGAATGATTCCCCTTTAATCACATATGAAAAACTACAGAGTAGGGCTGTAAGAGGGTGAATTGGCAGCACACGCAATGGAGCCTGACACCACCTGGCTTTCTTCCCCCTTTTTAAATAAGCAGAGAGTAATGTGAAGAGGCACCACAGACACAGAGAGCTCTGACACCATGCAAGGTGTGGAGGAGGAACAGTAATGCTGGATGAATGCTGACATCTAAACATGGACAGCAAGAGCCAGGGATGTCACAGATGGGTCAAATCCCGAGTCCTTTGAGGACCTCAGACTGCCACCCCCGACCAGCAGTGTGTCACATCCCAGATGAAATGGGAGAGGGAACCAGCGCCGGATCCACAGAACCAGGACCACAGTGCTCGAGAACTGCCTGCTCCTATGCCCCTCTTCCCATGAGGGATGCAAGCCAAGCAGCAAACAACATGTTAATGGACCGTCACTGGTGATGGACCAGCTGTGACACTTGGCAAGTTCCTCATTACCAGCCCCAGAGAAATGGCAATCACTGCAAATGTCATGTGGTTTAAGTTCAGCATCTTTTCTGATTACTGTTTGTGTACAGGAAGCTTCCCTGCTGGAGCAAGTTGTTTTGCGGTTTCTTCATATTCAAATAGTATTTATAGTATTTATAGCATTAAATTAAAAAAAAATTGTTTTAAACCTACTTTAAAATTAAAAGATGCAAAAATCAAACAGCACAAATGCCTTTCCTCATTGCCCAAGCCTTACAACGTGGTCACGACATCACAGTTCTCCCTCAACCGGACCTTAGACATTTGCAATACTGTGAAACACTAACGGCAAATATAAACCCACCATACATGGAAATAAGTTGTATGCACCACTGATAAACGCACAGACAAGCAAAACTGCTAACAGGAACGTTTGGAGAAAGTATATTGCCCATCCCAAACCAGACAGCTACAATCACCCAACCAGTAAATAGAGGCACTATCATGAAGAGATCTGTCATGCACCAGGGATGTGAGCATGACACAGAATGAAAACTCATTATTAACAGGTCAGAAGCAATTAATTGTTTAACCGGGAGCAGCCAAATTTTACATAAGACACACACACATAAACATCCCAGATTTACCATAGGCAACTAAGGAACGGGGAATGGGACAACTCAAACTGTTCACTGCACACAGTGTACTCAGTCTGAGGTGCTGTTGCAGCCCTCAGGGACCATTCCCGCAGTTCCCAGGCCACCTTCTATGGATAACCTTCTGTGCAGCCACCGCCATCCTGGGCTTCTCTGCTCATGCTCTCAGCAAAGTGGCAATTTCAAGGGTGATTCTTCTCGCCTGTGATGTGAAAATGGAACTGGACCAAAAGCAAAACCTCTTTTCCCAGAGGTTACCCACGCAGCAACTTTAGTCAGCACATGCTATCTTCAGCACCCAGATGGACTCTGGAGGGTGACTGTCAACAGCAATGAAATCTTGAAAAAAAGCACAGCTGTAACCCTTGGTAAGAGTTACAGGGTTTGCCCCATGCCCAGTCCACAGAAGTTCACAGCACCCTCTCAAACTGCAGCTCACTCATTTCACTGTGCTTACACCATCAACTGTTGGCAAAACATGACTAATGCACTTTCTTGCTTTGAGGCTTAAGAACCAAAGGTCTCTAACAGGACAAAGTCTGCTCTGGTGGTTGCCAGAGTCAGACCAAGGCTGTGGATGGAGATGGGGATCTCACAGGTCATTCATTGCTCCTCCCTCCATGTGGAGCACAGTCCCCTTGACATGCCTACCTTCCTCCCATCCCCAAACCAGCCTTTGCTCACCCCTCTGTGGCTCTGAGGGTGGGACAGGGATGCACAAGGTCATCCCTACCACTACTCTATCCAAATGGGAGCCAAGGAAAAGCCATGGAGAGAAGGGCTTTCTCCTCCAAACATGAGGATAGGTGGCAGTGGGGCAGCAACCGCTTCACACCACTTGCTGCTCCTTACACGTTCCCTCCTTGAGTCGACTGCCTTTTCCCATTTGTGGAGCAGAGCACTGTTTGCTAAGTCATATGAAAAAAGAGACAAGGAAATGAAATGCACCTCTAAATTGTTGTAGCATCCAGGGTGGATGTAAGTTGCATTGCTCAATGCCACAGTCCACTCCGTGCTCGTAGGCAGCACTCTGCCATGGCTTGATAAATAAATAATAGCAAAACAGATCCCTCCTTCAGCTGCCCATCAATAGAGATTGCTGTAAACTGCACCAGAGCATCTCCCAGGGGCCTGTGCCTGTCAGCGATGCTTGGGAAGACAACACATAGATAAAAGTTTTCCTGGCTCAAAGTGGTGAGAAGAGCAAGTTATTCTGCTCAGATCGCAAGCAATCAGTTTGCTCTCTTTGAGCACAACTTTGCAATACCCCGCTGGGTCCCTTGCAAAATGCAAGGAAGTCTTCCAGGCGCCACGAGGCAGAAAGCTATCGATTTCTGGGGGAATCATTAGGGAAAAGAAAAAAAATCAGAAGGAAAAAAAAAAAAAAGGGGCAACACAGATATGTTTGCATCTAACTTGCAGACGCTACAGCTGCTGCTTCTGTAATTACCTGCAGATGAAAGGAACAGGTAGTGGTGTCCAAGACAATTCTTCATCTCACTTCTGTCCCCCATCCCTAGAAAGTTTATAGGAAAATCACAAGTTACATGACTTCTCCCACAGAGAGAGAAAAGGGGCCGCACAAACCATTGACTTGTAGGAAATGGCACATGGAATACACAGAGCCCTGAGCAAGCAGAGGAAGGGAAATGCTGTTCAGAAGCCCCCATAACCCTTGTGTTAAGCCAGGGACGCAGGGAGCTTCCAAAATGGTGGGATCTTTATGGGAAGAATAGAGGGACATAAATAACTGCTGTATATGCAATGCATTTGGTCTACAGAGGCAAAGTGTGCAACTCTCTGGTATGTAAACATAAAGATCGAGTAGGTATTAGCACGATGCACACCCTTCCTTTCACTGTTAGCATTGCTGCAATCTGACACCTCAGGCGTTTGGAAGGAGCCTGAAAGACGGCAAGCTTTCACCCTGCAGCCTGCCAAGCAGAGACCACTGGAAATATCCAGTTGCCTAAGTGGAGGAGGCAGGAAGTCCAGCACGATGATGTCTCCTACCCTCAGCACTGCCCAGCCCAGCAATATTCCATCTAGCTCAAACATCTCTCACATGGCCTAGTTCAGGTTTCCTAAATATACACTAGCATAAAACCACACCAGTAATTCTTGTTTTGAACAGCCCCTGGATGACGCTGCAAGATAGCAACACACCGCGCTGAGCCTGCTTCCAGACACACACCTCTGGCTTGGGCCCCTTCTCCCTGCAAACCCCATAGGGAGTTTAGTGATATAATTCACAAACAGATCTGCCCAGGGGTGATGAAAACACATAAGCTCAGCACAGCCTTTCATTCCTTCTATTGCCTGTAAGAGGTGGTCACGCTGCCAGCAGTGGCTATATGGGGCAGACTAAGTGACCACAGAGACAGTACGGGAAGGCTTGGGGTCGAGGGCAGGCTGTGGGGTGATGCCCTGCTGTGTGTGCCCAGGAGACCAGCCTCTCCTTGTGCATCGAATCCTGTGGGTGCCAAATCCCACCAAGCAGTGCATTTAGATGAGACATTTAAAAGCTCACTGCAGGGCGGGGGGAAGAACCGAACACAAAGAGCATTTTTACTTTGCTTTTAAGGTGAGTGAGTTTAGTGCCTGATCTCAGGGATGTTACTCCCTATGCCTCTGCAGTGAGTACCTCCACCACAGATAGCTCCAGAGCCTCTAATCCAGGAGCTTCATTTGGGAAATGAGTAGTGAGAAGTTAGAGGGGCAAGACCAAGAGATATGGCACTGATGGAAAAAACCTGCCCAGTTTCTACAGCTAGAATAGACCTAAGCCATCCTCTGAACCATGAGCTATTCCTCTTTCATACAACTGAGAACAACATGTGCCACAGAGAAAAACAGCCATGTGTTTTGTTAGATCCCACAGGTGCTAAATGTTTACAGCTTAAGAGACCAAGGTACTCAGTACCTTACAAATATATACATGCTTCCACAGTTGGAAGTAATTAAGACAAAAATCTACAGTTACAGCACCAAATGTACAGCTTTGGTTTAGCTTCGTCCTAAATTTGTTCACTATTGCTTACAGCATCTGCCTTGAGACAAGCAGGGCTGCAGAAGCAAAACTAGATATCAATATATAAGAGACTATGTGATCCAGCCCAAGCAGAATGTGATTTTTCCTATCTTATATCAGTCCTTCAAAGCCTTCAAGATACCTGCACATCTATCAGGTGAACTGAGACCCTGAGCAGGACATGAGGAGCAAACTTCTTCAAAGAGATTCTACTGATAAGTTGTAAAACACTCACTAAAGGTAGGACCGTGAACAGCATCGGTTCTTGATCATCCTAAAGGCTTTCAACAGTGTGGACGATACAGAATGGCTCGCTTTGGTTTCCAGCTTGATTTTGAGCTTTAAGATAGGAGTATGAAATCTGGCCATTGCTGGTTGTGCCACTGGAACGACCCCAACAGTCACCAGGCCTGTTCATAACGAATACAGTCAAAGGGAATTCAAGAAGCGTTTAACATCTAAGTCAGCAATCTAAACTGCCCATTGGATTTTGGCGTTAAGTGGGTATTAATCGAAGAAAGCTTCAAAGCATTCTACTTAAAAATCCTTTATCCCATCAAATCATCCAGATTTCATTTTTACTCTTACTGTGTCCTGAGCAGGCAAAACTGAAAGAAAGAAACAAAGAACTTTAAAAACCCAACAGAACCTGAAAGAAAGACAGCCTTTTAGGTTACGTGCCACAAAACAGAAAAGACAACACAATAGGATGGCCAGCCCTTCCGCAAGCTATCTTTAACACAAGTAGTCTGCTGGGACATCTTGCGGCAAAGCACAGCAGACACCTTCACTTTGCTTCAGACTAACAGACCTTTCAGGAATTTTTATCATCTCATTTCAGCAGCAGCTTGCACAAAGGGTCTTCAGCATTCAATTAGTTCCCGGTTCAGAATTAGAAAAAGATATTCCCAGCGCTGTCAGAGAGAAAAAGCAAGAGGTAGGCTCGCTCTCAGACTCCCAGCTGCTCTTAGAGCGGCTGGATGCATACACCAGTCCCCTGATGTATCTTCAAGCCAAGGTTTTTTTAAAGTTGTCTATTATGTCAATGTGACACAGAAGTGTTTTGTTGTATTATTCCATAAAACCAAAAAACACCACCTCTAACCAGATCAGGGCGCCCTCCATTTCAGAGATGACTTGCCCATTTTAACAAAGGGATCCCATTAAGTTGCGGTCCCCAAGCCTACCAGACTACACACTAGGGTGAACGTGGAGGGAGAAGCAGCGAACACTACTTCTTTGTGCCATTATACAAATGTCTGGTAATGACAATGACTAAAAAGGCTGAGAATTTAAATGACTTAGCATCTAAGTGAATTCACTGGAAATACTTTCAATTTTTTTCCTAGCAGATAGCCTGAAGATATGCAGAGACTGGAAAGTGCATTCAAGATGCTGAATCTGATGTTGCTGTCTATTTATGTCAGTACAATTTCCAAATCAAAATACTGAAGCAAATGGTCTTCCCCAGGGAGCAGATGTTTGAATGCAGTGATGGGGACCAATTTAAGAACATAGATACAACTGAAATGTTTTCATTATGTCGAGGCTCCAGCCACCTCTAGCTGAGATGAGTTGTGATTCACAGAAAGGAGATGACTCCACCAGAGACAAGGATGAAAAAATAATTTCCTTTTCTCCAAGAGTGGACTGGTGGAATTTAGGAGAGTGTCTTTCCCAGGGAGATGCTGTCTCGCACAGCAAGCCAGCATCTGGTATTTTTAAAAGCAGCAGTAATGTTCTCCAAGCCAGTTGCATACAGAAGACAAAGTCTCTGCAGCTCTTCTGCACAAAGGACTATTTTTCTCTCGTTCTTAGTTCCAAATTAGGTTTGCAAGTGCTTCTCTACTTCCTAACAGTGAGTGAAACAGTATGTGTGAATGACCTGAGGAAGCAAGAAAACATAGCAGGTTCACTGGATGCTGCAACATATGAGGATTTTCCATTTGCTTCTTACAAGTTCACTGCCTTTGCATCTAAAAATATATTATTATACTATTTATATGTCAGCAACATCTTGGATCAAAGCAGCATGAAGGCATCATTTTGCCAGGCTCTGTACATAGTTACGGGTAGACAATCCCCATTCCTTTGGATCCAGCTCTATAGCTGAAGCTGCATTACAGGACAGCGGTGGCCCACTCAACCGGACCCTTCCCAGAGCGTGTGCAGGCACTCCTAAGATACGCAATGCTTTACTGCCACTGCGTGCAAAGCAATGTTTTGGGTTACGCTGTGCAAATAGCTTTATATTGTTGTCTTGCATGGGTAAATAAGAGACCATGGCAGCCTAGCAACTTAACTGCAACAGAAGATAGGTTCAGAAGTAAATTAATAATTGTGGTTTTAAGAATTGTTTTCCTTTACCCACTTACAATCTCGTTTTTAGCAAGATCAGAAACCATGACTCAAAAGAGCTGGGTTCTATTTCCAGTGCTGGCAATGGTTTTCTGACCTTGAGTGTCTGTCTGCTTCTAGTTTCTAAATTTACAAACTAGAGATGATAAATTTCCTCCACTTTGGACAGATTTGGAGATCTTCAAATGACAAGTGCTATATAAAAGAGTATAAGTTTCTGCCAGCGTACTACTTAATAGATGGCCTCTCAGACAGCAAAGCAGCAGGCAGAGTAAGCAGTGCCTAAGTCATATGCCCTCTTCAACCAAGAACAAAGGAGAACCTATCTTTTAGATGAAGTGAAAGGGCCCTGTGCAAGAAGAAAAGGACTTCTTTATCTATCGCAGCCTTTTTTACCCCAAAGTTTTGACAAGTGGGGATCCATCAGTAAATATTTTGTTGAGAGGTATTGATTGTTACTATGTTATCACTGATGCTCTGGCTCAGCACAGCCCTTGTATTTTCTCTGCTGTCATTCTGAAATTAAGACGGTGATCAGTTTGCCAGTAAGTTGTCTCTGCAACCACGTCTTCACCACCTTTTCAACAACACGGATTTAACTGCTGAACGTGCAGCAGAACGAAGACTGTGCTTGCGCCATAAATGAAAGGGGGCTGTAAACTGAAACTGGACACAAGGCTTTAAATTACATGTAAATTCTCACCAAGGTTATAAAAGGGCCACTTGAATATGAAACAGAGATAGCGAACAAATCCTGGAATAAGCTTTTAGAGAGAGAGGAATTCAGGCCAAATGGAAACACACTAAGGATAATTTATAATGAGCAATGTGTAAAAAGCTATCCAAATCATGGAGCTCAAAATGAGAATAAACAGGGATCTTCCAGTAGGGACAAATACAGATAAGCTAAGTATCTGCTAAAAGGCTGAACTTTGAGTAACCCTTGTTGAATCAGTTGGTAACACCCAAAGTCATCACTACGTTTCACTAATGGCCAAAAAGGACTGTAGCAAAAATAGCGCATACTTCAGTATGGCTAACCTGGAATTCAGTACCTGTCATCATGTACAAAAGAAAACGATTGTTGCTGTGCAGTGAATTATTTAAAAAAACAGACATGCAATCCACTTCTGCCTACGATGAGCACAGCTGATCCTGCAAGATAACCGATTTGCCCGACAAGATGGAACAATGCCTGCAGCCACCGACCTACTGCAATAAAGAACAAACAAATGAACAAAAAAAGCTGAGCCTTACTCTGAGCACCCATCATGTATTCATCCCCATCTTGATCTGCACAGGCATCAGCAGAGGTCAGCATGACCGCTTTGAAAGGTGAAATGCATCGGGTGTAAACACCTGGAAGAGTGCTGCCCACAGCAGAAAACAATAGAGAATGCCTCTTTAAAGTATTTTTTATACACTTCAAAGTATTTTCACAGTTGTTAAGGCTCTTTGACAGACCATTTCACCACTAACTGGTGGAAATAAAAATCAAGTGCAGAGTGAAGCTATTCAGGTATCACTAGGAAGAGTGCAAGGAGGCTCGGAGCACTGTTAGCAGTGGAGAGAGCAGCCTGGGTGGCTGGAGAAATGCAGTCCCCAGGTGCAGTTGGGAGCCCCCAGGCAGGGGGTAAGTTGTTCAACCATCATGTTTATTTTCAGAGTGATGACTGCCTTTCAGTAGTTATTTGGTTTCAGAGGACACAGGTCCTGTGTCCTTAGCCTAGGACAGGTTTACTTCTTAACTAGGTAGACCCTTAAAATATAGTCATAAAGTGACATCTTTAATATGGAAACCTTTCCCCCTGCCCCAGTCTTCTCCAGACCTCTGGAAACAGGAACCATCGTCCAGCACTTTATACCTTCCCTGAGGTGAGTCAAATATTCACTGAGCGTTGATGACAACGTCTGACCAGCAAGCAGTCATTATCCCCACCATGGGAATGAGGAAATGTGCAAACACACTAGAAATATGACCATGTGTCACGCTGGCATCAATCACTTCTCACCAAAAACAGCAGTCAGCACTGCAGAGAATGAACCATCCAGGGCAACAGGGCTCTTGCTGTGGTCTGTAACTCCACGTTGCTTTTTCCCAAGCCTTCTAGCAGAAAACACAAGGTGAACACTAGACAGTTGAAGACACATGAGGTCACACAACTGCCCATTGCAATCACTAAGCATAGCAGCAGAACTTGGCCAGCTCAACAAGTATCTCGAGCGTCTCTTGCCAGGTACTTGAGTTTCCAGCAGAGATGCTGCAGTTTCTTCCAAAAATGTTGCCTTCTTAAACAAACTGGACAGATTGTTGTGGAGATGCTAAGAGAATGTCAATCTGCTAAATGTCAGAAAGATTTTGACTAAACTAGGAAGAAAAGTAGTCAGGAATTGCAGCTACATAATTAGTAATGAATCTTTAATTCTACATGTTTGGATAGCGAGGCTGATTTAGAATCAATTGCTGAAGTGGAGCAGCCAAGAGGCCAGATTCAGATCTTCTTTACATCAGTGGAAATGTGGAGTAGCTCCACTGAAGACAAAAACGTCTGTAATGCTGCAACAGCCCCATGCCTTACAGTTTGTTAAAAACTGATTTGATGCAAATACTGCCTTAATTTTTTTCTTAATCATCTTTTTACCTGTTCATGAAATGCACCCAAGCCCAGGAAGACTGAGGTTCCTCAAAGGCACGGGCTGAGTCAGGAACAGGTCCAGGGGTGACCAAACTTCAAGTCAACTGCTTGTTTCAACATCTGAAAGCTCAGACCCCAGACTCCCTTCCTTCACACGGTCTCTTTTTGTAAACAGCAGTTTCATTGATGAAAGATACTGAACAGAGGAAAATACCTTCAGAGGGCACTTTGTTCCTGATGAATGACTGAACCATGGAGCTGGACTTCCATGGCAGACACTGGACTTCCAGCAGGCTGTTAGGACACAGTTAAGAAGGAAGCTCTTTTGAAATGCATATGTTTCTTTAAACTCACAAAAGAGCAAGCACATCACAATCTGTATCTGCAAGCTGTTTTGTGAACTGACACATCTTACATTTTACACATTATTCACATATAATCTGTAGAAGAGGGTCAGTAGTTGACCGACACCAAGATGTTGAACATCGTCCAGCCTAAAAATGCTTCCAGTGTCCCAGCTTCTTTACCAATTGAATCTTGAGTCACAAGGACTAAGTGAGGGTGGTGCATGTCGCCACAGAAAAGCTGCTGTGTTTAATTGGACTAAAATGTTATCTTCTCCCCCTTGAAGTTGTTAATACCAGCACCCCTAGACCCTGCCATCACCATCTTTTACAAAGAAAGCAAGGCCAGAAATTTTTGCCTCCTTTCTCATGTCAGGAATGGTCTTTTTACAATAGATGAGCATGAGCGGTGAAGGAATTAAAAATAAACCAGAAAACATGGAAATAAAGCTAATACCAGTCGCTTTGGACACACAAAAGATGTATTACAGAAACATACTGCATACAGTCTCAGACCCTTTCATAATCTCCTCTTGATGACTTTAACATGGTAGTCTTGGATGAGTCAGCGGGAGATTTGCCCAAGTAAAAACCTCAGGATTGCACCCTCCAAAATTATCTTTACCAAAATCCTGAGAACTTAGCAGCCTTGATGTGCTCCCACAATGCATCTTCTGTCACTCCAAAAATGAATTTTGGCTTACCGAAATTCTTGGGCTAGTTAAAACAAGGACAAAAATAGTGGTGTCTACCAAACTGAAAGGAAAACAATAATCTCAAAGCCATTTGTCTTTACAGTAATTTCAGCATTATGCTACAAATATGAAGGTAGCATATGGCATTCATACATGGCCTTCATCACTCCTCGTAGCAGTTAATAAGATGGGCTTGGAAGGAATGTTCAAGATGCAGATTTTGGTGGTTGAGTATGGTGCAAGGAGATGGGGGAGGGAAGAGGGTACTGAAGGGCACCGAAGAAGGAAAGCAATGGGATGGAGCTTGGGTTTTGACTTCTGATGAGGGTTTGTTTTATTAAGCATGAAATAATGGACAATAACACTGTCTAAAGGGTCACTACTGGCTTGTACAAGGAATATCAACTAAGGCAAGTGGGGGAAATGTCCCAGTTTCCAAGTCTTTGTTTCAGACTGTTTACAGAGTTGGTGTACGTTCCATGTTCCAGCATGAAGTATTTTGTCCAAGGTCACAGAAAGTCTAGGACAGGGCTGGGAAGTGATGGCAGGTGTCAGACCACCATCCCACCTCCTGACCGCTCTCCTTCACCACACTATTCACAATCCAACCATTTGGAAAAACCTTCCTCTGCAACTGCACAGGCCAGATGCATCAGCGAAGGGAGCGGTTTCCCCTGGGGAAAGGCAGAGGGAACTGCGAGATATTCCTTGTGCCAGCTCAGCTCACACCATTAAGCTTTTCCCATGCTATCTCATTCGTCCCTCACCTCACACTGCCATCCCTTTTTATTTTTGCCCAGTATTTCACTACCCTCTTACATACGTAACTGCTAGGAAAGGCACTCGGCATTTCTGTAACACCCACAGACTCTGAGGACCTAAGAACACACAGGACCACTTAGCTGTACTCAGCAAAAGGTCTCACTGTACCACAATGCTGGCTGTTACCCAGGGCTCTTCCCGCACACCTGGCAGCTCGGCTGTTTTTACGGTGGCTTCTCAGCAGCAGCACGGAGAGTTTCCTCGGAGCAAAGCAGCTCACGAAGCCAGTGACAGAAGCTGAGGCCACCTGGCCCAGAGCTGCTCCTAATGTCACAAAGGGGATTTCACCCAGGCTGTCCTTAAGAGGATTAGGGAATCATCTACTTGCAGAAAACAACAGTCGCATCTGCTGCTCCAGCGCAAGTCGCTCTTATCTGCTCTCACAAAGCTCATTTCTGCTCAGTCCTGACTTCTCACGTTACGGGATCCTGCCACGTAAAGCAGATGCTCGCAAAGAACAGGGGGCTGGATACAGGTGGAGGGTGAGCAGCAGATCAGGTGTATTCGGATCGCTCGGCAATTAGCTTCATCCATCACACAATACTTTAGACAGCACCACTCAGAGCAAATAAGCAAATAGGCCTGATTTTCAGAGGCTGGATATTCACAGCAGGCTGGATATCACTGAGCAGTCAAACTCCTGAGGCTTCAGAGAGGATTTAAGAGGACTGCAGTGTGTTCAGAATTTGTGAAAATTTGACCAATTATTCAGCAGTTTAAATGAGTTAAACCTTAAAGCCCAGCTCTCAAGTGATATATTGGGAGTGATACTCCCAACATACTACTTATATCAGAGAGAGAAAAATCTTCATTGTGTCAGACATACAGAGGTATAAACTGGTACCAAACTGGTACATCTAAAAGGAAGAGGAAAGGAAAGCAAATTCACTAAGGCAAGACCTAAAACCTGCCTACTTTTCTTAGCTTCTTGAATGCTAAGATACATGCAGAACAGCCACCTTGAATTTTCCTCCTTTCCATTGGCAAGAGATAAGATCAGCAAGGTCTCTATAAATTGCTTTTATTGATTTTACAAATAGGGGCTTTTTTACTTTTTAGATTTTATAACTAGAGCTGCAATTTGGATTTCAGCTGTGGCTTTGTAAAAGAAATCCAGGATTGCCCATTTGACCCCTAAGCAAATCAATCCTAATCCTATAATATAATACTCTTCCACAGGATTGAGCACCCTTTCACCCCCGAGGTGGTCCCACCAGGTCAGAATTAAACCACCACACTCTTGCTCATCCCACTGGTGCCACTGCAGTATACCTGTTGCACAGATTAGCGATGGACTTTCTCTGCCAGGACTCAGCCTGTGATCGTCAGTAGGACCAGCCTGGATGTACAGTGCGTGCAGGGATGGATGCGAGGAAGCGGGGACAGAGCGAGCTGCAGCATGCGTAGGGCACAGGGCATGGTGAGGAGCTGGACCTGGTGGATGTTGTCTGACTTGTTACTAAAACCTCCCGTGAAACAGGTTTCTCCTGCAGTAACCAGTCCTAGTGCTTATCTACCCTTACCTCTAGAAGTTTTTTCCCCAAATATCTGACTAAAATATTCCACTGAAGTTGGTTGCCCCTTCCCTGCTGCTGAAGGACAGGGGATTGCTCTCTGCGCTTTCTCACAGCCTTCTCCAAAGATGACTTCACCTCCTCAAAGGAAATGAATCCACTTCTTTCTACAGTTTTCTCACTGGAAACAGCTCCCTCTGCCTCATTGTTCTTGTTCATCTCCTCTGGGCTCTATTAAGTGTTTCCACATCTTTCTCAAAGCATGCTGGCCAAAACTGGACATGTTATCCCAGCTCAGCCCCCATCACTGGGGGAACAACTGCCCCGGCCCAGCTCTGGGGCTTCTGCCAATTCCCCCAAGAGTAAAATTTCATTCTTTTGCAGCAGAATTGCATCACTTCTCACTGGGTTTGCCTCGCAGATCCCCATTGCACCAATATTTATCTGCACCCACAAATTCTTCTGTGCAAGAACAGCATTGTGCTGTTGTCTCTGTTGAGTCGCATCTGCCAATCCAAATTACTTCTCAAACTTTATCATCAAGATCGTTTTGAGTTTCTAGCGAGTAAAGCGCTTCCAGGTCCAGTCCGCTGGTATAACAGATACTGCACTTAACCTTTCTGCAGATTTCACTCAAATGAAATGACTCCCTTCAAACAACACTATGAACTTCAGCCTGCCTCAGACATTAAGCCTAAGACTAAAAAACCACACAGGCAGGCATTTTTCAGATAATCTTCTTTCCAAATGTAGCTATTGATACAGTTGTTAATTATCAGTTTTTAAGGTCACTTAAAAAAAATCAGTTTCCCAAAAAATCATCTCATTGAAGTCTCCAGCAGTCATACCTTGTACCTTTGTTTTAGAGCTTAGCTGTTCAGGGCAAGATCGGTATCATAGGCAGAGGGGTGCTGCAGGCACTTGATCAACTGAGATTTTTTTCTCAGGCTAATTCATTGCTTTTAAAATTATTTATTGTACCTCAAATAAGAACAAATATTCCTTTAACGTCACTCTTGACACTAATTCTAAAGGCTGCTCTTAGCTGCTTTCCTAGATAACTACTAATAAAAACACAGCATCCTCTTGGACTGGAGGGAGTCCAGGATCTGAGCAAAGTGTCATATAGGAATTAGAAATTGCTGTGCTAGGTTAAGTCATTGATCCAGTTAAAGGATTGAAGACACGGGCACATAACCAGTTACTTAACTAATTAGCCCCCAGCAAGTGAGCCACACTAATTGCTGATGTCCAAGCTCTCAGCCTGCTGAAACATGCAGTAAAATGCTATAGCTTCCCTCATCATGGAGGTGAATCTATTCCTGAGGGAAGCTTTTTTAGCAATATTCATTTCAGAAGCATCACCACATCAAAAGCCTGCCCTAAGTGGCATCTTAATTATCACACAAAGGATAATCAATAGAGAGATCGTGACAAGTAGGCTACTTCACCAAATAACTCTAATATTTTAAGACTCTCCAGGAGAAGAGGCAAAACATAAAGGAGCTTACTGGCTATTTCTTCTTACCAGCTATTTCAGAGCTACCCTGATGCTGTCAGATGCAGCACTGCGTTTTTTTGCACTCCTGGTGCAGCGGCAAGGAAAGCACAAGCCGAGTACTTGACTCCTCAAATCCGCAATGAGGATCTTGGATGGTAGCAGCTTGGGAAGTCATTCGGGGAGAAGACAGAGCAAATACTTTTGCAGCAGAGGTTCCAGTAAGGACAATGGGGAGGGTCCCACTGGGGACGGATGCCCAACTGGCAGCTGCTTCAGGAACATGGAGCTGTAGCAGCAAGCACCTGACCCAGCAATGCCATCAGCAATGAGCTCCTATCCATGTCTCGTAAGACCCAAGTGTTTAATTGAAGCTAAGCTGTAACTTGAACGTTCACCTTCTGAGATCTCCAGTAACGGCAGAAATGCCGCATCAGATCTCATCTTCACACAGAAAGAGGAGTTAAAGAATAAAAATATTAGCAGCCAGGTTCTCCCATTTCTCAACTTGATTGCATTTGGCATGTGAAATATAGTAAGTTCAAAACAGTAATTACAGAATAATGCATATAATAAAAAGACCCAACTCGCAAAAATGAAAGCAATTACAGGCAAAATTAGCTGGGAAAGAGAATTAATGGAAAAATATGACTGATGATGGAGATATTTTACCAGATGTCAGAAAAATGACAATTAAAGAAAAAAGTCTGCTCAGAAAAAGAGAGACTTGTTTCAGAAAATAAATTAAATCAGCTAACCCCCAAAATTATACAAAAAAGTGGGTGAAAGGAATTTATTAAATTATTTAATAATTCTATCAATCAGGAATTGTTTTAAAAGCTGATAGAGACTAATGCACATTCCATCAGTCAGGTCCGTTAATTGATATAAGTGGCTGAGCTGGCAGGAAGAAACCAGCAGCCGCGAGGATATTCACGATGTTTTCCAGTAATTACACTCCTCGGAACAGATGCCTCTGTGTTTGGGAGGAAGTTAGCTGAGGTATCCATAGGATCACTTGATGGACAGATGAATGTCCAGTCACATCCCCCTAAGAGGGCCACAGGGCATTAAGTGAAATGGGAGAACACACTAATTAGGAAACGTAATCACTGGGAAGAATTAATAAATAAGCAAGAGGCGCTGGGAAGGCTGGCGGAAGATAGCAGAGGGAGAGCAGACTCCAAGGATACAAGCTTGGTACACCCTGAAGAAAATACCCCCTAATAAATAAATTCCATGGAGAAGGGAAACCTGCCCATTTGAAGAATATTAACAAGCAGTAATGAAAAGTAAATTTGATATAGGTGTGAAAGAGGCCAGCATGAAAAACTGAGTCCTTGCAGAGGACTGGGATGATTACATGATGATTTGGATGATTACAGTCTCTGTGACCATGTATGATGATTACACCTGCAATACTACATGCTCAATACAGCAATTTCCAGTCCAGTCCATTCTTATAAGTAGATCTGTAAGAATATTTATTTAGTAAGTAGAATTATTTCCGAAGTCAACTGAGGCAGGCTAAATCTACACCATCCAGCTAACAATCTCCCACCCAAGAAAAAGTCCCGTTGGGTCACGCATCATATTTCAGATTCTACAGTCCTGGGATTAAAGACAGATATTTTCCAACATGGTGAATATTTTAGCTTTTCACTGGTCTTTGCTCTTGAAAATTACAGAAATAGTTGTTAGAAAACAGCATTGCTACAATGTGAATTCACAAGCCCTTAAGCTGAAGCGCTGTTCTCTAGCTGCACTCTAATTGCCAGGCAGAAAACATTTCAGGGTGCAGATTTAAATATTAACAGCATTTTAAAGTGTATTCAAACAGTAAAATATTTACAAGCAAGTGATGATTTTAAAGTGTATTACACAACATAAAAGACAAAATTCAGGGTCCTCTTGGAGAGAGGTGCCTGTCACAGGGGGAAACCCAGCTTTACCTAGTAAGCAGTAACTTTGCCTTATCCCCTCTTTAAGATTTAATATAATGAACACGGGGCCAACCAAACATGCCCTGTTAACTGAGCAACACCTACTACTCACAAATCTGCTTAACACACCTTTACCTTGAATGCAGATAAACTGAGATACCAAAAAGAAGCTCTTCTCCACAACATCTATACAATCTTCCCACTATTCACCCATCCTGTATGACCACCCTTGATCAAAATAGGAGAACTCTGGGACGAAACGTTAACAGATCACTCCTCTGCCTTTTAAATCAATGCCTGCTATCCTGAACCCACAACAAAACTTGAGGTCACCTGGGTAAACTCCAGAGACATATCCACTAGGAAGCTGTTGAGAACACAAACTCCTTTCACAGACTGTCCGCATTCTCCACTTGGTCACGACAGTTCAGTGTTAAGCACTGACTATGTCTCAGCATCTGCCATTATTCCGAAGAATAGGCAGCAAATGAGAACAAGTGACGATGGCTACTTGTATGCTTAATTTTCAGTGAAAATGACAGCAATTACTGTGTGTTAGCTCAAAAGGATAAAAATACGTACAAGAATGGGAACCAACTGCAGATAGACCACTGCCTGCTGCAGCCATCAGATCATCATAGAAGTAGGAAACAAGAGAGGAAGAAAAAGTTTATAGCAAAGCCATACCAGTCACTGAAGAGAGAAAAGTGCTGCAAAATATCTGTATTAGATAAGAATCAACAGAAGTAATTCCTGTATCAGAAAGGCTCCTCCTGTAACAGAAAGGCTTTCCTGTATCAGAAAGGCATCCCATTTCTGTAGGGAAGCAAACACACTGGGCTTAAATTAGCATTACATGAAATTTAGGAGAAAGTTTCTTCCCCACTAATTTTTGGTTGGGAAAGATGTCCAGTGGAGCTTATGGCCCAGGTGTCCACTAATTACACAGACAAAAAACAAAATCAGGGAGCACACACCCACGTGACCTAAAAGTATCTAGAATTAATTAGGACAGCACCCATTTTCCTTATATTTAGTGGAATGCAGAAATGAAACGTTTTGATCTGGTTACAAAAATTAGTGATGTCTCCCTAGCCAATCCTTTCCTCCCTGCAAAGGAGGAACCTTACAGCTGAGCCCTGTCCTGGCTGAATTCAGTGACAAGATTTCCACTGATTTGTATGAGAGCATGAGTGGATCTGCCCACGCTGGGGGTCTGGAACAGAGGAGCTCAACCAGTGCATGGACTGCTCTCTCAATGTAGCATGAGCAACACAACCTTAGCAAAAGTTCCCCGGTATATCCACAGCACTGGCATGAACCACATTTGTATCTCCCAAGCAATGCAATAGCTGTTAGATTTGGCACTGCTTACTTTTACTATTACATGTCAGCAGTGCTGTGTGCTGAACTCGGGTGACCAAGAAGAAGTCACAAGAGCTTGCACAGGTTGGGAAAAGAGAAAAACCTGCAAGTATGGTCAGCAGGGACCGGGGAAGGAGAACATCCCACAGGAACAGGGATGATCTGGCCGATCTGCTCCCCATATAGCAACCAGCACAACTAAGAACGGGCAACAGGTGATAGCAGTAGGTGACTCTCTTCTGAGAGGTACAGAGGCATCCATTTGCACCCTCTAGAGAGGTGTGCTGCTTACCAGGGGCTCGTATCAGGGATGTCACCGAGAGACTACCAAGCCTTGTACAGTCTTGACTATTACCTGCTGCTTTTGTTTTACGTGGGCACCAGCGATACAGCCAGGAGCAGTCTGAGGAGTATCAAGAAGGATTACAGAGCCCTGGGCGTGGTGGTAAGGGATCCTGGAGCACAGGCAGTTTTTTCATCAATCCTCCCAGTTAAAAGGAAGGGGTTTGAAAGGGCCAGTTGAATCTCACAAATCAACAAATGGTTACAGAACTGGTGCCACAGCCAGGGGTTTGCCCACTTAGACCATGGGACTCACTTGGAGAAACCTGGTCTACTGGGGGCTGATGGGGTCCCTCTGTCAGAGAGGGGAAGAGCATCTTCGGTCATAGGCTTGCCAAGCTGGTAAAGAGGGCTTTAAACTACAGTTGCCGGGGGAGGGGAACCTCAATCCATCCCATTCCTACCAGCTGGATGCCAGTGCCAGCAATAGATGCCCAGAGCCTGGAGAAGGATCACAGGTCAGCAGGAGAGCACCTGAAGAGCAGCACAAAGGAATGCCAGTCACTCCAGCCAGTAAGTCAGCTTCATCGGGGGCCCAACTTAAATGCCTCTATGCAAACACACATAGCATGGGGAATAAACATGAGGAGTTAGAGACGTGTACACACCTGCAGGGCTGTGATCTTATTGGCATCACAGAGATGGTGAGATGGCTTTTATGACTGGAGTGTTGGAATGGAAAGACACAGGCTCTTTAGGAAGGACAGGCAGGGGCGATGAGGAGGGAGTGTCACCCTCTATGTCAATGATCAGCTGGAGTGCATGGAGCTCTGCCTGGGGATGGATGAGGAGCTGACCAAGAGCTTATGGGTCAGGATTAAAGGGAGGGCAGGGACAGGTGACATTCTAGTGGGGGTCTGCTACAGGCCACCTGACCAGGAAGACCGAGTGGATGAGGTCCCCTATAGACAGATAGGAGCAGCCTCACATTAACAAGCCCTGGTCCTCATGGGGGACTTCAACCACCCCGATACCTGTTGAAGGGACAACACAGCAGGGCATAAGCAATCCAGGAGGTTCCTGGAATGCATTGATGATAACTTCCTCCTCCAAGTGATAAAAGAGCCAACAAGGAGAGGTGCTATGCTGGACCTTGTTCTCATCAACAAGGAGGGGCTGGTAGGGAACGTGAAGCTTGGCTGCAGTGACCATGAAATAGTGGAGTTCAAGATCCTTAGGGCACCAAGGAGGGCGCACAGCAAGCTCACTACCCTGGACTTCAGGAGAACGGACTTTGGCCTCTTCAGGGATCTGCTTGGTAGAATATCATGGAATAAAGCCCTGGAGGGAAGAGGGGCCCAAGAAAGCTGGTTAATATTCAAGGATCACCTCCTCCAAGCTCAGGAGTGATGCATCCCAACAAAGAGGAAGTCAGGCAAAAACACCAGGAGGCCTGCATGGATGAACAAGGAGCTCCTGGGCAAATTCAAAACACAAAAAGGAAGCCTACAGAGGGTGGAAGCAAGGACAGGTAGCCTGGGAGGAATACAGAGAAGTTGCCTGAGCAGCCAGGAATCAGGTTAGGAAAGCTAAAGCTCTGATAGAATTAAATCTGGCCAGGGACATCAAGGGCAACAAGAAAAGCTTCTATAGGTATGTCAGTGATAAAAGGAAGACTAGGGAAAATATGGGCCCTCTTTGGAAGGAAACGGGAGACCTGGTTACCTGGGGTATGGAGAAGGCTGAGGTACTCAACAACTTTTTTGCCTCAGTCTTCACTGGCAAGTGCTCAAGCCACACCGCCCAAGTTGCAGAAGGCAAACGCAGGGACTGGCAGAATGAAGAACTGCCCACTGTAGGAAAAGATCAGGTTTGAGACCATCTAAGGAACCTGAAGGTGCACAAGTCCATGGGACCTGATGAGATGCATCCGTGGGTCCTGAGGGAATTGGCACATTAAGTCGCTAAGCCACTATCCATCATATTTGAGAAGTCATGGCAGTCTGGTGAAGTTCCCACTGACTGGAAAAGGGGAAACATAACGCCCATTTTTAAAAAGGGAAAAAAGTAAAACCCAGGGACTACTGGCCAGTTAGTCTCTCACCTCTGTGCCTGCCAAGATCATAGAGCAGATCTTCCTGGAAAATACGTTAAGACACATGGAAAATAAGGAGGTGATCAGTGACAGCCAACATGGCTTCACCAAGGGCAAACCATGCCTGACAAATCTGGTGGCCTTCTTACAATGGGGTTACAGTGTTGGTGGACAAGGGAAGAGCAACTGACATCATCTACCTGGACTTGTGCAAAGCATTTGACACTGTCCTGCACAACATCCTTGTCTCTAAATTGGAAAGACATGGATTTGACAGATGGGCCACTCTGTGGATAAGGAACTGGCTGGATGGTCACACTCAAAGAGTTGCGGTCAACATCTCAATGTCTAAGCAGAGACCAGTGATGAGTGGCGTTCCTCAGGAGCCAGTATTGGGACCGGCGCTGTTTAACATCTTTGTCAGCGACGTGGACAGTGGGATTGAGTGCACCCTCAGCAAGTTTGCCAATGACACCAAGCTGTGTGGTGCGGTCGACACGCTGGAGGGAAGGAATGCCATCCAGCTGGACCTTGACAGGCTTGAGACATGGGCCCATGACAACCTCATGAAGTTCAACAAGGCCAAGTGCAAGGTCCTGCACATGGGTCGGGGCAATCCCAAGCACAAATACAGGTTGGGCAGAGAATGGATTGAGAGCAGCCCTGAGGAGAAGGACTTGGGGGTGTTGGTTGATGAGAAGCTCAACATGACCCAGCAACGTGCGCTCGCAGACCAGAAAGCCAACCGTATCCTGGGCTGCATGAAAAAAAAAGCATGACCAACAGGTCAAGGGAAGTGATTCTCCCCCTCTGCTCTGCTCTCATGAGACCCCACCTGGAGTACTGCATTCAGCTCTGGGGCCCTCAACATAAGAAGGACATGGGCCTGTTGGAGTGAGTCCAGAGGAGGGCCACAAAGACGATCAGAGGGCTGGAGCACCTCTCCTATGAAGACAGGCTGAGAGAGTTGGGGTTGTTCAGCCTGGAGAAGAGAAGGCTGCGGGGAGACCTTACAGCAGCCTTCCAGTCCTGAAGGGGCCTACAAGAAAGCTGGAGAGGGGCTTGGACGAGGGCATGTAGTGTTAGGACAAGGGGTCATGGCTTTAAACTGAAAGAGGGTAGATTCAGATTAGGTATAAGGAAGAAATTCTTTGCTATGAGGGTGGTGAGGCACTGGAACAGGTTGCCCAGAGAAGTTGTGGATGCCCCATCCCTGGAAGTGTTCAAGGCCAGGTTGGATGGGGCTTTGAGCAACCTGGTCTAGTGGAAGGTGTCCCTGCCCATGGCAGAGGGGTTGGAACTAGACCATCTTTAAGGTCCCTTCCAACCCAAACCATTCCATGATTCTGTTATTAATGGGTTACAAGGGCAGCTGAACACAGCAGCCAGCAAGACCTGGGGACGGCAGACAGCCAGCATCCAGCCGTCCTTCCCTGCAGCACTCCACATTTATTTTCTTTAGAGATTTCCCACGCAGTTTTCGAGGCTTTTAACATTCATTATCCTGTCCAGAACTGGCACTGAATTTCCTGGGCTTTGTGCAAACCTGTTGCAGCTGGTCAGGAGTCTGTGGTAACCCCTGCATCGAGACTCTGCCTGTGGATACAGCACGTACCCAGGGGAAAGAGGGTAACCCTGCACTTGCAATTCACACTTATATACTGGATGCCCTGTACCCATAGCATAATGCTTTCTGCACATCAATGCAACAGTCATCCAGATGTCCAAAAAAAGTATGTTCTGTCTTATTTTACCTTCTGCCCTTCCTTCCCGTGCCTTCAGCCTGGCTGTCTCATGGTTAAACGTGAGCATTGAAGAATACCTTAACAACTGCACAACTGTATACTAGCACCACCACAGAGAGCACGCAGTCCATACCGCATCTCAGTGTGTGCTCCTCTCCTGCTACTCCACGAGCTTGTTAGGTAAACGTAAAACAGGAGTACATATGATAATTTTTCTTCTGCTTTATGAACTCCAACCAGTTTAAATACAATTGCAGTGACTCTGATTATTCTTCTGTTTATACTGCGCTGGCCTGTCCCAGCATAGAAATTAAACAATTAATGATAAAACAAATGAAGCCAGTCCTAGCCAGGGAATAAACATCTTCTGGATACTAGTCAAAAACACAGTATTTGTGCACCTAAAACACATGTTCCTGACTTAAATGTGCTGTGATCGTGCAGCTCCCATTCCTTTTCAGCAGAGGGCCAAGAGCTCAGAGCCCCTGACAGTCGGGTTTCCAGTCACCCCCTTGGCTGTCCAACTTAAGTACCTACAACATTTAAGATTTCTGAACAGAGTGAGCAATGCATTTCACTTGGGATCTCAAAATCTGTATGCTGTGGTCCAATTTCAATCTTGTTTATGCAAAACTAAACCAAGATTACTCCACAGAAGTCGGTGGCATTTTAGGCAGGCATCAGAGTCAGGTACCCACTGAGCAAGGAGGTTTCAAGAAAGGGAGACAGCCCAAGAGGATGCCACTGCCCCGCTGCTTGGCTTAGACAAGGCAGCATCACACAAGGGATGCCCCAGGGCACAGCAAGGGAGGAAAGGCAGGCAGTGTGATGGGCTGTATGCAAGCAAGGTGCAGAGCAGCTCCCAAGTGATACCTATTTCAGTCATCAGCAGCAAGAAACATCACTCCCCCACAGTGGGCAGCACTGCACTGGGCGCTCCAGGGCCAACCTGCTCCAGCTCTGCTCTGACCTCCGCAGCCTCCTCGTCAGGCCCATCTGCTCCAATGAGTTGACAAGATCCCTTACAGTAGCACAGCACAAAACTCCAAGTCTTCAGCTGTTACAGTTTGCATAAAGAAAATGCCAGGATGCCCAGCTCTGCACTGGAGGTGGGATTTGCACGTCTCTGAGGATCTCATCAACAGATAGTGATACATCCGAGCACAGTTTTGTGCAGCTGTATCAGGCCTTTCTACAACTGAGGAAGCACTTGAGAGGACAAGCAGTGGTGCACACAAACGTCCATTTTGTGAATGTAAATACCTCTTTTTTAATGTATGTGCAATTTGCTTTCCTGCATGTACTAACGGAGAGAAGAAGGATGGAGAGTGCAGCAGGCATGAGGGAGCCTGAAACCCTAGCAGGTGGGCAGTGGCAAATATTTAGGAGGGTACCTTCTGGACTGAAAGGCAAGAATTCTGCCTGCAACCTTGACCTGCATGAGATGCTGATATACAGACTGTGTCTTCTAGTAAATAACAGGAAGTACACAGGTATCTGCAGGATGTTCAAAGTCCTAACAGTAGACTAGGAGCTTTATATATAATACTGAAAAGCCTTTTTTTGTTGAAGGTGGGAAGGAAGTGGTTCTTTTTGTGAGGCTTCACCAGTCTCATGATAGTGTCACAGTGTTTCAAAAAAAAAAAAAATCTTCTTTCTTTTGGCAGAGGAGATATAAACCCAAAAGATACTTGAGCAGGATAGGTCCTTCAGTTTTCCTGTAGAAGAGATGATGACAGCCCGGGAACCTGCGCAGCCTGACTCTGTCTGTGCGCCGTTCACCCGGGGGATGCTGCGTACCCCTACCCGCGGTGCTGCTGCTGAGCACCACTCCAGAAGCGCTGCTACACTTGGGAGGAATACAAAGTGAAATATTTTCGCAAATATGTGAAATCTACCAAGGCTTCTAATGAAGGAAGACTCGGAAATCTGTTAAACACTGATAAAAATGATGAAAGAGTTCATAATACCTTATTATCTCCTGCAAAAAAAATATGGCTTGTTACTTTACTGAAAAAAAAAAAAAAAAAGCTTGTATTAGCACTCCAATAGCCAGTGTTACAGATAACACCACAGCACTCAAGAAAAGTCACCCAATTGGAGGCTTTACAATGAAAACATGCCCTGAAGGATAACAGCAATTGCGCTTGCTAGAATCATAAAATCTGTCAGCTAAAGTTATCATATGATAAACTAGAAATAATAGCATTATTCAGGCAAAGCTGGGTTCATTTACTGTTTATGCAGTATAGCTTCCCATTTGCACTGGGCTACTTTAAAAGTGGCTATCCAGCCGTAGCTCTGCAGTTCACACGACAGCTATGCCAACTCCTTCCCATTCACTTAGGGCTGGGTTGCAAAACCTTCAGTCATGATGTTTACATGACTCGGCCCATTAACGTGATGGGGGCAGCTTGCTGCACAGATACATAATACACCATCTAGTGAGCTGTACAGAATCTGGCCCTCACAGTT
The DNA here is from genome assembly GCF_035582795.1 of Mycteria americana. Taxonomy (NCBI): domain Eukaryota; kingdom Metazoa; phylum Chordata; class Aves; order Ciconiiformes; family Ciconiidae; genus Mycteria; species Mycteria americana. The sequence goes on from NC_134370.1 coordinate 15,051,922, forward strand.
ATATGCTCAGTTCTTGATAACAACGCAGCTCCCCAAATACTCTGGAAAGCAATGCCACAACACACCCTCCCCTGTGGATGCAGTAGTATCTTGGAGGACCAGAAGCCTTGAAAGGACTCTGATGGAAGAAGGCTGGAAATGATATTAAAAGCATTTAACCCTTCCCACCACATATTGAAGACCCATGCCACAGAAACTGTTCTCTGACTGGGGAATGCTTATGCTCTTCATGCCCCAGCCATGTCATTTTTAATAGATCCAACATCCTCAAAAGGTGTTTATTTTCTATCCAGTCACTAACCATACTGCCTCTTCACGGGGAGAGCAAAAGGTCATGGCCGGAAATACATTTTACTCTCCTGGATCTGAATGGGGTACTTGCTCCTGGGTACCTGGATCCAGCAGAGCAGGGAACATGCAACACAGCTCCATCGAACAGGAGACCAGCCTTTTGTGACCAAGATCTTGCACGCCAAACAAGATAGAGGTTACAGACAGTCACATGCAAAGCCACATCCTAACCCAAGCAGCTGCAAAACACTGTCTGATTCAGCTGAGATTCGCCTCCTGAAGGCCCCGGGGCTCCTAGGAGATAACATGTCTCACGGAAGGGTAATGCTAGAGAGCTCAGCTCTGGACATCAATACATTGCTAACTCCCTGAGCACTATATATATGGTAGATATCACACTCAATATCATGCTTCGGGAATGTATCCTCACTGCAGCACTGGCTGTTTTCTAGTCAGAGTTACTTTTCTGAAGTCACTTTTACATACCAAAAACATTTTTTGTGTATGATTCAGAAACATGCTATAGTAATAGAGGGGAGACAGGGAGTCTACCCAGCTCTGTTCAGTTTTATCTCTACCAGCTGCTGTACAAAGCACAAGCAATTCAGGAATCATGGCAAAAACATTTTTCTAAACGGTCCTATGGTCTGTTGAGAGGGACGGAAGTTTATTACCATCAATGACTCACTCCTGCTGAAGCTTTTTCCTGGACGAACCGCGTTCTGTGCTATTATGTTCCAGTAACAATAAATTAATAATAGGCGAGGGAATTCATCGTTCGCCTCACAAAAATGTAACCAAAGCAAGGAAAATATGGAATATGCTATAGAGATTAAGTGAAATATTTCATTCCTCCCCCTCCGATGTGCAAGAATTATAGCCCTCCGTAACAAATTTCAGTCTTTCTTTGTCACAAGACATGCACGAACACGAAGTATTGAAAAGGAATTGTGTTATACCAAATGTAACTTAAAAAAAAAAACCATTTTTTCCTCTGTCAGTTCCTGTAGTAAGTGCAGAAAATTTGCTTCCCCCAACACAGACAAAAAGTCAGAAGAGATCTTAGGATACCTGGGGTCAATTCCTGACCCTAACAACCTTCCTCTATGATCCCTGACAAATCATTTCACCTCCCTCTGCCTCTTCCCCAACCCGTAAGCTGGGACCACCACTTTCACCTCAGCAGAAAGCTGTGAAAATAGCCTCTGTTAATGATTTTTAGGGCCACATTTAGCTATAGGGAGGCAGGAAATGCCATCTGAAACCCAACAGCACCAATTAGCCAGACTGCTATGTGGAGTAAGAAGTTTACTTCACCTTTGCATTAAAAACCAGGTTCATTCTCCTGGTTCCTATGCCATTGACTGTCTTTGAATTTCATGCTATACATATAGGATTTCCACACCATCATGCTAGAAGCTTTTGGTTTTTTCAACTATACAGGAATGTGGGGAGCTCTGCGGACTATCTCCCAATTTGTAAAAATAAAACCTACTTTAACACTTGGCTTATACTGGAAACTATAGAGTTTCATACTACACTAGCAAGTAATTTCTGTTCACAGAAGAAAAAAAAAAAGAAAGAAAGAAAAGCTTTTAAATCTGGAAAAGATACTTTGAGCTTCATGTCCATCCACATCCGAGTCTATCAAAACATGGCTTCCCCCAAAACTGACTCAATCCTAAACTCTAACAGCATTTCGTCTCTTACATCCATATTGTTTATCCATCTTATGATCCATTCCTACCAGCATTCTAACACCGATGTAATCATGAGCATGTGTACGCCCTCCCACTCTTGTGGAAACAGTCCCTATTTCACAGGTTCAGCCCTGGGGGCATCAGTTCTCCAGCCTGTGGCCACCATAGGGTTGCCTGGAAGAGTATCTCCCATTCAGTGTGTGCAGGAAGAAATATATCTATTTACTGCCATTGAGGTATGACACACGCACAGCCTATTTACAGGAACGATCTAGATTCAATAAAGTAACTTCAAAATATGCCAGATGTCAGGCTCTGTGTTTACAGAGAAAGCAAAGCAATCTGAAGGCATCTGTAATTATTGCTTGCTCTGGAAGTAGGAGTTTTAAAGGGAAAGGTGGGTGGAAAGGGGGAATAAACTCTTGTGGTTCTGACTGTCAATTAAGAGCAAGTGTTAGTAATGGAAAGATTAAAGAAGGAGCAAATTTACAAAAGCTTATCCCACCCATCTGAGTAAGCAGGCAAAAGTAAAGAGCTTGGCTGCTCCAAAAAATGGTGTGGGACCATGCAGTCTGAACAGGACCAGGGTGCTCCTAGAACCACCCCGCTGCCCCCATCCCCAGAGCCAGGACAGCTCCTGCATTGCTCCATCCTCCAAGCACAGAACATGAGCTAATTCTGACAAAACTCACTGATTTAACAAGTGCTGAGCAGACAGAGTGTCTCAGACGAGCTCTGGCTCCCCCCATCCCACCTTAATTCATTCAAGAAGAAATCTTGGAGTGGCAATGTGGCTGAAACCCTGGGCAGGCAGCTGCAGCACTCAGTAATGCCTCGAGATCCCCTAGTTAGTGCAAGGGCCAGGGAGTAGGTTCTTCTGGGTCTTCTCCTGTTCCCGACACGTGCACTTGGACTCGTTCTCTTGTAGCAGGTATAATTCAAATACGCACTTAAATGCTTTGTTAAATAGGGATGGATTGCTGAACTAGATCCAGAATTTATAAAGCACTTTGAGCAGGAATACAAATTATTATACTGACTCAAAAAAAATGCTGTGTGAAAAGGAAACATTTTTTCATGGCAATGCAGATTTCCATTGTCTTACAATCACCATTAGGATGTGAAAACGGTCTGTGAAACATTTGAGACGGCATGGAAATAATTTAGACAGTGCTTAAAACTCCATTTATGGAAATTTGGTTAGAAGACTATGAAATGATAAATATCTACCTATAGAAGTAAGTTTACCTTCCAAATTTATGAAGAAATTTAATAAAGACAGCTGCATTAAAACCAAGTTTATTGATACTGCAAAAACTCTTGGGAGGACACAGAATTTGTCTGGGATCTGGACTTGTCATTAGTGCTTTACTGAACAAATAAAAAAAATAGGCTCTTTCAGTGATGAATGCATATCCAAGTATCATCATATTCTAAGCGTGCTTAGCATCTGCTGTACAATATTAGCAATGCAGTTCCAATAAAGAGAACAAATAAAGGTATTTTAACAGTGGAAGACACGGAAGAAAGAAAGAGCACTCTCACCAGCAGCAGCTGAGCAAAAGAAGGCTCTTATACCACTAGTGAAGGGAGAAAGATAGCATTGGAGGAGAGTGTAAATAAATAGTTCAGCATAAGGCACAATAATTTAACTTATATATAGCCATATATAGAAATGAAATGCACATGGTTTTTTTTTTTTTCTGCTTTTGTCAAAGGTAAATAGTAACCACACCTCAAACATAGAGGACATGCCACAGTTTGAGCGGAGCCCAGCTCACCAAACCCTAATTCCCAGCACACCTTCAGCAGGAGCTCCGAGAACTCCTTCCCCCTTTTGCCAAGGATGAAGGGATGTCATTTCAGACCACAGAAAGCTGTAAATTTGAAAGGCTTACATGTTCACACCATTAACAAGTTACTGAAAGTCTGACGCTTGTAGAGAAAAAGAGAGCACATTAAGGACAATATAATGCGCAGAAGTGCCATTCTGTGCTCCTTTCTGCGAGATCAAAATCACCGTGGGCAGTGGGGTGAGGATGGCTATGGAGAGGAGGAGGAAGGAGGGCAGCAATGGGGAGGTGCTGGGCAGGTCCACAGCCATCCAGCCACTGCACCAGCCAGGTCACGGCCATGACACAAGGATCCTGCAAAGGTGGCTCCTGCCCACAAGTACCTGACCGGCAAGGGACAGCAGCTCTTCCTGGAAGAGCTTGTAGGATGGCATTATGCCTTATAGGAAGAAAGCAGAAAATCACAGCCATGGAAGTTACATGAAAAAGTTTAGCTCCACACAAATTTTACTTTCTTTTGCATTTCATCTTTCCAGGCCCCATTCACATCACAATCTGCTCCTACAAACTGGGTGCAACCACCAAGCAGAGCTCAGGACAGAATTCCACCCGTCACGCCTCCTCAAACGTGTCCATCACCGCCACAGTTCCCCGACACAGCCCTGCGAAGCATCGCAAGACCAGCCCGATCCCCCGAGCCCCACCGGGGTGGGAGAGTCCCACAGCTGCCACATTACAACAGTGACTGTTATTCCAAATAAGGGAACTTGTTGCAAACTCCCCTCAAGCTGCCTTGTTCTGGCTGGTTTATGTTAGGGAGACAAGACTAAACAGACCTTCATATTTTCAGAATTAACCACTAAAAATGAAAAATTGGTTGTTTGTTTCCAGAGTGCAGATGAAGGAGAGTCCTACGGCCAGCGGCCTCTTTTGGAAACCACGCCACAGTGAACCCGGCACCGGGTTATCTCCTTTTTCTTAAGAGTCTTTGGGACGGATTCAATGAGGAGTAAACACATGCGAGCCCCGGTCACACGTTGGTGCAACCACACCATCTCCCTCCAGTTTATCCCAATGTGTTACCAGGCTTAACATGTGGCCCCATGGCAGTTTTTCTATTGTGTTTCCTCATTATTTTTGCCAGTGAGGAAGTCAGAAATTTTTTTTAAGCTTATCTATTAAATGTCAGAACAGGGGAAGTTTCACTTCTTTGCAGCAAACTTACACCACATAGCCTGCATCTTTTAACTGCTGTCGTGAATAGGAGCAGGTCCCTTCATTTCCTTCATTACTTAAACTGTTTCAGTTGCCTTTCTAACTATCAGGACTGCTATTTAGTGCAGCAAGGCTTGAATTAGGTATTTTTAGACTGCACTCCTTGAACCTTACTCTATCTGTCCCCTAAGCCACATGGAAGCTGTACAACCACTTTGTGCAGTGCTGAGCTCAACCTAATATTACCACCTCTCAGCAGAGCTTATTTACTCAGGTTCAGCCTAGGCAAACTGAATTCGCCTCTGCCTGACACATGGACATATGCTCACATCCCAGCTGACAGTATCTGGGTATCGCCTGGTTAACCCTTCCTTTGCTTTTCCCCATCTTTGCACAGCCACAGGCTGTTTATTCAAATCTGATAAACAAGATAAGGCTCAAAGTAGCCAAGAAATATGGAAAACAAAGACAAATACTGCCCGGGATGTGACATTTATTCAGCAACAGAATTTCAATACAGTGCTTGTGGTTAAACAAAGAGGGAGAGAGACAGCAGAGAAACAAGGGAAGGTCCTACAAGTCAACAAGGGCACAAACTCCATCACTCACCAACACTTAGAAGAAACCCGTCCCAGCTCCCCTTGCATAAATCAAGACTAAGTCCCATCAATCCCATGAATATGTTATTGCCCCATAATTAAGCTATTGAGAAGCCTTGTTCTTCCCAAAACCCAGTGCAGTGGGCTGCCAGCTCCCCACCCCACATGGGAAACACTGGGGCAGCAGCAGGCAGAGGACTATTGTGGCCCCAAAAGCAAGGAGGCATCCCAGCTAAGGACCGACTCCACTGTTACTGCTGTGCAGGGAGCACAACCACTAGCCTGTGTTACTGCTGGCTCCCTGGAGATCCAGACAGAAGTCACCACATCAGTAGGAAGCAATTAAAAATAGTCTGGAGGAGTGCTGAGCAGCAGCACCTGGCTGCAGGCAGGAGAGGCAGCAAGAGAGCTCAGAAAGGACCAAACTCCTTATCAGCCTCCTTCCACATCCCCAAATCACAGAATCACAGAATCGTATAGGTTGGAAAAGACCTTTAAGATCATTGAGTCCAACCCAAGTCCAGCAATGTTTTCAAAGCACGCACCAGGATGCCTCATTTCTGGTTGTGTTTATTTGAACTGCACATGTAAATACCTTATTAGAGAAACAAATGGCCTTTTTGATCATAACTCGCTGCTTCTGCGTTCCCAAGCCCATGGTACAGACACACAGCGCCGTGGACAGCGCAGGCGCAGCTGCGAGCACAGCTACTCACCTGGCTGCAAACCAGGCCTCTGCACTGCCAAATTAAAAGCGGACGTGCAGATGGGAAAGATGCCTTTCCCCCCCAGCCGCACAGCCACCTAGCACAGAAGGGGTCCGACCGATGCGGTAGCGGGGATGCAAAAGCAGCAGCCCATTTTAAACTCAACCGAGCTCTTCCCAGGAGACTCCCCAGGCAGCTCCAGCGGTGCACGGCCACATGTTCCCACAAATCCTTCCCCTTTGTAGTCAGCGCTTCTAAAGCCGTCAGGAATTGAGAAAACTATTGAAAACCATCAATTTGCTGTTCTTAGCGCTTAGCTTCAAGAGAGACAACCAACAAGAAAACACAGGTTTGAAAGGAGACAACAGCAAGTGCGTGAGCACAAGGCAGGGGCTGGGATTATCCATCTGTCTCTGCCAGGAGCTCTCTTTCTCCTCTGAATTATGTTTGTATGAGGCAGGAGCTAATCTAAATGGAGAAATTTGTGTAGATTGGTGCTTGCTTTTACCAGAATTAAATTTTAAAGGTCAGATGCTGCTCTTTGCTGCAAGTCTAGAGCAGCACCACTGAGGGATGGCATGACTTCCAGTTTACATCTGTATCTCTCACAGCAGAATGTGGTTCAGTAAGTATCAGGACCTCAAATCCAAAACAAGGGTACATTTAAAACATGGCGTGGTTTTTTGCTTCTGCATAATCTTCACAAAGTACATCAATAGTTAATTCAAGTAACACTATGCTGACTCAGTCCTCTCAAGTATCAAGTTCTGGGATATCTGAACTCAAGGAAAACTTGATTACAATATAGCTATATTGTCTGTAAACCACAGGGCGAATGTCAGGCTAGTTTCAGACGACTCTTGCCTTAGGTTGATGAGTACCAATTGAATTTTGTGTCTGTCAGCTCAGACGGTTAAAGTGCAATACCTTGAAGAGATGCTACCTGCTTCTACACGTAGTTTTAGAGTAGCCCTCAGCAAGCACACACAGCAACACCTCCATCTCTGAGCTGTTTCCCATTGGGGAGGCAAAACACCACCTTCTTCACTTTACAAGCACAAGCAGTTCTCATTAATTCCACTAAACCAGGGAAATTCACACAGAATACAAGGTGGAAGAAGTTGAGTGCCTGTGCACACAGAGATAGGGGTGTGTGTGTATGCACGCTGCCAGATCCTGCTGTGACTACTACTCCTAATTTACTATTACTTTTTTCCCCTCAGTTTTACAAACCATTGTTTAATCAGAGAAGCAGTTTGAGGGAGTTTTAGTTCTGTAACAACCCCTTAAAAAAAAAAAAATCTCTAAAACTGTTACACCCAAAAGGGCAGAAATGTGTATGCACTAAAATTATCTCTGAAGCTCTTACAGAGCCTTTTAATAGGCAATCAAGTTGCGGCTTCAGGAACAGGTTGTTAAGATGAGGCTAAATACTCTGCTTACACCATGGATGAGCCAAACATCCTCAGTCTTTTGGGGCAGCAATCATCGTCTTACACATTTCGTGGTGTTTATCCCGAGGGGCCCCGGTCCAGCCTGGAGGGGTGTCAGTGGCGAAAGGCTCAGCTGTAAATCACAGCCAGCCAGAACGCCCCGGCTGTGTGCAGCAACAGTGACAGCTGGCGGACACGGGGGGAAAGCCCCACACATCATCCTCCTCCTCTGCTTGGGCTGAATCAAAACCCCCAAGCCCTGCAAAGAGGAGCCACAAAACATCCACTGCGTGCACAGATTGCTGCGCCCTTTCAACAGAAAGCGCCCAGGACTGAGCCCTCCCACCTGCAGGCGCAGGCAGAGCTCCCATCCTGGCGCATTTATCACCAGGGCTGTACACCCTCCCTCTGATGAGATTTTGGGTGATTACGCTCTTATGCAGCACCAACCAGGCATTTGAAAGAGTTATTAGCATAGCCAGGGCATTATTCACTGCCTCGCAGTTTGCTTGCTGTCCCCTCCCACTGCCTGCAGCGCTCGCCTGCATTTACACATCTTCTTTCTGTGGGGAAGAAAATGGGCTGATGAAGGCACAAAGTCTGGCTCTTCATAAACTTCGAGTTACCGGCAATGGCCTCATATTATAGAGGAGAAAGTGAGTGACAAGTGGTGGGGAGGCATGCCCCAGGTCACACCAAGAAAGCCACCGACAGTGTGGGACAGAAGTCCCGAGGTTTGGAACACTGTGCTGTTGCCACAAGGCAACGAGCATCTTTGGGTGCAGTCAGCCCAGGGACCAGCAGGACCACAGTGCCAGGAGGGGTGGCAGCCATCACCCCAAGATGCTGAAGAGTCTAAAACCTGATTCTTATTCTTCTTCTGCAGAGAAAATAGCTTTTTGAAATTGTCCATTATTTTCTCTCTCACACCAAGCAGGGAACAGACTGTACTTTTTGCTTCTGATTCACAAATATTAAATCCCCTCTTCCCACTATTGGTGACTCATGAAGTGACTCATTCACCTCCAGATAGTTTTATTTCCCCCACATTTGAAATTTAAAAAAAAAAAAAATCCCCTACATTGGCCTCTTGGAAAAAAGAAAATAGCCCTTTCCTCTACTCACCGGCCTTTGCTTACAGCACAGATTAAAAGAGAATTCATCTCAGACTCCAGACACTAACTCACTCCTCTGGCTGGTCTACGAAGTCAGCAGAGTTACAACATAGGAGGAATCCTGCCCCGGCTTTAACCATGTTACTCTCCCCACTAGAGGCTGCTGAAGCAAAAGCAACATGACAGCTCTGCTCCATGCAGGGTGACCCTGGGCTTCCCAACCCACCTGCAAGCAAAGCCAGAGCCCTAGAAATAAAATTAGAAAAATGGTGGAAAATAAAGATTATTTTGCAGGTTGGTTTTGTGTTTGCTTGGTTTTTTTTAATTATGAGAGGCTCTGCAGTGAGTCACGGATTCACAGGGGCTGTAGCCCAACCAGGCAGTTGGGTGATGGAGGGTGGGGAAAGAGGGCAGACACCCTTGTGCACATACAGCTGTTTGGGAGGAGAGGGGGAAAAGCCACCAGTGCCATTCCTCAGGAGGTTTGGATGTTTTCTGCTGCACAAAGCACTTTCATTGCCCCATTGACACAAAGGGCAGAGAAAAGGGTTCAAGCTGAAAGCATTGAAAGCAAAGCAAGATGGCTGGGCAAGAGCTCAGGGAAAAGGAGAGCAACATTAAACCCTTGTGAAGATCCCAAGAGGATCAACATCTGAAGACCTGGTCTTCCCAGCTGTCTATCTGTTGAGGCTGGAACACACAAGCACATGAGAGGAGGTGCCACAGCACCTTCCACACCAACAACAGCCAAGAAACCTGCTTGTAAGAGAGTAACAGGGGACATGCTAAAGGTAGGGCAGCAGACATCAGCCTCCTTGGATAACTATACAGAGCTTTTCACCCCATTATCCAGGAAAACCCAACTCCCTGCAAGGCCAGCATTGGTCCCCTGGCTGCCCACCATCACTGAGCACTCAGGGTGGAGAAGACTTACTGTAGCAGGGACCAGATCAGAATCTGATCAGGATGAGAGTAACTCCTACAAGCCTAAATCTCTACTAGATCTCTAGTTTTCTCTACTAGAGAAAGATTGTTCCTAAACTGAATTTATTACCCAAGAGCTGAATCAGTAAGTTGGATGTTACAAGGCCTGTGGCTTCTATAGCACAGCGATGTGTCGAAGTTTACCTGCTGATCACATCAAGCCTTCCCCTCTCGTCTCCTCCTTGCTGTATCCAGCGAGCACTTTAAATGAGTCTTCCTCATGTTTGCACCCATCAAGTACAGTAAAAACATATCTACTTATTCAGTCTTTACTTGGCAAAGCTACTTATATTCAGCTCTTTTAATCTTTGCTCTTAAAATCAACCTTTTCAGTCCAATTGATAGCCATATACTTATATTTTTCCTGAATTTCTTGTTAGTCTTTCCAGTAACCAGGTGGCCCGAATTGATGCAGGAGACTAAATGCAGTCAATTGCAACAGAGCATCAAATCATTGTGCTAGAAATAAAGGATGTGCTGAGGACCCGAGCCACGTGCCAGAGAGCTGGAACAGTTGTGGGATAATGAACACGAGAAAGCAGGGTGCATGTCACTGCATGCACGACCTTGTCAAGCCAGCCTTCGGGCCTTCATCCTCCTCTCCGAGTCACACATCCAGCTCTCCTTAACGTAAAACATTTGTGCAAAGTGAGAAAAGGATCTATTTTTTGAGGTACAGCATGCACTCAAGGGATGCTTCTGTTGAACATTTATCATTGTTAGTTAAGATAACAAAGAGTTTAAAAAATGCGAAATTACCTGCCTGCAGCAGAGAGGTAAAGAAACCAATTTTTACACTTAGGGGAATCGGAGAGATACCTTGTAGCTAAAGAGAGCTGTAAAATCACCACCTGTGTCCTCAGCAAAGCAATTCTTCAGGTCGCACATCGCACTGAAGATGAACAGGAGCCACAACCCCAGACACAAAGCTCCAGCACAATCATACAGTATCTCATTTCACTGCTAAGTGAAAAACCCAACACCTTCAGGGATAAAATTAACCACTGTTATTTCCCAAGCATAGGTTATACTTGGGATTTTATTATTCCAACCCCCTTTTAAGTTGTAGATCTTCCCTCCAGTCAAGCATCACAATGCCAAATGTCAACAAGCTTATGTTTACTAATACCCTTGCATTGTGATAAGTGTTGAAGAGGTAAGTCTTTACACAATAAGGGAAAGAGACATAAAAAAAAAATAAAGATGATGCTTCCAGCAACACACATCTCTGATTAGTAACAACTCAGGGTGGGGGGGATATATTTCCCCACTGAAAAACAGCTACCACTTTCTTTGGTATCCTAGATTTAGAAACTGATTTTTATCACCTGATACAGTGCGATTTATTAGCAGAGTTGGTACAGTTGTTACCCAACACTCGGCCAGTTGGCACTCCGTGAAAACGCAAGAGCTCGGTCCAAACTCAGAGGCTGAGCCTCGTCTCTGCTTACAAACTTGGATGAAGTCCCAGCTGAAGAGACAATATAGCAGCAGGCATCAGCAGAGAAGCTCCAAGCAAACTTACACACAGGAATTGGCCATCAGAGAGACTTAGTGAGGTTCATCCTGCGTTATCGTATGAAAGCACAAACCTCACCGCAGGGCTTGGGGAAAGAGGAAGAACAACGTAATACTGAAATGTCATTAAAGTTAAGTGTGACCAGCTGCTTTCCTCTCCATGAGTTTGAGTAGTAAGTCTGAGATATTCATGATTTCAGATTTAATGAAGATGTAAGAAGTCCATGATATAGAGCTGGTTACTACTTTTTAGCTTCCAGGCTCCAAAAGCACTGCCAGAGAGCATTATTTTTAATGCACTCTCACACAGGGATAGAGTTTCCAAGGAAGCTGCCAAATGTAGCAAAGGTTTGCACTTTCCCTTTCCAACACTTTCTTAGAAAGATGGAAATAACATTACCTTACTTAAGTGGCCATTTTAATTAATTTAGTTTTGCTTTAAAAACAACAACCAAAAAAAAAGAAGAATGAAGCTGAACTTCTGGGCACTTAAAACTGATTCTTTTGACACAGAGCTAGCTAAAGCTTGACAGGCAAGTCATACAGATCTATAGGAGACCATTTTAAGAAGGATGCACGTTCCCTGAGGCAGAGCCTGCATATTTCTTACTGCACCAGAGCACACGGACCATAATCCTAGATGGGTCTTCTGGCTTACTGTAAGATAAACTCCAACAACACTGGTTATTACCACTTTGAAAGCCAGAGCCTGTTCCCATCCAAATAAATGAGAGCAGGGTTAGCTTCTATGTTCTATTCTTTGTCCTAAGAAGCATTACTTAAATGAAAATACAGCTGGCCATTCATCTGGGCTACAGATTAGGAACTGCACACTTGCAGCTAAAAGCAGAGCTCCCAACATCTCCTTGTTGCCCAAAGCAACCTCTCCTGAGCTAGCTGCACAAGAACATCAGCGTCTGTCTGGGAAAGACAGATGTAGGCTACCTCGGCTGCAACAAGAAGAGGCAAATGCAAAGCAAACGTGTTAGTGGAAGGCAGCATTTCCCAGCAGTTACCACACAGCTGAGGGGAGCCAGGTCCCAGAGCTTCAACACCCACGTCTGCCACACAGATACACCCAGGCAGTCTTCTCATCCCTCTGCTTTCAGACTGGATGGGAAGGGAGAAAGGGTGCGAGGTGGCATTAATATGCAGATTGGAGGAGATGACTCAGCAGCCATTCCAATTAATTCCAATTAACTCCACCCCAAGCAAAATAATTCCAAGCTTTTAATGCCTGGGGAAGTACAGAAAGGCACAGCAATGAACCTGCCATTTCCCACCTGGTCAGATGCAAGCCCTTTCATTCAGCACTTGATGTTTAGCCAAGTTTATCACCTATCTCTGGCTCCTCTTGGTCATTAAATAAGAAAAACACACAACCCATACTGCTGCCCAGGGCTACAGAGGTCTCAACACTAGCAAATGCTATTAATGTAGTAAAGGAGAAACAGGTTGCCTGGGTTGCTATCTCACTCTTTCCTGCCTGTTAGAGAGAAGCAATCCCCACAGGAAACATGGGAAGAAGGCTGCTGTTTTCCACGCAATGGGTGAAATGCATCAAGCACAAAGGCTCAGGACATAGAAACAGGGTATTTTAAGAAGGCTTAAAACAGACCCAAAGGTGTGTAAGTCTGTGCTGGTCCCTTGCACGGGCCTGAATGTCACCCAATGACATCCGCACACCTGACAAATGGCAGAAAGGAACTTTCTGTGCTAATGCATTTTTCTCTTCAAGATAGATACTATCACTACATTAGTCAAGCTAGAGCTGAACTGTCACAGCTCTTTTATTATTATTTACCAAAGCGGTTATCAGCCAGATTTGTACTATTAAATTCCTGTATCATAGAATTACTCTAATACCCAGGAAATGCAGTATTATGGAAGTGCTGTTATTCCCCAGCTTGCTTTTGCTTATCTCTTTTACAAGGCTCTTTCTGCGCTGGCTGCCCTGCAGGGGACTACAGAAGTCAAGTTGTACCCGGGGGGCTCACCCTGCAGGCTTGGGGGGCTGCTGGCTCTCACAGCACTGCACCCCCATCCTTTTAAACCAACTTATTTTTTGAACCTAAATAATTCAATGCAGAACATAAGTTTAAAAAAAATGCTTATTTTTTCCAGCAGCCATTTTATTTCCTACAATAGCTGACACACACTAGTCCTTTGAGCTGACTCAATGAAGAAAGCACTCCCGTTTTCTTTGCAGAATACTAATATGGTCCTTGGAAGCAAGTTCCTTGATTGAAACTTACAGAGGCGGCACAATCAGGCCTCTGTAGTGAGATGATGAAGGGGCAAAGTACTGTGTCTTGCAAGAGGTCCACTCTTCCACAAACCGAGCAGTCTTGCCTGGCCTCTGTGCAAGACAGGAGTTCCTCTGGTGGAGATACATGGACGGAAGCAGTACGACAAGGCTGCCTCATTGGCTTCATCTGCTGAATTCGTGACGCACAGTTGGACTCGTGGTTCACAAAAACGTGAAAATCACAGCCCTGGGAAACTGGCCTTCAGGAGGCTGCAAGGGACAGCCTTGCAAATCAGTGCACATCCAGTCGTCTCCAGGAAGGTCCTGCTTGCACAGGGCTGTCACACAGAGTAGAAGAGGTGTCAGCAGGAGGAGAATCTCCCATAAATTGCACAAAAGCTCATCAAATCAAGCCAACAAGCTGGTCAAATGACAACCCACACCTTGAGTTCAAATGTACCTTCAGTCTCCAGTACAACCCCTCCAATGAAGTTTAATTTTCAGCAAAGCCACATGAGACGATCCTTCCGCAGGGATGACTTGGCTTCTCTCCCTGGCCAGACCATCCCGCTCCATCCCTCACCTCAGGACACATCACATGGCACAGCAAGCCCATACGGGGAGCTGACCCAGCCAAAAACTAACCATTCGAAATAAGAGGTGGGGAGAAGAGGAATTGCTTTTTGGCCAAAAGAGATGGATTCTCTCACGTGGCCACCAGTGGTCAGGGAGGAAATGGGAGCCTGCAGCAGACCCAGCACTGATCAGCTCAAACCTCCTTTGAACTCACACTGAGTCACTAATGTGGGTCTAAATGATGACAGCAGGAATTGAGAACTGCCGTCTCTTTCCTGCCGTTCGGTTCTGGTTAGAATTAGACCACAACAACAATAATGCACCTCTGCATCTCTCCTTCCTTTATCCCTACGCATAGGCACTGTGAGGCGCAGAGAGGTGAAATGCCTTGGTATCTGCGTGGGAGAGCTGGGAACATCAAGTAGAGGGATTTATCTCCACTAAGCCCTGCTGTGACTAGTAGACCATGCTGTCTTACATTAACAAGCAGATTTCTGCAGTGTTCAGATTCTGTTCTCCTGCAGAGATTGCTGCAAAGGAAACAATGGGGACGGAAAGTGCCTCGCACTCTTTAGGACTGCCCCACCACCACGCACATGTCCAAACCAAGAGTAAGAAACAGCGAGACGGTTCCTGCCCCCCTGCACTTCACCTGACTGCGGTGGTCCTGGCTCCCTCAGGAAATCACATAAAAGCAGCAAGAAAACTGCCCAGGACACCGCTTCACTGGCAGTAGAGGCACAGCCATTAGCCAAAAGGACTGCTTAATTTAATATTTGTTTCCAGCCACTGAGTATTTCCTGAGGTTAGATGCTGGTTAATCAAGCCATAGAGCAGCCATTCAGCACCTGCCCCACAGTTTAAAAGCCATCTTGAAAAAAAAGCAGGGACTTCCACCAAAGCAATACTGCAAATTATGCGTCCAACACAATTTCACATGCTTCTCTTTTTTTCTCCCTTTCTGGCACATCACCACCCACATGAAAGCCAAAAAGAGACTGTAGTACCTGGTTACACAAGGGTAGCCCATCAGAGTAGCAATTCAAAAGCTTATTCCATCATCCAGCAAAATTTTTTAATCCAGAGGTCTCATTATAAATGGAGTGACACACCTACCCATCCCAAAAGCCCTCCATCCACTACAGCAGCAACTTCATGAAGTGCATTGAGAAGAGCTTTGCTGTTGCATGTCCCTGGTGCATTAGCTGAAGTTATTACATCCAGCTGCACAGCATAAAGCTACAGGAAACAATTTCATTAGGGTCCCATGAGGCTTAGACAGGTTGGTCTTTTTACATGCAACAGTATAGTGGGGAATAGCTTTGGGCAATAATTTGAATGCATTGCTAAAACCATTATCTAAACTACAGAGTCATATTTACAAGCACAGGCTTCCACGCATCTCGCAGGAGCCCACACCGGCAGTTTGGGGTCTGGTATTTAAAGCGTGGTGGTACTGTAGCAACGCTCCCCCAGATTCCTACAGGAGCTTTAGGCACCAGGAGGACTCGAGGGTCGTTCCCACTAGTTCACTACTTTCTGAATCATCCCTGGAAGCTGCCGCTAGGCTGGGGGAGGACTCAAAGACAGAACATCTTCTGCTGGAAAATCAGCCCTGCTTTGCTTGGTGTTTTGCAGTTTGCCTCCCGCGTAACTGCTGGCCCACCCTGACCCAGCAAGAAAGCTTAAAGGCCACCACACAAGATCCTTATTATGTTGATTTAGGGTAACCCTGTACAGAATATGGCACAAGTCTAATGATCCAACCGCAAGAGATTTTGATTTTTTAAAAGGATAATTCCGTGTATCCGTTCAGCTAAACAGAAAGCCCCGTGTCATAATAAAGCTGTCATGATGTTCTGGAAATATGGTCTCACTGGAGGAACACATTGTAATTTTATATCCAGCTATTTAAGAAGATGAGGCCAAGCCCTGAGTGACAGACACTTTGATGAAACAACACATGAATTAAACATAATTATACTAGAAAAAGAGTAAAACAGAACTAATCATCGAGGCCCCCGTGTTGTACCACGAGCAGTGACATTTGCATTGGCACAGGGCATTCCCATCCGGAGAGCTCCAAATCCTCCATGAATATCAGTAATTCAATAGTCTGCCGCGCAGCCGGAGGGAGGCAAGCTTTGCTGCCCCCAGTTTTGCAGAAAGCAAGGTCGACATCCCGCCATGACCCACACGAGCCCTGGCTGCCTGCGCGGGCAGGGGCCTCCTCCACCTCCTATTTGCTCTTTGAAATGGCCCCCGTGCCCTTCGCTTTATTATGCTTTTCCCACTGGAAAAGATGCTGCACACTCCAGCTAGATTCCTCCCAAAATTCAGACCTAGGATCTGCAGTCGTAGTCTCACTAGGGAAGACTCGATGTATTTCCCCTCATAAAATTAAGATGTAATTTTACATGGGCCTGCCTGCTATAAACCTGTCTCCATATGCAATGTTCTCCCTATCCATATTTAATCTAGAAAAGAGAATGTAACTGGGTTCAGGAAATCTGCTTTTTTCTAGGTTTCCATGCAAGCTGGATCTCAAAACCCTTCTTTATGTCAACAGCAGACAACTGTTTCATAGACTTCATCTAGCAGGGTTGGTAACTAACCTAAAAATGGCAGATGGAAGCATTAAATATTTATTGGACTGGAGTGCACTGATTTCGGAAATTAACACTTTGCAAATTACTTCTGTGTAAACAGTAATTAAACAGTCGGGCACAGTCCAGTCCAGGTTCTGAGTAAGCTGCAACTCTTTTTGTAAAACATATGTATACATAAAAAATACTAAAGCATGATGAACTAACACTTCTCTACTGATTTCCATCTGCACAAACCAAATTGCTCTGTGATCATGAATTAAAATTAATTAAAACTTTGGAATGGTTTTCCACATAAAGTTGGAACGGCGGGAGCCCTTGTGGCAGGCACTCAGGCATCACGCCAGTTAAGCTTGCAGGGAGCAGGAGGAGACGATGCGTTGCTTTAAAACACCAAGGACTCCGTGACCTCATGTTCCCAGTGCTACTAATGCTGGGATTGAACTGGTGCTTGTAACAGGGGGAAACCATGAGAAAAGTGCAACTGATACAGCCAGGTCCCTTGCAGGCTCCCCATGTGTTCCAGGAGTGCAATCGTAAATAGCATAAAGCTGCTATTTGCTTTTGAGCTCTCCCGTTCATGTGGGAATAGATTTGCTCAAGAGATAATGCAGTTTTATTCCCTTAAGCAGAATATTAATTCCTACTTGTGCTACTGCAATGAGTAGTAGTAATGAGACTCACGTGGTCTTTTCTTTAATAGACCCTTTTTAAAAGAAAACATGTTTTAACTCTGCTTTAAAAGTAGCCTCCTTTTCCAGAACTACAGGTCTTCCTTTCAAACACTGTCCAATATCCTTTCCAGGACTCTTCTCCCATTCACTGTGCCTGCACGCTCAGGATCTCATGAAGGTAAGCGTGTCCTATTCATTAAGGCAAGAGCTGAAGCCTCATTAAAGTTAATGGTTACTTGTACATTACTGAATTGGAAGCTTTGGGTACCGTTCTGCAATCTTTACTTCTTCAGCACAGACTGCTACACACTATATTTTGTTACCGTAGCTGGATTTTTTCCATGCTCTGACTACATCACTGCTTTTTTACTTTCTCCCTTCCCCCAAAACATATGTACTTAAAAGCCCACCAGAAATGAACAAACCCACCTACACGGGGACGGTGAGCGTGTAAATCAGGCTCTGAGCTCTTCTTGTGGCTGTGGTGATGAACGGGCAGAAGCTCCCCACAGACCGCGCTCGGGAATAAGCCGCTTATTCTCATTTTACAGGGAATGCTGGGCTTTGCTGTGGTGGTCGGGGGGGCATGGAGGGGATGTTCTCCCCCCCCCCCCCCCCCAGCTGGGGAGCGATCCTGACCCCACCGTGCAGCCCATCCCCAGGTACCACCCACCTACAGCAGTGTGCGGGAGGGGGAAATGCAGAGCTGGCTCCACAGCAGCACCAGCACCCGGAGCACGAACCCCGACCGAGGCACTGGGCAAAGGAGAAATCGGGGGGCTCCTCTGGCTTGGCCCGGCCAGGCAAGGACAGGGTGCTGCTGAGAGCATAGGAGAGGGGTCTGAGGTGCCGGGGAGCAGTGGTACCCTGCACAGATGCAATTAGGAGCTCCGATGGGATGCGGATGTGCTGGCAGGGCTACGCTCATTTTATTGTGTGCACATGCACGCAGGCTGCTTCTGTTTGCTTTCTCCCTTTCTCTCCCATTCCAAGGTTTCATGTCCCCAAGAGCTCCTAGGAGCTTGCGAGTGAGTTTGCAGAAGATGAAGAGAACAAGGCTGCCAGGGGACTTTAATGAGAGCTACTTCTATTCTCATGGTGCAGTTAAGAGTCACATAATGAAACAGAGGCTGGTTTGTTTGTTTTTTAATGAGCTCTATTTATATTTGACTTTAACTATCCTCATTCATTTTCTCTGAATCAAACCTCTACTGCTGAAACCTTGTGCATCAGAGTTAATAAAGGGCAGCTATAATCTGATTTACTGCATAGTTCCAAACACGAACGTACTCGCAGGAGGGGCTGATAGTTTACAGCAGCAATGTTTAAAGCGGAAGAACTGACAGCAAAATTGAACATAACTTCTCAGCTGCCTCGCAGAAAGCTGAAGTAATCCCACAGACTTTTCTGGAGGCATTTTTCTTCCATGTTGTTGTAACACCGAGAGGTTAAGGCTGCTGTTAAAGCTAGGTTTATGGTTCGCAAACTGGAAGCTGGTGAAAAGCAGGTGCCTTATCCAACAGATTTCGTCTGGCTGTTAGGGACACCTGAGTTTCAAGATGTCAGAGAGAGAGGAAAACCAGAAGAATCGCATGTGAACCAACCCAAGGAATGCAAGATCCTCAAGCTTTTTACCTTCAATAGTGCGGGGGGGGGGAAATCAAGGGTGTTTGTGGCTCACTCCCTATGTAGACGATTAAAACAAAAATCAGCAGTACCATGCCCTTCATTTCTTCCCCTCCTTAAAATAGAGAAGCCACTGTTTACAACATAGCTAGAAATCTGAAATGGAGGTTTTCTCCTTGGAGGAAGAAATTTTGCCCCTATCTCTATATTTAAGCTTTTAAATAAACACAGCCTCATTCTAGAGGAGCAGCTGTGTAATTAAGCCAATTTTGGGATGAACAGTGTGATTCAAGAGCCAAATACTATCTTAATTATATACATTAATATTCTGCTAAGAAGATGCTTATCAAAAAAAAAGATAATTCATGTTATTGCACAAGGAAGGCCACTAAAAATATAAAAATAACAGAGAGGGGTGCCAGTCCGAGGCACGGCGGATGACTGCACGGGCATGAAAGCAGCTCCCAGCTGCAGAGGAAGTGCCCAGCAAGCGATAGATAACACCCGCATCTGAGCAAGAAGAGAGGGGCCAGAAGTCATCTGTTGCCAGAGGTGAATACTGAATGAGGGACTTCTGTGTCAAAGGGAGAGTCGCCCCGCGGCCGCCCCAGCTGCTTGGGAAGGATTTTTGGCTGCGGTCTCTTCTATTTTTCTGTGAAGAAGCGCAAAAAGGAGCGTATTCACAGAACAGGCAGCAAAGGGAGAACCGGAGGTCAGGACGGGGGGGTTAGAGAGAGGAGTCTCATGTGCTGGATTGGGCACCGGGGTGCCCTCCGATAGCAGGGACACGCTTCAGCCCCCATCTACGGGCCAGCCCGATCGCCGGGCGGTGGGCGAGGGGCAGCAGCTGGCGCTGGGTGGCTGGCAGGGGGAGCCTGGGGGAGCCCGGCTGGCAGACAGGGAGCAGGTCAGGAGCTGGGGAGCGATGTCTATCACTGCCCCAAACGGGACGGAGCATCCCTCGTCAGAGCCCCGGTGCAATCCCGCAGTGCTCTCCCACCTCTAACTGAGGCTGCATTGCAAAACCGCAGCATCAACCGATTAAGGGAGAAAAGAAGGGATTTCCCTCCGGGTTAGGAAGTCACAGCGGGGTGTGAAACTCCTGGTTTCCACTATGGACAAAAAAAAATAACACAAGGTCTCAGAAAAGCCAGAGCTGCCTTGCTTGTTTTGAAACACTGATTTAAAGGGAGTTTGCAATTGCACAACGGCAAGAGCCCTCTGGTCTCAGGTGTGTGAGGTGAAGTTGGGGGATTTCTGGCTCACAGCCTCACCGCAGGGCCCTGCACTCCCATCAGCCCCGAGAACTGGGCTGGCTCCATGTGTGAATGGGAGATCTCCAAGGAAAACCCAGGTGCTGCAGGAAGCAGGACTGGGAATACAAAAGCATCGCTCTTTCTGCTGAATGGGCAATGAACCGGCGTTGTGCAGAGGTGCTATTCGGGATGAGTCTGTGGTGCAAGCGCAGAAACGCCTGAGCTGGCGCAGGTCAAGGCTGCAGTGGGCTGCATCGACCACCCCAGGGAGTGGGCAGGGCCAATGTACCCCCCGGAGATCCCCAGAGGCGAAAAAAGGACCGCACACATTCGGATGAGCTGGCATGGTCCTATCTGTCATGGAAACTGCGTCTCGGGCTGAACTCCACCCTGGGCTGTGACCAACGAGAAAGTCTGCTAATGTCACATATGATGGTGCTTTGCATTTCGTGATCCTTATTGGAACAAAATGCCAGCCAGCTCTTCAGCTAGATCAAGTCAGAATCAGGTCTGAATCATCCTGGATAGTTTCACGTTTGGTTTTGCAAAATCAGAGTTCAGTGAAGAGCCACAGAGACACATGTGTTAAGCAGTGACGAGGAGAGGTGGCACCAGGGTGTTCCCTGGGACTTGAGGGTTTCTGTCACGTCCACCAGTAGTGTCCATACGCATGGCCACAGCACCACCTGCTCCCAGACAAGAGTCACCAGTCCTTCGTCGCAAGACTGTGATTTCGGTCTCAGTTCTTGCCCCCCATACATTTTTACTAGGAGACCCCAAAGAAACCTCACTTACCCCTCCTGCCCTTTCATTCTCCCCAGAAAGCATGAGCTTCACCACATCTCTCTGCAGCAGAAACATGCCAGGAATATCGGGGAGAAAGATCATTTTCCTGTCCCAAGCTGGTTTAGAAAATGATGCCTACAAATTTTTAAGAACTCAGTATCCAAATGACATGGGGCAGAAACACAGCAACATGGCGGTCCTGGAGAGAAACACTCTATTCTGCATACAGCAGAGGGAAGGGCAGGTTGAGGTCTGAATACCCATTTAGCAGAGTCATTTGTCCAAATTCCTATGTTCTACTAAGCCACGGGCCATGGTGGTGAGGAACAGCTGCTCAGTCCCTCTACTGCAGAACAATTTGGATGCAGAGACAAACTTCGCCTTCAAATCAATCCCAAGACCCACTGCATGAAGGCTGTTATGCTGCACAGGGAAGGCAGCAACGTTTTGCCTTAGGGCTGGAAGGGCATCCTGGGGTCCAGCGACACCAGCGTCTCCTTCACAAAGCAGAAAACTCACTGGTGCCTTCCAGCAAAATCCCAGGAGCCCAGCCCAGCACAGGGATGGGATGGGATGGGATGGGATGGGGCAATTCAGTAAGCGGACTCCAGACTTTCCATTTTAATCTCTAAAAGGTTTAGGAAACACTTCTCTCGCCCACCTCAGGAGAGCTGCACCTATGTACTTTTGACACTACAGAGGTAGCGCGGTGTTTCGGACTTTGCCTCTTGCAGCTTGTCACACGCAAGGCTAGCAGCCCCAGTGCCTTTCCCTGGGAAGGGAAGATGTAAGGGCACCCACCTCACAAACAAATGTTGGATTGTTACTCATCTTAACTACACAGAGGGCCAAGGTCTCATTAATTAGCACTGACATTTACAACTGAGGCCACGAGATATGAGCGATATGAAGATGGATGAATTCCAAGAAGATTTGGGAGCAAAAAAGGGCTGTGGGGGATGGTTGGTTGGTCGCTTTTTAATTCTTGAGTTCTCCTTGTAAAGAGAGACTATTGACATCTGAATTCCCTTTTGCATTAGAATAGGAAAAATTGCAGTCAGTCTTTTGCCATGTATCTGAACTGCAAGGTGCTGCAGACTGCTGAAATAAAAAAGGGACCCTTGGACTGCCCAATCTCCAGTCACTGGACTTGCGTGTGGACCTGAAGGTCACAGATCAGGGGGTGTTTGGCTGCAAGGGTCTGGCTTAGCTTTGGTTCAGAGGATTTAAAAAAAAAATGCAAAAGTCCACCAATTGTCTGCCTCTACTGAAGGGTCCAGCTTATGATAAAATAAAACCATCTGTTCTTTCAGACTTTCATCCCAAACCAGAATAAACATATTCTGATGCTCTTACGGACTTGGCTCCTTCCACTGTCTTTCATGTGCTCCAGTTGACATTATCATGCATGCAGATTCCTTGGATGAGATCCTCAGGCATCGACCAGTGGGATTAAAATAAAGATCAGGTGAAAACAAAAGCATTGGTGGTTCTTTTGTACGCTTTCTGATTTTTGAGCCATTAGGTCATATTCCTTTTATACCTTGCAGCTTTTCTCTGTAACAGAGAACTATATAAAATTGAGGGGGGTTTAAACAAAAGCTAGGATTCTCATGTAATCCCTTCAGCCCAACAGCTCAGGCTTTAGGAAAAATTCAGTTATCATGAGAGACAGAAAAGCTGCCTCAATTCATGAGTCTTTTCTATATGACAATTCCAACAGCAGAAACAACTGCCCTGTTTCTGAGCACTAAGTAACCCCGTTTCTCACCTTCATCCCTACTGTGTTGCTGATCCTAGGAAAGGGTCTTTGGAATTCAACAGAGAAATCCAAATCTGGTTCTGGAGAGGTAATCCATTGGCAGTGATACCAGGGCAGGGGAAGCACAGCAGAAGGGGAGCAGATCCTGTACTTGATCCCAACCCAGAAGCAGATCCTTCACCACCACCACCCCAACCTCCACGTCCCCTCCAGGGCGAAGACAGCATGGTCACACTCATGCTGAGCTCTGGGGTCTCCTTCCCTCTCCCCTTCCTAACCTGTAGATTCAAAACTCACCGAGACATGAGCATGCCATTAGGGTAGAGAGCAGAAGGGTTAACATCTGCAATCTGCATCCCCTGGAGAGGCGGGAGGACACAGTGTATGTCTCTGACAAGTGCCATCAGTGGGCAGGGACAACACCCTCCCTTTATTTAAAACCTTATTTAAACCAAGTCCGAAAACCCTGTCACCACTGGTGCGCTTTTCCACAGCACAACATATAAAACGCTAACAAGCACTACAATCCTCAAAACAGCTTTCCTCTCTCCTTTTGCCGTCCTGCTAACCATGATGTCTGGGGCTATAAAAAAGCACAGCACAAGAGCATGTCTCTCATTCTGATCTGCTTCCGTGTTTATAACCATCGCTTATCTAATGACACTTAGGAAGTGTTACCAAGGAGACTATTTGCATCCTGCACGATGTTGCTAAAGCAACACTGCTAAATTAGATGCAGCGCCCTTAGCCTTCACCTACTGTATTTGCATTGCTATTAAAATGAAACAGTCACAGGCTTAAACTATATTTGGGTTATTCACTCATCCAAACACCTGAAAATAGTCCGATGGCAGCAGCTACGGAGTTTCCCCTTAAATCTAGAACATCTAGGTCTCCATCTCTTACACGTATTTCTAGCTTGCCTTTCAATGTGACCCGCAGACAAAGCAAGCCATCTTTTCTTTCATACTACAACCTTCCTCCACAGGACTTGTTTTCCCTATATGTTTGGCTTTTATTTGAATACTTCAGGAGATTTTAACTGTCGTAAATAATTACAGCATCTCAGTATTTGGTGGAGCACGGCAGAAGGCAATTTGTAAGTAACAGTAATGTTTGAGGCACAGGATGGCTCAGAGGCACTGGAAATGCCACAACTTGCCTGAAGTTTATGGGTCAGCTGTTCATCCTCACCCTGAGTTTTGGTTCAGCTGTAAAGAGTCACCATTCACGGACTTCAAGATGGCCCGTGGAAAGACTAAAAGGCTAAATAAGGACTAATAGGATAAAATACTCATTAAGGAGGTGATAAGATAATAAAATCAGAAGAATTTAAAACTATTAAGAACAATAAACAAGCTGGAAACAAAAATAAAGGCCAGGGGCTATTTTAGGTGAAGTTACAGAATAAATTAAATAAAGAAGCACAAAAGGCTATGAAGGGAGAGTGAGCAAAAGGAACTGAGAGGTGCGTTTGCAATGGTTCCCAAGGCAAGTAACAGCTTCTCTAGAGCTTGGACATTTGTCAATATGCTAAAAAACATACTTAAAATTAAAATACCCCCCCCATGTTAATGTAGAAATATGGACAACTGTCAGGAGCTTTACAGCAAATACTACAATTGCGTAACAATATATTATATGCAGTTGTACCTATAAAATAAATATTATTTAATTGTATTCTTCATGATATCAAGCAATGTCACAAGCAAAGACACCAGGCTCTCTGAACTCAACTCAAGTTATTGTGGTGCAAATCTAGAGCAGTGTATTATCTCCACAGCTTTCTATTCTGACGGTCTGAGCAGTACACTGTGGACAACCACACATAATAATAAAATATCATCCTACCAATACCTAGCTGGAACTCTCCATCACTTTTCAATATGTTTATTTCAAAAATAAGTCCTGCTTTTAACACTTTCAAATTTAACAGATAAACTCAGGCAAGGACATAAATAGTTGGCATCTGTCACTGAATTCAATCAGCTCCCTGAATGAGAGCAAAAGCACCCTGTTCCAGCTCTGCTTCAGTGCATAATATGGTTTGGGTGCCTCTTATTAATAAATCCTTGCTTTAGCCCAGAAGCGCTACTAAAAAGCACACCTGGGAGCATTTTACTATATATAAAACCTCTGTTCCAACAGCAAATTTGATCTGCCTGCAGAATCTAATCATGAGAAGGTAACACTCCTTCCTGCTGAACAGGCTACAGCACGAGAAAGCCCATGTCCAGAAAGCATTTCACCTGCCAGCGCTTGGAATTGCTTATGCCTGGAAATCTAAGCTGAAATACCAGAAACTGGGCTGGTAAAGAATTTGCTAGCAGTGTTGGGCCCCAGTTCAGCCAGGCAAGGTCAGGGATGTCCTTTGGCTCTTTTGCTTTTAATAATATTTAAGGATGCTTTCGGAGGGCTGCAAGAGAGAGAAGTGCCCAACTGAGTGAGTCAGTGGTAGCTGAACGCCATCGCCTCCTCTCAGAAGGATGCTGCTGATGCTCTGCCAAAAAGGGAAGGGGTGATGTGGGTAGATGGAGGTGAACGCCTGCTCAGCTGTGTCGATGGACTGGGAATACAGGGGAAAGCGCTCGAGTCCCAGTACTTCCCTAGGAGGCAAAACTGGATCCCGAGCCTGGATCACATGAACTCTATGGGAATTGATGGATGTAGGACTACTGTGTTCAACAGATTAATTGAGTCTTCCTCCTGCTGAATTGTTATGCAAAATATAAATAAATCATTTTACCTCCCTAGACATCAGCCTATTTTAGGACGAGGCAATGGGACAAGCTCTCTTTCCTGCCTCTCCGCAACAGCTGAGGTGAGGCTCAGTTCCTCAAGTTTTGTCACTGTTTTAGCTCCTCCACAAGAAGGTGTGATAGAGGCACAGAAGAAGATTTCTGTAGTTGGCCATGGCTGGAGAGCATGTGTGTGCCCACCACCACCACGCTCCGCTGAGCTCCCTGGACATGAGCCAACATGATGCCAGTGGAGAGCCCCCTCCAAGCCATGTTGTGGGGAAGCCACCCTGCAGTGGTCAAGCAGCGCTGGGGTTTGAATAAATACTCTAGTCTTATACTAGAGATTTATTTAGAATAAATACTAAAGTCTTCCTAACTCCCCTCATATAGCAAAAAGAGGACGGCTCAAGTCTCGTGGGGTCTCACATCTACAACAGCGGTACTCCCTCATGCCTCCTCCCATGGCCACCACAAGAAAACTTCACGAAGGTTTAGAAAGTATTCTGCCGTCCTCTGTGGGAAAGGGTTACTTGTGTCCACACACAAAGGCTGCAGAAGGCTGTTTTTAGCTGCCCTTGCTCAAGGGGAGCTTTCCCAGGACTCAGCCCTCCTTGCTGACTTCAGGTGCCCCATGTGAAATGGGCCGGGGAGGGCTCCAAGGCAGGGTCAGAAACGAGGATTTGCATCACCAGCAAGGCAGAGAGAGGGGAGGAGAGGAGGTATCATCCTTGCCTCCTTCTCCTCCTCCTCCTGCTCCACCAACTCCTCCTTCTCCCATGGGAAATAAGATCAAAAGGAAAAAGAGGTTTTCTCTGTGCTAGTTATGCCTCTCTGAAATTTTCTCGGAACTTTCTGTTGGTTTTGGATCAGGTCCTAGACCCATGTGGACAGAGCCCATACTGTACAATGTGTCTGGGTTACTCATTAGCAAAAGGGTTCCCTCTGCAATCAAGCATGTAGAGCACCTTATTAAAACATGCCCTGCTCCATATCTGACCCAATGGAGCTGGCACGAAGAAGTTCTCACCACACCCTGAGAAATGCCGCTGGACTGCGAATTATCATTACTTCCCTCGTCTCAGTTCCTACATGGCCTTATCTAAACTATGTCATAAATCTTCTGGGTTTTATCTGAACTCTCCTCCTCCCAGTGACATTCTGTACTTCTGAATAATGTTGTCTCCTTATGAATTACAAGGGGCACTGCAATAATGCTCCAGCAGAAGCAAGGGAAGCAGTGGGAAAACAGCTAAAAGCTAGACTGAACTGTTTTCCTATTTGTAATCTTCTGTCATATTCCGAGTTGGAAGATTAGATAACGAGACTATTTATAGAGGCATTGCTGGGTGTGTATCACAAAACCTTTATTGTAAGACCACGGCAAGTATGAAATTTTAATTTTGCCTGCCACTTCCCTGTGCCACAGCTTCATTTGCAGCAAAGCATTTTTTCTTTCGCAGTGGGGTTATTAATAATGGATGTAGCATTAACATTTCCAAATTGGGAGTTTACCCTCCGTCTCTGTTCCCACCATCCCTCGGTAATTTTTCCTCCTGGGCTCCGTGTTGGACTGACAACCAGAGACTGACAATATCTGCTCAGCCACCAAACACACATTGCATGGGCAAGAGCAGCTGGAGCTCACGCCATTCACTGCTACAGGTCCCACCTGCAGGACTTCTCTGTTTGAAACCTCAAGCTGCTTTTTAATCTCTCTGCTAAGTCCTCCGGTGCACGCCAATAGGGTCTGGGAACAACTGTTCAAAGGAAATGCACTGAACACCAGATGATCTTTGCAGGCCGTGCGGCACCCAGCAGATGGTGAGAACTTTCTGCCACAATTAACGCAGGGCAGATTTCAAGTGGAGGAGCAAAGCTCTCAGCTCTCGGTACTTATCACTTGGCACCTCAACTCTGAACTTTTAAAAACAAAAGGTATTCGTGGATTTAAATAGGGAGAACTTTTTGCACCTTTATTTTATTTTATTTTATTTTATGCCTGTTAAGGGATGTAATTGTTGAAGAGTTGTATCGTTAAAACAGCTACACTAAGTGATATACTGAGATGGGAGTGGGAACGTAGAAATCCAGTACTAACACCAGAGGTTACCCAGGTCCCTTATAATGTATTCACTGCGTTTTTTAATAAAGAAAGTAAATTATTTCAACTACTTCTCTTTCTGTATTTGCTGAAATGCTGCAACATAATCAATTAGTGAGGCACATTTTCTGTTTTCCATTTTCTATCACATCTATTCAAGTGACTCACGTAATACAGAGATTCTTTTTGCAACATTTACAGTTATTTGTATTCTGTCTTCTACAGTGACTCAATATTTCTATGGGAAACCATCTCTTCCCTTCCTACCTAGTAAATACTTGTTAAGTACAAAAAACAGGCATTCATCATGGACAAAAATGATCCCGCAAGATAGATAGACAGATAGATATTTAAAAATGCAATGGTACCAGTTGCTCAAATCAAAGAAATTCTGAGTAATACCAACACAATTAAATGCTATATTAAACAGGTATCCCTTAAAGAGGAGATTGGAACTAACCTTCTGATGAAGAGTTGGAATCTGGATGGTAAATAAGCTCTGGATCTATGGCTGCTTGGCTTATCTGGCAAAAGCCTGTCCAGTAGCAAGTTAAGACTCTAACACTAAGCTTTACATTAGATGGTGTTGATGAGCAGCAGAGCACAAAACACAGTAGCGTCTCCATCCAAGTAGCAGTTAAAGGGAAATCAAGCAGAGCTTATGCCTAACAGAGGATAAAAGATGATCAGTGGGGTTTTTAAATTGTATGTTGACATATGGGAAGTCAATGTAAATTAGAATGAGTCAAGCATAACATGATTACGTTTATTCTGACTGGGTCAGGGTGTGAGCTACAGCTTTCAAGTAGGGTGAAGCCAGAGGGATGTCCAAACAGGGGCTGCTCGCAAAGACTTTCATGCTCCCATTCAGCTCCCCAAGTAGGAAACCAATACCCCAAAAGTGCCCCTGATTAATTCCACTGGGACAAAGGATCCCAGATTTCCAGCTCTGCTCAGCATCCCGTGGTACCTTGTCTCTTCAGAAGCCAGGCTCCTTCTTTGCTTCCCCACTGGCTAGTTACAGACACTGACACTGGCTAGTTACAGAGCTCCCCAGCCATCGCTTTGCTGAATCGATCTTCTCAAGTCCTGATGATAGACATAGGATGTGTTCTGGCCATATCATAAAAACGGTGAGATCAACAGTCACTAGGGAATCCCTGCGCATGCCCATGCACATGTCTGTAAGCCCACACATGCAGGAACATCTGGATGTGTCAGTGTTACCAGTGTGAAACCCAAATACTGAATACGAAGGAACAAAGAGAGGAAGGAGACTCTGCAAGCAATGCCGGTACTTTAGAATTTATTTTGTCTAAAATTTTATTAATGTTTTTTCCAAAAACTGTTTACATTAAGTGGTGGGCTTTTTTAACTAAAAACCCTGCACGGTATTTTGTCTGAGGCTGGCTGAGAACTATTAACATTTACTTTTCAGAGTTTTGCATAAAATAGCCCTGAGGTTTAATCTGACAGTTTTCTGAGAGCTGAGAATCCTTCCCTATGCTTCAGCAAAGAGTTGAACCAGGGTGGACTAATGGAGAATTGTATAAACATAGTACCACCATGGCATGCTTCGCCCTATAATTTTAAAACACAATTCTATTTTAATCCTGTAACTGGAAGGCCAAATAACCAGTAGTATAAACATGAACTAGACTCTTATATACAGCATGCATTTATCAGCTGGAGATCCCCAAGAATGAATGGAGATGAAAACCTACCCCACCTCAATTTTAACCACATAGTTGCATCAACGCAGACCTTAGGGTGGGTAAGTATCCAAGTGCCTGCCCTCCTCCCCAGCTACACAGCTAGCAATACCCTAGTTAGCTAGGTTAAAAGGTAGCTCAGGTTCATACATAGATGTCGCAGTCACAGCAGAAACTTTAACCATTGCCAGACCCTAAGTTTCAGTTAAAATTCAGCTCTTGTCCCCAAAACTACTTTCGGATTTGTCAATTTGTGGCACAGAACTGAGCACCTGCACAGCGCTGTGATTAAGGTTAATCTTAGGCCAACCATTTCTGGATGGAGACAATCCCAAAACATAGGCGTTGCAGACCCCGCTCCTCGAGACAGTTCAGAATTGGATTAACTCAGGTGTCCTAAAATTTCAAGGCAGGCCAAGTCAGAGCACGTGTGGATCCCCAGCTTGAAATAAGTAGCCACCATGAAGGTATGCGCCGTAAGTAAAACAACATGTACTTGTGTACTTGCCACGGGCAACAATTTCAGCGATGCAGAAGTAGCTGGTTCCTGCAATTATCCTAGCAGCAGTAGGTAAGAACAGCTGCCAAATCTGAAATCTTCCAAGCCTCTGTATTAGAAATCTTCCCAGATATGAGGATATCCACAAAAGCTGCTATTTCAACAGTCAAGGAAACAAAATGAAGTGGGGGCTACTCGGGCCTCTGTCATTCAGGAGGTCAATGCAAGCAAAGAGACCCTGCTTTCTCTTACTCCAAAAGAGCCCACAAATACAAAAGCACCTTTATTTGTCAAAATCACAGAGTGCAGGAGACACAGCCTCATCCAAGAAAGCTTGCACAGGGACCTCGTCACAATCTCTACTGTCTCCCAAATAAAGCCTGAACGTTCTGTGCGTGACTTCGAGGCTGCTTGGGCAACGAACCACTCTGTAAACACCCAGGCAGGGACGTTCATGAAAAAGAGGATGGATCCAGCTAGAGACCAGCCAACACCAGAGCAGGCTCTATCCCTCCATCTACCACTGCGATGTCTGAACAACCCAGCTCCAGCCTTCACTGGTGTGGAGAAGTTTTAAGTTCTCATTTCAGCATTATCCTTATCAGCTAAACACAAGTAGCCTTAGGAAGACGCCCTTGGGAAGTCCATATGAGCAGGGCAAGTGTGTGGTCTTTGTATGTAGCAAACTTCAAAGGATTCCTCTTTCATGACCTCCTCCAATCTCCCGTAAAATTGGACCCATTTTAGCATCCATAACATCCACTATTAATGAGCTCTACAGAGCTACTAGCCACTGCTGATGGCTACAGCCTCCTTTTGTTCAACAGGAGCTGGAATCTACCAACTTCATTTGATGTCCTCCTAATTCTTGTACTGGAAGAGACAGTGAAGAGTGGAGCTCTGCACCTTCTCTACATGCCAGTCACTTCCCACCCTAGTTGTTCCTTTTTCCAGAGGTAAGAGTCCTAGTTTATTCAACCATTCCTTATATAAAATTAATCCAGACTTTTGACTGTCCCTGTTTGCCCTCCTCTGAACCTTTTCCAGTTCTCCTGTATCTTTTTTAAGATGGTGGAAGGGGAAGAACCAGAACTACACAATATTCAGATTTAGACAACAATCTAGTCACGGCCTCTATTTTCTTCTGTTTGGCTTCCCTTACAATTTCTAGTATTTCATTTGCTTTTTTTAACTGCTACTGAGCCTTGCACTAACATTTTCAGCTCAATCACCCCAGTGATGTTTCGGTTCCCACTGGTTTTCAAAAGCAGCCCTTCTTGCCCTTCAGAAATACAGAGCATCACCTGTGGGCAAAGCACCACATGATTTCCTAGGAAATTTCTGACAAGCTGCAGCACTACCTGCTCCACCAACAGGCTTGAGCACCCTATGAAAAGGACAATGGGAAAGGAAAAGTAAGACAGATAAATTGCCGTGTTTGGAGCACTGGGCAATTTTAGGCAGTTTAAATGCAATAAATCAAAGTTCAGTAGCTTGGGAAAAAATCTGGTGCGTGGGAGAGGGTCATATAAACCTGAGAACCTCAGGAAGGAAAAACTTTTTACCTACAACCCAGACACACTGACAGGTCAGAGGGAAACAAGCATGACCCAGGACAGAATGAAAGCAGAAGGGCAGGAAGCAGGGGACATCCTTCAAAGCCTTGAATGATGAACCTTCTGACTCTCTAAGGCTGGAAGAAAATGAAATAGTACTTCAAAGAAGAACCAATTATGACAGCAATGGGACCTGAGGTTATCTCACAGCATCACTATTGGCATCCCCCCCGGGGTACTGCTTGCACCCCAACTTCTAATCCCCATGATCATCAACTGCTGACATCCTTTTACTTCCCACTTAGTTTTATTTAGCGAGTGCACAAAATGGAGCTGGCAGCAGGATGGTCTTTCCTATCAACAACATACAATTATTGAAATGCCTACACCAGCCAGATTACGATCTTCTGCATGTATTTCAGAAGCTTATAAAATACCAGTGAAAGAAGAAAAAAGTCCAACATATCTATGTGTCATTGGGATATAAACTTTGGAACAGCAACTGCAAAAATGCAAAGACTGTATAATCATGACTGGTATCCCCTGTGGGCCAGGAAAAGCAGCAAAGCTCCTGCCTCCTTGGTAAAGTGCTGCACAACAGGCTGTGTTTCTGGGGGCCTGCAGCCAGAAAGGCAGAGTCACACCCTTCGGAAAACCACTGCTGACTCTGACTTCAGGTTTCCTAGCAAAAGAAGGGACTAAGAAGCACTGTCCTGCCAAGATGCCAGCCTTTGCTTCATGTGATACTCTGGAGATATAAACCCCAAATCATCCCACAGAGATCACCCAGACACGTTGAGTAAGAGCTATCTGTATGAATGAGCAGCAAGCACAGGGGACCATGGAAGCACCCAGCACAACATGACTCAGATCTCGACGGGAGCCTCCAGATGCCACCGTAATACAAATGATAAAGAATAACCCATGAGTAATCCGCCATTGCTGAAAAGAGGATCTCTGACTAGCTCAGGCTGTCTCTGTAATATAGCGCATGCATTCTTTTGCATAAACATCATTACCCCGTGAGAAAACAGACAGGAAGAAATCCTGCTCGCCGTCACTCACCATGGAAATCTACCTTCCAAGGCAAGAGGGGGCTCAGGAAAGAGCAGCAAACCCGAGTAGGAGGCTGGAGGAAAGGATTTAAGAGAGGAGACAGTAATACTTCTTCGCCTTTACAATGTCATATTGATCTGCTGTCCACAGAAATGGCTAAGCCTTCTTGAAGCTGAGGACACGGAGACAAGTGAGGATAAAGAGCCGCATGCCCACGGAGCTTGGGAGATGGCATTCAGGTCCCTAGCCTCACCTCTGGCCCAAGGGCTAGCAAAAACTGCACTTCTAGCATCCTGGACCAGCAAATCTCGGAACTACACAACAGCTCTAACAGGGTACACAGCCCACGTATCCAGCAGGAAGAGTTAAACGCATCCAGCAAGGCTGAGCAGTAGGAAGGAATGCAACAGCCACAGAGATTTGGAAGATGCAACATTAGGCAAGGAAGGTAACTTACCAAGCTACACCAGGATTAAAAAGGGGAATTAAGAGAGGAGATTGACTACCCTGGAAGAATCCTGGAGCAGGGATTGAACTGGGGATGTATGTCCTGAGAAATAATAGAAATCTCCTTGGTTGGAACAATTCAAGCCAGACTGCCCTGGCACTAGTAAATAAACAGTACACAGAGCCACTGCTGCAAAGGTTGATCTTTTGCATCACAGAATCCAGGAGATTAGATACAGCTGGAGTTTTCCCACTTGGTTCCACTCCAACCAGCCATACACACCTTGTTTAATAGTTATCGCAAACCATATTTCAGAGAGGGTGGACAGCAAAAATTTCCTGGAGTTTATCTGGCTGCATCGTTAAGGAGATTGTTACCAGATAATCATAATCTTTTGCTCAGCATTAGGAAAGTACACAATGGATCACCTTCCGTCATCCCAGAGAAACAACCACATCTGGGTTACGGGAAGGGAAATACTCACAGGAATGCTGAAAATAATCTCACCTCAACCTCCCCATCATGATACCACCAAGTGACAACCTCCTTCCAACCACTGGCCATAACTTTAAGATTAACAGCCACATCAGGACCGTGGCATTTGATCAGCTGTGGTCCTGGAGGACTTCTGTTTCCACTGACTTCAGTTTTCACTGTCTTCAAACCAGCCAAAGTCTGCAGGCACAACTGTGACACCAAAATCTGGATTAACAATCCAGGCATGACGTACTGCTTTGGAATAGGTAATTCCAAAGTGCTCGCGTCTAGCGCTTTCTAGTGAACAACAATATGAACTCCTTTTATAAAGGGCTGGACATACCAGATTTTAAAGTACTGTCCTACTCTGAAAGCAACTTTAAAATCATCAGCCTGGGGTTCCAGGTTTACTGTTGCAGGTCAGTAAAGATCTGCCTATTTCAGCTACCTGGTTTTAAAACTGCAGCTGAAGTCTGAGAATCAAGTTGGGTGCTTTCCTTCTTATGCACAACCATCAAAAGCAAAGCAGGTATGCTGCCAGCCATGCCAGTCTTCAATGATATTTCTGTGTTGTGCCTTCAATGCCACCAAAAGGATCACATGGTCTTCAGAAGATGTACTTAACTAAAGGTGACCATTTTTAGCAGGACTAACAGAAAGGTATAAACATTTTCAGTACATGTGGGCAACAGCTCTACTATGTACAGAGGTCTTATTTCTTATATAGCAGAGATGAACTTGTAAGGTTCAAGGACTGACTTCGGAGTCCCCAGACCACCTGGGGAAACTTAATGCAATCATAGCTTCTTCTTTAGCAAGAATGAGCCTAAATCACCCTGACACCAGGTAAGGAAGAGGTCGTCACAGAAGGAAAGCACTAGATGATGGCCAAATTATCAAAGTTCAGTATCCCTAACACGGAGCCAGACACTGAGGGAAGAACAACTGGGGATCTTCAATTAAAATACACTTTACAAAATGTTAAACGGCAGATACGTAACAAAACTGTGTGACATTCATACTTTTGCTGCTATGCCTCCAGACCATTTTACAGGAACCTGTCAGATGCAATCAGACTTGTTTATTCTGCATTTAAATGTAGGACCTGAGGCAGTCCGGTTTCAAAAAGACAGAAAAGGCACATATTGTCCCTGGCAGTTGCTTGGTTTTTACAACAAAGGCAATGCCTTGTTAACTCTCTACTCCAAAATTAGTTCAGTGCTCTGCTACATTACAGTCTTGAGAACATTTCTGCTTGCTGCCTCAGCACAGGTAGAAATTTAATTAAAATGGAAATTAAAGGAAGAAAGAAAGAAAGAAAGTGCCATTAACACACACACACCCCCCCACACACACACCCCAAATCAGGTGATTCATACAGAGCATCTTCAAAATCTCACGTAAGCCACTCATAATGGATTAAGTGGCAGTGTCCCTTCTGGCTCCAGTTTATAAATTCTTATCTGCTTAAGCTTGCTCCAGAAAGATTTCCAGCTGACAGCACGATTCTTAAGAGACAAATCCTCCCTGGCAGTTTACAATTGCATACCAACTACTACAGCATCATGTGTGCCTTCATGTTTCCATTGATAGAGGGTGATGGTTCACCGTTTAGGATTCAGCATCCCCCTCCTTGCAAGTCTAATTTTAAGCACAGCCATTGTCTGGGCTGAGTTTCTGACTGACTTTGTCCATGACAGAGCAGTAAGCATTCGTAACATGTCCTTGCATGGCCATTAAAAAAGCCATGATATAATCACCCTCAGTTCATGCAACTGTTCCAAATCATCCAAGTACGGAGGAAGGGAGCAGAGAGGTGTAACAGAAGAATAATGCAAGTATCGGAAAATCCTTCAGTATAACAACCAGCTGCCCAGCTCATCATTAACCATTTCCACTCGCCCAGACCATGCCAAAGAAGTATCTGAAAGCTCAGTAAAAATGAGGGTGAACAGCAACATCCCTATTTTCTATGCTGGTGGCTGCAAATTCTGCAACACACTGGGGAAGCTGCAACAAGTTTTGATCATCTGAAATGGCTGTGGGAGCACCTTCCCTCATTCTCTGCTTACAGAGAGATGTCTGACATCCTCTACCCCCATCATTCGGTGCCTTTGGCTGTGAAAATGTGCTTAGCGAAGAGGTACCCAGGTAGCGTTGAACACATACGGCGTGTACTGCTGCCCAAGGAAATCCCTTTCAAGAACGACGGGTTATTTTCTGCTACCACCCTCACAGATTACAGCAAAAGGGGGCAAAATAGGGCAGGGACAGAGGAGACCTGGGGCAGTCACTCCTGCTCGCCTTGCAGAAGTCATCCCCATCTGATCTGGTCCCAACGGTGCCCCAGGATTTCAGAAAAGGGATTTCATCCTTATGAGGAAGAGAACAACCAAATAAGCTGGACAAGGAGCCCCTGCCCTCCTCCAAAGAGGACTGGCAGTCCCACGCACACAGACACATTCCTGGAGCACCCAGAAAAGATGCCAAAGCAAAGCTTTCATTCACCGAGAAACACCTGGGGACTGACTCTTTGGTTGTCCAAGCCCTCCGACACGTTGTCCCTTGCTTTCCCGGGGTGCCACTGCCCAGGGAGACCTATGCACCCATCAGCCACCCGTGAGCCACTGCCGGGGAAGAAGCAGCAGGGCTGGGAGCAGGGCAGGGGGGCCCACACCGCCCGAGGGCATGGGGTGCCAGGCATGGAGCCATCCCACCCCGGGGTGCCCATGGAGCCCAGACTGTCCCGAGGTGCCTGGGGTGCTCAGGGAGCCCAACCCGCCCGGAGCGCCCAGGGAGCCCAGCCTGTCCCAAGGTGCCCGGGATGCCTGTCCGGCGTGGGGTGCTCAGGGTGCTATGAGTGCCAGTTTGGGGTCCCTGGGATGTCCAGGGTTTGTCTCCTGCCTGGGTGCCCATCCCACCTCGCGTTGCGGGTGCCCAGAGCACCCATCCCGCTCCGGGCTGCATGGGTGCCCCGGGGTACCGCGGGTGCCCGTCCTGCCGGGGGTGCTCGGGATGCCCGTCCTGCCGGGGGTGCCGGCCGAGCCGTACCTTTGAGGTGGTGGTGGCGGGCGCGGTGCAGGCGGCCCTGGCCGCCGCGGGGCAGCGCGGGGATGCTGGAGAAGCGGCTCCCCATGGCGGCATCCGAGCCGGGCCGGGCCGGGCGGCACCGCGCGAGGTCTCACCCCGGGGGCTGTGGCGGCGGCGGGGCGGGGGGGGCAGCGCTCCGCCGGCGTCTCCCGCGCTCACTCCGACGCCGAGAGCCCCGCTCCTGCCCGCCGCCCGCCGGGCCCCATGCCCGCAGTGCCGTCGCCCTCCGCGGGGCCGCGCCGGCTCCGCTCGGCTCCGCCGCGGCTCGGTACGGCGGGGCGGGGCGGCGGCACCGCGGCCCCCCCGCCGCGCCCCGTCGCCATGGAGACAGTTGTTCCGCCCCGGGGGGGGAGCGGCGCCGCGCGCCGCCCAGATGTGCCACCTCTGGCGCGACAGGTGGGGGCACGCGGGGTCCTCTCCCGCCCCCCCCCCCCCCCCGCTCGGTCCCGGGCTCACGGACTGGGGCCCCGCGGGGAGGGCGGCCGCACCGCCCCGTCCCGGCTCCCCGGGGCCTCGGCAGCAAAGCCGGCCGGCCCCCCCCCAGAGCACGGTGCGGCTCCGGCTTCCCCTCAAATCACAAGGATGCCCAGCGCGGCCCACCCCGAGGGGCAGCCGGAGGGTCAGGGACTTTCATCCCCTTCCCAGCCCAGGAGGAAAGCACGTGGAGCGGCGCGCCTCCACCTCCCTGGGACGATGCTAGGCTGGACCTCCCTCACACCTGCTGGCCCTAAACCCGCTTCCCCAGGGCCAGCCCAGCGCCCTCCCAGTGAGGAAATTTGCGGCTGATCCCAGAATCCAGGCCCCTCCAAGGATCTGCATCATGCATGAACATCCACCCAAGCAGACATGCTGGGCTGGGATGCAACTGTCCTAAAGCAATTAGGATTCTCATGGATGCAAATATGTCAGAGCAGCACTCAGGGGAAGGCAAAGCAGATGGGCAAGCAGTTCCTTCTCCAGCCCTGGGGCAGGTGGACAAGAAGGCAGATAGTCAGAGAGGCGAGTAGGTCCGTTACTGGTCCCCAGTCTACCCAGCAAGGTGGGTGGGAGCCTGCGCCCACCGCTTTACTCGCCCTGGTGGCTCAAAGCAGTGAGGAACTCCAGCCAAGCTCAGGGAAGTGGGGTAGGGTAGAAACGGGGTGAAGGGAAACACTTCACTGGCAGGTCGCCTATGAAGGGTCAGGAGCTTGTACTGGTGAAGTGCTAGCACGGGGCACTGCCTGCACGTGTGGCTTCTGAAAGCTGCTGCAGTATAAACACATCCCACATGAACTGGGACTGTCCTGCGTGGTTGGAGCCCTCTGCGCAGAGATGAGTCTCTGCACAGCTGCGTATTCATGAGCGTCCGTGCTGCAGCCACAAACTCACTCGTACCTGCACAAGCCATGCCCACATGGCGCTCTCTTGCCGTGAGAGAGAAGGTCCTGTGTTAATACCATGCCTGTCCACCACCAGACATGGGGCTCCTCTCCACCTTGCCCACTCTGGAGCCACCCAGGCCAGTGAGTTGCTCCATGAAAGCAGCCAGGACCATAGGGGGTGGTGAGGTTCCCCCTGTCCTCCTCCCAGCAGCACCTCGGCCATACAGGGATTTCTGCTGTGATTAGCACAACCCAGGACCTGGAGGAGTCCAGTTGGCACCACATTAAAATAAATCCACAGCCGATGCTGGTCTGTTGCATATATACATTACCTTTTTCTTTAAAGACACTAGGTTCTGGAGACACACATGTTTGCAAGCTTCATCTGGAGCTTCAGCGAATGCTGAAGACTGAGGGCAGCTTCAGTTCAGCTATGTGAGGGCTGTAAAACGTCTTTTTCCTTCCTTCTGTTGAACAAAAATTTAATGTTCAGCTTCTTTCCAAAAGGTGATTTTGTCCATCTATCCATCCACCTCCACCCTCCCCTCTCCCCCCTTCTAGTAAATGTAAGAAAAGCCCTTCCTGGTCAGGGAACACACATGAACATTTTCACCTTGAAAACAGTTACTGCCACAATTTCCCCTCCCAGAGGGCCAAAAAACCCACTGTTCTCTGAAACTGCTCAAGTACATAACTTTCAGAGGAAAAGGGAAAGCCTTCTGAGGTTAAATAATAAGACTCAATAAGAAACATTTAAAATCTTGACCAAAATCTGATGCTGAAATCAGCATGAGGATTTCTTTTGGTGCATGTGATGCAGGAGGCCAGGCTGAGGAATCATTACTGTTCTGCCCAGCCTTAGATTGCAATATGGCTGAGATGTGCACCATGTTTTTCCATCCTTTCTCATCCTCTCAGAAGCGGAAAGGTACGACCATGCCAGTCCGAGTGCTGCCATGATAGTGTGGGGCTTGCACTCCTGCTCAAACACAAGTGTCTCAATGTTCGGTGCTGCCAGTATATCGGGTCCTGCTCTGGCCCCGTGATAAGTCTCCACCAGCTGCCTCCACAGGCAGGAAGCTCGTGGGCAGAGGTGGGACAGAGATTAAGATTAAGTTAAGACTGAGTCACATCTTTATTTATATCCTTTGTGAACATTGTTATTTCCAGCCAGCTCACTACAGTGAGCCCACGAAGAAACACGGGACTAGAATGGCCCTTAGACTGGCAACTCCAGCTCCTCATCATACAATACCTTCCATCCTGCTCAACCTAATTGTCTGCAACCAACAAAAAAAAAAATCCCTGTTCTTTCTCAATTCCTTTTCTCTAATCTCTCTCTCTGTGCCTGTCCTTGAATTGTAAGAGGTGTTGAGTAAGGACTGTCACTTTTCTGGGAAGCTTCAGGTTTTATGTGGCAGAAAGAGGTGTCAGCGTAAAGAAAATTATAATGGAAAGAGGCATTTTTCCATCGTATAAAAGAGATCTTGAAAAAGGAAAAGTACCAGAGTTTTGGTCTGGAGGCATAGGGGACATCCATATAATAGCACAGGGAACATTTCTGTGCAGTCATCCATTAAATTACAGGCACTTACGTGTGCATCACGCACACTGCTAACCATGCCTTGTGTGATAGCTCACCGCGTGGTAGACCTGCTCCCACAAGGACCAAGTGCTTTCTGCTTCCATCAAATCCACCCTGAGTTTTAGACACCAGGCACCAATTTAACCTTAGTACCGTAGTGTGAATATTAAACTATACCCCATAGGGCTGATAGATTATGTGCTCAACCGGCTCCCTTTTCACCTTGGAGAACCAAGGTAAAGCATACTTACATCAGTGAAGGGAGGAAGCTGTATAGATCTGCCTTAGCAACACGTTCAGCTTCTGTGAGGGATGGGCTTTGCTTTGCCTGACACTGCAGCCTGCAGGTAACACCGTGGGGAGGAATGCAAAACAGCACCAGGGTTTTGCTGTGATCGTATCTTGGTTCACTTTATCAGAGAGTCTTTGAATTTGCTCCTGACACTGGTTGGAGAAGGAGTGAGAAGGAGGGGCTGCTTGCTGTCCTTGCCAGCTTATGTCAGCTCTTCCCGCAGAAAATGTTGAGCAGGGTGAGAAATATGCTCTGTGATCACAGGGGCCCTCGATAGACAAAACAGGATCACACTGATTCTGGGGTTTTGCCCTTTTCCTGTGCTGTAGCAACAAGGAGCATTGAAACAGCTTGCCAAAACTGCAGGGCTTTCATGCCAGTAAGTCAGGACATTCCTTGTGTCATAGTATTTATCAATTGGATTGGCTAATTAGGGACATGCAATTTCTTGGTATCGATCCTGTCAGGTAGTGGGGGTCTGGTGGAGAGAGCATGCTGTATGATAGAGCAGGATGAGTTTGTACTGAATTATAATTCCTCTCCACTTCCTGTATTTGTGCGTGGGCAGCTGACCACCAGTTTGTAATTTGTGCTTAGAAGTCAATGGAGACAACGCAGTCAGTCCATGAACTTCACCTGAAATGAGTACCAGCTCCAGGAAAGGCGCTAACATCACAACTATCATAACGAACAAACACAAGGAGAAAGGCACTGCACAGTCGCAGCTGCTCACGGAACAACGTCTACTGCCTTAAGTCACGACACCACCCATGAATTCCCTACTCGAAAGCCAGGTGCAAGGATGAGCTCCAGCTGTTCAGCTCAGGCATATGTGAAAGAGGAGAGAGAGGGGATATGGAGGAGGATTTGCGAGATGGCTGGAGGGTAGCATCTACATGCAAAAAGAGCTTGCTGGAGAAGCATGGCCGGATAGACTGCTAGATTTGGTGCACAGGGATGCTTTCAGACTATGAAGGGGGCAAGATCAGATGAGCGCATTTGCATCTAAGGACTCTGGGTACTTTGCAAAGATCTCTAACTCTGAAGCGCTATGCAGCAATGAAGCAAATGTAGTTAAAAATTCCCTTTGCAAACCCTGCATTTGTGCCTTCTAGGCACATCATCCCTCAAGGGGTTACACAAGAAACCAGGCAACCACAAACAAGGTATGATTATGAAGAATCACAAGAACAGGAGTACACATGAAGTCTGAGTCACCATTGCCAGAGACTTGGGCAAACACGTCAGAATTTACACCCCGAGAGGATGCTCAGAGTAGGAGGCATGACCCAGGGAATGAGTGTCACAGAATAAAGCACAGAGCAGTTGAGTGGACACTGCACAGGTCCTTTTGGCTTTGAAATTCATGGGGTCCAGCAGCCTGGACCACTCACTGGCACGCATGTGAGTGGGGATGCTAAGAAGTTGGCTTGACCACCTTTTACATACATTGGAAACATTAATCTCAACAATAATCCAAAGGAGTGAATGCTTTCCTCATTCCTCCTGTTTTCCTCCATTTCCAGATGGAGAAACTGAGGCAACAAGCTGATTTGGCATATGTGGCACTTAAAGCAGCAAAGGGGCTGAGGATGGGGATATGCCATACGCCCCTTCCAGAGCAAGGTTTGATCCACTGGGCTCTGCTGATTTCACTCACCCATTAATCTAACTCTTTGCCTTATATAAGAAATCAGCTGTTGCTTGATTTGCTGTGATTAAATTCTTGGCATCAGAACTTCAACAGATGTGGAAGAAAAAGCCACACCTATCCATGAAATGTACAGATCTGCATGCTGCAGGGAGAAAAGATCATTTGGGAGATATTCACTGCACCTGATTGTTGGGCTAATCTCCTAATTTATGTAGTTTTAATTGCCTGAATGCCAGTTGGCCAATGGCATTCTTGATGCGGCATGCATCACCCCACAACGCAATGCCCTGCAGCTGCTACATCAGGAAGGTTTGCCCCCATTGCTGTCACCTCTGAAACCAATGCGGACCTGGATGTAAGACTTGGGACAAAAGCAAAATCAGCATTATGAATTAAAATAGGACAGATGACAAGAGTCTGGTCTCAGTCATAGGTGAACAACTTCTTGCCTGTGGGTTTCGGTGTCTAACAGGACAACAGATTTCCTGGCAGCAGCAGCCAGCACAGTCTGTGAAGATACTTCTAGAAATATTAGCTTAAAGTGAAGAAGGGGAACAGATCTGTAGATGTAAAGCCTCATCAACATTTATAAAACGCTTAGTCTCAGACAGCAGTCAACAAAAAGTCATCATGACAGGTGATCATCCCATTTAGTGTTCCTTCCCTGAGAAAACTAAATCTTAGATCACCTCTTTTGTAAGAAATGTAGATACTTGTTTTCTACGAGTGGGGTAGGAAAGAAGCGTCCATCTTTCATGACACACTGGCTATACGGTGTGCAGACTGGCAAAACATGTTTTGTACAGCCAGTTTGATGCTTCAGATTAATTCTGTTTATTTTCTGACCTTTGCATTAGCAGTTCTCCCATTCATCAGCACAGGATCTGCACGAGAGCAGAAGCTGCTGCCTGACCTTCAAGGCAGAACCACAGCAGCACTCACATGACACTTTGGTGCCTCATGTATACACAGACATCCATCCTGGAGGCTGCTGGAAAAATAATTCTCCTGGATTGATGGTTGTGCAGCCCAGCAGGTTCCTCTTCCTGATGGCATCAAGCTACTAGGCTTGCTTTTCTAAGCTTTTCAGAACCCCAGCTCCATCCTGCAGGACAACAGGGTTGACTCCTGTCTTTAGTTAACCCTGACTGCCAGCGTCCATCAGCCAGTCATTGTGCCCCCTTCTCCTTTTCCATAGAAATTAGCCCATGCTCAGGTACACACTCCATCCGGCCCACTCATACACTCTGAACCTCTGGCCTGTTTCCAACCCTGCACCCCACACTATGCAATTCATACT
Organism: Mycteria americana; assembly: GCF_035582795.1. Taxonomy (NCBI): domain Eukaryota; kingdom Metazoa; phylum Chordata; class Aves; order Ciconiiformes; family Ciconiidae; genus Mycteria; species Mycteria americana. The sequence goes on from NC_134370.1 coordinate 15,094,683, forward strand.
CTTTCTTGCCCCACAAGCTCTGGCAAAGCCTGTCCTAGCCCTGCTTGGCTCTCATCACCATTGGTTGTTCAAAGTCAACTTTTTATTTCACATTTTCCAGAAAGGGAAAACTTTCAGAAGAGGGAGAAAGGCACAGAGAGACTGCATGGACTTTTCTTCGGGTTTCTTATTCCTCCGGTCCTCCTACATTCCTCCCTCTCATGCTCTGTAGCTGCTAGGTTGAGATCTCTTGCCCTGCATCAACCACGTATTAAATTTTCCACCAAGCAGCTTCATGGAGGGCAGCTCTTCCATGCTGCCCTTCCTGTGTACAAGACACTTTCCATAAAAGCAAGCAAAGCCATTTCATTTATCTGCCTTGAAAATTAACAAACTCCTCCGCTGCAGTGCCCTGCAAGCCTTCCCCAGCAGTCAGTGTGGCTGTGCAGAGACCACCGCTGACCACGATACCCAGCATCCCAACAGCATCCCGCTCTGGTGCGACAGGGAGCACAAAATTCCACCCCATGATTCCTGCCACCGCAGGAACAATCTGGGGCTCATCCACAGCAGCATTTTCAGGAAGATGTGCACCCCAACTTGAAAGCACCGTGCAGTAGCAGGGATCTCATACTCAAGAGAACTTAATGCAACAACAGCTGACGTCACAGTTAAAAATGTGCGCATACTATCCCGCTGTAAGTTTGCTAACTCGAACTTCGAAGCCTTGCACCATGTAGTGTCTTCACCTGACAGATGAAGTTTTGTCCTCTCACAGGCTTTCCAGAACCAGATCCAGCTGTAGACATGCCTATATTATCACCTTTTGACCTTCCCTTTCTTTCACTTGGTTGCTGCATTCTCTCTGAAGCTGCTTGTGTGAAATACATACAAATCCAATAACTGCACTCTATGAAGGAGCAAGAAAAAGAGCAAAAGTAAGAGAATCGCTTCCTTTGGATAATCGATTCCTTTGGGAAGTTCCCTTTTAATGAACAAAGTCAGACTGTATGCAACAGAGGTCACAGTAAGGGTCTGACCCCCGTACTGACAAGCAGAAGCTGGAGAGCTTTTATATTTTTTAGCAGCCATTTTGCAAAGTGCTACTTATGTATTCGTTATGAACGCTACTTACATATTTGTTATGAATTATGCTCAAAGTCAATAATATGAAGACAATTATTAACAGGGGAGAATAAATAGGGTGGTTAGAAAATATTAATTTCTCCCACACATACTGGTCACATTTGTTGAGCTCTGGCATGCAAATACCAGTTATACTCTTGCAATACTTAGCTGAGGAGGGTTTAAGTCACTTTTAATTCAAGCCCATTGTGCTCTCCACACTGGGGAACTCAGTGGGGCCTGCTGAGCCCCAAGTGTATGTTAGAGCCACCCCAAGGCTGCTTCCTTCTACAGCAGAAAGCTTCAAGGGGCATATTTGTGCTATATCCCAGAGGCCCAGATCTCACCACTAAGCTGGGGCTTACATGAAAGGCCAGTACTGAGCAGAGGACATTTCCAGGGGAATCAGCTCCTCCCTCTTTAAAGGGTCCTTTGATCTACAAGAGAAATCCACAGGAATTTAGCACAGCTAATAGTCAAGCCTTTAATCTTCCCTTTGGAGTTTCACTGTCTGTCAGCCAGCCTGAACCCCTACTTCCAGCAATACGAGCCAGAGATTCCTCTCTAGCACATTACAGTGAATTTACCAGCTCCATAGATTGACCAGTGTTGCAGGGGTTTTTGCTGCCATTCACTTTACTTTTGGGTAATTTCTCCCTTGAAGCATTTTCTTGGACAATGGACCTTCCCTTCAGTCTCACTTTCACATCTCTGTCAGGATGGTGGATATTTCTACTGAGGTGGCAGGCAGACCATTGTGGCAGAACATAGAGTCTGAGGGATATTTGCCTTCTAAAGATGATCCTACATTCTTTGCAGATCTAAATGGGTTTCTGTTAAAGCAGGGACAAATCAAGACTTTGATGACAGATGCTAGTGCCAACCTCATAGCCTATTTCTGCATCCAAATATTTGCTTTTAGTTAAATTTACTGCCCAAATTAACAGTGGAGGTGCCCAGATTTCTAACTGGGTCATGGCAAGCCAACTTTACATCATGCTGAGAAGTCAGCATCCTCAAGGAATATTGGGAAAAAACAAACTTTTACTAAATGTGGTCAGTTAGAGAAACGGGAAGTGTGTTAAGGGCTGTTAGTCTAACATTCTAAATGTGTTTGACACCCTCAAGACCTAAAATGGTGGTTTAGATTATCAAAGGGAAGGCACCCAACAGCTTTGGTATACTAGTCAGTAGTCAACTGTCAAGGTATTAAGCATGTCTTGACCCTACATGTTGTTTTACCTACAAGGGGAGTTATTTTACGGTGGTATTTCCCAACCGTATTGCATATGAGGACTGCTGATGTTTTAACACCTTTTTGGTCCAGCTCCTTTCCCCTCTCAACACATTCCTCACTGGAAGGGCTGCTGACAGCCCCTGGCCCCACTGCTAGCATGGTGATGGACCGACCTAATCCTATTCCTATCCAGACCCCTCAAACTTTCCCCATCTGGTTCCAGGACAGCAGTGCAGCTTCACAGCCTCCATGGTCTACAAACTCCAAATAAACTTAAAACAATAAGAAAAGTCTGGTTTTTTACTTCCCAGTCTTCTACAGTCTGCAGAGCCCCCAGACAGCAAACAGCCCCCCAACACCACCATGCAGAATGGCAAAAGCAGTACCAAACAGCCAGCCAACCCAGACAGTCCTCCCACATCAGACTCAACCTTAGACTGGTCATGGAAACAGGACACGTCCAGTACTTGTCCTCCTGACAAGCTCCCATCCAAGTTGGCCAACCCCTGTGTAGTTCCTGAAGCTGAACACCACCTTCAGAGGTCCCCAGACAGGCTGACCAGGCTGCTCATTAATTCCCTCCTGGCCCCCGTGAGGAGTCCCAAGCAGATTGCACTGAAGTTGGCTGAATCTCAAAAAGATGACCCAGAAACAGCAGCAATAACCTTCTCTCCCCAGTCTACAGAGCCCTGCTGGTGGCACTGGATGTGCAGCCTGCTGGTAGCATCCGAAGTCACCGTTTCTCTTCCTCGCTCTCTGACTTAAATGGTGGGAGCCAGCCAGAAACTCAGAAATGTCAAGTTTAGTATCATAAAGCCCCATTGATTCTGAAAGATAATTTGTAGCGTATCCATGATGGGAAGCACTTCTCATCAGGAGAATATCAGGGACTGCTGAATTCAGCAAAAGAGGTGCAACTATTTATTTTTCCAAGGGTATAGTCCTATCCCAGCAGTGAGGACTAACCCCACAGGCAAATAGCAGCCTTAATTTTGGCTTGACAGCCAGGAACAGCTAGCATGCATGTCAAAACTGTAATCTTGAAATGCACAACTAAACCAGGGAGGAACAGAGGAGAGCACAAGTCCCTGACAGGGCTTATTTGAATAATCTTGCTGACAGATCTGTTCTTTTCTCAAAATTTCCAGTCTGCACCACAGATCACAATATGAAATCAGATACTGTCACTGGGTTCTGATAAATGTGAACATAAGGACTAAACACTCCCTTCCCGTCTGAATAAATACTCCAATTCGAACTGCACCACTCGTATTGTTCATGCTGTCACTAAAATCCTGCAGGCAGTGTTAGAGCCTAGTAACTGAGCATCACCCATCATTACTCACTTCACGAACAGATATAGATTTTCAGCTCTCATTTACTGACAAACATATTCATGACATTATTATCTCTTCTAAGAGGCTCTGCATGAGTTATACCTACTGGATTCAAAAGGAAATTTTGCTTCTCTGCCTATGAATTAATGATGAGATTTTCAGTGTTTCCAAGACATTTAGAAAACAAATTCCCCTTTAATTTTAAAATTGCAAGTAAAGGAGAAGCTACTACACTACTAGGCTGATTTTTGCAATGTTTAAATGACTGTCTGTTAAAAACTTGCAACTCCTTTCCAGTCTGAATTTGCTGAGTTGCAAGTTCCGTGCCAGTGGAGCTCATTAGGTGTTTTTCTGTTTGATCCAGCAGGCAAAGTAGATACTCATGGATTGTGGTTCCATCATTCAGCCTTCTTTTCCACAAATTGAACAGGTCAAGGCCCTAGTTATGACCTTACTAGTATTTAAGGCCAATGGCCAAGGCAGGGTTTTTGCTTTTATATAATTCTTACAGTTCTTATTTTCACCCCCTCCATCTTTGCAGTAGTCAAAACCCTTTAGGGTGGAATCTAGCCTCATTTTGGGCAGCAATTCAATAGCAAAAGCTGGGTTTGCAATGCTGCTGTCCGCTTCCAGAGCGCACTCCTACCTAAAAGAGGACACAGGCAATGAAACACTGATTATGCCAGATGCAGAAATTGAGAATTTGATAATCTGAAATAACCCAAAATACAATCCCTGCCTGGCACTTATATGGCTTAATCGTTCTGCTCCACTGCTCAGGTCGGAAAGCCGCGGCTGGAAGCCAGCAAACATCCGAGGGAAGTCAGCTCCAGGCACTGCTTGTAACCAGCAGCAGCGAAGCCGGTTTGTGGTTGTTTTCTGGCCACTGTTTGCTGGCTTGGTTCCCCCCAAAATCAACTTCAATCACACAGAGTTGATTTACTCCTAACAAGCAAGGGTGGTTCTTGGCAATGAATGCAAGAAGAGGGCTGGGAGAGTGGAGGTGAACACCAGCAGCGGTGCAGAGGCACCGAGCAGGCTGAGCTGAAGGTGCTGTTTCGTGCTGGGAAATTAGCTGCAAGAAACCCGCTCAGCCATTAACTGCTGAGGGACCCTGGCTGGGACCAAGCAGGGGAGGGATCAGTTCTCCTGACCCTCCTCACTCACCTATGCTGTCACTCCATCATTGTTTGTGACGTGGATCTCCAATATTTTCTGTAGTGCCCCTCGAAGTCACTACAGCATGGTATTTTGCAGAGATGGACTGCCATCAGCTAAAGAAAAGGGAAAATTTAATGAGATTTAAAGACCAGACATGGCTCAAAGGGACACGTTCCTAGTACAGAGAAGGGAGGGGAAGAGGCGGGGGAGACAAGGGGGTCTGCTTATGAAAGGTCTTGATGAAGGGACAGGGACTGATTTACAACAGCCCATGCAATGCTGCATGTGGTACCAAAGTCAAGACACCGAGTTCCCCAAGAGGTTTAATGCAGAACAGTTCAGGGGCATCCAGAGCTCTTGGAAAAGGCCCATGCCCAAAGCACTGTTACTGCAGGTAAAACCTGAAGGAGCAGAGGGGTGGCCATTACAATGCCACAGGATCCTATCACCCCACACAATGTGATTCTAGCTATTTGCTTTGGAAAGGCAGGGGTGATTAGACAGAGATGGGATGTTACCGAAGGCAGAGCGAGATGATTATCCTCTGCAGGACACAAGGCACAGCAGGTAATTACTGCCTGTGGGACCACAAGGATTTAGCTTGGGACAGAGAATATGGACAATTGTAATGTGCCTTAAAAGACCATTTTGGCTGAGTCCATGATTGTTAGTATTAGGTAAAGTTATAAATTGCAGTCCATAATCTTGTCTTCCAAAGGTATTTTGTACTCTGCACTGAGGACCAGGACTAAAAGGGTAGAGTTTGTTTTGTAAAGAACCATCTGTCTCTGACAATGGCATATTTGTGTCCTTAACAGTCGACAAGAGCTTGTTGAGGGGCTGGGATGGTTGGTTGGTTTTACCATACAGTTTCTATAACATTACCTGCTGCTTTGGATGAAGTTTATTGCTTTCTTGGGATTGCCTCTTCTAAAACCATGCATTAATTACTCCTTGTGATTATGTACCTGGGGACAGTGAGCAGGAGCATGCCAGAGACCAGCAATGCAGCAGTAAACCCACAGCAGCCTGCAGCCACCTCTTCCTCCCATCTTCCCTCTGATAATGTGTTAGAGCTCAAGCTCTGAAGCTTTTAAGCTCAGAGACAAGCTCCAAAGACAGAACATGGGAAAGAGAAGAAATAAGAGTTGGACAGAGAAAGGAAAACTGTACCTTCGAGTCTGAACATGTTGAGATTCCTAGGATTTGTTGGTTTCCAATCCTATTATGGCCAAGCATAGACGAAATCTGCCACAGGGACCATTCACAAGTCACTTGTCATCACAGAGAATATCTGCTGCTGGTGAAAGGAAGAGACCCCCTCGAGAAGTTTAAGGCAGGCTGGTATTTTCCTGGGAGAAAGACAGAATTGCCACAATCAGATAATCACATTTGTGTTCGCAGCATTCTGGAGACACCCAGCGCAATGTAAATACAAATATACACAGAGAATATTAATGGTGTGAGAAGTGGGTTATATACACAGACAAAGTCAAGAGCTAGATGACAAGACAACCTTGTGAAACAGGACTCTGATTTTGCTGGAAGATGAACTGCAGCTACCGTGAAGCACCAGTTTTAAATGCTTCAGGGATGTGTGTTTTAGCTAGGTGGCCCTAGCATCAGTAGGTGAATGAAACGGTATTTTTATATCAGAACACGGATTTTACTTAGGATCAGAAGTGACTTACTACTCTGCAGAGGAACTGATGACCAGACAGCAGTGTCTGTGTATACACATACGCTGGGTAACAAGCTCTCACAACTTGCATAGTATTTAAGCTGTTACCTGATCCCCAGATACATGGAGAAGCTCCTTCTTTGCAGCAGATAAGGAGAGGAGCTAGGAGAGAAAATTTTGATATTTGCCTGGATGATTAAGATGTCTTCTTCACAGTTTCTAAACAATCCTGTCATCGCTACTCCTGAACGAACCACCTAAACAGATAGCTGCTCTCCAGCTGAGCTACTCTCAACCAGAGTCCGTAAGACAAGATAGATTTTTATCTGGAAGAAAAAGCTTTTAGAAAAGCAGCAGCAGCTAGGGGTAGAGATATGTCAGAGCCACTCAGCCCTTCCCGTGCGGGCTCCATCCCGAGAGACAGCGGCTGCAGCTGCCGCCCGTGCAGGGCCGCGTCTGCTCGGATGAGGAGCGACTGAGGCTTCATCCCTGTGACTGCGCTGCCGGGGGCCAGGGCAGTTGGCAAAGGGGGCTGTTAAGGGATGTGACTAAAGGCTTCTGATAAGAAAGAGCTGCTGGTTTTTTTCTCTGCAGAGAAATGCCACAATGAGCTGATTTTTCTGTCTGCGACTCACTCTGAGGCAAATTTGGAGTCAGCACTGATGCCTGAAGGAAACCTGAGACAAATCCAAACCTAAACCCCGGCCGGATTAAATACTGCTGTGCGTGATGGTTTATACCTTTGCAAAGCAGACGTCATGCCTTGCTGCATGCACATCCTTCTCTTACAGAGGTAGGGTTTTTTAACCATCACTGTATACGAGAGTAAATAACTACAGAAGGCACTGGAAGAGTCAATCTCCCACCTCACAGCACCAAGGAACGTGGAGACAAGATGAATTTTAACCCCTGTGGAGAGAGATTGGGTTTTCTTGTAACAAGAAAATGTCCGTAGAGTTTTGGTTATGATGTCTTGATGCATACCTCACTTTTCTTGGGAAACTCTACTTCATGGTTTGCAGCACAGAGGAGCAGACCCTTACCAGCACCCAGCCCTGCCAGGGGGATTGCTTCACTCGCAGTTACCAGTCCGACCTCTGCAGTTTAATTGCAGTGCATAAGAAAGAGTTAACATCGCTCTACCACACTTTTAGCCCGGAAAAAGCCTGACGTTTCTTAAAACTTCACAAAGATTTGTAGTTGAGATACGTACATGAGATGAGCCCAAGCGTCCTGAATGACAACCGTGCTTGTGCTTCAACCTCCAGCATTACATCGATGCTGCAGAAGTTCTGACAACTGTATCACTGAGCAACAGCACAGCAGGGCTGGCAGTGCTGCTCTGCCCGGCACCACTTCCAGGGATGCTCAGCACTCCTGAAGAATTTCCCTCTTGCCTCTGAATATGATCGGACAGACCGACGGACGGACAGCCCTTCCAGCACGCGGCAGTGCTGGGAGAAGCGGCTGCGCGCAGGCAGGGCCGCAGGAGCCGCAGCACCGCTCCGTGGTGACGGGTCCCTCTGCACGGTAAGCACAAGGACGCAAGCTTGCTCTTTCGAAATGCACTATTTAAGAGCAGTGCATCGCTTGCGTTGCACCAAGAAAAGGTGTTTCCACACCGTTTAGAGGCTTTGCTCTGCTCCCTTCCCTCCAGCTGCAAACAGCCCCAGCTCCTCTTTTTAAAGCCCCTGCTCTACTGCACCAGAGCGGACAGCAGTGACACTGGGATGCTTCTTCATAACTCTATGCCTGACTTGAAAACACAGTCAGTTTTGCTTAAGACCTCGAGTGAAAAAAAAAATTCTTGGGGAAAAAAATTGTGAAATTTCCTAATAAATTTCTCTTTCTATCTTTACAAACTTGTTCTATTCCTGACACATAAATTAGAGAAATATAGGATCACTCCTTAGAAAAGCTCTGTGACATTAATCAGTTTGTCTCTAGGGAACTCATACATCATTGTTTAGGCATCCCAGAAGTATTAATTCAACCACGATCACAGTCAATGGAGGTAGATTAATGTTATAACAACATATCTGTAGCCACAGGAGTGTTTTAAGAAATCTGTGCTATGGATTACATCTTGAAAATTCAAGAGTCCTTATGTAGTACCCCAAATTGTTACTGCCTCATCACTGGTAAGAATCAACAGAAAGTTGACTTCGTATATGACGTGTTCTTGACTGTCAACGTGGAACAACTTGTAATGAGATACGGAAACATAATCAGGAGGTTATTTTATAAAGCCATATTCCCTATGGTTGTATCAAACAAGATTTTATTATCTTACGGTCGTTTCAACGTAACAGCCAGGAGAAGAGGGACAGTAAACCAACCTGTGCATGGGATTTGAGCACTGGCAGCCAACATCTGCAAGTCGAGTGCTCATGCACCTGCTAACCAAGAGCATCTCTGGACAGTGGCAAAAAATAGGTGGCAGAATCAGCTTTTCACTGTGACTTACCTGAGGGTCTTTAGTGAATTAAAAACACAGTACAGACAGAAATTTTGGCTTAAAAGCCATGAATCCAGCTATCGAAGGACTTGGTCTGCTTCCTGGAGTAGTCACACTGGATGAGAACTGTGTCAGCTCTGAACCCCAACAGCTGCAGAGGCCCAGGGTCACAGCACTGAGATGTGTTTCATCAGCCAACCTCCATTTCCTTTTAAACACCTAAATAGTTTCTATGACATCTCTGCAAACTGAAGACAAACTGATCCCTCAAGAAAAGTTTGTTATCAGTGGTTTTCAGCCTGTAAACTGTGGACTCCCCAGGGCTGGAGCTTAATTTTAAGAGTCTGAGAAAAACAACAAGAAAAGCTAGTTAAATGTCAGCAGCCTTAAATCTGCTATGTGGGGCCTGCACCTCTGTTGGAAGATATGTGAGCATTAGCAAATCAGAGAGAGTCTGAAAAACTCTGAGCCGGGATATTAAGAGATCAGCCCGATTCCCTAATTCTTCACCTTATTCCCTAATTCACTCTCGAGATGAGAAGAGACTTCATCTCAAACAATCTCACTGCAGCATCAGTTCCAAGCCAAGCAGATAAATGGCCTTGCAAAAAGCTCTCTCAGTCAGAAATGGTGTGATTTAGGTCAAGGTTGGGATAATGCAGAGATCAGGAAACAGGGCTTCCACGTAAGCCAAAAAGCTAAGTGCTAATGACCAGGAGAGCAATATATAATGAGCTCTTAAGAAGAACAACACATAACTAAGCCATATATTTCCTTACTGGCAGTCAGCTGCATGTTGGTGCTTTAATGAAGTTACAAGGCAGAACACAGGAGTATCTAATCTCCAGAGAACATTATTAGTGAAGACAAACTACATTTCACAATGTTGCCATTATTTTTGCTAGCATCTCATTAATCATTAAATGGTCATTGCTCATTATTTGCTTAGCCTGGGCAGAGTACTCAGCTGTGCAAAAATAGTCAGATTCAGGTGGTCCCTGCCCCACGGAGCCAACAGTGATTTAATTTGTCTCTGCTGCCAGTGACCATCAGGAGTTTGCATAGTGTTTGGAGGGAGGAAATACTGCCTGTGTCCTTCTTCATGGGCAGTTGAAATGGAAGATGACTTCTGCTGTGATAAATTGGATATGCTGAAAAATTTCCAGGCAGTGAGGGGTAAAATCTTCTGCCAGCTTTGCAGAGCAAGAAGGCAATGATGCTGCTCCATTGCCCTCAAGTACTAGTCGGAGACTGGTCCCCAAACTGTCTGAGAAAAGTAACAGAAAATAAAGCTCAGTTGCAACCTGCTGGCCAAGTATAGACAGGCTCTCAGGGGTGTCTACCTGTGTGCCCAAGGGTTGGCAACAGGCCCACCTGAACTACAGAGGAACAAGATATTGGTCTGCAGGCACTGTTGCTGGTAAAGGTGATTTATGGTGTTAATGGCCTTCACTTAAACACAAGATGACATATTTCCTCTAAGCCTTGAAAAAGCATTAACCCTTGTCCTCTGAATAAACACAGCCAGGTGGAGGGGGTTTTCCAATTCACCAGCTGAGAGGTGCCAAAAACAGAGACCGGACCACAGACCTCCCGTGGTGACCCGGGAGAATGTAGCTGCTCTCACGCCACAGGGACGCAGCGTTTCACCAGTGACTTACTCATCCTCCCAGCAGCCGGTGTGGGGGTCCACGTGGATCCACACTTAACCCCGTAAAGGGAAACTGAGGCAAGGAACACACATTGCTCGGTATCTGCTCCTCGCGGCCATACAGTGCTCATTTTAACCAAACACCACGTGGAGGTGGCATCCCCATGTGGCAATTAATGAGCCAAGAAATTAGGAAGGAAGAGAGATTCAAAGCTAAATTAATTTCATAGCCATCTCCTGCAGTCTGGGAATGTGCTGAGCCAGTTCTGCATCCTGGTTTGTCCCGGGGTAACTCCACGGCAACAGAGGCACAAAAAGGAGTGGGGCGATAACTCAGCCTCCTGTGGTGCTGGTGGGGGGACCCCAACTGCAGCACCCACTCAGAGCGGGACAGTCACCACTGTGCCCTCGAGGCGGGTGTCCGAGTTGCTGTGCCTTTGCAGATCAATTGCACAACCCCCCGTTTTTAACAGGGGAAAAGAAGTCCTTTTTTTTGTGCCCTTACATCATCTCAGGAGCAGCTGACCAACCCATGTAACAGTTTTCTAAAAATATTTTGCCTGAGGCAGGCATTCAGGACAGAAAAAATTCAGTCCGGGTAATTAAATAATTTGTCAAAGTTATAAACAACTGCAAACGGCTCCTAATGAGGTAACCCATCACCTCGCATGCCACGGGCCAGGAGCGCTCCCGCCGGAGCCCTGGGCGCCCTTCCCCGCTGCCGGGACAAGTGCTCGTGGCAATGGCTTGTTTCCAGCAGAGCAAGCTTTGGGACAGGTGAAATGTCTGCTCCTGGACACCGGCTTTCCTGGGGGAAAGAGGGTCCAGTCCCAGCACAGAAAAGGGAGACCAAAGTGTGACAAAGCGGCTCATATCCCCAGCAGCTCACTCATTGCTGGGATTTGGGGGAGGCCAGGGAGCAAGCGGGGTTACTGGCACAGCCACAGTGCTCCTGCCTCCGTCCTTTGGGGACCGACCCAGCAGTGAGCGTGGAGCTGGTGGCACAGACCGAAGGCGCAGCCCCGGACACGCTGGACTTGCGCTGCTGGCTCTCTGCTCCCCACCTAAATACATGTATACGGGCTTGCTCTGGTTACGCACACACCCCGCCGGCATGCGTGCTGCATGCACAGCATCGGTGCTGCTCCAGCATCGCAGGCTCATGCACAAAACTGACCATACCATTCTGCTGAATTTGCCCTATTTTAAATGACCAGCTCAAATTTTGGTGATGAATCATCTTTTTCCCCAGAGCAAGAGGGACTGATGGCTGTGCTGCATCAAAAGGGCTCTCACCTATAGGGTGAGGGTTTCCCACACCTGTACCCACCACCCTGTCCATCATCTGAGGCGAAAAGCCTACAGCTGGTATTTTACCCCTATAAAGAAGCGGGGAAGGGCATCCCCCTCCCTCTCCCCATGTTCTGCAGTGCTGAGGCAAATGCAAAGGGTTGTCCAACGTGGACGTCCAAAAGATGCACTGAGGGACAACAGCTTCCAGCGTGGTTTTGGAGATTTGCTGCCAAGGAGCAGCTGCCTTCCTCTGAGAACAGTGCCCTGTCCAACAGCCCCGGAGAGCTGCAGGCAGCCTCGCAGCAGGCTCAGAAGGGTGACTACACCGCTGGGGACATGGGGCAGGTCCCCTTGCTGGAGGAGAGGAGAGAATAGATTATTTTAGTCCTTGTTTCCTCTTTGTTTCACCCTAAGAACTGAGTAATGAAATGTGCTTGGTATTGAGAATCATTTTGAACATTTGCCCACATCTAGCAATTTACTTACCTCAAGGGTCCTCTCTGTCTCTCCCCAGGAAGCTCCCGATGTCTTTTGCTGCAAATTAAGGAATATTCCCTTTCTTCTATGATTCAACAACTTCATGTCTCAGCTCTGAGTTACTGGTGAGATCCCAGATCACAATGGAGCGCAGTAATTACCCTGAGGCATCCTTTACAGACCTCTAACATCCACGCCAGGCGATTGCATTTGGGAGAAGTAAAATTCCCTCGTAGCTTGTGCTGTCCAGAGAATGCTTCCTACTCTTTTTACATCTTATTTTCCTGAGCTGTGAGGAACTATTTAGCCTTTACTATGTTTTCGCCCAGGAGAGCTGGAAAGGCAAAATGATTTCTCTAAAGTAATTGTTCTACAGGGAGCACACAACACTTTCTGAACCCAAGTCAGCACATAAATGCAAGCCGTTAAATGAGAAACCCAGTGAGCATTAAGGCAGTTGGAAACCGAGACAGGCTGCACCCTGGCTAAAAATCACCTGTGGAGTTCAGCCAGGGGCCCTGATGCCCTATGACAGCAAAATGGAGGGGTCCTGATGTCCTGTAATGGCAAAATGGAAACATTAGCTGATTAGCCGCGGGTTTTTATTGCTGATGGATGAACATTAACAGTCATTTCCACTCGCAGGTAAAGGAGAACACAAATATTATGGTTGGTGCAATTGTATTTCATTAAAGTAATTGTGCGAGTTGCTGTTTAGATCGGAGGAGATGCCATTGTGGCCCTGTGAGTCAGCGTGTGTCGCACGCCCGCTGTATGTGCCTGCGGGCAGCTATGGGTACCCCTCCCCACTGCTCCCCTTCGGCGCGATCCTATGGAGGCAACCAGCCCTGCAACGGGAGCCAGCACGGCTCAGTGCTGGCAGTGAGTGCGCCTTGGTGGAGATGGCTCCTCTCTTTTTTTAATAAAATAGGTAAATGTAACACTCTTTTTTTTTTTCCTTTCCTGAACACATGTGGAAATCTGAGCTGAGAAGAAATCTGAAAATGTTTTCACATGAAAGCTGGGGAGAAGAAAATGATGTTGAACACATCAGAAAAAAAATTAGCTTCCTTCTGTGGTAATGAACTGTATTTATCCATAAAATAAACTTTTGAGAGGAAAAGAGGAATTGCCTCTGGGATATTTACAATGGACAGAAGATGATAATCCAGTCCCATGGGACAAACCAGCCAGCTGCTCTGATTGTGCCATGCCTTCTGACAGGGAGCAAGAAGAAGCCCCAGTGCAAGGGCCTTGGACATGGATGTAGGTATGGTACAAACATCATGGCACATGTACGACGTGCAGCCGAGAGCAGGCTTTGCCCCAAAGGGCCGTTGCAGGCTTTGAAAGCTATGGATTCTCACAGCCTCCTGACTGAAGCGTTCATCCTTTCAGCCCATTTTCATAGGGAAATCTGAGCTTGTGGTGATGTGGCATGGTCGGAGCCAGGCATGTGTTCCCTGCCTCCTCCCTGCCCCGCTCAGGGCTGGGGACCTGCTTCACTGAAAAGAAACGGGGCAGCAGCAGTAGCGCAGATGAGCTCACTTGACTCGCCTGGTTTCTCCCCACCGACGGAATCATTCAACAGCCCTCAATCAGCGGAGAGGGCAGCTCCCAGGCATCCACCGACGGCTCTCTCTTCTGAGTTAGCATCTCCGGGAGGGGAGGGAGGGACTCGGCAATACCAGAGGCTGGTAGTGCCTCCAGCACATAGGACACTCTGACACTCTGGCACATAGGACAGCCCTGAAAATGAAAAATGGGGTGGAAAAAACAGCTACCAGAGGCTGTACCCATCTGCTCACCTAGAAAAGCTACCAGCTGCCCTGGAAGATAAGCACTGGGTGAGTGACAGACCTGTGAAAGCCGTGTGCTGGTGGGGAAGCCCCAGCACAGGGTTTTTCCCCTGCCACAGCAGCTCTCTTCCATCCCCATCCTCCTGCCCCAACCGACCGTGGGCTGAGCTGCGTCCCCCACCCTGTGGCAGCAGAAAGGGGGGCGAAGGGAGACAGGCTGTGCCGGGCAGTCCAGGGATTTCCCAGGAGGAGCACCCCTGGCCAAAAGAACATGATGGACCGTTTCCGGATGATCTTCCAGTACTTCCAGTCCAACTCGGAGTCTGTAATGAACGGGATCTGTGGGCTGTTAGCCCTGGCTAGTGTAAAGATGTATACCTGCTTTGACTTCAGCTGCCCCTGCCTGCCCCGGTACAACATGGCATATGGCTTGGGGATCATGTTCGTACCCCCTGTCGCCCTCTTCCTCTGCGGCCTCATCCTCAACAGACAGTCCCTGGTGATGCTGGAGGAGTGGAGGCGACCGCAGGGGTGCAGAAAGAAGGACCTAGCTGTCATCAGGTGGGTTTTGCACCGGGAGTGGCATCCTTCTTTTCACCTCCTGCTTAGCTGCCTCGCCTCTGTATCTTTCATCCTCCTGGTGGAGGCATTTCCACTTAAATGCGCAGAAAGAGTGGCATTTCCATCACGGTCATTCTTTATCGACAGCCTTGTGGTTTCCCTCCCTTCAGATGAGTTTTTACTGACTTACACTGGTGGAAGAGAGAAGAGGATCACATTCAATCTGTTACATACAAAGTTTTACCCAGTGCACAGGTTGGCACAGAGTGGGGCAAGAAAGGCTGCAGGGGAAAGTGATTTTCCAGGTAGAAACTGAGCTGATGAGAAAAGAAAGAGTGAATGAAGAAGCAAGGGAGAGCTGACAGGATTTGTGCATGGGAGACATAATATACAGCTGAGGCAAGCACATAATGAGAGGACCATGCACTGCATCGAACGCAGGCAGCATGCAGGGCACTGCTGCGCACTGGCACGGATCTCACTGGGAGGCAGCACCAAGAAAGAGATCCCAGAGCAGAAGAGGCATTAGCTGGAGCAATGCTGGGGACAGTCCTGGGAGTCAGCTCCCTGCCTCCGGGAGGGCTGCTTGCCATAGGGCAGCCTGCATCCATCAAAGCTCTGGATGAGGAGAAAGCTCCCAGCATTTACCCACTCACTTCTCTCTCTCCTGCCCCAGGTACATGTGTTCCTCCATCATGCAGCGAGCCATGGTTGCCCCTCTCGTCTGGATCGTAGTCACCCTTCTGGATGGCAAATGCCTGATCTGCGCTTTCAGTGGCTCCGTGGATCCTGAGAAGTTTGTGGGCTTTGCCAACGCCAGCGCGGTGCAGGTGCAGCAGCTGCTGGCCAAGGTGCCCTGCAAGGACGATGAGCTCATGAGGAACAACACGTCCCGTAAGGCAGTGTCCAGGTACCTGCGCTGCTGGTCCCAGGTAGGTCACTGCCAGCAGAGCCCCCCGTGTCGGTGAGGTGCCTGGGGCATTTGTCATCTTCTCCTGCTCTTCCTTGGTTTGTCATAGCTTCACCACGGTCGGGCTGGGAGCAAGACTGCTCTTTGCTTCTTTATGCCCCCAAATGTTGCCACCCCCAGTGATAATCTCCAGAGTCATTCAGGTAGGGAAAAGGAAGGAAATAAAGGATAGTTTAACAGAAATTTGTTTCTAGAAGAACCAGCAACTTCTAAACCCAGATAACAAAAAGCAGGTTGCAAGGAATATGGGTGTCTCCTAAAGCCCTGTCCAGTGTCAGAAGACCTTTCTAACTGCTAAATGTGCAGGTAGAACCCGCTGTTTTAAGGACAGTGCAAGCTGAGACAGACGAAAGCAGCTTGCTCAGGAACGATAGGAGAACATGACACGACGGGGAGTGGAGCCCTGGCTGCCCTCTGCTCTTGGTACAGGAGTGCCAGGTCAGGGATGAGGACCGGTGGGAGGGCATTGAAAACAAGCCCTTCCTTCTTACCAAAGGGAGCTGCACGTAGTCTGGGCTGCTTCATCTCGCTGCCGGGACTCCTGGGCCCTGGAGCCAGTGTAGGTGGCAGATGAAGATCTCACTGGAGATCAGTTAGTGCCAAAGGAGAGCACTGAAGTCCCCTTCCCCTGGGGCGCTCCCATGCTCAAAGCAAATGCCTGGCTGCTCCAGGCTAACTTTGCAAACAGTTATCCTTCTGAACTACTGATGCACAGATAAATGTCCTATATTCATTGGGAGGAGATTACACCGACCCTCTGAGTGCAGTTTGGAGTGCTGGACTTCAGGGACAGGTCAAGGATGGGAGTCCAGATATGCCACATCTCCCCTCCAGCCACACAAATTCCCTCCTCTCAGTGATATAGGCAAACAGCTCATGCTTGTCCTTGTGCCTGTCTTGCTCCTGTTCCGCTGATTATTTCTTATCACCCAGGCACTCGGCTGGAGCATTTTGTTGATCCTTATCATAGCAGCTTTCCTCGCCCACTGGCTCAGACCTTGCTTCAACCAGGCCGCCCTCCTGCAGGCACGTCACTGGAGCAACTATATTGACATCGAGCAAAAGATTTTTGAGGAAACCTGCTGTGAGCACAGCCGGCTCTTTGCTCACAAATGCATCCTCCACTTCTTTGAAAGCATGCGGCAAGAGATCAAACTGCACAGCTTCAGCTTGGGTAGGGAGGGAGAGGGGGCTGAAGGAGAGGAAGATCTTCTCCGGGGCATCACAGATCAGGACCAGGTGAATAAACTTCTGAAAGCGTGGTACTATGAGAAACCTGCCCTAGATGTCAGCCAGGTGACCCAGAGGCGTCCCCTGGGGCGAGAGAGATCCCTTCTGCCCTGGGCAGACAGCCCCGGTACCCGGTCCAAATTCCCCCAGCACACTGATGTGTAAAGGGGGCTTTGTCCTGCAGGCACTGAAGGGGCACTACCATGCCTCTGCACAAAGCAAGGACCAGCGGGTAGATGACAGTGGTGCTCACATCTTCCTCCAAAACCCCAACCCCAAAGTCTCTGCTCCAGGGCGTACCTAGCAAAACCTCCAAAATAAACTAGCTCTGAAGATCCAAAGCTCCCAGACTCAGTCACTGTTAATGACATTTCTCAACCAAGGGTTCTGCATAGCACTTTTGTCATATTAAAGAGTTTGCAGCTCCTTGCAGCTGTGATAAAACCCTCTGGCTTGAGGAAGGATATAGCCAAGGCAGCACATCTGGCTGTGTATGCAAACCGACTGGAGCAGCAGCTTCACAGAGGTGTGAGGAGCTCCTGCCTGCTTCAGTGAAACCTGGTTCAGAGAGTTAGCAGTGCTGACACTGAAATGATTTAATTGGCAACTCTTTTAGTACCACACCAACATGTTTACTCAAAAAGGCAAAACCACCTCCTACATCCTCCCATCTGCTGAGAGCTCTGGCTGCCCCCAGCCCAGCTGCCAAACTGTTCGGTCTCCCTCTAACAACCCATCAATACTTCCATGCATTTTCAAAACAAAATATGGCAACACTGAAATTCATGGAGCAGCAGAAGTGCAATTGAAGATACCTCTGGATGAGTGTCCCTGGATTGGGTTGGATTTGCAGAAGGAAAAGGAGATGGAGGCTTTGCTTAACATATCCAGAGCCACACGACTGTGCTGGGGTTCAGGTGGCTGCTCTAAGCACTGGCATTGGGCCATGGAAAGGACACACTGACTCTGCCTGAGAAGGCTGAACACAGATTTTAAACACTTCCCTGCTAGATTTTAGTCCAAACCGATCTATCCAGAGGGTCATCCTTGCATCACCTAGTTGGGCATTTCCATCCTTAGTTTCAAAACTGAATGTAACCTTATCTCTGAGCCTCTAATGCTAATTACTTTCTTACCTGCCTTTTTCCAGCCCCTGTTGCAGATGGTGCCAACCATGGTGCCAGTTTGACTGATATTTCTGTCCAGCATTGCTGCTTGGATGCGTTAAACTCTTTACTGCAAACTAACCCAGTACAGACACATCTATTCCTCCAGGCTGAGGCTCACACTGATGCCCACTTTGTCCCTGAGAGTGAGGGATGCAAGGTGGAGGGGCTGTGAAGAGGGGGCGTGAAGAAGAAACGTCTCCTTAGCCGTGTATGGATAGATGGGACAAGCAGGGCCTCCAGGAGGAAAGAAGAGGGTGGGAAAGGGGCCAAGAAACCTGCCACCACCTTGTGACTAAATCCAAAATGAAGGGTCGAATTGAAAACACATATTAATTGCCCAAATTAACTTGTCGAGCTGCTGGGAGGTGGCTCACCTCCTCCCCAGGATGTTTGTGTGCATGGCGTCAGGGAGGGAGGAGATGCTTGGCAAAACACAGGGAGGCCAAATAACTCCGTGGCGCACCCATGGGCAGCTGCACCCCTCTGCCAGCCGAGGCCCAGCCAGGAGCTGCGGGGTGCAAAGGGATGGGCTGCAGAGCTTTTCTTATTTGCATGGCAAAATCAGCTCTGCTGAATCCCTGAGCTCCCCTGGACATGCTCAGAGAGGGCACAAAGCCTCCTGTGGCCCGTGCTGGTTGGGAATAACACAGCGGTCTTCCCACCAGGAGCTCTTTAGGTCCAGGGAGCTTCTGAGCTCTCTTTTGAAATCAGCATAGCACTTTGAATTTTGTCTCTGGTTTACTTTTATCAGACATGACATCACAAATCTCAGGCTGAGACTCAGTTTGGACTCACCACTCCATGCTAGTCAAATCGGCTATTTTCCTAACCAGCTCAGAGCAGAGGTCTGCAGCTCCCCTTTGCATGCTGCTTTCCATGTTCTCAGGTTTTAAGTCATCCCAGAGTGGTCACAAAATACAAAATGCAAAACAGGGGAAGAGGAACAGCTTTGTTATCTGTATCGGGAGGGAGAAAACTGGAGGATTTAAGGGCGCTGCCATATACTTTTGCAGGTCTACAAAGACTCACATGCTGCTGGGAGGGTCAGTCAGGTCACGGGGTAGCTCCAGTTGGATGGGGCCATGGGTGTTCATCCCTCCCAGCCTCCCCAAGTCCTGTGCTGTGTTCCCCTTGGAAGCCAGAGAACTCTTCTCCATTGTGGAAAATGGTATCTGGCAACACGTGACAGAACAAGAGGCAACAGGCACAAACCCAAAATGCAGGAAATTCCATTTAAACAGAAGAAAACACTTATTTACTTTGAGGGTGATGGAACAGGCTGCCCAGAGAGATCGTGGCAGCTCCATCCATGGAGATATTCACAACCCTATTAGATGTGTCCCTGAGCATGCTTTGAGCAGGAGGGGTGGACCAGGCAATCTCCAGAGGTCCCTGCCCACCAGCTCTGCTAGGAGTGTGTACCCTCCTGTGGAACTGGGAGCAGAGAGGGTCGTTCACAAACTTTAGCAGCTCTTTGTCTCTCAGGGCTGGTCTGATGCCTGACCTACAGACATGTCTGACATGCTCAGGGATCCTCACCTGCCAAGAGCCCGTGAAACAGCAGGGCTGACTGCACAGACAACTTCCCCAATCTCTTCCCAAACTGTCCTGATGGGAATTGTGACCGTTTTCATGTCCCTCCTCTCTATATCGTACATTGACTGGGACACGCAAAGCCCTCCCCATCTCCCTGGCTTGGTGTCTGTCTTGGTGTCCAGGTGCAGGACCCATGCTGGGAGGGACTTGGGCATGTACCGTCTCTCCCAGGACCTGGTTTCCAAAGCACAAGCAGGTTGGGATTGTGGGAGGAAGCACCAGCTCTGCCTTCTCTTGCAAATCTGTTGGAGTGAACTTTCCATTGGCAAGCTCACGAAAACAAGGCCCTCCCTAACAAGGCAACACTGAAAGAAAGACCCAGGCATTGGCTTCTCCGGGCTCTGTTTTGAATCCCACTGACTTATTGTTGGCTTCAATGAGAACCGCCAGTGCTGTACACCAAGCAGGCTCAGACTCCTCATTCATGTTTAATGAAAGGCAGAGTTTTCCTGGAGATCAAAAAGCTCTCTGCTTTCTACAAGGTTGATTCATGCAGGCTTTGATGTGAACTGCCCTTCAAAAAGCCACTCGCCAGGTGAACAGGGAAGCCTGCCTGAGCTCTTAGCTAGCAATACAATAAGCCTCATCTATATTCATGCAGCCAAATCTCTTCCCGTTTGATGAGATCATGCAATTAACCTCTCCACAGCAGGCAGAGCTAAGACTGCCCAGGTATTACCCACGTGCTTTGTGCTCACCTCTGTGGTGGCATCTCGGGGTGAACTTGGCGTTATCAACTGAGCCCCAGGGCTGGTGTGGGGGGAGACATCAGAAACTGCAGCGCTGACTAATGGTCAAAACACCTGGTTTGGCTTCCTACCTCTGTACCAACACACTGCAAAACCTTGGTGAAAAGTATCTCCCACATGCCACCCACCTATGTACGGCTTGCCTTGGTGACGTGTCTCACGGCCACCAATGCAGCCGTGCTGGTGCCCAGACAGTCGGATGTATCTCGATACTCATGTCAACAACACGGGTGGTGCCTGGACCAGAGGGACTGAACGACTTGCAAGTAGTCAATACTGCAACCATCTGTTTTACAACTACTTGTAGTCCAAATGCTCCCCCATCTTTTGGCCAGCTTGAGGGTGCAACCTAGTGCGTCAAAACTGCTTTGGGAACTGGGAATAAAGATGCAGGAGAGCACCAACAACACAATCCACTTCTTTTAGGTTTGTGCTATAGGAGCTAAGCCTGGCCCAACCGTAGCTATCACATCTCATTAGTGTTTGTCTCAGTTCTGGCAAGCTGGGGAGGAGTCTGTCTGGTCAGCTCTGTGCTGGCAAATGCGCACAGGATCTCTGCACCAGAAAGCCCCCGGCTCTGCAGAGCTGACAGCAATGAGCTGAACTGAGCCGTGCCCTTGTGAAAGGGGAGAGGGATGGAAGAGATGGGAAAGCTTTGTACCCCAGTCTCAACACGTGGGACATATCCACCACAGACCTGAGCTGGCTCTGCCCAGGCTGCTCCTGGTGTGCAAAGCACAGGGAGGGCAATGCAGGTATTCAGGTCTGCTTGGGTCCAGATCGCCTGGTGTTGCTACTGAATTAATAAGCCCAGGTAAAGTGGCATGGCTAAACTGTCAGCAATCCCCTGCTGTACGGACCAGCCAGCCCAGCACCCAGCTAGCTCAGACCTCCCTGCACCATACACTGGTTGCATGGGAAACGTGCCCCTGGACACCTTAGCCTCAGGTCAAGGCATATGGCCAAATCCCAGCCCCAGCCCCCCCTGCTAAATGGATGCACGTCGCCGGTTCAGGTAGTCCTTGCTCTGCCCTTCCCGGCAGGATTCGTGTGATCTTCAGCAGAGCGGCAGCTCCGCTGCACCCTTAGCCCCCGGGGCCGCGGGTACCCGCTGCCCTGATGGCAGGAAGGGTTCTGCACAGTCCATGCCCGCAGGTGGGCTGGTACTGCTGGGAGACACGGTCCCTCGGGGGACAGCGGCTGCCCTTGGGCCAGGGAGGTCACTGGCAGGATTTACACATCCTTCTTGTATTCCCAATTCCTGCACATCCCAAATTTATCAAGGGGCTGGGATTACACCCACAAGAGGCAGCTGCAAGGAAATCGTTCGGCCTCCATCGCTGCCATTCAGAGCAAAGTGCACTGAAGCCCTTCAGAAATGCTCATTGAAAGTGGGTGAAAAGAAGGAATCTCAGGGGAAAACCTGAATCTCAGAGCTCTGCTGGACAGGGAGCATCTCCTGAGAAAGCAGAGGCACCCAGGGCTCGGATGCTTTCAGCAGGACCCGCCTGCGGAGCCGGGTGCGTCCTCTGCGCCCCTGTCCCTGCAGCCCTCTCTCCTTTCTCTGCCTGTTTTTCTCCAGCCCTAAAGCCAGGAAAAGCCCTATGTGCCTCTGGGTGTCACCAGACTATGCCAGCCAGGGTTTGAAGGATATTTTAGCAAGCCCCGAGGGCACAGGGCTATGAAAACCAAGTAGCTACTAGTGTCATCTTGTAAGTCTGGCTGAAACGCGGACATTTGTAGGATGGAGGGGAGCGAATAACAGACTTCAGCAGTACAGATACAACATCCCAGAGCACCAAGAGCTTTACCCTTCCTTCCTCTGCCTTTCCTTTTCTCTTCCCTTCCCTCTGCAGAATAAAACAGAGAAAAGGCATTTCCCAGTGAAGCAGAAGCAGGTACAGACCAGGGGACTGGCAGACCTGTGAGGCACTTGCATTAGATGCTGCTGGGGCGATGTGGACATGGAGGGAGGGGGGAAGCTCTGGTGCCCTGCTTTTCCCTGTGTGCCAGCACTGCAGAGGTGGGGCGTCCCGTCCGGTCCCGGGAGGAGCACCCACCTCCTGCATTTGCAAACGGGTTCTCAGAGGCCGACCAGCCAACTCCCCTTTCTGCCCAGGGCACAGATTGCTCTGGGGAGGACACAGCCATGGTAACACCTGCACCCTCCAGACAAGGGGACCGGTGACCGGGAGACTGCAGAAATGGGGTTGTGGAGAAGAACAAAGCCAGGTTTAGCAAACCAGAAACAACCCAGGTCCCACAGACCCAAAGAAGAGCAGGAGGAAGAAAACTCTGAACTTTTGCAAGCAGCAAAATCAGCAGAAAAAAATGTTTTCATTTTCTGCTTTAAATATTGGGGCTGTAAGAGTGCATAAATGAACCAGTGAACTGCACAGAGACTTGTTGATGCCCGTCTTTGAAGAGGGGGACTGAAAGAATGAAGTAAACTGAGGCCACAGCTGGACCCCAGTGCGGGGAGGAATCACATCAAGGGGAGATGGACAAGTTTCGGATGATCTTCCAGTTCCTCCAGTCCAACCAGGAGTCCTTCATGACTGGCATCTGCGGGATCATGGCCCTCGCCAGTGCCCAGATGTACTCAGCCTTTGATTTCAACTGCCCCTGCCTGCCGCGCTACAACCTGGCCTATGGGCTGGGCATCCTCCTGGTGCCCCCCTTCATCTTGTTCCTGCTGGGCTTTGTGCTGAACAACAACGTCTCCATGCTGGCAGAGGAGTGGAGGCGACCCCAGGGCCAGCGAGGGAAGGATCGGGCCGTCCTGCGCTACATGTTCTGCTCCATGGCGCAGCGGGCCATGATCGCCCCGGTGGTCTGGGTCTCAGTGACGCTGCTGGATGGCAAGTGCATCACCTGCGCCTTCTGCACCTCAGTGCCCGTGGAGACCCTGGGCAACGCCAGCCACCCCGGCCTCTCCCAAGGGGAGATGAAGCGGGTCCTTGCCCGCATCCCCTGCAAGGAGATCTATGATGGACAGGAGCTCATCACCAACGAAGTGGCTGTCAGGTACCTGCGCTGCATCTCGCAGGTAAGAGGCATCATGGCTGTGCCCTTGCTGGTGGTTGAGGGTTAAGCACTGCCAGCCTTAGCTCTTCCCTCGAGGGAATCTCCTTGTCGAAATCAAGCTGCAGGAGGAGAGACTGGTGATTTCGCAGGGGTGCAAGGTGTTCAGGCTCAGCTCCAGAGAGTTACACCTCCAGCGTGGTGCAGAAACTGGAGCTGTAGATCATCCTGATAATTCAGTCCCCCCTCCTGCCTGGGCAGCCTGGGGCTGCAGGGCAGTGATACAAGGCCAAGCCGTATGCACAGATTCATTTAGAGCAAGTTCAGAAGGGGCTGTCATGGCTGTTACTGCCTGGCTGGTGGGCTGTCACCCCCTCCTGTAACCCACCGGTTGCCTGTGGTTGCTCTTGCTGCTTATTATAACGTGTGCAAGCAATGGGCTGATAACCATCTATGCCACTTGCCTCTGTCACTTGCATGGAAACAGCCAGTATGTGTTTATTAGCCATCCCAGGGAACCACAAATGAAGAAGTGCCACTAACTGCTTGTTCTGTGCTTAATTCCTCTCAAGCCCTCTGCTTCTGCCCACCTTGGAGACAGGATAGTCTGACCCACTCTGGTCACTCATGTACTCCTTTTCAAAAGCAGCTCCTCTCCCTGACCTCCTTAGAACAGGCAGGAATCATTATCCCAAATTTAAGAAGACAAAATGGAGGCACAGAGAGTTCTCCAAAGACACAAAGCAGATTTTCCTGTGTAGACCCCAATTCCCAGCTGCCAGGAAGCACTGGGAGCTGCAAAACAAGAGGTGCCACCCAGATACCCCCCTCCCAGGTGCACTTTTAGAGGGCTGCATTTAGAGCGGGGTTCACCCTCGTGAGCTCTGCCTGCACAGCCCGGTGACAGCCTGAGCTGAGACCAGTGGTGAACAAGACAGACCAGTCCTGGCTCTGCCCTCATCCCACCCTTCCTGTCAGACCCCGTTAACAGTGGAACCTGTCGCCGCTGCTCACCCACGATAGATGTTACTGAGCACAGCAGCTCGGGAAAAGGGTTAGACAGCTGCATAAACCCGGGGAGTATCTGGAACGACGTTAGCTGCGAGTCAGAGGACACAGACTATCCTAGACATAGGTGAGGCACGGCCGTATCAGAAGCAGGACCATGGGCTGGGTGCAGGATTCGGTCCGTTGTTATGGTCACTGCCTGCTGATGCCATACACGGTGAGAAGTGGAGAGGTGCCGCCTACATGGGCACATCAAACAGAATTTCAGTGCAGATGCACTGACATGGTACGTAGGGTCTCCTTGTCCGGCATTTGCAATGTAAATGCAGCCAAATGTCAAACAGCTCAAAGTAGAGCCAGGCTGGTTCAAAGCCCAGGGGGCTGCTGCTGGCTGGTGGGAAGTGCTGGGCATGTGCTCTGCCTGCCTGTGACGGGTCTGGTTCCCCCCTCGTCCCTGCAGGCTCTGGGCTGGTGCTTTGTGCTGCTGATGACCACGCTGGCTTTCTTAGTCAGATCCCTCCGGCCCTGCTTCACCCAAGCTGCCTTCCTGAAGAGCAGGTACTGGTCTCACTACATTGACATTGAGCGCAAGCTGTTTGACGAGACATGTGCGGAGCACGCCAGGAGCTTTGCCAAGGTCTGCATCCAGCAGTTCTTCGAGGGCATGAGCACGGACCTGGCGGCCGCTCACTGCCACTCGCCCAGGAAAGCCCCTGCTGATGCAGGGGAAGCCGCTGAGAAGCTCTTGGGCATCACCGACCAGGGCACCATGAACACGGCCCTGAAGAGCTGGCACCGATGCAAGCCCCCGCTGCACCTCCACCCACCTGCCCTCCCCAGTGGCAACGGCTGGGCAGGGGAGGGGCAGCCCCCCCCGCGCCCCCCTGAGCCCCGAAGGGAGACAGCTGCCTACTACAGCCGGGTGTGAGGGGGCACAGGGCTTTGAGGAGGCAGAGCCCCGCTTTTGGGAGAGGGGCTGCAGAGAGGGCAGACAGGTGGGTATCCGAGCTGGGCAGGGGCAAGGGCCAGCACCACAGGGGCTGCAGGGGGACGGGCACCCAAAGGGCTCGGTGGTGCCGGTGCGATCCCATCTGCTCCCACATCCAATCCTACAGCATTGGTAATTCAGGCAAGGAGTTTTGGGCTGAGCAGGGCAGCTATCCGAGGCTGTGATGGACAAGCCCCAGGGATGCTGAAGGGCGCGATGCGTCAGCCAGACGGACGTGCCGTGCGTCCCACACCGCCAAGCACCAGGTTTGTGTTGTGGCAGTTGCCAAGGCAGACGCTACCAGATGTGCAAAACTTCCTTTCTTTTACCACGTGCTCAGCACTGGGTAGCACATGTGGGTTTAAGCAGTATTAAAAATCCCCTGGTGGGGAAACAAGCTGGGGGTGCCCCTCTCTCATGCCAAGCTGCGAAACCCCAAAAGTCTCCCCACTACCCCTCCACACACTGCATCCCCACAGACACACACAGCTTCCAGGCCAAGAAAAGCTTTAAAATAAATTTGACCGAAACAACGAGCTAGTGAAGGGACAATCCACATTCACACGAATTACACATGACGGGACCAGCGTGGTTGGTGTCACAGGTGCTATTCAACAAGGAGCCCACAGAGGTGCTCCTTGAAGGGGTTGTCTAGACAAGGAGAGCAGCTATCACTCAACAGCATGGAGGGTGGGGGCCAGGCCAACCCCCTGCCCCAAATTTGCTGCAGGACAGTTTGTTCTTGCAATTCTACCTGGATTCCTCCCTGACACAAAGACTGACGTTAAAACCTTCCTGGGTGTTTGTTTAAGGAGCCAAATAAATAATTCAGGCTTACTGTTCAAGCTCCACGCTTAGGCACAAGCATTTATAAAAGCCATTTACAAAAGCTGTTGGCGTTTCTTTATTTGAATGCAATGAAAAGGACCGGGGGGGCCCCTGGGCCAAGCCCAGGGTGCTGAGGCCGCGCGAGTTGGGCGTTTTGCCGGAGTGCAGTGGCCAGCAGCGAGCCAGCTCTGGCCCTGAGGAGAAGCCGGGGAGGCACCGCTGACCCTACGCAATACCAGGTGGCTGCCCATTTCCAGAGAAACTGAGGATAACGAGATGCAGGCCCTCAAGGTGACTATGGAAATCGCAGCCCGGAAGAGCGTTCCCCGGTGGCCCTGATTTTATTACCAATATGGAGAAGGAAAACCCCTTTTGAGAGACGAGTTTTACCCTTGCCGTGTCCCTTTTGAAATGCTCATCCCCTTGAAATTTCTGCTGCTGCATTCTTGTTTAAACTAACTTATTACGGCTGGCTGGTAACTGAGGTGACTATCGTTTGCATAAACCTTAATTATCGGTGTGTAACTCCACAGAGGCTGTGGGGAGAGGAGAACAAAGGACCAAAATGATGAGGAAATTCTCCGAGCTGCTGTGACAGAGCCTTAGCAAGCCTGTAGTCAAGGGCAGGCTGAATCTGGCTGACTCCCAGAAGAAAGTGACACAGATTTATCATTAATCTTCACACCCCAAACTTTAATTAAGGCACCTGCCCAGAAATTAGTAGGCACAAAACCTGATTTACAAAGCAAAAGATTAAAAGATAAAGGCGGTTTCCACTCCTATTATTTGCATGAGCGCTGCTAATGGCTCACCGAGAAAGGCTCAGAGCCCCCACAACAGCCAGCAGCATTCAGGGCTGGCGGGCTCCATGGCAGAGCCATTAAGATACTGAAAAACCAGCGTGCATTTGCAAAGAGAAGGTTTTGCACTTTTAATTTAGATTTTTAGGACCAGAGCTCTGCCCCCATGCAGCAGTTTCAGCAGTCGCAGAGTTCCCGCAGAGCAGGCAGGGTGTCCTCTCTTTCCTGCATTTTGGGGACATCTTCCGTCACCTTTGGGAGGAGACTCCTCTCTAGGGAACCCGACCTGGGATTTCAGCCGGGCTGCGGCCCCAGCGCTCAGCCCGGTTACCAGCAGCGCCCCGAGTGCGGAGCGAGCCCAGGGCCCCCGGCCGGGCCGGCAGCTGCCGGGTGCGAGGGGAGCCAGGCACGGAGGTGTGGGAGCGCCAAGAGGTGCACCGCACCCAGACACCTGGGAGCTGCCAAACCCGCCCAGGGACCCCAGATCTGGGGGTAAGACGGAGGACTCGGTCCAAAAACCCTGGCTGAACTGTTGACGCGGGGCTGAGCGTAGCTTTGTTCCGGGCAGAGGGGAACGTGGGTGTTGCTGCAGACGTGCTGAAGGCGTGCTCTGGGGATGGCTGAGTTCAACCCCGCGATGAGGTTGACACAGCGATGAGGAGGCTGGGGAAGGAGGACGGGGGCCTCCGGCCTCTGCAACAGGCTGGGCGGGGGGCTGGAGCTGGACAGACGGCAGAGAGGAGGGAGCAACGCGAGGAGAAAGCGAGGCGTGCTCAGCTGCCTCGCAGGCATTGCTCTGCAGAGGAAGCAGCGAGCGGAAAAGCCGAGCCGGGCAGGAATGCACCACACTCGCCAAATCGCGGGCTGCGCCAGCCTCGCACGCCGTGGCTCCCCCGGCCGCGCTTAGCCCCCCAGCCCCGCAGCAGCCCCCACCACCGCCTCTGCTCCGTCCCAGGCTGCGGGAAGCAGAACCTGGCTGCCCCGCAGAGCCCGTGACAGCGGGTTCCTGCTTCTCCTGAAAACCCAGCCAGGCTGGTGTCTTCCCCGCTGGGTCAGCCGGCTCCCGTGCACAAAAGCAGCAGTTCCTGCCCCTTCGCGTGGGACCGAGGGCTTCTCCCATGCACGACCGCATCCCCTGGGGACCACGGGGGCTGCATCCGACCCCCAGGCTGGGGGGCTCCAGCATTTCCCCTGTGCACCCCAGCAAGGCACCCCATCACTCCCATCCTCCAGGCAAATCCCAGGCCGTCCCAGCCAGCCTTCGCACAGCTGCACCACGGGTCTGAAAAAGGACCATGTCCTTTTTCCAGTGACTCATTCTCAGCCTTCCCTTTCCTTTTTTTTTTTTTTTTTTTTAAAGGCACAATCTCAGCCTTGCACCCAGCAGAAGCCAAGCGCCGGCTCTTTGCCCCACCCAAGCACAGGGCCCCAAGAAAAACCTCCTCCCTCCTCCCAAAAGCCAACAGCCGAGGGCACGTTGCAGACTGAAAAAGGAAGCTGCCAAACACTTAACGCTGTTTTCATCAGCTTTCGCTTCGTCCATCAGCCCAGCCTCAGCCGCATCCCCACTTCTGCACAGCCCAGCACTGCTGGGAACCCCCCACAGCCGAAGCAGAAACCACACGAGGGGCTGAGAAGGCTCCAGAACTGGTTTCAACAACTTTTCAAGTAAGTTACTTCATTTTTTCTTGCTTTCATGCGTGTTTTGGGGAAAGACTTTAACAGAGGCTGCTAAAACTTTGCTGAGGCTGCTAAAACATGATCTGCTGCAAAAAACTTTTCCCCTGCCCTCCTACCCACCCCTCTCTCTCCCAAGCAGTCACCATAACCCCAAGCAGAGGAAGGGTAACATCCCCCCCCCCCCCCAAAATAGGATACTCCCTTTTGCCAGCTCCTCTTATTTTTGCTTTGCCGGTTGCCAGGCACTGTCAGGAAGGTCGCAGGGCCTTGTTTGTCAGGGCTATTTGCTGGTAACTCTAGTAACGGGGTTTTGAACCCCACACACTATAGCAACTTTGCAGGTTTAGCGTCCAGCTGCAAACATGGTGTACCGCGCAGCGCGGCTGCCAGAGCCGGGGGCCTGGTCCCTGTCACATGGCTGCAGTTTTTGGCTGATCCGTCTCCTTTGCTGAGGGAGTTTTGCATATGGAAGACTGGGAAGATGCAGGAAGACATTAAGGGCTGCTTGTGTTTGAACTCAGCGCTATCACAGCATGACTTTAAAGGGATGGCCATGGATTAGAGACAGCAGGGAACTGAGGCCAAATTTCTACCCCCTTTCCCCTCCGCTGCCCCACAGAGCAAGGGGGTAAAACAGGATTTGGTGGGGCAGCAGATGAACTGAAGCACAGGAGTGACTTCAAGCACAGTGCATGAGCAAGCCTTGTACAAGAGACCATAAGGACTAAGGTGCCTTTGTCTCCTCTGCACTAACGTCCCCAAAGCCTTTTCCCCACAGCTGGGGGTGGCCAGGGGAAGCCTTGCTCGGTGCACACGGGCTGGGAGATGCTGGCATCAGGGCAGATTTCGGAGCAGCCCTGCTGTAGGTCAGGGCTCCCCAGGAGCCCTACATGTGTGCCAACGCTGCCAGCACTGCACAAGCTGCCGAAGACGGTTAGTCCGGTGCCCGGGTCCTTCCTGTCTCCAGCAAACCCTGGTGACAGCAGTTGCCCCGAGGCCGCAGGTTTCATCACACGGGAGAGGGTTCCCAGAGCTAGCAAGGTGCTTGGCTCTTCCTGAATCTTCTCAATTAATTAAACGCAGCTTACAAGTGTCATGGGGGAATGGGCGTCACTGCAGAGGGCATGGATATACTCCCTAATTATTTCCCTGTCCTTCAGAAAAATCAGGGCACGTGCTTCCCCCCTGCTTGGTCCTGAGTGCCCGGAGTCCACACAGCCCAGCCCTGTCGGTGGGGTGGGCATCCCAGTATAACCAGTGTTGTACTTGGAGAAGGGGCTGGGGGAAGCCGTACAGGCAAAACGCCCTGAAGTGCATCTCTGGCACGGAGGTGTGCAGGTCGAGGGGCTCAATTTCAGGCCAGCAGTTAGAGGCTGCGCCAGGACTGCAGGCCAGGACAGGGAGTACGGTTATGTCAACCAGCTGTGGGAGAGGAGATCATTGCCACACCTATCCTAGCAAAAACTCCTACATAATTGCTGACCCAGCTCTATCGGCTTTTGGTGTTTGTATCCTGGATCATCAAGATAAGCTCTGCTTTCCCAGAAAGTAACTTCTCTTGCGGGTAGCAACAGCCCCTGAGCATCCCCTCACCCCTGTCAGCGGAGGCTGCTCCTGCCTGGCCCTCCCACACCACATCTCCCTGCCCCCAAACCTGCTGGGCCATCTTGAGGCACCTCTTGCTGCCTCCCTGACGTACCCTTGGCTGTTACTAAATATTAACTCATCAGGTCTAAAGAGGAAGGTAAAAGCCACACACAGCACCTTCAAGGCAGCGTGGCACCAGCACGCACATGCCATGTGTGCCTGGGCTAGCGTGAGTCAGTGGCAGGGCTGGGGACGCATCCCAGATGCTGGTGCTCCAGTCCAGTTTCCCCAGTAACACAGCGTCCTCCTTCGTTGTAGGCTTGGGAGATCATTGAGTGTCTGGCAGCAACGCTGACAGTAATCACCTCTGTGGGACGTGACTAAACCCAAAGAGAAGGAAGACGACAACGTGCAAATGACAGGGGCAGAAACAGCTGTCCCATTGGTAATCTTTGCTGCAGAGACGCTTTTGGAGAGCTTAGTGGGAAACTGAAATGATGGAGGTTTCACACATTGCTTAGGGTGAATCCCTCTTCGGCTCCTTTTGAAGTATCCCTGGTATCGGCAACCAGCTCCAGAGGCTGGGACGCCAGGCAGGAGGAAGGAACCGCAGTGAAGGTGGTGTGCTCCTGGAGCAGCCCCTTGCACTCCAGCCAGCCCAAGGCCATTTCACCCCGCATCGGCCTGTCCCTCAGTGCTGGGAGGTGGGTCAGCACGGTCCCCTGCTGCAGTACACACCACCTCTCGCCCCCAGGACGAGATGGCCGCCCTCGTCGCCGAGAACTTCCGCTTCCTCTCCTTGTTCTTTAAGAGCAAAGACGTGATGATCTTCAACGGTTTGGTAGCCCTGGGCACGGTGGGCAGCGAGGAGCTCTTCTCAGTTGTCGCCTTCAACTGCCCCTGCTCCCCTGCCCGCAACTACATCTACGGGCTGGCTGCCATTGGTGTCCCGGCCCTGGCTCTCTTCCTCATTGGCGTCATCTGGAACAACCACACCTGGAACCTGGTGGCTGAGTGCCACAAGCGTGGCATCAAGAACTTCTCTGCCGCCGCCACCTTCCTCCTCTTCGGCTCCATCATGGGCCGAGCAGCTGTGGCACCCGTCACCTGGTCAGTCATCTCCCTGCTGCGCGGGGAGGCTTACATCTGCGCCCTCAGCGAGTTTGTCAGGCCGTCCTCCCTGGACAAGTTCCCAGCTGAGTACAGAGCCGAGGTGCTGGCCAGGTTCCCCTGTAAAGACGTGCCAGCGAACCTCACCAAGTTCAGGGACGAGGTGACGCGGAGGCTGAGATACGAGTCCCAGGTAGGCACGTTGGGGAGAAAGCCACACATAGTGGGTAAGACCACCTTGTCCTGTCCTAACGCAGCCTCTCTCTTCTCTCTCAGCTCTTTGGCTGGCTGCTCATCGGCATCGTTGCGGTCCTGGTTTTCCTCACGAAGTGCCTGAAGCACTGCTGCTCGCCGCTGAGCTACCGGCAGGAGGCTTACTGGGCCCAGTACCGCTCCAACGAGGACAAGCTCTTCCGTCGCACGGCAGAGGTCCACTCAAGGATCCTGGCAGCCAAGAACGTGAAGCACTTCTTTGGCTTCGTGGCGCTGGACAAGGAGGAGAAGGAGCTGGTGCAAGAGTTCCCAGTGGAGGGTGTCCAGCCAAGCCCCCAGTGGAATGCCATCACGGGCGTCTACATCTACCGGGAGAACAAGGGCTTCCCCCTCTACAGCCGGCTCCACAAATGGGCCAAAGGGGTGGAAGGGAACGGGCCAAGCCCAGAAGGCCACGAAATGCTCTTTTTGGCTTCATAAGACAGATGGTCGCTGGGAGCGGTTCCCCAGACTGCCTGGCAGGGCTATCAGTATCGGTGCACGGCTGAGGGATTCACTGGGAATATTCCTCCCAGCAGGATTACTTCTCTCAGCAGCTAAATAGGAATCAACAGCCTCAAGGGAGAGGGTATAAGCAATACATTGAGAGATAAGCAATACATTGAGCTGGGGAACCCCTCCCTCAGACACAACCGTCTCATTGCTGCTCCTGGAGAAATGAGGGGAGCAAAGAGCAGAGGCACACCTTACCTCCAGGCTGCCAGTGCACCCTGCCATCTAATGCACCAGCAGAAACCTCGGGGAGCGAGAGGTGGGCACAACATTTCTAACCATGACTCCTGCAGTCCCACCCGTCTTCCCCATGGCAGGGTTAGCCCCAGCCATCCCAGCCACCTACTTGTTTTATCAGCATCGGTATCTTCTGCAGTTGTTCAGTGCCTGTTATGCAGGCAGGTCCTGGAGCACTTTACAAGCTTCACAGTGCAGGGAAAAAGAGGGAAGCAGTGGGTAAATTCCTATGGCAAGGGGGATGCAATGGCACCTGGGAAGGAATGGGTCAGTAACACAGCAGCACACTGAACAGCTGAGAGACTAAGGCAAGAGGAATCACCAATATTCCTAGTATTCAGAAAGACACTCTGTAATTACCGGGTTGGAATTTGGGTAGGACATCAAACTCCCTTTGTTCTTAGTGAAGTGCCTGGCAATCTCTAATGAGCTCAAATGGTCGCAACCATGAGTTTATAATCCTGGAAGATGGCATCATCAGCAGAATAGCTTTCGGGTGAGGTGGGGGCTCAGAGGAAGCAGTACCCGCAGTAAGCCACACCGCTGTCTGCAGCTCATTGCATTTCTCATCCAACCATCGGATGAGAGTCCCACTTGTTTGGGTTGCGAGTTGCAGCAAGACGTCAACCAGAATTAGTTTTACATATATGTATATATACACATATATATAGTGTATATACTATATAATTATAGTTAGTTAACTGTATTAATGGAGCATCTTTCTTCTAGGGAAAGGGGACAAGAAACTTGCCAGACAAAAGACCACATTACATACACCCATCTGCTGCACTGGGACTGCAGCCCTGCAGTGACGAGGGACAGCAGGAACTGGAGGGGGGGAGTAGTCCTCTCCCCACCCTTCTACCACTGAACTTTCTTAAACCCTTTCCACTGCCTTAAATGGTCCCTGCAGTAGATGGTCTCTTTTATGGACTGAACTGTATTCTGAGAAAGCAAAGCCAGAGAGGTGTAAAATTTCTGTCCTCACCGTGGTGCTGTGCTGACTATGGCTTCAAGGCTTCAAGGCTCTTCTGGCACTGTGTGGTCCCTTTTCTCTCTCCTGAGGGTCAGCCCTACATACCCAACACTGTTTCAAGAGTTGGCAGGACAATGGAGTTTATTCTTCCTACTTGTACTGCTTCTTTACAGGAACAACTTCCTTTTACACTGTGCCATTTACCAAAATGCCTTAAATTGTTAAAAAAATTACTCAAACCCACAGAACTCAGAGGGGTTTACACACAAGGAGATTTGAAATAAGTTATTAAATAAGAGTTATTTTTCATTGCTTTCTGAGTTTTTTTCATGGGGACACAAAAGGCATATTTTAACATTCTCTTTGAACCCAAGGACTGGGAACTTATTTTTTCTTTCTATTAAACTTTCAGATCCTCTCCTATCCAGATGGCCCCAGGATGTGAAGTTTTAAAGTATAACCACATATTACAAGTTAGTAACACCAATTTTTAGTTATTCTTGCAATGAGTAGCACAGATCTTGTACATCAGGATACACAACTGCAGCAAAGGAAAGAAAACATTTGTAAAAAGGTTTCTAAATACATGTCCCCTTGCAAGAAAGAGCTGGAGGGTATTCCTCACATAGAGAGGCAGGAACACCGCTTAATGGGCAAGGCATCCCAGGATTCCTGTTCAGCTTCTTTACAGATTTGCCTTGCATTTGTGGGAAGGCTTGGCTCCCAGCCTCACCATCAGCTAATCTGCAGGAACGATCAGATGCAAGTTAAATGAAATTGCATTAACTTGAGATGAAAGAGAGTTCATTTACATTTCTCACTGGCCCTCGGGTGTGAACATGCAGACACGCATGCACCCCTCCGCACCCAGGTCAGCAGATGCAAGGTAACTTGCTGAAACAAAGCAGCATAAGCATATGCCTGTTCCTCTTACTTCCTTTACTTCCCTTGCCTCCCTCCTTGATAGTCCTAGTTATTCCTTTGAACCACCTCCACTCCAGTTCCTTCTCCTCCGCTTCCTTCCTTTGAAGGAAAGGGGCAAGACACGTAATGCCTGGGAATGGATTTGTTTATCCTAAGAATAAATCATGAACACAAACCAGCTCTTGCTCTGTTTAGTTCCCTTCTCTTCTCCATTAATGCCAGCCACTTTGCATGTGCTGGGATGGGCTAGGAGCTTGTCCAGCTTGTCCGTTTTCCCTCCCTCTTGTTGGAGAGGCAAGTTTGAGTGGACAGCTGACAGCAAGGAGTGGAGCAAGCCACTGCACTCACAATACTTGTTTGCCATTGTAGGGATTTTTTCCTCCCCTCCTCTGCAGTCCTGAGCATGGCCCCAGATGAGACAGCCCTCAGCTTCTGGTCCTTGTAGCCCATCAGCACCCTCACAAATATCCCTGCTGACCCCATTGCTCATCCTTCCCCACTGGCAATGCTGATGTAAGGGACGTTAACCCACCTGGCGTGTTACACCAGCACAAGCAAGTGGGCTAGGCTTCTCACTGAAACACCAAGAGGGAAGTCGAGCAGCCTGTCTTCCTGGCATGTTGGATCACGCAGGCTGTGAGCTCACGCTCTCTGCTTTTCCTATAGAGGCTGAAAACAACCCCATTGCAGAGCAGCCTACGGGTTGCCAGTTAGGGCACACTTCCCAGCAGCAAGATGAGTTCAAACCAGGCTCCTCCAGTATGGAGAATTACACACAGGTCTTTCATTTTCCCTGCTGACTACTGTAGAGACTATAATAGCCCCAAGTAGTCAAGACGAAACAATACCTCAAAGGGATCTTGGTTTCTATTGCAACGCTTATTTACGTATTCTATTATGTAACTGATTAATCCTCAAAAAAAGCTACCATCATTGCAGCTGTGTTCTTAAAAAAAGCAGCAGCTGCTACTGGATGTTGCAAGCAGCCTCCTTCTCTAGGAGAGTATTAAGCAAAATCTGAGTACAGTACCCTGCTCTCCCTGGGGGCAAGAAGTGAAATGACTTGTTTCTGGATCACAACGGACTTGGGAATGAATTAAATGCTGAATCATTCAGCCTTATCATTCACTGGGCATTCACAGAGGTAGAAGAGCTGGGTCCTGCAGAGCTCTGGTTTTGAGTTCAGAACACCTACAATGAGTAAGACGCTTCAAGTTTGATATTTCAAAGCTGGGCACCCACTAGTGTCTACACTGGATAATCACACCTGTTTGCATAGGTGCTTTTCCCCTTGCCTTTAGTTCTTCATCTGTAAAACACATATATGATCATATCCACATCTTACTGGAGAGTTACAAGAATACAGATCATAAGGCACCAACACTAGTGACAGAGCCTACTTAAGTACCCAAGATACTTGGCTTTTTTCAAGCAGAAAGTTAGACTGGGATGACTTTTTTTCAGCACAGAAAAACAGTTTTTTCTTTGACTTCATTGATTTCTCTTAAGAGACAACCACTATTGAAAATCGCCAATTATTTCTGTCATCAATCACTGGCAATTGTTATGAGAGATGGCTGTGATCATGGGATCCATCATAACTGAATGCTGTGGGCTTTAAAGGCATGTGCCCTTTCAGCTGAAGAGGCCAAGAACATCCTGGGCTGCATTAGGAGGAGCATTACCAGCAGGCTGAAGGAGGTCATCCTTCCTCTCTACTCTGCAGTGGTGAGACACAGAACCACAGAATCGTATAGGTTGGAAAAGACCTTTAAGATCATCGAGTCCAACCATAAACCTAACACTGCCAAAAACCACCACTACACCATGTCTCTAAGCACCTCATCCAAACGTCCTTTAAATACCTCCAGGGATGGCAACTCAACCACTTCTCTGGGCAGCCTGTTCCAATGCTTGATAACCCTTTCAGTGAAGAAAAATTTCCTAATATCCAGTCTAAACCTCCCCTGGCGCAACTTGAGGCCATTTCCTCTTGTCCTATGGCTTGTTACTTGGGAGAAGAGACCAACCCCCACCTCTCTACAACCTCCTTTCAGGTAGTTGTAGAGAGCAATAAGGTCTCCCCTCAGCCTCCTTTTCTCCAGGCTAAACAATCCCAGCTCCCTCAGCCGCTCCTCATAAGACTTCTGCTCCAGACCCTTCACCAGCTTCGTTGCCCTTCTCTGCACATGCTCCAGCACCTCAATGTCCCTCTTGTAGTGGGGGGCCCAAAACTGAACACAGTATTCGAGGTGCGGCCTCACCAGTGCCGAGTACAGGGGCACGATCACTTCCCTGGTCCTGTTGGCCACGCTATTTTTGATACAAGCCAGGATGCCATTGGCTTTCTTGGCCACCTGGGCACACTGCTGGCTCATATTCAGGCGGCTGTCAACCAACACTCCCAGGTCCTTCTCTGCCTGGCAGCTTTCCAGCCACTCTTCCCCAAGCCTATAGCGTTGCATGGGGTTGCTGTGGCCCAAGTGCAGGACCTTGCACTTGGCCTTGTTAAACCTCATACAATTGACCTCGGCCCATCGATCCAGCCTGTCCAGGTCCCTCTGCAGAGCCTGCCTACCCTCCAGCAGATCAACACTCCCACACAACTTGGTGTCATCTGCAAACTTGCTGAGAGTGCACTCAATCCCTTCGTCACACATCTGGGGTGATGCGTCCAGTACTGGGTTCCCCAGCACAGGACAGATACAGGCCTACTGGAGTGAGTCCAGCAGAGGACAGGAAAATTATCATGGGATTGGACCATCCATCGTACAAGGAGAGGCTGAGAGCGCTGGGGCTGCTCAGCCTAAGGAGAAGGCTCAAGGTGGATCTTATCTACATAGATAAATACCTGACAGAAGGGTGTAAAAAAGGTGGAACCAGACTCTTCTTAGTGGTGCTCAGTGACAGGACAAGAGGAAATGGGCACAAAGTGAAATACAAAAAATTCCATTTAAACATAAGAAACACAGTAAACACTTTTTTACTGTGAGCATGGTCAAACACTGGAACAGGTTGCCCAGAAAGGTTGTAGAGTCTCCATCCTTGGAGAAATCAAAACCAAACTGGACATGGTCCTGAGCAACCTAGTCTAGCTGACCCCTGCTTTGAGCAGGGGTTTAAATCAGATGATCTCCAGAGGTCCCTTCCACCTCAACTATGCCACAATTCTGCGTTGCTCTACCAATTGTGAGGAGTACAAAGGCACTTCACATAAATCTTTCAAAGTGTTAATTCAGCTGAAAGGCAAGAGTCTTCTCTGACATCTTGACAAAGAGAGAAATCAATTTATAAGACATCACTGTATTAAAAATAGTGGATCATAACTGCACCATTTCCCCAGGAAAGCAGAACAGGTATGGCTGATGTTTATATTGGTTATAAACCAGTCTATATTTAAAAACATGTCTTCAAAGTCATCAACAGACTAGGATTATTTGTAACATCTGGACAAAGCTGCAAACATTTATCAAAATCTTTTCCTTAGATTGTTTGTTCTTTCCAGTTTGGTTTGGTCATAGACTAATACTCTCCAGAAACTCATTGTCCATGGACATTCACAGTGGAACTCCATCGTGAATCGTGGGAACCTCTCAGTTCCCACACTGCATGGAGAGCCGAGTCTCTCTGCTTTTACTTGTGCCATACTTAGGTGTCAGCAAGGGAACTCTTGGTCTCCACATACTCAAGTGCTGCTCTTTTAACAGCCAGGACACTTTCTGTTGTACCAAATTTCTTCTCATAATCCAGATAGCGTTTAAAGAAGAATTTCATCTTCTTTGGTGCCAAGCTCAGGTGTATGACCCTCTCAAAGATGTCCCTGAAAGAAACCAAAGAGACTCAGGTCGCTGTGTTGGTGAAAGCACTCAACACAAGCCCTGTATCCTGCCTTTGAACAAAGAGCAGAAAGTCAGGGGAGACATTCAACGTGCTGCGAAGTGCTGGTGCTTGAAGAAAGAGATTCCTGACAACTAGCCAAAACCTCGAAGCAGAAGCCTTCTATTTGCTTGCAGAACTCTAAGGGTGCTGGTCAACTTAAGCTAAGATCCAGCCACTGTATTTGACCCTGCGTTCATTAAGTGGATGTGGCTGGATCCATAGTGTGGGAAGCTGGGCTACCTTTTGTCAACTCTCAGAAAAGAAAATGAAAAAAAAAAAAAAAAAGTTTCTCCATT
The DNA here is from genome assembly GCF_035582795.1 of Mycteria americana. Lineage (NCBI taxonomy): Eukaryota > Metazoa > Chordata > Aves > Ciconiiformes > Ciconiidae > Mycteria > Mycteria americana. The sequence goes on from NC_134370.1 coordinate 15,133,258, forward strand.
TTTATGTTACAAGATACACAAGGGCTTGATCTCACCCTTCAGATATAACAAGGCAATCTCTCCAGAGGAACAGATGAACCTCCATGCAAGTGCTCTAGTTTCTGTCATGCAGGTCACTACTTACAAATCAGTCCCTCTCTGCCCTACGAACCTCCTTGGAGTCTCCCCAGTCCTGGCAAGGATAAGCCCTTCCACACACCCCAGTTTTCTTTCTCTAGGTGTTAAAAATTCTGTTTTGCTCTGCTCTGGGAGGCCCTATACAATCTCATGCTGCAAGGTACCTCTGCTCTTTTCAAATGTTGCTCCAAGCACTGTACTCTGCCCCTTCCCAGCCTGCTGTAGCACAACTCACCGTACTTCCTTCTGGCTGCCATGTTTGATCATGATATCCATGTAGATGGACCAGATGTCTGTCCGCTTGGGATAGCTGTTGAGGGTGCTCTCAAAGAGGGCCTTGGCATGTTCTGGGTCCCCAAAACGGAACTCCAGCTGTGCAAATCTTGAAATTACATCCACATCTGGAACAAGTAATGACATGTTAGGGTATCCCAGCAGCCCTCTTCCCTATGAAAAAACACGAGTGATAATTACACAGAACAGAGGCAGGCACAGAGCCAGCACCATCTCTACCCAGAGACAAAAGGCTCTGTTGCAGAGTGGTTCTGGACCAAGGTGGGATCAGATTGGGAGAGAGGAGGGTCACAGTTCACTTCCCATTTCAGCTCTCTCTAGACAGAAGTTTATTCTTACATTCAAAATGCATCTTGCAGCATCTATGGGCAGCCCCACAAACCTGGGACTAGACCAACTGAACTTTTCTAGAGGGCTGTAAGACTCAAAGTCTTCTTTGCTTTGGGTGCTTTGCTTTTGCCCATCACGGCAAGTTTTATTACAGGAGGGTTTAGCATTGATATCCAGGCTGAAATCTCCCCTCCCCTTACAGTCAAGGGCAGCATGTTTAGCACCAAGTGTTTGCACTTTTCACTTACTTCAAACGTTGTCACAGACAGAGCTATCGGAGAGCAGCCCATCTACTGGAAACCTGTCAACACATGGTCCACATTATGAATAGGGAAGAGAGTGCTTACGTTCTTTGGTGGGCAAAGCCTTGAGAGCACGCTCCAAAAGCCTGTGTGTAGCCTCAGTCTGGCCTTGCTTCAGGAGGAAAGAGGCGTATTTCAGCCACACAGATTTCTCCTGACGGAAACGCTTCAACATTGTGTGGTACAATTCTTCTGCTTGCTGGAAGGGCAGATTTAGGTTAGATCACATAGATTCATAATAAAGCCTTGTAGCTCTAAAACTTTTACTTTTGGCCCAGGTATCTCCAAACACTTACGAGAGAGAAGCAAGTATCAATAGTTCCTTGTCCACTGTCAATCATAACTATTAATCCCAGTTAGGAACAAGATAGGCCTAATGTCTGACAGCTGGAAGATTATACAGCCAGCATTGGTAGTTTACTGGCATGACTGAACAGAATACGTGTTTGGGAGCTTCTGGCAGTGTCTTACCTTGTACTTCTCAGAATTGGCATAGATGTCACACAGATGCTGGAAGACTTTCAAAGGTTCATTGTATTGAACAGCTCTCTCAAAGACCTTCATCAGTGTCTCCTCAGTACCATACATGTTCTCCAAGTTCAGCAGAGCTACCCAGACATTCAGCTTCTCCTGTTCTTCCCTTAAAGCAGATGTGAACAAGAATATTTAGCCTTTTACCAGCCGTCATCAGCTTTTTGCAAACCACCCTACAAAGACTCACTGGCTTGTAGCCTGTCTCCAGGACAAAGGAAGGTGGCATACTGCTCATTGAAACACCACTTTTGGAATAGACCATAGCAGTTGTTTCACACTACAACTTTTGATCACTGTTGTTTGTAATTAAAAACCACAGGGATGATTCAAGAAAGCACAATATACTTAATCATGCTGTAGAGATGATTTAATACAAAAGGGTGCAGCCCTATGGAAAGAGCAACAAGTTTCACAGTTTGTTTCATGTTTTAAGGACATCACTGACAGCATTGTGCTCTTCCAAACCCTTCTGACTCAGAGGCTCTGAGGCTCAGAGGCATGTCTGTGTGCTCAGTGATACCTTGAGGAGTTACTGTGCTCATGAGCTGCGGCAAGTCAGCTACAGGCCAAGTGTGGGTGACTCAGGCGAGACCTTCAAAGAGCCAGCTGACAATTGCCACCATTTAATCCTTTTGAGCTTGCAAACAGGCCCTGCCACTGCACACACACATGCACACACAGTGATGACGCAACCAATACTCTTCTCCCATCACCACTACCCAGCCATGATTTATTCTTAAGGGCAAAGAAAGGCAGAGCCCCATTATTACCTGAAGCAGATTGTTTTAAGCGCTCTCTCTGCCACAGCTCTGGCCTTCTCAATCTCAGTAGCCTGGAGGTGGAAAGCCATGTACTGTAGCCAGAGGATGGAGCTGTTGGGACTGCTCAGCACCAGGCGGTCAAAGTCATCTGCTGACTGGGGCTGTCGACTGGGGTCCATCAGGGCTGCCTCTAATTTGCAGAGCTCCTTCTCCTTTTTCTGCTTCTCTAGCTCCTTCTCTTTCTTTGTTTGTTTCTTCAGCTGAAAGAGAAAGAAAGGAGAACTGGGGAATAGCAGGCACTTCATGTGGGAATAGGCAGGCCCAGCTAAAGCACAGACAGACCCCAGTATGTCCAAGGCGAGGCAGTTTTTACAGGAAGGGATGGGGCCATTGTTTAAGGAAGGAGGAAAATGGTACACACACTCCACCCCTTCACACACAGACACACACAGTTCACACCTCCAAGAAGAACACGAGTACATGAAATCTCATTTCTTTTAATGAAATACATTGAGGGACCAAATACTTTGCTAGTCTTGCACCCCAACTGCGGGATTCACACTTCACCCCTCCCTCTTATTCTTCCATCTTTACGCTCCGGACCAGTGCTCACCACCACCCTGTACTCTGTAAAAATCCAGGATACATGGGGAGAAATTGTGCAAGGCTGGGGTATGTTGCTGGATCACTAGGGTGACTCAGTTCTAAATTGGGAACTGACAGTGCCATAGGTATCAGGTAGCTATACCTTGGGCAACAAAGCATCAGCCATGCATGGCCTTTACAGAGGTGAGTTTTAAGGGACAGGGGAAATCCTGAAGAGCAAACATGAAACCAATTAATGAGCTTGTTTCTGATTTTGCTGAATTGCTCACACTGGAAAACTATTCTAAAAAATCACAGCATAAAATAAGAATTTTATGGTGTTATTCTAAATAAGAGGACTAGAATTTGGAAAGGTTTTTCATGTCCAGGTTTTCCTGTAAATTTACAACACTCAGGAAAGTAAAAAACAGAGCTGACAGCAAATACAAAAGTTTTACTTTCATGAAAATGTTTGTTTGACCCTAAATAATTATTTTTTTAGCATGTCGACATGAGAAGCCCTATTTTCATGCAGCCATGCTAAAATAGGGCCTTTCCGCCTCTGCTTCAGAGATATCTGCTGCTAAGCCCAGTGCTCAGAGTAGTTAAGGAAGTTCTCTATTCACTGTCAGAGATGTTCCCTTGGGTTAAAAGGCTTTGTTATGAGGCAGACAGACATGCAACTACCGAGACATCACATTACAGCCATCCACCATGTAGTTTCTCCCGTGCAGGCAGAACTAGTACACAGTACCTTTGACTGCAGATCCTCCTCCTCCTCGCTCTCTGAGCTCTCTTCTTTCTGATTCAGCACAGGTATATCCATTGCATTCATGTCTTCATCCCAGGTGAAGCCCACGGATACTTGCAACCTGGGAGCTTCACCCGGTTTCCTTATCTGTTTGGAAGAAGACAGGGAAAGCCCTGGCTTTTAATTTGAAGTGTTTAAGCTGAGATCAGACAACAGCTGTTTGCTTGTGGCTTCTCTCTGGCCAGTACTATTGACTTCTCACACTTGCAAACGGCCCACCAGCAAAACCATTAAACTCTGGTCACCTTTGCTGTAATTTAAACTCAGTCCATCTCAAGCCATCTTCAGATGACACAAAAACCAGTCTGTGTCAGTCCTATCTGCAGCAATGATACTTATTGTCATCCAAGTCAAAACTAATACATCTCAATAGGGCTGGAAAGTAATTTTGGCTCAGGTTCTCCTCCAAATTTCTCACCTTAGATTTCTTTTTAGCTTCCTCTTCCTCCTGGTCATCCTCCTCCTCCTCCCGGTAATATACCTCAATTCCACTGTCATTTTCATCTGCTGAGCAGATCTTCCTCTTTTTCGGCTTAGTCTCCTGCAACAAGGGGAAATGAGTGCATGGTGGAGGGCAACAACTGGGATGAACCTTAAAGGCAATTCTGATCACAAAGGAAAGAGCCTGACAGCAGAGAGAGGGTAGTGCCCTGGCACAGCATCCCCCACCATCCTCTCACATAACAGAGACAACAGAGAATAAATGCATGCTCACCTACATATGGTGCCAAGACCAACAGGATGGGCCACACAGGCAACACAACTGGGCTGCTAATTCAGTTAACTCCTACCCAAATGGAATAGTTTCTGATCTTTGCTAATCTCCAATGCAATTTAATCTTTTTTTCCTACTCTGTGTAATTCCTCAGCCTGATCCCAGTGGATCATCCTAGTCCCTTTAGCATGTCCTGCACAATCACATCCCTACCTGCTCACTTTCAGAGTTTCCTCTTCTCCGTTTTGTCTTCAGCTTAAGCTCTTCCCTCTTTTCCCTGTCATCTGCCTCTCTTTTTTCTTCCTCTGCATCATATCGTGGTAGGCCTAAGGATTCAGGCAAGACGCTTGGCATCCCAGTGTCCTCGGGCAGGAGAGAGAGCTCAATATGTTTTTCTTTTCCATTTACACTGTGGTGCGTTGCCAGCAGTAGAAGGAGAGAAGAGGAAAAAAAAAATCAGAGCATTTACAATGACTGCAAGGATATGAACTTCTTTCAAATCTTCCCGGCTTTTATCCTCCCTCTTTCCATCCTCTCCTCCTCCACCATCTCCTTTCTACTAATTCATGGCCCCTTTTAAAGAACGTTGGACCTACCCAAGCACCTTGGCAGTGAGCAGCTTTCCTTCAGGCAGGTACTTTTCATATAAGGAGTGTTTCTGTACAAAGTAAGGGGAAACATTCTGGAACAGGATTCGGCCCAAAAGAGAAGTGGACAAGCTGAGAAGAGGAGGAAAACCAAAACTAAGTATTCCATAGTGGCAGAAAAGGGGGAAAAAAAAAAAAAAAAAAAGTACAGTGACTATATCTGTGGCACCACCAGTTCTATATAGTGTCACACGAACTTTCCCTACTTCAATTTCACAGGCTCAGGAAAGCAGCAATAACATCTTGATTCCCAGGACAAAATTCATTTTGCGACATCACATTATGCCAGAGACCACCCCCAAACAAGATTCCAGAATCATACGGTCAAAATAAGTTCTCCAAGACCCCTCATTTCCCAGAATAATTTTCTTATGCTACTCACCCAAAGAATACACCTGATGGAGTGATTGATTTGACATAGCCTCTCACTAGCTGGCCTTTTTTAACATCCTTAATACATGTTATTTCAACATCCTCCACTTTGCTGTTGCTCTTTGGGTTTAGCCTAAAAGAAAAGAGAGGTTAGAAGTTAAAGGACTAGTCGTCTGAATAATCCACATTCTGCTCTGGATATCAAAAAAAAGAAATCAGTATTAACAACAGTTAGTACTTTCTGGAAAACCTGCTGGATCAGAGACACCCTTCAGTTTATTCAAATGTAATAATGGACTATCTGCATCTTTGCCAAGCTATACATAGCATTAAGGAACAGACATGCTGCTGTAAACAAAGCCAAACAAAACAGGTCAGTCTGGCTTCCTCTGACACTAAGAAAATGAGGGGAGTAAAATGCTGTCTGAAATTCTGCACAGCATTGGCTTGGGTTTTTTTCCCCCACTTATTTCTAAGATACTTCATTCCACATGGTTTATGCATTTTTGTTCCATAGAGAAGACAAAGCAAGAGGCTCAGTTTTAAGAGACATTTAGGACGAAGTCTGCTATTTAATCAAAATGGTTAAAATGGAGCTGAACATTGAAAAGTAATGTGTTTGTATTGCAAATTCAATGGTGGAACTTCCCCTTTCTTCCCAAATAAACAAACAAAAAAGTTAAGTTGGGTCTAGGAACTGTGATAAACAGAAATTAAATCTGAACCCATTTGATTAGCTCTACATTGTCAGACACCTCCATGTTTGCCGATATACATGAAAATCTTTCTGAAATAGAAACAAGTCTCATCCCTTAAAAAAATGTAGTTCTTGTCCTTTTAACACTTCACACCAATCTGCCCAAACCAACAGGTACTGTATTTCACTATCCTTTTCTTCACTAGTAGGAAATCAACAGACTGGAGGAATGACACATACCGGGATTGCCGGAGAGATAACTGGATTTTGCCATTCTCATTGGAGAGGATGTAACACCTGCATGGCAGAGTAAGGGGAGAAAACAGAGCTTTTTTACCTGTTAAAAAAAGCCACATATAGAAAATAGATATTTTCACTAGCAGAATGAAGCTCTAGAGGAAACAAACCACTTTGTCCCTTGGAGCACTTACTGTCTAACACAAGCCAGCATTACACAACAGTTCATGAAACCAGCTAAAGGGCTTTTTGAAACATATCTACGTGCTTTACCCAGTCTCTATTGCTAGTACAAAAGACTTAAAAGATTGCTACAGCTGAATCACTTGGCCTGTTGCACTCTCCAGCATTCCCAACAAGTCTGTGAAGTAGGAAAATGCAGTTACTTGTGCACTACAAATGTAAAGGCAACTGATTTGCCAAACAGCCCACAGAACCACAGCAGAGCTGGGATAACTGGCTTCCCTCAGTCCCGCCAGCACCTTAACTAAGAGAGTAGCTACTCTCAAAACACAGTCCAAGAAGGCAGCTGAAAAGGGGCTTCTTAATACATGGAAAATAGAAGGCTTTCACCCAAATGCATATAAGGTCATAAATCAGCATTACTTCTTAGCTACAGGCTGAACCTTACAGGTCTGGCATCATCTTATGGCAGCAAAAACCCTGTCACCAAAGGGGGATATTTCTAAGCCTTGCAGCTTGAGGGAACAAGAAAGAGAATTACCGACCTGACAATCTTGCCAACTTTGAAGTCACCCAGAGGATTCTCCATGTAAGTATCATTCAGGTGAAAGACGCTGACTTTGCCAGTCTTCCCACCTGGCAGCGCAATGGTCAAACCAATGTGTGGAGTCACCTTTGTTACCATGCCTACAGTGATGGTACCCTGCTCCAGTGACTGAATTCCTGGAAAAAGTGAAGGAAGGAGAGGGCTTCATAATACTCCAAAAGTATGCAACCAAAGCAACAGGGGTAATGAGTCAGTGAAGCTGATTTTAGTTGTCTAGTCACATATCAAACCCACCAGCTTTTGGTAAGGTGCAGTCTATGTACTCTCTCAGTTCACAGCAACGTTTGCCTTGGTAGCCTAGACAAGGTCCCCTAGTTCTGCAGTTCCAGGATCCAGAATAACTGACAAATGTTGACAAAGGTACCATCTCATGTCCGAGATCAGAAGGGAATATGTTCATAAGGGCTCAGAGAAGGGCTTCAGTCTGAGACAGTAGGAAAGTGATTCTTTAGCCTAAAGGTCTGACCTCTCTTGCCTTGCATGCTGCTACATCTGGGTCAGGGCCCCAGGGGTTAGTTCTGTCCTACAGGGAGGTACAGCTTGGCTCTGGAGTGTAACATCTTCACCTGAGGGGTCAGTGTGGGCCCACCTCTGAGAAAAGGATCATATGTGGTGGGGTCCTGCTGTTAAGACTCCACTATACCTGTGAGTGACAAGCAGAGGTTTCTTTCAGTGACATCTGTTCCAGTCACTGTAGCTGATATTGCCTGGCCATTTTTGAAGCTCTTTTCTGGATGTTTTAAGACCTGAAAGGAAAAAGATATTTCCACTTATTACCAGAAAAGGAGGTTTGCACAACTCTGGTGTTTCTCCTATGAAGCTTTACACTTTCTAAACGCATCTTTGATGTGTACACCTGAATGATAGCTCAGCATTGCTTCAATGGCTCTGCTATCCTGAGCCAAACTAGCTCCAGGCACAGTACTTGCTTGTCCATGAGGAGCAGTGATGCCTAAAGGGCAGAGCACTGGACTGTAAGTTCACATGTATGTCAGAAGTGTCTGCAGTCATTACTTGCAGCCATGTGCACCGAAGAAATTTTGTGTACCTTATCTGTAATGGCCTCTTACCCTGGTGTTCAGAGACAGCAGCAGATGAGGAACTCTTCCTCGAATGTCAGGGGTGACTTCTACCTCCAGCCAATTTTTGAGGATGTTATACTGAGAAGATACCAAATAATCAGAGAAGACAGCATGAGACCTTGGGGGGAAAAAAGCCTTCCCTGGTGGAATCACTAATTTTTAAGGCTAGAAAGGACTACTCCAGCCTTGACTCTTGCACTAAGCAAAAATGGTGATTTGGCTTCTACTCTTACAAGCATAATGCTGCTGTGGTTCACAGGCAAGCGCGCACAGGGGATCAGCAGTGAGCATACTTTGTGGTAGGGGCATACGCAGTTTCTCAAAGGCAATTTTGCTAGAGTGCAGGGTGGGAAGCATCTGCTGGCAACAAGCAGGCATGTCAAAGAGGATGAGTCAGTTTGACTCCCTCAAGTACAGAAAACGTGACTTCGTCTGCTCTCCCCATGAGACACTGCATTTTGCATGCGCCACTCTCACAGTTAATGAAGACCATAGTAGTGTCAGCGTTTAGGTTTGAACTAAGACCCCTGAGGTCACTCCCACTTGCTGCCTTCCCCAGTACACTTCTTAGGAAGACTCTGACCTCACCTTTTTCACAAAACAGGTAACTGTCTGTCCAACGTTGTAGAGTCCAAGTTTCTTGAGGGCACTATCTTCTTTAAGGTTCAGCATTGCTGTGACTTTCCCTTCTATTTCACTGTTTGCAAACAAAGGGAGAGGACATCAGTAAGACAGCTTTGGTCCTAGTGATGAAGATAGCAGTTAGAAACCCAAGAGATTATGGTGAGCCAGTACTACTGTGACAATGCCTCTGTGACATTCATCCCCATCCCCTCCCCAGCTGCATCGTTCTGCAAGGAATTAATTCTTCCCTGGGCTTAAGAGGGAATCCTTCTGACATGAAGGGACATACCAGAATACAGACTGGCAGAACCTGAAGCCAAAAGGGCATTCAAAGGAAATCACATACTAGGAGAGCACTGTGAGGTTTAATACAGCTCCCAGACCCAAGTTAGTGTGAAAGAGGAAGTAAAAGGCCTTGCCACACTGCATACACGTGGAATTCCTTGTTCGTGGTCAGCTCCTTCACAAACAGGAGGAACAAAGGAGGCAACCTACAAGGTCTCTGAAGCACCCGCAGACAGCAGAGGCCAACACTTACCTTGGTCGAATGCTGAGCTCTGGAATGGACTGTGTGAAGTGTGGATGGGTGATGGGCAGGTACCTAAAGAACAGGAAAAGGATCAAAGTTTCTCGTGATCTCCCCAGGCCCCAGTCACCTGTAATCTCTCTGCATTAGTAAAAAAAAAGGCGTAAGCCCTCTAAAACTACCAAAGCATTCCAGTTCCAGTTCTTCCTAGTACTACTTCAGTGGCAATTTAGGTACCCAAAATACTCTGGCAAATTTAGCCCCTGGGCCAAATCCTGCTTGCATTTAAGACTTCCACTGGACCTTAAGAGTTTAGACATCTTTTTTTCTTGCAATCTATACTCAAGATAAATACAGTGATGCAGGTAGAGGGCTAATTCACTGAAACCTGGATCTCAGATAGAATACAATAGCAGATTTCCTCAGGCCTCAACTACTCCAGCAAGGATAGCTGTAACAGTATCTGGTGACAGATGGAGCATCCTAGATCATCCGAACTGAGTAACTGTTTCACCCCTTGCATTCCCCAAGAAGTAATATTATGAGCATGTGAGTATTCACCTGTGAGTATTCACATCTCTGCCTCCAATGACTCGGGCAGTCACCTTCTGTCCAGTTTTCAGAGTATACGTTGGAAAAGAGCCTATGGGCACTTCATCCAGAATTCGGGATGCATGGATTGAACCTGTCAGCTTGTCATCAATAGCAACTGTGACGTGGGTTGGTTTGACAGATTTAACAGTACCAGTAACAATATCCCCCAGGGAAAGCGAGTGTTTCACAGCAGCAAGCATCTCTTCTAACACTGTCTCAGATTCATTCCGGACCCTTACAAAAACATTCTTCTTTGCTGGGCCTTGTACGGCTAACAAGACTCCGTGGTCATTCACCTTCACTACTTTTAAGGTTGCAGTGATTGTTTGTCCCACCTTCAGTTTTTCTGAGTCAAAGCGGAAGGTGTCATTGAAGTGAGAGGCTATGGGGATAGCTGCCAGCTGGCCTGTTTCCAACAAAGACACGATGGCAAACTCTTCTGCTATGTGCTGCACGACGGCAGAGTGCTGGGAATTCTCTGTGAGCCGCTGGACAGAAATGGACATAATGACTTCTCCTGCTGAGATTTTGATCCCCTCCACTCTACCTCCCCCAGTTCTAAAGGAGGAAACAGCCCCTCCCCCCCAATTCATTAATTGCCTAGACTTTGCTAGACGAACAGAAACACACAAATCCAAAAACTGAACGCATACTTGCTTGGCTCTTTGTTTTAACAGTTCTTCCCGAAGAGAAACATACACTTTGGATGTGAGGGCATCCACGTGAAGAACCAATGCCTTTGTTTTCTCACCAGGAACAATATTTTTATCTACAAATGAGAATAAGGAGATTATGTCCTGATGACAGTGAAGAATTTTGAGCAACTGAGCTAGTGGCACATGACAGATAGGAAGGGTTGTCTGTGGTTCAGTTTAATTCCTGAAGACCATAGTGATAAAAAGACTGCTTAATTACTAATTGTAACTAAGTTAATGTAACAAAGTCAACTTAGTACCAAACATATAATAAGTCTCTTTAAGAAAAGAACAGATTCCTCCAACATTAATGGCAAGGAGGAAAAAAAAAAGGGGGCTTTTTTATTTGGAAAAAGAGTCTGAGGCTTTCATGGAAGAACTAAATTGATTTTATGAAGATGCAACTCTTAAATAATGCAGACAAGCCTGACTAAACACAAATTCAAGGTAATACATGTTTTGAAAAAGGTATGGTAAGATTTGCACAAACCATCATCAGTTTATCTGTTGCTGAGGAAACAAAGAAACTCTTCTGAACACAGAAGTGCTGGGATATTACTCCTGCTGAAGTTAGCAGTTTATATTGGTTTCATTGGTTTATTCATTATCTCTGAATGTACTTGTTTGGTTCTGCATAGTACAGCAGTTTTCTGCTTTAATTTTTTAATTGCAAAGTACTGAAATTGCAGTCCTGTTTTAAAATCACACTGATTTAAAAGAATTAACAGCAATTTCAGATAGAGCATACTCCAAGGAACATATTTCTAAAGTAAGAAGAAAAAAAAAACCGAGAAAGCTGGAGCTTGTATTGATACTTTGTCTATATACAGTATGCTTCCACTAAGGATCTCAGAGCATAAACTAGACCTTACAAGATGCCCAAGGTATGAGGCAGGATTAAGTCCGGTTTACAGGGGTAACAGAGGCACAGGTAGGATTAAGTGGTATGTTCTGAATCATGCAAATGGGTTGGCAACACATTAGGAAACTAAACTACTCTTCAAGTCCATCCCTACCCTGATCAGACTCTTCCCATGTTAGTTCCTCATCAGCAAAATTAATTTCAGGACAGAGGTTTCAAAGTACAAGAGTGAAAACCAACGCAAGCAAAGACAAGACCCTCACCTCCCAAATGGTATCGAGTGGCTGTCACAGTCAAGCCTGTGACATAGCTGCCACTGAACAGCGCTGAGCCATCCTCCTTCACACCCTGCACGACCAGCTGCAGCTCCTTCCCAGGCACCAACTCACAAAGGCCTCGGGCCATGCTGGGCTCCTCTAAATAAAGGCAAGAAAAAGTGGGAAGTCAGTTTTACCTATGTTGTTTCCTTGCAAAACAAAGACAGCCTTCACATTTGCTCAAGAGTGCATGAACAAGCATTTATATCCACCTTCATAAAGGAAAACAAAATTTAGGCTCCTGAATCTGTAGAAATACAAAGTAAATTCTCAGATTTAATCAAAGTAGAAAGAATTTTGTGACATTAAGAATCTGATAACTTTGGAGAGAACATTTTCCAATCTTATAGAAACACTGGCACACAGCATTGCATATAGAAAAAGGTGAAAGCAAAATAGATTAATCCTAAAAACACAAAACAGACCTGTCACTTCGCAATTACAGGAAACAAAACTTTAAACACTACTTGATGATCACAGCATGCACAAATGCAGATTTCTGTACCATAAGAATAGCACAAGCAATTCTTGACTGAATGCTAGTGTCCTTCACTGTCATAGTTAAAAAAGCACTGTTAGATGAAGGTAAAAATGGTAATTTCTCATCAGTTATGAGTTACCAGCAAATACAGTAGGCATACAAATAATGTATCATTACTCTTGTCAATGATTCCTCTTTATTTTGGTGGACAAAGCTTTTTGCTTTGTCCCATTTGCTTAAACACAATAAGAGCACCTGCTGCCTGCAGTGTATAAAAGGCAAGTAAGGAAATTCTTCTTAAATCAAAGCTTTCTCTTTTATTATTTTAACGGTCCAAAAGCATCATTCACTTCAAACAGATATACTAGTCTTCAGAAAGCACCAGGGGATAAAAGATCATGGCTTTACCATCAGACAGCTAACTTGGCCAGCCCTTCTAATGTCACAGCAAGTGACACTGATGCACTGACTCAGGAGGCCACTTCCAGTTGTCTTCTGTCCTTCCACCACTTTTGAGTACAGAAAATTGACATGATGTGCATTCTGATTCTTATGTGCCTATCACCCTAGTATCCAGGCTCCAGTGTTTTTTTCCTAAACTAAGTAATTAGCAGGGGCAGGTCTTAAGTGCCTGTTTGTAATACACGAGTTGGCACCCAATGAGAGCCTCCCATATTGCTTATCACCATTCTCTTTTCAGGCATTCGGGGAAATTCAGGTTTAGGCATTGGGCAGCCTGTTTTGCTTCACTAGTGCTTTGTGGCAATTCACTCAGGCATACAGAAGTAAACTTCTTCTGGACTTCATTAGTCATTCTTCCACTTAAAAAAAAAAACCACAACAGGATAACCATATGCCTACACCTCTGCTGGCACATTAGATAGGTTTCACAGCATGGCTCAATATCCCTTATATCTGTAAGCTCTTTGGAGTTTAACATCTGTTTACTGACCAGAGAAATCAGGTCTGTAGACTAAGGCTCTTAAAATACAAGAGCACAGAGCACTAAAAATTAACCATTGCCAGATTCAAAATAAACAGATAGAGACAATGCTTCATGTGACACATAATTAAATGGTGAAACTACTGCCACGTCTCAGTCGATTAAGTTTTAGATTGGTTCATAAAGCAATTACAAATATTCACACCAAAAAAGTGTTTCCAAGGCTGGAGAAATGCTTTGGTCCACAGAATATCCAATCTCACCCTGGCCTTTCTTATTTTCACCTTCACAGGCCCTTCAAGGAACCCATCCTTTGGTACCATTGTATCTCCCTCCCTCTTTTGATATCCAGACCTCATAGTTCATCTATTTGTACCCTTATTTTTAACTCTCTAAGCTTCAACCCAAAATCAATGTAAGAGGCCTAGCAGACTTCAATGAAAAGAGCAGCTTCTTTGGCTTGTTCCAGCTGTAGTTCCAAAAAGCCTTCTTGTCAATGGCAGACACTGCACACATCGTTCTTCTAATAAGCTCCTCCTGGAAGCCGAGTCTTTGCTTGAACTGGCCTTTCTTTCACTTAAAAGAAAATGGTTTTCCCTTTTTGTTCCTCTGGAACCCCTTTTTTGTGACATGATCCCCTTTAGCAGAACATGTGCAATCTTTTACCTCTTCTCCTCAATAAGTTCCTGATTTCTTTCATCTCCTTGAAATATTGATTCAGCAGGGCAAAGCTCTCTGCAGCAGAATCGCCTGAGCTGCACTCTGACACCTTCAGATTGAGGAGCACACGCTGCTTCTCCTCATCAATGCTCATCACCTTCGCAATCACAGTCTGTCCCACCACAAAGTGGTCCTTGGTGTCCGTCACAAACTTGTCACTCATGGTCTGTGCAAAGCAAACAAAGGGGCAAGGGTTACTGAGCACAGCTGCTAACTATCAACCACCTGCAGTGCTGGTCAGAAGAAGGGTTTGAGTTAAGACTTCATGAAAATGCGGAAGAGAAATTAACAAAGACTAACAAAAAGTCATCAATTAAAATGAATTACTGAAGCCACATGAAATCCTTGTAGAAGCTTAAGCTCACTTGAATAACGTCCTTTGTTTCATTTTGGAAGTGAATTAAAACACAAATCTAAAAGCAGCTTTTACCCTACTGCAAGAAGCTGTGCAAATTCAGGATCTACAGCCCTACTGTTCCCTCCTTGCTACTGTTCCTTTGCTAAAAGCCATGTCTCAAGCATGCCTGATTACACACATGCTGTTTACTGAAGTGAATGCCCTGCTTACCACTTTGGGCGCCAGTCCTGTCACACCAAAAGGGAACTCCACAAACACTCCAAAGGGCATCACATTTCTCACATAACCAGTCAACAGCATCCCAGGCTGGATTTCAGAGAAACTTCTCACAACTTGCTCCTCCTGTACAGCAGAAATCACTGCAGACTTTCTGCTTAAGATCTGAACAACCAGTTAGGAAAAATGGGAAAAGATGAATGAAAGAAGCCTGATGCCAGGCAAATCTGTTGGTGCTGCTAACCATTGGGCTAGAGCACTTTTTGCAGGTTAGACAGTATAGGAGCTCAAAATCCTGCAATTCCAATTTCTGTCTTGATCTCTCTACACCAAAATTTAGCAACTGATGTCTCTTAAGCTGCTCAGCATTAAAAATGCATGCTTCACACTAGAAGAAATGTCAACTTCCTAATATTTCAGTTCTGATTTTTGGTATAAAAACAGCAAAATTTTGCTAAGTCTGAGATACGATTAACAGTCCAGAAGCTGGTTGGGAAGATTGGTCAATTCACAACCAAGTCCTGGTTCTGATGGGATTCTAGCAGCAGCTGAACCTCACTTTTAACACAAGCAAGTTATAATGACTCTCTGAAGCACCGCTAGCTTGACAGGCACTTCCACTTCAACACACTAACTAGTGTATCTTCTTTTTGCTGCAGATACTCTGGATTCCTTACAGATATCTCCTTCCCCCCCGCTTTGTTTGACCGGTTGAGGTGGCAAAGGATACGATATGCTCTCCCTTGTCACTTAGGCACATAACTCTGGGCAGGACATCTCCCTCTTGAAGACAATGCCACAGGAGCTTGCAATTAGCAACAAAGTCAGAGAGGTGAACTGTGGGAATCGAGGCTATCACACTGCCTTCATCTTCTAAGACAGAAACCTCTAGCCCATTATCTTTCTTCTTCAAGACTTTCACATCAACCATCTGAAAAGAGAACAAATACAGTAATATAAAATTCAAAGTCTTTGAAGTCGTCCCTTTTGATGCACAGGGTACCAAATGCTGGTGCTGCAGGGGCTCTGACATGGCCTCCTAGCTATATATGAGAAAATCTCACATCAAGAGGGCTGAGCCTAAAAAGCATGCCAACATTCATAGTAAAATAAAAGTAATTCTCAGCTCCCAGAGAAATCAAGAGCTAGAAACATTCTCTTGGTTGTGACTTTCTATTTGAAGGGCAAGGGGAATAATTTAAACAAGATTAGAACTGTCCTGTTCCTGCATTAGCAATATCTGCAGGGTGTTGGAAACTGTGTTCATTCCAAAGACAACAGGGAAGCATTTCAAAACATTTCTCTGAAGTTGTCTTTTTCCAGGGAGCAAAAGCAGCTGCTTTTGGAGTGAGAACATCAGCAGCATCCAGAAGAAAGAGAACTCCCCCTAGGAGTAGGAGCACTAATTTGGTACCTCCAGAATGACTGTCCTGGGACTCCTTTATCCTGACCTCTGACAACAGAGATCCTGGTTTTGGTCCAGGTGGCCGACCACACAATAAGAAATGCACGTTTAATGCTACTTCCTGACTACCAACAGCTTTTCTTGAAGCAAAGTTGTTCAAAGTGATACCAAATTGTTTGGAAAACAAGTAGGAAAAGGCAAAAAAGGGAGCAGTCACTGAATTCAATACCTCTCCTATTTGGTATTTCACTTCCTGTTTCTTCTTTGGCATACATTCCTTTTTGTCCTCTGGGGCAGGCTTGCCTGATAACCTGAAGGACAACAGGAGTCTTTCCTGCTGGGGCTCACATTTTAAGACCATTACTTTAACAACCTGGAGCAAAAAAGATAAAACAAAAGTTTAATTCAGTTGAACCTCCTCCTCAGTGTGCTACCACCTACAAAATGAGACAGGGAAATGCATACACAGTACACTTTTCTCTCACACCTAGGATAGCAGGCCAGTGACTCTAACTTAACAGGTTCAACCAGAGACAAATGTCCTTCTGATCACACATATGGAAAATGGAAGTACATAATCATTAAATTACTTGTATGTGGCAAGTCTGTAGCAGAATTGAGAATAAAGTCAGATCTCCAGATTTGCAGTCAGAAATCTTGACTAGAAAATTACCCTTCTCCTTAGACAGCCAACAAACATCAGGATTAAAGACAAACAAAAGCATCAGAAAAAATAACGAAGAGGGCTAAGATCTCTATAAGCTCAGCCACAACAAAGACCAGAACTTGGTGAACAGCATGGTTCCCAGAGTGCCTGGTTTAAGACGTGCAGGATTTGAAACAAACAGGAAAATCAGAATAATGCAGAGGCAGAAAACCTCATCCTTCTGATTTTGTAGGTAAGAGTTTTAACTTCCTTAGAAGAAATGGCAGCCTAGAACAACAAACTTCTACTAAGATCTCAGTAACTCAACCAAGTGTAGTCCTTATATCACATACCAAGGTGTCTCCTGCACACCAGAACAGAGAGAACCTAGAAACAAAGACAGCTCTGTGAAGCACTCAAAGAAGAGCTGCCCCTTTCACGGCCTAATCTGTTTAAATGGAGCACAACTAGTGAAAGGACATGAATATCTCTTGGTGCAGCTGGTTCCTCCAGGGGAAAACCCATGTTGGAGCCAACTCAACTGCAGATTTCTCTTTTGCATTCAAACACAAGGCATGGCATAGATACATTAATTACCTGGCCTTCATGGAAGACTTTATCTGGACAAGATATGGGTTCTGAGCTCAGCTCATTCTTGGGTACCAGACCTTTGACATCATTGTAGAACTTCACAATACAGCCAAACTCCCTTGCACACACCACAAAGCCATGTGTGATCAGACCTGGTTTTGCATCTTCATAACTGGAGAGGACTGGAAGCTTTGATTGGACGAGACTTTTCTTTAGAGTAAGGATCAGCTTCTTTCCTGCAGGATTGCACTCTAGCACCTACAAGAACGGAGTACAAGAAGGTTCAAAAAGCATGTCTGCCATTGTCTGATCAATCCAGCTGCTAAATACTCAGAACAAGAGTGCAAAGCAGCTGAAGACCCTGCCTGGCAGCTCTCACCCGACATTTGACTTCATCTCCTATGTTGTACTTCTTCTCAGGCTGCTTCAGGATCACATCAGCAAGATGCATGGACGGCACGAGCCCTTTAATCCCATCAGTCACTTTCACTTGCATCCCAATGGGTTTCAAGGCAAACACTTTGCCCTAGAACCCAAAATAGGGAAAAGGATCGGTAAATTCAGCATGAAAAGCAGATCGTGCACAGGTAGGACACAGCCAAGACATTACACCACCTACTATCACCAAATCTAATCACCCTCCAAAAAATAAAATCTTAGTCCAACCCACACTCCACCCAATCAATCTGACCCATTAACTTTTATACATTACATAAGGTTGTTCTACAGCCTCTTTTCCTTAAGCATAGGCTACTTCTGCAAAATGCTAATTGACTCTGGCAGACTAGAATTGTTTCCAGAGACATATCCAATACAGTCATGACTCCGACATAAGAATGATCATAACTGAGCAACTTTCTGCCCATCAGCTGATTGTGATGGTCCATACATGAACTTTTACTTTGAGTGCAAGGCAAGTTTTAGTTTCTTTCACTCAAGTCTTTCTAAAAAGGTATTCATGGCCATAAATAAATGACTGACTGTGGCTAACATTTTATTGCCTTGGCAGCATCATGAATGAAAACCTGAACAAAATGGGAAAGAAAAGTATCACATTCCATTAATCGAGTCCTGCAAGGAGAGGTTTTGCTCCTCACTTTCATCTCACTAGTCTGGATCAGAAGTTGAATACACATATTAGGCAGAGGAAATGCACATTAGCTAGATCATTGTTCTAAGTATAATGGCCACACAGTACTGTGTCAGTCCTGCAGAAGCTCACCTGCACCACATCCCCTGTGTGGATATCTTGGTATTGCAGAAACCGTGCTTCAATAATCTGACTAGGAAAGAGACACAGGAAGAGATGACCAATCAGTCAACCTGAAGGAAATCCAGGATCTTTGCCTTGCCCCAACTATCCATTATCCCACATACCCCCCAGTGCTCTACAACTCCAGAGTTCTGTGTTTTACTCCAACTGACCCACCTCCCAAAACAGCTCTCTGGACATAAAGCTCAGGGAGGTTCACTAGGCTCCATTCCAGGTGACAACCACAGCCAGTTATGGCCAACAGCTGTGGCTCCATGAAAGGGGACCCCATCATCTGCATTGCTTAAAGCCACATAGATGGAAATACTAAGAGGGCGAAGCAAAATGGGCTGGGACTTGGAAGATCAAGGTTCAATTTCCTCTTCAGCCACAGTCTTCTGGCATGATCTCGACAGAATTAATTTAGCCTTCCTGTGCCTCAGCCCACCAACTACGTTGATGGTGTCCCAGCTCCCTATAGTATGGGGAGGATATGCAAGATGCCCAGACAACCTGACATGAGACAACAGAGATACAAGCCAAAAACCCCAAATGGCAAGTTCCAGTCCAGCAAACCAATGTTGTATTTTCCACTCTCGACCAAACCCTTCTAATCCTTCAACCAATTTTCTGGAAGAGTCTATGAAACTTACTACTTCAGAGATACAATACACATCTCATCCATCAGGCTGTAGTCAATGATCCGACATTTATGTTTGCATCCTGTCTTAAATGCCCCAGGTTTAAAGGATTTTCTGGTTTTTGAAAGATGTTTCATCTAGAAAAAACAAATTACAATTTACTGTTTGGAAAATGGCAGCACTGATATAGATCTTAGGTTGAAGTGGCAGCCTCTGACCAAATTGTTCCTCTAACATACTCGCTCTATGCAGCAAGTTTCACCAGTTCTTCCTCAACAACCCTCCTACATTCTAACCTGAACAAAGGGAGGTATGATTTGGCAAACACCTTCCATGTTGTCCTAATTTTGTTGTATTTGTCTTACAAAGAACATAACAGTAGAAAATAAAACCTCCTCCTAGCCTCCTCCCCAGGCCACAAAGATAGCTATGGAGGACTTCCCTCACCGCCCTGGTACGTACCCGTGCAAATGCAAGAGTGCCATCATCGAGCTCAAAGATGGCACCAAACTGCTTGTAGAAAGCTTTCACTGTCGACTCTTCCACCACTGCCCCCATGCGATCATTGGAGAGCTGGTTCGGGGATCCCCCAGGGTGGAGGAAGGCCTGCCGTAGAGTAAGCCGCACCAACTTGGAGGTGGGGTGGATAGAGAGGATGCAAGCTTTCACCTGGGAGAAGATAATATGTTTGTTAAACACAAGTTTGTAAACAAAAGAGGAGAAAGGCACACTGCTCATGTTTTTAGACATTATGCTTGGTACCTGAACTCTTTGTCCCTGTACAAGTACCTCCCGTTGCTACTAAGACATCACTTCAGTTCTAACAGCTTCACAGATGAGGGATTTTTGCTTTTGTCTGTTGTTTATGGGCTAGTCTGATACATGACTGCACAAGAAATGTTCTATCACTTGCAAGTCTCTCATGCTTCCCAAATAAGTCTTCCATTACCCCAGGAACGGCTTTGTTCTTTAAAGCTAACGCAGCCATGATAGTAATTCAAATAAAAGATGAGAAAGACTGCTATTGTCAGTAAGATTTCAGAGATTATTCCACTGAAATGTTGGAGAAGACAAGAGATGTTGCAAGCAACATACCAACACCAGCCATCCTTCACCCTCCTTACCACTTGATCTGGAGAACAGTTCATGGATTTCTCTGGGTCCATGTGCATGAAATCCACAATGCCAGTGAAGGAAGACAGAAAGCTCACTTTGATCCCGAGTGGGGCCACCTAGAAAGGGGAAGGAAAAGATGCCAAAACAAATTTGCACGCAGTTTTCATGCAGCTCAGAAAGAGAGCGCAATTCACACGTTTCAAAAAAAGGCAGTCAGTGCTAATCAACAAGTACATCACAAGAGACAGGAAAACCGCTAACAATTCTGCTTTCTACACTGTTTTGCAAAAACAATCCTCTAGTTTTTCGATAATGCTGTGTTTACTCTGAAGACTACTGCTAACCTGTGGAATACTCTTCCTAGGCAAAGGCCAGAGAAGCACAAAATGGATCCTGTTCTGCTTCAAGTTTCATCACCAACTCCAGGCTGAAGCCTTTACACTCATGGCATCACAACCAGGACAGAGATCAGACCTTAGGTGAATGAAGTGGAGGCAGTGCTTAGCAGATCATAGTGTTTGCTACTGTAAAGTAATTGAGCCCAAGCACATAATTTTCCAGGGCATAAACTTCCACCTCTACTTCACTCGTCTCCCTACCTTCACCAAGGGTCAAAAAAAATCCCCCAAAAAACCGAAACCAGAGCTTACCTTCTGCACTCGAGCCTTCACCACCAGCCCTGGTAATAAATTAGAGAGGGTCCAGTTCTGTCGCTCTGTTGCAAGGGATGCAGCAACCTCTGATCGATCAATGGACAAACGGACCACTCTTCCCTCGTTCTTTACTTCCACAATGACACAGTTCAGGTTCTGGCCTATTTTCAAGTCAGGCCCTACAAAGACAAGTCACAGCATAAAACCTGCACCAGGAACACTCAGGGATTCCCTTCCGCTCTTCCCAAAGCTTTTTCAGAGTTCCCTCTATTTTAAGAAGTTAGAACTCCTCTCAATCTAAGTGAAGTCTATTGCCGGAAGGGATGAATGGTCTTGGAACAGTAACATAGCCTGTCAGAAAACAGGCTGAAACCCAAAAGCTTGTTATAGACCAGGCACAAAACTGCTGTTTTCAGCAACTCGCAAAGACTCCACCTTGACCCAATCTCACTGAGGTTCACTAACACCACAGATATAACACGCTTTAATCCCTGCCATTCTCCACCTCCATTTTAACCCCAGCAACTCCTTCTGCACTACCTCTTACCTCTCTTGACTGCTTTGATGTAATTTTGGGCTTTCTGACGAGGCAGAAAAGCATGAGTCCCACTGACTCCAATATCAATGAGGTAACCATGGTCTTCCACACTAGACACAAAGCCAGAGAGCAGCTGTTGGGAGGGAAGCATTGCAATTCAGTAACATGATGAAACAGCTGGGTCTTCAAAGAATGCACATGTGGTAAGAGACTCCCCACTCAAATACTCAATTCTTTCATGAGGACAGAGTGCTGAGTTTTCTAGAGCAGCAGAAAGAACACTACATTCTTTCTTATCAGAGAGCTCATCTGGTGGTGGGGTCTCAACTCTACCCTTATCCAACTATGCTCATATAGAGTTCACAAACCAGCAGGGAAAAAAATCGGGATGCTCAAAAATAGCAGGTGCTATTTTTTTTTGGAGCATGTGCTCTAATTGCAGGCACACGCCTGCAACCGTACAGCTGGAAACACAAAACCTAAACAACTAAGCACCTCTGCAAAGCAGGTTAAATACTATTCTCTGCATAAATAACAAAGAAACCTACTCAGAAATAAGTCATTTAATGACTTGTCCATATTGAACAGAATCAAGTGAATGGATTTCATGAGTGACAACCTGGAACCAAGACCCAATACTGCCCTCTCCTCCCAGGCCTCTTCCACAGTGGGAGCAGCTCCATGTTCTGCTCTGATCCCATGCAAGGACAAACTGAAATGTTCCCCCATGCACTGTGCAAGAGGCACCTCCAAAGTCTAGAGAGGCTGTGACAGACCCAGAACACCTACCATGCCCGATGCTAGTGCTGAAGCATTCAGACCCTTATTGACCTTCTTGGGGTCGATCGATAATTTGATACTCCGACGTCCGTCAGCACTTTTCTCAACACTGGTTACAATGCACCTGACCAGTGTCCCTGGAGAATACATGTCCGAGAGCGAATTCAAGTCCTGCCCAGCCAGATGGTCAAGAGAGAAACATACAAATTTTACAATATTAAATAATATAAGAAGACCAGAATTTGTTACTGAAGTAGCTTTTGAAATCAAAATCCCATAGGAAAGTCCTGTTTCTTTGTCAACATTACAATAAAAGACAGGAAATGCCACAAAGACCAGGATCTCTATATAGAGGCAGGGATGACATTACATGATGTTAGCAAGTCTAATAGGCTTTGCTTAAAAAGGAACACTGTGTCAGCCGGAGTCAGGAGGTTGCAGCTGAGAAAACACATCTACAGAGCCAACAGTGACCCTAACCTCACCTCCATCTTTAGCAGGGAAAACCACTACCACCAAAAGGCTAGCACACCTGGCAGATACCATGTTCCACATCAACTTGGAAAAACTGATGAAGCACTGACACCACAGAGACAGGATAAGAGATTATTCCATCCTCACTCTTTCTAGCAATCATAATTACCAGGAAATCGCAAAGCTTGCTTGGAAAAGCCAGTTCCAGACCAAGGTCAGCCTATGTTAGCACTACGTGGCAGCACGTTGCATACAGCAACACATAATGAAATTGCAAGGACCATGCTAATCCCCATGCCCTCACATCATCTTTCAACCACTTCCCTAACTTCTTCCCACCATTGCCTACAGCCAGGGATCAGTATTTAGCTTCAGCAGCAGATAGGCAGCACAAATCTCTTAATGTTCAACAGGCTGTCTACAAAGTTCAAGGACTATTTAGCCAAGGCTAAGGCACTGCAGGTGATCAAAATCAAGTCAGCTGCGAGACACCAGAAACCAGGCTCCTAAGCAAGACCTCAGGGTTGGTTCTGAGGTATTATTAACACTCGCTAGCTCCCAGGCACAAATCACAGCCCCAATCCCAGGTCTCACCTCCAGGAGTTCTCCTTGGGCCACCTGCTTGCTCAGCATTTTGCTGTAGGCATCGCTGATCTGCGTGACTGGCACAAATCCTGAAAGTCCATTGGGCAAGCTGATGACTAGCTCGTAGTCACTGACCTCTTTTATACAACCAAGGAGCAGCATCCCCTCACAGAGCGTCTGGGAAAGCAGGAAGAATAGCATACGGTGGATATCTTGGCAAGTCAGTGATAACAGGGTGGTACACACACTTGTGTCCCAAATCACTGATGTATTTTACAGGTTTACTGAGGAAGAAATGCCATTTTTACGCAGCCCAGAAGAGAGACACACACAAAATCAAACATTTATCCACAAACCTCAATTGTGAGTGGTTCAATATTCACAACATTGTCTTTAGCAGCAACTATTTTGTCTGCCTTGAACTTTTTCTGCTTTCCTTGATCCCTTTGGCTCCTTTTTCTTTTCTGGGATTGTTCTTCATGGTGAATCTAAAGCAGATTATAAGCAGAGAGGAAAAAAACAAAAATGGATAAAGAGACGAACGTTGCACTAAGGCAGAACTCCGCTGCCACGAATAAAATCAGAAGAAAATACTACGATTGGAAAAAAAAAAAGAGAATGACCTTGCTAATTACTGTATGTCTACATGCAAGCCTTCCAAAATATCTCCTTTTGGGGCTGAGGCCAATCGTTTATAAAACTGTGAATCTTGGGAATGGAAAAGAGTGGCGCAAGTGATCTGCACAGCACTCCACTAAACAGAAAAAGAAAGACCAAACTTAGGCTATATCCATTAACATTGGGACAAGATGCTTGTGGAAAGTTTAAAAGCTAAACCCTGATCGACAATTTTGATTGAACTTTTTCTGTCATCATATTCAACATGCATCAGACATCAGAGATCTTTAACAGATCAGAAGAAAGGTGCACGTCAGCAGTTATCTCTTTCTGGAAAGGTGCACGTCAGCAGTTATCTCTTTCTGGAAGTCCCTTCTATAGTTTACTGTAGAAGGGATGGGAAGGATTGTGGGTCATATTCTGACAGTGGAAGAGCTCTAAGAAGAGTTAATCAAGAACACGCAAACAACATACATCAAACAAATTGTCCCGCTCTAACTTTTGGTTGGGGGTTTTTCCCTCTGTGGGTTTTTTCTGGATGCCCCCTCGAGGAAAGTTTTCTTCCATGGATGCCATGCTTGCACTTCTATAGGATAAACGACAAAACAGAGATTAAACTTGCATTTGTTATGCTTGTTCCTCACAAACACTGAAGAGACATAAGAGTCAATTACCCCCAAACTAAGAAAGAATTCAGATGGCTACTTTACAGTTAGTCAGTGACAAAATAGAAATTCACATTTCTGTTTAACTACACTGAAGTGCTGCAATGGTCCATCTAAATACGTGCATCCCTAACACTTTTTACTATTGCCCAATTGTACTAAAATATTAATTTTTTAAGGCAGACAGATGCACCACATAGATATTCATAAAACTGCTTTAGCCATAAGTTTCCTGAACAGATCTTTACTACATTCAGTGGGGGCAAGCTGGAATTACCAGCTTCAGTCATCAAGGAGAAAGTTGTGACTGAAACGCTAAGTAAGCTTGGTCTGCAGGTTAATGTGATTTGATACACCTTTGTGTAACCTACAAGTATATCTCGCTATATATTTAATAGATATGTTTAACCTTACTACGTTTCAATCCGTAAACAACACCTTATTTATTAAGTCACGATTCACATTCTATTTATTACTTTGGTCAACAAGTACTTCTACAGAAATTAGCACTGAAACACTCTTTTATCAAATTTAAAGTAGCCTGTTAGACATATAAAACTTCTTTAAAAGTGAAAGCACATAATAAAGTTAAAGTTCATCATGGCACGCTTCATCGAAGGGCTCGCTAAGCAACAGAGACACCTTCCACGGCCGGTAACTGAGCCGGCTGCACGGCCAGGCCTTACCTCCCCGAGCCGCTGCCGATCTGGCCCCGCAGCCCCTCGCTCGCCGCTGCCGGGGGCGCCCGGGCCGGAGGAGCGGGGCTGGCGGCCGCACGCGGGAAGCACGGCGAGCCAAGCGGAAGCAGTACGCGGGGCAAGGGGGAAAGGGCAAGCGGAAGCAGCGGGACTGCTTCCCAGCCAACCAGAAGGAAGGGGGTGGAGAGAACCCGCTCGCGGGGGGGTGCAGCCAATCCGCGCGGCCGGCGGTGGCTGCGCGCGGCTCTCGGCCGCCGCCATTTTGTGGGAGGGCGCTGGCGAAGGGCAGAGCGCGGCGGCGGGACGGCGGCGGCGGCTGAGGTACCCCTGGGCGCCCGCGGGGGAGGGTGCCCGCCCCGGCCGCAGAGCCTCGCCCAAGCTCCCTCCTGCAGGGCTGCGCCGCCGGACGGGAGAGCGGCTCTCTGCGGTGCTGAGCTGTGGCTGTCCCCCAGGGCGCCCGCGACCTTCAGCCGCGGCGTCGCTTCCCTCCGCGTCCCTTCCCCCGGCCCGACGCGAGCTGAAGCGAGGGTCGCGGCTGTCGGCGCTAGCCTGCGCCAGCGAGACGGGCCCGGCTTCTGTGCGGAGCTGGGGCGAGCGCGGCAGCCGGTGGCGCCTGGTGTCAGGACAGGGGCCTGGCAAGGGCACCGGGTCTTTCTGAAAAAGAAAACTTGTGCTGTGATGTCTGGGCTCTGAGCCGTCCTCGGAAGGACGCAGTGACTCTTCTCTAGGCTTTTGCATCGGTCAGGCATAACAAAAGATGACCTTGGCTTTCCAAGTCATGTACGGCAGATGTTTAGGGGGCTTATTTCGTTAAGATTTTTAGCTATGACATAGTCAGTGCAGTTACAGGCATGCTTACCTGATTATACACCAGAGATACATTAGTGGATTGGGTTGGTATAAGAGCTGTGTTAATGAACATAGCACCTGCTATAGCAGTTGCTTGTATCCCTTTTCTGGGGTACTGCTGGCTACAGCATCTGCCTGGTTTAGTAGGTAACCGTGTGGCATGTGTGCTTCTTTTGAGGTGAGTTACAAAATAAACAACAAATGTTTGTTCTAAACATAAAACCCCCTTAAACATTAGAAAAATATCTCTCTAAACATTAAAAAGAAAATCCCTTTTATTATAAGGGTGATCAAATGCTGGAACCAGTTCCCCAGAAGAGTTGTGAAGTCTCCATCTCTGAAGATATTGAAAACCTGACTGGGCATGTTCCTGAGTGGCATGCTGTAGCTGCCCCTGCTTTGAGCATGCTGGGGTTGGGCTGTGCAAGAGGTGCCAACCTAAACCATTCAGTGAATCGGCAAGTATGCTATTGTAGCCATGCCAGGCTTTTGTGTTAATGAACTTACAGTAGACTTGAAACTTTGGTCCAGACACAGACAAAATCAAAAAGTGTGCCCTTATGTACTTAGTGTTTTTATTATTCCTGTGAAAGCGCTTCTGAGGCTTTGTAGCTGGCTCAAGTACCTTGCTGATCTAGCTGAAAACTAACTGGAAAAAAAAAGTATATTTTTATCTAGATCTGTGAATACTAGGGTGAGCAAGTAAGATGCATTAGAAATGTGCAGCTGAGAGCGGGGCAGTTCTTATTAACAACACTTGCACTCTAATATGGTGTAAAAGTTGTAAAGCGGCATTTTGAATCACAAAACAGAGTAGTGGTCTAGTCTGAATCTTGTCACCAAGTTTTTGGGTATGTAACTGAAGCTATTTCTTAGCTAAACTAGTGAAGATTATCTTAATTAGGTATTGCAGATTCCTGAACAATTGGTAGAAATTTGCCTGTGTTGAATGGTTGTGTAGGCAGGACTGGCAGGTCTCTTTGTAAGTGCTTTCAGGAATTTTCCCTTTTGTCATCATCATCATACTGACTTCCCTCCCCCCCAATGTTTAAATTGGGTTGAATAGATGCTGAAAATCATAAGTGTTCTTCCCTTCAGAACCCCTCATTTCCTTGTCTGTTCTTGTGTCACCTGTTTTGTACCTTAAGATACAGTCCTCTGAATTTGCCTGCTCCTTATGTATATCCACTGTCTGTTGAATTTCCTGAAAGCAGATTTAATAGCTGACTATGGAAGTATTAAGCTCAGTGTAGAGATCAGTTTGGTTTTTCTATTGATCCTGTCCAACTGACTGTAAAACTTAACTGTCCTGTATTGCTTGTTAGGACAAGCAACCATGGCTGGCCATGACTCAGGATCTCAACACCAGTTCACTGGATTTCAGAAGTACTTCAATTCCTATACCATCACAGGCAGGAGGAATGTATGTATTATGTATATTAACTTTTGTAGTCTAGTATAATGGTGTCTTCTGGGTTTTAGGATGAAACTAAACTTAACTTTTCTGTTTTCCAGTATGTAATAGCAACATACACAGGCATTGCAATGCTCATCTTGTATTTCAAGCTTAGACCTAAAAAGAAAACTCCTGCTGTGGCAGATAAGTAAATGGTAAGTGGCTGGTGTTCTTCCAGGACCAAAATGATTCAATGCCAGCCCAGGAAGAAAGAGTGACAAAGGACAAGTTGCTAATAATACAATATAATTAGAGAGAGAACACAGGCACGTGAACTTGGTATTTATCATTTGAAACCACAACTAAACTATAGCATCAGCTTATTTGGGGGCATTCTGAATGAAGTAGGTTGTTAAAGGGGGATGCAGAAAGGTGTACAGGATACCAGTATTCTGGTAGCAAAAGAATACAGGATACCAGTATTCTTTTTGTTCTTCTGACATGGTAAATGGGATTAGGGACATCATGCAGGGAAGAAGAGTAAGAAAGGAAGGAGGAATGGAAGGATGTTGTAGCTAGGTATATCAGGCTTTGCCTACAACTATTAGGTGCCTCTGGTCTGCCCTTTTGCTGTAAAATAGGGATAACTGCTGCTTTGTAGGTTATTGAAATAATAAAGTAGTACTTGAGGACTTACTTCTTAGTTGTAGTAGAGAATTCCAAGCAGAGATTAATGCAGTCTATGAAAACCTTCCTTTGAACAGAGAAAAGGAGCACCATATGATGGAACTGTGTATATCGCACACCTGATTATGCAAGGCCCATATAGAAGTGATAGGACTTGTCCTTTTATGGCAACAACCATGTGTGACAAAATTCTAGAGTCACTTTCAAATACAAAATTTCCACTGAAATGGCATTTTGAAAAAACCTATGGGCTGTCTTCATAGTCTGCAAAAAGGTGTAGAAAACAATGAGCTTGAGCATTGTTGTTGTATGTTAAAGGGACATCAGTTATTTCTTCCTGGGTGTGCTGAAACTTACCTGCTCGTAATTAAAGTTGTTTGGGCTTGGGGAAGGGGGATGCTCAGTTAGTAGTACCGCTGTGCAAGACTTGCTATGTTTGATCTCTCTTCTCTTGGCAGGTTGCTGGCATGTCTGAAACTCCAGTCTGTGTCAATGTAATGCAAGCTGATGACCTGTTGTGGCTAATAAAATACAAATAATTACTTGTTTTACTGGAAATATGAAATGGTGCAAAAATGCATAAATGTGGCGCTTTGCTCTTTTTTTTTCTCCTCTGTCAAAAATAGTTATTTGTAGTGGAGATGGAATAGCTGATTCCTGTCATTGTTATCTTAACTAACGTCTTCTGCTGTTATAACACACCCTAAAGTGTTCTGAGCACCTGGTAGTAACCTAGGAAAGACCTCAGCAGCATGACCATAATACTGGCACGGAGCTTACAGCTGATCAAAGCAGCTCCACACTTCCATGTCATGGTGGATAACAGTAAGCATACGTGGCTGGCAGTTACCTGGTTGCTCCCATTTTTTGCATTCCAAGCTAGTAGCTTACATGGAAACAGTGACTTCTTCACTGTTATTAATACAGTGCAGATTACAACTTCTGCCTCAGTTGTCTGAATTTTGCATAGAACCTGTTTGGTTTTGATGGAAAACCTCCCAAAGTAGACCAATCAAATTATGGTATTTGAGCTTTTTCTGTTACTGGCCTCTCTTGCAGAGGTAACTGCCAGAAAGAAAATGGCTTCCTTTGCCGATGTTAAGCTCTTACAACTCTGCATGTTCATAAACAGTGACTTAAGTAGTTCAGTGCTTATTTTTCCTGGATATAGCTTCTTAATAAATGAGGTGTTCCTACCACAGTTAGATATATTTAGCCCCCTACCTGCCCAACACTAAAATTTGCCTATCACGTTCTCCATCCACAGTGTCTTTCTGTATCTCAATTAAAACTCAATACCTTCCTTAGATGTCACATTAGTGCTGATGTGTGAATCTGATTATATGGCACCGGGCTTCCTGGAAGAGTGCCAGCAGCAGGGACTTCTGATGTAAAAGCATGCAAATATACTTCCCAAACTGAGGGCAGCAGGAGGTAGGCACAATTGCTGGGAAAAAAGGAGGGATAAATTACAGAGTCTTTATGCTCTCACACTCTAGTTCATGTATCTCAAAGGTACTTCCTGGGCCTTCTGAATAAATTAGTTGTCTTCCTCTCCCATGAGTGCATAAATGGCCTCTGCTGCATACAACTTTCCAGATGAATAATGGTTGTTTTAACAGTGTAATAGATCTAATTAGCTAGAACCCATCACCTACCCTTAGAACGAGATTTACATGAGATGGCTAGTCATCAGCTTACTGTTTCTGAATTAATTGTTTCTCTTGGCAGAGCGCTCACAGTTATGAGCACTGCTCTTGCTTCCATTGCAGCCATCAAGGGAAGAAGATACCTTCTTGTAACATATAGACACAAACTATGTGGTTTTAGTATTTATTATTATATCAAAAGTATAAAACTGTACAAAATACAAAGGCAGAATGTGGCAGTGTTTTTAATCTGTCAAAACTGTACATGCTTTGTTTTAGGTAACTTGTTTGATTCACTGTAATTGTACGTAAATCCAACTGGTCATATTGACAGCTAGGAAATTTTTTTGAGGTACCATTACACAAAGAAAATCCATAATCATTTAGTTTTAACCTTTTTTCTTTTAAAAAAAATTCCAGGTGAGCTTCCTAATGAATTTTCCACTCTTTATTTTGGTGTATAATGCCTGTAATATACCTTTACTCCAAGAATTAGAGAAGGAATGAGAGGGGAGGTAGCTCTATTTACCTTAGAAATGTCAAGTCTTATTTTTATTTTCACTAGAGAGCCAGTAGGTTGTTCAAGTGTCCAAGCCCTTACTGGAAGTAATGAGGAACAGAAAACAGATTTCCCTGTATACAGCTTGTAAGAGATTTAAAAAAAAAAAAAAACACCAAAACCAAAAAAACCCCCACAAGCCAAACGCATACAACAACAAATAAAAACAAAAATAAACAAAAACAATACCAAACCCACACCAAACTGGGCCTGTCCTTTGGGGGTGGTGTTCTCTGTTCAAAGACCCAGAAAGAAGTTCTACTTCCCTCTGTTTTGCATGTTTTACTGTTCCTTAGAAATAAAGCACTAAGCTTTCCTGGTTGTCCAAGAGTACTTACTGGGCTCCAGTGTTTTTGTGGGTGGAAATTGTCACTTCAGCAGACAAGCTGGCCTTTCAAAAGCAAACTGGTAATACACTTAGGACTGATTAATCCTTTTACTCTGCAATAATGTTGCAATTTCTTGGCTAGTTTTACATTTTGATCTATTAAACCTTGTGCAGAAAGGACGCAGGTTTTTAAAGTTCTTTCATATCTAATACAAAGTAAAAGGGTTTAAGTCCACTTTTTTAATAATGGGTATTTCAGTTGTGCCTCAGTTCCTCCCCCCCCCCCCCCTTTTTTTTTTTTCATACAATAAAGTATGAAAGTAAGTAAAGTTCACATTGCACTTCTGGTTGCTTATCACACTTATAGCATTGGCTACCTGTGAAAGCACAATAACAAGGTCTGTGTTTCCGATACCTCAAAAGAGCACAGGAGTTTGAAATCTTTTCAGGACTTAGTACTTGGATGCGTAAAACCCACACATGTAACTTTGCGGCAGTTCCCCACAAGCCTCTGCCCGGAGGACCTACTCTTTCAATGCCCTGTTTGTTGCTGTGATACTGTCACCATACCTGTTGCCCAGCCCAGGCTATAGTGAATTAAACTACATTCTTTTTTTCTGAAACAGAACAGTTTTTGCTTGTGTTTGAGACCGATGAAACATTTGCTAACCATAAATTAAGTGCTTTAAAAAAATCATTTGAGAACACATACCAAAGCTGTTAACTTTCCACAAGTTTCAGCAGAGCTCAATACCATCTCTGAGAGGAGACAGCCATTTTCATATATGTATATATATATTTTTTTTTATCAAAAGCACCATGAACAATTCCTTCTTTTACAGCCACGATGTCTTGTCAATCTCCAGCATTTTCAAACTGTGGATAAATATGCAATAGCAGAACTGAGAAACACTGCTTGCATCAGTTTACATAGTTTCATTTTTCCTGCAACAGACTAGTGGGATCCACCTGTACAAGACGTTCCTCGTCGTCTCATATCCTGAGATCACTACTGCAATGACTTGGCACAGTCAGTCTTGCAGCTTCCCAATTTACTGTGAACTGTAGGCTCCCGCAGCCAGCAGCAAGTTTCTGCGTGTAAAATGGAGGTGTACAACCGGGGTTGATTTGGTCATGTATGTACCTAGTAACAAGTCTTGTGAGTTTTCAGGCAAGTTTATATGTCCAGTGGCTGTCGTAAAGTCATCGGTTTCTAAATCTTCAAATGCCTTCACAGCATCCCACAGACGAACTGTGTTATCCATTGAACCTAAAAAGAAAAAAGAACAACAGTTTAAAGTATTTTATTAATAAAAAAGTTATATTAAAAAGTTACTGGCGAGCAAGTTAACAGAAATTAAAGCTCAAAAAGCAGCTTTGCTCGTACCTGTAGACTTATGCCCTTATCCTGCAAGGAAACAGACTTTCACAAGCCTCTAACATACTGAATGCACACATAAAGTTACCAGGATTTCAGCTTTCCTGTAATCTAACCTGAATGCCCTGTGGATAAAGCACAAAGAACTACTCTCTCAGAACACTTGGGTTTGGATTATATCACCTAACACTGGAAAAACAGGACCATCCTGAGGGCTAGATGCCAATTTCAGGAAACGTTTATGATTCTAAGTCACATAATAACAGTTTATTTATTTGATACAGGGAAGACAGCAGAATTTTGCAGGCCCAGTGGCCTGTGCTTTTACCACCCCGCAGGCTGGATCAAACCTGTACCCTGTCTGTTAGCTTTCACTCCTGCAATAGTGGCTCACTGAGGATTCTTGCTGCACTGCATTTAGGAACATACTACTAAATAAATCTAGAATATTCCTAGCTTCAAACATTCCTGGTTTCATGAGGAAATTACCCTGATGAAATTACAGTGTCTGTCCATCGTTTCTTCTGTCAGTAACTTGAACTTGTTGGCTAATTTCAATGAGTTGACAGAACAGAACAAGTTTCAAATTCATTAAATTCCTATACATTTTAAGAAAACAGTTCACTCAACATGGAGAGACAAAACTTTGTGCCTCCATGAAGGGAAAACTGGCAAAGGAGCTCTGCTATATTAGACACCAGAGAATCCATGTGGACAGGTAGGAAAAACAAGCAGGCTTCACAAGTTCTGCTACTCGTAGACCTGATTGTTAATATAACACACACATTTCTATATCAAAAATCTACCATGAAGAAATAGTAAGGGTGTGGATAACTCATCTTCCTTTCTATCCCTTCCTCTCTCCTTTTTAGTCCTGCTGCATGTCCCACTCTCATTCCAGTATCCTGCGCCTCTCTAGTCCAGTCACTTCTTGTCTGCCCTAGAGTTATTTCTAACTTCAGATTCCACCCCCAACACTGTACACAGGTCCCAACCTTCACTATCGTCTAACTGCATAACACCTTTCCTTCAGTTCCTGGAAGAGTGAGGGGCCATACTTCACAGTCCAGTGAAGTACTTGCCTTGTACCAGCAGTTTTAAGTTGCTGCTTTTGCTAAGCAAGTGATTCTACTTTGTCTTCCTCAATTTAAAGAACCAATTATATAATTCCTCTTCAGACTTACGGAACACAACAGCAACTTCACTGTTTCCAGTGAATTTTACCTGATGCTAAAATCTCCCCATCTCTACTGAATCTGAGCGCGTAGATAGTGTCAGTGTGCCCTTTCAATTCTCCAACCATCAAGCCATGTCCAATATCCCACAGCAGAACTCTTCCATCTGTCGCTCCAGTAGCCAGGAATCGTCCATTAGGAGAAAATGCCAATGAATGAATTGGTCCCTAAAACAGACAGTTAGGGGGGGACCAAACAAGTTAATTAAGTCTATTCACATGCAGTCAGTCAAGCCGTATTCGTTCTGAACACTATTCTTCAGAATCTCATCACAGAAATAAAAATCACTTTCACACTGTGAGTGATATGCCTTTACCTTATGTCCAGTGAATATTCTTACACAATTCCCATTCAAAACATCCCAGAGCCGTATAGTCCTGTCTGCCGAGCCTGTGGCAATATAGTTGGAGTTCGGATGAAATCGGGTACACGTCACATCAGCAAGATGGCCAGCAAATATCCGTAAAGGTTGGTAGTGATCCGTTGCCCACAGACTGAAAAGAAAAGCTTTATTAATAAAGAGAACCCTAATGAAGTTCAGTATCTGTTGCACAATGAGGAATAAAAGGAAGTAATTATGCAGTGGTTTCTTACTGGTCACTTTATTGAATTAGCAGGATCTGTGTTCGAAAAGTATACTTTTCAGAAGGGAGAAATAAAGAATATTCTGTCAAGTTGTTAAACAACTGGAAGAGAATACTTTTAATCAGATGGTCACATAAGAGGACACCATCTCTTTAGTCATCAGATAATTTTATGTGTGTTGAAAAGAAAAAAAAAAAAACCACATTAAAACATTTGTTCAGTATTTTAATTGACACAAAATAAAATTTCTTTCCAGTAATAGGGCAGGCTAGAGTATATCAAGCTATCACTTTCAAGGTTAATCCACCACAAACTGACCCAGACAAGTAAAAAACCCATCCAGTTTCTTACCGAGCCACTCTGTCATGTCCCCCTGACACAAAGTAATAACCATAAGGAGAGAACTGTGTATCCCATACTGGATAGTTGTGTCCTTTATATCCCACCAAACACGTGAACGTTTGGAGACTCCACAATCTGACAGTGCCATCCTCAGAACAGGACAACAGATAATTCCTGTCACAGGAGAAAGTATAGCATATTACATATCAAACTTACACAGGGACTGTATAATCATTGCATAAACACTACGAGATGTCTATAAGAAAAACTGTCCACTGAACAGCATCTGTTTAGCATGTCACATATAAATCAGCATTTTGGTGGGGTAAGCAACAATAACCAATTCAAGTAGAATCCAGTCCTAGGCCCTTATGCAAAAGAGAGAGACTATAACTCTAAACCAAATTTCAGGATTTCCTGAAAGAGAATTCATATGATGTTCCCATTCTCCATTCATAATTTCAGACTCTATATTCATGTTCCACACAAAGTTTACTTCTCAACTGTGTTTCTGTGATGGTTGTTTCCTGACTAGACACATGCAAAAGCAAAACTTTAGACATTTAAACCTCCTTTCTACTGTCCAAGCTCTCATAATTACATAATGGTTTTAAATCTCTTATTTTAAAGATACTATTCCATACATTTTGAAAATAAAGTCTCAATAGAATATGAGAAACTTGAAGAAGTGCAACAATATACTACTCAGTCTAGTTTTATGTTTTGCAATACTGTAAGTGCAATCAATGCTGCAGTATGTTTCCTCTCTACAATTCAGTTAGTCAAAACCCAGCTTAAACTACAGTTTGCAAAAAAAATGGTCTATTTTGCCATCAAAGTCCTGAACCTCAAAAAAAGGGCTGGCATCCTCAGGTCCACTTGATTTCAGTAATACCTGATGGTGCCCTACACCCTGAGCATAATGAGCACTTACACTCGCACATAGTTTCTTATAAGCTGCATAAACAAGACTGCATTAAGAACATGTTTACATTCAGTAGCATACAATTAAAACTCAAGACAAGCAAACTAGTTAGCTTGTAAACTTATTTTACCTATCAGGACTGAAGCTGGTGCCATAGACAGGTCCACTGTGACCATACAAAATCTTCAACTCACTTGCTGTTTTCTCATCCATGATCCTCTCCAAGACATCGTCTGATTCTTTGTCGATGAGACTGAGGTCTGCAATATTTCAAAGTTCATGTATCATAATAACTGTCAGAAGTTCAAAGATAAATGCCATAAACAGGAAAACAAATAATATTCTCTCTAAAAAAGGCAAGTATGATGTGAACATGACAAAGTACCCGGGAATTGGTAAGTTCAAAATGTATTATGGCATTTAAAATACTTTTTACCATTGTAAAAGGTGAAAATAATGCTTTACATAAATAATCACTCTTACGTAAGTCTTCACTGAGCTAAAATAAACTAATCCTGACGTGTGTTATTTTTCATACATATATTGTTCAGCCTCCAAACATGATAACTTCTTGATACAGATACCAAATTTTCACGCCTTTTCGCAGGAAGTTAATATGCCACAAACACACTTTACAGGCATGTTTTGACAGCTGCACACTACACACAACTTAAAATAACTTTTAGTCTGTAGGCTACTGTTTGCTGAACGTCATGACCACATCTCAGTTAAATATCAAGATTAAGAAACGTTTGCGTGGTATCTAGCTGCAACCTCAACACATCGTCCTGTAGCTCAACACCTATGCAAATTAATGGAAACCAGGCCTTTTTAATTCTGCTGCTTATATAACATTCTCCTCCATCCTCCTCAAGAGTTCACTCCTATAACTTCCCCCAGGGTACCTCTAGGCTCTCCCCTAGATCACCTAAACCCAATTGTCTACTACCCCCTGTAGTTACCATCCAGTTAAGAAGCAAGATGGCTAGTTCCACACTAGTTACGGCTAGTTCCAAGCTCCATGCACTGACCACCTCACAGCAGGTGTACACACCAGATTTCTCATTCCTTTAAAAATGTTGCTAATGGTAGTATATAAGATGCAATCATACATCTATGCACATATTGTTTCTTCAAAGTGAAAGCATCTAACTGCTGAAGACAACTCTCCTGCCACAGACATCCTTCTCTGTTCACGCAACACGCAGCTGTCACAAGTAACGCATGCTCATATTAAGTGTTATTGTCTTAATTACCTGCTGCTGTTTTCACACTACGTAGCTTTTTCGGAGTCACAGACCACACTCTGACAGTAGAGTCAGCAAAGCCTCCTACAATCATGCTAGAGTCATCTGTAATATCCACCGCAGTCAGACCCTATACACGAAATATCCATTTACATTGTTTGTATCTTTCATGATGCATTTCAAATATTATGAAATCCTAAGTACTAATAAGAAAATTAACTTGACTTATTTACAAAAATAAGAGGGAATTATTCTAGGACAGACATAAATACACATAAATTCTTGCACCATTAAAAATAAAGCTATATGAACTAAGCACAGTCAATAGTGACAAAACAGTACTGTTTTCCAGTATTTTGGTGCAAAACATCTACTGTATTCTGTACACTTAGGGCCCCACAGGAAAAGCGAAAGAAGGAGCCATGGCAAAATCAGAGCAAACCCAAGGAACACGGACATTAAATAGTTTAAGGAGTCTTTAAAAAGAATTTTGAAGATTTTGGAACATAAACTTTGCAACACATTCCAAATACTCCAACAACCCTTGCCAACTCTGTTAAGTCTTCTTTCTTTATTTAGAGTGATGTTTATAATTTTGATTCCCTTTTCCGTATTACCCAAACTCTTCTTTTACCAACCTGGTAAGCATTAAGGAACGTGTAGAAACAGATGGAGGGTAGGCACTCTGGGCCAAGACGCACACGCCTTGCAGCTTCCTTCATATTCATTACTTTATCCAGCTTGTCAGAGTCTTTCAGTTCAGGCAGAGGAATTCTACAAGAAGCACACATTTTTACGAACTTGCACCATTAAAATAAAGCTATATGAACGAAGCACAGTCAATAGTGACAAAACAGTACTGTTTTCCAGTATTTTGGTGCAAAACATCTACTGTATTCTGTACACTTAGGGCCCAACAGGAAAAGCGAAAGAAGGAATTGCAGCAAAATCAGAGCAAAACCAAGGAGCACGTTCCATATTGTTAATCTAAACAAAGAAAGCGAAATCTTCACATGCAACCCTATACCTCCATATTCAAATACAAAACAAGAATTAGAAAAATGAAAGACTATGTAGAAGATTAACTGATGAGAAAAAGAGCCAGTAGCTTTAAGAATTTCAGACAGGCAGTGGAATGAGATAAATAATTGAGTATGACCTGAAAAGATTAGTGGGTAACTGAGTAAAATTTTATCAAGGGAAATCTAGATTGACTTGAAGGGCAAAGACAGAGGGTTGTATGCTACGCTTTCCATTACCTCCCTTAGAAGTCTTACGGCTAAAGCTGTGTACAGCTGAAATGGCCAAAATGCTAAAAATGTCATGTGAACAGCGATACAGATTTGGCATGACAAGACTGGATTTAATGAGACTTCTCTACACATTGTCCCCTTGGTACCTGTTTTGGGGAGGAGCATTAGGGTCTTGTTTTTTACTTTTTGACCCTACACTATCTTTTTTAGGTTTTTTCTTCTTTGGCTTTCCTTCCTCATTTTCTCCTTCTTCATCTTCATCATCCAAAGGCACATCAAACTCTGGTTCTTTCAGTAAGCCAAAGAAAACCTGCAAGCCAATAAAACGCACAAGAGGCAAAACAGTAATTGCTGTTCTTACTGAAAGCTGATTTTTTTGATGCAAACTTTTCAATGTAATAGTCCAAGCAATAGAGCTGCCCCTTTAAAACTGCTATGTTTAATATTACTGCATACATTATTGGTTAGCCCATAACAAATGTAGTATATTTTCTGCTGTTTTACCCAGCAACTGATGTGGACAACTGTTAAGTTCTCCCATCATCTCTTAGCACTTCCTTAAAGCAGAATCCCTACAGCTTACATAATTTATCTGTATAGTACTGTGGTACTACACTGTCAAGAGCTACACAAACAGCCCTTGCAGTAACAACTGGCAGTAAGTAAGAATTACATCTGTTGTACAAAAGAGGAAGCCAAATAGTCAGGTGTCCATTTTAAAGCCACAGAGTAATTCATGAGTTAGTTTAAGTTTAATTCAGTGGGCTGAATACAAGGTTGTCTCTCAAAGGGGTTTAACAGTTTCCTCTACTGGACAGTGACACATCTTGATCTCTCTACTCCTGCCAACAACTATTTGTACAGTTTTCTTCCTTTGTTCTGTTCATGCTGTCTTTTAAGATCTCAAGTGACAATTGTCAGTCTATACTAAGGTATCTCCCTGAAAAACTAGGGAGAATTGTTCAATTATAAAAGTGCAATAATCTTTCCCTCCTACCTTTGCTTTATTAGCCTCTCGTTTTGCCTCCCCAGCCAAGCTTCCAACCATAGCATCTATCTGTTGTTTACTGCGAGGCATTCCATCAAAGATATCAATGTAAAGATGTTCCTGAACAATGTTCCAGATCTGATTGTTCTGCTTTTCCTGAAGATGCCTCTTCAAGAGTTGGTAAGAGTCACGGGAAATACGCAGCACAAACTTGCTTGTTCGGAAATCCAGCATGGTCTCGTTACCTTTCATATGTTCTTTTTTGGTTAAGCTAGATAATACACGCAGGTCATCCTGGTAATAGCACTCCTGATCCCCATGAAATCTATTGAAACAATTTAAGATATGGTAAAAAATTTATTACAAAAACATTATCTCCTAAGTGCACACTTATTTACATTACTTTAACATGAAACGTATATGTAAGGACTTTTCGGAAGCTACAGACTACACATGGGATTATTTTTCTGCTGAAATAAATTTCATCCTGGGAAAAATACGCCAGTGACTTACTGTATACAGTAAGAGCATTCAACAGCTAAAAAACAAGATGAAGAGAATACACAAATGGAACCTCACAGATTTTCATACACCCAAAGCATTCTTGCCTGAAGTAAATAGTTATGCTAACATGTTTATTTACAGAAATGAAACCCTAATTTGTGGTATCATAAAGTACAGGGCATTTTTTATTACGCAAGACTACTTGGATGTATTTATATCTGATTCATTATATGAATATGCACATTTCATAGTATATATCTCTCTCACTCTCCACTTGCATTATCTAATAGCTAACATATGTCTAGAGTTTCCATTTTTACTCAAACCATGTTATAAAATAGTTGTGGCAGGGAACATTTTAACTATTTAGAGAACCATTTTTGCTGACCATATTGGAGGGAGACAAAGTTATCCTTTTGGATTGAAATATTTCATAATTAGTCTGAATCCAGAAAACAAATTAAGTTTAATTTTCTTCTCAAGTGATAAAGAAGTGAAACATAGTAAGAGCACAGAAAGTTATAGATTAGCCATAAATTAATTCCTTTAATCTCATTTGAAGAATTTCAATATACATGCTATGACATTAGCAAATACTTACAGTGAACATTACTTTGGCATCTCAGTGCAATTTTCCAGTGCTAAAAAATGACCCCACAATCTTTCCCTAAAGAAGCAGCATCTCTTCATTGATACTTTTGCAGCAAGGAGCCCATCAGCTCACCATAAAGATGGTTCAAAATCTGCCCATGGACAGTTCAAAAGCATGTAGTTTGCACATCTTTCTAACATAGGAGATTGGAAAAGGATTTAAGAACAGTTACTGTAATCCATGGCACCATTACTTCAGATTCCAAATCTCTTCAACATTAGAGAAGAAAAATAATACGTACATATATATATATATATATATATATATATATATATAAAAAAACCTATGCTACTATAGCTTACAGATTTAATCAAAGTAGCAAACACAAAATAATGCAAATGCACAAATGAAAATAAATTACCTTTCAAAAAAAGACTTTGCTTCACTCTCATGTTGATTGTAGACCAATTCCAAGTACATGTGCACAAAGAGAGGATAAAACAGCTGAGACAATTCTGCTCGATGACAGTCCAGGGAACACTCAATGAAGTGTTTTAATCCACTGTAGTATTCCTCGTACAGCGTCGGGTCCCCCTGTTGATTGTAGGCAGACAATACTGCACTCACATCTGGCTGATCTTCCACGACAACGCCTCCTCCAACTGCAAAAGCATTAGCATATAACAAGAACTTGTAAGATAGCCTGAAAGAGCTAGCAAACGTACAGTGGCTAACAACTCCACTGGTAAGGTGAGGCACTCTGAGCAAAACATGACACTAAGTCTTGTGGTTGTTCAGCGTTAAGTTTAAATGATACCAGTGAGAGGATGGTAGCACATTATAGTCCAGCAGCCAATTCTCCTAGCACCTTCAGCCATTTTTTGTGCTTTCCCTGCCAACAGTTGCCTATAAGGTATTTAACAGACTGCCTAATTCAGTTAGGATTGTAAGTGTAAAGGAAGAAGCCACTAACATCACCAAAATACATTATCTTTACTGCTAAGGCTAGAAACTGTCAAATGAGGAGTGGAATCTTTCAAAGCCTGTAAGATATACCCACTATAATTATTTTGCTTCCAGTAAACAAGCAAATTAAGTTCATCAAGTGAACAATTCACCAAGACAGGGCAGTGACTTTTTGTTACTTGCTAACACTGAGAGCTCTGTTCTCCATAGCAGTCATTAAACGTTTTCATTGTTTTGTCTTCTATGTAAAAACAATTGCACCAGGTGATACCAAGAACAAGCTGACTTTATACTGTGCATTTACTGGAACTCGGACATATCATTTCCTGAAATTTCATGATACTATTCTGTAAAGCTGCCCCACAGAACACCATGATTAAAAATACCTAGACTCCAATTATCTAAAGGACATCTCAAGTACCCAGCAACACGATCCAGAAATGTATAAAGCCTCCTCTACAAGTATCCTACAGCTCTTTCTTCAAAATGCAGCCTCTACATCAGGCCTCCGTTCTCATCCCTGTGGCCACATCTTGGACCATCACCTCTAACTACAAAGGAAACCTTCAGCCTCCTGCTAGGCTGTTAGTCCAGATGGGACACAAAGACAAGGGGAAGCAACTCTCACTTTTGACAGTGCTCCCCACAAATACAACAGATACCCGGTCCTTGGTCCCTTGCTCTAGGGAGGGCACCCCCAGGAGATCCCGATCTCTTCCCGAGTTGTATGGGGGAATGACACACTCGGGGACCCCCCCGAGAAGGCCGGGGTAGACTCTCACCTCGCCCCCCACGGACGGCCACCCCAAGGGAGGCACGACCTGACACCGACCCTTGTACTCCAGCATCACGGAGAGCCCCCGGGGGTGCGGAAGGCACAGGGCCCCCCCAGTCCCCAAGGGTCCCGCCGGAAGGGGGCGGCCTCCCGCCCCGGGCAGCTACCCCGCAGCCCCCGCGCGGGCCCCACCTTTCCCCGGCGGCACGGCGGCGACCGCCGCCACCCCGGGGCTGGAAGAGGCGACAGTGGCGGCGCTGCCTCCTATCGCGATGGCGGCAGCGGTGGTGACCCGGCTGAGCAGCGCCTCGCCGCCGGCGGAGTCCGCATCGCCGCCCGGGACTCCCAGAAGCCCGGCGCCGGCGGGGCTGAGGGCAGCAGCGCCGAGGTCGTCGCCGAGCAGGCGGGCTTCGCGGCGCAGGATCTCCTCGGACTCGCGGAGGTTGCTGCGCCGCAGGAACTGCAGCACGGCCACGAGCGTCTGCCGGTCCAGCGCCGCCGGGGAGGCGGCCGGGCCCGGTGCCGCAGGCTTAGGGGGCGCCGCCTCCCCACCGCTCCCCGCCGCCTCCCCCTCCGCCGCCGCGGCTGGGGGAGCGGCGGGAGCGGCGGCAGCGGCTGGAGGAGCAGCAGGGGGCTGCGGCGGCGTCCCCGCCTCAGGGTCCGGCTTTACCGCCGCCACCTCCGCCGGCTCCTCAGGTAGTGCCGCCATCTTGCATCGCCCCCCATTCGCCGGCAGCGGGCGGCCGCCGCTAGGCGCGAACGCTCTTGCGACAGTCAGGGCAAAGGACGGGTACTGCAGCCGCTGACTACCTAGGCACTCGCGACTTCATTTTGCGACGCTGCTAGGAGCGCTTTATGGCAGCGGGAGTGGCATGAGTCTGGAGGAGCGGTTGTGAGGCCACCGCTGCGGTGTGGGCGTCCTGGCACTAAATAAGTGTAATTTCGGGTAGTGACTGCGCGGATATGAATCACGGAGCTCAGCGGTGCTTGCGGCGTGCGTATGCGAGAAACCTCGTCCGGAAATGGATTGCTTGGGTTTTAATAAGCCACAACCGATGCCCTTCTTGGAGTAGGCAAAGGATAGCCTTGCTCCGAGTTAAATTAATTACGGCTGGGTCGTTTGATTTTCCAGGTATTTCTAAGATT
Source organism: Mycteria americana (assembly GCF_035582795.1). Classification (NCBI taxonomy): domain Eukaryota; kingdom Metazoa; phylum Chordata; class Aves; order Ciconiiformes; family Ciconiidae; genus Mycteria; species Mycteria americana. The sequence continues at coordinate 15,175,934 of NC_134370.1, forward strand.
GCTTCTTTTATTCGCGTTTGGTAAATATGGATTCGTTGATATTACAGAATTAAAACCTTTTTTTGAATGAAACGGGTATCTTGTGATTGATGCGCTTTCGTGAAAAATTAAACGTTTGCCTGTGCTTCATTAGCGAGTCAATTCCTAGCTGGAGGAGCGACGAGTGTAAAAGAACTGTAAGAAGAAAGCTGCAGGCTATAAAAATTACTAGCCGGTTGAGCCTCAGCGCATGCGCAATGGCGCGACCCCGTGTCCGCTAAAACTACAATTCCCGGCAAGCCTCGCGCCACGACGGCGCGTGCGCCCTAAGAGGGCTGCACTGGCGGACTACCACTCCCGCCGTCCCCCGCGGGCGGCCAGCAGACGGTCCCGCGTTTGCCCCGGTCCCCGCCCCCCACCCCGAGCCATGGACATGGAGGTGGACGGTGGCTCCGTGGTCTCAGGGCTGTCGGGCGGGGATGGAGCAGGCGCGGGCCCCGCCGATGAGGACCAGGAGATGGAGGGGGCTCCCAGCTGCTCGGGGTCGCGCTCCCTCCCCTTCGAGTTCGAGCGGAGCCGCTCGGAGTCCAGCGGCGATGAGGACGACGACGAAGACGACGAGGAAGAGGAGATGGAGGAAGAGGAGCTCGAGGGGGACCCCGGGGCTCGGTTCGGGACGGACGACGGGGAGCTCGAATCGGACGACGACCGGGAGGTAAAGGCGGGGGGGCGGGGAGCGTCCTCTGAGGCGAGGGCACGCACCGGCCGGCGCGACGGCTCCGTCGCGCGCCAGGCCCTGCTCCCGGCGTGCGCCGCGCCGCCGGGGGGCGCGTGCGGCTTGCGGTGGGGGCGCGCGCTCCCTGCCGCCGCAATGGCGGGGCGGCCGGGGCCTGTGGGGGGGCCGGGATGGCGGGGGCGGCCCCGACCGGAGCGGCCCGCGGGCTCCAGCGCGGAGCAGGGCACTGCGGGGGCAGCTGTGAGACGAGGGCGGGGGTGTGAGCCTGAGGAGGGCAGGAGGTGGCGGGGCGGCCAGGCTGCCCTGCTGTGGGGAGGCTGCTGGCTGTGAAACGCAGCGACTTCAGGTGGGGCCTGGCGTCTGCGGAAGTCCGGTTTTCGGGCAGGTGCTGTAAGCAGTGGACTTCAACTTACATGCTTTTGGGGACTTCTGAAAACTTCCCGGTGCGAATCTGGACCCCTGCTTAGGCGCCGTAACCCGTATGGTAGTAGGCTTTTTATTATTACCCAAGTTCATTTTATCTGTCTCATTTAAATGAAGCCCTTACAAACTCTTGGTGTAACTGAGAGGGTGGTAAACGGTGGCATGTGGGTGAAACGAATGGTGCCATCGAGGGAAAGAAAGACCCTTAGTCTGGCTTTGAGACTAGAGAAAACGGAACATAAAAATCTAATGTGTTACCTTTCTCAGACAGATCTCAGATCATTGCTATATAAGAAATCTGTTCTTTTTTGAAATAGTAGACTTCTGACAGGAAAATTGTTATGAAAATACTTGTATATGTTCCCGATAAATGTACTTCATAACCAGAGTTCAGAGCAGTGAAATTCCAGCCTTTGCTTCCGTGTGTATTTGTATAATCCCTAACTGTGTGTAGAAACAAGAGACGGTACTAGTTATATATCTTGATTGGGGGCCCCAACACGCTTGCTGAGCGTTTTCAAATAACGATATTATTTGCTACCAGTATCCACTTCAGGCTTGCTGATTATTTGATATTCTATTAAAGAGTTTATACAAAAGAACTTTTCCCACAAGGGTTGTTTATAGTTTGCTTTTCAGATATGATTCATGAAACAATCCAATTGGATTGCCATTCACAAAAAGGTCAGTTCAGAAGACTAGATGAAAGTCTTTAGAAAAGAGCTGTATATGAGGAATGATTGACCTCTTAGGAAAACCCATTTATGTAGCATGTTAATCCAGACTTTTTTCATGGTTTAAGGCTGTGATATTTTGGAAGCTGCAATCAGGAAGCTCATGGCTCGGCCTGTGTATTAAAACTCTTGCACGCTGTCTTTGTAGCGTATGATAAACCTCGCAGAGCTGACCCCTTACATCCTGTGTTCCATCTGCAAGGGTTACTTTATTGATGCTACAACCATTACAGAATGTCTGCACACCTGTAAGTATCAGTATTGTTATTCTAAGAGTTTAGTTGCAAATTCAAACAAAAATTAGCTGTTGAGATGTTCTGGCTTCACAAAGGTAATTCTCTGTTTGATGTGAATGTGTGTTGTATTTATTCTGTTCCTTAAGGAAAATATATTTGTGGATATTTTAAGCATCAGAAAATCACAAAATCAGTCAATCATGAAGTCAGCTTAGTGTTCCAGGTTAAGAGGGAAGATGATGTATGGAAAGATAAAGCCCAAGTAAAAAAAAAAAAAAAGCTACTACTTTTTTTTTTTTTCAAGTAGGCTCTAAGAATTTGAGTATGTACCTGAGAAAAGAAAGTTGAGTGGCCCTGCTCATAATACCAGTTCAGGTACAGAAACAGCTATATGCACCCATGGAACAGTTAGTCTATAGCCTGATGAATAGAAATAGATGGATAATAAAAAACTGATTTCATTGTTCTTGTCTTGTTGTTTTTCCCCTCAATCCTTGTGTTGTGTTAACAGTTTTTCCATTGCTAACAGAACTATTTTCCATCAAAGCTAATAAAACTCTTTCTGTGAAGCTGACTCTTTCAGCCACACCTACATTCCCACCTGAATCCAAGAATCTCAACTTCCTAGTCCTTCCAGCTGCTAACACTACATAGAGGGAAATCTCCCCCCCCCTTTTTTTTTTAATGGGGCACTGCTTACTAGTTTGATCTATACCATGCAATACTCGGTGCAGTTTGTAATTTAGGAAAATGCACAGCTGTTAGTAAGGACAGCATAATGTTGCAAGTGCAACTGTGGTGATCTCTTAAAAGTTTCCTGGTAAATTTTGGGGAAAAGTTCGATGTGTTCAGGCTGATGTGGAGCTGATTCGATGGTAAGTTATTTATTCTACATATTTCCACTCATAAGCTCTCCTTCCAGATTTTTAAAGTACATGTAAAATACTAAGAAAATGGCAGAATTATAATTTCTTACCTTGGTTTTTCTAGTGAAACTGCTTGTAGGGTGCTTTTCAGCACACCTTTTGTCTGCAGCAGTCAGTATTCTGTTATCTTAGTTCTACTTTTGTTCTGGGTAGCACAATTACAACATTGAACACCTACCACTGCATCAGATGGATTAGGATTATTCATAGGAATAATCCTAATTGAATATTCAGTTGAATATTCGTATTCTGTACAGGCAGAGAGCTGCTGTTTACTTGAGTTTTAAAGTTGAAAGAATTGCTTTGCGTTGTCTCTGACAAATTTTATTTGAGAAGTGTGGGTGTAATTGCTCCTCTTGCTTAAACAGATGGTATTGTATAATGGACATGTGACTTTTATGGGTTTTTTATTTCTTTACAGTTTGTAAAAGCTGCATAGTGAGACACTTCTACTATAGCAATAGATGTCCAAAATGCAATATTGTTGTACATCAGACACAGCCCCTTTATAATATCAGGTAATAAGTTCATGTCATTTTTATAGGTATTTTTTTTTTTTCAAGTTTTGCTGCTTACTTTTAAATGTCTTGTTTTACGGACTTGTAGTGCTTTCCTATTTCAAATTGAAATAACAGTTACAAGAAACAAATTCTGTTCTTTGTTTATGTAAGCTTCATCTCAATAGTGAAGATGATAATACTCAATTTCTTGTTTTATCTATTTTGTATCCCTTTCCAGGGTTTCTTACCCCCCACCCTGGGTATTTTTATGAGTTTGCTCAGTGTTACAGGTGATATGAGATCTTAACTATTTGGTTTGATTTTCTTTTAGACAAAGCTTTGTTGGCATGGTACACTTATTAACTCTGAAGATTGAGTTTTCATTTCTTGAACTGTTCATGAATTCTTGAAGGGTGGTGCTTTTAACTTTACATGGCTTCTTCTGTTGGAGCTCTGCTGTCAAGGCACAAATTTAGGCAGATATAGAGTTGCTGCTCTGTCACTTGTCTCTTTACATAGGTCATATTGCAACAGTGTATTTGGCATCTCTGTTACAAGTTAATGAAAACCGTTCTGTATTGCACCAAAGTTGCTTTCATTTTTTTTCTCTTTAATAGACTTGACCGGCAGCTGCAAGACATAGTCTATAAATTAGTTGTCAATTTGGAGGAAAGTAAGTCCCTTTATTTTATTACCATCTAGAGACTGAAAAGACTGAACAGAAAACAGAGTAATTCAAAGCCCTGTTTCTACTCTGGGCTCTTTAAAATAATTTTTTAATGTTGGTTATAAATCTTAATGAGTTAGCTATGCCAACTGGTATCTTTCTGGCTGCTAAACGCTATTATGGGTAGCGGTATGTACCCTGTCTCATGAAACACAGGTGTAACTGTGTCCAGATAAACATCCAGATGATATTTCATAGTCGTGTCATATTTTTGTGTAAGTACAGAAAATATCATTCCATCTAATAAGTTCACTTGCCTCAGTTGAAAAAAAGTTGCTAAGACCGATTCTCTCAAAAGCTTTTATTTTTTCCTCTCTGCCACATATATTTTTCTGATTTTTTCATATATTTTTCTGATCAGGTGTGTTCACTGTCACTTGTCATTTACCTTGAACTTGGGGAGCCAGTGAATCTGCACAGTCTGCCTGGGTGGATTGGGTGAAATATACCCATGTAGTGGATGTATATGGACTATCGATGGTATAAAAATAGTCATGACAGCCAGAAGGATACTTGTTTTTGCAGCTATTTCAATGTAATTTATTGCCAGTTGCTCTGATTTCTTCCCAGTTTTTACTGACAAACTCTTAGTCTGGGTATCTTAAGTGTCCCAGCCTTGTATGGAATGCTAGTGATGGTGAAGGTCTGTAGGAACTTGGAAAGCTTTTACTGTTCTGATAATTGGAAACTATATGGATATTCTCAGCATCTGAAATAACATTCCAATCTGTTCTGTATTGTGGGTTTTTTCAGGAGAGAAAAAACAAATGCATGACTTCTATAAAGAAAGAGGATTAGAAGTGCCCAAACCAGGTGAGCTGTAATCACTTTAAAGGACACTGTTAAGGAAATATTTACTATACCATTTATTCTTAAGGACTTTCCTTGAAATATTAGCTCACAACTGAAGAAGATATGCAGTATCAGAAATACGGGATTCTTGGTTGTCTGGTAACTGTGTCTTGTCACAGTTCTCAAATTACAAAAATAGAAGATGGATCTGGCAGCACTTAAATGCAGATCATGGTTGGATTTTTTTAAACAGATTATATTTTGCCTACAACCAGGCATAATATATAAAATGTGCTTTAATTTTATTTTCTGGCCCTTAATAAATAATACACGTTACAAAGGAGTAAAAATAAGAACTTCGAAGTTATTTGACAGATGAGGGATTATTCTAATTATTTTTTGTCTTACTATCAAATAAACACCTCTTTGGAGAGGTGCCACACTGAAAGATAATAAAATGCTGGTTCAGATACACAGCATGAAATATATAAAGAGCTGATTTAGTCATTAAAAAAAAAAAAAGGATTAATTGCATGGGCTCTTTTTCTTTATGAGCTCATCTGTTTTGCTTGGCGCATGTTAGTGTCTTATGCTGCTTTTATTTCAAGTTGTGTTTGCATTTTGGCTATTTGAATATTTTAGCTGTCCCACAGCCAGTTCCAGTGAGCAGAGGAAGACCTCGAAAAGTTCTGGGCTCCGTGTTCCGGATCCCACCAGAACTTGACATCTCCATACTTCTGGAGTTCATTGGGTGAGTTGTGGGCAAATGTACAAGCAACTGGCTGACGTGAGGGTGCTGCTTGTGTATGATGGACCATTACTGGCTCTTAGTTTTCATTGAATGTGCATTTCTCCCATCTGAAATAGCAGTGGGGAGCTGGTTTTAACTTACAGTGCAATAGTGACAGCCAACTATGCATAGCTAAATGATGCAGATAACTAAATGTGTACAGTGTCTTCCTATGAAAATAGTTTCCTAAAAAGTGTGGTTTTAAAACTTACATGTGTTTGTTTTATTTTTAACAAAGTAGTGTAGTCTCAGTAAAATGAATGATGATATACCTGCTCTTACACTTCCTTAATCCCTGTAGGTGGCAGTACCATTAATGCTGACAATGCCAGGACTTGCTCATGTAACTCGGGGACTGCAACTACAACCTGGGCAGCAAGAGTAGTGTTCCCCTAAATGTTATAGGTGGGGGTAATAATGTGGTCTACTATTAAGTTTGCCTAACAGTTTCCCAGACTTTAATGAATTATGCTGAAGCTTTTGTATCAGGAGTCACCTTTAGCCATGGATTGTAGGGGCGAAATCTAGCCCAAACACTTGAGCTGTTTTCAGGAACACAGGAAGGAGAAATTACATTGCTTTGGCCATACGCAAATTTATATGTTAGTGATTGAGAGAGGGTAATTGAGAAAGGATTGAAAGCTGTAACTACTCTGCTAGCACCTCACAGTGCAGAACCTCAGTTGTGGGGGGGGAAGTGGCTTGCTTCTTGTGCAACTCTTACCCTTCTACCCAGATTGTGCCTGCTTTTGGCCTGACTTTGTCTGAAGAAAATGTTGAGAGAAATCCAATACGTAGTCATAGCAAACTATTCCACAAATGATGTAAAATCAAGACCTCAGAAATTGGGAAATTCTAGCAGCAAAGCATACCATCTTGATTCAACCTCGCTCTTTGTAGACATCGTGTCCTAGTCTTTTTATATGTTACGTCCAGTGTCTCCACTGTGTCTCACTTTATTCAGAATACAGAACAAATTTTCTCCATGAGTAAATTTTGGTCAGGGAGGTGGTTGTGTGTGGTTTTTTGTTTTGTTGGCTTTACTTTTGTGTTGCCCATCACGTGGCTGCTTTATTTCTTTAAATGGATGAGGAGTGGGACTGCAGGAAGAAAGGGAAGGTCTTAGAGCTAAACCTCTAGGGAACAATGCCTGACTGTGCTGTAGAATGTCATTGTGAATCCACATACATGACTTAATTCAGTATTCATTTCCTTTATGCCTGACTTGCAGAAGTGCTGAATACTCGTAAGCACAGCTGAAAGCAGTGGGAGTCATGACTAAAACTGTAGTATCAAGTGTTGTGCAGACAAATCCAATGTTGGCTGTCCCAAATTGGGCACTTGCAGTTCTTGGTTAGCTTTCAACACAGTCTGTCTCAGGTTCCCCTTTTTAAACAAGGTATTATACTGCCATTCTGCTGAGTAGGATGGTATGGAAATACATTCATGTGTTGAAGAAATGAGACCAAGGAAATTAAAGCTTTTGCATTAAGAGCAGGTTTGTCTTAAGTAGAGCCAAGAGCCACTGGTTGAACAGGAGAGGAAAGCAAAGACATTATATAGCTGTTCAGCCCATGACCATTATGTACTGTACACTCGAAACTTAATTTAAATACAGTTTTTAATTGTACTTTGAAAGGCTTTTTGCCCTTTAATGAATGTGGTATAAAACACATGACGTAATTAGTACAGGGTCCCGGTGACTTGGTGCTCAGACATGCTTTTTACTCCATTGGGTAAAATGTGATTAAATGGATAAATACACGCATAAAGTAAAATTCTTTGACCAAAATCTCAGTAGGAAAGATAATGCTAGAAAATATAATGCTATTTACCCTACATTTATGTTGGGTTAGGAATGTTAGGAAAATATGCAGTTATTTTATTGTCTCGGCTGTGACTGTGTCTCATTAAGTTAGCATCTAGGTAGGAGTTTGAGGGATGCTCATTCTGGGACCCGTGATGGGTACTGGCCACTGCTGTGCTGTTCCGGCAGGTGGCAGAGGGAGCATATGCAGTGAAGGGGGGCATAGGAGGTTTTATGCTTTTATACCAACAGCCCCGCGTCTTTGTCAATGATAGTTTCACTGTAAAATTACTTTAAAAACAGGAATTAGATTTTAGTTTCAAGCATGTCCCTTTCAGGTTGGAACACTTGGTGACTCTGTACGAAAGCTTCCTTAGATTGTCTTGACTGCAGGATTAGTTACAGTTTGAACTCATTGTAGTGAAAGTACTTTGGTTTAGCTCTCCACTGTGAAGGTCTGCTGGTTACTAGCAAGTGTGTACACACACACAGACCCCTCCCCCCCAGTGATTCTCAGCAGGTACATTTTTCTTTTTTCAGAGCAAGAGGAAGATGTCAGGCAACTTAGAACTCAAAACTAGTAAACATGTATCTGCCTGTCTGAAACAAAATGACTCTTGAATCTGTGTTGTTGTATTTGTTTTTCTGGTAGTTTTATTTCAAGCTTCCATTCCAGTGTTGGCAGCAGGTAGTACTGTGCAAATACCATCTATACTATGTGAAACTGTCCACTGTGTTTTTGTTACTTATATGGAGGGAAGCACAGAATGTTTCTAACAAAAAAAGGATGATGGCTTAACAGTATCTACTTTGCAATTTATTTTAGTGACTTTTTAACCTTTGATCTTCTTTTATACTTTATATGTTCTTTTATACTTAATATGTTTTCCCCTTCAAAGGTCAAAATCAAAGAGCTTTTCTTGGCGATGAGAGATTAAGAAAGCTCTTTGGATAAAGAAAACTTGGAGTAGATTGGACCAGCTAGCAGAAATTGTTGCTTTGAAAGTCTGACTGTCTATATTGTGTCTTTAGATTATATTATCTAGTCTCCTATGGCTGTGGAACTGTATCAGAGAAAATGAGAGCTGTAGTGGAAAAGCTTTTCTATGTTTGTTTTTTAGTAACTTTAAATTTCATTTCAGTTGCAGAATTTGGTGATGGTTTTACTTAACTCTGTCTGATAGCTGGTACATATTTAGAGGTAGAGATACTCAGTTACCATAACTTGAAGTGCCATGCTAATGTGTGGTCTGCACAAGCATTACAAATACATTTGCTTGCTATATCAAATGGTCGCTAGAAGTATAGTTGCTTTATAGTGATGTTTGATTTTTGCCCTCTCCAGTGCAATGAAATACTGCATTTTTTCCTCTCTCATATGTACATACTTGCTAATGCAATGCAAGAATAGTGAAATGTCATGAATTGGGCTTAATTAATTGAGAAATTTATACATTGCACTACAAGATGAGGTGTGGAGTATAGATGATCAGTAGTAGATCACATGCTCAGACTGTGCAAATCAATGAACCTCTGTTGAAGCCAGGTAGGAATTTGGTCATTTGCCACCTTTGTGTGTATTTTGCCTTCCAGAGAAACACCTGCCGCTTTCCTGAGTTCCTAGATAGCATTAGCATTAATCCTGTGATATAAATTGTCTAGAAAGCCAACAACTGGCCCAGAAAGCCTCTTTGGTGGTTGGGCATGTTCTGTCAGCAACTTCTTAGGTACTGTCTGGTAAAGTTCCAAATACCAAGGATGATGAAGTATGGATGTTTAAGCAGAATTAATATTGCAACCTACTCGTATGAAAATGAATGTTGTGTTGTGTTTAAAAATGGCTTTAGGCTGTGTTGTTATTTTTCCATTTCATGTAGACAAACCTCAAAGTCATAAATAGCTGAATTCACAAGAAAAATGGAGTACCAAATAAAGAGTAGGAGAAAAAGATATATAAATTCAGTCTAATATTAATTTCATGTGTTGGAGTTTAATGAAAGAAAGAGCCTGATTTGGAAAATAAGCTTAATATGCGAGACTACTAAATAAGTAAGTCACTATGTTATAATAAAGAGCTTGAGGGTGTTAATAACTGTTAACCTTAGCAATATTAATTGTGTTTACTCTTCTCTTGTTTTTCAGAGCTAACGAAGGCACAGGGAATTTTAAGGTGCAGATGTGATTTGCATTTTTCTCTTACAATTTACTTCAGAAATATGTATAACCTGAATGTATTTAATATAGTTTTTTCTCTTACACTGAGTGCAGCCTGAACTTTCATTAGCATAGTAATAACCAACCTTGGATTACAGAGTACTTTCAAACCTATTATTGTATAGCATCACAGAATAGCAAAAGAGTGCTTCTGAGGCTGCATAATTAAAGTTTTGGTGGGAGAATGGGAATGACACTGATGAAATTTCACCTAGGTGATTCTAGCTTGCTATTCTTGCATCTCTCTCCAAAAGGTGCACTACCATGGCTTTTATTGGAATCCTAAACAAAGGTGTAGACATTGTCTAAAATACTGGTTTTTGAAGCAGATTCTCTGATTATAGTGGAAAGCTTGTATAGGTTATTCAGAGAAAGTGTAGCCTGAGGTATAAAAATAGTATAATAAATTGCTGTGTACTTAAATATATAGCAAAAAAAAATTATACAAATTGTCTAGACAGTACAAAACACTTCTTTAGCCAGCAGAAAGCTTATTCTTTTCTCCATCCCTTCTCTAACAACGTTTGTTTGTCTGAATGGTGGCTATCCTGCTAAACAAGAAATAGCGTTCCCAATCCTTGCTAAAGAATATGGTTAAATATTGGAAGAATATTGGAAGAACCCAATATAGATCTTCTTACTGAGCTGCTTTGGTACAAATTCATATAGGAGCTGCACATTGTTTGCTGCCTTCATGATTTCATATGCTGTAGTTAGAGATGCTCAGAGTGTGTCATTCCACTATTTTGGCTAAACATTTAGCAAACAAGGGTCTATTCAAGGGCAAGAAGGAGATATAACTTAAGATTATTCAGTATATGTTGCATTTAATCTTTCATTGTATTGGAATCATAGGACTCAAAAGATGGAATGGCACAGAATAGTAGAATATAAGAGACACCTAAGTGGTACAGTTAGGGGGAAAATGCTAGTTGAAGAATTTGAGAAAAAAGCACATTAGTAACTTAAATATGAATTGTCCTGCTTGCACCACTTTACTAATTTCCTTCATGTTTTCAGCTGAGTTGATTTCTAATTAATGTATTTTCAGGCACGAACTGAACTGTTAGATTTGATTGCAGTTATTCATACTATTTTTAATAGTAATTACATTTGATATGGCAGAGCTTAGGAGGCAATTTCAAACTTTCAAATACAGAAATAAGAATTTTCACAAAGAGTTCAAATGAGTATTGTTTTATAAAACAAAATTAATCTGTAGAAGGGGGGCAATGTTCCTGAAAATGTCTGCAGTCAATTTTCTTCATCTGTTACACCTCCACACCTACCCAGCATTTTTTCTTCTTTTTACCCTTACATTTCACACTATTTTTTTTATCTTCTTGCCCTTGTATCACCTCCCATCCTTCTTGTCTCTCATTTGCCCTTCTTTCTGCTTTGTTTTTTATCCTGTTCATTTTGGGCCACACAAGAATGACTGTGGGCTGGTTCAACCATTTTATTAACTTACGTGTTGTAATACTAAAATTTGTGTCAGACACTTAATTCCTCTGAAACATGCCATTCCAATGCAAGTAGTTTTGCCTTTAAAAAAAATACTTGGCTCGAACATCATTAAGGAGTCTTTGTGATTCAGGAAAGTGATTTGTGTGTGTGTGTTTTGGTTGGGGTTCCCCCCCCCCCCCTTTTAAGCCATCAATATTCCTGCTCACTTTAACTAGTCTAGTGTTCTGAGGATGTTGAAGATGAAAGGCTGCCCACCATTACTCACAGTGAATAGTTCTGTGCTGCAAATAATCCTACTATCCATAGACTAAAATGCCACTCAGCTTATGTGCGTATTTAGACTTCTATATCATCTATGTGAGTTTTAAGAAATACAACATCTTTTAACTGGTATTTTTCTATAACATTTTCAAATTCCTTGCTGTATGTTAACCCTCGATTCACTCTTATCTCTTCTTCCTTTCTATCCTTATTTTCTTCACTACACTTTATATCTTCATGCTTTTTTAATTCATTTCATGACCAAGAGGTTTACTCATCAACCTTCCAAATCCCCTTTCATATCCACTTCTCACAAAACATACCATGATCCGTTTTTAGCATTGCTCTGTCCTCAATTACTTGTTTATCTGTCTTATTTTTCTGAACTAGATGTTGAACTTCATATATGAAGGGTTTCAACCTTTTTTTTTTAAGTGGGAATGGGGGCCAGAGAACAGATTACAATGTCCGTGGCCATAAACTGTGATTTACACATGCAGCAAGCATACATTCAGCATCATCAAGCTTGCAGCAGCATGGTTCCCTAGATCAGGTCTGACTGTCATTTCTAGCTCTTGTACATGAATAAATCAAACTATTGTTCCAAAACCACAGTTATCATGGATACATATTTAAATTCATGATTGAATTCAAAGGTAGTCCATGACCCTCTGACCCTTCTTTCAAATTGAAAGAATATGATGAACCTGGATAGTAAATCACAGCTGTTCAGAGAAGTCAACATAAAAATCCAATTAATTGACACAAAAGATAATCCATTTATCACACTGAATACAGTCAGCTGCTCTGCCTTTGTGCCTCTTCACTTAGCTGCCCATATCACCAGTCAGCTGTGTAAAATTTTATCTGTAGAAGAGAAACCCATTAAAATTTTTAAGGCTGGTGTAACAAATGTCTTGTCATTGCAGTCCTTGCTGTGAAAGTATTTAGAAATGATACAGAAAGATTTCAGACCAGTCTTGCTCTTGTGTTCAGCATAGTAGTATATTTTAATTGATTCTGGAATTTCATGGACTATTAAGTTGATTCCAGCCCAAGCCATAATACTTTTAGAATGCTAAAGGATTTAAGCTCCTTGCATTATAAAATGACATGGTTTAATTATCTGAATCATGTTTGGTACACAGGCCTGATTTGGGGAAAATAAGGAAACTTTAGGAAATAGTTCATGTGCTTCTGATGAGTAAATGCTTGTGGGGGGAGAAGTTCTTAAAATGCTGTGTAATACTCTTTTCTATGCAGAATTAATAGCAAATATCATTCTCCAGTACTTAATAGTGAAATAGGACTGAAGTCAGTAGTTGATTATTTTTTAAGTGTTGTTTTAAACAGCAGGAAGTTTGAACCTGGAGTCTTAATACATATTTAGTCCTTTCCCTATGAGGTAATCTGGAAGTAGATCAGAGAAGGGTCCAAAAATTTAAGCTGTCTGCCTCTGTTATTGGGCTTTCACTTGGCTTTGGGGTTTACGAGGGATGATGGCTGAAAATGTACGTCGTCTTAAAATCTTACATTTATTCTTTGCAGCCTTTGGAAAAGAAGTTTGTGCGTGTTTCAGGGGAGGCAACAATTGGACATGTGGAGAAATTCCTCAGAAGAAAAATGGATCTGGACCCTACTTGTCAGGTATGCCACTTGTAGTGGCACTTACAAGTTCACTGTGATCAGTGTTAACTCCTGCACTTCAGACAGAGTGTTTCCGTTGTTCATTAGAGTCTAGAAGTAATGTTAGGTTTTTTTAATGCAGTAAGGATTAAAAAATGAAACATTTGGAATGTTGTGATACGCAAGGAACAACTCTCCCAACTCATTTGCAACATGTTTAAATTTTCATTATAATACTTTATTATTTGTATAGAGTTTCTAAAGTGCCATGTAAGATTTCAGTAGATTAAATTCAAAACCAAAAGATACTGCTGTTTCGAAGATAAAAACTGAGCATATAGACAGGACAGCGTGTGAGTGTGGGAGGATATGAAGGCAGAGACAGGTAGGAGTGGAATAACAGTAAAATTTAACTGAATGTTGAAGAAGCAAACAAGGGCTAAGAAAGAATGATACTGTGAATGGATGTGTGGAAATGAAAGCAAATGTAGGCACGAGCCTCCGAATAATTCAAAGGAGCAGAGTATGGTACAAAAGAATTTAACTTCATATTTCTCAATCATTTTGATAGGAATTGCATGTCAAAACCAGTTTTCAATTCTTCAATATATTTCAGTAACCTTTCAGTTGAGAAGGTGCAGGATTTCTGTAATGTGTAAACTATTCTTAAAGCTGCCAGTTATTGGTAAATCAAGCTGATACTGATGTGAACAGGCAAATGGTGGAAGTTAAGTGCTGGCTTTGGAGTTAAGGCTGTGTTTTCATACCGTAGTAACTGTCTGAGACAACACAGCCTGACTGTGTGCATCAATAATGAGTATTTGTTCATGCAGCTACCTTTTCAGTGGTGACAAAGCAAATCAGATACAAATTAGTCATCATTCTGAAGAAGTCATGTATTTTCATTTGCTGGTTTCCTCTCAGTGAGAGTTTATGTAGCTTTCAGGCGGTGGTGACTTGATATTCTGAAAAAATAAAAGTATCCTCAAAATGAGGCTACAGAAACTTTTTGCATTGAGTTGTTTATTTGAGGGGAAGGAATTGTTTATTTGGGTTTTCTCTAGTACATCAGAGTCTCAATTTTCAGGAACACTGAGCATCCGTAATGGAAACTGCAGGTACCCATCTTTCAAAATCAAGCTAGGCCCCTGTGTTGGATTTTGCAAAATCTTTCAGATTTTGCAATCTTGAGATCATCTAATAGGCATAACTTGAGAATTTTTCCCCCATTAGTTACTTTCTGCTTGGACTTCACCAAACAGGATATGATCTACTGTTAGTGGGTAGATGTTACTGTGTCTCAAAAGCTGATGATTTCATAGACTTCCTTTCTTAAGACGTTGCTTGATTCTGACTGACCCAGTCACTTTTATCTCTGCTAGTATCAAGTTTGCCATTGTGGAGTAAGGCACAATCATTGGCTAGTTCTAATCTTTTGGTCTCTTCTGTGCAAGCCCTGCCTGTCTGGAGGAAATGTTAAATTGGCTTTCTTCTACAGTCAGATACTTTGGCTGCTTCCCCCCCCCCGCCCCTTAACTGATCTGCTCCCATTTTTTTTCAGCGAGTATTTTTTTGGTCACTGGAAACCTGTAGTCGATTTTCATGCCACAAATCATGACTGATTTCTCTAAGATATTCAGGCTTATTTTTAAAAGATTAGGGAATTAGGGAAATGAAGCAGGAAGTATTTTTCCTGTCCCGATTGATCATTTCTTTGTCATATGGGGACTTAAGATTAAAGGAGTGTATGTCTGAGCTGTCACCTTCTCATTGTAGTATGCAGAACTGAAGCTGATAGTTTGTTGGTAAACATGCAGAAAGTGAAAGAGATGTCAGATATGTCATTGAAGATTAATAAGCCTAATGAATAATGTCTTACTCAGACTTCCCAGGATGGCTAATAAACCAGAAACTGTAAAAAAAAATTAGGGAGAACCTGAATATAAATTAGCACAGGCAGAAGAATTTAGGGAAATAGGTTGTAAACCATACGTGCAAAGAATATAAATGTAGAGGGTGCTTGGCTGCTTTTTTTACTTTGCTGTACAAATTTGGAAGAGAGTTGAGGACTGCAGAGGTTCATTTCCTGTAGGCTTCCCCAAAGTATGTTAAAGAAGAAATAGATACTAACTTAGGACAACAAGCTTTTCTTTATAATATTACTTCTTTAGTCTTGATTTCTAACTCTCTCCAGTTCTTCATTATCTAAAATAATCAATTTTTATGTCAAATGTCATTAATTTGGTGTGCTCAACTTGGGACTAGAGTCCAAGACCTAGATTCCCTTGGGAAGCTAGGAAATTTCTTTCAGAAACACGTGTTTCAGTCACTGTTGAGCTAAAATGCACTGCATTCGCAGTATTTTTTCCCACATTTATCTACAGAAAACTTACTGCCACAGTGTTTAATTGTGCCTTACCTGAGACTTAAAAAGATTTGACTGTAAGGAGGGAACTCTCCTCAGTATATCCTCCTTTCTCTCCTCAGTATGTCAATTGCATCCTTGGTTTCATTGTTGAAACTTCCAGTAAGGACGCTAGGTGTGGTTATTTTGTGAATGCAGTCCGTTCCTACTGAATATCAGCTTAGTTTGACAGTCTGCAAAAGTATTATTTGAGAATGTTCTACTTGTTCCCTGTCAGATCTGATTCAATGACCAAGTCATAGAAAGTATGTTACCCATTCTCCTGAACTACTAACTGTACTTGGACTTTTTTGACTTAATTTGTTCATGTGGAATATTAGCTAATATTTGCCCTTCTTCATTGATCTGCACAAATGGGTTGGATTGAGGTTAACAAAAATGTGAAATAAGCCATCTGACTCGTGTGACAGTATATAAAAAAGTCTAAAAAGCAGTTTTGAAGTCACTGTCTTTGTTCCTTTTTCCTAGGCTGAGGACTCAAATTATTTTCAGACTTCTGTATTTGAGTTTGCAGATGGATTGTGATTTGAATTTCCTAGTTCGTCTGAAAGGTTAAGGCTTCATGTATTTTTGTCTACCACTTGAGCTGACAGACTGTAGTTTACTCTTTCTGGTGCTTTGTTTTGATGTCTGTGCTTTGGGCAACGATTAATTTTCTGTATGTGTTTGTATTTCTCAGTACAAGGTCTCTCTTGAATATTCTTGCTGGAATTTGTCGGGGGGGGTGTGAAAATAATTTTTGAGCAACTGGAATTGCTAGTAATAGCTAAGTAGGTACCATTTAATTTGAGCTAAGTACAGGCTATGGTGTTTGGAATCCGTTAGGTACTTGGCTTCGACATCTGATGCACATCTGTATAGTTTGTGTTCTGCTGAAGAGTGAGGAGAAAATGGGAAGTTTTCTTTAAAGTGTTATTTCCTTTGAGGTCATCCTGCAGCAGCATTGTACCTTCTTTCCATTCATTCTGTAAGGACAAGAGAGACTGCTGAAAGACTTGTGGCTCGGCTGATCTGAATGCATTAACGTAGCTTATAGAATAGAAATGTTCCATAATCAGATGTGCGTTCCTGAAAGTGTGTGTAAACTGCAGCCTGAGGAAAGATTGGAAGAAAGTCTGTGTTCATACAGGGTAGTTGCTAATGCAGTTTCTTTATGCCAGTCTTAGACCCTGGAATAGAAGTATCTGGTACCTTTGAAAAGTAAATAGCAGCTAGAGTAAATGGAAAGCTTTGCCAGCTTTTTGAATAACTAGCCCAAATACTCACGTCAGTCTCTAAAACTTTGTGTTTTCCTTGTTCTTCCCTGGATAGTATGGGTTGGCATAGAAACTATTGATTGAGGTCTACTGCTTTCTGGGCCAAATTCCCGCTTGGGATGAATCTTATGTGGGATGTCCCTTACATGTAAGTTTTCCATTTTTATCTCTGTCTTCCTTGGTGAGTATTCATTTATAATTGTCTGTTATCGTGGCTTTTAGAGAAATAGCTCTAATAGCAAACATGCCACCTAAAGAAAATAAATGGCATAATGGAAAGGCTACTTTATTTTAACAAGAATTTTAACAGAAGCAACTGAGTATTCAGCAGCTATACCTTCATGTTTCCTTTCAGCAAAAGGTCAAACTATATTTGCTGCTGTCTCACTACCTGTCAGTACTAGCTGGCTTCAATTTTACCAGTCAGTTGAAATTGTAGTAAATTCATAGCACTTGTGTTGCTGGTGCCTCTTTTGTAATGGAATATATAAGATTATATAATTCCTGTATGGCACAAGGATTCCTCTGAGACACATTTTGCAACTGATTTTCACACTGAACTGGGATTTTTTTCATTGTATGCTTTATTCTCTTGTCTTTATAGAATGAATCCTAGTGTAACAATTTGCAGGCAGAAATTCAGGCTTTGGTGCTGGAATGAGGAGATTAGGCATTTGGTATTCAGAGCACTCTAACGTGGTAAATGTGAAAAACTCTTCTCAATTTATTAGAAGACACTGGATCTTTAATGGCTACCATTTGAAACGAGCAGCAGGATCAACAGTGGGATATTTTCAAACAAGCATTCTGATTCTGTTACAGAAGTGTCAGCAGTTGTCACTATGTTTGCATCCTATATTGGGCAAATAGATTAGATTTTCTATTTCTGTACAATATATAAAATGTATATGTATACATGTTTTAGTGGTAGCAGGATTGAGTTTTCTGTGCCTTATGGTATAAAAGTCAGAAAAGTAAGCTTATAAAGCAGAAGTAATTACCCTCATATATCACTGGAAAGCAAAGCAGACATGTCTGTCTTCCTGCAGTAATAACTGTAGAGGCTAGAATGCATGGGAAACAGCAGAAATAACTGTAACCAGCTTTCAAAAAGAAACATATTTCTTTCAGGTTCTGTGTTAAATACATCAAATGTTGATGTTAAATATATACGCGTGTATATATTTGGATCAATATCTGATCAATATTTAATGTTACATCCAGATTAATTTTTACTTGCTGGTTTCCTCCTAGAAGCTAAAAGCAGAAGTAATACTAAGCAGTTTACATCTTCTGCACATTAAGATTCAACTGAACATGAACAGAGTATTCTACATCATTCTCATACTATACAGATGGTGGAGTGAATTAGCCCTTTTTGAGCCTCTAAGGAATAGAATTCCTGTGTTCCTGATTCTCAGAACAATGTGGTCTGCCAGCATGAGGCATAAATCTTTCTAAATCTTTTCATGAAGAACAAGAGAGATACTGGGTCAGCATGCAGAAGAGCATAAATCCAGGGGAATTGAATAGCTGAAGCACAGAGTGCATCCTATAGTGGAAAGTGACCATCTAAGAGAATACGTAATTATATTGCAGTATGCTCCTCGACTACTGCAGTGGCAGAGCTTAGACATTTTCCTTGCAGAAAGCTGTGGGACAGCTCATTGTCAATGCTCTTAACTTTAATTTTGAGGTTTTGTCATTGTAATTCACAGGTGAGAGCCCTCTCATTTCCATATCTAGGAATTGCTCATAAGGAAACTGTAACCAAGCTGCAGTTGAGAGAGAAACAGTGCTGTGTTAGCTGCTCTAATTTGGAATGTTAGAGACTGGGTTTACATTATGCACAGTAAATTCATAGTAACTTTATAAAGAAGCTTATTTTTCATAATAGCAAGGCAAGGAATTCGGAATACTTAATTATGATTTCCTCCCCCCCCCCCCCCCCCCAAATTACTGTTTTTGTGGGCAGTTACTTAATAAAAGTGCCTCCTCCGGAATTGCAGACATTATTGACATAGTTTAGCTGCAGTAGAGGACATTGCTTAGAATTGCTGAGTATGCCCTTCACTTGCATAACAGAAGTATTGATTGCATTTTGAAGGAGGACTGTGTGAAGTAATTGCTGACAGTGGCATACAGTGAGCTGTTCTATTAAAACACTTCTTCTAAACAGTCATATTAAGCAGACTTATTCATGTGTTTTCTCACTGAAGATAAGAATGAGGCTAGCAATGACTCATTTTCTGTCAGTGGCACAAACAACTTGCCCTCTTTTGCAACTGATAAATGACTCTGGATTTTTGTGGGATCGTTTTAATACATGATCTAAATTCGCATTAAATTCATCACAGTTACTACTAAATAGCTTTTTTCAGCAGAGGCACCAAAACTGGGAGTGAAATGATAAACTGTCTTCTCTGTTCCAGAAGTGAACCCTATGTCAGGGCGTGGGGTGGGAGGCATTAGGGCAGTGCAATAGGGCTATGCATGGTAAATACATTGGGACAACAAAGATGAAGATGGCTTTAGTGTCTAACATGATAGAATTGAACTCTTCTAATCAAATTTAAAGGGCTTAGATACAGTTTTGCTAGTCCAAAGGGAGGTTGAACTTGACCGTGTTTGTGTTCTTTCACAGGTAGACATAATATGTGGTGATCACCTGCTAGAACACTACCAGACACTGAGGGAAATTCGTCAAGCCATAGGGGAGAGTGCAGTACAGGTACGTGTGGTAGCTGGGGTTTTGTTCCAGGTTTTCTATTTTAAAATAGAAGTTGTCTTTCTTAAGCTATCAGGTAACACCAAGTTGTCTGAAGAAGTCACTTAGAAAATCTCTCCAACTTATGCAAAATGTTTTTTATGTTGTAAATAGAGTTGAGAAGTATACCATGTGCTAAGAGTGTTCTTGATGGTTTGATGATGTTCTGGGTATGAGGTTTTTGTGGGTGGTTTGTTTTTTTCCTAAAACAAGTTGCTCTCTTATCAGTGATAAATTATACCAACCTTTCTTTCAATTAACATTTCTTGTTTTCCTCCCTGGCAATTGCATCTCTGCAAGAAATCAAAAGACTGAAGCATCCCAAATAAGGCTAGCCTTGTGACTGGGTCAGGGGAATAAACTTGCTCGTAAAAGCACAAACCAAAGATACAGAGTAATGAATGCAATTAATATTGCTTGATGCATATTATACTGGTCCTGGTCACAGCATGAGTGTATAGCCAACTATTTCTTGTTGATAATTTACTGTCTTAAGTGCTGCTGGCTCTGCAAATAAGAAAGCATTTTTTTTATTTCCTTGGGAATCTTTTCAAGCATCTTTATAATGGGAAGGGTTGCGCCATTTTAGAACTGCAGCAAAAACAATTAAGTAGTCTGCCCAGTGCATAGTAAGATACAGATGTAAAATCATGATGTATGGCAAACTGTATATTAATCTAAACTTGGAATTCTGAAAAGTTAATGTTTAATCTAATACAGTGGAAAGAAATAGGATTTAGATTGGTATTTTATTTGGAAAGCAATCTAAGCAGATGGCAAAAAGGCTAAAATAGTAGCAAATTCAGTTATCTCGACTTGTTTGTGCACAAACGTGCGCAATCTTTTACATTTAAATTTCCTGCTGAGCCCTTTCATGCTACAAGAGGGCTTCTGTGTCAGGGGCAAGAAGTGGAAAGTTGATTTCAAGGTATCTTGGACACTGCATCACCTGTACATGATTTGAGTAACTAGGAGGGATCCCACAGTCAGGGCAGACATATGTGGCTCATGCTAGTGTTGGCAGACATTAAAAATCTTTGAGGCTTGTGGTGTGTACCTCAGTTTCTGCAGTCAAAGGGAATAAATGCCATGCTTGATGTCTTAGCTGTTTATATAATAATATAAAGCAAAAATGAATATGTAACCTAACCCACTTTGGGGAGCAGGAGATAGAAACCAGGAGGAAACAGCACTGGTAACAAACTTGCTTCTAACATAATGAGTTCATTGTAAGTAAATGCAGCAATTAACACACAGTGTTGTAAGTGCCCTCTACTAAAAGCTTCAGTAAATAGCAGGGGGATGATTTATTTCTCAGTCCAGGGGTATACTCAAATGTATGTGTTTCTAGACTTCATCTTAGCACAAAAACTTTTCATGTATGAAAAATGCTGTTGGGGAAGCACTTTAAGGAAAACTGCATTGGTTTCATTTCTTGTCAGAAATGGATCTGCCTAGTTGAAGCTTAATGTCTTTCATTTCTTGTCAGAATTGGGTCTGCCTGATTGATGGTTAGTGGCTAAGTACCAGTCAGCAGCTCCACAAAGAGAACAGTTGTCTTGGGATACGTTCTCCAGTGATGTTTCAAGTCTCATTATTACAAAATCAGTATGCTAGTGATGAGTTCTCATAAGCCTGCTCTCTTGGGCAAACAAGCAGAAAAAGATGTTTGCTTTTTGTGAAGTCTTGTGCTTTCATAGTCACTTTTGCCAGGGAATTTGAAAGATCAGGTTCATCCTTAACTTGTCTTCATTTTCTTACAAAGCCTGTTAGGATGCCAGATAGTTACAGTAGGAATAAACCACATAAAATAAACCACACCAAATAATCCACAGTTTCTTCTTTTTTATATTGAAATTTGTGACATTTTCATGTTTTATAGTCTCACATTGTATTATTTTGCAGAAATCAAGAGGATGCATTTCTAGGATTAAAAAAAAAAACTTGGAAAATGTTTTTAGATAATTATCCAGAAAAAAAAAGATGAATTGGTCAAGTCTAAAAGTGGTAAGGGTTTTTTCTTTTTCACCAAGACCTGAAATTCAATGAGGGGCATAATTGTCCTGGCCCAGTGAGACTACAACTACAGAGGAACATTTGATGGATTTTTCATTAAGCTCCAGGGGCATCTTGTGCCATCATAACCTTTACAGCCTTTCCAAAGCAGTGTTGGAGCTTGGAATGCCCCTAACAGCTCTCACTAGGATGTTGAAACACTCTTCAAAACTGCCATTGTCACTTACCAGTTTCTGAGGTTCATTGTAGCTGCTTCATGCTAAGAAAATAGCTTCAGTAGCTACTTATGCAGTACAAAGTCATTTAAAGGAATAAACATTGGGTTTTTTTTTATTTAGATGAGTACAGTCACTGTTAGAGGAGAAAAAATAACTGCTCTTCTGAATCACATTTTTCACTTGCAAGTTTGTTCATGTCAGCAGTTACTCTTTTTGCTGAGAAAAGTGATTTAAAAAATGCAGATAAGTTTCTCTTCCAAGGCATTAATTTTAACATGCATTCTTTGACAGCATTTACATTGGAAGTTTCTTCCAATGCAATGCAGCATAACATATGTTGTGTGTGATTTATTTTTCTGGGCCATAATCACTGTAATTTTTTAGGGACTTTTACTCCTCCTAAATGGTTCTTAAATGCTCAGGATTGTTTTGTGAAGATTTTGGGTGCTGGGGTTTTTTTCCTATTGAGTAACAATGTGTAGTGATGCCATAGAGCCTCAGTAAATTAAAGTCACCTACAGGTGCAAGCTAGCAGGGTTTTAGCTGTTCTGAGTAACTGTGTGCCTTTCCAACAAGTGTGGGAAGATCAAGTGTGATCTTATGGTAAAAGAAATAGTCTTGATACTGGCCCCATAGTAACCTGCTTGGGTTGTTTTAATTGGAGTAAATAGGCAACTAATTTTAGTAGCTGAATATAAACAATTAACATGTTTCTGAGTAGTTGATAGAAGGCTAAAAAAAAAATCAGGAATAAATCTTGTTTAATCTGTAGATCTCAAGATATTTTAACATTTCTGAAATTGGCTGGTTGGTTGAATCTTTCTAATTCACTGGAAATAGGATTTCTAACTGTGTTTAGGGCAAAAACATAAAAAAATTTGCTGCACAGAATTTATATAAAAAGAAGCAACTTTGCTGAATTTTTAAAACAGTGTAAAACTTGTGGAATTTACTGCAAGGAGAGATCAAAGGCAGTGATAGAAATTTTTAAAAGGCTCAATTTTGTTACCAGGCATTGCGATCTGCCTGTAATTAAGAGTTTGATCAAGTAGCTGTGGAAGGAAGCTTGTTATTAACTATATGGGAATATAATTTCTTCCCTGTATTACCTTCCTCCCCTCTGCTGCACAAATGCAACACGATCCAAGCTGCTAGTTATTTTCACTTGTCTGAAACTGGCCTCCTCAGAGCTCTGCATCACTGATGGATATAATGAGCTCACACATGAGAGAAGCTAAAAAGAGTCGCTTCCGTTACGTCCCTGGCCCTTGGCACAGAGGCCTTGCAGATTATAATGCTCTCTTTGTAATTCTCACCTTTTTGTAACCCAATGCCATTTTATTTTTTTGGTCTCTCCTGAGCTGGGCAGTAAGAGCTGTGGTCTAATTTAATTACTGTGACCCTCTAGCACACATCTGCTATGGAAGTGGTTTACTCTTTGCTGTGGGGATATTGAATTTGTAAAGTGGGGCACTTTGCTGCTCTTGTAACATAAAAAGGTGTATATACTATGATGTTTCTGTTTGTCAGTTCCACTCCAAAGTTTATAGTTGGGTGTAACAGGTGGGATCCTTTCCATTTTTTTAGGTCAGGTTCACAAATGTGTGGCAAAGAACAGTGGAGAGTTTTGCTGTAAGAAGGGATCGTATTTCATTTTGCTTTTCTTTTGGGCATGTCTGAGTTAGCCTGATTTGAGATTGTAATAAGCAGTGAGATCTCATTCTCTGTTTAGATTTCCTTTTAAGAACAGTATCTAGAGAAAGGAGCTGAAAATATATAGAAATGTATAATACTTTAAAAGTTAATAATTACAGAGTAAGCAGTGCCAGTGCTGGGTTAACTCTGAGCTTCTCTTTGTACAGAAAAAATTGCAGTGGGTTTGGCCTTTGGTTTAACAGGGGTATTTCCTCTGTAGATAGATAATTCCTTTAAATGTCCTACTGCCAAATGTACCATTTGAAAACTCATTCATAAAAGAATACATTGTAGCATTTTCTTCTTGTATAAATATTTCTTTCCTTTAAGAAATTCTGATGTAGAGGAAAAACTGGTTTTGACCACAGTTCTCCAAAAAAGGAAGCTTAAATATGTCTTATTTTCTCTATTGAAGTAGCTAACAGGCACAAGGAGTAAGTATATCTTTGTGAAGGTGTAAGTAACTTCATAGTAGCTGTTCTACCTAACAAGAAGTGAGAACAATCAGGATCCTATCTTCGTATTGCAACGCAGTCATACTGCTTTATGCTAGGCACTAACTGAGTTAAAGCTCCTGTCTCCTCCTGTATCCTTTTAGGAGTTAGCAATGGATTTGTGGTTGTTAAGAGGATGAGAAGATGAAGGAAAGTTAGTGAGCTTACACTAATAACACAGGAATAAAATAGGTTTTTTTCATTGCGGTCCATTGAAGTTAAGGTTGGTTGGCATCTACCCTACACTAGGCCCTCATTTGTCATCATAAGCATCCTTTAAATGAAAGTGAAGCTGCATGAGACTCACGGAGCACTTTTGCTGTTGTTCTGAAGCTGTTTGTATCGCCCGTAGCTGTAGAGTTAGGGAACATGCATATTTGCTGTAGCCTGAAAATAGTCTCTTCTATAGGTGTTTTAATGTGTTGTCCTTTTTTTCCAGTATGACCCTTCTGGTTGGTTTTGATGGTTCTTATAAAAGAATACTTTGATCCACTTTTCTCAGTGCCTGCATTTTAATCCCTTTTTTCAGATCTTCAGTCTTGATCTTATGACTGTTATCACCATGTCCAGTGATGCAAAGCCTTTGGATTTGATTTCCCTTAGATTTGACTTGCGGATGCCAGAAGTTTGTAGATTCAAAAGCAGCAGACCAAGTTTATAGAAGAAAAGTCATCAGAAGACACTTGATACAAAGCTACTTTGACTTAGGGCTCAGGAACTTCCTGAGATAGGCTTTTGAAATTGGAAAATTATATAGGGAGGTAGCATACTTGCCCTCTTCATGTATTTTTATCTAGGCTTTCACCATGGGGCTAGGCAGCCCTTTGGTCTGCCCTGGTATGGCCATTCTTAGAACCTTACATTTTTAAGTGTGGGGTTTTTTTTAATTGGTTCCTTTTTTTTTGGTGCCCTCTTTTCCTGACTTAGAATATTAATCTCCTCTTTAAGTAAATTACAAAATCTGTAGCTAGAAGCAGAGTTTCAGGTCTTACTAAATGAGCATGTTGGCAAAATTGATCAAAGTATTGCTGTTGCAGATCTGTTCTCCTTCATTATGAATCTGTTTTCTTCCACCATCACATTTGAAAACTCCAGTAGCTCTTCCACTTTCTTCTTCCCTTGAAAATAACATACTGCACTTCCCCCCCGAACAGTGGCTTTGTTTCCAGTGGCACCATTTAGCTGCCAGACAAAGTTAAAGAAACTAATGGTAGAAGAGAGAGTAAAATAATTATACACAGCAGCAATTAGGGTGGTTTTCTGCTGAAAGAGCTTTATGGCACTAAGGGCAAAACAAGGCTATTTTTCTAATAAGAGGTCATCTTCCAGACAGAACTTAGAGGTGTTGATAGGCACTGTCTGAAAAGAATTCCCAAGGGAAGAAAAAGAGCATGTCATGGAGGCGTGGAAAAGCACATTCTGTCCTCTTGAGTCTTTTTTAGATCAATTTATAATCTTCAATTTCCTCCAATGCAAAATGGCTCAGAGATTATTTTTAAGAGTAGTTGAGGCTACACCAACCAATCAGAAGCATTTTTACATCGATAACAAATTATTGTTTTAAAAAATATATATATTATTCCAAAACACTGTGTTTAGACTAATATAGTACTTTCTACTGTTATTGTATTATACTACAGAACCTGTAAAGTGGTGACAGTCTTGTTACTTTTTTTTTGTAAATAACTTTTTAATTAAAAAGATATATATCTTTTTTTTAATGTGCTGGAAATACCCCCTTACGCAGAACTGTGTAACTTCTCTGGAACATATGCTATCTTAGGTCCTGTATGTTAATAGACAAAAACGTCAGAAGCAAAATATGGTAAAGTTTTAACATGTCAGTTGTGATTAATGCAGTTCTCTCTGCAAAAGAAAACTTTTATTAAAGCCTGGCCATGTAAATAGGTCTAATGCAACAAGTCAGATTCCCAGTGGATCAGTGGTGGAAGCAGACCAAGTGCTAGACCTTTCACCAGCTGTGTGTGAATTAAGTGACATAAGTAAGACTAATGAGTCAGGAAGTATCCTGTTTCACAGGTGAAAGGTATTTTTTATTATGTGGAGCAGTCTCAGACGAAGAGAAATATGACTTAATAAGCTAATACTTTTTTTTTTTTTAATCCCTTGTATTCATTACTTAATAAATGTGTAGTAGTAGTCTGGGCTTTTCCAGTACAGCTTTTGGCAGCACCTTCTAGAACTACTTAATTGATTACTGTTTTTTTTCTGCCCCACAGTATCATGTGGAAAGCAGCATGAGTTGTAAATGAGAGCCTATTGTATGAAGATGAGATAATTCCATTATAACTTTAAAATAAAAGCAAAGTACCAGCTTTTATCTTTTTTTTAACACCCTTCTCCACCTCAAAGAGGAGAGGGGAATATAATTATTTGCCTTGATATTTCAAAACTTGTATTTGCCATACAAAAGTGATATGGTATAAAATGGTGAGTAAGATTGAAGCTGATGTTCTGCCACACAGTGACTGGCATACCAGGCGGTGATGGAAATGCGTCATGGTGAAGGTGAAGTGGTATGATGATGCAGTTCCTTTCTCTTCTCTCTAGGATGGCTTACTTGTACTGCACTATGGCCTGGTAGTATCTCCGCTAACTGTAACTTGAAGATTGCTAGAATATTAGAAGGCAGAAGAATCAGAGTCATCAAGCTTCTTCACTGCTGTTTTTCACCAAAGAAGGCCATCATATTTCCTGTGACAGGAAGCAAGTAAAAGGAACCACCACTAACTGCTGTATGCTTGTAATTTAACGTCTGACTTTACCACTGTAAAAAATTACAGTTTCTGTAAGTACAGCTATAGATGTTGCTATGCTTTGTGTTACAAATTACTGTCTTCAAATTTCACTCAGCTCAGGGAATTTAAATGCTCAGAGTAGCTGCATTTTTTTACTTTCTAAACCCACAATATCTCACGGGGTGAACAGCCTTTTTTTCCTCTAAGCTATGCGATATTGCTTACTTTCTAAGTGTCTAGCTAGAACAGTGCTCTCAGGGATGATCTTCAGTGGGCAGTATAATTTATTCTGGGGAGGAGACAGTCATTTGCCTAAAAAAAAATGTACTGTGATCATCTGTCTTTGGATGTGATTTGGGGAGAGGAAGGGAACTTTAGAAATGCAGACCAAAATGGGTAGAAAATGATGCATCATAAGCATTGTTTTTTGAGAAGTAGCATTAAATTTAGTTGTTTTTCTTGAAGAAAGACAATTTTGTTTGCACTGGAAATATATTTGCTGGTAGTTTGGCTTATACCAAATGGTGGATCATGCATCTCTAGTCTTAATAGAGATGAGCTGGCTGTAAGCTGGTTAAACTATGCATGAAAAAAAAAAAGTAGCACCTCTTTCTACCTGCTTGCTGTATGTAAAATAATCACTGTCAGCCTGATTCTGCTGTCATGTAAAATCTGTCACCTGACTTGACTGGCAGGAGCATAAATCCTTTCACTTTAGTACGTATCTTTCTAGCAGCAGTGAAAATGGTAGCTTTTTCCACTCTTTCTAACACGTATTAGTGCATTGTAGTGGAGACCAGGGTTGAGTAATGTATTACTTGCCCGTTACTACCACGTTCACAGAGGACATTAGGTAACTTTAATTTTAACATATTAAAATACTAGGTTTTGTGACAACTGTAGTACTTCAAATTCTGTTCGGTTTAAGATTTCCATGGTTTCTTGCGCGGCATTAAGGACCAGAGCTTTGTGTGTTATGGTCTTGCTGCATAGTAGGTCATCAATGTGGGGATTCATGAAAGCTACTGTTATGCACCAGGCTCCCTCCCTTCCCTACAGTCAGTGTAGGGAAAGGGAGGCGATTCCTTTGTAAGGCGTTTCAGAGCACCTAAGTTAGCTCAAATGCACTTGCTCGCTGTCAACGTAAGAGGACTGGCATCCTTTGTCTAAAGAAAGCTTTCATGAATCCTTCCTCAGGTCTTCACAATAAATGTTCAGTTTTGTCTGTGAAGATGACACTATAAGAAAAAAAAAGTCTTTTTTTGAAGTAATTCTTGTGATGCTTCTAAAAAAATGTAACAAAAACATTTCTAGCTACAAATTCCTATTTTACCTTTAAAGTTTGTATAAAAGTAGTGTTTAAAAAGCAGCAGAAAATGAGATTATTTTGTAAACACTTTGTGAGTTGTGTTGATAAGAGATTATATATTGTAACAGTAAAATAAACTTTATTTTAGCCAATTTAAAATTGAGCTCTCATATTTCCATACCATGCTCCCTATGTCAGCCTCAAAATTATAGCAGTTGATATTGAAACTCCTGGATGTGCTCTGGGGTTACTAGAATGACAAATTTCAATTAGGAGGTTGAATGGTGAAAGGTAGTTTAATACCAGAATCTCCGCTGGAGCTAACTGTGGTATCATTAGCTGGAGTAACATGGAATTTCTGGGACTCTCATTTTAATGAGGATTTCGGTGAGAAACAGCTCAGTAAAGATGTCAAGATGATTTTTCAACACAGACACAGGAAAAATAATCCTATGTAGTTATAGAATCTGTTTTTTCCTCAGTAAGTGCATCTTTTTGTCAAAGCCACCTCTAGATTATTTTCATTCATGTTTATGGCTGTTTTTATCAAGTCCCCTGTGAAACAACTTTCTCTGTCACTCTGATGGTCCTGGCTTTATACAAGGCAGCTGGCTCATGTACTTCATACTGCCACTTCCTGTTTCATTATCACTCAGGGGTTTGTTTTCTATGTATAGCTCTATGCTTAAAAAAAAGTTAGTAGTATAGTCACATTTTACATTGCAAATTCTCCCCTAATCCAGGCTTGAACTTCATGTCTACAGAAGGGCTTACTTGCAAAGTTTAACAGCTATATAGAAGCTGATAGTTAATTCAAATTAATGTCATTTTAGGATACTGCTGACTTGCATAGCCTCAAGATGACTATGCTGCCACTGGCTCTGATGTCAGTGTCAGTTTCTGGTTTCAAAAAAGGGCTTCTCTTTAAAGTGAGGTTTTCTGTAGGGTAAATCACATGCCAGCTCAAATGCAGAAGGCCAAGACTTCCTACTTCATTCTTTCAGTGGCTTAATGAGGAGAATTGAAGATCTGTTGCCTGGGATATTTCGGTATGAATGCTTAGTGACCTCTTATTTCCCATTTGTCTGCTTCTCTATTTCTTCGTCACCTGCCTTCAGAAAGCATATTCTTAGCTTAGTTTTCCTGGCTGAACATCCTGCTTGCTTTCATCTTAAAGCATACCCTGAAGGCACTGATGCTTTATCTGCTCTCCTGCAGTACCCCCTGGGCCTCGGCTTGGCTCATCAGTGTGCTGCGGGGGTGACCTTTGGCTATTGCCAAGGCTGATCTGTGGGCTGTGCAGTTTCCTGCATAATCAGTCTGCTTGCTTTAAAATGTGCCAATCTTCTTTCAACTCTCAGGCTGCTGTTTTATTTCTGTTGGTCTCCTTTTAACCTTGGCTTTCCTCCAGTCACTTTTGGTCCTGATGACAGAAGAGCTTCTTAACAACAGGTCGTCTGTGGGATGGCATCTCTGCCCTCCTGGGAGATGAGCCAGGTTCGTGCTCTGGAAGTGAGGGAAGGTGTGCTTGGACTTGTTCATTATTTTACAGACCCTATTATTGTTTTCTCACTTGATGAAATAATTCTGGTTTTATTTTCTGGTTACCTACTTAGCAATGTCATGGCTAACGCAGATCCTAATACTACTTGTACTGCAGCATAATTCTGAGTTCTTTTACAGATCTGCTAATTCCCAGCAAGAGGAGATGGTGAGGCCTAGTGTCAGGAGTTCTTATAAATGTAGAATCAAGCTACAATCCAGTCGTGAGCATTGAGTCATGTTGGTTCCACTCTGCCTGTTTTCATTGTGTTTAATACAGATTTAGTGTAATAAGAAGGTAAGGTTCAAGAGGCTAGTGAAATGCGCAGCTGAGCTCTCTTTAAATGGAGGGGCACTGTGGTGGCGATATATAGCTATCATTTATGTTCTGAACATCGCTATTGCACCCAGCCTGGATCTGCATTGCTGCCGGACTGTGGCACACATGATCCTGGAGAACCCTTAACAGTTATTTCTGTAGATGTGAAACAACCAATGAGTTTTACTGAAAAATCATTCAAGCTTGTCTAATAGTAGTCTGTGTTGCATTTCTTTTCAGGGAATCATCAGGCATTTATGTGCAATGATTGATGTTAATGCATGTTAACAGTCACTAACAAATTAAAATTACATCCCTGGCATTTCTATTTTCACTTTTCTTCAGTGTGGAGTATCATTATTATGAAATTTGTGCTCCATACAAATGAGGGCAGGGGAGGATTCACTCCAGCAGTTGAGAGCCTATTAACAGAGGCATAGGAGTTTTTATGTATTACATCTTTCTTTTTTTTTATGTATTACATCTCTTTCTTTTAAAGGGAGATGGTCAAGTTGTCCACGTGAATCTTCTAATATGCTGAATGCCCAATAGAATGCACCAGGTGCCAGCCTGAATGTTTAGGTACTTTAAAATATACTTGTTCTGCTGTGATAGATACTTGCTGAGAGATGGAGAGAATGTTGCAAATGGTGCAGTCTGATCACTTTTGCATTTTATTTGTTATTTCTACCTCTTTTTTTTTTTTTCTGTAACCCTAACTAGTTCAGCACAAAGAGAAGCAGCAAGGTGATCATATGTTGGATTTTACCCATGTCATCTTTAAGACACCCTTGCTGAATGAGCCAACGGATATTTACATTTGCTGAGGTTTCAGAAAGTTGCCATAGGTACAGGTTTAATCACTGAACGGGTCAAATTTTATTGGTTTTGAGAGATAAATGGTAATCCCATCTGAGGTGAAATGCAATATTGATTGGCTGCCCTGCAGCTGCAAAATTCTTGCTGGAGCTGTATCACCATCTTTACGGGGTTTTGATTTAGTATAACAACAATATATTTGTGTCAAAGAAGCTGTCACCTGCAAAAGAAATATTTCCCGAGGTGGAAAAGAGAGCTTATATTTTCTAATTGCTTGGTGACATAGTCTATTTGGAAATGAAATCTTTAAATGTCTGTTTTCTTCCAAGGGAAACATTAACAGTAGAAAAGTGGGTGGTGGGGACTTGGCAAAGATTGAGAAAAATAGCGTGTTCCTGGGAGAGCTGCTTTGGAGCCCATTTCATGTGGTACTGGGAGGCAACCAGTCATTCCAAGATACCATGATGTGCTCAGAGCACGCTGCTCGCAGCAAGCTTTTCTGTAGCTTGTGGTGACAGAAGCAGTTATTAAGTGATGAACCACTGTGTCCTTTCTTGCGTACACCTGGGACTGAAAGGTAAGAACTCCCCGCGTGAGAAGCCCAACACCCTTCACAAGAACTTGCAATTTCCTTTTCCTTCCTCATGAGACATGGGAAAATATTTCACCTATTGGTGACAACAAAATAGCAGATTATTTATGTGCCACAACATACAGAACCGGAATGGTGGTGGTCTTCCTCTGCGTGAGTGGGTAAGCTGAACACAGGGGCACCTGCATTCTCTTCAGCTCTGTCCTTGACTTGCTGTATGACCTTGAACAGATTTCTTCACTTCTCAGCTCTGTCCATCTAGTGCAATTATTTCTGTGAAGTGCTCTGAATGGAAAACCCCGTGCTACTGCTGGGTTTTTGAGGGCAGGCAATTAACTGACTACTATTGAGATCCTCTTCATGAATGCAGGTATAAGAGGCCTGGTAACAATACCTGTTACCAAAGCAACCAAGTGTGTTTCTTTTGAAGCCTTTACTTTTACTTGTTTAAAATTTTGCCAGATGATAAACATCTGGGCTGAATTTGTTGTGTTGCAGGTTGTTCCACCTGCAAGTGGATTGATTTAGTTATCTATGGAGAAGTTCAACCAAAAGGAACAGAAAAAACTTGGTTTTAAGAAACAAAGAGGTGGTGAACAGGGTTGTTTGTTTGTTTGTTTGTTTTTAAATGCTTGTTTCATTCTGGGGTGGGTTGGGGGTTTTTTTTGCTTTTACAACTTTGTGGGCTCATTTGCAACCAAAAGACAATGAAGTTTGCCTCTGAGGCATTTGTAATTTTTGCCTTCTGAATGAGTTTTCTGGTGTCTAGTAAGGGAAGCTCAACTTTTTACTCAATGAATGTATTTCACCTATACCTGCTTGCATGAAACTTGGAGGAATTTGATATCTTTTAGATCTTCAGCTCTCAAATGTGGCTGATGAGGATATAAAAAAAAAAATATTGGGGAAGGGTCTGGGAGGTAAAGGGGGCATGATCCCATAATCCTTGCTTCCTTAAGAATGTAGCCTGAGAATATTTTGGCTTGCTGAAACATTTTGGCTTGCTTCAAGCATTGCCAGCCATTCTTATTCATACAGCTCTCAGGCCTCTGCTAGACTAAGAATTTGCTGATGAAGTGCCTTATGTCTGAGGTTTGAGGTTTTTTTGCATTTCTATTGAAAATTTGCTTAGAATTAATGATGTTCTAAGCCTCAGTGCAAACTGTTTTTCAGTCTGACCTCAGCTTTTCCGAATGACATCTCCAAACAGCTCGTTCTTACAGACCACACTCAGGCCTGGGCATGTACGCCATCCCAGAGAATGACCACGTGTGTGTCAGGGTGTTCACAAGGCTGCTCCGGGTGCAGGGAAGCCAGGAGCCTGTGTCTCCTGTGCTCTCTGGGATGCAGGCAGCCAGCAGCTGCCTCTCCACTCAAAGGCAAAGCGGCTGAGCTGGCCCTGCTGTGATAGGAACAGACTCTGGTGCCTCTGTTGTTTCAGAGCTGATGCTTACGGCACCCCAAGAGCTTTGCTCCCATCTATGAGCAGCAAGTGGATGTGTGCCTGGGGCTCTGGAATTGCACTCTCTGAAATTTTCTGGGTATTTCCCTTCCATCTAAGCAGGTATGTCTGTATTTAGCATGATCACTGCTCCTTCTTTGTGTTACGGTGGACACAGCCGAGCTCCAGCAGGGCGGTCAGTTCCGGGCAGCAGTGTCCTTGGCAGTACATTCTGCTTTAACAAGGGTGTAATCATTTATCAGAGTTGCAGGTTCCTCTCTGTTTTAGCTGGGTGAATTGCAGGGTTTTGGATTAAGACCCCTGCAGAGGCTGTACTGCCCTGCTGTAGGAGTGCATCCCCCCCATCCCCATAACTGCAGACCCCAGACTCTGCAGCCCTTCTGGCTCAGCTGGAATCTGCTGGGACAGAACAGGGTCAATGAGCATTCTCTCACCCCACCCCATGCAGCACCCCGTTTGCATGTTATGCTGCATTTGCCAAGTGATCCTTATTCCCATATGCCTGCGAAGACTTGCATGAATGAGCTTATGTTGCTCGTGCTATTTTGGTATAAACTTTTCTTTAAAGTGTCAGATCCCGCTGATGCGGACATTTGATCGTTCAGATGCATCTGTTTGGCTGCTGGCGTTAGGGCTCTGCGTGGGTCACTCAGGGAAGAAGCTCTTCTCCTTGAGGAGGTCTCTGTGCTAAGAGCTGGCAAGAAGAGAGCTGGATGGATCCAGCCAAAGGTGCTCTGAATTGCCTGTTGATTCCTTCTTGCTGAATGACAGGGTTCTTCCCTGGTCTGGAAAAAGATGTTTGCATTCCTGCCAAAGGAAAATGTTTGGGTTTTTTTTTCTTTGGCTGCTTTTTCTTTGGCTTACTCTTTAATGAGTTCCAGCATCTGGACAAGCGTCATTAGCAAAACTTTTGTGTGCAGCGACTCTCTCTGTTTTTAAGGAGCTGTACATATCAGCACAGACCATTATTGCAGGAACCTATGGCAGAGGTGAAGGACCCTTGGTTCCAGGATCACATGGGAACAAGGCTCTTCCATCACTGGAGCAGCAGGAGCGTGACCCACGCCCGCCCCAGCCAACATCCCAGGCTTCATGGACTGTCCCATCTCACCTACGTGGCAATGAAACAAGCAGAGCTGGGCAGCCCCAAAGCACAGCTGCACGGTGCATGGGCCAGCATCTCCATCCAGGAAAAAAAGCAACCACCCAGCCCTGTGGTGGGAGCTTGCACTCCTGCATGGAGGCTGGAGTTCTCCCCAGCATAAACACGGCATCATGGAGAAATGGCTGCTGTCTGCTTCTTCCCGAGCTGATGGTGTAGTCTGTGTCTGCAGCTGCCTTTTATCTCAGAGGTTGAGGTTCTGCAGAGGTATAAATCTTTAAGCATCTGCAGTGTGACTCACTCCTTTCCTCTGGCAGCCTTGGTGTTTAACCCAGTAAGAAAGATGGGACCGCAAAGGATGATTTATTGCCTTGTTCCAGCTTAGTGCTTCACTGGAGAAGCCTTCTGGTGCATATAAGCTGGCAGGTGAAAGGAGTAACCCTGCAGAAAAGATAACAATAGAAAAGGAGGCCTGGATGGAGATAGCTAGAGGTCAGTGTTGGTAACATGCTGAGCTGGGCTCATCCCTCTCTACTGTCTTCATTCTCCTCCTAAAGACGAGGAGAGTGAGGGCATGGGTCTCCCTGAGGGTAAGAAGTGAGGGCACAAGCCTTCCTGGCCACGTCACACGCATTCAGGGGGGAGCTCAGCCGTCTTGCCCGACAGTGGCAGCCACCTGGGGGGCCCACAGGATTTGAGCAGATGGGGCTCGGCACACCTCAGCTGGGCATTAGGCAGTCCCTTTTCTGATCCTGCAGCTGAAATGTGAGCACTGGGAAATGGCCAGAGCAAGCTCTCCTCAGGGGCTGTGTGTGCACAGGGACACCGGGGCCCTTGGCTGCCTTCTCCATGTGTGTCTGCAGGGTCACTGCTCTCCTGCTCCCAGGTGCATTGGGGCAAGTGCTGCTGGGAGACTGGGATGGGGGATGAATCTCCTGCAAAGGTTCCCTCATGGGACTAGACTTTCTGAGGTGGGACTTACCAAAGGGCCAATGGAGGCTTGCAGGATGGGGTTTGAAAGGGTTGGGTTTTCTGGGTTTCATGGTCAGCAGCTCTCCCTGCTCCCCCTGGTTCTGTGGTTGCAGAGGACGTCACTGGAGGAGCAGCTGTCCTCCATGGTCCCCACAGCACAGGCATTGCAGGCAGAGGCTGGACATGAGTAACTGGGAGCCTGCCGCAGAGCTGGGGGCAGCCCTGGTTGCCCAGTCGGGCTCTGTCCTTCAGGAAAGCAGCATGGCCCCTTCCTGCAAGGGCTCTCGCTCAGCCTCAGTCCTGGGAGAGCATTTGTGGGCTTGGTCACTTGCTGCTATCAGGGTAATTAAAGCTCGGCAACTCAGACCCTGTAAGATCACAGGGATAGAGCCCAGCAGAGAGGCTGTCAAAACCATAATGTAATCTAAACTCAAGCTTGGTCCTTTCTAGTGTATCCTAAATGCCCAGGTCCTTCCCCTGCCTGCTGCCCTGCTCCCAGTTCTGGAGCTTAAGACCATGAGACAGCACCAAAATGCTGCAGAGCTCCTGAAATGCAGGAAATCTCTGGAGCCAGCCCTTGCAAAGAACTAATTCTGGTCAGAAGCCAGTTTCCAAAAACAGCACCTCATCCTCCCCCCCATTCCTTTGTTGTCCTCCACGACTGCAGCCCCTCCTCACCAAACTAAAATTCCCAGCTTCATTGCTAGCATCCAGCCAGCTGAGCAAGCAGGAATCCCAACGGAGGCTTGCACTGGGAATGAAGGACAGGTCAGGCTGCTTATACTCAAGGGACAGAAAGAAAGCAGCGCTGGAGGGTATTTGAGGTTCAGAATATATTACATTAGCTGCACAGTCACATCTGCCTTTTATTCCCCCTGTGGTTTGGGAGAAATGCTGTGTGTTTGCATTTATGAACTGACAGCTGAGCCGGGAGATATTTGGAGGTTGGTCCTTGCTTTATGTGCCAGTGCTCTGGATTTAACTCTGCAGGTGCTGCTCTCCCTGCCCCAGCTCTGCCTGGGCAGCCCAAGTTGCTCTGCACAGTTTTGCTGGGGGCTGCTGGTGCTGGTGGGATGCGCTGCCCCAGCCATGCCCTGAGCCCCCTCCCCTGCCTCCGAAAGGTGCCCCTTGCTTCGCCCACCTGCAGGACTGCCCTCCCTGAGGCTGCATCACCCCATGGTGAGCGGCCTCGCCAGGGCCTCGTCCCCGAGGTTATTGGTGTGGCAGGGTCAAGGGAAGCGGCTGTGCTGCTCCTGCCCTGCAGCGCTGGTGGAGAAGCCTGTGACCATCACACAGTGTCCCTCGGGCTCTCGGGTAGATTGCCATGACGTGGCGTGACAAGGCAGGAATGGGAAGGCAAAAGGACAGCATGCTGCTGGCAGGGACACCCAGCAGGAAGCCTGCTCGTGCTTTTTCCCTGCCCTGCTGCCCTCCCATGTGCTCCTCTAAAGGCTCACCTGGGGCAGAGAGTGGGCATCATCCAGATATAAGCCAGTGCTGGTCACACCAGCTCTGCAGGCACCATTGATTGCTGGGTTTACTTGAGAAGCGGGTGTACCCTCACTTCTTCCATCTGCTATTGTGTAAATCGCTTTATCTTCACTTGTAAAGGCAAACAAAGAGGCTATTTTTAACCCCTGAGCATACAGGCGGGGTGGAGGAGAAATGGCAGGCATCTTGGGACCAAGGTGTCAGGGATGTGATGCAAATCAAAGCCTCAGATGCCGTTTTCTGGGCAAATGAGGGTGCACTTGGCCATGGGAGACCTTGTTCCCTCGGCCAGCTGGCCATGAACTCCTACAAAGCAGGGTCATTGCGACAGGCACTGGCGGGTGAGACCCAGACATGCCCCACTGCCATCGGTGGGGCCAGCCTTGCCTTGCAGCCCCAGCAGCAGAGTTTGGCAGTGGCACCCAACACCAAGCTCTTTGCAGGGGACGAGAGGGACTGCTGGGGACCGGACGGCTGAGGGCCAGACACCGAAGTGTGCTCCCGAGGTGAAGCAGCAGCAAAGAAGACAAAACAGCTTGGTTTGATCCACGTAACTATTTCTTTTTAATTATTGACTTGTGCCTTACAATAGAAGAGGAAAGAGTGCGAGCAAACAATTTGCTGGTTCCAGGAACTACTCTGGCACCACCACGAGGGCAGTAAAGTCTCGTGATGATAACCTTGCCAGGGCACTGACACGCAACACACGCACATGCGGAGTCTCCGGCTCTTGCAAAAGCGATTGCTGGCAATTTTAAGGCATTGAAGGAAACCTACGGTTGTAAATCCTATGTCAAATTTGGCACACGTTGGAACAGTTAGAGCGGAGACGAGGATGCTTTGCGGGCTGGTGTTCAGGAGTCCTGCAGCTTCCCAGCGCCGGCTGGGGCACGACGCTAATGTGAGCACAGGGTTTTCATGTGACAACTGTGCAGCTGAACAAGGGGCCCTGCAGACCCTGACATTTCGGAGCCAGCGACACCAGATGAGGTGCTGTGCCCTGCGGCATGGTGGTGCCTTCACCTCCAATACACCGGTTCCCTGCCCTCCACTTGCTGCTAGCAAACCCCCCGTGCCTGGCTGGACTAACACTGCCGAAAACCAGAGTTGTCAGGACAAAAAAAGAAGAACATTCCTTATAGTTTAAAACATAAGTGGCTCATAGACCAGATGTCAGATGTGGTTACAGTCCAGTATGGCTATTTCTGTGCTTCTGGGATTAAAAGTGGACGGCTACTGCTTGAGGAGTGGGGAAGAGTTTAGCTGTATGTGGATTTGGATAGTAGTTGAAGGTCTATAGCCTTGAAACTAGTTGTAGCAAACGTGTTGAGTTGATTCCCTCATCCTCCCTCCCCAGAGAGCTGCTTGAGCAGCGGTCCCAGCCGGCTCCCCCTCGCCGGCAGTGGGAGGAGGGAGGGAGGAATGGTGGGTGCTACGAGTCCACTGTGCCACCACAACA
The DNA here is from genome assembly GCF_035582795.1 of Mycteria americana. NCBI lineage: Eukaryota > Metazoa > Chordata > Aves > Ciconiiformes > Ciconiidae > Mycteria > Mycteria americana. The sequence continues at coordinate 15,213,849 of NC_134370.1, forward strand.
ACGACCAACATGCATCTAGCTACCTGCCCCTGCCTCCGCCCCATTTAAAAGGGAGCAATGTGCCAAGCTCGGCCTCTGCATGGCAGGACCCGCGAGGAAGCCGGCCCTGGGTCGGTGTCCCCAGGGGGTTACGTGTTTCTAAGGGGGGCTTCCCGCGAGTCCAGCATGGCTTTGTGCCCGCAGGAGCAATTTAAAGGCCGAGTGGAGACTGTTCCCCCTCAAATGCAAAACGGATGGGGTCCTGACAGTTACATTTTTGCATTTGCAATGATTCCTTCATGCAGGTTTAATCTCCCTCTCTTCTTGGCAGAGGTTATGGTCCCCTCAATCATCTCAGCCCTGCTGGATGATATTTTAGAGATCACTTTAATAACCTCTCCTTGCTCCTCCTCCTTGAAGGACAGAGTAGAGGAACTAAAGCCTCTGGGCTGGAAGGAGTAAGTGGGGTTGGGGAGGGTATTGAGCGCTGAAAGGCCGACGCTTCCCGTGCTGAAGAGGGTCTCCTCTCCCTCCAGCAGCTTCCTGCAAGGACATCGCAAGGAAAGAGGTTAGTCTGGGGACTTCTCACGCGAAACACCTGCAAAGCCTGAGGGCGTGCTGTGACCTGCGAGCGAGTCCGAGCGCTCCAGGCCATCACCCCAGCCTGCAGTGGACACTGACTCTGGTCACATTGCACCATGAAACTGGTTCAAAATCACATGCTTTGCTAAATCATTTTTTGAGCACTTGCAATATGGGGTACAGGAGACCAGCTCCTTCCTCTCTCTCCAGAAACCCCAGGAAAATAAAATCCTGAACCACAGGGACTCTGCCTTTTGCATCTACTTCGACTTTCCAAGTTTCCAACCCCAAATGTCCCCATTAAAAACCACTGCTTCTGGGATGGCTGGGGGACGCAGCTCACAGCTGCTAGATCAAGGGATGACACGGAGCCATGGCTGCTCCCAGGGCAGGAGCACGGCAGGTCTGGGCAGGGGAGATGAGCAACACAATGGTGTTACTCCTTGAGTGTGTACCCAGATATTTTCTGGGCCCTTGAAAATACCCCAGCCTGGCAGGGTTCGGGGTTCGGGTTGGGAGGCATCTGGGAGGAGCAGGGTCAGAGCAGCCTTACCTGTAGGCAGCTATCTCGATATCAAGTGCCATCTTGACGTTAAGCAGGTCTTGGTACTCCCTCAAGTGCCGAGCCATCTCGTTTCTGGTGTTTCGCAGGTCGTCCTCCAGCTGCCCGATGGTATCCTGCAAAGGCAAGGGTGCTCAGGGATGTGTTTCAGAGCGGGGACCTCTCCTGTGGGTTTTCTGCTCTGCCTGTTGCGGAGACAGGGAAGCTGCAATGGGCAGTTGGTCCACGATGGCACATCCCACCAGGAGCTTGAGATCATGAACTCTCAAGCTAATAGGCATGGAGAAGCTGGCAGAGCACCAGACATGGATTGCAAGCGTGTGTGGAGGCGGGAGGCTTTGAACATTGATGGATTTATATAGTTTCCCATCTGCAGCAGGGCCTGTGAGATAGAGGGACAAACAGCACGCGGTGGTGGAGCGCCCGCTCCTGTGGGGGACAAGCAGGCTGCTGCAGATGGAAGGGAAGTTTTGGGCTTAAACATCCTCAAAGCAGGGGCGGGTGCTCAGCAGGACAAGTGAGAGCGCCCAGCACTGCAGCAGCCCACGGCTGGAGCGGCTGCCTGGAGAAGGGCTGCAGTCTGCATCTGGGGCCTTAGGAAGGGTTGGGATGTGCAGCCAGGGTGGTGGAAGGAGACCTGGTGCTGCTGGGGCAGGAGGGAAGAGCTGGCTCCAGGAGGGGAAGGCTGACACCTTCACTGGAAAATGCCTCGGAGCCCCAGGCTGGGGGGCTCTGAAAGCAGGGATCTGGGGGCGTTACGGAGTCAGGGCTGCGAAAGCCAGGGTGGACGACAACGTCCTTCTAGCATCCTTCCCATCATCTTTGCCCTGCCATGGCTGCTACATCCAGTTCTACCTCCGATGTGGAGGAGCCCGAGGCCAGATCTCCTGCTAACAAAGGGGATGAATCTTTTTTTCTATTTTTTTTTGTCAGAAAACAAGCAGCCTCAGTTTTCTCCCACATGTACCCAGGTATCTAAGCAGCAGCCTGAAAGCAGTGAAACCCGCTCCTATAGGGATCTTCCCAATCAGATGGTTTCCTACTGCCAGCCGCCCCACTGTGCCACCAGAGGAGCTTAATTTGGAGCAGGAATGAGTAAGCAGTTTGCATTTAAGTGACAGTGCAGCCCTGCCTGCAAAGCCCTGCAATGGCCACTGCCAACGTCTGCTCTTCTGCACCCCCTCCCACAGCCAGGCCTTTGCGATTGCTTCCAGCTCCTCTGTTCCAGCGAACAAGCTTTGTTCTGCCACCTCATCCCCATCCTCTCCCTGGCCTCATCCCCACCTTGTCCCTGTCCTCATTCCCATCCTGTCCCCTCCTTTGTGTCCTGCATAACTTTCCTTGCGCACAGTGCAGAGACAGCCATGAGATGTGGAGCTGCCCAAGGAGCAGGGAGCTGCGGCGAGCCTGACACAAGGCCAGTCCGAGCTGAGACCCTCAGAGAAGCAGTGCCAGCTCATCCTGAGCGTGGTATGGGGCATCTCACAGTCAAGTTAGCTGGACATATCCCGCCTTGCCGGACACGTATGGGCCATCCTTGGGATCTGTGCCTTGACCTGTGGCCCGACCATCTCCCGCAGCAAAAGAGCTGCATGGAGCTGTGTCTCTGAGGTGGGACTGGGCAATGAGAAAGGGTTCAAGGAGGCCATTGGGACATCAACTGAAGAGCTCCAGGACGTGCATGGATGCCGCTGCAGTACAGATTAAAATCTCTGCTCCAATGCAGCCAGACTGCTGCTGCACTGAGCCATGACAGGAGGGAGGGACTTGGGGTGACCTAACCCCAGGACAGCCCCACTCGCTGTTCTGACCCTCCGTGCCTACAGCCCCCTTCCCTCTGCCTGCAGCTTGCAGGAACAAAATGCTCTTTAAAAATGGGTTATTCTCGTTACCCTGTCTGTACCTCTCTTCCACACCCCAGCTCTACCAGCTGGTTGAATAAAACCTCCTCCCCACACCATTGCAAGCCTTTCCCCTAACAGAAAGCTCTCACATATTGCTTCAGATTTGACTGCATGGCCTACAACCATAAAGATGTGTCCCTGCTTTAGCAGTCGATAGGAACTTTTTAAAAGCTCAAACAATAATATTCTCTTTTAAGATAGACTTCCATCCTTTTCCACTGCTTGCAGCCAGGGAAATTATTTAGCTGCTACACATGTACATTGTCCAAAAGACTCCTAAGTATTACCACACTTAAAGCAGATCCTGACCATCATGTAGGAAAAAGCTGCTGTGCTGCCGCTAAAGCAATTTCAATTATGGTGCTGTTTAATCCAGTTGCATTATTTTTCTTTTTCCCAATTGATAGGCTGTTCCTGGAATCCCTCTTTTCACATGGCATCAAGGCTATTTAAGAAGATTACTGTGTGTAATCCTTTCACCCACTACAGGAAATATTGTATATTGCCTATTTCCACAATATTTGTTGAAGAAGACCTCAACTATTCAGGAAGATTGCAAGCAGCTTGGGGCTACAGTCACAAATTCTGGAAAGTCTGGCAAAATTTGGCCTTGAAAATGACAAGGCATTACTTGGGTGTGAAATAACAACGTCCTTCAGGTATGACATAAGGCAGTTGTTTCAGTATTTAGAAGGAAAGGACTTGATTTAGAAACCACAGATCATTTAATAGCCAAGTAATAGAACAATCTCAGGATTTATTTTATTATAAATCATGAACGTTTCCCTGTAGCAAGAAAATGTGGTAATACTGCGGTAATAGAAGGAGAGAGACGGAGCGCTTAGTGTCCGCCCCACGTGAGTCTTTCCACCGACATAAGAGATGCTGGGATCTGGCTGCAAATTCAGCCTTAACGTTTGCAGAGCTCCAATTTCTGCAGCACAGGTGCCAAGAGGCAGGCCACAGGGCGAGGGGCCAAGCCTGGGCAGGCGGCTTCGAGGAATCACCCACAATGATGGGGAACGTGTGGGCAGTTCTGGAGCTGACCCTTAAGGGACAGGGCAGGGATGGGGCAATGTCCCAAACAGCGCTGCCTTGTGCAAGGAGACCTTTTTCCCCTGCGGAAAGTGGGTGCTGGAGGGAGTGTCCTGGCCCTGCCTGTCGCCCCAAAACCTGCCCTCTGGGGTTCTGCCTATGGATAAAGGGTGAAAGCAGCAGGCAGTGCCCCGGTGGGGCAGGACCTGCTGTGCAGGGCAGAGAGGCCCTATGCCAGGGGGGAGGAAAGCTGCAAGGATGCCTGGCGCTGCGCAGTGCTGCGAGGGCACTGCCCCTGCATGGGTGGGCACTGCACAAGGCAGAGGGGGTGGCTGCTGCAGTGCTGGTGGCTGGAGGGGGGTGTTGCATGCAGTGCAGCACAGCACGGGACAGCGGGGGCGGCGGGTGCCGCACGGTGCGGGGGGGCACCGCATTGGGCCGGGCTGTCCAGCGCTTTACGATACCGCGGGAGGGGCTGCTGCAGAGGAGCTGCGCTGCAGGATTTTGCATGCAGTGGAGATGCTCAGCGCCGCACAGGACCAGGGGAGGGGGAGTGCTGGGTCGGAGGTGCCGGCGCTGCACAGCGCCGGGGGGATCGCGTGGGATACGGATGCCCGGTGATGCTACGCAGGCCTGGGGGAGGTCGCTGGGATGGAGGTGCCGAGTGCTGGGGCAGGCTGCACGGGAGGAGGAGGATGCTCGGCGCCGCACCGTATCGAGCTGCGGGGGCGGAGCTGCCCGGCGCTGCCCGGTGCCGGGGACCCTGCGCGGGGAGGGCTCGGTGACGGTTCCCGGCGCCGCCCGGCTCACCTGCAGGCCGGCGGCCTCGGCGCTGTGCCGCTCCTCCAGCTCCTGCAGCTGCCTCTCCAGGGACTGGTGGGCGCCGCGCAGGCTCTCCATCTCCGCGAGGCGGGCCTGGAGCTGGCGGCGGCACTCGCCGGCCTCCCGGCGGCTGGCGCGGACGGCCTCCTGGCTGCGGGCCGCCCGCTCGTGGAGGCGGGCGCAGCGGGCGCGGTACCAGTCCTCGGCCGCCTGCAGGTTGCGGGCCGCCAGCGCCTCGTACTGGGCGCGCAGCTCCCGCAGCGCCGCCGCCAGGTCGGGCCGCCCCGCCGGGGCCGGGGCCGGGGCCGTGGCCGGGGCAGGGGCCGCGGCCGGGGCCGGGGCCGGGGGCGCGGCGGCGCGGAGCGCGGCGCCCAGCTGGGCCAGCTGCTCGGCGTGGGCGCTGCGCAGCGCCGCCAGCTCCTCCCGCAGCGCCGCCGCCCGCCGCTCCAGGTCGGCGCGGGCGCGGGCGGCCCCCTCGGCCGCCTGCTGCCGGGAGCGCAGCGCCTGCTCCGCCTCGGCGCGGCCCCGCGCCTCCTCCTCGCAGCGCGCCCGCAGCCGCTGCGTCTCCTCGGCCAGGCGCGCCCGCTCCAGCGCCGCCTGCGCCCGCTCCCCGTGCGCCTCCTCCAGGCGGGCGCGCAGGGCGCGCAGCTCCCCGCCCAGCAGCTGGCCCAGCCGGCGCGGCTCGGCCGACCTCTGCCGCAGCGCCGCCAGCTCCGCCGCCAGCGCCCGGTTCCGCTCCTCCAGCGCCCGCACCCGCTCGATGTAGCCGGCGAAGCGCTCGTTGAGGCCCTGCAGCTGCTCCTTCTCGCTGGCCCGCGCCCGCCGCGGCTCGGCGCTGCGCTCCCGCCCCGGCCCCGGCTCCGCGCCCGGGCGCGCCCGCCGGCCCGCCGCCCCCTCGGGGCGCCGCGGGGCCTCCGCGAAGAGGTGGCGGTAGGAGGCGGCCAGCGCCGCCGGCTCCGCGCCGTAGCTCATGGCGACGGAGCAGGACCGGCGAAGGCGGCGGCGGCGGCGCTTATGTACGGCGGGGCGGGGCGCGGCGCGGTGCGGAGCGGGGCGGGGCGCTCCGGCGGGGAGGGGGCGCGGTGCGGAGCGGTGCGGTGCGGAGCGGTGCGGTGCGCGGTACGGTGCGGAGCCCCTCTGAGGTGCTGTGCGGAGCGCGGTGCGGTGCGGAGGGCGGTGCGTCCCCGGGCCGCCGCGGTAGGAGGCGGCGGGAGCTGTCCGTGCGCCGCGGTGCTGAAGGGCTGTGGCGGCGGGCGGGGCACGGGGCGGGACAGATGGATGTATGTGTGTAGGGATGGACGGACAGACGCACGGGGACACAGAAAGAGCGCGCAAACATACACGGGGAGATGGTCAAGGTCACACACACACAAAGAGACAGACGGACGCACAGGCACGCGAAAAGGGACGAGCACATTCGCGGTAAAATGCACACATACACATGCTCAGAGCGAGACAGACAAAGGGACGAGCAGACGTGCAGAGAGACACACGCAGATGCACACGCAGATGCACAGGCAAGGAGAGGCAGAAACAGAAGGAAGCAGGCGGAAATGGGCAGGTGGAGAGACAGAGTCAGGCAGGCACACAGAGAGACAAAGAGGCAGGCAGACACACAGACACACACAGACACAGACACACACACCCCACTGCTGCTGGGGTATCCCCAGCCGTCCCCGCTGATGCCCAAGGGAACCCGTGCTGTGCACCTGTGCCTGGGGTGAAGGTGTCCCACGGGGCTGGTCCCAGCCCCTCTCCTCCGGTGGGGACCGGAGGAGGGTGCCTACGGCAGCATGGGGTCTCCACAGGATGGGGCAGCGGGCGGTTGGAGTGCAGGGGGGGGTGAAGAGGTGGGGATGTGCCTGGAGGAGGGGGTGCCCAGAACAGAGACTCATCGTCGGTCCAGCCATACCACAGGGGACACACGGGGAAGGATTTTGCCTCCAGGTTGTTTGCCAGGAACTGAAAGAACCACTTCAGTTTCTCTCCTGTCCACACAAGCGGGCTGGGCCTTCCCACTGGCAGGGGTTTGCTGGGAGTACCCAAGGCTGCAGAGCTGACGGGGAGGGGACACAGACACCCCACCTCCAGGCCAAGCACCGTGCCCAGGAACACAGCATCCCATGACAGGACCTGCCAAGGGACCAGTGGGAAGTGACTGGTCTCTGGGAACAGCAGCACAAACTGTGGCTGTGAAATGGAAAAACAGCTTAAAATAACTGTGATCCTGGAAAAACAGCTTAAAATAACTGTGATCCAGGTGTGAGGAACATGGTGAAATGTGCAACCAGATCCTGCCTCCTGCTGTACATCTCTGTGCCACTGAGCTCTGCACTGATGCCCAGTTCCTCTGCTCCACTTGTCCCTGCTTCTCCTCACAGGTGACCAGGGGACAGCATGAGGGAGGTCCAGCAGATGAGCGGGGAGGACGAGCAAGCCAGGGCTGGCACTGGAGAGAGATGTGAATTCCAAAAGACCTGTCACTGTTTCAAAGGGACCAGCCAAATGGGGAGAGATGGTACTGGGATTCACATCTCCTTGGGATCAGAAGTTAATGATAACAGTGGCTCCGGAGGAGGCCCTGCAAGCATGGCAGCAACCCTGGCTGGAGTGCACAGGAGCCCACGTCCCTGCAGCCATGCTTAGAAGGGCACTGCCTGGGGCAGAAACCCCATGGGGAAAACATCCCTTTCACTTGGGAGTGAGGTGAGCCCAGCCCAAGGTGGAGCACTGCCCCACTGCCGGAGCAGGCTGGTCCTACGCCTGCAGTCAGGGATTGGTGATGGATCAACACACACATGTATATACCCCACCTTCATCCTGTCTGTCTGTCCCATAGGGCATAGGAGGAATGAGGAGTGTCCGTCGGTGGAGACAAAGGAAAGAGACAGGAGCTATGCACACACTTGGGCAAGAGACCTGGCTTGTGCCTTGTTTTTCCAGGACTCAGATCTGCTCACAGGTAGTTTTCCTGGAAGGACTCAATTTTCCTGAAGCCCATTTTAGGTCGGTGGCTGCAAGGCTACAGCACTTGGATTGTCGGTGGCAGAGCAGGCCAGGCAGACAGCCTCAGCCCACGCTGGGGTCTGCCAGCCATCCTGGCCCTGGAGCGTGACACCTGGCCCGGGCTGCCTGCTCACACTGCTGATGCAGAAATGCTCTCCTTGGTCTGGGTTTTTTTTAGGTCTTTCACATACTCCTCACACGCAAGTGCATTTTACTACTTCCTCGACACCCATTGCTTTGCATTATAATATCCTAAGTCAGGTTTCTGCTACTGGCAATAACTGATCAAGTAACTGCGAAGTTACCAGCTCTGCTTAGTTGTGTGTGTGGCACCATTTTGATGACTTTGCTCTGATGCTTATTACTGATGGTGAAGGCTGTTGTGGTTCTCTTTTGTCTTCGAAAAGTGCAGTGCAGCCTATCCTGGCCTCCCGACTTGTGCTGTTTTAGCACTGCCATACATATGTAGTCTAACAGCGGAGTTAGGAGTGTCACAGTGTCCTCCAGCAGAAGAAATGCAAGGGTCTCTGCAGGGACTGCTGATGTCCATGAGATTGAATCCCTTTGCTTCCTAATGGGTTGAGGTGTTCTGGAGTCTTTCTACACAGAGGGAAGGAGACTGCACGAAACAGGTGGGACCCAAGCCCGTTGCTGGTGTGACTGCTGGGACCTTGTAGCTGAATGAGCACAAGGAGTTGAAGTCAATAAATGATAGTAAGCGCTGCTGTCCTGCAGAACAAGGATGTGGCTCCAGCTCGCTGGACGGCTGCTTCTTTCAGAGGAGCAAAGGGTGGCCGAGACCTTGGGATTCAAATCAGCATGAGCTGTCAGTTCTGGGGGTGCTCCCATGTTCCAGGCAGCTGCAGCAGGACCCCCATCCCAGGTGGCTGGCACCCAAATGCAATTCCCTTGTGAGCCCCTTGAACCCCTGACCAGCTCTCAGGGGCTGACTTGGCCAACAAACCTGTACAGCCCTCCCAGTGAGAGGGAGAGCTGCAGTGTGGCCACATCCTGGAGAAGGAGCCATGTCCTGGCAGACTGGAAGGAAGTCCTTGAAAGATCCAGACCCAAACCCCCAAAATTCCCCAAATTCTGTTACTCTACTTCTATTCTATTCTATTCTATTCTATTCTATTCTATTCTATTCTATCCTAAGGTCAGAGGCTGGAGACAAGCTGAACACCAGTGTGTCAGTCCTGAAATGAGATGGCAAGCTGGAAGTGGGCACAAACTGAAACCGGGGCAGTGCCTGGGCTGCTTTCAGCCTCAGGAAACCTTGATGCCAGAGTAACACATGGATCTCTATTGGGGACACACAAGTGGCCACGGGGGGGTCTTTATCAGGCCAGAAAACAGGCAGAAAACTAAAGAAAAACAGTCCACTATCTAAGAATTGCACTACTGAAACCTAGTTGCCCAGGACCTTTCCATACCTCCCAGTTGCTTCAAAAATCAGTGCCTGTGAGACAGCAGGAGGAGTCCTTAAAACTCTGTGATCCTCTTCGCACAGCAGCCGCCTGCTGATGGGGCTCGTTAAACAATTTATCTCCCGAGCTGCAATCTGCCTGGGCTTGTGATTCAGAGGAAAAAGCCGTCCTCTGAGCTGTGCACACCCAGCAATGGGACACACACCTTCCGGCCAGTTTCCAGCACAGTCCATTAAACTAATGCTCTGGGTAGGTGTTTCGCCACCCGGCTTCACTGCGGTGGCCGCGTGAGAGGGAAATGCTTCCTGGCGGTGGGAAAAAGGCAGATCCAAGTGTCTCCTGTGAGGCTGCAGCCAGATCTCCCGCAGCACAGGTGGGCTGACCCCTGTGGGTAAGGGCAGCAAAATCAGGGAGAAAACATATGTAAATGACAAACATGTTAATAAGAAAGAAGGATGTATTTGCTGAATTGCACACACACAAAAACACTAATAAAAATAGGAAAATGGCTGTACTGGGTCCCTCTAACTCAGGAGTTTGTTTCTGACTGTGGCAGATTTATGCTTCCCTGGTATAAGTTCTCTGGTTCTGGCTGTCTGTGGCTCTGGGGCTCCCTGGGCAGCAGTCACATCCCTGTGTTTGCTGGCCCTTATCTAATCAGTGCAAGTTCACGTCCTGGATGCCACCGTGCTCTGTAATCCACAGTTTGATAATGCGCTGTATGAAAAAACATCATCTTTGTTTGCACTTCAGAGTCGCTGCCAGCTAATTTCATTCCATGCCCCTGGCTTGTGGGACACAGTGGAAGAGCTGGGACACGGTTCCTTCCCATCCACCTCCCCATGCAGGATTTTGCAGACCTCTGTCTTACCCCCCTCAGTCTCTTTCCTAGGCTGAAGGATTTTTGTCTATTTAATTTTCCTGCATAGAAAAGCCATTTCGCACTTTTAGTCACCCTTGTTGGCTTCAGTGCATCTTCTGGGGTTATCTGTTGGAAAGATGCACAGACACACAGACATACAGACAGACACACACTCCAGGATGGGCCCTGCCATGGGGGTGCGTGGAAATGACCTCCCAAATACAGGTAGATGCATCTCCAAGTGAAATCCCTCACTGGGTGCCGAGTGCAGGTGCCGTGAGATGTCCCAGGGCATTGGGAGATGCAGGCTGAGCTTCCCAGGTGGGTAACACCGCTCTGCCGTGGGCTCTGCGCCAAAAACAGGCTTTTCTTTAACCAGAATTAACAGCACGTGTTAAAGGCTGGTGCTGTTAGGTGCTTCCCCTTGGCAAGGCGATGGAGCAAGGCTCGCAGAGCCCAGACAGCCACAATGGGCCAAGTGTGCCCGAGTCAGCAAAACCCTGCCCAGCGGTGTGTCCCTGTGCTGTGGAGGGTGGTGGCAGCGCCTTATCGCCCGGAGCAGAGCAGAGGGCGATAGGGAAAGCTGAGGGAAGCGTCCTTGGGGAGATAAAGGAAGCACCGCAGCGGCGGGGCTGGAAAAGCCGCTGCTAGAGGAGGGGAGGCATTCCCAGCCTCCAGCCACCACCCGAGGCGTGGGAGTGGAGACTGGACATGGGTGCCGGTGGTTTGGCAGAGCCACGTGGGCCTGGGGTGAGCTGGGGCAGGCGGACGGCTGCCGTCACCCTTGTCACTGGCAGGGACCACCTCGAGGTGGCCAGGACCCCGCTGGGGCTGCGGCCTTTTCCAGGCCTCCAGGGTCAGGAAAAACAGGGAGAAAAAGGGAGGCTCGTTTTGCCAGGCAGGTTTTTTTTTGCCCAGCACTTTTTGGGGCATTGGTACATTTGGGGCATTTGTGGTACAACTGGGAATGGATATTGTTGGATATTGTTTGCTCTGCATAACCGTCCCCTGAGCCTTTCCAGCCCGGACCACCATGCCCGCAGGTGTGCCGGGTGCAGGCCCGTGCTCGGTGGTGGCAGCGGACCTTTGCTTGGGACGGGCAGGGAGGACCCCCTCCTCCTGCTGCCTCGGCCAGTGTCCCCCAAGCCCCCGGCCATCACCCTCCGTGCCACCTGCAGCCGCTCCCCGGGACCTCCTTGCCACCCTTGCCACGGTGGATGGGGTGCACCCCGGCTCCCCTCGCCCCAGCCCGCGCTGCAAACGCACTCCCCCAAAATCAATAATGAATTGCGTTATTTTAACCACAGCTCTGGCTCCTTCAGCCAGTGTGGTGCGTGCCGGCACTGAGGCCGACTGCTCAGGCAGGCCGGGAGTGCGGGGCCGGGGCGGTGCCGGGCCAGGGGAGGTGCAGAGCCGGGGGTGCAGCCCCAGAGATCTTGGCCGGAGCGATGCCAGGCCCTGGGGGGGCTGTTGGGGGGCGGGGGAGAGGGTCTGTGCGGCTGTTCCGCGGGTTGGCACATTGCCGCCGCTCCCTGCCGCCGCTGCTCTGCGGCTGAGCGCCGGGCTCGCACACTCTCCCCGGTCCCTGCCGCCGGGAGGGGCGGGGCGCGGGGCGCGCCTGCGCAATGCAGCCGCCTGGGCGCTGCGGCAGTTGTGCGGGGTAGTTCTTCCGAGCGCGGCAGGAGGTGAGAGCGGCCCGGGCGCGCGGGGGCAGTGCGTGCGCGTGTGCGCGCGCCGGGCGCGTGGCGGGGAGCGTTGGGGGGAACGGGCGGTGGCGGGGGGGGAGCGCCCCCTCCTCGCTCCCCTCAGGCGCCCACCCCGGGAAGAGGGGGGGGTCTGTCCGCTGTCGCGGCTGGGGCTGAGGAGGGGAGGGGCAGTGAGTGGAGCCCGGCTGCCCGCCGGCGGCACTTCCCCTTCTGCCGATGAGGCGATCTTCTCGGAGGCAGCGCCCACCGGCTCCGCCGCCGCTTCCCCGGGGCCCGGCTGGCCCCCTCCTCTGCCCGGCTGCTGTGCCCCGGGACCCCCTCTTGCCTTCCCATCCCATCCCGTCCCGTCCCGTCCCGTCCCATCCCATCCCATCCCAAGCAGGGCGGCCCCCAGGTTACCTCGGCCCATCCCGTACGGGCCCCCTGTGCCGTCCCCGGCGGGGCGAACCCCCGATCCCTTCCCTTCCCCTCCCCGCCGCGCCCCCAGACAGGGCCCCGAGCTGACCCGCCCCGCAGCTGCCCCCTCCCTGGGGCAGGGTGGCTCTTCGCCTGCCGCCCCGGCGCGGGAGCGCTCTCCTCCCTCTGCCGTCCGAGGGGCAGCGTGAGGAGAAGGAGCCCTGGGGAAGGTTTTTCTGAGGTTCGGGGCCAGCGCCCGGTGTGTTGGTTTCCGCCTTCCGTCCCACGTGGACCGGAGGGGTCCCGGCGGCACCTTCCAGCTCGCAGCTCCCCCCCGGGGTAGCCGCCACCCCGGCTGGGGGGGTGGGTAGGGGCGATCCTCTTCGCTGAGGAAAGCCTGAAGCCGGCGCTGGGCAGAACGGTTCCCGGACAGCCTTGCGTCAGGGCGAGGGTTCATTGTCACTGCTCTGTTTCGTTTGAGTTGCTCTTGGCAGTCCCGCTGTATCAGGCTTGAGCTGATAACCTAAAGACAGGAGCGAGGCACCGAATAAATAAATAAAAAAAAGAACGCAAAACTGCTTTGCTCGTATTTTGCTTATGCTTTTTTTTTTAACCCTTCCTTTTGTGCCAAAAATAATGTTGCAAAATATACGGCGGAAACGAACCTACATTGGTTTCTGATAGACGAGATGACTTAATAGGGCAGTACTGTTTCTTGTAGCACAGGCAGTTTTAAAAATTCCTGGAACCACTGAGATTATGAAACCCTCAAGTTTATTCCCTTGCTAGTGTTTCTAAAGGCTGCCAAGCTGGATACTAAGGATCCTCTCTGACGTGGTCTTGAGAACATTCCTTCCAAGGCATAATCACTTATGTTTTAAAAGATTTTTTTTTTTTAGCTCTGGAAGATTTACCATTTGAACCTCAAAGATTGCAAAATGCTTTCTAAGTAGTCACTTAGAAACGTCCCCATCTTACCTATCCAAGTGGTCTCCTGTGTCAGTTTAGAGTAACATCTTGCCACCAACTGAAATATATTGTATTGATCCATATACCTCTTTGTCACTAGTGAATAAATCGAAAACCTGAAGATATTCTGGTCCTTTCAGGTGCTATGTGGTTTTACTGAAAACCAGAAACAAAACTCAAAACTACATTTTGATCTTCAGTTCACGTGCTGCATTTGTAGTTCTGGCAGTGAGGAAAAACCCTGGTGTTTTACTTGCAAACTGATCAGCTTAGCTCTGGAAGTCTGTCACAGTCCTTGTCAGCCTGTGTCAACCTAAACATATTTTAGAGTAGAACTGCTATTTAAAATAATCTATTGCCATTAGCCCAGAGTCCGAAAGACCATTCAGGAACTTGCTGGTTTGATTAACAGCAGTTGGAGTTTGTTCAAGCATAGACGTAGTTTCATTATATAGTACAATACAACCTTTACTCTGTATAGCGTCATTCAAACAAATTGTATGGCAAAATGCACCACCGAATTACATTTAAAATGCTCCATTGAAATAAGTACAATTGCAGAGATAAATGGGGAGAAAAATTGTAAGAATGGGAGAAATGTTTTCAGCTGAGGTTTGAAATTAACAGCCTGTTAGTATATTTGCATTGGTAGCATTAGTGTTATACGCTGTTTCTAGGATATACGCTAGCAAAAATCAGATGCAAGCTAAAATTTTCCTAGGCAAATTTCCAGTTGGTAGGCAATTTATAATAATAATAATAATAATAATAATAATAATAATAATAATAATAATAATAATAATAATATCCCCCTTGAATTGTAACTCCTTGTCATGTTTGATTCCTAGTATAGCTTGAATTGAAAGTTAATAGACCCTTCCTAAAATCACTAGAAATATTTATCCTAGACTTTTTTTTAACTTCCAGGAGAACGTTTGTTTTTAAAAAAACAGAAACTTTAGTGTGGTGTTTATACTGGTAAACATTGCAGTATTGTACTCTTTGGGGAGACATTGAAAGGAGTGGTTTATTTCCTTTAAAAATATACAAGTATATTATTTTTGTGTCTAAAGTAAAAGGGAAGCAAGCTATTAAAATACAATGTTTAACTGATGCTTATTGAAAAAGCAGATTGGTTTATTTGCTCACATCATACCTGTTATTTGCAGTTCAGCTTAATAAAATAATGCTTCAGTTAAAAACTGATAGATGGGTAGTTAGCTTGCCGTGTGAGCTGTTATCTGGGGATGGCCCCAGGCGGGCCGCAGAGTAGGTTTGCGGTGCTCCGGGAGAAACTGAGATGATCTGCAACCTTTGAATCCTACAGCAATTGGAGATACCAACTCGCAAGGACGTGCAGGAAGAAGTGCTGACTGCAGCTCTGCCCTGAAAATCTGGGCAAGAGACAAAAGCGGGGTCATGCAGTCGCAGTCAGTGAACCCATGGTTTTGTAGGAATTTGAAATTAGGGAGTGCTGTGGGATCTGGGTGGTTCACTACCATGCAACCTGCCGTTGCTTGGCCACTGGTGAAAATCCTACAGAGGTCTGTAATGACCCAAATAACGTTACCACATAGACACTGCTTGGCCTGGGGAAGGTGGATTAATGGTCTCCAGCCAGGCTGCAGTGGAAAGTTGTCATAGGAACTGGCTTGCTGTTTGGCAGGGCCGTACCTTGTCTTCACTCCTTTAAAAGAACACCTCAGTAACTAATCGCTTCAGGATAAGAAATACTCGTATGCCATCCAGCGTAAACCCATGAAGAGAGCAAGGCACTTCAGCTCTACCCCCAGGGAAACTGAGGACAGCACTATATGTCAGCGGAGGACAGCCTGAGTGGTGTACCTTGGGATGAGTTCACAGTGCCTGCTCTACGCCGTGTCCTTGCCTCGGGGTGGCTCACGAACGCTGGGTGTCCTGATAGAAAACAGCTGTGGCTTTTTTAGCGGTGAGAATAATAGGACAGAAAACTGAACAGAATGTGCCTGGGAGTGGAAGCCTTGTCTCGCTCTTTGGGATGTGTTTGGGATGAGATATGTTACCAAGTCAGCGCATGGGAATTCTTCACTTATTGTCTGTACTCCATCTACTTTTTAAATTTTATTTATAGTGTCAGCAGCACAAATACCATTTGAAATGATATTTGAAATGGCCATGATCTGTGTCTTCAAAAGTTGGCTGTTCTGTGCTGAGGCATATCTTATTCTTTGAGCCTCTCCAAAGTGCACATTCATATAAATATTTCCTACTGTAAAATGTCTGGTTTGCGCTACTAAAGAAGTTATTATTATGTGTCATGGTTATGATGCTCGTAGCAATGAGCCGTATTTTGCTTTTTAATCATTATGACTTCTTAACTGGAATGGTTCCTAAAACCTTGGACTGTGTACTCTACATAGAGAGCATGCATAATGTGAGTCTGCTTTCTTAACACAACCACAGAGAGAATCCAGCATGTACAATAAATAGAACTTAATGTACAGTAAATAGGCCTTAAGCAACATCTGGAAAAAATTGCGTAGGTATTTAAGGTAGCCGCTGTAAGCAATTGATAATCTAAACCCGCCTACATAAGGGTAGTCATTAAGTCTCGTGCATGCGTTTGCAGGGCTAAAAAGGTGCTTGGGAGACCTGCCTGTATGAAGCCGTATTAGGAGAAATGCATTTTTTATATGGCAGCATGAGATCAAGAAGGGAGCCTGAGTAATTCAGCCTAAAAAACCCCACAGCAGTCTGTGTCGAATCTTACTACTACCTGAATGTGTAACAGTGTGTGCACCTTACTATAAGGTCAAAAGCAGATTTGCTCTTACTTTCCAGACAGTTGAGTCTCCAGGCGTAGGAGTAGAGAACGACCGTGTGCCAGCCCTCTCAGTCCTATCACTTTTTCAGGTCTGGTACAGGATGGTGGAGGCTAAACTTGTTGCTTGCTGGTGGCCTTAGCTTATCATCTTCTGGGCGTGAATACCTGCTGTGGGATTTAGCAGCACAGCCAGACCTTTTTTGGTAGTTTCATTAGAGATAAAGTTCTGACTAAACTGGGAAGGTTGGAAACCCCACTGTGATTATCTGCATGCTACCTTCTCTTAACACGTAAGCAAGAAAACAAGTGGGTTCTTACCCTGTGCATCATACCAGCTACAACTGCTTTAAATGCTGCAAAGGTGTGAGCCCATTAAATGCGGAGAGCAGGAGACACAGTAATGAGGTACCTGTAGAAATGATGCTGGGACATGAGCAACCTGTTGGTTTCTCTTTTGAAATTAAAGGATGTGTGGGCACAGCTTCTGTAGGTGGATGGAAGAAGAAAGGGAGGCCCAAGGAGATGTGATTCTTTTCAGATTTGAAGGTGGCTCCAAAGTGAAGTAAGTTAGTAGAAACAGATGTGTGGGAACAATGTACTGCTTGTGTTGTACCCATCCTGTAAATAAGACGACAGTTTCGGTCTCCAAAACTACCATTCTGGCTCCTTTCACCACAAGTGATTTATTTAAAAACAAAGGTTCCTTGAAGTCATTATGCAGTCCAAACTTAGCTTAATGTAGTTATAGAGTATTCACAGCTCCCAGCTGCCTTCCAGATATTTTCAAACAAAGACTTACTATTTTGCATATATGCTTACTACAAGATTGTCATTTAACCTTGCTTGGCGCAATTGGTTCAGAGGAAAGGGTAAAACAGAGATTTCCTGTACAGGTTTCTGTGGGAGGCTCTGAAATAGAGTGGTTTTCCACTGTTTGCTTAAGAACAGGCCTTTGGATTAGCTGGCTTTGACCCAGGTCTAGTAGTTCTCCCTGTTAACATTGGCATGGTACATAAAACACTTAAGATATGTTCTTGCTAGATTTTCAGGAAACAAATTCTCACTGAACCCTCCAGGAAGGTACACTTCTCCAAAATACTTTCCAACTGGGGTGATCCAGCTTTGGTGGCTGTGGTAGCCAGATCTGGATTGTGGGACCTTCTGGGTGGGTTGCCCCTTTCTTGTCTGAGCTGCTGCCTTTCCCCTGGCAGCAGCTGCTGCCTGCACTGCTGCGGTAGCAACAGCTGCAGCCCAGCTGTGTATGCTGGGTTCAGGAGGAAGCCTTTAGCTGTTCAGGCAGTGCTGCCGAAATCAGTATTCCTTATCTCTTTCAGAGAATGGCAGCTGTGGGTGGGAATCAATTCATACTTTACTACTTGGACCATGCTCCTCTTGGCATTTGCATCAAATGTAGTGCATCTGGCTGTGGCATATAAGAAGAGAAACTTTCTAGTTGGCTTCTAAAGTAACCTAGAAAGGAAGGTAAATTTGAAGGATGGAAGACATCCTTTGGTTTAGCATAAAGCATACCAAAATCTCTAGACCAGCTGAATTCAGCTGTTTGGGTTGATTCAGTTGGTGATGAGTTGCAGATAGGCATGCACGGCAAATAATTAGGAACATGGTGTCAGAGAAGAGCATGTGAATGTTCTGCCTCAGAAACCCAAAGAGGTGCTCAGTGAGATTTATGCCAGTGCTTTGTAATCATAACACAGCAATTACCAATAATAACATCTAAGAGTAAGTGCTAGTAAAAGGTAGGCTGCTTAGGTAACTTTGGAAGTCAATAAATAGAACCAGTTGCAATTAATAATAAATAATCTTTTTAGATGTTGATTTCCCTTGCTTTCTCCATCTCCATCTGAAATATGTTTGCCAACATGTTCATCTCTTCCTTTTGGGGGGGGGGGGGGGAGAAGGTATTTCAAATGTTTCTTTCTGATCTTCTCAAGTCACCTTTTGGGATATTACAAAGCAATTCCATTTCAAGACTATGCAAAGACATATGTGGCCTTTGAAGTCACAAGAAAGGGCTGCAAGATTTGGTCCCAAGTGTCCTGGTTCAGTCATGTCCTCTCTGACATCCTATGTGGTATTCACTGAGACCTTTTAAGAACAGATATCCATAATAGCTGCATAGTTGTTCCTTTTTCATTGCTTGTTCAGTTCCACTTTTATAATATTATTCTTTGTGTGTGCTTTTAGGTCGGGATGAGTTCATTCCCTAAAGAAAAACTTATCAGTTGAACATAAATTGCAGGTGCTCTGAGCACCAGTTAGCTTGAGGCTGACCTTGGAAGCTGCTTTTCCAGTTCAGTTCCTGTAGCTTTCCTGTCATTGAATACAAGTAGCTGAGTGAAGCTGGAAAGAGGAATTTAACATAGAAGCAAGCCAGACTGGTAAATCATCTGTTAGTTCTGCTGTCTGGAAACTGAGGCAGGAGTCAGATTTCATTTTCTGCTTCATGTCGCAAGCATCAGTCGGTGCACCAGTGATGTTTAAGGGCAGGTCAGCAAGGCAGTCCCTGTTTTGAGTCTTTCGGTGTTTCGGGATGCTGCATTTCCACATCGCTTTCCTTTGTTAAAAAAAGGAAAATAAAACATTGCCTAAAGGGAAGTACAAACACGTGAACAGGGTCTCTCTGAAGGGAGAAGCGGTCAGCAGATCTTTTCTACCTGTAATCAAAAGCAGGGCTGCAGCTGACAGGGCTGGATAGAACTCTGCTAGGGAAAAATGATAAAAATGAGCATTTGCTACCTAAAGCTGTAAGTGGTTCAAGTAAGTAGACACAAACCCCCTCTTATTTATTCTTCAAAATATTTGCTCTGCCCAAAAGTGTCGCTGCTAAGCAGTGACTGGCATACCAGATGATGATCTGCTAAGTCCTTTTTAGCTAATGATATGAATTTAGCCTCTAGAAGGTATTAGCTTGCCTGTACCATTAACCACTTGGTGACTGCAGACATCCTGAGCAGAAATGTCTCACACATGTTCTGGCATTTATTAGTATCCTCCTTATAGTGGTGTTGAAATGGGATGATTTTATAGAGAGCGAGTATGTTAAAAAATGTCAGTGCTGGAATTGTCAGCAGATGTGTGTGGTATTTTATGAGCAAATTTTATACAAATTGGAAAGAGCTTTACTTGCTGTGATCTGAGATGAAATATCCATCTGTAGCCTTCAGTAATTTGGGGACTTCTGTCACTTCTGATCCAGGGAAATAACACTGCGGCCTTTCTAAGAGTTTGTTAAAAACACATTTGTAATCTAACCTTTCCAAATTTTTTTTTTCCATGTGATGATAGATTAGGTAGGTTCTTAACCTCTTGTTTTACATGTATTGTAACTTCTCTTGCAATATTGCACTGGCAAGTTTTATGAACCAAGGCCAAAAACCTCTGCTTGCTAGACTTGAGCAATCAGGAGGGAATGGATGATGAAAAACTAACAATGTTTTACTCATCTACCACTCATTTTTCTTCACTCAGATTTCTTCACAGAATATCTAGTGAGTAGATATTAACAAAGACAGTAATGAAAAGCACTTTCAGTCCTCACAAATCGATGTGTGCTGGTGGGGTCAAGAACAAATAGTAGAGAGGTTAGGATGTGTAGAGAACTGTCTTCCTGTGTTGTGATGCTCAGAGCCAGGCTGGGATTTTTTTCAATTGCTGTTTTGAAAGCAGTTAGAAGGAGGCATTTCTGTGGCTGCACAGGAGGCTTTGTGCTGGCTGGGTGCGTAGTTAGCTTGTTTTTTAGCAGCTACAGTATGTCAGGTAACATGCTGAAAAAGAAGTCCTTCTCAGTGAATCAGGGCTATCGTACTACTCTGCTTGGGACAAACATTTTTTAAAGGCATCTCAGAACCCAGGGGATTCAAGCTGTTCGCTCACCCACAGCAGGAGCACAAGACCGTGCTGTTGAACAAGTGTTCAGGTCTACACTGACGAGATACTTGAGGTTCCCTGAAGAGAGAGGAGTTCCGGCCAGAGGGAAGGTTCAGCGTCAGGAGCTCTCGGCTCTGGTTTTGGGATAACAGGGACCTGCTGACGATGCCTTCTTAGTTGTTTGTTAATGTTCTCTCACCCTTCAGGCTGACAGGTTTCTTCCAGGTCACAGCTGATGGAGTAGGTCTGTCAATTCATCTGTGTTCCCTCTGAGCACTGTGTATGCTGAGACGAGTACAGAGAGAGCACTATGTGTGTCCTCTTCAGCTCCTGCCAGGGAACAGTCTCCTATGTCAGCAGGATTGATTTAACCTATTAAAAAACAGGGGCACCATAGAAAGATGACTTTATTTCCTTCAAATGAACTTGGTGGTTTGGGTTTTGCTTGGACGGGGTAGTAAAAAGTTTCTGAAGAAAAAAAGCTGATACAGTTGGAAAACAGTATAATGTAGGCCTTTGGTATCACTTGATAAAGCTGAGACAGTTAGGTTATCAAAGAGAAGCCAGAGACTTAGCAAAAGCTCAAAGTCATCATAGATGTTCAGTTATTTTACTGATTAATTAAGTTACGTAGGTTGCCTAAGAAATGCTGTATGAATTAGCAGTCTTTTGGAAGAGCATGGGAATACTGCAGAGAAAGTATTCGTAAAATTAATTTACTTGTAGAGTTTCCTGCAGTGGTGGCTCGGTACTACACATCTGTCAAGATTAAATGAGATTTGGGGGCTGATAATACCTAGGTGGGGACACTATTGTGCCCTAAGGACAGACTTGTAATTTAATTTGTAATCAGGCAGACTATAATTGCTATGTTTGCCTCTGATTAAAAAAACAGGTCAGAAAAGAAATGAATTGTGCTCTGTATGCAGAGGGGAGCTTCACACTGTAAGAACACTTCAAAACACCTACAGGCTTCACATTCCCTGTTTTCTCATCTTTGTGCTTGCTCAGTTGGTAGGTCTGTGTAGCTTGCTTCTCATCGGCAAGGAGCTGCTGGGTGGGACTGCTTGCTAAGAACAGAGTGCAGGAAAGGTTTTGAGTACACACCTTTCTGGTCTCCATGATGAGTGATAAGTACATGTCCAGCCTCTGGTTGAGGGAGAAAGAGGATCTCTGTGTGGCTTAGGTGAGGGGTACCTGTGGTTGCTGAACTAGGAGGAACATGGGGAAGGAGGGAGTTGTACTTCTGGCCTTTGTGAGCATTTCAGGAGAGTGTTAGAGCCGGCCCAGGAGTGAATTTGGTGAGCTGAGCCTGGATGCAAAAGACTCTTGCTGCTCTCACCTGAAAGGCTAGATCAGCCTCAGGGAAGACTTCTTGGAAGAGAGATGGGTAACCATTATTAAGGAGGAAAGTAGGAAGCCCCTGAAATCTGTAGTAGGCTCGTATGCTTCTGGAGCCCTGTATGTTAGAGAATCAAGATCCTCTTTACTAAGTGATTTCTGTATTTATCTTCACAGTGCTCTTTATAGCTGAGGAGTATCATTATTTTATCTTGTTTGTGTTTTGTGGACAACCAGCAAGTTGAAAACTGGCCGAGTTTTGCATATGAAGTCTGTGGCCTTGCTGGGTATTAAGGCTTTTTCTCCTGTGTCTGGCTTAGTTCCATAGTCCTCAGCTCATCGTTCTTCTTTTGGAAAGATGGGTTTATTTGTCAATGATCTGCCTGTTACTGGTGGGTAAGATCTCAAAAGGAAGAGAGACCAAGTTAGTATATGAGCATTTGGTAAGCTTTTTCCTTAAAGAAGGTGGGAGGAGAAGAGAGTGCCGCTGGGAAAGAAAACTCTTAGCAGGAAAAAAAAAGTTTGTATTGTTTTTGACAGAGCAACTCTCAGAATTACGGGATCGTCTTCAGCTGTTGATCTCAGTGTTTACTTTCAGTAACTTTTTTTGTGAAGGAGGAGCCAGTGTTCCCCAGTTCAACTATGCCAGGTTCTTTAGTCAGCAGCACGTCCCTTGGCAAGTGTTGTGTCCAGAGCCCTGGGACTCACACTGACTAGCCAGCTGGCTATCTGCACCTGGGCTGAGCAGGGACCACTTTCAGCCAGGGCTGGAGGGGGAAGTGAAGTCATGTTTCCAGCCTGCGGAGGTGTTCAGATGCCGATTCTGCTGTCACGTCTGTTTATATGGCCCATAAATGTGTAGAGAGGGCCCACCCAGCATGGAAGAGGGTTCAAGTGTGTTTAAAAAAATCATCGTTATTCTTCCTTTTACTTTCAAAGATTAGAAAAAAGCCAGAATAAGCTTTCAGTATCTTTGCTTTTTCTATAAAATATTAATGAAGCAGGGACCATGATCTTCAGAGACAGGAGGGTTTTTTACCAGTAAACACAGTCAGTAAGGAAAGCCAATAAAAATGTCCTCCCTCACCTTCAGTCTTTAGAAGATAAAGAGGACTTTTGGCTGTTTGCGTTATCCAGGCTGACCCAGTTGCATGCTTTCAGAATGACTGTGCTACTGATCGGAGTTGCGCATCGCAAATACTTTGTCGGTTGCTATTGCGCTTCAGGAAAGGCCCATTAAGTCTGTATTTGCTTCCTGAAACACAGTGGAATCTAATGAAAAGTGTCATTGTTTTGAAACACCATCATCTGCTGCCAAAAGAGGTACTGTTGTATAATCCTTAATAGCAGGTTAGAGTGGCAGTTGTTCCTTGGTTTGAAATCGGTATGTGGAAGGATGGCTTTCCAGTTCTCTCTCCGGGGGTGGCATGTCTCATCTTGTTCTCTCTCTTCGGGAACTGTAACTCACACAGAGGTGTTCAGCTATCCTGAGTTGGTAATAGATCCTCACACAGGTTTGAACACCAGGAGTGTCACTTAGAAGTAACAAGCTGAAGGGGTCAGAAGAAACCGGCAGTCTCCTTTGAGAAGGGGCAGCAATGCTCTGGCTGCTGAGTAGCCAGGGGTTATATGTGTTAATTCTTGCCATTAGGTTTATTTGTTGCTAAAGATGCTTCAGATTCTTCTTATATAGAACATAGAAAAGTTTATCTTGATTTTCCTTTCTGATTTGCAGAATTCAGTGTGTTCACTTCTATGCTGACATTTCTGCTTTTCATCCGTTTATGTTAACGTGCAGCTCGGCTAGCATGCTGTCATGCTTCATCTTTTTAGCAATGATATTAGTATTTGCAGATATCAGTCAAACATTGAATTCCTGTTGTGGTGGGCATTTGCATCAAAGCTTACCTCCTGGTTTGCAGCTAAAGCAAATACATAGGAACTCTCAAATATTTTCTTTAGGGTAGACTGTATTGCAGCAGAGGGATCAAATTTGTCTCTAGTTTTTAATCTTTTGAGACCCTGTGCAACCAGAGCAATTGCTTACGGGAAAACAGTGTGGGTAAAATATTTGAATTATCTTATGGATTTCTTCCTGGAATTTAACAGCTGGAAACGAAAAGCAGTGAGAACAACATCTTCTTAGCCAGGTCCATGCTTGCTATTGGCAGGCGCTCAGTTGGACAGCAGTTTGGGAACCTCTGCAGCAGAGGTTGCTGCAGGCTGCTGAAGACCTCTTCCCAAGGAAGCGAGTTTCCCAGGGCCGTTAGGGTGCACAGTTCCTGCTGGTGTTGGCTCAGAAGAGCCTTTGTTTGTCCGTTCACCTTCTCTCCAGGTGAAACCTCTCTCTGGAGGTTTCTTTCCAATATTTCTTGTGCCTCAGCCTCTTATTCACCGATACATTGATTTATAAGGTGAGGAAAAGTCACCCGAGGCATGATACTCAGTTTGACTGACCTGCTGGGTAGCTCAGGCTGTTTGACTTTTCTGCATTGATTCTTAACTCTGTGAAAAAAGACTGATTTAAACATCACCCCCGTCCCCTTCATTTAGACCCCTCTGGCAATGGAAAAATTACTCCAGAAATTTATTAAGTTGTTTCATAATTAGCTGTCCTCTCTGTTAATATTTTTTGTGTGGACTTATTTAATTTCCAGTCATGGGCTCTTTCTCTGTCATTGCTAAACTGAGAGCCCTCCACAGTCACACTGCTTTCCTGTGTGTAAATGCTTCTAGACTATTTTCAAATCACCTGCAGAACCTCTCCCTAAATTGGCAATCTTCCACTCCAGCCTTACTCTCTTTCACAGCTTTATTCCTTCCTCAATATAATCAGTATCATTCTTGAATGGGGACAGCTGGCTGAAGACAGTTTTCCAGCAGTGTTTGTAGCAGTGACAGATAGGCACATGGAGTCCTGCTTGGTAGCCTTGTACATCCAAGGATCATATTTGACCTGCAGTTGCAGCATTTATTTGAGAGCTCATGTTCACTGATTCTTCTCTGTGGCATAGCTCTTGCTTTTCTGGATCAAGTCTCACATTCCTTAAGTATGGTCCTCCTCCTTTTTTTCTAGCAGTGGGATGATACGGGGCACACTAGACTTAGAGAAGTGGAGAACTAGTGTTACCTCTAACAAACTGTTTGTGTAAGAAGCAGTATGTTGGAAATTACTTAACTAAAATGCTAATTCTGCAGGAAATACTGAGAAGCACGAGCTATAGGGAAGCTAGAAAATATGCTAATGAGCTCACTGGAGAATGTGTGGTTCCCATTTCAAGGCAGTAAACTCAGTTAGAGACAAATGAGGAGAATGGATGGTCTCATGGTACTCAGAGAGGGTCAGATTTGAGGTTTGCTCCTCACAGAGTTGCACTGCGGATTTCATAGTTTTCCAAATTCCTTTCTAACCATCCATAAAATTGATGATAATTAAATAATGCTTAAAATATTTTAAATAACTAGTGCTCCTTGGAGTTCCTGAATGAATAGAACTCCTTTGATAGAAATGGATGGTCACCCAAAGGAACTCCAAATTTATCTGTCTGTCATTTTTACTGTGTCTAATGCATTTGGGTCCTGGATTATTACTGGAGCTCTAGGCACTGTGCAGCCACTCTGTGGATATGGTTGTCAGTAGAAATAGTCTGATTAAAAAATCCGGGTAAAATAAGCAGGGTTTTGTTAACTATATTTTACAACATATTTGATACATAGCCATTACTTTAGCATCTGGCTTTATGACAGAGATAAAATTCAGCCTAAAATTAAATCAAATGCTATAATAAGCCACATGAGTAGCATTCACCCTTCTTATACCTTACCTGTCCAGAAATAGCCCATGAGTTACCGTTGTCTGTCAGTCAGACCATAGTCAAAAAAATGTGTGACTGGGAATGCTTTACCAATTTCACTGAAAGCACGTTCTTGGAAAAAACAGCTTCACTGATGTCAGCACTGCGGTGGTGCCCAAGAGAAACAGCTACCCCCTTCCCGTGGGAGGACTCAAAGCCAGCATTGGAGATTGCAGGCTTGGAGGTGGGAGGGTTAGTACAATCTGTGGAGCAAGGAGAGTGTTATCAATCTAACGTAATCCAGTGGGTCTTTCTATACTGCAAGTGGGACCTACTGTGAGCTCAATACATGTGTCTGTGGTTAACCTTAACAGGTTCTTAACAGCCGATCTCTACCTCTTTAATGCCCTGTAATGGGCATACAGAATTATCCTGCTTAAAGCCAACCTCAAGTGTTAATTATCATGAGCTGAGAGTAAGTTTTGAAGTGTCTCTTGGAAGTAATTTAATATTCTAATAGGAAGAGCATATTTTGTCCTTCCTGCCATCATGAACCTGAAGCCTTGCTGTCAGAGAGGTGGCCACCCAGAAGTGGAAGTTCTTCAAGTGAAGAACTTAACTTTAGGCACAAGGAGAAAAAAAAAAAAAGTCAATTTAGGTTTAGGTCATTTACAAGCTTCACTGCTTATATTTGGAAACTGTGGGCTTCCCAGTGTTGACGGAGATCTCAAGTCATGGACATTAATTTTCCAAAAGCATCACTAATTGAAAACACCTTTTGGAAACAATTTGCTATTGGCTATTAAGCAGAAGCATTGGCAGTAAAACACAGAATTGTCATCCCAGAGCTGTGGGGGAGAGGAGAGGAACTGTGTGAACTAACAGAACGGGTGTGTAAGGCTGCAATTCAGAATAAGATTGGAGCGTCATCCGGCATCCATGCAATCCCTGCGGCTTGGAGCAAGTCAGAAGCCTACTGCTTTGGGGCTTGTGTCATGCATAAGTTAGGTAGTTCAGTCTTCAAGAATGTGTAGATGTGATATAGATACCTAGTGTAACTGATAACCTTGACCAAGACTAATTATATTTTTGTCTTCTAATTCTTCATTAATTGACTCCAGTGTTGTCATTTTCAGTACATTTCCTAGGCTTGCCATCAGGTAAAGCTGACGTAGCCTAAAATATATTCAGCTAATTATTTTAGGATTCCTGAGGAGACTTTATCAGATGGCTGGTCAAACATGTTCATCTCTGGTGTGTATTCTGTAACATTCTCTTTGGTTGCAAATTGAATGGGATGTACTTAATTATCATTAACACACTATCATCCTTTTTTTTCAATGCAAACTAGAAATATTTCTTGAAGAATTCTACCCCTTCTTCAGTATTTGTCATATCTGTTCAGTAATGCCTCTGCTCCCTTGCTAGGATTTCTCTTGTTCCTACCATACTTAAAAAAATCTCTTTTTTATTGTCCTTACCTCTGCAAAAGTGGGAGCTCCACCAAATTTTGCAAGCTGGTTTATCACAAGATGTTTTTCTTCTCATATTGCACTGGTAGGAGCTAAAGGAGTAGTTTTCCTGTTTTCCAGTGTGTTTTGATGGTACTCCTGGATTCTGTGGTCATACTGACTTCTGTACATCTGGGACCTGTAGTTCTGAGTTATCAGGAGCATTAAAATGTGGACTGGGGAGTCCCCCACCCGTCCTCTCTGCATTGTTCTTCCCAAGCAGAGCGTGAGCAGAGATTTCGGTATTTAGCTCACATGAATAGTTCTCCTGGGTTTCAGAAATGCCACTTAACAGACTTTTTTTTCTCATTAGTTGGCATTTTTAGTTCTAGAAAGTCTATGTGACCCTGCCTTCTAGCAGCCCTAAGATGTCTCATCTTTTTCTCTTGTCTGCTGCATCCCTTCAGTGAGTTTGTGACACACAAAGTTGGGGTTCATGGAGTGTTTGAGGGCTCTTCCCTCCTGGACACTAGCTGAGTTGAGTCACCCCTTGGCTGAGATGGGAGCCTGAGATGCACAGGAAGGACTGTTCCAGGGAGGTAGCCATTGAAGGGCCTGCACGTTAGGAGAAGATGAGTAACTATAGGTATTTATATGTGAACTGATTCATTGCCTTTGCAGAGAGCTTCAGTGTGGGCATGGCGGGTGAGATCAAGCACAGTGCCTGAGTGGCAGTGTTGAAGAGGAGACTGAAATGGTTGTGTTGAAGAGGAGACTGAAATGGAGACTGAAACTTAAACAAGTTAATAGTTTGGGAGTGTGGCTGCAACATGAGAGAGCTGGTGTCAATGCAGGGTTTGAATAGGGAGCAGAAGTCAGGCGTGTTTAGGAATGTGTAGAGATTTGAGCTTGCAAAGGGTGTATCAGTCTAGGTATTATTCCTACTGTGCAGTTTCAAGCAGGGCACATATGTCAAGGCATGTTTATATTTATGAAGCTGGCAATGTTAAGCATGAAATTCTATTTAATATACTTTTTAGCTGACCTTTCAGTGTCTGCCAGTTGATGCTAAATATTGAAATTTGAATTTGTGTTGAAGTATACTGTGCAAAGAAGATGCAATGTATCTCTGTGATTCATCCTGACAGCAGTAGAAACTCAGACTGGTTATTAGCACAGAGATAGAGGAATTGGGACTTCTGCATTTGATTCCCACTTGCTCTGTGTTATTACTTTCTCTGTGCCCTTCTGTCCTTAGCTGACAAAATGGGGACAGCACCTTTTGTTGCCCCTAAATGTATTATGTGAACGAGAGTTTGTGAAGTGCTTTGGGATGGCAGGCGTAACGTAAGAACTGCTGGGCTGGGTGAGGCCAGACACCTGCCCAGCCCCTGATCGCACAGTGGCAGTAGGAGATGCTGTTGAGGGGGACGGCACAGTCCTGGCCGCTTTCTGCAGTCCATCCCAGGATATCAGAGGATATGATGCTAACCTGAGTGGGTTTCACCTCCTCTGATGCTAGCTGTCCCAAGTGTCTAGCCTAAACTAGATGCAAGCTACTTCTGCCCTTGGTGGAAGGAGAGGGATGCTCCTGGAAAGTGAGTCTCTCACTTTTCTTAACCACCCTTACATGGACAGTCCTCTCAGCTGCAAAAAACCCTGCTTTTTCCCTGCCTGTTTGTGAGACCATGCTATGACCTGGGCCAGGAATTTTATCTAAGTCTTGAACAAGTCAATCTCAATCCTGCTCACTTTGCTTTTTCCCATTCTTTGGATTTTAACATGGTTCATTCCTCCCTTGCCGAGACCCCACAAAGCCACTTGAGATGGAGCAGCGTTGCAGTGGGGAGCCAGGAACTGCTCTAGGCTTGGCAAGGGCACCACGAAACTTGCCCGTACACCCACAGCCTCCGACTAGACACAAAGCTTTTAAGTAGCTAACATTAGGGGTGATGATTTTTCTCTCTGTTCGCTTTCCACTGTGCACGTACGTGTGTGGGTCGTACTGACAAGTTATTAAGGATTCTTGAAGCAGAACGTGTGAGAAGAGGCAGATGTAGTACATGGTAAATCAGTGTGAGTACGCTACAACCTTGGGATTGGTTAGCGATGCTTTTGTTTTCTGCTATATAAGCTCTCAGAACATATCCTAGACAAAGTGGGATTGTCACTGCTATTTTGTTCATCTTCACATTTTAGTGCGTGTGCCTCTGATTTGGCATTGCATCATCGAAGTGTTAAACTCAGAAAAAAATACAAGCAGTGCATTTAACCTGAACACATCAAGTATTACCAGGTGCAGAAATTTCTAACTATTTGTTGGCCAAAAAATATAAGAAAAATAGTAAAACTTGAAGGGGAATGCTTCTGGATGTGTTATTTTATATGTATGAGTACTTGAAAAAAATACACTATGGATAATACTTGAAGTCAGCCAAAACCTGACAAAAGAAGCAAATGAACTTACTTCAAAATATGTGCTAAAAATCTCATGGTATTTTGGACCAAAGCATATATGCTGGATAGTAGCTCTGTATCAAAGCTTTGGAGCTGAGATTTTAAATACTTTTTCAAAATTAACCCTGTACCATAAATGCTGTCAGGTGCTTAATTAAGACTGCACTAGCAAGGAGCATGTTTGCAATAAATTATGGGGAGGTGTTCTGACATGCTTTATCTATGTAAAGATTTCTATTTTTATGTGAAGCTATTTACAGATTATTGATTTCAAAAATAGATTTGTGACTAAAGAAAGATAGATCGTATTTCAGTTGCTCGGAGTTGAGAATCTTGCCTGGCTGGCTGCCCACTCTCTTAGATGTTTATTCCAGTGCTTACAAGTGTATGAAGTGATTCAGCCCTTCTTATTTTTCTCTGTCTATTTGGAAGAAGGAATTTGTATTCAGGGATCAGGTCCCATATCTCTTACCCACACAGGTAGGCTGATTTTTACACCTTTGAAGCATCAGAACAATTTCATTGAAGTCTGTGAGACTTTTTGTGTGAGTAAGACTTTTGGGTGGGGAACATTCATCACAATGTCTTTTGTCAGTTGTTACTGTTTTATTTCAGAGCAGTATGGTATTGTCACAGTGCCAGTGGAGCCTGCTAAGCTGTAAGAGTGCCTTTGAGTTCATGTAATACAAAACTTCAGCATAAGGTTTTTTTATTTTATGCTGTGTGAACATTAAAAGAAAGATTTTAATAAATAAATCAGGGCAAAGCCTGAAGATAGAGGTAATATCTTTTATTAGACCAACTGATAGAGTTTGAAAATTTCGACAAGCTTGTGTGCCCAAGAGCTTGTCTGTTTTTTCCAGCCATACCAGTTGGTCTAATAAAAGATATTGCCTCTGTCTACAAACTTTGTCCTGCCTATGAACTCTGTTCATCACAGCTACAGCAAAATACTACCGGAACATTAAAATAATTCAGGCCTTTCTTGCTTAATTATGGAAACTCAGATTTTTGTGGTTTCCTCAGGTCTCAGCTTTTTGAATCCCAGCACACACAGAATAATGCAGTCTGGTTTCTCCTACTCTAGATGAGAGTTTATCACATAGGAGCTCAAACTGCTTCACTGATTCCTCATTTTAGAAAGGATGTTATTAAAGGTAACCTGCTAAAGTTCTTCTGCCATCGGGATTTTAGGATGTTTTGTAGGATACTATTGGTGAACTATCAGATGTCTGTCATGGATGGCCGTTGGGAGCAGTCCTATCCTAGTACCTGTGTCAGCGTCTCTGATGTGGTGTGATGGTAAGCAGATGAAGTGGGAAGAAGAGGCTGGCAGAACGGAAAGTCTCTGGCTTTGGCTGTGGGTGTAAATCTTCGAATCTTGCTATGTGTCTGGCTGGATAAGCAGAATAGTGTAGCCCTTCTAAATGGCAGGAAGCTTGGATTTGGACTTGTTTCAGCTGGAAGACCTAGACCCGGACTTGTCTTAAGAGTCATAAGACCAGCCATGCAACAGTTTTTTCAGAGCTATTTAACTTGCTTTTTAGACGCCTTAAAAGTATATGTCTTTTGGATCTGAATCTGTAGCTCTAGGTTAGTAGCTTTAAAATATCTCCAGGTAAGACCAAGGTGGTGATGATCTGGACCATCTTGAAACGTCCATGGGATTGATGATTTTCCACCCTCTGGGGACACAAGGCCTTTCTGTAGTTTGCAGTCTTGGGGTCATACCACATCCCTCACTGTGCTGCATGTCTCTCGGCTGCTGACCTGGAGTCTGTCCCTCTCTCATGGGCACTGCTCCTCTCCAGAGTCCCCTCTCCTCCGTCAGGACTGCTACAGCCCTTGCTGCCTGTAAGGACCGTTGCTGCAGGCAGTGCCCTGCCTTTGAAGTGGAACAGGTTGATGCTTGCGGGCTGTTTAGTTCTGTGCCCTGTGCTGCCTTCCATCTGCCTTTGGGCATGGCTGAAATAGCTGGTAATTACTTATAAGCCCTTGGTGGCCGGGGCCTGGGCTATTTTAGAAGCTGCTTCTCCCTGCATGCCCTGTTGTGGAAGTTGTGGCTGGCTGGAACGGCCCGTCACCCTCTCGCTGCGGTGACCTCCTCTCCTGGGTGTGTTGCAGGGAATTCGGGGGGGAGAGCTCTCAGCTCTGGCATGCAGTCCCTTGGGCTGCCTGCCAGGGCCTAAATTTGGTGACCTTTAGGATGTGGCAGAAGATGCATTTGTAAACCTTGGTTATAGTAACTGGGAGACAAGCGGAGAATGCCGGGGGAGGGAGGAACACATTTTTTACCGACAAGCTGTTTGCTGTCTGTTTGATTTTTATGACCAGCAACTAGTAGGTAAAAAGACTAACAAATGCTGTGACAATTGCAACTGTTGCTCTTTAATCAAATTTAAAACAAAAAATTATACAGATTCCCTCTAGGAGGGTGAGCACGTGTGTGACCACCGAAAGCGCTGTGACTTCTAACGCTGGTTTGGACACTCGCTCTACTCTCTACTTTGCTGAAATTGTCTAGTTTCCCTTCTGTAAAATGTGGGCAGTCATATTTTAAAGGTGTCTAGAAATGGTTGCTGTATCATTACTCGTGTAGCTTGTGGGTGGTTTTGTTTCTTTTAAGGAAGAGCAAACAAGCCAAGCCTGCGGTCCAGCAGTTGTGTGGGTTACACAAGAATGTGGTTTCATGTTATACCTAATTTGGTATAACTGTGGGATGTGTCTCCCACCCTGTTCTTTGCACCGGCTCTAATGATAGCGTTGTGGCAGGTTGAGCTGGGTTCACCCAGTGGCAAACTACCCAGGTTTTGTTTGCTTTTGGTCGGTTAGTTTTGATGGACGAGGACTTGGACTGGTGAGCTGAACTGACTCACCATGGCACTGCTTCATCATCCCATCTGGTGCCAGGGATGCAACAGGACATGCATTTGGCTGGAGGAGGGGTCGAGCAGGATTGTCCCAGTGTGCTAATACCACCCTTGTTTCCTCACTTCAGGGCCTTCCTGATGAGAAGGACTGTCTGGTGGTTTGGTTTTGACAAGCAGTGCTTGTGAAGGGGTGCAGATGTTTGTGGAGATCTGCTAGTGAATCGCATTGCATTGCAATTCTGCATTGCAATATAATTGCAGAGATCTGCATTGATAGTGTTACAGGTTTGCAGTGCGTTCTTGCTCTGTGTGAATGTGGCTGACCTGAAGAGGAGAAAAGATCATCCTTCTACTTTCCTTCCAATTGTTTCTGCTAATTTAGCATATGTTTGAAGCTTTGTCTTTGCTTAGAGATCAAATGGCCAGGGACAAGGCTCTTTATTTTTACTGTATGGTAAAAGTGGCAAGGTCAGTCCCACTGGGGTTTGCAGGGTTTGCCCTGCCTAATTTATGTCATGTGTAAAGGGTAGGTTTTCCATCACCTATAACTAATGCGTATTAGTAACTCTAGGGTCAAAAAATACCCCTTTTCAGTAATGAAAACAAGGTCTCTGTTTCTAAATGCATTTTCATGACAATGGATAGGAATGTCTTTGCAGTTCCAGCCATGTGGAAAAGCCTTCTCAGCTCTCTGTTTTAACACCCTATCTCATCAAACATCTCAGAGGAAAGCATCTTACTTGACCTGCAAACTCAGATCATTCCACTGGGTACTTTGCAACACTTCCTGAGTGGCATTGCATCTCTTCATACCAGGAAACAGAAAACTTTCTGGTGAAACAAACCTTGAACTTAAGCAAGCTTTTCTCTTCTGCCTCTTTCAGAAATAAATAAGCATTTGAAGATGACAACCTCATGGAGCGACCGACTCCAGAATGCAGCAGATCTCCCTGCAAACATGGATGGGCATGCTCTGAAAAAGTACCGCCGGGAAGCCTATCACCGGTAAGTCATTCATGTAACCCCAAACTAAAATGCTGAGACAGAGGGAAATAAACTAAGCATAAAACCCACACATTTCTTGCTTTTTACTTGTTGGTAAAAGTCATTCTCACCTTCCTTGTAGAAGTGTTAGGAGAAGAGAACTTAGACGATAGCACAGTATTGGCCTGCAGGAATTTGCAAACAGTAGAGTTGAGATACATGTACTAGAGCGAGTGAGGGTATGCTTTCTTAATGCAGTTGAAAGATTAATCAAAGTTAGATTTTGGGATAAAAGCTTTCAAGTCAACAAATACTCAGTGGCAGAAGTGTTATAGTAATTATTACAGGGCACACTGGAGAGCATAGCCTTAGATGCTGGAATGCACAAATATGAATAAGGAGGAAATCAAATGGGATAAGAAATTGTTTGAGAATTATATCTAGTATGATTAATTCTATGCAACACAGGAGCATGTAGAAGCACTAGGCAAGATCTCAGCCTCCTTTTCTGTGGTAGGTGTGCCTAAAACCATGTTTGCTGTAGAACAATTACTGTCTAAATAAGATAGAGTACAGAATAAAATAAATGTTTCACTCTCATTTTAGAGTTTGGGAATCAAAGTACAGACCCTAGATTGTTTTTGCAGGGTCACATTGGAGGTTTGGTTGAGCCAAGAATTTAGCCCACAGCTCCCAAGGTTCCAGGCATAGAGCATAAAGGCATAGAGCATTGATGCAGTCTGTATCCTTATCAGATGTCTGGACCATTGTGGAGTTAAAAACAACAGCATCAAGTAATTGTCAGTATTCTGTTTGTGGGAGGTGTATCTTCAAAGTTTCACTTGTTTATTTTGAGAAGTCATGCAGTATGATGATCAGAGTATATTCAGCCGGAGTTGGGGAGACGTATGTCTGATACAGAAACAGAAAGAGAAGTCAAGTTTCCCAACCTCATGCTTAAATGCCACGTTGCATTTGTGATTCATATATGGTGGTATTTCTGAGGAAGTGTTTTGGAAGTGTTAGATATCTTTTGATTCTCGAAATGGAATCTAATTAGAGAAAAACGCCTTAGCATCATATGATAGGCCAGGTTGTGCAAGTTGCAATGTGTAAGGCTAAGTAATGGATCTTGTGGTATGTTTCTGAAGCTTTCCAATTTCCAGTGAATGTGTTTGGGCACGTGTCTTAAGTGGTGGCATTATTTGAGACTCCTGTGTCAGCTGGTTTGTCAGATATGGAAACATCTAATGAATATAACTATATATAGCACATAAAAAGAGAGGGATTTTATACCATTCCCTGGCAAAATATCTTCACCTTGTTTAAGTCATTGACAGGTTTACCTTTGTGTCATAATTTTACCTATGACTTTAGTTGTGTTACTCCTGATTTAGACTGATGGAAATGAAGCCAGAGTTAAGACCTATTTTTTTTTTCCTAAATATTTCCTCAACATTTGTTATGGTTAGGTGCTGACAGTCTGCTAAGTGTTGTACAAGATCCAAAGGAAGCAGTACTTGTCCTTAAGAGCTCACACATTCAAGTCTTCATCATGTTTACTCTTACTTATGTAAGAAATCTTTACTTTCAGAAATAATTTCCTTATGGAAGATGAGAGTGCACTCATATAAAGGAGGGTTTCCCACTGGGAGCTGGGATCTGGTAGTCCAAAACTAGTCTGTGGTACAATTTAAGTACCCCTTTTTAGAGTCTAGAAATGTCTTATTCAAAATATATTGAGCAGAAATGTTGCTAGCACTTCAGGTTTTCATGGAAAGCACAACACAAAATACATTAAGGGGAGGCACATTTTTGTTTTGAAATTACTATCCTCTTTTAAAAAGAGAGAGAGGGAGGGAACAGGAGAGAATGAGAGAACCTGATGCCAAGACTGTAGTATAAATCTGTGCTATTAATGGCTTTGGTGTACCAGTTTCATGGGAGTTATTTTGATAATCCACTATTGTAAGAATCTGAAACAACCTCATTCCAGAGGCAGTGTTGTCAGATTTCTATTTCTGGTATTTTTTGTGATCTTAGTGTTAACAGATGTGATGTTACTTAAAAGGTAAGTGCAGACTTAACATGATAGAGTAGGACTGAAGTTATTTGCCCTTATTGTTTTAGATTATATTTTTTAGTATTTTAAGAATTGTTCAGAT
Organism: Mycteria americana; assembly: GCF_035582795.1. NCBI lineage: Eukaryota > Metazoa > Chordata > Aves > Ciconiiformes > Ciconiidae > Mycteria > Mycteria americana. The sequence goes on from NC_134370.1 coordinate 15,248,852, forward strand.
GTAGAATATGTGTGCTGGTCACAGCCATCAGTTCTAGGATGTAAATTTGTTTCAGTGAGGTCCAAGTACTCTCTGACTCTTGGATATTGCTGAAGCACTGTCAATTTTATGAAAAAGAGATATAAAAACCAAGGCATTCATTGTCAAGATTCTTTTCTTTCTCTTCCTTTTTTTATCTTTGTTTTTCTTTCTCTTTCAATCTCTTTTTTCTGTCTCTTTTTCTTCTTACTCTAGCAGCTAAAGAAAAAAAACTTGAAAACATGAATCTAAAGTGACTTAGAAACAAAAACAATAAAAAAGAACATTTAATTTAAAACTATTCTTTTTTTTTACCTTAAAGCTGCTCCCAGTGATTTTATGGGCTGGAGGGCTGGAGGAGCTTGGCAGCTGGGCCACATTTACAGATGAGCATAACTGGGGCTAGCTTTTGATACTAATGTTGGAAGCCCAGTTGGGCTCAAAGTCATTCATTGGGATTTTCTAAATGCTGCTGGTAATGCTTGGTTTTCTGAAGTGTGAAATTTTAAAAACTTGTTTCACTGTTTGTTTACTTCATGCTTACTTAAATATCAGTGGAGATACCTAGACCAATTGATTTAGCTTTCTGGTTTTCATGAACTACGCCAGATTTTATATGCTTGAATTGTAGGTGTTGAAGCAGCATAAAATAAGTGGAAAAGTTTCCAATCCAAGCAAAATAGTTTACCTTAAAAAATAAAAATAATGTTCTTGTGGGCATGAAATTTTTAAAAAACTTTATAAAAAAATTAGCTCTGAAGATTCCACTCTAATAGTAATATTTTACTGTGGTCGTTCATACTAGGAATGTGTTTTTTCAGGTGTTGCACTTCTTATTGTATCATACTTGATGGATGGATGTTCAACATATGATATTGTTGGCAGAAATCCCAATTGAGACTGGTTTAACTGGTGTAATGCATACTGACTCAGAGTATGATGACTATATCATAATCATGTCTGAATGCCATAGGCAAGAATGTTCAAAATCAAATATTTATAGCTGTTTGCCTTTGTAGCTGTTTTCTTCCCAAAAGTTTTGCTTGGTGTTTGGATCAGTTCATATAGCTGCCTAAGAAATTAGAGTATTGAGGTTATTGATGAACTAAGCAAAACTTGTGAATATGGACACGTATGCTATGCTGTGGAGTTCAAGGGCTGTAAAAGTAACATCAAGAATCAGAAAAATCTGCAGGAGAGGAGAAGTGGTGGGGTTTTATCTTCAGGGTATTTCTGATGACTTTAACCAAGACTTTCAGTTAGCTAGCATTACTATCAGCCACAGACCTCATTATACAACATTGTTGGCGCCTGTTGGAGGTGAGGTCTGAAGATGAATTAATATACAAGCTACATGTTATTCATTCTCTAGCAGAGGTCACTGGTAAGAGGATACTGCATTACTGTGCTATTGGCAACATACATTTTAATTCGGAAATAAAATGCGTGTGTAGCTGTTAGGTGGCTTTTCCTTAGTGTGTGTGGTTGTGAGGCCACCTCCCTCATGTACTGCTTGTTGACTTTTCCGGGTAGAGGATAATCACTAGGTCATTTGTTCTGGAGGAGTACTGTCATTTAACGTGATTGTAATTAGGCAAGAACTAGGTTGACTCTGAGCCACCAAATTGCCCTAGTGTCTATTTTTTAACTTGGAGTGAGCACTTCTAGGCACCCTCTGGATTATCTCACATAGCTCTTTAGGGTTTAAATAGCAACCACATCTAGTTAAAGCAAATAATGGAAAAAGTTGATGTTCCATCCACTCTTGTTACTGACAGTTACCAAGATCCAGGAAACAGGTATTTGCATTTACTTTTATTCTGTGGTTTTGGCTTAACAGGGCAGTAAGGCTGAGATGGCCTTTTTGTTAAACATACAGACTTTGGGATGCTTTTACCGTTTTGCATCAGAGTAATTTGAGACTTCTCATCCTGAACATGGGGTTTCTGTTGTTGTTTTAGTTTTGTTTTCTTGCTCTGTTGTTTACTGGCTAGCGCAGGGGATGTGGCGTCGTGATTCCTAACCCTAATTCTCCTGCTGACTGGTCACAGAGTTTGAATAAGTTGCTTCATAGTTTTGTGCTTCCATTTGCTTTCAAAGCATCTTGTGATGTTAATATGAGTTAAGTGATTGAAGCTGTTAATATACACTGAGATCCTGGGTAAAAAAAAAGGTATATACTTTAATAATGACAAAGCAAAGGATTACCAATTGGTTGTTTTGATTTCTAGGGTTAAAGATGTATTTTAGTTTGTTTGAATTTGTAAAGTCTGGGCTATTCACTGCTAATCTTGTTTCTTCACTTTACTGATACTGGATCATCAGTGATTGCAAACAGGTGGAAATGTTATATAAACTAGGCTGTGAGGCTTGAAACTGTTTATATATTTGGGTAGCTATATATAAAGTCTCTTTAAAATGATCAGTTCATTGAGGTGGCAAATGAGAAAAAAATCTTTACCAGTCTGAAAATGCTCTTTTCATCAGATGCATTTGGATAGGCAGTGTGTGGTGTTTTCATCTAACTGTAAATGAGGTAGCTCTGTAGGCATTGCTGGCTGTGGTCTGTCCTCATATGTCTGTGCAGCCTCCTTGGACTCGTGCGGTTGCATGTGTGTAGCGGAGGGCAACATGTGGCTCTCTGTATTTATTTTGCTTTAGTGCTTCGGACACTGGAGAGAGGAGGGAGAGGGAGTGTTAAGGCGGCAGAATGGGCGAGCTTATGAGAAAGCAGAACACTTGCCAAATTAATAATAAAGAAATTACACTGAAAATGTCCCATGATCCCTAGCTTTAATAGTTTCACAGAGCAGACGGGTGTTATTTTGGGATGGAATCCATATGTGAGCTTCTTGGCACTTTGCTGTTGCCTGGGAAGAAAACCCAAACAATGGAAACAGAAATGGCCAAGGCTATCTCCTTCCATCTGATTCCTGCTGAATTTCAGAGGGAAGTGCTCATAGTCATGTTTCTGGATACAGCCTCGTCAGACTTTTAAGTTCCAGTCGTAACCTGATTTTCCAGTTTTATGTCACTATAATTGTGCAAGGATGGTTAATCTTGTGAAATTGCAGGGCACTATGTTGGAAATGTTACTAGAAGTGGCCAGGAAATTTTGATGCCCTTCTTCTGTCTCCCCTATGTGATACTGTTTCATCTGCCTAAAGTCATCTCAAGCCCAAACACTATCTCTAAATACGATTACAAACATACTGACCTGTCAGAATATTCCTCTTCGGTTGAAGAAGGAATAAAATGGAACTCTGAAAATCTAACAGTGTAAAAAAAGACCAAAATGGTATGATAAATAATAATATATGGAATGGTCATTACCTGCCCAAAGAAGCAAGACTCAACAAAAGAATGATTACATTGGTTTTAGTAGTTTAAAGCAGTTTGTGCCAGATTTGTGCCAGATACGTAAGGTCAGTGAGGGATTCATCTGAGTTCACTGCTGTTGGTGGAAGTCACCTGTAACCAGAACTATAATGTCATGTAGTGAGACATCTCCCCCAACCACATCTGGAGACTAGCTAGTAATAGAACATCCAGTTGTCATAAGAGTAGTAGGATTTTTTTTTCATTATTAGCCTTTTTAAAGAGGCCAAGGGGAACTTGGACATGGGAGGCTATTAAAAGCTAATCCATTTAGTTCCCTCTTATTTCTTTTTAACTCCTCTAGCTTATTAAAACATGGAAGTTGTCTATAAAGTGAAGATTAACCAAAGTGCCTAAACTTTGAGGAAGCAGGAATCTGAGCCTTCTGGCTAGTTAGTCACTGTTTCGTGGCTGGCTCGAGCCCAACTGTCCACCACAGTCTTTTTTAAACATACATGCAGGTCATGCTTAGCCAGCTCCCACTATATTTGCTGTTCTACTCAGCACTGTTGCAAGTTTCTTTGTATTTTTTTAATTTCCAGTGAGACATACTCTCCTGATAAAGAATGCTTCTTGCTGCAAGGTATTTCTAGACACATTTGGAAAATCATTATAAAAGTGCTCTGTTCCAGAAACCTCGCCTCCCATTGTTCATTTTCATTTTCTTGCTATGAGGAGTTGTGAGCCATGTGCCAAGTTCCTCCTTAGTTGTATAATTCTGTGCATTTTGTTTATTTTGTCAGTCATATTACAAGAATATTATACACGCAAATTTCATTCAGGGCACAGAATGCTTTTGAGATTTTGCACAAATAAAATAAAAACATTTCTCCCTCTCTGCATTCGCTCCTCTCCTGTGTTACTTGAGAAGAGTTGGGATTTAGGTTCCTGCCTCAGAATTGATTGACAAGAACAGTAACAAAACCGAGTTCAGTTCTCTTGTAAAAATATAAAGGACTGTGAATTGCAGTGTTGAGGATATCAAGGGCTCTGTGACTCCCTTTATGCATGCTCAGCAGTTGCTTCTTCTCTGCAATACAACACATTTTTCTCTTATCCAGCACAATTAGTAGAGCTCAAAAAGAAAATAAATACTGTCATCATTGAGAGCCTTCTGCTGTGGCCAAACTGCAGGGTTTAATCTTTGAGGAAGAACTCATTAGGGAGGAAACGTGCTTCATGGTTTCCCTTAAACGGCTCCTCAAGTCCATTTTTCTACAGGTGTGGATCAGAGCCAGACTAAGTCACCCCAAGTCCAGGCTGCTGCCTCCCCACTCCCAGCTGTACCGTGTGCTGGTTGAGGGAGCCGATGGGGCTGGATATGGTCCCTCAGCCAGCTTCCCCACAAGCACCGACACCTGGGACTGCTCTGGCCACACTGCACAGGGAGTGCAAAACTGTGGGAGATTCACAGGGATATTCCTCAAAGCAGAAATATAAAGCTTGGTTTCTCATCAGGAAGGAAAGATGAAGGCAGGAGAAAGGCAATGTCCTATTTAAGGAGATGCTCTGGTTGCAGATAGATGTGGAGCTGAGGAGTTGGGTTTAGGCAATACCCACCTCTGCCTCTCAGCACAAGGAATGGAGAGGATGTTCTCATGCTATGCCTGCAGTTTGATTTGTCTTACTGCCCAGTGCTGTTAAATTTTTAGATCAGCTTAATTTTGAACTCCAGTGCTCCTAGTTAAAACAATTATTTTCTGAATGGAAACAAACAAAATCAGGGGAAGGGAAAGTGTGATTTCTTCTGATTCTGGCAAGTAGAAAAATTATTCTAGATTAAAACTTCCTTGCCTAAAAATGTTCGGTGATTTTAGTTTTCCTCTTATTCTGACTTTATCTTGACTGTTTGTAATCTGGAAGCTTTTTTGATTTTTGTTTATCTAGATGAGCTGTAAAAAACTTGTCATCACATCCTTTCCTTTAGAGACCAGAGGATCTTTTCTCTCAGGTGGTTAGGGTTCCTAGGGTCTTAGTGATGGTTTTGCTTTGTAGGCATTAAAAACAACTCTTGTCCTTTCTCTATACCATGTCTTCTGTGGAGACGTTACATTTTTGTAGCCAAAAGACACATTTGACTGGTATTCTTGAAATCAGGCTGAGCGTACCTTCGATTAGGATCTAAGCACAGCTTTGAATCGGGCTAAATCTGCAGCTTCTGAGACGCACCTGGCTCTTCCCAGAAACTGTTGTGGTGATTTAATCTCAACTTCTATCTTTAGTTTCTAGGATACTGCATATATTTACTACTTTGAGTAGACCCCCTGAATTAAGCTGGTAAACTTCTGGGAGTAAATATTTGTAAGTATCTACTTAGCCACTTGTGTCTAGGGGGGCACCGTGCATGGGAGACGTCTTCCTTTATCAGGCTTTAAAGTTGAGGTCCTGAGTGCCTACAGAATAACCCAATATCTGTCTGGGCCTTCAGAAGAGACGTGAAATTGGTTCCAGTTTTTTTTGCCACTGTTTAGTCTGCCATTTAATCTGCCAAGGCGTATCCAAGTTTAAATTGATTAAAGTGTTCTCATTTCCTGTCCTGAACATGTTGTGTAATAGCCTTCTTTAGCTTTTTTAAATATTTGCTCTGTTTCACTCCAGCACTGGTGGGTGAAGTGGTTACCACATCAAATCAGTCGGTAGGATGCCTTGAAATCTGCCAGGTCCTGTGCACTGTTGGGGCATGATTAGACCCTGCCACGTAGGGTTTCTAGGTCATAGGCAGTATTTACGAGTTGATGGAGAAAGAGAGATCTTCACCAGCTGTTACCAAGAGGGGGCTGGTATAGTAATTTTCATGTTTTAGTCATAAGACTTATTTTGGAACAAAAATATACTAATAGATGTTGTTCGTTTCATTGCCTTTAGTAAACTTTTCCAGATCTTCAGTATCAACGTGTGCTGGGTTTTTTTTTTTTTTTTTTTTAGTCCCAGGGTCCAGTTTGTAAATACTCCGAAAGCAAGCAATGAAAAAATGCCAAAGGCTTAGAGATCTTTCCATGGCTTTTGGTCAGTTTGGTGTCGTCATCATCTAAACATAGGCAGGCTGGACTGGAAGAGATCTCTTGGGTCACAGCTCCCTTGTTTTTGCCTTTCACAGGCACTGTCGTATTACCCTTTTTATAAGTGCATTCAGCTCCGTCTTGGTGCTTGTTTTTTGTCCTCATTTGGGAAACTGTTCCCAAATGTTGCAATTCTGAAACACTCTTCTGAGCTTCTTTAAATTTCCTATTCCTGCCCTGTTCAGAAGGACGGAAAACTATGCTCTGGGGGCTAAACCTAGAGGCAAGAACAAAATTGGACTCCGCAAGTTGGACAAAAAATGTTGCTAGTGTCCCCCGGAGGTATGTTATTCTATCTTAAAGCTCTCCACTTTCAGGAACAAACTGCACAAACATGAGATCAGAAATCTTGTGCTTGAATTAGCTAATAAATAATGCTTCCTGGCATCAGCAGCAACAGAACATAATCAGCTTCATTATATGAAGTATGAGACTGTGTTTAGTACCAAATAGCATTTCGTGTTGGCCTCTTGTAAATCAGAGCTGTCTCGATGTTAGAAGACAAACACGGATTCAAACTGCAGATTCGGATAATTTGCTCCACCTCCTCAAAAGCCAGCTATTGCAGGAGTGAATTTTAGTGATTTATGATCCCATCTCATATTTCCAAAAGGCATTTCTTTACCAGTTCCCAGTTTTTTTCCCATCACTTTGTCTTGTTTAGGTAATACATAAATCTATCAGAAAAGAGCGTCATCTATAACCTCTGAGGCCCCTTAGTGACAAGCCCCATTGTCAAAGGCAGGCACTTTGCCAGGAAACTGTGACTCCCAGAGAGAGTGCGCAAGGTTAGGGGGAAAGTATACTATTGCCAGAGAAACTGTATTCCAAGTGGATTTGTGTGGAACAACAACGATATCCAGTGACTGGTTAAATTAGCCACAGATGTGTTTTCTAGAACACTGTCCAAGAAGATATACAGTACTTTAAGGCTTGGTTCAGACATAATGATCTTCTGAAGTCAAATCAGATCCAAGCAAAATTGCATCGGTACTAGGGAAGTTTTAAAGGAATTGTGTAATATGAGTCAGACAAGTAGATGAATCAGACTGCTGCGAACTAAACAAGGAGCACATCGGTGAGAGATGAGGTAAGACGACTTGCATAGAAGTGTGATAGTTTGATGTTAGCAGTTTGCTGTTAAAATTCGAGCTGTGGTGGATTGACACGGGCAGTTAAATGGGCACGTTATGCCGGCCACCTGCCCAGAACGTGCGTGCGGAGGAGAATCTGCCAGTGGTTTCTTTCAGCTTTTCAGAACGTATGAGTGCTTGGTTTTGCACTTGCCGTCTCCATTGCTGTATCACTGTCCCTGCGCCACTCCTCCACGGCAGTGCTGCCGATTTCAGTTTTTAAGAGGATAATTACTCTGCTGAGGGCAATGCACTTATTAAATATTTGGAGAATTTTCACATAATGAAATCAGAGTACAGGTGAAGGCTCTGGGACTTTTCTCATACAGGAGAGTTTTGTCTCGGCATCACAGCTTGAGCAGTACATGGGATTTCTGTCCGAGATCAGTGTTGAGAAGCTCAGCTTCCATCCCGCAGCCAAGTTCTGACTCTCGTTCTTAAAGTTCAGATAAGACAGAAGGTGGAGAGAAGTCCTGTTGAATTACAGATCTGCTATATGGTTTAAAGTTCTGGTTTAAAGGAAACATAAGCAGCTTAGTTACTGCAGTAGCTGGAACAGGAAGCAAGAAAAGCTTTTGTTGTATTCTCTGACCTATTTCTTTACCATGTTATTTACTTGAACTAAATTGAATATGGTGTATTAAAATGTTGTAATCAAAAAGGGCCTAGAAGCATTCAGCTTAGATTCTCATTGCAATAGGCATTAATAGTAAAAGTGGAATTTAAAGAACAGCAGTTTTGTCAAGGAGTTGCAGGGGAGTTATAAATAAAAAGAAAAATTTTCACAATAGAAATAGCATATTCTTGTGGATGAAAATTTATCTCAGTTGCTGTTTTTCAGAGCTTTATTAAATGTTTTTAACGCTATTGGTGTAAATGTGGAAACGGCTCTGTTTAGGTTTGCTTTGAATTTCCAGATGCAGTTCCAAAGAGGGCTCAAATGCTGTGAGTTTATTCACAGAAATGTTATTTTCTTTTCCTTTCCTTGTTACCTCTTTGTAATAATTTGTTTTAATCAAGCAAATTGTATTGCTTCCCATCCTCTGCTTCCAGTTTCCTCTCACTTGAGCTCTGAATTCTGCTTCAGGAGATTTTGCACTTCTATTCTTAGGAATTTTTGCAGGTCACATGCAAAGCCTCGTGTATGTGTGCATGCATGCGTGTATGTCTTTAGACAGCATACCAATAATTGGAATAACCCTGCAAAGTCATGGCTTTGCTTCAGGAGAAGTCATGGCAAAAAATGAAACATGCCTCTGTTTTCAGGTATATTTTCTGATTTTGACCTAAGAAAGCCAGACATCCTGAGAGCTGGCAGAATGTGTTTGTTCTAAAACGCGATTATTTTGAAAATGCTCATACCTATGGTGCTATTTCTCCTCTCTTTACAGGGTCTTTGTAAACAGAAGTTTAGCCATGGAAAAGATAAAGTGCTTTGGTTTCGATATGGATTATACACTTGCTGGTGAGTATCTTCTTAATTTTTTTTGTCATTGACTTAGTTTGGAATATTGCCTCTTCTTGAGCAAAAAACAGTTACTGGTTGGGCTACTCTGGTTAGCAGGTGCTTCTTCTATTAGCAAATATATCGTTCACTATTCATTGCACTTTGATTTCAGGTGGTTCCCTTAAATTTGTTATCTGCAAGCTGTATTTGGTCACAAGCCATGTTGCTGTAGTACAGTTTCAAGTGATTATGGGTGTCAAGGAAACCAAAGCTTAATAAGTCTAATTGCTTCCTTAGATTCCACTATATTTTGATATTGCCCCTGGTGCAAGCTTGGCTTTGAATAATGAGGTGATTTCTTTTATCCTTGATGCATATGGCGGGCTACACCTTTAGCCAGCAGGTTCTTCTGTGTCCTGGGAGGGTCATTTTTTAATAGGTTTTCCTCTTTCCCACTCCTTGCTTGGCCACATCAGTGACTCATTTTGAGAAGAGGCAAGGCAGGGGGAGTGTCTTACATCATCTGAACAAGTTCCTTTAGAAAGCTTTGCCCATTCTTTGTGGCAGATAGGCTTTGGGAGGTTGCATAAGACCTTTTAGTTTCATAAAATTTTTTGCATGACTTCTCCATCTTTCAAATACTCGACAGGCAAGTTCTCTGAGACTTTTGATGAAGGGGGGTAAAGTTATCATTTCCTGCATAATCAGACTTGCATAATGTTATGTATGTTAAGGAAGGAAGAGATAAAAAGCCCACTTCCACTTTCCTACATTATAGTATCACACAGGCAGTAACTGAGGATGTCATGTATAATCCTGCCTTCTTTCTCATTACCACTTCCAAGGTTGTGGATAAAAAGTTCCTATCACCCTTGCTATTTCAATTTAGAATTGTGAATATAAACTGAGAAAATGTGAGGTAGAGTGTCAGGGTCACCTAATAATAGGTTAATGCAGTATGTCAACTATGGTCCTCTAGTTACTGTGTCTACTGAGAAGGAATGAGAGATGAGTAATGTGGCTAGGGACAGTGTGAGGGTCACAGGAGCCGGGGTCAGTGGCTAAGCAAAGGGCAGGAAGGTTTACATGTGCTCATGGTTCAACACAGTGCTGCAAGGAGCGGTTTTAGAGGCTGTGGCAGGTAATTGCAGTTTATATTTAGATCACTTGCTTTTGTGCTTTTAAGCAGTTATCCATGAGGCAGGAGTTATATATAAAAGGTTTGGTTGTTCAACACCTCATTTGTACATCTGTTTAAAGTTCCTGCCACTTTTTAAGTCATGAAGTGTATCATTGTTAATCTGCGCTGGATCTGACTGCAAGCGTGTGCTTTCAGTGGTTGTGTTTCCCAGCTGTGACAGCCTTGTGGCAGTGCCTTTAAGGAGCACAAAACAGTTGTTCAGGAACAAATGCTTAAAAAAAAAAAAAACTTGTGGGTTTCACTTCGGTAACGGAAAAACAACTTCTGTGCCTTTCGCAAACTGGCGGCATTTCCCAAGGACTCAGGTGATCCCAGTGGGGCTGGCGTGGAGCGTGAAGCGTGTTGCTAACTTTCATTCTGACAGAAGGAGAGCTTCAGCACTATCCTCACTTCTCCGACTGTTCATTTTACTCAAGTGTTGCTTGTTCCTGTAAACACAGAGCAAATGTGGTGTTACCCACAAAATCATGCTTGGTTTGATTAGAGGAAAAAATGTGAATGTTTCAAGCATCCTAAAATGGTACCCAGGGACATGGAAACCTGGGGCTTCCAAGGCTGAAAGATCACAGTGCTACAGTTAAGCAGGCAAAGGCATTCAGGGGAGTTGAGTGACAGGGTATGGTGCAGAAAAAGAAACGGGATGTGGTCTGAGCAGAAAACTGGAAATCTGGACCGCTCTGGAGTAAGCTGCTGTCCTATGACTTCTTGCGTGGTACAACAGAGATAATAGTTGCAGATCATTTTACAAGGAGCTGTGAGAATGTAATTGGGTTGGAAAGCCTTTTGCAGATGAAAAACATTATGCCTGGTAAGTACTATTTCCCTTTTTTTCACTTCACTGGGAAATTAACATACAAAATTACCTGTTTGTCTTCCTATGTCTCGGAGTCATCCTTTCTTCTCCATGTGGGCTTTTGTTATCTGACCATTATTTGCTATATATAACTGTTACACACAAGAAAAATTACTTGTTTATTGCAGGGGATTTAAAGAGTGTAGTGTTAGAATGTGATTATGTTTATAATTAATTAATTGGAAATGATAATGAAGAAGTGGGGCAAGTGAAGTATTACATTAGTGTGTTGTAGTGCATTCTTTAGACCCTTTTGTGTTTTCTGTTTGGGCATGTTATCCCTTACACAGTGTTTCACATGGACATGCTACTGTCTAGATTAAAACAGAAAAAAAGTAATGTAAAAAGCTAGTTTAGCTGTAATTTAACATCTGGAACTGGTATCTGCATACCAGATGGTGCATGCTGAGCAGAAGCCTTTTGGAGACCATTCAAGACATGTAAATAGACCAAGGAAGAGGAACAGAAGCATCTCCAGTGTCATCAGCTCCTCATCTAGTTTTCTGCATTTTACTTTCAGATATTGCTAAGTCACTTTTCTGTAAAGTTGTTTAAAAATATCCCAACCACAATCTTCATATTCAGTGATTGAAGGCAGTTGGAGCCATTGACCCTGCCAAAAACTATATGCCACGTCCTTTCCCCACTCTGTGTTGTGAACTTTCACATCAGAAATAAACTGATGACATTCATCCCATAGCTGACAGTCATATACTTTGACATCTCAGAAGAAGAATGATTATTTTGGAACATCTTGAGTTACCTATCTTGTGAAGAGGAGGCTGTGGTGTCGGTAAAAGAAAACACATTGTCACTCTTCTCTCTTTTGTCTTCCCAAATCAGTGGCCACTGGTAGCACCAAAAGTCTGGCTTAGGAGGTGGTTCAGTACCAGGGAAGTCAGAATCACTTGACTTATTTTGAACTTTAGAAGCTTGAGACAGTTTTGTTCTTGTACTTTATGAGTTCAAGGACACAAACCTACTTACAATAACACTGTTTTCTGCCTAGAAGAATCTAATTTGGGTAGGGACATGGCATTTTCATTTTGAAGTACATTGTAACATCTACTACACACATGCTGCAGTGATCATGTGTTCTACTACTAGCATGACTGAGAATGTCAGCTTGCCAACCGACAGCAGTTTTAGTATCATCATGTTACATTGCACATAAAATACGATTTCATGCATTGTTTTATAGGGTAGTATTTCTGAGCCTTATTAAATTAAAGGACCACTTAACTCAGAATTGAAAAAATTCAAGGCTGTCTGATACAGCATTGCCACAGTGGTTTTATTTGCTTTCAAGTCAAAATTAGGTTAAACTTTGAATTCTTGTTAATAACTTCTATGTTCTCTTATTGTGTTTGTCTCTTTCCTTGCATAGGGTTGAGAAATACTGTTAATGGGTGGGTTGGGCAAACAAAGTCTTATTGTCTTGAAGAAAAGAGCCTGAAGTTTTTAGCCTTCTCTTCTGAGAAATTATGGACATTAAATTGCTGAATTTGTAGCCACTATGATTACAACTAGAATTAATTTTAATGCTGCGAGCTCAAAATAAAATGAAAGCAGATTGAAATAACTCTCACAGGTTTTAGATTCCTTGTTTTCCCATCAAGGATTGCTGTTGCATCCTCATGGGGTGAATAAGATCTCCTACACGTATGGAAACTCCCAAGTCTCCCTAGGTTTATGTGCTGGATACACTAATACTAGAGGCTCAGAAATCTGTGTTGTATGTGGAGCCGACTGTCCCCTTCCTATTCAAGCTGTTTGGTTTGCTTGTGTTAGTGAATCACATTTAGTACATAAAAGAATGTTTCTTTTAAGCTAGGTGTTATTGGGAGGAAACTCAAAGGAGCAGGAAGAACAGCAGGGTTTGACTGTGGTTTGTGCGTATAGTTAAATAGTTGCTGCTTAAAATCTTGGAGGGCTTGATGCAAGCAAGAGTCATCAGCTATTTCAGCCCTTGCTGTTAGTGGAGATTAAGACAAGTTTCTGTGATGTTACGCAGCCGTCGCCCCAGCAGCCCTTCGTTCTCTGCTGCTGACCTTGCTGCCTGCCAGCCAGGGAGCGAGGCCCGTGCCGATTCACCAGGGTTCCCTTGCTCCCTGGAAGCGACGGTGTTACACCAGGATCTGCAAATACCTGTGAAGGGCTGCATTTGCTCTCAGGGCAGAACTGAGAATTTTTGAAAAATTCCTGTTTAAATCCTTAAGTTAGAGAGATTTGAGGGTCCTTTTGTAGAGCATTTTGTTTGCTAAATAGTAGTTTCTTTTGTTATCATTATAGAGAATGATTCATCTCTCCTTATTCATCATGACTAGCTAGATGACCAGTAGTCAGTAACAATTCTGGTCTGCCTTCCTGTTTTACTAGTACTGTCAAAACTGCCCATGCTTTGGTAAAGGAAAATGTTCCACGTAATCCAAAAGATTTACAGCCTTCTCTGTTTTGTGTTTACTGGAAACTGCAGGAAGAAAGATAAAGGTATGTCAGCAGAGAGTCTTCACTGCAACACTCACCTGAGACTAGGAGTTGGTGAGGCCCATTGGAAATGCAGCAGAGAGATTGGTTTCACACAGCATTTTATTTGGCTGCTTTCTTCTCAGTGTGAGCTACACTTGTAATTAGTAGGTCTGGATCCAAGTAATGCAAGAGGCCTTGGCATTACTAGGTCCTAAATGGGACAGGTTGCACAATGAGGTGATTGATAGATGTCCCTTGACAGGAGCAGGGCTAAAGCAGTGACGTTCTCAAACTGGCTGTAATTTCACACCGGGCCATTGGCAGATGGAGAGGGAATTAATAAGAATTACAAACTCAATTGTGCTTGAAAAGATTCCTCAGTGACTACCCTCCTTCTCCAAAAGTTACGGCCTCGTTGAAGGTTTTACCTTCTATCTCTGAGGTAGACAAGATGTAATATTAGTAGGCAGGATGCTTTCATTTGGAATGCTTTTCCTGTACTTAAATCACTGCGGCTTCCACGTTCTCCAGAAATCAATAATAAAATTATCTTTGGCTGCTGAAAGCTGTTTCAATAAAAAAGAAGGGGAAACGAGGCTTGAAAAATACTGTTTTTATTGTGTGCAAATATGATTAATACAACATAATCTGATTGCAATATAGCTTGTGTCCTGGAAACATTGGCAACTTAGTGCCAAGATTTGGTGCACTGCAAAGATTTTATTGCAAAATTGCTTATGCTTTCAGCTGTAGCATTTCCCTTCTCATCACATGGGAAAAGATCATGGGAAAGACAGCTTTAGTCTTTCCCAACTTACTCCAAAGTGCAACATGAGGAAACAGGTTTTGCCCCTTCCTCAAGTAGGCGTTTGTGTCTAAGCCATCTTTGCAGTTTGGAGGAGAGGGAAATTTTTCACACCCACATCTTATTTTTGAAATGTTTTTCTTTACCTGTTGACTCTGGAAAAGATACATTCAACCAGAAGGTAGGATTGGCTTGTTGCTGTGTGTGATCTGGGAGAAAAGGTGGCAGCTGAATTGAGAACTGGTTCTTCAATCGATCTAGTATTTTTACGGTAGCTGAGTTGTATCAGTTTTCTGTGTTTCAGTTTCCACAACTGAGAAATGGGACTAATGAATTTGTACCTTGTATAAAAAATTTCTGGATTGCACAGATGAAAAACAAAGTATAAACGTGGGAGTTTTATACATGAAAGATTGAACTGAATACTTCAAAAAGCTGCTGAGCTTGTAATGTTTGCAACTACAAAGCAATATTTGTTCTTCTGTTCAGATACTGTTATTGTCTGTTTATTGGTACTGGGCTCCAATAGAGATGTTCTAACGAGGCTCTCCTGCTTAGGTTAAAGGTTTGTCTTTAGTTCCATCATGATGTAAGGACTACAGGCTTTGAGGCTCTTTTGGGGAGATACTAAGCAGTTTTGCTTCATTCCCTGATCTCTGGATGATACAATTCTTTGTGTTGTACAGAAATAGTATGGTGGCTAGAGAAGGGAATTGGTAGATGTGACAACAGTAGCCTTCAAACTGTCCTAGCAAAAAATGAGAGATGCCTTGGCTATTGCACATCTGCTGTCTGTGTTTTCACATTTGCACATTTCCAGTTTAACAGGTGCAGATTTTGTAGATTTCAGAGGCTGATTTAGCCATTAGTGTTTTAAAGCTAAAGGCAAATGGAGAAGTTAAATTGTTCCTAGTATGCTTTGAGCCTGATGTTTTTTCAAATACCAGTGCAGTGCTCGAGTGGCTATTGTCCCTGCTCTCTTTGTGTTGCTGCTCTTTGGAGTTTGACCATTTAAAGCTGTGTAATGAGCAAACCAAGGTCTGGAGCTGTGGGATCTCGCATGCTGGCATTGGGAATGAGGAGTGGAGAAAGCATGTGTTGCTTGCTCCATCCCAGTAAATCACCAACTGACAAACTGCTAATCTGCTGTCTGTGGATTCTTGGAGAATCAGAGTGTTAGACAGAAGCTGCTGAAAGAACAAGTCTTCACAGTGTAAGGAAAGTTTCAAAAGCTGCTATATTCTGTTTTCTTGCTCTTAAAAACATGAGAATAACACCAAGCTGGGTCAGCAGGCTGTTAGTATACCAACGGCCAGTTCTTGTCTTTGCCAGATGGATGGAAATATGGAGGTATTTTTCACTCTAATAGACCCCCTTATCTAGTAATCTTAATACCACAACAGAAGTACTATTAAGTTGCAAATACCCTTGTGATGACACAAACAGCTTACTCTGTAGGAGGAACCAAAGCTGAGAGTACAGAAGGCTTTAACTCTGAGATCACATGTGTGCTATTGCTTTGTGAATGCCTTATTTTAGCACACTTCAGAAAAACTTATGTATGTGGCTTATTGACAGCATGGGCACTTGTGCTACATAGAAGCCCAGGTGCACACTGTTAAACAAATGTGTAGCTTTTGAGGCTGACTCTCTTAAGTGACTATGGAGAGAAATTAAGAAGCTGGATCTGTCTGGACACTGATACAGCTGAATAATGCCTAGATATAGTGTGTAAATGATTATTATACCTTTAAGTAATTTTCTTTTTATTTCTAGATGCTAGCAAATTATGTTTGAACATGAAGCCCATGCAACTATTTCTTCCCTGTTCAGAAGTCTTCATTGAAGAACTAAGCCCGTATTTTGGCACAGTAGTTTGTTTCCATGGAAATGCAGGGATATTTCCAGTATGGGATTATGACTCCCAGTGGGCTGTATCTGAGAGAGGTAAATTGTGAAGGCCACTTGTTAAGCACAAAAAAGGATTCTCTTGTGTCAGGGAAACCATAAAAAATTCCCATAAAAGAACAGGTGACTGTGTAGTCATCTTTAAAATATTATTCCAGTGCAAAGGAATGTTATGTCAACTATTAAAAGAGACAAACTGAAGTTTCCTTGAAATGCAGAGTCCGTCTGAATTGCTTCTCTCAACATGCAAAATGTGACCTCAGTGCTGTTGTTGTTACCTCAAGCCATGCATTTTTATTCAGCAGAAGAAATCTTTCCAACACTAAGCTCTGTTTTGCCAGCCTCTGAGGCATATCCAAACAGCCCAAATCTTTGTTACATCGAAGGCAAACAAAGTGCAGCAGTAGAAAGCTAAAAATATCTGGAATTTACCAATGAGAGCACTAATAAGCCTGCTTTGGGAAGAGTTAAAGCTGATGATACTTGACAACACTTTTGTTTTTAAAACAAGTAGAAACACAGCACTAAAAACAACCTGAAGTGTAGACCCAGTAACTCAGAGCCAAGCTGAACATACAATACTGTGTCAGTCCTTGAAGCAACAACAAATCCTGTCTTTACAGATCCTTTTAGCATGCAGAGTGGGAGAATAGGAGCTGATACGGTTCCAGGTTAGAGGTTTTAGAGCTGAAAGCTGTGCTTTGCACATGGGGACGTTTGCAGGAGCATTAGAGGTAAGGAAATTTCCATGGCTCTTAGGCTGCAGAGTGGGTGCATAGCTGCTTTATGGGCACTGCTGCAGTTGCGGACTGCAGAGCCTCTGTGCTTCTCTATAGGCGTGTGCTGGTTTCCACCCAGAACGCTGTATTTGGCATTGTCAGAAAAGGGTGCTGAGGAGCCACCAAAGCTCAGATCCAAAAGATTCAACCCTCTGATGATTAGTGACTCTTGCCTTGCTTCCTGTTATCAGATTTACTGTCAAAACCATCTGTGGCCGCAAGAGGCTTAGTGCAAGATCTGGCTGTTCATGCACGGCAGAGCAGCTTGTGTGTTAAGCATACGAGAATATCCTGGGACGCACCTGGAGGTTTTGTCAAGGTCTTGTTTGCTGATCACTACAAATACATAATTTCTAGTGAAATAGAAAAGGTACATTAAATATTGAAGTGTGCTTAAAGCTCAGCTTTGTCTTACTGCACAGAACACTTCTGTGTTTGAAAATGTTTCTTTGGGTAGATGAAAATTATGATCAATATGGCAGCAGTTTCTTCTCATTTCAGATTGAAAAATTGAGTGAATTCAAAGCAACAAAACATACTGTTGCTACCCATTTTGTTTGTTTGGTACTATGAAAACTCAGTTTAAATATAGGCTGAAATACTACAATTCTGCTTTGCATAATACAGTGCATTTTTATTTATGGTCTAGTGGTTAAAATCAAAACCCAAGAGACAAGAGGACTGGGGTCTGTTCCTGGCTGTTTTTCAACTTGTTTTGACCGTAGACAAATCCCTTATGGTCACAGTTCAGCCGAGTCCATAAACAAATGGCAAGTCAGTGATTCACCACATTCCTAATTGAAAACATATGAGTTGTCCCATGGGTTTCGTTTGGGATTTCTTGCGGTTACAGTTAGGCACGTTTACTACTTTGTCAGTTTGTTTACAGGCACTGAGCTCCCAGGTGGGCACAGCACAAACATGCACGACTCCATTGCCCTGCACGCAGGGAGGCACATAGCAGGCACATGTTTACGTGGGCAGGGGTGAACTGAAACCAGTGCTATACGCAACCAAGGCTTTAAACAGGAGCGTCTGTTTTTCCCTTCGTGTCCGGTGAGGATGCTGTGAAGTGAAATCTCTGCAGTGGCCGTGGCAGAAGTTGAGGTAACACTTGATGGGTCTTTGGAAAGAGAAATGCAAGGCAAGGGGAGCTGGAGGTTTGTGCTTACCCCCGCTCCTGGGATTGCCAAGCCAGCTGAGCTTGTTTGTACAGAGGCTCCCGCAGTACAGGTACCTCTGCAGTGTTTCCAGTTCTCATGGAAAAGAAAATCCTGTGCCGTGTTTCCAGTGCAAAATGGGAGCACCTGCCAGGCTGTGCAAGCCAGGAGTGAGTCTGGGCTCCCGTCAGAGCTGAGCACTCTGACTCCGCTGTCAAAACCGAAGGGAAGCTAACACCCAGGTGTGAAACTTAAACATGACATTTCAGATTCCTTCCTGTGTAAGTAATGAATTATTTTAACATAGAGAGCAGGGTAGCTTGAAACGTTACCGTTTCCCTTTCGTTATGTTTCAGTGACAGTGCCTGACAACATCTCCCCTGGTTAGAAAAGACCCCGTAACACAGAAGCTGAAGTCATTAGTATTCTAGAGCATAAATCCTCTTCTTTTCTGACTATGTATGAAAACTGGCATTGCTCTGTAACGGGTTATGAAGATAATACT
Organism: Mycteria americana; assembly: GCF_035582795.1. NCBI lineage: Eukaryota > Metazoa > Chordata > Aves > Ciconiiformes > Ciconiidae > Mycteria > Mycteria americana. The sequence goes on from NC_134370.1 coordinate 15,267,567, forward strand.
GAGCGTCCTTTCAGGGTATCTATATAGAGGTCAGATAGCATTCTTCACTACCTGGTTACTTCTGGGGATCCTCAGACCTCTGGCCCTACAGCTGAGACAAACTTTCCTCAAACTATGGCAGTATGTGGAATGCCTGCCCAACACTTACTAGTGTGTTTAATTGGTGTTGTTGCTTCAGTGGGGTTATTTTTTAACTAAGTTCAATGTCCCAAACAGCTCCAGGACTGGTCACTCACTGTTTCTCTCTGGATTCTCAGCTGGAGTTGCAGGTTGGGTGTGATCAGAAGTGTCAGGGAATGAGTATTTGGTGATTGCGTGAAATAGTCAGCAGTCTGGTTGGTTGTGGAGGGGTGACTGTCACAGACATCCTGGCGGTAGCTGGCACTAAATGCCCAGCTTTGGGGCTTCGTACAGAGGACTTGTTGACAGAATGGAGGGCTCTGGGGATAGATCTATCCTATTTTGGGACACTAGTCTAGGGTCTCATTTGATAGACATTGTTGAGGCAGGATACATAGATACTTGTACTGTTATAGGGGATGGGGCTGTAAAAGGGGATCTTGGTCCTCAAGGCTTTAACTAAGCACTTTTCATCAGGACAACATTGATACAAATGTATTTCTAATACATTATTTGTGGTGCAATTCAGAATATGGATCAACATTTAAAATGAGCAGCACTTTGATCCTGCTCTTTGTCAGGTTTGTATAATTTCAGAAATGTATTTGCACAAGCTTAATTATGCATGTTGTGCCTGAGATGTATATAAATCTGGATACTAGCTACCCACCTGTCCATATATGTCCCTAACTGCTTGATTTGCATGCCTTACTCACTGGGGAATAAGCAGCAACTGAAATAACCTGTTTCTAGTTATTTTACTTTCATTTCTTCAAGACTTAACACAAAGTGATTGGGCTGCATTTCCTGTGCTTCAGAGAAAAGGCTAAACTCCTTGCAGTATCTGTCCACCTTTTGGCTTATCTGTCCTTATGTGACCTCTGGGGAACCCAGATAGCGGGTAAAATTTCTGAAGATTGAGTGTTTGTTAAAGCTTTTTGCAACCCTTTGGAGGAGGTCATCACCTCTAGTTTGAGAAATACTGATCTTATCTGGACACCTGGAAGTCAAAAGCCAATTAGTTTCATCTGCCAGCCAAAACAGTGTGGGTAGACTAAGGTGTTTCAATTCCCAAGACACTCTCAGTGGCCAGGGCCGAGGACAGGGAAGCCCACAGTGCAGACAGTGCTCTCAGCCCCTGCGTGGGGAAGAAGTCGAGGTGGTATGTGCCCAAAGGGTCAGAGCAGGCGATGCACCAGCCGCAGAAAGCAGCTGCTCCCGGTAAGTCCCCTGCCAATGCGGGGCTGTTTCTGGGGGCACTGCGAGCATCTTTCCCTGGGCTGCTCTCGGCTTCCAGATGGGAGGGAAGGCAGGCGAGGAGTTGGCTGATGGAAGGGATTAAACTCCTTCAGGAGATGCTAGGACGTCATAGGAGAGCACACTGGCAAAAGAGAGTGACAGATGGGGAAAAACCGGGGGCAGGGATGAATGAGACTTCAGGTCATCATTTAGTAGTCCTCGCCCTGCCTCTGTCCCCAGAGGAGCTGCTCACTCTGCGGGCTTCTGTTGTTACTGCAGCAACCTTCCGAGCTCATCTTTCCCTTCCTAAACCAGGGTGCTGGTGATGAGGAGCTACTTCCTGAAAGCTGCCTCAGGGGTGTGGGAAATCAGCGTGTTGCCACTGTTCTCAATTTAGAGCTTTTACCAGCACCAAATCCGTAGTGGTCGGAAATAAAATGGCTAGGCAGGACTAGCTTGCAGGTGTGCAGTTTGAGACAGCAAATGTATCTCACAAAAGTGACATGGCTGAAGCAGTGCAAAAAGGAGTGGTTATTGTAACTTTAGCTCCTGCTTCTCTCCTATGATCCATGACTAGCTTGTAAGAAGCATCGACAAGCCCTGGAAGAAACCATGTTACATCTTCAGTGAGAAGCTGCCCTGCCTGAATTTGAAATCTTTGTCTGTGCAGAGGAGGAACAAGGAAAGAAATGGGCAGCCCTTGAAGGGCTTTCTCCTCCCCACAGCTTAAACAGAGCCATCCCATGCACTACAGCCTTCCCCAGCTATTCATTTTGAAACAAAACAGGCTTTAAACACTTGTTTTCAGAGAATTCTTCCAGGAGGTCTGCATACTTCTGTGGGTCCTTTTTGCAACATCATTCCAACTCATTCAGCTTTGTATTTAGCGTAAATTGGATGTCAAAGTTATTCCTGATTACCCTGTGCATACCTTTAAGTTGCAGAATAGGTCTGGTCTTCTTACTGTGTGTGCTTGCAGACCGGTGCACTGCAATACGGTGCAGCACTATGTGCAGGTTTGGTACCAGTTTATCCCGCAATGCTTTGCACATAAAAGCCCAAGCGGAAGCGTGTTCAAGTATGTAACTGAATTTAGACGTGCTACGTCAGACTGACCTGGTGTGCAAGGCTCTCGCTGGGAGTGCCTTCAGATGTAGGGCAAAATTCTCTTCTCAGATTCCCGGAGTAGCTCCTGACTCAGTCTCCCGAGTCTCCTGTGCTGACATGTGCAGGCGTTTTGTGGTGTGAAAGAAAGTGAGTGCCCTGAAAGGAGTAATCTCTCACCAACTGAGGAATGGACAATAATGGCAAAGCCCCAAAAAGAGCACGAGACCCTTTCTTGAACCAGTTGCTCTGCATCTGAGAGAAACTCGAAGGGTTTGTGTCACTTGGGCAATGTGCTTGTAGCCTCTTCCTCCTAATTATCACTGAGCTGATGATCTAAGACTGCTTTGTGGGTATGAGGACAGAATTTTGCCTGCAGGATGCACGATTACCAACTGTGCCTCCTCTATAAATCAGTTGTAAGTGTATTTGGAATAGCTGCCAGGCCGGTTTCTGAGCTTACCAGAGGACAGAGCTCCAGCAGATACAGTCCCACATGGCACAGAGCTGTTGCAGTTTTAAAATCAGTCTGATTTTTTTCTTTAACAGGGGAGCCCAGTGTAACTCCGTCAAGACTGGAGTGACACTCTGAATCTGCATCTGCCTCATGTGAGTTAAAATCCTGGCAGCAGCATTTTGCATAAGCTGGAGCCTCTGTAGAGATCTTTTTCTTTTTTTTTTTTTTTTCCTTTTTTTTTTTTTTTTTTCCTTTTCAGGAAGGCTATAAAATTGTTACTGTATGTGTCTTGGCAGCAAAGGTAAAAACAACCACACAAATGCATGAGAATTGCATACCTTACTGCACAACCCCTGCTCATTCCAGATCAGCTTCCCTCCTAGCACGTACTGTGTAAGGGACGTCCGCACTCATCACAGACCTGAAGGCTTGCAACGTTCACTCCCGGGGTACTGCTTTTTACCTTTCAATAGCATAATGTTAAGCCAAGTGATGGTATTAAGGGGAGGCTGAAATGCTGTCAACTGGCTTCTGTTTTTTTTAAACCTTCGGTTGTTTTCTTTCCACCCCGGTTGCATAATCCACGAGCGCTGGGTGCCGATTGTCCTGTGCCGCTGAAGTATTTGCCTGTGTTGGAACATGGACTATTAAAATAACATGGTCCTCTGGAGCTGGGGACTTGGCATGGTGGCAGAGACATGGCCATCAGGTAGTAAGAAAGAGAAAAAGAAATCAGAATAAGTTGTAGCATGTGCTTTGGTTTTACTGTTGTCCCACGTGCATTGGGCAAGGACACTCTGAAAATGGGTTCATGGCTCTGCCTCTTCACCTGTCACAGAGTTGGGGATGCTTGAAGACTGGGCCCTTCTCAGCTGGGTGAAAGAGCTGGGCACAGGAGACACTGCATGGCAAATAGCTGAATTCATGGCATCACCGTGGCACATAAATTATCTCCAGTTATGGTCTCAGCAACCAGGTCTGAGGGAGAGGGATGTGCCAGGAAAGTTTAAAACTATTTTTTCGTTATGCAGCTGCAGAAAAAAATATTGATCTGTTCTCTCTACTCTTTTTCCCCACGGATGCCCGAAGTAAACAAGATACAAGAGAGAGCGACCAGCCCTGAGTACAATATTGAAATACATTTTTTCATCTAGTAATGCACATAGCTGGGGCATCTTCCCCGAATGTGCTGCCATAGTTGCAGCACTGTTAGCCTGTTCATACTTGGTCTGAAGGAGGTGGACCATTTGTTTGCCCGGAAGCTCATGTTACTGAAACAGGCATTCGCACAGCTTACGAGAAATGTCAGTGGGTTGTGGCTTATACTGATTGATGCAGGATGTGCTGTGGTGTAGGGTGCTGTCAAGGTGGGCTTGGTGAGCTCTCAGTCTGTTCCCAGCTGTGTGTCTAATTACAGGAAAATTTATCTTGAGCAATGAGTATGATGGTAACTGGAGAACATTTATTGTCCCTTTCCTGTTTCCAGGAGTCCAGTTTCCCATGTCTCTGTTTAGTTCGTGTATCAAGGAGAAGGCTCTCGTTTTCCAGATATTGTGGAGTGGTAGAAAAATAGGGAAGGGACCTGAGGCATGAATGAGCTAGTAGTTTAGTTTTATTCAAAGAGATGTCAAGGAAGCAAAATCTAGAGCTTGAGAGGTAAGGGGAATAACTGCCTGCCGAAAAGAATCATTCAGATTAATCCTATTGCAGTACTGTCTCAACAGAGACTTGGGATGATGAAGTCTGAGGTTGACACCTGTTCTTCAGCCTTTTTCCTACTGGTGCTTCAGCTTGTTTCCTTAGACTCGGAGAGTTAAAAGGAGGTCTGTAGGGATAAATCTAAGACGGAGAGGCAAATACAGAAAGGAAGAAATTGAGTGAGGGCATTTTGTGAGCAGCTGGCCACATGTCCCACCACAGCCGTTCTCTGGTGGAACGTTAACAAGATGCACAGGTTGTTTAACAGAGAGCCCTACAGTTTCTCTGGAAAGGTTCTGCTGGAGCTGTTGATGAACCACTTTCTTTGCGTCTGGGCAGCATCACCATGGTTGGTGAGTTCAGACAGAGCAGGGTTTCCTTGGAGAAGTGTTTTGTTGGGAAGTGATGTTTTATGGATAAGTTGGTAACATGGTCAAATTCCCAGGAAGCTAATGAGGAGGAGTGCAGCAGCTTCATGGACAGAGTGGGGGACTGGAGGCTGCTTCACATAATGGGGAGCTTTGCAGCACTTTCACCTTCTGAGAGTATGTACAGGTGTATTTATTACCATTTTCCCTGGGAAGTGCCTTTACTGTCCTGCATCAGAGGAATTCCTTTTTCCAGATGATGCTCTGGTGTCACTCTCACAATGTTGTTCATCACCTAACTGCCTTTTGCTCCCTCCAACTCTAGCTCACTCCCCAGAATTGCCTTGTCAGTCACTGCTTTCTTCATTAGCTGTAGTTTTTGATTGCTTATTCCTATCTATAGCTCAATCAACCTTTCCTTTCCTAAAGGACAGAAAAGACTACGTGCATTGAATGTTGTATCATGTTGTTGATGTTTGCCATTGGTATAATAATGCTTGAAGATTTTGATAACTGTTTTATTGATTTTAGTTATCTGTTTAAGAACATTACAGGTTTGCTTATTATGTTTTTAATGGTGTTAGTTTAATGAGGAAAATTAACTCTTAGGATTCTGGTGCTTTTTAGATTATTAAGAGATACAGGAGCCCTCTGTCACGGTTACTATGATCTGAGTCTTGACAGTCTTGTTTCTTCCATAGTCCTTGCCTTTTTAGTATTTTTGTAGTATTTTTACATATTTGTTTTCTCCTCTCAGATTGAGCTTCTGTATTCCATAGTATATATATAGTGGTGATTACTTGGGCAGTATAGACAATGTGTATTAATATATATTGTGAGGCCCACAGATGTGCTAGACCTCTCTCAGGAAAAGTAGTCTGTCTTCTAACGAGCTTACTGTGTAACTTGCACAGTTTTGTATTTCACTCAGCTAAATTTGAAATATTCAAGTGTTTGAGGCAGTTGGGCCCATTGAACCCATGATAACCCTCACTGCAGTCAAGGGTTGTATTTGACCTTGTTACATCTTAGGACCAATTTAAGATGGCAACATGCAGCAAATGTAAGCACACCGTCAGAGAAACACAGTGATTTCTGTCTGTCGTAGAAACACAGTGATTTCCTTTTAAATGTTAATTTAATGATCTTATTAAGCAGTAACATTTCCAGTACACAGGAAGGTCACTTGCAGGAAGAAGACAGGACTGATGGTAGGAATGACTTGGTTGAACAAGTCCATTTCTTTTGCATTGAGCTAAGGTGTGTGTCACAGATGAGCAGCTCCTCTGAAATGGGAGAACAGTAAGCTTGCTTAAAAGAGTAGCATTTTGATGCACAAGGGTAATAGCTAACAGATTTTTACAGTACCATATGGTATTATTAACAAACAAATCGTATGTTAACTTGACAGCTCTACCTTCAAGCTAACTTAGTCTGCAGCAAACATAAATTCCCCTAAGATGAAATCTGGAGACAGTACTAAGCTTTGGGATTGTATCCAGAGCCGTAACAGTAGCACAGCAGCGATGACTTTCAGGCTTTCTAACCATGAATACATGTGTTCCCAAAATTTATTGGTTTCTTCATCAGCTTTGCGAAAACACAGCAAACCAAAACCCGATACGAGCAGGTGGAACAGGGAGCGTTCATGCATCTGCCTAACGGGACTGCAGGGAGAGGAGCTGCAGTTTGAAATACATTTTTCCTGATGCAGAGAGCTGTGATAGACTGATGGATATTTAATCTGGTGCACTCTGCTGCTGAAACCTGAACTGCAGCTCCGCTCGGCTGCAGTCCTGGAGCATGAGCTAATTCCACCATGGATTCTGGGCTGGGGGACCCGAGGCAGCGAAAGGCAGGAGTGAAGAAGGGAACGTGTGATGTGGAGGAGGGAGGAGGGTGAATGGGTACATTACTTTTAACTGCCTTCTTGTTTAACCCCCTAGCTGTTTTCAAATTTTCTAACTGAAATCTCATCTTGGTACAGTGTATAAATCCCCTGAATACGAATCTCTTGGATTTGACCTGACCGTAGAAAGATTAGTTTCCATTGGATACCCTCATGAGCTGCTCAATTTTGTGTATGATCCTGCATTCCCTACCAGGTAAATGACTAACAGATACCGACCCAGCCTGCTTGAGGCCTTGAATATTTGTTCTGTAAAGTTCATAGGCAACACATGAGGCCAGGTTTTCAGAGTTGTGCCTGTGAAGCCTGTGGTTGACCACAGATCATGGGGAAGGGAGCAGACTGCTCCAGTATGTGGAGGGCCTTTGCACACATGAATCCATGCCAGCAAAGAGGGAGTGTGCAAGAAAAGAGGCCTGCTGAAAACATGGTCCAAAAATAACCTTTCAAAGCAAAGACAGCAGAGACACAGTTGGATTGGGAGTTAAATCAAAATCAAGGGGAGAAGGAGCCATTACTGTCCATGAGGCTGCTAGAATGTCTCAGAACATTTTTCTTTAATGATTTTAATTAATAGTGTCCTGGTACATAAGGCATCCTGAAAATTAAGCTGACAGTAAACAACAACAAAAGTGGGACCAATCCAGTTCACTTGTCTAGATGAATCAAACACTGAAAGCAAAGTTAATGGTGCAAAGTTACTAAATTCTTACATTTTGTCATTTGGTAGCAGAGGTAAAAAGGACATTGCTTGTTTTAAACAAGGCTTTTGATCTAACTCTGCACCTTTAAGTTGTTTCCACTTGTGCCTTTGCTGGATTTTGCTTTCTTGACTCCTTTGGAGCTTCTTTACAAAAGACTGGCCAGAGGGTCTGTTGGCTTGTTGTTTCAGTTTTCAGTCTGGCAGCCTCCTTCCTTCCCTCCCCTCAGCATGTTTTACGCCAAGACTGTTGCTGGGTGCGCCCATGCCCGTAACAAGACAGTAGCCCTTCACAAACCTGTGATGAAGACACCATTAAATCCACAGCCTTCATCCCAGGGAGGGAACAGAAGGGATGTCTTTGTGGCTCCAGGTGCAAGCTATTAGATAAATGAGACAGAGTTTTGCTGGAGTTGGAACCGGGAATGTCCAAAGCATTTTGTGCAATAGTTACAGGCCCCATCTGGCTCTGCCTGTGACAGAGCGATGAAAAAGAGGGGAGGAATTCCTTTATCACACCTCGCTCTTCCTTGCAGCCCAGCAGGACTGTCAGGGAACCACAAACACAGGTGTCAGATTCATGACCCTGTGGAGGAGGCCCACGTCTTCCCTGGTACATGCATAGCTAAGCCTCTGCCAGGTTAAACGGTTCCATTTTCAAGTCTCTGGAGAGCAGATCAGCTGTAGCTTTCACCTGGCCATGCAGGGCTCCTGTTGCTCACCTGCAGTCAGGTAAAAGGGACAGTAGGGACCCCATCTGCACAATAACAGCAACTCTGTTCTCATGCCCCATGCCAAGTGAGCAAGCTGTTCTAGAGCTGATTTGGAAAGAACTGCTATTAAAATGGTCACTGCTTAATATGTTAGCTTCTTCATATCTTAAATTGCTTTCTTAACAGAGGCCTGGTGTTTGATACCCACTATGGAAACCTGTTGAAAGTTGATGCCTATGGGAACCTCCTAGTGTGTGCACATGGCTTTAATTTCCTCAGAGGGTGAGTGCTGACTCTTGGCTGTTCTTTTTGACTTAACACGCTCTTTTGTGTCACTGATCCTCCAGGCACTCCTTGTATAAGGAGTCATGGGGACTCCGCTAACAGCAGATGCTGTATTGCTGTTCCTACAGCTCCAGGGCTGACTGGGGATGCATTGAGGGTCCCAGACACAGCAACAGCCCAGGGTGTTTATAGAGGAAAGGTCCGTGCTGGCACAGACCCATCTGTAGTGTGCTGGGAATAGAAGAAAGTGTGCTGTGGGAAGGGGCTGATGGGATAATCCAGGTGCTGTTCACCTGTCCTGGCACAGTTTAACATCAGCAGCTTTTCAGTTAAGACAAAGCCATTGTGTGAGGGCTGCTGGGAGCAGAGAGGACCTGTGCCCCATGAGACTATTAACTGCACAGCCATTGCTAGGAAAGTTCGAGGGCCTGAGCTGGCTTGGGGAAGGAACAAGCTTGCTCTACCCCTTTGTGTTTCTGACCTTTGAGGATGTCAGAAGTGAGGCATTGCGTGCCATTTCCTGCAGCCTTCCCTGGCTGCTCGTGTTTCTGTTGCCCCAGAGAGGGTGCTTTAGGGAGCAGAGTGGACCACAGTGCTACATGCCTGATGTGTCCCAGCAAATCCCCTCGTATCCCTGCTGCGAGGGTGGATGATGGAAGGCAAGCGCAGGCCAGCTCAGGGCCCCCAAGGTGACATGCCTTGTCATTACAGGCCTGTAAGTCCTTGCATCAGGAAGCCAAAATTTAGAAAAAGGCCTTATATATGCACTCAAGTTCCTCTTTGAGTCAGAAGTGATCTTCAGAAGCTCCAGAAATGAAGGAAACCAGAATAATTAAATTACTTTAGTCATCGCCACCCTGCTGATTAATTGCAGAGGGCCCCAGGCAAGCCTCCTGCAGCACAGCCGTGCACTCCCCTGCTGAAAGCTGCTCAGGGGAGTGTAAAGCAACACATGGAAAGTGGGGGAAAGTTTAAGATAAGCAAACAATGAAAGTGTAGATGATTTAAGGCATCCTCATAGCCAGCAGCATGGGGCTTAAGGTCGAGTTGTGGACTCTCGACCACTGTTTTCCCTGTGTGGGCTCTGCTCAGTTTGCTGACTCAGCGATGAGGGCTTCATGCCCAGCTCTGCCGGAGCGGTGAAGGGAATGCCGGTGGATGCAGTTTTGCTTTTGCGCCACTAGTGCACATGGGAAAGCTGAGTGTTGCTTAAAGCACAACAGACTCTAGTTAATGGACCCCGCTACAACTATATTTTGCAGGTCAGCACATTTTATCCTCATTATTTTTTGTGGTTTCATTCTTCTCCACCTTATCTATTCTCAGGCCTGAAACACGGGATCAATATCCAAATAAATTTATCCAGAGGGATGACACAGATAGGTTTTACATTCTGAACACGTTATTCAATCTACCAGGTGAGTTTAATGTGAGCCAACACAGGCCTGTTTCTGTGCCTTTGAAGCCAGTAAAGTTTTGCTAATGGCGTACTATACTTATCCGTTTTTTTTGGTTTTGTTTTGTTTTTTTTTTTTACAAGAACTTTCTTCTTTTGGTCACAAGGCCTAAAGTTAGCTGGCCATATGATGTTATCCTTGTTTTAAAATCTTGCTTTGTCTCTTTGCAGAGACCTACCTATTGGCTTGCCTAGTGGATTTCTTTACTAACTGTGACCGGTACACTAGGTACGTATTCCCTCTGGTTCAAGATGCTGATGGTACAGTAAGATTGTTATTGTAAAGAGCAATACAGCACAGATGGAGCTGTTCTTAACAGCAGTGGAGGCCCCTCAAGTGGTTTCAGTGGGAAAAAGTTCAGGCCTCTTATTCTTTTGACGTTAAGAGAATTTAGTGGTGACGAGATGATCTGTGTGTACGGCAGAGACCGGTTATGAGGATTTCCTTCACAGGGTATATCAGTATCACCATACTGACTGACACTGGTATTTGGGCCAGGTTCTAAGACCACACACTTACTACAGGATGACTATAGGCACCATCCAGCTCCTTTTGAACCTGTGTCCATTGGAGCCATGTTTGAACTGGTAACTGAAAGGCTAAATTTCCTCAGCCACTTACCACAAGTCCCTCAGGTCATAATTGAGGACTTTGTTCACTTAAAGGTGAAATGCTCAGGCCCAGTGTGGTGTAAAAGGCTGTTTGTGCAGCATGAGTATTTACCTAGCTTTCAAATAGGTTTAAGCATAAAAACAAGCTGCGGTTTGAACTGGCAAATGTGAATGCTGCTGTGCTACTGACTCATGTGATGGGTCATCTTTGCATATTATGTGAGTGGAAGGCAAAGGTTTAATGGGATTTTACCTGGGAGCAGGGGAAGTGTTTATGCTGACAATCCGTCAGGTGAAGTATCCTTTCTCAGGACAGGTGTGATGATTACTGTCATAATAAATACAGCTCTGTTTAATCCTCCTTGATTTGTTCTGATGCAAACTCTCATGGGTGTCTCAAAGATACCTCTGCAGTATCTTGTAGAGAAAATGTCTCATGTTAACTCTAACTGTTCAACACAGAAGTAGTTCCTCCTCTCAGCAATGAGTATTACATTTATTTGATTTCCATGGCACCCCCCTCTTTAGTGTTGGAAAGAGGGAGAAAGAGCAGCACTCTGCTTACTTTCTCAGTGCCATTCATCTTTTGTAAAATGCTGCAAACTGCACAGTCCCAGTCTTTTTTCCTTCTTGTAATACTGTGGGGAAGAAATACGAGTTGCAGTCACAGAAAGCTGTAGTACTGCTATGGAGGCACAAGCCTGAAGTTAGGAACTCACATCCTAAAATTTTAAACAAACGTTCTTTGTTTGGTATGGGTAACATGCAGATCCTGTTAAACTCTGGTTGTAGCCTTCTTTCAAGTCTGAGCTGCGGTAAAGCAGTAAATAAGAAACCATTATGGTAAGATGAAAACACAAGCTCCAAACAACATTTTGAACTGTCTCTCTCCTTGACGTGTTTTTTACCTGCTGCGATGGGCTGCTACAATCTTCTTTCTCCTCACAGCTGTGAAACGGGGTTTAAAGATGGAGACCTCTTCATGTCCTTCAGGAGTATGTTCCAGGATGTCAGAGATGCTGTTGACTGGGTTCATTACAAGGTGATTGCAAGAACTCCTTGGGATGTCTGTAGTTGTAACTGAGTTAGAGGGACTGGTTTGTAACTCATGAGTTAAGATGTGTTACTCCTCTTTTGGGCAAGAGCCCTGCTTTGCCGCCTAGTGAGCAAATAATAAATTGCAGTTGTATGCAAGTCAAGATCTCGACTGCCCTCCTAGTACTGGAACATATCTGTCTTGGCTTCCTATTCCTTTTTGTTGTGCCCAGATTCCATTTCTGTACTGTAATTCATGGATTTTAGAACGTGATGCCATGAGGGTATTTGCACTTACAGTCCACAACTTGTACATGGCCCTAATTATTAAAACACCATTTTACTGTAAATAGTTTACATTGCTACTGTCTTATGTTGTCTGAAAAGTACCTGCATGAAACAGAGAAATACATCAACTCTCTCTATTTAGAGAGGAGAGACAGTCCATCTTTTTCACACACTTGTGCACAAATTTAGAATATAATTTTGTGAGCATTAACATCTGGTTAAAGACCTGATTTTCTTGTTCTTCCTCATTCAAGAGGTCTGTTGGGGTGGGATGGAGAACCATCACAGGAGAACTCTGCTCACAGTTGTACTTGTGGTGGTCCTTTTAGCCATGCAGAAGTCAGGAATCTATTTTTCTTTCCTTATGCAGTGTTGTGTAATGTTGGAGTTGGCCTTTGAGTAAAGCATTATGGTATGGTCAGTGTTGGAGACAGGTCGTTGACTGTCTTGTTTGGTATGGCAAATCTATTTTTTGTTTGTTTCTATTGTATTCCCTTCTGAAAGGGTTAAAATGCTGTTGAAGTGGATTATTTACCATGGTGAGGGAATCGATGGATCACAGAGTTTATGATGGTCCCTGCTACTCAAAGCCTCTCATCTCTAGAGTCACTGGTTCAGATTCGCCCTGGTTTGTACTTTCACAGCATTTTAAAGTGTGAAAGTTGGCATTACTTTGATGTCTCTTACATCATAAGTTTCCATTACCTCACTGGCTTCTGTTGTTTCTATTTCAGGGATCACTCAAGGAAAAGACCCTTGAGAATCTGGAAAAGTATGTGGTGAAAGATGTAAGTGTGAAGTTACTTTACTTGTGCTACATGACATTCTGTACTGAGTAAGCAGGCAAGAAATAAACATGCTGATTTGCTCCACTAAATCACAAAACGGATAACGCTGTGATTTCTATTGTAATAACCAAAGACAAAGTGGAAAGTTCGGACGCGGCCTTTATACTGAGCCAGTGATCCACGTGATTTCGTATTCACGTGCACATTTTTTACGTAAAATGTAAAAGCCAGAGGAAACGTTATCATGGGACACAGGTGAATACGCTGGCAAGGCTCGTGTTGTTTCTTTTCATGGTGAAAGCAACTGTGTTCCCTGCCGACATTTTCTCTGCCCAAGCAGACCTCTTTTTAAAAAGCAGCAGATGAGCATCTTTTTAGACAGAAGTATTCCTTAGCCATCCAACAAAAATGTTACATACATTTAACCATGAGGGACTGAGGGAAAGATCCTGAAAGACTCACCAGTGTCCAGTCTCTTGATAGCCTCAAAATATGTGTTCAGCACATCTAACTGAGGAAGCTCCAGCCGTTCCCTTACTTTTGCCCTCTGCAGCATGCAAGGCCCCTCTGGACCACTTACAATATAATTATTCTTTAGTTTAGATGAGCTCTGTGGTAGACTATCACTTTAAAGCAGTTAACCTTATTTCTAGTTACATGCCTGCAGAATTCTTAGGAAACCGTTCTGTGAGGTAACCAGCTACTCTGGCAATGGACTGAGATTTATGATTCAATAAAAATAGCCCCAGGAATAAATTCTCCCTAATTTGAGGTTGGAATTATAATGCGCTCCAACTTGTGGCTCGTGTGAGCTCAGATTTCACCTGCCTCTGGGCCCATTTCGGGAACAGACTTGGAGCTGGAGGAGCTGCTCCAGCATGCCTGGCATGGAGCAGATCTGTGGGAGCAGCACAAGGTGCCTGGCACTGTTGTTGGCAAAGGCACCACAGCCCTGCTGAGCCATTCCCCCTTGCCTTCCTCCCCTGGGCTGTGCTCTGGAGGGGTGTTACATGGACGGACCAGCAGCTTTCCTGGCTCTGGCCCGTGCAAAACACGTGAGTGTGCTTGCTTGATGGTTTGATTTGCTTTGTTTTGTCTGGTGGGATCATAGTTGAGAGTGTTTTGCTCATGATGAATCTCTGTGACTTTTGTGTGTGACTTGTATGTCCCTTGGCTTTCAGGGGAAGCTGCCACTGCTGCTCAGCCGCATGAATGAAGTTGGGAAGGTATTTCTTGTCACAAACAGCGACTATAAATACACAGACGTAAGTGCTGCTTGAATTGTTGTATTGGTATATAATGGAATAAGCAAAAGCCAGCCATTCATTTGTATGGGTTTTGGTAGGACATCTTCTGGTGGAGAATTGGGTGTTTTCTAAGCTAGGTGTAGGATGGTTTAGTGGTGAATGTAGATTAGGTCTTGAGTCATCTTTTGTAGTCCTGGTTCTGCCACTGACCTAGTATGGGCCTGGCTTAATTCCTTCTGTGCCTCACTCAGTTCCTCAGCAATTAAAAGGCTGAAAGAGAAATTGATACTCATCTTAGATTTCATCATCCTTTAAAATTTAGAACTTCCCTTTCAAGTGAGAGAGTCTGAGTACAGACAGGTCACCAAAGCCATGGTCCTGGAGAGCTCTAAGAGCCAGAAAGGGCTGTCTGCTGTGCTGCAGGAATAAACGCAGTTACTTCAACTCCAGGTAAATGTCAGGATGTTGCAACACTGCTAATCCAAAGATTTATATGCCATTTTAAAGCATTGCGAGATATACCTGAAGCAGTGTGCAGATTTCTGAGGCACATATGTTCTTTGATTATAAAAATGATTGGTTTAATTCCTGTCACTTTAAATTCCATCCATTCATTTTGTCTCCAGATCTTATGCTGACTTTCATGTAAATCCTGAAAATAAAGTTCTGTAACCTTCTGAAAAGATAAAAGCAGAAAAGTGTGCTTTTATAAACTACACAAATGTATGTTTAAAAATGCATCTTTGAATACTTTCTTTCTGTCTTTCAGAAAATTATGACTTACTTGTTTGACTTTCCACATGGACCAAAGGTATGTGATTTCTAGACTGCAGTTCCAATAGAAACTGATGTGCCTAATTATCTGTGTAGCTGGGAAGCATTTTAATCCTGCTTCATCGGCTGCATGGGATTAGTTGCTTTAATCTGGTTAAAATACGCTTGCTGTTTTGTGTCCTAGTTGAAAGGGATCAAAGCAAATACAATATAACAAAGAGAAAAGAGGCATCATCTGGTCTCAAACAATAATCTGTGTTAATGATAACATTATTTTAGTGATAACACACTTTAACTGTGGCATTTTGCAGCCAGGTTTCTTAGAAATCTTGCACAATGTTTTAGATGTTGTTAAGAAAAATCTTGATGGAAAGGAAAGAGTTTTACAAAACAGCAGAAACTTTTATCGATGATTCTGCCTTGACTATGGTAACTCCGAAAGTTTTAGTCATGCTTTTTCTGGTTTTCTGAAGTCAAAACTCAGCCCTGCAACTTTTGGAGAGAGGCTTATGAGCTGAATTTATACTGCTTTCTCAGTCTCCCAGTGGGAGGCTATCTCATGCTCAAAAGATGTGTTTTCACACTGTGCTCTAAAGGTAGAAGGCAGCCAAGGGAGAAATTTTCAGAACATGGAAAATCACCACAATTGATAGTTCAAAAAACTCCTTGCTGTGGTCTTGATTTCAGAAAGAGCGGAAGCATGGAGCAGAACAGGCTCATGAATGCCCAGTGTCCTTCGGGCAGGGCTGTGATTCAAAGCCGTGCTCTGTGGAATAGAGTCCAGGCCTTTTCCCACTCTTAGCAAATGTACCAGCGTGGCCTTGTAAGGCTGAAGCTGTGAAGTTGCATGTGTCTGGATCTATGCAGGGTATCACCTTCAGAAACAGTGGCAGCGGTGTTATTTACAGCATCTCTTTACACGACAGCTGTGCTGTGACATGGATGTTCAGTGCAGTTCTCCTATCTCACACCACGTCCTCAGTCCTCACTGCTAGGCTGGGTTGGGATGGGCTTGCCGCAGAATGGGAGTGCTGTAGGAGATGGCGCTGGCAACCCAGCATCGTACCACAAGAGGCACGAACTAGGGGATTTTGATGGACCAGCAATGTCACAAGGTTATGGCTATGGACAACGACGCTCCGGTTAAACTCCCTGTGGTTAAGTGTGTTGTGCCTGATTCTGGGGTTTGTTTTTGCCTTTGCAGCCTGGGAGTGCCCATCGGCCGTGGCAGTCCTATTTTGACCTGATCCTGGTGGATGCGCGAAAACCCCTCTTCTTTGGGGAAGGCACTGTGTTGCGGCAGGTGGACACGGTGAGTGGTATATGGAGGGTACCTCTATGGCTGGAATGGCTCGTGCACCTCCTGTGTGGTGTCTCTTAGTGGCAACGGGCAACACAGTGTTTAGACAGGACCTTCCCTAGAGATGGTGGGCTGGCTTCTCCTCTTAGTGATTCCCGAGCAACCCCATCACCTGGGGCACAGCAGAGCTCGAGGCTTTGCTGGCTTCCCTAACGTACCACAGGTAGCAATAGGAAAAGAATGTGGAAAGCCACCTCTAGGCTGCCTGGGAGTGAGAGAGAGACAGAGAGTAGGACAGAAAAAATCCAGACCATCAGCTGTTCTGTACTAACGCAATGTCTCCTTCCTCAGGTGACCGGGAAGCTGAAGATTGGTACCTACACTGGCCCGCTGCAGCACGGCATCGTGTACTCAGGAGGTGAGGCAAGAACCCTTCTTGTCCTGTGGAGTAGCTCTGATGTGCCCTCGTGGCCTTCAGCTACTCCGGCTGTGAGAGGACTTGTGCCAGGCAATAGGCAAGGTTGTGTTTCGCAAAGCACATTGTACTGTGCCCTCTGCACACTGCACCAGAAGCTCTCCATCATCACTGCTGCCCAGGGAAGAAATGGACCCGTTCCTCCTTAAATGCCCTTTTCTTTCTTGCCAGGGAGGGTCTGGGAAATGCCACTGCAGGGCTTGTGGTAGAGGGGGAGCTGCAGCTGGCCCAGTGCAACGTTTCCAGCTGTACTTACGGTGCTGCCACCAGTGTGACCACGCTTGGAGGGTCCTCTGAGCCAGGGAAGGGCAGCAGGTGGATATACACGGCTGTCTGTGACGCCCAGGGCTCCATTACTTTCACACGGGGTGGGAGGCAGCATGGCCCCTCTGTTGCTGCCATTCACGTGGGGGTGTGCATGGGCAAAGCTGCCCCTGGGTGAACTCCCAGGTGGGTGGGCAGTGCCCTGTGCTGCCATGGCCAAGCAGGGATGCTACATTTAGCAGTGGAGGTTTCTGGGAGGAAAATGCACCTGCTCTGTCCCTAACCCTGGCTCTCTGAAATGAGCCACACGTTTCCTTTTGGCTCCCCGTTCTGAGCCATGCCATTCTTCTCTCAGGCTCTTCTGACACAGTCTGTGACCTGCTGGGGGCCAAAGGGAAGGATATCTTGTACATCGGAGACCATATCTTTGGAGACATCCTCAAATCCAAGAAGCGCCAGGGCTGGAGGACCTTCCTGGTGATCCCCGAGCTGGCGCAGGAGCTGCACGTCTGGACAGACAAAAGCGGTCAGCAGCTGGGCAAACCCCAGGCCAGGCTTTGCTCTTGCTGGCCTGGTGCTGCACCCCTGAGATTACCAGGGCATAGGGGTGCAGGGGAGAGATCACCCTGGCTTGCCCCTTCTCCTTTTGGCCTTTTTTCCCTGGGTCTGGGTGTTGATGGCAGGAGCTGGGGCAGCTCTCCATGGGCCGGCCTCAGGGTCCCAGGCCTTTCCTGTGCTCTTTCCCAGGCCGCTTGTGCGTGATCAGCCAAGCGCTGACTTGGCCGGGGGAGAAGCCGCAGCTGGGTGGGGTTGAGTTGTTCCTCATCCACAACCCTGCCCCAAAATCTCCTCTCCCTCTGCCCATATGGAGCTGTGGCTTCTCTGGTAAAAAGTACCTGACAAGACACCTGGATTATTCTCCCTGTAATGCCTGAGCCATGACTGCTCTCCCATCTGCAGGGAGTCCCTGCTCACCAGCTGCTTCCTCCTTCCTCCCGCTCCCTCTGCTGCTCTGCTGCCAAAGTGCTGTGTGTTTCCCATCCTCCAGCGCTACTGCTTTTCTCCCAGGTTTGCCCTTTGGTGTGTAAATAGGTCTGGGGGTTATGCAAGTTGCCCCATGGCTGGTTGGAAGGTTTTGGTGAGGGCTGCGAAGGTTCAGCCTCAAAAACAAAAGGGGCAACCAGAAACCAAGCCCAAAGCTCTGCTAGTGGCACAGAGCGCGACTGAACCCTTTCCCTGCACAGTGGCCATGAGATGCCATGCTCCTTGATGCAGTGCCCCTCCACCGCCATGCAAGGGGAGTGGGCAGGATGGTGGGTTTGCTTTCAGCCCTTTTCATTTCAACAGTTTAAACTTACTTTTTTCTCCTTTATTTTCTGGATTTTCCAGCCCTTTTTGAAGAGCTGCAGAGTCTGGACATTTTCTTGGCCGAGCTATACAAGTGAGTGTTCAAACAGTGACAACTTTCCTGCTGCCTCTCCCAGCCTAGTGACAGCTAACGAGCGGCTCTGACGAAACCCTGGGGTTGGGTTAGCGGCACTGCTGCCGGAGCTTTGACTCAGGCCTGGGCTCTGCCCACGAGACCAACCTTCCCCTCCAGACCAGCCTCCCTCCCCTGAGCCCCCATCCCACAGCATCTGGTTCTGAAAGGCTTTTCACACCTGTATTTACCTTCTCGCCTGTAACTAGGCATCTGGACAGTAGCAGCAATGAACGCCCTGACATCAGCTCCATCCAGAGACGCATTAAGGTACCAATCATAAAAATCCCTTTTCATCCTTTTGGATCCTAAAGGGCTTGACAACCCAGCCCCACTGCTCAGCCCTGAAATGCTTTGCTCTGCCTTTGGGTGGGCACGGCAGGCTTGGCAAAGCCGTTCTCTCTTTGTGGACGCAAACGGAGGAGCTTCTCAGCTCACTGGTGTCACTGGCATTCCTGAAAGGCAGCCTGGTCTGGAATAGGGTCTCCTTCCTCATGCACACAGCAGCACTGACTGACGCTGCTCACTGCTGCAGAACAGGGTGCTGGCACACACAAGCTTGGAGGGGCTGTAGCCTCTGGTTCAGCCAGCCCTGGGGTGCCAGCCTGGGGCAGGTGCTGGGCCTGAGCCCGCTGCTGCCTTCCCCTCTGTTAGCTGGGACTCGGCTGTGCTCTGATGCCAGGGGTACGAGCACAGAAAGCCTCCCCAGAGATCCTTGCAGATCTCATGTAGCCCCCAGCCCTCAGTGTGCTCCACTTCAGTGTTGTCCTGGCTCCGCGCTGCTGCTGCCCGGCCCAGGATCTAACTTGCCCTTTGCTTGTAGAAAGTGACACATGACATGGACATGTGCTACGGCATGATGGGGAGCCTCTTCCGCAGCGGCTCTCGGCAGACCCTGTTTGCCAGCCAGGTGATGCGCTACGCTGATCTCTATGCAGCCTCCTTCATCAACCTCCTCTACTACCCCTTCAGCTACCTCTTCAGAGCTGCCCACGTCCTGGTGAGTTGTAGACCCTGGGGAGGTGGGCAGGGGTCCCAAAGGTGCCTGCACTTGTGTTTGTTAACGCTTCCACAGGCCGCAAGCACCAGGAACGGCACCTTGGAGGGTTGGGTGGCATCTGATGCACTCTGGGCCAAAGGGCCACATTCTGGGGTTTGCATCTGTCTCAGGCAGATACCCTGGGACTGGGACACCCCTTGCCATCTCCTCTCTCTCTTACATGTGTAGATGCCACACGAGTCCACGGTAGAGCACACA
Organism: Mycteria americana; assembly: GCF_035582795.1. Lineage (NCBI taxonomy): Eukaryota > Metazoa > Chordata > Aves > Ciconiiformes > Ciconiidae > Mycteria > Mycteria americana. The sequence continues at coordinate 15,287,137 of NC_134370.1, forward strand.
CACGTCGACATCAATGAGAAGGAGTCACCGATGGCCACGCGCAATCGCACCTCAGTGGATTTTAAAGATTCTGACTACAAGCGGCATCAACTGACCCGCTCCATCAGTGAGATCAAACCGCCCAACCTCTTCCCCCAGGCACCTCAGGAAATCACACATTGCCACGATGAAGATGACGATGAGGAAGAGGAAGAGGAGGAAGAAGAGGAGGAAGAGGAAGAGGAATAAGAAGGAAAAAGCAAAGCATCTCTGAAGACAAACCGTGACTCTAGCAGTGATCAGGAGCGGATTCCTCTGTTGGGGCCCTTGGGGTGATGGGTTGGGGGGGTGTGATTTTTGCAAAGGCACATTTGGAAAGTGTCTGGAAACTTTTAACAAATTAACACTAATTAGGAGGAGACCCTTGTTTTCAGTTTTGCAGACGGTTCAAAAAGCTGGTGGATTCTGCCTAGGTGGTGCATTCAGATTGGACTGCCCGCCTGTGCTGTCATGCTGCTCCCATTACATTTAGGGATGCTGCATGTTTCTCCCTTTCCCCTGATGTGTTTCATCTGATTTTCATTTGAACGGTGTCCTGTGAACGGTTTTTGCCATTTGTTACATTCGCTGTGAAGAAGGAAGGGATGTGCTGGGCCCTGCAGGAGACAAAATGATCCCAATTCTCCTGCCCGTTGGGTTGCTGCCCTTAACCCTCTGCTTCTGGGTTACAAACTCCCCCTCCCCGTGTTAGCCAGGGTGTTGCTGTGCCTTCCAGCACTCAGTTTACCCTCTGCTTGGTGTGAGTTTCTCTGTGTAAGTGGTTCGATTCCTCCGGCTGTCATGGATGGCAGTGGGATTCCAGCTCTTGCATATCTGCAGCTGTACACGTTTTGGCTTGTAGACGCTTGTTATCCTCTCCCAGTGTTTCAAAGCTCTCTTTCATCAGCAGCATGTGATGCATGATTTCCAACGCATTTCTCAAACAGCTGAGCCGCACACTGTGTTCTCAACTCCTGTAGTTTCAGCAGTAAATACTAACCCAGGAGCTTGAAGCTGCTGCTTTAGCATTACGTTAGTCGGTTTGTTTTCCTGCTGCTTATTACTGACCTTTCTGTCCGCTCAGCTTTAAGAAAGCGAAGCATCCCAAAGACAAACCCAGCCACCATCTGGAGTGAAAGGGCCTGTTATTCCAGCGTGCTGTGGGCCACACGTGTCTGCCCTAAACTAGGAAACAGCATGTGCCACAGGGCCAGCCCCATGGTGGGAGCCGGGAAGCTCCAGTCTGGCTGGCAGCTGCCCTTGTCTTTGGCCAGGCGCGGAGCAAGCAGAGCCTCATCGCAGGCTGCAGGGAGCAAGGCTGCATCCCCGGCCAAGGATGGTGACGGCTGCAGGCTGCTGTGCGGGGAGCAGGGGTGCTCCACGGGGATGGGCAAGCGGTCCTTGTGCCTGAAAGCCAGCCCAGGGAAGGCATGGGGCCGGCACGCAGCTGGGCAGCAGTGCCCTGCGGTTTTCCTCTGTGTCATGGGTGCAGCCTCCCTTACTCCAGCCTGTGCCGTTCGCTGTGAAGGGATTACAACGAGGGCCCTCTTGTAATGAATTCGACTGTTGTTTCAGTACCATAAACTCATTTAATCTTTTTTTTCCATTTTAAAGTACCTTAGGAGAAAATAAAAAAAAAGAAAAACCACACCACCAAACGCTGCTGCTGTAGTGGCAGTTGTTCAAGTCAATAAATGATGAAGTTTCTAAGAAACGCCTGGTGCTTTGTGGAGCGTCGCTGAGATGATGAGGGCTGTGCTGGAGGTGGCAGGGAGAGCCGGGACTGGGCTGTGGGGGTCCCAGCGGGATGGGTGGCTGAGGAAGAGGGAAAGCATCTCCGGGAATTGGTTGTGTGAAGCATTGCCGAGCAGCGGCTGTGGATCTGGCATTAAGGGCTTGTCTGGTCCCCAGGGAGCAGGTGGGCAGGAAGCGATGCGGGGGCCGGGAGCACAAGGCTGTTGTTATCCCCATTGGCTTCAGCCGGGAGGCACAGGGAGACAGAGATGGACTCGGAGAGTGAGGAGGGGCTTTTCCATGGCGGGAAGGGCAACACCCCCACCCTGCCCCTACCTCCACCATTGCACCCTTCCAGGGCTGTTTCCCACAGGCGTTACCAAGGGCCGCTCCTCACCATGCGTGACCCGTGCCCAGGGTGGCACTGGTGGCACAGCACGGCCCACGCTCCCCAGGAGCTGCAAACCTGGATAAAGAGACAAATACCCGGGGAAGGCCGGCGCTGCCACAGCGAGGGCACCGGCTGGCCTAGCCAAAGGCAGCGTGTGCCCTGCGCCTGGCCCAGATGCGGACAGCCCTGGGGACAGCAGACTGCTGTGCTCAGCCCTCAGCTATCAACAAACCCCTCGTATCAACCAAACCGGACCAGATGAGGCCCTGCCATCAGAGCTACCACAGAAGGATGTTCAGTACCCAGGGCCCAAACTGTCAAACAGAAAAGCGACACTAAATGGCTGCAGGTGGTGGCCAACAATCAACAGCTGACACTTCAGGGATTGCTAAAAGCCCCAAACCCAGCACTGAGTACCTGACCTCTTGATTTTGGGGCCTGGAGAGCAGCTAATGCATACCCACAGTGAGGGTGGCTGCAGGAAGGGTTTGAGGGAGCTGCTCCCGAGCCCTTTCACTAAAGACCATGCTGGGCTTTGCTATGTTTAAACCTCATTTCTCCAAGTATAGCCACTTGAATTTTTTAAGCTTTAGCTCAGCAGCTGGGGAGGGTGTGTGGCTGCGGGAAGGGAGGTCTGGGGAGCTCCATGCATTCCTCCTTCCTAACTGGTCACCACAAATAGCTCACTCCCAGCCCAGGGCTATTTCTGACGGCGATGGGGAGAAGACTCTTCAAGGCTGGAGCAATGGAAAGTATTTGACCCTCACTTGATGGTGGGAAAGCGGCGGGCAGAGCCTGATGGACACACAGGCACTGCTCGTTGCCAGGCCTTGTGCCACTCTGCCCATCCTGCACTGGCTCCGCAATGGTGTTGCAGTAAGAAAGCACCGAGCAAGAGCCAGGGTGAAGCCTCTTGCCCCGGCTGCCACGGGGACATGGCCACAGCCCAGTTTTCTAGCCCACACCTCTGGCAGGCAGCTGCCTGCACCTCTGGCCTGCACCAGCTGCCGGTCCCAGGAAGCCGGTGGCCTGGCAGTGCCCGTGCCTCCGTCCGGCTCTGCAGAGCCCCCAGGAAAAGCCACTGTGAGCCACAGCTGCTGCGAGGCTCCTGCAGCTCTCCCCGCAGCATGGTCCCCTGCCCCAAGGGACGGGCACGCTGTGCCACCGGTGCGGTCTCTCCTGCAGCAAAAGCAGAGTGGCTGACTGAGCAAACTCTACCAGGGACAGGAGCCCAAGGTGTGCTCTGCCTGTAGCCACAGCCCTGCAGACATTTTGTGTTGGGCACGGCCAGCGAGTACTTCTGAATAGGTCAAAGTAACTAGAGAGATGCTCCCAGCTCCTCTTCCTTTACACTGTCTCCTCTCTCAGCAGAGAGAGGGCCCACTGCAGCTGCAGCACAAACCCAGTATCAGGGTACGCCTAACCATGATGGAGGATGCAAGCCCTGTGCCAGTCCCTGAGCAGCCGCTATTGCAACCCTCCCACCTGAAGCCACAGCCACCTGCGGTGTACATTGACAAGGCAAGTTTGTAGGTGCAGGGCCACCAGCCCACCCTGGCACAGCACAAGGGTGCTCACCTCCAACAGAATGGCCCTGGGGCCCGCTGGGCTGCGGAGCATGCAGCAGGAACGCAGGGCTGGTGTGCAGGGCTGGCCAGGCACTCAGAGCGATGCAGTGGGGAGGGGGGCAAATGGTCTACCAGGACTTAACAACCCGTAGGTACAAAGGATGACCTTGAGCATGACTCGCACAGTATGTGAGACCTGGCCTTTAGCACTGGGGGCCCATTCCTGCTGCTGCAGCAGCACGGGGCCCAGCCACGCAGGGAGGGCAGAGCGCAGCCTGGGTGCTGCTGGAGCCTTGAGGATGCAGAGCCCTGCGTGCAGCTGCCTTCACTTCGGGCACTGCTCCTGCCCCGCTGCCACAGTGCACCCATCCCGCCTCCCGGCAGGAGCCCCAGGCGCTCCTGCCCTGCTCCTCCTTCCCACTGCTCTTCACCATCAGAGCCAGCTCCGAAGTCTGCCTTCATATTAATTCTACTTAGACCCTGCTTGCAGCATCCCACCATCCTCCACCCGCTGCCAGGGACAGGCACACGCAGGGGAGCAGACATCCTCACGGGACCTGCCACTGTCCCCCTCCTGATGACGCGACGTTGGGGAGCAAGATCCAAGGGGATGGGGCCACCTCGCAGCACAGGAACAGGGACAGAGGCTGCACTGGGTGCAGCAAACCCCCACAAGGCTTGAGCAGATGCTGCCCAACTCGCTAACCCAGTGTTCAGCAGCTCAAGAGCTGAGCAAGGAAGAAAGCCCAGTGCAGGGAGAGCAGCTGGGTGAAATGGCTGCGAGGAGGACAGGGGTTGAGGAACGGCAGAAGCATGAAATGGGTGCACGGCTGGGCTGTATCTGGCACGCAGGAAAGGGTCAGCCGTTCCCCCGCCAGCACGGAGCTAGAAGCGATGCTGGGCAGGGGACTAAGCACAGGCTCGTGCTCCTGCTCAGAAAAACATCTCTGTCACAGTAGGCTCCGCACAACTCTGCTGCCAAAGTCCCAACACTGGGGAAGAGGCAGCAGCACCTAATGCAGGGGGACGGACAGAATCGCTCCACCAGTGGCTCCCGTCCAATGGAGCTGCCATCGCCACCAGCCACGTCCCTCGCCGGTGACCCCCAGTCACACACCGCCTGGCAGGAACACGCACTACAGATGGACAGACAGAGGGCATCTACGCTTCCGGACAAACAAACATGCTATATAGAGAGCAGGTTGTAAATAAGGGGTTTTTATTAGTGGAAGAAAAAGGCCCTCGCCCTTGAGGGAACTTCAGAAAAAGTCAGCTGCTTGCCATTGCCACCAGCTTCCCAGCTCCTGGTCAGCAAAACCACCAGCACAGCCCTCCCCGGCTCGAGGACTTACAAACCCAGACCCACCAAAGCGAAGAGCAAGACCTGGCTCTAAGGGGAACAGGATCCGGCCTCCCGTGGCTCTCGGCAGCTGAAGTGGAGATTAAAGACCGCTGATGTGCCAATAGCAGAGCTCTGGGTCCGGGATCACCGGCATCAGCCCCACCACCCGCATGCCAAAATCCGTCCCTTGGAAATGAAGGGGGAGCATGGAGGAGGGAAAAACGCATAAACTGGAATGTTCAACAGAAAAAAAATCATCATTTATCTAAAAAGAATAGAAATAAACAAAATGCTTTTAAACAAAATCACAAAATATACAAATAAATCTGGTACAAAATAAATAGGAAAGATTGGAAATCTACAACAAAATTGGAATAATTATAAAATTCATTCGTATGACAATCAGTATATGAAACGTATACACTTCATTCAGGATTTCAGTTGTGCTTATTCAGGTTTATGTACACACATGGAAATACTGTAGTCAGAATACTACAACTCTGGAAACCCGAAGTCATGTACAATATGATACAATTTGCAAAGACCATGTACGATGGCAAATAAGACACAGGGAAGAGCTGGCTGGAGTGGCTGAGCGGGTTCAGATAGCCACGAAAACGCACTGCGGAGGGAGAGCCGCCACGCTTCTGAGCGGGAGGACCGAGGCCGAGCCAGCAGCGGCCGGGAGGAGGCTCAGGGCGGCCAGGAAGGACCCGACTGCAGGAGAAAGGTTTGGTGTGAGACCTCCGGCTGCCGAGCACCAGCCGCTCATGGCTTCCAGGAACGCTTCTCAAGTATTTGGGTTTTCAGATTCAGTGTGTTTGGCATCCGGGTGCCTGCCCCGTGATTCAGGTATCGAGGCTGGCTCTGCAGCTGCATGTGCCGGAGAATGCACACGCCAAGAGCTCTGAGGTCCCTCAGCAGGGCCCAACCCTGAACCGCTTGTAGGCCACCCTTGTGCTTTGGAGAACGTGGATCAAACGGGACCGGAGCACTGGTGCTGGGGTCCTGGTGGGTTTCCACTCTCCAAATTTCACGCAGTCTGCAAGGAAGGCAGAGTCTCTTGAGCAGCATCTCCTACCCTTAGTGTGAGGAATGAAGACAGGACGGCTGCAGCATTGCCCATTCCTGACTGCTGCACCTCCTACTCTTGCCTTCCTGAACACTCAACCAAACCACAGCGAGAAGAGCAGAGGCACGGCCGCGGCTGATGCGAGAGCAGCAGCCACAGAAAGCCACGCTGCTGAATCCAAGCCAGCACGATGCAGAAGGACAGAGCACGTACCCTGGGTAAAAACCCGCCGGCCAAACCAGCCCAGACCAGCCTGCTGGGACCTGAGACTTGAAAGCAGGGACGACGCTAGAGCTGATCTAGGCCCAGCCAGTCTGTCACTTCTGTGAACAGAGGAGCTCACCGGGAGTCCGCTCTACCCTCCCACATTGATCTTCGGGTGAATCCAGAAGGCATGCATTCAATACTGGCACTTCCAACTAAAGGCCTATGAGCCAGGCTACTCATCTGACACCTACAAGTTTTCACTTGAATTTGGAAGGATTTAGTACAACAGGGATGCCCAGAGGATAAAAAAAAAACCCACCTCCTTTTATAAAGCTCTGTCATCTCAAAACAGCTGAAATAGGATGCTAGATCCTTTGCCAAGCACTAAATGCTGGGACAAGCCCTTCCTCCCCAACAAACCCTGCTATCAACCGACTGCTGCACTGCTTCCAGGAGAAGACAACAGAGACATCAAATCCACCTCTGGAGCACTGGAGCCGCCTGCAGCCTTTGCCTGTTTCAGGCGCTTGTTTGGCTCACAAGAGTTGACAAACCTCAAGCCCGGCTCTATGACAGGCAGTTTCTGTCGAGAACGGCCAAACCTCTCCTGCTTCGGGGAGGATTAAACAGCAAGCACTTCGTTAACCAGAAATCTGCGCTGGAGGGGCGAGAGCAGCCAGGGCACCGTCCTCTGCAGGATCCCAGTGATCAGCCCTGCTCAGAGGAAAACAGGGCCCGAAGGAGAAACCTCAGGAGAAAGCAGAAGGATGTTTTTCAGCTGGAGACAGACAACCAGCAGCTTTGAGTACCGTATTTCCAAGATGCAGAACCACTATAGAGCCTGACCTCAGGATAACGAGAACAAGATGTCACTTTGACTGAGTTCAGTGCTACCGATCTGTGAAACACCTCCCTCTGCCACCTGTACCGTGCCACAGGCTGGAGGCAGCTTTCTGGCACCCCCTTCCCATCCCTGCAGCTCAGGGAAGGGCACTGGGATAACCTGGCATCCCAGGCTTTCTCCTAGGGAATGCTCTGGCCTCCCCAGGTTCAGCACCCAGCTTCTAACGGAACAGCAAATACGTACAACCAGACCGAAAAGCTCAACCGTACCACCCTGGACCCACAGCAACAGCGTCCCCTTGCCTGGACATGGCCTCAAGGATGCAGCCGTGAAACTAACCGTGGAGAAACACAACCCAGCGTGAAGCCAGGCTCCAGGACAAGAGCAAGACACCGCGCGGGATTGTCTGGGGGGCTCTGTGGGAAGCCGTGGATGTCTCCGAGTCCCCCGTGCTGCCAACGCAGGGGAGTGAGGCCAGTATAACCACAGGGATTGCACGGACAAGAGACCTGCAACTGATGGACCAAGTATAACAACAGAGCAGGGATGCGGGTGGCTTCCCAGCCCACCTTGTAGCGTAGAGCTTGTCCTCTCTGCTGGTCAAGTCAGGACGAAGACTGCTCTCTCCTCCATGCCATGAAAAGACGCCTGGCTTTCGATCATGTTAGTTAAGCTCGTCATCTCACTTGGGCCAAACCAACCCTCAGTATCCAAGGACCAGGCACTTCTTTGGGTCTATTTAGAGCCCCAGTGTAGAGCCAGGCAGCAGGGTGGGCAGCAAGCCCGGGTCCGTGCCACACCGAGCCTTTCAGCACTTGCTGGTTTTCTGCTTTGTACCAGCTTCGCACGTGGCAGCGCGCAGTACAAACGCAGGAGCCCCTCAACACTGGTCGGACACCGCTGGGATGAAGCCTCAAGTCAGCACCACAACAAGAGGTACTCTCTGCAGCATCCTCCCCCCCCCCCAGCCCCAGTTTTCTACTGGTAATCCAGACACTGGATAACTTGACAACTGGTACACAGGTACTAGTTTTAAAACCACAGATGTGTGTATTAGGTATCATATAAAATATGGTACATCTTTCATGTGGGAATGATTTCTATAGATAGTGTATTTCAGCACAAGGAAGATGCATGTTCCAAGGGGTCCTGGAGAACGCGGCTGTGTTCTCCATCATGTAGGATACTTACACAGGATGCTCGTGAGGAGGCAGCGCTGCTCTTTGCCATCCACACCCCCATGCCCCTCGGCTGAGCTCTGCAGAGATCACAGGAAGCACCACCGCTGCCCAAGCAGCCCCTCACACAAAGCTACCTCTTTGGTTTTCTTTGAGCTGATTTGAGCCAGAGCCTGACACCACCAGTGCCAAAATCTCATCCTCATCTGAGCTGGGCCCTGAAGGCTGAGAAGCAGCAACGGGTGATGTCCGTGGGCCATCATGGGCAACTCGCCCTGCTCCCCCTGAGCTTTCTCCGGGTCTGAGGTGAGTGCAAAGGGCCATATCCTGAGACTCCTACTCTTGCCAGCTCCACCCGCACAAAAAGGCACTTAAAGAAAAGAAGAAAAAAAAAAAAACCCAAAAAAATAACCCTGCAGTGAGGAAAAGGGGCATAAGTCCAGGAGAAGAGAGGAGGAACAGAACAGCAAGCACAATGTGAATGAGTGGCTGACCCCTCTTCCAGCGAGGCCCAAGAATTGCAAGCCTTGAGCTCCAGCTGCCCCACACAGGTCTCGGCATCATCCCATCCCTGCTCAGTCCGGAGCAGGAGCGTGCGTGGGGGCAAAAAGAGCGTGAGAGGGAACTACACAGGACTAGAGGTTCAGAGCAGAAGTGGAGAGCGGTAGAAGGACCTGCCCTGCGGAGCTCGCTCTGCTGGTGCGGCTGGATGGGGGAAGCAGCTCGTCCTGCCACGCCAGCCTTGTGGCCCCTGCTCTCTGGCCAGCCCGGACCCCTGCCAGCATCCCTCGTCCCTCTGTGGGATACCCCGTCCTGAGCTCCTCCGGGGCAGCAGCCTTCAGCTGCACAGGGATTTCAGGGAGTGGACAAGCTGCGAATAAAACAACAAGCACTTTGTAAACTCTGGAGGGTCTGAGCTTGGGGTCTACAGAGAGGCCGAGGTTGGTTTGCTAAGCCCACCCTGAGCCCCTCTCCACTCAGAACTAGCGTGCTTCGTATGATCTCCACGTCACCAGAGTCAGTCTCGTTTGGAGAAAGATTCTCATTGGAAAGCAAGAACATTCCTTCACTCTTTACAAAGATTTGGCAATACACAGAATTAAAAAAAAAAAAAAATCATAGTTACAACAGATTCAGGTTCATTTCATTTAAAGGAAATTCAACCAACAGGAGTGTAAAAGTTATAATTCACAGTTGTGCATTTAAGATATTAGTGTTGAAAACCTCACTTCAAAGAACTCTTGTGCAAAATTGTATTGACAGTAGAAACCATGGCTAGATGCCCTCCCAGCCTCCCCCGGCCAACAGGCCATCGTCCACCCCTCTGCCTGCACCCGGAGGCAGACGGACGAGGGGAACAAAGGCGGCAGTAGGAGTTGACATAGGAAGATGCAGTATCCTTTCTACGAGTCAAAGCTTTGCCGAGGTCTGAGGTCAAGTCCAACGATTCCCAAAGCCACCAGCTGGTGCCCTGCGCCGCAGCAATGGCCGGGAGCCCTGCCACGCGTCCTTATGGCACTGCGGCACGGCATCTGGCATCTGAGCCCACCTGAATGCAGGCGGGCAGCCAGCGAGGCAGAGAAAGCAGACCTACTCTGGCAGTACACAGACTCAGACACCATGGCATCTCCATTGCAGTCGGGAGAGCCAAGCCCCGGCACCAGCAAACGCCGTCCGGAGGCTCAGAAGTGATCCTGAGCTGGGCACCGGGCTCCTCTGCTTGTGACGGTTCCCACCACGAGGGCTGGGAACCCCTTGCATTTGTTAAACAGTAAAACTGTAAATACCCTGAGAACAGGGAGACTGGATTTTTTCCCCTCCAGGGAGAGGATCATGCTTTGCTCTTCAAGCTAATTAGTAGTAGCAGCTCCTAACCCCTCTGGGTCAGGTACATATTTTCCATATGAAACACATCTATAATCAACTATTTTTATGGAAATTATTTTACTTTCCATTATTGGATCTGTACAAATGATGAAAAACAGTCATGCAAAAAGTCGCCTGCAAATTTTGGAACAGTGCAGCATGGGCAGAAGCAGGAGGTATTTGCTTTGGGATCACATGGCTTTGGTTGGAAAATTTGGTGCTTTTTTTGCCCTTTTTTTTTTTTTTTTTTTTTTTTTTTTTAAGGGGAACAGACACTGAAACAAATCCATAACCTGCCATAAGAAGCAGAAGTGAGATCCAGCAAGCAACCTCGTCCCAGAGAGAGAGCTGCCTTGACTTGAGCCTTCCCTCCTTCGGCAGGTTTGACAAAACGGATACTGCATCTCAAGTTCACCACCGTGTCAAACACTTCTGACAAACTTTTACATTCAGCAACGCTAGATAAAAACTGGCGAGGCAAGTCCCTCGCTGAGGACAAACGCTGTAACATCTCAACATTTTGCTTTGTGAAAAAGGTGCAATATTGGCAGCTCTCCAGGAACGAGCAGGGCTTAGGTCGGCCCGTGCCGATGCCGAGCCGTGTGCTCTTGGCGGTGGCAGGCTGGTGTGCATCAGAGCGAGAATGGAGACTAAGGAAATGCTTTTCGATGGGACTCAAAAAAGTTAATAAGCTAAATGTGAGAGCAAGGTTTTGGGGGCCCCGTTTCCTCCTCACTGGGTGCACAAGTTAGATACTGTGCAATTTCTATGCCCCCTTGTGGAGACTTCATCCTCACGGGTGGCTCCCAGGAAGAAGTGCACCTTTCCCATCAGGGAGGACAGCAAAAATCAGGGCTGCTTTCTGAAGCCGAAAGAGAGAGGAGGAGACGCACGCACAGGCCCAATCGGCTCTGACACCACGCACTCCATTTTCCTGTGGGGAGATCCTGCAGCAAAATATTGCACCTTTCCAGCCACCATTCGCAAAGACGGACCGCGGGAACTTGCGGCGAGTGCCTTCCCCAGCCCACAAGCAGGAGAGACAGGGCAGGCATGCAGGCAGAGAGCTCTGGCAGTTGCATTTGAGGCTGGGGGCTTCTTTGAGGGTCAGATGAGATTATCTGGGTGTAAAGAAAGGAAGGGAAATGCTACATAGCCAGGGGCGATGGAAGGGTCTCAAAACAGAGAAACCGCAATGCCTGGTTTATTAATCACTCCAGATACCAAGGGCAGTGTTCACATTTTGCTTGAGACAGCACTGAAAGGGGAAGAGGATCGGGGTACACACTTTTTTTCATTTGAGGACTTAGACTCCAACTGTGGGAGTGGGGAATGTGTGATGCACAACTGCCACGGGGTGCCTCTTGCTTGCACCCAGTCTGCATTCAGGTTTTTGGGGTGGAGGAATTGGTTTCTGCTGCCCAACGCAGGGTGCCCTGCACTAGCAGCAGCTGGGTGGGAGGCTCTCTGCTCTGCTACCATGGTAATCCCTAAAATGGCTGTTAAAAGGGGCAAGAGAGAAGGAAATGCACTAAATCCACTCAAAGGAAGGAATGTGGCTGGGAACAGCCTGGAAACGAACCTCTCCGAATCCCTGAAGTGCAATACACTCGCGTCCAAAAAGTTTTGTCAGTTCTTGGAGAGGAGAGGATGGTCCCGACTCCTCAGCAGAGCCCATCCTTGCACTGGCAGAGGTTTACTGTCACCTGGAGGATGTACTTTGGGCATAATTGTAGCAGCATTTTTTGTGTTAATACTAGAGATTGAAGGGGGGACGGGGACTGATGTTCTCTGTTATTTAGCAAAGACTGCACATCTGCTCTGGCCAAGGTAACAGTGCAGGCCGCTACAGCACGCAAGTGCTTAAAAGCTTGTCATTTTGGGGTGCGCACATTACTTCACCATGCAATTGCCAGGAACATCAATGAAAAATCACCCAGTTACTTCACTACGGAAAATTACGCACGGCTTTCATGTCACGAGACTGCAGTTCTGCTAATTAACTCCTTCCTCCCAGTATCACCTTCAACATACACAAAGTTTTTGGAGGTTACAAAACTGTAAGTGTAACAATGCTTTTGCCTGTTTTACAAAGAAACCTTCTGAAATTTGAGAGATCATTAAATACCAAAGTAACAACTCCTTCCCTGAAACTTCACTGGAAGAATGTAATAATACTCATCCCTTGGCCCTCCAGGTGGCTGAAACCAGAGGTTCCTTGAAGCTTGCTCATTCTTAGGACACAAATAACATACAAGTACCAGTTACTAACTTCTTCAACAGGGCAACAAAAAGGACCAGAGAGGGGTGAAAAGAGGCCTAAGGACATTGGAGCCAATTCACAAAACCACAACAGAGCCCATTTGAGGTTCGGGAGGGACAGAAACAATTTAAAACTCTGCAAAATACTTTTTAAAAACATGATCTCTCTTGAAAAAATAACTGGAGGAGCTTTTAAACTTCTCCATATGTGTTTGAGGAGGAAAAACCCAACAAGGATCAAAAATACAGATAAAAAATAAACATGATTCTACTTTGCAAGAAGTATTTTCATCGTTCTCAAGGGTGGCTCACCATTCCCAAAGTACGCTTGGGGCTTTAGTCTCTCTTGCTCTTTGCTCCTTTCTTCCTGTTTCTTCCTCTTCTGCTCCCAGAACGGACGCAAAAGTCTTTGGTCTCAGAACACTGGATGCAGCACAGTGTTGCAAGCACATACTAACGGTGTTCACACTCGGGGAGGAGGCAGGAAGAAGCGAGGGCTGGTCCTGCTGAGGAGATGGGATGGGTGGGTTGTGGGGAGTCAGCTCCTAGATCGCTCCTTCACTGTGCATACTGTGGTTGGGCTTGTTGTGAGTCACACAGTTCTGTTCATTCAGCAGGTTTGCTGTCTCGTCCGGCAAACCGTCATGCAGCTCCGTAAGAGTCAGTTCGATTTTAGTGTTTTCACTGTCCGAGGACTGAGGTGTTTTGTCCATCCGGGATGCCATCAGGGCATTTTGGTACTGCTGTCTTGAGATCTGCTCCAAGAACAGAAGGAAGCAACAAAAACAGCCAGTCACACTTTTGTGTCTCCCATGGGACACACTGAGAAAATAAAGTGCTCTCCCTTTCCAGATGATCACACTGCAACCCTTGTTTACCTGTTTCTATAAAACATCCCTGTGCTTTGCAAGCCTAGAGCATCCCAGCTCAACACACAGCATGGTGACATTTCCAGACAGGGTGGAAGCACAGAGCTGTGTGATCAGCATGCTGTTCAAAGGCAGGGATTTATTCCTATGCAGAGCCAGATCTCCATTTCCTTCTAACCATGCACATTTTTAGGGCCAGAACTAGAGTTCAGTGAAGTTTTTCTCCCAACTTCAGCAAGCTCCTGGTGAGCCTCTAAGAGTCCCTATAGGGGCCAGAGGGTACAAGCCTTACTGCTGTTGTCTAGGCCAGCAAACGCAGCAGGAGCTACAGCCTTATTCTGATACATAAGGACACTGGATTCTAGAAAAGACTGGGATCTCCATAGAGATGAGTCCAAATTAGCAACCCATAAAGTCTTCCACTAGTCTCTGCAAGAGCTGGCTGCACTCAGCAGAACAGTCATGGCAGGAGCTGGCCTAGAGCACAGAGTGTTACTGCCCACGATGCCCCAGAGGCAAGAAGCCTATAGCCCCATATATCTGCATATGGTGGTAGAGGGGAGAATTCCTCCTGGAGCCACAACTAACCAGCCCCGTAAACTCCTCCGGGTCACCCTTCTCAGCCAGGACAGGCAGCAGGATGCACGTGCACTGGCAGCCCCGTGTGCTACAACAGCAGTGGGTTATCTCAGCAGGCAGGAAGGTGGAAAAGGTGAAACAAGACTTTAAGTCTCAGTAGCAATGCAAGAGAGGGACTGGAAATGGAGAGAGAGTCAGATGGACCAGGTCACAACTCCAAAAGCAAAATCCAAACATGCACAAGCAGGTCACAACCCTGGTTTACAAGGTGTTAATTGAATAAATGCCCACATGGCACAGTGAAAACACTAATGTTGAGTACTCTGTCCTATGTGTAAAGCAGAGTGATGCAAAAGAGGTGTGCAAGTCTGATTGCAGAGACACCAGACAGTTTAGCATTCATTAGCCTCAGTATGAACACAGTGAGAGTTGGAAGGACTCCACATAAACCAGCATAAGATGAGCAGCTGCTCTGTACAGCAGATTAGCCATTGAAATCTGTACTGAGAATCACTTGCCCAGTGATAATATTTACTGATCTAAACCTTGAAGGCTTGAACCATCGACCAGTACACTTGCATCTGTCAAGTTTTGAATGCAAGACTGTACTTTCCTTTTAAAATTTGGCTACAGAATAATAGATTTAGCGTTCTAGTATTTCTACTCTATTCCACATTCTGAATTAACTATTAAATATTGAATTTGAATATTGAATATTGAATATTATTGAATTAAATATTGAATATTGAATATTAACTATTAAATATTGAACTAATTAATATTGAATTAACTTTGACAGAAGTTGAGTTCACAAATCATTTGAGCTGCATACAAAGAAACTGTGAACGTGCACTTAATTTAAGAACAGCATCAAGGTCAACTTCTGGCCATGGGACGTCAGCTTCCCCGGACTCCCAGCTGGGCTGGAATTGCTGCCAGCATTAGCTGTTCCTCAGCTTAGCTATATTTCCTATCCCACAGGACTCGCACACATTTCAGCGTGGGATGCACCATGCTGGGGGACAGAGCTGCATTCATGCAGCAACTCACTGGTAGTATGAGACATGAGCCTAACATGTGAAGTTAAGATAAAGAGAAATGTCCAAGACTTCTCCAAGCAGAAGAAGGATGACAAGTCGGAAAGTAAGATCAAGAACCCCAAACTGAAACCAAAATCAAAAGTGAATAAAAACTGCAACCAGCAGAACGTTTCATCCTTTAGAAAAGGACGCTGTCTGATAATGAAGGATCTCCATTTCAGATGGCTCCAAAGGCTTCACAAGGATACATCTTTCATTACTAAAAGCAGAGAGAGGTTATTTTCTACAATCTTTCCTCAAGGGACCTGAAATCCAGAAACTTATGTGACCAATCTACTTACAATCCTAAATGAGAGGAACAGTGAAGACAAATCAATGGACAGCAGATATTGGGAAAAAGTAATTTAAAGTGATTTTTAAATGGCTGCTTTCGTAATCTTATTTACTCACAGAGCAATCTAGAGGGACCTCCCTTCCCCAGCCTCTCCATTCTACCAGCCAAGCCCAGCTTCCCAGCGGGGCCTTTCCAGCTTTTTTCCTACCTTGACAAACTGAATGTCTGTGAGTGCTTTCACTGAGTAGTCCGGAACATACACTTGGAGGAAAGACGCGTTCAGCTGGTTGTTGCTGCTCCCTAACGTTGGTGTTACTGCATCAATGCGATCACTTCGGTTTAAAGAGTCTGAGTGATTCAAGCCGCAGGGCCGAGGTGGAGACTTGTTTTCAGCTGAGAAATGGGCAAGAGCAAGAGATTTCTTAAATCAAGTAGAAAACATTTAAAGTCACCAGTTTCAAAGGGACATAATAAATTGCGATGCAGCACAAAAGAACTGCAAATACTTAATCCACTCATAACTAGACATGCAGCTAAACAACCAAATTACCCTGAAAAAGAGTACATTTTGAGTCCAGAGCTGGTAGCTGACATCACTGAGTGTGCCTTAAACAAACCTGGTTTTGTTTATGCTGCAATGGACATGCCCGGTGCACAGTTGGTCACAGTGCTTCAGCTGATGAGTGGTAACCACCAGAGAAAGGTAACTTCCCAAGGCTCCCTTACAGGAGCTCTTGATAGTCAGACCATGCTTAATCGATCTTTTTCTTCCTTGATTTATAATTGTAACTCCATACCAGACCTTTCACCAACAGTCAGTCCCAGCTAACCCTTACCCCTTTTTATTCCACCCGGTACCGACACATGCCTTGTTCCCCGAGTTGGAGCAGACATTTTCAAAATCATAAGAGTGATTGAATCCTCAGTGGACCAGAGCGCAGTCCACTTGATGGTTACCTCAACGTTTCCTCTAGTACCTCCCAGTGCTTGAAGGGGCAAAAACTCCATGAAGGAGAACAAGCTCCATGTGGTACCTGTCAGCCAGCAAAACAGGGAAAAGAGTCCATGCTACAGATAAAAATCTGTGCCCAGGAAAGGAGTAAACTAGAGACATCATTTTCCATCACTGGCCTTTAAGCATTGCAGGGTTTCACTTGAAAACCTCACAGCTGTCCCCTGCAAGTGTGCTTGCCACAGTTTATCTCAAGTAAACGTGCTTTCAGGAGGCCACAGACATTTTGCATCCCTAGCTTCCACCCACACAGTGACCCAGAAGACAGGAGGGCAGAAATTCATCCCAAGCCCTCCTGCAGATGGGCTTCTCCCTGGGTGCACACACAGTACATACTGATCAAAGAGCTGTCTTTGGGACTGGTGAATTTTTGGATCTTAGTGCACTTAAATTCCATTCAGCCAGCCCAAACTGAAACTTGATGTAAGCTATGCTACTCACCATGTGACCCCCATTCTCAGCTGAAAGATCATTTTCATATAGTCTTATGATACAAAGCCTCTTCGAGCAAATCAGCAACAGTATCCTTGCAAGCTTTACAAATTCTTTTTTGAAGACTTTTCTATATAAACTTATTTCTAAAAAAAAAGCTCCCTAAAATTCAACCCTACCTCTTAATCACCGTAAATTTAATCTCTTCTTGCCCAAATGACACAGCCTGTTCTACAACTCTGCATCCAGCCTTTCCTAAACCTAACACTTTAGATACTTCTAGATGCATGGCAGAATTGCCCTGTTTTTTATTTCCCACTTGAAATCCCTCTGACGTTGTCTTTCCTTCAATTTCAGAAAAGGGAACAGAAAAACACAGGTTCTGTCAACTTGGCAATTTTTCTGCCATTTCTGCACTATGGAATTAGTGTGGGTCCCTGTGGCAACACCAAGTACAGGCTTAGGGGCAAGCACTCAGAGCCCTCCAAGGTTTTTCTCCATACCAACTTGCCATCTTGAAAGCCACAACAGGCTGTAATAACTGCTGCCAGGAGCCAAGCCTCTATCTGCACACAGGGCTTGATGCTGTAATTCGCACTGAAGAGCAAGGAACTGCGAAGGCTGAGTGAATTTGTCCTGTCTTTCCCACCTGCATACACAAAATACGGCTGTGTGTGACAAGAACAGCATCAAAGCTGCCCGGGATAAAGGTTTCCATCTGGAACAGCTTTACACTAGCGTGACTTGTATCTGCCCTTTCTTTTCACCAGGGGTCTTATAGTACATTACTAATAAAAAACAAAGAAGGACAGAGAGCAACATGACAAAGCATATATTAAAAAAAACCCAACCAAACAAACAAAAAAAAAACCACAAAAAAGGAACAGGTGAAACGAAAGGACAGAACAAAGAAGTACAAGTACTAAAAATCTGAGGGAAAGGACATCACTTCTGGACCACGTACAAGTCAGGGAGGGAGAAGAGAAGTTAATGAAGAAGGAAGGATACAGAGAGGGCAGACGACAGAAGAATACCAGGCAGGTCCGTGTTTGCAGAACAGCACCCTGCCAGCCCCCTAGCAGGCCAGCCCACATCTGGACAGATCTTTTCTACCCAGGTTTTCCCATACTCCTCACCTTCCTATACAGGGGATAAAGAGCACAAACCACAAGATAAACATCAGTACAACTGTATTATGAATTTGGGGTTAAACAACAGGATCCTTTCCAGAAGGACCCAGTAGGAGACACAAATTTCATCAAAACTGGTACCACATTGTCATAGTGACCAGGCTTACCACATCAGTTCCTTTCAAAGGAGATTCTTCCCATTATCATTTTCCATTATTGTGGTTTTTTTTTTTTTTTAAATTGGGGAAAAAGCTAGGAAAATATGCTTGGCATTTATATTGGAAACAACTTGCATGTGCAAAGCGTACACTTATTTGTAGCAAGGAAAAGGAAAAAAAAAAAAAGAAGACCTGGAAAAACAAATGAGCCAAGCTAAAAAAGATAATCAAAGCCTCTGAGCTTAAAATAAAGCCATCAGGTACTTTAATTAAAGAAAGATTAAACTTCTCCCCCTTCTTTGAAGTTTAGCAGCAGGAAACTTTAACAGGGCAGGAAAAAAATCCCCTGCAGGGCAACAACCTGTAGTTTGTTTGGAATGTGCATGAGACTAATTTAAGGACTGATGGTGAAATAGATTCTCAAAAGTGCAAAAAGAAGAGAGGGAAAATACAGGAAGCAGAAGATGAAAGTTTATGAAACGCATGATATGTATTAATGTTTAGGAGATGTTTCACTTAAATATGCATATCATTATCTCGTTTGCTTTTAGGTCTAGGGAAAGACATTGCATCCAAAAAAGAAAACTTCCTTTTGAAGAAATATGTTCACTGTGGCCCAAACTATTTTAAGATTCTGCTCTTCCTACAGACTTCCTTGATGGGTTTCCATTTTTCTCAACTACTCAGTGTCTGCAAAGCTCAGTTCTTGAGCCTTCCCAATTTTAAACCACTCAACCACATCTCAGAGCTCTTTTTGGCCCAATTTGTTCCCTCCTTGGTCTCTGCTCTCCAAAGGGATTTCTGTGTCAGTCAACTTGGTTATTCAGCAAGGAAAAGTCTTAAGCAAAATGGGAACCAGAAAACCCCACAGGAGGTCCCACAACCTTCTTGCACATTCCATTGCAAATCTGTCCACTCAGTAAATCACTGTGCTGGTCCATGGCATTAACCTCACCGAGAGAAAGCTCAAAGCTTTTGAGGAATTGAAATGGCCGGACTATATACAAACCATAGAATTTACCCGTATGAGAATATAAGAATTCTTTCATTAAAGAAGTTCTCCTTTTATGGCAGTTTAGCAGCAGACATTCTCCTCTGCCAAATGCATTTTCTTCAGAAATTTTTAAGCCTCAGCTTGGGGAAGAATACCTTCTTTTAAAAAATCTCCCCCCCCCCCCCCCCCTAATTTTCCACCAGCGTACATATGAGAAACAAGAACAAGCACACATTACCAAAGACATTTTCTTCAACATGTTTTTAGTTCTTCCCATTTTTATGACTCTGTCTTGTTGCTACCAGTTACCATAAACGAAAGTTCAGGATACCTACCTGCGAGGCATAACTCTCTGCTGTACTTCTCCCTAACGAGCAAAGGGGTCAGATAAATACAGACTGCAGCTGAGTTTTTATGGCATCAGGGCAGTCACAAGAATGGTGAAAATAGAAGCATGCGGATTTACCTGGAGAACCTGCTGCTAACAACTCTGTTCTGCTGACAACAAAGGTACGAGACAGGGACAAGGGAACTAGAAGAGGGAGAGAAAAAGGATGAGATCACGACCAGAAAGGCAGCAGCTATCCACACTCGACAGGGGAAGGAGCCAGTTCACACACTGAAGAACTAAAACCAAAAGTGCAAATCAACTGTGAAAAAGTAAAGGGTTAAAACAAAAGCAAAACCAAAAAAGACAATTAAACAATTTTAGGAATAAACCAAGAAACAAGCCTAAAGAATTACACTGAATTGAACAATTTTCACTTGCTAATTTGAATGGTTATCCGGCACAGAACAGTCCATCAAGGTACACTCAGTTTTAAATAGTTCAAAAGGAGCAGTGGTGCCCACTCCAGTCTGGAAGGCAAAGAGTTAAAACAAGCCAGAAAGCTTTCATGGGTGCTGTTCCTTATGGGAGTCAGACAAAAATAGAAATAAAACCAAAGGACACTTCATAGTTCTTCATGTTTTCAGTAAAATGTCAAGCAAGGCTGTGATTCTCCAAGTGCATCCCTGTCAGGATGGGTACCGTCCTGCTCACCATTACTGCAAATCCCTCCTCAGCCGTACTTAAAGAAAAAAGCTCCACGTTCTTGCTGGGGTTTTTTTTGGTTTTGGGTTTTTGTTTTGGGTTCGGTTTTGTTGGGGGTTTTTTGTTTGTTTGTTTGTTTTTCTGTTTGTTTGTTTTGGTTTTTTTTAATGCTTTGCTCTCCTGTTACTGACTTCACATTCCAGGTGGGGAGAGCAGGCAGATGAAGTCTAATTAGGACACACAGAAGAGCAGGAGTTTTCTCTTGTTCTGCAACAACTTATACTTTCACTATGCTTTCCTGCCTACACAGAGCAACAGGAATTTATTTTTATGAGCTCACCTTAACAGAAATCTCAGGATGCTGCAAGACATCAGAAAACAAATTCTCTAAAACCTGGAGGGAAAGCCAGCAAAATGAGGGGTTTGCTACTGGTAAAAGCCAAGCAGTCGAAGGTAAAGAAATCCAAAGCTGGCCAAGATTTATTTAAAATAGTGTATATCCTTAAGTTTGACATGACAAAATCCAGGATGGATTTCAGGGCATGCGAAGAGGAGATCATTTGACCTCACAGGACTTGGGGTAACTGGCATGGTTGTGGAGAGCGTTAGCAACACAAAAAAAAACCCAAAAACCACCCACATGAAAATATTCAAACTGAACAATGCTGGCAAAACAGAGATGCCACAAGTGATTTCCAAGTGTAGGTCTGGTAGGAGAAGTGACCATGCCTAACCCAGCTCCGTGCCTGGCCCGCATTGCAAAAGCTGAGCTGCAAAGCTGAGGGTATGATGCAGTTGTACACACGTGTGTATCACGATTCCTCGTGAACACGACTGCTATCGCCCAGATAAAATCCACCCAGTGCTCTGCACACTTTCAAATCTGTCAAGCCTCAAAAGGTATAAGCTAGACTGATCGAATTAAAGTGCACATAATTAAGGAAGAGTTAGTCTTGCCTGTAAAAGTGACCTCACGCATCCAAGAGAACTGCTGTTGTCTGTAGAGTTTAATAAAGCTATATTCATAACTTACAAAATAATTTTCATTCCAGCACCGTTCACTAATGTACATACACATAGGTACACATACGTAAAGGGAGTGCTCATAAGTGTACAATTAAAACAAGCTGCCTCTCAAGCAGAACATAAACCCTGCTGCGACAGGAGGACCCAATTTCAGCGTGACAAACATCTCCCCCTGCAGCTGAACAAGTGGCTTTGGGTCAGCAGACAGCCAACGCCAGCACCAGCACCCCAGCTCCCCCCAACGGGGCTGTGGATTCCCAGTTGAGGTCGAGATCTTAGCGGTGACACTGCTGGCACCAAAATACATCACCAAATGTTGAAATACAGCACTGGAGCCTACTCTTGGTGGATTATAAGACAATCCCCCAACCTGCGCCTGTGAGCTGGTGGCTTGTGTGGCTACCGCTTGTGTGCCGGGAACTGGCTCACACCTGGCCCTCAGACACCAGCTCTGCCCCCTTGCCGATTTCTTGGTTATGTTTCCACACAAGCTGCCAGAAGCAATCGCTTTTCTTGCACCGCTGCCCTCCTTTTCCTCTAGACGGCTTTAGAAACAAGACTGGTAAAGTGAACCATCCCCAACTAAGCGGGCGTTGGTACTTTGCACCACTAGATGTCCCTCTGCCACTAATTATTTATTCCCATTAATTCAATCCCTGTTACCCTACCGTGAGCAAAACTACAAAGCTGTCCTCCAGTACCAAACACATCACTCGCTAAGGCCAACACTCGCATCCTCCGGGAGCTGGCAAACGGCTGCCAGCTGCTGGGTTTCAGAGTCAGAGCTGCCACCGGCCCGGTCCCCTCCCGGGGACGCTGTGCCAGGCAGGCAGTGTCGCTGGCAAGGAGGTATCCTTTACATCAGCCCCACGGACACGGCGCAGCCTCCTCCTGCCGCACTCACAGGACAGGCAGGCTTGTGCAGGAGCACATTCCAGAAGCAGAAGGTAAGAGGACATACCTGGCGATGCTGTGAGGGCCATCACCCCATAGTAGGAAAAAGCACCAGCTTCAAACTTCATCCCCTCTTTCCCAGCCTCCACTTCCACTTTCCCCTGTTAAGGAAAAGGAGAGAGAGCTGCAATTAAAAGGGACCGTAGGTCTCGAGACACAAGACCAGACTTGAGCCCTGAAAGCTAGTTTTGCCTGACATTCCTAAGCAGTGTCATGGTCCCTGGGGTTTGTAACGGTGCCTGAAAAGGGACAGACCTTGGAGGGCAACACGCTCTTGTACCCTGAGCTATCCTGGTCTTTGGTGCCCTGTGGCCAGCATAAGTCCCTGCAGAGGAGCGGGATCACCACAGCACTTTGGGGTGGTACTATTGCCCTGCTCCAAGCGCTGCCAGGCTGCTCTCCCTCAATGCAGAGTGAAAAAATACTCCCCCAGTATCACAACAAGCTTACACGTAGCACAGTCATCTGGGGCCTTGAGACACCTAGACATTTTGGGCCGCAGCTCACATTCACACGAAGAGTCCCCTCTAACACAAACATAGGAAAGGGAGATGGGGGACAATCCGCGAGGAGGCTGTCTGCCTTCACCGATGAGATTCCCACAGAAACAAAGCCCTTATTCCTGAAGGAGCAGTCTTGGCGCTACTTTGGTTTTTCTTGGTTTCTAGCAGTTTTACATATTCCAGCACCCTTAACTTAAGATCCTGCTCTTTCGCAAGGTCTTGCTTAGAAGGACCCTCAGTGCTTCCCGAGCTGTACAAAACCACACTACCACACAAGTGCACCCGTTTCTGATGTGGGCTGAACCAAAAGTTTAACATCATGTCCTACAGAGGACTCTAGAACAGAACCCACCATATCAAACATAGCTGTAAACACCCCAGTTACTTTGGTACACAAGTAGCCAAAAATAACTGGCTTCTTAGTGGGGCCTGGTTTTCATATCCATCCATCCTTACTGGTACTGCACTGAGAGTTACCGCACACCACTGCAGACACAAGAAATCTCATGCAGTTTTCAGGCTGAACTACACAAAGGTTGGGATTTCAGGCAAACAACGTAATTACCTGCAATGCTTTCCCTCTGGCTAGGCTGGAAAGGGCAGGCAGACTGCCCGTCCCATGCGTACTAAGTAGACTGAACATCAACTAGACACAATCAGGTCAAAATGAGTCCAAAAGGTAGATTTTATTTCTATATGTTTATTTCATTAAGAACCATTTAAAATAAATAATCATGACTTTAACTTTATAGTACTGTACTGGGGCAGAAAAACGTGGAAGTGAACTCAACTTGCATGAGCCCTGGTACCAAGTCAGTTTGTCTAACTGTCCCAGATGAGGAAAACCACAAAATCTACCTAGCAGGAAGAGAGCGCCTAGCTCACAAATCCACTTTCCTGCTATCACAAGCAACGACTTCATATAATCCCTTTTAAAACCAATTTCACTCCACAACACAAATAAGTAGCTTATTTGTTCATTATAAGCCTTCCAAAAGGTACAATTTCATCACCCAGGCAAAGACTGGTTATGAACAGAGCTCTCAACCTACTTACTGCTAGTAGTTATTCACCAGCCAAGACCAGGTCTCCAAAATACATACGCAACTGGGCTTTGATCTTCATATACAGTCAGTCTGGAGTTAGTAGCTAAATACAAACCGGTAATTAGTAGTAGGAGTTGAGTTTCAGTTCCAAGACCATTGCTCTATCAGCACACGCAGCACCTCCAAGCTTCTCAGTGGTGGCCATATGAAGACCAGGCATGCTTGGCATAGTCACAGCAGCTGAAAAGCCGTTAAGAATTCCCCATGCATGCTATTAGATGTGTTCTGCCCTGTTTAAATGCATGCACATGTGGTTTCTGGTTTTCCACTGTTTAATGTTCTAACAGGAAATTTGAAAAAACACCATGACAAAAACAAATCTCAAACTGCTACAGAAGAACTTCCCATTAGATAAGAGAAAAGCTGTTGCAAACAGGTGACATTCCAGCTAAAACAGTAACTCTACAGAAATTAAATTGGTAAATTTAATGCACAGAATATACATTTAATTGTGTTCTGGCATGTGTTTACTGTGAAGGCATTCTTGGTCTCTCGACATGAGAGAATAAATCCAGGTCCATTTAAGTAACAGAAGAGGATTATTTATCCCCTCTTGATCCTTGCAGAACCAACCTTGTTACCATTTTTATAGTATGTACCTACTGCAAGACTCACTTCTCCAAATACATTATAGAGCTAGCACATTATGTTTACTAAATGTTTATTGATTGAAGAAGAGCTCAGAAAGAACTGGTTGTTCTTTTGTATCACCTATGTCCTCCATTTACATCTTAGCAGCATTACCTCATTCGGGAGCATTAGCTTGCCTCTGGAATATTTCAGATTGCAACAATTCAGCACATAAGAAAGAGCAGTTAAAGAGCTACCAGTGGCTCCTCAAACCCTTGAAAAAAATGATCCTTTTTAAAAAGAGAATTACGTTGAATCCAGAATATCATATTCCAGTGGTTTCTTAATTGTTTATCACTGACAGTGTTTAAAACCCCCTCCCCCCCTTTTTTTTAAGGCCATGTTAAGGAAGATTTCAAGCCCTGTGTTACAACTTTAGCTATGATGCTTGTGTTTCTATAACCAAAACTGATTTCAATTATGCAGGACAGAAACATAAGCACCTTTCCAGCAAAATCTCTCTTAAAGGACTGTTTCTGCACAAACGGTGCTAGATGGAAGCTAAGCTTCTGCATAAAGCTTTACCCAGCCATTCAAGCATTCCTGTCAAGTAACAAAACCTGGGAGATATCAGCAATCCTGTACAGAACAAGCAGACAACAGTCCTTCCACACCACCTAGGGCTCCAATCTAAAAACCACCCAAATGCAGCAATCTTGGGGTAGGGCGAGTGCTTGGATGACAGGGTGCCCAGGAACCGCAGGGGATGTGGCAGGAGTTGGCATCGGTTCAGTAGATGGCACAATGCTCCCACTGAACCCTGCGCTTCTCACACCACCAAAGGTACAGACTTCAAAATTGCACAGAAAAACATCATTTCTCTAAACTGTCAAATTCCCCATGCCTCCTTTTGCAGAGGGAAAAAACGCATTAGAGAAAGCATCCTGTCCAAACTCCTATGACATGCCATTTTTTGCACCCCTATTTTCCAAGCAATGCCAGCTGTACACAGGAATTCCTTTGCATCGCCTATCCTAGTGATACCTAAAGCATAAGTAACTTTCAACGGATGACTGGAAGCGGGAAGTGCTGTCTACCCATCCCAACTGCTTTAACTGAAGCTGAAAGCAGCTGAGTGAGCTCGTCAGGGTTGGCAAGGTCATAAAGGAGGCAGAAGCAGTTCCCAGGAGCCATAGTTCCATTCCCATGTTTGAAAGAAGACAAACTTCAACAACTGGAAGAGGTATAGAGAGGGATATGTCAGGAGATGAAGGACTTTGTACATATCTACATAATCACATGTCTGACCTGTAAAATGAGAACAAAGTAGTCGACAGGCTTGTTTCGCTGGTAGAGGTAGTGTTCTGGGGCTTTCTTGTTCTTCTCATCGTATTTCAGCTCCTGGATGACGTTGGGATGTTTTAGCAGCCTGAGAAGAATCTTCTCTGACATCTGGGATGGACCAAATGCTTCTACTTCTATAACACAAGATACAACTTGGCATTACACTTCATATGCCTGGCAAGAAGTTAGCAATACTCGTTAATAAGCATTTGCCTATAAAAGACACACAGATGCAGGGAGATCCATTATGGAATTGCAGGCTTCCTGTCTTTTGAGACTGTTAGATTTGTGAGGGGGGGAAAAAAAAAAAAGGAATGCCCCAACTTTCATTACTGATGTATTTTTCAAATCAACAAAAAAACATGTCTTCATCTGAAAGGGAGAAGAAAAAGGCAGTCTTGCCCTCTTGAGAGTTCAGAGTCACAGTTGTATAGGCTCACTGGAGAGTTGTATAAATGGAAGAGCTTTACAATTGGGGCACAGAGAACCTTTGAATTTGTATTTTCCTTCCTCAAAAGGTATTAAAGTTACTGCATTTATTGTGCTTTTTTCAAAAAAAAAAAAAATCACTGTTTGGGGCCTAGAAAGTTGCTCTAGATAGGTGTTCTACATAAATCAAAGACACAATTGGGGCTACCATGGTTCATATGAGAAGAGTTACTCAAAGTGAGAGACAGTGCAGGTCAGTTCAAACCATGTGGGATTAATGCCTGACACACAGAACACATCCCCTATCCACTTGCTCTTCAGTGTTCCCAACAGGAGCTGTTTGAAGCGGAAAAGCTCATCCTTGTGTGGGAGAGTTAAGCCAGGGAGGTCGAGATTTACACATGCAAACTGATAAGCTTTCCTAACACCTCATTTCAGAACAGGACTGTTAATGACCCAGTACCTTTCATCCGCTAAAGATACTATTCTCAATTTAGAACAGAGAAACCAAAAATGTAGCTTTCATCTTATTTAGCAGTGGCTTCACAGACAGACCTGGATTTAAGCTACACAATCCTTTCATCCACAAAGCAAGTAGAGAAGCAGCACTGTAAGACTATGTCTGTTGAGCAGGTGTTTAGGGAACTCCATCAAGTCTTGTGCCACTACATGAACAACGCCTTGCTTGCTGTTAAATCCGCATCTTCCTGTTGAACTGCTTCCTTTCACCAAGGACATGCTCACGTGCACATGAGCCGTAGGAGTCCAAGCCTTTTAAGGAATTACTGCCCCTCAGCTGAGATGTGATAACTGATCACGTACATGTTTCTTTCAAGTCACAGAGGCAAAATAAAACATGAAGGCAGACTAGGAGCATCTAGGCAGGCAGTTACTGCATCTTAGAGGAGGGGAAGTACTAATTTCCAAGTGGAGCTGGCAAACTTGAGACAAAACAACTTTATCATTTTCAACCCATGAATATATGTTGAACATAGCAGTGAAAGACGCCCGTCTGAAAGGCCTGCATGTGAGAAGTCTTTATATGTCAAAGAGAGACAGCACGAGCAATAGGAAGGTATGTTTTCCACAAGCTCTCCTGTTAACAGGTCTTATCTCTGAGGTGAAGGGACCAACTTTACGACGAAAGGCAATATCAGCTGTAAGAAACCATTCAAGGCCCTGGCCTCTCTGCCAGACTGCCCACCCAAGGGCTAAAACATCAAGGTGTTCTGGGATGGAGACAACTGTCCTCTGAAACCTGAAGTCATCAGCGGAGGTCACACAAGCCAGCCAGAAATCCATTTTAAAAAGTACAGTTCAACCGCCTGCGCAGTCTGCATTAAAGTGTCAGGAGAGTTTTTCACTTGGAGTCAAAAAGTCTCATGGAACAGGTTTAGACCTTCCTGCAAAAAGTCCAGCATCTCTTTCTGGAGAAGGCGCCAGAGTGCAATTACAGTCAGCTGGCCAGTGGTATCGAGTCCTCTTTGGTTTGTTCCCTGAGCTCTTCCTAATGGGGTGTACTTGCTAGTCGTTAATCTGACGGACTCTAGACATGCAGTGCGGCACTTGGCATTCATCCTTACCTTTCAGACCAATTTAAAGTTACTGGTCCACCCCTGGTAAATGTCTCAGAGGGTTCATGCCGACACTGAACACAGGAGAGGAGAGAATTTAAAAAGAAAAACACAACAGTGGCATTATTTGTCACCCCACAATCCAGCCTCCCTTCCCGCCTGCACTGTCCCACCCACCTCACCGGCCTTTGCTGACAAACTGCCTCCGAGGCTCTGGCACGATCGCAAAAAAAGATAACTTGCCTGTTGCCAGGAACCGGTGCATTGCCAGGAGGAGCTGCGGTGATATTTTAACCTTCATCTCGCTGTCTGTCTGCTTGAAGGCAGAGAAGTCCTGCTTCCTGTCCCGATGAGCTACTTTCTTTTTCGTCTTGTTATCAGCTGGGGAAGGGAGGGTGGGAAAAGAAAGGAAGGAAGCGATTTCTGTTAGAACGGGGTTCAACACGAACCGCGCTGGATGGAGTCAGCCAGGACGGCCACCCAGAGCACAGGGTGCAGACAAACCCCTACGGCAGTACATGCAAAGCCCTGCTCATCGGCACGCAGCACAAACCAGCAACAACCAGTGAGCTGTGCTGTGGGCTCGTCTGGCCGTGAGCCCCTGTCCTGCAGAGCCAGGCACCCACGGTCTCTGTCACTTCACTATCACCTCAATGGGGGGAAAGTCTCTGCTTGCAAACTTCTAATTGCAGAGCGGCTCTGCATATTACACAAGGTGCGTGCGCATTTCTAGGTGGGGAGGAGGAGCCCTGCTCAGTGTTACTTATGATCAAAAGGTGTTGTTCTACAAGAATATCTGTGATAGCTACGTTTTTCATATACATTCCTTAGAAAATTCCCAGCAAGTACATAGACTAAATATACAATTACTTATTTCTTATGCTGTACCACGGCTTCACTGACTCTTCACAGCTTTGGCAAAATCCGCATGCCTTTGGTCCAAGTAACTCCCAATGTCTAGTGTATGCAGTTTCTTTTGTCCTGTCCAAACTTCAGCAAAGGCTGGCAAGGTGTACAGCCTGGAGGTAGGAATCTCTGGCCACTTTATAGGCACTGAAGCCAGAATGAAGCATAGAGTAGTTTCAGGAGTTCAGATATGGGAATTCACCTGCCTGTGATCCTGGACTCCTGTCCTTTATTCAGCTAAATACTTGCCACTTGGGTCGTCTGTGTCTTAAAACAGGCTCTGTGGTGGGGAATCCCCATTTGTAAAAGACAACGTGAAAGCTGGAGTTGCAAAAGCACAAACAACCCACCTATTATCACCCACCCGCTGAGCTAATCTGTTAAAACATCTGGGAAACCAGGTAAGCAGAGAGCATGTTGGTGTATGGTATACATCAATTCCAGGGAGAAGAGGTCTCTGCTCAGATGGCAGGGTCTTACTCTTCTCTGCTGACACGGTGCGTAAGGTGGCATTGGCTATAAGCAGCAGAATGCTGTCAGACAGCTCCGAGCTCCACCGTGCATTGCAGGAAACCCAAGTCCTGAGGCAATTACTGTTAGCTCCTCAGACCTGAGGCACGGCTCAGGTTCTAGGGCCTTAGTGAGGAAAGATACTGAAAACACTATACCTACTTGTCTATCAGACCCCTAGTCACTGGTTTAAAATGATTGGACTTTTGAGGGACCACAGGCAGTTCTGGTACATTGATTCACTGCAGAAAATTCAGGCAAGCACACAAAGAGGTGTAGGTGAAGCTAACACTGTGGAACCTCACGCATACTCCCAGGTAGCTGTTGCCAGATTTTGGGTTATGCATGCAAAGATGATTAAAGTGATATACCATAGCAAGGAAGCCACTGAGATCTGGAGTCCTGTAGGTGTCCAAATATATGCTACAAAGTACATAAGGCTCAGAGCGGTTGAGTTTGGGGCTTGGAAATGCACAATACCGGTAATTAACAGATTTCTAGAAAGATTTTCCCAAGTCACCTAGCCTTTTAGATACAAATACATTTAGATCCTGAACTTCCCATGGACAAGCCTCCACTATAGGACTATCACAGACTCAACAAGCAATACTGTACTGATAGTAATGTATCTACTCTAGATATCTAAAGCTCATTCTGTGAGCAGTGCAAATCAGAAAATTTGAGATACTTGTTCCCAAGCATAGGGAGAAGAACGATGATGACCCATGCCCTTTTTCTTCTTTGAAACCAGAAGTCTCTTACCCTAGTAGTACTTTACCCAGGACCTGGACTACATCAGGGACTGCAGTTTCTCTTCCAAAAGCAGGAATAGAAACCACCCAAGGGAGTGGTTACAGACTAAAAACAATCCCAGCTTTAGGAATATAGTCTGAGACAGACCTTATCTGTACTTGCAGTTAAAAGAAAGATGGATATCAAAGCAACAGAAAGTGAACAGGAGAAAAGTCTCCCAGAAGCTCTCACTAGGTCCTACCTCTTGTAAGAGGTAAGAAGAACAGAAACTGTGCTTTTTCTGAAAAGCTCAGAGAATGCTATTTTTTACAATGCTGTGGCTGAGATGCTTTCTCACAAGGAGCGCCATCATTGCTCTCTACAGGGAGGCAAAAATCACCACAAGTACCAGTTTTGGCCCTGGGACAGGGAAACATCTCTTCAGCAGGGCAGTAAAGCATCTCTGTATTTCTCCTGTGAATGAGCTGTACCACCGCAGGCTTCACACTGCACTTCTGGTACCTGAAAACAGGGCCAGCATCACACCATGGGAGGATGCCTTAGATCTTTCCATCTGTATCAGTCATCAAGGTGAGAGACCCAGACTCTTAATCAAATAATGGGTGATTTCAACTCTTCCTACTGTTTCCTTGGCAGGTTGTCCAGAAACCTTCCCCCAAGAAAAATGTTACACAGTGAGAGCAGAGCCATATGGCTTAAAGCCATTATCTTGGCTTATTTTTGTAAGGGATGGTCTTAATTGTTCTTCACTATCCAAACAACTTCTGAGCTTCTTGTAAGACATAGGAACCAAGGATTGGATGCTGACAGAAGTAACTGAATCTGGACCAGGTACTTCCTGTCTGTCCTTTCTACAATAAGTGAGATGGAGACCTGGGCGCTGAAGTTACCTTGGCATGCTGAAGCGATCTCTGCGTACAGACTGCTGTGACACTGTTTGGTTCTGCAACATGAACAATGTGATGCATGAGGGATACCGTCAGTATAACTTTTGGTGAGATATCAACAAATATTGCAACTATCTTCAGTAGGTTCTGGGAATATTAAGACTCTTCCTTCAAATCAAAGGCAGCAAGGCTGACCGTGAGCTCCTGGGCCGAGGGAGAGAACTCAAGAAGAGCAGGGGTCCAAATACAAGTAAGGTTGTGATCTCTCTTGTAATATTCCTGAACTTCCAGGCCTGATGCAGAACACCACAAATGATTGCATGAATTTCCTTGAAGGAGCCAGTTTCGACTGGAGACAGCTACAGAACAGGGAGTTCAAACCTCAGATCACCCGTTCAGTTGGGTGGGCAGGCAGCAGGCTGACGGGCACTGCAAATGCACCCAGACAACATCCTGGGAAGGTTTTTGTTCTCTTCCTGTGCTCCTTTTTGTCTTTTTGCCTTTAGGACAGAGTAGACATCTGCAGTGAGCTCCAGACAAGAGAATGAGGACAAAAATATTTTATCAAATGGAAGTGTGGTTCTGTCTGACGCACACGAACTGTACAAGGACAGAGACAAGCAACTGCTTGAGATGTGCATCTATCAGATACTCCAGGAAAAGAAAGTACAATTCCCAGAGGACCAGACTCACTGACCCTGCGCCCATGCTCAGCACCAGGATGCCCAGCCCAAAGGCCAGAGTCTCACTCAGCACACACCCCGCGTCCCCCTCTCCCTCATCCCCCCAGTGATGCACACACCCAGGCTGGCAGCCTGTGCCCCACACACTGCACAGGTCTTTTAAAGACTGTGAGTTTCTTCCATTTTAAAAGAAAGGTTTAGGAATTAACTAAGTTAGTTTTGCCAGTTCTTTTTGTCCCTAGCTGGGAAAGCCAGGTTGCCCTATCGCGCATGTTTTGGCAACTGACAAAGTCAGTGGGACTAAACCTGAAGCTCTTAAACAGCCTAAAATAGCTTCCCATAAGGATGCAGCTCTTGCAGCCTACCGGTGCCAGACAGCAGAAGGTTAGCAAGTCCACAGTCTTAATGGTCAACAAGGTAAAAGCATCATTTTCTAAGGGGTGGCAACCACCTTGGTATATCTAAAGATTAGATTCCAGCCACACAAAGCTCTGCTCTCCATGCTCTACACCATGCCAATACCTTGTCAGGTCTTGTCAGACAAATCGGTGTTGCACAACCTTTTCTATGTTGCTACACTTTCACTGGATGACAGTGGAAATACTTATTAGGGCAAACAATTTTTATTCCCATGGCTCCATGGTTTAAATGGGAGAAGTGATACAGAGTTTACTAGCACATATATTTAACATACCTGTTTTGGCAGCTGTTTGGAAATAGGAATGTTTGGGTAAGATGTGGTCTTCCCCTTAGAGAAGTGACTTGCCAAGGCTAAAAAAAAAATCATTAGGTGAAAGCTATTGCAGCTGCAGCAGTGCAGCTCTAAAAAATGTGCCCCATGGCCTGGCACAGAACGTCCCTGCAGCATGGGCTTGCCAGGGGTCATACTCGCTGAGACAGACTGCTGAACAGCATGTGGGTGAGGACGTAAAAATGCAATGTAAGCTGATGCTTACAACCAGACTATTTATCCGCAACATGCAGGACACCTTAACACACCCTTGTGCATGTATTTCATTTGTAGAAAAATCCCAGATTATACATGAGGCAAACCCTCTCTGAATCTGTATGCATGAAAAACAGCAGCACTCCAGTTGCACTAAGGGAATGATTAAACTTGTCTTCAGTTAGAAAGAGCTAAATAAGACAGGCCACCAGTCAAACCCGGGTCAGAATGGTGAACTCCATGTTCCTCAAGCAGATCCGGGGTCCAAGGCCAACGCAGAACATACAGCTTTCTCTCTTGGGCCTCTGAGAAGGTTGAGAAATGCTCTCCCATCATGGCTAGGGCCATGGGAGTGCAGGACAGATTCCTGTAGTGCATCAACCATGAAAAAATGCTCCAACTTTCCAATACTAAGAGCCAAACACACTGACAGCTCTTCATTGTGACACTGGCTGAGACGTAGTCAGAGCCTACCTGTGTCATGACAGAAATCTCTTCTTTCCACCCCACTGGCATCCCCAATACAAAGTCTCATGCTCAGAAGTACTCCATCTATCCAGATATTGATATCAGACATATTTAACAATTTTTCTTGCTCCTATCTTCTCCTTGCTCCCAACATCTCTGCAAGCCATAAGACATAGCAGACTAGAGCAATCTGAAGAAATACCACACGTTTATTGCGCACGCAACCCTCAACAAATTCAGCTGCAGAGCTTCAGCAGTGAGAGCAGCTTTCAACAAAAACTGTAAATATAAAATTGCTTCTACCCTAACACAGTTCAAATGGATTTTCATGGAAACAGCAGAAAGGCACAGCTCCAACACGAAGGTCAGCTATTTCATCAAATTTCAAGTTTCCATCAAAGCAAAACAAAACATTTTTAAAACTTCAGAACAAAGGCGTAACAACACTGCCAAAATTTTTCATAAGGTCTACTTTTAAGTAAACACCTAGCATAGAGCAAATCAGTCCAAAGGTTTCAAGTTGGCTTGGTCTGAGCTGAGCAAGCCAGCTTGGTTTTATAACACACAGCATCAGAGAACTCTAGTACTAGATGGGGTTATAGCACTGACACACTGATATCAACATGAAAAACGAGCTGCCTTAACATATCGTGGACAATAAGGAACATTCGCATCACTACACCAATTGGAAGTGGTTACAGCACGTCAATCTGCCCAAATCCAAAACCTGTCACATTTTCTGTGGTCCTCGCAGCTTCTCTGGATTTCTGTTCTCTCCCTTACTGCTACAGTTTCCTTCAATCTAAACAGTGGAATAAACTCCAGTGCTCCATAAAGAAACTCGAAGTTCATCTTCATGGTACATAGCAGGAGTCACTCCCCAAAATTTCCTGCATCCTCCAGGAAGCCTAGGAAGTGAAGTTTCCCTCCTGTTCTGAACCAGGACTTTTCAATAGTAAAACCTTCCCAGGAAGGAGAGTTTCAAATGAACTCATGTTCACCAGCTCTATTTTGTTAATCTAGGAAGTCTTCAGATAGTAAAATTAAATTCTCATTTCCTTGCCCTCTAACATGCTATTAATGGTCAAAGCTTTTTTTGTCCTGAAGAACAACACAGCATGATCTATGTGGTTTCCCTTCACAAACAAGGGAAAAAAAAAAACATTGAAAAGCATATGCAATGTCTTCTCACTTGTAGAAACATGGAAATATCTCAAAGGTGATGAGACAAAGATCAGATCTTTTTGGAGTATAAAAGAAAGTCTGAATTCACCCTGTAAAAGCATTATGTTGTAACTGATTAGCCCAACAATTCATTTGTGAAGGTATGAAATCGATACTAACTGGACTTCTGTGATTTGCATAGTAATTAGATTAGCATATCGTAAAACACAACTGTGATTTACATGAACCTTTGTGCACATAAATACTGGTAAAATTCTGACCAGCTACAGAAAGTAGTTCAGGCAATAACAATCTATTAGGAAAAGTAGAAGTATGTCTGTCCCACAGTGTAAAGTGCTCATTTGGTGTTTGGCTTGGAGGAAGGATAGAAGGTGCTTGCATTGGCCTGAAAAAGATGCTGTAGAAACATTCAGATTCCTTTCATGAGGAAAGAAAAAGAAAGCAAAGGACAGCTGAACAGTGTTAAAGATATTTAAAATTATTATTTCTCTTACAATAGGATCTAGAGACATCCTTGTGCTACAAGTGAACACGTAGTAAAAAATAGCATCTGCCAGCAAGTGATCAAAGCACAGATAAGACAGATGAAGAATGACAGAAAGGAAGTCCCGTATGCACAGGCCAGATTGTGCAGATGGGAAGGGTAACTGGCCAAAGACCAGACAAAGTCTAAACTGGGAAAGAAAAGTGTCCAGATCTCTCAAATCCCAGGTAATGGCTGACCGGCAGCATGATCTCCCTTGACATATGTTAACACAAAGGAAGGAAGGAACTGTACTGAGCGATAAAAAGAGGAGTCATTTAGGATATGCTGGTTTTCAGCCCTGAAGACGACTTTCCATTCTCAGGTTTTCTGAATGAGTGAGAGAGAGAGACTCTGAAGAGACTCCATTCCCCTTCCTTGAGGCATGGTATTTGCCTGCCTTCTTGCTAAAGTATGGTAGTACATGGACTACAGGCCCTTGAGGCGGAGAGAGGTTAGGGGAAAATGTGGGACTGTAACAAAAAAGTTTAACAAGGCCACTCTGGTGGAGAACAGCTAGCAGGAGAGACCAAATTGTTGCAGGTGTAAACCTTCTTGATGGAAGGGTCAAATAAAGAAGCATGTCCTGTTTCTGAATTAATACAGTATAAAGGGGTGAGGTGCCCATGCTACAAAAACAAAAAATGCTTTGACCATCTGAGGGATCTGCAGGTCATTTGACCATTGAGATTTTAAATCAGCAACTTAACATCTCTCAAAACACAGCTATTAAACACAACTGCTCCTGGATGGAGTCTTCCCTCTCGTCTATACACAAAGTGCAAATATTTCTACTCACTGTATAGATCTGTTTCATCCAGAATTTCAGACTTGATGATCTCTTCAATCACATCTTCTAAAGTGACAATTCCCAGGACTTCATAAAAAGGATCCCCTTCTCCTTCATTGTTTACTCTTTGTACTATAGCCAGGTGAGACTTGCCTGCAAGGAGACAGATCAGCAATTTAGACATTTTAGAAATTCCGGAAAGATCAGAAATTATAGCAGAATTATAGACACACAGGTACAAATAAAAAGACAAAAAGGTTGGTGTCAGGCTTCAGGAAGAAAGAGGCAAAGTTTAACAGATGCTTAAAATCATAATCTGATTTCTGTCTGAGAAATGCATTCCTGGGTCACATAAATCTACCTAATGCACTGAAGGAGAACAGCTAAAGGGATCAGTGTTCCCCTTCTAATGTCTTTCCCAGTGAAACTGTCATCCTGGCATTGAATTCAACATATTATCTTGTTGATGGTTGTTCCACTTCTTGTCTCACGCATTGGCAGAGGAAGGCCAGGCTGGAGCTCTCCTTTGCAGTGAGCTCCCGTGGATGTTCTCCGCAAGCTTGGAAACAACACTAACAATGGCCAAACCACAGAAGCACATGGACAGGGCAGAGCTGGGGAGAAGAGGTCAGCCCAGTCCATGAGTTTCTCTTTTTCTTCTCCCTCCCTCAAAAATAATTTATTTAGACATGCTCCATTTGGGGGGGGGGGGGGGGTGTAACGACAACGACTTTTTTAGGAATTAATTAATTAATTAAAATAATCAAAGCGACAGTGTCTGACGAACAAAGAGAAAAGCTAAGACGAGATATACTAGTGGCTCTAAAGGTCCCTGAGCTGTGCATCATTCACAGTGTATTCTATGATTCCTAAAGTCCTTTCTGCCACAGGAATAATAATATCATGACCCTTCGAATCCGCTTTGATATCCTTGGTTGCCATTCTCCCTAGCCGCCATTGAAAGCTGGTCCTTTGTAAAGCTGCATTTAAAGTAACGTGTGTTCAAAGGGTTCACCACATACAAGTGGCATTTTGAAGTATAAATACAGAGATATCAATATGCTTTCTGAACTATCAGGAGGTAAGCAACATTGTCTCACATTCTTCTTTGCTAGTCTCAAAAACGGTACTTATCCCCATCCATGGAAGATAACCAAAATAGTTCAACTTTGCTTAGACCCCTTTATAGGCAATAATGTCTGCATGTTTTAACATTCAGATTATTAGACTAACAAGCATTCAAACTATTCCACCCCAGACTTACTCATGCTTAAAGAATGAAAATATCCCGAACAAATTAGACGAGGGAGGAAAACTTATCAACTACTGATATAAACATTGCATCAGGTCAAGTCAATTCACTTTGGTAAGTTTTTCACATCTGCTTTCCCAGGGACCCAACATAAGCAGTTAAAAACAAATTCTTGGTGAATGCTGTCTGTCGAAAGTTAAATTCTTTTGCTATTCCCAGCTTGTGATCATTTAAAAGGAATTTTCCAAAGCAGGGTCTAATATTAGACTCAAAATGAAGTTTCCATTCCACTTAGGCGATATTCTCACCAAAGTAACTACTGCATAATCTGATTGTCTTGGAGCTACTCGTTTAGATGCAGATGGACATACTTTAAATACCAACTCCACAGCACTGCTGAGTCTTATCTTGAGGAGACCTTATTCTACAGTGAATTAATAGAAAGATGATTTGTGATTTTAAAGGATCAACATTCATATTGTACTGAAAGTCTTTAACTGTGCCAGGTTTTATTTCTTTGCATTCCTTGCAAGACTTCCAGCTCTTTTTACTGCTCAATGAACAGCATTTAAAAAAAAAAAAAGATGACTTCATAAAAACATGAAAGATTTAAGTACTATTATCACTGCTGTCCCCCTGTAATATATTACTCCAATTATATCCTTTCAGTGTAACGATGTTCAAGAAGAACTGTGGCACAAAAAAAGTCAGACGGACAAACCAAATATTGTAATTTATTTCCCAGCGCCTGCTCAGATATTAGTATATTTGCTTTCCAGTCAAAAGGCATAACACTTTCAAGAGCCATTTCTATCACAGACCAGAGCAGCTCATTTGCCCATGCTCATTCAGATGCTAATTCCCAAGGATCACCATTCTCACACATTAGTATGTGGTAAGAGTGCTCAGATCTGTACAAGTGGGTAAAATAAAAAAAAAACAACAAAAAATGCTATCAACTCAGTGTTTCAGCTTTGATCAGAATCACCAAATTACAGCCTTCTCCTCCACTTCTGTACTGCCTATGATAAAGCTGAACTAGGTGATAAAATTTTACATTTTGAAAAGGACAGTCTTTCTAACACTGGAGTCCTGGACACATCTCCAAGCAATGGGAGAGATTTATGGAAATGGATTGGGGAAGGACCTGAGGGGCTGTAATACCGTGGGAAGTTGTGCACGACTTTCAGCCACAAAACCAGTTACATGCCCTTTCCATTGAGGTGGTCGCCACCAAGAACTTAGGATCACTAAAATATGTTATGGTCTCCCCATTTTAGCAGCCGCAGCGCTCTGATCTGACCAACAGTACCTAATGTGAGACAAGTGACCAAAATCTGTACCAGCTACTGCTCTCTTATGGAAAGTGAGCTGATAAGGAATTAGTTATGGATGGGTATCGGACATTTTGCACTTTCTACAATGAAAAAGTAGGCTAGAGACATTTTTTCTGGCTCTGCCATGATCTCCGATTTTTAGGGGTTTTATTTATCACCCAAAATATCGGGACCATTGAAACTTGTCATAGTTTCAAATGTCATTGGACTTTCTGGTGGGTAGCATCAATGTTCAGCTCTACCGTCATTATTAAAACTATATGTTGCAGAGAGTTTATATGTTGAAAATAGATAAATTATCCAAACGCAGGCTGACACTAACCCTTCTTCCCTCTTGACTGTCAAGTTTTCCTGTTCCTGACTTTCATGAACCCATCACTTTGCTGGGGTCAGATGAATTTAAGCCAATCTAATTGGGCTGCCTCTAAAAGGCTGCCTTTTGCTCCCAAAGTCATCTCCTTCCTCTGCATTGGCTCCAATGCTCATGCAGTTACTTGATGAGACAGACCAGAACCAAAATTTACATTTCTTGGGTCTTTGCAAGTTAATTTTGATCCAGATCGAACAATTTGCCAGAAGTCATCACACAGTAGAACAAGCATTGGTGCTGATGATGGAGGTGTCATGAAGATGCATTCCCGGACTGGCTGCCCTCTCAGACTGTTGCATAGATGATTGCAAAATACCCTCCACGTATGGAAGTAATCAAGGCAGAAAAGGCTAAAGGAAAAGCCAGAGCAGTGCAAAGACTTCTTTATACATCATAAAAGAGCACAACGCAGCATGTGCCCAACTTTAAAAGTGGCCTTTGAGTAAAATAATGACTCCTCTGAGTATTTTAAATAGAAATTGGCTACAGCTTTATTCAAAGACTTTATCAGGCCACTGGTATTTGTCATACCGTTTTATGCAACTGAGAAAGAGAGGTTTCAACTGTATTTTCCACTGCTAAGGACATACAATACGTATCCAACAAGGAGCTGAATAAAGTAAACCTCCAGGTAAGGAAACCTGGACTGTCGATAGTATTCCTAGGGCTTTGAGAGCAGAACACAAATTAAACAGAGAGAGCAAGCATGCATGGAAATGATATAAATAATTTCTGTACTTCACTGATTTTCTGGCCATGGTCGCTAACCACACTACATCTATGACATTAATCTTTCTTTAATCACTTGTTTTAAGTGTTGATAAAATGAGATTTAGCAAGCAGGCAGCTCTGCAGCACTGCCAGATCTGATGATAAAGGCAGAAATGACCGGAGTGATGTGTAATAAGCAGCACCAGGAGAGAGCTGTGGGCAGGGCTCTGACCCACAACTCCTCTGTGGCCATAGGCAGGCAGTGCTTGCTTTCTGCCTCAGCCTTCCCCATCTACAGTGACGGTCAGTAACATCAGCAAGAGCCTATGGAGCTTATACGTGTACATGGCTTGAGACACAAGTTGTGACAAATGCTAATATCTCGGTAACATTCACGGGCAACTAAAGGACCAAGGAGTTTTGTTAAAAGAAAATCCACTCTCATTCCATTGCTCAAAATCTTGCCACTCAGCTTGGATTTTGCTCTGTACCACAACTTCTGATTAATTTATTAAGCTAATTAAGAAACATGAAGATGCTTAGTGAAATCTGCATGAGTCAGTGAACCTAGAATGAGCTCCTAGGAGTCCATGTGATTGACTGACCATGCAGAACAGCACTGGAAGAAATGCCTGAAATACTGATTCTCTTACAGTACCTTGACCATTCCTTGAAAAAGATATGGAAAGAAAATGTTCACCCTTTGATCTTAACTGAGGCATTTATACATTTAGAGCAAGGTCGTCGAGAATCTTGCCATGCAGTTCAAACTAGAGATGAAAACATCCGACCAAGTTCGACATCTGCTCTGGTCAGTACAGAGGGTCTTGTCTACATGAAGAGTTTTGCCATACGAATAGAGCTGTACCCACCCCACTCTCACATGCCACTTCCACACAGACACACAGGTGGAAGAAATGGGCTGACAGGAACGTTATGAAGTTCAATAAATGCAAGTGCAAAGTCATGAACCTGGTACAAAATAACCCCCATGCATTGGTACTGGGGACTGACTGGCTAGGTCTGCAGAAAAGGACTCCGTGGTCCTGGTGGGCAAGCTACACGAGTCAGCAGTGTGTCATTGCAGCAATGAAAGCTAACTGCATACTGATGACATTAGTACATATGCAACTAGCAGGTCAAGGGAAGGGATTATTCCCTCTCTTTGGCACTTGAGAGACTGCACCTGGAGTACTGGTGCCCAGTTTGCAGTTCTCCAGTACAAGACAGACATTGACAAACTGAAGCAATTCCAGTGGA
The DNA here is from genome assembly GCF_035582795.1 of Mycteria americana. Lineage (NCBI taxonomy): Eukaryota > Metazoa > Chordata > Aves > Ciconiiformes > Ciconiidae > Mycteria > Mycteria americana. Next base: position 15,327,287 of record NC_134370.1, read on the forward strand.
TGGATGCTAAGATGGTCCAGGGATGGAGCCCATGATGCACAAGGAAAATCAGAGAGAGCTGCATTTGTTCAGTCTTGCAAAGAAAAGGCTAAAAGAGGAGTCTTAAAAGTCTTTACATACCTCATAGTAGGCTACAGAGAAGACAGAACTAGATTCTTCTTGGAGCTAGATACTGATGGGACAAGAGGCAATGAACACAAGTTTCAAAAATGGAAACTCTCCTTCAATAAGGAAAACTTGTTCCTCATGAGGGTGGTCAAACACTGGAACAGAGGCCCAGAGGGGCTGTGAAATCTCCATCTTTGGAGGTATTCAAAACTCAGTGACCTGAGCCAACTTCAGAAGGTAGCCTGCTCTGAAGAGGGGGTTGGACCAGATGACCTCCAGAAGTCTCTTCCTAAATTATCCTGTGGTTCTAAGAGACTTTGAAGGGAGGCCTGACTGAAATCCCAGCCCAAACTTAATTTCTAACTTTTTGTTCCTGATTTTCTGCTTAGGAACCTAGAAAAACTGCAAGATTTTCAGTACATAAGGATGATATGTAAAGACAGCAAGTAAATTTTACTGACCTGGAATGCCACAATATGGCCTCGTACGTGACCAAAAGTAAAAGCAAAATGACACTACTAGCCGGACTATGCTGCAGAAAATTATAATACTGCTGGCATAGCTTTAAAGCAAAAGAGGGATCTCAGGAAGTAAGTGGTCCAACAGCAGAGGTGTAACTCAGGGGTGAGTAGTGAGCAACAACCTATATGTGAATCGTGTAAGCTTCTATCACAAGTAAGCAACTAGAGATGCCTCTATTTCTGCAGAAGGAGGTTTATGAACTTAGTAACTGGGAAGATTCGTATGTTATTTCCCCCACGCAAGAAGCAGATCTCACTAAAGGCCCTCAGTTAGCTTTTATTAACAAAAAAAATCAGTGCTAAATCAAAGCTATGGTAGACATTTATCAAACAGAAGATTCCTGTTAAGTCATTTTGTCGTAAAACCAGAATCAGGCTAGTCCATTTTTGTTAAAACCAGTAATCTGAGTCCATTTGCTGTTGGTGAGTGCCCTGGAACATTAAGCTATAACCTGTTTAATATGCCTGCAATGACATGGAGAAAAATCCCAGGAGGTGTTTAGCTGCCCTTGAATTTGCTAACTAACCATCTGTGCTTCTGAAAAATCTCCCAGTTTATTCTTATGTGACTATTTTGGTTTTGACTGATTTCTACAAAGGTAAACAATTTGGTCTGACAGTGAGATTCACAGGTTCAACAATACATTATGCAAAACAATCAATTTTAAAATGTGTTGTATAATTTAACCATTAAAACCAACTCCCTCTAGAATAGCACTGGCTTGCAAGCAATTATACCTAGGTAACAAGTGTTTTCCTAAATTTCTTTTCTGCAGCACAGTTCAAGGACATTAAATCTCTCTTCTATTAGCAGAAATTTGCATTCATGCTGTTTGCTTTTGCACTTTGATTATTTTCAATGGGGAAATCAGGCTGCTACTTTCTCCCCCACCACCACTAACTGGTATACACTGCCTTTGGGTTCACAACGCAACACCGTTCACAGAATCAAGAGAAACCCAAAACTTCTGCACAAACATAATCTAGATTTAGACTAGGCTTTTTAGATCCTGCTCTTTTCAGCAGCAAAACACACAATTTTTTAATATATATTTGGGAAGGGAACCCAATAACTAACATTCATTTAATACAGCCACACAAAACTCATCCAGACCCTCAAGGAAACGAGTGAAAGTATCAGCGCAACCACAGGGAATATGGTGATTCTTCGCCTTTAAACCAGAGAGCTTACAGCCTCATACAAACATTAACTAGAAACCACATCAGCCTTCACAGGAAAATAAAAAAGTAGCGCTTTAAATAGATTCTTTGTGTTAAAGCCCATTTTAGTGGAAGGACACCAAAAAAAGGAAAAATTAGGGAGAGTTTCAGAATGACTTCCTGACAGTGAATTGTATTTGTAAGGAATACTTTCCCAAGGGAAATGGCAGAAGCTCAGTTACTTGCAACTTTGAAAACTCGACTGGACGAAGCTCCTAGAAAGGACTCAATAATTCTCTGCTGCCCTGTGGCAGATGGAAGAGAAGCGATGAGCTAACATTTTCCGTCTCCAGCAGCCTATCACTCGGTGTAGGCGCTCCAACTCAACTGCTGCTGCCTACTCTTCAATCCGTTCTGGTTAGACCTTCATGAGAAGCACGCCGTCAGACTTAATTTATTTTGCTGCTGCTTCTAAGAGTGAGAACGTAGCTCTAGAAAGTTGCTACCTGCTGCAGCTTTACATGCAACTGAACTGAACCTGGCAACAAACTTGGATGAGAAGCTGAGAAGTCACCATAGGTCCATGAGTAAAAGAAATTAGCTGCAAACCAGAAGTAACTTGAGAGTAAGGAAAAAGGTCATTTCAACTCAGAGCTCTGCTATGAAAGTGGAAATCTTAGGGAAGAATCAGGAGAAGTGAGAACATTTAGGGAAGACTATTACCAGGTGTAGGCAGGCAGCAAGACTGAAACTGAAGAGTGGCAAGGAAAAGTTTCAGAAACTCCTTGTACATTAGTAATTATTCCCTTGCCATGGACAGTGTGCCAATGCTTCCCAGTCATGCAGTCCTTATCTGGTAGGGAATTTCGGCTGGCTATGGCTGAGACTGACAATAACCAGGGTCCACGGGGGTATAAAATGCACACCACTAGCTGGGCTGCTCTCAGTGTTGGCCAGAACATCTGATTTCAGCCTGGTAAGTGGACAAACAGAAGCTGCTTCCCAAAACTGGAAGTTAATGCCCTAGAGAAGTGTTCACTGGATCTGAAGTAGGAGAGGAAGAGATGGAAAATGTAACGCTTGAGAGAGAAAACCCTCCCGAAAGCAAAGTGTTTTTTGACACCCCTCTCAGGCTCTAACCTGAGTACAAGGTTGTGGTATCAGGACACTGGTGGCTTGAGATTGAGAAACAGGCTGGAAGTTTAAAAAACAAATCAAGGAAGCACTTCAGGGAGTGCAGCAAACTAAAGTTGAGAGAAGGGGTGGCAACAAGAAGAGAAAATATTGAGTCTGGAGAGAGACCTATCACTATTTGGACTAACACAGAACAAAAAATTCAGATAAAATTTAAGGCAAGCAAACAGAATACTGAAGTCATTCTTGGTCATGGTTCAAGTCTTCCACACTAGATTCAAAAGATACTGAAGTGTGACTGTCGCTGATGTGATTTCCCTTGTGCCTCCACTTCCCAAGGCAAGTAATGACCTTTTGGAAAGAAGTGTAAGAAATGCATCTCCTTACTGACTTGCACCTCCACAGCATGGTCAACAAGGATTTTTTCTTAGTGTTCAAGGACCCTAAAAAGGAGCCATGCTAATTTTACTACTTCCCTGTTTGTTCAAGATTGTCCCCACTGATTTCAGCATTCCTTCAGGGATGAAGAGCAGGCACCAGCCAGCAAAAATGCAGCCAGCAGAGGGAGCACAAAACCTTGGGTTTGCTAAACTAAAAGCTCCAGGTCCTCCCCAGACCTCAGTCCAGCAGCGAGCAGATGGAGAGGAGAGGTCCCGGATTCTGGCATCGGTGGGGTCTGGGTGCTGGCCTGCTGCTGAATCCGGGCAGATCTCCTTTGAGAGAGGTATACTTCAGCCTGAGACTCCACAGCAGCGACCAACGTCTGCCATGGCCTGTTCAGTGTCTCCTTCTGTAGCTTTGCATTGCTGCTATGACTTGCGCCCACCCCACCTTCCTTCCTGTCCCCTACCCTAGGGGGGACAATTTCTTGAGTCCTTTGTAAGGGTGCAGGAGAGAAACTGTCACCTGGTTAGTCTCCCCCATCGCTCCACCTGTCCAACAGGCTGCTGCCGCTAACCAAGAGTTAATCCACTAAATAAAAACAAGAACATCAAGAGATGTTTATGAGCAACAAAAACAGAAGTCGACCCAAAACAACAATGAACTCAAATGACTTTGATGTTCAGGTAACCAAAACACGACACAACAGAAACAACAGCCTTGTTCTGTATCATCGCAGCCAAAAATCCTACTGATCTTATCCTCCCTCTAATCCTGCCTCCCTCAATTCCTAGAACAAACTGAGTTTAATTTGGGGAGCTTCTAGATTTTGGCATCTGCACCATGAGATTTTAAATCCGACAAAGGTAAAGTCCTAGAAGGCAACACAGAAACATGTTTGGACATTAGGAGGAGGTTAGCTGAGGCCAGCGTGCTTACATAAGGACCTAAACTGTGCTGAGAGCAAAGCGTATGAGCTGAAAAGGAAGAGCAGCATCTTGGGACTGTGGGTTGTAAAAGGAACCGGGGGCTGGATATAGCCTCTTTTTTTTTTTTATTACCATCATCAGCTCCTATAGTTTACTTTTAGCTCACTATTTAGGACATACATTTAAAAGGGTTCTTCTGTTACCAGCATCTTAGATCATTAATATTCTATTTTAATGACCTGTTTTACTTCAGGCCATTTATATCACATGCAGTTTGCAACTCCAGCAGCTCAAAACCCTGGCTGGTCGATGGCACCATCAGATTTTTCAAGCTCAGCGCAAGGCTTTTGAATTTATACTGAGGCAGGAGCCAGGGGAAGCTTAACAAAAAGCTACCCTGTTAACTTTCTAAACTGGTGACAACATCCTTCACCCAGCATGATTTATACAACCCCAGAACCACTTACGTGCGTGCGCTTTCACAGCAAGCGAAGCCGCGGGATAAACAGGCCTGTAAACACAACCAGCGCCAGTGACCTTGACTTCGCACGAGCGCAGGATCGGGGCCATGTGAGCACTTGCGCTCTGACACTCCACATTTGTTTCTCCAAAACGTAACACGGGGCGCACCAGTTCACAGACTGCGCTGGGGTAACTGCCATTACAGACCAACCTGCAATCTCTTCAGCAGAAAATGAAGGATACCGCAGCAATTTGAAGGCACAAGAAACACAACCTTCTTCTCCCACTGGCTTTTTGTTTGGGTCAGGTCCCACGAGGTGTAACGATGCAAGAACGGCTGCTGCAGAACTGTGTTTCACACTGTCAGCAAATTCAACGGGAAGGGGGGAACATCCTCTGGCTGGAAAGTGACTCTTTCAAAGACTAAAGGTATGGCACATCTAAATGCACCGAAGTGTCAAGACAGACCCAAAGCCACAGATCAGAGAACCTCAACTGGAGCGACCACTTCAACCTTCTGAAGCCACCAGCAGCATCTTCACTTTTGCTTTTGGTGAATTTTAGCTAACAGCAGAGCTGAATCCTGGACCCGTGCCTCTTCATCGAAAACATGTAGAGATCAATGGGGGGGGGGGGGGGGGGGGGGATATCATTTAAACCACCCAAAGACATGCTGAAACTGTCTGACACAACAGCAAACAGACAGAAGAGCACCTGTCATTTCAGAACTGGGCACTGCAGATACCTAACTGCTTGCAAACTGCATTTTTTTTTAATACTAATACAATAATGTATAGAGGGGAAAACCCCCATGATTTTGCATTTTGCTAAGGGTTTAAGTAGATTTTATCTTGATGTCGTGTTACTTTAAAAGCCTATCATGCAAAGAGGCCAAAAGAACTAGTTGAAATGCTGACTCAGCATCTCCAGGAAAAGGAAAGATTACAGTAAACTTGTTTGAAAGAGTGACAATACTGATGGTATATTTGAATGCATTCTTAATATTATTGAAGAACAAATGTAGAATGACTGGCTTTGTTCCTAGGAGTTTTCAATTACTGATATATGTAAGATTTTCAAGTGAACTAGTAATACAACATCATCTTTCCATCCACACAAGGCAAGATTAATTTTCTCAAAAATGGTATTACTGGGTCAGATTTTAGAAATGGAAACTTCAAAGATCAATCTCTGTGGCAATTACACTATGAATATTTTTAATTACTGACTTTATAAAGCAACTTTTTAAAGTTTCTGTTTGTGAACAACCATCTAATTGGTGTTTCTTTGGGCCACCCTGCACAGCCCTCTGGTAGGCTGAGTTTGCCCAGAGCTCTTGAAGGAAGAAGGAAACCTCTCAGATGGAACACCAAAGCCTTGCTCCTTCAGCAACAGCCACTGGAGAGAACTGGAGACAAGGTGAAGAGGTAGCCTTGCCCCTTGAGCAACAAGACACTGGAGAGAAAATGAAGAGGAGAAAAGGAATCTAAAGCAGGAGGTTGTGAATTTGTGAACTTGCCACCACTGGTTTTGCTGTGATGAAGAGTTCTTTTACTCCAGAAGACTAAGGTTCAACAGGATCTACCCAGATTGTGAAGAAAATCAGTTTGGAACTGAGACCACAGTCCATAATGAGTAACCAACAACAGCTGCCTTTCATAGGTCTACTTTACTATTTTTTAAGCAACTCCTTGATTTATTCCAGGTGAACCTGTCCCCAAATTTTACTAAAATACTTTGCTACAGTATTTATCACAATTTTCCTCACCCAATGACAGAGACATTAAGCATGGCATTTGAAGAAGCAAGACAACAATAAAAAGAATTAGTGGAACGGCTGCTCACTGTTTTATTTTAAAATTCAGGCCAAAATTATTTCAAAGATGGCACATAAATCAGGGTAGCTCAACAGCTTTCCAACTGCTGGATGTGGGTGACAGGGAATGACATGTGACTCACACCTACATTACAATATTATTCAAATTCTTCTTGTCAAATATTTACAATAAAGTGAAGAGATGTGATATTTTAGTGACGTAACAGGAATTCTGCCAGGATGGTATTTCTTTCATGATATGCCTGTTTAGCTCAAGGAAGGTGTAGTGGAGCCAACCCCATTTTCTTTGGTATTCTGCAGAAGCCTCTATCATTATTTTAGCCCCATCCAAAATGAATCTTAACGTATTTGCTCCGTATGGCTACGATCCACTGACCTGATGTACCCAACTCCTTCTGCAACACTCTGATGAGAGTTACGGTAAAGCACAACTCTACTAGCTAGGGAAACAACCTCAATTACCATGGTTGAACCCACTGGCACAGGTCAAATTAGCTTCCCTTGTGAGGGCAGAAGGTGAATTAGAACTCAAGCAACCCATACAGCTTTGCCCACAAATCTGCGTTCACATTAAGAGCGTTCGGACAGTGCACAATACCAGCACCCCTGCATCCCTAAAACCCTCTGACCATGGAAATGGCCTCAGAGCAATGGTGTCCTATTGTTGTGACTTCTGCCTTGCATTTGTTTATTTTTAGCTATGATTAGGCTGAATTCTTCTACATCCCCATAAACACTAAAGTAAACCAGCTCTAACTTCTGCTAGAAAAGACATGGGCAACTAGGTCAACGCAACATACATACACACATTTCACTGTTATTTTCCGTGACCACTTGTAAATCCAAATATTCTGGGTATGCCCATACAAAAACATTAACGTGAACCCAACCAGAAAACCAGTCTACTAGGCTCTGAGGACTTGCCCTTAAATCTATAGTATAAACAACAGTATTTATCTAGCATATTAACGATAGCAGAACGGATGTGTGTCACTATGTGGTTCACAGGAGAATATCCAAGGACTGGGGCATGAGAGAGTTTGGAAAAGCTAAAGATTCACAGAGAGAGAGAGAGAGATATATGTATATGTATATATGGGGGGGAGGAGGGGTGTGTTTGGTGTTTTGGTGTTTGGTTTTTTTTTAAACAGATGGGTCTAACATTTTGTACCTTTCCCCGCTGTAATACCCTTACCTTCCCCTGTTGATCTCCTACTGCAATAGCAACACATCTGCACCTTTCCCCAGACCCTTTCTTGGGGGTCCGCAATGCTCTTGGGCTTCTTCCTGCATCTTCTGCCTCCAAAGGTCCCTCCACAAATGCAGCTACTGGCCAGGTGATGCTGCCTTCACAGAACAGGTCAGGGCTGAGCTCTCATCTCTACCTTAGAGGGAGCAACAGGAAAAGTTTCCTCTCTTACGCACACGCTGCGTTTTCATGAAACTTATAGAAACATGGTATTTCTGACTTTTCTAACTCAATGACTTTCAAAGCTATGGAGGACTAGGACAAGTAAGGAAAAAATAAACAACAAACTGACAAAAATCAAAACAAAAAAAAAAAACCCCAACCAACCAACAAAACCAACCAGACAAAAAAAAAAAAAAAAAGACAACAAATCCCCCCCCCAGCAGTTAATAGTGCAGACCCTATGCCAGCCCTCCAAATGACAGGAGACAAACTTCAAAATATTGCTGTAATTTCCACTTGCAGGAAAGAGGTTGTCATTTCTTCATGACAAAGTAAAGAAAAAAACCCAAATCTGCTAGAAAGCCATGAATAAAAGTGATTCTATAAAACCCTACTTTATACTGTGCACAATTTATTTACTTGAAATACCATGTATTTCCAGAGCAGAGCTCAAATACACACTTAGTCTAAATAAGATGGACTATGTATGATCTACTGCTCTGCATCTTTATGCACACCAGGTTAATACACCCGAAGGTCCCCATCCTTCCAGGCCTTGCAAAAGCCGGGAGCCCAGCTACGCGCGCTGCATCGCTGTCCTTACAAGGGTTAGACAAACAGACCAGCAAACCCTGGCGAAAAGGAAATGCATTTTGAGTTCACAGTGGGGCTATCACTTGGCTATTTCTGTAGCGCCTGCATCTAAAAAAAGATCCAGTTCACACAAGTAGCTATTTTACCTTACTGTCCCACAAGATCTAAATGCATTTTTTCCGATTACACTTTCCCACCATAAAATACACGACAAAATGTGACAAATATTTTTAAATATTCCTATGAAAGCATTTTGCATATATATAGAAACACAAGTATATATGGAAACATACAAAACTCTGTGTTTATATATAGATGTCTCCTCACTGTATAACTAATATTAGTTCATGGAACTGAAGTCACACACGACAAAAAAAAATGAATTAAAGTTCCAGTAAGCTTTGCCATAAAGTAGACAAAGCAGAAGAAAACCTCTTGGATTTATGATAATGTCTGTATGAAATGCTGAATGGTAAATTCCCTTGAGAACTTCTCTGACACAAGAAATACACAAGAAAACAAACAAACTAGGAGATGAGTCCAAGACGCTCACTGAAGAGACATCTAGTCGACATCTTTTTTTTTTCTCCTCCACTCCAGCAAAATCTGTCATGAACCACAAGAGAGGCACAAAGAGGTCTTCTTGGGGCCTAAAGCCCATCTCCTGGGGAACAAAAGACCATCAGCTTCACTAAGGTCCTGGGCATTTAAAGCTCTTTTAGGGGAAACATTTCAAATAACTACAACAACTGCTACAGTTGTGAGAGTGCTCCACACTGTAATGCGCCTTCTGTATAAAAGAAATATACTTTGATAGCTACATGAAGGTGATAAAAGTTCTTCATAAGACTTACTTGCATGAGTCTGAGGGGTTTGAATTTTATGCTCTAATTACTCCTCCATGGTTTGGTGTCCCAAACACCACATTTCTTGCATTTAACCAAAAGAGAAATGTAAAATTGACTAATCTGTTTCAGTGTTTAAGCTGAGGGAAACAAAACAAGCAGAAAATGAGAGACTTCTTTTTAACAGATAAAATTTAAATACTTTTTCCATGCCCAAGGGAATTAGTAAAATGGATGAAGAATACCCCCCCCCCCTTTTTTTAAGTGAGCAACTCTCAATCCCATCGCATCTGTTCAAGCACTATTCTAAACCATGAGTCTCCATTCACAGCACTTATACTATAGTACTTAAAACTGTCACAGGAGCCTGTTTTAACATGCAGCCAAATACCCCTGCTTGAATGCCTTCCTTGACAAGTACAGAATCCTGGTTTTCATGAAAAGGAGAATTTTCAGCAATAAAGGCCAGGTACTTTTGTAGCAGTTTCACAACAATTACCATCAATAAAAAGAACCCTTGGATGACCCAGACAATAAATAGCTCAAGTTTTTTTCCAAAATACAATAAAGCTACTGATATAACAGCATACCCAGCTCTGAGTCTCAGGATTACAACTTTGCATAACATGGTGGAGTCAACCAGACAAAGCAACCAAGAGAGGGGTCTGAGTGGGGAAAGGTTGGAGTAGGCACTGTCCGTAGAGCTTAGTGGAAAGCCTCACGCAATAGCTGTGTATAGCAGGAGTGGCAGATGGCTTTCCAGAAACGAAGATGAATTACTCTCAGGAACAGAATTTGCCTCCTCTCAATCTTTAAAGGCTGGTGGCATCTCACTTGCTTACTTCCATGGCAACTGGATTCCCTTCTTATCAAAAACCTGTTGATGTTAAGCTCTGTCTTCTCTCCTGCCCTGTAACTCCTGTTGCATCAAATACCCAGAAAAGCAAATGGGACTGAGGATGAATAAATTCAATTGCACAACTGAAGCAGTAAAATTTCAAAGTTTTCTTACAAAAACTTTACAGATCTCTGTCCCACTTCACAATATCATCACCTTCTTGCTGGCTGAAAATTAGCAACCATATAACAGGTTCAGCCACACAGTACAAGGGAAGGATACCACCCTCTGATCTAGAACAAGACTAGATCAGTGTGGTGACCACAGTGTGACCACAGAACAAGACTAGTTCTAGGTCCTGGGACCAAGAACTCTAAATCTACCCAGCTTCAGAGGAACACCAAGTTCTTTTACGACCACAAGTGATCAGGAACTCAGATCTATTATTCATTGAGATGATGACATGTCTGGCAGAACAAAAGCTCTTGGCAGGACAGCAAAATATTTATGCAGTGTAACAACTCAAAGGAAATGATTTGCCAAATTGACTGCAACAATAATCTTCAACCTTTTTCAATTTGTGGACTGCTAAAAATGCTCAGTGGGAATGCAGAACTCTGTACAGCTGAGCTCTGTACTGACAAGAGGCATATTGTTTTTAAGATACCTTTTATTGAAGAAATAGTCCTTGGACACAAGCTTAAAAAAAAAAAAAAAATCATCACCAGAGCACATTTTTTCCTGGAAGTTTTTCATCCAAATATTAAGCAATCTTCCTTACTGTATACAATAACCAAGACTTAAAAGCCCAAAATCAAATTGTTACAGGTCCCTGCAAAATAAAGATATTCTTCCTAGTGACATTAGCAAGAGCTTACATGACAAATATGGAGACCAAACACCACAAAGTGGTCAAATGACAGAACTCAAAAGCTGAGAAGCCCCCAGGCCAAGGAGAGCACGGAGTGGTGTATCACCAAACAGAGTGCTCCGGGCTCCTCCGGGCAGAAAGCGAGAGCAGATGCAACCCTGGGAGGGACCCTGAGCACTGGATCCCACACGGGTGTATTTCTAAGGTTGGCGACAGTGGTTTTTTTAAAGGCAGCATTTAGAGACTTATCAACAGAAACAAAATATAGGGAAGGGGGAAGAGAAGGAAAGGGAGGAACTCTGGGAATTGCAAATGAGATTCATGTTATTTCCACTGTGGTAGCACTTGAATCAGTGCTCAAACCACCATCTCTACCCCAGCTCATTAGACTACCTAGTAATTTGCCTGCTCCTGCACGGTAACCCACAGTGGGAGCCATGGCGATGTGGGGATGAGAGAGGCCAGTGTACCCCAGCCTCACTGGGGGCAAGGGAGGAGGAGGTAGAAGGACCGGGGAGATGATGGCAGGGACAGTATGACTGTCGCAAGCACTGATGTGTTTCATCAGATGTACCGTTTCAGTAGATATAAATAGCGGCAAGTTGGCCCAGTGGTCTGGCCATTGCAAAATGGCTGTTTCCAGCAGGTATCACAACAGAGGTGATCTGAGGGGAACGCTTTGCAGATAATGCTAGGAAACGTTTTACGGGCAAAAGGAGCAGTGCTAAAGAGCTTGTGGCAGAAAGTGCAGCTGAGGTCGACACTGCTCTAGACGTGCAGGGGCGAGACATTTAAAAGGATACAAGCACAAATAGGAAGCTCTTGCCCACCCTGCATCTCACCTGTAATGGCAAGACCTCAGTTCCCACCCTCAGTCGCATGCCTTAAATTCCTCACTGCATTTGAGGCAGCATCACACTCTACCCTCACGCTTCCCACTTTAGCGCCTTGCTATGAAACACCCTTTCAAAAATCAAAACTGAAAACAGTTCCTTCTCCCCTTGCAATGGGTCTGAGCCAACCTCAGATGAGAGCAGAGAGCACAAAGTCCAAACCTTTAATCAAGAACAACCATTGATCTGCAAGCAAATATTACAGCAATTTCTTTGTCAAAGATGGGGGAAGATGTGTTTTCCAAACACCAAGGCTAGTGAAACTTGATTAGTGGAGGAGGTCTGAGAGAAGATGGTGGTGCTCCTGGAAATTGGTTAAAAAATGGCATGGGAAAACATAGACAACAAGAAAGTAGCTTGAGAAAGATATTTCACTGATCTGACAGGAGAAAAAGACATCTTAGGGCAGCCTACTGTTCTCAAAAGAGATAGGGAATACCTTCAAATGTTGAAGGGATTATGAAACAGTGACTGGAATGAAAGTGTGCCAACCCAAGGTAGAAAGAATAGCATGAATACAAGTGAAATGATCAGAAGTGCTAATTTCAGTGTGCAAGTTCCACCAGAGGATGAACATAGAAAGTACTAAGAAGGAAGGCAAGAGCACACTAAGACAAGAAGGTATAACTACTGCAGCAGTTATGTGCTGAAGCAAACAAGATGCTCCAGAAACAAGAAGGGGGTTTCTGCACAGAAATCCCCCTGGTCATACGAGCAAGTTGACCAGGGGGTTACACCAAGCTGTTCGTGAGAAAGTCTCCTGAACCCTGTGAACAATGAAAGCAGCCCTTTTTCCATCCATCTCTCCCAGAGTATTTAAAGATTTGAATTTTCCCATATCATTTTTGGTTCGTGTCTCTCTTCCTATAAATAGAGAAGCAGCAGTGCATCCATCTCTTCTTCATCTTTTTTGGTGGTCTAGCATTGCACACATGCTGGAATGTTTTTCTAGTAAACGATAAGCGATGGGAACAAGTCAAAGACAAAGGACAAGAGACCTTGAGCTCAGACAAGTAGGAGAGATGGGAGCCGTCTCCTCTTTCCCAAGAGGCAGGTATCTTTTCTCTGGACCAAAGGGTTTTGTTTTGGAAACAAACGTATCTATTTCTGTCACTTCCTTTAGACATGTAGTCTTCATGGGGCTGATAGTAAGACTGACTACAGTGTCTGAGAATGACAATTTGGCCCCCAAAAGAAAGCATTTCTAACCTAAATATGAAACCCAAAGGAAACACGCCCCTGCTGCTAAGCACACGTCTCAGTGGACTAACGCTGTGATCTGTGCTCTGCTCCCAGAGCCTTTACTTTAATCCAAAGTCCAATAATCGAGTTAGCGCTTTGCGAGGAGAGCTAAAGCCCCTGGGGTTTCTGCCGAGCGGCCGGCCGGTGGAGAGGCTGGGCTGGACATCAGCAGGTGGTCCGGCTGCCATGGGAAAACAAGCATGGTGTGGGCAGCCGGACAGCTGAGCAAGGAGCTGCAGGAACGCCTGTAGCTCTACCCTGACCTATAGGAGGTCAACCACACCACTGGATGTTCCCAAGAAAAACAAAAACATGAACAGAAGAGGAAGGGTGAGCCATGGTGAAGGGAGAAAACACCAAGACCAGGCAGTTTGGGCTTGGAAGTTGCTTCATAAGTCAACAAAGCCCACTTCTGTACTGAGATGCTTCAGCACAACACGAAGGCAGCGCAGGTATCTCAAGCTGCAGCCCTGATGTACCACTGCAGCGATGAACAGGATGAGCCAGCCATGCTAACACAGCAATGTCTCTGATAGATGGGGAAGGAGCTGAGGAGAGCAGTGGCAGGGGGGGGAAGCTAATGAATTCCAGAAGATCACGGTCTTCCATCCCTGCTTAAAAATAGGAACTGCGGTCAGGGGTTTGAGACAGAGAGAGTCAAACCTCAGCATTTGGATCCAGATTTTGAAACCACAAGAGGTCAGAGTTAATTGACGGTTGGTCATTCAGAGGTCCTGGGACAACTTAAGAATCAACAACGTGCTGTAAAGTCTTGTTGAAGTTAGGCTCCTGTCTCCCATCTGAAAGACACAAAGATATCCCTGAAAACAGCAGCCCTGACCAGCATCCTTCCCAGGCTTACCTGCTCAAGACTTGGGGGAAATGAGCAAGTTACCAGCTCGCAGCAGGGTCAGGCAGAGCCTGGTCGCAAGAGCTGCAAGAGGGAACAGCTTCCAAAGTAGGCAGCAGTGGGCAGGTTCTTGTGGAGCTGGCAGGGCTACTGACTCTGGGATAGCCTAATCTCCTAACAGGTAAATCCCCTCCACAAAACATTCCTTCCTGCCTGAAAAGACTTATTTGGCAACCAAAGCCCCCTGCTTTAGAGTAAGAGCTGGGGAGGAATGTGACCTGTGGCTCCTGATGGGAGAAGGCCCCAGCACATGGAGTACCAGGCTGAAAGCCGCCCGAGCCTCAGCACGTGGGGCTCTCCAGTGAACTGTCCTGACTCCACGACTGTCCTGACGTACGAGATTGTTGCTTGGCAGGCCAGACACCGGGCACTGAGATTTGGTGCTTGCTGTCCTCTTTAGATACATGGACTAGATGACCTTTGAAGGTCTCTTCCAACCCAAACTATTCTATGATAAGGGACTATCTCTCCAGACAGCTGGATCTGCAGGAAGGAGGAATTCTGGTGGTTTTGGCAAATGTCATCCCAAGCATAAGGGTTTGGCCTCCTAACTCTGATGAGGACAATGCAGAAGGGAACTCAGTGGCCTAAAATGAAAGGCAAATGAGCGACTTCTGCTTTGGACCCTGCTTCAACATGCTCCTAGACATTGCTCTTACATGGAGTGAAAGTCCACATTAGGGTCTGCAGGCAAAGAGAGAGAGGGCATTACAACTGTGTTATTGCGAGCTGGCCAGCCCTGGGATTCTCCTAGCTTATCAATCCCTCTTTTCAGTTTTTGTTCTATGAAATGCAAGTCCTGTCTAACATCACCAGGTTAGCAAACCAAACAACTCAAATTTCACTACTGAGATTACTGAGGCAGAGGAACAGATCCTCCCTCTTATCCACATTAGAGTAGCTGAAGTTTGGCACATACACTAAAACCAGGCAAAACAGAAAATGCTAGAAAATCCCACCTGGGCAAGTAATTTTTATCAGACAGTTTACCCCAAATGATGCAGAAAGATGCCTTTTGTTTTTTTAAGTTTTCCAACATTTCTCTTCGCAGCTTTCTAACTGGAAGGTTTTGAATGCGGGGATATGATACACTGCACTCTAGCCACGCTGCTGTCCTTGAACGGAGAAGTCTTACTCCATGCCGAGATATAGATTCACAGTGGTAAAGAGATTGCAGTCTGGTGTGGCATGTGCCCTGCATCATTCATTCATCATCCCAACTTGTACCAGCATGGGCATCAATTCAAAGGCAGGAGCACACAGATCTGTCTCGCAAGATGTGTTAGACAGTCATGGTGGTTTTGTTTACCTGGAGTGATGGAACAGCCCCTTACCAATGCAAATGTGTGGTAAGAGTAGTCGCTGGACCTGCTGCGGCTTCTCAAGTGCGCAGAGATAAGCTTTGTTATCAGACCTAAGTCAGTTTAAGATTCAACTGTTTCCCTAAAAGAATCTTCACTCACTCAATTCCACATCTCGTCTGTTAGTTCACAGAATCACAGAATCATATAGGTTGGAAAAGACCTTTAAGATCATCGAGTCCAACCATAAACCTAACACTACCAAGACCACCACTATACCATGTCCATAAGCACCTCATCCAAACGTCTTAAATACTTCCAGGGATGGCGACTCAACCGCTTCCCTGGGCAGCCTGTTCCAACGCTTGATAACCCTTTCAGTGAAGTAAAATTTCCTAATATCCAGTCTAAAGCTCCCCTGGCGCAACTTGAGGCCATTTCCTCTCGTCCTATCAAACATGTTGATGGCAACACGTTTCTCCCCACCCCCCCAAATGACATTTCTCAAGTGTTGAAAAACCAAAACAAAAGAAACTTTAGATTCTCCATCATCTGGGAAAAAAGATCACTGTTTTGACCCACCACTAAAATAGGTATGGAAAAGTACTGGGGGGAGGAGCAGGGGGAGAAGAACAAAAAAGGAATTTGATAGTTAAATCAGAAAAATATAAGGAGGACCCAAGGGTAGAAGTACACATACAAATACTTACAACCAGCCATATTTCAAATCGATGACTTCTCTTTACACATACCAGAATTGGATGCTGGTTTTATATTACTGTTCCTCCAAAGAAGGACATGTGGTAAGCTTGCAGTTAACCATTACTAAAATAATACAGAAAATTATTGGTATCTGGGAGCACCAGACATGTACCACAGGTGGTTACCATTTGCTCTGTTGTACGCAGTAAGATGCAAGTCCTTGTCCTCTAACAAGCTGAAGGAACAACTAGGGCATGTTTAGGACTTTCTAGCTTATGCGTACCTGCAGCTGCCAGAACCAGTGAATTAGAGAAAGACCTTCAGAGGGAAAACCCAAGCTATTGAGACAGAACCCCTTGGAGATCCAATTCAATCCACTACCATTGGTTTTGGCTTGGTTTTTCTGCTAAATTTTCAGGGAGAAGCAATCTCCATTTGGGGCTCTAAGAACATTCAAGAGCTGATGAGAAATCTACCATGGCTCACTTGTCTCTAACAGGATTGTACATACAGCTCCTGATTTTTTCCTCCCTGTTTTGGGGAATTTGAGCTGCATGTGAATTTCCTCTCCTTATAATCCCTCACTGGAAATGATCAGTACTGCTTCTCACAAGCCTATCGCATGGGAAAAAAAACAAAACCCAGCAACAAGAGTACTCACTGAAGAGGGTGCAAGGAGACAAAAGGAAAAGGGGGCTCTACTTGAGGGCTTGCAGGTCACTTCTTCACTTTTACTGTTGCCAATAGCCAGGCTAAAAACTGTACAGCTGCTCATGGTAAAGAACACACCTAAAGTGATAAAAACAGTCACACTGGATTAAGGGGAAAGGAGAAGAGACAGAAATTAAATAAAGGAGAGAAAGATCAAATGAACAAAACCAGGAGCTCTTTCAGCTAGCTCCACTTCTCCAAAAATAATGCATCCCCCAGGTAAACTGAGATAGCAAAAGAAAGCCTCTAGTCTGCGTGAGGGTGACAGCACCGTAGATCAACCAACACAAATGCTCACACATTCCCTTTAGGAGAAATAGAAAGTAACAGAGATTTTAAGCAAGAGTACATGTGCGTGTAAGTTTGCTTTCCAAATCCAATTTTCCTTCCGATCCCCTCATAGCTTCTCATCAGCAGTTTTCTATTTCTACTGTGAAGGGCTCTAGCGCAATTATACTCAGTTACTGAAAGCCTCTTTACTCTAATCCTCTTCTTAGCCTCTGAAAGTAACAGCATCAACTGATACCTGTAAGCTTAGCCTCCTCCACGGGAAATACTCTAGAGTTCACAGCAGAGAAAAACACCCTCAGGACATACCCATCTATGCCAGTTCCCCTGTTCACCTTACCAGTGCTAAATACCCGATCTTCTAACTGAGCCAAACCAAATTTTCAAGGCCAAAACTGATAATTTTGGTATTTTAAAGAAGCAAGCTCCAAACAGAAAACGGATGGGAAATCTCAACTTGTCATGAGGACACATACTGCTTTGTCTTTTTTTTTTTTTTTAATATATTTTAAATTGTTTAAAAAATGAAGTTATTTGCCATGAGGCTGGTGGGAAGGGGGTGCTGAAGAGGGGGCACTGTGCTGTTTGTTACATTTGGCAGGGCTGTTGAAACCAGGCCCTAACATGCATAATTATGGGGTAGACTGAACACTTCCCTGGTGAGTTTTCATCAACCATGAAGCTAAGGGCAAACTTAAAGGGAAGTATAAACAATTCTGATTCAAGCAATGGAATAGAGACAAGCAAAAGTTATAAGCATCTTGGAAGTCCTTTTGAGAGGTATTAGACCTGTTGAATGACTGCAGTTTTCCCTTTAATTCAGAGAGAGCTGCAGGTTTTTAAGCCCAGCTGTTTAACCCCTGCAATGCACAGCGACCTTTTTATTTTCCATTGCTCTTGCAGTTTTCCAGCAGTTTGAGCTCATTTGGGCTAATTACCTCAACATGGAGCCGCAAATGGAAAATGTTGCCGGTAAGTTGTTCCATTCACAACCATTTAGTTTTGCACTGCTTGCGTCAAGGTGCACTACCTGTTTTCCCCGTCTCCTTAGGCGGCGAGGCTTCAGACCTGGGGGACATTCTGCTCCGAGTGGTCACGCAGGCTCTGAGAAGTCAGTGACCTTCCAGCCAGAGGACTCCACCCCGCGCACGGTGTCCGCATGTGTACCTTCCCTTTGCAGCCCGTCCTGTGCCGAAATCAGGTGAGGGACGCTGTGCCCCGAGGCACAGGGACCACACTCCATGACCCACCAGGGTATCTGCACTCCTTGAATCTCACTATGAAGGAACGGCAGTCACTTCAGAGCCGAGATGTCACTGAGTTTCCATCATAAACCTAAGCTGACCCTTTCCTGACCCCATCTTCCAGAAAGCACCAATTTATACAACATCCCATCAACTGAGAAATTGGTAGGTCTGACTTGGTAAAGGAGAAGAAAAAGCCCTTTCCCATGCAGATCCCAAGCTAACTTGAAAGCCAGCTTTCAAAAAACAGAGTCTGTATGCTCAAATATCTAATTGTGGATTTGGACCCAACTTTGTGAGCTATGTCATTAAAACACAGAATCACTGATGTTTTAAACTAGTATTTCTAAGCCCTTCTTAAACTAAGATGGAAAACAAAATACCATGGCAAGGCTTGCCTACCACCGACTGCTCAATACCAAGATTTCACTAAGGCGCAGTTTTGAGTTAACAGTATTACAGGTACCCTTGCCAGAGCAGTAACTTTTGGGTAATCTCAAGTGTCAAAAGAATAGCTCGAAAATTCTTTTTATTTTATTTTCCTGGAAGCTGACAGTCTTCATCCTTCCCCTGAAGAAACTGAACCAAAGCATAAGCAGACTTCTGTCAACAGAAAGAGCCCTCCATTCCCACCCAAAGAGCTCCCACCTAATGTTTAGTCACCTTTACTTAGGGAGTAGAGGATTTCCCCCAACTGCTTCTGCTTCTCCTTCCACAGGAGTTTTCTGACGTCCACATGAACTCAGTCCTTCAGAACACGACTCTGCACAAGGGTTGACACTGCTACACAAGATGCAAAACTCCTCCCTTGGAAGCATCCGCTATCAGAGACCTTAGGAGAGCTGAAAGGGAAAGCAGGGGGTCCAGAGCTATCGGCTTCAGCTGGTCCTGCAGAGGTCTGGAAAAACAAATGCTCAATTACCTCACAGGGTCCAGGGGAAAGTCCTTAAGAGCTCTGAAAAGAACTTGTCTGAAGCCACCTCAAATTCTCCAGGAATGTCAGGCACAAGAACTTCTTATTTA
Source organism: Mycteria americana (assembly GCF_035582795.1). Lineage (NCBI taxonomy): Eukaryota > Metazoa > Chordata > Aves > Ciconiiformes > Ciconiidae > Mycteria > Mycteria americana. Next base: position 15,346,693 of record NC_134370.1, read on the forward strand.
ATGAAGACAAAATGTGCCAGCTCAGTGCAGGTCCGGGGGACAGAGGGCTGGAGTCAAGCAAGGGGGAAGGATTGCCATCTTCAACACATCAAACATTAGAGAGCCAGGAAACCTGGGGTCCAGACAGCACCTGTCCAGGTACTTGACTCCACCCTCAGCATGAGAAAGGCCATTTCACTACTCAGAGCAATTGCATTTAATCAGCAGCCACACAACTTGGAATGCCTTGGTTCTAACTGTAGACCCCAGAGGCTACTCTGCAGCCTTCTTTACAGTCATGCACTGTACACAAATTAAGATGACAAACTCCCTGTAAGACAAAGACTACAAACAAAACAGTCATTTTCCAGGCCTTGTTAAAGAATCCTGCCTCTCAAAGTGATGAGGGCATTTAATGCACTGCTTAGCACACTGGGACCAAGAGAACTCTTTAAATGGCATTAGACTTAAAGCTAGCGTGTCTCTGTATCAACGCTTCACGTGCCCCGATCACAAGTTTGGAGGGCTTGCCTGTTTCTAGCAAGAAGCTCTATACTTCTTGCTAGAAACAAATCTATGAGATACGGGTCATATTTGACAGAACATGGTTCTGTCATGGTTTTCAGGACATGGTCTTCAGAACCTCATATGCAAAGACAATAAATTGGAAAAGAAAGCTGGCATCTGGGCAAATGAAAAAAATCAGGCATATTGTCTGGGAAGTACCGTCTTAACCTTCCTACATACCTATATATCTGAGGGGAAAGGGGAAAAGAAGTTCTTTAGATGGTTGATATTCTTGAAAGAGAAACTCCGTATGTCACTCGTGGTTGCAAAGCAATTTTTATTTCCTGTGTTGCTGACGATCTCAGCTTACATTCCTCTTTATTTAGCATCTTCTATATTTGTCGCAGCAGCACCAGGTGGAAACTTTCTTCCCTGGATTATTATACCCATCAAATAGTTACAAACAGCCCTCAGATGCTCACTCAGCATGGACCTGCAAGGTGAATCAAAGAAACATGTGGGCTGTGTTCAGGCTCAGCTATAGGAGCAATGCCACAGTCAGTACCACCAGTGCTGCACGGTCACTTGGGGGACCTAGCACACATACAGGGTTTCCCAGGGGACTTACATGCTTTTGCTAAGTTCACATCAGAACCCAAGCAGAGAAGTTAAATCTTTGCTACACAAGCATTTCACTTAAATTGTCTACACAAATAATTTGTTAATGCAACTGTAAGTACTTAGGACTTTCAGCCTCATTTATCAACTCTTCAGCTCCTGACCACTTTGTTTTAGTTCAAGTTGGCTGTTGGACTTTCACGTACAGGGTATCCAGGGGCCAATGAGCAGCACTGAGCCTAACGAGCGCTGCTTGAGGATATGAGTGTGGTTCACTCCCACTAAAATCCAAGTGTGAATGTAATACAATGGCTGAGTGGGAAGCAGCAGGACATACTCCTTACCATCTGTATACATTACGTTACCTACACAGTCACTGCAGTTTATGCCTTTCTGTGCTTCTTTAACTACTTCCCTACAGATGGCACTGTACCACTATTCAAAATACCCCTTCAGGAAAAAACAAGCTTAAAACAACTTAGATTCATGCTGAGCCACCAAAGAGGAGCTAAGTGACCAGCAAAGTTCCTGCTTTCTCATCCAGAAGGCTTTCTGAGTAAGGACAGCAGCATCAAACAGTGAGAGAGCACAAGGCTTTGTACATCCAACCTTCTCTACTGTAGACCAGGACGGGATCTAGTGGGAAGATGGGTACATACAAATCCTTGCTCCATGTTTTCCTGAAGCATTTGGTCCCTACCACTGTTGAAGATGGGACACTGGGTTGGACAGACCTTGGGTATGAGCTTGTCTGGCTATTCCTATGGGATGCAACTGAGAAACCTCACAAGAAGCCAGTGTGTGCCCAAGGATTTACAATCAGGGCTGCAATGTCAGTAATTGGATGAATGCAATAAAATCTGCAGATTCCTTTTCCTCAGTCATGTGTGGTATTTCTATTACTTTCTCTGCGACTGTTTTACATCCAATAAAAACACACTGAATAGAAAATACAGTAGTAGAAGTTACCCTTTGCTCTTGGTAAGAAGAATAATTCATTGGTTTGGCACTTCCCAAGGCATGCGTGAAGGGGAAAAGCGCTTGGCTCAAACAGGCTCATAATTATTAGCAGCAAATTCAATCTATGGTGCGTTTCACCAGCTGCTGCTTAATTTCATTGCCTCTCAGCTGCACAGATTTATGTGATGAGCATTTCATCATAGCATCCCATAACTACTGAAATCTTTTTGCATTTGATTCACTATTCTCATTAGTGAAGGGTGAAACTTTGTCCTTAGATGCACATACAGAATTTCTGCAGCTTGCCAAACAGAATAATTATGGCCAAGGCTTTTAAGTGTTGAGCTCGAGACCTTTAAAGGAAAATGAATTTCAGAAAGTACTAGAGGGACCCTTAGAGATATCTTTACCTAGTTGAATATCAGAGCATCACAGGTACTTAAATACTCCTGCTTTTAGTATTGCTCTCAGTATCTGCATAAAAAGCAGCAGTTTCCTGAACAGCACCTGTCTAGGCTGTGCAACGGGTTATTATGAAGTAGAAACAAGAATGTTATCTACTGAAACTACAGAAGAAAATGAGGATAAAAATGAGATTAGTATGTGGTTTAGGATTAACAGAAATGCCTAAAAATCACAATCAGGACTTCCATTTCAATCACCAGGAAAGATGACCTCTATCAGCATTGTGTCTGCAACATCAGCACTGGCTAAACTTCTGACCCTGTACTCAGAGTAAAATGAGGGGAAAAATACCCACTCTACCTCCACAGCTCTGAGATTACTCTTGATCAGAAATAACCCTGCTCAGTTTTAAAAATCTAAAGACATCACAACCTAGTGATTTACATCCACAGGTATCCTGGTAGTAACATTGCAGCCTACCACTGCTTTCAAGAGGCTTTAGCAACACAGGTCAGTGGCCATATAGCCACTGCACTTAATTAAGCAATACTACCCTTACATTATTAAATACAAAAATCCATTCAAATTAAATTCCCAAAAGGCATTGTAATAGAACATTTTGCAGCACCTGGCCGCCCTGCCCAGTTCTGTCTCATCACCTTCAGTTTGCCCAAATTTCATCCCAGTTCATATAGATCAACAGAACTGGGATACGATGTGGTTTTATGCCTACACAGTAACCTAATTCACCCCATTGTAAAACAAACAAATAAAACACACACAAACCCACAACCAAAAAAAAACCCCAAAACAAACAAAAAGGGGTAATGGTTTTGAACTAAAAGAGGGTAGATTCAGACTAGATACAAGGAAGACATTTTTTACGATGAGGGTGGTGAAACACTGGCACAGGTTGCCCAGAGAGGTGGTAGATGCCCCATCCCTAGAAACATTCAAGGTCAGGTTGGACGGGGCTCAGAGCAACCTGATCTAGTTGAAGATGTCCCTGCTCATTGCAGGGGGGTTGGACTAGATGACCTTTGGAGGTCCCTTCCAACCCAAACCATTCAATAATTCTAAGGGGGGGGAGAATATCAAAAAACCCCGAAAGAAACCCAACCCAACCCCACACAAAACAAAACCCCCAAACATGGTATTGATCTTAATTATATATCCTTTTCATATAAGGGAATATACCTTACTAGTCAAAAGGGAATGTAGCCCTTTTTCAGAGCACTACATAGATACTACTACTTCACTCTCATAATATGAGCCGTACCAGAGTTACTAGACCTAATGAAACACGACTCCATGGAAAACCAGGCACGTTTCCATACATCCCCTTCCTTCACTGCTTGCCTCTGGTATTTTCTATTTCACACTTTCCCTCTGCTCCCTTCAAGTACTTTCCGATCTATATTCCAAATCAATATCTTCACGTTCTTCATAAATCCTCCAAAGGTGGGAAAGGAACAGCATGTGCCATGGCTGTCTCAAACGTGGGCACTGGTCTGACAGCCAGTAAGATGAGCAGAACAAAGTGAACAGACACATGATAAAGTTGATGATGCCACCTTTACTCCAGAGGAACATGAAGTTTGGGGTTCCCCCTGCCCTTCCTCACCTCAAGCTTCCCAGAACTTGTAGGAATTTTACATTTTGGAGACCTTTTTTCGTCTACAAAATTTGATAAAACAAAGAGTTTGAAAAGTTATTGGACAGAAGGGGATAAAGGATGAGAGAAGGGGATGAGAACAGCAGAGTGCCTTTCTCCAGGAAATCAGACTAAATGCTCTGATAAAGAAAGAAATCTGGTAAATTCAAAGCCTATGAAAACAAAAAAGCAACATTTTTTCAGACAATGAACAACTATATCATGAAACCCACTGCCACACGGCTCTCTAAGAACAAAGATTTATCAAGAGTCAAAAACCAGGATGGATGTTCATCTGCCCAAGCAGAATATCCAATAATGTTAGACAGTTGCAATGCAAACAATATTTCAAGAACCCAATAGTTCAGCATTGTATTTATCACCTATTATTGCGATCAGCATAGTGAAAGGGGCAGGTAACTGTACCTCTACCTTTTACTAGGCTCTTGCATCCATCTCAAAAGGGTTTTAAGTAGTAATTACAGATGACAGGCTATTCACCTAGGCAGGACCCTGAGCCTCAGCTAAAAATGCGAGCTTGCTCCTGCCTAGGAACTTATGAGCAGGTAATAAAGGAGGAGTAAGTGAGAGTATTTCCCAGCTCCTCCTTGGTAGGAGCAATAGGACCTTACCCTCTTCCTTCAGTCTACTGTTATCCACTGCTTGTGATCAGCTCTTCCTTTTCCAATATAGCTAAATTCAATGTTGGTCAACAGCTGCTTTTCAATCAAAATCATAATGCCTGAACCAAATGCCCACCAGGGAATACTAAATGAGCCTTGTCTTCCTAAGCGTTTAATCGCAAATATCACAAATGAATAAGCAGCCAAGCATAGCTCTAATGAGGTTGTGTTTGTCTGGGAGGTTTAACTAGGTATGCAGCTCACCCTTTAAGTAAAAAGAATTAATTTCCTACTCCCCATTTTCTAAAGTGATAACATTGCTCTAAAGACTGATTTATTTACGACTTATATCTTAGCTTCTCACACCGTAGCGGGACTGGAAAGGCTATTGTGTGGCATTTGCTACAGACAAATTGTTTTATAATCCCTTTCATAAGCACCATCGAACACCATCTTGCTGTGTTCTTGTTCCCGTGACTGACTGGCACGCCATTCCAGGCCTGACTGCTGTAATGGTGAAGGAACCTTCCCCTCACTTCCAGTAGAAATACATCCATAGCCACTTTATACCAGCTCATTCTTGCTCTGTATTGTCCTTTACCTCACGTAGCTCTTCTCTTTTCTAAGGTTTAACCTTCTTATTCATTACAGAGAACAAATATATCAACTCTCACCCTTTGTTTAGCTGGACTAAACAAGGCAAGCTTTTAAGTTCCTTCAGATGAGATCATCTCTCCATCCCCACGGTCACCATGGTAATCCAACAGAGGCAGGCAGGATCACCAGCCACAGCTGCCTGAGAGTCACAGACGAGTAATAGATCCCCAGAGTGATGGAGCCGGGTAGCACTCTAGATCCCCCCACTAGATCCTGAAAGTTGCTTCCCGGGAACTGTCAAATCCTAAATCTAAGTTATTTCAGTTTATGCCAAAAAAATTGGGGCTCTTTAATGGAAAGCACATTCTCTTGGCACCAAGTGAGATGGGGACAACCTCCATGCAATTAACAACTGAGTGCAAAACTGGAGAAAGCTTGTTTCTTGAATATAACTCTTGGGAAGATACCAAACCTGCAGAGCAGTTTATTCAATAGGAAGGGTACGCTTTCCCTACGTGCTTGTCAGTGTCTATACACTGACCACAGTCTAAGCATGTGCCCCCCTACACCCAGGTGCAGTTGGCATTGGGATCTGCTGAACAGCAGCACCACCCCAGCTTTAAGCCTAAACTCTCCATGGAAACTGGGCTACTTCCAAAGTAGCCCTAAGTACGTACTTCCTAAGTACGTACTGTGTTGCAACCCTAATTCCCTCTCACCACAGACCGTACCTACCTTTCTAGTAACTTCAGAGTTCAACTCTCTCAGCTCCGATACATCACTGCCCTTAGAAACCAAATTAATGTGGGCTCTGACTGCTCTGCTGTGACCGGGTGAAATGGGAACGGCACACACTGGAGTGTACTATTATCCCCACATCACATTCCTGCATGGTGATAGCTAGCTCAGAGCCCATCACTAGGTTACTCTAGATCTTTCCTCAATGAATTTAACCTGACAGTTTATCACTCACTATCACAAAGTCCCTCTGCACTGCTGTCAGATCCTGTTTTTTACTGTCCTTGATTAGAGGAATATTCTCAGCTTGGGCAAACGGGAAACTTCACTAATAACGCCTCTTCATTGAGAAAACCGATCATTTCGTCTTTACCTCTGATTCTTTAACTAGTTACATAGCCATATAAGGAATCCCTTTTATTCCACGGCCGCTTACTACCAATAATTTGTTGTTTGTAAGACACGACTTCCCTTCACAAAAGCTCTGCGAAGCCTCCCTAACACACGCCATCCATCAACGGCTCTAGCTAGTGCAGTCCTTAGTTTCTTATCTACCGGGGGGGTTTGCAGTTTTCAGAATCACGCCCCAGTATAGCATCTTCTCCACCCCATTTAGTTACCACTGGGTAACAAATCTGCTGTTACTCCTGCATGCCCTATCCTTGCTGCCTCTTCCACCTTCCTCAGCATGTTGCAGCCACTCTCACAACCGCCTCTGGGGTAACTCTTACACTACAGTTTCCCCCTTGAGAAAGTTACCCAAGGAAAAGGATGTATATGGGGAAGAAATTGTCACTTCCAGGAGCCTGGACCAGTGAACAGCATATATGCATGAACCACCACTACCTGATGCACCAACTCAGCTCTTCCAAGAGTGACATGGCCCAGTACTGAATACCCAGTGTGACACACACTGACAGCTTCATTGTCTCCAACAGGGCTGCATCATTTCTGAAGCTGTAAGAGTTTGCTCCCATCTTTGACCCAACAGCCCTCATCCTTTAGCTCTGACGGCAAGGATTTACTCTTTAAAATGCAAAACTGAAGGATCGTGCAGTGATAGGTGTCAATAGAGGCTATGTCACTTAATGAGACACGAGTGGCCTGCACATTAGCTTTCCAGGCAAGAGGCTGAGATGACAGTAGCAGAGATGTTCCTCCACGGTGATTTCCACCCTCCCAGCCCCTTACCACAGGCTCCTGCCTTTGCATGGCCCCCATCACTGTACCGGTACAGAGGGCTGTGGGGCAACACGAGGAACCGATCGCACTTAAAAATAACCATTAGAGAGGGAGATTTTGTAAATCCAATTCCATTCCCTGACTCAGTTCACAGTACAGCCCTACAGACAGTGATATTGGCACAACCAAGCAGACAGCAATACAGGCTATGGGGCAGGCTTCTTGTCTCACTCTTGCCATCGAGAGAGGTGTCTCAACAACAGATGGTAGGACCTCTAGAGTCCAAGCATCAGAGTTGGGTCATGGTCAATTACCCTAACAGTAGGTGAAGTAGACTGAAAACAGCAACTTCATTTCCCATAAGAGTCTAGACAGAGGGAGCTCGGTGGGGTTATAATTGCTTTCTCTCCAGTCCATTCTCACTGCAGTTACTTGCATGTTGACTACACATATCAGCCTCAAGCCCTGACCTCCTGTGCCAAAAGCTGACGGCACCATTACAGGATATATCCTTGTATGGACATTCAAAATGTACTTGCTTGAACCTATTATAAATCGTATTGTAACTTTCAGCACACCTTCCCTGCACCCCATAAAAAGAAACCCATGCAAGCCATCGCATACCTCAGAATGTAAAGCACCAAGTGTTTCAAAGGGAGGCTGAGGAACATAATGAACATTCAGCAAGGCAGCACTTTCTGAAATAATTTTAACTAACCTTGCATTATGCATTTCCCTTCCAGAACGTCTTAAAGATTCAAGCAGCTCATAAAGTCCAATAATGCATATGGCATTGATCTTCTTACTCAAAAGCACTTTTACAGAATGCTTTCTGCTCTGCTAAAGCTGCATTAAGACCTTCATTTTAACAGTGGGGGCTCTAACGCATCTCTGAAAGGTAATTTTACACCACTGAGGTTTCTTTTCTTTTCTTTTTTTTAAATGAAGAATTTATCATTACTAACCTTGGGCTTTTTATTTCTTTGCAAGAACTCTTTTAATAATATTGAGAGGGGAATAAATTAATGGCACTATGTCTGCTAAAAGGATTTACGAGTCAGTATATTCTCATTCCAGCTGCAGTAGGTTTATGAAATAGATTTGTTGAAGGATGTTTAGGTCTCCTGATTTTTCTCTTTCCCTTTGATATCGTTTCAACTTCATCTAGAGAAAGAAACTGCACAATAGTCTAACAGTCCTTCCCAACTGACATCCGGCTTTGCTCACTGAATAGTTTGTCTCCTTGGATCCAAAAGGGCACCTTAAAATACAAAAGCACTGCCCTCCATCTCCTCCCATCCCTAGAGGGGAAGGAATTTCAAACAACGCTCTTATAACAGGTGGTCAACAAAATGGTGCCAAGCAGAACAAGAACAGGCACGGATGGTCCAGAACATTTATCTTTACACGCTGCCTTTTACAGATGTAATTTGTTGAGCTGTCAGAAAAACAAGTGTTTTAGTGAAGCTTAACAACTTCAAATTCTGTCCCAGCAGGGCTGTCAAACCATGCTTGTAGCCTGAAGACGTTACGATGACAAGTTCATACAACTTTGCAGGAATTTCCTAATTGCAGGATCCTGTTTTAAATTAACTTTAATCCGGTTTTATTGGCTAGTGTTTTCATTCCACTGATGGGATCTGTCATTTTCATACATCTGAGGAATATTAAAGATTTTTTTTGGGAACCTATGCAAGCAGTTGCCTTCCACTTCCCTCCCAACTTATTCCAGATAAATATATGGTTTAAACAGAATGGCTGGGGTTTGGAGATGCAGATTTTGCTGTGAAACGGGAAAAAGGGGTTTTCAATCACTGAATTACATCAGAGTTATTAGTTCTGCAGCATTTCCAAAACACCTAAACAGGCATATCAGTGAGAAATTAATCCAGTGCTACAAGGCAGGTTTTCAGCAGTAAGCAGTCTTATCAGCATGGTTTTCTGTGCCATCTTCAATCATGGAAAGCGTTCACAAGTCTTTCATTTACCAGCCTTTGTCTCACTAAAAATAAGATATAAGCATGGGACCATTTTTGCACAGAAGTTGTACTGACTCACTGTACGCGTATATTTTTGAAGCAACCTAAGCACTCCTCCCAAACCCAGACAGTGTTTTTGAAGTAGTCATTTCAGTAAAAAAAATTACAGCATGGGATCAGTAAAACAATTTCATGTAAGTCAGAGTGGGGAAGAAGTCCTGACATTGTTTCAAAGCTCTTTTGCAATATTACAATTCCAAAAACCAATTTTTTCCTGCTAACAGAATATCCTTTGCCTAGTTAAATACACATGACTGACCACAGGAATGAGTACTTATTTGTCAATTTTGTTATATTAGTCCTACGTGTCAAAATCCCACCATGTACTTGCTCTCACTGAGTTTAACGAGATGAGTACAAAGGACCGTGCTACGATGGCTAAGGAAGCTATGTTCCCAGAGCTGGAAGTCCCCTGCTCCTCAGCTGGGACACAGTGACCGACCCCTACACATTCCTACTCCATTACAAAGCAGAGCAGTATGGGTCTGATAGCCTGCAGAAAAAGGAATAGGAAAAGGACTTGAGCCCGCAGACATGCTGCTTTGGGTCTCACCAGGAAAGAAAAGAATAGAAGAGCACTTGTGCTTTTGCCTCCGGGCAATTCATTTCTTTTTGTGGACAAAACGGTTTTGAATGGAGAGGCAGAAGACAAAAAGCAAAGAAAAGAGCTTACAGGTTTCTTACAGGCAAGCCAGGAACACCACATGCAGGAGCAAAGCTGCAGGCCTTATGGGCCTCCTACTTAGCAGCATCATTTATTCAATGCCTAGTGAGGAGAAGCAGGGTTCTAGTTACACATCAATTTCTCTGGAATAACCACAATACTATGGGCTTCAGTTACAACACATTATTCTAACCCCAAGCACCCCAATCTGCAATCCAAGATCCCAAAGGAGATGGAACAGACGGAAGGGACCCTGAGAGTATTAGCATGGCTTTTTTGGTTTGGGGTCTTCTAGGTATAATATCCTCAGTGTCAAACGTGGATGTTTACAACCAGGAAAGCTAGAAGCTCTCTCAGCAAGATGTAAATGTGCATTAACAGCGCAAAAATATTCCTCCAAGTCCCACAGGTAATAATCGCATGCTCTACAATCACTATCCAACATTCCTCTAGTTTGCTGAAAACCAAAACACACAGCAAGCAGGCACACCACAGTCTGAAACCGCGGTTTCCATGCATACCCTCCCACAGGAGCTCTTCCAACAGCAAAGAGGAACAAGTTAACAGAAGAGGTTGTCTAGAGAGCTGTCCTCAGAGGTGTAGGACAAACACTTAGAAAAGTAGCCATGCTCTTCAGGATCATTTAAAGTGCTTCAGGTCATGACAAAAAGACATCAGACCTTAAAATAAGGACATGTTACAAAGCATCTTATTCCCCTTCTGCTCCACAGTTGAAGCAGATCAGGATTTTAGCAGACACCTTGTGAATTGTTACAATTTGAGATCAATGTCTCATACTATTTGAAAGCTGGGATTTCAGAGCTGCTTTCCGAGACTATAAAGCAGGGGTTTCTGGCTGCAGCAATTCACAAGGCATCAGCCACTATAATCAGGTTGGACTTCAGACAGGGAAATAAAGGTATGTAACTTAGAATTAAAATTCCTATTAAGAACCCCAGGAATTGAAACTTCATCTTCCTCAAGCTAAGGAAACACAGATATAACTTTTTCAGCAGAAAACTAGGTTCCTGTCATAGATGCATAGTATTTGCTTCCAGCCTGGGCGGCATAAAAAAAAAAACCAAAACAACAAAACCTTGATCTTTAAAACTACTGGCAAACCCTCTGGCTGCGCTTTCACATTTAGCAGCGGGGACAGCCAGGCTGAGCAGCCCTGTCCCTGTCCCCCTCTCCTGGGCCGGCTCCTGTCCCCACACGGCCGTTTCAGCATGCCCGTTCAGTGATAACACAAACCACATCTGTTTAAGGAACACGATAACCACACTTTACTCCTCCTGATTTCTTCTTGTGTTATGAAACAGTGTTAGGTGTTTGGGTTTTTGAAACATACATACAATTTGTATCAAACTAGAGAGAAAGTGGGCTTGAATTTACATGCAAAAGATGACAGCATTTAAGGTTATTAAAATAACTCATGTTTTAACTATATCAGAGAAATAGTTTTTAAACGTTTAAGTTCACCTGGACATGATTTGCATTTTAAAACTGTTCCATCAAAGAGGAGGTTTTGTCTGCAGGGAAGGAAGTGAACTTGTCTGAAGTGTATGATAATCAGCTCTTGGAACTAGCAGATGCCATCATCTCACTCCTGCTCTTTTATTCATGGATGGGCTTATTTTACTTCTTTTACCCTGCTTTTTCAATTCCCATCTTGATTTCATTTGGTCATTAAAATTCAGAAATTGAAATAGTCTCTCTGTATTCCTTTATGTACCCACCTATGATGTTACGGTCATCAAAACTTGCTTTACCACTTCAAACAAATTCTGCTTCTGAGCACTCAGCCAGTGACCGCTACAAATTCAGTGGATGACTTTAAAACTTCAGCAGGATACGTGGACTATTTAATGAGCGTAGGTCTCATTAAGACAGCTACCACTATCTGAATATGCTGGACCACAACCAAAAATCCTACTTAAGTGCAACATGAAAGATTTGACTTTCAATTTTTTTCTTTTAATAATAGATATTTATGCAGCCTGCTCTGAATGCAATACAAACATTCTTTAATGAAAAAGCGCTTTATATAGAAAAATCCATCAGAACAATACCACAGGCAGGCAGCCAGCCACAGATTTGGCATATATCTTGGCAGAGTTCAGCAACCCTGACACTGCTGCATGTTGGTAAAGCTCCTTAGTTTGATCCCTCTACTCTAGAAAATCTGCCAGCTTTTTGCATAATTCCCCCTTCTCTCCCAACTATGCTGCCCTCATTCTCACTCCCTTGGTTAATTTTACGTCAGCCTCTGGGAGAAACAATGGTGAAACACCAGTGGGCCACAGCTCACTGCGATCACCGCTCCAAAGTGCCCAGCAATTAGCAGTTGACAAAAAGTTCAGTTCTGGCACCAAATCCTTTGATTAATGTAATCTTCTAAGGTACAAGGAAAATAGTAAAGTTGTCCAGGATGCTCCTCTAAGGCTTGCAACAGGTATCTCCTTGGAATTGAGAAATCCAAGTTCAAATATATCATCTTAGTTGTATAGGAGGGGTCACTTTTACCCCTACCTATCACAAGTTTGATTGCAGTGCCCTAAAGCGTACTTCACCAGAAGCTTCTCCACAACGCTATCACTGCATAGAGCAAGGCACGAGTTAATTTTCTCACTGGAAGACTGATTTTTCTTTATTAGCCAGAAGAAAACTACTTGCTCCTCAAGGCCTGGGTGGTTTAGGCTATGCAAGGTGGAAGACAGCAATAACTCTTGCACCGAATTCATTTTTAACTTACTAAAGAAACCTTAACTCTTCATGTAAACATGTTTAGTGTACCTGCAAGACCATATACCACGTGTGTGCACATGCACACACAGATGGATACAACTGCTGGGCACACACAGTGGCTGATATGATTCAGCATCATACTGAATTAACTTGAGACAAGTTAATGGTAAAAAAACCCCAAACAAAACAAAACAAAAACCCCAGACACACCTCGTTCAGTTCTGCTGCAGAGAGGATAACAGGCGTGGCTACCCACAGACTGATGTATGGACATCCACAGCCTACTTCCAAAAGAGAACAGAGGTAATGGGGGAAGGTGATGTGAAGAAGGTGGCTGTGATTTACAACACTCTGAAAACATTTGACTTCGAGTGAGAGACAAGAAGATGGCATTCAACACCCTTGGTCTCTCTTCAGCAGAAGTTTCAGGGAACGGGGCAGACATTTACTTGTCTGACTGCTCAGAGAAGGCTGGGTTCCTCTGGGTGAAAAGGAAGGCAGAAAAGGTTCAATTTTAGCCTCGCCCATCTCGAAAGTGTGTTTAATACCTGTTCTGTTAGCCTCTACTCTTAAGGCCGAAATGAAGAGCCTTGGTGGGGGCCAAAAGGTGGCAGAGCATTCCATGAACACGATGGCAATGGGGCAATACTCAATACTGAGATATGGTACTGACCTTTGGGAGATTTTCAGGGTCTTTTTGTTGAAAAATATATTTTTTTTCCTGCATCAAGAAGGATGGTCACTACAAATCAGAGAACTGAACTTTTCCACAATCCCAAAGAAGCTCTGACTCAGGGAAGAGCCCTTCTCCTCTCCTGGAGGGCTGGGCAGCACACAGAGCCATGTTCCCAGCAGCCGGGCAGCTTGCAGGAAGCATGGCTCTGGCTACAAAGACTGGAATGTGTAATTCCATGAGCTTTTTTGGAAATGAAGTGGGGGGTGGATATCAGTCATAGTTAAAATTCCCAAACAGATGAGCTCTACAGGATTAAAGTGACTCAAAGCTGGATTCATACATGCAATCATTATAAAAAATGAAGAGGGGATGGTCCGGCACTTAGAACGAAGGGCAAGAATCATGGGATCCTAGCTCTGTTCCCACTTTACAGATGATTCATCATCATCCTGGGGCAAGTCTCCTCTTCCCCAGACCCATGTTTTCCCGTCTATTCAATGCACCAATACCAACTTATCTTAGTACAGAATGTCACTGAACAGCGTTCGCAAGCTTGTGGGAGAAGTACCAGAAAATAGAAAAGCCTTAAGTCTACACAGGTGCTTGCAAGCTTATAGGCTACCCAAGGGATATTTGTACTTGGCTAATGAATGAACAGTCACACCTACCACTAACAAGTTGTCACCTCCACTGCAATATTTAGCACTGGGACTCTCTCCTGACAGACGTGGCACCAATTGGATCAGTTATACCTCAGGGTCATTAGTAATATAAGAGGAGAGTAAGCACAGGCAGTGTTTCTTTTGCTATTTAAATATATTAATCTTCTAGATGTCTTGATTTCAGACAGGCCAGCGAGCCTCTCCCACATGATAAATACACTCACTTCCTCTTTCCTTTTTTAAGGACTTTAAACATAAAAGACAGACCACAGGAACATATTCCAATTAACAAGGATTTTACTATAGGAAAGTAGGAAGGTTAAACCCAAGCACTGTTCCAGTCATTTAAATACTATTATTAGTGATGCTCACACACTAAGTTCTTGAAAGGTTCAACTGTGTAAGGTACAGAGCAAAGGAGTGAATCGCTCAGCATCTCACAGGAGCATAGGGCAGCTTACAAAATTGTGGCTATGAAGATCTGCAAATGGGTTAGGGAACGCTGTATCCCCACCGGAATCACCATTCATTTTAATCAGCTGTGCACTATAATAAGATTAGAGGTGATTGGGTTGAGTAGGGGGATTAAACCCATCCACTAATCCCCAGAATTTACTATTCACAGCTCAAATGCATTAGCCCTTCAGAGCAGAATGGGCTTCATCCTCCTCCTGAAAGAGGCAACAGTCAGAAGTGGTATGAGATATTTGGTAAAAGGAAAGTGATCTTTAACACTGTTAAATGAACACCATTGATTCCTGCCTGCAGAGCATGTGTCACAGCTCAGTGGCCCAGCTGGGCTGTTTACTAGCAAACAGCCCCATCCTACCAGGAGACTGCCCAGAAGAACAGTGAGGTTTTGCCTCCGACCTGTCAAAACTAACCAAACAGGCTGTTATTGAGGGGGAAAGCTGTCCATACAAGAAGATTACAGAAGTTGTCAGGAACAGGTCGTGGATACTTGTTCTTGTGCAATTTTTTTTTTCCCAAACATTTAAAGATTCCTTGAAGGATGAGGGTAAAAACAGAAAAAACACAGAAGCATTCAGGAAAATTTGCTGCAGTTGCTGAAGAAAGAGGTGACAAGGTACTGTCTACAGTAGCAAGCTATCCAAAATAATTCTGTATACCAAAACATGAAGAACCAGTAGGAAGGCATCTATGTAGGGATAGAGAAGTATTTTACAAACATAAGAACTTGTTTGTGAGATGGGGAAGAAGAGTGAATGGTTATATGATCAGTGAACCAGCAAAAAGTGATGAGCCAAAATAGCTACCAAGAACACCTTCAAGCTGTTCCTCTAGCCCTTATCAAAATCCCTTCCAGTTACTTTACTAAACTATTTATGCCAACATATATCACTCCCTTGCCCCCACCCCCTTCCTGAATAGGAAAGGTTTAGCATCTTTTTGGGATGCCATTCAAGCACGTATTTCCTATAGGCAATCACCTGCTCTCTATTCCCTCTCTAATGAGCCACTAGTTATCACACTATGGAGTCATTTCCATGGTCACTTCTTGTACTGAATTTTCTTCAATTCTCCAATTATAAATATTCACTGTATTTTCAAAATACTGGAGAGCCTCAGACTACCTGGAGCAGAAGAATCATGCAGGATCCCTCAAAATAGCTGTTGTTATTTTTGCAACTACACTGGCAGGAAAAAAAAAAAAAAGTCTGAAGATTTACAGAGAAATAAAGCTGATTAAAAAAAAATCCTGCCTCTCTAACATTATCAAAAAGATCTCCAGAGGGATAGTTGCATATACCAGCATTCTGCATTGTCCAATTTCCTTACTTTTCTTGGAACACTGTGCTCCTTTTTTGGCCTGAACTGCAGAGTCCTGAGAAGGCTAAGACGACAGGCTACTAACAGAACAGGTATGAAACACATTTCCAAGAAATCCACTTGGTCTGCTGTTGACCTTTCAACAACAAAGTATTTTCTTAATGCAATCAACTTTCATTTGGCTGGTGGATTGAGTGGGTGACACTGACCTAAGGGCCTTTATAAGGACATCAACAGAGTTTGAAATTTCAGGAACTAGCAGAACTCTTGCCTCTGCGTGAGTCACTGAGGCTGAAGGAGGCAGTTTGGGGCTGTTTTGTGCTCTGAAGACTGGGAAAGCAGGGCCTCTAATGTAGTTATTGCTGAGACACATCAGAAAATGCAATTAGCGTGCAGGCTTTTTTCCTTTAAGTCAAGGGTTTATCTTAAGTGTCAAAGGTGCCTCCAACATTGCACGTACTGAAAGCTCAGAGAAAGAACCAGAGACATCAAGTATAAGCATCTTCCCCAAAGCCATGTAAGACAGGGTCAGAACCCAGCTGCAGAGATTGCCTCCCGTTTTCTGGATGTTTCCCATGTACCAGTGCCTTAAGGTCAGTCTATAAGGCACAGACCAGGACAAAATGGCTGGATTACACAGCCTTTTCACATTATGGTTTTCAGGCTATAATTAGGGACAAGGTTCAGAGCCTGACTGCAGGACTGAAGTTCAAGTCTCTGTATCAGCACCTCCTCCTGCAGCACACACTCTTATTCCCTTAACAGGGGAGCAAGCACGTGCTTGTGCTGTTCCTCCAAAGGCCAGCCAAATCCAGCCCTGGGCACAACCACAGAGCCCACCACATCCAGAGAAGGACACAGACCACTCAAACATACATTCTTGCACACAGCCAGCCTAATAAGGGAGGAATTAAAAATATGACACATTATCACGTTGTACAGCTACAGAGTCACAGGACAGCTACTCAACACCACAGAGAAATGGAAACTGCTAACCTTAAAGTATAAGGTGCTGTTCACATTAATTATTTATTCCAGGGAGGTTGACAATGGCAGTTTGATTTTGGTATTCACCAGATCAAGCCTTCAGCACAATGCTCTCCACACCCCACGCAGTTGCCATTGACGGCCCTCCATGCCTTTTCAAGACACTTCTAAACTCTCATTCAAACACATATTGTGAAGGTAAAATGTCAGTAAGACACACAAGCCCTGGCCTATCCTTCCAGCCCATCATTCCCTGCATGCAAAATCTCAGCACCTGGAATTTGTCACTCCAGAGAGTGCAACGTCTCCCCTACAGGACAAGGGGTCCAGACTTGGCACCCAACATGCCTGAGCACAAAAGGATCGCAGAGCAGCCAGCCTGGATCTCACGACTTCAGTACGTCCTTCAGATCCCCAGCATTTTCACTCTCTGATCAGCAGTGTTTGGTCAGATGCACTAAGTCAACGGTGAGTGGGAATTTTTTTTTATTTATTTATTAAGAAGACTTTTCAAATTGCATCTCTGCAACACTGAAAAATTTCTTTCCTTTACAGCTAGTCCAAGACCTGACTTAATGTCACTACCTCTGCTGTTTATCTCCTGTATCTCATTCAGACTGAACAGTGATTTGCTTTTTGCATGACAAAAACAAATGGCACTCAATAAAATAGAGGACCCTTGACAGTGAGGATAAATCCTATTTTGCAATTTGGAAACTGCAGCACTGAAACCACATAACTAATTCCAGGCCAGGATGCTTAGAGGAGAGAGCTAGGAGTCCATTCCAACCCTTCTAAGCTAACCACCACAATACTATAGAAAGTAATTAGTTGGAAACTAACAGACAATTGGCATTTAAAAAAACTCAAACAACTCTTCTTTTCAGTAAAGTGACTCTAATGCCACTCGTAGACCAGCCTCCCTTCCCACAGGCAGCAGGCAGGCAAGCCAGATGGGCACCACTCGGGTTTGCACCCTCTGGGATACAGCAACACTCCCAAGCCATGGGTACTCACTCACCATGGAAAGAAGCTGACTCCTCTTTTGCTGCCCTCCAGAAGGGATTTGGCAGATTGGGAACATCTGCATTCGGTGGCTTGCAGGTCCAGGCCAGCCAGCCACAAACCTTAAGGCAACAGAAAGCGCAGGAATTTCTTTCCACCCCTCTCCCCCTGTAACACTGTTTTTATTTCTCTTTTAGCCCTCCCTCCCTGAAAGCTGCCCACCGATCAAACTGGAGCAGGGGCTGTGGTCTGCAGCCACAACTTACAGCCAATTAATACAGGAGCAAGGGAAAGAAGTTTTTGGCCACTAGTTCTGTGTCAGCACATGCCTGATGGCTTAACTGCAGTGTCACCAAGGCAGTGGGGAAGAAGAGCGAGCAGCCTCCCAAGACAGCCCGGCTGCTCTCACCATGCTTTCCCCACCTCCCAAGGTGTCCTGTGCTCGTGTAGCACCAGTAAGATCACTCGCAGATGACACGAGCTCTTTTGGAGATTTTGCACAATGAAATCCTGAGTGGTTCAGATAATCCAAAACAGAATGGAGCTCCCTGAAAGGAGATGCTTATCCCTTGAATACACAATGCCAAGCCTTTTACGTGGAAAAAAGCTGCTGTCAAATGGTACTACTCATCAAGAGCTAGAGATACCACAAGCAATTATAGGAGAAATTATATACTATAGGTATTTCTAGTCATTATTGTTACATTCTGGTGCTGTATAACATGCCTGGAGCCCCTAGCCAGGGACTGTGATCCTTCTGAGACCTCCAGCTTTTTTCTCCTCTACCGAGGTAGGTTTCTATGCAGTTGGCCACACAACAGATACCGCAGGACTTCTCCCCTGCAGCATGACTCAGCCTTGCTCACCTGCTGGATCACAGCTGCCCTGGGCAGGGAGGGGGTGAAGGGGGTGTCACAGAGCAGGAATGTGGCGCGGATACCCACCTAGCTGTCACCTTAGGAGAACACGAGGTGGGGCGAATTAGAGCACTTGTGCTTGACCCAAGAGACTTGCCAGACCTGCCCATCACACTAATTACTGGCCAGAACAGAGAAGATAAAGTCCTCATCCCCCAAACTTTCCAATTTCTTTATAATAAGGGGAAAGAAAAGGTGGTGGGAGGAGGAAGAAACAGCAAAAGTATTAGGAGAAACACAACAGGCAACAAACTTGCAGACAGTGTCAGTTGTGGACACTTCAAATTCATTGATTACTAAACAAAAGTATGAGGTTTCAGCTTTTTAATCACCACAGTTACAGCTTCAGAGCACGTGTCATTCTGCCAGTCAGACTCTTATCATTACTGCATAGCACAAAGGCACAGGGAGACTGGCAAGATGTAGAAAGGGACCAGTTAACAAGACAGCAGCAAGGCAACAGCCACTGGAAAACACCAAACAGGAGTATATTAAAGGGCAGGGTTAGAGAATAGAAAATGCAAGGAAAGATGGAAGGTGTAAGAGTTAGGCAGGAAAAAGATGGGAACAAGAGTCCCAGAAGGGAAAGGCTGCAAAAAGCAATATGATGTTAACAGCAGAACTCAAGAAGGGCTGCTGCAGCTCCTGCAGGCAGGTTTCTGCTCAAGAGTTCATTACTTATCCTGAGTTTATTTGGCAGAAGTGAGGCAGAGCCACAACCTCAGCACAGTTCTAGACAGCAAAGCAAATCCAAATTTCTTCCAGAGGGCCACTAAATTTGCTAGAGAGATTCCACCCCCTCCCACCCTACCCCCAAGATGAGCTAGCACTGAGGTCAGATCCTCCTCCCATGAAGTTAACAAGCTCCAGCAATCCTATGTCCTCCCCCTCAAACAGAGTTCCTCTCTGCAGAGGAGGGGAGGAACCGGACAAGGCACGCATTCATCCCAGCCTACTTCTAACCTACTTCTCTTGGAAATGGAATGACCAGAATGAGGAGTTTAGTCATAGTCCAATCTGTATCTTTTTGCAAAGCTAGTCACTAAAGCCAGTCTGCTCCAGACATCTTTCAAGCCTGGTATTCTCACCAAAACATCATGCATGCAAGATCCGAGGCACAGTGAGGCCGGGCTAGATGCCACCTCAGATTCAGAGGCTAGTTTGAGAATATTTACATGACCCTGCATGCAAAATGAGGGGAGCAGAGGTGCATGCTGACACTGAAAGGTGTCCCTTGCACCGCATGTTTAGCCCAGACAGGCCATATGCATGGGCGTCCCTGCGCTGGTGTGTAGGAGGGAAGGAGGTTTGCTATGCATCTCACTCCAGCTATCATCGGACTCTGAATGGGATAAGCAAGACCACTGATGGCTCCATACAAGACACCAGGGTGTCCTGGCACCTTCCCTCCTCCCAGCCATGACAGACTGCAGAGAGGAGCTAAGCGGAGCCAGAGGGCAGCTGAGCAGGGAGAGGCAGAAGGCAGCAGCAATTCAGACAGCTTCACAGCTTTGCTTCTACTTTAATTGAACGCAGTGCCCTCATCTTTGCTTGTCTGCTCTCTCTTCTCACGTGATCAATCTTTCTGACCCTCCACCATCCCTAATTTTGATAACCATTGCTCCAAAAAGCCTCCTCACAGCTATGGTGTCAAATATTACTGCCCTCTCCCCAGACCACCGAGATTGTACCCTGGGGAGCCAAGGTAGGTCACTACCCTGCATGCTGTACCTTTACAGCATGAAACCTTGTCCTAGGGTAACCAACCCATGCTGCTGTAATAAACATGGCAAAGGTGCCCTCACAGAGGTCTTGGGCTCTTGACTTCAGCAACCCCTCCAGTATGGCTCTCAGATGCCAGGTAGTGAACCCAGCAGCAGCAGAACAAGTACACACATAGAATCAGGGGAGGTCTCAGGTGCCTGAGAACAACAACATGCACCTGGAAAGGTACTGTGGTCCAGCGCTGCCTCAGGAATAGCTCTAGAGATAACAGAGCTTACCTGGGCCAAGGCAAGTTTTCCTACTGAAACATAACCTATCTGGTGCAGAGGCCAAGCATCATCTTTCCCTTACATGCATCTGAGACCTCCCCCTTCTGCTTCCAGTGCCCGTGTTCCCCTGATGCTAAAAGAAGTTTACATACTTAATGTTGCAGTAGCTGCCAGAGGATGAAATAACATCCTGACAGCAGAATTACTACAAAGAACACATTCAAAATCCACAAAGAAGGCAAAGGTTGCTCAACAGAGGTCAAAGTACCCTGGGATCACCCGTATCATTCAGGGACAATGCTAGAGAAGGTGAGCAATAAAAGCACAAAGAGCATAGTATAATTTTTTAAAATTTTTTTAAAAAATTAAAAAATGTATGCAGACATCCAGAATGGACAGGAACAGGCTACTGTTTCTTCAGAAAACATAGATAAAACAGTCATTGTCAACTTTCACCAGAATGATATTTCCAGATAGAAAGAGGAGACATCATTTGGGTTGCCCTGACTGTAATGTACGCTGGGTAAAAATACAGAGCAGAAATGGTCAGCGAGAGCTTGACCAACTATCACCCTGAAAAATGTAGGATGGTGCCAGGCAAAGCAAGAGACAAATACATCTGATAACACCCACAGAAAGTTTATTCCCAGATCTTCAAGATGGGAAGTAGAGAAGGGTCCGCTGGAGACTGAAAACAACCATAAATTATTAAACTTGTCAGAACTTAACCCTCACTTTGAAGTTCATCTGAAAACCACATGGAGACACAAAGTCTTGGGGGAAAGAGATGAAGGGAAATCATCATCACCACCTGCCTCCAGCCAAGAGACAAGCCCTACAACACCGTACTCCCAGTCGCAGATCCTATATGTAGACTGGAAGTATCCATGAGGCACGTGCAAAGAGCACATCTAAAGCAGAAAACAGGCTACAGTGCAGAGACAACTCAACCCATGACAGATCTGCAAGGCCCTGCAGCTTATTAGCCTAAGTACAGCAGCAGATTAACACAAGTAGATTGGATGTGCTAGCTTCAGGCCCAAGGCAGTCACGAAAATCTCTGCACTGGGCTCTCCTGTATTTTGGGTTTTTAAGATTAGCCCAAGGAAAATCAACTCAGCTCTCTCTGTAACTGCTGGTATAAAAATATCCCATCTGCTGTCAAACAATACATAACTAAACCCTGTTATAGGTTGTGTCATACTCCCTTCAACTATGGTCTTGTGTCCACGGTCTACATGTTTTAAGACAAGCAATGAAGTCCTCCAGGAAGACAATGAAAAGAAAGCAGGGAGAAGAATTTTTAAAATCAACTAACATTGATCTTAAAAGGCATGGGAAAAAGGAGGGGGAAGGAAATGAGTAAAAAGGGAGATAGTACTTACGTTCTTTTCAGAAAAGAAATGTTAATTTAGTAAGTGGAAGAGGTGAGGAGGAATTCAGCCAGACAAGCCAGGGTGGTCGTGTAAATACAGGTAGACTGAATCAGTACAACAATGCGTACTGTTTACCTTAGATACTGAAACTACTCATGTTTGGATATTTGTTTAAAGCACAGCTTAAAATTATTTCTAAAATAACATTTTTCCCACATTCAGTGGTAATAGCACAGATTAACAAGGGAATCTAGCTGTCCACTACAGAAGTATAAAGAAGCAGGCACTATACAAGCTGCAGGCTGAACCTATCTTGAGCCAAGATAGCTCTGTCACTTTAGATTACCTCCAAACCCTGCCTTCCTAAATGCTTTTCTAAAAGTAGTCCTATTTCTCTGGTGTTTTTAAAATAAAGCGTGTTGTAATTATGGTTACAGAAACAACATGTGTGATGCAAAGCATTAAGCCAATCTAACCAGAGCATCATCAGCTAAACTGTGCTCTCACTCTCTGAACTATGTAACAGCCTTCCTACCTTCTGAGTTTATTAAGGTGTTAACAAACCTTGTTTATTTTACCTCTGAGAATAGAGAGATACAGTTTTCAGGGGAGATTCCTCACAGGGGGAAAATATGCCTCACTGACAAATAGAAGGGACCAGCTTATTATGAAAAAACCCCACCCCTTTAATATCTGCCTCTACCTGAGGTCTACAATGCAGAGAGAAACAATCTAATCAGGCAAATGTGATACCATTTCCATCTTCCTACTGATCTCATCACTTGAGTGTCCTCACCTCCCAGTGCTGTCCAAAACTTCCCTAATTAACCTATTCCGTTGCTCTATCATTACTTTTCCCTAATATGTAGTCTGAATCTTCATGGATGACATTTAAACCTTTTACTGCCTGCCTTAGGAAGAGAAATATATTGACACCCTGTTCCTCCGGCACAGTTATTTCAGGGTGCAGTCTGCCATTTAAAACTTCCTCTACAGCTTCAGGCCTCCATTATACCCTGTTCCTTATTCTGTCCTGGATGCAGTGTTGTTTTGCACTGTCAAACAAGCTTCACAGTACAGCCTAATAAAGTGAGTACAAAAAAAACCATAAAACCAGGTAAGAACAGGGAACAAGAACCTGACAGAAGCAGCCAACTCCTGTGGTCAGCTGGTGAGTCACAGTTTTGCTGGTCCAGTTTCTCACTGATCATATGGTTGTACCATACCATCAGGATAAGCAGTTTGAATAAGCACTTCCAGATTCATGCTGGCTTCTGCAGGTCTATAAAAGCCAGTGACATGGAAAAAAGTAGCAAAGAAAGCATTTCTCATGCTCTTCTCCAGCAGAAATGATAAGGAATATGAACTGATAGCAAGGTCAAAACAATCAAGGAGGTAGCCACACTCACTGAAGCTATGGATGAGAATGTCTTGGCACGGGATACTGTGGGTGATAAAAATAAGCAAGTTAAAAGAATAAACTGGATGGATTAAAGGAAAATAAGTAAACTGAAGGCTACTAAATACAAGGATGCTGCTTCTGCTTCAGGAAAGTCTGCAGCCACAGGTGCCTGGAGGTAGAGAAGGTGTAGTGGGGATGTACTACTATACACACACCCTGCTCTTTTATTCTCAAGACTTCTGTTCTCTGCCGTTACTAGAAACAGGACCTGAGCTGGGCTTCTGGTTTGACTCAGCAGGACGGCTGTTCCACACACCGAGACCTGAGAACATCGCAGCAGGGCAAACACATACGATGCATCTTTGACTGGATCCAGCTTCATCCAGCCACCCAGATTTATTAAACTGGTCCTAGCGGTGGTGGAGCCAAAGGTGGTGGAGCCAAAGTGCTTCAGGAGTGGGTCAGCTACAGAGCAGATGGGAACTGCAAGTTCACACTTGGCCATTCAACCAGATCCAAGCAAACCACTGCAACCCCTGGGCTACTGCTATCCTCCCCTCCCTCATTACTGCCAGACCCTTCATCCTGGTTTTGAAAATCCTTTCCAATAAGGTTGGGAAATGTGATTTCAGCCTATTCTCATGTAAAAAAAACCCAGACGGTTACCCCAAGCTCAATGCAGAGTTAATTAATCATACGTAACCAGGCTTAAGAAACAGTCTGTGTCCC
Organism: Mycteria americana; assembly: GCF_035582795.1. NCBI lineage: Eukaryota > Metazoa > Chordata > Aves > Ciconiiformes > Ciconiidae > Mycteria > Mycteria americana. The sequence continues at coordinate 15,370,946 of NC_134370.1, forward strand.
CACATAAAAATGATGAGCGTGTGTTCTTAAATCAGGCAGGTATTAGAATATGTGTTGCAACAGGCATCCTTCCTAGAAACAGGCATGTAAAGCTCTGGAGACAGAACAGTGCTACTTAAAAGGGGAAAAACGCTTTGAATCAGTCGAGGATTCACTGCTCTTTAAATAGGAACAGGATATAATATGATCTTGCCTGCTGGCAGAAGACAAATGTAGACTTCCATCTTAAAAAAAAACCCCTGTTTTTAAGAAAAACTGTCCTGATTGCAACAGAACACGGCTCTCCTAGAGAGGTTACACAATTAGAGCCATCGGAAGTTCAACAAGACCAACAGGCGACAGGAACAGTTTAACACCAGCAGAGGGTTTTATCTCGCCCATCAGCGAGACCGAACTCTTTGTGCTCAGAGCCCGTCAGATGCAAACCAAGAGCTCCTGATGCGGGGTACAGCCATTCCGATTGCAGCCACAACAGCAAAGCTACCTCTGCCCAAACCACCAGGTTTGCTGCCAGCTGCACTTAATTAACAAGTTGAAAGTGGCTAAAGGCAGCTTTTATTTTCAATGGTAGATAAAGGAAGGGGAGAGGAGGAGGAGATATCAATGATCAAAGAATACAGTTAGGAAACTGGCATGAATAATCATACCCAGCACGAGACACGTCATGTCAGGGTGCTCCCACGTCATCCAAAACACAGTGTAAAAAGCAACAACAGGTTCCCTGAGAGACAGCTCAACTTCAGGGTTAGAAGTTGTGGCAGCTTCCTCTTGTGAAGCAGGTGTGACAGCACACATGCTCCCTCAGCATCTTGAAACCCCCACCAGTAAGGCACACCAAGAAGTGTACAGGCAGCAGATGTCCAAGACATCTGGCTAGAGCAGAGTTTAAAAAAAAAAAAAAAAAAAAAAAAGAGGCTAACATAACACGGTGCTGGGAACTTGCAGGGAGATTGGTAGTGGTTCAGACTTGATACATGCTACTTGCAACATCATTCTCGTTAAGTCTATCAAAAAGGCTAATGTACACACTGACAGAAGGGCTGTGGGCTATTGCACAAAGCAGCAGCACAGCACTGGCCTTTCCCATGCTTATCAGACACTGTTGACACTAAGTCACTGACATCTCTGTCCTTAAGTTGCCCCTTCTGGTCATTTTCTAGCTGCTCTCCTGGCTCAGGATACCTGATTTGCAGACAGCTAATCCAGAAATAAGTGAATAGCTTACTCCAGGTTTAGTATCTTGAACTTACTTGTGGAGGCTGAGAACGGACTAAGTGGGATCCTGCAGGGACAAGGTGGGACTCTGGCAGGACCATCTCACCTTGCCTTACAAATTTGATTATTCAGGGAACCGTGGTCTGAGTCCCAACACTCCACTAGGAGCTCCCCAACAGAAGAGCCACACACGGTCAAACCAAAAGAGGTCCACCTAGCCCAGCACACTCCTCACAGCAATGGTCAAGAGGTAACACCAAGGGATTGGTATGTCTTACCTCTTACCGATATTCCCCAGAACATATCTACAACTTAGGGACTTTCCCAGGAAAAGGTGGCATCCTTGTGAAGTGGGTACTATGGAGGAATTCTGCTCCTTCAGAAGGCTTTGCAACTGAAGATCTTGCTCCAGCCTTCTTCATGCCAGCGCTTAGCCAGCTGACTCTTCACCCCTCCCTCATCACAGCTTCCCATCTTGCTTTAGTACACTTGGAATAGTTTTCCCTGAGGCAGTGGGCCTGAACATTTAACAAAACATTTTGTACGCTTGGTCAGCACCTTGAACACTATGTCCAGATAGAAGTATTTTATATGAGTGTTAATACACTTTTTGCCTCTGAATACTGAGCAGGGTAGGCTATGCATACAAAGCAAGCAAACTAGTAAATCAAATCTGCCTACAGGTTTAAATATCGAGTAAATAGAACCATATATTTTTCACTCGTAATTCCAGTTCCCAGGTTGACCCACTCTGCCTGTACTACTTGCAGCACTAGCACAAGATTGCAAGCACCAAGTTATCCAAAAGGAGCATGTGCTGCTTATTTTGCTCTTAATTTTAAGCAGATTCTGAATAGATTTTGAGAGACCATTAGTCACTTGCCTTGATCCTGCACAAAACAACAGTTTCTTGATGGAGAAACAGGAATGGAGTCAGGTTATACCGAAAGAGACTCAATTCAAATTTGAAGGTACCATTAGATCAACAAGCAGGTACTGCCCCAGGAACCCTGACGAGTTTGCCACAGCTTTCAGAGAAAAAATGGCATGCTTTTAAGAAAATTACCCTATAATTGAAAAAGGAATACACTGCTTCTTAGAACAGTTGTGACTCATATACAGGCTCCACTTTTGCATCAAGCTTATTATGCTAACCAATCCATTAAAATGTCCATTTATTTTTAACAAATCTGGCTATCCTTGACATCACTTTTTTCTTTGGTGCTTTCCATCATCTGCCCTTGATATCTGGGCTACATTAGCCAGTACACTTGTAAGTACGTAACAGAGTTTTAAGCATCTCACCTGCCCTGGGATTCTGATTAGTTTTGCTAAATAGACTTCCCTGCTGTGCAAGAAAAGTCTAAAGTCTGAGCTAAGTAACAAGGGTCCCACTTCAAACAAAGTTACTCTGTTCATATGAGGGTTATTAAAATGCACAGACATGAAGATCCAAATCACCTACGCTAGAGACTACTCAAACTGGTAGTTTAATGGACTGCTCGCATGGCATCATCATTATTCACATCATGCATGTGGCTTGCTTCAGAACAGGCTCATTTTAAGCACCAGAATCACAATTTTGATGCAATATATTCAAAAAGGGAAAATGTCCCTAAATGCATTTAGTATTCCGTTTCTCGTAACAGACAGCAACAAAAATTACAGCATGACTTACGAGGTGAACAAGTTCCTTCTATTAAGAAGGAGTAATCAAATGCATTATAATAAACAGCATCCTGAATAGCAGTCCACACCCATGCATCCTACTATATCCTCCTCTGATTTGGAAACCCGTTTTCTCATTAGCCCAATAAAGGCCTCTCAAAAGAAGATATTTTTTTAAAAAACACAACAAAACAAAATTAAAACACCCCACATGACAAAAGCCCAAACCCGTGCCCATGGCAGATTTTCAAACACGTGAAGAGTCAATATAGTACTGTAAGAGGGTTTTTTTTATGTATAAACATGTATTGTGACTTGTATTGATATTACAACAGTTACAACATAGCTTCTAACACAGCAAACACCTAACATAGCTATGCTATTGTAGCCACAGCACAAATCCAGCACCCTGTGCAGCCAAATATATTCTTACAATAAATATCACAGGAAGAGGGAGTTCTGAGATATGGTAAACTGCTTCTTCACACAAAACTATGCTTTTAAACTTAATGAAAGTGATCATTTTCCCTTCTCTCACCTTACAGATGCCCTTAAGGAGCTGCAATGATAAAAAGGTGAATTTAGCAATTCTAGGCCAAAGCTTCGTGTTTCAGCTAACACATATACACCAGCAACTGAATTTCATTCTAAGGCCTTTTTGAGTTTTTAAAAGCATGTAATAAGTGGTTGTACTAGGCATTTGGCCTTTCTTCTTCTTAGCTATTTTACGTCCTAGAATTCTTTAGCCTTCAACAAGAACAAAATAGAACTGGTTTAAAAAAAAAAAAAAAGAAATCCAAAAAAGGTTCCTTCTTTTTTAAAGCTTTTTACAAATGAAGACAGACAACGCTTTTCTGCATTCAAACAGGCAGTCTGGGATTCCTTCTGACGGTGAATACCAACCCACGTCAAATTTAGGGAACTGTAATAGTAACTTTAGAGACAGACAAAATTAAAAAATTAAATTATTCTAAATTCACTTAGGGACAACTGACTTCCATATGTCTGGATTGCATTTCCAATTTTTAAACCTAGGAGTATGTTCTGTTTAATGGTGTAGGATCAGAAAGCTCCTGAAGTTCTGCAATTCACCTACATGCACTCTAGGTTTCACATAAAAAGAGTTTTAATTTTGAACTCAAGAATATTATGACTGGGAAAGAAAACTCAACATTCATTAGTTTAATGACATTCTGGAGCCAAATTTACTGTCAGCTGTTATGTAATCTTCCCTTTTGATTTCCCAAGGCAAGATGACATGTGCAGTCTGCCAAAGACAAATTTTCATATTACTTAACAGCTGGAATAATCCGTATGACAGGGATTGAAGGCAAAAGAGTAAATTAGCTTTTAAATGAAAAATAATAATGGAATAGAAGTTAACAATGGTCTCTGCCTGGCAGGGAAGTGTTGAGTTCTCCATGCTGAGTCACCAAAGAAAAGGTCAACAAGCAGGGCCCCCTCTCAACCAACTGAGCACCAAGGAATTCTTGCCTTAATTACATGTGAACTGAATCAAGTTGAACAAATCTTTACAAATGAGACCTTCTACAAAAAAAGGAAACTGAGAACTTGGTGCAAAACCAGCCACTGGCATGAGGTCCCTTGACACGTTCATATTGGAAAATATTACTGTTGCCTGAAGACATCAAATCAAATATGCCCTCATTTGTTTTACAATAAATTTGGTAATGACAGGATGCAAAGCTCTGTCAGCACACAAAAATTTGACTCTGAAATTGTTTAGAGACTGTTAGGCTCACTTGGCCAAGCTAGTCAACACTAAGAAAGATTATGAATGTTGACAATAAGTGTACTTCTAGATATCTCAATTGTAAACTTTTAAATATTGTGCTGGTCATAACAAAGTCATCCTCATAAAACAGCAGACCTTTAAAAGAACAATCAAGATGGATGCATGCATTTACCGTGGCAGTGCTGTACCAAATGCTTCTGCAAGTTCTTCTGGTTACTCTGTCACTATTGCACTCGGGTACCACTTCTAACTGGAAACATTTTGCAGATTGGTCTCTTAGGTTGGGGGTGATTTAAGATTAAAGTTAATAAACCCACTTAATTCTGGCTGTAATTTTTTCAGAACACTAGAGACTCATTAACCAGTAGTGCAGTAATGAACATTTGTGCCGTAACTTGTTGCCTAGGCAACAAGGGACTGTATTTATCAAGCGTGAAATTAGCATTAGAAAGTAAGCTCCTATGGAAATTAAGTAGAAGCTATTGTAGCACTGTAGCTTCCCACTGAAATCTGAACAGTTGTTGTGATGCCCTCCAAAAAGAAAGTGAATGCTTGCGGGGGGGATCTTTCCTCTGTTGCAGAGGTGAGTCAGCAGTAGTTCCCATTAAAGCAGTTACAGTCACAGTGGTGTAAATTCAGCAGGAGAAACGAATTAGTAATTCTGTAAGAACATACCATAATTTAAACAGTAAGTGAGAGTCAAACTGAAGGTCTGGAGGGGAAGGGTTGGAAGGGACTCAGTTTCTGTATATTAGGACAACCTATCATACCTGCTTTATCTTCTTCATTTTCCCAAACACCTACTCCTAGCTGAAGTTCAGCACGTACCTTGCTTGAAGGCGTATCTGCAGGTAGTCTAGCAGGAGGATTAAAGTGTTTTGGCTAATTAGGCAGCGACGCTCTTAGCTCTTTTCCAACAGGGAAGCTTTGTGAACTTCCGCAGCAGAAGCCTCGCACATGAGAACCATTTCTCCATCAAAACACAAGAAATAGCTGAGCCTGCCCTGCTGAAGAATTTCATGGTTTGTCCTTGGCCCACCTCCAAGAGACTCAATCATCAAGACTCCAAGAGAGCTCACATCAACTGTAAAATGAAAGACCTCTCAATTTCATCTAATTTTCATCGTCCCTTGGAAGTTAATGTCATATGCTTAATTCAAGACACAGACACAAAAAGCTCTATCTCCTTGTGAGCCTTTCATAGAGGACCTGCTTCTAAACCCTTCAACTTTTCCTAAGCATTCTTGGTTTCAGCACTCTGTGCCTTTCCTGATCCTAGATGACTCTGGGTCCTGCTCTTCTTCTATGGCTGAACTACTTGCCTGTTCAGATTTGTACTGCTGCCTGGCCAAATGCACGATCAGACTACAGAAAGTGCAATGGGGTTAGTTAAGGGGGGGGAACCCACATTAGTGACTTCAAAACCTTCGCGGAATAGTTAATTTTGCCAAGCCAGACCTGCTAGCTATGCCTGATGAGATTAAAGAACACCCCATGAACAAGATTCATTAGAACATACTAACTCCACTGTGAAAGCTATTCCCTAGTCCCATAGCGTCTTCTCATTACTAACCTACTTGCAAAAACCCAAAAAAACTACGCAAAAGCCCCACACCCCCAAAGATACAAATCCCCCAGCAAAACAACACACAGGAACACAGTCTATAAAGCTGGACAAGTAGGCTTTCAAAATACCACATAGATCTGACAATAACTTGAAAGCCTCCACACGTGCAACCAGACATAATTGTGGATGAACACTGCATACACCCCGACAGTCCTAGATGTTTCTAGATGAAAACACATTGCATTAAATGGTACTCCTCTTCTCTTTATGAAGTTAATATATTGTGGTTGTAGATGTCTCTCTACAGCTAGGAACCAGAATCACGTGAACTGGAAGGAGCAACAATTTCACTTTTCGCCACCAGGTCTGAACTGGAGTAGCAGATAAACATCTGCATTAAATGTCGTTAGGAAAGTTATTTTCGGTTTCAGGTAAAAGGGTTTGCTTGTTTGACAAAGAGGGGCTAAGAGGGACTTCTCATATATAAACCCAAAATTATTAAGACTGGCTTTAAGCCACACCAAACATTTGTGTTTCTTGCAAACAAGTATGATCATACAGTCACGTAAGGGGAATACTGGCGCAGATGTGACCCCAAAGACCAGAGAGTTGAGAAAGTCATGATGCATGCTACACCGATAGAGTCGTGGTGACACAAGCAATGAACTACAAGCAAGGTAGGTGCGCATTCACAGCTCATTAACTCCTCTGCAGTAACTGCCTATATGGAAACTCTTACCTCGCAGCACACACAAGGCAGCCAGCTCCACTTCTGCTGAAGGGTCAAGCTGTGTGGCAATTAGCATGTTATTTATCCACTACGCTAGCTGCCTCTGTAGGCCTGCCATGTAGAAACAAAAGCCAATGTTGCTCTTAGTGTAACAGCTCAGGGTAGCAAATGTTGTAACATAAGCAAGATCAAACACTTTTCATCCTGTTCAACAACTGTTTGGCTTCAGTTAGAGATGTGCCAGATAGACCTTTTTTAAAGGAGGCAGCAACAAAATGAACACTTTTCCACAGACTTTGTTTAAGGAAATGCCAACAGATTAAGCAGTTGCAGGCAAGATAATTGTCCACAGATGGCATGCACAGAGAAGGACATGAGAATTGACATGACAGACTTTAGTCAGAACGGAGCATGGCGATTACGGTAGGTTAAAGATGCATCAGAAAGGACAGGAAGCAGCTATTACTGCTCCAGTTGTGGATTCTTATTTAATTCCCGTGTTCTCCTCTAGAAAGGCAGCAATAATGAGCAAACCACCCCTCTTCTCCACCTGCACTGCCATCACAGCCTTATTTAACAAGCACATAACATCACTTTTAAACCACAATAACAGAGCAGAGTTATGCCTACAGCTTCAGCTTAAGCAGAGCTGAGTTCTTTCTCTGTAGAAATAGCTGTAAGAGGTGAGACCAAAGATCCCCCAACCCAGAACCTCTTCTCTCCCCAGGTCCAACAGCAGATGCCCAGGGAACAAGAGCACACAGCGAGCTCTCAGCAGCCTTCCCAAGGATGCTCCTCCAGCCCCCAGAAGCTCAGTTCATAGGCCAAGGTGATGTCTGGCTATTAATAGAATAACCAAATTTCTCCTGTTCCTTTCTGTAGTGTACTGCAAGTGGTAAGAGCAAATGCAGGTTCAAAATGTATGTTGTAGGCTAGACACTGGCCAACACAGGTCAAACATCTCCATGCAGACAGCTATGGTTAAACAAGGTTAAAATATTTTAGCAAAAATTAGAAGCAAGACGTACAATAATTTCATTCAGTAAAAGCAATGACCACATCCATAAAGACTACCAAGAAGCATAATGACAAATGCAAACAAGGACCACTCCAAAGATATTCCACCAGGATTTGCTCAGCAGGGCTTGACATCCTCATTTTTTGTTAAAGTACACTGCTTTATGATCTATTGTCATGGGACTCCTTTCTCTTAACCACAGTGCATAACTATGCACAAGTTTTACAACAGAAATACTCCTTAGCTACGCTGTACTGAGAAGGCTTGATTTGATTCTGAGATCCAACCAGAATCTCATTTACTGAAAAGACAACACCAGTAAAACCTAGCTGGTGTTAAACAGATTTCAGTTTTGATCATTTCTTTCTCATCAACAATATCACTCTCCAAAATCAATAGGCTCATTACAGAAAACAATACAAATCTATTCTCTGCTGGGCTTGGGCTCCATCACATTGTGAAGAACTATTAATCTAACTGCCTGTGATCAAGAATAGCAATAAGCTTACCTTTATTTTCAGGAAACATTAACTTAAAAAGGAAACAAATCTAGGCTTAATTTAAAATCACAGTTGGCCATCCATACCTAGATTAGATGTGGCAGATACCTTCCACCATCACCAACTCTCCATCAGTTTCCTTCCTGGTGCATGCATAACTATCAAACTAGCCTCATTTCAAAACACCACCTTGCAAGCTGCCATTCAAGTAATAGTCAGGGCTTAGATGGGCTTAGATCTTTGAAGCTGCAACACTGCTGAGAAATGCGTGCTCATGGGCAGGGGGAAGGGAAGGTAGGTAAGAGTACTGCCTGACAGCAGAAGGAAACACTGGATGCAAAGCCACGTTCCAAATATCAGGTAATCGCTTTCTTTATTTAGGTCAGGGGAATCAATCTCAGTCACGTATCGTGATCCTGCTATTTTTGTACAGACCAGCTTTCACACTGAGCAAAGACACTATGCTTCCTGGGTTTTGTTTTTTTAAAAATAATCCTTAAGAAGACACTGATGCCAATTCCAACACTTAAAGCCTTACACAGGTCAGACCATCTGTTTCTTAACTTGGAAGGGGAGGAGAGAAGACTGGATAAAAACACCTTCCCCTACCCTTTTACGTAAATCTAAAGCAGACAAAGACCTTGCAATAAAAACCAAATTATCTAACATACATCTTCTGTGTTTCCTCCTATATCCCACTAGAAAACACATTTAAAGAAAAGAAATTAGCAATAATGAAAGTGCCTCAAGAATTTGCCCAAGAAAATTACTTGTCAAAAAGCCAACTTATAATTCAGTTTTTATTACCTCTGCAAAATTAGTTTGTCACGGTTGGGTTTTTTCTTTTTGTGGTTAGACAGGTACTGGGAGACTTCTCAGTAAAAATCAAAAGAAGAGCAAGTGGAGGGGAGGAGGGAACCTGTTGGGGAAAAAAGCAAGCCTAGCACCATGGATTAGTCTTCTTGTATCCTTCAAAACCTAAGTCTAGCACAAACAGTTTCTCATGGACTGCACACAAAGCAGGGTCTACGAGAGGAAGACAAAGCTTTTCTCATGATGAAAGGACAGGTAGCAAAGGGTAGTACTATTCTTCCCCAAGCAACAGCTCTTTTTGTCAGACATCAACAATTCAACACATGCATTAAAATAGCTCTTGCTTTCTCACAATTCATGACCAGAGAATTATAAAAAGCAGTTATCCCCTTTTGGGTTTTTTGGGGTTTTTTTTTCCCCCTCTCCTTTTTGTTGATGAATCCAGTGGTCAAGAGCTATTCATCCCACATGGTCAGAGACCATTTCCACAGCAGAAATCCAGATAGCCCATAATCTCTACCAGCTCTCTAACCAGAGTCCCTGCTATCCACTCTGTCTTGCTTGATCTCAACAGCCACAAGAGGCTGTTAGGAGCCTTCCAAGACCCCTGGTATATAAGGATCCTGTTTATTTGAGCGGTGAGCAAGTTCATCCCACATTAAAGAGGAAAAACTAAGCTCCGCTGAATTAAAAGGAAGATTTGCTATCAACTTCGATAGGAAGATATTTAATTTGATTTCTTAGTCAGGTACTGCTGCTTGCAGAAAATCAGGAAAACAAAACTGGAAATAAAGCCAGCACCAGTGACGCTGAGCTGGTAAGACTGTCCTGTGTAAACACGCTCTTCCCCCCCCACCCCGGAAGATTCAGGTCAAATAATTTTCAAGTGTATTTATAAGAAGATCTTAAAAGCAGGGCCTTTTGAAAAGTAGGCTCTCAAAGTCCTTGCTTCAATCCATTCAAACAATCATATTTAAACCAGATTGCTTAGAAAGCAAGTGAGCAGGCCATTTTTTCCCACAGTTTTACAGACTGCTATGCAGGAACTCAATAGCATCTAGGAGGTTAAAAACATGTTTTCCATACACTTCTCTGCAACAACAATGAGGGCAGTGCAGAGCTAACCCAGGGTTGAACAGCAAAACAGTCATATCTGCAAACGTGCACATTCTTGGCTATAGCTGTTTACAGGTTTGTGATTCATAATTAATACCCTCAATGAAAACAACTACTCGTGTCTGAAAGCCCTAAAGCCACAACGAGCTAATTACTAATAAAAGCTCTACAGTCTCCGTTAAGCTGTGGGAATGTAACCAGGCACAGCAAATAGTGCAATGGTGAGCAAAGCTTAAACACTCTGGGTACTTTTTGATAAACCAGCTACAGTTCTGCCTCTTCCCCTTTCCTTTCCCCGCAAAAATAAAACACCTTGCTCCCCAACACAACACATGAGAAGGAAGACAAAGAGACAGCCCAAGCAGGAAAAACAAAACAAAATGCAAGAAAATCCCCACACCCAGGTTTCTCACCAGGACATTGGGGAGCTTCAGTGCAGCATCACCTGTTGTCAGGCTCGCAGCAGCAGCGAGCTGAGCAAGCACGGCCACTATGCAGAAGGCACGTTGGACATGCTTCTCTCTCCACGATGCATCAGGCAGTACACATCAAGATGTGCTGTGCAGAATGCATACTTGATCTAAATGTTGCTTTTTCCAGGAAGAGCTGACAAGCTGGTTTGAGAGCTACAGACTTTGGTTTTTTAAAGGACTGTTAAAGTCCATTTTCCAATGGCAGAAAAGCCTTCCTGGTAGCACCAGAAGTGAAACAAAGACCTCCAGACATATTTTTCCTCAGTCTCTCACAAACCTCAAGTTTCTCACAGCACAAGCAGATAGTACAGTAAGTTTCCCCGCAATAAAACCTTGCTCAAATGGCCTTTTAGGTTTAAAAAAACCTACCAAGATAGCTCTTATATCAGTAACCAGCTAGAACTTTGTTTAATTACCTGAGACTTCTCCTTAAGGGATCTGACAAAGTTAGAAACTGCATTTCGCAGGTATATGGTGCAAGCTTAGGTGCTGTCTGTACACCAGGGAAGTCTACTCCACTCAGGCTGCGATGGGGACTAATAAGCCACCCAGCTCCGTGGCATGCCTTGTTGGAAGCTCAGCACACATAACTGGAACATAATTAGGTTTATAAAGATCAGTACGGTAAGAGTTTCAATGCAATGTTTGCAGAGATTAGTATCTGCTGTCTTTATGTTACTGGGCATTCAGTCTACAAAGAGAACACAACAGCATCAGGATCATCTCCCACTTGGACTCCCCTTCTAAGCAATTTTGGCACCGAGAGAAGTGAATGGGAGCACGCACTCATGTACAGGGATAGCAAAGTATTCTTATCAACCATGAACGGCTGTCAGCATCAGGACACACTTCACTGAGCACACATCCCTACTGTAGCACTCTGCTTAACCGAGTTACCAATTAGCAGTTACGTTGGCAGAGATGTTCCAACGCACCATGAGATGATTATTACTGCTACATCATACCAACAGCAACTGTGTCAATTAACGATGAGGCTGACTGGAGGTATTTGTTCTGAAATTTGGAATTACAAGGTCAGGACAATGCTCTATTAGCTTCAAATCTCAGAGGTCATCTTTACTTCCCTGCTGGCTTGTGTATGACCACTGCCAAGCTGGAAAGCAATGGTGCTCCCGAGGGGTCAGATTCGTACTTCAGTGCTGCTGCTGAGTGTTCAGTGGGTGAAGAAAAGGAGTCAGGAAGTAACATTAACCATAACTCTTCACAAAATTCAAACGATTCACAAGAACAAGCTGCTGTGTTTGGACGTACAACAGGGACAACAGACCAGATGCGACTAGTGAATATTCATGGAGCTATTTCTGTTTAAAAACAGGTCCTTAAGCACAATGTAGGTTGAGTGACTTTGATAAATTCCCCCCCTTTGGAAGAATAGCCATTTCTGACATTTAAGAAGTTAATCTTGACCACTGAAACATTAGGACTTCTTTTCTTTTTGTTTTCTTTTAATCAATAACCATTGCTTCATTAAGACGAGCTGCTTTAAGTGTTTCAGAACATGCACATGAAGGGGGTTTTGTAAGCTGGGTTGTCAAAATGGCATAAGCTTGGGCAATCACAACAGAAATTGTCACCACAGCAATGTCAGTTATGACTAAAAGGCCTCCTAGCACAACAGGCTATGACTGTGACCAGATCTAATTCTCTACCAGAGGAGGAATTTGTGGGAACGGAGGGAAAAGAGCAGGTGGAACCTCTTGCCTAAGACAAGGCATTGCTACATTCCGCTCTGAGTAAGGCTTAACATTGAAGTATCCACACAAGCCTGTTGGTCATTATCCAATGAAAAAAAGAAGTGTTGTTTTTATTTCTCAGGAGCACGAGAATTTCACAAGCATAAAATTAACAACCCCTTTTCAGCAAGCGAGGATGTCCACAGCAGAAGGCAACAGAGCGTTCTGACACAGCTCCCACACCAACTACATTTAGAACCCACGTGTCGGAAGTGAAACCAGTCCAGAAGCATCAGGGTGGAGATTCATCACCTCCTTTCTCTTGTGCAAAATCTTAAAATATGATCAGTATTGATTTTGCCTTCAAGTCAGACAAAAATTCAGACCGTCTCCAGGCTCCTAAGCAAGAGAGACCAAAAGAGCCAATCCCCTAGCTGCTAGAAATACAACTACTAGCAAAGTAGTTATATTTCTAGCAGCTTCTGTCACAGCAGATTTTCAGCCCTGTTGAAAAAGAAGGTGAGGAGATTTGCTGTACTTGTGTCCAGAAAGGCATGAAATATGCCTTCTTATTTGATGTGAGATATCAAAGCAGGGTTAATTTGTAAGTTGCCCCAACAGAATATGACCATGATCATGACCCCAGCCCAGTCCTAAACACGAGCACATGTGCATGACTGACATAACTCCGAGTGGTTTGAAAGAGCAGAAAACTGGAAGCAGAGAGAAACTTCCCTTATTCCAAAGTGCTGTGAATAGATGCAAGTCTTAATATGTCCTTCAGCACTTTTCCCCTCCTCAGTACTGACCTTCCCATTGAAGCATCAGAGCAATTTGGAAGAGCTGCTGGAGACAAGCTGTTCAATCATTCGGAGAACATCCCAATGAGTGAAGTACACAAGGTTTCACTCTCCCCCACCTTGCTACTCAATACAAGTTTGCAGGCAGTTTTTTACTGTGCAGCAAGGCCAGAGTGAAGCCGTAAAGAAATCTTATAGGATAAAGAGAAGGAATAAATAGTTAAAGAGGGTCAGTTTTCCCTGCTTATCCCTTATCAATAGTCAAGCTGTAAGTTAAGGAGATGCATCCTTAACCTGCAGAGGTGACTGCCAGACCTTTTCCATTCTGAACTCTAGTGTAATTATTACATGAACTCATTCCTTAACATCATAGATACTATGCAGAAGTCATCACTTAAGACCGCTTTGCTTTTTAGTGACCTTGCAGTCACTTCTTGCTCTGCTTGCAGGAAATCACGTGAAAGTAGATGATCAATAGTCTGACAAATTGGTGACATTGCTATGGCTTTGATACTGTTCTTGTATAACACAATGCAGATAAAACAAATCAACAAAAATCCCTCATTATTCTTAAGTACATTCAATTCCAGTTAGAGTTTATTTTTTCCTCAGCTTAGCTTCACTAGTCAGCATATTTTATAATAGGAACTGTTAGTGGTTGACGAGCTACTTAAAGGCTGCCTATGGAGTTCAGTGTATTTGGCAAGAAAAAAGTTTGGACACTGCTTGGCAGAGGCCTGATTGTGGTGTTCAAACAACACCCACCAAAAATTAAGACATAAATTGCATGCTGTACTTTATTCCCAGACAAAAGAGAAAAAGTGAGTTACTTCTTTGCATTATTTTTAGGATGAAAAGGGAGTCGACTGACTACAAAACCTAGAGCAGAAAGATATTTCTGTTGAAGTATCAAAGACACAACTTTAGTTGAAGACAATGAAGAAGTCTGCTGAGCAAGAGCACCTTCTTCATTCCTATGGAAGGTCTGACTGGCTGTACAATCTGGGGGCAGGATTAAGTCCCATTATTTCCAGGATGGGCTGATTATTTGCATATGCAATTCCACGAAAACCCTTGACCATATGATGGTCCCCTCCTACCCTGCCTTGAATTCAGTGCATGCCTTCATCACTAAATCAATGCATGCAGTTTACAGCACAAAAACTGTATAGTCTCACAGTAATCTTCCACGTCCCCAATAAGCAGATGTCTTCCAAGTATTCCCCAAGCTCCTGCAACTTGCTCCCTCCCGCCCCCAATATTCCATCTTGTATCCAGGATTAAAGGTGAATTTAAACCTGCAATATTTACTAACATTTCTAATTAGGCTTACCTAGGACATTGGCAAAGCTCCAAGATAAGCGATTGGATTAAAACTGAATTCTTCTGTCTTAAGTGGAATATATTTGTGTTTATTTATAGCCAGTATATCAATTTTATCTGATGATTTATAGAAATCTTGTCTGAGTCATCTCTGTGGAACTCAGAGTCAGCATCTATGTTATCAGCTTTGAACTTGCAAAAGAAGGACAGTTGAGTCAGTAGGGTCAGTACTTGCAAAGCAGAGTGCCAGGATGCTTGCTTTCTAGCATGGTAACAATTTAATAGGTGTGCTTCTTCCTAACTTTAGCCAAGGCACCTACAATGTTACACCATTTTATAGCCACCAAAGAATTTGTAGCAATGACCAGTCACAGAATGGTTGCCCCAAAGGAACAGGATTCCAAGTATTTGCCATTACAGAGGGGCAAGCGCCTTTTTCCACATCAGCAGCTTTTCACTCCAGTTCAAAGTAATTTCTAAACACTTCTCGTATGCATCAATTGCTGTGAAAGAGGCAAGCTGTACTCTAAGCCTTCACTTTGCAACTGAGTTGTTTAAGTCATATCAGAAACTACTTGCACTGTACAGGATGCAAACACAAAAAAATGCACTTTCACCCTCACTTAGACCCTGCAGAGGTCAGTGTCTAAGGAAGCAGTGTTAACTGGTATCGTTACCACATAATTATACACAGAACACAATAATCTGAAGCTCTGGAAAAATTCCAAATACCAAGAGACAATCTTGCAAATAGGAAAAAAACAAAAGGAGATCCCCCTCGCAGCGACAGACGCTGCAGTACCACGGCCATTTCAATGGACTGCTGCATGTAGTTCAAACCAAACAGGCTTGTCTTGGTGCCAGTTTGTCACCTCTGCCAATCAAAACCCTGAGGCTTGACCTCCTACCATTTTGACCGGACCTACAAGCTGGGGGGACAAGGGACCATGCCAGAGCTGTGTAGGGACTGCTGCTGGCAAAGGGACAGTTGAATACCAATGGCTCGGAGAAGATAAAATGGTTAACCCTGACAACAGGCTTTAAACCAACTTCCACCTACATGCACAACTTGCTTGATCCGTTTCCAAATAAGACTCATTCCAATACAGGACAGGAGAAGCACACTCTACGGGGTAATTTCAGCTAAGCATCCCTAGATGGCCAGCTAGCCAAGTAAACCAAGGAATACAATACATCTAACACAGAAAAAGCTTTCAACAGAGCTTAAGAGGAATGAATTTTAGAGGACACCTGTTCAAAATAGAGGCGAGGGAGCAGTTCAGTGAGAGTTCTAGTTTATGCACCTCTTTCAATTTCAGGTACGACAGTACCACGGCAAAGGCGTCGGGCAGTCTCAGGACAGAAGAGTTACTCAACACTAGCCTGTGGGGATCACCAAAGAGAAGAATGAAGCCACACAAGGCCAGAGCTGCTTAGATCTCTCCATAGCAAAGAGGAAAGGTGTGTCAACACAACCTGACAACTACAGAGACAGCTGACAAGAACAAACAATACAAGAATGGACACCGGATCTCCACAGACTGCCAGGAGAAGATAGTTACATTTAGACGAACAGGCTCCAGACTACACCCAGGTCAGTGCTATCCGGCAGGAGCCAAGGAAGGTTCAGACATCAAGATAATCTCCCCACTGCCTTAAAAGGAATGGAATTAATGACCACCAGCACGAAGACCATAGCTTTGTGAAAGGTCAAACACATGCTTCCTGCCAAGCAACGGACCCTGCCCTCTAAGTGACATCAACAGCATCAAACGAAGCTTCCCACTAGTCTTCCTCTGCTGTAACAGGCCCAATTCCCACAGGGTTCTCAACTCAAAGACACAAATGATACACGAGATGACATCTCCCATCCACCCTGAAAGGTCAGCTAAAGTTATGCTAGCCACCAACATGAATTAAGAAGAGGACACTCTCCTCACAATGTTGCTACTTGGCCCAGCAACCCTAGAAAGATTTAGTTCCTTCTCAGCAACACGAGAAGGAACCATTGGTGCACAGTTTCTCTAATTCTCAGTAGTCTTCAGCACTACTCAAACCACACAGATAAAATAACAGCACAGGCTAAAATAAAGGAGAGGAAAAGGCAGCTTTTCTCATTGCACCTTAAATCACATTGTTCTTCTATACTAGCCCAAGAAAAGTTTTCTTTGGGTTTTGTGCTTAATTTTCCTGCCACATTATGGTAACCACCTGACCTCAACTGCAGTTGCTGAATCTGCAGGCTCAGAGCTGTGAACGTGTCCACCTGAAGGACATCCTTGACCTCCAGGACTGTATCCCACAGCACAGTACCCTTTGCATTGTGGCTTTAGGTGCCTACTGGATATGTGCCTATTCAGAAAAATGTTTTGCTTACTTTCATAAAGGTGCTTTGCTGGGTACCCTGAGGGACAGAATGTGCTGGATTTCTGCCTGAACCAGCAAGGGCTTCTGCAGGCCGTGGTCCCTGCGGACTATGTCTCTGGACTAACAGGAGCAGAAGAGAGCAGACATGGATGTCTGTGAGCACTAGGTACCACACTGGACACAGGCAGCCCTTACAAAGGACAGCTAGAATGGCCATTAAAAGTAAACAAAAGTCCAATGCATGCTTTTAAAGTATCAGCACAGCTAAATAACAAAGGTGGATACACTGTGCCAGTTTCTGTGCTTCCTTCTTATCTATAGTCTTAGAAAGAGGCAGGGAAGTTAACTGGATGAGAATCTTATTCCAAAAGCCTCTTAATGCTGCTTAAAAAAAATGAGAAGAAACATAAGCAGAAACACTGTCAGACATCTTGAGGAAACCCCATCTGACTCAAACTCTTCTAGTATTCATTACCCACCTGGACTCAACTTTTGACAGGGTTTGGCAGAATTGTGAGAGACAGTGAATTAGATCTCCTAGGTTAAAAATGCTGTGTTCAGTTTGACATTACAGTCCACAACAGCATTTCCAGACATTTAAACTATGTAGAAAAGAACAGCCCGGCATGCATAAACCTTCCTTATGTATTTTCATTGACCTTCTCAAAACTGTGACATTTGTGGTCTGATAAGTCACAGCAAGCCACAAACACAAACGCTCCTTTGGCAATACTAGGCAGCTGCACGGAGCTTTGCACAACTGGATATCCAGCTCTCTCAAAAGAAATGTGAGCACATTAAAACACTTTTCCCATTTGACAATCCATGCATCACCTGGCAGGTGGAGGTCACACAGTCCTGTTGAAGCAGGCATTGTGCAAGGGTGTATCGAGAGCTGCTGAGTGTTGTGCAGATAGCATGCTACAGCAACACAGATGAATATTTGCTCTGGTCAAGAAGCAGCAACAAGATCACGATTGCTCAGAGTAATGCTTTTGTTGTTGGGGGACTATCCTCAGTTTAAAGAAACCAGATAATTCCTGGCTTTGCTTTTATATTTTTCATAGACACAAAGAATTTAAAGTCAGAAATTGCTATAAAGTACCCTAGGTACCAGAACTGGAAGAAGCACTAGGTTGAGAGTATCTCTGTGAAGGAACTGAAATAGAACCAATACATAACCCATGCAAGTATCAAGTCTAGTTATTTATCTTTAAAACCCACATTTTCAGTAGCTGCACCCACTCTCTAGCCTGTAAAAACAGACAGGTTCCCCAGGATAACAGGTTCTGTCTATTTTAGATAATGGTTTATCAGACTAGATTGTGTCTGCATCCTCATAGGATATCCCCTGATCTCTCCCAATCTACCTTCTCCAGAAGAATTCTGACACCCAGCAGCAAAAAGCATGCTTCCTGACTGGTTGAACTCAGAAGTCCAGAGGCTCCACTCTGGTAAATACCTAAAGAAATAGGAAAATCCCTCTGCAGACCAGAGAGACTGCAGGAAGTGAATACAGCTCACAAATGCAGTGGCATCAATGGGGACGCAGAAAGTAATTCCACGCTTCTGCCTAATTTCACTGCAAATTCTCTTCATCAGCTAAATCCAGAGTGCAAGGATAGAAGACAGATAGTGAGAGAGAAGTCACAGCTGAGAGGAGATGCACCACAGAGGAACATCATGCTATGTCCGACTAGAAGCCTGAGTTTCCTTTATCCTCCAGGTAGACTGTCTACCTTCCCCTCCTCCTATGTGGCTATGAAGGGATGGAAAATATTTAATGCATCACTGTAATTAGAGAGCACGTGATGGAGTTCTCTACCATGACTGGTATGTGGAGACACACAAGGTAGACCTTCAACACAAAGACTGGCTACTCTACTCAGAAGAGGCATACCAGCAGAGAAAGACATGTACTCAATTCGTTCCTTACATACTAGAACAGCTCAGTAGAAGTCTTATCAACATACCTCAATAAGACACAAACCAAACCAACTGCATTAATGTATTAATCTCCTCCCCCACTCTCAGGATTCAAAATTATTTTGATTTAGGAAAAGTCATTTGTAACAAATTGTAGAAGTCACTTAGAAACCCCAAGGCTCTAAGCACACAGTCATAACACCAGTCATTTGGAGGATTAAGGCATGCAAATACATAAAGTACAAACTCTCAAAATCCCTGCAAGAGCCTCTGTTTGCAAGGAACCAGAAGCACAGCATCTAAATAATTTGTATAAAACCTCCATCACCCAGCTATCAAACAACAAACCCAGCTATCTTAGTTTCAGCCGTGTGCTCTACTTGGCTATACAGCAGCAGTGTTTCTGTATTCAGGATGCCTAAATTATGAAGAAGAAGCAATCAGCCTTGAACCAAAGTCTGTTTCTTTCATCAGTTTCTAATTAATGACTACAGATAAAACAGATGGAGAGCAGCTTTTATCTTCATGCTGTGTTGGTCCCCCTCTGGTGAAGGCAACATTAAAAAGTTACTTTGATAAGCTAACAGAACAGACAGGGTACTGGGAGTCACACTAGGATCTCTTTCCACCAGGGGTCTTCCAATTGGATTAGAAGGACCAAGTACCACCAAAGCAGGCCAAAACACCATCAGCCTAACGTAGACAATACACACACGCATGCATTGTCTTCTGCTCATGGACTAATGAGTCCAGAGCCCATTTCAGCAGTTATGCTGGCTTCGGTTGTCTCAAAACAGACGTTTGGCAATAATCTGGGAAAGTGGCAGCTCTTTTAAATAGGCTTTACGTTGAGCCAAGTCACTTGACTGATATCTCAAGTTTTCAGTTTAGTGGAGGTGGCAGAGCTTGTCCTTTGCTGCACCGCTGGCTGTTGCTGTTTTGACCACAAAGGGATCACTAAATAGATGTCACATCTTTCCATCTCATGTTTAGGCATGTTTTCATTTTCACCTGAAAAACATCTGTATGAAACCTGATGCATCAAGAAAACCAGGTGATGCCTGCCCCCTTCCCTCAGTCTAGGAAGAAAGTTGCATAACCGTCAGCTGAAATGCTGTCACTTCACATGGCAGACTTGCTAAATGTGTTAAGACCAACAAGGCAGGCTTCAAGAGGTGGATTCTTTCTAAGACAATTCAAATTCTGACTCCTGCATGATTCACTTTGCACCTTTCCAGAAGGGCTGATTATATCACAATATACAGCATCATTATAACACACCAGATTCTAGTCCTAAAGTCCAGTTGTTTTAACTTCTTTATGAAGCATGCATCATTCAGGCTGAAGCCTTCACAGAACCTCCCAGCCTTCTTTGAAATTGAGCTTCATCTGAGAATCAGCAGCATCCTGCAGCCTACCAGGTCCAGAGAGCCATCACAGGTTAAACATAGCTTAACCACAAGTCTGTTTTGTGCTTGCAGCTCACTAGTGGGTCTGCCTTCAGCTGCAGACCTGGTTACAAGCATACATCAAAGCCAAGAGTGATTGTTTGACACATCAAAAAAGAAGCCTTTGTCCATAATTTCCTATACACCATTTTCAGTTTCATAAATCATCCTCTGTGTTGTGCAAAACATCTTCTAGAGGAATCCAAAACAATGCCCTAAATATGTTATTTTAAGGTACTAACATCTGTGACACACTTTGTTGTAATTTCAGTATTATAAATCAAACATCTGCAGACATAAACAGTGGCATTCCGGCCATCTATAGAAGTTACTGCTAATTAGGAGCTTTTATGAGTAGCTATGTGACAGCTACTCGATCTATCTGCTTTTAGCACCTACCTTCTGATAACCCAAAGTTTTATGCAATAATATTGCATTTTATTGCATATTTATGCAATAATAATTTATGCAATATTCTTGATCATGCTTTTTTCTGAGAACTTCAGGACATTTCTGTAACTTTGTGCTGTAGTGAAACTGTTGTCCACCACAGGCAAAGTGAAAAGTTGTTTGTGAGGAGGATTTCTTATTTTATCCTTTTTAAACAGCAGCAGCAGGGCTATTTTTGGAAGGAAAAAAAAAAAAAGAAAAAAGAAAAAAACAAAATAAAAACACAACACCCAAAAAACCAAACAACCAGAGTTACACAGGCAGGTAGCTGTACCACTGGCCAAGTTAGTTTCTCAGATTTCAAGAAAGTCCCTTCTCGTACTGTGGCTCATTTTTCAGATGCTATCCTGGTTGTTCAAACCGACCCCTCACAGAGAGACAGTCTTCCAAGTATTAAGCACTTCCTGAAAACCTGGTACCTTTACTGGTACATTGGACTACCAGAGACAACCAAAAAAGTCACTTGTCAAAATCCTGGTCTCCATAGTCCTACACATTCACAATGCTCAGTATGTTTCCTGGTTTCTTAAATGTGCACTGATTGCTTCCATACTGGTATTACCTCTGTTTACAATTCACAGTGATGCTTGTTAGATTGCGTTACTCTTTCTACAACACAAAGTGACAAATTAAAGTGATTTGTATCTCATTTCCCTCTCCTTGAGGGATGGTATGTTTGCCAGTTCACCACAACAGTTTTAATAATTCATTTAACAGTATAATGCTGTACTGTTAATGTGAGGAAACAAGAGAAAGACTTGTGTTTTCCAGAAGAGATTCTCTATGACCAGAACATACATAGCTGAGCCAAACCTTCTCCACAAGCACCTTAAACCTTTTAATACAGCCACATTTCTTACTTGCTTGCCAAAAAAAGTATCCGGGATGACAGGATTAAAAAACCACTAGAAATCTTTTAGCAAAGCAGTAAACTCACAACATATTTTTAGGACATCTGAAATCCTATGCTAGGACTTCCAAAGGCAAAATTATTTAAGCTATTAGTGGAGGGAAAAGAAAAAAAAAAAAAAAAAAAAAACACAACAAGAAAAAACCCACTAACCTCAGTGCACAATTTGTCTAACCCTGAACCTTCATAGTACAGGGTACTGACTATTTTGGCATGTTATCTCCCAAGAGGAAAAGCAATGGGAGGAAAAATGATTTGCTCTGTCATGCACGATGAAGCAACTGCTCATCTCAGGCAGTCACATTTTATTATCCTCTATCAAAGTGTAACGCTGCACGCTGCATTTTCAGCATGAAGAAAACCTTTCTGCTCTACTTTAAAGAGCCCGGAGACTCAGTCTTTGGTAGTCATGTGTTTAAGTGTTCAATTTAAGCCACGAAAGGACAATATAGAAGGCAATTAAAGCATTTTGGAAATCAGAAAGCATCTCCTCTCTGACATAAGGCAGATTAAAGTAATGTTTCAGGGTCAGACTATGATGTCTAACAGTGTTTGCATTTGAAGAGGACAAAGTAAGGACAATCCAGTCCTCAGAGGGAATTCTCTTCTATGGCTACGTACAGGACCAGGACTTGGGCTAACACTACTCCACAAACATCTTTGTAGCAAACCCACTTTAGGATGCACTGCTCCCTTCAAAGTCCACGGGAATCAGGTACCTAAAGATTCTGCGTATTTGGAGCCAAGTAACATTTCAGAGAGCTTCCTCCCTCCCCATCTTTACTCATGCTCTGGCAGCGTGCCTGTTGTTTATTCTTCTTACTCCGACGTAAGTGCTTTACCACAGGCAGCAGACACGTATCATGGGCCCTCCACTAGGCAATACAGAGATGCAGCTCAGTAAGACCCAGCAGAGTATAATTCAAAGTATAATGTTAGCCATTCTAAAGCACAGCAGGGGTAACATCAGGTATAACTTCTTGCACGAGGAAGAGATCAGGGAACTGTCTCATGCCTTCCTAACATGCAATATGCACAAAGAAAGGAAAATACCAGTATCAGACACACAAGATTAAGTCCACTGAGACCTTAAAGGTGACCAAAACTTAAGTTACAAGTTTTCTCTCATAAGCTTATGGAGGATGCAGACAACTGAGGTTACACTGCGAGGCAAGTAATTGCCATCCCACCCCTCCCAGAGCCCGACTCTCAGAACATGCTCTGGCCATGCTGAGAAAAGCCTGAGCTGTGCCCTCATCTTTCACACACCCAGGATTCCTCCTAGGGATGTCAAACCCTGCAATAAAATTTGGTGGCAGGATGTCTGGAAGCCCAGGACCACAGAGCAGTTTAGAGACACAGAACTGAAATGCAGACTCCAGAGGCACTGAGCCGTCTTGTCCCCACAAAGACTGAGCCTACACTGCAAGATGTTCACAAGTCAAAAAGCTTTTGCAATGATCCCAGGTTTTATGTAAGTATGTTTAGGTAATTTTACCAGAAATTAATCAATTGTGGGAGAAATAATTCTTCTCAAAGTGAAAACTTTTATAGATGCCACCTTCATGAGCCTAAAGGATTCCTGACTGTTTGCCGATTTCAATCATGGAATAATTCTGATTTTTAATATCTAGTTAACTTAATTTTCCAAGCTATTTGCCTGTTGAAAGAAGAATAGCATTCTTCCATGAACAGCTAGTTTAAAAGAGACAGGATTTCTTTGCATGGCTTTTAGAATTCACCTATTCGAGGTGAAATTTGTCCAAAAGGGAGGGAGGAGGAAAAAAAAGAAAATAAAAAAGATTTAGACTTTCTCCGTTGACTTAAGCAAGGCTAAAGACGAGTTTTTGCGTTATCTTTGGCTGTTCAACTTGTTGAAAGGCTGTGCTGATCTCTGTCCTCCTACATTAAAATACATGCATCTTCTTGGCATCTAAAAAACTGAAGTTCTTAAGGACTGTTTAAGTGCAACTTCTCTATTCATTTATAAAAGGACTTTTCACTACGCACAACTCTCCTGTGCCTCTCCTGAGTTTCCAAATATAATTCGCTCTGAAGAAAACACAAATAATGTTAGTAGGGCAGATGCTATGTGGCTGAAGGCAAGAGAGAAAGCATTTGAGATTGAGGCAGGAAAACAGAAAACCAAGTAAATTTTCTGAGAATGTTGTTAGCTACTGATAAGTACATGAAAAGAGATTTAGTTTTTCAAGTACCATGGAGGTTCAAGTCTAAAAATCAGTAGAATGGCAATAACATGATGCTAGAGAAAGTACTGAACTTTTTTTTTTCTCCAAATAGGACCTTAAAAATTCTTAAGAAATAATCTTACTGAAGACTTCCTGGCTTAGTCACCTGGAAAGAAGGACTGGTTCCCATTTTGAAAGGTCTCTATTTCTCATATCCCTCATCTTGCTTCCAAACGGGAACAGACTACACTGCTCCAGCCTAACATCTACATCTTTGCAACCCACCACTGTCTCAATACTTATTCGGGAGGTGCAAACATATTGCCAAACACATTCACTGCTGATTCAGTCCGTGGCTTCCCTGCTCCTTCTGGGACGCACCTACCATCCAGTCCAAAGGGAGCTGATGCATTTCCCCGAAACTGCAGGAGCAGGGCCCAAGCTCCAGTGCCTAAAGCCTTTGGTGCCACTGACATGCCGTACAAAGATAACCTCCACAAGCTGCACAGCACCCAAACGGTTGCAGCACACCGACTGCCAGATCAGATACATTCATCTCTATCACAGCCACCCACACGCAGCAGCCTGCTTCCAACAAACCTCTGACCAGCAGAGTAACATTTCCCTTCATTTTAGGCAAAGCGAATAAAACAACTGTGTGACATTTTTTAAAATATCTCTGTCCTTCAGCAAAGCCTGGGGAAAATTTAGGCTCCTGCTTGCGCAAATACGGGTGCGTGCAGCACTAGCAATGGCATACGGGGCCCCATGAGAGCACAGAAATGCAAGGGAATACGCAGAAACCTTCTCAAACCCAACCATTACGAATGGCTTGCTGGCACAGGCACACGGGACTCTACAACCTCAGCTCAGCGACAGGCCTCCTGAAGCACCCTGAACACACCACAGGCACGTGTGGATGAAGAGGCCCAGAGCTCTGCTGACAGCTGGAAAGAGCTCAGGGCGGGGAAGGAAGATGGGAGAGGATGGTGAGCTGGTGCTGGTCCCTGACACCCTCTGGGGATTGGAAAGAAAGCATCAATTCCCCTACAATCTGGGGCACGCTTAAAAATTTTAGGCCTTGAAACGACTGGCGGTCCCACCCCACTGCAGTACCCGGCTATCTGCAAAGAAAAGCCCGAGCCGAGAACCGCCCTGGGGAGCAGTGGGGTCCTGCTGAGGCGAGCTGGGGCGAGCCGCTGCTGCAGCGGCCTGGCAGAGGGAGCTGGGGGGCAACCAGCCCTCAGAAGCAGCTCCAGCCCATTTTAATGGAATGTCCAGACTAACAGGGAGTCGTAAGGGTAAAGAGAGGGTACAGCTCAAAACGATGCTGTCTTGGCCCTGCTGCTGATGCAAAGAGGAAAGCTAGGGCAAGGAGCACGCTGCCATGCTCACCTGGTTTTCACATTTCTGGGGCCTTCAGCAGGTCTCTGCTCTGCCCTGCCCAAATCCTTTATCCACAACCACTCAATACCCTAAACTGAAGCAGCCCATCTGGAGTTAGCAAAGCCTTTGACCAGCTTAGAGACAGTCTTGGCTGTTACATCTCCTCATTCCAGAATATTTCCATGACATTATTCAGTTATTTCTGCTCCTAACCATGAAAATAAATATGGGGCTGATCTCATTAAAATCTCCCAGAGCCTTTGATGTAATTTTAATATATTACCACACTTCTGTTCCTACAGCTCTCTTGGGCTGAAGTGACACAGTTTTCCGACTGCTCTACCCAAAGCAGCCTGTAACGCAGGTTGGCATGAGTCAGCTTCTCCTTCCGCACAGCTTGGCTAATAGAGGAAGCAAAGCAGGGTGATCTTTTTTTAATGTTGTGATTCTCAACACAGTCTTCTCTGCTTAAAATTCACTATTTCCTCTATTGGGGAATAACAGCTGCAGGTGCTTTACCCAACAGGCGGCTATGCAAGAGCTAATCCTGCCGCTGAGCTGCTCTTTGCCAGCTTCTTACAGTGCCCTTCTTCTGCACGCCTTCTCACACGCCCCTGCAACTCTCAAAAGCATCACGGTCACTCCCTTCCCTTAGAGGGGAAGCGTGGGACCACAGCAAAGCATGAATAGCCATGCTATTAGCCACTTAAAGGCAACACTTGGGGACCTAACCCTCCCCAGTTGCTCTGGCTGAAGTCAAATACGACGCTGAACGACCACCACTGCTCTGGAGCACTTGTATTCAGTCACCTTTTGCATTCTGCTTTGAACGCTCTGAAACACAATGTGGCAATACTCCACAGCTGTTTCTCAAAAAAAAATTCCTGCCAGAGGAAAACAATTAAAAACACCATTGGGATTTAACTGCTTTGAAAATGCAGTTCTCGCTTGTCTCTTCCAAAACATCTACCTTAAGAATTATCTTACTCAAAAGTAAAGACACCCTACAGGTGATGCCTAGACCATCCTATATCGCAACAGGACTTTAAGGTGAAAACCACACCTAAGGCTAACACACAAAATATAGTTTTGTGATATCAAAAATAATTAAAAAACCTCATCACTGGAAAATACCATCAAGGAAACAACATTTTTAGGAAAAAAGAAAAACAACAGAAAAAGCTGACTTGCAGGCTAGCTAGCAAAGTCACTCATTGCAGTGCCACCCAGAAGGTGTGAGTCTGGGGGGAGGGAAAGATGCACATTTACAGAACTAGTTTGTTTGACAGACTGAAAGCTTCACAACGCACATTTTCTTCTCCAGTTACAAGGATACAAGAGAGAAATGTTATGCTTTTTCAGTTTACTTGATGTCACATCTCGCTGTTCAGTCCAGTTGTTGTCACTGTGGGCCATTACATCCTTCTAATTCCATTCTGTGGCTTGACAGTGGCCTGTTCTTCAGTTAAGTTGGAGTAAGGAGGCTCTGCAGTAACAAGACATTACCGCAATTTCCTTTTCTGCAAGGAAAGCAATCAATATTTTATGATGAAAATTGCTGGCTCCCAGTACTATAGCTTTGTACAGTTGATCTTTGCAGCAGTTCACATACTGATGCTGTTTCTGATCCCCAGTCCCTGTGAAGGGCAGCTAAATGTGATCTATTCCACATTTTTCAAAGAATTTGGAATTATTTACTTGGGCTTCCATTCCGTGATGGGAAGCCATAAAGCCTCCAAACTGTCCAGATAGAAAGTTATTCTAGCCCTGAGGAGCAATAAACCACACCTTTTTTGGGGTCTGTGAACAAATTCTCAGAAGAAAGAGAAGAAAAGAGAGGAGAAGGGCTGACTACATGCATATGTGGAAGAGGAATCATTTAGCCAACAGATTGTTATATATCTGTTAAATACCCCTGAGCCTTGTCCCTTGACACAATCACGTCCGTACTACCGAGGATGCAGCAGCATGGCACTGTGCGTACCATATTCTTAGCCTAGTCCAAGGATGTTTCAGTCCACAACTGTCCCGAGGCTAATGCTTTCCTGGTGTTGTTTTAGGGCACTGCTTCAGTTCAATTCACCTGCGGCTTCTCTACATGTGACTCCTAGCTAGGGCTCACAAAGACCGAGGGGACATGCAATTCATATCAGTAAGACCGCTCTTTTGCTGGCCGAGCTCAAGCCAGATCTCTAAATGGAGAAAACTGAAACATTACAAAAACTTTGCCCATCTAACTGCATTTACACCAGCACAGACAAATATCATCCTGACCAATTTCCCATCACCTCAGCCTGACATGAAACATTAGCAAGTGGCTAATGTCAACCAAGCTTAAAAGGTCACCAGTTACTTGCTCTGCATTTAAAAGGACCTCAAACATTTCACAGAATATTGCTATGCCTTCTCCACACAGCCCAGTAATGCAGCAAATTTTAGCCCTGACACAAGATTTCAGAAGCAGGTTTTTTTGTTGCTGTTGTTTTTAGGCAAAGGGTTCTTCAAGCAGAGATCATGCAACCTGAAGAAAATTATGAGCCAACAGAGGGTCTTCAGACTCAGAACACTGTTCACCCTCACTTCTGAACCAAGTTCTTTGGCTAAATCTCCGGACCCTTACAAATTTATTCTTCTACTTAGAATTGTGACAGAATGATTTCCTCACGATATTTTTTTTTTTTTTAAATAAAAAATTATGGAGAAGAAATTTGTACAAACAGTATGAATCAAAGTACCGTTTGGAGTTGTCAGCCTTTTCAGTCAGCTCAAAAAGGTTCAGCAGGCTTTCCCTGGAGCCACACTCCCAAAGGTTTCTCAGGCTTTAGCCTCTTTTCCTGCCACGCCCTCCACCTTACCCCTCTGAGCTGCTTTTCTGCTCAGATTCAGAGAAAAATACTCACAAAAATAACCAACGAAATCTCTACATATTGCAAGCCGGGGCATGAAGTTGTGGAGAGGAATCTGGTCACCGTCAGGCAACTGTTTCCAGAAAAGGAACTGGATTCTTATATTTTAATTCAAGACCAAACTTTTACTTCCATCATTACCACCCTCACCCCCCCAAGTGCTCCTACAAGGCAGGTCAAGCAGGTCTGTACACAAAACTTTGTGAGCAAGAAGTTTTCTTCAGCAGCACCAAGGAGAACAAGCTGTAAACAAGTCACATTCCGCAAACCTGAGCTCCCTGCTCTTGGCAGGGGGAGAAGCAGGCAAGGAGCATCTTCTACAGATCAATGCAACTGGGCCACAGAAGCTAAAGTGAGGAGAAGCAGTTGAGCAGAGTTAGGCAGAATCATAAGACTGGAGGGCAAGAGCTCATTAACAACTCTGATAACTTTCCGATCCTCAGAGATGCAGAACGGGAACAACTCGTTACTTCCTACCTGCCTTATTCCAAATCTCCCACGCCCAAGGAACTGATTAACTCTCACTTGGAAAGGCAAAAATCCCTACAAGGCAGGGAATGAGCTGGGGGAGGCACAAGTAAGGAAAAAAAAACAGATGGCTAGAGTCAAGTGGCCTACATGCGGATGAGATGAAGGTAGAAGTTTTAATTTTGCTTCCATGGATTTTAACAGCAGCAAGAACCGGGGCTTACTCAATTGGGATTCCTAAAAATAGCACTTGCCTAAGTAACCACACAGGACCACATGGGGCTCTATTTTCCTTAACTAGCTTTTGATCTAATGGAATTCTTCAGTTAAGTAAAAGAAGAAACAGGGTCTTTGTGGTGAAAGCACATGACCAGGAGTTAGGAGAACTGGCTTCTCCTCCACACTGCTACAGATTTGTTGTTTAGTCTTTCATGCAGAACAATGCAGCTCTTAAAGTATGCTTCCATCTCAGACCAAAACCTGTGACTGCATTTAAAAGCTGAAACATCCGTGCCAGCTTTGCTCCTTCCAGCAAGCAAGCCAGCAGTGCAGCCAGAGCTCAATGCGGGGTGCAAGCTCTGTCCATGAGCCAGACAAAGACCCAAACAATTAGCCTGGTTGCACTCCACACAGTCATAGCTACACTGGCTGCAGCAGAGCTGACATTAAGAAAAGCTTTTGTACATCATTTGTTCTTCTGCACTGTGTTGTAGCACTGACCTCTGTACTTCACTTGCCTCACAAAGGAAATGAAAATAAACCTCCTTATAGATCTGCAGTGTAGTACTGGTAAGTACTATTAACATTAAGTACTGGTAGGATGTTCGTCTATCATCCAAAGATGCTCAAATACTGCAGCAAACCAATGAAGTTAATGCACCCAATGCAAGAAAGCAGAGCAGCAGTTCAGCAAGGCCGGAAAGCGCAAGAGCAGAGCGGAAGCGACACATGCTGGTATTACAAACAGTCAACAAGCAAGTAACCTGGTAAGACCTCCGAGACCTTGACCAGGATAGACAAGCTCTGCCCTGCCAGAATCAGCTGCCTTCCTGGGTTTGCAGAACCCTACCCGCTTCCGGCACCAGTGAGAGGGCTACAAAGGACTCAGAGCTGAGATGCTTCCTCCCACCCTGCAACCTGCCGGCCAAGCTTAACACGTTCCCCAAAGCACCCTTCCACCCTCCGCAGCCACAGCACGAGCCACTGCAGCAGAGGGGTCAGGAGCTGGGATTCCCCATGAGAGCGGGTTTAAGCAGAAGAGACTGGACAGCAAGACACAAGCTGGAGCAGACTCTAACAGCAAGTTAACCCCATCCGTGGCTGATGGGAAAGTGAGCCAAGGCTAGCACAAAAGGAGGAGACATTTCAGCAGCCACATTGCAAAGAAAGGGCATAACACACCTGGCAATACATTTAAACAATGCAAAACATCCCTTCCAACGCCTGCAGCAACTCAGCTCCTATCCTAAAGATCTAACACACTTGGGCCCACAAGCACTTGCCAAGTTGTCAACATGGCCTTTGATATCAAAAAGCTTTGAAACCCCTGCCTTAAAGGCCAACACTTGTTTCTCCACCCATATTTGAAATGCAAGATGCCTGAAAGCTATAGAACTATTTTAACACCGAACATGCAGGAGTCTACGCCGCAGAGCGGACACGTTCGCTGGGAACTGCAGTTGGAAAACTAACAAGTCCCCTACTGCTACAATAACCGTAGCTGCGTAACGGAAGACATGCCAGGGATCGCAGGAAGCTCAAGCCTTCCAGCGCTTTCTGTGATCTCCATGGAGAGACCGGGCCAAGGAGCACCTTGTTTAAACCCATGTTAAATGCCAGGATAGCAAGGGATGCGGAGCAGGGAGGATAAGTTGCCACTTCTTTTCTTTAAAAAAACAAAAATGCTTTAATCAAGTTGTACACCAAATTGAGGCCTTATTAGCGTTTTTTGTTTTCCTTTGGGGGGGAAGAAAAGTCAGTAAAAAGTTATTTCCCCACATGTCAACAAAAAACCCGTGCATCCCACCCTGCCACCCAAATTTTACAGCTAGGGGAGCGATGCTTCATGCATTTTTCACCTAGATGTAATTCATTCTCTATTTTACTTCTATTTCTTTTCTGGGGGTAATGTTGATGTAATCGTGATTTTCCAAAGTCAGAGCACATCTTCTTTGACACTATGCTTTCTGAATTCCCCCCCCCCTTGACTTCACAGCTGGTCGCACTACATCCCTGGCTCTTCTTCAGCACAATTCAGGAGGAATCCACAGCACCTGAGACCACATAATGTGCCACCACCCACTGGCTCCTACCAGGATGGAGCCCCAGGGCACCAGCCCTCAAATTTACAGCCACTAACTGAAGTCATGATTTCACTCCACACACACCAGAACTATTCACCAACTGCTTAAAACACCCTTCTCCACAGACACGTACAAAACAGTCGCAGCACGTGTTTCAGTAGGAGTCTAGTCTTCCCCCTTTGGCACAGTAATTTAGGAGCTGTAAGACATGCATTAAGGCTGGCCTGATCCAGACTTTTACAAGCTTTACATTTCACACTGATGTTTATCAGCTAGTAAATCATACACACTGCAAGCAAAATAATTTTTTTATATGCTTTTCCTATATGTGTTCCTCAGAACTGAGTGTTCTGGATACATTAATTGTTTTCTGTCAGTCATCTTTCCAATTAAGATCTGCTCCTTCCATCCTAATTTTTCCAGTATGTTACAAAAAATTTAGTCGCTGACATGTTCCAACAGGGACAAGAGGAATGATCAGTAGAGATTAAAGCATGCCATGCATCAGCCAACTTCTCAAACAACTGACAAAGGAAACACAAAGCATCTTAAAAGGAAAGGTTTACAGAGTTGGCAGCTTTCTTATGATGGTTGGTCCCAAGATCATCACCATTTCTGCCAGTTGTCAGAAGTGTTTTACGGTTGCATTTAAAAGAATGGCAACGAAATCCCCAAACACACACAAAAGAAGAGCCCCTAAATGCTATCTCTACATTTTGTTAAATCAAATCCGAGCAAGACCAATTGCTTCTTATAGGGTCATCTTTAATGTCTACTAAATAGTACTACAGGAGCTCTATTCCAGGTTACGCAGGGGCAGGATCATCAATAAAACTAACATGAAGACTAAGTCAATCGTGCCCTTAGCGATTACTTTCATTAACGCGAGCATCCTAGCTGTTTTGCAGTCCTTATGCATAGGTATTTGTCAAGGACTCCAAATCAAGAGCTTGTCTGGTCGTATACATCTGGGTATAGAGTGTGCTATTTCAAGAGACCAGCACCTATCGCACAACTCCAGATGAGCAGTAAATGAACCATCCACTCAATCCTCAAACTGAGTAGCTAGTGGTAGGTTTTGTTTTTAAATAAAGATGCTACTGATTATACATCAGCAAGAAGTCAAGTTGCAAGGCATTAACTAGTATGCTCTCATCTCATTTTCCCACCAGCAACAGGATTCTCAGATCCAAGTTTTATTGCTCAACAGCCACAGCTTCTGCCAAAAATCACAAAGGAGCCAGGGGGAGGGGATGGCAAATATGAAATGGGACAACAGCTGTCAAGGTAATTTGATAGCAGCGATGGCTTCTTGAACCAGTGGACACTCTTGAGAATGTGAGCCAAGGCCTCCAGGCATCCACAGAAAAGCCAAGTAAGATAAAGAGCTCGGTGAGAGAGCTGATACAGATGCCTGAGACAGAAGAAAGAACAAAGAAAGCCAAGGCCATCTAACTTCTAAGAACTTCAGTTTTCCAAACAACAACAACAAAAAAAAAAACTCAGAGCAAGTGTCCAAATGAACCCTCCCAGCCATGAAGACAAACCATCTTTTGTTTGAAAAATGTTTGCAAGTTTTCCCAGTACCCTTTCCAAAAACATCTCAAAACTACAACATCCAAACAGAAAACAGGAGTGAAGAATGAGCTGACAGATTAAAAGACCAAGTCAATCATCTTCTATAGGTTCAAATCTAGCTCAACTTCCACTACCAAGCAGTTACCTGCGTTACAAGGCTCACATAAATTAAACTCATGACAAGTCAATTCCTAATAGACCAATGTCCACAGTCAAAAGTTTCCTTGCTGTGTCTGTAACAAGGAAATAGTTATCACTGGAAACCCTGACAATTTCCATACTTTTAGTTTAACTGCTCCGCTAAATGAACCGTCACTTCAGCAATGAGTCATATATCCTTTGGTGGAACAGTAAGAAGAAAGCTCATTTGCCTGTGTCTATGTGGCACGTGTTTTAGTAACATTAAATGGATCACCGAGACACACCAAAAACACAGGTGAGCACAAACAGCACGTCAGGAACGTGTTAGCTGTGACAAGAGCAGCAGAGGGAGGTCAGATACTTCGGTGATTATTCTCATCAGTAGGTTTTACTCTTTCTACTTTTTTTTTTTTCTCCTATTTTTCTATGATAGTTTTCATTTTCTGTATTTTATGCTTTAACCTTCTCCCATGCACTGAACAACCGGAGTTCTCTCACTTTCCTTCTCTTTCCAGAGCTTCTGGATTCTCCTTGACCACCCCCATACCCAAGCTTGTCTCAGCAATCTCGTAGGAGTTTGCAATAGCTGGAAGAAAAGAAAAAAGAAAAAAATAGAAGCAAACAGAAATGCTCATAGCTTTGTTCAGTATTATTGTCACCTGCTACAGCCGTGCTATATACCAAGAAGCATGATCACTGCCAAGATGCATCTACATGTACATGATACAGATAAACTGTTTCTTCATGCTGAAGTCAGCACTTTGACGGACACTAATGCAGTCAGTTACTTATGTTAAAATCAGCTTATTCTGATAGGGAAAATAAGAAACACATGACAATTGGCTCCAAGAATTTAGTAGCAAATTTTAAATCAAACTGCAAACCTAGTTTAACATTCAATTTCTCTAATAAGATCTTCAAACACTGTACTGAAGCACCCTCCCTATTGTGAGAAGTCACCGGCTTGTTCAATTGTGGCTGCACATTTCCCCACATACATTGCAGCTCCCTTACCTGACCCTGGAGGCACAATCTACCACTAGTTTTCTAAGCACTTACTAAAACTCCTCGCCCAACACAGGAGCTTTTGCCTTAAGCACTGGTCCTGCGGAGCAGACATCAGACCTGGGAAGAGTGGCTTCTGCAGGCCTCCTGACCCTCACGCGTGCAGATAAAGAGAATCCCCAGAATGACTGCCTCGAAGCCAAACAGGTTTAACAACCCTTCACCATCTCTGAGGCAGAAGGCTATTTGCTTGGTATGTCACAGGTAAAAATGTGCATGTGTTGGGGCAAGGCAATGAGACATCTACCCCATGCCACTTCAAAAGGTTAACAACTCAAAGGTTGCGACACTCCCATCTCTCCCTTGCACAGCCTTCAAAGGCTGCCCTACCTAGTCCTACCATCACTCCCTTCATCTCCCTGTTCCAACACAAAGGGATTAAAAATTAAGGAACAGTAATTTTCTCTGAAACTAGAAATCTATTTCTGTCACTTCTGGTAGCAACTTTTCCAATGAGATTTCTGAATTCGCACTTTACCGGAGCACACCATTCACTCACCTCTTCTTTTAGTCAGTCAAGGGAAGAAGGATGAATTAGTCCCTGCGCACCCCTTCCCTGCACAAACCCCCAGGAGAGGGATGAGAAAATGGATCATGTCTTCACTGTTCCAGTCACATCCATTTTCTGAAGGGGACAAGCAGCAAAATTGTCAGCTCCTCCATCCTGTTCCTACCTCCTATGTCAAAGAAAACAATAAAGAACCAGGATGAAGCTAGACAGATCAATATGATCACAACCGCAGCAAAACTCTTCATGCTAGCACAACACAATGGTGCCCTCGATTACAAGTCCAACACTGAGCTTCTGCAGTAACAGACACTTTAATCAGACGTCAGTCATTAACAGAAGCATGAAGAGACATAGTGATAATGGTATCAACAGGACACAGGTTCTTTCAGTTCTGTGTCATGGAGATGAGTCCAGCCTAGACCCTGACCTGCACATGGGCCCAACACAACCATCTGCAGCGGCAGAATCCAGTCTCTGCCAATACACTCAGAAAAAGCAGGATGGAGTGAGTGGCATACCGAGGAGGTAGCCTGCACCACCC
This sequence comes from Mycteria americana, assembly GCF_035582795.1. NCBI lineage: Eukaryota > Metazoa > Chordata > Aves > Ciconiiformes > Ciconiidae > Mycteria > Mycteria americana. Next base: position 15,405,808 of record NC_134370.1, read on the forward strand.
TAGAGCAGGGATGGACTATCAAAAGGACAGATCTTGCACACCCCCTTAACTGTTGACAAATAGCAGGTTGGTGGGCTGCTACTTCCCCGTATCACAACATCACACACGGCATAAGGGGAAAAGCCCAACTAAGCCATCCTTTTCATCCCAAATTTCACCAGCAGTGAGAACAGACTTGGATCTATGTCACTGCATCCCTCTTACCCAGCTTGCTCAAGACTCCTTGGAATGGATGGCAATGAGGAACACTGTTGTGTTAGCCTCTGGTGTAACCAACCTGTCCATGGTGCAAGAACAACTTTCCAGCTGCACCAGGAACAGAGCTCAAGAATTCCTGGCTCATGAGGGAGCCAAGGTTTTTAATCACACTTTGGTTACCACCTTGTCACGGACAAGAAAAAAAGGAGAGCTACTTGCATATCCCTCAAGACTGGAAATTTAAGCAATAACAGGCATGCCACTTAAAGACTTGCCTACTAGCTTTTCAGCCCAGCAAAACAGAAAAATATTTAGGTCATAATCAGTCCTAAACTGGACATTACTTTAAAACTGTCTGAAAACAAAAGCCAAGCAGCATAGGATAAAAGGATAAATGGCACCTCTGACATAGTAATGAAAAAACAACAGATTAAAACCCCCTGTGTCAGTAAAAGGTTCGAAAGCACCCGACAATGAACTTTACAGCAGCAATTTTAGTACCCATAAAACTACACAGAACAAAGCATTAACCAGTGGGGCATTCACCTTAACTGTGTCTCCACACACGTGTCTAGTGGATGGCCTCATCTCATTTGTTGCTACTGTCCCTAGTCTCTCTCTGATTTTCCTCACCTTCTGCCAACAAACAGTGGCAGGAGAACTACACATTGATCTGCAGAAAGGAGAGTGAAAACACTAAATAAAGACACTGACAGCCAAGGACCTCAGCGCAAGAGAAACAAAATCTGAGTCATTGGAGGGACTGTCAGTCTAAAGAAAGTTGCAGTTGTCATGCAAGGAAGCTATTACGTGAAGATTAAACCAAACTCCTATTATATACCTTAAGTTACAGGAGAAAAGCTGAAACATACTGGCTCCCACAAACCCATCCAGTTGATACAAGGGAAAGGGACAAAAATTAGTCCTCATTCTAGAGCAAAGTAACTGAAGCACAAGGAGAAGGCATCACAGTCTATATGCAACTTTGGACAGCACTAGGAAATCCAATAGATCAAACCCTCAACTTTATCCTTGCCCAACTCTCAACTCACTTGAAGCAGTTATGCCCTTGATTTCCTTTGGTCATTTTTCCATTTTGGAGAAAACAAACAAACAGGAATAGGAAAATTAAATCTCCTGTATGCTTTAAACTTAGTTTTATGAGGTTAAAAAAATAATCTGTTCCTATCTGCATCCTTTTGCATCCAGTCATGTCTTCAGGTTTTTTACGTCCTAATCATCCTCAAAGCCACAGAAAACACTGAGAGATGCGAGTTCCTTTTGTGAGAATTGCTCACGAGCATTACCACAGTAAGAGGTCTTGCTCCCAGAAACTGCATGCTGCCTCTAGCTGTGGGAGTACATGTTTAATCACAGTACACACTCATTCCTTGTCACAACTACTAGCTGCAGCACTGGAGACTATGGTTAAGAACCTCATTTGTTAAAAGAATCCCTTGAGTTTAAAGTACTTCATTCCCTCCTGAATGTTCACGCTGAAGCTTCCTCTAAAATCTGGCAGGACACTGCTGTTTTAGTGCTTTTCAGAGGAAATAGATGTAGACCCAGGCTCAGCATAAATGCCACCCAAGTCCCCAAGCCTACCAGCTTCCTCATGGTGGCTCTTTGCTCAGCATTGTCCTTTAAGCTTTTCAAGCACTTCTCAAGGCACTCAGCTCTTTCTACGGATCAGGAGGTAGATGCAAATAGAAAGCAGGGTACACCTGGATGCAGCCTCCAATACTTCCAAGTGTGTTTTCAGCTAGAGGTTAACTGGATAGTGGGAAAATTGGCAAACTACAGAGCATCATCAATATAAACTTGGGAAATAAGAGACATTTTGTTCATTTCTCTACTCTACGCTTGGACTAAGATATTCCAGCATAGTTATCAGTTCCAGGATGGCTGCATGTCTATCTGAAAAAAAGAACATACTGATCTTGCGGCAAAGCCCAATAGTTTAAATGCAAAACCGTCAGGGATACAGCTACACAACTTCCCCCTTTCTGAATATTTTCCTTGGAACTTTTTGGTTGGAGCCTGTGCATTGCATGGGGCTGAGAGGGCTATTACTCTTGGAAGCTATACTCCCAAATTCTTTCCTTTACTGGAAGATGTGAGGTTGATGATTTGCATAGAAGAAATGTATTAAAGCCTCTTACCACTGGACCATGTTCAAGCAGCAGGCAAGCAACAAGTTTAAACCCAGTTTTCAGGCCAGGAATCAGAAATGAAAATGCCCTCGACACTCAAATGCATGTGCGTCTTCCCTCCACCCCACACCCTTCCCCAGTCTCTCTCTCAAAATAAAAAAAAAAGTCTTGTTCAAAGATTACAGAAAAAAATGGAAAATTCAAAACAGCTGTTCTGGAAAACAAAAAAACCCCACTAACAGAATAGAGGTATTGACATCAGAGCTCTCCTGGTAGACCTCTCATCCTATGCACAGCAGGCGTGCCCCTGCAGAGAGGAGGAGGAGAGATTGGGATTCCCGTCTGTGGTGCATCACACAGTACAGGGAAGCCTTCATCCCCACCCTTAACCCTAGGGGCATTGGAGAAAGCAGGAAAAAAGAAAGCTACTGTATTTGCTTGCACATTGCCTGCACACACTACAACTGCACTCACAGGTTCAACCCTACGATTGGCGTCAAGCAACAGATTGCTGTAGTTCTCGGAGACTGCATCCATTATGTAGGTAATTAAGTTTTTTCACTGCCCCAGCTGCTTTCCTTAAGCTCTAACCTCGGGGGATTCCCACGTTGGGAAGCTTCACCCCCCACCGAGACTGCCTACAGGGTGAGCTGTGCAACTTCTCCATTTCCAGGTTCTCCTTGGGAGCCTTCAGACAATACAACACAAGCTAGATGAAACCAGTAAGCTACTGGCAAAGCAATTCCACATTAGTGATCATAATCCCCCCTGGGCCTTTGTCAACAGAACAGAAAGATGTACAAAACTGTCAGTCCTGCTTACGATAGAGAGGCAGGCTCCGTCATATGGAAAGGGAATAAAGCTTTAAGCATGTTGTGATCTCTGTAAGGGTCACAGGAAAACACAAATATGCCAGTATAGAAGGAACAGAAGCAGGCTTTCCTCTACACGTGATACAGGAAAGTCTCGCATTTCTCTTGCAAGTGAGCACTTGAACTTTTAGTAGCTGATGTTGAGTCTTAAGTACACTGTACAAGATTTTCATTAAGAGAGAAACAGACAATGATTTTGATAGGGATTTTGATTTATCTGGGAGAAATCCCATTCACATAGCTCAAATAATTCTTCAACACTACAAGAAGAAAAAAAAATACTCCCTGTGAGCAGTGTGAAGTTCGTGAATTTAGCTATGGAGTTACCAGTGTTTGCAAGCCTAACCACTCCAAAAGGCTCCAGGCAAACTAGAATATCAATGAGAAGATAAAAGTTATTCCCCATGAGGGCAGGGAACCAGCATGCAACGAAGACCAGATCACACCTGAAGAGCAGCATAAATCCCATTACTGCTACAACCATGTAGTCCATATAGTAAGCTACTCACAGGACCACTGCCCCAGCCTCCGGTGAGGCATCCCTTACTCCTCTCTTCTGCTGGAGGAAAAGCAAGACCTAGGCAGCAAGTCTTCATATAACTGGTATCTTGAGAGACACTTCCTCCCCTCCTCTCCCCATACTACATCAAGACACTAAAGTAAAAGCTGAAAGTCAAAAAGCTTTATCTGTACACATACCTCAGTTACGCAGCAGGGGAAAAAACCCACACAAATTCACATAGCAAAACATATCACACTAATTTATCCACCTTGCAGCAAAACTTAGCAACGTCCCTTGGAGTTCAAGTTAGAGCTACTGAATAGCTCTAATTCACAATTCAGGCCTACCTCAACTAGTTAAAAATTTAACTGAAGCCTCTTATTGATGCCCTGTAATACCAACTGAAGGCCCCTGTCTGCACTTGCTGTGTACGGGAATTTTAACTGTAAGAGCTGTGCTTGCTTCCAATGGAAAGATGTCCCAGGCTAGATAGGAAGAACTAAGCCTGCAGCTTGCCTAAAACCCACAGCCACACCTACTTTCGATGCCAGATTGTAAATTTTTATCAAGAACAAGTTCACACCAGCAGATTTTCTTCCTTTTTTTGTAGGAGTCTAGAAATTGCTGACAAGCAATTCACAAGCAATAAAAGTGGGCAACTGATCATCCTTGTCCTCACATAACTGTTGCATGGAAAGGGGTCCTGCAGGCTCACTTTCAGCCAAGGGCTGCACTTTGAACCCCCCAGTGCAAAGGGCAGGCAAGACAATCTTCTGAAAGCAGGAGGTGGAGTACTGGCAGGAAACTAGAAATGGCAAGATCCTTCTTAAAATTGTTTGCTGGCAGCAAAGTATCCAACTAAGGCAAAGTCAGCATTTTGTTGCCCTCATTACCCATGGACAAGTGGGGAAAATAAAGCCTTGTTCACCTCTACAAAGATCAACAGTCATGGATGGCTCCGTCATATCACTGTAAGAGATTATACCACCATAAAAAACTCACTATTAAAAAAAAAAAAAAAAAAAAACTTTCATTCACACTTGCTGCAGGAGAGAACCTCAAGCAAGTAGGAGCCCAGTGTTGATGGCATGGTTCACCTTGCAGAGAGCAATGTTACAACACCGCTCTCATTTGAAGAGCAGATCCTTTTAGGACTGCCAGCAAAAGAATGGTGCAATCCCAACGGAAAGCATTACAGAAGACAAAACTATACAGATCTTCTGTACTAAATGTATGTGCTCATCTTCTGGCCCCAGTTCCTTTGGCTGGAGCAAAGCTCTTGCTTGGTTAATTAGTAACTGCAGCAAAATCACGTTAACTTGTAACTCTTGAGGCCTCAATAATCATCAGGTTTCAGTTCCCAGATTGACAGGCATCACACTTACTCTGCCCTTCAAAGTACAATTCCTTGATGAGAAGGGCTGTTGCTTCATATTTAAACACTGAAATTATTATACCCAACAATTTACAATCAAAATGCTTCAATACAGAGAGACAACAAGTAAGTCCCATTCACACAAGCCTTCTTAGCTTTGAGGTTTCTGTTCAATCTAAGGCCTGCCTGGGTATTTCAAGACAAGTTGGTTACAAGACAAGTTGCTTTTCTAGTATTCTTTTGCTAGTCCTCTCAAGCAGATATCATCACCACTAGGTAAAGAGCGAGTCTGACTCATGTCTTTAAATCACAAAAATAACCACAAACACCCATGTAAGAATCCTAATTTCCAACATGCCAGCCAACCCAGACAAAGAAACATCTCTTGCATTTACAGGTTGTGTACTAAAACAACACAGTCAAAGACAGACAGCCCATAGGATGTCCCACAGACAACACAGAAGTGTGGCAAATCCTGAAAGTCATTCTTCTTTTCAGTGAAAACTGGCTGCCTACTAAAATTCTGGAAGGCTCCCAAGCAATTTTAACACAAAACACGAGAACAATGGCTTGAAGGTCTCCAAGGGCCCCTACTCATGACTCTCCAGAGTGGAAATCTACTACAGACAGAGCCATAAACAGGGAAAAGAGCACTTTTGACTAAATGAGGATGAAAAAGGAAAGAGTTAGTGGAGACAAGTTTGGAAAGAATCAAAGCCTTTTTGTTATTGGGGACCAGGAATGGAAAGATAAGCTGAGCCAGTCACTGTGTTACGCACACCAGTGCATGCAACTCCAGTGGCAAGTCAAAAGAACATCCAGTTTCTCTCCAAGCATGATGGATCTCTCTGCCATCTATCCTTCTCATATTGCAGCTTCACATTTCAAGTTGGAGTGTCAAATAGGGACCTGGTTCCTCCAAGTCCACTTTGTGAAAGACACAGTACAGTTGCATGTCCTGGAGTCATAACATTAGTGGGGGTTTTGGGTGGGTTTTTTGTTGTTCTTGGTTTTTTTTTTTAAGAAGCTATGGGAAATTTTTTAGTAGACTTTAGTTTCTCTGCCTCAACTCATCACAATATGTTTGGAAAAATCAGAACTTCATTACTCCATGTTGTACAAAAAGCCATTTAGAACACCAAGATGCTTCTCAACTTAGCTGTTCCAGGCCACCCCTTTCTCTTCCCTACACCTACCTCTCTGTAAGAAGACCTACACTAAGGTGACTAGGTCATCTCTTCCCCTTATAGTTCCTTAACCAGCTTTACTTTTCATGCCCTCCTCACAGATGCTTTGTATGCCATCACACTTAGCCCTAGTTTATTCCCAGCACAGCTTCTTCTACCAGCAACTATTGGGCCATGCTGATTTCTAGGCCAAGGGAAAAGGTGGATTCCACCAGAAGAAGGTTAACGACAGATTTATGCATCTCTTTTTCTATGATTATATATTGTTGAAAAGTGAAACAAAAACCCATCACTAGACAGTCCTGAAATGACTCCGTGACTTTGGCAGGAGCCAGGCTGGATCAACCACCTGATCTAGGACTGTTAGCCATGTTCTGTTGGCTGTAGCTCATTAGCACCAAGTATTTACACTCCTATTTGTAGCTGGTAGGCTGTATTTCAGGACCTTGTCAAATTAACAAGAGTGCCAGGTCATGCTCACCAGGGTATGGTTCAGAGTACTGGAGTACTCTGTGTTGAGGGCTAGTTTTACAAGCTCCATTAGTGAAATTGGGAGGGACTCAATACTAGAAGTGCAATTGGTCTACCTAGACTGGCAACTGCACCACAGCTCTGTAGAGGCACACAAGCTAATGAAAAAGTGAGCTCTTGTTAAGTATTAATGGAAAAAGCACAGCAGGATGAGGCATAGACTCATTCAACACACTGCTCGGCCACTCCTTTCATTCTAGGCCTACTTGATGGTGCCTAAGCAGCTGTAAAATTGACTTATGACTCTTAATATTAAGCATACATTGCAAAGTGTTTAGAAGAGGTGAAGTAGTGAGACTTCAAATTCTCCAGCTCTTAATTCCTCTGCAACTAGAATGTCTGCCCTCCAAGTGAGCAAGACAAAATCTGACATTAGTCAACACTAGGAAGATGAGTAGATCTTGTCTACAGTTTAATGGCATTGATACTCCAAGCTAAGTGACCTAGTAACCCCCTCAATACTCCCACTCACTATAATGATTCCTTCAATAAAGAAGGGAGGGGACTGGGGCTCATAATATGTATGGAGTGTGAGGTGGCTAACTCCCTCATTTCCTCAATTACCAGCTAGAGTGGTATCACAGCCTGCCAAAACAAAACCTACCTTTGGATGGCTTCATACAGAAGTCACAATCACCTTTTCTGCCACCTTTTCTGCCACCAGCACTACAAACCTACTGACAGGAGATACCCCACTATTGGTGTTTGTCTATGTGCAAGAGCTGACAAAGGTCCAGTGTTCATTAGACGCTCACAGAAAGAAATAAGCATCTAGGGCTATTTAATAAAGACAGTATCTTTAGTTCCAGAACTTCTTGAATCGCAGCCTGATGAGATCAGTAAGCTTCTGTGGGGAGCAAAATAAATTTGCTCTTTTCTAATACTTTCTCTAAGCAGCCATAGCCATTGTCAGACACGTACTACTGCAGAGGATTCGCTGTCATTGTTCTTAGACCCTTAGAGTCAACTGAAGTTCACCGAGAACATGTTCCGCTCCTCAGAACCTCATGTTGGCAGAGAAATACTGAAACTTAAAAAAATGTCAGCCCTGGAAGAATACTGCAATGGTTAAAATACCTGATCATTTTCCTGCACTACTGAATTTGCTCAGAAGTTGACATTCTGCCTCTTCTCTCTATTCTACTCCAAAATTGGTGGTGAAATGCTGCTGGCTGCACAGACTGACCTCAAGTTTACATCTGTGCCTATTACAGATAACCTTTACAGACACAGAGAAAGCAGATAGGAACGTGGTTCACTTGTGGTGGAATTCACTCCCATCAGCTTCAGTGCAGGAAAGCATTTGCTAACTTAGCAAACAGTTGAGGGGAGGAAAAGGCAACTTCTTGTCTTTGTTGAATGACAAGAGTTGCTAGCAATTGGTTAAAAAGCAATCCAAGAATCATACCCAACACGAGCATCAGATTCAAACCTCTACTGCTCGAGCCATTTAATTTACTTACTCCTTTCCCTGCCAGCCACCCGAACCATGTGTTTCTTTCTACTCTCAGCAGCAGAACGGAGCCTCCAGCTGGGCTCCTCACCAAGGCCAGGGTGAAGAAGCACTGCTGTTCTCCAGCAGTGTCTCTTCTCCTGGTCCCTAGAAAAGCTTCACAGTATGGAGCCCAGGAAGAACTAGAGCTGTTGTCCGATGCATTTCCCTTGATGCCCCCCCCTCAGCATACCAGCAGTATGCCTGCAGTAACCCACATCTGCTCCTCTCCAGTGGAATGAGCACACATCCCCCAGGAGCTCTGCAAGGCCAGCAAAGCTCTTGGCAGCGCGGTACCTGCGGGTGCTACGCTGTCAGACAGCCAAGAAACAGTTTGTCACGAGGCAACCCCCACCCCCACATGCAATTTTTGTTCAGGGAACAAATCTGCAGGCATATCATGCTAAGTCTTCTGTATCTTGGTCGCAAATTCCCTCCCACCTACCACTCCCCTACTCTCTTCACACAAAAAAGTCTCCACGCTGGACCTCCTCAACACCCTCCCCTTTATATGAATTTCCCCGAAAGGATCAGAGGAGGTGCCGTTTGTTAGCCAAGCAGCCTTGAAAACGATATTGTTTTCCAAGAAGGAGTTTTACATGCCTTTGATAATCCCAGAAGGGATTTATGTCGTTTCTTCCAGTTTCTAGTAATGCTGCAGTCACAGGCTTACACAGACAAATGGCTCAGGAGACAGACAGCCTGTTAGATAAACTAGAAAGTGAGCATTCAGATCCATTAAATAAAGGTTATTCATGGGAAGTCTGGACTCAGATTCAGCAGGATGGGAATGCATAAAACCTGAAAGGGACCAGGAAAGAAGCCATCTACAAGCCTGGTTTAGAGCTGTACCAGAAAGGTAAGCGACCTAATAACAGGAAAAAACCTCAGACCAACAACAGTAATGCAGAACTTTGGATCCTTGGGCTACCAATCACTTGCTGTCCTACCTGCTTCCAAAAAGAGGATCTATGTGCTCAAAAGAGGAGTAAGTAGGTCTGGGTATTCTTCTCTGCTCCCTCAAAAGTAAGGGTTTCAGGTTGCTGGGGCTTGGTTTTCTTTGGAGGGGGAAGAGGAACTAGAAAAGAAATGGACAAAGTTTTTCTCCAGGTCCTACGTCCACACTAAATATAGCCACCAAACATACATACTATTAAAAACAGATAACACAGGACCAACAGAGCATGAAGAGAAGATCATCAAGTTAAATCTGATAAGGTTTTTAGGAAAGAAAAATTTTTTAAGGTCCAGTTGGCAATGATTTTAATAAGGAATCTAGGAATTTTCTCAAGGCTGCCATGTGATTCAGAAAACAAGAGCTCTGAACTGCTGCACACGGTTACTGTGACTCTTTGTAACAGGTTATTAACTCTGATCTTTAGTATAACGTAATAGTGGAGACAGATATAAATAAGATCAAAACATATGACTCAAAGTCCCCAGATAAGGAGGACTCTGACTGAGAAACTGCTGCCCTCCGAAGACGTCCAGGCCACCAGGAAAGCAGCTGTACAATGGCTCGTAGAAAGTGGGCCAATCTTAAAATATTAGTATTACAACATGAGGCTTTTCAAGCTGAATTCTTGTAGCTCTTGCAGGCAGGGAGCTAGAAATAGAACGCTTTGGATTTAGGATCACACACGCAGAGATCTGCCTGTGAAAAATACCAAAACCAAGTGCCAGAGACCATTTGAGCAGAGACCTAGGAAAACCATCAAAAAGGGAGGGGAAAAAAGGCAAGCCCACACACTTGTCAACAACAAAAAGGAGACCAGTGGAGACAGTTCACTAGCTTCTTTCCAAAAATGACTGTGTCCCTCATTCACTCCCTGACGCAGCTTAGGAGCCAGGACACAAATCAATCCTAGAACAGGTAACGCCTTGGTCCCCTTTACAGCAACGGCCAACGTCAGATTAGCTGGGAGTGGACTTACTTCAAATGAGATATCTCTTTGCACTGAGCAAAGTCAGGCAGGTCATTTACTAGGCCAGTATAAAGGGTACCTTATACCTCCTTGCATTAAATTTGAATGATTGAACTCAAGTAAGTTAAACACTCAGTCTGCTCAACTTGTAGGCAAATAGATTTGACAGTGCTGGTAGAGGTTTAAGGTCTGTTGATGGGAACAGAAAACTGCCTCTCTTTCAAAAGCTATTTATTTATCTGTAAGTAAACAATGCTTTTTAGAAGAGAAGCTTTTTTGCAGACTGCTTCAGAAATCATGTTTATTCACACTTTAAGAGATTACAGCAACAAGGGAGTGGGAATGTGCTGCAGCTCTCTCTTAAAATTACATTTCTTGCCTGGCAGCATAGAAGTGAAACAGATACCTACTTTGCAATTGTGGGTAAAGAACATTAATAATAGGCCCACCATCAAATCCTCCAGCTGTTCAGCCTAAGCACCAGAAGAAGTACAGAACTACCCATTTCATCTTCTACAACACTGTAAGGACATAGATCCTGCCATGCTTGATGTTTAATCTCCTCCTCCTAAGCCTTCATTCTGTGTTTAGGTTACGTATGTTTTGCTCCTGCCCAAAAAATAAGCTTCAAAACCCTACCTACCCAGCTAATTACCAAAATTCTTTAAAAAAGCCAAGCCTTTCTCCTTAAACCAATTAAAGTATTCAACTGACAGCACTATCACACAAGCTGCCCATTGCACTGAAAGGTGGTAGCAGGGACCTGGGTTGGAAAAAAAGAGACATACACGTGAGTTTTGAAGCAAGGCTACTGCGGCAGAAGGTCAATGTGGTGGGAAGGGAATGATTAAAAACTGTAAGCTTATTTATTTTCAACGCTCTACCGGAGAGTAACATGCAATTTGATTCTCACCCTTAATTTGTACATTCTCACGGGAATTTGGCAAGGTTGCTCTGAATAAGAAAGTTTGAAGAACTCTTGCAAAAGACACTGCGCTATGCCAGATCAAGCAAGCTATCAGTTATTTACACCCATTTCAAAGGACACAAAGGAAGCCATTTATTTCTACCATATCTGCACTTTTAAAGAGAAACCAGTTAGGACAGAGCTGGAACTAACACCAGGGCTTGTCAATACAGACCAACCAGCGTAGGCATTCTGGAGTAAACATTTAAGTATGATGAAACTACCCTGAATTAATTCAGAACTACAGAGACTATTCCAGGACACAGCGATCTCAGGAGGGAACGCGCACGTTAGGAATTCATCCTAAACGTGTGCTACTGGGACATTTCCTAGTGCAGGCAAGGGGAGTCCTCTGGCTACCAGGGAAAGTGATCTCCAGTCTGCACCTTCTAAGCCACCCAGGAGAATTTTTAAGAAGCCTATTTTAAGCACAAGTTTCAGGAACTGTAAGGAGGCATATTTGGCTTAGCCACACTTGCAGGATTAAAACGCGCTCCTAATTCTCCCAGCTAGTAAATAAAAGGACTCCTATGTTAACACACAGGAGTGCATTTCATCTCTTTCAGCCAGGGAAAATAAAGACACCAACATAATATTCATTTATTCAGACACATTGCTACAAACAATACTAGAAAAAACACAAGTCTCACTACAGGTTAAGAACCCCATCATGCTATCTGGAGTCTGAATAATTGGGGGGACGGGGAGAAGAACCCTATGCTCGCTCATGCAGCAATATCCATCTTAAACAGCCAACAGTTAAGTGACATAATTGAGTTTCCCAGATCCAAGTTGCAGATCCCACAGCAGAGGGAGACTCTCCCTCATCCCTCCTTCGACAGCTCCAAACCCAAGTAAGATTTCCACATCACTACACAGAGGCAGAAAGAGATATAGAAAACCAGTGCTGCTCTGGTCAGTAAAAAGCAGGAGCATGTTCACCTTCTATCCACGAAGATGAAATAAAAAAAGAGGAAACCAACGGGGTAACTCTCCCAATCCCCAAAACTGAGTTAAGCAGGAAGAAAGGGATCAAATGCCATGCTGTCAAAGCTCAGCATGTGGACAAAACAGCACCTGAAATTTAAGTGGTAATTTAAATTTATTACCTAGAAAGATCATTCACCAATTTACAAAGTTCTTTCCAAGGTAACTTTTGCAGTTGATAAAAGGTGAACTCAAATATTCCCACAAGTTAGCCTAACCGTGGGGTCAGTACAGCTGTAAAGATCCCCTCTTTCAGCCAGATCATCTCCCAGGGACTGCGCTGCTCGGCAGTACTTCAGTCAGATCTCCCCAGGTGCAAACAGCTCCGTGGCACTCCAATGGCCTTCAGTTTTCCAGCACGGGAGTCCACACATGCAACCTGTTCAAAATTTCACTTAACTATTTCTTTGAAAGCACTTCCCTGCGCAGGCCACATAAGCATCATTATTTGGCTTGCAGAAAGGAACAGATTTAAAGAGGAAAACAAAAAAAGTTTTTTCCTTTCTCATAAGCAAAAGCTTCTAACAGGAATTAAGATGCATTTGTCAGGTCAACACCTCCTACAATTAAGCTGGGGCCAGAAAGCCTCAGTCCTGTTCTGATGCAACTAATACACACGCTACACCGGAGCAGTAGAAAGGGTCACATCTTTGCTGAGCCTGTGGTCCTGGGGGCAGGGGGAAGCCTAGGGAAAAAGACCTGTAACTCCAAAGTGCAGCACCAAGAGGTGCTTTTGAATATATTTTAAGACCCTGAAACTATTTATGGGTTACAAGATGAAAGCGTCAATCAAAATAACTGGAACACGAGCACAGAGATGAAGTCGGCCAGCTGAGCCTATGAATGGAGCTAAAACGCCTTGTTTATCTCAGCACGTGTGCGCACACTAAGGCTGAGAGATACGGGTGACCCACCCGAGCAGCCCACCCGCTCCTCACTGTCAGGCCAGCTGAAAAAGCACGGAGAAGACACAGCCAAGTAACGGGCGCGGATTCCCGTCAGCGGTTCTCACTATAACAGACAGATGAGTGGAAAAAGCAAGAAAGAAAACAACCTTGCTTGGCACCATGCCCACACACACATCCCAGTGCAGTGGGGAAAGGAGGCCGGGGGCACATACCAGCCGCGTATCAGCTTTCTGGCCCAGGGAACGGGCAGATCCGGCAGACGCCTAAACACAGGCCACTCTCTGTCCCGAAGGCACCTTCCCAAACCCCTCCGCAAGCAGGAACCCGAGAGGACCTCTCTGCAGAGCTCCCTCGCCTTCCCGGCCAGCTCGCCGCAGGAAGGTAGATGCTCACTGCCACCAAGCAGCACCCCCACGCCCCCGCCACGGGCACGAGCCCACCTTTCTTGAACTCCTCCAGCATGGCATCAAGCTTGGTGTCGTTGAAGACAAAGTGCAGCGGATGGTTGTAGAAGCGGGTGATGGTCTTGAGCGGAGTGCAGTCATCGGGGTCCACAAAAGCCAGGTCCTTAACAAAGAGCAGGTCCACGATGTTGGAGCGGTCACCCTCGAAAACGGGGATGCGGGTATAACCGCTCTCCATGATCTCGGACATAGTGTTGAAGTCGAGCACAGCCTCGGCAGCAATCATGAAGCAGTCTCGGAGGGGAGTCATCACGTCCTCCACCGTCTTGGTGCGCAGCTCCAGGGCTCCCTGGATAATGTTGAGCTCCTCCTTGACTAGATCGTTATAAGGGTCGGTGACCCGCAGCATCTCCAACAACTTCTCACGGTTATAGACCGTGCCGATCTCCTGGCCCAGGACACAGTCCAGCAACTTGCTGACAGGGTAGGAGGCCGGGAAGGTCATCATCATGAAAAACTTGGTGAGGAAGATGGTGTTGGCGCCCACGGCCAGGCCGTGCCGAGAGCAAATGGCCTGCGGCACGATCTCGCCGAAGATGACGATACCGATGGTGGAGACCACCACGGCCACCAGCCCGGAGCCAGCGATGTCATCCAGCAGGATGGTAAGCGTGGTGTTGACCAGGACGTTGCCCAGCAGGAGGGAGCAGAGCAGGTAGTTGCCCTGGCGCCGCACAGGCTCGATGCGCTTGGCGTAGTTCTTCTCTTTGTCCGTGCCACAGTTCTGCACGATGCGCAGCTCCATGGGGTCCAGGGCCATGAGCCCCAGGTTGAGGCCGCTGAACATGCCCGAGAGGCAGAGGAGGAGCGAGATGAAGATGACCTGCAGCCAGAAGGGCAGCAGGAACTTCTTCTCCTCGCCCACGATCATCTTGGTGTCCTCGCCGTCGTGGTAGATCCAGGTGGTCTCGCCCCAGGGCGGGGGCCCGGCCGGCCCCTCGGCGCCCGCCAGCCCTCCAGCGGCCCCGGGCCCCAGGGCGGCGGCGGCGGGGGCCGAGACGGAGGTGCACAGGTAGTAGGACTTGCTCTTCTCCGTCTTGCGCAGGGGCTTGATCTCGATCTCGATGATGCCCGAGGTGCGGCGGTTGAGCACGATGTGCGGCAGGATGATGATGTCCGAGGTGCGGATGCCGCAGCGCTGCGGGGCGCCGCCGCCGCCGCCCGCCGCCCCGCCGCCGCCGCCGCGCCCCGCCGCCGCCGCCCGCCCGCCCCGCCGCCGCTCGTGCTCCGTGAAGGCGATGCGCGACCAGGTCTCGTTGTTGATGTTCTGCCCGTAGACCCGCAGCTTCACCCGCGTCCGCTCGCTCACCCGCAGCGCGCCCCCCTCCATGAAGGAGACGTCGTCCGTGTCCTCCAGCCGCAGGCCGATGATCACCGTCTCCTCCGCCGCCGCCGCCGCCGAGGGGGGGACGACGGCGGCGACGGGCGGCGCGGCGGCGGCGGCGGCGGCGGCGGCCGGGGACCGCCGGCCCAGGCAGCCGCCGAGCAGCAGCAGCAGCACCACCCGCGCCCCCCGGCCGCCCCCCGCCATGTTCCCACCGGGCAGCGCGGCCATCTTTAGTCAGGGCTCGGCGCCGCCGCGGCCCCGCATCGCCGCGCGGCGCCTGCGGCGTGCCCCGGCTCCCCCGGCGGCGGCGGTGGCGGGCGCGGCGCGGCGGCGGGCGAGGCGGCGGGCACGGCTGCCCGCGGGACCCGACAGGCGGCGACTGCCGGGCCGGGCCGAGCCGAGCGCCGCCTCAAGCCGCTGCCCTCCCCGCCCCTCCCCGCCCGCCTCGCGGGGGCGGGCCCGGCGCAGCGCGCCGCCAATCAGCGCCCGCCCCCCCGCCAATGGCGGCCCGGCCCCGCCCCGCCGCCCGCCACCGCCTCCCCAGCGCGGGGGGCGCGTGACTCCGGTGTGTACGCCAGGCGGGCGGGGGCGGGGCCGGCCGCGCGTCCACGGCCAATGGCGGCGGGGCTCGGGGCCGGCAGGGCGGAGCCTCGGAGGGGCGCGACCAATGGGGGCGCGGTGCGGCCGGCGGGCCGGGGACGGCGCGTGCGGCGCTCGGCGGGGCGGCTCGCGAGCCCCGCGCCGGGGGACGGGGCGGTCGGGACGGGGCGGTCGGGACGGGACGGACGAGACCGCTCCCCCCGCCGCCCCTGCCCGGCCCGCTGCAGCTGCCGCTGCCCACGCACCCGCCGCGCCGCGCCGCGAGCCCCCCGCAGCGGTCCCGCTGCGCCGCCCCGCGTCCCCCCCGCCGCACCGGTCGGCGGTCGCGCAGCGCTCCCTGGTGGCCCCGCGCGGCGCGGCGCAGCCCGGCCCGGCCCGGCGGGGAGCATCCCGTCGCCCTCCCGCCTGCGCCTTTCCGCCGGCAGCGGGTCGGAGGGCTCCGCGGGGCTGCCCCGTGCTCGGGGCCGCGTCCTCGGCACCGGGGCTGCTGGCGGCCGGGGGCGGCGGCTCTCCCGGCACCGTCCGGCCGTGCCCGCTCCCCGCTCTGCCCGAGCCGCCATCGGTGCGGTACAGTGCAACGATTAAAGATTCACCCGCCGCGCTCTGGCCCCCGGGCACCCTCCGCCCCGCCGGGCACCCCGCCCCGCGCCCCGGCATTTCCTTGGCTTTGTCGTTCCTGCCAGCGAAATTCAACATTAAATATTAAACATTAAATACTAAATACGGGCGAGCCGCGCTCCTCTCTCTCATCTCCGCCTTTTGCTCAGCCACCCTGGACACCTCCAGCCTCGTCAAATTAGACAAACCTCACGACGAGACTTGGCACGAGTGGGGCCGGGGCTTTGGAGCTCCCACCGGGGTGTTCAAGGCCTTCCCAGGCGCTTCGCTCTGCTCAGCTCGCCCTTACTGCGTGGATGCGCTTCGGGCTGACGGGCCCCGATTCAGGACAAGACCCGCAATTTAAGCGTGTGCTTATGTCCACCGTCCCGAGAGCCGGGCTCTTTCCGAGGCCTCGGCTGCTCTGCCGCAATCCCAGCGGGGGCAATAAACGCCCCACGGCCCAGCCATCATCACTCCATCAGCCATGAGCAATACAAAGCGCAGGATGCAGTTTAACATCCCAGCCAGCCAGAGACGAACTGCTGTGGGAGCATCCAGTATGGCTCGTGGAGGCTGAGACCGCAATTGCGTTCAGGGTGACCCTTTGGAGGAGGTAAAACAGCCTCCCCTCCATTTAAGTGCTTGGAAAATGGAAGAGTGGAGGATTGCGCAGGACAACCCAATATGGCGGGGAGCAGAGCACAGTGCTCTGGGGCCACAGTCACAAATTTTTCCTCGTCCCAAGCCTCATTCAGCTCATCCTGCAGCAGTTCTGCAGGTGTGCTCCTCCAGGAAGGGGACAGATGCCCCTGAGCCACAGCGACTCCCTGCTAACCACAGTGAGCAGGGACTCGGGAATCACTTCCCTTTCACTTCGGGGTGAATCAGAGCACCACAGCTTACAGATCGTCCTGCCCTCGCAGCATCCTCCCTGCCTGCGGAGGGGGGACACCGATGCTGCACAGCTTCATCACACTGGGAGAAGGGGATTTGGCCCATGTCTACAATCACCAAAACACCCAGACCGGGGTGTTGGACAGATTGTTTTGGGGTTCCTCAAGCAGGGTGGGGCTGCAGGACCGCCTCTTTGCTTGGGGGCTGAAAACCCCAAGGCTACGCATGCACAAGCAAAGCCAGGCAGACCAGACACCTCCACATCCACATCCTGGTGAGGACCCCTACTCTAATGCTCAAAATCAAAGTCAAATGCAAGGAAAAGTCCTCTCAGCTGCTTCCTCCCCCAAATGCTGAGAATTTGGAAAAAAAATAGTGCTATGCAAATACAGTGGCATTTAGCTGTGGCCTTTTCCGTATGCATGCAAAAGGGGGACCTCGCTGTGGGCTCCTCTCTCGCCAGGCAAGCTGAAAGGCCGCAGCAGGGACTCATGCCTTTTTAATGAAGGGGTCTGCAGGTAGGACCCCCTGCCCCATCTGCTCTTCCGTTCGCGCTGGGAAGGCTCTCTTTGATAGCAGGAGCTAATTACCGCAAACTTCCCGGCATGGGCTGTTTGGGGACTTTGAGAAAGTCTTTGTAAGTAATAGCAGAAGAGGGTTATGCGGCGGACAGGGAATTAAACAGCACCTTGGTTGTGTTTGTGGCAGGTCCTTCCTGAGGTCCTTCCATACAGTTTCAGACTCCTCTTGCCTGCCGGGTCACAGCCGCCCCCGAGGCTGGTCTGCCAGGGAGCCCTACCTGAAGCCAGCTAATGCATGCCCTGTTGACTCCAGATAACACCAAGGATTTTTTTTTAAATCATATTATAGCTCTAAACCCAAGAACTTACAAATTTTTGTACACCCAATAGACCAGACTCATAGTCTCATCCAAAGTCAAAAGGACGGGGTGGCAAGGCAACTTTCCAGGAAACCATATTTATGGACATCATTTATATGTTTAATCTCTAAATTGTGAATTAATCACTCCCCTATTTTGCTGATGGCAGAGGGCAGGTTAAGCAGTCCAGAGCACTTAGGAAATCCTTCAAAATCTTGTAATTATTTTTACAATCCTCATTTTTTGGTAATGGTCCAAATTTTGTCAGGAGTTAACACCGGAGGCCCGATGAGCATTCCTTGTCCTGGTACAGCTCTTGCTGGGAGCCACATTTACCAGGTATTTGAAAGCTTCATCTACGAGTAGAAACCATCTCGTGTCCCCCTTGAGACAGATGGTAAACTGCCTTTTCTAGCCATGTCACCCAAGATGGGGTATTCTGCAGTTTCGTTTCCAACAGAGAACAAGGAGAGCTATTGAACATCTCTGCCTTTCACGTCTGTTTCTGGATTCCCTGTCTGTGCTTCAGTCAGGCGTTACCTAACTGCTCACGCTTTTCATTCCAGATGTTCAGGAAATGCCTCCTTACCACCTGGACCCTCCTCAGCCGCTGCTACTGCTACTCCAGAGCATCCTTGGCACCTGCCCATGTTTCTTTTTGAACCCAAATATTTTCTTTTTTGCTCTTTATCTTCCCCCATGCCACAGCAAGATGCTGTTTAAATGGCAGAGAGGGGAAATTGGGTCCCTCCTGGAAAATCAGCGTGTGAGGAGGGGTGGAAACAGTCCCTCATTTCTAAGCTCAGCTACTCACCCAAGGGCTCAGGCACCACTGCTGTTCAGCAGCCCCCAGCCTTTCCCAAACAGCCTCTGCGGGCCGGGACATGAGGGATTCGCATGGGGCAGCAGGAGCACAGCCCATCGCCTCCCACCGCAGCCTCGAAGCCCGCGCTCCTCGCTCCTCACCCTCTGCAGGACACGGCTGGCCGGATTTCTGGCTTTCCAGAACCGCTGCATTTCCCTGCAAAACTCTGCAGGTGCGACGCTTGCAGGGGACTTGGGGCTTTCCCGCTAGATGGAGTCCGGGGGAAAATATAAACTTAAGTAGCTATGCACAAGGGAAGGGAGAGAAAATACCCGTCTCCTGGAACGGTCTGTAGGGCTGCAAGCGAGACAAGGCATGGGGAGCTTCGCTTAGGGCATCCCCCATCCTGAATGCAAATAATGTGGACATCCCTCTGCACCCCATGTGCCACATTGAGTTCTTCATGGAAAAGCAGGCCTGGCTGAGCCCCGGGAGGTGCCTGGTCCTTCTCGCCCACTGCCCTGGGGAGATGGCCATTTGCAGCCACCTTATTGAGCTGCTCAGCCCGCTGCTGGGAGCTTGCATAGAATTTGCCTGTTGGATGCTCATGGTTCCTTGCATGTGGAGGGTTAGCATGGGGAGATCAAAAGAAGGAAAAAAGCAACTGGGCTGCTTATTGCTGTGTCTTTTGCTTCTCAGAGGCATTTGCATCTGGGCTGCAGGCTCCCAAAGACCTCAGATTGGAGCCGGGCTCATGCACAGGGGTGCATGCTGCAGGGTCAGGGCCTGCGTGGCACCAGGGCCTCCTTTCGCACCCTGCTCTGCCAAGCTGCCTTCTGCAAAGGTCTCTGTCTGCTCCGTGGGCTCAACACCAGCACACAGCTGCTAGCAAACCCATGCCAGACCTGCCGTCCCACGAGCGGGGACCCATGACCCCTTTCCCGCAGAGACCGTCCCAGCCTGTGTGTCCGAGCCATGTGGCCATTGCCAGCCCCATAGTGAGGGGACCCACAGGATAGCTGCCCGTCCTCACTGCAACCGGGCACAACCTGCCCCACCACCCCCAACAGGGAAGCACAGCACCCCATGGGCCCCATGGGCCCCGTCCGTGAGCACACAGCCTTCAAGCTCAGCCATTTATTTGCTCTCCGGTGGAAGCCACACGCTGCTGGGGCCACATCCTCCTGTCCCACTGGCATCTGCCAGCGCGGGGGCATCGCCTGCCACTCAGCAGCACCCTGGGCCATCACAGGTGCCACCGGGACGGCAGGCAGGAACCGGGGCTGCCAGCTGCTCCAACAGCTGGAAGGGATCGCAGATCTTCTCCTGGAGGGCAGAGAACAACCCGGGGCAGGATCAGGCCAGAGGGAAGCAAGAGGGAAAAGCAGCATGTCCCCACCACTCCCTCCCTGCTAGTGGGGCAGCCCAAGCAGACGCCCCCATAGCTAATGTGGGGGCAGCCCCCAGGTCACTCCAGCTGCTTTTTCCTGCTGCGAGGAGGACGCCAAGAGCTTCTCTGGAACATCAGCTCTGCTTTTATCTGAGAAATGCCTCCTGCTTGGACAGGGACCCAAGAACATTTCCCCCTCCCCAAGTACAAGGTTGTGTTTCAGGGACACGCAGCTGCAGGGCGTTATCTCCCTCATGTACTGATGATCCCCGCTTCCCAGCCTCTCCTGGCCTATCTGCAAGCTGGAAGGACCACCGAGGGGAGGAGGACAGAGGCTTCCAGCAGATAGAGGTGCTTTGTGCTGCAGGGTCAGGGCTGGCAGCCAGGGCCAAGCTCACATCAGCAGCTGGGAGGTGCTGGGAGAGTGATGGGGAGGAAGGAGCTGTGGGGATGGGCCATCACCTCCCTGGGGCAAGCTCTCCCCAGCCATCTCCTGGAGGAAGGATGTCTCCCCTTGGAAGACATCAAGTAGGTCCAGCTGTCAGCCTCGGCAGCCCCCATGGACATGTTGGGGGGACAGGGGGCTCTCATGCCTGGTGGTTAGAGCAGACCCCCCGTTTGGAGGGCTCCAACCTGTGCTGGGGTGCAGATGCCCAAACTCAGGCACCAAGCACCACCCTCGGTGCCCCATGGGCTCCTGCCCAGAAGGACTCAGGTCTCTTGGTGTCATGCCGTAGCCCCTCTGATACCGCAGGGCAACTCTGATGGCACAGGACACCCATGTCCCTATCCTCGAACCCAGCCGTGGAGCTGCCTGCTACCAGCCTTCGCCCTCTTGCGACAGCAGCCCTGTGGTGCATCAGCATTGGCCCCGCCGGCTCGGATCAGGAACTCCTCCGCAAACCTAGAGCTCCGCAAGATCGCGGCCATCTCGGCATCCACATCCACCACCTCTCCTTCCTGGGGACAGAGGGACGGTCACAGGGCTGGGGTCCGGGATACGTGGCTCAGGGGACCCCAGCCACGCAGCCAGATGATGGGTAGGGGGCAAAAGCAGGGGCACAGCCTGACCCAAAACCTTGAGAAAGACCCACAACAAGCAAGCAGCTGGCTCCAAACCCCCGTGTGAAGGCACCACAGATGTCCTGCTCCCACCCCTCCAATGCAATGCATGGGTCTGACTCCCTTTCCCGTCCCTGTTTGCAGCTCCCCTGGTTTATACAGCCCCTCTGCTCCCACCCACCACCCCCTCTACTAAAGCTTACCCCCAGAATCACAGAGGACGCTGCTGAGCAGCACTGCTTCATCAGCTCTGCCTCATCCCCAGCCCTACAGACCAGGACTGCCTAGCATCCTGGGGAGCCCCACCCCGCACCTTGAAGGTGAAGTTGGCGTCAAACACCAGCTCTTGCTCATGCCCCACGATCCCACCGTTGTAGATGACCTGTCCTGGCCCAGCCCGGCTGCTACCTGGCACCTTGAACAGGCGGAAAGTTGCAGAGACGAAGCGGCAGTCACCTGCAAGGGAGAGCTTGGTGGTTTGGGCACCAAGTGCCTGGGCTGGGAACCGGCAGAACCCAGGATCCCAGCACATCTCCCCATGGCTGCTTGGACCCAACACTCCCTGGTCAGACCCTCACCGATGATGCCCTCCAGCTCCTTGTCGCCAATGGTGATGGGGCTGGCGGTGACCAGGCATGGGGTGCTGAACCCCACCTCCTCAGCAATGCTGTACAGGTCTCTCCAGTACAGGGCTCCCGCCAGGCACTCCCCTGGCACGAAACCGCAGACACAAGTGATGGAGACAAAGGTCCGGTCCCCCCATACCACCCACTCCCATCCCAGAGCTCTACGCACCCCACAGCACCCTGTGCTTCCGGACGGCCTCGCTCAGGCGCTGGCTGGCGTAGACATCGCTGAAGTACATCTCTCCCCCGGGCTGGAAGGCAGTGAGGGGTGAAGGGAGACCCCGAGAAGCAATGGAACAAAAGGGGCAGGGAGAACTGGGCACCCCCCAACGCTACCCTGCTCAAGACCCTCTGCAGAGATGCCCTCCCCTGGCCCCACTCCGCATCCCTACCTTGCTGGATCCCATTTGCTGCATCCCAGTGGCACCCCAACAGCAGGGCCACCCCAACCCCGCTCTGCTCCTGCCATGGGTGCCGGCCCTGGCGTTACCTTCAGCACGCGGTACGCCTCCCGCAGCACGGCCCTCTTGTCAGGGGCAAGGTTGATGACGCAGTTGGAGCTGGGGAGAAGGAGACCAAGGCTCATTTGCACCCTCTCGCACGCTCAGCACCGCCAGCTGCTGCATATCCACCAGCTGCTGCATGTCCCATCGTTTCATGCAGGATTTGGAGATGCCGATTCGACCATGAAAAGGGCAGCTTCTATATTCCCAGGCTCTAGCCTAGATTCTGCCTTGGGATTTTCCCTTTCCTAACATGTGCTCCTGAAGTGAGCAACCCAGTGGGATGTGGACCCGAACTCCAGCCCATAGCCCTTGGTGGCAGCAGGACTGAGGGTGGCAGTGCCCTGCATGGTACCTACATGACAATATCATAGCTCTCATCGGCCAGCCCGGCATCACCCAACTTCTCCATGTAACCCTGAAGGAATTCCACGTTCGGCTTTTGGTAGCCAAACTTGTCCATGTGGTAGGCAATGTGCTTCTTCGCCACCTCAACCTGGGAGGAAGAAGGGAATGACAGTGGGGGGATACTGGGAGGATGAGGGGAAGCCCTGGCTCTGCACTGTACCTGGCCCTCAGTCATGTCTATCCCGGTGACATGGCCCTGCTCCCCAACCAGCTGGCTCAGCAGGTAGCAGTCTCTGCCGCTGCCGCTGCCCAGGTCCAGGATCCGGCACAATGCCAGGCACTCGGGGATCACCAGACCGCAGCCATAGTACCTGCACGATGCCGAGATGAGCCGGGCAGAGGTGCCCCTGTGGCATGGGGGTCTGGGGGCTGCAGCCCACAGGGATGCAGCAGCAGAGGGGAGACCCTGGGGTTTACCTGGCCAGCACCTCCTCGTGGACACGCTCCAGAGCCTCTCTCACCGACTTGGGAAGGGGCCTGGCCAAGGTGACACAAGCGTTGGTTTTCAGGTCCTCTGACTTCTGCAGCTCTTTGCCGTAGTAATCCTGAGACGGGAAAGACAGAGGCCACCAAACTATGACAAGCTGCGCCCCAGGAGCTCTCCACACACCATGCCTGCACTCAGCTTGTACGCACCCCCGGTGTCCTCCGGCACTGGTGCTCTCATTTGCACCCACCTAAAAATTAGGCTAACATCAAGCATCCCTTTGCCCCCATCCTCCCCAGCTGCCCTTGCTTGCACGCACAGACGTGTTTGCACACTAGGGTATTTAATTCCCATTTGCAGTAACTTTGCAGGCTGCAGCTGCTGCTTCCCTGGCCGAGAGGGGCACGGGGAACGAGCGCAGGGGAACGCGGGGTTGCTCAGCCCCTCCATCCCTGCGGGAAACGGGAGCGAAGCAGCCGACTGCACCGAGCGTTTTTATCTGGGCCCCGAAACGAGCTTTGTCCTCTGACCGCCGCAGGCATCCCGGTGCGGCCTGGGCTCGGCCCCCTGCCCACCCACCCCGACCCCCGCCAGCTCCCACCCGCGCCCCTCACCTGCACCTCCCGGTGGGTCTGCTCTCCGCGGGGGGCTGCCACTGCAAGGGGAACGTGGGGTAGCACCTGCCACCACAGCCATAGGCACTGCGCCGGGCCCCCCGAAGGCCCTGACCCCCCTCCTTCCCTGATGAGAGCACTTTTTGCCTCCGCCCCCCCCCCCCCCCGGCAGTCCCCAGGGAGACCCCCAGACTTGCAGCCTAGCAGGCACCTCCTGGGGGAGCTTCACAACGTCGTCCCCCCACCAAAACCCCAGTCCCAGCTGCCCGGGAGAGACGAGCCCCCCAGAACTCCCCCGCTTCACAGAGAGCCCTTGGCCCCAGGGGGTGCCCCCCAGCACCCCCAGCCGAGGCCCCGGCCTGCCGTACTGCCTCCAGCCGCCGCGCTTCGGCCAGACTCTGCCCTGCCCGGGCCACGCTCCGCCCCGGCCCCCTGCACCGCCCCGGGCCTGCCGCCTGCCCCGGCACCGCTCCCGCCTGGCCCAGGCCCCGGGCACCCGGCCCCGCAGCCTCCCGCAGGGCCCCAGGCACAGCAGGGGGAGCCGGCCCCGCTCCCCTGGGGGTGACGCTGCCATCACCCGCAGCCCACAGACACCCCCAAAGACCCGCCCTGCTGCCTCCCCCCCCATCAGCTCTGCACCCCCATGGCGCAGCCCCGTCCCTGCTCACCCCAAACGCAGGGAGCCCCGAGTTTAACGCCCCAGGGCTGCTCCGGCCCCTGCAGAGGGCAGGACCTGGCAGAGGGGACGAGCCACCTGCAGCAAAGACACACTGTGTCTGCAAAGAAGCCCCCAGAGCTGAAGCATGATGGGCAGGGACCCACCATCCCAAACGGGCTCCCCCCAGCACAGACTCTGCTGCAGTTTTAGGGCAGCTTTTATTCCCAGCAAATGAGTCACATCTTCTCCAGCAGCTCAGGAAAAAAACTCCTTCCCCAAGGGCGGCTGCAAGCCCAGGGACTGGAATACCCCCAAGGCACAGATATCCCTCCATGGCCCCTGGGCCAAGGATGGCACCCTCATGGGGATGCAGGAGATGGGGTGCCACCAGGTAAAGCCCAAACAGGCAGTGGCACTGGAGGGGATGGTGAAATCCAGCCCAGGAGAAGGCTCTGCCAAACCCCTGCAGCACAACTCCAACAGGAACGTGGCAGGCCGATGCCCGCTCTCAGCTTGCCTTGTCATATCAGCTGATGAAAAGCACACTCGGGCAAACAAGTGCTTCCCGTGCACTCCAAGTGCTCCAGATAAGTGACTTACCAAAAACAAGACACAATATTTATAGCCCTGGTGCAATCTTAGCTCTCTGGGAAGTGCACAGGAGCCCGGTCACTAGCCCTCCAACACAGAGCGGTGCACAACTGAGCACACCAGCTCATGATTGTCTCCTGCCTGCTTCCCGGCCAGGCCTTTGGATGCCTTCCCAATGAGATACAAACACACACCACAGCCAAGGCTGCTTCACCAAGAGCTGGAGCAGCAGCCCAGGAAGAGGAATGCAGTCAAAGGCTGAAGGCAGTGCAGATGGGCTGGCAAGGGGATGACGTTCCACGCTCTGGCAGAGTGGAAAATAAGATAACCTCCAAGCAGGATGCTGGCCAAACCATGTCCAGCTGGACCAGTGACAGAGGTGAGTGCCGATTCCCGCTTTCAGAAATGCTGGCCTGGGACCGGCACCTCAGTCCGTGCTGAAGCACCTCTCTCACCCACCCAGGCACTTACAGCTCCCACTGATTAACACACCCTAAATAAATTACACTCTGTGACATCTCTGCATCTAAATACAGACAGCGTCAAACTGCAGGCACCTGTATTTAAAACCCACAGCTCTATTTTATGCATTTCTTGCGGGACTGGGGGGGAGTGGACACAACTTTGTACGAAACCCCTGGCTCTATGACTGCTGGTCCCACGCAGGCACGACCAGCACTCTTCCATCATTTCACAGGAGACAGCTCCTAACTGAGCAGAGGTTAGAGACGGGAAGGGAAGTCATCCTGTGGCCATGAGAGGCATGACTTTGGCCAGAAGGAGTATCACATGCCATGTGCTGGGCTGGCAAACCATCTCAAGCACATGGCCAGTGATCATTAGCTGAATGACTCTGCACGGGTGCCTGCAGTGCTGGTGCGGGCTGAGCACCTCACGCTACATGGGAAGTAAGCAGGCACAGGAATTGTTGGGGGGAGTAAAGTTTCAGGTAAGCTTGTTTCAGTTAGGTGCAGGTAAGCAGGCGAGCGTTCTGGAGCAGAGACGTAGATGGGGGCACGTGAGAGGGGCCTACGTGCTCAGAAACACGAACTCCGCACATATTCCAGCTGACATCCAGCACCATCCAGACTTAGGTCTGAATCCCAGGGTCTGGAGGGGAAAGGATGCTTGGTTGCCCTCAGGGCCAGTGGAGATGTCCTCATGCCTTTGGCTACGCTTCATTTCAGCAAGTGATTCAGCTGGTCCTGTAGGTTTGACGACTGCTCAACGCTGGGGACCAAGCAAGAAGAGGTTCACAGTGAGATCTTCTCCCCAGACTGCGCTGTGCTGCCTGCGCCCAAGGGACCAGAATAGCTCTAGCACCGACACTACAGAAGAGATAAACCCTGGGGTTCCCCAACCCACCTCTACGTCCCCACAAGGCAAACCTCATTTTGTGCACCCATAAGCAGACAGCTCTGCTCTACTCCACCCTCATCTCCTATCACAAATTATGTCATGAGCTCTCTCACGTTAAGGAAACAAATGGAAGTTTTGGTATAAATCAACCCTTCACCCAAATTCTCATCTCTTCACAGTACTGAAACACTATCCCACTGGGCCAGCATCTGCTTCAAAGGCAGCTACAAAAACCTTTTAGCTCTGTTTCCTGCCCCCTACTCCATCACTTTTCTCTTTCCATCAACCCCCACAGCCCTCCAGGTCCTCCTGGCATGCCTTCAGCTGGGTACTCACTTCTTCTGAATTGCTTCCTGCCTAGATGAAAAAGGAGAGAAAAAGAGCATCAGAAAAACAAAATCTCAGCATCAGGGTTCATGTTATGTTGAAGAAAAGGGACTTGATCAAGGGCTCAGGAGGCCAAAACCCTGGTGTGTTTCTGGATTACATCCTGAGAGGACAACAGTGGCACGAGCTTCTCCCCCTTAGCCCCAGATGCATCATACGCTTACAGGAAATGTGGTGCATGGCAAACAGGAGGCAAAAATCTCAGCTCCCACCCCAAAACAGCCTGTGCCATACCAGTGGAGCTGGAGAGGGCTGAAAGATCCCAGCTCCAGGGTCTGCCCATCTTTGAGGAGCCAGGCAAGAGGGATTGGTCTGAGTGGGCTCCATGCAAGGTCTTTCAGAAGAAGGGAAAGGGATCAAGGGATCCACTTGGCTCCCCACAGAGAACGTGGTGTCCCCTACTTACTGGTACTGTAGATGAGTGGTTATTATCGCCATTTTCCTTAAACTCTGTGGAGAACAAGACAAAGAATGAATGCCTGATGGGAGCAGTTCAGCAGAATCACAGGGCAAGCTGTCCCAATGCCCTGGGGAGTTCCTCCAGCACGGCCATCACTGTACCACTGCACTGCCTCCGAAACACCCTCACCGGTATCTGTCAGCGGTGGCACGCTCCCCTCTTCTTTCCCAGCAAGAGGCACAGACACTAAATACTTTGCTTCAACCTACGGTGCTTTCTGGTAGAGATGGCAGAGCCTAAGGGCTGGCTTTTGCTGCAGGATGCTGGAGGCCAGCAGCACACGTGGGTCTGAAGAAGCAGTAGATTACTCTGCCTGAACTCATGTATTTCATTTCAGGGCTCCAGTAACATGGCTGCATCCCCATTCTTATAACCCTCCTCTCCTCCTGCCCACTAGAAACGCTATTGCTCTAGCAGATAAACACAGCTTACATCTTCTGAGTGCAGGATGGCATCTTCTTGCATCACCATGTTTCTAGCAGCTTGACCCAGGAGCTAAAAGACAAATGCACAGACCAGGCTGAGAGGCAGCAGCTCTGCGTTTCCCGAGACGCTCGTGATGGCCGCTCAGCAGACCTGCACACCAGGCTGACACCCCGGGGGCCCGGGTGACACAGTGCGAGGCTGGCAGGGAGCATCGCGGTGCTGAGCCCACCCCACGCGGGCTCAGGGAGAGCCTGAGGCATCGCTCCAGTCTGGCACTCTGGGGGGATGTCATGGCATAAAGGCAGCCCCCCGCCGCCCACCGCCTCCCCGGCGCTGCCAGGGCGCACCCGGAGCCCGGGTGCTGGCACTCGAGGCCCAAGAGCCCCAGGGCGGTGACCAGCCATGCCCGCAGCCCGGGCCCCGCTGTCCCCGTTCCCCGCCCCAGGGGTGCCTCGCCCGGACTACAGCTCCCAGCATGCACCGCGCCCGCCACAGACTACAGCTCCCAGCACGCCGCGGGCCGCCCGCCCGCCCGCCCCCGGCGCCCCGGCTCAGCAGCCGGCGGGACCCGGCCGGGCCGCAGCTCCCCGGCCACGCCGCCCCGCCCGGACGACGCCCCCGCCAAGCACTGCCCTGGGGGGCGGCCGGGCCGGGCCGGGCCAGATCGCCCGCCCTCCCCGGCTCCTCCCCGCAGGCCTCGCGGCCGCGCTGCATGCCGGGTCCTGTAGTCGGCCGTCCGGCGGCGCCCGCCGCTCACCTCGGCGCTGCGGGAGCCCTTCAGCACCTGCTTGGTGAGGGCGATCACGTCGGTGCCGCAGCTCGTCACCTTCTCGGTCAGGAGCCCCTTCACCGAGTGGCCGAAGCGCGCCTGGGCGTCCGCCGCGCCCCCCGCCGCCATCTTACCCTGCCCGCGCCCCGCCTCGCCCCGACGGGTGCCGCTACGGAGAGTGCCGGGGGCCAGAAGAGTCGAGAAGGCGCAGGGCCCGCGGGCGGGAGGGGGTACCTCCGCGGAGGGGCCGCCTCTGCCCAGGACCGGCCCCCTCGGGGCTCTTGTCCCCCCCACGGCCTCCCCCAGCACACCTCAACCCGGACATCACCCCGGGCACGGGCACCCCAAGGCTGCCCGGGGCTGCCCAGTGCTGACCAGCACTACCCAGGGCTGCCCGGGGCTGACCAGCACTGGCCAGGGCTGACCAGTGCTTGCCCAGCACTGAGCAGCAGTGACCAAGGCTTCTCAGCACTCCCCAGTGCTTGCCCAGTGCCCCCAGCCCTGTGCTGCCCATCCCCTCCTGGGCAGTCAAGGGGCTCCCAGGCTGGGGACAGACCCCAATGCCCCACCAGTCCCCAGCTGCGCTCACGGCACCCAGGGGAGACCCTGAGGGCTCAGCTGCCCCCGCATCCTTCACCTGCCACAGGGCCTCAGGGACAGAGCCCAAGGATGGATCCAGCCCTCGGTGTCCCCTGGCCCGCAGCCCGCTGAATGCGGCTCCCCCACGGCCACCCCGTGCGGCCATGGCCCCGCTGCCCTTGCCTCCCGCCGGGTGCCCAGCTGCAGAGCTGGCCGCGGGCCCAGCACCCCATTCCCCCCCTCCCCATCCCCCGATAAGGAGGCGAGCCCTCCTTGGGGTCAAGGCAATGACCCCGCAGCCGGTATAAAGGCCCCCTCTGCTGCCGCATCCCCGCAGCCGCCCGCCATGCTGCTGCTGGGCATTCTGCTGCTGGCCCTGGCCCTGCTCTGCGCCTGGGAGCTGGCGCGCCGGCGAGCCGCCCCGGGGACGGGCTCCGGGCGCCTGCGGAGCCTGCCGGCCCTGCCGCTGGTGGGGAGCCTGCTGCAGCTGGCCGGGCACCCCCAGCTCCACCTGCGGCTCTGGCACCTGCAGGGCCGCTACGGCAGCCTCTACGCCCTCTGGATGGGCTCCCACTACGTGGTGGTGGTCAACAGCTACCGGCACGCCAGGGAGGTGCTGCTGAAGAAAGGGAAGGCTTTTGCTGGACGGCCCCGCACCGTGAGTCGGCAGCAGGTTTCGGGGGACCCCCTCCCACTGCGGCATGGGGTGAGGCGGGGGATGCTCCCAAGAAAGGCGCTGGCACCCGGCAGGGTCCGTGTCCTCTCCCCATCCTGCCTGCAGCAAAGCAACGGCAGGGGCAGCCCCTCTCTGCGCTGTCCCCCAGGGCGAATCCTGCGCATCCTCCGTCCCGAGGGTGCCCGTTCTTCCCCGGGGCTGGCTGCATCTCGGGGCTTGGGGACGTGGGGTCAGGTACCACCAGGCTCCCTGTACCCCCTAAGTTTCCCGGGCACTCCAGCCCCTAACCCTGGCATCTGTCCCCAAACCTCTCCCTTGGTCCTCAGGGGGGGAAAAGCAAAGCTCACGGCCTGGGCTTTGCCTGCCAGTGCTAACCACCAGGCCCCCCGGATCATCCCTGGGATGAGACGGCCATCCACCCCCCAGCATCGCCCCTCTCCAACACACAGCCCCCGCAGGGCTGCCCTGCAGCGGGGTGACCCCGGGGCTGCCTGTCCCACAGGTGACCACGGACCTGCTGTCCCGGGGGGGCAAGGACATCGCATTCGCCAGCTACGGTCCCCTCTGGAAGTTCCAGCGCAAGCTGGTGCACACCGCCCTCTCCATGTTCGGGGAGGGCTCGCTCGCCCTCGAGAGGATCAGTAAGTGTCCCCCGCCGGACCCCGGGCTCCCTCCTGGCTCTACCTCCCTCCTACTCTTGATCTGGGCTGGACTTCTCCTTTCTCTGTGCCCTGATCCCCTGGGAACCAAGAGGAGACTCATCGGCTCAGCCCAAACCCCCCAGCACCCCCCCAGTTTGCCCAGCAGGGGCTTGGTCCCTCTCTCCATCCCCAGTACTGTACCGACACGTCTCCCCGTGCATTTTCTGCCCTGAGCTTTGCCTCCCCTTGCTCACAGCTGGGGAAACTGAGGCATGGAGCCAGCTCCCAGCCCCACGGGCTCCCCACTCCACCCAGGAGGAGCAACAAGCCGCACACGGAGACTTCCCTGTGCGTCTCCATCCTCTCTGCTCCTCCCCAGCACCCAGCATCGTCCCTTTTGCCCAGTCTGGCCCCTCGGGGCTCAGCCCTGGCTGGGGGGTGCTCTCTGCAGGCTGCACACCCTGAATGAGTGGGGGACCCCTCCTTCCAGCGCCCAGCTGCCCCCTCCACCCCTCCGGCTTCACCATCACCCCCTCACCCGCCTTTCCCCTCCGCCCCAGTCTGCCGGGAGGCTGCCTCCCTGTGCGAGACGCTCAGCGCTGCGCAGGATACGGCCCTGGACGTGGCCCCCGAGCTCACACGGGCCGTCACCAATGTGGTCTGCTCCCTCTGCTTCAACTCCTCGTACCGGCGCGGGGACCCCGAGTTCGAGGCCATGCTGGAGTACAGCCAGGGTATCGTGGACACCGTGGCCAAGGAGAGCTTGGTGGACATCTTCCCCTGGCTCCAGGTGAGCAGGGACACGGGGACTGCCTGTTCCTCTCACCTTGGACGAGAGGAAGGAGCTGGGATGTGTCCTGAAGGAGGGGGCTACCTGAGCCCCCCGGGGTTAGGAGGGTCCCTGCCCCGGTGTCCCACAAGAGCCAGCATCTTAGTGGGCACGGAGCGATTGCCTGGGGGCCTGCAGAGGCTGGGCCGAGCTGGAGCCCCTTGCTGTAATGGGGCTTTTCTCCCCCAGATCTTCCCCAACAAGGACCTGGCCCTGCTGAAGAGATGCCTCAAGGTCCGGGACCAGCTGCTCCAGCAGAAGTTCACTGAACACAAGGTGCCACCGGGGCCAGGACAGGGAGGTGCTCGGGAGCTGTGGGGTGCTGGAGCTGGGATGGAGGGGACTGTGCCCAGGACAGCCTGGCTCACGCGTGTCCCCTGGCAGGAAGCCTTCTGCGGGGACGCCGTGAGGGACCTCATGGATGCCCTCCTGCAAGTGAGGCTCAGTGCCGAGAACAGCAGCCCCCCGGCACCAGGGCTGGAGCTGACTGACGACCACCTCCTCATGACGGTGGGGGACATCTTCGGGGCCGGTGTGGAGACCACCACGACTGTGCTCAAATGGGCTGTGCTCTACCTGCTCCACTACCCCGAGGTAGGGTCCGCGCCCCGTGGCGGCAGGCCTAGGCTCCCTCCCCAGGGACATCGTGGGGGGCTGTGGGGAAGGCAGGTGCCGAGAGATGTCAGGCTTTGCGAATAAGCAGGGTCAGGCCGTGGGCATTTTGCTTCTGCCCTGCACAACCTGCCAGGACATGCTGGTGATGCCGGATGTACCCCACTGCCACGGGGAGCCCCCGTGCACCCTCCCCGGGCTCCCACCCCAGCCCTTGCTCCCCTCCCAGGTCCAGAGGAAGATCCAGGAGGAGATGGACCAGAAAATCGGCCTGGCGCGTCACCCTCACCTCAGCGACCGCCCACTGCTGCCCTACCTGGAGGCCACCATCAGCGAAGTGCTACGCATCCGGCCCGTGTCCCCTCTGCTCATCCCGCACGTGTCCCTTGCCGACACCAGGTGAGACCCCGCGGGGCGCAGCCGGGACGCGGGCAGAGACCACGGGAAGCAGCGACCGTCTCACTCTGCGTTCGTCTTGCAGCATCGGGGAATACGCCATCCCCAAGGGCGCCAGGGTCGTCATCAACCTCTGGTCCGTGCACCACGACGAGAAGGAGTGGGACAAGCCCGAGGAGTTCAACCCCGGTGGGTTGGGTGCTCCCCAGGGGGCAGGGGACGGCGGGGTGGGCGCAGCAGGAGAGGCTGAGCTGGGGGAAGGCTTGGTGGTGGGAGGTCGGATCCTGCTCCCCCCCGGCTGGGGCATTCGCGCCGTCTCTGCTCTTGCAGCTCACGGGAGGGACACACGTGTGATGAACTCGGGCAGGTCTCAGGCAGAAGGGACCGATCCCTCCCGATGCCGATGGTGCTCTTTCCCCTTGCAGGCCGCTTCCTGGATGAGCGGGGCCAGCACATCCACTCGCCCTCGCCCAGCTACCTGCCCTTCGGGGCCGGGATCCGCGTCTGCCTGGGCGAAGTCCTGGCCAAGATGGAGCTCTTCCTCTTCCTGGCCTGGGTGCTGCAGAGGTTCACGCTCGAGTGCCCCCAGGACCAGCCCCTGCCCTCGCTGGAGGGCAAGTTCGGTGTGGTGCTGCAGGTGCAGAAGTTTCGGGTGAAGGCCAGGCTGCGGGATGCCTGGCGAGTGCCCTCATGATGGGGACGAGCCCTGGATCCTGGGCAGCGGTGGGGTGGGATGGGATGGGACCATAGAGGCTATGCCCTGCCTGCTCCGTGGATGCGGGGTTGTCTGGACAAAGCTGTTCCCAACGCAGCATGGCTCTGGCTATTTTTTGGGATGGAGGGCAGGGGGAGCTGGAAGGGTGCTTGAGATGTATGGTGAGCCCCACAACTTTGTGTGAGCACTGGGCTGAGCTGGGAGGCCCTAGCCCCTCTACGGGGCTGCTAACACGAACAGCCCTTCACCCCTCCAGGGATGTGGGGTGGGGGGCCTGTCCAGAGGCAACCATGAGCCATGGAGACCAGCCACCCACAGCTGGTGGGGATGAAGGGCCTACCCCAGCCAGGTAAGGGGGGAAAAGTGACCAGTGGGCAGTTTGGGGGTTAGGGATGCCCAGGCTGTGCCCGGTGGTTGTGACCCCAGGGGGATGACCTTGGCTGGCCCCTGCCTCAGTTTCCCCGCTGGGAGCAGGGAGAGCGAACGCGACACGGGCTGGGAGCTGAGCCCGCCCTGGGGCAGGGAGAGCTCCCCCAGCCCTGCCTTCCCCTGCCTCGTCCCAGGACAGCGTGCCCCCGCCGGTGGGACTTCTGCCCACTCCTTGTGGGGAAAAAGAAGGAAACAGCTTGGAGGTTCCTGCAGTTTTAGCTCCTACGCGGCTTCCTCTCCCATGGTACGCAGGCGCACACGCTGCTGCTGGCACATGCAGGCGTATGCACACAGGTGCCTGCACGTGCGTGTACTTACAAGCGTGTGTATGCACACAAAAGCACAGGGATGCATTTATGCCTGCTGACACACACACATATGCGTGCACATATGTGCTTATACGCACACACGCGTACATGTACACGTGCACACACGCAGCCCCTTCCAGATGGGACATGAGCGCCCTGTAGCACCGCAGGGCTGTCCGACCCCATCCTGTGTGCGAGCCGCCGTGGGGAGGCGCAGGCAGCCCCAGCTCCGGCCGAAAGCAGGGGTTCCCAATTGTTCAGGGACACGGAGGAGCACCCAGAGGCGCCCGGACCCCACGGGCTGAGCTCCGCTGCGGCCCCCCAGGCCCGGTGAGCGGGCACCACAGAGCTGGGGGCTGCTGACATTCATGGTGCAGCAATGTGGCATCTCCTGCCTGCACGGTGTCCTGAGCATCGATGCTCACTGTCTGGCTGGATTATGGATGTCACTTTGAGCAGCATAACCTTCCTGTAACATGAGGGGCCGTGTTTGCTTTTACCAAAACCCACCGTGCCACGGAGGGCAGCGTGCAATTAGGTTTCTGGTTCTCTATTACTTGACCTCTTAATATTTAACTAAATAGCAACAAAGCTATGGCTCAGGGCACCTGGATGGAAAGCAGCCAGGGCGGAGGGGAAAGCCCCACACAGCCCCGGCGTGGTGCAACACCCCCAGCCCTGCACACCCTCACATTTTCCCCCTTTTCTATTTCCTCCTGCCCTCTCTTGCTAGCAGGCAGGAAAACTGACATAAAACTTCCCCACCACTCAACTTTCTACTCCGTGTGTCAAAGTGTATGTTTTCTTTTGAACCGCCAGCACTTTGCTTTCACCCAGCCTCCTCACCGCTCGGCCTCTGATGCCAAAGGGGTCCCATCAGCCCACGGCACAGCACGGGGACGATGAAGGCAATGCGTTTGCAGCCCAGCACAGCACTGGGAACATCCTTCCTCCTCCCAGTCCATTCTTGTGGGGGCTCAGGGTGGCAGGGAGGAGCTGGAGGAAGAACCGCCATGCACACCCCTGCCCCGGGGCAATCCTCGGGGTGATTTGTGCAGCTGACCCACCAGAAGCAGGGCAGAGAACAGTGCAGGAGGAGCCCAGCCTCGCTGCTGCTGCGTGGAGTCTCTGCTGGCTTGTAAGAGCTGAGCCCCACACTCCTTCCCGCTCCCCTGCCCGTTTCCATCACACCAGGAGTGCCGTCGGGTTTCCGATCCCTCCACCTCTGCCAGCACAGGCTGAAACTGGGTGGGTGAAAGGGGACTGGGCTCAGAGCAGGTTTGGGGAAAACTTGGCTAAACATGATGCTCTGAGCTTCCCACGGGACTGGCACCTCCATGCCAGCCTGGTCCTTCCCCCACCCCAGATCCTGTCCGCAGCAGCACGTGCCGGCAGGGAGGCTCCTCTCCACTCCCCTGCAGTCACCAGTAACCACAGCATCCCAATGCCTCCAGGAGCATCAGCCCAGGGCCTCCAGCACCTCTGTGCCCCTTTGCCGAGGCACTGTGTTTGCTCTTGGTAAGGGAAGGGATTTTCTTGCCAGAGTCAGCATGGAGCCGGCGCATTGCACACACGTTGCCATTGCCAAGGCGCTCGCAGCAAGGTGCGTGCGCTGACAGCAAGCGCTCGAGGCCAGCGCATACCTTGAGGCAGAAACGGGGACTTTGGGACTGGGGATGTTTCTAAACTGGAGAACGCCTCCAGCCGCAGACGCTTGCACAAAGCTCGCACTCCAGCTTGGTTCGCCAGGGCCGGCACATGCTGTCCCAGGGCCTGGAGACCAGCCACGTGCCGCAAACCCCATCACGCCGAGCCCAGCCCTGCCGTGGGGCATCTTGCTCCCTGCCCCAGCCCGCCTCCTCCCAGCCGGCCGAAGATGCCGCCGCGGGGGGTTCAGTACCCAGCACCAGCTGCCCGGCACCTTGTGAGCTGGTAAACAGCTGCTGGCATGGCTGCTCCCGCCTCTGGGAACGGGCAGAGACGCTGCTGAATCATCCGGCTGGTATTTATGTCCTGACAGCTGCTCCGGGGCCGTGCCGCTGCCCCCAAAGCCCTGACCCTACCAGACAGCTTCACCTGGGCTGCCGGTGGCAGTGGGGCAGCGCCCGCAGAGACCCCATCGCTCCTCCTGCCCCCCTGAGCCCCAAGACACACAAATTGGGGTCCCCTGAGACCCACGACACACAAATCTACCACCTTGGACAAGCCCTTTGGCTTCGTTCAGACCTGGCACTGGGCACCCTGGTAACCCAAAAACTGGGGGGATGAGGTGGCCATACCTGCGGGAGAGCCGGGGGGGGACCTCAGCATCTGCCACCAGGTTTCGGCCAGCCAAGCGTGCGCAGCCACTGGGAACGCTGAGGGTTTTGCCGCTGAAATAATCCTGCTGCTGTAACGGGGGTCCCTGCCCTCCCTCGGGGGCCGCTCGGGGTCTTTGCACAGGGGAGGACCAGGACAGGAGGGAGCGGTGCCGAAGGGCTCGAGGAGCAGCTCGGGGGGGTCAGGAACCAGCGGCTCCGTCTCCCTGTGGCGCAGGGGGTCTGCAAGAGAGGAATCGGTGACGGTGGAAAGGATGAAGCTTTTTCATTCATAGCTGTTCCCACACTGTACCCCGGGTACCCCATGAAGCAGAGGTGCAGCTCACTGAGATGGGACCCGAGGGCACCAGAGCAAACCGGAGCCTTTCCATTGCACAAACTCGTTTTGGGGGGGCACAGCCACCCCCCACAGGGCTGAGCTGACCCAGCTGCACTACGGGGCTCAGCTCAGCAGCCTTCCAAGTTTGAGGGGCTTCGCTTTGCAGCAGGCACCGAAGGGCCCCGGGCTGTGCGGGAGAGCTGCGGCCGGCACAGGAGGAGCGGGCGACGCTCGAAATACCTGTGGGCTCTGCAGTGGGCACGGCGCCAGGCAAGCTGAGTAAGCACAAAACTCGGGACACAGCTGTTCACCGGCTGAAAACAAATCGAGAAACAACCCAGCAGCCTGTGACCCCCCCCGGCACCGAGACTGCAGCGCTTGCACCACCGCCACGACGGCCCCGGCGTGGGCACCAGTCCCATCTGATAAAAACGGATCTGTGCTGCAAGGGAGGGGGGGAACCAGCGCTGACGAAGAAGGCAACTCATCCCGGCCTTCCCAGGCTGCCCGCTGTGGGAGCTTGCCTCGAGCTGGGGGGCTGCCAGACTGCCCACCCTCCCCTCCCCGTCCAGGCTTTTCCTATATAAACAAAAGAAGAAAAAAAATAAGGGGGGTAAAAACCTCCCCAGGATGTGTTGCACAGGGAGGGTGAGCGAGGGCCCGGAGGCTCTGGGGAGAGGCAAGGGGAGTTTATTCACCGGAGCGGGACCACGTCCCGGCTCCCTGCCAAGCTCTGCCGGGAGCGGGTCACGGCGGGACGAGCCCGGCTGGGGCATGCAGAGGAGAAGAGGATATTTGGCTGTGGGAGCCGGGCTGCGCGGGGCAGGAAGCGAGCACGGCCCAGGCTCTTGCCGCTGAGGCATGTCCCCGAGTGGCAAGGGGTGCCTGGGGAGCCCAAAGCTCCCATCGCCCCGCGGCACAGCCTCATGCTTTCAGCAGAGCCTGCTGATTTTGCTTCTGTCCCGGAGGCTTGTTCAGGTTTCCTGCCCCAGGAAGTTTTCAATGACTGTGAAATGCAGAGGCTTAGCTGCACCTCAGCTTTCCTTAGCCTCGAGTTAGGCAGGTACAAGCTCTGAAAGCAGGCTGCCAGCAAACACCGAGACACACGATTCCCTCCTCCTCCTCCATCTTCAGCCAACACCCATCTCCTGGGTTGTACAAACACGCGACGATATGCTCCAGGAAAATCACACGGGTGTTCCCAGAAGGGGAGTTTGCATTGTCAGAGCTGAGGAGTCCCTCGGGAACACCGAGGCGATGCTGCAGTGCCCACCGGTCCCAGGAACCCCCACTGTGCCCGGGGGACCCTCTTGCTGAGCCACCGCGCGGTGCTCCGCAGCGCCTGTCCCCAGGTGACAAACCCCAAGCCCGCCAGGACGCCCGCTGGGTCCTTGCCCTCAGAGCCCATTTCAGCGGCCGAAAACATGCCGTGTAAGCAGCACCGCACTGCCACGGACTCTAGCAAAAATAGACTTCAAGTATTATTGGCATCAACACTTAAGGCACATTGTAAAGAAAAACACCGAGCAGTGGATCGACACTAATTTGCTCTCAATTGTGCTGCACTGTTTGCAACTCAATTTTGAAACAACATATTCTCACATCTCCCATAAAATACTCACCCCTTATAGCTGGAAATGGGTGTTTTTTTGGTGCTCCAGTGTCACAGATGCACACCTGCCTGTGTCCTCACATCTCCAGCATTTTACACCCACAGCGTGCATCCAGAAAAGAGAGCTCTGTTTGGTCCGTGTTGGCTTTCTCCGAAGGGATACACGTGAGGATCAAGCACCTTTCTAAAGTTCCAAAGCTGGAGCTTTGGGAGTCCTCTGCCTGCCTGTGCTTTTTTCCCCTGAAGAGGCACCAGCTGGGATGTCTCTGAGGAGCTCACCTGCCCAGTGTCCTGCCCTGCACCACTTCTCCTTCCCACACCAGCTGCCCCGGTCCAGGTCTAAAAGCCTGAAGCACTGAGAGCTACACTGATAGTCCTGCTCCTCCTCAGGCACACGTGAGCTTAAGAGACACGGTCTGTGCCCTGTTTGTATGCCTTCACAGTCTTTAAAAGCCTGAAAAACCTCCAGGAGTCATAAAACAGGCACACCACTGTGTCTTCCTGACTTTTTAAGATTAGAAACATCAGCTTGGCTTACTGGTACTCACCTCTATGTCCAGAGATGAAGGGGGAGGGTTCCCCCTCCCTTAGTAGGACGGCAGGAAAGACAACACAGAGATTTTTGTCTTATGCCAACAGAAATGTTGGCAGAGGGTACCCCACTGGCACAGGGCCGTCCCCAGGATTTACAGCAGTAAAACCTCACTCCGTAAGGACCGATGTGCTTTTTTAGCTTCCTCTGTGGTGCGAGGAACAAAGCCAGGTGCCAATACGTACAGAATTCCTAGGGGTGGCACTGGGGATCTTTAATTCTCTTCTCAAAAGATACACATGGTTGGTGAACACATCTGGAAGCGACCAGTCCTCAGGCGTCCGCGGTGCACAGCGGAGCCAGCCCGGCTCCGGGGCACGCACAGCCTCTCTGTTAGCACTTGGGCTCCAGGCATCCAGGAAGAAGGTCTCCTGAATCCAAACCAAAGTCCTCCATTCTTAAGAGCACCCCAGGACACAAACTGAAGAGCCGCTTTCATCAGCTTTCTGATGGAAGAGAAAGGCTGTGATGGGCAAAGGAGTGAGATTCTCCTAAGCCTTGTGAGGTAAAAGTGCTCTCCTCAAGCGTGTGGGTAAAATACTGAAATAAGCACCGCTTGTCTTGCTCTATCATCTGTATCCAGCACAGTGCTACGTAGGTCCAGTTAAAAAAAACAAAACCAAACCACAAACTAAAGACAAATCTTGTTCTTAACTCACAAAATGATACACATAGACATGGGCAAGTTATCAGAAAAGGCATTATATTTTGGTTTCCACCTTATTTAAAACTGATTTTGGTTTTCAATCAATCAAATCTGAATATGTCTGAGTTCAGTTTTCAATTTTTTTTTCCCCATAACAGCAATGATCTGGACGACCACAATTATAAAAGGGATGGGGAGAAAACCCGAGAACAAGAGAGCAAGATACATAGTCTCAACTGTGCTCTCTTCCACACCAGCACTCTAGGGAATGTCAGTTTCAGCTCTTTGTTTTTTTTTTTTTTTTTTTTTTTCCTTCAGGTTGTTACTAACAAAATCTCTACCGTTTATTAAAGCAAAGCTACAGTAAATTTTCTTGCAGTCTTACAGCAGGTTTTCATATTACCAGTAGGACTCGCATGCATGGATTGCAGTCACACACACACGCTCACAGACATTATACAGTAGCCAGTTGCCACCATTAAAAAAAAAAAAAAAGAAAAAAGAAAAAGAAAACAGACATTCATTTCTTTTAAGTGGTCAACATTAGAATCGCACCAAGCTTTTGGATCAAAAAAAAAAAAAATACTGCACAGGTCTTCCACATCTACATGGTAAGTCATCCCTTCGCAATGGACGGAGCTCTCGTCTCCATTTGTTCAACATGCATCGCTGAAGCTTGAAGGCACGCTGGCCAAAGAGAGCCCTGTTCTTTTTTTGTCATCTTAACTCAAGTGTGCTGCTCTCGGGGTGCAAAAAAAGGGAAAAAATAAAGCCAATCCCTTTTACAGCACACCGGGAAAAGGTCATTCGGAGACCACAGTACTTGGAAGGCAGCCCAGCTGCCTGGATTCTACTTCTAACTGTGCTCTTGGAGGCATTGAAGGAATACACTTGTCTTTAAAAATGACATATAAAGGCAAATTTCTGCAAACCCTTTCTTTTCAAACTGCTTACGGTAGAC
The DNA here is from genome assembly GCF_035582795.1 of Mycteria americana. Classification (NCBI taxonomy): domain Eukaryota; kingdom Metazoa; phylum Chordata; class Aves; order Ciconiiformes; family Ciconiidae; genus Mycteria; species Mycteria americana. The sequence continues at coordinate 15,445,788 of NC_134370.1, forward strand.
TAACACTCCTGGAAGAAACTGGTCCTTCAGACACCAGCTTCAAGTGGGAAATTTCCTACCTGCTGTCTTAAACACTGAAGCACCAGAGATTATAGGGCTGATGTGTTCAGGCATTCATCAGCTTCAGGAAAATTTAACACAAAAAAAAAAAAAAAAAGAAAAAGAAAGAAAAGAAATCCCCAATGCCTCAAGAGCACTATATCAAACCAGAACTCTTGGGCTACTGACTGCCGGCACTGTCAGAAGCTGCTTGCTTCTGGGAAGACACCTGGAGGTTGTTGAAGCCTTACGGTGATTTCGTATCCTCCCAGGGTGAGATTTGCTGAGCTTTACTGATTGCGAGATAAAGCAGTGTTTTGGAAAACTAAAACCAACAAACTCATAATAACCATCACCAAAATCACCATTGGAAAAGTTCCATTTGTTAGAAGGTCTCATTGAGAAACATCAGTCCCTCCCTCGCGGAGCAGGACGGACACGATTAACAAAACCCAGAGTGACCCGTCCCCCACAAGCCAGGCCTTCGGAGACTAGTCCCCGAATTATATTGGAGGGGGAGAAAGAAAAATAAACTAAAAAAAGAAGGTTGTATCACCTTTTCCTCCTGTTAAAGTTTTAATCCTCTTATTCCACTTTTATTTCTTTGTTTTTTCCCCAGATTCTCCCTTCCACTCTGCCACCTTAGCTGGGGGAGTTATTGGTACGAGAGTTTGGAGAGTCCTGCTCATTTATTGTGTTCAAGAGTACACACACCGGCTGCCGGGGAAGGTGGTGGTGGCTGTGTTCACGGTGCTGCTCTTCCGTGGCATGGAAAAGCCCTTCCTCCTCGTCCCCGTGGGGGTGGCCGCTGCAGCTGTCGCAGAAGTCCAGAGGCCCGTCCAGAGCATCATCAATGAGCCCATCAAACTCCTTGAGGTCGTCGTCGTGATGGCCCCGGTTGCATACGCAGACTTCGATGCCCGAGTCGCCGGTGAAACGGCGCTGCCTGCCCGGCGTCTTGTCCTTCGCGTCGGGAATGGCGCTGCTCTGCTCTAAGCTCTCAGAGCTGTAACCTTTTAGCAGTTCCTCCTTGCACTCCGTATCCTTATCGGGACCGGCCCTCTCCACTAGCTCGGCTCCCATGCTGGTACCGCCGGGCTCGACGCTTTGCATTTTGGCAACTGCTCGCTCAACCAGCGTGGTGGTGGAGGGCTCGGGGTCCCCAAGGCTGGGAGACCCAGTGTTGTCAGTACTGCTGTTATTGCCGGTGGGTGCTGCTGAGCTGCTCTGCGCTGGCTGCAGGTTTCTCGGTGTGTCCGGGATTGTGCTACTGCTGCCTGCTGGGACGCACTGCTGATGTAAGGCACTGTACGGTGGGGGGGGGGTCGGTGGTCGGTTCACCACTTCCTCATAGGGAGGTAGTAAATAATTTGGCAAAAAACCTAAAAAAGGGAGGCAAGGAGAAGAAGTTACTTCATGAACAGCTTATCTCAGGAAACAAGCCATTAACACAGGTTGGTACGTCATTTGTCATCTACCAGCACCTTCCCACCGAACAGCTCAACAGGCTCTACAAGAAGTGCCAAAACTTGGCCCAAATGAGACGTCATGTTTTACAGAAGCAGCAATCGTGGCACAGGAGGGCACCGTTACAGGAGGAGATGGACACAGTTGGGAACAGCAGCCCGAACAACCTGGGAGATAACTCGCCAGCCCTCTCCAACACTGGCTTCTCAGCTGAGTTTCCACTTTCAAGAGCAAAGATTTCATCTCACAAATCTTTGTGCAAATATGAAGAGACATGAGCAGTTACAAGGAACTTAGGATCCTGGCTTTTGGTTGTTGTTTTAGTGCTGGATTCAGTTTTTCTGGTGCAGTCAGAATAAATTGACAGTACTGGCAAGAGAGTTTGGTTTATTCTACTTACAGCCCCTCAAATCTATGAGAGATTTTGTTTATTTCTTAAAAGGCAACAAAATAGTCTATATAGACAGAATGGACTTAAATACTGGAAACATTTAAAGAGAGCACTGCAGTCTTCCATGTGCAATTGTGTATCCCTGGGGCTGGGGAGGAAAGCGCTGCTGGGGATTATTTCTGAGGTGGCTGCAAGAGTTTAACGAGACAAGCAAGTTTCATACATGCAATTCAACAGTCCATTACAGGAAACTCAGTTGTGATACCTCCAGTCAAAAAGCTGAGACTCGCTGTTCTAGCACAGTGTAGCAGGGCACGAAGGAGAGAACAAAGCAATTGTACTTTCCCTGAGCCATGGGCAACAGCTCCTTCGTGCAAACTCCTAGGGCTGCTCACCGGCAGCGTAGTCTGGGAACCACAGCACGGGGCAGGAACCAGCATGGTCCCTGCTGAGGCACCACTTCCACCCGGTTTGTGTGACCAAATTTTGTGAATTCACTTCCCACATCTCAGTCCCACCAGCAGCAAGTGTAGGCTGGAAAGGAGGAGCATCCATAAAGTCCTGAACGTGTTATTTTAAGAACCTTCCCAGAAAAGCACCCAGGGAATCACTGCACTCACAAAGCCAAATCAAGGGTGGGTGTGAAGGTGCTGTAGCTGGTATGGTTCAAGTCCAGACTCAAGGGGGCTCAAATACATCCAGCAGCTGGAATACGTCACCTCCTCTCTACAAGCCAAGGTTAGGCAGCAAAACTGCCCCCTGCCTCTTGCTGAGCCCAACCACTGCTCCCCGCTTCCACCCAACATGGGAAACTCACTGCTGCCCTGCTCCCCACAACCTCCAGGAAAAATGGCGTGAGGTACATACGGAAATAAAACGGCAGGGCTGAATAGTTATGGGCTTCCCGGTAAGCGATCAGGTTGATCTCGTGTTGCCGCTGCTGGGCCTGGAGACGATGCTTGGTGCGTCGGTGATGGCAAACACAACAGCAGCTGAGGATTATGATGATGGTCCACACCAGCCAAAACCCTGCAGCGGGGGAGAGGAAGTGTTAAACACAGCATGAGAGCCACATCCAATCCCAGGAAACCTCATCAAGGCGATGGAGAAGATCATCAGAAAGCCTGGATCTGAACCCCACACTGCTCTAAAGGCAGAAATACACGGTGAACCAGGAGGCTTCAACACGGACCCGCCTGCGTGGGTGACTGCTACTCTGGCAGCCTTGACAGAATCGGGTAACTCTGTACACACTTTGGTACAACGTGGAGCATGTTCAATAGGCACAGCTCTGGAGGAGAATGAAATATGGAGACAGGGCTAAGCTCCCCCTCACCATCCTTCCCACCCTCGGATATAATTTCTTCTAGCCAAAAATATGAGCAGAGCTGTGAATAGCATTGAACTTGTCTCCCACAGCCGCTTCGGTTTGAAAATAACAATCAAGACACAAAAGACACTCTGCAGATTGACCACGGAAGAAGAGAAAAACCTCAAGCACTATGTTTTGCTTTTGTTTGCACTGCTCTTTAATTTCCAGCCCAAATCCTTCATTGTTATGCTTAACAAAAACATACGCTTTTTACATAAATGTCTCAAAATATTTTTAAAACTTATTTTTGTATTCAATGTCTTAAATTATCCAAAATTAAATTAAACTAGCCCCCCACTCTGAATCCCCAAGAAACCTAACTTCTGCTCCGTTTGTGGTCACGGCTGGTTTCCGTGCACTGTCGTACCGTATGTACACTGTTCCTTAAAATTTTAAAAGAGCACTTCCTGAATTTTCTCCACTCCCTCCAACATGTGGAATAACACCACCTTTCCGTAAATCCCCCTTCACGCTTGCATGCGCTAGAAAAATGTTTTCAAGAGACACTTCAAAGAGCTATAACGTTCACTCCAGATGAGGCTTTTGTCTCCTGCGACTACAGCCCACAGCTCCACCTGCCTCAGAGGTGTCTGCAATCTCTATCTTTAAGCTCAGCTTTTGCAGCTAAGGATACCAGGAGAGCTCCCCCTTTAGAAACATGTAGGCCTAGCAACCACCCCTCAGCAGAGATCACAACACCATTTTTCTTTCAGTAAGACCTCTGCCACTCTTCATTACTCCCAAACAGACAAAATGAAGGCTCCTAGTGCTACAGCCCATTTTCAGCATGGCCATTCTGCCCTGTGAGATTAAACTGCTTGTTTCTCCCTCCTAAAAACCTCTAGTCCTGCCTTTACAATACCTTGATGTTTTCAGCATCCCCTGCAGAGTTAGCAATGTTTTCTCTGCTAAGAGCTGGGTGGGGAAAGGTGAACAGTTTAGGAATTTGAAGAATGAGAGGAGTATGGCTCTAGCTCAGGACAAAGTACAATCGACCCATAGCACAGATCTCAGAGCCTTGCGCTGGGCTGTTTGTAGGTGAACTGGATATGCCGTATCGTGCCTCCGAGTATTTTGAGCAGGGACTTTCACCTCCCTGTGTCGTAACCCAAATTCTCTATGTATTTTGGCACAGCAAACCGAAATCTCTCTCTTGCCTTGCACAACCGATTTCTCTAATGGACTGGATTCCACCTTATACCCAAACTTATCAAAACCTCCTATCAAATGAAGGTGTTACATGCTCCATTTTTCTTGCTTGGCTGGCAATCAAGGTTCCTGGGCAGTTTTTCTAGCCAGCCTGCTCAGCTATACCATGAAGGGCAGAGAGAAGACTATGATCTTCGCTCCAGAGAAGCAAAGGATGAAGCACTCAAGATGCCCTCTGCACTTCCTTCAAACTGAGCTGAGAAAGTGTCCACTGCCCTCCAACCACCCTCCTGCTTCCAAAAAAGCCTTTTTATATAAACTATAAGGATTGGTCTAGTCCACCCTTCCCTCCAAAGCCAGGCATTTGCAACCACTGTCTCACAGTTTGAAGACTCCCACCAATACACTTCATTTCTTGCTAAGATAAGGTCCCTTGGCTCTTGCTTGCTGAGGAAGCAAGAACACACTCAAAACCAGGTCATTGGCACAGCACACCACCATGCACTGAAGCCGGCCTGCAGTTCATCTTCCAAGTAATCCTTATTTTCGAAGAGCATTCTGTGATCATGCATTCAAAAACAATGGAAAATTACACCCAGCTATCCAGGGATTTTAGCTACAGTTATGAAAACAGATGCTTTTTAACACATTTGATCATGTCTTTTCCCAAGGACTCTGGATGCAATGGTAGCAAGCAGCACTTAGTTAGTTAAGATGTCCTGGAGAACTGCCACTGTTAAGCAATCTCAGCTGTAGCAGCCGAATTTTTCTGCAGGGAATAACTGCTCCCACCCAAGCCTACATCCAGAAGATTTTAAAAGTATTTATTTAGAAAACTTCTCTACCCATTCCAAAGAAATCCCAAAGTGCTTTGCAGACAAACTGATGCACAAGCTCAGAGTAGGGGTCAAAGTAAGCTCAGCCATTCCTGGGAAGACGTGCAGCAACTCTGTAAACAACAGGCAGTAACAACATACAACAGTTTAGGATAATAAATTAATGATGGATCCTACTGAAACCGCAGGTGGCATTTTAAGTAAACAGACCATAATTTACTGGATTGCAATCTGGCCACAGTGCCAGGAACAACACCTCCATTCTCGTGCAAAGGGTCTATGCACGCTCGCAACCACAAGTGGATGAGATCTGTTGTTTTTCATGGGAATTTCCAGAAAAAGAACCCACTAATACCACATTATTGCCTGGTTTCATTAACCGCTGACACTTCCTAGAGCTTCTAGGAATTACTCAACCCCTGACTCAGCAGGAGCCCAAGGACTTGCCTGGATGATCGCAGGAGGTCAGCAGCGTGTGCCCCCCACAGCCATTTGCTGGCCTAGCTTCTGGCATCCTCTTTAATGGCTTTTCCCCCACCTTGTCATGCAACAGCACATCCAAACTGCTGCGCTGAAAGCCCCCCCAGTGCATAGGAAGCAAAAGGATGGGACCCCCATAGATGCTGAGGCACACAAGGGGCTTCCTGGTTGTCGCTTGAGCATGGGTGCCAGTGTTGAGAGATGGAGCGGGTGCAGTCTGGTTGCAAGTCCAGCACAGTGCTGGGAGTCCAGGGCCTCCGTAAAAGGCTCTACAACATGCCCTAGCCAGAAGTTTGGGCAAAGCTGCAATTTTGGCTGCAGAACAAAAAAAAAAAACCAACTGTAAAAGCCTAGCAAATATATAGAATGGTCATTTATTTGGAATAAAGCTATGCATACAAGGCCAAATGCAATTGTAAATATTATGTCTAAAAGTATGGAGCAAACAGTGAAGATGTTCAGGGCTGAGCTGTGCATTTGTACACCTGGTGATGCTTGGCTTCAAACCAGCAGCAGAGAGATAAACCAAGCAGACGACTGGCCCATGGACCCCAGTGACTCACTTGGCAGGAGGGGAAGGAGGGGAATTTCAAATTCATCAAAGACAACGCTACACGAGCAGGAAACGCGGAGGCTGAGCACAGTAGCGGTACATACTAACACCTTGTTCATGGCAAGAATAGGTAGCAGCTCTGCCTCATGCTGAAAACGGGCAAGATGTGCAAAGGCAACAGAAGTTTGGCATTAAAAGGCCTTTAGAAGCGAAGTAAAACTAGGCTTCTAGTTGCCTTCGCTGTCCCCAAAAGCCTCCCCCATGCTCTTCAACATGCGCCTCCTTCCCAAATGGATGCAAGCTGGTTTTCAGCTGCACTGTGCTGAGTTATCACTGCAGCCACTGGAAAAGGAAAAAAGGTTGGGAAACACTGGGCATCCTGAGCCAAGTTTGCCATTAAAAGTCTAAAATTAGAGAGAGAGAGAGAGAGTATTTCCCACCGCCAACCACGGGGAACAAAAGCTCTCGGCAACCTGAGGGCAACATGACAGGCAGAGAGCGAACAGGGGCTTTGGAAAAACAATCGCTGAGGGACAGCATCAACAGAGGCGAGGCACCAGTTCAGAGCTAAACACGCACTGGGGGACTGTCATCGGACTTGAAGGCAATTTCAGGCATGCTCTTGGTTTATGGAAGAGTCAGAAGCTGAAACACTCTCCAGTCCAAAAAAGGCTGAGTCCTGAGAAACACTGCTGTATTTTCTGTCAAATTCACTGGTGATGCCAATGGGTGGATAATGATGCAACCAAAGGGTGAATCAGACACAGCCAAGGAGCTGAGTTTTGCCAAGAGATTTCCCTGCCAGAACATCAAAACCTTTCATAAAAACAAAAAAGAAGTAACAACCTCTTAGCCAGCATCAGACAGGCTCAGAGCTGTAAGATCTACACAAGTGCCAAGCTCAGAGAGTCAGAATGGGAGCTGCAGAAAGACCCAGGAACAGAAGTAGCTCCCATGAAAGCCATCTCTCACAAGCAGGGGAAATACTCAAGAAAGAGAAGGCTGCTACGTTTACAGCGTCCTTGGGAAAGGGAGTCCCATCACAGGGTCATGCACCAGAGATGTTTTCTACCAGCTGTGAAAGAATATGCTAGGCTTAAAGCTTCAAGAAAAACCTTTCTGGGACACTGAGCATAGTTTTGCTCAAACTTAAAAATAATTAAGAATAAAATAATTTAAGAATGATAAAAACCCCAGCGTATTCCCTCCTCATGAAAAAGGGGGGAGCAATGTTCAGTCTGATGCCGTACTGTATTTGCTGCCTGGGATGCTGCCATCAGCATTCCCGTTAAGGGAAGCTCCTTTTATCCTGTGCAAAATGGAAAACGTTTTCTGGAGCGCTCCAAGAGTAGGAACAGAGAAATCTGCCCTCAAGTTCATGGTAAACTTGGGCAAATGCCATTGCTCTGTTGGCAGGAAGTTCCCTAAAAGCAAGCCAAAACATACTGCGAAGTGTTTTTGTGTCTGCCTGACAAGCATCTGGGTAATAGCTTTGGCTCCATGAGAGCTGGTTCTGAACAGAAGGAGAAGTGGGACAATTTCATTGACTAAAAAGTGATGTCCCAAATGGTGGCCTCACAGCCAGCCATGGCTGGAAAAAAAATTGTCTTTCACAGAGCCAACACTATCATCAAAAATAGGAGAGAGATTTAATTGGTACCACAACCTGGATGCGCTTGGGTTTAATAGTGTCCGTGACACAGAAACCGCATCGTCTCCTGCCACTTCAGACACAAGCCTGTACAAGTCAACGCTGCTGCTCAAGAATGACAGATGAAGGATCCAGACCATAGGCCTATGAACATTTTAAGAAGGAAAAAAGAAGCTGCTGAATGACGTGGTCCTCTCCTGCCTGTCTCTTCCATATCACCTCCTGCTGCCTCCTCCGCCTCTTCTTGTGCCAGCACAAAGTTGTGCGCAACTGTGGTTTGAACTGGTTTGAGGGAACCAGAGCAGGTTGAAACTCATCTGCCAAACACAACAGCAAGAGAAAGACTGTGACTTTCAGTGACAGTTTTATGTCAGTTTAAATCAGTGGAACTGCAGCCCCAGCCTGACCACACTGCAGGAAAAAGTTACTGAATATTTGTAGAGTACAATGGCAAAAGAAAAAAAGCTGAAGATGACATCTCCAACTCTCACTCGCTCCCAGACTGGTAACTCAGACAAAAGGAGATGGACATTAACTGCAGCTGGTTTCTAGTTTTTAGAATAGTGTCCAGTATACATGGTACACCCACTGCCATGAGATAAGATGAAAAAAGACAGGTTTCAGAAAAATCCTTTGCTTATCTTGCAATGACAGTCAACTTGAGCCAGTAAATCTGCAGACACTGTTTTTATGCCTCTCTCCTGGGGAGGGAGCCTTTGAAGAGCAATTGCTCCTGCGCTCCAGAAGACACGTTTGTAAGTCCAGTCAATTCCAGCTGACTTACCTCTCCCAAGACATCTATGTTGGTAAACCGCATGTTGAACAGTGGTCTAACAGAGATCAGAGGGGAACATCCAGCTGAGACCATGTCCAGAACATCTGGGAACAAGATCTGGAGAACAGTCTGCACCAACAGATCTGGTGAGGAGCCGAGTTGGAGGTACAGAAGGCAGGGGGTGAAACAGCACCAGCAAGCTCTCTTGCCTTTCCTCGCTGTTTAACGCAGAGCAGGTGGAAGCAGGCCACATGGGGCAGAAGTCAGTGCCTCCACAGACTATGCAAGACAGCTTGCCTTCTCCTTTGGATTTGTGAATTTTACCGAGCCACACCAAAGCAAGCTTAAGGTGATTCTGCTGTCTGGATTAGGCTACAAAAAGTACAAGGAAACCAGGAAATAACTCCCTTGGTGATCCTATTTATCATGAGTTTCTGCATGGTTGTGACATCTGTTTTGTTTGCCCTATACTTTCAGCTAGGCTTTGTCATGGGAGGGTTATCGCTGAAGCACCAGCTGAGGAGTAACAGCAGCCAAAGGTGAAGTTTGATACACCTAGGAAAGACAAAGCAAGTACAGCCATGTAGGAGGCTGGGTGAAAGGCAAGGAACAGGGCAAATCCCTCTCATGAAAAAGGATGTGGTTATACTGAAGGATAAGATAACACGTGGTGAGGAAGAAAACATGGGACTGATGTGTTGTTTGACTGAGGGTTTTGGAGACTGCAGCAAAGTCTTGGAAATTAATTCCTATTATAAAGCTGACCTAGAATATGTATGCGATACAGCAGTTGCTTTAGTTTTAGCAGCTAACCAGATCCTTGCCAAAATTTTCTGGCAGCACACTTTTTGGGGAAAAGAGCTGTCTAGAGATTCCAAAGGGAAGCGTGCAGAGATGAGCAAAATGTTCAAAATCAGCAAAACATCAACTGTGTTGCCTGCAAACAGAACACTTTTTCTTGTACAACCCTTCCACTAGGGCCCAAACAGTCAAGATCTTTTTTTCTTTTTTTTCTTTCAGAAACAGAGGGGCTCAGTATCACTGCTAAAGCAGCCAAAATGAAGCAGAATAGGCACATCCAACATCTGAATACTCACTCATCGCCAATGCTGGTTTGTTGTACAGTACCTAAATGACCCAAGACCAGCTAAGCCCTCTAACTTTGAAATCCTACAACTGAGATCTTCTGCACGCAGTGACCAGCTGCCTGTTTCCATGCACCATGACTCCTGAAGCACAGCGTACTATTCTTCCAACCACACCATGCAAAATACTTTCTACAGCTTTGCTTGCTGTGTTCAGAGCCTCTGGAATCATCTAATTTCATGCTCAATAGGCAAGGAGAGACACAAGGATGGATGTCAGGAGATCTGGATTTGGTTTCCAGTCCACATTATATGCCTAAACTTTGGAAAATCCAGAATGTCAGAGCCTTAATTCTTAACCTGCAAAATGTGGGAACTGCATTCCTCGATTACCTTCTCTCCTGTATTCGGAAAAAGTAGTATTTTGGAACATTTACGCAGTAAGATACCTGTCAGGCCTGGACAAAGGCCAACGTTGGAAAACTCCAACACAATCACATCATAACAGTCCTGAATAAAAACTGTTAGTAAGCAAAATCCAGCAGCTGCTGCCATTCTCCCAAGACCACAATCTCCCTCTTGGGGACCGTGAGCTTTCTGGGGAGCCGAAATAAATTGTTAGGGTAAAATGATGAACCAGCTCAGCCACCATCCAAACAAACACCTTTCCCTATGTGAGGAAATGCAACAGTAAAGGCCCTTCTTCCTTTTTACTTTTTATGATTCTATTCCAAGAAAGTGAAAATACATACTGCACTTTTTTCCCCCATATTACCAGCTACTAAGCTTGAGCTAAGAACTAATTAGACCTTTATATAGTTATTAGACCTATATATATAAATTTGGATATAGCTTTATTATTTGGCAACATGGCACTTTTTTTTTTTTAAATAAATAAGAGATGGGTGGGGAATCTGAACCAGGCTGTTATCTAATTTTAAACACAGGCTGTCCACCTGCTTGGCATATCATGTTCTCCATTCCTCCACTCCACCCCTTAACAAAATAATACCTTGATTTTGCATCCTATTCCACTACCCTCAAGGACTGTTTATAATTACTGCAACTTTACTTGCTGTCTAGAAATGTGGAGATCAGCCATTTTCAAAGACAAACTTCCCTCAAATTCTTGAACAGGGGAAAAAGATCCTTTTTACAGGAAAAACTCCAAGTGGCCACAAGACAGGATCACATTTCAGAAGGCATGTCCAGCAAAGCCAGACTAGTTTTCTTTTCCATTTCAAATGCCACCCTCCTCTGCTTCTTCTCCCCATGAAGCTGTGGTGGTAAATAAATCCAGGATTTAATTCAACGGGACTAGCGAGAAGGTCTGTTTTCAGGCACACAACAGCACTGGTGGTCTGAGAAGGTCAAGATGAGCAGAAACTTTTCAAAGGCTACTTCAGTACATGCATACACTGGTTAAAATCAAAACATAGAACAACCATGAAGCCATACTTAAAAGGTGCTGCTAACTTAACTGTTCATTAACCAAAAGTTATTATTAACTTTTAAAAAGCTACTCTATTCCCAAGCATGTAAAGCTGTTGCTCTCCATACCATCAATCCACTGCTCCAGACTATTTACATACTATCACTGCTATTCACCTTGAAGGTCTTAAGAGTGCCTCACCACATGTACCTACCAAAGATATTCAACAATTCCTGGAGCAGCAGGTAAGTTCTGCAGCTCTGGTTGCAAGCTCCAGAATATGAATTTTCTTAAATTTAAAGGACATGCCCCCCTGTGTCTCCCCTCCCAATCCCAGAAACCTTTTTCTAACACTCATAATGGCAAAGCAAGCTTTGAAAACATTAACCAATTTTAAATCAATGTTGGGTGTTTGCCTGAATTTGCAGAAAGCCTAGAAGAATAGGTCTCATGTTTGCATTATTCCCCTCATCTCAGTGTAGTATGTGATGCTCTCTGCAATGCAGAAGGAATGTGAATCTCAACACAGAAACCCATTCCTCCTGAGGAACCATCCAGCAGTGTGTGCCACTAATACGTTTATTCCATGATCTCAGCATGACCTGTGCGCTTGCCCTAGAAAGAAGCCTGACATATTCTGCTTCCTTCTAACAAAATCTGGTTTTATCTTCCAATAACTTTTATGATGCAGCCAGGCACTGCCAAGTATAAAAGTCTGTGCCATACTGGGAGCGCAAAGACAGTTAAAGTAAGATCATTCCATTAAAATGGCAGGGGGCTATTGTTCGGGCTGTATTGTTTGTATGCAATTCAGTTAAGCCTCTCTTTCAAGATGTCCATGGGAGAAAAGTGGCGACCGTGCAACAAGCTCCAGTGTGCAGCTGTACTCCACGCTATTGCTCAATTTAGATCCTGCTTGCCACACAGTCTGTAAGCCCTTGCATACATGCCTCTTCCTCTACATTCCCACCCACACAAATCCAAAACCGGGTCTGACCTTCCCCACTCTGCTTTGTCCACGCACCCCCATATAGTCCGAACAAATTCCAGCCATCTGTCCTGCCTGTGTTGCCGACTGCTATGATCTGAACCAGGCAGTCCAAGGCAGCCACACATTCATGCCTGTTTCTCAGCCTGCTAGGGTCCCTGGAGCTGCCCACCTGGTCCTGAATCGTTTCTTGAACTGTTTGGAGACTTCTGAAAATAAAGCTGCTGTAAAAGGCCTGCAATACATTCAAATCCTGCCATTAATATTAACACAGCCAGCCACTGCAGTCTGATGCACAATGTGTCTTGAAGGACTCTAATAGAGTCCTGTTTAATTTACAACCACGTCCACCATGCTTCACTGGTTAATTTGAAAAGTAAAAGCATGTTTCTAGACTAAAGGATAAAGTGTCAGCTATTCCTGTCCTTGGATCCAGGTTACGTGACGCTCTTTGTATGTATAATACATTTCCACACACACGCTACTTTGAGAAAGTGAAACTGTGGGCACAGCAGAGGGATTAGGTAGATAGCACAGTTGCATAAAAGCTACGTGATACCATTGGGTGTGGTAAGAAAACATCTCCAGTCTCTAATGTGGGGGTACAATATTCAGAGTTCCATATTTCCAAGTTCTGGGAGCACAGATGCCTTCTCAGCTGAGGCTCCTGGCAATACAACCACATGTCAACATCAATATTGAACCCTTTGTGCTCCTCCTCAAGACAGGAAGACACCATCAGACGAGCACAACTCTAAAAGTTTGCCTTTAAAATTCAGCATTTCTTACTTTCCTATCCTTTCGACTTCCCATTTTTCCATAGATCTTTATCAGTTTTGCTGACCTGCTTTGACCTGCCTGCTGCCTTCTAAAGGGATTTAGCTGTATTCACTCAATCACTCACTAGAAACATGGATAGTTTTAAATCCCAGATTTTGGGAAAGAAGAGATAAGAGAGGTTGCAACAGGCAATGTATGTTCCTCACAACCCACAGTATTCAGCCACTGTCAGCCCACAAAATTTGCCCAAGACCCTCTCCACCCAAGGAGCTGTGCTCCAAACACAATGCAACCTGAAGAGAATAAACGTCCTGGCCCCCCTCCTTGAAAGGACAGCTTTAAAAAGATAAATCAGACTTAAACTGTTGTTCTTGCAAAGAACTAAAACAGTAAGATGAAAGATACCGAATTAATTCTCTGTTTGAGTGTGTCAAACTCTAGTGTCGTGTGTATCAGCATTTCTCCCTCAAGCATGGTTTTCTCACTCGCATACAATGTTGTTTTGAGTACCCTCAGTATTGTCCAAATCAGGAAGAAGAACCAAACAACAAATCTCCAGTGATGAACGTGGCAAGACGACCCACTACTCCTCAAAAAGCAGGCGATGCCCATTGTAACAACCCTGTTTCCCTTGCCGTATCAGGTCAACTCCGTTTGTGTTGCAGTGAAATGCAATGGCAGTGCATAGCAAGGGCTGAATACAAAACCCCACAGGACACAAGCCAGACCTGTAGTATGGTATGAGAGCCATGCAGATTAGGAAGGTAAGCCATACAAAACGGAAGGACTTACACCAGAGTTCATAGTAGTAGTTGCAACACTGGGATTGTCCACAACAGTGGCCCGTTTCACATATGTAACTTTGATTGTTGACACCCATGCAGGTTTCCTTGTCCTAAAATTAAACAGACACACTTTTAAGATGCTTTGTCAGTATCTTCTGTAAATGTAATCTTTTACTCAATGAGCTGCAAGCATTTGAAAAGTCACAAGTTATGGTCTTGGGAAACTCTAAAATACATAAAGAGGTTAAAATACAGCTAAGGATCACCAAAAAACACAAAGGACTGTTCAGAAGAAAACCCCGTATCTCCAAATTCATGAGTTACATTGCTTTAGCATCTAGTCAGCGCTGCTTTCTCATCATTCCTTTCCTTTTCCATTAAAAGTTATCACATTTTGGGAGCCAGGCATTCTCTTAAGGAAGAGATGTCATTTGTTCCACACTTTACATACTATCACTGCGTTACTGGGGCTGAATGCCAAGTGGAAGAAATGCATTAATAAACAGAACGTCATAATTTGAGAAAAGACTGCTTGGATTCATTTAGATCTAAATGATAATTACAGTATGTTCCTGCAAGATTCCAATCTAAAATGATTCCTTCATAATTAGCCATGTGCTTTATGTAAGATCAGCATTCCTGTAAAACTTCTTCCTGGAATAGCAAAGTAGTGCAGGAGCAGAGCCAAATCAGCTGTACTGTATCACCCAGCAGGTCCTGAGGACACACAAGATGGAAAAGGACTACTGTGTGAGGTCTCAGTCCCCCATGTGGTGCACCGCTTCACAAAAGTCCATGTTTTTCTGCTAGTCTGAAAACATGGGTGGGAAAAAGTACAAAACGCAGGAAAACAGAAGCATTTTACAGGTTCTGGTTTGTACATCCTCTAACAGGCTTTGGGGCAACCTGAAAGTTAGAATACACTACACAGTTTCTTAAGAAACAAACAGATCTTAATAAAAAAACATTGATGTTGCAAACAAACCTGTAACCAAGACTAAAATTTTCACTTTCTTTCACTTTAAATTTATGCTAAGGCAAAGTAAATGTGTGGAGGTTTATACTGAAAGACATGTTGAAAGAATTCATTTCATAAAGTACCAACTTTCCAAAAAAAAAAAAAAACCCAAAAACAAAACCCCACCCAACCAAAACCAAAACTAAAACAAAGCAAACAAAAAAGCCCAACAAAACCCAACCAGCTAGGAAGAGCAGCAAACCCAAGCAGCAGGCTACAGGAATGTACATCAGTGGATCCCAACACTTGAACTGCACTGTTCCTCTCATGTGAGCGCACCACGGCCACACTTCTCACAAGCCTCTATGGAGTCACCACACATGCAAAATACACAGTCCATTTCAAATCATGGACCACCTCACTGAACAAGTGATGTAAGGCAGCAGTTTCAATGCAGAAGAGTCCTGCACTAAGTTCTTAAGAAGACTCAGCCTATTTGGGGATCTGGGGGAGCGCCAGCAATCCCCCACCACGCAGCACCCCAGTCAGAGCTGTACCTCCCCAACACTGGGCCTGTGAGTCCCTCACCTGAGCACCCATATTACAGCAGCAATATAACTTCTAAAGGCAGAAGAACCTCCTACGACCTAGGTTCAACAGAAAAGATCCCCATCTGCATTCTTCTCCTAAGAAGTCACACCAACTTTTGAAAGGGTTTTGATCGTGTGAGGGCACAGTTCAGCAAACACAACTCAGCATACGATATACCACTTCCCCTCTTTCCACAGGTATCATGATTTCCACAAAAGGCTCTAAAAAGCACCAACGGGCCATCTCCTTAAAATTCATCTGCAAAAGCAAGAAGCTGGAGGGGTACCTGCCTCCTGTTTCCAGGAAGAGAAGAACGTTTTGCTGGACAGACCAGTCAAACTGCTTTACTGCAGGTAAACAAACATTCTATATTCTTGTCTTGAGATGCTGCATGCCAATAGTAGACACAACATTTTCCTATAGGGTAAGGAGGTGTTTTCCATCTCTAACTGCAATGCTAACAGCAACTTTCAGGAGACACTGTTGAGCTAGCACAGCATTTTCCACTTCAGGCATGCTATTCATTCCAAAAATTGTAATTTTAGCCAGCAAAAGAACTAGAAACAGGACACATCTATTCTCTTATCTGTTCTTATTAGCTTATTTACACTTTTCCTCATTTTTGTTGGCCTTGCAGAGTTAATGCAACTGACAAACAGCATAGATTTTGGCGCTCACATCAACAGAATTGAGAAATTAAGATCCCATTGCAAAATTGTAATCCTGTTGATAATGCACAAGCCAGAAAGTGACCGGCTGAGGTCTGTGGTTGTGACACATGAAGATCAATGCGACCTGTTGAACCAGCAACTGAATCACATGGAGCTGGTGAAAGAACAGAGTCCCACAGCACCATTTCAGGAACTCCTCTGCATCACAACACTGATCCGTCCTTGACCACCTGTGTTTACTCCCCAAAAATTTGTTGCATTCAGTGTTGTCTGCTTCAAAGAGTGGCAATAAAGAACACACAGGTGTCTTTTGGGAGCAGCAACCTATAACAGCTTCAACATCACTGTATTTCTCCCACTTAAGAACTTGCAGCAGTCCTGTTTTCAGAGACTTTCATCACATTATCCTTTTATTTGAACTTCCTGACTCCCTCTTGCCAACCTTTTGATATTTGAAACGACCTTTCTATAACGCCATATGCTTATGTGCAGGGTTGCTTCTTGTTAGGCCAGCTGGCAAACAGGTCTGTGAGGGAATGGGTGTACATGTTGAACAGAAGATCAGCAGCTAGGTTGGTATTCTGCAGGTTGTTCCTGCCTGCTTTTGGAGATCAAGTCTCAAGCAGCATCCTGCTTTCCCATCTAAAGTAGAATTCAAATCTTACTGTTCAGAGCTTCTCTACACATTGACCAAGAGCTATCACCTTCCTTGCTAATGCGTAAGCGCTTGTACCTTTGAATAGTCTCGCAGTTAGCTTTCAGCTCCCACAGTTCAGAAACTCCAGGGTTTCAAAGTCCTTGCAGTGCCAGCCACCAGCCATGCTCCTCAAAGTCCATGCAGCTCTTCTTGGGGCCTTTCTGCAGCCCTCTGCCAGCCTGGCCACCAATGGGTTTCTGGGAACATGGAGCCGTCAGACTCGGTGCCACGTGTCAGACCCAAAACTGTCACCCTTGTTTCCAAACAGTTTCACAGAATCAAGGAATAATTTAGTTTGGAAAGGATCCCAGCAGGTCACATGGCCTGACCCCTGCTCAGAGCACAGCTACCTTCGACGCTAGATTACTCAACCTGGCACAGGGAAAGAGATAAAACATAAAGGCAACAAATCTTCAGAAAAAGTCTACTAGGCAAAGATTCCAGCACAAGCAGAGCATTGTTCTGGGACATGTTACAGGTGTCTCCGTTGGATTGTTTCAGTCTCCTTTCCTCTCCCCACTTAAGTCAAGACTCGTTTCTGTGAAAAGCTGAGCTGCTGCACAGTTTCTCGCACTGTTTTGCAAGCCAAGGAAGAGGTTATGTGCTGCCATCAGTACAGGCCATGACTGAGACCGTGACAGTTTTTGTTAGGAATCTTCTGCCTACTGCTAAGCACTTCGATCAGGCTTCAATTTCTAATTAAATCCCAGCTTGTACTTTTCATACCATCAGTGTTGTATGCCCATTCATTCTTTGTGTCATATGCCGCCAAACAGTAACTACTTAAGACATATCAGCAATATAGTTATCTGTAGCCTAAATGTCTCCTGGAAACAATATCACAAGTGCTTGTGCTATGAAAGCACACTATTTCCTCTTTCACACCAACAGGCATGGACAAGGCACAGGACTGAAAGAGTAGTTTTACAGGTAAGAAAAGTATATATGGGGGGGTGGGGGGGAAATCTCATAGAGCAAAATTGGAGCACTTGCATTTTATTGACCTGCCTTTGTTTCTAGTTTCCATTTCAAGTAGTACTTGTAATGGTCATTTTTAATCATTCTCAGCAGCATGGAGTTTCTAATCAAACTACCACAAAGAGGTGTTGTTGGGTTTTTTAAGGTAGTCTTACGAAAACAGGGAAGGGGGAGGGTCTCTTTCTGAAAGCACTTTCTTCCCCAATAGCCAGTGGCTATCACATTCCAGCGCAGGCTTCCCTGCTGAAGGACAGTCTTGTTTTCTTGTTGTCCAGGCAAGCACATCCCTCCTCACCAGCCTTTGTTCAGCTAACTGTAGACGCCTCCAGACAGGATTACTAAGCAGCATCTACACGGGTCTGCTCTGAAAGAGCGTTCAACTCCATTAGAGCAGAATATTCCTGTTTTGCAACTAAGAAGCCTGAACATGCCATCCGTTATCTCCCACCTGCAAAGCCTAGGAGATTTCCAGCTAATTTCAAGGGATTGGCTTTATCCTGTAAAGCAGCACATACTCTAGGCTGCACGTGCATCACTGCCTCCTTGGCATCATCCTAAGAGCTGACGCAGATCTGAGGAACTGGACTCACTGGATCCCTGACGCACACTCCAAAGTTGGGAGCTTTCAGGAGAAGGCTCTGCAGTCCTGGAGTCTGTGTTCTCTCCCCATCCAGTCCAACAGAGGCCATTTGTTAAATCTGGTGCAGGCTCTTTCTCATGAAACCTGTTGAGTTGGGAAGACCTCATTTTGGTGCGTTTGGAGAGTCTCTTCATATTTTAGATGTGGTGTTTTGGATTAGTTTTCATTTGTCATAAACTTTATGAAGCAACTTTGTTTGAATAAAAGAGGGGGTTTTTACTTATTTTCTTGTTGATATTTGGCATTTGCGATAAACCCACAACCATGCTGGCAACTCCGCCAGTAGCACACTTTTGCTGTCAAATGCTTTTACAAATAATCCTTAAAATATCCAACAGTGGTAGGTATAAGAGAACTCAAGGCAGTGCCATATGTTGTCACATCTGAAGCTACAGCAAACATTAACGTCAGTGCCAGGGAAAAAAGCCAATTATTTTCTCCACCTTCCAGTTTAGGATTGGACCTTTGCTGGAGGTCTATGTGACGAATTAAAGGTCAAAATCTGGGGCATGATCAAGACAGGAGGCATTCATGGAGGTCTGTAGGTTGCCTGAACTGCCCCTCGCTGCAAGAAAGGATGGAATTGGACATCCTTATTCTACTTTTGTAAAGGTTTTCAGTACTAAATGGGTGGGTTTCATGCCCTTAAATCTGTTAGGATTTATTGCATCTGAAGCCAATGTAGGAAATGGAGGGAAATGAGATCTGATTGACAGTGGAGTATCGCTACAATAGAAGGATCAAGGCACCTCACACTTTTCTACTCTCAAAGTCAGCAGGTAACCTGGGAACATTGTTGCTATGTCAAAAAGGAGAAAGATGAAGATGAGCAAATTCCAGACCAGTGTGGCTATTTTCCAAGCTGAAAATTAATATGTGCAACTGCAGCAACAAATACCACAGCCCACGCTCAAAAGTGCATAGTTGGCAGTGAACCACCTACAAAAGATGACTCCTCAGCTGGCATTAACCAGGTAACCAAAACCAGCAGTGGCTGATATCAGAGATCTAATAACCATTTTAGCTTTTTGCTGTCTCCTCTTTCTACAGAAATCTGGCCTCCATTACCCTAAATATGAGCACCTTGCATTTATATGGCCTCTATGTGTCATTCCGCCTGCCAGAGTACTCATCCTAACCTTGGTAATACCCAGACACTCTGGAAAACACTTTGAAATGTGACTTGCATTTACTGGCAGCAGGTTATATGCCATTTGTCTCTTCTAGGATAGCCAGTTTTTTTAGACCTACACCAATTTCCTGTTCTCTCCAAACTTCGGTACAGCATTTGTCAACGCACTACATAGCAAATTACTATTTGAACTGGAAAAGATGGGGATTAATAACGGAATGACAGGGGTGAGCAAGGAACTGAATAACAGGCGTACAAACAGTGGGACACAGTGAAAAGCCCAGCAGCAATCTGAAGGGAGACTGCCAAGCTGGCATCCACCGGAGGGCAAGATGCTACTGGTTTTAACAGGACTTGGGCTCAACCTGTGACCGCTCCAGACCTTCTGGTTTCACAGCTCTCATAGGGGACTTTGCTAATAAGCATCTATTTAATAACAAAAAAAAAAAAAAAAAAAAAAAAAAAATCACGACCTAGTTCTTTCACTAATCTCATTACTCGCAGGCAGCAGTCCCTTGCTTTCAGTACTCAGCTGCACCCATAACAACAAAGCAGTATAGATTTAAGTGACACAATCTTTAGAAAAATATATTAAAAATATGTATTTTTAGTAACTCGCAATCAGTATTTGAATGATATATATTCTTTAAGCACCCAGAGTAACAGAATGGAAGTGATTGTGAGGAACTTAAACATGTTAGAGACAACCAACAGGAAAAACTGTATTTGATACCCACTATTTACGAGTTACCACTTGGCTTTTACTCAAACTCACATATCAGACTATCACTAGTGTTGGGTAGCCAAGCCCATCAGCAATAACTCATGAGAACGCAAACACAAAGCTACCAAAGAAGACGAGCATCTCTGTCAGATAAGAGACTCAAGTGGTAGTAGGTTAAAATTGTTACTGAAAATATTAGGCTGGAATGCCAAATCTTGCCATAGGGTTTGCTACAATTCCTGGTTTGCCAGCTGCCCCCCAGTTCCTAACCAAAGTTAATCTTAAATAAATAAATAAATAAATAAAATCACTAGATCCTTTCAGAGAAGGACAGCAGGTGGGATCTCAGCAAGGACAGGCAGAACTGCAGGGGAACCCTGAATCACCAGGGCAGCTCAGGACTGATGCCCACCCCGAAGCCTCTGGTTCTTCTCCCATCTTCATAAACAGTACACTTGTTAGTCCTTTGGAATGTAAAAGCAAAAATCCACCATCTAAGCAAGTGCCGTGCCTTTGGTGGATTCAATTTAACAAAAGCACAAAAGATTGGTAAAGATGAAACCAGCTTTGATTGCTGCGAGTTACTGGAACCTTGGGTGCCAGCCCCTGCCAGCACGACAGGGGATAAATTCCTGTAAGCCTGCCTTACGACAGACAACTGAGGCCAGAAAATAAATCAAGTCTGGACATTTCTTCATAAGACACCCACCACAAATTCTGTTTTGCTGAATGTGGAAAAAAAACCGTGTTAAGTGCAAACATCCAAATACTTAAAGTATAATAAGTGGGGGAGGAATGATGCCTCTGAGCTGTCCCAGGCACAATAAAGATCTCCAAAATGGGACTTCTAATCCACAGCATTTATTGCTTTGCTAATGCCAGCATCAGGAGAATTATATTTAAATCACCATGATTAATCAGCCACAGCAGACCCATCTTCACCCCCAGCAGATGCAGAACCTCTGAGGTTTTATTAACCTTTATCTGAGGAACAAATTGGTTTGTTGCATCCATTTATCTTGGAGAAGTACTCCAACAATCTTTAAAGGAACACTGTCCTTTCACAGATCCTGGACACTTTGATATATTTCAATAAGAGCTGGTTTCATTTTTATCGCAAGTTTCACTTTCGGACTCCAAGAATTGCACATTCGCATTTTAAGTGCCACATGAAAGTGTTTACTTTGTTCACGCCTTGCTAGAAGCTTCCCAGCTGTAGTCCTAGCCCTTTCACATTAAAGATAGATGCTTCTATGAAATTACAGCTTTGAGGAGGCTGTCTTGTGTTTTGTTGTTTTAAACCACCAAACAGTTGACAACACTGAAAACCTCGAGCAGTTAAAATTAAAACTGAAAAGGTTAGGAATCCAACGTTTTAACCTTTTTTTCTTTCCTTTTACATTTACGCAGTGAACTAGATGAACATGTTCAAGCTTCCACCTGCAACTCTAAGAGGAAATGCTCACTTAAAACTGAAAGCTGAGATCCTCTACAACCATGTTTCCTGGTATGGGAGCTTTAAACACCCACACTGCACTTCTGTCAGATAGAGCTGACCTAGGTTTTTAGGCATTTTAAACATCATCCCCACTGCAACAACAGCAAAAAAACCCACACCAAACACCCTGGTTTTACCATGTGTTCAGCAGTCCATCTGGCTGCAATGCCACTGGGTCACAAAGACGACGTGAAGGCAGATCCAGGGGAACCAGTTGTTCAGTGCACTGCAGCAGTGAGCAAGGGGTAAGGGGTGCCTGTCCCAGGGCGCCGAGCTCTCACCATGACCATTTCGTCACGCAGCTCACGGGAGGGCACCCCAGGATCAGCACCCCTTGTGTTGAGTGAGAACAACAGCAGCAACAAGGGACATCCCAGACAACCAAGTGTTTACAGTCCGAGCACAAACGCAAGAGACAATAGAGGCGGATGCGTGACAAGATGTTCCTGAATTCCTCCCACACTTTTAATTAAATAGCACTGTTCACTAACAACCCTTTTTTCCTCGCTCTTTTAGAAGTGGAAGAAGAAATTTCTGAATACTATCTGTATGCAGGACGCAATCACAAATATTCAGATTTTTTTAAAGTCTAAAAATGATTAAAACTCAAATTCATTAAAACTAAGAAAAGTTCAAGCAGCTCCCCAAGCAGCTCTTTCCCACTATATCCCTCATCAGTGGATAAAAATAGTCAAGAGCTCTGCTCTTGTGTTCTTGAGGCAACACCTTTTTTCTGCTTCCTGTAAATGCCTCTGTATCGATGCTGAAAAGTTACAGAGAAAAAAGTACCATCCAGCCCACTAAGATAACCAGACGTTTGCAGTTCGAGCAAGCGAAGCCGAATTACACCCAACTTCTGGTTTTACACCTTATGTAGCATGTAAACTGTCCCAAACGCGTCTCTAAAACAAAAAGATTAATTTAGAAATAGGAACTTTAGAGAAAAACACACCTGTGAGACTCGAGTAATCTCAACATTTAAGCCAGCTATGTCTCACTGCAAGTTGAGAGTCACCTAAAGCCATTCAGCCTTCACGTCCAAATTTCCCTCCTTGGTTCAGTTCAGAGGTTTTTAGGGAAAGTTCTTTGCCCCGAGTACTAACAAGTGAACTATTATTATAGCTATTGCATTCAATTACAGAAGGTCATTGTACTAGAGGTAGTTTATTATGTAAAACTTTTCAGTTCAGCGGGGGGGGGGGGGGGGGGGGGGGGGAGCTGCATTTCACCAAAAACTGAACCGATAAGGAAAAAGAGACAGCACTGTTTACTCAGCAGTGTGCTGCAAGTCCTTTTGCCTTCATTTCTAAACAACCGAAAGTAGGTAGTTTAAAACATGCTACAGTCCAATCTTGAATTTTTAATTCTAAATTAGAAACTGCAAGCAGCACTCTGATATCATGCAATATCTATTTATTGTGGATTACAGATCCCAGCAATGCTGGAAAGAGTTTACAGTTCGATTCCCCTCCAGACGTGCCTCCCAGACCAAAAAAAGGGTTTGCTCTCCCCGAGCCTAGGAACACATAGTTGGCACCTTCTCCAGCGGGGAGCAGCTGGGCAGTTGCTACCGTTTCTCATTCCACCCGACATTACCAGCTATTAAGTTATCCCAAGTTTCTTGTTCAAGCTCAAACTCTCCCTGAACAACTAAAAAATCACCAAGCTGGGGGTCACAGCACATTGCCATTTTTCCGTTTGGTGGCCTTTGTCAGAGATGAGAGATATATAAAATTTTTTTTTTTTTTTTAAACCACAGTTTAACACTCAAAATACTGCCTGCACAAGAAAACAGTTCAAAGTTTGGCATGTTTTTAAGCAATGTAAACACAATTCCATATTAAGGACCGTGGAAAGTACCCTAAAACCCAACCAAACAAAAACTGCACAGGAGCACACACAAAGAGCCACCCTGCCACAAAGCCTACAACAACAAGAGTTTCTTTCCCTGGCTCGCAGTTATTGCTCCTTCCTCGCCAATAAAAAGCGGCTCTCACGCTACCGCGCTCCCCGATCAAACACCATGGGTGGGGAAGCGCTGTTTGTACGGTTCCGTTTTGGGAAAGTCAGAAATCATGTCCTTGAGGGGTGGGGGAATAAAAATAAAAGCGGTCAGTCACATCCCTCCACCTGAGCAAGCAGCTCCCACCGCACCGAAGCTGGTTACCTGTCTGAGACCCAGGAGGAAAGGCATTCTGCAGGCTCATCCTCCGCACCAGCGCATGGGAAGGCAGGAATTTAAAGCCCCACCGTGACCATTTCCTCATCTGCTGTGGGCAGCCCGCTCCTCCGATCCTATTTAAACCAGGGCTTCCTCGGCAGGGAATGCTAAGTAAACAGGGTCCTGGGACACTGCACGCACTCGCTGGCTCCCCCTCCTCCTCCTCCCACTCCCCGTGACATCTCTCAGACGCAGCCCAGCCGGGGTGTTTGCAAGAGGGAAATGACATCAGGTCGGGCAGTTCTGAAAAAAATAACAAAAAAAAAAAAAAAAAAGCCCTGAACCTTAAGAGACCTGCTGGGTAACACCAGGCAGCTCCCTGCAAACGGGAGCTGCGTGCTGTTGGGCAGCGCTGCCTGTGCGGGACCCTGGCAGGGAGCCGTGGAGGAGCAGAAGGGCTCTCCTCCCTGCTAACTGCATGCTGCAAGTGGAGGGGAATCTATTAAGAGCCGACAGCTCCTCAGTGATGATTAAATCTCGCTAACCAAAAATAGACATTTAATCTATTTTTGAGGAGAAAGCTAAGTTCAATGCTGCTTGCTGAACGGCACTGGAGCCCTAGGAGCAACCACCATGGTTTCTCCAAGTACCTCGAGACCCCCAGGGCCCGGGTAAAGCCTTCACAGATCCAAAGCACTCCCATGCCTTCTTCTGCCTACCACCACGGCTCCATTATTTCTGAGCAACTCTTACACCACTGTTCAACTCTCGGCCCCTCTGGTTAACAGCCGTCCCACTAAAACAGCAACAACCTCCCTGATTTCAGCAGGATCAGGATTGGGCCTCTCCAGCATCAGACAGGTGATGGGAAGACATTTTAATCCACCCCTCCCCAAGGAAACTGCGACTAGCCCCAACGGCAGGTTTCTCATTCTACTCGAGCTCATTTCACGTTTTCATGCCAAGGGGAAATTAAGCCTTATAAACAAATTTATCATCTGGTGCCCAGGATGGCATGTCTTGTTTGTCCTCTCCCAAGCAAGGAGTACAGCAAGTTCCACAGTGGTGTGGAGATGACACTGCAGAAGGTAATCTAAATTTAACTCCCTTTTCTACCTCCACTTTGAAAGTTCAGCAACCCCTTTTTTTCCATGCTTCTCTTTAATCAGCAGCTGTCCTCGTCTGTCGGGGGGGACTGGGACACCACCACCACTCCCATGTGCCCCAGCAGCAGCTCCACGGGTATTTGCCAGAGGGGCAACTCCCCTTGCTCTTGGCCTCTTTGGCTTTTGGAGCTCAACACATTAAAATATTTGACGAGGGAAAGAATATACTTTTTTCCACAGAGAGTTCACTGAATCCCTTTTTTAGTAGCAGTTTTAACAATAATTTCAGGACTTCAGAAGAGAGAGAGAAACCACATATAATTCTTACAAATGCTAATTTGCAACAGCAGAAAAAAAGATTTAAAAAAATTTAAAAAAAAAGGGGAAAGGAAAAAAACAACCCAGAACAGAATCCCCCCGGACAGCCAGATAGCTTGCAGCAGTGTCAGAAAAAGACACCCATTTTCCACATGCCAAAACCCCTCCGTGACCACTGCTGCTGCCTCCTCCCAGCCCAGCCCAGCCCAGAGTTGTTTCCCAAATGAGAACCCCACTGTGGGTGTCCTCTACACAGTTAGGCTGTGAGACCATACACAAGTATTTAAAGCCACCATATAAACTTGCCGTTTAAGGTAAGCACATCTCTGTTTTTCCTAAGAGAAAACAGGCACATAAGTAATTTCCTGGAGGATACAAAACATCAGCATTAACCAGCATCAGCCAGGCAACGGGATTTTCCAGCTTTTGTGCTCTTGGATCAAACAAACTCTCAACCTTTGCATTTCCAAGTCTATGGACAAACACCAGTGATATAAAAGGGCAGCTTTCTGTTTTAGTAATCTGTTCTGTGGCCTCACACTGTCCTTTGAAATATCTGATTTTGGCTGTTGTTATCCAGAGCCCTGGACTAGGCAGATCCCAGGGCTGAGCCAATGCAGCAATTTCTAAATCCCTACTGTCAGAAGGAATCTAACTTTAACCACCCGCCTCTCCCCCAGCACGTACTCAAAAGGCGAAGCGTCATTCCAGATCTAAGACAAGTTGTGAAGGACTATCAAAGGCAGTAACTTAGCGGAAAAGCAAAAGCATCCTAATTTATGTGTGAATTTAGCAATCCTGGAAAGACTGACACAAAAAAGGTGGTTTGCAAGCACGCATTACCACGTTTGACTGCAGCAGCAGCAGCCACCCTCTCTTGCAGTCTCTGAATGACAGCGGCCAGTAACACACTCCACAAACTCTACTATAGGTGACTATTGAAAAAGCCCTGCACAGGGGCAAAAAAAAGCTGGATGAGTTAGCTCATACCCTTATAATACCCTAACCAATACACCTAGAGCCTTTTCAAAACACCTAGGTTCTCCTAATCTTTGCAATTGCTTTGTATATTACAACTGGTATCATTTTACCCCCTCCTCTTTTTTTTTTAAGTTCATAAGTACTTGCCCCAATGCTTTGTCTTGTGGTAACAAGTTTCATAGACAGTGGTTGTGAACAAATAGTTCCTTTCATCAGGAGTGAATTCACCACCTTCTAATCTGACTTTCATATTATTAGCAGGTGGGAACAGAAGTCCCCATCCATCTTCTCACCCATTCATTACTCTGTACCTGTTAGCTATCTTCTTATAAAAGATATCAATCTTCCCCATCCTCTTAACATAAAATCTTTTCCCAAAGCCTTCAGCTGCTCATTGCCCATTTCCAAAACCTTTCTAATTTTCTATTGCTCTCTGCTTGGGGGACGACCAGAGCTGAAATAATAATTATTTTAATGAAAGCAAGAGCAGCTCTAAGGCAGGCTCAGCACGGGTTTCACTTCCTTTATACGAACCTGGAGTTTAACATCTGCAGGCCACCTGTCTATGACACAAGAGTGTGTCTATCTGAGATACAGCGAACAGAGCAAACAAGTTTTTACAGTTTCTGTGTAGATGAATCTCAAGGGCTCTGAAAAGTCAGGGCTAATGTCAGGACAGATTGTGGGTTCTACATTATTTTGAAAATTTGCTTGTTTAGGTAGCCACCAACCATCCTTTTTTGGCATGTCAGTGTGGATCCCACTACAGGATAATGCTGAGCAAGTTTCTTTTGCAAAAGAGGGAATAAAGACCTCTAGGCTTTATCAGTCTGTAGTACTGCTCTCCTGAACATGCCATCTGCCCCAAACATGATGTCAAGCAAAGGATGCTGCTTGACACCTTCACAAGCCCAACACACACTGTGCTTTGTGACCTCAGATATTAGCATGCAACTGAAGTCGATGATGGAAGTTGTCTGTGCCATTTTAGAGTCGCTTTCCATGTTTGATGGGAGATGCTTGCAAGCAGGTTTAGTAACCCAGCAAGATACAATATCCATTTTGATACCCCCTGAGGAGACAGCTTGGCCTTTAGATGATCCAGTTATGACAACACAATTGGAACAACAACTGAAGTTGCACAGCTCAAATCTGTCAGGCTTGAAGCATAAGGCTACTCTCAGCTGCTCCATTACTACAGTCCTAGGCAGGGAGAGGTTTTGAACAGTAAATATGGGTGGTGTGTAATATGCCCTCAATTAAACTTTAATATCATGGTTCCGCACCTATATATGTATATACAGGTTGACCATAAACTTGGAACAATTTTGGAACAACGACTCTTCCATTTGTGCACTCTGTTATCTTCATGTTGATAACAGGAGCATTCCTGGAGCATCAGCTATCCATTTTCATTAGTCAGCCCCCAGCCGACTGAGACTACACAGGTCTGTCAGGTACTCGAAACGAAGCGTGAAAGAAGCAACCTGAATGAGGGTGACCTTATCTTTCCCCATCCTGGAGATGGCTCTGGGAATAAAGAAAAAAAGGGAAAGAAACATACAGAAAGGCATAAAAGCAGATATCTCTTTCTCTAGAGTAAGACAACATCCAGGAACAACCAAGCTCTATCTGCCTTGACAGCAAATGTTCTAAAGGGGCTTGTTCGCTAGCAAAAACAGCATGAGACATTGCTGTTCCAGCATTGGTGATCTCCCAATGCAATGCTAGATCTGCCTGGAAACCATTTCTGGCTGGCCACCTGCCTGAAAAATCGGCCCACTTGATGTCAATTCCTGAAGAGTTTCTGAAAGATGGCTTTAACCTTATTAGCAGATATACACTCTGTATCTTGTGAGGCACAGGAATGGCATTTTGTTTACGAAGTACCCAAGGGCCACTTCCTCACCCTAACAGCACCATTACAAGAACACGATGACTTTCCAGTATGGAGAGCAGGTGCCCCAGGTTCATGTAATGTATAGCATTGGCACTGCATACAAAGAACGTCATAAACAAATTCCAGAGGACAAACAGGAACAGGTCAGTCTGATAATTTCCCCAGTACCTACAGCACCTAGAGTATCTACTCTATTGCTTAGGGGACACATGGTCCAAACCAAATGTTTCAGACCCATTGTGTCTAGTACTACTCTATTATTTAGGAGTGAGGTAACGTGGGTCCCCCAGTTTGTGTGCAGTCCAACTACAAAGCAAGGACACTGAAGTCACTTCCATTTAATGTTTGTCAGGCCAAAGACAACTTAATCATTGCTTAGAGATAGCAAAGAATAACTGCAGGAAAAGACACCATACACATTGGAACTGGCTTGTGAGCCAGCGCTGCAACCAGTCTGCTGGATCAATAAATTTTAATGTGCAATGAAGCACAATGGCTTGCAGTGGTTAGAATCTGTCCTTGGGCAGGTGCCTCTTCCCTGCAGCCTGTCACTGCTTCTGTCAGCTCAGTGGTTTAGAAGTGCAAGAAACTTTTGCAGCTTAGTAAGTCAAGATAAGCAAATAGGGACAGTGCATTTCAACCTCACTGCTGTCACCTATCTTTGTCTCCGAGTAACTAGTTAACCAGGGAGGAAGAGACTGCGCACTTCAAAACATGCTCAGTGTTGCAGAGAGCCCCAATGGCAACAGCTCATACTTGATTCCAGTCGAATCTTGGTTCCAACTGAATCCTGAACAGCAATTGTCAGCTAAGCAGACAAGTGCAAATATGTGCCACATCCTCCACCTGAAAGCCACGCGTGAGCCCTTGACCCAAAGGAGGGGGCATTGCAGAGGAAGCCACCACCCACTCTGTCACCTGGTATTTCAGCAGGAGCCCGTCCTCCTCTTCACTTTTCGTATGTGGGTGTAGAAATACCAACAGTAAAGCCCTTTCCTTTGCACCTTTGTAAAGCAAGCAACCTCTCCTCTGAAGCTGATTTCTGTATTAAGCTATCACAAGAAGGGCACTCAAAAAAGGGCAGGGAGCAGACAAGGGGTGCACGTGGAGGAGATACCCAAGTGGAGTCCTCTCCAACACCCATCTGACAGAGGAGACAGAAGAGGCCACATCCAGGCTGTTCCAGACACTCCTACCCACTCTGCCATCTAGCTGATGGGAGAGTGGTGGCAATGAAAAGTACAGGCTCCTTCTCTGAGACCAAAATAGTTTTTGCTAAATGTAGCTTGAAATTTCCAGCTCTCATTGACATTGTTTCCCACTGCTTTTTCCCCAAGGAGGAGAAAATGATGGCCACAGGTCCAGCACGCTTTTCTTCACAGCAGCAGAGCTGTGGCCAAGCCAATGTAATTCTAACGCCAGAGACTATTTGCATCATCTATTTTGTATGACCACTGTTTCAGTACCCAGGGCTGCCATTCAAGCCCAGAGATCTTAAAAAGCTTTGAAGTCCTTCACCACTGAGGCAGAGGGGAACTAAAGAGTTGAAATTGCCCTGTTTGGAGGTGACACTAACTGCTTCAGTGGAGACAGGGTCAATTCTGTCCATTTAGCGTTCCCAGGTTTTGGGCACCGATGTCAGGCTTCAGTTTTAGTCTGGAGCGGGTAATGAAGTCACTGGAAAGCCTACTCAGCTTTCTCTGAGCCTGCTGGGAGGGGGAGAAGGAGGGAGGGAGGGGGGAATTCAGCTGTTAAACATTTGACGAGACTGTCTCCAGGAGGGCTAGTGTGTCCGGGGTGGTACAGGGACACTAGCCTGGCTCCTTGCTTTTTGGCACTACAGCTCTTGTTTTCCTTATGCCCGTGTATGCAAACAGGACCTTTGGTAACGGCTCAACAGGAGACGATCTGCTCCAGACAGGGAAGAAGGCAAAGCCTGCAGACAGTAACAAGATCCCCCAAATGTGGAATCAAGACGGTAAGCATCTGTTCTAGTTTTAGAGTCTTGCACCATGTGGGTACCAAAAATACAGTCTGTGTGTGTCCTTTGGTCACATCATTATAGGAGACAGCATTGTCCCAAAGCTGCTTACCAGCACAACCTTGATGGAGATCTTAGATGCCCTACACTCTCAGAAGTGCTATTTCTCTCCAAATGACAGCAACTCACTATTTTTAGTGCTCATCTCATGTCTGCTTGGCATTTCCCTTGGGCCTTACCCTTGTTTCACAGTGTTGGTGCCAGCTCCCACGAAGTGTTTTTTTGGTGCCAGAGGGGCTGATGCCAAGTCTGTCTGTCTTGATGCCAAAATGGCAGCTGGCTTTATTGTTGAGACAGGATTTACCAAAGCTAACAGCACTAGTGCTGGGGTGACTAGCATTGATTTTAAGGTTTTCTTCTTCCTTACTCTTCTATTACCTCTAGATTTCATAGGATAATGCTGCTCCAAACAACCCTCTAGAGTCCTAGGGGGGGGATTTCTTCATCAGGGTCTAAGGTAATGGGCAATTATACAGCAGACCATCTTAACTTAGAAGTCCTCAAAGAGATGGATACTTATATACATGAAGCAATTACCTGGGATGCAGCACTGCCACTGCTGGGCCCAACTACAACAGAAACAAGCCCCCCTGCAGATCAAGCAGGACTTGATCTCTCTCAGCCTGCAAATGTGTTTAAAAAGCACCAACCACAAAAACAGAGAGCGCACTGAAGATAACGGCAGTTATGTGGCATTTCGTCACCAAGATATACCTAAGACAGAAGTCTGGAGCAGGAGAAGACTGTCAGGGATCAGCCAAATTGCACCACATCACCATGAGCAAGAAGACAAAACCCAAGAAGGGTCATGGCCATTTGCTCCTTTTGCACTCTTACAAGTGCCACTCCACAAAATGCTACTGTTCAGATACAATCCAGTCTCACACGAGGCACAGACATGTTGACCGTGGGAAACACCCACAAAGATGTGAATAGATAGCACATGTGATAAGTAATCACACATGTGCAGATGCATGTACTTTGAAGTGATGGTATCCCTGCAAATTAGGAAGTATTTTGATGTTAACCTCTGCTACTTTTCTTATAAACCTAAAAACTAGACCTTGTTCAGAAACAGTGGTGTCAAATAGGCATCCGATTGCCCAAAGATGCTCAGCTATGTCTTCAGGAATGGTGCAGTTAGCCATTTTAACCAATTGTGTACCTCTTGTCAGGTTAACTTTCTCATCATGTAAGACTTTACCAGGGATCTGTTATTCATACAGCCTGGTCAGACCTTTCTGAAATTCATTGGTCTTCTCTGAGCTTAAGTTTACATCTTGAATGAATTTAGAAAAGCCCCCAAAATACCAGCAGTCTTGTTTTCCACAGCTCATTTTACAAGAAAGAGGTTCTTTTATCGAGTTCTGAGAATTAAGTTTCTGTTTCCAGCAGAGCACCACTTCTATATGGCCTGTACCCTTCTTGAGAGGAACAGATTTTCTGGGAAATCCTTTAGGAAAACAGACATTCGCAGCTGCCTCTTTCCGAGCACCCTGCTGCATATTATGGTTCGATAATGTTACACAGCAGAGCAATATTGCATAGGTTATACTGAGGCAAAGAAACGTCCTCAGACTGCCCTCCATATGTACAGCCTCAAGCACTTTCCTGCTATTATCCCTGGACTTTACACTCCAGGCCTTGCTGTGGCACCTACAGCCCCATCGATAGGTGGGTTCTGGGTTGCACAGATGACTGGGTTTGTGGTACACAAACCACAAACAACTGGTTTAACCAAGTCTTCTTTCTCTCAGAAAATACACGTGGATCACAATACTGTATTCCCAGAATTTAAAGTCTGACAATTGACCCAATGGGCTGTGCAGTACCTAGAGTTTTACAGGATTTCTGTTATCTAGCAGAAAAGTAAACTCATCTGAACTGCTACAGGTAGGCTGAGGCTCAGTTTGTGGTTAGAGCCTGGCACAAACACGAGGAAAGCCCTTCCACACAGCATGGTCTGACTAGCAAAAAGACAGGAAGACTTCTCCTTTTCCAAAATGAAGAGCACTAAAGATCACGTACATATATCTTCATACAACCAAAGCAAAGAATTAAAGGAAACCACTATTAAGAAAGCTCAATACCACAAGCATTTGAAAGATCACAGCACAACAGTATTAAAGACATCACTTTTAAATCACTAGACAAAATTCTAAGAGAGCTATCAGATCTTAACCTCCACAGTTAAAAACTTCTTCAAACATGCAACTTTAGGGAAAACCACATCAGAAAACCCCATCTTAAACACGAGCTTGCCTTTTCTAACCTGAATTACTTTGTTGCTTAGGATCTCTCCAACTACTTGGAAGAAAAACATGAACTCATCTGTATTTTGAAATGGTAAGTAAACAAAAATAAGGAATACACAAACCAGCATAGTGTATGGTTAAGTGCAGTTTCAAGCTGAGTTTACCCATGTCTGTGAAACAGCAGGAAACATCAAGACCTTAAAGCCTAATCTCTTCCCTGTTGTAGTACTGGTTCTGCTTTGGCCCACATCTTTACCAGGAAGACAAGAAAAGCTCCCCAAAAGGCCACACACTTTGTTGCTCTGCTAACTGGAGGGGAGAGCTTTTGGGATTGCCTCAAACAGGAGAGCCCTCAGAAAGCATGAGCTACATGTGCAGAAAGCTCACAGATGTAGGTTTCCAGGTACAAATAAAGTTGGTTCAATCCAAGCATACAGGGCAAAAAAATTCAATGCCTCCCATCACCAGCTCCTCCATCCTGCTGCAGTTTCCCTCTCTGCAACTATTTTCCCTAACTGTAAAATGGGGAGTGTCAGAAAGATGTTTGAGATATTACAGCCGTTGGACTCTAAATACAACTAATTGTTATTCTTTCTATGCCTAGCAGAACTGCCACCAGTTACCCAAATATTTCCTGTTGGGCTCAGCTCATCTGGAGGCTGCCCCTGGGACAGCCAGCAGTTATGTAAGGAACAGGCGGCTGGGAGGAAGCGATGGCCGAGTGTCATGTTTCAGCATCAGCCCTGGCATTACGCAGTTTGCACTTTGCTTAAGCATTAAAAGCGCTGGTGGCACCTAGAATCACAGCCAGTTTCTAAACTTCAGCAACGTACCTGCAGGCCAGGCAGTTCTGCCATTCTAAGGACAGATACCTTCAACACCCTGCTGTCTTGCTCCCCCACTTTCATGGTATCTGTAGGGTTTCCCCCTTTGGTATATGGGCAACGTGGGTTCCCCTTGTGTGCATAAGCATGCTTTATTTCATATAGTTCAATGCCCAATAATTAAAACCTCATTTCAGCTTTATCTTGGGAAGAAATGCTGATC
The DNA here is from genome assembly GCF_035582795.1 of Mycteria americana. Lineage (NCBI taxonomy): Eukaryota > Metazoa > Chordata > Aves > Ciconiiformes > Ciconiidae > Mycteria > Mycteria americana. Next base: position 15,479,269 of record NC_134370.1, read on the forward strand.
ACCATAACCTGCCTTTACGGGTATTATCTTATCCCAACTGTTATAATTTCCATTAGTGCTTGTTATTCCACTGGCAGATAAAGCAAACACTCCCCTGGCCGTAGCAGGGCTGAAGGAGGACAGGGTGACCCACACTGCTTTACCTCTTTCACACATTTCTCTGCAGCAAGGTTGCAGGCTGCGGAAAAGAGAGAAGGCTAAGCGCTTGCTTTCTCCTTGCTGAAGTCTGGCTTCCAGACATGCATTTGCTCTAGATCACAATACCAGTGGCCTCTTAGTCCTGCAACCATTGTTTTCTTTTAAATTCTCCCATAACATAAACCAAATAGTCCATATGCATCTGTGTAAAAAAATCAAAACAGATCAAAACCTGATTGACATCCTACCTTTTTACAGGAAGGTAACTGGTGCTAATTAGCATGACTACAGTAAAACAGTAAATCTTAAAAACAAAACAAAACAAAAAAACCCCCCAAACTGTCAGAAGCCAGTTATTTTCTTCTTCAAAATGTGAACAATATACATGTCATCCTCAGCACTTGGAAAGCTCAAAGACCTGTTCGTGACTGTTGAATGAAGAAACTCCAAGGCAAGGAAATATTTTCAGTTTTTAGAAATACTCACTTCTTTTTAGAAATACACATCATAGGCTCCTACAGTAGTATTTTTCCCCTGAAGCAGGTAGTTTGGAGAGTAGGAATTCTGAACATCTCCTTTGGAAAACCAGGACCAACCCTCCTTTCCTGGAAACAAGTGAGAAAACTGCCCACCTATTTAATTGCAGAGACCCAACCTGCAGCTTGTAAAGTCATCAGACCATTGAAAGAGACATCTTCCAGGTGAAAATAAAGAACTTAGGGACAGACAGCAACATTTGTGAGCAGGATTTAATTACGGATTTAATTACAGACTCGCCATTGGACTGTCCTCCTTTCAGCACTTGTTCCTTAACACGGGCTTCAAACGTCAGGGCTGTTCGAAAATGAAAGATGCAAACCCAGAGGCACCAGGCTGAAAGGCTTCTCAAGAAGCCACCCTGTCAAACTGCTCTGGGAACTATTCGCTGCACCTAAAGCATCAACATTTCTCTAACCTATTCTTAAGACGACTGCAATTACCAGTGTTCCCACCACCTCAACAGGCAATGTGCTCCTGTGCTCGATGCTCTTTAAAAAATTAGGATGTTCTTTCCCATTAACATTAACTCAGGCCTTAGTGCAAGATAAGGCAGTAATTTCTTCTTTTCCACTAAAAACAAGACAAATGATCACAGTCATCTTCTTAACTTAGCTCACCTGGAAAATGGTTCCATACCTCTATAGGCTGCTTTCAGAAGAAAAAATAAGCCTTTTTTCATAGACTACAAGGATTAAATCATAGTTTTACTACTCTTCTCAGTCTGCAACTTAAAACCATCTTAAAATGTGGGATCCAAAATGGTGTGCATCACTTACTAGCACAGAGTATTACAAAATACCTGTATAGGACACTTCTGTTACTACATCATTAAAGATTTGATGGGGTTTTTTTGTGACAACTGCACTCAATTTCTTATACATCCCAAAATCCCAGACTCCCTCTATTTGACTTTCTCCATCCACCAAGTACTCCGCACTTTTCCATCAGGAAAAGTGAAATAGGCTTCAGACTATTTCTTCAAGTTCTTCTCCTGTCTTAAAAAAATGCACAACCCTCCATCTGCATCTCAAGTGCTTTCTCTTTGTCTCCCAAACTGTTGGCACAGAGGCAGAACAAACCCCTCCAGGACCCCAGTCACCACCACAGACTACTCCTTAGCATATATTCCGGTCACTTAATGAACCCACTGTATTACTATTTAATCCTGAACACAGATCCCTACTCAGCATCCCAAAACCAATGTGCTCCCTCACTCAGGTTGGGCTGTAAAACATCCACTGAATCAACCAAATTAAATTTTTTTCCTCCATGTGGTTGTTCCTGATAAATCCACAGTGCTCATTTCCTGTTGCCTTAGAGATGCTTATAAAGCCTTCAGGGATTTATTCTAGTACTTTACTAGAGACTGAAGCACTTCACCATTTTCTAACTTTTTCTTCCTTATTCTTTTTCTTTAATTTGACCCCTTTACATTTAGTATTCATTTTAATGCGTGTAGCATTACAACCAGGATTTTGTGCGTTTTTTGTTTTTTCCCCCGGAGAACCAAAAGAGCACCAAACCATTTCAGTGTATGTATCAGTTACTGAGTTACTGTTTACTCACTTTCCTCATTAAATTTTAGATCAATACTTTTTTTTTTTTTTTTTACATCTAACACTGTATCTGCAGAACCTTTTCTTAAGCCTTTGTGTGTTCCTTGCTAGCTGCAATACAATTCTTACACCAAAGGTGAACTATACAAACAGTAAAATCTTTACTGTACCTTTCAGTTTTAGATGACTGAATTTAGTAGATGGTTTTAACATCAGCAAAAAATAATGAAGATGATAATAAATGTCAGGATCCCTTTAAAATGCAGGTCTGGCACAAGAAAGAAAAATGTTAGGACTTTTTAGAACACATACCCCATTTGTGGAAAGAATTCAGCATAAACTGACACCATGACTATCTTTTAGAGTGTCAGCACACAGCGGACTATTTACTGAAGTCTGAGCTCACACTGAGTTGAAGTCACCATGAGGAAAAACAAGTGACCGTCAAAAATATCCCCAAATTCTTGGAAAATTCAAAGCAAAGTTTCAATCAAAAAAGCTAAAGCAATCTTTTGTAAATGTAGAAACTTATTAGTGAAATGGAACTTGTATTTGCCAAAGTGAGCCAGCAGAACCAGTGGTATTATTCAGTGTGTGTCCACCATGCACCAAAAGAGACCCTTACAGAAGCTTGAAGGATTCAGTTTGGAAACGAGATTAATAACAGAAGTGAATCAAGCAGCTTTGTTATCAGACCAAGCACGCTGGACAAGGTTGAGCTCTCTAATATGGAGTTAGTGTATGCTTGAGCTGCGTAGTTAGAGAAGTCTTTGAGCTATTATTATGCCTTATAGTCGTGTAGCTCTGAACAGCTGAGCCTCTGTACTTCTCCTTTCAAGGCAGGCTGGAGGAAGCGCAACCCTGCTGCTTCCTCATTAGCATGAAGTACTGCTGTCAAATTGTCTGCAACTAGCTTTCGAACCACTCTGAGGGATAACCAGACCTCCAAAAACCCAGCAAACACATGGAAAATGCTCCTTCCTAAACTCCCCAGGAGCAGAAAGACGCACCAGTGGCTCCTACAGTCTATAAACTTCTATAAACTGCAACTAGCTCACAAGTGTCTCTCGCCAGATTCTCATTCAGGTCCTCCGCTTTCTGCCTCTCATTTAGGCAAGCTGGAAGAAATCTGGATGCATGCAGATGCCAAGGATGTCCCTCGCGAGTTGCATCCTCAGGTATGAGAAACGCCACTTAAGTCAGGGGTTTGACAGAGAGCCCAGATCTTGCTGTAATGTGGTAAGTCTGCCAGAGCCATCCTGCCAGGTCTATAAATCCCAATATTTTGCGAAGTAACAGTGGAATCTGAAATAAGATTCATTTCTGAAGGACAAGCTGGTGGTCTAGAGGTTTTGTTTTATTTCAGAGTGTTGCCCTAGGTCAGTTGACCGCACAAGCAAGGAGCCCGGGCACACACACTGTTGATGTACTACTGTATATGCCAAGCATTCAGTAAAGGCAGTAAATGCTAATGCCAGAACAAAAGACAAGACCATTTTCACAAGTCCAACAGAGTCCCCGCACAGACCCAGTTTTACATGGATTTTGCCTAGCACAAAACAGCCACTTTTCCACAGTAGAGAGATTTACCCTTGGCAAAAAATTACATGGTGGGTCAGATCTCAGAGACACTCTGGCATCTTCAAGAAAGGTCAAGAACTTCCCCCCATAAGATTTACTGAGAAACAGAAATGAAAGGACTCCTCTCTCTATTCAATAGCATAGATTCAGACATTCTGTCAAGATCTGAACACTTTTCCCATGTCTTTTCCCAACACAGCCCAGGACTCAAAAGCATTCTTGAACATGAAAGTTGTTCATATAAATTTACCAAATTCGAGTTAGAAAGATTTTCCAATCACAACCTACATCTCAGCCAGCCAGCAAAAATATGAAAATCTGACAACTAAAAAAAAGGGCATTACCCAGTATATTCCCCCCACATATAAACATGCTGAGAGTTGCATCAAAATTTGTTTTGTAATAATTTCTTCTTTGTAATAATGAGACAGTTGATCTTTAGTGATCTAGGAAGTTGTGGATAAACCTCTAGAACTGAAAATGTTTTTGGTGCATATTCTCATTTCTCCCCAGGGAATCATGATCTTCAGAGGAATATTAACATGAAGTATGTAAAATATTTTGTGGACTGTTCATAACCTAATGACTCCAAATGTAACCTTAAATGCCATTCTGCAAAGAGTTAGCCATGTTCAGCAATTTGAGCAGAAGGAGAATGCTAAAGCCTCTCAGGCAGACCACTTCTATCATTCTTCCTTTAGCTTTGTTCAAGCAATTTCACATAATACAATTATCTTATGCTGATATCAGCAAAACATTGCTCAGAATCAAGCTGACATAAAACTCATGGTTGCATTATTAACTAGTAAAATCATTCCAAGGACTTGTGTTTGGAAATGTCTGTTCACGCATACAGCCAAATCTGAAAATTCAGTTTCAGTTCTTACTTAAACATTACTTAATGGTTAAAGCTAGCATTCTTCTGGAAAAGAGATTTTGAAAGAAATACTCTAATCCTTCATTAAAAGACAAACATGAAAAGCATACGGTTCCCACTGGGTACGCTTACTGTAAATCAAGTTACCTTTCTGGAAACTCGGTGTGTATTTGCTAAACGAAAACAAAACATCTCTTACGGCTTCACAATTAGAATTTAAAAAGCCAGATGCTGCAGGAGTTAAGGTTTTCTTCACAATGTTAGTTTACCCAGTTATACATCCTGAAGGCTAAAAAAAGTATTTAAGGAGGAAAGAGTGTTACAATCTGTGAAGTTAATATTTGTGTTAAAAATACTCATGGAAAAATCTAGCTGTTTGCTTTCCAGAAGCCACTATTTGGTCTCTTCTAATTTGAAAAATAGAAGAGGCCTTTGCAGAATTATAAATAAAACACTGAAAGCTCCATGTGACTTTCCCATATGTAGTTTTTCAACAGCCAAGTGATTTCCCCTATCCCATCCCCACTGTTTGCATACCAAGGAAGCATTTGCCAAGTTTCAAGTAGAGAATTTTTAAGCCAAATTTGTAAAACCAAGATGATAAAGATTTTATTAATATCCTTTGATCAGAGATACACCTCATAAGAAGAGTTAAACTGTGCAAGGAAACAAGACCTAAAAAAGAAAGATCGTATGTTTTGCCATCAATTTACAAGGAATGTCATTGTCAGTGTAGATGATATGGGAAATGATGAGAATGCCAACATCAGCTTCTCTGAGTTTTTGAGAGCAGTATATGTAGCCATCCCACTTCTGCACGTGTTCCAAGACAGAAAATAATCTTCACTCACTGAACAAACAAGCAGACCTAACCCAAAAAGTGGAAGAGAAGAGTTAAGAGAACATCTCAGTTTCATTCCTCCAGGGCTACTGGCAGATGCAACAGACAGGATGATTTTCCTGTCTGCTGCTTTCCTGGTTGCCTTCATTCCCACCACAATATCTAAATCTCTGAAAGCCCAACATCCAAATGGCTCCCATGCTATGCATCATATCAAAAAAACTTGTGGAGGTGACCCGAAACCAGGCCTCCCGCTTTCTGAAGGGTGAGATACCTGGCCGCATCTACAAGGAGCAACAGGTAATTCTGAACCAAGAGAAGACAGCGGGCAATGCTGAAGGACACATACTGGGACAACTGAAAGAATCCCCTGCCAGAGGAAAAAGCAGAGGACAAAGTACAGAACTGGCCTTCACCTGAACAAGTAGGGCAGCCCAACAAGGAAGACAAGAAAGTCACCTGCCACATAACATTAAGACTGTCATGTTAGACTGAATGCCCCAAAGGAGAAGTCAGAGACGTATTCTTCCCAGGACACCGAAGTATCTCTTTTCCAATCTGAGCTGCAGCACAACATTCATTCCTACTGACCTCACTTTTCCCCTTGGATGAGGAACACACCCACGGTACTATCTTGATCAATGCAATCACAACAGGTCCTTCATTGCATGCAACAGTTCAGTAAAGCACATCTGGCAGCATGACAAAAACCCGCATAGGGACACCTTGAAATTCTCATGTTCAGTTTGACCTACATCAAATCTTACTAATATCTAAATACTCCTTTGACACTGGGAGTGGAAGAACCGTGGCTGTGGGCTGGTGACAAACTGCAGCTTCACTCCACGTGGCCCATGGTCTATGTCATGAAAGCCTAGCACCAAGGTATTAAGACACTGCACACACACCAAAGGGGTTTGAAAAGCCTGCTCAGCCCTCATGAAGGAAGGTGTTCTCTGGTCCTACTTACAGCCTGAAAAGCGAGGGGAAAGAGGTTCTGTCTTTATTCTTTGCAGTCTTGTTCAGCTGTACTTGACGCCTGCAGGCCTCCTAAGTTTATGGTTACTTCCTGTTGACAAATATGTTCTTCTGCAATCTATTTCATCTACTTTCAAAAAGACAGATAACATTTTTTAACATTAGCCAGGTATTTTTCAAGACAAATTATGGCCTTTATATAACACAGAATTGGGGCTCCAAATAACTTGTGGTCCATTATCAAACTGTATTGGACTTCATGTTTGGCAAAGTCACTGTTTTCTATTCTTTTATTTTCCATCAGCAGAATAAGAATAGAATTTAACGTATCAGAAGTGGAGTCAGAGTCATTAATGTTTATAGATAACATCTATTACTTTACACTATGCAAAAGATTTGACATGTTTTTTCATGCTAGTTCAGTGTATTAATGTTTGTATATGTATTGAAAACAACCAGAATTCATACCTAAGTAAAAGATCACTGGTTTCAGAAATGGACATCCCATGATTTAGTTATTTGCCTGTAATTAGGGAAAACCAATACAAAGTCATCCCATTTGTGAAAACTAGCAATTGTTGATGACAACCATATTTTTAGGGCCAATCTTCAGACAACTGTCAGTAAAAAAAGTGGCATCTTCCTTTTATTTACCCTGTCCTAGACCAAATATATATTAAAAAAAAAAAACCAACTATATTTTCTTTTAAGCTTTCACAATAACAAGGAGACTGAAAGCATAATTCACTCCAATAATTTTCTGTAAAGGAGGATTTCATTGTTAACTATAGCAAGTAAACACCAGATTTAAATTTTCCCTTGCAACTTGCCAATCTTGTAATGACTCAGCTTAAAAAAAAAAAAGGTTTCCTCTGCGCTCCAGTAACTTTCTTCTTTTAGTCTCCAGCAATAAGATGGAAAAAGATGGATGATAACTTAGAAAGATTCCTAGCCATAAGCACAATTACAAGCCAAAGAGCAATCAGAGACTGAAAATACAGGCAGAAATTGTTTAGTGGTTGGTATTCCTTTGCTAAGCCAAAACTTCAATACTACCTTTATAAAGCAAATCACCACCAAAAGAGAGGCAGAAATATGCAGTCAATGCTTCTGACATACTTGATTGTAACAGGATATTTGAAGTAGGAAGTCATAAATATATTGCCAACAGCCTCCGAGATAACCAGCAAAATGGTAGCAATAAGCAGCATCAGGAATGAAAACAAATGATCCAATTTCTCCCAAAGTGCCAAGAACTCAGACCTCCACATGGCTGAAGACTCTTACAGAGCATACACATATGAAAACGTATTTTTTAAGACCCACAGGACTGGAATCCCCGTCACCAAGTGCCATAGTGATAACTCAAGTTCTACGGGTAGTATTTTTTTTTTCATGTCATTAAATATCTTTTTTCCTGTCTCCACACCTCACAACCTACTTTTTGTACCTCCAAATATTGACAAAAGTCACCAGCAATCTCCCATGGCACGAGATGCATGGGAAGCTATGCAACAGCCTTCGGGGTGGGGAAGCCAACTCAGATCCTAACTTCTCAACTCAGGAGCACAAAGAAAGAGAACACTTATATCGGCTTTCACATCTCTCTTCTTCACATCTTGACGTCTCTGCTAACAGATTCTAACACCCAGGACACCAGAATTCATACGTCAGCATCTTCAACTTCTTTCCTGAAGGACTCCAGCTATTGATTCCTGATACGCTGCCAAGCTGGTCCCTGAAACAAGCCAGAGAGCGCTCAGGAAACATTCAGGAAAAGGTTGGAAGTAAGAGGTGGTTGCAGGCAGATCCCAGCACACAAGAGGTCAGCCCCTGACTGCAGGGATTTGCAAGGCTTTCCATATCCCAACACATCTCGAAGAGATTGCAAGGATTTCCCAACTTCAGAATAAAAAAATCAACAAGGAGGAACCATGAAGCTGTGAAAGCCCATGTGGCTGAACTGAACCATTTCAAGCTCTTTACAGACTGGGGAATATACAGTCCAATGAGTTACTGTTAAGTACTAGATTTTACTCTAAACTGAAGTCCACACTTCTTAATCAGAAACCTGAGATTAGAGGTCAGACTTAGAAGTGAAGCTTTGTATAAAGATCCTGACATGAATGCTAGAAGAAACAAGAAAAAAACCCCAACCAGCCAACCAACCATCATTCTTTAGAAGAGAAGCTGCCTGGAAGAATTTGCAAAGTACTTTGTCCACAAGTGTTTCAGTTGCCATTCAAAACACTCTCACATTGCATTTCCAATTTCCAAATCTCTTTCCCTTCAAAGTCTATGTCCTCCTATACTTTCTTCAAAGGCTCTTGCAATTTAAAAGTCATAGGAAAGCACGCCAAAAATACGAGACTTGACTAATGCATACACTTCTCTGCTAGGTGAGGTCGCCTTTCTGCATTAGATCTTATGCAGCAAACCACACACTCCTCTGGGAAGATGCTACCTTTACTCCTTCTAAAGCACCATGTATGCTGACAAGCATATACAGATACTAACACAAGTCAAACAGGATTTTCTGCTGTAAAAAAACCCTGCTTCTAGTCTTTATTCCCCACTTGAATCCATAATTCTGAATAGCAAATGCTCTGGTTTTAGTTTAAGCAACTAAACATAAATCCTGATGAAAGGCATTAGGAGTATAAAAATGCCCATTACCACTTTGGACTAGATTTGAACCAGTGACCTAATGATGTGACACTCGATAGTTCTTTAACTATCTGTGATCACAGAGATTTGCATCAGCAAATACTTAAATCCCAGGAGATGATACTTCCTGGGAAGAAAAAATGTTAGATAAATGAAATCTTAAGAAATGAAAGATTCTAGATTTGTGCAATGTTAACAAGCAAGAAAATAGAAAGAACAGTCACCAGATTCCTGTGAGTTTCTGGAAGATCCTTATATTACAAGTACACAACACACAACTTTGTACCAAAAGTCAGTACTTGCAAAGCTCAGCGTTCACTACTAGGCTGGGGTAAACACAGCAAGTCCAAAGAGTCTCCCTCATGGCTTTAGAAGTGCACTAAAAACCAAGACACATTTTGTATCAAAATGCACAAATAATTCCACTTTGAGTCAGTGTATTAAAAACTGAGATTTTTCACGATCTGTTCAACTGCATCATACCAAATATGCAGAGCCTGGCATCGTAACATCTACCCTACCAGAACTATTCAGGCTCTTCGCAATCCATGAAACTTGCATCAATATCCTGGCGCTATGCCTGCGGAGGTAGGCGCAAGTCCCAATGAGGCAAGCACATGCCTCTCACCTGGTTTCAAAGAGGCATCAGCTGAAAGCAGCCATCAAGTTTCCTCTTTAAGTGAAGCATCCTCTAATATTTTATTAGGCTGTGAAAGTTTCACAATGGTACATCTGCCAGCAAGGCAGATAGAGCCAAAAGCACAATTAACAGTTCCCACCAGAGGGTAGATCCTGTTTAACATTTTTAAAGAAGCACTGCATATGCGCAGGTGCTCCATTTCATTGGAGAGTCTCCACAAAAAGAAGTCTCCTGATCAATAGCAATACCTTTAATCTCCCTGATGAAAAATAATACTTCCTTGAATAGCCATCAGTCCCTCTCTCCCTGCACACATAAGTAAACTCAACCACAACTGTGACCAATCCTACAAAAAGGCTCTCGAGAAAAAGCATCTGTACAAACAGCTATCTGCCTGCCTGGGGGATGCGAGTCCTTTTGTTGGATTTGTTTTGAAGCTACAGATGTACTTCAGATGCCCTACACTCATCCAACCACCCTGAACATACCAGCCAAAAATCTTATGCCATCCACATGAAGACAGTCACGTTCTCCAGTTTGCATCCAAGAGGTGTGCAATTTAGGGCTTGCCAAGAAAAGTTGCTTATCATAGTTAATTTTAACAATATCATACATAGCATTAAAATAGCTTCAAGAAAGGAAAGAAAAATGTAATATAAATTACAAAGGCAGGTGATAAATCTTCCAAAAGCATCCAAAAAGATCACAGTAAAAGCTTGTAAGGGTAAGCAACCTGGCTTCACAAACATGCTTCTGATTAACCCTTTTGCAGCTTCAAAAAGATACGATCTCTGTTGTTCCTAAGCATGTCTGCCAGAGCTTGCCAAGGAAAGCATGAGCAAGCAGCTTCAAAGGCTGAATGACGTACCTATAGCAGTAAACCCTAATCCTCGCTGTGGAAACCACGCAACTGAACTTAGTCATAGAAAATGGGATTAGAAATTCTAAAACAAAACAAGGGGTTGAAGGAATTAGCAGTCATCCCAAGATCATGTTGAAAATATTGAGCAATATTTAAATAACAACTGTTGTCAGGGTTGATAAAGAGGAGAGTAAAACTAACATCTTGCACAGGAAACCTGTAGCGGATGGGGATAAGAACAGGGTATCTGGGTCAGCCTAAAACCTTACACACAACCCTGGATGGTGGCTTGGCAAAGAGCAGAGGTGCCAGAGAGCACCCCAGCCATCACCCCTAGAAATTCAAGTGCATGGACCCCTAGCAAAAGGTTTCTGTGATTTGACCATAGGAAACATGGCATGGATTGAAGCAGACCGTGCTTTGACGATCAGAGTGATGGCTCATGCGCCACATGCAGGGGCAGAGGGAGAGTCTCTGGGAAGCGGTTTGGGAAGCACGGTATTATTCTTTCCACAGTTCATAATGTCATGCAAACACATGTATACAAGAATGTTGCAACTGCTCAAGAGACCGTCTTCGCTAGCGTCATATAAAGCACATGGCAGAAATGCAGAGGTCAGGATTTCTGAGACAATTCTCCAAGGAGACACAGTTAATGTGACTTTCTGAAGTTCCCCATGTTTCTTGCACTGTAACTTCCTGGACGACAGCATTGCATATTTTCCAATGACCAGACCTAACCCAAATTACATGTTTACACAACCCACGTGAAATTCAGGTTTTGATGAATGTGTGTTTTCATTTTAGGACAAGAGCTGATTTTCTAACTCAAGACAATCTTTCAAAAATAAACCATGTCTGCACGTAGGGTCAGGATGCCTAGAGAGATACTAGAACAACAATTAGCTTAAGTGAGCTTCCCTGGCCTTCTCACTGCCAAAGAAGCTTCATTAGCACGTACCCAGTATTCAACTCCTGATCACTTCAACAGATAAAGAGAACACAAGCACTTGCATCAGGAAAAGAAAAGCAGTGGCAGGAACAAAGGAGACAAGCACGGAGAGAAAATAATACCTTGAGAGAAAAAAAGGCAGACTATCATGATCTAAGTGCTGACAAAATCTGCTCCCAATCGATATGGAACGTGACCACAAGGCCAATGACAGAGAGCATATTCTCCCTTTGATCATTCTCCGGTGTCAATGGAAACCCACTGGGGCTTGAAGAGATATCAAGTCTTTGAGAGATGAATATCTAACCTAGCACACAGACCATGAATGGAAGTAGAAGTGAGTTTCCACCCCTCCTCCCCAGGCCCAGGACTATCACTTCCATTTAATGAAGTCTGAGTGGTCAGATTTCAGTGACCTCCAACTACTTTCTCTCTGCCCAGGCATTAGGCTCTTATTTCCTTTAGAAAGGCCTCCATGCCTCCCTCTCACCAAAATGAAAAGGAAACAGGACAAGATAGATACTAGGTGCCACATCTTATATGCCAAGCAGTAGAGCACAGGGCTGTCCACATTCATGGCAAGAGCAGAATGGCTGTGTTATCTTTCATTTACCGTTGACATTGCCATGCGAGTCTTTTCTCCCTTGCAGCCTCACAGATTCCAGCACAGCCCTGCAGAAGAGTGACCTTGCAGCAACAACCAACTGTACGATACTACCAGCTAGTTCCCAAACCAAAGGTTGTGGCAGTTTTGAGTGGAGAAGACTGGAAACTGCTTATCTAGAGTCTCTGCAGGGAAAGCACAAAGACACTCAAGGATCACCCCGTAGAGCCCCTCTGAAACCTCAAAGGTAACCAGACCTGCTCACGGATCCAGAGAAACTATGCAAAGATTCAGTTTCCACCAGCAGCGGTATCCTGATCAACGAGGAGAGCCTCTTTGCTATGCTTGGACAAAAAATTAAAAGAAAGGGAAGTTAGGGCATTTCACACTCTGCTCAGTCTCTTGAAAGATGAAAGCAAAGGGGGGGGGGGGGGGGAGGTTGTTAAGTACTTGCTTGGAAGTTCAGGGGGAAAAAAAAACCTCTTAGCTTTCCTTCTGTATTTAGGCAGAGACTTTTTCAGTATTTCCAGTGTTGCGAAATAGAAGACAGAAGAAAACAAATCTACTCTGACTACACAGAAGTGCCAACCAGAAAAAAAAGCCACAAAAGCTTGTATAAATACATGCATGTCCCTAAAAACAGATGCACCTATCAAAGCATTGTCTAAAGTTTGCCCAAGTTGAGAGTCTAACTGAACTCTCTGTACTTGCTGTTAAGAACAATTTTACTCAAAGTAATAACCAGGATTCAAACTAAGTAAGAAATAATGAACTTGGTTTTAATTGGTTTGCGAGAAACTCCATTTGCAAATGCTACCCTTAGCCAGCTATTGAATACACAAGCTGATAGAGCCCAGAAGGCACTGTGATGAGTGACTTAAGTGGAGGCACCCTACACCCACCAACATTCCTGCTGAATGAATGTGAAATCTGCAATAATTGCTTTTATTTATCTTACTAAAAGCATTTCTTGGAAAGGCTGGAAAAATTTATTTCAGATGGATTTTTCAGCTGAGAACAAAGTTGTATTTATATAATTATGCACTCTCCAGTGTGGCCTGCCTTGCTGAGAAAGAACATTAAATTCAGCTGCGCACAAACTCACGGAAGTGACCTTTTGAATGAAAATGCTGCAGCAAGAGACTTGCAGAGCATTCTCACTAAATAATAACCCACTGTCTGCGACTTGCAGATTAGTGCTCAGAGCACTGATTTCAGCGCTACTTACACAGGCACAAGTCCACATGAGGTCAATCAGCTGAGAATAAACTGTGTTTGCTGCAGACTACAATATGGAGAACTGTACTTGGGAAACTATTCATAGTCTACAGTCCATTATGGCTTTATGAACTTTTATTAACCATCATGCAGCAGCATAACCTTGCAAGGCACTTTAAAGAGGTCTTTTCTGCAGAACACCCACTATCTCATTTAAATAAGAGGATCAAAGGTGTTATTGACACAAACTGAACAAGCTCTCACTTTAATGCAAGCAACAAATGCAAGGATGAACACCCACCACCCACGCAGAAGTACCCTGCTCCCTCTTTGCAGAAGGACATGAGGATTATCAGAAAGGCTTCTGCTGTGTGGAATGCCCAAGCACTTGGGGACTGAGGCAGGTTAGCACTAAAGAACTAGGAGGTCAAGCTAGAGGGTTCATTTTATCACCTAAATAAAAGGTGCAATGTAAAATAGCAAGAGATGCAAGACACGTGCTTGTTTGGAAATGGAGGATTGTCTTTTTAGTATGCAAATATAAAATGTCCTCCTCAGACACATCAGATCATCTTACTCTTGGCAGAAAGGTTGGGTATTATAAAAAGTATCCCATCCTGTAAAGAACTTAAAACAGATGTCTGAGCCTTCCCAGCAGCTGGGTTGCTGGGTAGGCAAATTCTCCACTGCCAAAGAAAGCAAGGCAAGTTTGCGTGGTGACGTCCACGTCTCAGGGGCACTTGGAAGCCACTCATGCCGCTTGCCCAGCCCAACACCATCCCGCAATGGACAAGACCTGCTGGCAACCTGCTCCAGGCTCCCTCTCCCCTTCACTCTCCAAGGTATGCACGGCAGGCTGTCGTGGTTCATGGCCATCTGAAGATTTTGGTATGCAGTTCAAAGGTCTAGAAAAGCGACTACCCTGTTCTAAGCATCTAAGGATTTTTCAGGCCAAAATGCAGCTATCAAAACAGTTTGCACTGCCAGTTTGGGTTATGTACTCCCTTTTCAGATTCTGTGTTTGCATTTCAGCAAGCTCGCTCTCATCTCACAGCTCTGCTCACTGAACCTGCTGGTTTAGTCCCAAGTCTGCATCTCTGCATGCTGTTGCCTCCAAGGGGGAATATGATACAAGAAATTCAACTTCTTGACTTCACTACAGAACCAATTAACTGAGAGTTGCGAAGAAGGAAAAGCTTTTGCTTGGACTATTTGTTTTCTATGCAGTAAACACAGCACATGCAATTTGTGAGGTGCACAAAAGCTTGATCCTTGTGTGTCTTCACATGTTGATTATTTACAGTAATGCTTTCCAGACAAATAGAAGAACAGTCCCCACTCAAGTACAGAAGAAGCCAAGAACAATAAAACTGTATCTCAACAATTAGATAAAGTTTGACCATAGTACTTGAGGGCATTGAAAACCTTTGGACCGAAACATTGCAGAAGAAAACCAGGAGTTTCTTGGTTAACAATTAATAATTTAGACTTGAAGACTCCCATCCAGATCAACAGCTGAAGAGGGAAATTACATAGTATTTATATACCTGGTCCCAGGTATATACAATTCCCCAGTATTTTGATACAAAAAAACCACAGTTCATAGTACATTCACCACTTTAATGTCCCCATTTTAGATGAGAAATGTGAAATTCCTTTCTTAATATCATGTGGTAAGCCAGGATCAGAACCGAACTGTTCTTGCAAAAAGTTCTCATGTAAGGACTCAGCAGCACACTGTGGCTTTTAAAAATCATGATTTTTTATAATATTTATAAATCCACCCTCATTAAAAAAACCACCAACAACTAAACCCAAGAAATTTCCTTGCAAAACTGTTTTTTTCCCATTGTTTACCTTTGCACTAATCCTTCGGGTTAAGTAAACTATCAAGACACTTCACCCTCAAGAGCCCTCACCACTGTAGAATACGCAAGATGCCTGCTGTCAAGATGGGGAAAAAGACGACAAACACAGAAGCAGTGTAAGACCTGTAAATGAACAAGTTAATGGGTTGAACCAGATAAAAGCAGTATTTTTGAAGCCTATTTCTTTAATTAAAGACATTATTAGTTAAAAGCATAAACAAGTTTTACCTTGCACCCTGTCCTGAAGTAAAGGAAAGTGCCTTCAGAAGAACTGTTGGCAGGCAGTGCCTGTGCGAGAGAAGAGCTAGTGATAAAGAGAGCTCTCATAGCAAGGATACAAATAAACAAAATCTAGGGTCATTCATTTAAGAGTCTGTCCCAACTTGTAAAATGCCACTAGAACTTAAGGTTTCCAGATTTGTAAAATTTTTTTCTGTAGTAACAGCGTGATAATGGCTACATCAACAGCAGCAGCTCACCCAGCTGTCAGATTACACTCATGCAAGGCACACGGTTTCATGAACACAAACACACCCTCCATCCGTTCGGTTCCAGAAGATCAAGATGCAAGTGGCACAGCACCCAGCCAGGCCACCGTGAACATCTTGTCTAGTGCTGTTTTCCGCCCCTGCAGATCTCTGCGTTCTCAAGCCAAAGCCAAAATGTTCACTGCTTACATACACAAATTTAGTCCTGTTTTATTAGGACTATTCAATCCCTTGGTTGTGCTTCTAAAATCTTTTAGAGTAGGAGCACAGCAAGAAGAGTTTTGGTTACACACTGCTAGATAATGAGACACAGATAAGAAACCATCAGTGCCACTCTTTCTGTTCCCCAAAGTTTATCTGCTCTGTTAAAGGTTGGGAAAAAAAGATTTATCTGGGCTTCATCCATGCGAGGAATTCAGCAAGCCCTTACACTTCGTATCAGCCTGAAGCTACATACCAGCAAAGGTGAAACAAGGCAACAACAGATTTGTTTGGTCCCCTAATCTAAAGTTTTCCTGGCACAATGCTTCTCAATAAATACATAGCATGCTGAAAATAAAGGAGGACTGCTTCTTCAGCTAGTCCAGCTAGAGAAAGTAGACTACAGGTTTCAGAATGGAAAACAATACTATGAAGAGCAAAATCACTCCAGACTTCCTGAATTCATCTTTTAATGCCAGATGATCCACAGACTTTGCAGTGAAGGGACGGGCCTAAGAGCACAAAACGGGTCCGAGGAGAAGAAAACTCCTGACTCTGTTTCCACAGCCTAACTGCTCTCTGGTGGTTTAGTATGATCACATACTCTGGGAAGTACAGAGATACAAGGACAGAGCAGAAAAGCAAGAAACTCGGTAAAACAATGAGACACAAACATGAGACTGATATTTAATAATCAAGTATGTGAGATGCAAAAATTTCCTAATAAGGTGGGCAGGAAAAAGGAGCAAAACGATGAGACAAAGAGAAAACAATACAGCTAGGAAAAGGAGAGGAAAATAAGTTAAGAGCTCTTATTTTTGACACTGCAATTTAAGACAGGCTTTGTCGGAGTCCAAGTGCTAAGTGTCAGCAAACGAAAACAATCAGCAACGACAGACATCTGCAAGCCTGTTTTATCTAAGCTTCAGATCACAGGAGACTAGAGAGTCAAATGCAAGCTGTTTGTGAAGTTTGCTTCTTCTAAAAAGACAGAAGTAAAAACGACAAGGTAATTTGAAGACAACACAATACATGGCACAACCCTCCTCCTCCTCTTCAGCATTCACTGTTTGAAAAGCAGTCGGCAAATGAACAAATGAGACAACCAGTAAGAAAAGGAGGAATTCATCACAGAAGGGACTCACACATGAGTCATGACCTTCACATGCATTCAGGTAGCTGCATTAAATGCTTTCCACAGAGTAAAGGTCTTTCAGATTGTATTTGAAGAAAACTCTTTCCTCCCCCCAAGAAGGGGAGGGGGAGCACTTTTAGTAATTTTCCCAATAAAATTACAATTAATACACAGGATGAGATGAAGTCAGCCCAGTATCAAGGCTCCGAAGATACACTGCCTTCTCAGAAGGTATTGTCCAGTCTTTACAACAAGCCCTGTACCATGCCCACCACCTCCTCCAGCCCTTCCCCTACCTCCTGGCTCAGACTGACCCCAGCCACTGTTTAACCCTTTCATTCCACACCAGTCACTTCCAATTCTTGTTTAGCTCATCCAGAGAGCTCTAAAAGGTGCTTTTGCAGCAGGTTGCTAGCTCCGTGGGACCGATTTTCTGCCCACAACCAGTGGGATGGCTGTGATGGGGGGATATTTTATACAATGGAACAGCCTGATCTTCTGCTGGAGGCAGAAGACACACAGCTCCCATGGCTTCCTGTTGGCCATCATCCACCACCTGGGATTTAAAGAGGATCCCACATAGAGAAAGAGGTTTCAAAAAAACCATGCAACTACTGATACAGTATTAACAAATAAAAAGCTTATTATTCCAAAGAGTCAGCAATACAGAGCTTGGCAAGGGTGAGTATTTCTGCATATTTCGCACACTTTCCGTATCAGGCTTCTGGTGTGGCTGCCACAATTACACCATTGTTTGACTGAGAGCATTATCCCAGACGGTCTTGATTCCAGTTCCATATTAAGTATTTAAAAAAAAAAAAAAAAAAGTCTCTTGTGGACAACAGTACTTGACCTGCTGGTCATATCCATGTGCTAGGACGTGAGAGAAAAGAGTGAATCAGTTCTGCTCACTAAAAAGCCTCTGCCTCATCTGCTGGCATGCCATTAACGTTCAAGTTTCCTCCCTGCTTCCAACAGGCAACGCTCAACACCTTTTACAGAGGGAAAGCTCAAGATGACTGGTGAGATTCCTGGCAAAACACACTCTTCATAACTGTTTCTATAGCTTATCAGCCTTTTCCCCTTCAATTTGCTGTTCAGCCAGTGGGAGACAAAAAAGAAAAATAAAAGTAGTTCTGTAACCACTGGAGCTCCATAAAGCTGACCTCCCATCAATTTGTTCCACAAGGCTGATTGACTTTGCAGGCTAGCAAACTGTGAGCTCCAACTGAAGCGTCTTTCCAGAAGCTAGGGCATATATCAAGTCAGTCAAAAACAGATTCACGAATTTCCCAGTGTTTCTCACTCAGTGATGCTTCCCTGTTTGTTTTGGTTTTTGGTTTTGTTTTTTTTTTTTTTTTTTTTAAGGTCTCTCTGTGCCCGTTTTCAGGAATTCTGTTGAAATCATGCCTTTGAGGTCTCTTCCTATCAAATTTGGTTCAAGTTGCCCAGTGGCTTCAGAATTAATTAATGGGGATACAGACACTGATAACTGCATAAAGCTCACCTCCTTCTGTGAACTATCTTCTTTGCATCAACAAAATCCGTTTTCCTGGGTAAAGTCACTCTCTGTCCCATTCCAGGACTTCCAGCAAATCAGTATCTTGACAGGCTCCCTCAGCCTCAAGTACAGCCAAGATGCAGTTAGTTTTTGTTTTGATCATGACCCTTCCCAGATCTCAAAAAATTGTGCACCTCTGCTCTTGAGTTGCCTCTGAAATTTCTGTCACTGCCTTGTGCACACCAGAACCAGAGATGAAATAAAAACACACCACCACTAGAAGTAACAAACTTCCACCTCATAGTAACGCAGAAGATTAAAGAGGAAAGAAGAAGGGAGAATCCTTTTCTTTACTGCTAGCAGATCTTTCCTTCCTTTAGACGAACTCTTTCCTCTGGTAGTCCTAAGGACTGCACTCAGGGTCTTGAGGTCTTGAACCCCCATGAGAAAAGGAAAGGTCCCTGTTCGCCCATCTTCCTTAAACCCAGTACCCTACAGCTTGCCAGTACTGGTAGCTGCTTGCCATACCCACCTACACTTCTGCACCCCATTATTAGCAAGAGGCTAGCAGCATTTTAAGTGGCAAAAGCTCTGTCCCCTGATGCACTGGGGATTTCTTCCATGCTCAAGCGGTCACTTGCTAGCAAGCCAGCAGTACACTGTCAGTGGTTGGATTTGTTTTACAATATGCTGGCATAAAAGTGCTTGGGAAGAAGGAAAAGTCAGGAAACTGCATCTGAATCTCCTACACAACCCAGCTCTCACATCCTTTTTTCTCTTGCCAGTTTGGACCGACCTCAGGCAATGCCGGGTGGATGGATACTGGCTCAGTGGAGGAGGCCTGCAAATCAGCAGCACCACAAGCTGCCTCCACACAAAATAAAGTCTCTCCTTTCTATTTGCAGATGTTGTTCAGGGCACAGCATGCCAGGGAGCACTGGCCACACTGGCATTAAATGGTTTGGTCTGCTGCATCAGTCTGCCAGCATCGCTTCACTTTGCACCCTCATGCAAAGCACTCCATTACAGTTTCACAAGCCATTGCAGAGACTAGAGTGGTCATCTAAAAATAATACTGGGGGCAGTGATCCCACTGATAATCACATCATTAGAGGAGAATCAAGTTCCTCCTTGTTCAAGCAGATAAACAGCAGGTCTCTGCAGCACCTTGAGCCTTCCTCTGCAGCCAAACAGTATCTGCGAAATCACAGAAAAGCATTATTTGTGACTGCCACACCAACACACTTCTTGTCACAGGCAAGGTATGGGCATGCAATTCCTGCTTGGCAAGCCTGTTCTCTCCAGCCAGCTGTTATTTCAGGCGTGTTTGTTATGTGCACTGTTCACAGGCTCAGCCACGCAGGCAATTGACTGTCAGAGCTCTGCTGCTACAGCACCCAGGTGTTGGCATCTCAAAACCTATCTTCTTAGCTGTGGGTTTTCTAATCACACAAGACAGCAGAGGGAAGGAGGGGCCTGACTTCCCTATCAGCCTCTCTCCATGAAGTCATCCAGGAGTACTGTCCCAAACTCCATGCTCACTTTCTTCTGACTCGGAAGCACAGACCAAAACCTGGTGCAATCAGGTTGTCCTGCAATGTGCAATGAGCATCTCTGCCCTGCCATGACTAATGGCCCTTCTGAGATTGTCACCGGCCCTGCCTCAGAGACTGCTTTTGAGATGTCTCTGACATGCCGAGTCCTTTCCCCCATGTTGCAAAAACAGCAGTGCAACCCTGGCAGGAGCAGCCTGCCCGGTCATCTTGGATTCATGAACCCCTTGAAACAAATGCAAGACAGGAGCGTGTACAGCCATAAAGTCACCGGTTAAACGCATTAGTAAGCTGAGAAGATTCCTATGCAGCTAACCTGAAAGGGCAAATTCTTACCCTGTACCCAAAACAGGGCAGCTCAAAGTAGAGGAACATCCCCAAAACCAGTACCAAATATGCACATTGTCAGGAGACAGAACAAAAGGCCACGGGTAGTTCAGCAGGACATGCCTGACAAAGAGGTGTTCGCATGGGCACAGCCACGACCAAAGGGCACAGCACAGACAGCCCTGGATAGAGAAGTAGGCCAGCAGATCACTAGCCCGTCACTAGCTTTTTGCCAGAAGCTAATGTGTGTTCAGTCCTGCCAGTCCTCCCAATACTTGAAGTGAAAAAAAAAAAGGCAAAAAGAAATGGTGGGCGGTTTGCATTTACTAAATATACTGCCCGTTACCTTGGAGGATGTCCATGTGTTTTCAGATTACAAAGAAACACAAACCATTACCTACATTAATGCCTTACCAATACCACAGAAAGAAAGCCAAAGGTGAACTTCAACATCACACTGGGTTAATACAGGCTGTCAGAGCTATATAAGAGCACAGTTCCCACTTTTGCCAGCAGAAGGGCAACTGCTGAAGATGCTTAGGGGAGCAGCACTTCTAGGTATCAAAGTGAGGGGTCGATGGGTGTTTTAGCCAGGGTTGAGTAACTGCCATTGAAATGTGGCCAAACATCGAGTGCATCCATCCCTCTGCCTCACTAGAAGGGCCGATGGCGGTGTCATCACTTTGGGCAGGATCCCTGCTGCCCAGCAGCATTGCACCCAGCAGAGCCACCGCTCTCGGACAGTCGGCACTGGATGCTGCCGCTAGCCAGACAAGGCTGACCTGGCCCGACCCTGCCTAGCTCGCAAGGCTGGGAGGATGGAAAAATCCCCAACCATATCAAAACAACTCTGGCAGATGAAACTTGCCAAGTTCCCCCACAGCATAGCACAACTCCTCAAAAGCTGCCCAAGTTTATTCTCAAGGTAGTGTTATATTTTTGTTAATTAATATTTGGAGGGTGGCAGGGAAATTCTCAGAAAGGCAATGACAGGTCCCAGTCACAGAGTTGCTTTGACTATCCTGTAGAAAACTGCCACGCTCCTCCCCAGGATGCATCGCACACTTTCAGACCAGGCTTTCCATCTGCTGCACAGCTGCAGAGATGCAAGGAGAAATTCTTACAGCATTTTGTGTAATTGTGAGGGCAACTCACAAACAAAAAAATTTTAATTAGTGGGAAAGCGTGCTATACAGATGAGACACCGGAGTTCACAGTGGTATAATCATGACGGTACGAGCAGTCCTTAATCCAATCTGCACAGTTATTTAGAGGTTCCTGTTCTGAGCAAGTACAGGACGTACTTTGATCTCTGCTGCCTCCTGCCAAAACTGTGGAAATTAGCAAGCCAAAAACCAAGAGTCACAGACAAAGATATCATGGCAGACAAAATATATCCTACGGTTATACAAGCAGCTCTCCTCCTGAAGGGCCCCAATGCATTTCAGGAGACACAGAAATGCAGTTGCAACTAATTACCTTTACCTTAATCAAAAAAGTTGTCTTAAATTTACAGATGAGGAGATGAGCCTCTCTTACACGAGGATAATTGAAACTTTGCTGTTCAGTTCACAAACTACCTGAAACGATGCTCTGAAAGGGCCCAAATGCAGCCAAACTCTTGGATGAAGCATGGTAACTCCATATTGGTGCAATCAGAGCTGTGGTCACAGCTAGAGCACAGCCTTGGACAGAAACTCTGTGTTATGGGGGTGTTAGCCACAGCGACAGTCACGCTGAGTTCTTCCTTAAAGCAAGGATCTGTCCTCTTTGTCACATACGATGAATCATCCCTCAAGTCACAGTACTTCAAGCAAACTCTTTAATTTGGGATGAAATTGGTCTTCAAGAAGAGCATGCTTCTGTCAGATTTTGGCTCAAAACCACCTTATTAGAGAAAGGCAGATTCTGCAGACTTGTCACATAGTTAACATTCACTTAAAGAAAACAACATAGTTGAGAAAACTATGTGATAATTAAGCTGCAGGCGTGGGAAGCAGACAGATAGTTAAAGTGGTCAAATAACCTTTACTCTGCCCTGTAGAGACAAACTACAATAGAAAAATGATTCATGTTTGAAGTTTTTTATTACAAATTTGAACAAGCTAATTTTAAAATACATTAATTTCTTATTTTCTCACTTCCTTCTCCCTTGAACCAAGAGGGGAGCAGCCAGCTAAGGTGTGCAGTGAAGGCTATACATCTACAGTTGGAACTAAACACAGCTAGATTTCTTCTTCCTGTGACATTTATCCTGATTTTATTACATAATTGCAATATTTCTGCCCATAACCTACAGATAAATGGTTCAAATCCAGTTAACAGAGTTTTGTGCTCTGATTACAAGTGAAACTGCAATGAATAGTCATGGAGACAGTTAAACAACTTGGCCTCAGGATGGGAATCAGCGAATTATCTTCATTCCCCTCCATCCACCACCCCAAACAAGTCTTAGTTAAAAGAAAGGTCTTTGAAGATCCTAGGCAGCCTGGACTTATTTCAACCTGAAAAATCAGACCCTCCTGCAGAGTACAGCATGTTCTCGGGAATGTTTGTTCAGTGCAGCTAGGCAGTACAGCTCCACCTCCCGAATTATTTAGAGGACACATTTCCTGCAGCACCTCCCAGACTTAGACCACCAGGTCTGCACGACAGTTTTTACAGGCAAGGAGGCACGGACCCTGAACAACAAGCTCTTCCTGACAGCAGAAGCAAGCAGGGAATGGCAAATGTCTGCAAGGTAGATGGCAGCAGTCACAAGAGGCAGCAAGAGCAGCAACAATCTGGAGAGGACAAGAGGCAAATGCTGTCAGGGTTTCAGCTAGAAACACAGGAACCCTTGGTGTGGAGATCTTCCAAGTCCAGCACTGCCCCATTGCAGCTCTTCTCTACAAGCCCGTCAGCTCTGAGGAAATCAGGCTCTAAGGCAACACCGAAGCAGACGAAGTTTTGTTACACGCTCATTTTCAAGATCTACATTACCACTGTCGTTTTTGAGTGGGTAGCTGTCAATCTCTAGTATGCAGTGAGATAATACCAGCCTTTTGACAGACAGAGTCTACATTTAAGATCTAAAATAAACCGCGAGAGTTTTATATAGACAAACCATGAAAAGAAAATGAGTAAAAGATGCATCCATATCTAAGTGCTCTAAAGAAAACAGGCCGCCAAAGCTCTTCTCCCCCACTCTCATGTATTGTACCACTCAAGACTTAGTATTTTAGGATTATTTCTGGTGCACTGACTGGAGAGGATATCACAAGTCATGTATGCAACTATTCCACAAGCAACGTAGCTGTATGATTGCTTCCACGCCCTCCTCCTTTTTCCTTTCCTCCTTTTCTACTTCCTATTCCTTTCTTCTACCAGCTCCTCGACTAACATATAAGCTGTACAAGGTAGGGAGCATCTTTCACAGTCTTCAAAGCAGGTATGGTATTTTTATTAGCACGTATAGGGTTGAAGACTTTCACGGCTTCTGTACAGATAATCCTACCACCTGACCACTACTCGCAGTTGGAATACCGCAACAACCAGAGAGCAAAACAGACCTGAGATGTGTTATATACGCTTTATGTACCTTGGCTCACAGATGAAACGGAGCAAGCAGTAGGACTTCCATCTGTTAAAGGCAGTTGAGACAACGTGGAAAACACACGGTTCAACACAATCCTGCACCTGGCTCCCTAGGGCAGCAATGGCCAAACCTTAGCCTCAGTGCGGCTAAAGGAGATTTGGGATGGCACTAGCAACAGGGAATTACACAGCTTTTAAAGTAGATCTGGTGCTCTCAGCACCCTGAAAAGAAGAAGGAAATTCAAAAGGGGGATAACATCTGTAGTCATAGACGAACTCCTCACCTCCTCCTCCTGCAGAAACATTGGGAAGTACTTCAATGGACCCCTTCCAGAAGGGACACTCCCCATCTGCACCCCTGTGACATTAAGCACCGTGCAACCCACAGCATCTGTGACCTACAGTGACAGATCAGCATCTCACTGGCTCAGACCTTCAACAAATGCAAACTACATTTTGTACCTTATAAGTAATACACCACATCAAATCAAAAGTCATCATATTTGATCTGTGTTCTACATAGGGTGAAAAAGACATCTTGACTCCACAAACAATAAGATCCAGGTCATGCACAGGTTGCTTAGCCTAGTACAGTCCTCTCCAAGTGACACTGAGCATACAGATCAAGGTGGAAGAGGTTTACAGGCATCTACACTGGAGGACCTAAGAATATCACTGGAGATCTTGATCAGTACACATTACAGCATAGACATAAAACAGAGTAAAGAGATGAAGAAGAGAGAATCAACTTCATTAAAACCCTTTCCAGGCATGAAGAAGGTAGTAAGCGGGTGGTCAAAGCCTACAAAGGCAACGCCTAGTTCCCCTCATCCCAGTTGAGACACACTCCTTCTTCCTTCCCTCTGAGCAGAGGCTTGCACCGAACCTCCCCACCACAGTTACTGCCACGGGAAGACCAGCTCACCTGGCCTGTGCAGCACCATGCAAGTCCCATTTCGCTGCCAATTTCACTGCCAACCCACGTCCTCTGGCCAGCTGCCCCATGGCCACCCTTCAGCTCATCCCAAACCTCCTCCAGCCCCGTCCCCTCACAGGCCACTTTCTTCCCTGTTGCCACCCCCGAAAGACACATGCACCTCCATCCACAGGCCCCTGTGCACCTGCCAACTCAAGCCCTCTGCCCTCACTATAGCCATATTTCCCATAATCTCCAGTCAACCACCACCAAACACCTTTCTTCCACGTCCTGCAGCCACCCTGCCATACAAAGCACCTCCAAGAGGCACTGCCACCCATAACTAGATCCCTACACCACCTCTCCATCCCCACAACACACAAGCACCCCCAAACTCAGGTCTCTGCATCTCCCCCAGCTTAAGCCAAGGGGGCTCCCCAAACCTTAGGCGGGCCCCCAAAAGCCTCTTACCCCAACCCCAAAAGCCCCAGGCACCCCATGCACGCTGCCGCCCCTGCCAGCCCAGCCTGACCCCCCACCCCAAAGGCCACCCCCCTCGCCCCGGAGGGCACAGCCCCCCGCGCTCACACCGCCGCCCCCCAGGCCTGCGCGCCCCTCACAGCCGGCCCCCGCCCCAGGGGCACAGCGCCCCAGCACGGCGCGACCCCAGACCCCCCCCCCCCCCAGGCGGCCCCCCCAGGGCAGCCCCTACCTGGGCAGGCTCCACGCTGGCGGGCAGCCCCTCGGGCAGGGCCTGGAACAACAGCAAGGCCATGGCGGCGCGGAGCCTCCTCGCCATCCCCCCCACCCCCCGCTCCCCGCCTCCCCAGCCCGACTGCGGCCCGGGACGGGAGCCGAGGGGCACCCCGCGCCCCGACCCGCCCCAGCCGGTCGCCTATTGGGCGAACGGCGCGCCGCTTGGTTCGTCACTGGCTCAGCGCGCTGTCGCTTAGGGCAGAACCGGGAGGGGCGGGGTCTGCGCGCAGGGAGCTGCCATCTTGAGTGTGGCGCACCGGGGAGGGAGCCTGGCGTGGGGAGAGGACCGCCATATTGTGAGTGGCGGAACTGGCTGGAGAGGGGTGTGGGGGCTTGTCCCTTGGTCCTGCACCCCGGGGAGCAGAACTGGGCACTGCAAAAAGGGGGGTGCACAAGCACCCTCTGGCCTGCTACAGCCTCCCTGACACCCCAATGGCAGCCAGGCACTCATCCCCCATTCACCTGGTCACACCCAGTTGCTGTGATCCCCGCTCGGCCGCATCCCCAATGCACTCACAGAGCCCCAAACCCAAACAGCCCACCTGGACCTGGGACACACCAGGGGGCTTGACACGGAGAGGGTGCTAAAATGGCAGCAGCGGCACGGGGCTGGACTCAAGGTGCCCGGCGGTCAGCCATGTGTTGGTGCCTGCCCCGTCTGGAGACAGGAGCACCATGGAGAAGAGGATCTCCCACCGCGGCCAGGTCCCAGCGTGTCCCCACACAGCAGCCCCTTGCCCAGGCTTGCACCCCGGGGAGAAGTCGGGGCGCTGGCACTTGGGGTTAATTCACATCTCAGAGGACATGGCCCATGTTTCTGGGGCAGTGGCAGAGGCTTTCTACAACACCACTCCCGGCACGCCAGGCAGCCTCCATGCCGGATTGGCATGACGAGGTTTATCAGATGCTCAGATAACACGTTAAGAAAACCCAGAAAAAAATAATTGACTTAGCAGCTTATCTCCTACCCTGGCATTTTTCAGTCAGGGCAGTACTTGGGGCACACCTAACTCTGCTGGATCAGCTCGCCAGACTGCTGCTGGCGTGGGCCGGCGGGTGTTAACCCATTGCACGTGCACCCTGCTCGCTCCTCTCTCTGTAGGCAGCCAGCTCACCAGCCTCCGCTGGCCTTTGGGCAAGGAGCAGTGAGCCGAGCCTGCCTGCTGGGGCTGCTGATACCTCAGAGGAGACCCCCAGCCTCCCATGCCTCCCCAGCCCCTCCCCAGGCTCTGCTGCAGCCCAACGTGACGTCTTTGGTCTGGTTATCATTTGAAGGGAGGTTGTAAACATGCTGGAGCACTGACATTTTGGCCACAGACAGTTATTAAAGGAGCTTTATTCCTGTTCCCAGCTAGCCCTGAAATTAGAGGCACAGCAGGGAGAAGGCGGTGAGTGCACCGGAGCACTGAGCTTGGACAAGCCCAGATCAGGTGTGACTCATCGCTGGAGAGCAATTAACACTTGCAGCTCTTCCCAAACAGGGATGAATCCGGCTCTGACTCCGGGCAATGAGGTTTCTTTCCTGTTGCAGCAATGGGAAATGGAGGCAGGGCTGGCTGGAGCCACCCTTGGCAGCATGGGGACCTACTGGCTGCAGCCTGGCTGCGACCCCTCTGCTCCCCAGCAAGACCAAGGCAGGCTGGGGAGTTACTGTGGTTTTGGGGAGTGCAGGCAGGCATGGCTGCAGCAACCATCTCCTGACACCAGAGCGATGTGAGCTGTTGAGATGACTTGAATCCTCTGGGGGAGATTCCAGCTATAACCTAGAAACCTAAAAACCCCGCTGAGCTAAACTGTCAGCTGGCATAAATCCATGTCAATCTGAAGAGGGAATCCACTGCTACAAGGTTGGGGGAGAGATCTGGCTTGAGGATGGAGCCGGCCAACTTGCCCATCCTCCAAGCCTGGAGCAACCCTCTCCCTCTGGCCAAGAGCAACAAGCTGCACCACATCCTGCTCCTCGGGGCAGGAGGAGAGCTGGCACAAGACAGCAATAGCTCTTCAGAGGGTCCCCCTGCTCCATCACCCCTCCGGTATTGCTGGAGACAGGAAAAAAGGAGTGACAAAACCACTGAAGCTTTCCCACCATGGTCCCAACCTCGGCTTCGGGTGGATGCTGCCCTGGCATCGCTGGCCACAGACCCCCTGCCCTGCCGGGACCCCCACGCACTGCAAACGCAGGAAGGGTCAACAGCAAGAGCGTGGCTGCAACGTATAGGGGAAGAGCAGTTTTAGGGTGCTGTGGCACATCATGTTATGAGTATTGCCATGCTCCCGAGCCTGTCAGAGGCACCTTGGACCCAAATACAGCCCAGGCTGCTACAGGTACCTTTCTGAAAGTGCTCAAAGCAGTTTTGGGTGTAGGGCAAGAGCAGCTTGAGTTAAGGAGCTTAAGAAAAGCAGAGCAGAGATGTCTCCTTGTGGCTTCTTCCCACTCCCAACAGGAGTGACATCTGTTTCATTTCATGTGCTTATCTATTCTATTAATTGCACATTAACAAGAGATCTAGTAATGCCCAGGGAACAGATACACAAGTTTGAACACGTTTTTCCACTTTCTGCTGACCTATTAATTATTTCAGAGCTCTTGTGCAGCTTTCTAGCTGTACTACATGCAGTTGGAGACGTTATCCTCTGCCTGTTGCAGCTTGGGCAGACGCAAACCTTCTGTGGATACAGGTTGGCTCTTCAAGAAGTACGTTTTGGGTTTGGCTGCTCTCTCTGTAGCAGCAGAGGGGTTAATGCCAGAAAGCCCTTTTTTAGCTGCAGACCCTGCATCTCCACTCGGACATGGTATGTGGCTGATGCAGGGATGCAGCTGCCCTCGAGGATCTGACACGTACCCTGGCTGGAGGGACAAGGGTGGACCATCCACTGGGCCACAGGGCTCTCTGAGCAGGCACATGATATGGATGGTTAGAAACACCCTTGTCCCATTGAGGGATGTTCACCGTCAAGCAGAGCCTGGATGCAGCTGGTTGTGAGCAGGGACTTTAGCCCAGTCTTGGGCTAAGTACTGGGGCTCTTTCCTTCTCTGAAAATAGGCTGCAGCAAACTCAAGCTGCTCTTTTTGGGAGTGGGAGAGGCCCCGTGGCAGGCCCAGGTTAGCATTGTGCAAACCTGTCAGGCCAAGACAAACACACCCACGGGTGTAGGAAGGGTCACCCAGCATCATCGCCCCAGTCTCCCCAATGGGATGAGAGTCACCATGAGCTCTGTCACCTCCTTTTGTCACTTGCCTCAGGACCGTTTGCAGACCCAAGAGTCTCTCGGGGAAGGCTGTATGGGATGCCCAAAGGTTTCAGGGCTCATGCCAGCCCTTGCAGCTCTTCCTCCTTCTCCTGGCCCCTGTGCTGTGCCTGGTCAGACACAGAGCCTGCACCTTTCCCTTTCAAGGCAGGCATGAGACACACATACCAGCCCTGCCCAGGGAAGCAGACACCCAGAGACCAGCCAAAAGCAGAACCCGCAGCTGTTTTTTAAAAATCACCACATTTTATTTTTCAACCCTCCTCTCTGTCATTTGCAGTGTTGCTGTTCAGAGCCTGAGTTAACGCCCTGATGGGTTTGTGACTCCTGTGTCTCCTTCCCCCTGTCCAAGGGGGCCCAGAGTTGACTGTCCCCCAAGGCTGCAGGTCCTTGGTGCTACCATGGGGACAGTGAGATGCAGGACAAGGGTGACGGCTAGCTCTTGTGCTCAGAGGAATGGGTAGATTGCAAAAATTAGAGCTTAAAAACAATTAGCTATTTCTCTCCTGGATTGTGGCAATCGCAAAGTGAATAAAACCTGAACCTGAGAGCAAAGAAGGCATGGTCCAAGCATTGGTCCCTGGACTTTGGGGTGCTCCCTGTGCAGAGGGGACAGGTCCCTTCCCGCCTGCCAAGGCGTGATCCAGCTCTTGGTAAGAGGCCACTGTGGTGGTTTAAGGCAGCAATGTGATTTGGTTCCTGGTATGATGGCAGGGCGCCTACTTTCAGAGGTAGGACTGTGCTCTGAGCCCCAAGGGAGAGAGCCTGATGCCTCGTGGGGCCGAGCCCAGTGTCCGCGAGAGGCTCAGACAGGCTGGGCAGATCCTCCTGCGCAGGGCAGGAGGAAGGCACGGGAAGCGCAGCCATCGCCCAGGGCAAGAGGGATGTGGGGAGGCAGGGACATGGCCAACAGCGGATGGGGGGAGGCTCAGGAAAAGCCGAAGTGCTGCAAGCTGGGCACGCAGAGCCAGATCCTGCCTCTCCGGGGGAAGGAGGCAGCAGAGACGGTGCTGGGCTGGGGCGCAGATCCGGCTGGACCGTACCTCTGAGCCCTGCTCAGGGGACGCGGGGTTGGTAGTGGCAGGGGGCCGGAGGGGTGCGATGGATCCCGAGGTAGTCTCCGTTCACAGTCCCTTGTTAAAATAGACGTATGGCACTTTGTCCCCATGCTTGGCCACGATGCTGTCACGCAGCTCCGGCTCGAGGTCAGCCAGCGCAAGGGAGCTGTGGGGAGAGGGGATAGACACTGAGACCCACGATCCTCCTCCCTGACCACCGGTAAGGCCACCCTCCCTCCCCATTGCCATTCGAGGTCCCCTGCAGTCCCTGGGACCTTGCAGGCTCACGTCAAGACCCACCACCCATCCCTGGCATCCACCACTCCCAGTGCTGGGGGACAGAGAGCTGCCCACGGGGCTGGGGGTCCCATTGCTCCCAGCACAGAGCAGGGGAGGCACACGCTCTCCTGCTGCCCGGGGCACCAGCGTGCACAGGCAGGCGCTGCCTCGGGTTGAAGGGTGGGTGCCCATCATGCTTCTCCTGGGATGGGCAGAGAAGATCTAGAGGAGGAGGAAGGCTCCCAAGGTCCCGCACAGGAGGGGGAAATAGCAGGACAGGTACCATCTCTGTGGGAATAGGGCGCAGGCTGCTGGCACCATGAACAGGAGGCTGCGGGACAGAGAAGAGCCGAGTGTTAGTGTTGTGGATTGCAGCCCATTTGCCCCCCACCCGCAGGGATCTCAGCCCAAGAGGTGCCGCTCACGCCCCACAACTCCCAATAACTGGGGAAAGCCTAGGCTGAAAGGCAAACAGCTTTGCAATCCCCTGCTGGGAAAGAGGTCTTTTTTTTCTGGGCTGATTTCAAGCACCCCTCAGAGCCACGCTCTGGACACCCACGGGCTTTCGAACAGCGAGATACTTACAAGCCCCCACACAGCAGCACCTGCAGAGGCCCGTGGAGAACCCGGATCCGCTGCAAGGGAAGAGCCAGGAGTGAGTCCCCAGCCTCACCACAAGCCCCGCTCACAGGGTGGGGAGACTTCTCTCCTCAACAGGGCTGAAAGCCCAACACCTCCGGGGTGCCACTGACCCCATCACCCTCCTGCAGCCTCTCCATATCACCCGAGAGACCTTTGGTGTTACCAGTAACTCAAATAGGGGGCAAAGCAAGCCGGGCTCTGCAACCCCCCCATTTCATCCCCAGCATCTTGGCGGCTGGGGAGCAGGGCTGGGGCACCACCGGACCCACTAGAAAACTGTGGCAGGAGAAACATGGGCTCACCTGCATGAATGGGAATTTCTCCAGCCGCTCCATGATGATGGGCAAAATAACTAGGTGCAGAAAGAAGAGGTCAGAGCCCCCCCACAAGCCAGCCCACAGGGCTGCCCCAGCAGGCCTCCCTCCTGGAGGCCATGGCAGCAGCTGGTTGTGCTGGGGGCTGCTGAGCGTTTGCTCATGGCAGGGATCTGGCACGGGCCCCCCATCCATCCATCGTTCGGGCAGCATGCTCTGTACTCCTCGTGCTCCCGTCCCTCCTGCTGGGCTTGTGGCACGGCAAGGGTCTCATGAGGGCAAGGGGACGTGGGGCTGTGGGGTGAGAGTCAGGGCCAGAGAGTGCGAGAGGTGTTGCTGTGGGGCCTGACCACCCTGGGAGCACCCCACATCCCCCACGGGCTGTGGATCGGGATGGGGAGGGCTGGGAGCTCGGGGGGCTCTGATGGGAATGGCAGGATGGGAGGACCAGCTCCATCAGTGAGATGAGACCAAACGCCACCTGAGATGCAAGGCCACCCTCCCTCTTCTTCCCGGGGGGAAACTGAGGCAGGGGAGGGTGAGATGGCAGGTTCTGGGGGAGCCCCTGGTCTGGCCCCCCACCCTCCCACCCCACACTCACTCATGCCCGGTGCCGCCATGGTGATCCTGGAGACCACAACCTGCGCGATGCCCTTCGCCGCCGCCCTCTGCAAGCAAGAGCAGTGGGTGAGCCCCCACCGCACCGTGCCCCGACCCGGACACCCATCCCGTGACTCACCCTGGAGCAGCCGAGCTCGTTGTTGTCCCCGTCTGTCACTGTCACCCCATTGATGATCTCCCTGGAGGGGACAGGCAGCAGTGAGTGGTGGCTGGGATGGCCGGGGAGTCATGAGGAGGACACAGCAATGGGGTGAGGTGGTGCCAAGGGGTCCCCCAATGCTGTGCTGGCACAGCAGCCCCGGCAGCCCCCAGCCCTGGCCCCAGGGCACAAAGCTCCACCGCCCCGGGGTGCCGCGGTCCCCAGCCCAGCCGATGCTGCCATCTTCAGGGCATGGCTGCGAACAGGGTCCGGCCGTCTGGGGGACAGACACCCGCCTGGGACCTGCAGCCAAGCCAGGGGACAGTCCCTGGCACAGCACCCCACCTCCCCATGCCATGACCTGCGGGGGACCCCAAGCAGCAGACACAGGTCTCCACGTGGGCCCCATCTAGGGGGTCCCAGCACCAGGACATCGAGGACTGGGGCTCTCCCATGACCACAGGCAGAAGACCTTTGGGTCTGCAGGATCTTCCAGCCCAGACCCCAGAACAGCTATCCTCAGCCCAAAATCCCCCTCCTGCTCCGGGCAGAGGCTGAGCCACCCACCCAGCACCCTCCATCAGAGACCTGGCACGGCAAATGCGCAGATCCCACATCACCTCCCTCCCGTCCTCCCACCCACTGCAGCCCCTGGGATGGGAAACCACGGCAGGGCGACCAGGCTCCCCTGGGTGCCACCGGCTCGCCTTCGGAGGGAGCCGGGTCCCTCAAGCGCCCCGGCCGTGCATGGCACTTACTGTTGCCGCATCATGGGGATATTGACACAGTTGGCAGCAGCCACGGCCGCAAAGGGGACCCAGCGGGCCAGCAAGGGGGGGGCTCGCTGCGGGAGACAGGCTGGTGTCAGTGCGGGAGGGCAGGATGCGGCCAGCTGCCCCACCCGGCCCCGGCCCGGCGTACCTTGGTGTAGAGGTTGAGTCCCACTGCGGTGGCCAGGGCTGTACCAGTGGCCGTGACGTAAGCCACCCCGATTTGCCTGCATAGTGATTTGCAAAGAAGGGAGAGCAAAGAAACACCAACTCATCGATCCTGGTCCTTCGGTGCCCAAGACAGGGCATGGGGGTCTTTACGGAGCATCGGGGGGGGTCCCGACACAGACGGTCCCCGTCCCACGCAGGGGCACACTCACCTCAGTGAGATGGGGGAGGCGGCATTTCGGTTGGTGTAGTTAACAATGGCATTGAAGGACTGGTTCACCCACTGCCAGAAAACCACAGCGGGCACCGTCCTGCGGAGAGAAGGGACCAGAAGAGCGCCCAAGGGCTGTCAGGGACACCTGGCCTGTACCTGTGGCCAGGCTTGGCGGTGGGACAGTCAAGATGCCCTCAATACCCTTGTCCTGGTGTCTCCCAAGGGAAACTGAGGCACTGTGGCAAAGCTGCAAGCCAGCGACAGAGCTGGGAAATGGCCCCACGAGTCCTGGCTGTCACGGGGCTTTGGGGAGCACAGGAGGGGGCCCAGCCCTGTGGGGTGCTTGGCCAGGGTTGGGAGACCCAGCTCTCAGCAGGGCGGCAGCCATCCTGCTGGGCTGAGATAAGCCTGTCAATGGGAGCAGCACGGAGGGGGCACATGGGGACAGAGGCAGCTCTGAGGGTGACCAGCATGCCTGGGCTCCTACCGGTGTCTCAGGGACACTGAGGTGGGGCAGGAGGGGACACGGGGAGATGTGGGTCTGAGCAAGCTTTGGGATGCAGGACAGTGGAGATGGGCTGGGAAGAGCGTGACCCATCAGCACTAGGAGATCCCTCACCCAGGCTGGACCTCGCCAGCAACTGGAAAACCAGTCCAGCAAACAGGGATGTGATGGCACGGGGATCCACTGGGAAAGGCAGTGTCCGTCCCACACGTCCTCTGTGCCAGGGACAGGATTGCTCACCCCCCCCCAGCAGCCATTTCAGAAGGGAAGTGTAGGGAGCTACCAGCATGGGCTGGGGATGCTGGAGCAGCCTGGCCTGGGGGCACGTTTAACCCTCAGTTTTGGGGGCCGTTATGGTCCATGGAGCAAGAGCAGCGGCCATGCAGGACTTGGCTGCATTAATCATTACAGGGGCTCCAGGAAGAGGTGAGCTGAGCTGAGCTCGGGGCGAAATGAGACCGTCCCCAGCCATGCCTGGGGCCGGGAGTATCCATGATGTTTCCACCACAGGCTGGGCACAGAGGACAGGGTATGGGGACACCAGGCTTGGCCGTGGGACAGAGGCAGGCGCAGCAGCCATGGGCATGCCTCGGGCAGCAGCCAGCCCGGGAGGAGGCAGACCGGCTGTGCCCTGGCCGTCGAGGATCCCTTGAGGGGCTGGGGGCTGCGAGGGCTGCGTCCCCAGCCCAGCGTCCCCAGGGGCTCACCGGTAGAACTGGAGCATGCAGCCGGTGAGGGCCATGCCCCCCGGCACCTGGAAGGACATCCTCCCAATGAGGTTCATCTTCTCGCCGCTGTCCGGGTGGAAGGCCGAGTCATACAGCTTCTTGGCGTAGAGCAGCTGCTCCTGGCTGCTTCCCGGCGGCACCAGCCCAGCCCTGCAAGCCCAGAGCCCATCAGGGGGTGCCCCGCAGCCCCGCCGGCACCTGGCACCACCGGGGCGCAGAGCCCCGGGCGCCAAACATGAAAGGCAGAGGAAACACCTCCCGCGAGGGAAACTTGTTCCAGCTTGAGGCTCCCGGGAGAAGCCTGGGAAACTCCCCCAAAACCACCTCCGACAGATGTTACGTCCCAGCGCGCCCACTGGGGAACGACTGCCTCCATCCCCCCCGGCCCCACAGGGTGGTCGGGTACGGCCGTGGGTATGGGGATGGCGCCCACCCCGGCTGCATCCCAGCCCCTCACCTGCAGCCTTCCACCAGGGCCTTGGCCCGGTCCAGCTCCTCCTCTGGCACCAGCACCGTCCGCGGGTCGGTGATGTTGAGGAAATGCTTCAGGCGCCCCAGGAAGGTGCTCTGGTCCCAGCGCGGGGCGTCAATGTTGAAGCCAAGGGGGACGGTGGCCATTTCAGTGCGGGTCTGGGCAGGGGGAGAAGGTGGCTCGGGAGGATCCTGCCTCACTTGCCCGTCGAGTGCAGGCCTGCCACGGCCACAGGAGCGGTTAACTGGGTGAGAGCCGTGGCAGGTTTATATTTAACGGCAAAGTTGGACTTTCAGCAGCCCTGAGCCCCAGAGCCTCCTGCACCCCTGCTGCCAGCCAAACGCTGCAGCAAGGCCGCTCCTTCACATGCCACCGTGCCTGCATGGGGTCCCCCTACTTGCACTGTCCCCCCCCAGCACGTGGCACCCTCTCCTTGGGGTGGGCCCGTGCTTCACAGCACTGTGCGGCCCAGCTCGCCCCCTCCACAGGGCTGCACGGGGGCGAGTGCTCCCCGCTGGGGCATTACGCTGCACCCCCCACTTGTATGCACACGGCATGGCACTGCATCCCCGGCACTGTGCTGTATGTCCCCCAATGGCACTGCATGCCCCCATGGCAGTACACTGCACCCTCCCAGGCCTGCGCTGCATGCCCCCCAGAACATTGCCTGCACCCACTGCGGCACTGCACCCTCCTGTGACTGCACTGCACAGCCCCACTGATAACCGCATCCCTTGTGGCACAACACTGCACTATCCCACGGCACTGCACCGCACTACACTGCACCCTCCCATGGCACTGGCGCTGCACTGCAACGCATGTCCCCCGTAACACCGACAACACGCCTCTGCAACACTGTTATGCTCTCCCCCATACCACTACACTGCATCCTCTGTGGCACCGCACTGCACATCCCCCATAGCACTACATGGCCCTGCACCCCTGCAGCACTGCACTCCCCATAGCAGTGCACTGCATGCTCCCCACAGCACTGCACTGCATGCTCCCCATGTAGCACTGCACTGCATGCTCCCCATAGCACTGCACTGCACACTCCCCACGGCCCTGCACTGCACACTCCCCACATAGCACTGCACTGCACACTCCTCACATGGCACTGCACTGCACACTCCTCACATGGCACTGCACTGCACGGTCCCCATATAGCACTGCACTGCACGCTCCCCACATGGCACTGCACTGCACGCTCCCCATATAGCACTGCACTGCACGCTCCCCACATAGCACTGCACTGCACGCTCCCCACGGCCCTGCACTGCACGGTCCCCACATAGCACTGCACTGCACACTCCTCACATGGCACTGCACTGCACGGTCCCCATATAGCACCGCACTGCACGCTCCTCACATGGCACTGCACTGCACGCGCCCCTCGGCACCGCCCTGCCCTGCCCTGCCCTGCACACTGCCCGTAGCGCTGCACACCGCCCTCACCGCACTACAACGCCCGACCCGCCCCCCGGCACGGCACGGCACGGCACTGCACTGCACTGCACGGCACTGCACTGCACGGCACTGCACGGCACGGCACGGCACGGCACTGCACGGCACGGCACGGCACACCCCCGCCCCGCCCCGCGCGCCGTGGCGCGGCCCCACGTGGCCCTACCTGGAGTCCCCAGTCCCCTCGCGCGCCGTCTCCCGCCCACGTGGCCCCCACCTGCCCTCGGGCTCTGACGCGTGGCCGCCCTCAGCCAATCACAGAAGCCCGAGCGGCCGCGCCCATCTCCCCCCCCCCACCCCGGCAGGGTGGCGCCTTGTGCGCGTGCGCTGATTGAGGGGCGGGGCTAGCCGCTGGCTGTGGCGTCGGGCTCCGCCCCTCCCGCCTGCCGTCGGCACGTTCCGTACGTACGGCGGGAAGCGCTGACGCTGTACGTAGCGGCGGCGTGTGTGTGACGCAGTTGCCCATGGTAACCCCGGAGCCGCGCAGAGGATGGTGAGTGCGGCGGGGGGTGCCGGGCCCGCGGCGGGCGGCGAGGGGAGGGCGGCTGGGACGGGGGGCCCGCCGGGACGGGGGCGGGGCCCGGGGGGTCTGGGCCCGGCGGGCAGCGGAGGGCTGGCGGTGCCCATCTGAGGGATCTGGTAGGCCTGAGGCCGGGGGCGCCCACCACGGGGGAGCGTGGGGTAAGGGGGGCCGGAGACACCCACCCGGGGCTCTGGCGGGCCTCGGACCGCGGGGCCGGCGTGCCCGGCCGGGGTTCACGGCGGGTGCTCTGGCAGGCCTGGGACCACGAGGGCTGGCGACGCCCACCCGGGGGGTCTGGTAGGCCTGGGATCACTGGGACCGTGGGTGCCCACCCGGGGGGAGCGTGGCGGCCTGGGGCACCGGGGATCTGGTAGGGCAGGGGCATCCAGTCAGGCGTGGGGGCCTGGGTCTATGCGGGTTGGGGCACACAGGCAAAGGGATGCCGCTAGGGCTGCGGACAGTGTAAACTTGGGGTCTCCAGCCACGGGAGACCCTGGCTGAGGCTGGGGTTCCTCGGGAGCTGGAGGCTATGGGGGACCTGGGGAAGGGGGTTGAGTCGCATCCTGGCAGGGGCTGGGAAGCTTGAGGGTGCTATGGGGGGCCTTTGTTGGGATGGGATCAGCCTGCCTGGAGTTGATTCAGTCAAGGTGTGGCAGGCATGATGGAGGGTTGTGTGCTTGGGAGGGCTGGGGAGCAGGATGGCAGTGGCTCACTTGGCCTGAGGAGGAGGGAAGGAGCAATGGAGGAGCCTGGTGAGGATGGAGGACAGTGTTCAGGGATTGTCTGTGGAGAACCTGGGAGCGTCTGTGATGGTGAAGGGACACTGGACAATCCAGCCAAGGTGGGAGGGAGCCACCTTGGGGCTTGGATCCTGGCTACAGGAGTTGAGGGAGCTATAAGAGAGCTTGCTGAGGTGGAAGGGCCAGTTGTTGATAAACAGCCTTAGAAGGGGAGTTCAGTCGTGGCAGAGAAAGTCTGGATGAAGGGGTTGCGTGTTCAGGGATGGACAGGACTGAGGCACAGTGCTCAGGCTGAAAGAAACCTGCCAGCTGGGTGGGATGAACAGTCTGGTGAGTCACTGGGAAAACCCAGTCAACGCTGGCTGGCTCGGATAGTTTGCTGGGATGTTGCGTGTTCTGGGGGTTTCTGCCAGGGGCTGGGGAGATGAGGGACAGTCTGGGCTGAAAAGAAGAGATAAGAATACACTGTGGGAAGGGCCGGAAGTGGAGTTTTGATGCTGATGAGAGAAAGAGAGGTCCCAGGGAGGAAAGAAGTGTTCAAGGGAAGAAATGAATTGTTTGAGAGGGAGCAATGTGGACTGAAGGGAGGAATTAGGGTCCTGGGTGTAGCGAAGGATCTGGTTAGGGTGGAGGGCAATGCTGGGAGATGGGCGGGGTGGTGAGGGTGTAGTGCAGTCTGAATTGAGCTTGGCGTAAGGTTGGATGATGAACTGGGGTGTTGGAAACCGCTTGGGTTTAGATGCCGGAGTAGCTGGGGTGGGACAAGTGGGCTGCTGGCAGAGTCCAGCAAGGACTGGAAGGAAGGGTTGGGGCTGCCGGGTGAGGGGTGGTAAGAGAGATCTGCGGTAGGTGTGGGAGCTGCTACTGAGGATGCAGTGTGTGCAGAGAGCACAGGCAGAAGGAAATAGCAATGGGAAGGAGCTTTCCCAAGGGCAAAGCTGTGTTTTGTCCAGGAGCCCTCTGGACGCAAGATGGATTCATGCAAGTGGACAGCACAAGAGGAGGCGTAAGCAAGAGCAGCAAAGGCAGCTCCTCATCTTCACTGGGTTAATTCTGGCTGCATCCCCACCTGCTGGGCCATGGAGAAAGAGATTGAGATAAGGTCTGTGGGATCTGCTCTATTTTAGATCAGTTGATGATGGAGCATGTCACACCAGACACCGAAGCCATCACAGGATGGACATCTGCTGTAAAGATGAGGGCAGCTGCCTCCAGCAGTGCAGTACTTTGTGGGACACATTTGGCCTGCAGCTGCTGCTAGCCAAATCTGCTCTTCTGCCTTGTGATGTCCAGATAAGCTGGTGTAGTCTGGGATCTGGCTGCCGTTACCCGAGCGCTTTGTGTGTGGAGAGGGTGGACTGGGTGTTTTCCAATGTTCATGTTATTTGATACAACATTTTACTGCCTCTTTGTCTATTTTCCATTTCTGGGAGTTGTTTTGTGATGCAGCCTCTCAGGCAGGGTGGGTGGCGCTTCAGGGTGCCTGGTGGACTGGCTGGGCTGGGTAGAGGACTGCAGAGCTCTGTACTGTCTCTCTGGATTCTCAACTTTCACTAAAACAGAATAATCCTTAGTGGTAGAAACTCTCTGAAACACCAGCAAATATATTCAAAGCAGCTACAGC
This sequence comes from Mycteria americana, assembly GCF_035582795.1. Taxonomy (NCBI): domain Eukaryota; kingdom Metazoa; phylum Chordata; class Aves; order Ciconiiformes; family Ciconiidae; genus Mycteria; species Mycteria americana. Next base: position 15,518,554 of record NC_134370.1, read on the forward strand.
AGCCTCGGGGTGTGGGTCAGCAGTCAGAAATGATCCAGACAGCTTGATTTAACAATTTACTGCTTGTCATCTGAGCCGTGGTAGCTGCCTGTGAGCATGTTTCTGGCATGTCATGATTGCATTGGGAAGTGCTTAAACCCCCTTCAATGACTGCTTGCTCCAACTCCAGTGATAAGAGGGTTAATGCTGAGGTTTAAATTATTTCAGTGTTCATCCAAGTGAGTAAGTACAGAGGGGAAGTGTCTCCTTCTGCAGAGCATACCAGCATTTCTCACAGCTGTGGGGCAGGGGTGGTGGAAGGTCATAGGTGGAGCACGGAGGGAAAGATGAGCCATAAAGCTGTATAACATGAGGGATGTGTAGCGCTGAAGTCTTTGGCGCCGTTAAGCAGCATCTGTGGTGGGCGTACAGCAAGGGCAAAGCGAGGCTGCTACATGAAAGGATACGCAGCTTTCCAAAGTTTAGGAAATGCTGTGTGAAGCAGAGCTTGTGGCTTCCTCGTCACTGCAATAACAATCTTTACCAAGTGTGATGGTATGTTATTGATAGATGGTGGGGCCAGAGGATGGCCGATGTTTTTCTAAAACTGTTGATTGAAGATGGCATCATTGTGTCAAAACCAGGGTTGTCAAAGTGTGGCCCCATTTTACAGTTAAGGAAACTGAGTCACCGAGTGTCTAGCTGACACTAGGCAGATCTGGTGGAGAGGATGAGATACCAGCATAGCTAAATGCGTAGTCAGGCATCTTTCTCCTGGTCTTGAGCTCATGTTTCTAGCAAAAGCAGCATCTATCTGTTGCCTGCTGTAGGTGTACCTAGTACCCAGAACTTATTTCTTTTATCCCTTGTTGCTTGGCAGTAAGGCTCTATGTAAAATGACCCCATTAAAAAAAAAATGCTTTCGAGAGCTTTAATAGTGCCTCGTTGCTTTAGTTTCCCAGTACAGTTCCATGCCATGTTTTTGGTTTATATTACTGATTGCTGAGATGTTGATATGAGAAACTACCTGCAGGTAGGACAGTATACCAGCAACTGGCCAAGACTTTCAAGTTCTGAAACCAGACAAAGACCGCTGACATTGTCCGGTGCTGGGCATCACCTCTTCTCTGCGCAGGGCATAACACTTCCTTCAAACTTGCTAAATCCAGAGGAGTTTGATTTTAATTACGAAAGGAGGATTCATGCTGGTATTGGTTAATATACCAAACCAGAAAGTACTGTGTGACCTCTTTGACAGAAAACTGTTAGCAGGTTTGAGCTGGAAAAACTCTGTAGGTGACTCGACTCCATTAAATTTTGGATTTCAATGCAGGAAAGAAAGTCTGCATTGAATGACACCATATGGTGGAGACATGCAGCAAGCAAATGATTTTTTGGGAGTTTTGCCAGAGTAAGAAGTATTGAATAAACTGTGCTCAATAGATTAATTTACTTTGGTTGTATTTTGAAAAAGACTGGGTGATTTTATGACCATTAGTGACACTTGCAGTTCTGCAGCGGAAGATAAAGGTAATCAAACGTCATTCTTCAGGGCACCAGCTAATCAGTGCAGTTGTCAGGAAGGACTCCCCTCCTCCAGCTCTGTGTGTGCAGGGTTGCACCCTGGACAGCAAATGTAGCCTCAAATATCCACTGCTGAAGGCAGGATATTTGGCTCAGCTAAGCCTCTCGTCCTCCCCCATGTCAGCTTCTCCTGCGTGACTTTCTGAAACCATCATGTGCACCCTCTATCTTTAACTTACTCTTTAAAAACAGTGAACTGCTACCATATTGCTTAATTAAAAGTAAATTGTGGGCCAGAGCTGCGCTAGGTGCTGTGCAGGCAGAACACGGAGATGTTCCCCATGCCGTGGAAATATGGTCTGTCTGAGGTGAGAGAACCCGAGCGATACGAGTGAGGAGAGCCCAAGGCAGGTTTGAACTTGGCATGTTGGACGCCTGAACCTCATCAAGGATTGTAGGTGTGGCAGAGAAGGAATTAGGAGAATCACAGGATGGTTTTATGGATATTTGTGAAGTTTCTCCCACGGTTGTAGGAAAGGCATAACGGTTTGAGAATAGAGCTCGGCGGTGCTGGGGCTGGCATTACAAGCCGCGGGGAGACAGGAGCCGTCACCTCCATGGCAAATGTGGTTGGCTGGGAAGGGCCTTGAGGGTGAAGACAAGCGACTTGTAGTTGCAGCAGCGGAGAAGAGGGCATCTGTGCAGGGGTGTAGAGATGGGGGAGATGTGGTCGCAGCAGCAGGCTGAGGTGCTGAGCTTTGTGGCTGGATTGCATCTCGGTGAATTGATTTGATTCTAGCTAAATATCCACATCTAGTAGATATGCAATTGCTGGTGACTGAGGGTGGTTTTATTTTAAATTCATTATCTGAGCTTTGTGGCTAATAAAGTTAAACAGAATACATTTACTTCTCTTTCCTAATAGGAATCAACTATGTTCTGCAGCAGCTTGTGGGCCATGCTTTACCCATGCCCTGTGTATCCAGCCCTCAGTACAAGGGGAAATTGTTCTTTCCATTATGGCTTTATATTGCCAATCTGATACAATATTTAAACAGATTATCTCAATGCTCTGTTTGTCCCAAACCAATTTTTGCTTTGGCCTATAAAGTGAATCTTCCTTTCAGTGGCTTCTGTGGTACAGGATGTAGTTACATGCATCAACTAGTTCAAAAGACCCATATACAGCATGGATTTAAAGCTGAATAAACCCACAAAACCCTTAGCTAGGACTATAAATGTCACTGTATTTTTATATATGTCTGGTTTTTTTATTTTTAAGAGAATAGGATTACTGCATGCAGCTATAACTGAAAGTCCTTTGATAATTCAGTGGGTATTTTAAACCTAGCAATGATATACTTCCATAAAACCACACATCCCTGTTTTCTGAAGGATGCTAATAAGATGGTTAGCTTTGCTTTCATGCTCGATGTGTTTATGAGTGCTCTTGCCCATTTAGTTGCATCTCTGAATTTAATGCCCCACTCTGATTTCATAGTAATTGTCAGGAGTCTTTTTTTCTTTTTGTATGTCCCCACTCACTGTCTGGAAAATGCAGTCTCCTCATTGCTGACCCCATCAGTCTGTCTCCTCATCGTGCTTGTAAAGAAAACCCTCTCCACCAAGGACAAAGATGTTTTTAAACAAGCCAATCTGATAGAAAACAGTTTGCTTAACCCAGAGGTGACCAAGAAGTGGTTGCTGGCTGACTGTGCCCAGCCTTGAGTTGCTGTGTATGGCTGCCCTTCTCCAAAGGCTGCACGCGCTGCCACGCTGTGCTGTTCATTATCTGAACAGCATCTGCAGTTCCCTTCTCTGTTACAGATGCCGCAGTCTGCTTAGTTTTGTGCAAGTGACACCCTGCCCTTATACTCCTGTGAGTCGTCTCTGCAGCTCCTCAGCCAGCTAATGTCTCTGCTGTCCTGCTCGAGACTTGTCCTGCTCCTCACCCTGGATCCCCCAGTGAGCGAGTACCACTGGCCTGGCTGCCACGCAGGCATCCTGGGTATCCTCCCTCCTCACTGCAGGTTAAGGCCCAGCATCGAGGCATTTGTTTGCTGCCCCATTTCAAAGGCCTGTTTCTCTCCTGTTGCTTCTGAGCATCCTCTTTGCACCAAATTTTCCCATTTCATGGCTTTCTACCTGACATCTCCCATCAATAACAAGGGGTTGCTTTCTGACTCTCATCAGCCCAAGTTAGTTTCAGCATTGTGTTGGCGAGCGGAGAAGTGCTTGTCCATCAGTGTGTGTGCGGTAAGGGTTGCTTGTCCCACATAATGGTGGCATGCAGCAGGGAACTCGGCTGAGTTATTTTTTGCAGTCTACTAAGCTGTCAGGAAATGCTTTCTGTCTTCCTAGCCAGTGTGCTCGTAAGACCAATTAAAAAAAAATTAAAAAATGATACAAGCCCATCTGTGCATGGTTTTCCTTAATCTTAAATCTTCACTAACTAGAGGGAGAATGCTGGGTGCAAGTTTTAAATAATATTTACAAAATAGCAACACTTGTAGTAACCAATACTATTATTTGGCTCTTGATTTGTGTATACAGACCATGTAACCTATGCCGGCAGCTACTGAAATGAAGTCCACTTCTCTATGTTGGCTTGCTTGTCTTGCAGCCTTTTAAATCAGCTTACTTTATACCTTAGAGAATACTTTTATTTCTATATATATCCTCTCTTCTATTGGCTACCCCAGATAATCCTGTGATCAGCCATGCAGCAGTGTCACTCGAGTAGAATATGGAACGATGCTGATCGTTTTCTCGTAGGCTGTCATACTAGCCCAGAAATAGCATCCGTCTACAATGGGAGAAGCTCTATTAACATTTACAACTGTTCCTCTTCCTGACCCCTGAGAATTGCTCCGTGGTAGATAAGCAATACTTTGTAATACGTTTCTTTGCACTCAGTATTTTGGAGTTGAATTCTGAAATATAAAGGCTTCTAATCCTGATCTGCTCTGGGATACACTGCTCTGCTCTTAGCAAGTGGTGCTGTGAATAGGATTAGCATTTCAACAGCTTCTTTTTTTAACTGTGAGCAATAAACTAAAATAATAGGGCCTGATTCAGAGCTCTCTGAAGTCGGCAGTAGTACTTTGGCTGATGTGGGTTGGCTTTGGGTCAGGCCCATAAGAATTGGAAATTCAGTGTTTCCCTGGTGAATGTGTGAATTTTAGAGTTCCTGCTCCTGTGGGGTCTGTCCACACTGAGCTGAAATCCATGGATTTACAAGCCAACAAACACAACTGTAAATTTGACTGCAGGTGAAAAGAAAATGTGTGTTGCTAGTCATGCAGTTAAAACTTGTGTTTTTTAATGATGTCAAGGGCACTTAGGTCATGCATGTAAACAAGTAAGCATTAGAGGTATTTCTGTCGCTGTTCCTTTTTAATTCCCTCAGATGTGTGGAAGTACAGACCGTCACCGGGGTAGAATGTGGGCCAGGCACTGCGGCCGGGGAGATGAGCTGTTGGGTTGGGAGGACTTGCAGCGACTGGCTGCACTGAACGCAGCCCTTCAAATTCATTAGCTACTGGCCGGTGGGTGAGAGCCAGCTGTGAGCATCTGGCCCTCAGGGCTCAGCACGTGATGTTACAGGCCTGTACGCTTCAACTAAAAGCAGTTTGGGGATTTACTGTGCCTGCACCGTGCAGGCATGGCACCCTCTACCAAGCAGAGCCTGTTCCTTATTAACAGCTCTTGAGCGGGTCCTGTGTTCCCAGTTTTTTACCAGCCTGTTTATGAAATAGGTGATACCCTGAGCCTGCTTATTGGGCTGCAAGACTGCAGTTTTGCTGTTCCTTGCACGAGCTCTGAATTTCTGAACATCACCTTTCCACAGTGCTTTTTAAAAGCACAGCAACAGTGGCAACCCTGCAACTTTCTACAGATACCCTTCAAACCCAATTTTACTAAGTTCCTTCTCTTCTCCCTGTTTCTTACACATCGTGCATGTATTTTGAGCTGTGTCTGGTAATTAAATGGAGAACCAGTAAATTACCTGCAAATCGAAAATGCTTAGAGGCGTGGATCGAATCTCACGTGCGTTTGAATATCAGTGTGTTTTCATCCTGCATTATTGAAACCTTCGGCATTGCGACCTGTAGTACCGCGTCCTTTGCAAAACGCTCCACGCCTCGGAGCGGTGTGATGAGCAGTTGGAAGCGGGGGTTTCCAAATGGCTGAGGTGGGGCTCTCCAGGAGTCGGCAGAAGGGCACTGCTACAGACAGGGGACACGTTGCAGCGGTGACAGTTGTACCGCGTCCTGCAGCTCTTTATCCTGAGGACAGGTTTCTGATTGCCATGATCTGGAGGGGATCGGGAGCAACCTTCACGGCTCAAATAGTCCTTGGCTCCCAGCAGGAATATTGAGAGGGTGTAGTTCCTCATAGCAACAAAGCACTTCATGACATTTAACTGATTCACCCTTGCAGGTCGACAAGAAGCATTGTCTCCATTTTGCAAATGGGAGAATAAAAACACTTGAGATGGGCCCGGGTTTGTGCTGATATCTGAACTTTGTTCTCAGCTCTGGATCTTAGTGGGCTGAAGAGGAACACCTCACCATTGCCCTTCAGGACATGGGAATTGTCTGGGAGAGAGTCCTGAGGGCTCCAGAAAGGGCTCTAGGTGTATTCCTCTCCTGGATTTGTTCAAGCAAATTAGTTGCAAGAGCATCTGTGTCCCCAGGCTGGGTCTCAGTGTGGTGTGCGCTGCTCGGGCTCCGAGGAGCCATCCCTGCCAAGCAGGGGGGTATGGAGCAGCATGGCAGTGTGTCCAAGGACACTGAGGCAGTCGTGGACTTGCAGCCTGCTCCTGTGCCCTTGGCTGCAACTGCCCCTCTCCTGTGGGGCCGGGCCGGGCAGCGAGAGGCAGGTGGAAGTGGGGTGATTTGCATCTCTTGGTTACGTGCCAGGTTCCAGAATATTTTTCCAGCCATTTTAGAGAAGTGCAGGTCTTTGAGCAGTGGCACTGACAAAAGCTTGGGTGTGCTGCTGTACTGTGCGCGGTTGTAAATGAGCTGACCTGCATATTCTGTTTCCTAATCCTGAGTGATACTGTCAGCTCGGAGAGCTGAGCCTGGCTAATGACTGAAATCCACTGTGCTTTTCTTAGCGAGGAAGTGTGGTGATCTGAGATAGTTGTTAAGTGCTACATCCTGAGAATCAGAACTGCGCGTGCCCCATGGGTCCGGCGTATTTTAGACAGATAAACGGGGTTTGAGATGATCAGGGAGTTACTATGAAAAGAACTGATGTCAGGTACACAGTAACCTGCAGTTAACTAGGAGGGAGATTAAATTAATGGGGTTTTCCTTCTGATGAAGATAATGAAGAGCTCGCAAGGACTTGATTTGCAGCTCCTACACGTGATATCCATAGGCACTGTCTTCCTGGCATAGGGAATGCCAAACAGCTGTGTGACAAGAGCAATGCAGCCAGTGGTGCACCCCACTGAGTGATGTTTGTACTGTCTGAGACCTCGTTGATACTCTCTGAGATGAAGGAAAATTGGGGCGAGGGGGAGGAGTTATAGGGGGCGCAGGAAGGGGTTCAAGGTGTCCTGGGATTCACTGCCATACAGAACCCATTTCAAGGGAGGAGGGCATGGCATGGTGGGGAGAGAGAGTTAGAGGGGGAAATAACAGCTATGATCTCTCTTGCGGATTTAGGGTTTACTGTCAATCCTGCGTAAACTGAAAAGCGCCCCAGACCAGGAGGTGAGAATTCTCCTCTTGGGGCTGGATAATGCAGGCAAGACCACACTCCTGAAACAGCTGGCATCTGAGGACATCAGCCACATCACGCCAACACAGGTGAGGAAGGCCTTTCCCTGCCCAAGGCAGGTCTTGTGGTCCCACCTGCCTTATTATACAAAGCACTAAGGATTCAGCAGAGTATTTCAGTAAAAGGGGGAGCAACTGCAGCATGGTGCACCATTAAGTTTGTGTGTTATCTGCATAAGAGGAGGCTCCCTGAAGGAGCCAGAAAGCATCAGGCCAGACCTGTCAGGTAGTGCAAAAGTGGATGAGTACCATGGAGTTCTGCAGAATGCTTTTGGGTCATGCTAGGGTTGCATGGATGAGACTTTGTTCCTGTTGTCCTTGCCAAACAGGGGACATGTACAGGGGATGCTGCAGCATTGGGCAAGCCCCTGCCTCCTTTCATCTTTCACTCAGGCAGCTCCAAGGGTCTTGCATATTCCAGCACTCCCTCTCTGATGTCTCTAGTCGCCTTTCTTTGAGCCTCAGGCTTGGGGCGAGGGAAGTCTCCCATCAGAAGCACTGCAGCATCGCTCCTGTGTTGACCAGAGGAGGTTGCTAGAGAGCTATGGGAGATGCTTCCCCCCACCCCGTAGTTGCCTCCCAAAGTTCCCAGCTTCGACACCCTGATTCCAAGCCCCAGTCCCCTGGGTGGTGTGGCAGCATGTTGCCAGCCCACACCACATCCTGTTTTTCTACTTGAATGCCCTTTCAATTGGTGCTCTAATTGATGAAATGGACCCTTCAGACGTGCAGCTGTTGCTCTTTTAAGCCCGGCATTAGCTGTGTCGTGTCGAATTGAGCTGAGACCTCTGACTTTGTGTTAGCTGGGACTCTCTACTCAGCTTTCACAAGCTCAGTCCTGCTTCTCATAGCGCCCTTGTTTTCTCCTTATCTGCAGCTCTCCCACCTCTTCCTGCACCCACCCTGCTGAGCCCTCCCAGGGCACTAACTGCATCATATGTCTCCATAGCCATGACAGCATCAACCCTTGACCCAAGAACACTGGCAAACTGATGGGTTGGCAGCTGTGTTCACTTTCACCAGCGCCTCTCCCACAGCCAATCCATCTTTGTGGCTGCCCAGGCCACCTCGCTGCGTGTTGCAGGCATGGGATATATAAGGTGTTAATGTCTGCTTATGTACGTGATCCAGCCATTCAGGTTTATGTTCTATGTGGCTTTGTTTCTGCTCTTTCCAGGGCTTTAACATCAAAAGCGTACAGTCTCAAGGCTTCAAGCTGAATGTATGGGACATAGGTGGACAGAGGAAGATCAGGCCGTACTGGAGGAACTATTTTGAAAACACTGATATCCTTGTGAGTATTGGCTGCAGTTGAATGCTGTGTTCATGCAATGGCTTTCCAAGGTCTCAGCCAGAAATTCAGGAACAAGTAATGTAATGTCCCAGTCCTCAGCAACACCATTGCCATTGTAACAGGAGTTACTCTGAGTGAAATAGCAAGATTGGTTGGGTGCAGTAAGAAAAATACAGTGATGTTTGGAGAAATCATTCAGTTGTATGTTTTTACTTTCACAGGATGGTGCTGGTTATAGCCAGTTCCTTTCCTGTCATCTCAGTCTCCTTCAGATGAAAGAACATGAGTAATGTGTAGTTTATCCATCTATAGCTCCTTTCACTGGAGACTCTGAAGGCCTGTCATGGGCATTAGTGACTTAAGCCTCGTGTGTAGAGGTAGGTCAGTATGGTGCCTTTTTTTTTCTAGTTGGGGAAACTGAGGCACAGCAGAATTAAATGCTATGTCTGGCATCAGATAGGAAAGCTTCTGGCTGAGGGACACAGAGAGACCCCTTGTCTTTTCTTTTGCTCCTTTAATCGTAAGACTGTCCTTTAATGTTTTTGACAACTTAGCTGTAATTACCTTACAATTAGCTACAGATGACTACAATTATATTTACAGTGCAGGACCTTTGTGTTTCCATGCCAGAGCACGTTATCCTGGGACCCTCCAAGTGCTGTCCTGACTAGTTTCAAAGATCACCTCTAACATGCAGCCACGTGTGCCAGGATGAAGGCAGGCTGGGGGCTCCAGGCCTCTCCCCACCCCAAGCAATGTTGCCTGTGGGAACAGAGAAAAGGCTATTCTAAGCAAGGTCTGCAGGGCTCCCCTGGGAAAGCGGGAAGCTTTCTCGGAAAGACGCCCATCCTCTCTCCTATCACACACACATACTCACTAATGTGTCAGGAGCTTCAGTGCGCTTCCATAGAAGGATCAGTGCAAGTAGGAATAGGACTCTCTATTCCAAGGCTCATGTCACGGTCCTGAAGGGCCTGGCTGTGCCTGCAGGTTTAGAAAATATTGTCCAAATGAAGCTGTTATTTAAATGGGACTAATAAACCCTCAGTAATCTCTTTTGCAGATCCCCCTTTTTCAGCCTTAATTTGGAATCTGATGTTTGAGGGCAGCCACCACAGCATAAACCCAGTTGGTTGCTTTTGCAAAAAGTAATGGTGAGATCTTCCTAGGGGAAAGATCTGGGTTTGAGAAACTAGCAGGACACACTTCACGTGCTCCTCTGTGGCCGTCAAGAAGGGGGACATTGCATGTCTGTGAGGTGATTGTGCCCATTGAGTCCAAGCTCTGCAGCTGTGTGTAGTGGGGAGGCAGTAGGTGTGCAGATCAAAGTCAACACTGCAAAGCAGCAGCTAGGGGATCTTTGCCTGCTATGGCAGGTGCTCAAGCTGCAGAGACTGTGCAACCGCAAAACAGTATCTGGAAGACTCTGCTGGCAAAGGCAATGAGCTACACTGGCCTGTGGGCTTCCCCCCTTCCCAGTGTGTGCTACATGGGAGGTGCAGAAATAAAGGTGAATTTAAAGACTGAAGGAGATGAAAGCAGTTGTTTTTCCTGCCCTCCTCCCACCCCAGTTAAAGCAATGTACAGAGAAAACCTTTCTTTTCATACAAGTAAGAAAATGGGTAGATAGAAGCAGAATGAGTTTGGGGGTAGCGGCAGTGTGAATTCAGAGGGAATGGTGCGCACATGGACCTGAGCTCCCCTGCCTGCACTCCGTGCTGACACCCAGTCCCAGACTGGGAACTGTTGGCATGTTAGTGCAGCACTTTGCTATGTCCATACACACAAAAACTGGAATCAAGTATATGCTGATGACTCTCTCTCTTCTGCCAGCCCTCACCCCCATTTTAGCCAGTAATTTTACCCTCTGACTAATCTGGTGCAGGTTGTGCCACTGTAAATTGTAAAACTTACCCCTCATGTTATTTCTTCACCCAGTCCTACCACTTGCAATTTCTGCCCAACCCACTTACTCCAGGTTTTGTTTTGGCCTGTTGCTCAAAGAAGGCACCCAGCTTTACGGGAATTTCTTTCTCAAGCTCCATTTCTCCAAAACAGTGTTCTCGATGGCTGTTCAAACTGGCAAACTGTGCTACCGAGCACCACAGCCAGAAAGAGGCTCTTGTGTGGCCCTGGCCATAGAAGGAGGATGGCGATGAGATATGCTACAGTTCCCAGGACCCCCTGCTTCTGTCTCCTCCTAAACTATATTGCACAAAGCAGAAAGGACCCTCTAAAGGGTATTAAAAAGCAGGAAGTGATTGCAAATTCAAATCCATGCAGGTGCCTTTGAATGAGAGCTTGGTCTTGCATCACACACCTGTGATATTTGGAAGCTTAACCCAGGCAAATAAGGTGTGGATATCTGGCTGATTGCATATTCAGACAGGCACCTGCAGCTATTTGGCACAGTGCTTTCTGGTTTGGAAGTAGGCACTCCGCACATACTTTACCTTCTCTGTGCTGTGCTTTTGTGGCTTTTGCCCCGAGCGCTGTTGTCTCCAATTCTCATCTTGCAAAATAGCTCCCTAGCAAGGAACAGAGTGGTGCAGGAGAAAGCCTGGCTGGTTGGGACTTAGAGATCTTCCTTGCCAGTTGGAGAAGCACCGTAATATGGGAGGGTCCGCCTTTCAGTTGAGAAGTAGCACTTGACTATTGCGGTCACGTGTTGCTAAGCTTCCCCTGAGATGTCCCGAAGGAGGACAGATGACAGTCCAGTTTCATCCCAGAGCACAACTGCCAGCCCTGCAGCTTCTTCCTTTCGTTTGGTCTGTGTTTCCTACCCCAAATGGGATGCACAGGGGTGGGTGGTTGGGAGGGGCAGAGAGGACAGGCGTAGCTGATACAGTATTGGTGCATGTGCTTGGGATCACATTGCGGGGAGAGGCTGTGTGTCACGCCGTGCCCATGGGCCTTTCCCTATCACGTGGCACCAAGTGCGTGCACTGCTGACGCATCCCCATGCAGCTGCGTCCAGCCCTGCGGTGTGTCCCCCAGCCTCTGTCAGTGTGCATCAGCCCGGCCCTGGGAGGACCGCAGACCCCAAGTGATCAGCAGAGAGGTCTGTGAGGTTGCTGGGTTACCTCCTCAGGCCTGGCATACAGATTTTCCTGCTGCATGTTTGGACCCATTTCAAACAACTCTAACACTGCTCATTAAGGGAGTGCCTAGAGTTTAATAGATATGGCTGCTAGAGATCTTCCCTCCCCCTACTATTTGGTCAAAATTATCCTGGAAGCGTGGAGTCTTATGCTGAGACTGCCTGCAAGGATGCCATTTATCTTGATGGCGGGGTGCTGTGCTCATCTATTCCCTGAAAACCAGGCTGACACTTGCTCCCTGTAAGCCACCAAAGAGCATGCAGATGACATGCTAGCAGCTTCAATCACTGCTGATGGGGAATGGCAGGGACTGGAAGCAAAATGCTTAGCGTTTGTCACCAGTCCTGTCCCTGTCTGCTGTCCTAGCACCCTTCTCCTTCAAAAACCTTCCTGTACCAAGTAATGAAAAAGGGATACCAGGCTATTCTTGCCTGAATGTTATACTGAGGTTCCCCGTTTCTTCGGATGTAGCTTGATACTTGTGTGCTCTGAACTGCAATAGCATTGCTAGGGGGAGGGAGGGTGGCTGGATTTACTAATTACATATTTAGAAGGACCTTTGAGGAGCCTTTTAGCCTGTGCAGACCTAGAGCTGCCTTCACTGAGAAGGCTCGTTTGCATTTACAGAAAGAAATCAGCATGTGCCATGCTGCTTGGAGAGGGTGGAGACCCCCTCCCAAGGCAGGGAGCCTGCGGGCCGGGGGATCCACCCTTCTCTGTACCAGGGGACAGGTGTCTGGTTGGGACCTCCTCGTGGACCATGAGATGTGGTGCCCAGCCCTGAGGGGGTGGCAGGACTCTGCTGTCAGTCTTTGTGAGCCAGCTGCTCCCTGTCTTCTCCATCATCCTGGCGGACAAGGTGGCAGCTGAAGATGGAGTCTCGCAGGCTGGATCCAGCCCTCCTCCCCAGCCACCTGCTCCAGGAGGTTGCAGTAGGATCGCCTGATGGAGAGAATTCAGTGTCCCCAATATATTAATCTGTCCCCTGAGTGCCATTGTGTGCCTTGGTGGCTTATTGAGGAGGTGATGCATCCTGCTAGAGGGCAGCATGGCATAGTCACACCAGTGCAGTGCTTGTATGCTGTTTGCTAGGGTGAAAGACCATGTCTGGCTCCTCAGGTTTTGCCCTCCTGTGCTCAGCTTCAGCTTGTAATCCGGTCATTTGAAAATATACCAGGCAGTCTCCTGTTGTCTTCAGATAATAGATGCTGTGAACATGGTGAGAGCATCCCCAGTACTGCCCCCAGCTCCTTTCTGATCCTACCCATGTGGCTGTCCACACCCCCAGCTTTAAAAGAGGTGGTTCCTCTCCTTTCAGAACGTCATGAAGTTTTGTCAACATTTGCTATAAATAATACCAGGGATCTTTGTGCCCAAAACCATAATTATTAGGCTCAGCTCACTTAAGCACGTGATACTGTGGAAGAGTGTCTTCTGGGAAGAGTAACTTTTCCTCTCATTTCTCTTTCAGATCTATGTCATTGACAGTGCAGATAGGAAGAGGTTTGAAGAAACGGGTCAGGTAAGTTACTTATGCCCAGCTTCCTTTGAAGTAACTCAGTGCTTCTGAGTGCCCCTTGCTCACAAAAGTTAGGAAGATGATTTTGTTGTTTATGAGGGAAATTTGCATTTCAAGAGACTTGCCTTTCAACATCAATGCAGATTATTTTGGTAGATGCGAAACAAGGAAAACAGGTAGCCTAATTCCGTTTAAATAGAACGGTTTTCATTAAAATTATACAGTAATAGCAAATGGAGCCCAATACTGAAAGCAAAAACTTCTCTAAGTCCTTTAAACCTTGCCAAACCAAGACCCTGAGGAATCCTATTTTCTTATTTACAAAGTTGAAATGGAAATCATATTGACTTGATTGTGTTTTGGATGTAATTGAAAAAAAAATAAGAACTTTGTAAATAGGACTGGCCAGAAAATAAGATTTCCGTTTTGCAAAGTTTTGATGTTTTGTAATATTTTGTGTTTTAGGATGGAACAAAAATAGGACTTTTGAACTTTCTTTTGTAAAATTCAGAAAGTGACAGTGTCCCAAAATAGCTAGCAACAGATTTACCCCCCAGAAATGGGAGATTTAAAGCCCTCTGTTGTGCCTGATTTGAAGGAGGCACTTGATCTTTCTCCTCTCAAGTATCATGGACACACCCTAACAACAGAACTGTTGGTTGTTCTAGGGGTGAGGGAATCTTTCCCCTGTTGGAGCTATTTCATTTTATATCAGTAATTAAATATTCATTGGGCAAAAGAGAGGGAGAGGGAGAGGAAGCAGAAGCTTAGAGCACTTGCCTGAGTCAGGCAGAGTCAGCCTGGACCCCTCATATTTCCGCAAACATTTTTGGTTTCAATAAATCAGCCATGTCAGATGAAAGACCTATTTTGTTGAAAAATTCCCAGCCAACTCTGTTTATAATTTCATTCTCTCATCCTGGTTTCCAAACCAAACATTGCTTTTGGGGGGATGGAGTCAGATTTCCACTGCAGTTTAGCATCTCCCCGACTGCACTCATTTAATCCAAAGGTTTCTAGCCAGTGTATGAAAGATGTTAGGACAGTATCTGAGAGCATGAGACCTTTTCAGCTAAATAAGGAGCCCACAAAAATCTCATGTACTCATCAATGACAGCAGTCCCTACAGGTTCAAGTTCTGCTGGGTTTGTCATATGTTCACATAGGGAAATAATTTGAGACTGTGTGCTTGTTTCACATGAAGCCATTGCACAACCCTAGACATGAAGTATTTCAGCCATCGTTGATCCACTGCAGATTCAGATTTGAGCTATTAAAAGACTCTCTTTGAGTCACCCAGTTTTGAATGAACAAACCCATTTCTCAAGATGCCACCCAATGTGTGCTGTGCATATGGAGCCAAAATCCAGCTAGTAAAGCTGATCTAGCTTGTCTTCAGCTAGCCAATGCCTTCAAAAGCATCGGTGCTTTCTTGTGGGAGGGATATTTCCATTTCTGGGGAAAAAAAAAGTCCTATCCCACTCAAATTGCAGTGTATAAAACTTGGAACAAACCCCTGAAACTCGTTATTAGCAAAGATATCAGGGCTGGTGTCAACGGCTACTCAGGTACAAATGCCAGTCATGCAATAACTTAAGACAGATTCCTCATACTGCCAATTTACATGGTTTTTGCTGTTTCATCAATTTTGGTCTCCTGGGAGCAGGGACTGGTAAAACACCAAAGTTGTAGCCTTTAAGGCAACTGCTAATTTCAGACTAAGATGAAGATTTTTGTAACCTGTAATTGGAAGAAACAGCTTTTGAACCTTGGGCAGAGATGATTGTATACATTTTTGCTCTCTTATAATAAGATCTAGGTTTCACTGGAACACACTCTTTTAGCATTTGCCCTAAATATATTTATAATTAGAGACAACCACTGGTGGTTGAAGGTTTTCTTCCCTTCCCTCTCTCCATCTTCCCCCCACCCCACTCCCTTGTAAATGATATAGGAGCTGGCTGAGCTTTTGGATGAAGAAAAGCTTAGTGGAGTCCCCGTGCTCATATTCGCTAACAAGCAGGATTTGCTGACGGCTGCCCCTGCTTCAGAGATTGCCGAGGGACTGAACCTACACACAATCCGGGACAGAGTCTGGCAGATCCAGTCTTGTTCAGCTCTTTCAGGAGAGGGAGTACAGGTGAGGCTCTGAAGAAGGCTTGCTGTGCCAGCAGGTCATCTGTAAGAGATTGTTGATCTGCAGGGTAGGGCTGGACTGGCTGCCTCACGAAGGAGGGTCAGCACAGCCAAACCCTTGCAGTGCAGAATGCGGGGGGTGCGTGTCTCATTGCCTGTGCAAAGGGAAGGGGGAGCTGTGGGCCCTTGGGATCTCTCCATCCCTGGGAAAGGGGAGAGCGATTGCCTCCCCACCCAGGACCCCTTGGCTGGGCCAAATGAAGACACTGATTTATTTTAAAGAGACTACTGTCAGGTTAATCATTTTCACAAAACAAATAATCTTTTACTATTAACCCCTTTGACTGTTACGAGCGTGCACTTTAGAAACCTGATTTACCTTCACTACTAATGTTGTTTGGCATTTTGCTCAACCCAGGAGCCAGAGAGAAACTGATCAATCTTTCTGATCCAGAGAAATGCAAGAATTGCACACGGGGCAAGGACCACTTCTAATGGCAGCATGGGGGACAGCAAAAACCCACCAAGGGGGCTGAGCTGTGTTCCTGTGCTGAACTGTAATAGCTGTGTTTTGGGCTCCTGTGCTGTAGCCAGTTCCTGCAGTAGAGTAGCTCTTTGTAATGTAAATGGGACCTAGGTTTGTTTATTTCAATCTTAGGCTTTCCTGAATTAATGAAATATTTGCAGTGCTCACAATCCGAGCAGTCAGGAGTACTCCCTTCACTGATATTTAAAGAAACAGAATGGTGAAGACATTTATCTTCATTGCAGTTTCAGTAAAACCTTATTTGCAGATGCTACAGAGCTGTTCAGGATAGTCAGATCTCAAGCTGAGTATGAAGAGTCGCAGAAGAAACCTGCAATACTGAGTGGGCAGTAAAATGGCATATGAAATTCAGTGTTGATGAGTGCAAAATAATGCACATGAGGAACAACAATCCTAACTATACACATACGGTGATGGACTCAAAATTAGCTGCCATTACTCAGAAGCAGATCATTGGGAACAGCAGCTTAGTGCTCATCAAAGGCCAGTGAGGAAAATCAAATGCTAGAGAATTATCAGAAAGCAAACAAGAAACATCCCAGAAAACATGTATTTTGTAGCAGGGTAAAGGTATGGTGGGCCCATACCTTGACATTCATTTCTGCCTCTGCCCCGTCTAAAAAGATTTTAGTAATAGTAGAATCAGAGAGTCCAACAAAAAATTAGGTTGAAGCATCTTCAGGAGATCTTTAGACCAACCTCATGTTTAAAGCAGGGATAACTGCGAGTCTAGAGGAAGTTGCTGAGGGTCTTGTCCAATCAAGTTATAAATATCTCCAGGCATGGACATTCCACAGCCTCTCTAGGTAGCCTCTTCTAGCACTTAACTACCCTCATCAGAAAAAATACTGTCTATATATTTGCTCAGAATTAAGAGAGATTTGAGAATCCTCTGTCGAGAATGATCAGAAGCACAGAGTGGCATCTGTACACAGGGATAATAAATGAATTAGGACTTGCAGCATGGAAGAGAGAGAACAGAGAGTGGGAACATCTTCAGGATTTAGAAAATAAAGTATAAGAATGTCAGATAGACTGTACGCTATTTTTCACATTGCTAGAGGAAGGGCATTCCTAATGAAATAATCAGACAACAGCTTAAAAGAAGTAAAAATAAGTGCTGCTTTGTGAGTTGCATAATTACATCATGGATCTCATTGGCATAGGATGTTGTGGAGACCAAAGGTATCAGTCGGTTCGGAAAAATACTAAGTGAATTTCTGAATAAGAGATCCGCAGACAATCAGTGACCACTAAGATCTGGAGGCAGCTTTTGAATGAGGAACAGCTTGGGCCATGGACTGGGAGGGAAGAACAGAGCAAGGGAGATCCTGTTCCTACATGTTCTTTCCCTTGGCATCCAGAAAGGGGATGCTGGCCTGGATGGACCATTGGTCTGACCCAGTACAGCAGTTCTTCTGATTTAAAATTCTTAACCTGATGTTTAGACCTAAATGTAGTAGATGGTGTCCTCCAAAGGGCCTTTATTTAGTTAGCGAAGATACAAATTCAGTTATGTTGTAGCCAATCTTGTGAAAGGCTTCAACTCTAATCTTTATTTTGAAGTGGTGGTGGCGGCAGAGGGAGATGCATTCCACAATGGCAGTGTATATTCAAGTCCAAAGAAATGTGATCAAGAAAGTGAGGCTGCAGTTCACAGGGTTGCAGGCAGGCATAGGTCACCTTCTTTCCTCCTCCATGCCCTCCTCTAGTTTATGGAAGTCCAAGTGAGCTCTCCAGCTGCAAAGGGGCAGTAAAGTGGCAGATGAAATTCAGGACTCGTGGTGGATGTGGAAGAACTGAATGACAGAAAGTGGCACTTTCTGTTTGTGAGCTTTGAAAAATGCCTCCTTCTCAAGCTGATCTGTGGGCTCTCTGGAGTGGGCTGCACACTTCTTCATTGATAGCGCCTTCTTACTGTGCCTTCTCCTGGAAGTACAGTGCATCCCTATACATTCAATTGAGTAAAATACGCAGCCCAATACCCTCTACCAGGGAAATGAAATCTGCTTCTGCATTCACTTCCAGAAGACAGGAGACAAGAGCTAAATAAAAGTATTGCAGGCCTATATTATTTTGTTCATCATGCTTATCTAGACAAACTAATTTAGATGCAGGCCAGATAATGTCCCGCTTTGTTGTCTGCAGTCTCATTGCCCTAAATACTGCAGCTTATTCCATAAATGATTATTGCAGAAAGGTCAGGGAAGTCGCAAACTCTCTACAGCTTATAGAAAAAGAGCCCCTACCTTTCTCTTCTGCCATAACTCCAGCCTGTCAAATCAGACAGCAAGAATGCCAAGGTCTCCCTTTCCTTGGAAATTAATTGAACAAAATGGTTTGGGAGGTGGCTTTTAATTCAGGACACCAGGATCACCAGGACAACCAGGTGATCAAGCCCAGTCAGCATGGGTTTATGAAAGGCAGGTCCTGCTTGACTAACCCAATCTTCTATGACGAGGTGAGCCACTTAGTGGATGAGGGAAAGGCTGTGGATGTTGTCTGCCTAGACTTTAGTAAAGTCTTTGACACCATTTCCCACAGCATTCTCCTGGAGAAACTGGCTGCTCATGCCTTGGACGGGTGTACTCTTTGCTGGGTAAAAAACTGGCTGGATGGGCGGGCCCAAAGAGTGGTGGTGAATGGAATTAAATGTAGTTGGTGGCCGGTCACAAGTGGTGTTCCCCAGGGCTCTGTATTGGGGCCAGTTCTGTTTAATATCTTTATCAATGATCTGGACGAGGAGTTCAAGTGCACCCTCAGTAAGTTTGCAGATGACACCAAGTTGGGCGGGAGTGTTGATCTGCTGGAGGGTAGGAAGGCTCTACAGAGGATCTGGACAGGCTGGATCGATGGGCCGAGATCAATTGTATGAGGTTTGACAAGGCTAAGTGCTGGGTCCTGCACTTGGGTCACAAGAACTCCATGCAACACTTGGGGATGAGTGGCTGGAAAGCTGCCTGGTGGAAAAGGACCTGGGAGTGTTGGTTGACAGCTGGCTGAATATGAGCCAGCAGTGTGCCCAGGTGGCCAAGAAGGCCAAAGCACCCCGGCTTGTATCAGAAATAGTGTGGCCGGCAGGACTAGGGATCATGCCCCTGTACTTGGCACTGGTGAGGCCTCACCTCAAATACGGTGTTCAGTTTTGGGCCCGTCACTACAAGAGAGACATTGAGGTGCTGGAGCGTGTCCAGAGAAGGGCAACGAAGCTGGTGGAGGGTCTAGAGCACAAGTCTGATGAGGAGCGGCTGAGGGAACTGGGGTTGTTTAGCCTGGAGAAGTGGAGGCTCAGGGGAGACCTTATCGCTCTCCTACAACTACCTGAAAGGAGGTTGTAGAGAGGTGGGTGTTGGTCTCTTCTCCCAAGTAACAAGCCATAGGACAAGAGGAAATGGCCTCAAGTTGCACCAGGGGAGGTTTAGATTGGATATTAGGAAAAATTTTTTCGCCGAAAGGGTTGTCAAGCATTGGAACAGGATGCCCAGGGAAGTGGTTGAGTCACCATCCCTGAAGGTATTTAAAAGACGTGTAGATGTGGTGCTTAGGCACATGGTTTAGTGGTGGACTTGGCAGTGCTAGGTTAACGGATCTTAAAGGTCTTTTCCAGCCTAAACAATTCTATGATTCTAAAGTAAACCTGGATCAGCCCAGGAAGAATCAGCATCTTCAGTCCTGGTACTCTAAGGAGAAGTCAACGTGCTCCAAATTTAGGGGAATCAAAGAAGAACTTGTTTAAAGAGTGAGATTAAGAAAGATGTTTTTGAGGATTGTGGTACACAATATCTCTACCAGTCGCTCAGAACAGGAGCTCTCTATGTGTAGTTAAATCTCAGGTCACTGCTTTAAGGACTTCTTCAAGAAATGACAACGAGTGACAGCAAAATAAATGAAGGCATGGAAGCATCAGGTATTCAGAATGAAAGCCAAGGAGCGAGCACGCTAACCGTCGCTGCTGATGGAATATATTAGCTAGAGTAAAATTGGAGACATCGCTGACGGATTTTGCAAGGAAGAGTGGTGGCATATCTAGTACTGAGTACGTGCAGGAACAGAGTTCATAGGGGAAGATTTTTGTGATAGCTTGAAGGAAGAGCAATGAGCAAAGATAAATAATGCCAATACATGAAGGAGAAATAGTTTGAAGGTCATTTAATTAGTTTAGCTGCTAGCACCATGGTGTATAGAATTGGGTAGTTAAGACTGGGGATTTCAAGGTTAATGAGATTAGATTATGGTTAATAGAATGATATAAATTTAGAGAATTTAACTATTATTTGAAATGGGTTATTTAA
Organism: Mycteria americana; assembly: GCF_035582795.1. NCBI lineage: Eukaryota > Metazoa > Chordata > Aves > Ciconiiformes > Ciconiidae > Mycteria > Mycteria americana. The sequence goes on from NC_134370.1 coordinate 15,538,741, forward strand.
TAAAACTGTTAATTAAGAAGGGAATCCATATTGTCATCTTCTCTTTTAAAATTAACCATTGGGGACTCTGGAGAAGGGGCCCAGCAATGTCCCGTGCAGGCTCAGAAGAGAGGTGACTAGGTTAACTGGAAACCCCGCGTAGTGTCCTCTGGATGCCAGCTGGTAGCCCCAGTTATGCCAGCTGAAGACTTCATTACCTCCTGACTGTAACCATGGGCAGCACTTGTCTTGTTAGTCAGACTTCACGGTGCCATTGAGGGAGGAGTGGCATCCCTCGTGCTTAGAGGCTTTTTCAAGCAAAGTGTCTGCTCGGGTCTGATTTTATCCTTCAGCCCTGGTTAAGAAAGCAGGAAAGCCTTTTCTCCCTGCCACAGCCATTTGGGCTCTGCCTCTGGAGCAGAGTCCTGCACGAGCTTACACCAAGACCCTTGCACAGGGTACAGCAAGCGAGGGAGGTAATCGCCAATGTCAGCAGAGAAACACAAGGGAACTGTTGCCTCACAACGGCTCTCTGGTGCCACATAGGCTCTCTTGGGGTTGTGTTTTGTGACCAGATCTCCAATTGTAGTCCTTGGCATGCAAAAGCTATGTACGTTTCACCCTGGCCAGCTGGGGTGGGGTGAAAGCAGGCAGGACTCCTCTGCTTTGCAGCCTGCCCTCTTGCTGGAGGTGTTATTTAGGGGCCAGGGTGCATATTAAACGTGACTCAAGGCTTTGGACCGGTCCGTGCTCTGCAGCTTGTTTCTTGTCTGAAGCAAGAGTCTCCGATCAAGACAGCAGGAGCTCAGCCTGCCCTGAGGAATCATCCTCCCGAACGATGCTGCAGCGTATTGTGTCCGGAGTCTCCCAAGCATAATGGCCCTCTGGAGACCATTAAAAGCCAGTGGAACTGAGAGTAGCCACTAAACTTCTCTAATTTATGCCAGAGCTGGTCTGGCCCAAAGGACTGTGGGAAGGGCTGAGCCGCCTTCTCCTCTCTGGCTGTTTCAACCCAGTTGAGAATGAAGCCCAAGACCTAAGTTACGCCGATACTGCGATTCAGCACTTATGAAAGGGCAAGATTCAGAACAGGACCCCCCGGCAATGTTGTATCCTCAGAGCTAGGTTTTGTCTTAAAGATGTCTTAGCCAGGGCAGGCTAGATGGGGATCTTCCACATCTTAACAAGGTTCTGGGGCTACTTGTAAATGAGATTTAAAACCAATTTTGATGACTGCCGCTCTCCTGGGGCAGGCAGAGCCGGTGCTTGTTGAGGCAAAGCAGCCATGTTTCCAGATTACAGGGCAAAGTCTTGTGATTTTTAAGCAGGGTAAGGAGGGAGTCTGCAGCGCTGCATCAGGGGTACAAGGTCTCAGAGGACGAAAGAAAAGCTTGCACCCAGGCAAAAAACAATGGATAATGTACTTGTGGGAGCCTGTAAAAGCCAGTCTGTATGATGACTGGAGGTGCAAAGAAATGACAGATAATGAAGGCACAGTCCTAGCTTTGCAGAGGGAGAAGAAAGTGACAGTTAAAATAACGCATACCAAAAATGCTAGAGATGGAGAATTTTGTACTTGCGTGACCCAATTTGTTATGGCAGACAGAGGATTACATGAAAGGATTAAGCTTTGCTGTCCTTAAGGTCACATTAGGGGTCACAAGTTTGTGGCCTTGCCTGATCCCTGGCTTGCAGGGGAGCAGAAATCAGGAGACTTTTTATGGGGTGGAAGGGACTTGTTTGCTGTGTTTGAAGTCAGATTACTTCACTCCCATAGCCACAAAGCTGATAATGCAGAGAATAAGCAAGCAGTGGGCTAATCTCAAGCAGGACTTTTTATTTCTCCCGGGGAAGGCTCTACCAGTCCTTTCCCAAAGGGTGTTAGAATACGACTCCCTTGGCACAATAGCAGATGTGACTGCAGCAAGGCGGGGTTGTGCTGAGCAGCATTTCTCTGCAAGGAGCATTATCCTCGTCCCTGGAGTTCTCTCTCTTTGCTTTGGTAAAGTTTACTAGCTGCTTGTTAAGGAGCTAAGAGAGGCAAACCTGAAAGATCTGAAATCTTTCCCTGGCTAAGTTTTCCCAGGGTTGACTTGAGGCTGGAATACTAATATTGTATCCGTCTCCATCCTCAGAGTACCTGCCAATATCTCTGTGTCGCAACAAAGCAGCGCAAGGACATCTATCAAGATCTAAATGTTACTGTAGGGATTGTACTTTCTCACAGAGCCATCTTTTAAGCATGCAGATATAGGGACAGAGTGTGTAGGGACAAAGGATGACAACAGTTGACTCCTTATGGACTTGACTCTTCCAAGCACCGTTTCTTCCTTCCTGTGTGCCTTCCCCATAGGAGCTCTTTGTGTTTGTAGCAGCTTCCCTGGATTTCTCTATCTTACCAACCCTCCGTCCTGCTTCAATCCTTAGGTAGAAAAACTGCAAATGTACCTTTTAGTTTCTTTTGCTTTCCCTTGCATTTGCTATTCTCCTAAGCATTTGGGGACACTGCAGAACACACACCCCTCAACAAAGTTGCACCACAGGCTACGGATGTAGCTGCAGTGTGGCTGAAGATGAGAAAGGTGTCTCACACATACCTCTCTGATACAACACACGTAGAGCTGAGCATGTTCATTTTCCCTTTATCACTGTCAGGCAGGGAGATATTTACAATTAAATGTGATTTTTTTCTGTCAATTAACTCACGCCAGAAGAGACTCTTTAAAATCTATTCCTGCTTTAAAAGTTCGGTGACCTACTTACGTATTTCAAGCCTGTTTGGAGTTCACCTTTCCTCTTGCATTTTGCTATGTCATTCTTTTGCCCTCGTTATATGCTTGACGCAGCCAGGCTCCCAGCCATGGTAAATCCCATCATAAACTCTGCTTTATGACCCTCGCTGTGCTGGTGCTGAAACGGTCTGTCTTTCCCCTTCCTGAACTCCCGAATGGCAGCAGGCAGAGTTTTAATCACTGTGAATTCAGGTTGTGGTCAGATTAGGTAGAAGATAGGATGCGTGTTTGTTGTTTTGCAGTGATGTATTGTTTCTGGGATTACTGTGCTGAATAGCAGAGGGTGTCAGCTGATATTTATTACTTTAAGCTGTCTCAGCTGTTCTGGTTCAGCAAATAAACCTACATTCAAAATGAATGAGGAGCTCTGCTTGCCTTGTATGCCATGATGTGTGCAAATGTGATTATTGCTTCCGAGGCAGGGGAAGCTGAAATCATTGTGGGAGCATTTTTAGTTATTTATTTATTTTTACTCTTTGCAGGCAATCATGCAGATTTCTAAAGCACACAATCAAGCCAAAGGCTTGACACCTCTCCTCCTAGCCCCATTGTTAAGCCCTGGCATTCCTCATGCTAGGAATCACTCTCTCCCTCTCTCTCTAAAGTGATAAGCTTTAAACCATGCTATTGATTGCTTAAGGCATTACATGTTTTACACCTAGGTTATCAGTGTTATTGAAAGGGGAAGACACAAAGCTACTGGGCCTTAAAATGAATCTACCTCTCGTCTTTTCCCATTTGCTCTGAGGATTTCAGACAATTTGTTTTACACTGATTTCTGCTGTGGAGCTAAATAAATGAAACTGGAGACATCAACCCTCCCCAAGGTTAGAGTTAGAAGTGTTATTAGTGTAGGGCCTCATGTGCACCCCAGCACAAGCTGGGCTCGCTTATTCTTTATTTAACGCAGCAACAAGGGCTGATTTCAAAAGTTGCTGCTCCCCTTCAGATAAGAAGTGTCACATAGCGCAGCTATCAAGGTGAATTGGTATTTTCAAGTGAGAACCTCTCTGCTTCTGATTAAGCCCTGAGGACTCCCTCTCTTCTCTCTTAACTCTTTAGCTCCCCTCCGACATGGCCACCACCTTTGTGGCTGAGGGGCAACATGGAGGCACAGCAGTGGGTCTCGGCTCACCCGAAGGGCCTGCCATGCTGTGCCTTTGGCTGTCTGTCCTTGGGGCAGCTGAGGTCCTTGGCAGCCTTTTGGCAGTCTGGGGACAAGGGTGTAGGAAGCCAGCAACACTGCTACCACGGGGCTAGCAACGATGCTGGCTCAAAGGCTCTGGTCTTTCTTGGGGTCTAACTATGGTTTTAATGATCCAAAAATGACAGTTGAACATAATACAGTGAAATTCCCCCTCCAGAACTACAAGGTGATGTTTGCCCGATTTCCAAGCACAAAGATGTGCCACTCTCCTCTCATCCACAAAACCCTACCTGCCTTCTTTCTGCCCTGAGCCTCCCTGTCAGCAGAGATACCTTGTAGGCAGGGTAGAGGTAGTGGATTTGATGGGACACAAATATGAGGAGACTGTGCATCTTGCAACTCTGTTCTGCACATCTCACAACAGACAAGTGACAGGAGCAGATAAAATGTCGCTTTGCCCTTCCATAGTGTATCCCATTCTGGAATCTCAGCAATAAACTCACGACTCGGGTATTCATGGCAGAAGTGTTACCATCCTGCTTGCAGTGGTCAGAGATGTTGTGCACACGTTTTTATGGAAATACCCTAAAGAGTATATCGACCTCTTAAAACATGACCACATCTATTCTCACTGAACCCCTGTGGGACCGCTCAGGGCCCATTTTCTGTGGGGGCCCTGAGGCACAGGGAGCAGGGTCCAGATCCAGTTATTTCAGTGGCTTTCATGGATCTGGATTTCAAGGCTTGCAGCTAGGCAGAGAATTAGAGCTGTATTCTTAATAGGGAGCTGACTGTGTAACAAATGGCCCCCTAAAATCCACGGTCTCAAAGATAAGATGACTTGCCTAAGGTTACACAAATAATCTGTAGCTGAACCTGGAACTGAGCCTTCATCTGCCACTGACGTACCTTGACTGCAAAGTGATCCTTCCTCAAAGGACCCACACATAGCGACATGATGAGACGATGATACTTTTTATGGTCAGATGAAAGATTTAATAACCTCTGTGTGACAACATCTACTGAGCAATGAAGCACTTGTTTTTTTTTTACCCACGGCGGTTTTGGGCACAGAGGGCAGGCGGGGGTGTAGATGAGAAGGCAGAACACGGTGCTTGCAGAATGGTGGTCGGGTGGGATTGGGGATTCCTTTTCCCTTCGCTTGACTAACATTACATTTCTCTGTCTGAAGGATGGCATGAATTGGGTGTGCAAAAATGTCAATGCTAAGAAGAAATAAAGCGTTCTGAGCTGCATGGAAATGGAGGAGCGGTGGGAGCAGAATTCTAGCCTGAAAACACTAATTTGCTGCTTTCTGACCAAATGTTTTTCCATCTGTGCACAGCTACAGCTGTTAAAAGAAAAAAAAAAAGCGAGTAAAAAAAGGGAACAACATCGGTTAAAACCTACTGCTGGATTTGGAACTTAACCTGCTCTTTAGTATCGTTTTTTTATCCCAATAAAGGAATTATATATTTCCTCCCTATGCATAAATAGTATTAAATGTCTGATTAGCAAGCAAGTTGGTAAGCAGAAGCAAGACTGTGATTCAGTGTGGAGCAGAGGGAGAGGTGAGTTACTGTAGTTGCTTAGATGCATAGGACCTGCCCTATACGTGCGGGTTTGCGGTTGCTGAGGACACGCTCAGGTGTCAGTCACAGCATCCCCTCAGTGACAGATAAAATGCGGTTGTGTTACCAATTGTCGGTAGTTTCTTAAAATAAAGCTGCTAAGGAATCATTTGTGTAATGAGGGTAGAAGACTTCCACATATTCCTATAGCCATAAAAGAGGAGTTTGATCATAACAAGGCACTGTTGCATTGCGACACTGCTGTAGAAGGGAGAGAAGGGTTATATGTGTATAACTGAAGCTCTTTACAGTTGGAATAATGCAGGATGAGCATACCTAGGGCTTTTCTCGCAGCTGAAGGAGAATTTAGCCCAGCGTTTCACCTTGAGCCAGCAAAAACGTGGTTCCTACGTTCAGTAAGTTCCATATGTGAGATTAGTCTTGATGTTGAACAATCCCTGTTGATTTTCCCTTGATGTTAAGGCAACTCTGCAGCAAAATGCAATTAAGTCCATGATTACTTTCTAGAATGAGATACCAGGTCCCAGGTTTCCTTTTTGAAACGTGCAAAATATATTCTCCTGCCCCCCTTCCTCAGCAGGCCTTGCCTAGCCCTTCGGAGGACCCAGGGGACTGCCTCGCAGCGGGCTGGCTGCCCAGGGCCTGAGGTTCCCCAGCCCGGCGCCAGCTGCGGGTTGCCCTGGTGGAGGGTGAGGAGCCCGATGAACGGCAGATGGGAAGCACTCTTTAAAATGAGGATTCATTTGTCCCCGAACTGGCTTTCCTCTAAAAGGATGCAGTCGCTGAAATAGGAAAGAGAATGTGTTTTCCACCTCCTCGTCTCCGATTCAAATCTAGCCCCAGCTGACAGTGAGCAGGAGTCATTAGCACGCCAAAGCAGCCATGTCCTGCATGAAGCGAGCTTGGTGACTCCTGGGCCAGTTTCTAATGCACAGATGGTAAAATAATCCCACTGCCCTGCTTGCCAGCTTTGTTTGCTGCCTGCCTGCTAAAGGCCAGAGAATGACTAGGGACTGCATTACCCCTTCCACCTCTTGGAGATGGACCGGCGGGCAGTATGGGGAAAGCTGCGTGTCCTAAAGCATGTGGCTTTACCACGCGTCAGCGAGTTGCCTCATGGACCCAGGCAGACGGCTGACACCCCTGGAGCTCCCAGCTCTTCGCTCCTCCCTTCCCCTGGACGTCTCCACCTCACGGCAGAAACATCTGCACTGTACATGAAGCAGCCCCTGGCCGCCTACATGTTACAGCCCGGCAGATTAAAATCCTCTGGGGCTGATTCCGGGTCCCCCCATCCATCAGGATGTGCAGTAGCGGTTCAGGGGTTGATCTACGTGTAGTTCAGCTGTCTTTGCTGTGGCTGGGGGCAGAGGGACAGCTGGGACAGCAACTGCTTTAGCAATCCAACTTTAATCTGCCTGCGTCCGTGAGTCAGCACCCTCTGAGTGCATCTGTCTCCAGCACTGAGGCAGGACATGCATGCCGGAGTAGCACAGCCTTGCTTTAAAAACCGGACAACTGGGAGGGGGAAAAGAGCAGGCTCAAGCGAGCGGTTAAGCAATTGCTAATGACGCAAAGTGACACAGCTCCAGCTTTGCATGGGTTGAGTAAGGAGTCATAAGATGAGGAGAGATGTTCACTTAAACATAGCTCGTCCAGTGACTCCCCAGCTGCATTGGCTTATCAGGAGCCCCAGGAATCTGAGCACCACGTGTTCCTGGGTCAGCCCAAAGAGGACGAATGCATCCCATCATTGCCTTTTTCTTGCAACTAATGCATTTGCCTGATGCAAGCACTGTAAAGAATTGCAGCCCTTTCTCGAAGGCATGCTTTGTGCTGGCGGAGCGGCAGAGCTTTGTGGCAGATACTCGCGAGGTTTGGATTTGCCCGCACTGCATGCCAGGTGCAGAGTGAAATGCTTGGGTCCCCCTCCTCTGGCCCAGGCAGGACAGAGCAAAGTCCCCTTGCGGGCTCGGGGTTGATCCTTCTCACTTGCAAGGGAGTTGAGTTGGTGCTTCCCAGCTCCCTACTTTTTTGCTAGTGGCAAACTTACCCTGTGACCCTCCACCTGTGCCACAGTTAGTTTTCTGGATCCAAAAAGCATCTGGGAGGGTAATTTGGGTTCTTTTTAGGCTCACATCAGTTAAACTTGGAAATGTGTGTAAAATAAATATACATAGTGATTTCCCTGTCGCTCCAGGTTGGAAGGAAAAATTGCCTTACTGAACTCAGGATCCAAACGTGTTTGCTGGCTCAGTCCTTATGTTTGCGTGTAGCTACACGTATTGGTTGCGTGCATCTGTACCAGCCACAGCTTCACCTGTGATCCAGTAGATTCATTTGCTTTACCTGCACGAGGTAGTAAGAAAGGAAGACCGTGCTAGAGTGAGCCATGCTGGGAGGATGAAGGTGGACAGTTAAAATGACCATGACTTAAGTAAATCATCCTGCAGTGATGGCTGTAAATGCTCCTTGTGTTGTGAACATCTCTCTGTGCATCGACCTGGTGAAAATGTAAAAGGATTTGAGGTTCTGTTCACTTGCTGCTCCTTATCTGAATGCATTTACATCCGCTATATCCTCCGCAGGGCTCTTGTCCCTCAGCAGCACCTGGCTAAATACCACCTGTAAAACTGGCTGGGGCCAGCCAAAATGCCGTTCAGTGAAACCCCTACCTTTCTCCCGGCCCTCAGCTCCTGTTTGGTTTATGGTAATTGCATACATGAGGCTTTGTCCTTCCAACTCTGTCTGCTTTGCCCTCCTTTAAGTGAGATTCGGCAGACGCAAACCATCTCATTGGTATGGGTGGAGCTCTGCCACACGTCGCATCGATTCATAGATTTTTTTTTAAAGCCAGAAGGGACCGTTACGTTCCTCTCTCCTGACCTCCTGCATAACACAGCCCATTAAACGCCACCCCGCTGGCATGGTGACTTGCAGTTGCATTAGAGCACCTCTGGTAGGAAGACACCCAGCCTTGATTTAAAGGCTTGGAGTGACAGACAGATCCACCCCAGGCCTCGAGAAGTTTGTCGCAGGGGTTAATTCCCCTCCCGTGGGGAGTTTGTCTTGCTTCACTTTCACATCATTAAATCTGGTTTTACCTTTGTGATAGATGAAAGATGCCTCTCCTGCCCCTTTGTGTTCTCTGGAGGGGAGAGATGATGGAGAAGTGAAATTCTCCAAGGGCACATCAGGAAACGTTGGGTCCGAGCCCCTGCTCTGACCACGAGTGCTGAACGTGGGGACTTGTGTCCTCCTCCGGCTGTGGCCGTGTCCCCACTGCAGCTCTGATGGAGAGTGTCTTTCCTTGCCCTCGGAGAATGCTTGCCAAAGCCTCATGCAACCTTCTCCCCTTTTTCCCCCTACCAGTACTGCTGCTTGCACATTAATGACTTTTTTCTCTGTCAAAAACATAACTGATCACCACTCTTTTTTTAATTAAGTGTACTGGGCTGAGACCAGCCCACTCAAACTCACCCCCTGCCCCACAGGGCTCTTTCTTCTGCAAAAGCAAAAAGTGGCGGCTGTTGCATTCCCTGGGCTGGCCGGGTCCACACAAGCTCTTTCTTTTATGTTCCCTTTTTGAATTTCACCAAAAAGGGGTATTTGCAATACCTGGTCATGTTGTTACTCAGTGTATAATTTAGATGTCTTTCTTTGTCAAAAAAAAAGAAATAAATTAAAATTTAGTAGAAAGACAACTCGTGTTTGGGCGTGATCCTTTTTCTTCGACAGGCTCATTTTTCCAGCGGTCAGTCGAGGACTGCCTGTTCCCAAGGAGCCGCCAGTCAGTCTGCGAAGCTGCTCTTCCACCGCTCCCCTCTGTCTCCCCATCGGAGACGGTCACCGGTACTAGAAGCAGTCGAAACTGTTGGAAGAAGCCTTTTCCCTCTGGATTTTCACTTGTCCAAAACTATCAGAAAAGCCAGCCAGCGAGAAAGGCAAACTTTGGGAGGATCTTCTTGTTTCAAAAATCATTTTGTAGGTTAAAAAAAAAGTGTCATGAAACACATTCCCCACCGACCTGGCAGGAAAAGGGAAGGGAAAAAAGAAAAGCAGCGAACGCTTTGGGTTTGGTTCAGTGAAGTGGGATTTGGAGGGGTTTCAAGGGAGGGAAGCGAATTCTGGGGTTGTTTCTTTCCAACTAATTTGACTCATTACTGTTCCTGCAACACCAGGATGGGCCAAAAAGCGAGAAACTGTTAGAGCTCTTTAAAGCATCAGCTCCCTCCCTGCACGGCCAGGATGCCTGGAAGGTTGTCAGAGCCGCTGGAAAAAAACATTATAGATGGTCACACTTAATTTCTTTTCTCTTTTTTTTTAAGGCACGCTTTATACTGAGTCCTGGTATTTTTTCAGCAAAGTAGGAAATACTTTTTCATCTTGTTTGCCTAATGGATTGGATGTGAAAAATATTTCTCTGGCAAGTGAACACCCTGAGAGTTGTTTGACTTGTCACGACGTTATGTATCGGCCCCTGCGGCCCCCTGCCCCTGAAGCCGCCGCGCTTCCCCTCTCCTGTTGCTGTTTACGGTGGGACACGCCGTAATTTATGGAGAGGCTGCGTGTGACCTTGCATGCGTCTGCTTGAGCGAACCGCAGCTCCCTTCCCCGCACAAGCCCCTCTTTACATTCACATGATGAATTTAGTGCTCCCGAAAGGACAAGGAACTGAGTCGATTGGATGTGGGGAGGGGAAAAAAAGAAAATAATCCACAGCCTGAAGGAGAAATAAACATTGAGATTTTTGTTCCTCTTTGACCAGTATTGCCCTGTTGTTTATGGCCTCGCACCCCCCCCCCCGACGACTGCCTTTATCAGAGCAGAGAAATCGTCTGCAGCCGCAGAGCCCGAGATTTCAGCCTTCGCGTTCTCGCCGCCCGGGCATCCCCCAGCCCTGCCGTGCTCTGCTGGGGCACGTGTTGGCAAGGGGCGGCCGGACCGATGGCCACGGCGGTGCTCCAGCCCTGTTGCCCACCCACCCGGGCACCCACCCAGGCGCTGCACTGAAGCTTTTTAAATTTTCTTTTATTTTGTTTTGTTTAAGTGGAAACAAGCTCGCACCGCGGCCTTGTGATTGGCTCCTGGCTAAATTGCAGCTTTGGGCTCAGTTGGCTGAATTTGGGCTTGCTGGATTTTTTTATTGCAATCTGTTCACTTATTTCCCTTCCCAGCGCCGACTGGAAGCAAAACTCCTGTAAAGCTGCAGTCGGGCTGTGCCCGTGCTGGGGGACGCCGTCAAAGTCTTGCTGGGAACAGCATGGGGTGTGTGGGAGGGTGCCCCCTCCACATTTCCTATTTAGCTGGCTGACCGAGATGAATATCTGTATCCTTTTTAATGGGAAAAGGAAAAAAAAAGTAAAAATCCCAGTCGGAAGAGGAAGGGTTGGAAGGAGCCCCTCTGCTCGCAACGTGCCATGACCGTGCGGCTCCGAGCTGCAGCCCTACGGGCGGCACGGCTGGGCAGCCAAATGCAGCCCTGAATAAATAATCCTACAAGGAAGGGAAGCTGTCAGGTAGGTTAGGCCCGAAGTCTGAGCTGCATTAGGAGCTGGCAGGAACGCCCTGCAAATAAATCATCCGGATGAGAGGTATTTTTAAATAGAAGTTGTCCTTGCTGCTTGGCTTTGCAACCTTTATTTTGTGCTACCGACGGGAGCCGAAGCCTGCAAGCTTTAACGCTTTTCTGGCTGATGGAGGGACGCCAGCGGGGGCTCGGGGTGCCGAGGGGGACACTGCCAGGGAGAGCGGGTCCCCCCACACCGAGAGCATCGCCCGTGGGCTGGGGACGCCAGCGGTCCCCAGCCTGTGACAGCTGGGTCCCGACCAAGCAGGCAAAGCCCAGCGTCTTGGGGTGGCCGAGCCAGCTGTCCCGCCCCGGCTCCATCACCCTCCCTGATGTCAGGCAGGAGGATTTACATGTATTTTGAGTTCATTTTTATAGCCAGCACCTGTGAGGCCGGTGCCAGGCAGGGATAACGGAGGGGGCCACGCCACAGGGGGCCAGGACGGTGGTATGGGCATGGAGGGCTGGTCTGGGGGGATGGGGAAACTGAGGCACAGCAACCCCTCCGCACCCAGGGGCGGTGCTTGGGCCTGGGACCGGGCAGGGGGCCGGGGACGCGGCTTGCGGCCACTTTCAGAGCCGGGGCAGGAGCCGCAGCTCTCGCAGCCCCGTGGGGGCCGGGGGGGACACGCTGAATCGGGCAGATTCAGCGCAGCACAGCTGGTGCGGGCTGCAGGGCGGGGGGGCTGCAGTTGCTCCTGACACTTTTGCCTCTGAATGTGATGATAAACTCCCTTTCCCGATTAGCGCTGATCCCTCTGCCTCCAAAACAGTTGGCCCTAATGAACATACGGCCCAACAGCTGTAAGCGGTTATACATATGCATGGATATATATATTTATCCCCCCCCAGCCCATCCATATATACTGGAGATCACAGCTGTTGCTATTCTTCCTTGCAATGCAGATCAGACGCTCTCTCTCTTTGGAGTCTTACTTGACCTATTTTGCAGGCGCAAGATTTTTTGTGATGATGATTTCCCCAGTTGGTGCTTTTGATTCTGCCTGAAACATCTTGATTGAAGGCAAACAATGGCAGCTCCGGCAGCCGGCAGCGCCCCGCACCCACGCACCGCCCCGGCCCTGCCAGCCGCCACGCGCCGGGGGGGCCAAGGGACGGGGTCCGGCCGACGCTTCCCGGGGCGGCAGCGGCTGCTGGCTGGTCCAGCCCAACTGGTCTCCTCTGCCGCCCTTTCCCCGCGCCCGTGGCACAGGGCTCTGCTGCCTGGGCCATCCTGGGCCATCCAAGCTGGGCCTCGAGGCTTGTGCTGGTCTCCCATCCCCTGCCACCTCCAGCCGGGCTGTCCCCTGCTCAGCCCTGAGCCCCTTCCCACCAGCTGGAAACTGCTCCATCACTCCAAAACCTTGCAAACCAGGTGGTGATGCCCCTTGGGGTCCCAGGAGCGCCTCAGCTCTAAGGCCAGGCGGGGAGACGGTGCCCAGGGTGCCAGCGCTGGGGAGGCTGGCAAAACCCCAACGGCTGCTGCACCCCTGGGTGCCACGATGCTCTGAGCACCCCATGGCTGATGGAGACTTTCAAAGCCCCTTCCCTGGGAACCCTCAGCCTCTGCTTACTGCTCAAGGCAAGGTTTTGGGGCTGGCAGGGAGCCTCGGCGAGCCCCGCAGCACCCCTGGCTGCACAGGTGCCCCAAAAGAAGGCCCCCAAAGTCGCTGCATCCCAGTGCAGCAAAGCACTGTCCAGGCGCGCACAAAGCCATTTCTTGTTTAGCGTTTTCGTTTGAAGCATGTCCTTCATCTGGGTTTCTAGAGCAACCGGGAAGTTCCTGGCCTGGCCTGGCTGGAGGGAGCGAAGCAGCCGGGAGAGCTGAGCAGGAGGGTGGGAGGGGAGGATGTGGGGCGGGAGTGAAAGAAGTCAAAAACAAGTTTTTAAGAACCAAGGCTGCACTTTCCGCCTCCATCCTGGGCCCGAGGCTGCTGCAGCCAGGGCAGGGCTCCAACCCTGTCCCCGTCCCTCTGTCCCCAGCGCAAGTGCAGCCAGCTGGGGATGAATCGGGGGGGTCTACACCACCAGCTGTCGGGGGGCCCTCTGTGTAAGAGGCACCCTGAAGTGTCCCACCCTGCTCGGCCCCGGCACGGCTGCATCCCCTGAGCCCCTCCACAGGCCTTGGATTAAATAGAGTGAATTACCTTAGAAACACACTTTTCTTAAAAAAAAAAAAAAAAAAAAAAAGGCAAGCCGCCAGTGATTCATCTTAGGCAGCGAGTCTCTTCATTTATTCATTATGAGATAATACCCAAATCTGGCTAATTAATATTCCTGCATATTTTCCAAGGGCTGATGAGGTATCTTAAACATCTTGCCGAGATGGGCTTTCATATTTATAAGGTTGATGTGCAAACTTAAGTTGACGCCGTCTAAATATACCCCTCATGTTTAAGCATGGGGCTTCACTCCCGGGGCACCGGGGAGGTTCCCCAGGCACGCACTCCAGCTTGAAGTGGGACCTGGGAGCTCGGTGGGTGGGAGAGCCGCCCGAAAAAGCTCCCACGAGCCGGGGCCATGACGTCCCTGTTTCTGTAAAGATGTGAGATTTCTGTTTCCTTAGGTAAGGGGAGAGGAGCACGGCGAGCACTGGCCCACTGGTGGCCGTGGGGTCAGCAGCGCTTCGGGGTAAGGGATCGGTGCGAGCACCCACGCAGCTGGACGTGGCGACAGGTACCGGAGCCGGGCCTGCAGCTTCCTGCCGAAACCCTTTTCCAAGGTTAAAAATAGGACTTGGTTGCAAACTGAAAGCCTGGTTTGCATTCACCCTCATTATGTTGATTGCTTATTTACATGTATGCAAATGAGGAAGAGGCAGTGGCTCCTCCACCTGGGGACCCCTCGGCACGGCAGAGCCTGAACCCCGCTGGGTAAATCCCTGCCAAGGGATGGGCCACGGTGCGGCCACTCCCTCCCCAGGATCAACCTGGAAAAGAAGCATCGGCCCCTCTCGAGGCGCCCATCCGGGGGACGAGCTGCGGCCCCGCGACCCAGGCATGGTGGCCGGAGGCGCGGTCGTTATCGGCGCCACCGCCTCTCCCCTCACCCTGCTCTGCCAGATGTGCGTGTCCGGCTCCAGCTGTTCCCCATCAGCCTCCCCCGAGCAGCACCGCCGGCCCCGGGATCCTTTTTCCACCAGGCCCCATGTCCTTCATCAGACACCAATTTGGTCTGGCCCAGCTGCTCATTTTTCTTTCCGCTGTGTGACATGTTTTCACCCAGCTCCTAATCCGTCTCTTTCCATTCACAACTCGAGCTGTTTATGGATGTGCCTCTGCTCCCCCCCCTTTTCCCACCCCCCGGACAGAGCCATCCATCAATAAAACCCCACCGAGCACCCGAGCATCGGCGCTTCCCCTCCCAGCAGCCCCGGACACCGTTAGCCCAAGCGGGCCAAGGGCATGCGTTCCTCCCGCTGCGTGGGGGTGGCCCCGGGGGGCCATCGCCTCCCTCCTGCCACCAGCAGCGCGCGGGGTTTGATGGCACGGTGCCGCAGGTAGCCGGGACGCCGGGGCTCTCCTCCCGGCTGCGGGGGTCAGGGGGCTGCAGCACCAGGGCTCTGCAAGGGGCACCGGCTGTTTTGGGGCTGCTCCCTCCGGCAAAGGCATGGGGTGAGGGTGGCCTGCAGTGGAGACATGTCCCAAGCCCTTGGGGGTCACCCTGCAGGGTAGGGGCTGGCCTGAGTCCCCCCGTCTATAGGCGACAGGTGCTTTAATGCCTGCCTGGGGCCGGCAGCTGCCCGCTCTCGCAGGAAGAGGCAGCTGTGCCGAGGAGGAAGAGGAGGATGATGATGAGGACAGCTGGGAAGGCAAATCTGGGGGCACCAAGCATAGGGGCCATGGCTGGGGAGCACCCTGGGGTGGGGGGTGGCCTGGGCTGTGCATCAGGGACCCCTCTCCATGGGGAGGGACATCACTCCTCTCACCCCAGCCTGTGTCCCCCTCACCACCGGGGCTCTCCCCCCCCGGGCAGCCGGCCACATGGACACGGGGGGACATCGCAGGGTCCCCGTGGCGGAGGCTGGGAGCACCCCGCCCCCTCCTGCCGCCCGGGGACACTTTGCTTGTGACAGAGAAGCCAACCCCCAAATACCCCAATGGACTGGGTGTTACCTGCAGCGTCTGAGCAGGACGGGGCTGGGAAGAGCCCGGCGTGGCAGTGGGGCCGAGCCGCTGCCCTCTGCACCCCAGGCACGGGGCGGCACTGACCCGGGGGCGGCCGGGCGCACAGGGGGTGCTGGCCTCCCCCCAGCATGGCCTGGAAAGGGGGTCCCGTTTGCAAGGGCTCCGCTGCCGCCTCCCTCGGGGTGGAACGGAGGGAGCTGGGTGCGAGGGTCCCCTCCCTCAGAGCCGCTGCTCCCCTGGTTTCGGCTCACTGAGACTCAATCCCCTTCCTGTTTCTCACCGAAGCAGCACAGGGGGAATCCAAACCGGAACGAAACCAGGGACCTGGTTTTGCAACCAGGAAAAAAATAAAGGAAGCCAAGCCTGAAGAGAGCGATAGAAAAACCCTAATGCCTCCAAGATGCTGCTCTGCTTTATGAAGTCAGCCCCATTTTCCCCGGATGAAGAGCTCGCCTCTTGCACAGCTGCAGCCAGGCCAGCCCACGGCCCCGCCGCATGCTCCAGCTGAAGGTTTCCTCCTCACCCTTCCCGGCTGAGCACGGAGGGTCCCCGAACCAGCCCGGGGTGCTGCCAGCACCCACAGAGCCCCACGGGGCAGCAGGGCTTCAGGTGGGGATGAAGCCTCGAGGGAGGCCCGGGTGCTGGGGCTGCAGCGTGGCCAGTACGGTGGATGCCGGCGGAGGCAGGAAAGCCGCTGTCCCCGTCCCCGTCCCCATCCCCATCCCACAATGGGGACTGTTCCGGAGGCCGTGGGCAGGATGCGGCCCGGCCGGCTGCACGCCTGACTCACATCCTCGCTGGCTGGGAGGGAGCCGGCGGACAGCCACAGCTCCTGCATCCCTCCCCACGGGGCTGGAACGCGGATGGGCACTGGTGGGGACCCCCTCCCCGGCCGGGACCCGCCGCCGCCCCATCCCCGAGCAGCTCCCCCCAAAACAGCCCTGCCAGAAAAATCCCCGCCCTCGGCCGCGCACCCGCGGGACCTGGGGAGCGGCTACTTCCGAAAGCAGGTGGGAGCCTCCCGCCGGAGCTGGTGTTCCCGGGGGAAGAGCTGCAGCAGAGCAAGGCGTTTGCACTAAGTGATCACATTTATTTGAATATTTTTTTGTGTGTGTGTGTTCTAAAATCGGTTACAGAATAAATACCTGTGCCTTATAGCAGGAAGTCCACTTTTTTTTTATACAAAGTGCTTGTTACAGGAAGTTGCATCAGCGATACGCAGGAGGGGGGTGCATTTCGGCTGCGCTTCCCCT
This sequence comes from Mycteria americana, assembly GCF_035582795.1. NCBI lineage: Eukaryota > Metazoa > Chordata > Aves > Ciconiiformes > Ciconiidae > Mycteria > Mycteria americana. Next base: position 15,555,200 of record NC_134370.1, read on the forward strand.
CCTGAAAACTAGAACAGATTTTTTTTTTATTTATTTATTCGTGTTTTTTTTTTTTTAAAGTTTCTTTTCCCTTTTTTTTTGTGCATTAAATTTCCTGCCATTGTGTATTTACAAATCTCTGAAAGAAGAAGGAAAAAAAATGCCAATATGCATGAGAAGTGGCCTCGTAACACAAAAAAAAATCAGCCTTTAAAAAAAAAAAAGGTAACAAACCCAAAATCTACAAGTATCGTTTCATACTGAATCAATGATAGATTTTTTTCTTTTTTTCTTTTTAAAAAGGGAAAGAGAGGGGTGGGGAAAGGGGAAAAACTGAACCAAACCAGAAAAAATGAAGTCGGAGAAATGGAAAGAGAGAAGGTGCCATTGTCCCTTCTGAAGTTTTCCAAAGGCAGAGAGGAGCGAGGAAGAGCGCTACGCACAGACCCAGACGCCCAACTGAAATCCCCATCAATTTCTTCTCGGTAATTTCTCCCTCGTCTTTTCCCAGCGAGGGGCAGGAAGGACTTTCCCAAATTAAATTAAAAAAAGGAATTAAAAGGAAAAAAAAAATTATTATTTTGTTTTAAAAGGATTTAAAAAAAAAAGAGAGAGAGAGAGAGATGAGAAAACAACCCTCCCCAAAATCCTGGAGGGGCGCGAGGCGGGGAAAAAATTGGGTTTGATTTAAAAGGGGGGAAAAAAAAAGAAAAGCCAAACCAAACCAGACTTTTCTCTCCAAATGCGTCATCGAACGGGACTCTCCGGAGAGTGTGACGGTTAACTGGTGACGTAGTGTTTCGCCGACGGCTGGCCGTAGACCCTATAGAAATCCTGCCGCCCGTGCTGCTGGGATGCGTCAATCCATTCCCTCACGGCAAGTCCCGGGAGCGACTGGGGGACGGCAGGGGCGGGTGGCAGCGGGTGGGAGTACTCCTGCGAGGAGACCGTCCAGGGGAAGTGCCCCGACCGCGGGTAGGGCTGGTGCCCGCTGTGGTTGGACACGGAGGAACAGTAACAGTTATCCACGGAGCAGACGAGGATTTTGCGCCCGCCATACTGGGAGAGCACGGACTGCTGAGATGACGTGGTGTTGGGGTAGTGAGATGGGTTGAAGACGGAGCCCGAGTGCACTGGCTGCGGGCCGCTGGGAAGTCCAACTATGTGCTGCGTGGAGCTACAAGGCACCATGGCTTGTGCGGACTGCCCCTCGCCAGCCGAAGCGCCCTGGCTCATGTACTGGCTCGCCACAGTCCCGGACGATGGCTCGAGGAAGCTGCCCTCGGGGAAGGCGGTGGAGTGCTTGCGCTTCTCCGCGCCGGAGTTGCTGACGGTGCAGGGGTACATAGGGATGCTCTGCAGGAAGGGGACGGGGGTGCTCAGAGGACCTGCGGAGGGGAACAGGAGAGGGGGACTGCGTCAAGCACGGCACGGCACAGCTCCAGGGTGCTCCGGCCGCTGGTCCGAACCTGCAGCGAAGCCCCAAGACCTGCGCTCCAGCCCCGCGCGAGCAGAGGGTCCCCCAGCCTGTCCCACCAGTGGCAAACTGGGCACATAGCCATACGCAGGTGAATTTGCAGATAACATTTTGGGACCTTGCCAGCAGGCTCGGAGCAGCCCCAAGCGCTGCTGTGCAAACACGTGCGCAGGCTGAGCCCATGCACAGCTCGTGACCATGGTCCGTAACAGGATCAGAGCGGGACAGCCTGGGTGACAAACCCAAATTCCCAAGGAGAGAGGACCGGGAAGCCTCTGCAGGATGTGGTCTGCTTGCAGGCACGGGCTGGGGGCTGCGAGACCATGCTGGCCCCTGGCTGTCCCTGCCCATGCGCTGACCCCCATCTTTCCACTGACTTTTCCTGCCAATGACCAGCCCCCACTGCTGTGTCACCCCAAAACACAGCCATTTCACAAGCCAAGGGAAGTGTCCTGGGGAGAGCCAGGAGCTGGCTTCATGGCATCTTCATGCCCTGACCTTGCTGACCACAGAGGGGTTCCCAGGTGTCCCTGCACTCTGACAGCTCTCCCCACCCTCTTGTACCGGGATCCACAGGGCACCCAGCTATGGATACAGGAGGTAGCGAGGTCCCGTGCCCCCTCCCTGGCACCCCTCAGGCTTCACCCACCTTCCAGCAACTTCCTGAGCTGCTTCTCCTTCTTGGCGATCTCGTTCAGGAAGAGCTTGGAGTTGAGGTGGCCGATTTTGGGTGGGGGCAGGCTGCCACCTGTACAGTTCTGGGTCCTGTTGGGGGCCGTGGGCAGAGAGGAGAGGCGTGAGGGACAAAGCACACTCAGGGAAGGGTCAGGAAGCCCCCACGCTCCTTCCCCCTCACCCTCCCAGGGCCAGACCCCCTCCCCAGGGAGGCAGTGTCGAGGGCAGTGGGGAGCCAGCCCTCTCCAATGGGCCAGTCCCTTCCCAGCAGGACCTTCCCCATCCAGCCTTGCTGTGAATGTCCTGTGCCAACACGCACCTCCCGCAGCCCCCGTATCCCCCCGCATTGCCACCCCAGCTCGCCCCGGCTCTGCTAGAGCTGACTTTAACCCTGGGCCCTGGAGGGAGGAGAAGGAGAGCAGAACTGGACCGAGCCCTGCGCCCCAACCCAGCTGGTCCCGTCCTGGCTGGGGTGCTGTGTCCCAGCTCTGATGTTCCACAAACACACCACTACGTTTCCCCTAGTCCAAGGGGAGGACTTGATTCAACGCCCCCAGGAGGGGATTTTTCATCCTCCCAGACAGAGAGGGAAACTGAGGCATGGAGCACGCCTCTCCCAGGCCCTGCAGCATCCCTGGCCCTGCTCCTCCTCCAGACATGGTGCTGGTGCCACCCCTGCGACAGCCCCCCTTCCCCCCCCAAACACACCTGCCCTGCCACGCTTACCTGTCCATTAAGATTTTCACAGACTTGGTGTTCTAGGAGGGGAAGGAGAAGCCCTGGTCAGTAAGGACAGTCCCTGCCCCGGCAGCCACCTCCCCTTTCGGTGTCACCTTCTGCAGCCCCCCAGGAAGGGACAGGCTGACCAAGGGTGCTGAGCCCCCTCTCCCCCCAGCACGGGCTGCCCCAGCTGCGGCATCTCCTTGGAGGAGGCCAGCGCTGAGCCTGTCCCACTCCTCCTTGCCTTTCCCCACTGCTGAGTCCTCTAGAGGCACCAGCAAGTCCCCGTCAGTGCCCCCAGCCGGCTCCGCAATGCTCCCTACACAACCAGACCTCCCCATGGACCCCTCCCATCCCCAGCACAGGCAGCTCATCTCACCTTCATGAAGTTGATGTCCTCGGTTTTGTCGAACATGACCTGGACAGAGCTGAGGAGCTTCTTGGCCTCCTGCATGCGCTCATTGAGGTGGAGGACCTGGGCCGCGTTCTCATTGCAGAACTTGGCCTGGGCCTTGTCCAGGATCTCCATGGTCTTCCGCAAATCCTCGTCCAAGATCTGGTGCATCTTCTCGTACTGCAGGCGCACCTCGTCCTTCAGCTGGCTCACCTTCTCCTGGGGTAGAGGAGCAGGGTCAGCCCCTCTGTGCCCTCCAACCTCCACCGTGATGCCCCAGGACACCTGGGTCCTTTCCCCAGCAGGGATGGGTGCAACCTGAGAGCTGTACCACAGCTCTGCTCTCCTGCAACGCCCACAGAGACCAAACCCTGTGGTCAGCTGCCACATGGGACTCCTACATGCCAGAGATGCAACAGGGCCACTGTGTAGGTTTGGCTAATCCAGCAGATCCCCTGGACCTACCTCCTGGGCTCTAGGTGGGGATCGCTTCTGGAGACCTAATGCCAAGCAGCAACCTGCCGCACCACTGAGGCAGGTGTGCTCCCTTGGAAAACCCTGCCCATCCCCATCTTCATCCCCATCCCCATCCTCATCCTCATCCCTGTCCTCATGCCCATCCCAGGCTGGGGTCACGTCATGCTCCAGAGCCCTTCCCTCCACACTCTGGGAGACCAAGGGGCTTTAAGGAACACGAGCTGATCTTGTTTTACCTGTGTCCCAGCAAAACACTTCCTTGCATCTCTTCCACCTTCTGGGTATTTCAGCGGTTTATTCGGGGATCTCCCATCTCCAGACCCTCCCCTCCCACTGGGGATGAAGTGGGTGGCCTGGGGAAGGCTGTGCTGAGCTGAGCTGGGGGGGCCACCTTATATTTCAGGACAGCCTCATTCCTTGCCTCCCAACTGACCCCAGGACCCACGAGGCTGCAGGGCAGCCCCGAACACATTTTATCTCCCAAAAGTATGACTGCCAGGACAGGGATGGAGACAGCAGGTCACTCTTCCCCTGCATGTCCTCCCTCCTCCCTGCTCACCCGGCTCCTATGCCCTGGGAGCCTGTCCCCATCACGCCACGGGGTGACAGTCCCTGGGGTTGGCCGCAGCAGAGTGAAGCACCAGTTACCTCAACCAGCCGCTTGTCCGATTCCAGCTTGTAGAGCTGCTCTTCGATGTCTTGCTCCCGCTCCTCCAGGCGGTCCTGCTGCTTCATCAGCATCTTCTGCAGAGATGGGTGAGAAAAGCAGCCATCAGAGCCTGGCGACCACATGTGCTGGGAAGCTTCGGTGCTGCCCGCACCGGCTCTGCCCACACACTTTGGAAGGGACAGGGCTTTTTCCCAGCAGGATGCCGTCGCCGAGCTGAAAGCCCACACATGGCTGATGGAGGTGGAAACCTCGCTATTTCAATGGCCATGCAGAAGGGCTGTGTGTGCTGGGCTGCCTTATCAGCTGCGGACCTTGATTTCGGTCCCCTGGATGGGGGCAGCCCCTTGCCAAGCCCTGGGGACCCTGGGGGTACACGAAGAGGCTCATCTCCCACTATGGCAGCACTGTTTCGAGGCCCATCACCCATCGCCGGCAGGCTCCCGTGAGACATTGCCGCCCCCCTCGCGCCCCCGTACGCCACGCCAAATCCTTTCTCCCTTCCCCGCCTCCGTGACAAGCCCCAGAGCCAGCGTCAGCATAATCGGGAGGGACAGAGAGAGGAGGAACGGGGCCTCCCCCCACCCTGCTGCCAGCCCCGGCCCCCACTCCTCGGGGCTGGGCCTGGGCCGTCAGCCTAATAACTGGGACAAAACATTATCCCCAGCAATCAGTCGCAGTGCCTGCTCCTGCGCACTTCCCCGGTCAGGATGTAACCCACTACCCATGAGAGAAGGGCTTCATCCCTGTGAGCAGAGCTTCCCAAAACATCCCTCAAAATCAACTCCTGATTTTTTCCCACCACGGTTATCCCGAGGGAAAGCCACCACACCGGCGGGGTGAGGAGAAGGGCTTCACCCGGCACGGAGATGCAGTGTTAGAGACTCTCAATGACAGGGGCGAGATGGGAAGAAACCGGCAGCGAGGATGAATTTCGAGGGGATTATTGCTATTATAAACCGCCACTCAGGGATTTATAATCAAGTAATTAATTCCTGGACGAGGCGGGAGGGGGAGGGTGGCAGAGGCGCTGCCGGGATTAATTGCATTGCAGGGAAAGGCTGTCACCTCCGACTCAATTCGGGAGCAGGAATGCAAAGCCTCCTCTCTCCTGTTGTTTTTCTTAAGGTCTCGGGCACCTCCAGCCTCACTGCTGCTGGGCTCCTACCACTAATAATAATGAGGAACTAGAACAGCCCAGCTTCCCACTTGCAGTCGCACTCCAGATGCGTGCCCAGTGCCCATGTGTGCACACCCACCCACGCGCACACGTGGAGATGGACACACAGACAGCACAACCACTGAAACAGGGTCCAAGGGGCAGTGACAGCAACGCGGACCCCCAGCCGTGGCGGGACGTTCACTGGCACATGCGTGCAGAAATACATGGGCCCGCAAGCATCCAAGGGCATTGCTGCTGCTGTTTTTAGACCAGCTGAATAGGTGGGAGCGTCCAAACAGAGAAATATTCGATGCGTATATTAAAAATTTCCTTTTTTCATCATAAAAGGGTTGTTATTTGCATTGTTGCAGTGCCAGGAGGCTGCAACGTGCTCCCGGGTTAAATACGGTGGGAACTGAGCTCCGGAGAGCCGGTGCAACACCACTTGCTCAGAGAGAGCCAAGGGTGCAGGCAGGAACCGTGTGCCAGGTCCTGTGCCGGCACCCAGGCCAGGGCGTGGGGCTGCTGGTGGCTTTTCTGAGGGCTAAGCCAGGGTTTTGGGTCCAGCACCGGGCAGAGCTGTGGGGCGGGTGGGCAGCAGCCCCATGCAGCCGGGCAGGGAGGTGGCAGGCAGCAACTGCTCCGGCAGCAGCGCAGGCAGGTGCACGTCAACACGACCTGCTCTCAAGTACCGCTGGCTGAAAACACAGTTTGCAACATCCCTCTGCATGGGCCTGGCGTGGAGCGCAGCGAGTGCACCCGGCTCTGGATCCTGCCCCAGCATCCACAGGCTTGAATTTCCCCACTGAAATCACAGTCGAATAATGGGAAAGCCACCTGCTCCAGAGAAGGAGATGCCTTCCCGCATCCCTGCTTGCAGGAGGCCGATCGAGCCTGCAACGCAGGCTGAGTTTCTTGCTCTCCAAGCTGCAGAGCCAAAAGACATAGCGCGCCTTCGCACCAAGCCCTTCCCTATGCCTCCCTCCCTGCCAGCAGAGACTCGCTGTCTCCACCGCGAGCAGCCAGACCCCAGCCCACACCAGCCCGCCACTCCGGTGGGTCCCCTGGGAACAGCCAGGTCCCCTGCCCGCCTCCCCCGGCCGCCAGCTGGGGCAGGGCCAGGGAAAAACATGGGATGGGATCCAAGACTCACAGCTCGCGGGGCACAGAGGCCAAATCCCCATCCTGCCCCGGCATATGCATCAGGCATCCGACGTGGAGCCACCCTGAGGCAGCCCCTGCTCATCCCCCCCAGCGCTGCCAGGATGCTCTCGTGGGGAAAAGCAGGGTTCCCCATCACTGCCAGATGCTGGGCAGGCAGAGGCCACCCTGCCAGCCCCACCGGTGGGATGGACCGAACAGCCCTGGGCATGCACGTACCATCGTCCCCTCCCCACCGCCCTGCAGCTGCCATGGCAGAGCTGCCAACCTTTGTGTTTCGTAACAATCCTCAGGGTGCTCCACTCCTGGAATCATACAATTATGTGAATCACAAATATATACATAAATAAATATATAAAAATAACTTTATATATATAAAAGTTAATTTAATAGCTCCTCACAGCTGGAAAAAGTGACCGAAATCCAACCTAAAGCCATAGAAATCAGAGAGAATAGAGGACATGCAGCATTTTCTTTAAATCTCACATTTGAGACACTCTCTTGATTTTAGGGCCATTTAAAAACCGTACGTGCCGGGGATTGCAGTAGGATGGGAGGGCTTTTCACTCACGGCATCCAAACCCTTAACAAGACACATGGGTATGAACTACCCCTTCTGCCACCAAGGGGCGAAATCTCATTGTCTCTGCAGCACGGGCTGAATTCCTTAGGTATTTTGAAAAGGAAAATATATCCCTTCCCCTTCCATCCCCTCCCAAATCTGGTATTTCTGAAGTCATGAACTCCTCCTCCTCCTCCTCCAGGATCAGAATTTCTCAGGGTAATTTCTCATATTTCATGCATGACCTTGATGCTGGGAGAACTGCAGCTCCCTCCGTACAGGCGCCCTTCCTGGGCTCCAAGCAACTCCGTGATCCCAGTTTGTCTTTTCCGAGACACACCACCAGTTTGCGAAACAGCCACCAAAAATGCTCTGTATTCCAACACCAGCTGAGAGTGAACTCATCTAATTAATTAATAAGTTAATCTGTGGCCAGGGTAAGTGGCTGGTCCACCCCAACCCCGCAGGCCACAGCGAGATGGGGCTAGTTGCTGGACACCAGTTTATTCTGCTGGAGTTGCATGTAATCTCCCTGCTCCTCATGGAAAAAATAAAGCAGGGGAAAAAAAAGACTGAGCCCTAAGAGGAGGTTAGCGGGACTCTCTGCAAACGCACCGTGGGCATCAACCCTGCGCCGGAGCAGGACCACCGCAGGTGGAAGGAGAAACGAGCGGAGGTTATCCTTTGCTCACTGATCAGGAGCCCCACCGCCGGCAGAGCAGGGTGCATCCCGGGGAGCAATCACGGCAAGTCGGGTGGGTTTGGGGTACCGAGGCCACACACTGGGAGAGAAATGCTACTTGGAGGGCATCCCTGTGGGAAGCAAAGCAAGCGCTGCAAGGCCTCATTCCAGAGAGAAGGCGCACAGCTGGTCCCCATGGGATTGTGCTAGGGAAAGGCTTCCTGACCGCCACTATCCTCCCAGCACTTGCTGGGAGGAAACCACTGCCGGGGAAACCACCCTCGCCCCACGTACACCTTACTGCACCTCCCAGTCCGTTCCCCCGAACCTGCACGCGGGCAGCTCTGCACGGGGACAGGGCTGCTCCAACAGAGCAGAACTTCTGCAAGATTAAATGCCTGCAGCCACAAGACAGAAAGATGGTAATAAAGAGTTTAACAGCTCAGACAATATGGGGCATCTGGGCTCCTCACCCGAGAGACAAGGCTGCAGCACCACAAGCGTCAGCTGTGTTACACGCACGGGTCCAGCTCAGCCGGCTGGGCAACCCGCCACTGCAAAGGGGGGCACTGGGGTGTGGGAAGGAGCTCACACCTACCCAAGACCTCCCAGGCAGGGAGAAATCTGTGGGCAAGATGAATTCCTGGCTTGTCTCAGGCTGGTCTCACCACTGTTCTCTCCTGAAGGACAGGGCTAAGTCTGCAGTCACTGCTGAGCCCGTGATAACAGCGGATTATGCCCCTGCCCCGCCTGGAGCCCAGCACTCCCCCTCATCCCCCCTTTGAAGCCCCCAGCAGCCCGTGGCCCTGGGGCCGGCACCGGGGTGGCACAATCCTGCGACATGCCCCAAGGTTTTGCCTGCTCCAAGGATGGCCAGGATCCCTGCATGCCTCCCGGGGAGAGCTGGCAGGGGAGAGCCTGCGGCACCCCTTCCCTGGGGGCTCAAGCACTTGCCAGCCCCTGCCCAACTGCCGGCAGGATCAGGAAGAAGCCTGGCAGCTTCACCAAAGCCGGAGAGGTGCCCCACAACCCGCCGAGCAGCTCTGGTTTTAAATGAGAGCGGGAGTAGTGAAAAGCTTTACTGTGTTCATGGGGGAAGTGAAGCCCATGCGGCTTCTCTGACGTCTAATAAGGGTTGTGCATCCTTCAGGGCCGTTCCCCTGGTAAGAGCAACCATGTCGCTGCACAACAACCTGCGAGACGCTTGCAGGATGCTAATTCCCAATAAACTGGACTGAAACCGGCCACGGGTTTGGAGGGTACCAGAGGAGGGCAGGTGGACAAACCACAAGGGCGCACAGCACTTGTTCCTGTAGGAAACCGGGGGGAGCAGAGAGCCAGACTGCCCCACAGAGTGCCTTTAACCGCAGCTGGACGGCTGGCCCAGGACAGGCGCGCTCGCTCCTCTGCCTCCCTCCTTCCTTCTCCTCTGCGCCTGGGCCTTCCCCTCGCCGCCAAATCCCAGCCGCCGAGTGAATAAGGACATTGTTTGCAGCCACCGGAAAGCCAGAACGGAGGGAGCAGCTTAGAGCACGAGGGGGAGGAAGGGTGAGGAGGAGGAGGAAGGTGGAACCGGAGCAAGGAAGACGTGAAGGGCAGATGCCTGCCGCGGGAATGGCTCCAGACACCTGCAGCTCAGCCCGGGGACCGGGATCAAGGGCCCCCATTGAGACCCATGTCCCGGCACATTGCTGGAGGCGGGCCTGAAGTCACAGTGACTGAATTTTAATGCACCGAGAGCCCTGGACCAAGGAGGCGAGCACAACCTTTTGCCTCCCCGCGCCTCCCACTCGCAGGCTTCCTGCTCCCCAGCCCCGCTCCGCCGTCAGCTGGACGGTTTTCTGAGAAAAACCCACGCGATGAGCTATTCTCGTCCCTCCTGAAAGCGTCCCCCCACCTGCCAACACACCGGCGCCTCGACACCACGTGGCTCTGGGACACGGCACCCCCGTGCCCCCCAAAACCAGGATCTCAAACCATGAGATCCTGCACTGCTGCACCCTGAGAGGACCCATCCTCACAGCCTGAACCCGCTGGAACATCCTTCCCACCACCCCCCATGGTCTCCTGCTGACCAGACCCAGGCAAAAGCAGCTCTTTCAAACTCCCCGTGGCCCCCACAGCACTCGCAGGAGGCTGATCCGCTTACAGGGACAGGAAGGAAATGTTTTCTGGTTGGGGTTTCATCTTGCACACATTTACAGTAAGCACCAGGCAGGAGGGGAGGTCTCGGGCCGGAGCAGGAGGCCTCGCCTCCCCCGGCCAGCCCAGAGCACACGCACGCTGCTCCGGGGTTTGGCTTTTCTCACGGTGCTCCCTGCACAGAGATCGGGCTGGTTTATCCCCGGCAGGGGAAGGAAGAGGGGAGGGGAACAGCCTCCGGGATATTAATAGCTGCCCTTGCTAGGAAGGGATGGGAGCAGCAGCCACGCAGCGCGCAGGCATCAGAGACCCCTTGCTAGTGTCAAGGGACCCGCCGAGCACCAGGAGAGCTGGCGCTTCGTGGAAAAGGGCCAGAGGCCAAACATCCAGTGCCAGCTTGGGGGAACAGGATGCAGGGTGTCTCTCGCAAGAGTGGCTCTCTGCCCTGTTCTCACACCGGGGTGGGTGGAGATGCCTCCTGCCCATCTCCCTGCGAGATGCCGCCTGGTCTCTGAGCCTTCCCCAGCATGCCGGGGAGGAGAAACCATCAGGCTAAGCCCCATGTTCCACATCCATCAGCTAACCCAGACACAAACACCCATGTCCCACCTCTGGTGCCCGCCCCGGCACAGGGCATCCCTACGGCGTGGCTGGCACACAGCAGCTGGATGCGTCCCCCAAGCCACGACTCACGGCTGCTCAGCGGTAGTCAGGTCAGCCCTTGTCCCTGCGGCACCCCGGGACGGCAGGCACAGCAGACCACGCTCCTCCGCACAGCCTTGTACCACCAGACCCCAGACTGCCACGGGGCTGTGCCGGTGCCCACAGCCCAGGACAGCTCTTCCCCTTGTTTACGCCCGGCAGAAAGGAAGAACTCGTTAGTAAGGGGAAAATACAAGGCATTGTGTTGCGTGGGGCCAGCAGCGGGATTTCTGGAGGCCAGGAAACGGGGACCTATTCTCCATCGGAAAGCGACCTTCAGAAGGACCTTGAGGATGTTAATTCGCCTCCCCGGGTCCCTGTATCCCCCCCTGCTCCCTGCTGCCGTGGGGGTTACTTGCGGCTGTGCCTCTTGCACAAATGGGGGAAGGAGGCTGGGGCTCTATTCGTGGTTTTTGGACCCCAACTTCAAGCCATGGCCTGGCTGCCGCTGCTGTCAGTGTCCTCTGAGCAGGAATGAAGATCTGCTTTGAGGGGAAAAGAGGAATAAGGGAGATTAAGGAGCAGGGAGATGAGGCTGGCGGCTGCAGAAGCATCCCCTCTGTGCCAGAAGTCTCCTGCAGGAGACTTCCTGATACGGGGTGCCCAGTATGGGCAATGTGCCCCCCAAAACAGAGGTGCCCCCAACACCGAAGCCACTTCTGCAGCGTGTTGCAGGGTAGGAGTGAGGCTGTGCTGATCATGGGCCAGCGTCAGAGGAGCTGCCCCTGTGCAAAGTGCAGCAAGAGGCAGTGAAAGCAGGGCGAACCGCCTCCGCCAGACCTGAGGCCCAAGCCTCACTCACAGCGTGGGGAGGAGAGGAGGAAAGGAGCTGGAAGCACACCAGGAAGATCAATACGGGGACAGAGGAGCTGGATGCACGCTGAGCGTGCAGCCAGGTGAGTCCGGACTGATGCTGCCAGCTCCAGAGGACAAAGATAAGCCTCAGTGATGCCCGTGCCTTTGGCCGGTGCAGCCGCCTCCTGCCCTGGATCCGCCAGGAGAGGTGGCATCCAGCCGGAGAAAATGTGCTCCCACACTGTGTCCCAGCAGCACGGGGACAGCAGATGCTTTTGGGTGGTGCAGGAGCAAGACGGAGAGACCAGCTCTGAGAGCTGCTAGGGCTGTGGCTGCAGGCACAACCAGGCCCTTGGGGCACCAAGGAGCTCATGAAATCTTTTTTCTCTCTGCTGGGAAAGGAGGGAGAGGAGATCCCCGCCCAGGCCTGGGCACAGACATCGGCCAGCAGCCCTCCCCAGCCAGCTTTCGGGAGGGAGGACAGTCCAGGCTGCCTTTGCCTGAGAGCAAGGAGAGCCAGGAGGAATCATAGGGCTCGGCTCCGTGTTTATGAAGGACATGGTCCGTATCTTCTCCACCACCAGGGATGCAAGGGAGGAGCTCTTCCCCCTGCCCCCTTTTGGTTTTAGGGGGAAAATGTCCTGGTTTGGGGCTGCTTATAAATCAGTGCCAAAATTTACCCTGCTGCTGAGCTGTCTCCAGCACGGGGCTCCAGCTGCAGGCCCTGGCACAAGCCCCCCCTGCCCAGCATGACCTAGCACCAAACGCCCCTTGAGCAACTGGCTCCGGAGCACCAGCACGGGGGCATTGCTGGGGCACTGCGGGAAAGCGCAGGGGTTTGCGACATCCCAGAAAGTTTCAGACACCCAGACCCAAGTGCCTTGAGCAACCATTTCCAGCCACTTGGGACCTCAGACCAACACCAACACCTGGAGCACATCTGGCCCCAAGGACCAACATCGCCTTGCGCTTCCTCCCCGCCATGCCAGAGGATAAAATCTGGGCCCTGAAGCTACACCAACTGGGATTCACCAGATTTCACAGCTTTTCGGAGGCTAAGAGATCGTTTAAGAAGTCCTGCCCTTTCCACCTTCGGCATGCTCTGTGCTTGTGGTTTCTTGAACGTTTCAATCAATTTACATGTACGTTATGGGGGCCCTAACCTCCTTTTCTCCCTCTTCTGTCTCTGTTTTCATACATCTGCTCCTTCCTGACCACAGATCCAGCTGAAAAATTAAGCCAGTAAAAAAAAGCAGTCTCTTTTCAGCTGGATCATCTCCCCGAACTGGCTCTCACAAGCACTCTGCCAGCTCCAGTGGTGGCAGTCTGGGCAGAAATGGGAGGTCGTTCAGTGCTGAAGCTCAGTTGAATCACAAAATCCTGCTCCTCACACAAGCCCTGTTGCTCTGACATATCATCTGTGAGTCGCTCCTTCCATAACCCCCACAAAAAAATAAACAGGCTTTGGCAGCACCCCCAATCCTGCCTCGATCTGCTGTTGTCCCAGCCTCGTCTAGCTCTGTTGAATCCCAAGATCTTCCCAATGTGCTGCAATCTCAGGGTCCCGGCCAGTCGTCCCCAAACTGCAGCTGGCGGGATGCCTTGCCTTCAAAAGCAGCCATCCTGCAAAGACCCACTCCCATCACTTGGCAGCAAACCTACCCCCATCTGTAGCCCCTGCAAAATTGAGAAACCTTCACTCCCTCTTCCAAATAAACATCTTGGATTCAAGATCCAGCTGGCCTGTGTGATCTCAGAGCTTTCTCCCTGCAGGGGTGAAACACAGCCAGCCTCTTCCACCCTTCCTCCCATTGCAGGCTGAGCTGCCTCTCCCCTGCCTGAAGACCTCTGCTCCGCACCGCCACGGCTCAGCCCCGCCACGGGAAGACCTGAGCTCTGAACAACAGCCCCTTCACCTTCCTATCCCCCAGTTTCTAATTTCTGCTCCAGAGGGAGCCCGGCCCGAGGATCTGGATGCATGAGCAGGTTTTTGGGGGAACTTGGATACCACCAAGGAGCAGCGCAGCCACACCGATACCCACATTCACCCACATGTCCCAGCCACGAGACCACTGATAAGTGCAAAGGCAACGACCAGGAGCCATATGCCCCATCAGCACCTCGTTTGGTGACCCAGAGACTGGGGGGGGGGTCCAGCTCTGTGGGTGGCACAAAGCTCCTCTCTGGGCTCAGGGCAGCACTACAAGGAAAACCCTGCTTTGATTTAAAGGCCATGATTTTATTTTTTTTCCTCCCAACTGATCTAGTTAAACTTCCAACCGCTCAAGGCTATTTTAATTTGTATTGGTAAGTTAAATCAACACAAACAAGGGCAGAACAGGTTTATATGCACCTCTATTACTGGCTTGCACCAACTAGAGTGCAGCTAGATTTCTCCAGGCAGCTTTTTTTTTCCTAATAAAGATAAGGGGGGACGTTTTTTGTGCACCTCCAACTGACAAATGGAACCTGAAAGTGAGTTGGGAGTCAAAGCCTTGCGGAAAGTCAAGGTGACTTATGTGCCAATAGGCTGGATTCAAAGAGCTTTGCAAAAATGCAGATCAACTAACAAGATTTATAAAACCCGTTAGGGGCTTAGAGGCTGCTTAATTCTCAAAGGTGCCAAGGAAAGTGCCTGACTCACAGAGGGATGGATGGGGCTTACAGAGGTGGCTATCTCAACCTTTCGGTTGAGAAGAAAAGGGGACTCAATTTGTCTTGGAAACGAGGTTTTGACATGCGGAGATGTCTACTCCGAGCCTTGGCTCCTCCATCACTTATTTTAAAGAAAAAGAAACCAAGTCCTGCTGCTGCAGACAGCTGTTACAAACATCTACTACCCAAAGCCACAGCAGAATCTGCTGCTTCAGCTCGCCAGCACCAGACACCACCCAGAGGAGTATGAGATTCAATCGGATTCAGCACACAAGCTAGAAAAAATAAAGAAGGGGGAAAAAAGAAAAAAAAAAAAAAAAGAGGACTTTGCACTTCTACAGCTCCCCAGCGCCCGGCATTTTGCAGGCTGGAAGCTGCCTGTCAGCACCTGTGGGCAGCCAAGGCGACGTAGAGTGAGACCATCAGCCACTCCGCACCCAAGAGGAGACAGACCACGACCTGCTGAACGCCAAGGACCCCTTAGCCACCTCCCCACTGGGTTTTCTCTCTCCCCCGTTTTTTTTCGCGAGGCGGCTGTTGAGAATCTGAAAGCCCGGATTATAATCTTTATGAATCCCATAGTTAGATCGTGCTGAACAGCAGCCCAGCAATACCAGATGTTCAAACAAAGCTGCCAACCGACAGCTGTCTGCAGCTTGCAGCGTGTTTTTACTTTAAAATGCAAAATGATACCAATCTATATTAAAAGAGAGACGTTCGGAGCCTTGCGATAGCAGCTGAAGCCGCGGATATTGCTCTTTCACGCAGGGTGTGGCGGCAGAAGGAAACATCTCAGAAACTACTGCTTAAGCCGCCCTCCCGGCCCCCCCCAAATCCTGGCCCCTTTCCTAATGGGAAAGAGACTCACGTTACTGCCTGAGTGCCGTGAATGTACCAGTGCATGTCCAAACAAGCCAGCAAAAAGAAAAATGCAGCATGAACAAACACCGTCTAACGAAGGATGCCAGAACAAATCTGGGCGCTGCACCTGGCTCTCAGCGGCATGGGGAGGACGAAGTGACGCATGGGGGGATGGAGGGAGCCAGCCCTGGGGTGGAGGGTGCAGCGGTGCCTCCCCTCCTGTGCTGGTGACCAAACTGGAGGTGCAAAGGTCCCTTCTGGCAGCAGAGCATCGGCGGTAGAAGCAAGTGATGGAGAGGCACCTTCCAGTGCTCCCGCCCATCCGCCCAGTGTCCCGCTTCGGGTTGTCCCACGTCCCTCTAAAACACACATGGATGCTCGTGTGGCGTTGGCCCCACTGGGGAAACTCTGCTGGGGACCCCTCTGAGACTTGACGTGCAGCAGGTTTTGAACTTGCATTGCTTTGTACCTTTATTTGTTAGTCTGGCTGGGACCAGGCACAAAGCCCTATACCCTGCAACCTTTTCCGCACACCAGCAGCTGCGGAAGGCAAGAGCCGGAGCTCAGCCTCGCTCTCCATTCTTCCTCCCTCTGGAAAGGCAAGCCACCCGCACCCACCGCATTTGGGGGTGGCAAGTCCTGAACATGCTGGGCACAGCACAGTACTTCTGGCTTGCAGGAACAGTGCGAAGAGGGCTCTGACTTAGTCAAACGTGACGTCCCAAATTCCCCACCAGCCGCGATCACAGGAAATCTTTGGGACCGGTCCCAAGGCTGCCTCATTGTGCTCCGAGCAGCAACAGCATGAATGAATCACACTCCTCAACGTGACACCCAGCTCCCAGCAACGTACTCGGGACCAAAATATTTACGTTGCAAACGAGTAAGAATAGGACCAGATCCCCTCCCCAGCCTGGTGACATAAACAGGCCAACCTGGTCTTGCATCGAGCAAGTGGGTGGCGGAAGGATAAGAAAGCAGGAGGCAGAGACCAGCCCTGTGTCTCGCAGCCTGGCTCTGCCCAGCAATGCTGAACCAGAGCCCTTCTCCGCAGCAGCAAAACCCCCGCAGCGGCAAGCACCGAGACTATGATCCCTGTGGTACCACACTCCCGCCGGAGCTCAGCAGCCGGGCAACACGCAAGGGAGCATGCTGGGACCTGTAGTTTCCAGCCAGCCAGCTGCAAAACGCCATCCGCCAGTAAACACGTCTCGAATTAAAGAGATGCGAGGCCCCTAAACTCCTGGCAAGGTGCCAGCCATGGCTTCTTGTTGGCAGGCGCTTGGCCAATTCCCATGTGTTGCATTAGCCCCTTTCGAAGGAGCAGCCAAGAGCCCGCACCCCGCAAAGCCCCTCGCAGCCGAACTGCACCCTGCCCTTGCTGAAGCAATGTGTCTGCATGGACAGCAAGATGCTCCCAGAGCTCAGGTACAGCCCTGGGCTGCAGGAGATGTCAGCCCTGCTCCTGCCTTGCTGTGAGCCCCTCCGCTTCTGCTGCATGGCACTGGGCCACTGACTCTGGAGCAAGACCCCTCAGCCAGCACTGCCCAAGCTTCAGCTATATAAAGCCCAACGCTGCATCCCTAGAGGGGTCAAATAAAGATGCCACCGAAGCAATCGGAGTTGCAGGCAGCAAGAAGCAACGCACCAGCGCAGTGCTTTCAGACAGAGCAGCACAAGCAGGCAAAGCTCTGCTGACCTACCACGCTGGAGGGGCTGGGGGCAACCACCTCCCCGCAGCACCCCGGCCGGGCACGCAGCCTCCCTCTGGGTGCCGCCGCCCCGTGCTCCAGCAAGGCCAGGACCGTACGTCACCCCTTAGGGAGCGTGGCACCCCTCTCCTTGCCCGCTCACCCTCCCCGCTGCGGAGGAAATCGCGGCGCCCGGCTGATGTCAGGAGGCATCACTTCACACAAAGGCCAGGCTTCCTGGCGGGGAAGGGGTGGGGGAGCGGGAAGGAAGGGGAAGAGGAGCCTGGGGCAAAGGCAAGCGGCATCTCCAGCTCCCCATGTGTGCAGAGGGGCAGTGGCAGGACATGGCACGGCCCCTTCTCCTTTAATCGCCCTTGCACTTGGGAAATTGAGGCAACATCCTATTTCCCAATGCCCTTCACAGGAGCCCCAGCGTGGCTCTGCCCTGTGGAGCTGCAATGGAGCATGCACCCCTTTAAGGATGCACAGAAAAGAGGACTCAAGTTTATTTTAATTTGTTCCTGCAAATAAATCAACTCCATCTTCTCCACCTCAGCCGCACTGTGGCTGCTGCCAACCGGGAGAAGCATGCTCCAGCCGAGCACAGGGGCACAGGCCCCTGCCCAGCGCCCACCCAGGAGAAAAGCCACCTCTGTGACAAGCTTGAACGCCAGCACCCCCAAAATGGGCACAACCATGCACCCCACCTGACTGTCCCCTACCCACAGGTGGCTAAGTGCTTGCAGCACCCATTAGTTGATAAATACAGGTAAAAACAACATATTCAGGACAAAGCCAAGAGTCATCTGCAGCCCTCATTTCCCAAACTCCTCTCCCCAATGCACTCCCCAAAGCCAAGCATCTTTAGAACATGCAGCACATCACGGTACCCACAGTATCGACAAGACCTCCTGCTTCAGCCTCTCCTCCCCTCCTCTGCCTCCCGCGGCCCCAGCTCATGCCCCAGCAGTAAAAGCGTCTGGCGGCCAGCACCGGGCTGCATTGCTTTTGTCTTCACCTCAGCCACTCTCCCAAGGGCAGGAGTGCTCTGGACCAGCTGCACAGGGACCAGTGAAGAGGGGTTGGCTGTAGGGGACCTGCTGGATCTGGTCGATGTTGACTGAGGCGGGGAATCACTGATGTTGCAGGGGGCAGCCTGGGAAAGTGGGTTTTGGATGTGGGCACTGCCAGGGAATAACCATAAAGGAGCAAACCCCGCTGCTCTCCTTCAAACGTGCTGACTTCTGCTCCTAGGAGGAGGCCTGTCATTGGTTTTTAATCTCACCCGATTACGGGCCAGCCTTTGACATTATTGATCCCAGGCCCCTGAAGTATCATTTATCTTCCAGGTTTGACTCGGCGATCAGAGCTCAACAGCTCAGACCCCAGTTGGCTCCATCCTCCCAGGGAGCCAGGGGAACTGCTCTGCTCAACTCCACTCCTGCCGATTCATGTCAGCCATATTCGAGGCTCAGTTTCCACCCCCAAGTGAAGTGGCTTTCGCCAGATGCCCTCTCCCCACCTGGCATTTCATCTCCTGACTCAAAAATCCAGCTCCTCAGGTTTCTGGCAGACCAGCAGTGCTTTATCAAGGCCAGCAGTCCAAGGTGCCTCCAGCACCCGCTGCTTCCCCCTTTCAGTTTCATTATCCTCTTTTAAAGAGGATGCGGTGGAGGCACAAATGTTACGGGATGTGCCGAGAGTTGCACAGGGATTGGGGGGGCAGCGCCAGCGTACAGGGTACAACCAGAGAAGCCATTTCTAGCCGTGACCGCACTGCCATTTTCTAGAGCAGAAGGACGAACAACAGTGGCTCCTCATCCCCTGGTAAGCTTGCACCCACAAAGAAAACTGGCTGCTAGCTTGGTTCTGCAGTGGCTTCTCCTTACCTGCCAGCTAGCACAGCTGCACCTCGGGGCCAGCTCGTGATTTCTGCTTGACCTTCAAAACGTTAATGCCTGCTACTTCCGCCGGGCAAAACAAGAGACAGGCTCCACAGATGCAAAGCAGCCGGCAGGGCTGGGATTCAGGACACCTGGGATCACCACCCCATGGATGGGACACATCTGGGATTGCTGCCCCATGGGTTCCCGCTCCCCTGGTTTCCCCCATCTTCCACCCAAGCTGACAGATGTTCCCAGCCTCCACCTTTTGGGAAGCACAAGGTTTTCTGCAAATGTCTGTGTCTAGAGTTACTGGGTGCAGCATGTGCATGAAGGTTGCCTTTTCAGATGCCTCCTGTCTCTCTCTCTCTCTCTCCTGCAAAGCTGGGCCTTGTGTTTTGGGAAGGAGGAACATTTCCTGAGGAAGGCTCCAGTGGGCAGTTTTAACGCATAGAGGAAGGTTTAGCTTTTACTTGTTGCCTTGATATTGTTTATCAGATTGCTGCAAAAGCACTTTGATAAATGGAGATCAGTACCATGTGCATTCATAGACGACAGTGGTAGCCAGGAGCCAGCCTTGGGAAGGACCAGGGGAGGAAGCATCTGGGTGGGGGCAGCTAGCAGGGTCCATGTTCAGCAAGGTACCACCACCAGCAAAGAAAGTCCGAGTCTCCAGGATTGCTTCCCCACACTGCCACGGACTTCCTGACTCCCTTGCAGGTCCCCCCACCTCTGCTTACCTCTACTTTAGTGTAATACCCTGACTTCCCTACCCAGATTTTAGGTTGTTGAAGAGATTAAACTGACCTTTTTCTCCCTTGTTGTAAGTAAAATGCTACAAAATCCTTGGCTGGAGGACAGGTCGTGGTTTTACCCGCTGGGCTCACACCCCTGGGAGATGCGTTTGGCAAGGGCTGGTCTTTGCACGACACGTAAGGCGTTATTTCCAGTCTCCTGCCTGGATGCCCTGTCGTGCAGGATGCCAGCAGGCAGAGGCAGGAAAATAACCCCAAAATGTGCTCCCATTCCCTTGTAGGGGGCAGATCCCATCCCCATCCTCTATAACCAAACCACCTCTGACCCAAACAGGGCTCAAGGGCCTCAGCCACCCAGCCACAATGGTGCAGCTGTGGCAGGAGAGCTGCAGTAATTCCCTCCCGGATCCGGCCACCCCCATCACTAAGGGGCTAGCACAATACCCGAGGGAAGGGGGAGCGCAGAACACCCCCCTCCGTCCCCAAAGGGTCTGCGAGAGGGACAGGGACCTCGCAGCGCATTTATTCCGCTCCATCCATTTGAGAGGCATGCGTCAAGGGGCTTTTTGCCGTCGTCGGAGGCGGGTGCACCAGGACAGGAGGAGAACAAAGGGAGGCACCGGCACCCCCAGCCCTTTGTCTGAGCGCAGAGGAGTTCACCTGCAGGGAAAACCAGCTCCCACCGCAGAGCCGGCAGCTCTGCACGGATTTGGATGGGGAGAGGGGATGCAGCCCCCCCGCTACCAAGAGGATAACAAGCAGAAGGACACGATTGCGTTACCCTCTCTCCCCCTGCCACACGCACAAGCCCGTTACAGTGCACACCAACCCTCCCCCCCCCCCGACTTTCCAACAACAACCGCAACCAGCAATAAAAACCATTGCCACAAAAATATCAACCCGCCCCCCAGCGCGATCGATCTGTGTCTGCGTGTGGCCGAGCACCAAACCCCGGAGCTCGGCTCCACCGACCAGGATCGACTGGGAGGGAAGGGGGTGGGAGACTAGTTTCCAGGGGACAGGGTTTTAAAGCCACACAATAACTGGCTCAAATGAGGGTTTGGATTAAGCTGTTGTACAGTGAGGGAAAACACTGCCTCCATTAGGATATGGGGGATTTTCCTTCCCTTTCTCCGAAGCTCCAGCTCTAGGATCAAGCTTCCAGGTCACCCAGGCAGGGAGAGGAGAACCGGGTGATGCTGAGCAAATGGGAGATCCCGCACAGGGAGAGATGGGTGGAGGGAGGAAAGGGCAGATCAGCCCTCCCTGAGCCCCGGATCATACAGTCAGCTGGTCTGACAACGTTTACTCATATTTCAGAGAGACACAGCCATCCGGAACGTCACTCCCTGCCAACTGCCTCATCTGGAGCCATCCGCAGCTCAGCTCTTCCCAGCCTGCTCCGGAGATGGCCCCCCCAGAGCATCCACACACCAAGGAATCAAGAAAGGACAGGTAGGGGGAAGAGAAGAAACAGAAAATTAAATGGATACATGTTTAATTTATTTTTTTTTTTTTTTTTTTTTTTTTACAGTTGTGGTACATTGTCCCAGCAAACAGATGACTTCAAGTGCGTGTTACGCAGACGGCACTGCTGCAGAGTAGCAGGGCACTGCTCTGAGCCGGGAACTTTGCTCATGTTACCATCACAAGTGAATCACAAGATAGAAGAGGGACAACCACAATCCCCTAGTGAGAACAGGCCAAAGCTGTCCTTATCAGAAAGGATTCAGGGCTGGGAACCTCTTCCCCCAGTTCATCTGGGGGACATATGTAAGAACTCTTCGTGCATCCAGAGTCTCACAGGCGTAAATAACCATCCCTCCCTCCGTATTTGCGACCAGGCATCTCTTCCTCCCATTCCCAAGTGTGCTGGCTGTAGCTCTCCCGGGTAAAGGAGGGGTGGCTGCCCCTATCAGTCCTTCTTCCATGGAGGAAAGAGAAGGGCAGGACATCTCTGGTCCTGCACGTTCCACACCTCCCCACTGGTCCCCCAGCATCTGCCCCATCTTCTCTACCAGCAAACAGAGGTTCATTGCAGAAAATTGGCTACGACCGCAAGCAAGCTCAGCAGCTCTGACTCCTCCAAGCCATCCCCCTTACTCCAACCAAACCAGCATTGCCTGAGCCTACGGGCTGCTGATAAACACAGAAAGTTGACAAAGTCACCAGAACCTAGCCCAGATCCATAGCATTTTATTTTTTTGAAAGAAAAAAGGCCAGGCCAGACAGGATTCTGCCCCGAAGCCTGTGTGGCAAAGCAGAATCTGGCTCCAAGTGTTTATTTATAAATCCGTACATACATGTACATTTGAATTCTGACAGAATTAATTCTGGCATCCGGCTAATTCAAAGCATTCCTCCCCCATCACACTACTGTTGCAGGCCAGCCCAGCACAGAAGCTGATTATAAAATGCTGCACTAGCCAGGCATTTCTGCAAAGGCTTGTGCTATTGAGCATTCAGTCTTTCCTTGCTTGGCTATTTCATTGTTTCGGTGTCGATCCCTCCTCTCTTGCCCTGTGTTTCCTGGTTACTTTTGTCCCTGCTCTGGAAGCACTGCTGCTCTCAGCCCCATTTCAGTGTCAGACTGAAAAAAACCCAAAACAATTACATGAAATTAAAGAGAAGAAAAGAAGAAATTGCCACCATGTACCAAGATTTCCAGTAAACAGATAGGTAACGAGCAAAAAATAGGCCAATATGCTGCAAGGCAAGCTGCAGACAGATCTGGGGATAGAAAACTCGCTGCCTCCCTCCAAAGCACAGCTAAGAAATCCCTGTGTGGTCACACGCTGTCCTCTGGAGCAGAGAGGAGAGAGGTCAGGGCAGCCAGCACTGTAAGAGCCTCTTTATTCTTGGGCAGTTGCACGAATCTGATCGCTTGTGCCCTTTGTGAGACATGGAAATCTGCCTTCTCCTCCCACCCCCTTCGCCAGCCCCCCCTTCTGCTCCCCCTGCTCAGACGGGGGCAGAGGCAACTCCTCGGCTCCAGAGGCAAAGACCAGAGCCACAGAGAGGCTGTGGATCCCCCTCCGGCAGGACCAGGCTTGGCCGAGCACACAGGAGAGCTCGAGAACAGTGCTTTGCTGGAGCGAGGGGAGGAGAAGGGAAGGGTGGTCCTGGAAGGAGGGTCCTGCACGCTCCTCGAAGGGCTCACCCAGGCTCCCATGTGCGAGGCACGAGGCTGAGGGCTGGAGGAAAGTCCAGGGTCTTGCACTGCAGCCCACATCCTTCCTACTTCTCCCTCTCCACCATGCTCACAGGCTTGAGGAGAGCGGCATGCTGCACACCTCCATGCCAGCAGCCACATGACGCTTACATAAATATCACGGGTTGGATTTAGCCTAAGCGAGGGTCTGGGCTAAGTTTATTATGCCCTCATCACCAGCCAAAGCTGGGCTTACACCTCCTGGTTCAGAGACCAGACCAGGACACCCCGGTCTCAGGGGCTCATTCAAAGCCACCGCCGAGGGAGGGCTTCAAGGTGGAAAGCTCTCTGGCCAGGGTTGTCTGGCATGGGTGGGCAAGGCTGTGCCTACACATCCCCACCTGCAAAGTACAGCCAACCCCTGTATACCGCAGGGGCAAGCCTGGGCTACAATTTGTCACTGTTCCTTGCAAAGCAGCTCAAGGTCCTCAGATGAACCTCTTTCCCTCTCCTCCTTCCACCTCACTCTTCAGCAGTACCCATCCACAGAGCATTCTCCACTGCAGCCCCTGTCCTACTCCTTTCCCAAAGCTGTCCCCTCCATGCAAGCCTCCTTGCTCCCACCCAAACCCACCAGGCTGCCTCCTTGCATCCTCCATCTCTGCTGTCACTTCTCTAATTGACTCTACACAGAAGACTTGCGGCCGCAGGTCTAGAGCGAGCAACCGCTGGCAACCTGATGGGCTAAGGGCGAGGAAAATACTCAAGCTTAGCAGTAAAGCAGTGGGAAAAAGCCCTTAATCCAAACCCCAGGGAAGCAGGAGACTGTCCCAGTTCAGCCAAAGATCTGGGACTGCCAAGATACCTGCTGCCCCTTGGCCAGCAAACCCAGATGGGTTTGCAGCAGGTCCCCCCCAAGACCTCTCTAGGACAGCACAGGCTGCTATCGGTTGAACTGAAACGCTGCCCCTGACAACACAGTGCAGGAAAGCCTGACAGATCGATGGTGGTGAACGGCATGGAGCTAGAAAGAGAGGCTAGGTGGGTGCTGGGATTTCTGTGACTGCCCAAGGCCCAAGAAGTCACTACTCATCATGGCAGCTTGACCAAATGACAGCATCCCAGGGCACAATGATCAGTCACATTTAGGAGCCTGGTGCTGGACTCCTGAGGCCCCTGGGCAGGAACCAGGGCACAGGCAAAGCCAGGGGAGGGACAGACTTGAGTTAGGCTGACCTAACCCCTGGTTTGGGCTGGCTGTTCAGCTCTGGGGTGCTGGTGGAGGCTCAGATGGAGGGCGCAGGAAGAACCTGCACATCTCCAGCTTCATAGAACCTACTGCCAAAGTCCTCTGTGGATCAGGTATGTTCAAAGAGCGCCCTGGGGAACGCCTGCCAGGCACCAGCCCACACCATCTACAGTCACGAGAGCCAAATTAACACTTGAGCACTTGGGCACTTGCGCTCACAATGCCTCCAGTGAGCTGCGTGCCACGCTCCTCATAAACAAGTCATCTGGAAAATAAGTAAGCCTGTAAAAATCCAGCCCATCACAAGTTACCAAACCTGTTTCAGAGTAAAATAACCTACAGCAGCTCATGCTAGGAGCCTGGCGGTGGAGCCGACCACAGCCTCCCCAGCACTGGGGCTCCCTAGGTCCCAGCAAAACGTCCCCAGCACAGATAGCAGCATGGGGATGTGACATGGGACTCGTTTCAAACAGGAAGGTGTCAGGGCCATCTAGCAAAGAAAAGCTGGTGGCATTTTCTCTATAGAGACCTAGAGCTTTTGAACCGCAGAAGCAATCAGCTGGGGCAGGTAGGAAAAGCACATGGGCCATCTCTGCACTGGGGCTGGTGGTCAACGCTGGCAAAGGACCAGAGTTTCTGGTACAGACTTGGGATTCATCTCTTCCTGTGCTCTGACCAAGTACTCACCTTTCCTCTCTCCCATACTTTAGAAAGCACCTGAGCTGGGCTTATCTGAGGGACTGTCAAGAAAGCAAGCCCAAACCCACTGAGGGGCAGATGGGCTCAGCAGCCCAGTCCCTGTCTGCCCCCCTGGATTTGCCAAATGGGCGCTGCTCCTACATGCCCGCAGAAGGATCCCCAATATTTTCCCACGGGTCTCAGCACCACAACACGCTTCCTCCCTCTTAGTGCTCAAAATCACTGGAGATCTTTAGAATGTGGAGGAATTTTCTCCCGATTTCCCAAAAATGCACTGCAAGCTAGGTCAGAGGGAAATTTACCTCCATCCCCTAAAACAAAACAGAAGCAGGAGCAGAGCCTCTACCCAAGTCCCTTCCCACTGGTGGCACCTCCAGCTGAGGACAGGCAGCTGGGACATCCCCAAGGAAGCTCTGATGTACCTGGCCTCAACCAACCGTGTCCCACACAAAGATGGGGCAAACAAGGTAATACCCCACAAGTGAGTCCTTTGGTTTGGCTGCTGCCTTCTGACCTGTGCTCCAATCCCAGCCATGTATTTTTCCCCTTTTTGGATGGGGGGGGAAAAAAAAAAAAAAAAAGCAGCAACGCATCAACCTCACGCTGGAGCAACTTTCTTTTTCAACCCTGGAAGCAGGTTCCCCCATGTCGGGGAGACGGCAGGTTCCCCCATGCCGGCAGGAGGCACGTGGCTGGGGCAGCAAAGGCAAAGAAGGAAGAAAAAATGTTTCGTTTTGAGACCTTGACACAAACAAAACGACAAGAAGGAAAAAAAAAAAAAAAAGAGGGTGGGCTGTTGGCTTTTTTTTTTCCCCTCTCCTCTTTAAGCACTACAAAAACAGGAAACAAAGGAGAAAACATCTCACGGGGGGAAGGGGAGGTAAGCGCTTTATACGCCCACGAAAGAAAGATTAACCACATATTTTATTTACTGTTTGTATTACGGTTGCACTGTGGAGTTCAACCAATTCCGAGCCAGGGCTCTGCGGGTTTGTGCAGCACCTAACGCCGAGCGGTCCCCTTCCCCCAAACCCGCCAAGCATGCGTCTCCGCTTCAAGCGAGCCCTCCACAGACGCACTCTTTCCTCCTGCAGACACCTGCCTCCGGCCTCTTTCGCCCAGCACGAGCTCTGTTGCCCCAACTGCCAGCTGAGAAAGCGCTGGTGCTGTCCCCAAGGAGTTTTGAGCCCCCTTTCCCCTTCAAATCAGACTGTAACCAGGGGTAAGATGCAGTCCCTGGTGGGCCGGCAAGCAGAGCCAGAGTAATAAATGCCAAAAAAGGTGAGTTTATGGACAGTGTGTTTGCAGGCTCCCGACCCTCCTCTGGGCTATGGGGGCCACCGCTGCCACACCGGGTTGATGTCGCACCCCCACACACTTTCAAGTCCCCCGCACCAAGGACAGGGCTCCGAGCCTCCAAACTTTGACTCATTTCTCAATTAACGGCTTCCCGAACACGAGCCACGCATGGAACAAACCTCTCACAACAGGGCCCGGACCTCCCAAGCCCGGCATTACTCATCCACCCCCCAGCCCTCCTTCCCCAGGATGCTCCAAGAGCGGCTCACCACCGCAGGGTGAGCAAGCAGCCAGGAATCCCAGCCCCAGCTCCCGCAGGTGGGAAGCCGTCACCAGCTGAGCACACGCACCCTAATTTGGGGGCTGAGGCGGCCGCCTTCCTTGCCGGCTGGCAAGGGGCAGCTTTCAGCCAGAGACCTGCCCAAGGCCACACAGTGAGGGCAACCTGCCGGGCATTTTTACCGGGGACCCTTCCCTATTCCAGCTGGTTCACGGAGGAACTGCTTCAACTGCAGAGGAATCCTTCGGGCACGCCGTCGCCCAGCTTTGGGCTGTCCTCCATTGCCTCGGCCTCCGAGCACCCAACCGAGCCACGTGCCCAGCGGGAAGAGACAAGCTTATCATCGCAGAGAAAGGAAATTAAGATAACACGGCGATGGAGGTACCGAGGGATTTGGCCAAGGTCACAAAATAAGTCTGCAGCTCTACGATACAGCCATCCGACACATTCGGTGTCTGGCCACGTATCCTAAAATTTCAAGCCAGGGCCAAAATCCAGGCTAGTCGGCGGCAGCTTTCTGCCAGGTCATTAGGAGCGTGCATCCGCAAGGAGCAGCGAACATCCAGCCATAACAACGACAGCAACAACAAAAAAAACCCATGCAGCAAGAGCGGGAATAGATGAGATCAAAGTGTCCTGGAAAAGGACCTGGAAAAATAGTTTTGGTCCCTGGCTAAGGCTCCCGGGAAATGCACACACAAGCCCCGTCCCAGCCCCACACAGCCCTGCCGGGGTGGCTCCCCACCCTGGCAGAGGGAGACCAAAATGACTCCCTATAAATAGAAGCAGAAAAGTGCTTCTCCAAAAGCCTGGCTGGGTCTTTCCCCTTCCAGCGCGTGTGGCAGAGCTGCTGGCACCTCCGTGGAGGTCTCTGGTTTTCCCCCAAAAAACCTGGAGAGGAAAATAACCTTCCTGTGAGCTCAGGCTGGCTCCTCTCTGCACAGAGCCGCCCCCCCCTCCCAGGCCTGGCCATCCAATTGGAAAGTAATTATACTGCAATTTTTATTTATGACTTTTTTTTTTTTTTAATTGCTAAATGGTGACTCATTTTGGCAACATTAAAATACACAGGAAATCATCCCCATTTTACAGTAATCACCATTCAATTCATTGTTAAATATTTATTCGGCAGACAAGCGCCGGGCCTCTTTCGAAGGGTCGGAGGGGGAGCGGAGGGGCAGCCCTGGGAGGGGGGAAGGTGGGGGGGGTCACGGCAGGGCTGCCCACAGAGCTGTTAAATGCCCACCACGAACTTCGGGGTGGAGAGCCAGGGGTGAAAGCTCCCGCCAGATGGTCTGGCCATGAGCAAAATACAGACTCGCTTTCCCTCGAATCCAGCGCTACGCCCCATGCTGCTTTAGGGAGGGGGGGCAGCTCTATGCCCCCCGATAAAAAAAAACACATTACTTGGCCAAGCCCCAAGCACAAATGCCCGCCAGTGAGAAGCCATGGGTCTCCGACGCGAAGCTCTCCCAGCACCGGGGGGAAGGGGATGGCAGCCACCGGCCCCGGCGGGAGGCGGTGGGAAGAGCCGGCAGTTTGACATTCACAGGCCTTACAATGGACGGCGTCCGCGTCTGCGGCCGCTTTGTCCCCCCGGGGAGCCCGATTTTGGGGCGACTCGACCAGGCGGCTGCTCTGCCTTCCCCCAAACGGCCACATGCCCCAGCAGGAACCAGGGAGATGACCCCTCCAAACCCCCCCGGCCCAGGACCTCAACCCTTCCCCGTGCAGCCCAGACCCGAGCGGCCGCAGGTCCTACAGCTGGCTGGCTCCGAAGGCCTCCCGGCATGGGCCCCCTTCCCCGGGGAGCCCCCCGGCGCCCACTGGCTCTGTCACTGCTCGGCTGGAGCGGCCACCTAACATGTCCGCCACAGGGCGACCGGGCGGAGGAGGAGGAGCAGCACCGGGGTGGATTTTGTGTAGGCCCTACACAAACACAGCGCTTTGGGGAACACACACGGCAGGGAAGAGGGCAGCCAGGGAGAGCAGCAGCCCCCCGGGGCTGGGCAAACCCAGGTCTCCACGAAGGTCCGACTTACCCTGATCTCATTGCGGCGGATCTCCACGTCGCAGACCGAGTGTCCCTGGTGGGCCCCGCTGTAGTAGCAGCAGAACTGGCAGACGGCCACCTGCTCGGCCTCGCAGTGGTACAGGCGGTAGGCGTTGTGCTGGGGGCAGCTCCAGGCCCGCACGTCGTCCGCCTCCACCAGGAGATGGCCCCGGGCCGTGGAGGGTTGCTGCAGGTGGGTCTGGACGTGGGACTGGCAACACGGGGCCTCACACCTCAAACAGATCTTCTGGGCCGGCAGCGGTGGGCCCCGGCGGCAAAAGACGCAGTGCAAGACGGAGGGGGGCTTCTCCAGGTTGAGGGAGTTGAACTTCTCCACGATGTTGGTGAGCTTCAGGTTCTTCTCCAGGTTGGGCTTCTGGTTGTAGGCCTGGTTGCACTCCGGGCACCGCACCAAGCCCGACTCCTTGGCCCACGCCTCCCCGATGCAGCCCCGGCAGAAGTTGTGCTTGCAGGGCAGCTGGACCGGCTCCACGAAGACGTGCAGGCAAATGGGGCAGATGAGCTCCTCTTCGAAGCAGTTCTTCCAATTCTCAGCCATCTCTGCCGGCAGCCTCTGGCGACGTTTCCCCCCACCCGCTTCGGTCGCTCAGTGCGGTCTAGGGGCGGACGCTGGGGTCTGTCCTCCCTGCAACGGGAAGGCTGGGGGTGAACGGCTGGGCTCCCCCCTCCCCGCAGCACGCGCGATAAATAATAAACCGCAGCAGATTTTAAAATCGGGGATAAAATAAACCACAGAGCAGCACTCTAGGAATCTTCAGCGAGAAAACGCGACGTCTCCGTCGCTTCGTTAAAAAAGCAACACAAACGGTTAAAAAACCCCAACACGATATTGTAGGATTTACAGCCCAAAGTCTTAACCACCCCTAAAAGCCATTTTTTTCTTTTTACCCCAGAAGGTGAATCGAAACTTACCAAAGGTTGAAAAAAATCCATACAAAATCCAGCAGCAGAGTCCAAGTTCCATATAAAGCTCCTAAATTTAGCGCTCCGGATTGGATTTTTCTTTTCTTAGGTTTGCAACTGACATTCAATATTTTAAAGGGACTTTTGTCCCCCACCAACCTGGCTAACAGCTGAGAGCACAGACTCGCTCAGGGGTTTTTTTTCTCCCCTAGATTTCTCCTCCCTCTCCCCCTGATGGGAGTTGGGAATCAGAGTCTTTTAAAGGAAACAGATCAAAGAGTTAAGATCCAAAATGGGAAAAGGAGGAAGATTAAAAAAAAAAAATAATAATAGCAACGATGACGATGGCAAAAAAACGAATTCTCTCCGCGGGCCCCGAGATTTGCTTCTAACCCGGCAGAGCAGCAAAGAAAAAAAGGAAGAGGGGGGGAAAAAAAAAAAAAAAAGACAAGACAGGAAAAAAAAAAAAAAGGAGAAGAAAAAAAAAACCCCTCTCGCCTGTTTCGAGATTGCGAGGTCTTGAATGGGAGAGCTCGGTCATTCAGAGCAAACCCCAGCCCAGCGCAGCCCTCCCAGCCTCGACCAAGGCTCCGGAGAGGGACGGGAGAGCGGATGGGCTCTGCCAAGGGGGGATCTAAACCCCGCGGACCCCGAATCAACCTGCTCGGACTTCCCAACGGGGCTGGCGGAAAAAAAGCGTCCGGGGGGGGGGGGGGGGGTCCGACCTAGCCCGGTCTCATGGCCGGCCGGGGGGACGCAGCCCCCCGACGGCAACAATGCGATGGAGCCGGGGGTCCCGGGGCGCGGGGCAGAGGGACGGGTGTCCGAGCCGCCCGCGGAGCGCCTGCCCCCGGCGCGGCTTCCCCGGTCCGGCCCCGCCGGGAAGGGGCGAGGCGGCGGCGGCGGGCAGCCGGGAGGAGCCGGCCGAAGCGTGCGGTTCCGGGAGAGCCGAGTCAGCTCTCAGCCATTTTGAGCTGCTCTGCTGAAGAAGGGAGATCGGAGGCGCATTAAAAATGAAATAAAAAAAAATTTAAAAAAAAGGTATTAAAAAAAAAATTAAAGTCACCGGAACAAAACCGCTCCCGCTGCCTCCCCCGCCCGCGCGGCGGGGCTCTGCGGAGGGGCTGCGGCTGCGGGGCCGCGCGGCGAGCCGAGCCTGAGCCGAGCCGTCGTCCCGTCCCGGCGGGGCCGCTCAGCAGAGCCCCCCGCGCCTGCCCCCGCCGCCGCCGCCTCCAGCCATCTTGGTCTCGCCCTGGGCGCCGCCCGCCCGCCGGAGCCCCACGCCCCGGCCTTCCTCCCGCCGCCCCCGGGGAGGCGGCCGCGGCCCGGGGGGACGAGGGGGGGCGCGGATC
Source organism: Mycteria americana (assembly GCF_035582795.1). Lineage (NCBI taxonomy): Eukaryota > Metazoa > Chordata > Aves > Ciconiiformes > Ciconiidae > Mycteria > Mycteria americana. The sequence continues at coordinate 15,585,647 of NC_134370.1, forward strand.
CCCGCAGCGGACCTCCTCGGGGAGGGCGGGTGGGGAAGGGGGGTGGGCGGCGCCTCGGAGGCGGCCGGGCTCAGCCCCGGCGCAGGGGGCCGGGGCGGCGGCGGGGGGCGGCCGGGGCGGCCATGGGGGCGGCGGCCGCGGGGGATATATCGACCGGGGGGGAGGGGGAGGCGGGCGCGCCCCGCCCCGGCGCGCCGAGGGGCCGCCCCGCTCGGGAGCCGGTCGGGGTGGGGTGGGGGGAGCGGAGCGGAGGCGCCGGAGCCGGTCGGTCCCGCCGGGCGCTGCCGCTGCCGCTGCCGCCTCGGAGCTGCGCGGCGCTGCGCTGCGCTGCGGCGGGACCGGCCCCGCCCCGCCCGCGGGCCCGCCCACCGCGCGTCACGGGGGACCGCCCCCGCCCCGCCCCGCCCCGAGACCGCGCCGCCTTAAAGCGGACACGGCTGGCGGCGGGGCCCACCGCGGTGCTCGGCGCTGTCAGCCCTCGGCCGGCGCGGTGGCTGTCCCCGCGCTGCAGCCCAGCCTCCGAGGAGCCCAGGCGTGTCCCCAGCTGGGCTGTCCCTGCTGGCCACTGCATCAGCGGTAGGGCCACCCTGCCGGACCACCAGCATCCCTACGCGGCCAGGAGCCAGGGTTGCTCAGGGTGCCGGTCCATAAAAAGGGGCCGATCGCCCTGGAACCAGCTCACATCTGGGTCACGGCTGGCCCCGGGTACCAGAAGTGCCCTCTGGAGCCTCCTACGCCCTCTCAGCTCCCCCCGGATGGGCTGTTACTTTGCACGGGACCATTTCAGGTGCGTTTCCTCCCCGTGCAGAGCGAGAGCCATTTGTCCCACAGGGTCTTTCCAAAACCGGCAGCCCCAGCACCTCCCACCAGAGCCCCGGGCACAGAGGTGTTTCTGTTAACAGCTCTCCCACCAAATGTTTCTGCAGCTGGTTCACGGGACACTGTATATCCAAGCCCTGCCAAATGTGCGGGGCTGCTGGCAATAAAGCACGTTGCTGGTGTAAACCCATTTCCCACTGGCGAGGGGGTCACAAATGGCTTCAAAACGGAGTATTTAGACCAAAAAATGCTCAGGGTGCACAGTCACGTTTATGGTGGAGTGACAAGGGGGCAAAGGCTCAGACGGTGGCTTCAGGATCTGGCCCCAACCTTGCCCCTGGGGGACACTCGCCGATGGCAATTTGCCTCCGGGAGGGATTTAGCAGAAATTCCTCAACTGCAGCCTCAAAGCCACGAACCAAACCGTCCAGAGACGCCACCCAGTAGCATCTACTGCAGCACTCTATAGCCGCAGTGCCGTGGGCCACCCAGGGCAGCCAGCTGCCTGCTAGAGGGATGAGCGTCCTACATCCTACACCCCCCTACAGAGGTGGGGGTGATCCAGGTCTTTCCATGCTTTCCTTTATGGGAACCCCCTGTGCACAGGTGGGTCCTGCCAAGAGACACCCCAATAAGGAGACAGAGTGATGGATACCAGGTATGTTCAGGTTGGCTTGGATTTGAGATCCTCCATCCCATTTCCCTGGCTCCACCTTTCCCTTCTGACTTCGTGCTTTGATGGGACATTGGGGAACACCTCTACCTGCCGTCTGCATCGTGCCCAGCACACCCCAGTCCCAAAGTGCTGCCCCAGGGCAAATAATAACAACTAATAACAGCATCATACCCCAGCACACCCCACAATGCTGATGGGGCTGCAGTCGGTGTGCAGTGCCTAGGCTGGCTCAGGATGCCTTGCTCGCCTCTCATTTCTGGGTGAGGCTCCCACAGCCTCTTCGCCGCAATAAAACCTATTTCTGGGCTCGGCCGGCCAATCCCTGCCTGCACAGGAAAGCCCACAGCCAGGCCACCCCAGGAGAGGGGCTCACCCTGTATCACCCCCCGGCTGCGCCCTCCATCCCCACACACCCAGCCCACGGCTCCCAGGGCTCGAGTGCCGATTCCTGCAAAGGGAGCGGTTTGCCGTCTAATTCCTCTGCCAGGCCTCAAAGCCTGCAGGCTGTACATCTCCTCCAGGGCTTTACAAGCCATCCAGCAGCCGGGACCAGCGGGAACTGGGCAGGGAGACGCGGGATGCGTCACAGCTGCTGTCGGCCGGCCGAGCCTGCGTGGAAGCAAACCTCTTCTCGAAAAGTCAGTGCAAAACTATTTGTGACGCTCACTTCTTTATAAACACAGGCAGTACTGGGCAGCCCCTGGTGACAGCCACTGTCCCCACCCCGCGCAGCTCTCCTCCAGGGGCTGCTCGGGGCCCCCGTGCCCTCCGCTGTGGGTGAGCTGGGGAAGCCAGCTGGTATTTAGCAGGGTTTAAAAGTGGAAGGCGGACGGGATGGGGCTGAGCCAAGCCAAAAGGTGCGTCCTGCTCTCGGCTGGGAATCCCGCTGCCCTGGGGCCGGCGCTGGCCCTGCTGTCATCACACCCATTTCTGGACGATGTCATCTCCCTGCCCAGCCCGGAGGAACCCCCTTGGCAAGGGGAGTCCCAAAGCCAGGCTGGGCATCACAACCCTTCCGCAGCCAGCAGGACCTGCCTGGGGGGGCTGTAGGCAGGGAACCCCCCTGCCCACACAGCTCCCAAACACCTTCCTGCCAGCGCTGGGTGACTGATGGACACCAGCAGACAGGAGCTGCAGAAGCCTGCTGCACTTTGGGTTCCACTCCTCCAGGACCTGGCTCCGTAGGGTGCCCCAGCCCACGCCAAGAGGCCACAGAGGCAGTTTTTAGCTGAGTCGTGGTGCGCATCCCTCAACCTCATCAAGCCTTGCTTTTCCCAGCCACCGCCGGGCCATCGTTCCCCTTTGCTGGCAGTCTCACTTTGGCAGTCCTTAGCCCTGCCCTGGAGAGACCACCAACCCCACCAGCCTCCCTGTAAAGTACCAGCATCTCTGCTGAGGCCCCCGTTAGCACCAATGGCTTTGGGCTGTGGGTACCCACCCATGAAGGGCCAGCAGAGCATCACCCCATGCCCTGCAGAGCCAGGATGCTCAGCCACTTGTCACCGGGGACTGGCATTGAAGTGGCATTGCCTGGTACAGAGGGATCTTGTCCCTGCGAAGCAGGGATGCACTGGCTGGTCCACAGAGCCCAGGCACCTTCGTCACTGCGGGCAGGGGACGAGCGGGGCCGTGCCTGGCAGCTTGCGTCAAAAGCCTGCCTCTGCTTTCCCAGGCAGACTCAAGCAACGTTCAACCAGCCTGCAGACGTACAGAAACTCTGTTTGCTATTTAGGGCTGCGGACCCTACTGAGCTGATGGGATAGGGAGGGTGTTTGCACAGATTTATGGAGTGGTTGGCTGTTAAAGTGACAGCTTCCCTCCCCGCTGCCACCCTGGCCCCAGGATGCTCCTGGCAGCTCCGGCACCCAGCCCTGCGCCTTCCTCAGAAGCCTTGAGCCCTCCAAAAGTAATGCAAAGCAATGTGCTTCTTTTATAACTCAATTAACCATCCAGAGAGAAGCCATCACTGTCCTTCTGCCCCCCCTTCCGCGTAAGTGAGGTGGCTTAGTGCGATGGAGAAAGCTCCCCCCGCCCTGCTCTGTGTGATTAACACGTTGAAGGCTTTCACTGAAGTTTTAAGACTGGGTTTAAGGATTTAAGGAACTCACAGGGCGGCAATACCCTGGTTTGCAGCACTAAATCCATCTGCTTGTGGCTGTCCCCTGTTCCCAGCTGGGGTGGAGGAGGAGGGAAACAACCCCACAGAGGAGGCATGACACAGAGGTCCCCACGGCCGGTCACCCCCTGCCCCAGCCCAGAGCACGCCGCTGACATGCAGCGCTTGTGCCCAGCCATCCCACGCATGTCCCCGCTGCGGTGTCACACTTGTCCATCCCACACTGTCACCTGCCTGCTGCGGCATCCTCGCAGCCCAGTACCTGCTGGGGAGATGCACATGTGCATATGCGGTGCATCTGCAGGGGGAACCTCCCATCCTCTTCGAGTAATAAAAAGGGACCAGAAGCTGGGTGTGCAGCCTGGTCCCCGCAGCACACAAAGCACGTTCCCTGCCCCAAGCACCCAAGCATTGCGATCCAGCGACACCCACATCTGACACTGGCAGCCGGGAACAGGGCTGGGACGGTGTGCTGGATGCAGGGATGGTGATGCCCTTGTCGGCCCCTCGGGAGAGCTTTGCCCTTGTGCAATGGTTGCACAATGGGGGCTCCTCTTGGGGCAAAAATGATGGGCTTCCTCCCTCCCTCCCCTAGGCTAAAGCATGGGCCAAAGCAAATATTGAGGGCTGGCCAAGGGGGACTGCATGGGGGGGGTGATGGAGGGGAGCTCCACTTTGGCCTGGGGCAAATCCAGGGTGGAACGACACAATCTGGGGTTGAACGGCCAAATCCAGGGTTGCACAGCCAGCCGTGGGACAGGGGTGATGCTCTGGGGCTCGCTGCCCTGGCTGGCCTCGGGGTGCCGATGGGTGCTGGCGAGGGCGGCAGTGGGTCCGGCAGCTGTGGGGCTGGAGCGTGGGGATCCGGGATGAGGGCCGGTGCGGTTCCCTGCCTGGTGGGGTTTCTTTCTATGCAAATGGCTGGGAGCAGCTGCCCTGCCGGCGTGACTCATTTCCTGCTCTTGTGTCACATTCTGGTCAGGCCAGTTTGGCAAAGGCTTTCTTCTCTCCCTCCCTGGCTTCTCCTCCTTCTCTCCCCCACGGCCGAGGGCTGGGATGTGCATTCGCTCAGCCCCTGGCAGGATGAGGCAGGATTTTCAGGAAACTGCGTCAAAGCCGCAAAACCTCCATATATATATATATATATTTATATATATATATATATATAAAACCCCAACCAAACAAAAAACCCAGCACAATTTTCTTTTTTTCTTTTTTTTGAGCATGAGGGAGACTGGCGGCCAGACGGGCTCCTCTGCTCTTCCCCCCGCTGGGGCGGCTGCTTCCCCCAAGAGGGGATGGGACCCGGCAGAAGAGCTGTAAAAGTTTGCTGGGTGGCCGAGGGGAAAAAAAATGCAGCTCGGTCTAATTTTACCTTCTGCTGCCAGTCGGAGGGCTGCTGCCGGAGGTGGGCTGCCAGCAGGAAGCCTTTAACAGGGGATGGATGGTGTGAGCATCTGAGGGAGCTGCCAGCCCTGGGGTTCACCCGGCGTTTCTTATTCCTCAGCAGGGCTCTGGGGCAGCCTTACCACTGCGCCCTGAAAAATGTACTGGCTGGGGTTAAAAGTAACCCATTCGTCTTAGTGGGGTCGGGAAGGGATGCTAGCAAATGCTGGCAGACGCCAGCGTGGTCAGTCTGCGTGGGGGTCCTGTGTCTCCCACCGCAGGTCCGGGGCAGGGGAAGGTGATGCCGGGACCAAATCCCTCCCCACGGCCCCAGCTGGGCTGGCACTGCCCTAAGCCCAGGCTGTGCCACAGGTAGAAGAGTCACTTTTTGGGGCATTTCCCACCTTGGAGAAAGCAGCGTCCCTCTACCCCAAACCTGTGGCTGCCAACGGCCCCGTCTCTCCCTCTGCACCAGCCCCTTCCCTGGTGCATTAAGCTCTGGCACAGCCTCCCGCACCATAGCTGGGCATCTGCCTGGGGGACAGACGGAGCTCCTCGGTGCTGCCCGCCCAGCAATGAGCTTGGGGACACAAAGCTGCCGGCCCCAGATCCGATCGTGGGAGACTGAGGGTGGGAGCAGGGTACGATCCCACCACCTCCCTTCCCATCTGCAGTTTGGTTCAGCCGCCCTCCCACCAGAAGGCCCCTGCGGTCCCTGCCCGGGCCGAGGTGTAACCTTTGCAATCTTCACTCTGGAGCAATTTCTCAGCCTTCCTCTTCCTTTTCTGCATGCTCCCTGCAATTAGAAGCCGGCTGCAGCCAAATGACCCAGTGCCACACGCATGCTAAAAAGCCCCCCGCCAGGCAGCTACCGAGCTTTCCTTTGAAGGGCAGAGCATCCGCCGCCGCTGTGCCCCGTGCGACCCCCAAACCTGCAGCCCCCGAGTCCAGTGGTGCCGCTGAGCCCCGGCTCGGTGCGGCCGGGGGAAACTGAGGCAGGGCAAGGGCAGGGGCTCGCCCCGGAGCTGCAGCCTGTGCACCCTGCACTGCTGGGGCTCTCCTTCCTGTCCAAAAGCCTAAAGGTCCGTTTGCCCACAGCAAAGGGAAGAGCACGAGGATATCGGTGTAAATTAGGTCAGAAAGCATTGCTAATAAACTGTCACTCCTGGTTGTGTAATGGGAGCAATTACAGGTTTAGGTCTCGTTAAGACACCGGGAAGGAAAACACGGTCTGTCTGGAGTAGGAGGAGTGTGATGGCAAACAAAAAGGAGGGTCCTGTTGACAGAAGGATGAAGCTGCCTTCGTGTCGGAGGCATTTCCGTCCCATCCCGGTGCATCGGCAGCCTGGGGCTCAGATTGACTCCCGTGCAGGGGGATGCAGAGAGCGGGTTCCCAGCTCTCCCTGTGCTCTGCTCCTTCCCCCAGGCACCCCAGGGCCCCAGGGACTTGGAGCAGGCAGTTTTAATCCCTCTGAAATCCCTGGTCCCTGATCCACCCCGCTCAGCTCGGCACTTGGTGCTCGCCGTCCCTGTGCAGCCCTTCCTCGGGGTCCGACAGGGACCCATGGGCAGCGGGGCTGGTGCCGGGCTGTGCCAGGAAAGCCCGGGAGAAGCGTCTGAGCTCTTCCCGCCGGCGCAGCCACCAGCGGCCCTCCTCTCCCGGGGAGCTGCCAGGCTTCCCGCGCTGCCCACTGCCCTGCGCTGCCGCCGGGCTCTGCGTGGGCAGCCTTCCCCAAGGGAACCGCCGGGCAGCGAACGCTTCTCTGCCTGTCCCTCCCTGCTGCCGGGGCGGCCCTGAACCCACCGGGCAGGTCCCTTCCGGGGTCTCTGGAGGGATGCTCAGGTGCTGGTGGAGGTCGCCCAGAGCCCAGCCACAATAAACCCAGGGCTCCCCATGAGCAAAGCCCTGGGGCACTGCCAAACCTGGGGTGGGGGCACCCGCGCCCCCTCCACGGAGGTTCCCAGCGTGAATCCAGCCCATGCATGCTGCGAAGGAGGGGCTGGGGCGCCCGGCAGCCAGGGTTAGCCTTTAACCACCCAAAACACGGCATGGAGGGAGAGGAAATTCTTGAGGCATCTATTAACATAAAAAGAGTCGTACTTTATGTTCGGTCCCACTTATGGCTTATAAATGATTACTGCACCTTTTAATAAATGGTTAATCAAGTGTTAGAGTCCAAACAAGCTGATGGGTTGCTTATTACCACGGTTTATAACCTTTTATGAATGCCTTCTGTTGATGTACTTATAAACATCCATACCACATACTTCTCGTGTCTTGACATGTTGGTCACATCTGTTCGAAGTTTATTAACTCTTGAGCTGCTCGCTAACGGCAGACCAGGAGGGATCCCGCTATTTATCTGTATTAATCTGCGTGGCTCAGAAAGCACACCTGTGTGGCGGGGGCTGGCCGAGGGGCGACGTGGGCATCCCCCTTCATCCGAAAAAGGTTTGAAGCAAGTGGGATGCATCCTCATCAGAAATAAGTCGGCAGCGGGGTGTTGCTCTCATGGGCATGGGGTTTTTTTGCCACCAGGACAAACAAGCGAGGGAAGTTGGTGGCAGATTCTTCATCCCTTGAAGTCATCAAGCCGAGACAGGACGTTGTCCTGGACTGGCCACTTGAATCAAAACCACAGGTTTTTGGGCTCAGTGCGAGAGGAATTGGGTGAAATTCTCTGGCCTGCAAACACGGGAGGTCAAACAGCATGATTTAATGGGCTCTTCTGGCCTGGAAATCCACGGAAATATCCTTGGCCGTCGCTGTTCATGCGCAGCTGAAGCCCCCCTCGTGTCATGTTGCAAATAATGAAATAAAACTCTCAATAAGCTGAATAATCAGAAAACAATTTTCCAATAAAAGCGTCCCCCGAAATCTCCTTTTAAGGCAAGGACTGGGATTCCCACCGCTGAGCGTGTTCCTGACGCTTCGCGTTATTGTTCGGCTGCCTGTACCGGGGCCGGGCAGGCTGCCACGCCGCCCCACGCCCCCGGGGACGCTCCCTGCCACAAGGCCCAGCCAGCCCCCCCAATTCTCAGCCCTTTTTGCCTTGATTTTTCCCCTTTTGCCGGATGCTTCAGATAATTTTCCTGTTCAAAAAGCAAGCGGGGAGTACGGGGTGCTGCGGTCCTGCGTTCTCTCCAGTGTTTTTAACAGCCAGAGAAGGGATTTGTGCATTAAGCAGACGGGCATGGTCCCAGCCCAGGCAGGAAGCTGGGTCTTGCTGGTTGCCTTGGCCTTGGACTCTCCTGGAGGTTTTTTAATATCTAACCGTGCTTTCCCCTTTGCTCCCCGCTCCCCGGCCCCTCCGGAGTGGGTACCCCATCTCTGGCGGCAGGAGCATCTCCAGCCTCGCTTGCTGCCCTCCAGCAGGTTACTTGTGGCTGGAGTGTGGAAAGTCTGAGGCAATGTGAATGATGGGAAAGGGTGTTAAAAATACTTTTCCCCTTGGAAAAACAAAACCAAACCTGAACTACGCTTTTTTGGAAAGCTGCTGCAGCAACGGCTGCTGCCTGAAATGCACCCGCAGCCAGCGCGTCCCTGCCGCAGGTGAGCGGTGGGGGGACCGAGGGGACCGAGCCTGCGCTGAGGCTGCGCCGGCCGTGCCGCCGTGGCCTGTCTCATGCGCTGCTTCAATTAATGTGACCGATGAGGTGTTGGGGCAAGACAGGGACATTTTTTTCTCCAATGCAAACTCTGCCTGACAGCGGGAACAGTTGCTCCGAAAGCTATTTGGAGAAGCTGGAGCTTTTGGGCACACCGCTGGCTCCTAGAGAGGGAGCTGGGGCATACGGGGGGCTTCCCTACAGTGCTTCTCCCACCCCTGCCAGGTCCCGGTTTCCTGTGCCAGACGGTGAGGCTGTGGCTTGCAGTGCGGCGAGGATGCTTGCCGGCTTCCCACCGTCCCCGAGGCTCGGCCGTGGGGCAGGGGCTGCTGGTCCTGCGTGGGGGGAGGCAGCAGGACCCGGCCCAGCCTGGCTGCTTCGGGCCCCTCTCCGGTTACGGCTTGGCCACGGCGTCCCCAGGAGCGCGGGGTGTTAATGTGTCAGGTCCTGCGTACCAGGGCGTGCTGGGAGGCTTTCCTCCGCACCGAGGTGCTGCCGCAGCCGGCTGTGCCATGAACGCTGGCCGGACAAAACAGCAAGCAGGGGAGAAACGAGGCAAAAAGAGGGGGGAAAGAAAAATCCAAAGGGACTTGGTGTGCTGATACCCCACGTTTCTGGGTGCTGCGTGACACATCCTTGTGGTCCAGGTGGGCTAAAGCACGGAGGACTCCTCCCTCCCATGGCTGCACCATCCCGCCGTGGGCTGGGGGACATGCCACGGGAAGGGATGTGCTGCGGGGGTGATGCTGTGGGAGGGGGCTCGGGGGTCAGGACCATCCCTGGGTGCCCAAGTCCAGCACAACCAGCGGCCACATTGGCTCTGCCCTGGGTGGGCAGGGAGCACTGTGGGACCAGGAGCCCTTTGCCGTGGGGGCTGCCCCCTCGTCCCACGCCATGGGGACCCATCTCCCATCCCACCCCGTCTCCCCCTCCTGCCCCGCAGGTGCACCCTCTTCCCCGCCGAGGTTCCCAGGTGCCACTGTTCATTTTTCAGATGCGAAATGAGCCCCAGCCCTCCCTCCGTGCCCCAAAAAAAAAAAAAAAACCAAGAGAGGAGAGAAATAAACAAACAAATCCCTTCCCTCTCCTGGCTTGGCATCTGCTTGCGGTCCTTCCATTATTAATTAGAGAAGCTGCCGGCATTATTAGCAACAAACCGCTTCTAATGAAGTTCAGAGCCGCAGATCCAGGAGGGGCTCCCAGACACCACTCTTCAGAAACCTTAATTAAATTCAGGGCCCGAAGGTGCTTTTGGCTGGGGTGGAGGCAGAGTGGTGAAGCTGCCCGGGCTGGGTACGGCCACGCCAGTGATGGGGCTCGGGCTGAAGGGTGACAGTGGGAGAGGGGCATCCTGCTGCATCGCAGCCCCCAGGGACACCCGGTCCCCTCCAGATTTGGGGCTGAACCAAGGGACCGGCTGGGATGCGCTGTTGCAAAGAGGAGACTGCCCAGCCACCGCAGGCATGGCGAAGGCGGACGATTTAATTCATTAATTAAATTAATGAAGCACCAGGGGCAGGGGTGGCTGGGGGCTGGCAGGGAGGGCTCCCAGCACTGCACAAGCAGCAGGGTCCCCGGCCAGTCCCAGCTCTGCCATCCTTGCTGGGATGTCCTAGCGGGGCAGCCCTTCGCTTGCAAATGCTTCAGGGCTTGGGAGGGCAAGGTCCCCTTGGGCGAGGGGACCAGCTGCAGGATGCTTCTCGCTCGCTCCCCCAAGGGCGAGGTTTCCTCAAGTGACACGATGAAACCCAGCCAAGCTATGGCCATGTTCCCTTCGGCACGACCGGCACAGGTTGCTCTGCAGCGGTGGCGCTCGGAGATCCCGCTGCTTTGCCTTGGGGCTGGGACAGTTCGTGTCTGGATGCGGCTGCTGGAGAGGTTCTTCGGGAAAGGATGGTTTTCACCTCAAACTTCAGAAGAAAACAAATCCTCGCAGGAACCCTTTTTGCCGATTTCTCCCCTTTCGATCCAGGGAGGGCTGAGATAACACCCCTGAAGAGTAAGTGCAAAACCTGCCCAAAGCTGGATTTCGGCTCCTGTGCATCCTTTCCCTTCCCTGTCAACCTTCCTCTGTGCGCAGCGATCCCCCCCCCCCGATATTCCACCCTTCCTCTCTCTGACCTTAAAGGAATTTATTACCGAGGAGTGTGAAACGATTACTGCAAAATCGTTCTGCGTTACTGGGAAATCATTGCAACATTAGCTCAGTAATATTTTTTTGTAAGTGTTTGCTGTGTCTCTTCTCCGACATATTCGGGCTCCACACGCACATCCACACCCCCGCAAATCCCCCTGAAGCCAAGAGGCGCTTGGCAGAGGACAGGAGCATGGACCTGACCCGGCACTCACCCCAGCTCCCTCCCTTCCCATGCCGGCGGATGAGGTTGCCATCCCTTGGCCGACCGGCTGTGTCCTCAGACCCATGGGCAAGCACTCCCCATCCTGGCTCGTCCAAACGGCACAGAAAAGCCGGCCATCAGGCCACTCAGGCCGCCCTGGCTCAAGGGGTTTCGCCAGCGGATGCTCATGGGATGCTCGCGCAGGATCCTGCACCGGGCAAGGCCTGGCATCGGCTGTTTTGCTGAGGATTTTTGGGAAAAGGAAGATCCCTTTCTCTCCCACGCTTGCACTCGGGAGGTCTGGGCGAGAGAGCCTGCTCCCCTGGGGCTGGGGGGAGACGGTGCCGAGGAGGAACGGCGGAGGAGAAGGGGCTGCCGAGGCAGACGCGGGGCCGAGCGGGAGGCAGGCAGCCCCGCTGAGCCGCCCACAGAGAAGGACACCGACAATTCTGCAAATACGTTTAATGCACTTAGAATACACGGGAGGAAAAAAACGTTTAGTGATTCACAAAAATATTACAAAAAGTCACGTGCAGGCGAAACACACCCAGCACTGCAATAACAATGTAAGAATTTACATTAGAAACTAATATAAAATATTTAAAAACCTCTGCTAGTTTAGCTTTCCATTTGTTTTTTGTCTTTTATAAAAAAAAAGGAGGAGGGGAGGGGGAAGGGGGGAAGAAAGGCCATCTACAAGGTACTGATACACCGGCTGCAGAAACGCGGGCTCCTTCCAGCCCCGTCGGTAGCGTCCTCGGGCTCCTCGCTCGACGCGACCCCGCGCACGCAGACCGCACACACTCGCACACGCACACAGCTGAACTACAGAAAGGTTCACGTCCGGGCTGCGAGGGCAGCCCCAGCAGTCAGGGTTCGCTGTGGTCCCGGTCACCCCACGTGTCCCCCGCCCTGGGAAGCCTGCCTTTGCTCTAGGTTTTGCAGAAACCATCCAGCATACAAAACAAGTAGTGTCCCCAGCGAGCGGCAAAACCTCCATCCCTTTAAAAAAAGGGAAAAGCTGGCGTGTCCAGCCTGGGCTGGATGAGAGGAGGGTTTTGAATGACTAAACTTGGGTTCGGAGCGTGATCGTGGCCAAACACAGAGCACCGGCACTCCAGGGCTGGAAGGGTGTAAGGAGCATCCCGGCACGGGGGCCAGGTTATCGGTACAAGCCCCCAGCGGGATGCCGTCTGCTTCCACGGGGCTGCAAATTGCCGCTTCGGGGAAAGCCAAAAGCTGAGAACAAAAGGGCCCGGAGCCCCCCAGCCCGTGATCAGTCACTGCCGGGACGACACGGCCACTCACACCCGCCTCCCCTTCCTCTGCCCCCCGCGGGTTTCGCAGCCCGCTTGCTGCCGCAGGAGGAACAGCGCAGGAGCTTCGTCGCCAGCACCACAAAGTCCTTCTGCGCTTCTGCGCCCATCCTGCCCGCGGCATTGTCAACACATGCCGTGTTTATGTAGGACCTACCGCACACGGCGACAGCTCGGTTCCTCCCACCCTCGCCGCTCGTGCAGCGGAGGGTTTCCGGAGCCGCACTTTCGCTGCAGTTGGGCCCCAGGGAAAGGAACAAAGGAGCCATTTTCATCTCCAGCCTCGCCAGGAGCGGAGGGAGAGGGCGAGAGAAAAGACCAGTGTTTGCAAAACACAACAATCGGCAGGAAATTTTCCTCCGGCTTTTCAAGGTTGGGTTTTTTTTCTCTCTCTTCCTCCTTTTAAAGAGGGGAGACATAGCATCAGGACAGTTTAATAACAACCAGGCACCGGCCAGCCACATCTGCCACGCGCAGCCCCTTCTGGGCTGATGTTCCTCTCCCGCTATCGGGGCCCTACGAGCCGAACGGTGAACGATGCTGTGGTCTTTCGGCGAGGGAAAGGGAAGGGGCTACCTTCGCGGCAGATTAGAAATGATGTTTCTGAACTGATGTGCCGCTTATGATGATTTTATGGTCTGTCAGCGATTTTAGGGGAAACAGAATCATGGCAGAAATGAAGAGGTGGTGAAGCACGATACACGACAGGTTCACTGCCTGAGAGAGACAGGTCGACGCGGGGCCAGGTTTAAAACACATTTGCAACCTCAGGCTTATTCTCCATTTGAAATTTTGGACTCATGTTGAACACAAGGGTTTTTTTAAAAAAGAAAAGAGAACAAGCAGACACTGCACAACAGAAAAAATGTTATAAAAATAGTAGGTTGCTACAGAGCTTGTTAAAAACTGCCACGGTCCCAGAGACCTAAATCCAGCTTTAAAATCTTGGGAGGTGAACCCCACCGGCAACTGTGCGTTTCGAGATTGTTTTGGATACAGTTTGGCTGCTGCACAGGCTGGCACTTATCGATAGGGACAGATGCACGGAACGGGATTCCTGGTTGCTCGACAATTCATCTGCCCTTGCAGCTTCGTTCACAGGGAGAATTAAGGCACAATATATACTCTAAACAGAGGGCAGTCACATAGAGGACCAAGTCCTTGGGAGGTGGAAGGGCACTCACGGTGCTGGACCTGCTCCTCACCTGGCCGCAATAGCGCAGGGGCTGAAGCCCAAGACTTCATACAGCAGAGCCACAGGGTGCAAGGCCATGCCCTGGGCTAGGGGAAAATCACACACACGGGTCTAAGGGTTTTCCCTGGCCTGAAGATCTGCAGATCTCTTCTCCCCACCTGACGTGACGCTGCCTTGTCCTGGCCAGATACAAGCCGGCAAAGCAGGTCATGGACTTTAGATGCCTACCTAGGAGGAGGGAGTAGTCATCAGGACAGATAAACAGCCGAGCAGCCACGATCCCATGCCGACCTGTCGTCTAACCCAGCGTCCTGCGAAGCATGCAGTCAGCCAAACATTTTCCAGTGAAGCATCTGAGAAAGGTTTTTGTGAGAAGCTGGGGGTACGTTTGACGAAGGGAACGGACGATGGGTGAGCAATAAAGCTCGCTCAGTGACCAGCCTGGAGGTTCTCATGAGGGGCAGTGGAGCACGAGCTCCGCTCCCCACCCCACGCTAATTAAAATAACAAATGAGACCGAAGCAGCCACATTGCCACTCCCCATCTTTGACTCAACCTCAGATGCAGCTAACGCAGCCATTTGCAGTCTCTATCATCAGCGGCAGGTACATAACAGAGTGTGAACACGCAGTGGGTGTGCATGGCCGGCTGCTTGTACCCGTGCAGGACCTCAGTGGGTCCTGGCATGGAAATGAGGACTTGCCTGCAGGGACCCCATGCTGTACCGAGGCCCTGATGATGCTCACTTTGGTTTCTAGCTTGCCTGCACCCACGTTAGCTCCCCTTGCAGTGCCTGAGATGCTTAAGGACTGCGCTGCCTTGAACAAGCCCGAGCTGTGGGTGCAGGAGGGAGGCTGCTAACCTGCTCCCCCACCACACAACCTCTCCCCAGCCATCGGCCCCCTCCAAGCCAAGCATCGCTTTCAACTATTTTGTTTTAAAAGCTACACCCCCTAAATATTTCTACTGGTCGCGGATGAAAAACACCACAACCCCCACTTCTTCAAAGACCATTCAATGACCCGATGGTGTCATTTCAAAAGTCATCCAAGAGCAACTGAATATTTGAAGTTAAGAGCTTCAGAATATCATTTCAAATCACTGTTGGCAAACCTATGTACAGTAAAACCAATATATCACCATCCTCAAAGACATTATACACAGCAGGCACCACCTATCTAAGCCACTGAAAATATCACTGTAGGTCACGCCAGCTACAAGACTGACTGCTCTGCTCAGATCGTATCCCACATACTTTAATACTGAAACTATACATTCCTTCTCCTGTTTTTAATCACGAGTTGAGAGGGAGAGTAGTCCTGGCTTTTGGGACTTCTCTTGTTTCAGAATTGCTGTCACATGTTGGATTTTCAAGGCATTGCGGGTCTGCCATAAGGCTCTTCATCTTTGGAAATATCCCTATCAACCTGCATCACAAGATTTCTCCAGGAGGGAGAAAACCTGTACTCGCTGCTTCTAAACTGCGTTCATTTCCATCCAGCTCACTATCTTTAGCCAACACAAGCCTCACAGGCTTTGGTTTCATACAATCCTGCTTCAGACCTTCTACACACTCTAGAAAAAATCAGCACCAGTAGACCTGCCATCTCAGCAGGTTTGGGCTAGAAAAATACCGTGGCGTTTATTAACACTGATGCATTTCCCTTTTTCAAACTACTCGCTCACTAAAATACAAAGGTTTCTTTTCCATTTCCTTCACACACAGGCATGTCCTCTTTCCCCAAGATGAAAATATCCAAACTTGAGATCTCGTTTACTTGCCAATGAGTAAGCCTTTGGCACGGTTGCAAACGTGATGTGAATCAGGGGAGGGGAGGTCCTGTGGGTGCACAGCCCTTCACGATACTGAGTAACATGCAACTTTCTTCTTCTTAGATAACTGTTGAGAGGCAGCGACACAACCTTGGAGCTTAAGGGCTAACTTTCACCAGTTTCTCTCTTATAGTTGGTCTAACAATAAGACAGAGATTTCTATTTTAACACTTATTTGTCTAATATTTTTCCCTTTAACTAAACAAGAAGATTTCATTTCCTTCCCTTCAAACCTTCCCCTCAATTGTTATCTGGCTACCAGCAAAGATCTGTAAGAAAGTGTCTCAGAAATAGAGATTTCTGGCATGCCACCTGTTCATAACTCAAATACACAGAACTATATATAAATACATGACATGGAACAAAAATACACACACACAAGGATACTGGGTGGATTTTCAAATGCATTCAGTGTGCTCTCTCTGAAGTCAATGAAAACCCAGCCCAGAGCGTCTGATGAGAGTAAATATGGTGAGGAAAACATACACATAAGAAAGGCAGAACTGGAGCACAAGCCAGCTTGGAGGAGGTGCTTTCCCTGTGTACAGCACTGCATCCCCACTGCGAAGGCTCAAAGAGTTCATAGGGCAGGAGGTCCTAAGCTTTCCAGATGTGTGTCAGAGCCCAGAGAGGGTCTGATGGACTTCTCTCTGCCCCGTGCTGATCTCTGCAGGAATAGCAACAATTGACCTTCCAAATGTCCCTTCTCCACTAAGATGTGGATTTTAAGCTCCTTTTAATGAGAGCTAGCATCTGGAAACAAGGAAGAGCAGCCAGCATCGTGGCAATGGGCCAGCTCTGCTGCAGACACCCCCAGCAAGCTCGTACAAGAGCAGTCCATGGGCTACTGTTGGCAGATGGCTTTGGGACAAAATTGTAGTTGCTGCCCTTGCCTTTTTCCCGACTGCCACAATCGTCTGTTTGTTCATTATCTTGTGGTGGGACACTTGGGCACGTCATTTTTGAAGCTGGACTGGTACATTTTCATGCCGCTTTCTCGCCCACGCTGTCCCCTGCATATACATCTACAGTGCAGAAGGGATGCTTAGTGCTAACCAGGACAATGAAAACTGGCCAAGAGATCCCACGGATGAATGCAGTCTGCCACAGCACAGAAATCACTCTGGCTGGCACATGCAGATATCTGAAAGTTTGTTCTTTCGCAGCAGGATTTTAAGATGATCCTCTGAGTTCAGACAAAATGACAAACTCATTTACATGTAAATTGCTTTCGTAGCTTTGCAGAAAGGAAGGTTCTGCCGAGCAGTGTTGGACCCCGCATTTGGCCTGCCTTAAATTATAATATAACAACAATTATAATAATACAAACACTACTTTGTACACAAAGCACGCCCTCCCCTGCAAACCCTGGCATGCTTCGGTAGGTCCTACAGCCCTCTAGTCAATAATCACCCTCTCTGCACAGAGAGACATTGAGTGACTTGCCTGAGGCCACAGAGGAATTCTGTAGCAAGTCCAAGGAAAGCTTTGTGGCTCCTAGCTTTGCTTCTTGACCAACATTAACCAGCCTCAAATATATGCAAAAAACATCAAAGCTGACTGTGCCAGGAAGAAATTAAATCAGAAAACAAACAAAATCAACCCTGGGGTACTGTGAGGCCTCCTGGACTTTGCTGTTTGATCAGGGGAGTTAAGTGTTAAAAGCTTTTGTTATACTTGTCTTATGATCACACAGCAATTGCGCATAAATCACCAAGTTAGCTTGTAGGCAGAAAGGGGTGGAAGGAAAGCTGCACCTCCCCTGACAAGGAGTGAAGAGTTGTCACCAAAGGACAATGGGCAGAGGAAGGCTGGGGAATAAGCATCAGAAACAACCTGCAACAGCAGCAGGGGGTAAAGCCTGCGGTGGTTTGCTGCAGCATATCCACAGGGGCCAGCACCTCGATGCAGAGACACAACCTGACCCTGCAGGGACTGTCTCCTTTGCACACCACGTTTGCTCCAAGGAGGAAGCCACAGAGATCTAGAGAGAGGGTCTTTTCAAACTGATATTGATGCTTCACAGTTCAAATCTATCTGAAAGGAGGGACGCTAGCAACAAGAAGAGCCACCACAGTGAGGCTAGAGAGGAAAATGGAGCTGCACTACGGCACAACCCTGCTGAAGAGGGAGAATAGCTGGCTTTATTGAGGCTGAGACTCCTCTCTGCTGCGCCAAGGCAGTGGAGATCTCCATTTCATATGCTTTCAAGCAGCCCTCTGGATCCTGCAGAGCTGCTGAAGTTGTCCCTGTGAACAAATGGTCCTTTCTAGCTTCTCAAATTCTGTACAATAGCAAGGAAAAAAATACTTGACAGTATCTCTTTAAAGATAAACACACTGTAAACAGGAGATCTCCCCCACCCCGGTAGCCTTCTTCCTCCCGCTTGTGCAAAACCAGAGGTTGCGACCTTCCCTGGGGTTCAGGCACAAGGACAGGATGCGCGAGAATAAAGTTGCCTCTGTTTGCAGCGATACCATAGCTAATAGCACCAAGACCAACACTTAAAACATGCCTAATTTGAGGGCAGGGAGGATCTGCGTTTGTTTTTCTTGACTGAACTAGAAAGTTCATCTTTAAATCTGTTCAGCTTCAAGCATGTGAGCTTTTGGCCTCCTTTAAACAGGGGAAATACCATTCCGTTTCTGAAAAGAAAAAAAAATAGCACATGGAAGAACAGTTCTGCAGTCAGTAAAAGTTTGGCTAACAAAAGGACTCCAGAGTCACGTAAAGAACATTTAATCCATGGATTATAGGCTCGCACCTGGCAGAAATGCATGTGTAAATACAGGCGTGCAGAGCGTCTACACCCTGGGCTAAGGCAGAGGGGAGTTCTGTAGCTAGGAGAGAGAAAGGATTCTTACTACTAATTTTCATAGTTAAATATTTCTCACTCGCACTCACACATACGCAGGCTGTTCCCAGAGAGCTCAGCCTTGGGAAGGATAAAGGAAAGGGCTCAGTTCGGTCTGGGCTGGTGCTGAGTAGCTCCTCTTCTGTTTGCAGTGGTTGTGCAGCAAACTCTTTTATTTGCAGGCAGAGTTTTTACTGCATTAATTATCCTGTGAGTCACTGGGTAATGGACAGTAACTTGGCTCTCCCAGTTGTTAGAAGGGTGTAATTCAGCTCTAATGCAGCGGGTTGTCGAACACGGCATCTGGCAAGATGGAAACTTTCAGTTTCTTTTCAGGCCAGCTGTACTCCTTTGGAAGTTTAAACTGTAAGACAGTAAAGAGAACCAGTTAATGCATATCGGTGCAACCCGCACAGAAAAACCAAAATCATTGCAAAGGCAGGCAGCCCCATGTTATTATTATTTTTTAAAACAAGAGGCCACTAAGAAAACATTTCCCCATCAGTATGTTTTGGACAGCAGTGGACATTAGATAATGTGGCCTGTGCCTCAGCTGCCAAAGTAAAGTTCTGAGATTTCAGCCCAAGCACTGTTTATTTCAGCAAATGGATTCTGGAGGGTTTCTGCCCCCATCACCATTTCCTCTCCTCAACCTCTCTGAAAATTCGCACAAGTATCTCCCCTCCTACCTGACCACGTCCCTTTCCTTTCACCTACCCTGGCCCCCAGTGCCCCCCATTTGCTTTAAAGTGAGACTTATGGCAGCTTTCAAACTCTTGCTTGTACAGGGTGGGATGTAAGTGAGCTAGCATGGCTCTGCTGGGTGACAGGCTTGCAAATGGCCATCACCTCTGGGAGGGCAAACTGTGCTACCCTGGCTGGGGAGAGCCAGTGTTCCTGAACAGCCTTTCTGCTCCAGCTCTACCCACCTCTGGTACAAAGGCTTCGCAGAGTGCCTGTACAATGCCTCATATTCATGCAGGCACTCAGCTGCTCAGGCTGTTTTGCAAACATTGATTGAAGCGCAGGGAACGGAGATTTTTTGCCCCAGTCTGGTTTACACAGCACTGTCTCTGGCCAATGTTTCCCAAACAAGGCAAGTGCACTGGTCCCATCCTGACGTTGCTCCAGGGCATCCCGCCTTGGGCTGGGAAGTCACCCCAACATCTCTGATCCCAGTCATGACTGTGTGGGGACAGAGGTCCAAGGAGCCTTACCACCAACCCTTCTCACTACCACCTTTGACCAGGGCCCATGCATTCACACAGATGTCTCAAAAACAGCTCTGTGGGGGGATGTGGGAGGTGGAATCTCTTAGGCTACAGATCTGCCCCACAGCTGGATGGCAACCAGGTCTGGACAAGCATTTCACACAATCCCAGCACCCAGACTGAGGGTCCAAAACCCATGAGGGACAGCTCTGGAAGCCAGTTTGCAGGATGATTTTGTATTTAAAACTCTGCTGTACTCATGGCGTAGCACCGCCTGACACCCCGACGGGACTCCCAGGGAGAAATCTCACCGGGATCCCACGCCACCAGTGACAATTCAGAACGGTTACAGATACAGCGGTCCTCTCCTAGGAGAGTCCTCAGACCAAAGCCAGCAGCGCCGTAAGCTTCCCAGGGTCTACGTGAATTAGAGAGTTGGTGCAAGGGGACAGCGACCTGCAAATCATCCATCTTTATCCAATTACTTGTCTTTCTTCCCATAAGCGCCCCATTTCTGAAGGACATTAACACACACTCAGTGGCAGGTTCCTGCTAAAGGAGATCCCCTCCAGCTGCCTGCTCCACAGCAAGGGCGGCTCTAACATGAATTTGCTCCTGACCTTGCTCCATTTGCAGCTGTGTACGAGGGTAACCTGCAGCTTGGTACCCTTAGTATGCCGGGCTGGTGGTTCAGGGTCTGACCCATGATCTGGGGGGCATGGCAGGAGGATCCTTCAGGACAGTGGCTACCATGAACTCCCACTCTTTCTCCTCTAGGAAACATAAACAGCCCAAGTCCCACTTATGGTTGTTTTTTTTAAACTCAAGCTCTGCGTATATCTTGCACCGTATAATCTAGTGGCCTTACACTGCCCAGGGGATTCTTCCGAGTTCAATGTCTACGGTACGTGAAAAACATGCTAAAGATACTCAGACAGATCATTTCACTTAATTTCACTTAACACAGGTGGCTCCTTATGTAGCAAAGGAAAGACTCTCCTTGCAGTGCTTCGTTCTACCACATGAATATCATCAGCAACAGCCAGGGCTGCTGAGGAACCCCTTCAGCTGGCCCAAACCGGGATCCTGCAAGTTACAAATCCTTGGAGGAATCTGGATGCTGAAAGATCACATTTCATCTCAAGTATTTTCCTTTTTATAAACAGGAGTGGTTCCAAAGCAATCCTCTTGGAGAAGTCATCCTTTGCATTTGTTTGTTTTTCACTTTTTAATTTAGCAAAGTCACAGTAACTCAGAACCGAGCGCCCGCTCGCTGTGCCAGGAGCTGCCATGCCCATTGCCTCTGCCTCTCAGCGGAGAGCAAAGGAACATGAGCCGTCCAAAGCCTTAACTAAAGGGCCTTCAAACCACAGTGCTCCTGGGCTTCCATGTCACTAGCAAAAATGAGCTTTGGATTAGGTTTAACTGGATAAAAGCTGGCCTGAAAGCCACTGCACAGCCAGCAGCGTGCTCCCCTCACTCACACAGTGAAGAACACCCTGGCATTAAATCAACTCTGGATTAAACAATTAGAGCCCTGAGATTTTCCTGGGGGGAGGGGAGCAGGGCGAGGGATGGGAGGGCTGCTCTACAAGCCAAGTAAAGTTTCTTTAGAGTCTGCAGGGAGCTGTAAAAAATTGGATTAAAAATATTACATGTCATTTCTGCCACTGCTCTTTGAAGTCAAGTAGAATATTTATATGGCATGCATGGGAGACAGGGTGTTAAATGTTCCCCAGGAAGAGATCACATGGCAGAGCGAAGTTTAGCACCACACAGCAAAGCTTTATAAAGCTCCCTTGGCTGCTGCTATAACGCTTCCAGGCTGGTGATGGTCCTCTGCACACCGTGCAGCGGCAGCAGGTGAAAGCCAAGCAGCAGATGTGAGAAAGCCCCTGTCTGCTCCCCAAACACAAAAAAGGAGGCCCCTACAACAGACTGTTCAGCAGCAAATGTGCTGCCACCGCTTTCAGCCTTTCTGCAAGCGGGGAAGGTGATATGCCTGGAGCTGCTGCCAAGGACACTATGCATGGAGGAAACCCCACCACCTGGCCCAGGGGCTGCACCGCTTTGATTCGAGGTGCTCAGATACCACATTGGGAAAGAGGCTGGCAGAAAGGAAATGCAGAGTCTCCCTTAATACCCATCTCTGCTCTGTATTTCTTGTAATCCCTTCTCGCAGAGCCTTAGTTCACAGCAGATGTGAAGGTTTAGCAAGGCCTCAAGTCTACAGGGCAGGGCTGCAGCCTGCGAGCTGAGGGGAGGATCAAAGGCAAGCTGCAGGACAGGCTGAGCTCTCTGGGACAGTACATGGGAGATACGGGAATGACGCAGCCTTACTTCCTCTGGAGAATTCAGATCTTCTAAATCTTCCAGCATTCTCTCTACAAACTCTTCGGTCAATAGGATCTGCAAAGGAAATACAGTAGTTTACGCCTTTACACTCCTAGTTTTAGCTAATTGCCAAGAAACAGAATGACTTCTGCAGAGAGCAGACTGTACCAGCTCACTCCTTCCCCCATGTCCTTCTTTCCCGCAATACAAAGGTTTGAGGGCAAGGAGCTCCTAACTTTGCCTCCCACCCCAACCACTGCAAAAAAATGTTAAAATTATATAGCAATCTTTTTTGACCCTCAATTATCTTCCTCAGTCTAAAATTAGAGGCTCGGCTTTAGACAGAGTGGGGAAGGAGGAAAAGGGGTCAAGATAACAACTGTTGGAGAGACAGTGGGAGACAGAGCCGCTTTCATCTGATCCATTGAAGTTAAGCTCACAGTTTAATCAGGAAACAGCAGCGCAGGGAGAGCCTGAGACCCGTACAGAGCCGGTGCTCTGGGCACGGGGAAGGCTCTGACCCAAGTGCAGCACATCCTTCAGATGAACCAGATGCTGGGTACAGGAGGTGCTCCCAGAGGTGCCTGTGCTAGGCACCTCCACGTTGTATTGCACGTGCCCATCCCGCGTGCCTCTGCTGGGAAAGCTTTTGGCTCATCTCAAGGCCAGGCTGGCAAGCACGAAGTGGCCCAGGAAAGCGGCTGCTGATGGGTCAAAATTCCTGGCTGAGGGCTACGGCCCTGGCTCCATGGAGCCCCCCAAGTCACACAAACCAGAGACACCAGGGGGAAACCAGGCCCGGGAATTCAAGGGGAGGAACTCCCACCCTCTTCAAAAAAGCACGTGATAGCCAAAAGCAAACACATCCTGCCTCTCTTCACAACAGTCGTAAAGGCCAGAGCTCCAGGCAGGCCAGCTGGCTTGGCACAGGAGCAGAGACAGCAGCGCAGGACCAGGCAAACATCCCCACGCAGTGAGGGGGCGTTGGAGCGGCATTCCTGGGAGTTAGGTTGCAGCAGTATCCATCAGATTATTCCCATTTCAGCCTACAGGTTTGTTTCTTCCCCCCTGCTCCTCCTTTCTTTCCTTTGCTCCACCCTTTCCTCTGTCTCTGGCATTGCTTTCCATCCTGAAGCACCCACCATCCCCATGCCCCTTTCTCACCCTTCCCTTTCCCTGTTCTCCCCAGCCATGAGCTCCGTGCTCACTCCCAGAGAAGGGACCGCTCCAGCACCAAACCCTGACAGAGCCAAGTGCCCAGCCCTGCTGCTCTCCACTGTCCCCTCCAGCTCACATCTGGAAGAGGGGCAGCCAGGCTGTCCCGCCTCCATGCAGGAAGCCACCTCCCATGCCCACCAGCTCCTTGGTGCCAGTAACATCAGTGGGGAGAGAGTCACCGCCAGGATGTCATGGGCTGTTTGGCAAGTGGAAGCCTCTGGGCTCCATTTTGGTAACACACAAGCAGGGCTATTGGACAGGAAGAGAAAGGGAAGACTCTGGTCTTCCTTTCTTCCTTTGGTTGGCAAGAGAAGAGATCCGACAACACCAAATCCAGATCTGAGAGCTACCAGGTGTCTGCAGTTCTCTCCCCTTCAACCTTGCCACCCTGCTGCCTTTGCGTACAGATTTCCCAGGGGATGAGGGAACTGCAGCCTCCCCTCTCCACCACATTCCCCTCTTCGCTTAGCTTCAACCTGCAGTAGGCTCCAGGCCAGGGTTTATGACTGAGCTGCTCAGCATGGATGCAGGCACCTCCATCAGGCCTTTCTGATCATACCTCGAGCCTGAAAAAACCCTGCTTCAGCTAGGAGCCAGGAGCTTGCTGCTTTGGACAGGACTCTGCAACCTGGCACCAATCCGCAGACTGGCAAGCTGAGAAACATTGCACTGAAACACGCAGTACCACCGCAAACTACTGCAGTCTCCTTGCAGGAGTCTGTAACTATGCTGCCTGTTGAACTGGAGACACTCGTTTGTTGACTGTTTGCAGGAGGAGGAAGCCGTCTGTCCGTGTCGGAGGCAGGAGGGCAACCCGATCGCTCAGCTCAGAAGGAAGAGTTGGGTGGGGAGCTGGGGCTCTGCACGGAGCAGATCGGTTTCTGCGGAGGTGCAGCCTGCAATGGGGTGAGGGAATGAAAACAATTTGGCAGACATCAAAATCTACAGAGCAGCCGGAAAAAGGAGGAGGAATTGGTATTCACAGCAATCAGGCAAGGAGGAAATGAATATTCAGCCATCCACGGATGAGCAAAAATGCCAGAGGTTGGGATGGGTGAGAGAGCAGGAATGAGGAGCCGCGGCTTTGGCAGAGGGACTAGAAGACAAGCGCAGCAGAAAGACCCCTGGGCACTCCCAAGGTGCCAGAGGCAGGAGAGAAATGGGAACCACGTGTGCAAGGCAGCCAGCTGCTCTGAGGCTGGAGGAAAACAAGACAGGGTGTGGAGAGAGTGAAGGGGGGGACGGGTCAGGTCCCAGCTAAGCCACAGACTCCCGGAGTAGGGACAAACCTATGTGGAGCACTGTGGCTAGGACTGACCTGGGGTGCAACCCCCTGAGATGGCTGAGCCTATCTGCAGCTCACTGCCCCTTCTCAGTGAGTTTTAGTAAACCAGCTGAAAAAAACCCCAAATTCCACTGATTTAGTGAGCTGAACTGGCTCCCTGAAGGGTCTGACAAGGGGAGTGGGACAGGAGTCCACAGCTCAGCTGTCTCGTGGACCACATTTGTGGGATCAAAGCAATGGCAGCCTGCTCCACACAGCACGCTGAGAAAAGATTGCAGTGCCGTTCTGCAAGCCCTGCATAGACAGTTAACTTTGGTGGAGGGCAGGCGTCACAGGCTGCAATGACAAACTGCTGCAGTGACACTCACACCGTGTGTCACTCGGAGCCGGTCCTCAACAGCCCGAGTCAGAAAAAACCCACCCCAAACCCTACTACCCCACATTGCTGGGGAGACCTGCTCTCCTGCCACCGGCACCCTTGAGCTCTCCCAGGGATGCAGGGGGAAGGCATGCGTCTGCAGCACATCCGCTGCTGAAGAGGGCTTTGAAGCAAGAAGTATTGTCATCCTGGAGTCATGTCTAGACAAGACTTCTCCTCTTAGAAGTAGCCCAATCAAAATGGGCCAAGAGCACTAAGGCCTGTGCTCATAGATCAGGCTGCCATCCCCACCTGCAATCAAATCAGCAAAACCACCTTCATGCTGGTGAGTGAGTCTTTGCTCCTACGGAGGATGAGAATAAATCCAATCCCATCTCAGCTTCCCTGACTCACAATATTTCAGGTTTCCAGTTCTTGTAGCATGCCTGCTCCTGCACAGTATGATACCCCATTACATTAACACACACACGTTATATGTGCATGATATTAAAGGTGACATTCCCAGCAAATAAACATGACAGACTGCCATTGCTCTAGGCACCTAATTTAATTTCCTCTGGGATTTAAACCTCAGAAGCTCAAATTAAACAAATAGGCCCCGTTCACTTTACATTTCAGACCTGAATCTAGAGTTTTCCTCCAATGCTGTTAACTGATCTTATCAACAGGACACTGCACAGAGATCACAATGATGAAGCAGCTTATTCCCTTCCCAAAGGAAAACAGAGCCCCGGTGTCGTGCTGCAGCCACGGGAAAAGCCGACGCAATCTGGAGGGCAAGCGAAGTCGTCCCACGAACACTGAACAGGCCTTTTCTCCCATGAAATCTCTCGGCTGGTGCTGAGGAAGCAAAGGAGCTCTCCCGAGCGGCGGCGGGTGTCCCGGGTGCCGCAGCGGCCGGGCGCTCGCAGCGCTGTGTTTTCACAGCTCTGTGCAAACACTCCCGCCGGCCCAGCCTGCCGAAGCTGGTTACAGGGTGTAGCTCAGCCTTTGTAATGGCTGTTTGCAGTATGAACAGGGAACGGCCTCGCCAGCCAGCTGTGGGTATCTGAGACATCTCCTTCGGTGCTGCACGGTCCTGCTTGCACCAGGATCTCCCTGACCTGACTCGCAGAGGCCTGGACATGTGCTATCCCATTGCCAGCAGATCCAGACTCCATTTTCTGTGTGCTTTGCGGCTCTGTAACTGTTAGTCATGCTGCAGATGCTTGGAAGACGATGACTAGCCAAAAGATAGGTAAGCCCCTGTTTTCTATCACAGGCACATACCGCACAACTGAGGTCCAAAGTTTGGGTTCTTACCACCTCACTAATAGCTGCATGTGTCCAGACACGTTACAAAATGCCAGGCTAGGCTGTCTTTAGGTGGATGTGTTCAGGGAACACACGGGCTGCGTGCATGATGTCTCCCTCTCGTGGCAAGTGCCACCTGAGCTTGCTGAAACCTACTTCTTACCTACAGGGCTTACCTGCAGGTCAACTGAAGGAGCTTGTGTTGAAGCTTTTAGTGTCGAAGCTTGCATACCCGCAGATAGTTGAGAAACCTGTATCGTGACTCGTTACAGGTACGTGGCTGCGAGTGTATGAAAACAGGCGAGATCTAAAAATGTATGCAAGGTCATGGGGCTCTAGACCAGTTCGGCTGACTTTGAAAGCAACCGGTTCTTAGTAAAACATTAAAGACTTTATAGTCAGCTTATAGGTACCACCCCAGAGTTAACACCCCATCTCTCACTATAGGTTTCAACCCTACCATGAGGGCTTGAAATTCTCAGCTCAGGAAAGGCTGGCTGGGGCCAGAGGTCACACTGATGTTGAAAGCCTGGCACAGCTGGCAAGTCTTTGATCAAGGAAGACCCTCATAAGCTGAGCTAGGAATCGAGCTGCAGCTCTGTCCAACTTCAGGAAACATGCTTTGTCCAAGGCAAAACATAAGCGATTGGCCCAGGGACAATTAAGCAGGGGTGCTTTTACTGATAATACCCAATTTTCTCGCCTACCTAGAAACAAACCAAACAATCCCAAACTTTGCCCTAGTGCTTTGTTTGCATTAAACACTGCCACTTGCTTTTTTAGCAGGTTTGTCAAAGAAAGGAAACCATGTTTTATTAGTTCTGGACTTAGTACAGAGCTGGCTTGTATGGCTCAGCCAGAGAAGGTGGGGACGCATTGCAATAAACCCCTATGTAAACCATACCAACCCTTCTAAGAAACTGTTCATCCATCCAGATGCTATGCCTGGAATGGGTGGAGCAGTTGAACCCTAAGTCACATCATCTGTTACATCTGCAAATATCCAGCAACTTTTAGGAGCCCTTTCCCCTAAAAATGTTTCAGCTTAATTCCTGTTGACAGCACAGCAAAAAGTGAAGTTAAAGTGCATCAGCATTTCCCACTGAAATTAAACATTACCAATAAAACCCCCTGACGAATCGTGCTTTGTGCCACAAGCATCCCCCAGCCCATCTCTCTGCTCTCCCCTTGGCTTGGCCTTCTTTGCACTGCTTTTCTTTGACTGCAAGCGGCTCAGGGCAGAGGCCTTGTCACTGCATCTTTCCACGTCACGCCCAGCCCTGACACTGTCTGAAGAGGCCACCTTGCTGCCTGAATCCACCAGAGCTCTCATTACAGCCTCAAAGGTACCAGTATTGCAACAAACACCTTTGATGGGAAATTCCACTGTTGCTCTTCCAGGAGATTCACAACCCTCCTTTACAAGGAAAAACATCCACTCACAGATGCCTCAGGGAGCCTATTGCTTCACACTGCGATGTTACAATCCCAGAAGAGGAAGTATATGATGACGCTGAAAGATTTTGACCTTGTGGGATCTCTCCATGACATTCCCAACTACAAGGCTGATCCTGGGGACCCAGGCTCCTCAGAGCCCGGGCTGACGAGATCCGTCTTGTAGACAGCTGCTTTGAGTGAACACATAAAGTTTGGCTCAGTTGGGGAGAGGGCTGACAAGGGAGCCAAGACAACAGAACACCAATTCTTTCAGAGTGAAAAAGCAAAGGAAGAACAGGCATTTCAGGGAATGCTCCAAGTGGGTGGAAGAAAACCTACACAAAGTAGCCAAAATGTAGTTTGAGTAGCAAGGGAGGGGCATTAGGTGGCAGGATAGTCAGTTGGCGTAAGAAGGATGGAAGAACTTGACTCATCCAAAACTAGCCTGGACAAAGTACTGGAGAACATGCTACAGGAGAGTTGATACGGGGAGGATCATGATGACCTAACGGGACATTTCTACCCTGGTGTTAGTTTCTCCCAGTTTCTCATTCAGCAGTGAGGAAGAAGAACACAAAGGGATAATGCAGTGAGGTTTTGGGGAGTGTCTGAGGAAGACAATAAACTTACTGGAAGAGTGTTAGCTTAGATTTCCTAGACCTGCTCAAGAATTTGGGGGAAGCCACCCAAAAGATTCTGAAAAAGTTTTTCTTGGGGTAGATGCATAAAACTGCTTTGGAGAAGAGCAGGTTGTAGTTGTACATGACTTAAACCAGTTTGTGGGTGTTGTCCCTAAACTCACCATGCTAGGCATAACACATCTATTAAAGTTTGGGGAGATCAAAAATCAATCCCTATCTCTTCAAGAGAGGACTCAACCCATAGCTGCCGCTTACAAGTGAGCATCTTAAGCACCAGAGTAGCTCTTTCAAACGCTGCTTTGAACCTCTGCTGCTGCCATTATGCCAATGTGCATAAATGATTTAACATGTGGTATAGCAGAGAGAAGAACCAGATGTGCTCATTTCCAGGGGAATGTCCTAACTCTACCGGAACAGAGTCATTCTCTTGTGCTCTCTGTCTCTGTGACTAATTCAGTGTTTTATATGATGTGGAACAACTCCAACTGGATGAACTGAGGAAGAACCAAAATACCCTATAGCTGTGGTGCCCATAAAGCCAAGAAGCAGAAATAGGGGTTCAAATGAAAGGAATAAAATATGTGTTTCTCATACACTATGTGAGTGTTTTAGCCCTCAAATATTGATTAGAGAAGGCAAAACTTCTAACAACTCCAGCTCCATTCTGCAAAACTAGATTTTTTTTTTTTTTTGCTGTTTTTATTGAAGAAAACCTTCTATTTCTGGTTTCATTCAACACAAAAGGATTTTTTTTTCAGCTTTTGGTCTCTTTAAGGCTTTTGTTTCAGCAAGAAAAACTGAAAATATTTAAAGATTGGGCTCAGTCTGATCTTCTTTCCCAGATTTTTCACTTAGGTTGCCAAACCAAAAGAATGGATCGTCCCCCATGACCCTGCTCACAGTAATCTCCCCCCCACCCCTCCACGACTGCCAGCATAGATAGCGCATGTTGATAGCTCCTGAATGCTGGATGCTTCCCGCAGCCTCCATGTACCTATCCTGCCTACAGGCACATTTAACATTTTCTAAGAGAAGTTTGACCTTGCTGTCCTAAGCCTCAACTTATTTTTCCATGCTGGATGCCTTGTTTTTACATTTTTTTTTAAAGGTTTTTAGGGGAAAAGGAATCAAGTTATCTCAGACAGGTATTTTGGAAAAAGTATTTTTTGACAATACTAACAAATGCATATGATCATTTTGTTGCAAAGCACGAGAACTACCCCTTACGAGGAGGGAGACGAAGATTACCAAAAAAGTGCTCTGGAGGTCAAGGGAAAGCCTCTCCCGATCGTGGAAATGCTTTGCCAAGTCAGAAGCCTCTGAAAGTCACTGTTTGTCCATAGCCTTTCAGAGAAAGGCAGAAAAATGTACTGACGAGCCCTTCTTCATTGAGCGTGTCCCAGCCCAAGGCAGCTCTGCCCCAAACACAGGGCAGAGGTAGCTAAGGAGCAGTTTTCCCTCTGATCATTCCTCTGAGCGGCGAGGGATTGCTATGGCACCAGGCACATCAGGACTAAAGGCAGGGAAACTCTCCAGCCCTCTCAGCGTTTCTGCTGGAAGTCAGGCTGTGTGGAGGAGGAGGAGAAGGAATTTGCCAACTTGAATGAAGGGGAGGAGAGGAAAGCAGAGACGGGCCAGGATGAGGGGAAGACAGAGACACAGAAAAACAGGATGGAGGGCAAATCAGAGGCCAAAGCTGGAGGCGACACAAAGGGCAGGGAGACTGGAGGAGAACCCCTTTTCCACAGCCTCAGCATCCACACGCTGTCTGCTGGACGTTGCGAACCTACTGGCACCGGAGGCGAGCAAAGAGCGTCCTCCAGCAGCGGCTGGTGCCGAGGATAATACCCCACGGCCGCTGTGAGCTCCTCAGCTCACGCGGAGACGCTGGCCTTGTGCTGAGAATCGGAGGGTGCCAACTGCAAATGAACCATAGCCTCCATCTGCCTAACAGGATTCGTTCTGAAACCAAGTAAATTACCTGGAAAAAAACCCTCTACGCTCAGAGACCAGCGACATCGGGCATACAAAACTTTGGAAATGGCTGCGCAGGGATTGCCTGCCCCATGCTAATTTGGCCCCAGCGTACATTTGCCGAAACAAATCTGTAATCACAGGATCGCCTGCTGTTTTTCTCCCACAAGACCTCTGCCCTGCTCAGTCCTCAGGATGGTTCTGCTCACTGAATGCAGCATTAGTCATCATTTCTTTTCATTATCATTCACGTTGTTTCCCCGTTCCCTCCTACTCTCTTCCCCTTTATTTAGTACGCTCCATCCAACTACTGCCAGCATGGATTACACTGGAACTACCTAATCTTCCTGTCCTTACCACTCTCACAGCCTCTGACATTCTCTGCCTCACATTTCTGCGAGGCAGGGAAATGCTCCTCTCCATGCAGCGAATGGGGGAGGGAGGCTAAAAGAAGCTAAGAGACCTAACGAAGTCACGGAGAAAATCTGCAAGAGCAGGGAGCTGAATGTGGGTCTTCGACTCCCAGTCTGACCCCCTACCCCACAGAGATCCTTTCTCTTTCCTGACCTGCAAGAACGAATTTTAATCTCTTCCTGAAATTGTTTCTGGTGTTCATCTGTGGAGCTGGAATGCTTGGCAAGCACTGAATTAATCTTCACAGGATGACTGGAAGAAGGTTTTCCTGAACAGACGGGGGGAAAATAGTGAAGAGAAAACTGAGTCTGAGCGTCCACTTCTTGCGGGTGCCCATCTCAAGACTTGCAGGTCCTCGTTTTCCAGCTCACTCAGCCCTGCAGGGTAGAGGGGTATCCACAGAGGAATTCCTCCGGGTCTTCTCTTACCGCTGGGAACACAGATCAGACCTCAGGTCTTGAGCCAGCCATCCAGAAAACAAGGAACACAAACTCACTTGCCACCTGAGAACATTTTAGCTTAAGACTCTGGAATAGCACTAAGAAAGAACAGAGTACTAGAGGCAGGGACAGGATCCAATTCTCCAGGGCAACATTTAACAGGCTTCGCCATGAGACTATTGTGATTTTTCTGCAATTACCTGCCTCATTCACTACACACCTTCTAATTTTGACACACAAACGAAATGCAAGTCCTATAGGCGAGAGTCTACTTTACTCCACACTCCTGATTCACCTTCCAAACATGCTGCATCCCTGCACACTGAATGAGGCAGGCGTGCTTTGTAAAAAAATATATATGATCCTTCATTTAAATATAGTATGGAAATACACGTGTAACAGGGGCAAGGCTAAAGCGCAGAGATATTTCTTGAATTCTGTGTGCTAGATTTTGCAGTTAACTAGGACTCTTTAACTATAGGTTTGTTTTTACTGCACTGTATTGGCTCGTATGTCAGAGTCTGCAGCAGTATCTGATGCGTAACATGTACGTTGCACATGATCAAAGACTTGAGTGTCATCTTCTTCCCTAGAACAATGACTGCCTAAAGCAGCAGGAGCAGAAATTATCTAAAGGTAGTGTTAAACAAACCTCCTTCTCCCCTCTGGGGAGAGTAAGCAGTCCAGGTGAGCAAGGTAGGAGGGGAGAACAGTCTGCTTTGTGCTAGACGGGCAGAGAGCTCCACATAAAAGCAGAGGAGCTTTGCAGAAGCATGTCCTGGCTCCCATCACTGGAGACTTAATGATGGTAATTCCCAAAGGATGATGCATGCTGACAGGCTTTGACACAAACTACCCCAGGATAATATTAATATGTATTAAAGGCTCAGGCAACTTTATTGGGACGGGCTTGATCAGTAAGACATTTCAACAGACTGTCTCTATCATTTGCCGGAACATAAGTAAGGGAGGGAGGGAGAACACATGCACAGCCTCACCTTGCTTTGGGTAGGTTTAGAGACAAACAAGGTTGATCTGTGATGAATTGCATGCTTGGCACAGCTCAGATGTTGGACCAAGAACCTTGGACACTCCACCACGAATATGAATGTCACTGTGGGGCAGTTAATGTCAGTCTGTCTGCATGATCAGCATCCTTAACCCTCCAACATGGGGCCAGACACCTCCTGCACAGCCTTCCTCTGTGAATCTGGAACATCTACCCCTTGGAAAGGAGAGGAGAGGTGCTTAGGAGGCAGCGTGGGGGCTCTGCTGTCACAGCACTGGGGGAAGGGGGAGTGGAAGAAAGAACCGCGGAAGCCTTTGATCATGTGTAATGTTAATGCAAGTGTTACACATCAGAGACTTTGCCACGGTAACTAGCATATAAACAGGAGTCTAGTGTTAACAAGGAGGACTTCTTGAATATGTTTGTACATTTCTGAGTCAAAGCAATTTCCCTAGTCAACAATACATGACACAGTAGAAGAAGTTCACAAATAAACCAGCCTGACATGCTTAGACCTTTAATAGAATTTAGCTTCTCAGAACTAATTAAACGTTACTTAAATGAAAAAAAAAAAAAAAAATCCAAGTACTTGGGAAAGGTGCCAATTTGACAGCTCTGGAGAATGAAATAATCTAATCATCCCCAGAGCATGGGCAGCAGCAGGACAGGCTTCCCCTACTAACATGCCTCAAACGTGACCTGGAAAGACTGTTGATAGAAATGGGGCATACAATCTCTGTGGTTTAATGACTCCTTGCCTTTTCTGCTGAGACTGCTAAAATGGCTCCCGCAGAGTACCAGCTGCGGTGGCGATACGGACACCTGTCTGGTAGCAATGGCGCTGGGACCTGCCAAACTCCTGTCATCTGCTAACCCTCCTCTGGAGCCCAGCGACTCTCAGCTCATTGCTCAGCCCGGGCAGCGGGCGCTGCTAGACTGTGCAGCAGCTCTCCGGCCTGTCCCACCTTGGACACGCTCCACTCCAGCCCACGAGATATAAACAGGAGGTACTGTGTTTAGTCTGCAGGTTTGGGCTTTCACTGTACCAAAGCTCCGGCTCAAGAGGAGTCACTCTCTGGCTGCTGCAGAGTCGAGGCCAGGATTTTTCAGGCTATTATTCCTCCCCTAAGATAGGGAAAAAGTCCACAGGAGGAGATGCCTGCCACCTCTCTTCCTCTCCACGGTCCCTCCATTTACTTGTCTTTGCAACAAGCCCCTGCATTGCAGTGATCTGCTTTCAGCCACCAACTCTCCTTGGAGCTCATCGCTGTGCCTGGGGTCCCAAGCGAGGGAGGAGGAAAATCCTCTCTGGGCCTTGCTGTGAAAGCTTTGCAGGGCTTGCCAACTTGGCCAGCCCAGGCTGCAAGGGACTAAACCAAACACAGCTCTCCTCCTTGGAAATTTTATGCACCACAAGTTCTTTTACTTCTGAAGTAAAGCCACATGAACCTCCCTCCTCCGCTCCCAACACCACAAGGGACTGCTGAGCACAGATCAAGCCTCCCATTGCATATTAAGCCAAGAGGCTCAGACACTCCCACATGTATCTCACACAACCTGGTGCTCCTCCTCTTGTCCCATGCTGCTTGTAGCCTCCCTTCCTCCCCCACCCAGTCTGTCCTCCTTCATTCTCATCACAGGATGGGGCAGGAGCCAGCAGCAGAGCCAGTCACATCAGACGAGAAGATCCAATACGTTGACCATGTGTAGAAGACAAGCAAGGGAACTTGCTTCTCCCTACCTCTCAGAAGCCAGCAATTCTCCATCTTTCCCTCCCACCTACTCCAAAAAACTTCCATAATTTTCAGCAGGCATGGAAGCAAACAGGTTCATAAGGGTTAATATTAGTTACATGTCTGAATGGTGACCTAATTATTGCCATTCTTCACTGTTTAGAGGTTACCCGACTACTCAACACATCAATACGTTTTGAGATGTGATGTAAATGCAAACAAACACTCTTATGTTTGGAGTTAACACAGTCACAAGATCCTGTGTATCATGTGTTGGCAAGCACAGGAACCAACAGCAAATGACCCACCCTTAAACCTGACCGTTTGCTGTTAATCATTACAGGAGTGTTGCACTTTCCAGTCAGTACAATCAAAGCACACAAGCTCTTTGAAAATCCCTACACACAAGATGATTCTAGCCAAGATCAGCTCCTTTACAAGTCGTACAGATTTCAAGGTATGATGTCCTCCAGACGTATGAATACGGGCAGTGGAATGCCTTGAAAACAAGTCGCTGGAAGGTTAACTGCAACACTGCAATGCTAAAACAACCCCCTGCCTTACAAGCAGAAGGGGAGGCAGGAATGCCACAGTAACAGTGAAGGCAGAGACGTACTGCATGCATATAGCCCCTCAGAGATGGGCTTTTCTGCATGAACACATTCCCCAAAGGTTTTTTATTTTCGCAATATGTTTATAACCATGAAGAAACTCAAGGTTAGAATAGCGCTACGCCATCAAATCATTAGTGCATCACTGCTCTGCAGGGCTGACCCTCAACACCAAGCAGATGGGGAGTTTCCAAGGAAAATCTGTGATACAGAAAAAATCTGGGTGCAGAAAATGTGTGGGTGCTTCAAGCAACCACGAGCTTTTGTCAAAGAATCAATAGGAAAGAGCTAAAACTGAAAGAAGCTGTGCTCTCTGTGCTGCACCTCCTAGGGATGATGTAAAACTGAGATCTTGGCTCTGTAGGATCACAGTCCCACAGCTTTCTGGCTCTTCCGCCCTGGCTCCATTCTTGTTTAGGTCATTCCACTCTGCCTCCCCAAATTCCTTTCTGGAAGAAATCAAGAGTAAATAGAGCCTGTAAAGTGTTCTCTGACTCCAGGAAATGGACACTACTGTATTCACAGATGATTTTTGAACTTTCCAGCCACTGCTTATCAATTTGAGTTCCATTAATATAAATAGTAACAGTTCACCCAATACCAAACAGTTTTGAGTCCATAATTACTGAAAATATTATGCAAGAGCTATGAGAGACGTTGCAGCAGAAAATACAGGTTTGTTACACTTTTAAACCACATAAGCCTTTAGCAGGAGCATTTTTAGGACACAGTAAAGGAGGAAAGGGGAGAAAAAGGAAGGAGGCTCTCTCACTTGTAACCAAGGTCCGTGTGCTGCATAGGGGTGCTCTTCTGTAGCAAAGGCTCCTTCTACTCCCGTTGATACAAACGTGATTGCTGTATCCCCTGTAATACTTTTATATGTAAAGTGCCGTCCATGTAAGAGCCTTCCCCTGGGGAATAAAACATATGTGTGTGAATTAAGAGGGTGTGAGCAGCGTTCAACACAATAATGAAGATATATCGCTATAGCTTCTGCCATCAGCATGGGAAACCATTTTGAAGGCAGCAGCTATTAATGTTTGACTGATATAAATATATGACTGATTTGCTCCACGAAGCAGGCCACAAGCCTCCTCCTGAGGCATGGAGTTCCCCCTTATCTCCGTCCTTAATCTCAAGGCCTTGTTACAGAACTAGAATACATTTAAATCCCACTGCATGCCTATCCCCACAATGAGGTGCTGATGTATGTAAGGCAGGGGCCTGCCAGTCTTTCATTAAGATGAAAACTGCAGAAGAGAATCCAGACCCCACATCATGTGGGAATATGAAGATGCATTTCTAAGCAGGCTCATCGGTGGGGCCAAACTTACCTACCGTGACAATACTTCGTAATCCATTGCCCTGGTGCTTGATGAATGTAACCTGTATTACTTAAGCAAATGCCTAGAAAATACACATACATGATGATCTACAGTATCACGTCCCTTTTTTTCATTCAATGCTTTCCACAGGGAAAATCATGGCTCTGGTATTTAGGCTCAGAGCATGTGTGACATGCATGCATGGCTTCCGACATGCAAGGGGGAAAACTTCAGGTAAGATATATAGTGCCTAACAGAGCCACAGTTGCTTGATGCGTCACTGCTGGTCAGCTGAGCTGTGGTAACTGATCAGGACAGACTGTTCACAGATTTGTGATGTAAAATAAAATACGTTTGTGTTAAGTATCCCATTGGTTTCTCAACAGGCACAGGTGAGTATGTACCTGCTGCTGATAACTCTGATACTACAGACATGTAACTCATTAAGCTAAAGTAACTCAGTCACCTGCAATCATTTGTCTCTACCCCACAGCTGATCTTTGTGTTAAGGACTACATTTGCCACAGGTATTTTTAAAAATAGTGCTGACTGAAATTGTGGAAACCTAGAAAAGTCACTTACAGTGGTATGCACAGCCTGAACCTTCAAAAGACAACATGTACAGTATGCACGCAATGTTTTGTTCCTTCAATCGTGCAAGTGACATAATTTGTCTAAAAACCACACTTGCATGCATAAACTGACTGCAAACAGGCTTTGCACAACCACTTGTGTCTGAGTCCATAAGCCAGAATTAACAACTTAAGAGTTTTCTTTGACAGAATATAGTAAATCATCCCTTCTTTATCACAGAACTGCCAGCATTAGACTAATAAAAAAATCCCTATCCTAACCCTGTCCTATTTCAGCACTCAAAATACACTGGAGGACATAAAAAGAATGAGAAACAATCTTACCACGATGAACACACACGCAAAGAATCATCTGTTTCTAATGTGTTTTGGCAAAATATCTCAGCTCTGGCCTTTAAAGACCCATTGCATGCATGTCTGTATGGTGAAACAATGCCACAAGGCAAAAGCGGCATGTTAGCACAAGCTGAGGAGGAGGAGGATGGCTTCACTCACCTTAGACAGAGGGGAATGAGAGCTCCGGACTCCTGGTTGAATTTCAGGTGTACGCTCTCCAGCTGTCTCGTGCGGATTAGCTCATGAGGAATGATAGCTGCTGAGCTCTCGCTTTCTAAACTGTCCTTACGGCTTCTAAGAGAAGAGACAAAATGCATATATTTAGGATCCCAGTGCTGTGTGCTATTTTTGCTGCGTTT
Organism: Mycteria americana; assembly: GCF_035582795.1. NCBI lineage: Eukaryota > Metazoa > Chordata > Aves > Ciconiiformes > Ciconiidae > Mycteria > Mycteria americana. Next base: position 15,622,382 of record NC_134370.1, read on the forward strand.
CAGAGCGATTGTGTGAATACTGAAGGACACAGGACCAAACTGTTATGAAGACACATTTGAGTTTTCATCACCCCTACAGAGATGCAGCATCCCTCAGACTACCGGTAGCAGCATGCAGCTCTTCACCTTGATTTGATGACCTACGATCTGAATGGGTGCACACGCATGGTGCATCCCTTCCCAGCATACAAGAAATAAAAGTTTCTGGGAAGAAGTGGAGCAAAACTACACTCTCCAAAACCCCAAACCACTATAAAATGGCTTGGAAGAATTACTAGGTATGCCCTCCCTCCTGCTTTTGCTTTATCTTCAGGATTTTTAGGCAGTGGCCTGCAGGAAAGAGTTGTCCAGTCCCTTGTGCCCTTGCTCAAATATCTTTGAGGTCTGAGGCATCCCTACAATTGTCTCCAAATCATTTCTTTCCACAGTTCAACCAAAAGGTTTTGAGAACAGTCTGCTTCCACCAGCATGAAGTGCAACAGCCACAAGATGGACTCTACATGTGACAAGTAGGACATCCGCAGATTGTTTTCCCTTGTAAGTGGGGCTGCTTTAAGACAATGCAGCTTTGCTTTCTTATTTATTCCTTCATTTCTGCAAGGCCAGCATATTGTGAAGCTACGACTAAAGGTTATGTTGTTACACGATTAGGAACTTTGCCAGACAGAATCCTGGTATATCTCAAAATACTTGACCATAAACACTTTATGTGTTCAAAGAACATCATCGTAATCCCTTACTTGACAGTCCAGAAGAATGAAGGACAGAGGGGTTACAATTTTTGCAGATGACACGGACTGATGTGATGTGTCTGATATGCGATTTATATTTTTGTGACCTGGCGTTCCACATGAACTTAACAGAGGTAAGACTTTGTTAAGATAGTTTCTATAGTACAGAATCACGAGAGGAGGGGGACGGGGAAAGCAGGAGGGAGCTGAAAGATGCCATATTGCAACATGGTTCCATCGTGCCAGACAGACCAAAAGCCAAACAAGGCTATCAGGCTGTGGCTCCATTTGGGAACACTGTTAAAACAAGCCTGGATCCTTCCTCCACCCAAGTGGAGCCATCTTTAACGTACATCTGGAAATAATTGTAAAGAAACAGCTTGACCCTCATGCGCTGACTTAGATCACACCTCTACTTGATTTTACATTTGGGCGCTGTCCCAAAATTACTCCCATCCACCACACACATAGTAATACAGTTCAGTATGGCTTCCAAAGCAGATCAGCCTATTGCCTCTGCCAGGTCACCTAGTCCCAGGTGAGCCTTTCACCCAGGCTGCTGAGCTGCCCACTCGGAAATGAGGATACAAGCTAAACTGATATTTCACAGTGCCTCCCTGCAAATACCCTGCGTGGCCAGGTCAGGGACATGCAGGAAAAAAAATGAGAGCAGCTCAGCTCCCTGCAGGATAAAAGCTGTAAAACGTGTCCCATGTCCTGCCTTAGCACCACACAAAAGCATTAATGGACTCAGCAAGGACACAGTAGGTCAGGATACAGCTTATGCATGGGGTGGGCTGATGGACTGACAGTCAGCAGAGTGTCAGTCTGGTGGGTTAACCCTGAAGCAAAGACACAACGTGCTTTGTAGTCTATAGGTGGCACTTAAAGCTGTGTTTAATCTCCTTCAGCAAACATTTTACAGCTCTTTGTAGGTGGGGTCTTCAAAGAGTGGAGTGGGCCAGCATTTTGCAGGCTGATTACCTGAGAAGTGCAGTTACAGTTGATTAATGATCAGTTGACCTTAAGCTAAGCTTTGCCTCAACTTCCTTATCAGATCTTATATACACAGTGAGCTGTGGGAAAGTCAGCCTGTGGTCTACCACTTCCAATCATTCATTTATCAATCCCTACCAAAAGGGTCAGCCATTAGCAACGCATGGTTTTCAAGGAGGCCACAAGCTTGCACTCGTTAAATGTAGTTCCAGAGTTTATGCACCCTGGAGCAGATCAGGAATTTTACAGCAATGTTATTGCTACAGACAAGAGACCGTGCCCTTCTCACCTGGACTGCCTAAGTGCGCCAGGCACGTCCCATAACAGCCTCCCAGGCAATCGCTACTGTAGGTTCATGCTTCAGAAGGACAGACAGCCGCAGGACAGTTCCCCATACCCCTGGGCTCCAAACCCCCTGAGCTGAAGGTGGGTTTTTAGGTTTCCACCATGCTAGCCAGTACAGCTGCTAGCACAATGGGGCCGCGGTCCTGAGGGGAAACAGCCTCCGGTTGTTAATGCAATAATAGGAATGACGACAATATTCTGGAGGCAAGGGGCAAAGCTTTCTAAGTCTTATTAAAAACAGCAAATGCTGTTTGTCATTACACGCTCAAGAGAAGATGTTGACTAATGTATAACTATCAAACGGAACTGTCATGACTTTAAGGCTGTCAATAATTATGACTTCACGTTAATAAGTAACCAGCCCTTCTGTCAAAAAGGTGAAGAAGTGAAGCAAAATGGTAGTTAATACTTTGAATGACATGAAATTATTAATCCCTTGCACAAAACTTTTCCAAAATAGTCACGGTCTCTGTGTTTCTTGTTTTACTTTAGTGGAGCTCACACAATTTCAGCTATTTAAAGTTAAGGGCGAAACTCCAATAGCAGAAACCAAATAACCTTCTCTCTAAGCTATACCTTTCTACACCAGAGTTTTGTATGGTGGGCACTTCTGGACATGTTGTGGACTGCACATAACACAAGGCCACAGTGCCATCACTTTCAGACTCTGGAACGTGTCGCATGACACAGGGACTCAACGAGACCCATTAAAATTCTCTCTTTGGGAATGGAAATCCTTGTGCTGACCCTTCCAAAGGGTCCAGATGAAGGGTCGGCAGGACTTCTAGGTTGTTATTAATAAAAAGTTCATGTCGTAACACACGCTGCCATCCACAGCTTGTAGTTTTCAGCCTCAGAAGAAAATGTAGAAAAAGTTTGCTTTCTAACACTAACATCCCTGGTTTTACGACTGTCAGTTACCCATAAGCCTTTGCTTCCTCCACCCCATCACCAAATAAATCAGCAGCAAAAGCCAGTGGAGTTTTATTTGTTATGACTAAGATCTAGCTGACTATCACGTAAAATGTTGCAAACTTTGTCTATTCCAGATTTAATACTTCATCCAACCCACACAAAAAAATTCATGTTTCTCAGTGTCCAGAAAAAACAAGTCTGCAAAAGCCAGGGCTGCTGCATTAGGAAAGGCAGTAGATTTAAATGGAAGCAGCATGCCGGAAATGCCCCAGTTTAAGGACTGCACATCTCGTGTTTTGTGAAACTGGAGGGGAGTTGGAGGAGATTAAAGCGCATTTCCCTCTGATTGGGAGCTTGTGGGAGGTGTAAACGTGGGCAGTTGTCAGATTAATTCTTTAGATGATTACATTCTTTTTGTTTCTTTAAAGCTGTTTGTAGTTGGGTTTGATGTCTCCTGTTCTGGGCAAGTGTAGTGCTGCAGTTACCAAGGTGACTTTAGCTGACTTTCAATTATTTTTTCCAGCTTCGGTTTCTACCAGTAGTCTGCTTCTGGGCAGAGGAGAGAGGGAGGAAATGATGTTTGTTGTTTTTTTTGTTTTTAAATCTTGTGAATGCTGATTAACAGTCCATGAACTTAACCAAAGCCATATTTGATTTTTTTTTTGAGAGAGAGAGGGGCGGTCAAACCATTGCAAAGGCCTGCAGCTTCCCCAGACCTCTGTCAACACGGAGAAAGGGCCCGAGGAGACTACACGTCCCAGCGTGCTGTGCTCCCTCTGCATGTGAGCAGCCACACGCTGGAACCTGCAGAGCCTCCTGGGGGCCCTCTCTTTGTATTAAAGAGGAGGGTGGCTGCAACCTGCTTAATTTTATGCCAATTAGCAGCAGCCCGTGGGGATCCTGGAAAATCACGAATGCAATCACTAGGTTGCACAAAGTTGGGATGTCCCCTCCTTATAAGTCATGTTTATAGCAACCTCTTCTCAAGCAACCCCACTGGCAGTTATTTTATGGGATTCAAGAATAACCAGGTTGATCGGATTAAGAAAGGTTTATTTATTCTTGCATTTGCATTTTGCTTTATGATCAGAGCGCTGGATCTCATGGATCTGTCATGGAAGAAGGTCTCAGTTCCCTTCCAAGCTCTGTCGCTGACACAGAGCACAATTTTGCTGCATTTCCAAGTTACCCTCCCAGGTACCGAAATCACAAAGGACACGCTGTTGGAAGCTTGGCCACGGCAGGGGCTCTTTGTAGGACTGGGTGCCCACTGCATCACTAACCTGAGTTACAGTCACTGCTCCTTGCTTCCTTGGTACAAAACCCAGCACCGTGCGTTACCAAATGCAAGCCAATAGTGCAAGCTTACACAGCTGGGAGAGAAAGGTTGGACCACTTGTTTTTTTTCCCTTCCCTTCCCACCCATCGCTACTTCAAACCTCCTCACTCCCTGATGAAGATATGGTCAAAGATCACTTAAGTGCTGGCAATCTTCCAGTGTCTTTCCCACAGTTTCCCCTGACGGGCAAACCAGCAGTTGTGGGAAAGAGCCCTAAGCATCTTGGCACGCAGAGTTACTGGACACGTCACAGATGCACAGAGGCAAGTGCAGAAACGGGGAGGACACGGTTACACAGCTCCTGCTGTGGTCACATTGAGACAAGGCTAACTCGAGTGCTCAGACCTGGGTGCTCATCATCCTGGTTAAACTGGACGGTGAACATGTTCTGTGTACATTTCCTGGCACAGAAGGGCTCCAAGGACAACGCCAATAGCAACAATCTTCTTGCCACTCACATATCCCTTTGGAAAGCTGCATAATAACTACTGTCAGTGCTTGCAGGGGCCAGACTGTTCCAAACCTGCAGCTGAACTGGGATTGAGAGATCCAGCCTGTGCCACTGGCATCCTGCAGGCTCATGGGCAAAGTCAAACAACTCTTTTTATGCGTCAGGTTCCCCGTCTGTAAAACTGAGACATTTTTCCACGTAGGGGTGTTGCAAGGATTAAGTCAATGTTTGCAAAGCACTTTTAGATTCTTAGATGGGGAAAGCTATGTAGAAGTGCAAATTATTAGCATGGTGACCGCTCTGCACTTCTGCTGACGCTGGTTTTCCAGACATTTGCTTTCCTAGTTCGCAGGCTTGTCACCCAGCACTCAGCCTCATGCTGAGAGACACTCCCTAAAGTATATTGCCTCCCCCCATTCAGCATTCCTAACTCAAGCAAGACACCACTGAACAGCGTCTCGATGAGAGAGCATGCCTAAATAAGCAGGACTGGATTGGAAACTTACTGCTTAGTGGTTGCAGAATCAGAAAGTCTAGCCAGAACTAGACAGTTTCAGAGAATGCTGAAATGCTCCCCTTTATGTAAAAGTTTGCCTCCAAGAACTGAAGACAGGAAACCAGATACACAGACAACAGCTCCCCTCCGCCCAAGTAAAGCAGCAATCAAAACCCAGTGCAACTGGGAGAAGCAAAGTGCAGACTCGCCTTGAAGCAAATCCTACATCCTGATATTTACCGTCAGAGCTTCCTCAGAAATGCTGCTCAGATGGAGCTTGTTAATGTGCATTAACCCAGTGCTACTCACTGAAAGCAGAAATCAGCACGCCCTATTTACCAAGTCAGAGGAACTACATGGGCAGTGGACTCCAGTCCTGCAAGTGGTGCCACTCCTACTCATGCGCTCCAAGCCAGGCACACTGTGTGTCAGTCTGGGGTCATCCTGGGAGGACTTCTGGAGTGACACAACTCCTCCCTCTTCCCACAGGAGAAGGGCAACAGCCTGAGATGCTCAGGGTGCAGTGCACCAGAAGGTCACAGCCAGGACAGTCCTGCCAGCCCCACCTGCCTGAGGGTTGTTCCCTCTCTGTTTGCCAGGAACCTGCCTTCATTTCCCTGCACAGCTGGAAACCGTTCAGGGCTGGATGGAATTAGCACACGGGCACAGAGCTACCATATGTTCAGGTTTCCCTAGACTCCACCTGTCTTTCTGCCTGGAAATTGAATGCAGATGGGATTTGAGGTCTCTGGGGCATCTGTTGTGGGTCCCTGGACAAATGACCGCTGTGCATGAGGGGACCAGCGCATGCACAGTTATCTCGGAAATCCCAGACAGAAATAGGGGAATCAGGCATGTTGAACTACATCGCTTCATCCTTCTTGAGAAGAGGAAGAGCAATAAACAGCAGAGACACTCTGGAAAAGCCTTGTCAAAGTCATGCAGCCTTGGGAGACCTTTTTCCACCACTCAAGGCTCACCTTCAGACACCGGGGATGCACATGGGCATTACCTGAATCCTGGCATAATGAAATGTAACAATTACTGATAATTTTAGCCTCAACACGTGCAGTAATGCAGCATGCTAGCGCTAGGTTTCTACTCCATGCCTCAGCTCACAGGAGCAGTAGAACGGTCTGAGTCAGCCAAGGGGCAGAAAAACATCACTTTCAGCAACACTGCGTGATCAAGGGGACCCTTGAGGGGTGGAAAAAGTCAAGAATTCCCCTATCCCTACCCTGGCTCTCACTGCAACTGTGGCAAATTAACTCCTCTGTCCTCATCTGTAAAGTGGAGATACTACTCACCTACCTCACAGGAGAGCACAGAGCTAATTGCCAGGGACAATTAAAGACTCAGCCCCAGAACTTATTACATCAAGAAATTAAATAGCGAATGAAGCAAGACTCCACAAGTGTCACTGAACTTTGACATCTGGAGCTTCCAGCCCACTGAGGTCTTAGCAGCAGTGTTTAGTCTGACATGTGAATGTTCCCTATGGGTAACAGCTCGCCGTATCCAACAAGAGTGAACCTGCACGGTTTGGGAGACTGGGAGCCTTGCCCTTCTGTCTGTCTGAGCAGCATCTACTATGCTGATGGGTCCTAAGGAATAAATAACGCGCCACTGTAAAGTACATTTGTATTCATACACGCCTCATTTTTCCAAGCAGTAATCAAGAGTATTATGTTACCTATGGTCGAAATGATTAGTCATGTTTCCAAAGATTAATTTACATGTTCTTTTGTTTAATGCGTACGAACTGATTTAATGGCTGCTTATGAACTGAGCTAACAGTCATTTTGAGAAACAGATGTCCGATGCAGTTTTAAGCATTAAGAGTGCTTTTATTCATATCCTTAGGAGAAAAAGGGCTACACAGTCTACAGTAATAACACTAATGAATCAAAGTACTACAGCTGCCCAACAGGGTTTTGACAGAAACCAGCTTTTTCTCAAAGGAACTTTTTTTTTAGGACTCTAGGACAGTGAACAACTGGTAATATGCATGCTTAACATGTAAGTATGTGCTTTGCTGGAGCCAGAACACTGAATCAAGCCCTATCTGCAACCAAACAATGTAAGGCTTCTGCATAAGCGCTGAAAACTGTAACTACACAAAGACAGGGAAATCTGTATGGAATCTGGATCCTCCACATTTTATACAAATAAGTATTTGAAAGTTTGAGTGTTTCTGATACTATTTTGTGACGCTGAATGCAGAACAGGTTGTCTGCTTTAAACCCTGATAGATTATTGTGTGTGGGTGGTAGGGTTAGGATAAAAGAAAGGGAAGAAAGCTACTAGGAAAGCAGTTGGTGGCTGCAAATCTATGATAAATAAACAGCACATTCCTCTTCTGCACGAAGCCATTAGAGTCTGTGTCAGACTTTAACGTCCTAATGTCAGCTGGGTGCAAATTTGACAGCCTGGGGTTCTGCAGTGCTCCCTGTGGAAAGTAGATTTGGAACAATTTGCCATGCCCCAACAGAGCGTTTCTGTCAAGTTCCCGAGGAGCCTCTAATGCACCAGTTATTCACAGGACCCTTGCAACGAACCACGGGTTTGATATTTTATGGTCTGATGTGTACAGTGCAGGATATGATTACACACAAGCCTGCTTCCCATCAGCCAGCACCTCATAATCGTTAACATATTTATCCTTGTGGTGCCTCAAGAAGATGACACTGTTATTAGTCCCATTTTATAGATTCAGAACTGAAGTTCAATAGCTAAATCACTCGCCTTTGATTACAAAAGATTTACAGTGAAGGACAGAACTGAGTCCCACCCCTACCAAGCCCAAGCAAGGATCGCACCAGAAGGACCAGATCTATGTGCAGACTTGTCCTTCATCTCAGGTGCTTGTAAGTCTTATGAAACAACTATATCTGCACTGGGTTTTCTGTCTTTTGTGTCTCAGCCTTTGCCACTGCAGGTACCTGTAGGAAACATGGATGTAGATATATTACTAAATGCAAAAGCTGAACTCCTAAGTTACAGCCCTCTGCAGCAGCTAGAGAGTCTCCAGATCATGCTCATGTACTTAATAGCATGTTGAGCAACTTTGCTCAAACGCGTAAGACATGCTGAGACAGTGTATTAAGAAAGGCTGAGACCTAATAAGATCTTCCTCTTCTGCTTCATCTATACCGCACTGTGCTGGAAAATATGTTGACTGATAAGTTTTAGCCACAGTACGGGTAATCATCAGGTCTGATTTAAGTACTAGTTAGTTAGAGGTTGTGAGTAAACACTGCTTTCCAGCACAAACCACCCCTCTCAGTATGGTCAATGCATTGAACAAGTCCCATTGTATCTGCTACATGAATTGGAGAAGAGAAGCCACTGCACAAGTAGAATAAGACCTTTTCCAAACTCCTCTCAAAGTAGTCAGTAAGACAGAGGAAGAAAGTATTAGGACACATTGCTGTTTTAAGTTGAGGAGATCTCCTCTATCCCTCGGATACTATCACCAGAGTAACGACTGGCAGGACACACAGCTGATAGCTCTCTTTCCTTAACTGAATTGCTATTATGGAGAAACAGGCTAGCTATCAGTTTCCACAGTGGTAACCATAGACCTCAGAGAAATGTATTGATCTTCTAGGAGGCAAACATTGGGAACCAGCCATTCCTACCACTCAGGCTTTAGGTAGGGTGGGTGTGCAGCTGCTACAGGTAAGAGAGATTTGCAACAAAGAGCACTGTCATGGATATGAGGCTCTGAATTTGACCTGCCTTCCTCCCTGTCTCAGAACAGTTAAAAACCCAGGTAAATATTTGTGTGCTTCATCTTAGACCTCTGCTAACCTTTCAGCACTCTGTCTTGAGCATATCTCTGTTTATCTTACCCTGAATAACGTAAAGCTTTCTTATCTAAGCAACAACTGCCTCCCAGCATTAAGGCTTGCCCATCAGCTGCCTCCCTGACCTGATGTGCACCCCAAATGTTTCTGGTCGTCCCCAACTACTGCGAACTCAGAGCTTTTACTGGGCATGCAGATTCATGCAGGAGCCCAGCATCTGTGACAAATCCTGCTCAATACTTTTGAGCCTTCCAAAGCTGGGTGTGATTAGTGCAATTCAGATGGTATAATTTTATTTTTTCGGTGGGGCCAACAGGACCAACCTATGGTCCAATGGGACCAACCTTCAGGCAGGGAAGTACTACTCAAAATCTGAGTCAGGTCAGAATCTGGCTCCATATAATTACTATATTACCAAAGTAAGATTATTCCTAAAGCAATAATAAAGCCACTTGAGATTTTTTTTTATAAGCACCAATATCTCATATTAGTACACAGCATCAGCAATTGACATAATACTTACCCCAAAGGATTAGGCAACTCAGAAACATGCATACATAAGGCAAATCAGAAGTCATCCACAAAAAGGAACAAGAAAGGACATCAGGGTCCTAAGCAAGCATGAGGAATATTTTTCTCATGAAATGCTTGAATCAAGAAAGAAACAGGAATCGAAACAGAGCAGGATGCTGTCCCTGCCTGGCACTACAGGAAAGAGCTGATTTCATGATGATCTTTACTCTTGGAACAAGAAAGCACAAATGTTCATCAGAGACTAGGAAACCAAAGGAAATACCAAGATGAAAGAGTGCAGCAAAGATGCATGCCTTTCTGTATCATTTAGATGAAAACATTAAAATTGATGGAAAGACATTTAACTAGCAACTGAAATAAGCCTAAGAGGGGAAGGGGAGAAACCCAAAAAGACGAAGTGCAGATACTGCAGATGGCTTGAAACCACAGGTAATTTTCTGTGGTTCTATAGATTCTATAGAATCTATAGATTTTTTCTATAGATTCACTAAAGTCAAAAGTTGCAAATGAGGAGAGATCTACAGGCCCACCTCGTTCCACTTAAATCACCTGTTAGTCTACAGACTATTAGAGACCAGGGTGGTATTGGCATGTAATTACTGCCAGTACCTGCCTGCTTAAGCAAGGCAAGATCAAAGTCACTTAAAAAAAGAAAAACATTTTAACCAAAACGTTTGTAATTATGAGCTTGAAAACAAAATGCTCAGGCAAAAATATCAGCAAACACTCATCTATGCCACCCAGCTCTTTGGATACCATAGCGCTGTTCACCACAGTACATTTTATAGGGCTCAGTCCAGTCTGATTTCAAACACTGCACACTGTGAACAGCGGGTTTTACAGAACATAGTCAGAGCCACTCTGCATTAGCAAGCTTTGCCCAAAACCCGTCTCAAAATCTGCCCTCCTGAGCCCATTAACCCAACCTCAACAACTCTTGTCCCTCTACCCTTGCGCTTTGCAAGTATTTGCTGCTAGCCTTCCTCTCCCGTTGCCAAGTCTTTTCCCACTCAGCTTTAACTTTGTTTTCCATGCTGAGCTCTTTAGCCTCCCTCCTCCCACCATCTGAGTGTGCAGGGTGAAACTTACGGTGCTCGGTCGTGGTTCAACCCATTCTGTCTTTGTGCATTTATCGGAGGTAGAACAGGTTTGCTGTTTATCTCAAGCCCTCTCCGCAAAGTCTCCCTGATTTGCTCTGTATCTGCAGAGAGAATTTTTTTTAACATGATTTAGAGTCCCCAGAAACATCACAGACACAAGGAGATGTCAGCTTTTTTTTTTAAAGGCCTGTTTCTATGATGTGTTTCATCTAAACTCTTCCCCTTCAGAAAGAAATGAAGAGATGCCAAGGGTGAATTCTTAACAGCTCTTCCTGCACCTTAGGAGTTATTTCACTTTATAAAAACGAGGTGTTTGCTGTTTCTGCAGCTCTCACAGAACCTCCTGACACTTCCAGCCTTTGCACTGGATGTCACTTTTCCCATTAGGCATAACAGGAATTTGTTCCTTTACCAAATGAGTGCGAGGAAGTTCCTGAGTTTTTGCAATTGGCTTTGCAAATCTGTTGATTAATTGACAACAAGATTCACAAAAGAAAGGAATTTTATGCAGAGCAAACTTTAGCCTCAAGCTCACATTTGAAAATAAACTGCAAATTACCCAGTTCAGATGCAGTCTTTTTACTTTTTCATTTTCCTATAATGTCCAATGGCCAAATACTTTAATAGGATGATTTCCTACCTTTCTTAGAAGTTTCCTCATCTTTTTTTGAGAAATGTGGAAATCGGGTAGAGAAAAAAATATCCAAATTATTTCAAAATCTTTTGAAGGATATACAAATATCATCGTGTATACCTGTCTTGGGCTTTTAATTTGCAGAGCTGAGGGAAAATAGGCTTTTTAGATCCAGTGCAGTTCAAAATACTAGCACAGAAGCCAGAAGGAACCCTATATGCATTTAAATATTTTTTTTACCATGGACTTAAAAACAAGTAAGATACCATTCCTGTGGAAACCATCGTTAATTCCAGGAAATCTCAAGCCCTCAAATTTTACGTTGCTTCACCCATTTGAAAGGTAACATGCATAATTTCAAATATGTGTAATGGCTATGACATCTGTACCCTGAGACGGCATCTCACTGCAAAGGGGAACTCCACCGTATTTTATTTCTTCTTTTCAGAGTTCTGTATTTGCAAGAATCACTTGAGTTCAGCTACAGCAACATGCAGTGTCAGTCCAACTTGTCACCCAAGAAGTGACAATGTTAACAAGGAAGCACAGCCTGGGAAAATGCAATTGCTTCACCTTGCAGGTGTTTACAGTCCTGGTTTCACCCACTGCTCAGTTTAACTTTGCAGATTTAGATTAGAAATAGCCTAAGAACTGAAAGAAACATTTAGACAAAACAGTGCAAAGATCTCTTTTCCTCTCTCCTGCCTTCCTCAAAGAGGCCACACCAAAATTCATTTCGCTCCCCTGAGACATACTGAGCCTTCCAGTAACTGTGGTGTTTGTTATGAACCCCAAGATGCTGCATGACTCAGCCCACTGCCCAGACCCACCAGAAAACAAGCCGAAAGGTCATGACAGCCACTGGGCCCAGGACCTCTTACCTTTCCCAGAGAGCCGCCGCGGCTGGGTCCCAATGCAAATGCTCCTGCTGTCTTCGTCATCCTCCGGGGGCCGGCTGAGATCATCCCAGGCACATTTGGCACTCACACCACTCAGATTTGAGCCATCTGTCTCAATCCCTTTGTCAACTCTCTCCTGCTTGAAAAGATCCAAAACCCCAAGACTTTTTTGGGTGTGGCTTGAACCTGAGCTGGAACCCACCCTGGCTCAACCCAACCTTCAGCAGCTCCTGCATATCCCCTCTTCGTGGCCAGTTTCCACTCTCTGGCCCCCATGCTTTGATGTATCAGCTAAGGGTGACTGCCCACTGAGACAAATCAGGGAGCTGGTCTGAACTGGAACAAACCTTTTCCACAGCAGGTTGGTCTGAACTCCTGCCCCTTCCCCACTGCTTTACTAGGTGGCCCTGGTGGGCACAAAGCAGGGAAAAACAGAGGTAGAAACCAGCAGCCTGGGCTATGTAGAGTTGCCTCTTCCAGCGCTAACTCTACACCAACTCAAAGTATTTACGACACTACAGTGTATACATCTGTATGAAGCACAGCTTGGCAGTCTACCTATTATATGTCAATGATAACACACTCTTGAATAACTAAACTTAAGATCCCCTTCCAAACTTACCAAGCAGTCCCACAATGAAAACAGCTCACAGAGAGATTTGTCATTCACAAGAGTTCATCATTTGCAAACTGCCTGGACAAACATTGCTTTTCAATGTGCTGGGGTGTTCAGTAAAGGACAAACGTGCAAGGAGACAAGGAGACACAGGTCTGTGTGCAACGTGAAAGCTTTTGCATAGTTTTCTCTATCGGCAAAATACACAAATTCCCTCCCTTGCAAGTTGGGCTTTCCAAGCACATAACCACCGTTTGTGTCTAGGAAGGTGTTGCACGCCAGCCACAAGCAGCTGGACACTCTCTGACACCATGCATTTTCTCAAGGACATGCTGCATCTGTTGCCAGCAAGACTGCCCTAAGCTACAGCCAAAACTGCCCCAGGACACCTACCTGCTAGGGGAACTGGCACTAGTCTGAATTTCCACCTATGTCCCACAAGGGGGTAATGTTGAGCTGAACAAACTCAGGGCTGAGCTACAAGGGGAAGGGCTGCTCGCACCGCTGCCACCTCTCCCCCGGCACCGAATCGCCCGGGCTCGTTTTCCCCTCTTCCGAAGGGGTTTCCTTCTGGTATCGCTCAGTGGCACTAGCAAGACCTGCATCTCACTGCTTACATCTGGGTCACCTCAGAATAGGCGATAAGTCCACCACTTGCGGGACAGAAACTTGGAAGATTTGAGGAAAGAGCAGAGCTGTGTTACGCACAACAGGAGCGGATCTCTCTGCTCGTTGTTACTACCCTCCAGTTTGACCTTGCCACTGGAGTCAAGAGACCGTGGGAGCATCCAGCGCTTTGCAAAATCTGTTTGCTAAGAAGCAGTTTCCAGACTAAAACCCACATACATTCCTCCCCTTGCCCAGCTGCACATGCTGTGCCCTAGAAAGAGCATTGCCTGTTCTTGTGACCATTCAAAAGAGGATTTGTGCAGCTCAAAGATAAGCACAAGCACTCAGGGCGTGGTTGCACAGCAGTTTAACATGATGTAATTTGGAGTGGCTGCAGTCCCACCCTCCTCCATGTGCTCCTACCCCTTCCCTTGAGCCAGCTCCTTTTTTTTTTTCCGCTGGATCACCTCCCTAAACTGGCTCTTTGGCCCAAGAGCAGAGGCAGAAGCCTGTGGCTGGGGACAGGACCACAGCAGTCCTGACTTAGATTTAAGCATTCAAGAGACAGACTTCCTTCTGCCTCTCTCCCTGAAAGACTGCTCCTTGTTGGGATCTTCCTCTGGCGTCAGGGGAAACTGGCTTCTATGAAAATGTAATGGGAAAATCTGAGAAACAGTAAATCTGCTGGGATTTTCTTTTGTTATATCGTAAACATAAAATTAGTTGTTTCATCCAGAAATAGAAGTTGTGGAAAAAGAAATAAAAATACATCCGATCCTACATATGCAAATGATGCTCTAAGTGAGATTTAGCACGCGGCTCCTTCGGGAGCCCTCTGCGGAGCTCTGTGAGGACCCAAATCAGCTGGCATGGGGAGGCTTAACTTGTCAGCACAGTTATTTTTCATTCCAGTGATTGGGGAAGCATGGGAGAGCCACCAAACTTGCCCTGGAGCAGGGAACAGAAGAGCCCAGAGAACCCTGAGGACTCCGTCGGGCAGAGGCTCTGGTGGGATGTGCTTCTACATCCCTGCAGCCAGGGCCCCCGCTCGCAGGCACAGTCAGGGCCTCCGGACAGTGCGCAGAGCCTTGGGGAGGGCGAAAGGGACTCGTCATCTGCATCTCAGCTGGTTTGCAGAGCACTTCCTCAGGGGAAGAAGTGCTGCTCTGTTGGCATCCCTTGGAGATCAAGGGGGGCTGATGGAAACGAGCTGGCCTAAGGCAGCCTAATTTGCATGCCTGTTTTATAACGTTTGCAAGTATTGAAGGGGGGAAAAAAACCAAAAAACCCCTAACCAGTGCAGACTCTCAGCTGGAGCAATGCACAGCTTTACCCCATCTTTAGCCAGCAAAGATGTGCCTGGGCTGAGGGGCTGTTCTTCCTCCCTTGAAAGGGCAGCCTGAGCAGGAGGTTGGAGGAGCCCAGGGCAAAGGAGGTTCAGCTTTTTCCTTCCTCAAAGAAAGGATGTTTCTGTCCCATTTTCCTCTCAGCATGTGGGGGGGATGGTCTGAGGCTCTTATAAGTCATTGATCCCTTTCTAAACGAGCCAGAGCACTGCAGTGTGACCCACAGAGCGGCAACCACAACTCAGGAAATTCAAATCAGCTTTATTCTCTTCTGAGATATCTGCTAAAACAGAAGCAAAGCACTGAGAATCAGCGCAGAGCTGGGGACCAACAGGGATTGTTTGACAGTGCTGCCAGGGAAATCTGAATGGCCTACAGGGAAGCCTGGCTGAACAGAAAACAGCCAGCGTTGCCACAGCGTTAATTGCCGACATCCTGGGATGACATCTTAGTTGGGATCCATTCTCGGCAGCTTCGAACAGAAAGTACAGCTGCTGCTGCCAGGGCTGGGTTTAGGCCTCAACCAATTCCCACAAGAGACAATGCAGCCTCCAAACAAGCTCTGCCCGCTTCCCAGGCAGGCAACGTGCTCGCCTGCTCCTGGGAAAGTTGTCCGTTTTCTCTGCCTGCTCCCTCCCTCCCCTCCACCTATCTTCTGCTGCTGCCTTTCGGCTCTCACACACCCGGTACCACCACCAAGAAAATGCCAAGCGAATGACACTTTATCCTTTCCCCGCTAATTAGAGCGGGAGGCTCACAACATGGCTGAACCCAGCCCGGCACAGCCTTGCTCCCCATGCTCAGCAAAGGCGCTTTGCGGGACTCAGCACCGCAGCAGCAGGTTTTGCCCCGTGAATCCCCAGAGGCTGCGGCAGCAGAGCAGGGAGGAGGTACGCACACACCTGCGATATGTACTACTGCAAGGGCAAGAGAGAACAGAAACAGGAATGCCTTCGATGTGAGGAAGTCCGGAAAGACCACAGACATAGCAGCTTTCAGTGGTAGGACACACTGGTGAGGCAGAGGTACTCTTTATTTGCCTTAACTTGCCTTGGCTGACTCAGATTCCAGTAAGCTGAGCTACTTTTCATTTACAGTAAATTGAAGAAAACCCTGTTATCATTCGGAATCACCAGCATGCAGAGAACAGACAAACACCCTCCAGGAGGGGAGAGGGCAAAATTTTGAAGAGCCTAAAAACTTTATAGGACTTGCAGTTGTATTAGCTCCCACATGTGGAACATTTTTTTTTATGTCTCTCAGACTGGGGTTATTTTAGATGAACAAATCCTTAAAAACAGTAAAAGTAGAACTTGGTGTTGTTCTTAAGCTTTCAAAATAAAAGATGCTGTGAGGCAACTGAAGGTAATCAGATGCAGACACACAGGCCATACGCAAATGCAATAGCTTGTACAAAACGTGCACATATGCACGTGCCCTACCAGGCCAAGCCATAAGTTCTCTGTTAAAGGCAAATACTCAGTGATCCACTGAAACAAGGTCAGCACCATACTGGATTTGCCTGGGACCCATGTACTCCAGTACCATAACTCTGCTGAAGGGATGCAGAACTGTCTCCCAAACGCATGGATCAGCAGTAGCCCATGGAACCATAACCCCTCCATAGAGGTCCTATTCTGATCTTTAAACTTCAGAAATTAACTTGAACTCTGAAGAAAGTGGTTTGATATATCTTCCTGCATGGATTATTAACAACTGCATGATATACTTTTGGCTTCCCATTATTTCTTAGACACACTAACTACTTGGTCTCAAGTGACATCTTACAGGAATGAGCTACACTGTCACATTTGCTGTGAAAAAATATTACTTAGTTGGTTTTGAGTTTTCTGCATGTTATATCTCCTTATGCTTGCATATAAAACAAAGGAGGAATTTCCTGATCTATCATCTCTAAATCTTGTACTGTTCTATGTTCTTTTATCTTCTTCTATTTTCCTCCTTCCTAAAACATGCAGTCCAAATCTTACCAATTTGTCTCATATATGAGACTCTGTTTTCCTGGTCTCCCTTCTCTAAATTTCTTCCTAGAGCTGCCATCCACCCGGGGCTGGACATGCGCACTCTTGAACCACCTCGGAGAGGCCAAAGAAAGTCTCTAAGACTTTCCTGGAATTATTGCAAACATTGAGAAGATCACAGCACCTTTACAGAAAATAATAGAACTGTTTTATACCATTAAACCAATTCTCCCTGGCTACTACAAAAGACATGACATTTTATAACTAAAGACATACTTGCAGATGTGGATCAATCTCAAATATTGTCTCTCCTCTTCGCATATCTGTTATCAACCAGGGGCCTCCAGCTCTACAAAGAAAGAAAGAAAGGTAATGAACTAAACAAGCACTTTAGCTAGTATTCCCCAACGGAGTCCTCAGAGGGGACGTGTACTGGAAGGAAGCACAAGACAGAGTTTAAAACAAGCCTAGAAGCCCTTCTGTGTTGTGTATACATCCCATAGCATGCATTTGTCCTTTACATTTCCCAAATACATAATGAAAGCCCTCCATGACCTAGCTGTTAGCTGCCTACTGTCTGGCACCACCAAGTCTTGCAAAGCAGTCAGGATTGACACAGGCTGTCCCCTGTGTGGACCTACTTACTCATACAAGACTGAACTGGGTTGTAATCTTACAGATAACTGAATTGGGACTGAGAAGTCCAGTATAGCCTAGGTCTAAGAAAGATGGGCAAGGCATGGGGTCAAGATTTATACCTCTATTACATATCTAAAGATGGAGCAGGGTCCCAATGGGACTGCACTTTTTGCTGAGATCGGCAGTCATGTTCAGTACCGTAAAAAGCTTATTGCTCTGATAAATATCATCACAATAGACATTTTGCCTGGTTAGTACTTAATGGTCAAGTACTCAGATGGTTCAGGGAAATCTTTGTTTTCATTAGCAATAAAAGTCGGAAGGGTCAAGATGTTTCCCAACAAAGGTGATACAAAACAGATTACTGTGAAGATGAACTACTCAAAGACTTTAGGTCACAGTGCAGGCAGACTGCAGAAGTCAGCCTTAGATGGTGCTTTTCATTTGAAGTAAAAACTGAAGTCTTTTGGAATGGCCATAAAAAAATTCATTTTTTCATGAGATACTTTGTTATTGCAGTCAAAAGCCCCTTCCTCTGGCCTTGTCTGTGTTACAGTCTCCTAAAGCGCTTGGAGTGGGAGCAATAAAAGTTAGTATTTTATAGCTTTTTAGATGCATCGATAGCCACTCTTTTTTCACATCACTTTGGAAGCTGTTAATTATTAACTGCAGAGGTGCCACCTGCTTCAGTCCCTCACTGGGATGCAGGAGACTTTTACCCTTTTACCCTTACTCTCTCATCAGCGGCTTAGTAGTTCGCAGCTTTGCCTTTGTATCATGCACATTTGGGTTTCACTTTATCCTTGGAAAGGTGCTTGTACCACAGCACAAAAGCCAAAAACCAACATGAGAACAGACTGAGGAGAGGGGTGCTATGTCTGTATTGAATTAGAGGAACCAAGGGAGCTGCAGGCAGTGTTTATTGTCTTGGGGTCCCAGAAACAAAGCTTGCAACTAGACAAATTCACCCTACTCTAGGGCATTCACATGAATTATCTGCACTTGTGCTTAAAAAGGAAAAGTTCAAGTTTAAGAAATCCAGCAGCAAAGGCTGGACTCTTCCAAATAATCAATCAATTAAAGGCCATTGTAACACTAGAGGGTGTACTATTGTGGCCAGGAACACATATTCAGAACCATTTTGTTTAAAAAAATCTTTTGAGCTACAATCACACAGCAATAACTTCCACTAAATACAAGAGAAAAATATTTAAACAAAACACCTGCAAGCCAAAAAAGTTTAGCTGCAACCTGGCAGCAAATAAAGCATCAACATATCATTTAACATTTAAAACCCATCTCCTCCTCAACCCAATGACATCTTTGTTTTGCCATGGGAGAAATAACAATGAACTTCACTTGCATGAACACTCCTCCTACTGCAAACTGGCCCACCAAGAGTGGGGCCAGTTTGAGAGTGACTTTCTCACTTTCAGACAGTACCCAAGCTTTGCTAGGCACTCTAAGTCAGACGCTCTCCTTCCTTTCTTTTGAACGACACAGAGAGGTCACCAGTAACAGCTATCCCAGCTCTCTCAGGAAGAACCAATGAGAAAATGCTGCAGGCGTAAGAGGAAGGAAATTAAGCTTTCAAGACCTCATTCTATTTCACCCTGAACATGTGGACTTCCACATGCATTAATTTGCCATCTATGTGTCTGTGCGTGAGAACAGATTTGCAATGAATTCCCATCTCTTGCTACAGCACAGGATTAAATAACTTCCATCAACAAGTTAAAGATTGTTAATAAAAACAAACAACTGAATTCTCCAAGGGAATGCTCCCCTATGCAGGGCTATGTGAGCACTTACACTGGGACAGTCCGAAGCAGTTCCAAGA
Source organism: Mycteria americana (assembly GCF_035582795.1). Lineage (NCBI taxonomy): Eukaryota > Metazoa > Chordata > Aves > Ciconiiformes > Ciconiidae > Mycteria > Mycteria americana. The sequence continues at coordinate 15,641,663 of NC_134370.1, forward strand.
TCCCTTGCCCGTTCCACTGCTGAGCCGCATGCAGTTCCTCAGTGCAAACTCCAACAATCTGGAGTAAATGAAAACAGAGATACTAAACTGGATGCAAACTGTGCAAGAACTGCAGAGAAAATGTGCGACGTGGTGCTGGATCAAACAGTGCAGATACAGAGAAGCACCATTTCTTTAAACTAACTAGATTGAGTGAGGACGAATGGAGCTTGAGACAACAGCGGGATTCTGCAATTCCTTATGCCCTCTCTCTACACTTACCATGTGAAGTGCCCTGGTCACGTAACATTTAGTCTTGCACGGCATGTGTGAACTTAACAATGAGGAGGGCCTGGTGACAAATCAGGGTTTACTGAAGATCCACTAGTCTGTTCTCACTCTTCAATCTAGTTCACACAAGACAGGACAGGTTAGGGTCTGAGCACATGCAAACCACTGCTCTGTCAGCCTACTGCTAGGGGCAAATGCAGTACTGCACCAGCAATTTCAATCGGGCAAGGGACCCGCTGCCCAAGGGAATGCTTTGGTGCCCATAAATCCTTGACCAGCTCAGTTTGCTGACTAGTTACATCTTACCCAGCACCATAAAGTAAAGCTGCTTACACATCACATAATCCACTTGTCACTGCAGGCAATTGCAGACTTCTGCCTTCCTGTATAAGGCAGGATGTGTTTGCTTTTCAGGATGGGAGCTGCCACACTGAGCAATACCAGATGTCCCTCTCACAGCAGCTGAGATCAGCCGCTTCAAACGAAAGGGTGAAACACCCTTCAGCTGATAGAGGAAGGCAGTTTCTTCCTGATCCATCAACCGCTGGCTTCTGCTTTTAAGCACAATGATTCACTCTTTGGGATGAAAAATTATTTTAGCTATGGCCTTCTATTTTCTTCCTTAATACTCTAAGCCTTTTCCAATGACACTGGATTTTTGGTCAAAATCTGTTCAACCAATGTTTTATCAGAAAAGAGGAAAACTGAAAACTAAGTTCTGAAGAGCAGCAAGCAGAAGTGCATGATGTGCCTTTGCCGCAAGCGCATATCTGCACTGATAGAGATCTGCATGGAAAACCATCAGCGTCAGCATGTATCCAGTTCTGCACACCCCACCTCCCCTGCCCCTTGCAGAGCTCACTTTCTCAGGACCCAGTCCTTGGAGATGCACTTCATGCCAACCCATCTCCCAGGCTTCCTCCATGAACAGCCTGAATCACCCTCACACTTCAGGACACCCCTCCCTGGGCCTTCACTCGCTAATTACATACAAACAGCAAGACTCTAAATAGGAAAGTATTTTGTGTTCATTCTTTTCTTTTTGCAATCATTTATCTTCATGGCTCAAAATAAATCCATAACAACAAGCATCAAGTAAAGGGGAAAACCAAGTCAACTGTACGCGTTGTGGAAGATTAGAGGCCAAGAGCCTCAGGATCCAACAAGTTGACTGTCCTTTGATCCAGGACAGCTGGGCACGAAAGAAGAGATGTGGAGTAATGCAGCACTAACTGGGGAGTCAGCCAGGAATCACCCTGCTTAGCTTGGTTCTCTATCTCTGCTTCCAGGTCCCAAACTCACCTTTCACTGATTAATCCCACACCCATCTCTTTCTTGTTGATAAAACACAGCCTTTTGGGCACCTCAGAAAATTCAGGAAAGCCTTTGCCCTTGCACAGCAGTTGCCTTGTGCAGGTCTGTGGTAATGGAGCTTCCCCTTACATGTTGTAACTACAGCCAAGGACAAATGGGAGCAACTTGAAGCTTAAATTGTAAAATACAGACACTTGAATTTTCCCACAGGAGGGAGGCTTTTCCACAGAGTAGGGAGAAATCAGCAGTTGGTATAAACTATGCCAGCTCTTCCACTAAGGTTAACAACTCTATATGCAATTTAAAAACGTCCAAAGCAGCCCATATCTAAGACACATCACTGAGAAGGAGGACTTTGGGAAAGCAAGCAAACCTGTTTGGCCAAGGAAGCTCCCCTCACTGAACAGTAGGGTTAAATCACAAGGGATTTTTTAAATGTTTCTTTTGCAAAGCAAACCTGAACCTTTCTTAGACTGTAGATCAATACAGGAAAACTCAGCCTCTAAAGAATCTTTATGCAATGCTGCAAGCTATATTTCTGCCATTAAATAATGCTAAAGCAACTCTGACTCCTACTCCAAACACCTCTTTTCCTGGAACTCAAACCAGTGGATCACTTATTGATACTCCCATAGAATTAATTTGAATTTAGCTCTACATTACCTTTTAAAAGTGTTTCTCTCAGCTTTTTTCCCCATGTTCATGTCTGACATTTCAGAGCAGTAATGTAATATTCAACTCCAGGTCTGTTTCACAGTGTAAACCTTTTCTCCATCAGACAGACCTCTATCTTGAGAACTGAGTGTGCCATTGCTCAATCCTGGTAAAACGCTTACTGAATACCTCCAGAGTAACAACTCAAAGATGAGATCCACGGTAATCAAATAAAGAAGACAGGTGGAAGGCGGGATAATAAGCATCTGACTTATCAAAGCTAAATGAAAATTAGCTGCATTCCACTCTCAGGAGGTGACAGTCAGAGCCACCATTGCTGGGTCATACCTGTAGGAAAGTAACAACCCCAAAAGGAGTCTGCACCGGCTGCATCTGAGGGTCTTCTGTCAGTAACATATGCTGGATTCTAGATTCACTGTTGTCCAAAGGGCTGTGCCACGATACATGGTCACCGCTGCAGAAGGTGTTTTCTGCAAGGAAGAGAAACAAGAAATACTTAGTCTGTAAAGTGTGCTAGAATACTCCTTCTGTTAGCATCTGCTCCTGACGGCTGTCAGGCAGGGACCTCTGGTCTGGAGCAGGACAGTCACTGGTGGCTATTCATAGTGACTGCCTCCGCCAGCTCTGCTGGGTCTGAGTCAGCTGATGCACCTGAAGCAGGAAAGGGGATGGCTCATTGAGCCATCTGAATTCAAGCACTGAGTTTAAAATTGCCCTCTCTTGAGTCCTGTGGCAAAAAAATGGTGTTCTGCTTTGATATCAATCCCAACACAGGAATGTCAACAAATAAAATTAGCTTCTCTCTCATTTACTATTAGTCTCGTTTTGTGAGAGGGCACAGAGTCAGCAGGCCATACTGGATGCCTATGGGATGGCGATTCATACTTAATTTGCAGCTCTGATTTGCTACAGAGAAAAGATTCTGAAATGTGAATTAAACACAAATAATACTCTGCTATATCTAATAAAAATCCACAGTCTGCTGCCCAACTTGTGATGGACTAAGTCAACATCACTTTCTCTCCCAATTGTCTGGTGGCCCTGGTGCAGAATTATAATTAATATGTTCCTTCTTTCCCAAACAATGAGAAAACCAGTAGGCTATAAATTTCACTGTCAGAGTAGACTGCATCAAAACAAAGAGCCAGAAATTATCCTTCCCTCTTCACGACTGTAAGCATTCCTTTCTCTTCCTCTTCTCCTACTTAGAAAGACAAAACCCCCAGATAATCCCATGTTCCACAGCTGGTGCATGCCAGAAGACACACCAGAACCCATCTGTATGTTGCTGCCCCATCACAGGAAAGGCTAATGCTTGCTTTCTGAGTGAGCTAGAAGTAAAACAACCAACCATGACCATTTTCACACCAATTAAAGCATGCTCCGTTTGCACACAGTTCCTAGAGCGTGTGCGCAATAACGCTGCCTAGCTGTCTGCCTCGTCCTCGGGTCTTGTGCTTGTCCCACTCCAGGTAGAGCTTTTACAGCACATACAAATAAACAGCCTTGAAGCCATAATCTGCCCTCTGACATAGGTGCAGTGCCCCAGGGATGAACCGAGTACTGCCTGCCTGCTTCCAAAGTCAGTGGCAAGCACAGTGCCCCTCTCCTTGACCAAGCTCATTGATGAAGACAGTCTGGGCTTCTGTCCTCACCATGATCTCTCCCAAGGCCACTCTTACAGGAGGGTGGGAAGGGAGGTTGCCCACTGGAGGAGGACTAGGACTTCCACTGCAGACTGGAAAAGGTTAGTGGTTACTTGAGTTGCTGTCTGTCGAGACTGGAGCATCTCATATGATACAGAGCAGGATCCAATTCAGAGGAGAGCAGACATGGTCCTGGATCTTCACCTAACCTTCCCACATCACCTTCCAAATACACGCCAATAGGACATCTCTTATAATTGCAGCTTTGTCCCCAGTCACATTAAACAACAGATGCTGAGGAACCAGGTGCTTGCACGCCAGTCACTGTGCATCAGCGCCACCACGACTGCACGCACGTACTCTTGGCCAGCGGCAAGTGCAGGATGCTTCGAGGGAGCCATCAGCAGCAGGCAGATAAACTAAGGAGAGTTGTCTCGCAGTTGCTGTAGTTAAAAATACTCGGAGTCATCTCACTAATGAGCTAACTCATGCTCACCCGTTCCTGGGTTTAATGCAGGGCATCCTGGGCAACTCGTAGTTTCTCCACCAGGTGTCCCCATTGGTGTGTATTTCAACATTTATTATATGTGTTTTTTCAGATGAATTTCTTGGACAGCTCATTTGATTAAGAATTAAAATAAACTCCAAATACCATAAGGAACTTGGCCTGAAAAACGAGGCATGTAACAGAAGTGTTGTGATAAGTAAGGGAATGTTTTCCTTAGTTAAAATTAGGAAAGAAAGAAACATAGTGAATGCAAGCTGCTTGAAAGAAAGAGTTTATCGTTATGTACACTAAATTACACGCTTGCAGCTCTGCGACTGAAAGGAGTGGTTCAGATATTACTTTACTTTTAGAGTTGGGGAAATATAAACAGACAGAAATGAAAAACATATTTTTTTAGTATCAAAATTGGATTAAAGAAACAGCACTTAGAATGTTGCAAGGGCTCTTGTGATATTTTCCAGGTTAGCCAAAATGTGGCTGATTAATTTTTTTTTTAAATGAGGAAAGCCTCTCAGTCACAGTTTTCAGGAATGAAACAAAGAGCCACAAAGAGCTTATTCTTGGGCCCTGTCTTTATACCACAACATTTTGCCCATCAAATGCTCACACAATTCTATGCTGATCGATCGCTGCGTTTCACTGCTGGTGCTGCTTCTCCTGGGAAAGCCCGGCCCGTTTAGAGCAGGTTTTCAAATGCAAATGTCTCTGCTGGAAACCCACCTGTTTATGTCCATGTGAACAGTGAGCACTTAGAAAATCTCCCTCTCCCTTGCATGCACAGGAACACCACAAAATTCACACTGACTATTCAATTAAATCACTAAAAAAATTTTCTGCAAATAACACGAAGCCAAATTAAAACCTGTAAGAGTGCAAGAAATTCAGAATTACAGCCTGAAACTCAGCTCTTCGCTTGCTGCGTTGTAACCCATATAGAATGTAAGATCAGCTCTTGTACAGAGACCATTGCAGCACTGAGGACAGCTTGAATTGCAGGACTTGTAGCCACAGAAACTAAGAAATTACAGAAACAAAGGCCTAGATAACCACTTTCTCTTGCCTCATGCTGGCGACAGGGATGAGCATCCTCCCTTCCCATCTTTCACACTCATGTTTTCAAAACAAGACAATCAAAATCTTTCTAAGCATTTAAGTTTTAAACAATGTTTTAGCCAGAAAATCCTAAAGTTTTCATAAACGCTTCTTCCAAAGTAAATTTATAACTAAATTTGGGGCTTTCACTAATATTGAATTAGAACATAAAATATCCAGACAAATCCTCAAAGTCATCACAGCACAGATGGATGTGAAAAGTCTCCTGTAGTTTTTGCACCTTTCTATCATTTGCAGTGCTGTCAATAACACACTTTGTACAACTTGCCTTTCATCCACAAACATGTACAATGTGCTAGTATTTCCTATACGTACATATGTATTTCCATAAAACCAAGAGATGAGTAGGCACAGGACACATGCACTCATCTCAGGTACACAAGGAGCACAAACACCTTACAAGGAGCAACACACTTCAGTCAGACGCGCCTTAAGACAGCTCCTGTTGTTCCCAAAAATGCATCCCCGTGTCTCCCATACCACGCGGACTAACCGGAGAAGCAGCCTGCCATCTCCAAACTAATTTCCGAGATCTCTGTTTTGCACTGCTATGAACCAAGGATGGGACCAGGACCGTCAGTGATGATGCCAATATGGGTCTATCAACATTCATGGTTTTATTGCCATACCTCTCAGTACACATTTTGATGCCTACTACAGATATCAAATGAGGCACCTACACTCACAACTGGAAGCTACTTACACACTAAATACTTGAAACTACAGACATGAAAATAGGTATTAATATACACATAAAAGAAACATTGTATGTAAAAATAAAAGATTACAGGAAGAAGTTTATGTCCATGGAGCACTGACCCAGTCTGACAGGACTCACTGCTACAAGCATCCTAAAACAATTTCTAGTTTTAGGCCAAAACATAACTCCCCTTTCAGATAAGCACAGAACATTCCTTTGCAAATTATCTCAGTTTAGTAAACCTGAAAGTTTACAGCCTCAGCAGCAAAGCTGGTTCTGCAAGGATCCCATCACAACACTGATGATGTCCTGGGCCCTTGTAGATTCGGGAACAGCCTCTGCTTTATCCATGTCCATTGACAGCAGCCATCTATCCAACACGTTTCACTCTTCACAAGCTCTGCTATGACAACCCTTTTGACCTGCTGTAATGCTGTGCAGATTAGCATACTGTGGCAATGTTTCTTACTGGTTTTGAGGAGGGATTGAAGCACAACAGATGTTACAAAAGTCCTTTTGCATTGTATTTCTTAACGTGACAAAATACATTTGCATCCATGAAAAGGTGAAATGGCTTTCAGCAGTAGCTGTGAAAAATCATGGGCTACTACTGAACAAGCACCTTCTCTACAATTTCAAGAGGGCAACGTTCAGTCTGCCGGGACTCGGATATCATTTGCTGCTGCAAAGACTTCTGCCTCTTTGAACTTTGGTGCTACCTGACTCCACAGCAAAGCCAACAAGAGATGCGATATGTCCAGGGAAACCATTTTATATAATGGGAGGACTCTGACATATTCTTCTAATGAATAGCAAGCCTCAAAGCGGTGGCCAGTTGGTGTGTTCCCATGCTCAGGAGTAAGCTTGGAGAAGACTTCTATGAATGGGGGAACTAAGGACGCTCTTTTCTCTGTGGGTTTCCATGTTGTGGATAGATTCGGCATTGCCTAAGGAGGAAGTAGCTCTGACTAAAGCTTTTACTGCAGCTATGGCACACACAGGAGGAGTCCATCTAGATTCACTTGTGTCTAAGGTCAAGTGTAACACAACTCTTGTCCACTGCAGAGGGCACAGTTAGCATTTTTACTCACCTGCTCATTTTTACAATCCTTTAAGAATCAAGTCTCCCCAAGAGCCCTACCACTCTGTTAAGTCTGTTTGACACTGGCCAACAGGTTCAAACACCATTAGGGTAGCACAGTCAGTCTTCTAGGCAGGAGAACAGCATGACTGCATAAGCCTTGTTTCCTTAGGTGAGCACAGCAAAACCAATGGTCACCAGAAAAAGTTACCAGGACCTCACCAGGGAATTGTTAAAAGGGTAGGACAGATGGCAAAGCACAGAAATGATCTAGCCATCAACAGGAGGAATTAAATAGCAAAGGAACTGAAAGAAAATATGTTAAAAAATTAAATTGAAATTATTTTAGTGTATGGCTAAATCAGCAAATCCTCAGATGTGAACTAAGGCTCTGATTTACTGCATATGAGTTGATTCACAGGAACTGCTCTTGAATACTTCTGCCTCACAGTAAACCTGAGGTGGTTACATGTTCCCTCCATGGAAGGAAGAGTTAAGCTACCTGACCTGCCTCAGGGTAAATACATATCCTTCAGCAGTGACCATGGGAGCGCTGGATGTATTGTAAATACACAGGCTTGCTTACAGTAACCTCTTGGACACTTGCAGCCTTCCTGCTTGGAAGGGGCACTAACAGGACTTAAACCTAATGCAGCAAGGTGATCCATCCTCAAAGTTCTTTTACTGCAAGTTTGTGTTTTAACAAAAACTACTGATTTTTTAAATTTTTTTTCTTTCTGTGGGGGAATGCTGATTCCATGAAATCTAACTGCTTCGTAGGGAGGTATTGATTTCCTAAGAACTCAACAAGGAAATCATTAAAACATTTCATTTCAAACTTACTATTGTATTTCATAATTTATAACAGCAAATCTGAAGCCTCTCTCCAGCTCCACAGAAATGAGAAGTCTCTAAATTTCACATAGACCAGCTCTTGTACCATTCTATTATGCAAAAGCAGCATCTAAGACAGTTATACCAGACCACTCTGTTAAGCTTCCCATAGTTTGAAGTCTTTAAAATGTCATTATCCATTTTCCTTTAGAGCCCACATAAAGCAGGTGAGGTTCCTCCATGCAGCAATGGTCATAATTCAGCTGCACAATCTCTCCTAAGTTTACTATCCAACTACTCTATAATGAGAACAGGGAAATAACTCAGAGGGAACCATTCCACTGTGGACTAGTAAATTGTGTTACGTTGCTCATGTATTTTCTTGGAGTGCATTCCGCCCCCCCCCCCCCCCCCCCCCCAATTTGACTAAATATAGCTGATGCCTAAAAACCAAGTCATATTCTTGGCTTCAAGATGTTCTATAAACAGCGTAATGCATGCAATCTATGCTCAAGAGGTGTCACCTCTCTCTAGGGAGAAATACAGATTACTTCCCACTGTATTTCAAATTTCTTTTTTAAACCTGCCAGTTTTGCAGGTATGGGATCCTGCTAGGAGCCCTTACTCCCTTGAATAGCCACAGGGAGTAAGCTGAAAAGGACAGCAAACTGAGACAAGTACTAGGATCTAAGAGAGCTCCATCCAAAGGGTGGCCCCAGGATGAATCTGGGTCAGGGAACCAGCGAGCTTGCTACCCTGCACCCAGAGCAGATGGGAAATAGCTGTTTGGGCTCTGGGAGTCAAATACCTTCTCTGGCATGCACATAGGGGACCGCATGGAAGAAAACAAGGAGTTGGTGCTGTTCCACCAGCAAGGAGACAGCAAGGGAACTTGAAGCGTATCTCCTGTCCATGCATGGCCTGGCATACAGTCCCCAGACTGAGTCTGGCTCCGGGGCAGTTCAGACTGCATCACCCTGGTTCATCCTAAGGCCAGAAACTTCCCCCTTCTAACATGGTCGCACCATGCAATTCTTTAGATAGATTTTCAAATTAGAATAGATTTGTAGCCTGACCGTTCCTCTGTAGCTCTTCTAAGACACCTCCTCCTTTGAAATGCCAACTAAAATCTGCAACGGAGGGGTTAAACTGTTCTGACTAATCAGTCAGGTAAATCCATCTGGACAGCGTGTTACAGGTTATGAGCTGATACTGCACAGAGTGGGAGAAACCCTAAGAACATTGACTACTAAGTGTGCTTGGTTTTGGGAAAACAGATGCTCTAACTGCACTCATATCCTTCAAAAGCAAGTTTCTGTGTTCCTCTCATTTCTGCAGAAAGCCAGGCCATCATTACATGGTCACTTTATTCTGAGATACATGCAAGATGATGTTGAAAGGAACAATCCTGCTTATCCCCCTGAGAAAGCAGTGGCTACCTGGATCACCCCCTCCAGCCAGTAATGTTGCTTAGCTATGCTAGCACAATGCTTGGCACTTCTCTGCTAGCTTGGTCTAAAAAAATGTACTCAATAAATTTGCAACAGTGTGTGGCACTGGGGATGCTGGCACGCAAACAAGATGACCACATCCCTCACACGAGCCAGACCTACATTATCTGCATCACTCAGCAGCTTGAAAACTCGCTGCTCTAAGGGATACAAACCTGCATTTTGCATCCGACTGCGAGATCTCAGCTAAACTGCAGGCAGCGAATCACAGACGTCACAGAAATTCTGTATTTGAGGGCAAAGCAAAGAAGGATTTCGACTCCATGACTTACAGGTGCAGGAATGTTAAAAAAGGCCCCCAGTGAGTTCCTGACCAGCATGACAGTGATGCAGCCAGATGTTTAAATTGAATGCAGCTTATCTGATACTTACAGGAACAATGTAATTTATTGCATTGCTATTACCCCATGCACAGTCTGTATAATTTATTATATAAGTGTATTTTCTCCAACACATTTTTAATATTCAGTCTGGCTTTGTTAAAAAAAAAAAGGTAATCTGGCAATCTGTCACAATTAAGATTTGATGCTGTTTTTCAGTAGCATTTTGCAGACTGAACAGCTAGAATTAATTGAGAGAAACTAAGGGCAGACGCAGAGTCCAACACTGAAATGTATTAGCTGTATTTTTCACCAGAGCTACTTAATATATTTCTAACTAGCTCAATAATGGATATAAGCATGCATGCAAAGATGTAGCTATAATAAACGGATGCAGAAGCTAAACATGAAAATTGTGTCTAAAAATCTTAAAGTAATACTGTTATTGCAACTCATTACACAGATGCAAATTTAAAAGAAAAACAGAGTATAAAGAAAAAGACTTCATTCAGACTCATTTGCCAGCCACATTAAATTAAGATAATCTAGGGATAAGCAAATTAATGCTAAATTCAGTCTGTCTGCTTAGTTTCCTAACCTACAAAGCACTGCACACATGGATTGGTAAAGGGGAAAAACAATTGTGATATAACCTGTGGGGCCCGCTGGCAGTTAGTTTATTATTTCATTTTCAACTTAAGCTGAATGTGTTTAAAGAACATACAAGTAGAATCCAAGCCGTGATATATTTGCATTACATTAAAAAAATGCTTTTCCTCCCTGTTTTTCTTTTTCAGTTCAGTTTTGCTGCCCCTTATCTCATGTCTGGGAAACAGGAACTGCCCCAGCCCGGGCACTCCAAAGAGGTGGAAATTCACACGGTGCAGCTGCCTGCTGCAGACATGCAGCACAGACAAGATGCCTTAGGAAGAATTAAATCCCTGGAGTACAATTAAACAATAGCTCCACTGCAGGGATTCAAATTGGGCTTTTAGAAACAAGGGGCCTAGGCAAAAGGCTCTTTAAAAAAAAAATAGTGTGGAAAAAACCAGATTATCAATACTGTAAGGACTGCTTGACCTCTGAGGTTTGATGACAGTTTCAGAAGACAGAAGTGTGAAGCAGATTTTTTTTTTTTAAATTGATCAGCAGGTTGAAAACACAAAGTTGATTACTGCGCAGCTCCAGGTTGTTAAGTCTGGAAAATTAACGAGCCTCTCAAAAGAGCCCCATCAATTTATGCAAGCATATAGAAATTTATTTTATCATCTAAGTCCCCTGGACTGAAAGCCTGATGAAGGGGCCAGAATTGGGCCCTCCCATGCCTCCCCAGGGTACATCACCAGCAGGACAACGTGATTCCTCACTCCTCTGTGCCCCGCTCAGAGCCCTCACTCACCCTACTGGCAGCGGGACGGTGGAAAACGTGTCTCGCTGCACTGCAGCTTCCGCTGATGGAGTTACAAATGCTGCTTTTCTTATCACAAAGTGGATCCCAGACACCTGGATGCCTTATGTGACATTGGAGAGTGTAATATTTTAGCCGAAAAACAAATGCTAAAATGCTATCATACAATAAGCAATTTGGTTCTGTTTTCTACCTCTTCTGTTTTCCAGGACATTTCTTTCCATCCCTCACACATCTGCGTGTCTGGCTTGCTCCTTCTCCCTGCCCATCTCTACGCGCATATACAATTTCCATGACTGCAGCCTCCGAGAATTTCTCACGCAGGCTCCCAGCGAGTGGCTCCCGTGCCCAGGGCACGCTCCCACCCTCTGCAAGCCGTGGGCCCCCTGTCCTCTCCCTGACTCCGTACAGCCTGCTCCGCCAGCCACCTCCTCCCACGCTTCCTCTCCTCCCCACAACTTCATTCAGCTCCTCGACGTCTGCTCCTTACAGCCTTCCCCAGCCCTCGCAGCCAGCAGAGGCAGCGGCTGGCGCATCCAGCAGGCTTGGCACCCCCTCGGCATAAGCGCTGCCCGGGGCAGGATGCATCTCCCGCCTTGCTTTTGCAACAACACAGTTCTCACCTATCTACACATTTATCTGCATGGCTCCCCTCCCACAGGGAGGAAAGGCTGGAGGAAGGCATGGCAGCATGAAAGGACTTACCTGGCATTGCTGAGTATGGCAGAGAAAGGAAACGAACACAGACGCGAGTTGTTCATTTGCAGCCCCACAAAACTCTCCTGCTCCAAGCTCTTGCTCCTCTACACCCTGTCACTCAGACCAATTGCCCTTGGGTGCTGCAGGGCTGGGCTGCTTTCACCTCTTCCAATAGGCGAGTGGGACAACTTCCCCCTTACCCGCTCCATCCCCAGCCAAGCAACCGCAAGGGAGCAGGAGTAATGCCCTTGCCAAATCCAGAGCTCCAGGCCAGGCAAGAGACCCTTCCACCTCCGTCCAGCTGCGCTGCCACCAGCTTTCTGCATCCTTCACCTGAACAGGATGTGTTTTACAGCTCCCCTTCAAAGGCTGGTATTTAGGTCTTCAATACTTTCAGAAACTGAATAGCCTCAGGACAGGGTGGAGGCCCAGGACTGAGAAAGGATGTTATATAGCAGGATCTCCTGTCAGATAAGGACTTGGCTCAAAACACATATTTAATGACAGTTTATTTACAGATTATGTGGTCCCACATGGCCGATTTGAAGAGATGCTTGCCTTTCATTTAAAAACCCTATCCTGTGTTCTGACACATGAAAGCCAGAATGTTTTACCCTTACCTGAACATTTCCCAGCCAGGTGCAACTAGAACAAAGACTTGTACCTGCAGCATTTAGCAACCTTTAGGTGTCCTCAGTGAGGGAAGAGAACTGCAGCAGGAGAGGAAAACATTTTTTCTCATTTTTGAGCCTCCTACATACTTGCGCATGTGCAAGCCACCGAGAAGGGTGGATGCTTAGATGGACACAGGAGCACCATGAGACTGTACAGTCACTTGTGATCTTCCCCTAGATATCTGTCTATGAGACGTTTCTGTTCAAGAGCTTTCAAGGAGCTTGAAGGGGAAGCGAAGGCACTATCCTCCTCTGAAGGACCCAAAGAAGATGCAAGCAGCTTCTTTTAATAGCCTTCACAGCACAGACGTATGACAGAAAGACTGCAAGACTGCACTAGGGTATCCCTTTTAGCAAACATTACTCAAGAAAGGGAAGACTGTCTGTGAGAAAACACCTACAGAGTTATCACATCATTATCTCTTCAGAGAAGTTATCTAGTTACCCAGGCATTAGTCCTGGGGCTTGTAACAGACAGGAAGGGCAGGGGTCTTTGAGAGAGCACTGTAGCATTTTCCTCGGTGGTTGATTATTTTTTCTTAAATTTTAAGGAATTTAAAGCTTGCACAGGCCAAACTTTTGTTTTACTTTGGCAAAGCAGGAGGCTGAAGGGCAGGAAACAGAGGAACTTTGTATTCACACATATCATGTAAAATATTAGTCACGCATTGAGCTCTACCTACCCATTACAGTAGTGCAAGAGAAACGCACAAACTTAGTCCAAAAGCCATATTTACGGTTCAAACGCAAAATGACCAGCCTGTTTATGGAGCACCTTTTGAAATACCATCCCAAGTGTTCCAAGATCATTCCTTTAAGGCCCTCATTTTAAACCAAAAAGCAGGAGAGTCCACTTTCCCCAGGCTCTGGGCTGCCTGCAGTCTCCGAATACACTCTCCCAGTTTCACTTCCCCACCAAGAACAAAACGGTTCCCCTGCTGTGCCCATTTGCTGCCTCCTGGCTGAGCAGGCTGCTGCAAAGGATCTTTGCATCTGAGTCTGTCAGAAGACGGTGTGTAATGAGCTCCGCATACTGCCAGTCTCGCAGGCAGAGTGCAGAGTGGGTTAGGCAGAAAGCACAGTTTGAACACCACTTGCTGCACAGATCTTCAATAGAAAGTGTAGGAAGGTGGATATGTAACAGTGAACCCAACTTCCAGCTCAGTCCACTCTTCTCTGCAGTTTCATCTAACATGGGCTTGGCAGCTGTCAAGGGAAAAACTGGTCCTTTTCACAAGGCTACTCGGTACGCGTAACCTTCAAACTCTCCTCTGTGCATCCCAAACAATTGCACACAGGCAGCGAGAGAGGATGCTCCTGCGACCGCAGAACAATCCCTCTGTGCTGTGGCTTTCAGCTCCTCGATAGGAGGAGGCAACACTATTCTGTGCAGAAGCCTTTAACTATTACAGTGGCCGCTTCCGTTTCCCAGAAAAGGCCGGGTGGGACAAAGACCTCATATATAAGAGGCCAAAGGACCTCACACCAGCAGAAAAGGGAGTATTCGGCCTTCCCCGAGCTGTTTTCTTTGTCTTGCATTCCTCCTTCAGTACAGGGGACAGGGCCTTTGTCCAAGGCTGGGCTGACCATGTGCAGCCTCTCCCCCGCTTGCCTATCCCGGGAGTCAGAGATGCTCTTCTTAACGCTGGTCCCCGGCATGCGGGCTCCTCCTCACCCTCCTGCAGCAGGGAGGCTCCAGGTAGGATGGAGAAAAGGCTTCCTGCAGAGAGCTCAGCTCCCCTCCACTTTGGGCAGAAAACATTAGCAAGATCAGTTCTGATCTTGAACTGCGGCCGCTCAGGATAAACACCTGCTAGGGGCCAGCATCCAAGCGTCCCAGGGCGCGGGGCGGCTGGCTCTCCTCCTGCCGCTTCGGCTGTTGCGGCAGCCTTGCACCGAGATGCGTCATACAGCTTCCTCTGGGTCTCCGTGGCCGTTTCTTTCCTCCCTCTCCCAGTGGCAGCCCACATGCAGTATGAAGGCTAAAACAACAAACAACTTGTGCATTTATAAATGCAACCGTGTATCAGATTTACAAGTGTTGCTGCTTTGTCCATCCCTGACATTTGGGAGCAGCCTCAGGGCACATGGACTGATGCAAAGCACAGGGAGAAGACGGGTCTTTTTTTTCCTTCCCCCCCCCCCCCCCTTTTTCTTTTTTTAAATAAACCAACTGAATGAACTGTATTGAACAGCTGAAAAGCAACGAGCCAAGCTCAGTTCTCAGGCAGGAACAGGACACAAGTTGAGAGAATTAAAAGGGACAGCATCATTTGAAACCTAGCCAACTCAAACTGGGCCTAAACCTACTTTATCTAAATCACAGTAGCAGCTAAAAACAAGCCTCCTCTTTCAGGCAGTGCTGAGATCCCTCACTTACTGCCTAGAAATACTATGCAATCAGTAAAGCAGTCCAGGGAAGACAGCTTTCCTTCTATTTCAACAAAGTCTTTTATAAGGAACAAAGACTTTCTGTGCCTCTGCTCCTGGCACAAAGTCTCTCCGTGCTTTAGTGTCAACCTACCCTTTGGGGCTGGAAAAGGTCAGAGACCCATTCTCAGCTGAGAGCTAGAAGTCAGAGAGACAATAGTGGCTCCCATGACAAGGCACAGGAAATACCCAGTCTAACCCACTCGTCCAGACAAACTGCAGGAGAGAAAAAAAACCCAAACTCCACGAGGTTAGGGAGGTAGGGAAGAAAAGGCTTTAATTTGTATTACAGTGAGCTAGCTCCCTGACAACATAAGCCATAGACTTTTCCTCCCGCAAGTCAAATGAGAGTACAGGTGTCCTTGGAAACTCCTGCATTCCCAGTCGTGCTTTCCTACTGCTGAACTGCAGACTGGGAGGAAGCCTGGAGGGAGCCTCATGCACAGTCCAGGTCCACACCACCAGTGTTGACGAAGCAAAAGGCAATGTCACAACAGCAGTGGTGTTGGTCCCCTTTTCTCAAGTTCCTGAGAAAGCGTCCAGCACTTTTTAAACCTGGCCAGAGGGTTGCAGGGGCTTTTCTATCACTGCAGCAAAAGGAATTTCATGGAGAAGACATTCTCCGGTGTGGCACAATCTCCTAGCAAGTCCCAAGCAAAGGCCAGGAAGATGCTACCCAGCAAAACCAGCAAGAGCTAAATAACTTCCAGCTTGTCACATCAGCAGCTGAAGAAGTGACGGTGCTCCAAGGCAAAGGGCATGACTGAGCCTGGCACTGGGGTGCCTCCAGTATTGCAAAGGGGCAGCACCCTGCCTATTCTGAACAGAAGGATAAGTGAAGTTAATTTAGTCAGCCAAACTCTAAGGTCACGCAACTCCATTTATGCTGCCAGGAAGGAGAACAGGGGCGCACCACCTGTGCGGGGACATAACTGCGCTCGGCAGCATTCACAGCTGTATTTCTGCTCTATGCCCGCAGCTAGTTTACCACCCATACCTGGAACGACTCTGACCGAGACAGGACTCGCACAGACGAAGGACAGACCACCAGGTGCCTGCTAGTTCACAGCCTGGGAAGCCTCAGCCACAGCCCTGGCCACCACAAGGTTCCTCTCTAACGACTGGCAAGCCTCTTAACCTCCCCCTGTGCCTCGGCACCCAGTGACAAAATGGAACTGGGTGCATTTCCCTGCCTCACAAGTGAGGATAAAAGCATTGGACTCTGAAGGTCCTGAAAAGTACAGTCATACAAACAGACAAATATTAGTAAGTTTTGCAAGCGTGCAGAGAGGAACTGCATTAACTTCATCTAGGGAACCCAGAAGCACATCTGTATGCTGACCCATGCGCCAGTCTCAGCGTCACCAGTGCCGAGACCTGTCCTCTCCCTCCTTTCCAAGTGAAAGGCTTTCTCTGCCGCAGAGCATGGAAGTTGCAGACGGTCAATATTGCTATGCTTATTCCCTACAGATCCCTGCTAGGGGTTGGCAAGACCATCTTAACATTAAAAGCAGGGGCTGGAAGTTTACGGTTTCTTTGAGAGGAGGAAAAGAAGAGCTATAATAACGCCTTTCAATGAGCTCTGCTGGACCAAACCCAGAACAGTCACAGAAAAAAACCAAAATGGATTACAGAAAAAAGTTTGATGCCAAAGACTAAATAGCAACAAGGCTTCTTGAGACTTGCCTGAGAGGTGCTAGAGGAAAGCAGATAGCTGTCTAGCTGCTCCATCCTTCAAGCGCACTCAAAGAAAAAAACACATAAAGCCACACTGCAATACTAACGTCTCTCCTCCGAGAGCTCAGATATACAATCAAGTTACTGTGGGTTACAACTGCACACAGAGGTTGAGGCTGGCATGAGGCAAGCTGTCATCTCTTGTGCTGCAAAAAGGAGGGTTTCCTACAACTGGTACTGCCTTGTGTATCAGCTAATGGGTGCACACACAAAGTGAGCAGAGCTGCTATAGCAGGACGAGCCTCATCTGGCAGGACACGCAACAGGTAATGAGCATCCAGCTTTGGGCAGGGCAGGGTGATCAGACACTGCCAGCAGGCAAGTTTCAACCCTTGAGCATCCCGAGCAGTAACAGAACAAGACTGTAAGAGTAAATCTGGTCCCAGCTTCAGTGTTTTCTCCACGCAACCCTGGGACAGTATTTCAAGAGAAGACGCGTTTATGTGCCCACAAAATGTCTCCTCTTAGAGCCATCCTTTCTGCAGACAAAAACATTTTCCATGAGGTCTCTTCAGTATTGTTTGTCTGATCGACAGCTTTGCAGACAGATGCTTCTCTCTGGATTACCAGCAGCGCTGCATAAGCTTTATTTGTGATCTACAGGGGGGAGTAAAAAGGGCCGGGTCCACCTGCAACCAGCACTTTGCTGCAATGCCTATCAGGATAATTTACAAGAGTTGCATTTGGTGACTCCCTCCCCAACAACTTCAGAGCCTCCAGCCAGCTTCGGGGGATGCCAGTGACAGGCTGAAGACCGAAGCACGAGCTCGATAGCTGCCTGTCGTGCCCAGCACATCAGCCAACTGCTCTGCACACAAGCAACCGGTTTGCTTTATCAGCCAGCACATCGTTTGGTACCAGCCCCAGCACGTACGTCCCAGCTGGAAGCTTGGGGTTGTGACAAGGCTGGCTTAGGAGATGGGGGGGAGGGATGGGAAGTATTGTGGAGGTGAGCTCATAGGCAGCAGCACGGGGAGAAGTGGATTTATTGTGGTGGTGCGGGACACAGAGAGGCTAGAGCACAGAGACATAAAGGACCAGCCTTGATCTGTGCTGCTGCTGCTGCTCACAGAACAGCTTGTTTTATGGGAAACGTCTAAGAGGAATTAGGCTAAAACCCAACCAATTTCTCATGGACCACTGAATAACTATCAGATGATGAGAGCTTTTGGCCATGACAGACTTAGGTTAAATTGGAACCAGTGACTTAATGTTTCCATATCCCTTTGCAGAATAAAGGCACGCAGCCTGCGCACTTGGTTGAGTCCTGTTCACCTATGTTAAACGACAGGCCAGGAGGCTATTTCATAAACTTTACTGTGCTACAGTTTCAGTGTTTGCACAGCAGAGTTCACTACATAACAGGTTCTGTTGAAATGAAATTGATGTTGATTTATACTTCTTTGTGGAGCTAAAAAACACAGTTAATCCCCCCATTTTAAATCTAAAATCCTGGAATACTACAGAGGAGCTAGGGCCAGCTCTACACTGGAAACTGGTCAATATTACAAACAGATGATAGAAAAAAATATATATATTTTACAGAGCCATAGCAACCAGAAGAGAACAATAAATCAGCCTGGGGTTGAAAAAAAAAAATAAAGGCACAGTCAGAGAAAAATATATATGAATTACTGGGAGATTTTATTTGGATTTAGTCATCCTACTGGGAAGAAATAAACACTGTTTTACAAACAAGCTAGACAAGCCTCATTTGTATTCAAGGAAGCAAGGAGTTTGTTTTGGGTTTGGGTTTTTTTTTCCTTTTTACACACAGAAATTGGCCTGTGTCAAGAATGTTTGAAAACATGTTGGCAAGGAAAGAGTCACTGAAGCTACCACATTGAAGCTTTCTGGACTCCAGAAGATCTGAAGATGAGGTCTAGTGGTTATGCCAGGGCAGCAGGTGTCAAGGTGTCCGCTGGCTTAATGGCTGCAGGTCTGTGAGCCCAGCCAAATCACTTAATCCCACTGAGTCCCATTTTCAGTGTAAAAGTTATACTGCCCGTCAAATGCAAAGTGCCTCCATGGCTCAGACTAAACTTGAATCAGATGGAAATTGCTAAGTAAGAAGAGTATATCTACACCTGCAGTCCTTACAACTCCTGTAATCACCCTCGTTTACCAAAGGGGAAACTGAGGCACACAGAGCTGCCATTATACCCTCAAATTGATGTACTTGGCCAATGACATCAGCGGGAACAGTGTATGTGCTTTCTCAAACTACAGACAAGCCATCAGACAATAATTCCTACCTGAAGAAAGTATGACATGTCAGAAATAACTAAGGAAGGCTAGACATACCTAATTTTGGGCTTGGTTTTCAGCCTGGCTGCTGAAGGCTTGCGTGGCTGTGCTGCCTCGGGCACTTGCACGCATCAGTCAGAACCATCGTCCCCTTCCAGTAACTTTGGGAATTTGGCCTGTGGACTTGAATTGTGACAGAGGACAGAAGCTCACGGATACTAAGTTCCTGCAGGTTTCACAGAAATAACTAAAGGACAAGAGAAGGTATTTCATACCTTATCCTCTGAAAAGGGAATCCTTCACCATAACAGTGCAGAGGAGGCAGACATGCCAAGAGAGGTGTTTGTGGGGAAAAAAACCCGACACAAATCAGATATAGCTAGTTCGGTCATTGTTTAGACACATTGTTATCAACATTTATAACTCGTTGTGTACCTGCTGGAATTAGTTCTGTCCAATACATTTTCAAAAGTATAATAAATTTTCTAAGGAATAATTCATATAAGCAAGTTTCTCCTGAAGTAATCAGCTGAAATCTACATTAAATCACCACCCACAAATTGCATCTTGCATGCTTACTTCCTTTGCTTGTAGATTTTGTTACTACTGTTTTGCAGTCTCCAAGACACAAATAGCTTCCTACTACGGACTAGTCAAAAAGGTTAAATATTAAAATTCAACTTTTAAATTAGCTGAGACTTCAAAATTCACATTTGAATATCTTTTAATGCACCAGTAATCAGGAAACTATGAAAAAAGGTAAATCACATTTAGAAGATCTGAAGAGGACACCTGGTCAGTCAAGACATATTTATAATATGAAGGAGACTAAGAAGGCTCCTACTCTGCCCTCACCTAAAGGAAGTATCAACTCTTCCTGGCAAATATCCATGAAGAATAGTTTTACTTGTTCTCAAAGCTATGCAGCAATGAGGAATCTGCAACTATTCCAGAGCTTCACTGTACTTATCATTCAAAAGCTTTTCCTAATGACAAACCCTAACCCTACCTTACAGAAATTTTAGTAGCAATGGGCCTCTCATATCCCCAGTAGGCACACAGAAAAATTTATTACTTTATTCCCTACAGCAACCTTTTGCGTATTTGAAGACTGTTCTCACATCTTCCTTCCATCTTCTCTTCCCTAGACTAAACAAACATAACTCTTTTGATGATTCCTCCACAGGTCATATTTTCTGGACCTTTGGATCATTCTTACTGCTCTCCTCCAGACTCTCTCCGACTGGGATGCATCTGACTTAAGTCTTTTACCCAAAACAAGATACAGTGCTCTCCCTTTCCCTTCAAGGTGTTGCCAGCAGTATAGAAGGACCCTATCACATGCAATACGCAGAAAACTTCTATTTATACTTCAGAATAATTTCACTTATCTCTCAGAGTGAAGAGAGTGTTGGTTTAGGTATAGCCCCATTGGTGATATTAAGTCCAAATAATTTTCTTCTCCTTTCAGAACTGCTGCCTTTCCCCATCTGATAATTGTGCATTGGATTATTCCCGTGTAAGCACAGGACCATGTACTTGTTGCACCTTCCTGACCCTACTGCACATAGGTACTTGAGATCATTTCTGCAATTTGCAAAAGTCGTTCTGAACTCCAGCCCTCTGCTCCATAGTGCTTTGCTGTGCCTGCAGATTTCATCAGGATACTCTGCATTTCACCACCCTGGTCAGTACCAAATTGCATGAGTGCTAGGATAGATTTTAGACAAATCCCAACTCTACACATCTTTTGTGGTTGATGACAACACATTGACAATTATTCAGCCTAAATATCCAACCAGTACTGCTTCCCTCTTCCTTTAGTTTTTATCAAGATTGCATTTCCTCAGCTCGCTCACATACCTGTTGGAAGGGACAATGCCAAAAGTCTCACTAGTATCAAGGTAGCCAACATTCACTGCTTCCCATGGTGCCTGTTAACTTGTCACAATTAGTTTGTTCCATTTTATTCTTGACAAATCCATGCTGGGATGTCCATTATTCCCTGGATGCCTTCTAGATGGTTTGTTTTTCCTAGCAGTTTGAGACCTGAAGTCTGGTTGACCAATTAGAAACCTCAGGTTTGCATTTTTAGGGTTGGGTTGGTTTGGTTTTTGTCTATTTGTTTGTTTGTTTGTTTGTGTTTTTTTGGGGGTGGGGGTGAAGAACAGCATTTGCCATTTTCCAGCCGCCTGTAATGCTACCTGTCCCCCCTGCAACAGCAGTGGCTCAGACTGCTCAGGCTGATGTGTTCTGGGGTAAATGTTATCAAGCTCAGCCAACCTGCAAACCTCCAATTCATGGACATCGTCTTAATACTTCTGAATCTAGTTTCACTAGCTAGTTCCCCACTACAATTCATCCATTGCAGAGGATATAACCATGACATAAGCTATACCGTTATCTTTAGGGTCTATGCATGATGAGCTTTTCCTGACAATTTCTCCAAACCTGTACCTTACAGCTGCAGCTGTTTTCTTTCAGGCCAAGAAACACAGAAGCAGCAAGAACGCATACACGCAACACATTTGTTTCCATGCTACATCAATATATTGCCCTCATGATGTATATCAGGCGGGCCCTTGAAAACAACCTAACTTTACCTTAGAGAGAAAAAAAATGCAGATTTTAATTTCAGGAAAGCACAAACCATGGCCTCTCTATACTGATCAAGCATAGTAATACTGCAGTACTTAAAGAGTTAACAGTCCTAACAAGCCCTGAATAAGCTTTCTGTAGGAAGAGTGTTTCTTCCTCTTCGTTTGAATTGAAGTATAAATTTGTTCTACCATGAGATATTCCCAGTATACCCATGAACCATGACAAGCTAAGGTCACTGAATTGTGCGAAGTTTCATTTTCAAGGTTTGCAGGTTTGTTTTTTTTAAAAACTAAAAATAACAGAGTTGGAATTTGTGGTCATGGTCAAACAGTGATAAAATTAAGAACAGATAAAGCCACAAATAAATTTTTTGAGACTTGCAAGCTTGGTTTTGTTGAAGGAGAGGAAGTAGTGCCATTTAATCAAAAGCACAAAGCATCAAGTGTTTGTTACAGTGAACAGAGAAGCCAAGGCTCAAAGAGGTCTGAAATTCAATGCAGAAGACGTCTTTTCTAAAAGCACAGCCACAGTGCAGGAGAGATGGAAACAAAGGAACACCACATTCATTTGCCTAGAAGTGTTTGTTACAAAAATATATCACTTGCAATGAGACATGCTTTGTAACTGCAATACACAGTAATAATATTTAGGACAGCAGTAGCTGCTAGATGAGTCTTCAACTCAGTCATCACCATCTGAAAATGCTCAGGCTCAGCAGGAGTATAACTATACCTTACTCTCCCCCAACTTCAACCGGACCCAGCAAAGCACATCTATGATAACCAAAAAGTTGGCTTGTTATTCAAGAGACAAGAATTTAGCTCTTACCATAGCTTTCAAAGTAAACAATCTTTTGACATGCAAAAGTGCTTGGAGCCTAATCAAAAAGGTCCTGCTAGTTTCATTTTTTTTCTTGCTTCTTGTTCAGAGTGGATTCATAAGCATTAAGTTGTTTTGGTTCATCAAATGTTTAAGGCTATTCTGGAGTATTAAAGAGTCTCCACAGATTATTTTTAAACAACTGAAGAGGACAACATTAAGGTACATACACCAGAATCAAACAATGCTTATCGTTGTTGAATTTGACAAATGCTCCAAGTGGTGCAGTCAGAAGGAACTTGAGCAAAAAGAAACCTTTCATCATGCAAAACAATGCTGTCGTGCCACAGCCTGCCTAATGCCCAATGGGCTTCAGAAGAACCACCCCTTCAAGTATTTCAGAGTTCTAAAGTTTTAACATCTGACCAGAGAAGTCCTGTAAAAGACCAAGGAAAAAAGATGACGGCAGAAGCTCACTTGGCTTTGCCGAGTGGCCATGTTAGACTGGGGGAAATCCCGCTAGGCAGAACAAAAATAACGCTGCTGAGCACACGGGTGCCTGATCACCAAGGGGTGATGCAAGGTAGAACATGGGAATTGCTCTGGAGACTGCCAACCTGAGAGGGGGCAGCTCGCGGGAGGAAAGCAAAGCAAAGCGTCCCACGTCAGATGTAGCAAAAGGACTAGGGACCCTGCACAGCAATGGAGTGAGTGAGCTTGAATTAGAAAATGACTGCATCTAGCTATGGTCAACTGGTATTGCCCTGAGAGATCAAGAAGAAACTTGATAGAGTCTGTCCCACTGCAATGCAATGCAATTTGCACCATTGCATGCATCTGCCCCAAGATGCATCATCTTGTCAGGATTAACCTGATGTCTATGATTAGCCAGGAGATTTTAGCCCGAGAAAGTTCTTATTCAAAAAAGACAAGTGATAAACAAATTTGTACTAAAATAAAACTAGAGCTTGATCACTTGCTGCAACAGCATACAGTTTCCTTTTATACAGGGCAAGGAATGGTTGGTAATACTTGGTGACAGCACACAGCTGCTTGCTGAAGGGCATGAAGCTGTATGGAAAAAACCAAAAATCCAACTCTTCTGTGATATTTTAAGGGGCCTCCGGAGGTCTCTCATCCAGACTCCTATTTGAAGCAGAGCCATCACCAATGCTAGATCAGGGCTACTGTAGCTTTGTTGAGCTAAGTCCTGAACCCTTTCAGGAATGGAGATCCACCAACTTTCTGATAAACTGTTCCCTGTGCTTTGCCACCCTCCTTGTGAGCCCTCCAAGTTTTCCCTGAAGCCCTTCCAGAACCTCCCATACTACAGTTCAGACCTGTAGCCCCTTGTTGTATTACCCCACGATCTTGTAACTACCCTCCCAACAGCTGTAGGCTCCCGTTAGATCACCCTGCACCTTCTCTTCACAGGCTAAACCAGCCCTGCTCCCTCCAGCTCTCCTCATAGCTCACGTGCTCTAGGACCCCAACCACTCTGGACTCTCTCTGTCTTCTCAGCATCTCTTAAACCAGGAGGCCCAAAACAGGACACTATCTTATGTGAGGCCTCCCCAGTGCCATGCAGAAGAGGTAATAACTTCCCTTAATCTGCTGCTCATGCTCTTCCTAAGGTAACCCAGCATGTGGCTTGCCTATTGCATATGAGCGTAGCGTTGGCTCATACTCAGTTTCACAAAGAAGTCAATTTACGATTCATACACAGGGTTTTTTAGTAACATAAATTGAGAGCTAAATACCCAGAGGCTAGAATCCATTAATGTATGTTTAAGCAGTGCCTTTAAAGAGTCATGGTGGATAGAAAGTCAAAACCAGCATGGATAAGCTGAGGATAATACTGAAGGCCCTTAGAAGTTCACGTCAGATTGATATGCATGGGCACAACCGCTCTTTCCAGTCTAAAAACAGTTCATTTGCTTTGAGGTCAGAAAGATAAGACTGCACTAGTGCAGGAAACCAAACAATGGAAGTCTCTGCCTGGAGTGCCAGCTTAGCCACCAAGAAGTTTGTCCTAAAGTACCCTACCAAATCCTGTTTCACTCTGCAGACCTCCTCTCACCCATAGAAAGGGTGAGACAAACAAGCAACTGCTACAGAGAGCTTACTTAATGTGCAAATAGAAGGCACTGAAATTACTGTATTAAAGAGACTGTTATGAGAACCTACACTGGACTAGAAAATTTAAAAGGTCTTATATGTAAGATAAGTTGACATATAACATGTTGTATGTTATTTTCTATCTAAGAAGGAGACTTTAGAGTCAGAGGTTTTCTTCAGACCCTGCAGTCAACACACAGAAAAATGTGAGTATGAATTCATCACTGCATGGTCAGTATCAAAAAGCTACTGTACAATACAATTCAGGCAGGACAGGAACCTCAAATAATGGCAAAACCAACAACAGTCATGTGGATTTAGAGTTGCAAAAATCAAGATCAAAAAAGAGAACAGGTGAGCCCAAATTTGGATGGCAACCAGGGAAGATAGCAACACAGAAAAGGTTACCAAAAAAATGTTTGTCATTTCAAACTGCAACAAGAGACACTCCCAATATGAAGACAAGCGATCAGCTGTGCTGGCATTGGTCTCTGCCAGTCAACATTTAGAAGAAACGCCCCACAATAGTTGCCGCTGCCTAAGAGATTTGTCACTGAGGTTACCAGACCAATCCTGTTTTCATGCAGACCTTTCCCCTTTGAGAGTCAGCCAGCTGACTGAAAATCAGCAACAGAATCAGAAGTTACTGAGCAATTTATTAACTAGCAGAGCAAGTACCAAATGTTACAAATTCAATAATCATTGATTTAGAAGGTACTTTACCTGTAACAGACCCAAGCTAGGTTAAAAAAAAAGTTCTTCAAATATTTTCATTCAGATCTTGTGATGCAGGAGGGCACCTTTCAAATACACTATGCACTCAACCATTCCATAGGTCTTCATGTGCTCACAACACAAACTAATATTCAATCTGCTGGTATAAACAGAATCCAGGAAGAGTAGTGCAAGAAGATGTTTTGTAGGCACTCTGGTTCACAATTTTCTGGCAAGTCTCCATCCGCATTAATGATTCCCAATTGTTAATTCCTTAGCCCTCCCAGCCTTGGCATCCCTTACGACTTTCACGTTTTCTCATCTCAGCAACTCCTTGTTTACCTACGTTGCTGCTGCTCAACTGCACAGACCATAGGAAGACGCTTGCTTGTGAAGGAACTGCAACTGTTTTGGAACTTACAGCCCTTCTGCTGAGAAGCGAGACCTTATCAGATGGGTGCTTCTCAGCCATTTCAGGATAAGCAAAGGAGGTTTTCTTACTGACAGAGAGTGAAACCAACAATGCAGGAGAGCAACAAAGAGCCACTGAGCAGGCTTCCTATGATTACTAACTGTTCTGTATCGTCAGCTTTTCCACACTAGGGATTTGGAGTTACCTGGACAGCAGTTGGGTATTGTCCCCAGCAATCTGGGCTGATGGAAGGAACACACTCTTGGTTTCCCACACAAAGAAAATTCTCAAGATTTGATTGAGCGCTGATGTAACAGATGCGGCCCTTCAGAATGAAAGCAGCAAAAAGCGAGGCAGCATATTTAACCCTGCAGTACCTGACTGGAAGACGTATCTCGCTAAGCCTTGCATTAATTCTGCTGGCCAGGTAGGTGGTGCCGACTCCCCCGTTTCTCTCTTTAGCCGAAACGTCAACTCAAATCCAAAACCACTTGGTCCATCTGTTCCTGTAAACCTGGAGGGAATGAAAAATGAAAAGTCACAACATACTCTTTGTAACCAGAGCAGGCTGCAAGATTAGGACCATGGAAAAAGGATGTGTGTTCTCCTCATAGAAAAGATAAGTTTAGAAGTTCTCTTAGTCTACTCTAGCTTGAATGGCGTAACATTGTCGGTTAGTTGATGTAATACAATTCCAAAGATAACTACCATAGTAGTGTTTTCAATCAGAATAACGCAGTGTTGGAACCATGACTTCTTTCCTGGGGCCAGTGGGATTTTCAGCATCCTGAATCTGTTTTTAAAACATTGTTGTAAGTTTTGCACCAATAGCTGCCCTAATTATATTTGCCTAAATGGGAACATGAAAGAAAGTGCACAACAGAAAACAATGTTATTCCACCCTTGTGAATTCAAATTTCTACACATTGAGAAGTGGGATGCAACTAAAGTACCGCGTAGTAGTTTCTGGGTCGAAGCAGTTCAGTTTTTGATGTACGGCACACAATTTCTGTGTTGTGGATGGTCATGGGGGGAGGAGGGATACAAGAAGATGCAGGCAGAAAGCTAATAACCTCTCACACAATGCACTAATTCTTACTTTGGTCCACTATATGCTTGTGCGCATTCTCCTTGTGTATCTAGGAGGACAACAGTGGAAAAGCATTGAACGACAACTACTGCTCAAGAAGCAGTAGTTTGGCCATTTCCCCATTTGACAGAGACAGGTGCCAGTTTAACTGGCTAGGTCAGATCGGGTCTACCCAGTAGAAAAAAGTCATATTAGAAGTATAACAAAAAGGAGCCAATAAAGGATATCCCCATACTACTCTTTGCTTCAACAAAACTAGTCCTTGAGAATCCTGTATTTTATACTTATACATTCAGGAAAGTTCCTGTTCCAAGTCCCCAACAACTAAAAATGCCACGTTTGCCTGTGAAAAAATGAGAAACCTCATGGACAAATACATAAGCTTGCAAACTTGAAAGCAAGTTGGGGATATCCATGTCCTTTCTACCACTGTCTCTGCATCCCTCACTTGTTTGTTGTGGCTGTTCCACAAAGGCAGAGGAAAGAAAGAAGGATTTACACTGAGCATAAAGACACCCCACAGAAGCTTTCATAAACCAGTATCATTCTGCAAGTTCAAATCTCCAACATCTGCAGCCATTGGCAAATTCTCTGAAGAAACTTTGTGAATGTCTTGGATGCTGGTACCTTGCTGGCACATGTGAAAGGTACAGTGCATAAAGCATTAACATTGTACTACTTCTAAAAACAGTCAAACAGAGCAGTCCGGAAAGTGACGAGAGCACTTTCCATTTGAAAAACACAGCTCACCAGCAGTGTGGTGACCAGTTCCAAGTGTTGGATGGATTGTTCCCAGAGGAAGGAGTTTGGTTGGAAGCAGAAACGCTTTATAGCGAACCTGCCTAATGACAAGTGTTAAAAGTGATCAAACTTAAGCATCAATGCAACTCCTTCATCATGCAATGTAACTTTATTTGAGGATTCTTCAAGGAAAGTTTGATTGTGGTAGGCTTTCAAACTATGTAAAGAAAGTAGTTAAGAAATGTACCCAAGGACAGAACTAAACTATGGGACAGCCCAAAGAGATAACAATAACTGTGACTGAAAACAAGAGAGCAGGTATTGAAAGTCAGTCAGACATCTACAATAAAGGGGAATAAACAATATATCAAAAAAGACTTTATTTCATTAGTATAAAAATATACAAGCATGTCCATTTTGTTTCCCTCCATATTATCCTCAATAAAGAATTTGAGAATTATATACTACTGAAGCAAATTCTCTATGAACAGAGCAGATAATGCATTTCAGAATGGCCAACTGGTACATCTAAAACCTCTTCTAGGAAACAAGTGTACCTTTAAGCAACAAGTCAAATAATTACATTTGGTTCTTAAACAAAGCAAGAGCTTACTGAGTAACCAGCCAGGCAGGGAGTGGAATCTGGATGAGCAGCGAAACCTGTGTTCTGCAATCACGCATGCAGGTTCACCAGAAAGATTGCTACAGGATGGTGATAGCCTCACAAATGTGAAGTTGTACTTTGTACATTCAGCACCCCTGTAGTGTTTTATTAGTTTCACATATCAGATAGCAAAGGAAAAACAGAAATATTTCTTAAAGGGAGAAGCAAAAAGACTTCAAAGTGGGTAGTTCTCAAGGACTGATTCCAGGAAAAAGCATACACCAGAAACTGAAACACATTATGAACGGGTCAATTTTAAGAAAGATCAAAGTTAACAAAAAGCCTTCAAGCTGATCTTTCACAGTTAAAATTTTTGGAAAGTAAGATGGTTCCCTATTGAATTTCCTCCTGTCGAGGCACGTTCTGAAACAACACAGCTTTACTTCTAATATGCATTGAGCTAGAATTTAGTGGTTTGGGTTTTTTTTGAACTCCACAGATTTCTCTACTTCCCAGAAATAACTGTTAAAGACAAGACCACACAGGCTTTATATTGATCCATACACAAGTCACTGAGTAACAGAAGCATTCAGGTGAGTATCCATCAAGTTTAAAGCAAGATGAGCATTTAGGAGAACACTGCTGATCAGCAACACATCTGTAGTCGCAAAGCAGTAAAACTGACACACAATGTTACTTACATGATTTTTTGGATGGTAATGAAAGAGACTCTAAAACACAGAAGAACTACTAGAAAATAAATAGAATAAAAGATAAGGAAACGAGCCGTAAGTTACTCCCTTCTAAGATTTAAAAAAAATCCCTGAAGAATCAAAAGATGTATCTTCTAAAAAACACTCAAAAAATGCAGCAGCACACAATGCTTATAATTCTCAAATTAAGAGTTAAATCTTAGAAAAATCATATTTGCATGCAAGGGATTTGTATTTAAAGATTAGATTTAAAATGTTTTTGAATGGTTAATGGTCACAGGTTGCTGAAAATACACTGCTTTGTTACAGTGAAATTTTAAATACATGCAATTCACCTGTATTGTGCAGCTGTTCCAAGATAACAGTCTATAAAGTAAAAGTCTTGGATCTGTTTAACTTTAGGTCGGTAATTTGTTTTTGAAGAAATTGTGACACATCTGGCTTTAAAAGATTGCGATTATTTTAGAAATCCTTTATGTTTAATTCAGACAAGTCTTTCATAGGAGGAAATATTAATATTCAGTATGTAATTAGGATAGTCATTTTCAGTTAGCATTTTTGCCAAAGCTTTTGCTTTTATTCTTCAAAAAAAAGTCTTGTATTTGAAAGTAAGTTGAAAGCAGTTTCAACAGCTGCCATAAAACTCTCAATGAACAACGGACCATAGTCCAGGACCAGAGCTCCTGGCTGATGTTCGGAGGGTGTACATGAGAATGGAGGCAGATGTGAGCTTCAGAAACTAAATAAACCTATAACCCTGCCACACGCCTCTGACCCTTGGTCTAATGAAAATCATAGAGAAGAATCCAGTAGCCGAGTTACGCAGCTTGGCTTCTCTTACAGAAGTCCTTTTCACTAGGGAGCGAGCGCTCACACCAGCCTCAACTCCAAAATTTGTGAGGATAAGGACGCATCAGTCTGCTGGCAGAGAGGCACGTCGCAGCCACAGCCAACAAATGCATGGGAAATGAATTTGCCCACCAAGAAGCTCAAGACCTCCAGATACATGTGCCACATGAATGGAAGACCAAACAAATGGCTTTTTATCCCTCACAAGGATAAAGAGACTCCTCCCTTATATCTGGGCTGTAAGCAGCTGCTCATTCCCCCAGATCACCTTTTTTGTTAATTTTTGTCCATTTTTGTTCAAGGCCTTACCAACAAGACAAAAGATGCACCTACCATAACCAAGAAACCCATCCATGATGGGGGAGCTAATAAAGTGAGATTCCCCATAAACAAGTTAATTTCTACCAAGATGTTCCATTACTTCCATGTGGAAACACTGGATTCCCATAGCTGCCTCTTCCTCATAGGGTACGTCCCCACTGCTTGGGGGTTATCTTGGGAGGCTGCTGAGGAACTGGACAAAAAAGGATCACACCTTGCAGGCTTGTAGATGTTCAAACTCATGCTCCTTCCCACAAGTTCCCAATTTTCACCAAACTTCCAGAAAACCTCCAGAAAAGTCAACCACCTTCAGCCAGCCATGGTCAACCAACAAGCTAAAAAAAACCCAACAAAACAACCAAAAATAGTTCCAGAACAGACCGAGCAAACCTCATTTCCATAGAAAACTGAATGGAGGGGTAAAGATAACCCATAGATGGAATAAGTCCTGCTAAAGCACACGGAAGGCAGGTTTGCCCACGACTTGTTCCATCGACCGCCCAAGTTCACTGCTACCTGCACCTGTACTACCTTGTTTCCTTCCAAGTGGGCAGCAAAGCATCCGCAGCAGGTTAGCCTGACCCCCACTCCTGGGTCAACTGTGGAGGTAACACATTTTTATTACACACTTTTTGTCCTACAGAAGGAAGATTCTGGCACTATTTGGGATTGGCTTCTTTGTGAGCAAGGGAGGTGGGGACTGGGGTAGTGGTTTGCGGTTGGTTGGTTGTGGTTTTTTTGGTTGTGGTTTGGTTGGTTTTTGGTGGGTTTTTTTTGTTTGTGTGAGGTTTTTGGGTTTTTTTGTTTGTTTGTTATTTTTAAATCTGAAGGTGACCAATTCAGACTACAGCCAATTTCGAAGAAAAGCTTTGGAGCTCAGTTCAGCATCTCAACACTAAAGTGCTTTGCAGGTCATCTCTTCAGCAAAACAATTACAATACAGCAGTCCAAAAGTGCCTCAGCTTTACAGTAAGACGACTATCTGAGATGGAGCATGTGCAGGAAGGAAACCTCAAAATTACTATTTTGTATCTGTGCTGGCTCCAGGTACATAAACTGAACACTGCAACACAGCATTAAGTTTCCGTACTAACAGATCTGAATATTTCACATAGTTTGGTTTACGCCTTGGTTCTGCTGAACCCTGCAGTTTTGAGTGAAAGTTTCTTTTGAACACCCCTAAAATGCTACGAACGAAAAAAAAAAAATCCATATCTTGCCCCAAACCTAAAGATATTAACTATAAAGAGACAGCATGGATCATATTGTGCCTGCCACTGCTTTGCCCCCTCCAACATGAGGGCATATCACCTTTATAGCCAACCCAATTGCAAAGCAGCCAGATAAGTTTTCACAAAAAAACAAACATTGATGGAGAAATTCTTGGCTTGCTGCATGCCCACTGGCACACATCAGATAGCTTTATATTATGACTACAGCAGTAATGGAAGGCTCTGGTATCTGCCAAGTCAAATCCAACCCTATATTTAATATTAAAACCTTATTTTGTCACATGAACAAAAATAAACCTTTTGAAAGCCAAGGTCATATATTACATGCCATTCTTTGGGTTAAAATTCTCTTCATCTGTTCAGCAAATCAGCTCAGCAGAACAGCCCACATTGCAGCACTGCACATACACTGAAGGAGCCTAGCTTGTTCCTTTAATGAGGTAAGAGTTTCACTGATCATGATATTTAGTTCCAGCAAAAGAATCCAAAGAAATAGAGGCCCCTTTATTTACAGAGCCGTGTGGCCGGGCCCCCCGAGCCCCCCGCCACCCCACACTCTGCCAGGCCCTCTCCTGAAGCCACACACAGAGAACTGAAAAGCTGCTCCCCTCTGCAGCGGGGTACCCAGGGCGTTTTTCACATCAAATAACCCAGCTTAAGAGGATCAAAAGCCAAACTAGCCCTTTGCTTTAAAAGCAGCTCTGAAAACCAGAGGCTTTTCAGTTTAAATCAGAGCTATTTGCCAAAGCATTTTCATTCTCATTTTTGCAAGGAACGAGAGAAGGTTTGCTTCACTGCACTGCAAAATGGCTGTATTTCTGAAATTCTGCTTTTGAAAGCTACACAGCTCTGGACAAGGAGCAGAGTGTACTAGGTGTTTATTTTTTGAGAGTTTAAGAGTATGTGTATATAAATATATTAGGTGAACCAATCCCTGAAAATGGGAGTTTACACAGGGAAATGCTGGCCCTTCACTACAATTATTTCAGCCAGGGAACAAGAAGAAAGCTCTTTCAGGGTATCTGGGGATAATTAGGACTGCACTTTCAGAAGTCACAGCTCCACTCCCAGCAACGCCAGGGAGATAAACCAGGTCTCTTCTGGGAAGTGAGGGCAGGCTCACAGTACTCTGGACTGACTTGTCCCAGCTTCAGTTTTCAGATCCATCACCACTACTTTTGTGAAGCCACTTACAATGCCTTTTGCTTCAAGTCCCTAATTGCATTTCCCCACATCTTCTACAAATACAAAGCTTCCTGCTCTGCCGCTGGTGAGCCACTCTGATACTGTTTTGAAGGCTGCAGAAATATAGTATCACTATATTTCTAAGCCTGGCATTAGGAAGAACTGCTGTTATTTCCATCAGAAAGCAGTTTTAATTCTACTACCACCACCACCACCCCCCCCCCAAAAAAAACCACCCCAAAACCCACAGGAATTGTCAATCCATAGCTTTCAGTACTCCAGATCAGCCTACCAGGACATTCTAGAAGCTTGAGAAGGTGGTTAAACCAAGCTGATGGGCAGTGTCCACCACTCTGCTTGACAAGACCAAAGACCTTCAAGGCTCAACTCTCACTAGTGTTTTAAGACTGCATAGCTAGTAACCATCCCAGAAGATTTTTCTATTAGCCAGCAAAGATATTACTATTAGCAACACAGAGGATTGGTGTAACAAAAAAGCATCAGGGTACTCAATGACACACTCCACAGGTCCTCACTGAGAAAAATCAAGACGTATACCATTTCCCTTTCACTGCCCACATCTGCTTACAAACAAGCAACACAAAAGGTGGTCTCCTGTTTAAAACCCAAGGAGAAGCCTTCAGCAGGCTGTTACAGCCATTGAGTTGAACACCTTAGGGTCTCTATCTCCCGGGAAGGACATCAGGCAAGAGCTGATGTGCCCCAAACAAGATTATGCAGACAGTCAGTCTTCTGAATTCAAGCTCCAGGTGCATTACACAATGTCCTCCCACTATAAGCAAATGACTCTCAGATTCCAGAGCTTCAGGGGAAAAGAAAAGAAAAAAAAAAGAGAAGTGACCCTACCTAGTGCTTCCAGCATCTTGCCTAACAGGAAATGGTTGGTTTTAGTGCAGCTGTCAAACAATATAAAAGTCTCATCCGAGAGCCCTGACAGCATGCTGGGATGCTCCTGTGAAGCGATTTCATAAGAACATAGGCACAGCAACCCTCCTATATGAAAGGCTTAAAAAGTATCCAGAAAAGTTATTTTGGCCAAAACCCACCTTCTTACTCACATACTCTCCCGGATTGTCTCCTGGCATTGAAGAAAGCATCAATTTTAAAGAAAAACACATAAAGACATCTGAGAGAAGCAGGAGGTGGTTATCTGGACATCAGATGGTTATCTCTTCACCCTCGACAGGAAATTCCATGAGTTCTCACCACCCTGAACCTGCGCGCAGGGTCTTACTGGACTCCTTTCTAGCTTGATTTAAGAAAAAGCTTCATGCATAAGCAGGGCAAATACAAAAGCAAGAAGAACATATGCTCAAAGATTTCTGTTCATGTAAAATCAAGGTCAGAAAGCAAGTGACACACGGTGCTCAAGACATCAGTCTATGGCTATGCCCAAAGCTATTGCTTAGAGCTTGCTCTTGCAGTACATCATATCAAATGTGCAAGCCATCAACCAAATGGAAAACCTTTCTAGAAACAGCAACTTAAATTGTTTTTAGAGAATTATTCCAACATCTAAATCCAAACAGATGCAGAGGCACTTGCTCTGCAGTTATCCAGAGGTGGGTTTCTCAGCTTTCTGCAATACTCATGTAGGATCTGCTTAGAAAACTTACATTGAGATAGATCTGAATAAGATTTGTGAATTGATTTGTGCTGGCCAGTATGAAAACAGAACTGTGCTTCACGGAGCTACCATTCAGCGAGTGAAGTGCTGTTATGGGGCAGAGGGGGAAGAGGAGACTTCAGTTTAAGTTTCACTCACACATACACAACACTGATTTCACACATTTTACTATTCAGCTTCTTCAAAACTTGGCTGGTGACAATCTTGCCCCTGAAGCCTGGAGATTCACAGTTTAGGTTTTGCTGTTAAAAAATTGTCTCTGTAAATAACAAATGTTCATACAACAGATAAATTGATTTTTCCTCTAAACCTTCAGACAACCTTACTGCTAACTCTGCAGACACAACTGTCTTATGAGAGATAGTGTCACCTGAACTACATGATAATACAGTAAGGGTTTCCAGCAGCTTTAGACACAAGCAGCATGGGAATTGTGTGCATTTTGTAGACCTGACAGACTGGCCACTTTTTAGACACCTTTTGGAGCTGCTTTCCAACCAAAGTGATCCTATGAAGCATCACAGCCAAGAACACAGGTATGAACTTTTACTACTGGTACCCTGTATCCAAAACCAAGCTGGCAGGACCCACAGCTGATAACTCACAAACACATGAGTTAAACGCGCTTTGACAGAACTGGTTACTATACTCAGCTCCTGCTCAGCCACGTGGGGGAAAGCTCCTGAACTCTGCTCTCTCCAGCCTAGCATGTTAAAGTAAACCACCATCAGGTTTCAGGTCACTTTAATGTGCTGGGCTGCAAGTTAAGGCAATTTAGGGGTTGGTTCTTTGAGGTTCAGCTGTCCATGCCATGAAAGTACTAGCATCTTGGAAGAATGACAGGATCCTGCTTAGCTGCTGGAGGTTAATCCCTTTGAGCTCTAGAGGCTTGGAAGAATTATCGTCTCATTCTGGAGAGCGTCAACACACAGTTATACATGTAAGGATAGTACACACAGATTAAGGGCAAAAGGCTGTAATGGCCCTGTCTGTGCCAAAGGGATCTACCTGCTTCATTATTAACCAAGTCAAGAAATGTCAGAATACTCTTAAAGTCCTAAAACAGCATCCAGCTGACCTACGTTTGAATCCCTTGTCTGCTACAAACTTCCAATCCTCCTCAACAAGTTACTTAGGAATTTGATTCTCAGATGTAAAATAATGATACTTCCCTGCTTCAAAGAGTAATGTGATGCACTCATCACATAGGAAATGCTTATATACTCCATCTATCAAGGTCACAAAAGCTGGGAAATTAACTCCACATTCTGCACAGCACAGACAAATACTGAACACGGGAAATGACTAAAACAACAAAATATGAAACAGGAGGTTGCGTGGGATGTGTCACACTACCCTAGCAAAAGATGTCCACATGAGGGCAGTTTACTTTTTATTTTCTCTGTTTTACGGTGCATGGATGTAGCTATACCAGTAGGTGATGGTTTGATCTCTCATTACAGTCATAAATAAAATGACACGATCAAACCATTTAATCTTCATGATTCCCAAAACATGTATTAAAAAAAAAAAAATATATATATATATATATATGAAATCAGGTGACTAGAAGACTTGCTATGCTTTTCAGCTTGAGGGCTCACACATTTTGCCATGGAGCCACCCAGGCTTCCCACTTCACAGCCAGCAGAACCCATCCCAACCTAGCCGAGGGGTCCCCGAGAGCAGGTTCTCAGCCACCGCCTGCCGCAGGCTGCAAGCACAGCTAGCACTGCAAGTGAGGCTGCGCTCCTTGGCACTGCAGGGAAAGCGCAAACAGCCTCACTGCAATGGCCCGGGGAAGCTGCAGCAGAGTTGCATCATCTTAATGCCCACTGAAAGGATCTGGAAAGAATAGCTAGGAATACAATAAGGATTTACTATTGCATTCACAGAATAAGGGGCAGGGAACTAGTGAAAAGGAAAACAACTTATCAAGATCTGTACTTTAACATTTTACTTAAGCTGTCTATTTATGCTGCACTTCAGAGCTACTTATCCTTCATTTCTACAAGGTCCAGCAGAACAGTGCTCTCATTTGGCCTGAGCTGGAGGTGATTCTGCAAACACAGCATGCAGTCACTGCGCTATACAGTGCGTTAGGAAAGACAACCTTTCATCTGCACACGGATCCCATTTCATATTGGGATGGAACCCTTAGCTCCGGTGCACTGGTCTTTGCATAGCCTGCAGGGAATGGTAACGCATCTCCAAAACTTCACCTAAGGGCTCAGCTGCAACCTCGTCAGGCAAGGGAATATAGGCAAAGGGCCAGTTCGAGCCAGCGTGGCTGGGAAGGATGGTATTGCTGGGCTTGGTGAGCAGCTGGGAAAAGGGCAC
The DNA here is from genome assembly GCF_035582795.1 of Mycteria americana. NCBI lineage: Eukaryota > Metazoa > Chordata > Aves > Ciconiiformes > Ciconiidae > Mycteria > Mycteria americana. The sequence continues at coordinate 15,678,217 of NC_134370.1, forward strand.
CGACTTTCCTTGCAGAGTCTGCTGGCTCCTTCCTAGCTCCTACTGTGGAAAGTTCTGCAGCTGCTGGGAGGAACCCATTCGCATAACAAAAGCGGCTTTCAAAAGCAGTATGGGAGGGTGGAAAGAATAAGAGAAAAACCCAAAGCCAGAAGCTACATTGACAGCTACACTTAGTTTTTTTCACTATTGCCTAAGTCTCAGGCAAGGATCAGGGCTCCAACATGTTATGTAGAATAGAAACACTGGTGTCTCCCATTACTTTCCTGCTGGCTAAAGAACATAGGTTAAAAAAAAAATCATGCAAGAAACAACTATAGCACACCCTCTAGCACATTTTTAGGACTCTGATAAAATTAAGTTCTCAGCTGTGCAATAAATGAACTCGAGGCATAACAGGTATTTAGGAACTTTTAGGATCCTGAACTCCAACAGATTTCAACAGGAGTTTAGGCATCCGAGTATCCTCCTGGATCTGGGATTCAACCCCTGATGTTTCACTTCATTAGCTGTGGAAATCAAGACAATACTTCCCTACTTGCTGAGCTGTTACATAGTCTCATTTCATCGTAAAGGGTGCACTCAAAAACATACCAATGAGCACCATAATAGATCTTAACCAATTAAACAGGCAGGGAAAAGCCCTTGGAGTTTGAGCCATAATTCCAGGGAAAAGAAAGCACCAGACTGCTGGTGAAAGACTCCCAAAAGGGAAACATGAGACAGTTGCAACAAAAAATCTACTATATATATATTTATTTTTTTTTAATCTGCCTTTAAGTGTTAAGCTTCTCCTGCAAGGCTATGGTTCCTTTGAAGCGCTGGAAACTTCCAGAGGTAGGAATCATAGGCTGATCATTTTCGATCTATACAAATAAACACCTGGCTTGTGAATGTTACACAGCCTCCACCCATTGTAAGACAAAATCCAAAAGGATAAAATAAATCTTGGCCTCTTTAAATCAAACAAAGGAAGAAAGAAAGCATCATTCCTCCCCTTCGTTTCAGTGGGTCCAGGATCAGCCCTAAAGATTTTAATAGCGGCAAAATAGTTTTGCCTCTCAGCCAAACCACTTCAGTTACGGAAACTGCAAAATGGCTCAGTTTCTCTTACAAACAGGAATAAAGTTGGGAGAGAGATGTCAACTTGCAGCATATTTAAGTACCGTTTACTTTTTAGTGCAGTAAGCACAAACACGCTCCTCACGTTCCTGATCACTTTAGGAGGAAGAAGCTGTCCAGTAAAACACAGTTCAGCATACAGCTCATCACAGCCGCTCTGTTACAGAAAATCCCCCATACATCTCTGAACACTAAATTCTTTGCTTTCCTGCTTAATGTTACTCTTCTGGGTAAAAAAGAATTCAAGGCCCAGAGACGTTATTTTTGCGTAATAGAGTTATACATATGGATTCAACTTAGCTAGGAAATGTCAACTTAAGGCTTGTCTTCATGAGGAAATTTACTGTAACTAGTCTACCAGTATAATTATATTGCTGTAGTTCTACTGGTAAAATTCCCCTGTTGAGCCTTATTCATAACAACAGCCGCCTTTATGGTTTATTTCTGTCGACTACGCCAAAAAAGGCCCCTGCTCCAGGAAGGCCACAACAATTCACAGGAGAGGAGGGGAAGGAGCTATGCCAGTGCAACTGGAGCAGTAGAAAGAATAACAGTATAGAAATGGCAGTATTTCTCTGTGCTAACAAATTATTTGCTACAAAAAAATTAAATGTTGTAAGAAAACTATACTGTACATCACATACCGTTGCAGGTAAGGTATGTGCCAGGTTTATGCCCCATTTCATAACTTTGGTAAAGTTCCCCAAGATGGACACTGCTCTGCATCAGCCCCTCCATGTGCATCCTTTTGTCTTGCCTTCTCCCGGGCTGCTGCAGCGCGTTTCCCAGGCACGGGCTCTTTCCCCCATCCCCTTACAGGAGCAATACCTCGCAGCCCAGCAACTGCCCCAGGCCCCTTGGACAGAGCACTGACCCTCCAAAACAAACGGGTGTTAAAGACCAACCCCTCTGGTTTACAGTTTGCCTCTTCAGGGACAAGGGATAGCTGCAAAGCAAACAGCTCTCTTTGCAAAAGGGATTTTAAAACAATTGCCCTTCACTTCGGCAGTGCAAGAATGCTGAGCTAGACAAAACAATGAGCCATCTGTGCACTCTTCCCTCCTTCCCTTGTCTCTACACTCTGGGCTTAAATCAGAGCTCCCCAAGAATGGCTGAGTGCCCCTTCACATCCGCCCACCCTGTTTACATCCTGCAAAAAAACCAGTTTTCTGGCTTCCCCCCCCCCCCCTTTTTGTTCTTAAGAGCCCTTGCAAAATCTTCCTTTAAACCTCAGCCCTTTGTCAGGTGGTATCCCATCTACCCAGCTTTGTCAACTGATCAAAAAATGCCTCCCACCAGACGATCCCTTCCTTGTTTACCATCCCTGGAGGCAGAGTGGCACTCAGGAGCCCTAGCCACCCCTTTGTCCAAGGAAGGGAATACCATCTGAATGGGAGACCACCAAAGATTCGCAGCCTTCTTTTGTTAGCCTGGTGTCACTGCCTATTGGGCCTCGATTCAAAATTGAGATGACAGTAGAGAGGCAGCCGAGTTTGGTAATCACTATGGAGTTTCCAGCTTAGGCGAGGGAAATACCAATAGCTCAAATTTTCAAATAAAATTGGTAATATTATTATGAATGGTAATTTGTGGTTATCAATTGTAACCACTGTCCCATCAAGAAACACAGACTATTCTAGTACTAGTCAGGAAGGCATGTTCCCAACGCTAAATCTGTGTTGAGGAAAAACAGGGGATTAGGTCTGAGTAACAGCATTCAGATGCATCTCTTCAAACTTTAATTTTGTTAGTATCATTATTCCAGCAAGCAAAGGGATAAAAAAGTCAACCTTCCTTTGATCTCACAGCCGGAATGGCCACACAGCTCAAAAAAAAAAATGCTTCTACCTTCATGTCCCACTGAAAAAAAGCCCACTAGCTTTTAATTCTTGCTTTTTAGAACATCCTAAACAGATCTTTATCACATAAAACAATCTTTCATTAGAAGACCCAACTTTGATCGTCAGTCACTCCTCTTCCCAGCAGGCTGAACTCGCTGGGAGAGCAGAGCCTGCAAGCTCTCCCACGTCATTCAGCACTAACCCAGCTGGGAGACGAGAGCAAGGAAGCTCTGTCTCAGGCCAACTCTCCTCCCATATGCCAAGATCATAAATGTCAAAGTTCTGCTGACAAAAAGAAATCATCCAGTTTGAATACCATGCCCCTTCCTCTGCACGGCAGCAAGAGGCTCATCTTACCAGGGTGCACGTGCAGATGCGCTACTGAACAGGATGCGGGGCTTGCCTTCAGTAACGTTCTGCTATAAACCTACTTCCAATCTTTTTCCTTTTTTTTATTGAAAACAGTCCTTCTTGTAAATTCAACTACCGTGCTGTAAACGTTAAACGAATTTCCTTCAATGCTTAAAAAAAAAAAAAAAAAAATCCAGATCTAGCACAGTTCAAGCGTGCTCTCATCCCACAACCTCTGCACGCAAACACAGATACACCGCAGCACAAAGCGGACTTCTCTCTGTAGGTGGCCTACATCTTTCATATTATTAACGGTGCTAACTACCTCAACAAATGACATTTGGAAGCCAAGTGCACTCTGCCTGAGAAGAGGGAAAAAAAAGATTTCCCCATGGTGACCATAGCTTCAAGGGAGGTCTGCCTCCAGCAGAGAAACACAAGTCTTAGTCCTTGTGCATTGCCTCAGTCATCAGAGGGACACCGTAAATAGACATGACACTTGGTTTAACTGTTTTTTGCCTGGGAAACAGGAAATTGAACCTTACATGATCACACTTGTGCTTCTTTAAAACATCTCCACAATTTTTGAACTCATTGGTCAAATTCAACCAAGTCCTTCAAAGGAAGAGTTGTCCACAAAACACCATATTTCTACGAAGTAAGCATAAACAGCCAGACAGAAGAGGATCTATAGGTGCTCCCAGTAAGCAAGTTTCAGTGGAAGCACAACTATATTTCTAGACACCAGAGAAACCACACAGGAGAGAGCTGTTACAAATACCCTAATCTTGGGAAAAGCTCAGTCTAACTCATATCTTTATAAACACACAAAAAAATCCAACCACAAGACAAGTCCGTTACAAACCAGATCTTATTGCCCCCCTGCAGCTAAACTACTCATTTCAAGTTTGATGGATTCTCAAATAAGCTATCATTAAAAGGAAATACCTTTTTTGTCACAGAACTCCCTAATTCTGCAGCCTCTCCCTTCCCACTCTGCCATGAACCTTTCTCTCCCCTCTGCCTCAGAAAAAGAGACCACCTGGAAAAATAAGCATTACATTTGGGGCCAATCTCTGATAGACAAACAAGAGACCTAGGAAGAAAAAGGAAGTCCAGAGTATGGTGCCCATCGTGGACTCTCCCTCCTGCAAGTCCTAGCTCTTGTACCTCTTTCGCAAGCTGATGCTTATCAATGTCCTCTTCCATGTCATTCCCTTTAGCTGGGGTAGATGCTCCACCTCCAGCAATGGTACGCAGAAGGAACATTTCTTCAGTGCGCTGGCTACAGGACAAAGTTCAGTTCTCACAGATAAAGCCATGGCAACATGAAGCAGGAAGATAGGGAGACCTGGAAGAAGCTCCTCAGGATGACCATAAATCCCCAGAATTTCATTGCCATGGTGGCTGTTCCCCACAACCAACCCATCACAGTCACACCTCACAGAAGTCTGACCCAGGAGCAGAATCACTATTTTCTGATCCTCAACTTGAGGACACGTCCCCAAAACTCAACCTCACTTCCCTATTCCATGTGCTGAAGTAGCTACCACAGGGCTAGACCTGACACAGCAGGTGTCCTTTAACTTCAGAGCTAATAGCCTAGTGAAAATTAGGACGAGGAAGGGAGGGTTCACACATCTACGCTATTATTTGAGAAAGTCCTCAGGTTCCTCTGTGTGAAGTATGCTTCAACACCACACTTGAAAGAAACTAGACACCGTGAAAGGTGGAAGAAAACCTTGGGATTTTAATAATTTTCTTTGAATTCCAGGCTCAACTCCCAAAGTAAACTGATTTGATCTCTCGTCTCTTCAAGGTAGATATGCTAAACTCCACAAAACTTGTTTCAAAATCTTATCTGAAATATGGATCCACAACTACCACTATCCCTCTCTAATTTACTGTCTTCCCAAAGGCGCTTTATTTTATTGCATTTTCATGAAAACAAAGAGGGGCAGAGTCAGTCTCCACCATTTTAAAAGCGTTCACTGTCACCTTGGAGTTTGGTGTAATATTTCAGCGGTGCTTTAGGCATGTGGTTTATAAAGCACTTAGGGACCCATTAAATACCAAAATTTAAGGCTAAAGGCTGGCAAGCTGAGGGCAGTGAGCTTTTAAATTCATGAAAGGCTACAGAACTAAGAGGCCACTAAAGTGACAGCTGTCAGCACCGCTCCATCCTACATTCATGCAGGCTCAAAGGAGAAGCCAGCATGCACTCAAAAGAAAGAGAGCACTCGTTCCAACTTTCAGGCTATTTTCTAAATACTCTTTTCAAATTCCTTTCATACTCAGAAAAAGCCTTCCAGAAAACATCCACCCCTCTGCAAGCCTTGCATTTGTTACCTGATCCAGTTTTGCGCTCCTTTTTCTTCCTCCCAGCTCTAACAAGCATCCTTGCCCTCTTACAAGTTAAGGTCATTCAGAGGATCTATACAAGCCAGCAGAACACAAGCTGGACTGGAGATCTTGAAAGGCTCCTGCTTACCCTCACCTTTAATAGGGAGGCACCACCCACAGAGACAACACGTTATCCCGACATGCACCGCTCCCTCCCGATCCAAATGGTAAGTAGCACAAATCAAAAGGACCACAGCAAGTTGGAACCTGTTGTCTCCGCGGGTGGTACCCTGCATCTGTATTAGAGATGAAGGCGGCTGTAATCTCTTCGGTTTTATGCAAATGGGATGCTGCGCTTTGGCTCCTGGCTAGCTGCCAGCGGAAAAAAAAAAAAACCCAAAACCACCACCCTTGTCAATATGAAGTTTGTGTAGATCAGGAAACCCAATTATTGGAATTTGCATAAAAAGCTAAACATCAAAACACAGTTGGCGTATTTCTTCTCAGGATGTGGGAAGGCCACAAACACAAATCTTATCTCTTAACCTAGCCATAATTTAAGCTTTGTTTTCTATTGTGGCTCTGAATTACAACCTTGCAATTTTAATACAAATAAGACTATTCAAGGTTTTCAGGATTTCTATCGCATCATGGTTCTCATTTTCCACGCACTTTTTAAACTGTTAACAAAAAGGGTGAGCAGTTGAACTACAGGAACAGTTAGTCGGAGATTCAGCCTTGGCCTCACAGGGAACTGGAGACAGAAGTCAGTCTGGTGAAAACACACGTCGCTTCCTAGCTCTCTGGACAGCCCTGCAAACCTCTGCGCCAGCACAACCCAGGGCTGGAGCACGCCGTGGCACCGCAGCAGCTGAAGCTGGCATTGCGGCTGATGGAGTCCAAGTCCAGCTACGCTTGCTGACGCTGCATTCCTCAGGCACCCGTTCTCCACGTAGGCAGAAGTCACTGTCACGCCTGGAAACTGCAGGAAGGATCAGGTGCCTGTGCCCTGGCCACGCCGACAGCCTGGCATCAGAGCATAAATCTGCAATTGCCAGCTGAGGCACCGCGCTTTGCACGGACATACAGCGACACGTCCTTACTGCTGACTTTGCTGTGGGGAGGTAGCTGCCAGCAAGGGGTGGAAAAGGGAGTAGGGCCTGTCTCTTCTCTCTCAGCTGCCCAGGCCAGACGCTCCCTGCCAGCGCGCTCACATGCTACACGCACGCAATGCTGCCGTACACAATATTTCTTTCAGAAAGCAAGAACAGTCCAAAAAAAAAGCTCTGCTCTAACCCTGTTGAGTAGATTAAAGAAGTAACACATCAGTTTTGATTTTAAAGTAGATAGAAAAAGTTAAAAATGGAGAATAACTTGCAAAAATGTCCCGGAAGGATTTCTGTTGCCACTCAAGTTGTGCAACATGCTCGACTGGAGAGGCTTATTTCCATACAAGCAGCTTGGCATGAAATCCCACTGAAAGGTCTGTGGTTCCCTAACGCTGTCATGACGTCATGATTTAGGATTTTTAGAGCGATCAGCCCAGCACAGCTGGTGTCATGGTTGCCATTATACCATGAAACACTGAGTGTTTTTTAAATGAAAAAGGTTTCCCCGTTCAAAATTCTTAGATTTCTTCCATCTTATTCTGTGGACTCTTAAAACCAGACTGGTTCTGTAAGCAGAGTATAGCTGATATTTAAGCAGAGCAGGAAATAGCGCTGCTTTAACTGAAAATAAATCTGTCAACAAGGAGGCACAGGGAGAGCTCCACTTCAGACTTTTCAGGTTCTTATTAAAAAATATAAATTAAAGTCAACATTTTCACATTACATGCTACATCTGTTTGCTATTCTATTATAAATAAAAATATAGGGGCCTCCAATTCAGCATTGGTTCACTCAAAAAAATCAAAAGTCCTTTTTCATTTAATACTGCATTATAATTGGTCTAGATTGTACAGTATTACCAGAAGAGGTCCACAAGAAATAAGCTATACATAACCCAAAGTCAAGCTGGGAGATTAAAAAGACCTTTGGCAGTGTACTATCCTTCCCTTTCTAAAGGATGAAGGACAAGCACATCCTGTTGTAGGAACCTTGCAGACTGTCACAAGAAGGTCCAGCTCTGCACTCTTTGCAGAGAGAGTTGGGAAACCAAAAAAAACCCACAAACTAAACCCTATCTCCTGAGGCCAGGGCAGTTGAGCAGAGTTCAGTGCCACACCACCTTTAAAGGAAATCTTCCAAAAATTTACATGACTCCCCTGCCACCCCACACTCCTGCCAACCATCCCACAGCACGCTTCACCTGGGACAGCAGAATCCCAAAGTTCTTCAAGCAACAAAGAGACTGAAACCCATTTTCTTAAACAAGGGCTTTATTAAATTCCCTGCCAGAGAACAAGAGCCTCCCGAGCGCATAGGAAAACCACTATATTCCGGCAGTGTGAGCCCAGTGCCTGTCTGCTGATGTGCAGTTCACGTGGCAGTTGTGTTTCAAGAGTAGTTAGCAAACAGCAACTGCTGTTGGGAGTAAGAATTGCTGGCGAGTGCTGAGCTCCTTTGAAAATCTTCTGTACACTGCTCACCTACCAGGTGATAACTTCAGGTTCAATGTTTGAGAGATGTGTAGGTTCTGACAGCTTTACCACATACATAATTGTATATTAAGACTATTTGCCATAAAGGCAGACCCAGCCTTCTCGACAGCATGCATAGGATTAAGTTTTGTAGCTCCAAGAACGAGGCCGAAATAAAAGGTGACAGTGCCAACAGCTGAACTTCTCAGGGCGAGGGACATAGGGACACCCTGCTGTGGAGCCAGGAACACTGTGCCAGACACAGAGAGAGAAGGGAAACAGGCACATGTACCCAGGGCACGGAAATCACTTTGATGGATCTGAGCAGGCCCGTGCTCAAGAGGTTGCTGCCAACATCTGCAAAGCAGCGCAGCAGCAAGGGCTCACTGTTGGCGTGCAGTGCCCAGCTGCAGCAGCCTCCGGCAGCGCAGAGCCAGGGGCAGCCGAGGCACACCGGCTCTCTAAGCCTCCTCCCAGGCTCATGTACATGCAGGGCGCTCCGGGACTTGGGACCTTGCACAGCGTGGCACAGACTTTGCTTCTGCTTTGCTCTGCAGACCTTGGAAATAGCCTGAAGCCTATGTCTAGAGATGGGGTTTTAATTCTTGTGCCCTGTAACCAGCAAAAGGCACATTCCATTATCTCAATCTAAATTTCCAGACCAAACCATGACTATGAAGAGTTAGGAGGTCTTGTGCCAGGAAGTTATTTAAAGTTGTGACATTCCACCTGTGTGATACTGTCACTCCTCCTCCCCCAAGCCTTCCACTACAGCATAACAACAGCTTTTTGTCTAGCAGATGGTTTTTGGGACTGAGAAGACAGAGCACGTGCCACGGCCGAGAAGGCTGTGTCCTTACATAATTCGCTTCTTCATTCATAAAAACACATCACCCTTCATGTCTTCAGCTGAGACCCTCATGTCCACTCCCTGCTCTTACCCGAAACCATCAGGAAAGAGTCTGAGCAAAGAGAATAGTCTCACCATGGGAAAGCCTCAGGCTGACAAGTCACCAAAGAGAGTAAGTCAGCACAGCACTTCCTCTCTCCAACATTAAATTCCAGCAAAACGAGGTGGACAAACACAAGTTACCTAATCTTGGCAACCTCAAGTTTTCAGTGGCAAAGATGAAATCTCGTGATCTGAGAACAAAGGCACCATGTGAAGGCCTGCATGTCCATGGTAGCGTCTCTTGTGGAAGTGAGGGAAGGAAGCCTTTAACTTCATTTCTTTCACTTGCCCTACCTTTCCCCTGCCCCAGCAACTAATGACTGGGGTTTGTTGCTAGTAGAGGTGTTGGTTAAATGTCCCAGGCAGACCTCTGTTACACTAGGGTCCGTTATAAACTCCAGTCTTAAGAGACTTGTCTTCTAAAAAACAGCTCTGTAACCACAAACAGGAGAAAAAAAAAACAGGAGAAACTGCCTTGAGGACATTGGTAAGGTTAAAGAAAGTGCCTGAGTGCTGCTGTTACAAGAGAAGCACCTGGGAGAAAAAACTGGTGGCTGAATCTTAACTACAACAAACAAAAGAAGGAAAGCTTGGGTGAACAAACCAGGACCTTTGCTGCACCATTCATCAAGGACATTTACCCTGCAACTATGAAACAGCGCAATGACAGTTTCACTAAACAGTGACAGTAGAAACCTTCTGCCATTTCTGGCTGGCTAAAAGGCCGTGTTCACAGCCCCGAGATCATGACAGCTTGGCTAATGCTACTCACTTTAACCGAAGTTAAGGAGCACGGTCAGTAAAAGACAAGAATAAGGTTAGATCACGCTGCTTGCCTGGTCTAATACAAAACGCCTGCTGAAGGCGATCCTAAGATAAGATAAGCAAGCTAAGATAATAATTTAATTATTGGAGAGAAGACAGTCAAACAATTATAATTTTATGCTTCTGTTACACAGATTGGCACTTTATACAGCAGCCACCGGGGTGGCAGTCCACTGACAGCAACACTGCTGTGCCAGAAATAGGAAAAAATGCCCTTACAGCAGTTTTCCAGAGGAAGGCATTTAACATGCACAGGGAGGGGTCAGGATTTAAGCATATGACCATAACAGACTACCAAGAGTGAAAAACACAACAAGACATTCAGTTAAAAAAAAAAATGTTTCCCTACCAGTTAAAAAAAAAAAACAACCACTCAACTTTTAACACTAACAAGTAAATATATTGCATTCAAAGCCTGCAGAGGGGAACATAGTAACTCTTCTACATCCAAGCACAGGCATACGTCACCCCTTGCGAGACCCTGGCTACGGCATTCTCAGCAGAAAACCAGCTGTTCAAATAATAAGAACAGCGGGACAGGGTTTTACCTACGCTCCCCCAAATGCAATGCAAAACACACCACACAGCAACAGAACTTAAATGACACTTACTCATGTACTCTGTTGTCTCCATACAAGTCACTTAACCCAAAGCTGACGTAGTGCCAGTGCTCAGGAACATTCAGCGCTGGGTTTCCCAGGTTTCTGTACATGCTAACGTAGTCCAGAGGATCAGGTCCCCCCAACCTGTATTAGAAACAGAAAGATTCTTAAGTAAGTTAGCTTATCCAAGACAAATTGGAAGTCTGCACACGTGCTACAAGGAGGCTGCACAAAGACCTGCTTTAAAACATAACTAGTGACAAAAGTGAAATTAGCATGTTCAAGTTACCTCTAAAAAAAAAATTGAGGAGAAAGGTTGGGTTAAGTCCACAAAGCTTCAAGCACAGGAAGGCAAAGTGCATGTGCACAACATACTACAATGTTTTTAATGTTAAAGCATAAAAACCTCCGGAAAATCATATTAAAGCTTCCACAAAACACAAAGAAAACTGGAAAATTGTACTAGTGAAAGAGCAATAGCTGTGTCTGCACTGCAAGCTCTTAATTCAGTCCAGAGGCACATACCTCAATTAAAAAAATAAAACCAAAAACCTGATGCTATTCCTCAAAGTAGAACTTGAAATGGCTACGTTTTGAGAAGAGTAATCCATACTTCTGAACATAAACACGACAGTTAAAATGTGGAGGAGAAAACCATTGATTCAGAAAAATTAGTATCAGAACTTGAAAAATACACTAGCTGCGTTAACCAAGAATGAGTGAAAAGCATCACTGCAGCCTCTGTTTCAACATTCAAAAGGGTTCCTTAGAAGAGTATTACTTAAAAGTCAATGCAGCACAGCCAGAGTACGTTAAGCAGCCATCACCAAAACCTGCAGCCACCCTTCCCGTTGGGACACAGCAGCAAGGCTGCTGTGCCAGCAGAGCGAGCACAGCACACTCCTCCCGTCGCTCGCCATCACGTCTGCCCGCGCAGAGGCAGGTCAACTCCCCACCAAAGGAAGGAACGTGCTAGACTGTTTTGCTCGCTGTTTGTCTTGTCAGTCATAAAACTCATAGGTAGAAGCAAGCAAGAAGAGACAAGACATCAAACCACCTACCACAAGCATTTAGGGAATAGCATGAGCAGCTGTTTAACTGTTTCCTGCCTCCGATTCACTTTTTCTTCAAGTAAAATACTCTCAATTGCTCCAAACAAGAAAATCCAAACTAAGACGACCCCCTTCACTCAAACCACTTATTATGCACCAATTCCCCTTATCTGCATCATCCATTCAGACGCTGACTCCATCATCTGCAGGTTGCAGGGCATGCCTGTGCTTCCCTCACTAGCCCCGGGGGTTTGTGTATCATCCTTACGCGCACCACAACAGGTGCACAAAAAGCGTTTGAGCACCTCAGTTTTGTTCCCTGATTAAAGTACTGCTGCCTTATATCAAACACAGGCATGCTTGGCAGGAAATACTTTCTCAGCATCTAGCCTGCTCATCAGCCTCTTGTAGCACCCTCCACTACCACTGCTCCATGCCTCCTGGAAGTGTTTGTGCTTCACATGTAGAAATCCATACCTTGCCTTACCAAGGAAGCTCTGGGGTGATCAAACAGCAGAGCTTAATTGCAATTATCCCACTTAAGGCCAGCACCCTTCTCAGAGTCCCATCCAGCAGCACAGAGGAAACACTGACAAGCATTTCAATCCTCAGGCATGAGTGTAAACCAGGCTGCTGGTAGTAAAGCTGGAGTTACACCCACCAGCCTCAGAAAACAGGCAATCAGTGCAGCAGAGATTTAACCCTGAGCTTGCACAATTACTCCTAGATCACATTCACCAAGTACAGCAATTTCTTGAGGTTCATTTAGGAAAGATTCTTGAGACAACAGGCTTTTCAGAGCTGGGGTAGCTGGCATTACAGAACAGAGGTGCTAAAAAAGTCACTGTGCAATTCTGCACCGGCCTCGCCACAGAGCTGTGGCACCTGGTCACCTCCACAGGAGATCCTCCAGAGCAGTCACCATGGCTGGACAGATGGATCCAGCCCTCCCTGGTAGTTCATCAGCCTGGCAAGAGGCCAGCCAGCACCCAGTCAAGCTGACATGCAAAGTGCCTATAAGAAGGTGCTTTCCAGGGTGAGCTCTGGGGAGAGTTAATGCACATGGGGACTCCCCAAGTTTATCACCTGCAGGGAAGATGGTGCCAGGGAGGGCCACGAGAGCAGGTTTCCTGTTGTTTCCAGAAGGCGTGTACATACTCTAAGCAGATTTCTAGTGACAGTGTCACACTATTTGAAATCCTCTGCCCACTTCCTGCTGCCCAACCTTATCAAGTCTGTACAAAGTAATATATCAGCTTGTTGTATTAAAAGGCCTGTGGGCTCTCTCCGTGAGTGTGCTGTGCTGCCTCCCTCCTACTGCTGCAGGGGAAAAAAAAAAAGCAGAGCAGGGTTATCTAACATGAGTGACTTTCCCTAGGACAGCTTCCCTCCTCTTAAGTCACATAAGGCCACTGCAGTGGCTCCAGGCCAGCTCCAGCTTCCCAATGGGTCAGTCAAGGATGCAGCCCAGGATATCAGGGCAGGATAGAGGGGGTGGGCATAAGCATCCCACCCCCAGTAACGGCACTGAGGTCCATTGGCAAGGGCTAAGTCAGAACTATGCAGCCTTCTCATATGACAACCGACATCTTCATGGCGTAAAAGGCAAACTGGTGAGCAAACACAGGGAACACGTATTAGACCCTGGGATGCAGCAGAGTTTGATCCTCAATGGCAGCCTGGGAAAACCCGTTCTCAAAGTCTAGCAATAGATTGAAACACTCAGAAAAAACAAGTCCCCCTGACGTACCACATCTCCACACCTGCCTTTCCATTCCTCCTCACCAGCACCAGGTTGTGCTGGAGGCTGTCCAAGATCTCTGCCATAGATACCCATTCAGGGGGCTATGTTCAGAGCATGGCACCGATGCCCTGGCCAGCACTCAGGCTCCCCATGGCAGTAACCCCCGGATCCATGATGAAAGCAGCCAGGTGGAAGCAATTCCAGCCAGGACAGTCACTCGTTCCCAAGGAGTAGCAGTGAACAGCAGCAGCCACGCAGAATTATTCAAAGTTACCTGACTGGGAAGACTCCAGAGCAAGGGAGGTCAATGCGCTGACCAGCAAACCAGTGTGGAAGATTAGCAAGTGGTCGGAGCAGATGCATAGGACTTGCAATGCACGGAAAACACCTCCACCTGCTAAGCAACAAGCATGTCCCACACACAAAACCTGCTTCCAAACTGGGTTTAGTAACACTTTAGATGTCAAACGATTCACGCTGGAACACTGCTGACACAGGCACTTTGACACTGACAACACACAAGACAAACCCTTAGACTGCCCTTTTTCAGGGCAGGGACTGCTCCGTGAGCACGCTCCTCCCCAGGGCTACCCAAACGCATCCATCAGGCCTGATGCAGACAGCAAGTCCTGCCCAGATTGCGCCAGGCGAGCCAGACATCTCTCCCTCACTCCTGCCGGCAACCCCGCACTTCTCTCCAAAGGCCAAGCCTCTCTGGGGACCCGCAGCACCGCGCTACCCGGGAGGTGGCTGCGGCAACACGGCACCAGCCGGCTCAGGGGAGCTGAGCTCTGCCTTGCCCAGAGCAGACCCAGCCAGAGTTAGCTACCCACCGGTTTACACGCTGCACGACAATCCAGACAGACTGTCTTAACTCCCTGAGAAATTTGGTAGACTTGGAAGAGAGTCAGACAAAAAGCCTGCAGCAGTGACTAATTAAATTTTGAAAGATACGCATCCAGGCCATATACCTACCCCAAAACCACTGCAACTGCAGGAGCATCCAGCACTAACTAGCTTTAAACCAGCTACATGGAGCACAGCTAGTAGTGTACCCATGGCAATAATGCTCAGCAAAGGCTAGTCAGCACAGATATTTATCAGTTTCGGTGGCAGGTTTCACTGCTACGCTAACTAGTCGAGCGCTGCTAATGCCTGCTGTGGTACATCCTCCCGCCCACAGCTGCTGTTGCAGGGTTCGACCTTGTATCACAATCTACATATCAGTACACGCGTTCACACAAAGAGCTGGAAGCGTTGGAGGATTTTATTAGGAAGAGCCCAACTTCAAAGCCAGAGGTACAGTACAAATTTGTTGCATTCTCTATTCATGGAGCTCATTCAGGAGCAAGAAGGGCAGCCTCGGGGGAAACACGGTATTTGCATCTGTACCAAGAGTCTTCTTTTGACTGATGTTAAGAGCGCTCTGAAGTTTCTGTGGAAGGAGAAACCCAAAGTGGGCAGAGAGGAAACAGCTCCACAATGGAAAAACATTGGAAAATTCCCAATCCGTTCACCCTGAAAAGTCGTTAGTGGATTGTTTGTAGTTGCTTCCCAGCAGCTGACCAACAGGCCTGCTTTTCACAGCTACCTTTTGACAACCCTCCAGAAGTAGTCCGTGATCCCCAAGCAGCTGCAGTCCAGTGCACTGGTTTTCGAGTACATGGCCTAAGTTCAAGAGGGTGATGAAAAACCAACAGTCCAGCCCGAATTCTGCCTATTTCAAAACCTATCACAAAGCAAGGAAAGTACAAATTGGCTTTTTCACCAGCAATTTTATGCATCAAGATATTTCACTTAGAGACATTCAATCACGTTTTAAAAATAAAAGTGGATACTGGATATCAACAGAGACAAACTCCTTCCCAGCACATGGCCTTTATAAATACAGTCAGGGAGTTTTCCAAGAAGTTCTGATTGCAATCATGAACTCTCTCCCAAGATATGCAAATAGCATTTAAAAAAAGACTAGTTCCATGAAATAATCCACGCAGCTAAACCCCTTCATTTAATAGGTATGCGATTCTGCAGATTCTCCAACATTACAAAGTAAGGATCTGCTCTGCCATGCAAGCCGAAGAATACAATTTCAGCTCCCTGAACAAAAAAAATTGCTGTTAACCATAGAGAAACCGATACATATAATTAAAAGCTGATCAGTGTTACAATATTTTTCCTAAGGCAGGGAACTTTGTTCAGCAATTTTCTCTTCTAATCTAAACCAACTAATAGCTGGCAGCCCAGGCAGAGGAGGACAGACTAGCAGAGAGCAAGCAGTGGCAGAAGTCATTCTACCACACTTAATAGAACCAAGCTCCAAGTTTCACCTAACAAAGGGAGAGAAAGTACCTGTAGCATCCACGTTAGGCTCCACCTCGCACAAGAATTTCCTGCACAGGACAGCAGTAAGAAATCAGAGGTGAGCTTCTACAAGTGAAGCTCTCAGCTCTCGCTGCCAGCTGAGCTGACAGTCAGAAGAACTGCTAAGGAGAAAATGCCAGGATAAACAGGCCTTCACATTACTTCTTACTTGCAACCAGCCATCACTGCCAATAGCAGTTTTTCTAGTGTTTGAGCTCTAATTGCAGTGAAGCCCTAATCAACCTCTTAAGCAAACAAGAAGCAAGGTTTCTTCCCAAACAAGGGTCTCTGCCATTCTTTGTTATAGACCTAAATCTCCCTCCATCCCACAAAAATCTTACACCACTCTAGTCAGTATTGTTTTAAGCTGTTGACAGAAGAGTGCTGACTCCCAGATTAAGGTGACTGGAAACTGATCAAGCTTGAATATCCAAGATTAGAAATAGGTGTAGAACCAGACTGATCAGACCACCACCAAAGTACCACAGTACTGACCCACACAGATGATTAAGAAATTATTTGTATTTTGAGGTCTCATATCTGCAACATCATATCTCGGCCCACTGTGTCAGTTTAAGTACAAAAAAACCTGAAGCAATAAGGACTAACAGACATATTACTTGCTAAAATCACATAAAAAAACAACACTCCTTTGGAAGACGACAGCAATAGCTTGGCTGTCAGAGCAGAACACAGGGAGGATGTTATTCTGCTGTTGCTCAGGACTCAACCAGATAGAGACATACAGGTTAAAATTAACTCTAAATAAAGAAGTTGAGCATTTACTAAACTTTTTCCAGGTGCTGGAGTAGGGACTGGTCAATGTCAGGTCCAGCAAACACTTGGGAGTGACCTGATCATGTTCCTTAGGCCCAGAAGAGGGGCTGAGCAGCAAAGCGACAGTAAAAAGCAAAAGGAACTTCTCTTCGCACAGGGCTAGACGCTAGACACTTATCTTGATAGCTAAACATCCAAGTACTTCCTTCATGCCACTCTCCCACATAAACAACTGCTGTTACTGGTGTCAGACACTGTGTCAGCAGAGACAGTAAGCAGCAGATTCGCAGTCTGCGATAACACATGGCTACGCAAGGGCGAGAGAAGCTGGCTCTGCCCCGTGGGTTTTACGGGTACACGCACAGCACGCATCCGGCTTGGAGGCTGGAACGCAGGTTCACCCCAGTCGGTGCTGCCCATACTTGAACCCGAAGCTCCGGGCCCGAAGAGAGAGCTCGTCCCTCATATCCAGGAGGGGAAACTCCAGCCCCCCACCCTCTGTGGGAACCCCTTCACCGAGTAACAAACATGCCCTTTTCCCATGACCTGCCCTTGCCAAGAACCTCATCAGCCATCTCTCACTCAGGGAAGCTCCAAATCACCCCAGAAACCCCAATACATCCTCCTGTCTTCAGTGCATCCCTCCCTAGACCCTTCCTCCTATTGCCAGTGCATCCTCCCCAGGAACCGCCCCAAATACACCTCCCAGGCGCCCAATTGCATCCCCAATGCTTCCTCCCCCAGACCCACTGCATACCCCCAAACCTCTCGCATCTCACCCCAAACTCAGCACGCAACCCTCAGTCTCTCTCCCCTTGCAGCAACCCTCCCCAGCCCCACTGCTTCCCCCCCTCCACCCCACGCGGTGTCCCCAGCCCCACTGCTGCCCCCAAGCCTCCCCCAATCCCAATACTCCTCCCTCGCTCCACTGCTCCCCCCAAGCCCTCTCCAGCCCCACACAAGGCCCCCGGCCCCACCGCTCCCCCCCAGCACCACACAAGGCCCCCGGCCCCACTGCTGCCCCCCAGCCCCACACAAGGCCCCCGGCCCCCGCCAGGCCGCAGCCCCGGCCGCCTCACCAGTACTTGAGGATGGCGGTGACCTGGAGCGGGTTGGGCTGGTCGGGGTAGAGGCGGCGGCACTCGCCGTAGATACCGTGCAGCCCCGGCGGGAAGAGCGACGGGAAGGAGCCGGACCCAGACCCGGACCCCGAGCCTGCACCCGGCCCGCCCGCGGGGGGACCCCCGCCAGGCCGCACGCCCTCCATGTCCCAGCAGCGGGGACGGCGCGGCGGAGGCGGCTGGTCCCGGCGCGGCCCGCTCAGCTCAGCTCGGCTCAGGCTCGGCTCGGCCCGGCCCGGCTCGGCCCGGCTCGGCTCCCAGCCCGACGCGCGCCCGGCCCGGCCCGGCCCAAGCGGCGCTGCGCGGCGCGGCGCTGCGGGAGGAGGGGGCGGGCCCCGCTGCCCGGGCGACGGTGAGTGACACGCGGGCTCCGCCAATGGCGGCGGGCAGCGCAGAGGGCGGCCGCGCCTCTCCCACACCCCCCACGCCACGCCGCGAGCGCGCCCTCTAGCGGCCGCGGCGGGGCACCGCGTGGAGCGGGGCGAGGGGCGGGGCGAGGGGCGGGGCGAAGGGCGGGGCGAGGGGGCCCCTCAGGCGCTGAGGGGAGCGCGGTGCGGGGCTGCCGGGGGGCACGGGGCTGTGGGGGGGGTCCCGTGGGCGTGAGGGGGAGCCTGGAGGGGGCGCAGGAGGTTACCGGCACCTGGGTGGGCCTGAGAGAAGAGGAGAGGTCCCCGTGGGGCAGCCTCAGGGGTCGCCCCGCGGCGGGGAGGCCTGGGCAGCGCCGAGGTGGGCAGGGGGCCCGGCTGGCGGGAGGCCTGGGGCAGGGGCCTGGTGGGCACCTTCCCTCGGCCCTGGCTCGTCCCGGGGGCTCTTACAGCAGGGCAGATCCTGTCCTGGGGCAGCTCCCAGCCACAGCCACCCCCAGCCTTGACGCTCAAGCCTGTGTCGATATCCCCTAAGAAGTGAGGCTGTAAGTTGCAGCGGCTCAGGAGCTGCTTCTGTTGGACTTCATCTGTCCGTGCAGCAGGGCCCGGGACAGGGAGCTGGGTGTGAGGCTTAGCACTCGTCTCCGTGCCATTCATAACCCTGTGGTTCTGTGGGACCATGGCTGTGCTCCGAGACATGGCCAGCTAACAGCCTTATTTCCTTTACTACTGCTCTTATGGCTTTTGTTACTGCTATCTTTACACCTTCTCCAATCCTCGCAGTGCCTTTATTCTCTCCGTGCACCTTTCTGTATTCGTAGATACCTCAGAGGCAGCTGTGAAGCAATGCAAAGCAGGTGAAGTTCAAGGGCTGTCAGATCGAGGATCTTAACCTGCGTACTAAGCACGCTGAAGATCTGGCTCATTCCTGAATTGCAACTACATCTGTGGTCGTGCAAAGCCTTGTATATATGTGTGAGCCAGTGTGTGTTCAGTAGTCCTATATATCTTCGCTAGAGCAGTGTCTTGCTTTTTAATCAGCATAGAGAAAAAAATGAGCTATAGAGTGCTGAGAGGATAGGATGAGTGCTCCTGCTTGTTGCATTTCTCATTTAAATAGCTGAGAGTTTATTCTAAAATCAATGTTCACAGCATACCTTTTAGGAGATCACATATAGCCAAGAAGCTGGCAAGCAGACAAACAAATGACTGTCCACCAAGAAAGGAGGTGAGCAGTTGGTATTCTCGTGAATCACTGCTTCCCACAGTGAGCAATATTTCACTTGTCCCGTTACTGTGATACTAGTTTTTGTGACATCTGCCCGAGAAGTCAATTGCAGTCAACTGAGAAGGTAAATATAACAGAGTCATGTATGAAATGCTGTGTTGGCTTAGTACACGCATAATGAGTCTCTCTCGGTATTTACTGCAGTGATACAATACTGGTCTTGAAATAGTTTAAACCCCTTCATCCTGTTGTACAAAAACCCCTTCTTTGACGCTAGGTGAATGGTGAAAATCACTGAAGATAAATATCTGAGATGACACTGTCTGCTTGGGCTAAAGCCAGAAACTACAGAGGAAAAGTCTCAGTGTCCGCATGAAAGATGCAGGACAAGACAGGTGAGTTCTCAGTCAGCCGTCATGTACGCTTACCGGCACTCAAGTTCATTTTAATGAAGTTCATTTTAATTTCAAGACCCAGTGTTGTTGCTCAGAGTTTGAAGTAAACGCATCATTTTAGTGCCTTTGTCAGTCATCAGTTATTCAAAGTGCTTTTAGAACATGTAGCAAATGGAAAACAACAGGGAACGCATTGTTTAATACAAGAACGCGCGTTACGTGCATTCTTTGCACCGACACCTCTTTTCTGGTTGCCATGCCGCAGAAAACGCAGAGAAACTAGGTAACGCTCAGAGAGCACAGGTGCGTTATGTCCAGCAGTTTGTAGAGATGATCCCGTGAAATGATGGGACAGTGAAACACCTTCGTTAGTGATAGAGTCCCTCCACAGAAGGTGACGTGACTGGTTTTTCACTTTCCCTATTAGAAAATTTAGGGGGGAAAAAAAAATCTATCAAAACTGGAAAGCAGCCAACGGAAATCCAGCGCTGTTTGGTGGAAGCGTGCAGTTAACCCCTGGAACACAACACGCACCGCCCCACTCAGGTTTCACGCCGAAAAGGCAGTTTCCAGGCCGTGGATGTTTTTGCAGCCTTTCCTGTTTTCCGCACTACATCTCCCGGCATGCTCCGCTCCCGGCGCGCCCTCCCGTCAGGCGCCGCGCCGGGCCCGGACTACATTTCCCAGCAGGCACCGCCGCCGGAGGAATACATCACCCAGGCGGCTCCGCGCCGCCGTTCCGCGCATGCGCTGCCGAGGGCTGGGCTGTTGCTCCCTGACGGGTGGCTGCGGCGGGTCCTCGCCATGGAGTCCTACGACGTGATAGCGAACCAGCCCGTCGTGATAGACAACGTGAGTGCGGGCGGCCGTGCGTCCCGGGAGCAGGGAGGGCGGGAAGGGCCCGCGGGCCGCAATCCCTTTGTCATCGGGGACGGCCGCGCCCCGCCCGCCGCCCCCCCCCGCCGGCCTGGCTGCCACCTCGGGCCCTCGTATAGCGCCGTACGCTGCATCCTTGCAGGCCGCCACCGCCGGGGCGGGGCCGCCGCGGCTCGGCGCACCGCGATTGGTCGAGGTGCCTGCCTGTCACCCGCCGGAGGGCCGCTGCCCCTCGCGGGTGGGGAGCGGCCGCCGCCGAGGTGCCTGCTGGCTGGGAGGGGCAGGGCGGCCCCATTGGCTGGGGCGGCTGTCAGTCAGCGGGGGCAGCCCGCCGTTACCTGCCGAAGCGGGGCTCCTCCCGCCCCGCCCTTGCGGAGACCACCTGTGCTCATTGGCCGCCAGAGCTGTCCGTCAGCCGGGGCTGCACCCCCCGGCTCTGCGGCCCTGCCTTGTCCCTCTTTGTGCCTGGGGGACAATGGGGCCTGGTGGGCCCGGCCTTGGCCGGACTCCCAGCATGCTCTGGGCGCAGGCCTTGGCCGGACTCCCAGCATGCTCTGGGGGTGTCTGCCTTATCGGCTGGACCACGCTGGAGATGATACCCTGCAGCCAACCCCCCATCACAGGCCAGCTCCCTGACAGGCCCAGCGAAAGGGAGGCGGCCTCCTCCAGTACCAGCCCCCTCCTCCCAGCGCATCCAGCCTAGTGGTCACAGCAAGGGAGTGCTGGTACCCAAGGTGCCCATTCATATGCCGAAGCCCTCAGGAGGCAGAGCTCCAGGAGGAACTGCTCCCAGCATGGGTTGCATCAGCTTTAATTTGACAGTGGGGTGTGGTGTCACAGATAGCTGCTCCTAGCTGATAATGCTTCTCGTTAGCTCAAAGTAGACCTTCAATCTGCGTGGATAATAGCTCAGTTTGAGATGAATGAGAGTGGCTGCATGCCTTGGTGACATACTTCTGGGTCCAGTTCTGATTAGCCCCATCCGTGCTGGCCTCCCAAGAGAAAGGACTATCCAGGAAGGAGTGGGGAGGCATGTCTTGGAGGGAGCCTCCTTCAGTGTAGTGAGTCACAAATTCATGCTCCTCCCTTCTGACCTCTACTGCCAGTGATTCAGATTTTGTTGTTTCAGAGGGTCAGTGTTGTGCTCTCTTCTTTCTCCATCATCTTAATTTCTGCTGAATCTTTTTGCCATAAGACATGTGGACTTGCTAGCCTAGCACTTCTCAAGCTATTGCTTTTTTTTTTCCATAAGCTGAATGATTGTAGGTCTTCTCAGATCAAGCTAATTATTCTTCTTACCCCTTCTTTATTATTGATCCCACTTTCCTCTCTACAGCTTGAGCTCTCTGATACAGTTTTGGTTTTGTTCCTTCCCCTGGAATCACAGCAGAATGATTTAGGTTAGACACTGAAGGAAAATATCTAATGGAAAAGGAGATTAAGCAGTAGAATTGACTATGTGGAGAAAAACATGTTGTCTTCTTTACTGGAGACATTAAAGAATAAGTTAGGTTGATTGTTCTTAGAAATGACTGTAGTAACACTGATCCTGCTGTGGTGCTGAGTGATTAGGTAACCATTAAAGTTATTTCCGGGCACTCTGGTACTGTGAGGATGAGTTTGTTGTGCTATCGTCATATAATAGCAGCCTATATCTAATTTCAGCCCGTCCTTTTGCTATTTAACGGAATGATTGCTGCCCTCGCTTCAAACCTGAAGAAGGGCTCATGTGCCAGCAACTGACTCTGTTTCTTTTCTCGTTTTATCAGCTGGTCTTATAAAAGCTAATTCTTCTTCTTGCCTCTCTGATAAATGAGTTCGCTCCCTTCCCCTCCCTGTACAAGAAGTAGAATGAAGCAGTTGTTGTGACATCTGCCTTTAACGCTGGCAGGCTGTCAGCCGAGGAGCCTTGTGGTGACACTGCATTTTTGGTACTCTTCTGAGTTCAGGCAGGATGGGAAGTAGAGCCGTGCAGAACAGGTACTGCTGTTCCTGCTGCCTCATTACTGCTTCTCCTCAGAGAGCTGCAGGCAGCTTTTCAAGGCTGAATGTTATCCCGTCTCATGTATGTGTGTGTATGGGAGGGGGAAATGAGGTACTGAGCTGGTGAACAAGCCAGACTCGCCCCGCTCCCAGCTCTGCTCTACTACGTCGGCATATTCCAAAAGGACATTAAGGTACGTAGCTAAAAACTCAACAAGGAGGTTTTTTTCCTCTTACCAAATAGTATGCTCAGCTTCATGTTTTCAGCAGGGAGAGTTTTGTAATACACAGTGAGAGGTTGGAGCTGTACGTCAGCACAACCTTAATATTCTTCATTGTCTAATAAGTAATTTTTAAGAGTTGTGTTCCCATCTTGCACTCCCAACAAGTTCTCTCTGAAACAAATGGTCTGGGAGCCCTGATGAACATAATGCACATGTAAATAGACAGCATGGTTCAGCTGTAGCCTAAGCAAGTACAAATTCCTTGACCTCCATGGAATTGTCTCTGTTTACATAAAAGAGGATAAAATTTGGCTTTGTAGTCTAAGTGGTGGCATTTTAAACAGCTGAGCAGTCAATAAGGGCCATTGTGTCCTTGGTTTGTTCTTGATCTTATAAAATGTGTATCTAATAAAATAATTTTACAACAATATGAAATGTGCACTCCCCATAAAAAGTTCTACATGGCAGATTGACTCTCTTGGTGATTTCTGTTTAAATTTGAGTCCTAAATGCATCAAGATGAATGAATCAATAACTGACTAGCAACAGAGCTAGCGGAAGAGGCATGTTCAGTTACTTCAAGGTACTCACAAGAATTTTCCATGAGATTATCTTGACCTTTACATTTGACATGTAGTTATTCTTTCTTCTTGTATTCTTTTGCTCAGATTAAAAAAAACCCACAAAACAAACAAACAAAATGGTATGAAAGCCCAGCCAGGATAGTTACTGGTAGAAGGATGTTAATTTTGAAATTCTTTTAAGTTTTAATAAATCAGAGCTTGCAGCAGAAGGGAGGATGCTTTTTTTGTTTTTGCTTTTTTGAAACAAAGATGAAAAAACAGGTTTTACTTTAAACGTTCTGAATCAGCCAGGGTTATTTCAAAATTTAAACCTTTTCCTCTCATTGTATAGGAATCTCAAACCGGTCTATAATAAGTAGATTTACTCAGTGCACACAGCTTCAAAGAAGTAAAATGTTTCAAGAAATGTGAATAGGTCAGAAAGTGCTGTCAGGTCTTTGTAGTGCGGAGATAGCCAACAGCTGTGCTCGGTTTATTCCCAGGCACTTGGAAGCATGACTGTGGTGAAGTCCCATCCTACTGGCACATTCAAAACAGTCATTTGTCTTTGACTCCAGCTAGGAGTTCTGAACTACCAACACGTTTGGTTAACTTTGAACTTCAATTTGTAAATCTTAAAAAGCATAACTTGCTGGGAATCTCACCAGGACATGCTGGGTAATTTTTGGCCTGGCATAAGGAAGTTTTGATCTCTGCATTAAAATAGGAGCATCATTGTTTTTCTGAAACCACTTCGCAGCAGCAGACTGCTGGCAGCACGATCAGTCATTATCTGTAATAAAATATTCAATAAGCACAATATTTTGATGTGGTTATGTTACTGTGTTTGATTCAACTTTTTTGCTACAAGGCTTGACAAAGGATGGTGTTATTTCCAGGTATAGAGTTGTTTATAAGATATGATAAGGAAAAACAAAATGGTGGTTTTGTTTTATTCCTTGCTTGAGTTTGAAGTGAATAGCCAGAGGAGAGTCTGTCTAAAGGGAAGTCTTTTTAACACTTCACAGGCCACTTTGTCACACCAGTACCTGTTAGTGCAGACCTTGGGAGTCCCTCTTGCCCAGAGGGAGTAGTCCTGCCCAGGTGCCAGCTTGGGTGTGCTCCTTGAGCCAGCCCGGCTGCAGGCGTTTGTCAGGAGACGAGGATTTGAGGGATCTGCCTTTTCTAACTAGCTAGGTCTGGTTTGCAGTGTTCCTGATACTCATCTCTTACAGATGCCTCCTGGCAAATCTGACTCTGGCGGTTTTAAGGCAGGAGTGCCCTGGCCCTGGTGGCAGGGCACACATGCTCTGTGCAAAGCCCAGCACCTTGGCTGAAACTGCTGATGAAAGTAGCTTGGGAATAAGGCACCGGACTGTGAACTGGAGAGGCTGGAGCCGCCCCGCATTCCTTTCTGCTGAGCCTGCTCTGGCTGGTAACCTCTGGCACTGGAACAGGGCAGGCAGCTGGGACGGCAGCACCAGAAACTGCTGCAGCCAGAGCTTGTCTGGCAGAGCCCTGAGCAACTCATTTGGCCTCAGCCTCCAAGTAAAAGCAGTGATGCTGACCCACACAGAAGTGGTGGGAAGGGGAAAGCAGTGGAGAAGCTGTGTCGCTACTCATTTTAAAATGCTCTGGGGCAGCCAAAATGTCCTTTTGGCCTCATAAACAGAGCAGTCCTGCTGCAGAGCCCTTGAGAGTGGACAGGCACTTCATAAGTCACTGGTTTCAGTGCAAACTCCCATGCTTTGCTCCCAGTACGGCATAAAATGCAACTGCTCTTCTTTCTGCAGAAGAGCTTGCTCCCATGGTAGTCTGGGATTATCAGTGAAATGGTTTATCCAAGGAGATCCTATGAAAATCTGCTCCTTAGCAAAACTTGGGTGTTCCTGCAAGCTGCTCATTGTTTCAAGATGTCATTCCCTTGTGCAGGGAGAGGAAATGGAGGAGGGGAAGGAGTCAGCACAGATCCAAGTTGATGATGGGGTTCCCAGGGTGCCTCCGGATGATACGGGACAGGAGCTGTGGGGCCAGATGCCTGCACTGACTCCTTGCCAGGGCCTCCTTGTGGCTGGCTTTACCCACTCTGTGTTTGCTGCTTGTGCTGCTTTGAATGTCACAGAAGGCTTTTTGGATTTGTGCCTTTCTGACTGCCATACCTAATCTCTTCTTCCTTGTCCCTTTTAAACAAGCCCTATCCTGTCAGGCACTCTTCATGCCTCCAGCCCTTCCCCTTGCAGTCTGACTGGCACCTTTGTTCTTTCCAGACTCCAATCTGGTTTAGTTTCCAGTGTCTTTTCTAACCAGATTTCTGTGACCTGACTCTTTAGTGTTAGCTCATTTATCCACCACCTGATCTTCTTTTCCCTAGTCTCCACTCCAACCTGTTTCACATGGTCCTTTTCTACTCCCTTCTCTGACTTTATCCACCCTCCCTCCATCCTCTCTAAATCTGCTGCTTCTGAGAGGCCTACAGCTCACATATTTATATGTTCTTCCCACAGGGTTCAGGCGTGATTAAAGCAGGTTTTGCAGGTGATCAAATACCGAAATACTGCTTTCCAAACTAGTAAGTATTCTGCTGGTCTTGGTAAGTTCTTAGTACCGCGTACCAACTCTTTGATACATAGAGGGGAAGAATGGTCCAATTTTGTAACTGGAGAAATGAGTTATTCTTTTGCTGCCTGCTGCGCAGAAGCAACTGGGAGAGGAGATCTCTGCTATTAAGTACTTTGAGATTTTTTGCAGGGGGGAAACAAACTATAAAAGATGACTTATCACTTTGTCAGGCTCAACGCCCAACCAAAGCTGTGGGCTCCTTTAGTCTTGAGGTATTAGGACACCAGGAAAAAGACAAAGCTGGGGCAAGAGGTGTGAAGACCTTTGTATTTCTTTGGTGTGTGGTCTGATGTTTTGATTCCTGCCAAACTTCCTTGGAAGTTTTCTGAGAGTTTTACTGGAAGAAGAACTGCTGGATCAGGAACTCTGAATACTCACTGGCTTTTATTTTCAAAGGGTGGGTTTTTAAATGAATATGTTTTTGTTCTGAGCAATGTGTTCTGTATAGTGAGGTGGGGTATGGGACTATAAATGTCTAATCTGAGAAGCCTACGTGAGGTCAGGCAACACCATGTGGATCTAACAGCTCAGACCATTGCTCAGTCTAGCCATGTTCACCCCAGGCATTGTTGGAACAAATAAGTCCTGAATCATCAGGGGAAGTGTGGCCAGGCTCAGCTGGCTTATGTCCTGCCAATTCAGAAGTGTCTACAATCTGTTCCCTTCACCTCTGATTCTGAGATTAGCTCAGACAGAGCAAACATGGGTCTGCCTGCACCTGGTAGTGCCCCAGACTCACCCATCGCTTTAGAAAGTACTGGTTAGGAGAGAGAGGAACACAAAATAGTTAATCTTTGGGTGCATCTGAGCTCTCGAAGCATTTATACTCTTGCCTCTGTTCTAGTGTGGGCAGACCAAAGCACATTCGTGTTATGGCTGGTGCTTTAGAAGGGGACATTTTCATTGGTCCAAAGGCAGAGGTAAGAAAACCTGTGTACTGCACTTCTCCATATATCTTGGTATACTGCTGTAAGGAGGGGCTGTAGCAGTTGTGCTTAGAAGGGCTGTGGTTCCTTGGTATCAGCGTATAGATCTGAAGAGCAGAATAGATTGCCACTTTTAAGTGTGTTCAAGGCGGAGTGGGAAGCTTCATGAAATTCTTGTGCCAACCTGCTGACCAGAGACCTTTTCCCCAAGTCCTTCTATATCTCTCCTTTTTTTCTAGGCTACTTCTAAGTCTGTATGATTACATCACCATCTTTTTCACTGGGAACTTTAGAAATGGACCCTACTTAGTTGCCTTTTATCTCCCTGGTGCAGGCAAGAAGCTTGCTTTCCACAGCCCTGCTTTTGTCAGCATGTAGTCATATGGTCTCACACTTCTCGTGAGCCCTCTGAACTACATTCCCCAATACCACCCTGTTATGTTTTATTTCATGACTGAGCTGGCAGAACAAAGATACCATTTGATAGGTGTCTGTATGTTGGCTTGAAAACTGCTAGGATGGAATGTGCTCTGCAAATGCCAGACTTTCCTACTTGGTATAAAAAGGCCTTGTTTAATCTCATGAGTACTTCTCTGGGAGAGATGTTTGTGATTAATGTTCAGCTTTTGCCCTATATGCTAGATATAAGTTGTCTTTTAGTGGAATCAAAAATAAGTGAGTCTGACATTAAATCATAGTCATAGTGCTCAGAAATGTGATTGATTGAGTCTCTGACAGATATGCTCTATTGTCGTTTCTGTTTGCTCAGGAGCACAGAGGTCTCCTCTCGATCCGATACCCGATGGAGCATGGCATAGTGAAGGACTGGAACGACATGGAGCGCATTTGGCAGTATGTGTATTCAAAAGACCAGCTTCAGACATTCTCAGAGGAGGTGAGATACCTCATTATGTAATGGCACAGGTGTCATTCAGTGTGTGTATAACACCAGGAGCCTTGGAACTCCAGGAAAGATATGGGACTTTTCCTTTGCTCTTCTTTCTAAATGTGTCCGTTGTTAAATTGGGCTCTTTCACCTCTCAGGAGATACTGCACAAGAAGTGTCCAAGCAGAATTCCTCCCCAGATCTAATGTTCTGGCTTGACTGAAAATCTGACTTTCAACATTTGTTATTCACACTCTCCCTAATGATTCTGCTCTACGCCAAGTGCTTCTAACTTTTCCTGTTCTGCCTGTGCATCAGGCATATCCACTCAGCAGTGACATGATTTGAAGTGAGGAAGGAGAAAACCACAATCCTGTGGTCTGGAAGGAGCTGACCAAAAAATTATTAAATGACTGAGAGCAATAGGTTGTGTAAGTGGAGTAGGAATATTTCTGCCTGCTCATGCTAGGACCATATGCCTTCACCCTTTCTTAGGGTCTGTGTATTTTGGCTAATCTCACTGACTTTTGGCACTGAGAGTCATTCTGTCCTGTGAAGGATGAACAAGGTCACTCACAGAATAGATTTTCTAACGATTCTTCGTAACTAGACCAGAACCCTGCTGGTCCTCCAACTTAACAGAGGTTATTCACAGTCTAATACAGTTCAGTACCTGAAATTATTCCCTTCTACAAGTCCTCTTGTACCAGTGGTTCCTAAAGTGAATAAACATGCAGAGCAGAGATTTTCAGGAGCACACATCTAGCTGCCTGTGGTTATTGCAGCATGGCTCCTTCTTTTCTTTACCAGCATCCTGTGCTGCTGACGGAAGCACCCCTAAACCCACGCAAGAACAGAGAGCGTGCTGCTGAGGTGTTTTTTGAGACCTTCAATGTGCCAGCACTATTCATCTCCATGCAAGCTGTGCTTAGCCTGTAAGTGTGTTTTGTCTTTGATTTGTGCTTGTGAAATGTTGCTGTGAAATCCATTTTTTCTCAAACAAAAAAAAACCCACAGAAGACCACACTGATGTCTGACTTATCCCCTTTTCAAGCAAGAACTGAAATTAAAAACTTAATTTCTATAATTAAGTTTGTAATTCTGTAAGACTTTACAGGAATTTGCTGTACTATGATGAGAACTAGGTTTTTGGGGTGTTCTAGCCCCTGTTCATGTGAAATATCTGCTTCCTGAGTTGAGCCTGGATGTGCTGCATGCTCGGGGTCACTTTGAATTGCTTGTTCTGACTTGATTGTTTGCCCTTTGCTAGCTATGCTACTGGGAGGACTACAGGAGTGGTGCTGGACTCTGGGGATGGTGTTACCCATGCGGTTCCCATCTATGAAGGCTTTGCCATGCCTCACTCCATCATGCGGATTGACATCGCTGGCCGTGATGTCTCGCGCTTCCTGCGTCTCTATCTCCGGAAGGAAGGCTATGACTTCCACACAACCTCTGAGTTTGAGATTGTCAAGACCATCAAGGAGGTGATGCACTGTCTGTTTCTGTGTTTATCCAATTCTCCAAAGGGAAGTTGTGACTCATGAAGTCTAGTGGAAAGTGCCAGCCTACCTAGCTCTGCACCTCATTCCTTTATCTGCCTGAGGGAGACTAGGGCTACTAGGGTGATTAAAGGACAGGAACATATCATATGAGGAAAGGCTGAGAGAGCTGGGACTGTTGAGCTGCGAGAGGAGAAGGTTGGGGAGGATCTCATCAATGGATATAAATGTCTGAAGGGAGGGTGCAAAGAAAACAGAGCCAGGCTCATTTCAGTGATGTCCAGTGACAGGACAAGACGCACAAACTGAAGCACAGGAGGTTCTGTCTGAACGTAAACTTTTTTACTGTGAGGGTGACCAAGCGCTGGCACAGGTTGTACAGAGAGTTGTGGAGTCTCCATCCTTGGTGACATTCAAAAGCCATCTGGACATGGTCTTGGGCAACCTGCTGTAGATGACCGTGCTTGAACAAGGGGGGTGGACAAGGTGATGACCTCCAGAGGTCCCTTGCAACCTCAGCCATCCTGTATTCTGTGAGACTTAGAGTCAAGGTCGCATCTAATCCCTGTTGAGGGGCTGTTGGAGGTGAAGACAGGCTGGTGGTTCAGAATGTGCTTTGCATTTATCTGTGCTGCATTTTCTCAGGGTCTGATGATATCTTTCACTAGTGTTTGTTTGCCCTTCAGAGCTAGGTAAAATCCATGGCAGGTAGGGGTCACAAGTGGGATATTGCAAGTTGCTTCCCCCCCCGCCCTGTGAAAGAATTCACTCACAGCATTCATGTTTACGGAGGCTTCCCCTGTTTATACGGTCTGCAGTGTTTAGTGACCTTAGAGCTATGCAGCAGTTTGGAAAGGCATGATTAAGATCCCTAGCAAAGCAGTTACCTTTGCTTCTGTTGTGTGCCAGGAGAGGAGGGCAGAGGCGGGACAGTAAATAGTAGCTCAGAGCTGGTGAGTGCTCACAGCAGCTTTGCAGCATTGCTGTGCTCACACAGGCAGGTTGCTCTCTGATTTCAGCAAGACTGTGTGTGACTTGGGGCTGCCTGCACATCCGTGCCTTCAGTACATGGGGTCAGTACTGGCTGTGATTGCTGCGTGCGGATGCCTGGCAGTTGCTGCCATGCTGCGGTCCCCCATCACAAGGTATGGTTGCTGCAGATAACTTTGGGCTGAGTCAGCAGCCTGTGCCAGGGTTTGAGAGCGTTAATGAGCTATTCTGGAGCCTGTGACCTACTGGGAAAGGGCCATAATGGAAATAGTTTGCTTGTTCTGCATGGCTATAACTCAGTGTGGCTGTGCTGAGGGAGCAGTGCTTGTGCTTCCTGTCACGGTACAGCTGAATGGCTTCTGCCTGTTGCCCAGAGCAGGAGACTTTATAGGATTGTAGGTTTTAACCCGGTAGCTGCTCTCTCTGTTCCACAAGTGCTGATTGCTGAATGGGACAAAAAAGCTGACATGCAGATACTGCAGCATCTGTGGACCAGAAGATCTAGTGATCAGAGGCTTGCTGGATAACTCTTTGCTTCAGGATAAGCCTGTTTTGTACCAAGTGTTAGTTGCAGTGCAATTGCAGTGGCCTTACGGGACAAAGCAAGAGACCTGTACTCTTCATAAATGGCCACGGCTCCCTTTGCATCTTGGGTGATGAAACTACTAAAAGATGTTATGCTGTTAAACGCAACGTCTTGTACCAGTGCAGTCTTTTCTCTGGACTATATGCTTAGGGAAACAAAGAGCAGGGGAAAGTGAGCCAAGTCCTGCTTTGCATACTGACTACCCTCTCCCATGAGACTATTGAAAAAGGGAGGAAACAACTTGATGTTCACTCTCCAACTTACACATTTTGCTTTACTTTAAGATTAATTTTAGCTGGGGAAAGTGTTGCAGATTTCTAGGATATATGTGC
This sequence comes from Mycteria americana, assembly GCF_035582795.1. Taxonomy (NCBI): domain Eukaryota; kingdom Metazoa; phylum Chordata; class Aves; order Ciconiiformes; family Ciconiidae; genus Mycteria; species Mycteria americana. Next base: position 15,709,361 of record NC_134370.1, read on the forward strand.
CTGGAACTTGCAGTGAGATTTCTGTTGATGCTGGTGCCATTTGTGACTTGATTTGCAAATCTGAGCGGTTGAGTGTGGCTTCTTGTGTTTGCAGCTTTCTTGCCTTGGGAGAAGTTTGGATATGTAGCCTGAATGCACCATGGCAAGCACAAAGCTGAGATCCTGGACATGGGAGTTTCTCTGTCCTAAAAGCTGCTCGTGATCTGTTGGAGTCTGTCTGACTCAAGTTCTGTTTGTGGTTTTCTTGGTTTTTTTTTTAAAGGGGAAAAATATTAGGAAAGAAATTGGGGATGTTGAAAAGTCTAGAGGAGAAATTACCTTAAAAGGGGAACCCTTAATACCTACTTCAGTGCAAACATTGTTCTCTGTTTCTTGGTTTACTGTGAGGGCAGTCAAACACTGGAACAGGTTGCCCAAAGAGGTTTGTAGATTCTTCATCTATGGAGGTACTCCAAACATGACTGGACATGGTTTTGGGCAGCCTGCTCTAACTGACCCTACCTGAGCAGGGGGGTTGGACTAGATCTCAAGAGGCGCCTTCTAACCTAAACGATCCAGTGCTTCTATTCAGACTTTTTTTTTTAAATCCCCAAATGATAACAATTTGGAATAGGAAAGCTTACTGTGGAATAAAAAATATGGGGTGCTGGAGCAGTTTGAAAAGTCAAAGTATTTTGTTCCTGTAACTTAAAACGTAGGTGGGCAATGGGAAGTGAGCAGCTTAGATCATCTTGAATTTTTGCTGTTAGTTATCATTAACCCTGTTGAAATGTAATAATGGACTCTGTTCACGCTCCTAATCTGTTGCAAAGTTACCTGAGCCCACCTTTATACAAGGTTAATGTCACTAAACATGTTTCAGGTGTGTGTTTTACTTTGCCCTACAGTAGGCTGGAAGGGCTCACAGGATAGTTACCCCATCTGTGCTAGAGGGAGGTAACTTCTAAGCAGTAAGAGAGTGCTGGAAGCAAGAGGTAAGCAGCAGTTAGAGGGGATGTGAGTATCCTTAATGTCTCTAATCATCACATGGAGCTGTAGCATGAATAGGTATTTTACCTGATGTGAACCCAAAAGGTCTTTTCCCCAGCACAAAGTATTGTTGAAATTGGTCTCCCCAAGGGATACACAGATTTTGATTGTTAGTGAGGAAAGTATTTTATTAGAGGCATTTGGGTCTACCCTTCTCACTTCCCTCTCCCTGACTCTGTTTCCTCTCCAGCGTGCCTGCTACCTGTCAATAAACCCCCAGAAGGATGAGACTCTGGAGACCGAGAAGGCTCAGTACTACCTGCCAGATGGAAGCACTATTGAGGTTTGTAAGGACCACCCTCAGATGATTCCTAATGTGAAGCACAGGGTTTCCAGAATAGCCTTCTGCCTAGTGATGGGAAATTTAATGCGGTGTTAGGTGGGAGGGGATAACTTTTAAAAGACCAGAACTCATCCCAGGCTGTTGACTGGACACTAGATTTTTTTAGGGGAAGGAAACATTATTAGAAACCCTACAACTTCTACTGGAATTCCTGGGTAAGGATGCAGCATGACCATGGGGACTCAGCTGTTTGAGTGCAGGCTCTGATCTAGCAAATCTTTGTGCAGATCAGGTACGGGGTGTGGGTAGTTATCAGCACACTAAATTCAGCAGTGGTTTTGTATGTCGCTTTTGTCCTGCCTAGAAGTGCAGAAACAATTGCTTTGAAGAGTGAGTTAGCAACTCCTCAAAAGACTGAGCCCTCTACAGAATGGCTGAAGGAGAGGAAATACAGGTCTTACCTCCAGCACCAGGAGCGGATCTGCTCCCTTTTCTGCCAGTGACCTGCTGTATGGGGCTGAGCGAGTTTCTTCATCTTTCATCTGCAAAATGGAAATAGTGCCTTTTCTAGGAGCAGTAGACCAAACTGGTGTTCACTTGGGAGCTAGTGATGCAGCATGAATGTCCAGAAAACTTTGTTACTCTGAAGCTTCACCTAAGAAAGGCAGGCCCAAACTGTAGACAGCGAACAGGGTCACACTGCTCTCTTCTTTCCCTCTGTGCTAACTTCTCCCCATGCAGATCGGCCCTGCCCGTTTTCGAGCCCCGGAGCTCCTGTTCCGGCCAGACCTGATAGGGGAGGAATGTGAAGGACTCCATGAGGTGCTTGTTTTTGCCATTCAAAAATCAGACATGGACCTGAGGCGAACACTGTTTTCCAACATCGTGCTGTCTGGAGGCTCCACGCTTTTCAAAGGTTCCTGCCTCTCCTCTTTCAGTGGGCTGTGACATACCTGATGTCTTGCTTCTTTCTCATGTGAAACTGGGAAGATAACCTATATCACCCAATTTGTCCTGTGGGGTGAGGGGGAACTCTTCTCTCTTGTGGGGGTTACTGTCTAATTTTCTGAGTCCTAGCCATACCCTGCTGGGTATGCAAGACACCTCTGCCCTTGTACATCACTTCCTGGGCTTGTAGGGCTTTTATTGTCTTCCTCCTATCACTCTGCCTGTGTCAGGACTGAATAGCTATATTCATTCCTGCTGCTGTAGTTCAGGATATTTGAGACTAGGTACCTAAAAGGCTCTTGCATCTCTAGGTCTCTGGTGTGCGAGAGAGTCCAACGGTCCTGGTACTGCATGAAGTGTCAGCTACATGTGTGCAGAAAGCTTTCTACCCATCCCCTCAGGGCTCAGCTGGTCCCCATCGACTTAAAGATATTCTCTGCCGGAACCCGTCAGCCTGTTATCCACAGGTGGACATCTCCAGATAGGTCCTGGTCTTCCTGTTCAAACCCTGCTTCCCTGTACAAATGGGCTGGACACAGGAGGAGTGCCCAGGGAAGGAGGAGGTCCTAGCTAAAAATCTTGTTTTCTTGTCTCAAGTTGCTGCTGAGGCATAGAGCCCATTGTGCCAGTGTTTGAGGTCTATCTGAGTGAGACAAAATCCTGTTATCTCACTGGCTGTGTTCTGTGCCTCTCCAAACTGGTCTCTGTGAGATCTGGAGGGGGATATTTGAATAGGACTGCATAGGACATGTCCACATTGTGAGCAGATGGAACTTGGGATTTTGCTGAGGGGCTCACACTGCACACTTTCTGTCTTGTGTAGGCTTTGGTGACAGGCTGTTGAGCGAAGTGAAGAAACTAGCTCCGAAGGATGTCAAAATAAGGGTAGGAGCAATCTCTTTTGTGTTTATCACTTGCTAGGTGTGTTGTTCTGTGGCCTTTAAAGAACCATGCTGAGAGGGCAGCTGCCATTTGCTTCAAACCTGAAATGACTTTCTTGAGACAGCCCAACAGTATTTGCTCTTGTGATGAAAGCCTGTTTGGTTTCATCACTGAGAAGGTGGCTCCTCTGACAACATGACCCCTGTCCAGGATCCGGGACCACAGTGGCTGTTTTGGGGGCGGCTGCTGGGTGTCTTTCTGGTGGGAGAGATCACACCTGTGTTTGTGAGCTGTTACCCATAGTGAAATGGGGCAGTGTGCCAGGAGGAGCAGACTGGAGCTTGGGAAGGTACTGACTGATTCTGTCTTTCTCCCAGATATCAGCTCCTCAGGAGAGATTGTATTCCACGTGGATTGGGTATGTACTGCACAGTGACACATCTTGCTGTGGGGAGGTGCAGCCTGTTGGCGCTTACGCTCTTGTCCCTTCTGGTGCTGTGTGTCAGGAGGGTTTCATTGTTCAGCTGTGCGATGCTCAGCGTGTTACTGGAGCAGCGATCAGCAGGTCATTTGGGAGGGGGCGGCTGGTGCCAGGCTCTAGTGCCGACACGTTTGAGGCTAACAGGAGAGGAAGTGACTCTCCAGAGAGCATTTCTGTTGTAGGTAACTGGGAGCCTTGGCACCTTTCTGACGTGGGGAAGTGTCATGCAATAGAAACGGCTCATCTCTGCAGAGATGTGATGAGAGTGCCCCCAACATTTTCCTTTAACCCATAACATGCCTGTCTCTCCCCAGTGGCTCTATCCTGGCCTCACTGGACACCTTTAAGAAAATGTGGGTTTCGAAAAAGGAATATGAAGAAGACGGAGCTCGTGCCCTCCACCGAAAAACCTTCTAGCCCTGGGACCTGTCCTCAGTCTCCTCCGAAGACTCACTTTGGTTCTAAACTCGCTTTTCTGAGTCCGAGTGTCTGAGAGCTGCCTGTGTGTGTGTGTGTGCGCCAGCATGCCCCGATGTCACTGAGCAAGGACAACAGCAGCAGGAGGGTTGTATTAGTACTTACTAACTTCTTATTTTTTTATTTTTTTGTTGTTTGTTTTGTTTTGTGGGGTTTTTTTTTTTAAATGGAAGGGAGAAAATATCAGTCTGAATTTCTCCAGAATGGCCCATTCCTTCTTCATTTTGGTCCCTTAACTCCTATATTGCAATCACGTTTGTCACTGTAAAACAAACAAGCAAGCAAAAACAAAGGGAACAGCTTATAGAAACTGCCTAGCAAGCCAGAAGGGAGCTAACCACTGCAGACTGCTCACGCAGGCTTTAGTCAGCCCGACTGCAATGCCTGGATTGTCTGGAAACACATAGCTGAGGCCCCATAGCTACTTTCTTCTTCAGCAGTGTCTTCACCATTGGTAGGTTTATGAAGTTGTTTTTAATATATTTTTTTTTATTAAGAGAAAGCACATTCGCAACAGTTAAGCCCATTTGCCCCCACTGTTTTTGGTGCGTGAGTGTGTGTATGCATGTGTAACTTCTTAGCCTGATGTGTGGGTCTGCACCACAGCTGGAGAAGTTGGTGATAGGACTTAGGTTGTATTGCATGGAGTAGAACAAAGCAAATCTAATCAGCTATCATTGTACTAGGCGGTTATTCTCTTGTATCTTGTTTTAAATACCTTTTCTCCTCTGCAAGCAAGTGCCCCAGAGTGGGGGTGAAGGCACTTGTGTGTTTCCCCCTCAACCTGCCAAGATCTACAGTGCTGAGTTCTCACGTTCTTTCTCTGTAAGAGTCAAGGCTGTTTCCCTCCTTCCTGCCATGTCAGGGCAAAGGGAGCATGTATTTGCAGCCAGGCATAACTCTTGTGTACTCTATCCATTCTGGGGCAAAATAATAATTGGAAAGGTGCATTGTAATGTAAGAATTGTTTTATTTATTGAAATGTCTGAGGATATCTCAAATACTGACCACAGCACCTGGGAATTATGCTTTGGGTCTTCCTTGAACACCCGTTACCCAGCTGTCCATTGTTTGATGTTAACACTGTTTACAGCACACATGCTTAGTGGAATAGCCAGCCCGCCCTGCGACGCCACCCAGTAACTGCTCTTTAGGGAGTCTTGCTGTTCTCTATGAATACACTAAATGAGAGGACAATAAACCGTACCAGGACGTTGGTGTGAGCAGCAGGTTTGTGAGCAGGAAGCTGTTGCCATGACTGTCTTCTGCTGTACTGTGTATGCCTTTCTGCTCACCTGGTGGCTGCTTTGCTTCTACTGCTTTTTCAGCCATGGGCAGGCCTACAGACCTGCTTGTGTTGGGTTGTGCCACTGTTTTGCCTTTAGGTTTTTCTTATGCATTATTTGGTGCTTCCCCCCCCAAATGTGGATTTTTCTGCAGTACCTGGCAGTAGCAGTGGAGCTGGAGTTGCTCGGTGGCAGTTCCTCCCTGTTCCCCTCCTTTCTGTTCATTGCCACACATCACCTTGGGGTCACCCTCAAGCGCAGAGATGGGGTAAGAGCCGGAGGGCTGCAGCAGAGGTGTGGCAAAAGCTGGTGCAGTGCCCCAGCCAAGATGAATGTAAGCAGCAGCATGCAGTGTGCTGCCCCTGTGGGAACCATGTTCTCAGGGCTCACTGCTGGGCTCGGAGAGGCTGTAGGCAGGCAGCTGTGGTGGCCTCTTCCCAGCTGAGGCCAGGTTGCTTGTTCACCTACCCCCATCAGAGCAGACTGTGTTTTTTAAGCAAGAACCTGTCAGGTAGAAAAGAGCTGTTAATGCTCAGCCTTCTGCTGGAAAATCAGTTGCGTTCTTGCTGGTTTGCCACAGTGTGCAGAGGGGAAGCAGCAAACCCCTCTCGGTTCACCCCAGGCAGTGCCAGTGATCTCTCCCTCCCCCTCCCACCCCTCTGCTGGCCTTGCAGAAGCAGCAGTGCTCTATTTTGTAACCCGCAGTGACCGGACAGAAAGGTGCCATCTCCAATCTAGCATTCATTTGATCTGCCTGACTGTTCCCTTGCACACTGTCCAAACCATGTTGCCTGGTGGTGCCCAGCATACCTAAATAAAGTCATTCATATACAACCCTCAAGCCTCCTGGCCTCATCTTCCCCCATTTCCAATTTCAAGGAGGTAACTTGTGTTCTTCTCTTGCCTGTGCAGAATTGTTGTGGCCAATCTCTTGCAAGGAGACACCATCTCTGGTCCAGGATTGCCTTCCTGATCTGGCTTTTGAGCTGAGGGAGGAGAGTTCTGAGCTGCAGCTGGTGTCCAAAGCTGCTCTTCTCCTCAGCAACCATTACATGGTAGGTCAAGGGCAGCTGAAGTGCAGAGAAGCTGTGAGTGAGGCTGGTGCCAGCCCAGGCACTTGCAGAGTACCAGCACAGCAAGCTTTGCTCCCAGTGCAGGCAGGGGGGTGTGGGAAGGTGCCACAGTACCCAGGCCTTGTCCCCCGAAGCAGCTGGTGAAAGAACAGGACAGTCCAGTCCAGTCCCTGGGGCCTTCCAAAGCAGCAGGGGTAAGTGACTTGCCTCCCCCCAAAAGGCAGGTGATAGATACACCAGCTTGCTGATCCTCTCTGCCCCGGCAGAAGCAGGCCCATTTTCTCCCTACAGTTGTGCCCCTGTGGCACTGCATGAACCCAGCCAGGTTAGAGCCACCTGCTAAAAAAAAAAAAATCACCAAGCACTACAGAAAAGATCATCTTTAATTTATGAAATGAAGAATCATTCTCAAACTGTGTTAGAAGTCACACAAATAACTTATGATTGAACCATCAAGAGCTACAGAAGCCTCGCAGCAGGAACGTCTTGGTCCAAGACAGAAGGCAGCCGTGTCCTGAGGCAAGATGGCAGGTTTGTGGGCTGAGACCCCAGAGGGACCCTGGCACTAAACAAAGAACAGCACAGCCCTAAGCACACAACCGCTTTCACATGCTGCCTGCGCAGCCCCTCTGCCTGCAGGCATGCACAGGGCAGAGCTCTGCTTTGGCACATCTCTTCTGCCTGCCCCCAAACACAGCGCAGGGATTGAGGAGATGCTCCCTCACCTCAGGGATCCCTTGGGTGACTACCTGCCCCATCTGCTCCCAGCCAGAACCAGGGAGGCCAAACCACCTGCTCTCCTCCTTGGGTCCATGGCTCAGCAGCCAGATGAGATGATCAAACTCTGGGGCACTGCTTCAAGCAGAGAGGAGCTGAGGTGTCTATCTCTCCCCACAGAGGTAAAATCTCAACCCTGTGACTGCCCAGCATTGTGTCAGGCAGGCTCCAAAGAGGAATCAAAGGCACAAAAGCAAGACCTGGTGTCTCCTCCAGGCTGTGCTCTCCCCCTGCAAGAGGGGCAGGCGCCAGGCTGCCTCACTGGGTCACCTGGGCCAGCCCTGGACAGGGAGGCACTTCCATCTGCTGGGTTAGGGGTTGGTTCCCTGACCTGGGCCCCACAGCCCCAGCCAGCATGGGAGGGGGCTCACGGCACAGCTGTGTGACAGTGCTGACTGGAAGGGGCTGTGGAGGGGAGAGGGGGATAAACACAGGCAATGGGATGCCAGAGATGTTCCCACTCAAGGATCTGAGCCTTTCCCAGCCCAGCAACAACCCCCTCTGCAAGGCCATGAAGGAGGGAGTCTCACCATAAAATGAGCACAGCCAGCAGACTGGGGCTGTGCAGGATATTGCCCTGGGAACAAGAAACACTTAAGAGTAGATTTGGTCCAAGAACTGCAGCACTGTATGTGGGAGGGGTTGTACCAGCTACTGGGAAAGGCCTTCAGGATCCTCTCATCCCTGCTCCTGCTGTCCTGCAACCATCCTCTCGGTCACTTGGTCCCTCAGGAGCCTCTCACTCCACTCCCCAAAGCTGCAGGGCTCTAGCAAGGAAGGACTACCCTGTGCAGTCTCCTCCTCTTCAGCCAGAGAGGCTGTGGTTCCCCAGGGCCATGCCCAGGGTAGAGGACTGCACTGGGGCTGTGTCTGTCTCTAGCACACACTGCAACCCAGCACCTCCCTGCTGGGATGAGCAGCCCTCCGCTCCCTGGGGCAGGTTAGGAGAAAATGTTCTTGCTCCTGTGGCCAAGCAATCTATCCCAGGCCCCTCACACACTGAACTTCTCTGCCTTCCCCAGCGACCACCTCCTGGAATGAGTAAACATTGGCATTACAGCATTTCACAGTTGAACTGTAAACATCGGGGTTTCTCAGCCCGCAATCCCTGCGCTTAGCCTGCAGTCCTGCACCAGCCTGGAACCAGAAACACCCCAGGGGCTCAGGCACCCCTAGATCATTTTGACCTCTGGTGCTTGGCCTTGCGTCAGGCTTTGGCGCTGAGCCTTCACCATCTGCAGACGCTTCCCATGCAAGCTGAACTGAGACCAGCTGAGGAGCTGCAGCAGCGCACATGTGATGGGTACGAAGACGAGGAGGTAAAAGCAGCCCTGGCGAAGAGTTGGCTCCAAGGCTGCGGCAGACTCCAGCTTTGGCTGGGCACTCACCACATTGCTCAAGGGGTTGCGCTGGAAGATGTCATAGCCTGGCGTCAGAGAAGAGTTTGTGAGACTGGGGACAGTGGGGATGGACCCTTGTCCATTCTGAGTGACTGGCCTTGGAGATGCAGAGACCAGGCACAGCTTAGCAACTGCGAGCCCTCTGCACCCACCCAGGGCTCAGGACATGCTGGAAGACACTGAACTCGCAGGTCTGCCATCTCCTGCCCCACTGCTTTCCCCGGGAGCATCCTTACCTGTGTACGCACAGAGCAGCCAGGTGCCGATCAGAGGGGCGAAGGTCTGGCCCGGCTTGGTGACCAGAGCCACCATCCCAAAGAGCAGCGCTGAGGCTGCCTGCTTCCTACGGTTCAGGACTAGATCCTCATCCACCAAGTCGGTGACCACCAGGTTGAGCAACTTACAGGTCCCTTCTGTGAACACCCGGTTGCTGCAGAACAACAGGCAAAGCACTGAATAGGGGCACCAAGAAACGACAGGAGTAGGTGAGAGATCAGAGAAAATGGAAAGAAGGATGAGAAAGGTTCCCCAACACTTAAAATAAGAATTTCAGAAGGCTACAGGAGGGGAACACTGCTAGTAATAAGCCTTGTGTACCCTGCAGGGATGCCTTGGATCAATCCTGACCTGCCACACAGACAGGCCTGGGGACAGGACATTCTGGGCCAGTGGCTAACAGGCAGCTGCAGCACATGCTGAGGGCTATGGCTGCAGAGGAGAGGAGCTCAGCTCAGCAGCTGGGAGAGGCTGCTGCAGGCTGCCACCAGCCCTGCCAGGTCTCTGTCCTCCTGAACATCGCTGCCTCCCTCACTCTGCTGCAGGCACAGCCAGTGGATTCTGCTGTGACCCATCCCAAGCTCGGGTGCCATCTGAGCTGGTAGCCACATGGCTTCTGTGTGACCCTGGCTACTGCTACCTGCCTCCCACTCCTCTCCATAAATCAGAGACAAGTCATTTCCCCTCCCAGGTGGCAGAGAGCAGGGGAAGCGAGTGTTGCCTGCCTACCTGGCAATGAAGATGCAGAGCAGGTACACCTGATCAGGTCCTGCCAGGAGCATGACAATGCTGAGAGCCAGCTTCAGCAAGAAGAGTCCTCGCACCACAGCGTAAACCCCACAGCGGCGGCAGAGGGACAGGAAGTAGAGGTTGTTGAGATGGGGGACAATGTAGGAAACACCTGAGCAGAGACAGAGGCACAAATAGCTTGAGGGAGTTTCAGTATCCACCATGCCCCCAGGACCGATACCGAGGGAGGGGACAAGGCTGGCTATCGCCAGCAGGGCTGTAGGACACAAAGTACAGAATAGCCCCCATGCACATAGAGAAGGCTGCAGCAGATTTACTCAGTGGCTTTGTGGCACAGCACACACTCTTCCTACAGAGGGAGGCCTTCTTCCATCAACCTCATGGCCAGGAAGGAAGAAAAGACTTCCCAGTGTCACGTAGGGGCTGGGACTCAGCCTTGGAGCAGAAGAGAGGGACAGGGCAGCGTGACCAGACCTGGCCCACACAGAACCCTCCTAGGGTAACTCTAGGACCAGTGCCCACAGCTCTGTGACAGCCTGGAAATGGTCCATACGCCACAGAGACAGGGATTAAATTCAGGGCTGTGTTCCCCGCTGCATCCTGGGGACACTATCTACAGCCACTAATGCTCAGGCCAACAACTCCATGGTGTCTAGGCCTACGTCCAGCACATTGGGCTCGTCACCAGTAGAAAAGGCTCCAAGTTACTTCTCTTGTGCCCAGGAAGGATGACTTGGAGGTCCCAGGTAAGCATGTGGGGTGCGAGCATGTGTGAATCTTACAGCCCAGAGACCAGCGTGTGAGCACACCTCTCCCCAGATGGAGTTTGGGAAGAGCAAATCCAGACTCAGGCCAGGTCCTAACCCGGCTGCTCCCTCCAGTCCCACCTGAGACTCACCGAGCAGGAAGGATCCAGTAGACACAGAGATCTGGTCTGACAGCAGGTGCTCCAGGAACAGAGGGAAGAAGTTGCTGTTAAAGTGGCAGTGAAAAACCTGTGAAGGCAGCACGCAGACAAGCTGGTCAGCAGGAACAGCAGTAAGAGAACAGAAAAAGCTAACAGCCCTCTGGGCTCTGTTATCCTAGGAGCCCTATGCCAAAGGACCATGCAGGATGGGCCTGGAGTACTTCAGCAGAGCAAGAGCTTGGCTGTGGAGTTTACGACACTGTAGGCTGAGACTGCAAAGCTGCAACACCAGCAGCCATGCCCGCTGCATGCCTGGGGTCAGTACCGCTTCCCAGCTGCCAAGACATTGCTTGCAGGGCACCTGCTCAGCACGCAGCGCTGCAGGGGCAGGCAGGGCAAGGAGGTGACAACAGTGACCGTAAGGGTTTAGGGGAGACAGTGGCATGGCAGGAGGGAGGTGGCAGGTGTCAGAAGGACAAGGATAAGGTGGCAGCGAGGCTCGAACACAAAGATGCAAAGAAGCATCAAGAGCCTGCCTGAGGGGAACTGAGGGATCCCCAGAGAAATGGGAGCTGTGATTGCAGCACACGAGGAAAGCTGGGCAGGCTGCCCGCATTTGGTAGTAATCACTGAAGAGGATGAAGAACAGAAATGGCAAAAGCCAGCTGGGAGGCAGATCCAGCCAGACAGTGAGAAGAGTGCTGTGAGCCTCAGGAAAGCAGGAGGAGAAGGAGACTGTGCTGACAGCCACGCCAGCAAACTGCACTCCTGAACTCGCCCCCGCCATGAGCCAGGCCTCATGCTTCTGCACCACAGATGGGGCTGCACAGAGCTCAGCCAGCCCCTGTAATCCAGCCTACACTGCGGAGAGAGGAAGGAGCACCCCACAGCTTGCTCAGGAAGTATCCTTGGGTCACAAGCAGGGAGAGTGGCTACCAGCTGCTGAATCAGCCAGCATGTGCAGGAGGCTCCAAGAGCAAGTGGGTGCTGGAAACACCTCTGCCCTTCCTGGGGAACTCACATACTGCTGAATCACCATCTCAAACAGCCAGAGCCAGTGCTCATCCTCTGAATCACATGTCGCTGCTGCGCCTACCTGGACAAGATTCATGCAGACAAACCAGAGGAAGTTGCGATGCCGGGAGAGCTGCTGGAGATACTCTGCCAGGGTGATCCTCTTCTCCTGGGGGACAGAGAGTTTCTCAATGTACAGCCTAAAGGGAGAGGAGGGGGAAAAAAAAAGCAACTGTGAATCCCTCACACCAAGCAGGGGAGAGCCCCCAGCTCGCTCTGTGTAGATGCAGAGCTGACTCTCCTCAGCTCCCATCCCAGTCTTCCCTCTCCCTGGACCAAATCAAAACAACCACGTTTGCTTATTGCTAACAAGAACCACAGGCAACAGGTTTCCTATAGAACATTTGTCTTCTAAACCCAAAATTCAGATTTCTGTCCATAAAAGCATTCTCCTCTTATTAGCCATTCCACTATGCATACGCTCCTCTTCCAGATCCCTGCAGTTAGCTCACCTGGCAGATCTCATCAGGATCTGTTGTGTTAGTACAGCATAACACTGGCAGCTCATAACAAGAGCCAAGTGAGGCAGCCCAAGGAAAAGCCAGAGAGCTGAACGGGGAAAACCAGCTGCGTCGTGGCCCACCAACAGCCCAGCCACTATCAGGTAGCTAAAGCGAGCAAAAGGGTAAGAGACATTCACTTGTCCAACTCCATAGGAATGGGCAGCAAGGTGGTCTCATGCTCAAGCAGGAATGCTTTAATGATAAGCTGCTTCTGACATTTTGCCACTCACAGGCCTCACTGGGTGCTCTAGATATTAACTCATTTCATGTTCCAAACACTGGATGGCCATACAGCAGGTCAGGCCTCTGCCTCCAGTTTGGGCCAGGGGTGTCACGAAATAGTTTTGTCCTATTTTCAGAGGGCATTAGAAGCCAGTGTGACAGAGGTGATTCTGAAAACTGTATCAACAAACAAGAACCAGAGATGATTAATAAAAATTTGCCTCGTCCTGGATCTTCCCGCACATTTAGTTTGCTGCAGTGCATAAAAGGACTCTACAGATCTATGCCAGGCCTTTGCTCCTGCCACAGAATTGGTGACACTTACTCCTTTAGGGTTGATTCTTGGTCCCATTTCACTTTCCCATCAGCCTCAAACCGCTGGCGGAGGAGCTGTGTGGACAGGGTAAAACCAACGATGGAGCAGAGGGCCAGCACGACGCAAAATATGCGAAAGGAAAAGAAGTTCTCTTTGTTCCACACTGCGTAGGACATGAAGACAGAGAGGGAGCCTATGGCACTGAAGAGGGAACAGTAGAAGTTGAGGCTAGTCCTGTCTTTTGCTGAAACAGCCAGGTCTGCGAGCAAGGCATTGTGATGGAGGTCGACCATGGTGAGAAAGCTGTCGTACATGCAAAGGCAAAGAAGGAACTGCAAACCAGGATGAGCCCAGGCAACCCAGAAAGCCAGGAAAGAGATGGCAAAGAGGGGGCCATTGTGGCTTAGCGCTCTGAGCCTCTTCAGAACTACTTCCGGGGAGGAAATCTCTGCTCCTGGCCTGCAAGAGAAGACAAAAACTTTAGACACCTGGACAAAACCCTGCATGCCTCCCTCTCCAAGGAATTTGTGTAAGCGCCCTAGACATAAATACAGCTTTTTCTCATGCAACAAGCACCCACATCGGATACCTTCTCAGCTAATATGTGAATACACTGAAAATAGGGGTTTAAGAAGGCCAAAAAGCATGAAGGAAAGGGACTTTTTTTCTCCAGAGCAAGCCCCTCCCTGATAGTGCTGTACTGTCTGCACTTTGCACAATGTAAATTATTTCAATGAGCACTTAAAGTTTTTACTAGTTACAGGAAGCCACACCATAATTGTCATTAAAAGCTTGACATAAATACATGAGAAATGCTAATGGCCAACAGCAATCCACAATCCAGGGAGTCTGGAAACAAAGGGTCTGAGGCATGCCAGGTGGAAATAATTGTCCTTTCCCCCCTTGTGTCTCCCAAACCATGTACAGACACTCTCTAACACCCCACTAAGAGGCTTGCTCATATAGCAGGGGCTTGAGATTTTAGATGCCCGTATTTTAGGTTCTGTACCACTCATGCGATTGTTAAGGGTTAGGGTCACGTCTACCTGATAGGTGTTTGACTTCCTCTATACAGCCAGGTACTGAAATAACATGCAAAGAGCACTGAACTTCAAAGATCCCAGGAAAAGGAGGTATTTAAGAGTTCCATGCCCCAGAAACCTTTCCCACGCTATCATTTTAAAGCTGCCAATTTCACTTCATCTCCCCTAGAGACTAAACAACTTCCAAGCCTCTGCTGGAAGTAGAGCTTAACTTACTGCTGTGTGCTAAGGAACACCCGGTCGCTCAGCCAGCCAAACAGAGGGTCATTGAGGCTATTCCAGATCAGAAACACTGTCTAGGAAAGAAAACAGGACAGTGAAACAAACCACAGGACAGCTCCTGCAAAGACTCAGTTCTGTTACTGAAGCAAGCAGCGCTGAACTGGCACGGTGAACAACCAGCAGGAACCGTCCCAGCGCACCTTCCCTGCCCCATCACCACTGTACGATTCCTCTGCCTGGGGCAACTGCCAGATTAACAGAGTGAGGCCAGTGGTTTTCCCTGCTTGTGAAACACCCGAGGTCCCCACAGGAAAGGCAGCCTTAAGACCAAAGTCTCCGAGTTTTCTATCCCAGCTTGTTCTCTGTTTATGTAAGTGGGGAAAACTGAAAAGCCCAAGCTAGCACTCGGAAGGCTCTCTTGCTCCCTCTCCAAAGGGGAACCCTGCTATTACAACTAACGCTCTTCACACTTCTAGCAAGGAGCAGTCTTGATTTCAGAATTTCTTACTTAAGAGGGCAGAAATCCATGGAAAAGACTAACCTCTCCTATCCAAAAGGACAATTTATCAATCTTGTAAACAGAGACAAAGGTGTCCACGTAGTACAGGAGGAATACGTTGTGCAAAATGGAAACAAACAGCGACAGGGACCCGTAGATCACTGCGGTGGGCAAATGAAAGAGACAAGCCAACAGTCGCAACCCCATGTTGGTGTAGTCAGTGTTCAGCTCCCTCGATCACCTCCATTTCAGATGGGATGTCTTCTCCCAACACCTGCTACATATTTGTTGGGGCCAATCCATTGTTGCTCCTACAGGAGAGGGGAAAAAAAATTAAAAAATGAAACCAGATTCAATTTCTTAGATGAACTAAAAGTTGAATCAAATTAATTGGTAAATCTTTGCCAGCAGAGATCAGAATTCATATTGCTTTGAGGATCTGTTCAAAACTGGATTGGAGGGGATTTAAGAGACTAAAAGCTGTCTGCTGCACTAAAGCTGTTTCATTAAGCTGAGGCCAGGCTGCAGGCTCCCGGGGGTACAACTGTCTCCTCCTGAGCAGGCTGCCCCATCCTTTACCCTGTAATGTTCTTTGTTATCCAGCAAGTAGCCGATTAGCTCTTTCTAGCTCTTTAAAGGCAAGGTCACAGGAGGAATCAAGCTAGACAGCTGCAAACAACAAAGCAGCCTTCAGAAAACACACCTAGTCACTGACCTTTTTAGGTACCGGTGTAAATTTTTAGCCAAATAAAAATGACAACAGCTGTGATGTAATCTCACACGTGCACACTGCTTTCCCCCAGCAGTCACAGCTGACTGCACCTGGGCTGGCTTAGACAGGAGTTATTTACAGCAAGCAGCATTGCTGCTTTGTGGCGTGAAAAAGACACGAGCAGAACATGACAGCATGCAGCAGACACACTGCCATCAGGCGATAAAGGCAACCAAGAGTTGCTTAGCAGCTGTCCAGCTTGCCTTGGGATGGCCTGAATTTTAGGATCGGTGTCTGAAATAAAGATGCTTTGGCTGGACAGCAATATATATGGAAATAAAACAAGTGGAAACAGCAACCTTATACCAGAACAAGTCACTGTATGTTCACAAGGGGCTGAGGTGTGAGGGGAGGAGGACTCACATCAGCATGGACGGGAGGTGGGATTGTTGTCCTCCCATGATGTACTCTCGTGCTTTTCAGACTAAGCCCCTTCTCACACCCAAGTTCCTACGGACCAAAGGGAAAAACACAAGGCACCTCTTCAGAGGCGCTCATGTATCTGGTAAGTTGTTAAGGGTTCTTAAATCAGTGTAAGTCAGCTTCTCCAGCTCGTGCCATCCTAAGAAGCTCTATTCACAGCGTACACATGACAGGTGACGACAGGGTCGCTATCTTAATGCTGTCACAAGCAAGATAAAGGGCTGGAAGTCACTCCCGTTTCAGCCCTCCAGGGTCCGCACTCACCCAACTCAGATGCGTCGTGGGGACAACTTTACAACGCAGGATAAGAATGAGCACATCAGAAACGGGAAACTACGCACCAAGCCAGCCTTCTTGGGCTTGCAACATCAGCTGCAGCAAGTCCAAGCAGAAGATCAAGGGGAAGAATAAATGGCTGGGTATGAACCCTGATGAAACTCCAGTCCCATTCAGCATTTCCCAGAAGCCATGAGTCTGACCACTTCTAGGCAAGATTAGAAAAACAAAAATAACCTCCGTTCTGCCTAGCCCAAGGAATTCCTCATAACTAGCTCAGAAGGAGCAGGAACAGCATTTGTTCCAATCAATTACATCACTAGATTGAAACTGCACATCGGCTCCACTCCCAGCCAAAGTACTAGACCTCAACTGCAGAGCCCTCGTGGAGCAGAGCCACCATCCTGCATCCCCTCCATGCCAAAACCCACGGCCAGATTAAAAGGAAGACACTGCTTGGAGGGGAATTCAGCCAGACAACGAACTTTTATAGGTGTAATTGAAGACAGACAAGTCTCAAGGGGAAATTGCATTTTGTGTGGTCATGAAATGAAAAGGAATCAAGAATTTGTGATGTGTAAAAATAACGGTTAAGAAGAAGGGAGAGCTAAGCCAGCTGACCCACCAATGACTCCTGTGTCTCTCACCAAGAGCCTTCTGCGGAGGCCTGGCTCAAGGGCAGATGAAGCCACCAGAGTGCTGGGCACCCTCATGAACAGGACGGAGAACAAGCAGACAGCATAATTTTGCACCGTATGAAACCTCAGTGAATCCAGACCTTGACCACTGCGTGCACATCTAATCTCACTACAAAATTCCTGAGACACAGAGATGAGGGAGATCAAAGAAGGGCAACTAAAGTGATCAAGGGACTGAGGCAGCTGCTTGCAGAGAAAAGACTAAACAGCTGGACTCCAGGCAGAGAGGAAAGGCTGAAGGGGGACACAATCAAGGTTTACAGAGTCCCACACGCAGTGGATAAAGCGAAGGTGGAACTTTGTGTGCCAGGACACAAGAACTGGGAGCACTCACTGTAACTAGCAGGAAATCAATTTAAAGCACATGAAAATACTGCTTTACCTGGCAGGTAGCAAACATCTGACATTTGCTGCCAAAGGAGGTTGCAGAGATGGGCGGCAGGTTCAAAGGATTAGACAAGTTCATGGAAAACAGCTGTACACAAACAGCTACTGAAGGGAACAGGCAGGGAAATCCGCTCTAGCATCCCTAATCCCAGGGCTGCGCATGCTGGGGGTGGACAGGTGGAAAGGCACACAGACAGCAGCCAGGCTCACGTGCTCTTCACCTAAACAGCATCTCCTGCTATCGCCATGGGGCACAGTATGGGGCTAGACAGACCAACGGTCTGACCTGCTAGGGCTATTCTTAACCTGGACCTGACTTTGCTACCCAATGCCTGTTTGAAAGCAAAGCCTGCTCTAGGCTTGGTCCTTAGCGCTGCACTTTACCTGTGTACCCATCCAAATGATACTTCAATAAGCACATGTTGCACAAACCACAGCTGCTGAAGTTTTCAGACACCTCATTTTGTCATTTATATGCTACAGCGCTGTTTAAAGAAGGTGAAGTTTCACTTCCTCTCCCTCATCACTCCCTCACAGATGCACAACCCCTCCAGCCAGCTGACATTTGTAAGTGATTTCACTTTGCTGGGATAGCTGTTAGGTAATTTTTTATTTTCCCTCCCCATCTGCAAATGTGCAGATGAAAAGAAAGAAATCATAGTTGTCCGTAAAAAGTAGATTTTGCTTCTACATCCAAAGCACTGTGTTATTTAAGCTTGCCACATTGGTATTTTCATAACCTTTTCCTTGGGATGGAGAATTACTCATGGAATATGTCAGAACTTTTCAACATTAGGCTTTAAGTAGTAATGGGAAGAGGAGCCGCAGGAGGGAATAGCTATCATTCATTCATGCTGAACTTCTAACGCACAGTCATAAAGCAACAAGCTTGTAAAGTAGAAAGCAACTAGCCTTTATTTCAGAAACTTCCACCTCTGCATCTGACATCTGGCATTGCTCCTGCCAGTGACGTCTGCAGATCTTATCTTTTTGAGAAGGATGTTTGAATACTGGCTACCAGGAAAGCATTACTTTTGTTTGACAGTCCTCACATACGGCAGCTGGAAACACACCACAGTTTGGGGCTCGCACATCTGCTCTAACTTCCTAGCCAGCTCACAGCTGGATTCACAAGCCATTGTGTCCCATGGCGATTCAGCAACCCTTTGGTCTTACAACAAGACTGAGCTCCAGCCTTCCACAGCTGAAGCTGGTTGTACTGAGTTGGCAGCAGAGCCATTTACATGAATCTTGGCCTAACCCAGTCTTTTAAGCAGGGCCAGATGATTCCTATATGCTGAAGCTGCCACTCAGGAACCTGAAATAGTCATCTGCAGACCTGACTGCAGTAACAGGATGACTCTCCATTCTCCACTATATGGGTAAAGCAGGCTGGAATATCCCAAATAATACTTCAGGATATGTCTGTGCTTGCTCCAGCCGTCACTACGCTGCCTTTACTGCATACTCTGGATTTTGGGTGGCTTACTAGCTAAAGCAGAGGGCCAGAAAAACATACCAGTTCTGTGTCTCTGCATCTGCTACACAATAAATCCACCAGCTGGATAAGCCACCCAAGAGGGGACCCTATTTCTAGACATTCCTCACAGCCAGACAGGACTGGGCTGCTGGTGGTCTGGCCCCATCCACAGGGAAGCCAGGCTGGAGCTGCACCCATGAAAGAGCTGCTGCCCTGTGACCTGTCCCAGCATAGCACCTGCTGCTGGGCACATCAATTCCTCACAGACCCCATAAGTGACAGTCTCAGACAGAGGAAACAGTCATGGATGTCTTAATCTGGTCAGGCTTATCCATCAGTGACAAATCCATTTTGTAAGCATGGACCAGGTTCTGCACACTCCTTCCCAGCCCGCGCATGGTACCACAGGAGGCCTCCAAAGCACAGACACCTCTGTGGGTCTTCACCCCATGGAGCTACTCAGATTCTGGCAGGACTCTGTTCAGTAAGAAGGGAAATCCCTCCATGGAGCTATTTCACCCAATGAAACTGAGACAGCTTTTACTTAAACCAAAAAAAGTCTCAAAATCTTATTCCTATTCAGACAACACACTCCACAAAATTTAGGCTCCTCTGACCAAACATTGATCCCATGCACCCTCTTAGAGGCAGATATATCTCCAAGACTCTCAATTTCTCCACCGTACTACTTCTGAAATCCTAATGCCACATTTCCTCAGATAATCCACTTGCTAACAGAGAGTCTCGAAGGAATGCCAAACACAGTCCCATGTGAAACATTAACCAACTTCCCAACAGCAGATCCCAGCAGCCTTGTATCTGAACAGTAAAGCAATGAAGCCTTTGAAAACCTGATACCACCTGGGTCAGGCAAGGAAACGTGTCACTTTGAAGAGGCTATGAGGGCATTTCTCAGTACTGTTTACCAATTCAACAGTCACAGATACCTCCATATCATGAGAGGTTTGGTAACACCCTTCTTATTGCAGGCAATCATGTGCTTCCATCAGATGCTTCCCTCACTCCTGTAGAGTTCATACACGTAAACAGGACTACCACACAGATGACATCATCTTGAACCAGCTGGTAGTTTCTGTGGAGCTGTGTTCCAGCAGAGCAATCTTGTTAAATCAGATCTCATTCCCTAATGAGATTACAAGGTTCGTTAATAGAGGTAACCAGGTAGATCTCATAGTCTTGGAATCTGGTAAGGCATTTAACTTAACAGCACACTGCATCCCTTTTCTAAACAATTCATTGTTTTACAGTGTAAGGAAAATATATTAGATTAAGAACTGGTTTCCCATGATGTTACCATCAGCGTTAAGTGCTAATCCTGTAGTGGACTCCCACAGCACTGGTATGGGGACCACTGCCAGGTAACTCTGGCCTCAAATTACAGATTTGGAAGTAAATATGAAACCCTTACTGAAAACAATGCCTAAGAGTGGAATCACAGAAGCTAGAAGAGGGGATTACTATACAGATTAAGCCTGTTCTTGTTAAGACTTAACAGAAAGCACAAGGTGCGAAGTCCTTTTTACTGCTCTGCCCAAGCAGCAGCAACTGGGAGTTTCTGCTACGCTATCTCCATCTTCTTGCTACCATCTTCTCTGCTACGCTATCTTCCACTTTTTACCTATGCAAACCTTTCAAAGCCGCAGTCACCCCTTAACCTCCCAGCTTCCGCCACCAGCCACATGCCACTAACCAAAGGACTAAAGGAAGCCCAACTGCTGAGGCCACAGGAGAGCTCTGTGGCATTTAGGCCAAAAAAACACAGCACTTGGTCACCAACTAACGTAGTTGATGTCCCACATGTGGGAAAGGAACATGGGGAGCCAGGCAACGCCTGTGAAGTGAGGCTGGAGACACGGACGCCATTTCTTTGGCCACCGAGAAGACAAGCCCAAGCAGCGGTGCCACCACCAGCACCCCATCTGCAAGGTCCCCCCTGCTGAGGGGAGGCCTAGCAGCCCAGGGAGGGGACGTGGTGGCCGGGCAGGGGCATGCCCGTCGTTTTGTGTGGGCTCCCCCTCAGGCTCCATGGCGGTGGAGGGCCCGTCTGGGGTCGTGTGGCGCAGCGAGGTGAGGGGAAGGTGCGAGAGGGACACGGCATCCAGAGCCCTGCTCCACACCTCCAGGTAGGGTGGACTCCCCGCACCGCCTGCCCCCCAGCAGGGGACGGGGCAATGCCGGGGCCACCTCGCCTTGCCGGGACCCTGCGAGAGGGTGGGAACGAGACCCCGGCCGGCTCCAGAGCGGGGGACAGACAGACAGAGGCCCCTGCCCACGGGCACTGACAGCAGGGAGGGAGGGCACCCCCAGACCCACATGGAACCGTCCAGAGTAACGGGGGCAGGCACACGCTGGGGCCCTACCAATGCAGGGCGGGGGGGAACCCCCTACACCATACGGGCGGCCCCACTGCGGTGGGGGGAATCCACCCCACCCGGACTGCCCCACTGCATGGGGGTGCGGGAGTGGCTGCCTCCCCCACCCCGTCCGGACAGCCCCACTGTCAGGCGGGGAGACAAACCCAGGCCGGCACTGGGGTGGGGGAGGCACCGCGCCGCACCCCTCCCCACAGCCGTCCCCTCAGCACCTCCTACCTGCGTCCGTTACCGGCGCTGCCCCCGCCGTTCCGCCGCCGAACCCAACGTCCGCGCATGCGCGCCTAGCGGCCTCCCGACCCCGCCCCGCGCCTGGCTCCGGCCCGAGGCCATCTTGCGTCCTGGCAAGTGAAGCCGCCCCCTCCCGGCCGCCATCTCGTGTGAGGTCACCTCGCCGGGAAGTGGCCGAAAGCCGCGCCGCCTCATTTGCATTAGCCCCGCCCCCCAGCGAGGAGGAGCCGCAGCAGGGAGGGGCTCCCCCAGGCCTTTCTAGCCAGAGCAGGCCGGCTCCTCTATGATCCATCCGGCTCCCGAGGCGCTTGTCGCCAGGGCAACGTTACCGGCCCGGGGCACCCGGCGGCGTAAGCGCCGTGCGCGGCTCCTGGGCCGGGCCGGGCCCCTGCCACCAATGCCAACGGGGCAGTGAGAGGCGCGGTGGCCCCAGGCCTCATCCCCCGGGGTGCCCTCCACTGGGCAGGCTGCCCTGGGGCCTGCCGCCCCTCTCCCCAGCACCGTGGGGCTGGAGCAGAAATGGGGCTGGGAAGCACGAGATGCCTCCTGATGTCTTTGCACCTTAAACACTTCAAACCGCTCCAAGGGAGCCTTGAAAGAGCATTGTGCCAAGCTGCAAAATGACAAAGTGGAAGCGAAACAAACCTGGGAAACGCTGAAGTTGCGAATGTGGCTGCTCGGGCACGTAGCCTTCCCCATAATCCATCAAACGCCCCACTTGCATTTGGTCATAGTCATCAGCCACTTACACTTACCTCTCAAGATTCAGTTTACTTTACATTGTCCCAAATATTTCAGAAATGAGAGACTGTTGTTGTCCTTCGTTATTTAAGATCTCCCTTTGGCGCTTTCTCTTGAAGAAGCAACTCCCGCATTCGGCGTACACATCACCTTCCGCCTCTCACCGCAACGGTTGCTCCCATCCAACTATTCACAAATTTCACCAGGGAAAATTGAGTTGAAAGACTAATTGCTGCGTTCAGAAAAGTATCATTGCATCCTATTACTTCCCAACGTCTTTGTGTATTAGACTTACTAGCGGCTTCCTAAACAGGTAATTCTTATAAATTCATAGAAGGCAGGCAATTAATTGCAGTCAACAGGTTTTGTAATTAAAGAGTGATTTGTAGGTATTTAGCTTCAGCTATTGAGATCACCTGCAGCAGAGCAAGGCATTAAGCATCCTTAAGGAGCTGCTCTGCTGCAGCAGTTGTGCTGAGCAATGATGAGCTGCCCTTGCAGACCAAGACGCCCTTTTTAAACCTGTGTGGGACTCTATCTGTGAAGACCCACAACAGTGCAGGTGCTTGTGATAAGGTAGTGCTGATGGGAGCCATTTGTATGGCTTCTTACTTAATTACAACCTACTGAAAGAGCAGTGAGTACAAATACCAGCTTAGTTGTCTGTAGCTGAGTGTAAACAACAACCAAAAAAGTGTGGGAGGGGAAAACAAAGAAAAAGTAAGGTTCAGTTTCAAAGCACTCTCTGGTGGGCTCTTCTCTCTGTTCTTGAATTCTCTTATTCAATCTGTTATTTTAAAAGTTACTGTTCTTCTTTGAGTGCTATTAACAGTGTTTTGCGGCTTTGCGGAAGAACCTGAAGTTTTGGTGAGTGGTTTTTTTTATGCTGGTTTTTTTAAATTTAAATATTTTTATTTTATAGGGTTTTTTTATGCTGGCTTCATACACTGACTTTAGCTGTTCCTTTACCTGTGTCCTCTATTCTTGCTATGTCCAAGTTTTTGTGTTCAAGGTCTATTTTTTTCTGTAAGGCTTCACGCTAGCTAAGACACATACCTTGTATTAGCTTTAGTAGCCTTGTCTATAGGCAGCTAGGCTTAAAGTTTCCTGTCTGAGCATGTAATGTAACTGCTGAAGGAATGAGCTTCCTGTTGCTTTCCTTAGCTACAAGGTCATGTTCAGACAGGTTTTGAAGCCCTAGTTACTACAGGAAAGCTTCTGCAAGGTGTGATGTGGTATCTTAGTGCATCGCCTGGCTCTGTGTGTGTCATTGATGTGCGTCAGTGAAAAGAAACCATAGAAAGCAAGCTGCTTTCTTAAGATCAGGTTGTGTATCCTACTGTTTCTTGCTCCTCAGTTAACTGAAGGCATCATCTTGGCTGGTTTTTCTCAGTATGTGAGTACACGCACACCAAACAAATGTAGGTCTCTGCTTTCTGTACTTATGACTAAAGACTTGTCTATGTTGCAATGTTTTACCAGTTACAACAGCAAAACAGTACTAGGGCTAGCTTAAATGTTTGCAGTAGTGGTATACAACTGAGGTGTTCTGCACTTTGCTTGACTTTTTGAAAACGTAAATGCTTAAATTCTTCTAGAGGTGATGCCTCTTTCACCCCAGCACATCTGCTTTTTTACCTAGCAGATGTAAGTCCACATATAGCAGCATAACTTAGTTAGGGCATTGATTCATGCCAGCACTCTAGCCTGTAACTTTCCTAGCATCTTCTGCTTATGAAAGATACTAATGTAAATTGTTATTGTTGTGTGGTGGTAGGCTTTAAATGCTTTAGTTTGGAAAAAATTACATAGAAGGGCTTCTCTGAGGGATTGTGTTCTTGGAAACACAAGATTGTCTTTTGATTCCCATTAAAAAAATCAATAATGTTACTTGTAAGCTATGTTCTGTATTGTCTAAAGACCATAACAGAAGGTAGTTAGATTTAAAAAAAAAAAAAACAACTTATTACAGTCATAGATCAGCAGATGCTGCAGCTGTTTGCCTTGGGGGATGCAATAAGAGCAATATTCCCATGGGTAATTCTAGCTCAGATGTTTGAGCTTAAGCTAGAAATACAGTGTGTGTTACAACAGAAGGCATTTTTATACATTAAAGGGATGATACGTAATACAACCCCAAAGTCTGGATAATCAGTTTCCTGCCCTGTCCCACCTTTTGGGCTGTTGATCCCATGGGAAAATCCAGTACAAGTGCATAAGAAGTTATGCCTTCCTTGCTTCTAAACATACATCCTAGATGCAGGATGCACAGGAATAGCATCCAAGTGTATTTAAAACAGAAGTAGTTAAAATGCAAATGGTTTGCTGTGACATTGGACACTAGTGTGTGTCAACAGTTAGAAGAAACCCACTGTGAACATGAAGCCCCTCTGGAGAACCAGGCTGTGTAACCAGCTAAGGCCTTTGCAGGATGCCAGGAAACTCTCCCAAAAAACACTTCAAGGGCAAAGACTTGTAATCAAGCAGCTGAGAGAGCAGGATGCTGTGAAAGCACAAAAACAGTGTGCAAAACATCTTGCTCTGCTATGCAAACTGTCTGCATGCAAGATAAGAAAGTGCCTGTAGGTAACTGGAGCTAGGCAGAGGAATCAAGGCTGAAGTAGAATGATTTGTCTTGGACTGCGTAAAGTAAACAATATATAACCAGCAGGAACCAGATAATTACAGGAGTGTCTGAAGCAACTCCTGCAGGGTAGATAGAACCTTGCAAGGCCACCCATACCATATCAAGAATACCATGTAAGGCTGAGATTGCCTAGGTAAGGATATCGGAAATGCCAGACTTGGTTACGGATGTAGCAAAACTGAGACCAATGGGAAGAAGTAATTAGGGGTGGATTGTCTGTTTGGGAGGAGACTGGCTGGAGGAAGGGAGGCATGAGCATGGCAAAAAAAGTGAATCCTGAAATGAGAGAGAGGGAATAAGATTAAAAAAATGAAGGAAGGGCGGGATGCTGGGAAGCTGACCACAGGAGTGCAGACATCTACAGCTGGTAGTGAAGCCTGAGGACCCAAACCCACTGGGATGCTGGAGTGATGCTCCTTGGACAACCTGCTGGACTCTCCATCAGGTCTATGTTGGAAAGACTTGGTGTGGGAGAGCAGAGCAAAGAGGGGTAGACTTGCACCCTAGTACTAAGTGGTGTGGGAGGGAAGGGTGATACACCTGTAACTTGACGGCAGTCATGTTGTTCATAAAACTTGATTAGTAGCTTCATAGTTGTGTGCAAAATGATATAAATAACCATGAGGTACTAGTGGTGTGTTAATGAGGTTATTGATCATTCAGTTGACCTGTTGGTGTGATTGATTGATGAAAGTTAGTCTCTTGAGTTGGTTGTCTCAAGACTGCAATCTGAAGAGGGACAGCTGGGCAGAAGAAGTGGCAGCTGGGGGCTCATCCAGGATCTCCCAATTTGGAACTTTGAGCTAACTGATACTGAGGTCTTCTGTTTGAAGAAGAGTGTGTGTGGATGGAGGTGATGGATATCAGATGATCTCTTGAGTGAGAGGAGGAGGGGGTCTGTTTGTGCAGGCTGTGTTTGAACATGGAGGGGATCTTGGGACTGTGAACACTATAAACTGCAAATTAAAATATGCTCGATTAAAGAAGAGTAGTGTCTAGATAGAGAGCTGTCTCTAGGAAAGCGTTTAGAAAAAGGTGGCAGCTTTTGGTAGGGCAGACTGGGATACTGAGACATTGGGCAGAGGGATTTGAACCTCAGGTGAGGGAGACCTGATGCAAAGGGTGGCTGCAGTAGTTACTAGGAAGATGAGACTGGTGGTGGTGGGAACTTCAGTAACACAAGTTATGCCATGGGAAAAGGAGGACATGTTGAGAAAGGAGAAAGCTTGGAGGAAAAAGAGGCGTGATGCATGTGCGTGTCCAAAATCTAGACTTTGGTGCAACAAACATCTCCACCCAGGGAGAGGCTGGAGGGGTGACGGTGTCAGGATCACCTTGACAGCAGGCAGGGGTGGTTTCCAGAGCCCTGCCTGCTGATGCAGTGACCCTGTGGTAACACTCACCGTGTTTTATTCTTGGCAGTGCAGCTGTTTCAGACCTGCTGTGTTATCCAGCAGCTGCAGTGAGAGTAGGAGGAGTGGCTGCTCCAAACCTCTCTGTCAGCAGTGAGTTGCGTTTTGACTGCTATTTGAGCAGAGTTATGCAAGGGGGGTGGTTTTTAGATCATCGGAGTCAAGTAAAGACTTGCTCTGCGATGACTAGGGCTTTTCCTGGTGTTTTGGCCTCATACAGAGTCTGGGCTTTGCACAGACCTCAGAAATAAATGCCAAGACTCGTACTAGATTTCAGTGCTTTCTGGGAATGCTGCTTTGAATAGCTGAAACGGATCTACTCCCTCTTCAAAGGGCCTGTGTAAGGGGTGACTGACTGTAATACGCATTAACTGCTATTTCCGCAGTTACCAGTGCCAGCTGGAGCATTGGCTCGCCCTTCGTCTTTTCTTTGTGGTGCACTAGTAATATCAGAGTTCAGAGGGAGCAGGGTGAGGACTGGGGTCTTCTGGCTTCAGAATGAAATCCTCCCCCTTGTTTGAACTTAAGGGATTGTTCATGGTGCAAGAGCTGGGAGCAGTTCTGAGCCCACCTTTTGGAGGGGAGCATCAAGTGCAGTAGGTTTTGCATGAATGTCCTCTCAGCAGGGTGGCAGCTTGCTCCCCTCTGGAGAGGGAGTTGGTGTGTCTGAGGTCCTTGAGGCTGTCCATCCCAAAAGGAGCTCTGGTATCAGCTGTGCTTGTGGTATCTTTTCAGTTGGCTTGGGCAGCTGTAAGAATTTGGACAGTGAAGTAATTCCTGATGGAAAGGTCCCTCCTGTGGTGTGGGGGGAGGCTGGGTCAGATCTCCAGCATTGCTAGGGGAGTTCCTTGGACTGGGTGAGTGGTGTGGGGAGGGGAAGGGGATGAGGCTGCTTGCAGAACTTCATCTGTTGCCAGTTGTGCCATTCAATGTGCCAGAGGAGCAAACTTGTATCTTCCTGGCTGAAGAGCTCTGCGTTTTTGCACTCTAGAAAGCCTACAGGCAGATGCCCTGCTGCTCAGGGCTGTTCCAGGCTCCTCAGCTGTGCTCACAAGGCTAAATCTTTGTTAGACAGGTTCAGAGATGAGTGGGTGAAGGAATTGGTCCGCTCTGAAAACCTGGGCTGCTCATCCTGCTGCCAAAGTGAGGGTGTTGCCCCTCAGCCACTGCTCCTGCCATGCCCTGCACCCCAGGGGCAAGCAGGAGGGTGCACAGCCATCTCCATCTGTCTGCTGCCCTGTGCTGCGGCTTTCTTTATCTCACCAAAATAGCTTCTTTTAGCACAACTGTACAAAACTGTCTGGATTGGGGGGTTTCTCCTGTTTCTACTAATAACAGTCACACTTTTATCTCTCTCAAACCCTTTTCACCTTGCAGCTTTACTGCTCTTTGAGGAGTCATTAAGCTTCCATTCAAAGTACCTGCTCCTCTCTGCAAAGAAAGCCCTTTTCTTTCTTGTGGGCTGTTTTCAAGCTGCTTTCACTATCAGTTATCTTCCTTTACATGTTACCACTAGACAGCACAAGGGAGCATGGCAAATAGCCTCCCCCCTTTTCTGAGAAGCAGAGGCTTGTGTGTTCTCCTGCCTCACCAAACTTTCTGTCTAGAAGTATCTAAGGGAGGATCGGTGTAAGGAACCACTGGTGCGTAATAGCTGCCCAGCTCCCGGTACGCCGTGCCAGCTCTGCCTGCAGGAAGCAGGTTATTGCTATGTGCACTGTGGCTTTACAGAAAATGAATTGCATGCAGAAATCTGTGACCATGGTGGCACTTGGGGCTCAAGTCTGAAGCAGACCGCTCCTCCTGAGCTGGCCCGCTGTGCTGCCTGAGCGTGGGAGCTGGCTGCTGTCCTCGTCCAGGCTGGGCTCTGTGCCACCGGAGGGGCCACGGGGGTGCAGTGTATGCGCAGGAGTGGGGCAGAAATGGCCCCACTTCATCTCAGCCCACCACATAGCATCTTTCTCCCTTTCTAGATGCTATGAGAGCTTGTCTCTTTCAAGAAGTCAACCCTTCCCTCAGGCTGTGCTGGGCTCTGCCCGGCAAAGGGGAGGCAAGACCTGTTCCCTGCAGCCCTGGTTTGTACTGCTGTTAATCGGCTACTGCCTTGTGGCACCTTGTTGTACTAGGCATGATGTAGTAACCTTTGGTGGAAGTATTAACACTCCTTGGAATGCTTGCTGGGACAGTGTGGGTTTTCCTTTCTCTTGGAGAGTGCAGCAAAAACCTGTGGTGCTGTTTCACCTTATTGGGAGGGGGCAGGGGAATGCATGTGTGTGCAAAATCCAAAAGTGCTTCCACAGTTAAGCAGCGCTGGTGTGCGTATCTGCTCCCCTAGATAAAAATTAAGGCCTGAAAGGACTCGGCTTGTAACGAGCTACTGCACTTTCCTTGAATTCCTGTGTTGCTGCCAGGCTCATCTGGCTGAGTGAGAGCATCCCCTTTAAGAAGGCAGCCAAGTGCCTCTGTCCTAAGGATCACTACTGGTGGCAGAGGATCAAAGCTATTGTGTTGTGCCACATGGCTTTCTGTGCCGCTCTCCTACCTCCCCAAGAAGTACTTGAGAGTCTTCTCCTCGGTGAGTTTCTTTTAAAAGACCTCGAATGGAGCATGATCTTATATTGGCAATAGGGGGGATGGAAGTGACAAGGAAAAATAAGAAACCTCTTTGTTGTGATCTTCTCCCATACACTATCTCCAGCTACTAGGATGCTGGATAAGTGTTTGGGACTCTGACACCAGAGCTGTGGAAGACAAACCTTAGCTCGATAAGTACATTTGGTTTTAACCTCTCGCTTCCAGGGCAGTCCTTGAAGTTTTGGTTTTTTCCAAGGGAGGCCTCTGCCAAAGCTTTGTCAGAGGGCAACAATTTTGCAGAGTCTGCTCAAAATGGGGAGACTAACTGGAAATAACTCATGACTTCTTCATCCCCTTGGTTAGGGGAAAATGTTGCTTTTGCTGTATTCATCCCTGTACCCTTGGGAGTTGCTACAGAGCAATGGCAACAGATCTGTGGGTTTTGTGGGATGGGGAGAAGAACAGGGCAGGAAGAAAGCCAGAAAGAAGAGTCTGAAAGTTTGTGTGCTGGAACAGTGGAGAGGAAAAGGTAGCTAGGTGGGATCATAAAATGGTTTGGGTTGGAAGGGACCTTAAAGATCATCTAGTTCCACCCCATTCTCTTTGTTTGGGAGCTGATCACAGGGCAATGGCATGAGGAAAGAATAGTCTTGGTTGACCCTTAGAGTAAAATAGATGGCCATGTCCTCTCCTGTGGGCCAAATGTCTCTACAGTTGTATTGGCTTTCAGTATGTTCCCCAAGGAAGCACCTAAACCTGTTCAAACTGCCAGCCTGATCTGGGGACCAAGCTAACTTTGGTTGCTGCTTCAGGTGGACGAAAGACTTGGTGACACTCATTGAACTGTCTGTCTTGGTGAAAACAATTTCTCCAGACATGCAAGATACTTGTATGGTTTCACACGTTGGGTACTGTGGCACACCTTGTATGTTGGTCTGTGCTCATGCTACTGTCAGGCTCACTTGGATTTCTCTCCTAGAGACTGTGCAGTCTGGCATGGATTTCAATATTTACATCTTCATCTGTTTTCTGCAGCTCACAGTGGTTTTTGTGTTCCACGACTACTTAAACAGAAAGCTCCCTAAATTCAAAGCTAGCTTGGGTGATAGTAAAGCTCTACTGTCCTGAGGCATGTCCAGCAAAACCATGGTCTTCTGTAATGCTAGGAAGTAATTTCTGCTGCTTTAGATACTAGAAAAGCCCTACCAGCCTTGGGTGTTTCTGTATTAACTAGTGATGGATTCATCACCTGTAGTAACTGTGTAATAGAGCGGTGAAACAAAATCTTCTCTGTACTTGAGCTATCAAGTGTACTCTCTGGCTTTGTATTGCAAACATTGCTTGATTGCTCCATAGCAACTCTGTCTGGGTCAGCTGGTGCTGAAGCATGTTTTGCTCGGCAGATCAAGTATTTTGGGAGCTGTGGTGTCAGTCTCCTCAACCTGCAGCAAGATGTGTGCAGGGGGAGAGGCCCTGCTGGATGGCTGGGCAGTGGGGGGGGTGGGGTGGGGGGGTGTTGCTGGAGTCAGCTCTGGCAAGCCTGGGAAGAGTCTGAAGTATTGTGTTCTTACCAAGCAGAGATGACAACCTCATTTCATTTGGCCTTCTTGGGAGTTTCCTCTCTTTTTTTTTTTTGTGTCTGGCTTCTCATTCAGCTCCAGCCAAGTGGGGTTGAACCCTTTTCCAGCAAGGTCAAAATTGCTGGAAAGGCTTGAAGGGGGAGGCTGCCTTGTCTCTCCCTGTGGCCTTTCTTACTGGGTTGGTCCCTTGTTGCTCCCTGCTGGCAAACACAGCTCCTGGTGCCCTGGGTGGGGAGGCTTGGCTCCTGGGCACAGACAGCATGGTGCCTGCCCATCCACCCTTTCAGTCTGTGCCACCAAGGAGCTGGTGTATATTGATGGCTGTTAGTGACCCTTGGGACCAAGGAGGCATTTAGCAGAGCTCAGCTTCAGCTTTAAGGACTATTTTGCCCTTTCCTGCTCAGGACATCCAGGTGCCAGGCAACAGATGTGGTGATTTTTCCCAAGGCATAGCAGAACTTGAAATTGGAGCAAGGGAAGAAAGTGGATGGTAGCCTGGAGAGAAAGATCAGCCAGGATCCCCTCTCCCATTCTGGTCCTACATCCAACAGCCTCTAGCTCCTGAAGAGCAGGGAAGAGAGCTGGAGGCTGTTTAGATGTTCACTTCCAAAGCCAGGGCAGCCTTTGGCTGCTGGCACTGGAGAAATGAGGGAAGTAGGAGCAGGTAAAGAGGAAGGGGAGAGGAGACTGAGTGGAGGTTGGACCCTCTCCTCACGGGGTACCACTAGGTAATGTTGGCATTTGGGGGTTGGTTTTTTTTAAGCATCTGGCTTTTGATGCCTTCTGATTATCAGGTGGCCTAACAAAAGATCACCCTCCTGGCAAATCCTGTTTTCCCTGAAGCACTGCCTGCTCTCACCTCCCAGTGATGGTGGGACAGGGTCAGGCAAGCTGGTACTGGCTCTCTAAGCCCTCTCTCTTCCTGTACACATGGATTTGTCACACCCTAGCTCAGCCCTGCAGAGTCTAGCAGGGCTTTGCTCTAGCTGTGGTCTCCCAAAATCTGCCTCTGGAAGCTGGAGCAGCCTGAAGGTCTATATGAACAGGCACTGGTGTAATGGTGGGGTAAGCCATGTTGTCAGCCCCTGGGAGCACAAAGCTGCTGCTCTGGAGGGGCAGGGCAGGAGCCTTGTGCCTCCTGCATACCAAAACGTTACTGCAGCACACCTAATGATTCAGAGCAGTGCTGTGCCCTGCAAGCCAGGAGCTGGGATTCGGGCCCTTGTGCTTGCAAAGGCAAGCCTGTGTTGGGGCAGTCCTGAGACCTCTGGTGCTCAGGCACAGGGGGAGAGCTCTGCATTGGGGAGCAGGCAGGGACAGGGCAGTGCCAGGCAGCTGTGCGGTGGAGCCCAGGAAAAGCAAAGCCAGCCAGAGCCCCAGCCACTGAGCCAAGGCTTGCCCTGACGGGTTTGCGGACTTCCTCTGGAGCTGTGAAGTATTGTCTATGCTGTGTGGGCTGTCAACACCCTCCTCCCGGGTGATCTGCTTCCAGGGAAATGTCTTCACTTCTGTGGTTGGGCATGTGACGCTGCTGCCCTGAAGCACTCCCAGCCCTGCTTAATCCTCATCTCATTCCCCCTCTCATCTCCTCAGTTTGCTTCCTCTTGCAGGCCATCCTGCCTGGCTGAGCCACCAGCTTGTTCCCCTTATCATTTTCAAGTGCAAAATCAAAGCAATTAATAGCTCTGGGATGCCTCAGTGCTAAGACCTGAGTGGTTTAGATGGCCTGTTACCCCATTCTCTTCCAGCTACTGGGAAGGCCCAGGAGCACTGATGCTGCCAGCCAAAATGCAGGGTGCTGTAGCGGATGTTAGATGGACCACTTGTAGTTTTTTGAGCAAGAGCTGGTCATCAACTAGCTGAGATAACAGCTTCCCCAGGGCTGTCCCAAACTGGCATGAAGCAGCACACTGTGATCCAGCAGGAGGGGTAAGCTGGACTTGCTTTGTTTTGCTCGATGGATGCAATACCTATGTGGTCTCTCTGCAGATGAGATCTATGGAAGTGATACTGTGGATCTCAGTAGGGATGCAGGGTTGAACTGGATTAAAAGAGGCACTGAGACTGGTTTTTAAGAGACCATTTATTTCATTTACCCACCTCATACTGCTATTGACATACAATACCCCTCTGGATTTTTGTGGTGGTTCTGAGTAAGCTAGGCAGGCAATGTGTTTGGGAACCAGCTAATAGTCTAATTTCAATAAAGGTCTAACAATGTGTGCTCAAAGAGGGTGCAGTGGAGCACCTTGCTGCAGGAGGCTCAGCTCTAAACCTCTTCAGAGTGGTTAGGAAAACTCAGGAATAAACGTTTAGGAGCCCTCAAGCACAGAGGGGCACCTAGCCCTGCCCTTGCCTGGTGAGTGCCTGAGCTATGCTCTGTAAGCTGGGCTACATGCAGGAAACATCAGGGTGCCTGCTCTCCTCCTCCCCCACACCTGCTAATGAGCTGGGGAGACCTCAGTGAAAGCTGTTTTCAGCTTGCTTTATTTTGCTTGAAGTTGTTTGAGCCTTTCTTCGTAAGTGCTTTAATGAAATAGGTTGAACTTTTTTTTCTTCTTTCATTCTTTCTTCTTTCTTTCCTCCTATGTGGGGAGGTGATGGCTATGATGGGCTTTGCCTCTAGGCTGCAGCTCTTGTTTAAGGGTACTCCCTGGTCTTGTCTGAATACTCTAGTGCTGTTCCCATGCGCAGCGGATAGACTTCTAGCTTTGCACCCATGGCAAAAGCAGGCTTGAGCTAGTGCAGATTATGCACCTCAAGGGACAGGAACGACTTGTGCTGGTTGAAAAAAGAAAAACCTCCATTGTGTAGTACTCAGTACTGCTTGTGGCAGGCAGGTCCTTGGGGGGCTGCCAAATTTCCTGTTAGGCTGGAGGAAAGCACTGGACTAAGGGATGAGTTTCATCTTGGTCAACGCCCCTGTGAGAGGCAACTCTGTAGTTAAGGCTGAAGCAAAAAGAGCCTACAGGATCTGAACTCCGGGGGGGGGGGGGGTGGGTGGAACAAACCTTGCTGCCTTTAGTTCTGTGCATGGTCTTTTCCTGTCTCTGGTAGCAAGCTTTTTTAAAAACCCCATGCTATGTACAGCTTCCCTTCCTGCCCTTGGGGAGAGGACAATGAGTCATGGGAGGACATTTCTTAATGCCCTGGAGGATGCTTGGATTGTCTGGTGAGGGCAGGCTATGAACAAATTCGCTACGAACAAATTCAGCTGTGGGTCAGAGTTGCTCAAGGTGAATGCACACTTAAATGTGAATGTTAACTAGTGAGACCAAAACGAGATGTCTTTTCCTCTAACAGGTTCTCATGTAATGTAGATACACCTGGATTTTGCTCTAGAAACAAATAGTAGGCACAGCTCTGGTTTGCTTATCAGAATAGAAGCAGGGCTGTGGGAGGATGGGGGGAGAGTCAAGGACAGTTGAAGATGTGGGGGTTTTTGTTTTGTTTTTTTTTTTTTTTTAAGACCTCCTTGTCTGGACAGGATGGCAGCTGAAACGATTGCAGCCAGGCTGGGCTGTGTCCTCTTTCCTCTCTTTGCCTGCTTTCTTTATTTTTGGACTTCTTTCATTTGTGCTTGCCTTCCCCATTTTTATGCCTGCTCAAGGGTCTCTAGCTTCTTGCAGTCTGTCTTGCTGCCTCCCAGCAGTACAAAACCATGTCACGAGGATGTGAGGCCATCTCTTCTGCCCTCAGTGGTTTTTATGCCAGCTTGTTCCCATCCTTGTAACTCCAAGATGTTGGTGGGTTAAATGATGAGTCTTGCTGAGTAGTTAACAGGCAGTGGCTGGCAATGCGGCTCTGCTTGCTTGTTCTTGGTACGTTACGGCCCCTGCAAGCTGCAGATGCAGGGAGCTTCTTTTATTAATTGGTTGGTATGCTTACAGTGCTAGGCATATCTCCTTATTCAGCCTGGTTCTGGAATGTATATAACCAATGTAAATGGTTTCTCTTCCCATCCTGTCCTCACAGGTTTTGAGACTCAGCAACCACTCTGGAGAAATGTCCCTTGTGTAAAACCCCAGTTCTTGTACCATGTACCAGTCTGGCTTTGTGCCGTGGGAGTATTACCCAACCATGATCCCACCTTCTGGCTACACCTACCCACCGCTGCGGACTGGGAGAGCAGAAGACATGACCAGCTCTGTGATGTTCCCTCCCATCCACATGCACAACTTCTACAGCCGACCCATCACTTTTGTGGTGGACCGAAATGGCTACCCTGACTATGCAGGAGGTCAGGTGGAGTATCATCATCTCTACAGTGCCTCCAATCCCTACTTCCGTCCGTACTACACCTGGCACTTCCCTCCTGTGGTCCCCATCCCTCTCTACAATCCCTATGCAAACTACAATCCCTATGTCAGCTACCAGAGGTCAGATCAGTATCGAGACACGTGGCCAGAAGGCTTCACAATGAGAGGGGAGCTTCAATGGGGGAAGCTCGGAAGGGTGTTTGGACCAAGGAAAGACCTCCCAGAATTTGTGAAGGATGATCTCCGGAGGGTTTATGGCACCTACCCACGGACCAATGTCTCCATAACCTATCGGAAAGGGGAGTTCTTGGTCAAGGGAGACCCCAGTGTAGGAGAGCAGGAATATGCAGTGGAAAAAAAAGTCATCCAGCGGGCTGTGACCCCCAGTGCCAGCGAGGCAGATGATAGCAGTGAGGACCGGAACCGTAAGAAGAAAAAGAAACTGAGACGTTGACATAGTCAGTCACTTGATGGACAGATGCTCCAGTGCCCTTGTGGGAGCCAGCTGGCAGCTGTTCTTGGTGCAGCTGGCAAGTAGCACAAGCAATGGATGCCACCACTCCTGTTGGCTTTTAACTGCTCCCCATCCTCCACAAGCTTATGGCAGCTTTACCCTGTTTGATGCACAATGCCCATCCTGTGAAGAAACCACGTGGCACTTGACTGTCTGTCGGATCAGCTCTTTGGTCCTGGTTTTGAAATGAATGTTTGCTTTCCACTGGTTTGGTTGAGTGGTCACAGTCAGGTGGGGGGATTTCCAGACAGCAGCCCTTGATTAGAAGATGGGCCTCTTCCTACCCTGTCCAAGGGAAGGTCCTGGAAGCTGGCTCCCTTCCTGGCACTTAGTTAAGGAGATCAAAGCAGGATTTCCTCCAGGCTGGGGGCAGTGTAGGTCCCAGAGGAGAGAGGCGTTCTTGAACACTGTAAAGAGCAGTTGTCTGCATATCTTGTCACTGCTGGTTATGACCATACCATTGTGCTTAATCACCACGTGATGCCTGTACACAGTGCTTCCCTACACGCTGGTGGAAGATCCTGGTGTCCCCATCCTCTTACCACCTAGTAACCTGGTGCTCAGTTCTTCTGGTCACATGTCCTTGTTGAAATCGCTGCTTGAGGCCCTGCTCTGGGTCTGACTTGGCTCTAGTTGGAGGTGCTCCAGCAAGGTTACTGCAGTTGTGTGAATCGCAGCACTTCCACAGCTTGGTCTCTTGGAAGGGTGGACTTTGGAGAGTTGTGCTGGAAACCTGGAGGGTTGTGAGGGGCTGGGTCTGACTTGCTTGCAAAATTCAGTACCTTTTAAATGATTATAAATAATAATAAAAAAACCCAAATGCAAATGCTTATATTTTTGGCTTTTTAGCTACCTGACAGCAGTCTCTCCTGTGAACAACTTACAACCTGATCTGCACCTTTTTGCAAAGTTTGGGATGACTTCTGACTTGTTGCTCTTGCCCAGCTGTGGTGGGTTATTCTGCTAGCTCTGCTTAGCAGCATCCTGCCTTGCCCCAGTTTGTTGCCCCACAGCTTCCTCTTTGGGGACCAGAAGGGACTTTCTGACCATGCAGGAGAAAAAGGGGACCTGCTCTGTCCCCCTGTAGCCTCCCCCTGACATGCCACATGGGAGAAAGGCCTTCTAATGCAGGAGGGAACAGGGTGCTCCCCATCTGCATAGCAAAGGAGAGAGCCTGTGAGGGTGAACTTGGAGGCCCTTGGTGGCTCTGAATTGCTATAAAGTCAAAGCAAGTGGATTTTTTTTTTAATTAATGCAACAACTTTTGTTTGTTTAAGCAATTGCCAGAATGTTTCAGCAACTATCTGGATTTCCCCTTCCCTAATCAGCTTCTTGGAAATGGGTTAACTCTGCTGCCAGATAAACCTGCAAGAGGGCTGAGCTAGAAAAACTGCTGCAGAAACCTCAGACCAAGCTGATGCTCCTTGGCTGTGTCGCAAGCGGTGGCCGTGGGACTTACTGGTGTGTGCCAGAAAAGGCCTCCACTAATGACTGGTAGCCCTTGGTTATCCAATGTAGGAAAAATGTGGCAATTCCTGTCTTTTTGTACTTTTTGGCTAAGCAGGGCATCCTGCACAGGTAGAGATGTGCAGTTAGATGTCTGCTGTCCTGGTCTGCAGCAGCCTTGCTGCAGCACTGGCATTGAGCTCCCTGTCCTTCCAGCAGCAGCTGCTCCTGTGGGCAGTGGCTTAAGCAGTGAACCCAAAGTTTGTGGATTGGATCCTTATGCGGGCAGTACAGCACTCCGATGGGGTGCTGGAAGGAGTTTCTTCCCCATCCCCTATGGCTGGCGCAGGGTACAGCTGGGCTGTCAGAGCTGGAGCTGGATGCTGCCTGCAGTGGGAAGGGTGTTGGGAAGGAGCTGGTTTAGGTGAGATCCTGGAGCAGGCGCTAATCAGCTCTTCTAGGCAAGGTGAATGTGGTTTGCTCTATGGTGATGATTAGATACTACCTAAATTATCAGGACTAAATGCCACTCCTCCAGCCAATAAATTCCTGGTGGCATCTTTGTACCACGTTATAGTGGAAAAGGTCCCCAAAATTCAAGGTGGGCAGCCGAGGTCTCCCAGAGGTATAAGATGGATGGGTGGAAAGAGAGCCCCTTGCCTCCACAAAAACTTTCTCTAAATACCTGTCCCTGCTGGGGACATCTCCAGGGCCAGCAAGGAGGGAGTGGGCACAACCTTTAACTTACCTAGCCTGTCCTGTTTATCTTCTCCAAAGTTTTGTTTGGTTTTACTGCCCAGACTCTGAAGAGGAGATTGCTGGGCACACCCAGGCTGTTGTTCTGATGATGTGTATTTTTAGCAGAGGTTTACAATCACATGCAGTACATCAGGAGGCAGCAATGTATTTATTTTCTCAAGTGCCATTTCACTTCCAGATGGAAAAAAACATTTTGTAGTTGGGCTTTTTTTTCCCTTGAGGGAAAGCCCACCACAAACAGCCACTGCCTCGAGCAGCTCTCTGAATGCAGGGTTTCCCATGGTGGCCATAACTCACCTCCATCCCTACTCTGGTCTTTGTGGGAGCAAAGATTTGCACATTCCTCGCAGGAACAGCTCACAGCCATGCTCTTCCTGAAGGTTTGAGGCTTATTTGCTGCCCAGCTGCAGAACTGAATCCATAGGGCATTTCTGGAGACTTTAACGCCTATGGAATTCAGTTCTCAGAGCCAAGCAGCCAGTGTGAGTTGGCTTCCCCTGGCCCCAGCCAGCTGTGTCTCCATCTGCAAGGGGGGAAAAAATAGGAAAGAGCTCATGATGTTGCTGACACAGTGCAAGCACTGAGCTGACACAGATTTCTGCAACAGGGAGCTGCTGCAAGGAGAGGACTTTGGCACCTCTTGCTCTTGCCCCAGAGGCGGCACACACAGCCATGGCTTTCTTTGGAAACTTTGCTCAAGCTGGCTGCTATTTTTTTCCGCTGCTTCCACGTGTCATCCTGTTGTTCGGAGCTGCTGCAAAGCTTCAGGTCAGCCCTGAGCTCTGTAAACCTGCTGGAGCTGTAAGGGAAATACCATTTCTTCCAGATGGGCCTGGTATTCGCAGGTACATTGGGAATCAATCCCGCCTATGTGTTTGCCCTGTGCACGGGTGGTAACACATCCCTCAGTCTAAACTGTTCCTCTGTGTGTGCATCTGAAAATGGGGTGCAGCTGTGCCAGGGGCAGTGGGGGGATGCCCAGCGCTCCCAGGCACCAGCCCTCTGCTCCGCTCATAGCGAAACCAGCACTCACAGGAACCCCTGGAACTGGGATGTGCCAGCTGATGGATGGGTGAAGCTGATGGATGGATGATGATGGTTTGTGCAGCAGGTGGTACTGCAGGTGGATCACGAGGCACACAGAGCCTGCCCTTTTGGGAGTGGGAAGGGTCAGAGGGTAATTCTGCAGCTTAAAATGAAGCAGTAAAAGGCTTTTTCCAGGCAGCTCAGAGAGGGGATCCAGGGAGGGATTGGTCTCGGTCTGGGCCAAGCTGGGATGTGCTGGTGCATCCCACAGCTATGCACGTGCCCTTTGCTGCCTGGTACCCCCACCCTCCAGTTCAGGCTGCAAAGCTCACATGCATGGAGGGGCAGACTCGAGGGACTTGTGGGGACCCCCGTGAGCAGCCACAGAGGTGCTGACGCTGCTGGCAGATTTGGGCAGCCTCGGTCCTCAGCAGGAGATGTTTGTTTTCAAATCCAGGGACTGAGCTGATGGCTGAAAGGCAGGGAGAGGCTTTTTTTTTTGGCTCGGCAATAGTTTGACACAGTTGTGACGACAGCAGCTCAGCGTGGCTCAGGCAGGAGTAACTGCTGGGAGAGGGTTACAGCCCTTTGTGTGTATGCCAGCAGTGCAGGAGGGGAGCCCTCAGGTCTGACAGATCAGCAGAAGAGATGGGAAATGACACACGCACTTCGGAGCACAGGCAAAGATTTCAATGGGGGAAGCACCGAGCAACTGTCGGCGTGAGGAGCTAACTCCACAATTGCTCAACAGATGGCCTGGGGCTCTATTTTAATCCATCCACGGAGTATCCAAGTTCAGTTGGGCAGTGTGAACTCACTGTCCTGACGAGTACCCCAAAGGAGCCAAGCCCCCCTCGCAAAAGCCGTGGGGTCCCAGGCTGCGGGTCCCAGCCCCGGCACACCGCGGGGACCACACGCAGCAGTACTGCAGGGACTACCTGGAGGGGCAGCAGTGGAGGGAGACGGGGTGAAGCAGAGCCTTACACCAGGGTCCCCCCACCCTGCAGTGGGTGGTCGGGGTCAAAGAGGCGGCTCAGGGACCCGGCTGTGCGCTGTGCTGCGTTTCAGACCACTGTAGCATGGCGGAGAGGTTTCAATAGCTCTGAGCCCCCCAACCTCAGAAAAGTGGGGTGATCTCCCCTCTCCTCCTTCTCCCCCCACTCTGCAGGCAGGCACCTGTGCAAGGGAGTGGGGCAGGAAGGAAGGCAGCCTGCTGGAGACGCTACAGCTGGGTGGGCAG
Source organism: Mycteria americana (assembly GCF_035582795.1). Taxonomy (NCBI): domain Eukaryota; kingdom Metazoa; phylum Chordata; class Aves; order Ciconiiformes; family Ciconiidae; genus Mycteria; species Mycteria americana. The sequence continues at coordinate 15,748,667 of NC_134370.1, forward strand.
CCTGCGATGGCTGGTAGGGATGGGGAGCTTTGGGGCTGCTCCTTGGCCAGCTCATGCTATGGGGTGGTCGCCCTGCGGTCCCTGGCTATTTAAACACCTGGAAAGCCTTTGTGCTTCATTTTTTTAAGCTGTAGAACTCCTCTCTGATGCATTTACCCCCAAAGGGTTGAAGGATCACTGCAGTTCAAAGTCCCAGCCACCTGCCTTCAGCCCTCAGCCGCTCTGAGCAACCACCGCTTTCAGGAACTGAAAGGTGGAGGGGAGGGAAAAGCCTTCCTCCCTATCTTCCTCCGTGGGCTGGTTTGCAAAGAAAGGGGAAGGGTTTCAAGCAGACAGGTGGGCGAGCAGGATGGGGTTCAACCCCAACAAGCCCTCCCTGATGGTGCTCTGGGAGTTATCCCCTTCCCTCACTCCGTGGCCCCAGGGAAGCAACGTGGGTGCTCACAGCCCCTCGCAGCCCCTCAGCAGCTGCCTGGCATGTGTCCCTCCGTGCCCTGTGCCCCTGCCCTCCCCGGGATGGGGCAGGGACAGCTCCAGCAAGCTACTTTCGGTGTCCTGCCTGTGGGTGCTGGGGCACCCCATTGCCAAAAGGTACCAGGGGCAGTTTGACCTGGGTGCAAAGGGAAGCCCATGGGGGGAAAGGAGGGGTTGAAATGCAAACTCAGACAAGCTCCAGCTCCTTTCTTTCACTCCTGGCTGTTCCTGCAAGCAATGTCCCCACCACATGGCATCCACAGCACCCCTGGGACCAAGGAGACCTGGGAGCGGGGAGCAATGTGGGCTCTCCCTGGGGCACGGCACCGCAGGCAGCCGTGGGGTGCAGGAGGCTGCGACCCCCCTCCAGCGGTGCTGGGCTCCCATACTGTGGGCAAAGGGAGGGCACTACCCAACCGCCTGCTTCCAGCCCTGTCCCTTCTCGCGAGAGCGGGTGCTTCCATGGTGTTTTCAGAATGCTCGTGCAGGTTCCTACGTGCCGCGCGTGCCGGGCACATCTCCTCCTCTGGGCTCTGCCTTTGCTCCTTGGTGTTCCTGTCTCCAGCTTTGCCCCACATTCCTGCACCCGGGCAGGGCCAGGGCTGGATTTGGCCCTGTGTCATTGGGGGTATCCCTGGCCCCTTGTCTGCACTGGAGTGGGACACCGGGTAATGCCAGGGAGGGCAGGGATGAATGGAGATACGGGAGCCATCTGGGTGGTGGGTATTTTGTTGGTGTGGAGGTGCCCTGCCCTGCCTCGACCCCACGTTTTCTTGAGGACGTGTCAGGATGCAGCACTGAGCTATGGGGTGACCAGCATGTGCGGAGCCCGTTGTCCCAGCTCAGCCCTGGGGAGGATTGCATCAGCCCAGTTGCCTGCCATGCAGGTGGGGGTCTCGTAGCCCCATCGCGATGTGCCTCTCCTGACTCCGAGCCGGGAGCCTTTGGCACCCTGCACTGCTTAAATCCTCCTCTCTGCCTGGCTTGGGGCGTGCAGGGTCCCATGCCGGTTCTGGTACACATCCCCTTCTGGTGCTGGCTGTCCCGGGCTTGTCCTCCCTCTGGGAGAGGTCTGGATTTGAGACCCTGACGTTGATCCCAGCAGCCAGGTGACGCTTTGTTGGAGCTGACAGACATGCCCAGGAGTGGGTACCGGAGAAAAGATGGGCTCCAGCAGAGGAGCCAAGAAGTAGAGAGCTCCTCAAGGCTCCTGACCTCAGCCTGAAATGCTGGTGAGTTGAGAGACACCCCAGGCAAGGGGTGCCCAGCGGGATGCTGCTGCAGGGTTTTCTGTGTTGCACTGAGTTAACCTGCAGCCCCTCACAGCCCCTCACAGCCGCTGCTCCTGGGGCAGGAGGCTCCGAGGCCCCAGGGCAGCAGTGATCGGAAATGGCCAGCCGGGAGCTGGGGGCAGCTGGGCCCTGGAGGGGACCCACGGCAGCACCCACGGATGCATCGAGCTGCTGCAAGAGCCACCCCAGGGAGGCATCCCCCCAGCCCGGCGTGTCCAGCACCCACCTCTCCACGGGGCTGTGTGAGGTACACTTTGCCTTCCCTGCAAAACCCCCATTTCCTTTCTCTGCAACAACTAGGGGAAATACTATCAGCAAAGATGAAATACCCCAGATGAGCAGCCTGGCCCGGCCCTCAGAGCACAGCAGAGACGGCCACGCAAGCGCATTTCCCGACGGCGAGCCGTGTCGGGAGGCGATGGGAGAACGCAGGAAAGCAGACGTTCACGCACGGCCAACCCCGCCACCCGGACATCACCGCCGCACCGGTTCAGCCTTGAGCTGCCGGTCACGTTTAGTCCTTCCTTGCTTTCACCCTCCCTCCCTGCCGTGGGGGACACGGGGCAGGCTGGAGGGCTCCCATCTCCCTCGCTCCTGGGGCGGCGAAGCACGAGCGACTGCACCAGGAGGGGACGTGGCTGCCCTGCCAGGACCCCTGCGAAGCAGAGCCCTCCTTTTGGTGTTGCCAGCTAATGAGCCCGGGAGTCACTGATCAGCCAGGACGTGCCCGGGGCCACGCAGCGGAGTCGCGTGGGTGCTGCACGGCCACCGGGGCCGCGCTGACATGGTGGCCGGGGCGTTAATCCAGAGGGTTTCACTTTGTCTTCCCGGGAAGTTTGCGGGAACAGTTACATGCCTCCCCTCCCCCGCCCTTCAAAATATTCGCAGAACGGGTCCGGTTTTGCAGATTACCAAAAAAGCCAGGGATAGAAGTGAAGATGCTCGTGGCCCACGCGTGGGGTCTGGCACCTCCTCTCCCGCTTCCCGCGGCCGGCAGCGAGCGCGTTGACACCGACCGCATCCCCGCTGCTCGGCGTGGGGAGAGCCGCCCCCCGCAGCGCCTGGGCTGTGGCTCCTCGGGGAGAGCAGCAGCAAAGAAACCACCCCGCACCCAGCCAGACCGGACCCCTGCTCCGGCGCGGACCCCCCCGCGGCAGCGGCGGGACCCCGGCACTCACCCGGCACCTCTGGCTCCCGTCGAGGCGGGTCTGCGAGCGGCGGGGCCGGAGGCACTGTTAAATATTGCAGCCGACTTACTCACTTCTCTTCCTGGACGGCAGCGTGCAGAGTTTCCACCCACTTCTTTCACCTTTGGTTTCCAGGCTTTCTGAGAAAAGGGGAAGCCGTGGGAGGGAGCGACCGGCATCCCCGTGCCAGGCCCACGGCCCCCAGCAGCCTCTGCTTCCCGGGAAGGGGCAGATGCCAGAGGGGGGGCTGCTTTCCCGGGGAGCTGCGGCACGGCCAGGGAGCCCCCTCTGCTCACGCCAGGCTGCCCAGCACCCCATGACCCTCCTGGGTTGGGGCGATTTTCCTCCCCGGCTGAGCGGAGGGGATGCCTGGGTGCTGCCTCCCTGGCACAAGCTCAAGGGTGGCTGCCCGGCCAGCTCAGCCTCCCGCTTTGGGAGCGAAAATCCTCCCCACGGGACTCAGACTCATCCTGGCCTCAGCCGGTCAAAGCCCATCCACCTCCTCCTTTAACGCAGTACCTCTGCAAGTGGTGCCAGCGCTGGGGTTGGGGTCACCTCCACATCGCTCACACCTGTGGCGAGCAGTGTCCGTCCTCAGCCCGCAGAGCCCTGCCAGCAGCAGGCGCTGCCATGGGCCCGGCAACGCGCTGGCCAGCGTTCAATCCAGCAGCATGCCTATCGGCACGGCAGGTGGCTGGTTGCCCTCCCCTGGGACATCGGTAGATGATGTCCCCCAGGACATTATGGCCGGGCAGGTAGCCCCCGCCAGTTACCACCCGCTCTGGCGGGGCGAGCGCACGTGCCCGGTGGGACTCCATTTCCATAAGGTCCCGTCACCCAGCGTCCTCTTCCCGTCCTCTCACCCCGGTGCTGCCAAACGCCCGACCATTGTTTTTGCTCAGAAATGACGTCAGGTCCCCTGGGGTTCCCCTCTGCCGGCGGTTTGGAAATGAGAGTCTGGGGCCCCGGCGCAGGCTGCGGCACTGAGATGATGGTGGGGCAAGCACCGCTGCTCCTCCTGCGCCACGGTGAACAAATCGATAAATAAATTGGCAAATAAATTGATAGGGGGATGGTGAGAAGCCTCGGCACGCCTGTCTGCCCGCATCGCCCCTGCCTGGGCTTGAGAGCCACCCTGTGGGTTTAGATAACATTTACAGAGTGGTTTTGTCTTTTGGGGGCTGTCGTGCGTTTCTGGGGCGGGAAGCACCTGGAAGGCTGTGACGTGGAGGTGACCAAGCTGGAGCCACAGATTTACCCACGCAAGCCCCCAAAAACAGCTGGCATCACCAATTCAGGGCCTTGGGGTGTATTTTCGGGTGGCCAGGTGTGGGCTTGGCTGCTTGCCCCAGCTTTGCGTGGCTGCTGCTCTCTGCCCCGCGTCTCCATCACGGCGGGGCTGGACGGGAACTTTGGCATGTGAATCAGTGAGCTGAAATATCTCCTATTTCTCAAGGCTGGGCTGCCCTCCTGCCCGCAGCAGGTCCCACCCGGGTGTGATACAGCTTACGAGCACCCACTGCTCCCTCCGCACAGCCATCGCCCCAGCAGCTCCCGGTCCCATGCCAGAGGGCTGGGTGTCTCCCGGCTCCTTCCTGGCTAGCTGCTGCCCCAGCTGGCTGCTCAGCCCTTCCCAGAGCAGCGCTGCAGGTCAGGGCTGTGCCACTGATGTCCCCAGAGGGGATGGGGTCTGGCCAAACCCCTCCCTGGTGCTGGCTGCATTACTCCTCCTTGCTGGGGTTGGATGCACATTAACGACCTCAGACATCCCTCCGATCACTGCTCCTGGCACCTTCCCCGGGATGAGGCTTGCCCCCCAGAAGGGTTTTCCCCCTTCCCAGTACCACAGCTGGCCCTGGCCACTGCTTCACACAACCCCCCTTGGCACATGGGTCCCCCACTCACCCGCACACCCAGCCTGGCAGGGCTCCGCACGCCTCTGCATGCTGGGTCCGGTGCACTCCTGAGTCGGAAAACCACTGGGAAACGGGGAGAAGCAGGCATGAGGGAGGCACAAGTGGGGCAAACAGGGAAGCCACTGCAGGCCTGACGCCAGGGGGATGGGCTGTGAGCAAGGCAGCAGGGCAGCTCTGACCCTGCATGGGTGGGAGGAAGGGGTACACAGCTTTGCCAGCTCCCACAGTGCAGCTCGTGGGAGGAAGAGGAGGAGGAGTGTGCTTGGAGTTGGAGTGTCCACCCAGCTCCCAGTTTCTGTGGGTCTCCTGGGCAGAAGTGGGCGAACAAGAGCAGACCCTGGGGCTCACCCTGCAGTGCATGGGACCCATCCCTCCCCCGTGACATTAGAGCAGCCGAGACTCGATGCCGTCCCCAGGCCCAATTTCTCCAGATTCCCCCTGCTTTCCCCTCAGCCGAGGGCAGCAGACGTGAGCAAGGAGCAGCCTGGCCCAGCTCCCTGCGGAAGCGCGGCGGCTCAGTGTTTATCGGGGGGAAGCGGGAGCTTCCTGCAGCCTCGCTGGGCCGGGAGCGTGGGCGGGCACGGGGGGTTCACCCTCGGGGGGGGTCCCATGGGAGGGAAGGCGGGGGGACACTGCAGGGCTGGGGCTTCACCCTGGGGGAAAAAAATTCACCTTCCAGCTCTGGGGAGGGGTCAGAAGAAGAGACAGCAGCTGGATTTTCCTGCCCATCCAAAGAAAGCCAGTTAAAAAAACCACCTTTGAGCTCCTGCAACTGCAAAGCTAACCAGCAGGACCAAGGTGCATTTTAGGACTCAGAAATTAGCCAGCAATTAAAACACCTTGCAGTGTTACTGCTCAAAGCAGCAAGTGGCCTTAAGGGAAGGGCCAACGCGTGCTTTCTGAGTGCCTGAGCACCACAGTACTGCGGGGTCTTGGACGAAAGATGACGCAGCTGCCCCGTGCCCCGGGGAGGACACCTGGAAAGGGGATCAGTGAAATGGCTGCTGCCTGCAGGACGGTCCCAGTGGCCAGCCACAGCCTCTGGGGCTGAGGGGGACAAGGGCTTCCCCAGCTCCACCGCCGGCTGAGATGTGGTCCCTTCCCAGGAGGGGACAGCAGGATGCGGCCCCAGGCTGTGCACAGCAGGGAGGCTGCAGCTGGAGGTGCTGCAGGGCAACAGTTGCTGCTCAGCCCTTTAGCAGACACTAGAGAAGCCCAAAGGAGAGCCCAGATCCAGGCTCGTGCCCAGCCAGCACCAACCACCCCTCCCCAGGCAAGGTTTCTCTCTGGCATGGACTCACAGGTGTCTAATACAGAGCTAATCCCGAGCTTCAGCCTTAGCCGAGGCTCAGTCCATCTCCAGACGTAAACCTATGGACACTGGGCTTTGTGTGATTCAGTGTCTGGCTCTTGTGCTTCTTTCCTTTTCTCTCTCCTCTAAGCCAGCAAACCACCTGCACACCCCTGTTCCTCCACCGAGAAAGGTAATACATGGGGGAAACCACATCTTTCAGCCTTCCCCTTGGGATGAAAGATGCAGTTTTTGGGGCAGTTTGGGCTCAGCAGGTGCTTTTTCCGCTGTGAAACTGTGACAGCACGAGGCCAGGGATGCCCTTGCTGAAAGAGCCGAGCAGCCTTGCCTCATCCATGGAGCCTGATCCCTCAAAACTGGGTTCCAGGGGCCACACCAGTGGCCTCAGAGCCAGGGTGGCAGGGCAGGCGGCAGCCCTGGGGATGCTGGTGCGAAGGACTCCTGCCCACCAAGCCCTGCGCCGAGCGTTTGCACGGCTGCAGAGGAGCTCAGCCGTGGTTATAACCATCAGTGATGTCTCACAAGAAACCTCGCCCTGCGAAGGCACAGCCAGCAGTGGGTATTTTCCTGCCGCACAGACTCGCTCTGCCTCTCTCCCCTGCAGAGCTTTCTGTATGCAGCCAGGGTTTCGCTCAGGCTGCATCTCTCCGAGCTCAGCCTCCCCCTCCACCTGCCTGGCTATTTTTATCCCATGTCAGATTTTCACATCCTTTGAGACCTTCTGCCCTCTGGCCACATGGATAGAAATTGGGTGAGATTTCCTAAATTACCAGGAAGGGGGAGAAATGGAAGTGAATGGGGGACATGCGTAGGAATTTGGCTGGTGCGACTGCCAGAGATGTCATTTACTCCTCTGGGGCAACTCCTTCTGCCCCCGAAGAGATGCTGAAGGCAGCACGTACCCCACTCAGCTCCCCACTAAGTGTGCTCTGGCAGCACAAACCAGTCCCCTCCAGGCTGGCGGCCCTGGAGGAAGTGTGGCCGGGGGGGAAGGGAGTTTCTCGGGTTGTTTTTCCCCTCAAGGTTCCTGTTTCCCCTCCAGCCCTGGTCCACAGATGCCGGCAGCCCTCCCCGTCCCCACGTAGCTTTGCAGAGGGAGCAAACCGGAGGGCTGGGGCTGAAGGAGCACGGGAGATGGAGGATGGATCCCCCCCCCACGGGAGAGGAGGGCGCGGGGAGGTAGAGGTGCCCCTGGCCCCGCTGCCTGCCAGCAGCCCTGAAACTGTTTGGGAGCCAAATCTGCTTGTGGGGAAGGGAGGAAAACCGCAGGGCTGAGTCACTCCTCTGAAGGCATTTGCATCTGGGCAAATTCCAGTCGAGCCCCCCTCCCGCTACCCCTGCCCAGGGCGTCAGGGGGCGGCTTACAGGAACGGCCGCATCCTTCCCCCGGGATGTAGCCTCCGCGGCCCGTCACGCTCGGCCGGCGGCCGGGCAGCAACTGCCGCCGGCTCCGGCGGGTTTTCATCGGAAGGTAGGAAGGCTTCCCAGCAGGAAAAGCTGCGCTGGTTGAAGCAGAAGCGAGAGCGAAGGCAAGCGGGGCTGCGGGGAAGCCGAGCCTCTTACCAGAAATGGCAAAGTGGGGTGCTGGCCGGGCATCGCTGCCTTTCAGCGTCTCCCAAAAGTGGGCAGGCTGGGGGTGGTCCCCCTGCAAGCTTTGCATTAGCAAACAGGGTGACGGGTGACGGTCTGCAGGTGGTGGCCCCAGCCTCAGCGGGTGCTGCTCTGGGGGTTTAGGCTAGCGGAGGAGCGGCTCACGAGGAGGACACGGGGCTGGCAGCACCCCGAACACTGCCCCAGCACCAGCAGAAGCTCGTGTTTTCAGCAGAGGTGGCAGAGGGGTTGGAGGAAAGGAGGCAGGGCTGGAGTTTCCCACCAGCAGCAGGGGCCGGCGGGGGCAGAGGAGCCACCCTGAAGATCACAGGATAGAAATAGCTTCTCCAGGAATAAAAGTGCAGCAAAAGGGCGTCTCTTCGCCCTCAGAAACGTCCCAGGGAGCTGTAGGGGGGCAGGGGGTGACCCTGTTGCTCCCCCACGTCCCGCCCCTGATGCAGCCCCTGAATTGCCTGGGTGCTGCCGGTGCTGGGAACGCCAGCGGGAGGCCTGGGTGCCCAGCACAAGCACAAGGTGCATTTTGGGCTTCCCTGCTGGAAAAGGCTGGTGAGCCCTGGGCTATGCTCTGCACCCAGGGCTGATGTTTCCCCAAGGTTTAAATCCCCCTGATGTGCAAAACCACGTTGCTGCTTGAAAAGAGCCTGCCCAGGGTCAGGCGCTGTGCGTGGCTGGAGCAGGATGGGTCCCGGGATGGGTCCCAGCCCAGGGTTGGGCTCAGGCATCTCAGGGTGAGAGATCAGTGCCCGTGTCCAGATCTGGGACCCATCGTGCAGTGCTGGAGCTCTGCGCATCATCTCCGCGGCATCCGACCTCCTGCTCCTCCCTCTAGCAGATAAAATCCTGGCATTGCCCAGGGCTCTCACAGCTCCCGGCATCGCCCAGGGCTGGGGCTGGGGCACAGGGGTGCAGGGGGACCCTTCCCCCTGATTGACCCCACGCTGGGATGTTGGGTCAGTGACCCCAGTCCCTGCCAGCCCTCCTGGCAGGCATGCTCCTGCCTGCCCCAGGTCTCAGATGAGAGGAGATGGAGCTTTGCAGAGGGATTTTGGATTAGGGACCACGTTATACATGATAGGAAGCTTTTCCCTGGTGCAGGGCAGGCATCATGCTGGTTCCCACACTGCTCCATGCCCACAAATGCCCGATGAGGAACGCAAAGGGAAATGTCAGCTCGTCTCTAAGTAATTCCTTTCAGCTAGCCTTGAAATTAGTCCCTTGGAAAAAAAATAAAGGTTTTGGGCTTAGCCAGCAGTTCTCTTCGAGAATGGTGCCCTCGTCTTGTAGCTAGGGCACAGTGGGAGGCGAGAGCCAGTTAGCTCTTACCTAGCCTCAAGCTTCTCACAGACAGTGCGAGGCAGATGCGATGAGCCTGCTGTGATGCCGGGCTCCTCCTTGGGTGGGCCGCTCTCCTGCTGGGGTGGGGAAAGGAGCCTGCAGAGGCTGAGTGGGCGGCGAGGGGTGCACGGCAGCAAGGGATGCATGGCAGCGAGGGATGCATAGCACTGGGGGGTGCACAGCAGCAAGGGATGCATGGCACTGAGCGGTGCAGGGCAGTGAGGGATGCATGGCATGGAGGGGTGCACGGCAGCGAGGGATGCATAGCACTGGGGGGTGCACGGCAGCGAGGGATGCATGGCACGGAGGGGTGCACGGCAGCGAGGGATGCATGGCACTGAGCGGTGCAGGGCAGTGAGGGATGCATGGCATGGAGGGGTGCACGGCAGTGAGGGATGCATGGCATGGAGGGGTGCATGGCAGTGAGGGATGCATGGCACTGAGGGGTGCACAGCAGCGAGGGATGCACAATGCACGGCAGCTTGCCCGCATCCAGCGACCCCGCTTGGGGCACACTGGGGCTTTCTTTCCCCTCCACACCCCATAAATGCTGTGCAGGTGTGCGTGGACCACAGGTTTGCTCCTGCACTGGTGCTTTGCTGCTGGACAGGTTGGGAGGATGAGGAGAAGGAGGCGTGGGGCTACAGCTCCCCAAGCCGGGAATCAGTGCCGTGCTGCTCCCGGAAATCCAGCTGGGATCCACCCACTGTTTACAGAGGAAAGTGCAGTGAATCATCTGTGTGAGGAAGGAAAACACACCAATCTTGGGCCTTTTTAAGCTTTCCGGGCAAGTGAAAGCTGCTGGGAGAGCACCTGACTGGGAGCAGACCTGGCTCAGCAGCCCAGGCGCCCCGGGGATGGGTGCAAGGGCTGGCATTGCTTGGAGGGGTCTGTGTCCTGGGACAGGGCACCTGTTTCTACCCCAGCCCAATAAGCAAGGGTGGCTAAACCCATCGCAGCCGGCAGCAGCAGTGCTCTGCTCCCCGCAGGCCAGCCCGGGGGAGCACCCAAAGTGCTGTTTGCCAGGCAGATGTCCTGGCTGGCGGGGAAGATCGGTCTGGATACGGCTTTGCTATAGTAAGGACTGGGCTGCTACAGCTGCCCGCAGCACAGGGGCACAGAGCCCTTGGAGATGGCCTGGGGTGCTCCACCTGGCCTGCAGAAGGACACGGGTCTGCTGGGGTCCTCTGATGCCTCTGCCAGCCCCCTGGGCTGTCTCGGGTGCCCTCTGGTGCTAGGCAGAGCTCAGGCAGCTAAACTGAGCCCTCAGCATCTTGGCACAACACATGGGAAAAGGTTTCTTCCATCTGCAATAAATGATAGATGAGAGGTTTGTGTCCATAAAGAGCTGTGTTACCTTCCAGCTGTGGCAGCCGGAGTAACCACTCTCCCCACAGATGTGGCCTTAAACCAAGCTGCCCGGCACTGAGACCTGTGTGCTGTGCCCCCAGGGCTGCAGCAGAAGAAGAGGGCGATGCTGGCTTCATTTAGCACCTGGAGAGCATTTGGGATGGGGTCTGGGCCTTGTTAGGATCAGCCAGTGGGAGATGGGAAGGGCAGACTGCAGGCACCTGTGGCCAGCAAGTAAAGGTCATGGCAGGCAAACCCAGCAACTTGCTGTTGGATCCCTGGTGTGGCTCTGGGGAAAGCTGGGTCCCTCCCAGAGGTGTGCTCTGGGGTCTCCAGAAAGTCACCAGGAGCAGAAACTGGATGTAAGTGGAGATACAAGGGGAGGAGGCCCCTAAAAGCCAGCTGGGACCCTAGGCAGGGGTGGTAACAGCTGCCGTGCGTGCTGAGCGGGTGGCAAAGGGCTGACCTTGCACAGGGCTGCAGCCCTGATGCCACCCTGGCTGCTGACCCAGCTTTGGGCCCCTTTGGGGTTAGTGAGGTTACACCTGCCAGAGAGGGCAGGAGCAGCTGGATCACAGGCAGGGTGTCGAAGTGCAGCGGCTGTGAAGCTGGAGCAGACACCCTTAGGAAGCCTGGGCTTCTTTGCATCCCAAGCCAGAGCTGATGCCCCAGGCGAAGGGGAGATGTTCAGCATTCATGGATAAATTAGAGGAATCAAGAAGTTGTGAGCTGTTGGGGACGTTACCCTTCAATACAAATGCAGGTGTATCAGCCCTGCATGCTGAGGGAAGGTTTCTGGCTGGCTGGAGCTGGAACAGCAGAAGGTGCAGGAGAAGAGAGCTCCTGGGCAGACCCTGCATGTGAAGGGTGCAGCTGAAAGCCACAGAGTTAGAATTTAAAATTTAAAAAAGCTGCATGGGCCTCAGGGTGCAAAGCCAGTGACCTGCTGCCCATCAGGAGTGGTTTTGGGAGCGACAGGGCCTCCTCACGGCGGCGAAGCAGAAGGCTGTGGCAGCCCCGCAGGGCCGCGGCCGCTGGCCGGGCCGAAACAAGGCGGGGAGCGGGCACTAGAGGGGGCTCCGCACGCGCGTTATTGCGGCCAGAGGGGTCTCAAACTGCGCGGCCTGGGCTGGAAACGCTGATGCGCTTCTGCTAGACTCAGTGACCCGCTGGAGAGAAGTGAATAACTTGGAAGAAATAGCAATCACACACTACATGGCCGAGATGGTGATTTTTTTTTTTTTCTTCATTTTAATTGCACTTTTCCCAAGCTCTGCTGCTGCCTAAGCAAACTTAGAAGGTGAAAAGAAGCAAGTTGTGCGTGGGCTTGATGCTGAGGGGTGTGTGCTGAGCTTGCCTGGTTCCCTTAGCCCTTGGAAGCTGCTCCAGCATAGCACTTGCCTCCGGGAAAGCTGCCTCCTCAGCAGAAGTAGTGGGCTCCCAGGGTTGTTTATCGTGAGTAAGCAGTGGCTGGGCATGGCGCAGGCATGGCTGATCCTGCCTCAGGTCTGGGTGAACCTCTGGGTTTCCTCCTAACATGGATTTTTAGGAAACCTGGCAGGACTAAAAAGGGGGAAAATTAAGGCACACTTACTCAGAGTCATCTGTCTCAAGCAATTTTGGACCAATATTCACATGACCACTTATGTACAGTGCTTTATTTTTTTTACCTGTTTCTGGCCTTTCTGTTTCCCTGCAGGAAGCCCCCACTGCTTTGGGGCCAGCTGTGGCCCCTTCCACCCCATTTGCAAGCTCTCTTGTGGATATTTGCTATACTGACACCTTCCAGGAGCTCCCACCTTGGTGCAGTTCTCCTGCATTTTGCTCCCAATAACCTTTCAGTGTGCTTATGCTTTTGTAGGTGAACCTGCCCTGACATCCTGGGTATCTTCTCTGCAAGATGAAAGCTTGGCTGCAGTTTGAGCACCCTGTGAGAAATCATCTCCAGAGCCTGCATGCAAACCCACGTTAGCAAGCTTGAGACCATGCAGCTTCACCCCATCTTCAGGAGAGCCCTGTGCCCCCATCAAGTGCTGTCCCTGGCCAGGAGTAGACCATGGAAAACCTGATGCTTTCATTAATGCACCACAAAGTATGTGAGATGTTGGCTTTTAGCTGGGTGAATGCTGTCTCTGGGTTGTCTTCCTACTCTTTACTGCTGACAGCAGAGCATGGAAACGCTCCCCTTGGTGCCTGCTCTTGCCTTCAGCTGTGTGGTAAGTACTGAAAGCATCTCTCTGCCTCCCCCCCTTTAAGTAGGGCTGTTCAAGGCCTTGCTTCTTGTCTCCTGTCAAGTGTCCTGGCTGGGGTGCTGTGTCATATGGCAAGAGCAGCAGCAAATTTAATCTGCCTTCTTTTCCTTGGTTTGCCTTGCTGTAATGAACCAGCTCTTTTTGAAGCTGAGGTCTGCTCTGTAAAACACCTCTGAGACATGCTGGAGGCACCAAACCCAGGGAGAACAGCACTGCCTTTCTGACCAGATCCCCCTCTGCCTTTGCAAACACTGTTTTATGAGTATGGCTGGCTTCTTTCACATAGCGTATGGGTAAATCTTCAGGTGCCTTGCGAGAGATGTGGGCTGTCCTCAAGTATATAGCAGCGACAGCGTGAGCTGATGCGCTCTGCACGTGTTTGTAGCCTGGAGGGAGAGGAAGAAGTAAAACCTCTGTCCTCAAAGGTGTCAGTGGCATGGGAGGAAGGCATTTGTCAGATACGATCTCCATATGCTCACCAGGCTTTGAGCCCTGCCTTGTCCTACCTTGTAATAAGCTGGTGGCCAGGGGTGTCCTGGTTTCAGCTGAGATAGAGTTAATTTTCTTTATAGTGGCTGGTATGGGGCTAAACCGGCTGGGGTTAAACCATGACAAGGGGAAAAAAGGAAAATCAATGGCTTTGTCCCCCGGAGCCTGATGTAAATGGAGTGTGGGGAAAGAACTGCAGGAATAGCTGGGGATGAGGGAATGTCTGCAGATATTGCTCAGGGCACTGACAGAGCATAAAGGTAAGGGAAGAAAAAGCCAGCACTTGCTTGGGAGATTAGGCAAAAATCAACCTGCCCACGCTAGGCTCATGATGTCTTTGGGAGGATTCATTAATATTTTTGTGAGTTAAACGCTACAGTTTTCACAGCACTAGCGAGTGTTTATGTTCCTCCAATAAAAGAATATTTTCAATTTCATTGTACTGTCAGCACAGGCTCACTGATGAGTGCACAAGGAATCCTAAATCAGATTTGCTTGATATCATATCAAACTGGATAATCATATTTATTGCCTCTTTGAAAACTGAAGCTTTCAGTTTCTGTCCGGATTAAGGACTTGTCCAAGGACAAGTGTCCAAGGACTTGTAGATCAGAGATCTACACTTCAGTAAACAGTACCTGGGAAAAGCAGGCCAGTCACTTTAGAAACCACTTGTTGCACACTGAATCCTTAGGATGAGCATCATTTTCCTCTCGCGTGAAAATAAATCTTGAATGTTGCTATGTTTGCAAAGACTCTTCTCAGCTTAATTGCTTTCTCTTAGCAGTGTTTAAGTAGTATCAATCTTCTGATGAGAATAAACCCATCCTTTTTGGTTGTCACAGGGCCTTCATGAAAGCAGCGTGATGGGGGAAGTGTCAGGTTCAGGGTATTTTCTCTTACACAAGCAAGTGTTGGTGGGTCACTGCAGGTGTGACCGCTTGAGCTGCTCATGCTGGGAGAGTCCAGGGGAGCGTAGCTGTGTCAGGTGGGAGCAGATGTTTAAGACTGGTATTTTTTTACCTCTTGGTAGATGAATTGTGATGTGGCTTTACAGAAGTACTTGACCTCTGTTTTCCTGTGACATGGTGACCTTATTTACTTGGCAATGCTGATGCTGGTGGGCAGAGGGGAATTTGTGCACGCTCCCCAAAGCTAAACTGCCTGGGAGATGGGCTAGCTGATGTAATAGTAATGGGAGCAGTACGAGACGTGATTATCCTTTCATAAGAAGGCATTTGATTTTGCTAGGTAAAAACTCGGACTTATTGCCTAAATTTGTGTGCAATATTTGAAGTGGATGGAGTTCTAACAATTTTTGTGATGAGAGTACTTTGCTACGACATCTTGAGAGATCACTGTGACACAAAAGAGGCTGCTAACAGTAATAATTAGCAGTGTATAACTGAAGCTTAACTGCTGGAATAGGGCACCCAAAGGTACTGCTGGAAAGATTGCTATGTGGGGCTGTAAAGGAATATGTATGTTAGGCATGCTGGAATTCAGAAAAACCACGTTTGTGGAAAGGCTGCTCAGACCTTTCCCAAGCTGCCTGTACCTGATGCCTGCTGGTTACCTCGTCCCACCAGCTGAGCGATCAGAGAATAGTGGGGGGGGAACTGCTAGTCAGGTTTTGCTTTGTAAGAGCTTCTTACCGATATTAGTAAGAAATAAGAGGCAAAGTTAGTATTTTTCTGCCAAAGGAAACAGTCTTGGGTTTGTATGGTGATCTAAGTGGGACCCCAAAAAGTGACAAGTGCTTGTGGGTTCCTTGTCTAATCTGACTGTCAAACTACAGAAGAAACTACAGAAAAGTTGTACTGTAGTAAAAGGGATAATGGGGTATGTAGGACACCCAGGCTCTGTTTTGTCTGGGATGATTGCTTGTGTGGAGCAGGAGGGAGAAGAACCTGAATTTGTTTCCTGTCCTGGAATGAGAAAAGCAGAAGGGCTGGGAATTGGATGTGAAACAAGCTGGCATGTGGCTTTGGTAGTGTTAGGTTTACGGCTGGACTCGATGAAGGTCTTTTCCAACCTATACGATTCTGTGATTCGAACATGCAGCAGACCGCTGTGTGTGGATGCGGTGGTCAGCAGTGGAAGACCCCACGTGGGACTGAATACCAGCTGCCTGCAGGCGCTCTGCTGTGCGGGCGCAGGATGCGTGCGCGTGTGGATGCAAAAGAAACCCTTTATTTCTTATTCTGAAGTTCAGCTCTGCAGAACAGGCAGAGACCATTAGACCCCACAGACTGACCTCCCATCTTTCACAGGCCATGCAATTTCTTCGTGTTTCTCTTGACATTAGCCCACTGATTTATGCTAAACTAAAGTACATATTTTTTCCAAAAAGACAGATCTGAAGACATCAGGAAATGAGAAAACCAACATTTCCCCTGATAATTTGTTCTACTAGTTAACCACTGGCACTCTTTTCCTGTTTCTTACTTCTCATTTCAGTCTGTCTGGTTTCTGATCCTAAACATTAGTTCCTGTAATAGATATCAGGAGTAAATCAAAATGCCCTCTAGAATAGTACCTGCTTTCTTTTCAGAATGTGGGGTATGGTAATTAAATCTCTTCAATTTGTCTTGGTTTTGCAGAAGGCTGGGGTTTAGTGCTATTGCTGCTGGGGAAAAAGCAAATCCCATCCCTTGCCTTGCAGCTGGTTCTTGCCCTCCCTCTCACACCCACATGTATGCAGCCCTGTAATGCAGCAGGGCAGGGAACTGGTTCCGTTGAAATATATAAACTTTCTTCTTGTTGCCTCCGGGTTATTTTCAGTTCGCAGTCTGCTCGCCACAGGGCTGTATGGATGTCTGGTGGTATGGTGCTGAGCCCAGCATGGTGAGGAGGAGGCTGGAAGTGTTCCAGGTGGGATGTCGCTGCAGCAGAGCCCCCTTTCAGGGATCAAACTGCCACTGAAGCCTTTTGCTGAGGGATGCTTTTCCAGTCCTCAAATTAAAAGAAAAGCAAAAGGCTGCTGTGTTTGGCCAGTGCCTAATACAATCAGCCTTGTCTGCAGTGCTGCAGTGCTTGTCTGCAGAAACAGTAACAAAACAGTTATCGATAATTATGAAGCAATCAAGCTTTCTCGAGTATCTGAGAGTGAAAAATGCCTTCCTTGCCTGACAAGAAAATGGTTTTGCTTCCTTGCCTTTGAAGGGCCACAGCTGCTCGCTCTGAGGGCAGGAATATGGGAAGAGCAAGCACATACTGCAAATGTACACCTTGTTCCTCTTGAAGGGCTTGGCTGATAGGGAGAGGGAACATGCACAAACCATTTGAGATAAATATTTCTTCCAGGATCAACCCAACTGAGGCAAAGGTGAATTAACTTAGGGGAACTCAGTTAAATTAAAGCACATATGAGCTGGAGCTAGTGGTGGGAAAATGCAGAAGGATCTTTGTTTCTACACACGCACTCGTTTCAGCCAAAACACACTGGGTTAGCAAAAAAATCTGTTGAATAAGCCAGGAGAAGCTACTTTGGTGGAAATGGGTGAAGGCGCACTTAAGTACTAGGATAGGAGAGCTGAGGCAGTGGCAGCCTTTAGCAGAGGGCAGAGAGCAATGAACTGTCCTGCATAGCTATGGCTGATGGGGAACATGGCTGAAACTTACCCACTGAATCGATTAGAGTCTTATCTTTACAAGTTAAACTCTTCCCCAAGAGGGAATTAAAGGGAATTCCTTTGGCCCAGTTGAGGGAAGTGTAAGAATACCTACTAAGTTATAACCATTTCTTACATTTTTTTTTGTGGCCCATTTAATGAAGCTGTAAATGTTTCATGCTTTGTATGACTCAGCTCTACCATCTCATAGTTTTAACACCGGAAATGCTTTCTAGGTGAGCTCATGCTGTATCATGCTTTGTATATCAAAAAAATCTTCAATTTCTTAAGGCTATTACATGAAAACAAAGGTTTTAGAGTAAAGCGCCTCTATGACCTTTCTATAAACAAGATAATTAAAATGTTAATAATTACAAGTTAATTATAAACTGGGGCTGTCACACAATATAAAGTTAAAGGCATAGCTGAGCTCCAAACCATTTCATTATCAGAGATGATATTCAGATAATCAAACTCAGCTAGCCTGTTGAAAATACTAACCTTGCACCTAGAAATGGAGTTTCTAAGGATTAAAATGTCAATGGGCGTTTTAGAAGGTCACTCATATTTCCCAAGGTTTATTTTGAAACCGCACCAGTTTGTCTTAGCTCCGAGTTTGACCTGTGGATCAGCACAGACTGTTCATGTAGATGCCAGAGCCAACAGTTCATCATTAAGTGGCAGACAAGCTACTGAGAAAAACACCTACGGGTGTCCCAGGGTGGCTCTCCAGTGAAACTCTGAAATTAGACAGAACCGGGTTTGGTTGGAAGCAGGATGCTGTAGTGGAGGGAGCCTGTTTTAGTAATGCTCAGAGTGATGAAAACATGAAGTAGAACATGGCGGGGGACGCCAATTATCTCTCCTCTTTAGCCAAGCTGGGGATACTGAATGTAGGAACTGAACAGTAAAGAGAAGCAGGGGAGGAATAATCCAAGAAGAATCGATTTTATTTTTTTTTTTTTTTTTTTTAGTTTTCTGAGAAAATATACCTAAAGGTCCTTGTGGAGAAACAACTTCTTGCAAGACCGTTGACAGTTCTTCCAAATCTAGGTCCCAGAGGGCCGGGAGGCAGAACTGCAGGCAGCTACCCAACTGCTGCTGCAGCCGAAGTGGATGCCTGCTGCACCCGTAAGAGACACATACTAAAACTTCAGTATTAGTTAACTTTCAACCCAGACAGAAGATGGTGCAAGGCCCTGGTCCTGGCTTGTTAGTCTAGTTATCAGCTTGTTTTGAGAACTGCCTGTGTGAAGCGGAGCTTGGGACCAGGCGCTGTTTGTTATGATTCCCCGTTTAAGTGCGAGATAGCGGCAAAGGCTTTGAAAATACAGCCGTGGGTTGAAAGCAGAGAGAGAGAAACCCATAAACAACTTATGATTGATTATTGAAAAAGTGTAGCCTTGAGGCCTGGAAAAAGACTGCTTTTGCCTTAAGGAAGGAAGAAGCTGCGTAGCAAATGGGAGGGGGGAACAAACCCAGGCAGGGGTGTGATAAAAGCATGTGCCAGAGCCTGGGAAAGTAACGGCCCTTCCCCAGGAGCCTTGCAGCACCCTGTCCAGGGGCAGAGGCCAAGGGCAGACCACAGGCTTAGAGGGAGAAGATCTCCAGTTTGGGCTGGGGAAGAAAGAGGGTGCCCGCTTCAGTTTTGACTGCCCTTGTTGAAGAGCTCTGGGGCCTGAAAGCATCTATGACTTGGACCATCACGGTCACAGCTGCCAGTACTGGCCGTACAGCGTCAGCACCGTGGTACTGAATGCTCGCAGCTAATTTAGGATGAAGGACTGGCTGATTTGAATATATGATGATTATGTGGATCATCACTGGGGCTTGGACTCGATGATCTTCAAAGGTCCCTTCCAACCCATTCTATGATTCTATGTTTAAGAACTAATATGTAGTGATAAGGTTCTATAGTGTGAGAATTATTCGTGTGAAGGGTGTTGTCAGTGAATGCCAATATAGTAAAGTTGTTTTGAAGCTTAAAACTGGTATGATTTATCAGTCTAAGCACTCCTGTCACAGTGATCTCTAATTCCTTAACAGATATGTGTATATTCGGTTGCAACCACACGTCTGCACTCGCTCATCAGCATGCACTTGGCTCCAAAACATGCTGCGTCCTGCCCAATGGGAAGGTGAAACATAAGAGATAAAGGAGTTATGAAGGAATGGGGGACAATAGTTACAATGATAAAGGAAGCGAGACTTCATTACTTCAACTACTCAAGGCATACTTGGCTTCTATCAGAGCTTTGGGGTATTCTTTATTTTTGTTTTATCACCTGCAGAATACCCAATTTCTAGGAGAAAACTGCTAACAGCAGTTCTGGGCCTATATTCTGTTTGCTAGGTGTCTGTATGGAGGCAGCTGCCTCCATATTTCTTCCAAATCTTGCCTCTGATAGGTGTCACCTGAGATTTAAGTGTGCATATATTCTTCCACTGTTTGGCTTATCAATTTAACTTAGTTTTCACTATGCCTGCATATATCTAACTTTTGCAAAAAGCAGATTGATTTCTTTGAATGCTGTGCTGTAATTAGCTGCCTGATTACCCTGTGACTTGGGCACTAGGAGTGTATTTACATACGATCGCTATAAAGTGTGACTCCAACTAGCATAAGTATACCTGAAACCACTTTTAAACTACCAAGCTCAGAAATCCCTAACAACGTAGCCCTGCACAACAGAATTTGGCAAGGTATATTTGCCTGTTTGTGCATGTACCATGTACATTTAGGTACCTGTCGGTCTTGACATGCAGCCTGCAAAACTGACATGAGGGGTTTTTGCCCAAATTGCACCAGTTCCTGGCCATCTGTATCTATATGGTGCTCACTTGTACTTAGGTGAGTTACTAAGGGCTTGTTGCCAGAAGAGAAGGGTTTACTGGCTAAAGTTTTACAGGAGCCTGTCTGGTGTCCAAGGGCATTCAGTGTTTCCATTTAGAGTCCGTATAATGGGATAAAAGGTATACTTACTACATTTGCAGAGTATGTTTGTTAAACTGTTGTGAATTTGGATGGGATGGTGAGCACTGGATTACAGGACTGGAGTTAAAAGTTATCTTGAGAAATAGTCTCAGGAATGCAATAAGGAGGGGAACAAAGGATGGCAATGAGTTAAAGCAATGAGCTGCAAGACGGTCAGATGGAGAGCGACTGTTCAGCAACAGCTCTGCCAGAAATGATCTGCAGGTTATAGCACATCACAACTGTATGTGAGAGGGGAAAAAATCCTAGGTGTATGAGCAGGAGTTTATCCTGCAGATATGGGGATAGGTGCTTCTGCTCGACGCAGGGCCGCCATGGGAGCACTGTGTGCAGGTTTGCACTTGTTCTTCAGGAAAGCTGTGAATCACTCGAGGGAATTCAGAGGACAGCAATTAGTGGTGCACTGTAGTGATACCTGATCTTTCTTAGGTGGAAATTGTTGTAGCCAACCCTGCATGCTGCCCAGTTTTGTGCATTTCTAGCAGTGATTTGGCTTTAGATCCAAGAAAAGGCTTATGACTCATCTCAGCTATCTGTGATATGGGCCAGCGTGGGGGAGCTTGCTGGAGTGCTAGACGGGGAGGGTGTAGGAAAACATATGAGACTCTACAAAGAGGAGACGTATGCTGCACTTGCTGCCCTATGCCTGTAAAAACATTAATGTAACATGATTTAATGTGAATCTTCATGAAAGGGGAAGTTTACTTTAAAGAAAACTTACTTCACTCAGTCATATTGTCACACATTTCACTCGCACTTTCACACCCACATACACATGGACTCCAAGACGTGTCAAAGCTCACAGGGATCACTTGTGAAACACAAAGGATGAGACGTTGGCTGTCAAATCCTTGCTCCATCTTTTGTGTTCCTCTTGATCATACTAGATGTAGTTTTTGAGTTGGTTTGAACCAATTTTTTGGAAGGTCTTTTACTCCCTTAAGAAGTCAGAAAGTTATTGCAGTCAATTTTTTTTCCCCTAAGAATCTTGCCTCTTCTTCCATGAGTCTTGGACAAGGTGGCTGCCTATTGTCTTTGCCTCGTTGTGAGTATCCTTATGGCCAGTTTGCCTTCCCGTTAGGACAGCAGAAAGCAATGGCACGTACAAGGTGACACAACCTTGTCACCATCCTGTTATCGTAGCACAGGTTTCCTGATGAGTTGTTTCTGCTGTGGCCTTATCAGAGCACAGGCTTCAGGATGTAAACATCTCATCTGTCAATGTTTTAGTCTGATTGTTGTTGATCATGCTCTTGGTTGTCGATACAAGCCACTCTTCTAGCCCTTGCTTGATTAATAGTTTTTGCTGGTCCTTTCCTTCATATCAGCCTTAGTATTTCTGCTACAAATATCTGCATTTCTATCTGAATGCCAGCCTTCCTGGAACAGGTAGATGTGTGTGGTGTATCGTGATCTGTAGCATTTTGTAGGTGTGCAATGGCTCTTAGAACTGGTGTAGGAGGAAGCGGTCCCTTCACAGGCTGTCCACAAAGCTTGCTGCCACCCTGGTATGGGTCATAAAACTGAGAGACTCCAGATGAGCACTTACAGCTTGCATTTGTGTTAAGTAGATGTTGGCTTTTGCCAGTTTGCTAAATGTCCCTAACTAATCATTCTACTAGAGTAGTTGTGTCTTTTCTGAAGGCCAGCTGGTATCCCAGGCATATTTGTGATATCAGTGACAAATTAAAAACCAAACCCAAACAACTTTCTTGTTACCAGCACAGATCTGAACAGCCCAGCTGGTTCACTTGCTGGCCTAACCTCTTTTTCTATTAACATCTAATTCTTTTCTGCTTTTTCAAAGCCTGTTCCTCTCTCACCAAGCCGCGATGATGTCGTCCACTAGGCTTTTTCCTCACTGAAGTGACAATTGTGCAGTCCCTGGCTTCTAGGTGAAATGGCTGGTGCTGCAGACTTAGCTGGTTACTAAAGAAAAAGTCTTTTAAAAAAGATTTGTTAGTACTTGCCATTTTTGATATATCTGGCTTCCATTTGTTCACTCACAGACGTGGAACTTAGATTAAAAATAGTAGTAAGGCAGTGTAAGGGATTTTACTGACTGACTGCATGTCTTGTTTTTGAAATATAACAAAGTGTTCACTCACTTTGACTAGAAATCAAATGTCCTATCTCTGCTTACTTCTGATGGAGCCTGTCCCAGCAGGCATTTCCCAATCAATTATTTTTCAGGCTGAGCAGTCCCTGACTTCATTAGATCTCTGATTGCAAAAGAAAGATAACATTTGAGGCTGATGTTGGGATTACCTCAATATTTCCAAAAGCGATTTTAAGAGTTTTTTCACAGCATAACATGTAAGTGGAAGAAGAGGAGAGAGGTCTGGCAACTTTGATTAGCTGACTGAACTTTACCAAGTAAAACTTCTGTCGCGTGTTATGCTGAAAGCAATGTGTTCATGTTGTGGAGAAAAAGCCAGAGAAATATCGATAAGCTGCCGAAGGAAAACCCTTTTCATTGACTGCTAGCTGTGGATTGCCCCTCATCGCTGTATTTTGTTTGACCTCTGTGTCAAGAGTGATTAATCTTTGCAGAAACAATCAGCGATGAACAGGACGTTTACCAAGAATATAGCGCTGCTCTTCTCCAAGAGACAGCGTCCATGGAAAGGGATCTGCAAGGACGGGAACTGGCCTTGGTGAATGTTAACATGATAGATGATGTCTGCTGAAGAAGCCACAGGTGAAGGCCATTTCCATTTTTACTTTAATTTGCTTAAGCTGTAAACCAAGTTATTTCTGGTGCTCATGATAAGGAAATTTTGTGTATGTGGTTATATGGCTCTTGCCTATGAAGTTTAAGTATTGAAAGTCCTGGCACTGATGACTTTGAAAGGCTTAAATAATTAAAAGATAGGGTATAGGAGAAGTAGAATAGGTGGAACTTAACTGACCTAGATTGATCTGAAGATTTCCATGAAAATGATTGTGGGAATGGATATGCATGTCAGGAGAATGATCAGTGTGTGTTAAAGGTGTGAGCAAACTACGTAGTGATTAGTAGATGTATATTAATGTAGTAGAATTATTATGGTACACAAAGCCAGGACAGATTATATTTTCTACACAATATGTCCCCTTGACACATCAGTGCAATGCTGCCAGCTTTGTGTCCAGTCAAAAAAAGGGAACTAGTGTGCCAGTTGAGTTCCTGGCTAGAGATGCCAATCCTGTGGATGAAGCAGGCTCTGAAAGAAGAGCAAATACTTCACAGTCTTGAGATACGAAAACTCCCCACCGATGAAAGTGTTATTGCAGTTGAAACTGGTACCATAAATATTCTCTCCAGATGTTCACCTAAATGAAAGTGCAGGCTTTTGCTCCGTGAGCTGCATGTCAGGATATCAGTGTCTGCTTGGTAAAGGAGGTATAAATTGGTTCCTGGAATGCTCAGTAGGGATTTTGCTGAGCACCTGATGTGATAACATCTGGGAATTAAAATGGGAAGGGGAGAGGTTCTCCAGAAAGATGGAAGAAAAGAAAACTGGGAATGCCAGGGAATGCCTGCATCTGAACTGTACTGTAATTTGTGGCTGTGCTGAAACCACACAGCAGATTGGTGGTGAAGGGGACAAAGAGCAGCTGAGGCAGGCACAGCCAGGAAGCTGGGTCTGCAAGTGCCTGGAAGAGTAGTACATCAACTTGATGAGCTTACACAGTCTTAGCTCAGACACGTTCACGCGAGCTGCAGCTATGCTTCTAGCTATATCCTCAGGTATACTTTTCGGTCAGAGGAAGCCAGCCTAAGTCTAAAGAAAACATCCTTATTCTTTTTTCATGAATGAGTGTTTTTCTACTTTAAAGAAAACTGTGTACCATTCAGCAGTCCCCTTTACATTTGCAGTGCAAAGAGTAATGGCTGCCTATATCAGAACACTTCCACGTGAGTGTGGGTTTTATCCCTTCCACCAGCTCCACAACTTTTCTCAGCATCTGTGTTCTCCCAGGAAAAACGAGGAAAAATCTTCTAAACGTTTCCTGTCTGTACCCGTTCCTTGCCGTATAGGCATTCAAATCTGTCACCTGCTTTCTATTGCTTCCTATCTTTCCTCATATGTGGCACATAAAATGATATATAAATGGATGCTGAGACAAAGCCGGTCTTTGCTTCCTGTCACAGCCCGTCTCTGCTATTGCTGCGTGGGTAAACCAAAGCAAAGCTGTGAAGGATAGGAAACCTCATTATTATAGCTGTTTAGCTGAAATAAGGGGAAGCTTGGAAGCATGACTAATAAGCAGCTAGGTAAGACTAACATGCAGGTATCTGTAGCCATCAAACATAACAGTATTTGTCAGAGAACACCTGTGGTAGGATATGATAGTGTCATATATGATAGTGTCTGAATATAGCACTGGGATATACAGCATGAACAGCTAGTAGCTAAGTATTAGATATAGCTTGAAAGCATGATTAAATGCATGTGTAGTGAAAATAATTTATGGAAAAAATGTGTGGTAGAAGATAATCACAAGCAGGAAAATGCATTGTGCAATGTATAAGAAATTACTCAAATGTCTATGAAGGAGAATGATGGATGAGAGTCTTTGGGTTTGGGGTGCTGGAGAGTTGAGCTCCCCCCAGGTGCATCACTATATTGCCAACACACAGTGTCGTGATTCCTGCTGCTGAAATAAAGGAAATGTATGACTGGAGTGGTGGAACGCTGAGCTTTGTGGGTGAGCAGTGTTCTGGAAGATCCAGGTTTGGAGACAGATTTGGGAATCTGTGCTGCAAACTGTGACCAACCGTGTTCATAGTGGTTGGCGGGAGAAAGCTGCCTGTGCTGTGCCTGGGAGGAACAGCCTACAGTGTACCTGGAGCATTTGTGTCTCAAAACCCCCTTCTGAGTTTAACAGACTCTATAGGTATATCTAGGTACGTCTACACTCTATAGGTACATCTGCATGGAGAAATAGTTACCAGAAAACAGGAAACTGAAGAGAGGAAAAATACACGCTGAGAGGCAGTGTGCAGAAGTGTCCCAGGAACGGGTAAGTTCCAGAGCCAAGAGGTCTTACTGAATCCACAGGAACTGATGATCCCAGGACATAGTCAGAAGAATCTACATAAGGCCACCAGCACGCACGCCATTAACAATGGGTGGTATAACTCGGGTCATATCCAAGAAGAGGGTGGTGGCTATACGCCGACAAAGATTACAGGATTACATACGCATCTGCAGAAACAGATGGACTTTCTGAGTGTTGACCCTGAAGCCACTGGCGCATCAGTATGAGCCTCTGTATCTGAGAGAACAACTGTTGTCAGCTTCCCCTTCCCCACTGGGTAACGATGAGTGATTGCATGTGTGTGAATCGTGAAAGAATAATTGAACTTACTGTCTGGATAGTTATCTGCTATTAATAAGTCTACTATAACAGCTTAATAAAAGGTATGCTAATAAATATTGGTTGATCTGTTTCTCCACAAACTTGATCCTGTATCAGGAAAAAGGCAATTTACAACACTTAAACTCCAAGGGGAGAAGGCTTATGATGATACCTGTCTTTGCCCTTACCTGTCACTCCCTGTGGTTCCTTAGAGAAATCTTCCTTTTGCAGCCTCACTGCTTGCGTTTGCTTCTGTTCTTGTGCTTAATGTTCTAGGAGAGTTTCACGGTCCTCTACCTCTTCAGAAAACTATCTTCTCTTTTTCACTCTGACCTTGTGCTACCTCAAGGCAATGATTCTGAATGCGCTTTGCTGTGCCTTTGGTGAGGTCAGGCATATTAAACAAGGTGGAAATGACCAGACACATTAATGAGACAGGAGGTCCCTAGAATTTCAAAGAATGTGGTTAGGGTAAGTATTTCATATGGAGCTTTGAAACAGTCATATTATAAAGTGGATGCAGGTTCATAGCTTAAGATGGCTATCCATGTGCAATGCCCTGCATGCCATACGCTATGTGACTTTGCAACCTGCAGCACCTCCTCCTTCGTTTAGATCAGGGCTGCAAATCACCCCCTGGAAAACTATATTCTTCGCACAAATGGTTTGAAGAAGAAGTTTGAGTTAATGGTTGAACACAGGTTGTAGCTGCTTCTGACTGCTGAGGGTGGCTCCAAGGCTGTGAATGTGTGATGGCCTGTATACCTAAGCACACTTCCATGAGTGATCTGCTGGCTCTCCGTGCATCGGCCATGTGTGGCCACTTTGGTGGTTGCTCCTTTGCAACGAAGCAGAAGAGCCTGACACAGGTGGTGGCTGCAGTTGTTGGAAGGGCTGGAAGCTGGAGTGTGTCTAAGAAGGTCTCTTCTGCCAGAGGAGCACGTGTCTCCAGAGAACTCCTTGGGTGAGGGATCTACAAGGGGAAGGAACAACCTTCTTCCTTTTCTACAAATAAATTTGAGGTATTAACTATCTCTGCAGCTTCTGAAATTGAAAGCAAACTAAAACTGTTCAGGAAACTGATGTTTTTTTTTTTACAGTATGATTTCAGCTATCATTCTAAGACTTCAGAAAAATCTAGTTTCTAGCGTTTAAGTAAGGTAATTCTGTGGTGATGGGTGGTTTTCTAGAAGAAAGGCTGAAAGTACTGATGTATTTAAATGGAAATTGGACAATCCTGAAGTCCAGCTAGGCTTTCAAAAGCCTAAGGGCAATTTCTTCACAGACTAGAAGTGGTGCTTTTATTTCACCTCCTTTGTTTCTTTGACAAAAGCATACGTGCCCTTTCAGATTCAGGGTTTTTAATTCTATTTAGAATGTTTACATTCAAATATTATAATAAAGACCAGAATAATAATAAGATCACAGAATAATAAAGATGGTTGTGACCAGTATGTTTCAGAGGTTAATGGGCTGTGGCCAAATCACAGTTCTTCATCATGATATAGATGCGTGGTGGGCAACCATTTCCCTGTGGACACTGCTTAAAACCTCTGCACTCTGGGATACTTCCTGCTTTTGCTTGAAAATAAAAGCATGAGTCATTCTGGAAGGCAATTAAGGAAGAGTTGAAATAAATACTAAAGAATGACTTGCATAATATCCCCAGTATAGTTCCAGATTGTAAAACCTTATCAAGTTTCCCAGATTTGCACTTTTTCAAAGTTTCTGGTTATTTGTGGGTGTTCAGACTGCATGATGGGAAGGACTAATAGAAATGAAAATCAATAATGTGGGATTAGGCAGGAGACAAATTATTTTCCAACTTCTTTGAAGCAAGGCATGAGGTAAGTGTCTTCTAACTTTTGCTTAATTTGGAGGAAGGGAATTGTAAGCAGTGAAGTGCTCCCAAATTGTCAGGGGAAGTAAGATTCCCTCTTTCTTGGGAATAATTGGTATCTATAGTGATAAGAGTTGTTCTAACCAAAGTAAGTTTTTTAAAGTAGTTTGAGTATTATGATTGCTTACTGACAGCTATACTTGTGTGCCTAATGAGTGTTGTTGCTATTTATTTATTTGAAATTAAGGCCTGCTGTAGGGCATGTATTAGTTTAAACAGCATGTGTGTACGTACAACTCTGCTGTTTGGGGAAAAAAAACCCCAAACAAGCTGCTACTATTACAGCTGTTGCACCTTTTTCTTACTTCCCGCACTGTCCTCAGTGCCACAATACCCTGCCTTCTGCAGTTTCTGTATTTCAGACACTTGCCATAAGCAGGTTATTATAAGCCATGTTATTACTTAGGTAATTACTGTTTTTTGTGTTCTTGCTGTCTCCTCTTTATGAGAAACAGCTTCACCTTGCTATCACCAATGCTCGAATCAGACTTTCTGTAGAAGCTGCTTGGTGTCTCCACATTTCCTGCAAACTTACCAATGCATTCTGTATCTGACTCCTCTTCTGTTGTGTTTTGTAATGGTTTACGTCTCCAGGTCACGTAACTGTAAACATGCCTCTAGGTCTATTGCAATTTTGCAAGGTTAAAGTATTAAACTGAAAGGTAAAGCAAATGTTTATATTACTTCAATTTCATCTGCTCCTTCAATTGTGACATAAAAATATTTCTGGAATTCCTGGCTAACACTGGGCATGAAATTTTGCTTTAACACTTCATTAGGCAATAATTCAAATTCACGCTATTGTCTTTTCAAGCAAATCTATATGGCAGCAATCCCAACTGTTCTTCATTTGTTGCTCAAGAAAGTTTCACCAAGCATACACATGGATTGGTTGTACTGTTGGGTATGGTGGGTCTTGAAGCGTGTTGTCAAACAGTGGCATCCTGGCAGGTTTCTTACAAACATAATAGAGATGGTCCCTGGGGCAGAGAGCTCGCAGCTGAAGACAGTGTGTGTAGGATGGGTTAAAGCAAGAAAGGAGGAAGGTACATGATGTGATGGCAGCCAATGTTTTACTCTTTTGAGGTTGGGTTTAAGACATCATAAATTAGGTCGATGAAAGCTTTTGAAAAACAGACCGAGGGGTGGGGCAGGCTGGAAGGGGGGGTTGGAGTGTATAGCACATAGCAGACTCAGACACTTCAGATGCTCCAAAACCAGTTTCCTATT
Source organism: Mycteria americana (assembly GCF_035582795.1). NCBI lineage: Eukaryota > Metazoa > Chordata > Aves > Ciconiiformes > Ciconiidae > Mycteria > Mycteria americana. Next base: position 15,776,973 of record NC_134370.1, read on the forward strand.
TTGACTTGTGCTTGCAGTTTTGCGTCACTGTTACTTCTGCTTTGCAGACTTTCCCTAGGCCAGCCTACCTCGGGTAGGGTGTGGAAAGAGACAGCAGATGGGTCACTCCTTTCCAGTTGAGTGAATTGTCTCCTGGTGTTTCTGGATCCAAGAAAAACATTAGGAAAAGAGTGGCCTTGGTCATCTCCACTCTTGGGCAAAGTGCTAAACAAAACCTCAAACAAAAACCCCAACAAAACGGATTGCAACATAAACTGTCCCAGATAACCTTCAGGGCACTGTTGGGATCTGTCTTATTTCTGCAGACCAGTGGTGGGGATTAGCTTGTAACTGTGCAGTGCTTGCTTTGAACTGTTACAGCTACTACTGTGGAAACATTTTGCTACCGCTAATTTTTATAGCAACTAATTATGTAAATTTGCACAGAACATTACAGATAGCAGTACTGGGGTTCTCTAAGCTTGCAAATCTGGTTCTTCAGGTTGTCTAGGCCAGGTTTTTGACCCTGGGCCAAAGTGTTTGAAATGTGGCAGTGCAGCACATAGGGCAATCACACAAAAGATGCATTTTAAGGGGGGTGGTGGTGTAAAGTAAGGAATAGAGTGAAGCTTGCACGGCAGGCTGTGATGGGAAAGGCACAGGACTGGATGCTGTTTTGGGGGAGATGTGGGCGATTTCACAAAAGCTACTCCCTTCCCAACTTTTTAGCCTCCCAACAGCTGCAACTCTGTCAAGCGGCTATGGAGACGGATATACATTCTGGGTATTCCCACCGATGTAGCATAAGCCCCATGGCCCGCGGCTCGCTGCCTGTCCCCGGCCACTTCCCTCACGGGACACTTCTGCTTGTAGAGGACTCGCCCTAAGCGTGCCCCAAGCCGAGGGCGCCCTCCCTGAGGGGAGCCCGGCCGCCGCAGGCCTCGGGCAGGAGGCGGCTGGCGGGGACCCGGGGCCGCGGGGCGGGGGCGGCCCAGAGGCGCCCTGGGGCGGGACGGAGCCGGGCGGCGCCGCGCGCTCGCGCCGGGGCGGGGGCCAGCCCCGCGCGCACCAATCAGAGAGCGCGAACTGGAGGGGGTGAGTGGCACGAGACCAAGGCGCCAAACAGCCCTTCCTCCTTCGGCCGCGGAAGGACGCTCCCACCTCCCGCGCTCTTCGCGGCCAATCACAACCGCGCTCCGTCTAGCCGGCCCGCCCCTGGCGGCAAAGAACCAACGGGAGGCGCCACTCCTTCAGCCGCTCAGCCAACCAGCGACCGAGCCTAAAAAAAAAAAAAAAATAATCCCCATCGCCTCCTGCCCGCAGCCCCCGGAGGCGGGGGTCGCTCGGGCCGGCGGCCTTTCCTAGGGTGCCGGGAGCGGCCGGTCTCCCCGCTCCCCTCCGCCGCGCGGGGTCAGGCGGGCAACCCGTGCCATGACCCGGCCGCTCGGCGTGGGCGTGCCGTCGCCGGGCCCGCCCGTCACCAGGTCCCGACGCCATTTTACGCCGGCGGCCGCGGCCAGAGGGATGGCCCAAGACTTAAGGTACCGGCGGGGAGCGGCTGAAGGGCGGACGGGCGCGTGGGCGGCGGCCGCGACCGCCGCGAAGCACCGTGCCCGCCCAGCGGGGCGCCTCCGGGCTCCCGGCGTGCAGCGCGCCTCCGGCAGGGGGCGCCCCCGGAGGGCGGCTCCCCGGGCGCGGCGGAGGGGCTGGCGCCATGGCCGGGGCCGGGGCCGCTCTGCGGGCGGGCGGGCGGCGGCTGCGGGCGCCTCACGGGGCTGTTCCCAGCTCCAGGCTTTCAGCGCCGGCCAGGCTTGGCAGATGCGGGTGTGAGACTGTCCGGGAGCACGGCGGTGTGCCAGCCGCGGGGGGCGGCGGGTGCCCTCCTCGTCCCTACTCGCACCACTGGAGTTCCAGCCCTGGTGCGCTGGCCCTTGTTTTCATGTGGTGCTGATGGTTCGTTGGCCGAGGTGAAAGGTGCCTGATAGGCAGCCTGACAGCATACAAAGAAGCTGAAGAAGATGTCTGGCCAAGTACTGACTAGCACCTTCGGCACAGCATTCAAAATACTGAGTCCTCCTCCCACGTGTAGCCATGTGTCCTCCCATCTTATGTCTCGGTGTTTGTTAGCAACTCTACCTGTAGAGCTAGGTAGGCTTCGGCAGTTGGGTTCTAAAGGGAGAACTTCGGTTGTCATTGATTCAGCTCTCGAGCCTGTTCCAGCTGTGAACCGTACTGCTAACAGTGCTGGAGGACAAGGTCTCCAATGAAGGCAGTGGCAGTCAGGGACAGTTTTCAGACATGATGAACCTGTCTACCAACTATAAATCCAAATTCTGCCAAAAACTTGAGGTTTTTCAGAGGCTGCTAAGTTAAATAAGTTTTGTTTCTTGCAGTGTGAGGCAAGTCATAATTTTCTTATACCATTAGCAGCACCTTATTTTGTTAATTCCTGCTGATCCTCTTTTTTGACAGCCGTGACCTTTGAAGGAAAGGGAGAAGGTAAAAGTTCAGTTCTTCCTGTGTTGCTTCTTGCCCAAGAAAGTGAAACTACTCTGTGTTTTGGTTTTGCTGCCGTTGTGAGGTTTTATGTGCAACTTTCTTTTCTGTTTTTTTTTTTGTTGTTGTTATTTCTGCAGTGCTTTTCAAGATGCTCTGATTTCAGAGATGTATGTACATTTTGTAGTTTATGCCTATGTTGTGTGCCTTTGCTTTCTCTGAGCTATTGATAGTGTTTCCAGCACAGATTTTTAAAAGTACAGTTTTTATCTAGAGATAACCACTGATATGGCTGTAAACACTAGCTACTTTTACAGAATACTCAGGTGTTTGTCTTTTTAAACAAGTGAAATAATTTCCTCCCTCCCTCTTTCATGCAGGTTGTGCCCTTAATTTTGAAAGACCTGAAAGGTCTGTTAAGTGCATCTCCTGGCTGTGTAGCTTTTCTTTGTTAAGTGAGATCAGGTATTTGTGGGTTTTGCCTTTTCTTATCCAGGTTTCTTAGTGGTCTCCCTGGTGTCTCAGTTAAGATGAGATTTCACAAAAAATGGTGGAATAATTTTTAGCGGGGATAAATATGTTTTGCTGAATTTATATATTTTGCTGAAAAGCATTAGCTAGAGCTATGTAGTTGTTGACAAAGTTGTAGTTGTTGACACATTAAACAACTGTGACTTTCATGTCAGGTAAAAAAAGAGTGAAAAACAATAATTATTGTTGCTTCATCAGTTCTTCATTCTTTTAGGGCTGATTATTTCATCTCTTATTAAAACAATAGTGGAAATCCTCCTGTGAATAGTTTGTGAACAGTTGTGGTCCTGTTCACATAGAAAATCACGTGTTCTTTTTGTACTTTCATATATATGAAAAGCAGGTTGGAAAGCCCAGTACTTTCTCATGTTCCTCCTTGTACTGTATCACATGCCTTCTTTTTTTTTTTTTTCTTTTTTCCTTTTTCACCCTTGGTTTTGTTTGAAGTTCCTAGTACACTTCCTTGTCTGAGATACAACACAGCACTTGAGAAATAATTATTCTGTTTTAGCTGGACAGTTCCTATCCCTTGTTCTTCCAAAAAGCAGTAGAATACAAAGTAGAAAATGTCAGTGGGTAAGCACTTTAAAAGAAACAGTCTAAGACAAATCACTCTCTATTCAAGTTAAACTTTTATCCCAGGGAGAGGGGTGGGGGGGAAGGCCTTTTTTTTTAGCGGCAGTGCCTCCATTCTCTCAGTTGTGTTATACAAGGCTTTGTATAATTATGGAACAAACATGAATTTTGTTACCTATTCTAAATGCAAACTCTTGCATTTAGAATAAAAGACAGCAAAAAGATACAGCAATGAGATAGTGGATGTGGGAGGGATATAAGCAGTCATTCAAAATTAGTGGCTGCGGAAAAAGGAAGAAGATAGCAGAAGGTTTTGGTTTTGGTTTGTCTTTAAGATTCAAGGGCGGAGAGGAATCTGAGGGGTAACTGAAGATGAGATTTGGACTGCTGGCAGTGGTTGTTGTTGCAGATGGGGCTTTAACCTGGAAGGAAGAAGTACGGTTGCTTAGTTAGGAAAATAGAAGGGTTTTGGAAAGATACGCAGAGCAGGAAGCTGTGGGCATGGGATGATTTTGCAGCTGCGAGAGCAGTCACAAGCAAGTATTGGGAGTGTCCCGAGGAATGCAAGGCGGAGAGAGCCTTGCCGTGAGAGGGTGAGGTCAGGGTGGCAGGGTGGGAGGTGGTCTAGGGCAGAAAGACAAGTCAGTCAGCAACGGCAATAACAGCGAATAAACCCGCAATTTAGTGTTTTGATTCTTATGTTGGACTGAAATTTGGGGACCCCGTCGCTTCAGCACGTGGGAAGAATGGGCCTATTTTGGCCTATGTCAAATTAAGCTGGGACAGGTTGGAGGTAAGTAGTCTTTGACAAGTTGTTTTTCTGCTCTCTTTAGTAAGCCAAAAAGACAGTTTTGTGCACTCACATATTCTGATTACAGGTGGCTTTTTGTTGAATTGCAGTATACTCAAGCATCACTGCTTGCCAGTAGCCCAATTAAAGAAGTATCAATGCACTATAAACAGCTTTTTGTATTTGTGTAGGTGCTAAAAATGCAGAAGCCGTGTAGAAAATGCGAAAGTGAAAGTAACAAGCTTGTGGAAAGATTCAGAATTAAATCCAAGTTTAGTTTGAACAAGTGAGCAGTGGGTTGTTCTGGCCTGAACTTCAAAAATGGTTATTGAGTCTGTGAAAGCACAGTCGTGTATGGATGCTTGAATGCTTTAGCTTAGAACCTGGAATAAATAAGTTTTGCCTTTGTAATCACTGTTATGCAGACAGTAAAGATATAGCTTTGTTTTGGAAGGCACAGAAAGATTACAAAAGATGGAAGGTCTTAAACAAATCTGTATTGTTCTTGCTTTCTCACACCAATATCTTGTTGGAACTTGAAAAGAAACTTCCAAAACAGGCATAAGTATAGCCTTGAAATTGATAGTAAACTTCCTTGCTACATGGGAGGAGATAGTGTTGAAGGAGAACCTGCTGCCCGAGCCTTCACACGCCATTCAGGGAGTCGCACACACATGCCACCCAAGACTTTAACTGCTAGGACCCGAGTCCCTTCGCAGCGGGCAGCTCCGGTGAGCCGACGGGCGACCCTTTTCGACTCCTCGCTTACTCACACACTCACTCTCGGGAGCTTTCTCTCCCCTCGGGCTCGACCCTAGGTTTCCTGAAGCAGAGTCTCTGATACGACGTCCACCAGATGAGCTTATTGATTGGTACAGCGGTGAAAACAGCTCGAGCTGGGTGCCTCTGGAGAGGGACCCCCAACAAATAAATCCCTGGGCAATTACAGCCTTCCACTTTTAAGTTCCCCTCCCCTCCCAAGGCAGTTGGGACCAACAGTAATATTAGGGGCTGGGGTCTTCCCATTCTTCGTTGGGTCCTTCCATTGTCTCTAGGCGGGTCGTTTCTTCTCTTATCTGTGTAACTTGTAACTTCTGCTGACGATTGTATCTTCCTTATCTTTCTGGTTTGTACCGGTTTTGCGGGCCTTCCTTCATGTAGCTGGGTAAAAGTTCAGTGTGCGGTCAGTGAATCTGGGTGGAAGTTCAGAGCTTGTGGCCTAAGGCTTCAATAAGCCTTGCTACTAATGCTATGTATTGGATTCTGTTTGGGCTAGAAGGTGACTACTACAACAACAGCAAGTTCATAGTTCATAGAATCGTAGAATGCGTTGGGTTGGAAGGGACCTTTACAGGTCATCTAGTCCAACCCCCCTGCAAGAGCAGGGACATCTTTAACTAGATCAGGTTGCTCAGAGCCCCATCCAACCTGACCTTGAATGTTTCCAGGGATGGGGCCTCCACTACCTCTCTGGGCAACCTGTTCCAGTGCCTCACCACCCTCATTGTAAAAAATTTCTTTCTTAAATCCAGTCTAAATCTGCCCTCCCTTAGTTTAAAACCATTGCTCCTTGTCCTGTCGCAACAGGCCTTGCTAAAAACTCTGTCCCTGTCTTTTCTGTAGGCCCCCTTTAAGTACTGGAAGGCTGCTATAAGGTCTCCCCGCAGCCTTCTCTTCTCCAGGCTGAACAACCCCAACTCTCTCAGCCTGTCCTCCTAGGAGAGGTGCTCCAGCCCTCGGATCATTTTCGTGGCCCTCCTCTGGACCCGCTCCAACAGGTCCATGTCCTTCTTGTGCTGAGGGCTCCAGAGCTGGATGCAGTACTCCAGGTGAGGTCTCACCAGAGCAGAGCAGAGTGGCAGTTCTTGATGTATTTTAATGTTCAAATTGCGCGTTACTCGGACAGTCTGCCCATTTTTAGAAGTGACATTCTCTCACAGAGAAATGCCTTGGTGTTCTCACGTCCTACTTATTCTTGCTAGGGAAAATACCTCTGATTTAAAGCTATTAATAATCTTGTTGTGTATGTGTAAAAATAGGATGGTTGTAGACTGCTGTTTCTGTTAGAAGCTGCAAGATCCCCGTAATGTGTGCTGGGAGGGATGCCACTGTCATGTGTATTTTGTTAAGGGCAGTGCTGGTACAAGTTCCTGCTGAGAAGTCTGGTAATAGCGTAGATAGGAATTTGCATCCCAGCCTGGCACCAGATGTGTGAAAAAAGCAACGAACAGTGGTGAACAAAGGGTTTTGGGCAACAGGAAGAAAGTTGCGGGGTTAGTTGAACTTTACAACTTGCAGACAGAACTTTGTGGTTAGACTTGACTGCAACTAATAATGCATTGAAGAGGGTTTGGTCACTGCTGGTATTGGTAAGGCCAGCTGCTTACCACTACAGCACGTTAAAAAAAAAAAAAATTATAGGAGGAGTTACCAGCTCAAAGTGTTGACAGTGGAGATGGGGAGGTTGTTAACACCATCACATGAGGTACTGGTGACGTTATCCCACAAGTGTGAGGTTGTTTACCGAGTGTGCGAGATGCTAATATACACACAGGGCAGAGGTATTTTATTTCATATCTGTGCAGAGATGGATGCTAGGTGGTCATTCCACAAAGCTAGCACACCGTTTGGTCATGCAGGTACAGTATTTATACGATCTAGTTATACATATGCATAAGGAATTACATAAAGCAGTTTTCTATTAGTTTACATTTCTCTTATTTCAACATAAAGCTACAGTGCTACTTTAATACTCTGCATATGCTTGCAGGAAGTGGGGGGGATAGCTTTCTTTGGTCCTTAATTGAGTCGGTGGTCGTGATCTCCCCCTGCCATCTTTACATTTCCCCTAAGTTTCTGTAAATCTTGTTGACTTCATGTAGTGCCATATCCTCCCAGCCTGGCAATCTCCCTTATAAAAAGATGTTTCCTTTATCAGTCCTTGAAGTTCCTTGACTTCGTTTCTTCTTCGAAGGTTAGTGATTAACGAACCCTATGTATTCCCCTTTTATTAGTCTCTTAGTTTCTCTTCAAAGGCACGGTCTTTAGCAAGGCATGCATTGTTTATACAAAAAGTGTCTTGTTTCATAAGGCCACTGTGACTCTTATACCAGTGAGGTCTCGTCTGGAATACTGGATACTGGTACGGTCAGTCCCATTTAAGAACACTTCGATTAAGCTGGAAGGGTGGTTAAGACTTACTAGGATGATAAAGGAAACAGTTTGAGCGAGGAAGCTGACAGGTTGGCTTCATTAGCCAAGCAGAGTGAAGGCTAGAAGGCAATGAGGATGATGATGCTTTCTCTGATCTATCAGAAAGAGCTATCAGAAATAACAGCTGCTGGCATTAAAAAAAAAAATCTGTAGAAATAAATTACAGCATTTAAATTTTATCAATATTCACTGTATGGGCATTTAGGTATTGTTCTTTTAAAAAGATAAAGTTATGTTTTCTCTTCAGAAACCAGACCATTACAGAGTTCTTCAAACCAGTTTTAAACCAAGGTAAATATATGTTTTTTAAATAGAAGATATTTATATGAGTTTTAATTATATAAGTATGCAGAAGTATAGTCCAATCTCATTCCAAATTGGAGCAGCAATTTAAGGAGTATAGCTTACCAAATATTTCAAAATGAGCACATTTAATTTTTTCTAATAATGTAACTGAAAATATTAATTTCCTATTAAAATGAATTTCTTTAAACAGTGATGTAATTATTTCAAGTTACTGTCTCGCGCTTAAGCTAGATTGTTTATAACAACTGAAGCTGTGGCATAGATCATGCAGTTCTTTTATATGAAATAAATTGCATGGCACTAGCAAAACTAAATGATTAAGTAAATTCATTTTGGATTGTGTGCGAGAGATAAAATATAAAGTAATACAGTCCAGTAAGATTTCTTTTTCCAATATTGTGATTGTGAATAATTTCTTTTCTTTTCTCTCTTAGACCTTGGCCATAAAGACAGAACTGTGTTGTGTTCACCAGACAGAGGAAATGTAAAAGATGCAGGAATCGGACTGTCAGTTTTATGCGCTGAACACTTTGAAAAGAAGATATCTTCTCCAAAGAAGGTCAGAAGAAAAAAGATGCCAGACCAAACACCAAACACAAGTCCTGTGATAGATGCCTTTTGGAGAGGAATTAAAGAGAAAAAGGACAGTGTAAACATTTTAGAGAATGGCAAAGCATGCAAGGCACTCGGTTCATTGTACCCAAAAGTTGTGATTCAACGACTCATTACCGCAGGGTCTCGCAGCTGTTTCTTGGCCAAAAAAGAGAAAACTGTCAAGTCGGAACAGGGAAGAAATGAGAAATGTCTGGGTGTAACAAGAGCACCGTTGTCTTGTGGAAATAGTTGGGAACAGAAAACTGACTGTATGGATCTAGAAGATACTAGTTCAGACTCTGACAAATGGCTTTCATCATCAGAAGCTGATACTCAAAAAGCCTGTGCTAGAAATAATGGCACTGCGAACAACACATCTCTCTGCCAAAACCCAGGGCTTCCCATGAAATTGCCCTGCGCTCCAACTGACTCTGAATTTAGGTTGTCACTGGAAGCTCTCCACAGAGAAAGGAAGCGGAAGAAACATAGAATGAAACAGTCTAAGCCACATCCTGTAAAGTCATTCTCAGGAACAAGTGTATCGCATCAGGTGTGTTTTGAAAGGGTCGTTAAAGGTGGAAATCAGTGACCCATTGTGCATGTGGTTTTTGGTTTGGTTTTTTGGTTTTGGTTTTTTTTTTTTTCAATGTAGGATGAAATTCTTGGTGCTACCTTTTTCAGATGTAACAAAAGTTTATGCTCTTTTGCTATTCTTTTGTAAATCTTATTTTACAAAGGATCAGCTTACCGATCCTTTGTAAGGTAAGCTGATTCTTAACTATTTTACAATAAATGAGAAATCCTGGTTTAGAAGCAGGGGAGATATTCTGGGTGAGATGCAAGCATGAAAGTGCAACGGCAATTGTAACTTCAAATTGTATTTTGTAGAGAAAATGTCTTTTATTATCTTAAATGTCTTATAACCTCGTGTGTCTTCTTACAATGTAGTGTAGGGAACAACCAGGCAAATTTCTGCTAGTTAGAAGTTGCAGTTAGTAGCAGTTCAGATTTATGCACTTAAGCCACAGTATTTACATAGAGGTGGGAGTGGTCCTATTAAGTGTGTAGTATTTCATTATAGGTTGAGTTATGTTCACTCTTTTACCAACCAAGCAACCCCTTTAAAAGGTTGCTGGTGACTTGCAAGGAAGATCATTATGTGTGCCTCCATAATGTGCTATGAATGGAACAAAAAAGATTGTTTGGCTTGTGTTTCCTTTTCTCCTTCATGCCCCTCCCTCTGTATTTGCTTGTCTGTGCTTTCTGTCAGTTTGTTATTTAAGTTCCTAATAACTTGTTTGAGGAAAGCTAGCTGGGCTATGTTGCTGTATAGCCCAGGGATGCAAGTGGCTAATGGCCCTAAAAGTGGAGAGATTTAGAACTGGAGGCCAGTCTGAAGAAAAGATACACAATTCGGGTTGTGGAGAGTCCTTTTGTTGGGATCTTTGCAGCTGTGTTTTAAGTTTGTCTTGAAATGAAGTCTATTACCATATTTCTGGGGGTGTGTGGAACTAAGTCTGTGCTAGATTCAATGCTTGGCTCAAGATGTGAACATCCTGGTTTTAAAAAGTATGCGATTAACTTTATTTTCTCCATCTTTATTCTTAGGGAAATGGATGTCCTTTAAGAAAAATACCACATTCTGGTTCAAGGGAGACTGCCTCAGGTAGAAGCAGTGCTGATAATATGGAATTAATTAAACAATCAGGTTTATCACTTAGTGTCTCTTTTTAATGGCTTTTTTTCCTTGAAGTTAGATTTTTCTGTTTTCTCTCCCTCAAAAAAAGTACTGCTGTATAGTGAAGGTTATTCTAATATGTGGCAAGCTTGAGGAGTTTTAAAAGTAATTTGGGATTTTAGTGAAAAACAGATTGTTTGTAACTTAATTAGAAGTTGTGATGTTTCTTTGTCTTAAGCCCTTAATCCCTGATTATTTTTATGGTTTCTCTTGCATTTTGGAAAATCCACATTCACTGTGGTGGTTAACAAATTTTGCCTTTCAGCTTAATCCAGAAAGAACATTCTTGTTGAACCGAACACTAAAGTTTAGCTGGTATTCTTGTTGCCTTTTGTCCCTTTTAACCACGTAATTTTGTTCTACAGTAGGTAGAACTGAATATAAAAAGCTCAGGTGAATAGAAGCTTGAGCTAGGTCAGTAGGATGATTAAAAAAAGGGGGGGGTGTGCAAAACAAGGAGAGTATTCCCATGTTTTGGGCCTATGGCTGTGTAAACCTATCGGACTCTCTGTCGCTATGCTTCACTTCCCACCTGTGCTGGCGCTGGGACTTGGCCAGCAGTGCGAGGAGCTATCTGGCTGAAAATTGAGTTGGGCAGTTCTCGGCCACATCAGCTCCATGAAATACCTTGCCATGCAGTGTCCAGGTGCTGGTGCCAGCTTAAGGCGGGAAGTAGAAAGCATGGTGAGGAAGGTGGGCTCTGGTGCTATAGAACCATAGTCTGAAAACAGATTTCTTCATCTTCTGAATGCTTTTTCATGAGCACTGTTAAAATGATTGCAGTATTTCCAAAATACTTTTCATAATGTTCATTATTTATTACCATTACATATAATTACAGAAACTTTCTTCCAGTCCCATACCTCAACTGGACTACTGTCTGTTTCCAAAGACTGATTGATTCTAGTGTGTAGAAAAAGTATTCTATGGTGGCTACTGAGCTGCTTTAAAAAAAAAGGATTTAATTTCATTTCCAAGTTAGTTACCATAATAATGTACAAGTACAGTATCAGCTAAATCTTAATTGTGGTCCGCTGTGTTCAAGCAGAATGGAAGTATTGTAGTTTCTGATAAAAGTTGCAGTCATAGTTGACTTAAAAACAGAAGTTAGTTTTTTAAAGGGTAAGCTGTTATAGTTTTGATTTTTTTTCTTAATTTTTTAAACATGACAACAGTGGTTTACTTTTTTCTTAAACGCTTCATAGATGACCCATCTCAACCAAAGCCAAAGCAGGTTTCAAAACATGAGGCATCTTCTCCAAATGCACTGAGAACGTCGTCTGAGATGACCGCTGGTATGCGGAAGAGCCAATCTGTTCCTTCACGCTGCCTTAGATTTAAGATGTCTTCTGGGCGATCCAAACAAATAGACTTTCGTGGGAAAAGAAAACGCACTGCCATGAGTGTGGATGCAGACAGTTCAAATCAATCTGAATTATCAAGTTTGAATGACCCTGCTTTTAGTAGGTCATCTGCAAAATGCAAAAATAGGAGGTCTGACTTTGTAAAAAATATCCTTTTAAAGTCTACTTGTGGTGATGTTCTGCAACTAATGGAGGCTGCTGCTCTACCTAGACATGATTCTACTCTTCCAGAGGAATACCTCAACCCAAGCGATGAAAATGAGAAAAATAATTGCTCCTCTGTAGGTTTGTCATCTTCATATTCTGCACACAGTCCTGGTAAAAATAACCGTATTTCTGTTGTGGATACCAAAGAGAATCAATTGCAGGTGGCTAACTCACGCTTTTTCTTGGAAAAGTCCCTTCCTTTTTCTCAGGAAAAAAGTACTGTGTTGCCTTCTCTCCACCACTTAACACAAACAAAAGGTGTGGAATCTCATCTCCAGAATGCTGGCTTATCTCAGGTATTGGATGCTAAGAAGGAGCAAAATGGGAAAAGACCAGAAAGATGTGCACACAATAAAGCTTACAGTATTCAATCCAGCAACAGTTTTTCAAAAACAAAAGACAAGACTTCAGACAATGCTTCTGATTCTTGTTCAGTGGAAGGTTCTGGGAAACCTGCACTCTCAGAAGAAACTGGTAAAAGTGTGCCCCATTCATTGTCTTTTGAAGAAGGGTGCATGGACAGTGGTCATCTGTCTTCACAACTCTCAGGCAAGTTAAAAGTTGAAAGCACCTGTACAGACAAGTCCAAGTTGAAGGGAAAAGCAAAAAGCAGCTTTGATAGTGAAGACGAGAGTTTGGAATGCAGTCTAGATGATGATGATGAAGAAGTAGTATTCATGCCACTACAAGAAATTCTGTCTTCAAGTCCCAAGCCACAGGCAGGAACCTTGGAAGAATCTTGTCTTGACAGTTTTTCTCAGGACACCATGACTCCATTACTGAAGCTTCATGTAAGTGGCTAAAAAACAAAAAAAGCATTGCATCAGCCTTGTTATATTGTATTTTTGGTATGATTTTTTCCTTTTTCATAATGCATGAAAACTCAGAGCTATTTGCCTGCAAAACGGGTTACTCAGCTTACTTAAGGGTCCTATGCTGTACAGCGCAATGTAGTCAGAGAAAGGGTGCTTGTTACTATGCTTGCCCCTGGAATGGCTGAAAGATGGTTTGTGCAGCTAGATTGCATTAGCTGTATGCCTTTCGGTGGTTTTTAGGAGTTCTGTTTTTGCTCTTTCCCCCTAAAAAAAAGGCAGGAGGTTACATTTAGAAGATGTATGGGATCTAGTGTTTTCATTTTCCTGATCAGGTAAGATTTTTATGAGTTGTAGTTAGCTAGAGGAAATTGATCTATCTGTTGAGAGATCTGTGTGCTAGACTCAAGTCATATCCTTGTCACAGTCTGTGATTGTCAGAAATCTGTGCATGAGTTCTTGATCTGTAAGTGTGATGTTTTCTTTGAGGCTGAATTTCATGGAAATTGGAAGTCTTTGAAAGGATTTCAAAAAGCTGAATGACTTCTCACAAGGGATGGATGAAGAAGTGTTTGAATCACAGTTTACAGGGTATTATGGTGAATTGATCTGTGTTTTTAAAAGCTAGCCTGTTTGTTCAATAACAGCTTGTCAAATAAGTTGTGATTTTGAAGTTTTTATTGGAAAATAATAGTTTTCATTAGGAAGATCCTGCAGTAGGACTTAGTGTGGCGTGCACAGCTGACCCCACATGACCAAAGGGATATATTCCATGCCACATAGTGTCGTGCTCAGCAGTAAAAACCAAGCAGGGGAGCTGGTCTGGCATGTAGCCATTCCTCAGAGTCTAGCTGGGCATCCTTCTGCTTGTGGGAGGTGCTGAGTGATTGCCTTTGCATCACTTTTTCTTCTCCCCCTCACCCCCCTTCTTTCACTTATTAAACTGTCTTTGTCTCGACTCATGAGTTTTCTCTTTTGCTCTTATTCACTCCCTTGCACCACTGGGTGGGAAATGAACAAGCTGTGTGGTGCTTAGCTGCTACCTGGGGTCAACCCAACGCTATTTTCTACAGTAGAAAACAAACCTGCTGTTAGCAGAATACCTGTATAAATACTCTCATACTTGTCTCCTCCTGTTTTTAAATCTCTGAAATGGTTTATTTGTTAACAGACTTTCTCTTACAGAGTATCTCTGTAGGCAGATACTGAACAGCCATAATTATTTTATCTCTACTTATCCATTAATAATGCAAGCACATTATAGATCAGACTTTTGTGGTTACATACCTATTCCACAATCTTAACCAACATGTGTACATAATTAATGGTTGAGACTGATAAACAGACGCAGCCTAGATCAAATGTTTGTGGAACGTGAATGGATCAAAACATTTGGCCTATCCTGTTTCTGCATACTTAATGGCCAAGTAAGACAAAACAGTTAAGAACTGTCCCAAAATTTCCATGACTATGGTTTTTGCATATACTAGCATTTTTCTCTTGTCTTGTAAGAAGGGGTGTATGTGCACATTGGAATAAAATCTTGATTCCTCAGTTCAAAAGTCATTCTAGGCATATTAACCAGATATAAAATAAGGTAAGAGGTCTTCAGCTTTCCCACAAGATTTCTCGCACAAAGACGTGCTGCTTGTTACATTTGAAAGATATCTCTGAATACCAAAAATTAATGCTGTATTAACTGGCTTTTTTATTAGCAGGTGGACTCTAACTTCTTAAACTAACTTCTTTTACCTTTGGGTAATAGAAAATCTCTAGTGAGAGGGTATGCTCTTACTGAATTGTGTTCTCCTAAAATGAAGGAGTTCATAGGAAGAAGCTTTGTTGCTAGTAAGAGGCTTGCAATTTAAGGAGGTGGTGGTCAGAAGGGCAGTGCTTGTCTAAAGAACTGAATCGTGGCCATAAAAGATTTCAAATCTGTGTTGTCTGCTACTAGCTGAATAAAACACTGGCTACTGAAAAACAAACTAATTTTGCTAGTGGTTAAGACTTTGTGCGTTGTTTTGGTTTGGTTTTTAATTCTATTATTAGCTTCTTAATTTGGGTGTGTATTAGGATTTTGATTGGAAACTTTGTTTTGTCTGATGATTTTGGAGGTGATTTAGCAAACACTGGTGCTTTGTCCTCTAGGGACTCCTGAAAGTAACGAAGAGGTACTGAATCATTTTTGGAGTTTCATGTCTTATGCATGAGAATGGGGATTCCCAGGGTCTCAGTGGATGATGATAATAAAGCTGTGAGGTAAAAGGCTTCTTATGCTAATGCTCTTTGTGAAGGTTAGCTGGAGGTCATCCCCAGAGACAGACGCAGAGACTTGCTTTGCTGTTCGGATCCATTGTGAAGCACAGTTATTTCTGAATTAATCACTGAGAGAGATTTGACCATTATATAAAATTTTCAAGAGACTGAGAAACCTAAACTGTTAATCATCCTAGTTTTCAGGGTCTCCTTTGAATTTTTATCTTCAGGTAAAATATCATTAAAATTGGCAGAGGTTTCTATTTTGATTGTTTGTTGTCTGAATGAATTGATAGCTTGTGGTATTTTTTTTTTAATTTCTTACTATTTCATTTACAGCTTTCTAAGCCGCCTGTTGTTAGCCAAGTGTCATATGTGAACAGCTTAGAACATCTCTTGAAGGAGAAAGAAGAATCTAAAAGGTCTGTTTCTTAAAGCTGCTTTGAAAAATTTGGGATGGAGTTGTAGAAACTTAGATTTACCTTGTCTCCCCGAAACTGATGGAGTTTGGGTAGCAGCAAGCTAAGCTTTGCCTGCTGTTGCCACCAACATACATCTGACGGGACCTACAACTGTAAAATTTGAATGACAGGCTCCTTCCAAGCAATGATGAGCGACTTGTGATACATCTGTCTGCTCCTCAAGAGCTGGACTAAATTTACTAATGCCTTCGTTGTAGGTCACTGAGCCAGCTACCAGCTGCTGGTCAGGCATGAAACAAATATTTATGTAGACTTACTGTACTAGTTTATTCAAAGGCATTTGTAGCTCAGTTTTGGTTTCCAAAGTTGTGTAGACTATCTGTATTTGAGTAGTTACACAGTTCAGTGAACAGAACTAATGAGTGTTCTTGCAAGAGATCTTTTGGCTAGAAAGTGCAATCTGGGTGTCTGTACTGATGGCAAGTGGTAGTGATAGGCATGCATGTGTGATTAACTGGTTTTATTAAAGAATCTGATCCTAGTAACTACGGGCTGACTGACTATGGAGTAGTGAATACTCCTATAACTAATACTATTTAACAAATAAAATGCTAGTGTGGCATTTAAAAAAAAAATTAAAAAACCCCAGAAGATTGAAAGTTTTGTGCAATTACAAAGAATTCTGTCAGAAGTTGGTTGAGTGTATTTGTCTCTGACAAACTAGTGATTGATTGTGCTGTTGGATGTTTCCCAAAGCCTAATGAATTTCCACTTTGTATCTTGGAATAGCAACATGCTTGTTTTTTGCACAGATGCAATATCTCACATGGTTTTGCCGTGCGTAATTGGCTACTGACTCCTGGGTTCACATTCAGAGCTTAAATTTTGTTGTCTTCTGTTGTAAATACTAAATGGTGATGATATGTTCTGCTGCTACTGTTATTTCAGGGTAGATGAACTAGAAAAGCGGTTACAGGAAGCCATACAAGGAAGGGAAACTGATTCTTCAGATGGAGATGATGAGGAGAATGCCAGTGGAGATGAAGATCTCTCAGAAGAGCACAGGTCCTTCCAACTCCAAAACCAATTAAATCTAGTTCTTCACTTTTCTAGTCTTTTTTCCTAATCTCTCTTTCCATCAGTTGTTGTTAATATGTTTAATGTTAACCATTTTTATTGTCTTTCGGGGTTGGGTGGATTTTCTTCAACATTACTCTATTTTAACAATTCAGCTTTCACATAAGGCTGATCTGTTCATCTGAAAATAACTGTCTCAACTGGAAAAGAGCCTCTCAATGTTTAAATTCATAAAAGCAATTTTGAATTTTACAGGGCATTTATAAAGAGATTTTCAGTAATAGCTCATGCCATACCTGACTACCACCCTGGAGAAGATATATTTGATTTATCAACCTCTGGGAAAATCTTCAATCAACATAACCTTGACTTGAGGAATTTTCATTTCATCCCTCAAAATCCTATAGAGAAGCTCCTTCTTGGGTAAGAATATCCTCTTCACTCTGTTGTGTTTACTTGTACAGTTTTCTTCAGTGTTAGCAGTTTTTTGAGATAAAATAGTATCTTTGCATGCAAATGAGCTCCATCTTACTAAATAGGCAAGACTGACTCCCTTTCCCTGAAATTCTCCTTTCCAGGTTAGTTTTACAGAACAGTGAATTGTTACCTGAAGCTTCCTTCTTTCCTCCTTTGAAGTCCTTGAAAAAACATCTTAAATGAGACATAAGGAAAAAAATAGGTGTTCTCGCCTCTTCCATATTTCTACTGTGTTGGGCTATCATTGATAATCTGACCAGTTTGTGGAAGATAAATGCGGAAGTGAAATGTTACAATGAACAACAGCTTAACTATCCCAAGACAGAAAGAGGACCTTTGTGGTCAACTGCTTTGTGACCCACAAATGTTGCATTATGTCTGCAGAAAGACACTTGTGTTTTTGTCCGGAATGGGCCTGAGACTTAGGGCTCCACTTAATGAGGATTGCAGAAAGTCACGATTTCTTACATCTGTTAGATTCAGTCACTGAGCCAGCAGTGTGTCTCTGTGTATATACACAAATGTTCTGTAACTCACAGGGATTTGTGTTCTATATTTATGAGGCTGTCAGGCTACAAATAGCTGGACAAATTCTTGCCTAATACCACAAGTGCAAATCCTGAAAAAAATCTGGTTATTTCAGTTGGCATTTTATTCCAAACTTGCATCAGTGAAACTGAGAGAATTTAATCTTAAAGGATTTTGTATACATGTGTATGTGCTATTGTGGATGTGAAGAGGAGGAGGGTGGCTTCTCCTCATCTCTTGAGGAAGTCATGTTTGTGATATACTCCTTTGACTTCAGGCCTCTTCATTAATATGTTTTGAAGATAACAAGGATATAAGCTTCAAAAGCATCTTCTAAGTCAGTGACTGGAGGAATGAGAATTAAACAAATCATCCCTTGCAGAAGGCAATTATGATTTAATTGCTTATGCATTCTGCCCAGTTGGCACAGCTGGCATGTACTGGCTGTCCAGTTGGCACATGGGTGTCTTCCTAGCCACTTGCTCAGTCAGACAGGTAGAGGGTATGTGGAGAAGTTAGGACACAGATCTCTCAACAGAGCTGCCTGTTTTAGTAGATACTGAGAACAGAGGAGACTAAAGGAAGGGTATGTGGGAAACTGGATATCATTAATTCAGCTGCTTATGACATACCTGACTTTCTAAAGAAGACTAAAGCTAAAATAATTCAGTAATAAAAATGACATATTTTCTGTTCTTCCAACAGCTACTTTTTGCACTTCACAAATTTGCACAGTGGGATTAGACTGTTTGACTTTAATTGCTTTAGTTTGCCTTCAGACTCTTTATTTAAAAGATTTTTAAAATGTCAAAGAAAGTTGGTTGTAGTGGTTTTTTTTTTCCTCTTTTCTTCTAAAAGTTTTGGTAAAGGTCATGGGACAGTAAAAAAATCGTATTCGCTGGTCTCATTGAGCATAGCAGCCCGTCTGTGTAGACTGGCATAATGGTTCATAGTACAATAGTGTAAATCAGCGTTTGTTTGAAGCTATTACTCTCTAATAATACAAATGTTTCCAAATTTTACAGTATGGCATTCTGGAGAAAAAGATAGTTGTTCTAAATAGCAAATAAGGTTTAATTACGGTAGTATTTCATATAGGTAAGAGTGTAAGAATAATATCTGTTTTGGATGTTCAGATCTTTGCTGTTGATGATGATCTGAGGGGTGGGGAAGTTCTTATGCTTTTGTGAAAGTGCTGATTCAACCACTAATCGATTTTTCTCCTCTTTCCCCACCCCCATCTTTGTCTTACAGTTCTGGTGCAACACAGCAGCTTTCTTTAGCAATTAATGGTTTTCTAAGTTCTGCTTACAGTTGTATCTTGTGTCCCATACCAATTCTAAAGTGGCTTTTCCAGGTAGGACTATACTATTCATGCAGCTATACTCTGTCCATGTGTAACATTCTTCCCGGAAGCCAGTTGTAGCAGGAATAATCAGAACAAGTTTGTGAATCTGTTGCATTAGGTTAACAACTTTTAAGTAAAAAAAAATCTTTCTTTCTGGGTTCTGATTTGTTCTCCAGTCTGAAATACTTTGATTGCCCCTAGGGGTAAAACACTAGGGATAACTTTTCTCCACACTTTCTGAGTGACTGCGAAGCTGCACATCCCTGTCCATCTTCATATGTGTTACTGCATTTGAAAAGGGCACAGTACATGCTAAGTGAGAAGAGACTTCAGGATATAATAGTGTGGGCCAAATCACAAGCAAATGTTAATGTTATTTTCTTTCACCCTTAAAAAACAACAACAAAAAAACCCTCAAACATGCTGCAGTATGCAAAAGTACAATTTCTACATATATCGCCTTGTAAATAATCAGAAATACCTGCATTATCAAATAATTTTCATTTGGAAAAGGTTGACGTGCACTATGGCTTAGAAAAAAGTCTGGAGCCATTCTGAAAGGAAGTGTGGTGGCTGTCTGCTTTCTAAATGTCTGTGTCCATGTCTAAATCCCCAGGAATTTACATTGTTCTGTTACTCACAAAAACGCCCCTCTCCAACCTCCATTCTGTTATTATTTACCACATTCTGACTGTGTCTGAAACAAAAAAGAAAGCTGGACCGCCTGTGAAATTGCAGCCTGGATCTGTTGACTGGCTTTCTGCTTTTGCCAAAAGGGAAATATTTTGCTCCTCCATGTCCTTCCCTCCAGCCAGTAAAAAATTGCCTTCCACTCCTTCTGTGAGCCCTGGTGTTCCTCTAATAAGGAGGAAGTGTGAGCCAATGCAGCTCACTTACAGAGCAGGCAACTGTCCAGCACTTGGGGGAGAAAAAGAAGAGTTTTTTGCTGGGCTAGTGAAGTGCTCCAGGAAACCTGAACTGTACTTCTTAGCCGTGTTTTTGTAGTTGAGAGTTCTATGAAAAACTAAGAATTCATTGTTTCAGTTTAGGATTGCATATGTTCAACTTATCCATGACTGGTAAAGGTTGTAGTTAACTCTGTTGCTCCTGCTCCTGATCAATGAGTTCAGTTTGATCACAGATGCAAATGGGTTCCGAAGGGATACATGATACTTCCCATTCTTTTAACCCTCAGTACCTTCTTATGAACCAACAAATTCAACATGGGGTTACAGCATTCTGATATTGCAAATAATTAAAGTGTTCCTAGCATGTGTGCACTGCTTGAAATAATCAATATTCACAATATTCTCTTCTCCTTGGTGTATCTTGCTTTAGAGGCTTTGGGGTTTTGTGGTTTTGGTTTTTTTTTTCCTGTTACTGTTTCTTATTTTATTTTACCAAAGAGTGGTTTATTTTTTTAATTAACAGAAAACTGATGGCACCATGCAACTTGGTGTTTGACATGTAGCTTCTTTTCTCTCCGCAGATGATGTCTGTTCATCCTGACTATTGTGTTTCCACCCAGATTTTAGACAGATTGATGGAGATAACACTAAAAAATGGTGAGCATTTGAAGGATGGTAAACTGACCACCTGAATGAAGGCAGGTTCCCTTCTGTTAAGTATAGAAAGGTATTGGGGAGGAAGTAAAAGGCACTGGCTCTGTTCTGTGATTCTGGCATGAATCTAGGCTCTTCTGTTACTTATGTAATGCACAAATGCTAGGAGTTGGTCTTCCCTGAGTGTGTGCAAGCTGTACCACAGTATGTGGTGCTAGCATGTATTTGCAAAGCAGTGCATCTGGTACAGAGCCTTTTAAACTCACTTCTGCTATTTCACAAATAGAATTGACCTGAAGAGGAGTCCAGTCTGCTCAAAAGTTTACTCTCCTTTCCATCTTTTACTTTGGAAGATGCAGACATTCATTTCATAGCTTAAGGACTACAAGATGTTTTTCACATAGTCATACCCAGTATGTAGCACTGCATAGTTTACTTTCCAGATAAATGGCAAAAGTGAAAAGAATCATACACCTGCACAAAAAACTTTCAAGGATCTCCTTCAGCCCACACTGCTGCTTGTGTCTTGTGTGTTTTGCCTTCCTTCATCGGTACTCTCAAATACTTCTCCAGTACAAGTTCCTTTGTATGTTCTCCATGTCTTCACTTTATTCGGACCCATCAAAAGTCACTAATTCATTTAAGCCTGCCAGTTAACATCGTTAAAGTAATGCAGTTCTCTTGAAGTACTTGCTCAGGTCTGTCCAAATTGTACCCCATATTTTGAATCTTGTTTGAAATCAGATTGTGAGCTGATATGAGAGGGAATGTAGCCTCCTTTATTTTGTGCTTTGTTGGCATTAAGCTTGATTCTGAATGAACAGTTCAAGCTGATGAATGAGCATTCAAAGAATTAAGGCTGGGAGAGATCCCAGCAGATCTCTGACCTCAGAGCAGGATCAAATAGGCTACAGTTGCTCCTGGAAAGTTGTCTAACCACTTTAAAATTGCCAACTGTGGAGTCTTTAAACAATTGAGACATTCTGTTCCAGTGCTTAACTAAAGATGCATCTTTTTTGTTGTTGTTTTTTTACTGAATTGAACATTGAGATCTGAACCTGCAGTGTCTTGAGTGTTATGTTCCATTATATTTGGTTTTTTTCTTACAAACTTAGCTCTAAGGCACAAAATTGAATTCTAGTGACTTCTGTCATTGTTTGGAAAACACTGCGTCTAGTTTGATGTTACCTTGCTAGTTTAGCGTCCTATAGAGAATCCTCTGTACAGTTTGCAGACTTTCAGGTACAAGTCATCATACAAATCAGCCCTTTTTGCAATGAGAATTGTTTCTTATCTCTATCAAATAAGTGAATTCCGTCTGTTTAGCTCTTCTGTTCTAGAAACCTTGCCTGTTTTCAAATCTTATTTAGCTCCACTTCCAGTCCCACTGTGATAACACCCTCTTACCTGTACCTACACAGAACGGTAATTTATGTATTCTCTTAAAAGTAAATATTGCCTCCTTGCTTATTCTGCTGTCTGTGATGAGAGTGAGCTGTGAGGGAAAATGGTGGAACTTTAAAGTAATTCACCTGTTACATAGGCAAGATGTTTCTCTAGCATAAAATACTGTGTTAGACTACTTTCCCCCCCCCCATCATTCTGAAAATAAGCATATCGTTCAATATACCAGCTCTTCTGAGATGAGAGCTGGTGGAATTGATGCAGACTGCTGAGCTTATTTGTTTCCCTTAAAAGGAACTAATGCTAAGAACTAAATTTAAAACTAATCCATTCCATGTCTTTTACTTGTAGCTTCCATCAGTGATGAACAGTCTAAACCATGGATTCCTTCACTAGCTGATGTGTCAGCTGTTTTTGTCAATATGGGTGTTGCGTTTAGATCTCTCTTTCCATTGCAGCATCTTCAGCCCAACTTTAACGAGTGTGATATTTTGTAAGTGTTTTCCTTTTGATATTTATTGCTTAGATCCTGTGAAATCAAGCCTTGTGCTTAGAATGTAGAATCAGAAGGTTCTCCTTTATTTCCCCTCCCTTCCATCAAGCCATACTCTTCTTTAAATTCTCAGCTCAGGTCTTAGTAAATAAGCCAGAACTTCAAACAATGCCTGTCAGGTAAGGATTCAGCAAACCAGAGCATTGTCCTTTGTCCTGCACCTACCTAATGGAGGTTTACAAGAATTGTTGCCTAAATAGCTGGGCAGAATTGTAAGTAATTGGTTACAAGTTGAGATAGATGTGTGTGCTCTGTAACCGAGGATTGTTTTGATTTGAAGGCATTTTGAAACATGCAGGTTTTTTTTTTTTCTTCAGTTTGATGCAAATAAAGCTTTGTGGGCTTTTAAATTGTTGATTTATTGCTCAGATTAGTGTCTCTCTTGTTAGAAATCAGATGCAAGAAACAGTGAGTAAACAACAGCCAAAAGGAGACCTAACCTCTGCCAGTCCAGCCTTCTCCAGTCTACCAGAAAACAATTTAATTAATGTGATTAAGGTGAGAAAACACCAGTTGGTGTGGGAGGGGGTTTTGTGGGTTTGGTTTGGGGCTTTTTTGGGGGGGTGGGGTGGTGGTGGTGTTTGCTTTGTTTCGGTTTTTAGCAAAAACCCCGGTGTCTTAATCTAGTCCTGGGCATGTTTTGTGAGTAGATGCTATCCTGGGGTTTCAGCTTCACATTCAGCAGAGATTATTGCAGGCTTGTTGCAAACTTTAGAGTTTCCTGACTTCCATTGGCTTCGCTCACAACTGCTTAGTTCTGCTGCCTCCCTTTTCCAGCTGTGGCACTTTATGAACGTCTCTGATCCCTCGTGTAGAAGCAGCTATCCATTTCCGTGTTCCAGTGGAAATGGGAAGGGGAGTTGATGTTGGGTGGTATGATTTATGCTGCCTCGGTGTGTTAGTGCAGCTCTGAGGTATGCGATCCGTCCCTTTGCAGCACAAGGTGAATGAGGCAGGCGCTCATGGAGGGCAGGTGGAGCTGTGACTGACTCTTCTGTGGAAGTGAGCTGTTAGATCCATGCACTGTGTCTCGTGAGACCATAGGCTGAATGAGTGCTGGTCACACTTCACAGGCTAGTTCTCTGTGCTTAAAGGTTGTATGGTGAAAATACTGACTTTATAACTGATTTCAGAGTTCCTTGTGGAAGTATTTGAATCCTCCTAACATCATTTCTTTAGATATTTTTAACTATAAAATGACTTAGTTCAAGAGGAAGCACTCGGAGCATCTCCACTAAAGACAGAATACACATATCTTGATTCATTTGTGTTCTCATTTACACACACCATCCCATATTATAAGTAACCCATGTGATAATACTTGGGTGGGGAAAAATCTCTTGATTTATGTTTTCAGTATTACTTGTGTATTTAGAAAGTCTGTCAGTCTTTCATTCAGTTAGATGAGGATTATCTGTGCAGTGGAGAAAGATCTTTCCTACTCCTGTAATGTCCAGGGAATATTGCCGTTGTTCAGAAGATCAGCCTCCAGCAGGTATTAAAAAAAAAAAAAAAAAATAGAGTGCAGTTAGTGGGAGATGTTAGTACACAAGTGTTGCAAGAACAATGTATCATTCGAGGTGCATTTTAGTGTGAGGGTGGAAAACTTAAGTTTTCATCGTATTTTAAAATAAGCTAAAACAATTTCAGATTTTAATGCTTTTTATTTCTTTTAAAGTTTCTAGGTTTCTGTACAACAGTAATTCAAGGTGGATATACTGATCAAGAAATACTGCTGCTGCTTCTATTGCTGTTTAAAATAAGCTTGGAGAAACAGTTAAAGCAAATTCCTTTGATAGATTTTCAGTGCCTTTTCATAAAGCTTCTGATAAGTATAAAAGACTGGGATACAAAGGTAACTTCATAAATAATTTTCTTGTACTAGATTTATGAAACTGCAACTTAATTTTCAAGAAACTTCTGTTTTGAAGCTTTCATTTTTTTGACATATCAGAAAAATACTGCTTGAAAATGTAATATGAACAAATTGGGAGCTTTGGATTTGTGTGAGATCTAGGAGGTGGGTGGGTATACCGAGAGGGGTTTTGTCGCATGACATTATGCTTGTCTGTCCTCTTCTGCAAGGGGACTTCTGTATTGAACTTAATCTTATATTTACTAAAATAGCTGTATGTTTAAAATGGCTCTCAGAAAGAAAGAAGAAACGATTGCACTAAGCTGATAAAATGTCATTAAAAGCAATCTGATCGCAACTACCTACTGTAAAATAGTATTTGGCAGACTTAACTACAGGTGCAATGCAGAAATATCTTTATGCACATCATCTCTTATTAGATCAGTTCCTTTTACCATTTATGCTGTGTATGTTTCTAGGGAGTAGACGTGTACTCCTTTGCAAATAAAACAAATGCCCACCATATCCATTCTACAGTATCAGGATTTTTTGTTGTTGTTGTTCTTTTAAAGATGCCTGAGCTCTGCCTGGCAGTGAGTGAACTCTCCAGTCATCACCATAATCTCCTGTGGCTGGTTCAGCTGGTGCCTAGCTGGATAATACGTGGACGGTAATGACACCATAACATCAGAAATGCGTAGTATCATTAACAGCTAATTTATTTGTATCATTAGCAGCTGATTTATTTGTATAAGCTCAAAGTCTGATAAATGCAATAGGTATTACATGGTGCTTTAAAAAAAAAAAAGTATTTGGGTTTTCTCATATGTTACGGATGTATGTGCAATTCTTATTGTGTATATATAGCTGCTTGATCACTTCTGCTGTGAAAAAGGGTTATTTTACATTTTATGTGTAGTTTTCTGGGCTGCGGACTTCCTGGTACCCTATAGTAAAGAAAGACTTAACTTCAGATTCTGACATCCATCACCTACTCTAATGCTTGTCTGAATGACCAAAAATTAAATTTTCTTTGGGTGATTCATGTCTGCTTTTAAGTGTCAATCTGTTATGAGTTCTGTATCTTTGAAATGAATAAATTATAATGTACCTGAGCAAGGAGAAAGAATTCAGTCCTCAATTTCAGGCTTGGAAGCAAGCATCTAGCAGTGTTTACTTGTGCAGAAGAAAAGCTACAATGAGATAAGGGTACTTAAATTTTACTAGTCTCTTTACTAGTTTAATAGCACCTATATTCAGAAAATCCAATTTAATAGTTTTAGGCAAGTTTATGTCTAGGGAAGTCATGCATAGCCTCATACACTTTGTAGAAACAGTGTGGATTTAAGAAATTCTCTGGGAAATTAATTTTTTTAATTGTTTTTCAGGGAAGTAAGAAGACGTCTTAGCCTAGTGATAATTTCAAAGCTTCTTAATAAAAAGCATGTAGAAATACCTGATGACAGTGACAAGCAGGTACTGCATATATGTTGTGTGTGTAATTTGAAAGTTTAGAAAATATGTATATTATTGTTTGTGGTTTTTGTTTTAATACTGTAAGCCTATTTTCAAGAACCTTGCAAAATGACCAACTAGTAATTTTTAGTTTAGATTAGTATTAGAAGTATATTTGCACATGTGTGTAACCTGCATGTTCTGCAGCTTGTAAGTGCAGTATTGTTTATGTGCCTAAACATTCATTTTAGATTTTGGAAAGAGATCTATACTTCTTTCACTCTTCCTTTTGTGTTCATCTAGAGTCACTCTTTGTTTTTGTAGGGCTGATCTTTTATTGTGGCAATGTACAAACACTTTAGTTTGTGAATAGTCAAAAATTACCCAAAGCATGAAAACTTCCATTTTAATTAAAAATCCCTTTTATGTTCTTGTCTTAGTGGACAAATAATATTGTAGTGGTTCTTGGTTTCCAATTTTTCTGTTGCCAGTAAACCAGTCCAATTTGTTCATGTTTGTATCTGTAGATGTCTCTTCTGCACCAGTTTCTGGTGTACATGAAACCTTCTAATCTACTAAAGAAGATGAGAGAAGGACTGGAGCAGCAGAATGCCGATGGAGACCACCTGCATACAGAACTAGAACAGGAGGTATATAGCTGATAGTGCTCTTTTGCATTTGTCTTTTCATGCACCTTCTACAATTTTGAGAATGTTTCTTTTAATTTCTGTTAACTGAGGACAGTTCTGTACACAGAACTGTACATACACTATTTTGTTGCTGTTCATCTGTATAATTAAAATGTTACTCATGTTCAATTTTGATTATAGTCATGGAGGAAGGAAAGAAGTAGCATGTGAGGGAGGAAGCTGTATTAGGCTGTTTTACAAGCAGGGAAATAGTCAGATTTTCTGAATGGCTGTGTCACATGGATGTCTTGAGTCCAGTCTTCTGTAATCAGAGGACCATCCTACCTTCCTTCTGATGTAATCAGTGGAAACTGTTTGATGCTGAGCCAGACCTTCACCTGCAGGCTTCAGAAGGAGATTTATGAATCTTTTCTCATAAACAGATACTAGAAAGATGTAGTATTTCCATCCATCCAAAAATTGAATATTGGTTTGCTTATTTGAGTCTATCATGTAGACTGACTTTTAGCCAGTATTTTGATTTGGATGTAGGTGATGGGAAAATAAAGCCAACTGCTGAATTTAATTTTCAGTAATTAAAACTACAGAAAGTTTTGTAGATTACTTGGGTAACTTAAAGCAGTGTAATACTGTTTTAAAATGTTTCTAATATATAAATGTACTGTTTCAAATTAGTTATTAGGCAAATGTGTAGACATACTTGTCCATTGATCTGGCTGTTGGAAGAATCATTCCAGAAAGCAAAGATAGTGCTGTATCTAGCTGTGAAGAGTTATGACTGTGCTTTGACTGCTAAAGCTCTTTTGATTTCTCTCCAGGCATACTACCTAATCTACATCCTCCTTCATCTAGTCAGTGAAGCTAGTTTCTTTGATGTTGTAAATTCTAATCAAAGGGTAAGTAACTTCAGTGGCTAGATCTTTAGATTTTAAAAGACTATTTATCATGCATACTTGGTCTATTTTGGTGTGAGCTATCATGTGATAGAAGATCAGCAGCGGATAATAGCACTGGGGGAAACTTTTGTTCTGGGGCAAAGTAAATGCAGAAGAGCTTTCTCTGCACTTACTGCAGAGGAGGAAACCTCTTCTGCATTTATGCAGATGGAACTACCTCAAAACATAAGGCTGTGGATCAGCAGACATTTATTTTATTAATCTTTCTCAGAAAGTAACTGGAGATTACCTCAACACAGAAATTCTATTAATTCAACACAGAAATGATCCTATGAACTTTTGAAGTAGGGTTGAAATTTTTCAGTCTAGAAGACAACCATTTTGAAAATATCCAGTAAAATACATTCAAGCACATCACGGTTTTCTGTGCTGGAGTGCAGCCATGCATTAAGTGAAAGTTAGGGTTGTATCTCTTCTCTGTAGTGATAGTTCCTTTGTGCCATGTGATGTGAATGTCTGTTAAGTAATACCTCCTGCTTAGCCTTTCGGTAATCCTGTTCAGATTTCTGTGATCATTTGCTGAGAGTCGCTTGCTGCGATGTGTTTGCGTACCCCTGCTGCCCCATGGAATCACTCTTGGCTTTTAAGAAATCTGTCATATGAACTGTTTGAGAGAGGTAAAGCAGTAATGTTTCATTACATTTTGGGGCTTAAGTGTCTCGGTTTCCTACTCCATGCAAAAAGATAACCAGAGTGTAATCTGAAACAAAATCATCTTTGGTAAAGAAAGTAATTATATTGTGATGATCTTTCGAGATTTGTTTTTTACAACTGCCTTCCTGAAGATCTGTGGAGAGCTTGATCTTTTTTTCTTTCTTTTTTTTTTTTTTTTTTTTTAAATGTCTCTGTATTTCTTAATGAAGAAAGAGTCGAAGAAAGAGTCTGTTATTCACTGACCTGTTAGCCATCAAGTGGCAAGAGGGGTGTGGCTGAATATTGTGCAGGCTAGACTTTGTATAAAACAGTATGACTATTTCATTTCTGGTCCTCTTCCGGTTAGATGGGGTAAATGGTCATGGTCTTGAGACACCAGCAAATGTTTATAAGTAGAATTTCAGCATGTCTCACCTGTTCGGCAGAGCGAAGCCTCTTTGCAGCTATTCAGTGAGGGATTGAAAACAGGAATTTTATGAAGAAATTCACAGAATGTAAAAGATCTTGGGAGCCATTATCAAGAGATTATGAAATTGCAGAACTGCTTTATTAAAGTAACCAGAAACTTAGAGAGAAATAAAAGATCAGTGCATAAACTTTGGATATGTTTTACCTGCTCAGCCAATTCCTACAAAGGAAAATTACCTGAGGCGTCATTACTGAAAAGGTTCTTTTTGTCTATTGTAACTTCAGAACTTTTCCGCTGATAAAAGATCTGAATGGCACTGCGCTTGCTACTTTGGGGACAGAAAGGATTTACAAATTAGCGTAGGAACTTTAAAATTTGTGATGTGTAGCTCTGCTATACTTTGAAACTATTTTTTAAAGCTCTTGGACCTGGTTTATTGGGTGCATACCAGCAACTGATAGAGGATCTTGCGATCTTGTTTTCTTTCTTTTCCCCCTTCCTCGCTGTATATTTCTTAAAAAAATTCAAACTGAAGCATATAATTTTAAAATTAAAATAATATTTGAAGAAAGCTTTTAGTTTTGGTATGGAGGATTTAAATAGCTGTACACTTTTGTCTTTATTTAGCAACACTTACTGAAGCTTTGTGGTGCCTTAGATAAGCACATAAAATGTGATATTAGGGAAGATGCAAGGCTGTTTTATCGAACTAAGGTAAGACACGTAAGTTGGGTTTTTTGTTTGGTTTAGGGTGGTTTTTAGTGTTCTTGGTATGTGTTGTTCCCTCATCCAGACCTGGAAATGCTAAGAGTTCCTCATGGGTTTGTTTGGTTTTTTTTCTGGTTTCTCTGTCTGCATCGTGTCTTTGCATGTACATAAATACATGCCCATTTTAATGCACTGAAAATATTATTTTTGCTAACAGGACTCTTAACAACTCTAAAATGTGAGCTTGTCTTCCTTTTAGCCAGGCATCTCAACTCTTAGACCCACAGGGTTGCTCTGTTTCTTTTCCTGGCAGTCACTGATAGTTGACTCTACTTTTAAGAGCAGAGGCTACATGCAGGGCCGGATACAGAGGACTGAAAAACTAGCCTATCTTGCATGTGTCTCTTATTTTCAACGTAATGAGTTAGTTAAAAATGTTGTGGATTTAAGCCAACAGTGTATGTGATGTAGCATCAAGCTTGGATAATTGCCTTTCATTTGCTTTGTGGTGTGGGGCTTACTAATGATAGTCCTAATTTTGTGACTTTCACGCTTTGCATGCTGTCATAGCAAGCCAAATCAGATCAGTGAAAAAGTGACCAACCTCAACTTTGAAAAGCCTTGGCTTCTTCAGCTTTAACTCAAACATTTGCAGTTGTGTGCATCCTTACCTCTCAAGAAGACTTTTCTTTTTTTATTCAGCCAGATTACTAGCGCATGGATCCTTTTAACAAGTTAATTACTCTTGCCTTGGATTTTTGTATCTTGGGTCACTTTCACTTTTGTTTCTGTTGCTCTTGCACTGAGAAGGGAAAATCTTACTCTGTTTTTCCCCGTCACTTCATTTGTGTAATAGTACAGTAACTTCCAGAGGACGCCACTGTGCTGGGTTTTAACACAGCATATGAAGCAAATCTCAGTTCTGAATGGCTTGGATTAAACACCTGCTCGTGATTGGTTATGAAAAAGCATGGTTTTATGTATAAGGAATTCATTTCAAAAGCAGACAGTGCTGCATAGTTGGCTTTTGTGATTGCAGTTGCAGGCACCTTTTCTAGGTACAGTCAGACTTGGGGTAACAAACCTAACTCACCTGAAGGATGAGGTGTGTGTTTGGAGGCCAGAGGTTTGCGTGCTGATTCCAAACACTTAACATGGGGAGTCATGCGCCTGTAATGTGTTTGTGTGGAGTACCTGACTTTGAATTCAGAGTCCCAAATTACAGGGATCTGGTTGGAGTTGAGGTGGTGATACTTTGTGCCAGCTGTGAAATTGTTCCCTCTCAGTAAACCTTGGGTGTTGAGTTATCCGGGGTTTTATGGATTTGGGGCGGGGGGAGTGTCAGGGGGTATGATTTTTGGCTTTTTTAACATAAACGGCTAAACTAATCAATCTGAATTTGCAGGTAAAAGACTTAGTTGCTAGGATATATGGCAAATGGCAAGATATGATACAAACCACTCGGCCTACTCAGGTACTGTAATGAAACCTTTTTCTCTCTTTTCATATTGCAGGGTGCATTTAACTCATTTTTTAGCATTTGAAAATAGCATGTTCTTTTAAAGATTTTTTTTTTTCTTCATAAATGGCATGGCTGTGGAATACACTTAGATGTATTAGAATAGATTTTAATTAAAATTCTTACTTTGCTGGCTTCAATAAAACCAAGATTTCATCTTTATCCTTAAAAGTGCTGCTTTTGTCAATGGCTTGCATAATACACTGAAATGCTAGTACTGAGTCAAGTCACAGGGCCTGTCTCTGATTATAGTTATTAGCAGATGCTTCGAAAAGGACGTTGGGGCAGGAATGCAGTGATGTGCTTCCTACTGTAGTCTGGCAGCATGTGACTTGGAGACTACTTGAGTCCAAGGCTCTATCCACATACGTTTTATGGCTTTTGATAACTCCTTTCCCTTTGAATGTGCTGAATTTCAGGCAATGATTAGGAAAAGCCTTTCATGCTCTTTAAAAGTATGCAGTCGTAAATAATGTTGTGATTAATCTTTCATTAATATTTGCCTTCATGATATCTAGCTGGCCTTTGTGGAATAGGTGGATAATTTCTACTGATATCCAGAGTTCAGAGCTGTTTCTTCCAGTCTAGAGTTGTGAGGTTTCTTTTGTAACATGATCAGGCCAACTGTTTGGGTCCTTTCTTGGAATATAAAGCTACCTGTCTTGGAAAAGCTTAGCTTTCCAGTAATGTAGTTATCACTTACATAAAATTTAAATTGTACATATATGCTTAGTATTGATTTCAGTTAAAAATTGTGTAATCAACCATTTGTCTGTAAAGACTAGTAATCGCTCCCAGCAATGTGCAAAAAAGACATCGTTTGTAGTGTGTGTGACATTTCTTTTTATAGAGGGGGAAGGGAATTAGACAATGACACATGGCTGCAGAAGCTACTTAGCAATTGATGGAAGTTGATAATGATGCTGTTCTTTCAGAGTTGTTTTTTCAGAGGTACTTGGAGTTGATTCACATACAGGGAAACTGGCAAGTGTTTCTGAATTAAATTCTAGGGACTTGCAACACATTGTGGTGATCTCAAGCTAAGCACTTGCCTACTCTACTCTTTACTTCTATCATTGGTTTTCTGACTTGTTTACTGTTTTGTTTTTACTCTTTAGGGAAAACTGCATGACTTCTGGGAGCCAGATTCATGAAATCTTGCCTAGTTCAGGGAAAATAACAGGAAAAACTCAAACCAGGGAAGATGTAGAATGAATGGAGCTTCACCTTGGTTAGAAAAGAAGAAATCAGTCACCTGATTTAGAACTTGAGCTTGATTCAGGCAAATACTAGAAACAGAAGGACCTAATTTGATTAACATTGCTTTTACTACAAATACACTACTTCTGAAAAATTGAAGTGGGTAAACTGAAAAAAACCCCCAGCTATTTCTATAGCCCTGTCTGAATTGCCTAGAGATATTTTACCATACTGAAAGCTGAGGGAAGTTTTCTTGTTTCCATTGTTAATCACAAGACATATTTGAAAACTGTATGTATTAGTTTTCTTGCCAGCACACACCTGCAAGCATTGTTTTAGGATGGCTGGGAAAGAGCTGCCCTGTGACATGGAATGTGAGTTCAGAAACAGTATTAGACCTCCCCTGATGCGAGCAGGTGAAGAAGTGGTTCAGAACTGGGCTGAATAACAGAGTTGCTTGCCCATGTTAGTCTGCAAAGCAGAATTGATATGATCCTCCAATGTCTCGAAAAAATACAAAATACAGCAGTTGCATGTGAACAAGTGGCTGCTCCCGTGTTCACCTGAGGGCAGAAACAGAGCTTAAGGGTGGCTGTGCCCAAACAAGTTAAGTGGATGCTTCTTTGCTCTGTGGTTGTGTTTTATCAAATAACAAAATAAATTTGTTATTACAGTGATGCATTCATTTTAACTTAACTTCCTCATCTTCAGACATAAATTTATTTATGCAGTGAATGTGACTGCACAGGAAGTGATTCTATAAGACCAAGTTATAAATGAGATCTTATTATACCTGTAGTATTGTTGTACTGCTTTTTAAGAAACAAGTACATCTATATTTGTTATCTGGCTTCAGCACTTTCTCTAAATGGAGAAAACACTATTCGTAAAATATAAGCTCAGTGGAGATTTGGGGAGATGAGCATTTGGCCACATATGTAAAAGCTGAAAGCCGTATGAGGTCTGAATTCCTTTGTGTGAAGTCTTGCCGCACACGCAGTATGTGCGCAAAGCTCCAAGAGCTGTTTGTGAAATAATAAAAAGAAGATGTGATCTTCTTTTCTGCTCTCTGTGCAAATGCCATCATTTAAATCTTACACTGTGGTTTGTCTGTAGGATGTGTGTACAAATGAAGAGAAAGTTAACGTATTGTGTAGAAGCACCAACTGGGACTCCCTTAACAGGGGGATTTTTAATAATATCAAAATGTGCGTTTTATAATACTGTTTCCTTTTAATTTTTGTAGGTTACCCTGTCTTGTCTTGTATGATAAATTCCCTACAACTTTCCAAGATGAGAATGTAAAATAAGGCTAAAAAACCCCCCCCAACAAACAAAAAACCCACAAACCCTTCAAATTTAAGTATTTATATTACATATAAAGGAAGTGCTATAGAATGGACACATGTCTTACGGGAAAGGTATTTTATTTGCAAATTCATATTAAATGTTTTGTCTTTCATTTCAAGTGTTAGAAAGTTAGCCTAAGACTGCAGCGTCTCTGTGCCCTTCGCAGGATAATCAGCTTATCTTTGTTCAAACAAAAGTTATGCTCGTGGCATTGTTCGGGGGCGAGGAGGGGGGGGAGAAAATCCCTTTTTTTTAATCTCAACATGTTATTTAAGAATTGGAAGAATCTACCTCAAAGGGTATCTATAAAACTAGAACTGCTTTAGGCTAAAAAAAAAAATTACGTGGTGTTAATATAGTTATGACAACGCCATCTTTTGCTCTGCCTGTCTTTGATAGTGTATCAACTTTCCCTCTGGTAGCCGTTGCTTACTATGTTGAATATATTGTATGTAATTTCATTAATGTTTGTATTTTTTTCTCACTAATGTTGTATAAAGTTTAAAAAAATTGCAGAATATGTTTACTGTATGTAATGTGTATATATTTTCTTACCATGTAAAGTTGAAGTTGCTGTCCTGTATATTTTGGAGAAGGAAAGGGGAGGGGTTTAGATGAACAGCTTTTGTACTGCAGTTCAAAGCACATTGAAACTGCTGGTTCTTTTTTCCAGATGAAATAACCACTTTGATATTTACTTTTATTTAATAGAACAATGAAAAAATAAAACCAGCCATGCTTTTCTAATTAAATGTCCCTAACAGGCATGCCTCAGCTCTGTTTCACAAAAAAATGGCTGCGGGTCCTATTTTGGTCTTAGGGCACATGTTGTAGTTCTTGAGTTCACAGCTGATTAGCTTACTATAAATGGAGAAGGTCTTGAAGTAATTCTTAGCTCAGCCAGTCCTGTGTTTTCATGCTTAATGCCTGTGTACACATTCTGGCATTTTCCCTCTCTCTCCCCCTCCCACTTTGTCTGGACTTTTCTTCCATCTGTTTTGTAGCTGAGTAGTAATTCCCCAGTTGCTCAAGTCTAGACGTGGGTTGAATTGGAGCTCATCAGTATCCTTACAGAGATGATCCCAAAGCATCGCTGCAGAGTCTTTACAAGGGGCTGCTGAGCGGAGCGCTGCTTCAGGACTCCTGGATATGAAATAGCAAACCTGCTGCTGTTGTGTTTTGCCGACTCATTTACTGGCCCCCAGCCAGAAGTTACAGGCATTGGAAAAGGCTGTTTGCACAGTAAATGTCTTAACTGCTTTGGCTGTCTTCAGATAAGCATTTTGCACTGAGGTTTATCTGTTGATATTATGTTGGCTGTATTAAGAGCCATGTTATTTCATTTCATGTGAAATTAGGTGCACTTTATTGCCGTAATCACAGACAAAAAATTAAAGGCTGACTATAAAATATACATTTGTGGCTCTTTGCCTTTTTTTTTTTCCCTGACAAGTCTCTGTATGGCTTCAAAAAAAACCAACTTCTGGCTTTAAGGTGAAGAAACCTGCCAGTGAAACTATTTGCACATCTCATATTCTCACTGTTCCTGTTGTGGAACTTGGTAATGGATGGGGATTTCAGAAGTGATTAATGGCTCGCAGGTAGGTCTGGCTGAAGGTCAGTAGGACACGTACGCTTCATTGATGCGGTGGCTGCAGGAACTCTCTGAAGTCCCCAAAGCTGACAGTTGAGCTGAGAGTATCTTTGGGAAAAGCAGATGACTGGAACAAACATGTGCCATTATTATCGGCGAAGCAGCTGGTGAGATTGCTACATGGTAGGATTTTAGAGGTAGCATTTCGGTGTGGAAAAAGACCTTTTTAATAATGAGGGATGGATACTGCAGTGGTAAGTTTCTGAGCACAGGCAAGCCAGATCTGTCTCCATCACAGGTGCCTGGGCTTAGCATTGTCTAGCAGCCAGCTCTGGGTCTTCCGAGGTGGCCTAGCCCAGGGGTGGGCACCAGGCACGTGGGCTGCGAGAGAGACTACACTGCCTCTTGGAGATTCAAGCAAGTGCTTGTAGGTAGTTAGGTTAGAGAATTCTTCTGCTGACCCATCGCTAGCAGGAATACTTCAAGCCACACTATTAACACCGGTCCTGTATGTCTGTTTTTCTTCTTTCCAAGGAGAACTTTGTATATATAGCATAGTATGGCTCAGGTTTGTGTTTTGTTGGGGTTGTTTTTTTTTTTTCTTTCCACTGGCTTTTAGTGTTCGTGTGACTTTCTTTGCCACTGGAAGGGGCAAATCAGAAAGGGTGCTGCTGGAGATGATCCTCCTAATTCAGTCCTTGGGCTTATGAGCTCTTGAGAAACTACTTCTTGCCCAAAGTTCCCCAGTGGGAAACACCCCGCTGTGCCAGAGGGGCAGCTATTGGCACTGGCACATCACAGCTTGTTTCAGCATCCCGAAAAAGAGAAAAGGCTCTCGGGACTGGCCGGGCACTGTGTGGGGAGCCAGCCTGGAGAGCAGAGAAGAGGCTTGATGAGCTTGTAGGAGCCTAGGCAGCTGCTGTGGGATCTGCCCTTGGAGCTCCAAAGGAGCTGCCCAGAGAGGTCAGACAATCATTAGTGGATTTAGCTCATTCCTTGTGGTTTAAGTTATCAGAACGCTCTTGGTGATGTTCAAATTGCTGTTTGCCCATCTTCCCCCGGGGCTGTGAAATACCTTGATGTTTTGCCTTGTGGATGTTTTGCCAGCTTTACTGGTGGGGCCCCTTCTTATCTAGTGTTGAAAAGGGCTTTCAGTGCCGGGGAACGGCATGGGCCGCTGACGGGGAGGATCAGCAGGAGAAAGTAAATTCCTCAAAGGGCTTCTCCTTGCGGAGGTGCTTTTAGTTTTGCCTGACTGCTGCTTTTTTCAGCCAGCACTTCTTTGCCTTTGCAGTAAGGAATTTGAAAGGGAATATTTTATCTGGTATCAAAAGTAGGGCTGGGTGGTGAGAGAGGAAAAACATTCACATCTTCCTGTCATGATATTTTGGTCTGGGTGCTGAAAGCTGGTCTCCATACTTCCAGGCTGCTGGTTAAGATGTATTTGCAGGTGACTTTTAAGCAGCATTTGGATGTGTCATACTCTTTTGAATGCCTCCCCTGTCTCTGCATGGTGAGGTGCTGCTAGTGTTCCATCTTCAGCCTCCCTGCTGCCTCCCGGTTCCCTGTAGGGAGGTCACAGGGGAGGGGATGGAAACTCGACTGGAGTTGTTCCCTTCATCGTCATCAAGGCATCTTTGTCATCAGCCTGGGGGGAGACCTAAAGCTTTTCAAGGCAGGTTTGGCCCGTATGGTGTGTAGGGGAGGGCTCCTGGCCACCGGATAAGGGGCCATTTTCACACACCCTTCTCCCAGTGCTTCCCTTTGGGTTTGTGTTCACCGCTGCAGCTGCCTAAAGCCGGGCGAGCGATGCTCCCTTCCCTCTCGCAGAGAAAAGCAGAAAGGGTAAACAGATTTTTTGCTGCTTTTGTGATGCTGGGTGAATGTCCTTCACCCAAGCAGCGAGTGCTGTGAGCTGGGGCTCAGCTTGCAGGCTCCATGGCTTTGCCTCTGGGTCTCGGGCTTCCTTTTCTTAAAGCCTGCTTGGAGATGAAAGTCCCAGCTCTCGGAGCACAGGCAGGAGCAGGGGGTCCCTTTCCTCTCCAGGCTGGCCACCAGGCTGCGGTTGGACTAAAAATAATAGTTTAAAGCTGCCAGGCTCGGTAGTGGGGAAAGCATGGCTAGGCATTAAGTTTCATGCTTTATTCACGCTGCAGGCTTTTATAAAGGCAGCATAAATCATGCAGGGCGGCTGTGGGCTCTTCAGATGGCATCGTTCAGGCTCTCAGACACATTGATCTGCATGCTGGAAACTGAACCTGTCCCCTTTGCCCTAACCCAAGCTGTGGGGAGAGGCCTGGCAGATGAGCATGCTGAGATGCTGCGCTGCGTATCAGCTGTCCTCCACGTTTGTGGAGCGCTGCCTGCCTCCCCTGTGTACTAACCTATTTTTTTTTTTTTCCCCAGTATTTTGGGCTCCAGCATTGTTATGCTAAGGCTTGCACAGCACAACGTGTTTTTCCCTCCAGTTGATTTTCTCTTATTAGCC
Source organism: Mycteria americana (assembly GCF_035582795.1). NCBI lineage: Eukaryota > Metazoa > Chordata > Aves > Ciconiiformes > Ciconiidae > Mycteria > Mycteria americana. The sequence continues at coordinate 15,814,044 of NC_134370.1, forward strand.
CATTTTTCCTCTTGCCCTCGTTCTGTTTTTCCCCACAGTACGCGAACGTCGTTTGCTGAGAAACTGTGTCAGCCTTCCTCATAATTAAGAGTCTGGCAGGAGCCAGCGCGACAGTCATTTTGGAGATGACGCTTCCAGTTTGGAGCTGACAGTAAGCTGGGGTGTTGCAGCAGGGACTCGGTGCTGGGGATGAGGGGATGTTCTCCGGCTGAGCGGGGCAGCGGGGCAGGGGGACCCACGAGGAGCCCGGCGCAGGACGAGTGAGTACCCTGGGCACATCTCAGCTGGGGAATTTAAACTGTCTGTGTCCTCTTGAAAAGCAGCTCCAGGAACGGTTAAAGGCTGGATTATATCACAGGTTTAGCCCTTTGGGAGGGAATCCGCACGTGTGTGTATAGGACAGGAACAAATTGCAGTGGCCCTAAGTCGGCTGCATCTCTCCAGCTCAGAAATAGTTGTAATGTTGGAAAGTAAGATGGAGAGCTTGACAATCGAATGGCCTAAAAAAAGGTAAATAGGGAGAAGTTATTCAATGGCGCTCTGTAATTTGGCTTCAGAGTCCATAGTTCTTTTATTAGCAGGAAGGCTCAAAGCAAACAAAAGGAGAGAGGAGCCGGGGATCTGCTTGCCTCAGGAGGTTGTGGATGCTAAAAGCTTAGAGGTTCAAAGAGCATTTCGCAGCAGAAAAATCCATCAGGGTCTATGAAATCAAAGCAGCCATCCCTGGCTGAGAGCGCTTCAGGCTGCTGATCCCTGGCGGGTGAGAGCGAGTGTGCCGGGGAGGTAGCCCAGGCGTCCGTCCTGCTCCTGTACCCTCCGCAAGGCACTAGGATTTTGGTCCAGCATGGTTGGCTGCCCGTATGCTTTACGTGAACGGCTGAGGGATTTCATGTCATGCCTTCTCGCAGTTTCCAAACCGTCTGTGGTGTCCATCATTGTGTCTCTCCTTCCGCTCCTGAGACAGAAGTTGCTGTTGAAGGAGCTGCCAGCCCTTGCTCAGAAGGAGCCTAGCGAGGTGTACGGGATCAAATGCCTTGTGTGGCTGAAAAAACCGCAGTGACTTTTCTTGATCTTTCTAATGACACTGCAAGGGAGACTAGGAAAACAAGTCGTGTGGTTCAGGAGCTCCAGCAGAACACAGTAACACCCAACCAACCGCACGCCAAAGCTCACCGCCTTCCTCTTCCCTCCCACCCCAGCCATAGATGTTTTCCAGCTAGTGGCAAAGTGAAAATAAGGGCATATGAGGAGATTTTTTTTTTTTTTTAAATCCTTCCTCTGTGGTATCTTCAGAACGGAATTCAGCATTTTCCCTCTCTAGCAGCTGTGTCGGATTTGCCTCTTGGGGGCAACCTCACCTCGCTCCAGCTGGGAGCGTGGCTTCTGTCACTGCGAAGACAAAAGGGAGCTCAGCGGCTTGGGAGCTGGTGACTCGCTGCGCATCTCTCGCTGCCTTTGCATTATCTGATCGTTTCTGGCAATCGAGGTCGTTATTTGCTGAAAGGGTTTAAGGAAAGCCGTCGAGGTTGACTGTTCGTGGCTTTTCAGAAATGATGCCATCGGTTCTTGAAGGTGCCTTTCCAGGCTTGGGGTCCTTCAAAGTTTTTCCTGCCCTGCTGTCCTTCGCAGAGAGGAGGGTGGCATGGAAGGACGCGTGTTTTGTGGCTCTGGTTTAATGGATAGCGCATAAATCTGTGCGAGGAAGATTTACAATGATCTCCCTGCTCTTCTTTTGCTCGGGATCCCTTGGACTATCACTAAGCCTATCAGCCCTGTGGTTGCTCTGACTGGTATATAGGGGAGATAGCAAACTTATTGCTCCAGCTCCGTTTTAGCCCTGTGTTCCTGAGCAGGCGTCTCATACAAACCCCATCCATAAATAACCATTTGCATTTATTTAAAGGGCGTTGAGGTATACGGTGGAATAAAGGGAGTATTATTCATGCTTCATGCTGTGGTTCCTAATGGTACTTTACACGCTGATATGACCTACAAAGCTTGTTGTTTCGTGCCTGCAGTGCTCTGATGTTCTTCTTACCCTGAGGGTCAGAAATGACAAGAATAAACGATCATGACGGGTGTCTTGCAAATCCCTGCTCCCTCGCCTTGGAAGTGTCCTTGCAAGGGAGCAGCTCGGTGACATTGCTGGCGAAGGCAGAGGGGGAGGCAGCGTGCTCGTCCGGCTGCAGGAGGCGAACGGGGCGGCCTTCGCATGAGATGTGAGGGCAGATCGATTTATCCATATTCTTATTTCACCTTCTCCCCGAAGCACGGGGATGCAGCTGGGGCTGGTAGGGGGGTTGGCCCCAGCCCAACGCACATGGGAACCTCCCCAGGAAAACACCGGCAGAGGAGGCTGGAGCGAGCGGGGTTAACCACGGATGCTGGAGCTTTAGGGGGCAGCCGAAAGAGGGGGTGCAGGACTCTGCAGCGTGTTTCTGCCCGATGAAGGACTGAGTCAGCCCTGCCGGGAGAGCAGCTCCTGGCTCCAGCCAGCCTGGGTGCTCGGACGGCAGCGACCGCGCAGCTCATTAACCCAGCCCTCCGGCGCTCGCTCTGCTGGCTTTGACACTGTCCTTCTTAATAGCTCCCTCTTCTTGTCTTCTTTTTTTTTTTTTTTTTTTTTTTTGTAAAGGTAAATTAGTTATATGGATATGCAGGAACATGAATCAAAGGAATTCAGCTGACTCTCGAACGTACCATTTGTACAGAGATGTGCTAAAGCACCAGGATGTGATGGATGCAGCCCGCTCGGAAAAACCTGGGGATGAAAACTGCTTGTAAGGCATCTCACTGCAGCTTCCCAAAATCTGATTACTTGGGGAGGGGGGAAATATCAAGCTTCGGAAAACATTAACTCTGTTGAACGGTACAGGTAGAAGGTACCAGCAAGAAGCAAATCAATTCCCGAAGGCTGCAGAGAAATTTCACTGACTTGGAGCTTCAGAGCAAGGTTGGCTACGCTTAGAAGAGTTATGTTTTACCTGAAATATTTAACACTGGGCATTTGAAATGCTCTGTGTATCTAAAAAGCCCACCAAAAATCTCCTTACAAGGAGATTTTAGAGGAACCTTGGGCTCATGCAATGCTTTCGATGGGTTAACCCAGAAGTTTGGGGTTTTTTTTAAAAAAAAAAAGAAAAGCATGGGAAGGGTAAGGCTCTGGCCTCCATCACAGGGAAGCAAAAATTACCATGTAATGAATGCCGGGCTGCTTTTGGGACATGTGCTGATAGATCTGTTGTTAGGAGGGAGATGTTTCCATGGCAAAACCATCATCCTAAATGGCACTGTAACTCAGCAGAGATGCGGCGGTGGCCCCGGGGACCATCTTCCTGGTCTATTCCAAGCATCCTTCTGGAAGAGGTGGGAGCACAACGCCCGGGGGGATGGGGGCAGCTCTCGGTGATGCTCCCTGCACCGTGCCACTGCCACAGTGCCAGGGCTCTGCTGGGGAGGCTGTCAGATCAGTGTTTTTCAGTCCTTTCTGACTTTAAAAGAAAACTACAACAAAAGGCAAGCTTGAAATAGCTCGTTTTATCTCAGCAGACAAATAACTTGCTTTGAGCATCATTGTCACTCAGGCTAAATTACTTTTAGATGTTTTTAATGACCGGGTAACATTTTTCAGCTGCTCATTCTGCGGCACCCTGCTGGGGGAGAGTCCATCTGTAAAGACCAAGGACTTTGATATTGTGGTAGTTCTTCCTGACATTCGTTTGGCTTTATTATTTGATATGTGATTCCCTGTGGTAGAAATGTTTTCAGCTAAATTTACAGCTACGAGCTCTTTTCTTTGCATGAGGGGATCTGTTTCCAAATGGAGCTGGGAGACTGGCTATGCATGGAGCAGCGGGAGGTCAGGGATGTAGAGGAGAAACTCTGGGATATTGAAGGTGACAGTCCAAATCCTATCTGCGCTAAGGTTGACATTACCATAGGGCTGGAGGGATTTGAATTCGTCATTTGTTACCCCTACCTTTCATTTCACTTGCAATGCAGGGCACGGAGAGCTGTGACTTGCAAAACGATCCCAATGGGGACACCATTTGCGACATCATCCATGCTGGTCTCCCAAATCCCTCTTTCCGAGGCAGGCACAGCTTTTGCATTCGTTCCCGAAGGCAGCTTTTAAGCCACTCGCCTTCACCATCTCCAGGTTTTGCAGCACTTCTAGGAGATGTATTTTTAAATCCGAGCTCATAAATTTTGGAAGCTCCTCTCCTTCCCCCACCCCCTCGCCCCTATCAAAGTGTCAGAGCCAAAGAAAAACTGAGAGAGTGATGGATGCGCCCAGCTCTGCTTGCCAGCGCTCTGCCTGTGCGTGGGGGGTTATTTACTGCGCTGCTCGGGCTGTTTCTTCTTCGGTGGCGGCGATGGCAGCGTTGGGGTTTGGTGCCTGGGAAGGAGAGGCAGGCTGCCCACGGGTCAGCCGAGCTTTGGGCTGGAGCAGGCAGGGCTGGGGAGAGGTTGCTTGGGCACGGGGGCTCAGATGGCCAAAAGGTGAAGCCATGTGGATGTGGATCCTGGCTGGCGGCTTGGCCCAGAGGGTGGGTGCTGGGGGCTGTTGCACCCTTCTGGCTTTAGCTCTGTGGGGTGCGGGTTAGCTCACCCAAAAGGGCAGCTCTTAAAAGCCACCGGTGTTGCCCCAGCCCCTGTGCATCCCCAGGGCTGCGTGTCGCTGCTGTCGGCAGTGTGTGCCAGGGACCTGACCTGCCATGCTGGGGAAAACGCAGGGGGCTGCAGAAACACAGGGAGAGATGCCCATGCTCCCCGGCCAGGCTGGAGCCTGCCTGCTTTTACTGGGAGCAGCTGGGATGGGCAGAAGGGTTGCTGATGTCCGGCAGAGCCAGCCACTTCTCCCAGGGCTGGAGCCACGCGTCACCTCCTGGGGCTGGAGCTGGGGCTCTGCCCCTTCCCTGCCTGCAGCCACCCTGGTCCTACTGCTGCCCCAGAGCCGGGATGAGACCCCGTGTCAGGCCCCAAAACACCACCCTCGCCTCTCCCAGGGATTCCCAGCGGCTGCTGGCGTTTGCCCCCCGTGCTGCAGGAGCATCCAGAAGCAGCCCTGCCTGGTTGAAAGGCAGGTCAGGAGCCTGCCCTCCCGCAGTCTCGCCAGCCCTTCCCCGCAGGTGTGCTGCCGACAGATCCCGAGCCAGGGAGATGCTTTCTGCCGGCTCAGAGAGGTTTGCAGACGAGCAAACCAAACCCCGCTGGCTGCTCGTGCGAGCGCCTGTCCTCCGTGAACTCCGGCGCGTCTCTCGCAGCCGGGCTTGTGGGAACAGATCGGAGGCTGCTGTGACTCAGCTGCTTCTCCCCTGAGAAAATCCGCCCTGGCACCACGCTTGGCTCCGTGGCTGGGGCTGCTGGCACCTGGCAGCCTTCATCAGCAAATGGCCTTGGGCAAAACATCCCAATTTCCACTGCCAAACACTTAACAGGGGAGAAATCCAGCATCTGATCTTGCCAGAAGTCAGGGCAGCAACTCCACTACTGTACTGAGCTGGGGGGGAAAAGTCCCATCCCTACCCAAAGCCGAGCCCTGGGCTGGAGTGGCTGCAGCACGGGCTGGCTGTTCAGCTGCCTTCTGGCCTGCCCCTGCCTTTTTCCAGCTCGTTATAACTTTCGCAGACAAATTCTTCTGCAATTGTAATTTTCCTTGCTGGCTCTCAGCCCGAAGAAACAGTGGTTTGGAAAGTTTGCTCAATGACTCGAAGGGAAGAGGCTCCCGAGCCTTTCATGCTCTGTGCCCGCTGGAATATTTTTTTTTCCCTGTGGCTAGTCTGTGGAGCATCACACTTGGCTTGATGAGTCCATGATGCTCTCAAGAAACAAAGCCAAACCTGGCAAGCGTGTGCTCGGCTGCTGGGAAGCCCCGAGTGTCACTGCCGGGCTCCAGACATCACTGGTGGCTCTTTCTGCTCCTCTGCTTCGCACAGCGCTGCCGGCCCGGAGCCTGGGCAGGCTGGTCCTGGGGAGCGCAGAGGATGCTGCTGAGATGATGGATGCTGGAGCAGAGAGACCGACCCCGTGGTGTGAGGCTGGTGTGCTCCCCACTGGGCTTTTCTTCCGCAGAGGCAGCAAAACGGCGATGCCGGTCTCGCAGCATGGTTAAGGGATGGAGGGGCTTGGAGAAAGGCTGGTTTGCTCATTGTTGCTTTCTCATGTCCAAAGGGAAAAGTACCCGTTTTTCCGCCAGTGGTTTTGATGTTATAACATGCCTCTCGGCATGGTGCGGGCTGGCACGGCTTTAGCATGAGTTTCACAAATCTTTTGTGGGTTTCATAAATCCCCAGCTCCTGGAGTGCCGTGATTTTGTAACTCCCAGCTGGCTTTCAAACCAGTTTGGAGAGCAGCTTGAAATGGTTAGCTGCTTGCTGCCCCTCGGACCGCAGAGGCTGGCAAACCAAATTCCAGATGCTAGGGTTTTATCTTGCTTTTCTTGCTCAGGGCAAGGGAAAGGCAGGCTGCAGGCACTGCTGGGGAGGAACCAGACACGCCCTGGGAAGCAGTTTCCTACCAAAGGCTGCAGATCCTGGTCAGCCCCATGGGTTTGATAGGCACCAACACCCCATCAGCGCTGCAACCCCAGAACTGGGGGCTTCGTGCCACACTGCTGCCGTGGTGTGTACCCCTGCCAGCGTATTTCCAGTTTAATGATGGCTGTTATTTGATGCTCCTAAATTGCTTGTATTTATGCCGCTGTGATCCATACTGAAACCCTCTTTCTGGCCAAACCTGGTTCCCAGCAGTGAGAGCGGAGGCACGCAGTGGTGGGGAGGGCAGGGGTCTCCTGCCAGCCAGCCAGGACACCGCCGTGCATGGGGTATCCCCTATGGTCCTGCTCGTGTGGGATGAACTTGAGAGGGGGCAAGGGGAGTGGAGGGGATGGAGCCTGGGGGCTGGCATGTTTCAGGGCTGCAGGCAGGGTGGGGGTCCCTTGGGGCCCAGAGTGGCAGTGGATGCTGAGCTACAACCAAAGCAGACAACACTTCATCCTAGCAGAGCCTGAGACACAGGGGTGTCGTGCATTAAGCAACTTAATGCATGTCTTCTTGTGCTGCAACGGGATGCCCCACGTCCCCCCCAGGAAGGCTGCAAGCTGGTGGCAGCTGGAGAAATGATTCTTGCTGCGGGCTGGGCAAGGAGCACCTGGCAGCGCTGCCGTCCCGGGTGCTGAGCTGCAACCCACGTGCGTGCAGGTCACTGGCTCACGGGCTCGGGGTGAGCGTGGCATGTGTGCTGGGAGAGCTGATCCGTGCTAATCCCATCAATATTTCACAGTGCCGTGGCCCTGTTATAATTCCTCACGTCATCTGGGATGCCGGCTGGGACAGGGATGCGGTGCCAAGTGAAACACGAGAGCTGCCATGGCTTCACCCTGGCGCCTTGGGCATCGGAGGGGTGAAAGGGGCTGGCCACGGGCGTTTCTACCTGCTGCCATGGGTAGAGGTTATCTGGCAGAGATGGGTGAACCCAAACATGCCGGCTGAGCATGGGCACCATGGGCATCCGCCTGGCTTGGCCGTGTGCCGGAGCGGTGGGGCTGTGCTGTGATGGACAGCTGCCAGCACAGGCAAAGGGCAGCTGACCCTGGTGTGGACGGGGCTGTCCCGCAGGACAAACCCGCTCTGCCCAGTCCTCTCTCCGTGGGACACGGTGTTTAAGTGACAAGGAGAAGAAATTAAACAGTAACCAGACTGTGTGCTGGTGATCAGGGCACTAAAGCATTTCCTTTTCCTAAGGGCCATTTGGATTAACGGGGAGAAGAGAGTATTAGGGATAAAATCTCCTTGCATGGCCGTGGGCAGGGCGGTTTCCCAAGGTGCCGTGGCACGACCCGAAGGGCCCCCTGCTCCAGGCCGTCCCAGGGAGCTGCAGGGCTGCTCCGACGGGAAATTCCCCTTCGAGCACCTTGCGGGCTCCGGGCTGAGGTTGGAGCACAAGCGAGACCACCCCGCTCGGCAGCACTGCTCTGCGGGGCAGAGGGACGCAGGCGCGGGAGAGGGACGGGTCTGGTTCGGCTCCTGCCGCCTGCATCTTGCGCTGGCTCTTGGGAAAGCTGTGCAAATAAGAGCGAGGCCCTGGCCTTCAACCTTGTGGGGCCTTAAATTCCTTCAGATAATCTCACGGGGGCAGCAGAGCAGGCGAAGGCTCTGAAAATAGATCTGTTTCCAGCTGCTGATGACTCGTGTTAATTAATTAAAGCCTCGCAAGCTCAGGCCTGTAAATACGCAGTGCTGAACGCGCCAGGCTCTGCTCACTCTTTGCTCATGCACTAATTACCCCACTGCGAGGCCAGGAGCTAACGCAGCTCCCATTTGTGCTGGGTTCGGCTTGCAGCCACGTGGGAGGGTGCCTGCCTGCGCTGCCTGCACGGGCAGGGAGTATTGCTGTGGGACGGGACGGGATGGGATGTACGCAGCGCCCTGGAGAAGGAGGGAGCCTTGGGCAGCCCCGTCCCAGCCTGGCACCCCTTCCCTAGTGCTCACGGACCAGTTCTCCCCACCACTGGCCCCACAGCCTCCAGCTGCGCCTCTGCTAAGGCGGGGGATGGGGTTTGGAGCTGCTGCGGGGGACCGGACACCTCACAGCACCCGAACCCCCCATTCCTGGGTAAGACAGGCCGGCCAAAAGCATCCCTGCCTGGCGGGCAGCACCTGCTGCTTCAGCTGGCCCTCCTGCTGCCCGAGCAGCGCTCTGAGTCCAGCTGGGCAAGGCTGCGGGTGAGCCTGGCTCCTGGTGCGTGGGCATCCCACTTCCGCAGGGTGGGCGGAGAGGCGAGGCGCGGCGAGGCGCGGAGGAGACGCTGGGGTTTTGCCCAAGGACAGGAGGAAATGGTAATTAGCCACTGGAGCGTACAGGAGGTGAGGGCGGGAGGACGGGGAGCGCTGGAGGAGGTGGGTAGCGTCTCTGCTGTGCTCTCTCAGAGTCCCTGGGAGTGGGGACAGTGAACGGGTCCTGGCATCTTGTGCCGGGCGAGGGGAAGGTGGCTGCTTGGTGGGAGTGCGTGAGGGTGACGGGAGCCACCCTGTCTGCAGGAGCGCCCAGATGGGTCCCTCCTTGGCTGAGACAAGTCAGTGTGTGGGGACTGGGGGGATTCAAGCCTCTGCTGCTCTCCCTCCCACCCACAGTGTTTTTAGGAGGCAGGACCCTGGCACTTAGAGGCCCCAAGAGTGGTATGTCAGCCAGGGTCCCCGTGGGAGCACCCTGCCCCTGCTGCCCTTCCCAGGTAAAAGGTCCAGGTGATGGGGAGGGCTCAGTCGGGGCTGACCCTCATTCCCGGATGATGTTGAGCAAGTTCAGCATAACCCACTCAGTACTAAGCCCTGCCGTGGGTCCGGCTCTGGGTCTGCAGGGTGTGGGGCTGGGGGGACCCTCATCCCCTTCCTGGAGACCTCACCCCTCGTGGGGGGCTGGTGTGGAGAGGAGGGGATGAGCCAGCACCCGAGGGTGCCAGTGCTGGGACTGGGCACCGCATGGCTTTGTAAGCATGGGCTGGCAGCACCCGGCCACCCCGCCAGCTTCGGGAGCTGTAATCTGGCGTGCGCAGCTACAGCATCTCCCCACCTCCCGCACCAGCTGATTCCCAGTTGCCCTAGATCCAACCTGCTGATTACATACAGCGCTCGGGGTTTTGCTTTTGGGAGGCCTGCCGTCTCCTGCGATGGGTGAGCAGGGAGGGTTGGCCAGGCGCTGAAAGCTTGCGAAAGGAAAGCAAACACAGGCCTGAACCTGGCAGCTCCTGCCTGTGGGGAGGAGCCGCAGAAGCCACCCAGGACAAAAAGGCTCCACACGAGGCCCTGGAGAAACCATTACCTGCCCATGTTTTGAAACAAGCTTCCACCATGGGTAAACACAGACTAAACGGGGAGGCGTGTGTTCTAGGAGGGTGAAGATGGGGTCCTCTGGTCAGGTGCGATGTGGATGCAAGGGGCGGGTTTGGGGAGTGAGGAGCCTCAGCAGGGCACCGCGGCACCGGCTGGGTGGCCGTAGCGCCGTGACAGCACCTGTGCTGCGTTGGCAGAGTGGGATGATGCTTATCTGCATTCGGTAACGCTATTTTACAGTCACAAGCCCGAGTTACCAGCCCTTTGCCTCCCTGGCCTTGCGAAGGCCTTGAACACGGGCTCCACTGCCAGGGGCCTTTTTGGGGCTGTATAACCCAAACCGCCCGTGCTGACCGAGCCCCGTGTGCCCCGTGCCGGCCGTCCCCGGGCCGGGGGGGTTGCACGGCGGCGTCTCTGCCGAAGGAAGCGCTGCCCCCTGCCTCCCGGCATTGGCTGGGGGGACCCAGCGCAGGCAGGGGCAGCCCAGCCCCGGCTCCCCTCCCTGCTGCTCCTGCCCTCCTCCTCCGCGGGACCCGTCCAGGCGGGCGGCTGCCTCCGGGCCGGGCCGGGCACCGCGGCCTCCGCCTCCGCGCACCGGCGCGGCCGGCAGGGGGCGGTGCGCTGCGGGCGGCGCGGCTCGGTACGGCTCGGTACGGCGCGGCGGGGCCGCGCTCAGAGGGGCTGCGCTGCGCTGCGCCGTGCCGTGCTGCGCCGTGCCGTGCTGCGCCGTGCCGTGCTGCGCCGCGCAGTCCGCACCTGCTGCACCGCCGAGCCGAGCAGCGCCGCACCGCACCGCACCGCACCGTACCAGGCAAGCGCCGGGGAGACGCGAGTGGGGACAGCCGCCGGCCGGGTGCTGCGTCCGGGTCGGGGTGCTGGGTCCGGGTCCGAAGGCAGGGCCGGGAGCGCTGGGTCCGGGTCCGGGTCCCCAGGGAGGGCCGGGAGCGCTGGGTCCGGGTCCGCAGGCAGGGCCGGGAGGGCTGGGTCTGGGCGCCGCGTCTGCAGGCAGGATCGGGAAAGCTGGGACTGGTTGCTGGGTCCGGGTGCTGCGTGCGCAGGCTGGGGCTGGGTGCTGGGGCTGGGTGCTGAGTCCACAGGGCAGAGTCGGGGGTGCTAGGGCTGAATGCTGAATCCGCGAGCAGGGTCGGGGGTGGTGGGTTTGGGGTGCTGGGTCTCGGTCCGGGTCCACAGGCAGGATTGGGGGTTCTGGGGCTGGGTGCTGGATCTGGGTGCTGAGTCCACAGGCAGGATCTGGGGTGCTGGATCTGGGTGTTGAGTCCCTTGGTAGGGCTTGGGGTGCTGGGTCTGGGTCCGGATCCAGGTCTGCAGGCAGGGTTTGGGCTGCTGGATCTGGGTGCTGAGTCCACAGGCAGGATCTGGGGTGCTGGGTGCATAGGCAGGGTCCGGAGAAGGAGGAGCAGGGATCTGACCTGCTGGGGCTGAAGTCCAGGGAATGATGTCTTGGGGGAAACAGGGGGCTAGAGCCTTGGGGTCAGGATGGAGAGGGGAGAGGGGAGGTCTGATGCAGGTGAGGATTTGGGGGTGACAAGCTGGAGGGAAGGTGGGGACATGCAGGATCTGGTGGCAGTGCAGATAGCTTGCTTTGAGGACAGCTGTGGGGTGAGGTGGGGCTGGGGGACCTGGGCAGGAGTGACAGGAGGACATGCCGAGGGGGTGAGGGAAGACGATGGTGGGAATTGCAGCCAGACAGGGCACCAGCTCCTGTGGGGAGGGCTAGATACAGCCCCCCCCTCCCCAGCAGATCGGAGGTCTGCGGAGACGGGGACTGCTGGCAGTATTTGGGGAGGCTGAGTGTTACCTGTGGGCAGCTGGTGTTTCAGCTGGCTGGGACCAGATACTAAACTGATGCAGGTGGTGCAGTGCAATCCCTGCCTCCCCCCCCTTCCCCTCGGGAGGCGACGGGCCGTGGGACATGGCTTGTCTGAGCCCTGGCTCCTTCGGATTCATCTCCTTGGGATGCATTACTGTGGGAGCTGCGGATGCTCCCAGGTGGAGGGGACCGGCTTGTGCTGGGGGCTTGTCTGCGTTGGGGTTGAGCTTCATATCTGCTGATCTGAAGGGTAGAAGGGACCTGCTGTGCACCCAGGCAGCTCTGGGATTTGGGGCTCTCTTTGCCCTCCCCACCAGTACGCAGCGGGACCAGTGGCTTGCGCCTGGCCTTTAAAACTGAGAGCATGAAGTGGGAGAGGGAACCATGAAAGAGCTCTTCAGGTGCCAAGAAAAACAGTTTCCAAAGACAAAGAGACTGCCCAAAATGGACGAGGAGTGCAGATTCCCCCAGAGGCAGGGAAATTATTAATAACAACGATGGCATTTTTTGTGCTAGTTGGCCTACCACCGCAGCAGGCTGCTTTGCCTCCCTCCGCGGCAGGCGCAGGCTGGGAGCCCCCGCCTGAACCCTGGACCCAGGTGGGACGGCCGCAGCGATGCTGCGTGCGTGTCCTGCAGGACGCATCTCTGCTTCATCTCCGTTTGGCTGGGCTCGCTTTGCCCGGAGGGACAAGGGGCAGGGAGCTGCCCCCTCCAGCATGCTGCGATCCCTATCTTGACTTTGGTTTTGTGTTGCAACCGGAGGGGAAAAAAAAAAAACAAACCCTAACAACACTTTCGGTTCCTGCAGGTGAGGGCTTTGTGTCGTAAGCTTGTTCTTCCCCCTGCCTTTTCCAACATCCATTTGAACCCTTCACCACTTTCCCTGCCAGGAATTCAGCAGGTTTGCCGGACCCGGGAGGTTTATTGAGCAAATCTGGCAGGTCATGTGCTGGGAAGAAGCATCCAGGTGGGCTCGGCAGGGCCAGTGATGGGGGCTCTGCTGGCACCCCATGCAGGAGGGCAGTGGTGGGTGCAGTGGAGACGCGGTGCCAGCCTTGCCTGGCTGCGTGCGGGGAATTTCCCTCCCTGCGCTTGCCCGCCGGCTCCGCTTGGCATCATGATGGGACTTGTTGGGAAGCAGCTCATGTGATGGATGGTTTGGTGGGGGGGAGCTGGTCCTGGGGGACCTGCTGCCTCTCTGCGAGGGGGTGGACGATGCCCCCAGCGTTTTTTATGTTCCCCTGCTGTGAAAGACCCCCCCAGCAGTGGCCGGCTGCTGCTGCAGGTGTTGAGCGGGTGCCTGGTCCCGATCAAAGGTGAGAGCTCCCTGCCCCGCTGGCGCTTCAGGAGGAAACGCTGCTGCTGCCGTCCCTCCCTGCCTGGTTGTGCCACCGCTTCTGCTGATTTATAAGCACGAGGGCTTTGCCGTAGCAAAGTCATCACCAAACCCACCCCCTCCTTCCTCCCGGGGCCTGAGCTGTGCCGTCCAGAAGCCGAGGGTTTCGAGCACCGTGTTACCGACTGGTGTGGGGATGCAACTTGGTGATTCAGGGTGTGCTCCGACTTGTGCTCTTCTTGTTGCTTGAAAGCTCCCCCCAGGTACAACCCCACCTCCCGTTACCTGCTGGAGGGCTCTCATTTGCCTGTTGCAAAGCCCAGCCCGTGCAAATAAGGTGGGGAGCTGATTTTGGGGCAGCAAAGCTGGCGGTATGCAAACAGCTGTGGGAAAGGCCAGGTGCTACTGCCTTGCGCCGTGCAGTTTTGAACACAAAGTTGAGTATCAAATTGAGTCTGACCCCAGATTTGAAGCTTCGTTGGAGGGAAGTGAAGGAAACAAGAAGAGGTTGTTAAAGCTGGAACCCATAAAACCACTCCCGTCATCTGGTTTTGCTGGACTTTTGAAAAGAAAACAGTTTATCTTTGGAATAAATAAAAGGGAGAAGGGCAGGCTTGCAGCAGAAAGCCCCGCGTTCACACCAGGCGAGCTGGGTTGTGCTCCAGCTCTTGCCCCCGCTTCCGAGGGGGCCCCAGGTCGTGCAGGATTTCTGAGCCTCGGTTTCCCCTCGGGTAAGCCCTGTGCCACGCCGACGGTGGGAACCCTGGGCATTGCCAAGAAATGTCTTTGAAACTCAAACCTGGCTTCGGAAAAAAACTGGAAGACAAACCGGCTCTAAACAAACACCCGACTTAATTCCATGTCTTGTATTGTACGAGCCCAGTGAAATGAAACACGCTGTAGCCACGGGGACGAGCAAATGGATTCAAATGCATCAAAAGCCCCGAAATCTGCTGGCTCTGAAATGTACCTTTACATTTAGGGTTGGGATTTTTCCTCATTTTCTTTCTAATTGTTCCTGGGAATTTAATTCTACAATTGTTTTCCTGCTTCTGCTGTGGAGACGATGTGCTTCAGCCACAAAGCCCTTGAAGGCTGAATTTGCAGATCACATCCAGCGCTGAGCCACTTGGATGCAAACGCCCCCTCGCTGGGAAACTTTGCTGTGATGTGGAAGGCTGTCCATCCAGCTGTCCATCTGTCCAGTCCACCGAGGGGCTGCCGGCAAGCGGTGAAGCCTGGCCTGCTGCAGAGGAGGCGGGAAAGGATGGAAAATGTTGGGGTTTGGGAGTGATGTTGCTAGTGCTGAGCGTGGCTCTTCCCTGTGATGGAGGAGGTGGGAGCCCCGGGGGTCTCCGCCGTGCTGCCCTGTGTGCCGAGGGTCTGCCCCCCTCATCCTGGGGCCCGGTGGCTGCACGCTGCCTCCCCCGTGGCCTGGACGTGGGGATGGGCTGGCGGCCGATGAAGTCAGTCAGGCCACCACGTCGCGGCATCCTCCGGTTTCACTTCCCGGTTCCTGCACGGCTCCCAGCTGGGCTCTCAGGTGCTCCTGGGCTGCGGGGTCAGCTCAGGGCTGCTGCCGTGGGCTTTCTGCAGGGGGAGATGTGCTGGATGGGAGGGAAAAGCCACGGGGACTGTGTCCTCACGGCTGGCTTGCAAGAGCCAAACAGCCTCTGGCACACGGGGAATTGCTCCTGCCAGGGCAGATTTGCTGCCCTGCCTGGGGGTGCCAGGTCCAGGCTGGCTAGGGCATCCCTTAATGCTCCCGGTCCCACCGCCAAGCTGCAAGGGTTTGCCCTTCAGCCTCCCTTCCTTGCACCCTTCCCTCCCGGGCCAGCTCTGAGCAAGGTTTTTGGGGCGATGGAGCCGGGCAAGGAGCTGTTTTGACTGATGGCCGGCATTAGTGGGTTTTCCATATGGATGGGGAGCGGAGGAGCACTCTGTCCTGCCGTCCTGGGCACCATGACCTTGCTGTCTGCTTGCGGCTCTCCAGGAGCTGCTGGAGAGGAGCCGTCCCCGTGCCTGGCAGGCAGCTGCAGGCAGGTGATGCCTGCCCAAGGCACAGGCCGGAGCAGCTGTCCTTATTTTCTCAGGTGGGTTTGGATGGGAATGGCAGGAGAGCTCTCACGGGGGCTTGGCAGTGAGCTCCGTTGCTGCCTGGCAGCCCCTTTGAACCTCCTGCTCTGTGTTAGACCTGACCTGATGGAGGAGAGGAACAAGTTCTTGTAAGAACAGAGAAAACGGGGAGCTGGAGAGAAGCTAAAATGCCCCGATCCCTGCAGCCATGCACAGGGATACCGTGGCTAGTCCCTGCCCCTTGCTGGGCGGGTGGCATCCCCTGGTGGGATGCTGCAGGGGGATGGAGATTAAAGGCATGGTGCTGGGGGGCCACTGGGCCAAATCTGTTGGAAATTGTGCTGCTGTTATTTTTATTGCTGATGGATCAGCTTGTCTTTTCAGGGATGTTTAGATGTCTGGCTCCTGCCGGCACTAGTGCTCCTTAACAGGCCCACGTCGCCGGCCGGCCCCGCTCGCTCTCCCATCCATCACTTTGCTCCTTCACACGCTTCCTCCCCGCCGTGACGTTGGAGGGATCAGAGCTGGGCGCTCTCCTCCGCCGGATGTGCTGGGCTTTGCCGGTGGCAGATGGGGGCCGTGCCATGCCGGGGGAATTTGGATCCCGTTCCCACGGCCCGCCGATGCCCGCCACCCCCCCTGGCTCCACGGCGGCTGTGCCGTGGGGGGGGGGGGGGCTTTGTGGTGGGAGCAGGGCAGGATGCTCCTTGAGAGGAGCCACTGTCACCGCTCTCCCTGCCCCCTCCGCTGTGCCTGAATCCCAAATTTGGGTAAAGGAGGGATATATCTGCTTCCCAAATCACCAAAGCTCTCGTGCGTGTCCCCTGAAGCACCTCAGGGTCGAGCATGGTTTTGTTTAAAGAAAGCAACTAAAATAAACTCGGCAAGGGGCTTCGGGGAGGTCACTGTGCTCCTTCCCTCCCCGTCCCCAGCCCCCAAACCCGGCACAGATCCCCTCTTCCCAGAAGGCTTTCAGCACGTTAGCATTTTTTTCTTGCTGTTGTTGACAAAAATCCCAGCTGGTTGAGAAATATCCGTGTGGCAGCGCCAGCCCAGTCCCATGGGTCAAATCCTGCCCCTGCAAATCTCTGCCGGGAAGGGCGGCTCATCCCGGGCTGTCCTTCGGGGATGCTGCCGGGGGGGACCCACCGCCTCGCAGGGCACCCTGGGCACGGGGCCATGAGCGAGCCCCTGTGATGGACGGAGGGACATCATGGGCTCGAGGTGGACCTGATGTTTTAATATTTGCTGGCTGGGCTCCGCAGCAGAAGCAAAGTGCTGGAAGTTCGTCAAGGGCTGAATTAAAGTTGCCTGGCAACCTCCATCCCGGCTCCTCTTCCCGCGTCTCGCAGGATTTCCCACCCAAGGTCTGCCAGCTCCGGGGAAGGGGGGCCCAAAACACACCGCTCGCAGCCAGGCAGGGGCCAGGCTCCCTCTCGCTGGATGGCTCTTTTCCCGTAATTCCTTGGCTCGTTCCCACGCCTGGGAGCCGGGAGCTCTCCCCACCTCGTCCCCCCGGGCAGGCGCCTTTCCCCGCCCTGCGCCCGGAACGGGTCGGCCTCTTTCGGCTGAACCCGAGGGCAACTTGTGCGGATCCCCAGGGGGGTAAAACGGTGCTGGGCCAGTGGGAACACGGCTGGGGGAGCGAGCGGCAGGGGAGCCGAGGGGGCCGGGGGGTCACGTGCCGGGCTTGGCCCCGATGAGTAAAGCTGAATCGGCTGCACGGGGTTTGGAGTGCCTGGGCTGGGCCACCGTGAAAAAGCGAGGTGTAAACGGTGTCTCCTGGTGCAGTCCCTGCCGGGAGTTTTGTTAAGGCTGTTTTGCAACCCTGTAACCCAGAGGAGACCCGCTGGAAATCCTGGCCCCCACCGGGAAGCTGGCATCCCTTGCTCGTAGGAATGCACGATGCCAAGAGGGGCAGCCCACGAGGAGGGAAGAAAGGTCCGGCAGCCATTCTGGGAGCCTGCTTGGGCTTTACTAGAGCTCGGTGGAGCAACCACAAGCTGTCCGCGGAGTGGTGGGATGGAGAAGCATCCGATCCTGCTCTGCAAATCTCTGTCCTGCCATCCAGGATGGATGCTGGGGGTGCGCCAGAGAAGGGCTGCTCCCACCCAGCATTTCCATTCTTTCTCCCACGTTCCCTTTAAATTAAAAAGCTGGCATCATTTTGGGCTGAGCTGCCGAGGAGCAGCCATGGGGGGGCCCATAAGACCGCAGCTGAGGTCCCTCCGTATTTGCCAGCCCCACTGACAGCTCAGCTTCCTTGCACCGCAGCTTACGCCCGGCTCTTGCTCCCAGGTTTTGCTGCCTTGTGGCTTTGAGAACTGCGGGGCGGTGGGAAGGGGCCACCATGGCCAGCAGAAGCTCCTGGTGCAGCGGCCGTCGAGGGGTGTGGCAGCTTTGGCTGGATCCAGGTTGGCGAGACCTGCCACCGGGAACTTCACTCATCAAAAGCTTTTTGTGCCTCCAGAGACGCTGGTTGTGGGGATTTTAAGGAGGTGCCGACTGGGCCGGCTCGTTTGGGTGTGCTGTGCCGGCTGGCTGCCGGTGGGAGGCTGAGGCCGGCACAGTCACGCTGGCACAGCTTCCGTCGTGACCCAGTAAACCCAGTCAGACCTGACCGGGGCTCGCTCCCCTGCGCGCTCACGCGCGCCTGCACACCTCTGCCGCCCCGCTGCTTTCCTGACGCTCCCTGGGGACCGGCAAACCTGTCCCGCTGGCCCGAGCTGGTGCCTGGGTCGGGCTCGCCCGGCTCCATGCCGGGAGCTGTGGCTGCATCCCGCGGGAGCACCGATAGCCGCCGGTGGGAGGGTGGACTTTGGTCCCCGTGGACATTGCACGTTGCGATATTAGAGCAGCTGGTTCCTGGCTTCGCCCCGCTCTTGGGGAGGCCGTCAGCCCCGTGGCCGGATCCTGCCTCCACCACCCCTCTCCTTCAGTGTCGCCGGCTGGGGCGGGAGCTGAGGCTGTATTTTGGGTCCTATGTCGGCCCCCCCTGCGCTGGGAAGTAGGTGAGGCGCCGAGGGGCTTGGGAGCTCGCTCCTAGGGATGGGATGGGCTTTTCTGGGCAGTTTTTCTCTTAAACCCCAGATTTCATTGGAGCTGCTGCTGCTTTTCAGCCTCTTCCTGTCCCCCTTTTGTCTCCCTCCCCCAGAGAAAGCTCCCTGCGGCATTTCCCCTCCTGGCTTTTCCCCGTTTCCCATGGAAGAGCTGGGCTTGAGCAAACCAACCATCCCCAGCTCAACTGGTGGGTCCCACGGACCAAGACCTCCTCTGCCTCCCGCCTCGGCCTCTGGTCCTTTCCTTTTCCCAGAGCTTTGAACTTGCACCCTGCTGAGGGGGGGGGATGATGGGTTTGGGGGGGGGCTTGGTGCGGCTGCAGCCTGGGGTGACGATCTGAGCGGGGCAAGGATGGTTTCAGTTCCTTCTTGCTCTTTCTCCCCCACCCTAGGTATGAAAAATAAAAAGAAAAGGAGAAGCTCAGAGCAGCCCTTCCCTTTGAGTAAAATATTAACTGGCTTTTACAGCTAACTGATTAAATGTCCTTTAGGACAAAGTTACATCTGATCTTGGGTGAAGGAGCCTTTGGAAATGGGTGTAGCTGCTCCCCTGGAAAAAGTAGAGGAGCCTGGCCCTGGCAGCAGGGGAGGCTGCTCCCCCCTGCCTCTGCCCGGCTGGGAACCCTGCACAGCCTCACAGCTTAATTTATTATTTTTATTTCCCCCCCCTGCGCTGGCTCGGTCTTCACACTGGTTAAATGTTAGCTGGGGCTGGCACGCAGCACTGCGCTTGCCCTGCAATAAGCAGCGTCCCTGCCTCCCTGCCCGGCCGCGCTCCTGGCTCCAGTCCCTGCTGTGCCCAGCGCCAGGCAGCAGGCAAAGTTCAGGGCTTGTTTGTTCGGGGGAGATAAGGTGAGGACGCCTGGCAGCGCGCAGGCAGCTCGCAGGGCTGTTACTCATTTATTAGAAGTCGTTGTTTGCCTTGTCGTAAGAAGGTTTCTCCTCCCCTCTGCTTTCCCAGCCCAGGTGCACGGCAGATCTTGTGGCTTGTGCGTGATGCCGGGCTCATGTCCCCGTGCGGGGGCCTGGGGAAGGGTCCCCGCAGCTGCCGGGGTGGCCCCGTTCCTGCTGGCAGGATGGAGAGGTGTCAGCACGAGGCTGGCCGGAACACTTTTGGGTGCTCTGGTGCTCCAGATGTGACCCCGCTGCTTGCATTGCCCAAAAAGCTTGGTGGGTTTGGCTCGTGCCGGACATGGTGCTCCCAAAGCAACTTGTTTCCCGTTGACCTCCATCCCCACTCACCCGCCTTGCCTCGCCCTGCCAGGCCCATTGCTTGCGGGCAGACCCTCGGTCCGGACGGGGCTTGTCCTGGAAACAGGAGTTCCTTGGAGGGAGGATGCTCCGGGTTGCTGTCCTCTGCTCCCTGGGGAGCTCAGCCCCGCAGGCAGCACCCTGCCCGCTCCCGGCGTCGGGTGCTCCATGGGTGCTCTGCACTGGGCTGGCGCCTGGGGGGCAGCGAGGCAGGAGGGAGCAGGGGGGGACATCTCCCCGCTGCCCCATTCCCGGGATGCTCCAGGGCAGCGGCCAGCGCAGGTGCGAGGTCTGGGTCTGAACCCTCCCTGAAGGAAACAGCAGCTTAATGCAGGCTCCAGGACTATGGCTGGATCCCACATCCAGCCCCTCGCTTCTCCTTTTCAGCCCCAAAACCCTTTTCACTTTCGTTTCACTTTGGTTTTACCTCCCCTCTGCATTTGCATCAGGGAAACCATCTGCAGCAAGTGTGTTTGAACAGCTTCTCTACAGAGCCAGGTATTTGGTTTATATATATATTAAAAAAAACCCCTAAGCAAACATATAGGTGCTGGTTGCTTATGGGGAGCTCTCCTGCTCAGAGATACCCAGCGTCTCCTTCCTCCTCAGCGCCTACAAAATGAACCGGTGGCTTTGCTTGACACAGCTAGGAGAGGCGAGGGGTTATTCGGGAGGGATTGGACGCATGAAAGCAAGAGCTGAGGTAGATGTTGAGCTTCAAGGCAGCTTGGGATGAAAGAGAAACTGAAATCTCGTGGAAAAACACTGGGGGGAAAAACTGTTCTCGCTTGAAAAGACTGGATGAAGATGCCAAGTGGCTTCTGTATGGGTTTTCCTTCACCCTGCGTTGCTGCGTGCCTGAAGCATCCTTCCCCACGCTCTGTCCTCGGGAGTTGTGTCATTTCAGGAAGGGCAAAACTTTGAGGACAAGTATCTTGCATGGCAGGAGACGGCCAGCTGTGCTTTCGGGGAGGAGCGGAGCCCCCCTCGCCGCCCGTCCTGCCGCAGCCGCTCTGGGGAGCGGGGCTTAGGGTACCCCAGTGTGCCAAGAGACCAGCAGAAGGGCTTGGCCCCGAGCCCTGCTCTCTGCTTTTGGGGGTAAATATGCCTGCTTTTTGGGTGTGAAAATGCCGTGGGGGATCAGCTGGCTCTGCTGTAGCGTATCCTTCGGTCAGGGGGAGCTGCGGGAGGAGATGGCTGGGAGCGAAGGAGGGAGGAGCCCGGAGCAGACCTGGAGGAAAACGAGCCTCCGAGAAACCCAACCAAGTGCTCAGCAAGCGACTGCCGCCGCTGCGACGGAGCGGACGCTGAGCCGGGGGATGCTGTGGGGGGTCGCTCCGCTCAAACCCCCCTCCCCGCCCTGTGCTGGCTGCAGGGCTCGACGCCTTGCACCCTGCCTCAGTTTCCCCTTTGGCAAATGAGGGTTTGCTTTTCCCTGAAGCCATCCCCGGGCTGAGGCCGTGCCCAGTCAAGCGTCCGTGCGTGTGCGCAGCTGGCTTCTTCCCAAGCCCGCTTGCTCATGAGGTGCTGGGGACAGCGGGAGTGTCTTGACCTGGTGCTCTGTGTTTCAGGAGGGTTTGGTGGCCAGCCCCGTCCCGGGGAGCTGGGGAGCACATCCTGAGGATCAGCTGTGCCGGCCCGGCGGCAGTGGGCTGGGTGGCTGCCCTTGCCGGGGGAGCGGGAAGATGAGCGGAGGCATGGCCCATCTCCTGACGGCTCTCTTCGTGGCGGCGGCGGCGGCGATGGGCTACCCGTCACGGCGGTCTGCCACCGACCTGGATGCCACCCCCAGGACAACGGTCACCTTTGAAGGTAAGGGGGTGCGGGTCTTGGTGGTGGCGGTGAGGTTCGGGATCTTGCCGGCCCCAGGTTTGGTGCATTGTGACCGTGTCCAGCCTTCGCCAGCCCCCCGGAGCGGGGGGCTCAGCATGGGCGGGGTGGCTACAGGGGGGAATCCGGTCTCCTGGGCTCCAGAAATTGGAGCCCGCATGGCTGTCTGGCGTTGGGTGCCTGGAGTCGGTGTGCCCCGAGGGATGGAGCAGGGCAAAGGCATCTCCCCAAAAGCCAGAGGGGCACAAGGACGTGCAGGGAGCCAGCCTTGGCCAGCCCCTGGCCCTGCCCAGCAGCCCTTAGAGGGTGTGCTGAGCCGGGCATCACACCCAGGCTGGGCTCTCATGGCCCAAATAGTCAGCAGGAAGCTTTCTTCCATGGTTTTCTTTAATTGCCACTGGGCTCTTGGCCTCCAGCCTCTGTGGTGTCAGCCAGCCCCGCAGTGTCATCGTGCCTTGGGCATCCATACAACTTAGTTGACCTCGTTAGTGAAGCCCAGCTCAGCAGTCGACAGTGGGAGAGGGTTTCGTTTGCAGCTGGGGTGCCCTTTTCTCCCCAGGCAATGCCTCTGTTCGGGGGGGTCATTCCCTCCCCAGCTGCCTCCAGGGTCCCAAGCCCCATGGGACTTTCTCCTCCTGTGGCAGGAGGGTCCAAGCCTGGCTTGGGGTCCCTCTGGCCAGGGCTGAGTCCCACCTCACACCTCTCAGCACCCCAAATTGGATGGTTTCTCTGGCTCGGTGGGCAGGGAGCACCCATCCTCGCTGCAGAAGCCTTCCCCGTGCACGACAGTTTTGGTTCGGAGCTGGGGTCACTGCCAGCATGTTTTCCTTTCCTGCAGTGGTTCCCCAAGCAGCGTGGCAGATCCATGCTGGGCATGGATGTTGCAGCTCCCATCCCTGGGCTGCTGTTTTAATTGGCGGGGGGAAATTTCCCCTGTGAGTCTGAGCCCAATTAGTGCCTTTCACCTCCTACCAAACTTCCCCTCTTCCTTTCTTCCTGCCGTAACCACTGGCACCGTCCGCCTGTTGACCTCAGCGGGTGCCTTCCCACCCGCTCCCAGCTCCGTCCTCTGTCTTTTCCCCGATGGCTCGTGCCGTGCCTGCCCCAGGTTCCTCCCTCAGCCCCCTGTTCCCTTTGCAGAGCTGTCGGGCATCCGGCGCTTCAGCACGGGCACCCTCAACTACAGCACCCTGCTGCTGGAGGACGACCGGGGCATCCTCTACGTGGGCGCCAGGGGAGCCATCTTCGCCCTCAACTCCAGTGACGTGGCCGACGGCTCCCACCGCACGGTGAGCCCGGCCTCTGCCTGCCACCGGCTGGTTGTCCTCTCCTGTCCCGCGCTGCCCGGTCCCTGCCCAAATCGTGGCCACCCTACCCCTGGCTCATCCTCCCACTTGCCATCTCAGGTCTTGCCTGGAGGTGCTGTCCCCAGGTCTGTCCCCAGGTCCCCTGTGGATGCCTGGTCCTTTTCCCCAGCCAGGCAGCATGGGGACAGCAGTGGGAGATGTCCCCAAGCTCAGAGCTGCCTGCTTCAGGGACACCCCTGCAGGACGAGGGGCAGGGGAAGCGCACACCTTCGCTCCCCCTGGGAATGACACCCCAAAATCCTCCAGGCTCCTGCAGGTGCTCTGTGGTTTCTGCCCGCAGGTCGGGGTGTGGGACCGCTCTCGCCGCGGGCTGGGGGGACACGGGCAGGGTGCTGTCTTGTGCTCTGAGCAGCCATCCCCTCTCTAAATAAAAGAGGATTTTAGCATCTCCGACGGCTCTGGCAGAGGCTGGAGCCTGCAGTGACGGGGGGACCACGCAGTGATGGGGGTCACGCAGTGGCAGTCCCTCTTCCCCTTGCAGATCCACTGGGAAGCCTCCCCAGAGAAGCAGATGGACTGCCTGCAGAAGGGCAAAAACAACAAGGTAGAGCCGATGGGCGGGTGCCGGGTGCCGGGGGGGCCACCGCCGCTTTTCCCGGCTTGTAATGCTTGTCCTCCCCCTCTGCAGACCGAGTGCTTCAACCACGTGCGGTTTCTGCAGAGGCTGAACAGCACCCACCTCTACGCCTGCGGGACCTACGCCTTCCACCCGCTCTGCGCCGCCATCGTGAGTACCGCTTGGTCCCATGGCTGTCACCTGTCCCCTGCCACCATGTCACCCCGAGGTGGCACAGCCCCTGTCCTCTCCCACCATCTCCACCCACAGCCCCACTCCCTTTCTACCCCTGTCCCGGGGCGGGGGGGAGGCGAGTGACCCCCAGGCTGGGGTGGGTCGGTTTGGGGACGCAGGCACCGTGACGCAGACACCCAAAGTCCCCACCCCGGCGCTGGGGTTGGACTCTGACCCCATGGCGAGATGGCTGGGGGTGGATTGGTGCTGTGGGGGAACACATGGGCTCAGCGGGGCTGGGGGGGTGGGACGTGCCAGCACTGGAGCTGGTCCCCAGCCGCTGCTGTTGCAGGGTCCCTTCCCAAAGCAGAGGCTGCACACTGGCTGGTGGCCGGTGGCAAGCATGCCCAGGGAGGGTGACGGTGACAGGGCTGACTCAGTGGCCCCTCCCCAGGGATTTCCTGGGCCAGGCCGGGGGTCTCCGCGTGGCCGTGACTCACAGCAGAGTGGCCAGGGACAGCCACGTCCCCCGGCAGCGGGACTTTCACCCCCATGCGGCGGCTCCTCGGTGACTTGGCCGCCCTTTGCCCACCTCCCTCCCTGAGTTGGGGGCAAAGGGGCCCGGGGCCACATTCCTGGAGTGGCTGGGGAGCCCCGGAGGGGCCGTGCCTGTTCCCATGGCTGTGCCGCCGGTCCGGTTTGGCCATTGCACGCCCTGGGAGTCAGGCAGAGGAGCCGCCGAGCTGGAAGGGCCTCGTCATTATTTGACGTGCTTTGAACTGCAAACCCCAAAGAAAATAACTCCTACCGTGACTGGGACATCACCTCGGGGGGACCCAGCCTGGCTGGGCAGCGTCTGCCGGCCAGGCACAGCCCGGGAACATCAGCTGCACTGTCCGGCTCCTGCCCAATGCCCACACGATGCCAAAGTGGGGTGCCGGGGCTCCCCGTCCCCCCTGAGCCCTCTCCCCGCCCTTGGCTGGGGGCTCTGGCTGTCCATGTGGTCTCTGACCAGCTGGAGGGTTCCGGGGGTTTTGTCTTGCCCGAATAAGGGCACGGCTGTGGGCACTGCTTTGTCCCCGCAAGCAGCCTCTGCAGAGAGCCTGGGGCTGGCAGGCGAGGCCGATCTGTCCCCTCCCGTCTAACCCGGTCCCCTGTCCCCCTCAAGGATGCCGACAGGTTCACGTTGCCGTCCCACTTGGAGGAAGGCAAGGAGAAGTGCCCATACGACCCTGCCCGTGGCTACACCGGCCTCATCGTGGGTAAGCGGCATCCTTCCCAGGGCTGGCGGGGACATGCGGGATGCCACCGACCCTGGCCCCATCCCCAGCGCCCTCACGGGGGGTCTCCAGCTGGGTGGGCTCTGCGTGTGGGGGCCCTAGCAAGCCAGGACTCGGTCCTCCTCCTCCTCCTCCTCCTCCTTTGCCTGGGGCACGGGGATGCTGGTGGCTTTCGGGGCTGTCCCCGCTGCCCCTGGGGTGCAGGGCCCTGCTGACGGGTGCCTGCCCTGCCCAGACGGCGGCTTGTACACGGCCACGCGCTACGAGTTTCGGAGCCTCCCCGACATCCGGAGGAACCTGCACCAGCGGCCGCTGAAGACAGAGGAGTCCCCGCTGCACTGGCTGAACGGTGAGACGTCCCCATCGCCCCACAGGACCAGCGTCACGGGCCGTGGGACGCCGTGCGTCGCCTCAGGTTGCGTGGAGCAGGGGCGGGGGGTGGCCCTGGGTCCTGTGTGGTTTGCCGTGAGAGGAAACCGAGGCAGGGAGAGATCCCCTGTCCCATGGCAGGTCCCGTCTCCACCTCTCGCTCTGCGTCCCCCAGATGCTGAGTTCGTGGCCTCTGTGCTGGTCCGGGAGAGCAAGGACAGTCCCGTGGGCGACGATGACAAAATCTACTACTTCTTCACGGAGCGGGCAGGCGAGGAGACCACGTCCTTCTTTGACAAGAGCCAGGTGGCCCGAGTGGCCCGGGTGGCCCGTGTCTGCAAGGTAGGCATGTCCCCGGCCACAGGGAGCCAAGCGCTGCCCTCCCCGGCACCGCACCTTCAGGGGTGCGTGCCTGCGCCTTGGGGGAAACTGAGGCACGGGCAGAGGGGGACACAACCCCCACCAGCCCCTGCAGAAATGCTCCCCGCACCCTCCCAGAGCGACGTGGGAGGGAAGAAGATCCTGCAACGCAAGTGGACGTCCTTCATGAAGGCACGCCTGGTCTGCTACATCCCCTACTATGAGGTGCTGCGCAGCGTCTGCAGCCTGGACGGGGGCGGCTGGGCCAGCACCGTCTTCTACGCTGCCTTCACCCTCTCAGCGCAATGGTGAGCGGGGCAGCGGCCGAAACGGCTGGGGATAAAAGTCTGCGGCACGGGAGGGACCGGAGATGCTCGAGGGGACGCGCAGGCGGGCGCTGAGCACCTGGGAGTGCGTCGGTGGGGAGCACCCACGTGTCTGCCCGGGCTCAGGTGGGGCTCTGCCCCCCAGGAGGACCATGGAGGCCTCGGCCGTGTGCCGCTACAGCATCTCGGCGGTGCAGCACGCCTTCGAGGGCCCCTACATGGAGTACCAGGAGTCAGCTCGCAAGTGGTCCCGCTACGACGGTGCGGTGCCCGAGCCCCGGCCTGGCTCCGTGAGTGCCCGGGGGTGCGGAGCAGGGTGGGCATGGGGCGGCCGCATCCCCCCTGACCCCCGTCTCCCCCGGGCAGTGCATCACGGACCACTCCCGCAGGAAGGGCTACAACTCCTCGCAGGACCTGCCCAACAGCGTCCTGGACTTTGTCAAACTGCACCCGCTCATGTTTGAGGAGGTGAAGCCGGCCGGCGGGGAGCCGCTGCTGGTGAAGAAGAGCGTGGCGTACAGCCAGCTGGCTGTGGACAGGGTGCGGGCCCTCGACGGCCGCTCCTATGATGTGCTCTTCATGGGGACGGGTGAGCACGGCATGAGTTTGCCAGGTCTCTGCTGGGTAGGGGGGACACCCCACACCCCCGCCTGACCCCCCGCTCTGCTCTCCAGGGGATGGCTGGATCCACAAGGCCGTGGTGGTGGGCTCTGGCATCCACATCGTGGAGGAGGTGCAGGTGTTCAGGGACCCGCAGCCCGTGGAGAGCCTGGTGATCTCCCACGCCCAGGTGAAGGGTGGAAGAAGTTGGGGGACGCCACACATGGGGCACGTTTGTGCTGCGAAGCTGCCATTGGGCTGTTTGGGGGACAGGGGTGACTTCTGGGTCACCCCGGCTCGGTATACGTGCCCAGCGGGGCAGCCTGGGGAAAGGGACCAGCCCGGCCCCCACCTCCTTGCCAGGTGCCAGCTGCAGCTGACTGGAGCTGGGGGCCCTTCCCTGTGCTCCCCACCAAGGGAGAGCTGTGCTGTGGGGCTGGGGGGGGAATCTCTTGGCACTATGGGTCACCCCACAGCCCAGCCGCACCATGCCGGGCCAGTGCTGAGCCAGCCCTTTCCCCTCAGAGGAGCCTGTACGTGGGGGCAGCCAGCGGGATCCTGCAGGTGCCCCTGGCCTCCTGCGCCAGGTACGCCTCCTGCTACGACTGCATCCTCGCCCGGGACCCCTACTGCGCCTGGGACGGCAGGGCCTGCCGCGCCACCGCCACCGCGGACAGGTAGGGACGGGCTGCCCGTACCCGGCGGGGTCCCCGCGAGCCTTCCACCTGCCCCATCCCGTGCTGCGGCACGTTGCCCCGTGGCACAGTCGCCCCAGTGCCACCCCCAAGGGTCTGGCATGCAACGGCGGGTCTGCCTGTGGCCGTGACCCTGTAGGGGTGGGCTCAGCTGGGGCTGTGTGGCTGAAGCCCCCCCACGTCTTGCAGCACAGGGCTGGTGCAGGACGTTCAGAGCGGCAACGAGGGATGCCGGAGCAGCTCCGGGCGGGGTGAGTCTGCGCCGCCCCTCGGGACCGCAGGGGAGGCCGGCATCCCTTAGGGTGGCCGGGACGGGTGCGAGGCGATGCATGTCCCCGCAGGCTCCCTGCCGTCGAAGAACCGGACGGTGCTGCAGGGGGACGACGTGCTGCTGCCCTGCGACCAGCGCTCCAACCTGGCACGAGCCGTCTGGCTGCTGAACGGCAGCGAGGCACCGGGCGCGGGGCAGGACCGGCTGCGCGTAGGGGTGGACGGGCTGCTGGTGACGGACACGCTGCCCCAGCACAGCGGCGAGTACCGCTGCTTCGGGGAGGAGCGGGGTCTCCGGACGCTGCTGGCTGCCTACAGCCTCACCGTGCTGCCCGAGCTGCCCCGTGGCCCCACGGCCAACCCCTGGCCCCACACGGCCAGCCAGCTGGCCGGCGACATGCAGGTGGCTTACGTCTCCGCCATCGTCGCCTTGGTGGTGCTGTGTGCTGTGCTCGGCATCATCCTCCTCTACGTGTCCTGCCTGGAGAAGCGCAAGGGCAAGTACGTCCTGGGGGAGCCGCGGCCGGCCAGCGTGGAGCTGCAGACTGTCTCGGCCAACTGCCTGCGCAAGGGCCGCCGGGAGGAGGAGGAGGAGGAGGAGGAGGAAGAGCTCACCTACCCCGACGGCTGCCTGCGGATCATCCCTGGCGAGGCGCCCACGGCTGCCACCTCCCCGGTCAAGGAGCTGCCAGCTGCCGTGCCCCCGCTGCCGCCACCGCCGCCGCTGCCGGCCGAGCTCACCAACGGTGTGGGGGCTCTGCCCAACGTCCTCCGCAAGATGAACGGCAACAGCTACATGCTGCTGCAGCAGCAGGAGGAGCCGCTGGCCTCGCCGCTCTACAGCGCGTCCTTCACCGAGGAGCTCAGCAAGATCCTGGAGAAGCGGAAACATACGCAGCTGGTGGAGAAGCTGGACGAGAGCTCCGTGTAGGGGCCGGTGGGGGGTTCTGCCAGCGGGACCCTCCTCCCCTCCGGCCCCTTCTCCCACCCCCTGCCAGCAGTGTTACAAGACTCAGGCAAAACTACCTCCTGAATGGCAGAGCCAGGCCAGGCCCAGGCTCGGCCGTTCCTTCAGCTTTTCACTCACTTTTGAGACTCGCTGTACAGAAAAAAAGCAAAGAAAAAGAATCTATTTAAATTTAGGAGTTCTATTTATGTATAAAAACCCACCGACGGCGGCCACGAGCTGGAGGCAGGAGCTGGCGCCTGGCTGAAGGTGGACACTGGGGGGAGGGAGAGTTTCTGTCTGTCTGTCCGTCCAGGCGTGACAGAGAGATGCTGCTGTGGACGCGTGGACTCGGCCTGCCCCGCTGGGCATCCCTCGGCGCACGGGAGCCGGACGGCTGCTGAGAGGTGGGTGAGGAGCAGGGAGGGGGGCTGGGGGCTGCCGCACGGTGCCTGCGCCTCTCGCAGGGTGCAGGGTCCCTTCCCGGCACGGGGCCAGGGAGGGGTTTTCCCCCAGCTGCCTGCTCGCAGGCAGGAGAGGGGCTGCGGACGCATCTCGCGTTGACGGGGGTGGCCTCGGTGGCTGCCAGCCCCTGCCCGCTCTCCCATGTCTGCCCCCCCAGGGTTTCCTCTCTGGGAGAGGACGATTCAGCGAGGGACGGAGCCAGGGCGAGGAGCCCGATGTCCCCGAACGCCCCGGAGCAGCTGGCGGAGCGGCGCGTGCTGTCTGCGAGGAGGCCCCAGGTGAAATGCAGGGCTGGGTGCCCTGGGGAGGTGGCACCCCGGGGGCTCTGCCCCTGACAGGGCTCTGCCCCCTCTCCCCAGGGCGCTGCAGGGGAAGAGCAGGACCCAGCAGCAGCAGGAAGATGCACCAGCAGCAGGACCGGCAGCCACCGCCGTGCCCTGCAGCGTGCCAAGGGACCGGTGCAGCGCCTACATCCCCCCGACGTCCGCAGTGCCCCCGCGCACCACGTTTCCGCCCTCCTGCGTGGTGCCGTTGGAGAACTGGGGTTCAGGCACAGCCCTGTCCCATATGTGGGACAACGTACGGGAGAGGAAACGTCCTCGCGCAGCAAGGAGAAGGAGCCGCCCTGGACCAGGGCCTGCCTCCCTCCAGGGCCTCCTGCTCTTCATGGCACCTTCCAGGGACAGCCACTGTCCCTAAACCCCCCCAACTACCTCTGCTCCTGCCGCCTCCTGGGGGAACCCGAGGGACTGAGGTGACAAGAGCGTCTCATACCCCGGGGCCAGGGAGGGACGGACTTGCTGGGGGACGTGTCCTCCCCCCTGTGTTCCTTGCTGGCACCTCCAGGATCAGGACATCACCCGGAGCTCAGCCCTGCAGGGAGGGCAGGAGGGGGGGGCCAGCCCCAGGGGTCCATAACAGGCTGGAGCCCAGGCCCTCCTGCCCCAGAAGAGCGAGGCTTAGTGGGAAAAGGCAAGAGCCGGACGCCTGGGCTCTCCCATCCTGCCCCCACCCTTGTTTTTGCTGTAAGGGGGGGATGAGCCACCCCCAAGCACACCCCTCCCCCGAGGAGGGGCATCGCCCTCCGCGTCTGGCACCCCTCGTGCACAGCCCCACGTGCCCCCCCGGCAATAAACGCGGCTCTGTCTGGACGCGGTGTGGTGGCGTCTCTCTGCAGGCGCGGGACGAGAGATGGATGCGGAGGCTTTATTGGGGCTGCAGGCGCGGGCCCTGGACGGTGAGGGCAGAGGGTTTGTTGGTGAGGGGGTGCCACTGGCCCTGGACGCTGGGGTTGTCGGTGTGGAAGGGCTTGCGGATGCGGATGATGTCCAGGCCGGACTGGCCGGCCAGCTTGGTGGCCAGCTGCGCGATCTCCTCGCTCGTCTTGCTGGCGATGAGCTCCTCCCGCACCGTCCCGTTCACTGCGGCAGAGCGGGGGGGGGGGGGGGGGGTCAGCCCGGGGTCCCCCCACCCTGCCGCCCCCCCAGGGGCAGCTGCCCTTCCCCCGTCCCGCAGGGCAGCCGGCCCCGGCACCGTCTGCCGCTGGGCAGAGGCGGCCCAGAGCCGGGGCGGGGCGGCCCCCGTCCCCCTCCTGCCCCCCGAGCCCCCGTGCGTCCCCCACTCACAGTACTCGGCCAGCAGCAGCGGGGCCAGCCCGGAGCGGGGGCTGACGTAGAGGACGACGTCGGGGTGTCGCCGGGCGAAGTCCAGCGCCGCCTCCTCCACGAACTGCCTGCGGGGGGCGGGGGGCCGGCGGCCCCAGCGGGGTCAGAGGGTGGAGGTCACCGTAGCCCCCGCCCCAGGGCAAAGGTCACAGGTGGGGCCACCCCCGCCCTGGTGCCCTGCCCACGGGAGGGGTCACAGTGCAGAGGTCGGGGGTGTGCCACCCGCAGGTCAGAGGTCATCACCCGGCCTGCCCCTGTGCCGGGGCGTCGGAGGTCAGGGGTCAGCAGTGCCTTCTTCTAGTCCCTCCCCCATCGCGTGAGAGGTCGGGGTCACAGCCCCTCCCCTCCCCCCACCTCTGTGGGTCAGAGGTCAGCAGCACCTTCCCCTTTCCCTATACAGACAGGTCAGAGGTCACCACGGCTTCTCGTAAGCCCCTCCCCCACCAGGTCAGAGGTCAGGGGTCACCAGGCCTCTCCACCCCCCCTACCCCCCCCATCCCGTGCGGCCGGGGCAGCGGGCGGGCGAGCTGCCTCCCACGGTACCTGGCGCCGCGGGCGTCCGCCGCGGTGGGGCTGAAGACGAGCTGGAGGCGCTGGAGCTGCCGCACGTAGCGGCCCACGCCGTTGTGCAGAACGGCCGCCAGGAACCGGCTGGGCGCCCCGCGGCCCGTCATGGCGCCGCTCCCACCCGGAACCGGAACCGCGTGGGGAGGGAGAACATCCGCTTCCGGCCCCGCGCGGAAGTGACGCGCTGAGCGCGGCGGCGGCGGGGTCAGGCAATGGCGGCGTCCGTGGGGCTCCACGTGAGGGCGGCCGCCTGAGCGGAGCCGGGCCGCGGGGCCGGGGGGGGCCGCGGGGCCGCCGCCGATGCGGATCGGCAGCGGCGCGGGCGGGTGTCGGGGCGGCCCGGGCGGGGGCGGGGGCGGGCGCGGGCGCGGGCAGGGGCAGGATGGCGGTGGTGCCCCTGCGGCCCTGCAGAGCCGCCGGCCGCTTCCTGCCGCTGCTGTGCGGGGGGGTGAGGAGCAAGGGAGCCGCCCTGAGCCCCGGCGTGCCGGGCCGCCTCACCCAGCGGCGCTACAAGAAGGACGTGCTGCCCTGCCCCGAGGGGCCCGTGCCCTCCGTCTCCATCACCGAGATCCGGCAGTACCTGCGGGCCCAGGGCATCCCCTTCCACGACGGGTACAGCTGCCTGCACACCCCCAGCCCCTTCACCGACGGCCGGGAGGACCAGCTGCCGCCGCCGGCCGCCAGCGCCCCTTACACGCTTTTCATTGATAAGACCACGGGCAGCTTCCTGTGCACGGCCACCCTGGCCGAGGGCACCTGGCAGGACTTCCAGGCCAACGTGGAGCTGCGGCACCGCGGCGTTCGCCCCGCCAGCTCGGAGGAGCCAGAGGAGGACGTGCGACGGGCTCGTGAGGATGCCCGCTGCATCTGGGACCGGGCGCTGCCGCTCTGGCAGCTGCTGGACGAGGATGAGACCAACGAGACCAAGGCCATGTTCGGTATCTCCCTGGTGACGGACGCCACCCTGAAACGCTTTGGGGTGCGTTATCTCAGGACTGCCAAGTCCCTCGTCTTCCCCTGGTTCAGCCCCCGCGATGCGACCCTGAAGGGCCTGAAGCTCCTGAGGGTGGAGAAGAAGGGGGATGCAACAGCTTACGTGGAAGAGACTTTACCCCGCTTCGATTCCTATCACAATCTCTTTGGGCTGCCTCTGATCGGCCGCCGAGACACAGAGCTGGTCTTAACTGGGTGGGAGCTGGATGCCCTGGCCCTGCACCAAGCTACAGGGGTGGCCAGCCTGGCCCTGCCGCGGGGGTCCACCTGCCTGCCCCCTGCCCTCCTCCCCTACCTGGAACAGTTCAAGCGCATCACGCTGTGGCTGGGCGAGGACCTGCGCTCCTGGGAAGCCGCCAAGCTCTTTGCCCGCAAGCTGAGCCTCAAGCGCTGCTCCCTGGTGCGCCCCGGCGACCTGCAGCCCCGGCCCTTGGAGGCTCTGAACCAGGGCCTGAACCTCACCAAGATCCTGCGTGCTGCCTTGCCCGCCAGCCACAAATCCATCGTCTCCTTCCGGCAGCTGCGTGAGGAGGTGTTCGGGGAGCTGGTCAACACCGAGCAGGTGGCCGGCATCAAGTGGGCGCGCTTCCCTGAGCTCAACAAGCTCCTCAAAGGGCACCGCAGAGGGGAGCTCACCATCTTCACAGGTGATGGGCAAATGGCTGGTAGACGGGGGGAGCAGAGGGCACTTTGGTGGCTTCACCCTCCTGGGGGTGACGCCTCACGAGTCTTCCTGGTCTCTTTCGCTCACAGCTTTGGCTGAGCCCATCATGGTGCTGCGCAAGAGGCTGGGGTGTGTTTCTGGGTGCGGTGGGTCCAGGCATGCTGGCGTGAGGTTGGGCTCCGTGCTTGGGGTGACACAGGGACTCCTGGGGTGTCCCTTCCCCCTGCTCCCATCCGCTGCTTCCTGTCTGAGCCCTCTCTGCGCCCCACCGCCGGCTGCCCAGCCCTTCCCTGCACCCTGCAGGGACCCACTAGCTGCTGGTCGCGTGTGCCTGGACACGCAGCCTGGCGTGAGACGCTGCTTGTTTATGGTGGGAGTGCTGCGGATGGGCCGCTCTTAGTCCGCTCCCTGGTGCTTCCACCTCTAAACAACCCCCTGGTGCGTTCAGGACAGGTCAGATCTTCTCCCTCAGCTAATTCCTCCCATCGTTGTCCTTGCACCAGGCCCAACGGGCAGTGGGAAGACAACCTTTATCAGCGAGTACGCACTGGACTTGTGCATGCAGGGGGTGTGCACGCTGTGGGGCAGCTTCGAGATCAACAATGTCCGCCTGGCCAAGATCATGCTGACGCAGTTTGCCGCCCAGCGCCTGGAGGACCAGCTGGACCTGTACGACGAGTGGGCTGACCGCTTCGAGGACCTCCCACTCTACTTCATGACCTTCCACGGCCAGCAGAACATCAAGTATGGTCCCACACCTTTGTCCCCAGTGGCATTTACCCCTCACGGCATGTGCTGTGGGGCCCTAGGGAGCCAGGGCTCTTCTCCCGCAGTGGGTTGTGGATTTGGGGCTGGCAGGAGGCACGTTGGGGCTGGTCAAGTCCAGGGATTGGCACATGGGGATTGTGTGGCTTAACTGCCTGCATCCCTGCTGTTGCGGGTACTGTGACAGCCTCCTGGGGTGGGGATGGATGGATGGAAGGGACCTGTCCCTGTGCCAGGTGGCTGCTCTAAAACCAGCCTCTGTCCCTGGCAGGATGTGTCCCCCCACACCCTGCTCACCTGGCAGCGCTGCTGTTTGCTGAGGAGGGAGGACAGGCACCTCCAGCTCCTTTTATTGACCAGGCCCTGTGGTGCCTGCACACATCCCCATGCGCTCTGAGGGTCCCCGCAGGCTGGGGGGATCACGGGATGGTGGGCAGGGGCTGTGTGGGCAGCAACTGGGTCCTCCTGATCCGGCTGCCCTTACCTGTGAGGGTGGGGCTGCGCCCGTCCTGTGACGGAGGAGATGCGGAGGTGGGACGTGCCCGGGGCCCAGCGGGAGCCAGCATGGTACCTCCCAGCTCTGCCTCCCCCCGTCCCTGTGCCTGGCTCAGCATCCCCATCCCTGCCTCCGCTGATTCCGGTCTCCCCCGGCCCAGGACAGTGATTGACACCATGCAGCACGCCGTCTACATGTACGACATCACCCACGTGGTCGTCGACAATCTCCAGTTCATGATGGGATACGAGAACCTCTCTGTGGACAGGTAGCCCTTCTCCAAGCCGTCCCCTCCTTCCTCTGCCACCCTCTTCACTGGAGCTGGCCCTGTCGGGTGTCAGAGCAGGGGCTGGGGACCCAGCGTGTCCCCTTTAGTCCTGTCCGGCAGCCCTGTTTCACTGAAGGGCGATTACTGCCCTGGGGAGGAAGAGGTGGGAAAGGGTGAGACAGTTACCTGCGATCCCTGTTGTGCCCCATCCCTTTGCCCACCTGGGCCCGGCTGTCCCATGGAGCGTGAGCCCGGACCCCTGGGTGCTTCCTGCTGTGGGGCTGAACCCAGCAGCACCTTGCTGCCCTCCCCCCGCACCGAGCAGTGGCAGCCCCTGACCCCGTTCTCACTGCCGTGGCAGGCTCGCTGCCCAGGACTACATCATCGGTGCCTTCCGCAAGTTCGCCACGGACAACACCTGCCACATCACACTGGTCATCCATCCCCGCAAGGAGGATGATGAGAAGGAGCTGCAGACGGCCTCCATCTTTGGCTCCGCCAAGGTGAGCTGGGCTGGGGTGGCCCTTCCTGTCTCTCAGGTACGGCGTGTTCCCAGGAAGGGGCTGGGATACATCGGGCAGCTGTCCCCAGCTCCCAGCAGCACCGAGTCATCGCTGGGGACCTGAAAGGTGCTGTGAGGGGCAGGATGTCCCCAACACTCGTGTCACCTGCTGAAGATGTGCAGAGTCCCGATTTGGCCAGGCCATGGTAGGGAGATGCAGACAGGGAGCAAAGGCTTTGCCAGCTGAAGGTCTGTTGGGACTTTAGGTGCAGTTAATTAATGCTCATTGACTGTGAGTGGGATGTAGTATGAAATAATTAAAGGAGCCAGGGAGGGTGCAGGGATGGGCTCTCTGAGTGCTCCAGTCTCTGCTGTGATGCTGAACGACCCTGCCGTGGTGGGCAGCAGGCGCTCTGTGAGCGTGCACGGCCCTTCCATGCTCCCTTGTTTCCCCAGGGCATGCTGTGGCTTCAGCTCAAGCCTGTCTGCACGGCAGGTCGCTGGGATGTCCCAGGGAAGACAAGGGGTTGGTGTCGGGGAGGTGCTGGAGTTGCCATGGCCTGGGATGCCCTGTAACAGGACTCGAAGGAGCCAGGCAGGCAGCCCGTGAGCACCTCCGAGCCCCGTGACTCTGGCTGCATCCACAGAACCCTCCTGGAGATGTTTTCCTCCCCCCAGGCCAGCCAGGAGGCCGACAACGTCCTCATCCTGCAGGACCGTAAGCTGGTGACAGGGCCAGGGAAGCGCTACCTGCAGGTGTCCAAGAACCGCTTTGACGGGGACGTGGGCGTCTTCCCCCTGGAGTTCAGCAAGGCCTCGCTCACCTTCTCATCCTCCAGCAAAAGCAAGGTCAAGCTGAAGAAGATGAAAGAGGAGAAGGCGGTTTCAGCCAAGAAAGCTCCGGAGGGAGGCTCGGGAACCTCCAAGAAGCCATGAGCCTGGCAGGTCTCTTCTTCAGTCCGTCAGGAGGGACGGGGACTGGTGCTGGGAGCACGGGGCTGGGGTCTGCCAGCCCCTCTGCCCCGGGAGCAGCAGCCATGTGCTGCTGCGGCCCTTTCTCCTCCTGTACGAACAAGCCTCTTGACCACCAGCACAGTATCTCTGAGACGTGGGGCCACCCGAGAGGAGAAGCGGGCTCGTCCCAGAGAACAGTGGCCAGGGGAGGGTACTTTGGCAAACACTGGCCGGTCCGTACTGGTGCTGAGTGCTGGGAGCACGGAGGGGGAGCGGAGTCAGCGTGGGCTGGGTGATGAGGAGCGGTGACCAGCAGCCCTGGGACTTGGGGATCTCTGGACCTGGGGCAGGTCGTTAAATTGTGACTAAAATGGAGCTGAAATGGTGGGCTGTCACTGGTGGGAGGGACTGGGGGGGGGGACTGTGCAGAGAGACACATAGCAGGAACCCCCCCCCCCCGTCATGGGTGGGAGTGTCTGGGCTCGATCCTGGCTTGGATGGAGCCAGTGAGGGGAAGGTGGTGGGGGGAAGTGTGGGAGATTGTGGGTGGCTCTTGCCCCAGAGCTGTGCGCTCTCCGTGGGATGTGGTGGGAGGACGGGAGCCGGACCCCCGTGGCATCACTGCTCGCGGCGGGTTGAAGGCAGCGCTGGCATCCTCCTGCGCCGGCGGGTGCGACGTGGTGCTCACCGGCTCTGCCCGCGCAGCCAACGCCTGACCCAGCCCCTCTGCTCAGGGTCTCCCCCAGCCCCTTTCTCCAGAGAGCATCACCAGCAGTAAAACCTCGGGGGCAGCAGCCCTGCCTTGCTCTGCTGGGCTGGGGGGGCGGCCACCCCCCTGCCCTCTGGGCTGCAGGCAGCAAATACTGTGACCTGGCCAGTCCTCGCCGTGGTAGGACAAGTCCACGGCCGGATCTTGGTCTAATCCCTTCAGTTTTTTTCCCTTCCTAGTTTTATTAAAGCATAAATGTGAGCACTGTTCCTGTGCCACTGTCCCTGTGACCAGGGGACCCTGGGGCTTGGGGGGGGACCATGGTTGGGAAGGGGGTGGCCCCCGGAGGACTGGGGGGATGCGGTGGCAGAGGATGTCCCTGCTGCGCAGGGCATCCCACCCCGGCCCTGGCACACCGGTTATTGCCGGCCTCCGTGCCAGGCATAGTTTTAACCTGAGCCATAATTAGGGGCTGAGGCAGGTGGGTGGTACACACCCAGCCCCGGGTTTCCGGGGTGCACCGGCTCTCCAGGGCTAGGAGAGCACCCTTGGGTGCTGTCGGTGCAGGTGTGAGCCCCCCCACCCCAGGGCAGGCCGGGGGGAATGGCGGAGGAGGGTCCCGGGGAAATGGAGGTAAGGCGGGGGGATGGCGGGGGGAGCCAGGCCCCTAGCACAGCTGGGTCGGGGTTTGCATGGAGGTGTGGCTGGGGCTGTGGTTGCCCCCCCCTCGGCCCAAGGGCCCCCTCCGGCTCCCTGGCCCCCATTTCTCCCTGGTCTAGCCCAGGGTGGGTGCTGTCACGGGGCTGTGGAGTGGAAGTGGGGCAGTGGGAAAGCCTGGGACCCCCATCTCCCACCCATCCCTCCTTGGGGCTGGGATGGGGTGATGGAGCCGAGCCTGGTGGGGGGGGACCCTGGGCAATCCCAGACCCCCGTGGGGCAGGTGGGCACCCACGGCTTCCTGGGCTGCGGGTGGGTGGACGTGGGGTTTTTCCTCTCTGTTTTCCCCAATTTGGGGCTCTCCCAGAGCTAGGGGTGCCAATAGCTGCAACATCCAATGGCGGGAGGGGGGGCAGCAGACGGGGCAGAGCCCCCCCAGCCCCCTTGGCGGGGTGCTGGGCTCCCCAAACAACTTTGGGGGGTCAAATCCTCTGGGGCCACCTTCACCCCGTGGGCCTGGGGCTGCTCTGGGGGATGGAGACCCCCGGGGCAGGGCGTGGCCAGTGCAATGAAGGGGATGAGCCCCCCAGCCCGGGAATCCCGCGGGGCCGACGTGACCGGGGCTGTGCTGGGCGAGGGTGACCCACGGGGGGCTCCCCCACACACGGCTGCCCCACGCACCCCACAGCCCCCCATCCCCATCCCCTTCCCGCTCGGGGGGCGTGGCCTCGCGGAGCAGGGGCGGAGCCTGGCGTGGAGGCGTGGCCTCGAGGGGGCGGGGCGGGGGCGGGGCGGCGGGGCGCGGCGCGGCGCGGGAGGGCGGCAGCGGGGCCGCGGTGAGTGCGGGGGCCGGGGCCGGGGCCGGGGCCGGGGCCGGGGGGTCCCGCGGGGCCGGGGGGGCTGCGGCGGCGCTGGGGCCGAGCCGTGGGGCGGCCGAGGAGCGGGGGGCGCTTCGGGGGGGGTTTGGGGGCGCTTCGGGGGAGCTGCCGGCGCCTGGGGTGTTGGGGGGGCCGGGCCCCCGGGGGCCGCTTTGGGAGGGGGGGCCGGGGTGCTCTAGGGGGGCTGTGGGGCAGCGGCGGCCCTGGGGCGTCGTGGGGCGCTTTGGGGGTGTTTCAGGGGCACTTTAGGGGTGTCGTGGGGATGCAGAGGCCCAGGGGCTCCATGGGGCACTTTGGGGGGTCGCGGGGCACTTCGGGGGTGCTTTAGGGGCGCTCTGGGGGAGCTGTGGGGCAGTGCAGGCCCAGGGGCCCCGTGCGGCACTTTGAGGGTGTTTTTGAGCACTTTTGGGGTGCTTTAGGGGCACTTTAGGGGAGCTGTGGGGCAGCAGAGGCCCAGAGGCTCTGTGGGACACTTTGAGGGTGTTTTAGGGGCACTTTGGGGGTGTTGTGGGGCAGTACAGGCCCCGGGGCTCCGTGGGGCACTTTGGGGGTGTTGTGGAGCAGTACAGGCCCCAGGGCTCCGTGGGGCACTTTGGGGGTGTTGTGGGGAACTTTGGGGGTGGTTTAGGGCACTTTGGGGGAGCTGTGGGGCAGCGGGGGCCCCGAGAATACCATGGGGCACTTAGGGGAGCTATGGCGTCGGGCAGGGTGGAAGCACCGTGGGGCAGGCTGGGCGCTGCGGGGCTCGGTGGGAGAGCAAGGGGGGGCGTGGGGCAGACAAGGGAGGCAGCGTCACCCAGGGTTGTGGGGGGGCTAGAGGGGGGGCACAGCTAGGCATGGGGGGGTGTCCCCCCCACACGTGCCGGGTGCGTGGGGAGGGATGAGGGGCTGCTTCCCCCTGCCCTGGGGGAACCTGAGGTGCCACCGAGGCGCGGGGGCCCCCGGGGACCCGAAACACCCAGCAGCTCGGGGTGGGGGTCCGGCCAAGCAGGGGCCGAGCCTTCCCTTGCCGTTTCGGGCTCGGAACGGTGGGATCTGGCTTTGCTGCGCTCCGGCCGGAGCGGCTGGCGGTGACGCCGCCCCAGTTGCTGACTGGTTTTACTGGGCGGTTGGAGGGAGGTTTTGCAGGGCGCTGCTGGCCGCTCCCCCCGCCCCCGGGCGCTTGTCCCCCTCGGGCGGTGGTGGGACCCTCTGGGCGCGCTGTGGGGTCTTGCGGGAGGGAGAAGATGGAGCCCCTTCCCACCGCCTCCCAGCCCGGCCGCCGAGCACGGGGTCCCGGCGGTGGCAGCGTCCCCTCCGTGGCCGTGCGGGGACCCGGCTGTCCCCAGGGGCATCCCCTGACCCGCACGTCCCGGGGGGGGGGGTTCGCTGGGGTGGGGTGCTGCGCCTTGCCTGGCTGCAGCTGGGGGGCACCGAGATGTCCCTTTGGGACAGGGGCCCCCATGTCCCTGCCTGGTCCCTGATCCCTGCTCCTGCCCCTCCGCCGGTGTCAGGTCCCCACGGGGGGCCGTTGTTCCCACCAGCCCTCCCGGGGTGCTGGAAGCAGTGTACCCGCCCCCGGGCTCCCCTGCCACCCCCTGTGCCACGCTGGCACCGCCTGCCCTGGCCCTGCCGGCCAGGGGGCTTGGGCAGAGGGGTCTGTGGGGGGCACAGGGACCCGTGCTGCCGTTTGGCACCCTGACCCCATCCTCTTTCTCCTTCCCGCTTCAGGGGCTGACGGAGCCGTGTTCGCGGTGTGGGGGCCCGAGCGGACCGGACGGATGGGCAGCAGCTGGCAAGGTGAGCGGGGGGGGAGGGGGGGGGGGGTGTCACCCACCTTCCCACCCAGGGGTGTCACAGGCATGGCGTGAGGTCGCGGTGCCCGGGGATGGCACGTGCCAGTGGGGGTGATGGTGGCAGGGGGCTGGCTCTCCAGCATCTCTCCCCTGCTCGTCCCGTCCCCCCCCGGGCACTGGCAGGCGGATTGATTTCAGGTGACAGCTCGGCAGGCGAGACCATGCGGGCAGCGGCCCCCCCTGCCCGCACCCTGTGCCAGCTGCAGCCATGTGCAAGATGCGATGAGGCAGCAGGGGACGGATCTGGCCCGTCGGCTGCCTCACGTCACGCAGGCGTATGGCCTGGGTTGGGCAGGGGGGCTGAAGCGGGGCACTGGCAGAGCCCCCCTGGCTGGAGGGGGGCATGTGGGGCAGGAACGAGTGGCACCCATGTGTTGGGGCTGGGAAAGAGCCTGGTGCCCACATCCTGGACCAGCCACCTGCCCGGCAGCTGCCCCCTCAGTGGAGGGGGTGGCCGGCGAGGGTTGAGCGGGGGCTGCCTGGGGCAAAGCCCCCTGTCCTGTGCTGCTCCACGTGGGCTCCAACCCACCTGCCTGGTACCCCAGTAGCAGAGGGGGCTGCGTGGTGCGGCTCCCCCACCCCGGTGGTGGGTCAGGGGAGAGACCCCCTGCCCGGCCCCCCGGGCGGCAGGGGTTTGGCAAGCAGATGGGCAGGGGCTGGCAGCTCTCCAGGGGACCCTGCGCCCCACTGTGAATGGTTGGGGGTGGGGGGCACTCTCTGTGGGGTCACTGCAGAGAGGTGGGGGCTGTGGGGCAGGGCAAGTGGCTGTCCCCAGTGTGTGGGGCTGCCCCCCACTCTCTGTGGGGGCTGTGCTGGCGGGTGCTATGGGGCAGGCAGCTCCATGGGGCAGGCAGACGGGCAGGCTGCCTGGGAGCTGGCTCTCCGCAGGCCTCTTGGGATTCGCCTCCAGCCCTGGCATGCTTCCCACGGCAGGGTCACGCCAGGGCATGGCGGGGGGCAGGACCACATTGCCGCTGCCCCACGGTGCCACCGGCACCCCACAGCCCCTGGCACTCCCCCGGAATGCTGAGCCTGGCTTGGGGGGGTGCTGGTGCCACCCCCTTAGCTAATCCTGGTTTTATTCTGGTTCGTTTGGCATCTCCTTCTGCCTGCTTCCCCTCGGGCCGGCCCGCGCTGAGATTGGGGATGGCAGACGGGGGTTCAGGGGTGCGCCCCTGCCCACCCGGGGATGCTGGCGGCCGGCAGGGCATGACCGGTGGTGCCCGCTGCTCTGACACCCTGTCTCCCTTGCCTGCAGGCTGCCCGCGCGCTCCTGCCCGCCGGGGGCCCCCCCGCCATGGCCATCGTGCAGACGCTGCCGGTGCCCCTCGAGGCTGCTGCTGAGGGGGCTGCGCAGCTCCGTGCCGCTGCCCGCTCGCCCCCCGCCGCCATGGGCAGCGTCGGCAGCCTCCTGCCCGGCCGGCCCCGCCACGACCGCGCCGGCCAGCCCTGCGACGGGGGGCTCCCCGCCGCCTCCTTCCGCAAGCAGGAGGGGCTGCTCCAGGCCACCCCGCGGGACCCCCCATCCCCTGAGGAGCTCTGTGCAGCCGTGCCCGGAGTCACCCACGCCTACGCCAACGGGGGCTTCTGCGGCGACTGGCTTGATGCCCCCTCTCCCACCAGCCCCTGCAGCGATTCGGACGAGCCCCGTGATGACCGAGCCCCGAGTGGCCACCTCCGGGGGCCACCCCCCAAGCTCGTCCCCGTCTCTGGCAAGCTGGAGGAGGTGAGGGGGGCGCGGCAGCGGTGTGGGTGGGTGCTGGGGTCTTGGCTTTGCTCCCCATGCCATCCTGGGGCTGTTGGCTCGGGCATGTGAATGGGGGCCACATGGCCACGTTTTTGGTGTCCCTGGTGATGTGGTGGTCTCCATGCCCTTGATGTCCCCTCTTTCGTGCCAGGGGTGTGTGTGGGAGCCCACCTGAGCACCCAATGGAGGGGAGACGGAGCGGGCAGGACTGGCCCTTGTCTCCTTCTGGGTGCGAAGGCGTTGGGGCTGGGGCACCCCCCCGTCATCGCCCCAGGCAGCCCCTTGGGAGGGTGGCGGGTCCCCTCTAGCCCCTCCCACTCTCCCCTCTTCCCCTGGCAGAACGTGGAGAAGACCCTGATCCGCCCCATGGCCTTCAAGCCAGTGGTGCCCAAGCTCCGGAGCGCCCAGCCGGGCACGCGCCCGGGGCTCTCGGAGAGCCAGGTGAGCCTCACCCACTTGCTGGGTGCCGAGAAGCCCGGCTCCCTCAGCTGCCGCGCCAGCACCCTCTCGGACTCGGGGCGCAACTCCCTCTCCAGCCTGCCCACCTACAGCACGGGCTGCAGCCAGCACCCCGAGGTGGGTGCCCTGCCGGCCACCCCCCACGGTCCCCCTGACCCCCCGGAGGGCTGCCGCCCTTCCAACTCGGACAGCGGGCGCTCGTCCTCCAGCAAGAGCACGGGCTCGCTGAGCGGCCGGGGCCGGCCCTCCTCGGAGAGCGGCTCCTGCGGGCGCTCGCCCCTGCCCGGCGAGGAGGCCATGCTGGTGCGGGAGCTGGAGGACAAGCTGCGGGAGAGGGAGGCCGAGCTGCAGCTCCTGCGCGACAGCCTGGATGAGAACGAGGTGGCCATCTGCCAGGTACGCCCCTCGTGTCCCTCTGTCCCCCACCCCCTCCCTGGGGCACCTTGTGTGGGTGTGTGCCCCCCCCAGCTGGGGGGCGGGGGAACCCCTTTGGGGACCCTTGTATGGGGATACTTTTTTCTGGGGGTCTGGGAATGGGGATTTTTCCCACTCGTGGGTGATCCTATATAGTCCCTGGGGGACCCTCGTATCGTCTGGGGGGCTAGTTGTACAGACTGGGGTGCCTCGTCTTGGGGTGCCCTCCCTTGGATGCACCTGGAGCTTCTCCCCGCTGGTGGTGGGGCTGGGGGAGCCCTATAGACTCTGGGGGTGCTGACGTGGGGGGACCAGCGCACCAAGGGATGGGGAGCACGAACACCGCTACATCGCACCCCTTCTGAACCCCTCCTCTGCTTGGGGCGGGGGGGAACGTGACACCCCCCTCCCTGTGGGCAGGGGGTCCCCTTCCGGGGTAGGGCAGCAGAAGCGGGGGGGTGCCGTGCCCCGCTCCCAGCGTGCCCCCCTGCCCCCAGGTGTACGAGGAGAAGCAGCGGCGCTGCGAGCAGGAGCTGGAGGGGCTGCGGCAGCGCTGTGCGGCCCAGGCACGGCAGGCGGCACAGGCGGCGCAGCGAGGGCAGCAGGTCCTGCAGCTCCAGGTGCTGCAGCTGCAGCAGGAGAAGAAGCAGCTGCAGGAGGACTTCGCCCAGCTGCTGCAGGAGCGGGAGCTGCTGGAGCGTCGCTGCGCCTCCTTCCAGCGCGAGCGCACCGAG
Source organism: Mycteria americana (assembly GCF_035582795.1). Taxonomy (NCBI): domain Eukaryota; kingdom Metazoa; phylum Chordata; class Aves; order Ciconiiformes; family Ciconiidae; genus Mycteria; species Mycteria americana. The sequence goes on from NC_134370.1 coordinate 15,856,973, forward strand.
CTGGCACCCCGGCTGGAGGAGACCAAGTGGGAGGTGAGTCGCCCGACGGCGCCGGGTGAGTCGGGGGGAGCAGGCTTCGGCTGGGGGGGGGGGTCCCAGCCAGCGCCTGAGCCCCATCGTCCCCGCAGGTGTGCCAGAAGTCGGGGGAGATCTCGCTGCTGAAGCAGCAGCTGAAGGAGGCGCAGGCGGAGCTGGCGCAGCGGGGCACCGAGCTACTGGGGCTGCGGGCTCAGCTGCGGGAAGCGCGGGCCCAGCTGCAGGTGGGCGAGCGGCGGGCGCAGGGGCTGCAGGAGGCCGCCCGCCTGAAGGCGCTGGAGCTGGAGGTCTGCGCCAACGAACTGCAGCGCCGCAAGAGCGAGGCCGACCTCTTCCGCGCCAAAGCCAGCCGGCTCGAGCAGGAGGTGGCGGGGCTGCGGGAAGCCGCCCGCGGGGGGTGCCCCCCACCCGGCGAGGGGTGCCCCCAACCCGGCGAGGAGCCCCGGGGCGGCGCAGGGCTGCGGCGGCAGCTGGAGCGGCTGCGGGCGGAGGTGGCCCTGGAGCGGCGGCGCGGGCAGGAGCAGCGGGACGCCTTCGAGCAGGAGCGTGGCACGTGGCAGGGCGAGAAGGAGCGGGTCATCCGCTACCAGAAGCAGCTGCAGTACAGCTACATCCAGATGTACCGCCGCAACCGGCGGCTCGAGCAGCGGCTCCAGCATCTCCGGCTCCAGGGTGACGACCCCGTGACCGAGCCCTGCGACCCCCCCGGCCCCGGCGCGCCCTTCGAGGAGATCACGGCCACCGAGATCTGAGACACTGCCTGCCCTCGCCCCGTGCTCAGAGGGTTGCGGGGGGGCCTCCAGCCCCTGGGATTTTGGGAGCCGTGGGGCTGCAGGGGATCCCTGCTCTCCCCCAGCTCTGCAGAGACCGCTGGCACTGGGAGGGGGCAGAGGGGACGGCAGGCACTGCCCCTTCCCCAGCATGGAGGTGTTGGGGTGAGGGTGCTTCGGCACCCACCGCAGCAGGGGGGTGCCCGTGAGATGTGGGGCCGGGTGGGGGCTGAGTCCCGGCCTCGGGGCCACGCAGAGCTGGTTCCCGCTGATCCTCTTAGCGCCCGGGGGATTAGTGGCACTGGCTTCAGCCAGAGTCACCTTGGGCAGGGGGAGGGCTGGCTTGTCCCCTCCTTCTTGTCCCTGCTGGGCACTGTCACCCAGCCGCTTCCAGAGGGGACGGTGTGTGCCCTGTCCCTGCCCGTGGCAGCCTCCTCCCTGCCCCCCCCCCCCCCGCCCCGTGTGTGTTTGTCAGGGGATTCGTTTCTGTGCCATTTTAAATAACTCTATTTTTATAGGACCTACCAAAACATATCACCCTCTCCCAGCTCACAGCCTGTCTGTGCCCCCCTCACCCCTGCCATGGGGCAGCTTGCCCTCAGTGCCTTTCCCATGCCCTTGCCCTGGCATCCCTCTGTTACACACACACCAACCCCCCCCCCCCCCCCAAAAAAAAAAAGAAAGCCTGGCCCACGCTCCTGTGATACCCAGCCTGCCAGGGGAGAGGGGCGCGGTGCCAGGGGTGCCAGCTGGGGATGGGGACACCCCGGGGACACCCCGGGGGTGGGCAGAGGTGGGGGGCCCAACTGGGCACCCAGGGGGGTCAAACCAAAGGAAAAGCCTGGCTGTGCCCAGCTGTGGCTTGGTCGCCCCTGGCTCCAGGGGGGGATTTTTGTACTTTATTTCGGTTGTGTCCCGTTCCCAGAGCCCGGCTCGCCCGTGTACCACCTGGAAACGCCCATTAAAAACAAGCCCGGGCTGTGTTTTTTTTCAGGGCTGTGTCTGTCTGTCCAGAGCAGGGTTGGGGGCCGCCTGTCCCCATCCTGCCTCACCAGCGTTGTCCCCCCCATCCTCAGCTCCTGCTGCAGGCAGCTCCTCCGTGCCCGTGGAGTGGCTCTGGCTCTCATGCCCTCTGCCTGTGCTGAGACCGGCCACAGCTCAGTGCAGGAATGAGCTATCCAGCTCTTCCAGAGCATGGGACAGCTCCTTGAAGGAGGGGTGCAGTGTCACTCCGGGGGGACTCCAGCCACCCGCACCACCAGCTCCATGGGCTCCTTGGCTTTGTTGCGGTAGGCCTGGCGGATGATGTCCACGGCCCGCTGGTGGGTGACATTCTGCAGGCTCTCCCCATCCACCGACACCAGCTCCTGCCCGGCCTGACCCCCCATGAGAGAAGGCAGCGGGGTGAAATGCAGCTGCTTTTGGGGTGCCAGGGGGCTGCCAGCACCCAGCAGCACTGTAGGATGGGGATGTCTGGATGCCTGGATGCCTGCCCACCCCCCCAGGGTGTGCTGGGTCCCCCTGAGGTCCCCTCGTACCTTGAGGACGCCGCTGAGGAAGGCAGCTCCCCCGGGGAAGATCTTCTCGATCTTCACCACTGGCTGCGCCCTCGACTCGATGCCACCGGAGATGCTGATCCCTGCGAGGGAGCCGCAAGACCCTCACACCCGGGTAGGCCGGGATCCCCACCCGCTCCCACACACGGCACCCCTCTCCCCTGGGCAGACGTGCTTCTGTCCTGCCCTGTTTTGGTAGGTCCTACAGGGACAAGGGCACTGGGCAGTGGCAGCTTCTCTTCTCCCCATCTAGTTTTGCAGGGTAAAACTACCTTACCCTTTTGCAGGGTAAAACTACTTCCCCTACCTAGTTTTGCAGGAGTAGGTAGGGGCAGTGCTTGGGTTTTTGCCCCGTCCCCTAAATGGGGTGCCCCTTGCCAAGGGCGTCCCACCCATCCCCGTGATGCTGGTGCCAGGAGGAGGGTCCCCACCCCATCCCCACCCCTAGGGTCCCACCCGTGTGCCACCCACCCAGCGAGTGCTTCAGCTTGGAGAGGGTGACGGTGAGCAACCGGTACTCCTCCTCCTCCTCTTCCTCCCTGCCAGCATCCCCAGGGCCATTGGTGGCCGCCCCAGCCCCCACCTCACCCCCTGGCCCCCCAAAGAGGGGTGCGAGGAGGGGCCGTGCCCACCGGGGCTTCCCCAGCACGTCAGCCCCTCCGTCGGGCACTGACCCGGGGGGCTCCTTGTGCCAGGGGGGCCGGGGGCTGCGCAAGCGCCCGTGCCCCTCGCCCGGGGGGGGCTCGGCCAGCAGCCAGTTGGGGGGCTGGGGGCTGGTGGCGGGTGGGGGGCGGCTGGCGCAGGCGTAGGCATCCACTGGCACGTCAGGGAGCGGGGTGTAGGTGCGGGGGTGAAGCCGGCGGGGGCTGGGAGAGGCTCGGGGCCGGGCCGGGCTCGCCTGCAGCCCCCCAGCTTCCTCCGGCTCCGGGGCCCCCGCCGGCTTCAGCAGAAACCCGCCCCGATAGTCTGCAATGAGAGGGGCTCAGGGATCCTCCCCCAGAACCCCACAGCCCTGCTCCCTCAGACCCCCACCACCCAGGGATTTCCCCAGGACCCCAAAGCCCCGCTCCCTGGGACCCCCACCACCCAGGGACCCCCTCGGCACCAAGGGCCCCAGATCTTCCTCCTCCAGGGACACCCAGGCACCCTGGCCCCCCTCCCTATGACCTCCGACACCCAGGGACCCCCAGGCACCCCAGTTCTCTCCAGGGGCTCCAGGTCCTCCTCCCCAAGACCCCCTAGCACCCAGGGCTCACAGATCCTGCTACTCCAGGACCTCCCAGCACCCAGAGACACCAGACCCCTTCTCCCCTGGGACCCCCCGCACCCAGCCATCCCAGCTCCCTTTCTCCTCCCCCAAATTGCTCCCATAACCCCTCCACCCCTTCCTGGGGCAGCCCATGGGCCAGGCAGGCCCCGTGGGGTGGCACTCACCAGGCACTGGTGTGATGAGGTGTCTCTTGGGGGGGACGTCGTGGTGGGCTGGGCGGAGGGCAGGTGAGCGCACTGCAGGCAGGGAGAGCTGCCGGTCACCCCCTGGCCTGCGTCTCCCCCCGGGCTGTGCCCACCCCTGCCTGCTGTCCCCCGCAGCGAAGGTCCCCGGGGGGCCAGGCTCTACCTGAGCGGCTCTTGAGGGCGTCGAAAGCTTCCAGCTCCAGGGGCATCACCATGCTGTCAAACCGGCCCAGGTCTGTGGGGGCCACCACGCTCCTGCCGGGACAAGGAGGGAAGGGGACAAGTTGTGGCCGCCTCCGGGATGGAGCATGACCGGGGCTGAAGAGCACATGTGGGGTTCCGGGTCTGCCCCACCCAGCCGGGTGGCATTGGGGTACCCCGGGATACCCTCTGGCACGACCCACCTCACATCCCGCAGCAGCAGGACCTTCTCGGGCCGGTCCAGGATGGCCAGCAGTGGCCGCACCAAATCCTCCACGCTGCCCTCACGCAGGTACTGCAGGCGCAGGAGGGGGGTCAGCAGATGGGTGTCCCCCGCCTCGTGCCTCAGTTTACCTCCCAGAGCTTAATGCGGGCTCATAGCTCTGGTCGCAATGCCCCCCAGGACGCAGGAGCTGCCGGTGCCGCCCTGCCCGCACCCTGCCTGCAGCACCGTACCCGGGAGCAGTGGCGGAGCACGGCTGTCACCTCGTCGGGGCTGAGGAGGCGTGCGGCGGTGTCCTGGATGTGCGGGAGCCGGGCCTCGGGGTCGCTGCCGTTGGGCTGCAAGGCGGCGATGCCCGCCGGGCCCAGGATGCTGGCACGCCGGCTTTTCTCTGGGGGGGCACAGCAAGGAGGGGTGGCCAGCGGGGCAGGGACCACCCCAGGCACCTCACGCTCCCCCCCCCCCCACTAGCTCGATCCACACCAGAGTCGGACAGACACACACAGCATGGGGCCAGGCGCATGCAGAGCCTGCCCCGCAGCCCCCCCGGGCACACGGGCACCCCCGTTACCCCGCTTCAGGCTCCGGATGACAAACTTCTGCACAGCACCTACTGCAAGGGAGACGGAGAGGGGTGAGCGCCTGGGGGGGCCAGCAGCATCGCTGCCCATCGCCAAAATTGCAAGCCTGGAAACCCCCTCCCCATGCCAGGGATGCCACAATGGGGCCGCAGTGGCCACAGAAGGTGGGACTGGTCCCAGGTTGGGTCCCTCTCTGCCACGTCCCCCAGCCCAGTACCTCTGTCCCCATCAGGGCGCCCTGGGGACTTGGCGCGTGCCCGGCGGTCGGAGGCGGGGGGCTCCTGGCTGGGTGGGACCCAGCTCTGGCTGGTGGCACGACCCCCCTTGAAGAAGAGGTTGACGAGGGTCTTGGAGCGGTGCAGCCCCGGGGGGGCCCCCCGTGCCCCTTGTACCTCAGGCTTCTCCTTCTTCCGCTTCTCCTCTGGGGACAGAAAGGGGTGGGTCGGAACGGAGGGGCCAGGGGATGCCACCCCAAATGATGTTTGGGGGGGCTGGGAAGAGGCCTGGGCTGGCAACCTGGGGGGATGGGGGGGCTACTGGGGGGCACTGACTGGAAGAGAGACCTGCTGCGGGGTGCAGGGGGTCTCCAGGGGCTGGGGGGCTGGGCTTTGGGGTGCCATGCAAGCCTCGAGAACAGGACTGGGGCTATAGGATGCCCAGGGCTGGTGGCCAGGGGTCCATTTGGGGTGGGATGCTCCAGGGTGCCGGGGTAGGGGCCAGGGGCTCAGCTATAGGATGCCCAGGAGCGGGGGCAAGGTTATCCATGTGGGGCAGGGGCTATAGGATGCCCTAGCAGGGGACAAGCCCCACATGGGGCAGAGACTGAGCTATGGGACGCCCAGGGCTGGGGTGCAGGGTTGGAGGGGGACCCTAGCCAGGGGTGAGTCCCACGCGTGGGGCCGTGCCCCGGTGCCTACCGGCAACGGTGAGGTCGCTCTGGGAGCGCGTGATGGGCTGCCGGGGCCGGCTCAGCGCCAGCAGTAGTGCCGTCTTGGGAGAGTGGGCGAAGGCACGGCGCGGGTGGGTGCCGGGGGGCTCGCGGGCACCCTGGCCCCGGATGGCCGTGTCCCGCAGCAGCTCGGGGGGCCGCACCGTGCGCCGCGTCTCTGGCAGCCCCTCGGTGGCCGGCTCGGTCTGCATGGCCCGCTCGGCACGCTCCCGTGCCCAGCCCCGCCGTGGCCCATCCTCCGTGGAGATGGCCACATCCACGGTGCGGGTGGGGGGCCCTGGGGTGGCCGTCCCCAGCCCGTTCACCGCCCCTGGTGCTGGCCCCGAGGAGTAGGAGGAGATGGAGGAGCTGGTCTCCGAGGTCTGAGACAGCTGCTGCAGCTGCCCGTTGGTCACTGCAAAGGCAGAGCGGGGACATGGGGTGACACACCACAGGCCTCCGGGAGCTCTGCTTCTGCCCCGAGGACAGGGGACATGTGGAAACCCACAAGGTTGTGGGGACCAGGTGGCTGCTGGCCATCACATAGGGCTCTTCATGTCCCCTACAAGGATGGGGACATGTGGGACCCTGCAGGATCACAGGGACCATGGGGCTGCTGGCCACAGCATGGGGCTCTTCATGTCCCCTAGAAGAATGGGGGGCAGGTAGGACCCTGCGAGGCCATGGGGACCATGGGGATGCTGACCGTGGCACAGGGAGCTTCACGCCCCCTCTTAAGGCCATGGGATGGGACCCCATGGCATGAGGACATTCTGCCTCCCCACCAGGGCCGGACGGCCCTTGCATGGGGGTCCCAGCCCCACCCTGCCCCAGCCCAGTGTCCCTGCCGGTACCCGCACGGCACTGCCCTTACAGCGACTGAGCCAGCAGTACTCGGCCACCATCTCCTTGTAGGCAGGGAACCGGCCGGTCTCCTAGGCACGGGGGGAGAGGACGTGGGGGTCAGCGTGCACCGGCCGCCCTGGATGAACCCGATCCGGTGCCAGCCATGAATAATGCATCCCCCCACACACACCCGCCTGAAACCCAACCAGCCGGCGGCTGTGCCAGCCCCACAGGCGCCGGGCTGAGCTGGGGCAGTGCCAGCACCGGGATGCACCAACCCCCCCCACCTCGCCCAGGGGTCCCGCAGGGCCGGGCGCGGGTACCTTGATGGTTAGCATGATGTGGGTCTGCCCCTTGAGCACCTCCACTGCCTTGCTATGGCTTATGTCTTCGAACTTGACTCCGTTGGCTGCAAGGACTTGGTCTCCCACTCGAATGCCGTTCTGCTCTGCCAGCCCCCCAGGGTCCACCCTAGGGCAGCGGAGGGGCAGGATGGGGCCGAGCCCTCATCGGAGCCCTGCTCCTGCCCCATGCCTCCACCCGGGCGGCCCCGTGCCCCAGCACCCACAGTGGTGATGCCCACAGTCTTATGAGGGTGGGGGGCTCAGCCAGGGAGGGGGTGCTGAGCCCCAGCATGGGCACAGCAGGGATCGGGGTGCCGCGTGCCCCCCAGGGTGGCTGTACTTGGAGACGTAGATGCCGAGGCCGAACTCCCTGCCGCCGCGGATGTTGAAGCCCAGGCAGTAGTCATCGGAGGTGGTGTAGAGGTGGACGATGCGCCGCAGCCCGTCCTCGGAGCCGCTCTCTGATGGCGTTGAGCCACTTTTCTCCACCACCAGGCGCCTGTTCACCACGTCCACCCTGGAGCACGGGCACAGTGTGGTGGGGGGGAGGGCTCATGGGTCCGGCTCTTGTCCTCCAGCAGGATGGGGCCATTGGTGTCACCCAGCAGAGGAAGAGTCATGGGGATGGGGGATGTTGGGGATGGGGGATGTTGAGGATGGGGGATGTTGAGGATGGGGGATGTTGAGGATGGGGGATGTTGAGGATGGGGCTTGCACCCACCCTGCCTGCTCCAGACCTTCCTATCCCATCCTGTGCCCCACCTTGGGCTCTCCCCAGTTTTGTCAGAGACCTCCAATGCCCCCCATCCTGGGGGTCCCCCAGCTCTGGGACCCTCCCTGCTCCCCAGCATCCTCCACCCAGCCTCCCCACCATGCCCTCCATGAGGCTGGGCTTTGGGGTGGTGTCATGGGGGGACGCCCTGCTCACCATGCTGTCTTCTCCTTGGAGAACTTGATGCCCGGCACACGGCCCATCCGCCGGACCACCATGCGGAGGCGGTTGTTGCCAGTGAGGACCTTGACGGCGCTGCTCATGGTGATGTTCTCCAGGCTCACGCTGTTCACCTCCGTGATCTTGTCACCAACACACAGCCCGGCCTGCTCTGCGAGGGGCACACAGCTTGGCTGGGCACCTGACCCGGCACCAATATCCTTGTTTGGTGTCCTCTCCCTAAATGTGTCCCCAACCTGATCCAAACCCCACAGCAACAGAGGCAGGGATGCAGGGATGCCTGGCAATCGCACCGAGGCCGTGGCAGGCACGGGGGCCTCGTCACCTCGCTGTAGCTTGGGGATGGAGCTCAGAGCCATCGGCACAGGGCTGCCCACTCCCATCCCCATCCCTTCTCCATGGGCAGCCTGAAAACCCCACGGCCAGAGGCGGCAGGGAGCAAACGGTGGCTTGCCACCATGAAGAGTGGCATTGCCACTGTGGCACCATGTCACTGGGAGCGTCCCGAGAGGGTCCTGCTGGCACGTGCCTGTCCCTGTCGGCGTCCCTCGCCCTGTCCCACTTACCGGCAGCGCTGCCCTCCTCCACCTTGCTGACGAAGATGCCCAGCCCGTGCTCAGAGCCGCCGCGGACGCTGAAGCCCAGCCTGCCGTCCACGCTCTTCTCCACTGTGATGGCATTGATGATGTCACTCTCGTTGCTGCTGGCTGTGGGGACGGGACGTGTCACCCAGGCTGGGTGCGAGCAACTGGGAGGGGGGTGTCTCTCTTGCTGGGGATGTCCCCAGTGCCAGGACAACTCTCCCTGACCCCAGACCCAGGGAACCCCGGCGTCCGGGCCCTCCTGGCCCTGCGGGTGGGCAGAGGGGCTGCGAGGGCACCCCACGCACCTTCGATGGGGGTGTTGATGAGGATGACGCGGCCCATGGGGGAGGCGGCACGGCTGCCCCGGGCGGCCCCGTTGAGCAGGCGGCTCTGCTTGCTGAGGAGGCAGCGGGGAGCCAGGCTGGCCTCGCTGCTGGAGCTCTGCGACCGGCTGCCCGCCGTCATCCCCGACAGCGCTGCGTCCCAGCCCTGGGCCATGGCGGCGCTGGGCACCCCGGTGTCCCGGCGTCCGGCTCGGGGCTGGCCGCGTCCTCACGGGGCTGGGGCTGCCCGCCGGCCGGGGGGGGACATGGCATAGTCCAGCAGCACATGCCCGGGCTTGGGCGCTGCTCCCTCTTAGCAGCGCGATGCCAGGGCCGGCTGGCGTGGGTGCTCGGCACTGGCAGAACGGGTCCTGGGCGCAGCAGCACGGCCTGGGGGGACAAGGAGCTTCGTGATCCCCCCTCCAGCCCTGTCCCCTCCCGCCCTATAGCGCCCTGGGGGCCAAACTGCTGCAGGGCTGCGGGGTACCACCACGGGGGTGGCAGGCACGGGCTGCCCTGCCCTGGGGCAAAGATGCCGGGGTGTAAAGGGGCTTTGCCTGGCAGCGTAAATCCGGAATGGGGGGCGCAAAGGGGCTTTAGCTGGTAGCATAAACCCGGAATAGGGGGCACAAAGGGGCTTTACCTGGCGGCGTAAATCCGGAAAGGCTCCGGAGACGGGACGCGGGGACCTCAGCTTTACGCTGGAGAGCAGGACCTGACCCCCCCCGGCCCCTCCCTGGGGAAGCTTTGCAGCAAGAAGGGGGGACAGCCCCTCCCCATCCTCCCCGGAGCCCCTCCGGATTTACACCGCCGGGAGCTGCCGTGGGCCAGTTCCCGCGGGGATTTTCCAGGCATGGGTTAAACGCCATCACAGCACACACCCCCCCCCCCTCGCCCCAACCTGACCTCAATAAATAAGTGATGGCCCCGGCCAGGGGGACACGCTGGTGTCCCCGCCACCTGCCAGCCCCCCACGGCGCCCCCCCACTGCCCGCCCCCCAGCATCAGCCGGCGGTGCCCCCTCCCCGAAGGGGCGCTGGGGACCCCCCTACCGCCGTCCCTCCCCCCCGCCCCGTGCCCTCCTCACCTGTCCCCATGGTGCCACCTGCGAAAGAGACACCCGGCAGCGCGGGGGGGATGGAGAGGCCGGGGGGGGCCAGCGCCGCCTCCCGCCCCCCCGCCCGCGGGGATTGGCCGCCCCTGCGGGACCGGCGCGGCCATCGGGCGCGGGAGCTGTCAATCAAGAGCGGCCAGGGCCGGCCTCGCAGCTGGGGGGGGAGCCCTGCGTGCGTGTCCCCCCGGCGGGCGCGGGGCGGGGGGGCTCGGGGGGGCGCGTCCCCCCGCGGGGCCGCGTGGGGCGAGGGATGTGGCGTGTCCCCCCCGAGCCCCGCCCTTAGCGCGGAGCATCCCGGCGGCACGCAGGGGAAACTGAGGCACGGCCAGGGGAGGGGGCGTGTCGCCGCCCCCCGCTCACTCCGGGGATGCGCGCCCGTGTCCCCCCGTGTGCCCCTCCCCGGGGGGCATCGCCGCCGCCCCCGGGCTGGCCGTGACCCCCCGGCGGGGCCCGGCGCCGCCAGCGCGAACCCGACACCGCGGCGGTTTCAGGTGATGCGCGGCGGCCGGGGGGGCTGCGGGGGGGCGGCGGGGGGGCGGCGGGGGCGGGCAGCGGGGAGGGGGCGTCCCCCCGCTCCCGGCGGGGCGGGGTCCGCGCCGCGCCCGAGGGCAGCCCCGCCGGGGCACCGCGACGCCGGGCGGGGGGGGAGCGCCGGGGTTCGGGGCTGGGGGGGCACGGCCGGCGTGGGGACACGCACCCACACACACACGCACCCCATGCACGCGCACGCCCACGGCATGCGTGTTTGTACCCCGGCGCACGCACGCGCCTGCGAGCCCAGCCGTGCCGCCTGCGCGCGCGCTCAACAGGCGCCCACGGAGCTCCGCTGCACGCGCAGCGGTGCACACGCGTGTACACAGCCCTGCTCGCACGCACGCAGGCGCAGCTGTGCACACGCGTGTGCCCGCACGCGCCGCCCTAGGCACAAGCAGGCGCCCGCTTCTGCAGAGGCGCTGCCCTGCGCGCACTCGCGCGCAGCTGCCGTGCCACGCGTGAACACCGACGCGACACGGGTGAGCACAACGTTACAAGCACGCGCGCGCGAGGCACGGGCATCAAAAACCGCGTGAGCCCGCGGATACACACGGCTGAAACGGGGACGGCCTTGCGCGCACTGCCACGCGCAGAAACACGCACGTGAACACCCACGTGAAAACACACACGCGAGCACCCGGGTGCGCGGAAGCCGGCGTGAACGCACACGGACGGACACAGACACGCACGTGAGCGCACACGCGCACACCCACGTGAGCACGCGCGCCCACGCGCGAGTACTCCCGCGCGCGCGCACCCACGCGCGCGATCGGGGAGGGGGCAGCAGGCTCCGCGTGCGGCTTGGCACGTACCGTCCCCCCCGCCGCCGGCCCGGTCCCGCGTGGCCCCCGCCGCCCCCCGCGCGGCGCCGCCCGGCTCCCCCCGCCGCGGGGCCGCCCCCCCGTGACGAGGCCGGACGTCAGCGCGCCGGGCGGGAGCGGGGCGGCGGCGGCGGCGCGGGCACGGCGGGCGCTGCCCGGGAAGCCGTGAGTGCGGGGGAGCCCCTGCCCGGGCCCTTTTGGTGGGGGGGTCATGCGTGGGGGGAGGGATGCTCGGCCCGGGAAGGGGGGCAGCAGAGCCCCGCTTCTCGCGGAGAAGGACGGGCGTGGAAACGGGGCCGTGCCGTGTGTTTCGGTGCCTTCCCCTGGGGGGGGATATTCCCTCCCGTGCCCTTCCTCGCCCCCCCCCCCCGTGACTGGCAGCAGCGCTGGCCCCGAGGCGGCGGGTCCCCGTCCCCTCCCCCGTGGCCGGGGTGCCCTGCTGGGGTGGGGGTCCCTAACTGCTGTGGGGGCTGCTGTAAGCCGGGCTGGGGGCTCCCCACTGCCAGATTGCAGGGTGAGGGGCGTGCAGTGGTGGGGTGACCCCACCCGGCAGCTGCCCCATCTGCTGGGTGGGCTCGGGGGTCCCCACTCAGCTCCACTGCAAAGGGGCTCCCTGTCCCCCACCCGTGTCTCCCCCAGGCTGGGGGAGCTCCAGAGCTGCCCCAGCAGGGATGCGGGGGGGACACACACGGGCACCGCATCCCACTTAACTGCCCCCCCCAGAAGATGCCACCGTCCCTCCCTGCCACCATCAACATCCGGGAGCCCCGCTGGGACCAGAGCACCTTCCAGGGCCGGGCCAAGCACTTCTTCATGGTGACCGACCCCCGAAACCTGCTGCTCTCGGGGGCCACGCTGGAGGAGGCCCGTCGGGTGGTGGAGGACTACAGGTACCCGGGGGTGGGGGGGTACCCCCAGCACTGCCTGCGGGCAGGATACAGCCTCGGGGCCATCCCAGGGGTGGGAGCGGTGCTGGCCCCCCCTGGCCAAAGCCAGCCCCCCAAATTGCCTGGCTGGTCCCTAAGGCATCTCCCAGCTGCCCCACATGGGGTGGGGGACCAGGCAGGGCACGGGTGCTGGCAGGGGGTCTCCCAACGGGTGCTACGCTTGCCTGGCAGGGCGGGCACGGTACCCCCGGGGCTGACGGAGGACCAGCTTTGGCGGGCGAAGTACATCTACGACTCGGCTTTCCACCCCGACACGGGCGAGAAGATGCTCCTCGTGGGACGCATGTCTGCCCAGGTCCCCATGAACATGACCATCACCGGTTGCATGTTGACCTTCTACAGGTACCTGTCCCCTCCTCACCCCTGGTCCTGGGGTGAGGAGGGGACACATGTCCCATACCCCGCAGTGCACCTGTGCCGTAGGAGCATGGGTGGCATCCCCCAGTGCCACCAGCACCCTCCTCTCTCTGGTAGGACCACGCCGGCCGTGCTGTTCTGGCAGTGGGTCAACCAGTCCTTCAATGCCATCGTCAACTACACCAACCGCAGCGGGGATGCACCCATCACCCCCAGGTAAGCATCCCTCTGACCAGGTCCTTGGGGCACCCCAAAATGCCAGGGGGGTGCCTTGAATAGCTCTGTGAATAGCCAGCTGTGAGATGGGACAATGGGGACCTGGCGCAGCCAGAGATGGACACGGTGGGGCTGTCAGGGTTAGTGGCAGAGCTGGGAGAGGAACCCTGGTGTCCTGATGCTATCTGAAGGGCATGCTGTGTCCTCCTTTGGGGGGGTGGTGGGATGGGGGGAACCCTGGCTTATCGGTGTCACCTCCTGCTCTTGCAGCCAGCTGGGGACAGCCTATGTGAGCGCGACCACGGGGGCAGTTGTCACAGCGCTGGGGCTCAAATCTCTCACCAAGGTAAGGTGGCCCTTGGCCATCACTGGCCAGGGCACCTGGACCCTCCCTGTGGGGTCTCTCTGAGCTGAGCAGGGGATTCACCCCTTCACCCGGGGCAGGGCAGAAAATGGAGGAAAGGGGTTTCCTGGGGACACCCGCACAAGGCAGCCCCTCTCTGCAGTGATGGCTCTGGAGATGGCCTGTCCCTCCAGCCCCGCTCCATCCCCAGCTGGATCTCTCCAAGCTTTCATCCCTTGGCCACCCTCCAGGGCTGGGAGGGGACATGGGACCCCCTGGACCCGCTGGGCTGTCCAGCTTTCATGGGCTGGGAGTTGCAGGGGAGGAGGGAACGGTTTTCCCTGGTGGGGCTGGGACTCACCAGGGTCTTGCAGGGGGACTGTGGCAGAGCCAGGGACAGCCAGCTCTGCACCCAGACCCCCTGCGTGACATGCTCCCTGCTTGCCCCCCCAGCACTTGCCAGCCATCATCGGCCGGTACGTGCCTTTCGCGGCTGTGGCTGCTGCCAACTGCATCAACATCCCGCTGATGAGGCAGAGGTGAGCCCCTGGCTGGGACGGGGTGCTCGGGCTCACGTTGGAGTTCACTGGTGGGCGACGTGGGGAGCAGTGCCCTGGGCTTGCAGGAGACTTTCTTCCTGGCCCTGCTGGCATCCCTTACCCTGGGGGGTTGGTTTGAGGGTACAAGCACCCAGTTGCATCCCAAGGGGTTATTGCTTAAGCCGGCTGTGAACTCCCCATCCTTATCCAGCCCTGTTGAGGACCCCCCCAAAGTGTGAATGTGGGTCCAGCTGAGACCCCCCCGACTTATTATGTAGGTAGTGGATGGGGAATACAAGAGGATGCCAACATCCCTTGGAGACATGCCCCTGTGCTGTGTCCCTGCCCTGTCCCTTGATCCCTGCACCTGTGTGCCCTGGGGTCCCCTCACCCCCACTCTCCCTGCAGAGAGCTCAAGCTGGGGATCCCTGTCACTGATGAGAATGGGAACCGCCTGGGTGAGTCCACGGCCGCAGCCCAGAAGGCCATTTTCCAGGTGGTGGTGTCCCGCATCGGCATGGCAGCCCCGGCCATGGGTGAGTGTCCCCTTCTCCACCTGTGTCTGGGAGCTGCCGCTGGTCCCTGGCAGCATGGGACACGGTCCCATGGCTGGTGGGGAGGCTGTGAGCACTGGGAGCTCATCTCCTTCCCCTCTGCCCCAGCCATCCCCCCGGTGATCATGAACGCGCTGGAGAAGAGAGCTTTCCTGAAGGTACTTGTGGTCCTGGGATGGGAGGGTGGGCAGGGGGACCCTCCCCTAGCTTGTCACAGTGCTGGCACCCCTCGGGGCTGGCACCCCGTCGGGGAACAGACACCTTCCCACCCCGTCCACCCCACTGATGTGCAGCCTCTCCCTGTCCTCGGCAGCGGTACCCGTACCTGAACGCTCCGCTGCAGGTCGGCCTGGTGGGACTCTGGTAAGTCACCGTCCACCGACCAGCATTGCCACCCTGGGCGGAGATCGAGCCCAGGAATGGGGGGCAGTGCTGCTGGGGGTTCTACTTGGCAGGGGAGGTGAGAACCGCCCCAGAGCTCCTCGGGGGGATGCCGGAGCTCGGCCAGGCTGGTGCCCCCACAGGCAGGTGGGATGCGATATGAGATCCTGGGGCCGGGAGCTGTTTTGTTCCATTTTGATGTCTCTCAAGCCTGCCATGGGCTCCTGCTCAGCATTGCTGTTCCCTCACACTGATGGGGACAGGCTTTGCCCCACTTCGGGAGCCAAATGCAGGGTCTGGAGCTTGGAGAGGGCATCTCCTTACCCCTTTCCTGGCTCAGCTCTGGGCTGCCTCCTTGCTGCTCTGGGGTCAGGCCACGGGTGGGAGCAGGTGATTTATGCAGCCCAGCTTCTCCTCTCCATGCCTTTCCCTTGTAGCTTGGTGTTCGCGACCCCTCTGTGCTGCGCGCTCTTCCCACAGAAAAGGTAAGGATGGGCACCTTGCCTGCCTGTGTCGCACCCGTGGGGCAGGGCATGGGGTGCAGGCGGGGGGCGCGTGGGCTCCTTGTGCTCTCTGACTCCTAAGAGATATTTTTGCTCCTTGGAGTGGTAAGAGGCTTGAAACTGTGTGCACACGCACATCCCCGTGCACCAACTGTGCAGACCCAAAGGTCTGCGCTGGGCCATGGGGACAATGTCCCCGTGGGGTGCAGGCGAGGAAGGGGTGGCAGCAGGTGGTTTCCCAACCCGAGGCCACCGGTGGGTATTCCCCCTCCATCCTCTGTATCTGTGTCCCCTCAACAGCTCCATGCCTGTGAGCCGCCTGGAGCCTGAAGTCCAAGCTCGGATCCAGGAGAAAGACCCGCAGCTGGAGACCGTCTACTTCAACAAAGGGCTCTGAACGGGGGGCCTGGGGCGGCCGAGATGCGTGCCGCAGAGCCGCCAGGCCAGCGCATTGCTGAGCTTTGCCCCTCAGATCCCTTCGGAGCCACCGCCGCTTTCCCTTGGCCGTTGTGTATCCGTAGGTCCCAGGTGCTCAGCCCTGCTTCCCAGGATGCCCGCAGCCCTGCACTACGCCGAACTTTGTCCCCGCGCCTGGGCTCAGCCCCGCTCTGGGGACCTCCTGGCTGGCACCCCTGTGCATGTCTCCCGTGCTCACCCTGCGTGTAGCTGTGTGCAGTGCACGGGGGAGCGTGGGCAGCAGCACCAGGGACCTTGCGAGCAGGGACGTGGGGTAGGGAAGAAAAAGGTGCTCCCCAGCTTTAGGAGGCAGCGGACAATCACGGCGATTGAGGGTGGAACCCCTCTGTGCCAAGCCCCCACTCTCTCCCCATGGTGCCGTGCACCCGTGTTCCCCAGCTGGCCCCTGGGGATGGCAGAGTGGCTTCTGGAGAGGAAAACTTCCCCCCCCCCAAAATCAGGGGTGAGTGATTTCAAGTGCATGCAGTGGCTCGAACCCGGGTGGGGCTCTCCCAGCCCGGGCACACGCTCTCAGCTCACCCTCTGCTCTCCTCTGGGCTGCTACGGGGATTTAATCTGGCTTTCTGCTCCTTCCATCCCCAGGGCAAATGGCACATTTTAATCCCAGCAGAGAGTCCCCCTTTTTATTCTCATTTTAATGCCATCTCTGTTCAGGGCTGGGCTCCCCCTGAGGGCTCACTCTACCCCCTCCTGGAGTGCTTGCTTTCAGGTGGACCTTCTCAAATAGCTTTAAGTGCACTGTGGTTTCCTCTAGTTATTTTTGATATACATATAATGTACCTATATATACCAAATAATAAAGGCAGGTTGTTTATACAAAACCAAAAGCAAAGAGAAGCATGTTGCTTGCCAATTTGTATACAGTGGGAAGGGACTGCCACCAGGGTGAGGATGGGAGCAGGAGGGACGGGCAGGTTGGCTGCTGGGGTGCCCCTGTGCCCCCCGGGGCCGGGCTCTGCTCCCTGTTTTCCAGCCCGCTGCCTTTGCAGCGGCATTGGCTGGCTCAGCCTGTGGTTAAGCTCATCCAGCTGTCAAGAGGGCTTTTTTTAGCACCAAGGGCTTTGCACCTCGCCACTGCGCAGAGGGCTCTGCTAAGCTGCTGCCCTGGATGCTGCTGGTTTGGAGAGACTGGAGCATCCCCCTGGCTCTGCCCACGCTCCCACCCCCTCTCGCAGCCCACTCACAGGACGCTCTGCTTCAATCCCGGCCCCAGGCCTGCGCCTGCCTCTCCAGCGAGGATATTTTTATCCCGCTTTCTATGCACAGCTATTGGAGAGCACGTCGCTGCTATCACGGGACCCTGGCAAGCCTGCAGGCAGCGGCCGTGTCACCCACAGGCCAGGGCAGTCAGAAGGAGCGATGGACGTCCCTGCAAGGAGAGGAAGGATGGAGGGAACCACGCTCTGCAGAGCCCCTGTGCCAAGCCGGGACGGAGGAGCGAGAGTCGCTGCAAAGCCAAAGATGGGCAGATGCAGCAGCTGGCGAGATAAGGGCCAGGCAGCCCAGGCAGCCCTGTGCCGCTGGAGCTTCCCTGGAGGGCAGGTGCTGGCAGAGGCCGGGCAGGGGGTGCTCCCCCCGGGGGCAGCCAGGAGGACACCTGCACCCAGCACCCACCCAGGGTGGGGGAGCAGATTGGGACAGGCGCATCGGGGATCTGTCCCCCTCCTTCTGCTGGCCCCGGCATATTGCAAATATCTCCCCTGAGCCAGCCATTGGCAGCTTATAAATAATGCAGCCCCTCGCCGCGCAATAAGGGCTTGTCAGTAGCTATTCTGCTCTCATAAATTAAAGATGAAAAGGTACAAGGCTCTTGCCAGAAAAATGAAGACAAATTTTTAATAGCTTGCCAAGACACAGGGAGATGGAGCGCTCGGGAAAAATGAATTACGTTTTTATTATGTGTTTTATTGTGGTGTAATTGAACAGGATTAGCTGAGAATACAATATATTTCCAGGGCAGTGCAAAGAAAACAAAAATAATGATGACACCTGCCCCCCCCGCACCACCAGCCCGCGCGGGGACACCCTCCATGCATGCACTGGCTGGGAGCTGGCCCTGAGCTGCCGGCGGCCACGAGAGGCAGACATGGGGATGGGAGGGACACTGGAGGGGACAGGATACTGGAGACACAGGGGCTTGGGATGGCTGGGTCCGGCCAGATGGCCAGGCAGGGTCTGGGCTCACCCCAAGAGCCTCCAGAGCTGTGGGACCGGGGTGCAGGGCACAGTGGCACAGCAGCACTCAGCCACACAGAGCCACTGGGTGTCTTTCACCTGTCCCCATTTCCCCCCCTGCTTTCATCCCATCCCTGAGATCCCCTTTGGTCTGTCCACCACCCCCACAAGCTGGCACTGCTAGACTGAGACCTGAAAAACTCAGCTCTGGTGGGGAGCAGGTCTGGGGTGCTGCCCTACAAATCAGCCATGCTGGCTGTTCTCTCCAAGAGCTGGCAACACTGCTGAGAGCCCATGGACTCTGACTTCACTGGGCTGGGGGTGACCTGTCCCCATGGGTCCCCTGGTTGAGGGGGAGAGGGAAAGATCACGCCCCAGCCAGTGAGTTTTGGGGGGTTGACAAGCCCAAAGATGACACTGCTGCCTCTGCGGGGGGGCCCAGGATGCAGCAATGGATGCGGGGGAGCAAGGATGCTCAGTCCCTTCCCAAGCTGGCTCATCCCAGAGGTCACGGGCCAGTCCCCGAAAGGCAGCGGCTAGGTGTCCCCAGGGGTGCTGGGGGTGCTGGGCCGTGCTGGGCCAGGGACATCGATTGGTCCCTGGCATTTTTAATGAGCTGCCCGACCACAAGCTTTAACCTTGCCCATAATGAGGGCAAGCAGCAGCAATTCCTACCGCCACAGCCGGCTCCCCCAGCCTTAATGAGCTAATCAATACTTGTTCTCAGCTTAATTTCCAGCTAATTGCTCTTTAATGACGCCTGGAAATGGGCAGCCTCTTGCAGGGGAGGTGGGCAGGCTCCCCCTCCCCAGCGCCTGTCCCCGGTGGCAGGGGGTGCCGGGGCGCTGGTGGTGGGTCACCTTCTCTGGCTGCGTCCCAGCCCCGCTGGCGCTGCTGGAGGCTGGGGAAAGGGAGGGTGGCAAAGGGGACAGCGGGCACAGGGCACCGTGCCACCGAGCTGGCAGCACCCTCCAGAGCACCCACGCTGGCTGGGGGGCTGTGCAGCCCTGTGCACCCAGGACAGGCTGAGCAGAGGGTCCCCGCACCCCAGAAGGGTCCCAAAGCCTCTCAGGACACTACGTTGCCATGGGGGTCCCCAGGGTGGGCTCATGGGGGGGCTTGTTTTGGGGTGCAGGGAGATGGGGGGGGGTGGGAGCTGAGGTGGCCATGGATTGCTCCAGGATCTGCAGGCCCCAGGTACAGGGACAGAGTGTCACGGCAAGGGGACGGGGACGAGGCCTGCAGTGCCCTGGAGGTGGCAGCAGAGACCCCGCAGCCTGCTGCCTGCACCGCCTGCCTGCACCGCCTGCCTGCACTTCTCTGCCGCTCTTCACAGGGTCAGCCCCGCAGGCGGTGCGGGGGGCAGGCAGGGACTGCGGGGGGGGGGGGGAGGGGAGGGACGTTTAGGGGGTGCTCCTGTTTGCTGCGGAGTCAGGGGTGCGGGGCGAGCCTGGCATGTGGCGGGGCGGCGGGAACCGCGCTAAGCCGGCCCCGAGGTGCCAAAGTTGGCACGGCCGTGTCAGCCGCGGGGGGAGGCGGGCGGCGGGCAGAGGGGGGGCATCCCCGGGAATAACCCGTCCCAGGGCTATACGACCTGCTCTTGGATGGGGCTGGTGGAGAAATCCCGGGAAAGCGGGGGGATTCCTGCGGGGAAGGAGCCGAGCCGCGTCCAGCCCCGCCGAGCCGCGGCTCCTGTCTCAGCGGGAGAAGGGGCCCGGCAGCCTCCGGCCGGGGACACCGCGACAGCCCGGGGACCGGAGCATCCCTCGCCACCCGGCCACCGCTCCTCGGGGCCGTCCTGAGAGCCCCCCGTCCCTCCTGCTCACAGCTGCAACCGTTTCCCCAAGAATTTGCTGACGGGTTTGTTCTTGGGAGGAATTTGCTCTGGAAAAGCCTGGAGAAGCCTGAGCCTGGCTGTTTCCCAGTGCGGGTCCAGCCTGGCACGCAGGCGGGAGGGACCTGCCTGCTGCCCGTCCCTGGTCCCCACGGTGGACCCCCGGGGCGTGGCTGGGACTCCCAAGAGCTGCGTGGCCTTGGGGTGGGCTGGCTGGATCCTGGCTGTGTCAGGCTGCTCCGAACAGCAGGAAATGGAGAGGAGCAGTGGGTTTGAGCCAAAATGAGTGAGATTTGGGTTATTAACAGAATGAGACCCCCGCGGCCCCAAGCAGTGTGCCGGCGGCACCCCCTGCCCCAGCTTCTCCCAGTGGCATTTGCTTCTGCCATGACATAACCCGTATTCTTGTCCCCGCCAGCCCTGACATCGCTCGCCAACCCTCCCTAACATGACGTGCCTTGAGTCACTTGGCCCAGGACTTTTTTTCCAGGGTGTTTTTTGTCCTTGGCGTCGACTGCTGGAAGCCCCATATCCCTGTGGGGTGGTCCAGGAGATCAGCCTGGGGCTGGGGGGGTCAGTGGGGCACCCTGGACCTGCTGTGACAGCTCTGCCATCAGGGGCACATCCTGATGACAGAGCTCTGGAGGGATGCCATGGCTGTGGGTCTGCGGAGCATTCACAGACTCCTGGCTTCAATGGGACCATCACAGGGAGCAACCCACCAGGGAGGGAGGAGGGGGCTTCGGTGCTTGAGGCTCGCTGCACCTTCAAAGCCCAATTTCAGGAGCTTCACTGGGCTTGGGGCAAGTAAGGAGAAAGGAGCGATAACTGGCCAACACATGGGCGGGGAGCTGGGAATGTGATTTACCCCAGTGTCAGGCCACGCAGGGCTGCGACCACCCTTTTCCCCCCAGATCTGTTCCCAGCAATCAGAGCCACAAGCCCCGGGTGCAGCTGGGGGCTGCGCTGATTGAATCGAGGTGTGATTGAGCACAGCTCCTTGTTAAGCACAGGTTAGATCTTCCACCCCTCATTCATAGCTGCTACTATTTATTAGCACATTCAATAGTCTCATTAAGCAGGAGGTTTAATTACCTGCCAGGTTTGAGCTCCATCTTGTTTAGCTGCACTGAGCTGAGCTATGCTGCGCTGTGCTGCCCATGGCTTGCAGGCACTGGGTTGTGTTGCACCACAGCTGGAGCTTTCCCTGCTCAGCTCTGTGGCTGGATTTCACCTCTGGCCAGGGGATCTCCGTCTGGAGACATGGCCTCTCCCCACCTTGCAAGTGGCAGATGCTGTAGTGATGCTCGGATGAATCCAGCCACCCAGAAGCCATGGTTACCCCATGGCACAGGGACATGCCATGCACCCGGGCCATGGCACGTGGGAGAAGGAGCCAGGGCTGGGGTCCTCGTGTGTGGGGAAGGACAGCAGCATCGGGGCCTGTCCCCTCTTCCCCCCCTGCCAAGGGCAAGAGAAGCAAATAACCAGGGACCATCACTGGCCCAACTTTTCAGTGATGCCTGGGATTTAAGTGCTGGCTCTGTTTCTGTGCCGGCCAGGAGCTGTGTGGGCTGAAGGTGGCATCTGGGGCCAGGCTCGCCCCACTGCTTTGAACCCTGTGTGGGGCAGGGGCAAGCGAGGGTGTGCTTGGTGCAGGGATGCCCAAACACACAGGCAATGCCTCATCCCAAGGCAGGGAAGTGGGGCATGGCAGGGGCAGCCCGGGGGGCTCAGCACCCCCAGCTGGGTCACCTACAGCCTGTCCCCTCTCTGCTCAGGGTGGGAACTGGCTCTGGGGGTGCATGTAGGAAAACCTCAGCCCCCCCACGACTTCTTCCCTGCTCCCAAAGCAGCTGCAGCCCCAGCTGCTTGGCGACTCATGGATGAGGGGCCCAAAAGCCTGTGGCATGCCGGGATCGCGCTCGATGGGCCGGGCAAGGGGAGCTGGGGAGGGAGACAGCCCTCAGCCAAGGGGCTGGGGGCCACGGAGGGGGAGCGGGAGGCGAGGCTGAAGGCAGAGCTGGCAGGAAACCCCCCTCTGCGGTGGAGGGTTGGAGGGGGGGTTTGGCTGGCAAAAGCGGATTTAGGGGGGCTGAAGCCTGGCTCATTTTCCATCGTTAGCCATGGCTGGATTCGCAACGTGACGGAGCGAAAGCCCCGGAGCCCAGAATGAGTTTGCAGGAGGGTGTTGGAAAGCAAAAGCAGATTTTTGCAGCGTGGTGAAGGAAACCAGATCCTCCGAGGGGTCCTGCAATGGCTTTGCTTCTCCTGAACTTCACTGGGGAAGCAAATCCCACAAATTCCTTGCCTGGAGGAGGGGAGTGGGCTGTGGGATCCCCTCGGCACAGCGGCAGGAGCAAGGTACAAATGCACAGCGTGTTTGTGCTGCAAAGGCATGCAGGGTGCCCTGCTCGGAGCCAGGGCAACTGAGGCAGGGAGCAGCGAGGCAGGTTGCTGGGGGGCTCTGGAGCCCCAGCCCTGTGCACGCAGGTTTTGCACTGCCGTGGTGTGGAGCAGCCCCACCACTGCTCCTGACGGCTCCGCTCCAGCCAAGGTAATGCCATTGCTTGCACCCCAATACCCGCTTCATACCTGGCTCCCGGGGTGGGCTGAGCGCAGACATCCCCCAGGAATTATCCCCCTGTTTAATTACAGCAGCTGCTGGGTGTTTCAGCCTGTGTTTCCCACCCAAATTACAGGTAGAGAGATGCTTTTGCCCACTTCCCCAGCCATGCCCACCCCTGGCTTTTTCCCTCCCATTCACTTGTCCCCACGGACCCCTGCAAAGTTGGTCTCTGCCCCCCACCCCGATCCCCTCCTGCCCCATGGATGGAGCTGAGCATCAGCCCAGGTTCTGACGCAGGGCTTGGGGTGACCCCGGTGTCGGGGTCCACGGAGAGGTGATGGTCTCGGGGGGCTGGAGCGGCGGAGCCCCGGGGCCAGGATGCAGGGGTGCAGTGAGTGGCGAGACCCCGGCAGGGAAGGGGTGCCGGGCAGCCCGGGTCCCGGTCCAGGGATGGGCCGCGGGCCCGGGGAGGGGCGGGGGGACTCACGTTTCGCTGACATCACGGCGGGTGCCGGAGCAGCCGGGGGCCAGCAGTCCCGCCGCCACGGCCACCGCGCACCCGCGCCTGCCCGCCCGCGGCCCCCCGAAACCGCCGCTCCCCGGCACCGGCACCTCCGGTAAGTGGCGGCTTACGGCGGGGTGGCTCCCGGGGGACCCCAGGGGACACCGTCCCCCTTCCCAGGACTCAGCCAGGAGCTCCAGCGCCTGCACCCCGGACTTGGGGAGCCAGAGACCAACTTTGCAGTCATCCCCCCCTTCCCTGGCCCCCCACATCCGTCGGGGGCTGGAGCCTTGCTCCGTACAGCCCGGGGAAGGGAGGGCTGAAGGGGGCTCCGGCACCGGGCCCCCCTGCCCCTTTCCACTGCCGGGGGGCTCGGTGGTCTCCGGTAAACGGGTCAAAGCTTCACAGCTCGTTATCCGGGGGGGGGTGCATGTGCGTGTAGCCCACCGACCCGGCCATCCCCATCACCCCACCCCAGCTCTGGGCTGCGTTAGCCCCGGAGGGTGGGGGGTCTGCGGGGTGCAGC
Source organism: Mycteria americana (assembly GCF_035582795.1). Classification (NCBI taxonomy): domain Eukaryota; kingdom Metazoa; phylum Chordata; class Aves; order Ciconiiformes; family Ciconiidae; genus Mycteria; species Mycteria americana. The sequence continues at coordinate 15,880,164 of NC_134370.1, forward strand.
TGGGGGGGCTGCAGCCTGCCCTTCGGTGCTGTTCCCAGTAGGAGGGGAGGGGGCAGCCCAGCTGCCTGGGTCCCCTCCCCAGCCCCACTCACTCGTGCTGGGTGGTCCTGGGGCAGGGGACCGTAGTTTCACTCCATCTCAGGGAAGGCAGCCAGGGTGTAACCGGGGGCCGGGGGGTGTTCACAAAGGGGTTAGGTTCATCGACACCCCATCTGGGGACAGGTTTCGAGACCCCATGTATCCCCCAAGCAGAGATGGGAAGCCCTGGGCAGATCAGCCTCTCTGCTTACCCGGGGTGGGGGGGGGTTAATGCAGGCTTGGGGTTTGGGGACAGGACCCCGCTGTGCCGGTACGGGCTGACCACACTGGGCCTGCTGCCAGTCCACTGACTGCCCACTTGTGTGCTGAGTTCCCCAGTGCTCAGCCTCAGTTGCCTGTGTGATAAGCGAGGGGGTCACAAAGCTTTCTTGGGGGCATGTTTCTTCCCCTGCTCAGGCAGGTGGTGCCTAAAAAGAGGGGTTATGGCACAGGGAGGGGAGGAGGACAAAAGCCAGGCGTGACCGGGAGCATCCTCCTGGCTCTGCTCCTCTCGGCTGGCTGCCTCCAGTGCGGAAAGAGCCCCTTGTCTGCAGGATCGGCCGCTCTACTGCGCTTGTCTGGATGGCAAGGGAGGAAAAAAGGCTCGTGACTCTTGCAAAGTGATGAGGAAACGAAAGGGGTGCCTGGCTTGAGAGTGGCTTCCTGAGAGGAGAAGAGGAGCAGGGTACAAACCAGATGAGCCATGACGGTGTAGAGCAGCCTGTCCAGCCACCCACCAGCCTGTGGCTCCTCAGACTGTGGTGGGGTCAGGCTGGGCTCTACCCGCCAGGCTGCCAGGGAAGAAGGATGAAACCTGATGGGTCTGGGGTCAGCAACCCCATCCCACCGGAGGATGCTCAGCGTCTCGGGGCAGGAGCTGGTTGGGGAGCCCCAGGGTGGGAAGGACGTGGCTGCAGGGCTGGGGGTGAGAGGGGCTGGGACTGCCCCTCCCCTGCACATCATACAGTGCTGCCACTCAGGGCAAGCCAGCTGGGAACCAGAGGCATGGTAGACGCTCCCTGCACTGGTAACACACGTCCTCCATCCTCGCAGGCCAGGATGGCTCCTCAGATCTAGCCAGGGAGGCCAGAGCAGTGCCGGAGATCCCTGTCCAAGTGATGGTGGGACCAGGATAGAGGAACTGCCGCAAGGATGTCTGAAGCCAAGACCCTGAGCTCCTCTTGCCTTGTGCTTTCCTTGCTCTCCTTGCACTGGGCTTCGCTCCAGCTGGGCCAGGCTTTTCCCAGCACCTCTGACTACCTCCAGCGGGGCTGGCAGCGGCTGCTGGAGGAAGGGGAGGGCTGTGCCGAGTGCCGGCCGGAGGAGTGCCCGGTGCCACGCGGGTGCCTGGCTGGCACAGTGCGGGATGCCTGCGACTGCTGCTGGGAGTGTGCCAACCTGGAGGGACAGATCTGTGACCTGGACAACACCAACCACTTCTACGGCAAGTGCGGGGAGCACCTGGAGTGCCAGCTGGATGCTGGGGACCTGCGGCACGGAGAGGTGCCTGAGCCCCAGTGCACCTGCCTCTCCCGCCTGGCCCTCTGCGGCTCCGACGGCAAAACCTACGCCCAGATCTGCAGGTTCCTGGAGGTCGCCCGTGCCCACCCTGACACCAACCTCACCGTGGCCCATGAGGGTCCCTGCGAGTCAGGTAGTGCCCCAGGAACAGCTGTGCGGGCAGCGGGATGGAGGCTTGTACCTCTCGGGAAGGGACAAGCAAGGGGGAGTCTGGTTTAAATATCTCACCTGGCGGCAAACCCACAGCATCCACAGGGACATGGCAGCACCAGAGGCTGGGTACAGGGTACCCACCCTCCGGGGTCCCTCTCCCCCAGTCCCCCCGGCTCTGCTGCTCCAGGGCAGCCCCTGTGGATCTGGCACCTGGAGATGTCTGGGAGCAGCTTTGCCAAGTGAGAACGGGGTTTATAGGAAGCAGCAAATCCTGCCGGAGCAGATGGGGAAGTTCCAGGGAATTGTTAGCGAATTCTTGGCGGCAGTGCTGGGTTCACGCTGGCCCGGTGCTCCCGAGAAACACGGCTGCCTCCTGCAAATGGAAACCTGGGTCGGTTTGACTTGGCTGCGCGATTTCCATCTGCTGTTTAAAACCCAGTGGGGGCCTGGGGGGCAGGCAGCAGTGGGGAGACCATGCCCCAGCCTGCCCAGTCCGCACAGGTCGCCCAGTGCTGTCACCACAGCCCAAGGGGTGTCAAGGTTGACTTTATTTTCTGTAGATCATCACGTCCTTGAGTTTTTCCCTCAGGTATATTTGGAGGTGGAGGCCTTCCCTTGATCTCTGGCTCATGCTATGGGCCAGATCCTGGAGCAGGTGTGGGTAGGAAGGGTGGTCCTCACTCCATCCCTCTAGGGAAGGGATGTGGAACCTGGAGGTATTGACTCCATACAGCAGCTGGGGTCCTGCTGGCTCCCTTAATCGCTGGCACGAGCCCGTGCCAGAGCAGAGGCCTCATTCAGCTGGAAGCTCACCCACCTCATTCATCCCCACCAGCCTCGGGCTGGATGAGTGCCCCTCAGCCTTTCCCCTGCAGGAGGAGCGTGCCTCCATTGCGCAGGACGGCTTTGCTTTGTAGCGTTGCTCTTATTGAACTGTTCCCGCTGCCCGTGTGTCCCTGAGCATCACTGCGCAAGCAGGGAAAGTGAGGCCGGGAGGGATGGCAAACCCCATGGGCCAGGGGGGGCTGGGGAGGGAGGCCCCAGTCCCAGGTGCAAGGAGGGACCATGTCCTGGGGCAAGGTGAGGGTCTGCCATGGGTGGAAGAGGAGAGGGGCATGGGAAGGGACCCAGCATCTCTACATGAGCCAAATGCTCCCACCCCAGAGGAGACCAGCTCAGACCAGGCCGGGAAAGCCCATGGGACTTGCCGAGGGTAGGACCTCTTCTGAGCCCACCCTGCTCTCCTGTCCTCCCTCCCCAGAGCCCCAAATCACCTCTCCTCCCTACGACACATGGAACATCACTGGGCAGGATGTCATCTTTGGCTGTGAGGTCTTCGCCTACCCCATGGCATCCATCGAGTGGAGGAAGGACGGCACGGAGATGCTGTTGCCCGGAGATGACCCCCACATCTCTGTCCAGGTGAGCGGTGTGCCTAGGGCATTGGACACAGCCCCAGGGTGACCCAGCCCTTCCCAGAGCTCGTGGGCAACCAGACCTGAGGGTGGTCACCCTCTAGGGGTGGCCAAGTCTGGATGCCTGGGGATGATAAGGGGTGACCAGAGCCTGCACACCATGAAGACTGGCTGAGCCAGGGCTCAGGGCTGGTGTCTTGGTGGTAGGAGCTATCAGCATAGCTCTCTTCTGCAATTTTCTCTAGTAATTTTTGAACTTATACAGGTCCTAAAAAATATTCAGAGTCCTGCAGCAGGCAGTTCCCCACCTCCTTACCTTTAGTTTGCTCTGCCTGCTGGCTTCACTCGCAGCCCCACCAGCAGGGCTGGAGGAGAAGACCTCCCGAGGCCCCTTCCAGCCTGGGTTATCTCTGTTCCCACCAGCAGAACAGGCAGTCCCTGCCCTTTGCTGCCCACTGCTCTGAACAGGGCTCCCCTCCCAGGGCTGGCACACCCAGGGTTCAGCATCCTGCCCGCAGCTGGCCCCAAATATAGTGCCCGTCTGGGCGCACCCAGCTATTAGAGGGTGTGGGCAGAGGCACAGGGGCCATGCACCACAGCCAGGCACCGGTGGGGAGGAAACTGTGGTGGGATGGATGGGGGGGATCCAGGGGAGCAGTTGGAACCCAGCATCCTTGCAGGGTGAAGTGCTGGTCCCCTCCATCTTTCCAACCATGTCGCAGGGTCTGGCCAAGGACCTTCACCCCAAGCAGGGCTACCCTGCCCGGCTGGAGGAGACTCGGCTGTCCTCCGCCCCCAGCCACCGCACCATAATAGCAGCCTGCAAGCACAGCTGCAGCCCAGCTGGGTCAGGAAAAGGTTATTTCTTGCTGGGGACAAACAGAAAATAGCATGGTTGATGCCAGAGCAGTCTGGGACCTCACTGCCTGCCGAAATGGAGGACTCTGGGCCCCTCTGAGCCGTCCTGGGCTGGCTGTGCCCCTCGTGAAGCCCCCGGCAGTGTTTGCAGGGTCCTGGTCCTCCCGTGCTGCCAGTCTGCCTGTGCAGCTCAGCTGCTTCTCCTGCCCTGCCTCGTCCCATCGCGGCTGTGCTGCTCCCCAGCGTGACCCCAAACCCCCAGACCGTCCCAGCTGTGTGCCCCCTTGCTTCAGCCACCCTGCAGAGCACTGACCCTGGCATCCTCCCACCATTCAGGGACCATGGTGGCACTGGGGGCACAGCTGGGAGTCCGGCGCACATCTGTGGGGTCCTGCCCAAAACAGGGCTCCCAGGCCATCCTGGGGGCAAGAAGATGCCCATTCCCCCCACCTCCCCTGGGTAGTGGGAAAAAGGGGGACCTGCATCCAGGGGGTCTGTGCCTGCCCCCAGGGTGGTACTTAGGCAGGGGGAAAAAAGAATTTCCTTGGGCTTGTATCCCCCTTCCCGTCCGTTCCAGCCCCACACGGGGCTTTCCTCGCACCAGGGCTAACTGAAATCCCCCTCTCTTGCAGTTCAGAGGCGGCCCCCAGAAATACGAAGTGACAGGCTGGCTCCAGATCCAGGGCGTGCGGGTGACGGACGAAGGCACCTACCGCTGCTTCGCCAGGAACCGGGTCGGGGAGGTGGTGGCATTAGCCAGCCTGACTGTCTTCACGCCGGGTGAGCACCACGGCCTTGTCCCCACGCTCTCATGGGGATGAGGGAGGGGATGTTCGGGCAGGGAGCACTGGTATGGTGGGAGCTGCCGGTGTGTAGGGCTGTGCTGGGGATGCCCCAGCAAGCTGCCGTGCACGGTTTGGCTTTGGTCCTGGTGGGGAAGGGGACAGGCACTGGAGGGGACAATGACACAGTGTCCCTGCACTACCATTTCAGACCAGCTCAACCTGACAGGCTTTTCCCTGCCGAAGCCCCGCACGACGCCTGAGGACTACAGGGAGAGTGAGGAGGACTATTACTAGCCCGGAGAACGGGATGTCTGGCTGCAGAGATCGCCTTGCCCATGGTGGCTGTTCCCGGGGGCCAGGGACATCTCCGGAGCAAGCATCCCCCGGCCCAAAACTCCTTCTCTGGACAGTCCTGGCACAGCGGCCTCTTTTTTGGGGGTGGGGGACAGGGTGACACATCCCTTTGCTGGGGGTGCTTGGGGAGGGGACACAGGCTGGTTGGTGGCACAGGTTTGGGACCAGGGGCAGCTCCACCTGGGGCAGGGTGGGTCTGTCCTCTGGCACCGAGCGGGGACGTGGTGGCAGGTGGGACGCTGCGGTGACAGCCACGCTGTGTGTGACAAGGACTTGGTGCTGGGGGTGGAGGCAGCCCCCCCGGGAGAGGGAGGCCAGGGCAGGGGCATCTCAGCCCTGTGCAAAGCATTTTGGGGAAGCCAGAGCGGAGGGCTGGGACCTGGCTGTGACACCCAGCATATCACCCCCAGGGCTAATCTGTGTCCCTCAAAGCAGGGACAGCCAGGCTTCTCCCCAGGACCTGGGAAACTTGCTGCCAAAACATCCTTCTTTTCCGGTTTGTTTTTAACCAGAAAAGTAGTGATTTGAGGAAACGAGACACTTGTGGTTTTCAGTGCTATCTTTGCTCCGCTGGACAACGTTGGCCCAACCACCCATGTGGTCAGAAACACCTTGGCCTTTTTCAACCGACTTTATGTTTTCTCTTCCAAGCAGCTCTTTTGGTTTGAAACTTTGCCATTTCAGTTAATGTTAGTTAAAATATACATGTAGGTCAAAGCCAACACAGACCAGGCGACTGTCCTGTATCCACAAGGATTATTCTGGGGGTGAGGGAGGGCGCAAACACTGTGGATGCTACCTTGTCTATTGTGGGGGTGCTTGGGTTGAGGAGCCCTCCTGCCCATCCTGGTGCTCATGGCTGGTCCTGGTGTTGGTCCTGCCCCTCTCACCCTGCACGGGGACGGGGGTTCCCAGCAGACCATCCCCTGCGCAGTGGGGATGCATCAGGCTGGCTCTTTGCACCCCTGTCAGTTCGGGTCCCATCCTGCCTCTGCCCATCTTCATCCCAGGGTCTTGTGCCCCATGACACCGGGGTCTCCACCCAGGTGACCATAGCCCTGCCAGCACAGAGGGGGCACAGCAGCTCTGTGCCTGGCTGGGGAAGGACAGGGAGGCTCCTGTTCCCACTGGAAATGCTCCATTTTTAAAGAAAACCCATCTGCCTCCCAGAGCTGGTGATTTAGAGCAAATCATCCTTTTGGGGAAGGGTGGGAAGGAAGACCAGAGCTGCGCTGTGCTGGCCCATGCCCGGAGAGGGCTGGCAGGACTCCTTCCCACAGGCATCCTGGGGCTGGGCTCCCACTCAGGGGGTGCTTTACCCCCCAAAGCAACAGCATTTAAAGGACTTTTGAGACTCAAAACCTCCCCATGGACTAAACTGCTCCCAGTTACTCAGTCCCAGCTCCATGGAGGGCTGGAGCTGGGGCGGGAAGCCAGACCCTGGGAGGAAGGAGTTGGCCAGTCCCCAGACAGGAGCAGGCAGGATGTGATGAGGCTGGTGGCTCGGGCACCACGCTGCTCTCCTTCCCTTGTTTTTTCTTTTCTTCCTCTTTCTCTCAAGAATTGGCTCAGACGATGCAATTATGGCATCGAAACCTGAACAAGCAAATAAAAGGGATTTGTCTGGAGTTGGCAGCAGAGCAAAATTCCTGCAGCCGGTGAGGCTGGGCCAGCCCTGGCCCCTGCGTCGCAGCCTGATGGGGCACAGCCAGCAGCGCTGCCGTCCTGCCTGCCTGCCTGCTGGGCTGCCTGTCCTCTCTGGCAGCAAACCCCTTCTCAGCTGGGGAAATGCAAAAGCCACCCGTGCCTCAGCTTCTCCTTCCATCTAACAGCGTAGTAGCATCCTCTTGGGGCTGCTACATCAGAGTTGGAGGGTCTTCAGGAGGGACCAGGGACAGAAACGTGCCGTTGGCTTTTATTTTGCTTTTTTTGGGTGCAAAAGCTGCTTTTGGAGAAGCCAGGGCATTTTCACCTGTCCTGATCCCCTCCCCGTTTCACACACAAATCGGCTGGAGAAACTGGGCCACGCTCAGGCTGAGGCTGCTGTGGGGAAACCTGAGAGCGTCCTGGAGCTTCATCAGGCCAGAGCTGCTTGCTGGGCTCCTCGACAGTGCCCGGGGCTGGCCCCCGGCCAGGGCTGCCATGCCAACCCTCCCCAGGGCCAGGCTTTCCTGCCTGCCCTGCCCGCATCGGCACAAATCCAGGTTGTGCTGGGTGTGGGTGCAGCACTGGGCTGGCTGGGGAGGGGGGGGCGGATGGGTCGGACCCCCATCCCTGGCTCTCTGTGTGCTCTGCAGGGCGATGCCCTGCCCGGGCACGGGTAGGCATCCGCATTTTGGCCTCAGTCCTTTCCCCCTCTCAGCTCCGTACCTGGTCCCTGTGGTACCCCCTGCCTACCTGGCAGGGGATGCTGTTGGCTCCCGCTCCTGTCCTGCAGGGAGGGCAGCGGGGACTTGGTGGCTGAGAGAGGAGGGAGCTTGAGCGAGAGCCCTTGGCCAAAATTAACCAAACTGGGGGCAGTGTCTCCCAGTTCCCCCAGATCCCAGTGCAGGAGAGGGCTGTCTGAGTTGCAGGCTGGCAGCTTGGCCAGTACTGGGGCTCCACTTCAGCCAAGATGAGGGGCAGCAGAGCGGCCTCAGGGGCAGGGAGGGGGCTGGTGTCCCCCCACCCTGGCTCACAGCCTTGCCATTTCCAGCCACTTAAAAATTAAAGGAGCCAATATCGCTGCACGGCTGGAATCGGTCACTGCCACAGAGCTTAATTGAGGTTATTTGTTGGCTCTAAAAATGTTTGGTCAGCTCTGCCGCTGGCTGCTTGGATGCTTCCTGCAGCCCCTGCCCCGCAGAGGGGGTCCCCTTGGGTTCTGCTGGCAGTAGATTCTCTGCTCCCCTCTGGGCACCTGGAGGGTCCTGGGGACCTGGCCAAACCTCGCCTGGGGTCTGGGTGATCGTGCCACAACAGTGTGCAGTGCCGAATCCCTTTGCTGACCGAGTTTTGGGACAGTTGCTTCCTGGGGGTGGTGGGGGCAGAGGGGGCCGAGCGGCTCCTGCCAGCCCAGCTGCCTGCGCTCACAGCGGCAGCTCGGCCCAGATGTTGGGCTGACGTCAGGGACGGGGTCAGCTGGACTGGGAAGTGCTAACGTGGCCGCCAGCCCCAGGCACACACCAGCCCCAGCACCTCCCGGTCGCTCGGGATGAGAGGGTTGCAGGCAGCTCCCCGGGCACTGGAGGTCACCGCAAGGCTAGGGACAAAGAAAGGGGGGGGCTCGTCCTGCTGGCACCTGACAAACCTTGAAGACACATGCTAAGGGAGCCAAAACTGTGTGGTTAAAAGCCCACTGGACCCCAGCTTCTGCAGGGACACATCATCAAGACACATCAGCTTCTGCAGGGACTCCACCATCAAGAGTTTCGCCACCCCTGTTGTGTACTCACAGCTCTGGGTGCTAGGGGGGAAATTCAGGTAAAAGACCCCCCCCAGCCTCCAAAGCAGCTGCTTTCTGCCCCAGACCTGCGGTTCATGTTGCACCCAGCCCCTGCCGCAGGCTGCTGGAAGGACCTAGGCTCTTCCCACCGCTCCAGCCTCTGGTGCGGGCACACCATCCAGGTCCCCAGACCTCTCCAGGGACCACTGCAGGCCAGGAGGCCACCCAGATGGTTGGTGGCTGATGTGGTGGTGACACGAGGGTGCTCTGCTCCCCAGACAGCCGACCTGACACCCCCAGTGCCTCCCCCATCCTTGCACCCCCCCGGTGCTGCCCAGAGCTCGCCTGGCAGCAGCACCCCAAGCAGCCGCCAAGCCACAGGGCTTTGTGGTCTGCAGAGAAACCCCACCAGGTCTGGAAGATAGAGATGATCCACTAGCGAAAACACGCTGTCCCTGTCCTTCCCTGCCCTCGGGGGTGCCGGGACCTGCCCCCTGGGCCCAAGGAGGAGGCACATCTGTGCTTCCATCCGAGTCCAGATTTGGGCCACCGGCACGATTAGCCGCTAAACAGTGCCATCTCCTGGCAAAGCCACCGGCCACGCCAGGCCCTGCCACCGTGCTGGGCAGCCGGCGAAAGCACATGGGGCCTTGGGCACCCCTGGAGGACCCGACCCCCCAAATTCAGCCCTGCCTGCTCCATGCCCTCCCCCTGCCCCTGGCAGCAGCTCTGCCTTGCTGGGAGAGGCAATGCCATCCCAAGGGACACAGGTGCTAAACTGTCCCTCGGGGTGATCATAGGAGCCAGAGCATCCTCTTGACACCGGCTTTGGGTGGCTGCAGCAGGCACAGCTGGGATGGGGCAGAGCTTGGAGATGTTCCACCACTGACCTTGGAGGTGTGCTTTAAACTGGGGCTGCAAAAGGGTCAAAACCCCTCGTGGCCATCCTGCCTGTCCCCCTGCGCCGTGGGTGTCTCCCATGGAAGATGGATGGCTTCTGGCAGGGGTCTCGGCCAGCCTGAGCTGAATGCTGGTCATGCCTGGATGGAAACTTGCAGTGCTGTAACCGCGCTCTGCTGACGGGTAAACTGAGGCACAGACCAACCAGGCATGGGGAACTCAACCAGAGCCAGAGAGACAAGCAGGGCAGACGGCCAGCTACACCCAGGACTTCTGTCCCCAACCTGTCCCCATCCTTGGAGGCGGGGGTGGCATTTTGCCTTGTGCCCTCTGCATGGCACCTCTTCGCCCTGCTGTGCTGGCTCAGGGAGAAAATAAAAAGAGCAAGGCTGCTTCCCTGCCTCCACCCAGCACTTACGCCATCTGATAAACAAAATGGAAATAAATCCTCCTGCATTTGCAGCAAATAGGTCTCCACGGGGGGTTGCTTTCAATAATTCAAATGCCGTTGCAGAGCAGAGCCCACGCCAATGGGTTTTAATAAACACAGCCATAATGTGACATGCAATTTATTATTAAGCTTAAAACAGGAAGCAAAGAGTTTAATAAAAGCACCAGGTTCCCCGTATCAGTCACGGCAAGCGGGGGGATGCCGGCTGAGGGGGGAGGCTGGCCAAGCTGGCTGCAGGGGCATGCAGAGCCAGGTTCACTTTGCCACACGCCCCCCGAGCTGGGACCGCAGGGACCCCGGGCAGGGCACAGAGATGTGAGCCAAACCAGGGGAAAATGGGGATTATTGCACGGACGTAAGGCGTGAAACGCTGCCTGCTCTAGGCTGCTGCCTGCAGCCTGCCTGCTACACCCCTCACAGCTGCCCAGCCACCCAGGGCACCTTGGCAGAGCTCTGCCCTGGCATCGCAGTATGCTCGCGAGGGCAGATTAAAGCCTTGGTTTTAGTTCCTCTCCCCCAAGACTTTCTCACCTACATCTCTTCCTAACACAGCTCCACCTGGGCAGCCCTGCCCTGCTCCACCCTCGCTGCCCCTGGGGCTGCCTTTAAGAGCAGGCAGAGGGGGCAGCTGGGCTCCTGGGGACAGCGTGCCTGCACAAGGTGAGGTGCTGCAAGGCGAGGGGGACGGGAGCTGGTGGCTGGCACTGCAGAGAGCTTGTGTGCTGCCTGCTGGGCTGCACAGACATCCCTTCGGACCCTGGATCTGCTCAAGGGCTGGTGACAAGCAGTTGCTCTGCAGGGAGGTGGTTCTGCTGAGGGATGGAGCTGAGTGTGAGGTAGCTGGTCCAGCTACACCTGGAGGCACCTCTGTGCATAGATGAGGGGTGAAGGAGGTGGCAGCGTCCCATGTTCATCACCTAGCAGGAGCCTGGCACTGCTTTCTTGCTGTCCCTGCTGTGGGCTTCCCTTGGCACTTGAATGCTGACACTTCCCTGAGGGATGTGGCTTTTTTGCCTCCTCTCCTTGGTCTTGCATCCTAGCAGCACCCTTTCTGTTTGGAAAGGGCCCTGGCAAACCCCAGTACTTAATCCCACAGAGACCAGAACAGCAGCTGGAAGAGGGGTGAGAGGTGGTGTGGGGACTGCCTGTGCTGGTCCCCTGTGGAAATGGGGTTTGTATGACTGTCCTGCAGTCTGGCTTGGGGGAATGGCCTCAAGGAGAGGCAGTTTGCTGGATGCAAGCTTTGCTTTTGTTATATTAGACAACAGAGAGCCCCTTCCCTGGGCAGTGGGAGATGGGGGGCTTTGTCCCAGTCCAGGCAAGCAACAGCCTGGAGCTGAGCCAGGGGCTGCAGGGCACCTGCAGCTCCTTCCAGCAGAGCAAGCAGCCTCCTATCTCAAGGAGGGTTTTCCAGCCAGATAAAGCCACACAGGCAGCCTCCTTCCTCCAGCTTGGCTGAAGTGCTGGCAGGGCTGTGCGTGGAGCAGCTTTTGTGGGCTCTTTAGCTGGTGTTGACAGCAGAGGGTTCATGCTGGGATTGATGCTGGGTAACACCCTCTGGCTTCTGCCAGCACTGGTGCTGGTGAAGCTTGTAAAAGGCTTTAACTTGATACTGCTTTTTTTCTCAGCTGTGTTTGCTGAAAGCTCCACTACCTCTGGCTTTAAAAGCCCAAGGGCTGCTGATGTGACTCTACGCGTGTCCACTACCGAGGCTGTGAGTGGGATGTTGAACCTGGATCCAGTGAAGGGACATGGTGTCTTGCCTGTCCCTTTGAGGTCATCAGGAGTGGCACCAGCCCAAGGAGGGCTGGAGGGCCCCCACAGCTCTCCATGTGAAGGAATGGGGGGTCCTCTTGTAATGCAGATGGCTTTTGGCCTTCACCCATGTGCAGCTGGGGGTAGGACCTGCCCTTGGTGGTATGTGGAGCTGGTCCTGGTTATATCTCAGCTTGTGTGCTTGCCTGATGTCCCAGGTCTGCTCCCTGTGCCTAGCACCACTCCCCTTGATCTGGGCTTTCCCCTCTGTGTGGGGCTGGAGTGTGGGACCAGGATTTGACCCCATGGAGAGAGGGGGATGAACTGGAGCAGGGAAATAACCCGTGCCTGGGCACAACATGCAGAGAGCACAGGTACCCTTTGGAGAGTGCCTGGGATGAGTTATCTTGGAAGCAAGGAGGTGCTCAGCAGGGACCTGCCTTATCAGAGCGCTGGTTGCTGTCTCTCCTCGCAGCCCTTTCTGCCCCGGGGCTGCTCTCTGTCACTTCTCTGCTCCGTAACAGCCGGAGGCAGGCGGAAATGGGAGCCCCTGTGCCTGGTCCCTGCCGGAGTGCACTGTTTCGGAAGTGGGGGGGGGTATCTGGCTTGCAATTACTGTGCCTTTGGCTTGGCAGGCCTGAAAGTGTGAGTGATGGGGTCTCTGCAGAGCAGCCCCTGAGTCCCAGTGGGCTGGGGAGTGCTCGGACCCATCAGCAGCCTCCCTGGCTGCCTGGGCTCAGATGGTTTGGGAATGAGGGAGGGCAGCATGGGACAGCAACTTTGGGCTACTAATGAACACCCCAAAAATGCACTTGGCTGGATGCCTGCATCCGAAGCACAGCCTGAGCCCTCCACTTTAATAACCTCCCTCTCCCAGCTATGGCTGGGAGGAGAGGCAGAAGCAGCATCTCCTGTTCCCACCCGCCCTTCTTGCTTTGCAGCTGTGTGTTGCTGTATGTGGTGGAGGGCTGGGGTGGCTGTTCAGGGTATCTGCTGGAGCCAGTCCTTCCCTGCCAGGAGAGATCTGGTAGGGAGGAAAAAAAACAGAAAAAAAATCTATTATTGCATCTTGGCTGGGGTCAGTGGGACAAAGAGGGGCTTGGGAGCCCTGGTGGATTGAAACCCCCGTGCCTGTAGGTAACAAACCATCAGCCACTGGGCTGCTGTGGTTGCAGGATGGGAGTGGCAGTTCCCCCCAAAGCATTTTGGGAGGGAGGATGCTGCCTGTCCTGCTCAAGGACGGAGGAGCCAGAAACAAGTGCTGCTGATTCCAGCTCAACAGGGCTCACTTTAAACATGGGGAGAGGGCTGAAAGCACTGCACTGAGCACATTAGGATGGTGTCCTCAGGAGTCATCCCAAACTCCAGCTCTCTCCCACCGCCAGCTTGCTCTGGCTTTGGGGAAGGAAGGGTTAAGCTGCAGGTCTCAGCAAAGCAAGTGCTCTCCAAAAAGCCAGCCAAGCTACCCAAATGCTGGCCTCCCCTCTGCCCCCACCCTTATCCATCTCTCTTATCTGCCCTGGGCAAGAGCAGGGCATTTCCCCTCCTCTGGCTGACAAGGACCAGAGCTGGCGACAGGCAGAAGCCGGCCCTGACTGCGCACTGGGCTTGGGGAGGCCATGGCCGTGGTGTCCCAGCTGCCGGGTGGCCTCTGTAGCTGCAGGTCAGATGTGGAGGGATAGTATGGTCTACCATGGGGCTGGACCCACTGAGGGGGTCCCCTGTCCCTGTTTGTCCCATACAGGCTGTCTCATACCCCAGAGACCTCCAGGGGAACCTCATTTCTGTAGTATGCATGTAATGAGCTGCTGGGTCTCAGCTCCTCTGGAGAGCAGGGCTCACATCACAGGGGATGGCAGCTCTGCAAGGTCTAAGTACCCTCTGGACGCTGATATGGACGGTGATATCTAAGGGCATGGCAGCCTGGTTCAGGGTGGCATTGTGCAACCCAGGCAAGCTGGGGCTTGGCTCTGCCCGTGCTGGGGGTGCAGGTGGGGGGGTCCAAATAGGCCAGGTAAGGGTATTTCACCCAGCGAGGGCTGTGGTGTTAGCGAGGTGCCGGGGCATCTCTAGCAGCATGGTGAGCTCTGCCGACACAAGGCAGGCTTGGATGGGCTGTTTAATTAAATGTGAAGGGCTCTCGCACTTCACAAGCTGCAGTCCTCGCTGCAGCCTGAGCGACTTCGGGAAAGAGGCCCTTTATTAAAAGAGAGAGAGGCTCTGCCTCTGCCAGGCAGCCATCAAATGGCACATTTAATTGTCTCGGCTCGTTTAGCTGTCGCGTGGGGAGGGATGTGCTCTGAGCTCTTCAGCCTTTCCCTATACATCCTCCCCGGCAGGCACGCGTGCTCGCCTGCATCCTGGGTGCTCCTGCTGCCTTCCAGGAGGGCTGGTGAGGAGGAGATGGGAGATGAGCCTCCATCCAAGGACAGCACTGGGGGCTTGCCAGGGGCTGGGCAGAGCCCTGGCTTGCTCAGTGCACGGATGGCCCAGCCTGCCTGGGGCTGAGCATGGGGGTTTGAAAGGGCTTGGGAAAGCAGCTGGGGAGATGGGAGCCTCCTGGGGTTGCAGGAGCCATCTGGAAGGCAGGGGGTAACTAAATGGCAGCTTAAAAGTGTCTTCTCATTTATTCCCATGGAATAAGTGAGGCAGAACACTTTGGCTCTGAAGAGGCCATCCTACCCTGGTTGCAATGTGGCAGCCTCAGTGTATAAGCCATGGGGCAGGCTGGCAGCAGGTTAGGTTAATTGTGCTGCTCCTCTCCTCTAGGAACTTAAGTCCTTGGAAATATCTGCTGGGCTCTGCACCCTCCCTGCATTGGGAGCTGGCCTGTTCAGGGTGCACGTGGAGGGAGAAAGGACCTCGGGGTGGCTTTGCTTTAAATCTGCTGTCTTGCTGCTGGGTGATATGGAGGGACTGAACTTGGGTTCAGCTGCTGGTACCAAGCCCGTTGTCCTGGGGGAGAGGCTGTTTGGCTGAGTGAGGGGAGATGCCCCTGGGGAGGAGTCGCAGCCTTTCCCTTGGCTGTGCGGAAGCAGCCATGCCAAAGCTCACCATTTGGAGAGGGGGAAGAAAAAAAGATCAAGAGGGGGAGGAAATACAGGCTTTTATCAAAACCTCCTACTTCAAAGTTGTCCAGCTGAAGTGCTCCCCTTTGGTTTAATTTGAAGTGATGTTTCCTTCAGCAACTGCAGCTAAACGGCATCAAACGAGGCTGAAACAGCCGGAAAGCCTGGAAAGGAAAGGCACCGTTTGGGAACGGCTTGAGGCAGACCTTCCCATTGGGGTCATTCATGAAAGCCTTTCCATGGGGATGAAAACTGCCAATGCTGGCATTTCTCATCCCTCAGCTCATGGCATGGGATAAAATCCAAACCCTTCTGGGAGTGGGAACAGGAGTAATTTCCCATCCTGGGTACCTGGGCGCAGCTCTGCCCCTCTGAACTGGCTGCAGCGTCAGTGCTCATGAGCAAGGGGGAGGCAGGAGATGGAGACCCGGGCGCTGCTCTGCCCCGAGGAGCCAATGCATCTCCCAGGCTTGTGGTTCCCAGCCTGCAGCCTCCCTGAAGCCAGATGCCAAGCAGTGCTTTGGCAGCCCCTCCGCACAGACGAGAGCTAAACGGGATTGCAGGGAGCGGCAGGGGAAGGGGCGCAAATCCATCTTCCTGACGAAGCCCTCCAAACCCTCCTGGAGTGGAGAAGGCT
This sequence comes from Mycteria americana, assembly GCF_035582795.1. Lineage (NCBI taxonomy): Eukaryota > Metazoa > Chordata > Aves > Ciconiiformes > Ciconiidae > Mycteria > Mycteria americana. The sequence goes on from NC_134370.1 coordinate 15,895,563, forward strand.
GGCCCCTGCTCCCGCTGCCTGGGGAATTCCTGTGCAGGGGCGGCGGGGAAAAAACAGCAACAGCGGGGCACGTGCTCCCCTGTCACAGCATCCCTTAACTACCAAAAAACCGCCTGAGAGGCAAAGCAGCTGGCTTTTTCTGGGAGATCCTGGCATGCTCCTCTCTGCTACATAGGAACTGATTTTCTGCATCTGGCTGGAAAATGGAGAGAACTCACTTTGAAGACAGCTGTGTCCTGTCCCCACTGGGGACACTGGGGCTGGGTGCCTCCTGGGCAATGGGGTCTGGTCACTGGGAGGATGAAGGTGGTCAAAACAGGCCAGCAAATCTTAAAGCTTCTCTGGAGAGAGGGACATGTCCTGGGAAACAGAGAAAGGTCATGGTTATCTCTTCCACCTCCAGCAGTCAGAGAAAGCTTTTAATGGCAATAATTATGCTAGCACTAAAGCCACTGGCCAGGGAGGAAAGAGAAGGACAAGTCATCCTGGCACTGCATGTGGAGGAGGGGTGCTCAGAGCTGTCTGTCTGCTAGCGACTGCTTGTACCAGCACCTCCAAACCTTCTTCCACCCAAAAGACTCGAGTGTTGTTCCAGCCAGAGCCTGCTTCAGAGAATAAGACTTCAGAGACTTGTGATGGTGGTAGAGCTGGGACCCTGATCCCAGGTTTTCTTGCATTAAATCTCAAGGGGAGATGCTCACATAAATGTCTGTGCTTGCAGTGATGGGAGCTCCATGGAGCAGAAGGCATCTGACCATGTGCTCTTTCTCCTTGATGTTTGGGGAAAGGTCTCTGCCAATCTTATGTGAGTTCTTGAAGCTGCATGAAGAGGCAAGGAGGGGGGAAAAAAAATCCCTCTCCCATAAGAGTGGGGTGAAAGGAGTTGTAATTTCTCTTCCCCTAGTCCAGCAACCCCACGTCCCCCGCAGCAGATCCCTTCCAGCGCTGGTAGGGTTGCTGCTTTCTCAACTCTTCCCCCCTCCTCTGCCTCCCCCTGGCTCTGCTCCACACGCTCCCAGCTGCTCCAGGATGATACAGGCGGGTGCAGAGTTCATGGGAGCCGTACCTGTGCTTTGTCTTCATCTGTCACCCCTCCTGACAGTCAGATCCATCTTAAACTGGGAGCGAGAGGGGAAGAGAGGGAAGCAATAATTAACCTCTGCGCAGGCCGCTCCCGAAATGCTGCAGTCTGGTGATGCACGAGGAGACGTCCCTGACACTTTTATTGCTACTCCAGTGCCGTGCTGCGTCTGTAGGAGGTGATTTGGCCAGGCTGGGATACCTGAGACTTTCATTACGGTTGAAGAGCCGCTGGCACCTGCAGCCCTTCCCTGCTGGGTGCGTTAGTGAGGGCTCCCCACCGCCCTCGCTTGTGGAGCACAGCTTATTCGGGGTGTTCGCAGGCAGGCTGGGTCAGGGTTTTCATGGCACAGTCCTCGGGGTGTGTGTGTGTGTGTGTGTGTGTGTTAGATTTAGGGGTTCAAGTTGTCTCTCCTGTGGGTGGAATACAGGTGTGCAGGAGCAGAGCTGGTGGGGTGGTCTGGGATAGGTAGTCCCAGCCTCAGGGTGAGCTGCTCGGGAGCACAGCCCTGGGGCTGGGATGTGCCTGAGGTCTAGGGCAGGACCCCAGGTGTTACGGAGCCTGATCTCCCATTACCTGCAACAGATCCTTGGTGGCAAACTTGTCCTGGACTGGAAAGTTTCTTCCATGGGGACATGAAGTGGGGACAGGGGCTGGGGGCTTTTGGGCTCCCTCGTGATGCTGTGCTGGACTGTAATGCCACCTTGGCAAGGGATGGTGCTGAACGTCCCCCTGGGTCCCTGCAGCTCCCTGCCCCAGGTGCCTGTGGGTCCCTGCACTGGCACCCTTGGGGTGGGGTGGCCCCACAGCCACCTCCCAGTGACGCTGGGACAGCAGCAACACTGCAGAGCTGACAGTCAGCTACACACCTGCCTGCTCAGGACCTGGTAGCAAAGGAGCCCAGCAATTAAAGCAGCATTAGTGGCCAAGCTCCATGAGATGCAAAGACAACAGTTGTTCTTGTGAACCCAGTGGAGCCCAGGGACAAACACAGCCTGACCCTGCACAGAAATTGGGAAAAGCTGTCTAGGGGTTAGTGTCTGGCTTGGTTGTCTGCTCATTGGTTCTTCTGCAGGATTTCTGGGCTGTCAGTCAGAGCGGTGACTGTGTTTCATTACATACCGATGCCCGTTCAGCAGATGTTGCAGCCTTATCTCATATGAGCATGAGAGAAAATCAATGCCAAAATCGCTTGGCAGCCCAACCCTGGCTCGTGCCGATCCAAGTGGCTCATGGTCAGGCCGGTGATGTATCAAACTCCTGGTCCTCCGTGTGGGTGTGTGGAGGCTGGGGAAGGGTGGGGCAGCACTGGCCAGAGCTGGGGACTGAGTGTAGGGCCAGATCCTGGTGTGGGATGTGCTGTTGTGCAGTGCCTTGCAGTGCCCTGGGCATGGAAGGTCCTGTGTCTGGGGAGGAGAGCCGAAAGGGCTCCTTGGGATGTGTCTTTGGCATAGCAGCAGCATGTTGTGTTTGCCCGTGAGATGGGTTGCAGCGGCTGTTCCTCCCCAAAAATGGTCCCAAGCAACCAGGACTGTGAGCGGGCAGGAGCCTGGCATCAGGTCACACTGCTGTCCCCAGGGTCTGCAGAAGGGGCAGCCATCCGAGGACTGTGAGCTTCCCGGAATGGAGGGTCGGTGGGTCAATGCCATCTCCTGGGCGGGAGGATGGAGGTGCCACTGGAGCTGGCACAGGGAAGAGCGACGTTGGATTTCAAGCCCAGAGGAAATGCCTTGTAGGGTTTGGTGGCTTGAGCTTATCAAAATGAGCGTGAGGGCCCCTGGCCACTTTGTGAGGAGGAATCACCAAGTGCTGAAGGATTGCCTCGTGAAACTGAGAAAGGGAATACATGAATCTGGACCTAGTTCAAATCAAGAGAAAACCACTTAAAAATAAGATCCATTTTGTTTTCCAGTTATTTTAGCAGTGAGAGGGGCTGAAATAAGCCCATCCACCAAGATCAGAGGTGGCTTAGCCTGCTCTTGTTGTCTGCAGAGCAAACTGGGATCCTTTTCCATGTGTTTTTGTTGTAGAGATGTTTTAAGCAAACCAAAGTTACAGCTGTCAGTGTTTGGAGGCAGGCTGATATGACCTGGCCTGGGTAATTTCAGAGGCAACTGCAGAGGATCCTGGCATCTCCCCTAGCCTTGAATTCTCTAGTTGCAGCCTCGGTCCTGGCAGGTTTCTTACTCCATGTCCTGGCACCCATGTCTTATGAACTGTCAGCCCCATTGGTGTCTCCAGGCTGTTTCTAGGGGGTCTGTGAAAAGCCATCAAGAAAGGCAGACATGGCTTCTGCATGGGCCAGAATTTGGGGCAAATTCCTAGTGGGAGACAGTCTCTGCTTTAAAGAAAACACAGTCTCTGCAAGTACAAAGCTGTTGCTCATATCAATTGGAAATGGGGAAACTGAGGCACAGAGGATGAGACTGATTTTTCCCAGCTGAGGCAGGGACCTGGTAGCAAGTCTCATACAGCTTCCCTCTTCTACCTGCAAAAGCATCCACTGGGAACAGGTCAGCAGACTGAAGAAAACCAGCCCCAAACTTGCCAGCTCAGCCTTCAAGGGGTAGTTTGCCAGGGGTAGAGGGGGAAAATGCTCCCAAACACCTGAAATGTCCGAACAGGCTGCAGATGAGGCCATGCACAAGTGCTGCCAGCTCCTGGCTTCTGAGTGGCAGCAAGACTCGGCCTTTCCCTGCACAGATGGGGGTTTAATCAGGCACAGTTTAAGCACATGGGTGTTCAGCACTAATCCAATTTCCCTCCATTCATTAGGGTGGTTATTCATCACTTGGGAATGATGAAAGGCTGCGAGTCCGCGTGGATGCTGGAGAGCGGCAGCACTGCTCGGTGCCGGCGTGCGGCTGGGAGTCCTTCCCTCGCCGCTGAGCCTGACCGCCAGTGGGGATGGCAAGTGAGCTGCTGGATGATCCCAATCCTTCACCACACCAAATTGCAAGCTAGGCTTCCTAGACCAAGCTCTGGAGATCAAGTCTTCTTAGGCTCGTCCAGCAATCAGATGGGAAACAGGCTGAAGCACCATCCCACCACCAGCTGCTGGGGTGGGAGAGGACCTGAAGGGATGGAAACCCGTGGCCCCACTCTGCTCCATCAGACCCTTGTGTTGCTCCTGAGGGTTAATTGTACTATAAGCTTGCAGGGCAAAGCCAATCTCCCAGTGCTCTGAGAGCCCACAAACCACCACGTTCAACATGCTGGTCCCAGCTCCATGGAAAAAGGCTGTGAGAGCAGAGCTATGTGTGGGGAGCGAGCGAAGGGATGGCCGGTGCCCCAGGCTGGGGCAGAGCTCGGGTATAACATCAGCTGGAGCAGCCACGGGTGAGGCTGCACGGGGAAGGCAGCTGCTTTGGGTGCACGTTTGCTTCTCCAAGGGTTTAGCAGATGCACTTCCACCTCTGCCACCCGGTGCTGGGGCAGACGGGTCAGGAGGCTGCCAGAGCAGGTCCTGGCTGTGCTCTGGGACCCTGGCATCCAAGAAAAAGACAAGAGATGTGTCTCCCTCTGTCTCTTTCCCCCATATGTGAAGCTCACCAGACGTTAGCTTTCCAGACAAACAGCAAAGTTTGCACAAGTGTCTAAGATGTTCCCTCCTGTCTCCCAACTCCTGTCTTCAGTGCAAATATTCTGGCCATTAAAGGCAAAAAAGGTAAATTACCCTCCATGGTTGGTGTAAATTTTGGTATGAGGTGAATGAAAGGGGCTGCAAACGCTGTACCGGAAGAATCAAAGGCTGTTGAGCAGATGCAAGTGTGAGCGTTTCGCTGCTGCATTTATTCCCCCGGCCCTAGTAAATGGCCCTTGTAGCGTGGCTCACGGGGATGAGAATTACTGCCCTGCCCCAGGGAGCTAAAGGGTAACTACCAATTAGCAGCTAGAGAGTTATTGGATAATTCTGATTATCATGAGGTGTCTGGGGACCTCTGGGTCATCGCCACAGGGCACCTGGGCTGTGAGTAGGTATTTAACTGTGTTCTGGAGTGAACCAAAGTAACTTTCACATCCTGGCAAGGGCCTGGTCCTGCCAACCCCACTTGGGGGTCCCAGCGCAGAGCCCAGGGGGTGACACCTGCTTGCCACCCATGGAGCTGAGCTCCTGGCCAGTCCGTCTGTCTGTCCTGTGCCCTCCTTGGCTGGGAGCTGGGTACTAATGCATCTGAGATGCCATCCCTCTGGACCTGGAAGCTGAACACACCTTTGGGGCCCTGAAATAGCCTCCAGGCTGCCTGCTGGCATGGGGTCTCCTTTGCCTTCTCACTTTCCCCCTTTTCTTTCCTCTCCTCTGCAGGATTCCTCCTGCAAAGCACTGACCCCTCAGTCCCACCACCTGAACCCCCCATTCATTCAGTCTCCAGCTCGTGGCATCTTCCAAAACCCCCCTGGCACCCTCAGAGCCCCCTGCCCACCCTGAGCCCATCTTCCCTCCCTTCCCAGCACCTTGCTTCCCAAACCCCACCCGAGCAGTGGGGCACTAACACCGGCACCCCTCTACCTTCCGAAAGGGGCTGGTGGTTGTGTTTGACGGGAGCAATCCATCTCCATCATTGTAATGACCGTTCCCATTAATCGGCCATAAACTAATAAAGTAAGCACTTTCCCCTCCATCCCCACCACCCCCCCCAAACTTCATTAAGTCTTTAGTACATTAATATGTCTTACTTAGTGTCTGCTTTGGCCTCTGTTTGGTTTTTTTTTTTTTTTAGTTTTTTTCCTTTTTTTTTTGCTGTGGGTAGCATGGGTTTACCTGGTGATGTTATTCCCTGCAGCCCCGAGGAAGCTTTGACAGCCCAGGTCATCCCTACAGCAGCAGGAGCATCACGCGTGCTGGAGAGCCGAGAAGAAAGGGACAGGGACAGGGACAGGGATGGGGGAGTGTGGAGGGAGGGAGGAATAAAAGATCCCGTACACCTCCAAATTAAATTTGTGATGCCTGGCATCAGATGGGCCCGCAGCCAGAGATTAATTCGACTGATCAAGTTATAAAGAGCGCTGAGGCGGGTAATCAATCTTGGAGCTGTCAGGCGAATAGGCAGCAGTATTAACCTGGCAGGACTCGCACACACATACACACGCACACACGCAGAAGCCTTTTTAATTCTTTTCACATTGACTATTATTTCCCAGGCCTGTTTATTTTGGAAGGGATGGGGTAGGCAGGGGGCAGCGGCGCTTTACTCTCTTCTCCTCCGTCCCCGGCAGCGATAGCCCCATCCAAGCAGAGCATCGTTCTCCCCCTTGTGTGCCTGCCACCTCCACGTGAAAAGGGGAAAACCTTGGCCATGAAGTTAGAAGCCTTTAGGGTCAGTTTTCCAAGGCACAACACTGGATTTTCTGTCTCCTACTGAGAAGACTCAGGCTGGGTTTCCTCCTCTTCTCAGACCCATGGCGGTGGCATTACTCTTCCCAGCCAGCCCCCGGGCTGGGACTGGCCCCAGGCTTGTGATGCTCAGCCCAGGACACCCCCCAGGCAGACACAGTCCCCATGTGTCCCCGGAGGGTCGTAGAGTCACTGAGCTGCTCTGGGTCAGCTGCAAACTGGAGATTCTCGGAGCTGAGTCTGCAGAACCCATAGCGGATGAAAGCCAGGAGCTCTCTTTGGAGGTCTTCCTCAGGAATGGGGTGCAAATGAAACAGATTAGAAGTGGTGAGAGCTGGGCAGCTCCCTCTTTGCTCTGAGCCTTGTGAGGACAACCCCGCAGGCAGCAGAGGAGGGCTCTGCCTGTATGGGCTGGAGATCCCCGCGCTGGTCAGGTGCTGTGCAGAGACCTTGCCTCAGAGGTGGTCCAGCCTCAGAGGTGGATGGGGTAGGTCCTACAGGCTCAGGGTCGGGAGCCCTAAAGAGTCTTGGATTGGCTCCACAGAGAGAAGGAGACTCACAGACAAGAGCAGGGGCAAGCCCAGCCAGGGACCAGGGAACAGGCTGTTTCAGGAGGGAGCTAAACTTGGGCCAGTTGGAAAGATGACAGAAAAAGCAGGAGTTTCGGGCGTGAGCTAGCAGCCAGCACTGCAGTGTGTCTGGGAGACCCCCAGTGCTCCATGGGATCGTTGGCTACAAACGTGCACGCAGTTGCTGGCAGTTCATAGGAAACCACCTGTGACATTAGGAGGCAGTGGGACCTCCTTACATGAGGAGAGCAGGAAGCCATCCCCTGCTAACTCCTCTCTGGCTGGGGACATCTTCTCAGGGAATGTAGTCAAGGAGCAATGTCTCCATGCAGAAGTCACTGCAAGCAGCCACCAAAAGCTGTTGGGGTTTTTTTTGCCAGGTCAAACACACGGTGCCATGTCTGGCATCATCCAGTAGCTAGGAGGGAACCTGGCCAGGTGAATCAGCTTGTACTGGTCCTAGCTTTGAACCCAAGTGCTGAGCATGGCCCAAATGCATGGGGACTGGGAGCTGGCTCTGCAAGGTCCTACTCCTGATGGCTACATGGACCCCATCCAAGTGTGAATGCTTGTTTAATGAAAAGGCTCTGGCACGAGTCCTCCCCATACTGCAGCCCTCCCGGTTGTCCCAGCCGGTCAAGGGGCTGAGAGCCTATGCTGAGCCCCTGGGCTGGTAGCCCTTTGGCTCAGAGCCATACTTCCCCGTGGCCCGGGCAGGCTGGAGTTTTGCAGTGGCCCTGGAGTCCTTTCCAAGTGCCAAAGCTGCAAGCCGTCAGCATGACACAAGCAGGACACGTGGCTTGGACTGCTGGGAACGCTGTGGCCTTTCCGGGATGCTCAAGTGGGTCCTTTCAGTCTGGAACAAACTGCGTGGGCAGCTGAGGGGTCTCTGAGAAACACTCTGGGGTGGGAGCCAGTGTCCCTGCAAAAGGAGTTGCTTTCCAAGCAAGGTCCCCTGGTCAAACGTTTCAAAATCCTTTTGCTCCCACAGTTTCCCTGCAGATCCCCTTCAGGGGCTGTCAGTCAGTCTGCGATGGCCCCGCTGTGAGCCAGGGCATCCAGCACGGCTGCAGCTCGCAGCCAGCTCCCATATCTGTGCATCCAACACTCATGTGCGTGTGCAAGGGCTGTGCTGAGGGCTGGGGGGGGGCACTCACCTTCAGGGTGCACTCGCCTTTGGGGTGCTGGGGGTGCATCCCCAAAGGGGGCAGAGGTTGGGGAAGGATTGCTGGATGATGTGCTCAGCACCAGCACTCGTCCTCTGCGTCCCTCCCTCTCTGAAGGAGATGCAGGGCTCCCTGGAGCCTTCTTGTGATGGCCAGCATGTGCCCCAGGGGTGTCCCCAGCCTTCCTTGTGTCCTCCATAGAGCGGAGCAGAGGTGCTGGGACTGCTCTTGCCCCTGTGCCGGGCAAGTGTCCTCTCCCCTCTGCTCAGAGCACGTGGCCACAGCCATTCTGCCATCTCCTGTACCCATGGCCCCATCCCTGCTGTCCTGTGGAGCTCTGATTGATGCCGCGGCTCCTTCCCCTGGCCTCGCTGACAAACACCTGTATCTTCTGCCGGCTGCACCGGCCCCGCCAGCTCGCAGGGCTGCAGGCAAGAGGGCTGCATCACGGTGCCAAGCTGCTCACGCTGGCGGATTTTGGAGCCATTCGGTGCCAAAGTCTTCTCCAATTAATCTTCCCCCTCCCTGGGTCCCTCCCCTCCTCGCTGGGCCACATCTTGGGGAGGATCCATCGATCTCGGAAGTGTCCAACAAAGCATCTGGAGCTCAGGCTAGGCTGCATTTCCCAGCACCTTCTCCAGGTTGCTGGGTACCGGTGCGGATGCTGTCTTCATATTTGATGGGATTATTAGCATGGGGGGAGGAGGAGGGGAGAAAGAAAGCACTAATTGATCTGGTAATAAAGTTAATAGAAGCTCTTATGAGCATGCCCATTAAGAATAATTAAGGAAGGGTGAGTGAGGGGAGGGAGAGTGAAGGGAAGTCCCCCGAGGCTGGGGTGGGCTGGGCGTGGGCGTTTGCAGAAGCCCTTCCACCCCACACCCTCTGTCCTTGGCCTTCACCCCCAAACCCTCTCCTGTCCCTGCTCCCGAGGTCCCAAGTGGGTCCAACTTCTCCAGCTGGGACTGGGGCAGCCAGCAGCACAGGTCACTCTGGACCTGGGAGGGGTGAGGCTGGGGTCCTCCCTGTCAGTACCCAGGCAAGGCTGGGGTCCTGTGGGAAGTCGGGGGGGATGGGGACCGCAGAGGCTGGGGGTCTTCTTCCAAAGATCTCCCAGAAAAGGAGAGCACCAGTTTTTGCCAGGCTTTTCAGAGATGCCGGGGCTGCTCTGGCTCACCGACTGGCCTGGCAGGAGCAGCATCCCTGTGCCGGGCTGCAGCTGCCGTGAACCCTCCAAGCTGGGAAGGGCCAGGATCCGGGCTGGAGACAGGATGGCTGAGCTCTGGCAGGGACAAAAAAGCCAACCTCCAAGCACTTGGTAAACACAATTGTCAAAAGAAGAAAAGAGCAGCTCGGTGGGGTCAGGGGTTAATACGGACAGGGCTACTACTACAAACGGCAGGGAAAACAGGTGGGATTTCAGCTGCTGATAACAGGAGGCAGCAGGGACAGGCGTGCAGCCGAGCTGTGAGCCGGCAGAGGCAGGACCAGCCTGGCTGTGGGGCAAGGGGCTGCCGGGTACCTGGGGGCAATGGAGAGTAAGCCCCTTGCTCCTTCCCTGCCCGTGGGACTGCAGGCAGCATGGCACAGGCTGCCCAAGACATGCCCCCCCGAACTCCCAGAGACACTATCCCCTACTTTCCCCACCTCGCAGGGCTCGTTGTAGGTGTGTGCCTGGCTTGGTCGATGCTGCCAGCTACTAGCACTGAACTGGATTCCAGGGACCTGGGCAGCCTGTGCCAAATAAACAAGGAATTCAGAGGATGAGCGCAATGTTCCAGGTCCGTCTGCAGCAAATAGCCATGTCCCAGCCGCCGGGCAGTGAGAGTGCCCAGGCACCCTTGACAGCGCTGGCCCCAGCCACCTTGCCCAGCCTTGAGACGGGGCTAGAGGCAGAAAGTAGGGACCTGCCTTCCCCCGTGGCTCTGCCTCGGCAGCAGCACACAGGCATCCCGGGCTTGCTCTGCCTGCGAGCTGCCCCAAGGAGGGGCAAAGCCCCCCCTGGCTCCCAGCTCCTCTGCCTGCTCCTGGCTGGCTCCCAGCCCATCTTTCTGCAACCAGCCGGGACATGCAGCTGGAGCCGGGCTGCGGGGCAGGCGGCTGCGGGGTTGCTTTGAGTGGCAGGTGGATTTTGCTGTGGGCACTGAAATGCAGACACCAAGCAGTGGGGCTGGACCGCCTCTGCCCGACGCTCTCCCCCAGCCCGGACCCCTCCACGTCTCCCTGCCCTTGGTTTTGCAGCTCAGCCCTGACCCTCTCTGCCCATCCCTCGAGCACCCTGTGGGTGCAGCACCACGCCTGTGGGTCTTGGAGCGGCCCTGCTAACCAAACCCACCCGTGGCATGGACTTCTGTCCTGCCCGTGCCACACAAAGGGTGGCTTCGTCGTCGTGTGAGCAGCATGGCAGCCCTGAGACGCCCTGCCATGGGGAGAGACAGGCTGGCTTCTCCCACCAGCGGGATGCAAGGAGGAGCCTTGGCCGAGGAAGGGGACGTGGTGGGTGCAGCCTGGAGCACCCAACCAAGCCCACGGCTGGCTGCGTGCAGTGTCCACGGGAGGATGAAGGCTGCCCGTCTGCCCTGATGCCCCCCAAGCTGACACAGTGGGTGATGCTGTCTGTGTTTGTTTGCTTTGAGAAAAGGAGTGAAACTAGATCCAGCCGTACTGTTGTTTGCGGCGAGGCCCCGACCCAAACGCAGGGGACATGGTGAACAGAGGCGAGAGGCCAGCACTCACCGGAGAGACCATGTCCCTCCTGCGAGTGCCTTGGCCACAGGGAAGCGTCCCCATGCTGCTTCCCAGGGCATCCATCTCTGCTCCTCCTAGCCCCACCTGCATCCCGCCTGTGTCCTGCCTGGAGCAGAAAATCCCATTTGCTGGCGATTTTGTAGCATTGCCATGTGATGTGCTGGGTACCAATATGGGCACAGGGACCAGGCTGGTGGTGTGACCCTGGAAGGGTCCCTGGACTCTCCCACCACTTCAGCCAATGTGACTGGCAGAGGATTCCCGCAAGGAGGTTGGTGACATCTTAAAAGCTGCTGCAACACTAGCCGGTGGCTTGGGAACACCCATATGCTCTGCTGGGCCCTGGGGAGGGTAGCCAGGGCCAGCAGACTCCAAATATTGATCATGGCTGGGATCCTCACAGAAAATCTTCCAAGGCCTGCCATCACGGACAGCCATGGCCAGATGTCACCGCTTTAAACACACTGCGGGTGGAAAGAAGTGGTGCCTGCTCCTCGGAGCCCAAATAACCCCAGTCATCCCCTGTGTCTGTCATCGCCCGTGGGTGATGGAGCCACGCGTTGCCATAGCAGACGGGGCATGTCCCGTGTGACTGTGAATCACCTCGGCATGGGGGACACCTTTTCTCCCCTGTGAATACAAGCTAGCTAATGGGGCTTGGGATCCTTCGTGGTAATCCCGAGCAATGATTTACATTTAATTAGCCAAATGAATATGAAAATAGACTCTGCCCAAGAGCCTACTAATAACTTTCTGTGTTAATGGCTTGGGCTAATACAACTCCTCCCTGGCAGATCGCTGTGCTGCGCAGTGGGGAACGAGAGCCTGGCCAGGCTGCGGGGGGAACTGGGGCCATGTGTGCCACACAGTGGGGCAGGGGGCTTTGCCACCAAGAGGTCCGTGACCACAGCCTTTCCCCTTCTTTTCAATGGGTGCTGACATGATCAAGGCTCTAAAATACATAGTTACAGCCTAAACGCACTGAGATGGCTCAGTGGCAGCTTTATTGGTCCTAAATTTAGTGTCGCATTGGTTAGCAAGGTCTAAATCTGAATAAACAGGCATTTTGTTATTGAGGCCAACAATACAAGAGGGAGGAGTCAGGTATAACTACAGCAGAGAGAGCAAACAGCAAAAAAATAGTCACTGTGCAGAGCCAGCCCAGGAGCTGGATTCAAACCACATCACATTGCATCTGACACCTGTGAGCTTGGTAAGGGCTCGGCTATAAAAACCCCCAGAGCTTCTCCTCTCTGGGTCCTCCAGCAGGTGCAGAAGCATCTCTGTAAGGCTGCTGGTCATCAGAAACAAATCAGTTGGTATCTGCAGAGCACAGGAGGGACCCTGCCCTGAAAGAGCAAAGCTCCCAGGCTAGCCTAGAAATGAGTGCATTGCAAGAGGCAGCCCTGGGTGAGGCAAAAAAGGGCATTTAGAATCAGCCGTTACCAAGGAATTAACATAACATTCAGTTTGTTAATTAATTAATGTTAATGAATTGTTACTTAATTAATTTTAATCTAGCCAGGATGTTGCTTTTTTAATTATTGTTTTTAAAATATCCTCTGTACCCCGGACTAGTCTGCTCCCAGGGCATTGGAGGGCTGGCCTGATAAACCTGCAGACTCACGTGATGGACGTGACCTAAGAACCAGCTTTGATGGCTTTGCACTAAATTGCAAATGCACGGGAATGTCAGAGCGTGCCTGAATTTCCTGTGTGTTTGGTTTCTTAACCTGTCTGAACCCCATTAAACCTGATTGAGGCTAATATGGGGCGGATCCACTCAAAATCTCTTACAGTGGCCTGTGGTCTCCTCAGTCAGTCTTGTCTCTGTTTGATTTCTAGCTGTCCGGGAGCCCCCCAGCATCTGTAATTGAATGTAAGGGCTTCTGTCCAGGGGAGCAGCACTGCATTAATCACTGCAACCTGGCAGAGCCGGACCGATAGATCTTCCCAGCACATAACATAACTCATGTTAATCATTGCTTGTGATTTATCCTTTTCTCTGTCTTGTACATGAATTATTCAGGGTGGTGCCGGGGGAAGCTGGGGCAAGGAAAGCCACGAGAAAGTCCCACGGCTGGCGTAGGTGGCCCTGTTCCCTGGCTGGGAGGGCAGAGCGGGATGTGGTGGGGCTTCCCCTCCGGCCCTGGGCACGTCCAGGCTGCAGGAGGTGCTTGGCCGGGGTCTTCGCTCTCACAGCGGCCGCTGGAAATTAATTGCACGGTCGACAGCCATGTGTTGAACTCTCCGAGCATCTCCACCTGGGCTTCTGGGGACCGGCTCTCCTCCCATCTGTCTTCGTGCTGGCTGCAGGGCTGTGTCCATCATTGGCGCCACATTTGTTTTGCTGTGGGTATTTTTCTTTAGCCCCAATTACGCACAGGCTTACACCAAAACAAACAAGCCCTGGGACATGGAGGTACCTGGCTGGCTCAGACAGGCTGGTGCCACGGCTGGCCCCGGGGCTGATAAAGGACCCGCGGTGTCGCTGCGCTGGAGTCTGGGCTTGCAAAATGTGACATGGTTTCTCTTGACAATTAATCACTGGGGAGCGGGCGGCATCAATTAAGGGGTAATTGGCCTCATTTTAGGTCAGGGTTTCCGGGCCGGGCTCTTTTTGGCCCTCTCTGCTGCAGGGATGGGCATCCCCATCGCAGCGCCTGGATGAAAAGCCCTGAGGGAGCTGGTGGATGGAGGTGCGGGTTGATCCCCCAGTGATGCCAGCCAAGGGGGTTATCCCCCTGGGCAAGCGGGGATGTTAGCAGCAAACCCCAAAATAGGGAAAATGGACCCAGCTGGGGTGAGGAGTGACCAGCCCTGCACTCATCACTGCCGTCTGCGCCCCAGCCAGGCTGGCAGCAGGTGTCCAGCCAGACCCATGGGATGTTTTGGGGCTGGATGCTTTCAGGGGTTCAGGTCCCTGCATGGCCCTGTGTGGGGGCAGAGGCAAGGGCTGCTGGCTTTGGGTTTAAGGGTGAATTAAGATGCCTCTAATGCCAGGAAATGCAAATATTTCTGGTCCACGCTTACTTTAGGAAGAGCAGCAGTGAGGTGGCTGCTTGCAACACTTAGTGGGGAAACTGAGGCACTGAAGCAGCTTTCCTAAGACTGAAAAACCCCTGATGAAACAGAGCTCTCCCAGCCACACCACGTGGCCCTGGGGCACAGCTCCTGAGGCATCCCCAGCCCTCTCCAGCGGAGCAGCCGGGTCGAAGGATGGAGATGCACATTTGCTTGCCCTCAGCGAGACCCCTTCCCTCCAGCCACAGACCACATCCCGCTGCAGCGTGGCTGCCCCACATCTCTGGTGAGAGCCGATCTGGGAGCTCCGAAACAGTTCAGCGGAGGAGTACAGGATGGGAGAGTAATTTGATGCTTTGAGTGTCCAGAAGAGATCCTGCTAGAAATACCCATCTGACACGCTGCTTGAGATAAAGCAGGGAGGATGCTTTACTTTAGCTTATCGGACACATTTCCTCCAGAGAGATCTCCATCAGCTCGGGGAGGAAACTACTGAATTTTTGTGTTTTGGTGGCTTTTTTCTTTTGAAATTTTTCAAGAGGAACAAAGATGGTTGGGGAAAAAAGTTTCACTTGGTCCTTATTTTGTTGGTGAGAAAGTTTTAGATTGGAAAGTTTTTGTCTCTGTTTTCATTTAGTACCAGAAATAGAAGATTTTAATTTTTTTTCCAGAATTGAGATGAAGTAAAAAATACTGCCTGGAGAACGAGGTGGAAGAGAAATTTTTAAGTTGAAGAAGAACAAGTGACACGCTTGGAAAGCTGTATTTTTCATAATTATCCAATGGAGACAAAGTAAAGCGCAAGCACAATGTGGGAATTTCCCCCACTACTTCAAAGCTGATTTAATGAAAATCCATTTTTCAGGGAAAGAAGCAGCTCGTCGGAAAGCATTTGCAGACATCCCCATCCCCAGGACCCAACCCCATCCCTGGGAGCCGACCTCCTGCCTCCTGCCCGGACTCTTTGTACGTGCTGGGGAAGTGCAAAAGGACATTGCAAATGCCCTTGCCCCATGAAGACCCACGGGCCTCACCTGCTGTGCAAACTGCTTCACTCCCTGTGCCTGCTGTCACCAGTCCTTGCTGGGCAGGTTTTGGGGTTTCAGTGCCCCCCAGCTCCTCCAGTCCCATTGCTGCAGGAGGGAAGTGGCTACCAGCCTGGTCCTCTTCCCCAGGGCCACATCTAGGCTCTCAGCAGGGACCTCCCCTCCAGGGCATCTCCTCCTGGGGAGGTGGACCCTCCATCCCCCCACCTTCCAGCACCCCTGTGCTCTTTGCCAGCCCCAGACATGCATGCAGTGGGGCACATAAGCGGGATGCTGCGGTGCCAGGCAGGATGGCTGCTCGCCTGGCACAAGCCCAGGGAGCTGTCATCTCACTGCTGCTGTGCTGCTAAGCATCAGGCGTTCATCATCAGTGCCCCAAAACCCATCAGCAGCTTCAGGGGATCCACGTTGCAAGCTGCAAGCATGAGCAAATGTGTCACGATGCACCAGTGTCTCATAACCGCTTCCGCACAGGGGACCACATTAAGTACCAGTTTTGGTATGGCAGCATGCAGGGACCAGACCCCAGGAAGCACAGCCAGCCCTCAGGAGCTGGAAGTCCCTTCATCCATTTGACCTTCCAGCTCCTTTTATCATGGTTTCTGAAAACTGTTAGCCTCTTGCTAGCGTTTTGCAAGTGCACCTTTGCACCCTTGGTCTGGGAAACACAGCCCTGGGACGATGCTCTCCCCACTGATGTATCCTAGACCCACTTTCATTCATTTTCCTTCAATTTTTTTCCCCAAATCCCTGCTCTGTTTCAGTAAGGAGACACTTCTCCAGCCTCCCAGGTTTTTTGCTCTCATTTTCAGCTCCACGTTAACCTGCCCTGGCCATTGTTGAACATGAGGTTCGTGTTTGCTGGTAGTCATGGGGCACTTCCCCATGGCCCCAGCACTCCAGACCATGATGGTCTCAGAGGTCCTATGTGCAGCAGGCAGGGAAAATAGGCACTGGTCAGACACAGCAGCCTGGAGGGAGGCATCAGCAGGAGAAATAGCCATTGCTGCGGCATGGGCAGGGCTGGGATGTGCTGGACCACCGGTGATCTGAGCCCCTTGCCAGCCTGGCAGCAGCATTAGGTCCTTGGATAGCGAAGTTTCCAGGCTGTCATTGACCTTCAATGCCCGGCAGTGCTGGGTGTGTGGCCAGGGTGGGTATTGCGCTAGGTAGCTGATTGGGGCGGTGATGGATGGGCAAGGTGTTTGGGGCTCATTAATTTCCTGGCAGGGATCGGCTTGTCACATCCTATAACGCAATCAAAGTGGGAGCACGTCTCACTCAGGGAACACAGCAAGCACTCAACCAGGAGGCAGAGCGTTGCCTTGCAACATCCTCCAGCTGATAAAAACTCCCCAGCACCGTGAGAGTTTAATCCTGCTAAATGCTGAGCACTTGGGGCACGGCTCAGCCTTGGCCCTGTAACCCTCAGCAGGGTCACTGCTGGCTTGGCTGATTCCTCCAGGCTGCCAGGCGAAAGGTGGCTGTGCAGGGGATGCTAGAGCTCAGCTTCATGCTGCCTTGAAACCCCACCATCCCTGGGGCGCAGGCCTCTTGGGAAGCCTCTGCCTTCAAGCATGGAAGTCTGGGTGGGCTGGACCACAGCCTTCCCTCCCCTGAGCTCGGCTGCAGCCACATTCATGGCTTGCCTGGATCCCTGGAGCAGGGGCTCAGTTGTTCGGCAGCAGCCACGTCCCCGGGCCAGAGGTGCGCTGGGCACAGCCAGGCTCCCCGGAGCGTGTGCTGGGTTACAGCCAGGGGATGCTGTGGGACAGGGCTGCGGTGGGGTGGTCAGGACAGATGAGCTCATGCTCCCTCCCAGCCTGAAACTCCCCAAATCCCCAACCTCCTCTCCAAGAAACTGCCGCTTCCCGTCCTCTGAAGGAATGGGAGAGCGTGGAAACAAAAAGATTTAAAAAAAAAAAAAAGCCCCTGTGGTGACAAACACAAGCAGCATGGCTCTGAGCCAAGGTACCACTCACCCACCCTGGGGACAAGCTGGGGGGGGTGGAAGGACACATGGCCCCTCTGGCCAGGCCTGTGGAGGGGGGAGGCTGGTTTTTCCGGCTGCAGCATTGTTCTGTGGAACCTGAATAAACACCCGGCCTGGGGCACCCAGGCAAAGGGCACGTTTCCCTCCCAGCGCCTGCCCGGAGCCTTCAAGGAAACCCCTTTTGTGTCTGCCTTCGGCTGACCCTCGGAAACCACCTCCGCTCCTTGCAGCCAGCGGTGCCTGCAGCAGCACTGTGGGTCCCTTGCTATTGGGAGAGGGTGGGGACGGGGCTGTCCTCCAACTCCTGCGCAGACAACTGGTGCCTGGTCTCCTCTGAGACTCAGGATCCCTCATTTGCTTCTTCAGAGCCCAAACCCTGCACAAGTGTGGGTGTGCTTGAGAAGTACTTTAATTTATCCTTTTAATATGCATATTATTCAATAGGAATGATTTGATAACTATTTAGTTATTAATACTGCTATTGAGTGCTTTGATTTGATGTTACTTGCAGACAACAGGGGGCTAAAAGCAGGCTCAGCCACCCCACAGCAAGCTGCAGCATCCTGAACGTGGGGAGAGGTGCTCAGCAGTGGCTGTCCCAGGTGGGACAGGACTGGGAAAATGCTGGTCCCTGGGCTCACGCAAGCGGAAAAGGTTTGAAACCTGCTGGTTTTGTGGCCAGCCCTGGCTGGGGGGCTGTGGCTGCCCTACGGAGCTGCACCTCTCTGCTTTTGGGAGACTTTCTGTCTGAGCCCACCCATCAACTACTCCGGGGGGTCCAGGGCTCAGCTGGAACCCACCAGGCTCTGATATCCTGGGGATGCTCTAGCAGCAGAGAGGTCACTGGGCAGGGGGGAGTCGGCTGCTTGGGCTGGGCACAGAGGCTGGAGCTGGCATGCTCCCTTGCTCCGCACAGAGCTCTGGCTTTGCCTGCTGAGCCTCTCGCAGGTGCAGCAGCATCTGATGGGCCAGGGACAGGCCCTGGGTCACTCTGGGAGGGCAATGGCACAAGGATGCTGTTGTTCTGCAGGGACGCTGCTGTTCCACAGGGCAGGACTCGGTGCAACCAGCTCCAGAGGCACGAGCCAGCAGGACCTGCCAGGTGATGTCAAGGATATAATTTCCCCACCGTTCACAACTTTTAACCTATGCATGTCAGTGCTTGGAAGCCTCTGCATCCCTCATTTTGCCCTGTGCGGAACCAGACCTTAGCCCTGGGTAGGAAAGAGCTGCTGCCCACCCAGCCTGCTTCATTGTGCTGCACTGGTATTGCCTGGAGAAGAAGATGCTCTTTTCCCTGGCACACGAGTTGGGGAGTGCAGGCTCCTGGCCAGGGAGCAGGTTACCAGCCCGCTTTGTGTCTGTTATCCAAAGCACCGAAAGGGCTGCAGATGAACTAAGTGAGGGACTAAGTAAATAAAGGATTGACCTTCCACCCTGGGGGCCAGAGGGCAGCTACAAACTAGTGCTAATGTGAAATAGAGAGGCAAACTTTGCAGGCTCTGGAAGAATTTGCCTTGGAAGCATCCAAGAAGGCAAAGGACTTGTGTATCACCCTGTTTACATCAACACGGGGGTGATGGCCCTGCCACCCAGAGGACCAAGCCCTGGCCAGCGCTTCTGGGAGGGACACTGTCAGCTCAAGGGCTGAAGCAGGGAAGGGCTATGGGGAAACCCCTGACTTGGAGGCCTGGGGCTGCTCACACTTTCAGTGTGGTGCACCGTGGGTGGCTCAGCACAAGCAAGTTGCTGCGTTTCCCACAGTGTCCTGCAAAGTCATCGTGGGGCTGCTGTGTGCCGTGCAGATGGATGGACCTGGGAGCTGGTGCTTTTATGTTAACCTTGTGTGTACTGGGAGCAGGGTCCACTGGAAAAGCTTGGGCTGTGCAGTACAGAGTTTTCAAAGGACTTTCTAAAAAGGGGCCACCTCTAAATGTCTCGGGCTGGGCAACCAACATGCTCAGTTACTTTTGGCCATACACAAATGGGCACATGGCTGACAGTCATACGATAGAGGCAGAAGACCACGAGGGATGGACGGGTCAATAGGAGGTGGCAGATGGACACGGCCACTGGAGAGAGGGAAAGGCAAGTGGATAAAGCTTGGGAAGCTGGAGATCAGCAGAGGAGAGCTAAGATTTGATGAGGGTATTTTGTTCTGACTGAGGGAAGTTGGACTGAGGGATGGTTTTTGTTGTTGCTTTTCTTTGGGCTTGTGTTGGCTAGGGGGAAGGGTGCAGTTCTGCCCATTATTAATAGCTGGGGACACACGGGCTGGCACAGAGCACTTCTGACGAGCCCACAGGACCCCAAATGCTGGGTAGTGTGTGGCTGATAGCCAGGTAGTAATTCAGTCACAGGATCGTGATAATGTGCACAAACCTCTCTAGGCCTGTTGCATTATGAAGTGCTGTGAGTGATTTACACCCTGTTAGCAGCCAACCGATCTGTGTGTTACCTACAGCACAACCCGACCCTCTGGGCTACTTACGGCTCCACTTGCCATTTCAGTTGATCCCTGGAAATGACTCTTCCTTCCTTCCTTCCAACCAATGCCACTGTACTGCGCTTGCCTTCCCCCGGTGCAAAAAAAATCCCCAATCGCCCAAAGCACCCTGTTAAGAACTTCCACATCTCATTGAGCTGTTATTAATAGGGGGATTGTCTGGTGTCACAGCACAGGCATAAAATACATTAACATTATCACATAATCTTATTTAGCAAACACTTGTGTCGCTTCGCCCTTGGTAATTGCATTTGGGAGATGCAATATTTATGAAAGGGGAGAAGGAAATGTCTTGGCTCATCTCCTCTGAGCAGTAAAAGTCCTGGGGGGAAAGTCCTGGGAGCCTGGGAAGGGGATGTCGGAGCTGCCGCTTCTCTCACAGCGAGTTCGGTGTTTGATGGGACTCTGTCCAAGCCTGAGCTTTGCCACTGAGCCGCTCCTGGAACTGAGTGAGGCTGGAGGCATGGACCCGGGTTTTGCAAGGGCTCTTCTTCCTACACTACACGCTGTCGGACGCCAGCGCTCTCCTGGCATCTCTCTGCAAATACTGCTGCGAGCTGACTCGCTGCCTTGCGTTAGCTCTCCCTCCTAATTGCACCGGCAAGGCTCTCCGGTGAGGCTGCACCCGGGGCTCAGCTCCGAGGATGCTGCCCACTAAGCACGATGATTGATTAGGATTTCTCCCAGGACTGAAATCCCCCCAACCAGCCCTGCATTTCTCCGTAGGACCTCACAGACCGAGAGCAGGGTCTGAAGAGCAGAGTTTTATCCCGGACACCGCGTACCCGACCCTGGGAGCTCAGATCGGGGTGTGCACCTTTCCCCCCAGCTCTGAAGCCCCAGCTCCTGCCACTTCCAATTTTGGGGGAGGTTTGCAGCAGGGTACGAGCTGCTGGAAGTCGTCCCTGTTTCTCAGGGCATGCTCAGAGCTCAGCTACAGCAGCGGTACGGAGAGAGAGAGATGTCTTGGAAGAGTATTTTAGTGCCTCGGACAGCGCTATTCCCTCGGAGCCTTCAAGGAGTTGTCCCCAGAAATTAAAGCTCGTTTCCCCGTCTGCAAACACCCACGTCCCTTCGTGCCCCCGGTGTCCATGGGTGACCTCGAGCAGCCAGCGAGGCACTGCGGGCTCTGCGGGGGTCCCGCAAGCTCCCGCTCCGGAAAGTCGCGGAGGGAGCAGTGACACGAAACGGCGGCTTCACACAAAGCCCGGCGCTCTCGCTGCTGGACCCGGCAATTAAAGCCGCCGGTGATGTGCATGGGACGGAAAAACCGCTGTCACCTGCTCTTCTCCCCGGCTTCTGTTTACACACCCTGTTTAATTTGTTTGTTTTCTGTCGTGCTCTCTCCTTAAAGTGGTTGTCGGAATCCCCACCCGGGCGGGCAGAAAGAGCATCCGCAAAACCTTTGGGATGGAGACGGCTCTGCCTTCTCCCCGTGCTTGCTCGGTGGCTCGGGAGGCTGTAGCACTGGAAATTACAACTAATTACAGGTGGAAAATACAATTAATACAATAGTGGAAAATGAGATTAATTAATTAAACTTACAAGTGTGGAAAATGCTGTTTGCATAAATGGCCGATCGTGTTTAAACCCAGATAATCCCTCGCACTCCCCAGCCCCGGGGCATCGGTCCCGCGGGCGGAGCTGGCTTGGTGTTTTACCCCGAGGGGAGTGGGAGGAGTGGGGTGGGCGGGTTGTGCCACGGGGGGAGGATTAGGGTTTGGAAACCCCGATAATTTTCTATTTCTAGATCATTTCCCCCTTTTTTTGTCACGGTTAGTCCCAAGCACGCTCTGTTCCTGCGCTGCAAACGACGCGCGGCGAGTTTTGCAAGCACCCTGCCCGAACTTGGACGTGTTTCTGCCGGCGGAGGAAAAGCGTCTGAACCCGCCGGAGTCCCCTAACTTGGGGGACCGAGGGACCCCCGGGCAGGGCAAGGACTCGTCCCCGCAGCCGCCCACCTGTACGGCAGCTGCCTGCAGCGGGGGGGGGATGCCCCTCCTGCCCGGCCCTCCTCTCCGAAGGCTAATGCAAACAGCAGCAAATTAGATTTAAGTTTACCCATTGGTTCTGCCATAATTTGTATTTACTTTTTGCGTGCTAATTAACCTAGGGGATGGGAAGGGGGGAGAATAAATAAACCCGAGGATTTACCGAGCAGCGTTTTGAGGTTTTTATAACTAAGCCCGTAACAATGTTTGCAATAATTAACACCATTATTATTGGATCTTCTTGTTCATTAGCGAAAGCTACTTTGTTAGCAGAGCCGGCAGGGCGTGCCGGCTCCCTGCCTGCACAGCGTTTGCGGAGCTGCCGGCGCCCCTGCCCCCGAGGGCTGCTTTTAAGGTGGGGGAGGACGGGGGGAGAAAGACACAAATCTGTTGGCAAAACAGGACTTTGTCTGATGGGGAAAAGGCCTAGGGCTTTTCTAGGGCTCGGAGCGGGCAGGAGACAAAAGCAGCCGCCGCTCCCCCGGCGAGCGAAGGAAGGAGGCAGCTGCCGGCAGCCGGGGCCGGGGGTGGCGAGCAGCCCCCATGGGCGCGGGGGAGCCGCAGGATCGGGGCGAAGTCGCGGCTGCCACCCTCTGTGTCGCGACAGGCCTGGCTGTCGCAGGGGCCAGCGCTCCTCGGAGCGGGGGAGAGCGGAGGGGAGGCGGTGGAGGGACGCGGGTGTCCAGCCCACGTCTGCTCCCTTACGGCACGGGTGTATTAACTGGCACGGGAGGTGTAATTAAGCTGGGAGTTAATAACGGGGCAGAGCCCCCGGAGTCCCCCGCTGCCGTCGGTGCCCTCGGGGGTGGCGGCCAGACGCCGTTCATTAGCGGGGCTGGTGCGGGGCGGGTGGCCAAGGGGACGGGGCTAATGGGATTACACGCATTTCTGCACGGTGGAGAGAGGGGCTGGTGCCGCAGGACCAATAACTTATTGGCAGATGCTCCTCCGGCAACCGGCAACGTTGAATATTCATGGGCCGCCGCCGGGCACTTCAGCCCCCATCGGCCCCCACCCCGCTCCCTCCCCTCCCGCGGGTACCCCCGGCCGAGGGGCCCGGGAAGGATGAGAGGCCCCCGGCCTGTTGCACGGAGCCGGCCGGTTCCGGGGCAGCGGGAGGCAGCGAGGCAGCCAGGGGGGCGGTGGGTGCAGGCCGACCTGCCCTTCGGGGCTCCGCGGCACCCGCGTTGCGTGCGCCCGTAAGTGCGATGAGTTGTGACCGTTCTCTTCCCTCTCCTGAACCCATTTTCTCCAGGCAGCCAGCGGCTACAAGGAGGCGAGGGGGGAGTTAGCGGACTGCTCTAAATACTTCTTTTTGGTAGACAACAACTGCGCCCGGGAGATGCCGTTGACAGAGCGCGGAGCCGGGCGCGCTCCCCGCCCGGGCCCTGCTGCGCTCCCCCGGCCCTCCGCTCCTTCCCCGCCGTATTAACTCGTAGCCCCTCGGTCGTTTGTAACCATAAAGGGGAGAAATATCGTTGCGGGCGAAGTTCGTGCGATGCTGCGGCTCCCGCCCGCTCCCGCTGCGCCGGGCACTTTATACTCATTAAGTGCAGCGGCGCTAAGTCATTACTGTAATAAGGAGTTATGCTGAATACAAGGGGCCACGTTTCCAAAGCCATAAATTACAACTGTCAGTGCGTATTCGAGGGATCAACAGAGCTGGGAGTAATTATTTACCGCGTGCTTTATAGAGCAATTAAAAATTCCCCGAATGGTGTTAATTGCTTTTAATGCGCAGAAAGCGCGGCCCGCCCTTCCCGCGGACGCGGAGCCGGGGAAAAGCCGCTGGCAGCAGGGGGGGGGTCCGGGGACCGTCCGTGTGGGGTGGCTCTCGGTGGGATATGCGAGCAACGAGATTCCGCGCCGGGAAGCCCGCACCGCCGCGGGAGGCCGGCTGGTCGGTGCGAGGGTCGCCCTGCTTCGCTATCGGCGACTGTCGCGACATAACTCAGCGGGGGCGGCAGCGCTGAGAGGCAGAGCCCCGGCGGCAGCGGGGACCGCGTCCCCCTGCCTCGGGGAGCGGCGGGAGCTGCCCGGCGGGGCCCTGCGGCGAGCTCCTGCGCGCAGCCCGGGCCCACATGGGCCAGCTCGGGCAGCGGCTCCTCCGCCGTAATTGATTTCACAGGGGTCGGGGAGGGAGAGAAAGAGCTGCGGGAGGTGATGGATGTGTGGAGGGGTGAATAATCACCAACGAATTAAACGAATTAAGAAGCGAGGAAGGGAAGGAGTCGGGGTGCTCCCTTCTGCTGATGGGGTGCGGGGGTGTTTGTCACCGTGCACCTGCCTGCAGCAGTCGCTCACTCTCCTTTTAGGAAAACGGGAGGATTTTACAGGTGCCAGAAAGCGCTGCTCAAAGCGCAGGTTTCAGAGCGAGCCTGGCGCGTTTTGCTGGGACCCTGCCAAGGTCCCAGACACGCCACTTTTGTCCTCGGTCCCTGCAGGAGGGCTTGTATTTCACAGCAGTCTCCCGGCCAGCAGCTGCGAGGCTGGGAGGCAGCTTGTGATGCCGAGCTCCCGGGAGCCCCGATCTGTAGAGGAGCTCGGTGGCTAAGGGGAGCCCTGAAAAGCCAGCAAGGCAGAAGAAAATGGGAGTGGAGGGTGGAGGTCAGGTCCTGGCTGGGCTGCCCCTCCACTAGCAGGAGGCAGATACACTGGATCAATGAGAGAACCTGAGAAAAGATCCCCAGGCCTTCGTGAGAAGGTAGAGGGGAGCCTTATGCGGCACAGGAAGAGCCCTCGTCTCCATTGCCATCTCCTTGCACAGATATACTAAGCCCCCAACCCTCAGCTGGGGCAGGATCGAAGCACCACTTTGGAAATGAGCCTGTCCCAGCAGTTGCTCAGGGCAGGTGAGCGGGGACAAAAGTTTCAGGGCTGGCAGGAATATGTAAGTGGCCATGGGGGTGCTTGAAGGGGGTGAGATGCTCTGGAGAAGTAGAGGCCAAGGGCATTAGGCTCCTCAACACACTGATTTTGCAGCAACTTTGTGCATGTGTCAGCTCCTGCATTGGAGGCTTTCTTCCACCTCCAATGAGGGCGGATCCAGCTTGTTGATGCTTCCTGTAGAAAAGGATTTCTCTGGCCAGAAAAGAAACCTGGCTAACCTAAATAACTCTTTGGGCAAACATCTGAGAATGCCTGTTGCCTCGGGCTCTGCTTAGAGTATGATCTCTGAATTATTTTTTGCAGAGCCTGACATCCAGAGCTCTAGTAAAGATTGGCAAATCCAGCCCTCGGCAGGTGCGATGATGCTGGCTGGGGATCTGCCTCCAAGCACCAGCCAGGCAGAGCCAGCTGCCCTGGGCCGCCTCTGCCCCCCCCCAGGGATCCATTTGTAGGGCCATTGGATTCACCTCAAAGCGGGTGCTGACCCTTGTAAACTCTCCCATCGGGATGTGAACGTGAAAGCACCAAAACTGGCCCTGACATGTCCTGGTGTGTGAACTTGCAGCACTGCATGTGAGTCCTCTTTAGCCCTAGAATTAGGCAGTTAGATGCAAAGGCTATAAATTAATTGTCAGCTCTCACGAGACAGGGCATTTCTGCAGCCTCGTGCTCTACAGCACTGCTCAAGCCCCAGCCCCAGAGAGCCCAAGGAGAAACTGAGGCCAGGAGCAATTTGAACTGGAGCATCCAAACCAGGTGTTGTCCTGGAGCTTAGACGTGCAGTACCCAAACTTCCAATGCCAGGAGCTGCATGTCTTTCCCAACGCTGCAGGCGAGATCTGCGGCTTGTGCAGGGGTTAGATCCTGGGGCTGTGCATCATCCCAAAACCCATCAATAATGCCCATTGACTTCCAGGAGTCCTGAATCCCAGTCAGGACCTATCCCTGCCTGCCCTTCTCCTTTGTCCTCACTGGGTGCTGGGCAGAGAAAGACCCGACTTACCTGTAGTCTCTCTCCTGGCAGGTTTTATTGTCCGAAAACCCCTGCCTCAGACTCAGCAGCTGGGGGCTGCAACCCTCATTAGCCAACCTGGCTCACTGGTGGCGGTGACCTCGTGATTTTTTGGGGCCAGTCCCTCTGGGGCCGTCAGCATCTGCTCAGCCTGGGGGATTTCTGGCGCAGGGAAGGCTGAAGGCTTTGCCCAGCATCGACCAGGGCCTTCGGGATGCGCAAGCAGCATGAGACAGCTGCATTATTTACTGGAGAGAGGGTACCTCCTGAGTCTTGGCAGCAGAGATGGAGTCCCTCTGGATGTCACAGCTCACTGGCAGGGGACCCTGTGGCACTGCATGGGGCTGGCACATCGTGCTCTGTCACTTCCCTGCAGAGGCAACCTGACCTGCTCAGGGCTGGTGAGCAGGCTCTGCCCCACATCCCCCGTGTGGGAAGGGGCTAGAGAAGCCCAAGCTGGTCTCTAGAGAAGGGTGGAGGCAGCTGCGGCCCTGGGGGATGAGAGGACCCCCTGCCCGAGGGCAGCCTCCCAGCCCCGGCTGGCCCCAGCCCTCGCTCCCTCCCTCCCTCCCCTCCCAGCTCCTCTTAACCACAAGGACTTTGGTTGATGGAGCTGGCGCCAGCGAGTTCCCTGAAGAGTTCAGAAGTCAAGAACTGAGGCAGGTATGGGGAGGGGGGAAACCCGACCCCGGCGGGCAGGCAGGGCTGAGCGGCAGTGGGGGAGCAGGCTGGCTGGGCACCGGCTGGGCATGGGGCTGAGGGGCGGCCATGAGCTGCTGCTGCCCTATGTGCCCCCACAGCCTCCCCAGTGTGGGGCCATGGTGGTGGGTACGGCCATAGTGGTGGGTCTTGGGGTGTCACAGCAGGGCTGGGGTGAGGGTGGCAGGAACCCACAAGCGCTGGTGTGTCAGTGTGTGCGCGTATGTGTGTCTGGGGGTGTCTGAATGCACAGGTATAGGGGTGCATTAGTGCATGTTGTGGGAGTGAATGTCTGTGTGTGAATGCATACAGTTGTGAAGGTGTGAGTGAGAACACGTGTGTGTGAATTTGTGTGTGGGTGCAGGGAGGGTTGTAAGCGTCTGTGAGAATGGGGGGGTGTGAATAATTGTGCACAAATGTAGGTGCATGTGCAAGCAAACGTGTGGGACAGTGTGGCAGCATGGGTGGCTGTGAGCTCGTGAGGGTGTTTGTGAGCGTTTGTGCATCTTTGCGAGGGTGAGGCCGTGAGAGTGGCTGTACGTGCGAGGATGTGCATGGGATGATACCTATGGCGGTGAGTGAGGAGGTGTGCCTGTGTGCGTGGGCACGAGTTTCTATGCCAGTGCATTTGTATCGCATGGGGGATGCCCTGGAGCGGGCTGTCTTGTGGGACCCCCACAGTCGCCCGTGGGCACTAAACCACCAGCACCTTGAAGACGTAGAGGGCAGCGTTTGCCCCAACCGGGGAGGAAGGGGCCCGCCGGGCCGGCCCCAGCCGGGAGCGAGGAGGATGGAGCACAAACCAGCGGGGAAACCCTCGACGCCGCGGCCGGGAGCGTCGGGCCGCGCTGGGCAGAGCCGGTCGGCAGCAGCGCGGGGGCCGGAGCCGGCCGTGCCCCTGCCCGGCTGCGCAGAGAGGGAGCACCGACGAGCCAGGGCCGAAACAAGTTTTGCAGCAAATTACGGCAGCGGCTTTCAGTTTTAATTTTTTTATTATTATTATTAACGTAAACACTCACCCACCCGCGAGCAGGCGGCGGGGCCGGCAGCACCGGCTGCCCCGTTCAGCCCTCGCCCCGCGCCGGTGTGCGCCGCTGCCCCGGGGGGAGCAGCTGGGGCCGGCCCTCGTCCCGGGGGAACGAGCCCCCCCCGGCCCCACCGCGGTTCTCCGGGGGACATGTGCTCCGGGCGCCCATCGCCTCCTCCCATGATACCCCCTCCAGGGGCCTGGGCACCCGTGGGGGCCCTCCAGACCACCCCCGTGTCCCTGTTATGGGGTGTGGAGATGGGGTAGCCACCTCCTCCGCGGCTTTTTCAGCGGTGCTGACTTTTGAAATTGAGAAAACCCCTCCGGAGAAAAGGGGCACGGTGGGTCTGGGACCCCTCCAGGAGGGGATCCCCCGGCTTCAGCCCCCGCACGGGTTCAGCTGGCGGCCCACGGGGACTGTGGCCCCGCGCCATCCCCAGGGCCCGAGCCCCCCGCGGGGGCTGACAGCCAGGACCCCCGTCCCCAGCAGCCCACGGCCACAAACTGCGGGACAAAACGTCCCCCTCTGCTGCCCAGTACCTGCCGCTCCTCTACCCACCCCAATGCCCTGCGCGCACCCAGCGCTGACTTTATAAGGCCGAGCCGGGTGGTGATTTTTTTTTTTCGTTTGTTTTTTTTTTTTTTTTTTGGGGGGGGGGGGGGAGCTGGGGAAGAAGAAACTCCTTTTCTCGTGTGCTCTTCTCTGCTGTCATTCACTCGGCTCCTTTCAGCATCCAGCCAATGGAGAGTGAGGGCCCGGGAGCAGCAGGCCTTGGCTAGTGTGATTGATGGGCAAGCGGGGCGGTGGGGCGCTCGCACTCCACCGCGGCCGCGCTCCGCTCCGCGCCGCTCCGCGGGGCTCTCGGCTCCCCACCGCCCGCCGCGGCGAGGGGTCCCCGGGGCACCTTCGTGTGGGTGTGTGTGTGTGTGTGTGTGTGTCTTGGGTGAGTGGCTCGGGTGAGTGGCTCCTGGCTTGGGGTGGTTTTGTGTCGCGAGGGTGCTGGGTCTCATCGGAGCGGGACCAGTGTGCGTGGGTGGGGTGTCGCGTCTCCGCTCCTGGAGGCTGTCGGGTCCAGGGGGTGTGTGTGGCGCGGTTGTGTCTCGAGTGTGCAGCTCTTGTGCCTCGGCCGGGCACGGCTGTCGCGTCCTGGGCTGCGGGGTGTGCGGCTCCCGTGCCCCGGTTGCGCATGGCTCGGCTGTTGTGTCTTCGGGCTGAGCGTGTAGCTGGCGCGTCCCGGTTGTGCGTGGCTCTGTTGGTGTGTCTCGGGGTGCGCGACTGCCGTGCGATGGGACGGAGCGTGTAGCCGGCGTGCCCCGGCTGTGCGCGGCTCCGTTGCGTGCCGTTGCCGCGTTTCGGGGCGGTGCGGGGCCGTGCTGCCCGGCCCGGGGCGGAGGTCCGGCCCCGGTGCCCCGGGGCGTTGTGCGCGGCTCCGCTGCCGGGGCCGGGCGGCGGCATGGAGCACCTCGGGGCTCACCACCTGCACCAAGGCCAAGCCGAGCCCATCAGCTTCGGCATCGACCAGATCCTCAACACGTCGGAGCCGGGCAGCTGCATGGTGTCGCACCCGCGGCTGCAGGACTCGGCGGACTACGGGCTGGGCTGCATCGTGGGCAGCGCCTACAACACGGTCACGGGTGGCTACGGGACGAGCGGCGGCGCGGCCGGCGCCTACACCGGCACCTCCTGCAGCATGGGCGGCCTGCCCGGCTCCTACAACGTGAACATGGCGGTGAGCATGAACGGCAACACCTTGAGCTCGGCCGGGGGGGTGATCCGCGTCCCGGCCCATCGCCCGGTGGCCGGCGGCGTGCACCAGCCCCTCTCCGCCGCCGTGCCGGCGGTGAACGGCATGAACAGTCTCACGGGGCTCACCTTCCCCTGGATGGAGAGCAACAGGCGGTACACAAAAGACAGGTTCACAGGTGAGTCGGGCCACCGGAATCCCCCTTCTTCCCTCCCTGCTCCCGTCGCTCCGCTCCCTTCGCCGCCGCCCGGCCTCGGCGCGGCAGCCGGTGCCCGCCGGGGAAAGCGGGATCCGGCCCCGGGTGGGGAGATCGCCCTGGGAAGTCGGTCCCGGAGGAGGCCAGAAGCAAGAAGGGGTGGAAAATCAGGCGCATTCAGTCCCCGCTAAATGCGTCGGGTTTGGGGTTTTTTTGTTTGTTTGCTTTTTTGTTGTTGTTGTTGTTGTTATTTTTTTTGTTTTGTTTTGGTATTTTTTTTTCCCCGGGATGCCGCCCGAGAAAGGCGGGCAGGGACAAAACGGGACGGCAAACTCCGCATACCTCCCGCAAGCCCCGGGCCCGGCTGCCCGCTCCCCGCCGCCCCGCCATCCGACCCAACACCCGGGGAAAGTTTCCTTTAAAACCGAGGGTTATTTCGGAGGCACAGCCCCGCCCGGCGGGAAGGGAGCCCGGCGGCCCCGGCCCTCGCCCGCCCGGGAAGGCCGGCCCGTTGCCGGCCGCTCGTACGGCTCTTTTTCCCGTACATACCGTAACCGGGCTGTTTTTCCCCGGCTGCGGGTTTCGGCTCAGCCTTTCCCCAGCCAAAAGGGACTTTTTGCAGCCCCGACCCGGGCTCAGGCTGGAGCCGCTTTCCGGACCCGCCGCCGTTTCCAGCTGTATCTGGGCTCGTCCTTCGGCGCTAACAAAGCAAAAACTCAAAACAACGAAAAGAAAAAAGCAAACACAAAAAGCAACGAAATTGCAACGGGAAAAATCAGCCCCCACTCCCCCGGCGCCCGCACCGGCCCATCTTCCCGGCGGCGGAAACCGAGGCCCGATTTTTGCAAGTTCACGTTTAATTTCGATGGCGTTTGGCTCGGGCACGGCCGCGGGCGAATAAACAGGCCGTTCCCTTGGCAGGCACCGGGCTGATTTTCGCGGAGCCCTTTCCCGGCCCGGCCCGGCTGAGACACACCGCGAGTTTGTCCCAGTTATTTTTTTTGTGAGGGGGGGAAAAAAGAAAAAGAATAATTTAAAAAAAACCAAAAGCGAGTTGCAACTCCCGTTTCCACCCTGGGAAGTCGTTTCCCGAGTACGAAACGCCGGGGCCGAGGACGGCGGCGATTACCGCCGCGCCCAAACGAAATTAAACCGAATCCCGTTTGCACGGAGCGCGGAGCCCCGGCCCGGCGCCGGGATCGACTGCCGCTACCGGCCCTCCTCCCCCGCCCCCGGCACTTCGCCGGGCAAGCAGCCGCCTTCCCCGCCGCCGAAGCCGAGCCGTGCCCGGCGGGTGCTCGCAGCACCCGGGGAAAGCGCCGGGGCCGCCGCCGCCGTGCGCGGGTGTCGGCGGGGAAGCGGCGGCTTCGCAAGCGGGGGGGTCCCCAGCCCAGCGCCCGGGAGCCAGAGCCCCTCTGCTGATGTGTCGCTGCTTGCTTCTTTGCCTCTCATCCCCCCTCCTCCCGTGTCCCCCCCAGTGGCCCTCTCACCCTTCACTGTAACACGCCGTATAGGTCACCCCTACCAGAACCGCACGCCCCCCAAGAAGAAGAAGCCGCGCACCTCCTTCACCCGCCTGCAGATCTGCGAGCTGGAGAAGCGCTTCCACCGGCAGAAGTACCTGGCCTCGGCCGAGCGCGCTGCCCTGGCCAAGGCCCTCAAGATGACGGACGCCCAGGTGAAGACCTGGTTCCAGAACCGGCGCACCAAGTGGAGGTGAGGGGCTGGGGGGCTCGGCGGACCCGCGGGCAGGTGCTGGGGCATCCCTGTGGGAGCAGGCCCGGCTGCCGCCGGCTCTGCCAGGGGCATTGGTGGCTGCATGTGGCGGTGCGAGCCCTTCTGGTGCACGCATGGGGTGGGTCACGCATGTGTGTGCATCTGAATGTGTGCGTATACACATGTGGGAGTGCATGTGTGCACGCCGTGTGTATGTGTGCAGTGCCTGTGGATATGAATGTGCATGCGGGGTGTGTGTGCACGTCCGTGCGGGTGCGTGCACGCAGTGTGAGTGTGTGCACGCCTGCGAGTGCGTGTGCAAGCAGGGCATATGCGTATAACTTTGCACAGTGCTTGTGAATGCTTTTGTATGCAGGCCCTGTGCGCGTGGGTGTGCACACACGCCGTGTGTATGCCTCTGTGTGTGTGTGCGTGCCATGGGTGTGCGTGCAAGCCAGACGCACGTATGGATATGCGTGCACCGTGCGTGCAGGCAGCGTGCATTCTGTGTGTGTGTGCATGCTGTGTGAGCACACTGGGTGTACGTGCAAGTAGGTGTGCGCCTATGCAATGTGGATGAACGCGTGTGTGCATACACACGGGCACGGTACGTTGTGCCGGGGGGACGTGCGGTGGGTGCGGGCGGTATCACCGCGGGCCCCGTGGGTGCAGCGGCTCCAGCGCCTCTTTCCCGGGCAGCACCGTGCGGGAACCCCCGGCTCGGCCCGGCCCGGCCCGGCCCGGCCCGGCGGGGTGCGCCCGGGGCGGCAGCGAGCCGCGGCGGAGGGGAGCGGCGGCAGGAGCGGGACCCGTCGGTGCGCGGCCCCCGGCGCCGGGCCAGGGCCGCAGCTCAGCGTGGGAGCGCGGCTCGGCCCCGATCCTGCACCCGGGGCTGTCGGGGTGTCGGGCCCTGTACAACGCAAAAAATTTCACTCCTGCGGGGTTTACGGCACCTCCTTGCCAAAATGCCTTTTCTTTTTTCCTCCTTCCTTCCTCTCCAGCCGGGCAGGAGAGGAAGAGGAGGCCGGGTTCACATGGAGGCTCCCGAGCTCTGCCGCCGTGACCCTGCCCCTCCCAAGCTGCAGCTTCCCGGGGTGTCCCCGGGGGAGGCACCCCAGTCCTGGGAGCATCCCCTGCCCTGGGCTGGGGACAGGCACCCTGCACGGGGGAAACTGGGCAAGGGGCAGGTCAGAGGAGGGGGGTGTTGCTGGGTGCTGACACCGGGCGCTTGGGCGCAGGCAGGCAGTAGCTCCTTCAGGGTGCAGGAAAAGGGCTTCCCCAGGGTCTCCCTGAGGGTGAATGGGACAGTGATTGCCTGGGGATGCAGAGGCTGGATAAGAAATGGGCGACAAGGAACTTGAAACCAAGGGTGTGGGTGAATCCCCTCTCAGCGAGTCCTTCCCTAAAGAGCCCATGGAAGAGCAGCTCCTCAAGTGCCAGGAAGTCTCCAGCTGGAGTGATCTCTGCTAGCTGGGAGCAGAGTCCTGGAGGAGGAACAGTCCTACCGTGGCCTGCAAAACGAGGTCAGCTATGTCTTCTAACCTGGTTTCCTAAGGAAGTGAGGCAAATGTGGCTTGGCTGGCTTTCCATCTGTCTGTCAATACTCCTTGCGTCTCTTGGCTAAGTTCAGCCCCCTTTGGCAGAGGAGCAGAGGATACAAACCTATTCATATGTTTCACAAAAAATAGCTGGGTAAAGAGACACAAAATCCTGGTTCTGCCTAAGGGAAAGGCTGCAGCCTGACCTCAGCCATAGTATTAGACATGGGAGAATCCCCACCAGCCTGAGACAGAGGGACTCAGGCTTATAAGCTCCGCTTGTTTGCATCTGTGCACGCTGGGCATTGCGGTGGAGATGCAGGTGCCCCCGGCCGATAGCACGCTCGGCTGGCTGCTCGGGGTCCCTGTGCAGCAGTGGTGGGCTGCAAGTAGCGCCTGGGGCAGTGGGTGCTGGAAGGAGCCTCTCACAGGCGCAGTGTGAGCTAGGCAGCGGGGAATATCCGAGAAGAGAGAGTTACTTTAAGCCCTTTGAGGGTTTTAACTGCTTAAATAAAAGCAAGTTCGGGGAGAGTCTGGCCTCTGCCCCTTGCCCGGGCGTCTCTGCTGGAGTGAGGTGGCTACGTGATCCCCTCTCCAGATTTGGGCTTTTGCTTGAGACACGGGCATCAAGGTTTAGTTCCTTCCAGGTAGATTTGAACCTGCAAATCCCAGCCTGATATGAATGCATGAATGGGCCAGCTGCTTGGAGCAGGGAGATATTTGGGAACTGGGTGCTCACAGCCACCATGCTCCTGACCGCCCTGGATGTGGGGCTCCCTCCCTCCTCCCAGAGCATCTCTTCATTGTGCAGGGAGTCATTAAATATTCATTGAAGCAGAGATGGAGCTGCTCCCGGGCTGCGTGGGGAGGGCCGGTGCTGCTCCGAGCCCCCTCTCTCCGGGATGTCTGATGTGAGATGTTGACACAGTGATTAGAGCAGGGACTGAGCCCCGAGCTACCTGCTCCCAGGCAGGAGCCCTGGCCGCACGCCTGGAGGCTCGGGTGCCCCAGAGCCGATCGCCCACATCCAGCCCTCTCCCACTTTCCTGGTGGGGAGCCAGGGACCCCCCGCCCTGTGCTCCGAGATGTCACCGCGGAGCTCAGAGCTGCC
The DNA here is from genome assembly GCF_035582795.1 of Mycteria americana. Classification (NCBI taxonomy): domain Eukaryota; kingdom Metazoa; phylum Chordata; class Aves; order Ciconiiformes; family Ciconiidae; genus Mycteria; species Mycteria americana. The sequence continues at coordinate 15,928,955 of NC_134370.1, forward strand.
ACTTCCAATCCCTGCAGCCAAAGAAGATGAGACATCTCACATCCCCCTGAGCTGCTAAATTAAAAAGCTGCCATTTCCCCTGTCACTGATCCACTGAAGCTGTCAGGAGAGCGTCGGCTGGGCCCGGGGGTGTGAGCGAGGGATGGGGTGCTTTTGGGATCATCCTGGGATCAGCACTGTGAGCTGGCTCTGGACTTTCCCAGCAGTGTCACGGGAGGTACCAGGTGATGTTTACCAGTAAAAGCAGAGGTGACTGCAGGCTGCAGCTTCCAGACTGACCCGCCATCTCAGCAAGGGGGGTGTGTGTGGGATTTTCATTGTGCTTTTAAGTATGTTCAGGCCATTCCTACCTATCCCGTCTCCTCCTCCCAGAAAGCCCAGAGCTGGGACCCTACCAATGCTGGAAAGGACCCCTGCAGGCCCCCTAATCCCCCCCCCTCGGCAGGATCAGCTCTGCTGGTGTCATTCCAGACAGACGCGTCTCCAACCTGTTCTTAAAAATATCCTCCTTCACCCAGCCCAGACAGTTTATTCTGGGCTTTGATTCTTCTCGCTACTAAAAATGTGTTTCTAGTGTTTAGCTGACATTTTGCTGATTTTTGTCCTGCCTGCCATGGGCATGTTGCCGCCTTCATCCAGACTCTGGACAGCTGGCCACTGCAGCGCAGTGGAGGAGATGGCAGGCCTAGGTGCAGGGAAGGGGATGCCTGGGGTGACATTGCCCATCTCCCAGCCGTGTGGCACTGCCACTCGGTAATGTCTCACCTCGCTCCTGCCCCGTGCTCCTTGCTGGGATATTGTGTGCTTGGCTCTTGCTGCTGGGCACAGAGCACGTTTGCAGGGAATCGCACCTTTTGCAACCCTGTTGCGTGCCCCTTTGAGTGTTCTGGCTCTGCTTGGATTTTTCCCATGGGGAGAAAATAAACCAGAGCTGTGGGCTGCTCATGGCTCTCTTTGGTCGGAGCAATTTTTGCTGTGGTCAGTAAGATAGGCAGCCCCAGCCTCCAGTTTATGGGAGTTACTGGCAGTTTGTGCAGGGAATGTGGGACCCCGCTGTGGCTAGGCACCTTCATGTCCTGCCTCCCCCAGCCCTATGCATCCAGTGCAACCCTTTCTCTCTGCAGATGCCCCTCTTTTGCTCCCCCAGACCCTCCTAACTGCTCCCTCTCTTCTAGGAGGCAGACGGCGGAAGAGCGGGAGGCTGAGCGGCAGCAAGCGAACCGCATCCTCATGCAGCTGCAGCAGGAGGCCTTCCAAAAAACCATCAACCAGCCCATCCAAGCCGACCCCATCTGCGTCCACAACTCCTCTCTCTTCGCCCTCCAGAACCTCCAGCCTTGGTCTGACGACTCCACCAAGATCACCAGCGTCACCACCGTCGCCTCCGCTTGCGAATAAGGCTGGCACCTGCCGGCAGCACGTGCACCTTCTGCAGGCGGGGCTATCCCTGGTGGGACGCGTGGCATCCCAGTTTGTCCCCGGGGAACGCTGGCACCCCGCAGTCCTCCGGCCACACGTGCATCCCACGCGCCCGGCTGGGGAAACCCTCCACGAGGACTGAAAGGAAGGGAAACGACCCCAAAAACTCTCCCCACCTGCGGGGTTGCTGGAGCGGCGGTGGTGTCTCGCCTCCCCCCAACCCTTTTGTTCTCTTGAAAGTCTCCGGTGCCGACCGTGAACTTGCTGACGTGCTGCCAGACAAAAAGCCCAGCCCTGACAGACACGGCCGCCGGCGTTCACCCAGCCGGGGGAGAGAAAACTTCCTTCGGATTCTGCTGGTGGCGGTGCAAAGCCTGGGGTCACCCATATATATCCGTATATATATATAAAGTGCATATATATATACACACCTCGGACTGATGGCTTGAAACAAAAGGAGGAGGCTCCCTGGAAAGCGCGTCCCTGCCGCCAGCCTCCTCGGGTCGTCTGCGCTGGAGACGTTCGGGGATGCAACAAATGGAGGAAACAGCAGCAATTTCTGCTTGCGCCAGATGGGAACCCTTCGGATCTCACCTCGCCGTCTCTCCTCCCCTTTTTCATTAATTTTTTCTTGCGAGGGGGGAATAAGAGAAGGATCTGACAGACTCCTGAGGACGGTAAATATGATATCTCAATTGTATGAAGAGCCCAAACTGTCCCCGGCTGCCACGGACTCGGTGCCCATCAGCGTGTATTTTAATAACGAGAAGACCTTGGTGGCAGTTTGTGGGGGTAATGCAGTTTATTTCCATGGATTATTTCCATATCATTTGCAAAATGTTGTCCAATGTTTTATTTTACCTGTTTCCCTTTAGAAGGCAGTTCCTGATGGCAAAAAATCGATTTCACTCTCAACCGTTTAACTTAGTTGTTTCTTTAATTGTACCGAGGGAATGAGACACAATTAAACAAAGCACTTCTTATAGCAAATGCCAGGAATATATATATATATACAGTATATATTTTTCAGTTACTTATAATCTAAAACAGCACTGCCAATTTAAGCAGCTAGTACAAACAAGCAATCAGAAAACCTATTTTCAGTGAGATTTTTAAAGGCATTCATTCGTTTGTTTTTTTTAAGTTATGCACTTATAAGGTGGTTTATGTGTATTCATTTTATAAAGTGCTTGTGTAATTTATGTGGAAACAAAAAAGAAAATAAAAAAAAAAATCTCCAGGGTACTGAATAAATCATTTAAAGCCTTGCTCTTCCCTGTCTTAGTTCCCCGAGAGGAGACAGCGTATCACAGCTAATGCTGGAGCCTCCGCCATTTGTTTAAAATGAAAACAGAGTTAGCGTTTCCATTTGACTTTGCTCAGGTCCGCTTGGCTTTGGAAGCTCCAGAGGTAGTTTGCTGTATTTTAATCCCTGATCCTCTAAACATTTTCAGGCTTGAAAATGCCTGAAAGTGCCCAGCAGAGCATTTAGCACCTGCTTTAATCGAAGCCCTTCTGGGGGGCTTGCTGAGGGTGGAAGGAATCGCGCAGGGGTTTGGCCTTAAACACATGTTGGTAATTTCTTGAATGAGACTTCAGAGTGGGGTCTTGCCTGGGCTGGGGGGGGTCTAGAGGTATTCATGTCTCAAACTTTATATAGAAAGTGGCATTTGGGTATAAAGAAATCTGCAAGAGTACATTTTAGAGGCAATCTTGTAAGGAATTATTGTAGGGACCCTGTTTTCCATTCATACTCAGCCTTAGTTGGAACATCGTCCCTGGCTAGGCAAGCCTTTCTCAGAGGAAAATCAAACCGGTGGGAAAACTCCCATTGGCGTCCTTGGGAGAGACTCCCAGCCTTACGGCCAGGGAAGCTGTGTTGACTTCAGCTTGGCCTTTCCTTCCAGCACTGGGAATTACCAGGTAAAGGATGTTGGAGGAGAGGACTGAAAAGGGCAGCCAGCCACGAGCCGCTGGCAGGGACCCCCTGACGTGGCCCTGGGGGCCAGGCTGCCTGTGGGATGCGTGCAACAAAATACCCCGAGCCTGCGGTGTAGCTGGACCCGGTGTTTGATAGCGCTGCTGGAAGCTGGGCCCTCTGGATGCAGCGTTGCTGGGGAGCTTGTTAAGGGAGTATATGAATAGCCTGCTTTATCCAAAAATCTATTATTGCAGGATCGGGCTGAAAATTTATGGTGCTGCAGGATTTTCCCATCCTGCAGTCCAACACGCAAGCGAACACAGAGAAACATCTGCAGCGATGGAGAGTCAAGAAGCCAAAAAAGAAAAAAAAAGAAAAAAAAGATGAAACACAGGAAAATAAGTAAATACAGAGAATACCCATTTTTGGAGATATCTCTAAAAGATACCTGATTACCCTCAAAAAACTGCTATAATAAAATACCTTGTATTTTTTTCCGAGATAAATTTCACAGAAGTCTTTTGTTTGAATTCTGTTTTATACCACAGACAAATTTTTAGGAGCTTATTAAGCTAATTATTTAATACATGCCCAACTTTGGCTACAAAGATAATGTTGGGCTTAGGCTTACTCCTTCAGGAGGCATTGCTGTGTACAAATCTTTAATGGTTTACAGTTTGTTGCAGTGTACGCTTTTGTTTTCAAGGTTTCTGCGTAGGAAAAGCACCAACAACAAAGTAAAAAAAAAAGGATGACGGAGCTCACTGTTGATATTAAAAGTGTTTTCTATTTTATTATTATGACACATCAATATCTTAAAATTTAATTCCAAGACAGCCATTTTATAATATCCACATTATTCAGTTCATATTCCAAAATGTTCCCCAGCGAAGTCGAATGTATGATAATTCACATTTGAGTGTTTAGATACAATATTTAGCTACACCTTGTTCTCAAAACTGTTGACTTCCTCCTTTTCTTATCAATCTTTCCTGTTTAAAAAAAAAAGACCAAAAAGAAAAAAAGAAATCTTCATATGAAATGACAATATATGTAACATTGGAACCAGAAAAATAGTCGTCCGGTCTTTCCTGTCCCTGGAACAATTGCTTCTGGAAGGGGTTTCTGTTAAAATATTTCTCCTGGATTCATTTTAAAAATTGGTTTAGTGGCAAGAGGTGTTTCTGATATCTGCATACGTGCTTCCAGTTATTAATATGATGATCTGTACCTAGACAATAAAAGTTGCCTGAAATATGATGGAATTAAATCAATAAGCAATGACATGAAACAATGACACATAATGATGTGTTTTGTAGACCGACATCACCTCAGCCATATCCTGGGGCCATCCATACCACGTTGAAGGCTGATTTAATTTTTCATATTATACCTATCTAGGAACAGGAATAAAATTGCATTAAGACGCCTTGAAAGTCACTTCCCCCTTCCCTCTATCTCAAAATATAGCTAATCCTAAATGTGAAATGGGAGTTAGGAAGAAATGTTTTTCCACTGTTTGCCTGTATCTAGGAAATACAGACCAAGGTAGAGTGAACTTGGGCTGGAGGGGGAAAGCCTGCGTGATACCTGCAGCCGAGGGCACACGGGCATCGCAGGAGAGTGCACCGTGGTCGTGCACACCTCTGTCGCCCGCAAGACTGCCAGGGACCAAGAGCCATCGATCATGTTGGGTTGGCTATGGATGTGCTGAGTTTTTGAAGGCAAAATCTGGGGGGGGGTGGGGGTGGGGGGTGGAAAGCACCGTCTTTGCAAGAGCAAGCGGAGTATTAAACATCTGTGCAGAGCTGGAAGAGACGAAGCCCAGCTGGATGTGCTGCGGTTGTCTGGGTTTGGTCCCAGCTCAGCAAACTATGTGGGCAGGAGGGAACCAGAGGTCTGGCCCCCATTTAGCCAATTAGTTAAGCACATGAGTCATCCAAACGAGGATCAGTTGGTTTATCTCTGCGGAGGGATGGGCCCAGGGAAAGGCTGAAGGGTCTTTGCTGGAGCCTCCTGCCTTGAACGGAGCCTGCAGTTGTGCTTTTTCCTGGGCACATGCCAGCACGTTTGGCCCCTTGCAGTACGTGCGTGCTCCAATTTCTACGTGAGTACTTGGTAAAGACGACATGCAGCTTTTCTTGGGCTGCGTTATCCTGTTGGTGGGGCATTTGTTGTATATTTAATGATATTTTTTCCTGCAGCAGCACCTGTGAAAGTCACCTGTACATGGCATTTGCTGGAGAAAGACCCAGGTGAGTGTACGTGTCCTCTAATATGGTTTGTATAATTAATAATAAAGAGAGGCTCTGACCCCACAAACACCCATATATAGGATAATTTTCATTATCTCATCGGGACTGTTGATCAGTATTTTTGGATGTGCTCCTAATTAACCAACCCACAAAAAAACCCCCTTAAAACCAGGGCTGCTGGCTGGGCACGGTGTCAGTGGCAGCCCAGCCCTGCGGGAGGCAGCCCCCTCCTCGCCGCCGAGGACAGCTTACATACGGTCATGGGCTGGATTGGGTAGAAAATGCCAGCTGATTTACTGACAAAACTGAAAATGGCTCTGCTGAAAACTGTTTTGGTTACAGTAAAAAGCCAGCCCTGCCCAGGGTTCTGGGACAGCTGGAACTTTTTGAATTTTTTTTTTTTTTTCTTTTTCCTGCCAGAAGCAGACTGGCTGAGTGACGCTGATTTCTTTGTGCAACAGTGAGCTTTGATGGCTGCTTATTTGAAAAATGTTTGGGAAATAAGATTTGGAATTATCAAAATATCCCAGTTTGACATTTTCTAAATGAAAGGGTCTCTATTTGTGAAGAAAAATTAGGGTGTTTTAAAAATGTTTTTAAACAAATTTTAAAGGAAGATGAAAAGCACACAAAGCTATAGACTATCACAACAAGCTTCTGCTGGAGTCAAACCCTCCAGATTGTCTCCATTTTTGCAGATCTTTTGTTTGTGAAGTTAGCTTGGACTTTGATTTTTTTTTTTTTTAATTAATGTTGTTGTTATTATTTTTGCCTTTGTTAAAGTAGGAAATTTCTGCTTGATATGTCAGCGCTTGCCCAAGATTGGGACAGAAGTTCTTTGCCCCTATTCCTTTCTATTGATCAGAAACTCCTTGTTATTTTGGTAGTTCTAAATGGATTCTATACATTTATTCAAGTCAAACTTAAAACTGTATTCAAAGAGATTTTTTTTTCTTCCAAAGGCACCAAAAAAATCTTGATTTTCCAAGTCTAGCAATTAATTTTTGGCTTCCTTCTTTTTTTTTTTTTTGCAGCTAGTCATGGTAAGCATGGGGCTGGCTCCGGCAGCTCTTAGCTATGTAACTCCTAATTAATTACATGCCAAACCTCCAGCCAAAACTCTGAGCACTGAAGGTGTGCGAATGCCCTGTTGCAGAGAGCTGCAATCCCTGCCCTGCGCTTCCTTGGGGCTGGAAATTCAGTACTTACCCTCAGCTCAGCTGCCCTTTGCCTTTCTGCTTCTGGAGCAAAGATAAAATGAGCAGAAATAGATGGGGAGTCCCCGCTCCAATTTTTAAGCAGGAACAAGCAAGGCTTGAGAAAACTCGTTTTCTCGTTGCCTGCAAAGAATGTAAACCTGCTGGTCTGAGAGCTGCGGTTAACTGTCTGTCTTTCCTCGACTGCAGCTGCCTAAAAATAACAAAGCAGTGATTAAAAAATATCAATCAATATATACTTTTTTTAACTACAGTTGGGAAGCTGTACAAAGGTGGGGTTAGATGAAAATATGGAGGAAAAACTCCGTTTCCCAGGGACTTTCATGTCCCAGCAAGAGGAATTTTTTTGAAAGTAATTTTGTTTAGCGATTGGTACTTGCTGTTGCTGATGCTCAGCTTTTGGGCACGTGTCGGGGCTGGCCAGACTCTTCCTCTCTGGGTTTTCACCTAGAAAGCATTTGTTTTGCGATGCTGGTGGTCAGTGGGTGCAAGACTGAGCCTGGGCTATCAGGTATGTTGGATGTAAATGTGCTGAGGGGCAGGGCTTGACCCCAAGATCTCCCCATGTAAAGTGGCAAAGGAGAAAAAAGGTATAGGCAGGGAAGGGGCTTGCTCCAGGTTGTTGTGAGGGAGTGAGCACAAGCGCACTGAGTTGTGGCCAGGCCTCTGCTCCCCCTTTCCAGGGGTAAGAGCCTCCCCAGCTGATTTCCTCCCCTTCCTGGCTGCTTTCACAGAAGAGCCCTGAGAGCCTGGGGAGGAGACGGGGTCCTATGAGGCCAGGCCAGGGGAGAAGAGGACAAATGCCGGCAGGTCCCTGGGAACCATGATTTACCAGAAGGATGCTCTTTTGAAAGCTGCAGAAAAAAGGCACCAAGTCTCTGCAGGCCCATGGGGTATGGGGTGAGCGGTGGGGGGCACCTGGGATGTGGGGTCCTGGTCCAGCCAGAGCCTGGGCTGGGCAGAGGAGGGCTGTCCCCCAGCAGGGACTATACCTGGCCTGTCTGGCCCCACTGTGGGTGGCATGTGCTGGAGGAGCTCACAGGGTCTGGAGATGTCACATCACAGAGGCTGCTGCTGAAACGTAGGTCCTGGCTACGGCATCCCCTGGTGACACAGGCATGGAGCACGGTGGTAGCTGCTGGGCTGTATCCAGGGCACTGCCCTCCTTCCAGGGTTAAGCTCCAGTAAGTTTTATACACACTTATGACACAGTTGGGTTTCTGCCACTGCCAGGCTGTGGCTCTCCTGCTGTTGGAGGGACCTCTGCGACCACAGAGGGATCTGTCCCCAGCGCCTTGCCCACCAACATGGCTCCTCGCAGAGGCAAGAGAGGGATTTGTGGAGGGGGCATTCCCCACCGCCCCTGTCCTTGCGGAAACGCTTGAAGAGATCTGGCTTTCATTTCAGGATGGAGTGAAAACAAATGTTGAAACCTTATTGGTTGTTATGACCAATCTGAAACCTGCTCTGGCCATGGCTCATACCACTGCGTCCAGAGGCGGGATGTAGAGCAGAGCATGCTCTCCAGGGAGCGATGCAAGAGGGATGTGTTGGTGGACCCACAACCGTTTCCATATAGTCTCCCTCCAGGCGTAGTCCTTTGAGGATCTGGGGGTACATATACCCTTGAGCAGAGCCATGCTGCACACCACGCGCAGAAGCGAGACTCGCAGCAGTCAGGCGAGGGAGCGCAGAGCCCCACATCAGGACCCCAGGGTGCACGTGTGTGCCAGCCCCCGGAGAAACACTCCACAGCCATGGCAGAGAAAGCCCAGGGACAGGCAGAGACACACCTGTAACGTTATCCAGTGGAAAGGGTTTCCTGAGAGAGCTTGCGGCCACAGATGCTGCCAAAAGAGGCAAGGAGTGAGGAAAGAGGCAAGTGAGTGGTGTCCTGTTGCTGAACATCTGTGTTTCGGGAGCCCGTTTTTCTCCCTTCCCTGCTGACAAGTGGGATCACAGGAGGTAGGTCCTGACTCCAGCCCTGCTCCCCATCCCAGAGGAAACCCCAACTGTGGCTGATAGCTCAGCCCAAACTGGCCCTGGTGGGTTGGGGAGAGCGGAGACCCCACCTGTGCAAGAGACGGGGTGGTGGCAACTGGGCGAGTGTTGCCTGTCAGTGCTACTGATGCTGCCTTGCGTAGCTCTGACCCCATGGTCCTTATTTCCTTCCTTGTGGCCTGCCCCCCCTTTCAGTCTCAGCACACCACCGCCCCCCCTTATTTGCCTTTATTTTAAGGGCCTATGGGCGTTTTCTGTATGGGAGCCAGGGGACCTCAGGCCCTGCTGTCGCGGATGGAGAGAGGGCGCTTGGCTGCCTGGATTCCTCCAAAGGAGAGGGTCTAGGGCAAGACAACCCCTCGCACACATGCCTCTAGATAAACAGGGGTCAAAGCTATCGGCGTTGCCCCCAAAACGTGTGGCCACCACCCCTCCACAGCTGAACCTGGTGCAGGGTGACCTCTAGAGCTGACCAGAGCTGCAGGACGGTGCACACCAGCTGGAGTGAAACCGTGTCCCGGTGGCCACCTCTCCGGCCAGGCGTGCGCACCCATGGGCGAGCTGGACACGCAGGACCGGGGGGACGCCTCGCCCCTGCGCCGGGGGGAGCTGCCGGCGAGCAGCCCTGCCCGCCCCGCCGCCCCGGCCGCTGCCAGCGCTCCGGGGCATCCGGAGCAAACGGCGGGTGCCGAGCTCCATCTAGGGGCCGCGGAGCGCCCGGCGCCGCCCGCTCCGCAGCTCCCACCCGGCACCGGCCCGCGTCGGTCCCTCCCGCCCCGCCTGCACGGGTGGGGATGCTCACGGGCAGCCGAGCCCCAGGTTAACCAGGGGGTGGCTCAGACTGGGAGCACTGGGGAGGCAGCTCAGGAAGAAGCGCAGCCCAGCTCCGAGTGTGGCCTTCGAGGCACAGCATCTTCGTTAAGGGATTTCGGGTAAAGCCAGCACTGAGAATTTCAGGGGATGGATTCCCCTGAATTCAGTATTCTGCACTGGGATTTAGAAGTGAGACTTTCCATGGGATGTCCCATCTGCTGGCGCTTCGTGTGATGTGAAGGACGCTGGGGTGTGCTGGGCAGTGTCAGGATGAGTGCAGCACCACCGCTCAGGGATTGCAGCCGCACCGAGGACACAAAGCTGAGACCCCTGTGAGCCCTCAACTCCCTGAGCTCCAGCAAGGCATGGAGAAAGGGGTCTGGCTCCATCCCTCTCCTGGCCATCCACCCCTGCCTCCTGGCTCGCAGGGTGCAGTAAGTACTGGGGTCAAGCAACTGGGATTTTTTTAAGCACAGAGGGATGAGCTTTGGTCAAAGCAAGCAGCTGCAGCAGCTTTCTAGGACAGCCAAGGAGCTGCTTGCATTAATCAACTCTCCCAAGAGAGAAAAAATAGAAACCAAGAAATGCTAAAACAGATAAACAAGGAAGCAATGATTTTCTCTTTGTGGCATAGGAAGTCAATAAAGCTCAAGGAAACCACCTGTACTTTATTATCACATATTCATATGTTTAATGCTATTAAAACAAGAGTCTGGGGTGAGCTGCAGGAAATCAAAACACTTAATGGTGCAGACACAAACCCACTCTCCTCCCTCCCCAAAGGTGATTTGACCCAGTTTAAGCAAATGTGTCTACGTCTCTTAAAATAATTATGTGATTTAGAGACACTTTTCCCTGGCTCACACCAAATGACTTTAATGCGGTCTGCTCGTGTGAGTGTGTGTGTCTGTTTAACAAGTTATTGCTTTTTAAAGCTGCATTTATTCCCCAGTATTCACCAGGAAAGTAATTCTCTCCAATAAGGGATTATTTGTGTTCCACCATCACTTGGCATTTACTCCACTGTGCATTTAGTAGTGAAATGGTGCCCAGAGGGCAGAGGCCAAAATGTGATCTAAAAGGATATGCTGAAATTTTGTTTCTTCTCTTTAGCCTGGTTTCCAAAGAAAAAGCAAGACTTTTGAGTGTGTTTGCACATGTGGGTGTGTGTACCTATCATTTTTATCTAATAATTTTTGTCTTCTCTGGCCCAATTTTGGCCAAATGTTGCTGATCTTAGAGCTGCTCCCTTGGCTCACGTAAAGCCCAGGCCCTCCCTGCCTGTGTCCTCCCCACTGCCCTGCCCAAAACAGCATTTCCCCAGGGCAGGGGAGTGTTGGCAGCATTCCCTGCCAGCCTGGGATGGGGACCTGCCAGTGGGTTTCACACCGTCCACCATGTGAGTGGGAGATGCCCTGTGTGGGTTCTCACAGGTGACCCTACTGTCCTTGTCCCGCAAAGACCTTTGGGCAGTGTTGGTGGGGAAAAGGCTGTTTTGGGGACCAGGTGAGCATGCAGGGCAGCAGCAGGAGCCAGGCTGCATTTCTACCCCCCCAGCCATAGCTGCGCCAGCCAAGGAGTGGTTTCCCCAGGTGTTCAGGGTGATGCTGAGGCTGCTCACTAATGTACAAAGCGGAAAGAAAAGCTGGGAAGAGTCAGAAACTGGGTTTGGTAGGAAGGAGGGTAGGGGAAAGTACAGTAAACCTGCTGGAGCGCATAATTTCCTGCAGCAAGGGGAAAGCTGTTGGATAAACCCCAGGTAAGCCCTGTTTGGTGCAGTCCTCAGTTCTGGAATGGCTGAGGAGGCAGAGCACTGAGCTATGGGCACGTCTGCCCCAAGCCACACGCCTCTAGGATGACGCTCGCTGGGTGAGCTGCTTCATTTACCCCTTGTGCTGGAGGCGCTGGGAATCTCCCAAGCAACTGAGCTCTGTCACTGAAGCAGCTAATTTCTCCTCACAGGTATATTTGGCTGCTTCAGGTAAGGGTAAAGTGAAGTGCCACGTGCAAGTCATCAGAGCAGTCTGGGGACCAAAGGGGACAGTGACAACTCAGCTGCAACCAATCTGTATTTCTTGGAGAGAAAAAAGACCAGCACAGACAACGAGAGGTGCAAGAGAAAGGGCTCAGCAGTTAAAGAATCAGGCTGTTCATGGCATAAATCTTGCGTTAACAGGCTACAGAGATGGTCGCAGCAGGACGTCTCCAATCTCAGCCACTGGTACGAAGGAAGAGATGGGTACCATGAAGTGGGGAAGCAGGAGGATGAGTGAGCCTGTCTACAGCGTGCCTTCCCCCAGCCACAACCCTCATCAGGCCACAGGGTCACGGAGCTGAGCTGGCTCCAGCAGCAGGACAAACTCTGCCAGAGGATGCTGGTGTGAAGGCCACTGGCTCTGTCTGGTGCTCCACTGGCTGCAGCTGCCCACGAGAGACTCCTGGTGTGCCTGCAAAAGGAGCCCAGGAAACGCTACCCCAGCAGTAGGATCAAGTCACTCCACAGAAGCAGGCACCCATGTTGCAAAGAAATGTCCAGGGCTGCAATCGAGAAAGTCTGGGCTACTCAGCTGTGCCAGGGCACTGGCTTTGGTTTGCACGTCTCCTCTCCTGGGACCACACAGCTTGGAGCCTGCCATTGCTGGGTCTCTCTGGAGGGGCTAGTGATCCAGAAATGGAGGTAGGAATATGAAATGTTTTGATTACTCATTTGCGTGAGAGATTAACGTGCATTGTGACCAGAATGAATCCTTCTAACAGCTCATCTGACCTACTGGATCTCCCACACACAACATTTTTGCCCTGTAGTTTGTGCTTCAGACCACTCCTTCCTCTTGACTTGTAGCAAATCTCCTAGAGGGACATCCACATTTGATTAAAGGGCCCTTGTGATGGAGAACCTGCCCTCCTATCCCAGCCCTACAAGGCTTCTCCCATGTTAAAAGTTGCAACTTTAACCCCAAATTGCTTTGTGTCAAATCCTGAACTCATCAAGCCTTTTGTGTCTCTTCAAGATTAAAGAAGCAGGTTCCAGTGGAAGTAGGTTTTGTTCCCATGTAGTTTAAATCTTTTGTGGAGGAAGAAATCAGATCAATTCTCACATCCTTTGTGCCCGCAATAGCTGCGACTGTAAACAGCTGCAGTCCCTGACCTGACACAAAGCTACCAAGCAGTGCTATTGCTCTCTGTTGACCTTCCATCTCTACAAAATCAGAGCAAACCGCTCCAACTCCTTGTGAATGGTCTCTCCTTCTCTTGGCCTGTTGCCTGCATCACCCAATGCCCTGATGGGACCATGTCCTTGCCTGGTGCCCTTGGGCGGTTATGAGGGAGCTGGAAGGTGTGTGTTTCCTGGGGGGAAGGAGCCTCAGCTCCTTTGCGTTAGTCTATTGCTGAGGTTATTCACCGATAACAGACTGACAAACTGAGCTGAATTCCTCCTAGATGATCTCATGCAAATACACCAATGCTGAAACTGGCGACAGTGTGGAGCTTTCTTGGGAACTGCCAGTGACAGCACCAGGGGTTCAGGTCCGTGGCAGTACAGTGACGGAAATGTAAGTATAATGGGCCCATTATGGATCTGTACTGCAATGAGGCACCCCTGAAATGCATCGGTGCAGACTGGTTGCTGTTGGAAAGTGTGTTACCAGCCTGGGTCCATCCGGTCCTTTTCCCTCCCTCGTAATCCCATTCCTCGGGTGGTTGTTCACTCACCTATTTCACAATTAAAGATTAATTATGGGCTCTGCCTCAGAATTCTTGCCAAGGACACGGTGCTGTGTCACCCAGCCATCCCCCTGTCACCCACGGCGGTGAGATGCGGGGCTGAAGGATGGGCCCTTCCTGTGGAAGCGCTGAGCTCTGACACCAAGTTGGAAATGGTTCATTTTAATGGTCTAAGGTGGGTTCCCTGAACCTGTCAGCCTGGGCCAGCCCTGCGTGGACACAAGTACCTGAAAGGCTTGAAGTATTGCAGCGAATTGGACATGGCATGAAACCTGGCTTCAGTTTTCCCCTGGAGATGGGCCTTTGGTCATTCCAGCATCCTGCTCAGGAGTTTGTCCTGAGACCCCAGTGACATCTGCCTGAACGGGATAAGTGGCCGTGTGGATCTAAGCCCCCTTTGCCCATCTCCTGGCTGGAGGGAGGGAATGCTGTGGGATTTACGCATGGGGAAGCGACACCTGGGCTGCAGCAATCCTGGGTGGGTTAAACAACATGCCCATTTATAGCAGAAAAATGCCCTTGTCCCCACACCTACATGGTGTCTGCGAGCTATCTGTCATGCTGGGTTCCCAGGGCAATGCTGCCACAGTTTTCTAGGAGATCGGGTGGTGAGAGGCTGGTGGTAACAGCCTAGGTTCTCCCCATGCTCCACCCTGAGGGATGCCCTGGCAGGGAGGGTCTGCCCCTGTCCTCAGAGTGCCAGCCTTGTCCCCTGCTCCTTCCCTGCCCTGTTGCAGCACCTCCTCTCAGCAAAACCCCAGGCAGGGTGGGCTTGGTGACATCTCTTTATTTTGCAGACAGCAGCACACAGGGATAAGGTAACTAATTTGGGAAATGACTCTGGCCATCAATTCCCTGAGTGATTTGGTGGGAGAGGCTTTGAATGATCAGCCGAGCCTCACGCACGCTCCCTGCCGTTCTCTTGGGCTTGAATTACCCTTTTATTTTACTTCCTCCTTGTTCTCATTGCCACACCACTCAAACTAAAATTATTCGCCTACAACCACAAACGCAGGGATATATCACCGGGAGTGCTGTAGGGCTGTCGCCATATATAATGCTCTGAGCTCAATATTTATAGAGCTACATACGGCACAAATCATATCCAGAAGGCCCGTTGAGCTGGAGAGCTAGGTATAAACTCCAGAAATATCGCAAGCCATAGCTCACAAGAGACTGCCCGGCAGACCCGCTGGCCGTACATCACGCTGTAATGCCATCCGAGTCTGCGCTCAGCGCTGGAGTGGATCAGGGGTCACTGCCAAGCTTTTCTTCCATAAATCCTGGGTGCTGGCTCTCAGCAAGGTTAGGGGCTGGGAGAGCCCTGCCCCGAGTGCTCCTTCCTCCCACTTGCTGCCACCGACACCAAGCTGTCCCGGCACCATGTGTGGGCATTTATCTTTGGGGTCTTGTCCTCCCTTTTCTCTCTCTCTGCTATAGGAACCAGAGGGGGAAGGGAGGAGAGATGTGATGGATCTCTCAGCTCAACTGTACAAGCTATGGGGAGCTGACAGCTTGTCTGAAATGGCCTTTTGCTGGAATCTGGGGAGCGGTCTGAGCCCCTCTTCTCACGCCTCTGGGCCATGTTCTCCCTCACCCCCCTGCCCTGTGCAGGAACATGAATTTTTCTCCAAATGCTGTATCAAACCCCATGTGGTTAAGAGCACTCTGAAGCCTGCCTGCCCACATAGCAAAGGCATGGGCATCAGTCCCAAGAAAGTCCAAGTCCCTCTGCCACTGCTTTCTCTCCTTCTCTCCTCTTTTCCCCCTTTCCAAAGTTTCTCCTTGGCTTGGGTGGAGCTGATGCCTCCCTGGGAATGGGGAACTGTTCCTGACCAGGGCAGACCCTGATGCTCTCCAGGGCTATTCTATTGTTTTTAAAGTCAATCCAAAGAGCAAAGCACAAGCAAGATGAGTGCTCTGCAGATGATGACTAATCCCAGGTCCCTGTCAGCTGAAGGAGGGCACCTGGTGTAGTCACAGATTGGCAGAAATAGGTCTAGAAAGTACCTGAAGCTAGAGAAATTAGGGGCTGTAGATGACAGTCAGACCCACCTAACAGAGAAGTGTTTGGGCTGTGTGAGCATCCCCACTCCCCACTTCTGCTTGTGCATTGCCCAGCTGACTTCTGCATGTACTTTCCATCTCATTTAAACTTGTCCTCAAAGCCACCAAGTTGTCTCCTATGCAGCCAGCTCCAAACCAGCCCCAGAGAAACCAGCAGCAATGGAGGTATCTCAGTTTCTGCTGCTGGCAGCCACCAGTGAACACAGCCTGCTCCCTCGATGTGTGGGGACATCCCAGCCTGCACCCCCACTGTGAGCCCTGGGGACTGGGAAATCCCTCCCCAGCTCATCGCACCACTGGCAGCCCCTACCCTGAGGTGCTGGTGGTCCAAACTGTACCACAGCGGATGGAGAAGATCCAGGAGATGGAGTTGAGACCTGATGCATCGAGCAGGTGAAGCCTCTCTGAAGCAGGGGAGCAGTGACGTGGTGCTTTCTGGACAAATAAGCGCTGTGGTTTTGCCTAAGAAATCGCCATCCAGACAGTCATTTGTATTTCTAAGCCGAGTATGATGGACTTGAGCTAACCAGTCTCTGACTCTCCCCCAGCAGTGTGGCAGGCAGACTCTGACATTAAGGAAAATAAAATCCAACCCTTAGCATTAAGTAAAACTCCCAGCATGATGGGTTTGTGGCTTGCAGCAACAACTCAGCAGGGGCGTGTTAAAGCTGGTCTCCAGCGAGTGGAAGAATGAAGCTTTGCAAAACCCTGACGAGGCAAAGCTCCTAAAATAACAACTGAATTAAACTTAATTCATTTTCACTTAATACCCTAATAGTGCCTTTAGCGAATGAGGCTATTATTATTTTGAGGAGGAAAATGGGAAGGTGCAGTCTGGATGCAACTCACACCTCCTTAGTGAAAGAAAGAAAACTTTGGTGGAAATAAAAAAAGCCACGGGAAGAAATGCAGACAGTTCAGATTTTCCATTTGGGAAGAAACACCCCAAACCCAGCCAGTCTCACGTGCTTCAAGATGTGCCCCAGACTCCAGAGTGTGCAAAATCATATCTTTTTTTCCAGGTGCTAAGGATTTGCTGGGTTTGCCAGGGTTAGACACATGGTCAAATCCAGTGTCCATGGATGGCTGGCTGAGCCCTTCCTGCCCTCCTCTTGTCCTGCAGCTTCTTGTGCATCTCCAGGGCATTTGAACCCCAGATGCCCACTGCTCACTCTCCCCACAGGCCTGGTGTGCAGGGTTTGAAGCACTGTACTCACTTTTGTTTCCATGGATGACGTGTCGGTGTCCGCCCTTCCCTTGGGAAAGCTGAGCTAAACCCCTCGCCGCTGGCCCTGACTCAGTGGGGCACGCAAGCACAAGCTCGGGGCGGCCCCGCACCGCGGCAGCCCTGGACACTCATCCCACCCGGGACAGCCTCCAACCACACGCTCGCAGTTAGGCATGGCTGGGTCCTTATTTCCAGCCATGCTTCCTGTTTGCTTGCGCCCACCCTCATTTCTGCTGGGGGTGGGATTCGGCAAGCCCCTTGCTACCAAGATTTTCCTTCTCTCTTGGGGATGCAGATCAGCATGCTGGTAAGGGCATCCTACAGTTCTTCCCCTCAGCCCCCCAAGCAAAGAGGGAATATCTCATGGTCCCACACTCCAGAGAGGGATGGTCAACTGATGCAAGCAGCAAATGGACCTAAGGAGCCATCCCAACCCCGTTCCCCCAAATTTTCCTGCTCTGAGCCTCAGGCTCTGCAAACCAGGGAGCAAAGGCAGCTCCGAAATGGCCATGCATGCACTGAACTACACTTCCCAGTAGGCAACAGAGCAAGGGCAGTGCTCCTGGTACTAAAAAGCCTCCGTTTGACGTGCTCATGCTCAGTGGGGATGGGGACAGCTGGGGGATTTCAGGGCTAGAGGCAGCCGCTGCTCGTTGCTGCGTAAGCAACAGCAGGCATTAGAGCAAAATTAATTTCCTCCCTTAATGCAGCTCTCCTCTGTCACTACTGGCGCTACAATCTTCCTCCCAGAGCTCTAGAAAATAGCCCAGACAGGCTTTGCAAGGTCGCCTCGCCCTCTGTCTTGCTCGGAGGCAGCCTCTGCTCCAGCTAATCCTCTCCTGACAGACCTTTTTGTCTCTCTTACTCTTAGAAACCTTTCTCTACCTGACCTGGTTAGGGCAGGCAGCTTCTTAGCTTTAAGAAAAAGGAGAAGAAACATTCTCATTAAGACACAGCTTTCCAAAACTTTCTGCTCTTCCCATCAATTAGAACTGGCTAATTTTATTCTACCAAAACCAACTGAGAAGGTCCCCAGGACAGCAAGCACCCATCCTTGCTGGTTGCAGCCCCTCTGCTGCCAACAGATGCTGCTGCTTCTCTCTCTTGCTGCCAGGCAGACAGAAGTGATTTTTAGAACCTGTGTCTGCAGCAGGGGTGAGAGGCAGGCGAGAAATAACTTCCCCAGGACATTTCCCCATAACCTGAAGAGTTAGCACATACCCGTCTAGCTATTCCTCTGCACCTTTCTGCTGCTAGCAAGCCACGCCTCTCTGCCCTGATAGACTTTCACAACTATTCCAACTAAAATCCAGCTCTGCTTTCAAACGCAAGGATTAATGGGAAAACAATTAGCAAACCTGTGGAGTACTCCATCAAAATCAGACCATCAGAGTTTTGGTTTTTTAATTCATTGCAGATGGAGAAGAATATGAGATTTAGGGAGTGAACTTCACCACTTCTGGGGCTGCAATGAGTTATTTGCCTTCTGGATCGCTGTCTAAGAAATGGATTTTCTCAGGCTTTGTTCCTTTGAAGGGAAATTCCTGCCTTGGGTGAGAGCCAAGGCTTGGAAAAAACAAGATCTAGGTAGTCATTTGCCAGAGCTTGTGGATGGACTCCTGCTCCCAGCATGTCCGAGACCCATACTCAGTAGGAAACTGCATGGAACTCCCCCTGCATGTTGTGCGGCAGCAGGGCTCTCTCTGACTGAGGCCTGGGGGATCTCAAGACCACCGAGAGGACCTCGCAAGCACCCTCTGCCAAGACATCGGACACTTTTCAGGGAGCATAGCTGAGCGCTTGTGCCTTGCTTTGGGGACGCCAGCTGAGAGAGGAGCAAGGCACAGCCTACACTGTGCATGCAGGCTCCAGCCATGTTTGCAGGTAGCGGAATACCTGCCCCATTTCCCTTGCCCAAAGTTTTCCTGTCCTACCCCTTTCTTTCCAGGCTCTTCCCTGGAAAATAATCCTCATCCTCCCTGCCGTAAAGGGGAGCCTAGAGAAGGCACCGAAATCAAGGGCTGCAACACAGCAGAATGGAGGGCAGGACGGGGAGGGAAGCTTTCTCCAGGGAGTCCTTCTTCACCTCTCCTTCAACTTCCTTATCACCAAAGCCATAGCAAAAAGGTTTTGAGGCGGAGACCTGTCACCAGTCCAAAGTGAGGTGCTTCAGAGCCAAGCCCTGGCTGCCTCACTCCAGACTTCTGTTACATGGAGTGGGTGGTCCTGGTGGCAGCCCCAAGTTACCCGTTAATTATTATTTCTTCTCACTTTGGGGTGATCCTATCTGTGTTTTTACATCCAGCAGCGCTAACGATCCTTTTGCTTTCCCTTGAAGTGTTCATGGATCAAATGGGGCAAATTCCTTCCCCCCTTGGCCATGGTTTCTGAGATGGGCAGGGCATGAGGAATGAAGGCAGAAGTTGTTTTGCAACCTTGCTCATGGGTGTTGCGGCTGATTCCCCCTGCAGGGCAAAGAAAGAGAGAAGGAAGTGAGAGAAATTAAAGCTATTAGTACGAAACAATTAAGGGCTATGGTTGAATTAGGTGAAGATCAAATGGGACTATTTGAGAAAAGCATTAGTGGATCATAAAATAATATGATTTTAAGAAATGAGAAATAGCAGCTGATTACAGGCTGTGTGACACCAGCTTTACATTGCTGCTCGTGCTGATGGGCTTGGAAGTTGCTTGGCTGTTCCAGTTTATTTTGCTGTGCTGGAAAGCACTGATGGATGAGGGGGATACAGGAGCAGCAGCCAGGGGTTTGTTTGCATCATCATTGAATCATAGCATAATTCAGGTTGGAGGTGACCTCAGGAAGTCTCTGATCCAGTCTCTGAGCAGGGCTCACTGCTGCTAGGTTGCTCAGTTCAGTCAACCTTTGAATGTCTCCAAGGTTGGAGGCCCCAAAGTCCGATCCCTGGTCCAGTATTTGACTACCCTTCATGTGGAAAGTTTATTTTCCTAATATCTAATCGGAGTTTTCCTTGATGCAACTCATGTCCATTTCTCCTTGTGTCCATTGCCCCTTAGCCTTTGCCTGTACTCCAAGAAGAGTCTGGCTCCATCTTCTCTAACACCCCACCAAGCATCCCTGGCATGGATGAGGGTGCCTGTGCAAGAGGATGTGCAAGCACAGGACACCTGGGGGAGCTGCCAGCGTGAGCATAAAGGGATGTGACTTGTAATACCCCCTACACTCAAGGCTGAAATACTTCCACCAAAAAAAAATGCTGCAGATCGTGATATTTTCTTTCAAATGACTATTTTTCTGAAACTTCCTTACTGGAAGTAAAGTGGCCGTGATACTAATTTGTGTGATTCAGAGGCAGGTCCAATACCTAGGGGTGTAACTGGTGCCCATGTAACTGAGAGCAGAAAATAATCTGGGACAGTGTGTCTGCCCATCAGCTGTATGGTCAGCATATATGTGGCACTTCATGCTGGCAGCTCTGCCACCCTCAGAGCGGGGTGCAGAGGATCCCCTGACCAGTGAAGGGAGAACACTGATGGTTTGGTTGACACCAAACACTGATGGTTTGCGTGCTTTGCTGCATTTTAGAATGGGTTACAGAGAAGCGGGTTAAAGTCTGGGACGTGCTTGTGTCCCTGGCTCTGTGGATGGGATGGCCATGCAATGGCATCACTGGCATCGATAACAGAGCAGTGCTGCTACCCAGCAAGTGTGCTCTGATGCTGCTGGGGGAGCAGGGAGCTCACCAGCTGACGTCATCATGCAGTGATGTGATGGGTTCAGAGCTGCTCCAGGTGCCCTAAAAAGCCCATGCTGTACATGGAAATGCAGACTGGCAGTACCAAAGGAAGGCAAAGACGTTCAGGAAGGCAGCTTTGTGCCAAGGGGCCAGGCAGGGCAGTGGGATCATCCCAGTTCTGCACGTGGCTATAACTGTGTGGAAGTATAAAGCAGCTCCTAACATGTAAGCAGCTGGCAGGTTTGGGACTGGCCATAGATGGGGGAGTCACAGGGTCGTTCCAGCTGTGAAGTCCTGTCAGCTGGCACACAGTGACCCTGCAGCCCCCCTGGCTCTGGGGGTGAAGCAGGAGGCAGGAGACTTTCTGCTAGTGGTGACCCCAGTTGCAAAGGATCTGAGTGCATGCACCAGGGAGAGCTCCGAATTTCAGCTTCCCAGTACAGCAGGATTTGAAACATCCAGGGACTGAATTTCCTCTACTCGTCATGTCTTTAGTCATATTTTACCTGAAATTCAACAAGACATTTAAACTGGGCGGGGGGAGGACAGGGACTGAGGGGCAGGTATGACATGCATACAGGACCACCTAGGAGGTGGGGAAGCCTGTTGCTTCCCTGCTGCCCCACTGTTTCTCAGAGTGGTCAGGTCGTGTATAACCCCGTGCCTGGCTTTGACCTTCCCTCCTGTCCCCGAGATCTGTGGCACTGGTGTCACTTCGTTTTTAGCAGCAATCCTCTCGGAAAGCACTGTGAACCAGTGGATGGGTTTCACCCTTCAGCCTGCATTACTGGGGTAGCATCCTGCTTCCTCAGCTCCTGGTGTGGGGCATGGGGAGCAATACACTTCTTCACAAGGTGTCGGCCATTAGTAGTGTCACAAGCCCTGGGAAAACACGACTTGATTTCTGTGTGGGACACGAAACGACTGCTCACCTAGCAGAAGAAGGGATGCTACGGGGCGTTTGGCTCACAAAACCCTTTCGCTTTTCAGCTTTTTACCTTCAGAAAGGGCTTTTCCCTTATTAAAAACGCCTGGCAGGAGGCAGCACGCCCTGCTCTGTCCCACCAGGCGGGGTGGACAGCCGTGTTTGGGGGGGCCGGCGGCGGCGCAGCCTGCAGAGGTCCCCCTCGCCTAAGCTTTGAGAGCCGGGCAGGGCGGCAGCGGCGAGCCGGCACCGCCGCGCGGGGAAGGGGGCAGCGGCACCGGGGGCCAGGGGCCCCCCTCGCATCCCCCGTCCCAGCTCCCTCCTCCGCTGTCCGGAGCAAAGCGGCGTTGGGGTGCCCACGGGTTTGTCGTAGGGATGTGGTGGTGTGAGCCTGGAGAAGCGGTGGCTTTGAAGCGGGGTACCGGTAAGGCAGGAAAATTAGCAGCCTGGGCTAATCAACGCTGTAACTAGCGGGGGGAAGCCTGAATTTGGGGTCTTGGCGGCTCGGCCTGCCCTGCCGAGCAGGCACCTGGAGCCGGAGGTGGCCAAGGGCTGGTGCGAGACAGCGGCACTTTGGGTCATGCCGAGAGCAGAGGCCAACGCTTAACAGAAGCTGAGGGTTGAGGGAGTGGGACAGGACAGCCCATTCCTCCTCCCCAGCTGCTCGTGGGTCCAGTTTTTGCCCCAGTCTCTGTGGTGGATTTAGAGCTCTCCAGCTTGTGCCCATGTCAGCACTGTGGCTGCTCTGTCTTTGGCAGTGTACAGGAATTTGGTGTGCAATGGCTGGCCCCAGCTGCATTAAAAGGTAGCATCTACTGGGGACACTCCAGAGAAAAAAAAGGGGTATTCCTTCCCGTGCGCCATGGCAGCTAAAAGCAGGGGTACCACAAGCAGCTGGAAGGAACCCCCCATGCCTGGCCAAGGCTGAACCCCCGCAGGGTGCACGCTGCTTCCTCCAGCCTCACCGTAAAGCCAGGCTGGGGCAAGGCTGGGTTATGCAGGGGTATCCCTGCACACCCCTCACACCCCCCCAGGGCATGATACCCCTCACGCCCTGGGTCCCCACCGCTGCTTTTCTGTTCATGCTCACAGGCCTCCCCTCGCTCTCAGCGCATGGGCGACGGTAACCCTGCCCTGACCAGCTGCCGGAGTGCTTGGGTTTGGCATTTGGGGTTCGGGAGTGGGGACAGTGCTGTGCGCTCTTCTAATTCCCTGCTTTAAAATAAAAACCAAATAGGGGACAAGATGATCCATCCATCCATCCACGTGTCAGTACCTGCAATTTTTACTGTGGGAGCTAGGACATGAGCTGCCAACACTGGCAAACTCCTCCTGAGTTCCCTCCTGAGGGAAAGGAGAATAGCAGCCAGCTAATAGTGTAAAGAGAGGAAAACCCTGTCAACGGGTCCTCCGGGGGAATCGGCACAGGCTCGAAGTTTCTGCTTTGTGACTTGCCCTGCACTGTCCTGTTCTCGCCGCTCTGTCCTCTGAGCACGGTGTGAGTCCCTTCCAAGGGGAAAGTTATTTCTATAATAAATGGAGTGGGGGGGAGCTAAGAGGAATATTGGCTTTGTCAGGAAAGGACAGATCAGAAGTGATTTATCTGGATGAATTCAACGTCTTGGAAAACTCCAGTCTGGTTGTAATAATAATGTTTTTGAAGGTAAGGAGCATTTGTGCAACGAGCTGGTCCTGTTTTGGCGTGGCCTCGGCATTGGTTTGGGCTACGAACCCGTCACGGACCCTCTGCATCTGTGTGAGTGCCCTGAATGTGTTTCCAACAGCAGGTTAGTGGGTCTGTAAGAAAAGAGAAGTGGGACTGGCGTTGGGAAGGGTGGGTGTGCTGCAGGTGGTGTGGCGGGGGCAGCTGGGTCCCTGGCAGGGGGTGCATTTGCAGACTGGGACACCATTCAGAGCACTTGTAATCCTGGGGGTTATGGCCCCCATACAGCGAGACCTTCCCTTTGCCATGTGCTGCCCTGCCTGCTCCCCTTCCCAGGCTGGGCACCAGGAGGGGTAGGTGGGGGCTCCCAGCCAGCCGGGGCAAGCACAAGCCCTGGGGAGCACAGCGGGACGGGACAGCCACTCACCGAGCTTTCACCAGTGCCAGGGGAGGGGGCACAGGGACTCCGCTGGTTTGCAGACTGCTGAGACCGACTGCACTCTCTCACGGGGAGGTTTGCTCTGGATTTAGGGGGAGGTGGAGGCCGGCGGGGTTGTGGAGCAGCAGCCCATCTCCCTGCAGTCAGGACACCTCGGAGCAGGGGGGTTTCGCTGCAGCCTCAGAGGTTGCCTGCATGTCTCTGACCCCCACCAAGTCGGGGGAAGACACCCCTCCTCCATCTACGGCCCTGCTGAACCCGGGTGGGTCGGGGGGGATCTGGGGGGGCGGAGAGGGACCCGGCACGGGGCTCCCCCGGCCGTCGGGCTGCGCTGCTGCACGGCGGGGGCTCATGCGTGAACTTCGGCCGCCACCTCGCTCCCTTCCTCGCCGTGGCCGCCGGGTTCCCCCGGCCCCACCCGTGTTTCTGCCTGCGAAGCCGTCCTCCGGGGGCGGTGGGGGAGCGCTGCCTCGTTCGGGAAATGGGAGACAGGGGCTGGGAAGGAGGGAGAAAGGCTTTTGCCGGAGGAAATCGATATCCCGTGAAAAGTAATTATTGAAGCATAAATTTATCATAAGGGTGATCACCAATAAAACATCTCTTGGCGACGTTTTAATTTAAAATCAAATTCGAAAAGGCCCCCCTCCCCCTTCCAAAAAAAAATCCTTAACAAGCAGAAAAATAACTGCAGCCCTTGGAACACTTCATTATACGTTCAAAGAGAGCTCCATCATCTTCGCACCGACGCCGGGCTCTGCTCTTCTGATGGATCCAATGCAGCTGATTTATGGAAATGACTTGCAAATCCATAAATGTAGTTTGCAGTGACAGCCGTGCATATCACTAGTAATTCCTTTAAAGTATGCAAAGAAAAATGATTCATATCTGGTTGGACCCTGCCTTTTCCAAGGGTCGCCACTCTTGAGTCTTGACGTGTTTGTCTGTATTGGTTTCCCTCTTGTTTTTTTTTTTTTTTTTAACTCGGTGATGGATGAGGCTGAGATCTTAGAGCTGAAACCCGGGACCCGAGACCGCCGGCGAGGGAAGGGTTAAACCTGTGGGAAGGTGGTTTTGCCCCCCGTCCCCGGGGACACGCGTGGGTCGGACGCGACACACATTGCCGCGCTCGGTGTCGTGTCCCCCCCGCTTTTCTCTGCAACCCTCCGGGTTTCAGCCCCGGGTCCCGAAAGCTTAATTGTGATAATTAATTAGTCCTCCATGTGTGATTGTTGGGTGAATCCGGGGCGGGTGGATGGGGACCGGGGAGGTGCAGCCCGAGGGAAGTACGCCCGTGCCTCAGTTTCCCTACCTGCCAGCGGGGCAGCGCCCCGGGCGGGGCGGGGGCAGGCGGGGGGAGCCGGCCCATGGCGATGTGCTGCAACCCCGCTCCGGGGGCTTCCCCCATCCCCCCGGGGCTCTCCTCCTTGCACAACCCCAGCACACGGGGCTGGGCCCGCACCCGTCGGGCAGGGGCAAGCCTTCCCCGGGGGGGCCCAAGGATGGAGCAAAATTAGCGGGTCTCGGAATTTCTTCACTGTTTTTCGCAGTTATCCCAGGCACCCCCCCCCGCCTTTGTCTCCCCAAAGATCATCCTCCAGCGGTATTTCTGCTAATGCATTTATTAGGCTTCATGATGCAATAACCAGAAGCAGCCAGAAAATGTAGCATATTTCCACATTATCATCCAATTTCCCTTCCTGGGTATTTAGTTCAACTCTTTAACACCAGCCACATAATTAGAATTTGGATTTCCATTAATTTTCCTTGGGCCTGCAACCATTTTAAGATCACACTGGTAATTAACGTGATACATCACTAATTTCACCAAGCGCGATCTAAGCAGGCGCTCCCCCTCCCTCCCTCCCGGCGGGCAGGGCAGGGCAGGGCTGGGGGGGGCCGCGCCGGGGGTCGGGGCGGTCCGGGGTCCCCGGTCGGGGGGAGCAGGGTGGCTCTGCCCCCGCCCCGGCCCCGCCGAGGAGGGGTGGGCGTCGTGCCGCAGCCCGGCCCCACCGCGTCCTCCACGTTCGCTACGGAAAATACACTTTTCTTTCCAGTAAATTTAACAATTAAAAATATTTATCGGTAGCAGATTTACGTTGTTGTGTCTCCAGTCTTGGGGCATATTGGTAGACTATTAAGACTAATTAGCATCCTTTCTGCATGCAGATTTACTAAGCTGATTGCGGTATAACTCATCCCTAAAAGCCCCTATCCCTTCACATTTGCAGAGTGTAGCTGAAGGCAAGGCCCTTTCGTCTCTCTCCGAGCTTGCAAGCAGCTCACGTTAGCCGGGCCTTTTGCTAAGTAAACTTTAAAAATGTGAAGCAATAACAATTTGAGTTAGAAGCTTGCAAAGTACTAAAAAGGAAATATTACCTCGGGAGCTTCCACAGGAAGGATCTGGGAGGAAACAAGAAGCTTAAATGTATAGAAGCGCACAGCCGATACAGGCTGTATATTCTCAGCATTAAACCCAGGGCTGTTATTTTCTTAAATATATTTGGAAATAAACAAAGGGATTTCGTACGTGCCTGGGTGGCTCCGTGTTCCCGGAGCCAAACGGCAGCGAGGAGAGGAGGGAGCAAGGGAGGGAAGGAGAGGGAAAACGAAGAAGAGTTCCAGAAAGTTTGCAAGATGCGGTCGCGGGGAACACTTGCTGGTTTTTTCCTTCCTCCTCTGCATTTTAGGTCTGTTTAAAACGCGCGGAATCAGCAGAGCGCTTTGCTGCGCAGCCCCTCAAATGCAACGGGAGGGGGGATTCGTAGCATCCCTTGTACCTTACTTTGCATTTAAAATATTTAAAGCGCCGCAGAGGGCTCTGAGAGGCTCTTTCAAGGTATGGAAAGCATCAGCTATTATGCTTTTTTAAAGCATACACTGCTGGTTTATTATTAACACACTGGGAAGTACATAAGCCCCACAACTTTATTCTCTTTAATGAGCCTGGAAAAGCACGTTGGCCCTGAAGGGTTTTGTTCATTAAAGATGTAAGCTGTAGGAATATTGTCTCATTAATTATCTGGTTTTAATTACACTGGTACCCTTTGAATCCATATTATTGGGGGGGGAAGTTTATATAGTTAGACCCTCACAATCTACAGCGAGGGCGTGTCGGGGTTTAAGTCCTAAGAAGAGGCAGCGGCTCGGTGGGGAGGTGGCCGGGGGTGCAGGGATGCTCCGGCGGGAAGGATGGACGGATGGACGGACAGGCGGAGGCCGGGGTGGGGAGGGAACGGGAGGTGGAAGGGAGCGGGCTCTCCGGGCGTGCATAGCTGCGCGCACACCGGGGAATATTTGCTTCCCCGCGTCCGGCTGCAGCCATCCCCCGGCTGCCGGTCGCTGCCCCGGGCGGGCCGGCACCGGGCGGGGTGCGCGGGGGGAGCCGGGGCCCGGGCACCGGGGCGGGGAGCTGGGTCGGGCCGGCTCCGGGCGCATCCCCCGCCGTGCGGGATAAACTCCCGGGCACCTCCCCAATCCCCACACCGTTATCCTTCCTCGGCGCACGGCGAGCCGGAGCCTCTCCAATTAATTTTATTTTCCTGTTAATTTGCTCGCCATTTAGGAACAGCGGCTCTATAGACCTCTCCCTTCCAGCCAGCAAGAAATACAGCGTCTCTCACCCCGCCGAGGCTGGGCGCCGGCAGCCGGGGATGCTCCCCCCGGGCCGGGCATCACCCCGGGGGGGCTGAGGGCGTTGGTGCCATCCTAACTGCTGGGGCACTTTGTCATTAATTACCCAGCGCTAAATTGTGCCGTTTTCCCTTTAAATCCCAGACATGTTGACAGGACACATTAAAGTGCAGGCTTCTCAGGCTGAGAACATCATAAAAACCGGACAGGCAATTTCTGTTTTCACCAAATAGCCAGGGTAACGCGTTCTGCATCTTTGATTTTAATGCACTAACTGGCAGCTAAGCAGTGAGGGGAGCAGAGGGGTGGGGAGAGAGGGGACTCGAGATGGAAAACCTGGGGAGGAAGCAGAGGTTAGCGATATAGATATATATATTTAGAAGTCTCTCTCTCTCTCCTGCAAGCCCTGCCCTGGCTCGGCCCCCTCCCATCTTCAAATCCATCGCACCAACTGAATTATCAACTAGAATTTGATTAATATGCAAATCTGAGGCAAACAGCTCCATATAATTCTTTCAGTGGAGAGTAATTAATCAACAGTTAAAGCAAATTAATACATATATCAATTTTGTCAGGAACATGCTTAGTTCAATAGCCCGTAAAATTGAAGTTTGAAGTATTAAGGGGCTCTACAGAAACGTTATGACTAAAACTTTCAAATTGATCCTATTTAGTAATCAATCAGGCTCTCCCCTCGGGTTAATCTGTCTAATTTTTCATCTCAAATCATACACTTTAGTGACATGCCATCTAGCAAACAGTCGATAAAAAGTTAACAAAAATGATAACGACTCCAGCACACGGCGGTTCCCGCCTGCGAGCCGGCGGACGCGGGTGGGTGTGCGGCACAACGACGGCCCCGCCACCCAGCCCGCCGCCGGTGCCAGCCCGGGAAAACCTCCTTTTGCCGAGCACCTCATTAAATATGCAATTATTTTCTCTCCTCTCCCCGTTTGCTTCTCTCCCCTCCTCCAGCCCAGAGGGCTGATCCAGCGCCGGCCGAGCCGGCGGGGCGCGGCTCCGCGGGGTCCCCCCGGGCAGCAAGGAGATGCCGCTCCGCCCCGGGGAGCGGGGGGCTGGTCCGGTGCCCCGGGGCCGCTGCCCTCCCCGTGCCGAGCGGGCAGCGCTGCCAAACTCTGCCTCCCAGAAATACGGGAAAAAAAAAAAAAAAGAGCACGGGAAAAAAAAAAAAATGCTGTCCGTATGTGCCGTTTGTGGCTGTGTGGGTGGGGGTACCGATACAGCCTGACGCGTGTTACCGGCACGGCCTGTACACGTGTTTACACCCCCTCGCAGACCCCCCCTGGCCCGCGTAGCGATGCGCACAGCGAGCAGACCCGCGGAGGGGGCGCGCAGAGACCCGCAAGCCGCGCCGGGGCCGTGGGCAGGAGGGACGGGCAGCGACCGAGGGCAGGGACCGAGGGCCGGGCAGGGGCCGGAGCGTTGCCGGCAGAGAACACCCGGCAGCAGGCAGCCCCCGGGCATCCCTCCCGCTCCCCCGCATCCGTCGCCCCTCGCTGTTACGGCTTCACCTTGAGCGCCCGGTGCCGGGAGGGACGGGACCCCCCCCACACCGGCCCGCTTGACTCGGCGCGGGCGGGCAGCCCCCTCGGGGGCTCTGCTCCGACGGCCACTTGCTTTTATTGGGACGGGTGATGATGTCACCACGAGCGCTGATGATGTCATGCCTCCTGCTGCCGCCTCTGCATATGCCGCCTCTGCGGATGGCCGCGCCAGGCCGCCCGGGCGATTCCCCTGGGTGACTGGGCCCCTTTCCCCCAGCAGTGGGGACGTCCTAGGGGGGAGCCGGGCCTGGGGTGGGGACAGGTGCGGGGACGAGCCCTGCCGGGGGAGGCTTAGCCCTGCCAGGCAGGTCGGGGGGATGACCTCGCGCTCTGTTAGCCCCCTGCTCGCCATCCGCCCTGGGCTCCCCCCGACGGGGAGGGCGCAGGGCTCGGCCGCCGGTGCGCACGGAGAAAGTGCCGCCCCTCGTTGCAGAAGGGACGCCCAGACCCCAGGGACACGCCGGGGGTGCCAGCACGGCCGGCGGGGGCGGATGGCCGCGCCAGGCCGCCCGGGGCGGGGGGGAGGCCGGCGGGAGGCGGGGGCAGGAGCGGCCCGACGGGGCGTCCCCGCTTCGGCTCGGCGAAGAGGCCGGAGCTTAAAAAGGCTGAAGGATGTCCGGGGCCGGGCGGCGCGGAGACGGATGCTAACGCCGATGGGACTGACTGTAGCGAGCGCGGCCCCATCAATAACGCGGCGCCGGGAGCCTTCCCTTCCCAGCCCCCCCGGCCCCTGCCCGGGCTGCCGCCGGGGTGCCCGGCCCCTCGCTCGGTGCACAGACGGGGGGCCGGTCCCGGCGCTTTGCACCCCCGCGGTGCTCGCCCGGGTGCTGCAGAGCCGAGAGAGCAAATACGGGCCCTGCCCCGGGGCCGGGGCGAGCGGCAGGCAACACGCTGAAGCCCCCCCGGCCCCGCCGCCGGAGGTATCGGGGCAAGGGGAGGCCGGAGCGGAGTCTCCGCGGCTGAGTGCGGCTGGAAGGGCCCGGCCTGGGTGGCCGCTAACGCGACAGGGGCGCGCGGCGCTGCCCGACCGCCTTTGCGCATGTCGCGACATGAGGGGACGGTCGCGATATGGCACGAATGTGTCGTGCTCGCTGCGGGGGGCGGGCGGGAAGGGCGGTGGGGGTTGCGGAGGGAAGGGGGGAGCGCCCTGTGTCCCCCCCGTCCCTCGGCGTGCCGGTCCTCGGTGTGCCGGTCCCCCGGTGTGCCCGGGCCGGGGGCGGGCGGGCAGCGGCCCTACACCGGGGCCTTTCCGGGGAGCGGAGGAGAGAGGCTGCGATTCCTGCCCCAACCCCAGAATCGGGAAGAAAAAGCCTTTCCTTTCAGCAGAGACTCATGCATCAAACTTCAATTTTCCGGACGATTGAATTAGTGATTTTTTTTCTCCTGAACTAAAATACACTTAAGTCTTTGGGATTAATTACCACGTTCTGGTCCCTCAGACTGTAGTATTAGTTATCGTTGCCATATTCGACATCAGCCCTGACACCTCATAAAATAAGGAACTGAATTTCACTGACTCAACCTGCTTTAGCCCTGTTGGATAATTCAGGAGGGGGCTTTATTCTCCGTCTGGGAGCCCTGTGTGAAGTGAACAAGATCAAATATGGATCTCCCCCCCCCCCCCCCCGAAAAAAAAAATAGAAGCATTTAAAAAAAAAAACAACACCCAACCCCAAAGGGTAGCATTTCCAGGCAGACAACACCCCCCATCGCCCCCTCCCCTCCCTCTTCCCTCCCACCTCTACACGAAATCCAAGGCAGAGTCAGATTTGGGGATGAAGGATGGGGATAGGGGTGTGCGCCGGCTCCTGCGCTCGAGAAATGGGCTTTCTGCCGGGAGGGAACGGCGTGGGCCGGGGTGCGGGCTGGGCCGAGCCCCCCCGGGGGTCGCCGTGCCCGAGGCAGGAGTGCAGCCACCGCGCCGCAGCCTGCCCGCTCCTGCCCGCATCTGCCCGCACCTGCCCGCTTCTGCCCGCGCCCACGCCCGCCCCGACGGGGGGGACCCGGGGCAGCGCAGCCCCCGGCGGGGCGGGCGGCGGGGGAACCGCCGGGCCTCCAGCCAGCTCCCGCAAAGCCCCCCCCGCTCCCCCACACCCTTTTGCCAGACTGCGTGTTTTCACCTCCCCGGGCCAGGAGCTGGGGGGATTTCGCAGCCCGCCTTGCCCGGGTTCACGCCTTTATTTTTCCCGTCGGGAATCCCGCCTTCCCCTCTTGAATCTCACCCTTTTCTGTCTGATCCGTTCGGGAAAGGCCGGTCTCTCCCCCTGCTCCGTGCCCACCTCCCCACGGGGGGAATCGCGGGGAGCCGGTCCCCGGGGCACGGAGCACCGGGCCGGGGCCGAGGAGCTCCGAAACGCTCCGGGTTCGCCCGGGGTGGGAAAACGGGACCGGCTCTGCCCCCCCTGTGAATTCCCGCAGGAAGCCCCGGGGGTAGGGAGAAGGCCAGGCAAGGGGGCCGCTCACCCGGGTGCCCCCCGGCCAGCAAGTCCCGGGCGTCTCGGCCCCGCTCCCCCCTTCTCCGGGGCAGCGCCGGCCCCGGAGCGGAGCGGCGGCGGCGGCGGCCGGGGCGGCGGGGCAGAGCCCCCGCCCGCGGGGCCGGCTGGTTTTGGGGGACGGGGTAATTTGGGGGTCCGGGGCGGGCAAGAGGGGTTCCGTGCGGGCCCTGCCCGCCGCCCGGAGCGCGGCCCCGGCAGCAGCGCTCCGAGCCGGCTGGGAAGGGCTGCGGCTGGGTCAGCCCCGAAGGGCACGATTCAGCGCTGTCACCGCGTCCCTACTTCTGCTGCGGGGAAAAAAAAAACAGAGAGAGAGAGAAAATAAATTAAAAATAAGGGTGAAAAAACGCCAGTTCCGGAATTGTATCTAAAATTCGAGGGAGAGCAAACCCCGAGCAATAAATCTACCCGGCTAGGTAATCCCAGGAAACGGCGCGTTTAAAAATGCATGACAAATGAGGGGCACAAGCCGGCGCTTCATTTTTAAGCTAAAAAAATAAAAAGCTTTTGTTTTTCAATATGCAAATTAAATAACCAAAATCCCGGCTATCTGGAAATGGGGGCGAGACAAATTAACACGCTGCAAATCTTCGAGAGAGGCTTTATTTACCAACCCGCCCCAGCCACGTGTGGTAAAGTTCTGCGGGTGCAAGGCGGCCCGGCATCTCTTCTCTTTAGACACAGAAGCCAATAGATCAGAAATCCAAATTAACTCCCAACCTATTTTCCATACACCCAGCCACCCCCCTTTTTTTTTTTATTTCTTGGTTATATTGAATTGTAGTGTTTGCAGCCTCATTAAATCCATTCCAAGACAAAAGAATAAAAGACTGGGGGGAGGGAGGGGACAGGAGAGGAGGGGGAAGAGGAGAGGGAATGGGGAAAAAAAAAAAGAACAGATAAAGAAAACAAATAAAGCCCTTTAACTAGATCTTCACATAAATGTCACAGTTTCTCAGCATTTACGATTTGCCTGTTTAGCATAAAAACACTTAAGGACAAGATTGAAGGCTTTCCGAGAGATCTGGACAGAAGTCAAAGCTATCACTCGGAGGTAAGAAAAAAAACCCAAAACAACCCAAAAAACAAACAACAACAAAAAAGAGGGGATGGCGGGGTGGGGGCGGGAGGTGGCGGAAAACAAGTGCTCTTCCAAATGATACTAAAGAAAAGTGGATTTCATTGTAATTCATAGGCTTGTTCCAAATACCAAGAGAGAAAGAGAGAAGAATAGAAGCGCACAGATGCCCCGACGAAGGGAGAACAGCTCTGCTCCCATTGTTGTGGAGTTAAACAGTGGAAGGGAGGGTTAACCTAATCCATCAAATTGTCTGGAAATTGTGAAGAAAATTCAAAAACCATATGGTCTCCAAGCGCTCGCCTTCTCTCTGCTGCGGAGGGGCACGCTTGTTTCAGCATGGCGAACCGCAGGAGGCTGTATATGCTCCATTGTCGCTTGTCACTTCAGAGAAGAGGGCTCATTTGTCCCCAGTTTTCATGCTTTACGCTAAAAATTACAACCCCATCCATTCTCAAAGAGGAGAAAGATTTATTTAGCCTCGGAGAAACTGGACCAAAAAAAAAAAAAAATCCAACCCACAAACCCACCCTGTCTTATCTGGACACTGCTCCGCCGAGCTCTGCCACTGTACACCAGATTTGTCTTTCTCACATAAATTTTGCAAAGAATAGGGAGAAACACACGTTGCTCGGCTCCAAAGGCAGGTCACGCTGCCAAGAGAAAACACATTCACCAGAGCCTTAATTTTGGCGGAAAAAAAAAAAAAAAAAAAAAGGGGGGGGGGAAGGAAAGGGAGGAAACGGAACATTTTCCATCCCGGTGTCCCCGTAGCAGCGCTTTCGCCCAGAAGCGGGGGTCTGGCCGGCCGGGCGGAGGGCAGCTCCCCCCGCTCGCACACCCCGCTTCTTTTGTCCAAGCGGGGGTGACTCCTGCTCCTCCGCTCGGGTCTGTTTTTTCTTTCCTTTATTCCCCCCCCCCCCCTTTTTCTCCCTAACTTCGGGCTGGAAGTGCCCTGCTGGAGGCGGGAGCGGGGCCACCGGCACCCCCCGCTCCTCCCGCCGCGCTCCCGCCGCCGCCGCGCAGCCCCGCGCCGGGCAGCGCTGCCCGCTCCTCCCGCCGCACTGACCCGCCGGGTTCTGCCGCTGCTAAACCTCCCCCTGGCATCAACCTTAAAGAAAAAAACATTAAAAACCCCCAAGCAATGAAGTTCTCGCTCGTGTGCTCCTTCCCCGTCGTTTTCTTACGGGTCAAAGTAACTTTAAATGCAAACGGGACGGGAGGTGCCGGTGGGGGAAAAGTCTGCCGCAACCTCGGAGCGGCGGAGCGGCTTGTCGTTCACAAAGAAGGACGTTAAAAGTCTATTAAAATGGTAAAGATTTTATTGTATCGGAAAAAAGAGCTATCTGTACAATTCTAAGAGACAGTAAATAAAGCGACATTGTCCCTACCGGAACTTAAATAGCAGGCCTTTTAAAATTTGTACAATTCGAACAAAAACAGGTCTTAAATCTGTACATTTTTTTTAATTTATAGCGTAATATTTAAATGTATCGATCTTGGGATTTGTCCTTTTTTTATTTCCGTAGCATGCAAAAATTCTAAAAAGAGTAAAAAATAATTCTAGGATTTTTTTTTTCATTTTCGTTTTTTTTGTTACCACCTTCATATCAAAAATACGAAAGGCAGCTTTTTAATAAAAGCACAACAATAGCAGAAAATGGTAAAAATAGCTTTTAATTGGTAAAATGAGGCAGAAATTGCATTGGAGACAAATCTCTATGCTCTAGGAAAAAAAGAAAGTATATATTTTTCAACTTGCATTATAACCCATCCCCAAGTTCCCAAGATTGCGAAAGGAAAAAATATTTTTAAAAGGAAAAAAAAATTACTTCGTGCACATCTGAAACATGCAAGGAAAGGAAAGTGGCTAATTTTTGCTGTCGCCGTTTTAAGTAAGTCTAACTTAAATCTCCTCTAAAGCGGTTCGTTTCGGAAGTCTCTGAGAACAACCGCCTGCCCAGACATCTGTTGGAAGCCGAGTTTATTCCAAGGTTACGCGTCTCCCTTATAGGCAAAATAATCGTCATTGATAGCTATTAAAAAAAATAATGATCAAAACCTCAAAAAGAAGGGGGAAGGAAAAAAATCCAATATATACGTTTAAATATTTATACAGAAGCCGTCCGTAATTGCACCGTTCCGAAGACGTGACAGGCGGAGGGATATCGACTCTACCCTAAATTAATTTGCGCGTGTGTGTGGGTGTGGGTGGTGGTTTCTATTGCTTATTGCTCCGACCGGGGGAGCAGCCGCCTTGCCGTGCTGCCGGGGCCGGGGCGGGGGGCCGGGGGTGCCAATTCGGAGCTGTCGGGGTGGGCTGGGGGGCAGCGGGACGGGGCGGGGGGGCGGTGGGGGGGCAGGCCCGCCGGCCGCCCCTCAGTCATCCACGTCGATCTCCACGTCCTCCTCCTCCTCCTCCTCCTCCTCCTCGCTGTCCCGGCGGCTGCGGGGCCGCTCCGTGGGGGGCGAGGCGGGGCGGGGCGGCGGCGGGGCGCCGGGCTCCCGGGCGGCGGCGGGGGGCGGCGGCGGGGAGCCGGCCCGCGCCTTGCCCCTTCCCTCGGCGCTGGGCTCCAGCTCGGCCAAGGCCACGATGTCCACGGCGGGGTTGGGGCCCAGCTTTTTGGCCGATTCCACATCGGCCTTCATCTCCTCCAGGTCTCGCTTGAGCTTGGCGCGGCGGTTCTGGAACCAGGTGATGACCTGGGCGTTGGTGAGCCCCAGCTGCTGGGCGATCTGGTCCCGGTCCGCCGGCGACAGGTATTTTTGGTAGAGGAACCGCTTCTCCAGCTCGTAGATCTGGTGGTTGGTGAAGGCCGTCCGCGACTTTCGACGCTTCTTCGGCGTTTGCCGCTGCCCGAAGATCGTCATCCCGTCCCTGCCTGCCGACGAGCCGCCAGATTGTCGCCGCTGTCCCCGTGTCCCCCCACCTCCCACCCCAGTCCCCCAGCCCCCACACCCCTGCCCCGTCGGTATGGGGGGGAGAGGGGGGAGCGGGGCAGAGCCGCCGCTCCCGCACCCCGAGGGCCGCGGGGGGAGGATGCCGCCGGGTACCGGCCGCCCGGGGACCCCCCATCCCGCCCCGTGCGACACCCCGGGAGATGGGGGGGGAGGAAGGAAAGACAGGCCGTGGGGAGGAGCGGGGCCCCCACCCGCGGGAGGGTCCCCCCGCTCCGCGAGGGGCTTACCTTCGGCCGCCTGCAGCACGCTGACTTCCAGCCCCTTGAAGGTCTTGCTGGCCAGCTCTTCCAGGGCGCAGAGGGGCGAGGTCTGGGAGAGCAGCGCCCGGCCGGAGAGGGGCAGCCCGGCCGGGGGGTGCTTCTCGGCGGCGGAGAGGAGGTGGGCCGTTCCGCAGAGGGTGTAACTCCTCCGCACCGAGGGCTTGTTGAGGATGTCCTCGATGCTGAAGGGGGTGAGGGGCTTGTTGGAGTTGGCCGGCGGCGGGAGGTGATCCAAGGGGCTCCGCCGCCGTTCTTCCCCCGAGGAGGGCTTGGCTTCTTCTTTGGAAGTCATGGTGGGGCCGGGCCGCGCGGGGCTGCCTTCCCCACCCGCGACGGGGATGCGCTGCCGCGGGGAGAAGCCCCCGGCGGGACCGCGGGGTGACGGCGGCGGAGACAGCGAGCAAAAGTTGAAGCCCACCTCCAACTCCGGCGGAGGAGCCCCGGGTCCTCCCGGGGAGAGCCACGTCGGGCGGCGGGCAGGGCGGGCAGGGCGGCGGGCTGCGGCCGGGAGCGGAGCTGCCGTCGGTCCCTCGCCGAGAGGTGGTCCTGCCGCACCTCCTGTCCCAGGGTTTTGGGTCGGGGATTTCCCCCCCCCCTTCTCTCCTCACTCTCCGCTCGCTCGCTCTCTCCGCTCTCTTCCTCTTCCCAGCTGCTATTTTAAGAAACACCCCAAATCGCAGCACTTTCCCTGCCCTCCCCCCCAAAAGCGAATACCCCTCAAAAATAATTAAAAAAAAAAGAAGGAAAAAAGAAAAAAAAATACAAAGGCGACTTCGGAGAGGGGGAGAGCAGCCCTCGCACCGAGACCTCGGACCAGGGGGAAAGAGGCGAGAAGAGACGGGGTAATTGACTATTGCTAACAAGTTATTGTTGATTGGGAGGTAATCAATTATCTTCAATGACACTTTTCGCCCTCTCTCTCTCTCTCTCTCTCGCTCTCTCTCTCTCTGTCCAATGCAGGCTTTTGCAAGTTCGGAGACCCATTAATTAGGAGGCGGTATGGAGGTGGAGCCCAGTTGAATTATAATGCTGAATGCACTTGTCATATTCTGGCCCTGCTATTTGTTTGGACATATATATTTTTAAATTACATTACAAACCAGCCTTTATTGCATCAGGATAATACAGTATAGTGAAAAATAATAATAAGCGAAAACAAAACAAAACGAAAAATATCCGGCGGTATCTTTTTTTTTTTCCCCCGATTTTTTTTTCTTCTATTTCTCCCTCCTGTTAATTTCGGCTACTAGTTTATTTAAAATGTCTCTCTCTGGCTCTACCCAGAGCCGTTTGATTTTTTAATGAGGGGAAGAAGGGGAGAGCCTGGTTCCAGGTAAGGCAGACCTTTCCTTTCCAATAAAACCCGAAGGTTTCCGCCGAATTTGTCGTGTTCCTCTTTCCCAGCGCCCTGTGCCGGAGCGGGCGGCGGGGCCGGGGCGGGGGCAGCTCGGCGGCGGGGCAGGGCCCCCCGGGAGGGTGCCGGTGCCGGTGCCGGGGGTGCCCGCGGAGGGGCTGCGCGGCGGGGCGCGGGCCGGGATCGCTGCCGGGATGTCGGCGGCTTCTTCGGCTCCGCTGGCGCCGGGGGTGGCGGGTGATCCCGACCGCGGGCAGCGCGGGGAGAAGGGGCAGGCAGCGGCCGGGCTCCGCCGCCCGGCGAAGCGCGGTGCCGGGGCCGGGGAGGGCCGGGTTCCAGCCCGAGGCCTTTCGCTACGAGCCCGCGAGCGGCTCCGGAGGGGGGCAGCGGCGGCGGGGCTCCCTGCGCCCCCGCCCTCGGGGCAAACCCGGCGCGGCCGGCGGTGGGGGCCAGAACGGCTCCTTGTTATTCTGACCCGGGCCACCGGCCCGCTTGGGTCTCGCCGCTCCGCAGGGCCGGAGACAAAGCCCGGGGCCGGGGGGTGAACTGCCTGGCCCCCACCCTGCGCAGGGGCACCCCCACGCTCCCCGCGGGGCGGCCGGGACGCGGCCCCCGGGCCGGGCCGGGGCTGGACGGGGCGGGCGGCGGCCGCCGGGCGCACGGCGGGGCGGCGGGGCAGGAGGAGAGGCCGGGGTCGGATCCGGCCCTAAGTTTCCCTCCTCACCTTGACGGGCAGAAGGAGGGCGGCTGGCAGCTCCCAGGCCGCTAGGTACCAAACAAGCACAAAAGAAGCAAATGGCTCCTCTCCTTAAAGCGCCCTCTTCCCATTTTTTATAGCTCTCTGGGAGTCTCTTTATGCAGTGACCTATTTTTAAAGGCCTATATTGGGTTATTCATCATATCAAATACTGCGAGGAGCTGGGGGGGAGCCGGTCGGGGGGGAGCGAATTACACTGATTCTAAATCGCCCGGCTTCTTTGCTTTGCTAGGTGGATTATTTGCTTCGCTTTGCTTGGGTTTTATGAAGTGATTTAAACATATTTTAACCAATTAGAGACTTTCCTCCTCTCCCTTGTGTCCCCTCGCATTATTTTCCAGCGTGGCGTTTTATGTCAGGATCCGGGTTTTATTGAGAACTCAGCCGGGGATGCTGGTGTTATAATTACAGAAACGAGATTAAAAAAAGAAAAGAAAAAAAGGGAAAAAGGGGAAAAGAAAAATAGTCTCCTTCCTGGGTGAGAGTTTGGATGGGCTGGTGGGCGTTTGGGATGCGCCGAGGCACGGCTGGCTCCAGGCTGCGGCCCGGCCCGCCTTCCCCGCGGAGCGGAGCGGAGACCCGGCGCGCAACTTGCGCCCCCGCCCCGAGCGCAGCCCGCTCCGCTCAGGGCAGGGGCAAAACTGCACCGGACACAGCGAAGCCCCGCAAACCGTTCCGGATCCCCTGTTTTCCCCCCCAGCCCTCATCCCCGCTTCCCTGCCTGGGCGGGGGGACAGGGCTTTAAATGCACCCCGCTTTTTTTTGGCTCCCTAGTAGGGGCAGAGCCCGGGGGGGCGGGCAGCAGCTTCCGGGCAGGCTCCCCGGCACAGGGGGACCCTTCTTCGTTTGCCTCGGCCCCTGCCTGGCAGGGGATAGCCGGGTTCATGCTTTGCACGAGTGGCTCAGCCCGGTGGCTCCAGGCCTGCCGCCTGCCCTTGTACCCAACGCTTCCCCCCCCCCCCCCCCAGCACTTCATTGAGAAAAGGGGTGGCAGAGAGGGAAGGGGGCAGGTCCCGGCCCCCCCGACCCCCCCGGCCCCTGTGGCTGTCCCGGCGGGGTCCGACCGACCCCTCTCCGCGGTGCTCTCGGCTGCTCGGTGGCGCCTTCGGTGGGTTCAGTTTTCTTTCCCTGCCCTCACTTCGCCTTTGCAACCGCTGCAACTCGCTCCCCGCAAACGACTCCCTCTCTGCCCTCCGGGGGTGGCCAAAATTCAGGGGAGGGGCAGGCTGGGTTGGTCCCGCTCTGGCTTAGGGAAAGAGCTCCATATCCCCCTTCCGCACCCCTCTAAACCTAATTATTTTAATTTTTTTTACCAGCCCGCTTAGCACCCAGCCCCGAATTAGGGACCCTCGGTGCCCCGCGGCAGGTCCCATCGCATCTCCCCGTCCTCGGAGGGCCCCGGGGAGCAAGGGGGCACCGGGGGCAGCCGGGGGCCTGCTCCGGCCCCTGCCAGGGAACTTCGCATCCCGCCGGGCTCTTGTCCTGCCTTTCCCGCCGGGAGGCAGCTGCGGGTCGTATCTCCCCGCTTTGGGGTCGTTTGGGGAAAAACACCCTCATCCGAAGCGCTTCAACCCCCCCACCCCCCGCGTTCCCTTCTGCCGGCTCCAGCCCCTCCGAGGGGGGACCCAGCACTGATCCTCTCCTGGTGCAGGCAGGAAAAGTTTGGGTCGGATCCCCTGCAGAGGGGGGAGGCAGGCCTGGAGGGAACGGCGGCCCCTCGCTGTACCCGGGGGTGGATGGGGGGGTCCCCCGGAGCCGTGGGGGAAGTGTCGCGCCGGGTCCCTGCCTTTCACCGGGGAAGAAAAGCGAGTAAAGCAGCGGCCTTTCTTCCTCCACGGAGCAGAAAACTACCGCTGAATCGGAAACTGCTCGGGGGGGAGCAAAAAATCCCTCTGGCTACGAGTAGCATCTTTGGCGGCGTCTCCCCTCGCCGCCCCCAGAGCCGTATTTCGGGGTGCCGGCGCGGCTGCCCTCCCCCGGGAGCCGTCCCGGGCACGGCGGGCAGCGGCAGGGCGCTGCCGGGGCTGCCCGGCTTTGGCTGTGCGCGGCCCACTTTTGTCCAGGAAAATGTCACAGGAATATAATTAAAGCAGGCGGCATAAATCATTCAAGTGTTGATCACCAAAGTAACTGCGTACAAATGACACCTCCTTTCCCGGCATAGCTGAGCCGTGCATGGCTCCCAGTTATGTCTGCTTAGTTTAAGTGGTCTAAACACGTTGCCGCTCCCTGTTAGCAGAGCGGGGACGGAGCAGACTCCGTGCCCTCTAGCTGACAGCGAGCGCCGGGTCCTGGCACAGCATCCCACAGGGGGCCGGGGTGGCGAGCCGGGAACCTAGGAAATAACTGGTTTTTTTGTCTTTAAGCACCCCCCAAGTTTGGGGCTGACAGTGCCAAGAGGCGGAGAGAGCCCGGTAGGACCCGCCGTGGAGCCCGGAGGAGGGAGAGCCGCGGCGGGGTCCGAGGTCCCTGTCCCTGCCCTCTCTTGCAAAACTGCCGGTAAAATGTACCCACAGGTGTTCCCCCGTCCCCGCCGCCGGCGGGCACTGCTCGTCGCTGCTCCCCTTGGAAAACAACCGCCCCGAGCTGGGCACTCGCCGGCTCCCGGCTCTGCTGAGGAGGGGGCGTCGGGGGGCCGGGGGGCACTGCGGAGCTGGGGAGAAACTCCCCGGCCGAGCCCTTCTCTGGAGGTCGTTTTACAGCTATCGCCCGCTCCTTCCTCCCCTCGCAACCAGCTCCCTGCGGGGGAAAAAACTTCGCTGCACCAAAAATAAATCTGACCCAAGTGCCCGCACCCGGCCGGGGAGCCGTGGCCAGGGGCAGCGCGCCCGGCCCGGCCCGGCTGGAGCGCACCCTCCCCGCGAAGCCCCGGCCTTTCCCCGGCAGAGAACAGCGGAGAAGCCGCTGTTCCCTCGGGGGGCTCCGGCGGAGGTGCGGGGCCGGGCAGGGGCGAAACCCGCCGCCCCGGAAACCCGGCCAGAAGCGGGGGAGCGGGGAGCAGGCTCCCCCGGGCGGGCAGGCAGCACCGTGCCCGGCTCTCCGCCTTTCCCCGGGGCTTTTTCGTTTGCAAACGAACTCCCGGGGCGACCCAGCGGCGCCGGGGCCGGCGGAGCTGCGGGGTCCGGGCACCCCCTGCCCACCCCGGGGCCGATTTGTTTTCCTCCAAAAGCCCCCGCGGAGTGGAGCTGGGCACGGCGGAGCCCGGACTGCCTCCCACCGCCGTGCCGCAGGGCCGGGAGAAGGGAATGAGCCTAAATTTGAGTGAGCCCCTGGGCCGGTGTAAGCGGGGATTCTCCCGGGCGAGGTGCAAGGAAAATAGGGCAGCCCGCCCCGCCGCAAGCCGGTGTAAAGCACAAATTAAAAGTAACTCCCGAGGTGGATCCACTCCTCCGGCCGCCTCATCGCTTTGCATGGGGCCGGGGGGAGCGTTTCCCACGGCGGGGCAGAACCGCGGGGATGTCCCCACCCGAAGTGTCGGGGGCCAGCACATCCCCTCTTCTCTTACCACAGCCGGGGACCCTCCCGAGCCACCACTCCTGGCGGGTTTTCGGTGTTCCCCCGGGGTTTGGGGGGCTGGAGAGCCGGTCTGCGCTGCTGCAGGACACAGACGCGGGGCTCGGCAGCCGTGCCCCTCCCGCCGCTCCCGGCCGGGCTCCGGGGCTCCCCAGTCGGACCGGCGAGAAGCGGCCCCTGGTTTCACCCCGGGGACAGGGTCCTCCTGCAGCAGCCGCAGGGCTTCCCGCAAATACCTGCACCCGAACGTGTTTTTATTCTTTTAAACTCTAGTATTTTAACTTCTGGTCCAAGAAACCCAGTCGGACGCGGGGTCCCCGGGAAGAACAGCTGGGACGTGCCCGTCCCAGCTCCACGATAGACGAGAACTTGATTATTATTGTTATTATTATTATTACTAATTTAATTTTAAATACTTCTATAAATGCAGTTTGCAGGACCCCTCCGGAGGAGGAGGAGGGAGGCCGGGGAGGGCAGGGAGGTGGGACGGAGCCGGCCGGGGGCATTTCAGGCCTCCCGGCCGTGCCAGGCTCTGTGGGCGGCAGAGATTTAGCAGCTCTCGGGCTCTCCCTGCCCCGTCCCAATCCCGGGAGAGGCAAGGCCGGGCCGTGGGGCGAGCGGGGAAGACCCGCCGGAGGGGATCAGCGCAGCCCCGACCCTCTGTTCAGACCCTGGCTCAGGACCTTCGGCCCCCCCGGTCACTCTCGTTTTGGGATGGGGCACAGCCACAGCCTTCTCTCCAGCCCCCTCGGCTCCAGGGAAGAGCCTGGAGGCGGGGGACACCTCAGGAGCTCGCCCTGAGACGGCGGGGATGGGCGCAGGGGAGGCGGGGGCGGGCAGCGCCCGCGCCGCGCAGCTGCGCCCGGAAGCGGCTGGAAATAGCGCGCAGCGCTGGGGTTCGCTGTCACCTCTGGGTCCCGCGGGGCTGGGCTGGGGGTGCCGAGCCCCGGGGTGATGCCCACCTCGGCCTGGGCCCGGGGGCTCTCTCGCTTCAGCTGGAAGAGGAGCGGCGGGGGGGCTGCCCGCAGGATGCCCCCCGGCCCCGCAGCCCCGCTCCGGACTCGGGGCCCGACAAAACTTTGTTGGACGGGGAGGGGGCGGTGGGACGACGACAGAGCCACCCGGGGCTGTGACAGCCGAGCCGCGCTGGCTCCTCCGAGACCTGTAATATCTCCGCCGCTCCCGGCACGCGTGAATAATTCACCAGGCTGCCAAATGCAAGTAACGTTTGTGGCAGCTATGAAGGAGCCGGGGAGGCGAGGGCTCATTTTTGGGGGGCAGGAGGAGGTGTGGGGAATCAATTGAAACTTAATAAAGGCAGTGGGGGGGAGAATGGCGGAAATAAGCCAGGCAACTTCTTCTAATAACAACTTGGTGTTAATAATTCAGGAGCAGTCATTGGATTATAGCGCAATATCCGAAGTACGTGTTGCCGGCACAGTGCGGGTGGATAATGTAATCGGAGCTCATTTCGCCTTCCAATAAATTACAGCAGCAAAAGTTTCCTGTTAAAGCAGTTATTTGTATTTCTTTTTTGAAGGTGATCCCACTCCCTCCTCCCCTTCCAACAACTGCAATAAGAAAATTAATTAAAAACTAATATTTCCACCACTTGCAAAAGCAGCACTGAGATGCGAAGCCAGAGTTTGGCTATGATCTCTTCCAATCTTGTGTGCTGTGAGGCTGCTCCTCCCTACCTCTCACTTCTTTCTTTCAGTGCTCCTGTTTCTCCATCCCTCCTTTTTTGCATCCTACCCCATCTGACCTCGCTGGACCTCTCCAAGATCAGGCAAGTGCCGCTGGAAAGAAAAATGTCCCTAAAATCTATCCTTCATGTTAGGCTTGCTGTGTTTGTTCCCCTTATCCTTCTCAGATCCTGTTATGAAGGGGTAGCAGCCAGAGGCAGGGTCAAACAGCAGTTCACTTGTCTTTGAACTCACACGTGAGATGAGTTTGCAAGGCCTCAGGTGACCGTTGTTCTTTTCCTTCCAAACTGCAGCACCATTTAGCAGCAGACACATCCCTCCAGACCCAGCCAGGGTGTTCCAGCTTTCGTCTTCTCTGTTCCCCTGCTTCTCTCACCAAAGGCCAGGCTATAGTCTTGCACTATTGTGGCCTCCATCCATGGCCGGTGTTCACAAGCCGGTTCTCA
Source organism: Mycteria americana (assembly GCF_035582795.1). NCBI lineage: Eukaryota > Metazoa > Chordata > Aves > Ciconiiformes > Ciconiidae > Mycteria > Mycteria americana. The sequence goes on from NC_134370.1 coordinate 15,972,107, forward strand.
AACCTCTCCCAGCCATTGCTGCTGGACACAGGGACTCCGCTGCACCGCTCTCCTGTGCCAAGCTGCTCCCTGCATCCTGCTTGGGGCCCGTCTCAGTCCTGCCTCGAAAAGTGACCTTTCCCCAACAGCTTGGCCATGGCCAGCAGACACCTCTGACGGGACGCCTCTGACGGGATGCTTTACACCTCTGTTTATTTTATTCTGCTTTCTGCCCCAGGAACCTTAGACACATTCCTCAGATGGGCTGGGATCAGGCATGGCCCTTTCTATGGGTACTTTTAGCATCCTGTAATGGTGGCTGGCATTTCCCATCCTGTGTAATAGCTGCTGTTAGCCTACAGAGTTTCTCTACCGATCGCTGTCAGATCGGGCTGTCTCCCTGTCTCCGGTGCTGCATGCCAGTATGACGGAGAGAGAGAAGACCTTCCTGCAGGAGGCTGGGGTGAAAAAAAATCTCCCTCCTGTTTGGCATTCCCCAATTCCTGCTCTTTGGAAAATGGTTCAGACTCTGAACTCCGAGTTTTAATATTGCTACAAAAATGCCTCATCTTTAGTGATTCCATCTCTGAGCATCCTGCAGTCCAGTCCATGTCCCTTCTCTGTTTTGTTTGGTTCGTGACATCTTGTGGCACCGAATTCCTACGTCCTCCTGCCTGGCACTCAGGGCTCTTTTCCAGCTGCTGTACAATCGCTTGTGATGGTGGACCTCTACTGCCTGGGCTTTTTTTCTGGGCACTGAGTAAAGCATGTGTAGCGAACAGCCTCAACATTTCTCCCATTTTTCTGCTTGAAATCTCCTTGGGGTCTATTTAGTTCTGCTGCTTTTTACAGGTATGGAAAGCGGGTCTTTGCTAAAGCAAAATAAGCAGCAACACGTGGGTCTGGATCCTGCTTGCATATGACAAAACCAGTCGAGGTCTCTGCATCTGCCATCGTTAGTGTTACAACTTAACGAGGACCTACCAGTGTTCCTCAGTAAGAGCTAAGGGGTTGAGCAAGACCCAGAAAGGGGAGGTATTAAAACCACAAACAGCAGAAATAGTGCAGTCTGGGATGTGCAAAAGGGCCAGCTGGCGTGGGCATCCCTCACCCTTGGGAAAGGCTGCGGCTGGTTTGAAAGGCCTCTGGCGAGCGAGGATGTAAGTCTTGCGAGGCCAGGTATGGAAGAACAAGCCTCAGTGCAAGGGACCCGAAGGGGTCCCTCGATGGGGGCTAGGGGAGGCAGGCGCTGGCGGGGCAGCAGCTGCCAGAGGGAGGACGCAGGGCATGGGGTGAGCAGCCCTGGCCACCCCGCTGGGATTCCACGGCCCTCGCCCCTCAGCGAGGGAGCAGGGGGGACCCTGGGGCTCGTTGCCTCTTTGGAGATGGGAAAGCAGCCACGGAAGGGCTACTCCAAACCACAAGATAACTTTCCCGGAGCAGCCCCTCTCCTGCACTTTAAATCCTGTGATTTTCTGCTTGGAAAGCTGTGTACCTGCTCCTGCTGCTTCTTTCAGTCTCAGCAAGAAACTGGTGTTAAAAATCTCCTGTGCCCTGCAAACCTATTGCCAAACTCCAGATGGTCCCTTACTATAGGTAGAGAGTGTCTGTGAGCCTTGGAGTGCACGGACTCCAGGACAGGGTAGAAAACCGATTTTAATTTCCCAAGGTTAAACACTTGTTGACTGGTAATGCAAGGTAAAAATTATAGAAGATACGATTTTTTGAGATGTATACAGATCCTTAAGTGGTGACCTCATTACCTTCAGGGGATGTAGGCAAAGGGTAAGGGGGAGTGAAGTCCAGCAGCGGGAGAAGGAGCACCCATGCACCCCACGGCTATGGAGCGGTTGCAATGCTGTGGGTGCACGGGGGCTGCTCTTCTCTTTGGTCTTTGCCCTTTTGCCCTGTGCACGTGTGTAATCTGCAGACCCACCAGCTCAGCGTTGCGGAGCTGGGCATGTAGTGCTGCAAGAACACGACCTTTTGCTCTGAAGATGGTAAGAGCTTTGTGCTGGCAGCAGAACAACATACCCAGTACAAATAGAATCATTCTGATAATAAATCACCATCCATAATAAGAAGACATCGTTAATAATAAGTCATCCAGGGGCCTCTAGAGACCAGCGTACAACTTACTGTAAAAATAGATAGGAAACATGGTGTGATCATTGCAAGCAAGATAACAAATAAAAGAGAAAATGACTTTTATAGGCATTTAGCTCTTCTTTCCTTCCCCCAGCTTCCAGCCAGTTCTGTTATCAGTCAGGACAGCTATGATTGAAGTTTTGTCACAAACCCAGACTGGATTTTGCAGATGCGGAGCCCTGGGTTCACAGCACCTGTGAGCTGGCCAGGTTGCTACCTGCAAAGGAGTTGCCTGGCAAAAATCCCTCCTTCTTCCCCCCCCCCCCCCCCCTCTGCTCACAGTGTGATCCCTTAGTTATCCCGATTTCTCCAAAGGTCCTGGATACAGGCAAGTGCTCCCCGGTTATGATATACAGGAGCCAGCTAAGTCCTTGCCCATAGATGTCGGCTCTTTCTGTACCTCTTCAGTTGGCAGGATTTGTTGTCCGGCTCCCATGGCTTTGTTTCGGCTCAGTTGATGGGGTGACCGGACTTCAGGAACTGGCGAATAGCGAGGGGCAAACACAGGGCAAAATCTGAGCTTTTAAATGAATGAACGTTTGCATCCAGAACTCTGCAGACCCAGGAATATTTTCACACATAAACATCAAAAGACTTGTGGAAATTGTTCTGTGCACAGAAGCCAGGGGAATCTGACACATTTTTTTAAGGACAAATTTGCAAGTTGTGCCTTGTACTGTTCCGTCAGCTTTGAAACAGATCTGCTTGGGATATCAGTGCTGCTTTCTTGCAGCAGAGGGGAAAGAGGTTAGGGCTGTTCAAATATTTCTTGGTTTCTCCCCTTGTTTGCGTTTGCCAGGCAAACAATAGCAGATGTTATATAGTCAGTTCAGTTCTCTACTAGTCCCATTATGTTCTATTTATGTTTCACTTTATTGGCTTTTTTTTTTATTTTCCTATTATTGTTTCACTCTGGGGGAGGCAGAGGATATAATATATTCATCTTTATTATACAAAATCTGTGTGAAGCATTTAATAAAATGCTGTTTCCACACAGCTAGGAATATTACTGTTAGCTATTCTTAAGTTAATGCTCCTATTAAAAAATGTTTGATGGCTGCAGTGACTGGAACTTGTGTGGACAAAAAGCACACACACCACTAAATAAGGCACTCATGGCAATTCCGAGATTTCCCGATGCCTCGTGGAAAACTTCTGTTTAGCCATATTTCTGCTTACTTAGCATATTTCCAGCATTGTTCTTCCCTGGTTTTATTATTAGTGATATTTGGATGGAAAAGAAGTTTTGCTTTTTCTCCCCAAAACTTTTCCCTGGAGGGGTCAAATCTGCCCCCCCATCACCAGGACTCTTTCCCAGGTGGGAGTTTTGGCAGAGGTAGGTGTGAAGGTGATGGGGGCAGGACACCGATGGGAATACTGTCACGGTTGCAGAACCAGGGCCAGCTTCTGTCAGGCCCATGATGCCCTCCAGCCCCAAAGCTGCTGGTTCAGTCCCGAAAATGCCTGCATGAAAGCAAGCTGGGCTTGTTCTGCTTTACAAGGCTGTGGAGGAGGGCAGAGGGCCGGTCTATTCTTGCTCATGGAGATGGAGCAAGGCAGTGTCTGAGACCTACATGTCGCAGCACCTGGCTGTGCCAGGAATGGGAGTGGTTCTCCATGGACAGGGAGCACAGGAGATGCTGCTGCTTCTGGGGGTGCTGAGAGAATCATGCAAAACGGCGGTGAAAAGTCAATGTTATTGCATCAGGTGATAGGAGATGAATAACACAAAAGAATCTATTTCTGAGAAACAAAGAGCTATTTTCAGATGAAGGTCTTTCCCTAATCGATAACTTTCCGGGAAAGATGCAGACATCCACACCCAAGACAAGACTGACACAGAGATCAACATGTTTGGTTTTAGAACCAGAGCTCAGTCAAGCACACAGCTTAACACCACACTTCTCCATGGCACAGGCAGGGGTTTGACATGCAGATTTAGGTTCACAAACCCTCTCAGAATCAGAGGCTTTATCCCTGCCTGTCTCCTTTGAAGAGCAACGAGGCAGTTCAGTGATGTGACCGCTATGTGTTTGCAGGAGTGCTGATGGTAGTCAGCCTGGCACTGATCTATACTGTCACCATATATGAGAGGCTGAGGAAGGCCATACAGGATCTAATGAAGGTCTCCCTAGCCCTGTATCCTGGCTCCGCCACTGGCTGGTGATGGATGTCCTGAGAGACCAAAAGACCCAATTATATAGTATATTATCACTATAGTATTACGGTATATTATTATAATACAAACATTAGCAAGTATATGGCATGCTTCCCCGGGATACTTTCCCAGCCCCTGGCAGTTTGTGGTTCAGGGAGTCCTGAGCCAGAAGTGATACCTTTGTGTTTTATAGCCCCAGATAGATTGTTCTTCCATGAACGTGTCTAACCACTTGTTCAACCCATATAATCTTTTGGCATCCATGATATCCCGGGGCAATGAGTTTCACGGCTGATCTACAAGCTATGCAGATAAGATCTTCCTTTCATTTGTTATGAATCTGCCACCTGATAACTCCACGTCCGCTCGCACTTGTTCAGGAAGAGGCGACGCACAGTTAATCCCTGCTCACCCACTCCTCAGCCTGTCTGACAGCACAGATGTCCGTAGTCCTTGGTAAAGCCTGTCAGCCTGGAAACACGGAGCTGACTGTGGCAGAGGTGAATTATTCAGGACTGAGCAGCTGATGGACAAGACCAAGGAAAACCAAGATGCACCTCATAGAGAGAATGACGTTCATGGTGTGGTGGGCAGTGGGGAGGTCTGTGGTGTCCTTGGTCGGGCAAACACCTGGGGAAGATGTTGGGCCACCAGGATGAATTGGAGGAAGGTGCCTGGCTGATGCATGGGGCTGGTTGATGTATGAGGGAAGGCAGCTGTGAGTGTGAAGGGCTGGCTACCGGGGCTGCAGGGGTGAAACAGAAACAGTGGGGCAGGGAGCTCATCCCAGTCAGCCAAAATCTCCAGAGTTCCCTGAGGAGTCAGAGCAAATCAGACCAGGAGCTTGAGGCTCACACTTATTCTCTTGGGACAGACCTAAGCTGGGCATCAGTGCATTGAACAAAGGTGGAGAGCATCCACTGGCAGCATCCAAGGCAGCACTGCCAGGGCGAGAGACTGTCCTTAGCCTGGCCCCATCATCTGCTGCAACGCTCTGGGTTTTTTCCTTTGCCCACACAGGTTTTGGTGCCTTTGTGTACCCCACATTCCCAGGGCTGGGAGGGCTTTGCAGATGTAAAATGAAACATCCAAGGATGTTTCCAAGGCAGATGAAACATCCAAGGGACTTTTGGGCCCTGCTATGAAATTATCATGCTTTGGGAATGATAATGGCTACAGCAGAAGTGTAAGAACAAGTGTCCTTAGCCTCCTCAAGGTTTTGGTCTCTCTGGATGTGGCACCCTGTCTGTCGGATAGGGAGAGGAGCTGGGGGAGGAGATGTCTGCTGTCAGAGCAGTCATTTCATGACATTGCATTCCCCAGACAAGAGCACCTGCGAGACGCAGTAAGCTCCAGAAAGTGGAAATGTTTTACAAAAGCATCATAAACATCTGCTGAGAGGTACCTGGGAATGTGACTACAAGAGAGAATAAGGAGGTGCAGGGGGGAGGGAGAACGGGTCTTTGAAACAGGTTAAATCCCCCAGCACTGTGGGGGTGATGTGAAAGGCTGGATGGCACTGTGGGGGGCACCAACCCTGCCAGGCTGGGGAGGAAGCCTCTGGAGAGACTTCCTGAGGCTTTTGCTATGTGATCGGAGCCAGGAAAGAGCCAGATTTGCTTGAAATACTTCATTTTAATTGCAGGAGGCTGCCTGCCGTCTCCCTGCCGGCTCACTGGGATGCGTTTCTGTCTCAATCATACGCATGCAACTTTTGGGCTGACGAACGGTGCCAGTGACGGGCAGGGACCAAAATGTCCTTGATGCAGATGTCTCCCTCTAAAGAGTCCTCTAGGACTTAAGCCTTTAGGGCTGCCCATTGCCCTGCTGGGCAGGCCCCTCTGGTCACCCAATCTCATTGCTTCACTGGATTTTTGCAAGTTTTTAATGTTTTGCTCAGAACCTTGGGAGCAGTTCAGCTTGTACATGTGGGTTTTCTAACCTGAATTTTGTGGTGACAGAGGTACCCTTGAAGATGAGCAGATGTTATGGACAAACCACCCAGGGCAAGGGACAAGGGCAAATCACACTTTTTTTTGTCGTTGGTTTAAGCATTGTCTCATGATTTTTAACGTGCTTCCCAGATTTTTTTGGCTTCTTGGTGTTGACAGCACTGAAACGGAGCATGGGTTTCCTGCCAGGATCCACAATTCTAGTGATTTTCCAAAATCCCTCAGTCTCCAGAAGCCATTAAACAAAATAACTTTCTTCCCTGCAACATCCCATTGTATTTCCTGATCTGATGCTCTGTACTGCTGTAATGTGCAGCCCCCGAGGCTGCATCCTGAGGGGCACCTCCCAAACCCCGGGTGTCTGCCGAGTACCTCGCAAACGAACCACGGGCTCGGCTGCCGGCTGCCGGCTGCTGTATCTGCTCCCATGGTGCTTCAGCCTTGCAGGTTCACTGGCAGGAGGTGAGGGGCACAGGGAAATTTTACCTCTGTTGGTCTGCCTATCCTTCTCTCTCAATATAAACCTATATTTGAGGAAAAAAGGACAAAGCTGTATTTCAAGTGATCCTTGTTGCTGAAGGGTGAACTATGTAGGGAGCAAATCTGGGTGCCCCAAAGGCAGAAGTGCTCATGCGGTTTGGGGAGATGCTCAGGGAAGGTGTGATGCAGACATTTCACCCTACAATATGGGCCTGGAAGGGCTAGCAGAACCTGTGTGCTTATCCAGCCCTTCGCACCATAAGGATAAATCAGTCTCCTTGGGATTTGTGGGAAATACAGCACCTTACCCAGCAAGTGAATGATGATCTGCCATTGCTTTAGGTGGTGAGGAGCCTGAGAAACAGAGAGGTGATGACTTGTTTCCCTCTGCCCTTCGTTATCTTGAAAGCTGTTATGTTAAAAACTCCTCCTGGCTGTAATCTCCCAGCTCAGTTTCCCATAACCACGACTGGATGACCTTTCTCCATCACCTACCTCCTTATACCCCAGACCTTAAACTGCACCCCTGAATTAGCCTGACTCAGACACCTCTACACTTCCTTATTCCCTTCCATCAGCCCAAAAGTTCCCCAGAAACCAATGGCAAATCTCCCTTGTGGGGCCTGGGGTGGGAGCTGTCTCATCCCTGTCCATACTGGTCTCCCTTCCTTCCCCCGGACCCCAGCCCTGGTGCCCTGGGCCCCTCCACGGAGCAGAGCCGGCTGGGGTTTGCAGACCCACGTGCCCAGTCCCCGCTGGTACCTGAGCTCAGAGGAGTTGTTGCCCCGGCTGTGGGGCTGTGAAGAGCAGGAGCCGTGACAGTGGGGGACAGTCCCCATCCCACACAGGAACTGCTCTGCGGGCTGCGGAGGCAGGTGAGAGGATGGGGCAGAGCATCGTGAGCAGGCAGAGCATCACGGGCAGCCCCTTCCCCCTGCACCACCGCATGGGAACAGCCTTCTCCCTGTCCCCACAAAACTTCTCTCCCCTCCCCAGTGAACCCTTTTCCCTTCTCCTCCCTGTGCCAGCGCGCAGGAGCAGCCGGTTGGTGGGAGGCTGAGCCCTGGCTGCTCGGCGTCTCTCCCGCCATTTGCTCCGGGGAAGGCCCACGGTGCCGTGCTCTGCTGTCTGCCTCAACGGCTTTTTAATCCCGTTTCCCCGGTTTCACATGGCAGCGGCCCACGTTCGCCTGTGCAAAGCCTTCCTCTGGATTGCTGGCAGCCGCGCTTCCAAACCCAGCTTGCCGTTTTCCCCAGAGTGGCGGGATTGATTGGCTCCAGCCGGAATGGGCATGGCTCTCCGCTGCTTGGACCGAAATGCAACCATCTGTTACACCTCTAGTTAAAAGTACATAAAGTTGAGCATTTGCGTGTAGACAATACCACCCCTGATACGCTTTCCACCACACATCCCTCTCACACTTTGGCAGGATCTTGTACCACGATGGGCCCAGTACAGGCAAAACCAGCACTTTAGCTCTGCTGGAACCAAGCAGTGCAGAGACGGCAGGGGCGTAAATCAGCCCTTCCTTCTTTCTCTGCAGCCGGCTGCCGTCAATTTTGCAGCTTGCCGTGCCCCAGGCTTACCCCTGGCCGGGGCTGGTCCTGCTACCCTCTCCCCACCGGGCTGAAGCCCTCCCCGCGCTGGCAGCCGGGGTGCCTCGTGCCCGCTGTGCCGCTGATGCCAGTGGAAATGGCGGTGCATCGCCGCGTCTCGGTCGGATGTTCCCATCGCGCGAAGGCACCGAGGATAAAAAGGCAGCAGAGACGTGGGAAGACGGGACCAGCATACGAGATAGCCTGGAGGGTGGGAGCGTGGAGGCGAGCGTGGCAGATGCATCGCCCGCATAGCCCTGCACCTGCAAAGGCCTGGACCGCACACCTGCCCCGCTCACCGCCCCGCGCTGCCAGCCTGGCCTGGCGCTGCCCATTTGCTGCCTAAATGTCCCCGCACAGCAGTGCCGTAAGGGAAAGGCAGGGGAGCGGGGTGGGAACGCGGCTGAGCAGCCACCCCCTCCCTGAAAGCGTTGAGCTCAGCACGACCCTGCCGTCGCTATAAGGACATTTCCGCGGGCAAACAAATTCTGGCTTCTCCAGTATTGCTTCCCAGTTCCCTCCCTTTCCCAGCTTTGCGACTTCCCTTCCCTGAAAGCTGCAGACAGACACTGCTGGGGGAGATGGCTGTTTGCCACGCTGCACCCCAGCAGCAGCTGCTTTTCATCTGCTCATCCTGCCTGCACCTCCTTGCTGGGGCCTTCCATGTCCACCACCAAGTCCACGCTCAGAGATCCACAAAAGCGTCCAGCAGCCTCCTGTTGAGGCCTATTGAGGCCCTGAGTGAGGACAGCATCCAGCCTACGTTGGGTGGACGTGGGTGGGCAGGGAGAGCTTCGGTGCCTGCAGGCTGGGGGAAAGCCTGAGCGTGCAGCAACGGCCACGGTTATTGCTCTTCCTGAGGCACTGGATATCCCGGTCCAAATCAGCCCTGTTATTCCTGTTATTCTTGCTTCTCTCCAAGGAAGCTGCAGGCTGCATGCACAAGGTAGAGAGGCAGAGGAGAAATAAGGGAACAGGGGTGGGAAGTGACCCCGCCAAGGCCAGCGAGCAGATCAGAGGCAAGGAAAGGAATTAACTTCCTCCAGCCCATTTATGCCACTATATAAATGTACCATTTGCTTGGCTGTTTACCTTCACCAAACCACATGGCTGAATTGTTTGAATGGGGCAGCTCCTTTTGGAGAGACTTAGGACAGAGAGAACCCAAATTTCCCAGCCTGCCGAGGCTCACAGGTGGGGGGCAGCACGACACAAGGACCGTCAAAGTGCAGCAGCATCCCCCCATCACTGTCAGTAACTCTCTCTGGAAACACTGGTCTCTTGGTTCTTTCACCAGAGCCATAGCTCAGACGAAGTGAGAAGAACGTCACCTTTGCGATGTTAGCGTGAGTGATGTCCCCAGGAGCTGATGGATATTGGGTAGCTAAGCCTTCTCCCAGGTTCCTCCTGGATTACAGAGGGACTGGTGGTGATGTATCACCCATCCCTGACCTCGTTCATCTTTGTGGAGCAGTGGAGGTGGTGGGAGAAGGGAAAGGCTAAATGCACATCCCAGGAGCCAGGGTGGCTCTGAAAGCTGAGAGGAGAGCTGGGGGCTGGGGGAGAAGGAGAGACATCCGAGCTCGACACAGGGACAGCAGATGGATTGGAAGGAGCATAACCTCATGGCAATGCATGCTCTGGTCCCTGCAGCTGGCATTAAGGGTCAATTATTTTCAGTGTAACAACTCATTTCTAACTGGAAAGAGAGCGACCTGCTAACACTGATAGGGCCTGCTGATGTCCAGCTCCCTGCCGTGGGAGAAGACAACAGCACAAGCTTTGAGCTTTGTTTGATCCTTGATACACGATCGCAGATCACTGTGTCTGGATTCCCTTCCAAACCCTCTGGTGTGCTGGATCTGGTACACCCAGACCTGCCCAGGAGTCCACACTGAGCTTTGAGGGGTCAGCAGTGCGGGGCAGATGGGTGGGCATGTTTTTGGCATCGACCCCCTTCAAGAGCTCCCTCTTTCAAACCATCCACATCAGACAGGCTCAGGCCCCGTGTCTGGGGTCAGAGCCCAGGACAGGTCAGAGCCAGCCTGGCTGGAGAGGGCTGAGGTAGGACCCTGTGTCCTGGTTTCGGCTGGGATGGAGTTGATTTCCTTCCTAGTGGCTGGTGTAGTGCTGTGTTTTGGGTTTTAGTACGAGAATAATATTGATAACACGCTGATGTTTTGGCTGTTGCTAAGCGGTATTTACACTGGTCAAGGACTTTTTTTTCAGCTCCCCATGCTCTGCCAGGTGCCCAAGAAGCTGGGAGGGGACACAGCCAGGACAGTTGATCCAAACTGACCAAAGGGCTATTCCATACCATATGACGTCATGCTCAGTATATAAAGCTGGGGAAGAAGGAAGGGGAGGACATTTGGAGTGATGGTGTTTGTCTTCCCAAGTAACCATTACGCGTGATGGAGCCCTGTTTTCCTGGAGATGGCTGAACACCTGCCTGCCCACGGGAAGGAGTGAATGAATTCCTTGCTTCGCTTTGCTCGCGCGCGTGGCTTTTGCGTTCCCTATTAAACTGTCCTTATCTCAACCCACGAGTGTTCTCACTTTTACTCTTCCGATTCTCTTCCCCATCCCACCGTGGGGGGAGTGAGCGAGCGGCTGCGTGGTGCTTAGTTGCCGTCTGGGGCTAAACCACGACACCCTGCCATGGTGGGGGCTGGATCCCAGCCTGGCCTCCAGCCCCGGGTCTCTCTCACAGGTGCACACCTGGGCTCTGCTTCTTTTGGAAAATAAAACCCTTAAGGCCAGACGGCTTCCCTGCCGCAAGGTGCAGTCTGGCGAGGCAGCAGGGTGTGTGCCAGGCCTGCTTAGAGGCAGCAGGACAAGGTTTGGGTGATGTCCTTGCTGCGGGGCACTGGTCACCCATCTGCAGAAGACCACTACTGTGCATGATGCCCTGGTATGAGCCGTCCTTGCATGCCAGCAGCACGTGATTCAAATCCAACAGGCACCCCTGGAGGAATAGAGTCTTGATTTTACAGATGCAGGCAGCATCAAAGTAACTGTGTCAGGAAAAGCACCTCCCTCCTCCCGCCTTAACACCTCCTTGGCAGGAGGACCATTCCCCAAGGGCTATGGTAGAGGACAGCCCTGGCACCCTGGCTCTGCCTGTGCCACAGCCCGGGGCATCAGGCATCAGGGCACAGCCAGCGCTGGGGCCGGCTGTCGCCTTGTTGTGTTCACCCACCTCTGCTCCCAGCAGCTGGCTGAGCTCAGGAGCTCGGTGCTCCTTGGGAAGGGGTCCAGCCCACTGGCATGAGTTAAACACCCCCAGCTTGTGCTATCCATGTCTGGGTGCAAGTGACACCCCCCACTGTGCCAGGTCCTTGACCTGGGAGGAATTGCTTGTGCTGGCAAGTGCTCTGGGCTGCACCGGCCACCCGGCTCAGGGGACAACCTGCTGCGGAGGGAGCCCACGGCACAGCCCAGTGCCAGGCTGGAGGGGCTCCTTTGACCATCCCTCTCTGGTGAGTCCACATGATACTTGTGAGGTCCACACAATACCTCTGAGGTCCACACAACACTTGTGAGGTCCACATGATCCACCTGCCCCATGGTGTGAGGAGACGGGCACTTCTGGGGGAGGATGCTGGAGCAGAGCATCCCCCTGGGCTGGCTGCTTCCAGGGTGTGACGTGGTCCAGCTTGGTCCCCTGTGCTGAGACCCATGCTCACCAGCACACCCCACCATGCCAGAGCGGGTGGACATGGTTGTGGTTTGGATGAGCACCCTAACTCACAGCAGGGCTGTTCTGGGAGTCTACTGGCCACCTGGGATGGTAGGGAGAGGATCCATGGAGGGGGAAAGGGGACAATAAGGAAGGGAGAAAAAGACCCCAAAAAGGCACAGGGGGAAAATAACCAGAGCAGGTGGCAAAGGAAAGGGAGAGAAGCAGGGGGAGGAGGACGAAAGGAAAGATCAAGGTTCTGCTGTCAGTCAGCCCTTCAAAGGCCGGGTGTAAAAGGATATCAAAAGGAGTGGAGGCAGGTCATGCCAGCCTGCAGCCCGGACAAAGGAGATGATGACAAGCAGCTATTTTAGCTGATGGCCTGCAGCCATCTCGCCTGGGGCAGTGCACTCATCAAGTCTCCTAAGCTAAGCAAAATTCGGCCTTGGATCGGGAGTTGGGTGGGAAAGCCAAGGTGCTGGGATGAAGGGCTGGTCCCTGAGTGGCACCATGAATTAGCAGGGTGCCCCGATGTGGGGCTGTGAGGCACGGCTCCCTCCGAGGGGGTCGCCTTTCAAACAAGGTGTTTGATGCAGTTTTGTTGTTGGAGACTTCTCTGGCTGTTTTTGCGAGGATGGGAATGTGAGCCGCAGTGTCATGTCCCGGCGCGGGGATCCCAGCAGGCACCCTGGGGGGGTGCTCCAGGAGCCGGGGTGCCCAGGGACCCTTTGCTCTCCCACCAATGAATGAGGCTTACGTGGGATTGCTGGTTTCGGAAGGGGCACTTTTCTCCTTCCATAAAACAGAAAATGAATCAGGTCCATGGTTTTGCTGAGACGCAGAACTCACACCTGCTCACGAGGTGCCTTGGGAACCAGTATGGGGAAAAGATGCTTTTCAACATATTTTAATTTTCTTTCTTTTTGTATTTTTTGTGGTGTAGCAAGGGCTGTGTGGGAGCCGGGCACAGGAGCTGCTGGAGTGCCCTGCTGTGCTGCACAGCAGGGAGCCGTTGGGAAAAACAACCAGCAAATACCGGAGTCTCTCTTCTAAAATCTCTCGCTGTTGTCTTCAAGGGACCATGGGAAGATGGTGCATCTGTTAAAAGGATGCAGGACTCAATCCACAGAACACCTGCTTTACTTAAAGCATAAGCATAAACTCCTTGAAAGCCAAAGAGATTTAAACACATGCTTGGAGTGAAGTCTGGCTGTCAGCATGCTTGTTGAATTGGGATGGAGTCTGTTACATAAACATCAAAACTGGTTTGCAAACATGGCTGCTTTAAATTCATCACCCAAATTCACATGTAGGCACCTTTCTGGATATCCTGGTAGCCAAAGCAGTGCTGCTGGGTCATGGGAAGCTGCCATTTATAGAAGCCAGACCCTAAGACATGCCAGGCAAGCGTGGAGCAAACCCAAGAATCTCACACGTTATTTGAATTGAGACATCATTGACAGGGGCAAAAAAAAATCCCACCCAAAGCTCCTAAATCCACGAAGCTTTAAAATGACAGGAAGAAACAGCCAAGGGAATTACACCCAGGATGAACTTGGCCCTGCTGCTCCTTCAGCAGTGATCCCTGAGGCGATGTTGAGTCTAGCATCTCCTCTGGCGTTTTTATCCTATTTTGTTCATTCTATTTATTCCTGATCCTGTTAACTTTATCCTATTGATTCAAATGCATTTTCATACTCCCTTATGGTCCCCTTTTGCATCACTTTCAGCTTTTAGGCAAACAGGATGGGCTCTTTCTGCCCTGGGAAAAACAACGGTTAGCCCAGGAGCACGCTTCTCCCAAACTCCCCTCCCAGGTCCGGGAGGCTGGGGTTTATTTATTTATCTTAGTTAGACAAATAGCTTCATTTTCACGCAAAATAGGATGTGCTTCTGAACGCATACAGAAAAGGTCAAAGGGTTTTAGCCATGCAAAGGGCAAAATCTGAGCCTGTTGAAGTGATGTTGGTGCAGTTCAGAGCGTCTCTGCGATTGGAGCCACCCCAAAAGGCTGCAAAAATACTGGGAGGTGGAGATTTATGTATCTGCTAGCCAGCAGGTATGCTCAAGCCTTCCACTGCAGAGGGGTCCCAGTGTTACTGCTGCCTTCTGCTTTGTGTTGGCTACTGGTACAGATTTGGAAGTCAAATCTCTTGGAGACGTTTGATTTTGCTTTGGCCTGTTTATGAAAAGATCTTTGGTATTTAGATGGATCTGCAGCTGAACGCTGAGCATCACCAAGGCTCAGTGAGATGCTCTGGTGTGGGTTTGGGCATATGAACACTTTTTTTTGCTGATGGCCAAAGAGGAAGGGTGACAGAGGGGCATGGGCATCTGAAATGGAGGTTTTATGCATCCACGTTCCTCACCAGTAGTTTCTGCCCTGGCACAGCCAAAGTCTCCGTTGGAACCACAGATGCTCGGTACTATGGGACTAGGAGAATTGGGCAAGCAGGGAATTGGGCATCTGCAAGATTCATTATTTTCAACAGTGCTTTCCCCAGACAAGCCACCTCTACTCTGAGTGACCTGTGGATACTTAACAAGCAGGTCCCTTGGATCTAGACCTGGGAGCAATAGGTGTCTGTGGCTTGGACTGCTCAGCTCTCATGACCCCCAAATTTTCCTTTCAAGTAAAATTTGCAGGATCCCAGACTCCCATGCCTTCCAGATTGTCCCTCTGGTTGCACTCTTTTAAGCTAAAGACCTGTCTTGTGGCACGTATGTCCCGGCTGGAAAGGGGAATAAAAGACCTGACCGTAAATAAATACAAAACCCCAAATGGCATGCACAGCGCCTCGTTCAAAGCGCTCGGCCTGTTTGAAATCAGCAGCCCCATAAAATCTGAACGGGTTCAGAAACACTTGGAGTCACGGGGTCTCTCTACATGAAGGGCCCAGCTCAGTGGCTGCCCCTCACTGGGGTATCAGGGCTCGTTCCTTGAGCTGGTGAGACTCCACCGTTCCCCGCCTCGTAAGTCGGGGCCGCATCTTGGGACACGTAAATCAGAGCCTTCGCCCTTCGCCGTGGCTCTCGGTGGCAGGGTCGGGGGGTCATGAGCTTACCTCTCAAAATAATCCTGGACGATCAGGAAGTGTTTCTCATTTGATGAATTAGGTGTATAAAATCCGTGAAGGGCTCACGAACGGACAGACCTTTTCCTTTCTTCATGGGGATAATATTTCATGATTTGGGGAGGAAAGAGTGCAAAGGGAGGGGGGGAAATAATTAGTAATTTGTGATTAACTCTTTTCACGGGTATTTTGTTTCTTTGTTCTCTGATGCCGCCTGGAGCCATTTAAAAAATGACTTAACGACAACAACCAAACTAATCGCTCTTTGTAACTAATGGCTGTGTCAAAACTTGGAAATCAAACCGAAGGGTCTTGGAAGAAGTTGCAAGGGAGATGCGAAGCACGGGAGAGGGGGTGGAGAGGAATTCCCTCCCCGGTATCAGATGGATGCTCAGAAAGGGCCCCGAGATCTGCAGTGATAAAGGGAAAGAAAGAAAACCTCCCTAGAAAGCTGAGGGCTATTCTCGCCGATCCAAGCCGATTAGGCTGCCTGTGATGTACCCCTTCCTCTCCCCACGGGCAAAAGGGATCTCCACTTCAGCTCTTTGCCCAGCACATTGCTTAAGGTCATAGAATCATGGAGTCATATAATCATTTAGGTTGGAGAAGACCCTTAAAATCATCTAGTCCAACCGTAAACCTAACACTGCCAAGTCCACCACTAAACCATGTCCCTAAGTGCCACATCTACACATCTTTTAAATACCTCCAGGGATGGTGACTCAGCTGCTTCCCTGGGCAGCCTGTTCCAATGCTTCATAACCCTTTTGGTGATGAAATTTTTCCTAATATCCAGTCTAAACCTCCCCTGGTGCTACCTGAGGCCGTTTCCTCTTGTCCTATCACTTGTTACCTGGGAAAAGAGACCGACACCCATGGATAATCGGATCCTTTGAGTTTTGGCTTTGGGTTGTCAGGAAGATTCCCAGCAGGAATGGGAGGGTTTTGATGGAGCCTCGGAGCTGTCTCCCAAGATGAGTTCATCTTCATAAATGGCTCGGAGACCTCTTCCAATGTAGATGGTGCATGAATCAAAGACAGAGCAACACTGCCTGCCTCTGGCTTTCTTGAGTTTGGCTTTTGCTGCAGGGTGGGGGGTGTCTCTGGCTGTCAGAAGGTGAGAACCAAGAAGTGCAGGTGGTGGGAAGCACAGAGGGATGGCGTCCAGGGTGAGGTCTCCTTTCAGGCATGAAGGCCACCAACCAGCAGCCTGTGTAAAGCAGGCTATCGGCAAGTGACTGGGGCCCAAAGCCATGCGGTCTCTAATTGGGTCACACATAAAATAGAGCTTCAGATTGAAAGCCTTTTGGAGCTATGATTTAGAAAGGCAAATCCATTCTGGTATCTGATTATGACACTGACATTAAAAGCACTGGGAACCTCTAATCGATGGAGGTTAATTTATTTAGACCGTAAAACAGAAATTAATTTGAAAGGGGCTGTGGTGGAGCAGCAGCTGAGACTCCAACCATCCCTTGTGTGGTCCTGGCGGGGCGACAGGGACGTGTTGGCCAAACTGAAGGTGGAGACCACAGCTCTCCCAACCAGGAATCTGTCCGTCTGCCTATCCCCTCTTTCAGTCCTGTGCTGACTGCAGGCTGGGGAGATCTTATTACAGAAAGGTGAGAAGCTGAGTCTCAGATGAGAGTTATCTTTGATTTGCCCTGTGGTGGAGACTGTCCCTACTCGGGCAGATCAGGCCCCCAATGTATGGTGAGAACAGAGTCCAGTTCTCTGAAATGTTGCCAACCTTTCTGTGAATCCTCCTTGCTCTGAGCACACAGCCGGCATGGCTTGGTCCTCCAGCAGGTACTGATGTGCATTGTGCCCACCCCGGAGACCCCTTGGGTAGATGTGGCCAAAGACCATCAGGTCTGGGAGCTGGACACAAAGGGTCACAGCAGGTAGCTCTGACCAGCTGGTCCAGAGCAGTAATTTCAGCTCCTGGCTCATGCCTAGGGGAGTGCTGAAGTGTAAGAGACTTCCTTAGCCCGTCACTTTTGTTTTCCTTGGTTATTGTTTAAAATGCAGAGATTATGAGGTCAAACTTTCCCAGCCAATATTTTTCCTAATGAAAAATGTAGTAGGGTACGAGTCAGTGATCGAATCTATACGTTGAGTGTTCCACACTACAGTGATTTCCACAGACAGAACTTCAATAAATCTTGTTTTCAGAGAAATTATATGAGGCCGATGCTCTATTTTTGCCAGTTTAAGATCACTTTTCCCCTCTGCTGTGCTCTGTCCAAGTGGAACGTTCCTCCAGCTGAGCCGAGTCTTTGCTACAGCAACACGACAGATCCTGACGGCTGCAGCATGAGCAGGGCAGGGGTATGAAGGTGGCCTCCAAAGTCCCTTTGCGGTCACCACACATGGCTGTGTGGTCCCTTTTCCAAAGATGCCGCACACCCTCCTTAGACTCAACAGCAGTGTTGCCCCTCAACTTGCCAACCCGAGGCATTTTGCCTGAGTGCTGGCAACCCTGGGTACCTCGCCTTTCCCACAGGGAGAGAGCTGGAGGCATAGGATGCACATGGATAGCACTGCTCCTGCTACAGACTGTGTGGGAGGCCCATCACCGAGCTGTATTTGGTGAGGGACACATACCTTTGTCCTTCCACCACACACAGTCCTGCCTCTTGTCAATATTATTTAATGCTGGAACTGCCATGGCCTCAGTCAGTGCCCCACTGTGCTGCGTGCGATGCGACGGCAGCCCTGCCACACTGCACGTGCATGCCTGCAAGCGCCCTTAAAATACTAATGGTACCGCTGGATGGATGGGAAAGTCCTTCAACATCCTCTCTCCTTTCCAGCTTAGGAGCTTTCTCCTGATTTCCACCCTGGTTTGGTGATGCTCATCGGGTAGGCAGACGTGCGGGGGGCAGCGTGCTCCCCATATCGACTGCCCCGCTGTCGAATGTCTCCACCCGCTCAGTGGATTCAGCGACAGCCCGTGTACAACAGTATTTCACAGCCTGTCCATAGGATCAATATGACATTTCCATTTGTCATTAAATATGTCTTCCTTACTTTGTGCTGCATAAATCAACCTTTCAAACGTGGCTCCTGGAGTGAAGAGTCGCTCTCGGAGACCGCTGACGAAAACAGGGGCTTTTCGTGGTGGCTTCAGCGTTTTCACGCTGTGCTGGCGTAAGTGGTGTAAACTTTGGGAATAAGCACAGAAATTATGTGCCTCTCGCAGGTGTTGGGAGAGGTTTAACCTTCGTGCTGCCCCTGCGTGCTCTGCCATGCTGCTCAATGCAGGAGGCAAGACCCTGGAATAGCTTGTGCTTGCCCCAGGGGTTGGGAAGGTACCGAGATCACTGGTCCTGGGCTGTGCTGGATTTTGTAGCCTTAGACTGATCCCAAACCAGCTTGGTGTGAGCGAGGTCAGGTGCAAAGGCACTGGGCTCAGGGCAGCCCCCAAAGCACTGTTGGTCCATACGGGGCAGGGGTTCTTGGTGTGGCAGGGAGCGGGCAAGCACTGTGCTGGGAGAAGTTACGCTGTCCTCCAGAGATGGACCAGGAACTGTGGAGGTTGTTACCTCCCCAGATAAGCACAATTATTGCTCCAACCCACCCCCAGAGAGGGCTAGAGCAGGCTGAAAACACAGTCCTTTTCTCACCTCCCCCATTAGGTGTGACCCTGGAGAAGTTGCTCTTTGCTCGTGTGCTTCTCCTCCAAAGATCAATGTCCAGTCCCCACTCCTGCCCGTGCAGCTATGACTCCCATAGCGATGGGAGAGGGTGGGATTGGGCTTGCTCTCCTGAGACGGTGGGGATGGACAAAAAACACCCCATCCTTCCCACGGTGACACACAGGTCTTGCTCAGCAGACACAAGGATGGTGGATGCATAGGATCCATAGGATGCCTGGGCGGAAAGGCATGTTCAGATCTCTCCGCAGCCAGCCACAGCCCTCGGCGGCAGCAGAGACAAAGGGAAGGACTCAAAGGGTGCGCACGAAGCCGCCTCTGCAGCACGCTCTGATCTCCCCCACGAAGAGTGGGCACTGACCCGCGCCCTCCCCGCGCTCTGGCTTTTTGTCAGCCGGCTCCCTTGTCCCTGCCGTACACACACACACATTTTAGCACTGTCTGCAAAGCAGTTTGGGAATCGATATTGCAATTGTGTTGTAAGTGAATTAGTTATAGATCAGCTTGGGGTAGGATTAGCTTATAGATCAGCAGGCTGGCAGGTTGCAGGGAAGGAGCGCAGGCAGACATGCACGCACGCACATCCCCCGGCACGCTGCTCTGCTGATGCCCAGCAAGAAGAGGAGGGTGAGGTGGGGCTCTGCAGGCTTGGGACTGCTGCCTGCGAAGCACTGCCATACACAGGCATCGTGCGTAGGTGAAAATTCCTGGATTTTGCAGCGCTTGGAGCAGCGGGGCTAGGAATAGCAGAGGTAATGCCATACACCAGCCTTGAGTCTGCAGGTGTGGAACGAAAACCCGTCGGCTGGCTCTGTACAGCTCTGGCCCTGTGGCTTGCACCCTTCCTGTGAATGCTCACACCTCTGCCGGGGAGCTGCTGTGAACCTTTATCCCAACAGCTTTGCTAAAAAGTGTGCAAAAAACCCGCAAACAGAAGCCAGTCCTCACAGATTCCCTTTTATCTTTTCTCAGAGACTGAAATAAACTGCTCTTTTCTACTTGCTATCTGCAGACCCTGGGATGTCACCCTTTTAGCGACCTCACATGAAAGCAATATCCCCACATAGGGATGGGGAAACTGAGGCACAGAGCAGTATGCTGCCTGCTGCAGCCAAAGCAGCTGAGTCAGTGCATCCACCCGGCCTCTCAGCACCAGTCTATACACGGCCAGCCCTGGACCCCGCTTTCTTCTGGTACGTTGCCCACTTCTTAAAGTCCCGTTGAGTCCCTTGTCACGACTCCAGGCTTCTAAAATTAGCTCAGCGCTTGGGTCCGTGCTCAGGGGGTTTCCCTTTAAATAATCCCCCTGCCTCCCCTCCTGGTTTTGCTTTGACTAAGCATGCTGCAAAAACAACTTGCTTCTAAAATAAGCATCTCCTCTAACTCCCAGTTTAAACCTGAGTAGCCGTGCATGACATAGCAGGGTTGGGATGGCAGCTGTGCCATCTCTCCGGCCGCCTTTCACTGCAATGGCACCTGGAGTGACTGAGGCGAGGGCATGCGTGGGTTAGGGCTGCGTGGGCTTCGAAGGGGACCAGGGGCTCTGCTGGGAGAGGAGTGGGGTGGTGGAGCACGGGGGTGGGCATCCCCCCCAGTGGTACCTGTCACTGGACAGCCCGTCTTCTCTGAAGAGACATCAGGACGTGGTCATTTGATGAGATGAAATACCTCTGAGGACTGCCAGCCCTCTGGGCAAGGGATAGCGAAGTGACTTTCCCCTGGCACCTTGCGCTGACTTTCCTAAGTAACCCTGTCTCCAGCTCTCTTCTCCTTATGTCGAACCATTTTTCAGCCGTGGGGCCAGGTTGCTGGAGCTCAGTTTACACCCACTGGATTTGAGCTGGGGCCAGATCCCAAGCTCAGTTTCACAGCCATAAATCTGGAGTAGTTCCACCAAAGTTAGGAGAGTTAATTCCAGATTTACACCCGGTGGCACTGAGGTGGGACCTGGAGCCTCTGGCTTTGGGGACAAAGAGGGTAAAGGCAGGCTATAGGGGAGTTACCCTGGCAGGCTGCAGCGCTCGACCCCCGGTAGGGCATCTGCGCCTGAGTATCCCGTGGTCTGAGTTATTAGAGCAAGCCCTCTCTCTATTATTTGATATAATTTACTGCTGTCCCATTGGGTTCCCCTCACTCTGCGCTCCGTGAAACCGAGTGGAACTAACCCGAATAGGAGGATTACGGGCTCCAAATGGAAATGGTTGCACCAAGCTGCCAAGCGGAGCGCCTTGTGCTGAGCAAAGAGGGCGGCTGACAGCTTCAATGACATGCCAGCACTTAAAATGCTGATGATGGATGAATGTCATCCTGCTGGGAAGGGAAGGGGGGGTAGGGAAGAGGGGGGACGGGGGGCAGGGAGGAGAGGGAATCCGGCCCGGAGGAGCCAGGGAAGAAGAGCTGGCACCAGAGTTGGCGCCCGCACTGATCCTCGTCCGTGGGCTGTGATTCATGGGGATAAGAGAGGGCTGAGCTCCTGTCCACGGGCCCCGCTGCTTTCTGCATGCCGGATTGAAATTTGACTGCTCTTGGCAGCTCTCTTGCCCACAGCACAGGCACACAGAGATGTATATATTTATATATGCACACATAGAACACATAGGAAGAATGTAAGAATGTTTAACAGATATGTGTGTAAATGTGTGTATATATATTTATATGTATAACCACCTCCCCTTGACACACGTGCATGAACATAAGAGATTTCCTCCAAGACACTTCATTAAAGGCTGTTGTCCCCACCTTTCACTGTATATTATATTTCATCCACAAATCACATCTACTAAATGACTTTTAAGGTTTTCTGTTGGGTTTTTTTTTTGTATTCCCCAGATGTCAGGGGATGTCAGTGAGATGGCTGCATTACTCAGAATATTGTGGGTATGTCTCCGGAGTGCCTGGGCAAGGGATTTCTCTCTCTCTGTCTCCTGTTGTATTCCTGACAGCAAAGTAATCTGCTTGTATAGATTCTGGCAGCAAGAACAATGCAAAATCTGGCTGCTCGACAGTGTTGCATTTTTAACTTGAGGTTGAACAACTTCAGTCTGGAGACCTCCGGGATTCCTGTTCCAGGGTTGTTCGCTCCTGGGATTTGCTCCAGCATTGGGTGACTCTGTAGATGGGACCATGCTGGCACCTTCCGCAGCATGAGGGCTTGCGAAAGGGGCCCTACTGTGGGCTGTGCCCTGGCTTAGGGCAGAGCAGAGCCCTTCCTCCGGGCAGGGTCCCACACGGCATCACGGCCCCTTTCTGCTCAGGACCCCATACTGCAGGCATAGCATCCCATGTGGGGGCCCCCGAGCTGCTCCCAGAGGGACAAGTCCTGGAATGGCTGAAAGTCCATAGTTATTCTGCGAAGACGAGGGTGAGCCAGGGGGAGAGGGACCCTGTGCTGAAACGTGCCTGTGAGAAGAGCACGTGTTCTCCAGGTGCATGAGCAAATTGATGCTCTGGCAGCTGGTGTCCGGCCAGGCAGCTGACGCGCCGGAAGACGAAGCAAAATTCATCTCGGTGTGTGCTAGCTGTGGTTCTGCAATGCAAAGGGGGTAAAAGAGGGGGCTAAGCCTGGGACAAGAGCCCGTAGGGGCAGCTCTGGGACAGGAGCCCCGTTTGGGGCTGGGTGCGACCCCAGGGAGAGGCCGCTGTGCTGGTGTTTCGGCAGGCGGCGCTCCCTGCCCTCGCTGGGCTCTGACCCCAGCACCCCCGAGATTAATCCTGTCACCCACCTCCAACAGCAGCTGCTTAACCGCGCACAGCAATCCTGCGCAGCAGTTTCAGCAAGAGAGCGAAGAAGCCTGTATCCAATTGAAACTGCAGGGGGGATTTAGGGAGGCAGAAGGTAATTTCCCGAGCTGGAATATGGCCAGGATACAAGGACTAATATCCTGGCTCTTGGGGAAACAGTCATGGGATCTTTGCTCGCTGAGAGTCATCCTGATCTCCGTTTTAAGTCAGATCTGGAAAAAAGGAAAATGAGACAAAGGGAATAACCCTTCCAAGAAGCCAGGGCTTCGGGGCACTGCTTAAAGCTGCCCTCACTGCAGGGAAGAGCTTCCCGGATGCAAAGCCGCCAGGCACCCCAGACACGAAGGTCTGGCAGCCGCTCCATCCCCTTGCAGGGGTGCTCTGTGCTTGGGGCTCCCCTGTGCACCCAGACGGGGCCGAGGAGTGTCCTGGGTCCCAGGAGGGAAGCAGTGTGCTAATGTCCATCACTAGCATCACATAAAGTATTCCTGTAACCTGGTCATGTCCTTGTGCCGGTGCTTCCCTCTGCTGGGAGATACCAGGGAGGCTCAGACAGGTCCCATGGCAAAGGGGAGCTGGGGATGGAGGGCTGTGTGCTGGCACCAAGCATCCACGCTACAGCTGTTTTCTGCTGGGAAAGACTTGCTGGTTGCGTCCAAAAATGATTCCGGCAAAAAGATAACCTGCTGCAGAAACACCACGAAGGGTAGGAGTGAGGCCGCGCTGTCCAGCTTGCCTTTTTGACATCTTTGTGGACTCGGAAGACTTGTGAAACTGTGGTCGTAAGGGGATGGGCTGTGTTTGCTCCTTCACTCCCCCAGGGCTGCTGCGCTCCGGGCTGACCCTTGGAGGCACCATGATCCCACAGAGGGAGGCGGCTCGGCTCTCGGGATAATCTGGTCTGAGATGCAAATACCCCAGATTAGTCGTCTGGGAAGGTCTAAGCTGGTGATCTGGGCAAGGGGCCGGGGAGTGAGGGCTGGGTTAGCACTGCAGGAGCAGCCCGACAGCATCCCTCCTGTGGGAAGGAGAGAAAAGGTCTGCTTTAAAATTCAAAACAATTGGAAACAGCACTGGAAGCCCCTAGGTTAGGAATTATTGCTATTCCTAGTGTGGCTAGAAAACCTTGAATGTAATCTATAAGGTAGTGTCTCTTTAATCAGTGTCTGCAGCAGGTTAATAGCTAGTGCTCTCCTCACCTTTACAAGTGATCCTTTCAGGCCACTTTTTCCTTATGGCTGGGCTCCCTGCGATCTGCCTGCCGGCTGGCAGCGACTCTCTGCGTCGTCCCCTTGTCTGTCGCCGCGGCAGGGCAGGGGATAACAAGCAGCAGCCCATCTCGCTGCCCCATACATCACAGCTGAGATCTGTATTCTGACAGTTGCATTTTGTCTCCTACTTTCCGAGCAATGTGCCCTCAGAAAGTCAAGAGACGAAAGTATCCTCGGGTTTGATTGAAGACCCAGGGCAGGCAGACGCATCCTTCAGACCACCTCGGGAGATCCGGCTGCTGGGAGTTGTTGTCCTCCTAAATCCCATCAAGAGAGAGCAGGAAAGCTGCCAGAGCTTTGCTATGCTGTGTGGTTTTGCTGCCTTGCCCGTTCCTCCACCCCGGTTCCTGCCTGCTGGCAGCCAGGAATGAAACCAGCCAAGCCCTAATATTAACAAGCCCTGACCATTGCACTGTGCTTAATTGGGTTTGCATGTATAGCAAGAAGTTCAGAATGGGAAAAAGGGTTTGCTGTTGGAAAGTCCCCAGCAGGCTGCTCTAATCCCGCCCCCCGACCATATCCCTGGAGTTTAAATCCCCCGAGTGTGAGCAGAACGGAGATGCCCATCCCGCCATGGGGTGCCCAGCAAGCTGGGTCTATCTCACCTATGAGGGTGAGCTCTCCCAGCCCCACAGACAGGCTGGGACCTTGCACATTTGCAGCCTGTCTCTGTGTCCCCTCTGTCAGTCTAGACTCTGAAGGTGCACCTATGCGTGGGGTCCTGGAGCAGGAGCGAGGGCAGGATCTTCCCCGCAGCTAGGGTTGCTCCCCAGCCACCCATCCATCCATCCATCCTTGAATTTCCAGAAGAGGCAGGAGCTGAAGTCTGCTCACAGGTACTTAGGGCTGGGTCTCTGCAGTGGGACTGGCTCAGTGGGCACCGGCTGCCCTGTACCTGTTTGCAGGGCACAGGCAGGTTTGAAGGCTGGGACAAGAGGTTGTGGCTGAGGTGACCAGGTGACACCCCTGTGAACATGGCTGGAAAACCACAGTCACCCTTCATGTGAGGCCAACAGGGAGCTGTGGCATGGGTTTGGAGGAAGCAAGGACATTTTCAAGGTGAGAAGGAAACCAAAGATCCTGCCAGGACCTGCGTGTCACTGATGTAGTGACGTGTCTCCGTGCAGTGATTCTCCGAGAGCCGCAGCCTGTCCTTGGTGCACAGAGAAAGACCATTTTGGTCTTTATTAATAATGCTCTTGGTGGCAGCCTCGTGCACCCTCGTGCCTGGCTGTGCCACGTGCGGCACAGAGCCTCCCCAAGGGACCAGCTCTGTGCTGCACTGATGGGCAGAGAAACCAGCTCCCAGGCTCCCTCACTCTGAGGAAGCTGCGTTTCAGAAGCAGGGGAAGATGCGGCTCCACCATGCTCAGTGGGAGATGGTGTGTGCACGTGTGTGAGAGCAGGACTGGATCGGCCGCTTGCAATTCTCCAAGGGTCCTGGGTGTTTGCAAAGGCAGCTCTGTCAATCAATAAAAAGCAATCACAATAATGAAGTATCAAGTAGGAAGAAAAGATTTCAAGCTCTACAATGCTGGGGGATTGGGGGTTTTCTTTAAATGAGGCAAGAGAGACTGGGAACGCAGAGCCCGCAGCAGGGATGACAAATCTGCTTCTTTTGCATGGGGGAAGTGGTAGGACTCCAGCCCCTCCGACCAGATCCAATGACAGGGGAAAGGCTGAGAGAGGACCCTGTTTCTGCAGACACAAAGGACAAGCCGGTGGCGGCGACTTTCTCTCTGAAAAGTCACGTTTGCCAGGAGAGGCTGTGAAATCCAAGCCGTTCCCAAGAGCTCATTCCCTTCCCGCCCCCCCAGTCTGGGGAAGGGAGTTGTTCTAATTTTGTTTTTATTATCATTATTCCCTCCTGGGTGAGTGCTGGGAAAGTGGTGAATTTTGCAGCTGCCCGAGAGTTGGTGGGAAGGGGGATATGAGGGACGCATGCCAGAGCGGGGTCTCTTCTCACCTTCTCCCTGGCTTCCCACGGGACCAGGCATGACTGAATCCAAAGGATCTCCTGTTGCCTCTCCCCTCCATCTCAGCCATCCCCACCCACCCCATTTCCCCCTCAGCAGGACCCGTGGGGTGGCCTGTGGCATGCAAAGGCAGCAGTGCCACCAAGCATGTGGGACTGTGCTGGCTGCCTTGGCGAAGGCATGGGGAAAGACATTTATCACAGCAGGCTTTTAAAAACTGAGTCATGAGCCTTCTTACACTGGAGGGAAAGTTGCTGTGGACTTTGGTTAGCAAGGCTGGTTAGAGATGGGGAGCTCCCTCCCAACAGTGCTTGCCCAAACTGCCCCATCTTCCTGAGGAAAGGCTGGTCCTAATAGGGCTCTTTTAGTGCTGAGGCAGGTCAATGAAATCATCTTCTCTAATTAAGCCTCCCACAAACTGTAGCAGTCTTTACCTGCAGCTGTGTGGTCTCCGATAGGGCAAAACTCCTTCCTGCCATAGCAACATCAATTAAAAAAAAAAAAAAATCAATGAGATCTCTACCTGGCAACCAAAATCTCCACTGATCCATAGCGGTAAGCGCTGGATGTGATTGCACGTGGTCTGGGAAGGTCTAAGACAGGATCTCGGATTGTTGTGAAGGCACATAGGTCAGTCACACTCCGTTCCATGTCTGTGATGTCAGCTTGTGAGGATTTTTAAGCAGTGCTTTACAGATATGAATTAATCACGGCCACAACCCAGGCAGGTCAATAAGCTAGAGACAGGGACACCTCCATTGCCACTTTTGCAGAGGGGAGATGCTCAATGTCCCTAAGCCTGGCTGTTCCTGCAGGGCAGCTGTGGTCCCAGTGCCACCTTCACCTCTTGCCTCACCTCCCTCCTCTGCCTTGTGCTCGCTCCCTTTGCTTTGATTGTACTGATTGCCAGAGAAACCCCCAGCACAGACAGGCCAGGTCTTGATGGCCTTTGTAGCTGCTGGTAGCATGAACTATTGCAGTGGCAGTGGGTGGATGGGACGCGAACAGCCACGGGCTCACTGGTGTCTCCTGCATGGATAACATTGTCTTGCAGTATAGCTCACACTGCAGCTCAGAGAGCAGCACATAGAGAACAAAATCCCCTCATTGATTTGATATCCTAGCGGAGCTGCTTCTTTAACCAGGTGGCAGCACCTTGGGCTTCAGTGCTGCAGGCACTGAGTCCAAGGCAAGCTGTTTCAGCTGGGGAGCGGCTGCAGCTCTTCCTCTGGCCATGGCCTTGCAGCTCAGCCCAGGGGCCCTTTGCACCCTTCTGCCTTGAGTCTTGGCTCTCCATCAGCAAAGACCCTGGCCCAGAGACAGGGCCAGCAGCTCTTCCCATCCTCTGTGGGCTTTGTTCTTGCTGGGGAGATGCAGATGCAGAGGGAGAGGTACCCTCTGGGCAGGATGG
This sequence comes from Mycteria americana, assembly GCF_035582795.1. Lineage (NCBI taxonomy): Eukaryota > Metazoa > Chordata > Aves > Ciconiiformes > Ciconiidae > Mycteria > Mycteria americana. The sequence continues at coordinate 15,999,233 of NC_134370.1, forward strand.
GTGCAGATGTACAGGTGCTGTCTGGAAGGCATCTGCTTACCTTTCTGGGGGAGGGAAGAAGATAGAAAATACCACCAAATTCCTGCTTTCCAGGCATAGAAGGAGCATTTGCCATTGCTGATTACCTTTGTCAAATGAAAGGGACAGTGCTAGTGCTGGCTGAGCTTCCAGGAGGGGGACTGAGCCAAGAACAGCCCTGGTTTTGTGTTGGGTCCTCCCTTCCAGTCCAGCAAACAGCCTCCAGCTCAGGCCATGGGAGATAGGAGGAATAAAAGAGGACAGATTTATTCAATGAAATTAATGGAGTGACACTGGGTGTTAATAGCCTATTTACCAACATCTCCTCCTCTGTCTTTCACTTAGCCGGGGAAACTGCTTCCCTCAGCTGTGCCCATCACACTTTCCCCCCATTTGTTTCAGACTCCCAAGGAAGGGCCCCACTCTACAGGGAATGGGAGGGGAACCCCAGAGCTAAACCCCCCCAGCAGACCTGACTCAGCTCACCTGAGGGTCTCAATCTCACATGCACTCACTCCCACCTTGTCTATACATGCTGGTAGGAAAGATGAAGTTGAACAAACCATTTACACGCCAAGTGGATTAGCCAAATTGCATTAAGCCCCCGCAGGGATGTCCTTGTTCACAGCCTTCATTTGATTTCTCTTTCAAAAGCCCACCAAGCTGAATGTGATTACGGCCTCTTAATCCTGCCCACACGTGTCCACGTGAGGTTAATGCAGCGTAATAGATGCCCTTTACAAGTGCACGCTGGTGACCATTCCTGCATGGCTAAACCCTCAAGCCCAGATGTTCAGCAGATGTAAACCCAAAGCACAGCCTCTGAGTGCTACTGCCTGGCCAAAGAGCTGCTCTCACAGCTAAAATATGGAGGGGGAACTCCATCTTCCCAAAGCTGAGCAGCAAATCTGTGTCAGAAACAAGAGCCGCTACTGGCACTCAGCTCCAGATCGGTTCAACTCCAGCAGCATTGAACATCCTCAGCAGGTACAGCTTGTGATCAGAAGTTTTTTTTTCCTGGAGGTTAGAAAGTGGTACCCAAATCCTGGCTCCATCAAGACTGCTGCCCTCCCAGTCTGATCCCCACCCAGCAGCATCTGCAAGCCCCTGCCCAGGGGTGGCTCTGCTGATGGGCAGATTTGCTTTTAAAAGAGTACTGCTTTCCTAGGGCAGAAGCTACAACCAAAGCATCATTGCAGTCAAACAGCAACACTGGAAATCCATAGAGCTGCTCAGCTAGTTATTGCAAAGCTGTCCGGCTCTGCCCAGACAGGCATGGGAGACTGTAAAACAGAGGGAAAGAGATTTACATTGGTTGGCTTTTATAAATAAGAAACCAAACTGATGCTGCCTTCAGGAGGGAGAGCTGCAAAAGGCAGAGGGAGGGATTCCCCAAACTCATCTTTTGCATCAGCCAGCACCTAAAAAGAAATCCAGGCCTCGGCGCAGCAGGATTTGACCTGGCCAGAGCACCTCTCCCTGTTTTCACAGAAGAAACCACCCAAAGCCATTCACACCTACGTGGAAGTTTGCCACAGCAAGGTGTGCAAGGTGCTCCATTCAGGGAGAGAAACTGGCTATGGTTCAGTCCTATTATCAGCAAGAAAAAAAAAAAAATCAAAGACCTTCTTGTCCAGAGACAAGGGGGATGAAACCACAGGGGGGTAATTTCCATAACTCTTTCAGCCAGCACTCAACACACAAACTCTCTTTTCTCAAAGTCAGACCGCCTGCCAGGGGAGCAAATCCATTCCCCTGGTATCTCAGGACTCTATCACATAATCCCCTTAATAAAGCAATCAAGTTCCAGATTAAAAACCGTTAGATTTCTAGCCCGCTGAAAGGTTTTTTCCAGAACATCACTAATAGGAAACCTCCTTAAAATGTGTTGCTTTTTGCTGGACTGACCAAAAATAAAAAAACTCACAACAAGTAAACGGTAAAACCGTAATTTCCCCATGGAAACTGTTGGTTTTGCCAGAATGATATTTTCCATTAAAAATGTTTTGCTGGAGAATTCCCAACAAGTCAGGCTGCTGCATCACTGATTTTAATCGAATACAGAAATTCTCATTTCCTTTTGTTCTTAAACTTATATTCAGGAGAAGGGATAGTTACAGATCTGTCTGCCTCCTTCACCAGCAATGTAATGTCACCCACCAGGTGACACGTACGGAGAAAGATAGCTATGAAAACCCGACATGGCTCTTGCTCCAGCCAGCGCTCCCCAGGCAGTGGCATAATCTCTCACAAGGCTGCCTCAGCTCTCAGAGCCCCCTCCATCTCCAGCTGGTTTTTTGGAGATGCTCATTTTCCTAAGCATAGCTCTAACAGTGAGGCTGTGCTGAATTCACAGATAATCAGTATCTAATTGGATTAGGAGCAGATAATATCTTTGACCTTTTTTAATGGCTTGTCTGGCCTGCCTTTCTGCAAGGCTGAGGCTTAATTTTAGGCAAGAGTTTTTTCCACAAGTGAAGCATGACCCTGTTAACCTCTGAATCAGGGATGTGACCTTCCCTCTCCCCAGCCGCTGTGGAGCTGTTGGAGATGGCGATGCACATGCAGGCTTTCATATATACGTGCACACATCTGTGTACAAACAGACTGAACCTACCTACAGAAGTCAGATTCAGGATTTGGTTTTCAGTTAGAGCTGGGCTGATGCAGAACTAAATCCTCACACAGAAATGGTAAGTCAAAGGAGCGTGAAGCTCCTGCAAAGTCAGTGTCCCTGCTGGTGTCAGCTGCGCAAGTCACATCTCCTCTTCGTCAGTTCCTCCATATGCAATGTAGGGAAAATGAATCGCCAGTGTGACAGAGGGGCCAGAGATCAAGATAGTGGGTGTTTGTGAGACAAAGGCACAGGGATGCTCGTATGCTTTTGTGGTTATGTCTTGGTCCGGCTCACCTAGTCCCATCACTGCAGCTAAGCATGTGCTCCCACACATGTGAGCAGGTTCATACACTGGCCAAACACAGCTGAGAGCAGAGGCAGCATGTTTGAGTTACACCTAGCTCGTGCCCATCACAAACATACTGTGTGTGAACACAGAAATCAGATGACCACACCACAATCAGACAGACATCGATATGTAGAGGCACACTCATTTGAGCACACTCCATGGACGCAAAGGAATGCCTTCGTCCTGCTTGCCACAAGCATGTGTGTGCATCCACCCATCCCCTCGACCTGCCCTGCCTGCCTGACATAGCCTTTTTCCCGGGGCTTCACTGGGCACTCAGGGTCTCCCATTGCTCTTCATCACACTGCCCTCCTATGCCTGCTGCTTGTTGTCTCTCTCACACACATGGACATACCAACACCCTCCAGGCCACAGGGCACTGCAAAGTCCCTTGGTCTTTCCTCTCTTGAACACAGACTTTCTTTCTCATATCCTCTCTGCTTGCACGCCCACAACCTTCTCCCCTGCTCTCACTCACACAAACCCCTCCATACACTCCATAAAAATCCCCTGGCCATGGCAAGGCTTTCAGACAGCTTTCACAACCCCTTCAGTAGGGACTTGACAGTCTGAATTTTGGGGCATTGGGATTTAAGGAGATGCAGGGAGCAGGAGGGGAGGGAAGGCTGCCTGATGAACAGCAGATGTCAGTGATCATTGGATGGAGCAGTTAATTCAACTGGAGTTTATCGAATGGCAATTAGGTGGGGCCTCATTACTGTAGCCTAGTGGCACAAAGATGTGCCATAAAAACCTAGGAAACAGGGATGTGCTCTGGCAGAGTAACAGCACTGATGTAGGGTTTAGGGTCTGGAGTAGTAAATCCTCTCACTTGCCCAGAGGTCCTTCTCCTGGGTGGTGCTGGCCGGAGCTTGGGCACCTGAGCCCAGCTGCTGGGCTTGTCTCAAGGCGGGAGGCTGCAGAGTCAGCAAGGGGTGGTGAACGTGTGTACTCAGGGGAGCAGAGAATGGGAACAAAAGGAAGGTCTGAAAACAGTGGCTGTAATGAGGTGTGGGTAACAGCCTGGGTAAGGCGGGCAGGTCTCCAGCTCAGCCAGGGACAGGGATGGAGGCAGGGCAAAGGGGTGGAGGAAGAGTTTGGAGCTCTGTAAATTACATTCAGGTGTCCTCACCTGCCAGGGGATGGGACAGGGTGTCTCGGCACTTTAGACATAACATTACCCCAAAACAAGCAGTGCAGGATCCCAGCAGGCCAGGTTTCCATTTCACGTGATAGCCAGAGACCATGCATTTAACTGCTGCTCCTCCAGCAAGCTGAGGGTCGTGTCTCACACCTCTGCTGTGTGGGGTGGCTCTGATGCTGCCGGGGAGGAAAGTCAGTGCTCTTCTCCTGCTGAATGTGGGCATGAGCCCCACCAAGACCATTTCGCAATAGACACAAAGGTGGCTGCATCAGCACAGCCTGAGCACTTGGGGTGGCTTGACCAGTGCAGAGAGGGCAAGGGAGCTTTACCACCCCTGCACAGCCCAACATAAGCCTTGCAATGTCCAGTGCAAAGAAGGATCCAAGGAGAGGTCAGAGATAGCACAGGAAAGTCCTGAGCAGAGCTTGCTCCTAACACAGGAGACGGTGGTACACACACACACACATGCACACACAGACACAAAGACACACTCACTCTCCTAATGACATGATTATATTTCGCTTCTGTCTTGGGGGGAAAAAATCAAATGATCCAAGTTCAAACACAAACAAAAAACTTCCGCTAATGAACAAATTGCCAAACTAGAGCGCAGCAGGGATTTGGAGGGTTAAAATGTTTGGGATTAATTAACTGATTAATTAAGCCCTCACATCAGCCTCCATCCCCCCAGCCCTGCTATTGCAGGAGGGATGTACTCGGAGGGTGTGATCCTGTCAGCTCAACACAGGAGTGCTGGGGGGAAGGTGCTCGGCAAGGGAATTTTACATACACATTTGGGATTGTGAGGTTAAAGTCGGTTGTGCCCTGCAGACCTTGTATGAGACACCCTTGCACCTCTGCTCTGATTGGAATGGCTGTGCATCAGGGCTACTGGCTGCTTTGAGATCTTAAAAGAAAAACATAGTTTTCAAAAGCCAAAGGGATTTCTATCCCCTGCGGGCACGGGGCTTCCCTTCGCTGTGCCCTGCTGTGAACTTGACAGCAGCCGTGCTCTGCTCAGCAGCCCATGATTCCCACTGCCTGCTTATCCTGGAGGAAGGGAGCGGTGGGTGTTGCAGTGCGGTCTCAGAGGACAGTAGCTGTGGGGGCATTTTGCGCAGGCCTCTAGCCCCATCTGAGTTTTTAATGTTCGAAATTGGGTGGGACCCTTCATTTCCATGAATGGCCGATCTTGCTGCATGGGAAAAAAAAAAGCATGATGCTTTTAGCTTCTTCTCCCATCATTCCTGACCCACAAAACCATCAAAGGAAACCTTCCCATGCCATGAGGCCACCTGCCCAATTCCCACATTCTGGCTTGGTAGAAGTCTATCCACCAAATGTACCACTGGTGGATCTGGTGGATCATCTGCTTGCTGGTAAAGTCTTCAAGACTTGAAACACTGCTGTACTCAGTGCTCCTAATAACGTTTAAGCCGTCTGCATCCCACGCTCCTCTCGCAGTAAATGGATCCAGTGTCCGGAAGAGTGCAAATAGCCTTCATTCATTAACAAGACCCAGCCTGGGCACTTCCAGTGCAGTTCTACAAAGCTCTCCTTGGCAGATCTCTTGTACATCAAGACCAGTGTTGCAATCCTTCGCATCAGAATAAGAGAGAAAATAAAGAAAAAACTCATATGGACCTGCACATACATCAGGTCATTAGGTGCCTGAGACCATGAATATGCACTGGGCATCTGTACGTAAAGCACAAGTGAAAAAGAAAGAGGGTGGTTTACAGCAGTGGATAGAGTATGTCCAGGCAGATTAAAATAGGCTGCCTTGGAGGTGTTCTTCTGAGAGTGGATGACACCGGCTTAGCCTGTCTCACCTGTTTTTATTTTGCTGGGTGCAAGCACAGCAAGGGAAATTGCAACCGGAGTTCAGCCCACTACTGCTCCACGGCTTCACGCTATAAATAAGGCATCAAGCTATTGAACCCACCAAATTCTTCCCTGTCTTCCGGGCTATAGCAGTGCAGTGTCTGGGCTATGTATAGCATTGGCCCCTTTGCAGTATCTGGTGTTTTCATTAAAGCCCTGACTCCTGGATTCTGTGATTACATGGGTGGCTCTGATTTTTTCTGAGAAAAACAAACCTGCTAATAGCTCAAATGGCAGAAAGAAAAATTTAAGATTAGAGTCCGAGTGTATCTAAATAGAAGGAACTGATATCTTTTGCTTAAGAATTTCTTATGGAGAAAAATGTGGTTATTCCAACATCAAGATTCTTCTAAGGAAAATACTTTGGTACAGGTTTTTTATTTTCTGATCAAGAGAATCAAAGCAACATTACAAATCATTCCACCTTGAAATTCCCAGGCTGAGCAGCAGTCTTCATTTTAAAATGTGGCAAGAACACTTCCCTTCCCAAGTTACACTTCCACTGGCAAAGTAGAGATTTTTCTTGCTGGTGTTTTCACTTTCCACATTTGCTGTTTAGCTGCAATCTGCAGTTTGGAGACTGTTTTCTTTTGCTTTCTGATGTTTCAACTTTCCCTTCTGATTCCCCACAGAGACTGATTTGGAAACACCAAGATTTCTGGCAAGAGAAAGTTTCCATTCCTTTTCCTGCCCAGCCAGGCTGAAGAGCCAGAGGGTAAAGAGAAGGAGCTCCAAGCTCCAGGCCAAATGTCCTGGTTTGGGGACTGCATATGAATGTTGAATTCTTGGTGCGGGCTGCCTGGAGGGCCCCTAGTCTGTCCCAAGCAAGCTGCACAAGTGCGTGGAGGTACCATGACAGCTCTCCCTGGGAGCTCTGCCTGCAGGATGGCTTGTTGCAATGGTGCAATGCTGTCCTGTAGAAGATAAACAATTTCCAGATTGCAACCCCCAGAAGTGTCACCGTTGATACCAATACTCACCTGCAATGGAGATAAAACCACGGATGGAAGAAATGTACTGTCCATCAAGGGGTAAAACAGGTGGCACAGGCTGTAAATTCTGCAACATCCACACTTGAGTTCAGGTGGGCTTGCCCAGGAAGATGAGTCATTTCTGCTGCTCTCAGGATAGGCTCCTTCAGCAGCTGAGCTCACCTGGGGGCACAAGGCAGGTCTCCCACAGGGCATAGTCCTGAGCTCACCTGGGAAGAGAAGGGACTTCTTATCACCATGCCCTGAGCAGCAGCACCACCTACATACTTGCTCTTTCCATTCACTCCAGCCGTGCCTCTGAGGGTCCTCATAGTCCACATAGGATCATGCCTAATTCTTATTCTTCATGAGTTTACTGTGATTGCAGCAGTGCCTGGAGACCCCTGGGGAGATGCTGGCCCTACTGCTGGAGCCATTGCGTTTCTCCAGGGCACCAGACAGGTCAGGATCTAAGCAGACAAGATGGATGCACAGTGCAGCAAAAAGAAAGAGTGACTTCCATTTCAGAGGCAGGAGAAATGGAGCAGAAAAAAAGATTAAGGCCTGGTCTCCTCCAGAAAGTTTTGCTGACGGAAGTTTGAGTGTGTCCATGAACTGGCAAATTCCCTGGGTGTGAGTGAACCAGGCAGCAGGGTCAGACCTCCCCCTTTGCATTGCCTGGCTTCATCATCATGGGGAAATATCTGGGTTCAGTACACCCTGGGAGGGCACCGAGATGCACAAACTGCTTTTGGTCCCTGCTGCTCTTAATCTGCTGTAGCCGTAAGTCTGACTTCCCCGCTGCACTGGGGAAGGCAGAGCTGGGGCTTTGCTGGTGCTGGGTGGAGGGTGTCCATCCCTGCGCACGCAGTGCAAGTAAGCATTCACACTGACGATGGTGTGCTGGGGACAAGGCAGCTCTCCTCCTCCAGAGAGCACAGGGACGCCAGCCAGGACAGCCTGGAGCGCTTGTTGGGGTGCCAGCCCCATGGTGTCTCAGCACTGGGAGAAAGTGTGAAAGGAGGCAGCAGGCTGCAGCCAGCCATGAGATGGAGATGTGAATTCAGCAAGTGACCTTGCTGATCTCTTTTTGGGTACGGCAGGACTTTACATGGGCTGTGAGATGTACCAGTCTGGCAGGAGGTCAGAGCAGCCTCCAAAGGATGCTCCAGCAGAAGGACGCTGCTCAACCACCGTCCATCCAAAGCCACCATTTGAGCCTTTGGGGAGCGGGTATGGGTGACAGCAGACAGCCCAGGGTCAGGGCGTGCTGTGCCGTGCAATCTGGGGAGAGGAGAAGGGGAGGAGAGCTGAGGAGCTGACGCAAGAGGATGCTGCTGTGAGTCAGAGGCAAGATGCTCTGAGCGCAGGGCTAGAGGCAGGGGGGAGCTGCCAGCGCAGCCTCCCGGCGCAGAGTGCTGACACTTCTTTTTGTTCAGCCTGACAGCAAGCACCTGGTGCCCCCACACGCGGAGCCGCCGGCCGCCCCCCGCCCGCAGCGTGGGCGCAGGCACACACACGCGCTCGCGCGCAGCCCCGCAGGTCGGAATCAATGCAAACATATGCTGCCATTAATGTGAAAATCACTTCTGCAAACATGAGGGTCTCTCTATTCATGGCCTTCCCCTCTCCCGGCAGGGAGGAGGGGGTCAAGTGCAGACCTTTTATTTGAAATCCCTGAAAGGGACAAGGGGGAGAGAGGGAGAGATGGATGAGGCTGATGGTGATAGGGAAAATGGGACAACAGCCCAGACCGACCTACGGGAGCTGCTCTCCTGCCACGAACTGTGCTAAATCTGCAGCACTGTCTTCCCTTCTCCCTGTCCAAACACCTCCCTGGTGCTGCCAGTTTTGCTCTTGCCTATTGCTGATAAATGCAGGAGGAGCATGTGGGACTCAGGAGAATGGTGTGACCGGATGCGACAATGATGGGTGCTCATATAAGAGCTGAGGGGCCAAATTTCTGAGACGGTGGCAAGCTCCCCTTTCATGGTTAAAACGGTGCTGATGAAGGGTGCTAGCAAGAGAAGTTTTGGCAACCAGCATGGGAGTACCCAATCTTCCCCAAAAGCACAGCACATATTTTGGCCAGCCCTGATGTGTGTGGGCTCTGTGCACTGAGCTGCACAGGGCTCAAGTCACTTGAAGTCAATGGAGGCTGGTTATGTGGATGCTGCTCCTTTGCCATGCTGCAGCGCTTCAGTGAAGAGCAGGGTTTGCTGCAGACATTTACAGGGGAGCTCCCTCCTCTTTGGGCAAAGTGGCTTCTCTGATGTGCTCCTCTATTCCACTGGCCACCTGCTGTGAAACACCCCGAGGTGCTTCGCCCCAGCAGCGGCAGTGTGGATGTGGTGGGTGAGCAGGTTTGGTTCACAAAGCGTGGGGGTCTGTAAAACAGCTGGAAGGGCCCCATGTGCATCTGAATGTGAAAGGGACACAGCTGATGTTAGAAGAACCAAATGGAGTTTCTGGAGCTCACAGTTGTTTGTCAAAGACTTCAGAGCAACGCTGTGAGATGTCACTAAGGTGCCTTGCCCCACTCTGCCTCCAGCTCCCCCGTGAGACAGGCTGTGTCCCTTGTCTGTCCTGTACAGAACCAGCTTTATGTCAGCGAGTCTCTTCTATATATCTGCAAAATCCCCACTGTCTTTTGGGCTGTCCCCCGCTGCTGCTCTCATACAAAAAATCTTCTACAAAGCCATAGTTTCACTGCATGGAACAACGCCTTCTCTCTCTGCATTTTGTTTCTCAGCCCTGAGCTTTGCTTTAAGGGGGGAACATTTTCCTGGCTTGGCTTTATGCCTGTCTCAGACTCATCTCAAAGCACCTGGTACTTTATAGCATCTCCATTTTGTTTCCTTGCGATGTCCTAGCCCAAGCATGTGTGCTGAATTCCCCAGCATCTGGCCTTCGCTCATGTCTATCTGTTGGAAGCTGAGTGCATCTCTGATTTGGGAAATCAATCACACTTAATTGAAGGGTGATTGTTTTCACATACGAGCCTGCCACATCACTTTCATCTTTATCACATTCCCTTTCTCTCCGGGTTTTGTGTGACAAGATACTGCAGTGCAGGAGGGAAGAGGTCGCCGACCTTGGACCTGGATATAATTGAAAAAAGGAGGGCAGCATCTCCTTTCTTTCCTCGGGTGGACCAGTTTGCATTTCCTTCAGCTGTTGGACCGAGCACGTGCGCCCGTACTCAGAGCCATATTTAATCCAGTCTCGCACATAGCCGTGCCGCGATGCTGCACAGCAGAGCAAGCTGGTGCCCAGCATGGCCAGTGGCTCTTGCAGGGCCATGCAGAAGGTGCGTTCCCTCCGTGCATTGCAGCACGGAAGAGGGAATGATACAGGATGGGGTCTGACACGTGGCAGGGCATTTTGGGTGCCCTGTGTTTCTGGGTGACTCTGGGCATCTTGAAGAGCAGCCTCAGGGAGATCAGCCTGGCTTTTTAATGAGATTTTGGGCAAGTCTCTTTTCTGTTCCCTCTTGTTCTTTGCCTGGTCACACTGGAGACTGTCTTGCACCAGGACTCAGTCTTTTTTTACTGGAACATTACAATGCACAGCAAGCCTCTGATTTCCTTCAAGATGTCCCATAACACAGATGGTACATGAGCAATCCCTCCCGGTGGGCCTCTGCAAGGACTTGTGCCCAAGTCCAGTCCCATGTGGCTCCCTGTCTTGTCACCCCACTGGGATGTACCAGTCTGAAGCGCTGATAAGCTCTCAGCACACAGAGATGTCTTCCTGTCTGTACCAGCGAGCTGAATTGCAAGCTGTTCCCCAGACTCCAGTTTGAAGGTCTCTATAGTATTGACTTTCTTGCACTTGGAAGTGCCTCATTTATCTTATGCTCTGCATTTGTCTTTCCTGCCAGTGCAGTAGTAAACGACTGAAGCTCGCTGCCAGCTTTTCTCCCTTAATGACAAACCACATATGCAGACAAGGATCTGAATCAGAGCTCTGGAGTCGGTCCCCACTTCCTCACTTTGGAGAAATGTATCTTAACAAAGTATCTTTCCTTTGCAGTTTGTCTTGGGGCTTGGCAAGAAACAGCCCCAATACCCCCGAAGGCTGTGAGCCAGGGCATGTCTCCAAATTTTGGACTCATCTGAAGGCTGATGGTGTCAACAGGAAGGCTCCCGCTGGCTCTGACAGCTCTTGGACCAGGCAGCCCCAACTATCTCTGACTTCGGTTCTTTTCCATTGTGGTCAGATTTGTCCCTTCCAGATGTAGGGAGAGCCTTTCCCAGCAAAGACCCAATACAAACCTTCTCCCAGACAAAATGTCTTTTCTAGATAGCATGGAGGGAATTTAAGGTTCCTCTGGGTGAGAGGCTGCATGGTGCCTGTTTTTCCTTAGGTACCTCCAGCGTGGGCCTCTCTTTCTGACAGGTGCTGATGACTTGCAGCCCAGGCAGACAGGACTGAAAAGGGTAGGAGGGCTGGAGTTTGTGTGATGGAGCTGTGGGTTTCATTGATTTCTAAATAAAGCTTTCATCAAGACACAGAGCCTCACTTCCCTCCCAATTTTGTAAAGCTCTTGTCAATCTCTGACACAGCTGCCAGGGCAAAAAAAAGCTGCCGGCATCATTGTGAAGGCGTGTACAGAAGCAGAGCAGCGGGTGGGGAGTTGGATGTCTTCCCTCTGCAGAGAGGAACCAGAGCCCAAGCCCAGGATAACACTGCAACGTACCCGCTGCCTGGCTTTCCCTCCATGCCAAGTCACCCTGCCGTGCTGAGGATGCTCTGCGTCCGCTGGGCCTGCTCTCACCCAAGGGGGATTTGTGTTTGAAATGAACTTGGTAGTGTTCATGTGGGTCACAAATGACCTTTTGCAAAGTCACAGTGGAGCTGGGTAAGGAAGCGCATGATGTTCACCAAGGCCAGGGGTGCGTGGGCAGAGGTCTGCCCAGGGCCAGGGATTGAATGAGGTCTCTGGGGAGCTCTTAGCATGGTAGCAGGTCACTGTCCTCTCCCAGATCTTCCTTCTGAAAGCTTCCAGGAGTGATTGTATGGAGCCGGCAGGACAACCTTTTACTGCAAACTGTGCATCTTTGGTGTCTTGTAGGGTGGAGCCTTCCCCATCACTGTGGAAGGCGGTGGACTCGTTCCTCCCAGGGCTAGTGCAGGACACACCGGCTCCCTGCCCAGAAACTGCTATGTTCTGGAGCAGGAGGATGGAGCAATCAAGCCAAAAGCAATGATCCAAGCATTATTTGCCTCTTGCACAAAATTTTTATGAAAACATGAAAACAGATGGAACATTTGCAGGTTTTTATTAAAAAAACAAAGCCTAGAAATTTGAAGGCAATTTTGTATTTGCTATTAGTCTTTTCAGGCTTTTTTTCCCCCTCTTGGCAAAAAATGGTTGACGACATTTTCCATCACCAAAAATTCCTGCACTGAAGGTTAAACATAAAGTCTTCTGTGCTGAGCAGAGCTGAGAGGAAGGAGAAACCCTTCCCATTCCCTTGGCTCAGGCCAAGAGGTATCAGAGATCACTTGCTGAGAGTTCATCTCTCTCTGGCCAGCACCCAGAGTGAGCAGAGCCTCTCCAGAGCACTCTGAGTTACGGCTGTGTCTCAATAAGATGGCAAAGCCTTGCCTTTGTGAGCGTGAGCAGCATCTGCCATTTTAGCCTGTGCTCTGGGAGCTCAGGATTGCCTGAGCAGCCCACACTGGCTGGCAGAGGGAGACACTGGGCTTTTGGGGAGGCTGAGTCCCCTCTGAGCTGGGGGAAGGCAGAAATCACAGTAGGGGTGTGGGGGATGGTGGACCACAGGGTGTCCTGGGGACATCTCTGGGAGAACGAGCATCCCCGAGGTGGCCAAAGCATCTCGTCCTTGGCAAGCTCTCTGGCTGCAAGAGTCAAGAGAGTGGAGCCAAACACCTCCACCCTCATCAGTCAGTGGGAATGGAGGAGCCCGTGGCCTCCCTCCTCCTTCTTCCACTGGCATTCCATTCGGACATACACTAAAAAAGGAGCTGTCGGTTAAAATAAAAGCTCCTTTTCCAGCTCCCAGAGGACCCCCCTGATGTGACCTGCAAGGTGTTGCAATCTCTCTCTGCCACCGGCCTGCCTGGTTTTCGCCACACATGCACACACCTTCCTCCCCCTTCCACAGTGCTTATCGCAAGCGTTTTGGTAGAACTGCCCTTGTCATATAAATCTAAACATAATTCTCTCTTTCCTGTTAAGCTAAAGAAAATAAACGTGTAGGGCTGTTACTGGAAGCCAAGCTGTAGGACTGCCCTAAATTCTCTTCTTATTGAGTCTGGGCTGAAAATCACTCAATTCTGCTGAGGACACACATCTATGCTTGCACACACAGGGAGGGAAGGCGGGAGGGGGGAGGGCGAAAGAAAGAGAGAGAGCGAGAGAGAGAGAGAGAGGACGCGGTGTGTATAAATATCTCCAGCTCTCTAGATAGTCGGCAGATTTATTCCGCTGCCAAGCCTGCAGAAAATTGACTTGTTTCATGGAGGCAGGCTATTGACACATTACCGCAAGGAGGGTTAGGAGAGAAAGCGGTGCGGCTGGCGCCCCTCTATTATACGATAATGTAATCAGCATTGTGGGAAATGACTGTGGGTAAAATGGCATCGCTGACATTTATATTAGAGGATATTGATGGCAGGAACTGTGACCACATCTATCGTACCTCCCGTTTGCCAGGATTGACACAGACGGCTCTTGTTGGCTGGATTTCCTCTCTCTCTCCCTCTCTCTCTCTCTTTCCTCTTAGCTCCGTTGCTCGCTGCTGTCACTGCAGATAGATAATTGAAAAATGGATCTCACCTTTCCAGCAAACAGGAGTGGTTCAGGCAATTACTGCAGAGGTTATCTACTCAATCTCGAGGCCTCGTCTCCGAGAGAGATTCAGAGGAAATTGGATTTTACATGGATGTTTTATTCTGCAAGGGCTTTAGTATAAATAGAGGCAAGGAGACACCAGCAGACTGTACGGCTGAGAATCACGTGCAGAGGTAGAGTGGGTTTTGACAGGGGGGCTTGGCTGTAGATGTGGTGGTAATACCATGCTGTGGCCGTCTGCAGAATTTCTGGTCTCAATTTGTTTGTTTTGAGGTTGCTGTTGGGTTTTTTTTCATATTTTAGGGTTTTTTTTAAGGTGGAGGCTAAAAGAGGCTACCCCACCCACACCCACCTGTCTATGTTTTGCCCCTGGAATCTGAAAATGAAAGGGAGTTGTTCCCAAAGGAAATAAAGGCAAACAGATGGCAAAATACTCTGAAGATAAGAGGGCAGAGGAGAGCGAGATGTATTAAAAGAGCTCTGGAAACTGTCCTGCTCTTAAAGGAGAGGAATTGCTCCTGGGGAGGTGATATTACCCAAAGGCCTATTCCCCATGATCATCCTTGAAGAGGATTAGGCCTTGAAGTGCCTGGCTATATCAGAGGCAAAAATATACCCACGGTCCTTTAGGACATGCTGTAATGCCAGGCTTTGGGCTGTGCTTGGTGGGAATTCAGCCCTTGAAAGCAATTTGCAGCTGGTATCCTTGCCCTCAGAAACTGCTGAATTGGGAAGGCCAGAGAAGGACCTTGCGGGTCTTGGTGGCCTTGACAGTTTGGTGTGGCAGGAGGAGACAGAGCACCATGTGGTTTGGAGCACACGTGTAGATGCACATACGTGTAGTGTGCATCGCACTTGGCCTCTGCTTGGAAACATTCATGGGAATTCTCTTGCTGGAAATCTGGTCTTACAAAAACCAGGACATTATTGTTACTGCTGTAGGACCCTTAAAACTCTGTTTCATGGATAAACAAGATATATCGCTGTCCAGGGCTGTCGGTACAGCGCCTTTCACCAGCACTGAATTCACTTTTAAATGAAATTTTAAAGAGGAAAAATTGGAAAGGGTTTCTGTCAGTGGCTTGGCAAGTCTGGTGGCTGAGACAGTTTTGTCTGGAGGAGTCTGGGTCATGCAGCATGTTCCCACTGCTGCTCAGTGCGCACAGAGGAAGGCTGTGGGGTAGCCCACGGAAAGGCTCAGCAGACATGCCTGATCATGGACCACTTTCCCGAGAAAGGCAGGCTAAAGTAGGGTCTGCCAGGAAGAGTTTGGGCAAAGCTGATTCCCCACTTGGGGAATTCACCCATCTTTTCATAGGCAATATATAACGTGTGGGGTGTTTGCACATGTGGGTAAATACTCATGCATGTGGGTAAGAGCAAAGCGCCCTCGTGCCATCCAGTTGGTTTTACTCCCAGCCAGTGCAGGATGCACAGGGACACAGCTTTGCACTAACAGTTCTTAAACTGTATATGGAAGTAGTGGGGCTGGTTTTGCAGGAGAAGAAATTCAGCACAGCATCAGACAGTCTCATCAGCCCCTCTGCTGCCCCCAGCAGAGACCCATGCCCAGTCCGTGGGTGCTCCTCCCTGGCCCTGGGTCTCTGCACCCTGCCATGCGCTGCAGTCCTGCTGTCCATCACTAGCTTTTTCGCACTCTCCTCTGCTTGTCCCCTGATGTCAGTGCTAGAGGTGCTCATCTCTCTTGCTGATCAAATCATTCCTGACGTGCACAGCGGCAGCCTCTTCCTTGCTGAAAGTCTGTCTCCAGGGTCCTAGGTAAGGTCCTGCTCTCTCTTCCCCAGGCAGTGAGAAGGCAGAGATGGGGAGGGTGGCAAGGAGGGCTAGGACAGGCTCCCTCACACCTCTTCTCCCCATGATACTGAAAGCCAGAGGGCCCCCACAGCTTATTGCCTATTCTGGCAGTGAATGCAGGGCTGGAGATGAAGCCAGACGGCTTTGAACGAGCAACAAAGCCCACATTTTCGAGCGAAAGAGGAGATGAGCTGCTGGAGCTCAAAGCTAAGGCATGGCTGGCAGTTATATTCCTGGAGATCCCTGAATCTGGGAGAGATGTTTTCTGGGAAGCCAAACACAGGTGATGTGGCTGAGCTTTAGCTGAAATCTCCCAGCACTAGGCTGGCAGGCTGGGAGGGGGAGAGGGGGGCCAGGACAAGTAAGGTTTTATGCTTGCCCTCCTTCTCCATCAGCCCTGGGCTTCCACTGGTGGCCATGAGAAAATGCCTGGCCTCCTGCATTGGGACCCCAAAGCATGGTCATCCAGGTTCAGTAGAAAGAGGTGGTCAAGCTCTGAAAATTGCTCAATTAAAAAAAAAAAAAGAAGCATGCACAGGATCAAGCCTATGGAGTTAAAGATTTCATCTTGCCTTTGCACATCTTTTCCAAGTAAAGTAAATACTGAGTTTCTATGATGTGACACAAAAACTGCATTCCCTGAAGAATGACAAAAATCTGCTTTTTGAGCTGCAAATGATGGACTGAAAGAGGGTGAGGAGTCTAGGCATGGGGAAGAGCTGTTTTAAAAAAAACAGCTGGCAAAAAATTTCAAATCACAGTGAAATACCACATTGGCTTCATTTCCTTCTGAAATTTTTCATTTTAAAAAAAAGGCAATGAAATGCTGCTGAAATGACATTTTTGACAAAGTGCCATTTTTCAGCGTGACCTCTTGGACCCACTCACACCAGTGCTGCTAACTAGTTATGCGTTCATCAAAGGCTGCAGGAGTGCAGGGCAGCGCACCGTGTGCTGATGAGCAGAAATGCTTTGGCTTTTTCTGTGCAAGCGCCTCGTGCGTGTAAGTCCCACAATAGCTTCCACTGGGAAGCTATTGTTCAGGCTGTTCAGGCTGTTCCACTGGGAAGCTATTGTTCAGCCTGTTCAGGCTGGGCTAGTGGTGTCTGTGACTTCCACAAGGCCACAGAAGAAGGTGGTGGCTTGAAGAGGCTTCATAATCATCAAGAACCTGCTCTCGTGGATGCGATTTACTCCTGGGGACTACTTGCTCCTGACAGGCTTGTACCAACACAGCTCTGGAAGGGGAACGTGGTTTTCAAAAGCCAGGGAGCTTTCTGTCTCTAAGCTGCTGGTCTCAGTGGACAACCCCAAGTTAGCAAATGAAGAAATGCCTCCTGCAAAGTGCCAGGGTGGGAGTTAGGGTGTGCTGAGTAACACAGAGGAGACAGCAAGGCTTCTGCCTTCCCTGCTTTCCAAATCAGGAGCAGATGGGTGCCCAGGGTGCGGCGAGGGACCACACTGCTGCCGCAGCCGAAGATCTTTGTGATGGACCACAGTAGGTTCTGAACATCACAAAAAGTCCACTAATACATCTAAAAGCCTAGTGGCTGAGCTCAGTGTCCTGGCACATTGTCTTCTCTATAACCCCTGCAATTGCCCTGAGTGTGGTATTTACTTTCATTGCTTGGCCTAGATTGCTGTGGACTGTTATTGCATACTTATAAATAGCTGCTGTGTTCCACCTTGGAGGAGACTGCACTCCACAAAGGTGGTGAGGAGGCTTTGCCGCTGTCTAAATAAACATTCCTGAAGTGGGATGGATGCCATGAGACTTAATCTCCTTTAAAAGCTTCAAGCTCCTTGGATGGAGGAGTACAATATTATTTTATTAGCATTACCACAATTGTTAGTGGTATTACTAATATCAATCTTATTATAGTCATAATATCTATTCAGGATCAAAAATGATGAAGCTTGACTAGCTGGCCAAAATGCTGGGTGTTAGGGCACATGCCAAAGGTTTTCCTGGTGGGCACACAGCAATTGTCCACCAACGATCCCAGCCCCACTGTAGGAGAGGAAATAAGCCCTGGAGATCCTGTACAATGCAAGACACAAGTATGTTGTTCCTTTAGAGTTAGTTTTCCCCGGTGGTATCCTACTGTGGTGAGACCTCCACCCTGGATCAGGGTCCCCGCTGTCTCTCCAGCCTCAGAGCATAAAGAACTGCCTCCAAATTGCTCCCAGCTAAATGTGCTTACAGACACAGTGCTGGTGAGCTTGGGTGTGCATGTTCAGCAGACAGGGAATGGCTGAGTGCTCCCATGAGCAGCTGTCCCCAGCGCTGATCACTGGCATCCGTAAGAGGCATGGAGCTGCTGCAGCCTGGGCACCCAGGGAGACATGAGGGAGAAAGCAGGGCCTTGTCATGTCCTCTGAGCAAATGGATGGAGAAACACTAACGCCCCCTGCTCCCTCCTATATTTGCAGATGCATTTGCTCAGCCACAGAGTGAACCACATCCACCTGCAGCCCTGATTTGGAGACATTTAAAAGGTCCTGCACTTTGCTCAGTTCCTGTTTAACCTCTCCCCATGTCCTTGCCCTGGCCGTGCTACCCTCCGCTCCTGACCAGAGCATCTTCAGAGCTTTGCTTTCCTTCCCACCTCTCTTGGTATGCGTTACATCCACCCTGGGGGCGGGAGGAAGGTGGGAAGGATTCATGGCATTGATCAATAACTCTTTCCTGCCCAGCCAGGAACCCAACCCGCCCAACTTTATTGCTGCAACCAGATCCCGGCTCGAGGGATGTTACGACAACCCGCCCGGGCCCAGGGGGCCAGAAGAACAAATACCTCCCTAACAGGCGTGACTTCAGCCTGCACATGCCCTGCTCCCCGGATGGCTCCTCTGACAGAGGAAGCCCCTGCGAGGATTTACAAGTCCCAACCACTTCCTGAAATCACCACTCCTGCTTGTTATCTCACCCTCCCATCACCTGCACCAGACCGGATCCCTGTTTGAAGGGAAAAGAGAGCCCTGAGAAGGAAGAGGAGGAGGTATGCGAATCCTGGCGATCTGGCCGTGGGGCTGGGGGATGGCGACAGACCGTGATGATGAAATATCTGAGCACTCTGGCCGAGTCTTTTTACTACCTGCGATGGAAAATGAGTGCCAGCTGCAAATCAGGGATTTCAACAGCCTCTCTGAAGGCACGTCAAGCATTTTATGGCTGGAAATACATTTAGGGTTTATTATGGGCTGCCCACTGATCTTTCCTGCATGCACACGGCGGCTGGGCCCTGTTCCCACCCTGCCTTTAGATGGGGAGGGGTCCCCACAAATTGATCGGTTTTCAGATGGCAAATTGATTGGTTCCATCTGCTGCTTCTCTGCTTTCCTGCTCCTGAGTGAGGATTTAACTTCACGTCGAGACAGGCTGGAAGCTGATTCGGAGGGCAGCCCGGGCCTGCAGTGGGACGCAGCATATGTTGCAGACCTGTCAAATGTCACACACAGCAACACTCGCCCCACGGCTCCCTCCGCAGCAGGATTGAGCTGCCCCCTTTGCAGCACTGGGTTCCAACCTCCCCATCCTCCAGCACCTGACACATGCAAACCCCACACCTTCTGAAGAGGAGCATCCCCATCATCCAGTCCCATGCTGGGGTCTTGGGAAAGCGGGCAGATTAATGGGGGCCGGACCTCCTGGAGGTGGGAAGTTGCTGCAACCACAGCTTTGCAAACTAGCACGCAAGCTCTCCAAGAGCCTGGGCACACCGGCTGTTGCAGCAAACGTCTCTCAGCTTCACTGCTAGACGTGCTACAGCCATGTCTCCATTGCACTGCATCCTCCCCCAGATAACCTGGGGCTTAACTCTGCAGCAGAGAAGCCAAACTGCTCCAGAGACAGCCAGCTACACTGAGCAGTGCAAAGAAAGAAGGCCAGGGGACATTGGTCTTCTTTCATGGCTTGAGCTCCTTCTCTCAGAGAAGGTGTTAATTTGGGTCTCTCCTCTTCCCAAGCACTTATCTTCCTAAAGCCTGCCATAACTTCACATCTTTGAGGCCTCCTCCTTTCTGTCAAAATTACTTGAAACTGGCCAACAGTTTCAAAAGTTATTGAGGAGGAGAGAGGCAGGCATAGATGCAAACAGGGGGCCTAAAGCTCGCTTCCATAGGAAACCCCAAGCTAAATCCCAAAACTGCAGCCCTTTGGGCAACAACCATAAATCACAGACACCAGGGCTGGGGACAAAGGCATTGGGCTTAGAGGAATGAGATCTATTGCCAGCCAGTGGGACAGACTTGCTACCAAACCCTCTAGCAGTTGGCAACACCTCTCTATACATACTGTATATATAAGAGCACATACCTGGCTCTTCCCAGCAAGGCTTCTTGAAGGAGCCCTCTCCATGTGCTTGCCAAAATGGTAATGTAGCCCTGTTACCACACAGCAAAAGAAAAAATTCCCTTAGAAAAGAAGGTATAGGTGATGCTCTTGCTGTTGATCTGCCCTCCTTGCCACACCTCACTCTGGCTTTCCCCACCATGACGTGGTAGGTTGTGGATGCCATGGCATGCTAGCCTGGGTGCTAAGAGGCTTGCTGGGCAATCACACCCAATCCAACCCTGCTCATTAATGCACCCAGCTGGATACTGGTGGTCTTCACTCTGCTCAGCTGCCAGCCATGTCCTTTAGCATCGATAGCTCCCTGCCTGTCCTCCTGTCCACCCTCCTGGTGGGTCTCCTCACTTTGCTCTCATCTGAGGTTGCTTAAAGGATGTTTTTTAGTCCCCGCTTGAGAAACAGATCCACGTACCGTGCACACCTCAACTGTCTGGGTCCTTTTGTTCAGCCGCTTGTTTAATGGCTGCTTTCGATTTCTATTGATTGGTCTCCACTCTTCCTGTTGCACTCACATCACATTTTCAAGCTTTCTCTGAAGAAAAAAAAGAAAAAAAGACACGGAAATTTCCCTGCAGTGTCCTGCTGCCAAGAACTCAGGACTTGAAGACATGCAGAAAGCCATCACTGCCAGCGATAAATCAGGATAGCTGGAAATGTACACAGGGGAGGAGGGAGAACAAAGGAGGGAAAGGGGGAGAGGAACCGGAGTAAACCCGAGGAGCTGCAGCGAGGGATGAGGCCTGTTATCATGTCACCTCCTGAGGGAACAGGAGCACGAAGTCTGAGGTGGAAGAACGTCACTTCAAATGCAACCTGGGGACAACGGGGCTGAGTTTAAGCAGGGCTGTAAATCAGTTCCTGCCCAGTGCTGTGGTGGCTGTCTTGGCCTGTGCCATGGCTGCCATCTTGCCTGATGCCATGGCAACCGCCTTGGCCAGTGCCATGGCAGCCATCTTGGCCTGTGCTGCGGCAGCCATCTTGGCTGACCCACCCCAACTGGCCGCTGAGTCTACGAGCACAACCCCCTGCCATTTCATACGTGAATTTGCTGTGGGAGAGGCAAGTCCTTCATTAAACTTATGCTGTCCATGGCCTGGGTGCCAACAAAGGACCGTAGTGTCCTAGGGTGCCTCGGCTCCAGGCGCTGCTCGCTCAGAGGCCATCCTCCCCAGAGGTTGGCCTTGCCGTGAGGTGGTGGAGCAGCATTGCGGTGTCCAGCCGCGATCCCGGTGTGGACTCCCGTCCCCTCGTATACTCCTGCTACCATCTGCTGGAAGGAATCAGACTGCGCGCTCTGGAAACCCTGTTGGGAGCCATAATGGGGACGGCACAAGGACAAGGGCAGTGCTGGGGTGAACCTGCCCGCTCGCTGCCTTCCCACCCTGCTCTCAGGGGGACCGAGACACCCGGGTCTCTCTCCTAATGTGTGGCTTCCTGCATGTTGTTTAAAAGCTGCGATTCCTGAGGGCTTCCTTGGCTTCAACACCACCCTGCTCCACAGTCTTGCATAAGGCATTGATTTTGCCCGTGCCTCAGTTTCCCTACCGATACCTAAAACACTAGCCCTTGGTGTTGCTCAGTTCCCTCTATTTAACTTACTGTGACTGTAAACATTCTCCCTTCCTAGACAGGTGCCATTAGATTCACCATGCTCCCATCCCCTTTCCTCCCCACTGTTCCCAAAATGTGTTGCATCAAGCAGCGCTCCCCTACCACAGAAACACAGCCATGCCTTGAGCAGGGCATGCAGGCTGCTCATCTCTGACTGTCTAGGGAAAAAAAAGTGCCGAAAGCCAAAATACCAGCTCAACGTGTTCTCCTGTGCAAGCTGGGCCAGGGACCAAAGACAGTCGGTACCAGGCTGGAAGTTTGTGTATTTTTGTTATGGGTTGTTGAACAAACCACACAGTTTTACGCTACAGGGTATCATAAATAAGCAATGAAAAAGAAGTGAAAAGGAAAAGTATTTGCCTGCAAAAATATGCCACAAAGTAAATGAGTCAGAAGGATGTGGACTGCGCCGTGCAGGGCTTGCTCTGTCTAAAAGCAATGCTTTTATAAGGTAGGGAAAGTGATTTAAGAGACTGCAGGTAAACATGGGCTCCCACGTACTGTTCTGGGGAAAAGTGGCAGAATAAATATGCAAATCTTTCTTATGTGACAGCCAGGATGGTGGAAATGATTATGAAATAGACCTGGAGAAGGCTGATTAATAATTTATCCTCAAATGGAAGTTAATTCTTGGCTGAGCAGCGAGGATAATAAGGCTGAGGAATCAATAAGAGCATTTACAACTCTGTAAAATGCATTTACAAGTGCAAAAAGATGGGTTGCTTTGTGGCCATGCCTTGCATGAGCTAGGAGAGAGGGAAGGGAGAGCACACAACAGTGACTGTGCAGCATTGGTCATGCAGACAGGTCTGGAGAGGAAGCTGGGCATCAGCAGATGCCGGTGGAGCTGAGCATCATCTCTGGATCGGTACTGCAACCTGAATGATCCTCCTCAGGTAACATATGCCCTGACAGCCCATGGAGGACTCATTAATTAAGCCCAGTCACTTATGAAGGTTCCCATGATGAATGTAGTGTTGACAGGGCAGTTCAGCAGTGTCTTCAGCCAGAATGTCTGTCCTCAGGGACAGAGAGTGGAAGTGACTGCCTGGGACACCACACTCTTGGGTGGGCTGTGCACATCTGGCCTAGCTAATCCACCTCTTCACCACCCCTGCACCACAGCACACATAGGTAGGGAACTCACCCTGCTCTCACAGAGAAAGAAGCAACTATCAGCAGCCTCCTTTGGTGCAAACTCTTAAAAATATGTGCCTCCGATTTCAAACAAGATCCTCAGTGAGGTCCGTCGGACAGCTGGAGGTTCATTGCTTGTCCACCTCATCTTCCCTGGGCAGCTGAGGAATGGCTGGTTGAACAGTGGCACTGCTCTGGGAAGTGGCAAAGCATCTTCACGTGGCCTGGCTCAGAGCTGGGAGCAGGTATGTCTGCCTTGACACAGCTGAGAAGGATGAGGTCCCTCAGCTTGGTCCCAGATGCTGTGACGCTGGAAGGGACATGAGCCCATGACATGTAAGGCATGTAATTGTCACCACTAGCTTTGAGCCTGTTGTCCCTGGGTTCCCAAAAAGTCCCTGAAAAGTGAGAAAGAAAAGCCAGTGGGACCACAAATGACTGAAATCCACATTGCCCCTGGCAGGTTTTCTTTCGTGATTTCCTTTGTAATTAGAGCAGTGACATTTTGGGGGAGCAGGGGGAGGTGAGAAGGCAGTTCCCACTAGGGATGTGCCTGATACTGAGACCCTTCCTGCCTTCGGCAGAGAGTAAAGATAAGACATTTGCACAGATTTCCTCTTAGTGCTGCTCATCCCCTCAGGGCCTTTGGCAGAGTGTTTCCAGCCCCCGGATGGCACGGTCTGTGCTAGCCGAATGGTTCAACAGAGGGAACATGGAGGGAGAAATGCAAGGCTGGAGGGACCCTGATAGATAGTCTTGCAAGACAGCTCTCCCCAAACCCTCCCAACAGATGGGTGTCCAACCTGCTTGTAAATACTGCCAGTGAAAGAAGCTCCATCCCTTCCTGACAGCTTGTTCCAGGGTTTGTGTGTGCTCAGAGTTGAAGGAGTTTCCTAACATCTGACCTAAATCATCTCTGCTGCAAATGGAGCCTCTGTCTCCTTGTCTTGTCCCCACGCTGAATATGGAGGGTAATCCATTAGTGTCCTTGTATAAAAACCTTATACATGGAAATATTTTTCACTTGCTGCTTTCTGGTCCTTTCTTTTTTGGACAAAATAAATCCCGTTCCTTCAATTTTCCTTCCAAGGTCAGATTTTCCAAACCGTTTATCTTTGTTACAGTGTGATGCCAAGAACGGCCTGCAGCCCTCTGGATATCCCACCTGCTGTAGGCAAAGAGGAATAGTCAGCTCCAGAGTGCACTTCTGGTCTCCCCCCTCACAGGGCATCTAGCAGGACTTTGTGAGAAACAGAGAAGGGCTACAAGGGTGGTCAGAGGATTGAGACTACCAAGCATGAGTTGAGACCCTTCAGCTGGTGAAAAACTAGAGGCAGGCTAGGTGACGGAGGCGAATGCTATTGAACAGGTAAATAAGGAATGACTGTTCACTGTGTCTTTCAATACAAGAACCACGGCTGCCAAGTGAAAGCAGCAGGAGAACAAATGGAAAGATAAATTCTTTGTGCTGTGTACAGCTAACCTGAGGGACTCCTTGCTTTGGGATATGTGGATGCTAGCCGTTTAAAGGGGTTCAAAAAGGACCTAAAAAAAATGCATGGGAAAAATTCCACAAGAGCTGCTGTTAAATACAAACCCACAATGTTTGGCTGAGGAAGTCCCCCATCAAAGACTGCTGAAGAGTGGGAAACCATTCTGGAGAAACATCATAGCACGTTGACCCTCTTCTTACACATTAGGCATCCTCTCAGACATGGTGCAGGGCTGCGTGGACCCTAGATCTGACCCGATCGGGCCTTTTCCTGTTCTAGCTCACACTGCGCTTCTGTGGAGCATCCCAGAATGCTGTTTGCTTTAGTGAACAACAGGCCTGCTAAAAAATGGATTCAGCATTAGCTATCAGAAAGGCACTCAGGCTGACTCAGTCACCTAGGCTCTTGTCATAGCTAAAGAAAGAGAAGACCTGAGAACCATGAAGAAAGAGGGAGAAAGAAGGCATCAGTGCATCTTGTAGAAACCCCCATGAGGACAGACCAAACTTGGTCCCATTTAGGGGTTTGTTCTCTAGCATAATAAACTGTGATCTTAAAAACATTGCTCAGCTAAAAGCACATGCTGGGCTCATATGGGACACTGGGGCAGGGGGAAGGTGACCTGCCTTGCAGTCTTGTGTGGCCACAGCTTTGTTCATGTCTCTGCCCCTGGATTTAAGGCAATTTACAGTAAGATTTCACACATCCCATTTCAGCCAGGCGTGAGATCAACTTACCGTCTGGAGCGAAGGTCAAGCATCCTGGAAGGGTGAGGTCCAAAGCAAAGCGTTGTCCTGGCCCATCTGACTTGCGCTGAAGCTGTCGGCAACCATGCCTTTTGTGTCTGTAATTTAAGCCTGAACAGACAGAGAGCGCCTGACTTTGTGAGGGAACTCTCATCCTTTCTCACCACTACCAAGTCTGGGGCTGGAGTACTCAAGAGCAGGAGACCCCTCCTGGTATTACAGTCCTCCTGGCATGGATTGGAAGATATCTACTGCAGGTGGAGGACACTCAAGGCTTTAGAGGGCCCTGGTTTGTCAACAGTTTACTTCTACAGCAGCTCTTTCCAGGGAACAGTGCAGGCTGACTCATCACACAGTTCAGCTGGTGTGAGCAGCAGTTGGTGGGACCCAGAGCAGGGCAGCTGAGAAGAACATGAGTTATTTGCTCTGCTCTTCAGTCCCACATGTGCCTGGTGGTCTCTTTGGTTCCTTCCCCAGTAGAGATCATGGATGACTTTGTCCAGTGCTGAGCCAGGGCACATGCTGTCTCCAGGTCATCCAGCTACCCACATCACCACTTCCAGGGTGCTCAAATAACATTGAGGGTGACATTTCCTGTGGGAGAAAGTATGTAGCTGCTCTTACAGAGGCTGGTGGGATTGGTAGAGAGAAGAAGGCTGTTCCTGAGATCGAACAAAGCCCTGCAGACTGAGAGGAAGAGTGGGCACAGGCATGGGTTTTCAACACTTTATTTATTTTTACAATCCCCCCTTTTCCCACCTCCTCCTCCAAGGCATCTTGGAAGCCAAGACTGACACCTGCCAGGATGTGAGATGTCCAGACAAAATCAGAATGATCCTCTCCAACGCTGGAACAGAGGGGAACCAGCTTCAGCCCCTGCAGAGATCAAAGGACCAGCTGGGTCTGGGGTTGCAGAGCTGGGCGATTCCCAGGTGCGGGGGACTGGCGAGGTGTCAGTCACCTCCCCCTGCACATGCTCCTGCAGACGCTCGGCATATGACTTTGGGGCAGCTGGCGGCAGCTAAACCTTGGCCCGCACACCCCCTTCCTTGAGAAGCATGACGGAAGGGATTAAGTGGCTTGTAAGGTGACACGGGGTTGATCAGCTCTCAGTGGCATGGTGGGAGGGGAGATGCTGAAGTGGCTTTCCATCTCTGCCCTTGGTCTCCTGTCCAGTCGCTACCCAAGCTAGAAGCCTGTCCTCACTGGAGCTGGAGGAACAGCAGCTCCTATACCTGCCACCCACCTTTCAGGCTTTACCTCTGTGTCCTTCTCCCTCAAGGAGGACAGGATTTGTTCCTCCACGCTCTTCTCTGTCCCAAGCAGTGATGCTCCCAGTGGGGTTCCTCCAGGAGCTGGAGGTGCAGAAGATGTATGGAGGCAAGTAGATGCCGTTCAAGCACAGATGTGTCCGTTTCTTGTCCATTTCCTTATCTTGGGTCAGTTCTACCATGGTAATTTTTCTCCCATGTGGCACACAGAAACATGGTGGGACCCTACCACCATTTGGGGACAGCAAAGAAATAGCTGTGCCACATGGAGAGTTTTTTCTGCAAGCACAGGTGTCTCCAGCATCTCCCTGCAATCCCTTCTCCAGCCTCACTGCCCTATCCTTCTTCCTGCTCCCAGCCAGCCCCCTCGGCAGGCATTTCTGGATGACTCCTATGCTCTGCACTGGCCCAACGCTTTTACCCCCCACTGCTGCTGGCAGACATGCGATGGCAGCACATGGGTCTTGCTGGCAGGGCCCTAACAGCCATAGGGAGCAGGATTAGCAGCTCCTGTGGCATCCCTGTATTTCCACATGCTCTGCCAGCCCTGTTATTCCTCTGCAGCCTTCCCACCCTCCAGCGACACCCAGGCTTTCCGTAACACAGGCTCCTCTCATAGGGAGGCACCAGAGGGCAGGGAATAAACTTATGGGATTAGTTCATGTGACTGGTCAGGGCTGAGGATGGCCAGATTTTTTCCATTTAGTTAGCTCACATCCCTGCAGCACCTACGGACTCCACTGATGAGGTCAGGCACTCTGCATCTAATGAGTGAATCTTCACTAGACGTGCAGAGTTTTACACACAGAAGAAACACAGTGCACAGTCCTTTTGATTGTCCAGTCTTCTCTGCTGGCTTAGGGGCAGCTGCTGAGCTTTCCCCTCCCCAGGGCAGAAGATAGCACACATCAAGATGCAGGTGATGTCAGGTCAGGTGGTGGAGTAAAGAGCAAGACACGAGGCTGCTGCTGGCATGGAGACCATCTCCCATGGTCCCCATGAGCTTTGTTTGCTGCTATATCCCCCCCTAGCCTCCCTCCCAATCCAGGATGCTGTGCGCCAGGCATGGCTGCATCAGTAGTAGGGGTCAAGAAGCAGGGGAGACGCTTGGTGCTGTGAACAAGTGATACCCAGATTGGCTGCAGGGCAAGAGACAAGGCTGTCTCTTAATCTTGATACTTAATCCTTGAGGTTTGACAGCTTGGCGCTGCTCTGGAAGGTTTCCCTTCATTGTGAGAGCCCACTGGTGAAGGCTTAGACCAAAAGGCGTGAAAAGACTCATGACTGGCATCGGTAGTGGAAAAAAAGCATCTTTAAGTGGCATCTCTAGTGGAAAATCTGGCATCTCTAGTGGAAAAAATCCAGGCCAGTTCGTCTGGAGAAGAAAGCTCAGAGAGTGCTGCTCTGTCTAAATATATATATATCTCTCTCCATGAAGGTCCCGCAGCGGTCGCATTGCTGTCCTGCCAGAGGTGATGGAGGAGCAGGAGGGAGTGGGTGCAATACAGACCTGGCAACATTAGAGGGAGCTTTGGGAAGGGGTCTGGGAAGAGTCGGAAACAATAACTAGATGTAAATTACATTTTGTGAGTTTGTTTAAATAAGGGATCCAGTTTAATCCCATCGACTGTTTGCTTAGTGTACAGCTGAAAATTAGCATCAACAATTTTATGCACACTAATAAATTTAAGCCATTACTCTCTCCATCTGCAGCTTCATTCATATAGTTTAAGAATCAAAGCGATTTCCCTGTAAATTTCTAAGGCTTGGTAATTTACTCCAAAGAATGTAAATAGAAAGTGCCTGAAGGCCCAAGGAGACGGTCTTATAAGCCCTCCCTCCCTTTCCTCCTCTTCTCACTCATCTCAGGCAAAGGCGATGCGAGATGCCCGGCCTGGGGAGCGAATGTGGATACCAGGCCCCCGACTGCCTGCTGGTGTTATCCTGCGCCTGGACGCGGCACACATCAGCTAGGGAAAGCGAGCCCTGCACACTGGGACGCTTGGCGTGGGTACAGTGCCGTGCTCCCGGGCGGCTGCGAGGAAATCAATCATCTTTTATTGTTCTTTGCTCCTCCGGTCGGGGTGGAACATTCCTCCTAAACAGAAACTTGTTATCCTCCCCGGCAGCGTCCCTGCCGAATTCCTGGCATCGGAGGCTATAAATACCCCCCGTACATGAGAACAGCATGTGGGCAAGGCTCCCAGGGACTGCAGGCAGCGCAGGGTCCACCCTGCATGCACACCGGGCCCTGCTGTCAAATGGCTGGGAGAGCTTTCCAGCCGACTGGGGAGGTTTTTTCCCCATTCTTAGCTTAAAAGCCAAGGCAAAAGAGGCGAAAGACTTCAAGGAAACCAGCTAGTCGGTTGTTCTCACTCCAGGGTTTTAGGTCTGGCCTGTCCAGCTGGGGCAGGGAAAAAGTTGGGATAAAGATCTATATCTTATTGAGTTTTACAGTCTGAGGCCTTGAAATGTGGTTGGAATTAAGATTAGAAAATCTCGCCTTTTTTTTTTTTTTTGATAATTGCAGAAGTGTCCCATCCCAAGTCAGGATAAAAACTCCAAAAGTCACAGCAGCCCCTTTCCCATTGCCAGAATTGTGTGGCCAGAAACCTGGATGAATATTTTCATGTGTGCCACTTTGAACCACTGGGTTTCAGTTTTTAACCTTCATCACACTGTTTTACAATTTGAAATAAAAAGCTAATTTTAAGCCGAAACCAACTACTTTTTCATTGTAGAGCATGTCAATTGTTTCAAAATGTCTATACTTTTTTGTAAAATAGGAAATATGTCTAAACCAGCCCACTGAATAGTTCAACTTCAGCACATCAAGAGATAAAATTAATAAAACACTATTCTGCTTAGCAAGGTGTCTCTATTTTACAGCCAAGGAACTGGTGGATTCCGCAAGAGGTCTGGGACAGAGCAAGGGAGTGTTTAGAGGAGAGTAGGGGGTGGCAGGCTGAAGTGCAATGGATGCTGCACAAAGACATAGCAAGAAACAGCTTTCTAGAAGAAAATCCATGCTTATAAATGAAAAACATTTGGCTACATAAGAACTGAAGCTCTGGGATTTGGACTGGCATTGGGACTACCATTTTTAAATGCTTATATAGCACCAAGCACAATAAGGAGCTGGCCAGAGCTCTGCAAACTGCAGAAGTTTGCAAAATTCAGAAGGGAGAAGGAAGGCTGAGAGTTCCAGATGTGCAACACTTAATTAGAAATGTCCATCTCATTCCCTCTCTCCTTTCACTGACTTCAAAACTACCTGCAAAGGCAAGTCCTCAAGGAACACTCATTTCAGATCAGATTAATTAATTTCTTTTTAATTTCAAGGTTTAAAAGCATCATACTTTTTAAATGTTAAAACAAAAATTTGTGTCTAAACACCAAGCATAATAATGTTTTAAAACACAGAAGTGAAGTCATTAAACACTGACCAAACTTTTCCTCTGGATTTTCTTCCAAACTGAAATCCTGGTAAAATGAGGCAAATCTTTTCAGCGTTGGAAGAATGGTCCATTCTGAACAAGTGTTATCCAGCAGAAATATTTTTGGCCATCTTGCTCCAGGGCTCATATTTTGGGACCTTCTGAGTCATGTCATGTGGGAAGATGGAACCTGATGGTGTGTTTCATATGAACAGATCTCAGCGGAGACACCCTAGTACACAGAGCTCTCATAAGCAAAAGCATCAAGTCATTGCATTGCCACTGAAGTCAAGAGAAGCTGGATTGCTCTCAGAGGCCATGGGCACCACAACCCAGGTGAATATGGGTGAAAATGAGGTCCTGCAGGTAGGGCAGAGTGGAAATGTTTTTGGTAGGGTTCAAAATAAGTGATAAACACTGTGCTCTCTACTGGGTAGAAAAAGAGGAGATAGGCAGGGATGAGAGGAAATGAGAAATCCAAATGGGAAATGAGATGCAAACACTGCATGAAAGCCAGTGGGAGAAAGCCAGAGGACCTCAACCAACCCAACATCTCTGCCCAAGAGAGCCAATACCCAGGCCCAAGAGCACCCAGAGGGAATAGTGCTGTGACTGGGGGGTCTGGAGAGTGTGGCAAGAGGACTGGCAGGGGCTGGGGTCTTCTCATATCATGGGTGCGGACTTATGAATCCAAAGGATGAGTGCTAGAGAAGGAGAACAACCATCAGCCAGTGGATTTCTTTGGAGCCAGATCTTTGGAGCCAGATTAAGCAGCTGTTTTGGGATCCCAATGTGATTTACCAGTTGACTGTACAGATCTGGACCTAACCCCCGTTCACACTGTCTTTATTATCCACACAAGTTTGGCTTCAGTGGGCCAGACCCTGACCCCACTGCATCTAAACTCAACGTTACTCCCCTGAAGATGACAGCCCAGGTCAGTAGTGCAGCCAGCAGGCTTTTGGGTAGGTTACACTAGCTGTGGATTCAGCCAGCCAGAGCTGGGGCAGCTTTGCAGACCACAAAGGATTGATCCATGCTAGGGGTTAGACCTTGGTTGTTGGATCGGTGTACCACCTTCCTCACTGCCGCCTTCACACGCAGAGCATGGCTGATCATATAAACGTACTTTCTCTCTCCACACAATAAATTGCAGGATGTGGGGAACAAAGCGAATGTCAGGGTGATGTGAACCCCTCCATTAAAGTCTAGGTTTGATGTATCCTCTGTTTTTCCAGCACCTCATTTTCCCTTCCTGTGTACCAGTTAGTAGAGTTGTTACCCTGTTAGTTTAAAGGGCCGCTTGAATCCTATTAGAATATTAAATTATCTGGTATTGTGCTGCTGGCAAGAGCCAGCACAGAGGGCTGTATGTTAGCTTGACAGATAAGCTGTCATTCTCTTAAGTTAGCTACATTTAAAAGCCAACATCTTTGTTAGATCAGAGGGGAACAGCTAGCCAAGCAACCAGAGAGAGGATGTTCCTCCTCCCCTGCCAACATTGCTGCACTCCATCAGGTGGCATGGACCAGCCACTCCAGTCTTCCTGCAGAAGGGTTTGGGAATACATACTCCTCCGGCTTCATCTTCAGATGGCGCTTTCCTTGCTTGCTGTCATGGGGGAGATGGCAGCCCCACCGCTCTGCCTTTCGAGATCAGGATGTTGCCTGGGTCTCTTCAAAAAGCCAAGGTGGGGAGAAGGGAAGGTACAAAAGGGAAGCACAGAGCCACCCACAAGAAGCCCCTCCACAAAGCCAGAGAAGGGACCCTCCTCACCCCAGCATTCAGGTGACACTAGTCGGGTGGACAGACACTAGCTTGTCCAGATGTTCCCTACTTCCCTACCAAGCTTCTCCAGGAGCAAGCAAGGCTTCAGGCTGTCCCTGGAGAAGACCCTGGAAGTGCCCCTCTTGCTTAGAGTGACTCCTGCACGTACATCTCTGTCCTGGAGGGGACAGGTGAGGCACGGCATCTGCCCCCACTCTTAGCAAGCCCATGGCAGCAGGCGAGGCACGGGGGCCAGGGTGGTATGAATCTGGCCCAGATGTGCTCCCACCTGGGTGCAGAAGCAAAGCAGCTGCACTGTCTCAGTGTGGGATGTCCTTATCACTTCTGGAGAGAGGAGGCTGAACGAGCTCGGCTTGTTTAGCCCAGCATGACACCCGCTGAGAGGGGATCTGATTGCTGTCCATAAATACATCAACAGGGCTAACAGCAGGGAAGAGCCGCTGAAGCTAAAAGAGGACACTGGCACTGGAGCAAACAGGGCTAAAGCAGAAGGAAAGAAATGTAGGCTGGAAATTAGCGGCAGATTTGTAACCATCAGAGCACAGAGAGGCTGGAATAGGCATCCCACAGGGCCAGAGTGGGCCAAAGTCAACGCTTGTGTAAGACAGAGCTTGTTCAGTTCATAAAGGGGCTGCTGTGCTGGTTGCGTTCAAAGCCATAGTCCCCAGCCCCAGTTATGTTTTCCATGAAAGTCAGGCATTGCTGATGAGTGGCACTTTTCCTTGGTTTGTGTCTCTCTCTCAGTGGAGGTGCTGGCACTGGGAACCCCCTTTCTCTCAAGCAGGTGGACCAGCTTCTTGGCTGGGATGTGCTCCAGCTCCCAGGCCCCAAGGAGCAGCTGGATGTTCAGCCTTCCCCACCAGGTCCAACCCATCCAAGACATGACTTTAAGCTGTGCCCATACCCTGTGCTAGCAGGAGCGTGCTGAAGTACAGTTAAGCTTGGGCGAATCGAGCCGCAGCAATGTTATCCCCACCGCCCACCCTGCCTCCCCTGGAGGGACCAGCCCTGGAGCAGTCAGCAGAATGCACTAACAGCATAACCCACCACTGAAGATGAATTTGCAGACTCCCAATTGGGATGGCAGCAGTGCAGACCACATTCCCTTCTGTCCTTTCTGCTCCAAGAGTAGCAACGTCCAGCAGAAGGGCAGGGCAGCCAGCAAGGGAGAGCAAGAGAGAACCCAAATGCTGCAGGCCAAGGTCAGATGGCAGACATGCAGTACCTGTAACCGTCTGACTGGCCCCAGCCTCAAAGCTGGCCCTTTGCACCGCAGCAGCTGGATGGCTGTATATTTTCTCCTGAAGTGCCACAGCTTAAAACCCCAGCATCAACACTGCCGATTTCCCCCTCTGCTGATGCAGTGTGGCTACAAGCTTGCGGCGGATCGGCGTGGCTCCGGGCTGGATGTGTGATGTGTTCAGCTGTCCCGGCTGTGGAGGGCAGCAACATCTGGAAGAGCATGAGGGAATGGCTGCGAATTGATGTATCACACATGCCTCCCATTTGCGTCGGGAGCTCGAGTGCACCATGCTGACAGAGCCTGACGGGTTCGGGCTGCAGCCAGCCAGCTGGAGCCCGGGGAGAGCAAACTGACAGGTTTCAGCCATCAGCTGGGCACAAGGAGCCTGGATCTGGTCCAGTTTCTGTCCAGCCCTGGAGCTGGGCTGACCGACAGCTCTGCTGGAGGCCCTGCGATGTGAGTGGCTCGGGCAGGGTTTGGATCTTATGGGGATTTGGAGTGGGCAGTGCAAGCTCAGCAGGTTTGTGCTAGGTGACCTGCTTTGCCCCAGGCTAGATGGGAGCTGCGTGACTGGCCACATAGCTCCCCCGGTCCCTGCTATCGGCTTGGGCCAGCCGTCCCTTTTCTCCTCTACACCCGGTGCAGCTCGTGTTTTATGAGGAATTGAATTTAGTTACGTGGTTCATTGACTCTGTGCCCTGGAATTCCCTCGCCCCAAGCACCTCCTCCCTCCAGCACGTGCTGGGAATCTGCTCTGAAGCAAATCCCCTCTGATATCCGCTAATCCTTTCTGTCTCACTCCACCCCACCGTGCCCCGAGCTGATACTGCTCTCCCCTCGGGGAACAGACCCTTCTCCAGCTCCTGCTTAACAGGAGCTGCTGTGACCTTCTGCAGTCAAACACGTGCTCAGCAATGTGCCGTCCTCTCCTAACCGGCCGCTGATACCGGTTTTGGCTGATGGCAACTGGAACCATAATTCTTCATCCCTAACACCCCTCACCAAACAACAGGTTCCCAGGCAGCAGCAAACCCTGAAAGCTGAGAGCAGCGCTTCCCCTGAGCTTGACGCCTGCCATGAAGTTTAGATCCTCGTGCGAACATCTCTCAAAGCAAAAGCCACCCCTACACCTGCAGCAGCATTATCACCTTCCCGGCCACCTTGCCTGATGACAAATTGCTGTATCATGCAGGCTCACGACTAAGAGACTGGTGCCCGGCGGCGGTGCTTTCCCCAGCAAACGCTGTGACGGCAGCTCTGGGGCAGGCAGGGGAGGGACGCAGCCCCGGCCCCTCTCCTGGTCCGCTCTCCCGACGATGGTGTTGTGTAAATGTTGAAATATGTCTCTTTTTTACTTCCAGTTATGAGAGGTGGGTATCCTGCTTCGATCTGTCTCTCTCATACACATTCATAACATTCAAATTTATAATGTAATCTTACTTGCCGTTCCATATTTATGAGAAGTTTTGATGGGTGTTTCTTTATGTGATAATATCAAGCAGAATGCTAACCCATTGCCTCAAACCACTGTAAAGTCGTTTTCTTACATAATTGACACCAGCATATTCTTTCATTATACAAGATTTAGCATGCATCTGCTCCACCATTGCACGGCAATAGATGACTTTTTCCAGAGTCTCCTATTATCAATTCAAATTAGCCCCATTTCCCGAAGCTACTGTATGGATTTTACAGTTGACAGTAAGGGAAAAACACAGGAGCATAATGACTCTATTAAATTATTCAGGCCTAGTTAAACCCAGTTCGGTCTGAACTGGAGAGCAAGGAAACAGGGAAGAGGGGGAGAAAGGGAAAAAAAAGCCCTAAACTCCACGCGACTCATTGGTTATAAAATGCAGCCATCTTTACAATGAGTTATAGAGTGCATCACCTGCAAGAGGTGTGGAAGTCCTTAATCAAAGAGAAAAGTCTGTCATATTACAGCACATTCATTTTAGTTAGGGTAATTGGGTTCAGCAAGAGGCTAAGAGGAAAAGTTTGGTGAAGAGACGGACATTTATCACCTTTTATCTTCCCCAAATTTTGGTCCTGCTTGGTTTTCTTTCCAGGCTGTCTCACAGGGCTTCCTGCCTCCTGCTATGTCACTGCTTTTCCTTCTGTAAGGACGGGCAGCTGGACAGAGTGCCATTGGGTTTTGCCAGCTGATGCCGTCCTAACAAAACACACTGTGCTTTGTTCCCTTGGTGGACAGACAGACAGGTAGATAAGGATGGACCTGTGACTTTGAAGAGGGAGATAGTGTGTGGGGATGGACAGGTAAAGGGGTGACACTTGGCTGCTCATGGATGGATGACTGGAAAGAGAGAGAAATGGGACTAGGTGTTTTGGCAGGAACACATCTAAAAATGGAGGACAGATGTATTGAGCTACCTGAGACATGGAAAAATAAGGGTCAGTGTCTACCAAAAACACAGGTAGATGCTGAGTTCCTGAATAGTTTTCTAGGATCTCACACTGAAATGAATAATTTGGACGTGATCGGCTGTAAATGTTAGACAAACAAGCCCTTTAATGTACCGTGTGGCCAGTCGGCCACCTTCCCTCCTCTTGGCAGCCCATCATTTGGTCTCCTTGGCCCAGTTGCACCTCCAGGTTTGCCTTTGTGCTGCATAAACTTTGAGCTCAGTGCAGACAAATGGAAAACACTGGCCTCAGGTATCAGTGGTGCTCCTGCCACTTTGCCTGGACTATCGACAAGCCCAGATGCTTGCCCGTGTCCTGTAGAGTCATGCACAGTGAGATGATAACAACTTGTAGCTTGCCCGCTGTGAATTTCCTTGCCCTTTAACAAACAGCACCAAACCTACAGCACTCTATTGCCAACAGATCCTGCCATAGCATCAAGACTTTCACCTCTGTGAGCAATGCCTTGCACTAACCCATGGTTGTGAAAATCTGGGTGAGCAGTGGAGCAAAATCCTCCTTCTGTACTCTTTTTGCAGCTGCTGCAGGAACAGGAGTGATTCAGAGATTGTTGGCTTTTTTCTTTTTTGGGGGGAGGATGGAGGCAGAAAAGCAGCAGGGAAGAAGACAAAGGTCAGAAGGAGCTTTCTGGGAGCCATTCTGCACCCCTGGCTCAAGATCGCAAGAGGCACAAATGGGCTTCTCACAGCTGCCCTCTCCTGCTTGGATATATTTGCCCAGTGAAAGCAGAGAGTCCAGTACAGTGTAAACTTGTTGCCTGACAGGTTGATATAATGCAGCATGTTCTCTCACTGCTGGTGGCTTTATCTCACACATCAGTTGCTGGGTCTTTTACAGAATAAAGATCGTCCTTCAAATCCGAGGGCCCCGCATTGACTCCCCCCGAGGGGTTACACAGGGAAATGATACTTCCTGTCCCGCAGAGAAACTTCCTTTCCCCTTTCCTGCTGCAAACAAGTATTTTGGCAGTGCCGAAGTGGTAGCCGGCTCTGGAAAACCTAGCAGAGATTTTCTGTGAAACTTAGCGTGCTAGCACCAACCACCATGGGACGTGCTTGGTCCAGCAGCTGTGCTCTGTCAGCCGCCCCAGCGCCTTGGACAGCTAAGCCCCAACGTATGGATTCCAGGCGTGCAAGGGCTGAAATGTCTGGTGCGTATAGGAGCAGGATGGGAGCTGGCATCACCTTGGGGATCCCGGCCAATGCAAATCACTCTCCATTAGCAGAAATGAGCTTCTGGGATCAGGATCAAAATGCTGATGGAGAGCAGCATTAGCCCTTCTCCCCATGGTGGGCTCCGAGGAACTTGTAGACTTGCTTCATTTGAGATTTCCTCTCAAATGGAGTCTTTCTCCTCTTTTCCTCTTTGTGTTCAGGCTATACTCAGGCCTTCCTCACTCTTCCCTCTTAATGTCTTGCTACCTGCTCCAGCAGCTGTTTCTTGCTGTCTCTCCAACAGCCTGTCCCTGGGATCTCACTGGCTGCTGGGGGTTTCTTTCTCTTTTGCTTCACAGCAGCAGGTGATAAAGCCCAAAGAGAACGAACCCTGGGGAAGGGTACCCAGTAAATTGTTAAATTGGAGAGGATCATTTAACAAAGCAGGGAAGTGAGTGGCTCAAATCACAGGGCCGTTGAGGAGCAGCTTATGGAGTCAGACTGAGAACCCATGCCCCAAGTTCCTGCTGTCTCCCCTTGCTCAGCAGATCCCAAAATGTTTAAGAGCCAAGTTTGATGATGCTGCCTGGTTTAACAGAGCTGGGCAGACCAGAGGAGCCCCGATAGCAGAGCCAGGGGTAAAACCTCCCCAGCTACACAGGTGTTTAGCTGTTGGGTGGCTTCGTGCTCTTAAAGCAATGGCTGGACTGGGCTCCCCACTCTGCGAGTGGCACGGTGCTCAGTCCAGCTGGCTGGGTGCATGGGTCCACAGGTCCTGTTCACCCAGTGCTCTTTAGTGTGTGCTTCTGCATTGCGGGGCGGGCTGCCTTGACCATCTCTAGTGCGGCATTGGGGTCTGCAGGAGCCCAGCTTCAAATTCCCCCAGCCCAGATCACAGCTGATCTTTTCAGAAAATTTGCATCGAAGGGCAAAGTCTCTGCATAGTTTAGCAGCAGCTGTTTTGCCTGATTTATTGGCTGTTGCAAAGGCCTGTGCAAATGTAGCAAAGTGGTCTATTATCGCAAGATATATCCAGTGCCCCCTGCCTTGCGGATGACTGATGCCCTGATCCGGCAGCTTATTTAACACCTGTTTGGTTTTAAGCACGTGGGCCCGACCCTTTGAAGTCCTCTGGGAGCAGTGGCAGAGCTCATGTGCTCATGGTTTGAGTGTGTGCTTCAGTATTTTCACGAATTGGGGTCCCAGTGGGGCTTAGCTTTGAAAACAGCAAGGGGCAGGACAGAAACTGATCTCTATGAAGACTTTTACCCATTTACGGGGTGCAGAGAATTGGGTACACTTGGACAGAGGCTCATCTCTTGATGCCAGTGTGGGGAAGGGTCATGGCTGCGCTCATGGACAGCAAAGTCGCAGAGAAATGGGGTATGAAAACCCACAGAAAGGGGGCTAGCACAGTGCAGGGAAGGTACAGCAACCAGGTAAAACCCAAAACACCTTGCGCAGAGCCCTGTCAACAGCTTTTGTTTCTAATGAGTGAAAATGAAGCAAAACCAAGAGTACCCATTTGTTCTCACCTCCCTTCTGAGTGGGGAGTTTTCTGGATGTAGGGTCGGTGTGAGATGGAGCTTTTGGTACCCAAATAGCCGAGGATGCAAGAACAAGGAATGCTTTCAGCCACTTTTTCCCAAACAATATGGAGCTTTCTGGCCTGGCTGCGCCTGGCATTGCTGGCTGCCTGCCATCTAACTCTAAGGAAGACTTTTTGTGGATATTGGGGAACCATTTCTGCCCTTCCCCAAACCTTCTAATGGGAATATTGTTTTAAAACCCCAAAATGTCTCACTGTGGTAAATTCTCCAGAGGAGATGGGGCAGAAAAAACTTGAAACAATTTGTTACGCCAGTCCTGCACTCTTCATTTCAAAGTGGCTTTTTTCAATTTAAAAAATTGGCCAGATTTTTAAGAAGGACAGAAAAAGGTTGCAGGAGGGGCAAGTTGTTAAAAAAAGAGTTGGAGCCACCACGAGTCCTGGAGTCAGCGATAAAGAAATTGTGTTCTCGACAGGGAAATGAGAACAGCGCGACCCTGTCACCCAGCTGCAAAGTAGACTACCATTTTCCAGCAATGATGCCTGCTGTTATGACAGCTCTTAATTAAGCTCCCTGTTAATGATCTGGGAAGAGGCTGCTTCATTCCTGAAGCCTGTAGGTGGTAGTAAAGGCAGGAACAGATAGCGAAATGACACCAAAATATTTAGCACCCGGTTTCGTTCCCAGTGGGAGCTGGACCAAGCCCATGGGAATGCTGACCTGGGGTTTGAAATAGCAGATGAAGGTCAGCTTGGGAAAACACAGCTGATCTGCAAAGGGGAAAGTAACAGATGGGCCCCATCAGCTTCATTCCAGCTCCCAATCCAAAATACCCAGCGGCGGCTTGGCTTGTCATGGGGGAAAGAATCCTGATCCATTTTCACCTGCTTCACTTTTCATGTGAGTCCCCACCTCTTCCCTTGTGAGCTTAAAGGAAAACAGGCTGGCTTTTTTCAAAGGGAATAAATAGAATGAAATTTTACCATGTTTTTTCCAGTCCACATTGGTTCAGCTAGTGCTGGAGTGGGGGAGCATCACGTTTGGGCACAGCTATGAGTACAGGAGATTGCCATGGGAAAGATGCCGATATGATTTGGGACTGAACACAGATGTGCAGAGGGAAGGATCAGCCTGGGAACACCCTGAGCAGCTCTGCCTATGGTCCAAGTAGAGTTACAAGGATCATTTCCAGGCCTATGACCCGAAAGCCACTGGCATGATTGGAAGACGTTCAGGAAAAGCTATGAAAACAAGCAGAGGTGCAAAGGGAAAGATTTACAAGGAAAGATTAAAGGAGCTAACTGCAAGAGCTTAGCCTAATGATGACTCATTGAGGACACGATGATAGCTTGCAAATATCTGAGGGGTATTAGCACTAGCAGCCAGTCCTAGGGGGATGAAAGGGTATAATTTAGAGGGACAGGCGGCAGGGACGGGAGGCAAAATAGAGAAGGAACTTCAAGAAAGCTTCCAGAGAACCAGGAGCATTAGGAAATGGGATGTGCTCATCCAGGCAATGGCGGGACACAGCCTGGGACGCACAAACAGCCTGGACGAGGTGCTGGGATGTGTGCTGGGGAGCACACCTTGTGTGAGGGGCAAGACTGGGGCGAGCTCACGGGCTTTTCACATTGCTGGCCCGTATGATCCCTGGTGTGACGGGCTGGCACATTGCCGGGGAGCAATAAAACACTCGCACAAGAGGCAAGCGTTCGTGGAAGTGCTGTGGGCCCGCACCAGCCGGGCATGGCTGGAAGCCGGATAAATCCATGCCTTAGCCGCACTCACACATCAGTTGGGGTGCACAGTTCAGGCCTTTGGTGTCCAACCTTCCCTCCTTTTCTGGTGCCCTCCACGTCTTCTGCATCTCTCCCAGAGCTCCCCAGTGACAGCTCTGCCAGTGCTGCTCAGGCTCAGGCACCGGGCTCAGGCACCCTTTGCTCTCGCTGTACCCCTGGGCTCTCCCTGCACCCCACCTTTCTTCCCAACCCCTGCTAGGGGAGCTCTGCACATCCTTCACACCATAGCAGGGCTGACCTTTCCCACCTTTGCTATTCCAGTCCTCTGTCTTTCCAAGACAAGGATTCCCAACCATCCTAAGTAGCACACACAGGGATCTTTCAATTTTTTGTGATACTGAATATCCACTGGCAGCAGGCTCTGGGGAGAGCGAGCACCCTCTGGCCACCTCCCCGCATGTCCCCATGCATCCTAGCAGTGCCAGATACAAGGTCACCTCCGGAGACGGGGTGCCACATGGCACAGAGATGTGCCAGCCCCGTCAGCTGATGCGAACACCGCTCCTGCTCCCAGGGAGCAGCACCAGGTGAGGATGCAGCTGACTGCAGAGAACGGAGGGGATGGGAGAGCAGGGGAAGGCTGACTGCAGGGCCTGACCTTATATTGGGACCCCCCAGAAGCTCTGCCAAGGTTGCCCACCATATGGTTTCCCAAGGGGGGAGGCCGGCTCCCCCCTCTGCATCCCTCCCAGGCAGGGATGAGGCCGCAGAGACAGGAGCCCCTCAATCACATCTTGCTCCCATCCATGTATGGCTGGGCTGGCAGGTCCTCCTTGCAAAAGGCCCCTAAGCATCTCTCCGAACAGAGAGACCCTTCCAGCCCCGCTGGGGTGGTAACCCCTCGGAGGTGGGGACGGCGTGGGCACAGCCCAGGGGAGCAGGGCTGCAAGCGGCATGTCGCAGCGGTGGCAGGGGGAGCGTAATGAATTGCCCAGTGTCTCCGCTGCTGGACAATTAAAGAATTCCTCCAACTGGCTGGATTTATCCAAAAGTGACGTGCATCTGGGCTGGGGGCGGGGAGAGAGGGCTGGCAAGGGACTCTCCTTGTGGTAACAGCTGGGACCAGGCCTAAACATGATTAATTAATATTGTAAAAAAAAAGCAAGAGCAAGACAGAAAGAGAGCAAGAGAGAGAGGAAATGAAAACCCAAGTCACAGACACAATTAAGATTTATGGGCCCAGAAGGATGAGGAGACTGGGGATGGAGGAGAAGAAGGAGGGAAGGAGAAAGAGTGCCAAGGAGGTGGATTACAATTTAATGCTTCTTCGTGCTCAAAAATTACAAGAAGGGGCTGAGTGTCGGTCCCCGGGGTGGGGGCTGCTGGAGCTTGGCTGGGCAGGAGTGGGGAGGTGGGGGGGTGCAGGCTTGCTGTACTTTTTTGGGGGGCAACGTGTCCTGAGCGAGATGCCACTGGAGGAATGTGCAGGCATGATTTACAGCCCACAGGACGGCCTGCCTGGCCGCACCGTGCCAGCGCTTGTTTGGCTTGCGAAGCCTCAATGCTGTGGGACCCCGAGTGGTGTGGGGCGGGGGGGTGGGGGGGTGGCTCCATCCCCCCGGCTCTGCCTGCCCCACAAATGGCTCCTGGGAAGGAAGAGCTCAGAAGGGCAAGGGGGCGAGATCAAAATTGCTTTTGAGCAGAACCAAAGTGCCGTGGCGAGGTGCCCACCGCCGCCCAAAGACTTTCGCTAGAGGAAGCCAAGGTTGAAAGCGAGAGGGAACAGGAGCTGGGACAGGTGACCCACTTTGGATGAAATAGGAACCGGCTCGGACCTCCTCCCAAAACCGCTGACTAGCCCAGCTTTGCTGTACCCCCCTCAACTCACCCGTAATTTATGGAACAGAGAGTACATGATCCCAAACAGCCCTTTCACATCTCTGTCTAAGAGCTGTCTTGTACCAGCTAGAGCTGTGACACGGCATTGACATTTTCCTTCTGCCTCTCTGACTTTGTGTGCAACTGCCGATGGCTTCACTTTTTCTCCTTCTTTTTTTCCTATGCATGAGTGGCTGGAAGCAACCCGTCCTCCCTCTCTCCCAAAATCAGCTTTGAAAGCCAGATTTTGTTAAATGTGCTGGGCTTTCCAAAAATCAGAACAAACCTCTGGTTGTCATTTTTTGTTTATTTTGCGTTGTTGAGACCCAAATTGGACACGAGGGCTTTGTAGAATTATAAATAAATAACAAGGGGGTTTCTACTGAAGTGAAAAGTTTCCGCAAAGGGCTTGGGTTGCTTTAAGAAATGTTTTGTCCGAAATGTCACCCAGCTCCATCAGCATTTGCTGCAGACATGTAGAGCTCATGAGCAGAGTTATCCTCTGCCCTTCCCTGCCATCAGCGTCACCAGCTCTGTTGTCTCTCATCTCACGAGGAAAATAAGGTTATGACTCTACTGACTCCATCCAAATAACACCTTGTTGCTTGCCCCAAAACCACTCGTGGCATGCAGAGCACTGCCCTTCCAGGATCTCTCCGTGCCCTCTGACCAGCTTGGCTCCCGCAGCGGGCAGCAGATGTGAGACATGGAGAACCAAGGGGTTGAAATCTAGTAAAGTGGGGGATTGCTGCTGCCTTGCGCCCATGATCTTTGTCCCTGGGTAACTCCAGCCACACTGCAGACCAGCGAAGGAAAATTAGCTTCACACCCCAGAGGTCGACAGATTTTTTTGATGGTGTGTGAATCAGTGTTTGGGGGAAACAGGGACTAGCAACCTTCTCTGTTTTCCCAAGTACTTATATGTTCATGCCTGTTTCAGGGTGCAGAAGATCAGTGCAAAGGTCTTGGTGGCTGATCAGGCTACACAGTGTCACAGATGGGACAGGGGAAAATACAGACTCAGGAGTATCCTGTATCTGGCCTTGAGGGGACAATGTACTTGTGGGAAGGATGTTAATCCTGGCTACTTCGCTACAGCACTTCATGCCATGCAGAAAGGGATCCGTAAGCAAGGCGCCAACAGAATGGCATCAAATTGTTGTCAGAAAGTGGGAAAACTGTGGAATAAGGAAAAGTTTGGGGTGTTTGGTTTCACTACAGCAGATGGGAAAGTAAATTAATATGAGGAATTTGGGAATTTACACCGGAACCTTGACTGGACCCACCATCCATCTGGGCTGCCCTTCATCCATCCCTCCATCCATGGATCTTCCGTGAACCACCCATTCATCCGTTTATCTTCCTCTTCCTGCCTGCAGTAATTGTTGGCACAAGGCATTGCACAGAGGAAACCAGCTGCAGAGCACAATGTCAATTTGTATCGGTACTAATTCCCCAGGAATGATGCTTCGTGGTCTTACAGGCTTTCTAGTTGCCCTTTACGCGTTAACTGTTTGCACGTAGCAGAACAGCCACCTCAGCATTTCCATGGTGCGGGGCCTGCTCAGAGAGGAGCATCGCACCCAATCTGCTCCCCGTTAAATCAGGACACGGGGAAGCAAGGAGGCTGGTGGTGAGGCCAGCAAGATCTGGAGCAAACAGAGCAGAGAGGGAAGCAGAGAAGCAGGGGTTGGATGCAGGCTAATAGGAGCTACCCGGTGGGGAGAGGTGAGGACAGGAGAAATAAGGGATGTTTGCAGGGAAATGAGCAAGAGGGAGAGGAGCAAAGATTTGGCAGCTGCAGTGCTGGGAGCAGATGGGCTCATGCTGTGCACGGGTGTCTTGAAGGGGTGCCCCAAGGAAAGAAGGAGCTGGGAGAGGTAATAAGAGAGGCAGCAAGACCCGGCCTCCGTGTCCCTTGGAGGTGAGCAGCGCTGCTGGCTCCCCAGCCTGGCAGGCTGCTCCGTCCCATGCTGCTCCTCAGCCCCGTCAGTGTTTTTCCAGCTGTCTCCCCTCTCCAGGGCAAACCCTGGGGTTTCAGCAGGAAAATGGCAAAAGAGCTCGCTCCCAAGTGCTGCGTCCATAGTAATTCCCCATCGCACCCCTGGAACCTCTGAGGGCGAGCGTGGCTGGCATGCTGAAGGCGAGCCATGTGTCGCTCCCATCAGGAATGAGGTGGACGGCATCCTGGCCCAGGTGGTTATCCTACCCCTGGGGCACTGGGAGGCTGCCCTGATGCTGTGTCCAGTTTGGGAGGGCGGCGGAGAAGCTGGGCAGGGTCTGGCGGCAGGGACCATGGCTGTCGAGGAGACAGCAGATCAGTCCTGTGCTGTGAGAGAGGGTTTTTATTGCATTACCCAAGTGTGTCCCTGTGTTTCTGCACCTCGGACCAGCCTTGCAAGAAACCTGAGAGTTGTTATTTATTTGAGGCAAACGTGAAACATCTCTGCCCCTTTGCTGGGATCTGTCCTCAGATGCCTCTTGATGCCTCTTAAAGCTGACCCAAAATGCTTCACGCTGATGAGCTTGGAAAAGGGACCCAGGTGCCCTGCTCTGAGCGCATGATTTGCTCTGTTTGGGCAAATCACTAACAGACTTTACCTAGTGCTTTGAATGAAGGCACCTTTCCCTTCGCCTCCCTCTTTCCCCTGCAGCACAGGTCACATTGGAGCCAGCCTGGCTGCTCCTGGGCAACAGGCTACATAACCAGGGGAGTC
This sequence comes from Mycteria americana, assembly GCF_035582795.1. Taxonomy (NCBI): domain Eukaryota; kingdom Metazoa; phylum Chordata; class Aves; order Ciconiiformes; family Ciconiidae; genus Mycteria; species Mycteria americana. The sequence goes on from NC_134370.1 coordinate 16,043,417, forward strand.
CTCTGGATCCCAAATCCCCCGGGATCCAGGGAACACATGCTGAGAGGAGCTAGAGGGTGGTCTACATGCTGGAGCCTGTGAGGTTTTCATCTCCTTTGGAAACGTATAGGCTGGTATGTTCTTGTCTGCTATTGGCATCATCACGTGGCAGTGAGGTACAGAGTCAAGCTCCTTGTGTCACCCTCATGTGCTCTGCTGTTCGGTTTCCCTGGAAGCCCCTTGAATTTTGTGTTGCAAGGCTGGGAGGAGACACAGCAGCTCCCTCTGCTATTTGGTACACAGTTTTCTCCTCTCCCTTCAGATTTGCCCCTTTCCTGTCCTCTCCTGCTCTCCTACAAAGGAAAGTTTTTCCAGTCTCCCCGTCAGAGGCTCAGCCAGACACATCCAGGCAGGAAAAGCTGCAGTTTCAGGATCCTTGTAGGGAAAAGAAATGGCTTAATGCTTAAATACCCTCCCTGCCATGTCGACACCTTCCTCCCCCCGACCTGGCGCGTGTTGAGCGAGCAGCAGGGTACCCCAGGGAGCTCTGCTCCAGCTGCACGCTCATCAGCCATACGGGGAGCACGCAGCGGTGCTTCGCCACTAACGCTTGCCGTGTTTAATCACACATCTGTGGGTTCAAACAGATTTAGCCAGCGCGGGAAGGGACGCGCCAGGTAGCAGCAGGTGACAGAAGTTGCTGATTCTGGTTAAACTGTGAAAAACGGATAAGTTAGGGAGAGGAGAGAGGCAGTGTGATGGGAAGAGGGGAGCCACGGGCATCCTGGCCCCGGTATCTGAGGTAACAAAACGTCTCTGTGTGTGTGTGTGTGCATACACCCATGTGCATAAGGGAATATCCAGACCTTTATACCACTCTGATCACCATAGGGTGCACAGCCCAGGTCTGCCGTGCTCCCACTACCCGGTTCACACGTGGGTCGGCAGCGCCTGGGCATGTGGGTGATGTCTCTGTACACAGAGCAAACCCTGCGTAGGTTTGGGCTGAGATGTTTGTGTAGCAGTCGGTGCAGGCTGCAATGATCCCGCGTGGGTGTGTTGGGACAACAGTGTGTTCCTGTGGGTGGCAGAGCCCTGTGCGGTGTTTGGCAGGAGGAAACCTTGAGTTTCGTGTAGGTGTTTGCTGAGGTCTGTGAGATGTTTTGTTTATTTGTTTGCATGCACCAGCAACAGAGATGAGCAGGGATGTCGCGTCTTAAGCACTGGGGGAAGTCAGGGCTGGGAAATGAGGTTTTTGGAGCTTGGGCTCCTTCCTTTTGCATGCATGTGTGCGTGCTTGTTCACCCTGCTGACAGGCGCACGTGTGCAGGGAGCGCGTGTGTGTCCCACGTCCATACGTGCACTCAGCCAAACGCTTGCACACAGGCTCCTGAGGAAGGAGGTGGGTGGGCTGTGGTCTCCGGCTGTTGGCCATGGCAGAAAGGCTGCTCAGAGCAGCCTCTCTCCCCTTGTGCCCCTGGCACAGCCTCCCCTGTGGCTGGGGAGGGGGAGAGGGGTCAGCCCGGAGCCGGCCCCAGGCATGGTCGGCTCTCGCGGCCAGCAGGACTGCCATGCCCAGGGATGGGGAGCTGGGGCATGGGGCCTGATGCTGCAGCTCACGAGCAGCTATTTAGGCAGTTCCCACTAGCTGTCAGCACGGGCAGTCACAAGGTCCCCTGGGCTGCATTTTCCCCTGGGGATGCTCCCCAGCTGGCTGTGCCCATGGGCTGACCTTCACTCTGCCTCTGCTGTCCCCGTCCCCAGCTCCACCGTGCCCCGCTGCCACCTCTTCTCCTGCCTTCAAGCCCAGCCAGCAGCCTTCATGCTCTCCCATTTCTGAGTGTATCCAGGCAGCCCCTTGCTGCCTCCTGCCAATCCCAGCTCCTTTTCCTTCGGTCCCAGCCTACCCTGTGTCCGATACACGGGGCGTCCTGGCTGGCAGCCGCGCTGTGCCGGCTGGTGGGGTCGGAGGCAGTCTCTGCTCTGCAGCATGGCACAGTTCGGAGCCACATTTGACTCCCTCAGCAGGAGGGAGGCAGGCGAGGTAATGGCTGCTCTTTCGGGAACATGAGCATCCATCTGGTGCGCTGAGGGCACAGGGGGTTTGGCACCCAGGAGCTGGCTCTGCCACCACGTGTCCTTGGAAGGGCTAGGGCTGAGCTCTGCCTGGAAAGGGAAACTTGTCCTTCCCTCTGACCTTGGGGCTGAGCAGTCCCCGTGGGGCACACCGCATCCCTCAGTCCCTCTGCTCTGCTGCAGCTCTCCACACGGGCTGGGGACAGTCCAGCCTCTGCCTGTCTCTTCCCAGGCTGTGTCTTACCCCCGACTGTGAGACTAGATCTGGGGGACGCTGCTCTGGGCCCTGCACCTTCTGCCATTACTTGCATCGGTGCAAAATGTGGGTGCGACAGCATCACCTCGGAAGAGCATTTCATGCACCCCAGGCGTGTTTGCAAATGACCGTACATCACACCAAAGGGTGAAGAGTCTGGAGATGCACAAGAAAGTCCCACCACCATGCTGCAGGGCCTCATGGGGGGCTGAAAGGGAAATGCAACAGCAAGCTGGGAGGCATGTGGCTGAGCTGACTACGGAGAAAGCTCTCCAGTGGGAGTGGAGCACGTTTAGTGGTATAAACTCTCTTGAAACTCAGCAAAGAAAGGAGAGGATTTAGCCTATTCCTCCACTCTTTCCCACTTCTCCGATGACTTGTCTCACTTTCCATCTGCAACACTGGCTATTTTTATTTCCCTCTTCTGTGATTTAGTAAACAGACCTCTGTTTCCCTCAAACTTGGATTGTTATTATTCTCTCAAATGGACCCCAGAAAGAGAAGGTAAATGCACCCCTTGGACACGAACACATCTCTGCAGACACCAACACATCTCTGCAGAGGCAGGAGGCTGCTGGAAGGTGTGTCCTTGGGAGGAGGCGGCAGGGACGCCCGGATGCCAGTATAACCTCAGCGTTACTGCTGACAGATGCACAGTTAATGGCCTGTCTTTTCAATATGTGTCACTTTGGGATCTAAAAACCGAAACTGGTGAATGGAAGTCCCCTTGTGCTGCAGCATCGGGGCACTTGCTTGAGTCCCAAGCAGAGCAGTGACTCTCCACCCCTGGATCTCCTCTGTGCGAGTGCTTGGGGGAGCCGGTGGCCACCGCATGTCCCCTTCCCACGGGAGGATGTTTCCCAAGTGCTGCTGCGTGAGGGATAGCATCTCCTGGGCTGGAGCGTGCCCCTGGGCTTACAGGCTCTCCGGGGCACCTGGGGCAGGATGGGGTCAGGGCCCGCAGCAGCCAGAGGTGAGTGCCAGGGCTGGCAGAGGAGGAGTGTGCTTGGAGGTTTAAGAGTGTGCTTGGAGGTTTAATAGCTCCTTGAGCATCATCCTTTTCTGTGGGTAGATTTATGCCATAAGGATTTACCTGCATCCCCACTACCTGGTGCTGCACAGAAACCCAGCACTATCCCAGGTGCAGCAGCAGAGGCTGGAGTTTGGAGCAGGAAGGTCCAAGGCTGCTCTTCCCCCCAAGAAGTCTTTGGGGCCAAGGGAGAAAGTTGGATGACGGATGGAACATGCAGGGTCTGCAGGCTGTCAACTCTCCATCTCACAGAAAATACCAGCAGGCATCATGAACTCAAGTCCCCAGAGCCCTGTGCAGCCTACCACAGCCTGCAAACAGCACTGTGACACTCGCGTCGCCTCCTCTCGCTGCTCCGCACCCGGCATCACGCTGTACCCCCAAAACTGGAACTGTGGCTCAGTTTCCCCCGGCATCACCAACAACCAGGGCTGTGAGACTGACTCACACGCAAACACACCCAGGTGCTCACACCCATTGCCCCCCACGCCGCTCCCAGCACAGTGGCAGCCCTGTGCCGGGAGCCCGGTGGGCAGCACACACCATCCCACCATCTCTGCCTGCGGCCCTGCGCTCCAGGAGCCCCCCACGCCTGCTCAGCCGTCCTGGCTGCTCTTAGTTTCTCCCTACTGAAGAATTATGTAGCATGAAGAAGCAGGCTCCACCATCTTGAACTGGCAGTGAACTTTGCTTTCTACATATAAATACAGATAGCAATCACACCCCAATCAGCACACAAGCTTCAGGGCATCATCACGGCAACTCTAACTTTCCCATTACGATAATGTGATTTTCACTCAGTCTATAATATCACCAGCCATGAATAAAACAACTGGCTTTTTCTCTCTCTCTCCCCCCCTTCCCTCTCTCCCCCCTCCCTCCCTCTCTCTTTCTCTCTCCCCCTCTCTCGGATCACAGTCTTTGCATACTAATGATGGCTGAATATGGCTTCCAGGGTGCGATCTCTGATGGAGAGGCGAGGTCAGGCTCTGGGTGGATCCCCTGTGCTCTCTGGTGCTCGCACACATGCCTTCATCTCTCTTTTACCCTCCTGGATATGTGGAACCCGGCTGGACAGACAGACCTGGCTGGATAGATGGGCAGTAGCTGGCTTCTTGCCCCATCTGCGTCATACACCTGGAGCAGGGCAGGGACACGCTGCGGCTTGTGTGGCTGGGTGGAGGGGGGGGTCTTGGTCCCCAAATCCCCCCAGCCCCTGCCTGGCTCCCTGGAGCATCTTCACCTCTGCTCGGAGGCTCTGGTGTGTGGGAAATGTGTCAAACTGGGATTAATCCTGCCCCGGGGCACCCTTGGCAGCTCACCCCTGCCACTGAGCCAAGCTGTTTGTCTAACCCCGTTCAGGTCTGCTGTCCCCGAAGACGCACGGAGGCCAGATCAGGGAAGCAATCCGGCTGAAAACAACCCTATCACAAAAACCCCAAGTAATTCCCAGGGAGATCAGGTCCCTGATCCAACCCACTACACAGAGCAGGGCTGTCCCAGGGAATTGCCTGGATTTTCCCTCTGAAAAGCAACTTGCTGGATCAGATCTATCCTCTTCTGGGTCCCAGTGCTGCCAATGTCATTAAGGGCTACTGTAGGGGAGAAACCCTTTTTGCAGCCTTTAGGGAATAACCCTGACCAGGCATTCCTGCTCATTTTGGCACCTCCAGAACTGCAGCCTGATGAGCTTGAACCAGCCAGAAAGGGCTTCTGACTGATTTTGGTGATTTCCAGCAGACTGAGCACCACTGTGCCCAGTACTACACGGCCTGCTCTGCATCCAGCCCCAGCAAATGTCCCATGCCTGCTCTGCACACCTCTGGCCAGAGCTGGCACCCAGCTGGCATGGGGATGGCACGGAGGGGAGCGCTCCCATACACAGGAACCCAAACGAGATGTGTCGGTTTGATTTTGTTTCCTGTTCTCCCTCCAGAAACTGCCGTGCCAAGATGCAGAAAACCAGGAGCAGTTTTACCCCTTCCAGGCCATGCTGATCCAACGTGCAAAGCCAAAGCTCAATTCATTCGTATGCTCCTCCCATCTGTTCTCTGCCAACAAAGTTTTCAGTAGAAGTCTCTTGTTTGGGGGCAGTGGTGGCTTGGAGCACTGTGAGGTTCTCTAACCCCAGGCTCCATACCAGAACCAAACACTGTTCCTTTCAGTCCTCTCCACCCAGTGCTTTGGTTAGGGTTATTATCTCGGGGTGGGTAATTCATTCTCTTGAACATCAGCAGCTGGTCCTGGGTGGGAGCTGTGCTGGGGAGAGTGGCAGAGTGGCAGAGCACAGGATTGGGTTGTAAGATGCAAGAACACCCATTTGTTTTCTCCCTAAAATCTATGATGTGGGAGAGGGAAGGAGGGAGAATCCCTGCCTGCTCTGCTCCAGAAGGTGCTCGTGGGCAAGCGGCAGTGTGGAAGGGGCTGGCTCTCCTTTTTGCAAGGTAAAGGGCTGCATCAAGCACTAATTGCTCAAATGGCTGTTGAAATGACCACGTTCCTGACCAGTGCTCCTTGCTGTGTCAGGGGAGCTGTGGGTGAGTGTTGAGTTACTGGGGTCCTCTAAAGGGTGTCTGAAGCAGCAATAAAAGGAATTAGGACCAGAAATGGGGCAGGATGTTGCCTAGACTTTTCAGAGAGTGGGTGCAGATGTTGTGGCTGAAACTGTGGAAATCAAGTGAGTTGTCTTGCTCGCTTGCGAGTTTTGAGTGCCCAAAGGGGAAAAACAGTCAGGAAAACAGAAAGGAGTGGTGACACCCTAAGTTTGTGCTACAGGTCTCTTGCTGTGCATAAGGGGTGACAGCCTGCACAGGGCAGGCTCTGCTGCTGCTAACCTGTGCCAATGTTTTACTGCTGTGTGCTGGGCCATGGCTGACCTAGCAGGATGGATGCATGCAAAGCCAGCCCTGAGCACTCTCAGCCTGAAAGCATATAGCCAGGGGTTGCTGTGTTCACGGAGCTGCTGTGCAGCATTGCCACTGCTCCTGATTGCTTTGCTGGAGAGCCACACAGGGAGATGGGAGACTCTGTCCCCACAGCCCTTTTCCTGCATGTGATGAGCAGGGAAGCTGCATATTACAAAGACACTTGCTGCAAAAGCTAATGCTGAGCCCTCCTGGCTAGGATGTACCGTGGGGTGGCAGACAGGGCATCGCTCAAAATGAAAGACTTGGATAGGCTGCCTGCTCACTCCTGCCTGGGAGCACTCACGGCTTGTAAGTGTCCCTATATAAATCAAGCTTCTTCCCCAGCTGGTGGCTGTCCCTGCAGTCTGGGTGGCTTTGGGGGTGGCTCTATCTCTGCTGTCTCTCAGGTGTGAGATGGGCTGATCCAGGTGCTGCAATGGGCTCTGCTGCAAGCAGCCTTGAAAATGCACTCTGCAAATGAGGAAAGTGTGCTGGGCTGGTGTACTTCAGAAACCTGTGCTGGGGCTTATCGCTTCTCCTTTCCCCACCCCCCAGCAGTGAATCCCACCACCCATCTGGTCCTGGGACGTGGGATGCTTTGGGTTTCAGAGCCAGGCAGCACTGAGTCCTCAGCATCGCAGCTGCCTCTGCCTCCTCTTGAGCTGACGATGGCTCCCTTGCCTTCCCTGCCATAAAGAGAAGAGCAAAGGTGCTCCAAAAACTGGCAGGCACCTCTGCCCCCTGATCCCCCCCACAGGGCTCACCCCACACAGCAGGGGACATGTCCCCTGGTGGGTGACAGAGCTGGCTGAAATGGATGGGGCTGTAATGGAGGTCCCTGCCGGCAGGGCTACCTGGGAGACGCTCTTATCTGTCATCTGATTTATCCAGGTTAAAAGGCTGCAATCAGTCACCAAGGTAGATTCATTCCCCAGTAAATAGTGCCCGAGGGCTTCCAGGACCTATTTTACTGCTAAGCACTCTCTTTCCAATGCTCGAATACCTTTGCTCCCGATGGAGTCGTTGCTGGCTGATATATATATGATATGGGGAGTCCCGGTGACTTTTTTATTTTTGCTCTGCACAGCTCCTGGCCTTGTCTCGGCTGCGTTGGACTGCACAATGAATGATCTGTCCAAGGCTTCCTCGCGTCTGGGGGCAAATCCAGCCGAGACTGCTCTCGGCTGCCGGGAGACCTGCCTCTGTGAAACGGCTCTGCCCGAAGCCTGGGGGACCAGCATGGCAAAAGAGGAGAGGTTTGGAGGGGAGGGAAGCGATGCTTGGAGTGCTGGTGGGGCTGGCCCAGGTCTTGGGCTGGGTGCTGGGTGTGACTGAGCTCTCCTGCCCTCGCTGCTGTCGCTGGGGCACTTTGGGAGGGGGTGACAGAGCTGGGCTGAGGGAGGGTCATGTGCTGTGGGTGCCCAAACAGTTGCTTTCTCCACTGACTCATTCCTGCTGGACCTGCCTAGAGCCTGTCCTCTATCACAGGTGAGTCCCTTCCAAGTTTGGGTACCCCTAGGTTCAGGGAGGATGGATACAATATCAGTTTCCATCCTCACTTTAATTTCTTTTTCTTTCTTTTCATCCCAGTTGAAACCAATGAAGTAGACCCCCAGAACTGCTGGCAATGGGCTGCCATCCCCATCCAAGCTCTCAGTGCTGCCTGCCTCCCTGCCCCAAAGGCCAGGGGAAAGGCTGCATCCTGCCCCCTCCTTGGGGGGGAGCTCGGGAATCTTTTTCTCCTACACCTTGTTCCTGTGTACCTTTTGGGCATTTGTCCTGCAAACATCTGAGATTTGACTGCTTTTATTCTTTCTCCTGTCTTTGACAAACCTCTTATATAGTTCATCATCCCAAATCGGTTTGTTAACTTCCTCCCCCTCTTCCCCATCCCCTCCCACTCCTCCTCCTCCTCCTCCTCCCCCTAATTAGATTTAGAGTGAAGGGCTAATGGAGTATTATTGCGAGGGACTAGGCAAGCTTCCCAAAGTACTTACCTAAGGGGAGAGCACTCTGACTAATAGATGAGCATTAAGGCTGTGCATCCTCGTTGTCCTGAGAGCGGGAGGAGGGGGCCAAGAGCCCAGAGCAGAGCTCTGAATATCGGTATCACTGTCTTTCTCTGGGTTTCCAGACTGTGCTGCATAGTTGGACCGTTACTGCTCTCAGATGCACCCTTAGGGATGGGTTTCAAACCGAACTTGCCCTTTGGTAACACCCCAACCAGGTGGATTTGACTCCCAGTAGGTGCAACATGGTCCTTTGCCAGCTAGAGATAAGAGCTTTGCTGCCTGGGGGAAGAAGGGCTTTTTCCCCATGCCGTGTTTGTATGACACCTAGTGCAGGAGGGCTCCTTCAGTCCCCTGGGGCATGTTCTGAAGTGAAGAGCCTGCACTGGTGCTTTGAGCATTGGATCACCCAAAGGTGCCCTGGGACAAGACACTGGGACAGCCAGAAGGAGAGCAGAGGGCTCTCTCTGGTGGTACAGGGCACTTCAGGAGCTGCGGTATACCTAGACCTTCCTCCCGGGAATGTCATGAGAGATTTTTCCTGCTGGTCCTTTGGCTTTAAAGCCTCCTGTGAATTTTCCAGGGCCTGCACCCAGCACTGGAGGGTTGGAGGCTGGAGCCATGCAGAACCACACAGCCTGGGCTTTGGGGATGCGCTGGGATGATAGGCAGTGATGATCAATTTGTCTCTCTATCCCTGCTCCTGCAATTTTGTTTCTGAACTTGTGCCAGGGAGCAGAACCGATTGGATCAGCCTGGCAGTCATCACCAACGTCATCTGCAACCTTCAAGTGTTTTGCAGCTCAATCCTCTGGACTCCTGGAGGGCATTGCACTGACATTTTAAACCCTGTAAATGGCAGCAGTGCTGGGAGGCACCAGGAGAAAAGTCAAGTGCTTCAGTAAGACACAGGCAGGCATGGGTTTGTGTGTTTGTTGGTTAAGTGGATGGGGACACCTAAACTTGGGAGAGAGGTAGCAAAGGGAGCTCGGTGGGGGCGCAAACCAGGCGTGGGCAGAGGGGATGGGAGAGGAAATAAAAATGGAGAGGAGTGAACTGGGGCTGTCATGGCCACAGCACACAAGCTGAGGGAGAAAGGCTTTCCAGAAGCTAGGTTTGGAGAAGTGAAGTCATGGGGTCTATGAAACATGGTGGCCAGGTTCAGGGGACTCCTGATGGCTGGGTCTGGAGATGGTGTCGGGACAGCTTATGGCATGTTTCTGAGACTCCTTGTTTTACCAGGGACAGAGCAGCTTGCTAAGTGGACACAGCATGTGCGTGCAGCCAGCCCCACATCTGTGTTTCACTTGGGCTCTCCAGGTGTTCCCAGATTTCTCTGCCACTTCTTGCTTAGAGCCACACTTTTGGTGTCTGACCTCTCAGCAATCTCACCGTAGGTAAGTGCTGGCTTTTTGGGAAGTTTTTTGTGTGTTCCTGGCTTTGCTCCCTGATGAGCATTAGCTCTATAACAGGAGAGATGTAGGCATAGATACAGGATGGGTTCAACTTGTCCAGCTTCACTCACTAAAGTCAACACTTGCTCTGAGTCACCCGAGCTCCTGGTATCTTCCATGAGGATGCTGCTAGAGAGGCAGCTCACCTAAACTGACCCTGAACACCAGTGCATAAGGAGCCTGTGGGCAGTGATGGAAACATGGCTCTGTGCATCTCCTTCATCTCCTCTTACACTGGTGAAGGGCACGAAACCCCCAAGTGCAGAGATTGATATGAGGACTGAATTTGGCCCAGCTGCAGTGTGGATCGCAGCCCTCAGACTGCATCCCTGGCTCTCAGGCTCCAGGCTTCAGATTTTTCAGTGCTGGTACCTGGCATGGTGTGTGCTGGGAGAAAGAAGAGCATCCCCAGAATAACCACCTATGTGTATGTAAAGGTGAGAGGGGGGACACACAACACCCTCCCATTATGGGCAGGGGGGTTACCACCATCCTGGCCAGCCACCCATGCAAAGTGCTCCTTACATCTTATTTATCACAGCACTGGGGAGGAGGAATAGCAGAGCTCCCCACGAGCTGGACACTGCTCCCTCCCTGCCTTGGCAAAGGTGCGATGTGTGGCCGTGGAGCGGGGTCACTCCGTAGTGCTCCCATCAGGGAGGAAGCCTTCCCGTGCCCTGGCAAACCCCTAGTGAAAGACAATCAGGCTCACTGTCACCAAGCTAATTCCGACGGCATAAAAGCAGTAATGAAATTCACGGCAGGATTAGCCTCTCCATCCAATGGGCCGGCGCCACAGTGACATATCGTGCTTCTTGCCCGAATGTAACACACCATCTAATTTACGTCGTGTAGCGAGCGGGAATGAAATGTTCATAAAGAATTGCTGAATCTTGTCACCTTAACTGCGGCCCCGGGCTCTGAGGCATCTGTCAGGGAGAGGAGAGTGGAGAAGGAGGCTCCTGCCTTGCAAAGCTGCGACCAGGGCTTTGGGAAAGGGGAGATGGCTGCATTAATCTTCTGGGTCTGTGCAGTGGAGATGCAGCGCATGGGGATGAAGACTCCGGGCTGGAGGAGGGGGGCTGTACAGCTCCCTTGCACGTGCACACTGTACTGAGTGCGGCCAGCGATGGGGAAGGGGCTGTTAGACCTTCCCCACTCCCAGAACTGCATGCCTGGGATGCATGAGAAGGGACCTGTGGTGGTGTGGAGATAAGGGTCAGCATCCCCGGAGATCCACGTACTCACAGCGGAATGCAAGTTCCCAATTTCCATGTTGGGTCCCATGTGCAGGCACACACCAGTCAGCAACCGTGGGTGTTTGCCTGTCTCGGGAAGGGCCTGCATGTGTGCCCATCCCTTCTGCTGTGGCTCGGCAGCCCCATTCCCCTCCTCCCCTCCCCAAATGTTTATTTGCAGTTAATTTTCATGGATCCTAATGGCTCGGATCCTGCTAGGGGGGATCGTGCTTGCCTCTTCAGTCAGAAAGTTTGCAGAAAAAAATAGCCCTTTCCTGTTGTGTTTGGAGTAATAGCGTCTTGGTGTCCGGAGGGGAGTTGGCAAGGAAACAGGGAAGTTTATTAAGAGTAAGAGATTGAATTCCACCGGGTTTAATTGGAAGTGCTTGAGCAAGCAGGGGAGGGAGCAGTCCGGTCCAGCCCCCTGGAAGCAGCAGTGCTGTCCCCAGGCTGCATGCCTATGGGGCTGGCTGGTCCCAAGGCCACCCCATCCCCTCGTCTGCTGGGGAAGCTGCAGGCTCTGGGTGATTTGCTTCCTCGCAGTCATCCATGCACCCCAACCTTGGCTTCCTACTCCACCAGTAGGATCGCATGTGGGCTCTGGAAATGCTGGGTCAGGAGGGATGCAGCTCTGAAGCAGCTGGGAAAAGGCAGGATTTGGGTCTGCATTTTACTCTGGAAGCTGGTTCAGGGCACAAAGCTCTGTGTGCAAGTGAGACACGGGTCCTGTCTGTCCTGTGCTGACCCAGTCCCCTCCCATGAAAATCTGCTGGGTTTTCTCCCTGGGCAGGGACAGCAGAGCTCCAGGCTGGGGCTCAAGGGCAGCTGGATGCGTGCAGGTATCAGGTATGTAATTTGCAACTGGGATATGTTTTCGGAGAATAACCTAAACTTGAGAGGCCTGCTCTGCTTTCCCATTTTAAAGCAAATGGGGAGTGAATCCACTTTTGGATCCCAATCCCCATGGTGTCCTTCAGGGCACGGAAGTCTCCAAGTCAGATTCCCATGGACGCAACCATCCCTCTGCCTTGGGCTGGGCTGGACGCTGCCTGCAGAATGAGCTGCAGCACCTTCGTGCCTCCACAGCACCGATAATCAGAGGCATGCGAAGCAATACGGAAATGTGCCTTTGGCTGCAAAAAGAGCTGAGTGCCAAAAGCCTCTCCTACAAGACCTTCTCCTGTCCCACACTGAGTTGAAAGAGGTATCAAATACACTCTTTGCTGATGAAGGTAAATGGGGGCTCAGACACTTATTTCACCTTAAATTCAGCTGATTGCTCTGCTGAAAAATTCCAAATTAAAGAACAATAAATAATTTATTACTTTATTTACTTTAATTAAAAAAAATGCTTCCCCCCAAATTAAGATATATTGCTTCAAATTAAATGTTTCATTAAATCTGAGATTAAACTTTTGGGGGCTGGGGAGGATGACTTCTTAATTTGGCTGAAAACCGCCTTTTCCCATTGCTTTAATTGCAAACTCTGGGGGGGAAAAAAAGTGTCAGAAATTTTACAAAGAGCAGTTGTGCTGGTTTGGTCTCTGCTCTCGCCTCTCTGGGAGACCAGTGGGTTTCTCTTTCAGACTCTCCCAGGGTGGCACATGGCTGCAGACTTTCAGCTGCAAATCCAAAGGGAGCACATCTCTAATACCAACCAAACCTTACAGGAACATGCTTTAATTGAAGCACTTTGTGGCTCTTAGGCTTTGCAATGTCTTGTTTTTCCACAACCTCACTTCATGGGTGAAATTGCCATAGTGGTTGGCTGTGCTCCAGCTTTCACCTCTGAGATGAAAACTGGGAGTTTCCAAGGCACAACTCTTCCCAACCTTGTCCTACTTTGTGTATAACACGCTGTATGCTCTTTGGTTTTTATGTATCTATATATTTTTTAACATGTTGGTTGATGTCCTGTGCTGGGACTCTTGAAGGTGGGATTTCAGCCATATGCTATACCCCAGTTTCCAGATGTGACCTTCACATCTGATGAGCATGAGATGTAACCTCTTGTCTCTGTCTTCTTGTGGTCTTATCCATGCAGAGCTTTTCTACAGGTTCTCACTAGTACGATGGCCAAGCCACAGAGTTCAATTGGACAGACAGCCTTGCACAGGTGGAAATCTGCTGGCTGAAACAAATGAGTTTGCTAGTTCTCTGGGCAGAGTGATCTGCTTTGTACTGCACCTAGCATGACTGAATCTGCTACAGGTTGGGATCTGCATGTTAGCACCAGCTTTTGTAACTTATCAGGGACTGCTGGAGTGGCTTCCAGTTCAACACACGCCTCCCTAGGTACACACGCACCTGTGTACCAATATAGTCACTGCAGAGCACCTTAGTGCCCTGTGTCCTTCAGAAGCGGTGGAAAAAGTCCATGCTGCTCCATTTAAGGAACAACCTGCACAGACACGACTGCAGGAGCAAATAATTGCTAAAGGCTCCTGTTATTTCCCCTCAGACTCTGCAAGAAAACCCAAGCTCTGGGTTGAGGACAAGCAGAAGAACTGTAGGTCCTATGAAATGGTGCTGGAGAAATATTCTTTCCCTTGTCAGGAGTACCCCTGGCTGGCAGGCTTTGAACAGCAGAAGTGCACAAACCAGTTGGTCATGACTGCACCCTTCCTGGTGCCCTCTTGTATGGCTTCAGGCTCACCACTGCTAGTATGTCCTTCACTTGTGATGGTAGCTGCTGCACGTTTGCAAAGCTGGGACTGTGGCTGCCTTTCACAGTGGGGTTAGAGCAGCAAGATGAGCATGTTTGGGATATTGGGTGGTGTCTGATGGAGGGAGAAGGCCTTGTGGTGATGTCTACTCTGGGCTGCTCTGAACTGGACTCATAGGAGCCTGGGCAGAGGCAAGGCCGTGTGCTCTGTTTCCCTTTGGATTTAAAAGGTTCCCTAGAGGGAAACCTCTCCTGTAAGGGTCTTTTTGCTGGGAAAGGGCTGGGAAAATTTCCTTTTCTGAGTTGTCCTTCAGGCACTGAATGGCAGGGACATGCCCAATGAGTAAGATGGGGTATGGGGGTTGGCTCTGCAGGCAGGATCCCAACCTCCTCTCCTGAGCAGGTGAACGATGCCGGAGAAGCGACCTCTGAACTGCATCCATGTTAGCTCCTGGAACTCGGGTCACTCTTGGACTCATTGGGTCCATGGCAGAGGGCAATTGCTTTTGGACCTATGAATTGTAATGTCCCTCCGAGACATGGGGAAAGCTATAATTGCTGCAGCAAGCGGGCTTTTGCCAGGCAAACTCTCTTATGTACTTACTATGTAAGTCAAGAGTATTTACAGGAGATCTTGCTGCCTGTAACTTAAAGCTTTAGCGAAACAAATTGGAATTGCCTTCTGGAGGCCATTGTTATAAATTACAGCCCCAACATCTGTCCACATCTGCAGTGTCTAGACAACCCGTCTCGGCTAGGAGAGCGAGCGTGGGGGAGGCTGTGACTGCAGCGGGGAGGGGAAGCGAAGGGCTTACGCTGGGGCCGTGCCAAGCACCTCGGCTTGTGCTGTCCCCCGCCCTGAGCCCCTCTGCCTTTGAGCGTGATGCTCAAAGCTGGGTCTGCCCCAGCCCGGCCAGGAGGGACTTCCAGGGGCACCTGAGTCGGGAGGAGCCACATCTGCCTTCCCCCATAGCAGCCTGCAGGTTGACACCAGCAACAAATTTGGCCCTTGGAAGCCTCGACTGCCATTGCCTTATTTATTGCATGTTGGAGGATGTGAAGGAAGGCAGCGCCTTCAGGCAGGCTTGTTCCCGTCTTTCCCCGGCCCCTGTGCAGCGCTTGCGATAAAGAGGCCGGGCCCGTCAGCTGAACGATTGTATTTTTTTTACAGTTCCTAGCGCAAACCTTCTCATTTATATGTAAAGTAGCCATTAGTCATAGCTCTGTTCCCTCACACTGCCTGATGTACAATCACATTTTGCAGTGGATGAATCTTTCCACACAGCTGCTCTGCTATGAATAATCCGTTGCTGGGCCCATAAATCAGAAAAAAATCATGCACCTCCTTTGCCTGATCCTTGCACAAAGTCATATATTTTACATGAGGACAAGCTAAATATTCATGAGGCTTTAAAAGGCTTTTCTGACTACGAGGTACTTGTTGGGGTTGTTTTTGTTCTGTCGGGTCAGGTTTGGTGGTTTGGGTTTGTTTTTCATCCTCATAAGAAGAAATCTTTCTTCCCCCTTTGCTACCCTCCAGGCAGCAACGTTGAGCCCCTGGCGATGCTCCTCCGGGCTCTCGCGTTTGCCGAAGGACTGATGAATTTGTCATTGCTGCCATCTCAAGGATGGGCTGACAGAAGGTGCTGCAAACACCAGAGGACGCATCCCAGAAGCGTGGGGGTGTGGGGAGGTGGCCAGGCCTCATCAAGCAAAGGAGCTGTTTTGGGGGGTAAAGAAACGCTTCCAGATCTGTGCTGGGGGGACCTGGCTGGCTGCAAGTCGGGGTGCGTGTTTCTGTATGTGCAGTCCCGCAGGGCAGCCCAGTGCTTGGCACTGGGGCCTCCAGCAAGGTTGGGGGGGGAAACTGGGAAGGTTGCTGACAAGGGCTATAGCCCCTGTTCAAGAACATTGCTGTCACCCTGATTTCTTTTAATCCATATTTTAAACAAAGTGCCCACAGAGTCCATGGAGAGGACTGGGACCAGGGCTTTAGCAACTCCTGCTTCCTGGTGGCCAAGTGAATCCAGGGGGAACCAGCACCATGCAGCCCCAGTGGTAAGATGGGAAACTGGGAAATGAGCTCAGGATTCCCCGCTCAGGATCCCTGCGAGGATCCCAGACTCACAGGATCTGGCCTTCCTGAGACATCCCCCCACTCTGCATTGGCCATCCAGAGCCTCCAGTGACAGCGATGACGCTGTGCGAGCAGGGAGGGCTCTCAAGCCCCAGGAGGGTCAAGAGACCCTGACAGTGTGAAGACCAGAGGTTTTTCACCTGGTATCTGCTGAATTAGCAGCTCCCCATCACTGAGAGGGACCATTCTCATCCTACCCTCCCCTGCCCTGGAGTGCAATTCCCACCCGCCCTCGCAGTAGCTCTGCCATTTGTCTGATCACAAGAAAAGCCAGTTTGACTTGCCAACAAAGAAGTGTTTAGTTTGTATTTCCTGACTATCATTTTTCTGCCACTATAGCGAATTAAAACAGTTCACTGTGCTAGCAAACAAGAGTCAGAGCTGGCACAAGGTGAGAGGAGGAAGCATGTGGCTGGCAGAGACAGGAGAGGGGATGTAGCTCCGCTTTTCAGCAGCACAAGGGATAAATTCAACTCAACCTGTAATGTCAATCCATAGCCTGACTGTTCTGGCTTCTCTGAAGACATGTCTCTCTCTCTGGTCGTCCCCTCCACATGTGCAGCCTTGCACATCCCCTTAGTACCAGGTAATGGGTACTGTCCTGCTCCAGCCATCCAGGAAACATAATTCATGCTGCATGGTCTTGGACTCTCTTCTTTTGCTCTTGCACGACTGAGTGGCAATGTCCCTGTTGTAGCTTCTCCTTTAACATTCTTTTGTACTAAAAAAAGCCCCTTTGCCCGCAGGCTGCAGGGAGCTATCCTGCCCCCAAATTCCCCCAGGCCACTGCACACCAAGCCCCTTTAGCTGAGATGCCAGCGCCCTGTGCAAAGGACACCTCTGTCACAGATGAGCTGGGATGGAGAGGCTGAGCTGAACCACTGGGACATTTCTGGGTGCTGGGGTCCCTGTCTCCCTCTCACGAGCTCTTATGCTATCAAATGTCTGTGTGCTCAGCACTGAAACACGCCCGCAATAAAGGCCGCTGCTGCTGCTGCCAAGATCTTGCAGGATAAAGGGAATAACAAAAGGTTCCTCCACCGGTGCTCTCCCCTCTTTTCTCTTCCCTTCCTTTTTGCTGCAACTTGGAAAGAATGAAGTCAAGGGACTGCCAAAGCAGAGGAAAACAAGGCCAAGCACACACAGATGGCAAGCCCACAAATTTAATTTAAAATCATCCTTTATTATTCAAAATATTAAAATTCAGGCAATAATGCCCAAAGGAACTGCACTGATTAAAGCTCCCTAATGTTTCATGGCCAAACCTTGCTGCTTCCTCTAAGGGTCACTGGGACAAGAAGTGAAACCCCTCTGGAGCACAGAGAGAGGTAGGGCTGTACCTGCTATAGATCTCTTAACCAAACAGTTACTTACTGACCCAATCAGCTTCACTTAAAGCAGAGCACCAGCTGTTCCTTACCCAATTAATGATTGCCACAGCAAATTAACATGGCGTTACACCAGGCGTGGATGTGGTCCGCAGAGTCCAGAATGCACAGAGCAATATGCTATTGCAAAAATAATCACAGTAATATCTTTACTGTTAGGTAGCATCCTTCATCTGGAAGGATGGTGAGCTCCCTGTGCGCTATATGGCTTGCTTGATGCAACATGCTCTGCAGTGAGGGTGTGGAGGGCGGGAAGGGGGATATATGATTGCTGTTTCAAGGGGAAAATAAGAGGAGCTGGCCAGGGCAGCTCTACTGTGGCAGAGACAGCACTGACCACACATGTCTGGCTCTTGGTTCCTGCAATCCAAACAAATCATTATTTAATTGGTTGTAAATCTGCTGAACTCGAAGTGTGCCTTCCTTCTGCCTTATACACCACAGACCTCTCCAACGCCTCTCCTCCCGCTGTGTGATGTGACAGCCTGACGGCACAGGGCTGTAGCAGGGATCTGGTGGGTGTCACAGCTTGGTGTGCTGACCAGTCTCCTGCTCTGGGTCGCAGCGGACACAGCGAGCTGGTGGGTGCAGAGCCATCCGTCCAGCGGCAGCGAGCATCCTGCGGTGGGAAGAGGCCACAAGACTGGGCTGCGGATGCAGAATCCAAGCGAGGTTCACATGGTGAGGTGTTACCTCCATGTTCAGTGCTGCCGGGCCAAGTGCTGCCTCCCCAAGTCCTTCCTCGGTCTCTCTGTGCTGTGGTAGACACTCTTGCCCTGTCCTTCTGCAGTCGTCCTGCATTGTGGGGTCCTGATGGCAGTATAGCAGAATAACTGAGCCACTTTCTTCTTCCACCAAGGTTAAGTCCAGCACCTAAACACTCACTAGTTTTGGCTCCACTTTGTTCATGCTTTTTATGACCCAGAGACATTAATCCCCTATAAGTTACAGTCCAGACAGATCAATCAGCCTAGAGGGCTTTGGGACTGTGGTGTCTAGTGCTGAAGCATTACACTTTTCAATTTTCCTACAATTAGGCCAGCATCAGATATTATTGACAAATAAACCATGCAATCAAAGCCTTGAGCCCGTCACGCTGCTACGAAGAGGATCCATTTACATCCCAGCTGACTGCAGGATGCCCGGAGGGAGGAGACGCAGGAGAGCCGTGCCCAAAGCGCCGGCGGGCCCCGGTTGCCTGCAGTACTGTTACAGGAGCCGTCCCTTTGTAATTATAGGACTCCCTCATTATAATTACTGTTATTTATATAATTGTGGTAAGTGTTTTCAGTGCTGTCAGCAGTCTGGAAAATACCCAGCCCCATTACAGCCAAGCATTTCAGGCGTTTCACTGCTAGGAGTTGGGGCTTAAAGTATGATGACCAAGAGTGTGGCTGGGCCAGTCCAGGAATAGCAGCCCATGTCCTGGTGACCTGAAAGCTTTCTTTGGAAGATTTCTGTGCCTTGGGATTGTAGAGGCAGGACATAAGGTTATCCCTGCCTCCTTCTCTCAAGCCACTGCTCTGGGCGCGTAGCTCAACCCAGCATCACACCCGGCATGGGCTGACATTCCCCATCACCTCTGCTGGGTCATTGGCTGCAGGACACGCTCCTAGCACTGGGTCATGAGGCATCACCCAGCTCATATGTCCCTGCAAGGAATCCAGTAAGGGGCATATTCTCTGCATCGTTTTCCCTCTGATTATCTTGTTTAAAAATCCGGAGGAGAAATGGGGTGTTTAGAGAAAATGAGGGAAGGGGCTGGTGCACAGGAGATGCTGGTTTCATACCTGCGACTGGAAGCTTCACTTTATAGGTCAAACACAGGAGCAAAAGGAATGGGTTTAAGCCGCGTGTCAGCAAGCAAGTGCTGATGTTTGTGGCTGGCTCCTTTGCATCTAAATAAGAAGAAATCCAGGGTAACTCGCTTAAGATGCAGAGTCAAATATATAAATGCAGCAAGGAAAAGAATCTGAATGTTTTTACTGGATGACAAACTGCATACGAATCAGTGTCATGTTTGCTATAGAGAAAGGAAAAACTTATCAGGCTCTTCTAATTAGTACTAAAGACACAGGAGGTAATTCCTCTCTGCTGCTCCATGCTAGGTGGCGTCAGCTTTTGGGCACACTGTAAAAAATGTAGGAAAATTGGAAAGAGATTAGACAAAATTAACAAAACCAAGAGGATTAGAAGCGATGGCTGCCAAAGAGTGAGCTGGTCTTTTTTGGTGTGCAACAGAGAAGATTAAAGAGCGGGATATGGTAAGTACCCTCCAGTCTATGTGCAGCTGCTATTAAAAGGATGCTGATCAATTTTTTTTGTTTGCTGCTTGGTGCAGCAAGGAGAACTTGGCCCAATTTTCAGAGAAAATTGATTTAGCAGCATTAACAAAAAAAGCTAACCGTAAGGGCACCGAAGCACCACGGGAGGCTGTTTATGTGAGGAGTTGTCTTTACGGGACCGAGTTGAACAAACATCCCTCAACAATGATGTAAGTGTACTTGAACCGTTCCAGTGACGCAGGTTTCCCTGTTTCATATCCCCTGCCAAGGAGCAGCAATGGCTCCTTCGGACTGGCTTTCTCTCCATATGGAAGTCACCAGATATTTTTGGTACTCGTTCTATGGGTGCTGGGGTATGCCAGTGCATGGGGTTAATTTCAGATGGTGTACTGGTAACAATTGACTTGAAAATCGACAGTGCACAAGCAGGGAGTGCAACTGGAGCAAAACAAGGGAGCAGCCGAGCTCTCGCGGGCGCCGTGGGGCGCGGGTGGGGCGTCCTGCGAGGGGAACCTGCTGCCAGCCGCCCCTGCACCCCGCCATTAGCCACATGCGAGATGCTAATAGAAGAGAACGCAGGGCTGTGGCTTGGGAGCCAGCCTTGCACCTCACCAGGGAAGGTCTGGGGCTGGAAATGGCCCACATGGCCCCCGCGGAGAGGGGCTTCCCTCCCTCCCCCGCCCCGAGCAGCGACGACCTCCCCCCCCAGCCCCTGCCCTCAAGTTACACCGTCACAGCCCCAGAGTACTACAACTCCCGTCAGCCCTCTCTCCCGCGGAGAGCGCATGCGCCAGCCGGCTCCCGGCGTGCCCCCGGCCCCAAGTGCTTTTGGGCTTTGTAGTTCTGACCCGCGGACCGGGCCCTTGCCGGTAGCGCGGCCGGGGACTCCATTTCCCGTGGGCCTGCGGGCGGCGCATGCGCTATGCGGGCAGCGGGGCGAGGTGGAGGGGGGGGACGCGGGGCAGCGCAGGTTCCTGTCTGCGCTGGCTGCGGCCTGGCACTGAGAGGAGGGGCGGCCCCGGCGGCGGCGCAGGACTATGGACCCGGCCGAGGCCGTGCTGCAGGAGAAGGCCCTCAAGTTCATGGTGAGGGGCCGCGGCTGTTGGTGGCGGCGGGGGTGGGCACCTGTGTGTGTGTGTGTGTGTGTGTGTGTGTGGAGGGGCAGCCGGGGGGAGGGGCGAGGGATGAGGAGGGGCTGTGGGGGAGGGGCGGAGGGGGGAGATGGGGCTGGGGGCAATGGGGAAGAGGACCCTGGGGGAGGCCGGGCCCCTCGGGCGTGCTGGGCCGGGGGGCGCCGGGCTGCGGGGGGGAGGCTCGTCCTACGGGCGGGGGAGGGCGGTGAGCGGGGCCCCAGAGGCGTTGTGGAGTGCGGGGAGGGGGCTGCCTGCCGGGGAGGGCTGCGTGCCGGGAGCGGGGCCCCAAATCCGTGGCAAAGTATCCTTGTGTTGGGGGGGGTGGGGGGCTGCAGGTGCCACCTGGGAGCGGGAGAAGTTAAACTCGAGCGAGGCAGGAGCTGGCAGAGGGGCCCAGAGGCACCGGGAGGGGCTGTGCGTGTAATTCTTGGGCCTTTCTCTTTATTTATACACCTTAGACTATCCTTCTGTACTGCACACTATCTCTCTGCAATTTTATTTTGTTTTTTCTGCTCTGAGAGCTGTAAATACTGACACTTAAATCTTTCACCTGCTGCAGCAGCATATCATTGATAGTGAATGTGAAGAGCACTTACATTGTTTAGGTTTGCGAGTTGGCCTTTGGCATGGAAAACAGCCTTGGGGGTACTTGCATCCCAGATGCTCTTCAAATGTGGCTAGTTTACCTAGATTTGAGGCATGATGCACTTAAACTGTAGTTTCATTCTCTCTTTCCTCATTTGTTGATATTTCTAAGTGTTTTGGCCAGAAACATAAGATTAGAAATGAAAACAAACTGGTGCCAGCTGAATTGAATGTAAATTCCAGGTGCCCAAAACTTTTTTTTTTCTCTAAGAATATAGTTTAAATGACTGGCACCACTTGCTAAAAGTTTGTTTTGGATTAGTGCTTCCAGCGGTACAGAATTAAATCTAAGCTCATCACGAAGAAGAAGCAATTCTATTAAACCTTCAGAACATATGCCCAAAATGAAATTGAGGAAATGCTAGTTGCAAATTTTGATTTTGAGCTTCAAAACACTTGTTTGGCTTCTGGTTTTTAATCTTGTAGAACTTGTTTCTCTTGAGACTTTTTGACCCTTTTGCTAGTAGTCTCCACGTTTGTTAGATTTGTAGAGTCTCAGCTCAGTGAAGTGGGAAAATGCTGTGGATACCTAAATAGGCAAGGTAGCAATTAGTAATAATAAACTACCCTCTTTGGTGTGTGATTGGCCAAAGGAGAGTCCCAGATCCTGTTGCACTTGTGTTTGGCCAAGCTTGGTAATTACAGCCTGCCTCTAGATAGTGAGTTTCGTATCCTGAAAAGTTTCTGCTGAAATGTTTTTGTCTTCTGCCAGACAGCATTGTGAACATGCTATGCTGACTTCCCATATGCTGCTTTTTTCACCCTCTGTGCTAAGATTACCATCCAAGGGCTTAGTCCAGGAGCTGGAGATCTTCCATAAGATTGGGCCTGGGACCTGAGGGAACCCCTGTCCATCTTGCAGCTGGCTGTGTTCCACTCAAACAATAAAGCCCCCCGACACTAGGGAGAGACCTGAGCATGAGCGAGAGCTGCTCTTACAGGAGATGCATCTGTTAAGAGCACCAGATAAAGGGAGGAATTATCAAGATCAGGCTGCACTGAGAACTAAAAGCTAAACCAAGTTCCTCAATGTTTTATTAAAATGCCTCTTGTATGCAAAATGCTTGTAAAAAGTGCAGTGAAAGATGTGGCTTCCCTCTGAACTTTTTAGGATATTTTTGCTTACACGTTGAGAGGAGAGTGAGAAAAGCTGTTGTGTAACACACTTCAGGCTTTTGCTTTAGCACACGTCTATCTGGAACATGACTCTTACTTTAATTATGCTGATGAAGTAAAGTTTTTGTCGATTTGGTGGGGTCTTTTGGTGTTCGTGGAGGCATGGCACAAGTAGGTTGTTTTGGTACATGAAGTATCAGTTGGAAGTAGCAGCTTGGCCCTCCTAGGAAGCGTCTTTTTGTTTCTGCCTTTTAGTACTCAGAAAGTGCTTAGGAACTGCAGTAATGGCATTGGTACAATTATCTACATAGAGGTAGTGGATCAGCTCGTGCATCCTCTCAACTAATGCTGAATCATTCACAGTGTATTATCTTGTTCATCCAAGTGTGGGACACGCTTCATGTACATCTTCCTTATTAGGTGGCTCGCAGTTTGGGTTGAGGTGGGCTTTGCTATTAATTATTGATTTTCCCTGAGAGTTTCCCAAGTGCCATCGTAGGTAAATATTCAAATCCATGAGACCTATTATCTCTCCAGCTTTTGGTAGTTTTGTTTTTGATATGGATTTGCAGTAGGTTTCATTTCATGTTGAAAAGCAGCCCGGTAGGTGGTAGTATTTTTGTGCTTCTCTAGAAAATAATACTTTTTCCACTTAAAAATGTGAGTACCCAATTTTTGGCATTGACTTTGAGCAGCTCTCTTGAGTCACAAGGTATCGGGCAAGATGGACCTGGCGATTTTTTTTTTTTTTTTTTTTTTTTTAATTTTAATGTCTAACTCTAATAGAAAAATGTCATGTGGAGACTTCATCCAACGCTAATATTATGGATGAAATATCGTGCCTTAAAGTATCTATATCTGATGCTTTGAAAGACAAACTGGACTCTGTTTTTCTTTTTTATGTGTGCTCATGCCTATGCAACTTTTTGATGGGAGTAAAAGAAGGCCACCTTCTTGCTGGCTGGTATTGGCTCGATTACTTGCCAATGAAACAGTATTACATTTAGCTAATATCTGCTACCGGTTTCCTAGTTATCCATGGTCAGCTACGATATGCATAATCTAATACTTAAGGTTTAAGTAATTTATTTAACTTCATTTGCCTACTCAATTTACCTCTACATTTTAAGAAGGCTTAATTTATTTCTGATATTAAATTGCTGTGTATTAGCATTATGCAATACTAAGCAACTGCTCACCAGGGAAGACTGTTTTTGCTGGTGAATGAGTGTTTTCTATCATGTATTCTACATGTCATCTTTCAAAGCTTTTTTTGAATGAAAGCCAGTTCATAGATTTAAAACATGATCTTGTACATTATATAGTCCAGTGTTCTGCAGCTACACCAAGGATTTTACCAGAATAGAACCTGTCTCAGTTCACCTCAGCCCCTTTTCGTGTTTCTGCAATACTACAGATAAAACTACACTCTTTGTAAAGTATGGTATGTAAGAGACTGATGCATAAGCTAAAAGGAGAGGCGAATGTGCCCATTAGCTTAAAAAAAACCCACAAAAACCCCTCCCAAAACCCCTTGCCTTACAGAGCTCTGGTTTTATGCCTTCAACAATATGGAATTTCAGTTGTCATAACCATTTACAAAAGTACTAGAAATGAGGTGCTCAATAAGTAACTTTCATATTTGAATAAAGTGTTTAAAACTGTAGATACAGTATTTAAAGTCTGAGTGCAATAGGCTCAACTGAGACTTTGATTAAATGTCATATAAAGTAAACTACATATGCCTGCATAGAATAGTAGATATTTTTTCAAAGTAGCTTCAAATGGTTCTGTTAAGTGTACGAATGTTCTGATGATTATCTTTTTAATTAAAATGAGAAATCTTTGTTTAAAGTGGCATTCTTTTTTACGGCCTGTTACAGTCTCTGTAACAATCATTTCTTAAGTCTGAACGTTTTTAATTCCAGGAATCCATTTATATAAAACTATGTTTAGACTTAATTAAGGAACGATTCTTACAAAGCTTGTAAATAGCCAGGAAAAAAGGGACAGAAAATAAAACTGACATTCAGACTTAACAGAATGATTGTTACAAGGTATGTAATATGCTATAAAAATACAATAAAGCCCTTTTTATAAGAGTTCATATTTTTTGTTCCTCATTTTGAAAGGTATTTAAGAAAAATATCAAAGCTCTATGAAGCAACATCTGTTTTCTTGAATGGACTAGTGGCAACTTCAGTTGTGTTTAATTAGCAGTGCTTGGAGCTGTACCTGACCAGTTTGGGATCCTATCTAGGATGGTTTGGGAGGCCATAGCTTGATATTTAAGGGAGTTTTGCTTTCTCAGTTTTTCTAAATGAATCAATTTGCAGTACTTAATTTAATTTCCTGGCTTGCAAATAGGAAGATGTTGATACTAGCGTTCTTCATGAGTGTCTTTTTTCCATTTCACCACCAAATTACCATTTTCTTTTTCTTTCTGGGTGACATGATTCTAGGAGGTCCTGATGGCCTTCCAGTTTCACAGGAGAACCAAAGCCTTTTGGTTGGCTTTTAAGATGCATCTGTGGTGTTGTGGTGGTGGTTGTGGTTTTTTTTGTTTGGTTTTTTTTTTGTTTTTTTTTTTAAATCAGAGAAAACCCTGAAGTTCCTTAATTTTTATATTCTTATGTTTGTAGACGCTTCCATGTAACTGGCAGGTAATATAGTGAGGAATAGTCAGTGTAATTGGAGGCTTAAGGGTAATAGACTTGGAATCTCTTTTTATCCTTCTCTCTATTTGTGTGTTTGTATATATATATATGGAACAGATGGATAAAAGCTGATACTTTAAAAGAGGTTCTGTTTGCACTGAACCTGTATAATTTATGGTGTCAGTAGGGCTGGGATTTCTAAGACCGAGGACTTGTTAGCTATTGTTATAAAAATCTGCTTTGAGAACATTATAGTCTTCCTAATAACATATGTGTGTCGTGGTCATTGTGGCAGAGAATCCTGGGTTATCCAAAGCAAGGGTGGCATGAAAGCGATGAAAATAATTTTGTAAAACAGCTGGGATAGCAGAGAGTTGCCTCCTAAACGTGGGGTTGCAAATCCTGCTTGAATATTAAACTTATGCTTAGTAATTTTTTCCAATAGAACTGAAATAACATCCTCTTAGTTTGAGGATTTGTTGGGACTAGTATATTGTAAAGAAAATGTTGATTTGTTTTCTTCTACCCCAAACTTTGTGCCGTAGATTTTTCTGTACTTGGTGCAGGCCTTTGGCACTTCAGTAACTTCACCCTCGCTTCTTTAGTAATGTTTCGTTTCAGCCACTTTGCTCCATTAAATGTATGCAATTAGAAAAGCAAATGGCAAATTTGCTATCGCATCACTGAAGTATTTAGTTTCATAGACTTAAAAAGCAGAATTTGTTGCACCATGCTCTCCGCACTGTAATATATACTATAAACATCAGAGAGAATAGGCTGACCTTAATATTTGCTTCCCAGACTAAATCGCCGCCTTGCAGCAGTTATTTCCCACTGAATAAAAAGTTTAATTTCACGCCCTGATTAGTGCTAGTATATGCAGGTGGATATTTATTTTATGCAGCTAAACTAATCTGCCTTGGCAAATTATTTGCCAGTCAGCAGAGCTATAATTCCTCACGAGTATTTGGTACTAAATTATCATTCTCATTAGTAAGATAAAGCAGACTGTTTGAACCACAAAGTTTGGTTAGGCAGGGTTTCCTAAATAATCCTTGGAAGATACAAGACATGCGCAGTGGCCTCAACATTCTCAATATTCTGTAGTGGTTTGTGATATGGAAAGAGGCAATGAAGATTTCAGAGGAAGAAAATAAAATTATTCTGTATTATCTCTAGAGGTAAGGTAGGAATGTACAGTGTTCGGAGGTCGCTTCTTTAAGAGGTGCCAAATGAAGAAAAAGTGAAACGGTGATCTTTGGAGTATTTCCAGTGGCCAACCAAGCTCTGATCTCTGAGCCGTAAATGTGATGAAAATATAGTTACATTGTTTTCTTGTTTATTTTCAGTGTTAACAGCTACTGAGGTAGGAGAAATAATGACTTGAGACTAGAAGTTAAATGGCAGAGGAAACTTCATGGTCTGGTCTCATTTAAAATTCACTTCACGCTCTAAAAACATTTAAAGTGTGGATCAGAAAGTATTTCCTGATGTACAAACGTTGACTGGATACACTTGTCAAGTGGATGTGTTCATCCACAGTGTTGTTTTCTTTGCGTTTTACTGTGCTGGTAGTTTGTTTGTATCCTAAAACTTGTTAATGAAAAGTACTTATTTTCTATTACAAGGAAAGTAATTTATACCTGGAAATTATGAATTTTCATTAAGAATTGAGTGAAAGGATTCCACTGACTCTTTTCATCTGTATGGATGCATTTCTTGTCATTCGTTTTCTCGGTGATCGCTGCAACAGTATTTAGGGTATAAATGATCAGATCACCTGTAAGACCAGCAAAACCAGCAAGCCAAGCAACTTGATTTTGTTGTATAAAAATTTTCATGCTAAATTCAACAATGCAGATGGACTAATCTGTTTTCTCACTTCCTTGTCTGCTTACATTGTGTCATCTCTAACCTCCCTGTGTGCTGGTGAGTTTTGTGTAATATTTAACCATTCTCAGTGGCAAACTTAACTAGTGTTTCTAATGCTCAATATTTTCATCAGTCTTCCTCATTTCCCCCTTGCTACAATTCAGGAGATGCTCAGTAAGGTGTATTATTTATATATTTTAAGTGATTTTGCACAGAGTGGCCGAATGCAGTGTGTGTTTCACTGTGGAAACTGAAAATTACTTGTAGCATTGCAGAGTCCAGTGGCTGCAGCTAAATATTTAGTGCTCAAAATACAGTTAATAAGCAATCAAACATGAAGCTGTTTTCTTGACAGGGTGCTGATAAGTGCTGAGAAAAACTTCTTGATCCCACAGAAACTGTTGAAAATAAACATCCTGGGAATTGCATTAAATATGTCCCTGCTTATTAAACAACATTACTTTCTAATGTCTCTTTATCTGAGGTCTTGAGGAACTCTGGTGTTGGACAAGTACTACCCCTGCTTTGCAGAAAGAGAAAGCTGATGCTCAGAAATTTGCCTGGGGTCATGGACTGGAGGAATTTGTGTAGGGTCATATGGTACACTGATAATAAAAGACAGAATAAAAAGAAACCAGTTCTTCTAATAGCTAGCCTTGTGCTTCTGACCATGTTTTGGTTAATTTTACAATTGGCTAGCCACCTGTTAAGATAACACATTTTATCATTAAACAAAATTAATTTTTAAAATGTCTTGAAACTGTCTGTTTTTAATGGGATCTGAATATTCTTAGTTTTAATCTGCCTCATGAGGCTTGTCTTTCTTCTGGGAAGTACATTGTTACATCATTAAAATATCATCCCCTACTGAGAGAGAAATCGGTCCCATTCACTAAATGGCAATGCTGAAGCAATGACAAGTATTTCTAAAAACTGCATTAAAATTCATTTTTTCTCTTTCATCTGCAAGTTCCGTGGTTCCATTAACCAATGGGTGCTCAGCCTGCTTGCAGTGGTGTGTGCACAGCCAAATTTGTTAGCTGTGATGGCAGACGGTTTGAGAAGCATCGATGAAGACTTTCAGTTTTAAATTTTTTCACTTTTCCACAGTGATTTTGCTTGGAAACAAATGATTGATCAAAATTTTGCGCTCTCTAGCTGCTTCTAGGCCTCCTCTGTACTAAGAATTGAGAAACATCCAATTTAATTTTCCCTCCCCTCACTGCTGAAACAGGGTCCGTGCATTCGTCTTGATGAGAGCAGCATGAAGGAGAGAATGAGGAAGAATGGGAAAGCTCATCAAGGGGTCTTTCCAGTCTTCTTGAGGGAAAGACAGAAGTGTTTACAGTCTGTGAGCAGGAGCCATGCAGCCTCTTGGCAGCATCCACTGGAGTAACCAGTTTGGACTAGCAGAAGCAAAGTGCCTTAGTGCTGGTTTAATTTCCTTCATCCCATGGTAAGAAAGGAAAAGTTGCAGGAACATACTGTGAAGGAGTGAAGAAGTTCTTAAGTGCAGTTGTATGTTAGCAGAACAGTAATAAGTGTACTTCTAACTGTAGTTGAGATGGCCCATCTTCTTCAGAAGCACCTGGAGCGAAATAGATCTGAAGAAGACTGTAGAAAGAGAGTTTGGGAGATACCACCCAGTGCAGAACTCCGGTGTGGTTTTTCTGTTGGCTGACTTTGTGCCCACTTGTAGATTCTCTCAGTTTGTTTGTAGGATTTGTCTCTCTTGATGTTTCCAGCTAAGGACACAGTTATTCTTACAGGTTGTGAGTTGGGTTTTTTTTTGTTTGTGTTTTTTTTTTCTTTTTTGTGTGTTTTTTTTTTTTTCTTCAAATATAGGAGGATGGATTAAATACTCAGGAGAAAGGTGACAGCTGTCTTTGTCTGGATACAAAGCAGGGCTAGACTGCATTCTGACTAGCAAAGAAAATCTTAACCTCTCCAGGGTTGCCCATATAGCAACCAAAACAATCTCTAGTTGTTTCAGAGAAAAATGGTCTAACATGAAAGTCTGTCATACAATATAGTCACTCTCCCTCTCTACACACATCGTTTGTAAGTTATTGTGAGAGCGATGCAGAATGGAGCAGTGTTTATGTGGGAGTTACTTTTAGTTTATGGATAGTTGGCCTCGAATTCTGTTAGTTAGGAAGATGCTGGCGATTCTCCAGGGGGGTTGTTCGTTGGGTCTGCTCAATGCCCTTCCTTCTTATATGCCAAAACTCTCAACAGGATTGAGAAGTGCAGCCAGCTATCATTTATCTCCTGCAAATTGGAACAATGAGAAGTGGGTGTAGTCTCAAGAAATGATGGATCAATCTTGTTTTAGAAGATGGGTCTTGGAAGCATGTCAACAGTTTTCTGAAGAAATCCAGACAATGTTAACACCCTCTTCAAATATGACAGAAGGTGTTTTCTGTTGCTAATAGGTTCAAAAGAACAAAAATCTACATTCCCTGTTAATTTTCTTTTTGTAACTTTTTTCCTTTTTTTTTTTCCTCCTTTTGATTGGGATGACTCCAGTGAAGTGTGTTGCTCTTGTACTTTGTCACAGCTGTTGTTTATAAACAAGCATAAATGTCCTGAAAGTTTTTTACTGACAAGAAGATAGTCCTTTTTATCTGTATCTCACTGATCTTAAAATAAGACTTTATGCAGAGGCAAAACAGTCAGAGCCCATCAGTGAGAGGGAACATCTCCACATGGGATTGGAACGGGTCTTGTGGAGCATGGGTTCAAGTCCGATACTGGCAGACAGTGTACTGTCTAGTCCCTTTTGCAAGCTACTTGAAACAGTTCTTCAGTGAGTAGAATTTTTTTTGCTATGCCATTGTAGAGTTATTCCAAATTTGACTGCTTTGAAAGCTACAATCCTTGTTCTTATTTTCCAGCTTAACTGCATTCGTGGCTAATGCATTCTCATTTGTTCTTGTGCGAACGTTGTCCTTGAGCTTAAACAGCTCTTCTTGTTCCCCTGTGTTCATCTGCATATATTTGTGGAGAGCAATCATATTCTCCTCTGAGCTGGATCTGGTCAGGCTAAATAAGCTTTTTTTTTTCTTTTTCTTTCCATCATAAGACATTTCCTATAACTCTTGATTGTCTTAGCAGGCTTTTTTAAACAGCTGCAGAATTTGATTAATCTACCTGGAACATGAGTGACCAGAGCTATACAGAATATTCCAGGAAAAGTTTTATTTTTTCCTTGTACAAAACCAATAATACTAATTTCTCTCTCCTGGGAATTTTTCACTTTATACAATATCTTGTAGTAGTATTTGCCATCTTCATGGCTGCATCTTATTTGTGAACCATCATTATCTAATGAGTAGTGTATCCCAGGGCCTTTTCCCCTCTTGTCAGTTACTGACTCCCTAGTTTATAATGGAAATAATGTTACTTTTTAATTTATGTACATCTTGTGTTGGTTCTGTTACCCAGGTCTTCAAGATGCTGTGTCCTATGTACTTATGATGTCTCTTAACTTTGTCTTCAGCCAATTTCATTAGTGCATTGGTAATTCTTGGTCTTTTTTACCCATTAGTGAGAATATTTTAACATTAATTTCAAGATTAATAATGGATTTCAGCAAGGATCAGTCTCTGTATAGCTTGATGGTTCCCTTTTCAAAATAACCTATGATCCTCTACCCTTTTTAGTTTCTTATCCTCCTTACAACTCTGGTATTAATCCTAATCCTCTCCATTTCAACTAGTAACTTCCTACTTGTCATCTATCAAATGCTTAACTACTTCTAATTTGTCTGGACTTCGGTGATCTTCTTAAAGAAGAAGATTGGGTTAGTCTAGCACTAATTCTAATTTGTTCTAAATTGGGAGTAGATTTACTTAGGCCTCATGTTGACTGCTTGATTTTGGCAATAGGTATCAGTATACAGTCTCAGTAGTTTTCCTTTCTTGGGAGACAGGATATGCTGTTTGTCTGTGACTTGGTTTTTTGCTTTTTAAAGGTTGGCCAGTCAGTTTGCAACATTTTAGACTCATTCTGGTTAATCTTCTTACATATGCTTGTTCTGCGTGGGGATGCTGGCAGAGGCTGCCTGCTAGGTGTCTTCATCTGCTTCTGTTGCCCCAGCTTCTTTCTTGCATCATAGTCCTCCGAGACAGCAGGCTTCTATGGTATTTCTTGTTTTAAGGAGGAGTTTCCTCTAGTTAAGCCAAGCAAAGGAGCATTTACATCTTGTGCCAGTCTCAAGGAGTTGCGAACTGTCATAGAGCTGAAGTCAGTACAGGGCATTTAGATCAGGAAAGGAAATTTGATATATCTTGGTAAGTACTTGGGGCAATTAGTTATGGGTTCCAAGTTACTTATGATGGATGAATAGGTCCCACATTGTAATTGTAGCACAGTGCTTTGTTAGGGAAATGAATTGGGATAGAATGGCCATTGTGCAAAAAGGAAGTTTTTCGGTTACTTCATTGAACAGGAAACTGTTTGGCTTGAGTGCTGGAGCCTGTTCAGAAGACGAGAGCTCACTACCTAAACAGAACATGTTGTGGTTGAGTGCTGAAGTCTGCTCTTGAAAGCATTTCCATTTCTTTAGGAAAAAAAAACCAAAACAGTATTCCTCCTACAAATTTGTCTGCTTAATGTGTGAACTGCAGATTTCCTTCCAGGATAGTTGGCACAGACTAGCCCATCTCTTCTGTGTGCTTTTTTGTCTGCTACCTAAAATTCAGTAGGAGATCAGGAAGGTGAAAGTTAGCACTGTAGGTTCTTTTGCTGATTATGGAGACTGTAGTTTTCCAGACTTCTTAATTTTGTTCACCTTGGCTGTATTTTTTCTCAAGTACAAAATTTTCTATTCCTGATGCTCTGAGTCTCAGTGAAAAATTAGAATCCAGGTGAGCTTTCTGACTTTTCTATGGACTTATGAAAAAGAGACAAGATACTTAAAAGGCAGCAGCTTCATTTTATTGATCTCTAGACAAGCTTCCAGCTTCTATTTTATACATAATGCTTGCACTGTGGATGCCACTGTTCTTGTTTGAACTTGTGCCAGGTAAGTATTCAACAGTACCATGAGAAATGTAGCTTCTCTTCACCACAGATCTTGCAGTCTTGAAGGAGGCTGAATACAGGACTTGAATTTCAGACTTGAAATGTCAAGTGATTGTGAAATCAAGCATGTTTTTACTTATGGGCACTAAGAGGATCTCTTTACACTGCTGTAGTAAGCATGTTCACAGAGCTTGCTGTCGCTTTGTCCAAAGACTAATGGAGTGCTGTCACAGATCTCCATTTGGTTTTGAATACTGTAGCTTAGTGTTCTTGTGAGCCCTTAAGAAGGTATCCAGGTGTTTCATGTTACAAAAGTAGTTTTCCTGGTAGCTGCTGCTCTTGCAGGATATAAAAACTTGTGCCTTTTTATCTGTCAAGGAATGTAAATACACATTCTCCAGTGGGAGTTGTTTTGGAGCAGATCCTGGTCAACGTACTCCAAACAAATTCACTAAAGAACTACAGTAGCCATGTTCACCACATGCGGTGAATTCATTAAGTTTGCAGGCAGAGTCAGAGCCTACTGTTCGAGAGTGCCGTGTCTTTCTGAAGGAGTTTGTATCAAACTGTGAGATCTGACAGTCAACCGACTCAGTGTTCATTCATTCCTTCTACAAAATCTCACAAAGAGCACACTTAAATATCGTCAGATTACGGTTTTAGAATCGGAGAGCTCATGGTTTTCTCTCCTAATAATAATAATGAAAGATTTTGAAATCCTGTCTTTGGTTTTGTTGAATTAGAGTCCACAGATCTAACTGTGCTTTATTTTGAGTACTGCTTTGGACAGTGGAGTAAGGTATCTGTTTGGGCCATGAAGTTGTATATTCTATAGTAGAAATCCAATTTATTGCTGTAATGCATACAAACTCATTAACAAGTTCTAGGCCACAGGGGATATTTTCCTTTGCTGTGGAAGTCATCTCAACTGGATGATCTTCAGTGCAACTGGCCATGCCCTCCCATGTCAGTGACTGACAGATCTAATTCTGCCTTTGTAGCCAAGAGCCTGTTAGTTAATGGAGTAGTGAATATTGTTACTCAGAGGCAAGCTTCAGAGTATTAAAATGCATTATTCCTGTTCTTCACTTGATATTTATCAAACAAGGTGTTATATTGAATGAATGCAATGTTATCGTCAAATAAATACCGTGTGTACATCATAACTTAAAAGGAATGAAAATATAAGTAGCTTTACTGTTGCTTTGCGGTGACAGAGAGAGATGGGTTTAGCTTGCCTGTTTAAATCGTATGTGATGGAAACCCAGAGTGAATGTCCTCTCTGAGGGAAAAGGAAGCGTTATGGGTTATATGATCAGATTCATAAGATCCTTAGTACATACATATTTCACACAGGTCTCAACTTTTTTTTTTCCCCCCATTTCTTCTTACATGGAAGCAGATGAAATGGAGAAGCAGCAGTACTACCTTGCAAGTACCATAGTAGGTTTCCTTTTATAATTATCACTCTTGACATATTTATCCTTTCTTATGGAAGTGAAGATGCAGATATTTAAGAACCCTTCTTGCACAAAAAAGCCCAATTTCTGCTCAGTACTTAATTAGTACTTGTTTATGACACGGCATCTGATTTGATTTTCAAAACAAATTGCACAGTAAAGAGGCTGATATTTAAACTGTATAGTAACCACAGCTCCAGCTGTGACTCAAATATTGTAAGCCTTCAGGGGTTGTGTTTAGGCTTAGAAAGTAGGAACTCAGGCCTGTAATTAAATGTCCTCTAAAAATCAGCCTTTGTAGGAAAGGGAAGAGGGTACCACTGAATTTTAAATTACTGACTTGTTCACAGAAATCATTCTGTTGTTCTGGGCCTTGCTAGGGACTGCAGAAATCAAATGGATTAAAAATGGAAGAGTAGATTAGTAAAGGAAAAAAGTCAGAGGTTGCAGAAAAAAAGATGAGCAAAGCAAGCTATTCTGGCTCATGGCTTTATAGACAATTGCAATATATGTAATAATATAATTTAATATATGGGTAGTATATAGATGATAAGTTCTGTGGCCACCAGAAAGACTAAAGAGAAAGTAGGCATTTCATACAGGGTAAAATTGCATTTCAGAACTGTGAATAAGTTGCTGATGGTTATGGAATACCATGGTGGTGATGGAAGGCTCATTTTTAAAGCAAGTCCTCAATAATAAACATGAATGTCTTGGAAAAGGAAGTTGTCAGGGTTGTATTACAAGTTAGTCACTCGCCTAGATAAAAAAGTGAAATATTCACAAAATATCATGATAGAAGTTAGCAGAGTGCTTTCAGAGTTGCTTTTTGAGGTGGCTATTGAAAGAGAGAGGAAAATTACCCTACCAGTCTGATTTCTAGTCATGGAAAATGCTGGAGCAGATGCTAAGAGAAAATACTACACTTATGAATGATATTGAACCATGAGCATAAACAGTGTGTGCTCATGAAAATACAAAAATGAGTAGATCTTGCTGGGCAATTAATTGTATTGCTGATAGAATTGCCTTGAATGGATCATAATCGTGGAAGATTTTAGTGATGATTGATAAAATAGTACAGCTTTCAAACAAGGCAGTTGTCTGTGTCCCACATCTTTTAAAGGCTGGGGGAAGACGGGCCATTTTATTTTATTTTTTTTAAGTTACCAAGCACGTATGAGTTCCTCTTCTGTAGTTTTGTAGTTGCATGTTTGCTGTCATTTGGACACTGAAATTTGGAAATTTTTAACCAGATGTACTTATTTCATTGTTTGTCTTTGCTGAAGGAGACGTTCCTGGGGTCATTCACAATGTGCCTAGAACCACAGATATTTAAAATTTAGAAGATTGGTTGTAAAAGTTTAGCCCATGGTGAGTCTGTGTGCATTAAATGCTTGTAAGTGAGAGCTCCAGAGATTTTAATTAAATTACCTTTTCTATCAGTGCTTGCATTTGATATGAATGGGGGCTCACTTGTGCACATATCCCACTTTAATGGTATAAGCAGCATATGACGTACCTTGCATGTCTCTTCTGTGTAGTTTATTTTCCTCTTAGATGAGGGTAGGCTTATCAAATGTAGAGGAGACATACTTCACTGAGGAGATTTTGCAAGTATGGTGCTGAGGGATGGGTGATGGGTCTTAGTTTCTCCTATTTCTATATTGTCAGCACTGAAAAATAAATTGAGTTTACAGTACCTGCTAATCTTCTGAAAGTCCTGATTACTTTTATTGCTAATACTCAAGGAACTTTATTTTGAAGTCACAAAGAACTTGTGTTGGTAAGAGTTGTCTAAATAGAAATACAGTGTTATCTTTGATATTGGAGACACTTCTGCATGAGAGTAATCCTGTTGATGGCAATAGATCTATTAATACACTTACATATTTGCAGGACCAGGGTCTTCAAATTAAATGGTTTAAATCAGTGTCTTAAATCAATTACTTAAACCACTCCGGACTGATGGGCTTTACGAACCTTAAGCAGCCTGCCAGTCCTAAGAGAAAGCTTCACTGTTGTCCTTTAATTTGTAGGTTAGGTGACAGAAACAGAAAGAAATGAAGTCATTTTTCACAGATTTGTTGCATGAACCTAGGCAGATCTGAGGATGGTATTCAGGTCTCTTTACACTGTGATTTCAAAAGGTCGTTATTTCTGCTTGTTTATGAAGGCTTTTTTTTTCCTTGATAGGTATACTGAGCTGTGCTACTTTGAAAAAGCAACTGAAACACTTGTCAGAAGTGCTCGATGTGGGTTTCTGTAGTGTTCTTGCTAGATACGTAGCACTTCATATAGTTTCTTTCATTTTCAAAGCATGTAGAAATGTCAGCAGTTCCTCTCAGCAAACCTGTGAGGTGGGTTAAATGAGTGTTGTCCTCATTTTACAGTAGTAGAGAGACTAACCACCCATGAAGTTAGTGCTGAAGTAAGGATTAGGTCTCAGAGCCTGATGCTTCTAGCTGTGTGAGAAGTCCCCTAAAACATAGTTTGTTAATGTGTTAAGCATTGCAAGTCCAAACTCAGCAGGTGAATGCAGTAGTCAGATATACTTGACTTTAATTTATCAGCACAATGGTGGTTATTAAAATTCATGTTTAACTGAGATTACTGGCTAGGACATCAGGGCATAATCTTACGACTGCTTTGAAAGATTTAGGAGGATTTCAATTCAAACTGCAGAGAAGCAAAAATAACTAATGTTCGAAGTATATTGTAAAATCCTGTATGTGTGCTTCTCTTTAGAGGCAAGATTTTAGTCTGTTCTAGTTCTTGTTTTAATTTCAAATTCCAAGGCTGGACTACCTCCCCACCATAGCTGTGAAGGTTCGTCACTCAGTGGTGACGCATTTTTCCTCTCCAACCAATCGTAGTTTTTAGTGTTACAAGTACCAAGGTGGACACAGTTTGTACAAACTAAATATTGTGCCTCCACAAGAACAAATGGGGATAAACTCACCTTGAACAGAGCCATTTTCAAAATGAGAAAGATGTTTCAGCCTTCCACAAGGAGTGGTAGGGGCACACATCTGCTGGTTTGGAGGGGAAGTACAGTGAGTTAAGAAAGGGGTTGTGAAGTTGTTTCCAGGAGTAAGAAAGATCTCTGGACTTCGTTGCGTGTCTGTGGATGTCCTGTCTGGTCCTGTTGCTTAGATGTGATTTAAATTTCGAAGCATCTCTTTTTTTTTTTTTTGGGGGGGTGGGGGGGGAACAGTTGAATCCACTTGATTGTGAGAATATCTTCGAACTGCAAATGAATGTCATGACAGGCAGTGTTTCATTTTTTTTGTTGCATACTTTTTTCTAGCTTTAAGTTATGCTATGTACATTCTGTGCTTCCAGAGCAATTGGATGTCTTGTCTTTTCCTCAACCCGATAAAGCACGAAAACAATAAATGGGGAGGAGATTATATTTGTCTGTCAGTTTGAGGCATAATTTATGGCTGTGTGTGAGTATAGTTTCCTGTTACCCCAGTATTAAGGCTGCACCTCTTTGGGGATTTTCCTTAATCTTTTCATGTTGTCCAACGTCTGGTCTGACCGTGTTGAGGATGGTGACTGTAAAAACACTCTCATAGCTTGACTACTGCTGTTTTGACACCATTTAGCTTTATGTAGTGGTAAAAGCATTAATGACCATTAGTCTCTGCTACTGCACCCACCACAGGGGCTGTGCTTACCCAAGTGCATTTGTGTGGAAATTTTGAAGAAATACCTATATATACTGAGTTGAAATGTAAAATGGTGGAAATCATAAAAATGGTGGTGGCTTTATTAGAAAAGTGTTCTTAAAGCAGCTGATATCAGGAGAATAAACAAGAACTAATCTGGGGACTAAACCTTCATACATGGCTTAAAAAAATCTGCATTGTTTAAAATGCTCCAGAATTTAGACTTAGGTTAGCTAGGTCCCAGTGTAAAAGGAGGTCTCTATGTCTATTCTCTCCTAGCCCCGAATACACATGCCAAAAGATGGATTCCAACTTATATCTTCTGGATACCAAGCATGGCTAAAGCAGGTTGGACTGTATTATTGTTATTCATCTCATGTGAGGGACCGTGTTGGACACCTGTGAAATACATTCTCATTAGTGAAGTACATAAATGAGGGTGTAATGAAGTTACGGTGCCATGTTAGCTGATACCCCTCATAGCCATCACTGTTTTGTGTTTATGCATGCTGTGTTTGTATAACATTTTCTCACCAGTCTTATGAATGTGCACTTCCTGTAAATAAAAGTTCAAAATGCAGTCACCTGAAAGTGAAAAGGGTCAGAGTCTGAAAAGAAATCTGCAACAACAGCTTGAATTACAGAATTAAAATGGGCCTTCAAACACAAAGCTGCATGGTGGTGGTGCTGGTAATAATGGGGAGGCCACTGGGTTAAAACTCAAGAGAATTGCATCTACCGTCTAATTCAGATATGCCTGGGTGAAACAAGTATGGACACTTACTCACATCACATAACAATTGTGCAGTTTGACACAACCTGACACTGTGGGGAGTCCCCACTCGGAAGTGGCCTAGTGCTATATTACTCTGGCTATTATTAAAGGCCAGGCTTTAGATGTCTCAGCAGTCTGCCTCTAGCAATTGCTGTCAGCTTTTCACTTTTGTGAGTGAAAAATCCCCCTTCAGAAAAATAAGCTTAATTTACAAATTGTCTGTACAAATCTCTTCTCTCATGAAGATACATGTATGATGAATCATGCATCCTTGAGAATACGTGTCTTAAAGTTGCTGTTTTTGTAGAAAGCCAGAATGATTGTGTTGTTATGGCAACAAAAACTGGAAATATGAAAACAGCACAGATAAGCTGCATCCTGTTGTCGTGGCAACTGGAGTTGTGAAATGAAACATGGTGGTGAAGGGATCTATGGTACTGTGAGCCCAACAGAAACAAAGAGCCAAGTCACTTCAGTGGAGTGGGAGAGAATTAAAAACTACAGCAGCAAAACCCCTTAAAACACAGGAGTTTCATTGCAGGTGCTAACAGGATGGCTTTGATTCTCTCCAGTCTTGTCTCAGTATCTTACAAGTAGTAACTTGTTTGTGCAAGTTGCTTACTGCTGTCAACTTCATTGACTTCTGTGAAACTGAGACGGGCTTGAACACCTATAAGAAGATGGGCATTGAGTCCTGAATTACATTTGCAAACCACTTCTTTGGATGAGTGATGCATTGCAAAGGTGAGGCGTGCTTTGGAGCTTCTCTCCGAGAGACCATTTCTCTCTCTCTCTCCAAGTCCACACTAGTGAAGGTCAGCTGGGACATTAAAGCTGATGTTTTCTTGATTTAAACTTTGCTGAGCTGGAGGCAAGGTGTCTCAGAGGAATCTCAACTCTGCAATTATCGTCTCACAGAGCTCAAGTTTGTTGACCTGTGGGGCATGGCATCAGTTTCTGTTTCCTACGTGGTACGTTGGGAGAACAATAGGAAGAGGATTGTGTGGCTGTTCTGTTTTTCTCTTACTCTGAGGCAAACAGACCTGCATCTGTTCTTGCTATGTTATAGTACCAATGCTCTGATGCAGGTGGGATATATGCTTTCTTGACTCTGAAAAATACTGAGGGGAAAAAAAACCCCAAAATGCTCAGTTAGTGAATTTTCCAAGGAGACTTTCACATTAGGCAACTTCAAATAATAGAAGAACTTACACTTTTTTTTTTTAAAATATTTTTCTGTGTGACTGCTTTCCTTTTGATTTTTAGTTTACTGTTACTGGTTCTAAAGTCTCTATCTTAAATCTTCTTACTTGATTCAAGGAAAAGTTATAAACCTGAGCTTGTGTCATCAGCAGATGCTGTCATGGAAATAGCTTTGCTATTCCAGTTTCAGTGCTGTGACTTCACCACAAGAAGTATATGGGTGAGGGAGTTGATACAAAGGGTGGAAACTTTTGATCAAAAGAAAGAGCTCTCATGAGAAGCAGAGAGGTTAAATTTTTTTGAGGTGAGACTGATTTTGTGTAGGATATATACCAAAGGTCCTACCTGTAGGATTCTTTAAAACTGTATATTGGAAAGAAAGCCACTTTTGATGTATTTAAAAGCAGTAATCTACATATGCATCCAGACAGAATGGTGTCTGTGCATCAGGTTTATCTGCCTGGTGTGTGTGTTTTTAACAGGATCCTAAGGTAATGATTTTTTTGTTTTTTCCCCTCAGCATAACTGAGTATTGATCTGCTGCCTGGCTTATACCGAATGTGAGAAGTATCCCAGTACTACATTGTATTAATGTGGGCTATAAGCAGTTTATATTACAGATGAGGTGGAGGAAGATGGAGTTCTGCAAGACTGGACACATACTATAAATACCCATAAAACTGACAATTTTATCTAAAAACAGTGCTGGCTGGATTTGCGTATTTTCAGCCTACTTAAACTGGAGATAATAGTTGAACACTACCTGAGCATGGGTCGCCCACACTGATGCCATTACCCTCTGCCCTTTAATGGCACGTTTTTATATTTAATGTTGCTGTGCTGCAGTGGAGAGCTGTATTGTGCTCCTATGTGGGCTAGAGGAAATACAATACCAATGGCCAGAAATACATGTTGCTTTAGGAACAGTATTTTAAGTAACCTGCAAAGCTCTCTTTACTCTAGCTGTTTCCTGTGAGTTTATCTTTCACAAAAAGGCAAATACCTACAGTTAATTTATTCAGCCTTGATCTTCATTTAAGCCTTTCTTTGAATGGCAGCGTTGTGCTGCTAGCAGTCTATAACATCCCATCACCTAGATGTTGACCCTTTGAAGACAAGCTGCAATTGACTTCTGAGGAGAGGAAGGAGGGGAATGTTTGTGTATAAATATGATCAATAGATGTGACATTCAAATTCCTGTATTATATTGACACCTTCTATGATTTAAGCCAAGCTGTGAAATTGGGCAAATTAAGCTCTTAATTAACTGAAACACTTACAAAACATTATTTTGATTACTTAAACGGGGGAGTTAAAAGTATCATTTTAGGTGGCTTGTGAAATGTGGTAGTTCAGAGTTAAAGCTAATTCCTCCCCTTCGCATACCATTGTGAGCAAGTATGCATCACATAGGATATATAATATAATGCACTCATCTGAGCCTTTCTGCCTCCCACTGTCTTTTGGAGTAGAATTTTTAGAGCCAAGTTATAAACCTGTAAATGTGTTTTATGCTGGAAATTCTTGGTGCTACCTTAACTAGATTGGTACCAGCAAAGGCCAGTATAATCAAAACAAGGCACTTCAGATATTAATGATCTGCACTTCAGTCAAGTCAGCTGGAAAAGAGAGCATAAAAACCAGGACTGTGGTGGAAACAGGATTCTTCCACTAGAATTGCACTTCTCCTAGGAGAAAAATGCAATGATTCTGGAAATATTTTGGTTTTGTAATTTTGTCATTTAGCATCTCCTCCTTAACTTCTAAAACATATATTCTGTTTTCAGTGGATCCATGTGCTTTTTAAAATTCAGATAGTAATTCCTTGGGTTGAAGGTAGAAATAAGCTTTCTTTCTGCAGTTCATTATTAATATTTGGCACTTATATAGTACTTTGAGCATGCAAAGTGCTATGCAGACATATCAGTTATCCTTGAAATACTTTTGTGTGTAGGTGCATAACATGAAAATAATCCCGAGAGATTTTATGGAATTAAATAAAACTAGAGATGAGGGAAAAATCTAATGAAACGTCCATTTTTTCTCTCCACCAATGTAGGTTTGTTCTCTGCAGTTTGTGTGATGGAAATCTAGACTGAAGTTGTCCCAAGCTGAAGAGGTTTCAACCCATTTCTTAGAGTAGGGTTGGATATTCTTTTAAAGCCTTGTAGTTGTTCAGGTTCAGTGATGGTTAGGCAGTTGGTATATTGCTCTTTCTGCTTTTTATTATAAAGGTGATGATTCACTGTTCTCTTCTTCTTGGCTCCCTGTTGTTTCGGTTTTTGGTGTTTATATGTCAGAGCTTCATAATTAAGGACACACTCCATCTCTGACACCTCTCTCAGGCAGGGTAGTTCTGTTGTCCTTGCTGTGCGGATGTGGAACTGAGATCCCGTGTTACTATGGCCAAACTCATGCAGCATGCCTATGTCAAAGAATTAGATTTATCTCTTATGCCATAATAAGATTTTAAATTGTTCAGAATTGCTGCAAAATCAGGCTTTGGACATGGTGGAGCCTAATAGCAACTGTGTTTTCTCACTTACGAAAGAGCCTAATGCTCTTGATCTTGTAAGATTTCAATTTTAAGCCTTCAGATAGTTTCATGCTTTAGACTTTGGTGAGATTGCTTTTAGTAAGTTTGGGTAGGGCTTGCTTTTAACAACACCATCTTTGGTGTTGCTTAAAGAAGCACACACAAGTCTTTGCATGTTATACTCCTTGAAGGAGGGTATGGCATCTGAATTTAAAGCTCTGCAGGTGCACTGGTTTAGATTTATCAGCTTCATGGATTAAAGAGCTATAATTATGAAAACATTAGTATTGTCTAGTTCAGATATGATCTACACAAGTTCCCTCAAGCACTTGGCAATTGAGGATTTTGTACACCTTCTAGATAGGAAGTTGGCCCCTTTCTGGGGCGTGTAACTTCTGTTGATCTGGAATCCCGGAGGTTGAACTCCAGTAACCACTCTTCGGGGAAAACATTTCTTCACAAACATTTACCTAAAAGCTGTGATTTGATCCTCCTGGATCCCACTCAGGTAAGAAATTATTTGGATAATCTGTATACGTAAACCATTTTCGATGTCCCTTATCTTTGATATTTAAGTGTAGTTAGTGAACTTACTGTAAGCTAGGGAGTTACCAGAAGATTAGAGATGAGTTTGCATAATATGTATGTTAAGGAAAATTTACTGAGCAATTACATGAAAAGTGGGAGGCTGAAAAAAAAAGAATCATTACAGCAGTTTGAGCTGTGTGTGCACAGCAAAGCTTGCAGAATGTAGTAACCCCCTGAGCCATAGGGTGAAGGGGAAAACGGCTGCACTGAAGTCAGTGATCTGTATCGGGGTAAGAAGTCCAGTATTTCCTATGTTTGGAATCTAGGAAGAGTGTTATAATTGGACCCGGGTAGTGTGTTTCAGCCTCTGATTTGTGAGACCTAATTGTTTTGAAGATAGATCCTACAGTTGTCCCAGGAACATATTCTCAGCTTTCTGTGAGATATTGGGTTGCTTGATTTGCAGTTCATGAAAATGCTTCAAGGGTCTTTAATAACATAGTTCAATTACTTTTGTTATAGCAAAACAGGAGCACAAAACACTTTTAATCGTCCCTGTACGTGCTTGTGGAAATGTGACCAACATGTCTGAACACAATAGAAGCTGAGAAATTGTGAAAAGCACTGGTTATGACAGCAGCTGTGTGTTGCCCTTCATGATTCTGGTGCAATATGTGCCAGCTAGAAGAGCTGACAGTTTGTGGGCTAGTTGAACCCTGGGAGATCCTTCTCACGGTCACACTCCGAGGAGTACTGTAGTTGCCTCTTTATTTTATAAATTCATCTTCTTACCATGGAAAGACTTTCAAGAAAAACTGCCAGTGACAAAGAAAGTCAGAATTATCTTGTTTTAAGTGTAGGGAACAGTAGTCTAGGGCGTAAGGAGGTGTAAATTCTAACTGTATGGGTTTTGGCCATTGTTTTTGGCTTAATTAAGACTTACAGCTTTTAACATTTTTCTTATTTTCAAATGAAAACAGACAAAAAACTTTTGGAGAAGTTATAAAAGTATTAATTTGCTCTGAGCCATGCTAGTCTCTTTGGTAAGTTCATAATTAGGCAGGATTTTTCTTTAAAATGGGTATTCTTGTCTCTCAGGTATATAACTGCTCCATAACTGGTAAATCTGTATTCATATGTTAGGGTTTTTAAAGGCATATTATTTACACAATTCACTGGAATGGCTCCTTTGAAAGCTGGGTGGCTCTCTCATGTAATTATGTATTTGGTATGCCTTGTATCCACTGTTGGGATAGGGGGGAAAAGAAAAGAAAAAAACCAAAGCCCCACAAAAACCTACTAAAATAAAAATAAGAATATTCCCATTGCATTTTTGCAGGTTTTTTTTGAAGTTGTCATATACCTTTTTCTAAGATAAGAAGCCTATATGATCAAGTGCTACCCAAGCTAAAAAATGAAATATGCATGGCAGGTTTTTTAATTGTGAAAGTACACAAGATGCACTGGGAGTTTCTTTTCTTTTTTTTTATACCTATATCATATGTATTTAATCAAAGATAACACCTCTCTGAACAGTAGAGGGAAAAATAAGAGATACCTTTTCATTTTTATGTATACGTAAGAGGTTGAAACGATGAAAAGTGGACCCAAGAAAGGAACCAGAATCACTTTTTAGCCAGAAGTAAATTTCTGGAATTGTTATTAAGTTTCATGAGAGCAACATTTGTAATGTAAATAGCAGCTGCCTTATCTGATACATTTCACACAATGTATTGCATTCTGTGGTGACAGGAATAGTGCACATTGGACACAATGTCAAAGTGATGTGTGTTACATTTTTGGCATTGGCTTAGTTAAATATGTGGCCAAAAAAAGTGTAAGAGGAACTGAGTGGGACTGAAAAGTATTAGGGTTTGTTCTCCTATTTGTTGTGTTTATATTATAAAAATAATTGTGAATATTAGGAATCCTAGTAACATCTGAGCGTGTGTTTGATAAAGCATCGTAAAGGATCAAAATTCCTAAGGCACATTTCCTGAGAATTAGATTTTAGAGACCATGCAGGGAACAGTACTGCAAAAGAGACTTTCAGGGAGAATTGTACTTGCCAGCCATCCCATATTCACTTTCTAAAGTGATGGAAAAAAAGAGATGGGGAAAGATCTGTCTCCTCATATCAAGCTCAGGTCTGGTGTATATAGTTTTAATACTCTTCACAGCATCCCTTATGTTTTATCTGCTCCAGTTTGGGTGGTAGAATTTCTAGCACTTCTTTTCCCCTCTTGTCCTGGTTTTTGTAATAGTTAGAACTTGTGCTTCTGTTTTTGTTTGTGCAACCTTATCCAGTTCCCTGGCTTATGATCAGCTGGACAACCAGAAGAAGCCCCATTTCTCTCAGTTTTTAAACTCCTCAGCTTTTGTCAATGTGTCATATTCTATTTATGCTCCTTAATGAAAATATTGGGTGAGCAGGAGCTTAATTCCTATCTCCC
The DNA here is from genome assembly GCF_035582795.1 of Mycteria americana. Taxonomy (NCBI): domain Eukaryota; kingdom Metazoa; phylum Chordata; class Aves; order Ciconiiformes; family Ciconiidae; genus Mycteria; species Mycteria americana. The sequence goes on from NC_134370.1 coordinate 16,087,920, forward strand.
AAGAGAAGCAGAAATTGTTATTGGTTTATCTTTAGAGTTCAGCTGCTTAAAGCACTGGACACTGTACTAGAAGGGAAATAATTCTGAACTAGGAAAGGGTTGAAATAGATGTGGTTCGCAGCTGAAATTAGTATTATGTACAGTTGACCAAAAACCAGCCCTTGGAAAAAAAAATGGGTTTCCTTTTTGGCTTTGCCACTAACTTGTGAAGATGTGCAAAAATATGTTAGGTTGCCTGTAAATCAAAGGCACGCAGCTTATAGGCACGCAGGTTATCATAAGGTTGAGTGCAGGGTTCAGACAGGGATAATAGTTTATTACACTTTATTATGTTAAAATGCACCACAATTAAAGACAGTAATTCTGTATTACTAATTAATTTCTCCGAAGTGTTTATAAAGAAAATATCCTTAAAGTATGGGGTTTTTTGTTGTTGTTCGTGTTTTCCAGTGAGTTCAGTACAGTGAGTTTGTATTTTCACACCTGTGCACTATAGTTCTAAGTTGTAGTCCAAGAAGTTTTGTTTTTTTCCCCATATAGAGCCACTTAGTTTTACAGGACAAGGTGATATATTTCTGACCTGTAACACAATTTACTAAAACTGTGTTAGTTACCCCTAGTATATTGTATTTGCTGAAGAACTAGAAGAGAACAAATTTGATAAAAAAAAAGTCTGAAATGGTAATGTATAATCTTGTAATACAATAGCAAATAAAGTAAATAACCAATTTTTAGCACTAGCAAAAATTTAGCCATTGAGCGTGTATTGAGATTTGTCTTTAGGACATCAAATAATTGGAAGAGAGGGTAGGCTAATAGAGGCAGAACATCTGATGTAGTAAAAAATGTTCTTGCAATATAGTTACAAGAATAATTGAATAGGTTAAAATACAGCTTCCCTTCAGCTCATGGTTACAGCCCACTCAGCTCAGCCAGTGACTGTGAATGATTCTAGCCTATTTTAATTCAAAATAAGGCAAGCCCATTTTAATCACCAGTGGAGCAGCTGGTACCAGCCTCTGTCGGGAGGAGGATGCTGGTCTTGTTTGAAACTGTATTCCCTGTATTTCTTTAGTGGGAAAATATATTTCAGAGTTCAGGGAATGGGACTTAAAAATCAGTTGGAAAAAGAAACTGTGTTTTTTTTGTCAAATAATTCCCTATCCCCATAATTTCCTAATTATGCCACTCAATGTGTATTAAAGATGTTTTGCTTTTATAAATGAAAATCTTTGCGTTTCTGGGTCCAAAAGTTGTGCAGACATCCGAAGTATTAATACAATTGGGAGTCAGGAAGGTAGAGAGACTGCTGCATTCTGGCCCAGTACTTAGCAAGCAATATCAGCATTCCCATTTGGCTGTAGTCCAAACAGTGTGCCTCTGTATCTTTGTTTTGAAGAATCAATGTAGATTGACTTGAGTTCAGGAGAGGATTTTGTCAGTCAGCTTTCAAGTAGTGGATGTTGAGGCCAGTCCCTTGTTTGTGGAGCTGACAGTACAAAAGTGAGTGTTTGACACGTGGCTTGCTCAGTGGATGGGGATAGAGGCTGTTGAGATTTTTCAGAGATCAGGCTGTAAATGAAGTTGTTCTGTTGGGTCACTCATCTGATTTACACACAAGCTGTTTCTATTGAAGCACCTGGGGCCTTTTGTTCATGCTTGTGAATAAGCCTCTTTCAGTAACCAACAGTAATTTAGCGTCTCTGCTTCCTTCAATAGGTAAAAGGCAAGTACAGGAATGACATTTTCTCCCACACTGTGTACAACTTCACACTTATTTTTTTAAGATAGGTAACAGAACTGTGCCAGTAATATAAATTTTGTTATATACTGGAGCAGATTCAGAAGTCATCTAAGGTGTTGGTATTTTTTTTTACTGTATACTTCCTAATTCTGGAGTAATACTAAGCAGCGAGAGTGCATGGGTGAGTAACGATATCCTCTGTAGGTGCAGGGAGTTCTGCAGAATAGACCTCCAATATTTTCCTTTGTTATTGTGGCAATTTTAGAGGAAGACATTTCATTACCTTGTAAGTGTCCTGGCACAATGGAGTGCCATACCTGCAGCTTGTAGTGACTCTGACTTGAGCCATAATCTCACATAAACTTTGAGGCAACATAAGGTTGCCTTGCCACTGACAGAGTGGTCCTCATTTTTTCCTGCCTGTCTTTCCATGCTTTGGTCAGCACAAATATTTAAAGTAACCTCTTTTATCTTGTCAATCTAATTTTAATGGCAGTCAGTTCTTTGAGTTCATTATCACAGCACGAAAACTTGAGCCAACACAAGGGATGGGAAAGCCTGAGAAGAGGGAATAAATGGTTGAGGTGAGACTTTGATAAGTCTGTATGCAAAAAAAAAAAACCCCAACAAAAAAACAACAAAAAACCCCAAAACACCCCATATTTATTTTGTATTATGTTATGAATCCTAGGATGGGTAATGGGAAGCAGCTGATGCTTAACTAGTGAATTTGCTCTTGCATCATCAGAGGTACCATGTTGTAGTTAATCTCCCTTGTTACTCTGATGTTCTTGGAGAGTGATAAGCAACTTTGATTTAAGTAAATGTATTATTAAATCGGTGAAATGCTTAACCACAGATGTCCACTTCAGATATATATATATTTTTTTAGGCTGATTGTTGCAACAGCTTTTAATAGCTGAAGTGATACATATTACATTACAAAGAAAAGATTGCTGGCATTTGGAAGGTTTTTGTTTGTGGGAGTGTTTGCTTTCTGGGAGGTTAGGATGGCTCATATTTTTGTTGCTTGTTATAATGCTATGGGTGTAATTTTTTTGTCTTCAGGGTGGGCATTATCTACAAATTCACGTGACGTGTAATATTATGAAGTACTCAAGTTCTTGAGTTTCAGTATCTTTGTAAAGTGAAGAGTTTCTTTAAAAATGAAAATGAGGCGAGGCATTTATTTTAAGGTATCATAAACTTCCAATAAGCACATTTGTATAGGTTATGTTCCCCAGCAGTCTTTTAATACTATTTCTGGAACAGCAGTGTAAATTGCAACAAAGTACAGCAAAGAACGTGGTGATAGACAGGGTTAATCTCTCTGTGGCTGTCTGCACAGTACCAGATTATGGATGTTGGTGATCACCTTTCTGCTCATTCAAGGATGGGTTACGTTGCTCCTACATACTAATTTAGTGCAAGATTGTGCAAGGTTTCTAGCCCTCTTAAGAGCAGCAAGAAACGGTGGCTCAGAAGGCAGCTGTCATTTCATACCCATTCCAGCTGCCCTGTCCACTCAGATTTCCTCCCATCCCCCCTGTGAAAAAAAGGGGGGGGGGGGGGGAGAGGATTGCAAAAAAGAAGAGTATGAGGGTTTGAAATCTCTAGCATCTAATCTGTCGCATCTTACAGTTTTCACAGCTATCTGCCAATTTAAAATACACTTGTTTTTTCCTGCCTTGCCAGTAATTAGACAAATGCAGCAGTGCTTATGGCATCAAAAACTCCGTGGCTGGTAAAAGCAATTGCTATCATAATGCATCCCTAAATTTAATAGTAGTGGTGTAAAATGAACAAGCGAGTCTCTATATTTCAGGGGGTAATGGCTTTAACTAACAAAATGGCTAGTATTTTCCTTGATTGGCTGCTTTGGCTCCTTTTTTGTATTTGTGTTTGGAGGAACAGAATCAATTTATTATAATAATTGTATTTTATTTAACGAATAACGAGGCAAGCAGAAGCATGAAACTCTTATAAAGTGTCACCAAGTTCTGATTCACCTTGGATTGCAGGTTTTTCCTTTTATCCCCTTTACAGACAAAAAACAAACATAGAAAACCTTTTCTTTCCCTGCCAGTATTACACTTAAAGTTGTCATTTCCTTTTCTGCTTTCCTTGCAAAATTGTTTGCTTTGTGTTGTGCCTGGAGCGTGGCTGTGCATGGAGAAGAGGTCTGAGTAATTGGAAAGAAACTTTTTGTTACTGGAGAAACTCACACATTGGTGTAGAAAATTGATGAAAAATTTACTTTCTTGATCTGTAGTTCCTTTTCTTGCTACTATGACATCTGTAAAGCTTCTCCCAAGGAAAAGACTCATCAGCAATTTGTGTTCTCTTAAAGGTGTCTCAGTCTTTAAGGCCAGGTGCAGTTGTGTTGATGCCATTTGGCTAAGCCTTGAAAGTTCCTGTATTCTGTACCATCCTGTCTCATACAGTCCCATCTCATAGTTGTCCTTTCTCTGCAGTGCTCTATGCCCAGATCTCTGTGGCTGGGCTGCTCCAGCCTGGCGGACAGCATGCCCTCGCTGCGATGCCTGTATAACCCAGGGACTGGCGCACTCCCAGCTTTCCAGGTACTTTCTGTCTCTCCTCACTTCTCCTTTTCTTTCCATCTGTGTATGTGTGCATCTCCTTCTTTACTTCCTTGCTTGCTTTACCTCCATTTATTCTGCCTCATACTGTATACCTCTCCTATGTCATTCAGATCTCCTCTGGTATTTAAACCCATCTTGTGTAGATTCAGGGCAGCTCAGTACTGGGGCATTTCCATTACCTTGATATAATATAATTATTTTGTCTAAATTGGTTTGATACCATCATCTTTTCCATTGGCTTTCAATCATGTCAAAAATATACCACTTAATTATATTTGGCAAACAGTATCCATCACAGTCTCCAATCTGGCTATTCATGCAGTGATTCCCCTCCTATCTAAATTTTCTGTATGCCACTCAGAGGACTGAGGGGGTGGGTTCATTGCCATAGTGATAATTAATGCCAGCATTTGTTTATTTCAGCTTTGTTAGCAGTAGTCTGGACATTTTGACTACAGAAAATTATTGTACAAGTAAGCTGTCAATCAAAAGGCAAATAAAGGAAACCTGTTTTTGATTTGGTCTCTGAATTTGTTAGATTCAAGCTTTTCTCTGTCATGAGACAGCTTTCTGCCAAACAGGTTTGTTCAGACGCTTTGAGTGACCAGTGAATCTTACAAAATGCAGCCACTCTCCTGTGGGTAGAGAGTGAGGCAGCTATTGGGTGAGCATCTAGAAACCTAGACAAGGCTCTCAAGATCATTGCAAGCATTTTACGATGACATGGGGGTATAACAAGGAGAGCAGCACAGACTGGGCTGCAGAGATGTTATGTTCATGTTGGATACTCTCTCTCAGATGTTCTGTGTGAACTGCAGTGACTGAGGGACCTTAGGAGCATCTCCTGCATGTTCATTGGAGCTTATGGTATCATGAATGTTTACTTCAAGGTTTATGCTGCTGGATTACACTGCTGCTGACCTAACCTGTGGCAGAGAGTTTTATTCACCAGCATCTTGCAAAAATAGACATAACGAATAAGCTAGAATCTTTCTGAAATTTTCAGTCATATTGGTGAAAGTTCGTTACCTGCCTCTAAAGGACAGCATGCAAAGATTATTTTGAATTTGGCTTCGTGCTCCCAGGGCTAGGAGAGTACTGTGGAAATAATCCTTGCGGTCTCAGGGGAGGCTTAAGTGTCTTGCATCATTTTGCTGCAACTCTTTTTGCTGACCCAGCAGTAGCACTCATGGACTCTGGAAGGTGTCCTGCCAGGCCTCCTTTGCTGAAGCAAACTTTTAGAGGAGCTTTCCATGGGGGAGGGGGAAGACGACTTTTTATTAGTCTAAGAGGACTCTGGAGACAACAGGCAGAATTTAGACTCCTACTTCTAATCCTGATTTGCACAATTTGACTACATCGGATGGGCCTTATTTTTGGGCTTTCTGCTGCTGAATAAATATCAGATCTCTTTAAGCTCAGGTTTTAGAGAGCCTTAGCAATATATGGAAAGCAATTTATAAACTCAAATTGGGAGTCCTTTCTTTCTACTTGAATTATTTTTGATTACTCAGAATAAGCATATATTGCAAAGGAAAAGGGAAATTACCCTCTCTTAGCTCAAGATGTTCTTGCTAATGATAGATACAAACAATAACTTTTCTGCTAATGCAGCGCATTGATATTTGGGGTCAAATGAGTCAGCTGCACAACCATTCACCTTGTACTGCCTTCTTGGGAGAGTAGTAGGACTTTGAAATTTGCATTCCTGCAGATTTTGAGAGACATTTCCATGTGTATTTAGTGACTATGGGAATTGGGAAAGTCTGCCCCACTTGCCATCTAAGATGATATACTGGTACTCTTCACAACACTCCAACTCCTGTGTTGAGGAACACATTTAGTGCCAGTCGAGAGAGAAACTGAATTGCCAGCAACAGCTTCTGCAGCAATGAGTCATCCATATTTCAGTCCATTCTTTTTTCCAGTGGGCTTTGATCCCCATTAACTTGCATGGTTTGAAGAAAACTCCCCTCTATGAGGCATGGCTTCTACATTTTCCAGTGCAGAAGTCTACATGGGAGTGGTTTGGAGCCTGCTTGAAGCTGTGATGTTGTAATATTTCATCGTTCTTTAATGCTTTTTTTGGTATCGAATCTTCAGGAAAGCATTAAAGACTTTCTTGTAGCCCAGCAAATTTTCTCATATTAAGTTATTTTCTTTTTTCCGTAGCAAGCTTGAAGTAACTGGAGAAGCATATCAATGTTCTTTGCTTGTGGCAAAAGAGAAGACGCCATCTGGAAGGCTACTTAGTCACTGCTGAATTTGTCTAGTTATTTACATGCTTACCTTCAGATGCTCAGACAGAAATGTGGAAAGAGGCTCTCTTTGAACAGCTCAGTTAAAGCCCTGCTGACTCCTCATGGGAAACGTTGGCAGATAGTCGATTTAGAGATGATTCTGTTAATATGTCAGATAACTTCATTTTTCTTCTTTGTATGTTTTTATTATTGGAGACACTTGTGTGAAAACAGGATCTTCTGGTTCCTCAGCTCTGTTTGGCAATCCTCCCACAGTGGGAAAGGTTTTAAGGCTAAACCCAGGAATGGGGGAACAAAGAGTTAGAAACAGTTCTTTTTAACATCTTTTATCTCAAAGGGCTTTGCAACTGATAGTCTGTTGTGTAACTCCATTTCATAGAGATCATGGTGGAAGATGGCAGTAAATTGGAACATGAACTCCTATAAGGTGCTGTGGGAAGGAGTCAAAGAGGATATTTTAACAAGAGGAAAAAGCCCAGCCCTTCCATTTTCAGTGTCTTGGTTGCCAAATTTTACTGTACTGTTATTCTGCAAAGCAACTGAAAACTAGGTTGCATGTAGATTCTCTTAATAATAAAAAAAACCCCCAAACTTATGCAGAGTGTATTCTTTTTCCTAGAAATCCATACTTTGAAAGTTTCCAGATGTGCCAACAGGCATCTCTTTTCATGATATTTTTCGTTTGAAGATAATTACTTTCCCTTTTAAAATATTTTCCATGCATGCTCACAAGGCTCAGTTTATGTTGCTTTTAATAGTCGCAGTTCTCTGAAAATTCTGATTTACAATTACACCCATCAAGTATGCCAAGGAAATTATTGTATTAATCCTTCCAGGTTTGCAGAAGACCATAACATTTCCTTGACTTTATTTCTGTAAGCTATTGTATAAATGAGGATACTTAAGGAGCAATTTAAAAGTCTTGCCAAAAGTTATGTATCAGGGTAATCACAGAGAACAGTCCAGCTCTTCCTTTTTACCTGACACCCCTCACAAATAACAGCTCCAGTTTAGATTGTAAACTTTTTGGGACAAGAGTCATGCTCTTACTTCTTTGTCTGGAGCCTAGGCACCAGCGAAAAAGTGAAGAGTTGTCCTGTCAGCTTTATTTTGCCAGATCTGAAACTGTATTTCTGTAACAGGCTCTAGTAGTCAAAGAGGAGGATTAACTTTTGTGGCGGAGGTAGCAGCATCTTGTTGAATACAGAAGTGTCTCTCTGGAATACCAGAAATTCACATTTTGCTTTACCTGAAGTGAAGGTCTGGATCATAAGGAGCTGCACATCAGGGTTTGCAGATGAAAGGGACTACCTTCTGCTTGGTTTTGCAGAAGCAAGATGTGTCTTCCTTGGTCTTGACAGAAAGCTCTGTCCTGGTTGAGGAAAACGTGTGCTCTGCTAGGCAAATTGAAGTAAGCAGGAGTGCACTTGAGGTTGTGCAGCATGGACATGATGTACACTGCTCCTTTCTTTGGATTAAGATCACTTGGACAAAGGTGAGAGTATGAAAGATGTAAATGGTTTGTACGGATGGAAGCCTGTTGCACCCATGAGGAAGACACAAACTCATTTCTCAAATGATTTTTACATCTATTTTTTTTTCTAATGCTTATATTTTTGTGTTAAGAAGTGCAATATTTGTTGAAGAAGCATTGTCAGTAAACTGTTAGAAACAGTTGTCTGTGAATTTCCTTCAGCCTATTAATGCATTTTTGCCTTAAAAGTTGACATTTTATCGCTGAGAAATACAGTGTAAATGTGAGTAGTAGTACATTATTTATGGCTATACAGGAGGCTAAAGCTAAAGTCTCGGGGTGGGCAGGCTGTGCATGCTCAGAAATGCATTTGTGAGAAAAGCATTTGAAGGAAATTGTTCGGGTTTGGAGCAAACGTCTGCTGGTGTGCATAGTTCTGTCTCTAATTGGGGGAGAGATGGGGTGTCCAGTCAGTAGACTCCATCGGTGCGGAGACGAGGCTGCCCTCGACCAAGCCTGCTTTGTATTCCCCCCTCGCCCTCTCCCAGCGGCCGTGTGAAATCTGCCCGCAGGCTGTTGACGGTGTGCCTCTAAAATGGAATCATAATTTTGGTGACTAATAGCCAGAGCATGTGGCTCCAGCACCCCCCGGCTGGCGGCAGGCTCTCCCCTGGTTATGAATGTAGTTAGGTGGCCCCCAACTGTTTACAAGACAGCAGAGGTGAGATCTTTGATTGACAAGTCAGAAATGCATTAGATCATTCCCTCTGCCAGTCTCTGGTTCATGCTGTTAAAAATGTCAGCCTCTCCAAGTTTGAATGGCAGCCCGAGGGCCTCAGAAGCTTTTTGTTTTCTGAGATGGAAACACAAATTGGATGTGTGCCTGAGCGCTTCATCCTGGGCTGTAATTTCATCTTTTAGCTAAGAACCACAAGGTACATGAGCAAAGCACCCTGTAAACAATAATACTGGGGAAAAAAATAAACAAGGTCGTGTTTCTGGTACGTTGATCCACCAGTGTCCTGACCTCTATCACGTTGAACATCTCCACTCTGATTGCTGTTCCCTTTGGCATTACAATGAGAGGAGAGAGACTGACACGGGAGGCAAAGATTTAAAGTTGCAGTGTTGTTGCACATTCCTTGTATTGGCTATGAAATATTGAACTGCCACAGTGTGACACCTGTTTTTTTAAGCAAAGTTTCTTGTTGGAGGTGTTCGGGAGCAGTTTCTCCTGTTTCTCCTTGTCTTACCACCTGGCAGGAGCAATTATAAAGTCATGAGAGGGGATATGAGAAGGAGCAGAAATGAAGCCAAATTAATTGCATAATTTTTGCACTTGACTCCATCCCTCATCTCCGGTTCAGACTTTTGGGAGCTTCGCTGTAGGAGGACCAAGAGGGTTATCCTAATCAGGGATTTTTTTTTTTTTTTTTTAAAGTAAATGCCCAGTGACTAGAGAACAGCTTTGTTAAACATATTTAGGGTTTATCCCCCTTTAAATCTAATGGCCTTGTCTGGCTGGTGGCATAACCTGTGCTGTTACTCGGTGATGCTGGGAAGCCCACCAAACTGACAGCCCCCGGGTTGTGCTGCAAGATCTCGGCTCTCAGGTAGCAGCAACGACAAGAGATGCTTCCCTCCTTTCAGATGGCAAAGAAATCCTTCTCCGTGGATCACTGGAGGTGGTTTGGGGTTTTTTGGTAGTACATTAGAATTTAATAATTAGAAATCAGCATTTATTCTGCACCTGTATTGATTGTCAAAAGTTGCACGTGGTTTTATTGGTTCTTCAGTCTGAGTACCAAGCAGTGTGACAGTATCTGTCACTGAGAAATGCCACCCCAGTATGCCCGGCATGATGATTAAATTAAAGTGCGTTGCAGCTAAAAAGCCTCCCCTCCTTCAGCCTCTGCGTTAATGATCTTGTTACTGTGTAATGCGCTTTTCCTGGTATGGAGAGGGCAAGGTCTTTGGCACACCGGCACTAGTTTGGTCAGTTTAAAATGATGCAGTTTAAAATGATCAGTTTAAAAAATGCAACAAAACTCATCAGAGTTTTCTCTTCTCCCTTGTTAGAAGTCAGAAAGGTGTGTAAAACCGTAGTGACAAATGGCATATGCAGCGCCACATTGAAGGCATACAGGTATTTTTAAAGCTAGCTCCAGTTCCTCAGGATTGTGAACATCTGCTTGGAGGTATTGTAGAGCTCCACAATGCACTAATTGAATTACTCTTTTCTGGAGTTGCAGGCTGCACTAATTGAATTAGAATCAGGCTGTGCGTGTGCGCGCAGCCGCCGCCGCGCATGCGTGCGGGGCCGCGGGAGCGGGGCCTCGGCCGTCCCGCGTACTGTGCTGCTCCCTCACGGCCCCGGCGGGTACTGCAGGGCGGCTGGGCAGGCCGGCCCGCAGCCCGGCTGGGCTCCTCGGAGCCGGGCCCAGGGGCCCAGGGCGTTTCGAGATCTCTAACAAAACTGCTTCTCCCCGTTACTTAAGGCGTTGGGTTTTTTTGTGTGTGGTTTTTTTTTTTTTTAAATGACATTTGAGTGACTTTTCCGTGCTCTTCCAAATATTCTAACCGTTGTCTAATCTTGCTCTTCCTTGCTTTATATGAAGAAGGCGTTAAGCGTACCCCGCTGCAGTCCCCTCACAGCAATTATAAATGTTTCTGTGTGTTTAGCACCAGCGTAGTCTGCTGCAAATCGCTTGGCTCGGTTATCACAATTTGATGGGCAGTGCTTCAGAGGGAGCTGGTTGCACAAGATCAGTTTTACCTACTTCTGGAGAAGTGGCAAAGAGCTAATCCCACGTTAAATGATAATTTTAATTTAAAAATTAAAATATGGAATTTTACCACAAATTTAGGGAAGTCATGAAGTACTTTATCATCCAGCATTTAAGCCAGTGTTAGTCAGAATTCGGTGACTCTTGGGAAATAGAACATGCAGAGGTAGTTCTGAGTAACTTTAAATGCACGCATGTATAGGAAGAACAAAATGAAATATTCCTACTTTGAAATCAGGTATTTGTGTGACCACGTGCAAATTTCAGGGGGACAAACCCAAACACTTAGCATAGAAATGCAGTTGCTAAATCTTAAAATTCATAGCTTGAAGAGATACTTACTTTGCTACACTGTATCGGGTGAGGTTCTTTTTATTTTATTCTTTTATTTCTTCTGCTTTCTGTTGGCTACTACTTACACAGTGCATAAAAATAGTCAGATATTCTCTTTCCTGTATTCTTTCTTCTACAGACAACCAGATGACTCAGTTTTCCATAAAATTTCAGCTATTTCCACTCAGCTTTCTGTATGTTTGGTAGATCAGTCTCATAAACCATATCAGAGATAAGATGGTGTTTATTTTGCTTCACTGGTTGTTCCTTAGATCTTGTTACTTTTCAAATAGATGAAAATAATTTACTAGAATGCTCTGCAAACTAAGTAAAATTAAACTATGCTTGTCAAAATACATAAACAGTACTCTGTGATGTGCATGATTCTTTTTTATTATGTTTGTATACTTGCCCCATGTCTGGTGATGTTAAACAGGGCTTCTAATTAGCACCGAGAATTAGCAAAGTGCTGCTATACACAAAACTTGGGAATTTTCGGTTTCATTGAAATTTGTTTAACAACCTGCTGCCCCCCAAAATGGGAAGCAGATTTTTTTTAAATGTATGAAATAGTTCTGTGTTGGGTTTAGAGAATTCCCAAACAAATTTATCCATTAAATTGGTTTTGATTTTATTTACATTAGTAGTTGTTTCTCTTTAGCATTTTTATTTTTTGTATACATATATACACATATATATATAAAAAAGTAAAAAAAATTAAATCAGGTTTTCAGCCTTCTTGGCTCCCTTTCTGAGTAGTCAGGTAGACTGCTTCTAGTAGCATTGCTAATGAAATATCCAAGTAACTAATTGGTCATGCCCAAATGTTTATTTGGCGTTCATTTTTAGTTCTTAAATGATTGCCAATATAATTTAGTACCATTATGTAATTTTCTAAATTGTGTCTGTATATAGTAAGATCAACCATCCGCCTTTTGCCTCCCTTCTGCAAAAATCCTTGTGATTTATTCTCTCAAAATACAACCATATATCCAGCAAACAAAGGAAGCAACTCTTCATTCAGCCAATAAAGCTGCATACGTTTTTACTCTTTCAGGAATATGCCTTGCTCTTCTGTTGCATCTTCAGGTAATAAACTGTGCAGCAACCTTTTGATGTAGGTAATAACATTTGACCTTGCAACAGAGTACGTTCCCTTGTTGAAATGAAGACAACTAACACATTGATGTTTTGAGTTGTTCTTCATTTTAAAAAAATATGAAAAAATTGGTGCCTAGCATAAGACACCTACATACAGTGCCTTCTTTTGGTAGAAGTCAGAAGTGAAGATGGTTGTGTTGGGGGGATTGGGGTTGTCACCTTTAAAATAATGTGGGATTGAGTTTGGTTCTGCCTTAAGAAGCTGTAAGTGGGAAAGAATCCATTCCATCCAGTGTATAAAGTGCTTTTTAAAACAATCTATTTCTAGAACCTATATTGTCCTGGGACCAGCTCTTGATATAAAAATTCATAGAAACCTGTTTTTCCGAGTGTGGTAACTTCTTGCCATAGTGCTGTAGTGTTAGAATTCACATTGGCCAGGTTGTTCTGTAAATTAAACAGTGACAGCTTCCCTCGGGGGAACAGCCAATGTATTTATGATGATGTGCTGATTACACAAAATACACTGCAAGCAGAAAACAGCTGCAGAGAACAAACCTCTTAAAAGAATACAATTACAAATAGCACCCTCAGTATTGCTAGTGGTGAGAGTAAAATACAGCATGCTAATGCAGGCTTCTAGTTTGCTTCCAAAGAAGAAAAGAGATCTATGAAGAAGAGGCTGAAGTCTGGTTGGATGCACATGCTGTGCCAATATGGAGTGACATATAATCCCATTCTGAAGGTGAAGGGCAAGAACATACCTCGGGCCTTCTTTTTAGCTGTTCTTATTTCTTAAAATTTCTGTGACTGCAACTCCCAACAGCATTGGCCAGTGGGGCACTGGGGCTGTCTGGCTGCTTGGCGTTTTAACCGCTGTGGTTCATACCCTCTGTCCTGGCTAAAAATGGAGATGTGATGAGATGACTAATAAATAGTTTGCTGGTCTGACCATTATGAAACAGATTGTAGGAGATGTTATGGAGATAAAGGTCCCTGGTTTAAGGCTGATCTTTCTTCTGCGGCTAATTGTTTGCTTTGAGGGAACTTTTAGAAATAAATTTCAATTGTTGTTTTTTCCTAGACTGCAGTGTTTCATTTTTAGAAGGTCCCTGGTTTGTATGTGTAAGGCAAGGTCTTGTACAGGCCAGTTTAGGATCCAGTTTAAGATACAACAGCAAAACTTTTACTGGGAAGATGGTGGAGGTGGGACTGTGCTAAACTCAGGACACGAACAGACCTTGGAAGAGACAGAGGTCCTTTGAACCTTTCTTTACCTGGAAACAAAAAATGAGAAGTAACTGGAATTGCTTTGTGTACTATGGCTGTATGCAAGAGGGAAGTTGCAGTCAGGACTGCTGTGGTGGGATTTTGTGTGAGGGCTTGTGAAAATCGGGAGAATGGGGCTGTGGCAGCTCCCACAGCCTCTAATGTCTCATTTTGGAGGGCTGCAAAACAAAAAGATCCGCAGAACTCTGAAGCACAATCTTTTTATGTCTGAGATGAGCTGTCGCACTTTAATCATTAAAATACAACATTTTACTTATTGCTATGTCATGTATGTACGTGGGAGAGTTCAAGTACTGAGAATGCCCTTTCCATCCACTTTTTGAGAGTCATTGATAGATAAGTATAATGCCTTTTAAAAAAGTCTGGGATTTCTTGTGTTTGGTGTCTTTGTTATGTTCCAAGACCAGTATGAGTAAAACATGTTTCAAGTACTGGGCAGGAAATTATCTGCTTAAAATGAAGAAATGTTGCCCTTTCAACATATAGATCTGATTTTAAAGCAGATGAGGTAACAACATTGGCACTCTAATTTAGAAGGACTTTAATTCACTTGCTTAAAAAGAAGAATCAGGCTTTCCATCTATGGATTGCTGGCATGTACTAATAGACTGTTATTCATCTGTCTGTATTTTCTTTAAATTGTTTTTGAGCCTCCCTGTGTTGTCCTGCTCTGCTGACATGTATCCCATGTGGCAAGAAGGAGTTTTGTATAATCACCCTGCTTTAATCAATAGAATAATTGATAAACCAGATAAGATTTAAACTGATTACCTCCCCGAGTAGAACTCCCTCAGGGCCTTGGACTCTCTTAATTTTGACATGTATGTTGTGTACCCCGTGGATGAAGTGCAGTTTGAATTATCTGTTTTTATTTGCTTAATGACGGGGAGGGTGTTAAAGTCAAATGTTTAATTAACCCAGCAATGGGCTGCGCTGTCACTTACACACACATCCAGCTGATTGAGATATCTCACTGAGAATACTGAATAGGAATGATAATGTGGCACTGAGACGGAAGATTGCTTTTTCAATCCATTTGCTGGGTCACTGCTTTGAATGTCTTATTGGATGAAAGGCATTCAGCCTGGAAAAAAAAAATTCAGCATTTAAGTACATTTTGTTTTCCTGGCCTCTCTCCACCAAGAAGTTAACTAAAACAGATATGTTGTAGGTTTAATAAGCCATTCATGTTGTAGCAAAAAGCTGTGAATAGTGGATCTCAATAGGCAGTGATCTAGAGCTGTATAATTTCCTATAGGAACAAAATGTTTGCTAGCCCCAAGGTATCTGAAGGCGAGATACTATGTACACCTTTATCTTTCCTTCTTTGATTGCTTGACTACCCACCCCATTTGATGGTCTCCATAGCAGGTCCAACTCTTCTTCCTTACCCAGCAGAGTGAGATTTGCAATAACACTTTGTAAGTCCTTGCTCTAATTCAAGAGAATGGCGTTTCAGAGTAGGAATTGTTTTGTAATAGCAGAACCTAATACTGAGCTTTTAAATTGAAATGTTACAGGAGGGGCTGTTGTGTTACCACATTCAAATTTGGTCTAGCCAAATCAGGAGGACCCAGAGGTTTGTTTCTTGGGCGGCAGCTGCTAAAAGGCCGCAATGCTTGCTAGCCAAATGTTATAATGTGCGGTGCCTAATCTGTAATTTTCTGTTCTTTTATTAGAAGATTATAAAATTTTTTTGCTTGATGTGATGGAAGGTTGGGACATGTTTAGACTTGCACCTTTTTTTTAATATCAGCAATGAGGTTTTTCAACAGCACTGTATGGAAGTAAACGCACCATGTATGGGAAGTTAACTAAATTTGCCCCATGGTCCAGTGGTGGATGATGCTTCCTGTAATGAATGTAGCTTTGGAAGCTGGAAAAAGCACCGAGGCCTGCCAGTATGGACAAATTACTACTGTGAGGCACGTCAAGGAGGTGGAGCTATGCCTCCTGAACTGCTCCATGGTGACTCTGTAGGTACTTTGAACCTGTTCTAGAGTGAAAACCAAGTTCCTTTGGCTGCAGGGTCACCTGGCTCACATTGTCTGAGACATACAGATCTGGGTGCCTCTACATACCATGGTGTAGACAGTATGCTGTGAATTCAGGTCAGTCTAGCACTGCAGTGAGATCACTGGGTAGCCATTTCTTTAAACAAGTGAGCTGCTTTCATTCACTATTTTGGGGAGGAACCGTGCCTAAAAAACTAACATGGTGTGGGACACAGGGTTTGTTCCCCCATGCTGTCATTTTGACTTTGGGCAGACAGCTTAACTTCTGCTTTATACCTTTGTTTTGTATCTCCTTTTCCGCTTTCCTGCAATGAAAAATGGGAAGGAAAAAAAAAACCCAAACAAGAAAAGCATAAAACAGTACAGCGAGATGAGGACAGTGTGGTTGAATTAGATGTTTGGGAGCGAGAAAGCCACGGGCTCTAAGGAAGGGCTGCGATGAGAAGTGGAGGTCTTTTTGCCTACTTGAAAGGAAAGCTCAGAATGAGAGGTTTTTTTAAAAAAAAATCAAATAGTAAGTGTAGGCGATGTCCAGGGGTGGGAGGGGAAGGGGTTTTATAGTGAGACCAGTGAGACAGCATTGGTCCTTTGAGGGAAGTAGTTATAAAAAGTTAGAAAATTATGCTTCAAGAAGGACTTGAAATCTATGGCAAAACTAGCCAATTTTACAACCCATTTCTCAGAGCACTTGCAGCTCCTATGCAGGTGAAACCCTAATAAATATTGTACAAAAAAAGTTAATCTGTATCTAGAGAATTTTAATAAATAAAAAGTTTTTAAAAACTCTCCCTGGATCCTTTGGCGCTTGCTAACTCTTGTTAGTACTAGAAATATGTTTTTGACGTCTTTTTTGGGTGTTGGCTTATCTTCAGAGCCTGTAAGAGCTGACTTTGTGCTTCCCCCCACCCCCTTACACGTAGGGGGAAAAAAAAATAATTAAAAAATCTTATTCCAGCATACAAAAGCACTGATAAAAGCTATGATTTGTGGGAGGAGAAGGGAAGAATCCTGCGAGCTGAGAATGAGAGTGTATAATTTCAAACTTTCGTACTTTAACACCCTGGGATGAGTGTTGGAAATGAATTTTGTGAAAGGAATGTAGCAAAATGAAAGCAACAAAGAAGCGAGAGCCAAGCCTTGATTGATTCTGTTCTTCTTTAAAAAGCTGCTGTGGCGTGCGAAATCCCTCTTCCTGAAGTATGTGTGGCACAGTTCTGCAGTCTGGCAGAGAAATTAACCTCAGCTGAAACTGCTTAGAGAAGAATTTGAGCAAGAATTTAAAAGATTGGAGAAATCTTTAAGGTTGTTCTGAAGAATAGAAAATGAAGAATACTGTTTTGTTCAGTGTGGGGAGCGGATATGCAGGAGAAGCCGCTCGTAAGAGATAAACCAAAGCACAGTGATAACAAGATTTAGAACAAGTCCTGACACCAGTCTTACATAAGTGGCCTGGTTGGATATTTGGAAGTATACCCATATTATGCGTATCATAAAGTTAATTGGATGTTTTCATCCATGCTTTTTGGGAATATGTGCTTTCTGTTCCTTAAAAAGATGTAGATAGCTTTGAACTACTATAAAATTTTGGAGTACAAGATCTACGCTATAAAATCATGCATAGAAAGTGCAAGCTATAAAAGCATATGTATACCTGTGAAGGTGCTGATCGATTTGTGCTGTTTAGGAAAAGAAATTCTGAAACAGACCTGGCTGTGAAAAAATGCAAATAATAAAATTCAACCAGAGGTCCTTGAGGCTTCTTAAGCTCTAACCTTGTTATGAGGAATGGGGAAGTCGAACTGCCTAATGCAGATGTCTGTGAGTTACAAAAATAACCAGATGTCCTGATTAGCAGAAGCAAATGTTCTTCCCTTAATCCACGTGAAATTATATTCAAAGGCTCTCCGGATGTAATGCTTGTGTAAATAAGGCACCAACAAACATTGGAATAGAAAGGGCCATTGGCCAACTAGCTTGCAAGGCTTGAAAGCTTGAATATTAAAAACAAATTTACCACTGCTGACTCTCTTAAATTCACAGAACAGAAATGTTAAGCAGGGCTGCTTCCCGGGGAATGTGGAAAGACTGTTCTCATTAGCCATATTTTCTCCGCCCCCCCCCCATGTGTATGAAGTGAAGCTACCTTTTTAAAATTTCCCTAAATGACTTGTTCCTAGCACCCGGATTTCTGTTTCTTTTTTAACTACAACTAGATTTGTGCTCTTCAGAATGTGTCTGTTCATCAGATCTTTGATATTTGTGCTGGCTTTTGGTATTTTAACATTGAATTTACTGTTCTTCTAGTAATGCTAAGACTGCCCTCACCCTTAACTTACCCTTTATAACCAACCAATAATTAATAAGTTAAATAACTTGATAAGAAACTCTTCCTGATGTCATGAAGTTCCATTATCAAGTCTCATTGCTTTGAAAATGTGTGTTTTTTCTAACTATTGATTTGAATGAAAAATAAGGAAAAATATGAAGGATCCATTCTACAGATGTAAAAACCAGAATCTCGTCCTGGTTTTCGACTGCAAAAAAGGTTGTTGAAGCTCTTGTTGTCATTGGCAGTGTTAACATAGATGCAGACCACACTGGCACTTGTGTGAACGTGCGTGTATGTGTCTGGTTGGAGGGGCAGTGTCGTACTTTTCCATTTTCACTGCTGTCAGAGCTTCAATTTTAAGACTTCAGCTTATAGTAGGTACCTGAGCTGCTCGGGCATGAATTTGAACTTCACTTCTTTAGGTACCACACAAATGTTCGGGGTGGGGGTGGAGAAGTCCCTGTCATGGGGAGTTTATAAACATATTGGAGAAAAAAAAGCCAGGATTCTGTGCAGCTAACAGGATAATAGATATATAATCATGATACACATGTGCAAACCATTCTGCAAAGCAGGCACTGAACTGGAAGGCCAGTTTAGCTTATTCCCTTTGCTTTTCCGATATTGGTCGCTGCAAGGCAGGCTGCAGTTTCTCTGCCCTCTCCTTCCGTCATTGTAATGCTTAGCCATAAACCCCTTGCAAAAGTACCATTTAACTTTAAACTTGTAAGAGCTGGGAAACTTGTCTGTGCCTTCATTCCGGGCTGAAGTCACCCCCTTGTGCCTACACATTGTAATTTATGGTGTTCTCTAAAAGGATCTAATCTCGGTGAATGTTCAGAGCAGCAAATGCCAAAGAGGAATGGGGTCTGATACTTATCTCTGCATTTTCATTGCTGTGGATCTCCCTGTGTGTTACAGCTGTCATTTTTGTTTTATCTACCGAACAGGCAGAGAATTGCCTTCAAACTTGCAGCTTTCATACTTGTTTTTTCTCAAAGAACATTACCAATGTTAAGGACTGCTTTTATATATCATAGTGACTAGCCAAATAAGCATGAATTTCAACATTTCGGGCCTTGTGCTATCCTTAAATATTTTTAGTGGATGTTACACCCATATTTTTTTAAATGGTAGTACTGCTTTCAGGCTGACATTGGCTATGCCAGGATTCATCCTAGCACTGTTTGAAATGGCCGAGATATTTATAAACTGACAGATAGCATTTATAAAATCAGGATGCTGACAGTCCCTTAACGATAACAATGGGCTTGGACTCATCTATCACTTACAAAGGTTATTGGAAAGGGAACGTAAGGCTTATGTGTGCCTCTAGTCTTAGACTGGCACTTATTTCCACACATCTCTCTTTCTCTTTTTCTTTCCTCCCTCCATCCCCCTCCCCTTTTCAGTCCACTCTGGCTGACATGGGCATCAGGCAATCACAGCTATTTTCTCCATACCTTTACCCAATGACTCCTTGTCCTGTTTCCTGCAAGCAATTGATACAAATTAGAAGACAGCTAACTTTGTAGCATCTTGGGGCGACCCCCCATCCCCCTGACTCCCCCCCTCCTAAACAAGAGAAACATCATGACTTGGTGGCAGGCTGCTGGCTTGAATTGGGAAAGAAGAACAGTGCGCATTGACTGACAGACTTAACCTGGGGCTGGGCGGGGGTTAGACAGGCCTTCTGCTTCCTTCTCCTTTCATATAGCACCAGTCTGCAGGCAGAATGCTGATGTACCTACTTTATTCACTGGCTCCCTCTTGGCTGAGACAGTACCCTTCTGTCCTTGGTGAGGAGGACCAAGTGCAGCGTGGGGACACTTCAAGAAACATGAAAGAGGATGTCAGTTATTTTCGAGCTCTGATAAAATGCTACATTTACTCAATACACCTAGGAGCTTGAGGGTCAGGTCGTATCAACAGTTTGCACTGGAAAAGGGGAAATGCACTATTTCACTGGTATGTGCTAAAGCATCTATTTTAATGTGGCAACAGAAATACTGAGACAGCTATGTCTGGCATCCAGTTTGCCCTTGAAGCATTTACTCTACTGTTACTGTTTGGACACTGTGTTCCACTGTATTATTTGCTTAGAGACCTGAAATACCCAAGTAGATTTCCTACATGCGGTTGGATCTGCTGATACCACTAAAAACACACCCTGCCCCAGCTTCTGTTCGAGCTGATGTATACGCACGCAATGGCTAGAGCGAGACTTGATTGGCTTGAGGGGGGTCTATTTATCAGGGAATTCGATTAAAATACAGACTGCACATGACATCAAATTTGTAATCATTTTTCTACAGCAAGCAAGCATTTTCTGTATTGGTTGCAGGTGTTTAAAGCAATAGTGTGTTTTAAGGGCCAGTGCAGCACAAATTCTGGCCTTTGGGATAATGACAAGTGTTTTGCCTGCATAAACAATATATATATATATTTTTCCCCCCTGAGGTCCGCACACACCTAGTTTCCCTCAAGCTCATCATCTCTGTCAGGTTAATCAATAGGCACCGTATGGCAGAGGGTCAGTAATCAGTGTCATCGTGCCTTTAAATCGTGTTGAAAATTTGCTTAAAGCCTGGGCCAATTAACATCGAGATGATGAATGGATGGGTAGATGGGAAGAGCCTGGCGCTCAGGGGCTTTGTGAGAAGGAGATGCTCAGCTGTTGAGCAGCAGACACCAGCGAATAAAATCAGCCATTCATGTGAGCTCAGTCCACCCACTCTTAATGATAATGTCAATCTAGCAAAATATATACACATTGGAGTTGTCATGAGTTCATAAATCAAAGGAGTTTGTCAAAGGCATTCAGATTAACGAGGCAGCAGCAATAACAAGTCAAATTTGCATAGAGAATTGCCCGAATCTCAGTAAATTATGATCCTGTTTTTCATTTGATTATTTGCTAATGTCTCAAGAGGGAGAATGATTATATTAGCATGCAAAATCTACTCCAGAAGTAGAAATCCGAGGTATAGCAGACCAGCACACGATGACAATTAATCAGTTTCTGCATACTAGCATAAACGCGCAAGGCCCAGAAATGAACTCCTTTTTTTATTATTATTTCTCCTTGCTACTGATCCAAATGGTTCAGCTTGACAGAGACTTTATATTGCTTTAACAGTGTTCTGAATTGTGCCTGCAGGCAAGACATAGTTATGCAGCTATAACCAACCTATCCATCTGCCAACCAGATTGGAATTCTCCTATCCAAGGCTTCCATTAACCCCCACTGACAGCTCCAAACAGGATTAAGAATTTGAAAGCATAAAAAATAGTTGTGCTCTTCGCATAGACGCACGCTTCTTCCCCACCCCCACCTCCCCACACTTGGAAAAAGGCTGCGTCTGTACTCTTTTATAATTAGTGCAGGGCAGAACAGCACCAAAGAAAGCCTCCCCCAGTTGGCAGGGGTTTCATTTCCACCACGACGAGCGAGGCGGTACTAAAGGTAGCTCTGCCCAATTGGTAGTCCCTGGGAGTGCATTTCTCCATGTATTATATCTCATTCCCAGCAGTGTTTTGCTGGGCTGTGTACACAAAATACTGCATGTCATCTCCCATCAAACGCTTCAGTCTAGGGATTTCATATGCATTGTAGCATGTTGTGTTTAGTGGTGGAGGAGGCTTCATGGGGAGAGTTAAATAGTAATAATTTCGTAGTGGTCTTTAAGACAACCTGCCATGGAGTTATATTCTGTTAATTACAGGCTGAAGTTTTAAATGCAAATCAGATTTAAAAGGATGTCATTACAGACAGTAGCCATTTTAGGAAAAAAGAGCTATGGAGGGCAGAGCCCCTTTACAGGAACCTCCTGCTAGAGAGAAATTTTGAAGGTTACAGGAATTATGAGCTTGGGTTTCCTGGCTTCTCTTCCCTGTGCTTCCACTGTCATTGTGTGACCTTGGGCAAATTAAAAAAAAATATTTTACCTGTCTGTGGAAAGGAGGGGCAGTATTTATCTCACCAAGATTGATCAATTTGTGCTTTGGAGACTTCAGCACTTCTCATCTTATCTTGTTTGTGCTCGTTCAAAAGGAGAATCCCCCGCAAGCAAGCGCAAACACTTTTGGCCAGTCTGACTTTAGCCTACGAAGGAAGGCTTGCCTGCAGGATTTAAAAATTTTCCCTGATGGAACGGAGTTTGTATGGCTTTTCAGCTTGCTGCATGCACTGGTTTTCTTCACTTCTTTCACCCTGACAAGTGCCATCGTTCCTCTACTATGTATCAAGTACAGTCGCTGCAGATCTTTAATATTCCCAGTGAGTACACCCAACTTACCGTCTGGATACCAAATGCTTCTTTCCAGGTCTGTGCCCGAGACGTGCGTTTCAGTAACCACGAGAGGGTGCTCAGAGCGGTTCCTCCCTTTGTCTGCCTCTCTTGCGGCCGAGAGCATCGCTTAAGTCCTGCTGAAGCAAACCTTATTCTGACCTCGCACGTGTTTATCCCTCCTCCCACCTTGTTCAGCAAGGAGAAATATATAGATGTACCGTTTCAGTCGATTACATTATGCTCTTCCCGTGTCCATGGCTAAGTGTTGCCCTATCAAGTGAAATTCACTTCCACGCAGCTACGGTTAGTCCTGAAATATGCAGGGTCTTGTACCTGCACCTGGATTGATGGGTTTCCTATTCCTGAGAAATGAGCGGGAGTTATAAACATCTGTGCTTTTTCTTAAGTGTAATGCTTTCCAGTCATTCTGTCTTCACCAAGCGTAACTTACTTGCTGACAAAAGTGCATGAGCAGCGCTCCTCTTTAATAGTCTGCTATTGGAGCTGCTGTGTTGGTGCTGTAGAATGGTGAGACGCCAAGCTGTGAACCACCATATGCACTTGGCAGTCTTTGTCTGGTCTTTGTTCAGCCAACCTCTTAGCCTTGCCACCTATAAAGATAATGAATGCAAAATGGTCCTCTGCTTGCTCTTAAAATTAGATGCTCAGCTTAAAGAAAAAGTAGATAACTTGATGCTTTGCAGTAACTAGAAATTTCAAAATAAGGGCTGACAGTTCACCAGCAGCACTGATTTTCCTGCTTGTTGATGTTTTTTGAGGGAGGATCCTTAATGGCTTTGAAAGGCGAGAAGAACGCAAGATTTCACTGTCACAGAAAGATTATTTGGAAGGGGAAATCGTTTTGGCGCTTATGTAGGGAAGGGGGTGGATGTTGAAAAAGCATCCAGAAATAGTAAACAACCCTCTTATCTGCCCAACAAAATGCATTTCCTGGAAGCGTATAGTAACTCACCTCAGATTCTTACATTTCTCACACTTGGTCTTTTTCTCCAAAGCGCAAAAATGAAAATCCTTACTTGAATTAGCCACTTACTAAACTGTATTTCATGAGCAGAAAAGAGCAGCTTTAATGTCTGACCTTCCTTTTTGGAGATATGTGATTCTAGCTTGTATGTTTTTACGATCACAGTCCTTTCTAAGCTGGATTTAATGTAATAACTTGGTCCTGGCTGAGACCTCATATGAAAACTTTTAAAAGCTGGCCTCTTACAGCGATTTATCAGGCCTGTTTAGGATTGATTTCCATTATAAAACCCTGGTTACAGCATCCCAGATGTCATGGTGCCTTGCGGGTTCTATATCTTGTTTAAAAAACAAACCTCAAAAATCACTAGTTGGTCTGCAAGCCTTGATTTACACAGAATCCTCCCGACCAATTTATGACATCCCAAGTGGGGTCTTTTGGTTGGGTTTTTTTTCCCCTTATCTGCCTTTTCTTAGCAAACAGCTTCTACCCTTGCCCTGCCTCCTGGCTGTACCTTTTCTCCCCCTTCACCAGACCAGCAAACCTGAGCTGCCTAGACGGTGCCTGATCACGCAGCACTGCAGTGGGCACACGAGCACACTGCTCTTCTGATGGCTTCCTGCAGTCTGCTTGCTTTCTGCTAGCCCTGCTCTGCCACGCTGGCTGTTCGCAGGGCCCAGCTCCTCCTTTGCCAACAGATGCCACTTCTGTCTCCTGAGGTGTTGGGCTGGAAGCTGGCTCTGCGAGAAGCCAGGCTGAGCTGTGCACAGCGAAGGACAGGTTATTTGGGGGACAAGGGGGGAGAGGTACAGAATGCAAACTTCTGCCTTACTATACACACTCCTGAGCTTGTCTGCAAGTAACTGGAAAACCACCCTTTTCCTGGCAGAGCTCTCCCTAAGCAGTTTTTCTGTATCTCTTTTAAAACCTGTTTAGTTGCTCGCTACTGAATGCGTGGGAATGTGGCCTAAGGCTACGAATACTGTGGTGATCAAACTGATTTTAGATGTGTGTGTGGGATTCCCCCAAAGCTGGCTGTCATTATGCTCTCAACACAGTGGCTGAACCCATGCAAAGGAGCGCTATCTTCCAGAATAGCTGACACTGGCAGTGAGGACAGGATTCTCCCCATGTACCCAGCACTTATTAACCAGAAGTTTGGTGCAGACTGTGCATATCCTGAGATAACTATGGCCTGTCTTTACTCTAAAGCAAGTAATAATTGGTTTTAATCATGAGGTTAACAGGACAGAAATCTCCTGGTGGTCTTTCTTACTCATGCTGGAAAAGCCATCCTATTTCTTCTTGTCCACCTTCTCTTGCCTTACTGATGCTCTTTTTTTGGAGATGGCAGCTTAAGTTTTGGAGCATCAGTCTTTCTAGAAGTTGTACATGTATGTACAGTCAGGCAGCAGGAGTGAAAAACATAGCCATAATATCATACGCTACCTACACTTTTTTTTTTAAGGATCTTCTGACAAACTCTTTCACCAGAATTTAGCTCTGTCATCATTTTTCTGTGATTTTTGGCAGCCAAGCAGACTTAGTGCAATTAATAATTGTTAGGCAGATTAAAAGCATAGGGGCACAGAGAACAACAGTTGCACCCATTAACAACCTTTTGTTTTCAACAGGTTCCACTGTTTTAAATAGTTATTCTGGGGTGTTCAGGAGCACTGGTGTTTCCATGCTGATCCAACCACCATTTCAGCTTTTCAAAGTGGCTGTTATTGCACGTTTCAGAATAAATCCCCAAAGCACGGGCTTCTTCAATAGATACCTGCACAGTGGTGCATTGTTGTGTTGAGGAGAAGAAATTCTTTCTCTGCCATAACAAGCTGTTTGGCTTAAAAGTACAAGTTAGCCTCCGGTATACGTATACGTAAAATACTACAGCCTGTGTAGTACAAATATTCTGTTTCTTTTCTCCTCACAGAGTAATATTAGGGATAAGAACTGAATTAAAGCTTACTTTCTTTCACAGAATTCCTCTGAGAGAGAAGACTGTAATAATGATGAGCCCCCTAGGAAGATCATTCCTGAGAAGAATTCACTTAGACAGGTATGTGATCAGTCTCTTTAAAAATGCAATAAAAATTTCTAGCTGTTTGAATCCTTAAATGCTTCTGGAAGCTGAAGTCTGACTTGTGCTCATGGAAATCCTTTCTTTTCTCCTTTAAAGTCTGAACAAGTCGCATCGTACCCAGGAAAATGAGACACAGTGATTTAGCTTTCAGGAGAGTTTGACTCTTTCTAAAGAAATCTAGACTTCTGTATAGTGCAGTCAGCTGTGACTATCTAGTTTTACCTTTCTCCATTTGGTGTTCATCAAGACCTCTTCAGCCTTTTCTTCTTTAATTGTTCCTGTCTTGTTTGTAGTATATTTTGCCTTGCTTCAGATCAAGAGTCTCAGAGTGTTCTACAACAATTAAGCTTTTCATTGCCCTTGAAGGTAAATTTTCTTGGAGGTGATGTCCAGGTTAATAACCTGAAAAATGACCTGTTCTTGTTTCTTCTACACTCGTATAAATTACTAATGGGTAGAAAGGAGAAAGGGTGGTCTGATAAAACATAATCTCTTTGCCGTTTATATATAGTAAAGCAAATTTCTTACCAATTCAAAAGAATCACTTTTTTTAATCCCTATGGTCAACAGAGGGAGTCTGGCTTGTGATTTCTGGGGGATTTAAGTTGGATTTAGTGATTTCAGATCCTTTTTCACCTTGCTCTTTTTCCCCACTGCAACCTTCAGGCAGCAGAAGCAAAAATATGTCCGTGCCTCAGCTGCCCAAGGTTGCTGCCTAGTGTATCAGAGTAATACCATTCATGAACGTGACTTAAGTGAATACCCCAGGCCATACATTGCAACAGCTGAGGAATCGGTACATTTCCTTCTGCATCTCAACCACAGGAGCAGTAGTCTCAGGCAGAGGGAGAGGAACACTGTCCCACTGCTGCTATTTCCAAGAGAAATTGTGGGTCAGAACCATAGTAAAAGGAAGAAATATCTTTTTGATATTGTGTGCTTGTGCTCTGAGTTGGGGGGGGGTGTGTGTTGTGGTTTTTTTTTTCTTTCTTTAATAATGTATTGTGTTAGGAGTATTTGATTTTGTGGGAGTAGGTGTCATGTGAAGGACTACATGTGGCTAAGACAGGTCCATCTAACAGATGTAGTCCATGTATGTCTTTCAGACAAGAGGCAATATGCTAGGATAATGAGTGAGGTCCCAGATATTGCTGAGAAAGATTACCTTGTAGAATTGATTAAATATGTTACACCAAACTTAAAATGTTTCCGGCATTCAGCAACAAACAACGAGAGCTAGAGGAAGAGGGCAAAGCTACTAGGTCCCTACTGTGTATCCCCAGAATAGCCAAAAAGGTCCCCAGCACATCAGAAAACTGTTTTTTTCATCTTAGAGTTATTGATGGCAAGCTTTCAGGTTCAACAAGAAAAGGTGTATTGTATGTCTCTTCACCAAGAAAAGGTTCATAGTAAGAGATGTTAAGTCAAAAGGAACATGAGTTACCTGTTTTGTGTGCCTTGTCATCGCAGTGAGTCCTTCCTCACGATTATTGATTAAGGAGGAGACAAATATTCACAAGCAGTTATTATACAGATCAAGAAGGTACGTTTTCTAGAGTTGAGTTTCCCTTTCATTATATTTCAATCTGCAGAAGTATTCTTAGTGTTCAGGGAAAGCTGTCTTTCCCACAGGCCCACAATTCATCATAACCAAGGTGACCAGATATCAAGAATACACCTAAAAAAACACTTGTACAGTCCAAATATTTCATACTGGAAATAATTCACATGGACATTGTTTACGTCGAAGATGGTTAGCTGTGTTTCAGGATATTGTCGAGATGTTCTATCAATCTCCATCTTTGTGTCCAGTCTTTACAGTGACGTGCAGGACAAAATCCTTGAGTCTTCTGATTGCTATCTGGAGCCTTTTGGGTTGAGAACAGTTTTTGTGGACAAGTTCAAGATGTAGTCTTAGTCTTAAAGCAAGTGCCCTCTTGTCTAGATCATAGGAGGTGGTCGACCACGATTTTGTGCCTGTTGTAGAAGGAATTTTGGTTCTTTATGTAGGCATAAATAAAGCTGTCTGAGCATTTTGGAAGCTCAGATTGCTCCTCTTCTCTATTAGTGATGGAGAAGAAGCAATGGGAAGTTTTCCGACTCCAGGTGCGGAAATCAGACACATATGCAGCCATGTGCCCATCTATTCATAATCAATGAGTAGAGTGATACGTATTGCAAAGATCGGCATCTCCTGCAGGAAGGTATGCAGAGTGGCTACCCTGTCTTACATCTATCCATACTTCGTAAAACCAAAAAGATCTGACCTGCAAATGCTGTCAAAGCAGTAATACACAAAAAGTGCTTTCCACTGTAGTGGAAAGATGCTAACTTGGTAAATATTGAGTGTACACTTTCATATTTTCTGTCCCTCCCTTAAGACACCACTGTTAAAATCTCATTATTGGGGAACATGGACCTACATGCACAGAGGAATTGAATGTGTGTGTGTGGGTAGAGGAGAAGTCTGTTTACTTAAATGGTCTTTCCAGTGAAAGTGTCCATATTTTTAGTACTTTTTGATTAGTTTTAGAAAATTAATGAGATGCACCAGACCACTTCAGGGGAAGTATGATGTCTTGACATGTTCAGCTGCTGACAAGTTTAAGTAAAGGTGCATTACCTTTTCTTGCCTTGTTTATGGTGCTGGTATGCAGCCTTAGCCATAAATGTTTTCTCAGGTGGGTTTGTGGAACAGACATACCAGAAGGTGGATGTAATAAGGAGGTGTAATGGTTACTTAAGCATCTGAAGTTGTAAGCAGGGGCTGAAGACACCCATTGCTCAGTGCTATGGACCTCTTACTAGAAGAAATATCATTCTTCTGTTGATTAAAATGGTTTTTGGAGAAGGGTGTCTTCAGAAGTCTCGACAAGTGGAGCTGTGTTCTTGGCGTGCTGGAAGTGGGAGCCACGGCCACTCTTAGGTGCATGAGGGGCAGCAAGGCAGAAGAGACATGGAGATTGGCACTGGGAAAGGAAACAGAAAAAGGCAATGAACTTGACACTGTTAGCTGGAACAGTGAAAAGTTCTAAGCTATGACAGACTTTGAAGTAAGGATGCAAATGTTCAGTTCTTGTTGAGTGCTTGATCTGACAAAATCAAATTTTGAAGGGGTAAACTGAAAATCATAGTATGAAAACAGACTTCAGAAAAAACAATGACAAGTGGCAAAAGTTTCTGGCAACTTTATTTAAGCTAACAAACGAATTTTCACACTGCAAAGTTATAAATTAATTTTAATAGGCTGATCCAGATGGTCCATTTGGAAAATGGATAGCTTGATCTGTTGAAAATTAAACTAAATTTATCTCTCTCATACTTCAAACTGAAGTAAGCGTGAGAAGAGTGCCCATTAAGTCCAGCTCATACAGATGGACCGGCAGGTCACACATGGGACTAATCTGATTCATTTTAAAAATAAATGCATGAGTTATTGAATCAGGTTCCTGTTTCAAGCCCTGGGTGTGAGAGAGAGAGAGAGAGTGTGTGTGTGTGTGTGTGTGTGTGTGTGTGTGCCGCCCTTTCAAAGGGACTCGCAAATGCTTCAGTGCCTTTTTAACCTGTGTGTTTCCATTTTAATTCAACTTCCTTGCCAAAAAACATAATTAGTTTTCAGTGCCTATCATTTAGCGTTAGACCCAAACACTAGATTGATTAGGTCAGACATTTGTTATTTTAAGGGCTATGTCTCCATTCTTCATTTATGGAGAACATGAGCTCAATAGTCTTGGGGAGAGAGCTGGCCTTTAGAAACTGGGAAGGGGAAGCTCTCTGGGGGCCCCTCCAGCCTTTTAGCTTCTGGGTGTTTTTAACAGAGCCATGAATGCAGATTTGTAAATTTATTGCGGTGCCATCTGTTTTTTTTGCAGGAACCGTATTATTGTTGGCTCGTATCTGTCTATTGTGGTGGTCACTCCCTGGGAGCTTGCCCTCATAGTCCTAAGGAAAGTGATGAATAGTGGGGGTCAGCATGAATAGGTCACAGGGCAGCTGTCCGGGGCTGCCCTGAACTTGATTACCCCGCTGGTTTTTAAAGAAGACAGGCACAATGCAGGTTGTTTAAAATCCTCCCTCCCTTCTCTTCAGTGGAGCAATAATGAAGTGCCTTTTGCTGCTGTGGTTTGTCTATGGCGAAGGTGCCTTGTGGGGAAATGCTGGCAGCAGCAAGGCTGCCACACCGTACCTCCTGCAATCCTCATGTTGGACTCTGCTGTCTTTCTGTAAGGTTCCAGATGGAAGTCCGGGGGAAAAAATCCCTGTCTGTTACCCCATTCAAACAGGCCCCTTAGCATTTTCAAGAATTTTCCCTCTTACCATTTTGGCACAGAACATTACCTCAATTCACTCTTACGGATTTGAGATAATTTTGTAAGTGACATGTAGCATCTAAAACATGCTCTAGGCGCTATTTCAAAGTTAAAATAGGCACAGTCTAATCTTAAGAGTTTAAAACCAATACATAAGCAAACCGTAAGAAGCAGAAAGCCATTAAAGAAGGTAGGGCTAAGGAAAGACAAAAAGTAGTAACCGTCAACCGTTTACTTCCAGCTGGTAGCCCCATCCTGCTGCTTAAGGCTCCTCTCCAGGCATATTTCTCCTCCACAAAAGTATTTCTGCAGTGCAAAGTTGAAGCCCTCTTTTCGACTGGGGGTGTGTGTGGGGTGGAGGGAAGTGAGAATTCTTCAGCTCCCTCCCTCTGGGGAAGATGCTGCACTTGAAATTTGGCTTCTGTTGGAGAGCTGGCTGAGGCAGGATGTACCTGGTCTGTAAAGTTATCCTGGTTACCTCTTCTTTTATGCTATTAATGCTTGCTAGTAAGGAGTTGCTAGCTGAAAAGCCTCCTGAAATTGCTAGAAGTACATCTTTAGTCTTACTTTTAAGATTATTCTTTCTGTTTAATTTTTTTTTCTTTATTCTCAAACAACAACAACAACAAATAATTTCCATTCCTCTGTGACACTTAATGCATGTTAAAAAACTAGCCAAGGCAGGTTGTGCCAGAGTCTAAGTTACAATGGGAATGCTGCCTTGTGGCAGAAAGGCCACTGGGCTCTTTCAGCATTAGTGCTAACAGGAATCTGTCACCCCGCTGCATTTCTGCATTCCTCTGTAATTGAGTAAATTGCAAGTGTTGTCTGCTCCCCCCTGCCCTTTGTGTCCATGTCCACTTACCATCCGAAGAACGTGGGCAGTGATAAATAAAGCGCTGAACAGGGCTCTCAACTCTTTGAAAGCAGCGTGTTGCCAGCCCCCTAGTTATATTTCTTTAAGTGTTTATGTTTTTCTGTATTCTTTCTCTTGTGTGGCTGGAACCCTGGGGATCCAAAGCCATGAGAGAGGCCAAGAATCTAACAAAGTAGCTGTCCCCTTGTTAGCTTGTTCCTTTCTTCTTTAAAAAACAAGATGAAAACCATCTGGCTCAGGGCATTACATTTTCCTCCCCCATGCACCTCTATAGATGAAGAGTTTCACCTGCAGTGAGGGTTTACATTGATTAGGGAGGGAGCAGTAATTCAAGCCTCCATCCACTTCAGTGGTACTTTGCAGTCTTTAAAGGTGCTGACCCATTGAGTTAAACTGTCAAGGGAGGATAAAAAAGGATCTTCATCCCGGGAGGTAACAGCTGCCAGGTTTTCAACACCTTGCACGCTGCTGGAAAAATGTCACAAATTGTCAATGGAAAGAAAAATCACTTGGCTGCCATCATCCCCTAATGACGTGCCTTATAAAATGAAAGATTTAAGGGTTTAAAAATCAGCAAGTAGCTGTCAGGAAAAAAGAATCCTGAGGGATTTTGAACAATGGGCCCAACAAGATGTATCCCAAAAGACTGTGAATAATGCATCCAAGTTGGAATAACTGGGTCTGACTGGGATGACCATAGTTACCTTTGCACAGTGGGACAAGGGGGAAGTGAAAGCAGCAGCGGCACAGAAGTCTTAACATTACCATGCCTGTATTTTTAAAAGAAAAAAAAAAAGAAAAAAAAATCTGATTCATAAGCCAGTGAACTGAGAGAAGACATACTGTATTTCTGCTCTTTTGAGGACAATTTGTTTTCAAGCAGCTACCAGATGGCTAAATACCACGACATTTCCTTTTTTTTTAACTTCTTTTCTTTAACAAGAGATCTAGTTCTCCTTGCTCTTTGTTTTTGTTTGTTTTAATGCTTTTACATTGCTGAACAACCCCGTGGTGTTTGGGCATTGTGGCATACTCTTTTTTTGTGTGTCCCGTGTCCCCCCTCCCCCCGCATTGATGGACGAGGAAAAAAGATCTTCAGCTTTAATGTAATTTCAGATAACAGGCAGATTGGAGTAAGGCTTTTTGTTTGTATTGTCTTGAGGTTTTTTGTTTTAGGGGCCTTTTTTTTTTCCTGTTTGTTTTAGGTAAGTCATTTTAATTGTACTGAGTAATTAGAAGGTACACACAGCCAAGGGAGCTTTGTTATGGTAATTGCTCAAGAAAACCCACTCCCCAACTACCATTGCCATGTGTTGAGACACGTCTTCCCTCTAGTGGCAATATTAAGGACTCTGGCTTTCACAGTCGGCAAGGTGTAATTGCAATATGACAAACTGTGCTTTAGGGAAAATCCTGTAATGATCTAGTTTTTTGTTTGGCTAGTCTTTATTTTGTCTTACGACTTTCCGTGGAGACTACCCTTCCCAAGGCTGGGCTAGGGATGACAAAAATTTTGTCTTAAGAAAATAATCGTGGCGAATCCTGGGTAATGTCTTACAGCTTGACTTAATTCTAGTCTTCTTTTTAATTACCTGTTCATAAAAACGTTTTTAAATTTGTTGAGATTACTTAATTCTTTCAGAAGCAGCACCTCATTTGAAATAAATAAATAAATTGCATTTATTTTAAATAGTCCATGTGAAAGACCTTTAAAGAGTAATTAATGCAAGTCTCCTAAGACTCTAAGTAAGATGAAAGCGATCTTTCCAAATCTGCTGGAGTGATTTGTTTATATAACTTCCCACTTCTGCTGAATTCTTCTGAGTCTAATAACTTTTTTTCTAACTGTTTGGCAATTTGTGCTTAGCTACAAAAGCCCTTGTTCAAAAAGAACAGTTTAATAATCTTTTCCCTGAAAATGACTTGAATGGAGGGTACGGGTTTTGTCTTTTTGCTGTGTTTTTATTAGTGTTATCTTTCTCTGATAAATCATGTAATTATTAACTATTGGGGGGGAAATCTTATTGAACTCCTGGGTTGCAGCTTCTATTAAAAAGTGGAGTTTTGTTCAGGGACTGGGGATTCTCGGAATAAATGGCCAAAGAAATGGATTTCAGATGGCGGAAAAGCTGCACGCACACACACACAGAGTTCTGCCTGGGATTTGAGGCTTCAGGTTGGCATTCAGTGTTCATCCAGAGCTACGCGGACAAGAGTAGAAATGTTTATGTGTTTATGTCAAAGAGCAGGATCATACTTTCTTTAAAAAGAAAAATGTAACTAAAGACACCTACAGAATGAGATCAGATACAGCTCTATCTTTAGTGAACCATAGTCTAGCATCTCTGTGGCATTTTAAGCCTTTGGCTGAGAGTGAATACAGCTTTGTGGTTCCCCTGCTTCTGACATGATTTGGTGCTGCCATATATTTGTAGGGTGGGGTTTGTTTTTTTTTTTTCATTAGAGCTTGTTTTGTGCTAGGGCTGCTTAACACTGTTCTCAAACGGCTTTTGCAAGGTTAAAGGAATGCAGCTTGGTAACAAGTTTGTGTCATTTTAAATATATACCTCCCAGTAAATAAGGAGGAGCCTTGCAATCAATCCCTTTTAGTGTGTTATATGTTTCACCTGACAACTAAGCCCTCTATTGATTAACCATTACTTTGTTAGATAATCTCGTGTCATTGAAGCCACTGTAAAAATTAAACTCTTTAAAATGTTTTACCCTAGCAGCAGTGTGAAAATTGAAAACTTGTTCAGAATTACAGCCAGCTTCCACAAAGAGGGTAGTTTTCAACAAACTGGTTTATGTTTGCATGCTTTATATGCAATATAAAAACATATTAAAGCACTCCAACGCAAAGCTATCTGCCTGTGGTGTTGAACCAGGCTACCATTTCAAACTGCTTTTCCTTGGCGAAGAAATCTCTTGTCTTGATGAAAGGTGAGGAGAAACTTGAACAGTTTTGGTGCAAATTAGATAAGATTCATAAAAAGATTGAGCTTTAAAGGTGAGGTTGAGAAATTCGCTTTTCTGAGGCTTGGTTCTGGTTTTGATTTCCTTGGTTTTCTTCCAGGTTAGTCAATGTTCCCATAGGCATCAGAATGAACAAAAGGAGGTACTTCGATGTTGCAGTGCAGCATGAGACACCATCAAATGTTTCACCTGAAATGTAGGGTTCTGCATTATTACTTGATGATGTGACATTCATTCTACTTTCAGTTAGATCCATTCACTAGTAACTCTTAGCATATGAACACCAATACAATACCAGATGAAATCAAATCTCCATGTCCAGCAGTAATCTTGTGTCTCACAACAGCCAGCAACGGCTGCCTATGGAGGAACGTTAGAAGAGGGCAGCCATATAGTACTACCTTCACAATATATTCTCCCAGCTTCTCATGACTTGACTTCACGAGCCAGATGCAGCTTCTTTGCAACATTATCAATACGTTTCCGTTGAGACCTGTTAAGTAGAGTGACATTACCTCTTTTTCCCCTTGGACTTTAAGGGAGAAGTAGGCTTTCGTCTGTGTTTTTGCTTGAAACCTTTTTAAACATATTGTAGAACATGCAGATGAATCTTCTTTACCCTTTTTATTCATCCCACAAGGCTAATAATACATTCTTCTGTGAGAATGTGAAAATAAGAACAGAAGAACTTTGTAACTTTGCAAACGTAGTAATGGACGTTGAACTGGAGATCACTGTATGTTTTATTCTCAAATCTACATCCTGATGGGTTGAATCCATTATACGTACTCCTTTTAATTTTTTTTTTTCCCCACACTACTTTTATTGAGAAACAAAGAGCTGCTGAAGGACTAAATGGTCATCAGGTAATTTGGCACTTAAGTAGATCTTTACGAAATAAAATTACTGTGTAAAAGTTGATTCTCACAGTAAAAGCATGTTCTTGTCTCCTTTCTGTGGCTGAAAAGGTTGGGAAGGAGGGATTTAAGTATTGTTGGCATGTTGTGAAAGGGCAGAGAGGTATTGAGAGCATGGGAATGCCCAGGTCAGTTGGACCCAGTGTCTGGTCATGCAGTGCTGACTCCAGCACTGTCAGTGGAAGATGCTGTTGAATGAGAGCAAACGGGTCTGGCCGCTCTCTGTGCTCCATTCACCTCCTGCTCCTGCAGCATCTACTGCTGTTGCACTAGGGATGCCTGGGGGATAGCTCTGCCAAGATATCTGCTGTTCATGAGTTTATTTAATCCCTTTTTCCACTTGCTGATGTTGTTTTGCTCCATGGTGTCCTGGGGCAGCAAGCTCCAGAAGTTCACTGCCTGCTGTGTGAAGGAGTGTTTCATTTTATCTGCTTTAAATTTGTACTATACTAGTTCCATCAAGTGTCACTAGTCCTGGTATTGTGGGATTTGATGAACAAGTTATGCTGGAAATTCAGTTGGTGCTGTTCACACTAAGATGTGCTGTGTGGATGAAAATAATAAAAATTAAGCAATACATTGGAATAATTATTTGTATCTACATTCTGACATACCCACAACCTTTGAATAGTGGCACAGTGAGCTTCCTTCCTTCTCAGAAAGTTCTAGGGTTTTCAGATTTAGCATTTAGTATTTCACATTGTGTATTTGGATTGTCTGCTCTTTCCCATTTGCAAATGTGAGAGAAAGCCTGTTGTAAGCCCGGCTTTTGAAAAGCTGGCCTGCTACCAAGGTTTGTGCATACCTGTCTAGGGAGGAAAAAGACTGACAAGATCTGAGTTTGGTTCATGCTTCAGTTCATGGAGCCACAGGCTTCCCTGTTGCTTCCAGTGAATGTTTTTGTGGCTGAACTTTTCATCTGCGAAGTGGAGTTAGTAGCTTTCTTTGAGTCAGGTCTCCTCATAAAATTTACAGTATGTAGCAGATAAGTTGTGCAGAAATACTGCTACTGGAATTTTAGGAATTAAATTGTAAATGAAAGAAATCACAGATTTATGATAAATGGGTTAAATTACACAAATGTAATCAACAAACAAAGAATCTTATCAACTCTTTATGGTTTTTCACCTTCAGAATCTGGTTGAATTTATCTAAAATGATGCCCATAAAGTGAGGTTTGCATGGTATTGCCTGAAGGTCAGTGCAAAGCAGATGGTGTCAACTTTCTGTCCACCAGTTGGGCCACTGCATCTAAGCCGCGATTTATAATAGTTTATGCCATTCTGATCTTTCTTCTGAGGAGAAAGTGCTGTGCATACCAGAGTGATGGTTTTATGATGTTGGCAAATATTTGCAAGAGGCTAAGTTGAGTCCATCAGACTTCTGTTTGCTTATGGCCTAATCCCAGTTTGAATCTGAACCTCTCCTGCTGAAAGATGCACTCTGTTCATCTGCATGGCACTTTGAAACGATTTGTGTGTTTGAATTTTTCAGTTTCTCCTTCTGGATCCAGAGTCAGAAATTGCTAGCTGGCTGCTAGTCGCAGCAGATATTGATGTTATAACTTGTAAGGAGATCTCCTGGAGCCAGGATATTCTGCATTCCTGTCTGTCACTGGTTGTTTTCTGGTTAGAGAGCTCACTGAGAAATAAAACGTGAACTGCTAAAGCGATGGAGAAGATAGGGCTTCTGTGCTCCTTTTCGTTTCTGTTTCATGATGAAGTTTAAATGGGGTCTGTAAAGAAGTAAGGTGGAAAGGACTCCGATTTCCTGAACTTCCACAAGAGTGTCTGTACTGTGCTGGACCAGTACAGATCCACCTGAGCTAGTATACTGATTTCCCATGGTGGGCAGTAGGGAGTGTTTAATGACGATCATAAGAACTTAGGTGAATAATGTTATAAACTGATTGTGAACACTCAGTTCCCATCAGTTGGTGCTTACCGTCCTCCTGAGCTGGAAACTGTTAGGAACACTGGGTTTGGGATGTATCTCCTGTCGCTCAGCATAACCCCTTTTTGATCTCTTTGCATTCTTGCCTCTGACGTCCTTTCCAATGTGTTCCTCTGCTAGTTTGCATGTTGCTACTGCCTGCATCTTGCGCAGAGTCAGGCCTGTGGCAGAGGGGCAAAAAAGGGAGATCGTTTGTTTGCTGCGTAGCTCTGAGGGAATCTGGCTCTGATGACGTAGCTTTGGAGCAGAGGGAGAGGTTTAGGAGCCCTTAGCATGCCAGTGGTACCCACAGGTTTTGTAACCTATGGCAGGTTTGGGGTTGAATTAGTTTCAAATCAAACAAATAGAAATCCATAGCAAGCCCTGAAAGAAGGATCTTCAGAGATTGCCAGCAAATATTACAGGGAGAGAACTGACAGGCACTTCACTACAAATCTTTGTGCGTCGCCCCCTTAAGGCAATCTTAAAAATATCGTGAATGTTAGTATGTTTTACTTAAGTGCTCTTGGAAATGTCTTTGTAGCAAGTTTAATTTCATTCTCTTTCAACATGCTTCTTGGGTTTTCCCCACATAACTATTTGAGGTAGCAACATCTTCTCTGTGGTCCACTTACTACTCTTGCAACAAAGCAAGTTTGTGCTTGCTTTTGGGCTGCCACTTTTGCTTGGGAGCAGTTTTCTGTAAATGGTGACAGGCGCTAGGGTTTTAATCCAATACTGGAGCTCTTAGGCGCTACTATACTCCTACTACTACTAGAAAATGTGAGCTTAATCAAGTAGTAATTAAAAGGTGTTGAAAGTTGCAGGGGGGGAAGCCTCTGTTAGAAACTCCCGAGTTCTTCAGGTGTCTTAGTGTAAATAGTCAAATCAAACAAAGTATAATTTTAAGCACACTTCATAAGTACTGTTCATGTGCTGCCCTTAAAAAAGGGAGACACTACGAGTAATGTGTTCTGCAAAGACTCCAAAGTCTGTAGCCTCAGCTGAGGGTCCCCTGTGCAGGACAGTGTATGAGTTAAAGAAAAAAGGCATTCTACTTTAAAAGAAAAAGTTTTCCAAAATTGGGAAGATGAAATACAACAAGTGAGATGTGGTCTGCATTTGATCCCTTCTGATTATAACCTTCGTACTGTCCCCATGTATTTTTACCTGATAAAGACAGGGGATGTTTATTAACATTTGACATACACTGTGATAACTAGCATATAGATATTACCTTGTTTTAGTTGGTCAGTTATGCAGCATTTTGTGAAAGACTGAACAACTGAGATATTTTTTTCCTTTTTCAAAGGAAAAGAAGAGAAAAATCTTGGTTTTCTTTGTATCTCAGAACTATAAAATTGTACATAGCTTCTCAAAGGACGTGCATGCCCTCAACATAGGCTTTTGCTGTAAACTAGTTTATTTTGGTTCGAAATGTTTACACCTTAGGAAAAAAGAAATGTAGTAGAGTTGTTGTGGGTTCCTGTGCCAAAAATGTGGTGCCTGAAAGAAAATAGTGTTCTTCTATTCATAACCATTTTAATCTTTCTGCAGACCTACAACAGCTGTGCCAGACTGTGCTTAAACCAGGAAACAGTATGTCTAGGAAGCACTGCTATGAAGACTGAAAATTGTGTGGCCAAAGTAAGTAAGAGAACGGCTTTGGTTTTGAGGGGTTTTTAGCAGATTGTTCATTGTTAATCAAAGAGAAGTTCTTGTTAAAAATTAGTTAGAAAAAAATATTTACACAGAAAGCAAGTACTTTGGGTAGGCTTTTCTGTCCTTCAGTGTAGAGTTTTCAGACTTGCTGTTTTTCTCTGTTGGAAATGATTGCTTGAGTCCTGAGCTATCTAGGATTGAAGGGTTCATTCTGCTATACAAGTAATAGGCTTTTCCAGCGGGATGACCTATGCCTGCCATGTAATTAGCTGTGGCAACTTCAAATGATAAATGTCCAGATATATGCTAAAAATACTGCATGAGAGCTCTTTGTATCATGGTTCCCTTTCTTAGCTACCAGAGGGGAGGTGCAAAAAGAAAGACCTTTCAATTAAAATACAGTGAATGCTGTATTTAAGGGAAAGGGAGGAGGGAGATACGGCAGTCAGAATGGTAAGAAAATGGATATGTTAGCCCGTCAGAGAAAAGTCATTCCTTGAGAATTGTAGTAGATGTGATTGGAAAAGATGAGGTGCCATTAGCCACCCTCTTCTCTTAAAATTCAGCGTAACTAGAGTGAAATAGCATACATGTAGGGCTGTTCGTGAATGGAAAACATTTGAACCGTGATGCAATACGTATAGAAAGGCTGCACGAAGGATGCATTTAGCCTTGTGTAAGCTTCGTGTTTCCACTGAAAGGAAGTTTGGAATGGGCATGCAGGACAGATCAGTGCACGCAGCCATCTGTTACCGAAACCAGCTGGCATTTTGTTGCTTCTCTGTCACTGCAAACCTGACCACTCAAAAGCCTGTTTTCTCTTTCAGTTATTTATTCCTTGATCTTCTTGAAGTCCTTTTTTTTCATACTTTGAATGGTTGTTAAAGGTGCCTTGTCCCTTCGGGGCCCGCTTTTGTATTGACCTTTAAGATAATTTCCCAGCTAAATCTTTGCTGGGATTTTGCTGGTGAAATTTGGATGTCCCATTACTTTTGTTTCCTGTCAGGGAATTGGCCATCATAAAAGTTTGTCATGGTGCTTGCAGGTGGCTTAGCGCTCAGAAACTGTGCTTGACATGCCAGGTTACCTTCCAGTGGAGAAGCACTTCTGAGAGAAGCTACCAATCTTGGTACGAAGTGCTAATATTTAATGCCGACACCTCCATTCTTAGCTTAAGACAACTGGTATCACACACTGCTTCCTCAGGCGCTTTATGATACAAAGTAGGTAAAACTGTTTGAACAAGGCACCAGAGCAGCTCTGACTGAATTGTATCGGCATACAGCATCATTCTGATGCCATGAAGCAGCTCACAGCAAGCTAGCTAGAGTAAACCCATTCAACCCCATCTGCTTTATAGCATCTTGTTTGACCTGGTCATCTTACTAAGGAGGAAGGATGTGCAAGAACTCCAGCTAATTTACATGATGCCTCTTTTAACTGAAATAACATACCTTTAACATCCTAATGCCCCAAATAATAAAGTCTCCTAAAACTATGTTTCAGTGGGATCATGGTAAGAGATGTGGGTAGGGCTCAAAGCAGGAACAGCAAGGCTTGTTTCATGTTATTGAGGATGAATTTGAAGCATCACCTTGGAGCTGAAAAAGCATATGTTTTAAAGTATTGTGTCTCTATCTGCTGTAGGACAATATATATATATGTATATAGGCTGTAGGACAATCTGCCATCTCATATATATATATGAAAAAACACATATATATACATGTATACATGCATGTATATACACACATACATATATATTATATATATAAAAATGTTGAATGTTATATTTATATATATAAATATATATATATGGACTTTTCTGGGGATCTATTTCCCCTAGTACTAGCTTGCCTGGCTATTGTACTCCTTTCCTTTGCCTTCCCAGCTACAAACCAAAAGGAAATAGTTTCTAAGAAAGCTTGTCTTTCAAATTCCAGAAGTGTTGAAGCATTTATAAATCCAGTTAGCTAAATGCAGATGGCTCAGTGATGGTATAGGCAAATGGCACAACTGTTAAATGTTCCCTAGGTGAAGGGCTCAAATGGGATTTAAGGAGTTCAGAGGCTTTCTCCTAGCCTTATCCACATGGCGAGTTTTATCTTCCATGATTGATGTGTCTTACAGCCTTGGACTTTGAAATGTTTTGTCAAGAGGGTGAATACTGGAAAGTATAACTGTGGGTTTCTTTATCTGCAGCACTTTTGGAAAAGGGGTTTCAGGGTTTTTTTTTAAACTGGCATTGTTGAAAGACAAAAAGGATTACTTTGGAAATCATGATTTACCTTTTCTGATTCTGCAGTGCAGTATCAGCCCTGACTGGGAGCCACAGTCAGCATTATCACATGCTTGTCCGAAGTGTCAGTCAGTCTGCAAGGGACGATGTTTTTTCCGAAAACAGAATTTCTGATTCTGCACCTACTTGCAAAAAAGAAAACTGTGCTCTGTTAAGACTGTATTAATGCCATTTGCTGATCGTGTGCTTGATGTTTCTAAAGTTTGTTCAAAGAATGATGTGCGGTTTCCCTTGATGTGCGGTTTCCCCTCAATATTGAGATCTTTTTTCAGAGTGAAGCACTGTCCATCTATCAAGCTCTCTTGTGAAGGTATGCTTCTGTACAGGACAGTCAGGTGTAACTTACCAATCTAACAACTGGCATTCTTTCTAAAATGGAGGGAAAAGAAGTTTATAATAAACATATATGCATTTTCAAGTACAGAGAGTAGTGTAGGGCTACTGTCTTTTTGACCACTCAAGGAAGTCTGTGTTTGTTAGGAAAGCTTGTCTGCCTGGTCTTCCATACAATGTTATGCTGACTGTGCAGCAAGGTGCTCAGTGGCTTTTGCAAGCCTATGGATTATCTAGTTTTATTCATGCATTTAAAAATAAAACTAGAATATCATGTTCTGATGAATCTTTGTATTTTGTTCTTAGCTGTGCTTTTCTGTCCTCTGAAACTCCACTGATGGGACCTGGGCACATTTGGGTAGAAGCAAATAAGGAGCAGTAGAAATTGTTTCAAGTGTGCTCATGTTTGACTAAAGAGGTGGGATCTTGAATTAAAAATTATATATTGTGATGCACAGATGTCACCTGTGTGATCTGTAACATCAGTTTTCTTCCACCCTCAGGAGGTTTTCCATGACTTTTTTGGCATCTTTTTGCCTATTGCATTTGAGTGATCAACTCAAGGTCTGACGTGTATTTAATCTAATGTCTTTAAAAAGAAAATGCCATCTCTAATTGTGTTTTTATATATGTACACACACACACACACACACACACACACATGTATAAGATCCTCC
This sequence comes from Mycteria americana, assembly GCF_035582795.1. Classification (NCBI taxonomy): domain Eukaryota; kingdom Metazoa; phylum Chordata; class Aves; order Ciconiiformes; family Ciconiidae; genus Mycteria; species Mycteria americana. The sequence continues at coordinate 16,129,202 of NC_134370.1, forward strand.
TGCTTGTCTCTGTAGAAGCCAAAAAATGTCTGTGAGAGGATTTCTTTTTATGATACTACTGGTGTGCAACCACAAGTGGACAGCTTTCTCAGGAACTGGTACTAGGTGCTTAAATAAGGTAGAAATGTAGCATGAACTTGAGATCCAAAGACAGGGTGTTTGGTTTTAATGAGGCTTATTGAAATCTGGCCAAATGAGCATCTGTTCCTATTGTTTGTTCCATATTTTGTAAGCCAGTGTCTTCAGGCCAGATAATGGTGTTGGTGTGTGCTTCATCCTCAATTAGAGAGGGGCACAGTTAAAAATCCCCTGGCATCTGGTATGTCACTAGGATTCTTGTGATGCTCCTGGGTGTGCAAACAAGTTTCTTTTTTGTTCTGCATCCAGAACCACTTACTTTCTGTGGTGACCTTCACACTTTCTATTTGCTGTGCAGTGGGGGATGCTCTGATGTGTCTCCAGTCTCCTTGGCTGAGTCTTTGCTTGGATGGATTATATATATTCCGGTTTTCAGACAGAGGTCTTACCTTTTCACCCTTTCATAATGTGGGCTGTATTAGGTTTGAATTTTGCTGTTCACCTGGAGTCCATTAGATTTTGCACTTCCCTGGATCATGGAAATATCCTTCTGATTCAAAGTACTCTTTTCTTTCCCAGCAAGAGACTAGTGTACAGCTGATCTCATGGAGTTCTACAGTCAATACCTATTTCCTGTAATCATTAGATAGGTCTTTACTGTTTATTAACTCCTGCAGTCAGTTCCAGTTCGTCTGTATCTGCTATATAAAGAAGTGTTCTCAGTTTCATTTTGCACATTGAATTCTTTCCTGCTGGAGTGTGCCGGAGATAGGCACCCTATGGCATACCTGCCAGAGACAGCACAAAGACACCTTCTAAATGTCATACAGCATCCCCAGGTTTCTACTTAGTTCTGAACTCAGCAGCAGCTGGGAGAGGTTCTCTGCCTCTGTCTTTATCAGAGATAAGTGAAAATGGAGGAAGAAAAATACAGTCAAGCACACCACACTTGAAAAAGTAGACTTCTGTTTCAGGCCACGCCTTGCTACCCACATGTGATAACTAGACCTGCTTTTTAAGGTCCCAGCAAACCAAGGGACTTCTCAGGGTCTTTTAAGCATGTTATGTCTTCTAGGGAACCTCTGATTGCTGTTCATCATACTTCTAAATGTGCATGCTGCAGTGGTTACAGTATTGAACTAGGAATCTAGAAAGGGTTCATACCCTTTATTCTTAGCACTGTGATTTTATTCTCTGTGGCCATGATGGCTTTTCTTGGTCCTCTTCAAAAAGTGATACTCTCCTTATAATAAGGAATAATACTCTCCTTGCAGAATATTGTGAAATTTAACTGTATGATGCTTTCTTGACCCTTGGATGAAAAGTCCTTCTTAGGCATGTAGTGATGTTGTGCCTGCTCGGCAAGCTGTTCATAGTGTACAGGGGGACAGAGCTATGTTCTGCTCAGTTCTGGAAACACAGAACAGGGCTTGGCACTTCAAGTATGCTATGTGAAATTTTCTTTCAAAGATGCCTACTATTATTTACCTATAGCTACACATTTTACATTCAAAGATGATTCAGCTAAAGCAAGGAGTGGTGGAAGTAGCTAGTAATTGAAATCTACCTTCCTTTGTCAGTTCTTTCTGCATCGCTACTTCTGAATTTTTAGAATAAAAATAGTCTGCACAATAATAACATTAAGCTCAGAATTTTTATATGAATTCAAAGGAGAAACCACGAGTACTCTTTAATAAACAAACATTTCAGGTTCCAGGCTGGATGTTCCAGTTGGCAGTAGGACAAATTGATCTGAAGGGTGTCCCTCTTGTACTCTCAACTCCCTTTATGTCACAGATTGATGGCTTCTCTTTCCTGAGAGTGTCCCTGCATTTACTTTGCATGAACAATGCAACCAACTCAGAGTTCTGCTGTGATATACCACTGAGTCGGTATATCTTCAGATAATGCATAGTTTTCCAGTGCTTTTGAAGCCTTTCCAGTCCTTGAGATTGAAATTAGAGCCATTTAATCATGAACAAATATTATTTGACTAGCTACATTCAGTTTCCTGATACTCCCTCCACTGTTTTAATGAGAAAGTATATTCCTCCATACCTTAATTTTTAGTATTAAGCTTTTGTGTAGTGATGCAGAGGGGCTGTCAGTGGACATGCTTCCAGCTCCAAACCCCTTGGTTGTGGTGTCCCCTTTTGTGGCTTGGATATACCTTTCTCTGGGATGACAGTTTTTTGAGGCCATTGCAAACTGGATAAATGCTGCCTTGGCCACTGGCTAATAGAGATTTAAGCATGTCATTTTACCCTTCTATTGTAGGTATTCTGTCTGTAAAGAGGGTTGTGTGAATGGCGGGTACTGCAGGGACGTTGCTGGCTTAACTTAATGTTCAAAAGGTGCTTTGAAACTGTGAATTCTCAGTATTTAGACAGCACAAGTAGAAAACAGCATCAGAGGTTTATCTAAAAGCTTTGACCTACTGGTGATCTTCCTTGCTTAGTAATATGTCTACTTTTATCTTAATTGCGAGTTTCTCATTTTTTATATTTTTTTTTTTTAGGTCAAGACAATCTTTATGCTTTAGCTTCCCCTCGGTCTAATAACCTCTTCGCAAATGACTGAGAAAGAAATGTGATATTTCTGCTCCCCCCACCCCACCATACACATTCTCCAGATTTTGATAGACTTGTTTTATTTATTTCCAAAATTATATCCGCAGGAAACAAGCTGTTTAAATTCAGATTATGCTGAAGCAAAATGGTCCTGGTATGAGAAGCAACGTGCTGTTTTATGAGCGCAGAGTCCCTTTTCTCATAACTGATTGATAGTAAATATTTTTCTGAAGAATTATTGCCAACCATGAACAGTGCAACTGTTTCACTTTTTTTTTGTGCTACTTGCTGTACCAGCCATTGTCTGTAATTAAGATCTACAATTCACAATGCAGACGTTTGCACTTCCTCTGGGTCTGAGCTATTTATAAGGCATTTCAGCTGTTCAGAGTTTCTTTTGAGTGTTAAACTACATGTAAACAGTCGTCTTTAGTCTTCAGTTACACGATGCTGTGGAGTGCTTGTCATTTCTGCTTCTCTTACCACCCAAAATGACGTCACATGTCAACGAAGCCACGAATTAAAAAAGAATGACACTGGGTTTTTTTAAAATACAAAAGAGACTTTGAAGAATTAGTAATATAATAGTTAACTCATAAATTGCTTTATAGCTGAGGGTCTCTAAGTGTATTCTGGAGATCAGTTCTCAAAGCTCTGCAGTAAGCATGGTCAGTCAGGTGATACGCAAAATCTTATGAAGAATCATGGATATGAAGAATCATTTCCAAAGTTCAATCAACTTGATGGAGATGTTTCTACTTTTTGGAGCCCTGGGTTTGGAATCTCGAGAAAGCAAATTGAATTACCTGTGAAGTTGAGTTCAGTAAATACTGGAAGGGCTCCCACACAGATCTTAGAAACTCCTTCTCAGGTTTGACTGGTTATACAGAAAAACTTTTTCATGGTGATGACAGTCAGCTGGAACACATTGCTTGCGGAGGCTCTGCAGCCTCCATTCTTGGAGGTTTTCAAGGCCAGGCTAGATGAAGCCCTAAGCTACTTGGCCTAACCTCATAATGCACCCTGCTTTGAGCAGGAGTTTGGGCTGGAGAACTCCTGAGGTCCCTTCTAAACTGAATCATCCTGGGATCTTCTCAGTATACAGGCAGTGGAGATTTAATGGAAATCTTTTAAAATTTAGAACTTGACCTGGCATCCTTAGTCAAAATGCCTGTGCACCTGTATTGTGTGTAGTGTCACATGCTGTAGTTCCACCCCAAGTGTTTGCTGGTTTGGTGATTGATACCGTGCATAAAGAATTACAGCCCTGAGGTCTTCATTCAAGTCCTGTCGCATTAAGCTTGTAAGGAGTGTTCACCAGGATAAGAGTTACGAAACAAATTGGATTTGCACTTACAAGGTACTTTGGAATCCTTTGTGCTGGAAACGTGAAACAGTTTGGAATCCAAATCATCGGTGGCTTTAGTGGTAAATGGTGGCAAATGTGAAGACAAGCTTTGCTTCTTAAGTAGTCACCTGCAGTGGCAGCACCCTCAGATGCTAGAGAATACAAATACTATTAACATGACATTAACTAGGTATGTTTTCAGTTTGAGGACTGAAAAAGTTGTTTGAAAAATACGTCCAATTCTTGTGCTAAAGCTTGTGGTGTGAAATGCTGGAATAATCATTTCGTAGTGTAGCCCACTGCAGGGAAGGCATTGGTGTGGTCAAGTGTCACATTTCAGAAGGCAAAGTGAGTTCTGAGTTTAGCCTAGCAAGAGAGCTGCTAAAAATGAGCCTGGTTTTGTAGACCGATGGGGGTTGACGTGGGGTAGGCTCCAACGTCTTTGCTGTTCGGAGCAGACAGGGGAGGGGAAATAGTGTGGAGCGAGTTCATCGTCAGGCGTGTACTGCAGCATTGCCCACTGATGCATGCCGGATCACCCGCACGCAGAGATCACATGGCTCCTCCAAAAGTCAAACGATCAATTCGCCTCGTTTTGGCTCTGTACTTAATGCACAAACAGTGCGATCTGCAGGGCTGTAATTGCATTGTTAGGGCCAAGGAACAAGCCTGTGCCTTTTCAGCAGACAGCTGGCAGGGAAAGAGGCATGTTGTTAGGAAAGAGAGAGGCAAGGCAAATAAAATTACTGCTAACGCTCAGAGATCGGCAGGAGTCCTACTTGCCTAATCTTACCGGTGGGAGCAAGCGGCTGTTGTAATCCAATTATAGCAGCATAAGCAATTTGTTAGACACTCCGCATAATGTAACAATTTCCCAATAAACTCTGACTTGTAATAACGTCGGCAAGAGCCCACATAAATCTGCCCGAATGGTGGGGGCTGGAGTGTTCGGCTGGGGGCTTGTAATTTGTGCCATCAGCACGTTTTGTGGAGTGTGGTGTGGTGCAGTCTTTCAGTGCAGGAATTTTAAGGAGAAAAGCATGGCACGCCCCTCCAAGAGAAAACCATTTGCAAGGGTCAAAAGAGATACCAAACAAAGCTGGGAGGTGGCTTTTCTAGGAGGGAGGAAAAATCAGCCCCCAAACACAAGGCTCTAGCTGATGAGGATTTAAAAATATTAAAAAGCAGTAATGAACATTGTAGCGTTTTAAATTACAGCGGGGGGAGGAGGGGGGAACTGGAATTACATCTGTTTTGGAGGGGAAGGGAGGAGAATATCCTTCCTTATATTTAAGCCGTTTAAATATTAAAAAAGAAGCTCAAGTATTGAAAGGGATGCTCTGCACTTACAACACAGAGAAGCCACAGATCCTGTCCCAAGCAATTCATAATCTACAAAGGGAAAAATTAAACCTTTTCTGGTATCCAGTTACTCTCCCGTTGTCTTTCTTGCAGCTCCTAGCTGGCTTCATGCATATTGGCACAGCATCTTGATGATGTGTCTGAGAGATAAAACGTAGGTCTAGAACCATTCACTTTGAGCGTACCCCGGTGAATTTAACTTTTTTGGCACAATGATGAATGTCCCCTCTGGTTCATGCAGATCTACACAAAGAACTAATCTAATTTAGATATTATTTAAAAGTAAAATCAGTCTGCTGTGCTCTGCCTGTCACTCTTAGAGCGCATTGCGAGTTACAGCGTCGTAGACACTAGTTTAAGGTTTATGTTTAGCAAGATTTAAGATATCATATTTCTGTTAATCCCTCTATTTAGCATTTCCCTTTGCTAAGATGCAGATAGGCAGCAGGCAAAATAATGTAGGTCCCTTTATATACAGCGTAGAGACTGTCAGAGGTCCAGGATTTTTAATGTAGTTCTTACCACTGCCGCAGTATAAAAATGCCTGACTTCATACCGCTAACAATACTTTATTCATTTCTTAGCTATGGGATCCTGTGAGGCTTCACTGTAGAGTGACATTTCTGCTCTGACTCATTCCCAAGTTGTGGCAGCACAATGCCTTTTCGTAGGGGAAAAAATAGTTCCCAGCCGTACAAAGCAGTTTGCCTTATTGTTTGGAGCTCCTGCTCTCAGTCCCTGTGTTTTGATGCTGGGCTCCTTTGCTCAGAAAAAAAAAAACCCAAACCCCAAACTAAATTGTTGACCTTGTACATACATCTCACACAGTTACGCCTGTACCATGTTTGCCTTTACAGTAGTACCATATTTCGTGAGATTTTGGGGTGTATTTACATATTCACCTGTCATATTAGTACTGAGATGATTTTTATTTAAACCATAAAATAGTAGCGGAGATGCGCAGGCAGGCTGCGGTGCGGATAACGCTGCATATTTTCCCCTTCTTTTTGTGGAAGTCAAGCTTCCATTGTTCTTAATCTTCGTTATCTGCCAGTATGTCAAGGTAACAGGCTGAGACGGCGAGTGTTTCCAAAAGTATCCTAATAAATATTTTCTTTCAACATAAATACACCTAAAAAGTGTGTTTAAAGGGGGCAGGTATTATCTTAGTTTACTGAAGCTGCATCAATAAACTGCAGTGCTTCTAATAAAGCCACTCAGTGTCTGGGTTTAACTAATGGCTGATTTTCACAGCTTTGACAGTGAGCTGTGTGCGTTATTTTCTCCTGATATTGTAAAAATAATGAGAGCAAATTAGAACAATCAGTTTACCCAGATAGCTGCTGATTGGAGGTGATGGGCAATATGGCAGCGGGTAATCCATCTTCGGGCTCCTGTCACATTAACTTCAGCAGTGTGGAAAAGATCAGGCGGAGCGAGCGGGAATCCTGCCCAATCAGAAAGCCGAAATTAATGAGAAGAGCATTGTTCTGTGATCAACCTTTTAATTAGCAAGAGTGGAGATGGAGGGAGTGATGAAGCTGGCAGCACAGCTGCACAATGCTGGGCATGTTTTCGGTGAGGGGGAGGAAAAACATGGGTTTTAAATTACCCCTTCTGTGCTCCCTGTACACCGGCAGTGTGTCTTCATTCTAAACCCCTTAAAAGATCTTAATAAACAGCCGCATCCAGGTTAATATTGCAAACGTGGCTGTTACTAATGAGTAGTTTCGAAGTAGGTCCTTTCGGGGGTCATTTAGGAAAATGTTGATCACTGTTTACAAAAAAGAGAGAGAGAGAGAGAGAGAGACAGGGTTTGGTGTTGGATTTAAAGTTTCACTGCATCAAGGAAAGAACAGGAGGGAGACAGATAAAATTAGAGGAAGGGACTGCCTGTTTTATTACTCCCCTCCTTCTTTAGTATATGTTTGAAATAAGATTCCTCGGCATATATTTGAAATGAGACTCCTCAGTTAAAAATACTATGCATGCCATGTGGCTTTCAGCAGCAAAAAAAAGAGGAGAGATCAAATACTGTGTTGATTTCCTAATGCTCCTTTTTGGTTTTTTTTTTTTTTTTTTTTTTAATCCATGGGTTTCTTTTGTGCCAATATTTTTCAGTTTATTCACTTACCAACAAGAAATTATAATTTGAAAGATTTGGCTGCTGTAATTGCTAAGAAGATTGACTTGATCTTTTTTTTTTTCCTAGTGGTTTGATAAAATTGCAATTTTCTCAAGTACATTCTAAAAATAGACACTGGAATTAATGACTGTCAGATCTGAATACCAGTCTTAGGAAAATTTGGTATTTTTGTAAAGGGAAAAAAATAATGTGGGGAAAAGAGTGATACTAGGCAGCGACTTCTGGGAAGGAAAATAAGAAATATTATGAAACAGTATTAATGTTTGTAGTGCAGGGGAATCCAGCTACTTCTGATTAACATGGTTCCTGTTCTTCCTTCCTTACTCTCTGCATTGTGTTTTTCAGGCATTTCTTTTCTCCTTCTCCATAATTCCCAAAGAAGTTGTAATGGTTGAAGAGTGAGGCTCCATCATTCTGCGCACAGTGTCCATGCTGCTTTTCTTTCATTTTTCTAATCGGGACACAGGGTCTTTTCACTTGTAGGTGTCCCACTTTCTAATACTGTAAAGCAAGTAGAGTCTTACCAGTTTCCAAGAGAAGCCAAAAATCAGCACGCTGCACCCAGCAAACTGTACAGGCTGTTTGTGTGGCTCTGCTGTACGCTCGCACCCACCCATCAACTTTGCATTGCTTACTTTTAGGTAGGTAGCAGTAAACAGATGTGCTAGAAAGGAAAGCTTGTGCGGGTGAAGTTGGTTTCTTTGGTTTTTAGTTCTAGGCAGATCTCACTATCTTTGCTTACTGTAGTATTTTGAACTTTCTTACTTCGTAACAGTGGTGTAGCCACTTTCCTCCCCCTCCTTTAAAAATGAGGGGGCTTTGTATCAGTTTGGTGGGATCCACGTAGTTCTTATAGCTTGAAAGACATTGCATCTCTGCAAAAAAGTTAACCTGGTAAATCACAGACCTTTTGTATTATCTAAACCAGTTGTATTTCTAATATAATAATGAGTGGGGCTTGCAGTTCTGCCTGTAAAGGTTACCTAATATTTACTTTATAAGAAATGATTTCAATTTTTTATAAATTTGCTTCTATTTAACCCTTTGAAGTAAAATTTTGTTGCAGCTTCAGTCTGATTCCCCTCCACCCCCCGCAGCCTGAGGAAGAAATAAAGTTTGGTGGGTGGGATGAACAGTATTCACTTAACGAACAGCTGTTCAATATTTTATTTTATTTGTGTTGTTTGTTCTGTGCCCCGGGCTGTATTTATTGCATGCCTTTCAAGCCCTGGTCAGAATATGGAAATACAAACTTCCTCCTGGGGGTGTCCCCTGTAGTTTGAGTGCTTAATTAATGCTTCCAGTATTTCTTGGGGCAAGAGCTGGACTCATAGTGTCCCTTTTTTGTGGAGAAGTTCAAAAGTTACTTTTACAACTGAAATCTAGGGAGGAAGTAGTTTATTTATAGTAAACAATGAGGCCTCACAGGAGGAATATTAGATTAGGAATTATGGCTCCAGATTTTGAGACATCTTTTGTCTTTGTCATATTCTGCTTTTCCATCTCAGTTCTTCCATCTGTAAAAGGGGGTAACGCTGCTTAACATTTCCTTAGACATTTGGGGATCTGGAAACATGGTATCAGTTGAAGCATGTTTTGTACTCAAGTGTTATTTTTGTTTATATACACCTAATGTTGATTTGGGCTCTGTTCCTCTGGCACCTTCTCTCTCCCCAGGTCCATCTGCATTTTTAAAAGGCTGTGTTAGATGTGTATCTTGGGGAAACACACACTTGCCAATGGTTGCGGTCAAATTTGCAATCAAATATGATCCTTATGGGAGGCAGGGGGAAAGCCTAAGAGAAACTGGACACTTTCTAAGTCAAACATTCTTCTTCTTGTTGCATAAAACACCAAAAGCTCTCACAGCCTTTTGTTGTCGTTTAATAAAACACAAAACCCAGTAAATTATTCCATAGCTGCTTAAATCAGTTTGTCAGTTCCCAAAGAGGTTCCCTTGTGGGTTAAAACCAATTGGTAAATTCTTGCCCAAAAGTAATCTCACTGCAAGAGAGTAACAGGAAAGAGGCGATGTGCTGCAGAATTCACCTTAAGTATGGAGCCACTACCGTGACTCTGTAATGGGATGTCCCAGCATGGGGTATAGTATCATAAATAGTGTAAATATGCCACATGTGAATTAATAGGCAGCCTAAGGATTGTTAATGTTTACATACATGTTAAAATAAACATACAGCTAATCTTAATTCTTTTTTAACCTAATAAAATAATTTTGTTCTAGCTCCTGGTTGGGTTTTGCAACTGGATGATTTTGCCAGTGCTAGAAGTTCTTGGTTGTTTTTTGAGTCCTATTTTCTGTTAATTTAATTTAAAATGTTTCACATTTTTCACATGCAATTGTCTGTATTTTGCATTTTCTCCGTGCAGTTTTTCTGCCTCTCTCTTCCCACCCCCATGCGCAGCTCTCCCTGTTCTGGCCCCTTCAGTTTGAGAGCTGCTTTGAGACTGGGGGACGTTTGCTCCCCAGCAAGCTGGGGGAAAAGTTGTTCTCTGGGGTGTTTTTCTTCACCTTTTTTGCCTGCCTCTGAAGTTTTTCTCTACCATCTTTCAGGATCAGAGCTGTGTGTAGAGTGTTACTACTTAGTGTCTTCTCCCTGAGGCTCAGTCTGCTTAGGGAACATTCCCGTAACTCTGCAACACCCTGCGAAGTAGCTGCGTAGTATCGCAGGAGAAAAGGGGTGTCTTAGCCAGGCTCAGACCAAAACCTGAGGAGAACCAGGAGTAAAACTTGTCCTCTAGCTCTACTGACAGTCTAGTCTCCTGCTTTAACTGCAAGTTCACCTTTTCTTTCACAGAGGTATGTGCTCACTTCCTGGACTCCCAGCGATTTTCATCACAAGTTCAATAACCATCACCTCTTCATCAAACTCTCTCTAAAATAATCCTCGTATGAATGTAACTTTCTGAACATCAGGACTGACATAAAAGGGAACCCCATAGAGCAATATACCTACTTCTGTAAAGCTAGTGATGACCCGAGGCCACCACAAAGGCTTTGATGTACAGCCAGGTTCTCAGACAACGTTGTGTGTGCTCTGAGGAGGGTACAGCCGTATTGGCTTCTGCAATCTAAAGAGACCCTCACCCAGCCAGGACTCTTCTGTAGAGGGGTGGCTTTCATCTTTGAGTAAGCTACCCAGAATCCCTATACAAACTGCCACAGGGCACACTGCTGCAGGGCAAGTCGTATGGACAAGCCAGCCTAGTTTGGATCTAATAAAGAAAATCATTAAGTAATTGAAGCCTCTACAGGAAGAAATTTTCCCAGACCCCTTCCCTCTCTCTTACCCTGCCCTGTAGCTTTCAAAGAGCTCCCACAACCACAATAACCACATTGCTAGAAACAAACGCTCAGGCAACCAAGCACACACCAGACCGTGTTTAAGTAACGAAAGTTCCCAAAGCGTTCCCCCTGTAATGGCCCCAAGCAGAATGCTAGACTCCATGGATCCTATACCTGGGAACTTCCTAGAATATATATGCTTTGTCCAGCACACCAAAAGCCTTCCTGAATACTGTTGGTGAAGCCAAAACTAAGCCTGTTTGTATTATGTTAGAATTTTCCTACCTCTAGGTAAACTCTCTATATTTTACTTATTCCAATTATCCATTTCTTTCTTTGCTCTATGAGGGCTAGCAAACTGTCTACTAGCTGTTGACAGAACACCAGCAACATTTTCTCTAAAATTTCTATATCTCTTTTTTAAAAAAAAAAAAAAAAACTGGGTTAAACTGGTTCACAATTTTCAGACTCAATTTAACTTAGAAGATTTTTTGTGTGTTTGAAAAAGTAATAGCAAGTCTTATATATCTAAAGGTTTTGTATGGTTTTTCCAGCTGTATAATCAATATTACTATTCACCAGAAATCCTTCCTTGCTTAAAAATTACAGTAGTATCTTTTTATAGGTGAAGCACTTTAAAGTTCGGAAGGTTCAAAGTTTTTACTTGATTTTCACTGTCCCCTTTTCATATACACAGTATGAGTCAACGTGTGATACGTGGTAGCTTTGTTTCTCAAGTAATGCAACGTGGTATCTGATCTATAAAATATAAGTACATCAAACTTTTTGTGAATAATATAAAAACAGGAGGAGAACATTTATTTAAAGACAAATCATTTTGAAGTTTACCTATTAAAGTTTTAATAGCTAAACAGTTATTTATAAACTACTACAGAATGTAATTTGTCTTCAGAGAGATTATAAAACCTTAGCTGTACTAATTAAATCAATACATATATTAAGGTAGTAGTCCCTAAAATACATCTTGTAGTTCCCATGAAGGTGGGGTCAGAGAAACGTGAATGTATAGGTTGCATAGATAAGTTACCAGTTGGGAAGTGGGAGCAGTGCTGTTGAGTCTGGAATCTCATCTCCTACAATAGTGTTTAACAGAATAAAACAGTTCTCATTGGAGAACTTGATGTCTTACCCTCGGTTTACTTCCAAATATGTAACTGTCTTTTACCTTGATTTCTGACCATTTGTCACCATAGTAACTTCTTTGGATCAAGTGCTGACACCTAGAATCCCTTTTAATATGAAAGACCAGATCAACAGGCTTCACATCCTGTCCTCAAGTGGAGACACATTTACCTTCAGAGTTTCCTGATACTGAACTAAAGAACTCTTCATCTTACGTGGGGCCTCAAGTGGCTCAACATAAATTGTCTGTCTGGAGGTCAGACAGTTACCTCCATCATTCTGTCTCTCAAAGTAGATCACCATCGACTGGCAGGACAAGTTTTGATCCTGCTGGTTGTAAGAATTGATTTGGAGTCATACCGGGCTCCAGATGGTACCTGTTTGAGTTTTTGCTCTTTGCAGTCCCAAGAATGGCAGATACCCATTGCAACCTATACCCAGATAACTGGCCAGTTAAAGGTAGAAGCTAGCAGAAGACAGCAACAATGTTGAAATCAGCTATGTATCTTTTCTTCTAATTATGGAGGCAATAGACGATTGTCCCTAGAGACAACAGAGTTCATAGTCACAACAGCTGACTGCCCAACAGATCACAGCCTAATCTTCCCAGTGAGTGGTAAGTGACATGAAGGTAACTCCTGCAGCAAAAGTGCCTCCATATCAGGGACTCTAAGGTCATGTGCATTACTAATATCCAGATCTTATCTTCATCTAACATCCAAACATCACATGAATGAACGGCTTAAAGGTTTGCCCCAGATCCTATGAGAGTTTACCTGGAAGCAATGATGGTACGAAAAGAGATATTCTCTGTTCCTATGTAATACATTTGTTATAAATGCATCAGAGACCATGAGGGGTATCCTGTTGAACCAACTACAGACACAGCGAATATAGCCTCAGGGCAGTTTGAAGATACCTATGAGTCTCCTAGAGCTGAGACAGATGGATAAAACCATACCAGAATAAATAGTGTTCCGGTGTGTCATGTGCAGCTCGGCAGTTTAGCACCTAATGGAAAGGTGTAGGTTGTACATTTCATAAATCTCAGGTATGCTGAAGCTCATTGGGCACATGCCAGATTGAAAATTGACAGCTCTTTTTCTGGGTGAAGCAGTCGCCCGTCATCCATGATGAAAGAATGAAGCCCTACCTTAGTATATTTAATGGAGTGGAGCCTACAGTCCCATCGATGTTCTCTACTCATTGAAAGTCAGTTTGCTCAGTTACCACTCAGCAAGTTTGCATCTGTGCCCTCGCAGGTATACTCTGAGCTATAAGGTGATGAATGTCCTCTTGCAGAACAGGACATTGCCTGGTTTGTGTCATTCTACCTTCTGGGACCTCGCAGGTCACTGGTTCCAGCCTCTTGCTCTTGTGGATACTACTTTGTCCCTTTAGTGAACTTATTTTCGTCTTGCAACCTGTTAAAGGTTGGTCTGAGGTCTTTTTTCCATTCTGTTTCCATCAGAAGATGATTCCAGAACCCAGTTGTTCGAATAACTGGAAATCCTCTCCAAGTTTCCAAGCTAGCTTATTCATGGAGAGATTGTACCACTGGTTCTTCGGCTTGTTTCTTCCTTTTGTTTTAATAGTTCCTCTTCCCTTTTGGGGGCTTTATCCCCATATATTTTTAGAGAACAGTCATATCCTCTTTGTTTATTAGGATAAATTGAATGGTCCTTGGGGAGTGGCTTAATTTAAGAAATGAGGGAGGAGAAACGGTGAAGATGTTTGAGCATTTGTGTTGAGGAGTTTATTTTCTAGGAAGAATTTATTTATGTTTACTTTTCTGATTGTGCTCTCTTACACAGAAATTGTCCAGTTATTGCCCTAAACTGTACTGCAGCTATTAACAGTCTCACGTACATGTAAAGATCTAATTCTTCTGGCTGATGCGAAGCTTATGGTTTAACTGTCACATTAAGGCAGTGACACAACCTGCATTTCTTCTGAAAGGAAAAGGAAGCTTGGGCAAATGACTGCGTGCTCATCCTTTTGTCAGATGTCCTGGTCCCTTCGTTCTCTTGGAACGTTGTTCTGCTCTTTGCAGTACTCAGCGAATACTACTGCTTGACAGGATTAGGTCTCACCAGTAGTCACTGCCACTAATTGGCAGATTTTAAAATTTAGAGTTTTCTCGGAGGGAACCTAGAATGGGAAATAACTCATGTTGTGCAGTAAAAGAAACTGTTCCATATTTTCCTTCATGTATATTTAACACAATCTGTAATTTACAAAAGTAGATTTGAATTAGTCTGCCTGTGGAAGCTCATATCCAAGATAACTTCAACGAGGCAGGCAGTCCCTTGTTGTGCGTGACTGACGGCTTAGTTGAGGCTGCAGCTTGGAGACAGACAGCAGTACTCACTGCATGTGTTGCTGAACCTTATTGTTGAGGAAGATTAAAAATGAGCAACTAAGTAGTTGACCTCACAGACCTGAAAATAATATTCAAAGTAGCCGCAATTACTTATTTTACCGTAATAGTGAATCTTGACAGGCAAGTAGTCCTTACCTGCTTAGCGCATAGAGTAGTTCAAAATTAGGGAATGAAAAGGTATGAAAACAGTATGTAGCCAGGTTGTTCGGGTCCTGTGTCCTACAGGCAAACTTGCCTTCATGATGCCCTGAATTTGTGAAATACGATAGGTCTGTCCTAATTGTGTGCACAGGTTCAGATTTAACTGTATTCTCACATCCATAAAGTCTGAGATCCTCCTGTTGCTTCTCAACACAAAATGAAACCCTTGTAAAAGTGACCACAAACTGAGAATTTAGTTAAAATACATGATGATTAAAATATTTCAGCAGGTTTTTTCTGACTCCACTTCTGGCAATTTAAACAATAGCTTTTGTGCTTAGACTAACATTCATTTAGAAGAAAATAAAAGTGAAAAATACTTAACGACTATACTACAAAAAAATTAGATTGTTAATTAGGTAAGACTTGTAATTTCTCAGCAAAGAAAGCCCTCTTTCTGACAAGTAAACCTTCCTTCTAAGTCTTTGATTGTAGGTAATAAAAATGTTACTTAATTAATGCCAATTATGTGCATGTGTTTTCTTTCAAGTCACTGGATTTTACAAAATTGTGTGAACTACAGAGTTGAATCAGTTGTTCTCCTGCCATGTTAATTTAGATCTGTCAGCCCTGTTCTGGATCATAATTTGTAATCCTGGACAGTTCTGAGGTGGGTTGTAGTGGGAGTATTTTGAGATTTGATTTAGAAGATTGCAGGTGATTAGGCATCACAGTCAATTAATTCCTTGTTTGAGACCTGAGTTTTGAAACTGGTTCAGGTGAAGAGAAGTTTGGAATTTAATAATTTGTGGAAAGAATCAGCTGCAGTTCTTAGAGAACACATGCATCATAACAAAATCAACAGTTTTTGAAAAGTTTTAAATAGTTGGAGGGATGGAATTGAAAGTCAAGATTGGATATCCAAACAGGTACCTTGAATACTGCATGCTCTCAACTTGCAAAGCCAGAGAGCAGGTGTATCTGCAGTACTCTTTAAGAACCTGGTATTTGGTTGCTACAAAGAATGAATGCTACAATAGCAAAGCCTTGTGAAGCCCAGAGTTGGAAAGCCTTTTAAAAAATAATTCTCTATACAGCATCTTTTAAAAAGAATTTCACATTTTGCTTATGATAAATGAAATACATGAACATCAGACAACTATAACTTGGCTTCAGTGAAAATCTAAATCGCTTTTCTCTCCAAAAGCCTGGGAAGTGTAGATGAGCTTTGACTATGAGGTTAGAAACACAGGGTCACTTAGATTGAAAGATACCTCAGGAGGTCCAACCTTCTGCTCAGAGCAGGGTAAATACTGAATTCGTTAGTTCCAGTTAACCCCCACTGCTAGGTACCTGCTTCTCCAGAGTTTTACATGCACAGAATGTCTACCTTACAATTCAAAGTCTCCCACTGCACCCAAAAATGAAGCTAACGCTTGGAGTACGTAATGTGTTTGTATGAGAAGGGCTACATCTGGCACTAGCTGCTGCCTCCCTTTATCTCCTAAGATAGCACCAAGGACCTCATTAAGTTACGCAGTCTGGAAGTAACAAAGGCACAAAAACAACGGCTGCAAACTGCTTCCTAAATGAAGATGGGAGATATATTGCTTCTAATATACAGAACTGATGAGAGATCTCGAAAGTTTCAGTACTTGGGCATGCGTGTGCGGGGAAGTGCTGCTGATGCCATGTCTTACTACAGTTCAGTCAGCACAACTTCTTTTTTACCTGTCTCTGATTCGGATCAGAGCCGCAACTATTTGGAGATACGGGGGAGAACAGGTGGACTGCAGTGTCAGCCCAAAGGGGCACGCAGCTGAGGGTTGCCAGCATCACTAACAGATCTGCAACTGCGGAGGTCTTGCTTTCACTTCAGATGTCCTTGCGCTCTCGCTGGACAGGTCAGATACCAGACTGTAACCCTCTCCTGCCACGTATGAGAGGTGTGGGGAGAGAGAAATCATTGCCAGCACTTTTCTCCAAACCCTCTTAAGGGGCTAAAAGGAATGGCCTTGGATGCCATCTGTACTGCGGGGAGGAAGGTCTGTGTGTCAGGATTTGGGTGCAGCAGCAGGCCCGTGTACATTCGGGCCCAGAATGGCAAGGACAGCTGTCGGCCGGGACTGAGGGACACCGGCGGGCGATGCCGGGAAGTTTTTGTCAGGTGCTTCTGTCATCTACTTGGATCTAGTTACTTCTAGTCTTTCCTACTCGGCTTGTCAGAGACGTAAAAACGTAGCTGTGGATAGCCTAACACATCCTATTGTATTTCTTCATCTCTGTCACATACTAATATTAAAATTGCAAACTTCTAAACCCAGGCAATGTTCAGAAGTCCCCTGGTGGTTACATATTGAAATTGCTGTGATGAGTAAAGGAACTTAACTAAAGTGCACCCTCCCTAGGGCGCTTACCTTCTGGGGTGTGTGGGTTGTTTGATTTTAGGAGGTTGTATTGATTTTAGGAGCGGTATCTGGATGCGGTGTCTCAGTTTGAGAAAACTCGAGGTGAAATTTTTTCTTAACACACTCGACTTTTGATTCTGCTTTGGAAGGCTGCCGAAACGATTAGTGCAGCTGCATTTTTTCTAATTGGTGAAGTCAAGGCCGTGCCTTTTCCAAGGACTCTGTTTTGTTTAGTTTTTAAGTAAGTGACAAATTTGTTTCCTGGCGCTTGAGGGGAAGTTTGCACTTGTGTAGAGTGTGGTGTGGTGTCACCTCGTGACATTGCTCTCACCGAGCACCCTGAGCACCTTTCGTGCAGAGACGTTCCCAGCATTAAGCTACGCTTTGCCTCTATGTGAAGTGCGAAGTACATCTATTTAACAGACAGACTCGTGAAATGAAGAGGAGTGACTTGCCTGTGGCAGCGCAAAAAGGCAGTGGGAGAGTTAGGAGTAAAACTCGAAAGACTTGGCTCCCATTTTCCTTTCTTATTTTTACATTGTACTGCCAGCTTTCAGTTTATCAAGAATTAATAAGTAATAACCTATGATTAAAAAGGGCTGACAGTCTTTCTGTCATGAGATGTTTCTCTGTCTTCAGCGTTGTGCAGAATTCAGCAGGGTTACACCTTTTGAGTTTTACTTAAGCGGCATTACTCAATATTTAATGCTGAAATAGAAATACGTAATTCACAACTGCAGGCGACCTGTCAGCAGCATCGGGATGTTTGTCAGCTGCAAGGGAGGGTGAGGTAGCAAGACTTTTTGTGCTGTGAAAATTGAATATTTTCAACAACTTTTTCATTTAATTTCTTGCTACATTTCACATTGTACACACAGCTGACATGATAATCCTTCAGCTGGTCCTAAATTACATTTTAAAATAGAGATCAGTTAATTATAGCAATCTGAGTATTTTTAATCGGTTATAGAGGGAATTTCTCCTGACACTTGTTTCTCCTGAATTTCAGATAAACTAGTGGATGTATTCTTAATTATTCATGTGACAGCAAAAAGTAAATCAAATAAAAATTACGGACAACCCTGTGCAAGACTGCTTTAGATGAGACGAGAAAGTCACAGTTTAGCATCTATGGCTCTTCTGTTTCGATAGTGCTAGAGGGAGCTCTAACCCCTCGATCAAAGGAACAGGCTATGAATGGTGCATCTGCCTAGTTTGGTCTGTGGTAGGAAACGTTGAATTCCCTTGATGTTTAATTTTATTTTGTATCGGAAGGTTGCATATGTTTTTTCCAGGCATGATACCGGATTGCTTTTCCTAGATGAGAAGATGCAAATAGTGTGTTTTCAAGTCTACTAACACTAGACTTAATACAGGCTATTGTGAGCTGACTGAAAATACAGGAACAAGTGAGAGATATCACAAAGGTATTTAACAAGCAGCATGCAATGGTAAACTCTAATGTTCCCTTCCTTTCACAAAGGAGGACAATTCTCATAATAGAAGACCTAATGATATTTAAAAGAGAATATATTTAAAACTCTTGGAAGGAAAAGCTACTTTACTCAGTATGTGATTGGTTCTTAGATGTTTAGCCAATTATTATAGTGGAAGTTAAAGAAAGGGTTGGTGATTGTTAGATAAATTTACAATGGGATGCATCAGTGCATGAGGGTGGAAGAAATTTCTCACACGATATGCTCCACACTGAATACAGTCTTGATTTGACAGGAAAGTAACTCTCAGAAGTGGGATGAAAAGAAGAGAAAACTTAGCCTGTATTTGTAGAAAGGGAAATGCAGGTAGATTGATACTATTTTCACTGTTTATTAATCTCATTAAAGGAATAGTGGAATAATGCCTTTGAGTGAAAGAACATTATGTGGAAAATACAGTATGTTGAAGGACCAAGTGAGGCTAGCAGTCCTGTTCTGCCCCAGTTTACTGGGGGCTTTGTATTGTTTATATGTTATATTCAAACACTTCCACTTTGATTGAGTCTACTATAGGGAGTGGAATACTGGAAGGCTCCCTCCCTCCTTTAGTTTGAGGGCTTTTTCTGAAAGCACAGAGCCAAGGAGGAATCCCTAGTGTGCTAGTCTGTGACTTGGGCTTCTGGCTTGTGCAATTTGCGTAACAGCTGATAGGGACAAAGTCTGCTCAACTGTAAAACTGAATATGCCTTCCTGAAGTGCTGTCATGGTCAGAGCTGGTCACTTGTTGTTGCAGAGGGTACTATTTCTTGCCTTTCTTCCGTTACGTACTTTCATGTATCAACAGCGTTTGGCCTAACCCAGCCTAATGCAATTTCTGAAGATACAGAATTCATTAGAGAATGTCCTTAGCTTGTGTTTTTGGAGTCTGTTCGTCAGTTCATGAATCTCTTGCCAGGTACCAATGAAAGAATGGACCAACACAATCTTAAGATACAAAGTCATAGAAAACTTTAAGTTAGGATGGACCTCTGAAGGTCTCCAATCCAACTGCCTATTCAGAGAAGGATTACCTTCACAACCAGCTCATTTTGCTGGGGACCTTGTCCACTCGTATTTTGAAAATCTGCCTCTTAATGTCCAGAGTTTTGCTTGCTACAGCTTGTGCCTGTTGCCCCTCTTCCTGTTGTTATGCACTTCTGAAGACTCTGTCTCACTTTCCTCTGTAACCTCCCTTTAGGTAGTGGGAGGCTAGTAGATAGCCCCCAGTCCTCCCCAGGCCAAACACATCCAGCTCCCCTAGCAATCTCAGTGGTCCTCCATGGGAATCACCCCAGTTTGCCAGCAAGGTAATGTTTGAGTGCAAGGTTAGCAGAACAGCTCATCTCGAGAAGACAATGCTCGTTAGTGAGTGGAAGTTACGGGATGATCCTGAGGGGTTGTAGGAGGCTATAAGGTAAAATTTGGCAAGATTTTGGCTGCAGCCCACTGACCAGCTTTGACCTGACACTGTGCAAGAGTATTTCATGGACTTTTCCTCTTACAGCTGCCTCTGTGGTGGCTGCTAACAGCAGTAGTATTGGTATCAGCCAGCGTGAGCTGATGAGATGTCCTCTTCGAGATCTAGCTGGACTGGTGGAAAAGAATACCACTCAGCCTCTGTCTGGCTGCTGCAGGTTGCTGCCCTCCAGGATCTGCCAGCGAAACTGCAAACCTGCTTTCAGTTAAGGTGAGGTGTTTTAGCTTAGACAGTTTAAATAGCAGGTCTTTGCTAACAAGCTTATTTTGACTGAAATAGGTTAGGGAGTGCTCGTGTAGCCAACCCTGCCAGCAGATCTAAGAAATACGTTTGCAGTGAGAGTAAAGCACGTACATGAATCTTGCGGTTCTTCAGAATGCTGCTGCATTTTGTTTGTTGCATCTCTCCAGTACACCTGGAAATATGTAGTACTCCTGTAGCTGGGAAATGGTATATGATATCCAGCATGTATATTCATGACTTAGAGTTCTCACTTTGCCTTGGCCAGGTAGTTTGGTGCGCTTGTGCCCTCTTTGTTGTTGGTAGCAAAATGCATCTCCAAGGAGGAAACTAATGGAAAATAATACTGTGTAAACTATCTTAGAGGGCTTGTGTTTCTTGATGATAAAAGCTTTACATAGAACCACAGTGTTTTGAAAATCTCAGTAGTGTTATTGAGAGCAGATAACGGGTCTTTTGGGTCATTCTCCCCCCTACTCGTGTGTTGTTCCCGGTGGTATAGTCTTCACTGTTTAGCCATGTTTTGAATCACTTGAGTCCACCTACCTGTTCCTGGCTGCTTTTCTCTCTGAGTTAAGGGAGTAGTTGGAGCAAAAAGAAAATCAACAATAACACCCATAAAGAGTAACTTCACTCCGGCAGTAGATCATACTTGGGTATTTTAAAAACAGAAGCAACTGTTCCAGAAAACTATGAAACTGCTGCTTAGAGCATAGCTTATGCCTTTCCCGGCCATAAATGAGCCCTTTGCTGCTACTGGCCATTACCCGATGACTTTAGTAGACTGGTTCTCCAAGTGATAATGTGCATATTCCTTCCCTCCATTAACAGTAATAACATGTAATGGTCCCAGCAGTTCAGCTCTGGTTCTGGTAGCCATGCCGAGGAAGAAAGCATTTCCTTTGGTGACTTCCACTGGAAATGATTTGTTGTTACTGGAGGATCTGCTTTGAAATTTGTGTATGATCACTTTACAAGTAATAAAAGGTATGCCCTGAAATCTAGCTCTTTAAGAGTGGTGTCTGCCCTCCCCCCCATATGTCTAGATGTGCATTTGGTCAGGGATCGTAGTTTGGGAGAGTAACATATGCCAGTGCTGTGCTGATGCAAGCAGATTTCTCATCAGTGCTTGTTATTTGCAAAGACAACTTGGAGATAAGGGAGGAGGAGGAGAGGGACTCCCAACTCACATCCATTGCTGGCATCAGAGAAATTTTATTTTGGAGGTTTTTGCTAGCACTTAAAATCTAGATGGGAGACCTATATCAAAGGAAAGTTTACAATAAGAGCTACGAGATTCCAGACAATTAAACTTTATTAGTCTGTCTGAAACATTAAATATTAGCTTAAAAGAATAGTTTTTTAATCTCCTCTCCCTGTTGCTGTTTACTGTGTAGCAGTGTGGGAGGGGAGCAGCTTCTCCAGCAAGGTATTATTGCTGCTGTTTGTATAGCCGGTGTGCAAGTGCCCATGGCTCAGCCCTGCCTCCCCAGTCCCTGGAGAGACTCAACATGTTACTTCCCTGGTGTCTGCAGCTTTCTCTGGCCCTAAACCAAAACAGCCTTCTCCCTTTCTTCTGTGTCTGAGGTAATATCCTTAGCCAGGTGCCCTCCAGGCTGACACCATATCATAGGTACTTAGATGGTACCTCTGAAAACTATTGGCCCCCCAGGATTTCAGAAAGTGCAGGAGGTTGGGCTGCTGTGTCCAGCATAATTCCAGTGATCTTTCATCTAGATGTATCCTTTCTTATCAGTTTTTCTGCAGTGTGATTAGAAACCACATGTGGACAAGCAGCTAAAAGCCCCAGACAGGCAAAATTACTAGTTCCTTGGGTGTCCAGGGGACTGTTAGTTTCAGTGTGAGCATGTATTTTGAATTTTCTCTTGCAAATAAATAGTAAAGATGCTGTGGTTTCTTTCATGGTGCTTTCTTTTTGACTCTCAGATGTGATTGATGATCATCTACTTCTGGGTTATGTTCGTTTTTCAGAATGTTTCAGTGAGCTTTGCAGCGTGGAAACTAATTCAGTACTGAGTGAGTAAGTCCATATATGTGCTAAACCCATGGTTAACCTCACAGAGACTGTTATGTGAGATGGAGGCGGACAGAAATGGGTAGATTCTAAACTGAGCTTTTAAAATAAAAGTAAATGGAGTGAGTTGTTTAATGACCTAGCCATTGTAGCTTTGCTGTCAAGTCAAACACTGGAAAAGCAGGTTCATCCTGCAAAAGAGAAAAATGAGGAGCTGGCTACCCTACTCGTGTCTTCCAGGTGCTGTGGCTCACGAGATCCTGCTCTTTATGGTGAGACATCCCCTCGCCACCCCCCAATTCTCAAAGCGAAGGAGCTCTTTAATAAGAAGCTGCCAATAAGGAGCTGCAAAAGACTTCTCTCTTTGCTTAGCCTTGGCAGTCTGGGAATCAGTTCTGCAGCATTTGGTAATTACAAGCCTAAAAAAGAAGAAGCCAGCCATAGAAATTGAACCTGTATCCTCTTAATTATGCTGTTACTGCCTTTAGGCCATGCAAACAACACCCTTTCAACAGGATTCTCAAATACTAGCTCTGCCCTTTAGCATGGGGGCCTGGCATACGTTTTCAGCTCACCATTTTTGTTACGTTGCTACATTGGAGTGGTATTGAGTGGTACTTCATCACGGGCAGCAGCAAGCAGTTTCATGGCCACACAAGTAGCTTTGGAAAAGCCAGCCGTGCTGAGGTTCTCTGGCTAAGAGCAGCTTTACAGGCATCAAACCGAATCATCTCACTGCCACACTGGTACTTTTTAATCCCTGTGCTATTCCCACACAGCTTCTAACATGCTCCAAAATTCCTGAGCTTTGTGCCGCTGCTGAAACTAGTTTCATGTCTGGATTCACTGTTGTGGGTATTTTTAATGTGGTTAATCTTGAAGAATATTCAGGATATAGAGACAAGTGTGGCTTTGCTTTCATTGTGAAGTTCCCGTCTCCCCCCCACACACACACTCTGGACATACACCTCCATGGTTCCTTTCTTTGTCATCCCATTGCTTGTTTTTTTCCCCAGTGTCTTTTATCTTGTGAGTAAAGTTTGAACAGTACGCAGAAAGTTAACTGCCTGGAGTCTTTTAAATATAAGTAACACGCACCCAGTAATAAGCTGTCGGTTGTTTTTTTGCTGCCTGCAAAGAAACATAAACACAGCGCTCATTTCTGGCAGGTTTTTACTGTCAGAGTTTCTCCTATTATATTTATCTTACAATTTGCCAGGGGGTGAAGTTATTAAGTTTTAGCAGCAGCCATCGATCAAGTTCACAAGTTAACACGATAAAGGCTCTGTGCCGCTCCGATCCGGGAAAATGATGATCCTCACTCGGTAATTAACTAAATGAGAAAGTTAAATCTTACTTGAGAGCTGGGAGAGATGAAAGAGAGGTGTTTGTCAGTTTCTCAGTGGAAATTAGAAGCAGTTTTCTGCAATTCCCTAAGCTGCTGCTCTGTCATATTTTACATAAGCACTGGGAAAACGTCTTGTAATTAGTGCTGTCATGGAGGATTTTTTTTGCTGAAGGATGTTGGAATAATTCATTAGATTATCAAGAAAGGCTTGTGTCCTGAAATGATTAGCACAGTGAAATTTAAACCATTAACGATAACAAGTTTAGAGCTTGCTGCAGTGCAGAGGCACCCGGGGTATGTCTGTGCCTATTTCAATCATTTCTTATAATTAAACATTATGTCCTCTTTTTTCCTCCCTTTCACTAAGACCCATCCAAAATTCCTGTTAAGGTGGCTCTGTCTAGATCAGGGACTTAACCATGACTGGCGGTGCAAGCAGCTGGAGGTGAAATGCTGTGGCTGCAGATAAGCAGTAGAAGACATCTCTCTGCATCAGAGCTCGTAGTCCCAGGGAGTCCGGGAGGGAGGGGAGAAGCCCAGTATGACTGTCGGTACTGGAATGCCGAAGGGAAGTCCCTTCCTTTTGTCTGGAGAGAAACTCTTGAGAAATTTGCAGTGGTGGTCTAAGCTCTCCATCTTTTCAGAGCTCCAGCATGAAGATATCTTGAAGGTTCAGAAGGTCCCAAACCTTACTGGGATCATTTGAGCCATTCTCGATATTCTAGGAGACAGCTTCTCTTTTTCTTTGACTTCAAGAGATGTCTTCTTACATTAAGAAGCATATAATCTGAATTCATCCACCCTGTGGAAAGTGCCTTAACAAAGTCCTCTGCAATGATTAGAGGACATGGTGGTTTTTTCTTTTAAATATATAAAAGTTGTGACCACTCATATGAATGGGGAAACACTATACCTATACTAGAATCGGAGAACTGTGCTTGTGTTTGTTTTTTCTGTGCTTTAGGAGGGTCCTTGGTCCCCTGTACTGAACGAAAACAAAAGTAACCTTGGTTGTCGTGTGTGGGTTACAGCTGTGATATACCATGGCTGTTTTGTTTTATATGCAGAGCAGTAGATTTATCCAGGCTTTATTTCTCTGTGTTGAAATATTGCACCTTCCTATAGTTGCAAGCCATTATTTAGATTAAAGTCCTTTCATATATTAGTCCTCTTCTACTTCACTGGGCATACAAATGTGCTTTGTGGTAAATGTAGCCATTTGGAGAAATGGTCTTGTAATTATGGGCTGCAATGGAGCATAGTACGTAGATCCCTGAGCTAGTACCAACCTGAGGCACTCAATCCCCTGGGTTTCCTGGCACAGCTTACTAGCTCAGGCACACTGTTGTAGAAGGACACCTCTGCTGTTCCTGCAGATGACTTGTGCCTAGAGCCAGCTTGGGCACCTCTCAGCCCTCACAGGGGTTTGTGAAAGCGGAGACAGAAAAGCTTTATCTGTTCCCAGTTAGTAGTTTGCTCTGTTATACCCAAACTTCCTCCCAGGTGACAGACTACCGGTGCTTATTCTTCTTTGCCACTTTTGGAAGTGAAGCTTATAAAAAGCATAACCACACACAGTGCATTTGGATGGATATTTACCCTAGCAGTATGGATGGCATGTGGGACAGTTCTTTCTTTTTCAGGTGAGGCCTGGTTACTGTACCAGGAGAGGGAAGAGGCTGTAGACGATTGTGTGCTCCAGGAAACTGTTCTGAGATGGTTTGTCGGGAACTTGAGGCAGTTGATCAGAATAGTTGAGTCATCAGGGTTTCTCAGGAAGCAAATCGATTCTCTTACTGCGAGTAACCACCCTCCCCCCCAACGCTTCAATAATATAGATGCTTGATGTTGTTGTTTCGTTGTTGGCTTTTTTTAATAACAGGCCTTTTTCACTGAACCCCCAGTGGATTTTCAGGAATCTTCAAATTGAAATTCTGGAATTTTGTTCTAAACTGTAGCTACAGACGGTCTGGGGGAGGCATGTGAGCAAGTATTGCGATTGAGTGATTTGTGAGCCCTGTGAATTCGTCTGTCTCTGCTCTGCAGAACTGGTGTGTTTGTGGTCTGCCCTGTCCTCCTGGTCCCCTGCTTGCATAGACCACGGGACCTGCTGGGCACACCATGGCTACCTCTGAGCTTGCCCTCGCTCCTTTTGATGGGAAACCGGAGCAGGCAAGGGTGCAAACCAGGTCTCAAGCTGACATTGTCAGAATGAGGCCAAAGGATGTGCATGAACCTAAAAAAATAGTGTTTTCCTGTCTACTAATTTGGACATAAACACTGTAACATGTATAGTGCTTTTCTTAGCAGATCCACTATATAAACCTAGAGTTTGACTTCCAGAGCTGTTACAAGTGTTGGTCAATGGACTCTCTTAATTTACTCATTATTCCTACCCAGGAGGCCTGTATTCACTTGGGATCCAGGCAAAATGGGTTGTTTTGTCCCATCTAAGCCATCTGTTTGTACACACATAAGCCATTACTTGTTTTTGCAGATGTTGCAGCTTCTCTTTGATACCCCAAACCTATGTTTTAGAGGTAATTGGGGAACTGAAGGCTGCTGGGAGAAGGGTGCTCAGGAGGCAAGGAAGGGCCGGAACATGGTGGCACCCCGTGAAGGGAGTTGCCGCTTTTGTGGTCTTTGCATATCAGCTGTAGCTCAGCATATTAGTCAGACTTCACAGTCTCTTAAATTAAAAGGCAGAAGTATAGGTTTTTTAAACATCCTTTGTAGAGACAGCCTGTTGTGAGATTGGCTGCACAGCAAACAAAATGAGAAATTAAATGAGATCAAGCTTGTAGAATACAACATCTCTCTGCTGTCTTAATCCAGCATTTTTACAGGGATGTCTGTTTTTCAGGCAGCTTAACTGCAGCAAAAATGACCAGAATCCCTTAAGATCAATGTTCAGTGCAGTCCGATGGTAATTATTTTTTGCCAGGCTGTGGTCTTTGCTAGAATAACTCCAGCCTTTCACACCTAGGACTTCATGTGCACAATTCCTTTAGAGATTTCTGAGTTGGCCCAAGAGAGAGTATTTCTTTCCTTCTTCCAAGTAACTGGGTCCACGACTCACCTGCAGTCAGTGCTGTCCATGTGATGACCAAATGAAAGTGTAGCTCAGTCATAGCATGATCTTACTGGGCACACACAGAAGTTCGCAGGGAGGAGTGGAGATAAAAGTAAGGTTGAAAACACTGAGCTGCAGAATGGAGCACTGATGATGTGATCTCCATGTTCTGTGTTCTCAAAGAAACTTAAGTCAAACCATAATTCAGAAATAGAAGAAACTGCTTGTTAAAAATGACAGCTAATTACTGTCTTTTTCTACACTCTGTCCAGCTCTGCTGGAAATGCTGAAAAGAGTATTTAGGTGGATTTTCTCTAGAAAATGAAATGTAAATTGTGATTAGTTGAGTAGATTTTCGAATTATGAGGTTTTTGGTGTTTCAAAGTCAGGATTGCTGTTGGGGTGGGGTGGGGTATTGAAATACAGGAATTATTTACTCCTGAGAAATAAGGAATTCCTGCATTCTAAACCCAGTTTTGGTAACTAGATTTTGTGGTCTCTAAATAACCCACTGTTTTGGCACTTGCTGAAAAAAGGCTTTTTTGTTGTTTTTTCTTTTCCTGTAAAATCAGTTAATCCATGCATTTCTTTTAGATCATTAGATACCTTTGCAGATAGATTTAGGTACTTGTTTTTTCCCCTTAAAGTTAATAACATCTCCTGGTGAGGTTGATGCCTGGAATTATCATCATAGAACAGAAATATGGCATCCCTACATAAATGTTTTCTATATTCTGATATCTGTAATTTGTTTCTAATTCTTTGATAATTAATAGAGAACCTCTAAATGCATTTTGAAAATAAAAATGATGTAATAATATTGACTGTTATTATAATGCTCTCTGGTGTTAAACCATTGCAGTGAAAGAGAGAAAATAACATGCTTTCAGCATTTAATACAAAATATTTGACTAGTATGGGAAAAAAATCATTTCCCAGCAAACAGTTAATCTTACTTGGACAAAGGATATCCTTGCAATGCAAAATGTGCACTTTTCTTCCAGTTAAATTGTTTAGAAAGCAGAAATTATATCTTGCTATCAAGTAGTAAATTGAAATGTCAGTGTTTTGTTTTGTCTCTGAAGCTCTTCTTTGAGCTGAGTTCTTCTGACAAGATATTAACAGTGCTCAGAAAGTTGAAAATCTTTTATTCTGTAAAAGAAGTGTGTACCAAATATCAGGGTGTGGTTTAGCTGGCTTTGCTCTCAAGGTATAATGTTATACTCAACAGAAGTACTATCCATTTTTTTCTCATCCATTTCATGCATTCCCTATTAATTTTAGCAGCAGTCCATTCTTCAGGAAAAAAACCCCAAAATACAAAAGCAGTTTTCTGTTGATGCATTGAAGTAACTGGTAACTGTAGATTAGGAATCCAAATGCATTTTACTGTCTGCAAGATGTAAATAAAATTGTGTTTATGTTAAATTGTCACTCAAGGTTTCCTGTCTAACCAGAGTCCTTTGTGTGCAGCTCTGGCATGAGCCAGTGCATTGTCCTGCAGGAGTTACAGCTCATGGTGGCTGCGCTTCAACTGACAACACGAAATGGAATACATGGCCTCGGCCAACTTTATGTATCAGAGTGGTTTTTTCCTTCTGCTTTTTTCCCAAAAAAATTGTAAAACCACTTGAGCTTCTTTTCATATGTGTGATTTGGGTTGTTTGTCTCCTTCCTGTTTACAGACAAAACTTGCCAATGGCACTTCCAGTATGATTGTGCCCAAGCAAAGGAAACTGTCTGCAAGCTATGAGAAGGAGAAGGAACTCTGCGTCAAGTATTTTGAACAGTGGTCTGAGTCTGACCAGGTGGAGTTTGTGGAGCACCTCATCTCCCAGATGTGTCACTACCAGCACGGACATATAAACTCATACCTCAAACCCATGTTACAGCGGGACTTCATCACTGCACTGCCAGGTATTTCTGCAGGCAGAGGGAGCTTGCTCCCTTGTCTTGTCTTCCAGAAAACTATTCCTCTCTGGCCTACCCTGCTGGAGAGGTGTCTTCTAGGGTCAGTTTGCAAAATAGATGATAGCTTTTGAATGAAAAGCTCTATACTGGTGTGAAATGTAGTAATATTTTATTTTGTATTCCTATCGTCTCTCAAGGCGTGATCTAATACCACCATAGTTTGGCTAGGAGTAAATGGTAGCTTATATATGTATTGTAAGGACAGTAATCGCAAGCCACAGGGCAGGTAGTTGTACTCATAATGCCCACAACGATGCATGAATAACGAAAAATTTTAAAATTAAAACTACTACTCTTTCTGGTTGCTCAGCTGAGGTTTTTCCTTTTCTTACTTAGATTTTTTTTGTCTTTCCTAGTAAAATACCTTCCTGAAGCCATCGCTTTGATTATGTGTTTATTGCTAATAGAGAATGGAGGACATAAGATCAAAGGCTGGAAACGTTCTGTTTTTTGCAGCTCTGTAGTGCTTTTCATTGAGAATATTATCCCAGCTGTTCTCAGATGTGGCATTGGGTGTATCTCACAGAATGCACACATAAAGTAGTGTACATGCAGTTTTGTATTGGCCCTGTCTTATAGATGGGAAAAGTGAGTCAGCAGGAGATAAAATATATGCAGCAATAGATTTTCAGAACCAGACAGAAATTCCTGGCTCTTTGATCTTTTTTTCAGACCATTAGATTGTACCTCTGTAGATAGACAGATAGATAGTTAATAGATTAGCATTCCCATGGCATAGGTCCTTAGTTTGAGATGGACCTGAGCAAGCAGTGCTACAGGTGTTGTCTCTAAATAGCTAGTTGAAGAGAGGAGTTTCTTGCCAAAAGCTTGTTCTGTGAATACCTTTGGAGAACTGCTGAACTCTGACAATTTGTTCAATCCAGTCATTTGATCATTCTTCAGAAGGGATTTCTCAACATGAAATTTAAGTTCTAGGGTTAAAAGATGGAAAAAAAGCATGTTTAACTGTGAATTGTACAAAGCATAAAGGCACTGCAGGAGTTTTGCTATGAAGTTAAATACGTAGACTCACTGGATTTTTAAGCTCATTGTGCCCAGTAATCAAATGGCTGTTGTAGCATTAAAAAAAAATTGTAGTTATGCTAAGTACCTGCTTTGTGTTAGTTTTAGTAGTCCAATGGCAATAATCTCGTGTACTTAGAGCAGCATTATAAGTTGTGGAGCTGTTCTGTTTCAGAAAAATAGAGAGTATTTTGAAAGTGCATTGGTTTCCCCACTTTTAAAGTGGAAGTATGCGTATAGTTACATACACAATTTTTCCAGGTCTTTCTCCACAAAACTCCATCAAAGCAAGCCAGCACGTCTCATTTACACTTGCTTAATTTCATCCTACAGGCCTTTATCTGAAAATTTTGGGCAAATGTTATAAATATTTTCAGAGGCATTCAAAATTTCCTAGGCATACCGTATTTGTTAGTGGACTTTTCACAGTTACCCAGGAAGCAGCTAATTTTACTATCTCAGAATGCAGAACAGATAGGAATCAGGCAGCTAATATGTGAGTATTTGAATAGTTGTGGGAACTGTGTGCTTAAATAATGTATGTGCATCAATTTGCATATTTGCAAAGTGCTAATGTCCTAGCAAATATAGCTCTAAGGGAGAAAATTAATGGCAAGGAATTACACTGGCACAGACTCTGCAGTCTGCAGGATGTCCTGAGTATAGGCAGGTTTTTAACGAGGGGAGTGGGAAAGGAGAAGGTAAGAAACTGCCTAGGAAAGAGCGATGAACCTAAAATTTTAAATTAAGTCACATAATTAATAAACCTAAACTCTTTAAGTATCTTTTAACTTTTTGGAACTCTCAAGTGTTCAGTATTCTGATTTCATTTTTACTCCTTCATTTCTCTCTCCTGCTCTCCCCCTCGAGTAAATAAAACAATAAAGCTTCTTCAAAATCATGAGGTATCTTATCTCTGTCCTCCTAGCACTGTCCCAAAGAATGACCAGAATTAAAGGTAGTTTTAGATCATGAGCATGTTTTACTAATATAGAGTAAAACTGGCTCAGATAATTTTCCCAGTACTTTGAACAGAATTAAAGTTGTTTGAAAAATACAGCTTAACTGTGTACTTAACAAACTTTGTTCTGTTTCTGAAGAATAAGGTCTCTGTTTAGCATTTCCAAGCTGCTTAACATTTTTTATGAGGAAAGTCATTTTTATAAGGGTTTCATGTGTGAAATAACTGAAACATTCTTGTTGGTATGGAGGACTGAAGGGCTAATCATGTTTCACATCGATTCAGCAAAAACTTTTGTGAGCAGAGATTTCTCTTTTTTAAGGAAAGAGTGCTTTGTTAGATATATGTCTCAGTGAGTTGTGCTGTTCCTAAGAAACAAAATAATAAAATTGAGTTTGCAGCCAGGCCAAAATAGCTCTACCCATCCACTTACCATAAATGTGAGGAGGAGAGGCCACAATATTAGTGTTCCCTCTCTGCGAAGGGTCTAGGATCAATGGCAAAGGATGACTTACGGTCATGGAAGTAGTTTACAACACCTCATTGCAGCAAGATCTAAAGTGCAACTACTGATGATCCAGAAAGGGCAGGTGGGTTAAAGGCAGACTTGTGGGTGAAGATTACTGTGCCCAGCTTATGCAGTGTAGCCATGCTTCCTAAAGCCACCGATTGTTCCCCATATAAAATAATTTCTTGCTGTGATGCTGCTGACATAAGGCCACCAATATGGATACTACACAGGCAGGCATTTGTAAATGTCCTGGTGGGTCTGTAAATGTCTGTGGGCTCACTGGAAGCAACACAGACTGGGAAAGCAAATATGCCATTTCCACCCAATGGAGAGAGCTCAGGGCTGCAGGAGGTGTCAGGGTGGGGAAGCAGGGGGACATGGTGTCCATGTCTGCCCTACCAAATAGCGGAATTCCTGCAAATTCCAGTTCACATTCACTGAAACATTGTGTGTCTCTTTCCACAAATTGCTGTAGAGCCAATCTAAATCTACAAACACTCTTTTTTTTTCCTTTTTTTAAAAGAATTTTATATCATAACCGTATATATCTTTTCAGATTAAATACATAATAAAGGCTGCTGATGCTTTTATTTTGCAGGTTGACATCTAATTTTGCATCTATAAAGATAAGAAATGTCAGACCTCTTTCTGCACTCTCTGGTTGTGCATGGTATCATTCACATGCTTTTTCTACATATGAATGGAAGCATAAAACGCTGAGCAGAATGTCTCACCCAAAGTGTATTATAAATTGGGGATGTTTGAAAGGAGCGAGAGGAGGCATGCTGAACTTTCTCATTTTCATGCATTGGGAGATAATTTTGAGGTCTTTCAGTTAACGAAAACAAAGATTGGGCCTTTTGTGTATCATGAACTCTAATCAGAATCAGCTGATTGCACCCAGTTTGGGTTTGGAGAAGTACGGACATGTGACTGAACATGCACTTCCCGCTTTTTCTTTCCCTGTCACAAGCAGGGCCTGGTCTTTGAGGCTGTAGTTTTAAAAGCAAGAAAAAAACGTATTTAACTCTGTCCCAAATGTGAACCAGAGGGAAGGTGCATGTAATACCAATCTGCCATGCTTCCTTTTTGGTTGGTCTGAACATTATGCCTGAGGGATGATGGAGTCTGAACTACAACTTTCACAAAGCCTCTGAAATTTGACCTGTGAGTGAGATAATCTCTTGATGGTGTGTCTCAGTTGTGAATTAAACAGCCTCCAAGAGAAGCTGTATTTATGCAACATCTCATTTAAAAGGCATCTTATTTTCCTGAAGTCTTGCTGGTGGTGAAATTTGAGTGGGTAAGGGCACATTTTTACTGAATACATCCATCCAGTTAAGAAACATAGCATAACCTTCCCTGGCCCCCAGCTCCACAGACGTTACAGCGGGCTGCTTGGTGCTAACCAGGCAGTCACTTTAAATTTCACGCCAGCCATGTTGAAACAAAGCCAGCCCTGGTATTCACACTGGAAAATATTTACAAATAGTACCATTTTGGTGCATATTTTTCCTCCACCCACTAAAATAAATGAAACAAGCAAACCTGCTTCACTTTCCCCTTACACAGCCACTCCTTCCCTCTCTACTTCCCTGTGCATCTGCATATCTTTCCCTCCCCCATGTCTAAAGGTACCACTACCCTTCAGGGCACACATTGGGAATATATATTTTTTTCTTCATTACGTTTAAAAGCTACTGCTTTAGCAAAAACAGCTTTTGAGCCGTTGGAACATGAGAACAGCTGTAGCAGTGAGATGAGAAATGGTCCTAATATAGAGAGATTTTGGGGGCTGCGTTGCTGAGTTGGAAATGCCATCCATAGAATATCCCCCTAGTGCTAAAACCCATCGAAATAGATTGGAATGACTTCTTGGATTCTTTATTATTTTTAATGACTTGTGTTATATCCAAAGGAAGTTGGAGAACGCTGTTCACTCCTGAACTTAGCTGCAAATGCTCTTCTGTGCATTTGGTCCAGCTCTGCATGCAGAAGAGGAGATGGAAACAGAGGGTATCTTTGTACTAGCAAGGGGAGTTGCTTTAAACTCTGTGTCTCCCCAGCAAATAACCTTTTTTTTCTTCCCCCCCCCCCCCCCCCCCCAGCTCGGGGATTGGATCACATTGCTGAGAACATTCTGTCATACCTGGATGCCAAATCATTGTGTGCTGCTGAGCTGGTGTGCAAGGAGTGGTACCGGGTGACGTCGGACGGCATGCTGTGGAAGAAGCTCATCGAGAGAATGGTCAGGACAGACTCCTTGTGGAGGGGGTTGTCAGAGAGGAGAGGATGGTGAGGAAACTGCATCTTCACCTCTTTTGCCCCCATTCAGGACAGTAGGTGCTGCGTGTTTCAAACCATGTTTGAAGAGGGTTATTTAGCACCCTGAAACCTGACAGTTGCTTAAATAAAAATTGAGGGGTTAGAGAGTTAGGGCATCATTTGGCTATGCAGGCAATGTTGGGGCTTTTTCCTCACCTTCCTCATCTGATCATGCTCTTATCCCACTGTGACAAGTGAGATATACAGACTGAGATTTTTACGCCCAGCTGTCATTCGGTTCAAATTAAGAAGCTGTGTACACCCCAGGGGAACACTAAACTAGTCAGCAGTTCAGAGCAGAAGAGCTTTTTTAGGGGTGGCAGTGGGGCAGCATGTGCTATGAATTAGTTGTTTCCTGATAGGTCTGTTTGTTTTCCTCAGCAGATTTTCACTATTAGATATCTGTTTAATTTTCAAACTGGAAGCTGAGGGTAGGTACCACAGAGAATAGGGGACTTTAGAAATGCAGATAGATTAGTTAATAATCATCTGGAATAGCCTTACTACAATGTGGGTCTCACTCAAGTTTGAAGCTGCTCTGTTAACATTTCATTAGAACTTTCCCTCTCAGGGGTACGTCCTTTAATACATAATTTTCTTTTCCAAGGGTGTCCCTAGGATGTTGGCAGAAAGGAAGCTGGGTATGAATATTTCATAAACAAGATAAAAGTGACAGCTCAGGCATTTTGGTTGCTATTAAAAAGAAAAAGATACAGAGTTGCAAACAAAGACTCCTGGTTTATGGTTAATCTTGTTATACCGTTTGTCTCAGGAAGTAAAGGCGAGTAAATCAGGATTATGAAACATCCTTTAAAAATAAATACAATTTTGATCTGCTTCCAATAGTGTAATGTTTATAAAGAGTGTAAAATAAACACAAGCATGGCAGTGGTAACTTTTGCATTCCTTTTAGTGCCTTGTTCTCTCCAGGACTTCTATTTTTGCTCTGTATTGTTGAAGTCACAGTAAGTCTGAAGAGGACCTTAAGAGGTTATTTAGTCCCTCCTGTTTCCCAAAGGCAGAGCCAGGTTTCTCTTAAGTCATCCCAGATGTTTGTCTAATTTGTTCTTAAAAACCTTCACTGATGGAGATTCCCCAGGCCTTTCCTGGGCAAGGAATTCCACTGTTTCACTAACTTTAGTGTTAGACAGATTTTCCTAAAATCTAGGCTGTCTTCCTAGCTACAGTTTGACATGTTATATTTAGCCTAAACAGACACACAGGACAGTTTCTCATTCTCCTTTTTGCAGTAATCTTTTCCATGTTGGAAGATGATCATGTTTCCTACATTTTGGATGCACTAACCAACCATAATCCTGTGTTGTCTTGTCCTCTTGTTATTCTTGGTTTTCTCTGACCCAATTAGACCCTCCCCAATTACTCTACTACATTCTTGGAGGATGGTGTGATCAGCTGGGTCTTCTGCTGAGGCATCACCAGAGTTTGGTGGTGTGGGAAGCATTGCTTTGCGTGCTGTATGGAGGACACTCCATTTTATGCTTTCCAGTAGAAGATGTGCTTTTTTTTTAACAGTGGTATAATACTGTTACAAAATTAATTACCCTTTCTGTGGAAGTTCTACTTAGCCATTATTCCTCATCTTGCATGCTTATGTTGTTACTCAGTGGTGAACTTGGCACTTGTCCTTACTGAATTAGATTCCATTTATTGTTTGGTATTTCTCCATTTTGTCAGGAGCATTATGAGTTTAATCTTGTCCTCCAAAGTGCTTGTAGCTTCTCCTAGCTTTAGTATCATTGGCCAGGTAATAAATGCACTCCCTGTTCCATTCTTTGTCATGAATGAAAATGCTCAATAATGACACATCTAGGACAGACTCCCTGCAAGATCCCAGTTGCCATCCTGTTTGACAGTGCACCATCAGTAAAATTGTGGTTTCCAGCCATTTGTGTGTCCACCCTTGAGCTCTTCCAAGATCGTACTTCTCTTGCTAAGTCATATGAATAGCCCGTAAGAAGAAATTAGGTCAGTTTGACATTGTGTATTCTGGATTGATCAGTGTTGCCCGTTGTTTGTCACCTTGTCATCTTCTAGGTGCTCATCTGATTGACTATGTGGTCTAGAACTGCTAAGCTGTGAAAGTTGAGTTGGACAGTCCACCATTTCCTTGATGGACCTTCTTCCCTTTTTTAAAATGCAAGAGCTACATTTGCCTTTTTCCTGTTCTGTAGAACTTTATCTATTCTCTACATCTTGTCAGAGATCATAGCTGATAGTTCTTAAGTTGCTCCCTCCAGATTTTAGAAATAACATTAGCACCGATTACTAGTCATACAGACACATGATATTTCTAAAAAACAGTTGCAAAACCCTGCTTCTCATCTCAAAGGACAGTCACACCCTGCTGCTGCACCTCTTCTTCAGGTTTACACTGTGTCCTGGAGGTTGCTTTGACACAACACGAGCAAGTTGTGCCCTGTCTTTCAGATTGCCCTCTGATTAGAGTTTTATCTCTAAAAGATGAAACTGCAGGCATAGTGGGTGGTTGAGAGAGGCAGACAAGAAATATCCAGTGTAATTGCATCTCTGCTATGTAGAGCTTTATAGCTTGTAATCAATGCTAACGCTGTGCACGGCACAAGGAGGTGACTAACCTGGACAGTTCAGAATGATAGATGACTGGTGTTACTTGCTTACAGCTCCTCACTTTGCACATGGGCTGCCTGATTTCTCAGCATTTGCGTCTCGTGACTTACAACAGAAACACCCAGTTCCGCAGCACGGTAACCTTCACTGACAGCTTGTCAGGGAACGCCAAGGGTTACACAGATTTAGAGACGTAGAAAACAGAAGCCTAAAATCTGGGCACAGTTACATTCATCTGAATACTTGGTTGAATTGGCCAATCATCAAAACCTGCAAACAATAGTTCCTTTTATCCCAGAGCCACAGCACAACAGCCACTGGGATTCCATGGAAATTCCAAGCAATCCTTTAGCTGAACTGTAAACAGCTGACTCTACATGCAGCAAGGCAGGGCTTATAGGTAGCAACAAGACCTTGTATTAGATCAGCTAGTAAAGTTGGAAACAATAGACAGGTTTTTAGGCACGTAGGCTTGTATACAGATTGTCGTAGACCTACCCTGAGTCTTCCAGGATGTGTCCTGGGTATTCTGTGGATCTCCAAAGCATTTTTCGTCTCCCTGGGCCAATAATTTTAATTTTCTTGTATGCACTCCAGACTGGATCACAGTAAATAGGCAACCATCTAGTTAGTGGTTTGCCTGCGTCCATGTGTCCCTTCTTCACGTGTGTTTGTCCCCATATGAGTGGCTGCTGATCACTGTGTTTGAAGACTCAGATGATTGCTCTGTACAAAGTGGAAAGCACCTTTCTCTCAAGTCGTATTTAAAGTAGTTTGTTTAAAGAATTATTAAAAGTTCTTTTCTTGAGCATTTGTTATTTTGTTTGTTCAGTCCTATAGTTTGCTACCACCTTATAACCTAAAAATTTCCATTCATTGTTGTGATTTCCCTAGTTCAAGTACATCAGGGCAGGTAATGTACAGTCTCTCAAATGAGTTTCAAGGTATACTGTATGGAAAGGACAAGAAAGAAATGCGCAAGGAAGTATTGAACAATTAATTATGCCATAATGGAGCAAGGGAGGGAGAAGTGGAGAGCTGGCCCAGTGTAAACTCTGTGCCTCTGATGCCAGGATTACACTCGGAGGCATTTGTGCCTCTCTCCATTTTGTGAGGCATGTTGCCAGGCAGAACAGCAGTTAGTACGCCCATGGTGGGGTTTACTAGCTTCCACACCGTGTTTGGTGGCTTCTTAACTTCAGGATGAGGAATTAAAGTTTTTTACACAGCAGGTAGTGATTGCCGTTTACAGATTTTTTTTTGTAGCAAAAATCTAGCTTGGGATATGAGTATTCCAAATCAGTGTTGAAATGAGGGAGGCACCACAGATGAAGTGTTGCTTACCAAAATACAGTAGTAGCAGTAAAATGTCCATGTATCAAAACTGGTACTGTTCCTCCTAATGCAGATAAAAAGCTAGTCTTGAGTGCATAGTGAGTTTGAGGGTTCCTTGGCTTCTTTCATTTTCTTTGTACAGTTCATTTTAAAGGTGACTCTGATACGGGTATGTGTATTGCAGGCATGAGCCATTCTCACCTCCTGTTGAGCTGAATGGGCTCATGTCCATAATAGATTATATATTTCCCTTCCCTGAGTGACTAGGCACAGATTTTTCATGAGTATTTGTCCTGGTTTTGGCTGGGGTAGAGTTAATTTTCTTCCTGGTAGCTGATATAGTGCTGTGTCTTGGATTTAGTATGGGAATAATGTTAATAACACACTGATGTTTTAGTTGTTGCTAAGTAGTGCTTACACTGGTCAAGGACTTTTCAGCTTCCCATGCTCTGCCAGGTGCACAAGAAGCTGGGAGGGGGCACAGCCAGGACAGCTGACCCAAACTGGCCAAAGGGATATTCTATACCATATGGCATCATGCTCAGTATAGAAACTGGGAGGAGTTGGCCTGGGGGGAGTGATCGCTGCTCAGGAACGGGCTGGGCATCAGTCAGAAGGTGGTGAGCAATTGCATGGTGCATCACTTGTTTTGTACATTCTTTTATCATTATTTTTTTTTCTTCCTGTGCTGTCCTATTAAACTGTCTTTATCTCAACGCACAGGTTTTACTTTCTTTTCCAAGTCTCTCCCCCATCCTGGCGGGGGCAGTGGTGGGGAGGGTGAGCGAGTGGCTGCATGGTGCTTAGTTGCTAACTGGGGTTAAACCATGACAGTATTTCAGTGTCAAAATGCAACACTGACATGTTGCAGGGCAAACAAACAAGGAACCACCCCATCTTACTGAGTAAATTAAGTTTGAATATGAATCTGTCTGTGCTTTTCAACAGTGGTTACCCATTTGTAAAATGCAAGGAGGACCTTTCTCCAAAATGCTGAAACATGGTTTGTGTTCAATGGGAATGTTCTTTGTCTTCCAGGGGACAATATCTCTTTAAAAATAAACCTCCTGATGGGACTGCACCACCCAATTCCTTCTACAGAGCACTTTACCCGAAAATTATACAGGACATAGAGGTAAGAAACAGCTTCCAGATGTGGTGGTGTTTGGTTGGGGGTTTTTTTTGTATCTCCCTGATTTATTCGTGATGCTGAAATTCTGAGAATATTTTGTTCTAATGAAATATTTAATGAAATCTGATGTGTCTGTGTTTGTTCAGAGTTTGTAGATCTGGTATAGTTATATAAGGTCCCAGGCTTTGCTGCTCCTTTAGACAGAGGATGAGTTGGTTTGTTCAGTGACCTGTTTGCAGGTGGAGTGTCTACACCTTGCACGTCAGATCTCACAGCAGCACCATACCATCTTGATTTTCTTTGTTCCACGGTACTTTGCTCCACCCAGTGCGGATGAGACCTAGTAAGATGTTATGGGGAGATATCAGGAACTGAGCCAGGGAGAAAGTGCATTGCTAAAGACTGCAATCCCAAGACCCAGGGCAACAGGAAGCAACTGAGCATGGTTGCCTTGTATCTAGTGTGAGAAAATGCCATGTTCTGGTAGTTTCCTAATGGCAAAAGTGGTGCTCAGGCACTGTTGTGACGAGTTTGTACAAGCATTTAGCTAGAGCTCAACTGAGACTTTCTCTTAAGTTGTTTAGTCGTTGAATCACAGGGGGTTAAAGGTTAGAGATGGAAAAAAGCTTTTAGGTCATTTCTCCCTCACCATTCCAGATAACACAGACAAGTTTAGCTGCAGTATGTTTTGCAGGCTTTTATCCATTTAATTGGTTTTATTACGTGTGTTACTTCTTCCTGAAAGCAGTTATGTCATTGTATGGGCCTGATGGCAGGAAAAAGTGTGAAGAAAAGTATCTGCTGTATTCTCAAACAAACGAAAAAAGGGGAGATAGTTCCGTGCTTTATTTTTACTTCTCTTTTGTCTCCTGTCTCTCCTCAAGACAATAGAGTCAAACTGGCGGTGTGGAAGGCACAGTTTACAGAGGATCCACTGCCGAAGCGAGACAAGCAAAGGGGTTTATTGTTTACAGTATGATGATCAGAAGATAGTAAGTGGCCTACGAGACAATACTATTAAGGTGAGAATGCTCCAAAATGGCATACTAATGGCATGCAGTGTCTATGCCATAAATAATAGTGTCCTAATTTCAGTGACATCTACTCAATCTCTTGTTAGTAACCTAGCTTTCTCCTTCCTCCACCTCACACCTGCACAGCATGTATGTCTCTCTTATCTGGCAAGAGAAACCCTGTTTTCTTACAAACAGACTTCACTAGCAGAGTTTTTGTCCATCAGTAATTACAGGCTATGTAATTACTGTGTCCTGTACCCTGACGAGAAGGGTAAAACCAATGTTCATAGTAAAGCCAGTAATATCAAAGATGTTAACGTATTGCACCAGAGAGCCTGTAGAAGACTCTACAGATGCCACTAAAGATGTTCTAACTGCATTATGGATGATGGGTTGTAGTAAAAAACAGACTAGTCAAACCAGTAAGTGCTGAAAGATGAAAACCTTACTGAGCTGTCTGGTTTTGAATGTTTGATATCTTAGATCTGGGATAAGAATACATTGGAATGCAAGCGAATTCTCACCGGACACACGGGTTCTGTCCTGTGCCTCCAGTACGATGAACGAGTGATCATTACTGGATCTTCAGACTCAACAGTCAGGTGTGTGCTCCTGCTTTGGAGCTTTCTGTGTTCCTCTAAGATTTTAGCCTTGCAAGCTGCTGAAGTGATCTTTTCTTAAATGTGTGCTGTTCAATCAGTTCCGTGAAGTAGTTCAGCATATTTATTCAGGAGTGTACTGTCCTTGTTTATCAGATGTCCATGCAAATGGCTGTCAAGGAGAAATGAGAACCTAAGCAAAGGCCAGTCAAGGTCAAGATGACTTAGGAAGGCCATCTGGCATTTCACCAAGGTTTTGCATGTTTTGACACTCCCTGAGAATGTTTTAAATTCTCCCTGAGGATAACTTTTTAAAAGTTGGTTGAAGTTTTCAAAGCAAGTTTGAAGGTTTAGTCACCCATTGTCACTTAATTTTAACAAAAGATGTATGACTAGATCTCCTGTGACTTTTAATTAAATTTCAGCATGATGTTTCTTTTCATTCAATCTTTCTAACCCTGCTTTCCTTCCAGTCTCCAGCAAAAGGCTGGGCACCTCAAGTCAGCACTTGCGGTGCACGTTGTGCAGATGTGAAGTCCACTAGACATATTGCAGGATCCCAGAGAGTCTAAGACCTACAATGTAAATACAGGCACATATAAGTTACTGAATTGCAATATGAACTTGGATGTGAAAGAGCAAGTCTGTCTTCACCATGTTGTTATATATTCTCTTCTTGTCAGAGTACAAACAATACCCATGCAGTGAAGTTACAGACAGTAAAAAGCTGTGTCAGTGGCCTTTTCTGTAGCTATTCCCATGTGTTCCTATGGCTGCAAGCTCCTCATGGTTATCACTGTGCTTGCATGTAAACTACCACTGTTAAGCTAAAAACCATTAAGTTTAGTTCCTGACATGTGATGCATGCAGTCTTGTGGTGCTGCTAGATTTTGGGGTCCAGTCATTGGTAGGAATCCAGAATTTTGGCAACACCGCCTGCCTGGAGACGGTGTGGGAACTGCACTGTGCTAAACAGATCGCAAAAGGAGAGGCTGATTTCTGTAACAAGCACTGTCATCTTCCGTATCAGGCCAGGCGGGCCAAATTGCAGACTGGCTACTTGCCCAGAAATACTTTGTTTCCCACTGTATCTATAAATGTTTGTGAAGACCCCAGAGGCACATCGGATGCATCACTTTTATCCTTGGGTCTCCTCAGGAAGAGGGGCTTCATCCAATAGACAGTACAGATGGACTCTTAATGCTTCTGAGATCTCAGGGATGCACTTGTCCAAAGAAGTCAGTAGGTCTCCAGCTCCTGTTCAGTTTGGCAAGCCTGTCTGCAAACTGCTCATATGTTAATGGCTCAGGTCTTTAGTCTGTGGGTTTTTCTCCTTTGCATTTTGTAATTGGAATGTAGTTTTCTTTCTCATTTGTAGTCCATAAGTTGATGCACTTCAGCCTCCATAAGTTAGAAAATAAGACATTAGGAGTCTTTCTCACATCTTGCCTTTTCTTACTGCTTGCCTTATTGGCAGAGGAAAGTTTTAACTTCTGCAATGTCTGATGTTCCTGATGATACAGCCGTTTTCTGCTCTCACATAGTGTATCTGGGATACAGGTGTGATAGTGCCAAAAGAAATCTCTTTATGGAGGATGAAAGAAGTTTGCTGACAGAATAGCCCAAAAGAAACATTTTTAAGGCTTAAAATCTTCATTTCAAGTCCTAAAAGTTCTGTATGAAGCCTTTGTCTAACTTTCATCTTAATTTATCTTTCAGCTGAAACAGTTGGTTCCAATAACATTAAATTGACATAAATGCTCTGTCTTAATTTGGGTATTCAGCACATTCCTAGAATGTAGCTATGTACCAGATGCACTGCAGTGTAAATGCAGTTCGTGGTGCAACTTGTGGCAATTACTTATATTTGTTTGAAAAGCATTATCTTGTCTTCTGCTTCTGTATAAATTATCCTTTGAGTTGATAGTCCTGTGAGAGAGGTCAAAAATTAAACCTGTCACTGAACTTACTTCTCCACAGGTCATGATTAAGTACTCATTGACTAGAAATGGAGTGTGTGGTAGGCTGACACAACCAGGAAACATCAGTCTTTAAGGCCATCAATCTCACACCTTTCCTCAGCACTAAATTCCCTTAATTGAAGAACGCTTTTTTCCTGGCTGGGTTATTTTTATGGTGTTAACTGCATTGCAGAGTTTTTGGCTGCTGGACTGTCTCAATGTATGCGTAATCAACAGGTTTATATAATACATCTTTTAATGAACTAATAGATGTAGATATAATTTGTGATGTTTGCTTCTCAAATATTGCTAGAGTCAATTACCTCTCCTCGTCCCTCTTTTGCTCTGCAGAAAATCCACTGTACAGTTTTTAACTCTACTCTCTCTGGTTTGAAATTTGAAATTGCAGGGTGTGGGATGTGAATGCAGGTGAGATGCTGAATACACTGATTCACCACTGCGAAGCAGTACTGCACCTCCGCTTCAATAACGGCATGATGGTGACATGTTCCAAAGACCGTTCCATTGCTGTGTGGGACATGGCTTCACCAACAGACATCACCCTGAGGAGGGTGCTGGTAGGGCACCGAGCTGCCGTCAACGTAGTGGACTTTGATGACAAGTACATTGTATCAGCATCAGGTGACAGAACTATAAAGGTGAGGTGTTTCAGAGGCTTTTTATTTGCAGCACTGGGGTATTTAATAACCAAGAACAGTGACCAAACAGGGAAGATGGTCCTTGGCAGTAATTACACAGATCTTCCTTTAGAAGCAGTGTTCTTCCTGCTGCTCATTTCCACTCATCCCTCCTCTGTTGAGCTTGCACAACTTGTTTACAGAGCTGTATGGCAAATCAGATCCAGGTACAGATGCAGTTGAAAAAGGACTTTTTTTTTTTTGGTGTTCTTTTTCGACTTGACCACTTCCATAATCTGTTTCAGCATCAGTCATTCGAACAGTTGTCAGAGGGCAGCATGGGGGCAAAAGCGAAAGTGAGTGGATAGGAATCACTTAAGTGTTACTGCTGTGATCCCAATCTGCAGCATTAAAACTGAGGAAAATCGAGATCCTGTGTAGACTAAATCATAGCCCAAGAGTGCTAAAGCCTGATTTTGGAAGCTAATTGTCATATGGTGTGGCCAAAATCTTCTCTGTAGAGTGACCCAAGCTGCTAACAGTTGCAGACTATAGTCACAAGTCATCGGAGGGGTAATCTTCCCAGTCTTAATGATAGCA
The DNA here is from genome assembly GCF_035582795.1 of Mycteria americana. NCBI lineage: Eukaryota > Metazoa > Chordata > Aves > Ciconiiformes > Ciconiidae > Mycteria > Mycteria americana. The sequence continues at coordinate 16,172,412 of NC_134370.1, forward strand.
TCTTCAATTAAGAGCATTCTGGATGCACCTATATATCATACAGATACCAGCTTTTGTTAGTCTCTTCTTAATAATTTTGTCTCTGTGTGGTTCCCTCCCCCCTTCCTGTCACAGGTATGGAACACTAGTACCTGCGAATTTGTGCGCACCTTAAATGGCCACAAACGAGGCATTGCATGTCTGCAGTACAGAGACAGGCTAGTAGTGAGCGGCTCTTCAGATAATACTATCAGGTGAGAGACACACTCCCCGTTGCAGAGTTCTGTGCAAGCACATTGTCTCTGATTCCCTGGGATGTGCAGAGGTTAGGCAACTGGAGTGCTCTGTACCTTTGTCGTCTTTGAAATATGCTTTCTTTGGTATAGAACATTGGAACTACTGGAAAGAGATATTAGAAGCCTGTTTTTACTGTGTTGTCTTTCATCCTCTATCTCAGGAGTCCCATACTAATCAACAAGTTGCATTGCTCTGACAATTCTGGTGTATGAAAGAGCTGGCAAGTACCACTTCCTGTGGTGTCCTCTTGTGATATTTTAATTGGGCTATGTGTCTAGTTAAAGGGGTCAGATTTGCAGTAAGAGGCATTTAATCCTCTGCAGAAATCCTCCTGGGCTCTCGCCAAACTCTTCTTGTGGTACTTGGCACCTGGTTAAGTTTGGAACAGCTGGTTTAGAGCATGAAGTTCAGTTTGCTGCCTTTTGCACTTCTCCAGCTGTCCTGGTTGCAATCTGAGATTTAACTCCTTCTGGTATCATGAGCCAGGATTTCTTCCTGCATCCTGCAGTTGCTGGCAGAGGTGTATCCTCCCACTAATCTCAGGGTGCATGGAGAAAGCTTGAATAGTAGTGTACCTGACGTAGGGAGATGGCTCTGTTGTAAGTAAGAGGAACCTCCCTTTTGTCTTTGTCATTGCTTTAAGTAATCGTCTGCCTTCTGATAAAACTTGAAAGCTGGACAGTGTAAGCAGAAACCCTTCACTTTGCATGTCAGTAATAATTTCTCCTCAGTGAGAATGATTCATGCTACTGTTTGTCTGTGGACTTTGCTTGCAACATGCTGCCTCTCCCTGCTTTGCATTCTGTAGGAAAATGGTGGTCCTTTGGTTGACATCACCAGGTCATTGTGCCAGATTTTAGTATAGGGCTGTCTGAGAGTATGAGCAAGAGAGCTGGAACTTCTGTCTCTTAATCAGGGGAAAAGTATTACAGGCTTTGTGTAAGAGTAGCACCACTCATGCATGGTGAGAACTCCTGCACTTCAAATAGAAAAAAATAACCCTCTGCAATTGTACTATGAAACTTGGTCTCAAAATCAGAGTTAAGAAATAGTTAAATATTACAGCAGTTAGGGAGGGATCTAAAATATGACTTGCAATGCTAATAAAAATAAATGTCAAGATAGTGATAACACTAAAGAGGAATACAGTTACTTTTATGCTTACATTGGACAAAATCCCTGGTTGACAGATAAATTGTGCTAGAATTTCAGGAATGTTGGCAGTGAATCTTAATGGATGTCAAGTTTGGCAGCTGTGTGGGCAAGGCACAAGACTTACCTGGTCACATCATTTTCTCCCAGCTATTAGCAGAGGGCACAAGTCAGTGGAAGGGTGATTAAGAAAGGGCAGGTTACTAAGTCATCTTTGTGGGTGGCTTGGTGCTTTGTATGTTTGATTTTAATCCACTGTAAAATGCCAGATGTTGTGTGTTGGCCTTTAGTAGAGGCTGCCTCCTGATACAGAATTTGAAGTTCGTCATTCCTCAGTTGCAGGGAAACTTTTTTCCAAAAGGTGACTTTGTGATTTTTAGTTTTGCAACTGCAAATGTAAGGACATCTGAAGTAGCTGAGAAATCAGTATCTTTCTTCTGTAGGGAGATTCCATGTATAAAAATGATTTAGGTTTTGGTTTAGGCCAGAAATTTCACCAGTGTAAGAGGTTACAGCAACATAGGCATCGCTATCATTGTGCTGATTTCCATCTGTTAGAAACCGGCCCATCAAGTTTAATCCAATCACTTCAGTATCTTAGCCTCTAGGGCCAAAGTTCTTAATTGCTACAGACAAGCATGGTATAGAAAAAAAAAAAAGATAATGTGGAGCAAGAAAATAGAATCAGACTACATCATCTTGGGTTAATTTTTAAATGAGTGGTTGATTTGCATGTGTGTATTCAACTTCCACTGTGTGCATACATGGGGATCTGATACTGGACTGTTTAGACAACAGCATTCTCTCTAGGAGATGGGAGATTCAGGCTCACCTGCCATCTGTACGTCTTCCAGCTCTGCCAGGACTTCAAGTGAATTAAAGGCTGAGAAAATTGCAGACCTCCCTCTATTTCCAGAAGTTCTCCCAAAGCTATAGGAAGGAAGAGTGGTAGTGGTTTTGACCGTGTACACTTTGTAGTGAATTATTTTAGTTAGTTCTCAAGCCTTAAGAGTAGTTCTCTTCTATTTGGTCCTTTGACTATTTAAAGAAGTAGAAATTTGGGAAGGTTGTCAAATCTGGAAGGTACTCTTGGCACCAATTCTGCTAGGAGATTCTGCTCTTACATAGCAGTTATCCTTTTTGTACGTGAAGACACATTCACCACATGGCTAGGGACATGATCATCTCTTGTAATCCCATTCAGATCCAGGTAAAACCTCAAACTGGGACCTGAAAATACAGGCCTGAATTAGTGTGATGCAGCCTCCCAGAGCTGCTGGCAATCTCAGGATTGATGGCAAGGAATGGAAACACATGGCATAAAAGTTCCTGGCACAAGATTGCTCTTCAAACCTTTCTGCACCAGTTAATTTCTGGCATTGTCTGTCCTGTTTACAGACCTTGAGAGACTTAATGCTCTCTGACCAGCCAGAGTGCCTTTGGCTGACCTTTGCCATGGAGTTGCTTGCTCTGACCTTGACTGGTGTGTTGGTACTCATGTGAAAACTATTGGGATCTTCACAGATTCCTGAAAGATCGATTTCACAGATCAAAGAATCACCTTGTGCTCCTTGTTGGCCTCAAATGTGTGCATAGACAAATCCTTTCCCAGTTCTACAGTGACAAAAGAGTTCTGTTTGTTTCTCTGTTGTCCAAAGTGAGAGCAGCTTGTTGTGGCAGGACAGCTGCAATCATTATCCACCAACCTTGGGCACAGATCCACTGGATCTGGATTATTCCCTGGGGGACCTCTGGAGTAAAATATGTGGGGACAATTTGTCTCTTTCTTTGTCTGTCTCTCAAGGAAAGGTGACCTGACCCCTCAGCAGCTGTGCTGCTTCGAGATGTGTCACCCAGAGAAAATCCACGAACCACCCATATTTCTCACTACTGTGAAGTTCATGTCAGTCTGAACGCTAATTGAATGAGCATTTAAGAACATTTGTGACTGTTTTCTTTCAGCTGTGTGTCAGGGAGCTGCAGCAGATCCTGCTATTAAAAGATTCCTGTATGAGCAGAGCATGTCTCAGCCAGAGGTGGAACACCTCCAGACAATACATGTCAAAGAATTTCAGTTCTTGTAGGCAAATAATCTTTCTTTATCCATGGTAATTGGGAGTCATGTCAAAGAGCTGACAAAAGTATGGAGAGCAAATAGACTTACTTCAGAACTGTTTCAAGCGTTTCTTAAGTATTTTTCAAGGTAGTGTGGAAATGTAAAAATTAATGTATTTTAATTTATTCTCCTTCACAAAGCCCAAAACTCTGGGATATTTACAGTTGAGAGAATAATGCATTGCTGGGTCTCTTACTGGGATACTTTATACTGGTTTTGGTGCCAGAACTTTTTTAAAATATTGGATTATTAGAAACGGTTAGCAGAGAGCCACAGGAATTATTTGAGAGCAAGAAGAAAATGCATTACAAAATAATAAACATAGAGTGTCCATTTTAGCTTATGCATAAGATACCTAGATTACAGAGTAAACATACCTGCAGTGGGAGAAATGACAGATAAAAAGCGCTTGTTAATTCTTGTACCTTTCACCACTGTATCGATGTCTTAATTTGTCTGATGGTAGTCTCCGAATCAGAAATAGGCATGCAGGGGTACAGAAAGGGGCACATGCCCTGTGAAGGTTATCTTACCAATTGGAAGAAGCTGCCAAGGGGATTGGTAAGTCTCCCTTTCTTAATGTGTTAAAATCAAGGCAGGATACTTTTATGAAGAATCAACTTCAGTAAAATAAAGTTATGAGGCTCACTGTGAAGATAACTGGGAGATATCCTGTGTTACTAGAGCCGTAGATACTAGACACAACTGGTCTTAAAATTTTTGAATCTCTGACTCATTTCCCGTGTGATACCGTAACATAACAGGCTCATGTTGAAAAGCATGCATCTGCTTAACAGCAGGAAAAGGAGCGATGAATGTAGTTTGTTTCTTCTTTGTTGTTTCATCATAATCTTTATTTCCAAGTTTCCATTAACTACAAGCAAAGACCAAATGTTTCGTTGCAATGATCAGATACTAAAAAATTCTTAGTGCTTCTTCCTACTCTCTTCCAGGCTGTGGGATATCGAGTGTGGGGCATGTTTACGAGTACTGGAAGGCCATGAAGAGTTGGTGAGATGCATACGCTTTGATAACAAGAGGATAGTCAGTGGGGCGTATGATGGGTGAGTCTATCAGTGCAGTCAATACCTTGTATCTTCCTGTCTGTCTCAGTGTCCCACATCTCACTTTGCTGTATCTTCATTATAAATATTAGACTCCTTGTCTGTCATACCAAGAGGACCTTTTCATGGCCAGTAAATCAGGACCATGCTACAAAGTATACCTTTTTTTCATCTTTGGAAATAAGTCAGTGTGATTTGATGTGTGTGGTTCAGTTCTTTAGCTTGTAAGAATACCTGACTGACTCAACCTGAAACCTCTTCTAGCTGAACCACTGGTAAAAACAACCTTTCCCATCTGTGGTTATGTCTTCTGGACCACTTGCCATTACAGACTAGGTGTCTGCACTCCCACATGTTTCTGTTAGTTATTACCACCTGCTTTTTAGGTGTTTTACTTTGTTGACAGTATATTTTTTTCCTCCCATTAAGCTCTATAAGCTTTACAAAGGGGAAATGCAAGAACCAGATCTGAAGAGCAGAAGAATTGGTGTAATTTTCCTTGAACTGCTGTATTAGCTAAGCTGTACTAACAGTTAATTTTTTTCTGTGAGCACTTGCTCTTTTCTCTTTAACAGAGCCATGGTGTTTGTCTATTTTTTAACTACTAGGAAAATTAAAGTATGGGATCTTGTAGCTGCTTTGGACCCCCGTGCTCCAGCAGGGACCCTCTGCTTGCGAACCCTTGTGGTAAGAGCTTTTGGTAGGGGTGGTGGAGGGGACAGAAAAGTGTGCTTGATCAGGGCTATCTTTAGCCATGAAAACTCAAGTCAGCTCAGCCCCAGTCTGCAGGATCTAGAAATCATTTCTAGGGGTCTGGCTTCTTTGGGTGTCCTACTGTTTTCTGTAATGTTGCAAGCTATAAAGCATTAAAAATTAGAACCTGTGGAGGTTTCATTCACTTTTTAACAGTTTTGTTCTGTGATGAGAAGTTAACCACTAAATCCATTTTTGAGACTTGTCCTTCTTGGAATCCATGTGCCAGTGGGTTTACTTCAACCTGTGTGTACCTAATGATGTAGTAGTACATTGTCAGAATTGTTGACATGGAATTCATTAAAGAAAAGTAGTACATTCCAAATTTGAGCAACAAGAACAAAGGCAACCTTGGGATTGCTTTTAACTGGCTTTTGGGTGTTTAAGGACAGAGGGGACTGAAACAGACAGTGAAATTGACTCATCCTTGAACAGCAACTACTACTCTCATGCTGTCCATTGATAGTTAGTGCAGGTCTGATGATGGTGTGGTTAAAATACCATTGTGTGAGTGTTAACAACCTTCACAGTCATGCTTAACAGTGGCTCTGCACTGGTCTTGGAATAATATGGGAAGGTTGTGAGAAAAATGCCGGTACAGCCAAGGCCATGGGATGGTTCCTATAAGCATTCCTCCATCACATTCACCCCCCAAAACTTGTGCTGTTGCTGGAGATAAAGGACGATTTCAATCCAGTACCAAATTCTCCTTGGAAAAGAAGTACTGAATGTATTTATTTTTTAGCTAAGAAGTGTTTGGGCAGCGTTTGGGTTGGTATACGTTAGACCTTTTCCTGCTGTGGCATGTGACTGTAGTCTGTGCTCTAAACCAAGATCATACTAAGGCTGTCTGATTTTCTACAAGTGTGGTTGCCTCTCACCAGCTGAGCTGTGCTAGCTGACCTTCTGCACACTCATTGACCACCTGAATTGCTACTGTTGCTTGTAGATTTTGCTAAAGTATTCTACTTCACATTTAGTGCAGGCTGTGAGGGTTACTGTGACTCAGCTGACAGACAATAGATCATTAAGCCATGCTAACTCTTTTCCAATCATGTATTTGGACCATAAGCTGCAGAGTAAGAGTCTGTGAGAGCCTTGGATGCCTGCAGGTACTATGTTGAAAAACCTTCTTGTTAGCCAAATAGAACTGCAAATAGTTTCATGGCTGAAATCCAGAAAAACCCTTTGTCATCGGCCACCCGGTTGCAAACTATGGAACAACTCTGTGCCCGTGAGCACATGTCCTGAGAGTCTAAGACTTCAGCTTGGTATTAACAGTGTTCCTGCTCCAGCCTGAGACAAATGTGTGCCTAGTAACCTGTAGACTTAATTTAACTGGTGTGATTTCCTCTGCATTTTCCAGCAGTGGACAGCCAAAGTGCCCCAGCTAATTATATTATAAATCAGAAGCGGTGGGATGGAAACACTGTAGGAATCTCAACACATGGATACTCATAAATCCCCATTTGATAGCGATGGAGGGGGCCAGAAGAGGGGGGGCAGAGGAGGCTGTTGTGGTGCTTTTAGGACTTTTCATGTTTATGACAACAGGGCGTCCTTATACCCGCTTACCCATGGTTTGGTTGGTTTTTTTTCCTCTTCCCTCGGCCTCCAAAATTAAACCTGGCTGCACAATGAACATCGTGAGTCTCCTGCTGCTCGTGTTCAATTTTCAAACAGTAGGAGGAAAGTGCACAGATAACAAATGCTCGCTGCATGCGAGGTCCCTTCCAGTTTTGTCTTCCGTTAGCTGGAACAGCAGCCACATGAATTTGACAGAAGCTTTCCAGGCACAGAATAAGCACACAGTTCAGCTTTCCTTAGGAGGTTCAAGTCCTTGTGGCCTCAACTTAGGGTCTACAGTCTGCTTATTGCCACTGCAACAGCAAAGGGCAGGTGCTGTGTGGAACTTCTAGGGCAACCTTACTTAGCCTACAGTGACTGGGAGAAAAAAGGGAGTTTTGGAAACAGGCTTTGGAATTACCTCTCTTTCTCTCTCGGCATCTCTGTGAGCAGTCCCTCAGTGAATCTGACTGCCATAGTGATATTTTTTAGCAAGAACTTCACTTACTTCACTGTTACAACACAGACTCTGGAAAAACATTTCTCTTTGGAATGGGTGGGAAGATAGAAACCCATAAGGTGTTTTTAAGACAAATTTCAGTTATGGTTAGAAGGTCAGAAAGGTTCCAATGACTGGACGTTTTTTAAAATCTATCTTAAAAATAGCATTTGACTTTTGTGTGTGTGTGTATTTTCAGTTAATATTAATTTTAAAATGTAAAGTTTCACTTTAAAGCAGCTGTTGTGCTTTGCAAATGGAGATATATTTTCGTAGTCCTGCCATAAGACAGAGGCTTCCCATTTAGTAGCTAACAATTCCTTTTTGTCTAAATATTTGAGAAACCTGTATTTTCAGTACTAAAATGTTTTAAAGCATGTTTTTTTCCTGACCCTAGGCCCCTTACAACATGTGAGCACTAAAGTGAAATATGTATTAATAGAAGAGACAGGGCTCACTCGCATCATTTCTGTTCCCTTCTGACCAAGGAGGCCACTGCTTACTCTTGCAGCAGTGTAAGCACCAAGAAAAAATAGGCAACACAAAAGGGAAAGCATAGTGGATTTGCTCTGTGATATCCAGGATCTTGCCGTTACCTCCTGTTAATTACAGTCTGAACTCTTGCCAAATCATCATGCCATTTCCACTCAGCCTCAGAGCAGAATGCAAATTGCCGATAAAGAATGCCCTTTCTAGTTCATATTTTTAGAACTGCTTAAGAGGAATTATTACTGTGTCACTGGACTTTACAACAGGCTCCTTAGTGTCCTCCAGTATTAAGCTCTTTCCTCTTCAGCAGCAGCAACGGTGCCAAGTCTTGAATGCAAAGTTCTCATCTCTCCCCCTGTAACCTACTGCATCTGGGAATGCTGTGATTTTGGGAAAGAGTTTCACAATGGAACAAGGAAGACAGCGGTCCTATCAGCCTTGCCAGACTGAATTGTGTGGTGGAGGGAGCTTGGTTTGTTCTGCACAATGCGTGCCCAATATTGGGTTTTAAGGAGTAACAGGGTAACTGTAATGTAAACTTCCTGCGAGTCAAGTACTCAGATATGGCAAACCCTTTTCACTGAAAGAGGGCTTAATTTACACTATGTGATGGTGATGCACAGTGTGTCCTGTGGGATTTACTGAGAAATGAATGTAACGCTAGAATGCAAGCCCAGGTTCATCTTCCCTGCTCCATCTCAGGTGCCAGCAAGATTGTGAAGTAACATGCTGTTTCTCCCGCTTGCATTTAGGAGCATTCTGGAAGAGTCTTTCGACTTCAGTTTGACGAGTTCCAGATTGTCAGCAGCTCGCATGATGACACCATCCTCATCTGGGATTTTCTGAATGACCCAGCTGCCCAAGCAGAATCCACTCGTTCCCCGTCCAGAACATACACCTACATCTCAAGATAAATAACACTACACTGTACCTCACACTCGCACAGGTAAAAAAATACTGAAAAAATTAAAAAGAGGCTCAGAGGTGACACTGGATGTAGTACGAGCATGCTGCTTGAATAACTAGCTGGGTCTATCAGTATTTTTCATCTTGGTTTAACAGTAATTACACTGTCCTGTAAAAGGATAGGAATGGTTTTGATACCTTAGAATAGGGACTTTATTTTAGGATTTGTGGCATGTGGCGCCTGTGAGTTCCCCTGAAGAATGCCTCCTCCTCTGTCCATCATCATCAATAATTAAATCAGCTATCACTGCTGTCCAGAAGGAAGAGGGTTTCTGCAGAGCGAGTAGAGCAGCTGCTGTCTAACAAGGGGATGCAGATGGCCTGACCCTGGGCAGTTGTCACCAGGCAGGAGGGTTTTGCCAAGCGTCAGCTTTATTCCCTCCCTCTGAAGTGGTGACCATTCTTCTCACTCTGCAGCAAGCTGATTCAAGAGAACAGTTTGGCTAGGGGAGGAGATACTGAGGCACAAGCCCAGGCAAATTAAATCGAGATGCATCAATGTGCAAAATCATTTACTGACAGGGCCTAGCCCTCGTTCTGTCTAGCACAGCATGGGTGTTAAATTGTTCATGTCAGAGCCTGGCTGGTTTGCTCATCACCTTACCCTTTTGTCTTGGCCAACACAATGTGGGGAAGACATAATGTTTTGTATATTTGGGTCAGTTGTAGAGTGGATTTGATATATGTGAGTGGAGTGGGATAGCATGATTGCCCACTTTGGTGGATACATGCACCATTACTGTTAGTAGCTTGAGAAAAATTGCAGAAGAGCTGACAGACTTCTTCAGCGGGGTGTCCACAGTGAAATTTTCCCATGAAAATGCTCTATCATGGGGCACATCCTGTATCCTGTTTGATTGGTAAATATACAGTGGTGCTCTGGAGCTGTCAGATCAGCCATCTTGATTTTCTCAAACACTCTGGTCAATCGGGTGTTCTTTTAAATCATTAAAAGGTTTAGTACGAATGGGGTTTGTTTGGTTTGTTCTGTTTTTTGTTCCCAGGACTCATTTAAGCTGCAGTATTTAAATTATCTGCCAATGCCAGGACAAAAGAACTATCCACGTAACCAATACTTGCTGAAGAGAGAGGCTCTCAGACTTGTTTCTGGAACAAAGTTGGCATGCGGTTGATCTCAGACAGGGTCTACTCAGCGCGGCTGACTGCTAAAGTGCTGCTATATCAGAAGATGACTTTTATCTTTCATGAACAGTTAACATTTTTAAACCTTCCCATCCCTTTCCTCCCTTGTCCCCCTCTTCCTGTTCACTCCTCTTCCCTTTTCCCTGTTTGGTTCCCCTCCAAACCCAGTCACAGATGTCCTATGAATATATTTAAGATGTTGCCAGAATGTGTTGCTTTGCTGTTAAGCAGAAGACTTATAGGCACAATGCACCCTGCTGAGAGAGTCACTTGAGGGTGGGTGGGAGGGTGAGTGGGAAGGAGGCTGCTACTCTCAAACTGAAATCAATATCCATTGCTAGGCCTTTGAAAAAGCATTCAGCTCTGAAGAGCAACAGAAACACTTATAACAGCCAGACCAGCCCCCACCCCCCCCCGACTTCCCTGCGGCTTTTGGCTGTTCTGACTGCAGACCTATTTTTTGTGGAGAGAGGACCCTTGAAATTTGACTATTATGAGCCAAATCCATCTCTTTCCTCTCCTGCCTGCTCTGCTAACCCTTTGGAAGCTGAATGTGTATTGTAGTCTCCCTTAACATCTGCTTGGCTGGGGAATGCTAGTCAATGAAAAGTTAAACTCTCTTCTGCCAAAGTCCCAAGGATGATGGACTGGGGCTGAGATCCCGTCCACCCCCGCCCCGGGTGAAATGTTGGCCCAGGGCAGTATTTCACTAGCAAAGGGATTGTCTGTACCATCTTCTTCCTACTGTTCTCCCTGAAGACAGTGTGTTGCTGATTGCTTATGAATCATTCTGTAAACTGGAGGAAGTTTGAGGCTGGGGTGAGGAGGAAAGATGGACATTGCTCCTTTCTTTCCATTCCTTCTCCCCTCAGAGAGGCTGTAGCTGGGTTCTGGAAGAGGGAACTGCTAAAAACCTTGTGGAGCTCTCAAGATTGAGCCACCCTAGAGTGGAGACACTACACAAACACTCTGGCCATGACAATAAGATTTTGCTCACATGAGCACCAGTGGAGCACAGTCCCCTGGTGATGGCAGATGGGTAAAATGAGTATGGCCATGAGTACAACCAGTACAGTTAGCAGTGGCTCCAGGCCAGTTCTGCAGCATTTCTGGGGCTGGCCTTGCTGGAAAGCCTATGGAGGGAGAGCTTTTGGTGTGCTTCTCTAACCTATGTGCATGCTGCATTGCAGTTTAGGGACACAGGCTGATTAGTCCCTTTGCTGATAGCTGAGCTGGGTCTTTGCTTTCTAGCTGAGGCTTTTGCAAATTGCCATTGTTTAGAAGATAAATATAGCCCTGAAGAGGAGGGACATGAGAAACAATTCTGCATGTCTCTGAGCTAGACAGAGAGGTCTGGGGGAAAAGAGCTTTTTTTACAGAGCTGGAAGGAATTGCAGCAGGCCTGCATTTGGACCAGGAAAGACTGTGAAAAGCAGTCCCTGGCCATTCCAGGTTTGGGCCCAGATCTTCCACTGTAGGTCTTGAATAACCCCCACTGCCTTAGTGGGGAGTTGCTCCAATCCCACAGCAGGAAATTGGGGCCCTTCATCTCTGGGCTGGAGGGGTTTTAAACAGGCTTTGTTAAAACCCTCTAAACTTGGAACTTGGCAGATGGGAATTTTTTTTAAGCTGTTCTCATCAACTTCACTTTGCTGGGGAAGCAGTTGCATTGTTTCTAATTGCTTGGGATGTGCTTTTTCCACCAATGAAATTTTGCAAGGAGCTGGGCCAAGAGTCCCCAAAGAGCAGTCCAGAGGGCTTAAATCATTTTGGTGACAGCTAAGACAGACAAGAAGGCGATGGAGTTATGGAGGAAGGGAAAGCTGGTGCTTGGGGAGTAGTGCAGTTCCTGAAGCACGTGGGCAGCAGTGTTGAGCACTCAGCTCCCTGTATTTTCATTGAGCCTAGAGACTACATCAGTTCTTTCTAAAGAGTGTCTCAGAGCGTGTGGTGACACTCCTGTTTTCTGTTTGAACTATTACTGTAAAAGAGTCAAACAGGTTAACAACTCGACTCTGTTCAGGTAACACTGACAGTGTGACTTACCTCTGCAGGGTCATAAAAGTTCTGAGTCACAATGGTAAGTTCATCCACAACTAATTTTGGCACTACTTTTAAGTCTAGGAAGGCTGTTTTGGATTTCGGGCAGCTCTATGTATCAGGCATACTGCAGTCCCAAAGCCAAAGTGGTAAGGGAGCAGAGAGAATCAAAGTTTACATCCCAAACTTTGCTGAGTTGAAGTTCTGAGTCTTATTCTTATTTGAACACTGTTCCTCTAAGTTCAGTTGTTACAAGGTCTGCAGCATGGTTGCATTATCAGCAGGGGTTTATATGACCTTGGCTGCAGATTTAATAGTTACTTTCCTCAGTTTGGTCATCCTCTGTCTTTTACATTTAGGTTATTGTAGAAAACAATGATTTGTTACTCCAGCCTCTGAAGGCTGCAGAACTTCCTAATATTTTAGTTGCATCTTTGTGGGCAATACCTGCAAGGATGCATTTTATTTTGCTAGTTGAGGGAATCTGGGAGAACCGGAAGACTGGCTGGCCAAAACACAGAGAACACCATTGCAGATTGTCCTTGGTTGTCATAGCCCTGCTGCTCCATGCTGCTATTCTGTAACTTCTAAGCACTGTTGGGTCTTCAAGTGGTACCGTAGTTTGAACTCTGCTGTATAGAGCTGTTTAAGGTACAGTTAGTGAGCAACAGCTGAGATCCATTTTTGGCACACGGTAAGAACAATGTCTTACCCTCAAGAAGGGACTTGTGTCTGGGTACTTCATACAGAACCGCAGAAGGGTGAGGATTCCTACCCCACTCCCTGAGTTGTACAAATTTTCTGATAGCTAAGAAGGAAACTGAAGTTAACTGATCTAACTTGAACTTGAAACTGCCGCAGCCTGACATTTGGTGGTGTTTATTGTGCACCCAGGGAGGAGCAATCTGGTAAGTAGATCTCCCAATGTCAGAAGAAAGTGGCTTTTTCAAACTTCCCCCCCTTAGGATATGTGTGCGTGTGTGTGTGAGTGTGCAAGAGTGCATGTGAGAGAGAGGTTTCAGCATGAACTGGATGGGTAATCCCTCAGCCAGGTTGGAGTAATTGCAGAGTTTATCATGAAAAGAACTAGAACGTGCCTGCTGAAAGGAGATAAAAAAGGGCTGGAAGTGTCTGTGGGCTTTAAGTGTTGCACATCGCTTTGAAATTAAATGAAATACCTCTGCTGCATAGAGATCGGCACTTCTCCCACAAGTAGGAAGCTCACACTAGCCTTCCCCCTTGGACTATGGGATGGAAAGTACGGGAGGTGTGGGACATTCAGAGCAGGACAATCCGTTATGGCCACACCGTCTCCTGCTTGTGACTCCTTCGCAATAGGGCACAGTTTTGCTGCAAAAATTTCTCATCCTCAGAGGAATACAGCTTGCTTTAAAATATGCAAATAGAAAATGGCATGAAGGAATTTGCAGCGAGAAAAATTCTGCGTCTGTCTCCTCTGGAGCAGCTCCCTCTGCTCCCTGTTAACATTCAGGGACAGACACATCCGCTGTTGGAACGGAAGGATTCAGGTGACAAGTTGAGAAGTCTGTGATCATCAGAAACATTGAAAGGCTTTATGCTTGTTTCTAAACTGGAAGCTGACTTGGACCACCATGCTCTACCTACCCGCCACCTGCTCCTGCTCCAAAGGATCCTTTTTTTTTTTTTTCCTTAATTTTTTTTGAACACTGAAAAAGCTGGAGAGTATCATGTGCGTTTCTCCACTCCCGGGTATGTGCTTCGTGCCCCTGCCACATGTTCCTTTCTTAGTCTGAGCAGAGCTCCAGGCTTGGTTCTGAGTTTTTTGGCATCCTGGCTCCGATGGGAAGCATATTTCCAGGTTGGGCTCTTTGCCTAACTTTGTTAGCTTCCTTTAACACCATTTTAGATCTGTCTTTTGTGGCTGATGAATCCTAAATTCACCTGGGGAGGGAATATTTGTGTTTGATAAATCACAAATACTAGCAGCTCTTCCTAGCTAGAGAAGCGGACGAAAAGGAGCAGCCAGCCTTCCTACTGCAGGCTTGCTCTTAATTGTGGGAGGAAAAGGAGGAGACAACCCAAGTGATTGAAAGTTAGGAGGAGGTGCAGGGATGGAGATGGATCTCTACAGAAGTAGGGACAATGCTGAAAATAGATCTCTTAGCTTGTGTAGTTGACTCACAAGAATAGAGGTTTTCTATGAGGACATCAAAAGTCATCAGGAGGTAATCAAGTAAGGCCTACAACTGTTGGACTCGTCAGTTGATGCCCCCTTTAGGTTGCGCTGGGAGCATAAGGAGAAAGGAATGGTCTAAGCTACACTTGCCAAGAGAAGAATGAACTTTGCCAGGGTCTCCAAGTGGCATGCATGATGCATCTGACATGCTGAGCCTTGCCCTACTGTTGTTCCCCCAAAAGCAATAAGCAGCAGCTTCCCAGAAGGAGGGGGGAACAGCAAGCGACCCAGCTGTCCCCAAAAGAGGTCTCCATATGAAATCCCTCCATCCTCTTGCCGTCAAATGCCTACGGGATTGATTTGCGTGAGGGAGGCACAGTCTTTCTGTCCCCACTTTTAATTCAGAGACTCACAGAAGCAGCAGGCCCTTGGGTGCGTTCCCTCTCCACAACCCCAGCAGTGGGCTGAGAGGAACAGCTGCCTGCTGAGGCTGAGCATTTGGCTTCCCCTCCTTTCCCCCTCACCCCATGGTTTTTTTTAAATGAGGTGTAGCCAAACTACTGGCAAATTCCGAAAGCGGCTGTCCCAGGGTGAACCTTGGCACGCTGCCAGAATAAATCGTCCTTTGTCTTGTCAGAAAACTCTTCCTGTGACTTTGTGCTTGTCACAATACCGCTGGGCTTCCATATTTGTGGTCCAGCGAATATCCCATGGGAGCTGGTAACACTGGTTAATCCTCAGTGACGTTAAGCCGATATTCTCAAAATCAGAGGGATGCTGATGTACATGGATGTACAACAAGCCCTTTAGATATTGTAGCCAACTCCTAAATAGGTCCCTTTTTTAATAGCCTATCACCCTAAAAGATACCCTGATTTCTGCTCAAGCAGGAGCCAAGTGCAGCTGTGGCCAGAAAATCAGCCTGAAATACCAGTCTTCATCACAGAGCAGCTCTGCTCGTACCTGTATGATGAATAACAATTTGTTGCCTTTACAGGCACAGTGTTTTAATCTGCTGGCACTCAAGCACTGGTTTACATCTGAGCAAAGCTCTGGGTGCAGGAGGAGGGCAGGCCAGCCTGTCCCAGGCTATTTGCAGTGGCTTTTTCAAGGAGCTAGCTGTGAGAGTTTTTTGGCAAGTCACTGTGAAAATCTGGAGCTGCTTTTGAGCGTAAAACTTTGCTTTCAGCTACTTTGTCTTTATCATGTGAGGCATTGCAGGGCTCAGCCTTGCCACAGTTTTAGCATGGCAGAAAAATAATGTGGACCTCAGCAAAGCGTAACAGATCCCATTTCTCCCAGTCATTTTACATCACTACGTTTAGGAGAGCTGCATGCCTGCCAGGCCAGCCTATGCTGCATCACTCCTGCCTGCTCAGGCTGAGGTGGGTGTGGAAGTGGGAGAGGTGAGAAAGAACATGGTTTCTCCAGAGTTTTCTGTTTGTTACTCTGCTATATTTGTTATCTGGATTCTTAAGTAATGAGTGCTTTGAATTTCGTGATTATGTTACGGTGATGTGTAGTTAATGTACTAATGTTCACTTGAGCTAGGATCATGGTAACAGTGTGGTTTGTTTTTTTTTAACTGTTCAGAAAATAACTTAAATACAAATACAAAGATTAAGCTGTGAATCTCTCCTGTTTTCCTTCTGGGGTGAAGGACACTGTCAAAATATCAAGCCTGTATCTTCCTCGAGCCCCGTGTATGTGAGTCACACTTCTGCTACACGTGCCCTGTACACGACATTTGCAGCGTGAACACCTGGAAGTGCTGCGGCCGTAAGGTGGACAGCTTTGCCCCAAGGCCTGGGTAGATGCAGCTTCACAGGACACACGGAGTCTGCGGTAGCCAGTCCCACCTCCGAGCTGCCACTCATTGATGAATGCAGCATAAAAGACTGCTCCGGCAGTCGGAAAAAAACACTTATTCCTAAAACCACAGCATACTTTTTAATTAACAAACTCTCCATTCATAGCTGATGGCCTCTGGCTGGGGCCAATGAGTCCGCCCCGTAAGCCAGAGAATGGATGTGACTGACACAGAAGAGCTGGAGCCATCCTGCCCATTAAAAAAGTGGGGGGGAGAAGCTATAAAGACTTTGTGTTTTTCTGGGTACTGTTGCAAGGTCCTGGTAGGAGAAGCACAAATTTGTTTTATAAGCTAATCAGAATCCTGCTGTTCAATAATGAGTGAGTAATTGACATATCGCAGCACCGCCACGCAGCTCCATGGCTGGGGATGCTGTCATGCTTACGGCTCGCCCGAAATTTAACGCAAGCACCCTTGCCCTCAGAATACCTTTCTCTTAAAAACGCTCCTCGGATCTTTCCGTTTTACTTAACAGCCCCTTTTAAAACAAAGGCCACCGCAGTTTTAAGATCCTGACTCCTGGGGTGGTCAGAAAACAAACAAACCCCGCACTCCCGCCGTCTCTCTCCCTGCTGGCTCCATTCTTGGGAGCCAGCGGGGGACTGGAGATTGCGAAGGCTCCTGCTTTTCTGAAGCGCTGGGAGCAGGATTCCCGTCACTTCCAATCCACGTCTCTCCTTGTGACAGGGTTCCCAGCAGCCGCGTGCTTTGTTTGGCAAGGGTTTGGGGGTTTTTATATACATATTTACACCACTTTAACCTGTTCAGCTCCCTCCCTGCTCTCCTCCCATCGGATAATAGATTTGGAAGAGGAATTGTAGTGACAGGCTTCACCCATTGTTTCGGATCGGTCTGTAATGCAGGATGCAACTTGAATTAAACAGCCTGTGACTGCCAGCACACACAAATGAGACCCCTTACCTTTCATACTCAAAGTCCTGGGTCTCCGTGGGTACCCAAACAACACACATACTACCCAGTCCTACGTGAAACAGGTTCTCCTTGTGAGTTATTTCTAGTCATTCCTTAGCTAGTCCTTCCCCTTCTTCTTGATGTTTAAAGATGAGGATCAGAATATTTATTCCAGATTTCTAGGACTGGGGCAGTGCTGTGCTGGAGGGCACGGGCTGGAAAACTTCTCCCAGGAATTCTGGCGTTGGATCCAAAAACTCAAGTACTAAAGAGAGTCTTTGAGAAAGAAAAGCAATCTCAATTGTAAATTTCCACTGGAAAAGAATGAACACCAGACAGCTTATCTTAAATAGATTCAGTGGTTAATTACCCTTTCTGTTTAAAAATGTGTGCCTTATTTCCACTTCAAATGAAGGAGGAAAGTAATGTTTACCATAGCTTCAAATTAACAGCATTTGATCAACCTACAGCTTTAAAATGAAATCTTCTGTTGGTTTTTTTTTTAATTATTATATTATATACATGCTTTCAAGGGTATAGTAAGCTAGTTTTTGGAAAGGGTAAATTGGCCAGTTTAGACCCGCTAGGCTAGAATTAACGTAATTCTTACAAAAAATGTTTAGGATTAATTCAGCGCTTGGGTGGTGCTGCGTTGGTTTGAAGAGGGTTAGGATGGCGAGCTCTTAGCAGGAGGCAGCGTGGCCGGGGAAACCAAAGCCCTGAGCAGATAGACATGCTCTAGTGCTGCCATTGATTTCTGCGGCGAGCTGTCCCGCTGTCCTGGCAGCCCCGGGCTATGGGCTCTGCCTCTGGCAGCGTCCTGGCCCCGTTCGTTCAAAGGCCGTGTGCGGCGGAGCTCCCCCCGTGCAATGGCAGACCTGTCAGCGCCCAGGAGGGTGTGGAAATGATTCAACATTTGGTGGGAATAAGATGCCACTCCTGG
The DNA here is from genome assembly GCF_035582795.1 of Mycteria americana. Taxonomy (NCBI): domain Eukaryota; kingdom Metazoa; phylum Chordata; class Aves; order Ciconiiformes; family Ciconiidae; genus Mycteria; species Mycteria americana. The sequence goes on from NC_134370.1 coordinate 16,190,359, forward strand.
GCTTGAGAGCCTGGTGCTCTGTCTGTATAGCTGTGCCTGCAGAAGATTTCTCTTTTCCAAGTGCTCAAGTTGCTTCACAGCCAATGCACACCCTGCCCAGGACACTGTCCCGGGAGGAAAGCACCTGCACTGCTGGAGGAGAAGACTAGCAGAGGAAAATAAGATCCTGCTTCTGCCAACTATTCCATGCAAATCTAGCATAAGCCACTAACGGGCTGCAGAAATCTGAGATCTCAGCCTGTCCCCTTTGCTGCCTGATCCTTCCTTGGTGAGAACAGCTGAGGACATCTGATGGACAGGACGTGATGCTCTTCTAGCAAGCTCCTGGCAGTGCATGTGTGTGAGTACCAGCCACTTTGCTTTGCCCTAAGAGAGCCTGAACACATATTCATTATATCCCCAAGGGATGCTCTTTTTGTTTCTCAGCAGTGTTATCGTCCCATCCTGAGCTTCGTCTCCTAAGTGCTTTGCTGACATGCACCTGGCTGGTAGGAGCAGCTAGAAATCTCCAAACCAGCAGGGAGGTTGCTGAGCTGTGAGGCTGATCTGCCAGGGACCACTGAAGTTCAATAAGGAATATGACCAGGAAAAGCTAGGCTTGAAAAGGCCTTACCTGTACAGGTAAATAGCCTTCCTGCAGCTGGAGACTGGAGTTGGATGGGCTTTCCAGTGCAACAAGGCAGAGACAGCAGCCTGAGCAGTGCTTTCACTAGGGACACTGCTGAGTTTCTTCTGGAGGCCACTGCCGTTTGCAGAAAACTCGAGCCCCTGGTTAACATGACGCAGCTGTCCAAAACTCCATGTCCCACGCCCAAAGCACCCTGCTGGCATTTACAAAGGCAGATCAATGAAGGCTTCTCCTCCAAGGGGGCAGCAAGACAGGGAGGCTGCCGGAACATCTCCATTTCTGCTGTGTCAACTCCGAAAGGGCAGTGCCGGCAAACTGCTCTGACCTTTCAAGCTGCGGCGATGTCTGCGAGCAGCTCTGCCTGCTGCGCCTGTGCTGCTGAGTTCCCTCTCCTCCAGCGCAGGGAAAGAGGTTGGTGGCTGCTAAGCAATGCATCTTTTCACCTACATTTATTTGAGCCACTTACTGCTTCTTCGTGGACTTTGTTCTGGTTTGGACTAGATGGTGCTGGGCAAACACCAAGAGGCACCGCTGAACACCATGACCTCCCCGAGGGATTTCCAGCTCATCTTGGAAAAGGGGGCAGACTCTCCCAGTGCATCTTCCCCGCTGCTGCATTCCCCAGTCCTGCAGAAATCCTCAAAAAAATACCATATTTTTGTGAGTGTTTTATGTCTTTGGTGTGGGGTCCTGCATGGCTGGCTCATGGTGGCCAGTGCCTGGCCCTGGGGAGCTGGGCAGAGAGGCAGGAGGCACAAGGCGCTCTGCCATTGCAGCCAGGCTGGCTCTGTCCTTCCCCTCCACACAAGCTCCTTGGGGCAGGATGGATCCTGCCTCTGCCCACACCATGGGCAGCTGGGCTCTGCTGGGACCCTGCACAGCACCACGCCGTCAGCTCAGGGGAAGCCCTCAGGAGAGCACGGGGCTCCCAACAGCATCTCCGTCCTCCTGGCCTTGGCAAATGCCATCGCTCTGTGCAGGATGCGTGCTGGGACCGGCTCTTCTTGCTGCTCTGCCTCTCCCAGTCCTGGGTTTCTTTGCGTACCCTAGGCGCTGTGTGTGCAATGCCTCGAGGAGAGGAGGTGTGTGAGCATCCCACGGTGTGGAGTGCTGAGACAGAGACAGCCCCAGTGCTGCCTCTGGGGACCAGGGCAGCAGCAAGGCAAGAGTGGGACGGGAGCTCCCAGGAGTTGAAGTGGGAGGGGATGGGGATGGTTTGTGGGCTCACAGCTGCTTTCCCAGCCAAGGAGGGTGTTTTAGCCAGGGAGTCCTTGCACAGAGGCAGGGAAGTAACAAGGATGCCTGTAAATTGTGGAGACAAGCTCCCTTGCAGCATGGAACAGCGGGTGTTTCTCGCCGGCACTCGTCCCTGTCTTATCATGTGCCACCGTCACCGGGTCAGGTCACAGGAGTGTCTCCAATTAACCCAGCTCCCTGGTGGCCCTTAATTGGCACCCCAGGCTTTCCTCCTCCTCCTCCTTCCTCCCTCAGCACGTGTTTCTCACCTGTATATCTGCTGCTAAACCTCTGCTCCCGGCATCCTTGTCGCTGCTGGGAATCAGTGGCAGTAACCCAGATTTACCCCCTAAATCAAGGCAGCAGCCATCCCCTGGCTTGGAGCACCATCCTGAGGATGTCCCTGCTCAGTCCCCAGCATCAGGCTGCGTGGCTGGAGGGGGGCTGTGGCTGCGGGGCAGAGCACTGGGCTTGGGGACAGGTAAGGACTTCAGTGCAAGAGGGGCTGGGAGGCTCCAGGAGGTTTTTTAGGTGGGTACTTGCTGGGATGGCTCTGGATGGGCGGGAGATGGCTGCTGCTGTTTCGTCCTCTCCCTGTGGCAGAGACCACTGGACTGGACACGTTTAACCCTCTAGCTGCTGATCCCAGAGACAAGCCATGTACCTGGATGACCGGAGTGGGACCGTGGCTGTGGCACACAGCATGGCCTGGCTTATTGTCCTATCCTGGGTTTGCTGCTTTGCCCTGTCTTAGCACAGGGCTTGGGGTGAGTTCTGGGGGTGTTTCAGGCTGCTCTGCAGCACTGCAAGTGCTTTGGGCATGGCTGGTACCCGCAGGCTGCATGTCCTCCTGCATGTCCTACGCCAGGTCATCTCACCCATGGGCATGTCCAATAAATGGATCTTCATCCTGCTGCTCTGGGAGCAAAATGGGACCATACCCCGAAGGACCGTGGCTCCCTGCAGGTCTCTCCCCACCATGGCCCTGTCACCGAGGTCTCTGCAGCCGCCCAGCATACCCGCATGAAGGTAAAGGCAATGCCCCGACCGAGACATGGAGAAACTGAGTCTGAGCAAGACATAGGAGCTCTTGAGCAGGTGCCTGCCCTGGGAAAAGCTGAGCGCCGGCAGGCTGGGAAGGGCTCATGGCTGGGGGAGAGGGCGCGGTGCTTTCAGGGAGAGCTGGAGGCTCATGAGGAGGGAGGAGATGGAAGCTGGAGCATCCCGTGTGGGAGGACGAGGCGCCCGGGCTCTCCCTCACCCGAGACAGCCTGGCTGGGGCTGGGCACGGCAGGCCCAGAGGTGCCCGTGCCCACGGGGCTCTCCCAGCCCTGCTCCTCCGCCCGCTCCCCGCGGGACCCCTCCCGAGGTGGGGCCAGCCAGCCGGGGCCTGTCCCTTTTAAGCCCTTGGAGCTGTTGCCAGCCGTGGCTTAGTGGGGTCCCCATCCTTTCAACTGGCTGTTCGGCAAATTAAGAGCTTGCTATTAGGCTGCTAATTAAAGGCACTTCATTAGCAGCAGGGGAGGCAGTTCCTGGCCGAAGCAAAATTGGATTCCTCTGAGCTGCCGTGAGCCGAGTCTCTCCTCTCTGGGCCCGGGGGCTGTGCCCCTCCGTGTCCGGGGAAGGCAGCTGCCCTGAGCCACGGCCGTGTGGGTACCAGCCCTCCCACCCGAGCCGCAGAGGATGGGGCACATCTGCCCCACACTTCTGTCAGGGTGGGAGAGGGGCCGGGGTGTGTTGGGGCTGTTGGGTGATGTGGGGCCGCCCCTTCGCCCCCAGCCTCGGGGGTGATGCAGGGATGCTGCCCTGCTTACCGTGCCCGGGGCCAGCCCCCTTTGGAGGGGGCTCTCAACGGTGGCAGAGCATCACATCGCTGGTCCCGCTGTCCCCAGGCCTGGCCATGGCCCCTCAGCGGGCTGGGCAGCCCGGAGGTGCCGGCCTGCCCCTGTCCCTGCCCGCCCCCCCCGGCGAGGGGGAAGGCCCCCGGACTCCTCCTCCGGCCGCTCACGCGCCTCCAATGAGCCCCGGGGGCACCCAGGCTGCCTGCCCTGCCCTGCCCTGCCCTGCCTTGCCCTGCCCTGCCTTCCCTTCCCCTGCCTTCCCCTGCCTTCCCTCTCCCCCTCCTTCTTACAGCTAAAAATGGGAGAGACGATCCAGGCCGCCGGACCGGGGCTGCCTTCCTCCCCCCCCCGTCCTCCTCCCTCCCCCCGCTCCGGCTGCAACCTCGCCCCGACGGTCGGGAAAGGGACCCCGCAGCCCGGCGGGGACATCAGTGGGGTGAGCTCCCTGCGGGCTGGGCGGGCTGCCCCGTCCCCTCTCCCCGTCTGCCCCACGGTATCCCCCCCCCCCCAGCACCTGGCCTGACACCCCCCCACCCTTTCCCGGCTCGGGATTCCTGGTGGGATTAGCGGGGATTTGCTGTTCGTGAGCCGGGAGCTGCTGGGTGCTACGGATCCGGCTACCGTGCTGGGGGGGCTGCGGGGAGGGCCGGGGTGCGCTCCCTGCTGCAGGGCTGGGGTCTGGGTGCTGGGACGTGGGGCTGCTCCCGGGGGACGCAGACTCACCCCGCACCCTACTACAGCCCTGTCGCTGTGGGGCCGTGGGATGCTTATTGCTCCTGGGGAGACAGCCGGATGCAGCACCCAGGGGTGCCCCTGCGGCTGGGGGGTGTGTGTGTGTGCCCTGAATGCCTCTTGGATCCTGCTGGGCACCCCGATCCCGGGGTGGGCTTGTCTCAACCCCCCGGGCTGGGTCGGGGCTGCAGGGTGTCCCTTTGCAGCCATGGGCTCCCCACGGGAAGGTCCCCCCTTGCAGCCAGAGCAGGTGATGGAGGCGCTGGTGGGGGCAAGGGTGTAGGAGGTGGGTGCGTGTGGTGTTTGGGGGGGCTGGGACCCGCCGTGAGGAGCTGCACCTTTCACCAGCTCTGGGCCTCCCAGGCAGGGAGGTGTGCACAGGGCAGCTCGCAGCAGTGCCACTGGGGTGCCCCCATCTATGGGGGGGGACAGGTGTCTCTCCCTCCTCCGCCTGCCCCTTTCTCCCCACTGCCCGCTCCCAGCCCAGGGGCAGGGGTGCTTTGGCCTGGAGCCGGGACAAGCAGCCTGAGCTGGGCCACTGCCAGGGTAAAGCCTCACGCTGCAGCCATGAGACCAGCCTCGGGGAAGCCGGACTGGCCGGGCTGGGTGCTGGGTGGTGGCATGAAGCAGTGCTCAGCACAGTGCTCTGTCACGTTGGGGTCTTTGCTCTGGGACAGGGACATCCCTACTAGAAAAGGGGCAGTGACCCAACGTGGCTCATGCCATGTGTGACCTTGGGCCCCGGCTTCGCTGGCCGGGGCTGTGCTGATCCCTCCTCCTCTCTCCCAGCACCTCACCTTCCCCCTGCTGTCAGTCACGCTCCTGGTGTCCTTCGGCTCCTCCATGCTCTATGGCTACAACCTGGCTGTTGTGAACTCGCCAGCAGTGGTAAGGGAGGGCCAACCTCTCCGGGAGCAGGGGAGGGGCTCTGCATCCCTCCTTGGGAGGGGGAGGAAACGCTACCTGGCAGCCCCCATCAAAATACTGGTATTTCCCTTGGGCAGTCGCTCACAGAGCGCAGTCCAAGGAGAGGGATGCCATGGGAGGGACATGGGAGCCTGTGTTCTTGTACCCCCCCAGACTGGTCCCCCTGGAAGGCAGGGGCTGGGGAAATCTCCCCACAACCTCCTTGCTCTCGCTCCAGCTCTGCCTGTGGCATCTCTAAGTTGTCCTTAAACCCCTCTGGTGCTGGCTGAGCCGGCTGGCTGGCTGAGCAACCAGACCAGCACATCCCAGTCATCCCCAGTCTGATTCTGCTCTGCATCTCCTGCCATGTAGTTAAACCCATGGCATTTTCCCTACAGGGCCTGTCTTCCCTTGTCTTCCCTTTTCTCCCAACACATTTGGTGCCCATGAGTGTGTCTCTGCCCCACAGCACATAAAGGCTTTCTACAATGCCACATGGTCCCGGCGGTACGGGCACGGGCTGGCCGCTGGCCCCCTGACCCTCCTCTACTCCCTGACCGTCTCCATCTTTGCCCTGGGCGGGCTGGTGGGCTCCTTGCTGGTGGGGGTACTGGTGGAGCGGTATGGCAGGTAAGGGGGTGGCATGGGACGGGGTGGTCGAGGGATGGGATGTGATGGGGTGGGCCGGAGGGGCTGCCCTGCTGCTTGTGCCCTGCTAGGAATGGCGCGCTGAGCCGCAGTGCTCTCCTCGTCCTCCTGGCTGGCGGCTTCATGGGCTTCAGCCGGGAGCTGGGGTCCCCTGAGATGGTGATTGTTGGCCGCTCCGTCACAGGGCTCCACTCAGGTAGGTGCTGTCTGGGCTGCAGGGCTCTGCATGGCCCCTTCCTCATGACTCGGTCCCCTACAGCCCATTCCCAGGGGGCTGGGGAAGACTTCACATTCCTCATGGCCACAGGCTCTGCGGTGGGGGTCTCCATGGGGCAGACAGGCCCACCTCCCTGGCCATGGGGTCCCCACTGTGGATGGTGCTGGGCATGGGAGGAGATGCACTGAGGGTCTGGCTCATCACCCTTCTCCCTGCTGCCTCTCCCATCCCGGTCCCTCCTGTCCCCCCCAGGTATCTGTCTCAGCGTGGTGCCCCTCTACCTGGGAGAAATCGCCCCCAAGAACCTGCGGGGTTTCCTGAGTCTCATGCCCAGCATCTTCATCTGCCTGGGGGTTTTCTTTGCACAGGTCCTGGGCCTCCCGGAGCTGCTGGGCAAGGTGAGCACAATACCCCAGCCCACATGTGCTGGACCCTGCTCTGCCCTCCTCGTGACACGTCCCATTTTGACTCCTCTCAGGACAGGTTCTGGCCCCTTTTCCTGTCGGTGGTGGTCATTCCCGCCTCCCTCCAGCTGCTGCTGCTGCATTGCTTCCCCGAGAGCCCGCGGTACCTGCTGATAGAGAGGAACGACATCTGTGGGGCCACTGAGGGTGAGGGGGTGTCCTGTGGTGGGGACTGGCTCTGGGAGGTGCTGGGTGCTAGCCCAAGGTCTCCCAAGACCAAGGTGCATCTTCACAGCATCCTTCCATACCCAGACCTGACAGCCCTCCGTACTCCTTATGTTTCAGCCCTTCTCTCCCACCCAGTTGTGCCATAGCATCTCCATGGTGCCCATCACCATGGTGTGAGGCATCTCCCCGGTTCCTACGGATGCTCAGTCCCACGGGTCAGGGAGGTCCCCCGTGGGGAGGCTGAGCCAGGGCAGAGCCAAGCCCCTGCCCCTGCCCTGTGCCATACCTACGAGCATCCACGTGCAATGGGGGGACGCATGCCCGTGACCCCCTCTCTCCCCACAGCACTGCACCGGTTCCTGGGGACACCTGACGTGCAGGACGTGATCGAGGAGATGAAGGAGGAGCAGCGGTCGCTCTCCTCCATGGAGATGGTCTCCGTCTGGCAGCTGCTGCGAGACCGCTCCGTCCGCTGGCAAACCCTCTCAGTGGTGGTGGTGAACGCTGGCATGCAGCTCTCGGGGATCGATGCTGTAAGCCCTGGGAGGTCCTCCCCGCTGGGACCTGGCTCTGCAGAAGCTGAGCTGAGACCTGGCAACTCCTTTCCTCAAGTGCACCACAGCTCCGACCCCCTGGCTCACGCTAAGTCCCCTCCTTGGCAGATCTGGTTTTACACCAACATCATCTTCAAGAACGCCGGGATCCCCGTGTCCCAGATCCCCTACGCCATCGTGGGCACTGGCGCCATTGAAGTTGTTGCAGGGCTGATTGGGGTGCGTGATGGATGGACAGATGGATGCAGCCCCTCAGTGCCAGAGCCTTGTTGCCAGCTCCCAGCACCATCAAACGGGGGGACTGGATGGACCCCAAGTGCCGTCTGTGCCACGGCACAACCCCTTTGCTGGGGGGCAGAGGGTTTGGCAGGGAAATGGGGTGGGGAGATAGGATGAGAGGGGCTCAATTTATGGTGTCACATCTAGGAGAGGTGGGAGAACTTTGGGGTAAGTGGGTAGCAGGGAGGGTGGGGGGGAGACGCCAGGCAAGGAGCAGGTTGGAGATGATAGAGGGGGCTAAGTGGTTCCTTCTGGCTCCCAATTTCATTGTCACTCTGTTAGCAGAGCCACGTGTCCCCATCTGCCCCCCCAGCCAAGCACCGGCCTGCCCCCAGGCTAGCAGCCCCGGCCCCCCCAGCCAGGCCTCATTTAGCTGGAGAGTTAGCACTGGGCCAGGCAGATTTATGGCCCTCGTCCCATCTGTGAGTGTCACCCGGGGCCAGCCTGAGCCACCCGGCACTAAATCCGCTCCCTGACAATTAGAGAGATGGATGGGGGGTGGCTGCTCCCAGAAAACTGGGACTGAGTGGGGGGCTGTTCCCCTCTCCCCATATCTCAACCCACGGCAGAGTGGGGCCCCCCGGCCACCCCCCTGCCCCCTTCTTCACTTCTCCCCTGCCCTGGTCGTGGGGCTGCCCCAGCCCCCCGGCAGCCGCCCATCGTGCAGCCGGATTGCTTGGGAGCAGCCCCACAAATGGCCCCCAATGGACTTGCCGAGATTGGTTATAAAATTACAGGCATTTGTTCTGCTGTCAATGCCCTGCCTGCTCCAGCCACCGCCACGCTGCCTGCCCGCACCCTGCCTCCTCTGCCCGCTGCCCCCAAACACCCTGTGCCCAGCCCAGCACCTCCGCTCGGCGCCGGTGGGAATGCGGCCGTGGGGCCACCCCAGCCAGCCCCGACCCTGCACCCTAATGGGGCTCTGCAGGACCCCGCTGCCACCCGATGCATGGTCACCCTGGGACCCTGGAGTCCTGGCTCTTCCCACCCTCTGGCCCCAACCCTGGAGCTCTGAGCTGGGGCTACCCCCAATCCCCAGATGCCACTGGGAGCATCCTCCCACCTGCAGCTGGATCTGGGGTTCAGGGGGTGCCCCCGTCCTGGTGGGGAGCTCCCCACCGCCCTGTCAGTCTCTGCTCTCCCTCGGCAGTGCTTCACCATTGAGAAGCTGGGCCGGCGGCCCCTCGTCATCACTGGCTTCTGCGCCATGGGCATCTGCTTGGCCGGCATCACCGTCTCCATGCTGCTGCAGGTAGGGTCCTGCCACCGCCACCCGCCCCGGCCACTGACACGACTGGGGCTGGAGCACTGGGCGAAATGAGGGCTGGGTGATGAAGGGATGGGTATCACCCCAGGGCAGGGAGCGGGTATGGAAATGAGAGGTGAGCCGCCTCTTTCCAAGCCACAAAACCCCCTCAAATCCATGTAGGAAAAATCTTGATGCTTCTGGTAGCTTTTCTGCAGAAATAATTGTCCCCAGGGAGGCGGCTGTGAAATGCCAGGGAGGTGGAGAGGTCTGCAGGGTCCTTCCTCAGCTGCCTGCTCCCGGGGGATGCTCCCGCAGCTCTGGGGACGTCTCAGCATCATGAGCGGCTGAGCTTTGCCCAGGCCAAATCTCACCAGCTTTGCCCCACACATACCGCCTGGCCACCGTCCCTGAGGGCTGCCGCCGAGCTGAGGGGCAGGTGTGAAGCCCTGTCCCAGGGACACTGGGTGCGAAGCTTGGGGTGTCCCCCCCCCGGCAGCATCCCCCAGCCCCGTGTCCCCCCACAGACCGCCCTGCCCTGGATGCGCTACTTCAGCGTCGCCTGTGTGATCGGCATCATCGCCGGCTTCTGCATGGGACCAGGTGGGTCTGGGGCCGGCGGGAGCGGGGAGCGGTGGGGCAGGGATGGGGGCCCGGGGGAGCAGCGGAGTTTGCAAGCAGGAGGCGAGACCGGCGCTCTGGCCCCTTCTCCACAGCCAGGCCCTGGTTTATCATGCTGCACCCCATGAGCGAGACCCCCTCCAGCCCCATGCATCCCTGGGGGACGCTCCACCTCCTCCTCGCCCCTGCTCCCGGGCCAAGCGGGGAGAAAGCCCTGGCAGCCCTCCCCGGGCCCTGCTGGAGGTGTCACCAGCTCCCATCACGGTGCGGCTGGAGAGCATCGTCCTGCCCTTAACCAAGCGCAGGCGCGAGAGCGGCTTGAGCAGCGAGGAGTGGAACCTGGACTGGTTTACCCAGTTGATGTATTAGCAGAGCTGTTAACGGATCTATAATTCATCCTCAGCCCAGACTTTATTCACTGTAATTACATCTTTAATTAGGATTTTAATGGCTCATTGTTCACAAACAATGATGAATAGGAGTTTTAAAACAAAAAAAATATATATCTCTTTTCTGGGCAAGCTGTGAGTAAGAGTCCGTCAGGGGCTCCACTCCTCCCTCACTTCTTAGCACTTTTTTTGGGTTTATATTTTCCCTGGGAGCATCTTTTATAAAGAGGTCCAGTCAGCTCTGTCCCAGGCAGTGGGACCCTGGGCATGTCACCATGTCAAATACAGTCCCCTGCCAGATCCCCGTGTGCCCCGGGATGTGCGCTGGACCCCCGACCCTGCCCTCCAGCAAAGGGACAGTCCGGGGAGCCAGGGCTGCCGGCTCAGTGACACATGGCAGGAGGGGCCGAGTCCTTCCAGGAGAAGTAGCCACAACCCATGTCCAGTTTTTAGTAGCCAGGTTGGCTTGGGCGATCATCTTCAGTCATTCTGGGTTTTTTTCACCGTACATGGGAAAAGCCAGCTGGAAAATGGCATTTCTGTGTCCTGTGGGAAATTCCAGTGCTTAGAAATGTGGTTGCTTCTTTCCTGCCTAAATCAGCCACAGCGTCCAAGCCTTTAGTTAATTGATAGAAGGAAATTTTCTAAACCGTTTTGATCAAGGGAGGCTGGGAAGGGTGTTATGTAGGGTGCCAGGAACACATTTCTCTATGCCTGTGGTCTATATGAGATTTGATATATCAGCATTTAGGAAAATTATTGCAAAATGAGGATCCAGATGAAATGTTCTACCTTGATATTGACTCAGTCTGAAACGTTCCAATCAAGTAACTTGTGAAATTGGCCTCAGCACCCAGCAAGGTGCAACTATGGTATGTCAGGGGGGCATCACCCACCCACCGAGACGGATCCCAAAGGGAGACCAAGGGCAGGACGCTGGTCCACCCATCCCCACGCTCCCCGTCTCCTCCAGGCCTCCCAGCACCGCCACTTTGACCCGTGGGTCTTGCTGGGCTCCAGCCCTTTGGCCACAGGACTGAGACGGGCAGGACCTCTTGACCCCAGGGGTGCCTAAGGCATGCCTGTCCCCCGTACCCTCGATCTGTCCCCTCCCTCCACAGCCGGCGTCCCCTTCCTGATGACAGCCGAGCTCTTCACGCAGTCACACCGCCCGGCCGCCTACGTTGTGGGGGGGTCCCTCAACTGGCTCTGCAACTTCACCATCGGCTTCGTCTTCCCCTTCTTGCAGGTACCGGTCTGGAGGGGCCGTGGGAGGAGGAGGGGATGGACATGGCCCTGCTGCTCCCCCAGGACAGGGTGCCAAGCCAGGCTTAACCCAAGGGATGCCTGTGCTGCTGGCTCAGCTCAGTGCTGGCTGGAGCCAGCCCAGGGAAGGGTGACAGGAGGGGGTGCTGCCTTGTGCCATGCCCAGCGCGGGGGTGCCTGGCTCTCTGCCCCGTCCCTGCTCTCTCGTTGTCCCCAGATGTCAGCCGGTGCCTTTTGCTACCTGGTTTTCTGCGGCGTCTGCCTGCTGGTAGCCCTGTACGTCTACCTCGTCGTCCCTGAGACCAAGAACAAAACCTTCATGGAGATCAGCCACATCTTCGCCACCCGCCGCTCCTTCTTCTCCATCCCAGCCCACCTCATCAGGATGAGGAAGCTCGATGGCTACGGGGCCTTGGAGAGCAGCTCCCTGGAGGGCTCAGGCTCCAGCCTGCCCTGACCTGTCCCCTGCCTCCCACTGTGGGACCCCTGCCCTGGGTGGGCTGTGTGGGACGGGGGTGGTGGAGGAGGCTCGGGACTGGGGAGGGAAGTGAGGGCCAGTTTGCTCGCACTCGATCAGCTCTGCGTCTCCCAGGACACCTCACCACACTGCAGCCTGCAGCCTGGATGAGCTCCGAGGATGTGCCAGGGCTGTGCCGACGGCTGCGCGTCATCCCCATGCTGGAAGAGATGTCCTACCACAGACAGGGAGACCTCCTAGGGGCAGGGGGTTCACATCACTGCTGGGCACACGGACTTGCCAAGAGCTGCCTGCACAAGGTGTTTAATAAAGAGCATTGCCTCCAGAGCTGGTGTCTGGCAAGTGCAACCTGGGACAGCAGCAAGCTGGAGCATGCTGGCACAGGGGGGTGCTTCCCCAGTGCTGGGGAGCAGTGGGGAGCAGCAGGATGGGATGGGGGGCTTGTCCCCCTCCCCGCTGTGCCTGGCTGGGAAGGTCAGAGTCACCCCACATTTCCTAGGATGGGTGGTCAGCGTGGCTCCCAGGCTCTTGCATCTCACTCCACGTTGGTCATGCAAACACAGGCTGAGTTGCAGAAAGGACATGGAGCAGCTCAGGGCTGGGGGTGACCATCCAGCCACCATGGCCCCCTCCCCTGCTGGCAGCCCCTCACTGCCCAGCCCTGCATGCTAGTCCTGCAGAGAGTGCTCCCGTGGGACACCTGCACCCTCCCAAACTCTGCTGAGGCCAAGGGGTGCCGGGTGTACCCACATCCCCTTGCTGCACCCCATGAATTGCTGTGTCCCCGGGGTGCTCTCCAAGCACAACCTCTCCCACGTCTCTGCCCTGGATGCTGTGGTGGGGGCTACCCCATTTCCTGGGACTGCTGTGGGCACAGCACTCGCATGGCCCAGGACCCTCACAGCAGCTCCCATGAACACCATGGGGTCGGGGGCTCTCAGACCAGCAGACCCTCGGGGAGCTGCTATTTGCAGGGAAACGACAATATTTTGCTCTGGTAAGAGGTAAAAGCTGGGTGGTGGGGAGGGCTGCGTGGCCAAAACCCTCTAGTGCCAACACAGACATGATTTATTTTGTTGCAGATAATTTAGCCCTCTTTTTTCCACCTCCCCGCTCTGTGATGGGCCCACGGCTTGCATGTTTGGTGCTCGTGGTCAATTGGTGGTGTGCTGGGCTCCAGCCCATGCCAGGAGCTCACCCTTTCTGCATCACCTGGCAAAGCCTCGGGGTGCCTCCGGGGGTGGGTGGGCGCTGGGCCCGTGGGGACAGGCGCTGGGCCATACTGGGTCCCCCAGTGCCTGGTCCCAGCCTCTCCATCCTCAGCAGCCAGCTTAGGGCTCTCCTGCAGCTTGAGCTGTTTAAGGGACATCAGTCAAAGCAGGGGTCATGGCTCCACAGCATCAGGCACTTCCCACTCCGTCTCCCTCCCGACTCGGCTGCTCTCGGCAGCAGAACAGAGCGGTAAATATGTGCAGCATTACATATGTATAATGGAGTGTAAATAACCCCAAAAAGTGCATTGTAAATAGACTCCAAGTTTATCCTTTATTAATGAGGCACTGAGTGCCCTGCTGTTTTAGAGCAGCGAGACTTTCATAATATCAAAACCTAAATTACACTTGTGTCTCTCATTCCCAGCAAACGACAGCATCATTTCAGGCCTCTTTGCCACTTGTATTTATTTATTCTGGTATTTATTATTCAGCATGTGGGGAGGCTTGGAAGATGCCCCCTGCCCTCCATGTGGGAGACAATGGCCCCCCCGGGAGCAGCCCCCCATCCCAGGGTCCTGGTGTGGCCAAGGAGCCAGAGTGTTGCCTTACGGCCAAGGACTGCTCTGTGCTGGCTGGTGAGATGGGATGGGAAACATGGGGTCGGGACCCATTTCTGCCAGGGCTTCAGGCACCACCAGAGCCATAAGTCCCCTCTTTCCAAGGACTGGAGATCACTGGCAAAATCCTATGTGCCTTTTGGGTGCGTTTGCTCTTGGGACCCTTGTGAGGGTACCATGCCAAGGGACACGTCCATTCTCCTTCCATCAGGACCTGGAAGGGCGGGAGCGAGGAAACCCCATGCTCATAGGACACTAGCTTCTCATCAGCTTTTTCTTTAGGATATCGGGGCAGGATCTCTGGGGCTCTCAGTCCAAGCTGGCCCCCTACCATGGGTCTGGTACTCTTGCAAAAGCAGGATTTGGGCTTCCCCTCTGCTTGCCCTGCCCAGGGAGGCATTCCCAGCTGCTCCACTGCAGGCTTCTCGGAAAGGGTATGGATGGGTGGGCTCCAAGCTGCTTCCCCATGTCCAAAGCAGCTCTCTGGATTCAGGCCTCCAAAAGCATTGGTTCTGCTTGGTGAAGGTAAGGCTGAATCCTCTAGCAGTGTCCAAACAGACCTTGAAAGATTGGAGAAGGTGCAAAGAAGAGTCCAAGAAATTACTTTGATGCCTGGAAATGCTCCTGATCCTTTTAAGATTTGCAGAAACGAAGATTAAGGTGACTTTCTCCAAATGTGTAAGTGCCTTCTTGTGATGAATCCAGTGCTAAAGGGTGGGTGAGTTTAAGCACTGAGGTATACACGTAGAGGGTTGGAGCTCACCCCAGCCAAGCTGGAATGGGAAAGAAAGCCCTGGTTTGAACTCTCTAGATACTTTGAAATGGGTTCTTCAAGAAAATGATGATGACCCATCACTGGATATCTCCAGATCCTGCAGGGAAGCTCTCCTGGAGGGTGCCTGGTTGAGGGTGAATGGTCACAGCCTGACTGGGAAGCTGATGAAAGCTTGCTGGACTCACCCTGGTGTCCCTGTGCCAGCACCAGTTGCTGGTGAGGCAGCAAGTGTCCCCAGGCTGTGGCCTGACAAGCCCAGGAGCATTCACGTCCTGCCGGTGCTCACGGTTCCCATGGCTCCAGCAGGGACAGGCTCCTGGGGGATGGATCCTGCTAATGACAGGGACCCACAAAGCTTCTGAGGCTGAAACCTTCCTGCACTGGTTTCACCAGGTGCCCTAACAGCGAACCGTCCCTGTCACCTCAACAGGGGTGCCTTCACTCCCCCAAAATCTGACTTGACTGCAGAGGCTCCATCAGGGACCAGTTTTGAGCGGGGTGCGGTTCCTGCGTGCTCTGAGCAGGTGAAAACCCTGCTCCTGCCTCCTTCCGCGTGGAGAAAGGGGAGCTGGAGCAGCACCCCTCTGCCCTGCAGAGGTGGGTGCAGGGTTGGTCCCTGCCTCTTGTCTTACCGATGGAGGAGAGGCTCTGGAGCTGAGAAGCTCTGTAAGGCATCTTGCCGCTCGATGGTACCCAAAGCTGCACCGTGGCCTCATGCCCTGGCCCTGGGGACCCCAAAGCAGCTCACAGTGCTGTGGTGGAGGGCTGAGCCCCTCGCTCAGCCCCTCCTGGGCTGGGCTGTCGCTGTTGTCTCCTTCGGTCCCGGCAGGTTCATGCAGGGTTTCCTCGGCTGTGCTTTGAGCGCAGCAGGCACAGGGCGAGGATGCTGGACAGAGGGGGCACTGCCTGGGGGGAGGTCATTTTGCAAGCAGCCCCTGTGTCTGCAGCCTGGGCCCAGGACATGTTTGAGGTGTTTGGGGGTAATTTTCCCCCCCCGCAGCCCCCAGCTGCTCGGGGCCATTCAAAGCAGGGCAAAGCTGGCAGAGGAGCCAGCATGGCGTGGGCCTCCATCGGTCATCGGCCCACTCTGGTTTCTCTGTCGGAGCGGGGGGACCTGGCTGCAGAGCTGCACGGCGGTGAGGACGTGGTGCATCTGGCATGGCACATCACGGGGAGCCGCCCAAGCTGATGGGCAGCCGAGCCCCCGCCAAAGCTCAACATCAGTGCTCACGGCGGGGCTGAGACTGCAGGATGGGACCCCCCTCATCTCCCAGCACCCACACCGGGGGGACTCCACGTCCCCCCCAGTCACAGCCTTGTGTGCAAACACGCCTTCCATAAAAGCATGGAGGGGGACAAAAGCGGGGGGGAACCTTTCCCCTTTGGGTACAGGGTTTGTCCCGCACCAGCCCCCCTCTGCCCTCCCCAGTGCCCCCGGGCAGGGGTTAAAGAGGCCCTGGCTGCAGTTTGGGGTTGACAAAGTTTCAGGCAATGGGCTGGAGCTGCCCCCAGGCACCCTGGGGGTGGTTCGGGAGGTGAGCATAGAAGGGGAGAGGAAAAGGTGGCAAAGGAGTAGGACACAGCTACTGATGGAGCAAGGAGCTGGGAGGGCATCTTCTGCCTGGGAAGGCTGATTTCAGACAGGAATGGATCCTCTTGGTGCCTTCTCTTGTTTTTGCTTTGCACGGTGGTGGCAGGAGTCCCCCAGGGAAGGGGACAAGGATGTGGCGGTGGCGGTGTGCCCCTTGCAGGTGCCACATCCCCATGCACACCTGCGTGCTGCTGTAAACCTGGCTCGTTCCCAGCTGAAAGCCGTCCAGCAGCCAGGTCTCCCCGGGGCTGAGCCCGTAGCTCTCATCTCCTTAAAGTGCAGAGCTGGCTCCAGCCAAGCCTGTGGTTCACACAGACTCTGGTCAAGTGCCTTTTTGCAGGGAAAAACCTAAAATGGGTGATTTTTTACTGTGTTCTGGGTAGAGGCACTAAGCTGAAACCCAGCACTTTGGAGGGGTGGAGAACAGTGATTTGTTTCTTTTAAAAGCCTAAAATATTTCCTCAGCATCAACCAGAGCCCCTCAACCTCTTAAAAAAAAAAAAAGATTATGAACAATTTAAAGGCATATTTTTGGGGAAAAAAAAAGTTTTTGTTACCCTATAGAAAAAATAATAATTCTGTATTAATGCCGGCAGGGCCATGTCCAATGCTCTGTGGGAGCAGATCTCGGCAGCGAGCGCAGGGTGCCGGGGCTGGTCTGGGTGCGGGTGCCCAGCGTCGGGGTGGCCAAGGCGAGGGTGCCCGGCGGAGGGTGCGCACCAGCAGATGGCACTCCCAGAATTTATTGCTACAGCAAGCTGCCTCTCGGAGAGCAGTCATGTAGGAGATGTCCTATTATATGGGCAGTTGACTTTAATAGTCATTGTGTGCTTAAAGCACAGCAAAACAACAGTGGGAAAAAAAAAAAAATCCCCACTCCACTTGGATGGCCCTTTTCCCCCCAGCCCTGCTAGTCTATTTGTACAGTAAATTAAAAATATGAATCACTTCTCTCTACTGCCTCCCCAAACACTCATCCTGTCAGGCTCTGTGTTGTCTTCATTTGTATTACCTTAATTTAATGTTAATTATGTTCTTCATTTACAAAGAACAAGCATTTACACTCCCTGTCTGGGGATTTTCCACGCTTGCGGTCTCCACAGACTGGGAGGCGAAGGGGAGCAGCGGAGGCAGCGGAGCTGGGGAGGGGGCTGTTAGCACGGCCGCGGGAACAGGGGGAGCAGGGATGCCACCCCCTGAACGAACCAGTAATGATGAGCACTATTGCCTTTCGATTTATGAAACCGTATCGCTGCCTGTGCTTAAATCCCCCCTAATAAATCCTTTTTAAAAGGTCCTCGGCCAATGGAGGGCAGTGATTTATGGCGGGGAGCTGGGGCGGAGGGAGCGTTTGATGGTAGGGTTTGCTGCTGGGAGGGGGCTGGGGACCCGGCCGGGGATGTCACGGGGCTGGGACCCTGGCCACCACCTAGAATCCTGAGAAAACTTCCTGGACAGCTTTTCCCTGATGTCTGCAGACTTCTTGGATGCTGTGGTGAGGGGATGACCTGTAACCACAGCGTCGATGAGGACTACAAGTTCCTGCTCTGTGCCTCAGTTTCCCTATCAGCACCTGGAGATAATTACCCCCCTCTCAGCTCTGCCCATCCCAGAAACTCCCAGCTTGGGTGACAGCCCCAGGCACTGGCTGGAGAGCCAAACTTTTGGGTGCACTAATAGAATGACTGTGTGTGCATGTCTGCATGTGTGTGCATGAGTGTGTCCATGTGCACACACATAAAGGGCCCAGGTGTCTAAAAAAGCCACATGCCCCCCCACCAAAACCTGACTCTCCCCAGCACAGAGCCTGTGTCTGGAACAAGAAAGGATAGAAAAGAAGACGAAGAAAACGAAGATGAAGAAGAAGAAGAAGAAGAAGAAGAAGAAGAAGAAGAAGAAGAAGAAGAAGAAGAAGAAGAAAGAAGAAAGAAGAAGAAAGAAGAAGAAAGAAGAAGAAGAAGAAGAAGAAGAAGAAGAAGAAGAAGAAGAAGAAGAAAGAAGAAGAAGAAGAAGAGGAAGAAAAAAGAAGAGTAATGAAAGCAAGCTCCGAGAGCCTTCCTGGTGGAGCTGGCACCTCCCTGGGACATGGGACACATGTGGCCCCTTCCCAGCCTGCCCCTGCCCATCCCCTGGGATGGGGGATGTGGGGGTGAAGGCTCTGTGCGCAGCCACGTTGTCAAACCTCATGCCCCCCTTCTGCACTAAGCAGGGTTTGAGCACTGCCCTCAGCTGCCTGCTCCCTGCCAGTGCCTGGTCCTCTGGCACCATGCCCAGCCACAGGTTGGGGACATCAGGGACTTCTCCCAGGGGACCTGAGGATTGGATTTGGGCAGAGGAAGAAGCATGTTGGACCCCGTTTCTGGACACCCCCCACCCGGCCTGCATCAGAGCTCCTGGAGTCACATTTTGCCGTGTAAATCGGGGTTGTACCAGGACATCGTGGGAGGGCAGTAGGCAGAGCTGGCTGGGAGATGCCCACCCCAAAACCCCCCCAAACACCCCAAAAGCTGATTTTAAAAGAAAAAGAAAAAAAAAGCAAGCCACCCAAACCTTCCTATTCTGTACAATCACAGGAATCCCAGAAAAGCACAGAAAACAGACTCCCCGCCCATGAAAACCCAGGGTGCTGCTCCCCCCCCCCCCCCCCCGCTAACACTCCTCCCCATCACCACCACCTGTTTCCATGGCAACAGCCAAATATTATAGGGGGAGGACCTGAGCCCCCTTGTCGCTGAGCCGGCCCCAGGGGCTCTTTGCTGGCTGCTTATGCGGAGGGTCACGGGTTTGGCCCTCCAGACTACTCCCACCCCTCGCAGAGAGTTTGCACCCTCCTGGGACACCCACATGCCCAGCTTGCAGCGGGGCACTGGGCCCCCTCATCTTGACCCCAGCCCACCCCACACCCCACTTCTGCCCTTGCCCAGCCACAGGGCAACCCCACTGCGAGGTCACCTTCCCCTACCCCATCCTGCTGCTGCTGTGTGGGGCTGAGGCCGCTCACTTCGTGACACAAGTGGCTCGAATACACCCCATGAGACAAACCTCTCCCCCCGGATGCAGGGGGTGACCATCTCCATCGTCCTCCGCTGGCCGTGCCCGCGCCCTCCCCGCGCGCTCCCGCACTCTCTCCCTTATTAACAATGACCTTTCCACTGCGCTCGCTGCCGATTCCCCAGTCCCAAATATCTTTTAAATGGGTTTCAGGAGCTGATGCGCGCTCCGTTAAAAGGCCACCGCATCGCACCCGCGCCGCCCCGCGTCCCCCCGCGCCGCAGCCCCCCATCCCCACGCAGCACCACCCGCGCACACGCTCGCACTAACATTTTAATTAATGACAATGGCTTTTTTATTTTTTTTTTTCCTCCCCTCATAAGCACTTTAATGTGTGTTCGCAGCCCGGCTGATCCCCACAGCCATGGAAATATTAGGTTGACGGATGTGGTCTGTCGCCAGTGCTCCCTCAACGGGTCTGCCTGTCAGCTCGCCGATGATGACATTAACACGGGAAGAAAGTGATGACAAATGCCCGTTATCAGGGAACGAGGCCTGTGACAAATCGCACGGCGCCTCGCGAGCAGCCCCATTACGCTGTAATAAAAAAAGATGGATGGCTCAGCGCACCGGGGCCCCACGCTAATGCGATTTCGCCTGGTCTCTCCGGGTTCTAATTAAGGCAGAAAACGGAGAACGAACAGGAGTCCCCAGTGCCCGGCCCCCACCCGGCCCCCGCCTCCAACACCCCGCGGTGATGGGCGCTCGCCCTTGGGGACGGTGCCCTCCGGCTGCCCCGGTGCCCCGGCCCCTTGGGAGAGGAGATTTGGAGGAGATGCAGAGAGATGAGAGGTGCAGATGTGGGGGGGAGCTTGTGGTAGAAGTGGGGGCTGGGGGGGACCCCCCAACCTGTGTCTGCCCATCCCACCTCCGCCGGGTGGGCTCAAGGCTCTTCCGTCCCGGGCGAAGGGAGGAGGGGGAACACGGCCACCGCCAAGCGCATCACTGGCAGACAAATGTCACCTCCGCCATCTGCTGCAGCGTGCAAGGCGGGGCGGGAGCACTGCGGGGAGGAGAGCGGCCGGGACAGTGTCACCCCAAAGGAGGCTCAGCCGCTGCGGAGCGGGGACGCTGACATCGGCCGCTGGGTCCTGTGGGGACAGAGAGGGGGTGGCCGTGAGGCGGTTGAACAGTGCACGAGGGGTCCCTGGGGTGCTTGTGGGAAGCAGCGACTTGCTTTGGGAGGGGGTCGGGGGAAGGCAGCTGGGGGATCAGACCTTCCCCCCCCGGGGGACACGGCCATCCGTACTCACTGAGCACACCGATGGCTGTGCCCTTGGTGGCAAGGTGACAGCCACAGCTGCCAGCGAGGGTGGGAGAGAGCCACTTCAAGCACCCTCTGGGGAAAAGGGGCTGCGACCCCCCCCCAGTGTGGGGTGCACAGCAAGGATGAGCACCCCACGGCCCCAGGATGGGGTGCCCGGGCTGTGCACGCAGGAGCTTCTCCAGACAGACCCCGCACCTCCCCACTGCCACCCACCCGCTGCAGCCGGGTGTCCCCACACCCACCCAGCTGCCCGCACGCCCCCCTCCCAGCACCCTGGCAAGGAGGTAGGTCCAGTCTTCCTCCCCACCCCACATCCTCAGTCCCCCTGGGTGTTTTCACTGGGGTGCAGGAGAAGGAGACGTGCAAGCGGCAACTCGTTCCCCGTCCTCTCCCCAGAGACCTGAAGAGCATCCACAGATGTGGTCAGACTTACGGGGTGTCTCAGCGGGCTGTAGATACCCCCACCAGCACCTTCAGTCTGGGCCCCGGGAGAGGAGCAGTTGCACTGCCATCAGGGTCCCTCTGCGTGGCTGGATCCAGCCCCGCTGGCACCTTGCAGACGTGGTGAGAGACCACGCCAGTAGGGTTTTTCTGTCTTCTCCACATGCAGGGAAGATCTGTGCAGCCCCCAGTCCTCACCAGACCCGACGTGGGTGATGACAAGGGGATGCAGCCCCTGCACGCACTCTGTACCCCGCAGGACAGCACGGAGCAGCCGTCTCCTGCTGGAGGTTACGGCCGGATCCAGCGTGTGTTATTTACCTTGTGCCAGGCATACTGTAGGCTCAGACTTTCCATTTCTTTTGCTTTGCTGCGTGCATCCCCACAACTCCGGGCAGGACACAGCAAAGCACAGGGAGTGGGTGGCACAGGGACCTGCCAGGGGACATCACTGTCCTTGGGCGATGGAGAAGGAGGCTTGGATGAAGGCTGCTTCCCTGCCCCGGCACTGTGTTTTGCTGTTCTGATTGTGCTTTTGAAAGTTCTTTTTTCTTTTCAGTGCAGAGCTGGATTTCTTCTGGAGGGATTCGTGAGTGATCCCTGTCACGTCCTGGGGGATTTATTGGTCATTTCAGGGAGTTTTTTAAAGCTCCCACTTATTTACAGCTCCCCATGCACATTCCACTTGCCCAGGCCTTCAAAGGGGGTTTGACAAACTTGAAATATTGAGGGAGCAAAATTGATCCCAAATGGCAACCATTTTCAGTGGGAGCATCCCAGCTCTGTAGCAAAAGCTGCTAATCTGGAGCTGGACTCACCTATCTGTACTCATCAACTTTTACATCCCAGATCTAATTTAAGGCCCGTTCAGAGTGAGAGCTGAGCAACATCCTCCAACAGCTGCTTCTGAATGAAGCTCTCAGCCTCTGGTGCTGTCTAGCAGCATAGATTTAACCTGCTCTCCTGAAGCCAGTGGCCAAAAGAAGTGCAGAGGCCATGGAAATGATTTCAAACAAATCACCTTTGCTGAGAGCTGGCTGGGAATGCACCGAGCTCCTGCTTCCGCAGCGGGTTCAGACCAGAGGACATGCTTCCCCAGCTGGGCTGAGCTTTGAATGCTGCAGCCAGACCTGTCAGTGGCCAACACTCAAGGGTGGTGCAAGCCACAGGCTGGGGTTGCCTGAATCTGGGTTAGCCCTAAGAAGGACCCTAAAAAAAAAATTAAAAATCACTCCCATAATGTTGCAAAATGACCTGCAATGGGCTCATGTGCAAGATGTGATAAATATGTTGGGGAGGGGTTGCTGGCAAGGATGCGAGCTGTCACTGCAGCCTTGCAAAGTTAATGCTCCTTGGATGAGAAACAGGGAGTAGAAATGTGTGTCATCAGTTGGAGAGCGCAAGTGTCAGTCTGGACACCAGCGGACCCCTCAGTTTGCAAACAGCAGCAGGAAGCCTGGTGGGACCGCAACAGACCCATTGCATCTGCGGGATGGCCAAGCAGTGCCAGGAGAGGCTCGCAGAGCCCTGCGTGTCTGGCCGAGGGGGCGGCAGCCAGCCCAGCCCAGCCCTTGGCAATACAGCCCACTGAAAATGACCCTTCCCACCGCAGGCAAGCAGGCAGATGCGGCTTTCTGGGGGAAAGCCCTAATGTCTTACCTGGATATGGTTTGCCACCTCCTCATCCTTCCCCAGCAGCGAGCAAAGGCAGGGCATCAGCAAGGCGGTGTCACATAGGCAGCATCAACCTGAAATTTGGGCAAGACCAGTGCCGTTTAACTCCACTCAACAGTGGTACAAACATTTGCCAAAACCTGGCCCTGGCTCTGTCTCGGAGGTGATGTTAGGGGTAAGGTTTGTGCAGAGGTCTCGTGGGGATGCAGGTTCCACCCCAGGGACTGTCGCTTAGCCTCAGGTCCCTGCACTGCCCCTGGGATCACATGTGCCACCCTGTGGGTGAGTCCCCAGCCAAACCAGCACATGCTGCATGGAAAATACACTGGAGCGAGAGCTCGTCCTGGCAAAATAAAGCCAAATCAGGAGAATCAGGAGACTGGGCAAGCAGGGAGCTCCTGCAGTGCAGCCAAGGGGTGGGAGCCCTCTAAGCAATGGGACCATGGTCGGGTTTGTTCCCAGATTCCCCTCCACTGCCTGGGCAAAGCTGGGCTCCTGCCGGGGCAGGGAAACCCCAGCCCGGGGAGCACCGATGGCGTCAGCCACGGCAGTGCCACCCCTGGGGGTCACGCTGGGCCTGCCCAAGCACAGGACAGTGAGGGAATCGCCGTGTTGTGCAAACACTCCTGCAGAGCTTCAGGAGTCAGAAACCTTATTCTTGTGCTCTGTATCGTATTTTTAAATGTTCTCCCTTATCGCCAAACAGTGGGCAGCTCTCGGTGTGCGGCCAGGAGCAGGGCAGGGTTTTTTTATAGGGTCCCCAAGGGCTCCCTCCAGCCCACTCAGGCCACCTAGACTGGCCGGTCAGGCTGGCATCATCCCAGGACGGGGAGCAGCTGCTTGGTGGGTATATGAATACCAAGGTTTACAGCCATGCTGAGGTCCCACCTCAGCAGTTCCTGCAGGCAGGGATTGGTGTTGCAACTGAAAAAAGTTCAGCTCCCATAGTCTGGCCGTGTTGCTGGGCTGGTTAGCCAGTCCGGCCAGGAAAGCAAACAGGGCTTATTGCCAAAACACCCAGAGAGCGTGTCGTGATGGGGCTGAGTGACACAGGGCCCATGTGCACTGGGGTGGGGGGCTGGGACCTGGAGGGACACGTGTCCCAAGGGGTGGGGCAGGAAGAGTGTAACCCCCACAGAAGATTTCTGCACCCCAAAGCTCACGGATCATGGAGGTGGGGGCAACAGACCAAGGGGGATGCTTTAGGCCACTGACTGTGGCATCGCACTCTGTCATACCTGTGGCAGGTCCTCCTGGTGCCTCATCCCAGCAAGGCTGGGCCAGGCAGGGGCTGGGCTCAGATACGTGGTGCCCTCCCTGGCTCTGCTGTTAATGTTCATGAAGCCATCAGTCCGTGGGTGCCTCAGTTTCCCCTCAATAAGGAGCCACCCCTCCAGGCTCGATGCTGCTGACTTAGGACCCCCCTTTGGGTAAAACAGGAGAGGATGGTCAGGGAGAGCCCTCAGGAGAGAGGACAGGGACAGGGTGGAGGGGGACAGGCTGGGAACTACGTCTGCTACAGCCCTGCTGCCCCTGCTGCCATTGCAACTAGGAGCCTCAGCAGCCCCCCACCCTGCCTCCCCCTCCCCGGCCCCCTACCAGCCACTTCACTTTCGCTGTAGCTCTGCTGACCTGCCATTATTTATAATGCTTGAGCCAAAGTAGGAGGTCAGCGCAGGCTGGCCCGGACATAAATCAGCTCCCTATGGGCAAGGAGACTGTGGGACGGCAGTGACAGGCACCCGCCACGTGCTGCAGGACCCCCCGCCCTCAGCCCTGGGACGCTGCCCAGGGATGGAGGCCTTACCCCACCTCATGCACGGCCAGGCTCCCCGGGGACCACGCTGTCCCCCAGCAGGTCCTCAGCCTGTGCCACCCATCCTGGCTGGTTATGGGGCGGACAAGGGACACGGTGGGATCTAGCCAGAGAGAAGTTGCATGGCCCCACAAAATGAAGGAGGGGGGCTGAGCCCCTAAAAGCCTAGAGGGGGGACAGAGGACCAGCTCAGGAGGCGTCTGCAGCAGAGCTGGGCAGCCACAGGGGTGACATGTCTGGAGCCGGGTCAGCGGGGTGGCACCACGGGCTGAGGGGACAGTCTGCAGGCTGGGGACACCTCCCGCTGCCCTGCTGGAGGGCAGGCGGGGTGGAGGGGGTATCCCCCAGCATGGGGCTGGCTGGCCTGCCCGCCCAAAGGGCCCCAGCACAGGCCCGGGCTGCCCGCAGCCTGCCCGCTGCTGCCGATACCCAGTCCTCCAGCTCCCTCTGCTGCCTGCAAGGACGGCGGCTGCCCGAGCCAACCACCGTTGCATCGGGGCTGGACCGGCCGGGAGCAGCTTCTCAGCCGCCCAGGGTCCCCAGTAAGGTCCTCACCCAGGGGCCACAGGGCGGCTGCACCAGCATCCCCCCATGACCCTGGTCTGCTGCCCCGGAGAAGGGCTGTGGGCAGGGGATGCTCCCGGCACGCTGCGGGAGACATGGGGCACCCAGCCCCGAGCAGCCCCCGCTGCAGTTGGGGAGCCTGGTGGGTGGCTGCAGACCCTGGAGACCCTAAGGAGGGACAGACCATGGCGAGAGCTCAGCCTCAGTACTAAACACCGGAGACTCCACGCAGGGACTGCAGCTCTGAAGACCAGGCATTTGTAAACCGCTCCTTTCAGCCTAGGTGATTTTTTTTCCTCTGGGTAGACACATGTGTCCACGCACACATGCTGCGAGTGTCAAAAGCTGCAGAGCAGCCAGCCTATTTCTTTTTAAAACTTGACATAAGCAGGTAAATTATCCCCAAGTAACGCATTTACCACGAGAGGGGAAACGGTGCTGCTGCTGCTGCCGCCGGAGCAGGAGCGCCTGCCTCCCATTCCCCACGGTGACGGGGAGCCTGAGTTATGGCCCTGTTGGAGAGACAGCGGGTTTGTAAATGCCTCTGTTTGTGCTATTTTGCAGCCCGACCAGAGCCCATTGATCACCAGGGCAGGAGTAAAGCCAGCGAAGAGAAGCAGGAGCAGGAAAGGCAGAGGCACACGGCCGGAGCCATGCACAGGGCTGGTGCATCCTCGTGGGACACACAGCCATGCCGTGCCAGGAGCTGGGTGCATGCAGGGATGCTTGGATCTGGCCTCCCCTGGGACCTCTGTGTCCTTTCCCCACTGGGAGATCCCTGGTCAGAGGACACAATCTGCATCTTTCACCCCTCAAACAAGCTGGTTTGCTCAGACCTGGACAGCAATTGCAAAAGGTTTTAAGTCAAGGACCCCATGGCACTACAGGGTGAAGGTCCCTGTGCCAGGGTGGTACAAGCAAGGAGCCTTATGGTATGTGTATTTGGTGTGAAACAAGGCTGTTTTGGGGGTGAGAACTGAGCCTTTATTTGGCCACGTCTCACAGCCACTAAATGCTACCAAGGCTCCTCGGGAACTGGCATGCTCTTTGCACCCAGTGAAAACCAGACCCTGCCCGAAGAGCAGATGGCCCCAAGAAATGCAAGAAGGAGGGAAACTGAGGCACAGCACGGCAGTGTAGCAAGTAGAGACGTCTTGGGTTTGATCCAGGGCCACAATATTGGACCCTTTTACAACCTCAAGCACTCGCTGCAGCACAGCCAGTGTTGAGAGACTTATCTGGACGATGTATGAACCACTTTCAGTGAATTTTCCTCCCAGAGACAGGCAGAGGAAGGGCCATTTGCCCAGTGTCTGAGGTGAACCTGAGCAGTCTGGGGACTCGCATCCCCCACACCGCAGCAGCCTTGCAGCAGCATTCCAGCTGTTTGCATGTGCAGTGAGCATGAAGGAGGCACCTCAGCACCATGGGACAGGACAGACATGGGGGTCATGTTGGACACCTTCTCCCTACCCTGTCCAAGCCATTCCCTGGAAGCGGGGGGACATGACACAGCTACTCCAGGCACAGGAGCTGCCCCATAAGAGCTGGTGTGCTTTAGGCACATGGTTGCTGCCCCCACCGCAAAGCTGCCCACCCTCTCCCTGAGCCCTGCGCAGAGCCAGGCTGCTTCATGCAAAGGTTAGGGATGGCCAAGGGGCTGTGTCGGATCGGGGCACTCAGGTCATAAGATCTTACCTGCAAGTCACAGGCAGGTTGTTTCCCATAGCACAGGTAGGGAAACTGAGGCAGGGAGGGCTGCTGGGACTCGGGGAGCAGGGAAAGGTGGCAGTGGGCCTGTCCTGGCTGCATAAACCCTGCTAAGCCATAGGGAAAGTCACTTGTCTACCAAGCATGAGGCCCCTGTGCAGACCACCCCCACGGGATATCATGGTCAGCATCCCCCCTGGCCTGGCTGGGGGGATGATCTTGGGGTGCCCAAGAGGGCACTGGCTCCAGGCTTTGCTCCTCCAGGCACAGGCTCATGCTGACCACCAGCCCCTGCTGTGGCCTCCACCAAAGGACACGGCACAGCATCCTGCCAGATATCTGTGCCACGTTCCCATCAGGGCAGCCCTGCTATCACCCAGGTGGATCTTCCTCCAGCCAGAGACCACCGGTGCTGGAAAGAGAGACTGCGATGCTGAGCGTCAACGCCGGGACCTGGTGCATCCCCTGCTGCATCCCTCTCTCCTGCTGCCCACCGGCTGCCCAGGCAGGGCTCTTGCTCTGCATCCCCTGGCCCTGGGGATGCCCTGCAGGGAGCTCTGCCCCCGCCAGACCCCCCTGCCTACACCCCAGCAGCCCTTCCCTCTCGCTCCACGCTGCGCCGATGTTGCCTCGGCCATCAATAGCGCTTGGTTAATTAATTTGATGGGAACAGCAGGGACCACACTTTGCATTTAGTGAACTTCCGAGAACTTCCAACCTCATCTTCATAATTGGCCTCATAAATTTGAGGAAAGAGAGAAATCAGCAAAGCCAGAGGAGCACAGGAGGCGGGAGAGGCCCTGCACGCGGGAGGGCGGGCGGGCGCGTGAGAAGTGACTCTATTTGGTGTCCTTATTTAATTTTATTGCACAGATCCATCTTCGCCCGCCCCCTCCCTGCCTAGCCCTCTCTCTCCCGCTCTCCCTGCTGGGTTCACCTAATCATGATAAATTCATATTCATTCCCCTGCCTGCTCCGGCGGGGGGAGCAGCTCCCTTAGATTCGCCCGGCCGTGCTGCCATTAGCAAATATTTACTCATGAATTCGAAGCTCCAGTGTTAGGAGCCAAACCACCCCCTCTGCACCCCTTTTCCCCCAGCCCCGGCACCCTCCCACCCCTGCAGGACAAGCATGATGGCCGAGGATGGGTGTCCTCCCCGCAGGGTAGGGAGCAGGGTGGGAAGAGCTGCCTAACACTCAGGACTGCAGCAACTTGGCCCAGGCTTTTTCTTCCTTTTACAATGAGGCGCAAAGAGATGCTTGATGGGGGGACAGGAATTGCCTGAGCCCCCAGGCTGGACGCACCTTGAGGGTGCGGGGATGGCAGAGTGGGAGCGAGGAGCTCTGCAGCAGGAGCTGAGCACCCGTCCCGGCTCCCTGACTTTCCACTCTGTCTCCGAGTGCTGCTGTGTTTGGGTTTATTTTTAATTTTCAGGATGATCAGACTCACAGCCAGGGAGGGTGGGAAGGGGGTGCGTTCGGGAGGGGGAATAGCCGAAGCCCCTTCCTGGGAAGCAGGAACCAGGCGACACCTCATTAGAGATGCCTAAAACCATCTTTGCTCACCCTGCCTGCACCCATCCTGGGGGCTCAGCACCCACCTCCGCCCAGGCACCCCAGGAGCCCCATCCCTGTACTTTCTTCACAAGTGTGGCATCCCGGAGTTTAGAAGAGGCAGAATCTGTGCTGGGGTAAGGGGATGGCCACATCCTGCCCTGCTGCAAGGGCAAAAGAGGGGTCTTAGAGGAGCACGTGGCCTCAGGGGATGCCAGGCCGGAGTTAGCCCCTGGCTTGGGGTCTGCAAGTGACTGGGAGGATGGAGGGCAGGATTAGGGGTACAAGGAGGAGACCGTGTGGGGCAGCTCCGTCCCCTCCATCCAGGGCAGGAGGGACTGTCCAGTCCAGGGCTGACTCACAGTGGGCAGCACAGTCCAGCTCCTCGTGTTTATCCTCTTGTACCAGGACGAGGGAGAAGCAGGAGCCTTCAGCATCCAGAAGTGTCACCTCCAGCTGCTCTGGCCGAGCCTGGTTGTGCTCCTTCACCTCCTGCTCCTTTGCATCTGCCGCAGCTGCACCCCGGGGAGATGACCCCATCCATCCTTGGCCCACCTGGCTGCAGCTGGCCACAGGAGGGCCCTCTGCCCCCTCCAAAGCTCCTGCGCAGGGTTTGTGGGGTGGGAGGGGACAGACAGACAGACACCAGGCTCCTTCCCTCACAGAGCAGGGGGCTGGCAGGACTTCTCCCCCAGCAGCCTCTACATGACACGTATGCACCTA
The DNA here is from genome assembly GCF_035582795.1 of Mycteria americana. Classification (NCBI taxonomy): domain Eukaryota; kingdom Metazoa; phylum Chordata; class Aves; order Ciconiiformes; family Ciconiidae; genus Mycteria; species Mycteria americana. Next base: position 16,219,029 of record NC_134370.1, read on the forward strand.
GGGCCACCCTCGCTGCCATTTCCCGAGGGGCTGGGCGAACAGTCCTGCTCCTGAGCAGCCCCACATGTGGCCTCCCCCTGAGTAGACGCAGCACAAACAGCAGGGCCAGCGCTTTGGTGCACTGCTGCAGCACCCGTTTGGCACCAGGGTATGAATTCTGTCCCTAGAGAGGGGGGTGAGAAAGGGGAAGGAGCTGGGGGTCAGCGATGCCACATCTCTACCACCTCCAGTGATGTCCCCAGCACGTGGCCCTGGTGAAAGGGGCAGCCCCAGCCCTCCAGGAACAGCTCGCCCCAGCATCCAGAGCTGGAGGCAAACCTGTGTTCACCGAGGGGCCAAGGCGAGCAGCCCCATACTCTGCTCCCTGCCCCAGCCCAGGCAGAAATAGGCCTCTGCCCAGAGCTGCCAGCCATAAGGCTCTAGGAAAAATCCTCCAGGATCATCCCAGCAGCACTGCAGGGAGAGGGAGCTCCCACCCAACGTCCCTTTGGGGCAGGACTATCCCCAGCCCTGGGTGAGGCCAGCTGTGGCCCTGCCCGGCCAAGGCTAGATGACCCCAAGGATGGGGACTCCATCTTCCCTGGGGCTGGCCCCAGGGCTGCACAGCCCTCCTGGGGAGAGAGTGCTCCCCCCGGACCTCCCAGGCCCTGGTCTGGGCCTGACTCCCCTTAGCCCCTGGAGAACCCAGCCCAGCCCTCGCTGGCTCTGCCCCAGCCTCTGCCCACCCCAGCAGCCCCAGGCCCTCTCCAGCTTCCCCATCTCCGTTTTGAGCCAAGGTTTCTTGCCGCTCATCTCCATGTGCTCCCTTGGCTTCCAGGCTGTTCAGATTCCCCTTGGAAAACCAAAGCATTTCCACGCTCAGGAGACCGAGCTGTGTTCCAGGTACAGAACAGGAGACAGAGCAGCAGCCAACTCCCATATACCCTACCCTTTGATGAAATATGGAAAAGCTGACAGCAATCCCTTCCTGATTCCACACATGAAGTAAGAGCTCAGCCCAAGGCTCGGAGCTCAGGAATTGCTCTTTTCTCTGGGCACGGCCAGCCCCAGCTCAGCCACGTGGCCAGCTGGATGCCGGCACAGAGGCAGGTCCCGCTCTGCCATGGGAGGATGGTGGCCAGCAATTCCCTGCCCTGAGAGCCAGAAGTGGTGATCCAACAGCGCGAAGGTCTCCACTGCCTTCTCCCTGCCTGTACCGAAAAACAGGGAGACCAGGGGCTCCTGGTCAGCCAGAGGGTATAGTCCCAACAACTGCAGGGCACAGAGCAAAAAGACAGAGATGCAAAGGAAAAAGAGAGAGGGGATTTATTATACTTCAAATTTCAAAGCACCAAGACATGCCAGAAGACATTCATTTCCATCAGGTGTTCAGTAGAAAGGCTAGGCTGACAAATTACACTGCTGGGGTCAAGGCCTCCCCAGCAAACACCCCAGCCCCACTACTGGTGCCCAGCAGCCATGGCTGACACTGCAGCAAGAATCTGTGCAAGCCCACCAGGTTTAATGCCCTTGTGCCTGCCCTGGCAGCAAACACGCAGCTTGTCACTGCATGTGACAAAGACACGGCAGAGTGCAGAGTGGGGGTGCCCGGGTGCCCCACAAGACAAGGAAGCAGGAGGCCAGGCCCACAGACAGGCCAGAGGGAGCCCTGGGGTCCTGGCACAGAAACATCCACCATGGCGTTCTGGCAGCCGATGCCGCAGAGCAGCACCTCTGCAATACCCCCGATGGAGACAGAGCACTGCAAGTCTCTGGGACGTTCAACTCCAGAATATAAAAATAGTTTAGGTTTCCTGAGAAATAAAATTCACTCCCATGGAACTGACGGGGCCAGCACACATGTACATGTATCCTCAAATACACACACACGCACACACACTCTCTGATCAAAGACCAGATGGCTTCCACACGTACGAAGGGAAAGCTTTGCTTCACCCAAATTAGAACTAAACTATCTCCTCGTGTTTCTCTCTGCCTCTGTGCCTCCTATGCACAAATGCACAGACCTGCTGTGTTACATTCAGTGCCATTACATTCAAACCATTCCTGAGCACAGCTCCCTGAGCTGCGAGGTCCGCTCCTCTCCTGCACCGAGAGGAAAGGAGCCCTTGGGGTCACACCAGGGGGATCACAGCTCTGCACTGGAGGATCCTCAGCACAAGACAGGCTGAGAGGAAGCAGGCACAGCACGTCGGGTCCCTGCGCCTCCTTCAAGGCTTACCTGGCACCAGGGGAAGCTGGTGGCAGTCGCAGCATTCTGGCCCCGTGCAGTGAGACCCACCAGAGGACACAAGTCAGCTCAGATGGAGGGAGGACACAGCAGCAGCACAGGGGGACCCTTCACGATTCCCACAGTAGCAACTGCCAGCAGTAGTGAGAAGAGGGAAGGCCTGTCCAGGGCGCAGCCAGACCCTGGCTGCCTTCATACATAGCTCAGGCCAGAGATTTTGGGGTGTCTGTGCACAGACACAGAGGAAGATGCATCCCACTTCCCCCGCTCCCAAGCGCTGGGAGGGGCTGGATCACAAGGCTCTGCAGCCCAGCCTTCTGAAGCTTCTGCGGGGAGAGCAGAGCCAGGGTAGCTGATGGGCAGCAAGCCCTTTTGGTAGCCAGGGGCTGCCTGTCGCATCAGGCAGTGCTTCCAGCATGGTTCCAGCCCACAGCCTCTGCTGGGTGAAGCCACACAGCTCTGTCAGCAGCAGCAGGGCCCCACACTTGCAAGGAGCCCCAGTTTGCTGGGATATGTTCCCCAGTCTGCAGTCACCACAGAACAGCACTGGGGAAACCAGCACCCTTCAAAACAGCAGCACGGCAGCGGGCCCAGGGTGCTTGGTGACAAGCGGGTGTCACCAGTCCCGTTCTGAGGGCTCCCGGTAAGGCAGCCCCAGCTGAATGAAGACATCTCTCTCAGTGGGAGTGGGCAGAGTACGGCCAGATGCCACCTTGACACCTCCAGGGCCTCGCACCACGGCCGTGCTGAGGGCATGCTCCGAGAGCCTCATGCCCTTGGTCTTGGCCAGGGCTCGCATGGAGCGGTTGAAGTGAGCTGAGCCAGTGAAGTAGAGCAGGGAGCAGGCGAACTCGCTGTAAGGCACCACAATGATGTCAAGCCGGCGGTGACGGCGGGCTGGCCCGGGGAGACGGCACACCCCCAGGTACTTCTTCTGATCACCGTTGTCCTCCTGACTCACCAGGTCGTCTGTAAGGAAGCCTGGGGGGAGGGAACAGGCAGAGAGAAGCTGAATGGCAAAGACTGACACCCCCGACTCCAAACTCCTCACTGTCCAGACAGCAGCTGAGGTGTCTCATAACGTGCTGTGAAACCCCAAGGGCAATCCAGCCTCAGCCCTGACAGCCTCACGCAGACAGGAGAAGCCATGCTGAGCTGCAGCAATACTCCCTCCTTAACACTGGCTGCAGAGCTGCCACTGGAGCAGGGCCAGGACCAGTACTCTAAGGACTTACAAGATGTCCTGTCCTTGAGAAAAGCGATCAGCTGCCCTTCAATGAATGCCATTCACCTCATTGCCTCCTCAGTCTGGCCATGCTAAGAACAGCTTCGAGCACCATGTGCCAGTCCCCAGCCCTCTTACCGCTCCTGTGGAGGCTGTCAAGCAGCTTGCTGAACACCCCACGGTGAGACTGCCCATTTGGGTGAGTGATCAGCACATCCACATCTCCACAGGTGGGCTTCCCCCGACGGTAGGAGCCACATGCCACACACAGGAGCCCAGGCTTCAGGGCCAGGGCAGCTTGTCTGACCTTCAAGAAGAGAAAGAGGGATGAGGAGTCAGAGACCAGTCTCTTCATGCCCTTTCCATCAAGGCAGAAAAGGATCTTGTGCCTGCCTTGCAGCCTGTCCTGCATCTCCAGGGTCTCCATACAGAACAGATATTTGGCAGGCATGGCAAACTGCCCCACCAAGGAGGCTGGCCTGCTCTCAGGAGCCACAGGAGCCAGGGTGGCCTCCACCCAGTCCTGCAAATGCCCAGCACACTGCCACACAACACAATGATCTACCATGGTGCTACCATCAGTCATCAGCTCTTGCGGGTGCTGGGCTGGAGCTGGGTCGGGACAAGCAGGAAGATGCAGCAATGCTGAGGAGGCAAAGCACAACACAACATTTCAGAGCCTTCGGTTTCTGAGACAGCAGGAGAGAAGAGGTTTTTTCAGCTCTCCTGTGGGCCAGGAGGGCAAAGCTCACCAGCTCTGCCCACAAGGAGAAACAGTTCAACACAAGATGGTCACAGGTTCTGTTTCGGAAGCAGAGATGGGCTCATGGAGAGGTCCCAGCAGGACCCAAGACAGCAGAAAATCTGCAAGCATCCTTTGGAGTCCACTCCTGCCAGGAGCTCTGCCTTTGCAGGAGAGCTGGGCTTCATGACCCGGAAAAACCACAAATGTCCCAGCATTTTAGACCGAACGGATGCCAACAGGCTGCTGCCAGCAATCAGACACATATAATCAGAACTTCCCCTAATGCAGCCACCTCCGGGCTGGACCTCAGCTCCTGTTTTGTGCAGACAGTGCTAATTCTGATGGCTTCATTCATTAAATGCTTAAGAAAGGCTCTTAGGTCCTTGGACAGGAGTAAAGTATTCTTGGTCTGATTGTGCCAATCATCCTGCTGGTAGCAAATAATTAGGGGCTCCACAATTCCCAGTGACGAGGCCATCACAGAGGCTGGGGTTCAGGAAGGCAGTGTCCATGCCCACAGCCCCTTGTCACTCTTGGGGATCATCCTTCATTAGCAAGAGATAAACCCATTAACCTTTGACCCAGAGGTGCTCCAAGAAGCCACAAGCCTTTCTCATGCGGAGCAAGCCCTCCTCTGGTGTCCTTGCCCCCCTTCTGGCTTTAAATGAAGATTTCTAGAAAACTCCCAGCCCCACCCGAGAGCCTAAAAGCTCCTCAGATCTCACTGTGACAGGCAGTACAGACAGTGACTAATCCCTCATTCTCTCTCCTGGGCCTGGATCAGAGGTGTGTGCGTGTGTATGGAGGGAGCGCAGTAATCCCATCAAGATAACAATAGACCCACCCCCAAGAGCCAGCTCCTCGACCCAGCCTGCCTGGGAAAGGGACCACTCACCACCAAAATGGCTAATCCGGCACACGGGACTGACACCCCAGCAGGAGCCTGGCAGGAGTGTATTCTTCGTGGCCAGGCCCTGTGGCCGAGTGACAGGGTCACGCTGGCTGCTGCTTCCATGGTGATCAGAGAGCACAGGAGTAGCAATGATGGTGTGTCCCCCAAGCTCTCTGCTCACATTAGGGTACACTGGCTTAGCACCCCATAATCCTGGAGTGCCATGGCGTAGCAGAGCAAGCAGCACCCATCTGCAACCTGAATCCCCTTTGCTTCCAGCAAGGATATCCATGCTTGGTCTCACCGCTGACAACCAGCTCACAGGGTGCTCACAGCTTCCTTTGGAGAGGCAGCACCAGGGAGACAGCTCAGGGGCCTTGACTGAAAGCAGACATCTCGGAGAAGATGAGAGGCAGGAAAGAAGAGCTGGAAACCTGCTCATCCCATCATGCCACACGCAGCCTTTTTCAAAGCAGCGTGTAGAACTGACACCTGTGAAGTATCCTCCTCCTTGCCAGGCACTCAAACTGAACCTTCCTACGGGGCATAGTAGGTGCCTTGTGTGCCCATGCCTAAAAAGGGTTCCCCAAGCACTGACCCTTCTCAGAGGAGAGGCTGAAGAGCTTAGCTATAACAGCGAGGGGCATTTCCACAGCATGCACACTCCTCTCAGGTCCCAGCAGGTACTCCACTCTGAAGGCCTGGGGCCGAGCTACTCACAGTCTGTTCTATTTCTGCAGCTTCCTCACGAGGCATGCGCTCCAGGAAATCTGTGTAGTGCTTCAGCCCCACAGCTTGCTGGCTGGTGAGAATCGCCTTGTTGCGGATATCATCCAGTGTCCGGAAACCCTAGTGCAGACCATGTGATGATATTCAAACATCTACTGAGACTTTGCTCTTCAAATACTTTCAACCACGATTTGGGGGGACTATATTTAACCTGTCTCAAGTCCAGGCCAGTCACAGCTTCTGAGATCACATGTAGAGATCACTTAGGGCCTGTATCCTAAAAGAAGGGATTTAGGCAATCCCACTACCCACACACACCTCTAATCTCCACCCCACAATGACTTTGAATCTTAACTGAACCTGACAGAAGGCTACTGTTCTTAAGGCACTGTGTTCCCACTGCTTGAAGGAAAACAAGTGATGCAGGTAAAGGAACAACACTCAGAATATCCCAGTGAGGGAAAGCCTACAGTGTGAACACAACATATTTTTAAGACAGCAAAGAATCCAGTCACAAACCAATCAGTACAGGAAACCAGGCTTCATTAGGTCTGTGCTCAGGAAACAAATTGTTTTTAAAGAAGGAACCCACCCAGTGGCCTGGGTTGCTCATGTTGGCACAATTAATTTAACCTCATTTTTACAATTGCCAGCAAGGTGGATGGCTGCTCTGACAGCTACAGGAGCCAACCAAGCCAATAGGCCAGCAACTAGATCAGGAGCTTTCACGGCCAAGATGTCCTGGCTCAAGCGTGGCTCTTAGCAGTGTCATTGCAGTGAGCAGCGTGAGATGAGCTCCAAGCAGCGATGCTAATGGAAAAGGCAGTGTGTCCCTCACTCCTCCTATTGCACGTCTCTGTTGCCTATCCTCCACCCAAACTCAAGTCTCAGACGGGTGCACTCCAATCTCCTCAAGCACACCCACAATGGGACCCAGCCTCACAGCTCCTCCCATAACACCAGACTCAAATCTCATCTTTGGAAATTGACAATTGGAAACTATTTGTGAAAGTAATTCTCCTGCACTCAGAAGCAGTCTTCAAACCCTAGTCTGAGAACCTCTTGTGTAAGGCACTAAACTTACCTGCTGGTACCACATCTGAGCTGTCTTGACCCCTACTCCCCAGATGTTGGAAAACAACTCCAGCACAGGCACACTCTCACTGATGTGATCCAGCTTGCGCAGGTGCCCGCTCTCCAAGATCTCCAAGATCTTCTCTGCCATTCGCTTCCCAATCCCAGGGATTTTACAGGCTTCCTAGCAAGAAACCAGAGCCACTACTGGAAAAGTGAAGGCTACAGACAAGCTGGGGAGCTGCTACCCACTCAGAGCCTGGTTAGCCATTTGATCAGTGACTGGTAAACTGCAGGACTAGTTCTGACTGCTGCTTTCTTCTAGGCCAGGCTTACAAAGGCTACATTGATTCAATGCCAAGTGGAAAAAGACAAGAATGCAGAACAGGACTGAAACACTAACACACTGAATAGCTGGACTGTCACAGCCAATCAGGCCTAGATCCAGTTAGTTTTATGTATTATCTCCAATGGTGGCAGTTGCTGATGCCTAAGAGGAAGGTGAAAATGTCCCTGCATTGAGCCTGGAGAAGGTATTTTTCTCATGGGTGCTCAGATCTGGCCCTAAAAGACTGAGACTCCCCTTTCTGCTCACCTGAAAACACTGCAGGTGGTCAATAAATACAACTCACACTTACTACACAACTTCCATCAAAACTCTGCCACAGGAGGGAATTGCCAAGGCCTGAAGATAAGCTATTCCATGTACAGAAAGAGAAAGAAATTTGGCTCATAACAGAGCTAGGATGCTGGGTCTATCTCCCTGCTCCACCACCCTGGGAAGGTGTTTTACCTGGTAGGAGGTGACTGGTTTGTGGTAGCTCTTAAGTGCATTGATGGCTTTGGAGTAGCCCAGAGCTCTCCACTTGTCACCCTGGACAGAATAGGCCTTTGCTAGCACTTCCAGCTTCTCTGTGATGCACTGGTTGTGATTCTCCTTCTTGCTGTTGGAGGAATGGGCACAAACCCACTTGCTGGCAGGCTGGGCCACCGTAGAAGAGCTGTCACTGGTCTCCTCTGATGATTTCACAGGGTAGCAGCCAGAAATCAATGCTTCCAGATCTCCCTGGGTGACACTAGCATCTTCTCCTTCACTGTCTTCATCATCAGAGACTTTCTTTAGGGAGAGGTAGAAAAGCAGCCATGTGAGAATAAGTGCATGCCTCACATATGTCCCCTTGGCACAGGCTGCTCCTGAGAGTAGGAAGTCAGGCACTAAACAACCTCCAGGGCATGCAGTGCTGAAATTGCCGTCTCTAGAAGCGGTTGGTTATATGCGCACCATAGCTCTTCATGCCCCAAGCTACACATGCACCCCTTGAAGCTACATGCACATCTCACAAAGCACAGGAGACTAGAGACTGCTGTCCACCTGTGATCCAAGCACACACGCATTTCCTATAGCCAAGCCCCTGAGACCCAACTGAGGTAAGACACTGGTTAAGCAAGCAACTGCTGCCAGCAGCATGGTATGACAATGTTGAAATCCCTGGCTGGGGAAGATCCTGACTCCCTACTCCCACTGGGAAACCTTTTGCTGGTCTGGTGGCTGCATAGCCACATCTCTCACATTCAGACTCTGCACCTTCCACCCCATGATGCAGATCACGGAGATACGCATTGAGCACTCTGTTTTCACGTTACAGACACAAAATCTTAACAGTAAATTACAACCCCCCCATTTTCCCCATGGCTATCTGCAAGAGAAAAGGGGGAGGAAGGAATGACACAAAGGACTCCACATTCCTCAGTGACAGAAGAAAGAACCAATGTATACATTTGCTGATACCCTCAGCATTAGGATGCCTCTGTGTGGACTTAAGAAACAATGAGCCTTGGCTTCAGGTAACGAACAAAAGGGGATAGAAATGGGAAGCCACACAGAGGCTTTATAGACCGCTTTGCTCACTGGGGTCCCCCTCTCTCCTGATGTATAAACACAAGGGTCTACAAAGACCCAAGAGCTCCTGTACTGTGGAAGTAACCCTGAATGGCACAGGGCTGTTTGGGATCAGTCCAGCACTTACATGTGGCACACAAGTCCTGTTATGGGTTTCTGCAGAGCGTCAGCCTAACTAAGGCAGAGCCATCTCCTTACAACCTCTGGTTCTCCTGGCTAGGGAGGTCTAGAGACACAATTCCTGCAAGATACAGAGCTGAAGAGGCAGGATGTTTCCCTTCTGTAATCTTGTTTTATAACTCTGAAAACTGGGTCAGACTGAGGATTTGATAGACTACAGCAGTTTTATTTGCCTTGAAATGCAACTCCCTTAAGACACTGTTCCCTCTAAGGGCAGCAAAGCCTCAGAGTGTTCAGATCGGTTAGTAAGCCCCTTAAAAGCATTTAAGGAACATGTTATCCAGCACAATGCAAACAACTCTGCAGCTGCAGCATGCAATTCCCATCCTCTCGGCCAGCAGTGTCACATGGGTGAAACGGCACATAAACCCCTGACTCTCTATGCTTTGCCAACAAAGCTGATGGACTCTTTACAACCATATCTGCAAAACCGACTAGTCCCGTGAGCTTCTCAGATGCTCCAGGATCCTACAGCAGCTGACTTGCTAGAGCTAGGTGAGACTGGGATGTGCATGGTTTGTCTGGAGCACAGCACAGGAGCCAGGACAGCGGCTGAAGCCCAGTAGCTGAGGCAATACGCCACTTGAGAGGGAGGGAGGCAGGCAGCCTGGGCTAACAGCCCCAGGGTTCAGCCAGTGAATAACTGGCACCGCTTGCAAAGGCTGCCTTGCAGAAAACTACTGCATCCAGATGACAGTCACACAGTGGTTGCTACAGTCTGACTGGTAACAGGGTTTCCTCACAGGAGTTTACATCTAAACACAGAACTCCCAGAGCAGCCCCTGTTCAGTATGAAACACTGGCACACTCATCATCACCTAGAGAAAAAACATCCACCCAAGCTAGAAAAGACTCTGTGCTTAAATGGAGGGTACTTCTAAGCTGAGATTCCAGCTTCAGCTTTACTGTTGTAGCTGGGTCTTAAAAGTGGTTGGTACTGTCTTTAAAGTATATCCTGTGGGTTCTCTTCTCTTCCCCAAACTCATATAGTCCTAAGCTTGGGACAAGGGATTTTACTGAATTGTCTACAAATATTGCTTTTGTGCACAGACTAACAGGGAATATCATTGCTTGAGGGGATTTAAAAGAAAAAAAGGCAATAAGGCTTCAGACTCTAGAAGCTGTCTGACCACCCAAAATAAATGTGAGCAGAAAGCAGGGCAGATACCACAGGATCCGTCACAGTACAAAAGATCCTTTCCCCCACTAAGTGTGAGATTTGTTAATAATGATTGCCATTAAATTAGAGTTACAAGAAACAGCAAAGGTGGGGTAACTGCAAAGGTGATGCAGTTAAGAAGCAGCCAACTGCCTATAGCACACTGGATAGTAAGTCTGGGGAGAAAAGATTCTCCCCCCATACCTATTCAGAAGAAAGCCTAAAACAAAGGAGCCCTCAGTGGGCTGCCAGTTAGGGAGTAACTACAGGGTTTTGTGAAACAAAATTTGGGACTGTGTTACAAAACAGATGCCAGCATTACAAGGCAGCTGTTGCTCTAAGAGGTCCAGGATAACTTTGCTACAGATAGATTTGAATGATGCCAATGCCCAAAAAGAATTCAGCAAACTTGAGCAAAAATACAGAGAAAGGAAAGAAAGCTAACAGCAGGTCAGAGAAGCTGACTCACAGCACAGGCCACTATAACCCAACACAGGTATTTTAAGCACACCACCACAATCGTTTGAGTGGCAACCTGCTCCACTGCACATGTGTCTGAACAGGGTGCTTGCCAAGGAGTGGAGAATGGGTCAGTATGGCTCAGGCAGGAACATGGGATGAAATATCAGACAGCTTCCTGAAAGGGAGATATTCTCAGTCAGGGAATATTCCTCAAGAGGACACAGGGGAAACATGATCACCAGAGTGAGCCTTGGCCTGATCAGAGCACAAGGACTGCTTCAGCTGGAAATATTCTGATGGGGACAGGAATTTAAGGGGTGTTGTTTCTACTTTTAATATCTAAAAGGGACAAAGAGAAGCAGTAACCATGTCCACAGCCTGAGTCTGCCAGCACCAACCCACTGAAACATCCAAACGCCTTCCCTTTGCTGAGAAAATCTGGCATTGTATACTTGCAGGGATGCTCTTAGCCAGGAAAAGCAGCATGCAAGATTTGTTCACAAGGGGAATGGCCTGCATGGGAAGCCTCACCTCAGCCAGCTGCTGCTGTCCAAGGGTGCCCAGGCCTCGCTGTGAGGCATCCTCCACCTGTGCTTCAGTATTTGGTTTCGCTCCTCCCTCCTCTGCTGGGGGCTGGACCTCTTCACTGCCCAGGACCTGCGGCTGCTGCTCTTTCTGCAGTTCTCCCTCCTTCAGGTACCTGCCATGGATCAGATGCCTTAGTAGAGGAGAAAGAGGACTTTTCAGCCCCCGGAATTTTGACTGAGAAATCCTTCTGCATATTTTGGGATGGAGCAAACAACCCATATGAATTGTACTCTCTCAGATCACAGATTAATTACTCTGGTTTTGGCTCAATTCTCCAATTTCCATCCACCTTGCTGACCTGCAACTTCCACTCCTATCTACCTCACTCTTAGACTCTCTCTCCAAAACTTTACCAAAACATTTTGATCCTAACCTGTGGCTGCCTGCTGCTCCATTCCTTATTTCCTCTTGTACCTAGTTGTTAATTCTCTCTCTACTTTTCATCTGCAATAAGTAAGAAACAGCATTTAATCCTCAGCATTTTTAAAGGAAGTCTCCTTGTTACCACTGATGGATTAGGAAGAGGTGCCTTTAACACCTGTAGCAAGTCACAGGACTCCTGTTAGCACTTCTGGGCTCTGTACCATGTTTTGCTACCTCACAGAATGGCAACTGGTCACAAAGTCACTAAATTTCACAGTCTTTATGGGGAAAAGTGACTTTGAGTCATGCCCACAGGAGCTGCAAGGAGTTGCAGTCCAAGATTTTGAGCAGAGGTCAAATTTTAGTACTGTTCAGTTCAGGATAGAAGTGCTGCAGGGAGGAATGACAGCATGGCATTTGCATACCTGTGAGGGATAAAGACACGGTAGCCAGTGGTACTCAGCAGCTTCTGCTCTCTAATGCAAGCACTTAGCCAGGATGCCTTCAATAGCTGCAACCCTGAAGGTAGCTTGGTTAATTTAAGGAGCCGAAAGGCCCGATCACAGTCCATGTCTTCAGCCACAATGACGTGCGTCACCTCCGAGGAGAGCTGGTTGTGTACAACACCCCCGTTCTGGACAATCTGCTTGTGGAAGATCTGCACCCTGGCTTGGCCAATGCCAGCCTGCAACACGTAGGCGGTGACTGGTTTCAGCCACTCCGCTGAGGAAAACACAGAGGCAGGAGCTCAGTGACAAAAGAAACAGTGTCCCAAACCAACGGGGCTACATATTTCACATAGGACTTGATGGCACCAAGGGTGGCAGGCAGTCTTTGGGGGGCACTAGCTGGACACATCAAAGCAAGCTGCCATGATCTCTACAGAAAACACACTTGGGCCAGAAAAAGCCTTTAGGGGAACAGCACCTCCAGTTACCAAGCTGGGTAGAAGTATTGCATTCCACGTCATGGGCACACAGGACTTACCCTCAGGTATCTCTGTTCCTTCCTCTTTTGGGATCTTTGGAGGGACGCTTTTCCCTGAGTCATCCCTCACCTTCTTCCTCTTGGGAAAGGCTTTGACAATCCCTCGTGGCTCCATAGGCCTGGTGGGAAGTTTAGCTGCAATTGCTGAATACCAATAAGAAAGAGGGAGGTTGATTATAACAGTGTTACACAATCACAACAACTTTAGATTCACTCATTTCACTCTCTGTCTTTGTTGGTTTGGAGTTCTTTTTTTGTTGCCTTGCAAAAACGCTTGCCCTGAGGGAGGCACCTGGAAACAAGAACTGCAGCCCACAAGGTCAGAAAAATCAAAGTTAGAAACTACCAAAAAGCCATTTAAGAAGACCCTGCTTGAATACCTTAGAAACCACTAAAGCTGAGTTCTTATAATAGAACGTATTCAACTACTTTAACATTTTGGAGCTCCTTCCTGCCCAGCCAACAGAAGCAACTTTATTTCCCAGTTATTTCTTAAGCACGTTCCTAAGAGGGAAACGCCTCTCCTGCTGAAATCCAGTCACCGATGAGAAGAGATGAAGCAGCTGATTGACACCAAGTGTTTCATACGGCCACAGGAGGAAAACTGCCAACGCGGCTTCAGCTGGAAATAGCAAATTAGTAAAGATTAACTAGCCGAGTTCAATACGGGTACAACTGTAGCTTTACCATCACAAGCCTTGCAAATGCAAACTTTGGAGCTTTAACTACCAGCCCAGGCTACAGGAAGTTTGGTTTTCCGTAGCCCAAATCAACCCCTGAATCACTGTATACCCCAACAGCCCCTTCCACCCACCTGCAGCGTTAACGCCAGCTTGGTTTCCTCTCCGTACAGCCCTTCGTGTTTTGCTTAGAGGTCTCTCACACACAAGCCAGCACAAACCTACCACATTAAGCCTGGAAGAGCTGAAAATGGTCCCACCTGGCCATGCCTTCTCCCTACGGTCACCTTCTCATCCAAGCATTAAACACAATCCTCTGGAAGACCAACCCAGAGCTGGACTCAAGTCCTTGCTTCTGCAAGGAAGAGTTCAGCTTCAGGGGAGAAGAAACCCTGCTACATTTCTAAAACTCAGCTTCACAGAAACGCTTCTGGTTTTGGGACATTTTGACCAAAAAATACCTCTGAAAACAGTAATATTTTCTATTAGACAAAGAAAAAAAACCACCACCCCCAGGCTTCTAGGTGCCTAAGTCCTTTCAGGGCTTGGCAGAGTGCTTTTCCAGGTTGTATTTTAACTCATCAAAGACAAAACACGCATGCCGAGTACCACGCTTGCCCTGCCAGCATCCTCAGGCCGTGAAGGCTTCAACGCCACCAACCCGCCTCGCACCCAAACCCTCGGGAGCAGGAAACGGTTCCCCGAAACCTCGCGGCTGGGCCCGACACCGGGGGGCCGAGGACCAGGGGAGGAAGACGGGAGCCCCCCCGCGCCCCGGCCTGAGGAGGGGCGGCGAGAGGGCCGAGACCCGCCACACCAGCGGGGGAGCAGCCGGAGCCCCCCGCAACCCCAGCCCCGAGGAGGAGGAGCGGAAGGGCCCCCCCAGATACAGGCGGGGCGCGGGGGCTTCCCCGCAGCCGGGGAGCCGGGGGGGGAAACAGGCCCCGGGGCAGGGCCCGGCCGCGGGGCCACTCTCACCTACAGGCCGCTGCCGGGGCGGCGGGAAGTGCTTCCCGGTGGCGGCCGGAAGTGTCCGCGTTGCCGTGGCGACGAGGCCCGGCCGGCATGGCGGTGCCGAGCTGGCTGGAGAGGCTGCGGGCTGCCAGCAAGACAGCGCTGGTGCAGGACGGTAACCGCGGCGGCGAGACGGGATAGCCCATTCCTTCCCCCCCGACGCGTGTTTGGGGTGACCCTGCAGCGAGCGGGCGGAGGGAGGGAGCGCTCCCGGGGACGGCCCTGCACCCGGGACAGGGCCCCAGCAAAGGACGCTGGGCCAACAACGCGGGGACACGGCCCCAGACGGCGGGATGGGGCCATATACCTAGGGAGAGGTGTATTCCTATTTAGCCTCACCGCCTGCCTTGCCTTTAGGGAAGCGGAAGATCCACTACCTCTTCGAGGATGGGAGGGAGATGGCCGAAGAGTACGACGTGAAGACCAGTCAGTTAGTGAGTAAGTGGTGCTCTCAGCTGGCCCCAGCAGTCGGGGTAGAACTGCGGTGTGCGTGGCAGCAGGTCTGCACTTGCAGGACTGGGGTGTTGAGAGGGACCTCGTGGTAAGGAACAAATCACCCCTAAATATTCTGGGAGATAAGCATGCCTGTAGCTGAATTTTGTGGGGACATAAGTATGGTTCCATTTGGGCCCAGGGCGCTCTGACTTCCATGGTGTAGCAGACCTTGCTTTAGCCCAGGATCTCTCCCAAACAGCTCATCTGTAACAACAGACTTGGATGGAATAAATGGGATTGCCATCTTGCGTAGCCAGGCACTGAGTCTGTAGCACGTGCTGGGGTGAAATATGCTTTTTGGTGGCTTCTGGAACCACAAACAAGCAAGGTGTTTTGTCCAAAACCACATCAGCTGCGGCACAGCACCTGTTGCAACCCCACCATGTCTTCAGCACCAAGTAGCGAAAAAGAGGCTTGGTACAGAATTTCTGACTTCAGGAATAGGCCAGCTAACAGATCCACTCACACCAAAGTCAAAATGACTGGAATTAAGATGTGTATGTTCATATCATCTCAGTGTGCTGGGCAGCTTTGGCAGTCATTTGCTGGAGGAATTCTTATAGAGCAGAATAATGAAAATCCTTCTTCTCCCTTCCCCAGGTAGAAAGTGGCGAGAAAAGAACACCCTCGGGGGCTCCGGCAAGTGGCAGGTTGAAGTGGGAGAGCCAGCCTCACCGCTCCTGGGAGCACTGGAATCAGAGCTCATAAAGGAAAGCAGCTCCAATGTATGTAAGGGTCTGCAGGCATGACTGCACCTAAAACTACCTAGTCTTGTGCTTACAGCAGGAGTCAGTAGACCACAGATCACTCACAACCCCAAGAGACAACCTTAACCTGCTACAGATTTGTAGCAGTACTCTGCTACAAATCATCCCAAAGGTGCGGGGCTGGGTAGAAAGAAGGCACAACTTAGGTTCTTTTGGGATCTTCAAGAGATTTGTAGTGTTATTAAATAGAGAAACTGTAGTGCTGTGTTGGCCAACTACTATTCTGGCTTCCGAAAAAGTAGGCTGAAAGGAAGGGCAGTGACAGGACAAGTCAGTGGATGGAAAGCAGAGGTGATGACAGTGAAAGGCCAACACAGGCAGTACATAGCAGGCTGCTCTGTAACACAGCACTGCCTGTTTCATCTTCACGTCCCACTAGCTTAGGGGGCAGAGGTTTTAGTCTCTCACCATCTTTTCTACAGACCTGAAACACAAGCACAGCCCCGCACAGCAAATTAGGGCAGAACCAGGACTGAATCCAGCAGGTCCCTAGGATAGGCAGAGCTCAGTATTCAGTTGCCTTTGAGGAAGAGGCCCAGTTTCTCTGTAACCCTGTACTGCAAGAGTCCCTTGGTGAACACTTTCAACACTTCCAAGCAGGGCAGGCAGTGCTCTGAGTAAAGGTAGAGCAGTGCTAGCTCTAGGAAAGTGACGCTCAGGCAGTTTCTTGAATTACTTCCTAATGCTCCAGTGTGAATGAAGAGCTGCTCCCATGTGGAGCCTCTCAAGGTAGTACAGGAAGAAGGGGACAGGGAGGAGAGGAGACTGCTGGAGGGGCCTTGCTAAAGGTACTTGTTTGCTGTAGCCTGTCTTCATGAGGAAGGATACGCTGAGCAGCTTCCAGTGGCGGATCCGTAACCTGCCCTACGCCAAGGAGGTCTACAGCGTCTCCGTGGAGAAGGAGCAGCGCTGCTGTGTCATCCGGACCACCAACAAGAAGTCAGTAAGGACAGCACTGCCAGTGCTGACAGCAGTCCCTTGGGGTGGGCTGGCACAGAGGGCAGGCTAGTGATTGCACAGTGGGATTGTCCTCTCTTGCCTTCTATCCCTAGCTTGCAAGGGCTGAGGGGCCCCACCTCATAGCTGCATGTCTCCTGCTGTCCAATTTCCACTCCCAACTGACCCAGACACGTTTACAGTAGAGCCCCTCAAGCTCTGCGCTGGCCTTTGCAAACTTATCTCATGGTTCCAGTAGCATGGTGTTTGCTCTGTTCTTTCCCTGTCAAATGTCACTCCCTTAGAAAAATAAAGTAAGAGCCTTGCAGACCTTTTGAAGCTAGAGCATCCTATCTTCTCCCTCTGACACGATACTTTGATCTAGTCATTGTATCTCAGAATGCATGAAGCTGCAGGATTCAACAGGTACAGCAAAGTTGTGGGCACCCAGGCAGACAGATCTCCCTGCGTAAACCTGTCCTGTAGTCACAATGCCAAGTGTGACTGTGCCATGATGCCATGATCTGGAGGTAGCAAGAAAAAAAAAGGCAGACTGAATCTGGAAAGGAAGCACCACAATATTCTGCCAAAAGAAATTTGGGATGGGAGTAAAAAAACCAAAATGCTTTTAAGCATCATCTTATACTGTGTCAGTACATGGCATCTCATGGAATGAGACACACTGTGCCCCAAAGCATCTACAGCCTCAGTGAGATAAGCCAGGATGAGCAGTAGTATTGGGAAGAGATAGCAAGGAACGAGTATTAGGAGAACAAGGGAGGATATTGGAAGATAAGTGAAAACTATTTACAAACTGGGATAATACGCCAGTATGGCAAGCCAAGCAGGCTGCTCTCTGCTTGCCTTCCCTCCCCAACATTGCTGCAGAACAGAGAAGGATCCGATTCATGGGTAAAATCAACCCCGGTGTTTCCCAATCTGCACCCTGCGCTCTTTAAGCCGCTCTTTGTAGCTGGCTGTAGGTGGTGCTGTTGGCAAAGAACTGCTCCACTTTGGCTGCTGAACGCCTTTCAGATGGCAGAACCCTCAAGTCTTCAGGCAAGGGTTTACCCCATCAGAGGCTGTGGCAAGGGGATGTTTGAGCTCTGCACATGAGCACACCTGGACGCTTAAAAGCAGGAGGCTAGACAGGAGGAAGAGAGAGTCTACCCCACAAAAACAGCAAGCAATTACAGCTCTAATACAGAAAGATGCTGGCCTAAATGCATGCAGAGGGATTCACAGGAGAAGAGTGGCACTTTAGCAGGGAGACCTATGTAGCAAGATGAATGATATTCTCGTCAGCCACATGTGGATACACATGGAGCTAGGACAGGAAGGGAGTACGTGAGCCTAAGTCCAACCACATACTTTCACAGACAGGCTTATCTACTCCCAATCCTACTAATAGTAGCGTGTATGTGGGAACTTCCTTGCCTGCGTAGGTGCTGTAAGGTTATAACGTACTACTGAGGCTTCACCCATGCCCTACCTGACTTCAAGATTTTTTTTTTTGTACCACTCTCAGGAAAACAGTAGTGTCCCCCACAAGCAGTCGACACCTACACACTCGTAGGCTAGTGTCAGAGGGAGTTGAAGGACCTGACAGCAGCTTATGGCCTGCATATGAAAGTTAAGGACTTTTGGAATTAAAGCTGAAAGTCTCATTGGGGACAAGAATTACTTTGCTGTCAGTAGGGAGCAGTGACAGACTCCAGCACCAGAACACTTAGTACAGGCTCCAGGATATCTTATATCATTTCTCCTGGGTCTCGGCCAGGGCAAGGCACCACTCAGCAACTAATTCCAAGATAGCAACAAAGGCATGGAGTCCACAGAGAGAGCACACATCACTACGAGAGAGAAAGGAAGCCTCGGAGCCTCTCCAGCCCTTGGAAGTCAGCCACGCTGCTTCTGAGCAACAGAGCTGTGCTGACCGCCAGCCAGAGGCACAAGCAATGGGATGGGTTGCCAAATCACTACTGAGTAGCTCAGCTCTAAATTCTCAGCATACCAGTAGCAGTTTTCCCTACAGGCTGACAAAAAGTGGGTTTCCAGTAGGAAAATAATAGAGGTGACTTCACATACGCACTGTGGATCTCAGGCCAGGACCCAGGCTCAGAGTGCAATACTGCCCTTGGCCATGGGGTGAGAGGCGAGGGCAGAGAATCTGCCTGCCTCAGCAGGTATAACCGCCCATCAGCTACCTCCCCAGCCCAGACAGGAGCTCTTCACTTCCACCAGTCAATCCCATTCCCTCTGGCCACGGCAAGGGCTGCTCAAGTGGGATTTGCTTAAAACCTCTTGCTGTAAAATAAATCCATTAAACTAAATTCTAAAAACAAACCCAGAAAGCCACCTCCCCAAACGCCAAACCTGATTCAATTATTGTAGCGAGAGGCAGTGGTAATGTTAGGAGGAGGAGGGGGTGGCCAGGCAGATCTGGTTTCCTTTGATCTTGTCACAGATTTTAGTTTGAGGCCAGCCAAAGCCATTCTTCTCCCCTTCTCCTTAGTCCTGGGGCAGCAGAATGCTGCTGTTTCATTGATGACTCCCAAGGCCCTTTGAAACAGTGGGTTTTTTCTGTGTACTGCTTTTTTTTTTGTCTAATCGGTAAGAAGTTAACACTTCCTTAACATGTCTTTGTGTTCATCTAATCTCTGCTGTTTAACCTTTGACATCTCCCTTATTATCCATGTCTGCCACCTTTTCCAAATACCGACAGCAGTGACAACACAGAACGGTTTGAGCCCTGCGGTAACAAGCTGCGTACATTCCTCCCACTGCACCAGGAGAGCCATTTGCCCTTTGTAGCTGTTTTCACCGTGACTTGGAAAATAAACTGCAATTTGGGCAGAGGTAGCTAGAGAGGCCAAGCCTCACACACAGCCAGCTGAATAGAGAAGAACCCCTCATGGCATGACAGCAGCTGCTGCCTGTTCCTGCTCTGCTCCGGGCATCTCAGTACCAGCTACAGGCCAATTCCTTAGAGAGGATTGCCCATGAGAGTTCTGGAAGAGATTAAGAACACAACCATGTCTCTACACGGGCATAGGACCACCAACTAGTGTATTTACTGCAGCCCCAGAGAGAAGCAACAGATGCAGGGCAAGCCATGCCAAGGAAGAAAAGTCTCAGGCAAACACAGACACAGGTCTACAAGGTTCTGGTCCCAAAGTCTTAGGAAACCTCTTAGCTGCGTAGACAGCTTATAACTGCTCCAGCTCTACCTGAAACATATCCCTTTTCCTTCATACTGAGCAAAGCCTGAAGTTTGGTTGGTGGAGAGACACAGGCTGGATAAAGAGCTAGCAAAAACCTCTCTGTACTCTGCTTGGATGCGAGAGGTGATCAGAAAACTGGGATAGAGACCAGGCAAAGAGCAGCCGGGGGAGCTGGGAGTGCAGAGGAGCACCACAGCCATCATGGGGGCTGCACGGAGATGCTGCAGAGCAGATTCTCAGTTGACTGTGGGCAGCTACACCTGGAGCTCTGTGCCCAGGGGTATGCCCGAGCACCACTGTGCCAGGAAAGCAGGAAGTGATCTAGGAAGCACAGCAAGAGGCCAAAAAGATGGGTTTAGGAAGGAATGCAACACAAAACGGTGCATCACTCAGGAAAGTCAGTCACAGGGCACAAGGGCTTTGACAGCTTTTTTGACAAGAGCTAATAGAAGATGGTACTTAGAGGGAATGAGAGGCCATAAGCAGGGACAAAGACAAGGGATGCCTCTTGGTAGGGCTGAGTAGTCTGTCCCTAACCATGTCTGGCACTACTCAAAGGGCAAGCTGGAGGGACCAAGTCTGCTCTCACACACCACCAAAGCCCTTCAGGACTTTGCCAGCTCTGATTTCCAGTTTGGAGGTTTGTTTCCAATGCTGCTGCCAGCCTGGGGGCACCAGCAGGCACATAACATGGCACAGGGTCCTCCTGCTAACTCTGAGAGATCTGTTGTCCTCGTCTACACCTTGTAGAACAGCACTCCGTAGCTCAGCACTGCTAGCAGGGGAATAGGAACCCCACTTTCCTCATTTCTTTCTCCTTTCTCATTGTAGGTACTACAAAAAGTTCTCTATTCCTGACCTGGACCGATACCAGCTCCCCTTGGACGCAGCTGCCCTGAGCTTCACCCACGCCAACAACACCCTGATCATCACGGTGAGGTTTTAGCCACGCAGAACAGCACTTTGCCCTTCTCTTTATGTCCACAAAGAAGTTAAAATTCTTACACGTGGGGAAATGAGGCAGAGCAGGGAGATCTGCTGAGGGTCACTGATGAGCCCCCTTCCCTGTCACACAGTCAGGGGGAGGTTCAGATTACACTGGGCATGCTGACACTAGCCAGGACAGCCCAGGCCGCAGGAGGGGCCCTGCTTGCTGCTCAAGGTGACTTGCAGGTAGAAGAGTGTCTTGTGCGCTGTTTTCCATGTATCCCCTCCCTCAGGCCTGAGCAAGCCCCCACTCTCAGTGACAGCAAGCTTCTCTTGCCTCAGAGCATAAGTGTTAAGAGTCCAAGGACCTGTTGCACTTAGAATTCTCACAGTCTTAAAAAAAAAAATCAGCTGCTGATTTGTGCCAGAGAGGACACACTTCCACATACACGGTGGAAGTGAGAAACTAGCAAAATGGGCACTTACCTGTTGTTGCAAGGAGCAGACAGAGGCAGACACATGCTTTTGAGCAGCAGGTGCTCATCTTAAATGTAGAAGTCAGCTACCTAGCAAGCATCCCCTCCGAGGAGAACCTTGCAGCAGAGCTGGGGGTGCACGTGCAGAGGAAATAGGCCAAGAGGAGCACCTTGAGTCCTTCTGAGCTTCTGTTTGCTACAGGCCAAACCCTTGCCAAAAAGCACCTGCATCCACCACTAAACTGCAGCTGGGCGAGGGGGTGAGGGAGGACAGAGGAACTGCAACTCTTACTTCTCTGTCTGCCTTTTAAAAAATGCATATTTTATTTATATATATGTATGTATAACATGTGTGAGCATACAATCAGCGAGCACACCAGGGATCTGCATGACACAGCTTGCCAGAATATTCCAGAGGGGTTGGTGGGGGCCAGGACTCCACATCCAACTGGAAGGTTTTACTTGCACTGTAAAAGACACTTCAGATCTCAGCAAATGTCCCTAGCGTGATGGCACCACCTCTCCGAACAGGCTTTGGAAGTAGCTGGTAACAGAAAGACCTCCCTTGGCAGGAGGGCCCCGGCTGCGCTGGTAGCGCCTGGCCTCAGTTGGTCTGCTTGGAGCAGAGGCTGAACAGGAGTGCTAAGGGCATTTCTCTCTGTCTTACAGTACCAGAAGCCGAAGGAGATCCTGGCTGCAGAAGAGCAGCTGCAGAAGGAGCTGAAGAAGATAAAGGCAGCTAACAATGGGGATGGCGATTGTAAGACCCAGTAGGCAGTGGCTGCAAAGAGGCTGAGGTAGGGGGCAGCTCTCTGGCATAGCTTCATGGTATTTATTTTGCCTTTTCCAATAAAAATTAGTCCTGTTGTTAATAGAGCCGTTGGGAGGAATCTTTGCCGGCCCAGAGAGGCGGCGGGGCTGTCAATCTCTTTACTGCCTGGTCTGCTGATTTACGCATACATTTATGATCCTTCTGTGAGTTGTGGGAAGTTGCAGCGTACAAAGGAAGTGCGCCACAGCCAGCAGACCTCACGCCATCCTCCATGAGCAGAAGCGACATGAAAGCTGGGTAGTTCCCCTTGGGAATTCCCTCTGTCTGCCACCATTGCTGAAGGCAGTAACATTTGGAAAACAAGATCCCCCTCCTCACACCCGTTACCTGCCTGGGATGTGCTTGGAAGCCCCTCCCCTCCTGCGCTGCTGTGCACGGTCCTCTGTGCAGTTAGAAGGATGCTCTGGTGACTCTGGTATCTCTGCAAACTGCATCGATGCTTATACCTGAATGGGCACAGCCTGAAACAGGGTGAAGAGGAGTACACCCAACTGCTTCCTTAGCACCAGCCATGCGCAACGTGACGTGCAGAACGCAGGCGGCTGTGCAGAGCGCAGGAACTGAAATGCGGCTGCCTTCATTTGCATGGCATGGAGGGAAAAGTGGTGACGGGGGCCACTGGCCAGCTCAGGGGTAGCAGTAGCACA
Source organism: Mycteria americana (assembly GCF_035582795.1). Taxonomy (NCBI): domain Eukaryota; kingdom Metazoa; phylum Chordata; class Aves; order Ciconiiformes; family Ciconiidae; genus Mycteria; species Mycteria americana. Next base: position 16,241,561 of record NC_134370.1, read on the forward strand.
CCCCTTCTGTGAAGGCACAAACATGGCCCATCACAAACCTCACTGCACAGACAGCACCCTATGCATTGGGATAATCCCAGCAGTGCTGCTGCTTTAGCAACCCACTCTCCAGCGAGCTACTGTCTCTACCCTGCACCAGCCATCCCTGTGCTTAGATTTCTGCATGTCCTTCCATCCCGGTTCGTATTTGAACTGCTCCTACCCAAACAAACCCTACTCGGAAGTGAGCAGATCACGGGCTCCCGGCATAGCTCCCCTGGTGAGGACTGCTTTCAAACCATGAAAACTCCTTAGAGCCTGGGTGGCATCCCCAATTACAGCCTCACTGCCGGGTGGCTCCAGGACCCACCTGCATAATCCTCCCAAGACAACAGGGGCACCATCAACTAGCAGAGATCATCACAGCCAGTGTGCCAGCCCCACCTGCAGCTTCCCCATTCCCCAGCATCACCCGAGATGTGAGGGTGCATCCTTCTACCCACCAGTGCTGGCACCACCATGGGGCTGCAGTTCTGCTCCAGGCTTCAGCCAAGAAGAACCTAAAAGCAGCTACAAGAGTGCAGGACCCACCAACATGGGCTGCAGAAAGGGACTGGCACGACTGGCAGCAGCAGTGTTGCAGGAAGGGCTGTCAGGAGTTGTTGCCTACACCAGTTGATACTTGTTCACCTGCTCAGCTGACATGCTCATTCCTACTCTGGGCCTTGCCCAAGTCCCAGTGCAATAAAGACTCTCTCCTCCCACCCCCCAGTTACTCCAGTTCCTTCACAGCCTCTCCCTGGCGACACTGCCAAAGACATTTAATATCTCCATCCCTCCCTCCCAATTTCATTAAAGGACCTGTAACACACCAGGACCTGAGAAAAACCAGACCTCCCCCACTCCCAAGCTCTGCCAGCTCTCTCTGGTCTTTATCTCATGCCTAATCACTTACCTAAAGCTCTCCTCACATGCAGAGCCCAAAGTGTTCCAAGCAATACAGCAGCAATATTTAGCAACCCCTGATGCAAGCACCATCTTTTCAGCAACAGCTCAGTGTTACTAATAACCCAGAGATCCCCCCAGAATCATTATCTTGGACCAGCAGTCTTTGGGAGCTGCAGCTTTGAGCTGATTGAAGATTGTTCCAGCCTTGGCATCTTTTTACAGCCATAGATCATTGCTTAGGGCACTTAGACATCATCTCTGCCACTTACACAAGGAGAAAATGTAGCACCACGGTAGCTACAAGGGAGCTGGCAGCAAGCAGGCATGAATGGCAGCAGAGGAACTGGCACAGATCAGGAACTGTGACAGGGAGCTGTGCTGGAAAGACCCTTGTGAGAACGTGATCCTGCAGCAAAGCCACGCTTTTAAATTACTTTGCACCCTGAGCTGCTGTCTTGCATCCACTGGGAATGGAAGGCTGCCTTCAAGCAGGTGAGGAGCTGGTTGATTCCAGTCCCTCCCTGCTCAGGCAAGGGCTCCAGCAAACATCCTCTTACAATTTTTGTGCATTGGAAGGGAAGAGCAGCCTCTTGACAGTGGAAGTTACCTATTAAGTTCTAACAAAGGACCATGCTGGGTGCTTTGCCCTAGAAGTGCTCCCAGTTTCTGATACAAAACCTCTTCTTTACCTATCCAGGATACCCAAACTCACAGCCAAGTAGGGTTCATGCACCTCCTTCCCCAAGGAGGACCAGACCCCAGACACTGCTGCACTTACCCACAGCACATTCATCCACAGTCATCCACATTCATCCAGACAGCAGAGAGTACGCTGAAAGTTATGGTTGTTCTGAGACCCAGCTCAGGTTCAGAAGGCTGACACAAATACAAGCAGAGCCCACTTAGATGTGCCTACAGGATCCCAGTAAATCACACCAAGGCCTTGGTGTTTGCACTAGTCCAGTTTGCTGCTTCATTATGCAGGCAGCAAGTTGCAGATCCTACTTCTTGATTTCTTGTTTGGACAAGTGACATGACATCTAAGGTCCCAGGAACTGCCTTCAACGCAGCAGTGTCACAGGGTCTAGCCAGGAAGAGAGATCCTTTTAGACATGTAGACAGCATCTGAAAATAGGCCCAACTTCCAGTGCCCAGCCAGGCTTCTGCGATCAGCAGGTACCATCACAGCCCCTTTGGAACTTGAAACAAAACATACAGTCTCTTTTGTTTCCCTTCAGAGTTTTATTTAGCAAAATGCAACTGTTTCAGCCCTGCCAAGTGCACAGCCTGACCTGATGGCCGGCTTGGGGAGGCATACACTGAAAGCAGGGCTGGCTCTGCCTTTTAGCTCAATTCTTGCTCTTGGCTGCAAAGGACAACACAAGCAGCTGTCAGGAGAGCAAGCGCAGGTGAAAGGTGGGCCCTGCTCCAGGCACCTTTTCCTTCCACCAAATCAGTCCACCCCACACACAGCCTAGACTTGCTTCCCATGGCTCAGAGCTTGGCTGATCTCAACCTGACCAGCAGACACAGCTGATAGGGCATCCCGGCTCAACTTGCCCCTCAAATGCTGTATCCACAGAAAAAAAAAAAAAAAAAGAAAAGAAAGAAAAAAGACGACAGTTAATAAAACAAACCCTGACTTGCACAAAATAAAAAGGGTAAAGGACCATCGGCCTTTATTTCCACTAATGGGCAGGTGAGGTTGAGAAAGTCTGGCCCTTTGTGCACTCTTCAATGTAGCTTTCTGGCAGGCAAAAAAATCCCTTCAGAAGCTTTGGGGGCCATTCTCACCTCTCCTGCCCTGCGATTCCCTGAGCCAAGTGTCAACTCTGCTGAGCTGGGGTGACCAGAAGCAGCTGTGGTGCCCTTCATGGGGCCGTGAAGTCTAGGACATGCAGGGCCGATGCCAGGGCAGCGTACAGATGGGTGGTACTGAAACGGAGGCAGTACACTGGGCTGCTGGTGGGTGAAGACAGGTGAAAGCTCTGCAAGAAAACAGGATAATCAACCTTTCAAAGAAGAGGTCAGCCCAAAGACCCCAACTGGTGTTACCAACCCAAGGGCAGAGATGCCTGAGCAAAGCAGGCTTTTCCCTGCATATAGGTTAGGTTCCCCATGGTGGGCTCGCCCCAAAGACAGCCCAGCAGCCCCCTTCTCTTCTTCTAAAGAGATACAGGCACTGGGCTGCCAGAGAACAACTCAGAAGCTCTGCTGCTGCCCAGCCTCTGGCCAGCCCTCACCTGCAGGCACCGAGTCTGCCGCTTATCCCAGAGGCGCACCACGCCGTAGTAAGAAGAGCCACTGGCAATCATATGGTTCTTGTCACTCCTTATGCAGTACAGGGCACTGTCATGGGGCTCTTCCCACTCCTGGACGCACTTCCTGCAAGGGCAACACAAACCGGAGAGGGGCTGAGCCTCCACTCCATCACCACTGGAACTGAGGCCCAATTTGCCTGAAGGAGCTAATTCAGCTGCAGACAAGTCCCCAGACACTGCACAAGGAGAGCCCAGGAGCCTCACGCAGGCCCCGGATGGCAGCAGGGTAGGCTCACCTGGTGCTGGTCCGTATGTCCCAGTAGCGGATGTAGGTGTCATACCCACAAGAAAGGAGAAGGGAGGGCGTTTCGTAGAAGACATCAAGGACTCCAGCTCCACGGTGGAAGTCAGTCCCTAAACAGGTCAGCAGCTGACCACTGCAATGAAACACAATAGGAGAAGAGACATTCAGAGCAAAGCACTCTTCCAATTCAGCTGGCCAGAGCAGAGATGGTGTCACAGAAGTCTCCTAGATCTCATTTCTGTGATTTTCTCACTTCTGTGATTTAACAGAATGCAAAAGTCTGCACAGTTTTCCTCTCCCTCCCCCAGCTTCTGCTGCTGGTTGGGCCACTAACTGTCATGGAGCGTGAGCAGCAGCGGTCACAGCTGTAAGAGGGAGAGCCAAGAAACAGGCACAGCTGACCCCCAGCAGAACAGGATCATTTTCCTTGGGAGAAGTGACCAGTACTCTGAATGATGGGGCTCCATTTCCATGGGAGACAATTCTCAACTTAATCAAACTCCAGAAAATCTGCAACAGCCACTTACCTGGTCAATCTCATCCCATCCCAGACTCCATCCTTCAAAATACTGCCCACTGGGGTATTTCCCCATATCTTTGACACACAGCTCAGATGCACAGGCAAATCAGACTCTCCTGACCCAGTCTGCCATGGCTGCTCTCCTCAGCCCCCTCCAGTTACACTGCGTACTGCAAACACCGTATCTGGGGCTGAACATGACAGGTCAAGAGCAATCACCCCAGGGCTGCTCTGGAGATGACTTTCCAAAGGCTAGGTTGTTTTTTTTTTTTTTTTGACCCCCCTCCTCCTTTTTATTTCCTTGCTTACTATTAAAGAGCAAAAGCAAGATCTCCATGAAGCTCAAAGCCAGATGCTTTGTGGCCATATCACTCTGCTGCTTGTTCATGTGCAGAACCAGCAGCTCACCAGGAGGATGGTGCCTGGTGAGGGCCCACCCTGCCAGACTGCAGGAAGGAGCTTGAGCCACTTCCCTGGGCCATATGAAACTGCATCAGGCACAGGCACAGCCAGTCCCAAGTATCACTCCATCTGCCCCAGCAGCCAGCAATACCCAGCCATGTCAGACTCTTGGGAATGGAGGGGACAATCTGCTCAGCTGCCTGAAATGGCCACCTATTGCAAACCCTCCTTTTCTTCCTCCTCCTCCTCACACCCTCTAAATCAAAAAATGCTGGACACAATAAACCTTGAAGCACCTGCTTTTCAAACTCTGCTGCATGGCCACCCCTCTCCAACAGGCTCTTGGTTCTCAGGACAATGAAGCGGTCCTGAAAGCCGACAGCACAGATCCCACAGTGGGGTCACTCCCAGAATCTCCCCCCATTATTTTGTTACTTTCTGCTCCTTGATCCAGCATCACACAGTTCTGAGGCACATCGCCAAATGCCTTAATTCTGTCTGTAATCTGGGCTAAAGCCCTCGTCAGGGGATAAAGACCACACAAAAGGAGAAATAGAGTCCCGGGAGATGTTAAAACAAGTAAACACCTTTGTGTCAGGAGAGAGAAATCGCTGATAAAGCAGATTAGCGCCTCGAGCCCTGGTGTCCCCAGATCAGAAGGCGAGCCCTGGCCGATCTTTGCAGCCAGCACGCTTCTATGATCACAGAGCTGGCGGCATGCTGGGGCCAGCCTGTTTCCCCACAGTCACTCTCCAAAGAGCAGATTATGTAGAATAACAATTTCTTTGTGGCTGTGTAATTCCCTCCGTGACCGTGGCTGTGGGCAGCTACATTGGCCCTTGATGCCAGGGCCCTAGCAACCATTTAGAGAGGCCAACCAGCCCTAGCGATGGCCCCCCCATGCAAACCTCTCGGACAAGCTTTAACATCAAGTGCATGAATTAATCCCCCCCAACACGAATCCAGGGGTGCTGGCTTATTGGACTTTGTGTTTCTCCAGGCAAGAGATCGAGGGGATTCCAGGCTTCAGCCCTTTGCAACCTTCTCAATACATTAACCCTTGGAAGGTTACTTGCAAACCAACCCAGCAGCAACTCTGCACCTGTGTGCAGGTCGAGAGGTTGAAGCATTTGCAGTCTGAGCACTGGGGGCAAGAGCTGCAGGGTTTGGCTGGGGCTGATGGGTCCTCAGCTCCACCATGGAGTGAGACATGGATGGGCATCTCTGAGCTCCTGGCACTCCCCTGCCCCTCCAAGCACACAAATTCCCTCCATCTGCTGTTCTGCAAAGCCAGCAGGACAGATGGACATGCACGCAACCCTTCTCAAGGCTTCCACACAACCTTCTTCATCCTACAAGTTATATGCGTGGCCCAGAGTTGTAAGACATACAACAGAGGTATGAGGAGGAGTCAGCTGCTCTCCCAAACAAGAACCCTTGGACTACCTGTGAGATGCATAAGGAGCCAGACTGCCTACCCTGCAGAGTCCTCTGCCAGTTGCTCAGGCAGGAGCAGGGAGTTACTCACAGGAGATGAGCTATCTCAGCGAGCCCTAGGCAGCACCAGCAGCTTGGACCCCTCTCTCCCCACTTCCACATGCTACTGCTGTTTTGTTTTGTAGGGTACACCCTGCACTGGTGCTCTGGGCACGTGGCACTTCAGGAGAGGAAACCAGGACAGGCTGCACATGGGCCACGCAGCCTGGCAACACATCTGGTGAATATCTCCTGCTAGCTAGCTGAAGCCTGTTTGTGTTATTTCCCCTCCACCATTTTCCCTGCTAATATACCTTTACTATGTAAAGGACTAAGCGAACTCCTCTCTCCTCAGGGAGAGAGGAGCACTGTGCTGAGGAAAGGTAGCAGGATGCAGAAGCACATGTGAGGATCTTTTACTCACTGGGACCAGCCCTCTTCCTCCTCTCAGGTGCTTGAAACACGTCACAGCAGATCGCCTCACAACCTCCTGCCTCTAAACAAGCACCCACCACACCCAGACCAAGCCTGGCCACATTAAAGCTTGTCTTCCATCTCCCAGACCAGACCTCAGTCTGCAGTGCTGCAAGATGGCAGCAATTTTTAACAGCAGCCTGGTGATGTCTCCAAGTGAAAAATTTCAGCATCAAAGGGACAGGGACAGGAGAAACCAGAGAGTCTGGATTCCTGCTTTCAGAGCTTCCTGTGCAGCACTGAACACCACCCAGGTGCCTCGCTTCCAGTGTTTCTCCATGCCTTCACACCTCACTGCAGTGGTACCCAAGCATCCCAGCAGAGTCACACCTGTTCTCCTCCCTCCACTTCCCTTTCCAGCCTAGGCAACAAAAAAGAAAGAAAAAAAAAGGGGTGTGGGGGGGAAGTATTAGCTTCTCTCTGTAGCCAGGAAAGGAGCACGGATACTTGCAAGTTACTGCAGCAAAGCAAACTTTGCTTTGCTGGTTTGTTAATCAGTTCAACTCTCCTGCCCCAACAGCAGGTCAGCCAAAGCAGCTTTCAAATGCGAGGTCCAGCCCCTGCATACAGCAACAGTCCTTTAGCAGTTTACAGAAACAAGGCATTAGTTGCTACAGTGAAGCACTTATAATCTGACACCAGCGGGAAATCATACTGTGCTGTACACTGGGCACACAAACCAAAAGACCTACGTGTTCTGGCATGGGCATACTTAAATTGATAAAGATGCAGAACACAATTAATATTTCCCCCATTTTTCAGCAGATTAAGGTGTCTCTGGACCAGCTACCACCAATGCCAGGCTAGCTCCACATCCCTGTAGCATATGCAGCCATGCTGAGCCCATGCTGGGAAAGGAACTCTCTGCCACCATAACTCGCCCAGCCTTGGGATCACAAGTTAGTGCCCACAAATTGTCCAGTCTTCATTATCCTAAATACTCTCTGTCCTCAAACCCCAGTCCCCACATCTACCACTTCCCAGGAAGCAAAACCCACAGTAAAACTCACAGCTAATCCTTAATAACCCATAAAGGATCAAGATAACCCATCAAGGGGCAACAGAAAAGCAGCAGATACACCAGCACATCACTAATGGTTTTCTAACAACTTACATGGGCAGAAGATATCTGCTCAATGAGGGACAGAAAGAGATGTGATAGCTATCTTGAACTTTGTTTCTCACCAGCTTGCAAAGATCACCAGCACCAGCCAAACGCAGCAGGGAACAGCCTTCTCCTTTCCTTTGTGGGCCCTTTTTCACCCTCCGCACCCAAACACCTTCCAAAAACCACGTAGCTGATGCTCAGCACTTCAGGGGCTGGGGTACCCTGTCCTTGTTATGTACTATGACGGTTAGTCAGCAAGTGACTGTGAAGCCCAAGCAAGACCAAGCATAGAAGGTCCACACCACCTCCCCACCATGCCCTGGCCCTCCAGCAGTAGCAAGTGGAGGCTGTTTCACTCCCAGGCCTTCTTTGGGCAAGCCAGGTAGTTAGCTGTGCAGATGGCGGGAGTTTTGCTATGTTTTCTGCACTGAACAGCCTGGGCCAGATAGTGCCAGGGTTCAGTCCCAGTGCTGGGTGGCACCGACAGAAACAGCTCCACACCAGTGGAGCTCTGTGAAGCAGAATCACAAATGTGACAGTCCGAGTTTCCTGGAAAGACCAGTATAGAGCCAGAGCTCTCAGCTTTAGCACCTTAACTACAAACCACCTGGGCCAACACAGCACCTACAGACACACAGGTAGGCCTCCAGTGCCAAGCAGGAAACTCACAGATATTCCTAGTTTCTCCTACTTTCTCTTAAGCATCTACACAGACTGCAATCGTATTGGCAGTAATCCAGTACCAGCCCACAAGGAACAGAGACAGAGCAAATCCAGCAGCCCATTTCATCCCTAGCACAGGAAAGCTGTGATAGCACCAGGCTCCTGATTCCTTGCTGATAGAACAAGATGTTTAAACCAAGTCCCTGTGCCTGGGAAACATATCAAACTGATGAGTCCAAAAATGAAAGGCATTTTGTTCAGGCACTATAGAGAATCGTTTGATTCATCTCCGTCAATTCCCACATTCTTCAGAAAACAAGACTTTTAAAAATTACTTTTAAAATAAGCTGTTTGTTTGGGATTTCTACATTTCCCTCGTTTCTTTCCACGCTGGAAATCTAGCCACGGGCATTGTTATCATGATACCTCCAGAAGACAGGAGCCTTCTAGCCTGGAAGCAAAGTGAACTACCAAGGAATAGGAGAAACAAGCTGGTTTAAGTTGTTTTTTTTCTTTTTAAAACCAGCTTAAGGCTCTATTCCTCCTCACCCCAGCAATATGAAGACAAAATAAGATCAGTCATGGCAGAGCCCAGATGGTTAGTTTCCAGATAATCCATGGGATGTGCTGTCACCAAGTTAAAGCCATATACAGCCTCCCAAGCCACAGCCATTATTTGTGTGACCATAAAAGCTCAGGATTTCCCCGAGACCTTGCTGATAGCTGGAGTCCAAAAGAAGTCTGCACCTCCCTCCCTGTACCCTGCCCATTTGCTGCAGGTCTTGGCCAGCTGTCTCCAATACACATGAACTACATTCCAAAAGCTAGGATGAAACAATAAACACTTTTCTCCCTACCCTCAATTTCTGGTGACCCCGATTCACTAGAATTGATATTATACAAATATGCAAATTCTAGAACTGCTGAATTCAGAACATCTGCTGAAAACAGAGATGTGTAAAATTGAGGACATACTCATTCACTCTGGAAACCTCATCTGTGAACCGTGATCATCCATCAAAGAGGAGAAGCCATTGCACATAAGCAGGTGACTATTCAGAAACCGAGAAGAGCTCTAAACCAGTATTTTGGCCCCAGTAACTTCCCCAAGTCAGGTGGGAAACATATACTTTAAAAAAAAAAAAATGTGGAAAGAGCACTGTTCAATTCAAAACACTGGGATATTTGAGCTGAGAATCAAACAGAGAAAGGAAACAAAATCCCTTTAGAGACAATTATCCAGAGTGCAGCATTTGCACAACTTCTGTCATCCAATTTGGAGAGCACACCAAAACCAGAGGGAAGAGCTGAGCTGTCGTCTCTTCCAGGTACTTTGCAACAGCAGCTGAGGCACCCAGGGGACACAGCAGCTTACACTAAGAAGGGAAAGGCTTGTTCAATATAATGTACATAGGGAGAAGCATAGATCCTTGGCAAAGTGATTCTCCATAGAGTTATTCTACCCCAAGGTTACCCCTGCGTTTAGCCAAGGCTACTAATTCCTGCAGGGAGATGAGGGACTGTCTTGGGGAATTTTGAGGGAGCACGTCCACGTGAAATGGCTCAGAGATGCTGTTATAAGTGATTTTCAGAGAAATGCCTCTCTCAGCTTCCTCAGCGCAGCTGAAGGGACTTGAGGCAGTAGGGGGGAATGACACCAACGATGGTTTGAGATTGTGTCAGGGGGGAGAGACAGAAGAGGGAGTTTTGCCTTCTTTTCTTCTGCTTTCTCTGAATTGGCCCACACACGCTTTAAATGGTCCAATAAAAAGATACAATTTCTTTACCTTTCCAGCTCTGGGACCCTGTGAGTTTTTGTTGTTCGGGTTCCCGTAAGGTTAAGTTCAGAGGATAAACTGACACGCTGGGCTATGGGAAAAAGCCAGTTTCTTCAAATAAAGCCACAACGGTGCAAAAGAGACCCTGCTGGGGCTTTTATTTGGGAAAACAAACAGAAATGGCACCAAGCCCTTCTGCTTTACGGACCAATTTAACTATAAAACCAATGTTCTCCCTCTCGGGGGTGAGGACGGGAGAGAGACAGGACATGACAATAGTCCAAAACCTTGGGGGGAAAAAAAAAAAAAGAAGATAGGACAAAAAAGGTTGTCTGTCCCCTTTTCTTTCTTGTCCATGGCTCCTTTTCTTAGCACACGTGTGTTCTTGTAAAAACGATTAGATTGCAATTTGTATAACATGGTGACCCCCAAATTCAGACATTTAACCCCTTTTCTCTGCAAAGAATGTCAAGAATGTTTTCTCTGTCTTTCTTTCCAACGGTAGGAGTAGGGGGGAATTCTCTCAAACTGTGATTTCTTGGGGGAAGAGAAAAAGAGGGAGGCGAGGAAAAGAAGCAGGGAATTCTCAAAGCCTCTCGCCTTTCGCCCCACTTGTGTGGGAACAGGCGGCTGTATTGCTCCCTTTCTGGACAGAGCTCTGCAGGTCTCCTTTAGTGGGGAGACAAAAAAATGGAGAGTCCAAATCAAAACAAAGCCATCTGTTTAAATGAGCTACTGCTAGCTAGTGGCAGAGGGGGTTCCTTATTCACTCCTTCCCATTCTTCTCTCTTGCCTCTGTTGATTCTCTCTCAACCCAGGGAAAAATAAAGATTGCTTTTGCTTTGGCTCAGAGGGATGAAACTGATTGATGCGCTTGGAGTGTCCAGACCCCACCCACACTCTCCGATTGTTTGGGGCCTTGTAAAGTTGTCATAAATACGCCTGAACAGGACTGCAAAGGCCACAGCATGCCCTGGACATGCACACATCCAAAGGGCAAGAGCTGGCCTCACGCTCATCTATAGTGAGACAGAGCTAAGACTGCCATAGGGAGGCAAGGATTTAGGATAAACACCTGTATGTTCTTCCTCTTACAACAGTTTTATGTTTAGGTTAAGATGCACCAGAGCCCTCTTAACAAAAGGCAGGCAGAATATGCCCAGCTTATGTGAGAGGGTTCAGAAAGACAATGTCAAAAAACCCCCCCAGAAATCAGTAAAGAACCACAAGGCCCCAAATGGTTTTGAGAACACATGCATACCATGGGAAATACATTGCACAGACAAGGCCAAAGCTATCCATTATAGCCAAGAGACAGAGCTCTGAACACAACAAAGTCTGCTAACAGGAACAGTCATCCAAGAGACCGCCACTTAAGAGGCTCCCTGCAGCAGCAAGCTTTCTCCAGCACTGACTCAAGTATTTGACCATAGGCCTAGTGTCCTGCCTCCAACAACACCCAAGATCTCAGAGCAAGGGAATCAAATCCTACAGTTCAGAGCTGCAGAACTGGGGCAGGAATTTCCTTCTGACCTTGTCAAGTGATTAACTCATGCCTGAAGGCAAGAGACCTGTTTATATCTAGTCTTGCTGCTCAAGTCACAAGTGGGATTGCCAGCTCCACGAAGGACCTGCTTTTCCCTTTGCCTAGATCTACATCCAAACTCTCCATCCTACCTATCTTACTGCAGAGGGAATGGTTCCCAAGGACCAAATTAGAAATCCAAAGACAGCCATTGTGCCAAATTGATTTAATATCAACAGGCCAAGAAAGGGTTCACCTGAAGACTAGAATTCCCCTATGACAGACCCCAGTCTGTCACCTCACCAACCCTTTTTCCTTTGAATTTCAGGAAGAAAGAATGGCATTTGTGTTCCTTTATTATTTATGTTCCTATATCAACCAAAGGACATATAAATGGGAATACCCAGAACTGATGCTTTAAAGAGAGTAACCAAAGCTATCTGTGGACAGGATGGGGAAACAGCACAGCAAAAAAACAAGCAGGAGAGCCTCAGGAAAAGAGAATGAGCAGCCATCTGAGGAAGGGCAACCACCTGTGGATCTTCCCACTGCAGTGAGTGGAAGCAGTAGACGGCACACATTTGCATTCACTTACCTGACGTAAGCACAGCCCAGAGAGCTGTTTAGCTCACTGTTGGACAAGTTTTGGATTCATTATTGCGATTTAAAATGGTGTTCAGCCAAGACAGAGATGCTGAGACAGAAACCCAAGCCTGAAAGGAGTAGGAAGTCTCTTTCCCACAAAGCCTGGAGAGAGTTTCCTTGGCAAAAACAACATACTTGGCATGATGAATCTATAGAAAAGTGGGGCAGGAGAGGGGATTCTGCATCTACAGCATGGTATTATGATTCTTCTGCCCCCTCAAATCCTGTGAAACTGTTATCAGTGCCAGGATAATATTTGCTATCGCTTGTCTCTCCTGGTACCAGAGATATCCACCCACTTCTCTGTGACTGGATAAATCCAGTTTAAATGCCTGGGTGAAACAGACTCCCCACACTTCTTGGATCTAGCAACTCCAGTTCTGAATCTGTTTGCTCCCTTCACCCAACAAACTCCTCTTGTTATTAAATTAGAGGGTCTCAAACTTGTTTAAACCTTGGAGTTCAAAGCTGTGGAGAGAGCGATCTTCAACAGAACTTCTTTTAGAACACAATGCTAAGAATTCTGCTTGTGCATCTTGGGCCAAACTTCTATATTAAAAACTTTTGTTGAAAACATTTAGCAAGCTTTATAACCAAGAACTAGACCTGCAGATTCTCATTTCATTTATCTACTTCCACATATAAAAAAATCTGAGCACAACAGGATGCAAAGCCAAGAAGGACGGGATTTAAACAGGAAAGCATCAGTAGTGATTAGCTAACCAGGGTGTTCAGTGCTATATACTGCAACTGTCAAATTGCACTTGCTGTTTAAGAACAGCACAGGGAGCCCAAGTTTTAAAGCTCTCCCTCCTTGTTGACAATTGCTCGTGTTCACTCACTCAATGGCTCTAAAGAGCCACCAAAGTGGATGCAGATCAACATATGCCAAAGTTTGAAAGACAGCAACTAATTCTTGCCTGCCCCACTGCACAGACAGATGTAACCTAGCAAGGGTCCCATGGAAGCACATACCAAAGATCAAGCAGCAGCAAGTTAGCAAACTTCAGCCAGCTGCTTATGATGGTAACACTCATGCTGGCTTTCAGAGAGAAAGAGCACAATGCAATAGCACTAGAGGCAAAGACGGATTATTAACCTGCTCAGCAGCTGCCTGGCTACCCTGAAAGACTCCTCCCCACCCCTCTGCTGAAGGCTCCAGCCACACACCTGAATCTCCCTTCTCCTCCACTCCCAAGCCACTCTCATGAATCCTCCAAGTCCCACCTCCCCAAAACTTGCAGACATCAAAGGCACCTGCCTTGAACACCTGAAGAGCAGGGGGGGCCTGATGGTCAAGAAATGCAACTCTGTATCTTCCCTTTCCATGCACTCTCTATTTTTTTTTCCCCCCATGCCTTTGAAAAAGGTGGCAGAGATAAATGGAGAACAAAGAAACAAGAAAAAGCCACAGCTTTGGCCCACACCCTGCCTATTACTTAAGGGGGAAGGAACTCTTCCGAAAGAGGAGGAAAAAAAATGTGCTCAGACACAATGGCTCAAAAGGCCGGGCAGCAAACCGGGCCACTTTGTACTGCTAACAAGGGAAACCTAATTACAGGAAGAGGGCAAAGAGGGACAGATAAAAGGGATACAAAATTTCAACATCTGTTGCCATAAAGGGATAAGAAGTGGGGAAACGCAAAGTGTCAGTTTGGTGTCAGTGACGGCGTAAAGCCACTTTCAAAGGGCTCAGGAGAGGGAGAAAAACCGAACAAGAAATTAGAGGGTTCTTAAAAAAACCAAAAAAACAAAAAAACCACTCTGCCAAAAATGCTTTCAAAAGGGGGGAGGAGATGAACAAAGACTAGATATTTAAAAGGCAGAGGATCTGGGGTGGCTTGTAGGGCACAGCTAACTTTGGCTCAGTTTTCATAACAGCTCTCGTACCCTGCGTCTGTTATGTTGTGTCACAGGAAAGGACAATGTAGGACTTGTGCACTCAAAGTGTTTACAGCATGAGGACTACCATGCCAGACAGATCACTGGTCCATTTCAAACACTGGGCTTGGCAGAATAGCTCCAAGAGTTGTTGCAAAGCGAACTCTGAAGCATCCTACCTTATGGAGAAGCACCCTTGAGGCAGGGGCATTTGTCACCTAAAGACATGCAGACCACCACGGTAGCCTGGAGAGCAACAGTTCTCCACAGGCAAACGACAAATGCTGGCCTTGGAGCTGTTCCCAGTGGTGTGTCACCCTTGTCTCCCAAGGAGTTTAAACTCCCAAAGGAGATAGGAGGTGGGAAGAGAAAGAAAGAGGAACAAGATCTGAAGAAAGTTTCTTTTTCTCTTCCTTGCCATTAACTGGCTGTTCTGCTGAGCCACACTGGCAGATGAGACAGGAAGGTCTGAGCAGAGAAAGGTAAAAGGCAGCAGAGGTACCTGACCTGCAAGAGGGGCAGCTGCCATCATATCCCTCACTAGCACAGACAGGCAAGGGGATTTGCAAGAGGCCAAGGAGTCAGCAAGGCCTGACACTTGATGCAAGGACACAGGTTAGTACCCAGTGGCCTATATCTAGTCGTTCTTTCCTGTGCAGACCTATAATCACCTAAGTTATTCACAGCCCCCCTCCACACACACACCTTGATCCTGAGTGGCAATAAGTGCACAGTAACTTCCTCACATCTAAAAGCAATCAGATGGCACAATGTAGCATCTGTGGGATGAGATATGTCCTCCAGAGGTGCAGCTAGCCAGCTTCAAAAGCATAGGAAAAAAAAAAAAAAAGTCCTCCTTCATCACAGGAGAAAGGGCCAGGTGTAACACCAGCTGGAATTTCAGCCATCAGAGACAGTGTCTTGGCATTACGCGGTCATTCCCCTGCTTTAGACTCCCCTTGACAATTGCTTGTTGCTGCCTGTTGCGGCTTTGATCCAACGCCATCATCTCAGCAGAGTCAGAAATGAAAGAAAGTTGTGGGGGTGGGATGCAGCAAGAGGCGTTTCCTTTCCCCACTAAAAGTTTCCTTGCTGCCAAACCCAACCAAGCCCTTTTCAAAGCCCAGAACATATTTCCAGGTGAAGACATTATCCCTTTCCTCTTGGAGGGATGAGAATGGCTGCCCCACAGTCAGGGAACAGCAAAGGTCATAAATACGAAAACATACCATGACCAACAGCTACAAGCACCAACCAAGGACTTATCTGGCCTGGAACTAAGAAGATCAGTACACAAAAGGTTATTTAAGCTTTAAATCCTTTTGTAGCGTGTTCCAGCTCTCAGCTGTTGGGGAAAAAGACCACCTACCCCAAGGGAAGAGAATGCCACAGAAACTGCTGCAATGCTACTTACACACACCCCCACGCAGAAAAAACCCAGCTAACTGAACTAACTGGTCTTGGACAGCACTAAACATCTAAGTGGTGCTAAGGATCCTATAGTTTTAAAGAACACATCTTAAGCACCATTCTACCCTGCCTCATTTTTTTGACAGAGAAGTTGCCTGGATTCTACTCTTAGAGATGATGTCTTTGCCATGTTCAGCCTCTGTGGGTCAGACTCTGGCCCTTTATGGCCACAAGGAAGGGGTAAGCAGAAAACTCGGGAGGCCTGGCTCTGTCTGCCAGATGTTATCAGGACACATTGGGTACAGGAGGAGCTTTAAGTCCTGGGTAGCTCTGAGATTTTGAGTGTCCATGCCACAGTCCCACTTCTGGAGTCTGACCAGAGAGACAACACGCACAAGCTTCAAAGGAAGAAATAGCATTTCCCTACGAGATCACTTCTGGCAACCACTGGAACCTTTGAAAATGAATCCAAAGTTCTGCTGGGAAGAACAGTTTATGGACAAGTCAAGACCTGGAAGGACAGCTCTGTACTCCCTCTCTATGAATGACCACATCAAGCTTCATGTGCTAGTTTCCCGGCCGTGCTCCCTACTCAGTCTCCTACCCTGCACGTGCTGACGAGACTCCCAGCTCACACACAGGTCCCCAGAAAGGAAAAGACCCAGTGGCATGGTGCATTCCAGCTGTGACAGGTGAAGAGGGAAGAATAAGTCTGACACTCCAGCCATTGCAACAGAGGCCCAGTGGCCTAGGTTGCCTTGGCTTTTTTATTTGCCTGTCACTCAGGCTTTGACGTTATTGAAAGATCAAACTCCGTTGTGCCTGTTCATTACCTTAATCCTATTTTCTACACAGCTTTATTATCTCTTCAGGCTTCCTTGGGAAAGGCTGTCAGAGAGGCTGGGGCAGGGGGGAGAGGGTTGCCTATCTCCTCACCCCTGTCAGATGCCTCTGTTCAGGAACAGCCGGAAGACTTGATGGGCAGGGGTATCACAGCACAGCCTGGACCCTTCTGGGGTACTCCAATGGCACCATTGACTAGGTCACCAAGAAACATGCGCCATAGCTGAATGCACTGGTGCTGTCTTTCCTGCTCTAGTTTGTCCTTGGTGGGATGCATCCCTTGCAAAGTCTTTATTTTTGTTACTTCAAAGAAAAACGAACTGGTTTATATTTGTGTTTGATGCAGTTGACTCAGACAATCTAAACTATCTAAACTGTAGATTAGAAGGCAATTGGCCTCAGACCAGCCCTGCATCCACACCAATCCTCCTCTACCTCCTTTCCCCGAACACAGCTATGCTGACACCCCTCAGGCCCCTTCTGCCATTGCCCCCCTCTCTCCCCTCCCAGAGCACCCCAGCTCACCTCAATCCTGACGGCACTCCCTTGATAATCTGTGCTGTGCCACTCCTACCCAGAGCATACCAGTCCTGGAAAGCTGAGCTGCCGTTCAATAATCCTGCCAAATATTTGCTATCTGTCCATCACTAAACAAAGACCCCCAGGCTGAGTTTCAAATTTGTCAGCAGTTGAGTCTCACGTCAGGATTTGAGCCCAACATTTCCCCAGTTGCTAAGGTCAGCACCTTCACCTAACAGGAACTACTCAATGGCCCCAAATCAGAGGCCACAGCAATTAACCTCCTCAATGCTTATTAAGACAGAGAGAAGACAACATGCCTAAGTCACTTCCGTAGATAACCTGTTGCCACCCCTCACCTCCCTGAGCTACCAGAAACACCAGCCAGGAAAAGATGACTGTAGAGCCTGCGTTTGCCTCTGGCTTCTGAGCACCACAGACAAGCGGGTGAATGGGAGGATGCAGATCACCTTCCTCAACCCTCTGGCTCAGGCTGAAGCATCAACTGAGACAGATAAAAAGGAAAGTATAATGGGCATATTCTGACTGTACATGGGTAATGGGAAGAAACCAGGATGGCTGTGCCATCCACTAGAAAAGCTGGGAAGAAAAGTTGAGCTGTTCCCTACTGAACCAGAGCCACCTGTCACAGACACCTTTCCACACCAGTTTGTTCCATCCCCCGCTTTGTCCCACATCTCACATTTAAACATCCCTTGCCTACATGGACTAAAGAATCATTTTACGACATGTCCAATATTGCATTTCTCATTGTTAACCACTTTTCTCATCAACCTGTAAGCTGGAAGCTCACTCACCTCTCAAGGTCCCAGATTCTCAGAGGTGAGGTGTGTCCACAGCAGGCTGTCCCCGTCACAAATGAGCTGTTTAAAAAAAAAAAAACAAGCAAACAGAAAAACCACTTACTAATCCTCATGTTCTGAAAAAATAGTGCATGAGCAAGACAGAGAAAACAGGCTACAAGACAGACTCTGAATTCTGGTTCACAACTATTTCAGCATGTTCCACTGCATTTCACAAGGGGCAGGCAGCAGCAAAGGGAGAGGTGCTCCAGAGGTCTCAGTAGCTGAGCTTCCCAGATGCAGCAGGTCACAACTCCAGAGAACTGGCAGGACATAAAGATGTATTTGTATATGCAAAGGGAAAACCTAAAACAGGAGCAGCTGTAAATTGCAACAACATTTTCAAAACAGTTAGCACAGTACTCAGCACATTTCATATACAGTCAGCGCTGTAAGCTGCGGAAAGACCCCATGGAAAATTCCCTGTTAATTCCTACTTCATGTCTCACTTCTTTTTGCTGGCAACTTCTGAGCACAATCATGAATTGGCTGCAGTATCACAGGCCTAACGAGTCACAGAATAGAGGTCTCCGGTCCAGCCTGCTCAAAGCAGGGCCAATTTCAAAGCTGGATCCGGTTGCCCTCCCCAGTGCTCAAGCACTCTCTATTAGAGGCAGCACAGCTCTCCTGCAGCAGTATTTGGCTCAGTTCACACTCTCCAGCAGGGTCCATTCCAAAGTCCTCTTTGGCGATGCTATGTCCCTGCTGCACATGCTGGCTCCAGAGGTTGCCTGACAGCCACTGGCCTCAAACTAGTTGATAAGACAGAAACAAATCCTTAAAATCAAGCAGCAGGAACACGGGTGCTGTGGCTCTCCACACCACACTGCCTGTTTTGTGCCAACTTCCTATCCTCAGTCCAAATAAGAGAAAGCAGCTCATACAAAGATTTGTAAGCTATAAATGACCTCTCACAAAGCCACATTTATTGCAGCTACTGAGAATAAAACGCCAAAACTATGTTTAAGTCATTGCAACAAGGATAGCACAAATGCAGGAAACGGAGCCTGCTTTAAATAAAAGCTGGCTCTATGCTTTGCCTAAACATCTTTTGCAGCATGACATGGGGCTAGCTGCTGAAAGAGGAAAGCAAAATAAGGAAACAATGTCATGTCTGTAAAAATAGCAGTTTTTAAACATTTCTTTGATCCTTTACAACATTCTTCCTTTGGAAGTCGGAAGGTGTCTCCAAGCCTCTACTGTACCAGGAAGGGATTCTTGCAGCGTCCTTGGCTTCTGTAAGAAGCACCACTGCTGTTGTTACAAGGCACCCAGCAGCAAAGTGGTGAACACACAGTCAACTCAATCAAAGCCAGAGAAAAGCTATGTGGAAGCAGGGCCAGAACTCAGGACTCCTTCTACTCCTAGCTCTGTGGTTTAGCTAAGCAATTGGTTTCTCCAAATCATAAAGCCAAAGCAGCACTGCCAATACACTCTGCAAAAGAGGCAAGCAGGTAACATCAAGCCATCTCAGAGAGCTACGGGAACCAAGGAAGAGCTACAGCTACCAAGGCTCTCTTTTGCTGGCTTTATCCCTCCTACCCAAACTCACATATCTGGAGATGTCCACAAGTCCTGTGACCCTTAGCTGCCCTTCAGGGCTAGACAAGGCCTGCAGCACCAGAGCTATTTCAAAGTCTCTCCGACCAACTGTCTTACATGCAAAATCCAAGGTTCATTGGCAGTGCACATGCAATCAGCCCAATGCACCTGTAGCCCAGGGCTCTCTGCACAGATGCTGTAGGGTGCACACATTATTCTTCTCCATGGAAGTCCCTGACCAAAGTCTGAGAGTCTAAGAAAAAGCCAATTCCTGTTGCTGTGCATCAGCCACGAGGACCAATTAAAAAAGCATGCAGCACTTCATATTTGGAAACAGCGTTTCTGCTCAATACCTGCCTTCTCTCCACCATAGCGCAGGACAAGAGGGAACATTTCCCCTTTGCCAATGTCTCCCATCTCAGAGGAAAACAAGCAAAAGACACCCACTCTGACAGCTCACCGGTCAAACCCCATATCTGGAAAGCAACATTTTAGTCAGGGAGTCTCTCAGCTACAAAGCTAGGTGTTGGGTTCTGTCCCTCCCTCCCCAAACGTAATCCATTAATAAATACTAAAGCCAATTACCGTGGTTAGAAACATAATAGCAGTCAGGGAGTCAGTCAAGCAGGCAATTGGGTGCTTAAGATTTTTCTTTTGGGGGACAAACTGACTCTGTCCCAGCAGAGAACGCCCTCACGTGGGAGACAGACCCCTTTGTGCAGAAGGTATGCACAAGGCTTTGATGGTTGCCACAGGTCTAAATTAGCATGGAGGCACACCAACAGGGAGAAAAAGGTGGGAGGAACAGCAAGGTCTAATCCCTGCTCATGCTGTCAGTTCTGGACTTCAGCTTTCCCTCCTCAGTCCTTACCCCCCACCCCTCAAAGAAAAGAAAAAAAAAAGAAAAATAGCATTAGATGAAGAGATTTCTCTCTAGTGTTGCATACAGGCCTCAGGGCCACAAACAAGTCTCTTCTGGGTAAAGCTGACTCTATTCAGTCAACAGGAATTTTGTCTCATACTTCAGCAGGATCAGGTTTGCAGGCCTTATCTTTAACAGGCTGGAGCCCATTAGCAAGCAAAGATAAGACTTCTCCTAGAAGAGCCAGGCACCTTCACTGCCAGGATTAGAAAGCAGCATTCACAAGACAAGCACAAGAAGTGGTGCCAATGAGAAATTGTCAAAGCCTGGGAGCGAACTGACCCGAAAGTCTGGATTCCCAGGGGATGACACAGGGCCCCTCACCTTGAGTCTGGTCTGCAGGCATACACCTTCAACCCCCAGGCCTCTCATAACTGGGAACCTCGCAGAGGTGATGGTTTCACTCCAACCAAAAGGGCAACGCAAGTTAGCTTTGGTAGGTCTAAAACAACATGCAAATTGGAGCTAAGCATGTAAAGCTTGGCCCCAAAGCTTCTGAAACATTGTTCAGCAGAACTGAAGCCTTCTACCAGGCTTGCTTCTTTCCGTTTACCTTCAACAAGGCTTTTTGTCTTAGGAAGCACAGAGCACACACCAAAAACCTCTGACCTAGAGAAGTGTAACCTCTTCACAGTTGTTCTTGCCAGCTGCCCAAGGTCGTTTATTTTGCCTACAATGCTTTCAGGAGTCAGAGAGACTGGGGAGACACTAGATTGGGAAAAGGAGAGCACAAGATACCCTATATATATTACCGCAGGGATGATCCATCTCTCTGAAATATATATGATACTACTGATATCACAGACACTGACCAGATGCATCTATATGCTACATGAAAACTGCTATGTCCAAGCTTCAGATGGCCTTGGAAATGCAAAGTCCCTTTCCCACTAAGCTTTCCTCCGCCCTGCAAAAGCTGCTGGGTACCATGACTACAAGCTCCCTCCAAAAGGCTCCTCTAATGGGAAAATGAATACCATTGCAGGACTTCCATAACAGGGCATGTTGTCTTCACAGGGATCCCCCAGGAAGTAAAAACAAGCAAGCCAGCATAGCATTTCCACCTCTGCTGTACCAGGAAGGCGAGGATTTTGTAGAGCATTGAGACACATACTTCATACACAGCATGTTTTTGTTGTCCAAAGCAAGGCATTTTCCAACTCATCTGATACTTTGATGTTCTCCTTCCTATTTGAAACTCCCTACTGAGAAGGAGGAGAGGAGAAAAAAAAAAGGGGGGAAAAAAAAAAAAAACTGCTTCTCCTGAAGCCAGACCTTCTCTATGCTACAGAAAAGACATTTCATTAGAGATCATCCCCCCAGAACAGAAGCTGGGCCAGGGGATGAGAGAGAATACACATCCTGGCAGTGCTCTTGGAAGAAACACAAGAACTTCTCTCCATCTGACTGACTTGTGGTTGTTGAAGATCCCATGGCTTTTCTGGCAACAGCAGTAGTGCTCTGGCTACAGTCCAGCTACAGTGATCCCATGCCTCCTCCCAAGGTGCCAACTACACCGTTTCACCCCACCTGTGGCATCCCTCTTTACCCCATCCTGGACAGAACATGCCAGATGTGGATGAACCAGAGGGAAAGAGGTAGCTGCCCATCAGTCCCTTTTGGAAAGATGCTGTTTGTCATGAGTCTTGGAAACTGCCTCGGCTCCAGAGATACAAATCCCATTGTACAATACATACCTTCCTCACTGTCAACCCAGCCTTCATAGCAGGCACTGCCTGAGCTGGGAATCCTGCAATGCAAAGTCACTGAAGGAACCTTGGTGAAACAACCCCTTTCCAACCTCTTCTCTCTAAAATTCCCCTGTGCCCCAGGCTTGCACCCTTCCTCTGTACTGTAAACAGATTGCTTCTCAAGTCCTGTTCTGCTCTTTGGGGATTTCAAATCCAGAATCTGCTTGACACACGCAAGAGCCTGTTCCTTCCTCCTTGCGTGCTCCCCCGCCCCCTGGAATTGGACATCGTTGTTCCATTTTGGAGACTATTATATACAGAGACTCATCGGACCGGGAAACAAAGAAGTTATTACTTGACAGAGCCCTGCAGCTGGGAATGTGGAAGGCGGGGGGAGAGGAGGGGGAGCACTGAGGGAGACAGGACGGGGGGCTGGTAGCAGCGTTATGAAAGCGATCAACAGAAAGGACAGCTCAAAGATGGGAAACATCTTTTTTAAAAAGTCTCAAGTGAGATGAGAAAAGAAGGAGAAGAGAAAGCAAGTCCAAAACGGAGAGCAGAGAAGAGAAAGCAGTTGGTGCCAACAGTGCTGTGGGTTAAACACACGGGTCTGTGGGTTTGTGTAGCCTTTGATTCAGCACTGACACGCTTTGGCAAGGGAGGCCACCGGAGCTGTCAAATCCTTCACCAACGTGCCCATCAATTGTATTCAGCTCTCCCCGACCCGCACTGGCATTTTAATTACTGTTGGGTAAACTAATTTGTACAAATGAAGGCAACTCTGCCTAATAGAATATGCAAGCTCTCTGACCTCTGACAGGCGATGACACAAGATACAAAGGAGGCAGAGGAAGGCTTTTTATCAGAGCCTTATTACTCTCTATTACTCCAATTAGTTAAGCTCCAGTGCTCCTAATTGGGGGAAAAAATTGCAATTAAATCAATTTTTGATGGGCTGAAAGTGGGTTACCGAACCGCCCTGCCTGTGAAACACTGATATTATAGCAGCAAAGGTCAAAGTCTTTGTCGGCACCTGTGGGGCCCCCACCTCCCTTCTCTAAGCCCCTCTGTGCCCCCCCAACACACACACGCAGCTCGCTAAGGCGAATCATTAGAACATGTCATGTCTTATCGTGGCCGCCACCATCCTGCTAACCTCATCAGTTGACATCGTTACAGAAGGTAACTCCTCCGGCATGAATACAGTGCTAAGGTCACACAAACTTGATGGAGCCCCTGCTGAAGAGCCCAGGAGGCTAGGGAGCAGATGCAACAGTAACAACATTGTGAAGGGGAGAGGAGGGGGTTGGAAACTCAGCGCAGGGAGTTTCAGCACCTCCAGCATGAGGCTTCTCCAACAGACCAGATACACACAAAGGGAGGGAGACTGAGATAGCGCGGAGAAGCAGGTGCTCCTTCCCCCGGGGCACTTAATTTGCAGGAAGGAATGGGAAAAAAAAAAAAAAAGAAAAAGGCACAGCATCAGTTTAGCATTTTCTTCTCCATGAGAAAGCGGGCACCACAAACGTGCAAGAAGTCCCACCTGCCTTTGATTCAGGCAATGCTGGACAAAGCCAGGATTAGGTGGTCAGGCAGGGCTGGTGTTGCCCCTTAGCTGCCCCAGACTGATCCTTTTAGCCCTACTTTGTGCCTCTTGCAGGATGACCAGAGAACTGACCCAAGCACCTTCAGTATCTCAGAAGTAAGTCAGGACAGCTGGGTTATATGCTAACAACTCAGTAACCACAAACTGAACAAAAATCAGCAGGTAAGGCAGTTGCACCAAAAGTCCAGCCACTGTTAATGGGCCAAAATCACAACTTTCTGGAACAGGGAACATGGGGAGTGGAAGGCTATTCAGAAGAAGATAATATTGGAAAAGCTGAAGAAGCCAATGACACATGATATAACTGTCCAAAACCTGAAATAACAAGTGCAGATTGCATCCAATTTACTACAGCTCTACAATATCCGTTGGCTTTTGGCTCTAGACTAAGTCTTTCCATATTCCTCAGTCCTCAAAAGCCTTCCCATCCTTCCAGTCCTGTGTACCACACTCCTCCTGCATCCTTGCCATGCAGTGCTTCAGCTCCAGATGTTCAGTGCAAGGAAAAGACGACAAGGTCCACCAAACCTACTTAAACATTTTCTATCTGAGCTGCTGGCTGCTGTTCTAGGCTCGAGGGTACCCACACCGCATTTTGTTAAAGCCTGGTTTCGGGACTCTGCTGGCAGTCTCCTCAGGTCCCTGTACTACTCCAGACTCAGCACAAAGAACAGCTTTTAGAGTGTTCTGGAGCCAAGTTATATTTGGGCCCACCTGCTTGCATACATGTAAAATAGTCTTGTATTTGGACTCAATAACAGGACTGAGCTCACCTGAGCAAGCAGAGACCCACTGAGCATAGCCTCATCTTTGTTCAGCAGTGAATAACATTGCCAAAGAGAACCAGCAGCTGGGGGCAAACGACCAGGCTTGTTCCACAAACAGACTGGAAGGCGCTGGCACGTTCGCTGCTGCTTCCTTGGGCCTCGTGTGCATGCCGCAGTGTCCCTCAAGGCACCAGTCAGCTCAGGGTTGAACTGTGCTCCTGATATGCATCGTAAATTGCACACAGAGAAGCTACAGAAGAGCTCTGCCACTCCCCACCAGGGACTCAGCACAGAGAGAAAACAAAATGCGTAAAGACGACTGCGTGAACACCGCAACATTTACAACCACTGCTTCTCCAAGAGGAAATGCCGTGCTCTGGCAAGGAGCACCAGTGACACAGGCACGGACCGACAGACTAATAACTCATTCGCATGCTGCCTTGAGCCTCAAGTGGACCACTAGAAAGTAGTCCCCAGAAAGAAGGCATTTGCATTTTGTACTGAAGGGCACTGTAGAGATGCTGGGTTGAAACAGTGAAGTCTCACATTTGAGGCAGAACTCCAGCACACTTGATAGAAGAAATGCTCACGTCATTGTCTCCCATGTCATTTACTGCATGCCTCAGGATAGAGGGAATGTCAGCTTCACCTCTCCGACCCTCCGCCTTGGCCTCCAACTTTGTATCTTCCTCCAGACTTCAGAGACCCACAGGCTGGAGAACAGAATAAGCCTTTAATATCTGCAAAGGCCCAATTCCCAGCATGGCAGACAGATCACCCCTACTCTAGCAAGTTGCTTAGCAGGTACCCAACCTAGACACCTCCATCTTGCCTTCATTGCTTTGCAGTTTCATCCCATGTTGCCTGTCCAAGTCATCCCATAACCTCGTTCACTGTCCCTTCACCAGCCCTGCAGCAGCTAAGTTTTGTGAAAACAGGCAGCCTGATATAGAACATAATCCCCATTTCTGGAGAAAAACTGATCTCAGTTATATTAAGACAGAGACTCCAGACAGGACAGACACATGCACACAGACTTCTTCCACACTACAGCACTGAACAGGAAAACATCCTTTAGTAGAAACAAGTGAGTCCACTCACAGAACAGTCCTGATGTTCCTAGGGCTGTTTGCATCTAAATATCACCCTCCTTTCCCCAATACTCCACATGACACCTGCTTTTAGGGAGAAGCAAATGTCCAGGACAGGACCACACTCAGATTAGCTCTATAAAAGTTGATTGAGGGTCCTGGGTGTTCCCATACAAGAGGGATATTCAAACAGTGCTTTTCACACTGCTGCTGTCATTTTTCAGAACCTCAAACAGAATTGCCTTTGTGGCTGCACAAGTATGTCTACTGAGTTGATATCAGCCCTACTCCTTTAATAAAGGGAAAGGCTTGATAACCCATGTTTAATGCTGTAAAATACTTATTTGCATGGTACGTCCAACACTCTTCATCATCCTTCCGCACTCCCCAAGCTCTGGGCTTGCCAGGCATGCAGCAGTCATTCAGGACTGAGGTCTCTGTACAACAACTCCTGCATTCCTAGCTCTCTCCAGACCCAATTTAATCCCCAACTGATGCTCAAATTATTACTGTTATTACAGGAAAAAAGAGACTCCTTAACCATAGAAGAAATGTAATCCAGTATGTAACTTGGGCACTCGTCTGAACAAAGCGTACCAAACATCAAGGGGGGCAGAAAGCCCATGCCAAAACCGTTTTGACTCTGCATGCTTACCAGGCCTTTCTATGAACAGAGCTCTCTTTGCAGGCATCCACTGGGGTTACGTCTTGGAAGCCGAATCATAAAGAAACATGACTCTGCTGAGAAATTACTTTTGAGTCTAAAAGCTGGGCTGTGCAAGAGATACAGTTCTCTATTCCTACCACAGAAAGCTTTCTGGGGAGAAAGAGAGGGGGAAAAAAAAAGGAAAAAAAAGGAAAAAAAAAAAAGGGAGGACATCTAGGGACTTCCAGGTCAGTCCAAGACTAGGTGGTTAAACACCACTACAGTAGGGTTATTTCCGCTTCAGCTTACCTGTAACTAGAACAAAACTTCACAGGACATTTTTAATTCTCAGAAGCTATAACATTAGAAAGGCAAAGAAAGTCGCTAAGGTTATGTTTGTGTTTTGAGGACTTGGGGGGGTGTGTGTGGTGGTGTTATTGTTTCTTCTCCTTTTGCAAGTGCAGGTGAAATAACCACAGCTAGTATCTGGACTTCTTTAATTACACTATGTATTCCCCCTTCCAACATCACTAGGGCAATCTCAGCCATCTGCAGCAACTTCATCCTATGCTCTACTCTTGCCCTACTCCCCAGAGCAGCCACTCAAATACAGATTGGCAAGATTCCTGCTAGGTACCCACCAGACAGCATGCTCTAGCTCTGACTGCTGCACATGCCATCTGCAATACAGTGCAAGGAGATTGCAAGGTGACTTCATAAAAATCTCCATCTTGAGCAAATCCACTGGCTTTTTGGAACTAATTGAAAGGAAGAAACAGGTGAAGCTGCTGGTCCCTGGATGAGATACCTTTGCATGTATTAGACACGGGACACCATCTGCTCCTGGTATAAGGCAGGGCACCTACAGACCATCACACATCTCGGTCAGATCTCTGAAGACCTGGCACTCCGTTCTCACCCACCTGCACACCCACTTCAAGCCTTCACACCCAGCACCTATCCTCTCCCTACTGGGCTCAACACCATTAGCCTTCCCCCTCGCCCCAATGGGGAAGACACCCTGAGCCTGACCCTCACCCACATCCCCAGATCCAGCAGCCCCCTCAAGCTCACACTTGCTCTGGGCCCACACACAGCCTTACAAGAAGCGCTGAACTCCAGCCCTCACTTTCTCAAAGCCTGCCCAGGTGTAAAGCTCCAGCGATTCCTTTTTCTTTGCCATTTTCCCTCCCTCCTCCCTCTCCCCCGAGCCCCACCAACACTTTCAGGCCACACAGTGAGCCGGGAGGTTGGAGTACATGAAGACCACTGCAGCAGTCGTGCTGTTTCAGGCCCCCCCCAACTCAAGACAATTTCTAAGAGCTATTTCTTATCCTCCCCTCCGTGAAATTATTTCTGTTAATTGCCTGGTGGGAATCACTTATAGGTGGGGGAGACTCTCCCCCCACACACACCCTGGCCCCTAATTGGCTTATTGAAGTTTTAACAGGGCTTTCACCTGGAGAAGCTGGTAATTATTCCCTTCATTCCCCTCTTGCTTGTACCTGTAGCTTCACACTTGGGGCCTGCCTGGCTCCACGGGGGGGACTTTGTTCCCTCTAACTACAGGCCCCACACAAATGGGCCCAGCAGCAGGAGAACACAGCAAAGTGGTAATTTTCAGCCCAGCATAATTAGCCAAGGTTCTTTCAGCCCAAACTGCTGAATGGGGAGGGGGCTACCAGGGAGGGTGCGCCATGTGGGAATGGTGGGACAGGGGGCTGCTCTCAACAGGCGGACAAAGACCTCTTGGGGGCTCCGATCTGGGGCAAGCAGGAGGAGGGGCTGGAGCAGGACAGCCTGCCCAGCAGAGCAGGGGCATGGCCAGTAGTGGGACACATGCCGAGGAGGTCAGCTCATGACAAGCATCTTTCCCCCAGCCCATGGAACAGGGCAGTGCAGGAAGCCAAAAAAGGGGTAAAGGAGAAAAGAGATCCAGTGATGCACAATAGGAGCACGTGAAGAGGTGCAATGCATGACAGATTCTTGAAGGCCTGCTGTAGCCTACACTCCCAGGGCAGGATTTCTAGTCTAGTACCTTTGCACTGAGGTTAAGAAAGGCAACAGACTTGGGGAGAGGAAACTGGACAGTGCAGGTCCCAGACAGGATAGCAAGAACTGTGCTGAGGACAGAGTGAGAACTCTTATTGCTGACAAAAATCAGGGAAGAATCATTCACCTCCTCTAGCACCTGCCCCCAAAGTCAGGCAAAAAGCAGAACCAGGAGGACAGCAATGAAGGCTCCAGATTCTCTTTTTGCTGAGCCATTCGCTGTTAGCAAAGCAAAACTGCCTTTCATAGTGGGACCTCACTTATTCTACTTCCCTTTCTGCTACAAGCCTTTGGTTCTGCAAAACCTCCCAGGAAACCTGCTGTATGTGGGTTGACCAAACCACTTGGCTTCCAGTGTATTGCTCCTGTGTCACACCAGACTGGCATCAGTTGTCCCACAAGCCAGAAACAGGCATCCTGTGGCACAGTGTCTCTGTTGATTCTCAGTACTTGTTAGCAACTACGCTTTCTTTGAATTATCACTGTTGCCTGGCTTATCATCCTTGCCCTGGCTGGTCGGCTTCAGGGCTGTAGGCAAGTTAAATTTGCTCAACTGACTTGATGATCACAGCTCCAGTGCAATGGGGTCTTTTTTTTTAATGTTAAATTATATTTTGAAAAAACTCATCTTGTGTCCCTTATGATTGCAGCATCCTACTGAAAAGGAAGAATTGTCACAATCTAAAAGCTTGGTCCTTATTCTGCAATGAAGACCAAATGGTAAGCAGGCAAGTGAAAAGATGCCCACTACTTTCATCAGAGCACCAGTTACATAGGACCAAGCCCTAGGAGATGATGCAATCACAACAATCCTGACAACAAGGAAAGGAGATCCCCAGAGACTCGATATGTAGCAAGGAGACAGGCAGCACAACCCCCTGGGCACAGCCTTGTAATTTCTGAGCTGCCTAAAATATGCAACTGTGACCCAACATTGCAGCAGATTGCAAACTGGACAAGTTGTCTGATTCCACCCCTCGATACTCTGGCTTCTCTTCAGATGATATAGCTTTCACATTTTACTGAAGACTCCCACAGAAAGGTCAATTTTTCAGTTTTAATCCAGTTTTTTGCAGCCTCACCCAAGCTGCTTTAAGTACTTGCCACAGAGATGAGTTCAGCTAGATACTGTGTGCCTTCGGCTCATCAATGCTCAAGACTTTTTCCTGAAAAGCAGCCTTTGACACTTTTGAACAAAATATGCTTGCTATGAAATCAATGCTAGCATCTGAGAAACAGACACCGAGAATAAATATAAGCAGACCCAAGCTGACCAGGCCAGCTTCAAGGCTACGCAGAGAAATATAGTGAACGTTCCCAGCACCAGTGGGAAAAGATATGCAATATCGCCTATGCTCATACCTTATCACAAACCTTACAGTGTCTAGAGCTTTTTCCTCTTACAACCCCACACCCTACAACAAGGGGACATGTAGAACTGATCTAAGTAAATACTCCAGCTGTTGTTGCTTTGGACAAAAGTCTAAATACATGCCCCTGTGTAGAAAATGCTTAAAGAATTATGATGCAAAAGAAGAAAATGTCTCCTATTTTAAAAATATCTCCTTTCTATTTTTTAAACTTCAGGACTGCCAAGGCCAATCCCAATATATTTTCAGACGTGACTGGCAGAGTTTTCAGTTAACAAGTATTCTTTAAAAAATGCATATATATAATGACAGCTTATCTAAACTTTTCCATTAGAACATATGACAGAAAATGACTTTTCAATAAGCCAGCAATCCGTGCATGCCAGTGAGGTCGGGGGAGGGGAGAATCCTTTCAGGTTTGGCAGAACAACTAAAACCCAAGAATGTTTCAGTTTAAATGTAGGGGTGGGAAGGAATCTATTTTCCTGGTGCCACAAGCCACGAATTATTTTTGTCTTATTCCTTTTGCCCTCACACACACGTATACCAAATTCAAACTTCCCAATTTAGGAGAATTTTTAAAAAAGTGATCAGGGTGGTAAGGAAGAAGACAACTTCTCAACAAACATATACTTTTGTCATCTTCCCACAAAGGGCAGCAGTTCTTTCTCCACATCATGCAGAGGCAGGAGCTGTACTTGTTCACACGTAAAGGGGAAAGAAGCCCAATCACTTAAAAACAGAGTGCTTGCTGATCCTCCTCTGCTTTATGATATTCAAGCAATTTCCAAATGAAGTCTAAATTAGTTGTTCAGCAGGGGAGAAGGAAATAATGCTCAGAGGGTTTTAAGAAGCTAAAGACCAGGAAAGGTGAAAGGGGAGAAGTGTGTATATGTAGCACATGCTGCACACAGAGAGGTCCAGGACACTGAGGCATGGAGACACAGGTGCTCTGCGGAGGAGGCGAGCACAGCCTCATCTGCGTTTAACTCAGCCATGAAATGACTCCTAGAGCTTTCCTGCTCTGATCATTCGAGCCCTGACACAGACATGCTTGCAACAACCTCAATTCACTTGCCCTTAAAGCTCTGGGCAGCTTCCCCCTCCCCAGCTCTCCACTCTATGCAACATGATTTGCTTCAGGGTTTTCATGCTAAGCATTTGGAGCATGTAAACTGTTTGCCCCTAAGCGATCAAGATCCTGAATGAAGCCCCTGCTCTCCATCTGCAGGTTCAGGGCATGCTTGGTTGTGAGCAAGCACCAGAGTGAGAAATAAAACCTGCCAGTCAGGCCAGAAAGCTCCAGCCCGGTATGCAGAGAAAGGTGCACAACATTTCATTAAACAACCAAACAGACAACACACGTCTAAGGCATAAGGATGTTTAGAGGCCACCTCCCACACAGATCCTGAACCCAAAAACCCGCTGAAAAAGTTTTGCAGGAGCCAGAGCTCAAACCATCCTGACATCAATACACAATAAAACACAGATTCACAGCACAAGTTACCATCTTCAGTATCTGTAATCAGGCTGGGCTGCAAGGCAGGCCAAGAACTATTGAATTTCAGTAATAACTGAGATTAGCCAGATGAAGACAGGAAAGAGATCAGGCAAAATAGATGCTGTAAAGACAGAGAAAGGACAAGGCAAGAAGGCAAGGAATAATTTATTATGATGCTTAATGTCAGTATATTGAAAAAAAATGACACAGAAAATGGAGTAGTGGGAAAGGATTGCACTGGAAAGGACTGGAAAAAAGCCCCTTCAGGAACACGTCTCCCAAGTCTGCAGTGGAACAGAGGATTCCCTAAAGCACATCATCCTTTGATGTCAAGAAATATCTGGTAAAGGGATATGAAATACTACACTGCCTCCTGCCCCTCAGTAAACCACTGTCTAGGTGAAGCAGGACAACCTGCTGCCAGTCAGTCGTTCAACACTTCAAGGAACAGAAGTCTGGAAGCTTTAGATGCACAGGCAGCTTTGTAGGCAGGAGTGTGAAGCCACAGTTTCCTTTTTTCCTTTCCATGGCCTGCCCTATTCCCATGTGCTCTGAGAATTGAGGAAGTCTCATCCAAAAACACAGTTATTAAAAGAATCATTTTTACTTGGCAAGTCAAACACCCACATGAAGAAATGCCAGAACCAAGCTTGCTCACATGTCCTCCACTGAAATAAACACATTAAAGTGTCAGTATTTGATTCTGCAGCAAGCTAGGAGTGTCCCAGTCAAAGCTGTCACTGGTCTTTATCTTGTGGATACACAAGATCCCATTACATGACCATCAATTCAGGTTAGGCTGCATCTCTGTGGACTCCAGTCAGTGGCTGCACTGGGAGGAAATTATGAGCTTACCACATCTCAGGGACACCTACATGTGAAGTCCACTCTAAATAACAACTGGCCAGCAAGTACTCGCAACAGTTGTGGTTTGCTACTGCTTTGCACAAGGCCATTGATACTAGAGTTGGGGTGACTTGGGAAAAATAGTAAAATCGTAAACAGAGCAGAGCATATCCAGAGGGTGGAATCATTCACTGTATACCCCCATAAGATGGTCAGGCAAAAGGTTTAAAAATAGAACAAAGTGTTTCTTCCTCAGGACACAACACTGAATTGGAAAGGAGCCTATGAAGGCCAGAACATTAACAGGTTCAGAAAGAAGAGGTGAGCTGCTCACAGAGCTAGCCTCTGCAAATATGAAAGAAACACTGGTCCAGATGCAAACTCTAGCCAGGGAAGCCCTAACCTCCCCATCACTGGAAGCTGTGAAGGAACAGGCAAGAAAGGATCTTTTTGTGCTCGTCTTGTTTCTTACCCTTCTCCCTAGACATCTACTACTGACCACTGCTGGACACCAAATGCTGGGGTAGATGGATGCTGGACTGACCCACCACGGCCAGAAGAACATGAGAAATGCCCACCTTGGTCAAGCCATGGCCCATCTAACTCACCGTTTTGCCTCCAGCAGTGGTACTAGCACATGCTGTTTAGGAAGAACATGTAAGCTTGGCAGCTTTCTGTGGTCATTCTCTTTGTACTGCCCCAGCATCCACAATTGCCATATTAAGGATTTTAGAGAGTGTATCCCCACCTAGCCCTTTTATTATGGACCTGCTATCCATGAATTTGCCAAATCCCTTTCAAAACTGCTGGCATCATCCACCTCCATAACCTTCTGGAGCAGGAAGTTCACTATACACTGTATGAAGAAATACTATCTTTTGTCCATTTTAAAGCAATCTCCTAGTAATTTCAAATATCTCTAGTTCTACTATTGTAGGATTTGGTGAATAACACTTCCACACTCAAGCTTACCCACCACCATCTTACTCCCCATATTTCTTTTCAGGCTGGTTTTACCAGAACTGCCTAACGGAGGCAACCTAATATCAGCACATCAATAACCTCTGCAGAGTGTTTGACTTGGGACAGACCACAAAAACAAGATACAAACTAGTAATGCAGCCATTTCTTTCATACAGAGGAGTGTTCCTCTGCTGTATCTGTTCTTCAGACCCTGTTGGTTCATTGCCCCTTCTGAGACAGGTTAGAGTTAATTGGTTGCTCCAAGCTTTGAGGCTTCAACCAGTCTCAGTCACTCCTAGACCAGCAGGGACCCATATCACTGGCTTCATTGCGAGAGCTAGAGAGCCAACACAGGTCTGAGGACCATCAGGGTCTCACAAACCATAGTTTGGGAAGCAGAGGACAGAGCCGTTGTACAGTGGGAACAGTACTATTCACCTGCACCCTATACTACTAAAGTACCTGATATTTTCCACCACATACCAGGAGCATGAAGTCCTTGCTCTGCCAGGCTACAAACTTACCTGAAGTGGTCTGCACACAATTCATGTTCCTAGATTGCTCCGAGACCATCAGAAGACAGATGCTAGAGAAACATTATTGCTTTTCTAATTTCTGGAGCAGGCTCCCTTGCTTCTCCCACTGTCAAAGAGGAGAAAATCCAGGGGGAGTATGTGGAAAAGGAAAACATGCTCTAGGCCACATGCGCTAATCAATACTCTGTGCAAGATAGAAAATAAGAAGCAAGAGAAAACCTGTTCCATCAGACAGTCCTGCTCCATCCCCATCCCTCATTAAATCAGCCTGGACAGGCGAAGCAGGTCACCGAACAAAGCGCAGGTGCAAAGCTCAAGACAGCTGCTTCCTCTGATCCGTTCACTTCTTTCTTTAGTCTCTTTTTTCTTTCTTTCTTTTTTTTTTTTTGCGGGGGGGGTGGGGGGGAGAGGTGATGACCACAGATGACCACCAGACTTTTTTCACCTGAAAAAAACCAAGCTGTTGGGTTCCAGTTTGCAAGCTTCTATCCAGCCCCCACACTAATAAATCTCTGGGACTATCAATCACCTTGGCACAGGTCTCTCTTCTCAAAGGAAATGGGCTCTCTCTCCATTAGCTGCCCGTATCTACCAACCATAGCAGGGCCTCATTTCAAGTCCTCTTTGATGGACAGCTAGACTTAGAGGAATATGTGCTTCAATCTCAGAAGACAGAGAACAAGGATTTACTAATTAGACAGGGCAATGCCCATTGAAAGCTGGCTTTAATACCTGGCTCCAAATTAGCCCTGCATCTGTGAAGTGTCAGGAGGGCTACAAAGCATTAAGAGTACATCCCACACACAGGCTTGCACAGAGATGGTGAACGGGGCATCATGAACCCACAACACCTCTTTAAAGTAAGAAAGTGGTTGCAGCGGTTGTGCTTTGTGCAGATGGGAGGGAAGGTAGAGAAGACCTGACAAATCCTAGATAATGAACCATGGAACACGCTACAGGCAACACGACAGAGAGAACAGACTTTCCAATCTGCCTTCCAGTCTGGAGCAGTCTCACGCTGCTCTGAAAAGAAACCAGAGGCAATGGAGCCAAGGAGAGAATCATAGCCACACAATTCCGTCCACACATTTCCAGTGTCTGATTCCACTCGCAACAGAGATGTGGGATGCCAGCTACCCAGGGAACCTGAATCTTAGCTACAGCTGGATTTCTAGCTGTATGCTGGCATGCTGTATTTTAAAGCATATTAGCACACAAGCCAGATGCACAACTGCACGCATTGAGGAGAAATTCCCATTCTTCAGAGGAACCAGTTTCCCTTCAAGCCTGACTATCTCCTCCTAGTCATTTGCTCCTCTCCAGACTCCAGCCTCTCTGGTCCTGCTCCCATCTCCTCTCTACCTCACCCAGTGTTTCAAAAGTAGTTTGCTTTACTAATCTAGAGCCAGACTGATGCATTTGCTCATTTCAAGCAGTCTGCCAAGCACCTTTTGCGAGAACTGAAGTGGCTGTAGAAGGCTGGGATGGGAGACATCATCATCCTGATGTGTGCCAGACCTAATATGGGAGAAGCCCATCTCTGATCCATGCTTTCATTTTTAACAGTATTTTGTCTAGGCCTGAAGATATTCCTGTGGGCAGTGTTATGCTCTGTGTCAAAATGCCAAAATTCAGCAGCAAGAGTTAAGTCAGAGAGGTACATTTATGAATTCTGTCAATTCACATCATCTGCAACCTCATCCTGGGCACGTGGATGACAGAGCCTGCCCAGGATGAAGGCACTGCTGCTGTAAACATCCTCCCACTCTGCTAGGAATCACCTTCTGTGCAGACAGGACCCTTCCTTCAGCAGTTTCCTACAATCTACATTCCTATGCTTATATATTCCCTCTCTCGAGCTGGAACAGAAATAATCCAATCCCTGCTTGGGAAAAAAACACAACTGTCTCCCCCTACTCCTAATGCAAAGACACAACGCAAAACCTTGTCCCTTGAATTCCCTCTAAGTTATTCTTAGCACCTGTTTATGCGTAAAGATGCACATACAAAGAACATCCATGCATGCCTGTTTCTCAAGTTGGCACAAGCTATTTGGACCACAAAGCTGTGCACAAGCCCGAGTGTAGCCACAAGATGTTCCGTGCTGGAAGTTGGCCATTGCCTTTCCAGGGATATATCCAAATTCCTGTTGGATACAACAGCTCTAATTAGAGGCAAAATCAGATAGACGTGCCTTGAACAAGTGCTTTGCACAGCATGGATCTGATATGCAATGTAACACAGGCTTGAACTGATTCCACTGATCTTAATCATAAAACATATATCCCTATGCTTCAAACAAACTAGTGCATTTTGGATACAGTCTAAAGATTTGATTCAGCAAGTACTAGCATCGGAAAGTTACCATCACCTGAAGCCTCCTGTAAACTTTTTAGTTTCCTTCAGGAAAACTAGGACTAGCACCTGACTTCATGTGCACACAACCATCACTTTCTTCTCTTAATAAAGAGAGAACTGGTGCTTTACTATCATTCTTCTTCCTGCAGCAGTCCAAAACCTTCACTCTGATAAATTCAGTCCTTTCTCAGTTCTCTCCCAAATGTATTTTTTACTTTAGAAGAACTGAGGGCAGGGGGGAATCCCCCAAAGAGGCCCAGTGCTTCCTTCCTTGTAATGAAAGCCTGTAATGGAATGCCCTGCACTCCAATTAGGAAGAAATGCTAATTTTCTCCAGTTGAGCACCCCCTCTAGATGTATCTAATTTGTTTCACTGCTTTCATCTCTCCCCTCCATCACATTTTCATTTAAAGGTTATGATCTGTTTGTGCCCTTCATGCCGCGCCCTGACAAGACACCCCTATGAGAGGTTGCAGGGGCCACATCGCCCTTCCTAACCCCCTTCTCAAACAAAAACCAAAGCTTTTTTCCCTCCACTGCCTCTTTAAGAAATGCAGAAAGATGAAGGGGAGGAGCAGGGAATTGGGAAGACAATAATTAAAAATAAAAAGTAAGCCCTCTTGCCAGTTGGGTTGTTGGTTGTTTCCAACAAAAGGTTAGAGACCTTTGCACCATGACGAACACCAGTATGACCAGTGCAGGCCAGCTGGGAGAAACAGCATTACAGAGCTTTGCTACTTCTGCAGATCCATTTTAGAAACAGCTGCCATGCAAGAATACCCTTTTGCAAAAGGTTTTGAGATGCTAAATTGTTTAGCTCCTTGCAGGGCTGGGGAATGCATTCTCTCCCACCTGTCACAGAGAGAGTCTGGTCAGAAAGGACAAGGAAAGTTGGCTTAGCTGAGGAGAAAGTCTCAGTAAAGTTCTTCCCACTCCTCCCGAAATGGCTTATGCCTTGTTCTGGGAGCCTGTGTTTTGATAAGTTCCTTCAGGAGAGCAGAAGCTTGAGCTGGGTAGCACAGGCTTTGGGCATCCATAAATTTGTGCTGCCATGGTTCTGGCTGGCTGTGGGCAGGCTTGTAAATCCTCAGGGCATAACCCATCTGGACAGGATGCCTGCCCAGAAGAGCTTTCTACAAAGGCTATATCTGTAGCACATGAGACAGGCATCCAGATCACCATGCTGGTGCCACACCACTTCCCACAGAAGTTTCAAAGGGCATTTTCAGCAAAAGAATATTATTTAAAAAACCATCCAGCCACCACCCTACCTCTGTTTCCTCCAACAAGGCCCCTTTCCAGCCTGCCCCAGTATTCTCAGACAAAACAGTATCCCTGGATCTGAACCCAGGGTCTTCCCTACATGCACACCCTGCTCCTAAGCGAAGACATTCATTACTTGTGTTCAGGCTCTCCCTCTCTTCACTTCAATTCTCTCCTTTGTCCATTAGAAAGGAAATCCCTGATCCACACTCTCTAGACACAAGTTTCACCACACATGTGTTGCTGACACCCTATAAGTTGAAAGCACCCAAAGGACACCTTTGGAGGCAACACAGCTAAGTGGTCCCTGACTGAAATGGAGTGGGAACTGCTGGGTTCCACCTATGGCATAGCCTGGAACAAATACCTTCTCGGAAAAAGGAGAGGAACAGCTAGATATGTTGCCCAGGCTCAGCACTGAGCAGCCTGTTCTTGGACAATAAGATGAAGCTGGAAAAGTACTGCAAGAATATTTTCTGTTATTAATAGGCACTTTGCTAATACTGCCCGAGATAGCCAGCTCCCTCTCAGTCATTTCCTGCTGCAGCCCCTGAATCCCGTCAGTCAGAGCGCTATATGCTCCATTACAAGCTATTTCCTCTCTATGTTTGCAATGCCTCCAAAAGCTTTTGCAGAAAGTCTTGATGATCCCCTTTCCTGCCCCCCTCCACAGACACGATTCCCTCAGAACTTGACTTTCTGGGACCACAAACAGGGAGTGGGTAGGAGGCACAAAGATTTACTCTTCATAGATAGCACCCTTGCCCTTTCCTCACCCCCAGGCCCCCTCTATCTGGTCCATGCGAACAAACTCTTGAGTGGGAAAGAGCGTTCGGAAGAGGCCTGTGTCTGGGCCAGCCGCCTTTCATCCAGAAGATGCCTCTTCCCGTTGGAAAATACAAGCATTGTGTGAAAACATTTTAATATATTCATGCACATTCCTATAGCTTGCAGGAGCGAGCGGGTCCCAGCACCCTCCCTTCCCTGCCTTCCAAATGATTTTCATAGGCAGCGATGCACTGGGAATGCCACCTGTTTTCTCAAATGCCCGCGAGTATGTAAATTGTGGGAATATGCGGGCCAAGCGCTGCAGTTTTATTGTGCTGCAGAAAAGATTTTACTAATTACTTGCCTAAACTCCAAAGCAGTACGCCTGCTTTTTTACAAAGCGGGAGAGCGGGGAAGGTGGGGGGTGGTGGGAAGAGGAGGAGGGGGAGGAAAAAAAAAAGGCAGGGGGGAAGAGAGAGTAAAGGGAAAGAGGGAGAAGGAGAGGGAGCGCAAGGGATGCATTTCAAAGTTTCTCCAGCAATTGGATGGGGGGGAGCTGGGCCCAATGTGAAATCATAGAGGTCAAAGGTGGGTCTCCCTCCCTTGTGAGAAAGTGGTGAATCAGGACGGTTTATCAAACGATCATTTTCTTTTGAAACTGGGAGGCAGCGGCTGGGACAATTCTGCAGATGTGCTTGATGAGTTCGGGACAAAAATGGGCCGCCTCCTCCCCCCCTCCCCCCTTTAAGGTCTCCCATCAGGGGTTGCTTCTCCCTCCACTGCTTCCAGGACCCTCCCCTCCCTTCTTCAGTGGTCAGCTGAGACCCCCACCCACTGATCGCCTTTGTATTCCTGGCCTTTGGACACACTGACAGGGCCCTTTATGAGACCCCAATCAAGACCCCCATGTCACAGGTACCTAGTAGAGATACCAGACCCTTTTCAAATGAGGAACAACAAGGAAAATATGCTGGCCCATTGTCCCAGCACGGCACCAAGGGAGATGAAAGGGACAGGCTGCTCCCTCTCCACAGACCGCCTGCCAATCAACGCCAGTTATTAAGGTCACGATGTGGAAATTCTTTTGACCTACACCTAATCAAAGATGCACCAGGGCCTTTTGAGAGAACATGGGGGAAGGTGGGAGGGAAGGCATCCCCCCACCCTCCCCACCCATAAATACAGTGGAGCTTCCAAAGAGAATTTAGCAGGAGTTACCCCAGTTAGTGCTGTGGCACACTTGCCCCAAGTACCACTGGGGCAGCCAAGCTGGGCTCCATGCTGGCATCCAGCCTCAGGAGAGCTTAAATTAAAAGCTTTCCTCGTTGGAAAGTTACAGACTGAGCAACACTGGAGGTAGCTCAGAAGTCATGGTTGAGGACCCTGTGTGACAAGTACTAAGCATCCTCTTTCTCATTCCCGATAGCTTTGGTTTGCACAGGCTGTGGGCTTCACGAAACATGCTCAGCACCATCTGACACTGGACCCTGAAGAAGAAAAACTCAGTGAGCATGAACCTATGAACCTCCAAGAGCTGAAGCATCTGGAAGAGTAGATAGATGCCAGCAGTGCAGAGCAGACATTCTGAATCCCCCTTGCATTATATAGGATGAAAATACCAAGATGATATTGATGGTGGCAGTTGTTAGGACTATGCAGAAATACCTCACAGAGAGGAGTTATGACCGACCTGCAGTGACAGAGCCATCAGATGGGTGGTAGAAAAGAAGTTAGAGCATGGGCCCGGTGGGATCAGAGAAGCACATCCCACCACACAACTCCAGAGCACTTGGAATATGGACAAGGTCACCTGCCCCTGAAAAGTAGTTCTGTATCACTCACTGTCTGAGAGCCATCACCATATACTCAGTAATGGAACAGTTAGACATGACACTTCAACCTGACAACAGTGACACAGGAAGTGACAGACTACAGTCTGTGGTAATTCACACAAAAGGGAAAAAAATCCAAACCCCAGAACAAAAACATTTTCCAGCATATACAGGAGGCTTCTGCAAGTGCATGATTTTGAATTAGGTCCTCCAGAAGAGCCACATGGTATAAATCATGGCCACCACCGGCACACATAAGACCAATCTTGAAGAAACAGAAACTTCTGGCACCCCTCTTTATGCACCATATCTACCAGCATGCAGAAAATACCCTTCCCGATCCCACTGACAGCTTGCTGCTCTCATCCTGTTGGCATCCTTCAAAGCCCATCTGGATCAAGCTCTTAGTGAAATGGAAGCAAATTCAGGGTGGTGGTAGAGTGAAGACATGAACAGTGTGACAGATCCAGCAACCAAGCTGCAGGTTTCACTATGCTAAACACTTTGCTCATGTGTTGGTTCATTTTCCTCTGCCTTTTATCCACTTTTAGCTCATGAAAGACACCAGTTCAGTGCTACTCAGAGTCCCCCAACTCCCATCAGAGAGCCTGCAGAAGATAACAGCCTACCAGTGGTGACCAACTGGGTGGGAGATGAGAAGTGGAAGATTCCGAAAGAGCTTTGGAACAAAGACTCATGTGTTTACATAAATCCTACTACACTGCTTCTCCACTGCAAGTCGTTGCCATTCCTAAAACTGTCCCCTTGTTCCTTGGCTCTTACACAATTGTTGAAGCAGGTGGAAGACAGTTTTTTCTTCTTGATGTTAAACCAACTAGCTCCTATATCAGAAATTACTTAGCTACAGCAAGGCATGGCCTGGTTTAGGCTGTTGTAAGCCAAGATCCAAAATGGACACTTCAAACCAGTTATCTCCTCTACTGTTACAATAAGGTGCAGTGCTCAGAGCAGACATGACTTCAGCACTGCAGCACAGAAGAGAGGCGAGTTTCTTAGTTCAGGGCAATATCCTCCACTATCACCCTCCTTTCAAATGCCAATGGCAGGCTGAGGACCAGCCTCCAGCTGTCCTGAGTGAATCAACACCCCTTTAGAGGGGCTAGGCTGCTATCTTAGGACACTACAGCTCTACTTCCCACCTCAGGGCATGAGCTCGCATCCTCTGAGTGACACCTCTGGCCTCATCTGGGAGGAGTAACAGTGGAAGCTGAGCCTGGTTAGAGGCATCTGCACCTGGGGCTCTCACCATGCAAGAAAGGTCCATCCCTCTCTGTCCCTCTCCACCCCCAAAAGCAGCCCTTTGAAAGGCAGGGGAGGGAACAGACACCTCTCTAATTGTAGGAGTGAAACCTGGCATCCTCCTGCCCATCTACCTTTGCACTCCGTTTCTGATTCTCTTTGAACCTCTGGTACAGCTTGTCAGGTCGCTGCCCTCCTGAGAGATCAGAAAAAAAAAATACGGCAGTGATTACTATTGTACACTGATTTGCAAGCTGGAAAAAGAGAGAGAGAAAAAGAGAGAACAGCCTCCGTGTGTCAGGCTATGAAAGGGCTACAACTGAAGCCACCTGAAAAACAAACCCTTAATTTAAATGTTAATGAAAGTGCTGAAGAGACATCAGAGGCTTTCGTTTCTCTACAAGGAGCAGAACCACCAGGTCTAGAATTTATGGCCCCCTTCACCTCCCCTCTTCCCTTCTCTGCTCCATCAGCCAGAGAACTTAGGAAAGGAAAAAAACCCTAATTTTAACATTAACTCCACACTTCCACCCTGGGATGCAATTGCTAAATTATCTGTTGGCAGGACACTGATCAAAGGTGGAAAAACAAAGGCACACTGCACAGCCGAGCAAAGGTAAACAGCAGCCAAGGTCTGGTGAAGTTACCTTCTCCCCCTGCGAATTTAAAAAGCAAAGAGAAAATGATCGCAAACTGGAAATAGAAACCTCAAACCATAAGGCTGCCAGCCCCCTCAACTAAGTTTCTTCTGTCACATCGATTAAACAGACATGGATTCTCCTGTGCAAACCAAGCAGCACAAGAAAGATGCTTCCCCAAGCTTTCAGAGACAGACTTTCCCCTCAAGCAAGGGGAAAGATGAGAAAAAACTGCAGGGGATAAAAAAAATTTCAATATGCAACACAGCTCCACAGGATTAGAAACAGATGTCTGGGTTCTTACTTCATTAGCTACTGCCTCCCAAAACCTGCTCACCTGCCCACAACCACTAGTGAGCCAATTCACAGAGTCATAGAAAATATACACATTAGAGTATTGGCCAAAAGTGACAAAAAGGGAGCACGTCATCAGTCAGCTTTAGAGGGCAAAGGAAAGAAACTGAAGTGAAGAAAGTTTCAGTTTCTCAGCTTATAGAAGTGTTTGCATATGTGTTTGTTTCTAGAGGAGAGGGAAAAGGGACATGTATGTTCACGTGTTGACCCACGTGAAGACAAACAAATAGAGTCATTATCACACAATTAAGAAGGTAAAACAAAGTCTTCTTCCTCCCATCATCAAGGGAACAGTCAGGGCACATGGATAAGACACAGGTGTCATTTTAGCTCCAGAAGGGAGAAATTGATACTAATTTCCTGCTCTGCAGCTTTGAGGTGAAAGAGCTCCAAATCAGTTATGACTATTGCATGTATCTAGAAACCCGCATCCAGATCACTCTCCGAGGTCAGTAAGAGATGGTAGTTAACACCATCACTAACTCTGCAAGTCCTCCCTGGGATCTCACAGTTGAGCAGGTTCTTCCTGTCCCTGCTTAAGAAACAGCTGCAGGTCAGAGTCCCCTCTCAATTATTCAAACCGACCACACTCTACAGAGATCCCCAAGGACAGCAGAGCTATTGCTGCCTGCTATTTTGCTGGCGATGCACAAACCAGAATAAAACCCAGTTACTCGTCCCAAGTCCTAGCAGACTCAGAGAGGTTAACTGCACAAAGCCAGGTCAAAACAGAGCACCACTACAGCCAACAGCTCATCTTGATATGCAGTAGGGGACATCTGCTGATAAAAGTGGAGCAAGAAATAAAGGTGGGGGGAACATTATCAAGCATTTTAACTGCTGCACGTTAGGGCTTCAGTCGTTAAGTTAAAACCACTGCAAAGTTGTTCTGACTCAAGTAGGTTTTTTGCTCTAATGCAATCTGCAAGATCAGACTGTTTCACCTTCACAAAAAGTTTCCAGATAACCATTAAAAAGAACCCCTCAAAATTAATCATTTTGATTGTTCCCAATGGAAAAGAGGCCCATTCAGTCAAGGTGCCTGTCAGTAACCCTTCTCTTCCTTCCTTTCCCCAGCAAGTTTTGGGTATGTTTTACAATTTGTCTGAGGTTGTCCACAGGGGCAGAGGTCTCCCCAGATATTACTTTCCCATAATATTCCATGGGAGAGGCAGTTAGGTTAACAGAGATTCAAATCAGCATGTTAAAATAGAGGAGTCAGGTCTCAACTACCACACTGCATGAATAGACGAGATAGAACAAGACTGGCTTTTTAAATTCAACTGCTCACAGAACTACTCATTTTCCTTTAAATCAAACATTCGATACAGATAGGTAGTCTTTGGTACAAACTTTCCTCCTCTCTGGTGTAAACCTGCATTTCACCAAGGCAACATTTGCAAAGAGAGGTCATGTACTGCAGTAGACCAATGACACAGTTGGAAAAGGAGAGACCATCTTTTGGGCTTACACACCCAAAGCATATCTCTGCCACAATAGGGCACATTATAGTTGCCTGACATTGCCCCAAATTGCACAAAAGGTTTCCTAGCTCTCTATCTATAGTTGCACATTTAAAACTATTTTTGTGCCTCCATCATCTCTTTTCTTGGTTTAAAATCCAACACACTTAAAGTACAACATGGGAAGACCAGCTCTCATGATAAATATTTTAAAGTCTTAATAGTAAATGCCGGTGGCGAGACCCAGCAGGAGAAGCCAGCTTAGATTTGAATACTTTTTTTAATCCAACACCAAAGAATTTCTGAATCGAAGATTAATAATGAATTTAACATCAAGGTCCACTTTTTTCTTTCCCCTCCAATTTACAAGCTTCTCTATCATTAGGGGGAAAAAAATTGCAACAAATTTTCCCCTAAATAACAGAACATTTCAGTAGTACAACGTATATCATAAGCCTTATGTTTCTGCAGCCATAAATGCCAGGCAATTGGACCTAATTTTCTCCATAAACCTATCCCTCAAATTAAACAGTGTACAGTGGTCACTTCTCTTCCCTGGCTACTGCCACCTCAGGGAATCACAAAGCATGAAGGTGCCACTATTCCACTAGAAACCCCTGGGTTTGCCTCACTTCGCACATTTGAATTGGTCCGCTGCACTCAGGCTTGCCCTGGTCCCTGAACACACATAAGTCACTGCAGTAAGCACCAGTAAATGAAAGTTTAACATCTGCATGACGCAGAGTTCAAAAGGCAAATGAACTCGGGGGGAAAGGGATTACAGGCAGCTAAGAAACATGGTTTAGGGCACACAGCCTCTCTAAGTACAGCGTTTTACTAATCCATGGAGAAGGACAGCTTTGGAGACCAATTAAAACAGTTGCTGGAGCAAGCTGAGGGACCCTATTTTAAGGATACCCTCAGTCTCTTCTCTGGTCTCTGATGTGATAGGCAATGTGGGACCTGCTGTCCCAAGCACACCGACCAGTACAGCTATGCAGAAGACCTGCTGAAAATCCTGAAGGAACACAATGCCCTCCCCATCCCTGCTCCCCTGCAGTGCACTGTTAGGGATCCCCAAAGCAATGAAGCTCCAATAACACACATGGATGTGAAGGCACTTCCATGGCTGAAAGTGTCATACAAAGGACTAAGCACAGTTCTCCCCCGCACAGTAAGAAGAGAAGATCCAGTATTCTTGGTACCCTTTTACCCTACTTAATCTCCCTTATGGGTATCATTCTGTTTGCAGACCCTCTGAGCATCCAGCCCAGCATCACTACACAAAGAGCAAGGAAGCCTCCTCCCTAGCTCAGCATATCTGCAGGAGGATCTCTGTAGTGCCACAGGGAAACTGCAGACAAATCAAAGCAGAATACCTGAAAGAGATGCCTGAAGCCAGAGGAGCCGCACTCTAAGAGCGCAAGCCTCTGAAGTT
Source organism: Mycteria americana (assembly GCF_035582795.1). Taxonomy (NCBI): domain Eukaryota; kingdom Metazoa; phylum Chordata; class Aves; order Ciconiiformes; family Ciconiidae; genus Mycteria; species Mycteria americana. Next base: position 16,286,067 of record NC_134370.1, read on the forward strand.
TGGGCATACAGGCACTGCCCATTAGAGCAGCAGTCCCGCAGAGCAGGACTACAGCAGGTACAGCAGAAAACCCAGCTGTGGGTCAGGAGCGCATGGGATACTTTCTAAGGAAGCTTCACACGGAGGGAGATACCACTGAAAAGCAAGAAGAAAAGTTCCAGTCCTGCCCATTAACGGTTGAAGTTCAGTAAGAATACAACCCTGACTACTCCAGAGAGTCTTAGTCCTGGCAAACCTCCAGGTCAGGAAACTACAGCCTCTCAAAAGCACTTTCGAATGGCTAGAGCTAGAGAAGCCCTCCCTGCTTCTACCCCACTGCACACAACTGCTTTGAGCTGTTCCTGAGCTCTATGCGTCCATAGTAGAAAGAGCTGGTGGGTTCTCAGCAACGACGGGCCAAAATACTTAGGTGGTTGGAGCCTGATTCTACAGCAGTTCTACACCAACAGAACTATCTGTTCTTATGGAGGAGCTCTCAGTTTACACCAGCACAAGTGAGAAGGGAGAACTGGGAGGGCAGATCAAATATTTAGGAGGAAGTGGAGGTTATAGGCCACGTTCAGCCTCACTGAGGAACAAATTCATCCAAGCTCCAGCAAGAAGGATGGGGACTGCAAGGGAGGAAAAGCTTCACACACAAGTGCATAGGGAATGCATACGAGTGAAATATGGGCTCTTGCAAATAAAATAGAAACCACAGAGCTCCTCAAAGCAGACCTTGCTAGAAACCAGATATTATCTTTTTGATACTCACCCTCATTAGACAGCAAGCAATAAAACCTATTAGTGAAAAATTCATCTCCCCTGCCCCTTGCCCTAGCCCTCCCCCGCCACATGCCCTCCTGCTCTGATCCTCTCTCTCTTCTAGGATGGCTGTGATTTGTTCTGAGAAGCGACAGGTTTATAGGTTAGCCGACACCTTCTCTCTGTGGAATTTTAATTAACTTCTCCTATCGTCAATATGTTAAGGAGCAGGGTTCCCATTATACGAGGTCAGCAGCGTGTTTCAGGCCCTGCTATATCAGCCGTCAAATTGAAGAATTAATGACGTGGCTAATTGGCTCTAATTCTCCCCCCCCTCCCCAAAATATGGGGGGGCGGGGGTGGTAGGGTGGGCTAGCAGGGGAGGCTGGTACAGTACACAGTCTCATTAAAAAAAAAGAGCACAATTTAAGCCCACTTGTTCATGGGGTAGCTGTTCTACCACCTCCCATTTATCACTCTGCAGGGAGGAAAGGGGGGGTGGGGAGACAGTAGGTAAATATTGTGACAGAGAGTGTGCACAAGCATGCACACTAGGGACAGGAACACTGTCCTGACAAGAGGCCACCTCAGTAGGTCATCACTTAGGAGTAGGAAGCAGCATGCCACTGGGCTCTAACCAGACACGGTGCTAGAGCCAGAGCCTGTCTGCTAAAAAAAAAAAAGAGGCCCTTGCAGCACAGAAGACAGCAAAAGGCTTCCATCTAACATCTTGCAGCAGCTTTAACGCACATGGCACTTCTTCAAAAACACTATCTGTCTCAAACACTCGGAGCAGTGGGATGAGGGAACAGCAAAATCATAGCAGGCCTCGAGGGTCATTTCCCTGATAACGCCATTAGCTCCGTACCACTAAGTTTCTGCTGCCGGCAAAACAAGCTTGGAAATCTAATGAGGACAGCAGTTGTGGGAAGTATTTTGGTTTTGCACAAGCCTAAAATTCACTAGTTGCAGACATTACATGGACAGCAACGAAAGCTCTTCTTCCCCCCTGCCCCTCCCTTGAGAAAGGCTAAGGAAGAATCTCTCTTGCATGCAGAAGACCAGCTTAACAGTGCACCGAAGAGACAGATGATTGCTGGCCGGTGGAAGATTTTAACAGCGAGAGTTTAAGTTTCTCAGATTTTCACTTCCTCAAGAACAGAAGCACTTTGAAAAACACCCTGGAAGACACTGGTGTAGGTACTGCCCTTGCCTCCCATGTTGAAGTTGTAGTTGTAGCATTACACCCATACTAGAAGCACAGGGCTACAGGCAGTAGAGGCTGGAAAAACACTATCCCTGAACTCCACTTCCATCTTTCCCAGTCCAGCATGCTCAATTTAACAAGGAAACTGTTAAACTGAGCACTAACCACTGCACACAGCTCCAAGCTAGCTTCCCAAGCAAAAAAGCAGGGACTTTTTTTCTTGGCATCTCTTCTGCCAGAGAATGAGAATACAAGTTGGCATCTTTTCAGTACAGAAAATCTCAAGGGGATCCAGCTCATTGCTTCTAATTAGCAAGGCAGAGTAAGACAGAGTTTGCTCTGCAAGTAAGAACAAACAGGTCCCACCTGGGACAGTAACAGGAACACAGGGCCATTTTCACAGCCTCTTTATGAAGGAGACCACTCAGCTGTTCTGGGGAACAAAGACCACATGCTCTTCCCTGAGCTCCTGCTGCAGGCACAAGCAGGCAGCCTGATCAGCCTCCACCCACATCAAAAGTCCCTGAAGCATCACATTGGTACCTCGGAGAGATCTGCAGACACACAGCCTATCCAACTCCTTTACTTCTCTGTGTTGGAAATTGGGAATAAAGAGATCTCAATTACCTTAATAATGGGCTGATAGCAATGGACCACACTCGATCCTCTGTCTGCACTGTATGTAGACACTGCCCAACTCTGCCCGTGGACAGGGACCAAACCTAAAGAGAGAGATGCAAGTTATGCCACATCACCCAGAAGGTAGGATGTACACTCCTAACGTTGTGCTGGAAGAGCTGCTGAAACTGCCACGCTCACCTTCCCTGAGATGCTCTCCCTGAATTCCCATCACTTATTTTTGAGGAGCAGAACCTTCAATCACTAGCAGAAACAAGCACTTAAAGTTACACAAAGATTCAGCTTAAGAGTACAACCTTCCATCCCCCTGGTAAAAGAGAGAGCACCCCCATTACCACATGTTCTCTAGGCAGCACTCAACACGGACTTCTCATCTTCTGTAGTTAAATAAACAAGAAGTGGGATTTGTTCAAACCTCTGCTGTTCTCTTGAACAACGTGGGAAGACTCTGTACCATTCCTGGAAAATTTCCATTCATATTATCTATAAAATTAATTGTTTGCTATCCTGTAAAATAGGTTTTTTTATAGACCCACCCCCTTTCGACCAAATTTCTTAAGTGTACCCCAGGCTATTTTCAAACAGGCGCCCTTGCTCACTGACAATATGAGAGAATCTCTTCCCTCCCCCATCTGTGTATACATGCACATCCCCTTCCACCAGTTCACCACACACACCCCTTTGTTTCTGGGTCCTAATAAAGTCCCCCCAGATTCTTGCTGGGGCCTCTGCTTGTGGCCTTCATTTTCCTCACTTTGCCCTCATTCTTGGCCCATAGGACTCGAGACCCCCAGTTCTCTGTAACTGACCCCCAATGTTTCACTTCCAGACTTCAAAGCTGGGAGTGCCCTATTTGTTTGTTTGTTGATAATGCCCAGGATTGCAGGCTATTCTTGTCAGCGGGGAATTTAGCACCTAGTGTCAGCAAAAGCAGCAGAAAAGCTTAACTCTTTTAAGGCATCCCTATCTCCTACAGGTTAAAAATATTGCTCAGAGCACACTATCTGTTGCCTATCACACAGGAATGTACATTAGCAGCTCTTCAGGGCTTAGTCCTAATCAACGCTCAGCAGAGCCCTCAATAGCTTAGACACTTAGAGCCCCTTTAAAAGACTGGTAGGGATTCCCTTCCACCCTCCAAGAGTCTCATTCACGCAAACAAGGCAGCCTACAAAAGAGATGATAAAAAATAAGAGGTGAACATCCCTAGAGCCTATGCTGCAGGGAGCACTGGGTGGGCAAGATCTCACACTAGCTCCAAGAAAAACAGCCTTAAATTCCCCTCTGGCCTCCAGGAATTTGTTCTCAAGGTCGGGGAGGTCTGTCCTCCAGCTGCCAGGGAACCAGCAAGAAGGCACTCTCCCAGCAAAGAGGCTCCACAGAACAGAGAGGAGCAGCCCTGCTTAAATGTGAGACAAAGCAGCATCAAGGCCTTGCTCCCAGGAGGCAAGCAGCGTCCCCAACAGTGCCCTTTGCATCTGAACACCGCTCTACCTGGGAGCGATTTTACCCGGGAGTACACCCACACAGAGGGACCAATGAGAATAGATACGGTCATGCTGCTCAGCAGCATGTCAGATAGTTACCTATTACCACACACTTCCTATAAAACCTTGAAAGAGACATTTAAGTCTTTCTTTGCCCCAACTTCCCCTCTTGCAAAACGGGAATAGCAGTTTTACCTCCATTAATGCTCTATGATGTGCACCAGGGACCAAGAGTATCCATCAGCCTACCCTGAGCAACAGCCAAAGCTTTCAGCATATTTCAACTTCTAACAATTAAACGAGTGGTTGTGAAGATGCTACAGGTACTGCATCACGCTAGCAGGACAAGGGTGAAACACCTACATGGAGTTTCCTAAACTACTAAAACAGAACTGGTTACAGCTCAGGAGAACAACTCTCCAGGTCCATGTAGGAACATAGCACTGCCAACCAGATCCAGAAGGACAAAAATGAACAAGGTCCTGCCTCAAAAAGAAATAGCCAAAAATTACGTGACAAGATTCAGTGATGCCAACTGGAAGAGAAAACTGGGAGCTAATAGTATCCATAGTCTAACTTCACTCCTGGTTTGCAAACCAAGAACCATAAAAAGTAAAAAAAAAAAAAACAAACCAAAAAAACCCCCAACAAATAAGCCACAACCCCACAGATTTGGAAAAGACATCATACTATCCCTTAAAGAGATCAAGTTTACAACAGAGAGTATGCGAAGCAGCACTGCATCACAAAGCAAGATGTGTTTGAGATACATATGGCAAATTTCATACTAACTGGCATGAATCTCCGCTACAGTGTTGGACAGATGTACAGTGAAAGAAGCAAAACATCAGCTGCTGCCTTCTGCACTTCCTAGTTTAAACCAGCAGCTGATGTCAAAGTACTGCCAAATCCCTTTCTTAAAAGCTTGGCACAGCAAGCATCTTTTCAGAGACATGAGCCTACAAAACATACCCAGCACTCCTCTTGCAGACACACAAGACAGGGCTCACAACTGTTCTGCTGACACTTAAACATTCATGGCACAAGACCTCTGAGGTCACCTCTGCAGCAGCACCTGCTGGAACATCACTGCTCACCTTTGCTGTTCTGTCCCGGGAGCCGCTGACAATGAGGCCACCTTGGAAGTCCACACAGTTCACCTCCTGTTCATGTGCGGAGAACTTGACGCTGTAGGAGCCATGGATCTTGTGAAGGACAATATTTCCATCTCTGAAAAACAAATCCCCAAGCAAGGAGTCTCTATCAGCTGCATCTCCCTTGGCCATGCACCTTCCGTTAGTGCTTTGGAATACCACAAAAATACCAGGACTGATCTCTTATGGGAGCTGAAATTCATGCAGAATTATTAACCCTCCACTCCTCACACATCACCTGTTCTCTTGCAATCCCACATCTGGCCAGTCAAAGCCTGATCTGCCACAAAAATTTTCCTGGCTATCTTTCCACCCTCCACTTTGTGTTAAGCTGTAGAAACTAGCAAAGCAGCCATTCCTCCTCCTACTGCTTTGAGCTTGCCAGAATCCTGGCTGGATGCTGAATGGCTGGAGTAAGGGAACAAGTGAGAGGTCATTCTCACCCATGTCCAAGCCTCAACTTTTCATTCATTTCAGAGCAGCCGTGCAGGGTATTGTGTTTTGAATTAACTACAAAGACATTTAGACTTTTTTCAACCAATACAGATACTGGAATTTTAAATGCATGCCTTCATTTTCACCTGAATTTTGGGCTACAGTTCACAGGAGAGAGTCAAGATATCCAAGGGCAGACAGCCATGCTTGCACCTCCCAATTCTGTGCTTAAGTGCTGTGTATATTAATAGCTAAAACTTTATAAATGACAGTTCTGTCATTTGCTGTAATTGAAAAAGGCCAGTCAAATGCAAAATTAATTGGAGAAGTGTGTCTGTGCTGGAACACTTGGCAGTTTTCCCCCTCTCCACAATTATATCAGTAGGTCTAATAAACACATACTTGTCTCTAGAAAGCTTTATGCACCACTGCAGTTGCAGTTAACCAGCAGTTCTGAATATTAGAGCACAGCCTAGCTACTCCGACTGTAACACAGAAAGAAATGAAAATTGCACATCAGTCAGGATTGTCTGATCAGTCAATCCTGATTAAACAATCCATTGGACATTTACACAAGTTCAAGAGAGAAAAGGACACTTTATAAGGTCAACAGCATGAGACTTGGCTCCTCCACTGCTGCAGCAGAAGCTTTTTCAGGACAGAACCAAATCATAAGAGAAGAAGCAGCAGCAGTTGAACACAGCCAAGCACGAGGACACTGTGTAGAAAGATTGACCCCTCTTGCTCTGGGCTGGAGTTACATAGAACCTTTCCAGCTTCACTGCCACACTCCTTGGGCTCCTTCATTCACCCAACTTACCCGCCTCCACTGACGATGTGGGAGTTGACAAGAACAAAGCGACATACGTCCTCCTGGTGGCCAGAGAAGATAGCTTGAGGGTGACGCTGCAAACCTGTACCGCCTGGACAAAGCTGGTAGGCCTGGATGTTCTCCGCTTGAGACAGGTAGAGATACTCACCATCCAGCTCCATCCAGGGCATCAAACTGCAAACAGACAGCAGGTTGGGGGTGTGCAGGGGTGGGGAGAAGAAAACAAAATTAAAAAACCTTATACACAAAAAGAAAAAAAAATTGCATATGTAAACATAACAAAAGCAAATGCCCACTCAAGAAAACTGTGAAGTTGGAGCTGCTGGTCACATGCAAAAGCAGGGCTTAATATAGTAGCACAGCTAAGAAGTGAAGCTTCTCCAGCAACATACAAAGGAAATCACATTGCTGGCATTTTTCTAACCAAGAGCTGAGGAAAAGGAAGCATGGAATCTCTGAAAGAGAAGATGGTCAAGAGTCTAGTGAGTTTAGATAGGAAATACTTAAGGCTCCCTGACCCCTCTTCACAAGCCCTATACGTTTTAAGAAACTAGACTATCAGGCATTTGTGAGCTATGCCGAGCATTTCTAACAGAGCCTTCAATATGAGACTTGGTGCAAACAGTCAGTCTTGATCCTGCACATTATTTGCTGATGCCCAGCAGAGACCACAAAGCTGCCACTGTTTCACACGTGTCTGAGCAGGGGAACAGGTCACATCAAATAACATAGGTCTTCCTACAAAGTCCTCCACCTCCTGCATTCTCTGTATGCTAATACATAAAGCAGCAGGGTAAGCCTGAGGCTATCCAAGAACTTTGTGCTCATCATGTAGAGGAGGTATTTTTCTACATTCACACCTCTTCCACTGCTGATGTAAAAGCAATTGCAGAGCAACCTCTCGATTTCTGTTGCCCATCTTTCACAAGAGCCCATACACGCTATCTGCCCCTTGCTATATATGGGACAGTGGCAGCTTCCTACAGACAGGTTCCAGGCCAAGAGCAGTGGACTGCTAAAGGAGCTGTCCCAAAGTATTTTGAAGACTGAAGTGGAAAATATGCTTCACTTCCTGGGAGACTGAGGAGACACTTAAGCAATGTCTGAATCAAGTCTGTCATCACAAGAAGTTTATTTATTCTTGAAACAAAACCAAAACACAGAAAACGGAACAGGCTACAATGCACACTTAGGCAGTGCACTCTTTGCTCAGGATCTTGCTTTTGTGTAGCCACCAGAGAATCAGCAAATAGGCCTTCTGGATATGGCAAGGCCAGATACAAAGAGACGTGGGACTCGTGTCCTATGGGACATGGATGTTTGAAATTATCTCCACTCTGCAGTCATTGCAGAGTGCACCAATATACATGCAAACATTGAGCAAAACCAGAGCCTTTCCATAGAGCAGCCTTTCAGTTTTCAAACTATCCAGGAACAAACTGTTTTGAAAGCAGGGGGGCTTCTCATAAAAACCTGTCTCTCTCTTTTTTGCAGATCATTTGTCCCCAGAGGTCATGATTTTCTGTGTCAGCAGAGCCACTATGCACAGCTGTACCTCATAACATCACAACGAGGGACTAGAAACAAGCAAGAGGACAAGATGGCTTATTAGGTAGAAGGTTCCTGCTTGCCTGCGTTCATCTCTAGTAACAGGCTTTTAGTCACACGGACAAAGCAGTTGAGCATCGGTTATAATGTTCATTTGGGACTTGATCATACGCATGGAAAAAATAAGAGGCATCTTCAGAGCAGCAGCTTTGGTTTTACACAGACTTTGATTTCCCCTTCCTTCCTCCACTCCTACGCAGTCCTCTCAAAGCAAGTGAATATCCAGCTTACCTAGACTACAGCCAGTTTCTGTGGCTCTCCTCCTGCTGCAGTTTAGCTTTTTACCTTTTTCTATGGCTTTTTCATAAGGAGAAGTAACAAATTTGAAGCAGGATAAATGAAAATTAGAGGATGCAGTTTGGATGGTGGCCTCATTAAATCAGTCCTTGCCTTTTCACTTGGGAAGCTGGTTTAGTAATGATCTCTAACATCCACAGAGCCTGCCTTCACAGATGGTCGCAAGCACTTCAAAGGCAGGTACACAACCTGCACCAAAAACCGCTCTGCTCATTACAGCTGTTCCCAAGACTTTAGACAAGCAGTGGCACATTATCCATCACTTCAATCTACACAGCACAAAAAGGCATGAAAGCTCAGTAGCAGGTCCCTGTTCTTCAGCATCTAACAAACCATAGTCTTGCTCATTTCTCCTTCTGTCTGATGATGTGAAGGCTGAAAATTTAGATGTGCTGTTCGGACAAGAGACCTATCTTATGCTTTGCTTTGAAAGCTGAGTACACCTTTGCAAGCAAGAATTTAACAACAATCTCCTCTCATTAATGTCAAATATGCTTTTTTTTTTTTTTTTTAGTGAAGGAGGAAAGCATAAGGTAGGAGAATGAAGAAGCATAAGGCAGAAGAATGGCAATTAGCATTTTAGATTTGTGCATCCAAATAGGGGGCCAGGATAAAGCACGGGAGACAAACCAAGCATTTTGAGGGGACGCATAAGTCCACATCTGGGATAGAGGTATGCTCGTTGTGAGAGCAGGACAGAAAATTGCTCATGGTATACAGCAATAGACAGGAAAATAACAGTTTGAAGTCTGTAGTAAAGATTGCTACATCCGACTAGAACTGCACAGATCAGAACAACGCCAAATTCAAGCTCTTACTGAGAGGAGCTCACAACTGTCAGAGTAAATCTCTAGGGCAAGACAGCAACTCCAGTTACCCCACATCCAGCTAGCCAGCAAAATCCAAAACAGGCAAGCAACATCACTTGTAAGACCCCATGGATCACAAGGAGCAGGAAACATCTCATTTCAGGGTACAGACATGAAACCAAGGCCTCACAGCAGCTGACACAGAACAAAGTAGAAGGGAAAGGAGCCACTTGCTTGCATTTCCATTTCAGGACTGTCTCCCTCCTGCAGCGTCCATGCCTCCAGTTCTGAGATACTTTCACCCTTTCCTTCACTGGAATGCCAGCTGCTCTGCAGACAAAGGAAGAGAGATGAGATTAGCAACCAGAACTGATGCTATACGGACAACAAATACACTCAAGCTGGTCACAGGTATGCTCTCACTCTGGTTCCACAAATGATGAACTGGCAGACATTGATGGTGCCTGAGCCACACTAGAGCAAGGAACAGTTGACAGTCATGACAGTTGACAAGAAAGGAACACTGATCAGAGTGGGTGCTTATCAGCAAAGAAAGCCATCCCTGATGATCACTAGTGTACAAACCTTAAATTTGATCAAGACCTGATCTAGTATACTGAATGCAACACAAGTTCAGACAAAATGTAATCAAAACAAGATGACATGGAAAGAAACTACCAGAACAACTACAGAAACAGGACATCCTTCTTCTAATAGAGACTAAAGAAAGTCAGTTAAGATAAGGACAACACCATAAAAGAACAGATGGAGGAAACACTAGTCAGGAGAACACTGAAACTAGAAGCCAGAAGAGCGTGTCTATCCAGAAGACTAGTAAAGAATCTGCTCCAGACCCTCATCTGCCTGACAATCACATAACCAGATACAATAATTAGAAATCAAGGTATGTTCAAACTAAAAAAAAAAAAAATTCATTCATCTGTATAACCATCTAATGCACACATGCCCCAAGACGGACTATCTTTTGCAGCAGCCCATCAAAGGATAGAGAATTCCACCACATCACTGGAAAATTCTCTACTCACAGTCAAAGTTACTAAAAGGGAGACTGTAGTTCATAAGCAGTTGCTGGGATACAAATCAAAGTTATTGGGACAAGCTGAGACAAGCCAAGATCAACACAGCTCAAGAGGTGACAAAAGGTAGGTACTACAGAGACCTGGGACCAAGGTCTCTTTAGAGTCTACATGAACATACCCAGCTCAAGCAGCTGTTCAACATCTGTTTTGCTTTCATGATCCAGGGTTGATTAAAGAGGGGGGGGGGGGGAAGGCAGCTCTAGCTCCCATCTTTCTCATATCATAAACTTAATTATTCAATATCCTTGGTGGAGCTGCTTAGGTAGAAAAGATCAGAAAAGTACAAACAAGAAGAAACTCTTGAAGTTATTCTTTGTAACTAGAGGTTGTGAACCACTTACTAGATTACAAGAGTTTATCTCCCTTTCTCAACAGCCAATGTTCCCAGATGCATAGGATGAAGGGAATATCCTTGAGAGATGGGGACTGGTGCCCAATCAGAACCAATTCCCTCCTCCCATCCCTACTGCACCCCCAACCCACTTCCCAAAAGCAGGATTTTTGGGTACTCTGTCATTTTTAAAGCAAAGATTAGCCCCCTGTAAATAAACATCTCCTGTGGTTGTTAATGGGTGTAGGAATCTCTAACCTGGCCCTGGGGCCTGGCCAGATTCTCATTTTCCCAGCCTTCCTTCCATAGCCTCAGGCTCCTTTTTTTCTGCTCACCATTCCCTCCCCTTTTCTATGCTTTCCGGCACTTAGTCACCATTATAATTTGACTGCATTCCTGGGCATGTGACCCATTTTAAACAAAAACAGAAACGACACACAGAAAAGCTTTTTGTCCCCTAGAAAGCTTTGCAACTGTAAGTTCATGATCAGTAGACCCACACCAAATAAAATTGAATTTAGGAAGCTATAAGCTCTTTATTTCTCCTAACCCGTTTAAAAAAATAAAATAAAACTATAGTTAGCCTAGGCTGCAAGAAGGGGAATTCCTTTTTGTAAAAAGAGCATTTGCAGGAGCTCATGGGACCAGATAGCATCTGAGATGAGGAATGCACAGCAGTGAAAAGTCAGGTCAGGTCCAGCAGCCTCTTCATTGCTTATTACTCTCCCAGACAGAGTTCAGGCTCTCCGCCCACATCCAATTCCATTCATTACTCCAAAACACTTCCCCTCCCCACACTCAACCCTCAGTTAAGTTCTCCCCACGTACAGATTTTAAGTCACCAGCTTGCACAGTGATGGAAAACGCACTCATGCCACAACCCCCTCCCAACACGTACTGGCCCAACCAGACATCCTGAGCTCAACGCACGAACTCTACTAAGACTAGATGCAATTTCCAAGGCTCTGAAAAAGGTGAATCCAAGGTCGAAAAAGCAGCCTCCATCTTACACTGCTGGTCACTTTTCTAGTTGGGGGGCAGGCCTTGATCTTCCCGCTGCTGAAAGAGGAATTTCAGAAGAGAGTCACACATTGGTTTGGCCCACAGTACCAGTTCACTATTGCAGTTACTCCTGTAACAGACACCTCATTCTTTCACGCAAATCAACAGTTCCTGTCTGGAAGGGGCAAGGGTTTGGTGGGGAGGACTCGGGGGGGGGGTGGGGGGGGAGGAGGCAGGTTTGGGGGGTTTTGTTTTGTCTTTTTGTTTGTTTTACTGTTAATAGATATATTATTCATCCAGCCTGCCTCCTCCATATAGCAATTCTGGATCCAGCTAATTTAAACATGTCTTAGAAGCACTCACCTTTTATTTCCCAGACATTTTATTCATTTAAGAAATAAATAAGCAAGAAAGGGGACAGAACATATGGAGGCCATGAGAAAGGGGATGTAGAAATTGGACCGATACATCCCTCTCCTTTGCCAATACTAGGGCAGCAGAGACTGAACTGCAATGATTTTCAAGTGTTGGTCAGAGACATTTGATCCCCTATACCAGAAGGGAAGTTAAATCAAGCTCAGTGATGGAATCAAGTGCTGAGATATACTTGGATTTGCTTCCTCAACAGCACCCCCCAGAGCAACTCCCAGAATACATCAAAAAAGGTGATGAGCACCACTGCAATGCAAGAGAGCAGTTCTCAAATCTTAGAAAGTTAAAAAGGGCATCACCATATAAACTTAATCATTTGATAAAAAAGATCCTTTTCTCCCCTACAAAGACCATTTTGCTTCAATCACAATCAACACACTTTTTATATGTGCAAATCTTTAAGAATTGTTCCATGATCACCTGAGACAATCAACAGACATCACACATCCAGACTGACTGGTTGACTTAACCAAGTACCTCCCACTTCAGCAAATGGATTGAACATCCAAAGATTCAGGAGAATAACCCACCTAATGCTATGTAAAATGCTGTGGAGGGACCACTATCCACCAGCCAATTAATGCCTCAACCTTTCTTAGTATGCAATCCAGCAAAATACTAAGCCACATGCTTAAAATTCAGTACATGCTTAAGTGCTCTGTGAAATCAACACCTTGGCATTCATGTTCTCAGAGAAGCCACCCAACAGTGAACTTCAAGACTGCTGAAGGCTGACTCACTGAGGAAGGACCGCTATTTTTACCAGGACCTACACAGCTCTGCGTCGGAAAGCAACTGAAGTACAGCCCAACATCCTAGAAGGACGACAGGAAACACAGGATGAAGGAACCAGTGAACACTGAATGTGAAAACTCAATGAAATTCAAGCAAAATGTTCTTAAAGCCCAGAGTCCATCATTTTACCACCTCTGCTAGGGCATCACAATTATCAACAGCTGATAAAGTTACATGATCCAGAACATGCGAGGCTATCTTTGTTATTAGCTAATTAATCCAAAAAGCACTCTACGAGCATCACAAACCATGTGGTGCAATAAATGACCTGAGCTAACGCACATTTGCAATTGCACTTCTGATGAAGCTCCCTTTACAAAGACTTTGTCACACTAAGAAAGGGAAGCTGAACATTTCTTACAGCCTGAGAGAGAGTTTCAGGATTAAAGGCATCCCAAGCAACCCATTATAAAGGATTTTTCATTTCCCCCTTCCTACCTCACCCCATCCTACAAAAAAAGTTAAAATATTTTCCTCAAATTATGGATTTCCTCTCTTTCTTGGCAGAGTTACCAAAAGAAATATAATATTCCTTCTGCAGCCCACTTCCCAGCTGCTGAAGTGAGAGACTAGGACTATCCCCCCCGCACCACCACTGACCCAGGTGACCTCAGCCACTATGGCAGTTGCTGGCCTGGGCCCCAAAAAAAAGGCAACAAAAGAAAGAATCACTCAGCCAGAGACTAAGCACATCGCCTCCTAAAACTTCACCTCCAGCAGTTTTTGCCTTCAATGACCTCCTGTCCAGCCAAACTCCTTTCCCACCAGAAATGGTATTTCTGCAATAGCAAGAGCTTCTGAGTTTTACTGCATCCCAGGGAGGTTCCTACTGGCCATCTACAATTTCAGCATGTGCCAAAACAACGGTGCCTGCAACAACATATACTGTGTTATAGAAGATAACACCAACATGTCATACTGTATATTTTCCCAGCTGCATGGGGCATCCTAACCCACCAAAGTCCTTCACATTTTGCTACATATGAAGTGCTGAAGAGCTCATCTGGAAATGCAAGTCTGCAGAGACCTGCTAAGATCAAATCTCTTCTGTGGACAAAATCTGCTATCTGCATAAAAGCTGTCACCAGCCTGCCTCAGGTCTGAGTGGAAGGGTCATACAGAGGAACAAATAGGTCACAGTGGCTAAGCCCCACTTTCAACCTTGGCCCTGTGGCAGGGATGGCTAACACAGCGACCAACTGCACTTATTTGTGTAATCGGGACACACCTGTTGAGTGGCAGGGTCTCAGTGCAGTTGCAAGTCATGGGCCACCAACAGACAGCCAAGAGGGAAAAGCTATTTATGTCAGGAGCTCCTGTTGCTCAGAGCCGATTTTCAAAATGTCTCTTCCAGGACAAAAATTCCACCTGAATTCCTTTAGCACATGACCCTTATGCAGCTTACCGCCAGGTTCAGCCTGTCTTCTACACTCCCCCACTTCCTATTTGACATGGCTTCAAATAACTCCGAGATGGAAGAGCGCTCTGCAGACTGTTCTCTCGCTGTTCCTTGCCTCCCTTGGTGTGTCTACACTATCTCAGTTAGACGTTACCAGGCTGTGCAGGTTTAACACTCCACCTCACAGCTCTCATGAATGATTCACCTGCATGGAGAAGCCAGAGACTCTAATAAGAGCCAGAGCTGCAGGCAAATTTCTGTACACGCGAAGACGCACACCTTCACATAGGCTTCCCAAAAAAACCATCATCACCAAGACTGAGCCAGACCACCCTGCCATCAGATGCCTTCTCCCTTACAAGTGATTGCAATGGGAAACTAGAAACTCCTGGCAGGCTTTGGCCTCTCTCAGGGACTTATGTAGGCTTTTTGGAGATGAAATCTGGGCTACTTCAAAAAAAATGCATAGCTCTGGGAAGATCTGAGAAAACCTGCAGCTGATCAATAGTTGTCATGTATATTCTGATTTGAAATAGTAGACAATCAGGGTAGTATTTAGATAGAGTGAAATAACCCATAGCTAGTTCACTTATGCAGGTTACAGGGATAATAGCAACAAGCGTAGCACACATTTTTTTTAAGCCCTGAACTAGATAAAATTCTTCTTCTACTTTGAACTCATGAAGATTTTAAGGGAAAGGTAGGCAGGCCTGAAAGAACTCTTACAAATGATACCACATTCCCAGAACAAGAAGCAGTTTCAATATTGTGGAGCTGTCCTGGCAGATCTGTCCTGCCCAGAACTAGCAGTTTAAGATGGAATAAGAATCTAACAGGAGTTTCTAAACACCACTGACTTTTCCAGCACAAAGCAAGAGCTGTGTGCCCTCTTCCAGGCTTTTGCCGTTATTGCAATATCCTCCCCAGAGTATTCCCCTCTGCATCATCTGCACCAGTTAATTGCCTACTTCATTTCTGACTTAAAGTAATGAAACTTTGGTAAAACAAGTTTTAAAAGATGAAGGAAACTGAAGCAGCTTTACAGGCATTCACGCTCCCTCCCCCTCCAGTACTGAAGGCAGAGGTCTCCTACGATTGCTGCAGTTTGCATTTGGATTTGACTTGCATAGATTGGCCATTTCCTGCTCCTGCAGGTGTATATATTTTTCCAAGATCTGGAGAAAACACAGCTTTTATTAACTCACAGAAATGCTTACACAAGCTCTTAAATACTCAAGGATGATAAATTCATCCATTAATGAATCTGTTTCTCTGAACTGGAGAATATACCATGATCCTAGTGGGCAAGGCAGAACAAGAGACAGGGAGAGAGAAAACATGCAGTGGAACATTTCTATATTTTGACAACAGCTATTAATATATTAGCTGTTGTCACAAAGACCACATTGTCAAGCTATTTAGGTTGCAACTTTTAACTTGCCCTCTAAAATTCCTTTGTAACAAAGAGGAAATAAGTTTAGCCCAGCTGCAACTTTATTCCTTTCTTCCATGCTTTAAATAAAGAACCACCTTGCAATGAGCTCTTTGCCTCTCCGATTTCTCCAGTCCAAGGTGGTCCAGCAGGCAGGCACTGGACGAAGGCTTAAAGCACCCTCTGCTATTCCTGGCTCTGACACTGACCTGCTGCACAGAGGGCAGCTTGGTTGACATCTCTCTGCCTCCGCTTCCCCTCCCAGCCCTTGTTTACCCTAGCTATTTAGGCAGCAAGCTCGTCAGGGCAGAGACTGCTCTTGCTGGGCCTGTACAACAGCTGGCAAAACAGACACAGACTACCAGACGCAACTGTTATATCACTATACTCACCAAAAACCCCCAAAGGCTTTGTGCTACTGCTCAGCTACAGTTTAGCTCCAGAAAGTGTTCTTAAGCCTTAACTTTTCTGTGATATGCTGTCATGCATTTTTGGAACAAAAATGCTCCATTCACCTTAGGTCATGAAGACAGGGCTCAACTCTTGCTTCAGCAGCTCCTATGACTTGAGTGAAGCAAAAATCTTCAGCGTAGGGACTATCTTTTTACCATCCCCATGACAAGGTCTTGTTGCAGTACAGGTCTGTACATAAAATTAACATAAATATACAGAACAAGTGTAGCCTGACAGAGAGACTTGTAGGACAGGTGCCAAGAACCACATCCATCTAAATCCATTCTATACTTCCATAATACTGACACAATATTCTATTAAGCATTTGCTTACTGCTGACTCAAAGAAGAAACAGCACATTTTGAACACTAAGAATGTGCCTTAAGAACCCTTCCAAGTCAGGCCCTGCTGTCCCTAATATACAGTAATTCACACTGATGTGAACCTAGTGATTTCCACCCCCCAAGGAACAAAGTGTTCAGAAACATTGCTCAAAGCAAACTTGTTTTTCTTCTGCAAGTGCACGATCGAATCAATACCTTAAATACTTAATTTTGCTTACATCCGCAGCTCCCAAGTAGCTGAATCTACTAGAAAGGGCAAATATGAGATTGTCAATGTTGTGAATATGCCTTTCAACATAACAGCTAGTGTCTGGGATTAAGTCCACATCTTCCTTTGACAACATTAGCAAATCAATTTAACATTTTTTAAGCCTAAGTATGTGTTCCGAGATAACCATAGCTGGCAATTTTTAAACATAGATAGTCAGGACAAATAGTAGGTAATTTAAAAAATTAAATCAAGTTGTTTCAAGTATACTACAATTTCTCTTTTCCGTGCTAACAGCTAGGGTCTTGCAACCAGTTTCTTATAAATTTTCTCTCTTCCCTATTTTGGCATAAAGAAGTTTCACAAGCAAGCTGACTGCACAAACAGTTGCTTCACATACAAGTTAAAGCCTATTCCCTCTGATCTTCTTGTTACAATTATCTGAAGATATACCTAACAGAAACAACATTCTAAAGAAATGGTGTCATTTTCAAGTTAATCACCCTTTTAAAAAATGGGGAAGTGGGGGCAGGGGGATAAGTTTCACAGCTATCTTACACTCTAGGCTCAAATTTATCTCTATTTACAAAGCATTAACAGATGGCTTATCAAAAGCCATTTAACAGCAGAAATGATCAAACTATGCTGAGATGGTTTTTTTGTTTTAAACAGTAAATACTCCCTAGACTAGTTTTTAACTTATGCCAGCCTCCCAGGGACCATCAGTTTAGGATCTAATGTTAGAACCATGCACGTTATTTCATTAAGTACATTTACCATAAACGGTTCCAGCCTTTGCTTTCTCAATTGCGGACAGTATTGCACAAAAACCTCTTAAAAGCAAAAACCTCATGCAACATTATCCAGAACGCGCAACAGAAGCTTTAGCTCTTGAGCGAGTCAAAGCCAAGCTTGAGAAACTCAAGATTTACTCTGTATCACTAAGAAAGCACAATTATCAAGAAGGTCCAGCTATCCATCATCTTCATCACCATTCTATTTACCCAATGATATTTTATCATAAATACTCAGCTCAAATTTAACCTTCAATGAGCAACCTACCAGGTTCCTACTTAGAATTACTACCAGGAAAAAAGACTGCATGCCCAGAAGCTTACCTCAACCCCCTCCCCAACTTGTATTGCTTAGTCAAATAAAATATAACCTCTCTCTGCAAATCTTACTCCCTCAATTGCAAGAGCAGCCATCTTGGAGATCGCTCTTGATCTTGGAGACATGCATGAGGAGCAAGTGGTATGGAAGAGACATGGCTATTTAAAACCCTCAAGCTGCCACAGAGACTATTAAACTCTTCTTCAGCTAAGCACAAATTTTATAGCTGTACCACAACTCAACACATGCACTCACGCTGGTTCTTCTGGAGATGTACAGATACTCAGGTGCCCCTGGTACTGCGATATGCCCTTGTCTTTTATGTGTTGGCAGAACTGTCCACACTACTGGAGCAAAACTCCTGCAGCTGCCCCCAGATGCTGGATCTCCACACAGAGAAAACAAGTATTGTTTCAGGTATTCTCCATAAGATCTGGCATGCTATTTCAAAGAACTGAAGATTGTCTGAGCCTTCCATGAAATTAAAAGTAATTAAAGGATTCATCCTCCAGATATATCTCAAGGTTCCTGCATAACCAGCCTGTAATGTCACTTGGTGTGTTACCCATGATTGAACTCCCTAGGACCAGGGCAGTGCTGACCAATGCTAAAAGCAGCACTCAGTACTAGAGTTGTTTAAAGAAAACTTGAAAATAGGACTCAGCGCAAAAGCACATCTTAGAATTACTAAAAAAACCTGTTCATAGCAAACCTAACAACATTGAAATCCCCGGGAGTTTATGATACTCAAGCAGCCTTCCCTTCACTTAAACCCTCTGACCTAGTAAACCTCTTCTGTAGCTGTTTATAGACCCGAATTCCTGTGCAGGGGGAAGTGGTGGTCCTTACATACACTGCACCTGCTCTACTGTACACCTGATCCCTCCTGCAACTGAAGGAGCATAGTATCACCTTATTCTTAATGAAAAATAGAGAACTTCATTTCCTCAGGAGACAAAATCATATATCACAGTAGACAGTCCAACACACAGCCATTCTGCAGCACTTATTCCTGCTGACTTCCAAGGGAACTGTGCTTAACTTGCAAGCTGTGAAGACTGAATGGGTTGAAGTGCTGGCCTGAAAACCCAACACAAGGATTTTCAGCACCACCAAAGTTCTCTGCTCCTGACAGCAGGAGCCATAATTGTTTCTCTAAAGTCCGTGCTACTGATGAGATAGCAATATGAGACAGCAAAATAGGCCTCAAAACCTGACGTCTAATCCCTTCTTTTGATTCATGTCAATGCAGTGTTTACGGAAACAATACTGACTCACTGGACAACAAACAAGATCCTGGGCTGGCAGCTAAAGGGAAACCATAGGAAAGGATTCACAGATCCTAAGAACATAAACTTCCTCTTGGGATCCTTAAAGTAGCAAGGAAAGCCCACATTGTGTGGCTGCCTCTGAGTGGTGTTTCATACGCTAGCAAATTTGAGAGAGAAAAGGCAATCTTTGGGTCCTTACCAACCACTGCCAAGGCCCAAGCCCCAAAAGCACTTCATCTAGAAAGACGCTGATGTCACACATAGCAAAGACAAGAGGGCTCGCACCTATTCTTAACCTATGATGTGCTGTTGAACTGGGGGGAAAAAAAAAGGGGGGGGAGGGGGGGGAGAGAGAAAAACAACCTCTATCCACAAAACTTTTAAAACTTTAAAGAGTCCAAGAGTCACTTGCTTTGTGACAGCCATCACCAGCTATACCAGCAAGCTGCTCCGTGAGCAGGAGAATCTAAGAAACATGTATTCCTGGGGCCCCCTGCCATGAAGGCTCTTGCGCCTAATAATGTACATAAGCCCACTCTCCAGCCTTTCCCAAAGACACCAGCCCAGGCCTTGCTCCCTTGCAGCTTCTTCTGTGAGGTGTCTTCAAGACCATGGTGGGGGCTGCTACTCAGAAGCAGGGAGGAAGCATGGGCACACAGGAGTCACCCCAGCTGCACACAGCGGCTCTGTCCGTTTCCTCGTGCTCCCACCTCCCCTAGCTTCAAGCCCCCGACTGTATGTGTTTTGTCAGGAGGAGTGTGGGGGACCGAGCTGATCTGGAGAGGGCCTCAGGCCCCAACACTTGAGGGCCGCTCCCGCCGGGCCTGGCGCTGAGGGGGCCCGGGAAGCCCCCGCCACACTCGTCCGCTTCCTCGCGGGAACAAGAAGCGCCTCCCCACAAACCCCCAACCCTCCTGAGCAGAGCCGGGGTCGGGCCCCACCACCCCAGGGCCGCCACACACGGACCCTCCCCTCCCAGGGGCGGCCCCACTGCGGGCCCGGCGCTACGGCCCTTCCTCTGCCCTCACCACCCTTCTTGGCGCAGACTAAAGACGGCGCAGCCGCGCTTCGAGAATAGTCCCCCCGCCTTCCCTCCGCCCCCTCACGGCAGCGGAGAGCCCCCCTTAGCGACTACGCCAGGAGCGCAGAACGCCCCTTAGCAACCAGCTAGGCCGCAGCATCCCCGGTCTTTCCCAGCCGCCGCGGCCGCCTCCCCCCCGCCCTTCCGCCGGGAAGGCCGCGCTTACAGGTCGGTGCCGAGCTGAGTGAAGCCGGAGTTGAGGCAGCCACGGGCTATGCGCCTCCAGAGGAGATCGCGGCTACTGAGGAAGCGCAGGCGGCGGCAGACCTGGCCCAGGCGGCCCAAGGCCTGCGCGTCCAGGTAGGAGCAGATGAGGAGCAGCAGCTCCTCGGGTAAGGCCCAGAGCGGGGAGGGGGGGGAGGAGGAGGGGGGGGAGGCGGCCCGGGATCCCCCCTCCGCCTGGGGGGATCGGGGGCTGCCCTTCCTCCCCATGGAGCAGCAGCTCCTGCCCCTCCTCCCCGGGAGCCGGAGCTGCTGCTGCCCGGGGGAGGCCAAGCCATGGACGGGGGCAGCCGCTCCCCAGTCACATGGGGCAGGAGCCGCTGCCTGTCACTCCCCCCCTCCGGGGGAGGAGGCGGCTACCGGGGCGGGAGGGGGCACGGGACCGCCGAGCCCACCCTCGTTAGCGAATTAATTCATTAACGGGAGCCGCTGGAACTCCCCCTGCGCAACTGCCCCCTCCCTCCCCCCCGCGGCCCGGCGCACGGGTCCGTATTCTTCCAAGCTGGGATTAGTAACGTTACCTGATCCACATATTCATTAATAACGTGAATAATTAATGGTGGGGACGGTGATCCCAGGTAACCAGAGCATCTGCACCACCACCTGGAGCAACCCCAGCTAGGCACTGCACCCCTGCGAAGGAAGGTGGTTAATGCCCATTAATTATCCCTGAGCAGGGTCAGGAGCGCCTGTCACCCACGAAGTGACAGCAGGGGTCATCTGGTGCTGCACAGCAGTTTTCAACACTCCCAAATTCCTGGGCCACTAAAAGAAAGGGTCTTCCCCATGTATGAGGAGGCCCTGCTACAGTGGATTTAAGGCTTCCTTTCCACAGGGACTCTTCGATGCAGTCCATTCCCCCTTCCAGGGCTCCACAGGGCAGGGGCTGAAAAGTGCTCGCACTTCACACGTGTGTGTACATATATACAAGCACACTGCCACGAAAGAACAGTTCATAATAACTGAGTCATTGTTGCCATCCACAGGAGCCTGGAGTACTGACAACGCAGAAGGATTCTAGTCCAAAATGGCAAAGTAGCCCTCCACAGACAGTGAAGCAGGAAAATATGAGTCTAGTGTTGTGTTATTCTTTGTTATAGTACTTTCCACTCTACAGAAGCCTGAAATGCTTGGGGAAATTTCCCCCTCAAAATTAAAAAATAGATAAATTATAAGAAGTTCATCATCTGCCTAGAATGCTTTGAACAGGTATTACTCACCCACCACAATCTACATCTCCTTTTGCACAGTGGAGTAGGAAAATAAATTTCAGCATATAATGAGGTTACCATAGCATACAGGCCTTTAGACAGTACTTGCATCCTGTTCCAGAAGGTCACCTTGTCTGTGTAACCTCAAGCACTCAAATATTCATACAACTAAATCACCAACTCTGGAAGCCTTGTATTTGAGAGGTTCAAAACTG
The DNA here is from genome assembly GCF_035582795.1 of Mycteria americana. Lineage (NCBI taxonomy): Eukaryota > Metazoa > Chordata > Aves > Ciconiiformes > Ciconiidae > Mycteria > Mycteria americana. Next base: position 16,307,888 of record NC_134370.1, read on the forward strand.
CTGGCTGAGGAACTGTCTGGTCCATTTACACCCAGTTGCAATACACCCTGGAAGTCAGGGAAGTTCCAGAAAGCAGCAAATGTTTTATCAGCATTTATAATGAATGAATCAGATGGCCCAAGTAATTATAAATTTCTCAACCTAAGTTTGAGCTCAGGTGAAATAACAGCACATCTGGTACAGGACTTAAGTAGCCAATTGAAAGGGAGGTAATATAACAAATTTTGCTTAACGTGAGATTATGGAAACTTGGTGTGAATGCAGTTTTATATCAACTTAATATCTTTTTGATGACATTAAACTTAGCTCTTTTGTAATAGACTTTGGCAATGTCTGAAACATTAAATTTATCAAAAACTGAATGACTTCTCTGTCTTAAATTGTTATTGTAAAGACAGATTTATTATCAGATTGGTCTTTCTCTAGTGGGATCCCACAGAGACAGCTTATGGACCCTACATTATTTAATATTTTTACTAGCAACCTGAAAAAAATTCCGAAATCATTATTAGCAAAGCTTTGTAGAAGGTGCAAAGCGTCAGGCAAGAGGCAAAGGGTGCTTATGGCTGCATAACCCTATGTTAAGTTTAGGCATAATCAAATTGTATGTATTTCAATCAAGCCAAATGTGAAGTCTCACATCTAGGAACAAAGAATGTAGGTCACACAGAAAGGATGTAACTCTATCCTGCAAAGCTGCAATTCCGTAAAGACTTCATTAAGATGAATAATTAGCTGAACGTGAGCTCCTTCTGCAGTGCTGTGACCAAAGGGCTAGTGCTGTCCTGGGAAACAAACAAGAGCCAGGAGGTTCTTTTACCTCTGGTTTTGACTCTGTTGTGACTGCTTTGGAAATAATTTGTTGAGCCAACGTTTCAAGAAGGACGTTGAAAAACTAGAGGGGTTTCAAAGAAGAGTGGTAAGAATGATTACAGGACTGTCAAACATGTTTTATAGTAAGACCCAAAGTGCTCAGTCTATTCAGCTTTCTAAAGAGAAGGTTAAGGTGCGAGGTGATCATACCTTATGAGCACTGAAACAGGAAGAAAAATCTGGTAATACCAGGATCTTCTGTTTAGCAGACAAAGAGATAAGATCTCTTGACAGAAGGCGATGGGAAACAAATTCATAAATAAAGCACGCTTTTGTAGTGAAGAAAATTAACTGTTGAAACAGCTTATCAAGATTTATGGTAGATTCACCATTGCTGGATGTTTTAAAAAACAATACTAGTTGGGTTTTTTTCCCTTAGAGAGAGAGCCTGGCTAGACCACAACTACTAAAACTTACATCAGGAATTGACCTGGCAAGTCCTAACTCAGGATATCAGACTAAGACAATCAAAGGGGTCCCTTCTGGTCTTAGGCTCTGTTACTCTACAGAGGTGACATCTGCATAGTGCATGTCTCCCTGCACTGTGTGACATCCGTATTCCAGTGTACAATAGTCTCCAGTCTGTGGCCTGTGCCACTTTACCAAGGAAACTACTTCATGCAGTCCAGAAGGAGCCTGGGTGCAAAGTAACACGTGCAGTGTGACCCTCTGGGATACCAGGACCAAAGTATTGACAAGTGCATCTGTAGAAGCAGGGCCTTAGTGCTTTCCAATTTGTGAGCCAAGGTATAAATAACTATGAAATATTTGGCTAAGATGAAACGTATTTGCATGCAGTAATCGTGGAGAGGGGCAAATGTGCTCCAGACAGGGGACACAGAGTAATATGAAGAAAAAAATTACAATATGTTGCTCTTAAAGATAGCATTATTTTCTACTATGGATAATTGCCTTACAACATAGTAACAATAATTATTCTTTGCCCAAAACATAGATACTCTCTGTTATTTTCTTTGGGTTTTTTAAGAGAAATGGACCTGCAACTGCATACACTTGTTCTCAGACATGGTTTCAGCTACTGTGACTGCTGTGGAGCTGTCAAAGCTGTGCATCACAGGCTAAGAACCCAATGGCACTAGTCTTCCCAGTAATGCTGAAGTGCGTGCATATGTAGGTGTCTGCAGGAGCAAGAACCAAGGAAGATTCTGAACTGTTAACTAAAACTGTACGTGTAGCATGATTATTTCCATTACAGTGTTCATACTCTAATAAAGGACTCGGTGCAGGCGCTCAGTGCAGTATAATCATGGTCAATAATGCATCCTTCACAAATCTTACAGTCAAAGATCCCAATCCTTTCATGGCCCATGACCCCTCTGAACCTCTAGAAAATGCGGTAGGGTTCTGTGCTGAGGTAGCAGATCATTCCAGCATAATGGCTTGCAGGGTTTGTAAGCTAAAAATGGGGGGCTTATACCTGTAAAGCTTGTGCTTTAACAGTGTAAGTCAATGAAATCCAGCTTGGAAGAAACATCATTTCAATGCCTGCCTGTCAACCTTTTTTTTTTTCCCTGTCTTCAAGGGGTTTTATTCCTTGCAGTGCCCTCAAATACACCTTTCCAGCTAAAGACACAATCATGTGGACAGCTCTTTGTTTTGTTTTTTCCTTCCAACCAATGCTTTTGTGTATTTCTGAAACTTAAGACACCTCCTCTGCTACTACAGTACTTATCTGTAACACCATCGCTTTGAGGGATTAAAGCAGGTTACTTGTTACACACTTAGATCAAGAGTTATCTGAGTAGAAAGTCTATCCCGTTAGGGTTGGCGGAATCTGTTTTTGATCTTGAGTTGTTTTGATTTTCTCTGAGAGCAAGTAACATGTTATTTTAACTTCTGAATAAGGTGTGCTACCTGACTGTGTCTCTTCTGTTTGGCAGAAAGGATTAGAAACCTCCACGGAACTTGCACTCTATTAAAGCAGAGTGCTCACCATTGAGAACCAAGAAGCTGAATTGTTTTCAGATTATATGTGTGTGTGTGTCTTTCCCACATCAAAGACTTCGATGGAAGCTGTTCACGCTATTGTCAGGAATGCAGGGATTGGCACAAAGGTGATTAGCAAAATTGCTTTTCTGCAGGAGAAGCATAAAAATTATCAAAGGATTAAAGAGGATAAAATTAAAAGGTTATGCTGAATTTGGGGGTAAATTTTCTCCTTTTAATCCCAAATTATACATATTGATTTGGTTTTACCTATAAAACATCTGCCAGAAGAAATCAGGATTAGAAGCTATTTGGTATGGTTCTGTTAAAGATCAAGGAAAAAACTTCCCTTAAAAAATAATCCCAACAGACCCTGTTCTGTGTGCTTCTAAACCACATCTACAAGGAGCTTTTAATGAGTACTAAGGGCACCCAGCCAGCAGCCATCCCTACAAGGCTCTCGGCAGCCACAGGATCGGGACCTTTAGTCATAATTATGCTGAGAATTATGAAACAATTCCATAAATCAGTTTGTCATCAGTGATGCTGTTTGTTTACTTTTCTCACTAAACTCTGCTGACAAAGATACTAAACTGAGGGGATCGCTTTTATTATCAACTTGCTAGGCACATGCAATGCTTTTGTGTTTTGATCAGCAGCTGAGCTGCTTGAATGGTTTGGGAAAAAAGGCAATAAAAATGGATTCTCAGATATTTTAGTGTATCAAAATGAACAGCCAAGCCTTCCAGAAGCTCTCTTGCTTGGCAAAACTGCAGTGCAATAAAAAAAATGTATCACCTCCCATAGCCAGCAGAATTGTCTCATCTTGCTGGTTCAGACTCTGTTTATTGTTCATTTTATTTTGAACAATCCTCTATTATTTGCTAAGTATCAGCCATATACCTATTTCTTGTCTTTGCACTTTGAGTTTTGTTTGTTTGTTTTACTAATGTGTTATTTTCTGGAAGTCACCCAGAATATTTTATTTGTTTTTAACCTCATTTATCAAAGTATTATCTAAAGCATCTGTTCAGAAAATGTTCATTTTAACTGTTTTCCCAACAATGGCCTTCTTCCTCCCCCCCAGGCCACATCAAGTTGTCACTCACCAGACAGCTGTGGAATTTGGAATCATTCCTTTTAAACGCTTTACAATTCCAAATGGTAGATTTCTAATGGCACAATATGATTGCCACACAGATCTTTAAATTTCCCAATCCTCCAGGCTTCAAAGGCTGGACCGTCCTTGATCTCCTGAAGGAATGCTTTTGAATCTTGTTCTTTTATAGGGGCTACCTATGAAGATATTTTAGGGGCTTTTTCCTTTCATACTTAGAGCCTGAGGAACTAAACATTCAAATACCCACTGGCTTCTCTGAGAGTCAGATCAAGACTTAGAAAGTTGTTTCTAGAGATATTCAGCTCAGTTTTCATTAATTCCACAGGTTGTTCCAAAACTTTTTGGAGTGTTTATAAAGCAATGTAAGAGTATCCTCCGTGTAGCAGTGACTATGATACTGTTTTATCCTGCATCTGCCTTCCACCTACATGGCTACTTCATGCAGTTCCTAGCCTGCCATGAGCAAGTCTGACTGTGTCCGGACTCATCATGTGCCCATGGGTACACAACGGTCCCTTGCTCTTGGGGGATGCTCTACTGTCATATCACTTACAAGGTAATAATTTGCTCAAGGAAAGTGATCAAACCTAATCCTACAAGCAGTTTTGGGTCTGCCTTGACCAGGCAACCAAGAGAGAGCCTAATTACCTGCAACAATTACAAATTTGCAGAATTACTAGAGTTCTAGGCTTCCTTCTCTCTTCCCCTACAGCCAGAGGCAACATTTCACTAGTAGTCCTTTCTTGCACAGTAGGATTTCTCAATCAGGAAGATGCTGGTTTTTATTTCTCACTGGTTAATTCTATTTTATCTCATCAATGAAGCACAGAATTAATCAATCTGAAGTTGAGATTTGAAGTGCAGCAACAGGAATCTGGTTGGTGCCAGAAACAGCCTTTATTTCTATTCAGTTCAGCTTACACCGAGCCATAAGGCAAATTTTGCCCTCTATCCTCTTATTAACGAAGCACGCATGTATATAAAAAAATACAGAGTAAGGTATCTCCCTGTCCATACACTGCATACACTGTAGGTCCTAGTCCTGCAGTGGAGCACCACACGAGTGCAAGGTCCCACCTAGCAGATTCATTTGTAGGTTTGGGGCCTTCGGCTGTAAACCCCTTGGGGAAAGCACTGTGCTTTCTACGCTGCTACAGTACCTCACATGACATGACCTCTGCTCTGACTGCAGGCTCTCGGGTATTATTGTAAGGAGCAACTAATGCTCTGTCACTGCAGTAAGTGTATGTTTAGATGTCCTGTATTGCTAATGCACGTGATTTTTAAATAGTCCTCAGCCTAACCTCAGCTTTTGTGACGACAACAACAAACTGCAGGAACAACTAATTGCTAACCCAGTTTATGGGTCAGGGAACAGGCCTTAGATCCTCATTTGCACAGGTTTCTTATGATCATGTAAGCCCTACCTCTCCAAGACTATTTTTGTTTGTTTGTTTAGATCAGTTTAAAAAAAAATCCCACATCCCAAAATAGAGAATGTTTTCCTTTGGAACTGGAAGCAAACACACTTGATGGCTTTAACATCTGCTGGACAATGCGTGGATGGGTGGTGGGCACCTCACACAGTTTTGTGACAAACACATGTGCGTACAGCGTGTCAGATTATAAATCCAAGAATAAAGAGTCATTAAAACCTCCCTTCTCTAGCCCACCTGCCATGAAAATAGGCCTTTCACTCTATCTATTTAAACTGAAAATGAGTATTGGGAAAGCAAATGCCGACATTCCAGGGATTCAAGTCAAAATCTCCCCCTCCAGTAAAGGAGGTCTGTCAATTGAACATAAATTGATCCATTGTCTGTCTCCCATCAGGACCCACAAGCCACCCCATGCACATATGCTTCTATTCTTGCTAGAAACCGAGACCTCACAGTCCAAGACCATCACAGTAACATTTACATCTGTCATTGGCTTGATCTGAAACTCTGCATAATTCTCAAATACCTTTTCTGCTTTTGCAGCCTGTTAGTGCCTGCTGCAATTTTTGGGTGCAGATTCCAGTGAGATTAGCTTGCTACCCAGCAGAGCACAAGCCCTTTCAGCTCCACCATGAGTGCAAAGCTTTCTTCTCTTGGAAGGGAGGAAAGAAGAAAGAGCCACTTGCACTTTGGATCAACTCTTACCAGAATTCACTTGAGTGCCACAAGTGATAAATTCGGTCCTATTCTTTCTCTTTTCCTCCAGGCTTGCAGTGGACTTATTGTTAGTGTGTCTGAATTATTAGTAGCATTACCTTGAAATGCATCTCTCAAAGGACAAAACAGCCAGGCTGTGCAAGATGCCTGTGACCCTGCAGAGGAGAAAGGGCTTCTGACTTACAGGCATCAGCTGTGACTCTTGAAACTGGGTTTACTAGTATGTGATGACTGACAAATCACAATGCTTCTCATAGATTATTCGCCTTACCTGTAACTGTGCTGCTTCGTCTGTTTAGATGTTGTGAGCCTCGTAACAGGCTCTGAGCCTTATAACTGCATTAGTAATGCCAGGAAGAGAATAGCTTTTTAAAAGGGGAAAAGCCCACAGCACTTTTTCCTGTTGCTTATCTCTCTTTCCATGCATACAAACATACAAATGTGGGGTTTTTTTTCGGCAGGACCTCTGTACAAGGAATTAGTGAAGCCATCTACTTGCTTGTTTTCTGTTGCCTGCTCTGAAGTGCAAGGCCCATTTGCTGCGTGGGTGCCCTAGCAGGTGTTTGGATGTGCAGGTGTGTGCACAGGCAAAGTCCTGAGCGCAAGCACAGACAAAGATTCGAATACCAGGGCCTTTCAGCCTGAACCTGACACTGCCACTTCAAAACCAGAGACACGGACATCAAAGTTTTCCACTCCCCAGAAGGAATGGACTATTTTGCACCCTTCCAGATGATGTCTCTCATCTCTCTGCCTTTCCTACAGCCTTCTCTCTCTCACACACACACACTTTTTTCTAATACCATCCCTCCCTCTCCACTTCAAACCATGGGAAAAACCTAGGAAAAGAAGCTTGCCGACTAAGGGACTGTTTCGCTGCATTGTGTTTTCCAGCTAGACCTGAACAGACTGAAATCAATTCAGCTCTCTCTCGCTCGCTCTTTCCCTCCCTCTCCCATGTCTTTTTTTGTTTCTCTTAGATCGTGCTCTCTGCCTTAAGAAAGCCCAGTTTAGTTATATCCATCCCCATAGCAATCAAGTGACCAGTGGGTTTTTTATTGCTTGTAAAAACACAGTATCTTTTTCATGGGAGTCAGGTTCTTCTTTGGTTTGAAATGCCCAGTGAGCAGTGGCAACAACCTGCAGAATCTTTGATCAATTCTCACATATCCATTTGAAGTATCTTTAGTAGACCCATCAAAAGAAAGGGGCTTGGTAATTAATATTTTAATATAGTGTAGCAGCCTCTCATTGTGTTATTGGCAAGAGGCCTGATTTAACAGAAGCGCACAGAAATACCTGTATCTGATCTGAATTGCTACGTGCTCTAAAAAATATATATTATTAAAGCCGAAGTCCAGCTGTTGCTATATTAATATCCTCTGGTTTTTATTTGCTCCTACCTTTTGGAAGGTTTCAGTTTTCATTCTGAAATTTTCCAGGCTTGCTCCCAATACTGAGGTTATAACTGCAGGGTAAGAACCAGAGGAGAATGCAAGAAGGTTCACTGGAAATTTGAACAGGCGAGATTCAGCACAGCAGAGCCAGCAGCCCGAAGAAGGCAGAAGTGTCACTTAAATTTTGATCATACCACCTGTTGACAAAGGGACAGAATGAAGATGTGTGTGCAACCTGACTTTTATGCCTTCCAATCTTTGGAATAGTTAATTACGCAGTTAGTGTTCCCTCAACGTATTTTTTTTCTTTCCCTGAGTTGTCCAGGGTCTCAGGGCCAGATGTGAGGTTGCTGTAAACAACAGTTTCACTGCATTTAACAGAATTATGCAGCTTTACATCGAAACAGGGTATCACCCAAAGACAACAAAAAAATTATCCACCTGGCCTATCCAGAACTTCCGTAATAAAGAAAACCCAGCAACAAAGACTAACCACAAAACACAAATGTCCAGTGAAAGCCAAACACCACCATTGCAAAACCATTTAAGCAAGAAAAATGAAGGTGGTGTGAAGTTGCAGGTTATCACCACCACCCAGCAGGCCTGAGCCCCACGGGGGATTTTATAGCTTGCCCTAAAAAACATCAACACTCTCCCAGTCAAACTGGACTTGCAAAGTCCAGCCAGCAGATAATGGCATGCCAAGAGCTTCTTCTCATGTAGCCCCAGCTGACCACAAAATGGTAAGGTCTTGATATGCTTTAACAATAGCTAGATCAAAACCAGCGCAGCAGAAACCCACTCACCACTTGCAAGGCGTTCAGTTCAGCTCATGTAATCCATCACCTGGTCCCAGGAAGGGTACATCCCATTTAAGAACTGAATTGTCACCTTCTGTGCTACCTTCTGTGCTAGCTGGAGGCTGGACCAATCCTAAATACAAGCCATTGCACTAAAACCTGCCTTCCAGGTTGACAAACTCAAAGTTGGTTGTCCGTCTGTCTGTCACTGCCTGCTGAGTATCTGTGAAAGTCCAGCAGAGCTGTTGGGTGCTCAACACCACCAGAAATGTCATTTTATTTAGGTGCCTAAATACTGTTTTCAGTGTCTAGCTTCTGATGCTTAACACTACACATGCTGCAACTCACCTGCCTTTTGCACTACTTTGCTGTGATACGAGCTTTAGTACTACAGTTCCAAACCATTTCACAATCAGCACAACACAGCATGGGCTGTTTTTCCTCTCCCACCTCAAATACACTGGTAGTATCTGGTAATTGCCTTGCAACTTAAACTACCAGAGATTTGTAACCGGTATCTTCTAAGTATCTTTATTTTGGCTGCACTCAGAATGTGGCCTAATTATTTTCAGCCAGCTGCACAACTTTTCAGAGCTATGTTTCAGGAGAAGAGGTGATTAATTATGACCATAATTTTGTGTAGTACAGACTTTTAGGTAAAGAAATTGAAGAGCTCAGCTGTTCAGGTCATCAACAATTTCATTTGGTTTATACATGTCAGTATTGTGCATGTGTTTATAAATATTCTCTGTATTTAATAAACAGTGTATTGTGTAAATACAGTCTACCAAGTCTTTTTCCTATAGATGAATATATGCCAAGTAACATGCAGTGTAACAAATTCTATGCAAAATTGCAGAAAAGGGCAAATAAAATATTGTACAATGAGGAAATCTTAGATGATAATATATATATATTTGTCTTAGAGCATAAATGAAAGTGGTTAGAGTTAGTTATCTCTACTGCGAGGTACCTCCTGATTAGCGTGCCTAATCATACAAACATAACGGTCTCCCAGAAGCTTTAGCCCTGTTTTTTTATTTTTTTTTTTTTGCAAAAAACAATGGTGTGATAAAAAGAGAAAAAAAAGTGAAAAAACTTAAACATGGGGCAAAGCTTCAGTGTATTGTCATTGTTGTGGGTGTATTTTCAGGAGCAGTTTCCCAAGAGCACGGTCTCTTACATGCTATGATTTCTTCTGACTGTTCTGACTCCTTATTTTACATAATACAAGATTAAAATCTGAATATAAGCTTTTTCAAACACGTGTAGGTGCTGAAACTGCCTGGCAGCTCTAGTTGCCCACTTCCAGGACTGCTGAACTTTTCTAGCTAGCAAAAAATTGTCATGATTGTGTGTAAATGCCATCTCTTGGGACTCGTGCAATAGATGCTGTAGGAATGCAGTTCCCCTGGAAGTAGCCAAGAGGGATCCACTTCCTTGCACATCTTAAAACATTCTTTGGGGGAAAAACTCTTTCTCTCCATTCAGACTCTCAATTATGTCCCTGAAAATCCTGGGAAGAGGGTTGAAAACAGGGTACACAGTCCAAGAAACAAAAAATATGAAAGTTAATAAGGGAATGGGGGAGAATAAAGACATTTTCCCCCTCATACGAACAGATGGACAATAGCCTTCTGAGCAATCTGAACTTTGTACAGGAGCATAAAGGCAGCAGACAAACATTGTATTAGAAAGGCAGAGGAGAGAACTACAGTGAGAAAGCAAAGAGATGGTGTTGAGACACTTTCGGGGGGGGGAGATGATTCGTTGGGCCAAGTGACCTTTTCCCATCCAGCAATTTCTTCTGTCCCAGTGCAGAATGACAATGGGAGCCCAATGGCAGCGCAATCTGACATCCACGTCCATACCGAAAGAGATTCAACTCGACCGTGCTGCGCTGCTGCGGCCATGGGATGCTGTGAAACAAGCCAGACCCAAGTTTCCAACTTGCCCTCTTTTCTGTTGTTGTTGTTATTGCTGTTTGTTTCCATTCACCCCCTTTTATTCTCCATTTTTTTTCTGTCTTGACTCTGATGGGGGCTCTTTTTGTGCGAAACAAGCCCTTCTGATCTCTTTGAAAGGCCAGCTCTTGTCATTCTTCCAGATCATCATTGTATGACATGTTTTTATATCAGACTGACAAAGGAGCTATTTGATCAGGGGGTATGGTGTGTGATTGTAAGAAATTCAGCTAGCCGGTGGCAACCATTGTTCCCCAAAGCGGCTCCCTGACCCCATTCTATTCAAGGAAAAACTCCCTTGGAGTGGCCTCTATTCATTGAGTAACACCAGTCCGCAGTCTCACTCCAGGAGTATGCTCAATTCAGAGGTGTGTCACCGATATTGCCCATCAACCAGCCTTTAACTCTTTCATCAGCATTAGGTTTCCAACACAACAGCTGTTATCATAGGATGAGCTGGAGAGGGGGGGTTGCAATGCATTCCAGCTCACTGGAGTTCCCTTATCTTGGAGAAATTTAACCTTCTTTTCAAAAGTTGCCTTGGAAAATATCCATCTGCTGCTTTCTGCAGAGTGCAGCCCGAGTCGTTTGCCTTCCCATCCCTGTGCCCCGAAACATCCCCCTTTGTTACTCAGCTTCTAAAACAAGTATCTCTGTGTTCACTCAGGCTAACGAGGGGCTTTGCATTGATTTAAATGGTCTTTGGATTTGGCCTAAAATTTTCCGTGACCCTCCTGCGTCCCAATCCCACAACCTTCCCTCTCCCAAATAGCCTTGTACCCATGTGTGCATCCATGGCATCAGTGCGACTACTGGCTGTAAGAAAGAACACACAGCCGAAACTCATCTGCCTCCCTAGGAGACATTTCATCTCACATTATCAGCAGAGAAAACTTAGGGCATTCCCATGAGCTCCGAGAAGGCTATTCACTAAAACTGCTCCTGCTTCTTTGAATGGAGCCCTCTGTGCACTAACACAGAGCCTCCAAAACCCAGGGAAATCAGTGCAAAAGCTCCCGTTAGGTTTAAGAAGCTGTGGATCAGGCCCACAGTCCTGTGCGTGCCGTGGTTATAGAGCATTGCCATGCAGCCAGAACGGGATCAGACTCAGGCGCAAGATGGCAAACAGCTATGGGTTTGGCACCGCAGTGGTCGATGATTTTGAACGCTATTGGGAGAACTGTCTAGATGACAGGATTAAAACTGGCCAGCCCAGTACACATGTGGGTACACAGGTCACTGACTGTGCCTTGGGGAAGTCTCTGAAGCAAATTAAACTCAGTTCATCCATCTCAGCATGGCTCTGCTGCATCTTTCAGTGCAAAATTTTTTCCCCATGCAATGAGCTCACGCACTGGCTCTCGCAGACCGTCCATCTCTTGACATGATTGCAGTGTCCCAGGAGTAGAGTTACTTGCAGGGCCTCCTGGCGAACCATTAGCTTGCTTCCCTGGTTGGAAATGCAGCCGTGCTTTCAGCATCTCCGCTAGACCCCCTCCACCTTTTGCAGCCTTCTGCCACCGGCAAGCATCCTGCCCGGGCTCCGGTACCACCTTGATAGCAGCTATCTCCTAGATCGGGATTTGTTAATAAACTCGGGCTCCCTCTGCTGGGACAGAGCACAAAATACTGGGGGGGTCTGTGTGCAGGGCAGGGTTAACTTCACTGCTGGGCTTTTGGCTTTTTTTCCCATGACATTTCAGTCGATGTCATGATGAACCCTGCATTTTTCTCCACTGGGTGATAACGGTGGAATAAACAGCAATGCTTTGCACTGCAGCATCCTTCACTGCATGCTCCAAAACCTCTGGGAAAATTGCATTAAACTTCCAGTGACCTGTGAAGCAATTTGGCACCATCTCCATTTTATGCAGGGGGCAGGAGGAGCTCAGGTGGTCGACCAGTTGTTCCATGTCACGAGCCGAAATCTGTGGCCCTCTCCTCTGTCCATTGAGACACATGTATTCCCACATCACAATGCTGGATTTAACCCCTCTGAGAACAGTCTCTTAAAATGCTTCTGCCACAGACCTGCTCTCCACCACAGGAGACTTTTTGCATCAACCTCAGATGACCACAAAAGTTGCAGCAGATTGGGGAAACCCTCTCCTCCCCTCGCTCAGGAGCATGCTCTGCAGCAAGACCCAGTTGTGTGCATGGAAAGCTGCTTCTTGGGGGGCTGTGTCTGTGCAGCCATCTCTGCACCACCAGTAGAAGGCACTTCCCTGCTCCACCCACACCATGCTAAGCTACCACCCCATGATTTAAAGCATAGGGGAAAGATCCAGGTGCAGACCTGCTAGCCAAGCATTCCCAGTGTGCAGAGGTGTAACATCCCTGAGCAAAATCAGTTAGCATGGCAAAGACATGCATTAACTGGGGCTGCTAGGATAAATCAAGAAAAGGGGAACGTACAAGAAAAGGGTTAAATCTCAGGAAAAAGGTCCAGGCAAGAGTGAAACCTGCTAGGAAAGAGAAGCAAACCCAGTCCTTGAGTAGAACAGACAAAGCTGCAGAGAAGACACTTCAGGGAGACTTTCCCAGTGCGTCTAGGACCCTTCCCATCTGCTGCATATGAATTCAGCACGCTACACTATCTCTGTGACCTTTAATCCACCCCTAGTTAGTGTGCCGAATGTTACTGCATCAACGTTTTTTCCAACAAAAACTGCAGTGTAGATCGAATTAAATGCATTTCCTCAGCAAAGCTGCTGCCTCCGTTGCTCACGTCTGTGCTTCCTGCCCAGAGATCACTGCGGAGGGTAAGCAGGCTGGGCTGGATGCTCTAGTTTCAGGGAAGGTCAGACATTTCCCTAGCAGCTCAATACAGGCCAAATAACTCAAGGAGACCTGTTGCCTTCCATGACAACAATGACAGCTCTTGCCAGTGATTTGGGCACCCAGCTTGCAGCTAAGTCCACAGTACAGTCCTGCAGCATCCTGACATTCACCCTGCTGCCTCCAGTCTTATCTAGGGCTGAGCCTTCTCTTTGTAGGCTGTTGGCAGAGGTACAGATTCACTGCTTTGAGGGGGAAAGATTTGCTTCCCCACAATGTGTGTCCCTGAAACAAAATAGCAGCAAACAGCTTCAGAGTTCCTACCTCCATAGGGACCAGCTATAGGTTTAAATCAGAGCAAGCAGCAACACAGGAAGGTTTCTGGAGATGAAGGCTCTGTACTATGTTGAAGACTCCTCTTGGATGAGGTGCTTAGGGACATGGTGTAGTGGTGGACTTGGTAGTGTTAGGTTTACAGTTGGACTTGGTGATCTTAAAGGTCTTTTCCAACCTATACAATTCTGTGATTCTGTGATTCTCTTCCCCGTCCCGAGCTCTTCATGCCCCACCAGCACCCACCCTACCCGTTGCCTGGCTGATTGCTCTTTGGGCTGCTTGTGGCTTTTTGTATCATGGCCACTTACCAGGTGGCCTGCTTCAAATAACAGCTCCAAACCTGCTTCAGATAACAGCAATGGCAGTGTGTATCCCATGCATAAAAACCAGCAAGGGAGAGCACCTGGGAATAAGTCAGCACACTCAGAGCTTTCCTGCACGGACGGCAACCGGGAAGCCAGACGCGTAAGTACCGATGGTTTCAGTGCACAGTACCTGTGATACTGCCCAGACAGCAGAGTGGAGTCTGATCTCGGTGTCTGACGTCTCTCTTGAGAAGTCAGTGGAGCTCCTCTGGACCACGCAACATACAGGGTACGGCCACGTCAGCCCAGCTCGCCATGCCGCGAGGTGTGCCCAGCTCTGGGCTGGAGCAGGCAGCGGAGGAGCAGCGAGCAGTGGGTGCTACCCAGCAAACTAGCCATGAAATAGCTGCCCGTGTCACTGGCGTTTTGCCTCGCTGGTATTTCTCTAAGTGCAGGTCCCCTGAAGCAGCCTATTAGGGGTTCATTTTGTCTCAAGAGCAGAGGCTGCACATTTGTCACCTCTGGGTGCCCTCGAGCTGACAGGAGAACTAAAAGCCCATGTGCTTCACTGACTGTTTGGCTCTAGCTTCCCTCTCCTCCCCATGGACATTCATTCCCAGGGAATGTACTTTAGGGAGCACAGGGGTGGGATCCACAGCCCCTCCTCCCCTCTCTGCTGGCGAGCCCAGCTGCTCAGCAGAGAGGGCTCCTCTGCCTTCTTCTGCCTTTCCAGCTGGGACTTGACTTACCCGTGCTCCTGCCCACTTTGTCCCTTCTGCTGTTTGTCCCTTTGCTCACATCACCAGGAGAGCCTTCCGCACCGTAGGTAGCAAATACAAAAGAAATGCCCCATCCTCACCACGTGTAAGGTGATCCCACGTCACAGTGCTGAGGGTTTGTCCAAAATCCCAGCTCACAGAGCCTTGCCATCAGAGCAAAAATCTCAGCTGTGATTTTTCTCTTCTCTGTAGGGAAGTTTCTTATCCTCATTGATGCTTAAGGCAAGCTGGCTCCTCCCAGGGAGCCCAAGACTTGATTTGGGGAGCCCTGGCTGGAGACTGGAGTGCCTGGGACCATGATGTCCTGGGGGCTGCCACATCTCACTGCACCAGCTGGCAGCGTGGCCCATGGGGAAGCCACCTCCATGTCACACTGCACTGCCCTGGTGTTCAACCTTGCGCCGGGAACGGTACATCTTCTTCTCGCGAGGTGGTCAGAGGGGAGCGTTGGTGGAGGCCAGGCGGCTGCTGCGGTGGAGACAGTCGTCAAGCACAAGTCATCCCCCTGCACCGGTGTCAAGTGCACAGCGAACCCACGGCTCTGCAGGGGGAGGTGGTGAAACCCTCGGCTCCTCGCAGTGATCGCTCTGAGAGGGAGTGAAGTGTGGACACTTCTCCGGGCCCCGCGACAGAGGCTGCGAGGGCTCAGCGTGTGTCAGCAACCACTGCTCTCCCCTCCCAGTCCCCCTAGCCCTTTAGGGGCTAGGGATGCCCCTTTACCAGCCAGCAGCGATTAGTAGGAAAGAGCTTTTCTTATGATTAACCAGGTTGAGATAGTGGTGGGATTTGGGTCAGTGCACCAGCTGCTGCACCTACTGCCACAAGCTGCAGCCATGCCCTTGGGAATTTGCAGTTTCCACAGCACCTTTCCTCTCCCTGCCTGGTCATGCCCCCTCCATCTTTAGGTCACACCTCAGCAAGTGCTCTGGAACAGCATCTGGGGACAACGACCAGCTCTTGAAACACAGATTCTGCCAAAACCTTTGGGTATATGAAAACCTCTGCACTCACTGCTGTCGATGTGCTGGCTTAGTGTAGGAGAACTGCAGATATGGGCACTGAGGATAATCAGGTTGAACCAACCTCTACTCACATCTGAACTAATCCAGAGCGATTCTAGTGAAGTCAGAGGAATGACTGTGGCTTTACCCATCACAACTGAGAGCAAAAATAGCTCATACTTCACCAACTGAATATTTGAATAACCGGAGATTGAGCCTTCCTGGGCAAGTGTGAGACTCAGGATTTCAGGATTCATTATAAAATAAATGCTACCTTTGCTTTAGAGATGTGCAGAAGCCTTCGCGGCAGGAAACAAGGGACAGAAGTCTGTAACCATGCCTTAGCTGCACCTCCTATGGGGGCCATCCACGTCTCTCTTCTTCAAAACAGACTGGAGTTACAGTAGTCTCGACCAAATGAGGGTTACAGCTCCACAGGCAACTTCGATAGCTCTCCAAGTCCCTGCAAGAACCTCTTGGAAAACACCAGCCCCGAGCAGACAGACATCACTCCAGTGGGTGGTCACTGCATCATTTCTCCTCCCAAGATCCTGGACACAAGCAGTCCAGCGATGGACTTCACTGCCAGATGCTGTGGCCAAAACACTTGGCTGCACTTCACAAGAGATGTTGACAGATGGGAATCAGCTTTAAAAAAATCCTTACAAGAGCTTGGAGAGACCTGGAAAGCCTGCTTGCAGTGCCTGCAGAAATGCAGAACAACCTTGGTCAGGTTGGATGGCACTGTAAGCTGGAAGAAAAGAGTGCAAGATCAAGTGCCATGAGTTGAAGTTAGGCAATTTTAAACCAAAAATACCAAATAATACTGAAATAAGGAGTCCCTGCGGGTTATCCTTCCTTCCTTTTCCTTGAACAAGGACTATGGCTTTCACTCAGAAGGCACTGAGCAGGATCCTCTCGCCTGATCCTTCTCCTCAGAAGACTGGGACGGACATTCAGAGTAATCCCCACGACCTTGAAATCTGCTCGTGTACAAAAGCAGGCTGTTCCTTCCAGTCAGGATACAGGACAGAGTCCAACCTTTAGTCAAAGCTGGGGAATCGGACCTGAGGTTTAGAAAAAGATCAGTTTTGTGGTTTTGTACTTCATTTATAGCTCAGATTATTGCATATATGCATTGCTTCCCCCATTGGGCCACTTCCATACCTTTTCTTGGCCTCTTGTAGATGGATTCAGCTGATTCGCGGCTCCGCCAGGATTTCTTTCAGATCTTAATCTTTCTGTGCACTGATTCCCCCCACTCCTTCTCTAAAATGGGGCTATGCCACTTGCTTTCAGCTCCAGCTGGGAGCTCCTCAGGGTTCACCCTGTGTCTGCGCAGAGCCCAGAACAGCATCGGCTGCTGTGGCACAAGGTAAAAGGAGGAATGAGGATGCGAGACTTTGGCAAAATAGCCCTGGAAAGTCTATGCCGCTACTCTTGCTGAATTCTCTGCTGAGGGTTTGGCTCCGTTTGCATTGGCTGCTGAAAGCTAAGCCAGCCTGATGATGATGGAGCATTTTTGATGTCTAAAAAAAGCCCCCAACAAAACCAACCGTTTCTGTTTATAACTGACCTTCTCTGTTATACAGAAAAAGTCTGAGCAGCCAGTGCTCACCCGGCTCCAGCAGGTGAGAGGCACCCGTCACCACCTCCTGGAAGGATGCATTTAGCAACAGCTGAGGGGGAATGAGACACTCGGAAGATGCACAGACCAGAATTGCTGTATTCAGCCCAGTTAAATATACAAGCTGCAAATAAAACATTTGCTCGCAGACCCAAGGAGCACGAAAGCTGGGTTGTCAGGTCTCCTGCTTACCTCAAAGTTCTCATTTTTCCCTTTGTGAGAATCAGATTCTCCTTGTATGGACTGGAGGGAGAAATCCTGACCGACCCCCGGTATGCAGGCGCTCACTGCACATGCACTGCCCAGCACAGGGGGAGTCCCAGCCACAACCCGGCCTCCCCAGCCTCCCCAATACAGGTGGCAAGGTAGTCCCAGCATGGGAGAGAGCAGAGCTACTTTTAGTAGGTATATGATAAAATAAACAACTTTGTCCTGCTTGCACAAGGCATATCTAATACAGCTAATTACAGAAAACATGTGCCGTGCTGGCGTACATACTGCTTGGGAATCTGGGATGACCGTACCTGCTGTGAGAGGACGGCAAAAGCATGGCACGAGGGGGAACCAGATCTGCACTTCGAGGAACCTTGCGGGAAGATCTTTGAAACATCTACGCAGGTCTCAGGTGCCCATGTCCTGCTGAAAGTCAGTGGGACCCAGCTTCAGAAACAGAGCTCAGGCTGCAGTGCCAAGACCCTGGCAGGGCCACAGGTCCCCGCGTGCCCTCGAATGCAGGAGGACTGTGGCATCGTACGCCAAAACGCTCACTCCTCGCCCTGCGCCGCTTTGCTACCCAGCGCCGTCAGAGTCTACATTTCACAGGGTCAACCTCTGCAGCGCGTCCTCTGCGTTTTCAAAGTCTTTCCCTAACAGGTGGCTGTCTCCCTCCTCCCCGTACATGCTACAGCTTGAATTGCCCGCTTTGATCAGGGGGAAAATATCCCGGGGAAAAAAGCCCTTGATGTAGCACCAGCAATGTGTTTGAACCAACCCACCAGTGCACAGCGGAGAACCAGGGCCTGAAACAGCAGAGGGAAATGGATGAAGACCTGACCAGTAATCTTAAACAAAACGCTGCCTGAACCCCAGGCTGTCGGCCTTACCTGGGCCTCAAAGAGTATTTTATGGCTTTCATAGAGATACTCACATCTGCAGATGAGTCTGCATCACCCACCAGCAGACACAGGACAGCGTCCCAGGCTGCTCTGGAGGCATCCCCAGGCTTGCATATGCTGATGGGAACCGCTCTCGCTGTACAAGCTCCCAGCTGGTTGTGCAGATGGAATGGCCCAGGTGATCTGGGGACATCTAAACAGGACAAACTAATCTTCGCAGGTTCACCGGCTGGAACAGCAACTGTGGAAGAGAGCTGGACACCAAGCAGTTCCCATCCATGGGGGCTTTGAACACTGTGATGCTCCATGGGTATGAGTGGTTGCCCTACAGACAGCGGTGGCTGCTTACCTGGAGCATGGTGCGGTGGCAGCGCTGGCCGATTCATCCTAACACACCCCAGTGACCCATGCTTTAGTCGAAATGGATAGAAATCCTGGCCATCACCTTGCCTGCTCTACTGATGTGGGACAACTCAAATGTTTGTCTGAGCCAGATGCGTTCACAAAGTCTTGGCTTTAATGGCATTTTGTGAAACAGGTTGGCTCCTCCACTGCAGCCCCAACTGCTGAGAAATCAATCATTACCAGCAGTTAGCTGTTTGATGGTTAACAGCCTGAACCGAAGCCAAACTGGTTGTTAATTGGGCTAACAACTGATTTCAAGGGGTTGTTTTGCAGGGCCCAACACTCCCAGCAATTGACTCAGAGCTGTAACTAGCAGCCAGGTGGCAATTAACGGAGCCAAGGGAAATTCGCAGGCCATTACCAAAGGGCCGGCTCCCAGCTGGGCATCTGCTTCTCATGGGGCGATGGGGAACGCAGCCACATCCTGGGGCCTGAGCACACAAGTACAGCCAGCACGCAAGGTCCCATTTCACAACTCTGCAACCAAAATTTTCCTATCGATGTACAGCCTGGGTCTTGTCATCCTGCACTTCAGCTACTCCAGCAGCTTTTTTTGGATGTTGCAATGGGAGTTTTTCTCATGTTTGCTATGAACTTCCACAGGGACCCCTTCCAGCCCTCCTTCAAATCCCTTCCTAGGACTCCCTTTTGCTGGGGTAGCAACTACACCTGTGGTTAGGTCTGTCTTGCTAGCTTATGCCACCTGCTACAGCTGACCATACAAAACAGCACGTCTTTGGGACAAGGGCTGCTGTTTACTCTGTGAGCAGACCATAAAAGAGGAGAATCCAGCCACCAAGATGTGCTACTACAACAGAAAGAGTTGGCAAAATAATCACAGCAAGAGTGAGGCTGAGTTGTTCCTTCTCCTTCTGCTATAAAAGCTTTAAGAGGAAAAAAAAATTAAAAAGGACTATTGGCCACACTGTCAGGAGAGGCCCAGGAATCGAGGACCCTTCACAGTGCCATGATCATGGCTGAAAGGGGTTAATCCATGGCCGAACAGAGGATTTGAACAGGAACAGGGGCACAGATCAGGCATCCACCGCACTGGGGAGGCTCTGGCAGCCCTCAGCATCCCATCAGTCGTAACGATCAACAGCACAAGCTTAGCAAAGTGGCAATGCCTGGCTGGAGTGGTTCTTCCCAACACAGCCAAGCCTTCCCTAGCCTCTGAGTTAGGACTCTGCAACCACAGATTATATCTTGGTCGTGACATCTGACAGCCTAGAGGGACCTTCTGCTGCTACAACTACTATGAACATAGGAGAGATGCTGTAAGTCACATGAAGCCCAAGAGCATCCCCTCTGCTCCCAGTATAGCACATCTAAAGTGTGTTTCATGACAGAGTAGCCCGGGCCATTAATCAGGTAATCTGGAGTAATGGCTGTAATCTTCAACCCATCGACACATGAGCCCTCTCTCATCCTCTGGCTGATGCGGCACAGGGCCAGTGGGTGGACAAGCAGCTTTGCTAGAGCCCGGCACCGGTTTCACGCTGACTTTGACCCAGAAAGGCTGCAGGTTCCCATTAACCAAGTCCCAAATATCCCTCCAACATCTCCCAAGAGCTCCTCTGGTGCACCAAGCCACAGCTGCCACGTGTCCCCAGGCCCATGGGTTGTCAACACCAGAGGACACGGATTGCACATCCTCACTCCAGGAGGAAGGCTAACAGCAAACCTGGCCATCAAAGGTCTTCTGTAGTAAAGCCACAGCAGCCACCCCAAATTGCTTACCCTGGTCCTGGAGGGCAGCCTCTGGCCCCAACCCCAAAGCAGAATGTTGCTGCAGCTCCCTGGGACCCTGCTTGAAGGAGATTTCCAGGAGGAAAGTTGGGGGGTAGCACCATTTCTAGGGGGGAGCTGTTACTGCTGTAGGCATGCATGGGGAAAGGGCAGAGATGCTGCAAATGGGAAGCAGGGTGGTAATGAGGAGCAGATGTGTAGGTGCTTGGAGCATCCCAGGTGCTGTAGAAGTGCTAAGTGTTATTATCATGGCCAGGAAACGGGCTGTGAAAACCCACCGCACTCCACATCCCCTCGCTCTGCGCCTTCTCCAGGATCTGGAGCCGACTCTCCCCATCAGTCCCAGGAAAAGAGGAGCCAGCATGGAGGTGCCTTCGGCTGCAGCCATGCCAGGGACACTGTGGTCAGAGGGGCTGTGTGGAAAGGAGAGGAGCACAGAGAGACCAAGGCTCAACAGGAGAGTTGGGTCTGGTCCACATGTGGCCAAGAAGATGCTGCGCCCTGTCGCAGCATGACGCAGTCCCCCAACACATGCATTCCAATAGCAGCGTGGAAAGATGCTTCCCTACATGGGACTCATTTTGCGGTCACTTTGCCCGAAGTTACCTATCTCATGAGCTCCTGGCCCTGGAGAGTCGCTCCCGTGGGAGAGCGCTGAGCCCATTTCTGCTCCGTCCCGCACCTCCCTCCAGGATGCTCCTGTGGCATTTGGGTCCACAGCTGGGGCTGGCTGGCACCGAGCAGGGCGTGGGGCAGTGCTGAATCCTCCCTGCTGACCTGATGCGGCCTGCCCATGAGCCAGCTTGATTTGGAGTAGCTGTGTGAGAGCAGAAATATGAGATCCCTCACTGAGCCCCTGAGCATCCCTGTTTCTGGCTATAAACACCCTTCCAAGGAGGGATCTTTAGAGAGCGAGGCCAATATGATCCACAAGCCACGGCCACCCCCCACCCCCTCCCCAAGAGGAATTGCCCTCACACAAATGAAATGTGTGTAATTAATGGGCAGGGGGCTGGACAGGTCCGAGATGAAAGCGTTTCCTGGACTTGTCCTTCATTTGCATGGTATCAGAAGCTGTTCAGAAGGTGTGACTTTTCCCACAGGGAGCCCTCAGCTCCGTGGCACAATAAAGCCAGGACTTCTTACCCAGAATTAATTAAAGGAGGGGGAGGGGGATGGCAGGGAGATGTTTGAAAGCTGAGCCTGATGCAATAAACAAACACCCCAGTCCTTATTCCCAAGCCTGGCCATGCCCAAGGGGGTCCGGGTGAGCCCCAACCCTGCCACAGCATCGCACAGCCCACCCTGCTCGGTGGGCACCCTTCCCCGAGCAGACCTTGCGGCAAAGTTGTCATGGGTTGGCCCTGCAACGAAGCCCAGCAGTGTTTGTAATGTGAGAGGAGGGACGGGAGTGGAGGTAGCATGTGCCGAAAGGTTTGGGACTTGGTGGATCAAGCCCTGGTGCAACCCCTGCTCAGACAGCACAGACCCCTTTTCTTGCCACTTCGATTTATTCCTGCCCATCTACTGTTTCTCTGCCATAAACACATTTAACCTGAAAACAGCTCTTCTCCCTGCCTGGCGTTGCCCTGGTGTGTTCACCCCACGTTTATTTCTTACCCTGCGTGGGCTGGCTGGACCAGCCAGGCTTCCCGGTCTCGTCTCATGAGGCAGACTCTCCCAAATGTCACTCAGCTCCAGCCTTGTCGCTGTGTCCAGACAGCATCGTGCAGCAAAGTCCTGTACGGGCAGGGACAGGCATGCACGACTGCTCGTAGCTCAGGATGGGGCAGTCACCCCTGTGCCAACAGCCAGGGCAGTACGGCTCCTCTCCTGCTTCATCTGCCACCTCCCACCGGCCAGTCGGTGGCAGCGAGGGGACCGCAGGGTGACACTGGGAGTGGTGGCACTAGGGACAGGCACATCCCCGTCACAAGGACTTTGCTAGCTCGGAGCAGGGGTTTCTGCCCAAAACACCCATACTAATAGCATGAGTTGATGGAAGCGAACACCCACCTCGAAAGCTTCCCATCCCCAGCACTCTCCTGGGTCCAGCCCCAGCTCAGTGTCCCACAGTCCCCGGGGCCTTTGGGTGGCTGTGATTCTTGAGCTTGGTCCACAGACCCGCTGATGATGAAGGAGGAGGGAAAAGTCCCAGATTCCTGGGCTGATGATTGACCCTGCACATTCGACCAGCAGCCAGGGTTTCTGCATCCCTGGAGGACCAGCAGGTACCACCAGGGACTGTCCCCATCTCCCTGCATGGGTGCTGGGAACTACCAGCCCTGGAGGACCATGCGCTCAGCACCCTGCAGGGCCCAGGTCACCAGGAAGAGCGTGAACTGCTCCAGCCATGCCAGGGACTAAGTGGTATCAGAGCAGAGACAGAGTATGAGGAACCATTAATTAATTCACTTACTCATTAACTAACTAGTAGTGGGCTCTTTAATCTTCCAAGCAAAGGCAAAACAACATTTTCTGGCTGGAAGCCGAAGCTGGACAAATTCAAGCAATAAACAAAGCCCCAAGTTGTAGTGCTCCTAGGCAGCATGGCCACCCAAAAGCCCTTTAATGAAAAGGGGCTAATTAACGACGGACTGAGCGAGCTGGGAAAGCAGGGGGTCCCTTCCCAGGAGCCAGGCCTGGGTGCCTTTCGCAAAGGCAGGCTGGAACAGAGCAGATGGCAGGAGCTGGGGATGGCGGGTGGTACAGAGCAGTGCGAGGATACAGGGGTGTCCTTCCCTGGCTCAAACCCCCAGGGTGCTGGGTGCCCCCTGCACCAGCCCTCGGCCGCACCCCGGGATGGCAGGGATGGGGAACAGCCTCACTGGAGACTGAGCACCCACACCCCGCCCTTGTCTGCCATCGCTGTCGCTGGGGGACAGATAACAAGGGAAGGGACGTCTGCCGACCTGCCTGGAGCCAGTCCTGCCCCTCTGCTACCCTTACCTGGAGCAGCAACCCAGCACCAATTCACCCAGGTTCACAAAGCCATTAGGAAAAGCAATTAGACAAATTAATGAAAGAAAAGCACCCATTAAGGACTATCAAACACCATCTCTGCCTGGGGAAAGGCCAGGAGCCATTCACTTTTAGTTCCTGTAGTCTGGAGACCGCAACACGGCCTTGCCCCAGCGCTGTGGGCTCCAGGCTTCTGCAGTCCTTGGGTCCCTCCTGGGACAGCCAGGCAAAGGCTGCCTCTGCCTTTAGCAGCGCTGTCCTGCGGCCCAAGCATCACCCATGACCTCTGCGATGCAGCGGTGATGCTCAGACATAGAGCACGGCCGAGCACTCGGTCCCCAGGCTTCCCTCCTTGAAATTAATGATACATATTGACAGCTCAGCCCAGCCTGTGGCATCAGCCAGCGGATGGCTCGTCCTCACACCCTGCAGACAAGCAACACCCTGAGCATTAAGCGATGCTGCAGGCACCCCCTGAGGATGGCAGCACCAGCGGGGCTAGCACAGCAATGGCGAGACTGCTCCATTTCTGCAATATTATTTTTTTAAAAACATATTTAACAATTTTATTCTTGCATCCTTCCATATCTGAGACCACACCCTGTCCAAGTCCCCCATCAGCCCCTCTGAGCAAGACCCAGCACCTTGGCAGGGCTGAGTACCCACCAAAGGAGGGGACCCAACAGCTCGCTTTGCACAGACACCAAGCTCATCTAGACTAGAGGGGAGCAGGTATCAGCTTTCTCTCTTGGAAAGCTTCATCCCATGCTTAAAACCAATGTCAAGGCTCCACTGCCCTATGCCCCCATCCAGCCTGCAATGGGCCTGTCCCCATAGGGCAAGGAGGTAGCATCTGCCCATTAAACCTGGAATTTGCTGCAAGGAAACCATGATTTCCACAGGACTCATCTGGGTCCAGGATCTCGGGGCATTCTCCCACTTCCCACATCCGCGCCCTCGGGAAGGAGCTCATGCCAAGCAGCAACCTCAGCCCCATCCTGCACCTCGCCCTCCTCCTTTGCCCCTCTCCAACCTGCCTCTCCAGCCCCAACCCCTCCCTGGAAAGCATCAGGCTCAGTTAGACTAATACAAATTTTTAATGCACATATTAAATAAATATTTCAATCATTTCATATTCAATTTGTACACAACCAAAACAAAATAAAAATCCTCAAGGAAACAGAAAAAACAAACAATCAAAAAAGATTGGATGAAAAGTCACCCCTGGTTCTGGCTCCTATCCAGTGTCTTTGTTTGCCCTCCCCGTGAAGAATAATTGCTTTAACCCTTTGGAGAGAGTTGCAGTCCCAGGGCAGCATGTGCAGAGCAGGGCTGGCTGGGGATGTTCACTCAAGAGATTTAATGTTTCCTTCGTGGGTTTGTTTCTAAATAGAAAATTGGACTCCTGTCAACACCGAAATTTTGAAAGAAAACCTCTCCTTTCCTAGGAGGATAAGGACGGTGGTATTTCTCATCAAAGAGCAAACCTGGAAGAGATGGCTGACAATGGAAGTGCCAACCACAAACTGAATATTACAACAAAACCAGCTCAAAATGGCTCCACAGTAATTTGTAAACTTTTTTTAATTTTAAGGATGAAAACTTCCATCTGATAAAAAAATATAAACAGGAAAAAAAAATAATCAATTTTTGGTGAGAAGTTCACATTTTCCACATGGGGAAAAAAAAACCACACACCCCCAAAAAAAACAGTTACCAGCCCACTCCATGGCAGCCATCACCCACTGCCTCACCTTAGTAGTTTAAAACAAAACAAATGCCAAAGATGCTTTCATGGGTAAGAGGTACCAAGTCAGTTCAGGACTTTCTCTGGGGCGCCCATCACCCCTGTCCTCTCCTGAGAAAAAAAAAATAAGTTGGGAGTTGGGAAGCCAGCAGTGTTTTCCGAAGGATGCAACTGGCTTCCAGCAACCCCTTGCTCAGCTGAAGAAGTAGGCGCATCTGAGGGAGGAGAGCATCCAGCGGTCCTCACCCCGGGCGTCGCAGCCAGCCCCGCAGGCAGTGCCCACACATCGCCCAGGCTGCAAAACCCACCCCGGAGGCCTCCAACCACCTCTGAAATAAATCCCCTCCCCTTAAGTGTTTTCCGACCTGTCCATCTTCTCCGGTAAGCATTAATTCAGTTCATTTAAGTAGCACATCGCTCCCAGATTTGGATTTCCTTTTTTTTTTTTTGCTTGTTTGTTTTAAACGGTGAATTTTTTTCTCCTTTCCCCTAGAGCTACAAAAAAAAAATTACAAAATAAAACGTGACCCCAAAAACAGACTAGAATATTTCTAAGCAAAGGGCTCTTCCCCCTTCACCAGTCTTTGAACATTTCATTTCTTTTAAAGTTGGAGTACAAAAATAGAGCCTCTCTTCTTTTTTTCTCTTTTTTCTTTTTTGTAAAAACCAAACAAACCCCCCAAAATTATCAACAACTAGAGCAAGTATTTTTTTTTTATCCTCCCCCCTCCCTTTTTTCTTTGTTTAATACCCATATGGGAAAGTCTCTACATATAGTCCACCAAGCTCGGAGGAGAGTCCTCCAGGAGAGGTGCAGGCAGGGCGGGCAGAGGCAGGCAAGTCAAGGGCCCACCCTGGAGTTGGAGTTTCTAGTCCTTTTACTTCTCCGGTTGAAGGGGTAGTTGAGGAACTCAAAGCGTCTGTGGGGCTCGGTGGTCTGGTGGCCCTTGGGAAGCCTCTTCATGAAATGTACCTCCCGTTGGTGCTGCCGGGTCTTGGAGCCCTTGCGCGGGCGGCCCTTGCGGGTGAAGGCCATGTACCAGCCCTCGTACTTGGCGTTCTGCAGCGCTGTGTAGTTGTTCTCCAGGACGATCTCCGTGAAGACGCAGTCCTTGCCTTTGCCGTTGCTCTGAGAAGGGGACAGAGGGGGGATTTGAGCAACGGGTGCTCAGTCAGAGGCTTCTCTCTACCCCCGGATGGAGCGGCTGGGGTGACAGCAGGGTTGCAATGCTTGTGGACAGCCAAGGGCTCTCTTTTCCCACCTCTTCTCCTACAGGTTTGAATTGCCCAAAATCTGCTTTTCATTCGAAAAGCTGAGGGGGGAGTAGGCAGTGTGGCATGGGCAGAAGCTGCTCATTGCAGCTTGCATCCCCAGTGTGATGCCAGCACCAGGCTGCAAGCCCCAACAGGGCTTGTCCCAGCCTTCACTTCCACTGCACCCACAGGGAGATTTTTGCCCGCTCCCATCCTGCCCCCATCCATGCCAGGGCTGGATTCCCCCACCAGCATGACCATAAGCAAACTCTCCATCTCACTGGCAATTCACCCACCCATCCTATTCCCCCTTGGGTGTTTAATATAGCAGGGGCATCAAAGGGCCAAAGAGGTGACGTGGGGTCCGCGGGGATGACATCCACAGATGCAGATGGCGGGGAGCATGGGGGCAGCTGGGGGCTGAGCTCCTCCCCATTACGGGCAGCAGCAGGGCCAGGGAGGGGACCCGCATTGGGCAGCCCCAGGGAAGGAGCCGCCATGGAAAATCCTCCCAGACAATCGCTGTCCCAGCACGATTTTGCACATCCAGCCCCCTCCGCCCCCAGGGAGGGAGCATCGAGGCTCGGAGGAAGCGTGACTAACCCGGCGCAGTGGGGCCCAGCCTTGGGGCCAGCCCCACGGAGCATCTTAACATTCCTGGCACTTGTACCATGTAATCGGGGAGAATAGCCCGGCAATCTGCCTATTTGTTCGGGGAGATAGAAGGAATGCGCCCCACACGGCACCCGCCCGCCTCCCTTGCTCCCCTGCTTCCCTCCTGCTGCCCAGGCTGCGGGATGGCTCATCTCCCTGCCCTCCAAAGGGGTCTGCTGGCTGAGCCCCCAGGACCAGCCAGTGCTTCCCCATCCCCTTCCCCATTCCCATGGATGGGCTCCGTACCGGGTAAGAGCTCCTCTCCTGGCAAGCCCTGCTCAGTGCCCATGGCACTTCTCTGGCTTGCCCACGCCCTTGAGCCCAGCGCCCTACCTTGCCGATCAGCTTCCCCTTCTTGTTCATGCAGATGTAGAAACCTGTGGCTGCCCCCTTGATGCGCACGCGGCTCCCGAAGGTGTCCGTCTCCACGATGAGCTTGGCTGGAGAGAGCAGCGGGAAGAAAGGGAGAGGGAGGTCAGAGGGGCTCCGGGATAGGGCAGGCACAGGGATGGAGACCCCAGCGATGTGTCCTGACGCTGGGCACTGCGGGCACGTGCTCTCTGGTGACTGGGCCAGGGAGAGCCCTAAAATCAGGGCACGATTTTAGACCCAGCCTCAGCCCCCATACCCTGCCACTGTGTCCCTGTGTGACCTTGGTCACGTCCCTTTGCCACCCTGAGCCATGCTGGAGGGGGAGAAGCTCTGCCTTGCCCAGCTCCACAGGGCTCAGAGCTTCAGGTGCCACAGAGGTGTCCCAGAAGGGAGATAGGGCAGTGAGCAGGGCACGCACCACTGGTGGAGAACAAGCCAGCTGCCCTGCAAACCAAGACCGGTCTGGGCGAGCCTGCAGGCAGGAAGCAGGCAGGCACCCTCTGGAAGTGCACGACGTGCTGCCAGCTGTCCCCAGCCCCACAGGGACACCGCTCTGTGTCTCTCTGCTGGGCCAGGGCTGCAGGAGGAGCAGTGACTTTGCAGCTGGCAGGGGAGGCGTGAAGGGTACGGCCATCCTTTTAATGCCTTTCACCTTTGCACGAGTCGAGAGGGCATATTGATTTGGTCTCAGTTTTTTAATGGAGGCATCGATCGACTTCCGAAGGAGCTATGCAAATCGCCGGGTCGATGGGCCGCCTATAAATAGACCTGTCACCTTCCCTCCCTGCCTTTGCCCTGGGAACCGGAGCTCCGAAGCCCATCCATCCCCAGGGAAGGGGGAGGATGGGGACAGGACATCCTTCTCCCCGGCCCTGCAGCTGCTGTCCCCAGAGCCAGCTCCTCTCCCCGGGGCAAGCCCTGACAAGGATGGTGGCTACCTGTTTGCACCTCAAAAAGGCTGTGCTATGCCAAGCACCAAAGATTTCCCTACAGCACTGAAAAGCCAGCCAGGACTGTCCCATCTCACCACCATCACCTCTTGCCCCACATCAGCCCCTAGCGCCATAAGCACAATTTGGCAAGGTAATTAGAGCGCAGCCCACAAAGCTTCCAAGTCTATAGCCTTATTATGGGAATAAGCCCATTGATGCCTTATTTCTCCTCTCAGATCTCTGCACAAGGGCTGCTTGGTTCCTCAGGACTGTGGTCCACCCTGGCTTGCACATCTCTACCCCAGGATGCTCAGCCACTGGCGAGCCCCAGCAAGGGCAGCGATGTGGCTGTGGAGTGGGTGGCTTTGCAGGAGGGTGCTTTGAATGGCAGAAGGAGGAGGTTGTGGGCACACGCACGAGATAAAGTGAGCCTAAATCACACTCTGGGCTAGGACTAAACTGCTGCCTCTCTGTCTCTGCAATGCCCTGATCCTGCATCCCTCGCACCACGGGCATTGCTGAGGTCAATGGCACCAAGGGTGGGGTGCCACTGACCCCAAAATCCGCTGGGACCAACTGATTCAGTGCTGCCGGGCAAGCCAGGCTCAATGCGCAGGCAGGCACCCCCTCCCCGCACTCCCTCCTGCCAACGTCACCCTGCAGCTTCTCTCATCCCCAAACTGCCCCGCGTCTGCAGCCCCCTACCCCCAGCTGGGCACAGACTGGACTCAGAGCTGAGAAATTTGGGAAGAGCCAACTCCAGGCTGTGCCACCCCAGCACCAATGCCCAGAGCCTGGCACGCACCTAGCATCCCCAAAAACAGCCACGGGAGCCACAGTGCTCTGCAAACAAAGTGCTGAGACAGTGACCCCCTATTTATCTATATTGGGGAAAGGGGGGGAATTGATCTTGGAGGCAGTAAAAGGTTTGAGGAGAATTGATTTTTCTCTCCGAGATAGAAAGAGCAGGGAGGGAGGGAGGGACGGAGGCGGGAGGGAGGGAGCGGGGAGGCCTCAGCCCCAGCGAGCACAAAACCCCGCTTTAAAGATGCACATCGCTTCTCTTTCGGCCGTTTTTTTTTTTCCTCTCCGTGATTTACAGCCGCCGGTTGAGTTTGCCGCCCCGCATGAGCCCGGCCAGCGCACTCCAGCCCCGCCAGCCGCCGGTGGAGGACACGGACCACCTGTCCCCAGGGACCTGCACCCCCAGACCCATGCAGGCGACCCGTGAACCCCACAAACACCAGCCCTGACCAGCTGAAAAACCTAGGTGCAGATGAAACCGGCAAGTCGGCAGGGAGCTGCGGCAGCGTTCCCGGCCGCTCGTGGGGTTTAGTCCAGGCTGCAGCCGCCGGCGCCTTGCTCGGTGGCGGGCAAGGCCTGGGAGGGACGAGCTGGGCTGCACCGGCCGCCCGCCTTCCCTTAGAATTAAAAGAAGTCAATCGAATATTGACAATTAAGACAGATAACTGAAAACGCTGGACTCGATGTTAAGTCGGCTGTAAAAACGTCAGCGTGGGGAAAGGGGTCATCTGCAAAAATAAATCAACCCCTTTTACACGCCCACCCCCAAAAATGAGAAAAAAAAAAGCAGAAGGAAGGGCTCGGGGAGAGGGGCTCTTTCTTTAAAAGTGGATTTCTAAATAACATTTTGGGGGAGTCCTTTTTTTTTCCTTTTTTGAGGAGGGGGGAGCTTGACGTTTTCAACTCTATTCTTTCACTTAAGTGACAGATTTATCCCAGTAAAATTATGTTTCATGCTCAAACTTTGAAGGGAAAGTGGCTACGTAAATGCTGAAAAAATGCAGCGAGACACACTTGATCCCCCAACTGGACTGCGAAGAAGAGAAAGTATTCAGGAAATGTTAAAAAAGGTGAAAGTAAGAAGCGTTTTAATAGTTCTTCCAGACATGGGGGCCTCCCTGGAGATTCATATAGAACAATCCTGAACCTCTATTTTAACATTTACAGACTTGCAACTCTTCTAAAACTTTACATCTGAAAAACTGCTTGTTCTCTTTCTGGTTTAGATCAGTCTTCATTTTCCTCCTTAGCTCTTCAAATGCTTAACCTTTTTTTATTACATTTTAATAGAGTTTTTCAAGCCACCACCAGTCCCCTCCTTCTGGCCTTATTTAAACCTGGTCATTATTTAAATATGCACTAACTGCCTTTTAAAATCCAGGCATTATAGGACTAAAACAAGAGGGGATTTTTTGCTTGGGAAATTAGCTAATGCCCTTTCAAGCCAGAGCTGCTCTAGGGTGGGAATAATTCATTTGGAAGATTAATGCTGGATGTATGGAATACCATATAGACAGAATCCACGCTGTGCTTGCACTGCTAACGTCCAGCGCGAGATTTTCAGCCAAAGCAAAAGGAAGAAAGAAAGAAAAAAAAAACCAAAACCCAGAAGGGGAAGGAAGAAAAGTGTTTCTACTAATCTCCCCAAGCAAGAAAGGGAAATTGCAGCTAATACCAAAGAAAAACAGTTGTCATTCCTATGTACAACACACAGGAACACAGGCATTTCCCTGATCCGGGTGCAGGATCAGGCCTCCCGCAGCCGGCCCCGCGGCAGTGCCGGGGCTCGGTGGCCCCGCCGACCCCTGCGCGGCGTTTGACCGTCCCAACGTGTCATTAGCGCACGCGATCAAAGTATTTGGGCTTCGGGTGCCTCCAGCGGAGGGATCGGTCCCCCTGCCCCGGGGGGACAGAGGTTTTGGGGAGGGGGTGCCAGGGCAACGCAGAGGGGCCGCGGCGTAGCGCGGGCCCTCGCGCTTGCAGGGTCCCCCCCGCTTTGTCTCTGGAGATGCCGCAGCATCTTCGCCCGTGGCCAACTGCCTCACTCGGGATTTGTTTTGAGAAGGGAGGGATGGTGGGTACATCAGGAAAACGCCACTTCGGACAGTTCTAGTTTAGGGAAGGTTTCTAAAGCAGCCGTTACCCCTTTCCCCTCCCCCCTCTTTTCTTTTTCGACTTTCTATTTCTTTTCCAAAAGGAAGTCTCAGAGACACCCAGGCCTGCAAAGAGGTGGGCTGAAATGACTGATGCTGCTCAGCACGCCGCAGCCCTGAATGGTGCGGTGGTCAGGTGCAAACCAAGAATGAAAAAGAAAGGAGCAGAGCCCGTCCTGCAAGCACCGATCCCCTCCCTCGGCATGGGGAACCTGCCCTCACCTTGAATCACACAGCCGCTGATCGCTGACCCCTATGTTCTCCCTTTACAAGCCCCCACAAGCCGAATGATTTTAATGATTTCTGGCTAACAAACAGGACGGAAATCATCAATCGCCGTGCTGGGCTGCGAACACCTCCCCGGCTCCCCCCCTCCGCCCGCCCCCATCGCACGTCCTTACCGTGCACATCCCCATCCTCTGCCATTGCATTGATTTTCTTGTTGTCCAAGATCTGCACATGTTTCCCGCTGGTCCGGCTGTACAGCTGGTAGGTACGGACGAGCCGCCGGCTGAGCTGATCCGTCACCAGGCTCTGCTCCCTCACATGCTGTGTAAAATTAGGTGGGGACTGAACAGTTACCTTTAGGAAATTAAAAAATATACGACACACCATTATAATCTCTACTCCTCAGAGGGGCGAATGGGCTGAGCTGAGATCGCCGGCCTCCAGCCGGGCTTTACGGGGAGGCACAGAGCTGGGACCGCAGTGGTACCTCCTGCGCCAGCAAACTTCCCCGGGAGAAGGAGCATTAAGCTCCGGGACGCAGCGACCAGAGCCCTTTACAGAGCCAAGCCCGTTCCAGACGTGCCCTATAAGCAGAGAGATGCAGGTGACTCGGAAGCGTGACAGGGCTCGGTGACCACAGAGGCCTCCCCGGGACTCGGCCGGTCCCGGCTGGCACTGGAGTACCCGAGATGGGCACTGAGTCTGGGCGCTGGAGGGGGTCCGGGGGGGGTGTGATGCAGGATGGCACTGGGTTGCCCCCCCGAGGGGCTGACACATTCGTCCCACACCTCTCTCGCCTCTGCAGGAGCATACTACTGCTCCGGCTGCCCTGGACATGTACCCCAGCCGCTGCCCCATCGGTTTCAAGAGCTGCCTTTCCTCTGGGGCTCTTTATTTGCTCCCAAACACCCCACTTATTGAGCTCTTCAAATACAAAGTCCCCAAAGAAGGTAGAGCTATGAGGTATAAGAATTATAAGAAAACCATGCCCTAGCCTGGGTATTTAGCGGCGTAAAACCCCGAGGATACTAACGCACTACGCGTGCAAACACATCTCTCATCCGCAGCCAGCTGTTTGGTGCTGGCAGCGGGGCTGTCCCCAGCCCCAGCACACCAAACCCGTTAGCCCCAGAGCTGCAGCTGAGCCCGTCCCCTCCAGACCCGACGCTGCTGCTCCTGGGCTTTAAATGATTTTCATGAGCAGCCAAACCTGCTCCGCCCTCAGCCCCAGCTCACGAGCTTGCACAGAAGTCTTTTTCCCCCCTCGTCTCAAATCCCTCTTTTAAGTCTGGAAAGTTTCGCTGCTCGCTGACATTTATAAAGATGTATTCTGAGCAAATGTTAGGAGATAGCTCCTTTCAACATCAGAAGGCTGGGACTACCCCCTACCACCCCCACGTCAAATGGGAAGATTTTCTCCCGTCTTAAACAACAACAGAAAAACCCAATAAAAGCAAAAGCCGCTGCTCTCTCAAAGCTGGCTTTATAGAGATATCTCCCCTTGACAATGTCATCTCTCTCGCTCTGCTTCTGCCTGTGCATGTGTGTTTCCTATAGACGGGTTTTGGATAATGCAGCAGGATTCTCTCCCCGGCTCTGATGAGGGTACCATGTGGAGGAGAGGTCATTAGCCATGCTGCTATTTGGTCTCCATCTCATACTCCAAAATATTACAGCTATGTTTTTATACAACTGCACACTCCCAGCGCTACGCTCCCTTCACTTTTTGGCTGGAAACTCGATTTTTTGTTTGTTTGTTTTCCAAGCTTCCAGGAAAATAAATAAATTTTTTTAAAGTAGCTTAAAGGGCATTTTGAACAAAGCTTCTGCACCTGTGATCTCAGGGGGAAGGGGGGCTTCACCCCGGTTCGAAGGCGCACCGCTCCCAGCGACGCGTGCCTGCTGGTATGCGGGTGATGCACAAGCTCTGCCCGGGCTGTTTAATCTATTCGTGACACTTCTGTCTCTGGCGAAACAAACCAGCGATGCTAAAGTCTGACAGTTTTAAGCTGAATCAAAACCTGCGCTTTTTAGTAAGGTTTTGGTGGGGTTTCTTTTCCCTTTTTACATTCCGCTTTACTTTTTGGATGAAGCGGCGTAGGGAAGAAAAAAACCCGGACAAGAGGAACGGGGGTATCCACAGTGCCATTTAGAGGTGGGGGAGACGGGACCTAAAGCTACTTAAAAACAACCCTGCACAGTTCCTCGAAACCCCGGGTACTCCCCGCCTCGCAGCCCGAGTTCTCCGCACCTTATTTTGCAGCCCGGGGGGCTCCCCCCGCGGCCTCGGCGTTTTACAGCCGGGCGACTTTTGTCTCCCGGGTTTTCAACCGTTCCTCCTCCGCCCTCCCTCCGTCCCTCCCGAGCCCGGGGCGCTCGGCGGCGGCTGCGGGGCACCCCCCGTCCCCGAGGGGCGAACAAAGCCGGGCGGGCACTTACCTGGGCTTGCAGGCAGAGGACGAACAAGTGCATTAACCTGGGAGGGGGGAGACAGAAAGCGGGAGAGAGGTGTGAACCGGGGGCTGCGGGCCCGGGGGGCGAGGGCCGGGGCTGCCGGTACTCACACGTAGCTGAAGAGCGAGGAGCAGGGGTCCATCGCGGCGCCGGTGCGGGGCCGGGGGCCCGGGGCCCGGCGGCGGCGGGGAGCGCCCGGGGGGCGCGGCGCGGCGCTGCCTCGGCTCCTCGCCTCCTCTCGCCCTGCCGGCGCGTCCTCGCCCCGAGGAAAGGAGGGCACAAGCGGCTACAGTGGGGAAAGGCCCCCGCCGGCCCGCCCGCCCGCCCGCCCAGCCCCCGGGGCGCACGGCCGGCGGCCCCCCGCCGCGGGGCGCCCCCCGCCCCGCTCCGCTCCGCGGCCCCGGGAGGCGGCGAGGCCGGCCCGCAGCCCCGACGGCGGGGGCGGGCGCGGCCGGGGGGCGGCCGCCGCCGCAGGGGGAAGCCCGGCCGGACCGCCGCCGCCGCTCGCCTCCCCGGCCCGGCGGTACCTGCCGAGGCGGACGGGGCGGCGGGCCAGGTGTCGCCGGGCTCGGGGCTGGCTCTAAGGGCCGGGCTCCGCGGCCGGCCGCTGGCGGGACGCCCTCCCCGCCCCGTGCCTCAGTTTCCCCATCTGCAAAACGGGGTTTAAGGGCTGGCAGGGAGGGAGGGGGCGCCGGGGCCGCGGTTCCCCCGCTGGGGGCTCGCCGCTCCGCGGGCGCGTTGTGGATTGGGACCGGGCGGGCGAGCCCTCCCGGGACGTGCCAGACATTAAAAGGATTACCGGGGGGATGGAGGGGGCCGGAGTTTCGAGAGGGAGCGAGGCTGAGCAAATACCGCAGCCAGGGTGGGGAGCGGGTGGTGGGCAGCGGGACCCCCCCCGAGCATCCCCGCCGGGCGCTTACCTGGTGGGGCGGGCGGGCGCCCTCAGGGCCGGCGGTGCGGGGCCATGGGGCCGGGCGGCGGCGGCGGCGGCGGGACGGGGCTCAGCCCCGCAGCCCGGGCAGGGCCGCCGAGGGCTGCATTGTTCCGGCGAGCCCCGGCGCTCCCGGCCCCGCCACCTGTTGCGCACCGGGGCGGGGGCTGCGGCGGGGCTGCGGCGGGCGGCCCCCGGGGCCGGTACCTGGCCGGGGCCGGGGCCGGCGCCGCCTGCTCGGCGCTGAGTGACAGCTGCTAATTTGCCGGCCGTGCCCCGCTGCCGGTCCCCGCGCTCCCCGCGCCCTCCTTTATCTTATCAGAGCCCATAATTACAATTGCTATTTTGTTTCCTCGAATCAGCAATCAGCGCTATCTGCCGCCGCTGGAGAGGCAGCTCCTGTCAGCCGGCCTCTGAGTGACAGAGCGGCGGGCTGCACCGCCGCACACGCACACACGCGTGTGCACGGCCCGCCTGCACACGCACACAGCCCCGCACACGCCTGTACAGCCCCCCTGCACACACACACGCGTGCACGCACGCAGCCCTCACACGCACCCGTGCAGGCCCTCCGCGCAGACCCTTTCATGCACACGCGTACGGCCTTTCCCACGCAGCCCCCTCCTTCCCACTCGCACCCCTCACACGCACAGCTCCCCTACACACACGCAACCCTGTACACACACGCTGCACTCCCCCAGCACAGACACACACGCTCCTCTTTGCTCACCCCTACCCCAGAAATACACCCCCCCACCTCGCACACGTAAGCCAGCTGCGGTCACAGGACATTTCTCTTTCACACACACGCACTGACATCCAGCTCACGCCGTTTGCCCCTTGCTCAGGCACCCAGCAACCCCGGACACACGTGCCCCCGCACGTCTCCCCACCGCACACTTAGCATTTCACCCCAAAACGCTGCCTACAGTCACCTCCGGGGATGGATCTCCCAGGGGTCTCACCTGGTCTTGCCCAGCATCATCACTGCTGGGGGCATGCCGCAGGCGGGCAGGGGAGCCTGGGCACTGCCCCATCCCTCGGCTGGCCACACAGGGCTCCCGGAGAAAAACAGCCCCTGCATCAGTATCGTCAGACGTAGCACAGGGCGGGCAACTGCCTTGTTCTGGCCAAAATTTCCCACAAAATAAGCCCCTTGTGCATTTTCCTTCCCTTTTTCTTGGTGCAAAAGACTGGAAGGATGTTTCTGAGGGGTTTTCCTACATGTAGAAAGAAGTCTTGGGCCAAGCTTGTGTTTAACTGGAAGACATTAGGAGCACCACTTGGGTACTGAAGGTGCTCGGCTGAAGCAGGAGAGGGTTTCCACGGGCAGCACGCACTCACGCATCCAGCTCGTCGGTCCAGCACACACTCAGGAGAAAAACCCTCCGTGTCAAACCGTGCAAACAGCTGATGTGCCACAGCACAGGTGAGGCAGTTCCCCATATCCACCTCTCTGGGCTGCCTAAGGAAAACCAGGCAAAACCAGAGCAGGCAGCTGTAGGTATTCCTGATGCTCTAAATTAAGACAATCCTTGCTTTTTTATATATAAAAAAATGCACACCATGTTCAACAGTGTCCAGAACAGCCCAAGCTGCCTTGAACCAGGAGATTTATGGTGTCCTGTACGGGGTCAGAGGCAGCTGCGAGCTGACAGCCCCGTGTGCCCCCTGCCCTCAGCAAACAGGCTCAAGTGCCAGTCATGGCTGTAAAATCAAGCCGGTGCGGGATCACCCAGGGGTGGCCACACTTCGCCTGACAGCGGATGACAGACGATGCTCCTGCCAGCCATCCTCGGGGCTACAGCCAAGGCATCCTCAGTCCCTGTCCTACCCCACTCCCCGTCCTACCCAACCTTTGGGCAGGGGAGAAACACGAGCAGGTTGGTGACGGCAGCCGGGGACAGGCAGCATCACGGCTGCGGGGCTCGTCCCACCTCTGCTGCTGCCTTGGCTCATAGCCACGACCTGCTCCTTGCAGGGAAGCCGGGTGCCTGCACAAAGGCATTTGCCTTCTTCCCTCGGTGCTTCCCAGCCCACCACGGGGTCACCCATGTTTGCATCAAGAATGACACCCCCCCCCCATTTGTTTTTTAAGTAAAAAACAAACCTTTTTGTAAAGCCTCTCTCCTGTGCAAGGCAGCACAAGGGAAATCAGCCTGCCTATCAGCTCCTTCACAGGCCATCTGAGCTAAGCCCCCTGGTCCACCGGGTGAGGGTCCCCTCCATCCCCAGGCACTGAGGCTAAATGGTTTGTCTGGCTCTCCCGTGGAGCAGAGAAACCCCAGCCTGGCGCTCCTGAGACCAGCTGGGCCTCAGGCCAGGCTGCTATGGAGCTGGTGGAAGAAATCCCCTCCCGGCAGAAAGACTTGGGGACCTGCTGTGTCTTCAGCGCTCCAGGCAGCCGTCAGGCTGTGATCCCTGGAGGAGGCTACCAGCATGGTCCCATCAGGTCCTGTCCTGGTGCCCCACCGCTCCATTGCCCTGATCTGCAGAACTGGGACCGTGTGTAGGCTGGGCAGGCACAGGAGTGTGTTTCCCTCAGAGAACAGCTCATGTATTTTATGTTCTTCAGGGATGTTAAACACTGCAGGTGAAGCATTGAACACTGTGAGCTGCAGCCCCCTCACCCCGTTTCCCATAAAGCTGAGGGTGCCCAGGCACAGCTGCAGGGCTGCAACACCAAGAAACAGGAGTCAAGAGAGGAACCAGGACAAGAAAACGGCTGTCCCAGCCTGGCTGGGGTCCAGGCTTGCCCTCAAACCTTCCCCACATCCACCTCCCCTTTGAACCCCACGTAGAGTCTCCTGGCAGCTGGGAACCGTGGGGGCAGCTCCTGGAGCAGCCTAGACTGCAGTCTAGCAGTGAGCAGACCGGGAGAGGATTTGAGGAGATGGAGGGGGCAGCAGGCAAGGGACTGTGAGACCCCCTGGGAGGGGGCTGCCTGGGCCACTCTACAGCAGAGACTGGAGAGAGCGCAGGGGGTGCTGTGGGGGTCTCTCCCTATTCCCCCTGTGACCCTCAGCACTGTACCCCCCCCACCCAGGGCCACCCCAGCTCCATCCCGGCTCTCTCCCAGGATGTCACTTCGCACATCTGCAGGACATAGCCAGGTCCCAGCTCCAGCTTCCAGCCTGCTTCTTCTAGGGCATCATCCCTGTCTGACCTAGTCCAGGTCAGAAGTGGTCCACAGACACCCCCCTCCTCCCGCAGGGCGAGGGACAGCAGAGCAAGCCCCCGCTCCCTAGAAGAAGTCAAAGCCAGCAAGGTGTAGCTGTTACTAGCTCCTCCCTGAGCATTGGCTTAAAACCTCCCCACTAGCATCACTTACTTCAGAAAGGCAGAGCCAAGAAAAGCAACACCAACCATGGCTTTAGGGGCAACCAGTCCGCACTGGGGCAAGTGGAGACAAGGGCTGCTAGCAAACTGGGAGTTCACATCACAAGAGGAGGCTGGGAGAATTTGGGGTGAGGAGTAGCCAGCAAAACACCCGCAGGAGGTTTGGCTTGAACATCCCTTTGCCAGGGGAAACTACCAGGCGGAGAAGCAACCAGGACTTTGCTGTCACTCTCAGAGAAGGGCCAACAGGCACAGTTCCCTGCTCCTGCTAGGCCAGGGATATAGACAACCACAGGGCTAATCCTGACTGATGGAGGAGAGCAGGACCTGCAATGGCACACTGCAACGGCACACTGCAACACTGAGCTGGCTGGAGGGCAAGGAGACCTCCTCTCTGCAGGAACAGAGGGCTCAGCGAGTCCACAGAGCAGTTGCCTTTGAAAGGGGACAGACAGAGTAGGCAGTGGGGTGGCTGGCATGGGGCTGAGGGTTAGCCAAAGGCTGGGGCACACAAAGACGAGGACACCGGCACGGAGGCAGCACTGCCCTGCACCCGAGCATCTTCCTCCCCTCCGACACCATATCATGGAGAGCCAAAACGCATGAAAACCAGGATCCTGTAACACTTTACAGCTGTGCCTGGAGGATGCTTGGCCATAAACCAGCTTTTGCCACCCCAGAATAAACACGTGGAGGCTTCCCAGCAGAGCCAGAGGGATGCTAGCCCGCTCCACCCTCGCCCTTCCCAGCCCCAGCCCCGCAGCCCAGCGCCCTCAGCCCTGCCTGCTGATCCTTCACAAAGGGACCGCAGCATTAATGGGGCGTTTCGGAGGCAACAGCAGCTCCTCCATGGCTGAGCAGCACGGAGCAGCCTGGGGCGATCCCACCGCTCACCATTAACCTGCCCCCTCCTCCCGAAGGGAAGGAACTTGGCCGAACCCCACCGGGATGTGTTACATGGGAATGACCTTGTCTTCGCTACCCACAGCGCCAAGGCAGCCCCGGGGCAAACGAGGAGCGGGGAGGGGAGACACAGCCCGCTCACAATTAATTCTCCTCTCTATTCAATTACTAGCAGCAGAGTTGAGGCATGTTTCACGGTGGTGGGAATGCCAGGCCAGGAGACTAACCCTGCGTTCTGGTCGCAGCCCCCTGGAGCGGTACCCACCCCTGTGCAGGACCAGCCTGGGTGACGTGGCCCCCATTAGGTCCCTCCTTAGCAGTCTGCTCTCATGGCTTCATTTCAGGGAACTGGGCTCCCTCCTCTGCCCTTTGGAGACCATTTCATCACCTCCTGTCCCTCCTGCCCAGCAGCTTTCTAGAAACGTGGCCTTTGCTTCATAATTTCAGGCTGTGTTCCTGGAAGTGCTGGTGTCAATATTGCCTCCATCATCCTCTGGTGGCCATGTGCTGACTCCCAGGCAGCGATGCTCCTGCGGATCAGAGGAGTTAAAGCTAGGCTCTGCTTTCCGTCCAGGCTGGGTGATTTGGAGAAGAGCTCACCGCCCACATCAGCGTGGCAGGAGCAGTCTTGGGTGGCTCAGCACATGGCAGCTTCGCTGCTGTTCCCCGAGCAGAGCTAGAGTTCATCCAGGGCAGTCCATGGATGCATGGAGGGATTTTCCATTGGCGTTAAGCATCTGTCTCATGGCTGCGTTTGGCTCTGCCAACACCAGCACTGCTTTCATCTCTGGCATCCACACCCAGTGCATGGAGGGGGCTCAGAGGTGAGCCAGGCACACGGGTAAAGATATGGCTATGCTGAGTGAGTCCAGGAGCCTTGTGGAGGGCAGTGATGGGGAGGTGCACACCCATGCCACATCCACCTGCAAGGAGAGAGAACTGGGATTGCTCTGCAGCCACCCAGCTTGGGAAGGGATCCACACCAAGTCCCACAGCTGGTCTTGAGCTAGGCAAGCCAGAAAAAAAGACCAAAGGCTCCCAGCAAGGGCAGTTCATGTGGGAGCAGCTCAGGGAGGAGGAGACATCCCCAGCCCCGTGTGATTTAAACCCAAGGTTGGGCATTTTTTGTGCAAATCTGCTCTGCCTCTAACAGGGGTCAGTAAACGAGCAGCCTGACCAAGAATGGCCATGACACATGTGCAAGGGAAACAGGTGACACACATGGGCATGTGGATGAGGATGTGCATGCTCATGGCATTTAAGCAGCTCCACTTCATTCCTGACCACATCGCACAGACCAAACAGCGTCTCCAGGACCTGGTCCCAAGGCATTCCCAGCTGGCACAACTTCCCCAGCACGATAGCCCCAGCCCAAGCAGCAGCACCCTCCTCAGGGTCTCCAGCCATACACCATCAACCAGGGCTGGGAAGGGGGGCTCAAAGCCAGGGTGGGTGGGAGGGGGCTCCACTGGCCACCCAGGAAGGCGGAAGCCGTCATTCAGTGCTGGGGGTCACTGTCCTCTTTGTGGGATGGACTCAGAGGCTCCTTCAGGGCCATGAAGAGCTGAGACAGAGAGAAGAAAATGTTGGCCCTTTGCTGCCCAGCTTCAGCCTCGGCTCCCAGCCAGCCGGGCTGGGCAATTTGGCTTTGGTTTGGGTTCTCTTAGGAAGAGGATGCCTGCGCCCAGCCCGTGGGGGGGTTAAGCCTAAAACTAACAGCAGTGGCCATGGGGGGGCTGTCCGTCAGCTGTAACTCTACCTTCATTTGTTTGCTTACAGCATCCACCCAAAATGCCCGTGTGTGTCTCTGGGCCCCTGTGTCAGTGGCAGCTGAACTGCTGACCCCAGGAGTTTGCAAAACACCAGGGTTATGGCCCCTTTGACATCCCAGCCCGGCAGAGTCTCAGCTCATCCTGACCCTGGCCCCGGGGAGCCAGCCCCTGGGGCACCCCACACGGCCTTGCAAGAGCCAGGGGGACAGGGGGAGGCAGCAGGGCCAGCAAGAGAAAACCCCAAAGAAGCAGCGAGGTGGGCATGCGCTCCATGGCACCTGCTGCTCCCCCAGGTTGGCCACAGCCCCTCAGCTTGCTGGCCAGCCCCACGTTTGCCCCAAACCCCCCTGTTAGCCCTTACCCAAGCCCAGTCTTCCAGCTCCCATCAGCCCTACTGCCATCACCTCACACTGGCTCTGGGGTTGGCACAGGAACTGTGCCCCTCTTCAACACTCATGCCCAGGGCCATGCCTGGTCTCTGTGCCTCCCTGCACATCTCTGTGTTTTGGGAAGGCCAGGAACATGTGGTCCCAGGCAAAACCACAGCCAGAGCCTGGAGACAGCCTGTAACTGGCTTCTCCGAGGCACTGGCTGTGGTAGGGAACTTCCACACCACCCTGGAGCGTGGCCATGGCATGCACAAGATGCCCAAGCTCCCATCGTGGTGCAGACACCATGTCCAGGGTGTGCAGGGATGGGTCAGGGCTGCAGGGAGCCAGCCTAGGCACAGGAGCAAGTACCCAGGGAGTTCAGATGCGGTTTGAGAGGTCTCCAATGACTCTGCTCCCACTTTTTCTGCAGGAGCCAAAATCCCATCTCCTGAGGGCCCAGCCCCAGTGCTAGACCACGCTGCCTCCTCCCAGTGAGCTGAGCACCAGGAGGTCTAGCACAGCAGACCTGCCACAGACAAGATTTCTGTCCCCTGTGCTCACTTCATCCTCTGCTCTGCCCATGAGCAACAGCTCTTCCTATCCAGCCCCCAAAACCTCATGTGCTGCAGCTCAAGGGTCTCCACCCCCTTGAGAGCCCATGGGGGAGCAGGGGCTGGAGGCATGGAGGGGGCATGAGGTGTCCCACAGCCCCTGTGCAGAGCCATTACCAGCAAGGACACCACAGAGGCTGAATCCTGCCCATCCAGCCTAGGGCTCTGCCACCGGTGGGGCTGGAAACAGGGGACTGCAAGGTCCCTGTGCTCCCTGCAGCAAGGTGCCTCCCTGGGAGGATCCCTCAGGCAGATCCTAAATCCTCTTGGGGCACAGCCCAGCCGCTCTGGGCAGACCCCGTCCCCCCGGCTGCCACCAGCCCTGGCAGGGAAGCATGGCCAGCGGTGACAGTCCTGCCAGTGTAAGGGGCAGCCCACCCCACACAGAGATTAGATCTGCACCTTGGAGGGGTTGAAGGCCAGGACACCCGAGACCTCCAGGCATCTTGGCCGTGGCTGTCGAGTGCAGACTGCTAACACCTCCCTGACGCAAGACGGGCTGCACTGGGGATG
Organism: Mycteria americana; assembly: GCF_035582795.1. NCBI lineage: Eukaryota > Metazoa > Chordata > Aves > Ciconiiformes > Ciconiidae > Mycteria > Mycteria americana. The sequence continues at coordinate 16,350,239 of NC_134370.1, forward strand.
CGGGAGGGGATGGTGCAGGACAGCTGCAATGGAGCCTCGCCCAGGCTGTCTTGCATGAGGCTTTCTACCACAGCCCAACCACGTTCACTTTTAGCACCTGCTTTATGTGTTTGTGAATTTAAACCCAACTCATGGCACAACCCCTGCTCCAGCATTACTCCGTGCTCCCCTAGCACCTTCTGCTGTGACCCCACTGCAGACCATAAAGCCACGGCTGTCGCAGCAGCGCCCTCGTGGAAACAACCCCCTCTTGCTTTCTGGGCAGTGCTATGGAGCTGGGGACACGCATCCCCACTGCAAGCAGACACGCTGAGCAGCTATCCCGGCCTGCGAACGCCCGGAGCAGAGCCTGGCCACAAGCAACCTCCTGTGCCGGGATGTGCAGCTGGGAGCAGCTGTGGTAAATCAGCTGCCGGCACCCGCTGTGGAGCCGAGAGCTGCAGGAGCCTCTTCTCCTCCCACAGAGCAGTCAGTGGGGTGAACACCCACAGTCCAGGCTCCCAGCCAGCTCAAGGCACGCTGGGGAAGACCCAGCACCAGCGAGCAGAACGTGACCCCAGACCTGAGTTTTGGCTTCTCCAGCAGACAGGGCTATTCCCAGAGTGCACCAGTGGCATTTCCCTCTGCAAGGCGTGTTGATGGGAAGAGGATGGGAATTACCAGCAGCCTGGCCCTTCCAGATCCTGCTGCTTCCTCTCTTGGTTGCAACATGTTCCCAGCTCAGCTCTGCCAGGGCCAGCCCTGCGCATTAGGGTGCCGGTGGCTCCCTGAGGAAATAGCAGAGGTACCTGTGCCCACTGCCTGGCAGGACAGAACAGGGATAGCACAGCTAACACTGCCGAGAACAGGACACTCATCACACCCACCACGAGGGTGGTCCCGGCTGAGGGTGGCTCTGCTGGCCCTTTTCCTGGCTCCGGCTGCCACCGAGGTGCCACGCACCCCACGGCTCAGCACCTCTCAGAGCCGCTGCACCCTGGGATAACAGGGGATGCTGCGTCTCCAGGGCTGTCCCACTGACTTCCTCCATAGCCCAGGCATCCAAGCCTCACAGAAAAGCAGTACTACCCCAGTTCAGAGTGGGAACCAGCAACAGAGAGCTCATGGAGCAGGGGACCAGCCCCACCTACAGCACGGTTACAGCTGCGCCTCTCAGCCACCCTGGGGCCGAGTTCTCAGCCATGGAGAGTTGAAACCAAGCAAGAAAACCATTGGGGCAGGACTATCTGAGGCATCACGAGGAAAACAGCTGCCTGGCCATCCTCAGCAGAGCAGCTCCCCATCCCTCTCCTCCATCCCTGAAAAAGCAACTCAAACCTGACCTCTGAAACCAGACCATCCCCTAGGAGCCACCAAGCCCAGCCCAGCCACCCGGCTGGAGGCAGGCAGCCAAACCGCAGCCCAGCGGGGCTGCACCTGGGCCAAACCCTGCAGTGAGCAGCCCGAGCCCCTCACTGAGCACAGCAGGCCAGTTCGGGAGGGCCATGGAGAGTGCAGCAGTGTGGGTGCATGGCCACGGTGCTCATGCATGGTGACCTCCACATCGAGCCGTGCTACGGCCATGTTTCTCTGCTGCATGGCTCAGCCAGAGTCAGGGTTCCCCGGTGATGCCAGAGCAGGGAGGGATCCATCCCCAGCAACATCAGCATGCAGATCTGCAAAATGCAGCAAAGAGGAGGATTGCTTAGAGCCAACCACCTCCCGCAGCAACCCCAGAGCCATCACCTGGGTTGGGGCATCATTTGGCTCCCTGGGTCCTGGCATTTCCACCACCCCATGGGAGAGCAACGGGCTCCATACTTACACATGTAAGACATGCATTTCCAGCATGGGAAGCCCACATATGTACATAGGTACACAACAACTTCATTTCTCTATACAAAACAAGGCAGCCCTCACACTGGGAGCCCCATGATTCACTCCCCGTACACAGAGAGCCTCCTGCCCCCCGCCACCCCTGAGCACCCCCAGCCCAGCCATACCCGAGCTCACCTGCTCTTAGACAGCCCTGTTTGTTTGCGCAAGGTATTTGCAGCCGGGGGCACCTGCTTTGATACCATCAGCTCCACGAAGGAAGCTGCTCACCTAGCGTGACCCCTGTAATCCCATCCTTCCCCATTAAGCGCTGTGTGTGAGCGCATCCCCCCCTCCCAGCCTCCTGCCATCTCAGCATTTATCTCCCTCTCCCCAAGCTGAGCACATCAAGGCTGTGACATTGCTGGGGAAGGGGGGAGCAAACCTCCTCAAGTCACTTAGGAAAGGGCCTGGCAGTGCCAACACCCCCCAGCCCCTCCGTTGCCCGCTCTGGGACTGGGTTGTTCCCTCTCCCCTGGCATCGCCCTGCAGCAGCACTGGGGACCAGGCAGCGCTCATGGCAAGGCTTTGGGATGGGCTGGTCCTGCAGCAGGGTGGAAAAGCTTGGTCTCCTCAAGCCTACTGCCAGCAGCACCATGTCCCCCATGGTGCCACCTTTGCCCCCTGGCAGGACTGTCCCTCCTGCCACAGCCCCTTGTCCCAGCAACCTAGACACCCCTAAGGAAACCAGCACCCTGAAACCATCCCTTTTTACCCTTTAAGAAGCCAAATGCTCCTTCTCATCAGCCAGCACTGCCTCTCCCACCCCACATGAAGCAGCCGTGCCATCCTGCCAGGGCCAAGCTGTGCCCACTCCCTCCCCTCATCACCCCCCACCAGGCTCTGAGCCAGCCACCTCCCCCAGCCCACCCTTCCAGGAGCACCTTGTTAAAAATGATCTACTGGCTCTTATCTCCCTCGAGCTGAGCTGCTCCTCCACAGAGAGCAAGCAGGACCAAGGCCCGGCAGATAAATTAGCCCTGACCCACACAGCCAAGGAGATCTACGAAGTCCTGCGTGTGCCAGCCCTGGCAGGGGCTGGGCACCGTCCCGGCACCGGCACAGCCACAGCTCCATTCACCACCCCAAAATCCTCTCCTGCACCATCAGCACAGGACACCGGGGCACCGTGCCCTGCCAGTGCCTCTCAAACGCGCATCCAGCCCTCGGGGAGGACGCTCCTGCATCTCTTCACTCAGCAAGGCTGCCGAATCGCCCCACTTCCCACAAGCTTCCCCAGGACAATGAGATTTGCTGGGAGATCTTACAGTGCTTGGGCACAGGCACCCTGTTGCCCTAGGACGGCAGGAGGAACGATATTGCCCAGGGACACGACCTCTCCCAGCCGGCACCCATCCTCCCCGTAGGGCCAGACCCGAGCCGGCGGCTCCCCGCAGGGACCCGAAGCAGGAGCAGAGCGCGGGATGCCCTGTGCATCCCAGGGGCCGCCCAGACCCGGAGAGCGTGGCCGTGCCTTGCTGCAAGCCGCCAGCGGGCCTGGCAGGGGCAGGCAGCCGGGCAGGGAGAGGCGAGGAGAGAGGCCAGGAGCCGGCTGGACCGCGGTCCCCCTGGCCGGGCCGGGCGGGAGCGGGGCCGCCGCGCTGCCCGCCTGCCACCTAGCGGTCCCCGCGCTGGGACCCGCCGGCCCCCGCCGCCTCCCGGGCCCCGGCCCCGGCCCCGGCCCCGGGTGCCCAGCAGGTACCGGGGTAACGCCGCTGCCTCTCCCAGCCCCCCGGCATCCTCCCCCCGCGCTGCTGCGGGGTGCCACGCACCAGCCAAGGGGCTGCATCGCCCCCAGGCCGGCTCCACTCCGTCCTCCGGTGTCCCCCGGGCGGGCACCGTCCCCAGGGACATTGCACGGGGTGGAGATGCCAACAGTCCTTTCCCCTTTGCTGCAAGGGGCATCAAAGCCTCCCTCCGTGCTGGTCAAAGGCTGTTTGGGGCCAGAAGGAAACAGCGGGGATGTGGGATGTAGAGGGGAGCTGCACAGGCCCCGGAGGAGACAAACAGCCCCGCTGACAACCTAGGATGGAGCCTGAGCTGAGGATCTGCCATGGAGGACTTCCTGCCAGAGCCAATGCAACCAAGACACTGGCTGTCCCAGGGCACCAACAGGGCAGGACAGTACATGGTGCTTCTCAGGGACAACAGCCAGTGTCACAAACAAGGAGGGCTGGGACAGGCATCGACCCATGTCAATGGCCAGGGATGCAAGATCGGATGCAAGGAAACCACCAGAGAAACATTTAAGGACAGGACCAGCCCCCAGGGGTGAGAAGTGCCGCCTGACTAAAGCGCAGAAAGGATCAAACCTTATCCAGGTACCCAGACACGGGGGAACACGACTCCCCAGCAAAGGTCAGAGCTCAAACCTGCCCCACACCCTGCAGGTGCTGGCGTTTCACCCCTCCGCAGGACGCTGCTGGGCTGAGAGCAGGACACAAACGAGGACCTTGCTGTGACAGCGCCCAGCACCAGGGCCGATGTGGCCGAAACCAGGGGGGTGTTGCTAACAGCTGGGTTACCTTCGGGAGCACACGCGGAGCTAGGTCCCTGCCCCATACAGCCACCTGCGACTCTGCCCCTTCCCTCAGTAACCTGGATGCAGTGCTGAGCAGGGTCACAGGGCACAAGCGTGCAGAGCCCACAAGGGAGGGAGAGGAGCCCCGGGGCCCCTCCTGGGAGCTCCACAGCATCGCCAAGGGAAGCAACTGTCAAGGACAGGACACAGAGGAGCATCTCCCACTGCAGTGCACGTGGGAGGAACCTGCCAGCCAGCAGTGACCCCCCTCCAGACCTGACGCCTGAGAGACCTTTATTCAGAGTGTAAAAACAGTTCTTTACAAAGCAGATTGACCCAGAACCTCCCCCCTGAATCAAAAATAGGCTGTGAGCTCCCACCCCTCCATAACTGCAGTTGAGGATGCAGCCTGGGCCCCATTTTCATACTTCCAAGTGTATAAAAACCATCAAATTGTGAGTAAAGAAAAGCAAACACACTAGAATCAGTGAAACTGCCTGTCCCACCACTGGCTTTACATCCATCTGCTGGGGAAGGGGCCAGGACTGGGTATTTCGGAGCTAGGGGAAGAGGGAGCACAGAGCAGAGGTCCAGGACAGCAAAAAGGCACAGGGTAAGGATCACCTCCTCCACCCCCGACTCCCAGCACAGGGATCGGGGAGATGGGATATACCAGCAGCATCCATCCAGTTTTGGGATCAACCTCCCAGGGCTGTGGGAAAGGAGACACCCCAGTGCTGGGAGCAGCCCCTGCTCCCCAAAAAGTTACAAGAGAAAAAATAAAATTAAAAAGAAAGCAGCAAACGTTGAGGTCCTGGCAAGAGGTGTCCGAGGTAAAAGCCATCCGGAGAGAGAAGTCCCAGTGAGTACCTGGAGGAAGAACCAGACTGAGACCAGCAGAATCCTGCAGTAGGGCAGCTTCCACCCGTGCTCACCATGCTGGTGTCACAGCCACCTGGACCCTTCCTCCAAGGCTGCCCGGCCCCTCACCTTGCCTGGAGATATGTTACTGCTTCCTCCTCTACTTCTTGGCTGGCATGATAGGAGCAAGCTCTGCCTCCTCCTCCTCCTCCTCCTCCTCAGACAAGTCATCGTCCTCCTCAAAGGAAGCATCTTCCCTGTGCACTGGGACACACAAATAACTCTGTTACTCACCAACGTATGTCTTTGCAAATACAACTGGCCCCCAAGACACTCCAAGAGCAGAGCAGCCCAAGGAGCACTGGGAGCAGTTTTAACAGCAGCTTGTGGGCAGCAAGGTGTATCCCAGCTGGAGGGACAACTCAGCAGGGAATGGCAACAGCCAGCTGTGGGAAAAGGGGACAGCATAGGTCATCCTGACCCCTTTTCCCATGCAAGGCTTTACGGCAGGGAAGGAATCCCTGCACGGATACGGCATCTGGGGAACCAGCACAAAGGAGGCACCGAGCAGATGTGATGGGCAGCACCAAGCGCATCTCCCAGGGGCTCCCCAGCCGGTGTTCTTCTCACTGGAGGGAGCCCCTCCATACCCCTTGCTCCTCCCAAGCCTTTCCCCGCCTGTGTGTCCTTACCAATTTGGTGCCAGCCAGCAAGGTGTACCGGGCCAGAGCCCGCTGCCAGGCGGAAGGTCACCGGAGGCTGCAGCTTGAAGTTGTCCAGGCTCAGCTGCAAAGAGACAGAGATGGAGCTAAGTGGCAGAGACTAAAAGCAGAATGTCCTTCAGCCCCCAGCATGGCACCTGGCCTAGTTAAACATGTCCTTCTGAGGGCATCTGCAGCCAGGCTAAGGCTAGCCAGGGCATTTCCCCACGAGCTGCAGACCAGCTCGTGGTCAGGATCCTAGGGGAAAGGTCCACAAACATCCAGAGATGTCCAGTCCCTTGCAGCCATCCCCACCTGCATCTTCAAAACAACCTCTTACCAAGGGCTGGCACGACAACTTCAGATTGGCCACAGGCACAGCGATCTCCTGGTTCTCATGGTTTCGCCCAACGACCTCCACCACATTGCACTCATCCTTGGCACCGTCTGTGAGGCAGACCTGGGTGGGAGTGGAAATCGTGAACTACTGCTTTCCCAGGGGACACAGCAGGGACAACCAGGGCTCTGCATGGGACAAGTGATTCACAGCAATGCTACCAGCCCAGCTGCCAGGCAAGGTGTGAGGATGCTGCTCCACAAAACAGGGAGAGCACGGAGCCCCCCACTGCAGCAATTGCCCCCTGACCACCTCCAGTGGGGCTCTGTGCCTTTCCCAGCTGGGACAGCTGCTCCTGCAACCACCTCAGGACATGGTGCCTGGGCTGCATTTACTGCTGATCTGACCCATGCTGGCAGGTCCTGTGCTCCCAGGACAGAAAGCATCCCCCAGGGAGAATGAGAAATGAAGCCCTGCATCTGCCTGGGCTTGGAGAGCAACAAGCCAGAGACCCAGCTGGTGAGGAGGGGCCGTGTTCTAGTGGGAGGCTCCAGCAAGGTCAAATACAAGGAAAAAATACTTTCCTTCACCCCATGTCTAGAGAATTTCTCTGCTGAGCAGCCTCCTGATGCTGCTGGCTTTGCTCAAGCACCTCCATAAACGTGACAGTCCCGTGCCCTGCCCTGAGAGCAGCCAGTGCCAAGACCTCAGCCAAGGAAGTCCCCTGTTCCAGCCCGGCCAGGGAAGGGGGAATGAGCCTGGGAAGGGGCATGAGGCTGTGGGCCACCATGGGATAGGACAAGCACTGGTCATTCTCATTTCTCTTACCACAGACAGGGCCAAAACGTGCTCGAAATCATCTTGCTCATCCACCTGAAACGTGTAGGATTTGGTACTGGCAGTCAGCTCACAGCCTGGAAGAGGAGATCAGAAAAGCTGCAGCAGCGGTTACACAACCCCAAGCACCACAGGCAAAGGGTTCCCAGGGCGAGCCCCAGCCAGGCACGCACACGGCATCCATCAAACACTTTATTTTCTCATGCTCAAGCGCAGCCTCAGGCCAGGGCACCCTGCACTCCAGGATGAAATGTCCCCAAAAACTATGCACCCAGCTCAGCACCATACAGGGACAAAACCTGGTGTCCCCAAACCGGGCTGCCGTGAAGCAGTGCCCAGGGGCACCCAAGGGCCCCGAGCACAGGCAGGGCAAGGCTCATCCCCTCCAGAGAGCAGCACAGGCAGGGTGCACTGCTCCGGACAACAGGAGAGGAAGCAGACAGAAAGGCAGCTCTGCTCTCCCCAGCATCAGCAAAACGTTTGCTCTGGCGAGAGTCTGGAGGCAGAGACAAAGACACGGAGTGTGAGACCTGAGCGATGAGGAACAACCCGAGGGGAGGACGCTGGGCCAGGCTGCAGGGAGCTGGAGTCTCTCAAGACAAGTCTCAAGAGAGATTTTATTACATACTTCAAACAGACGCAAGGGAGATGCAAAATTACACCCTTAGCTCTTAGGATCAGGATTCAGCCGACCATGGGGAGGAAGGAAGGCAGAGCACCCTGGGTGTGTTTGCTTATTGCAGGATGATTCACCAATGTGAAGCAGATCAGAAAAACACAGACCTGAGCCCTGCATACCAGACCCGGCATTTGCCAGGGAGAGAGCGAAATTAGCCTCAGCAAACACAGCCCAGGGCAGGACCTCCTCCTAACTGCGCTTATGTATTCAGCTCACCAGGGCACGGACCGAAACCCAGGTGCATAAAAGGCCTCGGGGGCCGCTGCCCCGCTTCCCTGCCCCGTACAAGTGCTTGCCGAGCCGCGATGTTTGCGATGCTTTGGGCCGGGAGCAGCCCCGGACACGCGTGCGCACGCCCGCTTGCACACACGTTTGTGAGCAGCGCCGGGCCACGTGTGGCGGGGGGGCAACAGCCCCAGCCGAAACCCCTCCCAGAGGGGAGGGACGCGGCTCTGCCGCCCCGCGAAGGGCACCCACGAAACGCTGACGTGGGAGCGCGGGGGATTAACCGGAGGAGCGGGAGAGGCCAGCGAGAGCCGCGGTACCGCCTGCGCTGCCGCAGGAGCGGGGCTGCCGCCCCCCACCCCCATTACTCCCAGCCCCTCCCGGTCCCCTGCACCCACAAGAACCCCAGCACCCCACGCGGCTCCCCCCAGACCGCCCCAGGACCCCCACCACATGCCCGCTCCCTCCCGGCACGGCCGTACGCGTGTCCCTCTCCCCAAACTCCAGGGCCTCGCTGGTCGCCCTCTCCCCGTGCCGCGGCCACACACGTGTCTCTCTCCCCAGTGTACCCCCGGCACGTCTAGCACCCCCCAGGGCTCAGGAATGCCCTCCACGTGTCTCTCCCGACCCACGTGTCTCCCCCGCCCCCCCCCCCCGGGTGTCTCTGCTGCCCCCAGGTCTCTCTTTCGCCCCCCACGTGTCCCTATTGCCCCCCCCACGTGTTCCCCCCAGGCCTATTCCCCACCCACGTGTCTGTCCTGCCTCCACGCCGCCCCGTTGCTCTCTCTTCCCCCGTCTCTCTCCAGCCCCCCATTTATTGCCCCGCGTGTCTCTCCTACACCCATTTCTCTCTTGCCCCCCACCCCCCTAGTGCCCCCCCGTCTCTCCTTACCCCCATCTCTCTCTTACCCCCCCCCGCCCCGCGTCTCACCTCCCCAACCCATCTATTACCCCCCACGTGTCTCTCTTCCACCCCCTCCCCGTGTCCGCGCTCCCCTCCCCGTCCCTCGCCCGCCCGTGGACCCCGGTGCCGCTCACCGAAGAGGACGCTGCCGGGCCCGTGCGGCTCCATGAGGCGGCAGCGGGACGAGCCGTGCGGTGCCGGGACGGGCCGTGCCGTGCGGTGCCGGGACGAGCCGCGCCGCCCCGCCCCGCCCCGCGGTGCCGCCCCCGGCTGTGGGTGACCAAACCAAAGGGCGCTGCAGCACCCCGCGTGGGGGGACCCCGCTGGCATCAAGAAGGCGGAGGGGTCCTTTCCGGAAGGGGAGGGTGAAATGCTGCATTTATAGCATTTTATTTCCTCGCACTAAGAGCGGAAGGGTTATTACCCCAGCGGGATCCTAATGACTTTTCCTGTTAACCAGCCTCTTCCGTCAGAAGATTGTTCTGGAGAGGGTCTTAAATTGTGAGGATGAACAGCCCAAAAGCCACTCCAGAGATGAAAGAGACCACCACATCCTCTAACTGGGGGGTCTCCTGCTCATCCTGGGCCTTCAGCCAAAGCCAGTTGGGCAGGATAATGCATTTACTGACCACGCTGCCCGCTGTGGAAACACCACACCAGAGACAGGGCCCCTGCTGCCTGCTGTCATGGGCACCATCCCGGCTGCAGGGCACCAGCCTTCCCCGACACTGGGGAGAAGCCACAGAGCCCGGAGAGGCAGAAGGCCAAGGGCATAAAGAGGGGTAGCAGAGGGGTAGAAGGGTAACAGGGACCGAGGCAGGGGACAAGGGGAGGGACCTGCTCATCCCCATCCTTTTAAGTGTAGGCAAGGATGAGAGCAGCGTGATCTGACACCGGGGACGGTGGTACAGGAGCCTTTGAACACAGGAGGCAAGATCCTTCTTCAAAACCTATCCTAGGGAGCAGAGGGCCAGACCGGCCTTTCCCATCAGAAAGGGAAGCAGCCTGGTCTGTGCTGCAGGGGTGGAGGGGGGAGCAGCTGAATTAAAACAAACCCTGCTAACGATGAGCTCACACCACATTCTCGGTCAGAAGCTGGCCCTGCTCCCACTGCAGAGGAGACCTCCACCAGCCGGCCATTTGCTCTGCTCCAGCTGGAGTTGGTTCAAGAAAAACACAACTGAGGAGGTTTGGAAAGCCGATCCTGGTCCCAGAAAAAGGCAAGCTCTCGCTCAGCGATGGTTATACAAGCGCACACGTCTGCTTCTGCAGTAGCTGCTCTCCGCAGCCATCTGGCTGGCGTGACCTGTCTGTGGCCACGCAAGGGAGGCAAGAGAGCCTGTTTCTGCTTCACGCTCCCTTAAAGGAAAAGTTCCTGGCGCAACATCAGAGTCCAAACCTGTCTCCCAGGCTGAGATGTGTTTGACACAGGCAAGTAACTTGCCATTTCTGCCATAACTTCGTGAAATAGGCTTCAAGAAAACCAAGACGACTATATGCAACATGTTACGGTTTTGTGAGGAAAAACTATTGTTTTAACATAGCACATGTTTAGTTCACTGGCTTAGGAGAAAAGTTTTTAACTAACTTCCCTGCTTAGTTTGCATGTTATCATGTTCCCCACAATACACAGCTTTTGAACTGCATAACCAGTGCACTTCTACAGCAGGCGGATGAGCTCTTGTGAGCTGACCTTAGGAAAAAGCTGCTTTTAATACCTGACCCACCCCTTTTGCTTGGCTGTCCATCTAAGCTGGAAGCTACCTGCTTTAGCTATCCCAGGTGTTTAGCTTCCCACATTAAATTTTGTGGATGTACAACTAAAGCCCAACTGTGGAGCTACGATGTTTCCCCTTACACGTGGCGTGACATCCCTCAAGTCACTTTGGCTCTCACCTTGTTTCTGCTGGCAGGCTACTGGGGGTTTCAGAGACCTCGAAACCCAGCAGCCGGCAAGAAAAATAAAAAAAGGTAAGAAAGGGCAAACAAGCACTGCTGCAACACAGCTCACCCTGGCTTTGCCAGACACTGGAGACTACCTTTAAAAGAACTGGTTTTTACAAAACAGATAAAGTCCAACTGGTGCTACTCACAGAAGGGCCAACAAGAAAGGTGACTGCCACCCCAACGTTTGGAGCGAGTACTTCTGAAAGGTTGCTGAATACCTGCCTATGAAAAACATCAGCACAGAGAAGTGTCTACCACACAATACACTGCCACCACCAAAACCAGAGACAAGTTTCTCTGCCAGCTGATCCTGAGGGCATCCGACACGTACAGAGTGATGTAACATGCAGTGCTGAACCACTTCTGGCTCTGGAACATCACACACAAAATACACATTTCTTATTTACATTCACTTCTCAATTTTTATTCTATTTCTCGCATGGTCTTCAAATACAGTTTTACAGGTCGTTTTTTTTCTGCTACAGATACTGTTGATCTAGAAACAGATTAATGAAAGTGGCATTCCAACCTTAATGAAAATTCATAACCATGAAAGATATGTCAACATATCACTTTACAATCCTAGAATGATGGTATTGGCCTGACATTCCATAGGCTTATACAATTAACTTCTATAATAATAACAAAGTCATAGGAAGAGAAAATGTGGCAACTCCTTAAAAGCCAAGAAATAAGGCCACAAGCATCCTATGCTGTAATGTTACGCATCCAGATAAAATAAGTTGACTCTGGTATCCATGAAGAAACAAAACTCTCCCACCTGATAAACCAAGGTATCAGCTACTCAACATGCACTCAAAGCTGTATAAAAACTAGTGGCATTCAGCTCTGACTTACATGAAATCCCATAGCACAACCCCGTACCTCTTTCTAAAAATGAAATGAACTTGTTTCAACTTAAATACTTCGCTACCGCATTAAAAAATTGTTCACATTCTGCAAAGGAAAAAAAAAAACAACGCCATCCTGCATGTGCCTGCACCAGAAGGCCAAACACAGCATCTCCTTACAGGTTGCAGACAACACTACTGCAGTCTTAATGCCATTCATTCCAGGTTGCCTAACCTCTGTGTAGCTGGAGGCTTGTAAAAGGAACTGAACTTCCTTTGCACACCACTGAAAAAAGCCCAGGAAAATTAAAAAGGAAGATAAAGACAGCTGATGGCAGCAGGTGAAAGAAGCAAGGTACTGCAAAGTGTATACCATTGGCCAATTACGTATCTGGGACACCGGGACTTCTGTGAAATACCAATTTCATAAATGATGCAACTACCTCACTACCAGATCCCATACCACGCCGATTCCATCCTATAGCCAAACATGTCAGTCCTGGGTAAAAACATTAAACTCTTGGAACATTTAAAAGTAGGTAACCATTTAAATAATGTGTAAAAATGTGCTTATTGTGGCATTTCTTATAGAAAAGTTATTTGATACAAATGTGCAGGACTTGAAGACCCTGATTTAATCAAACTAGTATGAACAGGCTTTGAAACATGGTGACTGTTCCAGGGACAAATCCCAGCTGTGGGCCAGCGCTCTCCCTCTCACCGGCTTTCATCCACAATCCCGTGCGAATGTTACCAAAATTAACGGGCTCAGCAGACCACCCCGTGAATTACTGTTTCAGTCCCAGGAGAATGACGATAACCTCAAGCAGTGACAAACTGCCGTCTGAAGGAAGGATCGATCATTCGGGATCCGCTCCCCTTACCCAAGATGGTCAGTTTCTAGCCCTGGATACGAGGCACAACAAGAAAGGTCAGTGCTGAGGACAGATTCGCTCTCCGTTGTGGCTTTAGGTTATTCAAAAGTGCCATCTTGGACCTATACCATTTCACTTTTCAAAAGAAAAAGTTACAAAAACTGGTAAACAAAAAGTTAGCATACGGCTAAGTTTATATACACTGAAATTTACAAGTTTGTCATTAAGTGACTTCTGCCACAGACCACTGCACATTTGTCCCTAACAAAGCACAAAGCTTGAACCAATGGTCATTAGAAGTGACAACGGGTCATTGCTTTATCAACAAGCATAAAGATAGTAAAAAATAGAACTGTAGCTACTTATCTTTAAATTTGCTGATTGACACAAGCAATCCCTCCCATTTCTGCAACTTCCAGTTGCACATCCTGCTCTATGACAGAGAAAAAACCTGCATCTTTATAGATACTTCCACCAGAGACCACTTTTCTGTTGACATGTGAATGCAGAGAACTGTTGTCAACCACAGCACTGACTGAGAGGGATTCCTCCGAGAAGCTATAGCCCATGCAAGATTCCTTGGCACTTCACACAGGACCAGGAGAGGACAAGGTTTCTCTTTGTTAAAACAGTGTTTTCAGCAGCATTATCCTCTTCCAACAAATTACAGTCTGAATGTGTGATGGGTGATTTTCGCATAGCCCCTTCTACCAAGCTGGCTTATTGCTGGCTTTGTGCAGCTAGACCATATGAAGATCCCCACCACTACCTGCCCAGCTGGTAAGGGACTACAGTACTGGAACAGTTTGCTGTCAAGCACTTCACAGGCTTCTTCCAAGGATAACAACATCCTTTGGAAATCCTTCCATTTTAGCAATTTCAAAACAACCCAGCTTGCTGTAAAATTCCAGGATTCTTTTATCATCTGGTCTCACTTCACAAAAAGCCCCACGGGAGCCTGAAGAAGGAAGAAAGAAATAAAACACTGTAGGAGAAGAGTTACTGTAAAAAGCACAGACATCAAATATTACTAGAGTTCCCACCTATTTTAACATCAAAACCCAATGAAATCACTGATGCAATTCCATATGGATCATAGTGCCCAAAAAAGACCAGATTTATGGCAACACAGCTGACCATCCCCTAAAGGGACTGCACATTGCAGATGTCTTGTCAGTCTGAAAAAACCCTCTGCACACCTTCTATTTCACATCAAAGCATCCTGAAACTCTGATGTTGGCTCAGAAAATAGCACTAGAAGAGGGCACCAAATCGCGCAAAGGAGCTGTGAACCTCAGGTGCACAGTAAGGCAGGCAGCCAAGTACTTCCCCATATTGAAGGTTTTGGTAATTACCCACCAGTGCACACTGCCACACATAAGAAGCAGCATCATTACCAATACCAGCAGGGGAAATATAAACATTTGTGTGTTGTTCAAGATGTAAAAATGTGTGTTCTCATTGCCAAATTGCTCCCTCGGTTCTTCCTATTTTCTAATTTGCAGGATAATGGCTAAAGTGAAAAGCTACCTTTTACCGAAGACAGCAGCAGAAGTTAGCTATCCGAAAGCTTTTAAAATTATTTACCTAAATCTAGAGTGCCAACTATAGCAGAAATCTAATATCTCGGGCTGACATGCAAATACAGTATGTTAATATAACCATCCCAAGTTTGCCTTGCATCCTAGAACTAACATGTAGTTACGAAACAAGGAATTTTGAGTGCAAGAAGCGTACCATTAGCCTTTAGAGAAGAGAGCAGGCAGGCCATCATACTTTTGGCCACGCTTGGATCTGTCACTTTTTTGTGGATATCAATCTTTATCAATGATGGGAAGTTGGCAAGGAATGATTCTGGCAATACTTCTTGCTCTTCATGGAAGCTTAGCATTATTTTCTGAAAAGAATATGGGAAACAGACATTTAATCATTGTCCAGCTTTTCATTTTCATTCATCTTTATTAAGGGAGGCTGCTTTGCTCACAGAGTATACCTCCAAATCAGCATGCTTTTCAACTACACCTCTGATGGTCACTTTGTTCCTTACCTGCTGAATTGCCCTCTGTCCTCCAGATAAAAAGGCAGGCTACAGAAGCTTCTCAGACTGTCAAAGGAGGAATGCAAGACTCTATGTGCCTTCTCAGTGACCCACACTTCAAGTGAGAAAAGCCATAAGCCAACCCATAACCAACAGTTATTCCTTTTCTTTGTATTTTACATGGGTAGTTTTAGCTCTAAGTGTCCTAACCTTCCACATGTATTCTTTGGTTCACAGCAGACTGGAAACATCTCTCATGTCCACACAATTATCTTGGACTACTTGCCCCAACAAAGGCAAATTTGTCTCTAGCTTGAAATAAGCCTTGTTGATCACTGAAGGATGTTGTTGATCACTAACGACTACTGCAATCACCCAGGAAGGTCTTTGGGAACGTGACATCAGATGTTAACTTCATGCAACTCATGGGAATGGAACAGTCAAGTGCAGTAACGCAGGAGTAGACAAAGCCAAATCTGAAATATACTCAAGTCATTCCCCCTGCTGGTTACTGAATTTTGAAACCTTTAGGAAGCACTGGCTCAAGTAAACGAGCCACCTAACTTAATTCCTTGCATAACTATCATAACAACCCAAACTAGGACTTCATTGCACAAGGAATCATAACGATAACAACCCCCACTTTTTTTTTTATTTTTTGAGGTCAAGTTTAAATGCAATCCCTTCAAATCTACAAACTGCCATCTCCCAGACTCTTGCAAGGAGAGTCTCTGTTCAAAGTTACTACTTCAAACTTGTTGAGCTACTTCAGGTTCAGAACCACACCTGCTCCCCTGGGCTTTTCTTTATCACAGCTGTAACAGGGACAATCCCATAGAAAGCGCTCAAAGCTAGCCATGCTGGCTTCAAGCACCAAGGCAAAGGTGGTAACTGTTTCTTCCAACCACAGAAGTGCTACGAGAGGTAAAACAGGTTATCAAGGAGTAGGATACAAGTGGGGCTAAGAAGCAGTTAGAGATGATGCATTCATCTCTTGTGATCAATAACAACTAACCTCAGGAAAAGTAGATACCAGATAAACTTCCCTGACAGGAAACTTCCCTAGACAAAACTGTAAGACAAGCTCACAACAGTATGACACAAGTCAGAGGATTGGATTTTTCTTTTGTGAAACATTTTATTTACCCCATGAAGCCTGGGGCGCAAGATGTATTTAAGTAAACTAGAGAACAAGTGAACTGTATTAGAAGTCAGCAATTTGAATCAAATGATCTAAAAAGTACAGAAAGGGAGCTTTTCAAACCAAAGTGGAGGAGACTAGGATTATCAAGAGGTAAAAAAGTCTGTAAAGGAAACCAAATCAGTCCTATTCTGTGAGAAAACTTTTCCATACATGATTTTCAATGACAATGGCTTCTAAGCAACTATTGAATATTTTCTACATTGCTTTATATCATCAAAAGGCCAAATGGATAAAATCCCATAGCATCTATCTCAAGAGCAAAGTACAAAGAGCTCCTCTGTACTCCCAGGAACATCCCTCAAGCCCATAGTCTCAAACAGACCTTTCTGAGATATTGTACCAACAGCAGAAATCCTGGGGTAATGTACCAACAGCAAAAAATGTTCTTAAACATCTCAATGGAAAAGCTAGTTTATCAGCACAAAATGCCTCCTGCTTTCTCTCTGAAGCTTGGCTTTAAACTTCTGGAAATCAAGACCCCTTCTCCCTTGCTGTATCTACTACCGCTTTGCCGTGTTTAGTTTCTGATATATTTATATGCATTAGCTTTGTTTCAAAATCTGAATTTACATATACAGTTGAAAGCACAGCACTGTGCAAATATAGAAGAATCAAGTCATAAAACCTATAGACTGCAGAATTAGCTCCACTTCAGTAGTAATAGTGGAGCTATTACGATACCTTCTAGTCACACCTACCCCAGAACACTGATATTTGCTGCAAGGCTGGGGTGTTGGGTTTTTTTGTTTGTTTGTTTGGTTGGTTGTTTTTTTTTTTTTTTTTAAATGTACTTCACTTTTCCCCCAAACATGCCTATAAGTAGCGGCCATTTTCACAATAGGGTGACAAACATTTCATTCCATTTCCAGGAAGCTTTGCTTGTGGGAAGGCCTGTGCTCTCAGAGCCATGACCTCCTTTAAGATTTTGTGTAAGTCCTAGTCAAATAAAGCAAGGGCACACTGCCATATACACCATTTTTGCCCTGCCCTTACCAGCTGGGGATTCCCTTAGGAGGCCTACCAGTCTGACATCAGCCTTTGTATTCAGACAACTTGTTGGAGAATACCTTATGGAAAGTATTCTTTCCCTCTTGAGAGGGGAAGAAAAAGGATAAGAAGTGGTGTTTCTGGGCCTGCCTCTACTACAGCTTTGTCCACACCTCCTTCCACATGCAGGTTTGGATCGGCACCTCTTAGTATTAAACGCATTTCTTTCCTTGACAAAAATGCATCAGCTAGAATTCTTCACTGTTTCTGACAGTTCAGTGACATTGTTTTTCTAATTTTTTCCAAAACCAATTCAAGATACCAATTTTTAGCAACTTGCTAAAGGCAAGATGTCATTTTGCACTTTTACAGCTGCCACGCTCCACAAATAGCTCATAGATTTTAACATCAAAACCAAGTGCTCTTTTAATTTGTTTTCCATACTTAAGCTGATGTGACTATCAGAGGTTAGCCTTACCTGCAGCATGGGGAAACTAATGAAAGTAATGTTCTCATTTTGTAGGAGAACAGAGCAGAAACAATCCTTTATTTTCAAAATGTAATTTTCTCTAGATTAAGGTGGCTTACATTTACTGCATTGATTACTACTAAAGTACACCTCATGGGTGTATTACAACACACAGCTGTATCTGACTGGCAGTGAATAATTTTCCTGTCACCTTCTAAGGTGTCAGATACCATGCTCATCAAAGACTTCAGAAAGGTACGAAAATTGAATTACATGGAAACTCAAAATGCAAAAGAAGAACAAAGACCTGCTTTGGAAAGAAAGAGTTCAGCACACAGTTCTAATCTCATGAGTTATACCAACCTCTGCCTCAGACAGCTCCTTGTCACTATTTGGTTTAGTATATTTTTCTTGCATGAAAGGGATCCAAGACATTTTGCATTTTTTAATGAAAGGAGTCACATCAACCGTTCCCAAAGCATAGCCACATATGCCATCCTCATCTTCTAAGACGAAGCAGTAATCCAGGCTGAGGGTAAGCAGACCTCCTACTAACCTGCAGAAAGAAGTGTCCAAATTCAGTCAAAAGAAGGTCACTTTGAACAAGTATGGTCTTCAGGTACTCTGGAGGAGACCCTAGGGTCAACCAAAGAAGCGACAGAATTCTCCAGTCACGGAATTATTTCCTACAAAGCATTAATTAACAGACCAATCAGCTGTCAAAACTCAGCTATGAGCAACATCTGCACCTCAGGATCCCACCATTTAATTCCATACACACTGCTCTTCTGACTCACCAGAGACACAAACTTCCTTCACCTTTCGCCCTCAGTTTCACTGCTGCCATTACCTCCTTGTTCTTCCATCTTCTCTTTTGGGTATTTTTTGATACCAGTTACACATCCTTTAACTACCTTCCTGTCACCCACAGAGCAGCCTCTTTACAAAGTTCTATCTAAATTAAACACTCGAGACATTACAAAAAAATATGCCAAATAGCTCATTTTACAACTCAGATTTAATGTCTTTTTTTTTTTTTAACTTTATCTCACTTGTCATTGCTTATTCTTTTTAGAAGTTGGTACAAGTAATCTAAAACATGTATTTCAGAAAAAACTCAAGGCAGTCGGCTGGAGAGTCATCCTCAAAAAAACTTCAATTATCTGAAGAACTACGCTAGGTTGCAAAAAAATACTAGAGGGTAACTATGGACACTATCATGATATATGTTCACAAAATCTGAAATAATAGGATACTGTGATGCACAGTTTCATAATACAGAGGTTTCAGCTAAGTCTTTGTTCTAACAGCTCACAACAGGTGACCAGAGCATAAATCAAGACATAACTGTCAATGGTATCTTTAAGAAACCAAAACCCCAATTTCCTGAGGCCTGCACAGGGCAGACTTTTTTTTTTTTTTTTTTTTAAATCAAACGCTCTTTGCATTCTTCCCACACACACACTTTTAAAAATTCAAATTAAATACAGTGTCAGGACTTCATCCTTCAGAACCACCTCTGTAGGTCATTCATTCCTAATACATACTTGTCTCCAATTAAATCTGGTAAACTATGGAAGGGTTGATCAGCTCCGTCAGCATACATTTCTCTGCAGATCTTATATACAGATGCCTAAGAGGAGAGAAGAGATGATTTCAAGTCAACAGTTGCATTCAAAAGCTACCAACTTTGTTTTAGAGAGATTTCATGAACAGCTCCACTGTAAACTAGTACTGACAGGCATTTAAGTTACACAGAACAAGAGTACCCATCTATGAGAAAGGATCTATCCTCCTCCCCCTCCCCGAAAGTAACTTTTAAAGTTCCCCATCAAAAACATTGTGGTTAAGTTGATGGCTGGGAAGGAAAGGCTGGAGGTCAACCTCCT
The DNA here is from genome assembly GCF_035582795.1 of Mycteria americana. Lineage (NCBI taxonomy): Eukaryota > Metazoa > Chordata > Aves > Ciconiiformes > Ciconiidae > Mycteria > Mycteria americana. Next base: position 16,369,418 of record NC_134370.1, read on the forward strand.
GCACATTCTAACAGCACAAGATTAATCCGGAGGGTTAGTTACCAAACAAACACTCAGTGAAGAGCAATGCTCGTGCTACAAAGTCCCTTTCAAAATCTCCAATGTTCAAGTGCAACAATTTAACCACTGCGAAGGACGGACACACCCTGACTTTCTGCACCTTAAAAGGCTTTCACCCAAAGCTCTTTAAAGAGTAAACTTGTATCACTCACACTTTAAATAAGAAACTTTACACTTTTCAACAAAAAGGTTTTGCATTTGACATGTCTCTGGCCTCCTTTCGTAAAAGGGGAACTCCTCCTCAGAAGAAATATTCTTTATGATTGCATGTTTAGCTGTATCACCAATTGTTTAGGTGGCTTAGAAATATCAAGTCCATTGCCTACAAAGGAACAAACCAGCTTAGGTACAGTCCTGCACTCAGGTATGGAAAAGGCTGCTTTACTGAGAACAGCACAGGACAGAGATAGGCTAAAAGTAGCAGGAAAGGACGTGTCCTCATGTGCGAGCCTGGACTGTCTGATTGGCTTCAAACTCAGGATTCATTTGAGCTGCTGCAAACTCAACCTAGATACTTATGTTTCAAAGGAAACATGTTTCATATTAATGGCACTACAAATGCAAAAGTTACATTAATCCTCACATTGCTTGAACTGCATCCATGAAGAGCATTAACTAACTGTTGGTTGATACATCAGTTTCAAATATTCTTCTTGTTAAGCTAATAGGAATGAAACTACACTACTGATCTGTTCAGCGGAAAAAAAAACGGGAAAAAAACTCTAATCAATAACGATTCATACAGAATTCCTGGTTTCAAAGTATCAAACACTCCAAAGCAGATTTGACAACAATTCTTTCAAACGCAAACCAAAAAGTTTACAACTGTAACTAAAATGGTAAGAATGGCTGAAGTATCACCACATTTTGCAGCTACATATTGAGACGCAGTATCAACATTCTGTCTATATAGCTCTGAGAATACCAGCAGCTACCACAATAACTACTGAGTGAACAGGTATAGACACCCACCCCTAAGGTTAATCCATTGCATGTGTCCCCACTGCAACAATCCCTCTACCAGCCATCAACAACTTTAATTTGCCTTTCAGAAATAGGGAAGGCACTCACAGATTTAAAAAGGTGGTGGGGTGGGAGACTGGGCATCAAGATGTGGGTGTACATGTACTGTTGCACAGCATGTAATTGAACCATAAGCAAGTCACTTAACATCAGTTTTCCTGTGAGCTTGCATTTGTGCCTTGAGCAAGATACCGGGACATCTGTTTCATTAGGGGATGAAGGGACTCAGCAGTAACCAGTGTTGCCACAAAAGGAAATGTATCACTAACAACAACAGTGACAAGTGCCAAAAGCAGTTACCTCATCTTTAGGAAAGTAGGGTCGTATGGTGTACACTTTGGAAGTGGGTGTTAATGGAGGTGGTTGAAAAAAGAGGTCATTTGCCCCATCAATAGGCAGCAAACGCTGTGAAAACAAAATACTTAATATGACTGTATGAACAACAAAACCCATCGCTCTTGGGTGTGCACTGCAGACTCCCAAATTAACATTGGCTACTTGCAGGCACCCCAGAAGAAGGTGGGGTTGGTATGCTTTACAAATGCAAAGACCTTATTTGAATAGAAAATATCCAATTGGTGTTTTAAAATATGCAATTGAAACAGCACATTAAGAGTCTGTTAATCTTATCTGCTTTAAAATACTTTTTACCAATCATATCTACACTGTCTCTGTATAAGAACATAGAATGTCAGGAGGAAAGGTTTGGTCTGAAGAGGGTTAACTGGCCAGAGGAGACGCTTTATCCCAAAAGCAATGCGCTGATTCAATTTGCTGCGCGCAGAGCACCTGTGAGGGGGGAAAAGTATAGCGCCTGAAAAATCCATGAACAAATTTGAACATGGTATAAACAGCGATTTAAGAGTATTTGCCAATTGAAATCTTTGCAACAAATCGCATTACAGCTTTATTTGGAGAGGAACCAAAATTTGGATGACTATCCCTTTTGCTCATGGAATTCCCATCGGCAGACAAGCATGCGCGCATTGTGCAATTGCGGGCGCAGATAAAAATGCTGTGCGACCTGCAAAGAAACAATGTGAAATGTACAACTAAAGCCGCTGCGCTTCGCATGCGCGTGGGACAGGCAGCATCTCCTTGAGAAATTACTGTAGAAAGGGGAGGAAAATTATTTTAAACCAAGCTGTAAGGCTAATGGGCTTTGGACCAGAAAGCCTTCGGCAGACCAATCCTTCCAGACCTCTGATGTGCAACAAAAGGTTTCTCATAAAACAAAGAAAATGTCATTCAGTTGTGAAGTCATATTGATACCTGGAACTCTCCTGCTAGACCACCTCTAAAGGCCCAGGGTTCTTGGTCTCCACTTAAGAACTGTGCTGAAGATTGACTACGACACCCTGTTGAGATCAGATCCAAGCGGAGAATGTTACGAGAAGGGGGATTTCCTGGGTGTCTAACATGTCCAAAAAGCTAACACACACTTGTGGAAAAAGCTCTCTAACTGAGCTAGAATCCAGGACTTAGGGGGAGGCTGTAATAATGTATGATTTATAACGATTTTGTGCTTGCGCACTAATTGCATATTCCAAATTTTTTGTCACCTATAACAGACTAGCCTCAGAACAGGTGAGGTGACTCAGCTAACACACCTCATGCCAGACCAGAAGGCACAAGAATGGTGCCATACACAATTATGTAAACTTCCCAGACATTTTGTACTTTTTTTTTTTTTAAAATATTTGTAGCAGAAACATCCATTTCATCTATGAAAAGATGACATCTTGGAAGCTATGTGGCTCAATAGCTATTATCGTAAATTTTAGATCAAACAAATGCCATTATCACAGCCCCTTGAAAAAAAATGGACCTTTCTGAAGTCACATTTTAGTAATGATTGTTTCTAATCTTGTCAGAAAACCAGGACTGGCAATATATGCAAACAGTCCGGAACAGTTCAGGCAGCCAGGACAGTTGTATGAAACAGTATTCTTGCAAAAGACTACACAGATTTACATAATCCAGGCCGTACCTTCACAATGCTGCTGGCACATTAAAAAGCTAAGTAGTGTTAACTGGAATGAACTCACAATTTAGCTAGTACACCCTGTTGGCCACAGATAACACTAGCTTTACTTTTTAGCATCTTGATATTTTTCCTCCTCAAGCATATCAGATGCACCTGCTGGGTGCAGTGTTCCTGCTGATCAACCAGCCACAGCAGGCCCATTGAAGTGGTCAGCTTTAGTTTACGCTTGCTTTAGAAAAGAAAATTCCATTAGCTGTTTGACTTCTAATACTGTTCTGCCAGCAAGGCACCACAGCCTTCAACAACTAACATAAATGACAACTCTGGAGAAAGAAACTCAAAAAGCGTGGTATCTGGAGCTGAGATTTCAATTACCTGCCTAGCTTTCTGACAAGATGAGCAGCGCAAATACTCTTTTCCTTTGTGGACAGCAATCTACCTCCTGTTCAAGTAACAGTCTCAGATCAGTACAGACAAGTATGTTGTGCTAGTCAGAGAGTCCCAAAGTGTGCCAAGTTTGACATTTATGAGAGTTTAGGAATATATGTTAAATAAAAAGTACCCTAAGTATGGTAAATTTCAGAAACAATCCAAGCATCAGAATTTGAATTTGGTTTACTCCCACATTTTAGAATTCTCACGTAAAAAGATACCCTTCACAAGGAGGTTTAGTCAATAACTTGGAAGACAGTTCTGTCTGTCCTTTGAGACTACAACTTAACTAGCACTTCCAATTATTACAGTAAAGAGCTGCGTGAATGAAGAGCTGTATAAATGAAAAACATAGTTAATGCCTTAGTCGCTGCGCAAATGTGACTTCAGTTCATGCCTGTTGCACATCTAATCTATCTGAGCTGCCTCACAGACAAAACCTTTCCATTTTAATTAATTAATGACGACGCGCTGTGAACATCTGGCGCTGTCCATCCAATAGCAGTAGAAACTTGTGCTGAGGATTCTCCCATCTGTACACAATGGGGAAGAAGACAATAGAAGTCATTAGTAATCCATAGTACTGTACAGCCACACTAATTTAAGGGACTGAATGCTAGCTGGACTTGGGAGGAGAGGTGAAGGAAGTGAATATTCAGTGGACCATTGAGCACACCGTTGTGAAAACTAATTTGTTTGGATTTGCAATGTACTTAGCTTTATATAATGATGTATTTCATCAAAGACCTTTGCTCTGCATGTATTTGCACTAGTGATAAAAATGCAAGCTGAAGACAGAAGCACTGTTAGCATAAGAGTATTAAACTGTCAAAAACTCCTAAAATTAATTTTTCAACTATCTAATACTAGTTTGAGTACTGGAACAGAACAGTGCCAAAGTTAACAGAGCTCGTATTTACAGAGTTGGCTTCCAACGTGAACTATTCCAAATATTTGATGCATTTAAAGACTTGAACCCAACTTTACAGGGACACTGAAAATTGAAGACAATTTCAGCTGAAATCAGTAGGTAGTCTGATAATTCTGAAATGCAGTCTTAAGTTGGACCCTCAATGTTTAGAGATTACAAGAACCACTGTTCTCTTTATGGAGCTTTAGCCTGGAGTTTAAAACAGATTAAGTTATCAAAAAGAGAACATGCTTTCTAACTAAAAGGTCAACATACAGCAAGAATAGTAAAGTTGGGGGAGTTGTGTCACGCTGGTCTTAAAAATGCATGAACTAAAGCTTTTAAACAGCATTAGGCAGAGATGTTAACATACTACAATGCTGCCGAGTTTTCCTCCCAAGCTAGTTTTCTTCTCTGTACTTTGCAGAAGGCAGTCTTAAAAGTTCTTCTTCCTTATCAACCATACATATAAGGATCAGATATTTAATGAGCACAAACACAGGAAGCTGTTGAGCATGGACTGACCCGACGACTTAACAGGTCTTCTTTGTCCCTGCTTAAACCTGCCAGTGTTTTAGAGTATCATTTAAAGACAATCCAAACACTAGGACTAGACCAAGGTTGTGTAATGGTTAACCACTGTGAGGTTTGTGACAGCTACAAAAAGTGTGACGTGAGACCATCAGCTTTGCTGCCTGCTGTGTATGTCAAGCAAGTCCACAGCATAGTCCTTACAGTTGGATTGAAACCTGAAAGTGAAATGAGGTCACTAGAATTACCCAGGCCATGCTGGTGCTATCTGCCAACTTAGGATCCCCCAAAAGTCTTTAGGGAAAAAAAAACAAAAACAAAAAAAAACAACCAACCAAAACAAAACCAAAAACCACCAAAAGCAAAAAGCCACACATTTAAAAAAAAAGAAAAAACTGTTTCAAGATCAGTTTAAGTCTCAGACTAAATCTGTCTAGAGAGCTCCACAATTTCCAAAAAATAAAATTAAAAAAAACAAAAATCAACAATTTGGAAAGTGTTTAAAGGAAATTATTTTGCACCAGAATAGCCTTACGCTAAAGCTCGCATGCGCACAGGGCTGGGAGGATCGTCTTCCTCTTGGCCAGGCCCATTGAAAGGTCGCTTCTGCAATTGTTCTGTTGAAGACAGCAATAATGTTATCAAGACAGAGCAAGCAGCAGATGGCTGATGTGGTCACATTTCGTAGTGTCATTTCCAATCATACACCAAGGTATCCAAGGAGTTACATGGCATAGTCCAGTGTGCATTCAGTCAAGAGTAAGGTAAAGTCAACACTTACGTGTCAGCTGAGATTCAAGTTTCATTAGCCCAAGAAGAAAATCAAGGTCTCCAACCTTAAGCATCCAGCAGACTTCACTTATAATACCAAAGCAAATTCACAGCAAGCATTGCTTCAAATAGTGAGACAGGAAAACCTTTAGAACAGGGTCAAACCAGACCCCATGTCCAAGAAAACACATTTGCCTAATACTTTGTTTTCCCCGTGGGCTAATTAAAAACAAACAAAAAAACCCCACTATCTGGGATTATAATGGCTCCCAATGCACCTACCTAACCACTGCACAAAAGATTTCACCATTGACATAATACTCTTGATATCCCAGACGTAGGAGTACATGTCATAAAGGATTGTCCTGTTGGCACAATTGGAGAGGCGAGTGAACATCCCCATCACCAAGCTGCACATCTCTTCAAACTTGGCTGCTCGGTTACGCCATTCTTCTATCTATGAACGGAGGCAAAAGATCCACAAGATCAAACAAAGCCTTCAAGGGAGGAGAGGCCCTCTAAATATGGAGGAAGACTATACAATTCATTACTTCATTTTACGAGCACAGACTACCACACCACACATGACTCACGGATATTCTCTATGGCTGTTAGAAGTGAGGCCAGAATGGGGATCACTGGTCAAATGCAGACACCAGACTGCCTTCATAGTTACACGGCATAGAGGGCTTAAAACAGTAGACTCCACTGGAGGAATGAAAGTTACTGTGACCTGTGGTTAGTTATACACTACCCTTTGGTTCTAGGAAGTGGAACATCAGTCTCTATTACAGACAACAGATAACATTGCTCAGGATTTGATTTAAAAGGAGAGAAACAAGATTCACACTCACTTTTTCAGCATCCTTTCCTTTGCAATTAACACTGACAACACTGCTATTTGCTCTGAGCCACTGGAATTCTCTCAGCATCTGTGCACCTTTGGGCCCATGTTCATAAGGAAGGTAAAACAAGTCAGCAAGAAGCTGCAAGTCCTCTAAAGTCACTGGTTCTACTGTGTAGAGAGGCTTTTCATTTGGCCCGGGCACAAACTGTTCTTTGTTAATTTGCTCATCAGTCTGCATAGGGGCAATGTCACTACCAGAGTCTTCCTGCATAGACATCTCTGGGGACTTCGATTCAGCTATGCTCTCCTTATCAGTATCCATTGGCTTCAACTCCTCTGCCATTTTGGCTTCGGCAATATCTGTCAGTATCTGATTAGCATTCTTGTCTGCGTCCTCTTGTTTTTCCACCACCATATCCATTGGCTCCTCATCAGATTGCTTCTTCTCTTCCTCCTTTACCAAGGCCGGTGACTCGCTGCTCAGAGCTGCCCCCTGACTCATGATGGGTTCTTGGTAAACTGTGGTAACCACAGTTGCTGCATTTAAGGAGGATGGTGCCACCAGAGGCCCTACGTCCCCTACAGTAGTTTTAGCACCACTGTGGGCCACTTGCCTACCTGAGAATAAGAAGAAACAAGTTTAGAGTTTTCAATATCTGCCAACTAACATTCAAATCAGCAACTCCTGCAAATCATGGATGATTCTGTTGCCACGGCATCTGATCAGTGCAGCTTCCTTTTGGTACTTTGCCTGTTCACTTCTGTCATTGTGATTCTAACTACTGACTTTGTTTTTTGCAAGTTTCCCCTCCGTATAACTGGTAATCAAAAATAGGGTGGGGAAAAATTTAGGAAAATTAGTTAATATTTATGTGCTGCCAGCAGCGTTTTTGACTATGCCATCAGAATAAAAAGCTCTCAAAGTTAACTTTTTTCCCCCTCTGCATCAATCGACTTGTTAAAGTTTTACTTGGATATAGAGCACACTTCAAAATAAAAGGACTGATGCTTAAGTATTTCAATTGCAAAAGTGTCTTTAACAGAGAAAATGGAGATATTCAAAACCTGACTGGACACGGTCTTGGGCAACCCGCTCTAAACTCACCCTGCCTGAGCAGAGTGATTAGACTAGGAGATCTCAAGAGGTCCCTTCCAACCTAAACTGTTCTGTGAAAATGGAGAAAGATGACACCCTAATTACTATTCCTCACCCAATGTTTTTGCTGCAACGGAGTTTGAGAAAGATCCAAAACCCTACAGCAGTTCAAAAGGATAACTCCTCCCAACTCTGCTCTGGTGCAGAAGAGGTTCTTCCATTCCACCACCAGTTATCAGAGAAGGGCACTCTGACCAGCTCAAACCCACATTTGAGAAAAACAGATTTTAACTCAGATCCCATGCTCCCCATTGCTACAAGAAAGGTGTACAATGCTGGAAGGAACCCAGCTGGTTTCTGTACACAGAAACTCAGAAAAATAAAGCCATCTTAAAACAACTGGAAGAACACAGACTCTTCTGGGGCAGAACTAATGTTTACAATAATCTAACACCCACTTCAGAAAAAGACTATTCTTCCTATTCTCTCAGGTCCCATGGAAGTCTAGTAACAACTGGGACTAGCAGGATCCAGACTCTTTCCTATCTTGTATCATAAGCACCAAAGGATCATATGTCAAGGTTGCTTCTGCTGATCAGTCAGGGCACTGCAAGCATGCTGCAGAATGCCAAGCATTCTTCTTTCTTTATTAAGGTTTCCTCAATTAGTAAGGCAGAAAATACTTCCAACTGAAAAATATACAAGTTGCCAGGATCTGTAAAATAGTTTTAATCTAAATGCAAGTACTGAACACTTAACCCCATTTTTCTACCAACCCCTGAACAATACCACATCAGACTTACTGCTGTATTGCTGAGGTACCCCAAATTCCTGCAACCATTCCGTTAAGGCCAGCTTCAGGGCCATTTGTGGGCTGTAGAGAACATCTGTTTCAATATCTTCATCGCTCCCCTCATTTTCCAATTTAATCTGGATAGAGACTGTACTGTCTTCAGTATCAGCTACAGAGACAAGTTTTAAGAAGTTATTATGCAAGTTCCACTTAAAATTAAAAAAAAAAAAAAAATCACGTTAGACAAAGCATTCAAGAAGTCTCTAACAGCCTTATTTCACTAAGAAGTACAAAGCATTACATTCTAATTAGACAAAATGGAAAACTATGGTCACCATCAATGTCAACACAGAAACAGTCTGCAGAAACTAGATATTCTGGCATTCAGAGTTTCTCTTTTGATCTGAACTGCTTCTATTCCAATGAAATCAAATCCATAGACACTTATGTCAAATTTGGGCATTAAAGTTGCTTGCTGAGAGTGCTTTTTATACAACCACAGATAACTCTCAAGACTAAGAAATTCTCTGATAGCATGTGCTACAGATACTTCCCAGGAAGTCAATAAAACAATCTAGATGCTCATTATCTTTCAGGCAACTGTCATTTACTTATGGGACAGAAAATGCTAGGTGATCTTAAAAAGAAAAAGTTGGTAAGGAAAGGCTAAAATAATGAAAAAAATCACTATGACCTATATGGTTAAACATAGATCCTGGCAAACAGTTACGCATACTTACTCATCACCACATCTTTTCTCACTCCATTCATGTTAGACTTGTACCAGGTTGCAAGCGTGTGAATAGCAACATAATTGGCTTCAAATTCACAGTTTGGATTGGTCAGAACTCCCTTTAGTCGAGGGATGAGCTCAGTTGACCGACCTTTGTAAGGCCCAAGAAAAAGCCTCTTCTGATCATAATCATTAGCATGAATGTTATCCCAGATAACTGGTGCTCTCCTGATAATCTTAGAAACTTCTTCGATGGACTCTACTGGAATGTCTTTAGATACAACTTTCGGACCTAAGAGGGAAATAGGATAATCACAGGCCTTCGCATATACTTGAAGATTCAACCCTCAAGTAGTTGGACAGTTTATTTTCCCGAATACTTATGAGAATTCATTTTTAACACCAGCAGTGAATTAAAAAACCAAAACCAAACCAAACAAACCCCACACAAACCAAACAATTTTTACCTGTCCATAACACCTCGATGCCAGGGAGCAGCTTTTCTCCTACAGTCCGTAAATACGGTGACTGGGCAACATTTGGATAACAAAAAGTTCCACAATACTCTGTACAGGAAAAAAGAATGTCACTGTTAGTAGAAGGGTGCACACATATGACAACATACGCAACTGTCCCACAAACACATTGAAAGAATACTACCATTTGAGAAGAGAAACATCTATAAAATTAATCACAAAGACCCAAAAGTCTAAAGTATAAATAAAAAGGATATTATGAATGATACTTAGCATAAAGAGCAGAAAGGAAAGGTAGAGAATTTATTTAAAATTGCTCAAATGTCAAAATTAGGAAAAAAACTAATAACATTCATAAATAGAAGGGCAGGTTACAGCAGACAATATGCAAGAGAACTAGAAACCCTAAGACTGATTATGAAGTGTAAATACCTAAAAAATATTATCACCAGAACATATGTGTCTTTAAAGTTAAAGAGGAGGGCTGCAACAGAATCGAACGACTACAGTGTAAGGGGATAAACAAATTAATAATGCTAACATTGCAATCAACATTGCTAGTGAATTGAATTTTCCTTGCAACAATCCACACCACTGAACATAGTGATTCTCTCTCCCTTACAATATTCTTACAGGTATTAGAGGAAGCTTGCAATTTAAAAAAGCAACGATTGGACCCAAGTGCCAGTCATCTTAGTTTTTAATAAATAAAGCAACTCAGTGACTAGTAAAAGTGGGCAATCTTACTAAAAACAGGTACCAATGACAGACGTGAGCACAGACTGTACTTTACCTCTACTTTAAGAAAATTCTAAGAAACTAACTGCTAGCCAGATCAAGAAGCAAAAAAGATTTCGGTACAAGTCAAACAGTTGTACCGAATTTTCAGTTCAAACTTATTGAACCATTCTATCAAGCTGCTTCCTTTGCTTGGCATTAAGCCTTTGAGAGATGTGCAGATTTGGCAAAACCTCTGCATATATTTGAATTATTTGAACATTTCTGTATAAGTCAATTTCTTCAAACAACCCCAAAATACTCCTTAAAGCAGTGATTAAATATTAAACCAGCTTTTCAACCAGTAAGATAATAGGGCCCCTCCTTTAAGGCTGAACTAAATGATTCATCTAATTTTACCTGTAGGACAGAAAAGGAATGTGTCTGGTTCTCCTAGGTATTGATAGATTTCATTTGTGATTGAGACTTGAGCATGAGCAAAGGAACTGAAAACTTCTTTGTCCGCTGCACACATGTTGTGATCGATATCATCAAACAGCAGTGCAAAAGATCTGCAGCCAAACTGGGAAACCTAATACAAGAGACAAGAGCAAAAGGTTTAGTTTTTAAAAATATTTTTATTTCTTTTTTAAAAATCAAACTGTAGAATTTTTAAAAGGAAAAGCAACAGGAATAGGGGAGAGAAGGTAGGGGAGGCAAGACAGACTTTGGTATCTATTCACAATTAATGCCTATCTCTGACCCACTGCTCTGCTCTTCTCAAAGATTAGACCTCGAAAGACCTGCAATCTGTTCCAGTTCTAACAATCCAAAGCTGATCTCACTGGACAGACAGCTGGAAAAAAGCTAACTCTGTAACAGTTTTTGGACAAAAGAGAGAAGTCAATTATGAGAACAAAGAAGATGTGTATGTCAGGCCTGCCTCCGAAGGCGTTTATTGTGGATAAGAATTCTTGCTTTAGAAATGCATCTTGGCTTCAAGGCCCTAAAATACTCTGAAGACAAGCTCCCAAGAACAGCCTTCAGAATCCAATACAAGATGCGACTTTTTTTTTTAAATCTAGATGATCACTGACCACTTCTGCAATGCAACCCGAACACGTCAATTGGAATTGTTCAGAGGCATCCAAATTAACACTAGTGCTGAACACATTAAAGCAGCTAGTGAAAAGCTGCAAGAGTGAGCAGGGTACTGAAGTTTTCAAATTAAGTAGCACTGCAACTATGGTAAGTTTATGACACACTTACCTGGTCCAGCTTGCGTTTCAATGTGGATACCTCTTTAGGATTGGAGAAAGTGATGTCAAGTCCAGGCGAGATTGCATAGATGAACTCTATTTCATGTTCTCGTGCAGCTGATATTAGAGTCATTAGCTGCTCTGGAAAGAAAATTCAAATATTTCAGAAGGATTCAACAATTAAAAAAAAAAAATCTCAGACATCATTATAAACAAATTATAAAATGCAGATGCCTCTGCTACCATAATAATAATAAAAAAATTGCTGGAATTTCTTAAAACTAACACAGCAGAGAGCACCAAATTATTTGGAAGAGTTCTCAGAAATTATGCCAAAAGGAATATAACAACTGTCCTTGTATTGTTATTTTCCATGTTAAAATTTTTAAAAGATTTAAAAAATTCTCTTTATCTCAATGTTGTGAGACAACTTTAGATGTAGTCTGTTTTTACAGTATGCACACCAATAATTCTAGAATTATTACTCACTTTTTCTGCTTTTGTCACACATACTAAGAGACAATTCAATGTAGTAGCATCACCCTGCATGACACTGATTCACATACTATTCATATGACTGAAGCTCGGGGCACATGAAAAAGGGTTTTAACATCACTGTGCAGAAGTAGTTGCTTTAAGAAACAAACTTCAAATTTAATCTTCCGTACAATGAATAAAGAGAATTATTTTTAGAGTATTTAATAATCTTTGTTTTTACTGGCAGTTATCTTGCAGTATCCTTTAGATTATATTTCTGCAGTGATTCAAAGTGGTCTCCAAGAAAGATTATTTAATTTCAAGCGAGTATCATTTTTCCCCTCACCCAAGGAAAATGATAATCCCCACAGGCTAATAAAACACTGTAGATCCCATAAATGCCAGAGGTGGATAAAAAGCCTCACACCAGCTTAAACAGGTCTTTCATGTTCTGACTAAATAGTCAGAAGCCGCTTTTCTGACTGGTACTCTTTTCATTGAGACAAGCACTTAACGAATCACATGAAAGGGCATGCTATTTGCTCATCAATCTTTTTTCTTTTCTGAAGCAAATAATTTCCATTTCAAAATATGGCCCAGATGTTCAGGAGCCAGAGGAATAATTCTGAGCAACTTTTCCCTGGAAAAAAGTAAATCTCATAAGACAAAGCCTTAAAAGCAGTTTTAGAAATCATCTGTAGAGTTACAGTTAAAAGAAGTAAATCCACGCTTCTACCAAAGCTCCACCAAATACATCTGCAGGGTATTAAGAGCAGGTCTCCACTCACCTTTGGAAATGGCTACTGTGATTAAACACACACAAGCATACGTAGTAATGACCAATTCATTCAAAAGCCTATTTATAGAAAACACAGGGGAAATAAAGGCAATTACCCGCTTCCTCCACAGAGTACATTTCTCGCCAGAACATCCTGTGCTTGTAGTCATCCTTTGGAGCATACAGGTATGTATTTAGTCCCCATTTCTGAAGTCTATAAACATAGGAAAAAAGCCTTCATTGGGAGAATAGTCTACAAAGTCAGGAATTCTATGTTTTACTTGATCTAATTCTAATTCTTTTACTCGCCCTAATTTATTTTTTCTTCATTGAACATTGTGTTATCCTATTAAGTCACAATAACTTTACGCACAACTGATAGTGGATAAATTCAGTTTAGGCAAGATGGAAAGGTGAATATGAGCCCCTAAGAATATTGATATTAGGCAAAAAGCTGCTCTAGGTTAGAACAATAATTCTTTTCAGGCTTAAGTGGAAGATTATGATTATATTGCGATGGAATGTGCTACAGTAAGAGGAAGCATGACTTGCCTTCTAAAAAGTTCTTTCCTCTGCTCCATAACCCAAGGTCTTCCATAAAATCCTATGGGAAACAAGATTAAAGTTATCCAGTTAGATGTTAGATTACGCCTGCTCCATGAAACATTATATTACAACCCACCATTTTCTTCCTCTTCTGCTACATTCATCAAAAAGCTTCCCAAACCAGAAAGGAAAAAAAAAAAAAATCTAGTTAGACAGCATTAGGAAAGTGTAATAAGCTAAACTGACCTAAATTTAAAATGCAGTTATAACTTACTTCATTTCTGATGATCTAAGGTCTTATCATTTTGGCCACTGAACCAATTAATTTTCAGAATACAAACTGTATTCATGAGCATATGCCCTTGACAAGTCAAGTCAGCATTATTATTAAGAGCAGACTGAACAGTCATAACCTAATTAAACTATCACTTCAGACACCTACAAAATAGATTTGATTGTAATAATGGGAACACTGAAGACACTTGAAAATATTTACCAGCTCAAAAATGCTTAACCAGTGGTACAGATTAGAATGCTAAATACACACACAGAGTATATAAATACATACTGAGGTAGGTGATGTGTAATTAAAAAAAAAGTGTGCAAGTGACTCAACAAAATGCTTAGGATTTCATTCCTTTTATTCAGTTTAATAGGTTCCTTGTCAAAATTAACTTGCAAGCTGGTATCTTACTTTACAACTCCCACATCTTTACAAACTAAGACTATGTCTTTGAATAAAAGCGTCTACACAAGTGATTTTAGAATAGCATATATTGAAAGTCATGGAATTCCATGGAAGTTGTAACTGCTTCTGGTTTTAAATCTAATCCTTACACTCTAGAAACACAATACTTTAAAAAGCACTCTCAATGCACTCTTAGTCAAGTAAATTCACTTAGACCTATGTGCAAACAGTTCAACCACAAGCGGGCACTTCAAAACAAAGCTTCAGCTTGGCAGTCTGTGCAAAGACCAGAGACTAAAATAACATTGAAATTTAATAAGCTCTTATTTTCAAACAGCATGGCCACTCAGTGACGATTGATGCTCCTAATACACAAAGCTCACAAGTCCTCACAGAACACCAGTTCAAAAGGTAGACAATATCTTCATTTCCAGAGCTATTCACCATTGTAAATCTGTAAATATTTGGTCTCACGGAGGTCAAAAACACCCTCCTACAACCTTTCAAAACTCAAAACTGATGCAACTGAACAAGTAGTTCAGTTACCTGTTAAGTGAACAATGCTCTTTTAAGAAGCTTAAAGCAGGCTCCAGTTTTAAGAATGTCTCTCAGAGAGTGATCTTAGACTAACTGGCGCCACGAAGTGGCCAAACTAAGCAACTACTGCTCCCCACAAACTGCAGAGTGACAAACGGACAGTTGAACAGAACAACACGAGAGCAGTTGCAAGGCGTGAAAACCTCCCAGTTTCTCACCCAGAACAAATCTCTCATTTTCACTAGCGTTACCTAATTCTGACTGATGCTGCCCTGAGGAAGCTCAAGAACCCGCAAAAGGAATGAAATACTGTGATACCTAATGAATACCACCTATGTCTCATAACTCGTTCAGAACACTTTTGCTTTACCTATGATATTACTGTTTCAGACCTACCAAACTAAAGCAGAGCAGGGGCCTACTATTAAAAAAAAAAAAAAAAGAAAATCAGATAACAAAAACTAATTAAATAAGACTGAAGAGAACATGCTAATCCAAAGCGATACTTTTCTATCCATCACCACATTTCTTAGATTACTAATGTCACCAGCTGATGACAATTCTTGCATCTCTCTGTCCAACTAAAAATCAACCTGGTTTTGTATTACTCCCTCAAGACTGTGTGTCACGTTAATACAAAGTCAACAGATCACACCAAATACCTCATCCCAGCTACCACGCTCTCCACCACTAAAAGCCAGGATATCCCAGAGGCAGAGCACCATAGCTTTGTATCCAGTACTCTCCTAGATCTTATTACTCCCCAAAACAGTGAATTTGATATTTGTCTTAAGCTCTTCACATTCTTAGAGTGCACACCCAGTACTTTCACCCAGTATTTGGCCAATTTCCCCCCCCCTCTTTTCTACAAAAGATCCAAACTCTCCATCTCATTGCTTTAATCTCACCATACCTCTAGTCTGTGTTAACCGCTGTACTACATTTAAGTATTTATCTACACTTCTGAAGTTAATCCCTGTTTTTCTCTTACCCCTATAATTCTTTTGAGTCATTAAAGAGACAGATGTTTTCACCCACTACCATTAACCTCATTCACCACAACAGTTTTTCTGTTGTTGGGTTTTGTTGTTGTTGTTTGGTTTTTGTTTTTTTTAAACACTCCCCTATTCCTTTTTTTCCTGTACACGTATTAACGTTAGGCTGGTAACTCCTAACTAGTGTTAGACTGCTTCACTGGGCAGAGGTCATCTTCTTGCTTTGTTTTATGCACAGTACAGTTGAGAACACCTGCACTGAAACATATGCAGAGGCCATCAACAATGTAACTAGGATGACAAGAAAAATGACTATGGTATACACAGTGATTCCGATATAAACCTGGATGAACAGGCGATCCATGGTCAAGATGTATCGGCAGGAACATGAGAAAACATACGGTTACAATCTGTATTTCTGTTCACTGTTACCTGTCTCCAAAGCCTTCAATTTAGCATCTATCTTCACAGAATTAAGTCTATTAACAAAGTAAAGACATCTCTCTCCATGCTGAATGTATTTAAACCCTAGTAAGTGCTAAAAAATAAAGGCATTAACTGGGCCTAGTGCACTTCGCACAGTAACATTTGCAGAAGCCAAATGGTCTTTTCTTTTTAAGATATGAACAAAAGGCATTCTGCAAGCAATGCAGATACTGACTTTGATAAACTGCCTGCTTCCCTCTCCATTCCATCTGTTAATCATTTTGTTCTCCTACTGGAGATTCACTATAGGTACAGAAATAATAACAGTCCACAGGAATTTAGAACAATTCCAAACAACTATTATGTTGGGAATAAACCGTTTTTCTTGCTGGCTTTCAACCATCTACCTTAACTGACCTGCCAGAAATGCAGATAAATTCTGTAGTTACCAAGAAATGCAAAAAGAGTCCCTTTATTCTGCAGCTTCTGCAACAATTTAAACCCTTTAACGCTGCAACTATGCCAAAAGACGGACGAGGAATGTTCTACAGTGCAATTAAAATAGTAAGCTATGACACTTGAGAGAACAGGGAGCACTTAATATTAATTCCAAAACAGATGTCTATGGAATCACCTATTCCCTACCCAGGAAACTGAATGTGAGCCTCTGGCATGCAGGAAGAGCATGTACCGCTGGGATAATCGCACAGTAGCTCTTCTCTCTCTCCTACCTCCCCCCCCTTTAGACACGTACTAGCAAGGGAGCCACAGCACTGCCTCAGCCTCCACTAGGAATCATCGGCCCGCTGGGGGTGCCAGGCCTGCCCTCACCCCACCGAACAGCTGCCATCAAAGGGCACTCCCTGCTAGCGAACAGCTTCCAGCACAAGCCCCTGGGGCAGCAGCCCCGCCCGGGAGCCGCGGCTCCTCCCCGCCCCCCAGCCCTCTCTAGCGGAGGGAGCCTCGGCCAAGAACCGCGCACCACCCTGCTCGCAGAGCGGGCTCCTCCGGGCGCCGCACTGGGCCGGGGGAGGAGACGGGGAACAGCAGAGCCAGCTGGGACCAGTCCCCCCCAGTCTCCCGCGGATACCGACCCCCCAAATACCCCCAGTCTCCCGGGGATACCGTCGTGCCCCCCCCCGGAACACTGACCCGTCCCTCCACTCCCCCAGTCTCCCAGGCATACCAGACACTCCCTCCGAGAGCTCTTACCTTCGACGACGCCGCAGAGAAAGCGGCGAGAGCCCAGCGCGGTCTCCGTCTCGGTGTCTGTTTCCTCGCCCCCGGGGACCGGCCCCGCGGCGGCGCCCGGCGGCTCTAAGGGAGCGCCTGGCACTCCAGCCGGGTTGGGGCTGCCTTGGGGCTCCTCCAGCGCCGCCTGCCCCTCCTTCTGCACCATCCTGCCGCCCGCCGCCAGGACCCCCGCTCGCTGGGCCGGGCTGAGCCGAGCCAACCCGAGTCCCTTCTTTCCCCTCTCCGCAACCCCTTTGTCTCCGCCGCTCCGGGCCGCCGCTGCTTCCTGTTTACGGGGCCCTGCGCCTGCGCGGGGAACCGGCCCCAACCGGTCCGCACCGCTCTGCCCGCAGCCGCCCCGCTCGGAGACGCGCAGAGGGACGGCCGCGGGAGCCGGGGGAGCTGCTACCTCCGCGGGGAGGAACGACGCGGGCCGCCACGGCCTAACGCCCCCCCCCCCCCCCGCCCCGCCGCGCTGCCGGGACCGCGCCACTCGAGCGGGAACAACGGACTGAGGAGAGGGAGTTACCTCAGGGAGCAGGCGGGCGGGCGGAGGGGAGCTCGCTCACGGCGCATGCGCGGAACGCGGAAGGGCGCGCACTGCGCCTGCTCGGGAGGCCGGCGGGGGGAGGGGCGAGGCCGCGGCTGCCCAGTGCGCCTGCGCGGAGAGCTAGTGTGTGCCCTCAGCGCATGCGCGAGAGGCCCCGGGAAAGGGGAGAGGCGGCAGTAGGACAACACGCAGGTGCGGGGTGGGGGAGAGCGCATGCGCCATGGGCTTTGTGTAGGGAAGCGGCGCCGGGGGGGGAGGGTGGACGGGTGGGAAATGAAGTGTTTACTTCGGCTCTGCGCATGCGCCTCGGAGGACAGCGCGCGGAAGCCGCGCGGGCGCAGCAGCGGTGGCTCCCCTGAGGCGTGACCTACTTCTCGCGGCGCCGCCAGGGCCCCGCAAGCTAAGCAGGGCCTGCGGGGGCTGCGGCGCGGATGGGGGACCGGGGCGGAGATGGGGTGCAGGGGGACAAGCCCCTACAGCCGCTCCCTCCCTCCTAGCACAGCCCGGCTGATGTGACGCTTGCAGATGTTTCCACGCCTGGGAAGGGCTACGAGGATGCGGAAGGACGGGCTACGAAGCTGAGCTCATCGCGGTAAATCAGAGGAGGGGCCTGAGGTCAGACAGCATCTCTCCAGGGAGAGGCTCCAGCTGCATGGGAGCATGTGGGGCTGGGAAGCAACAGGCCCCCAGAGCATGAGTCAGAGACCCCAGGACTGAGAAGAAGGCCTCCCCTGAGGCTGTCTAGGGAGGCATCCTTCCAGCCTTCCAGCTCACCCAGCACTGGGGAGACCACGGCAGGTACCAGCCAGCGAGAAACCAGTGAGCAAAAAGCTGCTGGAAACCCCACCTTGTGAGCAAGGGCTGGAGAAAGCTTGCAGACATCACGGCAGCCACATCACATTTCAGCCAAAACTGAATAAAATGAATTAAAGCTCTGATTAAAACCATCCCCTACAGATTTGGACACTGTTTAGCCCTACCCAGCTCACTCAGCTTTCCCAAAACCCTCCCTTGCACTTTTGAAGTCTGTTCCTTGTTCTTCGAGCTTATTTCCACTGATGATATTTTGGCATGATGAGAAACCCAAGACAGCTGTGTTTCTGGCTCCATCTATACCCGTGCTCAGGAAGCTGCAGCAGAGACCCTGGCCAAGGAGCATCTCTAGTTACCATCACATCCAATTTAAAGCTTTCAAAGAGCAAAAATAGCAATTGTACTGCTACCCCTAAATAGTAACTAGCTAAATTTATTAATACACAACAAGACTTTACAAAAAGGTTAGAGAGGAGAAATGCACAGAATTTGGGTGGAAAACACACAGTACTCTCATACCACCGTATGCAGAGCTGGACAGTTGGCTGCTAGGTCAGAAGGGACCCTGAAGCAGGCTCAGACTTACAGTTTTGATCATCCCAAAATAATCCTGCGGTGACAATTCCCCCAATGTTGGGATCTCATCCTTTTACAAGAGGTTTGTGTTTCTAGGCAGTATTCAGGATGCTGGAGTGAATCACTGCCCCAGGCTGCATCAGCTGCCTCATCCAGTTGCTCAGCTGTTTTCCCACATAGCTACTATTCTTTTTTCCTCTGAAAGCTGGGAAGAAGATGGCTTGACACAACACAAAGCTGTCCTTTTCCAAGGACCCATCAGCTCTTACCTCCATTCTCAGCATAGACCCAACAACTTTGCTGTTACCCACTCTTAAATGCCACATCCTAACAAGGGACACCTGAGCCCAAGCTCTGCCTCACACGGCAGCTTCTCATAACAAGCAGATGACACCCCTGCAGGGACTGATCCGGTCCTCCCTGCCCTCAGCCTCTTCCCCGAGGGCCCACAGATTTCTTGGCTACCAGGGGATCAGCTGCCCCCCTGCCCCACAGCTACCAGCAACAATCCCCACGCAAACCTATTCCCCTTTAGCATGAAAAGGCTACGGGGGCATTTGAGAGCTGAGCGAGCCCCACAGCACCCTTTCCCCCCTTGTCACCCCTACCCCTCACCCTGGGGAGGGGGACCAGAGGGACCCCATCGGTGGCTCACAGCATCCCCGTGCCATGAGAGGGCATGTTGAGCCTGTGGATGGCATCGCCCAAAATAGCAAGAGCTCACAGGGGATAGGATATACTGGGAAGGGTGGGTTAGAGGGGAAAACACACTCAGGCCCATTCATACTGCTGTACATGGACCTGGGCAATCACCAGCAGGTCAAAAAGGTCCCTGGGGAGTCAGAGGCTTTAGAAAAAGTAGACACAGCTTTCCCGGTCCCATGATGGCAATTCCCCCCATAGCCAGAGCCCAGCCTTTGAAGATGTTTGGGTCTCCAGGCAGCTCTTTGCATTGAGCTTTCTGTTCCTGAACCACAGGCTGCATAATGCTGGAGGGTGTCACTGTCCCACATAAGATCCATTATCCTGTTGTTCTGCTATTTTCTTACTTACCTGCTTCTTTTTTCCTCTTTGTTTTGCTTCAAGCCATTTTTCCCTGTTTTCAAGGCTGCATTTTTCCAAGGACCGGTGATTGGCCATCACTTCATGTCCCTAAGAAAAACCCCTTTCTAGTCCACTCCCACCTCTTCAAGGTGGTAGCTGGGCATCTTCCTCTTAGCTCAGCCTTAAATACCCCATCCTAACAAGGGACACTGGGTCCCAAGCTCCGGTTCACCCAGCAGCTCTCATGACAAGCTGATAACACACCTGACATCCCCACTCCTGAGACCTGACGTGCTTGGTGTAAGACCCCATTAGCCTAATGCCTACAGCCTCTTAGCAGGGGAAAGACTGTATTTACAGGGCCATTGATGGCAAGGCCAGGCTGTTCGGGACCCTGGCCAGCCCAGCGCACACCCTGTCCCCCATGCAACCTCCCAGAACACCCACGCAGAGCATCCTACAGCTGCAGCACCCCAAAAAGGCTGCCGACCATCTGCAGAGACCCTCAGCCCCTATCTCCCCCACCCCCCAGACGGCTGACAGAGGCAAAGTAACGGTGGTGTGCATAGCGATTGTGGTTAGATTTTATTGTCTTTTTTTTTTTTTTTTAACCCATATTATTGTTATAATACAAAATATACAGACTGGAGATGCCAAGCGGGTTGTGGGTCACCATGCCCCGGGGCTGGGGGTCACGCCATGCGACCTGCAGCGTGAGGGAGGAGGCAGCATCTGCTCCGCGTGGCAGGGGACAGTGGGTACCCCAGAGAGCCTGGGTGGAGGGGATGACAGGGCAGAAGGAAACAGGAGGGGTACGGATCGGGATACCTACCCTCCCACCCTTGGGAGACTGCAGGTGGGAGCTCGGCCCCATGGCAAACCCAGGAATAGGACTGTGAGATGAACAACGTGTTGAATGAACCTAAAAAAACCACGTGATGTCTGCAAGGGCTGGGCCAGGGACAGTTTCGCTGGGGAGCAGCCCCATAGCTTTGGCTCAGGGCCCCAGGAGGGGGTTTCTAACGGCTCCGACACCAGGGGCTCAGCCTGGATCTGGGGCCCGGCCCAGCACGGGTACTGGCCTTGCTCACCCCTTCCCCATTGATCCCAGACACCACAGCTTGGGCCAGCCCCGACCGCCCTCGGCTGCTGAAGATGTGGAGGCTGGAGCAGCAGAGCCGAGGCTGCTGGCGCTGGGTACATTCCCAATGCCTGCGGGGCTGCACAGAGGGGCTTCTGGGGTTGGTATGGGGTCATTAGCCCATGGGCATCACTTCCCCAGCCAGGACTCGGAGGGGTATGCGGGCAGGACAGGCCTGCCTGCACACACCCAGCTCTGAGGAGCTGTTGGTGATAAAGATGTGGGGAGCCCCAGGATGCTGGCTCCATCCCCGAGATCCCCAGGCAGGCTCTCACCTCGGGGCATGGCAGTGCCAGGAGAAGGAGCTGAGCCCACCCTGCCCCGAGGTGACCCTCCTGGCCAGCCCCAGCCTCAGCTTTCTCCCCAAGTTGCTGCCAGCTCAGCCGTGCCCCCAGCACAGGGCTATGCCTGTGGGGACACCTCTCCGCCCCATTGCTCGCTCCCCGGGCAGCGGGTGGGCCAGGACAGACCAGGGCATGGGAGCAGGGAAAGGTCAGCAGCAAATGATGCCGGGAGCATGGCTGTGAGGTCCAAGGGCCAGGGTGGCTGCCGGAGCCCAGCACACCTCCCTCCTCCACATGTTCCCATGCTCTGGCTGCCGTGTTTTTGGGGAGGGGTCAGAAGGGTGTCTCTCCATCGGAGCTTCAGAGTGGGTCCCCGAGGTCCCCTGTGTGCCAGCACCCCGAACTTGAGGGACAGGGGTTGAGGTTGCAGCTCCCCCCCCCAGCCCAGCATCCTCCATCCTGGGGTACCAGTGCCACTAGAAGGCACCTTGGGTCCCTTTAGTCTCCCCTCTCCCCAAGTCAGGATGAGCCTCCTAGGTCTAACTGGGCCCCTGCCTGGGATCAGGGGCTGCTCCCCACAGCTCATGCTGCCTTCTCCAGGCACGGCACCTCTGCCCACCCAACAACCCAGGGTCTGGGCAAGGAGGGCGGCCGGTGGCTCATGGCCGATGCACTGGACACTCCCCGCGACAGGGCACAGCCAGGGCAGGGGAGGAAGCTGAGGTGCTGGCGCCCGTTGCAAGACTTTATTGGTTTCTAGACAGCGTCGCTGGAGGGTTTGGGCTGGAGCCAGTGCTGGGGGCTCCCAGGGCTGGGGCGGGTCAGGGGTGGGGGAGCTGTGGCTGCACGGGGTGCTGTGCACAGGGGAAGCCTCTATCACAGCCCGAGGCTGTGGCTTCCCCGCCGGGAACGGGTGCAGGGAGGTCCATCCAGGCCAAACACTCGCCCCGTGCCAGCCATGCCCACGCTCCGATGTCCAGGAGCACCTGCTTGGGATCCCCCGAGAAAAGCGGAGCCGGCCCAGGGGGAAGGGAAGATCCCGGTGCCGATCGCGTCTCCGGGAAGGGAGGCCCCTTCCCGCGGGGGTGTCTGTGCAGCCGGCGGAGGGGAGGCTCGAAGGAAAAGTCAAGAGAGAAGCAGGTTCTGGGCCTGGTGGCAGGAGAGCTTGGCTGGAGGCAGGTCCGGGAGCTAAATCACATTGTCGAAGAGCTGCATGGACCGCATGATGTTCTCGTCCTGCGGGGAGGAGGTGGGAAGTGGGTGGGTTGGGCATGGCACAGCAATCTGGGCAGCTCCCCCCAAACCTGGCTTTACCCTCATGGAGGCTCTGACCCATGGGACAAGAGCCCCAGGCACTACAAGCAGTTTCCAAGCCCTACTGGGATGCACGGCTCTCTTCATCTGCACAGGGAGGCTGGCACGGATACAGTTCCCAAAGCAGAGCCTCAGCCTTGCCCCTGGGAGCCCTGCCTTCACCCCCTCTCTGCCAGGAGGGCGATGGGGGGACAGAGGTCCCCAAGGGACAGGGAGGTGGCCCAGCCCCAGAGCAGAGCTGCTGGTGGCTTTACCTTCTGGCAGGACTCCAGGAACTCCTCAATTGTCACCACGCCATCATTGTTTCGGTCCATTTTCTGCAGACAAGCACAGCACAGGGGGCATGGCAGGGACAGCCCCAGCCCCAGGGAGAGCCCAGCACCCCCTGCCCGGGTCCCACAGGGCCTGGACACAGCGAACCCCTGCCCCAGCCATCCCCAAGCACCCGGCAGGACCAGGATGGCCTTTTCTCTCCCTGGCTCCAGCACAGCCCGGCTTCATCCCCAGAGTGGGGCGTTTTCTCCTCCACTGTGCCAGGTTTTGGGCACCACTGGCTCCGTGCTGGAGCTCTGCTCCCCCAGGACGTGCTTGGCTCACCTGGAAGAAGTTCTCCACGTGCTCCCGGGGTGCTTCCTCCCGCATAGCCGGGTAGGTGTATTTGCCCATCATGTCGTAGATGGACTTCATGATGTCCAGCATTTCCTGGAGGGAAGGGGGTTGCAGGGTCAACACAGGGCTCTGCCTCTGCCTCATCTCCAACCCACACCTTTTTTGTGATGCTCCCGAAGGAGCTGTGGGGTGCTCAGGTGTGTTCCTGCTGGCTCCGTGCACGGTGTGGGGCCGTGTGTGTGCCTGCATGTGTGATGGAGCCCCAAAAAGCAGCACTTCCATCATCCACCCTCCACCCCAGAGACACACCAGTGCCGGGGGCCAGGAGGGACCTGTTTGCGAAGCTGTGCTCAGTAAATATTGACCCCCCAGCTCTCCTCCAGAGCTCAGCCAACACCCCTGAGTCCTGCCCTCGTCCCTGCTGGGCGCAGACCTGCGCTGGCCCCGGGGACCACCCTGGACCCCCCCCATCCCACCTCTTTGGTGATGCAGCCATCTTTGTTCAGGTCGTAGAGGTTGAAGGCCCAGTTCAGGCGGTCGTCAATGGTGCCCCGCAGGATGATGGACAGCCCAGACACAAAGTCCTGCAAGGATGTACAAGGCAGGCAGACGGGAGTTACGGCCACAAAGGGTCTCACGGACACAGAGGGTACAGTCCTGCTTGTCCCTCCTGCAGCGGGGGAACTCAGCCCCAAAGCCCTGGGGCCGGGCTGACAAGGGAAACGTTGAGTATCAAAAAGAGCCTGAGGAAAACCGATTGCTTGTCCCCAGATCTGTCCCACGCTAGTCCCTTGGGTCATAGCACCCAAAAGGACAATGTGCATCAAGACCTTCTGTTCAGCCAAAGCCTGAACAAGACTCAGCCACGGCTGTGCCTGCCAGTCTGGGTACCTAGAAGACGCTAGCCATAAAATACAGAAAGCCCCCTTTTTTGTTGCTTTTCAATGTTTTTCCACTGCCTCTGGGAATTTAATAAACTCCATCAGCCCCTGCGAAGCTCTCCATCCATCTGCAACAGCAATGCTGCTCAGCCCAGCCCACGGTACCTGAATGGACGTGCCCTCCCTGCCCCGCTGCCATCCCCTCAGCCACAGCTCACCTCGAAGCTGACGGAGCCGTCGTGATCGGTGTCGAAGGCGTTGAAGAGGAAGGTGGCATATGTGCTGGAGTCTGGGGGGAGGCGGACAGTGTGAGGGGGTGATGTGTGAACCCCTGCCCAGCAGAGGCACCCATGCAGGGCATGGGGTGGGGATGGGCACTCACCTCCCTGCGGGAAGAACTGTGAGTAGATCTGCTTGAAGTTTTCTTCATTGACGATGCCGCTCGGGCACTCCTGCCAGGGCAAGCCGCAGCGTCACCTCCACAATCCCAAATCCACAAACCCCTTCCCTCGCCCCCCAGCCCTGCGCTGCCTGGCAAGGCTGCTTGGAGCATCTCCCTGATTTTGTGGGCTGCACTCCTCGCTGGAGGGGCTCTGCATCCCAGGCACCCAGGGAGGGGGCTCTCTGCACCCAAGGGATGCAGCACAGCATCAGGCCTCCCCACTGAGCTCCCTGGAGGTGGGATCAGGCCGTAGCCTGATATAAACTTCAACCCCAAGGTCCCAAAAGCCTTTGCAAACCCCGGGCACCGCCAGGTGCGAAGCACCCTCCGAGGTGGACCTGGCAGCAGAGGGGAGGCTAACAAAGCTGGTCGAGGGGTACTCACGTTCTTGAAGCCTCGGTACAGGACCTGCAGCTCTTTGCGGGTGAACTTGGTCTGCTCCTGGAGCTGCTCCAGCCCCTCGGGGCGGTGGCAGACGGTGGAGAGCTCAAACTCATCCTCAACGCTGTCTGCAAGGAACCCAGGGGAAGAGAGGGTGGCTGAGCCCAGCACCCTCCTGCCCTGCCCTGCTGTGCCGGGGGGCAGGAGAGGCACCTTGCGTAGCACACCCCGTCCTCTCACACCTGCCCAGGGTGACACATTTTTGGGGTGCCCTGCTCAGCCAGAGTTGGGTCTATGCCAGCAGGGGACACTCAGACACACCCTGGGGGCAGACCAGCAGCTGACACTGAGCAACAGCCCCCCCCAGCCTCCGGTACAGCCCAGGCTGGGCAGAAAGGGGATGTGAACCCCCCCCCAGTGCTGAGACCTGCCCTGCCTGCCCTTCTCCTCCCCCCAGCACAGGCATCTGCTCTGGGGGGCCGAGACCCTGGGCGTCCCGCTGGTCTGTGCTGCACCAGGGCTTGTATCCAGCAGGAGAGCTGCTCCCCAGAACCCCCAGCCCCAAATGCCCCCCCCCAGCCTTGTCTAGACCCCATCCTGCCTGCTGCGTCCCCCTTCATCGATGGCTTCTCCCCACCATCTGGCAATCTGCACAACCCCTGCCCGCAGCAGCCAGCACCCCCACACCCCACTGCAACTGAGAGGGGCTGTGGCCCCACAGCAGGTACCCCCCCTCTGTGGGGCAGAGCAGCCCCTGCCCCTCCATACTCACCTCTTCTCCCAGGGGGGATCAGCTCGCACCGCGGGACGGGGGAGACCCTGGCCAGGGGCTCAGACTCACCGAGGGCCAAGCACACCCAGTGCAGGGGGGGTAGGGGGCTCTGGGCAGCTCTGTGCTCACTCCCTGCTCAGCCCCTTTCGCCCCCCCCCGTCACACCTCCATCTCCAAACCGACACTGAGCTTCGAGCAACAACCCCCCAGCCCTTAAACCAGTGCCGGGAGGGTCCCGCTGCCCTGAGCCAGCTCCAAAGCGGGTCTCACTCCTGTGGGAGCCACTCCGGGGAGTTGGAGAGGGGGAAAAGGCGAGGACAGAGGTGGGTGCAGAGCCCATCGGATCGGACCCCTCTGGGGCAGGACTGAACTTGACAGCCCCAAACCCAGGGCAGGGGAGTGGTGGAGGTGTCCCCTTCCCGCGGGCAGGGCCAGGGCGGAGGGCAGGCAGCAGCACCGCTGGGGACACACACACACAAAGGCAAGAAGAAGCACTTGCTTTCGCTGAGCGAGGGGATGGATTTGGGCCGGCAGCAGGGCAGCAGTTTGAGGAATCGCTGCTTCAGCGCTTTTTTAGTTTGGCCCGGCGGGTTGCCTGGAAGAAAGAAGGAGTCACCAAGCAGAAGAGTTAACAGAGCAGCAGCCCCTGGACCCGGCGGGCAGCAGGGTCGGGCACCCAGCGCGGGGCGAGTGGGGCCGGGGGCAGCACATGCAGCGTGAGGCCGGAGGAGCAGGAAGGCAAAGCCCAGCCCAGGCTCTGCTCGGCCTTTCTGCTTCATCCTAGGACAAACCCGGCACTGGAGTTTCCCTCCTTGGGAAGGATGGGGATTACAAAAGGGCAACCCTGCTGGGCTACCCACACACAGCACCTCTGCACCCCCCCATCGGAGCATGCCGGGGTGCACTGGAGACACCCAGCAGCCCAGAGACCCAGGGGATGGCAGGGCTGGACTCTGCCCTTTAGCCTCAAGGCCAAATACCTGCTCCCTGGGGACCCTCCCCTCCCCGCGGGGCTGCGCAGAGAGGCAGGGCAGGATGAAGCCCAAGAAACAGCCTGCGGCCAAGCCGGGGCATTGCATCCTCCCCAGAGCTCGGGCCGGGTTTGATCCTGCTGGCACCCGAGAGCTGAATGCAAAGCACGCGCCGAACCCAGCCATGCAGCCCAGACTGCGGCATGCACCCCCGCCCCAGCACGGCACTGGGATCCGAGCCCGGGGACCTGCCTTGAGACAGCCAGAAGGGGAACGGGGCTCAGGGCTTTGCCTTGGCCAGGCTATGGGGCAGGGTGAGGGGCTCCCCACGTCAGCCTGGCCCACGGCCATTGCTTCCAAGTGGCCCTGCATAAACAGCAGGTCCCCTCGCTGTACAGACCCCCCCACCACACCCTATTCCCCCATCCGGACCCCAGTGGCTTTGCTCAGCCCCATCTCTCCCTGCTGGCGCTGCCCCATGGCTGCAGACCCATTCCCTCCCTTCCCGCAGTGCCTCAAGCCAGCAAACTCAGCACAGGACTAACGCTGCAGGCGGGGAGGGGAGGAAGAGGAGGGGATGAAGGCCATGCTGGGCTCCAGCCCCCAAAGGGAGGCAGACAGCGGCATGGGGCACCGATGGGATGAAAGGTGCAAAGTCCCTTTGGGGCTCTGCTGACGCGGTGTTTGCTCCAGGTGCCCTGGACATCTGCACGCAGCAGGTCACAATGCCTGTGCACCCTGAGCCCTGGTTTTGGGGTTGTTTCTCTAGGGGGTTAGCAGATGGGGCTGCTCTGGCAGCTTTCTCAGCCTTGTGGGGCTGAGCTGAGCCCCAGGTGCTAGGGAAATGGTGCTGCATGGTACCCAGCTCCAGCTCCCAGAGGGGAATGTGGGTCTGCAGGCAGCTCCATCACTCTGGGGCGATGGAGAACAGCTCCAGGAGGTCTTTGTCCCAGCAGGACATCACACAAAGCCACTCAGAGAGGGCAAATTTGTCCCCAGGGAAGTGGCATCCACAGCAGGGTGCCAGTGACATGCAAACGTGCAGGATGCACGAATGCACCCCCTGGCATTTGTCACCAGGCGACAAAGGCAAGGGTGAGGGCCAGGATTTGGCGCTGGCAGCACAGCCTGGCCCCTGTCTGCTCCAGGGTTTGCGGGCAGGTGACGAAAGAGGCTTTTTTCCTTCCTAGAAGTGGGCATCAGTTGTGCATAAAACATGATTCTGGCCCAGCTCCTTTTCCAGGGCTTTAATTTGCAGACGGAAAGGGAAATTGCACCTTTCAGCCTTCCAAGGATGCCCGGGGGCCAGGTGCCTCCAGCAGAGCCAAGCTGTGGGGACAGACCTGGGAGGCAGGAGCAGCCCCTGCACCCAGGGGGAAGGGACGGGGTGGGCAGAGCAACACCCAGCACCAGGGTGATGGACCAGGGGAGGGAGCAGGGCGGGAGGGAAACCACACAGCTAGAGAGATGCAACAGAGAGTAAACTGTGGTTGGACTCACAGGGGCAGCAGGTATAGGCACGTGCAGTAGGTCAGGTCGGGTGCAAGTTACACTTTAGTTTGTTATAAAGAAGGAAAAAGAAAAAAAAATAAAGAACATGGGCGTTTTCTTAAGGAGGAAACCGAAGAGGGCCCGATTCCAGGGGCCCCGGGGCAGGGGAGGGAGCACGTTCAGCACATGCAGCTTAACAGGAGAGGGGTGACCAGGACGGGGGTTTTGCTGTCCTGGCTTTGGTGCGCCCAAGGGCTCTGCTGGGGAGGACACGTTGTCCCCTTTCTGTCCCCCAGCATTCATACTGTGAGCAAGTCTGGGGGCTCCCCCTCACTGGGAAACAGCTCTGGCCAAAGACGGGGAGTGGAGCCTGGCCACGTGCTGCCCTGCTGGGCACACGGGACGTCCGCAGCACAAAGCCCTGTCCCTGCTAGTGACAGCTCCTTTTCCAGATGTCGCTCTGCCCTCCACCCCTCTGCAAGAGCCATCAAGTGGCTGGCACAAAACAAGCCAACAGAAAGGGCTGGCAGTGTTTTATCTGCAGCGGGAGGTCTGCCGGGTTAAGTGGCTTGTCACTTCCCATGCATCACTCCACAGCCCAGTGACTTCGAAACACACGCACCTATAAACCAAGCCTCCATCCTTGGACAGCACCAAAAGGGGAAGGGATTTCCCATCCCCACCTCCGCATGCTGTTGAAATGAATCCTGGAGGCTGCTGGACGCTGGCTGTGAAGGGACCCACAGCAGGTGGATCCCTGACCCCAGCAGTGACCGCCACTGGGACAGCTGTGGACCACTTTGTATTGAGCCACCGGCACCTGATGTGTCCTTGGGGGCTGCATCCAGCCAGTACTGCCATGTGGGGGGGTTACACGCTGCTGGGCTGACACCCCCACTTCCCAGGGAGGACCCAAGCCTGGGCTGCTCCGTGGTCTCCCAGAGAGAACGCAGGAGCGGGGGTCAGCCCAATGCATAACCATGTCCCTGCCCTCCCCACAGAGCCAGAGCCATCAGTGCCCTCCCAGGGACAGCTGGCTGGGGAGACCAACCCAACCCTTTCGCAGCACCCTCCTGCTAGAAAAGACCCTACAATAACAAGCCAACAGGCAGTGCCAAAACTCCCCCCTCAATCTCAGTAACCTGTCAATAAATGCATCATCACAATGGGTGGAAGATGTGCATCCCACGGCGGTGAGACCCCCGCAGTGTCCCCAGCTCAGCGCCCGGGTACAGCACCGTTCCAGGATGGGAGCAGAGCACCAGCAGCCACGGGGTGGGTCTTGCAGCTTCCACAGCCCCTGCTTGGCCCCCTGGGGCAACACCGGGTTAGTCGGGAGGTCAGGAGGAGCTGGTACCCCAGGGATGATCTGCCCCAGCACCCTGCCCCAGGAGCAGGGTTTGGGCAGAGGAAGGCAGCCAGGCAAGGGGACCCTCTGCCTTATCAGATAGCCTGGCTGGGAAGCAGGAGGGTGAACCCCAGCCAGGGTAGGGGGATGAGCCAGAAGAAGGGGCAGGGCAGCCCCAGGGGAGCACGGGGAAGGGGTCAGCAGTTCCCAGAACATTCTGTCTTCAGGAGAAGAGCCCCCATCCCATTCCAGACCATCACCTTTTCCTGAGAGACCAGAAGCACATCCCCAAGCTCCCCATGCCAGGCCATGGCTCTGGGTCCATCTGGGCAGTGATGTTGAGCCCAGCTGCCCCTACAACCTGCAGTTCACAATCATCCCTGTGCAGGGCTCAGCTCTGAGCAGGGTCCCTCAGCCCCCCACTCTGCTCCCCCTCCGCAGCGCCCAGCCTCAGGCAGGCCACCTCCTGCTCTGAAGGGGTCTGCTCTGAAGGCTGGCAGGAGAAAGAGACAGCAAGCTCCCCCCGCCGCCCCGGGGGGGGGTCAGGATGGGTCCTGCCAGCAGCAGCTCTGCAAATGACCCTCATCAGTCAGCGGTGACAGAGCCGAGTGTAACCGGGGCCAGGGTGCCTGCAGCAGCCGCTGGGGCCAGACGGTCATCCATTAGGGGAATGAAATCAGAGCTGGCATCTCCCGGGGCGGGGGACGGATGGAGAGTCCCTGTCCTGGGGGTGGCACAGGGGCAGCCTCAGCTCAGACACCCAGAGCCAGCAGGGCTGAAGGAGCTGGGAGCAGCAAAGCTGCCGCACGAGACCTGTGGTTCACGGGACAGCAGAGACTCAGGACCAGGACGTTCCCCAGTGCCAGAGAGGGGAGAGCGGCTGCACGACCCTCGTGCCAAGCAGGTCCCAAAGGGAGATGGGTGTATGGGCCAGAAGGGGCCGCAGAGCAGAGCGGGGCTCACAGCGGTGCTGTCCCCACTCCCGTCCCCAGCCTGTGACAGTGCTCCCAGACAGCCTGGCTGTGCCCAGAGATGTTGGCAGAATAATAATTTCTCAGGCCACACCACATACAAAATGTTGCAAGAAGGGAATGGGACGGGATACAGGTGCCAAGGAACAGTGGAGCTCAGGGGCTCCCCAAATGGAGCGGGTAAGGCTGCGGGCTTTGGGCATCGCCCTGCCGCTAAACCCACTCGCAGGGACACATCCTGCCCTGTCCCCATCCCCACCTCCACGGCAGGGACATCTCTGGCAGCAGGAACTGGCACATCCAAAGTGCCAGAGGAGCTACCCAGGAAATGCCCCAGCAGAGCAGCAGCTCCTCTTGGCTGCAGGCAGCGTGTGCTGTAAGAGAGCTGGTGCTCTGCATACCCATTACCCAGATGCCATCCATACCCTCCCCAGTAAGGCACAGGGAGGAAGCCTGGAAAGGCCTCAGCCACAGCCCAGCCAGATCCCAGGCAGCTCAGGGACGACCTCCATCGCAAGGGGTGAAAGCACCTCCTGGGCACACTGGCCTCCTCCCCTCCCTCTGCTCACCCACTAATTGCTCCTCTGATCACTCCTACCCACCACAGCTCCCATCCCGAGATCTGGCTGCCCAAGGGGATGCGATCTGCAGTCCCTTCATCTCGCGGCATCCCCAGCATCAGCCAGGAGGCAGAAGGAATGGGGGCAAACAAACCCCAAATCGCACTCATGCAAAGTCTGTTGGCAGCCCTTGTCTGAGCCGGGACTGTCCGTGGCACAGCCGAGGAAGGCAGCCAAAGCAGACAAGCCAGCAGCACCGTGCAGCTCTCTGCACTCCCGCCCTCGCCAGGCACAACCAACAGGTCCTGCATCCCTCGCTCTGACACGTTCTGGGTCCTCTTGCCTGGCCACATCCAGCCTTGTCCTCAGCACCCACCTGCCAATCCAGGGAGCTCAGCACCCATAGCAGCCCCTTCCCTCCCCAACCCTGGCACAACCCCACAGGGAAGGCAAAGGGGCCAGGGGCTCCAGCCTCTTTTAGCCACGCTCCGCCCCATAGCCACCAGTTCCTGCGGCAGCGGGGAAAGCTTTCCCCTGCATGATGCTGCACCCCACATCCATCCCTTCCTGCCCCCGGCTCCCACCCCTCGCCCCAGCCCCAGTCATCAGCCCGTTTCCTCATCATCTGACAAAGCCCAGCCCTCTGCATCCCAATGCCCCCAGACTCCAACACCCTGATAGTCCCAGTCCCCCAGCACCCCAGAGAGCACTGCACCCCAATGCTTCCAGACCCAGATATTCCCCCCCCACTGATACTCCCAGACAGCCCAACTCTCTAGCATCCTGCACCCCAACACCCAGATGCCCCCCCAACATCCGTGATACCCCTGCACCCCAGTGCCCCCCAAGTACCCCAACATTCCCAAACAGCCCCACACCCCAACCCCCAGACACCCTCACTTCCCCAGCTCCCTACACCCTAATGCCCCCCAACACCCTCCCACACCCTAATGCCCCCCCAAATGCCCCAAACCACACTAATCCTTCCAAACCTCCCCCAAGCACCCTGCAGCCCCTGGGACAGGAGGCGAGGAGCACCTCCACCACGACATCCCCATCCCATTGCAACCCCGTCCCCAGCCCTGTCCCCATCCCACCTCCCCTGGCCAGGTCGATGATGCCCAGGGCATGGAGTAGCTTGAGGCTGGAGCAGAGCAGCAGGATGATGCCCACCGTTTGCAGCCCCTGCGGGTCCCAGAGCACCCCAGCAACCGACATCCCCCAGACGTGCAGCCCCAGCAGGCAGCTGGTCTGGCAGCAACAGACCCAGCAAGGGAGGAGAGGGGAGGGCAGGGGAGGAGAGACCTGCCTTGGCCCTCCCTCTTCCCGCCCCGGCACCCCCCGGGGTCCCTCGGGGCACCCAGGCTGCAGGGGAGGGCAGAGCCCATGCATGCGGCTCAAGGGACTTAGGGGCCAGCTCTCACCCCAGGTCCCCCGGGGCACCCCGCTGTTGTCACCCACACAGGCACCCCGCAGCCCTGGAAAGCCGCAGAGGGGTGCAGAGCTGGCACCAGTGCGTGCATGGAGGAGGCTTGGCTGCCCCTGACTCCCACTCCAACAGCAGCGCCTGGTGGCACTGACCCCGGAGCTCGCTGTCCCCCAGGACACTGCTGCCACCCAGCCCAGGGACCAGCCCTGTCCAGGACAGCCCCTCTGCCCCATCCCAGACCACCGAACCTGCCCCCCAGCAGTGCCCCCACCCTGCATGCACCCACAGCACGGCACAAGGACCCACAGCACGGCAGGAGGAGCTCCCTGCCTCGGAGCTCAGCCTTGCCCACCGATCACCTCCACGGACACCTGCCACCCTCACCTCTTCCCTCTTCACCTCCTGGGGGAACATCTGCACCTCTCCGCACCAGCAAGTAAGTCACAGCCGTGTGCAAGATCCGTGGCACATGGAGGAACCGCAGCTGGGGGCTGCCAGTCCTGGGTACCTCGCTTGCTGATGGAGGGAAACATGCCCCGCTCCGCTCTGGGGTGCTGCCTGGAGGGAGGGCAGCCCCCACCCAAAGCCCTGCTTTGTGGGCAGCAGGGCAGAGACCCCGGCCTGGCAGCAGTGGTTATTAAAAAGTCTCTTTGAGCCGGTTTTCTACACATCTCTCACCTAAAAGCTCCTTTTGATCCGGCTGCCCCCTGCTCCAGCGGCACAGCAAACCCCAGGGCAGACGTCCACAGGGAATGAGACCTTTCCCTGCATCCCAGGGAGGGGATCCTGCAGCCAAGCATGGACGGCACATGGGACCTCCTGCTGCACGTGCTCCGGGGACCACAACCCCACAGAGCCCTGGCCAGGGCACCTCTATTCCCACCTGTGCCCAGTGCTGGGGTCTAATCCTGTCCCTCACAGGGGAGAGGTGAAGAAGACCCTGTTGAGCTCTCACACCACCCTGCAGCCCAACACAACGCTGTGCTAGAGAGCCCCAGGCTGGCTCCACACCAGCCTCTCCCTTGGACTCCGAGGTTTCATCCTCCACTGGCAGAGCAGGGCTGCAAAGAAGGCCTGTCCCAACAGGCTCCCTTGCTCTCTAGCTTTACTGCTTTATCTCCAGCCTGTGATTTCTCACCTCCCCATGGCTGAGCAATCTCCCTGCCCCTCCATCTGCTGGCTCAGAGCCCATTTCTGGGGCAGGATGTAGCAGTGGGGTCCCTGCTCTGTGTCCAGCTGGGTCCCCTTGCTCCCCTCTCCAGGCACATCAGCAACAGAAAGAGCAAGCCAGGCCAGAGGGAATTGGGAGGGAAGCAATGTGAAAAGTGATTAACGCGAGGCCGGAGGGAGAAGAGATTCAACAAGCTAATTACGTCTGGCTGGGCTGAGCGGGACGTGACACCATGTGGAGGCAGTCGGCGGGGTGCGTGCCGCGGGTGCTGCGGTCCTTGGGGGCTCAGTGCTGGGAGAGCTGCCCTGCCCTGGCCCCAGCCGTGGGGGTCACAGCCAAGGGGACCCAGGATCGTGTCTCCTTCTGCCTCAGCTTCACCCTCTCCAGGCAGGGCGAGACAGCACAGCCCATCCTGTGTCCACGGCGATGACCAGGGCTGATGTCCCTGGGTGCGGAGCATGTGGAAGATGCTCCACAGAGGGGAGCTTAGGAGAGCTTCTTCTCCAGGACGCCAGTGCTGGCAGGATGTGGCCCAGCTACAGCATGCCTCAGAGTGTAAGGCTATGCTGGGATCCAAACTCAGAGCCCGGCCATGGCTACCATACATCTCTGCCCCTTCCCCTCCTGCTTTGCAAACCCTCACCATGAGCGAGCAGCTCTCTCCCGATTCAGCCACCAGACCCTGCCCAGCCCTACAGCCAGCTGAAAAACCTGCCAGCCCTTGGAAAAGGAAAGGCAAGGGTTAAATCCACTGTGCATGGAGACATCTCTCGTGCACCCCAGCCCAGGGAACCCCAAACTTCAACCTGGAGCACCTGTAGCTGTCCCAGGCTGGATTTTGATGCTCTGAGATCTACCCCACCCGCAGGCAGCTCGCCTTGACCTCTCGGGTCTGTCAGGCCCACCAGGCTGGATGCTGCCCTGAGCCCGGGGACCCCTGGCACCGTGCCCCGAAGGGCTGGTCCCTCCTGCAGCCAAGACACCGCGCTCCTGCCAAAGGGGTTCCTGGAAAGCAGGAGGAAAGCAGGGCTTGCCACAGGGCTCCGCTCTCGCCAGCGCCGCAGGGATGCTCGTTTTCTCCCATCTCCAGAGGGACCCTCGCCCTGAGCCAGGCACCAGGATGTGGCCATGGTGCTCGCTGCCACCACCCTCCTCGCCTGGCATCCTTTGGGGTGCCGGTGGCACCCAGGCAGGCTGCTGCTCCCTCCCATTTCTCCCCAGACTCTGGAGGTGTTTGGCACCCTCCCCAGCCCTGCTTCCCCCTCCACATCCTCAGCTCTAGGGCAGCGGCAGCAGCCCCCCAGGGAAGGCAGGGGCCAGTGCACCCCATGCCAGGGGCTCTCCAAGACACCCCCAATCCTGCTTGCCCCACACATGGACCCCGACCCGGCCAAGGCAGGGACAGCCCTGCCAGCCCCAGGCAGGCAGCAGTTATCCTGCCGATAGCAATCTGCAGCTTCATCTAATATTCATCTGAGGCCGGGCTACGTTGGCGGCTCTCCCGCCTTTTACCTCCCGCCCACCCCTCCTCCCAGCTGGGACCGATTGCTCCGTGCTGAATTATTGATGCTGCACTTCAGGAGCCAAAATCAATAGTGTTTCTCTTCGCCTGCCCCTTCCCGAGCGCTTGGCTGAAGCGGGTTCTTGGCAGGGGGCTGGGAGCCCCCTGGGCAGCTCAGCAGCGTGTGTGGCTCTGCCGGGAGATGTTTGGGTCTGGGGACAGGCGTGGTGGCACAGGACAGTGGTGGGGTGACATGGCCCGTCAGTGATTAACCAGCTGGTAAACAATGCGAGCTCTGGCATCGATCGCCTTGGGCTCCTGGAGCACAGAGCACCCATGGGAGATGCTCCATCACTGTTGCCAGACAGCGGCTCTGCCCATGCCACCAAGGCTGCGTGGGATCCGAGCGGGGACAGTGCCAATGGGACATGGCAAGGGGGTACAGACAACCAGCGCTCCCACCCAAGTCCTTGCCCAGAGGAGGGCCAGCTCCAAGCGGAGGACGGCTTGCTTGGGGCCTCGTCCAGCTAAGTTTGGGAACCCACCAAGCCTGAAGTTCCCCCATGTCATCCCCGTCCCCTCCGCAGTCCCCCCGAGGGGGCAGATGGGGTCTCGCTGCAAGATGCTCCCACTGAACCCTTCCCCAGGGCTGTGACATTTTTCCAGTCTCCTCTGGAGATGCTCCATCCCCAGCCCATCACCGTGGCGGCACGACACCTCCGGGCACAGACCATCCCCAGGACACCACCAGCACAGCCTGGCCAGAGAGACGGCCACAGGCAGGGGACCAGCAGGCATGGGGCAGGGAGAGCGCGGGCATGGGGCAGGGGAAGCACGGCAGCTGGTATCGATGGCTCCGGAGGGGGTGGCGGGGCTCCGTGTCCATTAGCAGACCTGAGCCATTAGTGTACGGTTTCAGGCTCTTTGCGGTCCCTGGGCTGTCACTGCCGGCCCAGGCACGGCTGGTAAACAATCCCTGGAGGGGACTCAGCATTTCCCAGCCCCAGACACTGCCTGGGACCTTTCCCAGAGAGCAAAGTCTCCTACCTGACACCTCCTGAGCCAAGGGGGGGGGACCCATGCAGCAGCATCTCACCCCCAGCCCACCCCCAGCCACTTGCCCACAGGACTCCCCATACGGTGCCCAGGGCTCAGCTCAACCTCAGCCAATTTCTGCCCCTTGAGCAACACGTTTCCCTCTCCTCTGGGCACCTTTTGGTGATGGGAGCAATTGCTGCCAACCCGGGGCATCTGGGTCCCACTCCCACCACCACAGCTGGGGCAAATCTCCAGCCAGGCCAGAGGGACCCACAGCTCCCCAGCGTGGGGGCGTGGGTGGAGGGGGACAGGGCAGGCTCTGCCTCCCCATGCTGCACGGTGACACCATGTTTTCCTGGTGACGAGAGAGGACTGGTGGCAAGGCACGTCCTTTGTGGGAGACAGGCATGCCACCGTCCATCCCAGTCCCCTCTGGAGGGGTGCCGGCTGACAGGGACGAGGCTGGACCAGGACACCCCATCTCCAGCCTCCCTGACCTGGCCCAGGCCAGAGCAGTCACTTGCAGGGGGACAAGGAGCATGCCCCAGGGGACGGAGGAGCAGGGCTCAGTGTGGCCAGCGGCAAGGAGCAGCCAAATGGGCCAAGGGGTGGTCCCTGCCTTGTCCTGCGTGCCCCAGCAGGGTCGCTGCCAGGGCCGGGGGGGGTCTCTGCCTCCCCCTTCTCCACCATGCTCAGAGCCAGCATGCTGCAGAGCAGCCACAATCGATGCCATCGACTTTGGTCCAAAGCTTCAGGCAGCTGCACAGGGAAGCAAAAGCACAGGGAGGGGGGAAAAGCAGGGTTGGGGGGAGCACCCCCACAAACCACCAGCAGAACTGGGGAGGGGGGGTCCAATCTGGGCACAGTCAGCATAGACCCCCCCGGGGCTCACAAGCAGGATGCCTGGGACTTAGTTCAGCCCCTGCCTCAGTTTCCCTCCTGGCACGATCCACCTAGGAGCGCTGCTGCTGGAGCACAGGGACAAAGCAAGCGGTTAAGCAGCAACGAAAGCTCCCACCCACTGTGCTTTCCTGCCCTGCAAGCAGGTTCGCAGGCCCAGAGGGAGAGATCCCCCCATCTGCCCCCTGCCTCCCCACCCCCAGGCACGGCCAACCCGCGGGTCCAGCCCAGGGGTGCTGGTGCCAGGGGTGCCCTGGCACCATGTGTGGAGGGGAGCCGGCGTTCATGGCTGCACCCAGCCTGTGTGAGGGCCAGTGCTGCAGAACCGGAGCAGAGCATCCCGGGGCACCAGTGGACCAGGCAAACTGCCTGTCACCTCCTCACCCTGTGCGTGCCCTGATGCCCCGGGGATGGGCAGGCTGCGGCATCCTTCAGATGGGTGTCTGCAGGCATGGGCAGGGGCTAGGCAGGGCTTGGGGGACCTTTTGCACAACCACCACCCCTGGGAGTCCAGGGAGCGCCCGGCCAAGCGGCCCTGAGCTCCCTCCCACTGCACACAGAGTCCCCCGAGCGGATCTGGGCTCCGCTGAGCGTGACCCACGCACACGGCTCAGCACCTTGCACAGCCCGTCCCCAGATGGGCAGCACCCCCTGTGTCCCCTCACCCTGCCCAAGGGCCGTGGCGGGGCTCTGGGAAGAGCCAGGAGCAGGGAGTGCAGCAGGGACCCATCCTGCCCAGGCCTGGCTGCTCTGCAGGCTGGTGCCGAGTCTGACAGCTTATGTTCAGAGCGAGGTGACCATGGACCCTGGGGACACCTTGCTCCTGAGAGGTGCTGACAAACACCCTGGTGCCCACCTGCACAGTCACACACAGCCCCAGCACACACCAAAGTCACCACCGTGCAGCGGCCACCCTGCCAGCCCTGCCCCCTCCCCATGTCCCCAGCCACTGGGACCTTGCACGGAGCAGGCAGGACACCCTGCTCCCCGCACCAGGCCCCCCTGCTCACCCCTACGAGCAGGATGGACGCCACGTCCCAGGACTCTCCCATGGATGCAGCAGCCTCAGAGCATCCTTGGGGGCAGCTCCAGACACCCACCGGCTGCCCCCCGTGTCCCCGGAGGAGCCAGCACCGCCCGCGCCCGTTACCTTCCAAGGACACGGGCTCGAAGAGGCCAAATTGCTCCAGCACCTTGACGAAGAGGACCAAGACCACCAGCACCGCGATCATCTCAAGGCCTTCCAGGTTCATGGTGGGGGTGTCTCATGGCCCCACACCCCCCCACCCCCTCCCCACCGCCGTCCTGGAGCCCCCTCACCCCAGCACCACGGCCACCAGACGACGCATCCCCAGGGACCCCTGCCGCTGTCCCCGAGGGGGGATCGGCTGTCACCCCTCTACTCAGCGGCGCCCGCCGTCAGCAGCGGGCAAGCAAGGGGTCAGCGCGAGGCTGTGGTGGGCAGCTCGAGGAGCCGACGACCGAAAGCCCAGGCAGAGCAGGGCCGTGCCTGCGAGTAAGAGCAGAGAGAGGCCAAGCGGAGGGAGGCGTGGGGGGTGGCGGGATGGGGGGGCCAGGGGAGGAAGGAGGCATGCCCTCCCATTCCAATGACACCACCTCCATCGATTTGCTTAATGCAGTTGCTAAGGAAACGGGCCACAGATATTAAAAGGCACTCGGTTCCCGGGGGGTACACGGGGAGGGACAGGACGCTGGGCACTGGCTAAACATCCAGGATGGGGATGACTCAGACTTGTCCTCTGCGCCCCACGCGAGTGCCTGCCCCATGGGGGTCACCATGGCTGAGCACCCCAAGGTCCCCACAATCCTCTCCTGGGCAGGGTCTGGGGCAACAGGTCCAGCTGCCCCATTTCCAAGCAGGTGGATGGGTCCGGCCATCTCACTGGGAGAGCCAAGGGGAGACAGGGAGCAGGGCTGGGGGAACAGGCCGGGAACGGGGACTGCGATGCAGGATGCCCGAGACGCTGCCAGACCCGCAGGCAGCACAGCAACAGGCAGGAGCGGAGGGGACACAGGGGCTGGGGACCCAGCGGGACCAAGGGACCGAGCCAAGGTCACACAGCAGCTGGAGGCAGAGGGTGAACCCAGGCATCCGCGTGCCTCAAGCACACATCCACGCACAGCCAACGGGGCTATATTTAGCTCCTACGCTTTTTTTTTAAACAGCATCCCAGCCCTTGCCTGGCTGCTCAATCACAGGCCACAGGGACCACCAGGAGCCGGGTGCCCGCTGCTCCCTGCCCCATCACCAGGGCTCAGCACCCCTTGGGGTGCACAGCTTCCCCCGGGGACGCCGCTGGCACTGCCCGTCCCTGGGTGGACGAGTCCCATATGGGGCATGAAGCAAGACCAGTCCCAGCTCCAGCACTGGTGTGGCAGGCAGGGAGTAGGGCTGCCCCCGTGCCACCACTGCCCCCCACCCCACCTTGTCCCCCGCAGAAGCAAGGTGAGCTGCCCCAGGTATAGGTGGGGTGGCCATGCCCAGGCTATGGGGCAGACCCTCTGCCCAGCTCTAGGGTCCTCCTGCCCCCACAAAGGGCTCTGCAGATGGGGCCAGGGCAGAAAGCCCCTTTTCCTCCCTGTTGTCTTTGTGTCAGGGAGGGGAAATATGTCACCAGGGGAAGAAATGTCACCCTGGGACACCCGTGGGGGGAAGAGGATGGCGGAGGTGCTGGCTGATGCTGGCAAGAGTTCCCAGGAGGGCTGCCCCACACCTACCCCCCCCAGGCCCAGAACCCGCACCCAGGCCCCCATGCCCAGCCCAGGAGGCTGCAGGTTTGTTCCCTGCGAGGGGACGGAGAGGGCTGGTGGCTCAGTCCCAGGTCACAGCATGGCCAGGCTATCTAGCGGCTCTGTGCCACCAGGCTTGGCATCTCCTGCCTGCCTGGGGCATGCTCCCAAGGCTCTGACACCAGCAGAAGATGCCAGCGATGCATCAGAAGCGGCCTGGGGAGAGAGATGAAAGTCCTCCCTGGGGAAACATCCCTCAGGCTGGAAGTTTTCAGACCTGACATTTCCTTTTCTTGGAAAGCGGTGAGTTTCCAGGCACTGAGCCTGGATTTCACCCGGCTGGCTCCCGGCCTCGCCCCCACCCCGAGCCAGTCCCTTTGGCGATGGGGTGGCACAGACCTGTTGCGCTCTCGGAAGAAGTTTCCCACTGACGCCAGCTGCATTTTTAAAGCCATTTTTCTTGCTAAGCCCCGGTTGCAACCCATCCTCTCCCCAAGCCTCCAGCTGCTCCCAGGGCCGATGCCTGTCCCACACGCCATGGGGCTATTTATGCAACCTGATTTTGGCCAGAAACAGCCGTAGAGGAGCCCTTCCAGCCTGAGCCAGGACTTGTCCCAGCAAAGAGGGTTTGGGGCAGCTCCTCTGCAAAGCAAACCTGCTCAGACCACCTGAGGGGACCATCGTCGGCCCCTCATGCGTCTCTGCCAGTGTCGTGGGATGCTGGGGCTGAAGGGCACAGCAGCAGGTCAGCCACGGAGCGACAGCTTTCCCGCCTGCCCTTGTGCCCATCCCGTGCCAGCCAGCCTCCCTGGCAGAGCACTGACAGATCACCCGCCGGCCGGCATGTCAGGATTACTCATTTCCATGCTGGAGCCATTAATAAAAGCCCTCCGCTGTTCACTGCCAGCACGGCGCAGGACCCCACCAGGACCAGCACAGGCACCCAGTGCCAGTCCCATGTCCCAGTGCCACACACCGCACCAGAACCCAGCTCCCAGCACCCCCAAACTCACTGGGGTTGCTTGCCCAGCGCACATCCCGTCCCACCGAGGGCAGCTCCAGATGGGCTGGGGGTGTCAAGGGACCACCCCCTTGGCTCACCCAGGTTCCCGGGGGTGCTTCTCCATCTGCAGCTGCCCTGAGGATGGAGGAGACACATGGGCTGACACGTGGGGCTTTAGCCATGGAGCCAGACCCACAGCCGCCTGCAAGGGACGCTCAAAGGGCCGTCCAAAACATACGCACCCAGCCAGAAGTGGGACAGGGCTTTGCCCCCCACCCCGCCAAGGGGCATGGCTCCCACCCTTGCAGCCAGCCAGTGTTTGGCCATGCCGTGGGAAGAGTCACGAGGCCCTGGCTCAGCTGTGCAGGGAGAGGTCACACAGATGGAGAAACGCACACCCTGGGCAAGAGAGGCCCTGCACGTCCCCAGACGACCGGCACCGCTGCCACCCCTCCTGCCCTGCTCCTTGCCTTGGGGGGCTCACCCTGCAAAGCCCCTGGCACACACATCCCACTGCAGCGGGACTTGGAGAGACCCTTCATTGGGGAAACCAGGACCCCCGCCACATCCCAGAGCTCCCCAACACACCAGCTGAGAAGCAAAGATGTAGGTCATGCCCAAAGGGACCAAGAGCCCCAAAATACAGGTTGAGGCCCCAGCATCGGCACCGGGCACCCCCCATAGAGCAGGAGGCACTGGGGAGCCTGTCTGCATCCCTGTCCCAGTGAGGGGCAGCGGTACCTGGATGCCGGCAGCACGGCAGAGCTGGATGCCCCCGGAGAAGCCCTGGGCACCACTGCAGCTTGGCCGTGGCTGCCACCAGCTGCTCTCGCACACAGCAGAGCAGGACCAGGACCAGGAGGAACAAATAAAGTGACTGAGGAGATAGAGGTATCCCAGAGAAGCAGAGAGGGAGGTCCCCAGTCCCTCTCTCCCACACCAAGAGCCCGGCTCGCCTCGCCACCTGGCTTGTGGAAGGGGACAGGACGGGCCAGCGTCACCCTGTCCCCCCCGTGTCCCCAACCCCGTACCTTCGATGCCACTGATGATTTTGAAGCAGCGGGTGGTGAACCAATAGGAGATGAGGAGGAGGATGGCAATCAGGGAGGCATAGAGCAGGCTGTCGTTGTGCAGGGATGTCCTCTCCATGGCTCCATCCCCTGCGCCCGCTCACACCCCCCACCCAGCCCCGCCACGCTATCTGGGGCAGCCCTGTCCCGGCAGTCCCCCCGCCGGAGGAGCCGGCCACCACGGGCAAGGAGGCGGGGGGCTGCGCGGGCAGGCAGGCAGGTAATTGGGAGCAGCGTGTGAGAGCCAGGCTCCCAAACCAATTACCTTAATTGTGCTCAGGCGGCACATGGCAAACAGTTAAAAATAACCCTCCTGGCCCGGGGGGAGAGTAGCACCATCAGCTAGGAGAAGGAAGCAGGGGGCAGAGCACAGACGGGACTCACTACACGTGTG
Organism: Mycteria americana; assembly: GCF_035582795.1. Taxonomy (NCBI): domain Eukaryota; kingdom Metazoa; phylum Chordata; class Aves; order Ciconiiformes; family Ciconiidae; genus Mycteria; species Mycteria americana. The sequence goes on from NC_134370.1 coordinate 16,412,138, forward strand.
GCTGAGTCTCCGTGCCGCGGGGCCAGCAAGGCATCACCGCAGCCTGATGGCTGCTCTGAGTTTGCCGGTGACCCCAGGACCCTCAGGGCTCAGCCCCTCGCTGCCACCCCGTAGGAGGAGCTGGGAGTCCTGGAAACTGGGCTCCCCAGGGAACGATGCTGCAGCCCAGGATTGGCAAATGCCAGGATCTCCGCTGGGATGCCTGTGCCCGTCCTTGCTCCAGACACTGGGCCTCGAAAGAAGGCGTCTCCGCAGCCCTGCTGGCCTGGAGAGCTGGGTCTGGCAGAGAGGCGCTGGCATCTCGTCCCCTGCAGCCCAGCACAGCACCTCCCTGGGGATGCCCAGCATCAGCCTTGCCTTTTCTCAGCTTGGACCCCGAGCCAACCAGCCCAGTTCCTGCTGTGCAATGCTGGGGGCGCTCAGAGAGTGCCACTGTGAATTTGGGCACACTCACTGGCAGACCCCAAACCCCACAGGATTAGCTGCACCCATTCCTGAGACACCTCTGGTCCCCAGACCACGCTTGGCCCTATCGGCCGCCCCATGGGACGTGTGGCTGGGGAAGATGCCGGACACAGGTGTTTCACCTCTTTGTGTACAAGACATCCCATCCCCACTCCTGCAGCTACAGCCGGGGGACATGGCCACCCAGGTGTGGGGCGAGGAGCACAGCGTCACCCCAGCTGTGCCCCTTTCAGGGCACAGAACCCACGCATCCGGGTCCGTCCCCCTTCCCTTCTCTCTCCCCCAAGACCAGCTGCTCTGAGCATCCACAGGGGACACAGGACAGGCTGGCAAAGTGGTCCCGGCATGCGCCCATGGCTCAGCGCTGGGGAGGGCGACAGGCCCTGTAATGGTGCCCCAGGCACAGCCGTGGCAGGACGGGCAGCCCAGGCTGGCACCGAGTCTGTGCCGCCTGTCCCACTTTGGGCTGTGACAATAGCAGCCGTGAAGCATCCCCTGCCCAGCCACCCCCGCCCCGGCTCTCCAGCATGGCCGGCAGCGCAGCCCTGCCACCCAGCTAAAATTAACCACCCCACCGGCCACCCGCTGCGTATAAATAGAAGTGCCCCGGAGCAGGGTTTCTTGCCCGGAAGGCAGCTCCATGCACACAGCGTGCCACGGGCACGCGCAGGGCAACACCCAGAGCCATCGGGTAGCCAGGTGGCTGGTCCCTGTCCCCATCCTCCCAGCACCGCCAGCAGCTGGGCACGGGGGACTGTCGCCTGCTGCGGGACGGGAGCAGATGGGGGAGGGTGCGGAGCAGTCACCCATCGCCAAGGGACCTGTCTCTTTGGGAGGGGACCACGCACCCTGGCCACAGGTTCTGCCCTGCTTGGGAGCCACCTCTGTGGCTACCCCTAGGGTGCTCCTAGCCCGGTGCCGCAGGGTGCTAGGGCACTACCCTCCCCAAAATGTGCCATGGGACCAGCTGGGCCACAGCAGAGGTGATGGTCCCAGGGCACAGCTGGGCAGCAGCTGCCCGGGTCCCTTGGGCGCTGCTGACCCCTCGGGGGGGCCAGCCTGATGGATAGGAGCCTCTCCTTTTTTTTTGGTTCTCGGGGCCATCATCCATTAGGGAGAGTTAAATTTAGGTTACAGCTGATCCCTTATTACCTTGCTGCTAATCAGAGCGCGAGCAGATTATTAATAAGCACATTAAAATATTGGCGAAACGCTATTTTTGGGAGGTGAAGTCACAGTTTTAATCTGGTTAATTGATTGAGTCATTTCTCTTCCCCCCCATCGGCGACCCGTCCTTGGCTAGCTCCCCAGGGCACCCAGCCGGGAGGACACCCCACCCCGGGGCCCGCCTGGCCGGGCACCCAGTGCCCTCTGCGGTGAGCTCTGCAGGACCTCCTTCACCTCTGCAGGGAGGACAGAGGGGCTCATTGCCCCCCAAAAGGGACCGATGGGGGAGGATAGAGGCTGGAGGGGGGACAGCATCCCGGTGACCCATGTGCCATGTGGACTGGAGAAGCGGCTGGGCACGAGGGGATGCTGCAGAGGGGAGAAGGTTGTGCAAGCCCCGCGTCCACTCCGAGCCCAAGCTTACGGGGGGGCACAGACCTGCCCGGCTCTGGGTTTCACCCCACTTCAGCTTTTCCCACAGCTCAGGAGGACACCAAGAAGAGGGTGAGCAGCAGTAGCAGCCACCCCACTGCCAGCCCTGCCTCCACGCCCGTCCCAGCCCCGTGCATCATGGCCGCCCTGCGCACCCCTGCAGGGCTCCAGGGACAGCACGGGGCTGAGCCCTTAGGGCCGCTCAGCACCACACATGGCCAGCCCTGAGACCCAGTCCCAGGGGAACACCCGCTACAGACCGAGCCCCATAGTGCCCTGCTGCAAAGCCCAGGACACTGGGACAAGGACCTGCAGGACATCCTTGCAGGTGGTGGGGACGGGAGCACCCCGAGGTCCCCTTCCCACTCCACTCCATCACCTGCAGCTCTGCCCCTCGCACCCGGGGCCAGACTCAGCTGACTCATCCTCTGCCCCCTCCGCTCCGGGCTAGTTGGACGGTGCCTGATGGAGCCAACTAGCGGGGACGGACCCAGCGCTGCCTCCGGGCACACCCAGCCTCTGGATCCTGGCATGCTGCTTGGCCAGGCTCACGCTTACCCTGGCACCTCTTCCCCTATCGCCATGTTGTGGGCTGGTGCAGTGCCCTGAAGGGCCCACGGGGCTGCGAAGTGATGGGAAATGCCCGCGGGGAGGGTTTCCCAGGGCCAGGTGACCCTCCATCACAGGGCTCAGGTCCCCGCGGGCAGGGAGGTGGCACAGCAGCTGGGCACGGCTCACAGGGCAGATACTGCTCCAGTGTCCCAGCCCCCAGCGCTGCGCCAAGAGCATCCCCAGGGTGCCCCCCCCCATCCCTTGGCCCCAGGGACAGGCGCAGGCTGGGGAGACCCAGGGGCTCCCCCAGGCGAGGAGGGGACAGAGCCTGGGAGGATTTTCCCAGGCAGGCTGGGCCCTGGTGAAGGTGGCGCAAGTCCCAGTCCCGCTCCAAGGCGTGGCGCTGCCACATTGGCCCAACAAGGCCTTCCCCGTGCTCCCAGCATTGCACGTCCCTCCTCAGCACCATCGTGGCCCAGGGAAGCAGCCCAGGGGTCCCCGGCGGGGCCAGGCCATGGGGAGGGCAACCTGCCCCAGGCACGGGGACAGGGGCAGGAGCCAGGCACCCAGGGTCCCAGCGCACACAGGCACACGACGACCTCCCCGAGACATGCCCGTTGGGGTCAGGAGGTGGCTCTGGGCTCACACCCAGGAGAGGGGGTCCTAGACAGCTGGCTGGGCTGTGCAAGGGCTGGCAGGGGGACATGGGTTCCACCATGGCTGTGACAGCAAACCAGGAGCACACAGCACGCAGCTCTGTCCCCAGGAACCAGGCGGCATCCCAGGATATGAGCACAGGCGGATGCAGGCACCAGGGTGTGTCCCAGCCCCGGCCCGTGGACACACCCAGGGCTTCTCCGGCCCGATGGACGGAGGGCACAGCCCCGGCCCCGGAGGAGGCAGATGCCTGGCATGGCAGGGAAGGGTCGGACCAGCTGCAATTTATTTGCACAGCAGTTTTCTCATGCTCTGCTCTGCACTAGTCCCCCCCCCAAATAAAACATTCCCGTCACCCCAGGTCCACAGGGGACCTTCAGGGGCTCTCGTTGCCTCCCATGAGCATCTTCAGCTTTGCCCCACACAGAGCCCAGTGCAACCCCTGCGCCTGGGGCTGAATCGCTCAGCACCTAAACAGCATCTCCCCCCCTCCCCAAATAACCCCACAGAGCCCATCAGACAGAGACCCCCTCCTGAAGAACAGAGCCCCCGTGCCCCCCAGGGCAGCACCTACCTTGGGAGAGGGTCCCGGTGACAAACTGGTAGAAGAAACGGATCACCCGGCCCAGCTGCCTCTTGCAGCGCTGCTGGCAGTGGCTCATGGCTCCAGCTCACAGCGCTGGGGAGGGACCTATTCGCACCCCCTCCCAGCTGGCAAACAGCCCCCCGGCTCCTCCGAGCAGCAGGCGATGCCCGGGGGAGGACAGAGCCTTCCTTGCCCGGAGCGAGCCTGCGGGCATCGGTGGCAGGTCCAGCCCGGCGGAGAGGGCACAGGCAGCGCCCGGCAGCGCGGCAGCCACCAGGCCCCGTTCCCAGGCAGCCAGCCGGGAAGTTTTGTGCTGGGATGCTCCTGTGCAGGCTGGCTGTGATCCAGAGGGGCCGGGGGGCTGGCAGCGATGCCCCTCCCAGGACTTAGGCACACAAAAGCTGACTGCAAGCTCGGTGAGGGAAGGGGGTGCCCGGGTGAACCCCCCTGTGCCGTGCCAGCCCGCTGGCCCCGTCCGTGCAGCAAAGTTGCAGGGAGAGGCAGGGAGTAGCAGCAGGGGGATGGTCGGGGCCGGGGAGCCCAGCGGTGCCAGCCAGCTCTCCGGAGAGGTGGATGGACGCGTCCCTGGCTGGCAGAGCCCCGGGTTGCCCCTGGCTCCTGGTCCGCCCCTTGCCACCAGCTCGACCCGGCACTTCACGCCCCGGCGGGCCGGGAACCAGAGGCAGGTTGGTATGGCAACCCGCAGACTCCACAGGTCCCGCTGACCAATGAGGCACTGCTGCATCCCGGGGCCGCCTCTCTCCAAGAGCAGGGAAGGATGCTCCTTCCGGAGGGGAGCCAGCACCGTGAGCATCCTGCATCCTTGGGCATCAGCCCTCTGCTCCTACTATCAAGCGCTGTGAGCATCCTGCATCCCTGGGCATCAATCATCTGCTCCGGCCAGCCGGTGCTGCGAGTGTCCTGCATCCCGGTGACATCAACCATCCAGCGCTGCGAGTGTCCTGCATCCCTGTGGCAACAGCGCTCCAGCACTGCAAGCATCCTGCATCCCCGGGCATCAGCCCTCCGGCACTGCAAGCGTCCTGCATCCCCGAGCATCAGCCCTCCGGCGCTGCGAGCATCCTGCCTCCCCGGGCACCAACCACCCGCTCCTGCTGGCTCCACGCAGGGGAGGAGACGAGGATCAGTGCAAGGATGGGAGGAAGAGGAGTCAGACTCCCAGACCGCCCGGGCTGAGAGCTGCTCGCTCCAAAGCTCAGCCTGGCAGCGAGTTGCTAGCTTGCACAGTATGTCAGAGCCAGAAGAGTCTGGCGCGTGGCGGCGGTGGGATTTCCCTGCTCCCAGAGCCAGCCCAAGATGCTCTGTGCAGACTGGCAACCGCATCCCTTCCCAAGTCCCATTTTCCCAGCTGCAGTTCCCTCTCCACATCACATCCACACCCCACACCAGCAGGATCTCTTCACTCTGCATCCATCCAGGCTCTATTATCTCATAAGCTTCATCTCTTATTAATGGGGGAGGAAGCAAAGAAAAAAGAGAGCTGATGGAAAATATAGCTTCTGCTCCCTCAGGGATGGGAAAGGGGGGTGCAGGCGTGATCCAGTCAGGAACAGTCAGACTGCCCAGTCCCTACCAATGCCTCAACAAGGAGCCCCAAGGGAAGGGGCTGGAGCCCGCCCCAGGGGTTGGTATGGGGTAACCTCACCCCTGGCTCCGCAAAAGAAGGGCCATCCCCTCCAAACCAAGCCCTTCCTGTCTGTTATGCTGGCTATGCCCCTGCAAAGGGGAGCAGCCCCCCCCACAGTGAGCCCCCACACCACGGCAGACATTGCCCTGGGCTGGGGGGGGATAGGCACCAGGGGACACTGCACCGGTCACTGCAGGGCTGAGCCAGGTTTGGGGAGACCCCACAGCAAGGCGTGACAGCACGCCAGGGGTTTGCAACCCTGCAATAATACACCCGCAAAGCCCCAGGCCGGGGAAGGGCTGCAAGGGACATTGGCCCTGCAGGAGGAAGGGGACAGCCCAGGCCAGCTGAGGCAGAGCAGGCAGCTCAGTGGACAGAGGCACAGCTGCAGGGCCAGTCTGTGAATGCAACACCCCGACTGAACCTAGCCCCTGCAGACCACCTGCTCACAGCCAAAAGCTCAGAAATTTGGGCTGCCAGCAGTGCCCAGTCCCCTCCTGCCACCTTCCCAGGACAGGTCAGCGGTTTAGGACCCTCGTCGTTATCTACGGTATCCAGCAGCCCCGCTCCTGGCTCAAACCCACAACACACACACTCTGGGACAGTTTCTTGCAACGATCAGATCCCGTGAGCTGTGTGACACAGGGCCAAATCCTGCAAAAGCAGAGCTCCCCCATGCTGGCAGAGAGACCCAGCTCCACTGCATCACGGCGGGGACGAGCCAGTGCAACTCAGCCCAAGGCAGCTGCAGCATCCCAAAAGCCCGTGGGATACAGGAGAGGTGGCAGAACAGCCACAGGAGGGTGCCAGAGCCCGCAGGACCTGATAGCAAACAAAGTTTGCAGATCCATCCCAAAACCGCCATCCAGCTCCTTGGGAGCCAGATCCCCCCTGGCCAGGAAGGTTGTTCCATCCCAGCGTGTCCCGGGCAGGTGGGAGACGCAAGCGCTGTCCTGGGCACCCTGGTCGTGATGGCCATGCGGGGAGCTCATATGCCCCCCACCATCAGCATGCATAGACCACCCCATGCCAGCCTGCAGGGACACAGCAGGAGAGAAGAGCCCAGCACCAATGTCACCCACCCCACCTCCAGGCTCGGCTGCCCACCAGCATCCCCGGGTGCTACAACCAGTCCAGAACTGGGCAGTGATTTCCAAAGGAGCATCACCCCTCCAGGTTGGCCCTTGGCTCTCCAGAGAGGCCCTCGTGCACTGACTCCAAGACAGAAGCTCACGGGGACCACATGGGCTGAACCAGGGGACTGTCCTCTCCCTCTGCACCCAGCAACCCGCAGCAGGTATTTTGCAAGGATGGTGCATTGCAGAGAGACGTGAGTCGGCTTGCTCCCATCCCAGGGCTCCCTCCGAGCACACGCTCCCCAGTCTGGCACCAGGGACTGCATGTCTTGCCCTTGCAGAAGGGCAGCAAAGCCGCTCGGTCGCTGACCCACCTCTCCCCTGGCAAGACAAACAGGAATCCAGCAGAAATCAAAAGCAAGCCACAAAGCAGGGCTGTTGAGCCCACTCTTACACACACTTTCTTGCTGACAATCTGTCACCTGGGTCACAGCCACCATGGGTGCCACTGCAGGGTGCACCCCGCCAGGCTCCCGCCCCACCTGTGCTTCTCCCAAACCTGCTCCCCCCCACGAGGAGGCCAGTGGTCCCTCAGCCCCTGCCCCAGCCCCAGGGGACCTCCAGTCCCCACAGTGCCTCACAGGGCAAAGGATGTCATCTCCCGAAGGGATATTTTGAGCCAGCCTGTGTCCCCAGAGCATCTGCTGGGCCCCTGAAAGGGGACACAGCATTGCTAGAGCCACAGCAATGGGAAGGAGGAAGACCACGGCTCCAGGCTCTGTCTCCAGCTCTGCTCCCCCCACATGCACTGGCTCTGGCAGGGGGAGCAGCTGCCCCACACCTCCCAGTGCCGAGTCTGCACTGGGGACTGGCCCAGCTCCCCGCCGTAGGGTATGAAAGGCAAATCCAGGGAGACTGGAGAGCAAAATTGTCCCCCATTTCCCTGACCCCAATCCCTGCTGCCTGCCTGCAGGTTTTGGGGCTGTGCCGGGACACCTCCAGCTTGGATGCACGGGAGCCCAGGGCAGCCCACGCAATGCCTGTGCCGTGCCACGGTCAGACCCACGGTCTGTGCGTGCCACGGTGCCGTTGCTGCTGCCTGACGCTAAGAGGAGCCCCCGTACAGCTCAGCAGCAGCGGCAGGGCCGCGGGGAGGTGAGCCGGGGACACGGTTCGTTCAGACGGCTGTGGCGGCTGATGGCACACGGGGGACAGGAGGGGACACGTGCAGTTGTGTCGGAGCACGCAGGCAAGCATGGCTACCTGGGCAAGGCCGTGCACACCTGGGCAAGGATGCCCGGGAACCGTGAAGGCCATCCGTGCGCGGACACGCGGCCACCGTGCTCTGCTGGCTGTCCCTTGCAGGCTGAAGGGACAGCGACAGCACCGCCGGGGAGGGGGACGTGACACAGGTGTCCACACCAGAGCCCTTGTTTTCTTCCCTGCCCAGGTCCTCTGCTCCTGAGATGGCTTCTTGGCAGAGACATCCTTCCTAAGCCACCGACAGACGGCTGGTACCTGCCGCGGGAGCGCTGGGGGCAGGGAGCAGCCGGGGGAATTCAGGCTGGTTCCTGGCCATGAAATATTCATTAGCACAGCCCCGAAGAGAAGGGGAAAAATAAAAGATAAACATAAGGGGGGGGAGCAGGCACAACGCTTGCAGGCAGCTTGGCACGGTGCTGACAAGCCCATGGGGTGCCCAGATCAAGATCTTCAGGGCACTTGTATGTGTCCCCCCTGGTGCCCATGCAAAGCCTGTCCCACTGTCACGGGTGTCGTGGGCACGTGAGCACCCCTGGAAAATGCAACCAGGAGACAGCCACCCTTGCAGGCAGCCACACACGTGCACACACACCCAGTAAGGGCAGGGACACCTTGGGACACGAACATCCCCGAGGGGCACCGCGCTGGGCTGGTGCTCTGGGGCCGTTCCTGCCTGTGCCAGCCCTGGACGGTGGCTGGGCTTCAAAGTGTTTCAGCCTGGGCCACACACCCCAGGGACAGGACCTCCAGGGCACAGTGCCTCCAGCAGGACTCCAGCCCACGGCCACCCCGACCAGGGCATCTGGGGGGTGTCTGGGGTCGTCCTGGGGCTGGCAGAGGGCAGACCCCTGCAACAGCATCAGCCAACAACATCTCTATCAAGGAGGAAGGGAAATCAGGGTGGGAAGGATGCAGGGCACCCTGCAGCCCTGTGCTGAACCCCAAGCCACCACTCGGATCCGCAGGGACTGGGCAGATGCCCTGTTCTCTCTGTCCCTAAATCCAGGAATCACCTTTTTTGGGGGATGAAGGGCACACACATCCCAGCAACGCCAGACCCACGGCTGCTTGCGGATGGGGTGGCTCCTGGCTGGAGGGAGCCCTCAGCAAGACTCACCCCAGAGCCAGGGCATGCGGAGGGACGAGGAGGAGGACGTCCCAGCAGCAGGGACTGCAGGAACCATGTGAGCCCCAGGTCCCAGACGCATCACGTCGGGGCAGGTGGCTCCGTTGGGAGCCAAACACCACTGCCATCCGCAGAGGAAGGCTCAACACAGCCAACCTCGCGTGGGGTCCTGCTGCCGCTCCTGCCTCCTCCCAGCCCTGGGGACCCACGGCCTCCGGGACTCGGGGAAGTGCTGAAAACGTGATGCCAGAGAAAATAAATAAGGCAGCTAATGAGGTAATTTGCATAGCTATTAGCAGGCAGGATTTGCAGCCACTCTGACATGGGATGTGCTGTCACATCGAAGCGCAGCCCAGGGGCTCTGCTGTGTTTGCAGAGGGAAACACACAGCACAACCGTGCTGCATGGACCCACCACAGGCACCAGCCACCCCACCCCGCCTCCCTCCTGGGCCGGGGAAGCAACAGAGACGGGAGCAAACCGAGCAAGGAGGTGGGAGGAAGGCTCAGAGTGGGGCAGACAGCCTGGGAGGAGCAGTGTGCTTTAACCATGAGCCCATGCTGCCTTCGGCCACCCGGGGCTTGGCCCTGTGATGTACAGACCATGGGGCAGCACGCAGCTCCTGCCTTGCCAAGGCGCAGAGAAAGCATCCATGAAAGGGTGAGCTTGCAAAGGCCGAGGAAGAGCTGCCAGTAGCCCAGGCTGCCTCGCGGGGCAGCCCCGCCATGGCACAGCCAGCCAGCTCCCCATCCCGAGCCAGCTACAGCTCCCTGCATCCCTTACCCTCTTGCTCCCTTGTGAACCTGGCACAAAACACATCCCAGGACAAGCACAAACCCTTTCCTACCTCACCCTGGCTGCCAGCGAATGCAGCTCGCTCTGACTCCCAGCAGAAGGTGCCATTTTGGGGTGTAGGGCTGTGCAAGAAGCCCAACAGCAGCACGAGCTCTGCATCGTGGCTCCTCCCGTCCTTGGATGCTCTGTTCAGGAATCGCCGTACCATGCTGGGCGTGAAGATACCAGCCATCCCGGCACCCCCAGGGATGCAGGGGCAACACACCTGCAACCTGCAAAGCTGCCGGATCCCCAACCTGCTCTGCTGGGATAAATGCCCCGTAAATTGGCCATGTGATGGAGAGGGGTGGCATGCAGGGCCACCCTCCCCCCGGGCTGCCAGGGCACGTCTGGCTTTGATCACAAACCTGCGGCGACAGCTCGGCTCGTTCCTGGCCGATGGATCTTGTTAAAAAATGCATGTGACGTGATCCGTCTGCTCGGGAAGGCGCTGCCAGGGAAGGAGCCCGGCCCAACGCTGTGCACCGGTCCCGCAGCACTGACCTGCCAGCAGCCGGCACGCAGCAGGTGATGGGGCAGCAGCCTGGCTCTGGTGGCACTGGGCTGGGGACCCGGACATGCCCCAGCCAGGGGGCTGAGCCAAGCACTGGGCTCCAAAGCACCCCTGCAATGCAGGGAAAGGATGGGGGCAACCCCGCCATCTGATGGCAGAGACAAGCAGGGAGACCCAACAGATGGGTGGTCGGACAGACAGACAGACACAAGATCCACCAGCAACTTGGGTGGTGGGTGTCAGGCAAAGACCGGGGCAGAGCCGCCCAGGGACCACTTCGGTGCGTCCATCATCCCCATCACCCCCCCGTGATGGCCCCCAGCCCTCCGGCTTACACTGAGGCACTAACTCCTCCCAAGCTGTATTTTTTAAGTCAGTTCTGCTAAATATTTCAGGGATTTACACAGAAAAGCTCTCTGTGCTCAGCAGCACGTGGGCCCCATTGGCATCACGCAGGCGGCCGCAGACACTCCCCCCCGACGGGGCGTGAATAATTCATCACCCCCACGCACAGGGTAGCAAGCAGCGGGGAGAAGGGGACAAGGCACGGGGGACAGGCTCCATTGCCTCCCACCCAGGCTCTTGGGGTGCACCCCAAGACCCTCCATGCCCTGCAAAGGGAGGGCAAACGGGAGAGCAAAGACCAGCACCAACATCCACAGGGAAACTGAGGCACGGGGAAGGGAAAAGAGCCAGAAGCTGAGCCCAGCCCTGGTTATAGGACTGACATGTCGAGACCGCAGCGGTAAGCAAGGACACCACAGCCTGCCTGGAGCATCCAGGGCCGTTTCTGAGCTTGTTGGATCTGCAAAACACAGCAGCTCTGGGGCACCCAGGATATATCGGGCAGTAGAGCAGCACGGCCCCAGGACCTCCAAAGAGCACAGCCTTCGCAAGTGGGGACATTGCCACCTGGGGGTGCACGGCTTGCGCCCGGGCACGGCACAGCCACAGCACCTCCTTAACCTGAACTGGCACCTTTTTGCTCCTTGGATGCCCACCCTGCTCTGTGCCCATGGCACCCCACGGGGAGCAGCAGGGGTTTCCATCCCCAGCTCACCACCCCGCATCCCCAGGCCTGTCCCAGCTCCCACCCCAAGCCTCACCGGGGTCTCCTGAACTGCGAGGCTGGGAAAAATAGCCTGGCCACAAGTGATACCAGCTCTGCTCCCAAATCTGCTCCAGGGCAGGGCATGGCCCTCGGCATCCCAGCAGGCTGCTGCGTGTCCTGGCCCCTGGTGCACTCCCCTCCAGCCTTACCACGCTCACCGCCCCGCACCGAGCCACAGTGATGGCAACAAATTAACGAGCCCTGTGCAATCATGCACAGGTTGGGCTCCGATAAATGGGAGATAGCACTAGGCTAATTTCCTTGCAATCAGTGCTCGCTCGGCCACCGACAGCTCCGGCTTGGCACGGTGACGGGAGGAAACGCAGCAGGGACGGGCTGGGATGCAACCTCGGCTCCCACGTGTGCAGGCAGCGTGGGGCTGCCTGCGGGCCAGGCAGCGGGGCACCCTCGATCACCGAGCCAGACGCTGCCGGGCTGAGCGGCATGGGAAAGGCTATTAGCACCACAGCTTATCCAGGGGCTCTGGCACACGCCGGCTGCACAGCTGGAAGAGGGAGATAAGGTGCCCAAGGGATCCCAGGGAGGGGAAACATACTTCAAATGGCAGGAATCTCCCCCAAAACGGACTTGGCTTGAAGGCACCGAGAGTATTTGCTGCTATTAATAACTCCAGTGCTGCAACAAGGCGCCTGCCCCCCGCTCCCCGGCTCAGACCCTTCCTGCACGGGGCGACACAGTGACAAGGCAGGAAGGGAGAGCAAAGCGGTGCTGCAGATGCGGCTGAGGTCCTGACCCACGGCTCCCCACCTGTTCCCACGCCAACAGCCCCTGGCACTGGCCTGAAACCCCTGGGTGGGTGACAACCCAGCTGGGGGGACCTGGGGGGCTTAGGGCAGGGGAGACACACAAGGTCCGTACTGCCCCTCCGACAGCCCACAGCCCACCTGCACCTTTCTCCAGCCTCAACCCAAGACGCTGCGCAGCCCCACGGCTGGGCTGATGGCCCCCCACGCCAGCACTGACCCTCTCCCCACTCGTACCCGAGTGCTGGCTCAGCCCTCCGGTCCCCTGCCCAGCACTCCCTGCCCCATGGGGCAGCAGGGCCACCCACCCGGCATCTCCAGGGCACCCGCTCAGCCCACTGCCAGCCCGGGGGCCCCCCAGAGACTGCCTTTTTAAACTGACATTTTGGGGACAGGAAAGCTATTTTTGGTTGTTTCAGAGGCAGTGCTTCCATTGCAGTTTGTCTGCCTTCGCCAGAGGGAGGGATGCTCTCCCTGGGGGTACCGTGGCAGGCAGCTTTGTGTTGGGCTGCGGTGCTCAGCACCAGCTCCGCACCACTGGGTCGTCCTCACCGCCCCCTGCTCCCTACCCAGCGCCTGGAGCCAACAGGCCCAGGAGCAGGTGGGAAAAGACATCCCTGCGTTCCCACCTGGGCACGAAGGTCAGGAACATCTCACCTGGCAGAGGGGCTGGTGGGAGGCACAGAGCAGAGCCTGGGAACCGTGCTCCCACCTGGGACCTCCCCAGCATCAGCAAGATGTCTTTTCCACACACCTTGGTGAGACAGCCCCAAAAATGAGCACACAGAGCTGAAGAACACCCCCCCTTCCCTGGAGCTCCCAAGCACTCTTGATAGGAATAAATGGGCCTGGCAATCACTTGGGGGGAGAGTACAGCCTCCCAGTGCAAGACCTGCTGAGAGGCTCAGAAATAAATATGTTAATAATCAAATATCCATCCTGCGCCTGAGCTCACGGGAGGACTTTCAAGTCTAATTAGCAGCAGATTTGTACCATCGCTGCCTGGGCTCGAGGGACAATTCGCTGTGGTTCCCACAAAGCGAGAGGCTCTGCTATAATTAGCCAGCAGCATCCCGTCTGCAAGGATTACCTCCAAATCCCCCCTTCGCTCCGGGCTGGGGGGCAGGAAGGACCCCGGTGAACCAAGATGAGAGATGCCCCCAGGCTTTGATCTGTGCAAAGTGACTCCTGAGCTGCAAATCCAGGGCAGGCAGGAGGACAGGCAGCGAGGACAGGCAGCGCACCAGGAAGAGACGTATCCCAGGCCTGCAGGTCACCCCACGCTCCCCTGCCTGCATGCAACCCCTACGTGGGCAGGGAGCTCCTCTTCCCACAGCATCCTGCCACGAAGCCCCAAAGTGCCCCCAAAACCTCTCCATCCCCAGACCAATCATTTCCAAGCCAGGCCCCTGACACCCAGGGCTGCCCACAGCTCCGGGAGGCCAGTCCCCAAATGGGGGACATTTTTCAGTCTACCCCAGCCATGCATCTTGTACATCTCAACACCAACGCAAAGAGCTGCCCCCACCTTCCACGAGACCGAAGCTAAGCGTAGCTTGTGATGCCGCTTGCACAACCAATGGCGGGTGCTCCGCGCACGGTGCGCTGCAAGGGAGGGGATTGCATCTGCAAAGAGACCTGGTTCCTCGCTGCAGGCAAACACAAACCTCGGGGCTTGGCAACAGTTTGGGGATGTTCATCAATCCCCGCCCGGGCTGGGCTGCCCTGCTGCAGCTTGGTGCAGTGCTTTGTCTCAGGTAGATGGAAATCCCGTCAGATCAGACCTTTCCCCAATCCATCAAAGCAGGACAGGCAGTGCTCCGGGGAGTGCTCCCACCGCCCCTGCCTACGTGTTTTTAAACAGGGCCACATCCTGCTCCCGAGGACACTGTAACAGACACCGTTCCCAGTGCTACAGCACCTTGTGGGGTGGCTGGGATGGGGAGAAAGGGGCACCCAGGGGAGCAAGACACGGGGGCAGCACCTGGAGGTGCACCACTTGCCAGTGCCCAAACTGGGACCCACCTCCTGGGGAAGGCGCAAAGGCGGAGAGACGGCAGAGGGATGAGGGAAGGGATGGAGAGAGGTCAGAGGGAGCCGTGTCCGTGCTGAAGACCAACAGCGCAACCGAGGATGCTCCGCCGAGCGAGGAGCGGGACCCACGCGTCCGGCCCCGTGGGGGGAGCGCCTGGCAGATACTCAGCCAGAGCTCACTGACCCAGCAGCAGCTGCCAGGGACACTCGTTACCACCAACAAATTGCAGGCAGAGGCGGCTGGCCTGGCAGCGGGCACCTTGCCCGCACACTCGACCTGGCCTGGCAGCGGGCACGGGTCCGAGCCGAGGGGAGAATTACAGACAGGGTCACGGCGGTCGCGTCCAGGGCACCTCCTCGGGGATGGCCTGGAAATGTCTGTGCCAGCGATGCTGTGCCCATGAACAACAAAATCAGCGCTTCATCCCTCACGGGCACACAGGTACCCTGCATTCAACCGTGCCCCCCGAGCCAGGGCACAGCCCTCCCCATCCAGCTCCCCTGCCAGCCCCGAGACACCTCCCCAGCGCCACCGGCTTGTTCGTGCCGGCAAACAAGGGGTTACCAGCCCCTCACTTCCCCACAGTTATTTAATTAAGCAGTGATAAAAGGAAAGACGTATTATCCGGAGAGTGACAGCAGGTTGTAATTACAGCAGGGCGGGCTGAGAAAACAAACAGCGTCGAGGGAGGCACGGGCTGGTGTGGGGCTGGGGAACCACCATGGCCCTTTGGGACCCACCTCCCTGCCCCAGGGCTGTGGCCCAGGGCAGAGGCAGGACCCTCAGGTCTGAGGGCGATGGAGGAGGCAAAAGGCTCCTTTGCCCCCATGGATGTGATCCCAAGAGCTTCGCCCTCCAGCTCACACTGAGCTGGGATGGCCCCGATCCTGGCCCCTTCCCAGGGTTGCTGGGTCTGGACCAGCCCCAGGGAGCAGCAGGTTTTCAATGAGTCTCTTTGAAATATTAAACACCATCTCCTCCCTCCCTGCGCGGCTCTGGGGCAGCCCTCTGCACCAAGGGGACACGCTGCCCAGCTGCAGCGAGGGCACAAAGTCCCCGCTGGGATGTGGCACCCCAGAGGGGCTCTGCCTGTCCCCCACGGAGCTGGGCACGATGCCCGTCCACTGGGTTCCTCCAGGCTTGGGTTTGAAACTTCTGCCCCGTTTCCCACACACAGCAAGGGGCAGGGCTGGGACACGGGGCATGGCCACACTGGGAGCAAGCAGCCCACGGCCCCCTCCCCTCCCAGCCACCCAGCAGCAGTGCTCTCCCTGGGGATGGGGAGAGCTTCACGTCCATGTCCCCTTCCAGGGGTTGGTGGGAGCCACTGGGTACCACCACAGTGGTGGCTGGGACACATCAGGGTGGCTCAGACCCGAGGGGTGCACAGCCACCTTCTCCATCCTGCCCATCCTGCGCCATCGGATGCTGCTGTCCCCCGTGCAGCCCCCAGCCCCGTCCCTTCCCTTCGCTAAATCCTCCTGCTCTCAGCCCAATCCTCTTAGGCTCCCCCTCTCCCATTGCAGCATCTTTAAATTAATGCCTGGCTGAGCGTGGGATAGAAGGAAATGAAACCTGGGCAGGGGGGTAGCCTCCACGATGCCTTTTAATGCCTAAAGCACTCTTCCCTGCCCTTCTCCCCCCTCACCATGCTGGGGAGAGACCGGATCTGCCACAACCACCATGAGCATCGCTCGAGCAAGGGCTCCCAGCACCCACGGTCCTGAGCTGGGGTGGGTGAGGGCAGCAAGTCCCCCCCTCCAGCCAGCCCCCTGTGCTTGGGAGGCTGCGAGGTCCCTGGGAGGGAGCCCCGGCCGTGCTTGGGTTTGCACCCCGTGCACGGGTTTGCTATCGCCAGCAGCGACAGCCGGCTGGGACCTGTCCCTCGGGGCTGCAGGGCCCACAGCCTGCACCCTTGCTGGGTCACCTCGGGGCCCCCAGCTCTGAAGCAAGAAGCCGGGAGGGATTCGGCTGCTGGTGGGAAGCGCCTGTGACCCCACGGCTTGGGGAGCTCAGAGGAGCTGGAGCAGCACGTGGCGGGGACGAGGCAGAGACGTGGAAGGGATGCGGGGTGCCACAACACACACCCCGATCAGTGCAGGGGACGCTTCTTGCCCATGTCACTGTGGCGCAGTTGGGACGAGCCCCTTTTGGAGGAGCTGCGCGAGGGTGAGCAGACACCGAGGCCACGACAAACATGTCCGTTCCAATCAGCCGGGGTCCAGGCGGGACTCGGCGGTTTCAGGAAAGCATCTCAGGGAGCTCACACCATCTCTGCCAGCACGGTGCGGCCATGGGACCACAACCCCAGCAAGACCTGGGATGCTCCCAGCGAGCGATCCCACCGAGCTGTCCTCTCCCAGGGCA
This sequence comes from Mycteria americana, assembly GCF_035582795.1. NCBI lineage: Eukaryota > Metazoa > Chordata > Aves > Ciconiiformes > Ciconiidae > Mycteria > Mycteria americana. Next base: position 16,428,735 of record NC_134370.1, read on the forward strand.
GTGGTGGCCGGGGTGGCAGGGAGCCAGGGCCAGGCGTCACCCGCCAGAGCAGTGCTCCCGCTGATCCTCTCCGTTACGCAACAAATTATTCCACTCGCATTAATGACTTTGCGGCAAAGGGGGAAATGACATGAATGATTCCCAGTGCCTGGGAGTGACTCACTTCGCATGGCAGAGGGGAGGCGAGCGGGGAGGGTGGGCGCTGAGGGTAATTTGCTCAGGTCAGCACAAGCCGCGCAGGGCAGTGGCTGGGCTCAGAAGATGTGACTTCTGGAAGGAGAGTCGGAGGGGAAAAAGTGGTACTTAAGGGCAGATCCCACCACCTAGGAGAGGGCTGAGATGTCTCCAAGGGACACAGGGATCAGCCCTAACCACAGCACATCACAGCATCCCTCGCTGTGCTGCCCGAGCCCCGCACCCATTTGCTAACTTGTGCTAGGACCCCAAAACCCAGCGCCAGCGGCCATCCCTCCCCGCCTCGGGGTCAGACAGGAAGATGAGACCCCATGCAGGTGCCACCAGGGGTGGGGGTGCTGTGCCCTACCGCGGGACCTCCCCAACTCCAGCGTGCCCCCAGGAGCACAGCAGGATGGGCAGGGTGGGCAGCTGCCCGCCACGGCCCTCAGGGCAGGAGTGGGAGACAAAGGGGACCCATTGCACGGGCAGCAGCACAGAGCCCGGCACCTGACCCTCTCCCTTCTCTCTCACCTCCGGGAGGCTTCGCTAAATCACACCATTAAAAATTCATCAATATTTCCTCCCGGAGTAAATCAAGAGCCACCAAGGGCCGTCCAGCGCAGCCAGCCACCTCCCGGAGACACCAGAGACACGCGGAGACACACCGGGGACTTCAACAACCCACTGCCAAGTAGCCCAGGGGGACCCTTGCAGTGACGGAAGGCCGGGTGGATTATTGCCTTTAAACCCATTCAGGGGCTTTCTGTAAGCAATGCAATTTTAAAAAATTCAATCTAGGAAGAAGCGATTAACCAAATGGGCCAGGAGCAGTGGCTCGCCTGTCTAATCTCGTTAGTGAGCAGGCCGGCTCTCATTTCACCCGGCCACGGCTGGATGGGCCGCAGTAACCAGGTGAGAGCAGCCGGATGGCTCTTCCCCGGCTCCTGCTGGGTCTGAGGGTGATCCATGGATGCATGAGTTTGCCAGTGCCTCCCTGCATCCCGCAGGGCTGCATATTCCCCAGCTGGGCCAAGGGAAAAACCCTGGAAACCCTCTTCCCTGTGACTCAGATCCTCGCCAGACTGTCACCAATGCTCCATCCCTAAAAAGCACTTTTTTGGTGTCCAGATGTGTGGGTTTGGCGATAAGAGGAGGGCAGGTAAGGGAGCCAGTGCAGCCCAGCCCTGCTGCTGGGGTCAGTGCCTGGAGCCAGGAGCAGGGTCCCCCCTTCTGCCCCACAGAGGCTCAGTGACAGGGTCCTGCCAGTCTCTCACTGTAGCATCTTGCCAAGAAACCTCCCTCTGCTTCAGGCTGTCGAGCCCCTTCCCAGCAGGAACGTCACTGCCACGGGAGGTTGCTCATGGGGGCAGCAGGACAGCCCAGGGGGGTCCCGTCCTGCCCAGTCAGTCCCTCCATCTCCATACGGCAGAGCTGGGGCAGCGGATTCGTGCCGCCAGCCACCTGCAGAGTTAGTCACTGCATCTCTGACTCTGACCTGCTCCCGGGAGAGGGGCTGAAGGCAAAGCCATCCGTCTCTGCTGCCAGCCCGGCACTGGCCCCTGGGGCTCTGAGCATCCCCTGCCTGCCTGCGGGCACCGCTGCTGCTGCAGCACAGTCCTTGTTGGACCTCTCCATGGGTCAGCCAGACCCCACACCACTCCCTCCCCTCCGGGACAAAGCCACCAGTTTGTCCCAGCTGCAGCCCAGGGCTCTCTGAGCAGAGTGTGGATTGGGCTCGTCTGCGTGCAGGGGCACAGCCTCCCGCATGCTCGCTGGGGATGGAGCTGGTGCAGGAATCGGACGGGCACCGCAGCAGCCACGCTCAGAGCTGGGGCACCTGCTTTTACGGTCCCCGGACTGTGACATACCCAGGTCTCCAGTGTCCCCAGCTGGGGTGAGAAGGAGCAGCACAGATGGGACACCGACCCTCTTGCCGCACCCCAGAGCCCCCAGCAGCAATGCTAACTCCGTCCTGGGGTTGGGAGGGTGCCGGCTGCCTGACCGGGAGGGATCCCGACCTGACAGGTTCAAAAGCCGGGTGGCTCCTGCCACAACAGGGCTGGAGTCACCTACAGCCAGGCAGAGCTGGGCCCTGGGGGCTGCCATCAGCCACAGGCAGAGAGGTGCGATGCTGCGAGAGCGTGGGCATGCACGTGTACGGCACCCCTGCCCACAGGTGTCCGTAGGTGACTCGCCCTGTCCCGACCAGAGAGGAAACGTTCAGGGAGACCCAAATTCAGATGCAGGTGACACCCCCCTGTGCCCCCCATCCCCATCAGCTCCTGTTGAACACGGCAGCCATCCTGCCCCCAGCTCCCCTCCTGCAGTTTCCAAACCAGCTAATTACTCACACCGCTCCCCGGGGGGCTGCACCGCCCGTTGTCATTTGAAGTGGAAGGCAAATTTACTTAAAAGCCCGAACCAGCCTGAGCCACGGCAGCCCAGGGATGGGAAGACCCCGATAAGAGCCTCCTGCCCAGCACAGCCCTGCTGCCACATCCCCTTTGCAAAGCTGCTCGGTAGCGTATTACTGAGTGCGGGGCCGCTCCACGCCCTGCATCCCGACCCCAGCCCTGTCCCACGCACCATCCTGCCGCTCACCCCCATGGCATGGCACCCGCCCAGCCCCGGCTGCCGGCAGAGCACCCTGGCACGGACGTGGATTGAACAGGACCCCTGCACCCACCTGCAGGCCTGCCCTGTGGAAAGGGGCTCCTCTCCCCCTTCGCTCCCAGGGAAGCTGCTTGCACCAGACCCAGCAGTTCACTTGCTCAGCAATAATCAGCCCTGGGGCTCTGCAACCGCTTAGCGTAGGATTTTGACCGCCACTCCAAGACAGAGCCCCTCATCGTGGCGTTGGGGAGGCAGCCCGCCCGGCTCAGCCCCCCCCGCAGGGCACGGCAGGGAGATTCATTTCACTAGAGGCTCATTCATCTGCAGCACGATTAAAGCCCAGGGCTGGGATCCATTCCGGCGGCAGGAGAGCGATTTGCTAGCAGATGGATTTATCATCTCCCAAGCACAGCAATTTGGCTTAAACAAAACCAAACCACTCCTCCTAATGAAAACACCACTAATGAGCAGAGCCAGCGAGGGACGGGGAGGGCAGCTCCACTAATGGGGTCTCTCCTGTCCTTCGGGGCTGGAGTGACCCTCTGATGCCCTGGTTGCAAGGCAAGGACATAAGGCTTAGCTCCAGCCAGGACGTATGGACCTGGTATGGCCCAGGGGAAACCGGAGCCCACTCCAGGGACCAGCTCTGCTCACCCTCCCAAACCTTGTCCTGTCCTGGCTCCCAAGGCTCTGGGGGCAACTGGTCCCAGTGCACCACACAACAGGAAAGCAGCAGCACCACCAAGTCCGGACAACTTATTTGGCGGCAACGTGGCCAGCCATGGGGAAAAACTCCTCTCCATGCCTGGACGCAGAGATGGCAGAAGAGCAAACCCCTCCCTGCCCGTGCATCGCCAGCCCCATGCAGCAGGAGGTGTACACCTTGGCCGAAGTTGCGACAGCCCATGAATTATGCATCGGCATCTGCAGAAATCAGCTGTTTAACCGCCCCGACCAAGCCCACGAACTTCCTGTCAATTAATCCTGTGCCACCAATTCCCCACAGGCTCCGACCTGCCTCTGCCTGCGGGGATGCAGCAGCGGCTGCCAAAACCCCGGCTCTGGCCTCTCCACCTGCAAAATCCAACCTGCCCGTGGGCAGCGGTACCCAGTAGCATCGTCCCCGTGCCCCCTGCCCCGCATGCGGCTCTGCCCCGGGTGGGCTCAGAGCAGCATCCCCCCTCCCCACTGGCAGGATCTCAGCCTCCGGTCAGGAGAGGCCACAACACCCCGTGAGAGGGGATTCATCGGAATCAAAGAGCTGCAGACAAGCCAGGACAGCAAAGAGGGAAGAGGCAGAGAGGTACAGATGCCAGAAAGAGGGAGACAGCAGACAGAGACGAGGCAGAGTCAGGCAACGCTCCCATCACCCCGGGAAGGTGCAGCATCCGTCGAGGGCAGGGCGCTTTGGCACAGAGGAGACCCCACGGGAGCCCCCCGCCCCAGCGCACGAGTGGGAACCCTTTCCCCACCGTACCCCACCCTGACTGGGGGCCTCCTGGGGAGGTTGAGGACCTGGCTCGAGGGTCAGCCCGGCTTCCAGCCCAGCCTCACCACCGGGCCGTGGGCAGTGGGAGCAGAAGCAACAAGCGGAGGGGGTCGCGTGGGGCAGCAGCGGCAGTGCGGAGGAGGCAGGTTAGCGGGGGAGCAGGGGGACGGGTAGCACACTCGGTTCGCACAGGCTGGACCCCCCCGGGGGAAGGACGTTGGTGTGCGTCAGCCCTCCTGGGGGCTGCTTCTAGGAGGGATGAACCATGCGTGCTGCTGGCCACAGGGATGCAGGCAGCCAGCCCTGCCAGACCCGCGTGGGCAGGGCAGAGTGAGGTGCCCACGCACCCTGTGCTGCTTGAGGAAGCAACTGGGCAAGAGAAGGACCTTGGCTCCGGGCATGGGCGAGGCGCTGCCATGGTCTCGGGCACAGTCCCCATCCCAGTCCTGCTCCCCGGAATCCACCCCAGCGGGCAGCCACGGCACACAACCTGCCACGCACACTCACAGCCGGGCACTCGGCCGGCCCCTGTCTGCCTCCTGGCCTCACCCCCACCCCATCGGCCCCATCACTCCATCCTCCAGCTGCAGATCCCAGCTTTTCCCCCTACACACGCTATTATTTGGGATAGGCTAGCACTGACACCCCCTCCACACCCTGGGAAATAAATTATCCCCCTTGCAGGTGGAAGTCCTACACTACGGCAAGCTTGCAGAGATTTTCCTCCCGCCCAGCTGAGCCTGGGCTGCGAGCAGCCACAATGGAGCCGCCGGGTTTGCCAGCAGCAGAACAAGCCCTTGGCGCAGCCCTAGATCTGCCCATCACCTGGTACCCGCCCGCGGCAGATGCATGGCTGGGGCACGGCTCTTGGGCCTTACCCCGCGGTAGGGACTGGAGCCCGGCTCCCGCTGTCCTCCCACCAACCCCAGCAACCCGCCCTCCCCTCGGCGTGTTTGTGGGGGACAGCTCGGCCCCATCTCTCCTTTCGTACTGCCACCGGGAGAGATGCCTCTGAAACACCCTCCCTCCAGGTAGGGAGGAGAGCTCAGCCAGATGCTGCGCTGCCACTACACTGGTACCTACAGTTTTCATCTCACTGGGTGGGCTGCTCAAAGTGCTACGAGTTAGGGAGTCCCCATCCATCAGCCGTGCCTTGGGAAGCAGGAGGATCCCAAAGCTCTGCAGATGGTCTCTATAGCAATTGCTCACCCACTGCAAATGCTGCAGCTGCCTTTGGGGTGGAGCAAAGCAGTTGCTCGAGACCCCACAACACGACAATGGGAGGGAGAAAGCAGGGGTGAAAAAGCGGGGGTGAAAAGTGAGCCTCCTAACCCCTTTTGGGGGACCAACAGCCCCGGAGGTGAATCCCTCATCCTTCCAAAACACAGCTAGGGGGTTTGACCCACCCCAAACAGTGCAGGTATTGACCCTGTGCCGGCACATGCTCTCCCACTCTCAGGACACAGCATGGCTGGGACGGGCTTGTCCTGCGGCGTGAGATGGGGGCCTGGGCCACCCCCCCCCCGCTCCCCAACTGGGGCTGGGGCAGCCCCGCTGCCTGCACACCCCTGCGGAGCAGCGGGCAGGAGGGAAAGCCGCCTCCGAGCTCCCCTCGCCTCTCGCGCTGCTGGGATTCGGGGCCGGGGACGTGGTACCTGCTCTCCTCAGGGCAAAGCGGCACCGGGCTCCCATTTCTCCCGCACGGAGGGCCATGTCCAGAGCACTCCCGAGACACTGGCTCCAGGCTCTGCTTGCACACTAATCGCTCATGTCATTAGAGGGCTGGAGGAATAATGTAATTTATGGATGGCTTTTATTTCTCGCTAGCATAATCTAAATATCCCAGAAATGGACCGGTTTAATTTCCTAGTGGCGTAACCTAAACGTTTCTCTCCTTAGCACCCAGGCGGGTGCCCGGCCCCAGGCCCAGCAGCCAGGCACGGCCGGTGCCTGCCCTCGCCCCGCGCTGCTGCACTGGGGCCAGGCGCAGGCAGGGTCTGTCCCAGCTCGCCCCAGTGCAGCCAGCCCGCATTCCCTGGCACACGGAGCCGGTGCCTGCTCTCCCCGCCGCTCACACGCAGGCAGCTTTCATTCACTCGCCTGCTCTCGCCTCTCACACACACATCCACATGCCCCATGCCCACACAGCCCACGGCTCCTCTGGCTGGGGACTGGGGTGGCCGGGCACTGCTGGAGATGCTGGGGGACACACACTGTCACTGCACCCCCATTTTCAAGAACTCTTTTAAATTTAAAAATCAGTGTGCTGCTGGGGAAGGCGTGGGGGGTTTCTACCCTGCACATGGCTGGGGGTCCTGCTTCCCCTTAGCCCCTCTCCTTCTTTTGGAAAGGGGTATTGCTAACCCTTCTCTGGGCATGCATAGATAGGGGTCTCATTGCCCCCACCCCTGTTTTTGGGGAGCGATGGGGAGGCAGCAGGACCGACCACTGTCCCCGTGCACACCAGCAATCGCTGGAGCTGCCGTGGGGCTGCCGCATCGCCTGACATCAACTCAGCTCTCGGTTAACAGCTCTTGCATGGCAGATGTCCCCCATACCCTGATAGACCCTGATGGATGGGGGTCCCTAAGGCTGCAGAAACACCCCGAACTGCTCACACTTGTCCCCAAGCAGGGCTGAGCTACTGAACAGCAGGTGCCAGCAGGGACCCTCCCATCTGCAGGGAGAGACTAAGCCCATGCTGGCACTGCCAGCTCCACCCTGGGGCTTCGCTACAGCCCCACGGGGGTCGTGGCTCCTCACCGCATCCCCACGCATCCCCAGGGTACCAGGAGAGCCCAGGCCAGGTTAGCAGGCAGGGGCTTGAGCTATTAAACCCTCCCTAGAGCTAAGGCTCCATCCCCTCTCCTCCTGCCTGCATCACTTGACACTCTTTCTGGGAGAAAAACAACTTTCCCTCCTCAGGGAGGGATGGCTTCAGTGCGTTCAGCCAACGCAGGGGAAATCAGTGCTGTCGGGACCAGCTCCCGCTCCTCCCTGGTGTTACCACCGGCTCTGCCCTGGCAGGTCACTGACCTGACAGCGATGGCAAATGAGTGACATGCCCTCCCGGGGCCTCTGTTCCCCACGCTGGGAAATGGGGCAGCTATTTCCAGCCTTATTCCCCAGAGGCTTCCCAGCAGCCCCATCCCCGCGGGCAGGGGCTGGCACAGCGGCACGGCTCCCCTCTGCCCAGGTTCCTGCTGCATGGCTGGCTCAGAGGTAAGCCCAGGCATAAAAGGTCTCAGCCTCAGAGAGACTGGAATTTATTTTTAACTTTGGTTTGATTTAAATCCATATGGACATTTTAAAGTTACCGGAGAAACCAAAAGTTGTGTGTGGGTTCCAAGTTCCCACACAGCTCAAAAATATCTTCCCTGCAGCACGTTTGGGCAGGCAGCAAGCAGCGTTTCCCACACGTGGGGCTGCTCAGGAAAGCAGAGAAGGGGTCCTGCCCTGCTACCACCACCTCCTCGACACTCCAGAGCAAAGCCTGAAAGCCACTCCAGACCGTGGCAGGAAAAGCATCACCAGGACTCGGGGGAGCCGCCTGTGCACAGACCCCAGTGCCTGCGGCATGAGGGCACCCAACCCCACTGGCTACGGACGGGTTTGGCTCCGTCGTGGGTCCCGGGAGGCAGGCAGGAACTGCTGCCCCATTTCACAGCTGCTGCGACGGAGGCCCTGAAAGGGGACGGGATTTGGCCTGATCTGTGGAGAGCACGTGGGGAAGGAGGGGTATCGCCAGCTCCAGCCCAGCCGCTTCGCTACCAAGACAGTGGGGCATGAGGTGCGATGGATGGACAGATGTTGTGGCTGGATGTGGGATGCCAGGCAATTCCCTGCTGGGGCAAAGGATGGAGAGGGATGCCACAGGGTCGCAGATGGGTGATATTTGGCCTCCCTGTCCCACGGCCACCCCATCCCAGGGGCAGAGCATCTCTGGAGATGCTCTAGGGGACACCGGGTGATGGGTAGAGAAGACACCAGGCTCTGTGGTGCTGCTGGGGTTTGCTGAGCAGGGTGAGCCTCTCCGTTCCCGGGGGAACCTGCTGCTGGGGTGCTGCCGTGCCACCCTAGGGTGCAGCGGGGGGTCCAAGGCATGGCGGAGAAACCCCAACGCCAGACCCTGGTGTCCCGAGGGGCTTGGAGCAGCGGTGAGGGAGGGCGAGCTTGGGGGCGGCCAAAAGCGATTCAAGCATCCCACCCTCGGCGGGGGCCTTTTCCCTGCAAACCTGCCTCGGGGCAACCTCCGCCCGGCTGGGACCAACCCTACCCCGGCCCGGAGCATCCCCCCTCCGGGCCCGGGACCGTCCCCCTGCTCCAGCGCCGGGGTCGCGGCCCTCCCCCCCCCCCCTCCCCGGGCAAGGCGTGCGGCGAAGCGGGGCGGGCAGGGGGCCGGGGCTCAGCCGGGTCTGGAAGCGGGCGGGCCGGCGTGCCCGGGGTGCCCGGGGCCGGGTCGGGGTGCCTGGGGCCGCCCCCGCGCCGTGGTCCCGAGCGGCTGCTGCACCTTCCCCGGCGGGCGGCACTCACCCGTGAGCTGGTCGTAGGAGCCGTCCAGGTCGCGGGAGTCGGACAGGCTCTCCTTCCTGCCCTTGCTCCGCATCTTCCCGCCCCGCCGAGCGGCGGGGGGAACCGCGACGGGGCGCACGGGCTCCGCCGCCGGGCAGGGGGGGCCCGCGCCCGCCGCCTCCCCCCGCCCCGCCGCCCGCGGCACTCACCGCGGCAGCAGGAAGGGGCCGGCGGTACCGGGGAGCTCGGCTCGGTACGGCTCGGCACGGCAGGCAGGAGCGCGCAGCCGCCCCGTTCCCCGCCGCCGCCGCCGGGGCTGGGCACGGCCGCCCCCTCCCTCCCGTCCTTCCCCGCCTCCTCCCGGGAGCCGCCGGCCCGGCCCCGCCGCCCTGCGCCGCGCCGCCGCGGGGAAACTGAGGCACGGCCGGGGGCGGCGGGGGGGGGGGGGCTGCGGGGAAGAGGGGGGGGGAGCTGCCCCGGGCTGTACCGAGGTGGGGGTCTCCGGCGGTTTGGGTGAGCCCCGGGGGCCAGGGACCGCGCAGGGACGGAGAAGGGGACGGGGATGGAGAAGGCGTGGGGCAGCAGGAGGATCGCAGACCCCCACAGCCCGCTGCGGGGGACCGAGGGCCCCCCAGGCCCTGCGTGTCGGTGCCCATGCCGGGCTGCGCCTCGGGACCCCCAGGAGCTACAGAGGAAGGGGGACCCCAGCCCTGCCCAGTCCAGGGCGGCTGCTGCATCCCCCCCTTGGGAAGAAGCTGGATGGGAAATCGGTCAGAGGTGGAGGGGACGTGCAGTGGCCAAGAGGCGCAGCAGAGGTGTGGTGAGGGTGGCCCAGGTCCACCTGCTTGCAGCCCAGCACGGGAGCAGGTCCCCCCTGCCGCCCCCCACCCCAAGCACGGGTTTCCCATGCAGGGCTGGAGCCTTTAGCAGGATTTTCCCCCCATCTCCTGCAGCCCCAGGGAAAGGGTGAAGCAGCAGCGCACCTTGAGGGGGCTTCGAGGGGCACGGTGCTGCCAAGAGAGGAGCTCACAGCCCCACCGTTACATCTGGCGCTGGGGGCTGGAGGTCCCGCTGCTGCCCCTGGTTATTTGCTGCCATCTGTGCATGATGCCATCCCGGGGGATGCGGACTGTGCTGGAGAGTCCCCCACCATGGGCAAAGCCAGGGGCTTTTGTCATGCTGCTGCCGGTGCACTGCCTGTTTGCACCGTGACAGGGGTCCTGAGCACACCTCGCGGGCTGCCCAGCTCCCAGCGTTTCCCACCTCTCCTGTCTTTGTCCTCTGATCTATGCAGAGAGACAGAGGGGAGCAGGGGCTATGGGAGGAGGCAAGCATCCCGTCCCGGTCTCTGCGCCCAGCCCGGCCCTCTCGGCCCACGGGAGCTGCAGGGCAGAAAGGGAATCCAGAGCGGTGAGGAGGGAGGGCTGCGCTCACGCGGCAGCGTGTTGTTAGCGTGCTTTGGTGTCAAGCCATGAAAGAAGCCGCCTTAGCGAGGCAGCGATGCTTAGCAACTGCCTGGATCTAAAAATAAGAGCCATTTAGCAAGGAAAACGCAGTGGAGAAATGCTCGGAGAACTAAACACATTCCCCCAACCCTTCCTGTGGCCCGGCCACTGCCACAGAGCCTGCATGCACTGACCAGCCGGAGAGAAACTCCTGGGACAGCCCTGGTGATGCCCCCTCCACTTAGCCTGACGAGCGGAGCTGGAGCCTGGCCCGCCTGGGGACCCCTCGTGCTGCTGGGCTTGTCCATCCTGCTGCTCCTTGCCCTCGCCGTCCTCCTTCCTCCATCCTCTCCATCGCACTACTCGGCAGCCCCTGGGGACCAGCGGTGTCCCAGGGAGGTAGCCTCGGTCGGGATGGCTGTGTGAGTGGTACCTGGGCTCACCCGCCCCATGCTGGAGCATCCTGTGGGTTCATCCCGCTGCGGATGTGGCGGGTCCAGCAGAGCTGCATGGGGGAAGTTTTCACCTTCTGCCATCCCTGGTCCATCGGGAGGCAAACATGACTATTTTTATCCCAGCTAAGTGCTCCTGTTCCTGCAGGCAAGCGAGAGATGCTTTGCCAGGCTGGGGAGAGGGGGGAAAGTTGGGCGGGTTTGTGGGTACCATGGGGTAGGATGGGGCAGCCCCCGGGCCAGGCTGACAGCCCACCCTCCCCGCAGTGTAGAAAATGGGGGACACAGCTCACTTGCTCGCTGGTCACGGCTCCTTTCCTTAGCAGACACGAGGGCTGGGCATCCTGCCAGGATTCACAGCCTTTGAGCCTTTCTCTGCTTGGAAAAAATGCAACGCCCTCCCCTAAACGTTCCTCCGGGCACTGGGAGCCGGGGGTCTGCAGGACGCCGGGATGGGAGCAGCCCACTGCCGGCTGCTGCCGCCTTTCTGCTGCAGGAACGGGTCCGGTCCCTGCCCGCCTGCCCAGACCCAGGCAGGGGCCCTGCTGCGAGTGCACCGGGTGCAGAGACACCTCGGTAAACACATCTAGCCAGGAACGGGCACGGCAGCAAAGTCACACCGGAGTGCAGAGAGCATCCTTTGCGGCATGTCTCACCGGGACCTGCGGCAGATGCAGAAAGGCTGGGCCTGGCAGGGGAGAATCACCTAAGCGGCGGCCGAGGCTTTAATCAACACTCTTGTGCCTCGTGCAGCCCCGCTGCCGCTGGCCACAGCCACGTCCACCGTGAAAGCAATCAGCAGGTCCGGGGCGGGCAGGAGCTGTCTGCAGGCAGGGCTGGTGGTCCGTGCTGCTGCAGACAGCGCTGGATTAACTGTTTCCAGAGGATGGGAAGAGCTCCAGTGGCTATTGTGAGCCCAGATCCCAGTTACAAGGGGTAAGTGGGAGGGAGGGCCGTGCCCCAGCTGGCCAAGAAGCGGCACAGGCTCCACAGCAAATGGGGCACAGCTCACCGTGAAGACCATACCCCGATGCCCAGGGCCAGGGAAGTGCGGAGGACAGGCAAGTGGCTGGATCCAGCCCGCTGGGGTGGGCAGGGGTCCTGTGGAAGCACCCAGGTCCCCCAGCTCATCTCTGGGAGAGCAGCCTAGAGCCACAGGGGAAACAGGGCCACGTAAACCAGCCCCAGGGCTTGGCACAGCCAGCAGCGGGGTGGGATGGGGATGGACAACAGGGATGCAGGCGGGAGACACAAGGAGGGAGGTGAGCTGGGAGCACGAGGGGTGCTGCACCCCTGGCTGTGTGTCTCTCAGAAGCAGGGTGTCCCCGGCACCACACATCCACCCTCGCTGTGATGGAAATCACCCGTTCGCATCAGCCCAGGCGTGAGGCACGTTCCCTAAGTGGCCCATCCGTCACCCTGTCAGTGGTGGCAGCACTTCGATAAAGGACATCTGCACGGGATTAACGCTGCTCCCTGGGCAGCAGAGCTGCAGCCGGGAATGGCTCTGAGCCGGGGCGAGAGGGGCCGGGGGCTGTGCACAGGGCCACGCTGGCCAGGGGCCGCCTTTGTCCCCCGGTCAGCGCGCGGCCAACAGAGCCTTGTCAGGAGTAACTGGGGAAGGGGACAAGTTCGGGGACAGCTCCAGCGTTGCCCGGAGTGCTGGATGCAGAGCCCCACTGCAGGCAGAGCTGTGCCAGGCTGCCACCAGCCACGTCCAGACCCACGCTGGACTGAGCCGAGCCCACCCACAACCATCCCTGTTCCTCTCCAGGACACCCACCCTGCAATATGGGGCTGATGCCTTCGGCTCATCCACGCTTCCAGCTCCCCGCTGGGACCCCCCCGGCTCTGGGGGCAGCAGGCTGCTCTCGGCTGCTGCTGATGTACGTGTCCCCACGGAGCCCTGCTGAAAACCCCAGGCTTGACACAAAGCCCAAGATGACCCCAAACCGCTCCCATCCACAGAAGCAAGAGGAGCCCGGAAAGGAGGCAGGAGCGCTGGGGTCCGCACCTCACCGCCATGAAGCTGGGCTGGGGGAGAGGGGTGGGGGGTGCTCTCCCCCAGGCACGAGCCCTGCAAGCCCTCTGCAAACAGCCCGCTGCGGCTGTTATAGGGGGACGGGGAGAGGGAAAGATGCAATTTAACACTTCATTAGATAACCACAAGGCATCGATCTGCCCTACCAGCCTGCGTGTTGTCTAATTACATATCTCCATTCTTATTAATTCTATCGGAAAAGCAGAGAGCAGGACTCGGGAGTCTGATCCTATCTTTAGGAAATTTCAAACAGAGATGTAATTGCTGAGTGCTCTAAATCATGGTGCTTTATCCACTGTTAACAGTTATTTTAAAGCCATGGCCATCAATAGCAGTCCTCGGGATGCGCTCTCAGCAGATGCCATTAATCTTATTTTGGCTGCGGTCGCCTTGTGCCTCTGGGCTCAGATTCACACTCGGCGGTGAGGGACAGGTCTACTCTCCCAGCAGAGAGGGCTCCTGGGCTGGGACGTGGGATGCAGCACCCAGGGGCCAGTTCCAGGAACGGAGAGCAGAAATGGGAGCTCCTTAAGGCAGCTTCACCCCTTGCAAAAATGCCAGCAAACAGCAGCCTTAGATGGAGATGAGCAGCTTGGCACCAGGGGCTATTCCCCTCCCAGGGCCCACGCAGCCCCGAGGAGGGATGCTCGTGGCCATGCAAGCGGCTGGGGGGGCTCCAGGCAGGGCAAATGGCCTCACTCAGGAATAAACCACAATATTTACTACATCCACAGAGGAAATAGAGCTGGACAGCAGGAGACCCAATGAGCCCCTTGGTCTCTGCAGACCTGGGGTCCTGAGGACTCGGGGAGCAGCTACAGCAGATGGGCAGGTCCTGGGGAGGTGACGCCCCAGCAGGGCATCACCCAGGACACAGGCAGCTGGGGCAGCTGGGGAGGACAACTCCCGCCTCTGCAAACCCACCCCGCAGAGACACACGGGTAGGTGGGAGCCGTTGGGCGATTCAGCTCTGGGGGAGAATTTCAGCTGCTGAAAATCTTGCAAAGCTAGAGGAGGAACAGATGCCTGCAAGCTGCTGGGCAAGCCTTGCAAGCAGGAATGCTGCAGGAGAAAGGAAACCTCCTTTGTCAAATGCAAACCAGCAGGTGGGAGAAATCTGGGTGCGCAGGAGGGAGAAAGGACTTCGCATCACACTTTGCATCCTCGAAAGCCCATCACCTGCCTCTGCCCACGCCTCCAGCAAGGAGGGAACTCCCGGTGCGGCCTCACTGCCAGGCAGGCTGCGGGGGGCTCCGTGCCCACCCTGAACGTTTCTCTGCCACTTCTGCATAACAGATGCAAAATCTGTGTGAAGAAAAGCACTTGTTTAAGAGAGCAGAGGCTGGACTGGAGCATTCCCGGACTCAGGAGGTACACCCTCCCATCTCGTAAGTGTTTGTATGCTCAGTGCCTGTGGGCTCAGCTTTTATTTAAAGAGGAACCACATACTATTTCCAACCTTCACTTACACCACGCTGAATGCCACACCAGGGGCCCTTTCAGCAGCTCAGGTCTATTATGAAAACGGGCGTGCGTTTCTGTCATGAGCGAGACCATGCTGCGGACACGTGTTCTCCTGCTCTGCCAGGGCAGGGCCCCGTGCCCGAGCTCACCTCTGCAGGAGGGGACGTCCATGCTGCGACTGTGGTCTCAGCACACTGCTCTCTGTTGCCCATCCCATCCCACTGGCCTGGCAACGGCCACAGCAGAGGGGCCGAAAGCAGGGCGCGGGGGCTGGGGTAACGCAGAGCGGTGCTGCTGGAGCATCACTTGCCGTAGGCTGGGAGAGCAACCGGCTTGGAGCTGCTGAGCAGGGCACAGCCACGGCTACCACAGCCACGGGTCCTCACAGCATCCTCACCCCCGGAATGCCACTGGGAGAGCCCTGGTTGAACCCTAGAGCAGAGGGGATCCAGCTAATTAGTCACTAATTGGTTCAGAGAGGAAACGAGCAAAACCCAACCTGTGCATGCCTGTAGCAGAGTGACCTGTGGGCCCTGGCCAGGCTGCACGTCACCGAGAAATTGTTGAGGATTCATCTGTCCAAGCAGAGCTGGAGAACCAGCCCAGCCCAGTGGGCATCCATCTCCCTGCAGCCTCCCCAGCCCCTTTGTGCCCCCACGGAACTCCCGGGAGCTCCCAGCCTCTGGCAGCAGCCTGGCAAGGCTCTGAGCTGCGCTGCAGCAAGCGGCAAGCCTGGCTCATTTAATCTATTCAATTGGATTCAATTTCCAGCCACATGATTCAATTAGCCCTGGAGGGACAGCACAGGAGAGCAGAGGCCGCGGAGCATGGCCCGGCCCGTGCTCCAGCAGCCGCCGAGCTGGGAGAGGGGAGCGCAGCGTGGAGCCACAGCAGCTGCTCCCGCAGGGGCCAGGACCCTACGCTCGTCCCAGCCCTCTGGGACACGCCGAGATGATGGGGGCTGCAGGGGAGCCCCGTTCTGGCAAGGAGAGGCAGGGGCTCATCTGTACACAAGCTGCTGGTCCTGAATAATGTGTGGGCAGCTGTAGGGCAGAGGCTCGGGGGAGCCCTGTCCTGAGCATCTCCCTTTGCAGTCAGTCAGCCCTGAGAGGTGACAGCCACTCTGGATCATATCTGAGGTCTGCACCCCTGAGCTCCTGCCAAGGGTGGCCTAAAGATGCTTTAAAAAGACAACAGGAGCAAGGCAAGCATCTAGCGATGGTCCCCCAAGGGTGCTGCCTGTCCCATTTATTTGGGGTCACCCCTCTGCTTGATCAGTGTCCCCCTGAGCTCACCCACACCATGCTGCAGTGGGGAGAACCAGGGCTCTGACCAGCACGAAGGACCCCAGCAGACGCAGGCAAGGCCAGGTCCCACAGGCCTTGCAACAGCCCTTCTCCAGGCTCCTGGCCCAGACTTTCATTCATGATTTACTTTTGTGTCTGGCCTCCCCCTGAAAGCATCAGCAAAGGCATTAATTAGTTTCCACTAGGGGAAAAGCCCATCTTATCCTGGCCCCTTTGGATGTCTGCAGCTCCCAAAGCTGGGCTTTCCCCCTTTCCTTTCAGGTTACTACAACGGCTCATCTGCCAAAAAAACCCCCATCACCTCCACAGGGACAAACCTTTGTCTAGTACCACCCTGGCACATCCCTAGCACAGCCAGGATGCGGCCCCTGCTCATCCCAACAAGTGCCAAACAAGAAAACAGAGCCTAGAAAACAGAGATGAGAATAAATATCCACAAGGCATCGGTGCTGACACCGAGATGGAGAGCTGCTTGCGAGTGCCAAGAGCCAGCTGTAAATCCTACCGCAGACTGCTGGCCGCACACCAGCTGTGACTCGGTAACGGCATCTCCCTCTGCCCACCGTGTGCCGGGCCGGGAGCTGGGAAGGACATGGGCTCCACCTGCCCTCGGCTCCATCCCAGGAGGGAAGCGTGGGGAGGCAGATGGTGCACACTGGGGCCGATCCCCTGTGCAAGAGCTGTCTAGGAGATAGCTCTCCCCATGACAGCAGGCTTCTCCTCCTGACACCCACCAACAGCCTGGCAGGACCCCAGAGCAGGGGAAGAGTGTGCAATTCTTCAGGCATGGAGAGAAAAAACGCCCCAATGGGCACCCAGACAGGCTGACGTGGAGGGCAGCTCAATCCTACAGAGATACGGCCCCCATGCCATGTGGGTAGGATCACAGCAGGTAACGGCCAGGACAAGGAAGAGGACGAACAGGCTGACAAACCAAACAGAGCAGGTGGGCGAAGGTGCACCCTGCTCTCTGGCCGCTGTACATGAGACTCGGGGGTCTGGTACTACCTGCTCCTGACATCCCCAAAAAGCAGCCAAATCATCACATGGAGCTGACAGGCCCCACCAGCCTCCCATCGGTACCCTGGGCCCAAGGCACGGTGCTTCCTCTGAGAACCTGCAGCCCGGGCAGGGGAGACTCAGCTCCTGAGGAGCTGTCCTTCTCTCGAGTCTGCATGAAAAATGGGACCTGCAAGAGCTAGGTAAGAAGAGACGATACCAAAAATCATAATGGCACTTACAAATCGATTTTTAATAACTCCCTCCAAAGTTTAGCTCAAACTCAGTTTTTCTCCTCCAGAATTTGGTCATTATTTTGTAAAATATTTGTCTCCCTGCAGCGGCTGCCTAATTTAAAGGCAGCAATCTGATTTCTCCCCATGCCTCAAAACCAGCTCTTCCAATAATAGACTGGGTTATGAATTGGATATAATAAAATACACTCAACGGCTCAGATCAGATATGGGGAAGTTTGGGGCTATCAGCCACATCCTGAGGCTGAATGTTACAGTGAAATGACTTTCTGCTCAGTTCAAGCTGGCCTCAAAACACAAGCAGTAGTATGGTGTTTAACAAAACAGGCAAATCTGCAGCAGAATCTGTGACCAGGAGTTTGCTGACGCCAGCAGCAGAGAGAGCATCATACGGTGCACAGGTAGATCTCTCTGTCCCTTGCTCGCATCCACAGGCTCTCAGCCTTGCTCGTGTTTTCCTTACTGGCAGCTGCAGGGGCACGTAAGAGGTGGAGGGCTGCTCGCTACTGGCTGGTACCTGCAGCCTGGACCAAGGAGGAGGCACCACCGAGCAGCACCACAACCTCCCTCTGCACAGGCAAGAAAAGCCCAAGGGCAAGCGACTCCCCTGCTGCAGGCAGCCTGCCGCCGAACAGTGGCAGGGCCACCCCCATGACTACCCCACTCTGCCCTCTGCAAAGGACAAACACTGCACACTCTGGAGAGGCAGGGCTCTGCTATTTATTGAGCTCTAGGTTTGTATGTACATCCATTTACAGTGCTTGGTTCGGCGACAGCGTGACAAGAGGACATGTGTCACAGTCTTCCCCAGCTCAGCCTTGGATGAATGCTGACCTCAGGAGCTGCTCCCAGTCACAGCCTGGGCTTCTCAGTTCATCCCAGCAAGGGAGCACCATGGGGGAGATGAGACCTCCGATAGCTGAGCCCAAGGTGAAAAGCTGAAAATCCCAGAGGTTGCCGAGGCAGAGGCAGACTCATCCTCAACTCTCTCACCTATCTATCTAGTCTCAGCCTAAGCGGGATCAGAGAAAAGGAGGCATGTGGACAGCCGGGTGACTCAATGCTTCGACAGCAGTGATGCTGGGGCTGCACCTCAAGGAAGCAACACCATCCCCTTCGGGAAGACACTCCCCGCGTCAGAGGCGAGATGGCCTAGCAAGAGCTCCCCACACATACAGGCTAGTGCCATGTGCTGCAAACCATTTTTACTCATTTTTCACTGGAGAAACGGCCTCCTTCTACATGCCCTGGCCTGTTCTCAAGCAGAGTGATTTTATGGAGCCTGCTTGCACTCCCAAGCACCGTCCCTCTGACATGTACATGTTTCCACACACTTGCATGGCAGGAAAGCAAAAAAGTGTCTGCCTTAGCTGATAAAAGCCAGACAATTCTGTGCTGAGGCAAAGTATCTTCTGTTGGGAGCTCCCAAGAAAAATATACGGTCTTCATCAGGTGCTGTGACCAGTGGGTGGCCAAGGACACAGCTTTTAGTTTCCCATGCTCATGGCAGGTAAAGATGAAACATTAACACAATTAACACACGCTGGCATGAATAAGCCTTGCATAAAAATGGCTGAGAATGAGCATGACATTCACATCACTCACACTAACCTACGAGGCTAAGAGCGGGACTAGGCACTTTTTTAAAAAAAAATGTTTTCTAGAGAAAAAAAAAAAGTGGATCTGGGATGTAAATAACTTCTCTACTTCAGTCCACCAAGTCAGGCCAGATCCTAACATCACTGCTAGGAGCTGAAAATGCATGAGCAGGGAAGGCGTGTTTATGCTGCGTATTCCTGAGTTGGCAGCCTGACACAGCACTTGGAACAGGCTCCGCTGGACCTGGGCACCTCTGAAACACTGGCTCTGGAGCAGAAAGGTCTGCCTGTGCCCCAGAGCGTCATCCCAGAGCTCTTCCTTAGGAAGTTCTCAGCAGACTGTTGCTGCAAGTCGCTTGGTGAAGACAGGAGGGCAAGCGAGAAAGTGAAGTAACTACTTCTCCAGCTGCATTTTAATTGCGTACTACACACAAGGGAAAAAACAGGGACTTTTTAGTTCATGAAGGTCACCAGGCACTTGCAAACATGTGCAAGGCAGACCTTCCTATGAGGAAGAGGAGGATTGTCGCAATGCATCTCTGATGGGCAGTAAGGGGAGCGGGGGGAGGGAGTCAACCTGGCCTCTGCCCCATGAAAATGGAATATCTAAAAATGTCCCTCAACCTTAGAAACAGCAGAGATGAGCTGGGCTACTGGAAGCAACAGTGACCCCCAAGCAGAGCTGGTCTCCAGTTACTCTGGAGTGCTCTGTTTGATGACCCATATTCTTGCTTACTGGATCAGACTGGACCCTGTAAGCCAACAGCCTTGGAGGCAAAATTTCTCCTTCTCCAGTAATCTGATGGCTTGGTTCTAGTGACACCTTCTGACATCAGGAGCCAGCAGTGAGCAGGGCCTGCTCCTTGGGGAAACTGTTTTATACTCCAAAGCCATTCCCAATGGGATGGCAGTGGATTTGACCTACATTGCGGGAGGGCAGGTTGATCCAGGCTGACAGAAAAGAACAGCCCTCACCTGGGATCAGAGAGCTTTCCCCATAGAGCAGGCGAGCGATCTCAACCCAGAACTGTCTCACACAGCTGGACTGGTTTTATTATTTTGGTTGTGAGCTCTCCCCAGCTCTGCTACAAAGGTTTCCAGTGCATCTTCCCTGAGGCTGCGGAGGGAATCTCCCATTGCTACGTCACAGGAACGGCTGCCCACCCCCATGGCACCTGTCAAAATTGCTTCCTCCTCCTCCTCAACATGCCGATCACCTCTCCTCAGCCCCAGTCCTGTTGAAACACACGCCTTTGCGATCAAACACACAGCAGCAAGGCTCTCCCCTAGAAGAAATGCAGTCCCTTCTGCAGGCGGAAGGCAAGGGGCGACCGGCTGCAGATCTGTAGTGTCCCTGCCCAGACAGGCCCGTCTCTGGTCAGCCCTGCACAGTGGCTGCGTCCTTGCTTCAAGAGATCGTAGAGAATTCCTTCAGCAGCAGTTCCTGGCTCAGCGTGTTGAAAGCAAGGTTCTTCCTCACATTGATGCTGATGGACCGAACCTGACAGAGACAAAACAAGACGTTTTAGCCAAGGGACTCTTCCTGGCTCCCCGTGAGCAGGGCAGCTTTGACACTGCTGACCTCCAGGTTCAGCATGAAACTGTTTTGCATGCTGTTATAGCCCAAGAGAACTTGCTGCAGCCAGCTCTCACTGAGACTCCAGCTTGGCGAGAAATCCCTGAGGATTAGCTGCTTCCTGGAATAACAGGAATGTCTATAGCGACTTCCCAGCAAGGAGGGTAAATTCCAAATGAGATAGGGATGGGAGAGGACGCTCTGTTTGGATGCATGAGCTATGATGTGTTTCCTGTTCTGGGGCAAAGTGATGGGGAAAGTGAGCACTTCCAGGTTGCAGCTGGAAAAGCATTTTCTACCAGTGCCCACCGGAGTGCCAGCCAGCATTCTCCTGGATGAATGCAGTGCCATGGCCTCTGTCCTGCTCCAGAACCTGCAGAGCCAAAGATACGGAGTCAAGGAAAGGACAGAGGCCATACTACTGTGCTGTAAACACAAATTACCACCCAAGCTGGCAGAAAACCATGGGTTCAGAGCCAGCTGCGTGTATTCTGTGCTGCCTTACACTTGAAGCTGGCTTACTAGCTGTCTCTGAAGAAGAGACACCTTTATCCCTTAACGATGCCCGGACTTCTGGTCACCCGCAGAGTCTGCAAAGAAGAGCTGGGCAGCCCTGTTGTGCAGCAGCTTCCCTTCCCCCTTCATGCCTGCAGACTTGATGGCCAAACACGCAGGCCCCAGACTGGGCTCAGTCTCAGCTGCACTCGGCAACGAGAAAACAAAGTCAAACATCATCTGTGTCAGCGACTGTGCAGCAGTGACAGAAAGCAAAACTGACACAAGCTCATCCAAACAACGGGATTACAGTTCCCAGAGACTCAGAGCTTGTGATAATAAGGTTGTTGCTGACCTGGTTAGTGTTTTGTGCTTTTTAAAAGCACTGGGGGGTGAATTATATAGAAGCAGAACAAGGAATCCAGCACTGGGGGCTGGAAGAGCAAGTTAGCAGTGTTTATACTGCTGAGGGTCCCACTTGCTGCCCTGATGAGAAAAAAAGAGGGGAAGGGCAGAAAGCTCCCAAAAAGGCAGAATGTGTAAGAGTGGGAAGCAAATCAAAACATGGAAAGTTAACAGGGAAAGCTGTGAAGTGAATCCCAGTGAGTCCCATTGCACAGACCCTAACAACCCGAGCAAGCTAGCAAAGATGTCTACACTTAAAGACAGAATATTTAAGTTTTATGGCATCTGCAGGAACCACAAACTCTCCTTCATCAGGATGCTTGGCAGAGACCCCATGCGTCTTCATTCCCTTGGAGCACCCCCTCACCTCTCTTCTCTGGGTGTCTTTTGACTTACTCTATACTGAAATAGTTTGGGATCATGTCTTGTAAGATGACCACAGGTTATAGCCTATGTTAAATGCCACTGCAAGTGGTCTCCAGAACACTGGTTTGCACTGGGCTGTCTGCCTGCCAGGAGACAGGAGCCCCACTGACAGGATTTGGTCCCAGTCCTACTGAGTGCTCCCCACCTCAGTGATCCAGTAAGTTCTGACAAGAGGGGAACAAGATGGCTAAATAGATGCAGAGAGTCCTCTGCCCTGGGGAATGTGGCTGCCTGCAGAAAAGGGGCAGATGCTACACATAGCGTAAGCCAGCATCCTTATTATGACTGGAAGCATTTCTATGGGTCCCAGCAATAGAAAGAACAAGCAGAAATGAGCTCCTGGCCTCAGGAACTGCTGCCGGGGCCAGGCACCAGCAGAAGATGCCCAACTTGTATACACATCAAGGTCTCCAAGAAGGATGCGGTAGCAGTCTCTACAAGCCCAGAAAGGGAGACTGGCGTAGCACATGATGAGAACACAGGGCTTAGCAGAAATTGTAGCTATGGGGTAGAGCACAAGAAATTAAGCCTGTTTAGTTTGCAAAGAGAAGGTTTAGGCAGAATAGAGCAAACACTCTGCAATATGTAAAATGAGGTCAGAAAGAGAACAGTGAGTAATATTTCTCTGGCTCCCCAGGGATGGGGCAAGAAATACTCAGCTTAATTTAAGACAAAGAAGATTTACACTGGAAAAGAGGAAATACTTTTAAACCTATGGGTTGTGAAGCAGTGGAGTAGATCACCTGGGGCCAGTGTAGAGCTGTTTTCACTTAAAGACAGCTTCAGATTTCAAGAGGAGCTTAGACACAAACTTTGGTGAAGGGTGGTATAGATGGACTTAGATCTGCTTTAACACAAGTTGGGGAGAGGAGTGGGCATGGTAACAACACACAAGATGACTGACGTTTCTACGAATCTCTGCCCAGCATTTCTTCTGCTGTGAGAAAGCAGGCAGCTCTGAGCCAACCAGCTTAAAAGGTAAGAATAGCTCAAATTAGAGTTAAATCAAGTTATCTCCAGCACCAGGGCTCAGCACAGGGAGCCAGAGCTCATCTCCCTCCCTTTTGGAGTTGGAAGACCACACAGTGACACAGGGAGGTGTCAGCCTGTAACAAGGATAAACTTCAGAAGCTTCCTGAAGTCTGGCTGAGCTGCTCCATCCACGAGGCTACACCCGAGGACTCCCCCTAGTTCATGGTGCAGTGGGCAGCCCAGGCCTGGCTGCCAGCCTGGAAGCTACCAGAACTCTCTACGGTGGTTTATACAAGGGGCCAAAATCAGCCTCAGAAAGTAAGCTCAGAGCTTTGACATTCATTCTGCAAGGAAGTAAAAGTAAAGCATGTGTCCTCTCTTGCTTCTGTATGGAGCATGCTGGAGGCACACTAGGGCCAAAAGAGCTTTTAAAATTGTTTTCTCCCTGTTAGCAGCTTGGATCACATTTAACGCACAGACTTTGAAGAAATGGGAAATGCATGAAATGCTGACATCACGTGGAGAACAATGAGCAAAGGAAAGAATGGATGAAGCAGTGGCATTAATCATGTGAGGAAAACATTATTCAGTTCTAGTTTTGTGTCTTTATAACTGGACATGTGCAACACTGTACAGACACTCCTATTTCACAGCAAATCCCATCAATTAAACCCGTTTCAAATCAACAAGCAGCTCTTAAGAAATTTGTACAATGGGAGGAAGGTTTATGCTGACTACTACATCCAATTAAAAGTCAAATTAGTGTAATTTCCCCTGCAGAAATCAATCCCTAATCAGACTATTTTGAGACTCTGCTGAAACCCATCCAACTGCAAAGACAGTGAATGTTTTGGGAAGATGCTGAATCTCTTTCCACACATTCCTCCAGCTGCAATGCAAGGGTCCAAAAGCTCACATCCAAACCATTCATTCTATTAAAGCAGCACAGGCCTCAAATGGCATCCCTGAGGGTTCAAAGGAAAAGAAATAAAAAGTGTTAGAAAACTGCCTAACTTCCTTCCTTTAGCCCCTCAAAGGCAGCACAACAGGACAGAAAACCCAGTTGATAAAACACTCTGCACATCACCTTCCACCACAATGTGGCTGCAGTATCGCAGGCCTTTGAAAGCTTCTTTGAAAAGGGTATGGGAGAAGAAAGCAGATTTTTCTTTGGGATTAGCAAGAAAGAGCAGCACTGAGGCAAAGCCAGAGAAGTGAAGCAGTGCATTAGCAAAGCACGTCAAAGGAGTGAGAACAAGATTTCTAAGCATAAAGGAGCCAAGAGAATGGCTTGGGGAAGTTTCTGCTCACCCACTTAATGGGAGCACAGAGAAATGAAAAGGCAGCCGAAAAGGAAAATGGCTCCTGCGTGTCATTCCCCACCAAGAAGGATTTGCTTTAATGCAATCACACAGATAGAGATAAGAAAACCAGGCAGAATCTGGAAAGAATTATATGCAAACAGAACCTCTTCAGGAAGACCAGCATGAGTTTGGAAACCTGGAAACCTGTAGTTCACCACCAGCCCTGCTCCTTTGGCAGAGTCCACGAAGAAAACTGCAGCAACTTCACTCTGCCCCCTCCATGAAATCCTGCAAACCTCAGTGGTTAAACACAATGCATTGGGTATCCAACATCAGACCAGCAATGGAAGCCAAAGTAAAGACTCAGAAGCCTCGCAAAAAGGAAGCCAAGTACCTGGTTTGAAGAGGATATGGAGAGGACAGGGCAGACTAGGGCCTTTTTGATGAGTTGTTCGAACACTTAATAAAGCCATCAGTTACTGTGCACCTAGAGGAAAAACCAGCGTGGAGGACGGGACGCCAGCTGGGTTTGCTGAAGACAAATCATAACATATCAGGTTGATTTCCCACTGTGTTGAGGGAACAGCTTAATGGAATGCAGGGGATTTTCTGTAGCTGTGAGTAAAGAACATTTAATAGGGTCCCAATTCTCAGGGCATCTAGAGAAATGTGGATTAAACAGATTCACAACTGGGTCAAATCAGCACATTTAGACAGTAATTATTCAGGCTTTCATATGCTCTTGAGGAGAGGGTCCCAGGGGTACCTGGACAGGCATTTTTCAGAAGGGAGTTGAGGAGGGACTGGTTATGCTAAACAGATTCTTAAATGATACAAAATTGGGATGGGGGGGCGGAAATCAGGCTAGGAAGAAAATAATTTTAGCTGAAGTGTTTTTTAGCTGTGATGATCTTAGGACTGAGAATGTCATTTTAATCAATTGGCATGATCAGCCTGAGCTTCTGCCAAGCCAAGTGGAAAGTGGGGCATGCAGGAAGCAGAGCAGTCACGTGGCCAAGAGGCTGGGGAAGGAGATGCTGGCTGAGGAGGGCAGGAGCCCTTGGGACAGAACAGACGACAACAGAAACATGAATGCATCTGATTTCCAGGGTACAGTAATAGGAGAAGCCTGTGTCACAGGAGGGCTATGGCCAAATTTCTTTGCATGTATTCCAGATATGGTATCAAACAGCAGGCCAGAGAGACAAAAACAGGCACAAAAGAGCACAGAAAAATGGCATGAAAGTGATTGCAAGTGTTTTTGCCCATATCCTACCCAATGGCAGTGCTGGAATGACCAAAAAAACATTAAAAAGCATTCTGTAGAAGGAAGCAAAACCAATTTAGGCGTGCTTGCTCTGGAGCAGAGTAGACAGAGGGAGGCATAACATTCCCAAACTCATGCAGACTCGTGACGGAGTGGGCAGGCATCAATTACTCATCAATCAGCAAGGACAGAGATGGGAGAGAGAATCAGCTCTTAAACTGGTGGAGAAAGCTGCCAGAGTTAGAGATCTCTCCCTTCGCTGAAGCTGTAATGAATCAAAAGTGAAGAAAAACAGGCTCCCCTCAGATACCAGCCACTACAAAAACATTGCCTCCCTGGTGCTGCGGCCGTTGGACAAGAAAATGTTGTGTCAGGGCTCTCTGGAGCAGGGTGAGCGAGCTGGTTTGCTGAAGAATATAACTACCAACCCAAATTATTTGGACTCAGTTTTGTCTTTGCTATATTATTTTTGTGGGGCTTCCTACCATTAGTCTTCTCCTCTGGCAGAAGGAGGCATTTCTAGGCAATGCGTTTGCTTTCTTTGCTTGGGAACCCTATTTTGAGAGTGATGGAGGAAAGCAACGAGCAGGCACATGTTTCACCAGCATCACATATTCTGCTCAGTCCCATACTTTGTGGTCCCCTTAACAACAGCATAAAGGCTAAGTTGCTTTGCATGATAAACCCAAGGTGGGAGCAGCCAGCTTCTCCACCATGCAAATTTACCACCACAAAGCACAGTGGATCCCCACGGCAGAAGGGACAGAGGCTGACTGACTGGTTGCTGGCCTCAGCAGTCTGCTGGTTCCTCCCCAGCCATGTATTGCAGGGCAGGGAGCCCCAGGGAGCTTTCATATCAGTTGAGACACGTAGTGTCTGTTCAGATCCAATTCCTGCCCTGTCTCTGGAGGCAGCCCAATGGAGTAACAGGGCTGTTCAGCTATACCCCAAATGCCACTGCCCAGGCTGTAAGCAAAAGCTTTGGAAAAGGGTTGTTGATTCTGCAGAATCGAGGCAGCTTACCAGCTCTTTGAAGAAGGCAGCCTCTTTATGCTGCTCTGAGTAGCGCTCATACTGGTCCAGTCCGTCCTGCAGTTTCAGGGTCAGCGTGTCGTAGTTGGACCGTACCACTTCCAAAACCTGCCAGAGACAGCCAAATACAGCAGAGGAGTCAGCATCCACAGATGCCTCAGCACAGGAGGAGCAAGGCTGAGATAGATCACAGCTCTGGCACCTATTTTTGCAACATACATGGCTTTAACAGCCAATATTTGGCTCATGACTAACAACACAGAGGTGGGCACTAAAGTCTTCCTAATGCCAGGAAGGAACAGCCCTCAAATTTACAGAATTTCTTCATCCATGGGAAGAGCGGATGAGCCTATGACAGCAGCAGTTTTCCAAATACTATTATGTCACCAGGAGAAGCAGACATGATCTCATTAAATTAAGCAGCTAATTACCATGTGTACACCCAAATGCAACACAGTAGGCATTACGCAAACACAGGTTTGCCCGACCCCATGGTCCTCCCAATGCTAGTTTTGCCAGCACACGTCCCTCCTGGCTTGCTAATCACCATTCACAGTCTGCTAAACTGCCAGCTTCTACAGCTGCTCAGGTCAGCTTCCATACACAGCACTGCAGCACTGCACTTCTCTCCTGATGGGAACAAACTTCTGACAGGCACTAAGAGAAGACCAACTCTGGTACGGACTCTGGTTTTGGAAACAGATGGAGACACGAATCCAGGTCTTCCTGCCCAGGAGATACTTCATTATCTGCCTTCCCTGCAACCAAAGCACTCCAGCTTATATTACTGCCTTACTTTGCTCCCAGCACTGGGCTATACTTGTAAATTCATAGTTACACATCTCTGTCCTATTGAACTATTCATTTTCACCAAGAGGGACTCCTACAATGCTTTTTAGCTCCAAAGCATTGCATGGACAAACACATTCCTCAAAGCATTTGTGAGATGGTAAGTAACGATAATCTTCCTACCAGGAACCATATAGCTCAGCGCTCCTGGGCAAAACGTACACTTGAAACAGTTCTCTTAAACACATGAACTTCTTTCTTAGGCTGTTACCACTTGATCCGAGAGCTAAAGAGAAGCACAGACAGAATATCAACATCTGAGGCTTGCATTACAGCAGCCTCTGCTCATGAAAAGCCTCAGCCAGGAGGACTACATAGTATAAGGTGCAAAGGAAGAGGACTCTACCCCAAGGCATTCACAAATCAGGAGAGATCCTAAGAAAAGCATTGCAGAGGGTGTAGGACAACAGTGACCAGAACAACAAAGAACGCTTCTACTTCTCCTCTTGTCCTCCCAAACAGTGTAAACACTATCCTCAATTGCCCTTTGAGGCAGCTGTCAGCTCCTGTCCTTTACAGGACTGAGTCATGTCCTCATATCCTTTACTTGAGGAATCCTAGACTTGCTTAGGGCTCCCTTCAAAAACTTCTTTCCCTGTCTTGTTTCCCCCCAAACTTCGCATGTGGCAGTGTATACAGAGACACTCATGCAAACACTTAGAAGCCAGCTAGGGTCTGAGGTGGCAGAAGCCACAGGTCATCATCCGAATGAGGACTGAGGGTAAAAAAGGGTCCTAGAAGTGGTTCCCAGGTGAGATGGTCACGCAGCAGTCTCTCTCTCTGCAGCTCAGCTGTCCTCCAGCATTGCAGAGGCAAGCTAAGGGTAGTAATCAGTATTTTGCAAGGTTATTTAAGAACAGCCTGTCAGTGTTCTGCTGCTGCAAGAGCACGCAGCCTCCTCTCCAGGACTCATTTTCTAATGCTGCTTGTCAGCTTCACTGGCAGAGAGGAAGAACCCCCTGCAATGACAGCCATCTCCGAATTCAGTCTGGCCCTCTTGTTCCTGTGTGCGGAAGCTGTGAGAAGTATCACAGAGACAAGAGCAATGAAAGCCGCCTGGGTACAGGAATAATTTAGTCTGGGATGCAACTATCCACTAGGGATGGAGAGTAATAGTATAATGCACCTTCTTCTGAGCAATAAAGAATCTAGCAGCTTGCATGAATCAGAGGGCTATCCTCCTGTCAGTCTGAACAAGCCAGGTTGACCAAGATTAATAAGCTGCAGGAGAGAAACCCTGTTTGAAAGGTGAGGAGTAGAACATGCTTCTCCAGCAGTAACTCATAGTAGAGGCATTTTACCCAGGGCTACCCCACTCCCCAGGAGCCTTCCCTTGGGCCCCTCTTCACTCCCCTGTGCCCCCATATGCACAGCCATGTGTAGTGCCATAGGGGTGTGCCCATACAATGGATGTACATGCTTCTCCATGATGAAGCAGAATTCCTCCTTGCTAGCTCTGAGTAGAGATCTCTTCAGACACTCAACATGGGCATCCTCAAACCACTGTGATGAAGAGTAAACTCCGAGGGCAGCAGCAAGCTCTGTAAGCAGTATCCTTTAAATCAGCCCTCCTGTGTCACCTTTGAAAGGCAGCTAAGAACTCAGTTTGATACTCTAGGAGGAGGACAGGGAAGGAACAAGAGGCCCCAAAGTCTCTGCTGTGTTACCCACTGCTCACTTCTGCAGTGAACTTTGAGATCAGCTTATCGCTTTAGCTATTTATTTTCATTGGCTTCCACTCCTTATCTCCTTTAATTATGAAATAGAACTTAAAAAGAAAGGGTAAGTTAAAAATAAACAGTTTCTCCTCACTGCCTGACAATTTCCCTTTCTTGCTGCTGCTGAGAAAAAATGCTACGTGGGATCTGAGATAAACCCACTCACAGATCATTTCACTTCATACCCTATAATGGATAGGAACTGTTACTGAGATTAGGACCTGCAATCCTTGAAACAATTTCATCTGCTCTTTAAGATGCAGCTGCTAGACAGAGGAGAGGTTAAGGAGCAGCAGAAGGTATTAAGAGCACCTAACATGAAGGTTTGAAAGGCATCAGCTTTCTACACAGATGACAAAGAACTCACATCCTCTGTGTAACAGAAGACTGCGTGCTAGCATCCTTCGCCCTTCTTACACACCGCTTTGACATTTGCTCAGGAAAACTACTGCAGGACGAACGCCCTTTTGCATTAAATACACAAGATCTTTATCTGCACCTTTCTGTCAGATACAAAAGAACTAGAGGAATTTAATTTTGAGATTAAAGCATTTCTCCTTCAAGGTCTTGTCCGACCTGGTCTTCCAAGAAGTCTCTATGGAAGACTAGAAAGCATCAATTCCAAGATGGTGAAGTATGAATAACTTAAAAAGGAAGGAAGTTTTAACTGGACTCTCCCACACAGATTTTAAATAGTCATTCAGTTTTTTAAAGTGTCATGAGCAGCTGGAAGAACACCATTTCTAGTGTCAGGCAAGGATAGAAGAAAATGGACTGTAGATGATTTCCAAGGGGCTTCTCAGCAAGCAACAGGGAAGATGAGATGTGACACTCCTCAGATTGCAAGGATAAACATAAAAGGCAAACTATTTTTTTCAAAAAATGCTTTACTGGATCTTTATACTGGAAAAAAATTAAATGAAGAGGAGTCACAACCTAAATCTCTTTTTGTAGGTTACCTTAGGGGGATAAGAGTCTTAAAAAAGCAATATGACAGAAGTGAGCAACTCAGACATGGTCAATGCAAGAAAAAGCGAAGGCTGCTGAATTCCTTTCCTGCAGTTACCTGTATCAGCCCTAGAGGCTACATTCGCTCATTTACTTCTCTGCAACAAACCAGAAGTCAGTGGAGCTGCACCACTGTAATTTAAAGATAATTTGCCATCAAATTAACCCCCTGCCCCACCACTCACTCACTGACTGCTTTCCAGAAGTTCCAGAGAAACGTTAGCGATTCAGGTCCCTGCGTACGTGTCCCCAAGCCAACCTTTCAGGAGCTGCTCTGAACAGCAAGTGCTTTCTGCGGCACTCGGATTTCAACTTCCTCCTGCAGCTACAACTGCCCATGGCCCATAACTCTCCTTCCCCAGTAACAGCGACAGCCTGTGAGTAGAGGCACCCCTCCGGGTAACATAGCTGGGGGGCTGGCTTACAATGGAGGGGCTGATGTGGGGCTCAGCTCTCTGCAGCATCCCACCCATGCCATGCTGCTGCACCCTAGAAGAATAAGATTATTTCACAGAGTTTTTGGCTCCTTACTTTGCTGCATCCATCAGCTTACCGCTCCCTTGTAAACCGGATGGACAACCTCCAAGGGGTCAGTGGACTCTTGTGGACACAAGCTCTGGAAGCAGTTCCCACAGAACCAATTGTCCCTGCCCCAAAATGTTCTGCATTCAAAACAGACTGTGCTTTACTGTACTACTCTCTACACACAGGCTCCTTCCTTACTGCACCAGAGCTGTTCCCTCTGAGTTGATCCTCAACAAGAGCTGACTTGCTGCACTTCCCCAGGAGAGACTGGACCTTCTGGAAGAGCCTGTCCTGGGGAAACAAGGGAATTACATGCAGCAGTCTCCAATTCCCATCCTGCCCAGGAGAACACCGTCACAGTTAGCAGCAAAGCCAGAGAAGGAGCTGCACTGGCAATGAAATCTAATGGGCAACACACAGAACGAGGGCCCATCTATCTGGCAGACACAGTACGCTTCATTGCTTACTAACTTTTTAACCTGCAGAATCTTCCATCATCTGCAACTGCAGCCTCTGCCTTACTACAACATCAAATTAGAGCACGCCACCAATTCACACCATCCAGCAAAGGACCTGGTGGTGGGTAGGTTCTGGGAAGCATGCAAGGGTAATGACAGAAAAACAAAGGAAAAACAGAAGCAAGAAAGCAAGGTCTCTACACTGTCCTTTTAATCAGTGCAGGAAAGGACAAGCATGCAATCAGTCAGCATCACCAGTACCTCGCTAAAGCCTCTCCATGCCCGTAAGACAGTCATTAGCTACCATGACACAGAAGCAGTTGGAAAAGAACTGACTGAATCATCTCACATCAAGCAAAAGGCAAAAAAACCCCCCAACAAACCCCAGGTTAAAATGCATTTGCCCCCCCACACTGACTACCATGTGGCTCACAAGCTGGGACAGGGGGAAGCTCTCCAGATCAGGCCTAGCAAGCCCTCACAGGATGCAAAAGCTGGGTGCTTCTGTCCCAGCTGTCCCATGCTGGAGGATGGAGCAGCCTGTCTATGGGGCATGTAATGCCCTCACGCCAGTGCTACTGCACGGACACGGCACAGGGGCAAAGGACAGCCAGGGATAGACAAACGTGCCTTCTGTCCTCTCTGCAGAGGTGGTCAAGTCCCTGTCACTGCCTGTGTACCACAGAAGGAATTACAGCAGTCCCACCTTCGAAACTGAGGCAAAGCCTAAGATACCACGAGCAAACCCAGCAGTCTGTCCCCTCAGCTCAGAGGATGGAGGCTGTAGGAAGAGACATTAGGGTTTCCCTATTCTAGTAGAAGCCTGATGTGCATTTTACACTGAAGTCCTCAAACTGGCTTGTTTACTCCAGGTTTAGTATAAATCTTTCCCTTTTTCTCCCTCACTAATCTCCACAAGCAATTCGTAGTCCCCGAGTGTTTCTCCCAGTGAATTCAACTGAATAGCAACATTTCTCATTGTAATGAAAAGGCTGCTGCCACCTGGACTACGAAGAGGCTATTGCCTCTCCATAATAAAGTGCCAGATAATTGACATAAATTTTACAGTAGTATCTTCTAATTAATATGGAAAATGATTTTTTTTTTTCCAAATGGCATCACACTTCTCACAGAGCAACTTAAAAGTTGCTGATGCAGGCTGGACTCTTTGCTGGAATTAATCCCCAGAAGTGCCAAAGACAAAGCACATAACTAAATAATTAGAAGTTAAATAAAAACACACACACCCAGCTGCCACATTTCCCAACAGACTCTGCCCAGATCCCCAGCTGCACTCATCTCCTTCTCCCTTTCCCCTTTCACTGTCTACAGGAGCCAAGTTCAGAGAGAGGATCCAATAAGACTGCCAGTGCTATGCACGTGTACTAGAAGCAGCTGCCATTCACACTGGCTTCAAGAAAAGCACCCACCCTAGGACAAGCAGCAGCAGCACAGAGCTTTTGTCTGACCCAATACTACCTTACCTTTGCAGCTGTCCCGGAGCTAAATGCAGTGCTGATGCTTCAACACCATCCCTCACCCCCAAGCTGATCAAGCTGTGAGTATTAATTCCATGTTCATGAGCGCTAAGAAGAAGAGGAGGAGGATGTTGCTATGACAGTCTAACAACTCAGATTCCCAAGATATGCTGTGTGTACAGCACACATCTATGGATCCAGAGGATGCAGAGTAGGTCTGGTGCACACTGTGGGAAAGACAAAGATCTGGGCTTGAGACACCAGTGTAGTCACGCCACATACGTTCAAGATACGCAGCACTTTCTCACTCCTGCTCCAGTGCCCCAGATCTCCTGCATCAAGCAGCTGCTGTTTGTACTACATGCAAGTGAAGGACCTATGGCCTTCTCCTGCTGCGGGCTGTGAGCATGAAGCTCCTCAGACTAAGCCTGTAAGACAGCCCTCACCAGCTCACACAACCATCACTCTCAGAGTAGGAAGCAGCATCCTGTCTGCCCTGAGGGCAGCAAAAATTCCTGGAAGAAGGATTTTTCCAATAGTAAAAAGCTCAGCTAGCCCCAAAGAATAAGCGAAAGCAACCAAAGGCAAATTTCTCCTCTGAGGTATGAAACAGGACTGCACTGATGCAGAATGCATCAGCAATGCTGGGCAGTAAGACACAAGAGGTCTGTCCAGGTCATAGAGAGGAGAAAGGTCTGCAGAGGTGGGCGCAGCTGCCCATGAGCCCCAGGATGGCACTGGGCCGTGAATACATGCTCCAGTCCTAACTGTGGAGAAACACAAACTGACGGGAATCAAGAGAGTCTCCTGTTCAGTGTCTGGAGCTGGACAGATGGACAAAGCTGAGCAGCACACAGCAAAGATGAGCGTGCCAGGAGATAGGGAGAGAAGGTGCCTCGTCCTGCTTTCCACTGCTAAGGTGAGTGCAGGGACCCCTTGCACACAGTTCCCACCAGGTTACTCGGACACTTTTTAGTTTGTGTTTGCCAATCTTCCTCTGCTCAGCTCACTAAGCCTTAGCCAGGACACACTGTGTCTTAGAGCCCAGAAGCGAACAGTCTTTGCCCATCAGTTTGTCCTTTGTCCCTGCCAGTCACCCCTGGCAGTCCTGCTGTGTCCACTGCACTACTCTGCGCCCAGCCAAACACGAGGAAAGACTAACTCTCCACGTCCCAAATCCTTCCTGAGGACTGCTTTTATACATTTGCACTTGAGTGGAACTGAAATCCAGGCCTTGCCACTTCTCTACACAAGGCAAAAGGTTTTGATCATACATAAAAGATTATTATTATTATTTTACTTAGCAACATCAAGGAGGGACATTTCACACCCCCTTTTCCTCGCCTCAGCATAGAGCCATTCTGTCAGGCTCAGATGATATACAGTAGCTCACATGTTTGTTCAATGATATCACAGAGATCTGTGATCTTTAAAGGAACAAGCCTACAAAGTTGACAGTTTCTATCCATGGAGTGGGAGGGTTCAGTTACAGTCTTTCTCCTCTGCCCACAGGTGCCTCTTCTAAAGACAAATAATTTATAAGCTCACTCAGAAAATGACTGTCGTTCTCTGAACTCTGCTAGCAGAAATGGCATCCTCTTTTGGGACAAGAGTTATCTGCTCCAGAAATGTTTTAAAACCACAATCCATTAGAAGCCTAAGGTGTTCAACTCTAATGGTGCGAAAAGACTCACTGATCCAACCAATCTGGAAATTGCACAGCTTTCAGAAACATCCCAAAGCCAAAACTGTTATCCAGCTCCACCCAGCAGCAGCTGTAAATGCACAATGCAGTGCCCATTCCAAGCTCTCATGGGACAGGCCTTCGCAAGATTCAACAGTTACTTTAAGAAGCAGAAAGGCTGCAAAGGAGGACAAAGGCAAGTAACGACAGAGACATATGGTCACAGAAACAAGCTAGGTGCAGAGCTTGCAGGGGACTTAATTTGTAAAAGGTATAGACAAATAGAAGATATTAACGTGGTTGATAATCCTCGACATCCCTGTGTAGCCATCACTAGGGCTAGGGAGTCCTGTGCTAGGAGTATGACACCCTCTGAGCTCCAGGAGTCAGGTAGCTGAAAGTCTGCTCACCTCACCAGAAAGCCTGTGCCATGAATCCTTTTACTACAGAGTAATTTCAAGAAGTCATGTCTACACACACATGACAACTCCCATACATGTTAAATGCACTTTGCTCAACCCATTTGGGTTTGGAGGACAAGGAGCAAAAATACACTTAGCCTCACACTGCTTTTTCTCAAGACCAATCTGCTTTTCTCAGTTTCAGGGATGGTCAGTGGTTTTATACCAATCTGCATATCCCACTTGGCACAAAGAACCTGGCTCTCTCTGTGGGACTCTGGGCTCTCTTTCCCAAACTGCAGGGACAGGCTCTTGAGAGGAAATATAGGAGGCAATTCTGTGTCATTCAAGGGAGGAAAATGGGTTCAGTGGGTTTCTGCCAAGAGAACAAACATCCATGTACTGCACGACACTGGCACTTCCAAAGTCCGGGCAGGGAAAAAGAAGTCAAAGATCGTGAAACAAATTATCTTAAAAATTATCAGTTAATAAAATAAGCACCCTCCAGAGCAGACTTTTAGATCTGGATGGGGAGATCCGCCAGAAACTGAATGAGGTCCACTAAGCTCGCCTGTTGTTAGAAATTTTGTGAGGAAGGCAGGCGGCAGCCGGGATGATGGTGGGAGCATAAAACTCAGAGATAGATAGATTTGCTATTTTGGAGTTACAGCCCATTTTGGAGTTGTGAACCCTTATCTCCAGCTGGTGGCATTTATGAAAACATTTCTCACTGCTAGGTACGTAAGAGCACTTGCAATTCTGCCAAGGCTTGAAAAGCACTGCAGATAGCTATGGACCAGACCGTTAATTTTTTTATTTCCCCATTGTGCTTACAATTAACTTAAGTGCTGAAATGTGATGGGCTGTTCCAGGAGAACCTTTTTATCCACCAGCTGCATTCTAGCACAGCAGTAAATCAACTGCTGTCACCAAAACATCAGACAAGAGGAAGAGAGCATCCTTATGCTCACTGTGCATATTACCCGTTCAGCCTAAGTGGCTAACCAGCATTCAGCAAATGAATGCTGTGATTTGTGTACAACCTTTGGTGCAATCCTCTATTTACAGAAGACCTTGTCCCCCTGAACACAGAGCAAAAACAGTCAGCAGCAGCTCTCCAGCACCAGTTAACTAACCAAAGAAAGACCAGTAACCTTGGTGCCCAAAACAAGATAAAAGAGTTTTAAGTCATGAGCTGCTGCTCCAGTCGAGCTGAGAAGCCAGGACATACAAAGCTGTTCCAGAAATCAAAGACAGCTACAACAACCTAATAAGCAGTAGCTGAAGATTTTAAGAAATGGTCAGAAATAAAATCCTTCTAGGGCCAGCAGCCAGAAAGCATCCTGGCAAATGTTGAAACTCAAGTACACAACTTCCAGTTCAGATTGCCCTGATGAGGTGACAACAGGATACCTGATGTACACCAGAGGAAACTCATTCCTAGTAAAGAAATTAAAATTTGCCCAGAAGACAGTTGGCTCAGGAATAAGGCTTTCTAGAGAACAGATTAAGACAGGGTATGCAACAAAAACCTTTCTGTTCAATCAAACCCCAACAGAAACCTTTCTGTTCAATCAAACCCCAACAGAAGCAAGTGGACTGTTCCAGTTCGAAGAAACTAAAGTCTCATTGTGCCCAAGGGAAAAACAATAGGGAGGCTTATTCTGGTTATGGTCTAATCAAACATCTGCAGTCACGGGAGGTTTCTGGAGCTATGTCAGCTGGTCAGGTTCACAGGAATCAGCAGGGGATCCAAGAGAGTTTGTGCTCCTCACACAGCCACCACGGACTTCTACAGGATATAATGATTACAGACTGACTTAGCAAAAAAACCTCACCAGGACCCTGACTTGAAGATCAAGACAAAGGAAAGGAGAACACAGACACTCCACAAAGCCATGGAGCTCGCCACACATTTGATTTTTCTTTTTTTTTTTTTTCTTCTTCTTTTACAGCAACTAGCAAGCTAACGACCTCTATGAATGCTACTAGTACAGCCCTGGGTCTGATGCTGAGAAAAAGTAGATGCTAACCACCTAGCTCATGACTTTTTTTTTTAAATGATCAGACATCTTGTTAAACTTAGTTTGCACAACATGAATAAATTTAATTAAAGGAAGCAGCAAAGCTAAATACCAATACACTAAAAAACTGGCCACAAATCAAGCGGATGCTGTATATTCAAAACAAGTCAAAAGAATATAGGACATGCCAGAGAAACACCCAGTTAGGACTGGGGGAGGAAGGTATGCATTTGGAGGGGCAGAGCTTAGAAAGATCAGTTCCATAGCTCCTACTTATGTTTAAGCAATTAAATAGTGACAACAGAAGGCCAGCCATTAATTGCACAACGGAAGTGATAAAAGGCAATAATTCAGTGGCGTGAGGAGATGCAATGAAAAGGCCAAGAAAGAGGAAATCCAGAGCTCACCTGCCTAATTGACCACATGTGGAAAATGAACTCAAGTCCACTCTAAGACAGGGAAAACCAGAACTTTTGAATACAAGCAAGAAGTCTGGATAGCTGAGAAATCAGATGAGCAAATAACTGCTTGATTGTCTGTACTATTTTGCAGTTCTACAGTATCTTTTCTGAAATAAGGGCACTGGAATCGATCTACAAGATTTAAAACATGGGTTGTCACAGACTTACACAGTGACAACACAGTACTCCTGCTTTATTTTTGTTCTCTCTCTAATAATTTCTAATTCTCTATTTGCCTTTCTGACCACTTTTGAGCCTTGAGCCAACATTTCCAGGCTTATCACAAGAGTCCTTTCCTACATGGCAATATCTAGAAGACTTTACTACAGCTTAAAGACTTTAAGAGACTTATAAATTCAATCTGCAAAAATCCCTTCTAGAGATACAGCCCAAAGAAATAGATCTATAGTCAATTAGTTAGCTACAAACAGCTGTAGATACAAATAGCTAGAAAAAACTGTAGTAGCAGTATGCTAAGGTAGCTAGCTAGTAAGGAAAGGTGGGGAGTGCTTGGAAGTTTGCGTGACTCAACCCATATAAAAGTTTTAGCTATTAAGGCTTTTGCAAATCTGGAGTTGGAACAGACAGCTATAAGCTGCTGGATGATCCTTATAAACAGAAAATCCTGTAGTGAAAAGGGAACTTCAGTTGCAACATGTCTGCTCTAAGGCTGCAGTTCCAAAAGTGGTTTAAGTCAATCTAAGTGCAGGTCACCTAAACTGCAATACAAAGTCTGGAGTTCCTCCTTCAAAGGCACTTATCACAGAAATAAGGCATTCTAATGTGCAACTCAGAAGTCTCTTCATTCTGGACACAAGCACTGAAGGTGTTAATGACCAGGCACTGTACTGACACATCAGGAGTAACTGAGAAGGCAAGAAGGAACAGAGATGACTGCGCCCTAGAAACTGAGAATGCAGCTGTGCAAGTTTATAAGAATTATGACAGTGACGAAACTCCTACCGAGGAGATGGGATCAAATCTGTCCCAACCAAGTGACTCCTCACAAACCCCAGACACACTTTTGGATCCTATTCTAATCTGCATTGCACAGCTCGGGGAAAAGGCAAGGACAAAGTCTGTGATGAGGGCAGAAATGAGAGAACCAAATAATTTCTGATACAACATGCTGAAAGAGTGAAGCTTGTTAACATTTTAATTTGTTCAATTATCCCCTTTTGTGCTGTTGGAATGTGTCATTCTTTTTAAACTCCATCTGGGCAATGACCAGAGCTGAAACAGAATGAGACGGTTTATGCTTGGAAGCATTCATGGCCAGCATAGAAAACATCTTTCGCCTGTAAAAACAGAGCTGCTTAAAGCTGACTGCTAAGTTAATTCAAAAGGAACATTTAAATGGC
This sequence comes from Mycteria americana, assembly GCF_035582795.1. NCBI lineage: Eukaryota > Metazoa > Chordata > Aves > Ciconiiformes > Ciconiidae > Mycteria > Mycteria americana. The sequence goes on from NC_134370.1 coordinate 16,466,530, forward strand.
TAGTGGGACAGCTGGAAATACAGAGGCTACTATCCAAGATAATCATTAGCAAGGGCAGGCCTGATGAGATGCTAAACTTTGTGGGCTGAGACACTTCTTGATTGAAATGGAGATGTGCAGGATAGCTGGCCAGCAGACAGTCAACAAGGTGAATCTGAGAGGGAGCAGAGACCTGGGCATGGACCACACACAGAAAACAGGTCTGAGGTTTCTGAGAAATCAAGCAGTCTGCTGCTTATTACTGCCCTTCTCAGGGAAAGAAGTCTGTGTTCATTCTTTGAAATAAACACAGGGGCACCAAAAGTTGCTGACACTCAGTTATTTCTAGTCACTTCTCCTTATACCCAACAGAAGCAATCAAGGCCTAAGATAATAGCGATGTCTCTCAAGAAGGATTCCTGCCATGGTAAAGTGGCATCTTGCAGTCCAAAGATATTTGGAGGACAAAAAGGCTTGTGTGCCTGGGAACTTCGTGTTTATCCCTGCAACATTTGTTCCGTTTATATCCTTAAAGCATCCTACCACCTCTTCAGCACCAGCTTTCTCACGATTCAGACACGCCCAGCAACAACCCCAAAACACCACAGAGGACAAGTCCCTTCAGAATGCATGGCTGAGAAGGGACTGAAAAGAGGCATCTCACCTCTGTGAGAGTGACAGTGTTATCTCCACAGAGGTTCAGATGCTGGATGGGCAGGAAGGACATGACAGAAAGTGGAGGTTTATTGCTAATGGGCCAGATAAGATTATTGTGTTGGCTGTATGCCCGCCATTGACATTCAAGGAAAAGGTGACTTGTGCTGGCACTGGACCCATCTCTAAAGGATGAGGAGAACAAAACTTATGCTTCTTTTCCAAAGCACCTTTAGCAGTTGAATCCTCAAGTTGAGCTAATCAGTACGCAGAGCAGCAAGCTGGAGAACTACTTGTCCACAATGCCTGACCTCTGAATCAAAAAGCATGCACCCTTTGCTGTCACAGCTCTAGACTGAACTGGCTGGCTATAGAGATGGGATGTATTTGTACATTCTACTCTGCTCTGGTGAGAGCTCACCTGGAGTACTGCATCCAGCTCTGGAGCCCTCAGCACAAGAAGGACATGGACCTGTTGGAGCAGGTCCAGAGGAGGGCCACGAAAATGATCCGAGGGCTGGAGCACCTCTCCTATGAAGATGGGCTGAGAGAGTTGGGGTTGTTCAGCCTGGAGAAGAGAAGGCTGCGGGGAGACCTTATAGCAGCCTTCCAGTACTTAAAGGGGGCCTACAGGAAAGACGGGGACAGAGTTTTTAGCAAGGCCTGTTGTGACAGGACAAGGAGCAATGGTTTTAAACTAAGGGAGGGCAGATTTAGACTGGATTTAAGAAAGAAATTTTTTACAATGAGGGTGGTGAGGCACTGGAACAGGTTGCCCAGAGAGGTAGTGGAGGCCCCATCCCTGGAAACATTCAAGGTCAGGTTGGATGGGGCTCTGAGCAACCTGATCTAGTTAAAGATGTCCCTGCTCTTGCAGGGGAGTTGGACTAGATGACCTGTAAAGGTCCCTTCCAACCCAAAGCATTCTATGATTCTATACAGCACTACTGAAGACTTGGGGAAAGACGACGCCACTCTCTTGGGGATAAGGAGTTGATCACCAAGGCTTCCGCTTTCTCTCTAAATTTCTCTTTTGCCATATTCCTGGATAAGTACCTGCAGGATCTGTAATGGAAATATCATCTCCACGGTAATTTCTGCAGTGCTTGGAGGACACCATTGTTCTACAGCCTAAAAATCCCTGTGTGAGGATTTAGTGCTCCCAAGTGCCTCTTGGACATCAAACGTTTTCAAAGCTATTAGCTCTGATGGGTTTTTGAATAAGGCTCAGGGAAGCCACTCGCTCAGTATTTCTCATAAGGAAAAGGTAGCTCTGACCTGGTAGAATAAAAATTACTGAGAAGGAGGAGGAGGAAGAAAGCCCACACAGCCCACGTTCTCTGCAAGCAAGGAAATGAGATTTGATTTACTCCATGATTCTGAGGTGTGTTCAATTTCAGCTTGAATTTCTACTGCATAAATTCAGCTTGGCTGAGCAATGTCCCCATTAGAGACTGTCCCAAGCAATATAAGGTGATCCACACAATGATCTTTGAAGCTGAAGGTTCAAAGCCTTAGTGAGGTGGGGTTTTTTAGCATATTTTTGCATATGCAACCCACAAACCTGTGTCTTCCAAGAAGTTAGAGGAAGACAATATAAAAAAGCAATTAGATACAGTGCATACACAGCTCCTTGTTGTTGCCAATTAATCAATTTATTTATCTAGCTCACTGGTTAAATTTCCTCTTACTACTTAGCAGACAACAACTCCGGGTCTACATTTTCCATGATTCAAAGGGATTAGATGACAAGCAGAAGTCACTCACTAAAAGGACTTAAGGGCTTCAGTTCAGGGATTAATAACTCAGCTGCCTTTTCTCCAGATTTTAAAACCACTAATATGTACTGCATCAGCTGGTAGTTTTATTTGCACAACTATTTTTGTTTTAATGGGAATCTTAAACTTTGCTCTTCCCAAAATCCTGCTGCATTGACCTCTTGATATTATTCTCACATCTGAATTTTTGACTATATTTAAAGAGGGTTTCATGCTTGCTTAGCAATTCTTAAGAAACTGCACCTTACATTTAATACACACAAGTTCAAGTTCTGCTTGACTTTTCCTGACTAACCAGGCATATCAGTTGAGCAGTCCCCTCAGGAATTCAAAACCACTAGAAGGCAGCTTGAGTGGAAGCTTTGGACCAGGTCTCTCTGCATCTCCAACTTGGTCCCACATTTCAGAGAAGCTCTACAAAATCTGGAGTTCGCATGCATTTGACCACACAGTAACACACTTTTAAGGTGGGATAAACCATAGAGGTCCATTCTCACCCTGGGTTAACACAGAATAATTTGGTACCGCACTTATCCTGCTGAGAAACCAAGTGACAGAAGTTGGAAGGGGGCCACATCTCTGCGTTACTCTGCAGACTCTGATCTTACAGTTCTAAGAACCATTCACAAGAGGGAGTTTCAGTGAAATGGTGCTATAATGTAACCCCAATGCTTCTCCCACCTTGGGCTGTATGAATAAAACCCAAAAACAAGTCTGCAGGTTGAAAAATTCAGTTACTTTAAAGTTTTGGGGTTTGTTGCAAATCTCCAGTAGCCTGAGCTGGCCTGACTCAGGAAAGACTCAATTCCTTCCATATGCCTTTTTAAGGACTGACTTGTGACTGTGCCTAGAGCTTTTGTTTGGTGCATTTTTATAAATGGTAATAAGTAGAGCTGTTCACTTGGTTTACTCCTTCTAGACGACAACTGCCAGCTACAATCAACTCAGACAGAACAGGAGAGCAGGGCTGGCAGCAGCCACAGGATGCATCATAGCGGCAAGCAATGGTTATGCATTACGAAAGCTGCCATCGTTCTTCCTTCTCATCTCTCTAAAACATGTCAAAGGCACTAATTAACAGGGTATCCAAGGCACGCAAAGGCTATGAAGAAAGATGTCCCTAGTGCCCTGTTAAGGCCCAATCCCAAGATGACTACCAAGGCTTTAGGAGCCTGCTGAACTCTCCCAGTCATGAGTCTCCAAAACTGTCTGATATTCAGAAAGAATTCAAAGATCACAAGAGCTGCAGAACTGAGAAAAGCAGAAAGGAAATAAGTGACCTACTTTATATTCTTCTATCACATGTTGAAAGAGACAGGATCGTAAAATGCCAGAAGAGGCACATGTAAAGGAATCCTCTTCAATGCGTGTGCTGTCAGCAGCGTGATGGCACACAGCTCCCCATGGAAGAAACAAGGGCAGGGAAAAACCCAGGTCAAATAATGTGCCAGAACAACAATTCAATACCCAGAGAGAAGGGAACAAACAGTAGGAGTTATACAGAGTAAGAGAAGCCTGCGATCTGAAATGCCACTCGCCATTACCCTAGCAGGCATTAAAGCCTCTGCCAGGAAGTGGCACTTAGCATCAGAATGATCTGATTGCCTTTTCCAAGAGCAAGTGACAGAGGAGAGGTGTGATCTTAAATATTTTGTAGATATTTCTGCAGCATCTGTTCTTGACTTAGTACCAAGAGGCAGGGCAGAAGAATCTGCAGCCATCTGTGAGCACCTGGGTACAACTATGTAAGATTACTGGATACATGGTTAACACTCCAGAATGTGGATTCACCTTTTAAACCACAACCCTGCTGAGAGCTGGAAAATAAGGCGCTTTTTTTGGTTAGAGTACAGACAGGTGATTTTTCTTTCCTTTTTTTAAAGGGGAACGCTATCAAAATAAAATCTGCCCACTCTCCAGATTTGACTTCGGAAATTCTTGCATCTTTTGTTTTTTAAACAAAGATCAGGATCAAAACAACTGGCCAGTTTTCTTTAAGCATCTTAACCTGACCTTTTCCAAACTCATCACAGAAAAAGCTCTCCCTGACATACGTAAGCTGAGGTCACACTGAGTTATGATCTCATGTACAAAAAGCATGGCAGCTTCAATTCAGGTCTCCCAACAGAACAGTTGTCTCCATCTTCAAACTGTACTTCACTCAAGTGAGGGGTTTCTGGGTGAGGATGAGGGACTAGGTTACGTCTCAAGCTAACAATGTAGCTGAGACAAGACCACAAGTTTCTGGTTCAGCTAAACAACTGACTTCCTGATGAGCGACTGGGACAGGAGTGGTCAGTGGCCCCAGTACAGCAACCGACTTCTTTATGCCAAGATGTTTACTACGACGTTAGCAATGCTAGGGCTGGGTAGTTAAGTCCCAGTTCTGAAACGTCAACATATTAAAAGTGACAGGACTTTAGGACTCAAGCAGTCCTGGAATATTATCCCTCTGGGCACTACTGAGGGTGGAAAGCTCAGCAAGAACTGGATGATGGGGGAAACCGTCATCAGCTGAAGAAATTAAGTTCAGATCATGTTAATATTCTCCCCTGCAAAAAGTGTGTCATGCTCAGGTGTCTGCAAAGAAGGCTGAGATGAGGCATTACAGTAGCTTTCTTTTTATTCTTCTGAGAAGGGGAGTTTAGCCCAGCAACAGACCCAAGTTTCCTTTCTATGCCTACAAAGCGACTTGTAGGTGGTACTGTAATTAAATAGGTCCATCACTTAAAATAGGAAAGCACACCTTTATAGCTGAGGTGAGAACTAAGAGTCTGTAGTGAGATGCTTCCATCAAGTTGTTGGCTTCCAGAAGCATTAACAACAGGGTAGAAAATTCCCAGCAAAGCAGCCTGGATGCAAAAACCAAAACAGACAGGAAGTCTAAGTTCCAGCATGACTACCTTGGCTCCCTCACAAATCCACATTTCTATTTCCATCAGCTGGAAGATTCCTCCTGTCCTAGTGTTTCAAGGTGTTCCACAAAGAGAGTACTTCTTGCAAACAAAATGCAGCCTTAAAAAGCCTATACTGCAGCTCACAGCTACCTTTTTTAAGAAATGAAAGGGACAAAAAACCTGCAGACATTGTCACGCGAAGCTCCATCTAGATCCATGTTCTGTATTACATCCTGTTACATAAAATCATTGATAAACCTTAGGTTGACAGTAACAGCTCAGATTTCATGAAAGCTGGGCAGATGCCTGACTCCAGCAAACCACCAATACAACACAGCTGAGCAAAGGCTAGTATCTAGGTTTGGGAAGGAGTGTAAGTATTTCTAGTGCAGAAGAGGACTGGAAAAGGAGACTCAGTCATTAGCCAGCTGAGCACACTCTTCCTTTAAACACTCAGAAGAACTGCTGGCAGAATGAGACACATGTCAGGGTAGGCTCTGTATGACCTCTATATTCACATATGGATTGATTCATCCTGGGTTTGGAACACTAATTTTCACAGAACTAAGATAAGGCTGCAAAGGAAAATGCAATGCCTAAGTGAAAAGACTAGCGTCTTACCTGCAGGAAGAGCAATGGTTTGATTCACAGATGTTGCTGAAGAAATATAACCAGAGGGGACTTGATAGCAGTGCCCAGAGAAACAAATTCTCACAGTATTACCATGATACTATTATTTCTGGCTTTCCACTGTGTTAAACATGCTCATGGGGATCCAGGGCAGCTCAGTTTGGTCTGCAAAAGGTAGTACAGACCTTCCCAAAGCCAAAGCACCCCAAGAACAGTTAGCTAGCCACATCATGCCGGCTCCCTGACACTAAACCTCGTTGCCAGAAAGATGCGGTGTCCTCTGTCATCACATTTCACTGCAAGCAGCTGTCATTGTCTCAGAGATGCAATCGGTCCATTGGTGGGACAGGAGCTCGCTCATGCCATCGCAAGTGGGAGAAGCACTCACAAGAACTTCTCCACCTCTATGGCTTCTACATAGGACCCCAACACAGCATTTTCTGAGAAGTCATGAAGTCCAAGAGTAAGATTTCAGCAGCATTCGGTGTCTGTTTTTATATCCAACTCAAAAACAAATGCAGTCTGCTGAATTACAACTGCTGAGGAAAATACACTTGGGAAACAAAGATGGGTTTTGTGCACAAATAAGCCTTAAGTGCAATATTTCATTAGTAGGGTTCTGCACACAGGAAGACATAGTGGCAAAGTTTCCAACTAGGAGGCTAAGGCATATGGCAGGGGCTACTGGAAACAACATTATTAGATGTCAGTCTGCAAGAAACTACCCTGTTATCCAAATGTTAAGGATATATCAGTGAATTTTCCATACTTATTCTCTTACTGCCAGAGGTCATCCTAACCAACCTGTGTTTTCATGGAAGAGAAAAGCTTCCTAGTTTACAAGTAACATTGATGCAACTGTGACACACCAGTCAACATTGATGTAAGTGATGGTTCCTGGGTCGTGTCAGCTTATTTCAGAAATCCTAGGTACTTTCAGACAATGGTCCAGGCCAATTCATCAGCTTCTCGTCTAGGAGGCTGGAACATACTTTCCCTGTTAGCAATTCTTGCTGTCAAGCAGTTATTGATGGAGAATATAAATCCATGGTTTGGAAAAATTGAAAGAGGAACTCCTACAAACAGGTGCTCAGGTGAAAGCAAACATGGGGCTATGAACTAATATCCTTCCACAGGCCTACACTCATGCCAGCTATGAGGCAGATGCTGCTGCTGAAACAGCGTGTGCTGCTAGCAATACCTAGCTTCCCAGGAGCTTATCTGTGCCTTAACTGAGCCATGGGAGAATCCAAGCACCCTCTGACTAGGGCAGTGGAATCGATTTATAGCCCCTGGCACTTGGCTGATACAGAACCACCTTCCCCAGTTCCATCTCTCTGGACATCCACCCCCCCCACTTGCTGTCTTTGAATGACACATATTAGCTCCCTGAGCAATCCCGCTGCCTGCCTCAGACCTCTCATGAAGATAGGAAGAGTGACACACATCAGAGATTCCACCTTCTCCTCTATTAAAAGGTTTGCCTTTGAGCTCCCTACTGCAGACAAGAAATTTGAACTTACTGTCTTAACATCCAAATGCCAAGTGTTAGAGAGCCAGAAAAACAAATCTTCAAGCTGAGTGGAGCTCTGTTCAGGTGCAGCACCTTTTGACTCAGCAGCATTTACTCTCCTGCTCTGGGAGGCTTGGAGACTGCAAAGCTCAATTTGCTTCCCACTTTGAAATCAGAGCGATGACCCAATTTGTCATTTTTGGGAAACAGCTGCAGCTCCAGCTAGAGGATCCAGAGGAGGAAGGCAGAAAAGCATCATCTGTTACAGCAGGATACTACCAGACAGAAGGAAGAGTAGCAGTCTCTGAAGGCAGGAGTTTTATCCTAAAGAAGCCCCAGAACGAGCATGGCTGGCAGTCACTGCAAAGCCTGTCCCCTTTTGTGAGAGGAGAATTTGACTCCAGGAACAGTTACTCACAGCCACATTGCCGTCTGTAACTGGCACAGCAGGCTATAGCCTGTCTGCTTTTAGGACTCCCAAGCAGAGAGATGACTGAGTGTTAAGGAAGCTTAGGGTGGAGCTCAGGACTAGAGCAACAAAGTATAGTGCTATAAATCCAGCTTTACAGAGACCGATGAAAGAAGTTTGCACGGTATCTATACGCATTATGCACCTGGCAACAGCCAGTGTCTATTGTTCCTGTTTCACAAGGGATTAAAAAACCTTCTCAATCTGAAGTTTTACAAAAATGCAAATTGAATTGTGCATTCGCACAAGCCAGCCGTTGACAGCTCCTCCTTTAATCGTAGATGTGCAAAGTTGTAATTTAATCTTTATAAATGCAGACTGTTTTGATCATTCTGTTGCAATCCTCTGTGGAGCTTTCCCTGCCCTACACAGGCGCTTAGCAGTGACGGCAATCCGTAACATTGCTTTGCCTTCCCCAGCAGATCACAGAGCACTTCAAACGCTGCCTGCCTCCCCAAGGGCTCCACACCAGCTGCCCTCTCACTTGGGAGGACACAGGGCTCAAGGTTTGCTCAAGGCAGCACAGTGACAGCTAGGAAGGAGTTCAGACTCCAGCCTGCAGCCCCTTCCTCTAGCTACTCGCAGCCTCTTCCTCTAGCTACCCACAGGCCCTTTTCCAGGTTTAGTTAAGTACCACACATAAAACAAATCTACCAGGCATCTGTGATGTGTTTTGTGAAACACGCTCACCGGGGGTGAGGACAAGCACTGGAACTAGAGCAACGTCAGCTTGTCTCCACAGTATGGACTGGGAGCTTATTACAAAGTTAGACCTCTGGCTCTTGCACAGCACACTCCCAGTTGTGAATCGGGATAGGCTTGTAACTCACATCCCCGAGTTGCCTCTGTAGCCCCAGCACAGAAACTTATCTAGCTCCAGGAGACTTTACCCCGTTGCAGCCAGCAGTGAGTAGCAGCTCTGGAAGGCAGCTCTTCCAAAACAAGTCCCCAGCGTTCAGTGGTCACCTACGCTACAGCAGTTTTCAGGCCCTTATCAGTCCCTGTGGTTCTAGTGACAGCCAGGCAAGGATATGAAAACAGCAGCGAGAATTGAAGGCGAGCCTTGCTTTGAAGTTTAACAGACTTATTTTGTTACCAGTTTGTACTTTGAGGTAGTCCCTAATCTGCCCAAGAGGACAGCTCACAGAAGTGGTAGGAAGAAAGACATGCCTTAGCATTTGCGATGCACAGAGGGTGGTGGAAAGATTCCTCTGCTCTGGGAGCAGTCAAGGTGATCCAGGGTCACGCTGCCTCCGAGGGGCACAGAGCAGCTAACTGCCACTACCAGGATACAACAGGCAGGATGCTGGGGCATCTGTGTGTCAAGCCTGAAAGATGGGAATTGAAGGGTTTCTCCCATTTCTTATCGGGATTTCTAGGACTGAATTAGGAATACGGTTACATCTCTCCAGCAGTAGGTGTTTTCAAAAACAAAGTCCTTCTTCTGTCCCTCTAATGGCCTACCACATGTTGTCCCCCCCTCCAGTGACGCACAGTTTATTGCATTCTGCATGTTAATAAAAGACACTACACAGCACAAAGTCACTGCTCCAAAGCTCACCTGCAGATTCAAATCTCCTTGCAGCAAATCTGATCAGTCCTTGAAGCCTCTTCAGACCCATTCAGTCTGGCACACTGCATAAAGCAGTCAGAGGCATTAGTAAACTGCAGGGATATTTCTCTGGTAAACAAACAAACCACCCCCACCCCCCATCAGCTACACAAACTGGCAATTTGCCAACTCCAGAAAACTTTTTATATAGACCCTTTTAAACCTGGGATTCCAATTTCACCTGGTGCAGCTCAGCTCTTTCTATTTAAACAATAAAATCCGTTTCAAGCCATTAATCATGAGTAGGTGTCTGTAATGAGACCATGAAACCCAACATCCCTGCCTCATTTGCAAAGATGTGATGACTTTAAATTAAGGCTTTGCCTTGGTGACCCCTTAGCTGGAGTTTCACATTCCTACTACTGTGTACAACACAGCACTAGCAAGCTTGATACTTTCTACCCCAAAGCTCACTGCATTTCAGAAGTGAAGTAGCATTATGCCAAAACCATTTTAAAGTATTTCTCGAGCCCTCACAACATGTTATATTAATGTAAGAGATTAGGGGGATTTATTATAGTAGTACCTAGCACTGATGGTACTCGGCATTTTAAAAATATCAAACACACACATGCCAACATGCTTTTAACTCTTAACACCACTGCCAGCAGTGCTAAAAAAGAACAAAGTGTTTTGTTTCTGCCAGCAGTTTTGCTGCTAGTTACGGAAACCAGAACAAGTTGAATAAACCACGACATAAATGGCTCAGAGTCAGAGTATTTTAGGGCATCTAAAACCAACCGCATCCTTTTGTGACTTTCTGTGCAAGTCACTGGAGCCTTCCTGAGCTGCACTATGGGTTAGTCCCTTGAAGTCCCACCAGGTAACAAAAGGCCATGTGGATTGGGGGGGGGGGGGGGCATTCAACGTTTGGAGTATGACCTCAAAGAAAGGGAAATGGCTTTGTGAGATTGCCTGACCAAACTGGATTGCAGTTACCTGAGTTCTAAAGGTATTACAACGTGGAACAACCCAAGTATTACACTCATTTGTCACAATTTCAAAAGCGATACAGTTGTCCTGTTTTTCCATCACAATCTGTTCTGGCTCCCAGCGCTTTCCATCTGCAGTTACCAGACTAATACACACAGTACAGGTGTTCACAACAGTCTTTCACACTGAACTTTATGCCACGTCCAAACCAGAGGTACCTAGTGTCCCTGCTCTGGCTGGGAAGAAAGAGGGACTTCTATTAGAAAAAGCACAAAGATGTTCTTGACTAGCAAGCATCATCAGTCCTACGTGTCTACCATCTCAATTTTAAGACCCTTAGAGCGGAAATCATAGCGAGAACAAGTACCAAAGAGAAAATGAGACCTTAGTGAGCAATTTTGCTACCTAAATCTCCAGCAAATTGGCACAAGACTTGCTTGGCATGCAAGGCACCACAAGACATTCCTGCTCTGAAGAGATGTCACCAAAAGAAGTACTGGGTTCCTCTCACTTCAGCCTCTCTAGAATAATTGTGCTACATCACCCTCAAGCAGAGAGCTGCCTTCTTACACACAGCTCTTCTTTCACATCCAGAAAAGGCAGATGTGAGACCCCATCCAGATCACTCATGCCCTGTGTTGTCAGTCTTTATGTTTGTCTGCATTGGCCGTTCTGGAGCTACTCTTGTGTTGCTGTTTTCTCACTGCCTTGACCCTGTTTTCTGCAGCTGCTTCTGCTGGAAAACATGTTGGGAGCTTCCCAGATCAGATCTAGCACAGAGAAAGTCTACTGCCTCCAATGCATTAAGTACAAGGCAGTCCAGTCATCTGGAGAGTACAGATAGAATCATAGAATCATTTAGGTTGGTAAAGACCTTTAAGATCATCAAGGCCAACTGTAAACCTAACACTGCCAAGTCCACCACTACACCATGTCCCTAAGCGCCACATCCAAACGTCCTTTAAATACCTTCAGGGATGGTGACTCAACCACTTCCCTGGGCAGCCTGTTCCAATGCTTGATAACCCTTTTGGTGAAGAAATTTTTCCTAATATCCAATCTAAACCTTCCCTGGCACAACTTGAGCCCATTTCCTCTTGTCCTATGGCTTGTTACTTGGGAGAAGAGACCAACACCCACCTCACTATAGCCTCCGTTCAAGGTAGTTGTAGAGAGCGATAAGGTCTCCCCTGAGCATCCTTTTCTCCAGGCTAAACAACCTCAGTTCCCTCAGCTGCTCCTCATAAGACTTCTGCTCTAGACTGTTCCCCAGCTTCGTTGCCCTTCTCTGGACACGCTCCAGCACCTCAATGTCTCTCTTGTAGTGAGGGGCCCAAAACTGAACACAGTACTTGAGGTGCGGCCTCACCACTGCCAAGTACAGGGAGACAATCACTTCCCTAGTCCTGCTGGCCACGTTATTTTTGATACAAGCCAGGATGCCATTGGCCTTCTTGGCCACCTGGGCACACTGCTGGCTCATATTCAGGCAGCTGTCAACCAACACCCCCAGGTCCTTTTCCACCAGGCAGCTTTCCAGCCACTCTGCCCCAAGCCTGTAGCGTTGCATGGGGTTGTTGTGACCCAAGTGCAGGACCCGGCACTTGGCCTTGTTGAACCTCATACAATTGGCCCCAGCCCATCGATCCAGCCTGTCCAGGTCCCTCTGTAGAGCCTTCCTACCCTCAAGCAGATCAACACTCCCACCCAACTTGGTGTCATCTGCAAACTTACTGAGGGTGCACTCGATCCCCTTGCCCAGATCATTGATAAAGATATTAAACAGAACTGGCCCCAATACAGAGCCCTGGGGAACACCACTTGTGGCCAACTGGATTTAACTCCATTCACCACAACTCCTTGGGCCCGCCCTTCCAGCCAGTTTTTTACCCAGCGAAGAGTACACCCATCCAAGCCATGAGCAGCCAGTTTCTCCAGGAGAATGCTGTGGGAAATTGTGTCAAAGGCTTTACTAAAGTCTAGGTAGACAACATCCACAGCCTTTCCCTCATTCACTAAGCCGGTCACCTTGTCATAGAAGGAGATCAGGTTAGTCAAGCAAGACCTGCCTTTCATAAACCCATGCTGACTGGGCCTGATCACCTGGTTGTCCTGTACGTGCCGTGTGATGGCACTCAAGATGATCTGCTCCATAATATTTCCCAGCACCGAGGTCAGACTGACAGGTCTGTAGCTCCCCAGATTCACCTTCCAGCCCTTCTTGTAGATGGGCATCACATTTGCTAACCTCCAGTCAATTGGGAGCTCCCCAGTTAGCCAGGACTGCTGATAAAGGATTGCAAGCGGTTTGGTGAGCACTTCTGCCAGCTCCCTCAGTACCCTTGGGTGGATCCCATCCAGCCCCATAGACTTGTGCGTGTCTAAGTGGTGTATCAGGTCGCTAACCATTTCCCCTTGGATTATTGTAGTGGTGGTTTTGGCAGTGTTAGGTTTATGGTTGGACTCGATGATCTTAAAGGTCTTTTCCAACCTATATGATTCTGTGATTCTGTGATATGGGGGCTTCATTCTGCTCCCTGTCCCTGTCTACCAGCTCAGGGGGCTGGGTACCCAGAGAACAACTGGTCTTACTATTACAGACTGAGGCAAAGGCGGCATTAAGTACCTCAGCCTTTTCTTCATCCTTTGTCACTGTGTTTCGCCCCACATCCAATAAAGGATGGAGATTCTCCTTAGCCCTCCTTTTGTTCCCAATGTATTTATAGAAACATTTTTATTGTCTTTTACAGCAGTAGCCAGATTAAGTTCTAGTTGGGTTTCGTCCTTCTAATTTTCTCCCTGCATAACCTCACGACATCTCTGTAGTCCTCCTGAGTTGCCTGCCCCTTCTTCCAAAGGTCATAAACTCTCCTTTTTTTCCTGAGTTCCAGTCAAAGCTCTCTGTTCAGCCAGGCCAGTCTTCTTCCCTGCCAGCTTGTCTTTCGGCACATGGGGATGGCCTGCTCTTGTGCCTTTAAGATTTCCTTCTTGAAGAATGTCCAGCCTTCCTGAACTCCTTTGTCCTTCAGGACTGCCTCCCAAGGGACTCTGTCAACCAGTCTCCTAAACAGGCCAAAGTCTGCCCTCTGGAAGTTCAAGGTAGCAGTTCTGCTGACTCCCTTCCTTACTTCTCCAAGAATCAAAAACTCCATCATTTTGTGATCACTATGCCCAAGACGGCCTGCAACCATCACATCACCCACAAGCCCTTCTCTGTTCACAAACAAGAGGTCCAGCGGGGCACCTTCCCTAGTTGGCTCATTCACCAGCTGTGTCAGGAAGTTCTCTTCCACACACTCCAGGAACCTCCTAGACTGTTTCCTCTCTGCTGTATTGTATTTCCAGCAGACATCTGGTAACTTGAAGTCCCCCACAAGAACAAGGGCTAGCGATTGTGAGACGTCTCCCAGCTGCTTACAGAATGTTTCATCTGCCTCTTCATCCTGGTTGGGTGGTCTATAACAGACTCCCACCATGATATCTGACTTGTTGGCCTTCCCCCTGATTCTTACCCATAAACACTCAACCCTATTGTCACCCTCATTAAGCTCTAGACAGTCAAAACACTCCCTAACATACAGGGCTACACCACCACCTCTCCTTCCTTGCCTGTCCCTTCTGAAGAGTTTATAGCCATCCATTGCAGCACTCCAGTTGTGCAAGTCATCCCACCATGCTTCCATGATGGCAACTATATCATAGTATTCCTGCTGCACAGTGGCTTCCAGCTCCTCCTGTTTGTTGCCCATGCTGCGTGCGTTGGTGTAGATGCACTGCAGTTGGGCTATCGATCCCGCCACCTTTGCGTGGGGGAGAAGCCCCAGTTCCTTCGTGACCTTCCCTCAGGTGCTACCGTGGTTTCTAACACATCCATAACCCTTTTGTCTTTGCTGCCACATGGATCTCCATCCCCTACCTCCACTGAGATGGCAGATCAAAGGACCTCTCTAGCATACCGTCCCTCAAACATTGGTGTGCCACCCTCAGGCTTATCTCTAGCGAGCCTGGTTTTATCCCTTCCCCCTTCAAATCTAGTTTAAAGCTCTTTCAATGAGCCCTGCTAACTCCTGTGCAAAGATAAGCCTATGAATTCATTTCACAGAAGGCTACTTTGACCTTTGACTTGAGAAGGGACCCAAACATCTTTGAAGACATGGGAATAATCACTTGCATAGAAGAGCTAAAACTACATTGTCAGTTAATGGCCAACCCTATCTTTTTGACTGTGCAGCATCTTTCAATTCCTTAAAGGACATGCAGGCAGGAACCAAATGTGTTGAGAGGGAGCACACCGCAAACACACAAATTAACACTAGAGTCAGGTTTAACAAATTAGCAAGTGAAGGAAGATGCCAATAACTGGCTACGACATTTCCTGTTTCATGGTGAGGAACTACAGCAAGGTCAAAATACCTAACAGCTAGGAAGGCTTATGAGTTTGCTTTGGCAAGCAGACTCTTTGCAGAATGGCACTGGCAAGGATCACATGGTGTTGATAGACTGAGGTGGCTCATCGTCAGATCCCTGGCATTTGCTCACCCCAGGGAATCTCCAACTCTTTGCTCAAGAGAATACAGAAAGAAAGAGGTTTCTTCCCAGTATTTCTGATCTGAACAGCCGATAAACCCCACAACAGTCAGCAAAGCTGTACCATGAAGTCTTGTGAATATACCTGCCTAGAGCACAGATCTGTATATTCAAACTATGGTTCATGGAGATCTTTAGGGCTGAAGATGTACAGTGGTATTAACAGTCTATCCTTAAAACAATCCCATGTCCGTCATTTTCAAGGGCCTACAAATCCGCTCAGCGTGTAATAATGTTAACATTAATGCTTATAAATAAAAAAGGAGAAAGCACTGAAATGACAGACTGAGAATGGTAATAAACAGACATTAGTGATTAATAAGGTAATAAAGCCTTCAATAAGATTAGGAAAATAAAAAGATAGAGCAAAATCTCTTTCAGCTGATTACTTAGCTACTTTTAAGGGTATTAAAAATACAAAAATTAAAGAAAAAAAAATTTTAAAAAGTCATCTAACACATGAATTGGGTGCCAGAACAGTCAGGGAGCAGCACAGCAAGTTAGACACAGGCTCAAGTAAGAGTCTGCAAGCTGAGTAGGTTCAAGTGAATTGAAAGCAACTCAGAGCAGCTGGAAATTCCCCTTCAGATAGAGCTATGTCAAAGCCATGCCTGCCTGCCTAATAGGAGATTCTGAGATACCACAGAGCAGTATGAGCAGCCATATGAAAATCTGGTCAAAGGCTAGTATCTGGGAAGGAAAGCTTCATTAAAAGACAAGTTTGATCCTCAAAATTGTAAAAATAAACGTTCCCAGTAAAGAAATACCAGTATCCTGAAACTTCTGAAATAACTCAAAGGAGGGAATGACTAGTCCCAAATGTAGTACCTGTGTGTGGATACACAAGTTAAATGTCAGCATTAAATACTTCAATATGGTACACTCCAAAAAACAGGGCTAGAAAGGAAGGTGGATTTTGGGTAGAAAGTGTTTATGGAGAGAAGAGAGAAGGGGAATTAAGTGAACATACATGTAAAAACAAAAGGTACAGCTGGAAGGAAAAAAGAGACTGCAGCAGCCAAAAGGCAAGCTTGACCCCCCCACTCCATGCTGAACAGCTAACACGGAATGAAAACAGCAAATTCTGTTACCCCACAAAAGCCAGACCCTGGCCTCCATCTTGGCCATCTACCATTACCTCTCATGTACTTACCACATGGGACAGCTACTGATGGAGGGGAAACCACAGCTACCTGAGCTCACTGGCTAATTGAAAGTGGAGGCAAGAAGTCTCCATCCCTCTCCTCCTTGTGCAGTAAATTGCAGAGCGCTGACAAAACACCCTCACTGAGACCACACAGTCCCTCACCACAGTGACACCTCCGTTATTTCTCTGTAGTTCACTAAGGCCTATTATTGCTTTGCTTTGTTTGATGTTCTCCCTATGCTGAGAGAAAACATGAAGGGAGAAAAGAAAAAAAGAGAAATCTAACTGTCTCTCAACTTCCTAATCATGTTCCTCAAAATGCTCCATGCATTAGCACTGATTTCATTATCTGCCTGCTGCTAGAGATTTTATTTAAAGAATAACACACAAGGAAGAAAGAATTTAATCTGACCTCCCTGAACTGCTAGAGGATGAATACTACACAGAGCTGACAGTGAAAAGCTCGTTTCCTTTCTCAGACTAACCTAAACACTGTGCAAAATTCCCCTCTATCCAAGCCCCCAGTTTTAAATTGGGCTATCAAAGGCTTTTCTTTTTTAGGGGCCTGGGTTGATGCAATCAGTGTGTCATCAATGAATGAGGACTGATAACATGAACCATCACAAAGCATAGCTGTGGGTACCATGACTCTGAGAGGCAGAACAATACAGAAAAACTGAGTAAATTAAAACCAGTGTTCTTCTAGCCAGCTATATCAAGATGAGAATAAAAAGCAGTAGGGTCCACATTTTTTTCCCCACTGCATCAGTACAGCGTTCAACCTGAGACTTTGGGGCGTTACATGTTACAGATTAAGTAGGATAATAAATGAAAAGGTTAGGGGGAAGCATGGAAGTGTATCATCAAGTAATGAGTAAAAATATCATGGACAGAAAGAGAAATGAATTGCAGAGCAAGATACAGTCAGGACCTTTTAACAGGCACAAGCATGGGATCCCATCCAGCGGAAGAAGCAATCCAAGGTGACTCAAATGAGGTCTGTCCTAGACTGCATACAGAATTTATTCTCTGGAAGGTCCAGAGATGCTGTCACAGCTGTGTCTAGGATGATCTCCCCAGCTTGCATGGCAGCTCTGTGTTTTGTCCACCACAGGCTCCTGCAGAGTCATTTATTACCTCTCCAAGAGTGATTAACATATAATCCCAATATTATATTTTGGGAAATAGGCCATCTCTTCCCTTCCTGAGACCACGTACAGTAGCCTATTTTCAAAAAGCCATATTTACACATTTATGCAATACAAGCAGGACACAAAGAGAGCAAACCAGGCCAAATTAAGGAAGGGAAACCTAACCTTATCAACCTCTTGATTAAAAACCTTCTCTTTTCAAAATCTAAAACAACTGAATTCAATTACCCTAGAAAATTTCTACCACCTGTTGCCTGAGTTTTAATTCCCCAATATCACAGAAAATCAAGCTATGCCCAACAGTTCTCCAATAATTAAATTCGCTGCCAAAAACTTCCTGCCCCATTCTAAACACCAGCATCCTCACAGTCTCCAACCACACTTGTGACAGTGCTGCATATTTTCATCATTCGTACCCATCCTTCTGAATTTGCTGGACCAAGAGGTCTGCATGTGATGGTAAAATTGGCTAAAGCAAGCTTTATTTCTCTTCCTCTCATCCACATCTGAACAAGGAACATGAGAGTCCCACCATCACCCTTCATATTGCTGCAACATCATCAGTCCCAGTGAGCACAAGGTACTCCCTAAACACCTATATTCCAGAGGTCAACATGAAAAAAGGTCATCACGCGCCTGGCTTACCTGATCCTCGGAGAGCTGTGATATGTGATTCACTGCAGCGTAAGACTCTATCTTCGGGTTGAAGTGATTGATGATGGCTCTGAAACAAAGGAGAGAAATTTTCAGAGGTCTCAGGAACAGCTTAGGCATGCAGCAGAAATTCCCCGCCAGCCTGAGTCAGTGCACATGAAGCCACAGTCCTGCAAGAAGTAGTTCCTCCCTCACCGCACTGTATTGCTTGCTCTGCTGAAGGCACGCTCCCCGCTGAGGGGCCAATGCAGATTCAGTCACGGGCTCGTTGGAAATTACGAGCACAGGCACTGCCCTATGCATGGGTGCACTTGTCCCAGCAGATATGGGGCTGTGCTCGCAGCTCTGGCAGAGGGAGTCGCTGCCTTGCTGGGAGCAGGCTGTAAGTTGCTCAGTGTTCCAGCAGAGACACAGCAATCCTGGCTATCGCTGCCCCATCCTTGCTCAAGAACTGTATCTCCTCATCCCTTCCAAAATTGGTATCACCTGACATTTTTCTCTACAGAACTTTGTTGCCTGATGTGTTGAAGCTGATGTTTACTGCTTTGGATCTCCACTATGTTTAAAATGTTGTAGTTGGCTCTTACTTGTAGTCATCCATCATTGCAGCCACTACTTTTGACTTCTTCCTATAATGATTTTAGTCCTCAGCCCCGATTTACATCACTAGAGATAACTTATGCCAGTGTCCCAAATGTAGCAGCAGAAACACTGATCAATCCTACTTCTCTGCCCCATTTCTCTCACTGCCTGCATCAGCATACTCCCCTTCCCTTCTGGGTGGATCTAGAGGCAGATGTGAGAAACCTAAAATTGAAAGTAAAATAATAATTGGGAAAAAAAAAAAATCAAACTGCAGCTGGAATATTTCCTCAGCCTCTCCTCTGATTGTCAGGTGCAGCTGAGAAGACAAATGGCAAGACAGTAAAGTCTCCCCAGGCTAGGGTTTGCAACTGGTCTAGTTGGGATATTACTCATGAGAGCCACTGCCGAGGTAAACACTCATGATGGGAACAGCCCATGTCAAGTGCTCGGCACAGATGTGCGCTGATGGTGCCTGGAGAACGCTTGCTTGGCCAAATTACACCGCAGCAGCAGTCAGGGCTTTCACTCTCATATTCATCAGCATGAAAATTCACTCCAGCTCCCTCTGCTGCACTCTAATGGGTTCCCTCCTCCCCACACCTCCCCCTGCAGAAGGGTTTTCAGTTACTTTCTCCAGACCTCATCACAGCTAAGAGGTGGTGCCCGAGTCCAGGAATAAGCGATATTCAGTGGTGCCAATCAGAGCTGGTGGAAGGAAAACCTGCCTCAAAGCATCCTTACTTCTTTAACGACACATATAAAGAAAAACAGTGTGTAGGGGGTGGGGAGCTGGAGAAGTGAAAAAAACCCAAACCAAAACAAACAACAAAAACAACAAAAAAAAACCACAAAAACCCCCCAACGACCTGCAGATTCACTGCAACATTCCCAGTCACACACCTCATCAACACACCAGATGCAGTCCATGCGCAGGGGCAGTCACTCCAGCGGCTGCTCCTACAGCATCAGCATGTACTTAGCACAGGGGGGCTTCTGCAGTCTCACCAGCCTTGACAGTTACATCAGCAAAGCGAATTCAGCAGAGCCCCTGCCAGGCTTCCCGTACCCCTCCTCCCTCCGGAGGAGGGCAAGCAGGCAGGTAGAGACATGCCCAGAGTCTTCCCATTTCAATCTGACCAGAGAAGCAGCTCCTGTGAGTCACAATCACACTCTCCATTACCCAGCCTCTCGAATGCTGTGGCTTTCAAGTTGCATGTTTCATGCCTGGCTGGAGTCGTATTTACACTCCTACAGGACGCACTACAAGCTATTGAAAGAAAAGGGAACACAGACTTACAACAACTTAACTTCTGGCTTGACAGAAGGTTTGGCAGCTCGGAGGGGTTCAGTGCACTCACATGGTTCCAACATTTACCAGGGAACAGATTTAGCATTCATTTGTATCCACTGCTGTGAAGCACTTCAACATGGGCTGCCTGCTCACAAGTCCCTGCTCGGATCTGAGCTAGTGGAGCGGCACCTGCAATCACAGCTGGGATTCACCCAGGGAAAGCAAAACCAGCAACCAGCTGCCACTGCAGTAAGAATCAACAGACATTAAGGAAGAGAAATAATTCAAGTCTCCTTCCTCATTTCCCTAAAGGTGAATGGACAACTCCTCAGCGACTAGAGGAAGAAGTTCAGCTGATTTAATTTGTTTTAAGAGAGTTCTTTCAATATGAAGAATTCCTTCCCAACCTGATTTTCTGCAGAGCTGTTTTCCTGCAAGTAGCCTGGGGCAGAGGAGCATGAAGAGCTTGGATTCAATCCTGGCTCTGTGTAGCCAGGTTCTTACTGCCCAGCGTACGCTACCAAGGCCAGGCTCTGCACATGGTACAGCTCCTCCTCACACATCTGTGATGAGAAATTCCATCGCTACCCAGCCCAAGCTGCTGTACAATCGCAGCGCCTTTCTGCATCAACTACTCTGATATGTATCCGCTATTCTTCCATCTCTCAAGATCCATCTTGTCTCCAGGGCATACTTTTAGGCAACTGGCCTCCTGGGCTACTAAGTAACAGCTGGAATTTCACTTTGCAAAGCTGCCACTCCACAGGCATTTGTTCCTGGAGACAACAGGAGACCAGAGCTTTTAAGCAGTCTCCCTCTTATGGACAATAGAACAGCAGCTTTGGCATCATTAGTTCACACACCAGCATGTAACAGCTGAGCCTTGGCAATGTTTTATTTTTACACTGTGATTGCCTTGATTATTGGGATATGAGCCAGTACCTTTGGGGAGGGGGAAGGGAGCGGTTAAAGTGCTTGGAAAAGATTTGTGATGTGCTGTGCTCTACTGAGATCTTCATATCAATCATGAAAAAAAAAAAAAAAAGAAAAACCTTGTGTTTGGTATTCATGAAGCACTAGTATCTGTAACGCATTTGTAATGGAAGGAAATGGTAAAGTGTCAAGTGAAAGACAAAACACTGCAGTTCCCCAACTAGCCTTTGATAGTGTGTACACTTATATATTTCCACACCATAAGTCTCTCAGTGGGGCTGGCTGCCATTTGTTACACAAATTTCAGAGTGCTTTTGGGACACAATTCTCTAGGGACTAGAGACATGTCTGGGGAGATGTCACTTTAGCAACACTGCCTCCTCTGACAGATCCACAGTTCAGCAGTCAACTGGCAAGAGAGGAGACTGTCACTGGACAAGGGAAGGATGCTGAACAGGCAGAAGGTGAAACAACGGTTCAGGAATAAAAAAAACTGGCTCCCAGTGGCTTGTCTCAACATTGATGCTTAGTGCTCCAAGGCAGACCACAAGCAACCTCCACATTCTTTATTCCTCAGTCTCCCAGTGAGAATCATTTACACACTAGCCATGCCAGTGGTTTCAGAAAAAACACACATTTTCCTGTCACTTCTTCATGCAACTCTTCAGAGAGCAAGCTACCTAGACACCATGGTGCCAGAAGCCAAAGACACATATGAACTCGTATTTTCTTCAGGATGAACAGCCTAGAACACTTGCATTTATTTATTTATGCATTTATTGCGTATTTATTGCATTTATTTATTTGGAAAGGAGGGTAAAAAAAAATATAAAGTGTTCCACCCTGATTTAGGAACCTAAGGGCCAATGAGTAATTTATTTGTACTAGCTGTATTAATCACATTATTAGACAGTAAAAGTGGGTCCCACTGTAACAGGTACTATACAAATAGAGTGGTGGGAAGCCTTTGTCCCAGAGAGCTAGCGCTCTCAAATGCAAGAGAACATGGAAAGATCAGAAACTGAAAAAAGTGTGGTGTCAACAGTAAACATAACAGTGCTGTTACTTACCAAATGTCATGAAAGACTTCAGTTAGAGATAAACCAAGGATAGAAGAACACAGAAAAAGAATACTGAAGGAAGCACAGAGACGGGGAAAAGGAGACAGAAGGGCAGATGGGATCAAGAAAAACAGAGGTGAAAAGACTGCAGGACAAAGATGATCAGAGTAACAGCAACTGATGACAGGGCACTCTTGTCCTCTGCAAACTGGAAAGCTCTAACTGGTGGGAAGTTTCTACTTTGGCTGTTCTTGAGGCTGCGACAATTGGCCAGTCCTGAAGTGACTGTTACTGGTCCTTTCTCCCTCAAAAACACATGGGCTGGAAGGTGAGAAGCAAGGGAATCTCCATGTGGGCCTTACTATTCCCCCTCCAAATGGGGACATCTCCCACTGCCGCTTTCACTTTGAGCTATGATGACAGAAGGTATACCTCCAGGGGAGTTGCATTCCCCCCCTCACCATCTTCACTGCAACAGGGCTTGCTTCTGCAGTGGCTGCAGTACCTCTCCAGCCAGCGAGTAACATTATAGAAACAATTTTTTAAAAGTCTTTAAAAGCTGCGTATGGTTACTCCTTGATAAACAGAAACAACCAATGCTGCCCTTCAGAGAAGCTCAGGGTAAAGCAACTTCAGAAGATGCAGTCTGCTGACAGGAAAGGGCGCCCATGAAAACCAGTATGGCACACATGGAATGAAAGGATTTAATTGATTCCTCAATTTAATTTGCCACTAGTTGTAACATGACGTGTGAGAAGTAAAAAGCACCAGCTACCGGTCCCTTAATTCCTAGCATCTTCCAGTCCATATGCACCCACCGTGGCAAGGAACACCACCCTGCCTGCCTTAACCTCACAAAAAGCTGGTCTGGGTCCAACGTGCAGGGAAAGCAAAATCACTATGCTCAGGCAGGCAGCACTTCTTCAGCACGTTTTTTCTGACCTCCAAACTCTCCCCATCAAGTTATTGCAGATGAGCTGTCTAATACCCGCTCCTGCTTGACAGCAGCTACATTTCCAGAGTCCCATAAGACAACACTGTCCTCTTGTCCTGAGCAGAGAAATTAAGCACTCTGGAGGTGCTGAAAGTAGGCTAAGGAAAGAACAGAAAGGTGGCAAAGCTTATTACAGAGATAGGAATGCTGAGCCACCATTCATTGCATGAACCTGGTCTTTGCACCTACTTTACAGGTCCAGTATGCAGTGCCTGGCATAAAACATTCTTGTGGATACTCAAACGTATATTGTATGATAAAAGCAGCACTGTAAGCTCACTTCTTACATCCTGTTACAGTGGAACGGAGAAGCAGCAACACTTGGCTGGCATTTACCCCTTCACAGGAAATCAAGGGTGACTTTATACCCACTACACACATTCATCTTCTCAAAGGAATGCTCATGCCAGTGCAGCGCACTGGACAGCAGTGAGTGCATCTCTGTCTTCACCGAGTAAAGCTGAATGCATGGCAAAGGCGGACAGTTCACTTTCCCTCTGCAATAAAACCTGACAGTATCCAAGGTGGACAAATACTCCAGCATGCACTAAGCTTGTAGCACCATAATGAAGGCTAGGAACAGGCAGAAGCAGGAAAGGGCATAGTTGTCTTTTATCACACTCCACTTTATAAAGCTGCTTTACTATCAAAGGGACACCTGAGATACAGTGGTTACTGTTGAGGAGCAGGGATCAATAAGTGACCAGTTTCTCTCTGATTTGCTACAGCAGTTCCCTCTCCCTCTCACATGCCTTAGCTTCTCCCTTTATAAAATGGGAATAAGAACAATCGCCTCCACAAAGTGTTCTAAACCAACACGGTGAAAAGAGCTCAGAGTGTTTTACTATGTGATATGCTGGAAACTGATCAAAAACAAGGCAGCAAGTAAATTACACATAATACAGAGACCAAAATGAATACAAACCACCTATCCTCTTACCCCGTTCATGTCATTGCAATCATGGTTGCTGGAGACCTGTGCAAAACTCCCGTCCACAAGCCAGCCTTCCTGCAGCAAGCTGTGTCTCAGCAAGCTGCTGTTTGGGGCAAGGATCCTGCTGGCATTGCTCTCTTACGCACTCCCAGCACTCAAGACAATAAAACCCCATCTGTTCAGTGCCTGCAACAATTAGATTGAGTTACTCCATATGTACAGCCCCACCTGGCAGGAGGTGAGAGGGTTTAGATTATTTTAACACATGTCCATGAGGCATTGCTATAAAGTACACATACCTGCCATACCTAAGCTGTGTGCATCAATTAAAAGCAAGCAAACCCCCTGGAATGGTACACTAAATTCTTATTTCTACTGTGGTTTAACTCCAGTCTGTTAAATTTCTTCTGCTCCTACACTTTGGTGAGTACTGACATTAAGCTGAAAGTCCACAACTCACAAGGGGAGGCATCTTCCAGACACAATAATAAACTGCAGGGGAGAATCCAAGACAAAAAGGATATTTTAGTCAAAAGCACTTGGCTTTACAGCTCACTGAAAATATCCGAGTCAGCACTGCTGCAATTTCACAGAAGAAATAAGCCCACTACACCTGTTCAATTCTGCCACACTGAAACCTATTGATTGCGATGACAGGCTCCATGGTAGAGGGAGACACATGGTCTATTTATTTAATAAGGAGGGGACAGAAGAGTGCATATGTGCCGAGCTTCTCGCAATTCCCGGCATCGTTTTACCAAGCTCCATTCTGCAAGGGCAGAAGCAGAAGATGTGCTTTCTGACCCACCATGCAGCTCTGCAGTGCATCCTTCCGCTTCACTGTTCGCTGGATACTAACCTGATATCATCATGGCTTGCAGGATATGCCAATTTTCTCTTCTTACAGTTCACGTCCATACATTTAAGCCAAGCAAACCAAATGCCTCCCACTCTCACACTTAAATGACTTCTATTTGTCTTCTTAACTAAGGAAGTCCTCATGGGTGAGCAGTTAACTCTTTTGGGACAGTTGCACGACCTCACTGGGGAGTACAACTCAGGGAATTTATCTACTCGCATATTTTCATGCAGCCAGAGCGTCACTGGAGACTCCCAGACACACTCACAGCTCAGGCATAGTCAAGATGCACTTCTGTTCCCTTTCTGAACAAGTAGGCATCAAAATTCTTAAGCATACATACATAACCAATGGCACTGCTAGTTTAACAGATATGAATGACAAAGTAGAATATACTGCCTATGTGTTGGGAGTAAAAAATATCTGTTGATACTACCCTGATCTGTGTTCCCACTCTTCTGTTGATCTGTTCTTCTACAGCAAAGCTATAACTTGAATAAATTTCTCGTCTCAATCATGTAATTTATAAGAGATCAAATGACACATTTTACAGCACATTTCATTGCTCTGAAACACCTGGCTACTAGCAGTGAGAGTATGGTGAGAGTTTACTTTTACCAAAGTAAAAGCACTAAAAAGCCAACCCTCCATTACACCTCAGTTCCAGCGAGCAGCGGTGAACTAATACGTGCTCACCTCCAACTACAAATTGACGCAGTTTGACAGAATACGGAAATATCACAAATATAAAGCCTGCCCTCTGGGCTTAGGCTGCTGGGCACTAAAACCTGCAACTCAGTCTAGCATGTTCAAGATGTGAGAGCTGACCATGCCAGAAGGGACGGCTACACCAGCATACAGGATGTTTAGGCACAAATGGCACAATGTCTATGCTTCTATGGTTGTGTTACTAATTTTGAAATTTCAATCAACTTCTAAAATGGGCAGCCCTCCTTACAAAGTTTCTTAATATATGCTTTTAGAAGGTGCCTACTGCCCTAGGTCCCTGGTCCTGCCTTAATACCTGCACTGATCCATAATAAATAATATTAATATGGAAGTATCTTTTTCAGAGTCTAAACAACCTTTTCTGCAGCACATGTTCCCCAGTCCTCTTATCTCATGTATACTCATTTGTCCAGACAAAGTTCTTCAGATGTGCCAAACAAGCAGAAAATATAGTCCACAGACCAAACAGGCTGTGATTCTTTTAGTGTCTAAGCACCCTTCGATGCAAACAGCACAATACTCTCCAGTAGCCAGGTGTTTTAGAGCAATGAAACATGTCATAAAAATACTGCCTCAACACCAAGTACAGCCCTTCAGCTACAACTACCTTTAACCCTCTCATGTACAAGGCAACCTGCTTGCCACAACAAATAACAAGGTATTAAGAAACAGCTAATCCGGGGGGGGGGGACGACAAACAAACCGCACAAGGAGAAAAAAAAATAATTTGACAGTGGTTTACCAGACAGGTTTGCAGAGCCACCCTCTCTGGTTAAGACCTGAAGTAAAGAACTTTTGGCAAATATTTACTCTCTGCAACCACTATAAGTGTGTCAGCATCTACCCATTGCTTCATAACTCACCTTACAGACTGCCATCCAAGCCTCCTGAGACACAAGACATTGCAAAACCTCAAATGTGATCAAAAATTTGATGAAATTTTTAAAATTACATGAAATATTTTACATTACTTTTATCCCCATTAGTATCTTAGTTACTATTTTATCACAGGATGTCTAACGTTAAGGAAAGCAGAAAGTCTAGCTTGTTGGATGCTGCATTTAGTGCAGAGTGCCATATGGACTGCACACACTAGCTTCCAAACATACCAAGCAAAGAGTGAAATTTAAAAAGTTTTTAAACGATCCCACTGAGACCTTTTAAAGCTCTCTGAGAAAAGCAATGAGTATGGCTGCTAGTCTAATCAACTTAGTGAATGCTTGTCATCAACCCCATTTTAAGGGGCTGATGTGTGCGATTCTAGAGTGTACAGAAATGACTCTTATTACCCCATTTTGTCAGGTGCAAGCCAGCATGTATTGCATGTGGCCCCAAACACCCCGTTTGCAGACCGTGGCAGCAAGGCAGAAACCTCTCTCTTCAGGTCACATAACACAACCTTATTCTACCAACTCACAGTAAAAGCTGTGCCTGTGACAAAAGTCCCAGAGGGAAAGGAAGGCACTGAAGCATCAGCATTTGTCTGGACTGAGTGAGTAAAGGGTTGGAACAATACAATCTAGTCCTGATGTACCTGGATATCAAATCACATTAAGGGGGGCAGAGAGGAACATTGCCTAAGCAAGAATCAACTACAGTCAAACCTACTTCGCAAAGGTAATGAAGTTGAGTCCCACAATGATATTTAATTAATTACACCAAGTGTCAGCTATGGTTGTACCTGCACAGCCATGTTAAGTCTAAATGGAGTTCACAATCTTAACTTTTCAGATAGTACCAGCTACCACGCAGACCAAAACCCATTATTTACAGTCCAATCCTCTGAAAATACAAGATGCTGCAAACCTCACGCTATTTTCTCATCAGACAGGTGCAAATGAGATTCACATTTGCTGAGAAATGCCTGATGGAAGGGACTAAAGCAATGCCTTGCCTTTCAAAATCCAGGATCAAGACTAAAGCACGGACTCTGATGACACACACTCCCCACACAGCCCCAGAGTGAATACCATGTCCTCAATAAAGGTGTCATCACACATCATTTGGGGCAAGGTGAAGTTGGTTTTCAGTGCCAAGGAAAGCTGTAGAGCCAAACACTGTTACAGCTGAATGAATGGTACTCATGATATTTACTTCACGTCTAAAAGGCTGGAGGATCTGTAGTTGATTAACATTCTGTTTCCCTGAGACAGGGTGTCTGGTTTATGGACCAGTGGAGAGCTTCATCTCATCATAGCTATCTAACTCCTTTGCTGTAAGTATTTTATGTGTACCCATCTTCTTTCCTATTTAATTCCCTTAACCCGACCTGCCTCCCTGAAAGCCAAGCTCCCTAGATCCCAATATCTGCAGATCTCACAAATCTACTTATCAATATCTAAGGGGTGATGATCAGACGCAAGTGATTTACTGCAGTTGAACAAGTTACCAGCTGAGTTACTGACAACAGGCAGGTATTAAATCCATTGCAACTGCAGAGTAAAATGCCATACCTTAAGCTAGCCTGTGGACATACACTCATAGTTCATCAGACAAAAGGAGAACTGGGAGTCAACTCATCACAGCCCAGCTGACAAGCGGCAACTTTTTAAATCACCTACCTACACCAAGGGTTTCCAGAATCACTTCAACAGCATTGGAGTTTTTTGTTTTTTTTACTTTTATTTTGCACATCCTTATCCTGCACCAAATTTCAGTCAGATCTTGACAAAACCCATTCAGCTGAATTGGCCGTTGAAGGACAAATCCAGCATGCTTTGCGGGGAGACTTGCCTGTGTCACACAGAGGATGAGAATATTATTTTCTTTTTAAATACCCACACTCCCCTCTCACCCACCATCATACCTGACGTATACCACCATACCACCATGCACTCACCTCTCCCTCAAAGCTTTGGTTTTGTAATTCATACCTACATTTATTTTTTTCTGCCCTGTTCTTTGCATGGGTGTTACTGAAAGCAAGGCCAGTGAAGTGCGTTTTCTATGTCAAAAGTGAAGTCTGGTTCTCCAATCTAAGAAACAGTGGAGCACCAAACATTTCGAAGTTAATTGCTGACGTTTTCCTACCAAGAAAGTTAAAGAAAATGCCCAACTCCTACAGTGTTCTGTTAGTGATATGTCTTTTATGCTTTAAAAGTTTTAAAGTGTTTTTCAAGGCTCTTAAGAAAACATAATGCAAAAAGCACCACACTTTTTAATCAGTTATATGTGATATGAAACAGGTGTCACAGAGGATCTGCAAGCAGTAAGGAGGCCTGGACTTTTCCTCTATGAAAAGAGAGCTAAAGGTTTGCTTCTGCTTTTTCCTTATAATAGCTAAAACACAACTACACACTGGAGAGGCACATCGGTTCTAATAGGGCAGTAACTTTGCATAGTTCAAGCTAGTTTCTTTGTGAAGCTTAAGCTGCACAATTCTTAAACCAGCACCAACAATTAAACTTTCCAGACCTTGGGCTGACCTCCGAGTTGTGCAACCCAGACTGAGTTTTACCACCTCCCTTCCTTTTCTTTTTTAAACACAAAGCATCCATGTATTTAGTTGTTGCTGAAAAGGTTTGTAGACACTCAGCAGATGGGGAAGACCACACAACTTCCCAAGTTCAGCAACCAAAATTGGGGCCCCATTAAAAAAAAGTTACCCATAATCAAATGAAAATGCAGGAAAAAACAAGCAAACCTGATATAGAGAGCCAAATGTGCTCTTCCTATTTGCAAAATAACTAATACCAAAAAGGAAGTCACCACACTTGGTTGCATTAATTCCTATAAACTCTATGTGATTCAGAATTGCTCTAGTGAACACCAAAACATTCGAAGCATTAAAAGGCTGTTGAAAATTTGAATTCTCATTTTACTGTTACACTTGCATTGGCAAAAATGCAGTGCTGACTACTTGTATCAAGATATTTGATTTTTCCTGAGTTCCTTTTAGCTCTTCCATTCAAAGGCTGACAGCAACACTTCTTTCCTGGTCCACTCGCTGCAGCAGGCTGATTCCTATTCCTGCCTCACCTCACCACACTTCCATCTGCACGCAAGGGGCCAGGATCTTTTCCCTGGTGTTGCTTGTGAACCAGCGTTAACAATATCATCTCAGCCCTAGAAATGTTTGAGATAACAGTGCTGCCATACACTATGAAGGGAAAGCTGCTCAATGTAAGCATTTTGGGAAATATGGAGGAACAGGCATATCTTATAAAAAAGGCATTCAGCACATGTACAGGTCACTATTACAAAGTTTTAAACTGCCAATAATTACTGCACATTTCTGTGAGTGATACTGCAGATTCCCCCACATTTAAAGAGGAAAAAAAATTGCATGGCTTCTATTACCTTGGCTAGCATTCATTCTGAGCATATGCATAATTACTTGCTATTGATAGGCACACACTTAGAAATTTCTGACAATTTAACTGAGATCAAACATTGCTCTAGCCTGATACAGCATTTATTGCCAGGTAACACGCTGTAAAAATCTTGCTCCAAAAATACTAGTCAAACTTGCAGCAGAAAACCTGTTACTGCAACATAAAGCAATCAGGCTGTTTACTGTTCACCTACCAAACCCCGTTTTCCCTTCACCCACACTGCACTTGCTTAAGTCATCATTTTCCTGACTATATTTAAAAAGCATTCTTCTCCACCAGCTCTCCAGTGCTGCATAAGTTAGCTTGCATGGCAAAATTTCCTTGTCTGTTGCAAGACTCCTGAAGGAATTAAACCATGCAAGTCATTAGAGAACTTTGATTATTATTTGAAAGAACAGGTCAGATGATTACAGAACCCATTCAGTATCAAAGGGATTAACTGCTGCTTTAACAGCTAACATGTGCTAGCTGAGTAACACAGCAAAAGTGATAGGGGCTGTGGCATTTGATACTAATGAGCAATGACACTTACCAGTTTGAGAGAGCCAAGGCTTGGCAACATGCTTACTATACGAAAAAGAGAAAACTGCATAAATCTCTTTCTGAAAAAAAAAAAAAAAAAAAAACAACAAAAAACACAAAAACACAAAAAGCAAAAAAGGAAAAAAAATAGAAACCTGAATGCTATCTAAAGGGCAGAACTATATTCAGCTTCACAGACAAGCCACATTGTGATATTCAACAAGAAAGACGATCAAAATTAGAACCAAGCTGAAGATCCCTTTCTTATAAAGGACTGCAAATTTACTAGTCTGGCTTTGTTTTAAATTCCAAATGAAACTGTATGATCTTTAATCTCTCAATTAAAATTTCATATTTATCCTTAATTTGAATTGATCAAAAACTTTGGACAAAATGCAAGATTTCAGTTCAACTTTGAAATACAAGATTTGGGAGAAAAATTGTGACAAATCAAACTTCCATGTGGAAAGCATCCAACTACTAAAAAAATTGAGGTGAGGATATTTCAAAGTAAGAATTGGCAAATATTGAAAAGTGTTTTGATTTCAGCCTTCCACTGGAAAATGGTTACATCCAAGTTCTTTCCAAGCTACCTCTAAAATGAACCCACTGGCTCCAGCATAGAGTATTGCGTTGCACAGTGCACGTACATGCACAGCAGACCCACCAGGCGCTCAGGACTAACTCTTCACCTCCCCTTTCTAGCAGGGCTCCTCTTGCCACGGAGCAGGAAGCTCAGCTCAAGATCTACGGACCTCTGAGTCTTCAGATGCTGCATCTCTGCGTTCGGAGGAGATGTACAACTGCTCTGTACAAAAAAGTCACTGCAAGATGAACGCAGCCATAGGCCCCTGGCAGGAGGTCAGAGGAGCTGACAGCAGGACCAAGTTTGAGGCGTATTATCCTAGGGTGGCATGCCTGTTCATTGCTCAGCACGTTCGCCAGTCTGCCTTAATGGAAGCAAATACACTTTCCCTGACCTTTACTTCCCACAATTCTCAGAAAGCCTGAAAAATTAACATTCAGGCAACTTCTAAGGCTTCATTCCGCATAGTGATGAACGGGGAGAGCCAGCAGAGGAACAAAGAACCTCTCCCTCAACGCAAGTGGCACAGGAGAGCAGAAGTAAACAGAGTGCTTAACCTGCTGAACAGCAATGGCAAACCTGAGTGTCAACAAACCTTAACTACTTACTGCCCCAAAACACCTCTGCCATTATTCAACAGGCAGAATTAAGAGGTGGTACGAAAAGAGCAAAGACAGACCTGTAGCCCCTATAGATTCTCTGCAGTAACATGTTGGGGCAGGTAATGAAAGCTCCAAAACTGGGCTTTTTTAGACCCTCCCTCAAACCAGCTCTTCATAACCCAGTAATAGAGCTGCATCAAGTATTGACTGCCTTTCCTGTTTCCTTAGATGGTTTTTAACATACCATCAATCATACCATCACTTTTAAGTGTTTTTAGCCATTTCAGGGAAACTGCAGTCAGACAGTTAGCTGCTAAAGGTCATGTTCTGTTCCAGCTCTAGCAGGAGTTAGGATTCACCACAGCCCGCTCGACTGGGGCAGAGTTCGGCACAGTTTACTTTCTCCTGATGGTGGGCATCACTAAGGTTCAGTTCCTGCCCTACCTTTATACGTAAAGCGTTGCTATAGGAAGTGCCAGTCCTGTTCAAATTGCAGAGTGCCTGCACACATGGAGATGGAGGCCTCTTAGGAGTGCCAGGCTGCAGACCCTGAAGCTGATAAGCAGGACCTCTTGTGTCAAAGGGTGTCTTGATATCCTGACCTAAAGGCTCAAGCATCCTCAAGATCACAGTGGTTAAGAACACCAACACTACAGTAACACTTACTCTATACGTAGGCACTTGGGGGGGGGGGGAGACTTTGCTGAAATAAACAGCATATTTAAAATAAACATCATATTTAACCCTTCTCTGGGTTTGAGGTCAATTCCCAGCATGATTTACTGCTCCTGTCCATTAATTCCATGACTAAACATGGAAGGCTGAGCAAAACTCATTCAGTAAAATCTTATTTTTTTAAGTAAGAAATAGACTTAAAAAACGGACTCTCTGAAGTCTCTGAAGCACTCTAGCTTTCTTTTGCTACTAAAACTTAGTAAAAAATTCTTGGCATTCTGAAACACAACAGGCAAATTCCCTGCTCCCATATAAAAACTGAAACATGTATGGCTAAAAATATAAATTAAAAACATGATATTTTTACCAGGAGGTTAAGCTAGTGAGTGATTTCTCCACAATTCCTTGCAGCACAACTCCTCCACCCTGGCCCATACTCACTGAGCACAGCTATCGTGGCAACTGCAAACTGCAGAAAAATGAAAAGCTTGCAGTCCACTGACATAGTCTCGAATCTCGTCTCCGTCCTGTGGTCTTAAGAGCAACAACTCCTCAAAATAAATCTCAGACAGCACTTCTGTTTAATTGCTACATGGATAAATTTCAGTAGGTCTAAGGCTGATGTACAGGAGGAGAATTCCCTCAATGCAAAAATACAAGCCTGAACCACAGGAATACAGAGTAAATTTGTTAAGTTTTAAATGCAAAATGAGATCTTTGATCCAGTCTCGAACTGATTCATGCAACTGCAAGTCAGTAGATCAGCTTATCTGAACTTCTGTATATCACAGGCTGTTGCATTTTTCAACATTATCCTTGCACTATGTAGTCTCATGCCAGTAGCTAGCTAGAGCATCTTTCACAAAGGTATTCTGTTCAGATATGAACAGAAGAAAACCGATCCTTTCTGTCATTTACTACAATGGTTCATTACCTATTAAAAAATGGGTACCTAATTTGCAGTTTCAATTTGGTTTCAATGTCTAGCCTTACGTTCCTTTTCTGTTTTGGCATTTTGTCTTCTCAAAGATGCTCGAACACTCTAAAGAGCATACCTCAGGTTTTGTTTTAAAGAGATTAAGATACTGAAATCTTGAAAGCATTTTTACTAGCCTCTCATAACTGAGGCTTCTCTGTCCTTTCTCCAATTTTTCAATACACTTTTTGAAAAAGACACCAGACAAAATTGCAAAATATGTATGATCATAAAATCACCTTCCTGCTCCTGCTAATATTTCAAGGGTCAAATAAACCTTTTTACCTGAACATTTCACGAGAGACCTAGAGTAAAGCTGCCAGTCAAAGCTTCTTGAGTCACTGCTTTTTAAGATACAGACCCCTTTTGCAGACCGGCACTTGCTTTTTCATGAACTGCACTGCCTGACAGGTTAAAAAGCAATTCAGATCACACTGCCTCATCTACTTCATGATTTAACCTTCTGCCAGTCTGCCAGTAACTTGCAAAATTTATCAGAAATTCCTGTGTCCTTTCTGATCACTGAAAAACTTACCACGTAGCACTATTTTCATACTCGTCACCTAAGGAAGTGCACCCTTGACATCCTTGCCTTCTGGGGATGCTCCACGACAAGTGCTTTGTCACATCGCTTATTCTTGGAATCTACAGCATTGTTATTGATGCACACTGCTAGCTCCAAAAGAAACACTATGAGTTTCGCATGTCCATAGAACTTCAGTAATCTGCGCTATAAAACTAACATACAAAGGTTCTTAAATACCTCTTCTCCCTACTGTCACAAGTTTTCCAGTTGTGCGAATGAGCTATAATGTATGCATGTCAGCAAACAATACTTGGAGAACCAACGGGGAAAATTTAAAGCCAAGTCTGACCAGCAGCAATCTCAATGACTTCTGAAGTCTCCCCTTGCGATGACGTTCAAGAGCTCTCCAAGTTCCTCTGGGCACCTGGAGTTCCTTTGGTAATGAATGCTGACATATGACCCCAAATTCCTAAAAAACTCTGCTGATGGGCAACCTGGTTCATATGGCTTGTCTGCTTTAGCCAAGACAAAGTGCTTGACGCTAAACAATTTGAAGCAGAACTACTGAGTTCTGAAATTGTCTTATAGCTGTAGTCTGCAATGTGCTATTTGATCACATTCGCAGTTCTGGGGGGCATGAAGTACAGAAAAGTGACAGGAAGACAAGTCTCAGCTCTGAAAATAGGCTGTATCCATGTTTCCTCTCAATTAACAACGCTAATAGCATGTAAACACATTCTTCATCTTGCAACTGTGGTAACTAACATCAAGTAACTGCCAGGGAAACATTGATTAGAATGAATTTATGAGCAAATAAATACATTCTCTCTCCTCTGCAGGAACCACTGTCCCTCAGTTGATCTCTCCAATGCAGAGAGCTCCTCAAGCTGCCATGACCACAGACCACTCTGAAGAAAAATGAGCCTTGATATGCTGGATATTTCTAACGGAGCAATCTAACAAATACCACATCCCTCTAGCTTTTTGCTTTCTTTACACATAACTGACATAAAATAGAGCAAAAATCCAATTAAATTTCTAAAAACAGGTCACCTCTAGAACTCCCATATACTTTCTACAAGACTGCCAAGGAGTTCTCATACAGATCTGGACCTAGTCCAACCTGAAATACATTTTGGTGCCCTAAAGCCCGTGGAATCTCAAAAGGACAAATTATTCATCAATGTCCCCTACTAAAATGCATTCTGCAATGTTGCTAGCACAAAATGGCTGTTTGCTATGAGTGGACAAAATGATTTATTTAGTATATATACATATAGCCTCTGAAGCACTGCAGTCCTTCTGACAAAGAGGCATACAAACATGAGGATTATGCAGATAAATCACAGGCGTAGGACTGGATTTTACTGTACTTCCACTGTGTGTGTACATATGAGATTTACAACTAGTTTCAGATGAAGTTTTGTAATATTTTAACATTAAAAGCTCTTGCTTTATAAAGTTGATTACCACTTTCAAATACCTATCTTCCTACCCCTGTGTATTGACTAATATATTAAGCTAGAATAAGACAATATACTTTTTGCTTCACAGCTATTGAGAAACTCCTAACCATGATTAGATTAGCTCAGTTCAACTCAGACCAAAATGATTTCTGGGATGTTCCTACAGCACATTTCATCTAGTACATCTGCATTATTTATGGCATTTACACAAGGCGAATTGAAGCCTTTTATAAGCTAAGACACAAATCAATACAAGCTCTTAGCAGATGGGGCCTTAGTAGGGTTCCACAGCAGCATCATTCCACACCAAGCAAACTCTTTCAACTGAATAACTGGTAACGCAGAAGGAAAGGTTTGCTTAGAAAGCCAAGAATTAGAGGCACCCTCGGCACCCAGCTTTTCAATGAGTACTGTACCTGCCTCATTTAAAGGCTAAACAGTCAGGGCTAGGTTTGCATGCAATAGGTCACTTAAACTGCTTCGCAACATCAGACTGCAAGCAATACGATAGCTCAGTTTCATTTCCCTCCCCAAGCTGAGATAAAAAGGCTGTAACACAGATGGCTTTCCCTGTCAGAGGCACCATGGACTGGGGAAGAAACGGATGGGAGGCAAATTCAGTTTGGCAGTCAGTCAGGTCAGCAGTGTACTCCAAAGGAGACACTTCTCAGCCTCCGCTGTGTTGGTGCTTGTTGCAGGCAGCACAGATAGAGGGACAGAACTGGCCTGCAAGACCAGCACTGGGCAGGAGAACCAGCTGGAGCCACAAAGCCTTAGTTCCTCAGTGAGGGGAAGACCCTCCTCACCTCCATACAGATACAGCCCACAGCTGGGCCAACATGGGATGGCAGATGACAGTAAGACATATGGCTTCACATCTGCCCGTTTCCAGATAATGCTCTTTTAATTCACCCTGGCTGGTCTTCATAGATAAATGCTCTTCACAAAGAAGAGATCATTATTTGAGGCACTTACAACAGAGATCTCCCACCCTGATCCGTTTCTTTTCCTAACCCATCTAACTTTTGCACTGAGAATTTATGATAGTTTTGTTTTTTGTTTTGTTTGGGGTTTTTTTTTTTTATTTAGTGAAATCGAAGTTTGTCTTCAGAGATCTCATCAAAAGAACCTTTTAAACATCTATTTATAGAGCAGTGCATGGGGATCTGCAGTAGCCGGAAGGAAAAAGGAATGAATGATAAATTATCCAACATGAACTTCCTTTAGAACAGTAACCTGCAACAGAAAAAAAAGGATCACGTTCCTGTTCAATCCCTTGCTCTACAAAGGCTCAGTAAAAAAATTTGTCCCCTTAACCAAATTAAAAAAAACCTAGGGCCTTTTTTTTT
Organism: Mycteria americana; assembly: GCF_035582795.1. Lineage (NCBI taxonomy): Eukaryota > Metazoa > Chordata > Aves > Ciconiiformes > Ciconiidae > Mycteria > Mycteria americana. Next base: position 16,502,956 of record NC_134370.1, read on the forward strand.
TTTTAAAATCAAAGAAGTCTCAAAAGGTCCCACCAACTCAGCCCTCTTTAGCTGACAAACAATAGGCTACTGAACTTACAAAGACCTTTCTTCCCAACTGTTATATTTGAATCAGGGCTAGCAAGAAAGAAAAAACAACAAAAAGTCCTGTTAAGTCTTAATTAAAATCATGCCTTGCTCAGCTGGCACGGGTTTTACTTTCATGAGATTTATGAGTTCATGATCCTGACAGCTCTCCATGAGTTCTTTCTGGAGAAAAAAGGAACAGTGAAGATAATGAGTGAAATTCTAAAGTAAAATCATGGGGGAAGAAAAATCTGCCATGGTTAATCTTTGTACTCTTCTCTCCACCAGTGCTCCAGAAAATGACACACTTCACCACCACTCCCAGAAAAGAGCAAAAGGCTGCTAAACAGGAGACCAACTCATAGGAAAGTATAGTCTTAGACATCTCTCTCCTAAATTACCAAGGACAGTATTTCCTGTGCACACACAAGCAGCAGCAGAAAGCCACAGAAAGGCTTAGAGGCCTTCTCTTCCATATACAAAGCTGATGTGGGTCAAAATGTAGTTAAGAGACTCCTTCACATAACAGTGAACCCTTACAGACACCTAACATGGGAATTCAGCCTTCTCAACTTGAAAGTAGTGACAGATTTAACAAACCACATGTATAACCTAGATGGGTGATCATAAGTAAAATGTAATCCTGCAATCCTGAAAGCAGTGGGATGGGCAGGCTGGCACATTGCCTTACCCTTGGTAAAGGCTTTGAAGCAAATAGCTGATTGCTGAGAAGCTGCTGACAGATAAAATTTATGTAAACATTAAAAATTGCCATACTGAGTCAGGTAGCAAAGGCCAGCTCAGTGTCCCGACTTTGAAATTGTCTAGAAATGGGAGCTCAGGTAACGGTAAAAAAGCAGACAAGAATAAAATTATATTGCCCCAGAAAGAAATTTACTTCCAGCCACATGCAGTTCAAGATGATATGTGAGGCAGAGGTGATATCTGTATAATCAGTAACCCATGATGGAATTTTCTTTCATTAATTTGTATAATCATTGCTTTAAATTCACATAACCTTTTAGGTATTCCACAGCTTAACTAAGTTTTGCATGAAGCAGTATCTCTTTGGTTTGAGATTATCTGATCTTCTGATGCACCCTCTTCTTGTAGCTCCTCTTCATCTTCTCTATGACATTTAATGTTTTTTACAAACTTTTGTATATTCTCTGCCATCTCTTTTCCAGCCTGAAGAATTGTCATGTATGTAAGTGTTCTTCGTAACACATCTGGTTCCATACCTTCAGTCACTCTTGCTGCCCCTTTCTGAAATTTTCCTAGTTCTGCTATACCTTTTTGAATTTTCTAAGCTCTGGATACACAGCAAATGAAAGACTATGTTAGTTAATACCAAAACTTGCCTTGCCTTTGGGAATCAATTCCAATAGAAGATAATACACTTTTTACTGAGGGAGAGGGGTTAAGTTGAGAAGCAAATTAAAAAAAAGATATTATAGCTGGGTAAGAGAGAAGCTCCACTTTAGACACAGAGACTTGAATGATTTTAAACACCACAACTAACAGTTTAGTTGATGCCTATTAAATATTTCATCTAGAGTGGTATAGCAGCATAAACAGTAAAAAAAGAAAGAAAAGAAAGAAAATAAAGAAAACCAACAACTTTACAGTAGAGCCACTGTATTGTTGCTGTGGGAACATTAGGTTATATGCAAATCCCAAGCTTCATGTTGCAAAAGCATAGGGGTTATTTTGTGCATGCATGTGGGGGATAGTTGCACACGTAGTCGGGTCCCTGACTAATGAAGGGAGAATGAACTAATATCCTAAAGGCTGGGACAAGTTTTATAATGAGAACTTAAAATAGCTTTTTCTTAAATTTTCCTCAAATTGTTTACTGTGACCTCCTTCAATAATTTTAAGCTGTTACCACAACTCTGGTAATTTTCAGCTTCTTGTGTTTCCATTTTGTAGATTTTCAGAAAGAGAGTCTTGGGTACAGTCAGCAAGTACAGAGAAGGCTTCTGAGAACAAGGAAAGCACACATAGTTCTTCCCTCCACGTCTGCCCTGAAACTTCAGCAGCATAGAGAATACTGAACTGCTATAGCGTTGATTTTTCAGGTGAGACAAAAAGCGAACATCCTGCCCACTTGGTGAGCTTTACACTTTTCAACAGAAGCAGAAAGCTGAGCTTCAATACCCAGATAAATTCCTGTTTGGGTGGCAACTCTGGAAATTTGCCTCTACAGCCTGCATTCAGATGTTCTTCATTCCTCGCCCTAGACTGTCGCACAGTGAACCTGTGCAAGGTTAGTACCATTCCTGTGTTTCAGCAGCACACCAAAGAAAACACAGAAAAATCTCAGAAAGTATCCGCTACAGTGTATGATACTTCTATAAAGGAAACCCAGAATATTTCTGGAAAAAGGGCAGTAATATTATAAAACAGTGGTCAAAAGAAAAATACAGATATCTTTCCTGAGGCTAGGAGAAAGCATGCTGTGCTAAACAATTTAATAATTAAATTGAAAAAGAAAATACCATTGTAATTAACATACAAAGAACCAGCATGGCCCAGCTAATCTCATCATGAAGAGATCGAATAAAGTAGCATGCGTTTTATGGAGCAATTTAATCTGGCAAGCAATTAATCGTAAGAGCACTAAGTCAAACGAATAGATTTCCCTTTAAGGAGATCACATTCATCATCTGTAATGTATTCTAAACTGCAATTTGTTAGCCAGCCCCTGAATTTTACAGAAGACATTTACTGTCTTCCTTTAGTGGGGAAGTGATCCCTGACTGACAGGAGGGAGTGGCATCAGTCTTTTTGAACCAGCTAGCCTATTAACACTAATAGGTTCTGAATCGTTGATGCAGGAAGCAAATAACTTACAAAAAGCAGCTACAAGTTTTTACAAGCCTTATACTTTAGAAAACACTACAATGGTATTTACCAGACTATTTGAATCATGTCCTAATCCACTGAACAACCTGATCTGACCCATCTCTGTAATGCCCTGGAGCTGATTGCCATTACCGATGGGGGGCAGGGGGAATTAAAAAAAAAAAAAAAAAAAAAAGAGAGAGAGAGAGAGAAAAAAAAAAATCAACCCTTGCTCATTGAGAACCTCAGCAGGCATCTCTTACATGGGCTCCTCCTGGTGCAAGTCTGGGATTCTGGTGCTCTCCATCCTCTCATATTCTCAGCTACAAAATAATCCTTCCCTGACTAGTTTTAAATGGAATTAGATCCGTTTAGATTGCATCGTTCTAACTGATCACAAGACTGCCCCAGACCTTCAGTGCTTTTAATGTTAGAAATCCTTTCACTTCCAACTTTTATCACTTCCCAGCCCCATTTGTTCACATTACAAACTGCTCTTTAGCTTCAGAAGCTGTTCTGCATCACTTCCGTTTCCCACTACATTAGTAACCACTAGTTTTCACTTTGCTGGATTGGGCAAAGCACGCACCAAGTGTCCTTCGGAAGGAAATAATGATTCTTGTTGCTTGTGTCTGCACCTGTCCCCATCCAAGTTTCTCTTTCTAGAAGATGAATTTGAAGGCCTTCTCTTCCTAGGAAAGGCGTTCTGTTGAGTATTTTCCTATCTTACTGTGTAGAGGGCATTACTGTTCATCTGCTTGAGTGCACAGTTTAGATCATGAAGATTAGCAGGCCAAAAGCAATCAAAGCTCACATCCTCTAGGTGTCCTTGGGCCCAAACTGATTTCCCTCCAAACACAGCAAATGCTTTAAAAAAATAAAAAAGTGTTATCAGACAGAAAAAAGGGCCCTAAGAACCATTCAGTGCACCTAAGTCTTAACAGGGACCACTAAACTTTACCAAAAGATATGTGGCAACATTTCACTTCATCTAGAAACCACATAAAATTCACTCAAGTGAGGCTATGGGACATGTGTGAAAAAAGCTTGCTAGAGACATACAGCTTCTGCCAGTGCCTTCCTGCCCCACTGTCACTCTGAATCAATTCAAAAGACAGATTTCTTCAGAGTAATGACAGGATGAGACCTATGCCTGGCTGCTTTCAGTCCTCTTCCTTCCTGACAATTTCCCTTACGCTCCACTCAGATTGAAGGCATGAATGTAAAGTAGCCCCATGCCAAATCAAAGTTAAATAAATAGTCCTGGAGATAAAGTGCAATGAAAAAAAAAAAAAAAAAATCCATGAGCTATGTGCCAAACCAAGTTCAGTTAGTATCGTCTCATTCCAAAAACAGTTAAAACAAAACTCAAACTGATTACAAGAAAATACTGCTTTACTGCACTTTCAAAAAAAGCATGGGCAAAAACTTATAAAAGCAAAATTAATCAATCAAAATACAGATTTTAGTACTCGGGGGGGGGGGGGGGGGGGGGGGGCGGGACCCACAGCAAAAAGATGGCTACACTTGAGAAAAACTCCTGATGGCTAAGCCTTTAAACTCCTCTGACCTGAACCTAAGTGCACAGTATTGTTTCCCGATGCCTTCCTGCTATATAACATACTTACAATTAGACCGATACCACATTAAAATGACAGCAAGTGCAGGCACAATTCATTTAACAATTAATCTACCCTAGCTATCATTTTCACTTGTCATTAACTGCCTCTTAAATGCCCTCAATTTCATATAACCATAGACTCTTCCTTTAAACATACACACAGGGGAATATGCCATTATAGGCATTATTCAAAGAAGCGTTTTCTGTCCCCATCATCAACCACAGCATTAATCATACTGAGAATAGTTTCCTCTCACAAATGACTGAGTCGCATAGTTGGATCTCATCAGCAGGATCCAATTGACTGATAAGTTCACATACAGCAGACAATACTGGGCATCTGCAGCAACACATGCTGCGAGTCCTCTAGTTTTTACCCTTTACTGATCTTTCAGAGAAAGAAAATAGATGCCGAGCACCACAAGCTCCCACTGATTTGAAGAAGTGCTCTACTCAGCATCTTTAGCAGTTGGACCCAGAGTTAACATAGAGCACAGTGCATTCAGAGAAGCACTTTCTTGCTTCTTTTACTAGTTGACCATACAATGAAGAGACTGTGCTCTAAAATCAAATGGGTTACGTTGGAAAGGACCTTCAGAGGTTATGTGGTCCCACTTTATACTCAGCATAGGGCCAGTTAGGCCAGTTTGCTCACAGCTGAGTTCAGGCAAGATCTGAATAACTCCAAGGATGGAGACTGCACAACCTCCCTGAGCAATCTGTTCCAGTATTGGATCACCCATGTTGAGAAGAACTTGGGAAGAACCTTCCTTACTGCAATCTGAATTATTTTATTTCCCAGCCAAACTTAAGATCTTGGAGCAATCTTGTTTTGTGGCTCTTCATTTCTGACAGAAGTTTATGCTGAGAGTGGAAGTCACCAAACAAGGAAGAAAAATAGGTGCTATCCAGTGAGAATGGCACAGTCTGCTTCTTCAACAAGGCTCAAGATATCACACATGGGGTAGCCTCAAAGCAACCACAGCTTTGAAACGCTAATGAACAAAGGAATTAAGAACAACATATGGCAGACCTATTGCTTTCTGAGTTTAGAAGGGAATGTCTGCCTCAGACAAGCTCATCTCAGATGTCCATAAAAAGTTAATGTCAAGCTCAGATTCCAAAGCAAGCAGTGTTGCAAAATTATAAGGAGAACATTAAATAATTACAAAAAAGTATAAGTAAAAGCAATTGGCCTTTGTTCACGTACATTGCCCTGCTTAAAAGGCTCCCCGTTAAGCCTTTTCAGATGCCCCATGAAGGACATTATATGAAGTATATCATATTCACGCCCCTCTGTCAGCAGCAAGAGCTTTACATTAATTAACACAACACATAACCTTCTGGAAGAAGGATCCAGTTTAAAATTCCTCATCCAAAGTGTGGGCAACATCATGAGTTTGTTTAGAATAAAAGGTACTCATCCTGCTCTCAAAGCACTTACCAGCTACATTTTCTATAGTAGATAGAAGCATTTTCTCACAGTACCCAAAGCCATCATTGAAATTCAGTGTTCTGAAGTTTTAAATCATCCTTCCCTTGGCCACAAAGCTTGCATTACTTCCCATCCCACATAGAGTCAAAAACTTTCCATAATCCAACTAATGAGAAGAAAAATGTCACTGTAATTAACACACAAAGTGATGACCTAATTAATCACTAAAGCAGCAACATGAAAAAGCTTTTGGGCTTTCAAAGTCTTCTAGCAAAGTCAGGCAAAAGGATTGCCAGGGAGCTTTTAAGGTCATTCCACTTTCGGCCACCCTCAAAATAAGACACATTTGAAACCATGCTTTTATATCCTATCAAGCAGGACTCCACTGCAGTGAGACACCTTCAATGCGTCAGTGATCTCCTACTCAAGACTCCCTGCCAACTAGCACCCAAGTTCTCACTTTTTGGGCTCATGGCAGTATTGCCTCAAGCCCAGTACCCAAACTGAAGCCTTAGGCAATGGTTACGTTGATATTTCTCTTAACAGCAAGAACATTTTGCAAAAACCACCCTGCACTGTACCAGCACAAGCAAGAGAACACGTGCTTAGACCCCTGCAAAGAGTCACATCAGTGACCACTGATGACAGCGGACATAAACTTAAAAAAAACTTTGCAGCATATTAGCCTAAAACTGGTATAACAGGTCAATGCTGCTAAGAGAGACCATCCTGTTGTCCCTAACACCAAGCTGCTTGTATGCACACCCTCTACAGGGCTGACAAAACCACTCGTATATCTGTATACAATGAAGGCTCGAGAACTGACCCAGGCTAAGCCACATTGTTTTGGTCTTTTTTTTTTCCCCTGCCTAGATAATTTTATCCTGGATCAGGTCCCCAGTGTCCTCCTTTACATGCAGCTGCACAATGCAGGCTGCTCCCCACAGAAGAGACAGCAGGAATGAATGGCAGGTGAATCCTCCTGCTCAGCAACGCTGTCAGTTTATACCTGCTCCAAGTGATCGCAGAAGCACAGGCTGAGGAAGCACACCGGGGCAGTTTTGCCAGAGTAACATCCTTCAACTGAACCCTTATCAGCATGAGATATCAGAATCCGATACCTGTCACAGATGAATTCTTCATGAGATCACTGTTACCTTAATCTGGTTGGCTTTGATAGCTGAGAAACAGCCAAGCATGTGGGCATTTCTGACTGCTGAACCTTTACGGTTAGCAACCGTTGAGACAGGCAACAGAAATCTGGCCTCAAAGCTAAGGGAAAAATTGCTACCTCAGAAGCATTACGCCCTTATTTTCTGAATTATCCTTCTAGCTATAAAAGTTAGAAAAACATTTTAAAGAATAAAAAGAGTAATAACAAAAGGTTGCATTCTGGGATTCCCAAACAGGGGCCTTCTCCCAAATATCCTGGCACTTCAGCCAATTTAATTCAGAGCACCTGAACCTCTGATGTCTCTTATGGTCTCTAACTGGACACACAGATATTAGAGTCCAAAATATTGTCACATTTTGGAAGGGGGGGGGGGGGGGGGTGTCACAACTCAGTCGAGCTCCTCTTTTTCCCCTCCAGGCAGCATCTTACTTTTACCTTAATCTTGGCTATACCAACCAGTATTTACTGATGATTGTGAAGCCAGCCCCTGTGCTGGTAGGGTGAGACAACCTTCTCTGCCTTCAGTGGGAAGAGCTCCTAAAGAACAACCATTTTAACTTTGAAAGCTAGGATGCGTGTTTCTTTTAATGAACAAAGTGTTACAAACAAGATGCCCTCCTCTCACAGTTCCCTGGGAACTGAGCTCCAGATTCTGGTGCAATCTTCAAACAGACTGCAGTTCCGCAGTCATGCTAACAATGTATTATCCTTGCTTTCAGTTCAAGATAAGGTAGGTACTTCATTACCTTAATGAGCAGATGTACTTAATGAGCAGGTACTTTGTCAATTTAGTCCTAAAGGAAGAATTAAGAGCATTTACATTTCTAGAGCAAAACCAAATTTTAGGCCCCCCACTATAATAAGATAATAAGAAATACATGTTACTGGATTTTGAAAAGGTTTTTTTTTTTCCTAAGTACACATCCCACAGCCAAGACTTTCAGAGGGAGTAATAATTCTGGCTGCTGCTGTGAGAAACAGATTTCTTTTAAACAGAAAGAGTGAAACAGCATTATACTACATCATTTTTCAAGGGATAAAGGTGTTATTTAAGCTCACAATGATTTTTACATTGTTTGGGTTATGAAGAAAGCCGCTTAATGTTCTCTCTCCATTAAAGCAAATCTCGAAAGCTAGATTTGAGACCAGTGGAGATCAGAATCCCTTATATTTACCAGAAGAATAAGAACAGCATGGGCAAAGTTTTGACAAGCTATAAACAGCTGGTTCAAACTGTGCTTCAATCAAGTTCCAGTAGGGCCAGTTCTTGGGGCCAGGACAATCTGGTTGCAGAGGCTATTCATGTCTTGCTTCCTGGCTGCATTAGAGCTACCAACAAAGATGTCGACTGTAAGGTTGAAATCTATCAATTAGGAATTGAACTCAGGCCAGCCACAGTACCAGAGAAATAATTAAGATTGTTCTCGTAAACAGGATGAAACAATACAACCATTCAAAGCGAGAAACCAGCAGGCCTTTTTGGATTTCGTGCTGCAACAAAAACCCTGAGATGTTTACAAGACTGCATCCTAGGTTTGCAGCACATGCTTTAATGTATTACTGAGCTCATACATAACTTGCCTGTGCCCAGCAAGGGGATTCAAGACCAAAATATCTGCAAACAAGTGAGAAAAATAACTTCTGACCAATAAATATTATGTCCACCTCTGAAATAAACCAAAACCACTCCCAATGCTAACATATATTCTCCACTATTTTTATGTTTCTACAGAGAAAGGTATTTGACAAGCAAAACAAGAAAATTTCTTGCCTGGTGCCACACTTCTTCAGACCAAGCAGCACGAAGTCACTCACATAAATCAAACAGGAGACCACAATTGCAATGTGAAGTCTCTTTTGCTTTTCTGCTCTACTTACTGTTCTCCCAAAGCTCCAGACGCTGAATTCACTAGCACAAAAGCAGAAACTATGTGCCAAACTTTAGATTTCCAAAGCTGAATACACAGCTTTCAAGAAAAATTTGCTAGCAGCTTAACTAACTCCATTTTATAATCCCACAATCTGCACCCACGAATCCAGTAAATGAGATCTGCAGACACGAATTCCCCTATTCACAGGGCAGTTGCTTTGATATAGAGTAGATGAAATCTGGGTTGCAATAGTTCAGTAATGGATGTAGCATTTCTCAGTAAACTTTGCTAAGTAGCCTACAGATCCTGCCTAACCTTCCAAAACGTTCAGGTCTCAAGGAAGAAATGTTTTTAACAAAATGGCCAGGAAGACAAAGGTTCACAAGTGGGTAAACTCTGCAGTGAGATGTTCACCTTATGAGAATGACACGAACTAAGATACTTGCTGAACTTAGGAAGAGACTGCCGAACAGCGGCTGTGCTGCAGAAGTTTCCTTTCCGCCCAGCAAACAATCGTCCCTTGAACAGATGCCTCACCTTTACAACAATCCTTACAGAGCAGCTGAAATACAGAAGTGGATCTTTTCGCAAGTTCTCCCTTAAAAGGCCAGCCTGTTGACTTCATGACATGAGGAAAGGACATGAAAGTGGCAGATACAATTGCAGATGTTGGAAAGAAGCTAAGAAAGCCAGTTAAGCAAGGCTGCCGTCCTGGGAATAAATCACTTCCACTTCAAGTTCATCCCCACCCCAATCCAAAAAGCATTGCTTACTATGAGGATGAAATTTTAGAAAGTGATCCCTGCAGCATGACTTTCAAGTGCATTGAAGAAAGCAAGTCATGGTATGGCATCTCAGATAGAGGCATTTGTTTGCCATACAAACAGCTTTGCTCAAAATCAGCATCAGCTCTAGAAACCTTAAGTTACACACCAAAAAAAAAAAAATCCAAATAATTTCTTTGGATCCTCCCAAAAACCCAATGCAAAAAAAAAAGTTCATTAAAGAGAAAACAGGCTTGACATTGTCAGAGTCCATTTCAGTCACTGCTGCCTGGAAAGGGAAGTTACTGGCAGAAAGAACAAAGGTGACCTGGCATGCACCTGACTTGCTGAACCACGCTGCTGTGTTAGTGGAACTGGTCCATACAGTGCCACTCAACTAACAGATTTGCTCTCTGGATTTGGGCCAGTGGCAGAGACAACATTTAATTAAGCCACTGCATGAATGAGAAAGAATGAAGGAAAATTATAGCAGAATGAAATTGGCTATGGCTCTGTAAGAAAAGCACACCAAGATGAATCAGCTAGTAAATAAAAAGCAGTAACTGAAAACTAACACCGCTGTCTCAAGAAGAAATCAGATAATGTAGAAGAAATTAAATGCTGAAGTTACACCACCAGAGAAAAACCCTACATGTTAATAAAAATACTGAAAGCATGGGTAGAGTGCCATGAAAAGATGAAACAACACACCCTGAGACAGGAGTGCTTCTTTCTTTCTTATTCTTCTATTCAGATGTTGCTGGTCACAATGGCCTGGAAGTGAAGTCTTTCCCTTTCATTCCACCTGCTTCCTCTGTTCAGGTGCCAGCTAATGCCAGAATCTGTTCACATCAAAGTTGCTCCTGGCAAATTAACTTTCCCTACCAGAATACTGCAAGGTCAAGTGAAAAACAAGCAGCGGTAGTAGATGAACTCTGAGTAACGAAGCTCCGCTATAACCACTGCGGTATTTCAGGAACTGTTCTGCTGTGCCAGAGTCCCTATGTAACAAGAAGAGCATGCAACAAGAAACACATGAAATTACAAGAAGGGTCTACTAACTTTGCTCCTTCAATGAGGAGTGATTACAGGTCACTAGAAAAGACCTAGAACCAAGCCAGAATCCTCATCTAGAATCCACTTTCAGTTTTTCAGCACCATAATTTTCTCAGGCTACCACCTGAAAACTGTGATGAACTAATTCTTCAAATAGCTTACATGCATGTTTACAAAGCTTGGAAGTTTTCTTACAGCGTTTTAGTAACAATTTGATCCTTAATCTTGTTAGGATCAAATTGTTGGGATTTTAAAGGATGTTAAAAATGTTAGGATTTTAGTACCAATAAAATACATTTATGAGTTTCTCTTTGGGTTTTGTTGCTTTTTTTAAATTAAAAAAAATAATTGTTGACTGTCAGTCAAATACTGACAGTCAAATACTAGCCTGTGATCTGAGCTCAGTCAGACTGATTAGCAGTGACAGCATGTCAGAGGTCATTACCATTAAACACACCTCAGTGAACAATTCAATGGAGTTGTTATTCCACCAGTGGTAGCCCTCACACGTGGGTTTAAGAATCATAGGGAACAAACTCCAGACCACTCTGGGCTACCCTGCATGCCTGAGCACCCTCTGCTGCTCAGCGATGGCCAGCCCCAGCCAAGCAGTTCTGCATGGTCAGTCAGTCCCTCCATACATACGCACCCAGCACAAGGCTGCTGCTGGCAGCTACTGCTGAAAGGAGTAACACCTGAGCATCCTTAGTCAACGCTTGTGGTTCATCTCGGAGAAGTCAGAAACAAGCAAGCATCTTGTTTTTTTCAGCTTGGAAACTATAGCTTTAGATTAGCCCATTGTCAGAGGCAGGATGTTTGTGTGTGTGTTTTATATATAAATATATATATGTAAGTATATGCATGTGAATATGTATGTATATGTATTTATATATACACAGACATCCATATATATGGATACACACATTCACATATGTGCATATACATATAATATACACATAGATATCCATCTCTTTTATATATATGCACATAGATTTTCTTGACCATTTATTTTCATAAACAGGCTTTAAGATTGCCCTCCCTTTTTCATTCTCTTACTCATATTGGCAAGAAACATGTATGTGTCCGTTATGTCTGCACAGAGAGGGAGAGGGAAGGAGGGAAGTATGTGTGTGTATATATATATATATAAAACTTTTTTTTTTTTTTACAGTCTCAGCTGACTGTAATCCACAGGCCTCCACTCTATACAGAAGCACTTATCTATCAGCAGGTCCCCTTTCATGTATCCTGCATAAATGCTACAGCCATCCATTACAACATGACTAGGTCAGCAGCATTTAGCTCTTCTCTCCCCATGAACAGATGCTAAACTTCTTGCTGTAAAGCAGAAAAATGCTGAAGGTACTATGTGGACTGCTTGCAGCCACTCACTTTCTAACAAATATCTGAATGGAGCCTCCTCTCTGTCAAGGTTTTGAGTAAGTGCAGTTCTATGGAGTGCTGGTAATTCAACATGAGCTATAGCTCCAGAGCAGGGATGCCGGGTACCCTATGACAAACAAGCACAGCCCAATTTGGCCTTCTTTCACCTAAGTAAAATTGAAAGTGTTCCTTCAGAGTGCTCCTGCCCAGGCTGGCAAGCATAACCATTTTATACACATCCATGTGATGCTTTAAGTGCTCCTCCCAAATCCCCAGTCTCTCCTTTACGACCCCAAAAGCAGACTTTGGAGAAGTAGCACCTCCTATAAAAAGAAAGAATATCACACAGGGTGGCTCATGTGGAACAAAAGTAGCTGCAAGATGGAAGAGTGAATGAAAGCACCCAAGCGAGGATTGCAGCATATGCTACAACAGCACATGAAACACCTTTTTTTAAAAAAATCCTATCACTGATTTCCATACTACAGACTTACTCTCTGCTTGTTAAAAGTGTTTCAGTGAGAAAAATAAAGTTACTTCAAAAATGATGATGGGACTGAATTTCAGACAATGGGGAAATTCAGTCTATTAATCACTGAGTTAATCTATTTATTCACCTTGAAAAAAATCCTGATCAGGAGAAAGTCTATTAAAAGAATACAGAGATTCAGCTGCCACCTTCCTCACTGAGTAAGCAATCAGAAGATGCCCCTTTGAACCCTGCGTTAATAAAATTCTCATTAAACGCAAACCTGCACAATGTTATCTTAAAGAGGCTCATTAGCTTAAAAAAAATTACTTGTCTCAAAATGTGCTTATTTTCTCATAGGTGAGAAAGATGAGTTTTCAATCCACTAATGGCTGCAGCTTCTTATTTCAACCCCATCAGTGCTGCAGCTACATCTTGCAGTCCATCATGCCTCAATTATTTATGTAAACTACGGAGACAAATCCACAGATAGAAGTTATAATCACTATTATGGAATAGGACAGTAATAGGCATTGCTCATTCCAGTATGGTATGTAAGATTTCAGCCAAATAAGGCTATTATTATTCTGTCGTCTTCAAATTTTCATTTTCTTTAGGTTAGACAGAAATTATGAATCGTCTGTGAAAAGGAGAGGTATGGAGAGAAGGTAGGAATAGCCTCCCCATCTCTTAATACTCAAAAAAGAACATTCATGACTGCTCTTTTCACTGGAGTAAGGACTAGAAAAATCAGACAATCAGCAACAACAAAACTCAATTAGACTGCCTATTGGAGAATAGGGTCCAACTAAAAAGTAACAGTTAATAACATAATCAGATACACAAAGTGGGATCTCTCTCTGTGGCTGAGTTTAAACAAGAACATGTCAAAGATTCTCTGGGTATTACACATCCTGACTATGTATTAAAGCAATTAATCAATGTTTTATGTGTCTCCCCAACAGTTACTCCTGTAACAGAAATGTGTTGTAGCCTTGAAAAGTTGTAAACAACTCACCACTCCTCTCCTGGCAGAAATATACATAAGATTGTACACTAGGATTTAAGACACTCGTTAAAGCCCATCACATGCATGCACACACAGATGTTTTTACATTTATAATCTTTCCCACCAAAAGCCTTAGGATAAGAAAACGACAATTTTTATTTATTTATTTTGAAATAGCTGTTGTAATGAGATGAAGATATAAGCCAAAGCATGACTTTGCACTGCACTGTTACAGCAAAAAGCAGGTAATCATTGCTCATAAAAACTTTCCAGAATGATGGAACAAACTGAGGGGAAAATCCAATGTGAGGTGGATTTCTCTAAACTCATTCCCTTCATGACAAAGGCATCCAAATAAGAAACAGGACACTAAGAGCACTCTAAGGGGAAACCAAAGGGGCATAAACAAACAGGCAATTCAGACAATAGGGAGCTAAGCCAGGTTCAAACCACCACATCCTTATCAATGCGTAAAATAATTACATCTTATGATAATATTGTCATTCATTAACATACTGTGTTTCTCTAATAAAGCCATCAACCTGACAGCCCTAAAGGGTTTATCCTCCTCAAGCATCCCCTCTCCCTGTTTCTTTTTGGTGATTTGGGCTTGCAACATCTCCGTGACTCTGCAACACAGAGCCACAAGTGTGTGTGCACAAGGCTCCAGTTTGCACTCCTGGTCCAACATCAGAAGAAAACATGTGGCCCTAGTATTAAGGGTTTCCTACAGACCTTGCTGCAGAAGTGGGACAGCCAACAGACCAGGACAGAATGGTCTTTCCCAATAGATTGCAGAAAGCTTCAGACCTTGGAAGGCTCGAGGCATTCCTCATACAATTATCCTCTCATCCTCCTGCTGCATGATCTGCAACTTTCAAACACCTAAATTCAGTCTTTAGGCCAAAAAGGAGTATTACATTATCACAGGCCCTTCACTTCATTCATTTTCCCTGTACTGAGACAAGTCTTTTGAAACTTCCTAAAGCATGTTCTCAAAAAAAGGCATCTAATCCTAGTCACCACTTTGACAGTGTGATGTTTCAGTCACCTTCACAAAAGCACAGTACCTTTGGATTTCTCCAGCTTCCAACAACTGGCTGCTCTGAAATCTATACAGTTAAAGAACCTTTCAAATGTAATATTTTTACCATGAGCAGAAAACAAACAAATAGCCACCCCCTCACTTTTTGTTTGTTTAAGAGGAAATGGCATAAGTCAAAGAGACTAACTTCTCTGAAGTCTAATCCCTCTCCAGGCCTTGATTCATCTCTAATTTAGACCTGGTCTAATTTCACTGAGTGAAAAGCCATGAAAGTCATTCATGAAAACTTGTAAAGCTAGCAAAAGACCACATGAAATTTCAACATATATGAGCAGTTGGGTGGAGCAGGGGAAAGCTACCAAAAGTCTAGAAGAGAAACATGTCAGAGGTTTCACTGGTTCCAGACAGCACCATGCACTAAACATGTCTGATACAGGCTGTCTAGGAAGGAGTATCACAGTGCCGGGTTTTTGGTTGTATCTTGTCTCAGTTGCATGCTAATCTTTACAAAAGCTGTTAAGCCGACAGGAAATGAGCCAATGCAAAATCTTGGTTGCACAAACCAGAGGTGAGCACCAACCCTTTTGCAACCACTTGCTTTTTTTAATTTCTTCCCAGTTTAGACTTCTTTCCCTGGGTCTACAGAGAATTCCCAGGGCAGACACTTTATGTCACATGAAATGACATTAATTTGCCAACAGCTATCTGTTCTGCTGTTTCACTCCAAGTGCATTATCTGCCCACAAGCGTTCATTTATGTCTGTTTACAAAAAATAAAAGTAAGGATAGTAGCAAAATAAATCTTCTGGAACCATACGTGATGTTATTAAGCTTACAGACTTACTAAGGGAACCTTTAAGGTGGTTTATAGACACATAAGTAGTATATTGACTCGAAAGATGCCCTCAGAGAGTTTGTCCTATACAATCTCTTTTGTAGTGAGGAAAATGGCAAGTACTATCAATGTAGCGGTACTGAGCTACATGGTGTTACATAGACACCAACTGTCTGGGGTGAGCAGGGAAGCGATGGACAGATACTTTTTCAGTACAAATACTTATATCTTTTAAGGTTTGTTTACAAGCCAGAGATAAACAATAAATTTTCTCTCTCAACATTCTTTCATCTTCCAGTCAATCAGATCCATGAGCCTCTTGCCCAGTACCCAGCTTGGTCAGTACCAACTGCTTCAGAAGCCAGAGAAAGAAATTATTGTTGTCGTGAAGGAATACAGCACAAAAGCACCCCTAGATATTCCTTAGCCTTACAAGCAGAGCATAACTTCTGCCCTTGAACAGGAGGAAGAGGTTTAAGAGAATACTGAAATGTCCTTAAATAATCTGTTTTAAACACACACAAAAATCTTGCAATGTTAAGAGGCCTCAAACCTGCTTATTACAGCTGGCTTATAGTCCCCTTCATAGAATTGCAATAGAATCATGCAACAGAAATCCATTAGGTCCACAATTGCTCTGCCAGCACAGCATTGTTCCCTACTGTATAACTCCTCCCAAGAATGCTGTGAGGATTAATTCATTACAGCTTGTGCCATGCTTTGAAAGCACTCAGACTACAGAAGAGATGAGAGAATTATTAGAGAGAAGACAATCAAACCCTGGCGATCCTCTCTTTATCCCAGTGGGCCCTGTTTAGAGCAGCAATTTAGCCCAACAAAGAGAACAAATTCAAAATCAAATTCAATACAACAAATGTGAAAGTGTCATGATAAGAATGCAGTCACACAGGACACAAGAATCTTTAAAATGGTTATTAACTTCTACTCCTTACCTAATATTGACTAATGCATGGGTCACCTTGCTTGCAGGCTCTTTCCATTGACCAGCATTGGTAGACAACCTTAGAACTGAAAGAAAAAGAAGATTAACAGTGCTGGCACAGAACTGGCCATTTTCTAATCCAAAACATTGAAAAAATCTGCTTTGGTGAGATTGCAGTCTAGGAACCACATTAAAACAAAGGTCATCTTTGAGACTATCTGTGATCCAGGGCAGAAGTTTCCTTCAAAGCCCATCTAAAAAATGTAAGGAACACGAAAGAGGTGAGCAGAACAAAATAATGGCTGGAAGACAGGAAGCAGAGGGGATAGAAGAGCCTAGGTCCTCCTAACTGCTTTCATCACCACATATTAAAATTTGTTTCCCCCAGAAACAGGGCAGTGTCCCAGGTCTATGATACCTTTTATTCCACACACTGCTGTTCTCCTCCAGCTCCTGTTTATGCAAGGTTGATGCGCCAGGGGAGGTTTAGACTGGATATTAAGAAATTTTACTTCACTGAAAGGGTTATCAAGCATTGGAACAGGCTGCCCAGGGAAGTGGTTGAGTCACCATCCCTGGAAGTATTTAAAAGACATTTGGATGAGGAGCTTAGCGACATGGTATAGTGGTGGTCTTGGTAGTGTTAGGTTTACGGTTGGACTCGAACTTAAATGTCTTTTCCAACCTATATGATTCTGTGATTCTGTGAAGGTTCCATCTGAGCTGGACTACATCCTGCAGCCCACCCCAGCAGTGACAGAATCTTTACCTCCCCGTTTATCTGGAATTGCAAAGAGGAATTACACACCAGCCTAGGGAAAAACGCTCCCTGCAGGAATGAGAGTGTTTTGTTGCACAGATGGTCTCCAACAGACTTGGGAGCAGATCTGAAAACATTCTGCAACAGGAAGAACTTCTAGGAAATCAAATTCTTTTCTGCTAGAGCACCCAAAATATTTATTTAGGTCAGAATCTGTAGCATTTCTATGGTGGCAGTTACCTGCACATCTCTTGGTAAGTACCAAAACAAGAACAGGTCCTGTAGCACATTTTTGGATTAATTTTCCATATTGCCTGAATAGAAGGGAATTTTCTATGAATTTGTATATACAGGGTTTTCTGGAGGTTACATTCCACAAGAAAGGTTCACCTTCGACTTAGAAGTGAAGGAACAGCACGTCATCAGAATTTAGGATCATCTAGAAACACGGATGCTACAAGTGAAGCATAAGCACAGTGGCTGCATACTCATGCCTGTTATTGCATGAGAGAAGCTTTCAGTCCTGCAGATATGGATAAAGTTCATATTCAGGATGAGAAAAACAAATAAAAACCAAGGCAACTAGATTCCACCTCGACTCCCAAGGTAGAAACTTTCAGCCACATTAACAGGAAAACTAAAGGATAAAGTAGCTTTCTCATCTGTGCTAACAAACGTTCCAAGGCTAAGGGACAGAAGGGTGACTGTAGTCCGAGTGAGATGGATTGACAAGCCAAGGGAAGCTGTCAGGACACCTGGCTGAACTGTGGCTTTCATCAACTTGAGACAGTGCTACCTTCTCGCTTCCTAGTGCTACCATTACATGTCATCTGCAGGAAAAAAAGATGCCAGCTCTGAGTAACATCATTTTGTCAAACAGTAGGTACTGTACTTGAATATCTGAAATAATGTATTCAGAGAGAGTTTCCATTCAGGCATCTACCACATTAATTCAAAGGGGTTTGCTCTGTGTAGCAGGATGGCAAACATTCATGTGACAAACGAATTGTTTCAACAGGTCAGATGTGCCTACTGCAGCCCAACTGAGTAAGTATTTGAGTGCGTTATTCTTCCATTCCACTTTCCTTCAGCTTCCACAGGGGACAGGGTTGAAAAAATACTGGCTAGTAAAAGCACCTCATCCTACTAGCTGCAATTCTTGGGAGTAGAAAATGGGTTAGCAAAAAAATCTTATGTGCTCAGAGGGCACAAAAATGGCCAAGTGATCCCTTATATAATGGATTAAAACTGTAGGAAGTTTGAATAAAAGGGCAGTTCATTTTTGCTTGCAATTGCAGGGAGTATTCGGCTGCTTTTATTTAGGTGAGGATGGTTCTCTCCCATGTCAGAAGAGTGCTGTGGCCAACTGTCTCTCTCCCACTGCCCTTTAACTCCCCTTATATGCTTATATTAATTCCTGTTGTTCATTGGGTGATCATGCTGAGAAGGGAGCAGGGGGTGAAGGAAAGAAAGGTCCTTCTAGAACAAAGCAAACAAAGAACACAGCTATATTCTTTTCTTCACAGTTTCAAGCATGCAGGTACTACACCAGCGCTGCTGCAGCTACCCTTGGCTCCTGTGTATACATGGAGGCTGATTATGCCTCCACGCGTTCCTTGCTCTCTCCTTTGTTCCTCATTTCCCTGCTGGGTTTCACTTGGTGGCATTCCAGCATGCCTCTCTCTCTGAAGGATGACAGCTTCTCCCTGTTTTGCCAGTAGGCACATTCTTCAGTCCAGTGATTCGCCTGTCATTGCAAGCAGGTTTGTGAGGGCTGTTTTCTTGGTTTGTTTTTGCAATGAGTGCAGTAGATGTGATTTGTCTAGCACAGCAAGCTTCTTGTTGTAAGTTTCTCAAATTCTTTTCTAAATTCTTGTTTCTGCTGAGTGTTCCTCTGTGCTGGCTGGTTCTGCAGTATGTACCTGTGCTCTTACTTGAAACTGTCAAATGTGATAGATGCAAACTACACAAAGATGCATGAAATACCGCATACCTAGTTGTGCCAACAAATTTCTATTTCCAGCCACAGTAAGTGGCTGCTAGAGAGGCAGTGGGTCTGTTCCTACTTTTTTTCCTGACTAGAAGAAATGTATCCCTTTAACAAGTTTATCCTTCTCTCAATTCTTAATTTACTAAACATGTCCTAGTACACAAAACACATTCACTCACCAAGACACACATCAGCAGCAGGTGGACAGAAAACACCTGACACAGACATCCCTCCACTACCACCCTCACTTCTAGTCAACAGTATTCCTGACCAGTCAAGAGGTACTCACCCATAGAATAAAGGTTGTCAAAATTCTGATGCATCCGAATGATTTCATAATACAGCTCATCATAGCTGCTGGGAGTGGGGAGAAAGGTGTCTCCGTAAGTGATGAACATGTTGAACAGATTCACAACCTATACAAGGAAGCGAAAAGAAGTTACAACAGGAATATTTACACAAAATCTACTCTGCAACAGAAACAATACAAACTATGACCAAAACCTTCAAAGAAGTAACTCTCAGTTGCATTACACAGTACTTCATTGCTTTATCCGTTGTTTTCCTTATAGTACAGAAGAGACAGACAAGAAGCTTAAATACTATCATACCTTTTACAATAGTATTTAGGAGCCAGGAAAGCTTAAATACTATCTTACCTTTTATGATAGTATAGGGGCCAAGAAAACACGTTTCTATTATGTTGCATACAAAGGTCCACAGAACAAGAAAAAGCATTACCAAATCTGGAAAATTAAACTAAGCCTTTCCTCACATAGACTTGTTTATTTCAATGAGCAGACCCTACAAGCGAGTCCAAGCACTGCCCTTTCCAAACATCTAGTAAAACCAGCCACAATGATATTCCTCAGCTTTGTGGCCTTGTTCTGATATCTCCTTACCAGGCCAGAAATCATGGATTCTTTCCTAAGATTCATTAAAGATTAATTAAGTTGTTTAAAATAAGAGGATTTGTTTTGTCTGTACTCACCATAAGAGCAAGGGTGAAGATGTTGTGCTTGGCCAGCAACACAGTCTCATTAGACATGAGGAACTTCAACAAGTTGATCAAAGCTAGGAGAAAATTATATATATTTTTAAAATAAAATTAAAAGCAAAGCCATTCTCAACAAGTTACTTAAATACAGATGCATTTTCATTATCTAGTAAAAACTAGCCTAAATGCCAGCTGCTGACCTCTCAGAAAGATATCAATTTACAGGTGTTTTGGGAGGGGGGGTTTGTGGCTAAAATACTGTGCTGGACAGGCAAGTAACAGCTATTTTACTGTCCCATGTTTACTCTCCTTCACTGACTTCCCAATCAGATCTGCTCAGGCTCAAGGTAAGCCTCTTGTTAGCTTAGTCAGTTCACAGGAGATTTTTCTATCTGCCAGATCCTGATGTGAGCCTTGGGGTTGGAGAATCCCACTGTCTCGTTTCTGCTTCATACATCACCAACATGATGTATGTGTAGTCAGCCCCAAACTGTCACTCTTGTTGATACATGCAGTTAAAAAAAAGTTAACAAAAAATAACAAAAAAACATGGCATAGTTTTTCTGTAGCTCTATGTCAATGCTGCTGCAATGGTACAGGGAAGGATATAGTACTTTATTGTGTCAGTTATCTAGGGCTGTGCAGTAAAGACTACAGATCTGGTTCACACTTGTCTTAAGAAAACAACAACAGCTCCTGCTGTAACCACCCAAAATCAGTTAGTGATAGAGGGAATTAACAAAAAGGTTGGCTAAAAGAGCTTTAATCAAACAGACTTTACAATAAACAATTGTATTCCATACACTTGAATAAAATGAAGAGTTCTTTATCTTGTTGTTTCTAGTTCTTGAAAGTTTAAAAAAAAAAAAAGCTATTTTCTTCTGCATTATAGCTGTTCAGGGCTGAAAGCTGATGCCTGCCTAGAACAGATTCTTAATGTATTCTCTGCTCTGAAGTCAGCAGATTTCAAGACTTAAAACATCTGAATTAGATGGCCTGCAAAGTCAAGCTGGAATGCTATACAGACTTTTTTAAAAAGGTTCTTAATTACCTACCAATTGGTAACTGCATCTAACAGAGTAATGCCCAGCATTACTCTGATTTGTTATAGGTTCACCTAGAATTTATTAATCTGTTCTTCCCCGTTACACACTACGCAGTAACCTGCAAGAAAACTAACTCTAGTTTGGGAGAACCCCATAGCAAAATTAGAACAGACCATTCATCTAAGGCAAAAGGTACAGACTACGAAACAGGAGTGGATAAAACACAGGGAACAGGAATGAGGTAAGGGCAAAATTTAGATACACTTCCCCTCCCCCTCTTCAGGATTACAGAGTATTAAGAAAAGGTAAAACTAAAAAATCTACAGTAAAAAGACAGATGTGAAGAGACTGGCAAGATCTGGAATTAAACAAAATTGTCAGATTCTGAATACAGTCCTGCAACCACTACCTTCCGATACTAAAAGTTCATCGGGAGGATCAAAAGTTTATATATGCCCCCCAAAAGGAAGGCCTACAGTCCTAGGGAGGGTATTTATTCATCACAGACAGAAGCTGCTTCAGTTTAGTTTACCAGCTGGTGGCTTGATGCTGAACTGCAAACCAGAACAAACAATGTTCTCTGCAAACTCCAGACACGCAAGTGATTTATCTTTCAGAGCTATTCCAGGATTTAACAATCAGCAGCAGCAGCTCTCCCTTCCATGACAGCAGCCCACCTCATGAAGCAGATACACTAATTCCTTTTCAATCCAGCCACAGAGCTCCCCACACCATCATCACCTCATCATCAGACTCAAACGCTTAGGCCCAAAAGCAGAGCCTGGATTCCACAATAATGGACTCCTGTCAGATATTTTTCTGTAAAACAGCCGTTTCAAAACAAAGAAGTAGCAGGTACAGATGGGCTCTCCACCTGAGCAGATATCCAGCTAAAAACAGGTTTCCAAGGTAACCAAGCCTCCACAGCAAAAAAGTAGACTCTCCTGCAGTCAGTGCCTTGGACTGAAGACAGCTGCCCTGCATCTCTGTCACAGCAGCTTATTGGCCACCTCTCTATTTAATAGATATAAGCACGGTTTTACCTCTTTCCCGGCCACACAAGTCCACATAGCTACATCTCGTGACCAGGCGCTGCTGCTCAACTGCTCGCAGGTGAGGCTTCTGAAAGCAGAGTAGCAGAGCCCTGGATTTTCTATAACAAGTGCTGTGAGGCCTCTTGTTCATCCCATTGCCTCTTATTCTCCCACCAGAACCCTGCTGAAAGGCCTTTGGCAGAGGGTGGTCGCACAGCATGACAAGAAGCCACTGAACATCCAAACACAGTGAACATGAAAGCTGCCCGTGGTGGGGAGACGCTATTTTTTAAAGAACGAGTGTAACCATCATTGTCTAGACCACGAGCACTCACCGTCTGACAGGGGCAAGTACCCTCCACCTCCCACTGCAGTACTTCTCAGATACCTCCCTGAAGCACTTGCACTGCTCTATATTGGTGACAACACTTGAAGGAGAACTGTTGCTCTGTTCTACCCCAACAACAGCTCCTACTTTTGTTCCAGCCGTTGTGATGAATTTGCTCATGTTTAATTTTCCTGTTCCAGTTAGAAAGAAGACAAGAGATTACCGCTGCTTGAAATCAACCTTTATACCTGAATTGCACTGCATCATAGCCCACTCACAGCTGATCTGTGACTGTTCCTTCCCTAAGAACTAGGAAGGAGAGGGACGTGCTTCACATGAAGAAGAAACTCAGTGCTGCACTCAGAGCTGGTCAGAAGAGCTAATTCACCGGGTTTACAGTCACTGTGTGCACTGCACAGACAAACTTATCCAACTGTTTGGCAACCACACATTCCTAAGAAAGTTGCAGTGCTCCTAATTAGAATATACACTATATCAATGCTCGAAGAGCAACTGATCTTTTTTCACACCAGCACATTCTGCACCAGCCTCTGCTCAAGTGGCTCTAAGGAACAGGAACACCGTGGAAAACGAGCCCTTAAATCTATGGCTACCTGTGTCTCCATAGTTTGCTTGTCAGGCAGACCTTGCACTGAAAATGAGGACAGCTATGCCCTGGAGTTTTCAGGATTAACAACTTTTAGATCCAGCTTCATATGCCCAGTGCCCTTCAGTGACAATTGCACGCACAAAATAAACCCTTAGAGCAAAGGTCCAACTGGCTGAACGCCCCTCCGCCCCGGAGCTCCAACAGGGCACTGCTGCTACTACTCCTGAGCCAAACCAGATGTGTCACTTTTTCCCTGCTGCAATCAACTGTTCTCTCGTAGCCCATCTGCAGGCTGCCCTCTCACACTAGCCAGGAAATTATCCATGTTTGTTCCCAACAGAGGAGCAGTTCAATCTCTCAGCTGCGCAGGCAGATAGAACTGTGGCCCTCGCTTGGGCTCAGCCACATTATCCCAGTTTGTGCTCCAGGATTTAACAGTGATGGATGGTTTGGGCATGAGATCTATTTCAACACTAACTGGAAAACAGCACCATTTTTGCAATAGCCTCTAGAGTCTTTTTTTCTAAAGATACCTGTCTTTGGCATCCTTTACCAGGACACAATACACCCACAATGGTAAGTCTTGAAACATCCATAATTTCACAATGCAATAGTGCCACTAGAACTTCTTTAGCAACAGAAGCAGGAGGCTGTAACTAAACTAAACTAGTAGCCATCAGTATTTGCATGCAAGCTCCTCATCTTTTGACCTGAGCTGAGCACACTGGCTATGGTTCTTAAATCAACAAGAAGAGAACGCGGCCTTGAACATCTACATTTACAGCCTCAAAACCAAGTAGAAAAGCATGTTGAGTGGGCACTTAAATTGGACATGAAGCCATATGATTGGCTGTATGTGAAAGTGGTGTAAAGCATCCAGATTGGTTTTTAGGCAATTTTCTCTCCCAAGGATTATTATAGCCAAAGGATGAAAAGTGACATTACCAGCTTTTACAGATACCCTCCCTGCTCTTTAAACTGAAATGACTGCAGTGAAAGAGGTTCTTAGCTCTGCTGCTGCACAGCTGCTTTTGAGGACAGACACTTTCCCTTATCAGCTCTTGTGGCCAGTCTGTCTATTGAGGAGCAACAGTACTCCTGCTCAGTTATTTGCTCCCCTTCTTCAAGCCAATCCTCTATAAGGAGGCTGTGGGGAGCCAGCATCTCCTCTTCTCTTCTACCAGGAAGGAGGTAATTCCTGTTCTGGACAGATGCCCTTCACTCCCTCCTTCCCCTATTCCTGCTCCCACAGCAGACTTACCTTCTCTCTCTGTAAGCCTTGTTTCAAACAGAAGTAAATTCAGCCTCAGCACATTTGGGATTCGCACAAAGTTTTTGTTCTACTTAGTGTCTCAGTGTTCACTGTTTGGATCACATGTAATGCAACAGGAGCGTGGGGGGGTAGGTTAAGTAGAGAAAAGGGAAAAAAAAAGTAGAAGTAGTACTGTCCCTTGGGCAAGACAGAATGTAGCACAGGCTCTGCCAAGAGCATCAGAAGGCTCTGATGTATTATTGCAGAACAGAGGAGAAGAGAACAGCCCTGAGACACACATCAATGAGAGCTTGGATGGGTTGAGCACAGTATGGAGGCCTCTCTCACCGCATCTGCTGCGCTCACAGGTCAAAAATCTTCTAATGGTGCATATAATGGCCCTCAACAAAGGAGCAAGGGAGAAAAAGAGATGAGGGCTCCTCAGAAGCTGCAGTGTAACATCAATTAACAGGATCCTGTACTCTATTAAAATCCTCCAATTTTCTACCCTCCAACTCTCAGGGCACACTGGGAAGAACAGTGATTTTTCCCATTCCCTCTGGAAGTTACCATTGTACCAACAGTATATTCAGTGTCCTGCTTTCAGTGTTTCAACCCACAACCACCTTAGGATGATTCCCCACCCACATGTCGCTACAGGGCAGCTGATAATGACATCTGGGCAATACTTCCTTGCTGCAGAGAAATCCTCTGCCTTCGACTGCTTCAGCAGCACAGTAACCATCCTGGACCTCTTACAGACAGCCTGTTCACATATACATACTCTCAGGGCAAGGTCCATACCACTCATAGAAGTACATGGTGAGCCAGACCTGGTAAGGATTAGTGCACTAGACTGGAACTAAGAAGAAACTGGATTAAATTCCTTAGGAACCAGCACTTTGTGTGTCTTCAATTCATCTTTCTGTGCTTCAGTTCCTTCAACATAAAAGAGAAAACAGCACCGTTCTGTCTGAAACAGCACTGGAAGCATAAATAGAGCAACAAGAACAGTCCTGGCTATACCTGGTCAGAACAAAGACCCACCTATACTCAGTATTCTCTGCCTAACTGGTCAACATCAAATGCCTGTTGAAAAGTAATAGGCCAAACAATGCCTTCTCGTAACAGTCTTCCAGATTCCAAAATTCAGCATGATCCCCTAACATGAGGGAAACTACAGCAGAGAGTGTGGAAATAACAGACTCTCACAACACGACAATACCATAACCACGGATCAGTCCACTCTCCTATTCCAGACTGGAAGTCACAAGGGCTAAGCTAGGATAACCATATATCCCACTGTGCTGTTAGGAGGAGGAGGAGAGATCCTGGACCAGAGCACTCACCTGTAATAAATGCTATACCTGAAGAGAAATTCAGAAGTAGGGAAGCAAAAGTCTCAAATACGATCTACTGAGATGACTTCAGTGTTAAGAGGGTGCAGATCTGGCCACATTCAGCATGGGCAGATGCTCAGCAGAACAGTGATCAAAACAAACTCAGCAGGAGATGAATATCTACAGACATGGTTTGACAGAAAAGAACCAACAGAGGTAGTTTCCAGATAGAGCAGTAGGAATGGGAAGCGTGTCCGAGAAATACATTGCTATTACAAACTAATGCACCAGAACCCCCCGAGGCACAAACTATCCCAGCATCCTTGGACAAGTGAACCTGTTACTCAGGGACAGCACATGTAGCTTCCCGTCAATCAGCCGAAGCGCTAGAAAACAGGACTGTTGCACCATTGCTGCAGTCCCATCTCAGGGGAGCAGGGGAAGCAATAAAAGCTCTGTCAACATCACTATTCGACATGCTTCAGCTCCCTCCCTCTGCTCTGATAAGGAGGGAGCACCCCGCTCATAGTTGTAACAATTCACCTGGCTGGACGGCTCCTCCAACTGCTGCCACCGCCGCCTCCCTGCTTGCTGCCACAGGCACTGCCGAATTCCTGCTCCCGGCCACCAAAGCTCTGTGGCAGACAGTGGCTGGCTATTGGCAGGCTCCCCATCACCAGTGTCTCAGCACTCTACAGCTGTTCCCTCTTCTCCCCATGACTCTCAGGGCATAAGCATGAAAGCAGCCTGTATTCTTAATGAGAAACAATGGCTTGCCAGAGGGCTGGAGCACATGCTGGCATAACCCATCGCTTCCAGGATCAGTTGAGTAGGCCACTTCGCTTCCAATCCTTTACTTTCTTTATATAGTCCCCATCCCTGGTACTCACTGTTCCCACCTAACCGCAGCCAACGGTGTGAAAATTGCAAGCTTAATGGAAATGCTGATTGCTGATGCTAGAGCAATGCTGCTTGATAGCAATCTAGCAAACAGTAAGAAACAAACAAAATTTTCCAACTTCAGCTAAAGCTCAGATGAACACTATGTTTTTTTCTTAAAAATAAAAAAGTACACACCCACAAGCTTCATTCCTCTTTAGAGGAAAGGGAAGTATTGAGCTCAATTCTATTCTGTCTGACAGTGCAGGTTTACACTGTTAATTAAATAGTAGTCTTGGGAGTTAAAGTTGCACATTTTTGCATGGGGTTTTAAAACAGAAAAGGAGGAGCATCTGGAGAAAGAGCAGAAACATTGTGTGAGAACGTGGAAAGACAGCAAAGTAAGGGAT
This sequence comes from Mycteria americana, assembly GCF_035582795.1. Classification (NCBI taxonomy): domain Eukaryota; kingdom Metazoa; phylum Chordata; class Aves; order Ciconiiformes; family Ciconiidae; genus Mycteria; species Mycteria americana. The sequence continues at coordinate 16,530,120 of NC_134370.1, forward strand.
CCAGGAGTGCTGCTTCTCGAAAACAAAAAAGGGACAGGGATAAATCACTGCATTTTGAATGCTGCAACCCGTCTGTGCAGACAAAGAAATGGCTGTGAACAGCTCTGGCTGTAACACTTCTGTCATCAATGGAACTGTCTCCCAGGAGAAATTATCACACTATCTCCACTAGTTCACCATGATCTGCAAACTGCTAGGGATTCACAAATTCTCCAGTGTTAGCTAGCTTTATTTACAAAGTAATTTGCAGGACAGAGCAACATATCTGGATGAGACCTGCCAGGCTGAGGCAGGAGGACCAAAACGTTACTAGACTTTTGTCCACTTAAACGTCTAAATTCTCTTTGTGCTCATCTGAGCAAGGCTCTGTTGATGAATAATTCCCATCCTGATCTTACCAGGTGACCAATAACAGCCACAAATCTTGTATTATTCTTTTTCTCTCCATCAGCAACTGGGGCCAAACTCTTTATCATTAATATTAAAATACGTTAAAATAAAGTGAAGGTAACTAGAATTAAGTAATAGAACACTAAGAAGGATTTAAGTAAAAGCAGACGCTTCCTTAAAAATGTCCCATGCAGGGAACTTAGAACATCCTCTTTTACAAGAAAGCCACTGAGTTTTTACATTTCTTACACTATCTTCTTTAGGAGATTTATACCAGTACATTTCACCAAATGGCTGTGTGCTCTTACCACAAAAGTGTTTTAGCTTTGGCTGAAGGAGGTAACATGGAAAGGTTAACATGAAATTGTACCACCAGTTGAGAATGGCAGCGGAAGACTGCAAGCAGACGTTTGCAGTCTTCCTTCTGAACTTCACATGTCTGCTGCCTGTGAGTGAGCCTCGTAAGATGGGACTGGGGTTTTCTTGGGGACAACATGGGAGTGCTACCAGAAGTACAAATTCATTAAATCAGTGAATATCAACCCGCAACATACATCACAACTACAAACAAAATTTATTTTATAAAACTATCTTTCAATTTCAATCCTTTCCTGAATTCACTGAAACAGCTAACAGGACTAACAGTTGCACTCCTGTACCCAGCTTGTGCCAACACAGTACCGCATGTCCAACCAAGCACCAGCATTCCTATGAGTAAAGAAAACAGACAACTCTAAGGGCTGCCAACTCCCACTACCTGTTCCATGGCACATAACAGTTACAGCCTTTAGTTTGTATGAGAAACTATATTCTTTCCAATAGATTTTCAGAACTATTCCACCGCCTCAGAAACTTCACTAGAGTCAACAAGCATAAGTGCTTGTGAACCTGTTGGGCTTCCTATTAAAGAGCTGGCCAATACTATCTATTTTCTTTCAATTTTAAAGATAAGGAACAGAGATAAAGCTTGCCGGTCACCTACCTACACGTAAAGGTGAGGTAAGTTGCCATAGACAAGGACATTGCATAAAATACAAGTTAATCACGATTTTAAGACTGATTTACTGAGCCACTTAGAAATAAACACTAATTCCAAACCTTCAACTTAATGACCCAGTTCATCAGAATACTAAAGGACCTCGCTGTTTTTTGCAATCCTAGAGCTAAGCATCTCTGCCCTCAGGGTGCTAATACAAGACCTATGAAGTCCTGTCCATGTCCTTCTTGGCACAGAAAGAAGTCATAAGCACAGCTGAAATTGTCAAAACATCATTCTGAGAAGAAAACATCCTTTCCTCTTTCAAGCATACAATACATTAAGAAGCACTGGGGGAAAAAAAAATACCCCAGGATACACACCTAAGGTAGACGCTAGCTCTCATTCCTCAGTTTCCCACACTGAAGAACGGTCCCAGGAAGGCGTTCAAATAAGACAATAGGAAAAGGATGTTTAGTCCCATCCCTGAGAGTTAAAAAATTATGAATAGCTCCCTTTCCAGATCATGCAATGATTTCTAGCCCAAAGGTTTTATCCGGTAACACCTCCCAGCCTCCCTAACCCTCTAACCCCAGACCTCATCCTACCTAGTCCCTCCTATACTCAGGGCCTCCTGTTCCTCCTAACACACTATTACTTCCATTCATCTTGGGCTCTCCATCCTCCCAGGTCAAAATCCCCTCTGGCTCCAGAGACCTACCCACCCCATCAACTCAGAACTCCCACTCCTGTTGCAGCTGCTCAGCAGCTCACCTTTAACCAGCCTGGACACTGTTCTTGCCTCTTCCTCCCTCAGTTCCTGGTGCTCCCACTGAACCACCACTAGGAACTGCAGAGGGAGCCCATCCTTCCCACTTCCAGCCTCATTCCTCAGTGAGGTGGCACTCTCTTTAAAAAGCCAGCATCACCTTGTATCCAAACGACCCATGAGATCCCAAATCTCCAGCATGGCATATGGCACACGGCTGGGAGCTCTCAGTCATGTGGAGATTCCAATGTGCAGCTTTGAAAAGTTGGGCCAGCCTCCCACTATCAAAAGGTATGGAGAAATGAGAGGGTAAGCACCAGGTAAAACCTGCATTAGCTAGAGTATGTTGACCTACAAAGGTGTTAAAACTCTAGCATTTGTTCTATAGTTCTCTGTACAGTTTATGAGCAGCGCAGCTAAGTCAGAAAGCATTTCTGCTGGAAGGTATTTGAAAGGTCAAATCTCACATAGTGACTTCTTTTTCTACCAAAACAGTAAGTTGAAGTAGAACCCTCTAACAAACAGATCTTCTTTGTACTCACCCTAGATTTCATTTTATGAAAGCATTTTACACTTAACACACAAGCTCCTGTTCCTTCTACCCTATCCTACACATGACCTTTATTAGTGACCTTTGAAGAGGTTGTGTTGAAGAGACCATTCTCTTACACTTGCAACATCCTTCACAGTTTAAAGACATTTCTTTCTTTGTTGCTATATTATAGAATTCTTCATTGCACAGAAATTGCCACAGCAGCCTTATCTATACCATCAGCTGGACCACGACTGCTTCCTCTGAACTCTTAAGACTTCAGAAGCATGCAGAAGATAGTGCTGTTGGATCTTGAACCTTGGTAGCATTTTTTAAAGCCACATAAGACATTCTGCAAGTTTGTAAGAAAGTCAAATTTTAGGTCTTTAATTCTTTTCCCTAAAATCTTTAAGTCATTTGCTAACTAGCCAAGCAGCTCTATAGTCTTTCAAACTCTCATGGCACCTAGTGATCAGGCATTTCACCAGTGAACTAGACTGTCTGGTACACCAGTATATGAATCCTGCCTCCACAAGAGCTGCAAGACGACAAGCTTCCTTTGCCAGGTAGCTGCTGCAGAATGTGACAGTGTCAGCGGGATTAGAGATGAAGGGGAGACGCAGCATCACCTGATTTCCAATCTGTTCAGCAACACAAATCAGAGGGCTGAAGCAGACCTGATCAACAGTTGGAGAACCAGAAATGCCATAGGTAACAAATACTATCAGTAATCAATATTTCAGCCACAGAAATAACAAAGCAAAGTACAAGTGACTAAACAATACAACCTTAAACATGCACTGTATACAGGCAAGTGTGTCATACATACTGAAAGTGGGGTTTTTCTCCCCCCAAAAATATTGCTTCTTTATTTTAAAGTGTTCCACAGAGGAACCTTCGACCTCTTCAGTATTCAGCCAAAAAGATTTTGAAAGCAATATTATCCTCATGTTAGAAATAGAGAAACTGACAAAAAGATCTAAGGAGTCTACAAAAAGGAAAAAAAGTGTATTTTGTCCAGTAGCATTGCAAAAGTCTGCTTTGATAATCCTAAAATAAAAATGAAGAAAAATTAACTTCTTGATAGTGCTACACATTTGGAGCACCTTCATTTTAACAGTGCATTCAGCATCTTTCAAATTAACTAAGCTACAAGATAAGAAACTGTAGTCCCTATGTTACAATAATTTGGAAACTGATCTTCAACGCTTACTAATGGCAAAGCTCATTTTTAATCCTACTTTGCATTCAATTGCCCTAATAAATAGCTATTTCACCATTATTCATTATTATATTTAAGATTTTTTTTATCTGCTCTTGCTATTATAAGTCTATATTAGAATTGCTTTTCTGTTTCTTTAAACATGGCTTTTGCTTAAAGCAAACCATAGCAACTGCAAAGAAGTTACCTGCACCCCCTAAGCTCAGAGTGAATTGCTCAAGCATTACTAATTTTGAGGTGGGAGGAGTTGAAGAAATGAGGTCTTTTTATATAAAAAGCTTAAATGACTCATGAAAACTCTCTTGGCATAGCTTAATACATGCTTGACAACAACAACATATATAGCACCTTCCATCACTCAAGTGCTGTACAAACTAGTTAGAGTTCAACAATTAAAACCCAAACCCTGCCTTTATGACCAGCAAAAATCAACCTCATTTTCACGACAAGGAGCAGAACTTAAGAAAAACATTGGGCATAACATACTATTTCTGAGAGCAAGGAACTGGTTGTTACCGAGTAAAGTTTCCTTATCAGCTCTATATAGTACCTTACACTCAACATTCAATAAATCAGTGTTTAAGAAGTATAAGGTACCTGGCATAACAGTCCAGGAAATTTCCAGTTGGCCAAAATGTCTGTAAGGGAACAGGTCAACACAACCACTTACAGTTTCTGACCTTGGCCAAATTTCCAGGCTAGTCACCACTAATGATACACTGTCACAGAAGAAAAACCTGAAGATTTTCTTCAGCACTCAAAGGGAAGAGCCACATACTAACCACAGATGATTGAACTGAAGCTAATAATCTGCTGAAAAGGTCTATTAAAGAGGAAGCAAGATCAACAGGCATCTCTGGATCTGAATGTCTGGTCCACCTATCAGTAACTGCGCTTGGTAATCATTTTCATAGCCTAATCAATTTACAATTGCTTTTTACTCTCCAGCACTCTTTTTAGGATATTCCAGAATCTAGCCCCACTAGTGATCCAATATTTATTTTCACACTACTTTTAGCTAGAGCCAGCTTATATATACTACTTTTGCCACCTACAGATCTTCCTTTCTGTCAGTCCTGCTTCCAGCTCTCAAACCCCTGCATCATTCTCTGTCAGCTAAACATTCTTGGTCAACTGGTCACCACAGCTAGAGATTTATACTGTATTGTGTGCCATGGTCCTGGCCCCTTGACCCAACATGAAAAAATTTATCTAATAGAGAAGCTAAGGCTGGATCATAGCCAAAGACTCAGTAACAATATTGCCTTCCTCAAGCTCAGATGTTGAAAAAGGAAGTCCAACAGAAGTAAGATCATATGTAAGCAATGTGCCACATAGTGGCGTATCCAAGAAACTATGAAGTATTACAGACTGCACAAACAGCCTGATATGTGTCCAGAGAGATGCCAAACACCTGGCTCCACTGCTTTCTCTGCAATCATTGCAACTCACAATCAAAAAAGGAAATGCAGAAACTTTCTCAAAGTGCTACTGGCCTTCCAAACTGAAAGCAAAGCACCCACAATGGAAGAGCATCTATCCATCAGATGACACACAAGTGGCTTTCCTTAATTAGAGACTAGCTAACATTAGAATCGGCAAGTGAACAGAAGGCTCCACACGTTGCTACTGCTTCCACCTACAACCTTTATCTCAGTTCCTCTGCACCCTATACCGACCACCTACCCCACAGTATTCCTTTTGTCGTCTTCTCCCACTCAATTTTCTGCCTGAAACAACTCTCCTCCTTTTACGTGCCAGGTAGAATTCTCTCCCTTTCTTTCAATACTTCCTTACAATTCCCTCCAGCTTCTTTGTTCCACTCAGCCCTGTTGGGGGGCTTCCATTGCTATTATCCACACTGCGCAACAGGGACATTACTTCAGTCATCACACACCTTGTCATTCAAGAAGACAAGTGTGGGCTTGAAGACCTTCTCTAAAGCATGCCTGATGGGGCAACCTGAGATCTCAGACCTTACAGTGAATAGCTGCTCCCTTTCAGCTGTTCATCCAGCAGTGATAACTAATTCTTCGATCCAAAATAAAAGCCCAAAAGGGGAATATGCTCACATAAAGGACAGAAATGAATTCAGAAGTCTCTGTGCTCTGGTTTGGAATCGTCTGTCAGATCAAGACCAGAAAAATAGCCATTCTTTCACATCAAAGGCAGCAGCATTTTGATTAATCAAAGAGCAGCCTTGACAGGGATAAGAGTTAATTATGAAATATATGTCAAGATAGGGCTGGCAATTAGCATTTAGTCTGCCACATATAGCACTCAAAGTACACACCTGGAGCAGCCAGGATGTGCCCTTTTACAGCTGCATGTACCATTCAACCCAGGGTCTTTCCAGCCTGTATTAATCACCTAGCAGCTACTGAAGAACCTCTCTGTTCACTTCAACATCCTATAAGAAAAAATTTGAAACATTCTTGTTGTAATTTACTCCTGCATGAGAGGAGCTCCCTAAACACACAGAAATCTATAGTAAGCATGGAGCTCTTCAGCAACATGTGCAGACATTCCAGGTCTTTTACAGAAACCTGACCAGTCTGAGTTCTTTTTATTTTACTGCTTTGCTTTCGAAGCATGTGCAGTACTTAACACTTCTGAGGCACTTTATGTTTCCAAAGCACTATACAAACACCAGCTAATTAGAGACAGCTAACAAGAATATCCCAAGATACTGAATCTAAGTGTGTAGCAAGGATTTTTATTTTTTCCTCCTAAAATAGGGAAATTTAGGAATTGAAAGATGCCTACGAGTGCGCCCTCTGAACCGTGGAACAGTACCTTCAAGCAGAAGGCATTATATTTGAGACTTCCATACGGCCAGTGTGTAGAAAAGACCCAGCTCAGCCTGGCCAAATAGGAATGGATCCAGTTCACTAGTAACTGCTGCGAAGATACCACACACACTGTCAGATGCAATTTCTATTCACAACAGACGTCCACATTGTACACGCTCTTCTCCTGAAACAGCAGTACACTGCAGCCATGCCTCTAGGGGCTCTGTTCTGAAGAAAACAACTGAAAAGAAATCACTAATCCCTTAATTAGGGGCACCCACTTCACCTTCTACAGGAATAATTTAGAGAGTCTGAATGGGCCACATGTCACACAAGGCGAAAATTTAATAACTGAAAGTGACTCAGGTTGTTGGTTCATTTCTCTGTACCTACACTCAGCTGTGCAAAGCTACTGAAGGGAAGTACTCAGTGTTAATTGAGAACAGCTTCAACAAACCACTCATCACTGCCTTTTTCAAAAGTCATCCTCTCTCAAATTTCTGATAGGAGTTGCATTACACCAGCCAAGTTGCTGATCCTAGGTCTCAAGCACAGCTCCAGGAATACACAATTAGGGCCATGTTCCCTTGAATTTTCATAAACGTCTTGTTTAAGCCACAAGAGCTAGGGGATTAACTGTACCTTCCTAGCTGAGCTACTTCACTGCTTGCAAGATAAGAATGGAAGCACACACCATATCCACGAAAGAAGCCTGTTAGGTCTCATCATCCATTCTGCTACCCCCTTCCTCAGACCTCCCACACAATGAGGGCATCATAAAACAGTCCTACAAAGCCACGTCCACTAGATTATGAGAAACAAGTCAAACCGCATAATACTTATCTATCTCAGGTTACCAGTGGCATGAACCAGACTATCTGCCATCAATGCAAAGGTCAGAGTTAAAAGCCTCTCTTCCCTCCCACTGACATTTCTAGGTTGGTCTCTTCAGAAGGAGCTGTGCACACTATTCTATCTGTATCCAGCTCTTACAGTGAAAAGTAAGGTCCACCTCCCTTTATCCAAGAGCCTACCTTTTTTCTACTCACAAATATCTGAGAGAGAAACACTACTGCATAAAACATTACTCCATTTCTCCAGTCAGGTGAAGAGGGACTCAGGTGATGAAACAGAAAAATGAAGACACTTGGATACCATGGTGATCATGGCCAGACAAGAAAGTAAATTAGCTACCATTATGATAATGACCTGGCTTTCCAAAAGAGGTAATTTGCATGTAGCAACTAAGAAGCAAAATAAAGATGCTTTGACAGAATTGCTGCTTGCTATTTAACCCTGTAGCAATGGCACAAGCAGTCACGGCCACCAAACAGCCACCCACTCTGGGCTTTTCATATTTGACTGTCTCTGCAGATGCAAAGTACCTGACCAGAGCTCCCTCCAGGTGTAATGAAGCCTCACTCTGCATTTCTTCTGGTAGCACAACAGCTTGTGCACAATCTGAATGCACCGTCTGGAAAAGAGAGGGCAAAGGATTAATTACATTGCCTTTCCCAGCAATGCTACATCGAACCTGAAAACGTCTCTGAAATCAGCAGCAGGGAAATAGACAATCCCAAAGCCTATCAGAGGAGGATGGGGCTCATGGTTTTGGGCTCCTAAATGGAAGCAACGCCCGCAAGAAAGAATCAGACAAGGCGAGAGAAAGGGGCCTGTATGCCAGTTTTAGCTCAACATGATTGGATGGACTACAGATGCACGTTTTTGTTTATATTTAATTAATACTTTCCACTCTTTGCTGCCCTTACCTGAGGACCTCATAAGCTCTACAAAAGGAGTTACTTAACTTGCAGGCTCCATATGTATGAGATACTGCACTCAGATTTTGTAACATCTGGACACAATGGAGCTTTTCAGTTTCTTTGGCCCAAATGATGAGGCTAAAGGAAATGACAGAGTCAAACAAACTGCAGGATTTTTAGTTTGACTGAGGCATGCAGTTTAATTATATATATAAAAAAAGAAAGATTTCTGTCAAATTTTCCAGTCTCCCTAAACAAATAATTTAAGTATGAGCTTTGGAATGATCAAGGAATACACCTACAAGCTCTGAAATCCCCCAACATACAGCTTGTGAAGTCTCCAAATCCTGTAGGTCTCTATAGCATCTTGAGTTCATACAAACTTTTAGGTGCACAAATATTCTTCACAAATAACATCAGAACTACACATACAATATAATGAGTAAATTCTCTAGCACTAGCTATCATTAAAGACAAGACAGAAAATATATACAAATTTGAATTTGTTAGACCAAGCTATTTTTAGTTATTGACATTTAGAAAAAACAGAAGGAAGACTTCAAAAAGGAAAAATTCCTTTTTCCCCAAATCCTTATTTCTCAAAACCACTTTATCTCATTAATATCAACATCTCTCTGAAAAGACACTACTGAAAGACACTATCAAACAAAGAAAGATAAATCAAATTTTAAAAATCTGCATGGAAGTTATTCAAAATAAGGCTTTAAAAAGTCTTAAGAAATAATATGCAGAGGGTATACATTATTCTTTTCAGACCCTTAGATGATCCCAAAAATACCACGATAGGGTAAGAACTGAAACTAACTTTAGACTAATAAAGGTAAAACCATTTATAATAGCTGAGCATCACATTAAGTGCTGTATTTCAAATTGGATTCTCCTAAATTCAACCAAGAAAAGGACGCTAACCAGCTAGGATACAGACAGCTGTCTTCAGATCAGGAACAGCAATCTCTCTGGGGAGAGACCTGTTCTTTCTGATGTTACTGGTACCAGACAATGCCCAGTACCTTTCCACCTATGTATTTGCTTGGCTGTAAGATTAAAATTGGCCTCTACAAAAAAACTATTTAAGGCACTGACCAGAGAGAATCTGGCAATGGCTAAAACATTTCTTTATAATTACAACAGCTGTTAATGCAAAATACTCTGCAGACATATCTCAGCATTGAAACCTTGTGGTTGTATACAGTAGCATACAGCTTTCTGGGTGAAATCAAGGCACGGAAGAAAAGGGATGAGGAGGGGCATAACAATCCTAGTACCCCTGCCCAAAGAGCCAGAGCACCAGCTACCAGCCTACAGACTCCCAAACCACACTGCTTTAGCTATGAAACTGCTTTAGCTATGAAACTGCTTTAGCTATGAAACTGCTTTAGCTATGAAGTTATCCATCCTGGGGGCGTGTCTTTGTTTTTTAGCTTTGTGCTGAGGATGCATAATACACGTAATGGACAAAAAACATCCTTGGTCAAAGCAACCAGGATTTCTCTTTTAAAAATTAATATGTCCTCCCTTGAGCAGCTTCATATTGTCACCTTTTAAATGTATTGCAGAGAAGTACGACACTATTTGTGCATTCGGAACACCCACTTTGTCTGCTACGGGATGGTTTCAGACAGTAGCGTAGTGAAAGGACTGCACAAACATGCCAAAATGAATGGATACAGATGTCCACTGATGGTTGCTACTACTCATTATTTTTACTTTCATGGAGTTTCTAGATGTGACCTTATTTTTGAGCCCAAGCATTTCACACCTTTCTTGTGAAATTCCAATGCACTACACCCAACTACAACTAATTCTGTAATTGTCATTAAAAAAAAACATTTCTCTCAAACTCATAATTGAACTGTACAACCCTTGCAAAGGCACTGTAGTTGCAGGGTTATTTGAGCAAAACCAGAATATGCTGAAAAGTTACCTTAAGGGAAAACAGCCTATGTATCTTTATCTTTTCTACAGAATATAGTGCTGTTCAAGCCTTGGGGAAATTCAGTACTGTACAAACAGTCAGAGCAAAGCCAACGATCTGCCTAAATCCTATTTCTGCCCGCCAGGCTAAAGCAGAACAAAGCATTCTAGGGGCCTCCTGGGACACAGGAGTGTTCATGTATAGCCCTGTCCTCTTCTCTCCTTTTCCCCATTGCTAAATTTTACCCCTTGCTGCCTTGCAGGCTATTTCAGGCTTAAACCTCTCTCCCACACTGCCTTCCAGGCCTCACGTCAGTCACCCTTGGTTTTTCAAAACTGTCTTTTCAGTTTCTAGACCAAGATTCGGTTTCTGGAATTAGGATTCTTGCAATGACTGTGTGTTATGAAACTTCTTTCAGATTGAAAAGCTCTTTGTATTTGATCAAGTAGATTAGGAAATCGGTCTGAAAGGTGGAAATTCATTTTGCTTTCAATTTTCTGGCATACAGAGCATTTTAGAAATAGAAAAAGTTGCTGGAAGAGTTCATGAAAAGCCATCCTGCTCCTCACCAGCCACAAAGTGTTATTTCAGCTGGAAGATTGCTCTATGACTAGAATTCCACCCAAATTCAAACTTCAAATGAAATCACATCGAGTCACCCCACAGACACTTACACATAGAGATCCATAGGAAATTCTTTCATCATGTGTGTTACAATGAACTCCACCATCAAATCTGACAGAAAAGAAAATGATAAAGTAAGTATTGAGCTAGCTACGGTTAACTTCTAGTAGACAACAATGAGGAAGTCGAACTACCCCAACTATCTACCTCTACCAGACAATAGTCCTGCTTAGATGAGAGAAATCCACCCCCCCCTTTTTTTTTTGTTTGTTTTAAAAAGAATTAGACATCCTCTGGAATTAAAAAAACCTACTGGAAACTGAGGGCACGTAATGTAATTAGCTTTGAGGCACTGCTTCCCTATATGCTTTCCCCCACTATTAGTCAAATAAAGAATACACCACAAATTCTGATGCTTAGAATTGCTCTCATATTTCAAGCCTTGTCACTAATGGAAAATTCCATTGAGAAGCACATTTTAGAAAATCATTCTTACCAGAAACAATGCACAAACGCACAACCTAGATGTTTAGAGAGAAGACATTGTAGCGAACACCTATTTTTCCCTAAAATAAATTCTGAAGCAAGTAAACCTAGTCTGATCTCAACAGACTAAGCTTCTGCTTAAGGCTCATTTGGGGGGGGGGGGGGGGGGGGGTGGGGAATAGGGCAGGGGGGAAGAATGCCTCTTTAACATTTAAGGTCTCCCAGTGTGAGGATAAGAGCAAAGAGTACAGAAATACAGTTGAAAGAGGTAAGTTACTATGGCTCAGCTAATAAACACTAAGTGAATGTGTGTGTGTTCTCTGCCCAACACAACTTCAGCATAAAATGTTTAACCCATGCCAGTGGTAACAATTGAGAGATGTAACCTCCTAGGGTACTAACAGCCCAGCAATATGACTCAATAGTGACAAAAACAGTCTAGGGAAAGAATACATGAAAACTGGTAAGTCTAGAAATATTCTTCACACAGCTGTTGTGTCTTGGCTTCAACAATCACCTGTTTGAAAATGCTGGAGTCTGAGACTGCTTCCATATCATCAGGCTTAAAAGTCATTCAGGGATCCAGGCTACGCCCATTTCTGCACCCATTTATGCTTTTGGCCCCCACAGCATGAGTGTCAGAACCTAGTCATATGCTACGTGAAAAGTTTAACTGAGCCTCCATATCCACATGCAAAACCAACCTTAGCTACTGATATTCCTATTGGGTTTTTTCCTCAGAAAAAGCTAAATGCCCAGTAAACACCTTCCCCCAACAAACATCTCCTTTCTGTAGGTTTGCCCTCATTATATCATCTAGAAAGCACTTGTGACCAACTGTTACTACACTTACCTAAAACTCTGAATTTATTTATCAACTGCTCTCCCTATTTTTACTTATTTAGGTAAAGAGCAACAACAGGCTTCTGCAAACCTTAATGTAAACGTATACAGGATTTATTGCTACAGAGCAGCAATCTTGGATTTAATTTCTCTATGAGGCAGCCAGCTACAGAGATGGACAGTCCATTGGTGGAAATATCTTTAGTATGTAACTGCCCTCCTTTTAAGTCCATCCACCCCTCCCCTTAATCCACAAATCTCATATTTCTATTGCAGAACAAAGGATGCTTCGGGAACCGCAAGCACACACGTACTCTAACAATACTTACCAAGCACTGCACACACCAGCGGGCGACAGGGCAGGTTCTTGTCTGCTGCTTTCTTCCTATGTCTCATTGGCTTCAAACACACAAAGATGAAAAGAAGTCAGTGGAAGCCTGAAGTGACATTCTGTGTCTGCCTGTATTTTTCATGCAAATGGTACCATCAGCACACGCTTCCCCTTGTCTTTTTCTCCAACTGCTGTCTCACCTATATTAATCCTAAAGGCCATGGCTGGAGCAAAATTGTGCCTGCTTTTCAGCATGCTGACCACTGGGGTTTTGTTTCTCTAGCTGTGTAACTGGAGGACACTGTTATATCACAGGGTGGGGGCCAGGAAGAAGGGAAAAAAAAAAAAGAAAAAAGAAAAAGACAGGTGGGGGGAATCACACAGCAATTTCTCCCCCTTGGTTAACATACTGATTTGCTCCTGACCCAGAAGTCTGATCCGCATTCTTAACAGGATGTGCAGTATTAAATGGCTTTGGTCTTTATTGTAACAGACCAGAAAGGCTAACTGAATGGCAAGTTTGTTGTTAAGTGGGAATGACTAGCATCCTTGCAGTATGCTCACTATAAAGTAAAATGTTTGTTTCTCTCCTGGACTAGTGACACTTTCAAGTGCTGCTTCACTGTCAGATGAGGTGGAACTTGCCAGTACCACAAAGAGTGCCTCAAGTTAGGATAACCATTCAAGTTACAAGTAACTACAGAGCTTCATGAGCCAGGTAAGGACACTTCCTCCACAGATACCTATAGGAAAAAGCTCTGGAAAAAATACTTTCCTCCTTGAAGGTGAGTCACCCCACCCAGGATGAAGCATAAGCCAAATTAGACCACTCAGTGCAACTCCAGCTGGCTATTAATATATCACATGAGGGCTAATGCTTGCTGAAGATTAAGGCAGAACATTCTCTCTGCCACTGATTTCCTCAGAGACCTCATAATACACAGCTCCTTCCCAGGTACCCAGGCCTCTGAATTGACCGACAGGGCAACCAGCTCTTTGTTCTTTGAAAGAGTGAGACATTCTGAGAGTGATTTCAAAATCATTCCCCAGCTACTGCATTTCTCACAGTATTTCCACATGCCTTAGCAATCTAGGTTAGACGTCTGTGGCACAGTTTTCAACATATAGGGACTCAAGTCCTCTGTGTTCTCATCCCAAAGAGAAAACAGACCATCTGGAGGAAGACACTCACCATCCTGTGTAGGTTTACTCGAAAATTCATGTTGTCATCATGGAGAAAAGCATTAGCATACTGATCCTATTGAAAAGCGCAAGAAAAGGGAGGAGATATGAATAGGCAACCAAGTGCCCAATACCTTCCACTTGCCTCTCAAATCACATGCGTTTCAGTGTCAAACTCCCAACATATAGCTATAAGGTTAGAAAGCCACCTGTCACCTCCTCTTGTCCCCACCCATGTCTCCAGTCACACAAAAGTAAACCCCTCCTGATCCCAATTCCACTTTAGTTAAGTCTGCACTACTGCTTGTTTTGGTAGCAATGTATTTTCCATTCTCCTCCTTTGCTCATTCAAACTCTAGACTGTACACACCACAGTGTGAAGATTTTAACAAGTGCTGTATAATGCATGAGGTGGTTCACCAGCACGCAAGTTCCTGTGACTGTGTGGACAAAGGTTTATGTTGGCATTTTGATGGACCCATCACGCCAGAAGTTACTGCAGTACTAGCAGGTAGGTTTATCAGCTGTCCCACCCCTCAGGGAAAGCTCATTCCAAGACCAGCTCTAAATCAAAGTGATTCCTCCAGATAATGCATAGCCAGGTTGGGAGAAATATATTCTCCCTTTAATACCAGAACCAAAACATGCCCTTGCTATACAGAAACAGAATTTCTTATCTTGTATTACCTATGCATCCACCTGAAGAACTCAAGTGCCAAAAACATTTAATTATAAATATTTGATATGCAGATGATTAGCTTTCAGACTGCACCCTGAAGAAACATTACATCAGAATCCTTACACTGGCTATCAACATTGCTACTTTTTATTCTTTGTTAAGAATGAAAGGTCTTTACTTGCAAGCAAGCAACATGCAAATGCCACACAAACTCAATCACCATTCAGGACATCAGTCAAGCCATTAGCGCATACTTCCCATGAGACAGGACCACGTTCAGCCAGGACTGCTGGCATAGCTCTGTGATACTGCTTTCTCACCCTACTACCAGATTTGCTACTTATCTTGCTTGTAGGGACCTACAACCATGCGTCTTTCTTTCAGACTCGTATCCTTCTTAGGCAGGAGGGATATGGCATTGCCCATGTTTACCATGAACAGCACAGGGCTGAAAGCCATTGGCACATTACTCATCTAAAAGCCACACCACAAGGTCACTCAACAGCTGAGAGAAAAGGCTTACGTTCACTCTTTTCTCTCTTCATCCCTGGGAGTTGGCTAACACAAATAGGATGATCCAATTTTCAAGATTCAAGTCAATTTTAACAGTACTGCATCAGGTTTATTAGCAAAACGTTAAGTGCCTGAGGTCCTCACTACTCAGTACCACAGCAGATCTTCAGCTCCTGGTCAACAGGAGGCAGGGGCTGCGCATGCAGATAGAGCCCTGTAACACACCATCTGCTAAACAGTGCCACGCAAGAAACCTACCTCTGCTATGCATGTCAGGATAATCAGACACAGCTTGCCACTGTGTAGCCGGTGCTCATCTGTAAAGAAGAAAAAACAAGTCCTGCATGAGCCACACAAGCCTAGCAGTGCTAAAGAGTGAGACAGCTGTCGCAGCAAGAGAAAAACCCAGCCTTGGAGATTCTTCACACTCGTACTTCCTCCCTGATAGCTAATAGTCTAACTACTCTCATTAAGCACTCACCCTCCAGCCTGATCGCTAAATCCCACCAATTTTTCCACTGGTCTGCACCAGCAGCAAAGTTTCTGATTTGAACTTCCAACAGCACTATAACTATCAGTGGGGCTTCTGTCTCATTCAGTTTTACTTCCACAGATATTATAAATACTGGGGTTAGTCCCTGTCTTTCTGTCACAGCAGAGATGCACTTTTCCCTCTCTTAGACAAGATGGAAAGAAAAAGATCACCTTTGCTGTAGGTTATGAAACAAGTAGCAAAGCTTTGGTAGAGGCACGGCACTGCGTAGCAGAATGACTCCCAACATTATGCTCAAAGTCCTGAGTTTTAACCCCAATAGTGAGAGACATGACCTAGTTTGCTCTGTGCAAAATCATGAAAGAAGGAAGTCTGCAAAGACTTAGCATTTTAAGCCGAAGGAGTTCCACCCTGATCATGTTCCACAACTTGTTATTTATCTTACAACTTCAAGCAGCTTTTGCCCTGAATGACAATTGGAGGGCTGAAAGACCTCCAAATAGAGAGGGACTGAGGCAGAAAAATGCAATTTTTATTTGGATTATTTAAAACACTTCTCTCTCAATTTTAACCTTAAAATACCAAAAAAACCAAGATACATACAGTCATAGAATAACTTAGGATGGAAGAAACCTCTGGTCCAATCCTTGCTCAGAGCAGGGCCAGCTAAGATCACGTTGTTGAAGGCATTGTCCAACCAAGCTCATTTAAAAATCTTTGTGCTAAAACCCAAACCATTAACACCACACACCCCCACAACCACAAAAACAAACAAAAACCAAGCACAACAACATATCTATAACTAAATTCTGAGGAAGCTTAAAACTGCACAGTCCCGAGACCTCCAACAGCTTCTCTAAAGCATAAGACTACTAAACATGCCATCCCAGACATCTGCCTTAGAGTCAGACTTGGAGGAGAGGGAAATCTGAAACAGTCAGACCACTTCCATATAAATCAGAAGACAGCATCAGCTAAACTGCTTGCATCTTTGCAGGTCACTTTTACAAATACTTAGCTAGGTAGTGTGCATACGGTAATCTATAAACATAGAAAGAATGGGCTTAGCTAGCTGTTCTGTCTAGTTTGATGCCTCTTTTGTTTTCTTTTCTATGCTGCTGAGGGACAGATATTTACTAACAAGATGTGCCCTGAAGTGTGCCGATTTCACTTTGCTGCACTAAGTAAGATGAAGAGGAATTTTGGAATGGGAGAGTTAGAAATCTCTCCTATGTCTCCTTACCTCAGCTAAAATGTTTAAGTGAAAAGTTTTCTACTCTAGCAAAGCAGGAGAAATGGCCTCAAAGAGTTCTGATACACTGGAGCCTTGTTATTTTCCTATTGTAAGGCCTCCCTATATATTTTTGTAGGTGCTGCTACCACTTCTCTCTCTGGGGATTGTGCTGTAAAGGCTCCTGTTTCACACCAAGTACTCTGCCTTCAGCCAGTGTGTTGTGAACACCATGCCATTTTCAGCAGTTATGGGGCAGCTACGCAGGCAGTTACTCGCACAGACACTTCGTACATTCACAGCATCCTTCATTAAAGGAACAAAGCAGACCACTTCCTATGGGGAGGTATAGCAGTTATAAACCCTATTTTACAGATAGGAAAAAATGACACAGTTTTTATTTCTCGCAAGGCAGCTGCCTCTGACACAAGAGAGAAAACAAGAGGAGGATCTAGCGAACACAATCTATTAAATTATGCTCTCTGGGACAGGACCAAAACAACCGTCTAGTCCTGGATGTGGAACAAACCAGCCTCCCCTCTAAGGGAGGGTTCCCCCTTAGAGTGCAAAATCTGTGCAAAATCATGAAAGAAGGAAGTCTGCAAAGACTTAGCATTTTAAGCCGAAGGAGTTCCACCCTGATCATGTTCCACAACTTGTTATTTATCTTACAACTTCAAGCAGCTTTTGCCCTGAATGACAATTGGAGGGCTGAAAGACCTCCAAATAGAGAGGGACTGAGGCAGAAAAATGCAATTTTTCCCACCTGTCTCAAGACACATGGAGTAAATTAGAGTTATTCATTCTTCTTCTCTTGTTGCTATATTGGTGTCACATGCTTGGTCTTACACAAGAAGAAAAAAACAGTTAGACAGGGCCCCATCGATCATCAAAATATAAGGACAGGGATATACCCATTAGAATTAATGAGCACTGGTTTGGAAGGCACACTTTTTTTAAACGATCCAGTCAGTGGAGCTCATTGCCACATACTACCATGGCAGCAAGGAGATTAAGTCTATAAGCCACCCAAATTTCAAATGTTATACAAGCTAGAACCAAAGTAAAGAAAGAAACATCAACTCCTGCCTCATACCAGAATAAACTCATCTCTCACTGGCTTGTTTAGTAAGGAATCCCCTCTATCAGATTTCACTCCATCTGAAACTAATCCAGTTTGGCAGTTCCTGAGGCCCTATGCAGACTTTCTATATTACAGTTACTAATAAGTGCAGAAGTTAAATTGAAAAACACAAAATTGTTCCACCAGAGACTTGCATCAGTAAGACAGACCCTGAGAAAAGCAAATGAGAATGATGAGAGAGCTGGTAAGCCCTCCTCATGTGTGCAATCTATAAGAAATGACTGAGCAAAGATTGAGGTGGTTTAGCTTAAAGACAAAAGCAAGAGGAAACATGAAAGCAGACTTCAAATATGTAAGGGCTGTCACAAAGAAGAAAGAAATAATCCGTTCTCAGTATCTATCTTGGAGAAGACAACTAGTAATTAATTTAAATCATAGCAAAGAATTTAGGATGCACATGAAGCTTTGTCACAATAAGGGTAGTTAAATACTGGAATGGATAGTCTAAAAATGATGCTCCACTATCAAAGTGTCTTCATCCAACCTGTTAGCAACATCTCTGAGAAAAGATACAGGTAAACCTGGTTCTGCCTTGGTTTGGAGGGGTGCGCTAGATATTTTCATTAAGTCCCTTTTGGTCCTAATTTCAGTTATTCACTTTCTCCTCAACTAGCTTGCATACCGAACAAGAACAAGATAGCCAGGTACAATCTCACTGCAAACTAGTAGGTACAAGGAAACTCTCCTGCCTGCTCTCTTATTCAGTGCCAAGCATTCATGAAATTCAATAATCGATGTATCATAGTTCTGCATCTATCTTCCTATTTTTGTTCAGTTGTTACATCTAACTTAACAGCAAAAGTCGGTAATAGGCTGAAATACGGTACAAAGATCACTTGTTATGTTCACACTATGGTCCTGCCCATACAACCACTGGGCAAAACAGCACCCTTGGGTACCTTGAGCAGGAGATGAAGCAATACTTCAACTCCAGCAAGCTGAAATTAACCCCCACAAAACTATCAGGAGAAACAAAAAGCACAATATGGAAATATATCTTCTCAAGCAAATTACTGCCAGTACAGTGTAAGTTACTGCTGTCCTCTTTATAATTAGAGCTGCCTGTTTAACCAGCAAGTACCAAAGGACAAAGGAAATATTTCCTCCTAATGCTGGCTTTGCCTCTGGTGTCAGCTCCTAAATGTTCTTAAAGATACAGTTCTCTGGTACATGACTTCCCCTCTCTGACAGACAGCTGGGAATCAGATATGCTCACACCTCCTGCATAGGGACAGGCTTGGTTATTAGTTACTATCATTATTATTACATTCTTTTCATATTTGACTTCCCTCCTGCCAGCATTAGGTTTCTCCTAGTCTCATAACTCTTATCTTGCAATAAGAAAACATTTAATTCTCTCAAAAGGTGGAATCTTCAGTCCTCTAAAGGGACTCCAGTTAACTTCTATTTCTGGAGTCACTAGACATGTTCTTATGCCCTCCTGACTTCAAGAAGCACTGCTTGCTGCATCCACAGCTTCATCAATAGAATGTATTTACCTTTTGTGTCCTGCATCACAATCGAGCTGTACTTCAAGAAGGTTATCAGCAGGTTGCTAGTTTGCACATCAGCATCCAAAGGCAGCTCTGCAGAGCTTATAACTGGAACAAAGCAGATAAGACACGTTTACCCTCCACAAATACAAGAGATAACTATACAGAGAACCAAGTCACAGACTCACAGATCTGGGATAGGATCAGCTTATTTGCAGGGTCACCTGACCTCCTCCTCCTTCATGACCACCCAGCAAAGATTTTGTTTTGAAGACTGGTACCACTCCCTCAGAGACCATTTCTCCTGCTCTAAGTATAGATTGTGGTACCCAGCAAAGCGATATCCTCCTCTGTCCTGCCCCCCCACCCCAAGTGAGATCAGCCTGCTGTTTTAGCACTCATCAACATTCCCAGCCTAGGGAGCTCAAGGTATTCTCACCGATACCCAATTCTTACAACCAACACAGCTAACATTCACACCGTTCTCAGTTTGGAACGAAACATGCCCAGCAAAGACCCTTCTCAGTTTCAGGAATTTTGGAATTTCAGTTCCAAAAGGTCCACGTCAATTCCATTCTTCCCTCCCAACAACAGCCTGTCTTGCAGAAGCAACACACAAGACAGTAATGTAACAATTATTGCATGACCAAAATGGTAGAAAAGAGAGGTAGAAAGAACAGCTTTGTAAAAATCAAGAAGCAGAAGCAATCATAGCTTGTGCTAGAGAAATCACAACACAGCAGGGAGCAGAAATGTACTTTCCATACCTGCAGCAGAACAGCAGTTCATTGGCATTTCTCTAGTATACACTCCTTGTTACCACCAGCTGTACTTTTGACACCTTAACACTGGACATCATCTGCCTTAGACTTTACAAGAAGCTATCTCAATTACTCAGCTAATTGCACAATGTGCCTCCTGCTCACTCCCCATGTACCATCTGAAGCACTGAGTTTATGAGCTGTCAAACCTCTATCATGTGACTGAGCCACATTTTTACTGATGACTGAGCCTGAGCTGTCCGCAAGGGCCATTCTCAGCCTCCTCATTAAGAAACGCTTTACAAGAAATACTGAAGCAGGGGGAAAGATAAGCAGGACAAATGTAGTATGCATTTACCTGCAGATCCTGCCAGATAAGTCTGATATCATTTAAGATAAATTAGCTCAGACAAAAACCAAAACAAAACTGATAGAGCTAGTCTACGTGGACTTCAGTAAAGCATTTAATACAGTTCCATATGAAAAATTAAGAGTGAAGCAGATAGGTGGGAACCAATACAGAAATTTGAAGTACTTCAAAGATCTGGCAAAGGAGAAACAATTGGAGAAATTATTAGTCTGAGAAGAAGTTACGACCCAAATTCCTTAGGTGTCAGTTTAGGGAATAGTTTTCCTTTTTGAGAGTGACCTGGGCACAAGAAACAGTTGCTTGCTAATGAATCTGCTAATGGCAGAAAATTGGGATATGTAAACACAGAGGACTATCAGACTGCACACAAAGAATGGGATTAAAAACAAGGACCAGATAATAAATACAAGATGAATTTCAACAATGCAAGCCATAGGTCAGGAATTCAGGGATTTATTTCCATGGCAAGCTAAGAGTTCGTCAGCTACAAACGAAACGCTGTGATACCATGGTACACTATAGATCATGAGATAAGCTACCAACACAAAGCACCGAAGAGTGTGGTCCTACAAGATATCCAGAAATGCACTTCCAGCAGAGATAGGAACACAGTAATGCCCTGCACAAGGTGCTGGTGAGACCTTGTCTGGAACACTGTGCATAATTATGCTGATCCCGTGTTCAAAGAGGATGAACTTACACTTGAACTCAAGTTTAGAGAAAGGCTAGTACGTTGATCAAAGGAAAAGAGTGCCCTTCTTATGAGACAGCAAAATACACAGGCGAGTAACCCAACATATGAAAAAGCTATCTGTGTTCCAAAGCTTAACATCATGATAAATGGGTACAAGCTGACAAGAAACGCAGGTTGGAAAGTTGAAGATTTCTACCCAAGGACCAAGATGCTGAAACTGCCTCCCAACAGGAATTATTGGGAAACAAATTTAACAAATGAAGACAGAGTTTGATAAATTTAAGGGATTCTATGATGATGTGCCTGCAAGCACAAGGCACTAGATTCAGAGTCAAGGGGATCTTTTACAGGTCTACACACCTGTCCTGACATGACAATAACACTATCGTTCTGGCTGCCTAGGAGCTCAAACTCACAGGTTTTCACACGCAGGAGGTCATAGGTGGCTTGAATTACGATTGCCAGAAGGCTCTCTCTCTTCTCAAGCTATAAAGATAGCCTATGATAGGGCTCCCTTTGCACTGGAAACAGATCTGCAGACCACTAGGGCACACATCTTAAGAACTATGTTATCCCTTTTCCATCTATCCTCAGGAATGCTCAAGGCTTTTCTCACTCTTGAGGAAAGAAAAAGGTATTTATGATGGGATTGGACCTTGCAAGAAGTGAGGAATTACTCACATCTGATTTTTGGATGGCTAGGTTTGGGGCTCTGAGGGGAATTGATTTCATCCTGTACGCAACTGTATTTTGGTTCAGAGAAAAGTCTGCTTTAACAAACACCACCTTTCATAATTCAAGCCTTGTATCTCATAACCCTATAATGAGGCAATCAAGGCTTATTTACCCCTGGAACTGGGGCAAGCACAGGCACAGAAGGATGGAGAAAACAAACCAACAGTAAAATGCAGGATTCTTTAACTGAGCACCGAGAGGCCCAGAGCACAGCAGAGGTTCTCATGGAACTCAGGATTATACCATCACCTTGAACACAAAATTGTAGCCCTTGGAAACAACAGGCCAAATAGATCAATGTAACCTTGCTGTTCAAATCACATCAAAGAAATGATAATGGGGGTTTTAGCTTCTAAAGACACATCCCCAAGCGTGAGCTGTTTTAGCCCATTCAATCTTGAAGCTCTGGGGCTCCTGACACATTGCTAACATGCCCAGTCTGTTGGCAAAGTCTATGCAATGAGACTGGAAGCTTTTTCATCCCCAATATTATGAATAGCTCAAAGATTTAGCTAAAAGTCTGAAAAATGTATTTATATCCCCAGTGGGTCCTTCTGGAGCTGTTACAATGAACGCAGTGAATGAATATTTAACAACAGTAAGCAAACTGACATTTAGATAACTATGGTGACAGGCACACTTGATTTACATATTATGGATCAACAGTTTCTAGCAAAAGTCTCATTTTCAAAAAAAGAAGAAATCACGGAAGAACACATCACTGCTTATCCTGGTTCATGGTACAGACCTTAATTTTTTTAATAGACATTTTTAAACTTTAAAAGGCCTTAATTCACATTATAGGCTATCAGCCAGAGGAATTTCAAACCAGAGACTTTTGAACCCATTTTTAATCCCAGTCAGCATAAAAAAAGTGCCTGAAACCCATAGATGGATTTCTACATGTTGCTGTAACTTGAAAATAGCTCAGGTACATTTTTTTTTTTAATAGAGGGAAAAGAAGAAAGCAATCTTTTCATTCCAAAGCCAAAAAGCCTCTTGCTAACTCTCAGCCACAGGCAAATTTTACAGCTGAGTTGCAAGACCTTAGAAAATGAGGAAAATTCTGACACACCTTTAAAATAATAGCAATAGTAAAGCACCCCAACTCAAATTAAACGAAGCTGAGGTCCTCAAAAAGTCACTGAAAGTAGGGATCGGCAAGGTGACAGCAAATAGAAATAAAGAATGCTTCCCAATGTAATTGCTGCACATTAAGATCAGCTCCTCTTCTTAAACTTAGTAACCTTACAAGCAGCAAGAAGCCTCAAGCTTCACAAGATCACTGCCTCTGCTGAAAGCAGGATGGAGTTTTTGTTTTGCTTTTGTTTTTTGGTAAATTAAAAAAAGAGAATGCAAGCAAGCTGTAGATGTAGGTAAGCATAAATGCTGTCAGTTGTATAATATGGTGTGTGGGCGGATACATTTGAAATGAACACGTTGAACAGAAGCCCACAAAATGCCCGTCCCTCTACATTTTATGTTATATGCACAGGGAGACTTGAGACACAGGGGCTTTTTAACTGGAGCTATTGATATCCATGGTAACCAGACAGAATTCATCCACAAGGAGGATGATCCTTAACTAGGATATCAAATGACCTGAATAGCTGATATAACTGAGTAACCCAGGCTGCTTTTCCCCAGAAATATTTCCAAATTGTGCCCTGTTCAAACTGACTCTGTTCCATCATTAAACACTTTCTTCAGATCTACAGGATGCCATTAAAGTACATGACAACAGCCATTTGATTTCTTCTCTTAAACTAGGCTATATCTATCCATACCTTAAAGGAAAAGGGTTTTATTGTAGATGATTTCAAAGCATATTTATGTGGACACGTAACATATCATTTAGAAGAAAGGTCTCAGGGCAAGCAGTCATTTACAAAGCCTGTCAGAGAAAAGGCAACGAGATGGAAGAATACCTCCACATCCAGGTTGGATTCAAATCCCAATTAATTCAAAGCTGGGGACAAGTGCATTAATGACAAACAGGAATCCACTTTGATTCTCTGCAAATCTGTTCCAATGACAAATAATCCCAGGCAAACAACCTGACACTAGAAATACTCATAAGTAAAAGCCTACATAAACTAACTAATGGGCTGGGTGTCTCTTTATGCAGATACTAGGACAGTACTGTTTTCAGAAGGAATATCAGCATAATTTCATTGAGCAATATACAAGGCAAAACAGAAATAAATTTCAGTCAAAGAATCTTGCTCATGTTTAGTAAGGCAAGTCACTCCAGGAAGAGACCACCAGGTTACATCTGCTCCAGACAAACCTCATTAGTTGCCATTTTGAGAAAATGCTTTGCTAGTTATTTTACAGTTTTTAATTGTTTTTTCCCCAGGAGATCACTACATTTCTTACCATCTGAAGAAGGCGGGGTGGTTCCAAGTGGAGTGACAGGTGTCGTTGGAATTGGGCTTGTTGGTGTTGTCATCAGCCCCATTTCAGGATGGCTCTAACAGAAAACACAAATGCCCAGGCATACACAGGTCAATAGCTTCCCTAGGCACTAGTCATACAGATCACTACTTGTACTGTTCCACGCTCTCACATAACAGACAAGGCTAATGAAGTCTCAAGAAACTTCAACCTCTCCTCCAAAAAGCAAGGCTATGCTTCCTGACCTTGGATGTCTACAATTAAAGTGTACATCAATTTCTTTACTCCACAAAACATACAAATACATCAGAAAATAGTGGCTGTCCCCAGGAGACAGATAACGTGCCTTTCCCCTGTGTAGAATGGGAAAAGGTACGCGGAAGCCTACACTGTTTATAGCTTCTGACTCCCCCCAAAACAACCCAAAGGTGTGCATTTGAAGTCTTCCTCCAAGATCCTTTTATTTCTCTTTCTAAAAGCAAATTCTCCTCACTCCTGCCCTCCACCTGTTCATATTCAAATATGATGGCAATTTATTACTTCCCTGTCTCACTATAAAGCCCAGGGACTGCAGGAAAAGAGCGCATAACATAAATAACACTACCATTATTGATCCTCTCAGCTTCCATCAGTCGGTTACGCTCGCCATTTCATCTTTGCTAATAGTTGCCTGCCTAATTACTGCTTTGACTTTACTCTTTGTAAGCTTCCGGATCTATCCACGCTGGTGAGACTGTAGGCAATCTGCCATGCTATTTTAAGTCTGGCTGCCAAGCAAAGTGTCCATTTCATAGGGCAAGTTTTACATAAATGTATCATTCGCCTTAATATATCATCACAATTTCAAAATAAAAGAAAGGGATACAGAACTGCTGATTTGACAGTAGTTCCATAGGATTTTTCACAAGTGGATATCCTCCACACCGTCTTTGAATATCTCATTTTATGAGCAACTATAAATGCATGTATTTTATGGGAAGCACAGACACACATACCACAATTCAAAGACAATGTTAAATCATCACAGGTACTGATTTAAACTTTAAAATACAATTTTCCATTGAAAAATCTTACATAAAACAGGTTTGCTTCCATAGGTTTTGCTATGGTATTTACCCCTCTGTTCCCTCAAACACTAACCGTCAGTTAAGAGATAACAGTGCCACCTAGCAGCAAAAACTGAGGACCAACAAGCTGGTAAGTATACCAAGACCTTAACACTTCAGGCATCAACACAAGTGTATCCCCGCTCCTCCTGTGTGCCCACACAGCAGCAGGTAGTCATTCATGCAGTCCCTGGCAATGGACACCAACTTAGACAAGAGCATTCATCAGCTTTTATGAGTTTTTTTTTCAAAGGACAGCACGACCTACCTTGCCCTCTCTTAAATGAAGGATTACAGACAATCCACCCAAGAACATCAGGCCTCCACTTCAATGAAACCCACTGATCAGTGGCCATTTCAGCTATCACTTTCACAAATACCTAGTTTATCCTTTTATTTTTAATTTAAGGCTTTTACTCTAGCTGCTCTTTTCCTGCCCTGCTCTTTTGCCTGCCAAAGGCCTCTCTTCCCTCAGGGATATCTCGACCACAGAAAGGCCTGAGTTGGTGTTACACAGAACTGAAAGAGCAGAAATCTCTCACAAGTGGTAGGAATGAATAACCTGGGAAAAGAGAGGCAGGGAACCTCAGCAAGCTAACCACCTGTAGAACAGAAGCTTTCTTCAGAGACAGCAGGTCTGCCTATCAGGCCTCTTCCATCACCACTACTGTCAGGAGTCCCCAAAGGTCTCCTCCATCATGCCCAGCGTCTAGCCTGTGATGCATGGCTGCACTCTGAGGACCTGAAACAACTGGGCAACGGTGTTAACTGTTTTGTTGATGTCATTTTTCTCACAGATTACCAGCAGTACTTACAAACTAAAATTAAAAGCCTAAACCTAAATGTTTTCCTAAACCCATCAAGCTATCCTTCCAGCCAGCCACAGCACGATCACCGGATCAGACAGACTCATTATCTGCCTCCCAGCAATAACCACCTTTGCAAACTCACAAAGTGTTTAGAAAAGCATCCAGAGGTTTGTGATCAGAGGTATGGAGCAGCCCCCTGCTTCTCAGAAGGCTGCCATAGCTGTTTCTTCACCATAAACAGCACAAGGAGGAGCGCTATGCTCCGGCAACAATCTCCCAAGCAAAAGAGGTTGGGCTTTCCAAGGAAGGTTGAACACAAAATAGTACTTGAAACAACAGTCGTCACATGTCAATTAGTCCCTAAGCGAAGGATACCCAAACAGACAACAACATGCAGTCTGTGCACACCCAGACAGGACAATTCATCCAACTTTGGAGCTGGATCAGCCTCCTTCCCCCAACCCTAACTTAGCAAGAGCATGAATTGCTCTGATAGCTGCAGCAATCTTATCCCTACCAGTCCACTCATTCCATCCTCCCCCTAAAGGCAGTATCAATAGGGCACAGAAGGCACTCCACACAGCCCTTCCCATTCAGTGGGAAAAATGGCTCATTCCAACACGAGCTGTCCCCTCAGAACTTTACTCATTTTCTGGCAAGGCAGGAAACATTTCCTAAAACTATAATAAACCCATGCCCTGGTCTGCTTCTGATCTGTCATGCTCACCTACACCTATGACAAGTATGCAGGGGAAAATAAAGAAAACTTATCTTTTCACTGGTTCCATTTCTGACTCTCTAATTTCAAAGATGTCCACTACAAAGAAATGGGCAAACATCGCACTGAAACTCACTTGTGCCAGAACTGTGATGAAATTCCGGTTTAAGTGAACAGCTTCATAGAGGGCCAGAAGGATTGCTTCATTTGTTCTGTGGAAAGGATACAGACAAAAGCACAGTTAGTTAAGGGTTAACACCAGATGAGAATCCCAACAGCAAAGTTTTTCAGAAGCATGGCCCATCTGGAAGAAGGAATTTTTTTTCAACTATATAAAACTCTGCCTCTGCAATCCAGTTGTTCTTCCAATTAGTAGTAGTTCTTAGCAATCCACAAAAATAGCTATTTTAGAGCTCAACTAGTCTTTGTTCCCTTCCTGCTGAAGGTCTCCCTTGTTGCTCAAATACTGTTTTCCCTTTAAAGTCCTTTCTTTTAAGGGGAGAGGTTCCTACAGACACCACAAACCCTCATATTTATCACCTGCTCCCTTGATTTAGACAACATTTTGTTGGGGACAAGAGTGCATGAACCATCACTTCCCATCTGCCACCTCCAACATGCCTATTATATGTTAAAAATGCCTCATAAAACCCACAGGGGGTTTTTTATACACTTCATTACAAGCAATTCAGCTGTGGCTCCTCCTGCTGCACCCTTCTCACTTAAGTGAGAACCCATGGTTTGCAGGGGTGTGGTACCATTTTAGTTACAAGAGAACTTGTCTCTCTAGTTTGCTTCACTACGTTAGAACAGCTCCATGATGGAGCGGATCATGTTGACCAGTGCGGTGAGTTGCCATTCATTGTGTAACTAACATCTGTGCACTTACTGGACTGAGATCTTCTCATCAGCATCTGCTATGAACATGCTGCCCACCTATGGAAAGAAAGAGTATTGCATAAGAGGAATTTGTGAAAGCTATTAAACAAAAAGAGAGAAGACACCGATTTAACTAAATCAGAAGTGCCCTGGGAGAGCTGTTCTCATCCAAGGCACACATGCAACTTTCTTTCTAACACTAGTAAAATACAAATGGGAAACAGGATGACCATCTACAAACACTTTTTATTTTGCACTACTGTCACTGACCAATGCTTCACGTGTCAAATCACAAAAGACAAAAAAAAAGGACTGTATCTTGAATCCCAACCTGCATTAGTCTACAATTCTGTAAGAGGACAACAGAGATCATTTCCTATCTGCTTGCCCCAAAGTGGTAGCAGTTTTACCCATATCACTCCTGACAGACAGCTGTCAACACTGAACTATCCTTACTTAGAGGAAATTTTCCTGTCAGTTAGATCTCAAACCACAATTAAATCTCAGACTAAAGCAAAGCCAAACTGAACAAGGGGAACGGTGGATACTCTTTACAAGGAAGAAATTCACAATTGCCTTCGGAGGGTACTGCTCTGAAAATGCAGACACTGCCAATTGCAGAATCCAAGCTTACTTCATAGCTACAGTGCACTCAGGCTTGAGAAACAAGACAGTAAAGAAACAAATCTCTAAAGCTAGTGACAGACTAGACTTTGCCACAAAAATATTCAGCTTCTCTGTTTTAGGCTACATCAGCAGAGCGGCAACTTGTTTTTAAAAATAGGTAGCTGTTTAAAAGTGTCCAACAAGTAATTGCGATTTTTAAAATAAAGTCAACTAGAATGAAGAAGATGAAGGAAAACCATTTCAATTATCAATGACAGAATAGAGATCTCATCCTTTGAAAGAGCTTTCCCAGCCAGACAACAAAACGCTCCTCAGAATGCAGCCATTTCAATTGTATTTGGTCTGGATTGGATCAATGCATCTCCTCCTCCAGAAGCCACATCCCAAACTCACAGTTTTTGGAAACACCCTCCTGCTGAACTTCCATGAAGATACCTATTTTAAAAATAGAAAAACACTGCTTCCTTGCTTACCATATTAGTTAGGGCTGAGAAGAAACCACTCTGGTGCTCCTCTTCCTTATCTTTGTATTGCCTAAACAAAAAGGAACAAGGATGAAGCTTCAGGGTTAGAAATGGAACTAGGGTTATTTTATCTAAATCCCTATGAGACAGTCTTATCTGATAAGGATACAGGACGAAGAAAGCTTCAACACTCACAAGCCCTTCTCAAGAACTCACAAAGACAGACACAAAGGGTATTAAAATATTTGTAAATTGTGTAGGGTTGAAGTGGGGTTGCTGAAAGATGCGAGACTGAACAATGCCTGTGCTGTTACAGAGGATACATCCAGTCTTGGCTAATGCAGAAGGAAAGGGACTGAGTGACTTAGGAAATTTTGTCCTGCACTGGCAAAACATTCATGAACCACGTGAACACACACAGTCAATAACCACAGAACAGTTTTATTTCAATCATCATCTGCTACAGACTAAACCAGAATCGATCACCCTATGGCCAGCAGAAACCATGAGGACCATTACGGTTCATGGCCTGCTCCTACCTGATCCTGTGTTCCTGGAGTAAGTGA
Source organism: Mycteria americana (assembly GCF_035582795.1). Lineage (NCBI taxonomy): Eukaryota > Metazoa > Chordata > Aves > Ciconiiformes > Ciconiidae > Mycteria > Mycteria americana. The sequence goes on from NC_134370.1 coordinate 16,559,645, forward strand.
AGGGACTGGAACTGGAGTAAGTGAAGTCAACAAATAGTTGGGTACCTCAGATTTAAGCCAAGTTGCTTCATTGGGCATTCAAATGGACTAGCAAAGCTCACATGGCCATTTATTGTATCTTTCATACAGGAATCTGATCACACACAATGCAACATGCAACGAAAGCAATTTAAATTTTTTGGAAAGGGGGAAAGAAAGAGCTAAGCAAAACGGGCCATAGTCTGAGACAGCTTTTGTCAGAATGAAGGAAGTTGGGTGAGTGAGGTTTTTTTCTGCTTTACTGTAATAATTTACTCTGATAAATACATTTACAAGATTTGCTGATCTTGCAAGTCATCTGCATATCTATAATAGCAGACCTTCAAAGGAATTAAAACATTTTTCTGGATACTTTGAGAATCCTACCGCACAAGAAAAAGTCCTGGGTTGCTCAGGTGAAATTGCTGTACGTTTCCAAATTTTTCTGAAGCGCTTTCTTCTTAGAAAAACAACTACATTTTGTGCTGTTGCTCATGAAGCAGAGGCTGGGAACATGCTACCCCTACTGCTGGCTTTCTGGCTCTTTCTTCAGAAGCAGTTAATGCTTTCTACCATTTGCAAGAGCATACATCCCCTAATCATCTCTGTTCTGGCATGTGGATAGTCCTGGATACATTTGGTTTACATGGTGTTTCAGTTAAATCAATTTTCTAACAGAGAAGTACTCAGTAAATCATTTATCTTTTCACTTGGGACTAAGATTTTACACAAGGTTCATACAGAAGTAAAATCCATGATAGTAAAAACATACAATAGATATCTTCCCCCTACAGCAAGATCTCTCCTGAAGCACATAAGCACAGCTGGTACAGATGCATTTACACTTGCAATGACAGCAACAACTGAGCTGAAGTACCTCAAAGCATAAGACTGTTCCCTGCCTCTTCAGGTGCATCAGGGCTGCTAGGTGTTAAGTGCTTTAACACAAAAAAAAGTTTGTGGAAAGGTACAGCAACTATCATGCATTGAAAAACAAGAGACAATTAGGTTTTACCTGTTGTATTCTGATAAAGCCTGGGCAATTACAAGTCCCATTCCCTGAAAAAAAGCATTACAAATATTACATTACACATCTCAATGCAGGAAATCACACACTGAACACACATAGCAGTGCTGCACCCCCCGCCCAGGATAACCTAGCATGCTATGAAGAATTTCCCCTGAGGCTGTTTGAATTCTTAAGACATGCTATGATACAACAAAAATATCATCCAAAAATCAAGACACCAAAATTTAAAGTTGAATATCTAATTACTAAGTTCAACAGAGAACATTTACTCTCCTTGGACCTCCAGACAGAGCTTACTCACTCAAGAAGCCTCAATAAAGTGGCAAAGAACTTCAGAAGGAAGCTGGTGTCACAGGAAAGACATCCAAAAGTTCAAAACAAAGGCCATAAACACTAGTAACCTCTTCAATTCTTGCAAACAGCCTCCACCATTCCACAGCTACTGATCATCCTTTCTGTCAAGCTAATTTAATTAACTCAGAATAACTGTTCTCACCCTTTAGTTAGCATGGAGCTTGCTTTTTACTTCATGCCTAAAGAACAGCTTCTAAGTCCAGACCTCACATAGCTCACAGTGTGCTGCCACTTTCTATCCAGGCCTGGACACAAAACTTAGGTAGTGGCTACAACCCAAAATATGTTGCAGGACTCTTGACTCGCATACAAGCTTCCACTGAACTACAAGAATTGACTTGTGGACTGGTAAAATCAGATGACACAGCACTGGAAATGAGATCTTCTTTAGCATAAGCCTCCTGTGCTGCATGTGACAGCAAATAGTGTATAGATAGTTTATAAATGTATAATAGATGAACTTTAGCGTGTTCCTTGCTACCTAGCTTTTTAACCACCCCTACCATTTAACTGGTGATCAAACTGTCCAAAACATGAGCTGCCTAACCTATTGTAAGAGTGCAGTTAGGGCAGAAAACCACTAGACTGGTGTTCTTTGCAGTAGCACTGTTCCTAGACCTTCTTTCTACCAGACTGCATTCATTACACTAACCACACGTGAAAGAGCATCCCTAGCAGTGCAGAGGAATGAAGTTAAATACTCACATTGAGTGTGGCCTCATCATCTACAATGGAGAGCTTCACAATGTAGGGATTCACTGACTGCTCAAGATGGGGGCATAAGGAAGAAAGAAAATTGGTTTTAAGTTCAGCCTTCAGGAAAAAAACACTATTATCTTTCCAAGTTTACCCAACCACCTGTGAAGAATCTCTCTCCTGTCCCACAAAACAGAATGCACACAAAGAAACAGGAGTCACAGCACACACTAAGGCCGCTATGCCTGGGACACCCTCTCTTTTCTGGCTCAGCCAGGCAGTCTCCTGATTTTATTGAGAAGAGCAGGAGTTTCTGCTCCTCCACTAGCTCATCTGTCAGTCTTGAAAGTGGAGCAGCTGTCCTGCAAGCCTGTTATCTGTGACACACACACAGTTATGCAGCAGGAACAAGCAGTGAAGCTGGGACTGAACATTAGCGTTCTGATATCTCCCTTCTGCAACACCTTGCAAAGATTGCTTAAAGGAAGGAGGACCCAGGAAGGCATGACAACATTATAGACTCATCTGCTGCTGGGTTAGAGCTCAACACTTTAACAGTTTACACCACTGAGAGCTAGAAGTCTCTGGAGAATATAAATTCCTTTAACTTAGCTGAACAAAGCACACAGGCTCCATCTATAAAGGTAAGTCCTAATAATTTAGGAAGCATTTTAGATTAGCAATGTACATTTTGTTTTTCCTGGTTTATATGTGTCAGTGCAAAACTAACAAAGTTGATTTGGAACCAGGACAGAGAAGAAAAGGATCTATCTATGCAGTAAGTCCAAAGTGCAAGGGAAGAATAAAACACAAAGCATGCATCAGATGCAGCCCTACAAGTTACACAGTTATTAGACTGATTTTCCCACAGCTTGACAGCAAGTTAAAAATAAGGCTGATCAGAAAACACCGCTTTCACAATTATTTGGTGCTTTAGGAGGATCAGGCTTTCTTTTTTGTTCAGAAAAGAAACTGATCAGAGCAGACCAAAGCTCAGCCAGTCTGTCAGCCTGCCTCTGGCAGCACTCAGCCCTGTCTGCTGTCTCAGAAAGACAGAAAACTCACACAGAACCCATCTGTGCATGAAGCATGCAAAGACATTTCCTTGAGGCTGGAGTAGAGGCTCCTATTGAGTAACAATATATGGTCCTCTCTGTACAACCATGCTCCCCTTCAGAAATTAAATTTAGTCAGTGTCAGTAAAGCAGAAGCAAGCTTCACAAATTCGTAATTAAATATAGATTATAAACCATCCTTGCAAATATATCTTAGTTTTGCTAATTTCAGTCATTCTCTTGCTCTCCTCATACAACAAGGAGAAACTCTCCACACCACAGCTCACACACAGAAGAGAGGCCAGCCTGTGACTCATGACCAATAAAAGTGATGGGGCCTTTCCAGGCAATGGGCAGCAACGCTATGCCAGATTAGAGGCTGCAGGGTTATCCAAATTCCCAGATGTGGGGAATAAGCAAACTGGGAGATACTACACTGACCAACGCCACCAGGCTGCCCTAGACCTAGTCATACACTCCATCCCATCACAGAAAGGGAGAGGGACTGGGTTCGTTGTCATCTCCAGCCTATGAACAACTCTTCCCATTGCCCTTGACTTTCCAAGATGCATGTTCTACGTCTCCTGCCTCTTGGCAGCAAGATGTCATCAGTGCATGGCTGATATGGTCATGAAGCTGGCCTAGCTTCCTACAGATCGCTGCCCTCTATCTTTTCAATTGTCATTTCCATATCTGCAGAAGTCTGTTTAATAATTCATGTCTGAAGTATTCCATTCCCCTGACACAGTCCATGCCTCCTCTAGGCTTCCCTAACTCCTTAAGCAGCAGGAAGATGACTAACCAGTGTAACCCACACACCATATTACTCTATATGGGACAAGGCAGCTTCTAATGCCTTTCAGCATGCAAGGCTGTACCAGTGTGATGAGAGTATTTCCTGTGCTGCCCACAGGGCGTGCAGTTTGCTCCTGCCCCTCCTTGAGAGCCAACAGTTCCAGTCATTGTCTGTGAGCATCAGTCTGCACATCTACGATGAACACCAGCAACCTGCAAGTTGTACAAGCACCCCTAAGCCCACCCCATACTCCCTGCCTGCTTCCCTATTCTAATCCTGCTGTTTCAGAGTTCAGTTCCTCTCTCACTGGGAATCACAGAAAAACTTTTAAAAGTCCAAATTACACCTGCCACTCCACAACATGCAGAAACATGCAACAGCCTTGAAAAGTGGTTGATACACATTTTGAAAGCTTCAAAGTGTGTCAGTGAAGCAGTTACACAAACTTAGAAATAGCTTCTGCCTCCACCTGCCTCCAGAATGAACTCAAAAATATGATTCTCAGCTCTTCAGAGAAAACAGGTCTTTTCCTATCACTGCCATGAGATAACAAACACTATACCATTAAGGTCTTCTTGTCAGTGATGAGGTACAGACACAAACTCCTGGAACCTGGGAACACTCAAGATGTCCTCCATGAAGCACCCACCATTAGATGCCAACAATCTCATAGAAATGAAGGTGGAAGCTGCAGGGAGATCATTACCAGGTAATTTTTAAAGCAATCCCCAGGTGAGACATATCATACAAAGTGAGTTTTATATGAAAAAGCACACGGGTCTGGCAGAGGGAGTGAGATCTCCTCCACGGCCCCATTGTACGTCCGCCTCCAACACAAACCTACAGGAAACAAATTTTTTGGTAGGAAAAGAATGCAGAAAAAAACCCAAGCTAACCATGTATAATCCCTAGTTAGGTGCTTAACTTATCTTCACATCTGTAACACAAACAAGAGTCCACTCGATTATCCCTTGCAAGACTTTTCCCTGGATGCTCATTAGGGATGATTCAGCCGCTTTGCTGCCAGCCCTGATGAGGCCATCTCCTTTGCAGGCAGTTCATCTTGCAGGGAATTGGAGCTTGAATAATTACTCTTTTTGTTAAAAAGATTAATTTAAAATAATTTGAGTTGTGTGAGACTTTTTTTAAAAAAAAAAAAAAAAAGATTAATTTTCTGACTCTCCAATATTGATAAGTGTCCCTTCAGCACCTGTAGTTGACTATATCAAGGAGAGGCAAGTCCACATAGCTGGACATGAAGGGCTGTCGGATACACTATACACTGCCAGACAAGCACACAAAGGGAAAACCCCACGTTTTGACTAATTTCTTTCAGCTCTGCCTAGCAAAAAACACAATATGCAATTCTAGCAGGTTGAACATGAGGCAAAGAAATTTACACCGAGATGTCATCAAGGAATCTAACTATTTAAAAGTCACTACCTGATTTTATGTTTTAACTTGCTATTCTAGCAGCCATCCCTTAAAACTCTGAGACCAAATAAATACTCTTCCTCACAGCATTTTCTCTGTTTGGCAGCCTTTTGTGTACACTTAGCTTCACCATTTTCCGGATATAGTCAATTATTTAGTCACTCTTTTATGTTTCTCTCACATAGTATCAAGGTAAAAATATTTTCTCTGAAATCAGGACAAGGATTAAAAAAAACCATAAAATATAGCTGAAGACTTGAATAAGTATACACTTGGAACAACTTTTGAAAATTATTGGGTTTCAGATCAGGGACATCCCTTTAAAGGTTCCATGTAAAGACATGTAAATCATTTTTACTCCTAGAACAGAAGTTAATGAGCAAGCCAAGATCTCAGCTACACTGGTAATGAAATCATGGACAGATATTCCCCAGGGAATTTGAGAGGCGACTACAAAATTCACATCCCAAAAACAGGAAAGACCTTCCTGATGCAAAACACACTGGTATTCACATTAAAGACAGACACAAAATCATAGTCAACTAATGAATTTTCAGCCTAATTAGATTTTCTTAAGCAGCTGGAAACACAATTTAGCAACCAATGAAGTTCAGAACAAAAGAGAACCTATCAGCTGCAGCACAGTTAACTACAAAGAGAACTCCAAGAGTTGTGAAGCATGAAAGTGTGCTACAATACACTGACAACCAGGCAACCACCAAACTGACTCTAAGGGCAAAAGAACAGCACATGAAAGCAGCTACCCCACTTAAGGACAAAGATTATGACTACATTACTACAGGCTTTGCTTGTAGCACTGCTTACAAAGGGCAGTGTCAGGCGGCCATCATATAAAACCTTTCTTCAAGTTGCTTTCAACTTTGCCAGATGAACTTACTCAAGCTGAAATTCCCCCTGCTACACGTCTGCCTCAGGTTGGATTGTACTTTTTAAACATCAGCACAATTTATTTCAAGTGCCCAGTTTGGAGACATCTAGGACAATGTTTTCCAAAGGACTCGACCCCAACTCAATACTCTACACAAAGCTACCACAAAGAGCAGAGGACAAGTCTTATGTACTCACAGCACTCTACCTTACTAAGGACATAAACTATAGTACACAGGGATCCATAGCTCAGGCATGGGACTACACAGCTCTCCACCCTTTGACCTCAATGTTGCAATGAGACCTCTGGTCTTTCCAGTCTGCCCTCATCAGTAACCCTACTCATATCATTCCCATCAGTTTTCCCTCATGGCCATATACTGAAACCAAGCTCCATGCTCCTGTTCCATGCTACCACGGCACAGATTACTGAACAGAATCTGTAATTCATGATTCTGACAACATTCACAGGAAAGAGAAATTAACAGGGATTACTTTGACACTAAGCGTAGCTCCTGTCTTTGCCTATTCTCTAGGCCTATTCATAATTCAAAACAAGATCTATTATAAAACCAGGTACTTGGAGCCTGCCCCCTCCCAGTGATTCTGTTGAGGAGGGGTTATCCCATTTTTTGCCAATCTCAGTATATTAAGATATTCCTAATTATGGAAAAAAATAAGATTGATCATTAAAGCATCATGCCTAATGCAAATAAAAGCCAACATGAGGTGTTTTTTTGACATTTGAAATGTTTCTTTTTCAAAGTGATTAATAACAGAAAAAAATGGGAATACACCACAAAGTAGCACAACCAGTTTAGAAAAAGGAAGATGAATAAAGTTTCTCAAAGAGGAATCAGTCAAAGAGACAGAGACAGACTTCTCTTGGAAATACTAGCTGTGATGTTTCAGTTCATTCTTTGGTCACAGCTTCACCATCTCTTCTGGGCATCTGTGCTCTTTCAGTCTGCCAGTCAGGTTCTGAATCACAAATTCAGTCTGAAGCCCAAGATGACCGACAGCTCATTTTACTTTGGAGATTATGTATAACTGCACAGTCACACACACAGAGGCAAACATGCAAGTTTGGCACAACAGTAACTCTTCCAAAAGGACCTTCCTCAGAATACTTTCATGAAAGAAATACAAATCCCCTAGGTGGTTTCTTTCATGCTTGCACAAAACGAGCTGTAGGAGTATCATACACATTTGATTATACACGTCAGAGACAGATACAGTTAGCACAATATGATTGCCTTCCAAAACTTCTGTAGCTCTGTGCTGATACCCTGATACAAAGATAAAAAAAACTGTACTGTAGGCTGCCTTAATAATCCAGAGGCCAGTGTAAATTAATAAAGTAGAGAGAATTGATGTTTCTGTTATCCAGAAGAATACCCACCTCATACTTTCTGTAGTTGACCAGCAAGGCAAGAAGGACAACAGCATCATAGCCGTGTTCCCTGCGACTAAGTGGGCTGGACAGGATCTGCAATAAATAATCACACAGTTCTATTCAGGCCTGCTTCAGAACCTTGCAGTGACTCTCAGACAGTGCGTGGCCGTGAAATGTATGCATAAGAGCAAATTATGTCCTAACTGAAAGAGGATATTTAAGGCTGAGGGAGCGTCAGTGCTTCCAAGAAGTTCTGTGCACAGAGAAGCTTATTTATCACAGAGAGGATGCACATAGGCCTTCTGGGCATAAAGGCAAATATATTTCTCAACAGCACTGGACAGTATCTCAGTGCATCACCAACGTTATCTGTGCAAGTTTTCTGGGTTTCCCCAAGCCCAGTTCCACTTCTAAAAAGTATAATTTATCAAAGAGCAGAAAAAACCTCAATATATCCAGACTGCCTTTTGAAAATGTTCCTCTGATACAGGAATTCTCTGTGAAGTTAGCCCAGAAATCTGTTCAGCTTCTATCTATGCACAAATGTCTCAAGTGAAAATACTTTAAATACTCAGTAGTGACTAAAAACAGCAGACTAGAGTAAGCAGGAGACAGCATTAAAAAAAAAAAAAATCTATGACTGAGCTATGAATGGAAGCAACACACAGTGCCAGTCAGCTATGCTGCGCTGAAAAGCAAATATATAACTGAAAGCTCTCACTATGGAAGAGCCCCTGCAGTAGAAGGAAGAACCCTTACCTGTAAAATAGCTTCAAATATGCTGTTAATCATCACATACTCCAGGATGGTGTTCTGGCTAATGTTATCTGTCACCTGAGTACAAACACAAGTTTTACAATCTCACTCCCATGATGCTGTAGCTGCCTCTGGCACACACTGGGAACAGAAGAGTTCTACTACCAGATGGACACATTTATCCAGAATCTCACACTTAGTCAGCAAGTCAAGGTGTGACTAGCAGAAGAGCTAGACATGAAGTAAAAGAAATCTGTCCTGCCTCCCACCCCTCTCTCTGGCAAGAAGCATGACCCACGTACTAAGAGCTCCCCCTTTCCTCTACAGATTGATATTTTACACAGCTGCATGACAACAGCCATCAGCAGCTGAAGCAGGCTGCTACACAGGAGGCAGAGGATGAAAAAACAGGGCGCATATGCTCCACTGAGCACTTTCCCATCACGAACAGGGCAGTGAAGACCTCCCCCACACTCAATTATCTCTCATCGCAGCCAAAATATTTCACAGTTGACCATCTCCAAGAGATGATGAGTGGCCATTTGTTCCAACTTCCTCATTCTTCACATCCTCACCACTCATCTACTCCACACTTCCTGTCTTTCCTCAACCCTTCTCTTCTGCTCCCTTTCTATTTATCTGAGACTTCTTAAATATCTTTTTCCCTAAAAAAAAAAAAAACAACTGTGAATCCAATTGACGCTATGTCTCCTCCTGTGTCTCTCCCGTTTTGCCCCCTATCTTATGAGGTGAAAACAGTCTGCTAGTCTGTATTGGCATCATGGTTAGACCAATGATGCTATTCTGGGCTGACCCTTGTTCTCATTCACATTTTCTTTCCCCTTCTTAAGCTTCATGCTGCAGCATTCTGCTCAAGTTTTGAGACAGCTCCATCCCTCAAGATGCGGCTCATATAAGCCTTTAAGTTATTATACAGCTGGTATTTATTTACCGTCACCAAGCAGAGCAGTAGCTTCAGACACAAGCTTTTGAGGCTTTCAGAACCTTCTGCACAGAGAAGCGAGTCCAAGCTCTCCATCAGATTCTAAAGAACAATCACATTATTTAAAAGTAATATTTAAAATAATTTGAAATGTTTGTTACAAAAAGCTTTTGGGGAGATTCAAATACCAGAGCACCAATATAAAGCCATGTTATTCCTGAATCAATAACTGAAGCATTACTACTGTTACACAGGCCATATTCACACTATTGGTTCTCAATATTGTTTTGTGTTAACTACATTTCAATGACTACAAACATAACATCATGATCATTTTCCAAGAGTTTTCTCTAGATGCGTGAGAGATTTTTGTATACCTATAACAACAGATTTTATTCACAAAGTAATATGAGCTCCACAAATATGATCTTCCTTTTTGTTTGCAAGACAGTAATACCAGTGCTTTCTTTTTTCCATATTCCATTTTACTTATAGGCACCATGAGATTTTTTGTAAGCAGCACACCTCCAATTTAATAGTATATATATTAGTTATGATTAAAAATGGGTACTATATAGCTGTTTGACAGATATTCATAAATAATTGTTTTCCAAGTTACAGGTTACAGGTAATATAGTTATTCTTAAAGGAAAAATGTAGTTCTGATAGGCAAGTTACTACTCAATATTTTCCCCAAATGTACTACTATTTGTAGAGAGATGAAAGACACAACAGGAATTCAGCTTTATCACTGATTACTTTGTCATTTCCCAAAACTCAACATCTTTACAGTGAAGAGCATCAAATAAATTTAAGACGGTACATGTGCCAATGGAAATGTGAGAACACAGGATATGACTATCAGCTAAAAATTAAGCACAAGGTATGAGGTTCAATACTAGTTACTAATGGCCTGTGACAGCCTTTTCTGGCCTTAAGATTTCTTAACCATAGTGACTGCACAGCACGGAACTAAAGGAAAAGAAAGAGAAGTGCTCTGTTATATTACTAACACACACAGGGACCCCAAGAGTCTTTGTGCCACTAGCAGGTAAAGAACTTCAGGACAGCCGTTTTTAATAAGTGGCTGGAATACTTCCCCCAAAAGCTGCACCTTGGTAGACACACCTGTCTACAAATCACTGCCCCTGCAACATGGTTGCTGTGCAAACCGTTTCTCTACATTGCCAGGGCCTCACCTTCATACATAGCTCTGCCTTATCAAAACCCACAAGCATGTTGATGATGTCAAATCCAGAAGTGGATTTGTTCTTCTGATGGACACCCCGAATCAATGCACACAAAGTCTGCAAAGGGAAAAATCAGAGGGTAAGATGTAAGGCAACATCTACAACTCAGTAGCAAAACCCACCCTGAGACCCTCTCCTAGCACTGGCAAAGCACAGATATTTAAATGAATACCACCAGCCTGGAAGCCATAAATTTTGTCTGACCTCTCCTCCACCTCTGTTGTTTCTAAGGAGGTTCCTGGATGCTGAAAACTCAAAAAAAATTTAGAGAAGAATATATTTGTCCATATTTTTCCTGTTTGTTCACCCCTTCATTTCATAGCACTCTGAGGAAAGGTAATCTTACTGCTTCTTCTGTCCAGACCCAGTTTGTACCAGACAGGACCACGATCTTCGGAAAATACCCAAGTGTGGCTTTAAGGCCAAAAATATTGGTCAGGACACTGCAAGGTAAAAGCAGTGTCCAATATATGGAGAGACATGCCTTAGAGCTTTCCAGATTAATTTCTTATTAACATAGTTTATCACATTACGCCCATCCATACAGCAGATGCTTTTGCTATAGAGAGCACAAATTTCTGTTTGATTACCACACTGCTATACTAAATCTGACCAATAAACTGTCTCTTTGTCAAAAAAAAAAAAAAGTCTCCAACACTACTAGGCAGCTTAAGTCTTCCTAACAACCTCAGGGGCTCTAAGAACCTTCCCACTAAATGTAACCTCCTTCACATTTCTTGTTGCAGGCACTGGATTACTGATTCATACCAAGTTCTTGGAGATCACTGGCAACATACAGGTATCAGCACACTATGCTTCCAGCAGACGCTCTAGAAAATTTACGGACAGCAAATGTCTCATTTGCTCCAAGAAAGGGAAATGTCTGTGGTGACTTTTGTCATCAGGCACCTTTCAGGTCTGTGAAGAGGGGAATGGGCAGGAATACAACCACTGCAGTTTTAGATTCCAGCTTAAATTCACCTGTGAGAAGTAATTAGTTTCAGAAGATGTAAAGCTGGAGACAAGACCACCTCAAGGAATCAACACACCTCTAGAACCATACAGAAGCAAAAGGGTAAGGTAGACATCCTTTTTTTTGTTACTGTCAGAGACAGGATACTGGGCTAAACAAACTTTTGGTCACCATGGTCATTCTCAAGAAAAGATTGTTTAAATAAATTTTGGGCTCAGGATCACTTTCCACATGAACACAGCCAGATTAAGGGAACGCTCTCCCAACTCAAGCTCAGGATGTGTTACCTGGTTCCTATTTACACTCACACAGCAGGATTCTAAACTTGAGCCCTGGCCTAACTTTTGCTAAGAGCCTGAATACAAGTTTGGGAATTCAAGGCTGGGCTAGACTGTCTATGTAGCTATAACTACAATATTTAATAGCATCCTTTCAAACTAATTCTAATAATAATAAGAAGAAGAAGAAGAAGAAGAAGAAGAACAAAACAATGCAAGATTGTATGTCAGAGGTGTACATATTCTGTTTTAAATCAACTTTTCCCAGCCTACTGCCTGTCCAATGTCTCCTACAGGTGACTTCTCCAAACCTGAAATTCATATCCTGTATTCCTATAGCTGAGAGAAGCTGAGACAAATGCATTTACCAAACTGTAAGAATCAGCCTGTGAAGTAATAACATCAAACATCAAGACTGAGGATAGCATAGCTTTGGTAAGGAGCAACCTGCAGGAAAATGTCTGTTAATTTTGGGTGACAATTATTCACAGCTTCCAATTAGGAAGTGTCCAGCAGGGCCAGTCCCCTGTATAAATTTCACACCAACTTCTCTAGAGCTTTATTTCATTTTTGACCCACATGGAAATTCAAAAAGGAGGCTGAAATGATGGAGAACAGGAGAAAGCAGAATACAGACAAAGCTACACAGAGTACTCTTGAGCCCCCAAACTGACAGCCTGCAGTGTGAACAAGCCCCTCTTGTCCCCCCATTGCCATCCGCTTCATCCTGCATCACCAGATCCTCTTGAATTCTGAAACAAGCTATTGTTCTTCAAAGACTAAAGAGACTATGAATGCTTGTAACCTCCACAGACAGTAAGTAGCAACTGCTCTGTAGACATGACTTCTCCTCAGAAGCAAAGAAATGATCACAAGATGTTTGATACCAGCAGCAAATATATTGCCTCATCAGAAGCAAAAGAGAGCATTCCCTAGCTCTCAGCGTGGTACCTGTAATGCATTGACCACTCTGATTGGGTGCTCCTCACCCAGTGCCTGGATGCAGTGCTGAAACAAGCAGTTGATGTTATCTTTTATCTTCATTAACTCCTCCCCATCCAGAGCCTCCAGCTTGCCTTCTAGATATTCCAAGTTGACCTGTCAGGTTAAGAAGCAGTTCATGCATGTTACACAACCACTGACACGTTAGAAACGCAAATCCTTGCACAGACAGTCTGCCACTGCGTAGGCAGAACAGCAGCAGCAAATCAGAGGATGTTCAATTCCCGTTACCTTCATGAGAAACAGCTCCTCCCAAAACCTAGGGTTGCATTTACTGGGGTCCTCTGTCTGAAAGGAAAAGGAACAGCCATGAGACCAAATAAGAAGAAATCATTCAGGCAGAATTTAAAGAAAATCATTATCATGAGTAGCTCAGAGTCAGCATCATCCCACTGGATGACCAAATGGTCTCACAGTATAGAATTCTGTCTACACAGATTCCCAGAAACAGAAGGACAAACAGAAGCACCTCTCAATTGGGATGCCTCTGTTTATTTTCTGGATTATTTTTTGAGAAATACTTGAAAAGCTGTGATTTCCCATAGATCACAAATGGTCCTGGCAGACAACAGGACAAGGTGACATTAAGGAAGAGAGCAGAATACAGAGCTCTGCATGACAGTAGGAAAGCCTGAAGCATGTGCCTGCACTGTGCAGTCCTTACCTTGGGAAAAGAATCCGCCACGCAGAGCCCTCAGTACAAACTAAACCAAGAAAATTTAACACAACACATTAGAAAGAAGAGATGCTCAATTCCTTACCGTGAAAATCTCATCATACATCAGCACAACTTTCTCCTTCAATGGCTTCTTGGAGGCTGAAGATTTCCGGAGCAGCCCACCTTTCTTCTCTGTTTGGGCCATGCTGTATACCCTGAAGGTAAGAATAGACAAAAAGGGCTAAGGAAACTTGAACTTTTCTTCAAGGCATATCTGGCCTGCCTCAATCATTAAAGACTTTTTCACTCCACTGAAATACTAATAGTCTCTCACAAGCTGAAAGTAGGGGCTTTAATAACCATACCAGATAAGAAATCAGATCAAAGGTCCCATCTAGTCCTACATCCTATTTCAAAGAAAGATGCAAAAGTCCAGACACAGACAGATACAGAATAAGCTCCTTATGGATAAGTTTTCTTAATTCTTCTCTGCTAGAAACTGACTCATGAACCAGACCAATGCAGTTTACATCTAGAAAAGTATGTATTTTTTAATCTCATTGCATGAACTGTGATACTTGTTATCAAATGGGCACCCAGTCCTTTTTGATGCTGGTCAAGCCTCAAGGACATCTTGTGACAAAAAGCTCCTGAAACTGTTTGAAAAAGTCTTCTCTTACCTGTTTAATTTGCTGCCTACTAAAGCACTTCAAATTCTGCTTTTGCACTCTGCAGTGGCATCCAATACTAGGAAACATTTGGCTGCAAAGCCTCCCTAAAGCATTCCTGCCACCATTGCTCATCCCTACCTCTGCACCTTGGCATCCCTCACCTATGCCAGCTGCTCTGCAAGCCAGAGAAGAACCCCAGCCTCAAAAGCATCACACGTGGTTCAGTTTTGGGAGGAGGATGGAGGAATTCAAGGGAGAAGCTTTGCAGGGATTTTTTTATTTAAACCAGATGAATTTCCTGATCCATTTGACAGCAAAGGGTTTTCTAGAAACACAAACAGGTTTTACTACAAGTAATTGGTGTCTCATGCTTACTGGCTATCCTATTAAGAAAAAAAAAGAAGTATCATTATTACAAAATGAGCTGTTACAAAAAGTAACAGCCATAGCTGTAGTCCTGAACCTCCTGTGACAGTCAACCCATTCCAGGGGCTGAGAGTCAGAACGCATGACTTGCCATGTACTCTCAACCTCATGTCTGATGCTACAAAGCACATCACCACTCTGACCTTGCAAATATGTATTTATCTGCAATCACAGATTTTTCTGGCAAGCATCACAGCTTTAGCACTGTTCTAACCTCCTCTATCACTGCAGCACTGTCAGAGATACTTAGCAGAAAGGGAATGCCATCCCTTCTCATATCCCTGAGCTCCCAACCTTTCTCCCATACCTCCAAAGGTAATTACACACACGGCAGCAGCATAGCTCAGGCAGAGGCTTGACTTAAGTCATGCTCCAGAAAAACACAGGCAGGCTCTTGTGGCAGCTGCACTCAGCCATGCTACATTATGCATAGAGGGGTAAGTTCACTGCAGTCAGCATTTAAGACCCCAGAGCTTTCTGAGCTGGCAGCCATGGAGACACCTTTGGATTTAGCCTCCATCCCAGACTGCCTGAAGCCCTTCCACAACCACAGCATGTTTAGATCTTTACCTCACAGAGCAAGCTCCAGAAACTACTGAATGCCAGTTCCAGATCTCTTCTACATTCTTTCCACTGCAGACAGCTTTTGATTGTCTTAACTACAACTATGTTCTCAACTACGACTCTCAGGCTCCCAGTGTCGGTTATTCAGACATCCACCCTTTGAGCCATAAATCTCAGTTCTAAGTGGCAGGAAAACATCTTTGGGCCTGGAGAAACAACGCTGCTGCAAAAAACCCTACCCCACGTGTGAAGGGAAGGACCTTTGCCTGGGTGGGAAAGCAGAGGGTAGGACAGAGAGCAGCAGATCTCACACCTGAAAAGCTGAGATTTACACAGAAAGGCAGAGAGGTGTTCTGTCTTCCTGCTAGAAAGGGAATATGCACAGCTGGCTGGTTAATGGCTGGTGTGTGTGCTGGGGTGAGAATGGAAACAGCCCCAAGACATATTGACAGAAGAAAGCTTAGCCACTACTGCACCATAACCTGCTGTAAATACCGAAATTATTCCCGTAGCCTAGTAGGTCTATATATCCAATTAAGATGGAAAAAGGTTTCAGTCTAACAAACGAAAAAGAAAAGATTATTCAATCATCTTGATAGCTTCTCTTTTACAGACTTTGCATTATTTTTAAACTGTCATGGGAAATAAGACATTATTCTAATTAGAAACATAATTGGAAACAGAGAGAAATCTATTAAAAACCAAATCAAGAACGATGTCACTTTTAGCCTAGCAATACAAATCTTACCCAAGATTGCACAAAACAGTTTCCCAACTAGAACTGTAAGTTTCTGAACCTAAAGCAGCTGCCAGCCCCAGCATACAAACACATCCATCAGCGTGCCTCTAATTGAATTACAGCTAACGAATCCCAATGTCAAAACTAATAAACTAACTCTCAGTGCTTCTAGGTCAGTGTTCTCACATCAAACGTGTACGTGAATGGGAAGGGATCAATAACGCTCTGCTTAGTCCCTGGACTTTGAGAGCTGCATTTTAACACTTTTCCTACATTTCCAGAAAGACAGAAAAATCTAAATCCCACAAAACACAAAGGTTTGATGCTGGGTGAGCATCAGAGGGATTGCATGATCATGTGAAAATTCTAGTCTCTGTCAAAATGGGACTTGGGATTCATATTCTCTCAACCAAAGCTGCACAGAGCACATACAAACACAACTGCTAGAGGCAAGGATTAAATAATGTTCTTGTTTATAATTTGCTATTCTACAAATGAGCATACAGAAGAGCAAGGGGAGAAAAGTAAAAGTCGCCTTGCATGCCAATGCTTTATTAGGCTGTGCTTATTTCATGACCTATGATGATCAGGCTGTACAAATGGCTTTTTCTCTTCATTTTATGCAATTACATTTTCTAGATGTCATAAAGACAGAAACAGGAAACTGCATTTTGCTAATGGGGACCTTCTAGGCAGCTGCAGAAAACAACAGTTAAATGCACAAAACATTTATAAGTAAGTTGTAGAGGTGTCAAATTATCAGGATGCCATGACAGCTTATGAAAACGACATGGAATATAGTTAACAATTATCCTTTAAACGCATCACATTTAAAAAGCATCAGTGCATTTTCCACATTTTAGGTTCAAATAGATAATTTATTCTGTCAATAGGTCAGTCACATTAACACATGATGCTGAGTGAATCCTGCTGTAGCCACTGCCTGCACAGGAGAACTACCCCTCAGGGCAAAGAGAAGCACACGCATGTGGATTTTTAGAACAGCAAGTACTTTGCTGTGCAGCACAACATCCAAGATGCTTCAGCTGGAACTAAAAGAAACCTCGACAGAGCACGAGCCTTGGCAGCTCAAAGGCAGGAAGATAAAAGCCATGGCAGACGAAGTTCAGGCAGACTCTTGCTTTATCTCTCATCAACCCTGGGATCAGCTGATCCAGTCAGGAAGAAAGGGATGAGCACATCCAACCATCCACCTCCTTTCCATTTCATTCCAGAACTCATAGCAGAGATTCCAACCAAACATGTGACATTCTGATGAACACACCTCTGTTAGCTTTTCGTTAGAATATCTACAGGAAAAATTAACTTGACATTTTGAGTCTGAGGTTTACTCAGACGTGTGCACATTGAAAACTGTGGCTGCTCCACATTGTCACAGCTCCTGTACAGACTTATAATTCCACAGATCATCTCATCTTATAATAGCAAAAATACTACTGTAGAGAACATAACACTCATGCACATCTACACTATAATGACATTAGGATCCAAAACTTGTAACTTCTGTAATCTTGCATGCAGCCCATCAAGCACTGTATTTTGCATTTAATTGCCTAGGCTAACAAACCTGAAAGTTTTCAAGATTACAGATGCATATACACAACCCCACATAAAACCTAACATGAATAAGTGTATTTTTTTCACTGTGGACCCCTCAAAAAAAAATGCACTGTACCACTTCTTGGCTAAATAAAAAGAAAACAAACAGATGACATAAAATGGTATTTTCACATATTTACTCACTTGGAAAACCATTTATTCCCTATCTGAAAAAGGTAGTGCAAATGATGTGATCTATATTAGTTTGTTAGTGCCAAAGCCCTGGACCTCAATCAATATTTATAAAGACTCTGAATAAGAACTGAGATACTTTCGCTTTTAGAATCCAATATCCTTCAACATGCCACTGCTACTAAGATTGGACTCACTTGTTTAAATATTTCAAGGCTAATCACCCCCACCACCAATTGCATGCACTTGGGACCCAGTGTGATCACACTTTGCCTTTCAAGGTGTTTTGCAGGTATATCACTCAAGTCTGAAGGAAAGTTGTTCAAAAATTATCTCAATCACGCAAGGGAGGGGGATAAACCCCTGACTAAAAGCTAACCTATAGCTTCTAAAGCAATGCGTTATAAGCCAAGTACTCATTAAACTCTTCGGTGAGGCTCCAGGAAAACCTTGCACTTAATCCATGTGATGAATCTGCAGAGTCAATATTGGACCTGAGCAACAGGCAGTTAAAACACAGGTTCCAGCATTCGTCCATCACCGGAAGCAACAGACAATCTGCACCCAGCACCAGAGTTTACGAATCCCAATGCACAGACTGTGCCTTGACCCAGTTCAGCCTCCAGTATTAAAACCCCCAGGACCACCCAGCAGCAGTCTGGCAGACCGCTAGTGAAAACAGAGGGAGGAGGAACACGTTGGGCTAGATTTTGTCAAGGCTTTAGCAACCATCATGACCAAATTCCTGCTATAAGCCCTTTTGCAGCTTACTCTCCACCAACTCTTGCGCTGGCGGTTACAGTTTGTGCTAGTAGATCTGTGCTGCTTTTATATTTCATCCATTCTTTACAACCTTATTTGTATATTGTCCATTGGAATGAAAACTGCTCAGACTGTACCTTCCCTTACAACCGTAAGGTGCTCAACCCACCAACCAGGGAAACAGTAACACTCACAGCACACAAGCCTTGGATCCATCTGGCAGAATTTCCAGGTGCCTTCATGCAGTATATAACGAGAAATATATTCTGAGGGTGTGCTGACAACAAAAACCCACATAGATCCTACTTCTTTTTCTGCAGCACCAAGCAACATAATCTCCAGCACAGTCCCAGTATATGTATTTTTACTAGCAAGCCCTTCCATCCCACTCAGAGCAGTAGCAGTATATGTGCTTCCACATAGTACAATCTAAAGCTACACCACTACTGACCTACTTTTCCCCCCTTAAAAAACAGGAAAAACAGCTTCATAATGCAGATACAGCCACAGACTACCTCCCTCTACACCTGCTTTAGCAATGATGTAAAAGAATAACATCCAAGCTACATTTTTAACACTTCATCCATAATTGCCTTTCATTTCTATCAGTTAAAATAACACCCAATCCATCAATTTCACACCAAGGGCTAGTTAAGCTTCTTCCTGTCAAGTCCATCTAGACAAGCATCACATGCTTCCACCTCCATCTGTTCATACCATTTTTACAAATTAATTTTTTCATTTCATCACGCTTCCTTTCTGTATTCCTGGCTACAATGCCCAGCTCTCTCAGAAAGTCTCTTTGGGTTTTCACTTTTCAAGCCCTTCAGAATCCATCCCGTCTAGTTTACCATGAAATATTCTGCACTGTCTCTACACTCCCACCTAAAAGCTCATGCCACTCGGAGACCTTTTCAGATGTCTTCCTTCTGAAGAAAAACACTCTCCCTGTAACCTTCCCCTGCCTTTTTTGCCATGACTTCAGCTTCTGGTGTGGATCCAAGGCCCATACTGAATACAGCACAGCTGCATGACCTTGGCTCCGACTTCTGAGGAAGCTGCTATGTTCTAAGAAGCTGCACAGTAGAGCCACGCCAAGATAAGAAAGGTAGAGCTGCAGAGAGGTAACATTTTTGAGATATGGACCATTAGTAGCACAAGCACTCAGGAAGAAAAACACAAACATAAAAAGGTGTAAGTCCTAAAGCAAACAAAAAAAACACCCCACCAGGGAGCCAAAATACAGCAACTCAGCAACTCTGAGCAGCAGAGGCTGACCCTTCCCCTCCTGAGGAATGTCTGTGTTGCTCCTGGTGTGTTAGCAAGGGTGGTGAGCCGATGAATGCTTAGCCTAGCAGCTCATTAAAGCCCCACTGTTTCTTTCATGCATGCTAGCCAATAACTGTTTAACATTTTTATGTTAATATATATACCCCGCCTGCAGAGTTTCTTTGCACACAGCAAAAAGTGCCCTAAGTGACAGAGACAGAGGATTACGCAATTATTACTGGAAAGGCAAACTGATGTCCTTTTTTCCCCCACCTGAAATTCCTCTTAAAAATTTTTGTCACACTTCCTACTAGAGCTCAAACAGCTGGTGAACTGCAATCATACCGCAATGATCCAAATTATCTTATTGCTCTGCAAATTCCACCCACCTGCTCAGCCCAAATTGGCTCTCATCATATATTCAGATTACAGTCTCTGCTTAAGAGCAAACTTTCTTACAGTGACACACACAACAGGGTTTTGACTGAGGCTGCAAGCTCGCTTATGTAGCAAGCTGCCTCTGCCTTCAGCATAATAAACATAACAAGTTCCCACTCCTTTACCACTGCTTACTGCTCCCCTTTGCTTTGCCAGTACAAGTGCTTGTTGGACCATGAGGTAAACCAGATCATGAGAGTGATCAATGATAAAAGAATACGCCCTGCTCATTCTTTTTCTAGAAGGAGTTCTCTTGAACCCAAACCATTTCAGCAGCCAGCTGACACCGTGACCACCACGAGCAGCGGCACCAGCAGGGCCAAAGAGCTGGGCACCTCCAGGCTGCTGCGAGGCCTCCTCAGGCAAGGCAGCACTCGCTGCACGGCACCCAAAGGCACTCACTGGGGCAAGGCGGTGGTAACGCGTAATTACTGGTAACGGCAGCACTGCAGGCAGGGAAAGGACCGACAACTTCTTAAGCAACAGACTCGTGTAAAACTCCTCCCGCACGCCCGAAGTTTCCGGGAGGCGGCCAGGCCTCACGCAGGGCAGGGCGGGCAGCGAGGGGCCCTGACACAGCCCGGGCTCACCGGCCCGCGAAAGGGGCTGTGGCGAAGCAGGCTTCGCTCCCCGCCCCCACCCCGAGACCCCCGGCACGGGGCCGCCCGCACCGGCTGCCCAAAGGCCGGGGGGAGGCTCCCCAGCGTCCCTGAGAGCCGGGCCTGCGGGGCACCCCGGCGTGGCCAGCGGCGGGCGGGTCGGCGGGCCGCCCCGCCGCCGCCGCCGGGAGAAGGTGCCAGGAGAGGCCCCTCGCGGCGGACGGCGTCCCCGCCCCGCGGAGATCCCCCGCGGCGGCGGAGCCCCAGCAGCCGGTGCCGCCCCCCGCCGCGGGCCCGGGCCGGGGCGCCGGCTCAGGAGGGGCGGCGGGGGCGTGGCCTGGCCCCGCGGCGCTGGGGGGGCCGCGTCCCCCCCGATCCCCAGCACTTACCTGCGGGCAGCCGTTCCCCTTCCCAATGCGCAGGCGCCGCCGGCCACGCCGCGCATGCGCTTCGAGGGGGCCCGCGCCGCGCGGTCCTAGCGCCGCCGGTGGGCGGGGGGCGCTGTCAGAGCCGGGGCTCGCCGCCCGACGGTTCCCCGGGCGGCCCCGCTCCCCAGCGGCAGCCGCGGGCGGGGCGGGCAAGGGCAGCGGCGGGGAGACTCCTTCCCGGGCCGGACGGAGCTCGCCTGCCCCTGAGGAGACTGACACACCCACCCCCCAGTAAAAAATGGCCCTTCCGCCTGCGACACCTCGCAGGCCGTCCCCGGGCCGCGGCCCCGCCGCCCTCCCCGCACCGGCGACGGAAGTAGGAGAGGGGCGGCCCGGACCGGCGCGGCGCGGCTCTGCCCGGAAGCCCGCCGCCTCGTGATTGCGCAGCGCAGCGCCGTGCCGCGTCGTTCCGAGCCGAGCCGCTACTGGCCCGGCCCCGGTGGAGGGGCGCCTCGGCCCCGGCCCCGACCCCGGCCCCGGCCCCGGCCCCGGCAGGCAGCCGCCGCGGCAGGTAGGCCCCGCGGGGTCCCGGCGGGAGGGGGGGCCGCGGGTGCCGGGGGAGGCGGGGCAGCGGGGAGTTCCCCCGGGCGGAGGTGGGAGTCCGGGGGACTGGGGGCGCGGCAGGTACCTCGGGGGGTTGGTGCCCGCGGAACGGGCTCGCCGGGGGAAGAGAGTGCCCGGGGGTCCCTGGGGGTCGGAGGGTCTCCAGAGTCCCTGGGGAGCAGGGGGCAGCGGGGGGGACTGGGAGGGGACTCGGTGGCAGCGGGAGCTCCGTGCCCCTGCTCGCCCTGGTGCATGCTCTCGGTGACCAGGGCGGGCGCCCCAAGATGAAGCCAGCCCGGATGCTGCGGCAGGTCTCCGACTTCAGTGACTTCAGCCGAGGCCACTGGCTGCAGGAGCTGCTGTGCCAGGGAGAAGAGCCCAGCCTTATCCAGTCCAGCCCCGATGGGCAGCACCTTTTGGTCCTGCAGAAGAGCCGGCCGCCCCCCCTGCCCCGGGTGGTGGCCTTCCAGCGCCACAGCATCAGCGGAGCTGACCTGGAGAGGAACTGGCAGCCGCCTCAGCCAGCCCTTGTGGGACTGCTCTTCCTGCAGAGCCCTGTGACATTGGACTCCTGGGTACTGGCCATTGTGTGGGAACACGGCCGGGCCGAGGTCTGGCATTTCGTGGTGGCCGTGGGCTGGCAGCTGCTGCAGACACTGGAGCTCTGCCAGGGTGCCCGGGCACGAATTGTCTCTGTGTGCAGCCAGGGAGCCAGCCTGGTGTGGTGTGAGGAGAGGCCTCCCCTGGATGCCCACTCGGACATGAGCAAGTGTGCCTTCAGGTTCTGTGTCTGCACCCGGGCTCTGGAGGTGGGGGAGCAAGGCATGCGGCTGGGCACCGTAAGGATAGTCCTGCACAACAGCCCTGAGTACCAGGTCCTGGCCTCCCCCCAGCATGTCTTCCTGGTGCCTGCCGCTGCCAGCTTTGCCACTACTTCCAAATTCCTCCTCATCTGGCGTCCTGAGAAGGCAAAGCTCACCATCACAGCCCCCTCTGCAGGCTTTGTCCACAGCAAGGTGCTGCGCTCCAGCAGCGAGTCAGACTTCAGGAAGCTCCTGCTTGGCTCTGTGGGTCTTCTCTCAGGTTTGGCACCTCTGGACATTCACACCTCCACTGTGTCCAACAGTGGGGGTCTGCTGCTGGTGAGCACGAAGGGTGCTGTGAACATGGTGGAGCCAGATGGGACACAGAGGCATATCTTTGATCTGGAGCAGGGCCCCCTGGCCCAAGGAAGTCCTGTCCAGCTGAAGACCTTTGGCAGCATCCTGGCCTGTGTGCTGGCTGGGGTCCTGTACCTTGTTGACCAGAACAGTGGAAGGCTCATAGAAAAGAAAATCCTGAGCATGAAAGAGGTGCATTTCTTGGAGTCCCCAGGAGAGGAGGACAGCATCCAGCTCCTCACTCAAACCGGCATCTACAGCTTCAGCTCCTCCAAACCTGAGGACAGCAGCAGGCCTGAGCCGTGCCTGGTGGAGATGGTGTTTGAGGAGGCCTGCAGATACTACCAGAGAAGGAGCCTCAGCAGCTCCAAGCTGACAGTGGAGAAGTTGAAGAAAGGTGGTGTGTTCCAGGCTCCTGTGGCCCTTGCTGCCATCCTGCAGCACAGCCTCCAACAGAAGCAGAAGCCAGCCCGAGGCCTCCAAGACACTTATGCCAAGCTGTTGAGCACAATGAGCCTGGAGCTGCAGAGCTACATGAGCCTCGAGCTCCTCAAGACCTGTGTGGTGTGTGCCCCAGAGAGTGAGGTGGAAAGCTACTGTGAGGAATTGGTGGAGCAGGAGGTCAGCCGTGTTCTGCACTCTGACATGGACAAGGACAACTTGGCCTACCTGAACTCTGTCTTTGCCTCCTTCCCCAAGGCTGCCTGGAAGGCCACAAGGAGCTGCCTGCAGCTGCAGCAGAATGGGGATGGCCTCTTGGTAGCCAGGGCCACCCCAGAGGTGTGGAAGAAGGTCCTGGGAGGGCCGCAGCAGGAGGAGGTGGGTCAGAATGGGGTGGTCCCGCTCTTTGAGCTCATCTGCGCCTCCTTCCTGAGGTTCAAACCCAAGTGGCTGCCCAGTTTTGTGGAGCTGACCCAGCAGTATGTTAGCATCTCTTGGGCATACAGCAGCAAGGAGGGCCCAGGGGGCCGGGTGCCGCTGTACAAGAGAGCGCTGGGAGTACTGGCCAGGAAGAACAAGCGCAGCGAGGCAGATGATGAGATGGAGCTCGAACTGCTGCTCTGCAGCAAGAGGCCTAAGGCCGTGCTGCAAGCTCTGCACCTTCTCATCCGCCTGAAGCGGTGGCAGCGGGTGGTGGAGGTGGCAGAGAAGTTCTCCAAGCTCAGCCCCTTGCTTAACAAGGAGATATTCACCACGCTGCTGGCAGAGTTTGCCCAGCACCGGGAGCTAGACCCTCATCTGGACACGCTGTGGCCACTGTGCCCCGCTGAGCTCACTGCCTCGGACATCCTCACGGTGGTCCTGCAGCACCTCCCTCGCTCCCAGGAGGACCCAGTGCCCTTCTCCAGCGAGGGGAGCCAGCTGACTGTAGGCTTGCTCAAGCCACTGCTGCAAAGGGTTGTGCAGCGTCCCTGCGTCCAGGATGAGATGTACTCAGATGCCTTGCAGAGCCCCATCTTCCCCCCTCCTACCCCACCCCGAGAGCACAAGATCCCCTCAAAAGCAGTGGCTGATGATGCCCCTCAGCCACCCATGGCAAGGACTTCCTCCCCCTCAGCACTGGTACAGGGTGACACTGCATGAAGGGGGGAAGCACAATGGGATCCCAAGCCTTGGGTGCCTGAGGAGGGGAAAGCCGCATCCACCCCAGGAAATCCTGCCCTGCCTGGCAGTACGGAAGCCTGCTCCTTTCTGAAGCCTCCCTGCGGCAGCATCTCGAAGAGTCTGTTGGGTGGCTGGGGTTGGGGGATCTCATCTGAAGCCAGGGCAGGCTTTCTGGCTATTTCTACCAAGTGCAATTGTGTGTGCCCCAGTGGAGGAGCAAATGCCTGGTGCATTTGCAGATGAAAGCACTGGCTGCACTACAGGACTACAGAACTGCTCCCTGCCCAAAGCACTTTCAGTTTGCTTGGCTCCTTTATAACTTCACTTCTACTTCCCTGATCCTCTAGGAGTGGTGGTGGAGTGGTGGGCAGGGACACACACAGTCTTCCCCCCCGCCATTCTCTGCTCCGTGGGTTAGGTGCTGCCTCCAAGCTCTGCCTGTGAGAAACTGGGCACGTTTCTTGCAGTGGGGTCACCGAGTCCTGCTGCTCTGGGCTCGGTCAGATGCTAAATGCCAGTGTGGTGCAGCTCCGTGGTACTGGGGGTCCCAGCACACGCGCTGGCAGCTGCAGCACTCTGTGTGCTGTCTCGCTGCAGTTCCTCTGGGATCAGTCCTGTAGCTGTGACTGATTGCAGCTACTTAGCTGAAGAGAGCAGCCTAATTCCCTTATCTCTCTATCCCAGACGGTACCCGAACTCTCTTCTGAGCTGAGAAGCTGGCAGCAGCCTGTGTGAGCTTGGGGCTGGCCCTGCCTCTCGCTTTCCTTTGTGGAAGCTTAGATTATGCTGCAGGATGCCCAGGCCCTCTGTTCCCATCTCCTCTACCTTTGCCCTTTGCACACAAAGCGGCTTTGTCAGGGTTGTCTGGCTCATACCGTGCCTCTGTTTGCAAAGTCAGTGTAACTTGAGAGCAGTTGTGCAGGAAGATCGAGGTTCCAGCCTCCCTCTGGTGCTCGCTGCCTGGCCCGCTCCTCCGGGAGAGAGATCCCGGCTGTGGCTTTGCCCCAGCATGCGGGCTGTGGTGTGAAGGAGCTGCCTCCTGCCTTGCTGGGATGGGATGGGATGGGATGGGATGGGATGGGATGGGATGGGGGAGATTCACCTGCATTAGTCCTCTTGAGAGTGGGGTGAAGTGTGGAAGACTCCTTTTAAAAATAAAGGTTCCTAAAGTAGTGCTGGGGCGGTGGTGGATGTTTTGAGGGTGCAGACCCTCAGGCGGAGGGCAGTTTTGTTTTGCTTCTAGTGAAAAGTGGCCAAGCTCAACCCACCATGGTACTGCCCAGCGTGGCTCACCGCTGGTACATGCGGGGCTTGGAGATAACAGCTATGCCTGGACAGCCCATTCCCTCCACAGTGCTTGGCCCTTTACCACTACGAAGCCGTGGAGGCAGGACCCTGCACTGGCAGGCAGGTGACCATCCCAGGCAGTGCATGGTTTGGCAAAGGCAAGCCCATACATTGCTGGGAGCAAGGAGACCTACTTGGGCTTCGCTCCCATCCTCTCTGCAGCTGCTTGGTGCTGCAAGCAGCCCCCAAAGGCCATTGGGGCTTCTTGGTGGGGGAATTGTGGCTGGGCCCAAGCTAGGGTTGAGGAAGGGAGAATTTTTTCTCAAGAGCTGCAACTTGTCCCTTTGTTCCTGGCTGGAAAACCAGCAACAGGGAGCACCAGGCTGGCCCTGGTGGGAGTCTGCTGCCCTGGGCATGCAGTGGCAGAGCTGCTGTTGGAGGGATCCTAGTTTGTCAAACCACTGTAAAGATGTGGCAGGACCTCCCCCAGACAAGGGCTCAGCTGCAGAAAGTCCCTGTGGTGGAGGAAAGCCTGGCAAAGGGGAAGAGGAACTGCTGCAACGGTTCTCTAGAAGCTGGCTGGTTATCGACGAGACCTTCCTTATGGTGGGCCTTGTGCTGTGTCTGTGGGGTGCCGCGAGTTTCCCTCCCACACGAGGGAAGTGGATTCTGGCAGCTGCCGCTCACATGAGCAGAGGGAGCCTGGCCTGAAAGGGGAGCTGACAGCAGCCACTGTGGGCGTTTTGCAATGAGCCGTCCTCGCCTCTTCCCCGAGCGGCTGCTGGCCCTGTCTGACACTGCTCTCGCCTGCCTCTCAGGGCTGCTCAGGAGGAGGACGATGGACCCAGGCCCCTCTCAAAGCCACGGCTCCAGGGCCTGGGACGCTGCCCTGGGGAGCTTCTCAGAGCAAGCCCCACACCTTGGCAAAGGCTGTGCAGTAATGTGGGGGGAAGATTTTCATTGCCGGGGCTGGATTTGGATGCATGTGGCCACGGTGACAAAGCAAACGAGGAGGGTCAAGCTCCCTGCCTTCCAGCACTAGCTCTGCAGAGAAAAAACACCATGGCTGGAGGCTGAGCAGGGAGGCAGCAGTGCCCACAAAACCAGCAAGTGGAAACTGAAGCCAGCAGCGGTCCTGCATGGGCTGGTGCCCCTGAGGCACAGCAAGGGAAGAGGAAGTGGGGAACGCTGTGCAGTGGGGACAGCCTGGGGCTTGGGGACAGAGACCTCCACACGTGGCCCCTAGACGAGCAGAAAGCAGTCACAATTTGGGAAGCTGAGGGAGTGTTCAGGGTAGGGGAGAGCAAAAGCAGAGCAAGAGACAAAACTGAGCTGAATGCTTTCCAAGGGGGTGCTGGGAAATCCCACCCCAAGGACCAGAAAGGGTGAGCATCCCTGGGGGGAGCAGGGGCTGAGCCACCCTGCAGGACAGATTCAGCTGAGTGATAGGCAAGCACGGGGCTTTCTTTGCGGTCAGGATGGGTGCTGGTGGGAGATAGCAGGAGGTAAGGCCAGTGCAGCTTCAGATAACGCCTGAAGGAAAAAATAGCGATTAGAAGATCTGAAAGCAAATGGAAAAAGTGATAAAGCAGATGTATGTAGCGGAGGGTGAGCTGGCCAGCTTGGCCCCATTGCTTTGCTCCAGAGACACTTGGACTTTGCAATGAAGGAAATGAGTCAAGCTGCTCACGTACGCCTCTTGTGCCTGACCTGGCCTTCGGGATGGTCCCTGTGCTTGAGCCAAGGAGCAGCACAAAGCAATGCCTGCACTCGCCATGCCACAGGTATAGACCAAGTCACCCTTGGCTCATCTGTGCATGCAGCTCTCACCATGCCCGTCCATGCCATGCAGCAGCGTGGGACATGCAGGGGTGGACACTGAAAGTCCCCATGCCACCATACCCAGTAGAGGGAGGGAGGTGCAGGCTGCAGGCACCCCATAAACTGACTGGAAACCCACAGATGACACATAGCAGGGTCACCAGAGAGCACAGGTAAGTGCCTGCGTGCTGGGGACAGCACAGGCTGGCACCCCATGGACAGGAGGCTCTTGGTGCGGCTTTTCCCAGGGAAGGACCTGGCACCCACCCAGCCGCAGGTGCAAAGGGCTAGCCAGTGAGGGGAACATCACCCAGCCTTGGTGACACTGAGCAGCGGTCCTGCATCGACCCATGGGCTGGGTCAGGACTCCAAGGGCTGGCTGTGGGCGGAGCACGCTTGGGGATCACAGCAAGAGCCCTCCAGTCCTAAGCACAGCCCCAACTGGGGCCAGCAGTGGGGAACCCTCCCTGCGCCTACCCCTGTGCCCTTCCATCGCAGCCGGACATGAAGAGCACAGCTGCATGCCTGCAGTGCACACAAACACCCCATTTATTGTTCGACACCAAAAAAATCACAGCCTTAGAAAAAGTCAGGCTCCCTGCAAAAATAAATAGTCACATTTTTCAAGCGAGGGGCCTGGGTGAGCAGGTCCCTGCTGGCTGGCAGCGCAGAGGCTGCGGTGGCATGGACAGTGCGAGCTGCCCTGAGCCCATGGGGTCTGGGGGGGGGGGGTCTGGCATGGTGTGTGTGTGTGGTCCCACCTGGGGCAATGCAAGGGGCAGCCCCCTCTCACACATACCAGGGCATCATCACATATTGGGAACTGGGGAGGGGGTTTCAGCAGGGGGTCCCAACCTGCTGTCCAGCACCCAGGGAGAAGGTACAGCAGACAGGGTAGCCATGTCCATCTGCTCTGGGCCCGTGCTGTGGGCAACAGGGGCTAATGCCTCGTGGATGGCCGGGGAATTTTGTAGAAGTTGAATGTGGGTGGCCTGCAAAACCAAGGTCACTTATGTCACCCCCCAGTCACCGAGGGGAGCATGAGACAGCCCAGGATGTGCTGAGAAGGCCAAATGTCATCCCACCCCTGTGGCCCAGCCCCACAGGAAAGAGGGTGTGGAGACCCCCATGCATACCCCGCTGGTTTGGGGGAGGCTGGGAGCAGCAGCACCCCCAAACTGAGGAGTGTGGGAAGATGATGGAGGGACCCCAGAACAGTCTATGCTGCACAGGTCCCACCTTCCCAGTCCTCCCCTGGTACCAGCACCCTCCTTGGCCTGCACTTGCCCTGTTCCACTCCTCGCCCCCCTCCCTCTGTGCCCTGTCCCCCCTCATGCCACAAGAGCTGCCCCCACACACACACACAGA
Organism: Mycteria americana; assembly: GCF_035582795.1. Taxonomy (NCBI): domain Eukaryota; kingdom Metazoa; phylum Chordata; class Aves; order Ciconiiformes; family Ciconiidae; genus Mycteria; species Mycteria americana. The sequence continues at coordinate 16,588,604 of NC_134370.1, forward strand.
GACCTGGCACTGCTACTTACATCTCCAAGGCTTCATTCCTGAAGGGGAGAAAAAAAGAGTGGACAGTGTCAGGGGGGCAAGAAGATGCCTCCCGGGACAGCCCAGCATCTGCCAGTGGGACAGGGTCTCCCCCGGGGGCACACCAGGAGGACACGGGGGGCTGCAGGGTGCTATGGTCCCCTCCATCCTGGCTGCCCCATCTGGACCCTGAGCACAGGCTGCTACAGCCGCCCCGAAAGTTGCTGCCCCCAGAGCATCGCTGCTCCGTCCCCGGGCAGGCAGAGCAGGGCCCCACGCTCGCCGGCTCGGTGGCACGCAGCTCCCCACGCCACGATTTCAGTTCCCCCAAGCTTCCCTGGCAGCTGAGCCCGTGTCTCCAGCCAGCTCAGCCGCCGGCTGCAGGGGGAAGTGAAAGGCACCGGGGCCACCCGTGGGACCCCAGGCACGCTGCGGGCAGGGCGCAGCCCGGCTCAGCGCCGCACGCTGCACACACCACTGACAACCCCCGCACGGGTCCTGGGAGGGCCAGGGCGCCGAGCGAGGAGGAGTGGGGCAGGCAGCGGGAGGAAGGCTGGCTGGGGCTGCAATGGGCACGGGGGTGCTGCAAACCCCGGCTCCCCAGGCAGCTGCGACCCTGGAGGGGGGGGGGGGGCGGGCCGGAGCAGGGGAACCCCCGGCAAACCGGCTGCGCGGCAGGGCCCAGCCGTAGCCCGCACTGCTGGAAATCCGACCGGAAACCGCTCCCTACCCTCGGGGGTTGGCGGCCGCACTGGAGGGGGGGGCTGCCCGTCAGAAGGCCGCAGAGGGACGGGGAAAGGGTCCCAGAGGGCTGGGGGGCAGCCCCGGGGCGCCGGTGGCCACGGGCACGCAAGCGAGCACTGCACCCTCGTGGCAGCAACGGCAACCGCGCAGCGCGTTGCATTCTGCGCGGCCCCCAGCTGTGCTCTCGTTTTGGGGCCCCAGCACAAAAAATGGTGCAAAGGGGAGCGAGTCGAGAGGCAGACCTCCGAGCCGGGCTGGGGGCTGCAGCCCTGCCGCGCAAGCCGGGCTCCTTCCTCCGAGGGGGCATGCACCTTCCTCCCTTGGGCATGCACCTTCAGCTGCCCAAGGGAGGGCTGCAGAGCAGGCAGAGCCAGGCTCTTCTCCAAAGCACCTCCATTCTTGGAGCCTGAAGGTCCCAAGCCACCTACCTGGTGTCCCCCCCCGGCCCGCATTACTTCAGGATCAGCCCCACAGGCTGCCGCGGGGCACGTGAAGGGGCAGTTTGCAGTGTGCGGGGGGGGACCCCAGGCCCAGCGCGGTCGCAAGGGACGGGTGGCTCCTCACCTGTAGACATCAGCGATGTCCATGCGGCGGTAAAACTTGGCGAGTCTCACAGCCAGGATGATGCTGGGCAGCAGGAAGAAGGTGCACCAGCCCAGGCTGAACCAGAAGGCGTTCTGGGTGCAGGGAGGAGAGCCATCAGGGACTAGACAGCGACTGGGAAAGCCTCTTCCGCTCCCAAGCACCTGCAGTGACCCCCCCACCCACACCTTCTTGCAGCCTGGCCTTTGCTCTTAGCCATAGCAATGCGCCAGGGAGATGCTGAGCCCTGCTTGCTCGGGACAGAGATGGGTACCCCTCATCCTGTGTGGAAGGGATCAAAGGGACCTCATTGCCACCCCACACACACCTATCACCCCACACATCGCTGCCCCACTCACCAGAGAGTCCAGGATGTAGTCGCAGGTGATGGCCTCCACATTATCCAGGGTCTGAGCTATGGGCTTGCAACGTGCCACGTCTTCCGTCAGCTGGGGACACAGTAGAGACAGGACATGTCAGTGTCCCCCAGAACCTTGCAGCCTGTCCTCCCTTCCCTCTACCCCACCGAGGAAGGCTCACTCACCCTGCTCTTGGCCCAGGAGATGTAGGTCTCGAAGAAGTCCAGCAGCTCCTCCAGGAAGGCCCACGTCTCCTGGGAGGGCAAGCAGAGAGCGAAGATGCTGCACCCCCAGCCCACTCCGTGCTTCATGTCCCCTCCGTGTCAGGATCAGGGCTGTCAGACCACCTCAACCCAGCAGCAATGGGGCTGCAAGCCCCTACCTGCCCTGGCCCCTTGCCTGAGGCACCATAAGGGGAGGGGTCACTCTCCCCTTATATATTTATATATATAAAGCGCCTATCACCATATTGATAAGGGGTGCAGGGGACCGCTGGGGAAGACGACAGGGCAGGACAAACAGCCAGACATTGCTTGGCATCCCTGGGCAAAGGGAGGTCTTGGTGTGGGGGTCCGGTCACATCCCCACCGGGTGGCCTGGCAGCACGGCAAGGCGAGCTCACGTTCTTGATGATGTTTGCCGTCTCCCTCTCCAGGAACTCCTGGGTTTCGCTGGCTTTGTCCAGCGCAGCTTTTGTCTGTGCCTGGGATGAAAGGTGCTCTCAGCAGTGTGATGGGGGAAGTGGGGTCCCCACATCTCCCCCACCCTGCCCAGCAGCAATCCCTGGGGTGCAGCATCTCTGAGCTGTGGTGTCCCCAGCAGTCACGCGATGGTAGTGCCCGAGTTACCTCGGGTGGAGGGAGCCTGCGCCTGGCAGGGTCCCCGGCATGGGCCCCCTCCCTCTGCCCCATGAGCAGCCCCTACAGTGCGTGCTCAGGGAGTCCCACAGCAGCCACCTGCCCCCCAGACTGCAAGTTAGCCCCCACCATCTCCACTGCAAGACCTCACGGGTGCTTTGCAGGGTGCCCCAGAGTGGGGTGTGCTCAGGAGGCTCCTTCGTTCCACTTACCTCGAGCTGGGCAGCCCCGCTCTGCACCAAGTGGATGCTCTCCTTCAGTCTTTGCTGGGGATGGAGAGAGGGGGGTCAGAGGCACAGACCCCATGGCTCAGCCGAGACCCCACCAGCAGGCTCCAAGCTCTGGGGGAGCCCAAGCCAGCACCCCCAGGACCTTCCCCACCCTGGCGTCGCTCACCAGCGGCCCAGAGAAGCTTGTCTGCATCTCCTTGTCCAGTTCCCTCAGCTTGCGAGCATCAGCCTTCAGGTTCTCTTTCACATCCACGCCCTGGAGGACCTGCAGTCAGTGGTGCCCCCCAGCACAGGGTCCCTGCCCCACCACAGCCATCTGATGGGGGGCCGGGCTGGAGAAAAGAGCTGGACGAGGGTGAAGGGCCTCACCTCCCCTCAGCACCCAGGCAGGTCTGCAGAGGAGCCACTGCAGCCAGTGGCTTTGGGGACAGCGTGGCCACGGCCCCGGGGTGCCGTGATCTCTCACCTCTTTGTCTGCCAGCTGCTCCAGCTCTGCGGCCAGATCCAGGAGGCTTCCCTGGGTCATGTTCTGATCCAGCTGGAAAAGGCAGAGACAGAGCTGTGAGACTGGGGACACAGGGCTAATGGGGGGCTGTACCCCATCCCTCCAGGGCAGAGTGGAGCCAGGGCCTCACCGGTGGGGGAGGTTCCCAGTTGCCCCAAGGGGTGACACGGATGGCAGGGGACACCCCGGGAGCCTGCAGTGGGACTCCCGCAGCAGCAAAGGGGAGGGGGCAATGGACCCCCTCAACGTGCGTCCAGACGCCCCCATCCCAACACCAGCCTGCCCCCAGCCCACCTTCTCCAAGGTGGAAGTGAAGTCGGGAGTGAACACCACCCGGCTGGTGTTCAGCAGCAAGTCTCTCTGGCTCTGGTTGAGCAGCAAGATGGGGCTCAGGGTGATGTTCATCTTCTCAAAGGCCGTGGAGATCTCTCCTGTGTACTGCCAGGGCGAGGGGAGCCATGATGGGGCACAGTGCCAGCCCTTCGCTGTCCCCCCCCAGCACCAGCTCTGCGCCCCCAGCCCTGCCCCCCTGGACCCTGGCACCCCACGCTCACCTGGCTGACGTTCAAGAGCTTGTCCAGGGACACGCTCTGGTCCAGGTGCAGCGTTTGCCACAGGGCAGCATCTTGCTGGCACTGCCTGCAGGAGAGGGGCACGGGGCTGAAAAGGGGCTGGCAAGGGCCACCCCCTGCCAGGAGGGTGTCCTCACCCCACGCGGGCAAGTCACACCTTACTCCTTGCCTGGCATCGGCGCCTGCCCACAGCCAGGGCAGGTAAGGCAAGCTGCCCCCATCCCAGGGAGCATCCGAGGGTGCTGAGCAGCCATAGCCCTCCCCAAAGACACGGCGCTGGAACTGGGACCCACCTGTACATCTCCGAGAAGTTTGTTGTGCTGCCCTCCTGGCCCAGCAGCTCCGACAGGTTGAAGCCAGGGATCAGGCCGGGGGTGTCCAGGAGCTGAGAGCAAGGGAAGAGATGGAGAAACTAGACACGGTACAGGGCAGGACCTGGGAAGAGCATCCCAAACCGGCCAGCGCTGCCTCCTCTCCACCAGCAGCCTTTGGAAAGGTAGCGGTGGCTCCGGGCAGGGATGTCTTCCCACGGGGAGCTCACCTGGAAGAGCTGCTGGCTGCGCCAGGACTCACAGACGAGCATGTAGGTGTTCCCCCCCAGCACGAAGGTGATCAGCACCAGCAGCATCAGCAGCCAGGAGAAGATGAAGCTGAAGCCGACTCCTCTGCCAGAACAGAGATGCCGTCAGCAACCGGGGCCCTGTGCCCCGGCATCGATGCTAGCGCTGTCTCCAGCTCGAAAAGCCTGCACACCCCTTGCCCCCCCAGCAGTGCCGGGAAGCACCATTCCCACAAGCACATCTCTCCCCTGCCTTCGGACCCTAGAACCTGGCCGGGCTGCACCATGGGGCTCGGACCCCGGTGTGGCTTCCCCCAGCTTTGCAAGCCACCATCCACCCACAGAGCCACGGGACCACACACATGCTGCCAGGCCCGCACCGGCAAGGGGTGAACAGGCCCCACTCGAACACCTTCCACTGGCACCATGTTTTACCCTTGCATTTACCACCTGCACAGTGAGTTGCCATGGGGCAGGCCATTAAGCCACAGTAATTTGATGATTTAGGAGCTTGAGCATCCCCAGGCCAGCCCTGCCCACCCGTCCCACGGCTCCCACGTGCGTCCTCGGCAGCCGAGGGAGCCTCACGCCATGAAGAAGTTCCCGCCGGCATTGGAGAGGCTGCTGCGCTGCGTGGGCAGCACACTTTCCTTCAGCCCCAGGGGCCCCAGCAGCAGCCCGACAACGTTGCAGAGGACCACCAGCAGCACCATGCAGCACAGGAGGGTACACACGCTCCACCTGGGGCAAGAGGAGGGGCAGGAGTCAGACAGCAGGACCGGCACCCCGGGCAGCAGCCGGCATCCCACTACCTGCCTTCGTGGGGAGGAAAAAGCCCCCAGGCACCCCAGCAGGGAAGGGGCATGGGTGGCTGCAAGGCACAGCTCTGGCTATCCTGTACCCACAGCCCCACCACCAAGAAAGCCCCCACCTCCAGCAACTGGAGGATCGAGAGCCTGAGCCTCTCCAGACAAGGGAGCCGGGGCATGCAGCAGCCTCTCGCCTACCTGAGCCCATCAAAGGCGATGATCGGCTCCCTGTAATCCTCCAGCACCAACACGGCATTGCCCACGAAGGCCTTGATGCTCTCCTCCACATCCAGGAGCGGTAACTGCTCCTGCAAGCTCCTGACCTCCTGCCCGATGAGGCCCAGCTGGTTCTGGGTCTCTGCAGGGGACGGGGACAGGTTGGCGCTGCAAGCTGCTGCCCAGATCCTGCTTGTCTGGGGCAGGCAAGCCTGGGGCAGTGGGGACCCGGAAAGAATGGGAAGGGGGCAGTCGTGACCAAGGATGGCATCAGCATGATGGCACTTGGGGACAGCCAGGGCTGCAGGCAGCAGGGGAGGTCTCCACGCAGGGATGGGGTGAGAAGGGAGGAGGGAGCCCTGGGAGAGGGAGAATTCTGCACACGGGGCACAAAGCCCTGCTTACTTGTCACCACGTCCCAGGACTGTTCTTGTATCTTGGCAGGGGTCATGTCCAGCGTGCTGTTAACCTGCGTCAGGGGGGGCACAGCGTACAGCTCATGTCCCTGCCCGCAGCCCAGGGCTGAGCAGCACATTCCCTCCATCCCCAGATCCCGGTGGCACAGGACAGCCAGGCTCCCCGCAGCACCCAGTCCACCACACCGGTGCCTGGGGGTGGTGGGGACAGCAGGCAGGCTCCGGCTGAGGCAGACCTCCGGCCAGCCCTTCCCTCCAATTAACTCCTGGCGGGGCTCTTCCCATGCCACCCCGTCGCAGCACAGCCCCAGCAGCACCAGGAGCACCCAGCCTTGTGCCTGGATGCAGGGGAGACCCCTTACCTTCTCTAAATCAGCCGCTATGCTGGAGCCAGACACATCACGCAGTGCCTCCAGCTGCTGCTCCACACTGGGGACCTGCAGGGAAGAGCCTGGGGTTGAGGGGACCGCAGGGGGCTGGGGAAGGGGCTGCAGGGGCCCCTTGCCCTGCACCCTGCCCCTCCTCACCATGCTGAAGTTGGTGCTGAAGGCGAGGCCGTCCAGGGACACTCTGCCGCAGGAGGGGCCACAGCTCCGCAGGGTCTGGTTGAGGCCATCTCGCACGCTGGCCAGCCGCCGGCTGTAGTTGCTCTGCAGCTCCTCGAGGTGCAAGCGGGTGCCGGCGATGGTGCTGAAGGTGGCTGCCAGTGCCTCCATCCCTGGGGAGACAGCAGCGGCTCGAGGTGTCATCCTGCCAGCACGGCAGGGGCTTGTCCTCACCCAGCTGAGCCTCAGGGACCCATCCAAAAATGCAACGTAGGGGCATCCCCCAACATCCCAGCATTTGCCTCAGGCTGGGGCTGGAGTGGCCAGGTGAATCCCCCCTCCCTGGGGGCCTTGCCCAAACCCGCTGGAGCCCGCCAGCCATGCACCTGCCCCAGCGTCCCCCTGAATGCCCTCCGAGGCCCTGCTGGCCCCCCAGGTATGGGGCCGCTACCTTGCAAGAGGCTCTGGAGGGATTCCAGAGCCCCATCCGTGCTGCTCCTGATGCCCGAGACAATCATGCCGCCCAGGTTGGGCCCGATGTCTGTGGAGATGGGAGAGACAGTGTCAATGACGGGACCCCCGGCAGCGGGACCAGGCTGCCCTGAGCAGCCCAGGGCTTGCAGGGGAGCTGCCAAAAACACTGACCCCCCCCACGACCCCATCCCACACCCAACCCCCAAGCAAGGTGGGCAGAGGGGAACCCCCCCACCCTGCCAACACCTGCATCATGCTCCCAGAGAGGAGCCTGAATGGGGAAAAGCAGCAGCTGGAGCAGAGCAGGAGCCTGCAGGAGCCCCCAAACCCACTCCCTTTAGACATCCCCACGAGAACCAGCACAGTGGCCCCCCCAGGTCAGCAACCATCTGCAGCACCCCCAGCCACCTCCAGTCCCCAAGCACCCCCAGGATGCCTCAGCCCCCCCTCTGCCGCACACCCTCACCCTGGAGGCTGCGGTTGGCATGGCCCAGCGGGATGTCACTCCTGTCGATGATAAAATTGATTTGCTGCAGGGACAGAGATGGGGTGTCAGTGCGGGTGGGGACCCTTCCCCACCTCCAGCTCCACTGTCACCCTTCCCCCGGGGGGCTCTTTGCCCCCCATCAGGCACCCCAGCCGGGGCAGGGGCACCAGGCATGCCTGGGGGATGGAGGCCGCGTAGGTGCGGACGTTGTCCAGGGTGTCATTGATGTTGGGGAAGGTGCCGCTCACGGCCTGGGAGAAGCGGGTGTTGCTGACAAAGGCACAGACATCACCAGCCCTGCGAGGGAAGGGTGACAGGGTCAGCACACGGGGACCTCAGTCCCGATGCTGCCCCTCAGGACCCTCCAAATCCACCCGCACCGACCCCAGGCTGCAGGGTCCAGAGCACGCCGCTGAGCCCCCCGTCCAGAGCACCCAGTGAGCGCCCCGCACACAGCCAAGGGACCGGAGAGGGGGGACACAGGACACTGAGGCACAGGGGAGCCCAGTGCCTGGCACGCCCACATTTCCCCACAGAGAAGCTGTCGGGAAGGGTCTGCACCGTGCCAACACGCAGCCCCCTGGGGCCAGCTCCCCACCGCTGCCGCTTCCTCTCCTTTGTCCCGCCGTGCTGGGATCTGCTCATGCGAACAATGGCAGCTTCCTGGCACGGCCGCCAAGCCCCAGCGTTTCCACCCGCCTTCGGGTCCCATCCGGAGCCTCCCAGCCAGCGCACTCACAGGAGGAGAGCAGAGACCAGCAGGACGGAGGCCCAGAGTGCCCGGCGCCGGCAGCCCATCCGCCGGCCCTGCTTCTGGTACATGCGGCCCCCGCAGTTCCCGCAGCAGCGGCAGCAGCAGAAGCAGCATCCCACCAGGGGCACGAGGATGATGAAGAGGAGCCCGATGGCCACGCAGACCAGGAAACCCAGTTCATAGAGCAGCAGCTGGGAGAGGAAGAATGAGAGGCAGCAAAACGCTGGTGCCCCTGAAGGCTCTCCAGCTCTGAGGGTCCTGTCCAGACCCCCACGGGGCAGGATGGGTCCCCCCAGGGGGTTGCACATCTCCCCTTGCTGCTGCCCAGCACCCAGGGCTCAGCCTTGGAGCAGCACCTGCCAGCATCCCCCAGCCTGCCGCGGTCTGGGGCTGCCGGCTCCCTGCCCTGGCTGCTTGCTCACCTCCTGGACTCGCTCCCCGATGGCCTCCTTACTCTGGGACTGCCCAAAATCTGCAATCAGTTCTGGGAGACAAGGAGCAGAGAGAGGTGTGAGCGGGTGCTGGGCCCTGGGGGGCTCTCCAGGAGGGCCCACACCCTGCTCACCCAAGAGAGGGGCTCCCAGCACCGGACATCACCTCCAGCACTGCAGCTCAGAGCGGCTGTGAGTGCATGGCATGTTTCTCCCTCCCAGCTGTCCCTCCCCAGCCATCATGTCACACAGCCCTTTTGCACCCGGGAAAAGCACTGCCAGCCCCTGGGCTCTCAGGGGTCCACGGAGCAATGGGGTCCTCGCCCCAGTGGGCATCGGGGGCAGGCTCAGGGGAGGATGCTCCGACAACCACCTCAGCTGCCCTTGGGCTGCCCTCCTGCAGCCCAGCCCCAGGCAGACGCCTGGCTGGCACTGCCAGTGTGGGATGGGCGCTGGGGCAAAGTCCCTCTGCGACACTGCCTCTTTCACGCCCAGGACTCGCCCTACCCATGCCCCATGGCCTCATTACAAATCATGCTGGCACACAGTGCCATGTGATTGTATCCCAGTATCTGTGCGACACAAACAAAGCCACAAAGCCACCGTGTTGTTTGCCGGCCACACATTTGCCTGCAAGTTGCTGGCGAGCAGGGGTTGAGCCCGGCAAAGGAGGAAGCACAAGTGCCGCAGCCAGGTTGGCAAACCCCTCCTCCTAAGCGGGCAGCACTTGCCCCCGGGGGGGCATTGAGCAGCCGCAGGGTCCTGGCATCACCCATGCCAACCTGCAGCCCCTTCAGGGCAGAGCTGTGCCAGCGACACATCCCCTCGGAGGCAAAGGAGGGAGGGCGAGCGCTGGCAAGCAGGGTGGTGCACGGAGGGTGCCTGCAGCGCTGCCGTGCGGGAGCTGGCACTGGCACCCACTGCCCTTGGTGGCCCTGAGCTGGGTCCCACCTACGCACACCTTGTCACCTGCAAGCACGGAGGGCTGCAGGCCAGGAGAGGACCCTGTAAACTCACAGGCAGCAGGGGGTTTGCTCTGCACCTTTCGTTGGGGCCTGGGATGACGGTGCTCAGAGGGAGGATAGGGCAGGACTCTGCAAGGTGGCACTGCCACCAAAGCCTGTCCTGGGGCCCACCTGGGACTGCCCCACAGCTGTGATGGGACACGGGCAGCACACAGCTGGAATCCTCAAGGACCCCACTCAATCCCCCCTCCAGACCCCGCCTAATCCAGATCCCTGGCATTTAAATGCTGGGTGGACAGTCACCAGGCTCACCCAGGACCCCACAGGTCTGAGCAGCCCCCCCACCCCATCGCCAGTTCCCCGCTGCCGTGCACCCACCTATGGGCAGGGCATTGGGCTGCACCAGCCGCAGGAAGCCATGCACCATCCCCACCAGGCCCGGTGTGCTGCTCCCCGGTGCCTCGGGGCCAGGGCCGTACACGGGCTGCGAGATGTTCCCCAGCTCCATCGCGGCGGCTCTGGCAGGCTCCTGGGCACAGAGAGGAACTGTCGGTGTCGTTGGGGCACAGGGCCACCCAGCCTGCCCTTGCCTCTGAGCAGGAAATGCGAGGAGAAAAAAATCAGGCACCTGCCAGGTCCTGCCCAGAAGGAAAGAGCTGCTGGAGAGCACCGGGGAAGGATGGGGAGTCCCGGGAGGAGCAGGGTGGGGGGCCAGGCAAGAGATGCCCACGAGGGACCAAGGGGGCTGTGGAGGATGAAGCGGGGACGGAGCGCTTACCCTGTCCTCCGACACCTCTGATGCCTGCCGCAGGGCCCAGCCACACAGTGCCAGCGCCCCGGCTTTATGGTTTGTTTAAGTTTCAGCTGCGATTGCTGAAAAGCTGCTTGCCGGGGAAGGCGACGATGCCGGGATCGCCCCACCCTGCCCCTGCCACCTCTTGGCACCCAGCCACCCCGGGCCGCCTCTCCATACTCGGGTCAGCGTCACCACCAACGCGTCCCAACCCAGACACCGGGGAGAAACCCCTCTCCTTGCCCTCCGCAGGGCTCCCGTGCCCTTTCTGGTTTCCTCCTGTCCCGACCCAGGAGCTGGGTGACCCGCGGTGATCCCCAGGGCAGCCATCCCGCCTGCTCCACCCCGGCACCCGCTGCTCCCCTTCGGGATGGGGTGCACTGGGCCGGCCACAGTTTCGGCACAAACCAGCTCTGGCCACAGAACCAGGTTTTGCATTTAAAAAACCTCCCCAAGCGGGGCACTGCAGCAAACCCGGCATTTTCCACACGCACCCCAACCCCCCCAGGCTGGGACAGCCTCAGGGGCCCCCAGAGGGGATTCTTCCTCTAGGGCTGGAGGTCTGCCAGCGCCTGCCCGGCTCCATCCCCCCCTCCCCGCCCGCCGAGGAGGCCCCCCACGCCGCGGGAGCCACGCGTGGTTCTGCCCCCGCCACTGCCCCGTGGTCCTGAACCGCCGCCCCGCCGCCGGGGTCCCGCCGGGGCTCCGGGAGCTGCAGCCGGGGGCAGGGCGGGCGGGGTCTCTCCCGGTTGTGGCGCGGACGCACCCGGTGGGCGCGGGGCGGGTGCCCCGGGCGTTGCGTCCCGGCGGGCGGCGGCGGCGGGAGCTCCCCGGCACGGCACGGCACGGCACGGCTCGGCTCCGCACCGAGACCGCGGCGCCGGCGGCCCCGGGAGGGGTGGGCAGGGCCGGGCGGGGCCGCCCCTTCCGCCCCGGCCCCCCGGGGTCTGCCCGAGCCGTGCGGCCGCCCCGGCCCCCGCCTCTGCCGGGGGGAGCCCCCTGCCCCCGCCCCGCTGCGCCTTGGCACCCCGCCTCCGCCCCGGGGGAACCCCTGCTCCTGCCCCATCCCACCCCAGTACCCTGCCTCTGCCCCCGGAGATTCCAGCCCTTGCCCCGTCCCACCTGGGAGAGCCCCCTGCCCCCGGTGCCCAGCCCCTCTCCTCTGTCCCATGCCCAGGTGATGCCCCCCCCGCCCCACAGAGACCCAGCTCTGTCCCCACACTGCCAGACCCAGTGCTGGCCCCTCCAGCAGCTCACTCTGCCACAGCCCCCGTGCCCAGAGCCCCCCACGCTGCCCACCTTGCCCCATGCCAGCCATGCTCTCCGCCTCCCCGTCTCCCTCCCCGGTGCAGCCGGTGCCCCCAGCACGGCCCTTGGCGCTTGCCCCAGCCCCGTGTCCCTGCATGGGGCACCATGTGCTTTCGGACGGGCACCAGTGGGCAGTCCGGGTGAGCCGTACCCATGCGTCCTTTGCACGGCCAGGCTCCTGGCCCCCCAGCACCGATGGCTTGCTGGCTGCCACCTCCCAGGTTACTGCTCAACTTTCCCTGGCACAGGCAGGCATTGCTGCTCTCCGTGACCTTGGGCGAAGGTGGCACAGGGAGGAAAGCAGCTCTGCCTCGGGGTTTCCTCCTAGCCTGGCCCGTGCCAGGTGCTGGGGCGCCGTGTGGGACCCTCCGGCTAGCCACCGGATGCCCCTTCCTCAAAAAAGGGAAAAAAAAAAAAAAGCAGAAACTTCAGCAAGTTTCTCACAGCGCTGGGGCTGATGTGGGGAGGGAGGTTTGGGGGTTTCACAGGCATCCTTGAGCTTTCCAGCTCAGACCATCGCCACAGCATTGCATCGGGGCCCTCCGCCAGCTCCCAAGGGCAGCTGGGCACCAGGGACCCCGCGTGGGACGGAGCTGGCTGCCCTCAGTGCTGCGCTCCCTCAAATTGGTGTGCGCCCAGCTCCCACAGCCACACGTGGGCAGGATCCAGCCAGGCATCCCTGGGATGCTTCATGGAGCGGTGATTTCACCAGGAGCATCGGTGGCTGGTTGCTGCTGGTCCTGCTTCTTCTGTGCCGTGGCATGGCCCCCGCCTCCATCCCTGCCTGCCTCCCAGGGCATCGCTCCCCTTCACCCCAGGCCATCCTGCTGAGGCAGCTAGAGCTCGGCACACGTGAAGAGCGAGGGTGTTGACACCTTGGCCCGGGGTGCCACCGTGCCACGGGCTCACCATGCCGTGAGCTCCCACCACGGCACAGGCACCCTGCAGCCACCCTGACCCCAGCCCCATCAGGGGAAAGGATGGCAAGGTGACATCCCTCGGCGCAGATGTCAACCCAAGCCCTGTCCCTGTTCCCCCTGCTCCCAAGATATGGGCCCATCCTGCCCCCACCCTCCGCTGCATCAGCCCTATTTTACGAGCCTCTTTTCCCCCACATCCCTTTTTCCTCCCCCATTACTGCCAGATCTGCCCTCGCCCCAGCGTTACCCACAGCCGCAGCCTCCTTGCCCTGCACGTTTGGCTGGGGGGGGTTGCATTGGATGAGGCACCCACAGTTTAAGCCCACTGTGTCCCCGTGGCTGGGGGCTGAGCCCGGCTGCCCCCAGACCACCCACCCAGTGGAGACAACTAAATGCCATCTCGGGCCAGCTGGTCAGGGGAACTGGGGACCAGCATCTTGCCCCCAGCGCTGGCATGGGGACCCCCAGCTCCTGGAAGGAGATCAGGGCAGCCCCCATGGAGGCTGCTGCTGTGCCTCCTGCTCTGGGAGGGGGTCACTGCCCCTCATCTACCCCCCCAGGACCCTTGCATGCCACTCGGCTGCTGCTGCCCCGTTCCCACAGTGGGACCGTGCCACCCCTGCTGCTCTCCAGGGGACGTGCCCATCACCTTGGTGTCAGGACAGGCCCTGAGCCGCTTGTTTGCTCTGGCTCAGGGACAGGGCCATTTCCCAGCAGCCCCGTGCCCCGTCCTTGCTGGGATTTCTGCTTTCCACGGCGCAGCAGGGAGCCGGCCGGGGCCTGGCTGGGAACCAGCAGCCCGAGGCGAGCCAGCATCATCCCAGAAGCACAGCGAGCCCTGCGCCCGCTCCCCCCAGCCAGGGCACCAGGGGCACGAGGGGACCACCCTCTGCCTCGATGCTCAGAAATAAACGCTCGGGACAGCCTCAAACCGAAAAGTCATTTTATTGGTACCATACATGACTCATAAATGGCACAAACTATGGAGGGGAGGAAGAAAAAAAAAAAAAAAAAAAGAAACAAAAAGGCATTACAGTGTGCCCGGGGGGGCAGCGAGGGGCTCTGCACCCTCCAGAGGAGCCCAGCAGCGCGGTGGCGAGAATCGTACCTTAATTGCAAAGCAGAGCCCCCCCTCCCCGCCATGCTGGGCTCCCACCCTGGGAGCCTCCCCCCCACCTGCAAAGGGGCCGTGGGGACCCCCGTGCCTGCGGCTGGCGGCCCACGGGGCTGAGCCCTCCGCCTCCGGGCTGCCTGTGGAGGGGCCCAGGAGCCAACGCAGGCATCTCTCCGGGGATTTTGGGCTTGAGATCAGGCCAGGGCTGAGCCAAGGGGCTCCTGTCTCCCAGCGTGACCCCAGGGACGCAGAAAGAAGGGAGACACAGGGTGTCCCCACCCCAGCTTGGCCACCCCCTGCAGTCTCAGCCACGGGTGGGCGAGACACAGGGTGCAGGCAACACCCCTGCTGCAGCCAGAGCCCCCCTGGGCGGGGGGCAGCCCCCCAGCGACACCTGCCAGCCCCTGGCCCCCCGGGGCAGTGGGACATGTGCTGCGGGATCCCCGGCGGGGAGCTGGGGGGGGCCGGCAGAGAGTGGGGTGCACCCCCCCTCTCCCCCAAACCGCAGGGCTGCTCCGCCTGCCCCGGGCTCCCTTACACGCAGACAGACGCACAAACCTCTCGCACACGCACTCTTGCACACACACACCCCCGCACCCCCCCGCAGGGCAGCCCCCCCACCCCGACCACCCCCAGGGCAGCACTCGCTGCAACCCCAACTCAGGGCCGCACCGGGGGGTGCCCACGGGCAGCCCTGACCCCCGGCTCCCCCCAAAACCCCCCTCCGAGGCTGCTGGGGTGAGCTGGTGAGCACAAACGCCCTCCCCTGGCACCTCCCGTCTTCTCCTTGGAAGAAGCCTTGGAAGGGATTATTTTTTTTTTTCTTTTTTTCTTTTTTTTAAACCAAAAAAACCCCAAAAATTATTATTTTTCTCATCGTTTCCCCTAACATCAATGGAGGCACCTGCTCTAGTGATAACACATTGAAAGAACAGTATCGTACACACTGTCTACAGCGCGGAAATGTACAAGCACGAGGTACACGAACCCGAGGGGGGGGAGCAGGGACAACAGCACACAAGATTTACATTGAGGAGGGAGGTGGGGGGCTGCCCCCCCAGCCCCTGGAGGGATTAGAAAGGAAGTCTGCAAAGTCTCTCCTTGGTTTGAAGCTCTCCGAACTGGATATAAAATGAGACTCCCAAGAGAAGAAGCCTGTACAAAAGTCAGGACAGGGTGAGAGGGCTCAGGGCAGGGAGGGGGGAACCGGCGAGGGGCCTGGGGGGGGCTTTTCCCATTTTTTTTTCTTTCTTTTTTTTAAACTTACAATTTTAATAATATTATTTTTTTTTCCTTAAAAAAAGACAAAAGTAGGAGGTACCGGGAGCCGGGGGTTGCAAAGGGGCCCCAGGCGGACTCGCACGGGGCGGGGGGGAAACGCAGGTGCTGCGGGCAGGGAGCGAGGGCACCAGCTGCTCTGGCAGAGCTGTGGGTCCTCTGTGCCCCCCCCCGGACCCGTCCCCCCCTTCCTATATACAGAGTCCCCCCACGGCCCTGCTGCGCTCTCGCCCCTGGGGAGCGAGGGGAAGGGGAGGGTGCAAGAGCGCGGGGAGATGCGACGGGGCCCTATCCTCGACACCACCCCAGCGCAGCAGGATCCGACCCTGGCCGGAGGAGGCTCCGTGGCAGAGCCGGCGGCGTGGGGAAGGCTTTCCATCACCGGCCCCCCCCACCCAGCCCCAGGTTGGGCTGGGGATGTGCAACCCCGCTGCAGGTGGCTGCCCAGCAAACCCCAGCCGTAGGACCTGGGGAGGAGGAGGAGGGTCTCTGGGCTGTGCCAGACCCCAACACACGGCATCTGCATGCTGGCCCGGTTGCGCCAGCCACTGCCGACACCACCCTCCTAATTCCCCCCGCTCCACAGGCAGGGGCTGGGCACGTCGGGGCGGGGATGAGAAGCTCTCCAGGGAAGAAGCAGGGAGGAAGAGGGAGAAGGGGGAATAACGAAGCTATGGCCCCGGACACCCACCCCTGCCCCGGGGTCCGGCGGTGAGGCAGGCGTGGGGGGAGCGGGGAGGCGGCGGGGGGAGAGGGCTGGGGGCTGCCCGCCTGGCGCGCACCCCGGGCCGTGCACCCCCGGCCGCACGACGCCGATCCGCCCCCGGTACCTCGCCACTTCCCAGTCACTCTCCGTTGCAAATGTACAGGTAGATCGGTTGGGACTGAGTCCACGGGGCGGCGGGGGGGCCGTTACTGCGACGCCTGCGACGTGGGGTTCTCTGACTTGCTCTCCTGGCTGGAGGGCGGTTTGCTGTTCCAGGGGCTGTTGGCCCCCAGCGCCGGCGAGTTGTTGAAGCTGTCCTCGTCATCGATGCCGTTGGCGGCGTCAAACTGCGTGTTCTCCAGCCGGGTGATGAGCCGCTCATCCTCGTCCCCAAACTCCCCCCCCATCAGTGTGGGCTCGCCTACCACCATCACATCCTGAAAGGGGAGACGGTCCCGAAACATAATCGAGGTGGGGGGAGCCCGGGCCGCCAGACCCCCCTCCCCCAACACCGCAGCCCTTTTCCCCAGCCACAGGGCCACCTCCTCGTCTCCATCGCAGGACCCGAGGCTCGGGCACCGCCTGGTGCAGCACATCCTCACCCCTTGCAGGGGAGCAAAGCAGCTGAGGGGAGGCAGCTGGGACACCCCCTCCTTCTCCCCATCACCTGGAGAGAGCCGCGGGGGCTCGGACAGGCAGTCCCCGGGGGTCTCCCCCTAGCCACTCCCAGGAGGCCGGGGCAGGGAGCCCTCCCCTCCACCCCAGGGGAGGAAGAGAGAATGGAAACGGGATGCTTACAGGTACCTGACTGGACAGGGCAAAGGTGCTGGCCGGGCTCTTCTTCTTGCTGTTGCTGTTGTTGGTGTTTCCCCCGCCGGAGCTCATGGTGCTGCCCCCCGACATCTTCCTTTTCCGGCGCTTGCTGGGCTGCTGCCGCGCTGGCTCCGCTGGCAGATGAGGGAGACGTGGTCAGTCCCAGTGAGAAGGAGCCGGTGCCCCCCAGCCCCTTCTCTGCAAGGACCACATCCGCCCCGGGGCAGCATCGCCACCCTCCTCCCCTCCTCAGCTTCACTGTGCCCCCAGCGCAGGGGACAGGAGAGGGTGCAGGGAACATTGCCGTCCCTGCTTCGCTTTCCACAAGCAGCTGGCGGGCCCTGGGCAGGGAGCGCTGGCTGCCTGCAGCCCTGCTCTGCCCCAGCAGGAAGGCAGGCCAGCAGAGAAGGAAGCCGGCTGCCTGACTCACCGTCCCCAGCCTCACAAGATGAGGCCAGGGACAGGCTCTGGGGCTGGGAGAAGCCTGCACCAAGGACAGGGCCTGGGTGGGCAGCCCCAGAGACCCGCGGGCAGCACAGCAGGCAGCGTGAGACTCACCAGGCGGAGCGACCATCCGCTGCCACTTCTGGAAGAGGCATGTCTTGAGGCAGTCCCGGGGACTGAGGCTGTAGGTCTTGTGCCGTGACATGAGCTCCTGCATTGGTTCTAGGATTACACAGAGCTGCAGGGAGCAGACAGACGCAGGGTTAGATCGCGACGCTCCGAGCCCCAGCAAAAGCCCCTCTGTCGGGCAGCCGTCTGCGCTGCACCGACCCAAGCTGCGCTGGGAGCCTGCGGGCTCCGGCAGACCCACTGCCCCACGGCTCCCTGCAGCCTGTCTGCAAGATCCCTCTTGCAGAGCCTGCCCCGCTGCCTCCCTGCACTCCAGGGCAGCCAGGCGTCGGGCAGCTGAGAGCACAAGACGTGGCCACCCTAGCCCAGGAGCAGAGCTGCATCCCCCCCTCTTCCTGCACACTTACTCGGAGGTAGTTGAGTGTGGAGTTTGAGAGCCCACAGCGGGTGATGTTCTTGGATAACTGGTCCAGCATCTGGGGGTCCTGTGCCTAGGAGCGAGAGGGACAGACGGCTCAGCTGCATCCGGGCTGGGGACGGCCCTCCCGTGCCCCAGCCTGCGATGGGGGGACAGGGTTGAGGTCAGCGGTCCTGTGTCACTCGTGCCCGGGAGAGCTCCCGGAGCGGTACTCACATGCATGGCAAGGATGCTGCGGGGGATGAGCTCTCGATGCTGGCGGATGCTGAAATGCCACGTCTTTATCCTCATCATGTCGTCGAACATGAACTCCAGGTAGAGCCGCCCCTCCACACACACCTGGGCAGGGCGCAGGGTCAGGCACAGGCTGCCCCCACCTCCCCCAGCCCAGATCCCCTGGGAACCCTCCCGGTGGCTTGCCCCCGCCTGCCATGAGACTCGGCACAAGCCAAACCCACGAGCCCGCAGCGGCCCTGTGGGACCGCAGCCACCACGAGGGCACACTGGAACAAGGCACAGGGGCAGGAGAAGCCGCAGGTACAGCCCGTACCTGGGTGAACATGGGCTTGCCGTGCTGGGTGACCATGGTGCACTGGTCACAGTCCAGTGAGACGAAGTTGTTGTGGAAGGACTCCTTGGGGTGCTTGAGCACGTAGTAGAGCTCTGTGGCCCCCCCTTCAAAGATGCTGCGGAAGTAACGGGGAATCAGGGTCCGGCCGATGGCTGGAGCGGGAGAAGGAGGAAGATAATGTTAGTAAACCTGGGGCACCCAGGCATGCCTTGGGGCTGCATGGGGAGAGGGTTCCCCAGTTCCCGCTGGCTGCAGGCAGCCGAGCTCCGACACCTTGCCCGCATCCCCCCGCACAGTGCAACCGCCGCATCTCCTGCCGGAGGAGCAATGCCCTGGGGAAGGAGGGCTCAAGCTGCTACTCACTGTATCTCTTTGGTCCATCCTCCAAGCAGAAAGTGATTGTTAACATGGCGTCATCCTCGAAGAACTCCGTGGTGAAGGCGTCCCACCAGAGATTGTCACATTCCTGGGGATGGCGGAGAGATGCCAGGTTACGGGGAGGGGAGACAGACAGACAGACAGCTGCTGGCTGCCAGACACAGCAGCCACATGCTCAGCCCGCAGAGGGCTGTGCTCCTGGCTGAGCGCTTGGGGACAGGGATGATGAACCGTGTCCCACAGCCAAGTGAGGGACAAGGTGCTCGCTCGGGGACCTGCAAAGCAGGACAGGACCTCGCTGCCAAGGGGATCCTCCTAGGGCCAAGGCAGCTCGCGAGGGCAGGCAGTGGAGAGGGCCCCATCCCCAAAACACACACCTGGGAACGTCCCCCCACCCCTGGCCACCCCTGGCCACCCCCCGCTCCCCACCTCTGTCCAGTTCTGCAGCCGCTTGTTGAGCTCAAATATCCTGTAGTCCGTCTGGTTCCCGTACGGCGTGTGCCTCCTGCCCAGAGAGCAGAGCAAGCAGTCAGAGGGGGAGGCAGCCACGGGGTGCAGAGGGGTCCCGAGCCCACGGCAGGGGATGCACAGCCCCTCCAGGGCTGGGCAGAGCCCGAGCAACCGCCTCGCAAATCCCTGCGGCCAGCAGCATGCCGGCCCTGCCAAGGCATCCCCGCCGCGGGCACGAGCTCCTCTCCCAGCGGGGTGCCCACCAGACCCCCACGCTTACCCGATTCCAGGCTCCAGGTACGTCGGTGGGTACATGGGAGTAGGTCTGGGGGGGCAAAGAAACACAGGCAGCTCAGCACTGGTGGAGATCTCCCTCCCTGCCCGCTGCAGCTCCCCCTCCCCTGCCTATAGCAGCAGGCAGTCGGGCTGCTGGAGGCAAGACCCCATGCATGGTACGGGCTGCACCCTGGCTGCCGACGGCCCCATGGGGCAACCTGCACCCCTGAAACTGGGCTCTGCACCAGTGGCTGCTCCACCACCCCTCGGGCCTGGCCTGTGACTCTCCGGAGACGTGCCCGGCTCCTCTGCAGCTGGGGCTGCTGCCAGGCAGGACAGAGGTTGGAGAAGGGGCTGTTTCGGCAGGAGCTGGGAGCGCTCCCTGTGCTGGGTCATCCCAGGGGCTTGGCCTGGCAAGGGGCTTGGCCCCACAGAGCTGGGGGACCTGCGGGCTCCCTTCATCCCAAACATCGCTGTTTCTCCATCCAGTCCCACCCGTGCCTGCTCCGATCCCCTCTCTCCTCTCGCACTAACTCAACTACGTGCGCCGCAGTCTCCGTACGCTGCTGGGGAGCACGACTGAGAGACCCCGGGGTACAGACTGCAGAGCACCCCCAACCTTGCAGACCCTTCCCTGGGCCCCAGCTCACCCCACATCTCGATCCAGCATGGTGCCCGGGTGGAAAGGGGGGAAGGCGTTGCCGTTCGGGGGCTCCTTTGGCGAGTACAGCTTGAATGACTTAGAGGAACAGCCTGGAGAGAAAGAGGGGACATGGCTCAGCCAGGGGCACCCCGGGAGGAGAGACACCCTGCTGCGAGGAGGAGGGGGAGGAAGGATGCAGGACCAGCCAAGCCCCCATGAGCACAGCCTCACCCCTCCTCTGCTCTCCCCCGATGCCAGCCCAGCCCCTCCACCCCACACACAGCTCCAGGCCTTCCCCATGCAGGCTGCGACCCACAGGGTCAGGGCTGAGCTCTCAGGATCAGCAGCCAGAGGGGCCCGGCCCCATCCCAGGGATTTCCCACTGGTGCCCAGAGTTTGCCAGTTCTCAGCTGGCCAGGCTCTGGGGACAGTGCCCAAGGGGGACAGTCCAGCTGGTGAGCCGGGGTGGGGGGCTGGCTGGGCCCTGTCCCCCCCCTAGCCCCCCCTCCCACACTGCTCCTAATCCCACCGACCCGACCCAGGAACCACACGGGATCTTTTTGCTGACCTTTCTATCGCCATGGCGACGGGTGAATAATCGCCCAGAGGGACGGATGGCGGGTCCCCGGGCAGCCACCATCTGCCGCTCGGGCAGGCCAGCGGCTACCCGGCTCCAGGTGGACAGAGAGATCCCACACACCAGCCCCCAGCCCTGATCAAACCACCCCAACGCCGCGCCGCCCCCCAAAGCACCGGGGCAGAGGACGAGGAGCCCACGGAGGGCCGTGGGGTGCGACGGGGTGTGCAATGGGGCACGCAACGTGTGCAAGCCAGCACCCGTCCCTGAAAGCAACCTGGGGTCCCCCCCCCCAGGCGCGCCAGTGGGAGACAGGGATGCCCGCTGGATCCAGCCACGCCGGCACGTCCAGCCCCATCCGGGCTCCCGAGGGGCAGCCGGGGGCTCCCACGCTCGCCGGCCCCCTCCCGTCACCGGGGCAGGTTCCCAGGAGCGGCGGCTGCCAGCGCCCCTCCCCGAGCCCCGCGGGAGCCCCAGCACGCCCCGCGGCTGGCAGGACCCGGCACGCTGCGCCCGGGCGCTGCCGAGGCACGCGGCTCCCTCCCGGCGGGCAGCCGGGCTGACCTGGATGGGGCGCAGCGGCGGGCGGGCTGCCAGGCAGCTCCGGCTCCACCGGCTCAGCCGGCCCCGCTGCACACAGGCATGTCTCCCTCCGCCACACCGCAGGCGGGGACCCTGAAGCCGGCCGCGCCAGGCTGCTGGCCACAGCCGGGGCCGAGGCGTGATCCCCGTCGGCCGCCAGCCCGCACGCAGCCCTGGGCCGGGCACTTCCCAACGCCCACGAGCCACCAGGATTGACAACCGGTGCTGCAGAAAGGAAGCCCAGCGGTGGAGGGAAGGGTCCAGGAGGCACCGGGCACTCTGATGCCCATCCAGGCACCGCCGCATGGCCAGGCTGCAGGATCGGAGCAGCCACTCGGCTACGATGAATGCAGGAGGGGAGCAAAAAGCATCAGGGTTAAGAAAAGCGGTGCCACCAGCACTGGGACCCAAGACGTTCAGCTCCTTGCGACCTGTTAGCCAACACAGGAGGCTGAACGACCAGGGCATCACCATCACCCTTGCCGAGCCGCTTGGGACCCCAAGCCTGCAGTCGTAGGGATCGCACACGCAGCTGAGCAAGCACGGGCTGGTCAAAAATAGAGGGAGTCACCTCCCTGGCATCAAATCCAACTTGCAACAGGGGAAATCTGCATTTCACTCCTTCGTTCTTGTCTTCTTGAGGCCCGGGTGCCTTTTCACCGTGTTTCCCCGTGGCAGCCAAACCCAGCCTCTCCCCAGCACCCACCAGGACGCACGGGTCCTGCAGGGCTGGAGCCAGCCCGGCCGCTCCGCCGGGGGCTCGCTGCTCCCGCTCGCCTGCAGCGAGGGTAAGTGGGGCACAGCACAATTTCTCATACGGCTGCTAACAACGTTGGCCCCTTGCTCTTACCTAACGTTTTCATAGATAAAAATTTTTATCTATAGGGAGGTCGGTGCTGGTGCGAGGGAATTTTTGCTTTCTGCTTTAATCCCTGTCAACTTGTGCCTAATGGAAATTATAATTCAACCGGAATTGCACTAGAAACACAGCATTTCCATTTCCTCTGCGCTGCCGTTAAACGACACGATGTCAAAGTGTGCTCGATGCATAGGAAACTTCCCAAAAGCATGTGTCTTCTGCTGAAAACTAACCGATTCATTAGGCAGAGACAGCAGCGGCTGGAGACGGGGAGCCGAACTGCTTGTTTCTGGTCACCGTGTCCTCGGGGGGGAAGGAAAAAAATCAGACCCAGCAGGTCTCGTCCTCTGACGCTTTGTTTTTATTCACTGATGAGAGATGGGTGGAAAAAGCCCCCAAGGTTTCTTGCTGTCCTCGGTCCCCATCTTGCTTCTCGGGGTGCAGGAAGGTCTCCTGGGGTGGTGAGACCGGGGGATACATCACTTTCCGTCCGTTCTGCTTCTCACGCTCTTCCCTAGCCCCCCGCTCCTGGAGGTGGGACAGCAGACGAGCTGGCCCACTGCTCCAACCCAAGCATCCATTTCCATCCTGGGCCTTCCCAAGCAGGCTAATACAGACATGACCTGCTTTTGGGGCTTCACTGAGTGACCTATCTCAGGATCTAGAGGAGTGGAGAGGAGCCTGTTATGCGACCTCAGCAACACCAGCATCCTGACCAAGTATTATTTTTAATGCAGTGTAAAATATGTTACTGGATTCAGTGGTTTTAAATAACACTAACAATAGCCTTAGGATTTGATACAGGCTGTCTGAATGCTACATTCACTGTAGGCACTCACACTACACGCATTACACAAAATAACACAATTACTTTACAGCAGCAGCAGCATCAACACCAACTTTTACTCACACAAGGTCGCACCGCCCGGTCCGGGAGACCCTTCCATCACCGCCCGGTCCAGGAGACCCCTCCATCACTGCCTCCCAACTTCATGCTGTCCCAGCTCCCTGCAAGCCCCGTCCCGCTGGCGCAATGACCCAGACCCGCAGGATGCGGCCAAGTTCCCGAGCCAAGCCCAGCGCTTGGCCCCAGCCGATGTCTCCCCATGCCTCTGCTCTGCCTCCTGCTCTGCGCACGGAGGATCCGGGCAGGCTCAGTGCAAGCTCGTGCGATGCCCCTGCGGACCCCAAGCTGACGGGAGCGGCTTCCCGTGGCTGTCCCCGGGCACTCGCCCAGCACCACAAAAACATGTGCATGGTCGGCAAGGGAAAAAAAAAAATCAGGCTGACGCTGCAGCTGGCGAGCTACCAGCCTGGGCAGGTCTGGGCAAGCGGCGCGGTGCCCGCGGCCAGGTGGGCAGCCCCACGGCTCCTCCTTGGCGGGGAGGTGCGGGAGAAGGGAACCCCGCAGAGGGATGCACCAGCTCAGCATCCTCTGCCGAGGCCGGGTCCCTGGCCGGGGGCAGGACAGAGCTGGCCGCTGCTGCGCAGAGCTGCCACGAGCACTCGGGCAAGGAAGCAGCTCCAGGCAGGCGGGCGCCCGGGGAAGGGAAGGCGGGTGCTCTGCCAGTGACTCACGTACAGCCTGGTGCTGCCCAACCCTCCGCCTGCCTTCTCCTCCACTTTCCCTGCCTGCGAGCTGCCAGCCCCGTAGGGAAAGCTCTTCTGGTGCACTGCCCGGCGGGTTCGCTGGAGCAGGAACGGTTAAAGCCCTAACCAAGCCCCCAGAGCTGGGGAACGTCAGGTTTTCCAAGGAGCCAAGAACACAGTGGGCACCTCACGGAGCCAGCACAGCCAGGAGACAGCAGGGCACCGTGAGCTGAGACCGGCACCGGCTGGGGAGCTGCCTGCCTGGGCAGGGGACACCCAGAGCCTTCCCTGGTGTCTGGCAGGGAGAAAGGCCCCTGCCTGCACTCCTCTCGCTCCGTCTCGCCAGCAAAGAGCTAAGAGCTGCTGAGGACAAAGGCGGAGCAGCGCCGGCATCTTGGTCCCACACCTGCAGCCACCGGCAAGAATCGGTGCTCCCCGTCCCAGAGAGGAGCCGGCCCCAGCCGGGCGGCCAGCGCGCTTTCTGTGCAAGCAGCAAAGCTCAGCGACGAGGCAAGGCCTCCAGAGCCTAAAAAAAAATGTATAAAAATAAATGAAGAAACAGGGCTTGAAAGAGGCCGCAGGGTTACAGCTCAGCCAGGGAGCATCCTGCTCCTCCCAGCAGCTCGGCGGCGAAGAAGAGGGGCTAGCCTTCGCGTAAGGGCTGTCGCTGCTTCCCGGCATGCACTGTGCCTGCTGCTTCCTGGCTGCCTAACGAGGCTTTAAAGTGTAAATAGCGGCATTGTTTCGCAGGGCTGCCTCGTCGGGGTGTGGAAGCCGTGATAGCGGCAGGAAATCCATCTTCCCAGCCCAGCCCTGCTGGCAGGGCTGCTGGGAGGGTGCTGTCCAGGAGGGTGCTATCCGGAGCCGAGTGCAGGGCAGCATCTCAAATAATTCACGTGGCTTTGCCCGGTGACGATGCCTGGTGTCGGGGAAGTCAGCAGGGCTGGGGGGCAAACACGGAGAAGTATCCAGAGCGATTGGGACAGGCAGAAGCACATGGAGCAGTCCCCACAAACCTGCCTTCACCTCTTCTTCGGAGTGGAGGGGATGGAGCAAGGCCAGTTGCAAACCCTGATGTTGTTATCAAACTGATAGGAACTCAGGCAGCACACACCAAGGCATAGCCCAAGACTTACTCGGTGACAACCTCAACTTTGCTTTGAAAATGCAGAACTGACCCAGCCAAAGCTCCTGGGAGGTCGGGCTGTCCAGGGAAGAGGAGAGGCCGCTCCTGGAGGAGACCGTGGGACGATGCCATGCAGAGGCTGAACCTGGCCAGCACACCAGCCGGCCCTGACCCCCACGGAGGCAAAACCCGCAGCACCGCCCGCCCTGCTGCACACAGGGATTGCCCTCTCGCTTTTCTCAAGCCACGCATCCAAGCCAGCCATGGAGCTTATCTTGAGGCCGAGCTGCCTCCCTGCCTGCACCACGTGGCCATGCACGGTGTCCCCTGCGTGCCAGGCAGCGGGGAGGGACGCGTGCCCCGGCTCCAGGTCACGTCCTGCAACATTACTGCAAAAGCCCCCCACTGCAGCACACAAAACACCCTGGACCAGAGGGTGCTCCTCTCTACCAACCGGCTTGCAAATTCAGGGGGACAGCCAAAGAAGTAATAATTAGCTGCAGCTAATTATGACAAAGTGACAAACTTGACGCAGGCTGCGAGGCAGCACTACCCGAAAAGCACCGGGCAAGGAGAGCCCAGGCTGGGATGTGGATTTGCGGGTCGAGGCTCAGGGCGATCCCGCAGCCTCAGCTCTGCCGGAGCCCGGGGTCTCCCGGGAAGGCATCCCGTGGAGCTGGGTGCTCAGCGCAGTCCGGGGGACCCCACTGCCCTTCGGTAACCCGAGGGACAGCAGGAGTCCTCCCTTTCGCATGGCGGCCCTCAGATGATTCAGACACGTGGACGGGGATTTCTCCGGGAGGGAAAGCGGGAGAAGAGCACGCCCTGCCAATTGCAAAACAGCCTGAAAATTGAATCACGTCCAAGGCTGCAAGCCCCAGATGCAATCTCACAGATAACCCAGTTTCAGCTCCACTACTATCAACTTACCACGAGGCAGTCATTTCCTGCGACTCTCAGGGAAATATCCCACTGTCCCTAATTACTCCTTTGGGCTCGTTGTCTCAAAGACGATCCGTAATCAAACGCTGCCGGTTTCAGCCCCAGGAATGCACCTTTCACATTTTCGGCTGCTTTCCCTCTCACCCAGACCCTTCCACCCCGGGGCCCTGCCACCCTGCGGGGCTCCTGCGGCGGCCGGGCTCCCGTCCTGCCCGCAGCATGCACCGGGGCAGCATCGGCACCGGGGCAGCATCAGCAAACAAACAAACGACGCGGTGTGGGAACCACAGGGCTGGAAAAAAAAGCCTTGTCAACATCCCGTGAAAAAAAGCCTCCTGACAAATTAGGATTTTCATCTTCAAAGGTTTTTTAGGCTCTGGGGCAGCAAGGAAAAATTCACAGCCATAGCCAACCGTGGCGATGGCCCTGCAGAGCCTGCAGCCAGCATCTCTGCTCCTGCTCCCGGCTCCTTGCCCGCCACGCACGTGGTGGAGCAAAACCACATGGCTCTGCACGGCGTTGTGGGGCTGCTGCTTGGGACAGCCCTCCGCAGGGACAGGATCTGCCCGGGAGGGCTGGAGCCGAGAGCCGCAGGGCAGGGAAGCGGCGGCAAGAGGCTGAGGTCTGTCCCTCCGGCCGCAGAGGGGGATCCCCGGGCTGATCCCCCGGACCCGCAGGACCCCCAAGCACCCCCGCCTCGGAGCGCGGGAGGCTGTCAGCCCCCACGTGGCGCATGGAGATTCGCGATCCCGGGATGCAACGCTCCACCTCGCTCCCCGCCGCTGCCAACGGCGCCGAGTGCTGCACGCTGGGACGCGTAGTCTCCGGAGACGGCAGCCCCGCCGCCGACAGCCGCCTCGCTCCATGTTGCGTCCTAGGTGGAGCCCCGCAGTCCTGGCAGCCGGCCAGCCGCCCGCTCCGGGGGGGGAAAAAAAGCTGGATAACTCCCGCTGCGAGGATGCGGTGGGAGCTGGCGCCTTGCAGCTGGCCGCACCAGGGCGGTGCGTGCCTGGGGTGCTGGGGTGCAGTGCTTGCCCCAAGGGCTGACCGCTTGCCATCTACTCCAGCAGGATGCCCAGGGAGGGGAGGGATGGTGCAAGCACGGTGGGAACCTGTTCTCTGCAGCTTGCAAAGTACCTCCATCACTACTTCGAGCTGTCAGGGCAAGCCTCTGCCCCCCCCGGCTCAGGCTGAACTCCTCTCTCTTTAGGACTCGGTTTAGGAGGCGACGCGGGAGCAGCTGAGCAAAGGACGGGGCAGGCCGCTGGCAGCGCTGGGGACAGAGCAAACGCTTGCGGTTGCTGGACTCGCACCACGCCGCTGTGCTGGCAGCATGTGCTGTCGCTGGCGTCAGGGCTTTGGACGACGAGCGCAGGATGGGGCCAAAACCCCAGGGAGCGAAGGGACAGGGTACGGCCCAGCACACCTGCCTGGTGCTCCCAAGGCACGAGCAACCCAGCCTGAGCTCCCAGCCCCAGCAGCACAGTGCTGTAGAAACCATCTCCACCATCATCACAGCACAGCCCCGGGGAAACCCTCTCGGTCGGGCATTGCAATACCAGTCCACCCGAAACGACAGCAACCGGTGGGGCAGCAAACCTCAGCACAGCAAGCGTTGCAACCCACGAACACGCACGCACACGTGGTGCAAACAACAGTGGGAGCACCCCGTCCCCGGGTCGCTCGGAGGACAGGAGGTTTCCAAGGGAGAGGGCCAGGAGAAGCGCTGCAGCTGCTCTGCCACCATGCAGGACCTGGGGTTCATTTTTTTTACGCAGACCTCAAGTTCACGCCGGTGCAGAGCTGCAAGTACGCAGAAGGCTGGCACGGTGGGAGAGACCACTCGGGGACAAGCGCTGCTGCTGCCCTGCCAGCCACGGAATGGGCAAGGGGCCCTGGGGCTGGGCTGGCCCACCTCACCCTCCGCTCCCGCAGCTCAAGGGGCTGGGGAGGCTCGGAGCTGCCAGCTCTCACCGCTCTCTGAAAAGAAGCTGAAAGAGGCTTCAGGTCCCCAGCCCGGGGCCACCTTTGCTCACAAGTGAACTTCTGCAGCTTTTCACTGGCCTCTTCCTATTTTACGTGGACTGTGACCTGTTGCAGGCAAGGGGAAAAGTCCCCACCAAACGACGGCAAAAAAAACCTGTATCGCCAAACCCTCCAGCGCCAGCCTGTCCCCACCTCGGATCACAACTTTTTTTTCCCTTCTTGAAGGGAACAACACAGCTTGCGTGTTGTTCTGCTCAGCACTTCTCTCCCCAGTCTTCAAGGTGTGCTCGGATCACAGACCTGGGATTTTTACAAAACCAAGAGTGCAGAGACCGCGTTCAGTTCTCCTTCAGTGAAAACCACAATTCTCCCACAATGAGAACACTCTAAAACCTGAGGCTTTAAAGAAGGAATAAGGACATCCAAATTTGCCCGTACTTACAATAGAATTGGTAGGAGCCGATACCTGACCAGCACTGGAAGAGTTGCTGCAAAACTGCCAAGGCAAGGTGCTATCAAAAGCACGGGGAGAACGAACTGGGGAGACCCCAGCAAGGGGAGTTTGCTCCCACGCCTGCCTGACCCGCTGGGCACCCACGAGCCAGCTCAGACCCTCCTGGTGAGAAGGAAGAAGCCGGGGCTTTGCGATGCAGGGCGGGTGCACCGCCCTCTGCCCCGGAAGGCTATTCCCCGTGGGACCCCACAGCCTCCGAGCCCTTTGCTCAAATCGCGCCCAGCAACCGGCCGCCACCTCTCGTTCGGGCTCGTGCTGTGGCACCAGCCTTGGCAGAAGCCGGCGGCTGCTCCCGGGGCTCCTGCCGCGGCACCTGGCCCCTGCCAGCCGGGGTGCAGCAAGGGGATCGTGAGCTGCCCGAGCTGAGGAAGCCCCGGCGGCATTGGGGCCAGCTCCCAGAAGTGCTGCCCCGGCGTGCTTATCTTATCGCCCATCCCGGGCGGGCGGGCGGGCTGGCAGGGACCACTGGAGGTCAGAGCCCGGCCAGCCACCCGAGATCAGGGCAGCCCGCCACAGCCCGCTCTCCCGAAGGGGGTTCAGGGGAACACCCCCCCGGATAAGACACCCCTCCGCAGCCACGGCACGCACGCTGATTCCTGCGCTGGAGCTGCAGTGCTGAGTTCTCCCCAGCCCCGAGGATGCTGTGACCACCCCCAGCCCGGCCCCCCGCTCCAGCTGCCCCAGCCGCCCCGGGCTTTGTCTGCCGGGGAGGATGAGCCCCCTGCGCCCACGGCCCCCTGAGCCCGCACCCCCCGGCGGGGCAGCTCCTGCGAGAAGGAGCGTGGCCCCCCTGCGTTTGCACCCCTTGGACCTTTTATTCCCTTCGAGGCACCCGTGGGAGGCTGGCAGGACCCTCTGAGTCACGGGCAAGGATGAAGTTCCAGCGGGCAGGGAGGGGAGGCGGGCGTGCAGCCCCCGGAGCCGGGCACCGGCCCCACGGCCCCCGTGACAGCCTGCGCGGGGGGACCGGGAGGGCGCGGGGCAGCTGTCAGGGGGCTCAGGCAGGGGAAGGAGCCGGGGGAAGAACAAAGGGAGCTGCAGGCTGGGATGGAGCAGGGCACGGCGGGGCATGGGGGCTGCCGGCAGCACCTCGCGGGGCTGCGGGTGCCTCTCCAAAAGCCGAGACCTGGGGGACGGAGAGGGGAGCTGGGGGGACAGGCAGGGAGGGGGGGGACAGGCAGGGGAGCCGGGGATGGATGGGCAAGGCAGCTGGTGGGGAGGCAACAAGCCGGGGGCCAGGGACGCCCAGGGGAGCTGGGGGAGAGCAGAGGAGAGGAGAGGAGAGGGACGGGGGAGCTGGGGAGAGATGGAGAGGGGAGCTGGGGACAGGGACGGAGCTGGAACGGGGGGGAGAAGGGGCGGGCGGGCAGGGGGAAGCAGAGGGGGCAGGCGGGCGGGCAGGGGGCTGCAGCGGGGATCCCGGGCCGTACGGGGGGCCGGGCGGGGAGCGGCGGCGCGGTGCGGCCGCGCACAACTTGGCAGGCGCGGGGGCGGCGCGGGCGGGACCCCGGCCCTCCCCTCCGCCGCCCGAGCGGGGCCGCCGCCGGGCTGGGGGGGCCGGGACCGGGAAACTTCCGCGGAGGGAGGGCGGGGGGGGGGGGGGGGGCGGGGTGACTCACGGCGGCGGCGGCGGGCGGGGGTCCGGCGGCGGCGCGGGCGGCGGGCGGGCGGCGGGCGGGCGCTGGGCCGCCGCGGGGGCGGGGCGGGGCGGGCGGGGCGCGGGGCGGGGCGGGGGCGCTTCCTTTGTCTGCGCCGCGGCCGGGACCACAATGGCTGCGGCGGCGGCGGCGGCGACCGCTCCCCCCCACCGGCCCCCCCACCCGCCCCTCGCTGCCCGGGGGGGAGGGGGGGGGGAGCGGGTGCCCACGGAGCGGGGGTGACGGCCAAAAGGGGGTCCCCGGAGAGCTGCCCCCCACCCAGCGCCGCACCGGCGCTCCCCGGGAGGCGGGATGCGGGAGCCGGGTCCCGCTGAGGAGCTCGGCACCAGCCGGGGAAGGGCTTCCTTCCCCCGGCGAAAGTTTCAATAAAAATGTACTTTTTCCCTAGTTTGGTTTGGGGTTTCTTTGAAGTTTTTCAGGATTTTTCTTTCTGAAACTTGCTTCCCTTTGCCCCCAGCTTCTGGCGAGGAAAAACAACACAACCGTGTCGTTTGGGAGGGTGTATTAAAGATAAAACGTGTTGGTTTGCAACTGCCAGCAGACCCAAAAGGTCTCCTTTCCTTGACAAAACTCCAACCGCTTCCAATTAGGAGTTTTTGCAAAAATTTCCATTATGAAAATTCCCATTACAAAAAAATCCCATTTTTTCCGTTCCTCCCTTGCCCACACCTGCCCCTTGCAAGCTCCTGCTCCCTGCCCTGGCAAATCACACCGGCACAGACCTGCGCTCCCAGCCCCGCCAGCGATCCCGCGGGCAGCAGGGACACGAGCCGGGACCCCAGAGCCCAGCCCGGGTTCCCCCCCAAGCCCCAAGAGCCCCCAGCTCCGTGCCGCAGAGCCAGGCTCGGCACGCGGGGCTGTGGCAGGCTCACACGCACACGCATGTTGGTGCGTCTCACCCTGCACACGCGGGCTTGCATGCACGCTCACGGGCCAGCATGCGCCTGCACGTCACCCCAGACGCCTCCCGGCACACCCCCGGCCAGGTGTGCACCCACGCCTGGGGCACGCACACCTTCCCACACCCCCTCGCTCGCACGGCCGGGCCTGCGCCTCATCCCCTCCCCGAAACAGCAGCCACAGAGTAATGCAGGCACAACCGGTCGGGTCCTGCCGAGCACGCTCGTCCCCCTGACAGTGCACGCGTGGCAGGCGCAAAACCTCAGCCATGAGGTTTCGCGGGTGTCCTCCCCTCTGTGCCTGTGCACCCCCAAAGCCCAGCACCTGAGGACTGGGGGCAGCCCCCTGCTCCCCAACCCGGTGTGCTGCTGGCTGGGACCACCGCCGAAGAGGGACAGGCAGGGAGCAGCTCTGCAGCAGCATCCCCCCACACCCCTCGACCGAGCGAGGCTCCATCCCCACAGTGGTCCCCATCATGCCTAATTTCCCCTTCCCCTTGCAGGCTAACCTGCAGTGAGCACCACTTTCCAGGGGCACATGGATAAACAGAGCAAAACTCTCTGTAAAACCCAGATAAACAGAGAGAAAAACTCACCGTAAACCCAAAAACCTCAGTGAAACCCCGCTCTGTGGAAGGCACGCGCAGCTGGAGGTACCCACGCTGTCAGTGCCACGGGAACCAGGTACGGGGGATGCTGCAAGTGCCCCGACACGCTGCCCGTCCCCCCTGCCAGCCCACATCTATGTGGCACCAGGGGAGATGGGGCTGCGGCAAGCTGCCACCCACCGTCGTTAGGCCAATAAACCACACTGGCCGTAATGCCGGTGACAGGTACAGGATGGCACAGCCCTCCTGGTCAAGACAGGCCATTAAATACAGCCCGCCCGCACCTTGTTCCCACTCCAGGGCTCAAGGATGCACGAGGCACAGCCAGCCACGAGCACTGAACACCACACCGTTACTGCACAATACTGCAAGAAGGAGTGTTTTGCCCCCATACCAGCAACTCCCGGTGCCGGTGCCATGGCCAGGGGGATCAGAGAGGAGCCCCCATCGGTCCCTGGGCTCAACAGCCCAGCGCATCCACGGCAAACATGCCCCGAGCAATTTATCCCGGGGCTCAGCAGCCCTCCGGGACTGCTCACGTGTCCCTGCTCGGCTCTGACGACAGCGCTGGACTGGTCCACGTGGCTGCAGCAGTCCCAGCTGTTTATGGTTATAGCCGAGTTAATAATTAAATAGATGCTGGATGGAGAGCAGAAGGGCTGGGATGCAGCTGGGAAGCGTGTGTGGCGGCGATGGTGGTGGGGGGAGCCCCTTCCTCGCGATGTGCTCGCGCCCGCAGTGCAGGCAGAGTGGAGGGCGATTCCAGCTCCCCGGGTTTTCGCAATGGGGCACCACATCCCCCCAGATCCCAGCCTCCACTCTACCCCTAGCAAGGGTCTCACGTCTGCCTGGGCTCCCCAAAGCCCAGCCCTGCTCCGACACCCAGTGCAGGTCTCGGCCAGGGAACATGCAGCAGCTCGGGAGCAGGAGTGAGCACAGGGATGCATCCCGGACAGGCGGATGGGAAGAGCCCGGCGGGGACCACGGCAGCCAGGGGATGCCTGGGTCTCTCTGATCCCCGCGGCCGGGGCTCAGTGTGCCCACAGAGCGCGCGTGAGGGATCCCAGGCGAGCAGGGCAGCAGAGGCAGGACACGCTCATGCTGACACCCAGCCGGGGCCCCAGCAGGCGCAGGCGTAGAGCAGGGACGCAGACACATGCTTACATAAAAAATAATAATAATAAAAATCTGCTAGCTCTGCAAATGGCATAGCCTGCACAGGGGGACGGACTGGCCTGGCACTTCCAAACCTCCTGGACTTGTCCAAATAGCGGCAAGACCAGGGCACCGTCGCATGCACGCAGACACAGCCTGCAGCGGTGCAGCACGGCATGCAGACCAGAGTCCCCCTTTCAGGAAGACAACAGCCATCCCCCCCAAATCCTACCGCCTTTCAAACAGAAGTATGCTTTGCTTCCCTGTTTCTCAAGAAGGGGCTTCTCTCCCCCCTAAAGCAATGGGCATCCAGATCAAGGGGGAGTCTGGGGCAGGAGGGGCCCTCTTTTTTGGCTGGAGAAGGCATGGCTCCATCTCTCCCCGGGAGAGAGGCTTGGGGGAGGCTGGAAACTCAACGGTGAGTCATGGCAGGCAGGCGGCAGATCCTGGGGGCTCCTGGGATTAACCCTTCAAAACCAGAACCACTTCCAGACATCCAGAGGCAGGAGGAAAGTCCAGTAGCTGGGGGAAAAGCTGGCTGCCAGGGCAGGGCGGGAAGTTACGGGGTCACATCTTGAGCATCCCACAGGGGATGAAGAAGATCTGAGTACACAAGCACTGGACGAGCAGCAACCAAGTGCAGGCATCTGTGTCCATCCCCTCCAAAACAAGAGGAGGTGGAGATTACAGGGGGGTGCAGGACCCCGAAGTGCACAGGGTCCATACGGGGTGCCTGCCCTCACATCACGCCTTGCTCCGGCACGGCGAGTCGGCCGCAGCGCTGCCTGGCTGGCCGCAGGCTCCGAGGGGAAGGCGCAGTCCGCAGGCAGGCTTTGGCAGGTCCTGCTGGCAAGGGGTTTCCCCGTGGCACCAGCACCACAGAAATGCCCCGCAGTGTTCCCGTGCTGTCCTTGAGACATCGCAACGCGCGTCCTGCAAGAGCTCGGCCCCAGTGCGGCCACCCGCAGCAGTGAGCCCCGGCCCTTCTGGCAGCAGCCCGGGGCCAGCCTGCCAGAGCCGCCGGGTTTTACAGCTCCAGAGGCTCCAGGTGGATTCTCTCATGTTACAAGAATGGTTAGTTTTACAGCCCCTTTCCTGGCCTGGGGCTGGTCCCCGCAGCCCGGCTGGGCCTGGGATCCCACAGCGGGGAGGGGTGACACTCAGCGTGGCTGCGAAGCCCCAGCATCCTGTGTCTGCCCGCTGTCCCTTGAGAAGACCTTCACCCCGCCGAGGAGCAGGCACTGCTGCTTAAAAGGGAAACCAAGGCACAGCCCCCCTTCTGACAGCCCGGAGCTCCAGCTGGGAGAGCAGGCTGGTCCCTGTCCTGCCGCTCCTCCTCCACCCCCTCCCCTCTGCCTGCCAAGCCACAGCAGGACCCCCGGCATCCCCACAGAGACCTGCATGGCTGGGAGCTGCCACCCATCAAACCCCCACCCCCCAGGGAAAAGCACAGGGCTGGCACCCCCCCGGTACCCTTGTCACCGTGCCCTCCCGTGCCGGAAGCCCTCCAGGAGAAGGCAGGGGACATCTCCTGGGGCCATGGCCACATGTGGTTGACTCAAGGCAGGTAAGTCTCCGCTGGCAGAGCCCACCCCCCCACCACCCCCCGCATGGTGCTGCCAAGCGCTCCGGAGCAGGTCTCCGAATATAGCAGCATCAAATAGCTCCATCAATAATGCATCGCTTCTGCTTCCTCTTGCTGCCGTGTTTTCGTTGCTAACATGCGTGTCCTTCCTGTTAGCGGCTGCCTCCTCCCCGCCAGCTAGGCCAAGCAGGGACACGGCCGCCATGGGATGGGGACGGCTGCTCCCCCAGCTCCGGGTCCAGTGCCTGCCAGGAGCAGACATCCAGCCCCATCCACCCTGCTCGGGGCAGCCTGGGATTCGGGGGGGACCTCGCCACCGGTCCCAGCCTCCTGCCACGCACGCGCTGGCAGCAGGCAGGGTGCCTCGGCACGCTGTGGCTGCCCAGAGGATTTGGCAGGGGCCGCCGAGCTGGGAGGAGCGTGACGGCATCTCCCCAGCCTCAGCGGGGAAATGCCCCTCCGCAAGGATTTTTGGCAGCCTGGTACCACCCGTGCCCCGGCGGCACCCCCACTCCTGACCCAGGCGCCACCGCCCCACGCCGGGCTCCTCCAGCAGCTCCGTGCCGCCACACCAGCGCTACCGTCACCGGCGGGGAGAGAGCTCCCGCTGCCTTGCTCCTGCCTGCCCCTGCCCGCAGCTGCCCCGGGCTCACCCCGGGCCGGTCGGTGCAGGCAGGCCGGGGTGCCCAGGCCTGCCCCGTGCCCGGTGGAGCCGCGTGGCTCCCGCCGGCGGGGAGGCAAGAGCCAGGGCGGGCAAGAGCTCACACCCACCACCCTGCAGGGGAGGGAGGGAGGGCAGCTGCCTGCAGCGGGCAGGGGCAGCCCCTGCCCTCCAGGGGAGCCCCCGGGGCCATGCACGACCCTGGCCGGAGGAGGATGCATGTGGCAAGAGCGCAGGTTGGCACAACCGGCTGCTCGAGCCAGGGACCAGGGGAGTTGCCCCCGCTGTGGGGGGGGCTGCACACCCCACGGGGGGCTGCCACCCCGCCAGCCCTCGCCCATCATCGTCCCCGGCACGGCCGGCGTTCCAGCCTGGCTCAGGCGGCAGCTCCACCTGGGCTGTGCTGCAGAAACCTGGCTGCGCTCCCAGCACCAGCCCCTCGGCGCGTGGGAGGGGGGCTGGGGCTGCTGCTCCTGCAGAAAGCAGGGCCCCCCCCCGCCCCTGCCTGCCACCCCCGCACCGCGGGGCCATCCCAAGGGGCAGGCACTGTCACCCTGGCACAGGGGGACCTCCGGGACCTGCCCGGGGATCCTGCAAAGCCGGGGGCAGAGCGAGACCCTGCAACGGGGCAGCGAGAGCTACAGCCCGCAGGGCCCCCCCGAGAAAGGGGCCGCAGAGGGGTGCGGGCAGGGCGTTATCTGCTGCCCTGCGGGCAGGGTGGGTCAGGGCCAGGCAGGGGCTGGTGCCTGCGGCAGGGGAGATTACACCCCGGTCTAACGTTTGCCCTGATCAGCGACCTGCCTGGGAGGGAAGGGAGCGAACAGCAACCGGGGGCCAGTCTGACAGCTCTGGGGGTGTCCCACCCCTCCCAGCACCCACAGGCACCCCTGCCCAAGGGGGACACCCCGCACCGGTGCACAGCCCCTGCTCCTGCAGCTCCGTGAGCACGAGGCAGCGAACCTCCCAAAAACCTGCCAGCATCACCCCCGCTGTGGCCACCCCATCCCTGTCTAGCAGAGCCCCCGGGACAGGGGCTGGGGGGTCCCGGGTGGACGGCTGCCATCATCCCCGCTCCAGGTGGGGCCCAGCAGCCCCCTGGCAGCTCCGCCGGCTCCCCAGCACCCTCCCCCCAGCACCGGCAGGAAACCACAGACTCAGCCTGCAGGCAGGCCGATAACGGTCACCCAGCCCCATCCTGCCTGCACCCACCACCGCCCTGGGGAGGGGGCACCCAGCCCAGCCGCCCCAACACTCGCTGCTCCCCGGGCACGAGGTAAAGAAGGGGTGCACCCACAGCGTGCACAACAGTGGCCCCACGGGACCCACATCACCCCGCAGGGAGCTGGAGGCTCTCGCGGGCCGTGCCGGCGGTGCAGCACGCCCCAGGATGCACTGGCAGCCGTCGTGCATGGGCGTGCATGCTCCCGGCGCGCTCCCGGCACGCCACGCAGCCCTGTGCCTCGTGTACAAGCAACACGGATGTTGCTGGGGAATCCCACAGCAGAGGGGGGAGGAAAGGGTAGCACGAGTGAACTGAACGCTCACAGGACGGGCAGGGGATGCCTGGGCTGCTGCCACTCCTGCCCTGCCCGGGGGCACGTAGCGCACTGCTGGCCAACAAGCACTCCCCGGTTGCGGGGACACCTCCCTGCCCCGGGGGTCCCATCCTGCTGGCCGTCACCCACCCACTCCCCAAGGGAGCAGCTTTCACAGCAGCTTTGTGTTGAGCAGACAACACCATTTCTGGAGTAAACTCGGAGCCCGGCACAGACACCCAGCACTGAGCCCGCTGGTACAGCACTAACCCATCTGTGTTTCTCCGGGCAAAGCTGAGCCGGCAGCAGGGTGAGCTCACACCAGCCCCGAGGAGCACTGCAATGGGGCTGCGACGTGTCCGGCCTCACGCCAGCGCCTGAAACCCCAAGGAACCGCCTCGCCAAGCACTGGGTAGTCGCGACCCCATCCTGCCTTCGCCGTACCGGGTGGGCGCTCCGCTGCACAGAGGGGGCACAGGGTGAACGGTGTCTTCCGTTCAAGCATCGCCGGCAACGAGAAGAGAGCCTGAGCGAGAGCGCGTGGCCGTGCAGGATGAGGCCTTGGGCCCCCCCGCATGCCCAGGTGCACCCCAAGGTGCCAGGCAGCCCCAGGGGGTGTTTCAGAGCCAGAGCCCACGCACGTCGGCTGCCCGACCCCCTCCCCCCCCCCGCCGCAGTGCTCAGCCCGCTCCCCGCACGCCGCCGTCCCTCTCCCAGCGCATCTGTCGCAGGAGGCACGTGGCACAGCTCGGCCTCGGCCTCGTGATGGCGGGGGACGCGCGGCGCCAGCTCGGCAGAAGGGAGGGAAACGGCAACGGGCTGCCCCCCGGCCGGGCATGTCCATCCCGGGACCCGAAGCGCATGGGTCGGGAAGTCCTCCCTCCTGCCAGAGGGGTGCACAGGCAGGCTCCCTGCAAGGTGTCCCAAGGAAGGTGCTGACCTCGGGAACGTCGCTTCCCCGCCGCGAAGCCGGAGCCAGCCCCGTAGGGAGGGAGCACAGCTCTGCTCCCCTCCTCCCCCTCTCTGCACCGACAACATCACTACGGGGGGAAAAATAATGATAGTAATAAAAATAATTAAAAAAGAAAGCGCAGAGCATGCTGGGAGAGCGGTGCCCCCGGGGGTCAGGACCCCACTGAGGTCTGGATGCCAAGACCTGCCCGGTGCGAAGGGCTGAGCTGAGCGGCCAGGCTGCCAGTCCTGCTCTGAGCGGCCCCGGGGACGGCGGCCCCGGCACCAGCGGCCCCGGCACCAGCACCCAGTGGCTGCCGCCCCGGCCTCGCCGGCTGCGCTCTGAGCCTGGCACGCTCTCCCTGCTCACATCTCCATTTCTGGGCTGGGGGCTGAAGTCCCCCCCCAGCCCTCCACCGACCCCAGCAGCTCCCAACCGTCCTCGGGCACAAGGACTGCAGCAGGTTCCCAGCTGAGCAGCCCCCCTACGCCCCAAATCTCTTGCAGAGGGGGGCGAGGAGCAGGGAAACATCCCTGGAGGAGCAAGAGGAGCTGCAGCAGGGCAGGATGCGCCCCTGGGGATGGCAGGGAGCGCATCACCCCCCCGGGAGGGCATGATTTCCAAGGGGGGCGGCTGAGACCCCCCCCGCGGCGGCAGCTCCCAGGCAGGAAACTCCTCCAAGTTAACGCAGCCCCGAAGAGCAGCCTGGGCAGAGCGGCTCATTAAATGTTTCTGGCTGGCGGGAGGCCAGCGGCAGAGCTTGTTTTTTCTATATTCCGATAAACAGTCCGGGGAGGGGAAGGGGGAGGGGGGCGCAGGCTCTGGATGTGCCACCCAGCCCCGGCGGGGGAGCGGGGGGAGAGGCGGGGGGCACACCCGCACGTCGCACGCACCCCCGTGTCCCCCCGCCGCGGGGGAGCGGGCAGCGGCGGGGGGACACACACACACACACACGACACACGAACCATCCGCAGGGATGCTCCCGGCCCCCCCCTTACCACCACCGCACCGAGGGAGGGGACACCCCCCCCCCCTTTTGCGCCCACCAACATGGCGATGACATTCCCGATGGCACGGGGCCAGATCCCGGGGGGAGACGTGCCGGGGCCCCGCCGTTAGCCACCCGCCTTCGCCCCCCGCCCAGGTGGGACCCCCGCCAAGCCGGGGCGGGGCGGGGGGGGTCGGGGAGGGGGGGGGTCGAGCCCCCGGGTTTGGGGTGCCTGCCGGGGCGGGTGCTGTGGCTGCTGGGCCTGGCTCGCAGGGAGGTTCACGTGACTTTCTGCTTGAGGAAGCAGCGCTCTGGCAGCTTCCAGTGGGAGATGGAGGAGGAGGATGGGGGAAGGGGCCGCCTGCCTTCATGGAAACACGGCGGAGAGGCGCAGGCAGCGCAGGGGCGGGGGGCCGCCGTGCAGGGGCACCCCCCCCCCTTCCCCGCCCCGGGGATCCAGCTGCAAACCCCTCGGCGGAGGCGGCCCCGG
The DNA here is from genome assembly GCF_035582795.1 of Mycteria americana. NCBI lineage: Eukaryota > Metazoa > Chordata > Aves > Ciconiiformes > Ciconiidae > Mycteria > Mycteria americana. Next base: position 16,627,075 of record NC_134370.1, read on the forward strand.
GGGACGCACAGGGAACCTTGCCATTGCAACGCCCCGCTGCCCCCCGCAGCACCACCACCACCACCCCCCCCCAGCGTGGGGGGTCCCGGCCCGGCGGGAGGCCCCCTCGGGACCGCGGGGGCACCGGAAAGCCATGGTGGGAGCCGGGCCGAGGAGCGTCCCCGCTGTCCCCGCGCAGGGACCCCAAGCGCCGGCTGCCCAGGGAAGCGGCAGAACCCCCCCCCTCCCCAGGGCCCCCGGGCACCCCTGGGCAGGGCTGGCTCCCCCCTTCCGCCACCCAGCGCCACCGGGACCTGGTGCCGGGGCAGGCTCCGGGGACCCTTGCCCTGCCTTGCTCCCGGCACGGCGACGTCCTGCAGACAGCAGCGGGCGGTGCGGCCGGGCCCGCTGCCCCAAACCTGCCCCAGACCCCAGGCATCCGGGTGAGCATCCCTGCGGGAGCACCCTGCCGGGCGCTGAGACCTCACCAACTCGTCACACCCCCCCGGGGTACCCCAGCAGCCCTGCCAGCCCACGGGGGTCAGGACGGGGAAGGAGCCCCTCAGCAGGCACCCCACCGGGGACACAGTGGGGGGGCACCCAGCACCCACACCCACCGGCAGCACAGCCAAGCCGCTCCAGGGACCCTGTGCCCCACACCCACGTGGGGAGCAGGGGCACCCCACAGAGCTCTTGCCCTAGCCACGGGGGCTGCTTCGGGGTCACCCCTCACAGTGCCACCCGCACGCCTGCCCAACGCCCCTGCGGCACCCTGCCTGCCGGGTCCCAGTGCCGGGGCTGGCACCCACACCCATGCCGTGGGGCACCAGCCCTGTGAGCAGACCTCAGCATCCACGGCATGGGGACCCCAGCTCCACCAGACCCCAGCACCCATGCTGGGGGGGGTCCCAGCCCCACCGCCAGACCCCAGCACCCATGCCCTGGGGACTCCAGCCCTACAGCTGGACTGGAGCAGCCATACCATAGGGACCCCCCATCCCCATGGCTGGACCCAACGGCCACACCACAGTGCTGAGACCCCAGTCCCGGCACCTTGCTGACCCCCGCTCCATAACTGGACCCCAGCACCAACGCGATGGAGCCCCCAGCCCCGCGGCCAAACCACAGCACCCACGCTGAGGAGCCCCCAGCCCCGTAGCCAGCTCCCAGCAGCCGTGCCCCGGGGCCCTAGCTCCAGAGTCAGACCCCCAGCACCAATGCCATGGAGACCCCAGCCCGACAGTCGGCTCCCAGCAGCCATGCCACGGGGACCCTGGCACCATGGCTAGACCCGGCACCCGTGCAATGGGTCCCAGCCCCATAGCCAGCCGCCAGCACCAATGCCGTGGGGACCCGGCCCCATAGCCGGACACCAGCATCAATGCAGCGGGGATCCCAGCCCGACAGCCAGACCCCAGTCCCCGTGCCTTGGTGACCCAGCCCCATAACCGGACCCCGACGCCAACGCCGCGGGGACCTCAGCCCCACAGCCAGACCCCGGCGCCCCTACCGCTGGGGCCCCGTCCCATAACCGGACCCCAGCCCCAATGCCGTGGGGGCCTCAGCCCCACGCCCCGGCCCCCCGCCGCCGCGGCACTCACCAGGGCATGCACAGCCCACTGACATCTTCACATGCCTGGCCCGGCCGGGGGTCGCTGCGCGCTGCCCGGGCCGCGGGGGTCTCGCATGGGCGGCGCGCCGCGGGCTCCGGCGCGGCGGGCGGCGGGCAGCCCCGCGCGGCCGCGGGCGCGAGCACGGCCACGGCCAGGGGCGGGCAGGCGGGCGCGCCGCGGACCGGCGGCGGGGGCGGGCGGGGCGGGGGCCGCGGCGGCGGAGCGGGAGCGGGGGCGGCTGCGCCGGCGGCGGCGGCGGCGGCGGCGGCGGGCGGGCGGGCGCGCCTCTGCGCGTGCGCGGGACGCCCCCCTCCCCCCCCGCGGGCGCGTGCGTGCTGCGTGCGTGCGTGCGCGCCCCCCCCCCGCCCGCCGCCGCCGCCGCCGCCGCCGCGCACGCGCCCCCCCCGGCTCCCCCGCGTCACCCCGGGGGCGGGTGGGCGCCGCCATGTCAGGCGCCGCCGCCCGCCCCCGCGCCGGGGACCCCGTCCTCCCGCCCCCGCCGGGCCCTGGGGGCATCGGCCCGGCCCTCCGCCCGGCGGGGCCGCGAGGGGAGCGGGGCCTTGGCGCTTCCCCCCGGGGTCTGCAGCCGCGGGGGGAGCGCTGCCCCCAAAACACCCGTGGGTGCGGGCCCTCGGGGCCGCGGGCTGCGTAGCCCCTGGGGGCTTGTCCTCCCCGGGCGGGTGGCGCGGGGCTGAACCTCTCCTCCAGGCCCCCTGCGGCCCGGGGGAGCTCGGCGCCTCGCCCCGGGACCCTGCAGAGGCCCCAGGCTGCGGCTCCCGGCAGGAGGCCCGCAGGCCCCGGCTGCCCTTCCCCAGAGGCCGAGGAAGAGCCGGGGAGAAGGTGGAGGGACGAGGGCGGCGGCACCCGCGCCCAGGGGAGCGGATGAACCCGCACGTCCAAACCCAGAGCCCGACGGGCTCGTGGCCGAGATCGGGATCCCAGGGCAGCTGGTGGCGATCGCCACCCGGGAGGCCGGGGAACACGAGGGGCACGCCGTGGCTGTTGGGCATGGTGCTGCACAAGGCCGGTGTCGTTTGGGACTTTGGCGGTCCCCCAGCTTGGGGCACCGTGGGGGGATGGATGCCAGCCCCGGGGGACCGGGTGGAGACAGCCCAGGGAGGCTGGAGGAGGGCGAGTGGGAGGGAAGGGGCCAGGCAGCCGCAGAGCCGGGGCGCAGGAAGGAAGAGGGTTTGCAGCAGCGCACAGCACACCTCGGGGAGGTCACGGCTGGCGTTTGCTGCACCTTGTGCAGAGGTGGCAGGGGCTGCCAGGCAGGAGGCGGGGGAGCTGCTTGGGTCTGTGCCGCGCCCTGTGCTGTGCAGGGATATGACTGCATCCCTCCAGGGTCTCCCTGGGGGCATCTGCCCCATGAGCATCGCCCCTGCAAAGAGGAGCCCCACGAGGGATCCTCTTCCAGCCCCACGGACGCACAGCACCGCAGGACCCTGCAAGCCTGCTGCTGGCAGGGCCCTTTCCCAAAACCTCCTCTGTGCACCCCAGGGGGAGCAACACCCCAGCTGGGGGGGCCCCGTCTGCGAGGGCCAGTGCCGTCCCTCTGCCACCCTGCAAAGCCGCAGCCCCAGCCCCAGGGCGGGAGCAGCAGCCTGGGCCCCCTCTCCCCGCTGGAAGGGCCGACGCCAGCCCATCTGCTCCTGCCCGGGTGGGATTCGCATTCCTTTTCATGAGTGTCCTTTAAGCATCCCATGGGGTTGAGCTCTCCTTTGCAGTCTGTTCCCATTAGCCCTGAGCAAGCTGCCCGCTCTGGGTGCCGCGCAGGTGGAGCCTGGGTGGCACCGGGCAGCACCAGGACGGGCTGTTCACAGGCAGTGCCTGGCCGGGGATGCCGTCACCGCGCGTGGAGGGAGGGCAGGTGCGGAGCTGGGATGCAGCACACGTGTTTTCCTTTCTGCCTGTTGTTTGGTTTTTTTTATTGTAAACCAGCAGGAGCGCCTGGTGCTGCCCCTGTGCCAGGAGAGCACCCCTGCCGTGGGTCGTACTGGGGGAGGGAGGTACCCACACGTGGGTTTCCCTCTGGTCGCGCCCCAGGGACCCCACGTGCGGGGGATATGGTCCCATGTGCAGGACCTGCATCAGGCTAGGCTTGCTCTGTGGGGGATCGGCCTTGTGGTGCCACGGGGTCCTGCTACATGCAGGAACAAGGTGATTAGACAGGTCACTGCACGCCATGGATGCGCCCCAGGGAGGGGAGGGTTCAGAGCAGGAGGAGGAAAGCTGCAGGGCTCCAAGGGCAACATTGCTCCGCATCCCTGGGTGCTGGGTCACGGCTGGCTTCTCCTCAGGCCGGTGGAGAGACACGGGCTTTTCCAAAGTGACTTGTTCCTTGCTTTGGACATGTTGAGCTCAGGAGGAGCAAAGTGTCTTTCAGAGGGGCAGCCACTCCTGGATCGCAGACGGGAGTCCCTGCTTCCTCTGCAGCGCTGGGGCGAGCGCTGGCGCAAGGAGCCTGTTGTTACAAGGAACACAACCTCCTGCGCCTGGCACCCCAGGGGTGTGCTCACATCCCCCCTTACCAACGCGTGTGCACGACGCAGCGGGTGCTTTCCGGTGCTCACGCGTGGGTCCATGGCCCTGGAAGGGGACCCAGCTGCCTGGCTGCTGCTCGACCTGCGTTTTAGCCAGACAAGGGTGCCAGTGAGAGGCTCGGAAGGTGCTATGGGCTTGTTGGAGGAGGAGGGGAGCAGCTACCCTAGATGAAAGCCGGTTTGTTGCTAGGGAGGGGCAGCCCCTGCGAGGCAGGAGGTGACGTGGGACAAGCGATCGCAGATGAAAGTCCCTTGAGGCAGGGGTGGAAGGAAGGAGAACAGCAGGACGAGGCTCCGCATGTCAGACATGCCCCGGCTCAGTGACCAGGCACGCAAGGCCGAACAAAGCAGCTCTATCCTGCGGATCCCCAAGGGAATCTGGCCTGGGCAGGTCTGCGTCCCCAGGGACTGATGGAGGGGCCAGGACAATTAGCCCCTGCCAGGCGAATCCTGCACCGCAGAGCTCCTACCAGCATGTCCGCGCTGGACTTGTGCTGCTGTGAGCACATCCCTGCACCCCACAAGACGATCCCGCTGTCAGGGAGGCGGATGAAGAGCCGCAGGAGGTGACAGCACCCAAAAGGATTCTGGGCTTACGGAACAGGGGGCACCAGAACAGCGCCAGGCCGAGAGCCGTGCGTGCCAGCACCCCCTGCCCCTTCCCGGGGAGCCGGGCTGGGCCGCAGCAGGGCCAAACGAGCCGAGTTGCGTTTCCTCCATCCCTCGCGTCCCCCGGGCGGTTCTCTGCCTGCCGGCTCCGGGGAGCTGCGCGAGCCCAAGCACAGGCTGCGACACCGGTACCGGTACCCGCTCCTGCCCCGCGGCCGCGCCCAGCGGCGGCAGGGCAGCTCACGGGGCCCGTCCCGCCTTTCACCCCCGACAGTCTGTTTTCATTCCGCCTTGCCCACCGCACGTGCGTGTCACCCCCACCAGCCCCACGCGAGGTTTGGCCCCGCGAAGCGCCGCCGGCGTTGCTGCAAAGGCGCCTGGCCGGCGCGGGGCAGGCTCACAGCCGGGGCACGGCGAGCCCCGGCCGGGCGCGGCTCCTACAGCGGCTCCGGCCCCGCTTCCCGGGAGCCCCCCCGGGAGGCCGGAGGCCGCCGCGCCCACGTGTGCGGCAGAGCCGGCAGCGGGGCGGGGCTCCGCCGGCGCCGCGGGAAAACGCGCGGCCGCCCCGCCCCGGTCGGGCGCTTCCCGCCAGCGACGCCCGCCCCGCCCCGCCCCCCGCGCGCCGCAGGGCGGGGCCGACCCGCCTCGCCCTCGCCCGCTGCAAAGATGGCGGCGAAGCGCCAGGGCCTGCCCGCCCTCAAGATGGCCGCCCGCCCCCTGCCGCCGCCGGGCGCCCCCGCAGGCCGGGCCGGGCGCTGGGAGCGCCGCCGGCGGCGAAGGGGTGCGCTCCCGGCCTGCCCCGCGCGGGGCGGGGCGGCGCGGTGCCCGCCGGGAGCTGTAGTGTGGGGCGGGCGGCGGTCACGTGCCGCGCCCGGCAGTGGCCGCGCTGGGAGCGGAGGCGCCAAGATGGCGGCGCTGCGGGGCGGAGCGGTGCCCGCCGCGGCCGGGACCGGGGTCGGCGGCGCCGCGGCCGGGGCCGCTCCGCGAGGGCTGGCGGGCGGCGGAGCCCCGCGCGAGCCGCCCCTCCGCGCCGGCAGCCCCCTGCAGGTAGGCGGCGGCGGGGCGCGGCGGGCCGCGCCGTGACACGTGGAGGCCGGGGCGGCTCCCGCGGCGGCGGCGGCACCACGTGTGCCGGGAGCGGGCCTGCCGCGCCGGCGGCGGGCGGGGGGCCCTGCGTGGGCTGGGGGCGCCCGTCCCGCAGGCTGAGCGGGTCGCCCGGCCCTCTCTCGCCGGGGCGGGGTGGTGGCGGCACCGGCGCGGGGAGCCCCCCGGGGCGGGGGGGCCGCGGCACGGCCCCGGGACCCGCCGGGGCGGCGGTCTCGGTGCCGCCCGCGGGAGGTGACACCCGGCCCCTGGGGAGTGGAGGCCGGGGGGGCGCCGGACGGGTCTCCCCCCTCCCCCCCACCGCGGTCCCTCCATCCCGGCGCCGCCCTCCGCCACCTGCGGCTGCGGCGGGGGGGGGGGGTTTGGGACACCGGCACCTGCAGGTTTCGGTGGCAGGAGCTGCTGGTGGAGGACGGGGGAGCTTCCCCGCGCTGCACCGGGGGCTTATCCCGGGGGAAGCGTCTCCCGCTCCGGGGCAGGTCTGGGGCGCGGTGCTGCCGCCCGTGCGCAGCGTCTCTGCCACCGCCGGTGTCATCGGTCCCGGTGGGACCGTGCCGGTGCTGGGCTGGGGCGCTGGGTGTGGGACGGGCAGCGCGGGGGGTGCAGCACCCCTGGAGGGGACCTGGGGGCACCTGCTCTGTGCATTGGTTGGGATTCTGGGGAGTCCTACGCCTCTGCTCCTTCCAGGGTGCTCCTGCCTGGCCAGGGAGCTGCACCGGGGGCTGCCGGGGGAGACCCCCCGCCCCGAGCCCGGGCAGGGGGATGCCGAGCCCGTCTCGCCTCTCCCTGACGCAGACGGAGCAGTCTGCGTTTGGGGAAGAGAGGTGTGTTCCAGCTTGACGCTTCCCTAAAGCAGCTGAGGAATCTGCGGAGCATCCTCTGCTGGTGCCGCACCGGCCGGCTGGAGCCCCCCGACGTCCCGGGCTCGCCCCGTGCCCCGGTGGGCCACAGCCCTGTGCCCTTGCCGGCAGCGCCAGCCAGGTGAGAGCTGCCTTGGCGGCCTGGCTGTGGCCAGCGCAGGAAGGATGGCCGCCCTCTGCTTGGGGCGTAGCCCCGGCACGGCACGCTGGGCACGTGTCGTGTGTTGCCAGCGCGGCTCGGAGGGGCAGCTGCCCGCAGAGGCCTCACTTGTGCCTCCTGGGTACGACAGCAGCGAGCACGGCATCTCCTGCTCCAGTTGGGTGCCGCAGGAGCTGGTAGCCACGCTCAGGCCATCGCTGTCTCAAGCTGTTGGCTCAAATCCCGGCTCCCCGTGTGCCTGAAGCTCGTTCTGGCGCCGCGGGCATCCTTCCTCCTCCCCGGCAGCGCTGGCTGCTCGGGCATGGCACGGCCTGAGCACAGGCCTGTCCTTGAACGTCCCCGTGACCCGCAGCCTCTTCCCTGTTGCACTGCTGAGCGTAAAGCAAACACGGGGAGCTGGGAGGCGCGGAGGGTGTCCCCCCTGAGTTAGGGGGGACAGGAATCTCTGGCAGGGAGGGGAGCGGGCAGGGATGCGGGAGCAGGCTGGGCTGGTTCGTACCCCCACCCCGACGCACAAGTGGCAAGGGCTGAAGGAGGTGCCCGGCCCCAGGTGGATCAAAGGGAGTCCTGGGGGAACGCAGCCTCGTTTGCTGGTGACTCACGGCTGTGGGACTCCTTGTTGAAGGCGCTGAGTCAAAGGAGTTGAGGAGGGCTTGGGAGATCTCCTGCCCTCCCTCCCTCCTGGGCTGCGGGCACAAGCTGCGGGAAGAGGCCGTTTGAGTGGGAGGATTTTCCTTTCCTCCCTCCAAACGTCCAGTGCCGGTCACGGCTGGAAACCTTATTAGACGCTGCCCTTGGAGAGAGCCAGCCCTGTGACAAGATGGGCAGCGCCGTGCAACCCTGGGGTCATCCCCCAGGCCCCCTTGCCGTCAGCAGGTGGGGGTGAGCCGGCCCCCGTGTCCCTTGGCTGCTGATGCTCCACGAGATCCCTCCTGCTGGCTCCTCCGGCAGCCCGGGCGCCTCTGCTTGCCCGTCACCGCTGACTCAGGGCTGCACGCCGGCACTTGGCAGTGCTGGGCGTGCGAGCCTGGGTGTGCTTCCCTGCTCCTCCCAGTATCTCCAGGAGGATTGGCCGGGAACTGTGGCCAGGCTGCGCCGTAGACAGCTGCCAGCGGGGCTCTGCGCCGGGCTCTGACCGCAGCCAGAGCTGGCTGAGGGAGGGGACTGGAGATGCTGAGCGGTAAAACTGCTCCGTAGCCTGATCTGCATGGTGGGGTGGAGCAGTGCCTTGGTGTCACTGGTGCCGCTTCCAGGTGGAGAGCCCTGGGAGAGGGTGCCCGGGCTGCCGAGCCGCCCGCCGAGCCCCAAACCACTGCGGGCTCTTGCTCTTCAGGGCTGCCTGTTGGCACGCAGTAACAAGCTGGGTGGATTTGGGCCGGGTGGACGCGGAGCATCGCCATGGGGGCCCTGGCTTTGATTCCCAGCCTGGTCCTGGGATGCCTGTGGTCCAGAGTTGCACAGGGCTCCTGGCTGTGCCACTGCCAGAGGTGCCTGCTCTGTCTGACGGGGGCAAGTCTCTGAAGAGCCCCAGGGACCGGGGCTTTGGGCACGTGGCTTTGGTGCTGCCATATTTTAGGAAACACCTATTTAGTGAAACACCTGCTGTCCCTCCGGTGCAGCTTCCTTCTTGTCAGAAGAGGATTTCAAAGTACAGGCAGGTCTCGTACAGGGACGGGGGGCATTTTGTCCTGCATGGGCTCTGGCTTGTGCAAGCTGTGGTACCTGTGAGAAATGCAGGTGAGCTGCATCAGGTGCGCATCCCCCAGGATTCGGCCAAATTCTCCCTGTGCTGCTGCGAGGGGAGGACAGCTCGCTGCCTGCTCCCTGCCAGCCTTGGGAGGGAGATATGCTCTCCCAGGGCTCCGTCCTTGGTGCCCTTATCTTCCCTGCCTGCGTTATCTCTGCCTAAGCCCATCTGCAAACAGGAATTCACGTTCTGTCTCGTGCCAGCGACATGCCTGCGCTGCAGACCCTGCCCTCGCCCAGCATCTGGCTTTTCCTGGCCGTCCTGTAGCACTGGGCTGCATGGCACCGCGGAGTGTGGTACAAAGACCTTTCTGAAGTTATTTGGTGTTACCCAAACATCCCTGGAGCTGGCTGGGGGTCTGGAAAGGACGTGGGATTGGGAATTTGAAGGAAGAACAGCAACAAAGCCAGTTTGGTCCTGGATCATGAGCAGAGCCTGTGTCCTCTTGCAGCAGAGGTGTTGGGGTAGGGCCCCGGCAGTGGCAGCCGGCTGCATCCCTGTTGCTGACTCCTGCGCTTTTGTTATGAATTTCGTAATGTTTTTGGGCTTATCTGAAGCGCCGACAGCCAGAGTCGGAGGAGCGCGTGACAATCCGTGGAGTGGGGGGAGCCTGCCTCTCCCCTCCCAGTCCAGCACGAGCGATGCATGGTGTAGGGCAGAGCCTGGGAATTGCTGGGGGTTTATCGATTCGTCTTCCCCAATCCTGTAACTGTGGAGCGAATTGGGTGGGAGTTTTTGGTGTGGAGGCATCCCTGGTAATCGGAAGGTCTCAGGCTGAAAGCGGCACAGGGCTTTGTGCGGTGGGGTGGACTGGCCAGAACCTCTCCTGAAAAGCAAGGCAGGAAGGTCCCCGGTGCCATCTTCCGACCTGCAGTGCGGCAGTGTCCTGCCTGCCCCCGCTGCGCGTTTTGGGGTGCTGGGGGTGCGGCAGTGAGCTTAGCCGCTGTTCGCAGCGCAGGCTGTTGGGAGCCCGCATGCTTTGCGGAGGAGATCAGTGCTGGTCGTGGTGCTTTGCAAAGTGTTTACTTGGCTCCCCGTGCTCCTCGACAGTGCTTTTCCCTCGAGGAGGATGACCTGAACTTAACGTCACTGGATGCAGAAACCATCTTGGAGGCTGAAGAGATCCTGGGGACGATGCAGAACTATCTTGACTCTTCTGTGATCTCCATCATCGAGGACCTCTCTCTGAGCGAGGTGGGAGCCCACGCGCGGGAAGCAGCGGCCGGGCTGGCTCCGGCTGTGGCATGGGTGGGGGTGGCAGCAGCGTTGCCCATGGCTGGGTCCTGTGGCCGTGCCCGACCGCCCCTGCCTTTGCAGCAGAGCAAGGCCTGCCTGGATGCGCAGAATGAGCTGTCCCTGCTGACTGCCATCACCGAGATCCTGGACAGCACGGACGACGAGACCCTGTCCCCCTTCGACACCATCATGGATGTGGAGCTGCTGACCTCGCCTCGGGAGCGGGAGAATCCCTCAGTGAGTTGTGGGACAGAGCCAGCCCAACCCCAAAACAGGTGGGAAGATGCTCAGGCAGGGCTCTGCTGAGCCCCTTCCTGCCAGGTCCTGGCACGGGGGTGCCCTCAGGTGGTGGGACCCTGGTCCCCAGCGCCCTGGGACAATCCCTGTGACCAGCAACATGAGAGAAGGGATAAGCCAGCCCTGGACGTGGCCCCCCCGGGCTCCTGTGCGGGCTTGGGGGGCCATGCCTTCACCTTGAGTCTTGGTGTAGAGTCAGAGATGTGTCAGAGGCTCCGGGAAGCAGTACGTCCCCTGTGCACGACCAACCGGGGCTGCACGCGCCGTGGGTGAAACGGGGCTGAGCTTGCTCCCGGGCTCTGCGGGGTGACGTGTGGCTGCTGCAGGGCCAGGGGTGGCCTGTCCCCTCTGGCAGCAGAAGCCTGCTGCTGCCTCATGCTCTGTCTGCCTTCTCTCCAGTTCCAGAAGTTTCTCAGCTTATCCCGGCCGTCACTGGAGTGTGAGAGCCCTGCCCTGGAGCAGCCCAAGGCTCTCAGGCCTCTGAGCAGCAGCAGCAGCATCTCTGTGGTTGGGAAGGTGAGCAGCTGAGCAGGGGAAGCTGAAGGAGCGGTGTCGGGGTGATGCTGGGGTAACCGTGTCCCTGCTGCTGCCCCCCAGCCCCCGCCTGCCCGCCTGGCGCAGGCATCCTCTCCCAGAAGCGATGCCTTTGCAGGGCACCGGTGGCAGTGGGAGCAGGGTCTGCCCTGGCTGGTGGGTGCTGTGGGACTGGGGTTGCTGTGGATGCCCCCATAGGGATGGCGGGTTTCCAGCTCTGTTGTGTCTTACTGCGGGGGTCAAATGTGTTCCAGCTTTTCATCTGCCCAGGGGCTTTGCTGCAGAGTTGCAGCAGACCCACAGTTGGCTGTGCCTGGGGGGTGAAAGCCCAGCAGCTGATGCTCGCTCTGGTTCCCCTTCCCAGACCGACACAGACTTGGCTTGGGATCGTGCCACTCATGGCCTCGAGGACCCGGCACTGCCGAAGAAGCAAGTCTGCAGCACCCCGAGGGTGGAGAGAAAACTGGGCCGGCACCGGGCCCGAGAGCAGCCCCTGCCACAGCGCAGCGACGGGGAGGAAGAGGAGGAGGAGGCTTCCTTGAGCACAGAGCTAGACAGCAGCATGGAGGCTGCGGAGTTTTGTGTGAGTGGGGCCGAGGCGGTGCCGGAGGAGCGTGAAGACCCCTGCATCATCAACACGGGTGACGTGTCCCTGAGCGAGCTGGTGAAGTCCATGCACCCTTACTGCCTGCCCACTTTCACCGTGTGCCTGGACCCTGAGACCGAGCCCGTGGCCAAGGAGCTCCTGAGCGGTCCTGTCTTGCTGGAAATTGTGCCTGGTGAGGGGGAGAGCATGGAGATCCCTGTGGTGCTGCAGCCACTGGCCCCCAGCTTCCCCGACCAGGAGCCCCAGCTCCTGGGAGCAGGGGAGGATACCGGAGAGTCAGTCCCAGAGGATCGAGAGGAGCTGCCAGGAGCTCCAGCCCAGGAAAACAGGATCGAGGAGGAGAAGGAGGAGAAACCGCCTGGGAAGGAGCCTTCCTGCACTACCCCGGAGAGCACGTCCCCACCGGAGACAGCAGCACCCAGAGCCTGGAGCCCTGGCAGCATCTCCCAGCGCAGTGCAGAAGCACCGGCAGGCAGCAAATGTGAGGGCACCGAGAAGGGACGTGGCCGTGAGAGAGCAAGGAAGAGTCGGAAAAAGAAAGCAGAGGAGGACCAAAGCGAGCAGGCCAGGCCAGGCAGGGACTGCGTGGCCCACCGGCTCCGCTCGGCCGGCTCTGGGCAGCCCCCGGGCCAGCCACCCACCAGCCGGCGGCGGGCAGCGCGTCCCTCCGTCCAGGTCTCGGACTTCCTGGCGCGGCAGCTGGAGCGAGCCCGGAAGGAGGGGCAGATGGAGCTGCAAGCCGAGCGGGTGCCGTGGCCCCGGGGCAGGCCCCGGAGCATGGCGGGGGCCTCCCTGCCCAAGAAAGCGCAGCAGGAGCTGCAGAAGGAGCTGGTGCCAGAAATGGTGAGGGTAGGCCCGGAGAAGGCTGAGACCATGGTGCCTCCGGAGAAGACCGCACCAAACGCAGAGGAGCCGCCAGCAGCAGTGCGTCTCATCCCCGCGGACCAGGCTGAGGGCGAGGGGGATGCACGGCTGGCTGCCGAAGAGGGCAGTGGGGTCTCGGACGCTGCCTCTCCTCTTTCAGAGCGAGGTGTGGGGCTGGAGCCCCCCCAGAGCCTGCCGGCGGCTGAGCCGAGCGAGGGCCTGCCCAAGGAAGCCAAGCCCAAGGCCCTGAGCCTGCGGGAATACCGCATCCGCATGCTGCACCGCCAGCCCAGTCCAGGCAGCAGGAAGGACGGAGAGAAGCAAGTGGCCAGCAAGTGGCCCAGCATCCCCGAGCCTCCCACAGAGCTGGCGGAGATCCCCTGCCTGGTGTCACCCGTGCGCCCCGCTGCCGAGGCGGCCGGTGCGCAGAAGAGCCCGGAGAAACCCGCCAGTCCCACTGCCGTCCCTTCTCCTGCCGGCAAAGCTCCCGCTGCTCCAGCTTCGGCTCCAGCACCTGCCACGGCTCCACCACCCCCATCAACACCGATGCCTTTTGTCGTGCCAAATGTGCCCCCAGCCGCTGGGGCGGCCCCCGCCGGGATGCCGCCAGCCTCTGCCGGTGCTTACGCCCTTTACCCACCAGTGCCTTCCTGGCCCTGCTTCAGCCCGCAGCCCGTGGGCTGCCATGGTTTGCCTCCACCACCCAGCACCGGCTCCCCCAGTACTTTTCACATGGTGCCTGGCCTCCCACCTCCGGCCATGGCCTGGCCCCCGCCGGCCGTGCCGCCCCCGCCTCCCTTTGGCCCCGGCGGCCCCTATGCCCCGGTGGGGTGGGCACCGCCATCCTACTGGCCAGGAATCCCCATGCCGCCTCCGGTGCCTCCCCTGGCGTATGGGGACCCCGGAGCGGCGCTGCAGGGCACTGCTACCTTCCCGGCTGGTGGCCACCCCAGCACGGCCCTGCTGCACGGGCAGCCTCCCGCTGCCCCGGCGCTCAGCTGCCTGGAGCCGCCGGCCTTCCCCGTCCAGCCGCCCGCCACCCCGGCCAGCGAGACAGGGGCTGCAGGTGGCCCGGCCAGGCCGGCTACCAGCAGGGTGTCGGACCCCAGGAGGCAGGCACGGCTGGCGGGGGAGAGCTCTCTCCCGAAGGCCCCTCCAGCCCCTGCCCAGCCCCTGGCAGCCCCATCGGCTGCTGCTGCCCAGCCCGGCAGGGTCCCTCCTGCAGCTCCAGCCCAGCACACGGCAGCCCCCCAGGCTGCCCCTGCCCAGCCTCCGGAGGAGCCCCAGGCTGCAACCCCCATCCAGCTCCCAAAGGCCCCCCCAGCTGCCATCTGTTGCCCTGCAGAGGTGTCCCCTGCCGCCGGCCCTGTCGGGGAGTCCCCTGGCACCCACCCCGTGGACGAGGCTGCAGGGCCGGGCAAGGGGGCGGTGGAGAAAGCCCTGCCGGAGCCCAAGGCAGCTGCTGGGCAGGAGCCACCTGGCCACAAATCCACCTCCCAGGCTGCGGCACCACCACCGAAAGCGGGTCGAGAGAGCAGCCTGCCCACCAAGGCACCCGCCGCACGGCCGTGGAGGCACCAGCCGCTTCTCAGCACAGCGCAGCCCCGCGATAGCAGCAAGGACATCGTGCAAGCCTTCATCAGTGAGATTGGTGAGCAGGAGGGCTGCGGGGCGCTGGGCTGAGCGTCGCCAGCCGGCGAGTCTGCGGTGCTGCCATCAGCCCATGTCGCGGGACCGGTTCCTGGCACTTCTGGGGGCAAGGGTGGCAAAGCTGCGCCCACAGGCTTGCAGTCTTTTCCCAGCATGCTGCTAGGACGTTGCCTCCAGTGGATGGTCTGGGCTTTCTGTGCCCAAACTGGTCCCTCCTGGGGCTGCAGAGCCGGGTGCTCCTGTTGCCGCTGTGGGAGACACAGAGCTGCTGCGGGCTCTGCTGCTGCTTCTCCTCCCCAGTGCTCACCCCGTCACCCGGGGAGGCTGATGCAGGGGGAGGATGGGGCCGGGGTGCATTCTCGTGGTGCCAGGAGGGTGTTAGCTGACCTGACTTGCTGTGCTCTCTCCCTGGCCCAGGGATCGAAGCCACCGACCTGTCCAGCCTGCTGGAGCAGTTCGAGAAGTCTGAAGGTGCGGTTGCGGCGTGCTGTGCCGTCCCCCGCGGGGCTCCCTCCGTGCCACGCCAGCCTCCCCGGGCTGCCCGTGTTCCCTGTGGTGGGGTGGGAGCGGGGGGCTGGGACGCTGCTGCCTGCAGGCTGGTGTTACCCTGCCTGGGTGCCTTGTCCTGGGGGCGTCTCTGCTCCCGTCTCTTTCCTGGCCTGTGAAAGCGGCCGGGGGTCCCTGGGGTGACCAAGGGGGTGGTGGAGAGCCTGGGAAGGAAAGGGGACTTGCAGCAGCAATCTGCTGGGGCACCATGGAACCTGTCCCTGGCTGTGCCCGGGGTGCTCTGTGTGTCCCCCTCTATGCAGGGTCCGTCCCCTGCCCTCCAGCCCCAGCCTCTCGCCACCCTCACCCACCCGCTCTCTTTTCAGCCAAGAAGGAGGAGGCTCCTGTGCAGCCCCCTGAGGACAGGCGGCCGGCGGGGAGCTCCGGGTGAGTACCGAGACCTCCGCAGCCAGTGCCCCAGCGTGGAGCCCGGCAGAGGGCTGAGCCCTGCCTTCACTGGGGGCATGGGGCTGTTCTTGGTTCTGGCAGGGTCCAAACTGTGCCAGGGACTGCATCCACCGGCCCAGGAGGAGCTGAGCTCCTCGTTGGGGTGGGAGCCAGAGCTGGCACCGAGGGGGAAAAATTGTGGGAAGCAGTGGTGGGCATGACCGGGCGGTGCAAGCGCCATCCTTGCAGCTCTCTCAGATCCTCTGTTCCCCCTCTCCGGGCAGGGGGGCAGCTTGGGCAGGTGCCCCAGGCGTGGGGACTGGGGCTGGGCTTTGGCAACTGTGTTTGACAAAGCTCCTTTCCCCTTCTCAGGCCCGAGACCCAGCAGGACAGGAAGCCCCCGGACAGCCTGCAGGCCTCTGAGCTGGCCAACGTGGCAGGTAACGCCCAGGGTGAGGCGAGGGAGCCCGCCGTGTCTGGGCAGGGGCTGTCGTGGGGCTGGGGGAGACCCCGGGGCTTGAGGGGAGGTGGGCCGGGAGGGAGCTCCAGCCAGGCATTTTGCAGCAAGGGGCTGCTCTTGAAAGCCCTCTGGTGCTCTCGCAGGCCTCACCCCCCCAGCAACGCCCCCCCACCAGCTCTGGAAGCCATTGCCCGCTGTCTCGCTGCTGGCCAAGGCCAAGTCGCCCGGGTCTGCGCCCCAGGAAGGGCCCCAGAAGGTGGCCAAGCTGACGAAAGCCAAGCTGCTGCCCCAGAGCAAGCTCCAGGGGAAGAGCCCGGCGCCAGCCCCTGCTGGCTCAGCCCCCAGCCACGTCTGCTCGGGAGACCACGACTACTGCATCCCGGGTGCGGCACGGCCGGAGAGCAACGGCAGCTCCGGCACTCAGCCCCCCACCGAGGGCGGCTCCCGCTGGAACGTCAAACACCACCGGGACATCACTATCAAACCCATCTCCTCCTTAACCAAACGGACGCTGGACCAGCCCAAGCCCACCCCGCCAGCCCCTGCCACCACCGTGGGGCCCAGCCAGGAGCCCCTGGCGACAGCCTGCCTAGCCCCTCTGGATTATCGGACTAGCGTCCCCAACAAAGCCACCACCGGGTGCAGCAGCCCCCCCACCTCGGTGCTCCTGTCTCCAGCCGCATCCCCCTGCCGGGACCAGGAGATGCGGACTCCCAGTGCCCAGCCCAGCCATGCTGCTGCCAAGAGGTCCCTGCGCTGCTACCGGAGACCCCAGGACTCACCCAGCCCCCCCGCCGGCAGCTGGAGGGCTGGCAGGAGCCGTGCCAGCCGCTCCTTCAGCTCCAGTTCAGATGGAGCTAGCGAGTCCTCATCTTCATCTTCATCCTCATCCTCCCGATCCCGGTCACGGTCGTTCTCCCCACCGCCCAAGCGGTGGCGAAGGTAAGCGGTGGAGTGTCTGTCTGCTTGCTTTTTGGGCAATTGCCTGGTGGCCGGTCTTTTGCGAGGCCAGACACCTCTTTGTGGACCTACCTGATGGCAGTATCTGACCTTTTTGTCCTTGTGGCCCCCTGAAGGGGTGTCTGGCTCGCTGTGAGCAGCAGAGGCCAGGGGAGCTGCTGTGACACCCTGCCAGGGCAGTGGGTGTCGGGCTGAACCCCACGTCTAGGCCGGTGTTCCTGCAAAGCCACCTCTGAGCCAGGCTTCCTTACCCCTCCTGGAGCACCATGGTACGAGTCCTTGGCTGCACCTTGACTTTTGGATGCGTTCGCTGGGGAATTAATGCAGGTGTTGGTGTTTGTGCTGTGGGGCTGGTACAGCCCTAGGTGTAGAAATGAGGGGAGCCACAACGGCAGCAGGGAGCTGCTGCCGGCAAGCAGAGAAAAACCCGTCTGGCTTGGCTGCCTCAGGTTCCCTGTGCTCCTTGTGGAGGTGGCTGCGTAGAAAAGTGGGGCGGCTTGGTCTCTGCGGGAAGCATTTCTTTTGGAGTCCTTGTCCTGTGTGTCTTTTGGAGTCCAGTGATGCACAGCCTGTCCCAGCTGGGGTAGGAGGCACTGGAGCTGGCGAGGGATCCCTCATCTGCCCTTCCATGAGTGTTCAGCTGGTTTTGGACACATCCCAGGTCACTGGGCATGAAGGGTTTGTCCAACCAAGGCCCTTCCATCAGTGGCCAAGAGGTGTGGAGGCTGGAGCTGGAAAGGGCACATATATAGTGCCATGTCCCCAGAATGTGCAGCTCAGGGACTTGCCCTGTCTGGCTTGGCTTTCCAGCAAATGCAGCTGGCCCTGTGCTGGGAAACGTCCCCACGGACTGTGCCATCCTGACCTGATGTCCTCCAGGAGAATATGTGGCAGTACCAGGCAGCATGCCCTGCTCGGGGGCTGGGTTTGCCTATGGTGGGGACTACCCATGGGCAGCACGTTTAGAGAGGGACCCTGTTGCTGCCTGGAGGCAGCAGAGCTCGATCCCAGAGGGGTTTCAGTCCTGCTGCCCTTAAGCTTTGCCTGGCCCTGCCAGAGAAGCTCTTGTAGGCAGGAGGCTGTGGGCACAGAAGCCCAGCCCTGTCCCAGGGCATGCCATGGCCCTCGGTGTGGTCGGAGGCACATGTGGTCTCCATTTGCATGGCTGTTGAGTGCAACACAGATGTGATGGCTCCAGTGTCATCCTGTGCATCGTGTGGGGCTCAGCATGGCAGCCCCAGCCCCTCCTGCGCCCTTGCCCGGTCACAGCCATGTGCTGCACGGTTCCCCCATGAGTATTTCTTGCTCTTCAGAGGCTTTGCCTGTTGTGAGCCTGCTCCCTTTTCGCTGCGGTGTTTGGACCCAAGTGGAGCAACATCTCGGTAGTGTCACTACTGCCCCAGCAAACTTGGGCAGAGGTTTCCATAGCCCAGCTCACCCTGGGGATGGGTCCTGTCCGAGTGCGGTGCTGGGTACCTTGGGGGGGGATGGAGGTCTTTTTCTTCTCCAGAGCCTCATGGTGCTGGGCACGGGGAGGGCTCAGCACTGAGCTGTGTCTCTCCTTCCCCCAGGTACCGCTCAAGATGTTCCCACAGCTCCTCCTCCCGCTCCAGCTGTGGGTCGTGTGGCAGGTCCCGGGACAGGTCCTCCTCCTCGTCATCAGCATCCTCCTACTCATCCAGGTCCACGTCCCGCAGCCAGTCCCGCTCCCGCTCCCCCTCGCCCCGCAGGAGGAGTAACAGGCGGAGAAGGTGAGCGTGGCCACCCTGCAGGGGTGTGAGCTTTTCCCCAACGCATCTCTCGGCCTCCTGTGTCCCGGGCAGGGGTGGACCCACTCCTTCAGTATCTCCCTTGTGTCCGGGGTCACTCTCTTCTGGCACCCCCATGACTCTGTAGCTCATGTGTCCGTTTTCTGCCCTGCCAGATACAGTTACGATGCACAGGACCACTACCAAAGGCAGAGGATCCTCCAGAAGGAACGTGCAATAGTGAGTGCTGGAGGGCTGGGAAACTGGGGCTGGGGATTTGGGGGTCCCCAGCCCCTCCATCACTTCAGAAAGCTGTGGGGTCACAGCCTGGCAGGCAGCACTGCTGGGAGGCTCTGGCCAGGGCACGGTGCGATGGGTGGCGATGCAGGGAGGGTGCTCTGTGCAAGAGGTCCTGCTCACCGGGAGGGCTCGGAGACGCCGAGTCCCCCTGTTCCCGTCTCACGGGACGGTGCATCCCTGCCCGCAGGAGGAGCGGCGAGTTGTGTTTATTGGCAAGATCCCCAGCAGGATGACACGATCGGAGCTGCGGCACCGCTTCTCTGTGTTCGGGGACATTGAAGAGTGCACCCTGCACTTCCGCTCCGAGGGGTAAGAGCTGCGGGGACATGGGGCAGCCCCTGCTGCATCCATCAGCCCAGGGATGGCTCCTCTTGGGCCTTTTCCCATTCCTCAAGGGGACACTGCAGACCAAGGGGGGACAAACACACTGCGTTGCTGCTGATCTCCTTCCTTCTCTGGCTCCAGGGACAACTATGGCTTTGTCACCTACCGCTATGCCGAGGAAGCCTTTGCCGCCATTGAGAGCGGGCACAAGCTGCGGCGCCCGGACGAGCAGCCCTTCGACCTGTGCTTCGGTGGCCGCCGGCAGTTCTGCAGGAGGAACTATGCCGACTTGGGTGAGTCACGTAGCCCCCAAGTTGGGGGTGGCACCCTGGGTCCTCTCTCCTTCCCAGAGGTGTAGGGGTCCCCATCCTTGAGGTCAGTCGGGCTTGGCTGGGCAGGGCCGCGTCCAAGGATAGTCCTGACTCAAGGGGAGGTTGGACAGGGGCTCCCCGTCCCTCCAGCGCTGTGATGGAGGCCAGGTCCAGTCCTCCATCAGCTCAGCTCTGGGTCTAGAGGTTGGCACGTGAAGCGAGATGGGAAGGAGTTGCTGTGGGGATGGCTGGAGCTGTGCCAGCACCCCCCTGGCTCAGGGCAGCCTCTCCCCGTGTCTTCCAGACTCAAACCGGGAGGATTTCGACCCAGCCCCCGTCAAGAGCAAGTTCGACTCCCTGGACTTCGACACGCTGCTGCGGCAGGCACAGCGCAGCCTGCGGAGGTAGCGGCAGGCGAGGCGGAGCGCCCGCCCCCACTTTTATACTCAAATACAAAAGACAAAAAAAGTATGGAGAGAGAGAGATGGGGTTTTTAAGAAAAAGAAAAAGGAAAAAAAGAAATTTGTTTTATAACCAATATTTAAGGAGGATGGGTCATTTGCCTTTGACCGGAGGGGCCCAGGCGAGTGGCAGCCCCAGGCTTGCCCCAGCCTTGTAATAAATGTGGATGCCCAAACAGCAGCGCTGCCTCGTCTCCTCCTTCACGCGGGCCGTTCCCAGGCGTGGGCTCGCGCCGTGCCCCTTCAGGACCCCGGGGGCTCCGTGCTTGGGTCTGGCCCCATGAAAGATAGCGCAGGTTGGGCACTGGGTGCAGGAGTGGGGTGTCTGGGGAAAGTGGGGTCACCAAGCTGCTCCGAGGGGCCTGTGGCAGCCCCCAAATGGCCTGGCACGGGGTAAACGCCTCTTTGAGGACAGGCAGTGCAGAGCCTTCTGACTGTTTCTTGGGCTCTGCTGGACTGAGGACCCGGCACCCCAGCCCTGAGGTGCCCGGCTGGGTTTTGGGGCCACCTGCACCTCCCGTGGTGGCCACGGAGGGGCAGTGCAAGATCCTCCTCCACGACTGCTCCCTGTTGCGGGCTGGAGTGCGGGGGGCTTTAGCACCTGGCGGGAGCACGGGCAGGGGTCTGCCTGCTCTGAGGGCAGCGTGCGCAGTCACTGCGTCCGTCTGTCGCCTTTGAGCCTGCTGGTTGGCTTTGCTCCAGCTCGCCAGAAGAAGAGGGATCTCTGACATCTCATCTCTGGGTGTCACCCGAGGGAGAGGTGTTGGTGTGACTGCGGAGAGGTTACGGGCATCCGCAGCGGGCAGAGCGCAGCTGGATGGTGCTTGGCAGAGGAAGGATGGACAGTGACGGGGAGGGAATGCAGGATGCCTGCCCAGGCCCTCCCGTGCACTGCGGCTCATGGAGGAGAAGGGCGATCCCAGGCAGCGCCCAGGGAAGCGTGCTTGGTCCTGCTGCCTGCACCTCTCCCTGAGCCAGCAGTGCCGGGGCCCTGCACCCCGGTCTTGTGCTGGCAGCTGGAGAAATCCCCTGCTGTAGGCTGCTTCTGGGCTTGGACAAGCCTGGATAGCACTGGAGTAGGGCTGAGCTGGCAGGGCTGGCTGGGAAGCCCGAGATAGCATCAAGCACCCGGCTTCAGGACTGGGACAGGCTTGGGCAGGGTGCAGTGGTGCCCAGTTGGGCCCCCTCTCGGCACACTCTGGGGTGCGGGATCCCACAGCCATCCGGCTGGGCTCTGCAGAGCTGGGGGAGTGTGGAGGGATGGGATGGGCCCCCGCAGGGCTCCTCGCAGTGCCTGGGGTGGGAGGGGGCTGGTCAAAGTCTCCCCAGACCCCTTGCTTGACGGAGGCAGCACCCACTCCTCTGGTAGGAGAGCAGGGAGGGGAATGGCAGCAATAAACCCACGGTGGGGTGTCCGGCGGGAGTGATGCAGAGCAGGGGGTTCAGCCAAGCTGATGCTGCCACTTGGATCATGCTCAGGGCTCTGAGGCTCTTTGGGGGCATGCGTGGGGTGTGCTGCTGCAATCTCACAGTCCAGGATTAGCACAGTGGCTGAAGCCCACTTGTGCCCTCCTTGCTCCCCTGGATGGAGAAGGATGCTCCTGCCTGCATGCCGGGTGATTCGTGCCGCTCCTTAGCTCGGCCCAGGGAGGCCTCCACAGTACCCCAGGTACGTGGGGCGTGGTGAGGCTGCCAGTGGGGTGAGCCCCAGGGCGAGCTCCCACCCTGTCCTCTCCTGCCTGGCTCTGGACTTTGTGCAAAGGAGGGTCCAAGGAGGCGGCTGCAGGCAAAGGTGTGAGCGGGATGGTGGGGGGAGGCAGGCAGGGGGCTGTTAATCAGTAATGCAGCTCTTCCCAGAGACGTTGGCTTGGCAATAGGGGGTGAAAGCCAGTGCCCGGCAGGGACTCGGGGGCGAGGATGTGAGTGGCCCTTTCCGGGACTCTGTGCAAACCCCTTTTGCTGCAGCACACATGCAGCCCCTCTCCTGCCCAGGGCAGCTGGGCCGATCGCAGCGCTGACAAGCGTCTCCCTGGTCTCAGCTGCCACAGCAGCGCTGGGGTGGGGGCGTGTGGATCCAAGCAAGAGCGTTGCAGGGAAGGGTGCCTGTTCAACCAGCTGCAAAAACACCCGCAAGCTGTAGGCTGACTCAGGGCTGAAGAAAGGCTCCTGAGCCCAAAAGCTGGGTTGCCTTCTCCAACTGCTTTAGATGGTCTCAAAGTTTCTTCACAGCCTTTCTTGAACCTCTGCTGCAGCTGTGGAGGCAGGCAGGAGCTGGGAATGTCACGGGGAAGCTGGAGCTGGGTGTGGGGGCTGTCCCGTGGCAGAACGACCCCTGGGACCCCCAGGGATGTGCTACCCCATGGACTTGAGGTGTGTGCATTTGGGCAGCCCTGTGAGCGTGGCGTCACCCCAAACGTGTGTGCCGCTAGCCGCAGCGTGAACATGGCTGTGTCCTTGTGTTCCTGGTGCTGGGCTGCACATGGTCCCCTCTCCTCGTTCCTGCGGGTGAGGAAAGGCAGGGGGTGTGAAAGCGCTTGTGTTGCCAAAAGAATTAACACCCTGCTGTTGTACCCTATAAATCTTTCAAGTGTTGGAGGCTGGCTTTATCCCCCTGTGTTACAGTTTAATGGTTTCCGTTAGCAATAACCTGGCCCTGTGTTCTGGGGTTATTGATTTAAGGTCTGTTGTGGAGGGTGTGAGAGTTGCAGAAAGGTGTTTTCCTGCCGCCCAGCCGGCGGCAAAGGCGCCGTGGCAAAGAGGAGGCAGGAGAGCGGGGAGCGGTGCACAGCCAGCTCTTTGGAAGCGTGGGTGCTGGCGGGAGCTGTCTGGAGAGGATCAGCGGACAGCGGTGAGGAGCAGCACTTGGAGCGCATCCCTCGCTCAGCCCGGCAGCCAGCAGGCAAGCCTGCAGCCACAGAGGTGAGTGTAGCTGTTGTGCTAGCAGGGCGGCATGGATGCATCCCCTGAGCCCTAACGCCGGTGGGACGTGCCTGCCTTTGGCTCTGGCTGGAGTTGTGTGCGTGGGCAGCCCCTGGCTCGACGGCTGGCAGCTCTGTGTGCCTCCCCGGTGCCAGCCGGACTACCCTGCTGCACTGCAGACAGCCCAGTTTGGGAGTTTGGACCTGGAGCTCCCAAGGCAGAGCCATGCCTCGGCTCTCCTCTGCACACACCAATAGGTAAGTCCTGCTGGTGGCCGCATCGCTGGCCCAGAATAGCCCCGCTCGGCTCGCAGGTGCCCTTTGGAAGAGGCTTTGCCCCGCTGGCATCAGCGGTACCCGTGGGGGGTTTCCCCTGCCAGAGGCATGCCAGGGGACCCGAGGCATACAGTGCATGTAGGACAGCCAACCTTCCTCCTCCAAGTCACAGCATCCTTCACTGCCTGTGTGAGTGGCTCTGCCCCGAGCTGCAGCAGCCCATGGCAGGAAACTACGCAGGGAGCGTTTTCTGAGAGGTCACTAAGCGGAGCTAGGGTTTTCACTCTCTTCAAGGCACTCTCAACCTTTCCCCTTCTGTTCCTGCTGCAGACTCCACTCTCTTGTGGTTGTCCCTAACCCTCCCTGCACCAGGCCCTGCTGTCTGCACCCTTCTGCTAGAACAAACTTCCAAGAGGCTGATGCTGATTTCACACCTTCCTCCTCCCTTTCCCTTCTCGTCCCGTCTTGTATTAGTATGTCCTGAACGCGATTTCCAAGCTAGAAAGCAGCTAGAAGGGCATCCAGAGTGGCCCTTCATCGTGGGTAAAACCTGGAAGATGAGGAGCCTGTGCTCCATGCATAAGCTGGTTTGGACCCCACATGCAAAAGGCAGAGGGCCACCCAGAGAGTCTGACAGCAGCACTCCTTGCACACCTCTGTCTGGGGCCAGAGGCTGCACAGCCCTTGTCCCCATTGCTTTGCGGAGCTCAACATTTCCCCAGGAACCGCAGAGCCATTTATCCTGAGGAAAGGTTATTCTGGGACCTTGGGGCTGGATGCTGCCAGGTGCTGAGCGCCCACATTGCCACGAGGTGGGTGTGCTTTTCCACGCTTAGGATGTTCACACTTACGATCTGACTTAAGATGTTCAGCGTGCTCATCCTGAAAGCTGACAGGGACCCCCATGGGGAGAGGTGCCAGGGACGATCCTGGCCGTGCAATGCTTCTTGCTGTTTGCACCCATTCCGTTCCTTGGGACCACCAGCCCTTGAGATTCAGGCTGACTCTGCGCATCCAAGAGCTCAGAGGTCCTGACCCAAAGCAGAGACTGCTGCTGTGTTGCGGCTGTGTGGCCCCAGCCTGGGCTCCCTGCATGGGGAGCCTCACAGGGGCACCTAGCTTCAGGGTACCTGCAGAGAGGGGCTGTGGGAGTTTGGTGCTGGGATCACTGGAAACGTGGGCTCAGAGGAGCTCCTGAGAGCTGGGAGAGACGCTCATCCCCCTACGGCATGCAGAGCCTGCTGGTTTGGGGCTTCCTCGCTCTTGCACGTTCTCTGCTCTCTTACACATCCCTTGTCCCAGATCCCTGCCTGCCTGCAAGCAAGCCCTGGAGGCCAGCCAGTGGTTGTGCGTGCTTTAAATCTGTGCTTGTACAGCTGACAGCCTGGGTTAATTCCCATGTTCCCTCTTCCAGCTGCTTTTGCAGTCATCGTGTGTACTTGTGTTCACATTGGGGCAGTCCTCCAGGGTCACCCCACAGTCAAGTGTCCTGCAGTTGTGAGTAAAGATGCAATGAATGCCCTGACGGTGCCTCTGAACTGGACACCTGCTCCACTCGTCCCACAAACCAGGCACTGCAAATACTTCCTGACTCCTCTTAGCAAAAAAGCTGCAGCTGTAACATGCCATGGGAAATAAGCAGGGGAGATTGAGGGATCATCAGGTCTGCAGCCTGGCAGAGATGGCAGAGAATTTGTGAAAAAAATTACACGGTATCTAGAAAATAGACGTGAACTTGGAGACGTGCAAAAAAAAACCCCAAAACAAACAAAACAAACCACACAAAAAATGCAACCACAATTTTTCTATCAATCCAGGAAAATTCCCTCCTGACCCTAATCTGGCGATAGCGTTAAGCCTAATGTGTGAGCAGACCTCTGGGACTGTAATGCTGGAAGCACCAATGCATGAGGCCCTGAGCCTGTCTTTAGTGTTCTGGAAGAAGGAAAAGCTCAGTACCTTTAGAAGCAAATTAAGGGGGAAATCGTTTGTTCTTGATCTTTGCAGTGACCAGCAGAAACCTGGAAGCCTGGGGCTGAAGCAGCACCTCCTCCAAACAACCTTAGCGCTGCTGACTCCTTGGCCAGCCAGGAGCTGTGTCCCAGGCTGAACTGCCCATCTCCAGGCCTCCTCCATTTAGAAGTTTATGGAGGGAGTTTTATCAAACTGTAAGTTAAATTCATCTGGGTTTCTCTGCCCCATTACCATTCTTGGAAGGCTGGTCCAGAACTTCACTCCTGGTAGGGCTAGAAACTCTCCAATTCACCATCTAAACTTACTCATTATTTTGTGCCATTGTTGTAAGTCTTAAAGATTTTCTTAACATTTTCTTATTTACAATTTTCTTTCAGTGGTTCTTCGGAAATACATTTGTCCCCTTGCAGCCAGAACAAGCCAAACTCTTCTAGTAGATCTTCATCAGTTTGTGCTTGTTTGTATCAGTATCCAAATAGTTTTTCTCTGTGCAGTGGAAATTTATCCTTCCTGGATGCAGAGCCACAAGGATGTTCTGGAAGAAGTCTCACAATGCCCTGCGCAATGGCAATAATGTTTCTGACTCTGCTAAAAATAACTTGTCTGATACATCCTAGCATCATGCTGTTCCTCTTTCACAGAAGCATCACGCTGCTGCTTCACATTCATCTTCCAGTGCAGTAAGGTCCTTTTATTCCTTTTCTGATGAAATGGTGCCTCCATTTCATCAGCTTATAGCGAATGTCCTTACTGCTGGTCCCCAAGGGTTTACGTTTGCCCTTTCTGCTACTTCCCACATCCCTTGACAAGGTCAAGGTCCCCTTCTTCTTCCTCTATGAGGAACTACTTCTCTCAGCACTTGCAACCCTCCCAACCCTGTGCTCCCTCTGCATTTTGGGAGCTCTCACTTGGCTCTTCGGAAATTACCAATGGATTTACTAACCTGAATGTATTCCCAAGGTACATGGTTAATATGCTTCCTGCAGGCTGGTCGTGCTTGGTTTTGATGCAGCTTGGGCAGTCTCTCCTGTATCTCCTTACCAACCTTGGGACTCATCTTCACCCTCAGCAGCAGTTTCTCCCGCTTCGTAGTGCATCATCCTTAACTCTGCATTGAGTGCCTTAGTCTAAGAAACTGGCAGCCTCATCTAAGGATAATTTCTATTGCTCTCTGCCCATTTCATTAGGTATCTCATCGCTCCCCGTGTTTCCCTAATCACCTTTACTGAAACAGAGTAAAACCCACTTTTGGGTTTTCACCGCAGTTGGCTCGTGTCTCCTCTTCCCCACCCCTCTCCTTGCAGGCTCTGCTCCTCCCTGCAGCTCTGTTGCCTGACTGATAGAGCAATCTCACCATACACTAGAACAACGTCTGAAATAATGTTGTACTTTACGTTACAATGAATCGACAAGGACATTTGCTTTCCCTCTTGTCAGACGATACCTGTACCCTGCTGTTCTGGCGCTGTTTATTGCCTGGCATTCACTGGGAAATTAAAGGTTCCTATAATTGCACAATTTCTACTCTTTATTCTTCTTGTAGCCGTAGAGACAGCGCAGTTTATACTCGAGGCTGCATCTGGTGCGTCTGTAGCCAACCCCTGAGAAGACCTGTGCAGGGCCCTTTTTACCACCCTTTCTCACACCTCCTCAGGACATATCTTATCCGTGTCATGCCCTTTTATGTCCTTACAATGACCTGTTTTACTAGCAGTGCTTCACAACTTCCTGCTCTCCTTCTACCGACGGGGAGCTCCCAGCCAGCTTCCACGCGTGCTTATCTCTACGACTTCATTCCAGGCGGCACGCTCTGCCTCCGCCGAGCGTCCCAGCACGCGCTGGGGTGCACCATCCTCTGGCTCATCATATTGCCAGTTTGCCAAGATTCTGGCTTGCCTGATGTGACCACAGCAAATAGCACGACTTAGGGAGAAGCCTACAAAATCAGTGGCCGCAGGCTGTCGCAAAATCTTAGAAGGAGAAGAACTTGTACCGGGAATGGATGAGGGAGATAAAGGATGTGGTATTTCTAGTTTAACCTCAGAAGATTCTGGTTAGGTGACAACTGAGCCTTAGGAGATAACACCGCTAGGACAAATGGATTTAACACCTCCCGGCTTAATTCAAGGGAGACCCACAAGTCCATATGAAGCATGCTAAGCAAGGTAAATTGAGTGCAGCTAGAAGGCTTAGTCAATGGGTAAGCTACAAGGTTGTGAAATTGTGTACGATATCAATATTGTGTACAAGCTCTGTTCCCAGGTGAACCGGTGAGTATTGGAAACTGCATCTTTAAATACCTTATTTTTAGAGGCAGGAAATATGTAGAGAAGCAGCAGAAAATATACTTTCTCTGTTACCTAGAGACAGTTGGAACTTGTCCCTAAATAAAGAAACTCTCCTTCAAGTACCTGGGGGCAAAGGGATTCCCGAATACCACTTGTTCGCTAGAGCAATGCTGCACAGGCTTAGAAAATGAAGTTTAACAGCTCTAGCCATGCAACCCAAGAGAGGGCATGCTTGACAGCATGACTCAAATGGTGATAAGGCTAACAAGCAAGAGGTCTATAGTCCATCAAAGGTCTCGTGAAGTGCACGTGGGACATTTACGGTGCTGTGCAAGGAAGATGTGCAGACTGGGGAATGTCTGTGTACAGCACCTCAGGGTCCAGCACAGGGGCCTTAGAACTTCCAAGACCTGAGGTTGCACTTAGCGTGTAGACAAAGTACTTAAACTGGTTATAAAAAAATGCACATTAAACGTATAACAGAAGATCATAACCTTTGGGGAAACGCATGGTACAATGCATAAGGAACTAGTTCAGACTACTCTTGGGCTTTTATAGGCTTTGAAGCCTGGCTACTGCACAGTTAGATCCCACTTCAGTCCATTTTCACCAGTGGACAAGACTGTGAGAGCTACCTACAATCTCTGTGAAGGGACCTGCAGGATGTATCTGGTCATGAATTGTAGCTGCCACTGGAGGAAAATGAATAAGTCAGAGTCCTCCGGATGCTGGTGGAAGCAGGCTCCGGAGAAGGCAATGCTATTAATGGCCTGGATAAAAGGAACAGGTCAGAGCAGGACAGGGTCTCTGGAGTACCAATAGCAACCAGGGAAAGAGGTGACAGCAGCCAACACCGCTTACTGCTATGGACAGCTGTTCTCCTAATCCCCATCTCTATCAACATCTCTAAACATCTCCATGTGAGAGCAAGGTTGGTGAAGCAGTAACCCCTCCCAGAACCACAAGCTGGGCTCAGTTTTGTCTTTGTTGCCTCTTGCTCATGGTGCTTTGGCTAGTGGCTAATTCCTCAGACCTCGGTGCTTCCCAACTGACTGTTCACTTCAGAGTCATCTATTAATGAAATGTCTGTAAGTTAACAGGGACCGAAATCCAGTCTGAAACCATCAGTCATCACCTTATTATTTCAGCAGTATTTTCTTCAGCCTGCTGGAAGACATATAATGGAGTGAGGCAATTACAAGGCTGGACCCAAACTTCAGTCGAAATTATACATACACCCATTCCTGTTAAACCACAGCTGCCTGGGAGGCAGTGCAGGATACTCAATACCTAGCAAAAAAGGTTTGGATGTGCACAACTCTGTCTGGTGACAGTAGCCTCTAGTCAAGGTCATTTTTCTTTACTGTTCTTCCCTTAAAGCTCACTGTTGGGCCCCTGATTCCCTGTAGGCTTCCTCCTACTGTGTAAAACATGTTTTTATTAGTAATCTTCATGTTTTTAGCAAGCTTCTGTTCAAAAACTATTTTGGCTGGCCTAATAGGCCAGTTGGGTTGGTTGTTTTTTGGTTTAGGGGTTTTTTGTTTGTTTTTTTGGTTTGGTTTGTGGTTTTTTTTTTTTATTTAACTTGGCAGAATTTGGGATTTTCTATATTTCTTCTTTGGCCATAGCTTATACTTTTTGAAGGATGTCTTTTTACTTCTAAATGTCGTCTTTGCTCAGCTCTTTAACTGTGCCAGACTTGGAGATTTTTTGTTAGCATATTTTGAGTGATGGCATATTTAAAGCTTTAAGATGGCACATTTAAAGCTTTAAGTACAGGGTCTCAATGTCATTGCAAGCATTTTGTCCTTTCATCAGCTACTTTAAAATTCTTCTTAATTACTCCCCTGACTTTTATACTTATTCCCTTTTGAAGGAGAATATACTCATCTCCCTTTTAAGTTACATTGCACTGCAGTGTACTTTTTCTGTTGCTTTTTCCTCTCCTGCAGTAATACTGAATTTGAGCACATCGCGTTCGTTATGACAAAGCAACTGTTCACTATTACATTTCAAACTCCCTCCTGTGTACTACTCGTGACTAAATCAGGAGTTCATCCTCCACTTCGCTCCTCTGAGTGGTCATTCTAAGAACTACTCATTTAGCAGGGCTAAAAATACAGCCTTTGCATCATTCTTTGACATGGTATCTACCCGGTCTATATGGGGGTAATTAATATCTCCCATTATCATTATGTTTTCTCCCCTGACAACCTCTTAAAGTCCTCCAGCTGTTCTTCATTCCACTATCCTAATCAGGTGGTCAATAGTATATGCTCAGCATTACTTAGACACGTATCAATACATAATGGTTCTCTAGTAGTTTAAACAATATCTCAGGCTTTTTTTCTTTTTTCCTTTCTTTCTTTTTTCCTTTCTTTCTTTTTTTCCTTTCTTTCTTTTTTCCTTTCTTTCTTTTTTCCTTTCTTTCTTTTTTCCTTTCTTTCTTTTTTCCTTTCTTTCTTTTTTCCTTTCTTTCTTTTTTCCTTTCTTTCTTTTTTCCTTTCTTTCTTTTTTCCTTTCTTTCTTTTTTCCTTTCTTTCTTTTTTCCTTTCTTTCTTTTTTCCTTTCTTTCTTTTTTCCTTTCTTTCTTTTTTCCTTTCTTTCTTTTTTCCTTTCTTTCTTTTTTCCTTTCTTTCTTTTTTCCTTTCTTTCTTTTTTCCTTTCTTTCTTTTTTCCTTTCTTTCTTTTTTCCTTTCTTTCTTTTTTCCTTTCTTTCTTTTTTCCTTTCTTTCTTTTTTCCTTTCTTTCTTTTTTCCTTTCTTTCTTTTTTCCTTTCTTTCTTTTTTCCTTTCTTTCTTTTTTCCTTTCTTTCTTTTTTCCTTTCTTTCTTTTTTCCTTTCTTTCTTTTTTTTTTTTTTTTTTCTTTCTGGAACCTGGACAAATACTGTGCTAGTAGCCTGAATCACTTTCTGTGGCTTCACATCTTGAGCTGCTTCTCTGGCAATCATCTTCCTACTGAAATGAGACAAGATCTTACACTGGCTTCAGTTTTTTGTTGTTGTTGTTGCTTTTTTTAAAATAAAATTCACATGTTCAATGTCTAGCTCTGGGCTTTGCTCCATGAAAATGTCTTCCTTCACCAGCTCCTTTTTCAGTTTGCTGAATGTACATTTGTAACTGAAAAGAAAAATTCTATCACCTTGGAGAAGGGCAGAGATATTTTCTAGCTGCATGTGCTCCCCCTCATCCTCGGCAATGACAAGAAGCATTTTACGGTCATTGCTGGTTAAGGTCAGCTTACTGTGTATAAAGACATCCAGCTTTTTGTACCCATACTGGAGTTCTTGCCAGGGTGATGGGTATGGTAATCATTCCTTAATTTCTTCAATCTCTATTCAGAAACTGGCACTATGTTTGCCACTTTTCACTTCTTGATTATCAAGGTCAGCTTAAGCAGAAGGTTGCACACTGCATCAAATAATTCAGTGATTTCATATCTGAAAGCCTTTAAAGTTCTTGGGCAAGTGCCATCACAATTAGTCATTTGTTGCTGAGTCTCCAGCACCTCCCTCATGCCTTCGCAGTGACCACAAGCACATTTAACATTGAGTGTAGTTTTGAACGTGGCTGTGAGTGCAGGATACCAATGTCTGACAACATTCTTGAGCACTGCCTTTATTGTTGTTGTGTATCAGGTTTGGGGCTCTTTCATGAGCAACTTGAAGCTCTCAAACACTTTGCATCCTTCATTTTGGGGCACGGTTGTCAGGTTGCTGGTGTGGAAAGCTCGTAAGGCGTGACGGTCTGTTCCCCTTGCTTCTCTCCTAGGATGCACCAAGCCTTCCTCTGAGCTACCCATATGCTTGGTTGAGTTAATGTTTTGTTGTTTCCTATTTCTGTAGCATTTATGGTTTTGGCCAAGCTCCTTAATGAACTGACTCCCACAAGACTGTGTTGTCTGCTGATAACCCTGCTAAGAACTTTGGAACTATAGGGAGATTGCCACCTTTCTTGCAAATTTGACTGAATCGGACCAAAGTTGGTTAAGTTCCTGAAAATTTCCTGACAGTCAGCAGTGGCACAGAGGAAGGACAGCTGACTCTCTCCCCTCGAGTGGGGGAAAAGCAGAACCCAGCAGTTATCCGTTCTTTAGCAGCAAAACGGCTCATCTGTCACACACGTGCATGACCAACTGTGCTGTCACGTGTGAAAATAAGTGTCATGCAGAGGAGATATGCTTCGTGTGTGCAAGGGACGGTGGCACTGGAGCAAAGCACACAGAACTGAACCGAGTCTGCTTTTCTTTGGATCATGGTGGGTACCAGACACAGCCCCAGCCTAAGGAAAAGATATCTTGCAATCCCATGCTTTGCTTTGCTTTACGAAGGGCATTTGTAAAACCCTGCAGACGCATCCAGGGTGGAAAAATATTCACTGTTGTATTGATCAGCAACACTTATCTTGAGGATTTTGTATGTATTTATTTGGATTTGGAGGGCATCTGTGTGTAAATGAAGGGCTTTATCTGTTATTGTCCTACAATATCCCCATTCTTGATTTTTTTGTTTGTTTTTTTCACCCATCCTGAGACTTTTGAAAGTATAGCATTATCTACATTTAGCCTCGCTTAAAGACAAACGAACTATCTCAAGTTGTATTTGCTGCAGACAGCTTGGCTCTTCCAGCTCTACCCTGGTTTCAAGTAAACATTTCCTTATCCCCTCAAAACAGTTACAGGTTGACCTAGTGTTCACCTTGCTGCATGCACCCTTCCTTTTATTACAAAGGTGATCTTTTCTAGTCCATTTATTCAACCCTCCAGCTTTCCTGTTCCTTTAATAGGGATAAACTCCCTGCTGTAAACCCCAGATTATCCCTGTCCACCTTCCAAATATATTGCTTTCTATTTACATTAATATTACAACTACTGACAACACATTGTCTTGTGCACTGAAATCCATCCAAAACGTAATGAATATCTCATTTACTTTCGGGCTGACAGTCTGTCCGTCTCCAGTGAAGCTGCTATTGCACGTGACGCTAAAACCCTCTGAAAAAGGGATCCGATTGCTGCCCTCTTCATCCATCCTGCGTGCGCTCCATGGTGGTTTGCAGACTGCTGCCCAGCAGCGTAAATGACAGTGTTTCCCCTCCCACTATCTGTGGATCATGGCGTGTGTTGCTCTGCGCTGTCCTCAACTTGACTGCCTCTTATCTGTCAGTCTCGCCTCTTGCAGGATGCTGGAGGTGCAGTTGTATCCATAGTGTCAAAACATGGCCCACAAGCTTTCTTGGATGGAGTGACTTTTGGGAGTGACTTTTGCTGCACAGCAAATGCTGAATGCCTTGTCAAAGGTTAATTTTGTGTCTCTTCCCATTGATTTGGATAGACTTTCCAAACTGCAGTGTGATCCTTGGCCTGTGATCAGTCATGGTCTCCTCTATGATTTCACTTCTTTTTTTCTTAATTCTAGGCAAAAAAAAACCCCAAAACCCTACCTTGTTAGGTTTTATTTCAATGTGGGAGGGAGTACAGACATTTGTGTGAGCTCCTCCCTGCAATGGGCCCAGCACAAGCATTTGCTCTTGGCTTGCATTATTTTACCTTTGTAATCCAAAGTTTGCTGCAGGGAACAATCCTGTCCTGGTGAGAAAACTGAGAAGATAATCTCTCTTTCGTTACTATAAATCATTTAACAAATGCAATATACTGGAATTAAGCCACATTCCTCAGAATAAGGCATGTTTCTCCTTAACTTTCAGTGAGGTCTCCTTTGTTGCTCTACTTGACGGGATGTAGCCTGCGTTTGTTCTGCTTGGCTGGGCGTTCCCCAGAGGACTGGGTTGCTTGCCTCTTCATTCAAAAGCTCACAGCGTGTGGATAGAAGCAGAGTTTGTGTGATATGGTAAATATAATTTGCTGATGACCGGCAGAGGGTTACAAAATTGAATTTGTGCCTTTTTTCTCACATGTCTTTGTACTTGTGATTCAATGCTGCCTTCCTGAGACTGCGGTATCCCACATTTCCACTGGGCACATTTCTTTCTCACCTTTCCCTGCTTCCCACACCACCTCTCCACAGCAGGAGCTCTGCCTGATCTGGGCTCTCCCTCGAGTGTGTGAGGTGCTACCCTAGGGAGGAGTCCCAGCCTCCTTGTCTGGGGCCCCCAACAAAGGCTGACCGACCCCTGGGAAGCTGCAACACATCCATGGGCTCTTTCGTACCCTGCCTCTGAGGGCACATCGCTGACCTGTAGGTTTGCATGTGCTTGGCAGTGTGCTGCTGCCTGTAGCAGATCTACAGAAAAGTGTTTTGCTGGCATATCTGCTTAAGAAAGAGGATAGTCCAAGGCTGCCTGTGGCAAGTCTCACTTCACTGCAGCTGGCCCATTTCATTCAGACATCTGCTGTGCTGATGGAGAAGGTGCCACTTTCAGAACGGGGTTGCCTTGAGCACCAGCTACACAGGAACCAGACTCTTGCAAATCAGCAATTTACAATCCATTCCCTTCTCCCATTTCTGTGTATTTGTACTGCGTGTACAAAACCAGCGAGGCAGGCAGTTTACAGGGGGTGAGAGGGGGGTAAATCCTGGTTCCACTGAATCCTATAAAGGCCATGTGATTTGATGGGGCCATTTTTTATTCCCACTATTTCCCTGCCTCTGGCACCTTGGGCTGTAACGATACCGGGTGTGGTGCAACAGCGGGTCAGAAGACAGGTTTCTGTTCTAATGTCTTTCTGCACATTTTCTGTTCCTATGGCAAAACGGATGTTGGAGAGACTTGCTGTAGAATCTGCCTTGAAAGTCTTACCTCTGAGATGCCAGGCCCTGCTCGGTGTTAAGTGAAATTGTCTGCAGCTCATTAACATCAAAGCATTTTCTCCACTGGTCTGGGCAGCTCAGTAGTAACCAGCAGATGAACCAGAGAGCAGCTACGCTCTCCATTAAGCTTTGCCTGCAAACAATTAACATCAAAGGGGAGCCACTGTGAAACAGGGGAAAAACAACGCTCCCACTGCAGCAAGTCTCAGAGCTGGTGGGGAATCGGGAGCAGGCCGAAGCTCCGTCCCAGCTAGAGAGTTTGTGCTGAGACGTTTGCAGGAGCGAGCAGAGGAATGGCTGCTGTGGCCTACTGATGGTGTTGGCCAAGAAAATGGAAGATGCGCTTTGGTTTGAACAAAACTGTCCGATGGTGTTGGTGGCAGCATGGTGCAGGCTCTGGTATATCAGACCCGGTCCAGCCTAATTCTGGGATCAAGTCAGATCTGCCATCACCTTGGTTGGTGATTGCTCACTTAGCTGTTGCTCTTGCTGGGTCTCCTGAGGCCAGCCCCACTGTTCTTTACACCCTCCTCCTCCATCCCTCTGAACACAAAAGTTTTGGCTAGCGATTCCAGATGTTGCTGCCCTTTTTTTAAGTGGACCTTGACCCTCTGTTTGCCCTTCCCCACAGGAGGCCTGTGGAATTAAACAATTTTTTAGATTGCAGGACCATTCCCTTCCTCTAGCTCTCAAGCACTTTCTCTTGCCTTATGTACTGGATCCTCTGGTTCATGCTTTCCTCATCCTCTTCTTCTCTGCTTTGGCAGTGGGTAAGAAATCTAAATTGTTGGTATTTATCACACTAACAGTCTGTGATTAGCCCTGGGGGGAGCAGCAGGGTTTGGAAAACGAATTAATTCTCATACCCACTGATAGTTTTACCACAGCTCATACGTGTCCCAGTCAGAGATCAGAAGCTTTTTGGTAGGTGCTGCACCAGCACAGAATAGAAACGTGGGACTTTCTCGAAGAGTTTGCTATCTAAACATCAGTCTAGGAACAGAGGATTGCACAAAAGAGAACAACAAAACTGGAACTCTCTATTAATAAGTGCTGGAGGTCAAGATTAGAGATAATATAACCACAGCAAGATGTGCCAGCCAGCACACGTTTCCTTCCTGCTAGTTCTGCCGAGGGAGTGCTAACCTCCAGCCACAGGGCGTATGATAGAGCTGCAGGGCACAGCCAAAACAGTTAAAGCCACCAAGGTTTGTGAGTCAAAGTTGTAGGATGTGACTTTCAGGCAAGGTACTTTCTCCAGAGGGCAGGCACGCTTTGTGGAAAAGCATGAGTAATTCTGTTCATGCTTGCTCAAAAAAAGTACGTTCGAAACCGATCAGGCGGTGTGAAGGACAGCTAATACTATCTGGGCAATATCTGGCCACAGAAGGAGGAACTATGGAAATTTATTTTGTCCACCCTAGAAAAAGGAGGGCTACATGGAGGCTGTGCACGGAATTGTGTTAGGGGCAGGTTGGGGAGAAAAGATGCTTAAAAGAGCACTTCAGCACCACCTGGGTGTAAGCGGATTGAGGAACATGGGCTGCTGGTATGTTAGGAGCGGCTCTGCAGCCACTGGGGAAGGGAAATTTGGAGGCAGCCTCCTGAAAGGAGTTAGCGGGAACAAGAAACCAAACTTGCTCTGAAATGGACATTGATAAATTTAAGATCGGCATCAGATGACCCATTGCCTGTCACAGCAGGGATGCGAACTAAGTGCAGAAGAAACAAGAAGATAGTAACAGCTTGATGGCCAATAGCCATGTTCACAGCAAGCTCATCACCACTAAGTTTATTTTGCGGGCATCGGAGCAAGAGAAGAATCTTGCAAGGAAGAATTTGCAGGAGGGCTCTTGTGAAGACCACAGTGGGCAGGCACTAGTCCTGGTGTATCTGGACTGATAAGATGCAGGGTCAGCAATGATTAGCCTCTCTAGCAGCTTGTCCACCCGCTGTTCCTAGCTATCATCCAGACTGCAGACAGAAGTTCCCTGCTGGAGACTAGAGCATTCCTGTTGCAATCCTTTTGTTTAGATCATCTCCCTCTCAGGGAAGAGGTACTTCTGAGGTTAGTACAGTGCCTAACAGGCTTTTGAACCGGCTCTAGCAGGCGGCGTGTCTGGACTTTGAGTAGAAGGAAGATTCCCCACTGCCAACACAAGGACTCTGGAAATGAAGACTCCAATGGCTTGTCACACTGAAAAAGGGGTGGAATGAAGACCAGAGTATCACCAACAACTGGAGTGAGGTGCAGCTCAGGACATCGTTCCTGAGCCGAGGTACTCAAAGAGCTTTCCCAGTGTTTGTAGCAGAGAAATTCTCCATAGGTCATGCTTTCCTTCTTTCCACCACTAATGGCTTTCAAA
This sequence comes from Mycteria americana, assembly GCF_035582795.1. Lineage (NCBI taxonomy): Eukaryota > Metazoa > Chordata > Aves > Ciconiiformes > Ciconiidae > Mycteria > Mycteria americana. The sequence goes on from NC_134370.1 coordinate 16,662,967, forward strand.
CCACAACTGGGATTCCCTGGTCACTAAACCAGGCTGCTCCACTCACAACAACAAACTTTGCATTGCCCTCTTCACAAGGAAGCTGCATCTTGAAACAGGCTTCTTGCCTCTTGCTATTCTGGTTGCTGTCTGCTCTGGGAAGTTCTGCCTCCTACAGTCAGAAACCATCCTCTGACCACCTCCACAAGAAAAGAGACAATTAATAATCTGTCTTTATGCTATCATTGGGCTTCAGCCAGCTCTGTCCCTTCCTTGAAATTTACACCCTTTCCCCACCGGAGCTTCCCTGGTACAGTGGCAGAGCAATCACACCTTGGTTTTGCTTTCATTTTGCTGGACTAGCCAAACTGAGCTGTCCTGGCCTCCTTTTGCAGGACAGGCTCATTGCTCTCCTACCTACGTGCACCAAGAGCCTGCTCTGTGCCTCTTGGAGTTCCTTTTGAATAGGACAACTGGCTTACTGCAGCTGCGACTGCACCTGAACAGCAGCTTAAGATATTTCCTGTGGAGAGAGAAGTGTTTATCTGGGACATCCTACTACCACATCTGCATACAGCCAGCTCTGACCTCCCTGCCTTTCAAACTCCCTAATTGTGTGCGGCTTGGCAAGGTGAGGGTAACGGCTCCGGTGGTTAGGGTGGGGGAATAAAGGCCACGACTCCTGGGCTTCGTCTCTGGCCTTGCTGCAGGGTTTGGGGTGAGACATTTCATCTTCCCGAGCTCATCCTCCGAGCTTGCAGAAAGCTGGTGCCGGTTTTCCCCTGCACAGGCACCAGGCAGTACCACACCTGCCCCTTGCCTATCAATGCGGTCACCGCTTGCCGTCAGCAATGGTGTTATTGCATCATCAACCCCCTTAAAATGCCTGAGCTCAGGCTGGAGGGAGGTCTTTGTTCTTGTGGTGTAAGGCTGAAGGGTAAACGGACACGGATAAAACACAGGAGGTGGTTGTGGCAGGGAGCCGCCATTGCGGGATCAGTATCGGGAGGCCTCTTGGCTGCGGCAGCCAAGTGTCTTTCCTTTTCCTCATGGCCACCAACAGACCCAGTGTTTTTAACTACACCGTGGAGCAAAGGAGGAGATTTCAACTCTTCCTGGCAGAAAACTCTGTGGCCCCCTCAGGGGTGGGATGTCCCCCCAGGGGACAGTGACCCTTCTGGGGTGGGACGTTCCCTGAGGGCCAGTCACTGAGGGGTGGGATGTCTCCTCAGGGGACAGTGACCCTTCTGGGGTGGGACGTTCCCTGAGGGCCAGTCACTCAGGGGTGGGATGTCCTCTCAGACGCAGTGGCCCCTCAGGGGTGCGACATCCCCTTAGGGAGGACGGCAGGCCCCGCTGGACCGCCGCCTCGGGCGTACCGCGGCAGGCCGCTCGGCCCCGCTGCGTGACGGAAGGCGGCGGGGGGACACAGCGCCCCCCAGCGGGCGGGTGCGGCGGCGCCGCACGTGCGGGCAGGTGGCGGGCGGGGAGAGGAGGCCGCGGCGGCGCAGGCGCGCGGCGGGAAGGGGCCGGCGGCGGGGCGGGGCGGGGCGTGGCGCGGCCCGGCGGCGCCTGCGTGGCGCGGCGAGGCGGGCGCTGACGGCGGGTGGGCGTGGCGCGGCGCGGCGCGCGGCCCTTCCTTCCCGTCCCTGCCCCCCTGGCCGTGCCCGCCGCCGCCCCCACCCCCACCCCCGCCCGCCGCCCAGAAGATGGCGAGCCCGTGCGGGCGGCAGCAGTGCTCCATCGAGAGGCGCGGCGTCCGCCACCAGCTCGATTCGTGGCGACACAAGCTCATTCACTGTGTAGGTGAGGGACGGCGGCGCGGCGGGGAGGCCGGGCCGGGCCCCGCGGCGGCGGCGGCGGCGGCGGTGGCGGGGGGAGGCTCCGCCGGGGGGGGGGGCCGTGAGGCGAGCGGCGCCGCGGCCTGCGGGCCCGCCCCCCTCCCCCCGCCGCCGCGGGCCGCCGTGAGGCGAGCGGCGCCGGGCCGGGCCCCGCCCTTCGCCGGGGAGGGAGCCGGGAGGGGGGTCCTGCCCTGCCCTTTTGTGCGGCCCCTGTCAGCGCCGCGCCCGCTCCTCCCCGCCCGGCCCGGCCGCGGCCCCTTCAAACTTGTTTACGGCGGGGCCGGGGCCGCGCCCGCCGGCGGGGAGCGGCCCGCCTGTCACTGCCCATCCGCCGCCGCGGGAGGCGAGGCGAGCCCGGCCCGGCCCGGCCCGCCTCGCCTGCCCCCGGCCCGCCGCCGTGAGGCGAGGCGGGAGGGAGGGAGGCCGCGGAGCCGGCGGCGGCGCGCCCGCCCCGCGCCCCAGCGGGAGAAGCAGCGGGGGGAGGCTCGGGAGCGAGGGAACGCCGTGGCGGGGCCGGCGGAAAGTTGTGGATCGGGGTGTCGGATTGACGCCGTGAATCCGGAGCGGGGCCGCGGGGGTTAAAAGGATGTGTGATTGCTTTTCTCTTCTTTTTTTTCCCCCTTTTTTTTTTCCCTTCCTCCTCTCTTGTGCGCGTTTGTTGTTATGCAGGCTCCTTGCAATCAAATATTTGGGGATTTTGAAAAAAGAAGCCCCCAACGCCCTTTCATCTCGAGTAACTTTCTCCGTTCAAAATATAGATTTTGCCCTTTTCTCTTTCCCAGTGAGAAATTGAGGCCTTTTCTACGGGTCCCAAAATACCCATAAACGCCAGCTCTAGGCCAGGAATTTGGTGGGTGTCTGCAAAGATAGTAAAATAGGTTTGACAACAGTAGGCTGTAAACTTCCAGCATAACCTTAAAAATCTCTAACCAGAACACTGGTACGTCTCTTCTTCTTTGGCCTCCTGCTTTTAATTGAGCACAAATCCTCATTTTATTTTTAAATATGCAAATATGGCCATAATCTGCCAGTGACTGCTCAGTGTAGGTAATCTGTAATAACATTCACAGATTCACTTTAGTTCCTTGTGTGCAGAGTTAAACCTCTTATTGTCAGTTAGCTCAGCATCCTAGTTCATTATGAGGGATTTGAAACACCATTTTTGGTTACGCCAGGAGTTGTAACTGCTGCTGTATATATTTTTGGCTTCGTCTAAATGTTCAAATTCCTGTAATATAAAAGTGTGCGCTAGATGCTTGTTAACTCCAGATTAATATGAGTAATTAACTTGTTTTAAGCATGAAGCTATTCAAGGGCAATACGTTGCTGAGAAACTCAGCCTCTGCATGAAAGTGCTGGGTTTTCTTTCCAACCAATTATTGATGCTTCTAGATCCAGTTTATGGGGTTTTATTTTGATTCTAGCTGTGCTACGTTAGGAACATTTTGTTAGCTTCCACCTCTGCTTGAACTGGATTTATTTTACTTCTCTCTTCTTGTCTCATCTCCTCTTGCCTCAGCTGCTGGGGATCACCTGTTCTAGTCCTTTCCAAACTCCCTACTTGCAGCATGTCATCTTGTCTTTGCCTCGGTCCCTGCTGCTTTGTCGTTGGGTCCTTCAGTCCTCCAGTGGAGCTGTCCTGCTGCTCAGAGCTTAACCAGATAGCTGTGAGGAGTAAATGGTGTGGGGGGGGGAGAAAGAAAGAAAGAAAAAAAAAAAAAAGGATAGTTGCTGCTGTTGAAGATGTCGTGTTGGGATGAAATGCAAGAATTGTGTCTGTTCATTGTGCTGCTCATTGGGAAAATCTTGGGTAGCTAGAGGAGTTTGTGTTATGTGCAGACTCAAGGAAAATACTATGTTATTAAAGTTCTTAGCAACCCTAAGTGCTAAAACTTAAAACAAACACCACCGCCACCCCCATTTATACACACCCTGTTCCACTTCCCTAAAGCTATTTAAATTGCCAGCTCCTGGAGAAGTTGCTTTCTCCTCTATCCCTTCCATATCTCTTCCTCGTGCTTAAATTTGATATATGTTTTGTTCCTCCAAAAGATTTCCCTCTGTGAAAGTCCCTCTGTGTGTGTTTAACAAAAGATACTGTGAACGCTGTTAAGCACAGAGTTGACTGGGATTTTTTGGAGGTAAAGTACAAAACCATTTTTAAAAAAAAAAAGTCCAAAGTGTAACAGTGCTATGTGACTTTTTATCTTGATGGCACTATGTCATAAATAGTTTCAACCTCAAATTGATCAGCTTTATGATATCTCGGGACCTGCCCTGTTCCTAGTATGAATCTTGCATCAATTGTTGGGTCATATAAATGTGTTAATTGTTACCTTTTTTGATTTTGATATTCTTTTCATAGAGTTATAAAAGGTTTATTGCTCTAGCCCAGGATGTCCAGCTGAAATTATGCTGTGATCTTAACCCCTTTCCCCAAATACATCTCTGTTGCCTTTTTAAGTGGGTTTTGACAATGTTCCTCGAGATTTGGTAGTTGACCTGTTAAATGATGTAACGTTCTCTTTCACCTTGGCCGTTTGTAGAAGTCTTTAAGAATCTGTTCCTTCAATAAATACTGATACATAAATATGGGGAAGCAGTGTATGGGAAAATCCTTCTCGTTACTTCAGAAATACCCATTCGTATTTCGTTCTGAAAGTAAATTTGAGGTGTGTGGGATTCTCTGTGTTAGCATCATTCCCTGAAAAGTCATTCTAATACCACACGGTGTGGTAGTCAGAAAAAATAAAGCCTGTGGTTTGAACTAGTGCATTTGGCAATAAAAATGGCTTAAGTAATTCCCTTTTCCCTCCTGTTTCTTGCTTCTGCAATAGGCTGCTCTGTTGGACTGTGGCTTCATGACAGTTTGTCAAACTAAGCTTGTGCTCTTCAGGGGAGCAAAACCACAGGAGGACTGAAGGACCCACCTTTGCCCACAGGGAGCCAATTCAGGGGAGCTATGCTAGCAGAAAACATCATCTTTTGGAGGGAGTAGAATAATTTTCTGCTAGTATAGCTCACTGCACTGGCTCACTGTCGGGTCAAGCAAATACCAGTGCTAGTGCAAGGAAGAGGGTGAGAATGCATAGCTGGTGGAAAGGAAAAGAGTGAGAACGCAGCAGCAGAGACGCAGATCATCTTGAACTGTCACAGAGTTGCACCTTTGGTTGTGCCAGCACAGCTTTTTGTGGGAGGTAGCTCAGGGAACTGATCTGGCTTAAACCTTCCTTCCTCATCATGCATTTCAAACCTCTTTTCTGGGGGAGGGTGGTGGTGCGGCTGGTGGGGGGCAAGTCCCGAACAGTTCTGTTAATGCAGTGATGCAATTGAGGGAGCAGCATGCCGTGGCCCAGAGGTGGAGGGAAGTGTGGAGAAGGGGTGTCTAAGCTCTCTTTGCAGTGAGCTGCCCTGGGCTCGCTGCTGTTGAACCACAGCGTAGGAGGGGAGCCAGGAGTGGCGCGCAGTGTCTTGATGCCCTGATAGGACTTTGATTCTAGAGACACGATATGCCAGATGATAACTATTTGATGCTAATATATGTGCTCTCTGTACCCATCTTGAGTGTTTCTCAGTGGCCAAAAGCAGATACCTAGAGACAAATGTATGTGGTGGTTTTTTTTTTTTAAATTAATTTTTTTTACACACACCCCCCCCGCCCCGCCTCCAGTCACTTGCTGAATTGGAAATGGTTGATGAGATCAGATCAGCTAAGGAATGGGGAGTTTGAGGGAGGAGAGAACCCGTAGATCCCTGAAACCCTCCTGATACCTTTTATACAGGCAGTAATAGCATTGCAATGCTGTGTGGTTACTGAAGTGATAGTTTGAGGTGGTTGCATGCATTTCTACTAGCTGGTGATGCTTGGCCCTTTGTTAAATATTAGCTATACTCTTAGAGACTCCCTGACTGAATTACAGCCTGTGTTGGGGGGTGGGGGCAGGGAGGGAATGTAGCAGTGATCCTAGTTTTGGGAGCAAAATGATGATTTAAAGAGAAAACCTGTAACATTCACATAAGATTTCCACTCAGCTTGAGCTCTGTCAGTGTTTCACTGAGATGCTGCTTAGCTGTTGATTTTACTCTTAAGCTGTCAAAATAAGCTGGAGTAATTTCCTTTTTTTTTTTTTTTTTTTTTTAATATGATCGTTGCTGGTGAAATACCGCAACCTGAGTACCTGATCTGTTTCTGTGTACTAGTTTGTTGAATGGTGGTGGTCTTCCATGACCGTAGATACTTAGGACTAAAGTGTGGATCCTGTGGAAGAAATATGATACATCAGGAAGTATTAGAAGCTAATATTAATCAAGAGAAGGTGTATAACAGTTGAATAATTCTGAAATCTTTATTACATTTTCTTATCTTGATTATTGCTTGGGTATAGTTCCAGCCTGTATGTGATATGAATTAGCTGCTGCTTCCAAACAGTTAGCCATGTTATCTCATTGTTTTGGAAGTAGGCTTGAGTCTCCAAGTGTTTAACATAGTTCTGGTTCAAAGGGCAGATTGTATTTCTTTGTTCCAAAATGAGAAAGCTTATTATAGCCCTGATGTTGATGAAAAATAATAATAAAAAGCAAGTTAGCTGAAATTGTGGTCAAGTAAAAGTTTAAATGTAGGGCTATTCTAAACTGCTATCTGTTTTAGATATGCCCCCCACAAATGTGCAAGTGGTACTATTTGCCTTATTTCAACCTGCATGTAATGTAGATGCAGCTTGTGGCTTCTTTTATTGATATAAATCCATTGTACAGATACTTTACAGTGTAGTAGCTGAAGGCTTGTTCAAAAAGATATGGTTTACACACACAAAACATTTTTGCCTGTTGGCAGGATGGATACAGGGAGGGAGAATTACCCTTTTATGACAGAGTTATGCCAGGAAAAAAACTGAAGCAGCTGTCATTTAAAAATAAAAATCTTTAGTTGTAAGGAGTGAAATTTACAGCTTGATATTTAGCTTCACTTTAAATGCGCATGGAAGGATGGTATGCATCTGAAGAACAGTAGAAGTTGAACTGCGGGGGACGAATCTAGATCTGTTTCAAGTATCTCTTTGGATTCACCATAAATCACTTCAAATTTGCCCGTGTTTCCCTATTTGCAAATGAAGAATAACTTCTACCCTGACAGGGACAATGTCAACCAAACAAAAGCATATTCAAAAAAATCTTCATAATCACTTTGTATTATACCATCTTGAGTTCTTCTTCTGGTGGCTGTGACATGAAATTTTGGACTAGGCCAAATCACTTGGTTTGTTTCGCATTTCAACAAAAATCTATTTTAATTTGTGTGAAGTAATAACTATCACTGCAAGGTGGGAGGTTTCCTTCTTGGGACATGTTCATCCTGCAGGAAGTATAGGGTTTTTTGACTTAACTTTTAAGTAAGAGCTAATGACATTCAGAGTTCATCCACTTTTAATAGAACTTCTCAAAATGAATTACAATAAACCATTCTGTGTATGCAGGAAATAGTCCAAATCCACCTAGATTAAATCTTTGTAGTATTTATATTGAGATATATATACTACAGATTTACAGCTTTGTGGTATGGCACGATTTTAAAAGAGTACCTGAAGGATTGTTCACATTTTTTAAGCCATTTTTTGACAATTTGTGCTATATATTGATGCTAATCTAAATACTGTTATGTACAGAAATACAATAACTGCACTTTAATTAAGAATGGATGATACAAAGTCCCAATTCTTGTGCTCAGTTGTCTAAATCCTTATTGCATAGTACTTAAATGGCTTAATGCTCTGCCATCTTAGGTTATCTTACATCCAGACAAGTGTGGGTTTTTTTTTTGTCTGAGAACTTGTGTTCTTCGTGGCTAATGTAAAGTAACAATGAGAATACTTCCTAAAAGTCAGTTTAGGCAAGGTTTGAGGAAGAGCAGGCATTTAATAGGGTTAAAGAAAGGTAGCCCTGTCATACTGGTCAGGGCAGAGGGGACACTACTGCAGTGTTTCACATGGGACTTTCCAATCCTCTTCCTCACCCTCCTATGTATGTATGTTTTTGCTCTTAAGTGGATGAAGCTTTGGTTCTTGAAGGTTACTGGGATGGATATTTCTAATTCTCTAAGAAATACAAAAATTTGGGGATTTTCTGAGGGCAGGATTGGATGGGATGGGCTGAGCCAATCTAGGCCCTACCTCTGGCCAAAAGGGGTGGTAGTGCTTGTTTTTACTAAACTGACAGAAGACTGCAAAACCAGCTAATCTTCTGGTGATGCTTAGTAACCTGAGTCATCCTAGCTAGGAATGAGATGAGAGGAGAGCTCATCTGAAGCACTGGATGGAGTCATGTCCCTAGGGTGAAGGGAAGGGGAAAGAACAGGATAGCCTCCTTCAAAGGCAGGGAGTTTTCTGGTTTGCATCTTCTGTCTTGTAACTGCGCTACAGACTATGGTTATGTTTGACAGCAGTGCTGTCTAAGCTGGCTTAAATAGTCCCCTCTGTGCTGGCACAACTATGTGTGGCAGCTTGGTGAATCAGTTCCCTGACTAGACTTGACTGGAAAACAATTTTTTTTTTTTTTTTGCTATAACATCTGCAGAGGATGGAGAGGCAGAGAATGAAGAGTTGAGGCTATTCAACTGGTATTGTCACATATGCACAAATCCAAGTTGTCTTTTGCTGAATAAGTGCTAATTTCTGCAGGCATCGTGTTCACTTACAGTAGCAGGAAGATTGCTTCATTCTCCCTCTTCAAAGTGCCATGAGTTATACCATGCTCTCTCCTGGATAATGAACTGTGGGCTTTGCTTTCCCACCCATGTTGGATGCTCTCGTCCAGTACCTCCATTAAGAAGTTGCAGCTTTACACCACCTCTCCCCAGTATTCTGCAGGCCTCTGGGGTTCCTCAGTTCTCTCTAATAAATCCATGTGGCCTCAGCTTCTTTTGGGAAAGCTGAGGGAGAGGGAGAGCTTCAGTTTCTTTCTTTTTTTCTTGGAGAACACTGTACTGTTATTTCTCTGGACATCTTCTAGTAATTTACCTTTTACCTCAGATTTAGTTAGTCTTGTATGCTGTGTAGTATTGTGTATCCTTTTATGGTGAGTTGACAAAAAAATTCAGCTCTCAAAGCCAAGTAGGACATCTAAGTTACACATCAACACTGCCAGCACATGAAAGATGAAGTGGAGGTTATGGTGTTTCAACATTTCTGCAGGACACCACTTCCTACGTAGTACAATTGCTGTTAGATGATGTCTCCATCTGTTTTTTCCACTCCTCTTACAGAGAAGAGAAAAGATGATACTCCTGTTGCATTTTCCAGAAGCGACGGCAAAGTGGCTGCACAGGGGAGACTTGCAGGGAGACAAAGGATGTTCCTTATGCCCTGAGGACCATGATATTTTATGGGAGGGAGAAGAGGGGGAGAAAAGAGGACTAGACAAGAGCCTAGTATTCATTAACAAAGGAAGCTTTCAGAAGCTGAATCCAGCAGTGTGGAAAGACATCAGAGGCCACCAGGCAATCTTAACTCTTGAGTTGAGTTTACTAATGAAAAATTTCCTGGTTTTCTTTGACCATTTTTTGTGTACGGTCGTAGTACAGGCGTTTCAATGTCTAGCTGGAGAATTGTATAGATTAGTCTATCTGATGTGGTGGTCTGTCACCCTCCTCTGTTATAACTAGGTTAGGGTGGTGGTCATGTTTCGACAGTGGAGTAACTGTCAGAGTAGGAAGAGGAACAGGTAGTCAAACTACAGAGTTCTTAATTTCTTGATTTCTTTTTTCGTTGGTTACACTAACAAAAGGATGTGAAAGTTTCAGCCCACAGCCCGCAATTCCCCACCCTAATACTTCCAGGCCGGTACATAACGCTAATGCTCTTCACCCGGTTCTCCTGAGCACAGAGGGGTGTCAGTCATTAGTCTGCAGCAATGTGCTGTTTGGCTCCCTTTGCTACTGTATGTATGTTACAGGAAGCAGCTTGCTATGTTACCTGTGTAATAGACTTTGAGTTCAGCCTCCTGCCTTGCAAGGACAGGCTAGTCCTGCAGCTGTTAAACTTTCCACAGCAATTAATATGCACAGAGCTGTTACATACCCTGCCTGTGCTTGATATGCGGACAACCATGTAGGTCACTTTTGAAACTTCGTCATGGGATAGCCACAGGTTAGTCAGAGTAATGTGCCTGTATGCTTCAGCCAGGGAGTCTTGTGGCCAGAAGAGCCCTCTCTTAGCCTGTGCCTTGTGTCCTGCAGTCTTGGGCTTCTTAAGAAATATGTAAATATATTGGAATACACAAAGTGGATTGTGATTAGACCTTACTGGCTTTGTTTAATGCTGATAGCAAACTGGCTTGCTTGGCTCTTGGCTTCTTTGGCAGTTATTTTGTCCTTTTTGTGAACAAGTTGAAGATAAGCTAGTGTTATAGCAGACCTTGTCTCAAGTTTGGTCATTTCCTGGGTTAAGATTCATAATTGTGGCAAAAATGATGAAAGCTGCTTTCTAGGTGATGCTTTATCACGATCTCTAGATGCATTTCTGAAAACATGCCATTGTATCCTTTGCGTGAAGAAAACTTTTTGCAGAGGTGGACACTTAATAACTTCCATTTTGCTCTGCAAAAGCAAGAGAATAGGAAAGCATGGAGGTCATTTCCTTTTCTGACCTAAGAAAACTTAAAAAGAATCTTCTTAAAGCAGTGATTCCATTTACATCCTTTAGAAAAGGAGGAGCATAGCTACCTTATCCCTAGCTTTCTCTCTTATATGTTGAAGTGATTAGTGAAACTTAACTTTATATGATACTATAATCTCTCTTCTGGGGTTTCTCACAAGGGTTGTCTTTATTTCTTATGGAAAAAATAGTCATCTGATAGTCTTCACTTCAAAAACAGGCAGTGTGGAAAAATTATCTTAGAAAAAACTTCTGCACTTTTGTTTCGATGATCATTTCTTGATCTAATTGACCTCACTGCTGAGTAAGGGGAGTGCCCCTTGCTGGTTTGAAATGTCCTTTGGAAAAGTTGTACTCCTATTCACGTGGAGGTGGAATGTTTCAGTGACCTTAGTGGTTATCATTTATCTGCATACTGTAGCTTACTATCTTTCAAAATATTACAAGATTGAGTGAAGGATGGAAAATTGTGAGGGAAAAATGAAGCGTGAAATGCTGGTTATGTGTAGGTTTAGGTGAGTATCCATACTTCAAAATGTGTTGTGTAGGACAGGTATACTGAGCCTTTGTAAAAATGAAGTGTCAAAGTCTCTTGGAGGGGAAAAAAGTAACCTTTTCCCTGAAATGTTTCCCATGAATGTTTAGGTTATTGTAGCTTATACTTGGGGGACAACATTGTAGCAAGTATAACACTAATTTTGGTATTTCTGGTTAAATGCTTAACTACTGCCTGAACATTTCTCTTGTTTTTTATACTTTTCTGTTCTTCTTGTCATCCTGTGCATTCATACAAAGTAATAAAAACATAATAATCTGGAACTGTATGGTAAGATGCTACGAGAACCTAGTTCTCATATCTTGCAGGAGTATTTTTGTAAACTCTTCACAAAATCTAATCCCTTGGTCTTGCGTCTGCAGTTTTTCTTTAGTGATGTGCAGCTATTTGGGAGTGAATGGCTTCAGTGCTCAGTTGAGATAGGCCATGTGGAGGTCCATTTTGCATATGATCTTTTGAAATCAGCAGGAATGCCATATCTATCTCTTGAACAAGCCTAACCCATTGAGAAAAGAACTGTGTTTTGCCAGGGCTCTGTTAAATCAGTGGTTTTCAACCTGGAGTTGGCAAGAAGCAACTGTGGAAAAACAAGCCTATTGCCAATAGTTTAAATTGCGTGGGGTCTTTATGCTTTTCAGGAGCCCACAGTTTGAAAATTACTGCTCTAAATGATTTGTAAACAAGGGCTGTTTTTCCTTTCCAAAGTGGCTGTAGGTGTTAAGGAGTATGAGCTGATATTTAGTCATCTATTAGATTAGGATTGAGCTTTATCTTTCCTTTCTCTTCTCGTACCTAACCATTTAAAAGTATATTTTATCCAAAAATGGGTATCACGGAGGAGACTAACCCTGGAAAACTTCAGCTTGAAAGCTAACTTCTGGAAAAAGGTTAGAGTGGCATTAAATAGGTCTGTTTTTAAGTGCTGCACTCCTTATACTCAGGGCTTCTGTATTTTCCCTTCCAAGAACCTTGCTGTGAAGGCCAAAATCCCGCTACAGAGTTTGTGTTGGATCTAAAGATTTCATTAGCACTCCTCCCTTACATGGTTTTGAAGGGAACTTTGAATACATGGGCTTGAGTGTAAACTGATGTAGTCTCAGTGCTGTGCGTTGGCACATACCCTGAAACAACAGGTAAACTGCCTTTCTGGTCTCAAGAGGACATGGATTTATTTATTTTAGGGACTAAAAGGTGTTTAGAGTATGGAATGGACACTGAGCTGTTTAGTAATCCCTAGGTACACTGCTGTTCTGGGTATCAAAGCCCAAACAGTCTCCACCCTGACCACTGTTCCAGCTCACTCTTATTTTACTAGAACCATAGCTGAGGTCACAGGCTGGGTGCCCTAACAGTACAAAATTGAATATAGAGTTCAGAGGTTACTCTGCTCAACAAGTTACTCAGTTTCAAATTAGATTAAAAATTGACTTCGTAAGTTAAAGATGTTGCAGAACTGCAGTCTACTTTGCCATGGAGGCTGCACTCCTTGCCTGTAACAAACAGATTGGTTCTTGTTCCTAAATCATCTGTTTGCCTGTGACTAATCTTGAATTCGTATCTTCCTGCTGCTTGTACTTTGAACTGAATTTTGTGCTCCAAATAAGAACAGCAGATAGGGCTTTAAATATTCTCAACCCCTCGTAGCCCAAGGACTGCTCCTGCCCCTAGGATAGGAAGTGCCTTATGCAGCTTTATATATAATGGGAGATGGTGGAGGGGAAGGCATGCAGGCAGAAGTCGATCACAGCTGCTTTGGTCTATACTTACTGGCATGTTGATGAACTTTAGCAGCTAAATGTGCTTGTGATGACACCTCACAAACTTCAGAAAGTAAGAAGCTATTTTTGGAAACTTTTCTTTTCTTTTCTTTTTTCAGGACTAAAACTACTAAACCTACTTTAAAAAAAAAGTCTATGCAAAAACACTAGTTCCCAAGAAACCATCACTTTCTGCCTACCATGCTTACAGGCGTTTCAGCATCCTAACCCTAAATCCTGCTTGATGTTCTTTTCTGTCTGTCCTTCTTCTAGTATCTGGAACTTGAAGGGCTTTCCATTGCTGTAAGGGAAGAATATGTTCTTTCATATTCAGTTTGAGGGAAGAGATGAGCGATTCTTTGATCTCATCTTTAAGGCAGATAGATCTTTGCTTGCAGCATGCCATGGTGCTGCCTAGGAGGGTTTTCATGATTCTGCCTGTAAACAGCAGACAAAGCTAATTTCAGATCTGGTTTGTACTGGCAGACTTGCAGGGTTCAGAGTGCTGAATTTATTGCATAGTTTTGAGATTCTGTTGGTGGTGGCAAAACTTAAAAAAAAAAAAAAAATTTTTTTTAAAAATTCTTACTCTGAACACTAGTTTGTTGCCCCATGGTTTTGCCGGTGCAGTTATATCAGGGTCTGTTTGTAAGCTGGGTCCTGAAGTCAAGGTTTGATAAGCCTTGGCTTTAGTGAGAGGTCCTAGGTTAGGCTGAGCAGGGTGCATGGGACCTTAGCTGTGAGTGGGCCAGAACAAAAGCCATGGATGTGGGTATGTGGAGGAATCCATACAAGTGGTGTCCTGTGCCTCTGAGCTAAAAACAGTCAATTTGCAGTGGCTGCGAAAGGGCACTGGTGCCGGCTGGAGCAGCTGGTGGTTAGGTGTGACAAGCAGGGCTCTCCTGTGGACAAATTCCTGCTTTCTGTCAGCATGGCAGCCAGCATGCAGATGGGCTTCGGCTGTTAGTGCAATAACTAGCTCGCTCTCTGCTGTCAGTCCACGCTCAGCATAGGGTTGGGGGCTAAAACTGAATGAGTCAGATGGTCTTGGGAATATGATATTTTGCTTCAGGTGGCCTCACAGAACGTCATAAGCTTACTCTCATTTTCAAAACGATGCCCAAAATACTTGTCTACAGGCTTTCAATCTCCTTGGTAATGCATTCTTTTACTCAGGTGGCTCCTCCCTGTTAGTTGTCAGGGGAGGTAGACAAGATAGAGCTGAATATGAGCTAACAGGACATCATAGCCTTGAAATATCCCAAGAGTCTTTCGTCTCAGAACCCGTGAAGGAAAATGTATGTTTCTCTAAAACTAGGTCTCTTTTGAAAATCCAGATTTAGCATAAATGAGGGTCAAACTTCACTAAGAATGCTTTTAGAAAAGGAGATGATAAAGTTTAATAGCTGTATAATTACTTGCCTTGTTTGAATGCACTGAAGGAATGTAAAAGTGCATCTAAAACAAAAAATTAAAATTTTTGTTGTTCTGCCTCTGGATTAAGTGAGCTGTGAGTACCATACTAGATGGTATAGTTAGTTTAGTTGAGAGATGTTTCTGTGAAATCCAGAGACAAGAAAAAGGGAAGGTCAACCAGAGCAACAAAATAAATTTCGCATAAAAATATAGCCTTAAATAGGTGGGTTTTAGTGGTGTGGTGGTTGGGGTTGTTTTGTTTTGTTTTGGGTTTTTGGTGTGTGTGTGTGTTGTGTTTGGTTTTTTTTTTTGGTTGGTTGTTTTTTTCTTTTTTTTAATGGGGTGGGGTAAGCGTAGCTAAGAGACCTGTCTGAAGGGAAATCATGGCTATTTAGTTTTAAGGTACTGGAACTATAGACTAAACTGTGACAGTTTTACAAATACAACTTAAAGCATTTTTGGGAAATAGGCAAAATATTTCCCACTCTAGGTGAAAAACATTTTCAGGTAGGTACCTGTCATCTTCCCATGAGAGAGAAAGAAGTATATTCGTTTGAAGCCTTTGCTTATGAAAGTTCTAGCATAAAACTTGGGGGGATAGTGTTTGGGGAGAGACTGGTGGGAGAAAGCAGGCAGGTTCTGTGGTTTAGGTGGTTGGCTTTGTTTTTTAAGCTTAGAAAGCCACATAGAAGTTATCTGGAAAAAGCTATTCTAAAAGCTTATTATTTTCAGTTAATGAGTTAAGGGTTAGGACAGCATAGAGGTTTGCCTAGATAGATGCATCAGAAAACCTTTCTTTTAAGGAAATAAACATCAGAAAATGGTCCTCAAGAATGATCCTCAAGAACAGAACCACTGTTGGCTTATGAGCCATGAGTTATTCTTTTTTCCAGAATAAAGTTAAACATTATGCTATCTATTTTTTTAACTGTATTGCATCACAGTAATGTAAGCAAGTTTGTAGAGGGGTCAGATTTCTGAAAAGGCATGAAATTATTCTCTGCGCAAAATCACTGTTTTAGTGGAAAATATTGAAATTTATTGATTAGAGTTTATATATCCTAAACTTGATGTCTAGTGTGTGTAGAAGATGCTACAGGAAACATTGAGTAAATTTTTTTTCCCTTTTAAATAAAGGAAAGGTTATACTAGAGCAACTGTAATAAAGCATTTCACCCTGACTTTGAAGAAACTGCAAGTCCACCTACAGACCTTGCCAAACTGTGCAAATTTGTGTTGCATTTATAGTAGATACACATTTGGGCAGTAACTCTGATGGTAATTTCTGAGAAATCACAATTTTATGTCATTTAACCTAAATAAGAGCAGTATGGGAGAGTACAGTTTTTTAATGCTGGCCAATATAGAAGATCCTTCAGGAAAAGTCTTGGTTCCACCACAGGAAAATAGAATACATGTCCAAGGGATGCATGCCAGTGGAAGTGAATTTTCTTGTAAAAACACAGTTCATGGTTACACAGCAGTTTTTAATCTAGTGTAGATTTAAAATGCCACAGAGAAGGGTGATCATACCATCCCTTTGTGCTATTGCCCTCACTTTATGTAGATGCGTGGTGGGCTGGATCAGGGAACTGATCCCTGAACCATCTTGTCATCTTACCGTGCAAATGCAAGATGAGTGAGCATCTGGGGGGGGTGGGGAGGATGAGCGGGATCAGCCCTTTCAGTAGAGAGGTGGATTTATCACAGATTAAAATGCCAGGTGATCAGTAATCATAGATTCAAAACATGGAAGACATGCTGCAGAGTGGACTTCCCTGTCTACAGTAACCTTCAGTTTGCAGTAACCTGTCTTCTAGTAACTTTTGGGTTACTAGATAAGGGATAAGTGAATTGTGGAATTTTGATTCGTCTTACTCTGCTTCTTGTAATTAACAATGTACATAGTATATTTTGCAATCATACATTTTACATGCATACACACCTTACTGCTGTTGAATTTTTTTCCCTCCTTTAAAGCACTTGAGTCAGGCAAGCCTCACTCTGCTCTTGATGCTACCTTGCTAGTGAATGTGCCTCAAGTTGCAATATGTCTCCAGTGAGCAGATAAAAATCTTTTATCCAATGTGTGTGTTCTTCATTAAAATTAACAGAAAATTACAGATAAACTGATGCTGTAATGGAGACATTAGGATCATCACTAGTTGCTGTCAGCAAAAGGTGGTTTCCAGAGATCAAAACAGCTGAATCTATCTTTATATCCCCTAGTAGTGGTTCTCATAGGTATTTCTTGGTTCTGGTTCCTATAGCATAATGATAATCTTAATTCTTCTCCTTTTGGATTAGAGTCAACACACTTCTGCATGTTAGCCTAAAGGAAGGGTTTCTGTTTACCCGTTTGGGTGATCTGCATGTTTGGGCTTTAAGGAAATGGCAACAATCCCTGCTAGGGTACCATAAACCTTTAGGTTTATGATGCCAGTTGGAGAGATGGGCCAGTGCTGAATCAGCATGTTTAGGGGCAGCACTTTCCCAGATGGGAGAGGCAGTAGATTTCTAGTCATGGAAACTCCTGAGGGTAGTCGACCCCTCATTACAGCAGACCGCTGTGAAGCATTCTTGGTTTAGTTCAGTATCTTCCCTTTTCACCAAGAAACAATCCCTACCACAGAGGATATGTGGGCTAATGACGAGATGTATGAGTTGAGCAGGTTTGGATGGGGCTTTCTATGTGGTCAGCCAGTCAGGATGCATATTCATCATAGCTACTGGTTTAGGAATTTTGTGTTTAAACAAGGTTGAAAGTTGTCATAGGGCTTACTTCCAAACAGGAGTCACCAGGGCAAAAAAACAGGTAGAGCTAAGGGCAGTTCAGCACTTGTGCTGAATTTGTCTGATGAGATTTGTCTGCCAGCAACTCTGACAGTTGACCAAGGAGCACAACAGAGCTATGTCAGGCCAGCGTGGTGTTCAGCAGAGAGAACTGGAATAAGAATCCTTCCCAAAACACATCTATTTGCACATTCAGCAGTAGATCCTTTTGCCTTCCATTGGAGCTTTGTGATCCGTGTGGTGATCTCTCCTGCAGGAGCATGAATCTGGGCTGCTCCTGTATGCCTTTTTTGTTGTCAGCAGCATACTGTGCAAAACCTATGCAGCACATAGTATTGTTGGCTCTACCTCTTTTCTGTTCTAGTACGCCTTGATTCTCCAGCATCTTCACTGTAATACGCATCTCCCGTGTTTCTCACTTAAAAGGAGTCCAAGGCAGTTGCACTTACTCTGATTTGTTAGATGTGTATGCTCTGTTCTTGAACAGTCTCTTAAGCAGTAGCTATACTTCTAGTTCCTAAGCGGATGTTCTCTCAGATTTGGTGGGCATGCTTTTCACGATGGCATTGCTTAAGGCAGCCCCTTGTGTGGCCACTTACACTTTGCCCTTACTGGAACTGAGATTCTGGGCTAGTTAAACCTTTGTCTTAACCCTGAACAGCCATTCTTATGCAAGGTGAACTTGCAGAAGTTACTACTTAAAAAAAAAAAAAAAGGGGGGGGGGGTGGAGTAGGGGGGGAGCGAAATCACTTGTCTTGTCCCTTATGCAGTCTCATGAACTCACACTGGTGTAACTGATGGAGTGCAGGGGTAGGAATGAGAGATGGAGCAGAGAAGGGAAAGGCTGCAAAACCTGCTGAAAGATATGCTCATGAGACTGTGCTTTGAATCCATAGGCTTAATTGGAGTTTGCCTCCACAAGTTTTGCCTCGTGCTAGAACGAATCCTTCAAAAGGGGCAAAAGATTACATAGATACTTTGCCAATGTTCCCTGGTGCAAAAAAGCAAAGATTCATTTTTGTCATGTCCAAAGCCTCACATCTTCCTAAAATGCATTGAGTTCTTCAATGAAATGATGTGGTTCTCGGTTCTGCACTGGCCCTATAGTTTGAACTACTTTAAAATGGTACTACAATACCCTTAAAAGCTGTGTTTCATGTGCCTTTGGCTTGAGGGATGCCTGGGAATCTGTCATTTGAATCTCCATTGAAATATGCAGGACTAATCAGTCTCTACCAAAGATGAGGCAGACTGGTAGGAACTGTTTCTTTGTTCTTGCCATCACACCACAAGCAGAAGCTGTAGATGTTCATAGGATGACTTATTTCAGAAATCACATAGCTTAGCAGTTGTCAAGAGGAGGGAAAACCTTCAGTCTCCTGTTTTCATGTGATGATGATACGCATAAACTGAAGCACAAGCCTCCATGCTGGAGCTTGTCCTAAGATTCAGCAACATGATAGGCAGAAAGATGGCTTCTTTTAAAAGGATTTGGGGTTTGTTTTTTTTGTTTGGTTTTTTTTTTCATTTCCTTTTTGATCTGTGGACTGTCCTGAGTATAAAGCATCTACATGGTTCTCTCACTGAAGGCTTGTTACCGAGAGTAACAAACCCTGAAAGATTAGCCTATTCTGTTAATTTGGGGATGAAGCAGAATAAATGGTTCTTAGTTTGTGCCTGGAAGTCTTTCTGAAGAACAAAGGCTTGACAGTCCTTGAAGATGTATGCTGGTTACTTAAATTTCCGCATTTATATTTATGTGGCTGCTGGGGGTGGGGATCTTCTTGTAGCCTTTCTAAAGGTAGAATCAGTTCTTTCCTCCTGTTGCCCTTGCCCTTAAAGCTGGATAGTGCAGACATCTAATGTGATGGATGAGTGGATGTCATTCTCAGGAAACTAACTTTAAGGCAAAAGTAAAGGGTTTTTATTCTTTTTTATTTTATTTTATTTATTTTAGTAGTCGAACTAGCTGTTTTGGCTTCTTCTCTCAAGGACCACATGAATAAATCTGAACAATACGAGGTTGAGTTGCACCTGTAAAAATGGATTCATTTTGTTAGCTTCCTCCTGTTCTGCACAAAGCCACGAGCAGCAGAAGTACTGGAAGAACCTGCTGCGTAGGCTTATGCTAACCGTATGTTAACTTTGCTTAAAAAAAATTAAACCCTACCTCCTGCAGAACTTGATTTGCCATTGAGAAGAGCTTTCGACTTGCTGAGAGTGAAGGGGAATTTTTCAGTCGCTGGCAATTGTGCAAGGAGATGGCTATTGTTACTGGCTCAAAGACTGTAGAAAGAACTTTAATTTCCCTGCTCTGTTTGATGCCTTTGCAACTCTAAACTGTTTTTCAACACAAATATTCGACTGACTGTCCACTGTTGCTGCTTCTAGGTTTCTTTCATTTTACTTTTTCTTCCCCTGTCCCCGTGTTTCCTCTACATTGAGTGTTTGAAGTTATTTTTCATGCGACATTTTTGTTTCCAAACTAATTTTGTTTTCTCTCTAGGTCATTTATGTATTTGTCTTCACTAATGTTTGCAACATCTCCGAACATAGTATCCTCTGTGAATTTAACTAACATGCTGTTTACCCTTTCTTCCAGATCCAGTTTCTGATCCTACTTCCACATTTGGGAGTATGCAAGGGACAAACACATCTCTTTGCGTAGCTTGACTGGATATCCCAAGACTAGGATGTTAGTATATTTAAACAATTTTTTGCATTAAAATGTTGCCAGTATCTTAATTGCACATAGATTATTATTTTTTGAAATGTCATTAGCTTTATTGGCGTTATGCATATTCAGAAGCCTGCTGGTAGAAACAGTTTTTCTGCAGTCTGACTAGTGCTTATTGGTGACTTTAAAATGGGTGCAGGAGTAGGAAGAATTTCAGGGTTGCTTTTTAAATGAGCCAGGCTTATTTAGTGTTATAGCTTTAGCACTCATTCCTGAAAATCTTGGCTCTTTGTCTAATAAGATTAACTGTAGGTTAATCCAAGAACATATAAAATCTTTAGACTGTGTTCAAGATATTTATGAAAGACCACTTCAGACTTCTGAATGCATGAATACAGGCCCTAGGAGAGCTTTTCCAATACTTGAAATAGTCAAATATCTTTAGAAATACTTGCATCAAATAAGTGTTAACAAAAAAAATAAAATTGCACACTGAAGTTTTTTGAATCCCTGCATCACAGGTCACGTTATTCTCGTACTTGTATGGAACCAGTTGTCTGGAAGAGTAAAACTAAAGAGAGCTAAACTATTTTTGCAGATTTGATAATGCAGCTTCCTTTAAAATGTGTTTTGTGATTGTGTAGTTATTGCAAAATGAGGTATTGCATGTTTTCTGTTATGTAAGCTATTGTCTGGCAGTAATTAGCAGTTCAAAGAAAAAGTAGTCAGCATTAAACTAATGTGCTATTTTTAAAAATGTATTTTTGACTTGGCCACCTCTTGGAGTGTCTCATGTATTCAACTACTATTATATTTAATTGAATTACTTATTGAAACACTACTATAAGCAACTATTTAAATTACTGAAGTGACTTGGATGCTGAATGCAATATTGATTGTGTAGCTGTGGATTTTGCAGGTTCCTCTGCAGCCTTAGTTTTCCAGTGCACTTCCGTTCTTTTCCCCTTGTAAATGAAAGGAGCCTTCTCTTCATGTGGTTTGAATTTCTTCTGTTAAAACTGTTGCCGATCTTCTTGGCTGACATTTTAAAGTAATTGGTTATAGTTTCTCCACTTGGATTTTCATTTGTACTGTCCAGCTCTGTACATGGGTGATAAATTTAGGTAGGATTGTAGTTATTCTTTGGCTTAGCTACTTTGACAGATGTTCTCAGAAGAACTAGTGCTAGGAAAGTGCAGTGTTTTGCAACACTTGTTCTAGTATCCCGCTGCATTTTGTTTTAGTGGCCGATTTCTTCATTCACCCCTTCTGGTGTTATTTCTGTGGTTTTATAGAAAAGCAAGCGTGTTATGGTTGCTTACAAGCTTTTGAAGGGAATTTGAGACTTGTTGAGTGCTACTGTTTATTTTATCAAATCTGATGAAGCACAATAAGTTCTAGAAGTCTAATATTCCTTGAGCCTGGAAATGTTTCTAGTGTCAAAGAACACTGTTAAAAAAAGTCAGCTATATCTGAAATAACCTTCAGAGGATTTAAGGTATAAAATTGACAGTAGTGGGGAACAAGGCACTTTGATTAAATTGTTATTAATGCTTCTTGCACACACTGGCTTCGGCAATTTATTGTTCACTCTTTATGCCATACTTTCTTCCTTACGTGTGCATGATACTCTTTCTTTTAGAGAAACTTATGTATGAAGAATTCTGTAGGGAAAAATGGAAGATAGGGGAGGGAAGATATTTACAAATTTAAGGGAAGATATTTACAAAGTGTCATGGACATCAACCTGTTTTGTAACTTTGAATATGTTAGTGCTACTCTAGACTTTTAATCCCTTAGGATCAGTTGGTTAGCATGTAGCCTGCAGAAGCGCAGTTTGTATCAAATTCCTTCACTGTTTATATGGCTGTACTGCTGGCCATTCCTAGCGGTGGATTAGGAAATCCATTTCTGAGGTTTTGCTCTAAAAGGACTGTTCAGAAATAACAGAAAGAGCTGCTTTGGGTATAAGTGGACAAGGACCCTCATCTTAAAAGCTGAAGTTTTCTAGCAAAGTGGCACTCAAAACTGTGAAGTTTTTCTGTTGTTTCTTCATATAGAGGTTGTTACAGATATTTCAGTCTCCAGTGAATTTAACAATACAACATAGTGTGGAATGCCAAGCTTGAGAAGCTTTGTGTGTAGGTTACCTGGAAAATTTAATTCAGATTTTGAACAAAGGACCTGTGGTAGGCAGTTTCTTAGAAGGCTGAGTGTTCTCCCAGTGTTTCTTCGCTTAGCACCAAAGAATTGTTTTTAGATCTGCTGAGCATCCTAAACAGGGACTTCATTCTCTGAACAGGCCTGAGGCAGTGACAGGTCTGCGAAGACCTTTTTATTGAGATACCAACTGGAAAATTGGAGCAAGGCTGGCTGTTCTAGAAGGCTGATCTCTAGATGTTTGTAACAGTTTGATGTCCTTGAAAGGAAACACGTAATTTGATTAACTGTGAGCATATTCTGAGATTCTTCTGTAATTCAATGACATTGAGAAAGCTGGTGTGCAGAAAATGTGGGACTTCCGTCTTCTCTCAAGTTCAGATCACCCATGCTGCTCTCAAGCAAAGAACTTCAACTAGCCTGAAAAAAAAGTTGTGAGGGAATAGGGTGGCCTCAACCAAAGTACAGTGGATTAAATGTTTGACTTCCTTAATTATGAAAGCCCAATAACATGCTGTGCTTCAGGAATTCTAGAAGGTCTGGAGTAAATGAGATGGAGAAGACTGGGCAGTGTCAAAAAGCTGCGCAGAACTGCTTGACTTGAGGAAGACTTAAAGATGATGATAGGAGCTTAAATTACTGTGTATATGACTCAGTTAAGTGCAGTGTAAACTGTTAAAGATACCTGTCGACACCAAATTCACTGTAGCTACCCAGGAAAGATACTTGGGCATAACTTTGAAATCCTGACTAGCCATCATAAAAGATGTATTCTCTATCATGTTACTTTTGCATTGACCAAATTCCAAGGTTTTTGTTCTGAATATGATCTTCAGCTCTGATCCAGTACCTACTTCAGATGTCTGTCTCAAAACGGAATAAAGGAAAGGCAATCTGAAAGAGTGAACAAGGGAGTCAAACAGGTCTTGATTTCAGCAGTGTTGCTAAGCTGTCCCTAGTCCTGCCGCTTGTTCCTGCTGACACAACTGGACTAGGCCAGGAAATTGTTCCTGTCTAGAAATAATGCAAGCAAAACCGATTATTTTTTCATTGTCTTCTGTATGCACCTGTACAATTGTTTGTATTGCCAGTGAAAAGGGAAGAGCGTTAATAGGAATGCCTAACATTAAGCAGCCTTTCTTATGTCCCGTGTTGCTGTCAAGAAGGAAAAAGAAAAGCTCAGTGTAACCCCAGTTGTAGCTGGACGCAAAATACCCTAAAGAAACTGGGTGCTTCTCCTGTGAAGCACATCTGCAGGCACAGGTTTTGGAATTGGTGATGTGTATCTGAAGCAAAAAAGTTACTAAGATTCAAAGAGCTGCTACATGCAATGATGGCAAACATTACATGACATGAGAAGTGAGAGAGAGATTTATCAGTCACTTGCTCTTTGGGAAAATTTCCACTAAACCCCAAAGGTCAGGCTATCTTATAGCTGTTTACTGCAAGCTTCTTGCATCTGTGTGTAGTTTTTTTTAAAGAAGGTTCACTGCTCCTAGTCTACACTGAGTAATGCCTCATCACATCTGGCAATTTCAGTTCCCACAATTTATTTCAGCACCAAATTGTTTTGCTGCTATAATCTTTTGTTACAAAGTTGTCAGCAGCTGTGGTTATACTTCTCTGTTTCCAGAGGAACATCAGGGCTTGCAGCTTCTTTAGTGCATAGACGTAACCGGAGGTGTGAATGAAAGATGTGACTTCAGTGATGACAATTAGTCACTGTAATCTGCTTTGTAGCTAGTATGAATTCTATACTCATGTTTTTCAGTGTTAGGATACTTCTCCCTGTGTGCTGATCTTTGTTTTGGGGGGTTTTATTTAAGGTGGATAACTTTTGCCCCCTGCCCTGCTTTGTTACCCTTTAATTTTTGTGTAGCTGCCTGTATCACCCACTGACTTCACCTAGATCATCCTTTCTGTTGAGACAGAACTGAACAGTCCTTCTGAAAAGGCTAAAGATTCTTTTCCAGAGCTTCTGGGAAGCCTTTTCAAAACATCAGGTGTGCTTAATATTCACTGTAGTCATGATTCAGCTTTCTTTCTGTGATCTAGATTCTTCTTTTCTTCTGTTAGCTTCTCAATCAGAATTTAGATATACTCACTGATGTTTTAGTGAAATAATCACTTGACTTAATAAAGTGGTGTGTCTTTGCATATCATAAGATTTTTCAGGATGCTGTTAGCTCGCTGGAGTCAGAAGGCATACTTTTCATGTGGGCACTTATGTAATGTCTTATGACAGAGGTTTATTTAACATCAGACAGACTTTTACAATCACAAATAATAGAGTAAAAAGGCTCTTGGCAGTTTTTACCTTACAGGTAAGCTGAGTATATTCACCTCTCAACTAAGAAACATTCAATAAACTTTCACAGGTCTATGCTATTTGTTGAAGATCATCAGATTTTCAATGATGGGTGATGTAACTATATTCAGTTTCCTAAGTAGAATCACATTTTCATTCCCCTTTGCAGACTCCTGTATAGATTTGAAGATCTCTGTAGAGATGGCAAAAGGGGTATTTATAACATGAGAATAACATATTGAGTTAATTCAGCAACGACTGATGATATAACTGACCTCCTGTAATAAAGGAGGTGAAACCGAGTCACGCTCCAAGGGTTTGCTAGATCAAACCTCTGGTTTGGTAGAGGCTTTTTCTGCTGGCAGTCCTCGTTCAAATGGATTCAGCAGCTTGTGCTTACCCTTTCTGTGCTGTTTTTCAGCTGAATTGTTTCAGCTAGTCTGGTTTCAGTAGGTGGCTGTATGTTGCAGACAGAAAATGATGTAGGGCAGGACTGACTTGCTACAGGAAGGCAACCCTCTTCAAATAGGACTGCCATGGAGTACGAAATATGGCTAATATCTCAGCCAGTTTAACCCACACCTCTAACACGCTTCTGCACCATGCCAATACATATCTGTTGAGGCTGGAGTGGAAACCACTGGTATCCTGTGCTTCCACATATACAACTTTTGGGGGAGAGGGAGGGTTCCTCCATGGTTTAAACTGTCTTGGGCCTCTGCTATACCTACTTGTGGCAACACACCTGAGAGTACACCTGACTCTGGCTCATCTGTGGTATGAGCATTACTATGGCCATGAAATAAAGTGGAGCAGTGAATTGACCTTACTGGAAATCCTGTCTCTTCTGTGGGAGGCATTTTCCAGGCAGATCAATTCTGTCTACTGCAAGGCTATTCTTACGCTTGTGCTGGGGGAGCATGGGGTATGGGGATAAACACTGGGAGTTAATGAATGTCATCTTAACTTTGCTTGGCAGTGAAGCATTAACAGGTTGTCTCCAACAGGAAAAAAGTTTCTAGGTGTTTATTTTGCTGCAATAAATAATGCAACACTGTTGGATATGGAAAAAATTGCCTTGAGTTTGAGCAACGTTTGGGTCTCTACATAAAAACTTCTGGTCCATGATGTTTTGTGCTATTGAGCACTCTCATTCTTGGGCTATTTGGCTCTTTTAATCTGTCTATAAACTTTCTAGCTAGTTGGTATAGTTTCTTCTCAGTGAAAGTTGTACCTGGTTGCCTGCTGGAACTCCAGACCTGGAGGTTGAACAAATAAGAGCACTGTCTTTGAATTGAGATACTGAAAAACAACTCCCGCTTCAATTCTTAGTGTTAAAGTTTGTTTGTTTGGGTTTTGTTGGGGTTTTTTTGTTTGTTTGAGTTTTTAAAATTTAGATCTTATTCTACCGTTAAGTAAAAACTACCTTTTTAAGGATACATAGAAAGTTAGTAGTTACTGAAACTGTTCTGCTGTCATTCTTTGCCATTTTGTGATGTCTGTGTTTTCTGGTTTATTTTTTAAAGTAATAAAATTCAAGTATTTACATAAGAAGATTCCAGTCAGGTCCTGCATTGGTGGCGACTGGCTGTGAAGAAAACCAGATAGTCATACAATAAACCTCCTAATCTTGAGTTAAAATGTAAAACAAAAGCCTGCAACCCCTGACTTGAACAACTAGCCAGATTAGTGATGCAGTATCTACAGATCGGAGGATCTTCCCACCCCCGCAAATCCACATGAAGATTACGGCTCAGTCTGCCAGAGCAATTGCTGTGTCTTGAGGTGATGTTGAGACAGCCATTGCGGAGAGTCCTTTGCTTTTCTTGAATTCTGCTGCTGAGGCTTTTGATTAGAGATAAGAAGGTTGTATGCTTTCGTGAAATTATCTTCTTGATATCAGATCACACACACAAAAATACTCCTCATGGGAGGGGGGCAGGAGATGGTCCATATTATAGCAGGGCCTTTTGCCCTGCTATACTCTGTACTCTGGCAACAAGCTTTATAACTTGTCACTTCTGTTTTTTTGGGGGGTGACTTTTCAGTTGTAATCAGTGAGATAATCTGCCAGTTAGAGTGCTAACATAGGATGGGGAGACCTGTTTCCATTTCTCGTACTGCAAAACAGCCTGATAACTTGCTTTCTTTGCCTCTCCATTCTCCCCTGTAGAGGGGAGAGATCTACCCTCTTTTAGGGGATTTGGCAGGGCTTGTTTCTGTTGTGAAGGCAAGTGCATTGCAGCACTGTAGTTCAGATGTAGCTGGTTTTCTGTCATACTTAGCTCATTAACTTTTAAATGCCTTGCTACAAGTTTGATATTCCATCAGAGAAAATGTGCTTAGACTTGATTTTTGGAGGCAAAGGAATTGCTTGGTTGAGAGGGATGCTTGGAGAGAAGAGTGAGGATAGCCTGCTGCAGCTCCATCTTCTTTATTAAAATTACAGACCAGTAGTGGACTTTTAATGAAATCTTGCAGGATGGATGGTCAGAAGCACTTCTGTCAACAGTACTTGTCTGCTGCTGTAGTAGGGGATTTTTTGTCCCTTTTTTGATTTCTCAGCTTATTGCTGTGGTAAGTTACTGTAACAGTGAAATGGCTGTTTGACAAAACGTGTACCTTTTTGGCTTCTTGATTGCTTCAAATGAAACTGCTCTACTGGAGATGCTGTTTTACAGTGAATAAAGCATTAGTCTAAGGCCAAAGGGTTCTTTTTCCCTTGAGCTCCAAGGGCCTGTTTAGGGACCTCAGCAGGTGATACCATGTATTTTGTCTTGGGAACACAAGGCATTGTAGTGGGAAAAAAGCTCCAGAAGAGCTACGTATTGCTACGTAGGACTTGGTTATGCCTGTTCTTTTAAACAGTACCTATCTTAACATCCTTAGTTCTTTTCTGCTGTATGCATGTGTCTGTGTATTGTTCTTACAGAACCAGGTTATTGATCTTTAAGGTCCCTGGAAAGTCGTTGGATTTACTAAAGCATCTGTTGTCTCTGGAGCAGGGACATCTGCAGTAAGTCCCTGAGCAGTGCAGTTTCATTAACAAAAATGTAGAAGCATGAACTTTGAAAAATTACTGAAGATGCACGGCTTTTTCTTTCTTTGTTCCCCGGGAAGCTGAAACAAAGTTGTTTTCACTTGTAGTTGGAGTACTTAATTGGGCTCCATTCAGATAACAAGATCTCTCATCATAGGTGGATGGGAGGTTCTTTTATTTTGTTGCATGAATAAAAGAATATTCACAACTTTATAATTATATGCATATCCTGAGACTTGGTGTATATTAATAACTGTCCTGTGGCTTTTTTTCCCCTCCCTTGTTGCTTGGTCTTGCTTTTCTATTAAGATGCCTATGACTGAAGCATTCAAGTTTAATAGATTTTTGTCCTGAAAGAGACGGAATTCCCGTGTTACACGTAGACTGTAGGATTTTTCTGAATTAATTCCTGCTTCAAATCCCATAGCTGTGGATAAATATATCCAATCTTGACCAGAAAATCTAGGCATGAGAAATCCAATAAAAACCTGATGTGGTGGTGGTGGCTCTTGCTTCCTACTAGTTAATGAGACTCCTAACATGATGAATGTAAGTGCTGGGGGAGAGTACAAGGGGAATAGATCTTAGCGGCCAGCCCACGCTTCCCTAAATAACACCTCCAGAATCCTAGGCTAGGGAAAGCGTCGGTCTGGTCCCGGAGTTCATGTCTTGTGTTTTCAATTGGACCTTTGTAAAATTAAGAGTGTCTTATGTCTGGCTGAGTTTGATCAGCTTCCAATTTCAGCTCCTGGATCTGGGTATGTCTTTGAGAAGCTGTTTTTCCTGTTCCTAGATGTGTGTTTTGTGGCTTTCTCCATTCCCCTCCGCCCCCCTTTCAAAGTAGTGTTTAATTGCATTTGCTTTGGTAAGCAGCCTCTGTGACCTGGGCCTTTTGTTATTTACTGTTCTTCCTGTCTTTGTATCTCCTGCAAATTTAGTGACTGCTTTCTTCCAAGTGAACGACTAAAATGTTAAATGGTATAGGGCCAAGAACCAGTACCTGATGGACCTCACTAGCAGCAGTTTCCCATTGACACCAACATTTCAAGAGCTGTCACTTAATCGATTTTTAATCTGTTTTATATATATTTGGCTGATTCACGCTCCCCCCCCCCCCCCCGCCCCCCGTTCCCCTGGCTGGTTTTAGTCAAAATGTGTTGTGCCAGCCCAAAAATGTTACATAAATCTAAAAATATTATATCAAGCCTATTACTGTTGTTAATCAAATTTTTAGTTTCATAAAAGTCAAATTAAATAGTTTTTGTAAGCCCATGTTGATTGGCATTATTTTTGCTATTAATTCCTCAGTACTCCTCTGAGCTGTTCCTTGTTTTTGAAAACCTTTACCAAGTTGAGACCCCAGTACTTATCTGTTTAATGTTTTGAAATTTCAAAGGGATGATTGTTTTGTTTTGTTTTGTTTTCCTCCAGCCCATTGGAACTTTCTCAGTGTTCCAAGACTTTCTGGAATTAAACAGTGCTGCAAACATTCTTGGAGTAACTTTAAAAAAAAAAAAAAATTCACTTCCATAGCATTT
Source organism: Mycteria americana (assembly GCF_035582795.1). Taxonomy (NCBI): domain Eukaryota; kingdom Metazoa; phylum Chordata; class Aves; order Ciconiiformes; family Ciconiidae; genus Mycteria; species Mycteria americana. The sequence continues at coordinate 16,691,681 of NC_134370.1, forward strand.
TAAGACTGTTAACCTACAAATGTTAAATAACATCACCTTGATAGATTTTGTTGAATGATCGTATGCCATTCTATTGAATGTTTGTTAGTACGCTACCATAGTCTTACAGAATTTTTTTTTGTAATATGCATATGTACTGCCTTTTTGGTTTTATCTTTGCTTACTTTAAAGCTGTGTGTGTCTCTTTCCTCTGACCTTTGTAACATTTCTGAATTTTGATTTATGTTCTCTGCTCTGAATCCCCCTGCCCCTCTTCCAACATCTTGTCTCTTCTTTGCGCTTTCACTCTTAGTCACATTGTGGATTTGGGATTTTTTTGGGTTCTGTTTTATTTATTTATGTAACAGGTCAGATTTTTTTTCCTCATGATATTGTTTTGAGGGTTTCTAGTAAAAAGTTCTTAAATAGTTAAGAAATTGAAACAAAAGAGGTAGACAACTATTGTCTTAATTGATTTGACTCAACTTCCAGCTTTTTGAAGTTGTCCTTTTAAAGTGTGAATTGCTATGTATTAGGCTGATTGTTTATTATAAATAAATGCTGATGAATCAGTTGTCTTATTTTCTATTGCAGTCAGTCTACAATATCTACTATAATTAACTACTTCCCTGGCTAGTACTTATTTAGTCTATTGAGATCTAGCTTACAAATTGATATTCACAGATTAAATTGATACTCACAGATTAGCGCTGAAGAGTTGATAACTATGTATGTTGTTTTTTGTTTTTCCCCTTCAGGGCCCTTGCTATGTTGATTTTTTTTCTTTTTTCTTTCTTTTTTTTTTAAGTTCTTTAACAATTTATGTAATAGTAAAGATGTATTGTAGCCTTTCTTTTCTTTACTACCCTCAAAATTGTCTTCTAGTTAGTGGTACAAGCTTTACTGCTTTGACTAGATATGTGTGTAGGGCTGAATTATGTACTGAGTATTAAAGGGTATGTTTGAGCTGTGCTGTTGCAGGGAGAAAAAGCATTGTTTGAAATGCTAGGCTCTGTGTCAATGGCAGTCCAGAAATGCACCCCTATCTCCTTCTGAAGATCTTGCATTCCTGTTTTTTAAAGGGGAGAATGTGTCTTTGGCTAATCCACATTGCTAGAGATCAGCCAGTAAAGTTGTCTCTTGGACTATCAACTTCTCTAATAGTGTTGTCTCAAGGAGCCTGGTAGCTACTTAAACATTACAAGTGCTCTCAGTTTTAAGGCAAAAGATAATATCAGGATCTAACTGGATTTTTTTTTTTTTGCAAAGCTTGAAATTAAACTCTTGTGTTAAACTGTTAACCAACTAACTATGATTACAGTTTAAATTTATAACGTAAAATATTTGGTTACAGAAGGGAGGATGAAAATGCCAGAAAAGGTGAAAATAAAACTGTTTAGGTGCAGAGACAGAACTAGTGAAATTTGACCATGCTGAAAACTGCAGTCAACTTTTTTTTTGGTTGTTTTTGTTTTAATTTCTGTGCTTGTTACTCAGCATAAAAATGGCACATCCATATTCTGATTTTTGTCAGAGGACATTTTAGAGAATAATGTTTCTTAAATAGTGCTTTCCTTTTAGAGCTAACAGTTGTGAAATAGTAATGTGTGTGTAACAACCTCTGCATTTAAAAAGTTATTCCACCCTTGCTTCAGTACTAAGCGTTTTCTTTGTTCTTTCTGGGATCATCATTCCCCCCCCCCCCCCCCCCCCCCCCCCCCTGCTGGAAAGCCTTCTGAGATAGAGATGTTTTATGCTTTGTAAATGTTGTATTTTTAAAAAAAATAAAAACTTTTTTCTTAAATTCTTATACTAGCACCCAAAAGATGATTTTCCTTGTATAGGTCACCAGTAACATTAAAAGGGTTAAATGTATGGCTGCTTTAATTGTGAGGAAATTATCTAAGAGAAAGCTCTAAAATATTGGGATCTTCATCCCTTTTTCTCTCTTCTAATTCTATTATTCCTGCAACTTTTCCACTGGCCCTGCTCTTCATCTGCTGTGAACTGTCAGACACTGAAATGTAGATGATGAAAATATAGAAACCGGAATTTAGCAGAGGCAGCCATGTTAATTTCTGTTCCATTTGAAATGCAGGAAAATATCATCTGCCAAATGGAAAAGGACAATCGGTGGGAAAAGAAATGTTCTTTTCAAGCTTCTAAGAGCAGTGACAATGGAGAGAAAAAATACTATAAAAAGTAGGCAGCTCCTTTTTCAAGATTTTGTTTTCAATGTATTATGCATGATTAACTGTACACCATTGCTCTTTTGGAGTCCTGAACGACTGAATACTACATTGCAGGGCTTATACTGTCTTTACTGCATTGCACTTTGCATTTGGGGGAAAATAGGGCTCAGCTTCATGGCAGTTTTGCCAGTCTTTAGTATAGTTTTTGAATACATTCATACTTCCCTTATTTGCCTTTTTTAATGTCAAGCATTGCACATAAGATGTTCTGCTGTTGCTATGCAACTGCTAAATCCAATATTTAATATTAATAAAAACCGAGTGGCATTAGCATCACGGAGAACAGTGGGCTAGCAAACTATGATTGTACAATATCCAAGCTGTAAAAATTGGCAGGGACTTCAGTGTGCAATTGCATGCATGGCAAACTGTGGGGCATGAGTCATTGGCAGTTACTATTTTAAGAGTGGTGAATTTGAGTACAATTTCTGAGCTCTTTCGATTTTTTTATTTATATATACAAAATAGTTTTTTAAACAAAAAGATAAAGAATGAGGTTGGTTAGCTGTTTTCCTTAAGGCTTCATTGCAGATACAAATTCTGAGGGGTCACTACCCATAAAAGAGTCAACGTTATAAACCTATGGGTCAATACCCTGATTCTCCTATTTTTCTTCTAGGTCAGGTTGGTCGGTCCTTTCCCACTGTTCCTGCCACTTCCTGAAGCCTGAATTGGCTTTTTTTGGAGGCAGTGCTACTTCTCTGCCTGACAAGGTGCTGTTCAATGGGATGTTTTTCCAGTTTTTCCTCTTCCACCTTGTTTTCTGATCTCTCCCCTGTTTCTCTTTAGTCTTGACTGTTATTTCACCATCACTCTCTCACCTTTTTTTGGTTTTGTTTTTTGTTTTCCACTCGGTCCTCTCTGAGATTAGATTTTTAGTGTCAGCCTCTGATAGGCTTTAGGTCAAGGATCATGTTGTACCTGGCAATGCTTTGGCCATCTAAGTCGTGTTGCAGGCTGCAAATTCTGTAGGGTCTAGCATCTGATATCTGAAGAAGTTAGTGCACTGGCACTCTTCCTGACACCCAGAGGGGTGTAACGCTACTTGCCCTTTCCTTTTTGAAGACTACTGTCCAAAAGATAGCTTTGATATTAGATCTGTATATAGTCAGAATTATTTTAGAATTATTGCTCTTTTGCAATGTAATAACTGATTTCCTTCATAGCATGTGATCATTTAGATTTCAACTGGTTTCTTAAAATGGCTATTTCAGGTAGTTTATCTGTCCCCAGTGCACCCATGCAAGTTTCTCTAAATTTAAAACTGTATTTTTGTGTCTTAATTTTTTTTTTTCATTTATCCTTGTGCCTCTCAAAGATTCAGACAAGTAGGAGAAGCTGCCCTTAGCTATATGAAAACCGTTATTAAACCTACAAAGCAAAAGTATTAATGGGGGGGAAAAATACAGTAAGTTGTAGTCTTGTTTTATGGTCATATTGGGAATACATTTTTATAAGCAGGTGGAATTTGTCTGTCCCCCTTAAAGTAGTCTTTGTACTTTTCATATTTACTCTGCTAACCTGTCTTCTCACAGTACTGGGTAGTTAATAGCTCTGTAGATGTTACTGCCAGCAGGGGTTTAGTATAATATTGATTTAACATTTCCAAATACTGGCAGTAATTTTGGTAAAGGTTTTTCCTCTTTTGCAATAAACTAAAATTGGTTAGATTTATTTTAAGTGAGGCATAAATCATGGCATTGAAGTAAATTGGACTGTGTATCTTAGATGCGGACCTGTGATTGGAATTTGGTTCCTTAGTGGCATGGCACTACTGAATCCCTTTCCTTTGCGTTTCCTCTCTTCAAACTTGTAACTCTTCAGGAAACACTGATTCTAACGTTTGCTGAAATTCAGAAAAATAACTAAATGCCACTCAGATGGAAGAATGTATTTTTTTAATTGGGAAAATGTCCCTTATTTCATTTTGGAGGCTTAAGCAAGAGAATTTTTTATTGTACAGAAATTACCTGGTCACGTTGTAGAACCTACAACTTCCTATTTTATTTTCAAAATGGTTTATTTCAATGTCGTAATGTTCTTTGTTTTTAACCTAGCTATTTACAAAAGTACAGGAGTCGGTGGACTCTAGATTGTGCTATGATTTGTCAGTAGTTCAGTCATCACAATTGACCCATGCATCCTGTAATACTTAGAGAAAACACGTTGAGCTCTGTTCTTGGAACAGATAAATATAGAACTGCTATTGTGAATATTCTTGTAGTGACGTACTTAATCTAGAAAGCTAACAATTCTTTTATTTGCTTTTAGGGTTTGAAAGTATTCTAGAAGGCCTGTTTGGACCTGGATTATTAAAAGATCTCAGTTTGTTTAAAGGTATTCAATCTCTATTTTTGTATCTTGTTCTGCATTTCTGATGACAGAAGCAGCCCCAGCTCTGCCTCTAGAAAATGTGTGTTACCGTGGTGATTTGTGCTTTTTCCCCCCCTCCCCCAGGCAGTGCTCACAGTTAGTTTCATATTGGCTAAAATTACTAATGAGTGTGCGTTCATCTTTATGTGGCTGGGAGTGTATTTGGCAGTGCTCGGAAAAACAGATTTGTTGTGCATAGATAAAATGTATACAGTTTGGTAATCTGGGGATTTAGAAAAATGGCCGAAATGAAGCCTGCATCTTCAGGATGCAGGCAAGAATGTTGTGAAATAGGTATTTAATTCGGCATTTCTCTTTTGGCTCCAGTTGTGTTGCAGTTTATGAATATGAAGTAATTTGCTATTCCTCTGATTTACAGACTGTGAGCCTGAAGGTGTTTCTGATTGGTCTTTTGATGAAAATTGTCTTTTCTGCTGCCTGAGAAGAGAAAAAGTGAAGGTAACAATGCAGATGTGTGAAGCTAGTAGTTGTAGGGGAGGGACAAAGGGAGGGAGTTTGCTGCTCCTAGTTAACTGAGCATAGAAAATCTGCAACCTCCTACCCTTTTCCCCTCCTTTGGAAAAAGGTTTTCTGAATTAAAATAATACAAGTTAATGAAGAGACTTGCTTCTTCTCTGCAACTTTTTCGTTGTAGTATGTGATGCAGATTTTTTTTTTTTTCTGTGTAGTGGCTCTTTCTGTTTGGTGGGTTTTGTTTGTTTTGAGTTCTCTGTAAGAGATCTTGTTGGGATCATGTAACCCTTCCCAAGGGAGTGAGACTTTGGCTTGTGCATGTTTACTACAGTCAGACGCTGGGCTTATCTTCAGTATGGAAATGCGGTCCATTTTAACAACATAGAGTCTTGTTCTGTATCTTGGAATCTCTTTCCCCATGGGCCATATCCTTTTATTAAAGGGCTCATATGTATGGTAGATTTTGTACTGTGTTTGTTTACAACCAAGTCAGAGCTTAAACGTGGACAAGTCAGCTTTGCCAACATAATAAATTTGCAGTTTGTTTTCTTACCGAGATTATAGCCATATGTGAAACAAAGGCTACCATGCTATACGTGATTGTTGCTCAGCCCATGTGTTGAAATAATGATTGTTCTATAGTATAGGAAGGAAGGCTCATCTGTCTTGGAAAAACTTCATTTGCTGGAACTCTTAACTACTTCTTTTTCCTGCACAATGTAAAATAACATGCAGAGTGGATCTCTATCAACTTAGAAATGAAACAAAAGCACCCTTCCCTCTGCAGCAGCTAATATGTGTGGCTGCATGGCTTGTTCATAAAGGAAGTACCTTGTTTACGCTGATACTTGCCATGTTGCCGATTTATGCTTGTTTTAGTATTACAGTTTTTGTTAAGGCATGGGGAGGAGGGTTAGGAATGCTTGCATTTAGAACCGATGTAAGGCATAATACTTTCTTTCATTGAAACTGACAGCAGGTAAGCTGTATGTACGCTTATGCTATAAGGACTTCTGTCTTCTTTGACTTATGTAATCTCATAAAAAGACAAAATTCAGTGTTCAGCACAGTTTTAGTTAAGCCATTGAATTAATTCAGAAATTAATTTTGTGGTGCGGTCAGACACTGGTCGTAGTCTGGGAGAATCTAACAGTGTATGGGTAGATCTTCAAAAAGACTGTTTACATCTCAGTCGTCCTCATAGGTCCACAATAACTAAAATACAGCTCCTGAAAATCGGTGGTTGTTAGGTGAAGACAAACGCTAAGAACATGAAAGTCCACTGTACGGTGTGCTGATTAGGCATGGTTGCCTTGTCCTTTTCAAGCTTCTACACAACCTTTAGTCAGAAGCTAAGATACCGCTATTTATATTTTCATGTACTTTGCTAGGCTTTTCTTTCTAGTTTCTAGTAAAGTGTAGCCCATGATTGTGAGTATCACTGAAAAACTGGCAAGGTATTCCTTATGCTAGTGGTAGTTATCATTTATGTTAAGGTTCCTCACATGGTTTCCCATTGTACTGTGTGGTGGCTTTTAAATGGGTGAAAGAAAAGATGCAGGTGTGGTCAAATCTGGTGTGCTCTGTAGTGTTTTGGCATCGGGGTCTAAGGAGATTTTAGGATTGTGTACAGATTGAGAGAACACAGTAGGGGCATGCAGCATCGCTAGGCAAAGGCACTAAGTGAAGGGGAAGGAGGTTATGAGTCCTGAGCGGGCTGGAGGGAAATGGGAGTTAAGAAAGGCTGTGGTAGTGTCAGACAGCCCCTATGGGCTTGAGTAGAATAATTTTCATAAATAAAACCCAAGCAATTTCCATCACTTTACATTTCAGTAGTCAAAAAATACCTGTTTAAACCATTTTTCTTACAGCTGATTGATAAACAGGGACAGCGAAGAGAGCTTTGTGCACATGCTTGTTTGCTGCATGGCCAGGGATCACTGGCTGTTTGGGGGAGTGGGGAAGGATGGTGAACCAGTCCATTCAAATCAGACGTGGGACATCTCTGTTAATCCTGGTGATTCTTCTCATGCTTGGCACAGGGCTTCTTTGGAGTATTTAGGGGTTCTTAGTTTTTTTCTTTTAGGGTGTGATGGTTTTTGTTTTTGTGGTGGTGTTGGTTGTGTTTTGTTTTTTCCTACCCCCAGCCTCTATATCAGTTCTGTTGGGTTTGGGTTTTTTGGGTTTGTTTGGTTTGTTTTGTTTGTAAGTTCACTTGGTATTTAGCCAAATGATGGACAGTCTTCAACTGATGGATTGAACTAAATTAGAAATGGCACTAGGTTATTCGAAATCTCTTCCATTCAACATCTGTAATGATATCTTTAACTCCCCCTCTTTTTAGGGAGTCGCAGGCTCAGTCTTCTGTAACTACTAAAACTTGTCTGTTCCTGTACATAAAGTGGTAGCAGTTGTGCTTTGTGCCACATCCTCTATTCTGCTTTTTTTTATTGTTGATGTGCATCCTTTTACCTTATAGGAAAAGAACTGGGCAGGTTGGGTTGATTTGGGTTTATGCTTGTATACTGGTGAGTTACAGAATTAAAAGGTCTGTAATTGATGTTGTAGCTGGGAACAAGATAGCCACAAACCACATATTACAATAGTGTGTGGCTGTGGCTGGCCTTTTTTCCCAATGAGAACATCTCTATCAATACCCCCTTTGGATTAGTGGAATAATTAATCGGTGTACTTGATTTTCACCTTTTGAGTGACACATAGGTACCTGGTCTGACAAGTTCAAAACTAATAGAAATCTTCAGGGTTTTTTTCTGGATTTCATTTGCCCTTAAGAATTACCTGTAACTTACGAGCCAGTAGTTGTGCTTAAGGAGAATTGAGTTCTGGACTGCAGGATGAGAATTGAAGGCCAAGATTAGTTTATTGGCAGAGCTCTTTTAAGGGAAAAAAACCTACGCTTGCTCTCCCACCCATTTCAGTGATGTTGGTTCTTGCTTTTACAAGCAGTCAGATTCAATTACGTGCATTCTTCAAAGGATGGAGAACCATCTGCTGAAGTATTCTGAAAAGATTAATTTATTTGTAGCAGTAGTTCTACTTGCAAATACTGAGTAAATGCATGGATTTTTTGGCAGTCAAAATACAAGACAGTTTTTGATAGAGAAATGGACTTAAGTGCCTTCATTTGAAAGGGATAATAAAACACAGACAAAGTAGGGAGCTAAAATCATCCCAGACATTTTTGCCTAAATCCAAAGGGTTATGTGCAATAATGTAAAGCTTTGAGAAATTGGAATTCTTTTCTGCCATCATATAATGCAGAATACCCAAGTGTTTCAGTATGGTATGATCAGAGAGAATTAACTAGTTACTTAAGGAGCTGCTACCAGGTTATTAACACAAGTGCCTGTGTGCAGAAATGCATGGGTATGTTGATGGGCATGAAAGACAAAAAAGACAAAGTTAGCAGCTCTAGCTGCCTACTCATAGTGAGAGAAAGTAGATTGGGTTCTATGGGACCAAACCCAGTGAGTTCTCATTTGGATAATCCGGAAATGTGGTAATTCTGAATTCCTGGTGGGCTTTACCCTTCATAGGGAAGATTTAAGATGGTATAGTTTGCCAGGTGGTTGTGGTTTGGGGTTTTTTTGTTTGTTTGTTTTTTTGTTTGGGTTTTTTTGTTTGTTTTTTTAAATGAAGCTTTTCCTTCTAAAAGATTGTGCTACAGAGAAGACCCATCAATTCAGATGAACTGAACTCAAAGTGTACTTGACTTACCTCTTTTTAACTATGGTTCTTATTTTTTTAAGTGTGGCTTGTTAAATAAACTGACAGAGCTGTCATTACAGAAGAAATCTGTGGCTCCATTTGGAATGTTTGTATCAAATGAGGTAGTCTGTACTGTCATTTGGTCATAGTTGGAGCTCAGGCCTAGTTTAAGACATTTTTAAAAAAAAGATGCAGATAGATAAGGTCAGAAGAAAGCACCAGTAATAAGAGGGAAAATTGGAAAAAGAATCCTTAAAGAGGATTCAGTTGAGTATATTCATTTGGAAAAGAAAACACTATTGTCTAAAGCTACATAAAGCAATTCATATGTATTAAAAAAAAAAGGAGGGGGGAACATGACTAATCTCATTAGTTGGTGAGAGCAGAACAAGAAGGATAATACTCCTAAGCACATTAACTATTTTGTAGATATATTTAAGCTACAAAAATAGCAAGAGAGAAAATTACTTTTATGAGCATATTCTGACATTTCATGCTGTTGACGGCAGAAGGTTGAGTCTGGTCTTCAAAGTACCATAAAATACCTGGGCTTCAGTGTAAGGACCTCTAACAATTCTTTCAATTGTGAGGAAGTGTGGTAGGGTACAGCATGCGAAGGAGTAATTTTAAAATTCAAAGTTACTCTGATATGATTTGGATATTTTTAAAAGCTTGTAAATAATTGCTTTACACAAACATCTAAAAGGTAATATCATGTGTTTACTAGATTATGATTAGTCATAATAACAGCCCCTGACTCTGGTGTCCTTTCACTATGGAGTAGCATAAACAATAAGAAGTAAAGTGTGGTAAGTGTCTGAATAATTCTGAAGAGAAGCTACCATTATCATTTAAAGTGTTAACTCATAGAATAATTGAAGATGGCAAAGGAAATATCTGAAAATGAGTTGAAGTTGTGGAACTCTTATGATTTTTGATGGCTTTAGAATGTGTTTAAACTGTGTACAGAGATCCTAAGTGTGCTGCAAGATGCTCTAAGACATTTTTAATGGATTTCATCACTTTAAAAAACCTCAAGCATTTAGACTGTCAATTTTGTATTGGGTGGTTTTAAAATAATTTGATATGGAGGCTAAAACCTGAAGAGGCTGTTTGTGATAATCTCCAGCTGTGTTTAGTAGTAATGCGGGGTTACGGTTTTGCTTGTGCATAAATGTGAATGTAAGCATATTGTATTTCCACTGATTTTTTTTTTTTCCTCTCCCCCTACTATAGGTAATAAATGATATTCAATAGCTATGGATCAGTCAAGTTAAATTTGTTTTGAATTTGATAAATCTGACATCAGTCATCTTAATAAGGAAATAATACTGTTTCTTACTATAAGAGTATGTATGTTCAGTAAGTGAGGAATGTCTTAAAACTAATTAAACTATCTGAATTTTTAGTTGATGCCAAGCTGGGAACAATTCTCAATGCTTTAGAGGGCATACTCAGAATTGAAAATGATATTGATAAATTTGAGAAACAGGACAGACGTACTTGTTTTGTCAAGTCACAAGTTACAGATGTCTGAAAAGTGGTAGCATTGTAAAAGTAGTAAACTATTTTTGGGGCTGTTATCAAGAGAGGCTTTTGTCTTAATACCTGGAGAGGAAATTTCTTCTCTTACCTAAATGCTGGTGAAGCCTCAGCTGGGTGTAGCACTTTTCAGTTTGTTTACATCTCTTTTATAGCACTGCAGTGAAAGGAACAAGAATGACTTTGGAAGGTAGAAGGAAGAGAAGGAAAGAAGACAGTCTCTGGTGCCCTTAAGGCTTGTCTACAGGAAACAGTAGATTATTCTCCTTTGCACTGGCTAACAGTTAAAAAGACTGTTCAGTCTTAAGAAAAATGAAGTGTTGCAGAAGACAACCTAGGGAATGCTGAAACATTCCTTTCTTACTCACTGTTCCTGATCTTGCTTTGGGGTGGGGTGGGAGGCTGAATTGTATCCCTAGGGTCCATGGGTTGGCCGGTCAGCCACAGGTGGTCTGTGGGAAGCCTCCCTCCGTTTTCTCCATGAAGATGGGTGGGAATTATCTCACACTGTTCTAGCTTGTGGGTGCTTCCCGCTCCATCTGCATGCGGCCTGTGGCTTAAACATGAAGCTGCTGTTGCCATATCTATACAAAAACAGCCTGCATCATACCTTTCTCTTCAGGCATTTAGAATTACCATATCAACATTTCCTACAAGGAGGGTCTCAATGAGGATCCAGCACTAGTGCTGACAAGGCCAGACTGTCCAGGATTAGGTGGTCTCTCAAGGTCGCGCATTGACCTTGCATTTTGAAAACCTGAGCTCTGTATTTCTAAGGCTCTTTGACTTAATTATATAGTTATGCTCTATATCTTAACGTACAAAAAGAGCTTTAGCCCTTTGGGGGCATGTGCAAACCACTCCAAGTATCTTTTCCTGAAGCATTATTGTTCAATATAGTGGTACTGCATGTTCACTGATGGGATTCCAGGGATGTTCTGGGGCATGGTTCCCACCTGAAGAGAAGCACAAACAGAATAGAATGAATGCTGTGCTATAAATAATATGTAAAAGTAACTGGTTGGGTTTTTTCCAGGGTATTTGTAACCAATGACAACGCTATCTAAATATTAATAGGTTTTTCTTCTTCCTACTACCTGCATGTTGGTACTGAAAACTTTGATGTCATTCAGGACTGTAGAGTGAGAGGATAAGGCTGAAGATGGTGGATCCAAATAATGGTTATTGGGAAGAAGTGGTGGAAAACGTAAAAAGGAAAAAAAAAAAAAAAACAACCAACCACACCCCTCCAAAACTAACACCACCACCACCACCACCCCCCTTTTGGAAGTTGAGTTTGAATAGCAATGGCAATCAAATATTTAGTGTGGAAACTTGAAGTTTCCTTCTAGGGGTGAACCAGCTGCAAAGACTGCTGGAATAATTGTGACACAATTGATGATAAGCAAACAATAAAAAAATGCAATAAACAGAAATCTCTCCAGTATATTTTTGTCTCATGTGGTCAGTGCTGTACTGCAGATGCCAGAAAATAGCTGAAGATTTTTTTCTATGCACAAGGTTAAATCCAACTCTTTTATATAACTGTATTTCTTTACATTTTGATGTCTTAGCATGGACACTGATAAAAACCATACATGTAAAGAGATGCATGCCCCTTAGTTTGAGGAGTAAGAACTAAGCACTGCCGTTGCCTTGCTATTCCCCTCTTCTCCTGCATGCAGATCAAGTGATTCAGCCGTTCACCAGTGTAAGCCACCTACAATTTTTTTTCTGGCTGATCCCTTTTTCTTAATTCCTTCTCTATGTAGAAAAAGTACAATTTAATCTACCTAGACTAAATAAAACTGTACTCTTTACCTTTAGGTAAGGTAAAGATTAAGGTATACATTACCTTTAAGGTAAGGTATACATTACCTTTTATACATTACCTCTTTAAGGTATACATTACCTTTATATGAGTAATGTAAAGTACACTTGTTTATGGTAAGGCATGCTGCGGCTGAACTTGGTTTCCACTGAGTTGCTAGGCTAGCACTTACTATGTATTGTCTTAGTTGCAAGAAGTACTAGGAAGATTTGAAATGCATTGTGTTGGCCAAGGGTTATTTTTATTTTAGGCTTCTTCCAGAGCTATAGTCTGTCAAAGGGCAGAGTATCAGATCAGGTTGAAGGGGTAATGTTTCCTTCAATTCTGAATTCTCTGTTTGTCCTTTGAATTAAAAGAAAGTTTTTTGCAATGGCTTGTGGGACTTTAGCTATAGGATGCCAATTAACTCTAATGGATCTCATCTAGTCAAATCTCTGCGCATCAGTTTGCAGAGATTCCTTTTAAAGTAAAACTTAAAGCAGTTTGTCTGTAAATGCTTAGATATTCCAGTGATTGTTCCAACACTTCTGTGTGCCTAGATTACTTCTGTTATTAGTTAATTTTCACAAATGCCTGCTTTTTACACAAACTGATAAGCTGAGCTTACAATTCTCCTGATAATGCCTAAAAGATAATGGAGCTTGACTCAGAATGGCTGTCAATAACTAAGACAGATCTTGCATTAAACTTTGTCAGATGCAGAAACACAGTTTCAAACAGAGGATGCAAGTATGTTCTATGAAGTCTCACTTGAAGAGTAACTCTTATAAAATATTTGGCTTATTCTCCACAAATATTTTTATTGTGAAATCCTGTACAGATACTTCACATATTTTAAATATCAGAAAAGTACAACTGAATTTTCAGTGTGTTCATAAAATGCCAGTGAACCACGGAGCACTACTGCTGGTTACTGGTACAGGAGTACCAGGCACAGAGGTGAACACTTTTATTATAGTTAACCCATCAGTTCAAATTTGTATTCTTTAAGACTATCTCAAAAGCGCTAATCTTTCCTATGAGAGCCAGCAGGTTTGAGAGCAAGCCTGGAATCTCTCTGGTATGGAAAAAAGTGTCAGTCACTTTGTGAGGTCTTTACTTCTGCAGACTCTTACCTTCACAGCAAATGTCTTGTTTTACTCGCCTGTCGCCTCTGTCATCGCACGCTCCTCATCTTTTTATTTAGCATAAAATACTGATTTGTCTCTATACCCTGTCTGAGATAGTATCTCCCTTTACTTTTGATAGAGAACTTTTGGAAGCTGTTGAATTACAAATCTGAAGTGAGAGTCCATGTTGTTCAGGCCAGAGTCCACAGCATTTCATATTATTACCCTCTGCACGTAGTTCATGTGACTGCTGTGTTTGTTAATTTACTATGGGCTGGTTATATAACCTTGCTTCATTAAACCTCTTGAAGTTGAGATGGCACAAACTTAAGAATGACTTCTTTTCATTTATTGTGAATTATAAATGAATTGCCAGTTCTTCCCTTCCCTTCTAGTCCCATGAGGATGTGAACCTGAAATCAACTTGTACAGTAGAGGCCAAAAAAACAGATGTAGCCTAGATATTAATGGTAACTGATACTTTGTAAAGGTTAACAAAACAAAACACTCCCTAAACCCAACGAGTGGTTGTGTATGCATTCCTGCAGTAGGTAAATACAGGTAACTTTAATATGGCTTAAAATGAAAGTGGAGAGAGAGGGCCAGGAAAGAGATTGTTCTCCTAAGCAGGAGCAAGGCATTAAACTGAAAGAAATGCGAAAAGGGGGGTGTGTCTGGGGGGGGGGAATCCAAGCATTTAGATTTTGTATTTTTGTAAGCATTGTCTTCTAGTTTCTTGAGTTGTATTTAAAATAAGTAATTTATCCTGGCATCTCACACAATTTAATTATCCTACTGGAAACACTTGTTTTGAAATATTATTGAGATAACTCAGTTGCTTCCAGTTGTAAGAGATAGAATGACTTTTCATTGCGGGTGTTGTAAGCAGCTAACTTAAGTTTATTTCACTTAAAAGTAGCTACTACTGAGCCTTTTCACAAAAGGACCTGTTTGTTGCTAATGCTTGGTCATTTATTGCTCGGTTTGCGTGAACGCTGTGTAGAGCGAGGAGAACTTTCTGTGTTTTGCCTTCAGCAGTTATTTCTTGGAACTAAAAGTAATAGCAAAAGAACAAGTGCTAGATATGAGATTTGCAGCTAAATGTTGTAAAATATCCAAATCTTCTTCTTTATAGTGGGCTCTTATTTCCTTATAATGTTATCAAATCTTACAGGCTTCTGCTGCATTTACAACAAGAAAACAGGACAAAGTACAATGTTCTGGAGCAGTCAAAAATCAAGTTGTGATGCCAATAGATTTGACTCTGTGCTGAGTATCTAACAAAGTTTTGAATTTAGTAAAATATTTAATGCCTAAGGAACTTTATTCATTTTGGAGTCAGGAAGATCTTACAAATATTAAATATCTTTGCAGGAACACTTAGTCAGTCTGGATGAGCCAGCCTCGGAAGCTGGACAAGAAGCTCTGCTTAGACAAGAGCAAGCAAAAATCATTCGTTTTGAAAGGCAAGCGGAAGAGTTCCTCAATGCAGTCTTTTACAGAAAAGGTTGGTTTTAAGGGGGGGGGAGGGGGGGAATGGTATCTCTCGCTGGTCTTTTTGCATGCAATGCAGGTATCAAAGATCTGACGTTCAAGTTGTCATTGTATGTTCAGTATTTTTCAGTTGTCTTCTTTTTATATATAATGTTATATATTTATTTATCAAAAGTAAAAATTGACTCTCAAAGAATGTAGCAATACAACAGTGTGGGCTTGGGGCAGAGGAAGAAAGTGTAACATATTTAACCCTAGAACAAATCTCTCCATGAGAACACTGGTGTTTTGCACTTTTGGAGGAGTGACTCAGTTCTTACATAGCAGAATTGCTCCATGATACCAATGTTTAGGTGAGTGGGCTGTTTGGAAGAAGGGGCAAGTGGCGGTGGTGGTAGTAGGTGGGTAATTTTTTTTTTTTTTAATGGGCTATGTACTAAATGCAGTTTTTACTTAAAGGTCAGCAGTCTTCTCACTATGGTCTGCAGTGATTACCCACCCCACCCCCAGCAATCCACCGTATAAAGTATTGTTGGAGCAGTGCTAAGGAGGATATATGGTGAATTAAAAAGTGATCAGCAAAAGAATTGGAAAATCAGTACTGTAGAATATGCTAAGAACAATAACAGTAGCTCAATGCTAGAAAATCCTCTCAATCTCTTCTGGGAAGTTATGTCAGTTAAATGTGCTCTTAGGAAGGCACAAAACTCATTTCACTGTTTTCTACCAATCTGAGAATGGGAATCCAGAGGTTGCTTCCAAATGCATCCTGAATGAAAGTACATTGTACTTATCAGTCTAACCCATGTGTGAGAAAATCTGCCAAATCAGTAATTCCAACCTGTCTGCTGGGGGACAATGTGAGGCTTCAGTTTAACAAATTAGAAATTGCTGTAGCCAGTCCTCAGCCCTTCCTCCCAGTGACCCAAATATTTAAAGGTGTTTTAAGTAGATAACAGTATCTTAGCCTTTCTTTTATGACTCAAATGAATAAATACAAACTATACATTATGATGTATTGCATAAAGTATAGAAGCATGTAGGATGGTAGGAAGGATAGTTACTGCATTACTACTGATAGTTCAGATAATGCTTTTATTCCGAGTTTTCCTTTTCAGTTCTTTTTTTTCTTTTAAGGTTAATGTTTCCTTTTGCTTTTAAATTTATCCCATCTCTCTTTAAATCCAGAAGGGATTTAAGAAAACAAAAATCTAGAGAAAATATACTTTTCTGGTGAGAGAAAAAAATGCACTTCCATCACTTCCGAATTGTTTATTAAAGACTTCATCCCTTTAACATTGAGCTTAAATTTTTATATATGACCTGTGTGTGTGTCTTATTAGAAATGCATGCTTTCCTAATTGTTGGAAAACTATTGGCAGATATTGCAGTGTGCTAATGAGGGGTTTAACACTCTGTCCATGGTCAGGTACAGAGAATGAAGATAATTAAATCACTTCAGATGTCTAAGAATCTTTGAGAATTTTTTTAATATACTCTTGCTTTCCTTCCTCTGCCAAAGCTGTGCTTGGTGGAAGAGTAATAAAGGAGGGGAGGAAGCCTGGCAGGAGGTCAGTTCTGAATCCTTAATGCATCGTTGTCAAGCTTGGCTGTGTTTAGATTGCTTGAAAGGTTATTGTAACTCATGCCACTGCCATAAGATCCCCAGGCACTGTCATACCAAAGAGGACATGAAGAACGGCAGAACTCTGATGCTCCTACGTTGCTCAGAGGTGCTGGACTCTCCTGGCTTCATGTCAGCAATTAGTTCTCCCCCCCTCCCCCCATCCTCGCTGCCAGTAACGTTTGAGACTAATATTTTGTAGCCCAGGCAGGTCAGAGAAAATGCAGATGTTCTGTGAACAGATGCCTGTTGCATGTCAAGGATGTGCACTCATGTACTTAACATACGTAGGTAATTAGCAAGATCAGCAAACTTTCTGAACAGGTTTAATGTCCATTAATTTTACATACTTTCTCTCTGCTTTGTGCCCATGGCACTCTGACTCAGTAATGCTTCTTTCAAATATTCATACTTTCCAGTGAAAGCAGAGTGGTAGTACCTAGTTGTCCGTTACCTTTACCTTGTGGCAGGATAGGACCTTCTTTTGATGGTTTAATGAAATCATACTTTTTTTTTTGTTTGTTTGATACTGCCCTTCTAAGATTTCAGTATAGATAAAATACACAAAAGCTATTAAGGTTTTAAAGCTCAGAGGTAATGCTTTAGACTATTTATAGCTGATAAATATTTGCTGTATTTTTCTTCTCTGAGCATTTCTACGTTTTAGTTAATTCTAATTTATTTTTTTCAAAAAACCTAGACACCTAGAGTCAAAATAAACATCTGGTTGATTTCAAGTGATGCTGTAGAGGCACCAGCAGCAAATACTTTCCACTTGCTTTTGAACAGCTTTAATCCTTAGCATTCAGGCTTTATATTAAGCAAGAAGCCTTTAATGTACTATGTAACTACCCTTCTGCTTGAAAATTGAGTTTTGTGTCCTGAATTAGTGAGTTTATCTTGAGCAGTGCTAGAAAGCTCTCAGTAGTCACTCTGTGCTGATTTTTTGAAGTTGCAGATTACAAAGATGCATGGCTGTAGGCATATGTAATATTTTCTCCCTGGATTTGGAAATATGTTCAGCTGTAAGCATTACTGAACTGTACATATGAACATGGGTGCACAGTAAAGGCATGATTCTTCTTCAGAAAACATAGGTGCCATAGAGCTCTGCATTCCTGCCAGCCCCACTTGTATATGCTACAAGCACGTGTCGAATAGTTGGTATCAGTGTGATCATGCCAACAGCTTGTGCCTTTCTGGGCTTTCCTAGAGCCTTTCATATGTCCTTGAGCAGGTTATAATAGGGAGGTTAGAAAATGGAAGAAATGTCACCATAGCAGAAAAAAGCCTCCACGCTTCTCCAGGCTTGTGTCCTTGTGGACCATGGGAAGAAAGTAAGAATATAAATGTACCTAAATTTAAGTTAGGCTCATCTCTTGGTGGCTTCTTAAAACTGTAGTGTCTTGACCTTAGCAACAATAAAACATCCCGTAGATTTTACAAGAAAATGATTACGTATTTACATAAACATCTTGGAATTTTACAGCTATTACACCCCTATAAGAATATACATAGTGACTGTATAAGGTCTTAGATTTAGAAAGCTGTGTTTAACAGGAAGGATTCTGGGCTTGATAAGTATTTAAAGCTCAACCTGGTTTTTCATCAAGAAACATAGTAGCTGCTTACTGCTGCTCTCTGGTTTGTGGGCAACTCCATGCTCAAACCTTCATGTCCGTCTTCCTTTATGGATATGCTAAAGCTGGTTTGTTGGTTTGACGCGCTTTTGTGAAAAATGGTGGCAAAAGGCAAATCTAACGCTGAAATGTCCTACAGAAGATTTTGCTAATGCTTCTAATAGCTCAATCTCAATAGACTACCTTTCAACCTGGACAATTTTTTTTAAAGAGGAAGTAAACACTTTTCTATTGCTCTATTTTGAGAGCTGCTTTTAAAGATTTGTTTGGTCTTCTACTGCACAATTTTCTCTGAATGTTTCTTCGGAAATAGAAAATCGAACCTTTTGAGCTATTTCTGGAGTTGTTGTGTGGTTGTGGTGTGTGTGTTTGTTTTTGAAAACAAACATCAACACCCCCCCCCCCCCCAGGAAAAAAAAAAACCCAACCAAAACTGATTTGGCCAGAGAACACAATTGGTGTTTGAGGTGAAGTGGCGAGACTTTAGCTTCTGTGATTTAGGAGTTACAGATTTGCTTTCACATCATGAATTACTACTGGTCTAAAATAGTGATTTTTGCCAATATATTTTTGGGTTGCCCACATCCCCAAATACCTTTGTATTTATACACTATTTCATATAAATAAATTGGAATGTCTACCCATTCCATTTCGTATTTACTAATAGATTTAGCAGCTTTTCTAGAAATAGAATTACTTTTCATGGACACATCTTGGGTTTTTGTATATTTGAAAGTTCTTTGGGTAATCCCTGATGCTGCATTGATTATAATGATAGAAGTGTCAAAAGGAATAGATAGAATGGGATGGAAGACACTTGAACGTTTGATCTTCATGTGAATTATTTTGAAGAATCAGAACTCTATAGGGTTTTATTTCTCAGTAAACTTGTAGGGGACTGCTGCAACTTTATTCTCCTTTCTCCCCTTCTGTAGCTGCAGGTAAGTTACTCAATTCTTCCACTGAATAACCTGTTCAAATTTTTTGGAATGAGCTTCATTACTCGGTATTTTTCTTCATGGATCTAGCTCTCCTTTCCATTTCCATGCCTCTTAAAGGTCTGGTCAAATATATCTGTATTTGAAAACAAAAGATGAGATTGCATATTTCTCTTAGGAAACTGTTATTTTGGGAAGGTTATACCAGAATTAGCAATGGTTCTTGTTCAGGTATTCTAAGACTAAAGTACATTTTCTGCAGAAACTATTTTATCTTTGGCTTTCATTTTTTTTCCCTAGATTTTTTTTTTTTAAATAAACAATGACTTAATATAAAAGCTGTTTTACTTAAAGTGCTTCCTTAAAAAAAATCTCTAATATTTACAGACAGTCCTAGGGTCTCTGACCCCAATATTCCCCTAGTGGCCCGTGAGATCATGCAGCGAATGATCCGACAGTTTGCTGCTGAATATACCTCAAAAAATAGCTCTACTCAGGACTCCAGCCAGCCCAATAGCACAAAGAACCAAAGCCTGCTGAAAGCATCTCTGGTCGCCTCCTCTCCCACGGCTGCAACTGCTCAGAACCCTGTGCTCAGCAAACTTCTCATGGCTGACCAAGACTCACCTCTGGACCTTACTGTCAGAAAGTCTCAGTCAGAACCTAGTGAACAAGGTAGGACTCTTATCAGTGTCTTGCATCCTACAGCAATCCATTAATGGCATTCTTGTTGCAAAACCAGATAACTGGAAGTTTGCGCTCTTACATAAAATGTAAAGTGGAAAAGCGGTAGATGTCTTTACAATAAAATAATGACTACCTAGATGTGGCTAGGAGAGAAGAGACTTTTTGAAAGAATGTAGGCCCATAGACATGAGTGATTTTTCTGAAGAAGGGCAAAGGGGATGGACGTGCTCCAAACTCTGTGGACAAGTGTGCGGTTCCTGCTGGGAGCTGCAAGAAACAGTCTGCCAAAATAGACCGTATGCTTGCCGATAAGACAAGTTCACGAGGTCGTGAAAACCATAATGTTGTCTCCTTTCTGAAGATCAGTACGCAGTCTGACTGAAGGACTGATTTATTTTCTTTCTGGTCATAGTGTGAAATCAGTATTTTTTAAAAGTCTGTGAGAAATTGCTTTGTGAAGGCTGTAAAAATGATACCCATGAACTGTACAAAACTTCCAGGTTTATGCATTTGGAAGAAATGTCTCTTTTCTACCTTAAAAATAGACTTGTTCTGCAGAGCACAGATTGAATAACTTGTAACAGTGTTGCAGAGCTTGTTTTAATTTGAAAACCTTGCTTTCCATCAAAAATGTTTTTTAACAAGCAAATTCTGTGAGTGATTATAGTATGTGAATGTTGTTTTTTTCTGAAACTGTTGAATAGAGGTTATTGTAAGTGTATCCTACTGATAAGATTAAAATTGGCCCCTTTACCCTTCTTTAGAAATGTGTTAGTGTCTGGAATCATTCTATCAGATACAAAGTAGGCTGTCCATCCTCAAGTAGAAAAGGTGCTTTTTTTTTTTTTTAAAAAAAGCCTTTTGCTAGCTAGTACAGAATTGTAGGTATCCCTTTATTCTTTGGACTTACAGTTATGAAGCCTTTTGTAAAAAGGTTAATTTTATGTGTCCAGCAATATGCAGCTTGGGCATCTGGACACTTATTGCACTTGCAGCACTTATTGAACATTGTCAGCACACTTCAGTTATAAAACTGCAGTGAAAGATTGTATGGCATCCTCTCGAAGTGAGGACCTGTACATTTAGCTGATGGGCATTTGTTTCTAGCTAATTTTATTATAAACTTATTTCACAGGTGTCTTTCGCGTGTAAGTTTATAAACGTTAAACTGTTCTCATTGTGAAGCTTTTCACTGAAACAGAGAGGGAGAGAATCAGTTTTGCTTCTGTTTTTTTTTTTTTTTTTTTTTTTTTTAATTAGAGGATTGTATGGTGAAGAAGAAAGCATGTACATGAACTGTTCTTTAGGTACCATGTGACGAAAAAGCTGTAAGATAATTTATAATGTTGATAACACTTGTTACGGAATTAGAACATGTGCATATTAACTTATACAGTAATCTGTTTGCTGATGTAATTATTTTTTTTCCAATTTACATTTAATGTAATTGGGAAGAGGTTTTGCCAAACTTGTTAACGAGAGATTTAAGAGGCTGTCATGAAAGACTGCTGGTGGTGCTTTTTGTTATATTTCTGTTCTAGCAGGTTGAGGGGAACCCAGCTAGTTTGTAAACTTCTCCATGGGGTATGAGGCTGGTCCTACTTGCCCTTGGAGAATTCTAGGTCGTAATGACCCTTCAGATGGAGGAAGCGTGGACGCAAGTGCCTTTGGCAGCAGTCTGTGCTGCTTAGTATAGCCTCTTGAAAAGGAGGTGCTACTTGATCCAGCCTCTGTATCTTGTGGCTGCGTAAGTGTTGTTCAAAAGGAAGATTGAATTATCTGCTTGCTTAAGTTTGGGTTATGGTGTGTTCCCAAATGCAGTGGGTGGAACAGCTTTCCGTGAGTTAATTCTAGTTCAATGTTTATCATGTTTTTTCTCCATGTCAAATGAGGACTTAAGGCAATCCAAAAGCCATCTTCCATTGTTCTTGTGTTAGGTGGTATTTACTTGAGTAGATAGAATGAGCGAGGAGCTCTGAAATGTCTAGTTTACCTTGCCGACAGGTTTCATTTATTTTTGCCTCGTAAATTCCTTGTTTCAAAGTTTCCAGGAATTTCAGATGGCTGTGCCGCTTCTATGACAATGTTGCCCTTATTAAAATGACCACAGTTTCAAGTTGTTTCAGTGCAGTGGGAGCAAGGCTTTGCTAGCAAAAAGCGCTCCCTTTTCTGTTGCCTAGAAATGCAGAGTTTATGTAAGGGCTTGCAGAGGAGCATGGGTGAGCGTGAGGAAGTGCCATTAGTGAGAATGGAAGAAGCAGTCTAGCAGGAAAAACAATTTGGTATATAGAAGAAGAGAGGGAGTAAAATGGCACAACAGAGAGGGGAAAGGCAGCAGCTCTAGCAGTAGGGACCTATTGGAGACATGGAAAAAAGGATGAAGCTAGCTGCCAGGTGAGGAGGAGTCTCACATTTATGTGTGTGTTCATTTGAAAGTGAGTTTCCAATGTGAAATTCTCAATGAATTTTCCTACAGAGATTTGGATCAAAAAAATTTCAAATACTGGCTTAAAGCCCCCCAAATCTCAGGAACTTGAAGAATGTCTCATTTTAGGACTGATGATGGTTAGTTATGCAATAGGCTGTGTTGTATCCTGAGCTGTCATTTGTAGGTAATTTTTTATTCTCTGGCCCTTGTAACAGATACACTTCTAATTTTGCCAAAGTTTGTTGTGACTTCTGAGAACTATGTTGAAGTCACTTGTAAGCCAAATTGCAAACAAATCTGAGCCTTAGTTTAAAAATAAAATAAATAGAAAATGCTGTGTGCTAAATATGACTTTAGCCCAAAAGCCTTGTTTTGTCAAGGGACAATGTGGCTGATCCTGTTTCTTCAAACAGTGAAGTCATTCTTTTGTCTCTACAGACGGTGTGCTTGATTTATCCACTAAGAAGAGTCCTTGTGCCGGCAGCACCTCTCTGAGTCATTCTCCAGGGTGCTCCAGTACTCCGGGAAATGGGTAAGAGAAAGCAACTTACTATGACCTTTTAAAATTGTTTTTTACTAAAAATGTATGCTTACCTCCTGTTAATTTTAACTTACTTTTGGTGTTAACCCTTTGGAGTAATGTGTTTTTCAACTTTACCTTTGGTAAATACCTTCATCCCACCTGCCAAATAAGAGTTGTTGCAAACTGAGACAGGTTTAACTTGCAGTTAAGAACTCTAATATGTGTTATTTTGGCCAATTTCATACTTAGCCAAAGATCTTTCCATTATCTGCTTCTTGAGTTCAGTGATAAGTGATATCCGTGGAGATGCAAGTTCAGTTAAATGTATGAAGAGTCTTAGAGGCTTTGCAATATAATTTAGATTTCATTTAATTTAGGGGAAAGTTATCTAACAGAAAAGTTTATTTTAGTGGTAGCAATGATTTGGGTGATGAACCAAGCTGAATTAGATTTAAATCACTGCATGCTCTTTGTTAATATTTCCTAGCATAAACCACAACTTAAAAAAAAGAAAAGGTGAGGGGGAAGTCTGGTAGTTCAGAAAACTTTAAATATGGCTTTTTGGATTTGTGATTGTACTGTAGCGCTGAACACGTTTTGGGGGTTTTTTTTGGTTTTGGGGTTTTTTTTGTTTTGTTTTGTGTTTTTGTTTGTTTTTGGTTTTGTGTTTTTTTTTTTTAAGAATGTGGTGTACTAGTCTTGCCTTAATTAGTTCAAGGTGTGAAAGAATGTTATGTCAACAAAATTTCTGTAAGGCTTCATATTTCTAATGGTCACTGTTTGCATACATTTAGAAACCCTTTATTCTTAGCTAGGATTGAGTTAATTGTACTGGAGAGGCTGACTGGGAGTGAGAAGGATTTTGGATGTTGATGAGAGAATTTTTTTCTTGAAGCTACTGTGAATAAGTAAATTTTTTAGTGAAGTACAGAAACAGTATATGGTTTAAAATGCCATTTAATTGCTGGATTTAGCTTTACAATAGACTTTGAAAAACTAGAAATTTTAAACTAACAACCCACCACCACCAATGCCATGTACCGCTAACAACTGATTTAACTTTCACATTTCTCTTTGGAAAAATATTATTGTCTCATATTTCTCCCTTCAAGATTACTTTTTCCATTTAATATTTCTATCAATAAAATACTTCAATCCTTGTTTAAAAGTTAGTCTTAATACTTTTTCACAATTCTTTAGCATAAACCTTCCTAAGCTCTTCTCTTTCAATTCTGAACAGGTTATTTCCAGCTTTATTTTCCTAGGAAGGCAGCAGAAGCCACTGAGGCTGTGTGTTGTTTGCTCCCTTATTTGTGTATCAAGTGAGGGCCAAAGTCCAACACACAGGGATGACAGGGCCAGCACCTGGCACTGTCCGGATCAGTTCTGTGGGTCCGGAGAGGATGTGGCATACTGGCATCTGTGGTTACTTGTGCAGGTGTGTGGTAAATGAGGGTGACTGCAGTCTGTTTAGCATCAATGAAATCAGGTGTGACCCTCTGTCCTAGTCAGCTGCCAGTATGACCTTTATTTAGGCGCAGAATCACTGGTGCGCATTCTGATGCTGATACATGCTGTAGAAGGGACAGAGAACGCACATTGCTTGAGAGAGTTCTCTGGAATAGCAAACTTTGATTCATTTCTCTGGATTTTGTTTTGAATCCTTGTTGACTCTTCTTACCCACTTCAGCTATGACCTATTGCATCCTGGAGAGAAGCTAGCAGCATATGTATCGAGCACTGTGGATATTACATGCCAGGTCCTTTCAGTGGATGTCTTTTCTCTAAAGTTTTTTTTTCAATCCCAATGTGATGTTAAAAAGAATAATGTAGCTTTTCAGCAGCACGTATCCTACCCTTAAATAGCGCTGACTTAGCTAGAGGGCTTTACAGCAGTATAGTGTCCCAGAGCATTAAAATAGAATTGCTTACTAGTCTCTTCGTTAATCTGTATGTTGAACATGGAAAAGTTTGGGGGTGGATTTTGAAACTAGTGTGACTTAGTTACTACAGGGGGCTAGGCAAGCAAAATATTAAAATACATGTGTTTTATCTGCAGTAGTAGTACTTTGTGTCATAGAAAGAACACTTGTGACGAAAGGAAAATGGTAAAAATACACACCGCTTTTTCTGCTATTAACTCTTGATCTGGATGACAGTTGGAACTTAGGTCTTTTTTTTTCCTAGCCATGCTATGTATCAAATGGGAATCAGGGACATGTATATATGCAATTAGTTGTTAAGAGAGCAATTTGGTAAGTCTAGTGTAATGCAGTGCTTTCATATTTGGTGCTTAATGAAAGTCAAGCAAATACCTTTAAGGCCTGCTAAGCATTTTTTTTTTTTTCATCCTGAGCAGCAATTCTTCAATATGATGTAAGCGAACATCATCCAAGGTTTCCACCTATGTGTAGATACTGCAGGTGGCAGTCATATTTGCATGTTGAATATGTTGCACTTTGGCTTACTCTTTTATTACTGTACTTGTTTAGTGGTAACGTCACACCAGTAACACAGTTGTGTGTAGATCTATGGCGATTGATTACTACTTTGTAATTAAGGTGCTATTTTCAGACGCTTGCGCGAAGTCTTTTCTACTCCGAGAATTTGTGAACCCAACCAGAGACCAGCCAACAGGTTTCATTTTTCTTTGCCCAAAAAGCTTCTCTTTTTTTACGAACAAGTTTTAAAACTGACTGATGCTGAGACTTAAAAATAAATAAATAAATAAATAAAAAAAAATAAAAAATTTTAGAGAAAAATAAATAACACAAAAAGTGATGTTACCCAAGCAAGGCCTTCTAATAAAGGAGTGGCCCCCTCACCCATCCCTCCCTACCTGTGCAAGTCCTGCTCACATCAGTTTCCTTCCATCCAATTAGGCGACCTGGGAGACCCAGCCAGCACCATCCGGAGGGACTACAGAGTGGTGATGGGGTACCTCCAAGAAGCTTGCAGGATGGAACCAGGGAAGGTTATGGCCACTCCACATCTCTTAAAGTACCGCTGGCTCGATCACTCCAGATTAGTGAAGAACTGCTGAGCAGAAACCAGTTTTCTACGGCTGCCAGCCATGGGCCATCTGGACTACAGAATCATGGACAGCACTTAATATTATCCAGGGAGGCTTCTTGGGCAAAACCACACTACGAATTCAATTTCAGCCGCATGAAATTCAGGGGAAATGGTGCACTCAGCAACATCAGTGACCTTCCTTTTCTTACAGAAAACTCTGCCTTTCAAAAAATGGCACTTCAAACTAAACAGGATGGGAAAAAGGACGTGAGCCATTCGTCTCCTGTGGATTTAAAGATACCACAAGTTCGAGGCATGGACCTTTCATGGGAGTCCCGCACTGGTGACCAGTACAGCTATAGCTCTTTGGTAATGGGTTCACAAACGGAGAGCGCGCTTAGCAAAAAGTTAAGGGCTATCCTTCCAAAACAAAACAGGAGAAGTTTGCTGGATGCTGGACCAGATTCCTGGGGCTCAGATGCTGAGCAGTCTACCTCTGGACAGCCATATCCCACCTCAGATCAAGAGGGAGATCCTGGCTCCAAGCAACCTAGGAAGAAAAGAGGGAGATACAGACAGTACAACAGCGAGATACTGGAGGAAGCAATCTCTGTGGTTATGAGCGGGAAAATGAGTGTTTCCAAAGCTCAGAGTATTTATGGGATCCCCCACAGTACACTGGAGTACAAAGTTAAAGAGAGGCTGGGCACTTTGAAAAACCCTCCAAAGAAAAAAATGAAATTAATGAGGTCGGAGGGGCAGGATGTTTCAGTAAAGATTGAATTAGATCCCCAGGGAGAAGCAGCACAAAGTGCGAATGAATTGAAAGATGAGTAGGGATGTTGTAGAGTGCCAATTACTTTGCAAACTGGGTGAGCACTACTGCATAGTTCAACCACCACTGAGCGCACCTGATTCTCCTATTTACTGCAATGCTCTTTCCTTTGCAGTTTAGCATAGACTTGTGTGGACACAGGTGAATGGTGTGCTCTGAATGTCACATTGTAAATTTTTCTAGCCTGGTATGGCGCAGTTTCCCTCCTTCACCTGCCCCTACCCCCTTTTTTCTTTTTTTTTTTTTTTTTTTTTTTTTCTTTTGCCTTTTGCATGTTTCTCTGTAATAGAGAGTTGAGTTACCTCACAAAGAATGCAGATCTGTGGAAGTGGACATCTTGCCTGTAGAGCCTGCCTGAATTTCTGGTGTTGGATTTTTCATGTCTGCCTTTATAGAAATAAGTCCACTTTGTTAAACTGATACTCTCTTAAAACCAGGCTTTTTTTGAATGAGAATCAGACTGTCATTCTTCAAAACGTTTCAGAAATGTTTTTTCCCTTCCTTTTCTTTGATCCAGTTGATTGAGAGATCTCAGCTAAATGAAGTGATTTAGGAATGGTACCTCTCTTGAACTCAGACATTTGTTTATTAGATGGATAATCAATTGGGTCTAATTAGGCTCTCTGCTATTTTCTTTCTAAATTAAACATACTTACCATTCACTGTCTGCTTAGTGCTCACCCGGAGGGGAGGGGAGGGAAAACTTACATACACTACCTTCAGAATATGTCAGTTAATTATTTGTAACACTACCTTCGCTGTAATTTTGTTTGATATTTTTGAAGGGTGATATTTAGACTCACCTGCTTGAGGATGTAGCCTTATCTCACGGAAGACAAGCTTCTCACAGTCAGGAGCAGTCAGGGTACACTAAATGATGTATTAGGGTATGCCTCATTATAACAGAACTATGGTTCTTTGTGACCTTTATGCTTTTTACAGACTTGATTCTGAGTTTACTAAACTATGTGGTTCCAACAACTAGTTTAAATGACTCTAATCTGGGGAAGGGGGATTTGTGTAACAAACTACTGTGATATTGCAAAAAAGAAAAAAAAAAAAAAAAAGAAAAAAAAAAGCCCACAAAACAGTGATCTCAAACGTTACAACCTCAGTAGTCTGCCCAAATATCCACATTAGTGAAGGAGCTTGTTAATGTTCAGGGAAGAAGTAAAACACTGGTAGCCTGATCTAATTCAGGCTCTGCATCATATCTATCTGTAATACTGTCAGGGTCGAACACTCAATGAATGGGTGTTTCCTTTTTAAATATTACAGTTGCCAGTAGCAGGAATTAATCTAAGTCCTGCTTTTTTGTTGTTGTTTTTATTTAATCTATTTTGATAGTGGTTTAGCACATGCTAGAATAAGCATTTAAACACCGTGAAAGCACTCCGTAAACCACAAATCCTTTTTTTTTCAATATGATGATATCTTTATCATTATATGGAGATCCAGGATAAGTTTTGTACAGAACTTTTATCTTTGATAATTTCTGCAGGAGTGGTCAGTAACTAGGTGGAGCTTACTGGACTTACCACAATATGACCAAATCAGAATTGCTGGTTCTTCAGGTAGAAACAATTTGGTCTTAATCTGTGCAAAAGGTAGATAGAATTACCATTTTTTTCCCCCATTTGCACAACCGAAAGAAGCATTGGAGTTTTTGTGTGAGAGCATTAAGTGATGTCAGTGATTGAAAGTGGTTTCTCAAAGTTCATGGGAGGGTGGCCCTAGGGATGCTGAATGACTTCTGGAACAGTTGATCCTGTTAGCCTCTCCCCCTCCCCAGCAACTTCATATTTTCAAAGGTTAGGCACACCATTGCTGTCGTTTTAAATATGCACTGCTCATTCTTGAAACGGACTGGGCATTTGGCCCCAAGTATACTTCATTTTTGTTTACTTAATATATTTTAGTACTCAAAATCCTGGTTCCTCGTAGCTCTCTAGTTGTCATCTTGGCATTTAACGCAGTTTAAGCTCAGTAGCAGTATATAAACTCTGCAATACATTCCAGTTTAGCTGGTGATTGCAATAAAGGTGCAGTTAAACGTGTGGTTTCATCTGCTGTTGGAGGTTATGGTAGAAAGTTTGCTGCAAGTTTTAAAAAAAAGTAACACAGTTTTACTGTTCAGAGAGGTTTAACCTTTTGCAGTTGTCTTTATTTAAGCAACATGAGTTGAGTTTTATAAAACTTGTCACTGTAGTGTATGTGGAGTGCTCATTTTACTAACCTAAATATTTTGTATGTGTATGTTTAAGTGGGTGACAATCGTGCAGCAGAAGAATGGTGTGCCTACCCTTTAATGCTGCAGTTTTAAAAGAGAATTTGTCTTGTCATTTCAGACTGTAGGCTAAGAATTGTAAATAGATAGTGAGAAGTTGAGTACTCTTTATTTGCTTTGGTTAGAAAGTGGATTAAAAAAAAAAAAAAAACCAACAAACCAAACGCGTAACTTTCTCAGTTTAAATGTCCTGAGACCTGAAGATTGTAATATTCATGTCTGCAAAGCTTTTAAACACAACACTTGATCTGTGATAACTTAATATTCAGGTAATCTTTCTTTTTCAAGAAGCTTTTGAACAACCATATTTCCTCCAAAGGTCTCTGTTTAAAAAGGAAAAAAAAGAAAAAAGTGTAGATTATTTTTTAAGCACTAATTGCATTACGTTGGTAACTGCAATATAAAATAGCCATTATTGTTTTGTGAAGCATGGTTGAGATTAGTTAGTGGTCCCTTTTTAAAATTTCATGAGCCTCTCAAAAAATAAAAACAAATTTAAAAAAAAGCTGCTGAATATTCAAAAGATATATATTTTACCTTATTGTAGGTTTTGTAAATTTAGTCTGTAATATTCAGGTGCACCTTTTAATGTTAACTTTTTGTTTCAAAGTCCCATCTAATGTATTTTCTCTGAGGTGATTCATCACGTAAGACTAGTATCACTCTAAGTGCTGCAGTGATCACTAATGTTTTGTTTCATTTTTCACTACATATTTTTTACAGGCGCTTTCAGTGTAGCTAACTAGTAGTATTTGGGATCATTTTAAATATATGATTGGAATTAATGTTTGTCCATTAGCATGCTTAATTTTCTGCTGACCAGCAGTTTGCATGGCCAAAATCCCTGGTTGACCATATTTTGGTGTGGGAAGGTGTGGTTCACTGCTGTCTTTGTAACAAAAGCCTTGTTTCTCATGTTATTTCTGGTAAGTGGATGCTTATGTTACTTGGATCACTAGGACAGGAGAGAAGGTTTAAAATCTTTCTCCTGCTGCTCTTTTGAGATGACATTAACATGTAACATAGACAAACTGCAACCCTGTAAAAATCAAGACGTCGTTAGGAGGAGGCCTTTCGGGTATTTTTCATCACTAGTTTTCTCTTACTCCCGAGAATGTCCATCCGATGTAGTTATTGGACTTAACAGTATTGTTGTGTACTACGTTGATGTAGCTGAAAAAGCCTGACAGCAAGAAACTGTGAATAATATTTGTGGCAGTCTCTGAAAACTAGTTTTTCAGTCCAAGTATCATGAAGGAGAATCCCTCTCCCCTACCCCATCCTAGAAAAGTAATTTTATATTTTGTGTGTATAAAGTTTTAAGAATCAAGTTTCATATTGTACTGAAGTTTAGGTGTCGCTTGGTAAATCTTTGCTGCAGCATATAATTGAAGATGAGTAAGGCTTAGTGTGGTAGGGGTCCTGGTGTGGAGTTAATTATCGTACAGTTCTGGTGAGAAAGCCCAACATGTATGAAATGTGTCCTTTTTTTTTTATTATTATTTGGACTTGTAAGATGTAAAAGTGCTTTTTAGAACTCTGACCTATTACAAACTATTACCTCACTTTCAGCCAGCTGGATCCTCATTCCACAGTGTTGTAGGCATTATTGTGGCCGTAATGCTTGAGTACAGCTATAGAGTTGAACGTTTCCAGTTAGATATTGTAGGGACACGTTTCTGGACTTGTTTTTATTTCTGTCAAAAGATATTTTGTTTTCCAGTCATTCCCTGGTTGTTTTTTTTAAAGGCTCAAGACAGTTTCCTTTAGAATTTTTCATTTTCCCCTGTTACACAGGAGAAGTTGCTGCATAAGCAATACAGGTATGCCTTTACTTTCTTCTTGTTGCAGAACTCATTATTTGATGCTTGCATTACCAACCCTATTGCTAGACCTGAAGTCAAACTCTGAATTTTCATGGCAATTGGAAAACACATGATTTTTAACAAATACAGGTGTACAGGTGGGATAGTGCCTCTAGTAGTGGAACACATTCAGCTTCTGTGTTCTCAAGGAACTCCTATACCACCTTTTTTGTAGAGCTTTCCAGTGCTCAAGGATATTCCTAAACATGGGAGGCAACTGCACATGTGTTTAGACCGGTTGAGAGTGGACAAGGAATAGTCTGTGCTTTGTCTTGTGGCAGGCCGGCATTGAGTCTAAATATTTCTTTCATGGGAACCTGAGAGTACATTGCCTTCCCCTGGAAATTCACAGGAACTGGCAAAGTGATTCAGGGGCTTTAGGGTTGAGTAAGGTTTGTATAGATTGGAGCAACTTTTTAGTTCTGATTGAATTGCTTTTTAAATCATCTGCAACGATTGTTGTACAGGCAGAACTGGAATTATCATGTGTTTCTTCCAGTTTACTTTGAAGTAATGCTCTTAAGATGTCCTTGAGTCTTAGGAGGAGAACACAGTGTCCAAAGAGTGAAGGGAACACTGTGCTGTTCCCTTGTTTCTCAAAAACAGTGTGGCTACATCTGTAACGTAAAGAGCTCTTTCTTCAATGAAGACAAAATTTTAACTCTTAGGTGTAAGAACGCATACACTTGTTGCAGTCCAAACTCTTATGAAGGCAAACTTATTAACCTGTACTGAAAGCTTTGTCACAATACTTTAAATATCTTAAATTCTCTGCCAAATCTTAGAGGTAGAACGGGAAGGGTTGTTTCCCTCATTTTCATGAGGATCAGAAACTTCTAGGTTTTCCCCGCAAATGTTTCAGAAACTAAATGTAATTTCAGTCTAGGTCAATATTGCTTTTTCTTGGCACCAGTAGATAACGTTGACTAATACTGCTTTAAAAAGCTGTACCTAAAAAATTTTGAGACTAGTTTTGGTATTATAAAGGTTTCCACTTGATCTCGAATTACATAAAAAAACCCTCCGTAATTAGAACCTTCAGAAACCTGAAAATCTGCGCTGCTAGTTATATGCCGTTCTGTTGGATGTAGCAAATACAATATCCACTACAGTTACTCGTTTCTAATTGTCCAGTGTATAAACACAATGTACTGTGATCACTAAGCAGAGAGATATTGCGGACTCAAAATGATCTGTAGATGCACTCCACATGTACCAGAAAAAACTCTTAAGTAGTTACAGCATTCCAGTGTCCATCTCTCGCTCTCTCCTGTTCTTGCTTTGATTGGGGCCAAGTTTCTATACCAGTATTACAGCAGCAGTTTTGGACTTCACATCCTATCGAATTATGCCTATATTCAGGTATTGTAATGAAAACCTTCATATTAAGAGAGCTTTATTTAATCGTCACAAAAATCTCTTAGCCCGGTTGCAAAATCATTTTCCTGGGCGACATACTAGGAGGAAGGATTTTTTTCAGCCTGTCCAGGGCATTTCATTCACCTTCTTAAAAACAAACTTCCCCACCCCTGCCGCTGTGCTTGTCTCTACTGAATTGGTAAATATAATTTAGAAAGACTCAAGATGCTAACTCTACCTGATGGAGCAGGGATTAGGACACAGACTTAATTCTGACTGGAGCAGGAAAAGTTAATGTCAGAAAACAATTTCGATAGTCATCACTTAGTACAGTCTAACTTAATGTTTTTTCCTACTCAGAAATAATGAAGACACTATTACAGCTACTAATACAGTTTATCAACTACTTGGTGCTACATTTCTCAAATACTTTTGCAGATAATATTTTTTATGCCTGCGTGAAAGCATGTGAACTTTACTGTCACTATAAAAAGCACTTGTCTGACCTATTCTAAAGTACCAGAAAAGGGATAAATAACTGCAGCACTTTTTCTGTTACAATGCCAGAGTCTTAATTAAATCTGGTCTTCAGGTTATGAGATATTTTAAACGTACAATCTAAGATCATTAACGGCTTTTCAGATCAGATCGCCAGTTCTCTTGGGATACTAATCTGTCTTTTAAAGACTGGTACAACAAAATGTTCTGAAGTTCAGGCAGGGGATGTATATATACATGCCTGATATTTTTAACTAATCATTTCAATAGGCCATTTCAGGGCTTGACATTTGGAATCTGGGATGATGGGTAGGGAAAGGGAAGTTTCCCAAACTGAAAAATCATTTTGGACCATTGTTTAATGTTCAGTTTGAAAACTATATCACAAGAAAAATGGGTAGGGATTCTTTCTCCCTTACGCCTTCAGGGAATGAGTAGTATTTAGAATCTCTGGCTGAAATTCAAGCCTTTTTACCATGTAAATTTTTAATATAAACTCATTGACATACTTTTTACATCTGAGGACTGAAAATGGATCTTAATGTTTAAGTTGTGGAATGGTATATTTCTTAAATGAAGGGGGAACATTTAAAAAAAAATAGATTAGAATACCAGCATTAGTGAGCTTAAGGAATTTTAGTATGTAATAGCAAAGTATAGCAAAGTATTTGATTAAAAAAATTAATCTTGAATTGCTAGTCTGTAACTAGGTGCATTCTAATTTAGCAGGTGAATATTCTTTACTTATCGATATATGATGGGCTTTTTGCAAATAGAAACCTTTATCTGAGTCCCATGTGTTGCTTGTACTGATGGGATGTATGCTTACAGCAGCTTACTGCTGCTTTAAAATGTATCAAATATGTTTTGAGTGTTTGCTCATAACTCTTTCTAACCTCCACTTGTTAAATTGTCAGACATTGGTATTTTATCAGTCCGCAATGTAAGTTTAAACTAATGTTCTTAGGAATCCAACTTGTACACACACTGTTTAAAAACCCTCAGGGACAGTTTACACACTATCCTCACTCAATTCAGGTACTTGTACTCTCTTCTTAAACCTAGCAGTGACTTGTATTTTGTTTTGCTTTTCTTTTGACGTGCTGATAGCACATCCTTGATGAATGTCAACTTAAAACTCAGTTCAGGTATCCAGGTATAACTCAGCCAAACGGATTTTAAAGCTGCATATTTACTCTCCAGCACACAGTGCCTCAGACACTTATAGTGGCATTCTGTATATTCAGTTATTACTACTGAGCAGATCGCGTGGGGGTTCCTGGTATGTATTGTAAGAAATTCCTATGTATATTATATAATATGTATTATATTATATACATATATAGTATATATGTTATCTTAAACTTATATATTTTAAAATGCCACTACTAGCCAGCGCAGCTAAAAATGAAATACATTCCCAACTGCTTCTGCGAACGGCAGAGGCAGCTTCTTAACGTGGCTCTTGCTTCTCTCTCACCATAACTACTTCTAACCTCAAGCACGGGTCCTTGGCTGTCTGACCTCTACACTCTAGTTATGCAATGTCCTTAGAGAATTCTGTGCACTGGCCACTGTGATGGAAACCAATGGGCCGGGAGTGCTTTGAGTTTATTAGTAATTGTTCTGCCAAAGTTGGTGTTTGTATGACAAGCATGTAAACCTGTCAGATAATCAGCAGAGGTCCAAGTCGGTAACGGTGTACGTAATCACTTCCACCTAATAGGTGGGACCAGACCCTCAGCAGGTGTCTCCTCTCTGATGCTGAGCACTAATTCGGAATGTGTTGGCACTTAACATCTGTAGTAATGGGCCTCCGTGCTGCGCTCGTGAGGAGGCGAAACTTTAAAGTAAAATCTGCTGTTCTGCTCTCGCAGTGATCTGTTGGCAGTCACGAGTCAGCAACACCTCTGCTTTATTATTTGACACTTTACATCTAAAAAGTCTTCTCTTTCTATTTATGTAACCCATAGTCTTTGAAGAGTATGGAAAATGGCATTTCTCTCTGACCTCTAGAAGTTCAAGTGTCATGGGAAAAAAAAAAAAACAGGAACCCCCCCCTTTACTCTTATGGACCTCATTTCAATATACTGTTTACAGTTTGACGGAATTGTATAATTTAATATTTCTCTTGTACTGTAGTTTATATTTATTTACAGATTTTTTTTGTACTGTGTGATTTGAATTTTTTGTTCCTTGCTATGATCAATGTTTTATGTAGTAGAGCACTTATGATCACAAATTAAGGTTTTTGGTTTGATTGCACTACATTAATTTTTTTAATGCAGTTCTGATTTTTTGACTGGACTAAATAAGCTGTGTCTTAATGTATGTGATAAGTACTTTTAAATTTTTATTTCATGTGGTCCATTTATTTTTTGCATTGTATGTCAAAGCGCTAATTCTCTTGTTGTGCATGTGTAAGATTTAATGGCTCCATTGTATTATTTGACCATGTCATTTTGGAAACACATTCCCAGCTGTAACGTTGTGTATGGTAGTTTTCACTGGATGCTAGACTTTTCAAAACCACTATTCTTCTAATAAATTTTGTTGTGAAAAACTTTAAGGGGTTCCAATTCTGTTGTTTCTAGTGTGCTTTCTAAATGCCCGCACTAATCGCCTGAGGTTATGACGTGCAAACTCTCACAAATGGAGGGAAGCAGGGGAGGAAGTGAAAATAGAAGGTAAAACAAATTCCGGCCGAAGGATCAAGCTTTGGAGTCTCCGTACTCCGTTTGGTTCTTGTTCTAAATAGGATTGGCGATAAAGCTGCTTTAGCAGCTGAGTAGGGAATACATGTGAAAGCTGAAACGCTGTCTCATAGCAGCTCGGTCTCATGAACTCCCGTACTCTAATTTGCTCTTCCCTACTGGCCACCTTAATTTCTTTCATGGTAAATAATTTATCCAGTGAAGAACGAACAGTCTCTCAGGAGAGAAAAAAAAAAGTGATGTAGGCTTGGTCGTTGAGCACTTAGTAATGAGTCAAGGTCGGAACGGTGGTAATAAAAGCCTAGCTGGGAACCCTGGCCGTTGCCTTGTGCGGTTCGGTTTGGCTCGCATGCGCAGTCTCGTGCGTGCGTTGGGTTCGGTAGCAGGGCGGCGTGCCTTTTCGAGCAGCTGGGTTGTGTACCAGAGGAGATGGGACCAGGCTGAGGGAGGCTGCTTAGCTGCTCGCTTGCACCAGCAGGCACTGGTGTTGCTTTTATTCTCTCTGCGGCCACCAGCTCAGAGGGGCAGGTCCCTGGCTCCCGATTAACATACGGAAAGCTGCGGTGACTGTCCTGCTGTCCTCCTGCACAGGGGCACCAGGCAAACCCGGCAGTGACACCACGCTTCAGCTGGTCCTCGTTTGAGACCCATGTTTGCTTTCTTGCGACCGTACTTTGGGTTGAACTACTTTTGACGTTATGCATTATTGATACCGAAATGCTGAATACTAAAAAGTAGGTTACAGTAAGTGGTGTATAATGGAACCCACGTGAGTTTAGGCATTTCTGCCAACCTTTGCGTTCCGTCCTAGGATGATTCTGAGAGTGATGCATAGGGATTTCCTAGCTTTAGGAAAATTTATAGTGCTGCACACTGGCTAGCCCAGGTTTCTTTTGTCCTGAGAAATTGCCTTTCTCAGCTTGTGCTATTGAAAAGTAGGTAATTTAGGGTTTGCATTTGCTAACATGATTTTTCAGTGCTTTTTCTTTTTTTTTTTTTAAGATCCTTAAATAACTGTTACATTGCAAACGAACTATTTTATTCCTTGTATACTAATACTGGTATTAAAAACAAAAAGCAAAATGGTAAGGTAGCTGGGTGTTGTCATTGGTTTAGCTTTACTGGGCAAATCGCTTTTAAATAAAAAACGGTTTGACTAGAGACTACATCTTACACTTATTCGGGAATAGTAGGTCTTTATGTGCAAATAGCTTGAAAGCCTTGTGCTGTAAACTAGCATTTATCATATTTTTTTCTGTATGTCTGAATACATCTGTCAAATCTATGAAAATAGCCTTTGAAAGTGATGAACCATATTCCCATCTGCCATTCTTTAGGATGTATTACACTCTGCAAGCTTTTCCCAGAACATTTTTAATCAACACTTTTAGTCCTGCGATTATCAGAAATACCAAGTTTTTCTGGTTTTCCTGGAGGACTTGCTGATGGTCTTGCACTGTTAAGCTGAAGTTGTTCAGACTTGAAGGAACACAGTTTCAAATTCTTCTTTTAAAGCTGTTTTCTGTAATACAAATATGTATCATGACGAGAGTGCATGAGACGTTGCACCCAGACCCAGAAAGAAGCATCTGTGCTGTGTTGTAGAAGTAGAAAAGAAACATAATTAGCACTGTTAGGCCGCTTAAAAAGTCTTCTGCTAATTTGCCTCAGCTTGTTTTGATTCAGGATGGGTTTTGAGCTGCTCCAGTTTGTTACAGGAAGAGGCAGCTGCCTCTCCTGAACGTGCAGGAGCATATCTGGTCACCTTCTGATGTAACAAATCCTTCATGGAGTAGCAGGACTGTAGCCCCGTGTACGCTTGGGTCACTTTCTACGATCCAGGTATTCTAGCAGATGTGAAATGAGAGGCTCTGCTGATTGCTCTTTTGTGAGAATGTGTGCTTCTGTGAAGGGAAGGGCAGAAAGCTTCAGGTCACTACCTGCAAGTGTTGGGATTAATACTAGACCTGAAAGTGGGCAACTCCCTGACCTCAGCGGGAAGGATCTGAAACGCTCTTGTGTTGGAAATCAACTTAAGTTTTGTGAATGAAGCTGATTTAATT
This sequence comes from Mycteria americana, assembly GCF_035582795.1. NCBI lineage: Eukaryota > Metazoa > Chordata > Aves > Ciconiiformes > Ciconiidae > Mycteria > Mycteria americana. The sequence continues at coordinate 16,728,940 of NC_134370.1, forward strand.
AAGGTAATTCCTGAGCATCGCAATTTCATCTTGTGTAACCAAAACCGAGCCCTCATTTCGTGGCTGCTCAAACAGCAGCAATGCAAAGCGTGCTCCGGTGTCCTCAGTAAGGCGGATCACCAGTGCCTTTCCTGCCTGAGCGTGCTGAGCTCTCTAATTTCCTAGAGGCCCGACGAAAGTGGGTCTGGGGGGAGAGGGAGGATTTAAATTGATTAAAAAGTTGATCTTTTTAATATAGTTATTCTTAAGACATTTCAATAGATGTTACAGGATCCCGTATAACAGCATTTGTGGGAGTACTGTTTCCCCTGGTCTGGTTCCTTTGATGCAGCCTCTGTGACTTAAAATCCAAGATGTTCTTAATTGTCAAGTAGGAAATTCAGAAGAAATCTGAATGATTTTACACTTGTGAATTATGAATTAAGTTCCTTCTTGCACACCTCCCCCAAAACCCCAGACAACACAACCTTTAAATGCTCTCTTTTAACTATCATGAAGAGGGAACACAAAACAATTGCATCTTATTTTTACAGGTCACTTTTAAAATATCAGAATTCACAGGTTGTGTTTGAAAGAAAACTTTTGAAGGCTTCTCTTGCCTCCTCCTCCTCTGCAGGTGTCATGCAGCTCTGCAGGAGGCCTGCCGAGTACACACTTGACTAAAAGGCAGGTTTTTGTATGAAATGGGTACAGCTCAAATCTCCACGAACTGTTTAAAAGTTCAACTAAAATTAGGAGCGCTTAAGGTATATTTCAGAGCATAGAAATGTAAGCGCTGCTGCCTAAAAATGCAGAGGTTGCCTGTATGAAAATACAGATTCATCTCCCCAGGGGACCGACGAGAATCCCGGGCTGTAACCTACCGAGTGCCCACAGTAACGCAGTGAAGGACAGGGCAGAGACTTCAGCTGCAGCCTGTGCGAGCCTGCCGCGGATCCAGTGGCACGCTTCTCCCAGCCCGTGCTGAGCCTCCTGCCTTATCTCCCTTTACCTGGGCTGGCTCAGTCAAAGCTTGCATGCCTACCTTTGCTGGACTCCTGCCTCCAGGTGTGGATCAGACAGCCTTGTGCTGACAGGAGGAGTGGCTTGTCTGTACAGGGTTATCAGCAAACTGTCTGTAAAAATTATGGTGCTAAATAGGCAGTTTTGTTACACCTGCTAAGATGATTTTTTTTTTTCCCCCCTGACATGCACCCAGATCCCATCATCACGTGTCCCAGATCCCTCCTGCCCAGCTAATAAAGTGTAGGGCTTGCTTAACTCGTTTTGGAATGACATTCCTAACTTTGAAAGGGGCTTTTATGGTTTCCTTTCTTAAAGCCAAGCCTTTGACTGTGCTTTTCTTCTCACTGAGCTTTAGAGGAAGGCTCTGACACTAATTGTTGAAAGTTACTCTGGCTCTGCAGGGGAAAAACTGACACTAGGAGAAGCTGAACAGCTTCCCCACACGTGTGAAGTGGTTTTCATGCACACAACTGATACCTGTGCTGGGACCCTTGCTGTAATCTAAGCCTGAGGTGCTTGCTTGCTTGGAGAACCCAGTAGTTTCCACCATGTTCCCCTTTGGGTGAAGATGGTGGTATATTTTTGGGTTGGTTTTTTTTTTCAGATGTTATGCTGTGGTCATATCTTCCTGAGATTCCTTTCAGGTCTTTAAAGCAAGGAGCTGTGTTTGACGTGCTAGCAGTGGTTTAAAACAAGCTATTATTTGACTTTGAAAGGAGACTGTAAAAAAAAGACACTGTAGGATTCTGGTTTTGCATAAGAAGCTTTCATAACAAGTGGATTCTGCTTGTACGGAAATACAAGTTTTCTTCTGACTTTTAGCCATCAAACAGACCAAGATGTGAAAGCTAAACCGGCTTGCTCAGTACCTGGAGTGTGTTCGCCAATAACAAAGTTCTTATTGGGCCATGGTGACAGCTACCTGACCTCGCTGCTCGCTAGAGGTCTGCCGAGCTGTAACTCAGGGAGCTTTTCTGCTGATGCATGAAAAAAAGTAGATTTTTTGCTCCTCTTCCAGGACCTGTGTTGGCTTTTATGTAATAGACAGACACAAGTGTGTATGGTAAGGGTGACTGCTCGACTGCTTTTTAATTCTAGCCTTCTTGCCTGTACCTGTCCTTATGTCGGTGCCTTTACTTTTGTTTGAGTGTAGACTGGATTGCTGATTGATAACAGCAAAAAGAACATAACCCTGGATTTAAAATAAATACACCTTGCAGCTCCTTTAATGATCTTATTATTAAATTAGGAATAATAATTAGTAACAAAGCTTAAAATCAGTGTAACCTAGCACAAAGTGACAAAGGTAGTGGCTTAGTGCTGGCAAAGAGCAGGTTGATGAGGTTTGGGTTTTGGCTGTTTTATCTGTTCTTTTATAGCTCCCGAGTGGGGGGGGGGGGGGGGGGGGGGAAGACTTTCCTTGCGAGATTAATAAGAGTAGTGAGGGCTCAGCGGGACAACACGGAATCTGGCACTCAGCCTTTTGTGGGTCAAAAATCCCCACAGCGTACGTGGTTTGGGCTCTGGCGTCGCTGTCTGAATGCACAAGTCACTGCGAGGAGGATTTTTCAGAGGTGATTTTGCTGCGATTTCTGGGGATCGTCCCATTCTGTATTTCTCTGGTCATATAAAGCACAGTCAAAATGCCAACATCCCGTTAGTGCTGTGGTCTCATTACCACTGCGTGGTTAAGCGTGGGTTCATTTCTCTGAGCTTTCAGGGTTTGCATAGTGCACTTACTGTTAATACGATAAAAAACGTCTGCGGTAGAGGAGGTCTGCGAGTGCTTGATGGGCAGCATGTGCTAATGGGTCATCATCGCTTCAGTTTCCTCTGCGAAGGCTAGGGACTCATTTTCCTGCTGGTGGGAGCAGTGGGACCAGGGAGGTGCAGAAGTCAGAGGGAGGCAATCTGTGAAGGCATCTCGGGGGGCTCTGCCTGGCTGTGGTACTCGCTCCTTCCTCTCCGCCCGTGAGGAGTGATGAGTCACTTCTGCTTTTTCCAAAGGATCTGTTCCTTTGCAGGCATAAGCTGTTGTTGATAAATTTTTTCCTTTTATTTTTCCCTTTATGGCAAACCAGCAATTGATGGGTTTTGTCCTCAGTATAAAGAAACAAACAATAGCTATCATTATGCTGCGGAAGGAAAATTGCACAGAGATAAAGTACATTTTAAGCGCAGCATCCAGTTATAAAGGGTAAACTGCCAAAATCGAGGAGGCTTTAAATATGGTAAATAACCGTAAAGAAAACTGGGTGTATTAGTGGTGATGGCATGTTACATGCTAAGCAAGGTGTAGTTCCCTGCCTCAGTTTGCTGCGTAGCCGGACGAATATTTGATGCGTGGGGGAGACGGGACCTTTTTCAGTGGACGTTAGCCGTGGTCGGATGAGGTTTGTATTTGTTAGTCTTCCTTTAGTATTGAGATGTGTCACAGTGTAAACAAAGGAGAAAAATAATTGCGGGCTGGAATACCAAGGTGAATTTTTGAGAGCAGAATAGACTCTTTTAAGAGGGGGAGGAAGGACAACAGTGTGTAATGACAAGGGTTAAAAAAAAAAAAAAAAGAGATGATGTGAGGGATGTGCAGAAATGGAAGGATGGAGAGGTTTGAGCTGAAGGGGAGGGGTGTACATTAGCACAGAGGAAACCTCTCCCCACTGGCATGCATAGAGACATTTCCTGCCTTATGTTTTGGTTTCTTAATAGTTATCTGACTATAAAATTAACCTACATCATTTAATGGTAGTTGAATGGCAGTTAAATTAACCCACTTTCAAAATAGAGCTTACCTAGCCCGTCAGCTCTGAGACAGTCTTGTCCCCAGGCATCCGGGGCTGCAATCCACTTCTCTGCCTTAACCTATTTCCCAAGCAGCCAGCCAAAGCGGTGCATCAGGAACAGGGTTTGCTGCTCAGCCCGGCAGTTGGCAGAGAATACGGACACCTATCAAACCGCTAATTCATATTTCACTAGGCATTTTCGTGCAAGGAGGTATAGCATCGGCACGTGGGGAACGCTGCCGTTAGGAGTTGTGATACTGTTTCTATTAAAAGCATGGCCTTGATTATCTGAGGCCCAATTATCTGAATCTCCAGGTTATCTGAAATGGGGTCATATCCCCCAACGTCTGTTAATTACACCCAAGATACCCTCTGCTCTCCAAATGTCTTCCACTGGCCCCTCCCAAGCTTTGGCGACCGGGTTGTGCTGACTGTGTTTAGCTCTAGCGAGCGTTCTACCTATTTGCTACCTTTGGTTTTTCATATCCGTGTTGGAAAAAAATAAAAAAATATCCTGGATGTTTGCAGACTTTAAAATCCTGGAAGACCTCTAGAAGTAGACAGTGGCTGTGCGTGGCAATGTGCCTGTTGGAGCTGGGACCAGCAATGTCTGCAGAGAGGGCATCCGATGCATTTGGGTTTTCTTCCCCCCGCAGGTGCAGCCCGGCAGTATAGGTGCAGCGTAGGAGGGGAAGGTGGGATTTATCGCAGCGCAGCATATCCCGCTCGCAAGCCTTGGTTTACTGCAGATGAGCGCGCCTTCGGTGGGGGGTTCGCCTGTTGTTGAACCTCTGCCGTTGCAGTGGCTCCAGCTGACCTGCGTGTGCGTGCCCAAGGGCTGGGCAGGGCCAGCTTTGTCCCTGGTTTACCGCAGGACAGACGGGGAGCTGACAGTGATGGGCTCGGGAGCGGGAAGAGGCCATACACCTGCCTCACCTCGGGTCCAGAGCCAGCGTGCGTTCCCAGCTCACACCCAGCACTGTTAAAGGTACTCAGGGCATCCCTCCCTACTCCATAGGACTGGTCCCTGTGGTTCGTTCTCCCTTGCCTTAACTGGGTGCTGCTTTTTTTAAAACATATGCAAAGCTGTGAAAAACATTGTAAGAACTTTTTTTTTTTTTTTTTTGCCCTGCATGCTTTTGTTATCTGTCTTCTGGTGCTATCTGTTTTTCTATCTATTCTGGTCTTCTGGTGCTATCTATTCTTTTGGAGCACCTAGCGCAGGGAAGATGCTGAGTATTGCCTCAGAGAGAAACACTCATGGTAATTTTTTTTTTTTTCCTTAAAGGGAAGATCCCAGATGTCCTTGATAATTAGAAAAATTAGCAAGGACAATTCTGGAAAGGCTTTGAAAGCTAGTATGTAGAATAATGTTTCCAACATGATAAATTTCCCTTGGTTTTAAAGCAATAGCTCAGTGGTAAGATTTTTAATTAGTCATTAAATATTGTATTAGAAGTATCACAAGTGATGATAAACTACTAGAGAATACAGTTGGGTTAGTTACTTGGGGAAGGTGGGAGTGGAGGAAGCTATGACAGGAATATGAAAAAGATAAACTTATTTGAGGTTGCTATTGTTTTTTTTAAATGTAAAACCAACTTTGGTTTGTTTGATTTTTATTTGGCTACAGGTGGGGAGAAGGTGATTTTTAATGTTTAACTACTTTAAAAATAAATAAACAAATAAAAGACACTACTCTGAAGGGTTAAAAGTCTGAATCTGTAATGGATGTCTGTTGTTTATCCAGTCAGTTGGCTTATTGTACAACCTGGATACCTTGACGAATACATGCAGCTGACAAAAACCCCAACCAAACAAAACCCGTCTATAACTTGTTTCTTCCTGCTTTTCAGTTGAAACGCAAGCTCAATCCATCCCCGCGCGCGTCACCAAGGACAGCGTAAATTCAGGGGCCTTGAGAACCCGGCAGCAATATTTCCGTAGTTATTTTGGCTGTGCTTTACACAAGTTCAGCTTTTAATTTAGAGAAGAAAAATGCTTTTTCTCCTTCCTAGCTGTTGTGTGGAGCCTCAGCTCTTTCTGTGCTGCTTTTCTGGTTTTTTTCAGTGCAGCAAGAGAGGATTACTGTAGCACCCACAGAGGTGTGAAGGGACTCATTCATCTGTGTGGGGAGTGTTAGGTGCCAGGCATATTTCTGAGGATTGAAATACAGGCATTTAAACGGGTACATCCAGTGTCAGCCTTTAACTGGGGCTTTGAGAGATGAGCTCCAGAAAATCTTGCTGCAGCGGCTTACATGGCTGTTTTGCCCATCCCCTGCAAGGGATCGCCGCATCCCAGAGCGGAGCCAGCAGAAGAAAACGTGTCCCCCCACCTCCACCTCTCAAAGCACAAGGTCTTTGCTGCAGCTATGAATGAAGATGGGTTTGAACGTGATACTGTGTGTCACATGGGGCGGGGAAGATGCAACGTGGGTTGCCTTTTGCTGCCCTGGGATAATAATTTCTGGCAGAGAACTGGCAGTAGCTGTGGCTCTGGGTCCGCTGCGGTGACTTGTGGGCTGCTGCTGAAAGACACGGTGCCACCTCCTGCCTCAGTCCGGTGCCTTTCCCCGCCGGTGTTTGCTTTTGCACAGCCACTCCAGCAAGCCGAACAGGGGCTGGCAGAGAACTCATTTCCCCCTCGTGTGGCTTTGCATGCAGCCCCCCGGCACTGGGGAAAGCGAGCCCACCTTTGGCCACCCACAGCCACAAGCGCGCATTTAGCACGCGGGATTCACAACGCCCCTGGGGATGGGGTCAGCTCACCTGACTGCCAGCAGTGAGCGAGCTCCTTTTAAGAGGCTGCTCCTCCTTTGCAATCCCTCCAAATGGCATTTCCACTCGCCCTGAAAAATAAATGAAGTGACTGAAGCCAGCGGGGCTGGAGGTGGCACCCGAGGGCAGCGAGACAGGCTGCCTTGGACCTTGTGTCAGAGCGGGCATGGTCAGTGCTTTGAGTTCAGCTGATGGAGAGCATCCCTCGCGAGTTAGGCTTTCTTCTTAGTCATCCACATTTCTCAAATCTCCGCTTTTAGCCAGGTTTCCAAGGCACCCTTCGGCTTGATGGGGTACTCCAGTGGTACCTCTGGTTTTGGGTGGTGCGAGGCAGTGCTCCACCGACTGGCACGGAGTTAGCTGTGTGGCAGCAGGAGAGGGAGGGGAGAGGTCATCCCCGTAAAAATACTAAATTGGATTTTATAAGTTTATAGCTACGTTTTGTTTCTTTTACAGAACTATAATCCTGGTGCTTAGAGTGATCTGAAAGGAACAGAAACACTTAGCCTTGAACTTTTGTTCTGCTGCTGCTTCTTGTGCCTCTGAAGTACAAAACATACCTGTAAACTTATAATCAGTCAAACTGATGTTCAAGGGCTAAAAAAAGAAGCCCAAAAAGGGTGCAGGCTTCATGTTCAATAGTGAGAAACTTGGGGTGGGCAAACCAGAAGATTGCAGTTGGCAATCAGCAGGTTTTTGGAGACCAGCGTCCCAGGTAGGTTGGTATGAACCAGTTGATTTCTTTCTCCGTCTCTTTCTTCTCCCCCTCGCTCCCCCCTAAAATACATTCTTGAATCACAGGCAGGCTGGGCTGCCCATAACACTCTGTTTCTGGCATTCACAAGCAGAACAAGCACAGTGTCACCCCGGTGCACCCAGAAAAGGGGACATGTGGCAACCCCACCAGAGGGTCAGGGCACAGCAGGAGCTGGCTCCGCAAGGTGGGCAAAGCTCTTTGGGCTGCACAGGATGAAATCCAGACAACTTGTCCTTTCCCCCCCATACTGTAAATCCTATACCTGTGCAGTCTATAGGTGTTACAGACAGACAAACCCCTGCCTTCCCCCGGCCCCATCATCCCCAACCGCATGGCCTTTGTTGGAAGCCCTGGGTGTCCCCCCCCAGCAAGAGCTGGGGGAGGGTTGACTTCAAACTCCACTAAACAGTAGAGGCACAATGCAAACAAATGTATTGCAGCACGCAGCTATGCAAATAGCTTTAGAGCACAGCACGTTTTCCCCAGCGTTAATTGCTGCACCGCCAGGGTTGCGTAGCAACAGCTCCATTTGTGTCTCTGACAGCTCCTGCCCCTTGATGCCTCTGACACCTTCTGCGGCAGGCGGAGAAGGAGGAGAGAACAGGGCTGCCCTGGGAAAGCTAGAAGGGACAGGAGATAGCGAGGGGCTCAGGTGATAAGATTTGCTTGGGATGCCGGGGTGTCTTCTGCTGGCACGGGGCGACACGTGCAGCGGGGCTGGAAGCGGGGCGTTGCGGCACAGGACCCCCCAGCAGCCACAGCCGTGTGTCGGCAGCCGTCGAGGCTGGCGGCCAGAAAGGGCAGACCTGCCATCTCCCAGGCTCTGCAGGAAAGCTCACTGGCAGGTGGGTTGTCTTTCCCATCGCAGTGAATCCTTCTGGGTACCCCCTACGGGTTTGTGACTGTGCTTGCAGCTTGGCTATAGGGATAGAGGGTCCCCAGTAAGTCACCTCTCCCGGCCACGGAGCTGCAGTAGGCTTGTGGCTTCTCCAGCCCTTGAGAGAGATGACACATTCCTCCTGCACGCCCAAAGCTAAGAGAGCCTCAGACCAAGCCCCGTGGGAAGGGGTGAGCACAGGCGCCGAGGGGAAGGCTGCAGACGGTACGGGCAGCCCTGGGCTCCCTCGCTTGTCTGCCGAGCCCAGCAGCTTCTGCTGGGCTGGCCTGTGCCTCCCGAAAGGCAGGCTCTTCAGAGACAGGGGTATCTGCCTCCCGAGAACAATTCTTCCTCCTGTTTAAAACCATGTTCCCAATTCCCATCCTCTGCATTTGCCAGTCGGTCTTCAACTCCCGCTGCGCCTTTACCAGCAGGGCTGAGGAACCTGTTAGTAGCTGGCACCTTCCCCCGGGAAGGCACTTCAGCTCTGCAATCAGCTCACCTCTCCTCTCCTCTCTGATAAGCCACGTAAATAAATAGTTTCTCTGCAACAGTTTACACAGTCCGTAAGCAACCCTGCCTGAAGCCGTGGGGCACTTGAAATAAACTCTTCTATTACACCTGAGCATGAAACAAGCTCTTCTCCGAAACTGCCTTAAGTAGTGAGGATGCGGGCAATCCTGCGTCCATCGGCTGCCAGGCAAGAGGATGGCCATGGGCATGTTTTATTTAGTAGTAATAGCCAGAACAGACAGGAATGGTGGGAAATGCTGAGCAGCTACCGAGGCGCACAGATTATCAGGTCCCAGGGAGCACAGAGCCGTGTCTGGGAGATCTGGGGATGGAGAGGCACAGGCTGGGGCTCGGTGCCCCAGGGGCGCGGGGAGAGGAAGGACCGAGGTGGGATCCAGCTGTGCTCAGAGCCTGGCTGCAGGTGGTGGGGAGGGCTCTGCCCCAAGGTTATCCTTTGAAACTGAGAAAAAGGGGATACTGCCTGCAGCACCCAAACCGGGACTGGGCTGAGAAAGGAGCAGATGAGCCTAAGGCGAGAAGTTGCAGCCTATCTTTGAGCCAAAGTGATGTGAAAGCAGAGGACGCTGAATGCAACGCGCCTGCAAGAAGCAGGTGAACTGTGTCGCTGAGCGTGAAATGGGTCTTCTAAGGACAAAGGGCGTTGAGGCTGAATGGATTTATTTCCTTTATCAAGCAGGAATAATATATTTATCTCTGTTTTTTAAATTTACAGCTTGACAAGCTGTATATATCTGAGATTGACTCCTTGGAGTACAGTGGGGCAAATGAGCACTATGGCCTCAGTCATACTTCAGAGGAAGAAACTAGGTGAAGGCAAGGCAGAAATGCCACCTGGAGCCTTTAGGACCGGGGAGCCCAGGTCCCCTTTGCCATACGAGCAGGACGTGGGTCTTTTCCAGCCCCGCATGCCTGTGCAAAGCAGGCGTGACCTGCGACCGGCTGCGTTCGGCATCGCTACTGCAAGGCGAGGAAGGACCGTGCCCGGCCTCTTTGGTCCCTTCTCCCAAACTAGGGGCTCCGTACACAGACCCGCAGTCTACCTCCCAGCCAGTATCTCATCTTTTCTTCCTCGCCACCCACCCAAGCAACCACTTCGCCTATGCCATGGGCTCTTCCTTCGCAGCCATTTGGGTGTAGCACCCGAAGGTGCCCCGGCAAGGAGGGAGTTGGCTGTTTTGCCACCGAAACCGCTTCCCAAGGCTGCCCCGGGAGCGTGGCGATGGGGTGGGCCGGGGCAGGGCCACACCTCTGCTGCCGCCGTTATAAATTCAGGCTCGCTGGGGGAAGATGGCTGCCGCTCTTAGGAGCTGGGCTTGCGAGCAGGTAAGAGGAAAGCAACCGCCCTCTTTGCAAAGGTGGAAAAAAAGTCGTGCTGAGCTCTGCCTCTTCGCAAAGCCCCCAGCTCCAAGCCCTCCTCTTGCAAGGGGCGGGGGGCGAAAGGTTTTTTATCCCCTTTGTTATTCAGCAGGGCAAGGGGAGGAGCTGGGCTGTGTAAGAGATCCTGGCTGACATAACCCTTCCCATGCAGGGCTCTGGAGAGGGGCCAGGTTGTACCTGAGCATTTTTATTTAAACTAATCCCAGGCATTGCAAATTGAAAGTCATCGCAGCGCCAGGTAGAACCAGTCGAGACGGTTGCTGGAGGGCATTTTTCTCGCCCGGGTGTAGTAAAGCAGTCTCGAGGTACGTTGTTTATTGCTAACCCCGGGAGTATGTTCTGGAGGTGCTGGAGCACATTCGGCGAGCCAAGCTCGCTCAGCCTTTCCAGGCGGTTTTGGGAAAACCTTGCCCAAGAAGCCTTAAAGGAAACTGAATGGCCGTGGTTGAGAGGCAAAGCCTTGTTATGCTTAAAAATTTGGGCAAACTGGAAAGCAAAGGGCTGGCTAGCAGATGCTCAGGGCAGGCTTGGCTGCAGCCTAGCATTTCTGGGTGAAGAGGAGACCGGGTGCCACCTGGCCAGCCCGGAGCCCAAAGTGGCCCCTGGGCGCCTTTCCCTGCCCTTTGCCAAGTTTGGGAGCAGACCCCACGAGCTGGGGGAAGCGGGTTGCTGGCGGTGCCTCCCCGGCACTTGTCAGTTCAAAGAAAGCAGCCAGCAAGCAGTAAGTAAGCAGCAGGTGAGGGCTGCCCAGGGCTGGCTCCGGCACGCCAGCTGGCACTGAGCACGGCCGGCTCTGGTCCCTGGCTTTCCATCCTCCTCCTCTCCGCTGACGGCTGCTCCGACCCGGGGCTCTTCCTCCCTGTCTGCCTGTCGAGCCCTGCGCCTGGCAGCGTGGGGAGGGAAGACCCACTCTAGATAAAGCTGCTTTTCCCCACCCTGGCCCCGAACCCTGTGATAAGCGTTGCCCCCCTTGACCCAGCCGAGCGAGCGAGGTCGGCATCCGATGCTGGGGGTGGAGAGCACGGCTGGGGAGGGGGGGGACGACGACTTTCACTCCTCTGGTACAAGGCCAGGAGGTGCAAAGTGCAACTGTTACTGCAAAGCAACCCGGCGTTGCTGGCAAAGATCCCGTGCCAAACAGCGTGGGTGCCAAGGCGCGCAGCCCCCTCGGCGTGGCAGGGACTGGGTGGGAATCGCCTGCGCTGCCGTTGGGAGCAGATACGGTCTCCATAACAGCACCTGGCGTTGCACATCTAACAAACAAGTTCATGCAAACACTGGGTAATTACCCCTGAACCTCTCCACCGATAAGTCCTAATTAATTGCCTCTGCCAAGCAGGTAAATGATAATCGCCTTGGTTTGAGAGCTAGCTAGTGGCAGTGACCCTGTGCTGTAGAAGCACACCTTTCTGAGCGACCACTGCGTGTTGACAGTCAGCCCACCAGCTGCAGATCCACTTTATTAAATGGCAGCAAATCAAGGGTCCGTGCAAATGGCAAGGCACCACGCCATGCAAGGGTGCGTTGCTGCCTGCACATCCTGCAGGCTGGGAGGTCACCAAAATTTCTGCAGCAATTACAGAGGAGGCTCAGATCTGCTCAGTTTGCCCTAGACCCATCTTCTGCCACCAAGACATAAGCAGAATTTGAAGACTTACAGTAGTTCAAGATTTCTGGCATCTGGCTGCCTAGCTGGGACGCTGCTCCGCTCCCACCCAGCCTGGCTGTGCAGATCGAGCATGCAGAGGTGTGCAGTCACCCTGGTGGGTCCCAGGAGTGCTGGGCCTTCTACACCGGCACCGTTCAGATACTAAATCTGATTCTCACTGGGAAATTTAGGTTTGCTTTGAACATGTCACATGGTGCCTACACACCAGGATGTCCTGGGCAGAAGTGTAATTATGGGTGCTGTGGCAGTGGGAGACAAACAGGAGTGCAGTCTGTGTCCTGCCAGCAGTATGCATACTAAGTGTGCATGCTGGGGACTGAAGGGATACCTGCCAGCCCCATGACAACAGGAGGCTTGATCTCACCTGGAGGTCAGGCAAGAGATATGCCTGAGTGGGAGGAGAAGGGTTATTCCAGTTTTGCAGCATAAACTTTTATTCCCTGGGACATGTTACTGATTGCTTCTCTCTTTGTCTCTCTAGTGAGGATGCAGCAGAGACAATAGCAATAGACTCTAACAATCAGCCGAAGTCTCCACTGGAAAAGTTTATGGTCAGACTGTGTACGCATCACCAGAAGCAATTCATTCGTGTGCTAAACGACATATACACTGAAGTACAACCAGACTCTGAAGGCCAGCAGTTGTCTGAATCCGAGAGCATGGAGGCCTCTACTTGTGGCTCTGGTTGTAGCCAGCGAAGCACTGAAAATCAGGATAAGGGTGCTACTTGTACTGAATCAAAGCCCCCTTCTTCCTTGGACCCAGGACAGTCGGGGACTGATGGCCCCCTGCATGTTACAGGACAAGCCCCGAAGCAGCCAGCGGAGCTCAAGTCTCTGGACAGAGCAGAGAGCTCCAGTCCTGCTTTGAGAAGGGACTTCTCCGAGCTCCCCATCACCAGGCTTCGTTCTGCTAGTCCAAAGGATAGCTCCACCCAAGGATACCTCAGCACGTTGAACTCTTCCTCTTTGAATTTCCATCATGCTGCAAAGAGCCTGGAAGGGCAGCAAGCTGCTGGACACGAGCAAGAAGCCGGTGTCAGAAAGTGTGAGGACAATAAAGAGCAGCTAGCAGGTAAGACTCTCGTGGAAGGTTATATCTCGGTCAAAATGGCAAATGTGAATGGCAGCGAGGACAGCTTAGACAGCTGTCTGGGGTCCCAAAAGAACTCTTTCAGAGCTCTGCCGGAAGAGTCCTGGGATCCCGGCTTTGCGGTGACCCCCCCTCGCAGAGCCGACAAAGAGAACACTTTGCAATGCAGCTCGAAAGCATCTTTGCACCAGGACTTAGACGCAAAAGAACAAGATGCGAGACCAAAGCAAGAAAACCACCTGCACGCCGTGGCCAAGGGCAAGGCAGGCTGCCACCTGCACCCGGCTGACAAGGGCCCGCTCGACAAGTCCAAAGAGGGCTGGCTGCCTGCCGGCGCCGCACCAGCCGCCCACCGGACCCCCGGCGGGCACCCCCGCGCCAAGGCAACCTCCCTCAGATCCACTCGGAAGAGCAAGAAGGCGTCGGGGCTGAGGATCAACGACTATGACAACCAGTGCGACGTGGTCTACATCAGCCAGCCCATCACCGAGTGCCATTTCGAGAGCCAGCGGTCGGTGTCGTCCCGCAAGACGGCGAGGAAGAGCACGCGGGGGTACTACTTCAACGGGGAGTGCTGCGAGCTCCCGACTGTCCGCACGCTGGTTAAGAGCTCCCGGGCGGAGGAGAGGGGCAGCAGCCCGGCGCTGCGAACAGAGACCCTCGTAAGCGCTAAGCCACCGCTGGTGCTCTCGGTGGGGGGGTCTGCAGGGGCAGGACGGGAAGGAGAGAAGAGGGTTTCCCTGAGGCTCCTGGCTAAAGGGGCACCAACCAGCCGAGAAGCGAAAGAGAGAGCTGAACCGAGCTCTGTGCAGCCCCGGGATACCCGGGCGCTGCGGTCGAGGGAAGCTGCCATGGCCGTGCCCTTCTTCTCCCTCTCTGCTCCACCCAGCCCCCAGAAAGAGGAAGGCTCGGCCGGCTCGCCGCCCCCCGGCTCCCCTCCCGCCGAAGGAGGGGGGACGAGAGCGGGAGGCACTGTCCCGTGGGAGGCTGTCAGCAGCCTGGGCTCCTCCGCGGATGGCAGTGGCGGCGGGCAGGCTGCCGATTTTGCTGCTCTTCCCGTCTCAGAAGCACCCAGCGAGGAGAAAGGTTGCCCAGGCTCTGATGTACAAACTGATCCGGACCTCCCCCCCAGCCCGGAGCCAAAGTCCCTCTTGCAGCCCTCCGCCGCTGCGGACACAGCACCCCCGGCCCATGATGGTGCCAGGGATCCTGCCCAGCTTCCAGGTGCGGGAGACGCGGAGCCTTGCGGGCTGCGTCCGGCAGAGCCCTCCCCACACTCTCCAGGCCAGCAGGCTCCTGATGAGCCCCCTGCCACTGCGGATGGGGGGAGCCCCCCAGAGCCCCCTGCCACCTTGCAGTGTGTGGATGTGAACAAAAGCATCGATGCTGAACCAGAAGCCGAATTATCGGGCATGGCGGGTGACGGCTCCCTTGAGCAAGAGGAGGCTGTGCCAGCCAGCACGGCCCTCCCCGAAATCTCGGAAGGGGAGGCAGTGCTGAACAACAGCCCAGCAGCTGAAAAAGAGCCCATTGAAGGGGAAACGCCGCCTGAACCCGACGGCTCGGACACTGCAAGGAAAGACTGTGTTTCTTCCAAAGACAGTCTAGACAAGAAGCGAAAGAAAGGCAGGAGGGTGCTTGTGGCATCAGACCGGCGTCTCCGAAGCCAGCAATCCCAGTCACCCGCCGAGGGCAGTGCTGAGGACTCTGGTTCTTCCAGCTCTGTGCAGCTTCCTTGCCTTCAGATCAAACTCTCCAAGAGCTCTGGCGCTAAGCGATTCAAGAGGGAAGTGCACCTGGATGGGGCAGCATCCATGCACTTCCCAAACGACTGCTTCCCCAACGCGCTGCTCAAAACCAGCGAGGAGCCAGGCACCGGCCAGGCTCCAGAGAGCATCGCTGAGCAGCGGCCAGGCGAGGAGAATGGTGTCACTACCAGACAAACCTATAAAAGCTTCTTAGCAAAAGAGACTGCGGCAGAGGGAGAAAATTCCTCTAAAGACGACCCCCCTGCTAACGGCAGTCAAAGTCAACCAGATGAGATGCTGGAAATCAGCGTCCAGGCTGATTCTGAGAAGCAAAGCATTCTCCTCCCTCCAGAGAGCAGCATGCCTGCAAATGATGCCGAGCAAGTGGATGTGAAACCAGGCAATGCCAGCGCAAAGGACGAGGAGAGCTCCAACGGTGCCATGGACACGGGCAAGCTGGAGAGCTACGAGCTGGTGGCCAATTCACCTCCGTGTCCCAGCAGCAGAGGTGGAAGCAAGCATCTTCCAGCAAAGACTGCGAAGCATAAAAAGGTCGCCCTGCAGTTTTATAACTTAAGACACGCACCCACATCCGTGGACACTGCAAAAAAGAGCACACCAGGGAAGGAGTCTATGCAAGCGACCCCCAAACCGAGGGACGAATGCAGTTCAGGGAATGACGACTCCCTGGCGTTGGAGGACATAGACATGGCTGACAGCAAACCAAAGTTCATGGAGTGGTGTGCTGAAGAGGAGAACCAGGAACTCATTGCCGAGTTCAACGCCCAGTACATGAAAGTTCAGAAGGGCTGGATTCAGCTGGAGAAGGAGGTGCAGCCAACCCCCAAGGTAAAGAACAAAGCCGACAAACTGAAAGAGATTTGGAAAAGCAAGAAAAGGACACGGAAAAGTAGAGGCTCGCTGGAAGTGCAGAAGCTTTCTCCTGTCCAGATGCTGTTTATGAAGGCCTTTAAGCTGTCCGACATCTGCCAGTGGTTTCTGGAGACGACTGAAACCAGGTCTCTAGTGATCGTGAAAAAACTCAACACCCGTCTCCCAGGAGAGATGCCCCCCATCAAAGTCCCCATGCAGAAATATTCCTCTTCCAGTCTCTATCCCAGCTCACTGCAAGCTGAACGTTTGAAAAAACACCTCAAGAAGTTCGCCGCCACTACCCCGGCTCGGAATAACCTGAAGAACCAAAAGCTTTGGGCCAAAATTCGGGAGAACGCCGATAAAGCAGAGGCTGAAGAAGCCACTGCTCCCAGCCAGCCGTCTCCCACCGACGCCAGTGCCGAGGACCTGAGCGAAGACAAAACCATCCAGCCTGCCCCCAGCTTGCCCACGCAGGCCAGCACCAGGATCCTGCGCAAGTACTCTAACCTGCGCGGCAAGCTGCGAGCCCAGCACCGCATGGTGAAGGCAGAGAAGAAGAGCGATGGTCTGGGGGACCACCTGTCCCTGGAGAGCAAGCAGAGCCGGAAAAGCGTGTGCATCAACCCACTGATGTCTCCAAAGTTGGCCTTGCAGATCAAAGCAGACGCCTTTCCTGCTAAATCTCCATCAGTGGATGGGGCGGGGAAGGGGCGGAAGGGGAAGAGCAGGTCCCAGGAGGACCCCTCGCCCAAAGCTGATCTCCAGCTCAGCAGGAAGAAGAGGACGCTGAAGGAGAGCGGGAGCACCCAGGAGCGGTCTGGCTCCTCCACCAAGGACAAGCTGCCTGCCAAGAAGGCCAGTAAAATAAAGCATTCGGAGGTCAGCGCGAAAGCTCCTGCCACCCGAAAGCAGGCTGCCATGGAGAGGAGCAATAAGCTGGCTAGAAAAATGTCTTTGAAAGAGAAGAGAGCCCCGAAAAGGCAGCTGGAGAAGGTGCGGCTCTCCATGCGGAAGGGCAAGGAGAACACGAGCAGACGGGCCGTGCTGCCCGCCGGCCACGAGGAGCTGGCCAAGTCCCCAAAGCAGAAGCCCCTGGGGGAGTCCTCCACGCGGTCGCAGAAGCTGGCCAACAAGAAGCCCAGCGGTGGGAAGACCCTGACGAGGTCCATGAAGAAGATGCAGGAGAGCAGCGGGTCACAGGGCAAGAGGAAGCTGAGGGCAAAAGTGGACTGTTCGCACAGCAAGCGCTCGCGACTGGATCCGAAATAGCGAAGAACCGGTAGCCATGTACAAAACTGATGTATAGTAGTAACCCTTTACCATGCATTAACTAAAGCTGCTTTTATAAGCTGTAGCAAGCCTTTAAAAATCCGCAGTTAAAGGATAACGCCCGTGATTTTAGGCATTGGCAGATGTGTCTCGGACAGAGAAGAGGTCGGCCTGTCTGGCTCTGCTGTTCAGAAGGAAGTTTCTGCAGTTTGAACGTTCCTTGGGTTTTTTTTAAACTTGGAACCAGGCAGTTTTAGTTAAAAGTACAGTGCCTTATTTATCACTTTAAAAATAAAAATAAGAAGCTCGTCTGTGTGATTTGGAGGCTTGCGTTTTATACTTGAGGCACAAGCACTTGTACTGTAGCAGAAAGAAAACCACCTTCGTGCACATGAAGTAGCTTTCGGCAGCCTTTGGGTGCACACAAACATTTCCCTTTCCTTCAGAGTCCTCCTTCTGTCTGTCTTCTTAGCGACATTTAAAGCAAAACCAAAACCATTTCCCATCACTGAGGGAGAGAAAGGCGAATCTGTCCTTTGTCGGTTCGTTAGTAGCAGCTGCTGGTGTCCCATACTGTTACCTGCATAAAAGTATTAATTAGCTACTGGTGTGTGTACTGCTGATGGCAGCCTCGCCCCCCGTTGCACAGCCTGTGGGGTGGGGAGGTCCCGCTCAGGCGGAGGCAGCAGAGGAGATGCTGCGGGGGCTCTGGGTACCAGGCTGCCGCATCCACTGCTGCCGGGCGGGTGTGCTGGGCTGTATCTGTCTTTATTTCTTGCTGCCTTCAGGGGTGAATCGGTCCTGCCGTGCCCTGCTTTTGGACAGACCTCCTTCTCCCATTTTGCTGCGCTCATGGTGATTTCTGTAGTCTCTGACGGCAAAGCAGTTTCCGCAGTGCTTCGCTGAAGGTTGAATCTCTCCCTTTTTATGGGCTCGAGCTCTTTCTGATGTTGGTGCTCTGCAGCAGGGGAGACCTGGCCCTCGCCCTGTGCTCTTGTGCACGTCTTGCCTAGCGCCCTCCTAAGCCAGGATTTGCAGTTGGGATAGGGTTGAGAGAAGGGACTGACTTGAGTTTATTTTTTACTGTAATTTGCATTTCATCCTTTTACTAGCAAGGTGCGGTCGGTTTGTCCTTGCCTGTGTCTGGTGCTGTGGAGTCTGAAAGCGGCCAAGCCTCTGCCCTGTCCTGCCACGACACCTTTGCAGGGCTCCTCTGCGAGCCTCTGCAGCACTTTTAAAAGCCAGCTGGGGGTCTGCAGTGGCAGAACAGGGTCACGGTGCCTAGCACCTCTGAGAAAAACCTGTGAGAAGTGCACAGAGCGCGTGGCTGCGCTGGCTCGGCCGGGCAGGAAAGCTCAGCGGCTGAGAAGGGACTGCCGCGGTCTGCGCTCGGGGAGAGGACCCTGCTCAGCCATTGCATCGCCACGGCTTCACTTTCACGTTGCTGCACAAAGTTTGTTCGCAGGAATCCAGATGCAAGTCTCCTCCCATGCAGAAAGCAGCAACGCCCAAGAGGGCACCATGTGGGCTCCGGGGTTGCCTGGCCTTTAACAGCCGCTTGCTGGTCCTTGCTCAGCTCCTTGTCCCTGCTCAGAGCAAGGCTCCAGGGCAGGCCACGCGTTCGAGAGACTCCTGCCCCGGGGGCAGAGGCTAGAGCGGGCTCGGCCGCAACGGGAATGGGAATTGCTTTTCACAGTCGGCACTGAACCCCAGATCCCAAAGCCCAGGGACTGGAGGTGGAAAGCAGATAATCATCTTTCAATCTTTCGTTGTACCCGCTTAGTATAGAGGATGAAACCAGGCGTTTGAGATTCGCACGCCCTTCGCAGGGCACCTCAGGCTCTCTTGCAGGTATTCCCTTCCCCCAGCGCCAATGCACACGAGGCTGCGGCACACTTTTCTCTTACTATGAAATGGCTGATTTAAAAAAAAAAAAAAATCCTTTACCTTTCCTTTGAATCATGCTAGAATAAGTTAACTCTCTGAACAGCTAGGAAGTGATTAAATCTAGCCTGTCAGTCCCTGTACAGATTAATATGAAGTTATCTATTACTTTAATTTTTACTGCATGCATTAAATATGTCAAACATTCCATCAGAAAAGATTTAAAAGCGTTTCAGGAGAGGTGTGAGGCAGGAGGGCACTGATGGCAGTTAAATGACTGATCTGTACCTTTCTCACAGGTTGTCTTTCCCTCTTGCTTCTCCATCCGTACGTACGGCCCTCCTCTTCCCTGCGCCTGGGGCAGCCTCTCCGCAGGCGCACGGGCTCGGGGTTTCCCCTCCTTCCCCCGGGCCGGGCGTGCGTGCAAGCACCCCTCTTACCTCCGCTCCTCGCGCCGCTCCCCTGCAGCAAACCCCCCTTTCCCCATCCTTCACCATGGCTCCTGAAGCGCCCGCGCCGGGCTGTGCTGCAGAGCCGTGCTGGGCACCACGCGCCGAGCGCTCCTCGGGGCTTTCCCTCTCTCTTGCTCCCTTTCATTTTTTAGCTGCTGGTAAACGGAGGCTGTCGGGTTCTCCATCTTCTGTGCTTCTGGGAGTGGGAACCTCATTAGGATAAAAACCGCGACAAAGCAAGCGGAGAGAGTCTTTCTAGATGGGGTGCTGCTGCTGCTGCTACAGCCTCCCGGCTGCCTTCCTGCGCCCTGGGGCTTCACCAGCACCGGCTGGCTGGAGCTCGGCAAGGCTGGGAGATGGCAGGCGTCACACTGGTGCGGGAGCGGAGCAGCATCTGAGCGCCTGTCCCAGTTCGGCGTGCGCTGCTTGGCTTAGGCGGCGGTGGGATCAGCGCACCGAGCTTCCCGGCAGCGTCCTTGCCAGGCGTCGGCTCTGGAGAGGAATGGCCAGGACCTGTTGGGTGGAGAAATCAGATGCTAAAAGGAAAACCGTATTCCTCCCACCCCTTCGAACTTCCAGTCTCGGTCTGTAGTCTTCTGTTGTATTGCCGTGTTTCGGCTTGGTTGGATGGAGATTTCCCGTGCCAAAGGCAGGGAGTCGCAGGGCTCCGGGAGGGAGCGAGGTGGGCTTGGCCGTGCTGGGCAGTGTGCAGGCAATGTGGCCCGAGGCCCAAAGCACCTGCAGCTTGTCCCGGGCTCCGATTGCCTTCAACCAGCAGCTCTGTCCGTCCCTGGGGCATGCCAGGGGCGTTCAGCAAGCCCTGGCTTTCCCACGTTAGATCCAGCATGTCCCGTGCAAAGAGTAATACTCATGAAATCTGTGCAAAGATCCTACTGACTTTTAATGGGAGCTGGGCTGTGCCTCGTAGGTGTAAATCTGAATTTCTGCTCCCTTTTATGAGGAAAGGTAGAGGGTGTGTTTTGTGTCAGGATGGGGCTGAAAAGAGGGTTCTGGGCTGGGCTGTGGATTGTTATCCTTGTCTTCAGAAAATGAATTAAGAGAAAGCAAATAATTCTGAGGTTGTTTTCAAAGAAAACCATTTTTAAATACAATTGCCCCAGCCCAGGCCAGGCATGTTCTGCATGTCCCTCGTGGGCGCCTGGCTCAGGTGGGCAGACGGCAGAGCAGCACCTCGGGCATCTGCAGGGACAGGGAGCAGCAGGTTTGCAGGATGTGCCGAGCCGGGCTGTCCCGGGGGGTGAGATGGTCTGGGGTCTTCTCAGCAGGGACCCCCCTGGCTCCCTGCTCCACCGTCCTTGGGTCCGGTCCCTGGCGCCGCAGCCTCTGCAGGGCTCTCCCCGGCCGGGCACATAAACCCTGCTCAGAGCTGCTCTGCTCTCTGCCTCCTCCTTTCCTCCCAACAACTCCCTCTTATTTAAAAATTACAATGTTGAGGAAAACTGGAGTGATTCTTCTCTACATCATGCTGTTTGTGAGGAGCTGGCAGGAGCGTTTCCTCCCGCAGCTGCCGCGCTGGGTGGTGGGTCTAACTCGCAAGGGTAGTTTTTACGGAGAGCAGGCTTGTTTGCCAAGGCATAGGTAGGGTGAAGCCATTGCCTGTGGCTGAATTATTGCAGCAAGCACGTGGGGCATGACCTCTCCAGCCCACCTCGAGGTGGGAATATTGGTGCTTCAGTACAAATTCTCCAAATTACAGATTCGTGCAATCCTTTGGGTTACCCCAGAGGAGGTTGCCCCAGGGGTGAGGTAGGCCAGGGGTGGTCGTCATCTCTAGAAAAGCGTTAAGGCTTTCTGCTCTGAGGAAACCCCCAGCTCCTTGCCGGGCTCCTTTCCTTGCTGTCACTGCTCCGGGAGATGCTGTCTTTGGCCCCTCTGCCTCTTCTGTGTATGTTCTCTGCTTGACACCAGTAGTAGCTTCCAGGTCTTGCTGACTACAAGACCTGCTTTTAACGTGCTTCACACTTGCTTTTGTGAGTGCTTTATTTTGGGGCAGGAAGGAGGAATGCTGTAATTTCCTAGAAAATTAAATTTCAATTTAATTCGCTAGCAAATTAAAGGGTCTGCGTGTGAGGTGACTGCCTGGCAGGGTGGCATTGCCTGGGTAGCTCCGTATTCTTTATCAATGCTCAGATGTTTGAATTTTTTTTCTCCTTTTCTTTTTTGCCCGATCAGTCATCACGTTGCATTGCTCCCTTCCCAATTGACTTCCTGATTTTCTCTCTCCATGCAGCCACGTTTCAGCTATAACAGTGCACAGGAGATAAAAAAATAAGTAGAGGTAATACCATATATATAGCCTGTTGCTCTTTGTTAACGACTTGGGACAGGCACTACTCGTTTCTCTTCGTTCTGCAGCGAGGCAGCGGTGGTGTGCTGCTGAGGCACGGCCTGCTTTAGAGCAGCCTGTTTCCAATAAATGCAGCTTCTATGCAACGCAAGGGATGCACAGGGAGCTGCGGATGATCTTAATGAATGGAAGGAAATAAGCAACACGATTTATCACCTTATTCCACACGGGCATCGAGGGCATTTCTGTTTGCTAGGGTGCAGAGCTGCCCACTGGCACTACCACAGTGCCATCCTCCGCTCCGCAGCCTCATTGCGCTCCTCCTCCTCTGGGCACCCCGCAGCTCCCTGCTCTGCGTCCTCAGCCCCGAGTTCAGCACAAGTGCTGTGTCCCACAAAACAGACGTCTCCTCTTTCTGTTACTTTGGATTTCCTTGCTGGCCACTTTCTTATCCTAGCCTTGAAACTAGTCTCCATCCCAGCTCCCCGGTCCATGTAGCAGGAGCTGCATCTTCTTAGCTCTGCACCTCCGCAGATGTCCTTGCTGTCCCTCTGCTGCCAGCCCCCCTCCCTCATTTGCGTGATTACCTTTTCCTCTCGTCTTGTCATTGGCATCTCCGGGTCTTCACACTTTGCATAGTCAGGAACTCACCATCTTACCTAAACTCCGGGAGGGGCTGGGTTTGCCAAGCTCAGAGTCAAAATTTATCTGTTGGGGGGTTGAGGGCTGCATCAAGAGCAGTTTGAGCCCAGGATGACTCCTTCTATCTGTAGCTGTTGGGGTACTGTCTAGCAATGCCAGCCCTGGAGTGCATTTCTCTGCTGATGGGGTGCGTGCAGTATATCCAAGGTGTGCACGTGTTTATATGCATCACTAATGAGGTCCTTTTTTGCTCGTGTTTGCTGCGTGCAGTGGTGTTTCTGTGTTCGACTGCCAACACGTCAGTGAGATGCATTTGCAGCAAACCTTCTCCAAAGAGCTGTTTAGCCGGCGCTGACGCTTTCAGCAAACTTTCCACCGTGTTGCTGGTCATCCTCCGTGAGCTGGGAGAGTGGGATGAGCTCGTCCCCGCTGCTTTCCACATCCCCGTCCCCCCGTGCCGGGGGCAGCCGCGCGGTGCTGGACTGAGCGGGCTGGCAGGCTGCCCGAGCCGCTTTTTGCCGGCGTGAGGATGAGCAAAGCTGCAGCCCAGGTCACGTCCCAGCCGCTCGCATGGCACCTCTGGAAATGCCGGCGTTTCCGAAAGCTCTGCCAGCCTCTAGTAACCTCCCGGGAAACAGAGACGCAATCTCAGAAGGACGCAGATGTACTGCTGCCCTACTTTAACTGATGGACAGGTTCTCTCTCCAGCTCGTATTCTTTCAGCCTGACAACTGCATTCGCAGTCGAAGGCGACTGGGAAAGCCGCGGTTCCCAGCCTCCCGCAGGCGTGGGCAGTGCCTGGGCAGCAGGGAGGTGCGTGCTGCCGTCCGGCTCGGGCTCTCGCCTTTCCGCTGCCGTGGTCATGCTGGGGGAAGAGGGCTGAGCCCCAGCCGAGGCGTCCTCGGGTCCGCATCCTCGGGCTGTACGCCTGGACGGCCCAGGAGCGAGGCGGGGGTAGGCTGCCCTGCCAGGGAACGCCACTGCAGCTTTTCCTGTAGCGGTAGGTTTTTTGAGCAAACCACGAGGCTACGATGTCCCCGCATCGCGCGCGTCCCCTCCCCGTGTGTCATAGCATCCGTTCGGCCCATCCTTTAGCTTGGTGGTTGTGAAATGAATCCATCTGTTCTAAGATGTTCTCAGGAGTTCTTGTTTGTATTAAGCTCACCCCTAGGCTTAGCAGAAACCACGGTCCCCATCCTTCCTCCTCCCCTCCCCGCGGACGAGCCCTCTCTTTCACGAGCACTTCCACCCCCTCCTCAAAGGGCGGCGGGGGGCAGCTGGCGGTTTCGATTCAGGGCACGCTTGGGGACAGCCGGAGGAGCTGGGATGCAGCCGGCCGGCGTTCGCTGCGTGGGTCCGGAGGCTGGGCAGTCCCTTGGGCTGCATTGCTAGCCAATGTTTTCTAAGTCTGTTTGTAAGAGTACCTAATTTTAAAATGAAATGTGAATATATATTATGTGTAGGTGCCATGTAAGATAGTGTTGTGCTAGGCGACAGGATGCTAACCTACTTTTTAAGCTTTTATGGGGCAGGAAAAAGCATTTTTCTCTCACTTCATGCTCACAGATCTAATATTGTAAATAGTTTTTTTTAATATTTATTTCATGGGCTTTCCACAGGTTCTTGTTCTGACTGGTGTGTCGGCTGGTGGGGCTGTATCGCCCTGCGTGCCGCAACCAAAGGGCTGGCTATTGCGTGGGGGGACGGGACGGGACGGGATGGGGTGGGGGGTGGTGGTGTTTGGTTTAGGTTTTTTTATGTCACATCGAAGTTGAAGCATTAACTCTTCCTCTTCATCTCATTTTGATGATGTCAGACCTGGTCGATGGCCACGGTCCCGGGGGGGGCGGTGAGCTCCTGTGGCCGGCCGGGATGGCTGTTCCCCGGGGTGGGGGGCACTGCAAGCAATAAGATTTGTAGTAATAATGTCTGCTTCGATGGCAAGGGCTGTCGGGGCTCAGGGCCGGGTGGGAATAACCCCGCTCCCGGCGGGGGTCGGTCCAGCACGGGATGGGAGGGGGGTCTCTTGGCCTGGGGATGCCCAAGGAGGCGTCCCCAGGGGTGCAGGAGGTGGGGGGCTGCCGGCACCCCCAGGAACCCCCCCAAAATGGCCGGGGTAGGGTAGGTAGTTACCGATAGCAAACTCCTGCTAGCAAATTACTGCAGCGAGCAGCTGCCTTTGGGGCTCCTGCGCGTCCTGCGGTTATGGGTGACCCACGGGAGCGCGCCGCTGTCGCTGTTACAATCCCAGTGCCGGCTCCAGAAGGTGGTTTGCTTATTTGCTTGCTGTTCTGCAATTTTTATTCTCCTTCTAGGGGGTTCGAGGTCATTTGGTTGTTTTTTCTGAAGTGGATTGGGATTTTTATTCTTTTCTTTTTTTTTTTTTAACCCTTTTTTGCCTGAAAGTGTTTGCTGGCTGCATCCCCGCCAGCCCGGCTCCCTGTGTGGGGCAGCGACAGCAGGATCATTGCTGCTTTTATGGTGATGGGTCCCTGACTTTGGAGGGTGGAGCGGGGAGTGCTGCCGGGTCCCGTCCCTGCAGGACCCCCTTGCCAGCCCCGTGCTTCCTTTGCCTTTGGAACAGGTGTGTTTAAAAAAGAAAAAAGAAAGAAAAGGAAAAAAAAGGCAAAAACAACCCAGTAATTTTTTTCTTGAGACGCTCAATGTTTAAATATTATCTCCACCCTGATGGCAAATGCTTTTCCTTCATCCGTGTCTGCTTCCCTGGGAGAGTTCTGTTTCTGTTTGTTTCTATATGAATTTTAGACACTGAGCTGAAAAGTCCTCCTGTCCGGTACTGTATGTTTGAGCCTAAGCAATGTGAACTGTACAGACCAGCGGTGGGACACGGGAGCCAGTAACTGCGCCTGGGAGAGCCGTGGCGTGGGACGGCATTCCCGGTTGCTCTGGGGAGCGGGAAGTACTGCGTCGTGAGTTGGGAAAATGAACTGTCTGCTGTGAATTCTCGGTTGGAAATGTGGAGAGGGGTTTCCATTAGATAATGTTTACATACCTCACCTGACGAACCTTTGAAAGTGTATATAAAAAAAAAAAAGAAAATAAAATTATATTAAGTTGCTTTAAATCAATATGTATAGCTATAAGAGCTGGGTCATTTGAACTTTGACTATGTATCGACTCTCTAAATGTTGACATTTTGTGAACTCTGTGCTCCTGTCTTTTATTTCATCCTAGCCTATGGAAGAAGTTGTGTTCTTGTTCCAGGTAAAAGGTCCCTGACTCAGATCTGAACTCCTCAAGGATTCCCACCACCTTGTTTTCTTTTCTTCCTCCGTTGTCGATATTCACCCTCTGAGCTTTCTAAAGGTCCGTATTTTATTGCAGCTTATTAAACGTTTCTTTGATATCAACGTTTGTTTGGTGTGATAACTGGGGCGAAGGTGAGCGGGTGCACGGGAGCGGGGGGCAGCAAGCTGGCACCCTCCGGATGGGACACCCCAGCCCCTCTGGAAGGGGGATATAAATGCCCGGGTGGGATGCGAGTGCTCCCACGCCGATGTTTGAGCTGGCCGTGCTGCTTTCTGCGGCAGATTGGTGTTTGTGGCACGAACAGTGCAACCCCTCGGTGCTCCCGGGGACTGCTGCCCAGGTCCCCTCTCCCCGTCCCCAAAGAGTTACAGGTTTCCCCCGCAGCCACGCCATCCCCGCAGCAGGCACCGGGCCCTCCGGCTTCTCGCGCCGCCCCACGCACGACCAGGCAGCGATGGCTCCTTTTGCAAGGCGTTGAACGGATAATCCCGGCTCTCCCCAGCAATGAGCCCTCAGCCCGGGGCTGCGTGTCCCTGCGCCATGCGGGAGATGCTCTGGCCAGAGGAGGTGGTCCTGCCATCACCCATGGCAGGACCAGCTCTCCCCAGCCTGTGCCACCTCCTCGTACGCCCAGCAGCTCCTGAGCACCAGCTGCCCCCTTCTCCCCTCCAGGAAAGAAGAGGCCAAGCCTCTGAATGAATAAATGTCATGTTCACATGGAAGACAACATAGACAATACCAAACATCTCCTAAAACAATACAGCCTCTGCCAGCGGAAGGATGCTCAGCGCCTCCCTCGCCAGCCTAGTACAAACCAGCGTCTTCAACAGTGACACACACAAACCCCACGGGCCAAACAAAGCCACCGTCATTTTCCTGCCCAGTAGCATCTGTAAACAAAAAAGAAAACATCATTTGTTGACCCCGAACATATAAAAATACTATAACAAAATGAAATACAAATATATATTAGAATCTGTAAGTATTCTGTATAAAGAGATACTTTAGCGGTTAGCTTACAGCAAGAACAGAAACACAACACAACCAAGCCCTGGCCAGGCCACGGGCAAAATGAGACGCGTCCCGGCTCCTCTGTGGGGCAGAGGGGGCTCCGGTGGAGAGGGCGTTCGTGGCAGAAACACGTCCCTGTGGTGGTGGGAATGTTCTGGATGCCGGTGGTGAGCAGGGATGGTGACGGCACCCACAGAGCTGGCTGCACCCGGCGGAGATGCCCGGAGCCCAGCCGCAGCCGGCGGTGCAGACCTGAAGCCGATGTGCAGGAGTGGTGCAAGGGAGGGACCCGGGGCTGCAGCCCTGGGATGAGTTTGTTCAGCCGGGTGACGTGGTGACACACTGTCCAGCCGCACGCGGTGTCCCAGGTCAGGCCCCCGCCATCCTTGGCCCCCATGGGCGTAGAAGCGAAGCTGCTGCGGAGGTTGGGTGCGTGGTACCCCAGCACGGGCTCCCCGTGCTGCACCGACAGCGGCGCTGCCCTGCTCCCACGCCAGCCCAGCGCGTCCCCCGGCACCGCCGGCTTTGGATAGGTGCTGCCCGGGCACCGGCACCCGAGTCCAGTCGCTGGTGGGACCTGCCTTGGCAGCAGTGTCAGCCCCAGGCTTGCAGGCTTGGACATCTTCGGCATCTTCAGCCTCTTCAACCGGTCCCGGCACGCACAAGGCTGAAGCCCCGGTGATGGGCACAACAGACCCGCACCCCAGCTGTCTCAGCAGCCTCCTGCCCCGGCTGGCTGGGCCAGCGGGACACGGGACACCTCTGCCCAGCCGCAGAGCCCCCCCAGGGCTGAGCCTGGAGGAAAGGGGCTCCCGTGCTTCCCCACATGTCTCCCACCTCTGAGCAGAGCCGCCTGGCTGGGCCGGGGGCATCTGGGACTCCCTCCCCATTAACAACACAGTGCCGGCCCCCACGGCACGGCACGGGGCAGGGCTGGTGCTGGGACCCCCCACGGATGTCTGCACCCCACTGCCTGTGACCCACTCAGCGTGCTTGGGACCACCCTGGTCCTGCTCCACCCAGCACGGCCCCGACGCCACCACAATGGGCTGGAGCCGTGCCCCGTCTCAGAGCCCGGCCGGCAAGCACAGCCCGGGGGTGCCACCAGCGGGTCAGGCTGCGGCTGCGGAGCTGGTGACATTATTTGGGGCGCTCTGAGCTCCAGCACCCCAGCCACGGCACCGGGGAGCTGCTCGCTGCAGATGCCATCGGGGCAACGGCAGGTCCTCAGCAGGGAGGCCAGGGCTGGCGGAGGAGAGGATGGGGAGCTGGGCTCCGGGCTCGCCGGGACCACGGGTTGCCGGCTGCGCCACGCAGCCCTCTGCCAGCCCCGGCTTGCCACAGCCCATGAGGCTCTGCTGTGTGAGGCCCCTCTGCTCCAGCCCCAGGTGATGGAAAATCCCCCGGCTCACCCGGCTGGACGGACGGGACAGGGCTGCTGGGAGGGGACACGCGGGGGACGCAGGCGCTGCCCTCCGTGGCTGCGGGGCTGCGCTGGGGGGAAGGCAGAGTGCGGCAGGGAGCGGACAGGGAGCAGCTGGGCAGAGGACCCGCCCTGTATCCACACAGCTGTGTAGCTCCAGTTCTTAAAAAATTCTCTATCTACACATTTGCTTTGTTTGTGGGGGTTTTTTTTTCTTTTTTTTTTTTTTTTTTTTTTGCCAACCCTCTAGATGCAACAGCTCTACCCTCTGCCGGGCTCCTCCGATGCAGCTGCAGTTCAGGAGCTCCCAGACTGCAGTGCCACGGCTGCAGGGCAAAGCGAGGTCCTTGGCTCCGGCGGGGGCTCCCTGCTGGCCCCCCGGCTCTCCGGGGCCAGTGGCCGCTCACAGGCACTGGCTGCAGCCGCACTTGCTGGGCTTCTCCACCTCCTCCACGAAGGTCGCGCCGTTGCTGCACTCGAAGGCGTATTTTCTGCGCCGGAGCCGCAGCCCGGTGCAGCAACCGGTGCCGGGGCCACCGCAGGCCCCCCGGCACTCCACCCAGGCCACTGGCCGCGTTGTCTGGCAGATGGCGTAGCCCCGCTGCACCTGGTGGTAGTCCCGCACCGGCTCCCCGTGGCACTCCAGCTCTGCAGGACAGCGATGCTCAGCCCGGCGTCCCAGCGTGGGGCTGCCGGCCCCGGGCATCCACCTCCCCGGTGCCTACCTTGGTCGCAGAGGGCTCCGGCGTAGCCGCTGTGGCACTCACAGGTGGGCTGGCCGCCTGGGGTGAGGCGGCAGTGGCCGTGGACGCAGGGCTGGCGGCGGCAGGGGTCGGGCGGCTCGGCGGGCTGGTTGCAGAGGGCGCCCTGGTAGCCCTCGCGGCACTGGCAGCTGTAGGAGAGGGCGTCGAGGGGCAGGCACAGCCCGTGCACGCACCTGCGGGCACCCGGCGCCGTCAGGCACCCGCCGGCACGGCACGGCACGGCAACAACACCCGCACGGAGCATGGCATGGCTCAGCACCGGCACGGTGCCAGGACCAGCACAGTATTGCACGTGGAATGACACGGCACTGCCGCGGCACGGCACTGGTATGGCACAGCCATCGTGGCATGGCACTGCCACAACGCTGGTGTGGCTCTGGCAAGGCACCATGGGCACCGTACAGCCCTGGCACAACTCAGTGCTAATGGCATGGCACCGCCACGGCACGGCACCACTGCCGCGGCATGGCACCACTGCCATGGCACGCTATGGCACTGCCACGGCACGGCAACCACTGCCATGGCACGCTATGGCACCACCATGGCACCGCCACGGCACGGCACCACTGCCGCGGCATGGCACCACTGCCATGGCACGCTATGGCACCGCCACGGCACGGCACCACTGCCGCGGCACGGCACCACTGCCATGGCACACTATGGCACCACCATGGCACCGCCACGGCACGGCACCACTGCCGCGGCACAGCACAGCATGGCACCGCCGTGGCACGGCACCACTGCCACAGCATGGCCCGGCACTGCCATGGCACGGCACCACTGGCGCGACCCAGTGCCGGGGAGGGCAACTGGCAGCCAATGGGAGGGGTGGGCAGGACAGGCAGTGAGGAGGGACAGCCAATGGAGAGGGCAGGGATGGGAGGGGTGGCCACTGAGGGGCAGCCAATGACAAGGCAGCCAATGAGGAGGGGCAGCCAATGACCAATGGAGTGGGGCAGTTGTGGTGCGGCAGCCAATGGAGTGGGGCAGCCAAAGACCCAACGGGGCAGGTGGGTCATTGTGGGGCAGCCAATGGGTCAGGACCATCGCTGTGGGGCAGCCAATGGGGCAGTGCTGTTGCTTCAGGACAGCCAATGGGGTGGGCGGGTCACTGTGGGGCAGCCAATGGGGCAGTGCTGTTGCTTCAGGACAGCCAATGGGGCAGATGGGTCACTGCGGGGCAGCCAATGGGGCAGAGCCATTGCTGTGGGGCAGCCAACGGGGCGGGGGCACTCACTTGTGCCCCTGGCAGGGGCCGCCGCGGGGCTGGTCGCAGTGGGGCCCGTCCCAGCCGGGCTCGCAGTGGCAGACGGGGCCCTGGGCGCCGGCGGGCTGGCAGATGCCGTGCAGGCAGTAGAGCTTGCGGCAGGGCTCGCAGCCCGGCACCACCCCCGGCGTCATCCGCGTCTTGGTGAAGTCCTGCAGCTCGTTGTTGATGTAGAGGTTGCGGATGCACCCGTGGAAGCTGGTGCCGTTGAGGAGCTGCCAGAGGCGGAAGGCGGCCGAGTTGACGTCCACGGGCATCCCTGGGGAGAACAGGGCTGTCAGCATGCCCGGCTGCCCCCCGCCATCCCCCCAGCCCCTGTCCTACCTCCCACGTAGAGGGGGGCCTCGCTGTTCAGCGTGTAGTGCTTGCCCGAGTTGTCCATGGTCATGGGGCTGCCGCCGTCGATGGAGAGGTTCACCATCTGGTCGAAGGTCACCAGCTCCACGGTGTGGAACTGCCCGTCGTTGATGGTCTCGGCGCTGGCGGGGAGGGCTGGGTCACCGGCGACCCCCCCAAGCCCGTGCAATGGGGGTGGTGGTCCCCGGCGAGCGGGGAAGGGGTGGCAGGTACCTGTAGATGGCCGAGCTGGGGTGGGTGCCGGGGTCGTAGCTGACCCTGACGTGGCCCTGGTACAGCTCCACTGCCATGTGGTCGCTGTCGCCGTTGTACAGCAGGATGCCATTGCCTTCAGCCGTGGAGACCTGGCAGGGGGAGAGGTGGGAGCCCACATCCCTGGGGCAGCACCCCCAACGCCACCCCCCCGGTACCCCCACGCCCCCCCCCCCGGCCCTCACCTGCAGGGTGATGTTGGCCCGGGGCCAGTCCTGCAGGTCGGTGAACTGCAGGTACGTGTCGCGGTCCACGAAGTTGACGCTCAGCAGCTTCTCGCACTTGGGGCCGCCGAAGCCGGGCAGGCACTGGCAGAGGGCGCGGGCACCCCGCTCCACGCACAGGGCCCCGTTCTGGCACTCGGCTCGCTCGCAAAGGCCGGGCTGGCCAGCGGCGCGGGGCGGCATCTCGCAGAGCTGGCCGCTGCGGGGCCGAGGGTGCTGCTGGGCACGGGGCTGGGAAAGTGCCCTACCCCCTGCCCACCGCCCCATGGGGCTCTGACAGCACCCCCCTGTTTTGGGGTCCTCGAGGAGGCTCTCAGCCAGCGGCGTCAGAGGGATGCCTGGATGCTGAGCCCCGTCCTGGGGTCCCTGTCCAGGGATGCTGGCTCCCTTCAGCCTCCATCCCTGGGGATCCACAACCACAACCCCAGTCCTTCTTCTCGCACTGGGATGGATGGATGGATGGATGGATGGATGGATGGATGGATGGATGGACAGACGTGGTAGCCAGGACCAGTCCCTCCTGCACAGTGACACGTAACCATCCCTGTTATCCCCCGGTGCCCCCCCGTCTCCCCGGTGGTACCTGTAGCCCTCGGTGCAGAGGCAGGAGTAGCCGTTCACCTCGTCCAGGCAGCGGGCGTTGTTCTGGCACCGGTGGTCCTGGCAGTCGTCGAAGTCCTCGCTGCAGTTGCTCCCCACGTAGCCGGGCGCGCACTCGCACCTGGGGCAGGCGGGGGGCTCACGGCCGCCCTTTCCTTCCCCCTCTGCCGGTGGGCGCCTGCTCCTCCTGGCATCCCCCTCCCCGTGCCCCCTCGCCAGCCCACGAGCCGCAGCCCCCTCAAAAGCAAATCTCCCTCGCCAGGCAGCTGGGAGAAAGCGGTTTGGGGAGGGGGGGGGCTCACCTGGGCCCCTGGCTGGTGGAGATGCAGGTGGAGCCGTGCTGGCACGGACTGAGCTCGGCCGAGCAGAAATCCGGCGGCTGCTCACAGAAATCCCCTGCAGGGCAGAAGAGGGGGTACCAGGGGGTGCCCGGCAGCTCCGAGACAAGAGGGGCAGCCCCGGACCCCACGGGGCAGGGGGAGCCCGCAGGGGACTCAGCTCGAGGCAGGGAGCTGCCGAGCCCGCAGCTCGCCCTGCCACGGGCGCAGGGCTCTGCTCTGCCAGAGGCAGCTCTGGCCCCAGCCAGGTAGCGAGGGCATCCCAGGGCACGGGGGCTCAGCTGGGCGAACCCAAACTTGAGGCAGCTGGGCCCAGAGGAGCCCAGAGGCCACGGTGACGGGCACTGGGACAGCAGACAGAGGAGCTATTAGCCCTCATCGCTGGGAAGGCAGAAGCACCGGGCACATCCCCCTGCCAGGTCCGTGAGGTTTGGGGTTGGCTAGCCCTCGTACCTGTGTAGCGGGCAGGGCACAGGCAGGTGTAGTTGGTGGCACGGGGCACGCAGGAGCCCCCGTTCTCGCAGCTGTGCTCCTTGCAGGGGTCGCTGGCGGTGCGGCAGCTCGGGCCCTCGAAGCCCACCGGGCACAGGCACCTGCCGCGGGGCACGGGGCAGCGTCGGGGGGGGGGAAACGGAGCGTTTCAGGGTGGTTCCCCGAAAAACGCCAGCACAGGATCTTGGCCGCGGGGCACGCATACACGCCGAGAGGCTCCGGGGAGCAGGGTTGGGTACCCCCCTGCCGAACACCGGGGAGCGCGGCAGAGCGCGGCGTCGAGGATGCGGAGTTGCCAGGACAACAGGCTGAGAGGCCACTCGGGCGGGTGGGTCAGGCAGCTGCGCAGCCCACCTCCTCACCCCCGGCCCGCGTCTATTTTCAGCCGCTAATTGCACCCCGCTTCCCGGAATGGCCTGAAGCGTTCGGGGGGTTCGGGGTAGCGAGGGTTGCGCGGGGGCACAGCAGCTGCGCAGGGAGCGGCGGCGACCCCAGGGCCGCATCCTGCCCCACCGCACGGTCAGCCCTGCGGCAGCAGCTGGACCCCAGCCCCAAATCCCGCTGCCCTTTGCCTGCCCGCACCTCCCGTGGTGGTGGGACTCCCTCTCCCCCCCCACGCACCCAGCCCAGGAGCCTGCAGGGCTGGGGGGCACGGGCAAGCGGAGCCAGCACTCAGCCCTGCTGGTGCTGTGCTGGCAGGAGGTGCAGGCAGGGCTGCAGAGAGCAGGCAGCACGGGCTGGAGCTGCCAGGCGAATGCAATATCCCAGCTATATGCGCGAGGGAGCATGCAGGAGGGGAAGGAAGCATCAGACTTTATCTCCATGGGATGCTGGGGCTCCACGCCGCTGCCCAAACACCCGTCTTCTGTGGGGCCTCGTCCAGCACTCACCTGAACCCGGCTCCTTCCCCCTCCTGAGGCTGGCAGGTCCCCCCATTGGCGCAGGGGTTGGAGGAGCAACCGCTGAGTGCCACCTCGCAGTCCCTGCCCTGGGAAAGGAGGGAGAGGTGGGAGCGAGGAGGGCACAGCACCGTGCCCAGCTCTCCCTGCCCCATCCCACTCGGCAGGGCGCTGCAGCGGGCAGAGAAGGGGGACGCTCCTGCAGGCAGCGAGCTCCGGGGGCACGGCAGAGCCCCCGCGCTGCCCCCTTCCCCTCTGCAGGGACACGTCCCCCTGCGCTGGGGACCCCCGGGACCAGCGTACCTTGTAGCCACTGGGGCAGGCGCAGCGGTAGAAGCCAAGGGGGTCGTTGTGGCACGTGCCCTGGTTCTGGCAGGGGCTGGAGAGGCAGGGGTTGCACTTGGCCTGGACGCTCAGAGCGGGGGGGCCTGCGGGACAGGAGGGGCGGAGATGACTGTCAGTGCGGGGAGTGATGAGGAGGTGTCCGTTTGTGGGCACCCACATGGCGGGCAGGGCCCCAGCTGCGGCTGGGAGCAGAGCCTGCCCCACTGAGGGGCTGTGCACCAGGCAATGGGACAGCCACGTGCTCGCTCGGTCGCCAGGGACGTGCCACCAGTGGTAAGGGGACAGAAGCATCCCGGTCCTCCTCCTCCACAAGGCAGCTCAATGGATGCAATGCTGGAGTCCCCCGGACTCACAGGGCACCGCCCTGCCGGGCGCAGGGCAGGAGGCAGCCCGTCTCCCTGTGACGCCTGCCGCCCTGCCTGAGGAGGGCATGGATGGACAGATGGACGGCGCGGGCACTTCTCACCTTGGCACTCGAACTTCTTGGCGGGGGTGGTGAGCAGCAGCTTGCCTTCCATGTCAGGGGGCCCAGCGCAGCGGGCGATGCCTGGCTCCTTGTACCCCGTCTTGACCCAGCTGGAGAGCCAGCGCAGGTTGCAGCTGCAGTACAGGGGGTTGGCCCCAATGGCTCTGCAGGGGAAGGAAAGGCAAAACTGCACCCGCTGCCCTCAGCAGGGAACTGGGCTCAGAGACCGTGGGAGGGGACAGGACTTGGTCACTTGGCTGGGCTGCCACGTGATGGGGGGACCCGGTGCTCCTCCATTTCCAGGCCAACCAGAGATACTGCCTGCAGGGGGAAGGACTGGGGCGCACGCTCAGCCCCACACTGCTGCCCAGTTAGATGACCCTCCTGCCAGCCCCACAGCCCACGCAGTGCCCCGTGGCTCCATGCTGGGGCTCTCCCCTGGCTGCCTGCACAGAAATCCTCGGGGGTCCCTCTCCAGCACTCGGGCAAAGCTGCCTGCGCCCAGCGCAAACCGGGCAAAGCACCTTGAGGCTGTGCAGAAACAACAGGACCATTGCACGGGAGCTGCGGGGCCAGCC
Organism: Mycteria americana; assembly: GCF_035582795.1. Lineage (NCBI taxonomy): Eukaryota > Metazoa > Chordata > Aves > Ciconiiformes > Ciconiidae > Mycteria > Mycteria americana. Next base: position 16,763,279 of record NC_134370.1, read on the forward strand.
TGGGCTCTGCTGCACAAGCCTTCAGGGCAGGGACATGGGAGCGGGCTGCTGGGGACGAGCAGCGGGTCACGGCCGGAGCTCATGGGGACAGCATCACGGGAGAGCAAGGCATTGCTCCGAGAGAGGAGGAGGAGGAGGGAGGGTTGCTCTGCTCCACATCAGAGCGCTGCAGGGAGCAGCAGATGACGTGGGAGGCTGAGGGGTTGGATGTCTCTTTGCATCCTCCTTCACTGCAAAGGTCAGCGGTGATGGAGGGCCGGTGTGACCGACACCTGTGACGAAGGAAGGAGATGGCAGCCCAGAAGGCAGGCGGCAGGGACAGCAGATCTGCTGGGGCTGACAAACCTGGTCCTACAGCACCGACAGCGCCGGCTGGTGACACAGCTCAGCCCTGCGGGAACCAGCAGCACCGGCTGGCAGCAGCAAAGGCAGCACCGTGCTTCGGCAAGGGAAATCAGTGAAGGGCCAAGGAAGACCAGACCAAGCATTGCTGCTCCCAAAAAAACCAGGGAGGCCAGGACCGGAAATCAAGATGCTCTCTGCAAGCTGGAGGAACAGCCTGAGACCCCCAGGATGCCAGGAGCAGGACCAGCCACCAGCAGGCGGGTGGGAACGGCTTAGCAGGGATAGGGAAGGGACCGAAAAGTCACCGTGAGCAAAGCTGAACCCCTGCCCTGGGCGGTGGGTACGGGGCTGTGCTCCTGGGGTACCGGTTCCCTCAAAGAGGGGCTGAAACACTGCCACAGGCAGGAGGATGCTTGATGACAGATTTGGGGGACCGCTGCAGGGAAGTGCCCTGGCAGGAGGCTAACGACACGCTGGCACGGGTCAGAGCACCCCTGCCAACCCACGGCCGTGCCAGCACCTTGCATGGCTTGACCTGGATGTTAGGGGACCCCAGGGACCTGGGGGGGGGACACACCCCCACACCACCTCCAGCAAGGACCATAGGGCCATCCCAGCAGCACTGGGAAGCTCAGCTGTACGCCCAGACCTGGGGGCTGAGCACGGGAAGGGCAGGCACGGCACGGCACTGCCCCACAAACACTGTCCCAAGTACCGGCCCAGAGAAGAGGAGAGGAGGCAGCTCAGCCCCCAGAGAAGCTGGGCTCAGCCTCGTGTCTTTTAAAGGTCTCCTGAGCCCGCATCCAGCCCTGCACCCTGCGGAGCAGGAGATACTCACAGGTGGGACAGGGAGGTGACATCTGCGAAGATGCCCTCGGGGAGGCTGGAGATGTCATTGCCGTGGAGAGACCTGCAGAGAACAGAGGGTCCTGCGATCCCCGCGGCTCCAGGGTGGGCAGCAAGGACTGTGACCAGCTGGGCTGCCCCCACCCCACGGGTCCAGGCGTGGGTGGCAGAGCCGGACCCCACCACACTGTCACTGCTGCAAATGCACCATCTGTTCCGAGAGGCTGATGCATCTCCCCTCGCTCCTCCTGCAGCGTGTACCCTGCCCGTCTGCTTACACCCGCCTGCCAGTGGGCACAGGGGACACAGGGACACAGCCAGCAGCAGAGACGGGGCCAAGCGGGGCGGTGAGCAGGGCTACGGGCAGGTACTTACAGCAGCCGGAGGGAGCGGAGGCCCTCAAAGGCCAGCGGAGGGATGCACTGCAGGGAGTTGTAGCTGAGGATCCTGCGGAAGGGAAGGAGGAGGTAACACAGTGCCGTGGGCACCGCCGTGGGCACGGCTGCACGCTCCCCCCAGCCACCCCCTGCCACCCCACGTCAGCTCCAGCTCAAACCACAGCTTCGCCCAGGCGGAGGGGGAGACCCTGGGGTCACCAGCAACCCCCGTCTTCGGGGTCCCCTAGGAACAACACCGCAGGGACCGCACTTACAGGGTGGTGAGCTGGCTCATGTTGGTGAAGGAGGAGTTGCTCAGGGAGCTGATCTTGTTGTTGCTCAGATCGCTGGAAAACAGAAACCCCAGGGGCTGGAGCCAGCTGGGCCCCGTCCCCCCTCACTGCTCCCCCGCCGGCTCAGCTGCAATGGGGTGCAAACAGCAGCATGGCACGGCCTCCAAGGGAGCGGCAGGGCTGTTACGCAGGGTGCCGGCAGCAATGCCACTGTCACCCCTCCGCCCCGGGTCCAGCCCCAGCAGAGGCTGTGAGCGCCGCTGCCAGCCAGCTGTGTCCCGGTGCAGAGGGGGGACACAGAGGGCTGTCGGGGTCCCTGCCAGGCTCCTCCTTGGGATCACGCACCCCACCCCACGGGGACAACCCCTGTCCTCGCCCACAGGTCCCAGCAGTGGGACTGGCTGCCTGGGCTCCTGCTCCTGGCTACTTACACAAGCTGCAGGTACTTGAAGGTGGAGAGCTGCCCCGGGACCTGAGTGAACTGGTTTCCATCCAGGTAGCTGCAAAGGAGAACGAAAGCACCTCGGAGTGGTGAAGAAGCAGGAGGTCCCTCTCTCCACCCTCCGTTTCTCCTGCGCAGAGACCCCTATGGACTTTGGGCTGCGAGGAGCATCTCCAGCACCACCTCCCGCCCAGCACCCAGGGCCCACGGGGCTCTCGGGGGGCCCCTGGGCTGGCGGGGGAGCCGGCGCGCAAGCACATTAGCGTGCCTGGGGGCTCTGCGCGTGGGTCCCCGGGGGCAGTCTCCCAGCAGCCTGCATGTGCGAGCGCAGCCAGCCACGTGCTGCGTTTACACATCCGATGTGAGCGTGGGCGGCCGTAAGCGTTCCCAAGGCATGTGTGAGAGAGAGCGGAGGATGTGGAGAGAGAAGGGGTGTGCGAGACAGCACAGGCGTGCGAGGGGGTGGTATACATATGCATGTGCACAAGCAGTGCCTACATTCCCTGCACGCAGGACGTGCTGCATCCCAGACGGGTGCAGAGCCCGGGTGCAACGAGCAGCACGATCCCTGCACATCCAAACCTGGCACGGCTGCCTGGGCATCTCCCTGACACCCACGCTGATGGGCGGCTGACCCCAGGCAAATCGCACCCCTGTGTGCTCGGAGCCGGCGTCGCCAGGAGCATCCCCGCAGCCGCGGGGAGACGTGACGGCAGGGAGGGGCCGGGGAGCTGGCAGAGGCAGAGTGGCCCCATCCTTGTCGCTGATGGCAGGCTGCTGGGGACCGCAGAGCCCTGGGCTCCACGGCTGCGTGGGGACCGCAGCTGCAGGGGGCGGCTGTCCCGTGCTGCTCCTTCCCAAAGGCCAAAGAGCAGGGACCCATCTGCTGTGCCAACGCCCCTTGCACGTCACCTTTGGTAGCCCTGAGTTGGCAGAGAGGCTCTCGCTGAGCCCCTCACCGGGGTCAGGGCTGGACAGGGTTCCTAGGCTGGGTGGGGGTCCTGTTCCCACTACCAGGCCAGGATGGGGGTGTGGGAGGGAGCATCTCTGCCCCAACACCCGCAACCCCACAGCAGAGACACCCCACCCAGAGCCACAAAGTCACCCAGAGCCTGGGCACTCGCCCACCACTCACAGCTCCGTGACGTTCTTGGGGATCCCCTTGGGCAGGGTCTTGAGGTGCTTGTTGCTGCAGCGGACAACGGTGTCGAGGCAGGTGCACTCCTGCGGGCACTGGGGCCGGGGGATGCAGCTGGTCTCCTCCTGACCTGCACCGGGCACGGAGAGCCACCAAGTCACCGGGGCCCAGCCTTCAGGCACCGCGTGAGGCTGGACTCGGTGCCTCGTGCCCGCCTAGGACGGCTCCCCTCCCGTGCCGACCATCTCCCCTCGCCCCCAAAGCAGGGTGCTGCAGGCAGCCTGCTTGCGGAGAATAGCCCCAGCCTGGCTGAGAGCCAGCGGTGCAGGAATCGCCTCTGCGCCCAGAAACCACCTGCCCCACCAGGATGGATGCAACCAGCCAGCTCAAGGCTGCTCTGATTTTCAGCATTTCCAAGCAAAAATGCAGTCCCAGGAACAGCAGCGAGGAGGGCACAGAGGAAGAGGCTCAGCCCTGCAAATCCTCCTGACATAACCTTCAGCCACCTCCCAGACACAGGCTAGAGGGAGGGGTGCCTGCGCCGAGCAGCCGGAGGAGCCAGCGTTGCTCCCCCTTCCCCGCCGCGGTGCTGGGCTCCTGCGTGCAAGGCGTCCCCAGGACGACCGTATGTTATCTCGCACCACTAGGAAAGGCGCAGGATGCAACCCTTCAGTCTTTGACGTGGTGGAGGAGGGAAAGCAGAAGAAATGATGATTTGTTTGTAAATATTTTCCAGAGGGCTCAAAAAGCTGTTCTAAATTAAAAAAGGAAAAAAAAGGCTTTTCTCTCGACACGCGCGCTCTCCGCCTGCTCCGTCTGCCCAGCTCCGGCGCGTGTGCAGGGCTGGGAGGGGAAGGAGGGAAGGAGCAGGATGAATCCTGGTGGGCTTTGCTGACACATCTGCTCCTGCCAGTACCCGGGGCACAGCATTTGCCAGCACGGACCTGCCTATGTACAAGGGCCACGCAGTTCGGTGCGTGCAAATTCCTCTCCCAGCTTCAGAGCAGCCCGTGGGTACCTGAGTGCAGCCCGAAGGGCTGGGTGCCAGGAAGGGAGATGTGTGCATCGTTAGGGGAGGGTGTTAGCGGGCTGAGGGACCCCTCGAGCTACCAGCTTGCCACAGGGCACTGCCGGACATCCTGGGAGCAGGGACAGTGTTGGGACAGGGAGTGTGGTGCCAGCCCAGGAGGAGCAGCCCGGTCTCCCCTTGCCCCCCACGCCGTGGGGCCCGTGAGTTACCTTCCTCACACCTGAAGTCGGGGAAAGCCACGTCCTGGAGCGGGATCTGCCGAAGGAAGTCGGGGTTTTGGCACCGCGGGTTCCCCGTCACAATCTTCCTCTTGCGCAGCCAGTCCCCCAGCCAGGCCAGCTGGCAGTTGCAGTTGAAGGGGTTGGCGAGAAGGTTCCTGCACACGGGAAGGAGCACGACGGCATCACCCGAGCAGCCGCCGGGCAAGGGAACCCGCTGCAGCCCCCCGCCGCGATGGGCACGGCCTGGGAGCATCCCCCCGGGGCCCGAGACGTACAGCGTGGAGAGGGACTGCAGCGTGTCGAAGGCGCCTGGCGCGATGGTGCTGATCTGGTTGTCGTACAGGGAGAGCAGGCGGACGTTGCGCAGCCCCGTGAAGCTGTCGTTGTGGATGCAGCTGATGCGGTTGTTCCTCAGCATCCTGCGGAAGGAAGGGGACGAGGGCACCTAATGAACTGGGCAGGCACCACGGGGGAAACCCACCAGCCGTGCCCACCTTGCTGCCGAGCAGCAGGATGAGCCCGAGCCAGCCCCTGAGCAGCAAAAACCTGCCCCCCCCCCCCCAGCTCTGGATATAGCCAGAAGATGGGTAAGGTGCTCCCGAGCTGGTCCTGCAGTGATGCAGACAGCACCAGCCCAGCAGCGCGGGCAGGGCAGGGGAGCAAGGAGCAGGGATGTTCCCATCCCTGTGCCCACAGCGAAGGGGGTACTCACAGGGTCCTCAGCCCATCCAGGCCCCTGAACATGCCGCTCCGCACCGACTCCAGCTGGTTGACGGTGAGGTGCAGCTCGCTGACGGAGGATGCCCCCTCGAACGCCCCGTCCTCGATCTCCGACACCTTGTTGTTGCTGAGGTTGCTGCAGAGAGGGGAAAGCAGGCTGGGATGGGGGGCTCTGCCCCAACCTCATCCTGAACCCTGCCTCCCCCAGGTCCCACCGAGCACCCCGTGATGCCCAATCCCTTGGGGAACCCTCGGGTCGGGATGTGCCCCCCCATTTCATGCCCCAGGCTGCCTGGGCATCAGGACCCCATGTGCCTTCCCAGCCCCCGGGCACTCCTGATGGGGCTGTGCCTGCCCAATACTCACATTTTCTTGAGATGCGGGAGTTTCTTGAAGATGCCAGTGGCCTCCAGGATGGAAATTTCGTTGTTGTTCAGGCGCCTGGGGTGGGCGGCAGGGAAAAGAGCTCAGGAGACGGCTGTGAAAGGCCTGGCATAAACCACACCCTGAGCCAAACCCCAGCACCAGCGATGCTCCAGTTGCAGGAGGAAAAGCGGGATGGGAAGGAGGAGGCTCTTACAGCTCGGCCGTGGACTGCGGGATGCGCTCCGGGATCTTGGTGAGCTTCAGGTTGGAGCACTCGACCACGCTGGATTCGCAGCGGCACTTCGGGGGGCAGATCACGTCGCTGTTGCACTCGCTGTTCAGCTGGTAATCCTCCGTCCCTGCGAGGGAGCGAGGGGTCCCACAGGCAGAGGAACGGGGGGCTGCGCCTGCCCTCCCCTCCTCTGATCCTCCCACACCCCCAGCTGGCCTCGGTCTCTTCCTCACCTACCCCCACCCAGCCGCATTACCCCTCTCTGTGCCCAAAGCAGCTTATCTGCAGGGATATTTGTCCTGGGTACAGGGGCTGCTGCGCTGCCCGCCACCCTCCCACCTCCCGCAACCAGAGCCGGGCCCCGGGGACACCTCTGTGCCCATCCAGATAACGGCACGATGGGAGATGCTGCAACACATCCCGGTACCCAGTGCTTTTACTACCGCAGCACCCGGGAACTCAGCAACCAGAAATGATGGGAAATGCAGCGTGGTCCTGCCGGGCCAGACCACGGGGCTCTGGCACAACCACACCCGCAGGCAGCCTGTCCGAAAGGGCACAACGCACGCACCCACGCACGCATGCGTGTGGCTCTTCCTCTTACCTGGGATGAAATACTGCTCTTTGGCTGCGGAGAAAAAAGCGCATCAGCACCCTGAGCGCACGGACACCAGGCTGGGGCAGGGCTGAGGACAGCCACCGCAGGGCACCGGGGACGGGGACAGCTCTCACCCGAGCAGCGAAACTTCTTGCTCTTGATCTGGCCGATGCGCTTGTTGGCCAGGCGCCGGGGGCTGGCACAGCGGGCACCGCTGGTCTCGATGGGGTTGGCGCGGAGGAAGTCTGCCAGCCACTTCAGGTTGCAGTCACAGACGAAGGGGTTCTGGGCCAGGTGCCTGCAGCAGGGACAGCGGGTGACGCACCGCTGGGGGCGGCGGGTGACACACTGCCAGCGGCAGCGGGTGACCGCCAGCTCCAGCCCCAGCTACCCGCCGAGATGCTTCCTCCCAGGCAGCCGCCCGCCCGGGCATCGGAGCTGGCACGGGCACTCACAGGGTCTGGATGGCCCGCAGGGAGGTGAAGGTGCCCTTGGCCAGGCTCTGGATCTTGTTGTCATAGAGCGAGAGCAGCGAGAGGTTCTGCAGGTCCTGGAAGGCGTCCGCCCGCACGCAGTTGATCTTGTTGGCGTTGAGGAGCCTGGCAGGGTGGGAGGGACGTGAGGCTGGGGACCCCCTTCACTGCACCACGGGTGCTGGGGACCTCAACCCCGCTTCCCAGTGTCCCCACCTCCCCACCCAGCCACCAGTGCCTTACAGCAGTTGCAGGGCGAAAAGTCCCCCAAAGACGCCCTTGGGGAGCTCCGTGATCTTGTTGCCGTACAGCACCCTGGGAAAGGAAGGCTGGTGTGAGAGGGATGGAGGGGAGCGGTGTGGGGCACGGTTCAGTGGGCACAGTGTCCGCCCCACCTCACCCCACACACCCCGGCGCAGGCACTTACAGCGAGTTCAGCGAGCGCAGTCCCTGGAAGGCATCGGGGGCGATCTCTGAGATCTGGTTGTTGCTCAGGTCTCTGAAACCCAAAGGGAGAAGGTGGACTGGACCCCTCTTCTCTCGCCCCATGCCCCTATCCTCCTGCTGGGTCCCAGGGACCACCCCCAGCACCCTATACACAGAGCTGGGGGTATCTGAGACCTCATCCCAGTGCTGCCACGTGGGCCACCCGTGTCACGGCAAGTGCCCCACGCCCATCAGAGTGGGGGGGCTGCAGGCTCACAGCAGTGGACAGCAGGGTGAAGGGTGCTGGGGTTCGGGGTGGGCTGCACACTTACATCCTCCGCAGCTTCTTGTAGGGGGAGAAGGCGCCTGGGGGGATGGACTTGATGCCGTTGAGCTCCAGGCGTCTGCAGAGAGAAGGGGGAGATGAGGGCTGTGGGGCTGGCCGAGTCCCAGCACCCCATTGACAGGGCTGAGGGGCTGCAAGACCCCCAGGCTTGCAGTAAGCTACCCCATCGGAGTGGCACCATTCACCCCAGGGACAACTTGCAGCCTGTGGTCAGGGCTTTCTGCATCAGGGAGGGGTGCCACGGGTGGGGGGACCACGCTGGCTGGGGCAGGGGGAGCACCTCCACCCCCCCAGCACCCTGGGTCTGGGGGTGCCTGCTGCCTCCCACATGCTCTGTGTGCCGTCCTGGCAGGGGCTTTGCTCCATAATTGGATTCTCCTAAGGAGATTATTTCTCTATTTACATTTTTAATGCAGCTAAATCCAGGGCTAAATCTGGGCAGCATGGCAGAAGGGCAAGGCCCGCCGCCCCTGTGTCCCCACTGCCTCGAGCCACCCAGAGCCCAGTGGTGACAGCGTGGGGCCGTACTCACATCTCCGTCATGGTCTCGGGCAGGTTGGCGGGGATGGCCGTCAGCCCCTTGCCCCGACAGTCCACGATGCCGTTGCTGCAAGTGCACATGGCCGGGCAGGAGCCAGAGGACAAGCTGCAGAGCTGGGCACGTGCCGGGTCCATTTGTCCTGCTGGGGGAGCAGCCAGCATGGGAGTGGCAAAGAGCTGGGCCAGGTGGGTGGATGGCAGCACCCCGAGGAAGGGACCCTGGTGACAGCTCAGCGTGCTGGGACAGCTCGTGGCACCCTCGAGCGGGTGCACAAGGTCCTGGTGCGCCCCAGCCCCATGCAAAAGGCACACAGCTCCACGGGCACAGACTGATAGGGTCACACTGATAGGGTGTGGTGTCCCCATGTTGTCCCCGCACCAGGGTCGGTGCTGACATGAGCCGAGCCCACGGCGTGCATCCGTGCTCTGAGCTGGGGCACGTGGCAGGGAGTGGAGGTGGGCTGCATCGATGGGACAGGCTTTGTCCCCTCCACCCGTGTCCCTGCCCTGGCACCCACCGCCTCCCCAGTCTCCCTTACCGGAGCAGCTGAACTCGTTCTTCTGGATTTCGGCCACGTTGAGGCCGCGGAGCTGGGCTGGAGCGGCACACTGGGTGAAGAGCCCGATGGTGGGGCGCTGGCGCAGCCACTGCGAGAGCCAGGCCAGGTGGCAGTCGCAGAAGAGGTGGTTGGAGTGCAGGCGGCTGCGGGCGGGCGGACGGGGCAGTCAGCAGCCACGGGACGGCTCCTGCCCACCACCCCACTGCCCTCCGGCTGCCCCAGCCTGGCTCATCCCAAAAGCCAGGGGCATACAGAGGCAGACATGGAGGAGCCCAAGAGCATCTGTGCCGGCTACCAAGGCCACCTTGCTTGGCAGTGCTTGGGGATGCTCTGCAGGGGTGTCCCCTCCATCCCCTCCCCAGGGTGCTGTCCCAGCACTGCTGAGCTGCTGGCACCGGCAGCAGAGCTGGGGACATCCCTCTCCAGCCCGGGGGGTCCCTCCCACCGTCACGGCCCCGGCACTCACAACGTCCGCAGCTTGGGCATGTGGTTGAAGCTGGACACGGGGATGGAAGTGATATTGTTGTTATTCAGGGTCCTGCGAGAAGGCAGAGGGGGGGCAGGTCAGGGTGGCCAGGCCATAAATGGGAGCATGAGATGGTCCAGGTGGCACCAAACCCCTGAGAGCAACAGCACCCACCCACCCCCCAGCACAGGGTGGATGGATGGAGAGGCGAGGGATGGGGACAGCCCAAACCCCCAGGCCGGGCTTGCTGCCCTTTCCAGGCTTCCCCCCTCCACAGCCAGCTGCAGGCAGGTGGACACTGTGGGGCAGGATCAGACCCTGGAGCACAGCCCCCCAGGAGTGGTACCAGACCCCTGCTCAGCCCCTCCTCAGGGCCAGGGAGAGATGGGACGCTGGGGATCTCCCTGCAACGCCTTGGTGAGCAGGGAGCACCCGGGGACACCCTCACCCCACATGGGGCTTGCGGGCTGGAGGGTCCAGCTAGCCCCTGGCCACTTACAGGACCTCCAGCCCCCGCAGGGCGCGGAAAGCCCCATCCTCGATGCAGCTGATCTGGTTCTTGTCCAGTTGCCTGCGGGAGAAAGACGCAGGGAGCGTTGCTGGGACAGCCCAGGCAGAGAGCAACCGGTGGCTTCCGATGCCTCCTGCCACCGGACCCGACCCCAAACTCTCCCATGCCACCCGTGCCCATCCCCACCGGGACTCACAGGTTCTTGAGGTCGGTGGCCCCACGGAAGGCTTTCCTGGGGATGGCCTGGATGAAGTTCTCGCTCAGGTCCCTGCAGAAGAAAGAGGCAGGAAGGAAAATGAGCGGTGCCTGCAAAACACAATGCCCCATGGGACCCCGGTGTCCACAGGCAGGGGCACGGCCCGGCACTCAGTGATCCCCGAGGGCCTCTGAGAAACTGTAATTTGGCTTCAGGTCCTTGGTTGCCCACTGCCCCGCTGTCCATCCCGAGGCAAGTCCAGCTCCATCCATGGTGGCTGCCAGTGGCCGGGGCTCCCCAGCACTGCTGTCCCCAGCTCTGATAAGCAGAGCATCAGGGCACAGCTCTGGGAAAACCCTCTGTACTTAAATACCCTGTGACTGCTATAATTACAGGTCCCTGCTGATTAACTGGTAATTACACTTAGTGGCTCCAGCAGGCATTCCCATGGAGCTTGCCCCACACTTTAGAGGGCATAAATAATCGGGTCATTAATTACTTCATCACTACACGGCACTGTCCGTGTAATCACGCACTCTGCAGTGCCGGGGCATGCAGGGCCGGCACAGGCTCTGTGTTTGCAGGGCTGGCAGCAGGTCAGATCCCCCACCGTGCCTGGGCTGGCTTTTAACAACCACGAAGGCCAGAAATCTCACGGCAAAGTAGGGTCTGGGTGGACCGGCTCAGCTCACCCCATCCTCAGGGGGACCTGCCTACCGTATTTGTGTCCCATGGCTCCGTGCTGCCGTTCCCTCTCCCACCCCAAAGGCCAGGAGCTCCTCCCAGCTCAGCAGGCGCCTGCATTGCCTGCCCCCAGCCCCACACCAGCACAGCCCTGCTCCAGCCACCCACAGGGCAGGAGGCCAAGTCCCCAGCTCCCTCCTGGCACAGGGGCACAGCATGGCATTTGCCCTATGCAGCAAGTCCATGGGTAAGTGAGCAGCAGGACCAGGGCATCCCGTGTGGATTAAGCACAACCCAGCATTACACAGGGCATGCAGACACCCCCATCCCAGCCCCGAGAGGTGGTTTGGGGTGTCCCTGGATGCCAGCATTTCACACTCAGTGCTCACCAGCTCTGCTTCAACATAACAAAGCCTGTTCACTACTGATATCCCAGGGCAGTTGGGCTGGGTCAGGATGGAGGTGCAGCATCCATACTCCTCCCCGTGCCCCCATTTCCTCCAGAAATTGGCTCAGCATGGCCCACAAGCTGCTAGCAAAAGACCTGGGGGTCTCCAAATCGGGACTTCACTCCAGCCAAAAGCTTCACCACCACGATGGGGAAACATTCCCAGAGGGAAGCACCAGCATCTCTTGCACAGATGCACGAGGAGAAGGAAAACCCAAGGACGGTGGGCTTGCCCAGCCCTCCGGTGAGATGCCCAGCCACCAAGGAGCTGCCGTACGGTACCAGAGCGATGCACCCGCCCCGGCTCCCTGCACACTTCGTGCTGGTGCGTCACCCTGGCACCGTGTGCAGGGAGCAGGGGCTGGTGCATCGCTCTGGGTCGTTCCTGGGGAACCAAACCCGGCGGGCAAAGCACCATTGCTGGGGCAGAGGAAGGGAGGTGCCTCCCCTGGCAGGGCCCAGGCTCCCGGGGAGGGTAAATCCCGGCTCCCCGCCAGCAGCCGGGCGCGCAGCAGGCGCAGTTTCACCGCTACCCGCGCGGCGGCACTGCCAGGCTGCCTGCCCTGCCTGCGCTGCCTGCCCTGCCTGCGCTGCCCGCGCTGCCTGCCTGCCCTGCCTGCGCTGCCTGCCTGCCCTGCCTGCCTGCCCTGCCTGCGCTGCCTGCCCTGCCTGCGCTGCCTGCCCCGCCCACGCTGCCTGCCCTGCCTGCCTGCCCTGCCTGCGCTGCCTGCCTGCCCTGCCCGGCCTGCCCTGCCCGTGCTGCCTTCGCTGCCTGCCCTGCCCGCGCTGCCTGCCCTGCCTGCCTGCGCTGCCTGCCCGCGCTGCCTGCCCTGCCTGCCTGCCCTGCCCGCGCTGCCGGCCTGCCCTGCCTGCCCTGCCCGCGCTGCCTGCCCTGCCTGCCTGCACTGCCTGCCCCGCCCGCGCTGCCTGCCCTGCCCGGCCTGCCCTGCCCGTGCTGCCTGCGCTGCCTGCTCTGCCTGCGCTGCCTGCTCTGCCTGCGCTGCCTGCCCTGCCTGCCTCCGATGCCTGCGCTGCCTGCCCTGCCTGCCTGCCCTGCCTGCCTGTGCTGCCTGCCCTGCCCGCGCTGCCTGCCTGCCCTGCCTGCCCTGCCTGCCTGTGCTGCCTGCCCTGCCCGCGCTGCCTGCCCTGCCCGGCCTGCCCTGCCCGTGCTCCCTGCGCTGTCTGCGCTGCCCGCGCTGCCTGCTCTGCCCACTCTGCCTGCGCTGCCGACTCTGCCTGCTCTGCCTGCGCTGCCCGCCCTGCCTGCGCTGCCGGCTCTGCCTCGCCTCCCCTCGCCCAGGCTGCTCCAGCCCTTCCCAGGGCTCTGGGCCGAGCCCTCCCCGAAGGGATCGGGATTGGGATCGCCTCGCACTCTCCAAAAGGGAAGGACCCAACACCTGCAGCAACCCTCGACACTCCAGCACCCCTTCAGATGCAACCGCCCCCTCCCCATCCTCTGCTGGGGACGCAATGAGCCCAAGGACCCCCAGGAATTGCAATGACCCTTCAGAAAAAAAACGCAGCATTGCCCCAAATCCCCTTTTCCCCTTTGGCTCCTAGAAGAAGGAATCCCCTAGAAAACCTTCTGGAAACCCCCAGACAAAGTTCACTGCTCTTCCTAGCAATGCATTCAATGCACCGTGCTCCCTCTTGGCAGCTGCCTGTCCTCCAACATTAGACTGGTTGCAGCAGGGCCAAGCATGGAATCACCCACCACGCTTCGGTGCTCTGCACCCCCCGTCCCAGCTCTGGTGCTGCCTGCCTGGGCAGCCTCTGCCTGCAGCTTGTTTGGTCCCCCCCCATGGAAATCTTGCTCGTGTTTCTCCACTCACAGCACATGGGAGTCCCAGTGCACCCGGGGAGTAAACCCAAGCATCTGTCTGCAAGCTGCTCACTTACAGCTCGTGAGGGAAACGCTGCTAGAAGGTTGCAACTGACTTTGCGAGGCTTCTCCCCTTCACAGCTTTTTGTGACAGTCACCGATGAAGTGCTGCCGTTGGGGGTACCGAAGCCAAGAGGGACAGACGCTGGATGCGAGGGTTTCAGCAAGGCCCCGGCACCGGGCTTACATTGCCGGCATGGTTACACAGCTGACGACACCAGGACAAACACATGCTTTGCCTGCGGGATCCTCGGGCCCCGGCGTTGGAACCAGGCACAGCCCCTTCCCTCCTGGTGTTTCATCGCTCCCAGCTATGTTTGCTTTACACTTTAGCACCGAAGAAACAGCAGATGGCACGGCTTCTCCTCGCTCTGCCGCACGGCTTGCGGCACCCTCGGCGGCTGTGCCGGTGCCACCTCGCACCCTGCCAAATACAAGCATGTCACTGCCATCACGTGCAGAGTGCCAGCAGTGACCACAAGCGCTGACATGTCCGACAGCCCTGCTGGGGACTGGCTGGCAGACGGGCACGGGCAGAGAAGGGGGAAAGAAAGCAGCCCCCACCCGTTGTCACGGCCGCCCTTTCTGCCTTTTCTGGTTTCACTTCCAGATATTTTCCTAAAGCTCCAAGTTTAAGGAGCTCCTGGTTATTGAAACCAGGGGATGCCCAAGCAGCCGGCCCATTCACAGCACCGCCGTCCTCCCATCCCCACGCCACGGGGACCACGCAGCTGGAGTTTCTCCCCGCACGGCACTGGGTGCAGAGGGCTCCGGTAGTCCCAGGGGTGCAAAGGGGGAAGGATGATGAGGGGTGAGCAGCTGATGGGGGACACACAGCCTCTGCCCTGTGAGTGCCGGAGGACAGAGCCAGATGTCTGCGCTTGGGCAGACCCTGCGGGGAGGCTGTAGCACGCGTGCATGCCCCAGTGGGAAGCTCTCAGCAGCCTGTCTGCAAAGCAGGGCCTCCGCTTGCTCCCCGGGAACCCACTGCGTTTCCACCCCTTCCTGGCCCAGCCCTATCCCAGACCCCTTCCGTCCCCAGGCTCACCTCCCATAGGGGTTTCTGACCCAGCAGATGCCTGTTAATCAGCAGCAGCTAGCCCCAGCTCACGGCTGTGCCATGGGGAGAAGGAGGGCACCCGCTTTGCTTCCATGGCCCCCAAAAGCCTTGTGGCCAAGCTACATCCACACAAGCCCCCCCTGGCTGGGCAGCGTGGAGGATTGCGGTGGTCAGGGACCGGGATTTTGGAGACTTCCCTGCTCGGATCTTATACCCCGTTGCCCTGCCCCACTGCATGCACGATGGTTGCCAGTGCAATACGTGCGGCGGGTCAGGAGGTGCCCCCGGCGCTGGCTCTCCTGGCAGCCAGCAGCCCCTGCCCACCACAGCCGGTCCCTGGGGAGCCTCGGCGAGGAGCCAGGCTCGGGGGTACGGCTCCTTGGGGCTGGCAGGGGCTCGGCAGCGGGAGCCAACCCCCCAGCGTGCCGCCCTGCCCGGCACTTAGCGGGGCACCCGAGCAAAACTGTTCGACATGGCTTCCCAGTGGGGAGCCCACTCAGGCAAACAAACCCCAGCAGCCTTAATCTCCCCGGCAAGAGCCCGGCGGGCCGGAGGGCGGGCGGGAAGGAGGGGGCCGCAGCGGGGCTGCGGCGGCCGGGCGGGGAGGCCGGGGCTATTACCACGCTCTCATTCTTTCGGCTAATCCTGACTTCACACTTTAACCTGATTGAGCCTTGTTTGGCGAGCCGGCTCCTCGTGCGCCGTGTGAGGGGATTAGGGCCGGACGCAGCGGGGAGGTAATTGCTTCCCAGCGGCGCTGGCCCCGCGTCCTCCGAGCCCCCCGCTGCCTGCCAAGAGTGCTGGGGCGGCCTGGCAGCCCTCCGGCACGGCACTCCCCTCGCCAGGCAGCCCGGCTTGGCAGCGTCCGCCAGGGCTGGCTCTGTTGGCGGTGCAGAGGGCCATCTCGCCCGGCGTCGGCAGCCACCGGGGCACCTCCGTCCAGGCGAAAGTCGCAGCCTGTGTCGTGTCCCAGCCGTGCCGACGAGGGCTGCGGAGGCACGGCATGGCAGGCGAGCGGCTTTCCGCCCTGGCAGCGCCCGCACGCCCAGGACTGGCTGCCGGCTCCAGGCGGGTGAAGTGCAGGGGGTTGCTCTCCTCTAATTTGTTTCCTCCCCACCTTCCACACTGGAAACTCATTAGCATCCGGTGGTCTCCTGGACACTTTCCTGCTCACTGGGGCAGATCAAAGGCATTAACCCTTCGGCTGCTGCTCCCACGATGCAAATGCATGCCAGGTCCCTGCTCGCAGGTCAGGCGCTTCCCCCAGCATCTCCACTCCACCGGTACTGGGACCAGCCGCTGCAGGCACCAGCTCAGCCACAGCAACCATCCACCAAGCCTCCAGCAGACAAAGCTGCTGCCCTCACAACCGAAGCCACACAGCCCTGGGCAGCACCAGCATTTTGGGCTGGGCTAGGTTCCCCCCAGATCCCTGCCTTGCCTTGCTGGTGCTGTGCCGGAGGAGGCTGTGCCGGGGTGCAGCCGGCATTTCCCCAAGCCCAAGGGCCTGCCAGGGACTAACCAGCAAGGATCATGGCACCAGCAGCTATTAAGCAGCCCGGTGTCCCTCAGGTCACCCTACACATGCTGTTTGTCCCAGCACAGCCTGCCCAGGGCAGAGGGACAGGCAGAGCTGGGGCTGCCCTGCAGGCACAGCTGTTCATGCCACCACCTCCACCGCCTGACAGGTGACAAGGACAAGCGTGAATGGACAGAAAGAATCCCGCATTACGCAAGATCGATAGAGTAATCTGCGCTCGCATTAGTGGCTGACAGCCCAGAGTCCCCCCGGGGGGTCTGCACTCCCGTTTCTCACTACAGGGGAGGAGCGGCTGCACCCACTGCTTGTGCCGGCGTCGGCACCCGCAGCCCCGTGCTGGGGGAAACAAGTGTCACCCACATGTCCCAGCTGCACAGTCCATTCGAGGTGATGGACACGAGTCCCCAGTACTGCGAGGACCCAGCACCCAAGGAGGGGTGTCCTGGAGGGGAGCTTCTTGCTGGAGGCTGGGGGCAGCTGCCCTGCTGCTGCATTAGCAGGGTGCCGGGGTAACGAGCCAGGGTTTTGTCCACCGTGTCACCTGTCCCGGTCCCCAGCGCCAGCAGGAGCAGGGCCCCGCAGCCCCATCTCAGGTTCAGGCTCCCACGGCGTGCCCGCAGCATTACGTCAGGCTGTTTGATTTTTAATGGGCTCCGCGGGCCCAGCTGCCGGCACCGCTCCATCCCGGCCGAGGGGGACGAGACAGACCTCCCACCCCCTCCAGCCCTGCCTCACTCCACCACCCCCAGGGTCACGGGGAGCCTGCGCGCTGCCTGCTGCTGCCTGTTACCCGCTGCCACCCCGGCCCCTGGGGCTGATGGCGTTTGTGCAGGACAGGGTGGGACGGCAGAGCCTGATGCATGGGTGCCAACAAGCCCGGGTGCAGCACGGTGGGCTCAGCATGAGCCCCTGCCCCTCAGGAAAGAGATCGTGGGGTCTCTGGAAATGGCACCTTAGCAGGGGCCAGAAAGGGAAATGGGAGGGGATGGGACAGGGTCCAAAGCAGCCTGGCGAGGGGGAAAGGGAAGATGATTCGCTGCTTTTCACAACACCAGAACAAGGGATGACCAGCACAACCACGAAGGCAGGCTTAAAAGCACAGCTAAGAGTGACTCCTCCAAATCAGGCGTTGTTAGTCCGTGGGACTCCCAGCCACAACCAGCTCAAAAGGGAAACGAATAGAAGAAAAGCACTGAGATGCACCTGCAATGCCATGCTGCGGCGAGGAACACCTGCAGGTGCATGCTCAGGAGCTGGCTTCTGCTGCCAGGAGACCGGCTGGGCACACCTCTGGTAGCCACCACACTGGCCGGTGCAGGCTGCCAGGCACGGCCAATGGCTCAGCCGCCGCTCAGCTGGCCCGACTGTCACCCAGCAGGAGTCACTTCTCCTGTCAGCCTGTTTTAGAGGGAGGCGGAGATGTACAACCCTTCTGCTCCCCGGACCAGCGTGGGGGATGTCAACCTGGGGTCAGCCCGATGCTCGCACCCCCCACCCAGCCAGGGCAGGGTGCCAGGGTCCCCGCTCCAGTCTGTCTCTGCCTGCCACTCTTGTCCCTGCCCCTCCTGGGGGGGGACAGCGAGGCGGGGGGGGCTGTTCAAGGGGGCACAGCTGGTTGCTGCGAGGAGCATCCCGGGCTGGGCGGTGCAGCACAGCCCTCCCCGCCGGCAGCCGGAGCCAGCGCTTCATCAGGCAGCCCCAGCCGCCAACAATTACATGCTGAGTAAATCGATGGGATATAATTGGACTATTAAGATCTCATTATCCTCCTGGCTCTGGGTGCCGCAGCCCGCAGCGTGCTGGGGGAGACCGCAACCTGCAGCCACAGAAACTGCCTCCTGACCCAGACAGCCTGACGGCTACTGGGGACAGGGTGCGCAGACCAGGGACGGTACAGCCAGAGGGGACAAGGATCGCGGCAGCAACCTGTATTCAGCGCAGGAGACATCTCTGTGGCAGAGTGAAGCACTGTGCAAAGGCAAGGAGGTGTCCCTACAGGGGCCCTAGAGATGAGGAGGTCCAGGTATCCTCCTTCTAGCCACCACAGCAGCCTGAAAGTCACCGCTGACCTCTCCTGCCCTGTGCAGGGCTCATTGCTCCTGGGTGGCATGGGGAGTTTGGCTTCCACGTACACTTTCACGCGTGCCTCTACCCCAGCCCAGCGGGAGAGCGGGGCCCATGTCCCCACCTGCGACTTGCAGGGTCCCCGTGCTCCGAGTCGCACAGGCTGCCCGGCCCTGGGAGTCCCCTCCCCTGTGCAAAGGCCACGTACCCATCGTGTCCGTCACCTGCTCACACACCTCCCGTGGGGGGGTGATGTGATTCTGGCCGTGGGACGGTCCTCCTGAAGGGACCAGAATCCTCAGCACCTCTTGGCAGCCAGGATGACACACCAGGGAACATCCACCGAAGTCCAAGCAACAATAAATAATCACTTCCCTTAGGAGAGCTGCCTCCATCCCCACCTGAGGTTTTTTGCAGTAATATTTCTTGTTATCTCAGCACCAGCAAAAGCGATGGATCAGAGCTCATCCTTGCCAGGCCCATATACATAAGGACAAAACAATCCTTGGCTGGAGCAAGGCAACACACCGCTAGACATCACGATGTCATGCTGAGTGCCTCAGACCACAGACCTCGGCAACACGAGCCCTATTAACAAATTCTGCCTGTCCACCAAGTACACACGGCAAAGAGTAAAGGTGAATGCTGCCAGACCGGGGAGCAATGCTTCATGCCACTCCTCTGCCGGGAAAGGCTTCCCAAAGTGCCATGCTGACCCCAGGCTCTGGCCCCGGCCCCTTCCCTCCCAGGAGATGCAGATGCTTCCCAAAACGTTAAAGCTGGAGAGGTTTGTTGCTTGGACAGCCAAGCAGACCATGTGTAAAACGTAACATATGCTCATGGCAACAGTTAGTGAGAAGAGTCCAAGCCCAGCACGGTGGTGCTGATTTAGCAAAACATTTTAGGGCATGCATAAATCTCAGCAGCTTCAAAGGGACACTGCTGACCCGTGCCATGACCTGGGCCTCTGTCCTTACCGGAGCACCAGCGACTGACACCAGCTGGTATCACCCACCGGTGCCGCCACGGTGCCCGCGTATGCCGAGGGGTTGCACTGGGGGTGCCAAGGCGCGTGGGTGCATGCACCGCAGGTGACACCAGCGGCCCCGTGTTTGGGCACGGGGGAAGTCGGGGACATGCAACGCCTGTCGCGAGCGGGATGATCTGCACGGGGAAGGCATACGCGCGAGCCGGGCTTTGCCGAGCAGCTCTCTGCGCAGGGCAGCACCTGTGCGGTGGCTCCGGTCCAGCTCCGGCAAGGAGCGGCTCCCATGTGGGCTGCGCTGCAAAGCCAGAGATGCAGGATTCGGCCTCTGTGGGAAGGGGGATGCTATGGGAACAAGGGGAGCTGGCCAAGGAAAAGAGGGGAGGGTGGGAGGGAGGGGGAATAAAGCATCTGCCACCCACCCTGGAGCCTCTTCAGACATTGAAACAAGTTAAAAGCAGCAGCTTTAATGGCAACACAAGTGAAATAACAAGCTGCAAACCCTGCGTGCCTGTCACCGCCCCCTCCCCACACTGTCCCTTTGTTCCTGCAACCTCGTTATCTGCGGGAAGGGGAGCGAATGCAAGGCTAAGGCACCACCACCAGCTCCCCGGCATCTTGAAGTGACTTGAGAGAGCCACAGCACCCGCTGTGCCCAGGGCCCTGTGGCCTGGCAGAGGCTGGGATGGGCAGGGGGGTGCCCTGCAGCACACACCCGGGAGCAGCCGCCCTGCCACTGTCTGCAAAGGGACCTGCTGTGTGGCTGACACGTCTCCCCCGGCTCCCACAGACCGCTGGTGAGGGCTCATCCCTCCAGCAAGTGTTTGGCTGGACACCGGGTGTTAAAACTGCACCTGCCCAGCTCACAGCCTCCGTGTGCCACTGCCACCGGGAGCCGAGGCACCCAGCCAGTGACCCCATCCCTGCCTTTCACCACCTCCAAGTCCACTCTGCCCTGGTGTTCAGCAAGCTTGTTCTCCTCCATCCTTTAATGTTTTTGTTTCTGTCTCAGCCTCTAGTAGTGGGAAATCCCTGCGAAACCCTCCACCAAAGCTTGTTTTCTTTCCAGCTCCCACGCTACCCTCCAGCCTGCGCACCTACCTGCTTCACATTTGCATCACCCGGCTCATTTCCAGCATGTTCCTGATGCGCTGCAAATCAAAGGCCGTCCCTTACCCCAGAGCTGCGTGGTCCCGCCAGCTCACTGCCCCACCCTCAGCTCACTGCCCCACTGCTCTCCTGTTGCAGGGAGAAACTACTGCCCGTGGCAGAGCATCATCCCAGTGCTCGCAGACCCAGCACGTCCCGGGGTGCCCAAGAAATCAGGGTACCGCAGCCCAGCCGCTCCGGAGCGTGGGGCAGAGTGAGCCGGCAGGTAGCGGTGGGGATTTGCCGGACCACACACAGCTCTACCTGCAGCAGACGGCAGCGTGCCACAGCGAGACCCTCCCGGGCAGCCCCGTGATGGTTAGGACAAGGTCAATCCCCTCTCACCCCACCAAGACCCCATGCACGGAGGGCCTTGCTGGGTGACGGTGCTGTGCCATGCCGGGAGAGGTGCCAGGCTCCAGCCCTGCGCACTGGGAAGCCTTGCACCCTCCAGTACGCAGCGTGTGCTCGCTGCTCGGCAGCTGGCGCCCAGGAAGACACCCTGAACTCCATGCAGCAACACTCATCCAAAGTGTAAATGAAAAAGCAAATAGCTCTTCTGGTGAGCCAGCCCCGAGCCCTGTGGGGAGCTGGCTGTGGCTCTCGTTAGCAGGCTCATCCCTTGGGTTTGCAGCACTGCTGAGCTCAAAGCTAATTGACTCCCAGGCTCTGAGGCTTTTAATTGCTAATAAGTGTGAAGCCAGCCCTGCCGGCCCTCCTGGACTCCTCCGAGGTGTGAATGAGGCTGAGCCAAGCTGAGAATTGCGTCCCGGCTGTCCCAGATCTGGTGCAGGCTGGTGAGCCAAGGAGAGATTCTGTGGATCTGCGATGCTGCTCCTCAGCTTTGCAGGTCCTGGGATAGCAACCTCAAGCCCTGGTCTGAGCTTTGGGAAGGGGTAAAGCAAACTCCCTCTGGCCTGGAGGTTGCTCTTAAACCGATGCTGAACCTTGCAAGACCCAGCTGGAGTTACTTGGCAAGATGCCCTGGCACGACCAAGGGGCCTTCAGGCTCCTCACGCTCAGCCCTAGCACTAAGACGGGCAAAACTCTTGCCCCAGCAGTGGCTGCATCTCATAGCCTGGCTTCCTGAAAGCACCTGGGAGCGACCACAGAGGCGGTGGTGGGATGCAAGGTGGGAGATGCATCGCAGGGTGAAAAGCATCAGCCCCTGTTGGCAGCCAGGGTGGAGCCAGCAGGACATCTCAAATCCAGCCCAGCAGCTGGAAAAAGAGATGTGATTTTACACAGGGCTGCGAGGAAACAGCCCTGATAAGAGAAGGGTCCAACGGGAAAGGAGGGTGGGAAACAGGGCAGAGCAAGTGTGAGGCTGCGAGAGTGCCCGAGCATGGCAACCGAGCACAGGGGTGCACAGCAGGGAAAACCCAACGGGCAGATAAAGAGGCTCCATCCCGTGCGGCACACATCAAAGCCAGGATAAAAACTGCTGGCAGGGCAGCAAAGCCCTGCCACAAGGCTGGGCCCAAGCTGGGACTGCCCTTGCCCCAGTAACGTCGCTCCCGAGAGGGTTTGGGAGAGCGGCACCCAGTCATGGCCACGCCACAGGGGACCGGGAGCTGCACCCCAGCCCATGGGCTTCCCTCCTCAGAGCAGCTCTTTGAAGAGCCCTCGGCACAAACCCACACCGAGCCTGGGGAAGCCTCTGCCTGCAGGCAGTTAGTACAGCTGCAGCCCCCGCGGTAATAAAACACGGCCGCCCACGGACCTCGCCTGTGCTGGGGATCAACAGCTCCTCCTTGTTTTGGGGAGGCAGAAATGAGTTGCCGGAGGCACATCTGGGTGCTCCTCCTGCCTTTCCCCGGTCCGTGCACACATGGAGCCTCAGAGGAGCAGCGAGCCCGGCAGCAGCGCCCGACCGCAAGGCACAGACCGGCGAGCCCTGGCCCCAAGCCCGCAGGCGCCTGGGGTCTCTCGCAGACCTTCAGTCTCCATATTAAAGCCCGGGGGATGGAGCAGCCCCACATCCCTTTGCAAGCTACCCTGAGGTTAATTATCTTTGAGGTTAGCAACACACCTCCCGTCTCTGCTCCAAGCGCATCTCACTTCAGGTGGGGACACCGGCTCTGTGACCCCAAGAGCCCGTGGCTGCCTCTGCCCTGCGGACGTGCCTGTGTTACCTGCACGGCCACATCTCCTGCCACAGCCCGACTGAGCTGGGAAGGGGAGGCTGCGTGTTTCCCAGGAGGTAGCTACGGTCACAGGTCTTTTCACGAAGGTTGAGCATCTCACCACCGTCACACATGCTACGCCAGAGCATGCAGCTCGTGGGGATCCCTAAGAAAAAACACACACGCCACAAGCAGCTCACCTCCGTGCCCGTCTCCCATGCCACACTCTTCCATTTAAAACTTAGCTGAAGCCCAGCCGGGATTGTGGTGGGGATTCCCGCTAAGGGGAGAGCCAGGGCGCGTCGGAGGAGAGGGGATGGGACCCTGCACCCCAGCCGGCTCGGGGGGTCGCTCCTCCCAGCTCCAGGGGAGCTGCTGGCTGGGGCTGGATCTGCCAGCGTTGCAGCCAGCCTCCAGCGCGGCTGCTCGGGTGGCCCGGCGCTGCTCGGCACGGCTGCGGCTGGTGCTCTAGGACCCAGGGAGAGGAGCCACCGAGGCTGATTACCCCTGCCAGAGCAGGCCTGGCGGGTTTATTTTTAACAGTTCTGATTGAAGCTGGTTTCCTGCTGACATTTACACTCCTTCATCATTATCAGTTCCCCGGCTTCCAACCGCCAAGATTAAAGGGGGTATGAAATCTCCCGAACAGTGGGGTCCTGGCTGCAAACCCTGCAGAGGGGGAGAGACCCACGCCGGCGCAGCCGGGCAGATAGCCCCCTTGGAGGGAGGTGGGTGGCAGGGGAGCCCCGACTCACAGCAGGGGCATTGCGGGCTGGGACCCCACCATGGGATGCAGCGGGAACTCTCTCAGGGCAGCCTGGGGAGGGGTACGTGCCGTCCGTCGCTGGCATGTGTGCAAAGACATGGCGGCATGGCTGGGCTACAGGTGCAACTTTGGATGCTGGTGCCCCCAGAGACACCCATGCTCCTGGGAGTGCCCCAGCCGTGACCAGCTCAAGGTGTTGCTACCCCGAGCCACAGCTGCTAGCCTGGGCCAGCAGAAGGGTGAGCAGCCAACCACCGGTCGCATGCATGTGCCCTTGCCAGCACCCCTGAGCTCCCGGCGGTGGGCACAGGGCAGGGCTCAGACCCCCAGCACAGTCCTCTGCGATGGGAGAGGGGAGCAGGGGCTGTGCAGCACAGCCTCACCCTCGTCCTCCTTCCCACGCTGCCATAAACTTTTCCTTTCAAGGCGAGCAATGCAATGGGGAGCCAGTAGCAGGGCTCCCAGCATGGCCAGAGCTAGGTGCTCAGATCTGAAAACCTCTTTTTTTCCCCTAAGAAACAGTCAAATTCCAACACGTGCAGGCTAAAAATACACCCCAGTCTGTAAAAATACACAGGGACTCTGCCCGCTCTTACATCTCTTGGATGATTCATATTTTGTCAGATCCCAGCTCAGTTTCGAGATTAAAAATACCAGATTTGCGAGACAAGCACATCACAGGCCCAAGAAGGTGTCAGAGCCCCGCAGGAGGTGGCTGGAGACCTGACCATGGTGGGAGATGTCCTGCTTCAGCCAGGACCAGGGGCTGGGCATGGTCCCTGCCGTGGGAACAGCTGTCCCTCGCCCCATGGAGGGGGAAAGCCCAGCAGCAGCCCTGGATGGGTACACGCCGCTCCGAGCCCAGACAACCAGCATCGGCCCCACTGCATCCCAGAGCAGCTCCAAAATGGGGTGGATGCATGCATGGGAGCTTGCCTCCAGCTTTTACTTAACTTAATTACCTTCATGGGTATGAAGTCGCCAATAACTAATTAGACAGCCCCGTTCCTGCCTAATACACCAAAAGCTGCCTCCTAATTAAATATTATAGGGATTTAAAAGCATTTCTGACAACATATTAGATATGTAAAATACTGCAAATTAGCCAGCTCTCCCACTGAAATCCTGCCCGGGAACAAAGCTGGGTCCTGGCTGGGCAGAAATCCGGGACATCTTTTCACGTAAACTGGGAGAAGGGCCCATTCTTCTGGTAAAGAGGGGTTTTTTTCTGAGGGTTGGAGATCCCCAGAGCACAAAGGAGGCAGCCCAGAAACGCCTCTGCCTGTCCTGCCGCCCCCATGAGCCGTGCGAGCCCCCCAGCAAAGGCAGTTGGGATGTAAGAGGGCTCCCAGTTAGTTAAGTAAACATTAATGCAAATTGTCGGAGAGCCTGGAGATTAGATCCCAGGCACCGCAGCTTGGAGGGGAGCAGGCGCTTCCTCATATTATCAGCCCATCCACCCGCCGAGGGGGGAGCAGGAGCAGGGAGCTGCTCGGTGCCAGAAGAAAGGAGCTCTGAGAGCCAATTTCCATCCGACTGCAGCACATTTGATGTCTTGTGAAGTCGAGTTCACACACGCCGTCTCGCCTCTGCCTCGCACGGGGAAGGGGCCGGATCCTTCCCGCGCACACACAGCCCCAGCTCCAGCCGAGCACGCACGCATCCCGCAGCACCCTGGGATCCGGCGTGGGACGAGCCATCCCCATTGCACCCCTCTAGCCAGAAAGCAGCTGGGGAGAAAAGGGCTTGGGTTTAGTCTCGTCCTCACATGTCAGCTCTGAACGAGGCCAAAGCACCACTGCCTTGCACAGAAAGCGTCTGTGCCTTGGTCCTCAATGCCAGCTCGGTGTGAGCCCAATTCAGCGCCGGGATGGAGCTGTGGGAACCACGGGATGGGGCACAGGAGGGCTGCAGCATCCCCCACTGTAACCTGCAGGCAGGAGCCCAGCCCAACACAGCTCGCATCTGCTCTGGTGCCAGCCTCTTCCCCTAAAAGCAAAGCAGAGAGCAGGCGGTTTGCAAGGGAAAAGGCCAGGAGCGAAGGCGGGGAACACCACCGGGTAATTGCCTGCAAACTTAACTCGGCTTGCGAGTGGGAGCCGCAGTGCCAGGCTTTGAATGGGGCTGTTTCATGTGCCTGGTGCTCCTGCCACATTCTGTGCCTCCCGTAAGACACCGGAGAGGGGATGAGGACAGAGGGAGCACTTGAAATTCACACTTCAACGTTGATATCCAAGTGGCCTGGCCCGTATTTGCTGCACGACTGGAGGCAAGTCAGGGAGCGGGAGGGTGAGCGGGGAGACGAGGGCTCACGCTCCCAGAGCCTTTAATGCTGGGATCAATCGCCTGCTCAGGGATGCTCTGCTGCAGTGGGAGTGAGGAGCCGTATTCAGCCCCTTCCTCACTACAGCTCGCACGCTGCAGCTTGTACTCGGGGGTAATGCTGCCTGATGCTGGAGCACCCTCAGACCAGGGGCTCTCCGCACGCTGTCATGCTGCCTGGGAGCATCTCCCGTTGCATCCATACACACTGCGGCACACATACTGCAACCCATCGCCCACTGCATTACGTCCGCACACCCGCCAGCGTGCAGACATGCTGCACACGCACGTGCTCTCTTAATCACTCCTTAATTCTCACTTTCAAGCCTTTGCCCCAGCAGTGTAATTTTTCACCCATCCTTGCGCTAGCACACCTGGAAAAGCAGCGCCATGGGGAGCAGCAGAGGGGGGGACATGGCCCCTCTAGGAGTCCAGCCCATCTTTTGGGGCCGGTGGAAAGATCAGCGCAATGCTCCTCACCCAGAAATGCTTCCTTGGACACACAACCCAAGAAGCACTCTGGGGAGGTTAGACAGGGAGGAAGACAGAAACTGGAAGCTGGGAGCAATTCTGCTACTGCAGTGTGCAATTAAAATCAGTATCCAAACCATTCAGGCCAGACAGAAAGGGACAGTGGCAATGCCAATGCCAAGGAACAGCATGAGACACCCACCTTCCCCCACAGTGCTCACAAGCACCCCACACCTCCACCTTCCTCCAGGAGACCCAGCGAGGGAGCCACGGAGGTGGGTGGCTCATGGGAATCCTCCCAGCCCCATAGCCACTATTGGGGGCCATGAATGGGGCAGGAGGTGGGGAGCAGTGCTGCCCGGGTGGCCCCCAGCTGCGGCCCAGGCTGCCCAGGTGATGGGCAGGGGCTGCTCTGCCTCCCAGGCACTCCTGCATCTTCAGAAATAACAGCACATCCTGCATCCCTGGAGCCCAGGACACCGGATTCAGACACATTTTTGGGAAAGCAACGCCTGATGCCGGTGCATGGCAGGTCTGGGCAGCCCCTTCCTGGACAGGGGTGGTGCTGCCGGAGCGCAGCGGGGGGCTCTGCGCAAGGGAGGAGGAGGGTGCCTCATCCTGGCCATGCTCCCCCCAGACTCTCCGTGTCCCTGGGGTGGGTGCAGCACCCTGGTGAGCCGGTACCCAGCCCAGGGACGCAGATGTGTAACCCCAGATCAGGCCAGGCTCTGCACACTAATGCCCTGGCTCTCCTGCTAATGCTCTCCCCGCAAAACACAGCAGGGTTGAGGGTCTAAGTACATCAAAGCTGGGCTTTGAACTAGCTTAAAGAGGCACCCTGATTTTAATCGGACTGCCCATGCCACTGACGACAAGATCCCCCCCGAGCCATCTGCACCCTCCTGCACGGCATCCCAGAGCCTCGCAAAGCGCAGCCGAAGCCCAGACCTGCCAGAGCTGGCAGACCCGGGGGCTCTCCGGGACAGGCTCTCACCTCCATAGCTCAGGGGATGGATGCGCCGAGTTCAGCTCCCAGCCAAAGGACAGCCCTAAGCTGGGGAACAGACCCCCTTCCAGGGCTGCCACCCGCCTTCCGGGGACTCAGCAGCCTCATCCCCCTTTTTCCGGGGACACATTAGGGCACAGGGACAGTGCGTATCAGTGGCCATAAAGCCAAGGACCGAAAGCTCTCCCTCCTGCAGCCCCTGGAGACCTCCCCAGCCCCCCAGCCCTGCCAGCTAAAAGGCTCTCCCAGGCTAAACCCCATCTGCTCTCTGGAACCACAGCGTCTGCGGGGCCGGGCGATACGTGCCCCTTCCCCGCCACGGCACCGCAGGGTGGGCAGCCAGCCCGCGGGGCTGGGACATCCCCACTCACCTCCGCGACCCGCAGGCAGCTGCCTGAGCGAGCATCCCCCAGCTCGTGGGAGACCGCAGGCAGCGTGGGGCTGGGGAGGTCGGGCAGCTGCCCACCTCCCCGGGGAAGGCAGCGGGCAGCCGGGAGGGGACAGGCGCCAGCCAGACCCGTGCCGCGAGAGGAGCCGCCGTGCACAAAGGCAGCCCCGTGCCGGCCCTTAGCAGCGTGCGGCCGGCACGGTCAGCTGGCGGACGGGGCCTGGCAGGAATGGGTCCCACTGCCCATTTTGCCCCCGGAGAAGAGGGTTTGCAGCAGTGCCCGCCCCGCCAGGCTGCAAACAGCCTCTCCCCCTCATTATTTTTTCACCGCAAGAACTATCTTATACCTTATCAATAATTCACAGGTACAAACGATAACGTTCGCTGTCATGGTCCGGGAGCCACATATTCCCGGCGAGGGGGAAGGGGCCGGTTGCGATCGCTATTGTTAATGCCTGCGGAGTCGGGGGGGGGGGGGGGGGGGGAGCGGGGAGGATAAATATTTAACACTGTGTCTCCGAGCAAATGTCCATGACCGAGGGCTGAACATGGGTTTTACACAGAGCTGCTCCTGCCCTTGAGAGGGTTATTAGCATGTTAAAAGCCATCAGAGCGGGGCTGATGGAAGGGCTCTGCCGGAGGGACCCCCCCAGCGCCCTGCCCGGGGGCCGGCAGGGATGCGAGGGGGCTTTTTGCTGCTGCAGGAACATGGCGATCTCCATCCTGCCCAAATTTCCTCTCTCCCAAGCACAAAGGCTGTGCTCTCGGCCGCCCAGCGAGGAGCATCCCCAGCTCTGCCCGCTGCCGCATCGGAGCACGGCGGATGGGGCACCTGGGGGTACCCCGGGGCTGGTGGGTGGCCGGGGCAGTTCATTGTGCAGAGGAATTACAAAGGGGACACAAAGAGCCACACACCGCATTTTGTGTGAGCTTCCTCTCCCGGGCCGCCCGGGCCTTTCTTTTGCTGTGTTGAGGGTGAGCTTTCTGTGTAAATCCCCGGGGCGCAGGGGGAGAATAGGTGTCTTTGTGAAAGAGGCTGGAAAAAAAAAGGAAAAAAAAAGAAGCGAAAGCACAAAACCCAGGCCCGGCAGTGGCAGGCTGCAAGGACAGGAGCACAAAGATTCCCAGAGCATGTAAAGACATTCCTACAACCGGGGGATCAGGGGTCGGCAGGCTGCGAGGGCACACGGGCGTTTGCACGCACTGCCCCGCTCGCGGGGGGCACCGATGGCTCCCCGCAGCGTCCCACTGCTCTGCACGTGTTGTCCCCAAACGTGCAGCCAGGGTCGGACTTTCCCAGAGCCACATCCCCAGCTACAGCCCCCTTTCACCTTCTCACTGTCCCAGGCACAGTTTCAGGGGACCGGCAGCCAGGAAAACCCCACGGCCGGACAACCTGGGAGCGCTCCGTTTTGGCCTCACTGTCACGGTCAATGCTGGCGTCTCTCTGCAAAGGGATGGGAACAGGAGAGGAGCAGATCCTGCCCGGCTCTGCGGAGATGGGGGTACTGGAGGAAGAGCAGATGTGACGGGCAAGGGAGCGGCATAGGGGAGAGACGGCATTCTCAAGCACCACCGCTATTTGTCCTGCGAACTCCGAGCCGGAGCCCTTGCAAAGCTCAGCCAGCACCTAACCAGGCATAGCTCATAAAATTAAAGCAAAGCCGTCTTTCCCTTTTACCGTGCTAGTAAAATATAACTCCGCCTAAGATGCTCAGACAGGATTGCAGTGCAGGGGTCAGGAAGGCCGCGGCTGAGCATCCCCCGGGGAGAGCGTGGGAAGACCGGCGCCAGCAGATCTCCCCCGGCCCGGCTGAGAGCAGCGGGCGCAGCCTGGGACCCCCCCCCAGCAGCCCCCCAGCTGCGGCAGCCCTGTCCCCACCAGCAGATATGCCCGCTCAGACGTCGCCTCACATCGTCCCAGACGGAGAAGAGCCTCTGCAGCCGGCTTTGCTCAGCCGGCCTCGCGGAGCAGGGATGCTCGGGGGCTTTGCGAGCAATTAAGGTCCTGGCCTGGGATGGAGGCACTGGATTGATGACCCCGATGCCCAGAGAGGGACAGCGGATGGCGTGCCATCCATCAGTCGGAAGGGGACACTTTATCACGGGGACACCTCTGCGCACCCGGCCCAGACGCAAAGCCCTCGCTGGGATTCCTGCTCCAGCCTTGTCCCTTCCCGTTTTCACCATCGGGGAAAGAAGTACAGTCTCCTTTGCAACTTTAAAGGACATCCAATCCACCTCTTCCCAGCTGAGTGTTCAATGGTTAACTGCTCTCTGTGGTGAAAAAGCCAAATTTAATTCTAGTCTGAATTTGTCTGGTTTCAGCCTCCAGCTATTGAATGATTTTATGCGTTTTCTCTTTTTCTTTTCTTTTTATTTTTTTTACAAAATTAATGAGGTACCTACAATCAGGCTTCTCCCCATGCAGGTATGCAGAGAGGGGGATAAAATCCCCTCCTAACCTCCTCTTGCATACACTAAATAGGCTGAGCTTTTTAATTCTTTTCACTGGAAGGCAGGTTTTCCAGACCTCCAATTATCCCGCACTTCCTCTCTGAGCACTTTCTAATTTCCCAACATCTCTCTAAACCGTGGGCCCCGAAGCAGAAATTATGCTCAGCAGAGGCCTCCCCACTGCCCCCCAAAATGCCCCCCCCCCCCCCAGCCCCCGGTACCCAGCTGCCCTGCTCATCCACCACCCCGCAAGCTGCAGTGCTGGAAGCCTGCATCCCAAAGCCGGCTGCCGCGACGGCTGCTAAGTCCTTTTCAATGTAACCGCGTCCCCAGACGCTGTTCCCCGTCTTGTAGCCGTGACCTACATTTTTTTTTCCCCAGCTGCGTGACCTTGCACGAGGATGTCTTCCAGCGCAGGTGTTTCAGGCGAAGCATCCCGCCGGACCGGCATCCTGCCGGCAGCACCAGCCCTGCTGCTTTCACCTATCGCCAAGTTCGTGTTTCCTTCCAAACCGAGCTCCGTGACGGTGCAGGCAGCTTTTTCCCCAGCTACATCACCTACACCGCCCAGCTCACCGCACACCCTCGGCTGGCACAGGGCAGAAGGAGGAGGCAACAAGAGGCCAGTAGACTCGGGGGGAGTTGGCAAAAGTCAATATTGCCACCGAAGATCCCAAGACCAGCGTGGCTCTGCAGAGATGGTGAACATCAGTTCATCATCATCAGAGCCCCGCTGCACCCTGCCAGAAAGGCGACCGCTGCGATTCCCCCAGGAAGTCTACTAGTGAAGCACATTGTCAGAAACGCTACACTGATTTTTGCAGAATATTAATGTTTTCATTGCAATATCCTCCAGGCAAGAGTAAAATGACTTGCAGAAGTCTCGGTATATCATGTCAGCACAGTCACTACTTATCAACCCAATTTGTCAGCTCATCAAAAAAAATGATATCAGGTTTGTTTGACGAGAGCAATTTTCCATGTGGATTGGCATTAATTATCCTTTAATTCCTCCCTGATTGCCGCCCGTATCATTATTGTAGCGAGGATCGGTGTCAAGCTGGAGGCAGAGCAGCCTGCTGCTACCCGGGCGGAGGCGTCGCAGGGATGCTCCGTCATCGCTCGCCGAGCCTCGGCCCGACCAGTGCCGTGGGGGTTAACGACCTCGCCGTCATTCTCGAGGTGGCAAAGTGACTGATGCATGGGAAGTGTCACATCCCTCCCGGCACGGCCCAGGTCCTGGCCAGGGGCAGTTGCTAAGAGACAAGACGGATGGAGGGAGTGAAGAAGGATGGGGGAGAGGGAGGATACGTTTCGCCGGACCCTGCTGAGGCCAGATCCTGCCCCGGGGAGCGGGGCGCTTGCAAGGGCTCCTGGCATCAACACGGGTCCCAACGCTTCGTGGAGCAACTCCTGGGCCACAAAAGCCCATATACAGCTGAAGGGGACGGGAGGAGCCCAGCCGAGAGAGGCAGGCAGCGGCAGCGGGAGCTGGCAGCGCTGGGCTCGTGCCATCGGCACGGCACGCACGAGCTCCCTGCGGGGCTGCCGCAAGTCCTTTCCAGCCGTGTGCCTTCAATTCCCCGAGGCACAGAAGTGCGTCCCAGGTGCAGATGCAGCGACAGGCAGAGGGGCAGGCAGCCCTGGCAGCACACCAGCCGTGCCCCCAGCCGACCGCAGCCAGTGCCCGGCACAGGCTGACCCCCCGGCTCGTCACCCACGTGGCTTCACCTGTCCCCGCCGTGCCGGGGCACCTCCTGCCCCGAGGAGCGGGCTCAGACCACGGCAGGGACCTCGCGCTACCTGGGCAAAGAGCCGGGTTTGTGCAACCACCCCTGCCAGGGATGGGGACCTGCCCGCCCCGTGAGCCTATTTCCTCAGGCAAGAGGGAGCCCTGGCCACAGGCACGGGCTGGGGCGGCCCGCGGAGAAGCCAATATTTGCTTTCTCTCTGGTTAACCCTTGGGCTGAGGAATGCAGGGTCACCACCTGCGCGGCCCCCCGGGGAGGCGGTTGTGTGCGGAGGGACGCGGGGACGTCCCCTTTCGGCCGCGCTATTTATTTTCTCAATATTTGTGGAAGGAAATGAGAGCCAGGGGGGAACGTGGGGCCAAGGATGGGCTGGAAGGGCTGGCAGACAGAGCGTCGGCCGAGGGTCAGCGCGTGAGGGAGGCCGGCCAGCGCTTCCCAACCGCCCCACGTGCCCCCCTGCCACCCTGCCCGGACCCTCCTCAGCCCCCACCTTCTGCCGCAGCCCTTCTGCATCGGGAGCGCTGCTGTGGGTCTCCTCTCCTGTGCCTTGCCTCATCCCCCAGCTTGGCCATCTGCCTGGATGCGGCCGGACACACCGGAGCAAACCGCTGCCTTCACAAAAGCCATTGCAGGGTGAGTGGGCTCGTTCCTGCCAGGAAGAGAGCTTTTCCAGCTTTCAGTAGCAAAAGGTACCACCTGATGCTCGCTCCCATTAAACCTGATGGGCTCTTCTGCAGCCCGCTCCCCTAAGAAGCTTAAATCCCCTGCAAAATGATGAGCCGTCCTACAGCATGGGTGATATTCCCAGCAGCCGGCCAGCTCGCAGCTTATGTCCCGCTCCCGCTCTCAGCCATTAATAAAATTCAAAAGCAATGACCCTGCCCACGACCCTGCAGTCCCCGCCAGCGACACCGCTCCCCAGCAGCCCTTCACTCCTGCACCCTTCATCTCGCCTGGGACTGACGTGCTTCCGAGCTAGGCACTGCCACTGGACAGACTGCAAACAAGCAGCCCTGGCACCACTAGCAGGTCTGGAGGAGGAATCTGGCCATCAGTGGGAGGCACAGCCCTCGGAGAGCTGGGGAGGGCTGTCACCACGTCTCTAATCCTTACAGGTCTGGGAAATGCAACTGGCAGGGCCATGCAGGCAATTTAGCTCCTGTCTCTGGGACTCAGCTTTCCATCTGTAAATAAGAAAAAATACGCTGATGTCTGCAGTGGTGGGGACGTCGGACTGAGCGAGTGCTCCGAGGTACCCTAGAGCCCAGGGGGAGGGCGTCAAAGACTAAGTGTTATCATTCCTCACGTTGCAACCAAGACAGCTGAGCAGAAACTGCCACTCCAGCGGTGCTGCCGCGGTGGGCTGTATTTGCAATGTCAGCTAATGACGGAGCTGAAGCACCTCCAAAAGCCGGACTCGCACGCAGCAGGTGTCCCCAGCCCCGCGACCCCAGAGCCCGCAGCGGGGAGAGCGGAGCCTGCTGCACCCCGTGCCGCGGGCCAGCCAGGAAGGTGCCTCCTGAGGTGCATCTGCCTGCTCGCCCCGGGCACGGCCGGGTGGCACAGAGGCAGCCAGCACCCTGGGAGCCTCAGGGTACCCCGGTCCGACGGGCACACGCTCGGAGCAGCCACCCTGCCACGGGAAAGACAGGCAGCTGCCGCCGTAGCATCCCAGCTTCCAGCCCCGAGCTCCTTGCCAGCGGCCCCTGGCTGGGGTTGGGGCTGCAGGGGTGTTTCCCAGTCCAGGATGCCCATCTGGAACCCATTAGGCACCTTTAATCCCCCTCATCCATTCTGGTGCTGTCTGAGCTCCCCCCCACCAACACACACAAACGCTGCCATTCAAGCAGTTAATTTAAACAAATTCTGCCCAGCCGCCACGTTGAGAAGCGATGAAAAAGCCAAACGAAGCAGCTCAAAGCCAAAGGGGGAGTAAAAAAAAAAAAAAAAAGAAGAAGAAAGAAAGAAAAGAAAGAAAACCACTCAGCACGGCGGGGCTGATACCCAGAAAGACCAGCTGCATCCTCCCACCCCAGCCAGTCCCAGTCCTCCCCTCTCGCAGGCAATCAGATACCATGCGGGCTGTGTAATTGGATGGCAAAGGATAGAGAGAGACATCTTAAAGCTTGGGTCTAATCTCATTAACACCCGGCTGCGGGGATGCTGTGAAATCGTAGGATGCAGGAATGAGCAACATGCTGCGCCCGTGGGGAAGAGAACAAGTGAGCTGGAGCGGGACGGCAACGCCGGGAGGTGGAAATGCCTCCGGTCGGACAGCAAGAGCTGGAAACGCCGCTGAGTCCCGGGAATGCAGCCAGCCCCCCTGCTTGCTCCTTGCTTGCTTGCTCCTGTTTACCCCACAAGCACAGATCCCTCCTCCACTACACTGCCCTGACTTTGTCCCCGTGATTAGTAATTAATAGCGCCAGCGGTAATTGCCAGGCTGTAATAACCTGGCCGTGCAACGGAGAGGAGCTGCAATGGAGCATTCCTGGGGCGAAACCCTGATGCCAGGTACCCGCACCCTGACCCCACACCCTGTGCCATGTGTGCACCAGCACGGCACGCACCGATTTTGCATTTCCACCGTACTTGCCGCGAACCGGCACATACCCAGAAAAACATGTGGCCGCGCATTTTGCTGGGTATGTGCTGGTCCGTGGCAAGCGGGATCACCACCCCCAGGCAAACATCCCAAAAGGGTCCCATGATGGGGTCAACCCCCAACCCGCATCCCCAGGCTCCCGTTGCCGAGGCGACCCGCAAGCCTGCGTCGCATAGCGACGGGCCAACGGCGGCCCCTGGGAAAAAGCATCCCAGCCCAGGGGTAAGGGGGGGATGAAGCGCCCACCCACCTGTGGGGCTCGGAGCTGGACAAAAGCCCCTTTGAGTGCCATACCGGGGATCGGAAGGCGGGGGGGGGATGCAGGGCCAGGACTCCTGGGTCCCCTTCCCGGTTCTGCCATGGGAGGGATCTGGGGACAGAGGACTACCCAGCTCCAGGGTGAGAGGCACTTTTTGGGAGCTTTTCCTGTGCTTTCCACATTTAACACTATGTCTGTGCAACAGGGCTAACACCCCTCACTCCTCCTCCGTAGGATCCCAAAATTATCATTTCCCAAACACGCAAGAGGATGGTCGAGCTCTTCCCACCTGTACCTCCCAGAGAAACCTCTCTCCTCCAGCCCCAGGGCCTGGAAAAGTCCAAGAGACTTTATTTGTCTCCAAGCAGCTCTGCCCCAAACGCCATCCCCCATCAGAGGGGCGGCAAGGGCCAGACGGGGAGAAGAGGGGGGCGAGGAAACCATTTTAAACCATCCCTGCTGTTTCCTGCCTCCTGGTTTACAGAAAACAAGACAGCGAGACGTCTTTGGTTACCAACAGCTCCCTTGGGAGCAGTAAAAATTAATCCAGCTTTTCCTGTCCTGAAGGGAAATACAGACACAAATGGGGACCGAAGCCTCTGGGGGCAAAGGGGGGTGCAAGAACCACGGAGGGGCCGGGGGAGGCAGCCGGTAAGACCCCCTAATCCATATGCTGCTTAGCTCTGGCGGGGCAGTAGGGGTCCCAACCACAGACGTCTGCGTCTTGCTGGTTAAGTGAGGATAAGCCTGGGATGATAATTAATTTAACACAGATGAGAATCTGGGAAATGAATCCCTACCTCCCCAAACCCACCACCAACACACTGCCGGCCAGGTTTCTTTGCGCAGGCAGCTGCCCTGCGCTTGTGCCCAGACGCCGATCGGCACACACGGGGAAACGGGCTCTCCAAACCGGGATGCCGCAGCCCATCCCTGCGGGTGGGGGACAGCTTCCCCTCAGCAATGCCGACCAGCCCTGCCGCACCAGGAAACGCCCCGGGTGTGAGAAGGGGCATCTTCCTCGCTCACACTCACATGTTTAGTCTTTACGGCACTTTGGCACGGGGAAAATTACCCACCTACTGCAGGGGGCAAAGCACCCCGGTCCCCCAGGCAGCCCACTTGGGCAAGAAGCCAGTGCCGGTGCCCGCCGAGCCGAGCTGCTGGCATCAGGGCTGCAGGCTGCGTGGTCCAGCACCGATGCCGACAGCACCCCGGGCCCCTCGGGAGCAGCAGAGAAGGGACGCGGCACAGGCACCCTTGCAGGCAGCTGTCAGAAGCAGTGCTGGAAATTGCTGACGGCTTGTTTTCATGGCAGTCCCAGCAGGAGAGACAAGGGGGTCCAGCACACACCCACGGGAGAATCAACCAGCAAACGCAGGTTAATTATCTGGCTCTGCACATTAACGCGTCTGTGGGATACACACACAGGGGTATCAAGTTATAGCTTACCCTAAAATCACCGCGTAAGACTTTTTTCTTCCACATCCTGGAAGTCAAATTACCAAAGACTAATGCTGCTCATGATTCTTTAAAATTACTTTGAACCTTTCTACTATCTGAGCTGTGAAAACAGGAGGAAGGAAATGCCTTTATTCTGCTCCTGAAGCGTATGGACAAAAGGATCAGCTCCTCCGAGTGCTCCTTTAACTCTTTCAGGGGACCAAAGGTGGCCGAGGGGAGAATGGGGCACAATGCAGGCAATGAGCTGTGAGGGGGGGAGGGAATAAATAATTCCCCTGTGTTTTAATAGCTGTGTAATTAGCACTGCTGCCCAGCATTAGGAAGACTTCATTTTCCATCATTTTTTCCTGCAGGTTGCAAATTCTCATTTGCCGGCGTGGTAGGGATCACCAGACAGGTGGGCAGGGATGCTCCACACAGGGTGATGGCATGTGGAGGGGGGCACTTTGCCGAAAGCGGCAGGGGGCTGGAAGCTGCACCTCACTAGAGACCCAGACCCCTTTGCTTTAATAAGGTTAAGAAAGCCAAATCCAAGCCTGCACCCAAAGCAAGACCAAGGGTGTGCCTGGCAGAGTCAGTGGCTCGAGGAGGGAGCCCTGGGAGCAGGGCTCGACCCCACGCATTGCCAGGGAAACCTTGGAAGCAGCTCAACACCCAGAAAGCCAGAGCTGGCTGCGGGTCAGGAGCACAACGGGGTGCATGGAGGGAGGGGGCTGATTATCTCCAGGCAGCTGGCTGGCAATGCCTGCTCCTGGCAGCCCCGGCTCGCTGGCAGGATAATGGCGCAGAACAGAGCCGGGGGCCGGGGCAGCCCCGCGCAGGGTCTGCACCATCACCCTGGTGGGAGGGGGCCAGGCTGGTGGGAAGCAAAGGGGGAGGCTGCTCGGCGACAAGTCGGGACACGACAGTGACACTCAGCCTGGCACTCCTGTGCCTCCGCAGACCGTGAGTCGGGTCCCAAAAAGCTTATGGAAGCACTTAAATACAAAAAGGTCTTAAACAAGTGTTTAATTCGTGAGGCTTTGAGGCTTGGCTGTACTCAGGGTCCCCCTGGGAGTCTTTTTGGGGCCCCCCCAAAAAAGCTGAGGTCTGTGGCATGTTAACGATGGAGGAGGAAAGGGGAGAGCAAGCAGGCAGCGAGCAGCTCCCTGCACACCGGTGCTGCTTCCCCAGCGGGGACACCCAGCACAAAAACCCAGAGATGTCCGTACTGCGCCCGTAAGGATACTGTCCCCACGGGGACAGCAGCACGAGGGCACGTCCCGCCAGGCGTGGACCACATACCCAGCTCGGCTTGGCCCCACGGCAGCCCCCGGAGTCCCCCCCGAGGCCGGGGGTGCCAGCCCCAGCCCCTCGCTGCCTGCCAGCCCGCCAAGGAGGGGGCTGGCTGCCCGCCCGCCTGGCAGCATCTTTTCCTAGGTAACCTCCCCACCTATTAGCGGCACATTTGTTTCCCCGCGTTTCCTTAGAGCTGTCACAAGCCACACTGACTCTTTGTTCCCGGGGGCTGCGACAAGGCCCCCCTTCCCCCTCCCCTTCGCCCCGGCTCATGGGGGGGTCTCGCAGCACGCAGACCCTGCAGCCGCCCCCCAGCTACCGGTGTAAACACGCTGCCCCTCCCGATTGGTATTCGGGGAACACGTCCCAGCCCAGCTCCCCCAGCCCCGCTCTGTCCCTGACAGAAGGGGCTTTGTCGGGGAGCGCAAGGGGGTACAGCACCCGGAGTCGAAGGAACAACAGCCGAAACGTGGGCATGGTGACAGCGGGGACATTTGGCCCTCGCCCGGCAAGGGGAGGGGGATGCTGCCAGCGGGGGAACAGGGATGCTGGGGAAGGGGAGGTTTGCTCCGGGGGGAGCTGCTCTCTGCTCCCGACCTTGGCACCTTGCTCTTGGACCACAGACCTCTGCGCAGAGACGCCAAGAAGCAGCACGTACACATCTGTGCAAAGACCAAAGCAGCAAAGGAGCATCCACCCAGGGAGCCGAAGCGACCGTACTCCAGCACGGAAAGATGAAAACAGAACTCCGTGCCCACAGGCCCCTTCCCACGCAGCGGCTGCAGGCTCCCAGGCACACGCCGAGCTCGCCGGCTGCAGAACGAGCACAAAACCTTGCTGGAGGTAGCGAACCTCAGCCAAAGCCCCAACAGGAGCAGCCGTGGGAGGACGGGGCAGGTGTCTGGCACAGGAGAGCCCGTGCGCAGCCAGAGCCAGCCCACCACCGCGGCAGGATTTCCAGGGAGCCAACACACAGGCAGGCACCGAAAATCCCCCGCCGGATCAAAACTGGGGCTCGGGCAGGCGAGTCCCCCTGGCTGGGAGGGGAGCAGAGCTGCGGCACCCGCAGCCCCGGGCGAGCATCCCCCCGGCACCCGCACCCCCCTGCACGGCCACCCGCTGCGGGGGCACAGGACCGCTCCTCTACCCACCCGCCGCTGAGCATGCGGTTTTTGTCCCAGTGTTTCTCTCTCTCTGCCTTTTCTATCTGGGGGTTTTCCCAGTGCAGCGCCAAGAGGAATGGCCACTGGTGCAGTCTCGCAAGCAACACCTCCCACGCGCAGCCAGCCCCATCCGAGCGGGGCCTGTTTTGTTATTCCTTTCTCCGACAGCTCCTTTTTCACTTGTCACCCTGTTTTGCTACTACTCAGCTCACAGCTTCCTCCCGCGTGGTTGTGGTCCTCTCCTTCTTGAAGGATGTCATTTGCATTTTCTCAAGTTATTTAGCACCGCTCCATTTTTCTCTGCCTGCTTTTCTAAAGGCAATTAGGGCTGGGTTTGGCCAGATGCAGGGATGGTGCGAGGAACCTGCCCCAGAGCCCGCCGGAATGGAACCTCTCCTGCCCGGGCAGCACACCCAGCTGCAGTGCTCTCTGCAACTCAGCTCAAAACTCCCTCATCACCCAGATCTTTAAACACCCCTGGTCCAGAGGGGGTCTGGATCAGCCCCCGGTCTCCGTCTCAGCTCCCAGACAGAAGTAAGCGTAGAGCATCGCTACTCCTCTGCAGGCTCCGGCCGCAGGAGCGGAGTCTCACAGGAGCGTGACAATCCCCCCAGCTCCTACAGCGTTCCACATGTCCCCAGCTCAGAAAGCCACCGGTCCTGATTGAGATGTTAATGCTGTTTCCAGGGAGCCCCTGCCCTTGCAGACGGGAGAGCAGCACCGCCGGCCCTTCCCCCTGGGCTTGGCTGCCAGCTCGAACACGGCACCATCTCCCCCACCATTTTTGCTGGCATGGGTCCGACAGGAACCGACAGGCCGCGGCCCACGCCCTAAATCTTCCTCCTTCTGGAGACAAGACCTTTCTCCCCTACTCTCTGCTCATCCTCTCTCAGCTCCCACTCTGCCAAGCACGGAGCGGCTGCTGCGGCTTTTGGCAAGGGAAACCTCTGGGCGGCCGCTGCCGGGGGGATACGTCCAGCCGGGATTGCTGCTCCCCTGCGGGAGCATCTCCCCAGAGCTCCCCACGGCTGAGCACCCGCCGATCCTCTCTTCCCTCGCGCCAGCTCGGCTTCCCTCGGAGAAAACCATTTATTTATAGCCATCCTGGCTGCCTTTAGCACATTTCAACAGCCCACGTCTTTGCCTCCCTGACGATGCGCCCGCAGCGTTTCTGTTCTCACCCTGCTGCTACGGCCATCCCAGCCTCCTCTCTCCTCCTCATGTCCCCCATCCAGGACCTCCAAAGGGGCTTAGAAATAGCTTCAGGAGGAGGTTTTAAGGGGAGGTGGGAAGACAAGGGAGACAGGGCTACAAAACTCCTCTCCCATCCTTCCCCCGTCCCTCCCAAGGGAGCAGACAGAAACTCAAGGGCTTTGGTCCCCCCTCCCAAGGGAATCCAAGGGGGAAAGAAAAACCTCCTTCCAGCTCAGGAGAGATGCTGAAGTGAGGTCTGCTGGCACCAGTGCTGAGCCAAGATGTGCGTGGCTGCAGTGCACCGGGGACTGGTGCTGGGCAGTGCAATAGCAGAGGTCACCTTCTTGCATGGGTAATTTTCCTCGATGGAAGGAAAGATCCATTTTTTATCAGCTCTCCACCTCGCAGGAGACCCGCTCTTCCACAGCGAGCTGTGGGGGGGACCCCAGCCGCCCCCAAGCCCACGACGCTTTGTTCTTCCATCCAGTGCTGACAGTTTAATTAAACCCAGTTTGAGATGGGGTCGCTGGGGTCAGGGGCTCTCCAGCGAAACCTCAGATCAGCACCATTTCCAGCCACCGGGACTGGTTAATGAGTTATCTGCTCGTTGCGGTGGATATAAATAAGGCAGGCCATGCGGAGAGTCCTCCTGCCTCCCAGCCCCGCTGCCGACGCGCTGGCACAGCCCCCCCACCCCACCATCTCAGACCGAGACAGGCTCTAGGCAGGCGTCAGCTCAATATTCCCAAATACCGAGGGGAAAACATTCCTCTCCAGGCGGCTCACCTCCCCCACGCCCTCATTTGAGGTTAGCTTTCCGCTGGCCCTTTCCTGCCATTCCCCAGTTTATTTAAGCCCTGACGGATCAGGTTTAACTCGAACCCATTCCATTATCCCGATGCACAAATGCCCTTTATAGCCCAGCTCCGAGTAACTAATTGCAGCTCAAGCGGGGCTGGGAGACCACAAAGCACCACCAACGTGGATTAGGCTTTGACACTCAGACCCAGGAGGCGGACAAACAGCTCTCCATCCTGACCCGAGCCCGAGGTCCTCCTCTCTGTGCTTGTGAGATACTTCTGTGAGGCTCGAGGTACAGTGGAAAACTGCGCTATGGGTATCACATACCCCACATTCAACAGATTTGCCTTAACCTGCTGCTGTGTTACTGATGTGCTGCTGAAGATGCATCAAGACTAAAGCTAGAAGAAGCTGGACCACCCAAGGCCAGCACCCAGTGACTAAGCAACCCCCACTGCTGCCTGCATCCACCCCTGGCTTTCTGCTTCAGCTGCTACCCACCTGCCAGACCTGGCAGCCTCATTTCCCAGCTAAACAAATCTCAGCCCGACTCGTTCAGCCCATTTCTGCTAATTCAGGACCTCCCAGTATCAAGGTGCGAGGACATGAGGACCTAGCAGGTACCCCGGGAGCTCGAGGAGCATGTCGTGGGTGGCCGCAGCAGGCAGGGCATGGGGAAGCCTGCACAGGCACTGCTTGCTGGAAATGGTCTGGAGACCAGGATCTGCAAGAGCACGGTGCTGGTAAAAGACCTCTCTTCCCATCCCATCCCATCCCATCCCATCCTGACCAGCACAGGTCCCAGCCTGCCTCCGGGGCAGGGAGGGGGCACTGAGCCGCGGGGCCACCCCAGATCCATTTCAGCAGTTAAATAAGCGCAAAGCCTCGTGGAGAGACTCCGATTTCAGTTCAAGGCGAGCTGATTTCAATTTAGCTTAAACCTGCTCCCCACTGACTCATATCCCTGTAGCCTGAGCCAGGTTCGCGGCAATTTACGAGCGTCCTTATGACCTCCCGCACCGGCCGGACTAGCACCGGTCCAGAGCCCTCCTCCTGCTAAGCCAGCATGACAGTGTGTCTAGACAAGCTCTGCCCTGGGCACCCCCAGCTCTGCTGTCCCCCGCAAACCATCCTTGGGCGTCTCAGCAAGAAGAAGCCACAAGGAGAGGGAGCAGCAGGTCCTCCGGCGCACAGGGCTTTGCTGCCCAAATGCAGCACCCGAGGCTCTTCCAGGGCAGCAGCTCCTGATGCGCTGCCCGGGCAGGCCCCAGCACTGCACCCTGCCCTCACTAACGCAGGCAGCACGGGGGGCAACGTGCTGCAGAGAGGGACGGCAGGCGGCTTAGCGTGTCCCCCCTCCCCAGTCTTGCAGCACGTCACGGGGACCCTCTGCTCCAATCGTGCGTCAAAGCTCCCCAAGACGTGGGGAGCCTATAGCTGAGGGGCTGCAAAAATCTGAGCCTGCTTACACAGCCCCAGGCTGTACAAGAAAAGCTCCCGGTGCTGGTGTCCAGGCAGTGGTTGTCATGGCAGAGATGGTCAGAACACAGCTTCAAGGCAGGGCAGGAGGGAATAGGTTCGAAACAACCACCACGGGAAGCGACAGTACAGAAGCAACAGTAAAGCAACAGGCAGAGGCTGAAATGCATCTGCACGTGGGGTGGCTGCAAGGAGCACCTTGCACGCTCCTCCTCACCATGCGAGGGTGCGTACAGCCCCGTGCACACCGTGCGAGGGTGCGTACAGCCCCGTGCACACCGTGCGTGCGAGGGTGCGTACAGCCCCGTGCACGCCGTGGCACGGCCCCGGCTCCACGCGAGCCGGGGGGCCGCAGCGGGGCACGCCGCACAGCCCGCCCGGGAGGCTGCCCTTCTGCAGCTCCCCAGTCAATTGTTGGGGTTTGCTTTTTGAAAGAGCCTGGTATTAAAATCTAGAGAAGATTAAAAGGGAAACATTAATGTTTGTAAAATAATTCTCTTGACCGTGTTTTTGTTATGCAATGGGCGGCTGGAGGAGGATGGGCCCTTGCTGGCGCCATGATACGGCACAGCTGAGTGCAACAAATGCCATTTGATAATTAATTGAACGCCTGTGCTATCAGCTGCCATTACCTAGGCCCATCTTTGGCACAGGTCCACCATTTCACACATCCCACGCTGGCAACCCACACGGCGTTTTAACCCTTCATTACACCGCCTCCGGCTGGACTCCAGGACCGATTCCCTGGCACTGTTGGAAGAAACCGGCATCGCCGCTGAGCAAAACGGCTCAGCCACAGCCTGCCTGCACTGGCAGGGCTGCCTGGCCCCAGACATGGCCATGCCTGTCCTGGCAATGTCTCAGCCCATTGAGTTATTTCATCCACTCCTACCCTGCCCTGGCAGGGACCTGGCATCCTCGTTTCAAAGCTGAGAAATGGAGATACAAGATGCAGTAAGCAGCGAGCTCGTGTCCCAGCCACAACTGCTCTGCTCCTATGCACTGCAAATCAGCCACGGGGTGTAAGCATCTTCTGTGAGCGATGGAGAGCACCCAGACACAGTTTGGCACGCACCCTCTCCTCCTCACAGCCCCCTTCCCAATGTACATGGTGCCCGACATAGCTGAGAGCCGGTAAATGCTTTGTTAAGAGGATTTCCTGCAGTTTGAACAATGCTGGCAGGGCACCATTGCCGGAGCAAAGCAGCCCCAGGCAAGGGAAAGCCAGTATGGAAAAGAGTATTTATCAAAACACCAGCAGCCCTCCCCAGG
The DNA here is from genome assembly GCF_035582795.1 of Mycteria americana. Lineage (NCBI taxonomy): Eukaryota > Metazoa > Chordata > Aves > Ciconiiformes > Ciconiidae > Mycteria > Mycteria americana. Next base: position 16,806,019 of record NC_134370.1, read on the forward strand.
CAGCCTGCTGCTGCACAGAGGGAGGAGGAGCAGAGGGGTCTGCAGACCTGGGGCTTGCACGACAAGAGACCGTCCCTGGGGGTGTTTCTGTGGGTGCGGAGGGACAGGCAGGGATGGGGGCAGGCAGGGCTGTACAGGGAGGGGGCAGCAGGCACGAGGGGCTGGATCTGCCCCGGGCTTCCCCAGGCTGCTCCAGACACCAGCAGAAAGGCAGCTCTTGAGCAGGGCCGTGGGGCTCTGTGCCCTGCGAAGGTCTCCGGGCAGGATGTGACCCCCTTGGGGACATCCTCTTTCACCCTCCCTTCATGACAACCCAGCCTAGGGTGTAAGGGCACCCTGCTCCAGAGCCTGTGATCCGCACCCGGAGAGGAGGCTGTGGGCTCGCAGCACCTCTGCAACTGGCACTGTGCAGGCACAGCCCAGCGCAGCAACGCCAGCCCCAGCCCAAACTGCCAGCACCTCCTTCCACATCCCCATGCACTGCAAGGACGTCTAACACAGCCTTTAACAGCACTGGTCTCGGGGCTTCTGCAAGGCAAAGCCACTTCCCTGCCATGCTGCATGCTCGGGTCAGTCAGAAACAGGGTGCATTCCCCTGCCAGGCGCTCACTGGGACGAGACACCAGTAACCACCAGCACAACCCCCCAGAAGCAGCACCCTCCCAGGACGTCAGTGCCCCTCCAAATCCCATGGCAGCCCTGAGCAGCCCCACAAGTGAGCCCGCACCACGGTTGGGCAGGGGAGTCCCGCCGGCACGGAGGGTACTTACAGGCGTGACAGTGCCTGGTTGTTCTGGAAGAGGAGCTCGGGCAGCGTGTGCAGCTGGTTGCGGTTCAGCCGTCTGCAGGGAAGGAGGAAAGGGTCAGGGTTCCGGGGACAAAGCAATCACCCTGCCTGCAACCCAGCTGGCAGCTCCGGGCACGGCCGGGGCACTTTGGCTCACTCAGAGGGACCATTAGAGCAGAGCATCCCAGCTGGTGAGGACAGCCCTGTCCCGCTCACGGCACTCCCAGGCAGGGGCAACCAACGGGGCATTAATAGACTTACTCACAATATTGTAATTACATGCAGACAGGACTCCAAGCTGTTAACTGCTGATTGCTGCTTAACTGCGCTGTTAACCTGCTGCTCACTCAGCTCCTCATATTTGCTCGAGCAGCTCAGGATTTTTAAACTGCTGAGCTATTTTACTGAATACTGGACTGGAACTTACGGCTCCCTCGCTAACACACAGGACATAGCTGATAACAGTGAGAGTGATTCGTGTTTAACCTGCTCCTCACCTCAAAAGCATCAGAAAGGACTTTAAGATCTATAGAAACAGAAATAGGTTTGCTTCCCACACTGTAAAATACCGCCGCCGCGCAGCAGAGAAGCTGTTTGAAGTCAGGTGGCACTGATATATTATGGTTTAAGGCAAAAAGGAAAGGATGCTCTCTGCGACTAAACCCGGCGGCCCCCCGCCGACCCGCCTCCGCGCCTGGGCACTCACAGCCGCTCCAGCTCCTTCATGTCATCGAACGCCCCACGCTCCACCATGCTGATCTGGTTTTCCATCAGCTGCCTGCGGAGAGAAGGGGTCGGCTTTCCAGAAAGGTGGTCCCCAGCTGCCGGTCGCACCGGCAGGGTCCTCGATGCTCCTCCGGACCCAGGGCTGCCTCGCTCCCACCACTCCTCAACACAACCCGGCCTCTCTCTCCCCACTCCCTCCCGGCTGGAAGCCCACCATGCTCAGCCCAACACGGACGCCCTCCAGCCCCACCAGCAGATGCCCACCAAAGGGCTCAGCATCATCTCTACCAGCCCCAGGAGGGGTCACAAGCCGAGCACGGTGGCCACCAAGGCCAGGGCAGCCAGCCCCTCGCCGGGAACTCACAGGACACGGAGCTGCTTCAGCCCAGCGAAGTCATTCTTGTTGATCCGCGTGATGTTATTGCCATTGAGCTCCCTGCAGAGAGAAGAGGCGGAGGTCAGTGGGGAAGCACTCAGGAGGCAGCCAGGCATCAGGGCTCCCCAGTGGCTCCCCGAAAAGGGCAGGCAAGACCCAAAGGACAGCAGTGGCCGCTGCATTTCTGTGCTCCCTGCTGGGAACAGCAATGCAATAAGCAGCCCAGTGATGCCAGCAGCCGCCTGGCTGGATGTACATCACCCCTCTCTGGAAATGCAGCAAACACCTGGTAAGGTCATCCCATACACACGAAGCCGCTTAGAGAGGGCGGGGTAATAAGAAAGCAAACAACTGTCCCCCAGAAAAGCAGGACCCCTCCAAACACCCAGCTGCAGGTCGCCCACATGCATCACGTCTGGTTCAGTGCTCAACACCTCACACCTTCCTCTGCCCTGTGCCACCTCTGAAACATCTGCCTGGAGAATAAGCCACACTTCAAGAGACACTTGCACAGGACCAGCTGTTTCTCCTGGTGTTGCTCCCATGTGCAGAAGCCCTGGGCGAGCACAGGGACAGGCACCCCAGCCAGAGGGGAGACACTGTCCTGGCTTGCTCACCCTGCTGGTGGAAATAAGGTGGGTGCCTGCACCCACCCCATGGCTTCTGTCCTGCCCAGGCTCTGCTCTGCACACGGGAAAGGTGTGCCCCACTGCCAGACCCACACGTAACAGGGGTTCTGCTCCCAGCCTGCCAGCTACGCATCCCCAGCTCTCCCCCCACCATGCTCTCCAGCATGCCCCTGCTAGGATTATCGTGCTTTAAAATATATTAAGCCCAGAGCTGCAGAGATTTTCGCCTCACAGTGTCAGCTTTGCAGTGCCTTTCTGCATTACGGGCTGCAAGCACTGCAGGGAGAGACAAGGATCATCAGCCCTGGGACTCACAGCCTGGAGAGCTGGGGGTCCCTGCACAGCACCCCACGGGCAGGAGAGAGGCTCCCCACTCGGCAGCGCAGAGCACGGCAGTGTTTGCTCCTTGCCACGAGGCCGATCTGCCCACGGCATGCCCTGGGGATGGAGAATGCCCACGCCAACACACGGCCCGGGGAGGGCTCCCACGCTGGAGACCCACTGCCTGCACTGAATGCAGACGCAGAAATAAAAAGGAAACAAATAAACTACAGGAGGGGGAGGCAGTCAAGGGAAGGACGAGCTGCTGGAGCCAGGGCAGGGGAGAGGCAGGAGGGTGCCATCCCGGAGCAGGTTGCGGTGCCCGGGCAGGACCCCCAGCCCCGGCAGTGGGACTGGGGAGCAGGAGCACCCCACGTCACACGAGGGGCTGAATACAAAGTCCCTCATTTCCATCCGGAGCCGAAGCCTCCCTCCACCGGGCTCTGCAGCCATGCGAGGGGCCGGGGTCAGCGGCGGGCTGGCCCCGGAGCCGCCGAGCAGCGTGTACGGCCGCCGGGCACGGCCGGCACCGCCGCGCACCCCGGGGTGCTGCCATTGTCCTGCTGAAACGGCTGATAATGGCTAATGAGTTCCAGTTCGCCATTATAGCCTCATAATTACACCGCTATTCAGTGCCTGAGATTGCCGGGCTCCTGCCATTATCCAGCCGTGTGTGCCTGTGTTGGGAAGGAGGTGGGGAGAGCACGTTACTAGGACACAGATGAATGCAAGCGGGGAATGAATAGAGGTTCCCCAGCCCCTGCGATTAAACTGAAACCCACACTAGGGCTGTGCAGCCCCCCCCGGCTCACCCGGCTTCATGTCACCAGCGTGCAGCACGCACATCTGGCTCCCGGGGACGGGGCTCCAACCCGCAAGGCTGCACCCTGCGGGGCTCAGTCCTGCCCCTCTCCCGGGAGCAAAACCCACGGCCAGGCCCTAAGTCCCAGGCATGAGGCGCTGGGGCGGGTCATGCGTTTTAGGGACATCTGTCACCACAGGAGGGGTGGCTCGGTACGTGCAGATGTGTGTGCCCACCTCCTGATGGCCCACAGCTTTGGGGCCGGCTAAGGGCAGGGAGAAACCCCGACTTCAGGAGTGATATTCTCCAAATGGTCTAAAGGGTCCTCGCCAAAGCAGATTGCCTGGGAAGCTCCCCAGGGCCGGGATGGAGGCCAAGCTGGAGGTAACGGTGCCCATCCGAGCTCCTGGCAAGGGAGGGTCCCCGGCAGCACTCCCATGGTGCCTTCTTTTAAACACACCTAACATTACTCTGGCTGCAATGTGTAAGTGGAAGTTAGGAAATCTCCAGTACTGCAGAGAGACCAGAGAGGCTTGATTTTAAAACTGCTCAATCTGAAAGCCAAGACTTACACCCCAGCCTGCAAAGCCCAAGGAGGTCTCGGACACCTCTGGGGTCCTCTGAGCACCGGCACCCCAGAGCCTTAGCCAAAGGCAGAGCACAGGCAAAGCAGTGCAGAGACATGTGGAAACACCAAAGAGCCATGGACTGGACATGGCCAGTCCCTCCACATGCCAAAACCAGGCTCTGCCCTCTCTCCCAGGCACCTTCTGGGATAAGCGCAGCCTGAACCCAAAGACTTTTCAGCACAAGGAGGCACAGGCAGGATGCACTGCCCTAGGGCAGTGCCTGGGGACATGCCACCCTGGGGGGCAACTGTGCTGCCCACCCAGCCCACACCAGCCTCTGCTTGCTCTGTGTTCGCTGAGCATCCTCAGCATGCTCCAGCACTGGGGCTGGTGGCAGTCCCCGAGCGGGGCAGTGTCCCAGGGCCCCTTCACAGCCCCGCTCCCTCGGGGACTGGCCCTGCATGCTCCCTGACAACTGCTCTCAGCATCCCCCTTGCCTTTGTTCGGGTAAATGATGGCCTTTGCAACCAAGATGGGAACGAACAGCAGGTAAAGCTTATTTGTAAGGATGCCGAGGCAACACTTCTATTTAACTTCATGCCATTTTTTCCCCTCTAAATCCCCTTCAGTTCCTCATGGAGATAAATTACAGTCTGCTGTGCCCAGAAAGCTGGATCCCCGCTGCTCAGCTGCTCACCCGCTGCCTCCGTGCCCTTTCCTAGTGAAGCGAAACACCCTGCTCTGCCCCGTGCAGCAGAGCTTCGATAAGGACTGATGTGTCTGGGGAGCTGCCTGACAGATTGATTGCATTTCTGGACTGTGATTTGAAAGCAGAGATGCAGGGTGTGCTCTTTTGCCATTAATCCATAGGGTTTAATGCCAGAAAGCATCATCACTTTCATCCAGGCTGCCCTCCTCTGCCTCTCAGCACCCCAAATCCCACACTGCCACTGGAGAAGCAGTGAATTTTTATTTGCAACCTTCAAGTTTCAGAACCCCCCTCCCATTTCTCCCTGGGAAGAGGAAAGTCATTAAAACAAGCAGTCCCTTCGCTATGTTGCTTGTGGATCATCCCACTCCCAGATGGGATGTCTGCGTTGCAGCAGGGTTCGTTAGACTGGATTTGCATAGTCTGGGTTTATATTTGGTTTCTAGCTTTGGATGGCTTATTCCACTCCCAGGGGGTCTGATGCGTCTTTTCCCTTTGCAGGGTTTGGAGCTACACTAACTCGGTAACAACCTCAGAGAGTGCAAATGCTGAGAGGTAATTTATTAAATACAGCCAAGATGAGTGATATTTCCCTGGGCACTGATTTATCAGGAGTGGGAAGGGGAAGGAGCAGACAGCGCAATCCCACTATCCGTACTCCATCGCAAAGCATCAGCTATTCGGCACACACGTGACTCCTGTCCTTGTGCTCAGCTCACCTCTGCTTTTCCACCAAGGCAGAAATCCTAACTGCTGCACTCCCCAGACTCCCACTTTTAAGAAGGCAGAGGGAAAGTCTGTGACACGAAACCCTGCATTTACACCCACAAGCGGAGAAATGCGTCCCGGCCCTGTCAGTGCCAGCACAGAGCGGGTACACACAGTGCCCGGGCGGTGACTGCAGGGGCTGGCAGAGAAGGGTCAGTGCCAGCGACACCTGCAGCCAGCTGTGCTCCTGCGGTCCCCACTCCGAGGGCCACCGCTGCCCAGTGAGGCCAGCAGTTTCTTCGTTGGTGTGATGCATCCATGGTCCTCATCGCCCTGCCGTTTCTGCCCTTGGCTCAGAGCACCAGACCTTAGGAACTCGGCTTCCTTCCCAGCGGCTCCGTAGCCCTCATCGCAGAGCCCTGACCCCAGCTGGAGCCGGCAGTGCCAGACAATAATCAGGGAAGCGCAGAATGAAGTCTGCAAGGTCACGCACCCCACAGCAGTATCTCTGCAGCCCTCCATCAATCCTGACAGACGAGTACCCGGCTCCTTCAGGGACGGGGACTGACACTCCCCTGGGCCCTATTCCAGCAAGTCACTGCTCCTGCCTCAAGGACCATTTCCAAAACTCTGACCTGAACCCCTCTCGCTGCAGATGAACCCCACCCCTGCCTGCGCCAGCCACCACGGTGCAGAGACCAGGCTGCTCCCTTGCCCACGCAGGTCCCCTCCCCCAGCCCCGTTCCCCCCGACAAGCCCCCAGCCCCACAGGCATAGCCCTCCCTCAGGGTCTCTCTGCCTTGCGGGGGCAGGACCTGCTCAGCTCGTGCTCCCATCCCACATCTGTGCTGTTGGTGATCCCCCCCACCAAACACCTTCCCCGAGTCACCAGGCAACAGCATCCTTTTTGTCAGCCCATTCCTCCTGTTCGCCAAGCCCACTTGGAAATCTCAGCCTGCCCTCCAGCTCTCTTGCATCTCTCCCAGCCTGGTGGCATCTGCAAATGTCATAAGCAGCTCGTATCCCATCACGCAGACTGGTAATGGAAACACGGACAAGGCTCAGACCCCAGACTGACCCCTGCGCTCAGCACTGGGGGACAGAGCAGCTGCAACCTTTCATCCTATACTTTTATTGCATTTTTCAAGTCTTCTCAAGATTTCACCTGGCTGCTTGCATGTATTCAAGTCCCAGCACGGGCTCACTGAGCTGCCCAAGCAGCGAAAGGCAGGGCAGAGCTCTTCCCAGTCCCAGGAGAGCTGCTCCCCTCCAGTGCCAGCACGGAGGGATGCTCACCGCATCCGCCAGCTCCCTGCAGCCCATGGGGGCATGGCTGGGTGCTAACCCCATCCCCTCCAAGGTGCGAGGGGGGTACGGGGTGCTGCTGCTCGGGAAGGGGGCACCCACGCCCTGGGCTGACAAGGGACTCAGGACCTTCTCCTCCTTTTCCTTCCCATCCCTGCCCTGCCCAGACCCCTCAAGGAAGAGCAAGGGTGCCCATGGGGTTCATCAAAGTCCCTTTAAGGGTGCCATACACCCCAGGACAAATGCCTTGCCAGCAATCCCCCACACCAGATGCCTGCAGGGGGATGTGCCCAAAGAGGAGAGCTCCAAGACCAGCTATGTGCTATTTGGGCTCATCTCAGAACAACTGGCCTTAGCCGAAGGGGAACCCAACCCCAAGCATGGCACTGGCCCCCAGAGCATGGGAGGCTCTGTAAGCTTTTATGAGGTACTAAAGCAGGTTAGTATCACAATAAATTTTTAAGCGTTACAAACAGCATCGATTGTGCGAGTAACAGTGAGGATCCAGAAGGCTTTCTGCTCTTCCTAACTTCTCTCTGGGGTTTTCATGCCATAGCCATTAGCTGCTTGCAGTCAGGGAGTACTTTACACTCAACGTAGCATCATGGCATGTCACCTTCAGGTTAAAAATAAATAAATAACCTCGCTCAATGCCAGTGTGAGAGAGAAAAGGCAGCAGGTCATTTCTGTTTCATAAACAGGGAAACTGAGGCTCAGATTCACCTGGATACCTTCAAAATTGGGCTTTTTGTGTTGTGCTGACTAGCCTGGCGAGGAGTATTGCTGCTCCCGTGGCTGCTCTTCTTCCCAGGGCAGGCGAGGCAGCCCAGCCCTCAGGCTTCGTCCTGCCACTCAGCAGATCAGGGTCCAATCCACCCTGCATCTTCCTCAGCAAACCCCTTTTACTCATCCCTCCTGCAGCAGCTCACAGCAGGGACGGGAGGACAAGTGCACCCAAACTGCTCGGTTATGGGTGCCTGCTCAACCCCAGGCCAGCTGGGTCTCCTGGAGCATTCCATTTTGGAGCTGGGGCTTCCTCCTACCGAGAAATATCCAGGGCCAGGAGCTTGCATCTCTCCCACTCTTGGTGCCCAGGGCTGCTCCTCTGCTGCATCGCTTGAAAAATTAATCTTCTCTTTTTTCTGATCTTCCTCCTCCTAGCAGCCTCTCTCCCCCATAGGACACTTGCCTCTGCTATTTTGAGCAGCAAGTGCATCCAAAATGCACGCCAGGAAAGCAGATACTCAGCACAGCTTCAGAGCCTGTATGTGGCAGGGAGGCCTGAGACGGTCCCAGAGGGGACAGCCTGGGACCGACCCTGCACCAGTGCCACAGAGCGGTTCCCTCCATCCCACTTCATTGCCTTCCTGCTTCCAGCAGCGCCAGGACCCTAATGACCAGGCTGCAAACCATCCCCTCTCGCTGCCCACATTGCTAATTGCAGCCTGGCTTTGTACAGCAGGAAAACCTCCGCTCGCTGCTGCTGCCCCTGCAGCTGTCCCTAGCTGTCCCCCGAGCAGGGACGGAGGACAGGGGCCAGCCGCCACAGCTGGCCTTGGAGCTACTGGAGCTGGAAGCCTGCCGGGGAGCAGCGATCTGGGTCCGACATCCCCTGGGATAGGGCCATTTGCTAACGCACAACTGGTTTTTATTGCGTTTCAGAAAAACACGCACAGAAACATCGCTTTGCCTTTCAGGTTTTATGAAAGGTTATTTCGGTAGCAATACAGATAAAGGGGATGCGTCCACACCGCTAAGTACCTCTGGAGCGGGCAGGGAACCATGAAGGACTTGGATGCGAGACAAAGACAGGCTCCTTGGTTGCCCACCTCGCCCTCCTGTGCATGCACACATGCATGCGTCCTGCTCCAGCGCTCGCCTCGCCCGCGCTGGCTCCCTGGGGAGCAAACCAGAGCAAGGATGGAGGAAAAGCCCCTCTCAACGCGGGGTCGCGGGCTCATACACCTTCCCCCAGACGGGACGCCCTTTCCCTGCCCACACTGCCTTGGTGGCACCCCAAGTCCCCTCTGTTCCCCCAGGCTGCGGGCTCTGCTCCCCCGCGGGGGTCTCTTGAGCATCCTTTGCATTTTATAGCTGCCTTGCTCTTCTGCTGGCCAGAGGTTCAGAAGGAAACAATGAAGTAGGGGAGCATGAAATGCAAAGCAAATACACGTCCCGTAATGAGCCAGCTAGATGGTTTCTGTGCATGCGTGTGCATGGGGTGCTATCCTGCACCGGCACCGCTGCCGCCATGCCCAGCACACAGCAGCAGCAGCAACGACGCTTGAAGGTCCACGCGAGAGATGCACAATTAAAGCCCAGGAACAATTCCCCCTCCTCGCTCCCACCTCAGCAGCGAGGAATTGCCAGTGGCACAATGCATCACCCGGAGGAGCAAAGCGGCAGCACGTTTAAGGCAAAAATATCTATTTTAAAGGATGCAATAAAACAGAGCCAGGGAAGGGTTTATAGGAAAGCAATTGCCGTGCGGGGTGAGAAGTGGTCACCAGAGGCCAATCCGCCTGGCTTTATTGCCTGTTACCGGTGACTTTTCCCAACCAGGGGACAATAGATCCTCCGCTATCAGCCTTGGCTCTAGTCAATACAAACACGACATAGTTTTTTAAACTAATATTTTTCCAGCATGCAATTCCATGGAGAGCGAGAACGCAGCGTTACCATGGCAATATATAGACAGCATCTGCCTTGGACGTAGCTGAAGGGAGAAATTGGAATAGAATTGCAAATTTCCTCTGTCCGGGAAGGCTCCCAAGGAAGCCACCGCAGCGGGCCGAGCGGGCTGAGCAGGCTGCCTTCCCCAGCCAGCCCGCATCCTCCCAGTGCCCAGCACTGGCTCTCCCGAGAGCAGAGGGCAGTGGGGCTGGCTGAGCACTGCCCTGGCTGGAAATCGGTCCTGCATCCCACCCCAGAGCTCTGCAGAGCCTGCGCGCTCCCTCGCTGCCCCTGCAAACCAGCCTGCTCAGCTACACCACCAAAAACTTGCCCGGGCACCCCAGGAAAGGGAGAATTTGACTCCCCCAAGGTGCTTCCTAAGAATTAATGTTCACCAAAGCACCCCAAGGAGACACAGAGCAATGACCGGTGTCAAATACATGAGCGCTGCTGCGATACACTGGCCTTGCCACTGCAAGACATTTTGATTAACCGGCTAGAGGGAGACACGCATGCATGAATTAAACACGCGCTGAACAAGAGCTCGCTGCTGTAATTTCAGCAGGGGACAGTTAGGCAGCGCACGAGCGTACCTCAGGTGCGGCCACCCTGACATGGAGCTCCTGTAGCCAAGGGCTGGAGCTCAGCACCCCTTCCCTCCGCCAACAAGCTGGGTGGAAGAGCACACAGACAGGGGAGATGGCAGAGCTGGCTGCAGTCTGGATGGGGCCCATTTCAGCACAGGCAAATCCCAAGTTGGGGGAACAAGGCAAATGGGAGCCCCATGCAATGCTGAGGCCAGGGACCTGGGAGGGAGAAGAGGGAGCCAAGGGGGATGCAGTGATGGGGACCCTCAAACCCGGCTCTGCTGCCTCCCACGGCAGTGGAGAGGGGCATGGCACAGCCGACAGTGAGATGGGGAGTGTTCAGACCACTGGAGAGGACACAAAAGGGGCAAGTGGGGCAATTCTCAGCTGTCAGCTGAAAACTTCAAAAGCAGGAGCAAGTGCAACACCATGAGGCTCAATTCAACCGCCACGAGCAGAGAGCTGGGCTGGAAGCAGCCATTTGATGGCGATGAATTTGCACTGATCCGGCTGCAATGGGGAGAGTGACCCAGCTCCCCAGCAGGGCAGTCTGCTCTTCAGAGGCGCTTTCAAGGAAAGAAAGAAAGAAAAGCAAGCAACCAGGGAAGGGAACCATGCCCTTCTCCCACAGCTCTCCTCTGGCAGCTGAGACCCAAGGGACTCCTGGGAGCGGATAACACAGTAGTGCTGGAGGATTATCGCCCTGTCCTGCCTACGATGCCTCCAGGACCTGCTCTATCATGCTTGCCAGAGGCGTAGGCAGGAACACAGGCAGCCGTGCAAAGCACCCAGAGATTTTGCTGCTTCCCCCCTTGCTGCAGCATAAGCCTCTCCGCTCAGTGCCTGATCCAGGCTGGGGGGCGGGCACCACTTGGCGTTTATGTCGGGTTGCAGACTAGAAGGCACTTAGGGAGCAATGTGCTGTGCCCTGGTGCAAGGAAAGAGGGGTCCCCTGTTCCCCCATGCAGCCACCACTCATGCTCCTTCCTGGGCACATCTCCAGCCCTTAGCCTGCACCAACAGCATCACTGGAAAACTTCAAGCAGCAGACAAGACAATTTCTTCCCAGCCTTTGATTCCCCAAATTTGCAGTGACTCTGCGAGGCAAATAATTCCCTCTTCTTCAAAGGAAAAGGGTGTGTTTCAAAAGCGATGGAGCTCAGACCTCAGTACAGGATGCTGCTGTCTGTGTCCCCGTGACGGCTTTGGCAGTGTCAGCACGTGTGGCTGCAGTGGCAGCACTGCCCCGTCTGGGGGTTTGACCCATGCCACCACGGGGCTCGGCCAGCTGGGAGGCTGGAGAAAGCCTGGAGCCTCCAAACACCACGCCGGGCTGCCCTGCAAGGCTGTGGGCAGGCAACAGGCAGGCCACATAATGACAGCAGGGACACCACTGCTCACCGGCACTGTGGGACACATGGCACGGTCGGCATCACTCACACTGTGCATCCCGGGGCTTGGGAAAAGAAGCGGGCAGTGGAGGGCACTGGTACGGGGTTGCTGGCTTCCCAAAGAAAGCCAGCCCCTGGAGACAGCGAGTCCTGAGCACAGACCCTGCCGCAGGCTCCCCTGTGGTTGCTAGCTGACCCCGCTCTATCAAGCGGTGAGAAGTTGGAGACTGCGAGGTTGCAGCCTCTTTACAGGGAACTCGAACTCACGATGTGTTACAGCAGGAATTCACTGCTCGGAGATAGACCTGCTCCGCACAGACACCCTCTAGCACCTGCAACGGCGTGCAACACAGCAGGAAGTAGTTATCCAGCAGACAACACCCACGAGAGAGCAGCATGTCTAGCTCAACCCAGCCAGCAGACCTGGCACCAGCAGCTACATGAATATACAGAAAACCCAATGTCGCCGAGCAGTGATGGCCATGGAGGACCAGGTCAGTGGAAGCAGAACAGGAGACAGCAAGCAGGACCCGCTGCCAGAGAGGGAGAGATGCCCTGCGAGGCAGGAGCGAGACACCTGCCCAAGGGCATCCTCCGTCGGCCTGCTCCAGCATCGTCTCGTCTGAGCGGTGCTGAGCACCTGCCCAGTGGGCAGAGGCAGGGGCTTGCTGCCCACGTTCCCCCAGCACCCTGCACCAGGGTGCGTGGAGAGCAGATGCTGCAGAGCCCACCGAGCTCCCCGAGGGGTGGAAAGGGCTGGTGCAGGCAGGAGCGGCTGTGCGCAAACCTTCCCCTCTCCCTGGGCACGGAGGAAAGGGGGATCCTGTCTCGGAGCTCACAAACTGGCTCTATGGGGCCGCAGCTCACAGCAGCCTGGTTGCTGTTCTGGGTAATAATCATTTGTATGAGGGTAATTATGGCGGGAGAAGAGAAAACTCCGCTAAAGCGGTGCCCTGCAGAGCTCCCAGCGCTGCACGCTGGGTGCAGCCCGGGCGGCTGCCAGGCTGCCTGCAGTCCCTGCCTGCAAGGTCTCTCCCCAGCTGCAGGCAAGGGGCACGTTCCCACTCCAGTAACCGGAGGCTGCGCAGCACGGGGACAGGAGGAGCCCCGTGTTGTGTGGCTGTCCTGGGCCGCATCCCGCCCCGAGGAGGCGGCAGCCCGACGCTTCCCTGCGCTGCAAGGGGGATGTCGGGCACCCTGGCCCCACGGCTAGAGCTGGGGGGGGGGGCTACTGTGCCACCAGGCTCCACCGCAGCCCCTGGGACGGGGCACCCGCTACCCCGGAGTGGAGCGGAGAGGCTGGGGACAGCCCTGCTCGCCTGCCGGGACTGGGGACACCCGCACGCTGGGAACCTGCCACCAGCAGCGGGTTGGACACATTCAGCTCATGCCCCTCTCCCCGGAGCGGGGCCCCGCTGCAGCCACAGGGCCCCCGAGCACAGAGACTGCCCAGCCGGGCGCAGCGGCAAAGGGACACCCTGCTCGGGGGAGCTCGGCGGGCGCTGCGGGACCCCCGCAGCCGGCTGGACCGTGACTGCGCTCCGCGGGAGAAAAGCTTTCCTTACGGGGTCCAGCCGAGAGACCCAGGGACCACCCCCGGCGCCCCTGGGGATGTGGCAGGGGCTTTGATGAGCAGGGAGATGCGGGCACAGGGGACGGGCAGGGCTGGGTGAGCTGTGTGCACGGCTGTAGGCTGGTCGCACCGGGAGGGTCCCTAGAGGGGATCAGGGGAACGCGGTCTGATCCCCCCAGGAGGTCTCCCCGGGGACAAAGGGGTGCCCAGCACGGGCAGGGGCTCAGGGTGGCGGGGACCTGCAGGCAACGCCTCCGGCTGTGTGGGTGCCCCATGACGAGTCACAGCACAAGCGGCCACACACCTGCGTGTGGGTGCCACGGGGCGCGCAGCCCCACACATGCAGCCCATTCCGGGCTGCCCCAGTGCGAATCACAGAATCACAGAATCATATAGGTTGGAAAAGACCTTTAAGATCATCGAGTCCAACCATAGAATGTCCCCCTGGAGCAAGCACCCCCTCAGGCACAGCTCTAATCCCAACCCCGCGCCGCGTGTTTGCACGCACGCTGGCACACGCGGGCTCTTGCACATGCAGGACCCCTTGCACATCCCTCCCACAGACGAAGCGTTGCACACGCACCCTGCCCCAGCGGGCTCTTGCACACGCACCGTTCCCTACCTCGAGGGGCTGTTGCACCCCCCTCACGGAGGGGATGATGCACATGCACCCACCCGACAGGCTCTTGCACACGCATCCCCTGGACAGGCACTTTTACACGCACACGCACCCCCGCGCTGAACGGGACGCTGCACATGCGCCCACCCCACCAGGTTCTTGCACACGCACCTTTCGGGCAGGCTCTCGCACCTACCCCCCCGGGCATTTGCACAAGTACTCCCATTAACTGACACGTGCATCCCCCTCGGATGGGCACTTGCACACCCCCCAAACAGGCTGTTGCACACCCCACCCCCCCCCCCGACAGACTCTTGCGCATGCATCCCCTGACGGGCTCCTGCACACACTCCCGACGGGCTCTCGCGAACACGAACATGCGTGTGTGCCCCCCGCTGGGCACTTGCACGCACCCCCCAGGACAAGCACTTGCCCCAGCGCCCCGCCTTGCACAGACGCCCGCACCCCGACGCCGGCCGTTGCACGCCCACCCGCGACGGCCGCTCCCACCCCCGCCGGGCCGGACAAAGCCCGGCGGTACTCACAGGCGCTCGGTGCCGCGGGGGATGCTCTTGGGCACGGCGCGCAGGGCCGTGCCGTGGCAGTCCACCGTGGTGCCGCTGCAGGCGCAGAGCGGCGGGCAGGCGGCGGCGCGGCCCCGGCACAGCGCGGCGCAGGCCAGCAGCCAGGCGACGGCCCGCAGCCCCGCCGGGACCCCCGCCGCCCCCCCGGGGGTCGGGGCCGCCATGGCAGCGGGCAGCGGGGTTAGGCGGCGGGGCCGCTGCGCATCACCGGGGAGCGGAGCGGAGCGGAGCGGAGCGGGGCTGGGCTGGGCTGGGCTGGGCTCGGCTCGGCTCCGGGGCGAGAGCCCCGTCGGCGCACACCCGCCCGCCCTCACTGCCGCCCCATCCCGCAGCCCAGGCACAGCCTCCGCGCTGGCTCCTCCCTCCCGCCCTGCCCGCCCCGACGGGCCCCCCCGCCGCCGCCGCCGCCGCCGCCCCTCCCCGCGCCCCCGGCACCAGCGGGGGTGCGGGAGTGGGAGCGGTCCCGGCAACCGGAGCCGTCGGGGCTCTGCACCTCCCCGGCCCTGCAGCAAGGTGGGCTCCGGCTCCGTCGCCCCCGCCAGGACAGCGGGGTTGGCCCGCGGGGCAGCCGGCCCCCCGGTGAGATGGCTGCGGGATGCCGGCGTGCAGCGAGGCGAGCGGGTAGCGTGCGGGCAGAGTCACCCCGGGGGCTGGCAGAGGCTGGAGAAACAGCCTGCGAGCCATGCGGCGGCGGGCAGAGCGTTCCCGCCTCTCCTCGGGGTGTGCCAAAAGCTTTTGCATCCCCCGTGTGCTCCGGGCACCCTTGGCCTGTCTCCCACCCGGCGGCCCGGAGCCCCATCCCCATCGTCCAGAGCCCAGGTGAGGCGTGGGGACCCGGCAGCGCGCGGGGACCACACGGCAGGCTGGCACTCGTCAGCCAGGAAGGTATCCGGTCTGCTCATGGGGACCCTGCGGCCAAGCACCCCAGCACTCAGGGGGCACTTGGGCGTGCATCTCCACTTTGCTCTTTGCCCCACATACAGACAGCAAATCTTAAAGTCCTGGCTGTGGCATTAGCTATGTCCTTTCCTGCTCCAGGGGAATGTCTTAAGAAATAAAGTAACCAAAATATCTTTGTGGCCAATCCACCGGGATGAAAGAGGCAAAATATACCTATTTCAATGCAAAAAGAAGTAAAGCCAAGAAATCCTGTGAGCTTGGCCCCAAACAGTTGACATCTCAGAAACGTGGGCATTGCATTCATTTTATTACCTTCCATTTTCTTCCCTGAGGTCTGCAAATGCAAAGCAGGAGGGTGTAACCAGGAGGGCTGGTCACCTGTTTTATTAATGACACCTGAAACACGTGTAACCCCATGGCTCCAAGAGCTGAGTCCTTAAGAAAAACAACAGGCGTTTTGAGATGCCAACAGAGCCCTGGCTGCTGGCAGCAACCACTGCAAATGTCCTCCTCGGAGAGGAAACCCATGGAAGGAGGGGAGGTGGGAGCCTGTCGCATCACTCTGGCAGCGGGAGGAGAGGTGTGTGAGCATGGACATCCCACCGCACGCTCATTTCCCCAGGCAGCAGGATATTTGCAGGGACGGTGGCAGGTCCCAGGGGCAGGAGTGCCTCTTAAAGCAATGCCCTCTGCGTATGGAGCTCCACAAGCTCCTTAATCAGGGCGAGAAGGAGGTGTCTGCATGCGGTCTCGCTCTGGCGAGGGCCACCTCGCACACACGGGGTTGCACCAGCTTGGCCCAGATCAGCAGCCCTTTCCCATCCCGAATGCAGGCTCCCATCATCTGTCTGCATTTTCGTGACATCTCCTTCCTCTGGCCCCAATCCCGGGAGGAAGCTGTGCCTGAGATGGATGAAAGGGGTTTGTTCCTCGTTGCTATCCAGCAGCCCTGACAGCAAGGAAGATGAGCTGCTTCCCAGGACTCTGGGAGCCAACCCCTCGCTGGCACAGCTTCAGCAGAGGTGGCCCCGCAGCCCACCCTGGGGCTCCCCGGGAGACCCTGGTGGCAGTGGCACCACAGACCATCCGAAGGGGCCCTGTGCCGGACACCTCGGCTGAATTTCAGGGGGTGAAGGTTGTTTCCTAGCAGCTTGGTGTTCCCCAAAGCTGGCTGCTACCAGTGTGATGCCGGTGACCCCACTCCCTCCCCCCCAAACTCCCCCTCGCCCCTTGGCCGGCAGAGCAGAGCCGGGTCTTCCTAACCTGCCCTTTACCTCTGATGCTGGCAGGAAGGCAGGAGTGGGACAAGGGATCTTGTTTCTTCCCTTTTGCAGGCACTTGCCCCAGGCAAATCCTCATGATCTGCAGAATAAATAGGCTCCCTCCGTCTCTGTGTCCAGCTGCAGCAACACTGGGTCACTTTACAGCCGGGCCATGGTCTCGGCAGAGGGAGTAGCTGGCGGGGGCCTGCCTGGAGGCCACCATTGCCTGCCCCAGTTCCAGTGGGAGTACAGGGCTGGGATGCTGAAAACCCCATTTCAGGCCAACATCCACATTTTCTCGGGCGCATACCTCTACTCCTGCTCTCCTGTGGGAGCTTATTGCCACTGCCTGCCACACAGCCAGCGCACCGTGCCCCGGCACCATGGAGCATCCCACTGAGCTGGGCTGCCGGCTGCGGCCAACCCCTCTGCAGCTGCTCTGGTTGCAAAAGCAACACCCTTCCAGGGCTGCCAACACGGCGAGGGCCGAGCAAGACCAGCAAGGCAGGAGGGCAGGGCAGGGGGACAGGCTGTGCGCCAAGACCGCCCTCCCAAGCCTCAGCCCCTGGTGCATTTGGGCGATCCCAAATTGCCCAGGTGCCCTGTATGGGGTGGCGTGGGCCTCAGAGAGCAACAGCTGCCAGGGAAAAGCCCAGGGTGCCTCTGAATATGGATGAGGAGCAGGGAGAAAAATAAAACCCAAACTTTTCTTTATCAGGGGAGGCCTGGTCCTGCCGTCTGCCACCGGGATTTGGGCCAAACTGCTCGATAGAGAGAGAGACCATCTGGATCGTCTGATGGGCTCTGGGTTTGGTTAAAATGAAGCAGAAGCTTTTTTTGCAGGAAAGGAGTTTTCATGGGAAGATCCAGGGAAGGATTCCAGGGTACGCGCCAGACCTGTCGTGCAAAGAGATGCGAAGCAGCTACAAAGCTTCAAACAAAAATTGCTGCCAGTTTTAAGCCGAGCCCCCCAGGGCAGCATCCAGGCACTTCCACCCACCCCGGGATGGGCCACAGCCCTGCCCCGTTAGCTCTCCCACGGTCTGGGCTGGTGCTGGGTCCCTGCCGGAGCCGCCGGCAGCCGATAGCACCTTCCAGCATGCCTGGGCTTCGAGGCAGCCGTGCCGCACCGCTGCACCCCGTGCCTCGGCACGCAGGGGAGGAGGCGGCGTGTCCCAGCCCGTGCTTTCTACAGCATTTATGCTGCGCTTCGAAGCCAAGCCACGGCTGTTACTAACACACAGCAGTGCTCAGCCCTTCTCAGGGTAGGACCAAGCACTGGTATGAGCAGAAGCGTTTAAAACGCAGGCAATAGTGTGCATGCACGGTGCCTGCTCCAACTCCCCTGCTGAGGACCATTGCCAACGGTAGGATCCGGCTCCCCTTGCACCAGGGCTCTGCTTCGAACCCTTCCTCCCACCAGCAACACCACTAAAACACACCTGGTTTGGGAGCAGCAGCCACAAGACCCAGCTGGAGATGTGCCGGGAGCAGAGCGGCCGTGACCTCCGTCTGCCCAGCATCCTCCAGAGACCCTGCGCGGGGCGGGCTGCCGGGCTGCCCCTCCGCCGGCCCAGGCCACATCTGTCACGCCTGGCCGGCTCGGCTCGTGCTGGGAGGCCACAGGCTGCCTTTGTCCCTCCGGACACGCTCGGCTTCGGAGAGTGAGGCATTGTGTGGGAGCGGGCTGGCGTGTCGGCCCCGTTAGGGCACCTGTTGGGCTTGTGCAGCGCCACAATGCCCTTGATGGGTCTATTATGGAGAGGTGCGGGCGGCCGGGGGCCACTGGGATCACAGTAAATCTCGCCTGGTTAGCAGCAGCGGCAGGCAGGGCTGGGATGCGCTCTTTCTGGCATCTCTCCAGGGACAAGCCCTACCTCGCTGGCAAACAGCAAAAGCATTGCCCTGCAAACGTGGCTAGCATCGCCCTGCAAACTGCCAGCATCGCCCTGCAAACACTGCCAGCGTTGCCCTGCAAGCATGGCCAGCTTCACCCTCTAGACACCGCCAGCATCGCCCTGCAAACGCTGCCAGCATCACCCTGCAAACGCTGCCAGCACCACCCTCTGAACACTGCCAGCATCGCCCTGCAAACGCTGCCAGCATCACCCTGTGAACATGGCCAGCATCATCCTGTGCCAGCATCACCCTGCAGACACGGCCAGCGTCGCTCTGTGAACGTGGCCCTGCTGACTGGAGGAGAAGGGGGCAGCTCCGCTGCCTGGGGACCTCACCATGGGGACCGAGGGAAGAGAACAGCATCTACTGGGTCCTCCGGGATGACGTGGGAGATGCTGAGGCTCCCAGGCAGGTAGGTTCGGTCCCAGCCTCACACAACAGGGACTGTCCAAGCGTGGGGAGCGCAGCCTGTCCCACTGCCTTGAACAACTGCAGAACAGCAGGAGGGGGACAGTTCGCAAGGCACTGCATCCCTGCTTCGTGGCATGGCTGAGCAGAGGGGCCGAGCCCCACGCCCTGGGTTCCCAAAACCAGCTCTAGTCCACAAGGAAAGCATTTGCACCGAGCAGCCCAGACACAGATGGGGAGATGCTGTTCCCAGCGCGGCTGGACACACCAACCGCCTGGGAGCTCTGCGGCGCAGCGCAAGCTGGTTTGAATAAACCACACGCGAGGAGGTGTTTGTGAAGCGCCTCGCACATGGAAACGCTATTGTTGGTGCAGCGTGGGATCGGGGACGCGGGGGTCCCCAGATGTAGCAATTGTTCCACATCCGCGCTGTGCATACATACACGCTTTTCCCCGCTTGCTCTGCCTGGAGCCACTCATTAACCCTCCTCAATGAAGATGCATTGGAGGGATAATTTACTGTTTAATAGACTAACTTTCCATTTGCTGTTGCAAGCACATCCAACATATTTCTCCACGGTGCCATAAACTGCAGCTCCTCTGCCATAAAACCCTGCCTCCCAGTAGGAGCAGGTGGGTTTTCAGGATTCAGCTGATGACCTTGGCCATGGGGTGAGCAGAGACACCGGGCTTTGTTTTTGGAGGAACAGGGCATGTTCCCACCAACCCCTTCCACGTTATTGTAATCCCCGTTGCACTGACATCCCTGAGCTGGGAAACCATCTAACCTGAGAAATAAGGAGTGTCTCAGCCTGATGGATGAGGGAAGCAGCAGCTCTGTCCTGATTTTATTAATGAAGATGCCCTGGGTGCAGACGAGCTTGCCTCTGCTCCATATTTATGGCTAGCTGGCGGCTGGTCCCACGCTGGGATGTAATCAATAAGCTGTGTGCCCGCTTGGCTTCCGCAGTCACTGGCGGCTTTTCTGCGCCTTGCTGGTCCCACAGTTGTGAGCGTGTGTCTCCGTGTCCTCGCTCCTCCTCCCCCAGCCCTTACAAAGCTAGAAGCTACTAGAGGCTGGAAGAAAGTCAGATTCTGCACAACATGGGACGGGGGAGCTGGTGCCAGCCCGACTTTCCCTCCGTCACCCAGATTCCCACACTGTAGAGGAGGCACTTTCAGGGTGCAAGGTGCTGCAGGAAGGAGCAGCAGCCCCAGCGGCACAAGCCCGAGTGACTGGCTACCAGGGTCTGGCTCTGAAGGATGGCAAGAAGATGCCAGTAGGCAAAATAACTTGAAAAGGAAAGGGTTTAGCTTGCCTTGTGACAGATGTGGGCAGGGACTCTCACCGGAGCTGGAGGACCACGCTAGGGCCTACCTGCAGAGCTGATTTTTGTCCTTTGTAAGAGAGCATCCCTCCCCAGCCTCTTCCCTCAGCCTTCTCTGTGCTGGTTATGTTCTTGTTCAGCTGATTTCTAGCCCCAGCTTCCTACCCCCTCCATCCCCCAGATGCAGCCAGGGGGGAAGAACCAGGCATCTCCAAGCCTGTCCCCTCAGCACATCTAGCCCTCGGGCCCCCCAGCACTGCGGGGCGGGCAGGGGGTCCTGTCCCAGAGCACGTGCTGCCAGCCCCCTCTTGTGCTGCTGCTGCAGAACGGCCTTGGCCAGGCACAATGGAGCCAGAGGCTTTTGTGCAAGAGGCTGCTGAGATCCTGCTCCCCTGGGGCAGGAGGACAGGCAGGCAGGCGGGGAGCAAGGCTCAGGCTTTGTAAGCCAAAAGGTTGGAAGAAACAAACCCTAAAACAACCTCAGGCCAACGCAGACACCCCCACATCATAGACCTGTGTGTGCACCCAGTTACACACAGCCACGATGGCCAAGGCGGGTTTGCACCTCCATTCATCCCAATTCTCAGCCCCAGCAGCACAGGAGCTTCAGCCAGAAGCAGAGAGGATGAAGTGGGACCCAGTCCTCTTCTCTGGTGCAAAAGGAGCCAGGCTTAAAATCATGTAAGGCACCCCACAGGAGGGCTGGGTGGTGGATTTGTCAATCCTTCCCAGCAGCAAAGCAGGGGGGACTGGTTTAGCCTGGGAGCAGAGCCTGGTTTAAGCCAGGAGAGGTGGGACTGGGGAGGGGAGCACAGTAATGCCCACTCCAGCTGGGACTCAGCAGGGAAAGGAAAACTCTGCTCCCTGCAACCCAGAATGAAATCAGCACCTCAAAGACTGGTGCTGGGAAGTATCTGAACCTCACCCCGTGATGTACAGCTGGGGACAGCTTCTCCTTGCATCAAGATACAGAAACAACCCCATTGCATTCCTCATGTGTGGCATTTCTCAGGAACAAAGCTGGTCTGGAGCAGGATGGGGCCAGCAGAAATCCCACCCTGGTCCACAGCACAAGTAGAAGGTCAGTGCAGGACCCAGCACAGAGATCTTGGTATCTGCATGCCTGCACAATTTATGAGCTTCAGCACAAAACCCTCACTGGGGGAATGAGCAAACAGAACTAAACATGGTAATTTATTCACTCTATGACAAAATATTAGTTAATCCAAGCCAATGAGATTGTAAAGCATGATAACTGGTCTGGCTGGTGCCAACATCTATCGCTAGCAGTACTCACGTTTTTTGTCTACACTGTTGCCCTAGGCAGTGAGATGCAGCAGCAGCATGACAGCTCCCAGCCACACATGATAATTTAAGAGAAAAAAATATCTTATTTCCACTCCAAACCAGGGCAGAACAGTTTAAAAAAAAAAAATCAAGACAACTTGCAAAAATTGATTTAGATAGCAGTGACACTCTGCAGAACTTATTTGCAAGTCTGTGCTGTGCAATTTGAGATAAAAACTGTTCAATGAAATGAAGGATGAGCACTGCTTGTTTGCTTTGTAACGCTACTGCTGTGCAGGAATACCAACAGGCCAAAGCAAACACACTGAAAGCTGAGCGGTCCCCTTCTAAATATGTACCTTCACCCAGTGTTTGGTCCCAATGACTGCTGCCCTTTCACTTGCATCCAAGCGTAAGTGCTTGGGTTGTGGCTTCAGGGGCTAAAAACTATTCATTTTTTAAATTATGTAAGCCATATAAAGCTGTCACTTTGAATCACAGCTTATCAGGGAGGCAATATTTGGGTTTGCAGTATTCAAAATAGCTATTGTGAGTTTTTGCATTCCTTTGTTCAGCATTTTCAAGAACAGAAACGTCTCTCTGGACTCCCATGCCCACTTTCAAGTGCACAGAGGCTCGTCCCCTCCTGCTCCCCGAGCTCTGGGGAGCTGGGGCACACCAGTCCCACGACACCTGACTGCAGCCCTGCAGGAGAACGGGGCCCGCTTGAAGCTCACCCTGCAGGAAGGCAGTGCTGGTTTCAAACGTACCATGCCGCTTGCTTCTCCTGCTTGTTTTTCAATTGCATGGCGAGGATGTTAATGAGTGTCTGAGCCACGGCAGGCAAGCCCAGGGCATTTCAAACGTGGAAGAACTTCACAGAGAAATAATCTGCATAAAAATCTGAGACGCCATTATTAAGAAGGAGGAAAAGAAAATGCAAGCAGAAACCATCCTCCCTCAGCAGCCAAAGAGTGGCAAGAGAAGAATGGTTCTACAGAGAAAAATGTATTCATTTGATCCATTATTTATACAAAGTGTTCTTTGTAAACCTGATTTCCCATCACCCTGGATGACAGCAGGGGGAAGACAGGAAAAGAAGAGGTCCAACTTCATACCTCCGAGGGAAAGACAGCCCGTCTGGACACCCTGCATCACACTAGGATCCCAGAGAGGGAACAAGCCCTAGTGCCACGGGAGGCCAGTGCCATCCCTGCAGGCGGGCAGCGCTTCACCAAGCGCTCCCACGCTTAAGGGTAGGAGCTCTGGGGTTCTGAGCAGACGTTTCCTTCCTTTTGAAGGTGGATGCACCACCAAGTCCTCGCTGTCCCAATGAAACTGCTTAAGCCACTGAGCAAAACCACTAAAAATAAAAGCATTTAATATGGGGTTTTCACACAAACACACAGAAAGGCAACAGTCTGAAACAGTGCATACATAGCATATATAAATAAGGACAAAGATTAAAAATACTTTGGAAATGACAGACTCTGGGAACAGTTAGTGGCTGCTCTGGGAGGAAGCATCCTTGTGAGTCATTGCACAGGGCAGACAAATGAGACACATCCAAGCATGACTAAAACTCCCCCTCGCCTGTGAGACAGTGTGAACATATTGGGACTGCAACAGCCAAGGGTCCTAGAGGCCGAATCTGTTAGCCACCACCATTCTCAGCATAGGGACCACAGCACCATGGGCTAAAGCCCAGGGCACTAAACCCCTCCTGGGACTGCCCTGTCTGGAGACTGCACCCACCCCTTTGGCAGGGAAGGCATCTGAGACATGCAAAATGCCGGCTGATGCCCCACTGATAATTTTTCTTAGAGCTAAGCAAATCTCAGCTGTGCCAGAAGCCAGACAGAGTCCCTTTACTAGAGCCATCAGTAAGGGGGGACACTGGAGAGAAGAGTTACGTTCCTCTTATCTATGCAGGAGCAGCGTATTTAGTCCTAGGAACAAGATTGCCTTGCCAAGCAGACACCCATACAGAGATGTATGCTCAAGTAAGGGGCAATGGGGAGAGGAGGGATGGGATGAAAAAATGCTTCACCCAGCAACCGCCCCTGATGCAAGTAAGAGCAGAGATAGCAGGACCAGACCCAGCTCTCCATGCGCTGCTGCTCAGCCTGCGGCTCTGCCTCATCTCTGTTCAGAAGCAAAGCCAAGATCCCCAGGTCTCCACTAACAGCAGACTGCAGGGGCAGGGTAGAAGTGCAGTCAGCAAAACACACCGTGCCCTTTGGAGAAGAGCACATAGACAGCTTCAGCCTCCAGAGGGGATTATTATAGACACATCCAAAAAGCACATACTACTACTACCACAGCAAACAGCCTCTGCCCTTCCTCACAGCATCCTCGCCTGCTCTGTCCCTGAAGAACCAAAGCTCTTTCTTTGCTGCGACAGAGGCTCCTAACACCAGCAACTCCCAACCCACATATCTACAGTTCCACTACCCCCTACATTTTCAAGGCAGCTCCTCCAATTTGGGGTCAGACTGGGGACAGGCACCCCCGATAAAGTACCAGGAATGTCCCTTTAGACAGAGCAGCATGAGGCACATAGCTTTGTATCTCAAAAAAAAAAACCCACAGTAAAAAAAGAGTGACAAATTTCAGCTAAGCTGCACAGGGCTCCGATGCCCTGTTTTGACAGCTCTAGCCAGTCAGACTGAACTCCCTGCTCACATCCCAATATTCACACCTCCTGCCACGAGTTGTCTCAGAAAGCTGTCAAGGACAGAGCTCTAACTCCTGCTGGCTGCTGGTTCTTAAAGATTAGAAGACAATTATAATTGGATTCCAGAGATTATTTGCTTCACCAAGAAGGGCTGAGAAGTGTTTAGATGGTTCCCCAGCTGATTAAATCTTTATTTCACAGTGGTGACCCTGTCTGTTTCCTACCCCAGAGTGCTTGCAGACAGGTACTTGGCAAGATTGGCTTATTGGAGCCCTTTAGCTTAACAAGGCAGCTGACACTGGCCAGCTGTGATGGGGGTTTATCCCATATCTAGATGGTTTCATCTCATTTCTGCAGCTCAGGCCAAAGAGCTGAACCCAGCTCCAGCCCTTTCCCCCAGTTTAATGACTAATCAGCCAGTTGCCTGACCAGCCATCCAGATATCTTGAGCCAAAGCCTTTGGCACCATTTGCAGCAGATCACAAATGGCTGGAGCCCTCCCCCACCTCTCATGCTGCTGATGCTGTTCCTATGCTGCACACACAGCCACCAGGCTCTGCCTGCCCCAGACACCCCCGCTTCCAAAGACTAGGCTGTCCTGCCCCGGACAGCCTTTGCCAGCCTCCTGCCCCGCTCAGCTTAGCCTCCCTGGGGAAATACAAAGCAGAGACACTCCTTGCTCATCAGGCAGAGCCCAGTAGCCACACTGTGCCATGGAAACACAAAAGCAGTGAGCAAGGGCTGCCTCCAGCTCAAGCTGAAACAGAGGGATGAATTTATTGGGGAAGCTGCTTTCCCATGGCCCCACTTGAAATGATGGCACGCAGAGCCTCTCCTCTTCTCCCAGGCCCATCCTATGCTCTGTACCGTTTGTGCACTCCAGCCCTCCAGGGACAGCAGGGCAACACGGAGCCCAGAGGAAGCAGAGGAGGGCATGGCTCCAGAGGAGGCCTGGAGGTAAGGTTAGCTGTCAGGATGCAGGTGAAGGTTGGAGTCCATCATTCTCACTGCTAACAGAGGAGAGGGAGCAAAAACAAGCCAATGTGTTAAAAACTCAGAGCAGAAAAGCAAAAAAATACAGCCTAGCAACATTGCAAAGAAAGCTAGGAGTGCAAACAGCCCCACAATGCACAGGGCTCTCCTTGTAAGCAAGCACTCCAGCTCTTCCCAGAGCCAGCAGGTCAGACATGCTGCACAAGTTTTGGTTAGATAGTGGTTTGCCCCATAGTAGAATGAAATACAATTTATATACAGAAAGAAACAAGTCCCTGCAGTTTTTGCAAAGGTCTGGTTTCAAGAGTGCTGCCATGTTGGTGAGGGTTGCTGTGAGCCTGCAGCACTCCCCTCTCAGTGCAGCACATGATTCACAGCTTGCGAGACTGGGCATTCCCCACCCATGCGTTGGTGCAAGACGATTCAGAGGGATGATGAATCCTTGGAAAGCAGGTGGGCTCGGATGCGTCTACAGGATTCCTGGAGCAGAGAATTAGAGCAATTGAATGCTTGAGACACACAATGCCATGCAAGAAAAGGTTCAAGTGCTGTCCTCCCCCTGGAGTCTGCCTCCCACACCTTTTACCAAAGCAGAACACTAGACAAGAGGCAGTGAGCAGATGGGGACAAACACAGCAGTCGGTCTTGGGCTGTACCAACCTCTTGTCCCATTGCCACCCTGACAGGCTGTTAGCACTACCCTGTGCTGCTAGCTTCCCTCTGCTTCCTGTGACAGCCAGCCTGCCAGCTCACAGGTAGAAGGGCTGTACACACCTGCTTGGGTGAAACCCTTCAAGGCCCAGCTTCCAGCATGCCAACTGCCTGCAGTTCGGCATGGAGCAGACTGCTACAAGCCACGGGACCACAGCTGTCACAGAGCCTTGTGTGCGTGCTATCACCTCTGCAGGTGTCGGAGCCCAGCAGGCCAGGTTCCCTACAGGAAGGAGAATGGGCATGTGTGTGTCTCACCTCTTTCCGGCCCTCCAAAGATTTCAGCTTCCCTTGGGACATGTGAGCCGGAGATCCACATTTCTGTAACTGGACAAGAAAGGGAAATAGGACTAGAGAGCTGGGGAATGAAGTGGCATTCACAGCCTTCCCTGGGAGCAGACTGTATGACCAGAGAGCAGCTACCACCCAAATCCACTCTTGGTTTTTCTGGGCCATGGGACAGCCCTACTACCCACAGGCAGCAGGCTCTGTACAGCTTGTGGAGGAGGACGGGAGAGGGAAGGGGGCACAAGCCAATGCCCCAGGGCTGCAACACAGCCAGAGGGACAAGACTGAAGTGATGGCCCACCCCTGTCTCGATGCTGCCCCCGCCACCTGCTCTGCTCTCCTCACAGCAGCTTCCTAAGACCTTATTTGATCATACAGAAGAAACTTGGAAACCTGCTCCTGAGCAGAGAACAGCAAGCAGCCCCCCAAGGATCGCTGAAACGAGTGCCCAAGTTGCACTCAAACTCCCTTCACATGCTCCCCTACCAGCAGCTTCAGCAGCGCTGGGAGCAGCTCTTACCAGGTGGACATTCTCTTTGTTGACTCGCTCAGGCTCCGGTGTGGCATCCCTGCTCTTCCTCTCCAGGATAACTGGGGTTCCCAAAACCTTCCGCTGCCATAAGAAGAGAGGGCTGTTGGCTAGTGCTTAGGGTGCAAAGTGAAAAAGAAAGGGAAGGAGCAGGATGCATTGCTGGTAAGCAGTTGGATGCTGAGAAAGAAAAAAGGAAGCCAAGCTGGGACAAAGATTGCAAAGCAGAACCACCTGAAATACCATGCCACTAGGATGAGCCTGCCTGATTGTAAAGGGTTTGGGAACTGGCCCGAGGCCTGGCCAGGAGCCCAGCCTGTCAGAAGCAGGTACATGCTGCTGTGGGGTAGCCTACAGTGTGCTAACAGGCTAGACTACATGACCTGTCAGTCCTCATCTCATCTCGGGAAGCAACCAATCCTTCAGAAAGATGCATAGATCCTACAGCCATGCGTTTCATAGATAATTACACTTTATACTAACAAGGCTTATTGTCACGGTGCTGCCTTTTCTGTCCCCAGTGGATCCGTGTTCTTTGGCAGCCAATACTTTGAACAGTCCCTACCCTTTGAGGGCCTCATTCAAGCCAGGGCAAGGCAGAAGCAGAGAGCAACATCAGAAACTCACAGCAGAGAGCATGGGTCAGAGGCTACCTTTACCTTAATGAGGCCGCTGAAGGAGCGTGAGCGGGTGCGTCGTGGTGCTGGGGATGTGGGTACATCAGAGCCAGGAGTGAGAGCTGTAGGATGCTTATTAAACTAGGAGGAAACACAAGGGCAGTATGTTAGCACAGTTACTGTTACAGTTACACCAGTCCCTTGCTGCTGTGTACTGCTCTACCTGCTGCCCTCTGCCTAGAACTCAGTTTGTCTCTTCTGCACCCTAAAATGGAGGAGCAGCTGAGAGCTGCAGGGAGAAGAAAGCAGGGGAAGGCCACAACTCCCACCCAGGACTACAGGGAGCTTGGGTGTGAGGCTTCTTTGTGCTGGCTACCAGATTAGCCAAAAGCAGCAGCTGTTGGAGTAGAAAGAGGGTTGGGCAGCAGCTGGAGGCTGGCAGCCAGGACTGGTGCTGACCATATCAACCAGTCTCTCTGGAGCAGCAGGTTGGCTGGGAACGCTCACGGGACTGAGAGGAGACCAATTGGTCCACTCCCCGCAGGCAAAGAGGGGACAAGACTTTTCCCTTTCTCAAGGAGGAAGCTCAACAAGGCCACAGTCAGGACTAGGGAACTGCTGGCTGGCAAGTCCCTGGCTTGGAAGACAGCTTGGTGCAGCAAGCTCCACTGTCAGCCACATCCAGGATAGGCAGCCTCCTCCCCTGCCTTCTTACAGCTCTGCCCCTTACACAGCCCAAAGCCCACTCCCCAGTCTGCCCAGGATTAGGAGCAGCTCTCAAGAAGACCCTGCCTTTAGCCCTGTGCCCAGGATTGTGCTGACAAGCACACCCCAGAGATATCTTTCCTCCCCACACTACCTGCCGGATAAGCTTCTTCTTCTTTGCAGAGTCAGGCATATTGTGGACATGGCGGAAGAGCTCCTTCAGTGCCTCCTCCGTGCGCTGCTGGGTCTCCTCCTGATGGCAAGTGTCCAGCCGGCTTCGCTTCTGAGACTTGAGGGGCTGCAGCTCCTTGGAACCAGGAGACGTCAGCAAATCCAGGTCGTCCTGGGAAAGCGGAGACAGCAGTTGCTTGCCATGTTTTAATCCAAACGAGCCACCCATCTGAGCCAGGCTGGGAAGAGTCTTGTGAGCTGCCTCAACCCCAGTGAATGCACAGGGCTGTGTTTTCCCTACCCTTCTGCAGCAGCACTGCACCAGCAGGCCCTGTGCCAGGAAGAGGTGACAGCAATACAAAGGTGACCCCATTGCTTCTTCCCTCCCCTCCTGGATTCCAGCTGCAGAAGCCCTTCCAGGCTTGAGAAGGGTCAGTGCAGCTCCTTGCAATGCATCTTCCCTCTTCTGCAGCTATATGAGGCAGGGAAGCATTTATTGGCAAGACACAGACAAATCTTGTCCCGGTGGCAGCGAGTAGCCTTTATCCCAGCCCCTCTTCCAGGCAGCCTGGCCATGGCAGCAGGCGCATCTGTCTGTTTGGAAGGCACAACCCCATGAAGGAGCAGGTGCTGCATGTACCGGGCACAGGGAGCAGGTTTGCTGCTAAACAGGGGCTGGTAGCTTTCCCTGTGCTTTTGATTAACAGATGCTTCAACTCTGCCCAATTTCCCTAATGCAGCCGCCTGCACTACCACACCATATGGTTCCCTCACTCCTGATCTCTGACAGATCCTCTTTCATGACTTGGTTTGTTTTCAGCTTCTTTCACTCACAAGGATCCCTTCATAGTATCACAGCCTCTGCCCTTTCATGGAGGGCAGGCGCTGCATTTGCTTGCCTTACCTTTGATGTGTGGGCTCTGGATCCCAGATAGTGCAGCCTGGCACACTCCCGGATGTACGCTGGGGCCTGTGGCAACGAGCAGAGAAAAGGCCAAACGTATGTTTAGTATGTTTGGCCCCGGGGCAAGAGTGGCCCCAGCAAGAGCGGCTGCCCTTCAACCATACCACACAAGCCACTTACATCAAGACTCAGCTGTTTAGGGCAGACAAAGCAATGGGATTTCATGTCCCCAGTGCAGTGCAGTTTCCTTTTGATGCAGGCAACCAGCACAAGTGGAACACAGACTAAGAGCAGGGTTCCACAGGAACTTTTTCCAAGCAATTCCCCCAACTCTGAGCTGGCCAAACAGAGGCCTGACAAAGAAGGCCGAAGGGGAACTTTCTATGGGAGGACTCTCTGCAAAGAGAGCAGATGCCTACAGTGACCAGGAAGGTCCTGAGAAGTCAAGAGACTGCCTGTTGCAGAAAGACTTCCTTGGGGGAACCTGCAGACAGCCCCACGCTCCTGACAGCACCCCGCTCCGAGCTAGACAGAGGCCCAAGACAGCAGGCTGTGCTTGTGACACCAGTGGGTTGACTACCACTTGCAGAAAAGTTCACAACAAAATGACCCGCTGTATTAGGGATTCAGCTCTTGGCAGCACTCATCCAGGACAAGCCCCTTCAGTTTCCTTATCCTGCCAGAACCCGAGGGGAGCCCGGTCGCTACCTGCCCCCAGGACCCCGGTTTCCTGGCCGGGCAGCAGGTGCTGGGTGTCCAGCAGAGGGTGGTATTACCCTGCACCGTGCTTCTGACCTGCCCAGGCACAAAGCCACCTCTGGGGCTGCCTTCCTTCTCCTGGGCCGCCTGCCCAGCAAAGACCTCCTCCTTAGCCACTAAAGGAACAGTTTCTTGAAGAAATCCTCCTGCTCCCAACACAGAAGAGAGCATCCAGAATATACACTTGACACCTGGGATCTGTCTGGACAAGGGACATTCAGTATCCTGCTGAAGGGCCAGGGAGAGCAAGACCCCAAAGCGCACTTACCTTGAAGAGTTTCTGAGAGTGTTTGATCATGAAGGTCACTCCGTTGTTTAGCTTTGTGATATTCTCCTGAAGGTCATTTGCTGTCACCTGGCAAGGGGACACAGCCAAAGGCACAGCAGTTAGAAGGGGAGGAGGAAGGGTCTCTGCTGCCCTTGCTGTCTCTGGGACATAGACACACACTCAGCAGGAGACCTGCTCTGAGGAGACTGGCAGGCAGGGCTCACAGCACACCAACAAGCAGAGCTCACAGAGCCAAAGCTACTCTGAGAGGAGGAGAACTAGACAACTCTGGGGTCAAACAGTTCACCAGCAGCACAAGAAACCTTGCAGAGATATCTGCAACGTTTGTCTAGAACTGTCATTATTAAAAGAAGCAGGACTGTGCTGTGCTTTCAATTTTACTGAAAAAGGTGAAGCATCAGTTGCAAATGAGACCTACAGCAGGTCTGGACTCAACACTAGGACTAAGTCCTGCCAGGAAGCTCCACCTCACCATCCCAGCCTCCAACCCTCACATCACTGTATCAATACTTCATCTTCCCATCTTGGTTCTTCCCCTGTAGGCCTGCCAAGCCTCTGCTTTCTACCTTGCAATATCCCACCCACACCCAAACATTGCTCACGTTTCTGGGCCATAGGATGTGGGGTGCAAACATGAGGGCAAGATTGTGGGCAGACATCTTGTTCTTGTCCTGCTTCTTGGCGGTCTGGTAGAGCAAGTCCAGCAGCAGTTTGAGCAGACTGCGGTTGGGCGCGGGAAGGATCAAAAACAGCAGCTGGAGGGCTTCAATTTGGCGCTCTTTGTCTGGAGTGCTGGTCTTATTCCCCTTCTCATCAAACAGCGTCAAGTCTGCCAAATCACAAGGCAGAACATGAAGGACATACGTTACTTTCTCTAACAGCAGGCCTATTGCAACCGGTTACCCTTCCCTCTTCACATGCAGATCTCCTCCAAACTCCTGCACAGTTCTTGGCCCTCTGTCTCTTTCTCCCCCAGCTCCCAAGCTCCCCACCTGATGTATGATACTCCTCCCACAGGGCAACAGGGTTGCTAAGACTTGTGATGGGTTGAAGGCAAGATGGAGAAAGTTCATATAAGGTAGTTCAATAACAGTTAAGTACATAGAAACCACACCTCGCTCAGGAGACCCCCAGACTCAAAACAGATGGAAACCCAGGTTACCAATGTGGGCTCTACTCCTGTAGGTATCTGTTTATTGCTGGAGAGAGAAGACTGGGCTAGACAGACTTGGTCTGATTCCTTAGGATTTTGAGTTCCAGTCTTTCCACCATTAGGCTGAGATGGCAGGAAGATTCCTTCTTACCCTGCCTTTAAGGATTACACTTCCACAGCCTAGTGTGCAGCTCTGTAGCGTTACCAGCTCTAGGATGCTGGCTCCATTCCCTCTGCTCATCACTGCCTCTTGTTGCTCACTCACCTGCAATTTTGAGGTGGGCATGGAAGTGCTTGTGCGTCAGCAGTGGCTCTGGTAATTCACCCAGGAACATCTTAAGCAGGGTGGCCACATCGTTGGAATGAAACTCTCCGGAGTCCAGGTCAATATCTGTACCACTGTTCAGAGCATCCTTTAGGATCTGTTGCCTGATGCTGTTGCCTGGCACCCGAAACAAGCCTTCTGCTCTTAGATCTGCTCAGCAGAGGGGAGAAAAAAGGCCACTGATTAATCAGAGGCTGATTCCCATCTTCTTACTAAAGCAGTTCCCTCCCCTTTCCAGAGCTTGAGAGCAAACCTCAGTGAGCTGCATTCAGAGACACGACTTCAAGCTGGCTCCCATCAATAGAAAAGGTCCATGCACAGAGGGAAAGAGATTAACATATCTGCTAGGCAATTCTGGGGAACAGTCGCCTAGTCCAGCCCCAAACTCGTGCTGCTGGAGAGCTCAGAGCTTTTCACTCTGTCTGCACCAGAGACCAGAGGTGGGCCAGACAGATACCCCTTGGGATAGGAAGACAGCAAGACAGAGTCACTTACTTTTGTGCAGATACTCTATTAGCTGGGAGACCTGTGCAATGCCTTCTTCCGTCAGCGGTGAGCCAAACACCACCCCTTTCTCTGCAGAACAGAAGATAACATGTTCAGGCAGCTTAAACCCCAACAGCCACAGAGATGAGTGGTCCCCAAAGAACAGGATCTCAGCATGCAAAGACCAGTGCCCCAAAACACTAAGGGTGAAGGTCACAAGGACCCCCACAGATGTGAGATATCACAAGCACTCCCAAATAAGTCACTTCATCTCACCATGCTGTACTTACAAGGGCTTCATCATCCTGCTTCTTACCTCAGCTTAATTACAGTTATATCAGCTAAAGCAAACATTCTCTAGCTCCTGAAAAGAAAACAACACCAGAGCAGATGCTTCAGTTTTAAAGGGCATATAATCTGCAAGCCCAGACCTTATGGGAACAGCAAAATGGGAAGGGCAGATGTGACAGCCTGGACTGCCCAGGTGCCTGCTACATTTGCACACTCCACACCTGGGAAGGAATGTCCAGATTAATCCTCACTGTGGCTTGACATGGAGCAGAGCAGAAAGAAGAACTGCAGCTATGAGACTATGGGAGAGGGAAACAAGCACTAGTGGGGAGAGCAGACATGATCTAACTGGTTCACACTGGCCTTCTTTTCAGGGATGGGTAGTCCCTGGAATTCCCTAATTCCAGTGAATCTCTCTTCCATGTCAGCTGCCTTGGCCTGAGTACAGTAAAGTATGAAGTATCAGAAAGCTGAACAAGGAAGAGCTAGAAAAAAAAAAGGAGTAGCGAAGCAATGAACTGGGCTCTTCTCCACATGGAGCACTGACAGGTCCTCTCACTCCTGAGGTTTGCTTTCATCTCATGGGGCTGTTACAGATCAGGCATGATCTGCCAGCTCCAGAACTCCATTCAACATAGGCTACAGCCCCAAAAGAAGATAGAAGCACCTGAGCTGAAAGGAAGGAGATCCTTGCATGGAAGGAAACATTAGATGAAGCAGCCCATTTAACTGAGAGGCACTTGTTGAACCAATGCAGAAAACTGTTCTTGTCCAGAGAGGGACTTCCCAGGAGTGCTTTATCCAGCAGGACAGTATTTTCTAATAAATGGAGTCTTGCTAGTGAGTAGCTTTTTCCATCAGACACACACAGCCAGCAAGCTCTGCCCCTCAGAAAGCTGAGGCAACTCCCAGGGGCTTCACTGGAAGCAACCAGAGCCCTAAGCACCACTTCCTTCCTCAGATGCACGTAGGTTTTGACTGCAGCTAGAGACAAGGTGCTGGATAGACCATAACGCAACATGCTGGCTGGGACTGAGAACTGGAAGCAGGTACAGAGCTGGTTTGTTCTGCCCTTGCACTTAGGCTTCAAAGAGCCAACAGATTTAAGAAAATAATATTCTTCCTTTCTCCATGACCAGACTGCCAGAAGCATGGGCCACTTCTGAGGGCGAGCTGGGCATTTGCACCCCAGCTGTCTGTGAATGAAGATTTCCCTCCTTATCCAAGCAGCACATTGGCTGGTCTGATAAAAGTTATCTCCCCCACAAGCTTTCTCTTGGTTTTTTTTTTTCCCCCCATAGCACATTTTGATTTTACTAGCTTTTGGTCTGTTGTACTACAGATCTTACTGTTCTGTGGCGTTGATGCTCACAGCATGTGGGAAAGACCTGGTTAACCCTGCGCACTTCTCTAGCAGCCTTCTTGTGCAACTAAATTTATTCTGCCTGAAGAATGTTCCACTTTCTTCCAGGACTTCTGAAATACATGGTAAGCCACCAGGAACTCCAGCCTCCCGTTAAATCAAGAACTTTCTGACCTCCCTCTGATAAATCGCATGCTTCAGTCTTGCGGGAGAAAGGAGGGCAATGTGACCTCTTGATCCACACATAAGATCTGAAAGGCTTGAGTGTGAAGGGAGAGAATGGTCGGCAAGATTCTTGTCCTTGAAGAAAACTAAACTCATTAGACATTCAACAGATAGAATCAATGGTGGCCAGGAATGGAAGAGGAAAATACATTTTCTTGACACATGCAGGGCCTGACAAATTCGATTTACTTTTGAAGTCAGAAGTTGATATCCAAATGAGAATTTGATTCTCAAAGAAACTTGAAAGAAGTGTCTGGAGAATGGACGCTGAGTTACGAAGGCTTAGATGTTATTGTATGATTGTTTCTGAAACTAAACAGCAGCATGAGATTGAGTTTCCTAATGCTCAAAGGAGTTGTATTTGCAGTTTGATCAGCTCTGAGGATCTATGGTCCTTGGCCTCTGGCTTTGAAGAAATAAAACCTGTTTGTTCTAGCTGGTCTATAACATGAAGAAAAACTAATGATGGCTCCAAGATGAAACACAGTACATGAAACTGATTTTCTCTGTAAGCACAAACTACTTTTTCTCAGAGTTTGGCCAAGGAGTTCACAGACAGTGCCTGTCAATGCAGGGAGACACTGCTATTGCAGCCTGGGAGTGCAGCCAGCAGACTTGGAAACATCTGCTAGCTGTAGCTGTAGTGAGACACATGGCCATGGAGATGTCTGAATGGGGGAAGGCGGAGCTCTTGGGGAAGAAAGCTAGCAGGAGATGTCAGGTCTGATAAGAGCAGTGCTCCAGCAGAGTACAGATAATTTTAAAAAATGAGCTAGAGAAGGCTCACAAGCCCCTGCTAGAAGGTTTTGACAAGAACAGGGAAGTTTCCATACACGCTAAGAAAACACTTTGAACTTGGTTACTCACTGGCTTGTGTTTGTCAAGTGTCTGAATTTAAGGTGTTCTGCTACTCTCCTGGAACAGAGGCAGGAGCAGTAACAGGTGTGAGCACAGCCTAACTGCAGTTTGGGCACAGTGTGAAGACTTGTTATTATGGAGCAGCAAGGTAAGTCATGGTGATATTGAATAATTCTCACTTAAGGATGCTAAAGGACTTGATTTGCAGTACTTGATTTTCCCCTGCAGTGCTGTCCAGCCCAGGGTGAGTGTATCTATCAGGGTTCCCCCTGAATGAGCCAGGAGTGGAGGGCTGAAGCCAGCACCAGAAAATTGCAGACCTTGTCCTTCTGAAACACAATGGAGGAATAGGTTTCGTAGAATCAAAAACACTTAGAGAAACTATATAAAGGTTGAAGAAAAAAAAAAAAGCCATACTCGGACATACTGATAGCTCCCTTCTCAGAGGTACTCACAGTAGCAGAATTGCTCAAAGGAAGGGGAAGACTGATCAGAAACATTCAACCTCAGGCTGCGAACATCTGAAGGCAGCTACCCACAGATTCTCTGCCAGCAGACAGCCAGTCTAGCTAGGAAACCAGAGCTGACAAGGTATGCGAGAGGTGCCCAGATGGAGGCAGTTTCTGTCTAGATGAGTGAGAAGGTTTAACTGAACTTACCAGGAGAACCAGGCTCCCCCTTGAGTGTGGGCAGAGGTGGAAGAAGGCACACGCA
This sequence comes from Mycteria americana, assembly GCF_035582795.1. Lineage (NCBI taxonomy): Eukaryota > Metazoa > Chordata > Aves > Ciconiiformes > Ciconiidae > Mycteria > Mycteria americana. The sequence goes on from NC_134370.1 coordinate 16,841,520, forward strand.
CACACATCTAGAACACCATTTTAGTGACAACAAAACAGAGTGGTAAATGCCAGCCAGTGAAGAGGAGAGGATCCGAACACAACTGTGCTCAAAAGCAAATCTCAGACTTCTGAGAAGGGGCCTGTGGCTATGTATCATAACCAAGACAGCTGAACTTGAAAGAGAAGGTAAGAATTGTCAGTTTACCAGAAGAAAGCCCCAGCTCAATGCTTGCCTCAGAGAGAAAGAGAAATATGTTATCTCCCAGGGTTGAATCTGGGCTCGAGCAGAGTCAGTCTGCAGAGCTTTGTCACTGACTCACTGGATTGGGACGTGGATCAGAGTGGCACTGGCATTTGGATGGGAGATGCTTACAGATTTCTCAGCTGCACAGACAAGACCTTCCAGAGAGCTCAGACAGCTACTGTAGGACACAGGGCGTACTGAGTGAAGTCAGTGACCTGGAAAGCCTGGGCATTATTGTTCTTCATGGAACCTGATGCAAACTTCTCAGCCTTTACTGATATTCCATTACTTATGAGGAAAGCTAACGAGCTAAGAAAAACAGAGCATGGAATACCACTTACACAAACAAGCAGACAGACCTTGGTGTGTACTGGAAGAACCTGCAGCTTGTTCAGGCACCCCTCTCCAGCACAGTGCTATCCACAGCCAGACCAGAAACACTCAGGGACCAAAGCTGTATCTCTGTGGTTTGTGCTGCACTGAGCAGAGCAAGCAGCAGACACACCGAGGCCAACCTGACATAAACAAACCACAGCAATAACCCCCAGAAGAAGAGTACTCTAGAAGTGGCAGGGCATTTCCTGGATGAATCTCCTGGCCTCTATTTTACTCCTTTCTAGAGCTGGCATCCCCACAGATTACAAACCTGCAGTATTAAGCATTCAACACAAGCTCAAAACAACAGGCCTACACTGAAAGTTTTGTAAACTATGTGTAACAGATGATGACAGTCGGCATCACCCTAAAGGTGGGCACCAGGCATCATGCCATACTCACCCTTGCGCTTCAGAGACATCAGAGAACGAAAAAATCCAGAGGCTGTGCTGTTTGCCCCAGGCAGCTTTGGGTCCTCCTCTCCCATTAGTTGGGCCAGCTCTGCCCCAGGCAAGTCAATGAGCCTGGTAATGTTGCTGACAACGAGCTCTGTGAACACCTCTGGTTTTTCATGGCGCAGCTTTTCCACGAAGAAGTCAGGATTGAAGATGATCGGCTGACTACGGAGGGAGGAGTCATTGCAAATGACAAAATTGCAGATGGCATCACTGGAAAAAAGGGAAGGAGAAAAAAGAAAATACAGTAACTCCTCATTGCTTTGTTTTTTACAGCCAGCTGGTCTGCCCTGAAGGAGACATCTGCTGACACAGGAGCCACCAGTCTACACCATCAGCACTGTCTGTCTTCGGTGAGAGTTCAGCACAGCGCAGTTACATTTCCCTTTGGAGCAAAAACATTTCTGGCCTGTTTGTACAACACAGCCCAAGACTAGTACTCGATAGCGTGATGGTAACATATGCAACACATGGCAACACCCAACTAAAGCTTTCACTGTATCTACATCCTACTAGCTCAGGCAGATACGACACCCAATATTTTACATTAACTTACCACTCTCAGTCATAAATAAGTTTGGTTCTGTCTCCTTTCCTGCCCAGAAATCCACGCCCAGTGTCCTGAAAGTCTAGATCTCAATCTAAATTTTTTCATGGCCAGCTTATACTCATCAGTTCCCATCGCCGTGCCATCATCCCTACCTTCCTATCAACAAATAGATAGTTCCCATGCCCTAGGACGTTGTTTTTAAGATCATAAACATGCAATAACACTGACCCACAGTTCTGCTAGGGATGCGGTCAAATGCTCCCATGTGACAAGCTGCCAACGCTTTGGTTACTGCTCTCTGCCAGCTATGATAACTGCCCAGCTATGCACTCCGAGTCTGGAGAGAGCGGGAATTCATCAGTATTAGCACAAGCCACGCAAGGTCAGTCCTTGAGGAACCCCTAGTAACCTTTCTCCTAGAACATCTCTTTCCAGCTCATCCAGTTCTTGCCTCTTCTTCAGGCTGTCCTTTACCCGACCCCCCTATTCTCTACTGACGCCTACTTTCTCCATTTCATAGCTTCTCATGTGACACGGGAAAAGGGATTCATCTGAGACACTGCTCTGCTAAGGGTTATCTATAACAGACACTTAGCCCTACCAGAGGTCACGTAAGCTACGTTTACCATGTCCAAAATCAAAATAAAGAGTTATCAAAGAGATATCTCAGATTAATTGGCGTTCTTAATGCTCACACTTAAAGCTTATCCCAATTTCCATCTACCTCTAAGTCTTCTATTACCACCTTCCCACCACTGTTTCAAACACTTGGGTGCCTCTGAAGCCAAGCCCACAGGCTCGAGTTGCCTAGCTTGCTTCTCCTGTCCCTCTTTTACTTAAAAGTGAGGATAAGTGTCATTATTCTCCAGTCACAAGCTACTGCCTCAATGTCCTACTCGGCTATAAAGCGCTGGCCTGGCCCTGCAAGTTGGTGTGCCAGTTCTTCCAGGGCTCTGGGTGGAGGCTGCCTACCCACCCAGCTCGCACACACTGCGTGCTTTCACTGCACAACATTCCCCAACCCTTTAACCATTCTTGGGCTCTCACATAATACTTTCCTTTCCACTGTTTCAACATCCCTCCCTCAGCTGTGAGCTCCCACTGAACAACATTTTCCAACAGCAGCTGCCATGTGCAGAGGTAGTAGAAATGCTGTGCTCGTGCACCAGGGATCACGCCAGTCCCTTAGGTGTGGTGTGGCACCGGCGCGGAAAGCATGTGCTCTCCTGATCAACCCCAAGGCCACCAAAGGCTTCCCCACAGAAGACCGGAGCACCTTGACCTTCCTCTCCTCTCTGCTGAGGGGTGGAGGACACATCACCGTGTTCGGACCATGCTGGGCGTATGTGCTCACTGCTCAGCACGCCTGCCACCGAAAGCGTTTGCAACCCACTGGACCTTACATCCATTGGTTCAAGCAACAGAGCACTTCAGCTACTAGTTCAGAGATCTCAGCAACTTACTGTTCTGATGTAAACCCACAGTAGCTAAAGAAGGGGAGGACATCAAAGCACATACTGGTAAGTCACCTGAACTCCAGCCCGCCTCCACGCAGTATCTGTGAACCCAACAGTTATCTGAGCTACTGCTGTACATCTTTGACCTGAAAGACCACCTTGGCATGTTTTCCAGGATGTGTGATCAGAATAAGAGAATAAAAGCTGGGACTCAGGCTACACAAGGAGAAAGATACTTGAAATCAGAGGAAACGAGGCTCTCGGCAACACTTGCATTGTGAGAATCCGTACGAAACTGTCTCCCCTTGCCACTGCTCTCCACGGATGTCAAAGACTCCTTCAAGAGGATGGAGAGGAGGAAGGTCTGCAAGGCAGACTGCAAGGCAATTTGCCAGGTCATCTAGAATTTTAGAAAGCTCTTAAAGGCTCCCAGCTGCATCGCTCAGAGTGGCCTAGCGAGCATGCTGCCGACTCCAAATGGGGGCCATATTTTTCCGAGTACCTCCCAGTCTGTTTTTCAGCAGTTTGTTATCTGCAATAAATCAAGACCGAAACGCAACGACTCGGTATCAGCTGCCAAAAAGCAACTGCCAATCGATCTGATCATATTCACATTTCATTGCACAGGGCTACAATGCACAAACAAGTGCCAGCTCTGCCCATAATGTGGAGCAAGCCCTTTGCCTGAAACCCATGACAACCCATTCTGTGGCAATACAGATCCTGAGAAGGGTTAATAGCAAGTGTATAGGCCCAGTGACCCTGCCTGCAATGATCCGTGCACTGTTATTCACTCACTAGCAGTTTTGTTTCCCCACAGAGAAGATATGCAAATACTTTGCAGCAGTTACATCAAGCATCACATATTATCTGCTCCCTCTGACAATTAGATATCTAGATTCAGAGAAAGAAAATTAAACAATTTTGTCAACTAGAACTGACTGACATGACTTCTCCGCACAACCAGCGTTACAAGTTGCACAAAGTTTAACAATATTTAATGCAAAAATAAATAGAAAAAAGTAAATTTCTTACATGAGTGCTGAGAGCTTTTGGAGAGGCATTAGGAAGCAGAGACAGGGAAAAGAACTTGCTCCTTGTTTCCAGCAACAAAAGAAACCTGCCTGTCCCAGCACAGCCTATGCAAATTCCACGCATGCTACGAGACACAAGGGCGCATTATTGGGTCTGAAAGGCCCCCTTGGCACACACTGGGCATCAGCCTTCACACAGAGACAAAACAGAAAAGAAAAGCTGGACAAATTGATTCATGTCTCTTGCCAAAGGCTGCGTAGCTGGAGTTTAACGGCAAATAATTCCTACATAGAAACCGGGGTTTTGAATTAGGACCAGCGTGGTATATTAAGTGCTCTCCACCTGTATCCAAGAGGAATCTACAAAATAGCCCCAAATCTACCCTGCGTTTACCATGAGTAAAGCCATGCAAACACATTCCCAACAGCATTCAAGCACAACCGATGTTACGGCACTGGCAGGACAATAACCGAGTCCCTTAACTGCACAACCCTGTGCCCAGAAACCTTGCTAGAAACACTCTCTGCCACTGCCTTTCACACTTTTAGATCCTTTCAAAGACAAAACATGTAGAACGGCCTCTCCAGAGCTGGAAACAGCACCTGGCTATTGTTCTTTGCTACCATTACTGTGCCACTGTGTACCGTTCATCCACTTCAGGTTTCCCGTTCCACGTTTCTCTGGATTCCCATCCAGTTTCCCTGCCTGCCGCAGCTGGGACCAGCCTTGTGTACTCTTATTGTGGTATGGCACTTCAATGAGCTACTTAATTTTGAAAGGTCACTTTATTAGCAGCTCTTCCTCGCACAGAAAATTTGCCTTTGTATCATTATTGCTAATCAAAATGGAAATGTGAAGCAAACCCCTATTTCTGAGCAAAGATAAAGCCCCCACTGGCTTTACACACAATAACCCTGCCAATCCTCACTGCTGCACATACTATAACCTTCAGAAAAAGCCATGTGCCCCATCTGCTGTTTTTATGTTAAAAAAGGAAGATAGATGTACTCTACCTACACTCACAGTTTATATAACAGCAGCAAAGGGGAGACAAACATGTATTCAGGAGTTATTGCTTTTTTGTTTTGCTTGCAATTACAGAGTTGTATTTTCTACATGCTGTGATCTCAGATTGCTTTACGACACATCAAAAGATGATAAAATAAAGTAATAAATAGCTTCCTCTCCAATCCCATGAATAAAATCAAATCCCAATGAATAATAAAACCTTGTACTAATAGGCTTGTGATTAAGACAGCAGATTAAAAAAAATGGGTCCTATATTGTGTTGAGATTCTTGCCATTCTAGTATCTTTTAGGAGCGAAGCCTGTGATCCCAGCCAAGTCACAAAGAAAGCTGTCTGTCACACACAACATTCTTGCTTCAGGCATGACAGCCCCATCATTTCATGGGGAGTGGATGGTGCAGGAGGTCAAAATCATGATGGATCAATTAATCCCTAAGGTAACTAGATCCAGGCCAGGGAAATGCCTTGGAAACTAGGGCAAAAATGAGACTTTAACTGGCAAAACCTGGTGATTGAATCTGTGCTGCAAGAGCTGTGCAAGCAGGCAGATTAGCTCATGTGGCAGGAAGCTTACATTCAGATAGATGAGACCTAACAGTTTTAGTGGCTTTTACACATTTTATATTGTTCCAACTCCACCCATGTGAAGGCAGAAACAGGTTCAAGCAACATGAAATAGAGCATAAGGAGAACAGAAGTAAGCCAAGAAAGAGAAGGAAGAGGTACCTTTGGGGCAAGGCATTAGCTGTGTTTGTCTAGCTGGGAAAGTGGAAAAGCTGGAAGCTGCAGATTTCAGAGGAGCCTGATGTACCTAATTCAGTAGGCAAAAATCCATCTCTGGTGCCATTTTACGCACTTCGTATGTTGTCACTAAAGAGCTAACACTTCAGACGCACCACAGTAGATGAGTCTTACCATACAGGAGTAAAAGGATTAAAGAGCTTTTGAAAATAAGGCAGATAATGGAAGAAAATCTCCCTCTATAATAACAAAATCTTTAGACTGTGAGAAACAGCCAGGCTACTACCAAATACTGAGAGCAGGGCGATAAGCAGGCAGTGGTAAAGAACACAAAACGTGAGCGATTCTTTGCCTGGCTAAGCACAAAGGGAGACGGGACAGATGCGCACAGGCTCATATTTCCCCAGGGAGAGAGAAGTGTCATCGTTTCCTACGTTGTGCCAGAGTAAGGAATCAATTAATGAGGATGTCTGAAGACAGTATTTCCAGAGCCAGATAGGAGCCATCCCAGATTTTGCAAAGAGATGAAAGAACCGTAGTGGAATTATGTGGAATCATTTTAAGTACAAAAGGACTAGAAGACAAATTATTTCCTAGATTAAAAAAAAAAAAAGATTTAACAGAATTCTAATGGGGATGGACTGTAGAGACATTAGAAGTGACTTCACAGTTAAGTTTGCGTCGAGGACTGTACATTCTTGTAAGGCGGCGTAACAAAGATCACATTCAGGCCTCAGATTTAGCACAGTAACTCTTCATAGGATGACTGACACGCCTCTGAAAAATGTCAAGAAAAACACGCAGCAATTTTTGCCAGGGGTTGTACTCATAAGGTCTTTAGGGGCAGAGAGAGTCCTTCTGTGATGAGTACACAGTGCATAGCACAGTGGGTGCCAATCCTTGGCCAGTGTCTCTAGACTTAATATAAGCAAGCCATAATAGATAACACTGCCTTTTTAATTTTTGCTTTGCTTTCTTCACATTTGAACAGCTAACACAGTGATTCAGCCTTTTGGCTATGGGAACCAGATAATAATATACAATTTAAACAGCAAGGAGCTGGGGAAGAAAGCTGCTATTATGTGATGGCAGTCTGTGCTGGACAACCTGGAACTAATGTAACACCTGGCCATCTTTTGGACATCGGGTAAATTGGATATCCAAGTCACTGCTATATTATAAGAATTCAAATTCTGTCTCAGTAAAGGACTCAGAGCAGACCTCAGAAACATCAGCTACACATCTGTGATGTGAACCTGGAGATGGACCTATCTAGGAAGATAAAAGGGTTGGAAGAGGCGGGGGAAGTGTGCTTTGGAAGAAACTCAAAATGCAACATATTACCAGTGTCAAAGAAAACTGCAGCAGCAAGACAGTGAAACATCAAGAAATGTGTATTTCAGCATCAAATTTCTCAACTTCGACCTCAGCGAATTCTTATGTGATATCTTTAACAATAGCCACTGGAATATTTTAAAGTCAACAAAGCAGCACTTCGATCGGCCATCACCACAACATCAGAGTATCCAGATGCCTTCTAGTGCTAGAAGGAGGAAAAGAACTAAGAGGCGCCTTAGAGAGGAACCGCTTGTTCACGGCGGTATTCCTCACCAAGCCCCCTTCCCAGCACCACCACCACAGCTCTGGATGATCCCACGGTGCGCGATGGCTCAGCCTCCTACCCAAGGCTCTGTAAAAAATGCAGAAACACAGCTACTGCCAGAAACCCAGTCATTTCACATTAAAGATCTGCAAGATCATGTGTCTGCCTTAAGATCAGAATAACACAGTCTAACAGCATTAAATAGCAATGCCACTCTGATTTTCATGACTTTCAGTGCAGTCTAAAGTTTGTGTCTTTATTTTAATATAAACCCCTACTGGGAGCAGCAATAGAAGAGGAGCCTTAGATCCAATCCTGATTTCACTGAAACCAGCACCAAAACGGACTCTTTTTAGATGGCAGCAGCTGCCTCTTCTCATTACTGATCTATTCACTTTTATCACTGTGGCACTGGGAACCTCGGTCACAGCTGGGGACTCCACTGTGCTCCATGCTGTACAAACACAGAACAAAGGCAATACCCTGTCTTTAGAGGGCCGATAGCTAAATCTGAAATGAATGCTGGAGGGACAGAAAAGGGGAGGAATCCCAAGAGAAGAGGCAGCACTATCAGTCAGCATGACTGATATTACTGAACTCTGCCAGCTTTTCTGTAGATGCTATTAAAAAGGAGGGCGAGGAAGGACAGGAAAAATAATCAGGTCACACTGCAGACATTTAGAAGAAATCCAGCTCCTGCACGAGGGGCAACATGGGACCGAGCACAAAGGAGCTGGTTTGAAAGCTATCAGGCAGGGACGGCTGGGACGTGGTGCTGAGGAGGCAAGAGCTGAGCTCCAGGCACTGGCCGGGAGCCGCTGGCGAGGCAGAGACAACAGGCCAGCAGTGCCGGGGAGCCGGCAGAGCCTGGCAGCACCGCAGGGCACTGCCTGGCCACATCTGGACGTGGGAGGGTCGCAGCCCAAGGAAGCCCTGCAGCCACATCCCACCACCCAGAACATGCCAGCCAGGCACGCTGCCTCCCTCGGGAGAAGGTCACCAGGGCCTGGGACTAATCTGCGTAGAAACCGTATTGATGTACTTTTCCCTGCCCCAGTCATATAGTTATAATCATGACAAAACAATGCATCTTTTTTGCTTTATTTTACTAATTTAAGCCATTTGCTTTGTGAATAACGTACCAGGTGGTATCTGCCCCGAGTGCTGTGTCGCATGTCTAGGACAGGGATTCTGGGCCTTTTCTCCCCATGCACTGCAGAATTACCCACCACAACCTTTGACTACAAATCAAACTAACGAACTGCAAGGACACCTCCTCCTTCCATGAACCCTAACACCTTTCTTGTGTAATCTAAAATTCTTTACTGAACGTCTGTCCACAGACTCTCAACAACTGAGTGCTCTTCAGCTTCATTTGTATCCCAGGTAGGAAGTTTCTTTCCACTTTTGTCTGTTTGGTCCTTAGCTGGGTGGACCGCAAGGTCCACACATCTGCTGTATCCTCAGAGCGTGCATGGGTACTTTCCAATTGCCAACAATGATAGTATTCCCTTACTCTCCCCATTTTAAAATGTCTAACTTGTTACTTCCCCATTTTGAGTGTACTGGAAGTCAGTAAGAGGCATGGCCCAGTCCTACCTTTACCTCCTTGGCCTCTAGCACTCAAATTGCTGCATGCACCTCAGATTGTCACCCTTACACTTGAAGATAAGAGCCCTAAGGCATCCTTCAGAGGCAGGGAAAAATGCAGTTCAGAGACTACCAAACATACACCATGTAGATGCTTCTCAGTCCAGTAGCTCTGAGACAGTGTCCAGGTCAGAGCAGAATTACCATCTATAAAGATGAGCTCCACAACAATCAGGTTTACTTCTGACATGAAAAAAAAATAAAATCAAGCAATCACACAAAAACAACACAGCAAAATTAACAAGCTATTGTAGCAACTAGTCTGGAAACTCAGAGCAACCCAGAAAGGAAAGATGTTTTCCTCCAGTTCTCCCACAGGACAATAATCACCCAAAATTGGTAGCACCAACTGGTGCCCAGAACACGTTCAGGAATCCCATCCCACCATCAACTGTCAGCACTCAAGCAAAGCACCGCAATTTGAGTATAGTGTGCTGTAGCACTCACAGGTTCGCTCGACTGCTGTTGTTTTTTCTGGACCGAGGGGATACTAAGACCTGGCTCAGGACCCACAGCCAGCTCCCAACAGTGCTGTTGGGTGAGATTTTGTGGTCATAGCCTGGCAAATACAGAGGACAAAGGTACTCGGGAAGTCACAGCTCTTGTTTACGTTCATTACACTTTTGTAACTCCACAATGCTTCTTAGCTCTGGAGGTGCGATGGGCAAGCTGCATGCTTGCATCTGTCTTTTGTATCATGGTGGCGTCTGCAAAGGATGAGAGCACATCAAATCCCTTCTCATCAGCAATCCTCTGCAGACACCACTGAGTATGTCAGAGGCCACATCCCATGTTCCAGATGTGTAAACTCTCACAAGCTGGAATTGCAATGAGGCACACCTGGATGCATGCCAGCATTTAAATAAGCTGGTGACATCTGGTCAGGGCTGCTGAGGCACACAGATAAACAGGCTAGGCCAGCCACAGAGCAGCACAGCATGCAGTACCGGAGAGACGGAGATGCACAAAGCAGCCCAATTAACTCACCAAATTGAACAGAATGGGAGCCTAGAGCTTTTGAAGGGGATTTGGGCAAGCTAGGATGTCAAAAACTGGAATATTGTACACAGATGCCAGAATTCGTATGACAATAACCTATGCTGTCACTTTATGCAACTCTCCCATCCTGGTCAGAAAACACTTCTCTTCCCATCCCGCCTGACAGGTCATCTCTGTCTGGATTCACCCGGTTTCTCTGCAGAGCCCAGGGAGCAGTGATATGTTTATGTGCTGCTCCGGGTGCCGCTCAGGAGGACGCGGAGTGGCACGTGCATGAGAGGAGAGCTCCAGGCACCCCGAGAGCTTGTGAAGGATGTTCCCTAAAAAGACTTCCCGTTCTCCAAGGCACGGCCAGCCGTAGCACGCGTGTCTCCTGCTGTATGACAGCTCACAAGCGGGGCTGTAGGAATGCCCACATGGAACTCCCAAACCATAAAGCTACGTTTCAACATTGAGCCTGAACTCCAGCAAAACAAAGAGGGAAACTAATGCCGGCTCCCCTGAGAACTTCCTGCCTCTGAAAAAATCAGAGCTGCCACATTACCACTCAAGAAGAAAGGATGTTTTGGCCAGACTCCAAATTATTAGAGCTTTATAGGCCAAAAGCAAACACATTAAAAGTTCTCGTAAGCCAGCTGGCAGGCAATTATTTAAGCAGCTTATCACATGCCCCACTATCTACAGTTTCTGAAAAAAATTATGAGGAAACTCTAGATAGCTTAATTGCAATTACCTAGCGTAGAGGTGAGAAAGGCCAAGAGCCAGGGACTGAGGCTGTTGCACCTCAGAGAAAAGGGCCCAACACTCTTGTCAGACACAACGATAAATGTAATGCATTACCGGGATGAGAGGCTAGCAGCACACCAGACCTGTGAAGCTCTGAAACAAAGGGTCAGCCAAATTTATCACACCATGGGGCCGCGGTTCCTCCCATTTCTCTTCCCAAGCTGGCTCCAAGACCCCTGTGACTTGGGACCACAGGAACCCACAGCATCAGTCCCCCAGATCACAGCGCAGGTTTGGCGAGAGCCTGCTACTTCTGCACAAAAGCATCACAGCCGGTCCGTGCCTGAACCCAGCAGAGCACAGGCTAAAGAAAGGGCCTCGGCTCCCTCATCTTGCCTCCAGCTAGGGAACAAGTGAAAATGAGATCCTACAGAAAGAGCTAACTCTGAAACAAGTGGACGATACAGGGCCTCAGCGGTGACCAGGAGCCTAATCCAGCTTACAGAGGGGCAGTATTTCCAAGAGGAACTTGACTTCAGTGCAACCATTAGATATTAGCCAACATTTCTATGCTGCCCTGTCTCCTTCCCATCTGTTCATGCCACTTATTAAACCAACACACACTCAAGACTGTTGACCTTTAGGACAAGGAATTTGATTTCCCAGCACAGTGTCCAGCACTCAGTGCTTCAGTTTCAGACTGAACTGAGTGCCCAGGGACCTTTAAAGGAGCGTTAATGAAGCCCGGTGACATTTTCATATGCATGTAAATGTGCACACAGCAACAAGGCAATGACTAGGCTGGCAAGGAGATGCAGACGCTGCTTTGGGTTACGTGGGCAAGCAGCGCTCCCCCTTCATGCAAACAGACAATAAACTGAAGCGTAGCAGAACAAGGATCCTGTTGTCCAAGCCCATCCCAGGCCCTGGATGAGAACAGGACAGGGTGTTACGTGCAAATATACAAAAACACTGCAAATGCAACACAGCCTTAAGTTCGGGTCTGGATGTGCGCCTGACAGGGATTGGACTGAGTAGGGGGTTAAACGCAAGTCTAGGTCTCAAAGATTTTAGTGAGAGCTGTGGAGAAAGGAATGTTTGAATAAGATTGTCCCCTGCTCCAGGCTGTCTTCAGAGAAAAGTAGCCATGCATTCAGACTTGGCTTTAAGTCTGAAATCAACCACTTTTTCTGCATGACCCTCAGCAAGTCACTTCGACTTTTTGCCATTAACTCATGTTTACAGTGAACATTTTCCTATTTGCAGTAAAACATAGATGGCAATTGTGTCTCCTTGCATTGCCTGTTTACAACATAAGCTCTTGATGTCCAGTTGTGCAGTGACACTCTATCAAGCCATTTTAGCAAGATGTCTCATGCCTTTTTTCAGCACATCCTGCCTTCCAGGCCCATGGCTTTTTCCCTTCCGCTCATCCCTGCCATATCAAATGGCCGACGTGAACACTGAGTGCCTGGCAAAGCGTTTAAGCACTGAATCGAACATTAAATGCATTCATTAAACAGACAGATGTTTCTCTTTTGAAATTGAGCACTCGGGCAAACTGCAATCATCATTCTCAGTTATGAAGAGCCAGGCAGAGGTTAGAGAGACCACAAACAGAAGAGACATCCACACAAATCATTTTTGTCATGCTCAGTAACATTTGGTAAGGAGGTTAAGACAACCAGCTTTCATTTCCAATCTTTAAGTCTGCATGCTATAAGACCACACGCGCAGCATGCAAGCTTTACTAGCTAACTCGCACTTCTCTCCAGATGAGAGGAAATAGGGGCAAAAGCATGGTTGTGGCGCATACTTTAAAAAAAAAAAACAAAAAAACCCAAGCTTTGTGGTCTTTGTGGTGATAGACCTGCAAAGCAAGAGATCGATTTGCTAGCGCTACCTGTGGGTGACAGGAAGCATTGGAGTAAAACTTACGCTTCAGGCTTTGCTTTAACACAATCACTTGCGGTGGGAGGGGGGGTAAAGAACTGGGGGATTACATCCTAAGGACAACTATCAGCATACAACAAATAAGTTTAGTCATTTGGACTGATCCAGGACACGTTTAAAATGCTTTATCCAAAAAAGTGCTCTAAGCGTCAGCTGCACAGAGCATACTCATCCCTTTACCAGGTCCAGCATTTTAGGCACTCCCAGCTCAAACGTGCCACACTAAGCACCATCTCCTCATCCCTCCTTCCAGAGCAACGCTCTGCCCCAACCCAGGCACCACAGCAGTTTGCACAGATAAGCACAGCAAACGCCATCAGGATGGGTCCCACTCAGCAGAGAACAGGACAGCCCCACTGTGAATCAGGCTGGGTACGAGGCATCAGCCCTCAACTCTATTTATTCTGCAAGTCCACAAGAATTACCACTCAAATGATACTCAGTTTGCAGCTTCACACCACACATGCAGGAAAAAAAAATAAAAAGAGGAAGATATATTACAGCTTCTAAGCAGTAATCCAAAAACACTGTTCCAGTGAGGTGCTTGTACAGTCTCCACTATTTTATTGGCAGCAGTCACAGAACGGTTATGCATATAAAAGTATGTGCTAAAAATTAATTATGTGAAGCTTACAGCGTACGCATATTTAGAAAGCAAGAATAACGCATGTAGAGTGGACAAAGCAAGGGAGAAAGGGCTGGATGCAAAGCAAGTCTATATAGTGCCATCACCCTACCAAACCCTGCAACTGCCAAGTGCTCGCTGTTAGGTCTCACTCTGCGGCTGCGGGAGAAGGAGCCAGCCCGGCCACAGCACGCCTCGTACCTCTGCAGGCAGCCAGCGGCCGCGCCAGAGCAGGGGCAGAACTGCCACGGCACTCACCTGTGAGTGCAGGGACACGCGTGCCGGTGGAACAGCCCCCTGCCCGAGGGCGGGCGGGTTAGAGCAGGAGCGAGGAGCGGGCGGTAGTTCCCCTGCAATGCAGCACAGGGACGCTGCAGGGAGCGCTCCCCAGCCGCTGCGGCTGAACCCACGGGACGGAGGTACCCGCGGGCTGACACCTCGAGCCCCGCTGTCCCGCGGGGCTGCCTGCCGGCACGGGCCGAGCGCCGGGGGCCGCCTGGCGCGGCGGGCAGGGGGTCAGGGACTGCGGCCGGGGGAGCTGCTGCCCCGCCGCAGCAGGGACGGCGAGAGCCCGGCTCGCAGCGGAAGCACCGCAATGGGCGGGCCGGGGCCGAGGTGCGCCGGGCAGCGCCTGCCCGCCAGCGGCGCGCTGCGGGCGGGTGCGGGGTGCCCGCAGCGGGCGGGGCCGGGCCGGGCAGCGACCCGTAACGCGGCGAGGGGCCGGGGAGGGCGCCCGGGCAGGGGTCGAGGGGTGCCAGCCCCGGGGAGCCCCGCTCCTACCTGCCGCCGCACCGCCCGCTGGGCACCGGCGCTCCCGCCGCCATCTCATACCTGCCGCTCCGCCTCCCCATTGGTCCGCCGCACCACCCCCCTCGGCCCCGCCTCGCCCGAGACGCACATCGCCATTGGCTGTAGCCGGCACCGCCCCGCCGCCATTGGCCGGTTCGAACGGGCAACTGCCGATCCTCGCGCACGACGGGGGGGGAGGAGGAACGGCCTCCCATGCCGCGCGCGGCATGTTGGGAGTTGTAGGCCGGCGGTGGGCCCGGCGGGGCCCTGCAGAGCCCTGCGGTGCGGGGAGACCCCTCAGGGCGGCAGAGCGGTTCCGCAGCGGGCCCGAGGCACGACGGCGGCCGGCCAGCCTGCCCCAGCCGTCCCCGGCGTCGTGTGGGGCCTGGCTGGCGTGCTCCCACTGCTGGGGGGGGGGGGGGGCAAAGGGGGCAAGAAGGTTCATGTGCCATTTTGCCTACGGGTTGAGCATCCTTCATGTGGCAGGAGCCACCACAGCTCCTGGCAGGGCAGAGGAGAACGGCTAACACCTGCAGGACCAGCACACATGAGCCGTGGGCCAGTGCACAGCACCAGTTAGGAGCTGTGCACGTTCTTGCTGTGCTGTCTTTAAGAGTCTTGTGCAGACCTGACGGTCCAAGCCTTAATATTGAGTAGAAAAATAAAAGTTGCAGCCATTTCATTTCAAGGAAACTTTTAAAACGTGGCTTATGTGTAACCGACACAGCAGGTTCTGCCTGAGCCTGCAGAGACCACACAAAGTGCTCCAAGAAGCGTGAGTTACACCACAAACCCCAACTCACATCTCAGCTTGAGTATTTTTTATCTTTGCTCACCGTCAAGGAGGAACTAGAGGAACAGAGACACTGGAAAAGCAGTTTTATTTCTTTGTTTCCTATTTGTTTTTTTCCTTTGTGCGTGGAAGCACCCGCCTTGCCCCTAGCTGTCCCTGTGCCCCTGCACACTTGCTGCACCTGGATTTACACAGAGCTTTCAGGGAGCAACCAAGAAAAAGACAACTTTTTAGAAACAATAACTGAAACTGTAGATCAGAGTGCTGAGGGGACTACAAATTAATCTGACATTTTTTTAATTGACTCAATTTCAGCTGGAGTGGTCCCTTGGCATTTTAAACTTCAACACTTAATTATCCTACTGCCAATCATTTTGGCATAAACACCAAGGTGGTTCTTATACTGCTGCCCCCAGGAGAGTTTTCCCATGCCTGCACCTTGGTGTGTGCCGAATCCTGACTTTGAACCGGGGAGACCCGGCTGTGCCTGTGGGGAGCCCCAAAGACGCTGCAGCATGCTTGGAGGAGGTGGCGGTCCAGCTGGATGCTGCATGGGCACAGCCCCACAGGGCACATCTGTCCTTCTCAGCAGCGTGCCACAGTGGACACAACCCAGGCAGGTAGCTTCTAGGGTAAGGAAACAATGATGTTTTCCTTCTCTTCCTGATTTTAAGCCTTAAAACTCAACGTGGGCATCGGCAACTCTGTCCCAGCCAGTCCAGGGGCCACCCAGCCATTGCCAGGGGCAGCCTGTTAGTCCTCTCAGCCTCTCCTCGAGTGTGCCTAGTATGCCTGCAGCCCACAACTCGGAGACCTCCCGCTTTGCAGCTGGTACGTGCAAGGTTAAGAGCCCTTCGTGACAATTTCCTGCATGAGCATAGCTGAACACGGGTACGCTATCGGTGCCTGCTGTAGCCTGCCAAAAGGAGTTGCATGGTTTAACGGCATGCTGGGTGAAGAAATGGGTGGCCTCCAGCCCCCTCCCAGCTTGAGCAACGAATGCCAAGCATTGCTCCAGGTCCCCATCTTGCGCTTCTCTGCAGGTAACTGTAAAATATTTGTGGCTGGCATCTGCAGGAGGCAGGACCCCACATCACCCTCACCCTGACCCATAGCAGAGAGCTGCGCTCAGCCTCCCGCGGGCCCCCGAGACGCAGCTCTGCTCCCTGCCAGGGACAGCTGCTGTGGGGAGCAGGCTTGACTCGCAGCCAGCCTCCCCGGGCAGCATGACGTCTCCTCTCCAAGGGTTTCTATTGCGTTACATGATTAATTAGCTGATTAACAAGATGTTGTTGCAGAAGAATCTGTTCTCTGGACACCAGCTCAGGCAAACACCATCCTCTGTGCTAATGAAACTCTTCTGTTCCACGCAGGCATGCACTAATTTAAGCAACAACGTGCAAATGAAGAACAATACAGTGAGTAATCTGGAGCTTTTAAACAAATTAGCTACAGCCTTCTCCCGGCCCTGTCTCCAAGGAGAGAAAGACAGACAGACAGATAGCTCTGGTGGGCCTGGAGCCGCATGTTACAGGTGTTGGGGGCTTGGAAGGTGACTGCTGCCTGTCTCCCCCTGCCTTGCCCTCAGGGGAGGGAGGGCATCAGGCCGAGGCTGCAGGCAGCAGAGGAAGATGGATGTAGCTGCTGCTGGCTGAACATGGTCAGGAGATGCTCCTGCAGATGCCTGTCCCACAAGCCAGGCTGTGGGCTCCCTTCTGGCAGGATTAGAGCAGCAGCACCTCAACATGGCCCTGGGGCTCAAGGGTCCAAGTGAGAGCCCTGGGTGGGGAAGCAGGAAGGGGACAGTGCTCCTGACAAGGCAGGACCAATACCAGTACAAGAGCTCCTCCTCCACCCCCAGGCTTTTAAAAGGATCTTAGAAAAAAACAAAAAGCATGAGAGCCACAAAACTGGATTTGCAGCCTCCAGAAAGAAGCCTGCAGTAAGAGGCTGAACAAGCACAATCCCTTTAGCTTATTAGGAGCCTGAGAAGCGTTGCAATTCCAGCATGTAAGCTACCACGGTAGGAAATGACAAAGGACTAAAGGCTTTTTAATATAGAAGAGGAAGGGAAAGCCAGCTACTTTCACATATATGTGTTCTTTGCAGTGTGAGCAATGGGACCTGTATCCATAACCTCAGCTCCATTCTCGTCAGCATGCTTTGGCCAAACACCATCTTTTGGGCAAAAACAGATGCTCAGGCCAACCTGAGATGGCTGGGCAGCTAAAAAGGTTGAGGATTATTTGTGCTGCTCAGGCCTAGCTGGCAGGAGGTGGTCAGAGCAGAGGAAAGGGCTTTTCCCAGCTCTCACGGGTAAGGGAAAGGGCAAGGCATGGAGTTTGCAGTAGCAGTTTTCCAGCCAATTTGAAGAAATTTGCAGCAAACTGTTCTGCCCTGCAACCAGTCATGGCTGATACGAGAAAAGCAAGAGGCAGAACCAAAACCAGTGGCAGCCAAATGGCAGACACTCCCCCCATGGCACAGATCGCAGGCTGAAACCCTGTTCATCCAGGAGAAGATGCTGCCAAGAGGGAGTTTGTATAAGGAAGCTGGTTGCAGCAAAGGACTTTTCACCATCTCTGGCTTCTCTCTTTAGCCAACCCCAAGACTCAGCCTTACTGCATGTCTGCCAGGAGGGCACGGGACATGGGCAGTGCCTCGCTGCTCCGTACCGCAGCACTGCTCCATACCGCAGCACTGCTCCTGGCAGCCCCCAAGCAAGCCCCACGTGGGGCAGAGGGCTCCGGCCCCAGGTCCCAGGCTGATGCAGGCGTGAGCCCCATGGGGAGCAGTGCGGCAGCAGCACGAGGACCCCCTGCACCGGGGCAGCGGGCAGAGCACGGGGGACACGGTGTGCACAGCTCTTAAGGGAAGGGAAGGAAAGGAGGAATCCGGGCTGGGTAGGAACAGTGGGTATTTATCAATATAGAGAATTCATTACATGTTACTTGCTCTCTCACACACACACGCACACACACACACACACACACATCCCTGCACCAGGCACTCAGCACCTTCCTCCAGGCACAGGAGGGCAGGGCTTGGGCCAAGAGTCCATAATACGACAGGGTGGCTTCCCAGTGAGTCTCAAACAGATGCAGGCCATCTCCTGCAGAGGAGTTCCTCCTGCTCCAGTCACGAAGCCCCCGTCCCCCAGTGCCCAGAGGCCACAGGGTGTTGTCCATCCTTGGGCAGGTGCAGGCAGAGCATCTGAGGCTCCTCAGGGGCGCTGGGCCTTCAGACGGTTCCTGCGGCCGGCCTTGGCCCCGCGCTGGGCACCCTTCATCAGGCCCTTGAACTGGCCCTGCATTTTTGCCCGCTTCCTGGAGGGAGGAAGGAGCAGGAGGCTGGCTTAGCACGGGCACTGGGCACGGCCGATGCACAGGGATGCTCCAAGCTCCGCAAGGAGCGGTGCAGAGGCTGGCAGGGAGTTCCCAGACCCACAAAAAACCATAACAACAAAAAGCAGGATCAAACCCGCATTTTGGCCCTGTTCCCCACCCTGTGCCCTTCCCAGCTAGTCTCACCTCCTGTTGAGTCTAGCCCTGTTCAGGGGGATGTAGGCATAGGGGTCGAGCTGGCCCTTCTTCTTCACGTCGCCTTTGCCTTTCTGTGGGAGACAGTGACATGGGAGAAGATGCAGCACGAGGGGAGATGCACGTGTCCTGTCCTCGTGCAACCCTGGCACCTGGCCACCCCAAAGACTATGTTGTAGCGGGCTGCCAGCTGAGCACATGGCCCTTGGAACTGATTTCCCACCCAGATGATGCTACAGACACCTGCTTTGAGCAGTGAGCAGCAACTGGGCATGGCAAGGGCAGGACCAGGACTCCAAGATGGGCTGGAAATGTTCACAGGTACTGAGTGTTTGGCAACTCCTTTTGGAGGAGAAGTTTATGCCCTCAGCCTCAGCACTGCTGGACCAGACCCTCAGCAAACACCCAGTGCTTCCTGCCCCCCAGGCCAGCAGCAATCCTGCCCCAGCAGAGCCCCAGGCATCTCCCCACCCAAACCCTGCAACCCCCCAGGTCCCTCACCTTGGATCTGTACTCCGCACCAAAGGCTGGCTCCTTGTCCAGCTGCCGGTGGATCCCAGAGCCTCCAGCTGGAAAACAGGGAATGTGTGTTGAAGAGGGGTCCCAGGGCTCCCCCTTCCCTTCTCCTATGCTAGAATGCACCTGGGCTGGGGAAGCTGTTCCTGTTTTTGCCTCCAGCTCCTGGGCATGAGGACAGCAGAGAAGGGTGACCATTTCCCATGAGCAAAGACCTCTGCTCCAGCTGCCCTGGAGCAGCCCAGTAAGATGGGTACGTGGTTCTGCCCCCCTGGGGAGCTCCAGACCGGGCACACATGAAGGACTTACCTCTGTACTGAGGGTAGGTCCCAGCCTCGGGTTCCTCATCATCTGGCTCCTCTCTGAACCGACGCTTCTGGCTTTTCTTCTGCAGAAGACGACAGCGGGGACCCTGCAGCTGGCTTGTCCTTACGGTTCTGCCCTCCCACAGACCCCTGACCTCCTGCTTCCTCCCATGGGGGCCCAGAAACCTTCCAGACTGCCTGCGCATGTCCCATGCCCCAGCCAGCCTCCCGCACCCCTCCAAGCAGCTGGCGCATGCCCGGTGTCCCCACTGGCCTCTCGGGCAGAGCTGCAGCTGCTGCGGCACACACAGGCAGGGGTTTGGCACAGCCAGGCTCCCCCAGCATCTCCTCAGGACCATGAGCCCCATACTCACACTGCGGAGACCCACATCTTGCAGCACATCTGCCATCTCCTCGTCCACTCCTACGGCACAGGACAAGAGGGCAAGTACAGGATGTGGGTGCAGGAGAGTCCCAGTACTGTGCCAGCCCCCAGAGCGGGCTGCAGGAGCAGGGTGCCCCTGCTGAACTGGCACTGGTGGCCATGTCCCCTTCCAGCCCCCTCCTAGTGATGGGGAGGGGTGCCTCCCCTAGGTGGCAGTGGCCCAGAAGAGAGCCACTGGATGTGACACAAGGCCACACCAACCCCTGCCGCTTCCACTCACATCCCTCCCCACGCTCCCACATATGGGTGGCAGGAAGAAAACCATTCAGAGTACCAGAGCAAGTCTAGCATGGTTCCCTGCCAGCCCAGGCAGTACCTTTGGCTTCATCATCGTCCACCTCCTCCTCCTCTTCATGGATGATCAGGCGCCCATCCTCAGACACCTGGAAGTCGTGGCTCACTCCTCTGGACCGCTTGGGTCCTGGCTCGGTAGCTGCTCACAGAGAGGTGCGTCAGGGCCTGGGGAAGGACCCACTCCCAGGGGCGGGCGTACCCCCAGAGCCCCTGTGCATCGCACCAGCTCCCGCCCCATCCATCCCACCCCAGCCACATCTGAAGCTCCGCTCCTCACCCAGCACCCGCTGGGACACGTTGGGGTCCAGGAAGTTGAGGGGCTCATCCTCTTCCCCTTCCTTCAGCCAGGCCTGGCCCTTCTGCCGTGCTTGCTTTCTCCGCTCCTTACTCCGCTGCCGTTCCTCCTCTTCCTCCTCCTCGTCCTCTGAGTCAGCCAGGATCTCCTCCATGCTGGTCAAAAGGCAGAGAGGATGATGGAGACAGAATAAGCCCAGGGGTGCAGACCCCAGCCTGCCCCACAGCACACAGCAACCCCAGCGCTGGAGATGTCCCCATCCCCAGATCCGACGGGGCTGCTCCTTCTTCACCCCTGGCCCATCTTTACCTGTCTCCTCTGGGCTGTGCCGGTGGTGCCTCCTCTTCATCCGTATCCGCAGCCGCCTGCCTCAGGGCACGCTGCTTGCGGCTCCGGGCTTCCGCCTTGCGGATGTTCACCAGCACCTTGTGGTACTCGGCCGGCAGCAGCCCCTTCACCAGCTCGAAGCTGAGGAGCGCACGGAGAGCGGTCAGTGCCCACCTCCTCCCGCAGCGCTTCCCAGGGAGCTCCCTCGCTGCCCCGGCGCGGCTCTAGTGTGACCCAGGAGCCCCCGGCTCACCCGAACTTGCGGATGAACTTGGTGAAAAGGTTTCGCAGCTTCATACGGAAGTGGCGTCTCATGTCGTCTGAAAGGTTCCCCACGGCCTCCAGCTGCCAGGACAGAAACCCTCAAGACCAAAGCACCCCTGCCCTGGGCGCCCAGCCTCCCACCCTTCCCCTGCACGGCCACCTTGCTGCCGTCTCCCCAGGCAGGGCTGTGGGGAGGTCTCCCTGCTTGGCAGGGCCGGTTCTCTGGCAGGTCCATACCAGCATTCAGGAAAGGGACCTTCTCACTGCCTTCTCAGTCACTGAGATCAAGGTTGTGCCCCTGGCTCCTGGGCAGAAGCAGGGTGCAGCTGGAGATGCCCCTGGCTGCCCAAGGCAGCCCCAACTCTGCCCCACCACCCTCCTCGAGGCACCCTGCGCAGGATCTCACCATAGCCTGGACGTGCTTGGCCAGCAGCTTGGTGTCCACCAGCAGCAGTGTGACCTTGAGGAAGCCCAGGGCCGCCTTCACCACGTCCCGCGTGCGGGAGGCCAGCAGCAGGCAGACATTCTGCAGGAGCTGCTCCACCACGCTCAGCTCCAGGTGATCTGCAACCGCAGCAGGGTTCAGCCACAGTCGGCCTCCTCCCAGCACCTGCCTTTGCCGGAGGGGTGCTGCCTCGTCCCCCTGTGCTGCCCCCGTCCCCCCAGCCCTCCTGCTCCCACTCACCTTTGAACTCGAAGAACAGGCGGGTCAGCGCCAGCACCGTGCAGCTGATCATGGTGACCGAGCCCGTGAGCCCCGCGTAGACCAGGAGCAGGAACCGCTGCATGGCCTCTGCAGGAAGGGAATGGCTCAGGCCCCCGCTCGCCCCCTGCCCAGCAGCATCCCTGGCCCGTTTCAGCGGGGTGCCGGGCATGGGTCCGATCGCTCTGGGGCTGGAGCGGCCGTGGGGCTGAGTAAGCAGAGCTGGAGCTCACCTTGGGGGGTGGGCCCAAAGCGGATGAAGGCATGCCCCATCTCCACGAGCAGCATGAAGGCATTCTTGCGGGCCCCCACCGACACTTCCTTGGTGCAGAGGATGACCTGGAGGCACACGGGCACATCACAACCCTGCTGTCCCCCCCCATGGCCAGAATCAGCTGGGACCCCTGGGGACCACGCTCACCTCTGGGACCAGGGCGGTGATGAAGGGCTCGTGCTCCGCGGAGAGCTGCTTCACAATGTGGAACAGGCACTTCAGCCGGGGCTGGAGAAAGAAATGGCCCAGCGCTGGTACACGCAGGGACACGCACCTGGCTGCCCCCGCCCTGTCCCCTCCTGGCAGGGGCTCAGCTCGGCCGCTGCAGCCCTTGCTCTCACCCTCTTGGCCGGGGACGCTGCGCTCTTGAGCGAGTCCAGCAGCGCTGCCTGCAGATCCTGCAGGTGGGAGCGGACGAAGGCCTGGCAGGGGGCATGGGGAGCGGCACACACCTCCTCCAGCACACGGTACGCCTTCTTCTGCATGCTGCGCTCCTTGCTCTGCAGGGACAGCCAACACGCCCCCGCCGTCAGGGCGGCCCTCGCCACAGTGTCTGAAGGGACCCCTGCAGCACCCCACGCCACCCAGCAGAGACCTGTCCCCTCTAGCAGCTGCTCAGCCTCCCGGAGCATGGGTCCAAGCTGGCAGCAAGCAGAAGGTGCCCCACTGCACCCCCTGCGCCTTCGGGGCTGGGGGCCGACTCACCTGGAGGGAAGGCTGGATGGTGCGGTAAAGGGAGCCCAGGGACTGCTCATCAGCATAGGGTGCCATTGCCACCACCAGGTCCAGGATGGAGAGTCTGCAGCAGGGAAGGACATCAGGTGGGTAACTGTGGCATCACTAACACTACCCGACCAAGCTGGGATGCTGGCTGTGAGTCTCATCGGATGCACGAGAGTAGCACATCCCATATGGGACAGTACGAGTGCCCTAGTGCTGCTCACCAGGAGGAAGCCGGCAGCTTCACCCATTAGCACCAGCCCCCAGGTGTTACCTGGCAAACTCGGAGCTCTCAGGACTGGTCAGCTTCTCACTGGCTTTCTGCAGGAACCCGCACACCATCTGCAGGGCAGGCACACAGAGCAGGATCAGAACTAACTGAAGGGAGTGCTTTTTTCAGGAATTTGCAATCCACCTGGCAAGCGCCTTGCCACAGGACTTTGTGGAGACCAGAAGCACCAGTGGGTCCAAAAAGAGCTGGGCAAATTCCCAAAGGGCTCGTGCATGATGCGCCAGGTGTGGCTGCAAGATTGGGAAATCCCAGACCGCCGGCTGGGAAGGGCTCCCACCCCATGAGGGCAGGGAAGGGCTGCTCTCTGCCCAGCTTCTTTCTCCCTGTCTTCTCCAGTCAGGCACCCACCACAGCCCCATCAAACTGGGTCCAGCTGGGAGACACTGGCCTGCGCCAGCATGGCCTGCCCCACTGCCCCAGGCTCCCCTCACCTGGGGGTCGGTGATGGTCAGGTAAGCACGGACGGTGTCCAGCACGGAGCGGCGCTGAGCACTGCTGCCCCCGTCCTCCTCGGGCTGGCTGTACACGTTGAACAGGATGGGCAAGAAATTTTTGGCAAAGCGACCCACTTCCGCCCGCTCCGCATCTAGGGAGAGGATGACAAAGGGGTGCAGATCAGCACCTCCCCTCTCCAGGTCACCGCAGCAGACAGGGACCCACCACGAGGGGCTGTGCCCCCCCAACCTGTCTCGCATCCTTTGTGGATGAGGGTGCGCAAGGCCTGGCACACGGTGGGGCGCAGGTCCGGGCGCTCACTGATGGCCATGCCCAGGGTGCGGGCCAGCCCCTTGAAGGCCCCCAGCACATCCGTGGGGTGGGTGCAGAAGCCGGGCAGCAGGGTCCAGACCTGGAAGGCAAAGGGAGAGGTGGGAGGCCAGCACCCTTCACCCGAGTCACCGCTCCCCAGCCTGGCACCGCAGATACACCACGGCAGGGCTCCTGGGCACTCCTCGTTACCTGCCACTGCAGCGTGTCATAGATCTTGGCCTCCATGCTCTTCCCAGCCTGGGTAAACTCCAGGGCTGCAGAAGAGAAGGGGGAGATGAGCAGAACAGCAGAGGTGGCAAAGCCCCGCTCCACCCCAGGGGAGGGAAGGGAGGTCCCATGGAGCACCCTGGGGCTCCCAGGAGCCCAGGACCGCACCCACTGGCCCCCCTGCCATTGCCGCCCTCCTCACCTCTGCTTTTCAGGGCGGCTGCCAAGGGCAAGAAGTAGCTGGTGAAGAAGCCGAGCCGCGCGCCCTGCACGTAGTCCCGCAGCACCGGCAGGAGCCAGCTGCGGGGGAAATCCAGCGTCTCCCTGGGGAGGGAAGGCACGGGTCAGGGGAACGCGGGGCACTGCTGGCATCAGCCCCTGGGCATGGGGCACCTCTGCCCAACCCCAAAGCTGAGCACAGGGAGGCTCGGCAGAGCCAAACACCTCCAGCACCACAGGGAGACTGAAGACAAACGTAATAAACACCTGCAAAATTGCCACCATCACGGACAGACTGGCAGCTGATCATCTCCAGTACGAGAAGTGAGGGGAAACAGAGAAAGTACGAGCCAAAGAAAGCAAAGGGATAGCACTCCACTAAGGGTGCTGCGGGCAGTGGTCATGGAGAGGTCAGAGAAGGTGCAGATGAGAAAGGTGCAAGAGAAAAATGGTTTCTCAGCTGGAGACCAGTGTCCTCTGCTGCTGGGAGCGGGCGCAGGACCTGCTGCCCCACGGCTGTACTTACTCCTTGCCGTCGATCTCCAGGGGCACGGCTTCCAGCAGCACCTCGGGGCCCATGGCACTCACAGCAGCCCCCACCGCCTGGTCCACTTCAGCGGTGTAGGGAAAGTGTGGGGAGAGACGTAGGTCACACAAGGACCGGAGACACTGCGGGGACAGGGCAGGACGGTCACAGGGGAGCCACAGAAGCAGGTCTGGCATGTGTCACTCACTATTCCTGCCCAGGGATGCCAGCTGCCCTGCATGTCCCCATGCCAAGTCCCAGAGCTGCGCAGACCCTGCCCACGCACAGAGCACTGGGACGGCCCCGCTCCGCAGCCGGAGAGCGCAACGCAGCCCAGGCAGTGGCATGGCCACCCTACCTGCCTCCGCGGATCAGCCTGACACCCTCCCAGCCTGGCTCACCTTCCTCATGATGGGGTGGCACTGCTTCCCACACGTCTCGAAGAAGACCTCCAGCACGCGCAGCACCTCGTCCCACACCGCATGGAAACGATATGTCAGTCCCTCCTCCACTGATCTGGGGAGGAGAGAGGAGACGGTCACGCTGGCAGGGACCAACCCAGCATCAATCAGGGACCAGGCAGAGGCTGCTCAGAGCTCAGCCAGACCCATGGGGACAGCCTCTCCCACACCACCGCTCCTCACCTGAACATCTTGCACAGGTAGGCGGCCGGGGCTGGGGCAGACACAGAGACGGTGCCCAGGTCATCCATGTGAGGAGCAACGCACTCGCTCAGGAGGATCTGCAAGGACAAACAGGGAAAATAGGGCAGCAGTGGACCACGGACCTCCCGCCCTGGCAGGCGCGGAGGGGCACACAAACCCCTGGCAAGCCCCAAACCCCCGGGCAGAGCCCCCCCACGAGGACCAGGGCAGCCAAGCGGGAAGAGGCACCCCTGCACAGTACCTCCAGAGTCTGCGCCGCTGCCGCCACCACCTGGGAGTGCGGGGAGAGGAAGCAGTTCATGGCAGCCGAGAAGAGCCGGGGCAGGTGAGCCCAGCACAGGTCCTTCTGCAGCCTGGAGAAGAGAGACCGGATGGGTGAGAGACCGACCCACCGCCTCTACCCCTGCCCAGACGTGGCCCCTGCCCGCACCTGCCCAGGTTGACGTGCGCCCGCTCCATGGTAGACAGCCAGGTCATCAGCGGCTGCAGGTCACTCATGTTGGGCACGTAGTCGTAGAGGGCCTGGGGAAGCAGAGGCTGGGTGGGTGAGCGCTGCGGCACTGCCAGCCCCGTCCCTCCCCGCACCAGTGCCCCACACTCACGGTGATGATTTGGGCATTGAGCTCGGCCGGCAGGCAGGCCACGCTGGCCTGGGCGCTGAAGAGGCTGTGGAAGGCTTGCATGGCGCATGCTGTCACCAGCTGCAGAGGACATGGCATCAAGAGGGGGGGCTCCATGGCAGGCGGCACCCCTTCACACCCTCTGCACCCCCCACCCCAAATAAGGCTCTGCCTGGGGAAGCTGTGACTGTGCCCCATCTTCAGCCTCCCTCTTCCACAGCAGGCAGGCCAGCAAGCACTGGCTGCCCCAGGCTCCTCCGCATTTGCATCCTCATTTTCAGGCTCCCAGCTGGCAGCTTGAGGGGGTTCAAGCCCTTCCAGGGTGCAGCCGAGGGGGAAAGGGGCTGCCCTCGCTATCCCTGGCGCGGGGACACTCACCACATGGCTGAGAGTCATGACTCGGAGCAAGGTCTCACAGCAGGTCTTCACCACGGCCGCGGGGAAGCAGGGCAGCAGGTCCCGCAGCAGGGCGAGGATGTGCAGGGTGGTGGTCGCCTCCTTGGTGCCTGCAGGAGCAGAGCAAGGCCTGAGCCCGTAGCAGTGCGTGGCAAAGCCCTGCCCGAAGGAAAGCCCCCATGACAGAGCTGGGGCTGACCCACGAAGCTGGGGTGAACAGCCCCTGACTTCTGGGAAGAGCAGAGCAACGGACAGATGGCTGAGGACCCTCCAAAACACCTTAGGTGCCCTAGGGGCATCTCATGCCCTCCCAGCAATCCAGGGTGCTGCACCCTCCCCT
The DNA here is from genome assembly GCF_035582795.1 of Mycteria americana. NCBI lineage: Eukaryota > Metazoa > Chordata > Aves > Ciconiiformes > Ciconiidae > Mycteria > Mycteria americana. The sequence goes on from NC_134370.1 coordinate 16,868,239, forward strand.
CTTCCCTTCAACTCCTTATTCTCCCATGGCCGCAGGACCCCCGCAATCAGCTGCGGACCCCTTGCTCCAGTGCCCCACACCTCCAGCTTTTTCGATCTCCTGCACGCAGAACTTGGCGGTGGAGGGTGCTGCGGGGTGATGCTCAGGGGCCGCGTCTCCAAACATGAACTCACTGCCCCTCAGGACAGAGCACACGCCGTACTGCGCCGCTTTCCGCACCTGGGGGAAGAAGAGCCCAGGTGGGTAGAAGCCACGGACCCCGGAGGCACAGCCAACCCCAGAAATGAGCCTCAAAGGCAGCGTCTTCCCTCAGCCAGGGACACCAGGAGCTCACCTTGGGCTTGGTATGAACGCAGAAGCTCAGCAAGCCGTGATAGACCTGGAGGGTGACGGGGTAGCTCCAGGCTGCCAAGTCCTGCTTCCGCAGCAGTGTGGCCAGGCAAGACAGGACCTATGACAAGGGAGCAGCAGGGGCATTGGCATCACCCCACAGAGAGCCCCCCTCATTGCAACAGCCTCAGGCCGAGCACCCAGCACCACCCTACGGCAGCAGCCTCAACCCCAGGTCTCAGCAGACACCTGGACAGAGCTGGCACGGCTGGCTGCCTCTTGGCTACTCACCCATCGCAGGGCAGAAGTGGAGCTGCTGCAGGCCTGCGAGGACACGATACCCATGAAGGCTTTTGAGGCGTCCGAGAACTTTTTTATGAGCACAGGGCTTGGGACCCTGCCAGGAGAAGGGGTACATCAGCAGTGCGAGGAGCAGGCAAGCTGGTGGCCGTCTCACAGGGAACCACATCCCCAGCCCACCCCGTCTGGGTCATTTCCCCAGCCTGGCAAGGGGGACGGCACCAGCCCCTCTTCCATGATGGGGCCAGGAAGCTCTCCCCACTCCTTTGCCAGTCACTCACCGCTTTAGGACAAGGTTGAGCAGATAGGCGACAGCAGCCAGTGACTCGGGGGACTCCACCGCCTCCAGCGTGGTCATCTGGGAACAGAGGAGGGGTGAGCGAGGGGAAGCAGGGGTTCACGCCAGGCCAGCCCTTCCCCATCCCCAAGCACTGGGGAGAGGAGCAGAGAAACCAGAGCCGCCCAACAGCATCTCTGCTGGAGAAGAATGCCCAGGGCCTTGGCTATGAGCACAGCACGTTCCACCACCACCCCTCCCGAGAGCCCACCCATGCTGCCAACAGCAGCTCCCCTCACGCCTCCTCCCCATGACCATCACTCACCAGCGCGGCAAAGTACTCGGTCTCGCTCTCCTTGCCCCCCCGCGAGCGGATCACCTCTGTCACAGCTGCCAGCACGGCGCAGATCTACGAGCAGCAAGTGGAGCAGGTCAGCACCCTCAGCCTCACATCCAGGGGGGCCATCCCTACTGGACCCCCACCTGGCCCTGCTCCTCCCCGTACCTCTTTGTGAGCGGCAGAGTTGGACTCCCAGAAGCGCTGCACCTTGCTGAAGGTGACGTTGGTGCAGTCGCTCAGCCCACTCAGGAAGGTGCCGGAGGACTTCTCCGTGGCGGCCTCCCCAGCATCGTCCTCCTCCATACGGAGCTGAGCGCTGCCACTCGGCCGCTCCAAACGCAGGGACCCCGACTGCAGCTCATTGTGCAGCTTCACCGCATCTACTGTCAAGTTGCTCTTCTCTGCCAGGGCAAACAGGTATGCTCAGCACCGTGAAGTTGTATTACTCTGCTATTCACCCCAAAACCCCCTACGTCCCCCGCTCCTTCCCCTCTCAGCCAGACCAGCTTGGCTGGAGCTCATCTCCAGCACACAGGACACGGATGCTGCTTCCTCCTGATGGAGAAAGCACAGTGATAACTGGAGAGAGCTCGTAATTCCTGTGAAAACAAACCAGGGCACAATTCAGCCATCTCCTCTGATGGAGGAGAGCATCACGCCCTCACAAACACATCCTGGTGTACCAAGGCTTTAACGCTGCGGTGCTCCAGGTACTCTGCCCCGTTTATCTTCTTCCACCCAGAGCCCCAGCAACCAGACAGCCAAGGCACAGGCTTCGCATCCCTCTAAGTCACAGACACCAGCTCGCAACAAGCTGCAAGAGGACAGCGCGTGCTGTGAGAGGCGTTTCTTCATCGGCAGGAGAAAGATCTCCTTGGCCAACAGCAGCCAGGGCTGTGAAACTCCAGCCCCTCGCAGACTGCGATGCTCTGAGGTTTGTCTCCCCCATCACGCAGCCTTTCTGAGCGGGAGTCTCTGTCGCGTTCCTCTACGTGCCAGACACCGCAGCAGCACTCACAGGCACGGCCATGGGCTTTTGGGAGCCGAATCGCTCCTGCCCTGAGCCTTGAGGGAGGTCACGCTGCTGGGACAGCACGTATCCCGGGCTGCGGGCAGGGCCTTGCACCGGGCCCCGGCAGGGTGACAGGCATTGCTGCAGGCCGCGCCCCGTTTCACGTCCACAGGCCCGCTGTCACGGTGAAGGTAACGAGGACACAATCGTTACGCCGCAGGGCCGGTTCTCCCCGGTTTGCTGCCTGCGCCTCCCGGGGCTGCAGCTCGGGGGTTAGCGGCTCCGGGCCCTCCTGTCCCCGCCCCAGCTCTCGGGAGCCGGGGACCCAAAGGCTCGCCCCGCAGCCCCCCCGCGCCCCCGCAGGCCCCGTCGGGAAGGGCCGGGCACAGGCAGGGAGCTGCCCGCACCGCGCTCCTGCCCGCTCCGCGGGCCCCTGCCCGCCTCCCTGCCCTCACCCGCGGGCCGGCTGCAGAAGCGGCTGCGGGCGGCCAGGCGGTGCTGGCGGGTCTCAGGGTTGCAGTCGCTGCTGTGGCCCTTCCGCCACCGCTTCAGCTTGGCGGCAGCGCCCGAGCGGAGCCGCCCGCTCCGCGCCATGCTGGAACCGGCTCCACGTGCTGCCGCTCCACGCCCCCCTCCCCTTCCGCTTCCGGCGCCCGCCGCCATCTTGAGTGAGGGCACCGCTGCCCTCAGGGCTGGCCGCCTCCCAGCGGGGCGGGTGGGGAGCGCTGTCGGGGAAGCTAAGCGGGGTCGCCCCCGGTTGGGGCTTGGATGGGAGACCCGAGGGGCCTAGGGGCAGCCGTCAGCAAGAGGGGCTGTCTGATATCCCCCCGCACGGGGAGAAGGCGCCGCCGGTGCCGCACCCGTATGGAACCGTTCACACCGAGCCCGCAGCCGGGTCGGCGCCCGGCACGGGTGAGCAGCCACAACGGGTTACTGCGTGTGCCTTACAGCGCGGTGACGTCACGGCCCTGAAGGTCGCACCGCCCTTCGCGGCCGCACCATGCGCTACGTGCGCCTCCGCCCGCCCGCCGCTTTGCGCATGCGCGCTAGTCCCCCCCTCCCCTCTTGCCGCGCGGGGAGGGGCGGGGCAGCGCCGGTAGCGTCAGTCGCGCGCGGCAGCAGCGGCGGCAGCGTGAGGAGAGAGCGCGCGCGCACACCGGCCTCCCCTCAGCTCCGCTCCTCCGCCATGGCCGCCTACCGCCTCGTCCTCGTCCGCCACGGCGAGAGCGCCTGGAACCTGGAGAACCGCTTCAGCGGTTGGTACGATGCCGATCTCAGCCCCGCCGGTCAGCAAGAGGCGCGGCGCGGCGGCGAGGCCTTACGAGGTACCGGTGACCGGTAAAAGGGGGGGGGAGGGGTAGGCTGGGGGGGGTGGTGGTGTGCGGCCGCCTCGGGCCTAATGGGGGTGGTTTTGGGGCCCTCCGATGCCGGGGGGCGGCTCCAATACCGAGGGGAGAGCCTTAGGTACTGGGACGGGGGGAGGGGGGACCGTGGTTCTCCGGTACCAGTCGCGTTCCCGCCACCGGTACCGGTGCGGTGAGGCCGCCGCCCTTGGCCCCTAACCGGTTGCGTAACGCCCGGCACTCACTTCCCCGGTCTTTTCCAGATGCCGGTTACGAGTTCGACATTTGCTTCACCTCGGTACAGAAACGGGCCATCCGTACCCTCTGGACCGTCCTGGATGCCATCGATCAGATGTGGTTACCCGTTATCCGAACCTGGCGCCTGAACGAGAGGCACTACGGGGCTCTCACTGGTTTGAACAAGGCTGAGACGGCGGCGAAGCACGGCGAGGCGCAGGTGAAGATCTGGAGGCGCTCGTACGACATCCCTCCACCTCCCATGCAGTCAGATCACCCCTTCTACAGCACCATCTGCAAGGTAAGACCCATTGCTCTTCATCCGCCTTGCTGGGAGGCTCCTAAAAGCCACCTTAGGTCCCTGCAGCGTGGTCTGGCTTCCTCCACGAGGTCTCCTCTGTCTCCATTGCGGCAGCCAGGACTGTCGTGCATGGTGTTGGTTGGCGTTGGGCTGAGTTTGTCCCGCTCCCTCCCTGGAGAGTTGAACCCCTGGGCATTGTACAGGCAGATTCAGAGTGGAAGGGACGATACCTCTGTTAATCATTACTCCCGTGACCTGTGTATAGATGTTTGCTCTGGTCTCTTTGCCCAGAGCAAGCGATGTGCAGCTTTCCCTAAGAGGGGCTTAGAGCCTTGACTGTAGCTGAGTGCAGCCTCAAACCTCAAAGACGCTTCCTTGCTTCCAAGCCTGGCTTTGCCTACATGTAGCAGGTCCCCAGGCAGAGAATTTGGTGTGGGGGGATGAAGGCCCTGCCGCCGCCTTCCCAAACTGCGTTGGGCTGCTGCATGAGCGTGGCTGTTCCCCCAGGACCGTCGCTACGCTGACCTGACAGAGGACCAGCTGCCAACATGCGAGAGCCTGAAGGACACCATCGCCCGGGCTCTGCCCTTCTGGAATGAGGAAATTGTCCCGCAGATCAAAGAAGGGAAGCGAGTCCTTATTGCTGCCCACGGCAACAGCCTGCGTGGGATTGTCAAGCACCTGGAAGGTACGTTAGCCCTGCAGGGGTATCGTGGGGGTCTCCCTGCTGCCCCAGCTGGCGCTGTGCGAGCAGGGCCACGAGCAACGGTGCCTCTGTGTTTGCAGGCATGTCGGAAGAGGCCATCATGGAGCTGAATCTGCCCACCGGCATCCCTATTGTTTACGAGCTGGACAAGAACCTGAAACCCGTCAAGCCCATGCAGTTCCTGGGGGATGAGGAGACGGTGCGCAAGGCCATGGAGGCCGTCGCTGCTCAGGGCAAGGTCAAGAAGTGAGAGGGGGCAGCAGGCTATCACGTAGTAGAGCCCCCCGCCGTCCCCCACCCCTCTGTGCACACCCCCCACAGCTGTAGGAACTTGGAGCCGCGGAGCTGGAGCAGCTCCCCAGGATTAGGCCCGTTCCCTCGGGACCAGGCTCCCCTCTGCAGACAGCCTGCGGGCCGAGGGGCCACGCACGCGGAGGTCTGGTGTGAAGGGGAGCCCTGGCTCTGCCGGGCAGCCACCGCACACCTCCCCGCGCCGAGATCCCAGCCCTCGGGCCCTGTCTGCAGGGGGATGCGCCGAGCAATCCCTCGCCCTGCCAGGCTCCTCCTCTGCTTTGCTTCCCCGGCAGCTCTCGTCACCCGGTTACTGTAGTTTTGTTGCTTGATCTAGTCATCCCGGGAGCAGTGGGGAGAGCGCAGCACAGGCAGCGACCAAGATGGGTACCCCATCCCTCGTGGGTGTGCGGCACAAGGACCGGGATGCGTTAGACACTGGAAGGGTTGTGTTTTGGTGCATGTGGTACAGCACCCAAGGGTGGTACTCGTGACTCTGGACCTAGCTCTGCCAGCCCCTGCTTTAACTTATTGCCTTTGGATGAGGGTGAGGGAGGGAGCGGGTTGTTTGGATGTCTGTGTCCACCACATACTTCCCCCAGCCGAAGCCCATCCTGGTCCTGCTGGTGAAGCAGGTGCCGTTGTGCCCTATCCCACGCGCGTGTACCTGGCCCTGTCGCTGTGGCCTCCCCCTCTGCCGGCGCCGCGAGCCTGGGCTTGCACGGGGTCAGTGTAACTGTCCGACCATAGCAGCTGTCTTGTTCCAGTTCAATAAAGAGTAATGCGCAATAACGAGGTGTCGGTGCTTTCCTCTGCCACGTGCTCCCGGCCATGTGGGGCTCCCTGTGCCGCCCAGCACCTCCCTGGGGCTCCTGTCACGTGTGCGTGAGGCAGCAGTTGCTGCCGGGTGCAGACGTGGGGGTGCAGAAGGTGCGCTGGGCTCGGGGGAGCAAAGCACAGCTCCCCAATCGCTGCCAGGGTGGTTGACTGGCTCTGGCCGCGGCACGCCCTCGTCCCCGGAGGCAGGCAGGGCACGTGTGGCCGGAGGAGATGCGGCACGCCGGGGCTGAGCGCAGCCGCAGCCTGTACCGGTTATCAGCGCAGGGGCAGGGAGATGAGCTGTTCTCCGCCTTCCACACCGCTGTGGGGAAACCAGCCTGGCCGCCCAGCCGCAAACCAGAGCTCTGCCGTTCGCCTCGCTGCGGCAAAGCTGCTGGGTTGTTCCTCTTCCCCAGCAGCGGGCTGGAAGCACGTGCTTCCTCCCCGCCGCAGTGCTGGGGAAGCTGTCCCCTCAACAGCTCCGCCACAGGAGCCAGACCAGCGGGCTACGGGCAGCCACAGTCACCCCGCCGGGCTGTAACCGAGCAGAGCACGGAGCTCTCAAGAAATATTTATTATCCAAAAATAGAAAATCCATCCTGCCAGCGAGGGCCTGGCTGGCCGTTCCAGCTTCTTGCACACGTGGAGGAGGCTGGAGCCCAGGGGCTGCTCTGGCCCCGCAGACCCCAGCCCGACAGCCCCTTGCCCTGCAGGGTCCCCGCACCCCCTTGGGGGCTGCTAGGTCTGCAGGAACTGGGGCTGCACGCGGGCCACCTTTCGGAGGTCCTTGGTGTGCGTCCGCGGGCACTGCATCTCGCACCAGCTGATGGGCACCATCTGCACCCCTGGGGACACCACATGTCAGGGGTTCCCCTTCCCCACATTGCGTTCCTCCATGTGGAAAGGGAGGCGGCCGCATCAGCTGCTCCTGGGGGGGGACGAGGCAGAACTGTCCGAGCCCGGGCCCCGTGGCCCATCCCTACCTGCCTCGCTGCGCGCCACCACCACGCCCAGCTCGTTCTCCGCCGTGCTCAGCAGGTAGTTGGACTGCGCGTCCCCCAGCGAGATCTGGTTAGACAGGAGTTAAGGGAAAGGCTTCCCCGAGGGGACCCCAGCAAATCCCCTGTCCCGGCACCAAGGGAAAGGATACGACTTTGGCCAGGACTATGTCACCGGGGCGGAAACTCTTGTACACTTCGACCTGCACAGGAGAGAGCAGGCAAAACCGCACAGCGTGTCGGGGTGCTCGTCAGCGGTGGGACAAGTGCCCCCCACCAGCAGAACGAAGGAGTGGGGGTGGCTGCAGCAGCAGAGTCACTGGCAGAGCCTCACTGACCTTATCCTTCTCCGTGGCTCGAATATCTTCTCTCCTGAAAAAGGAGATGGAGGGATCTGAGCACCAGTGAGCGAAGGCGACTCTCCAGCCCGTGGCAGGAGCTGCCCCGGCCTCCCTGGGTGCTCGCCAGGACTTGCTGGACACCTGCCCGGGGCAGAGCTCCTGCCAGGGCAGCCGGCTGCGCTGCCCAGAAAAGCCTTCCTCCCCCCTTGAGGATGGGGTGCTTGGGCACCCCATCCCACGGGGAACCCAGCCCTTTCCCTACCGTATGGTCCCCCGGAAGGTGGATTTCAGTGGCGTGGAGCCAACATACAGGATGTGCACCTTGGCAAAGCGGGAGTTAATGCTGCAAACCTGCCCGGAAGAAAGGGGGAATCAGTGCCAGCGCAGGCCTGCTCTCACCCCAGCGCACCCCGCTCCAGGCAGGGAAAGGGCAGGGTGCAGGCAGGACAGGGCTGCATGCGGGGAGCTCGTGTCTCACTCGGCCTCTTCCTCCTTGTCACCAGAGTAGTGGCGGCAGAGGTGGGACACCTGGCAGCGAGCCAGGCGAGGAAGATGATACTTGTGCAACTCAAGACACGCGAATAAGGCCAAGACCTGCTGTGACCCCAGTCCCTCTCCCACCATCAGGACCGTAAGGAAATTAATCCCTGCTCTGTGCCACCCTTTCTCCAAGCTGCCCCAGAAAGAGTTCTGGAAGGGAGAGCAAAGAAAAACCTCCCCTCAGCCCACCTCAGCCTGGGGGCAGAGCAAGGGCAGGGAATGTTGAGAGGCAGGTGTCCCCCATGCCAATATCTGGCTTCTTTGTGAGCGAGGGACCCAAGGGAGTCACTGGGCTGCCTCTGCCCTGCTGGGAGTCGTGCAGAGGGTACTAACGAGCCCAGGGGCTCCTCATCCCGCCCCACAGTGCGCAGGAACACAGATCAGCACAAGGCAGAGAGAGCACAGGCTGTGCCGTTTGCCATCGCAGTGCACTCCGGCGCCCTACCTTGCACGTCACCACGGCCCCCACATCGGGCAGGAGCTGGGACTCGGCGTCTCTCACCACTGACACAACGGGCAGCTGCAGGGCAGCAGACACGAGGGTTAGCTCGGGGCACAGCCCATGCTCCGGGCTCACAGCGGGCACCGGCCAAACCCCGTTGGAGCCCAATTCCCCAACTGGGAAGGGGCTGCGCAGCCTCGGCGCCCGGCAGCTGGCTCTAGGAAAGGGCAGCGTGTGCCGCGGCCATGCTCACCCCGCTGTCCTCGCTCCTTTTCTCCAGGCAGCCAGCCAGCGAGGAGAAGATGAAGCCGTGCCGGGTGTAAGTCCCGCTGCCAGCCGTGGCCTCCTCCGCGCTGCACAGCCGCTCGCCTGAGGGACGGGTGCGCAGGGGCTGTCGCTGTCAGGGGTCCCAGGCTCTGCCCCGCCCCGGCCACGGTGCCCGCTGCTGGCCGGCCCAATGCGGCGGGGCCGCCCGCCCCGGGTCAGTCCCTTCCCGCACGCCCCGGGGCAAACCCCCTCCACGCAGCCCCCTCCGCGGCTCCCGGCCGCCCTCTCCCGTTCTCCTCGCCCGGGCCACCCCCTCCCCTATTCCGGGCACCACCAAGCGCTGAGCCCCCGCCTCCTACTCCGGGCACCCCCCGCTCCAGGATCCCCCTCTCCTGCTCCGGGCACCCTGCCACCTCCCCGAGCCGCCCGGGCCCGCACTCACCGGGGACACAGTACCGACCGGGAGGCGCCATGTTCGGTGCCGAGAGTGCGCCCGTAAAAAGTCCTCACCCTATTGGTCCGCGGCAGCGAGGCCGCGCTGTAAGCGGCACGGCTATTGGTTCTCCCCTATCCGGCACGGAGCATTGCTCGCTGGGAGTTGTAGTCCAGCGCCGGCAGAGGGCGCTTCCCGGCATGCTCTGTGCGGCCGGCGCGCAGGCGCAGTGCGCGGGGCGGCGGGCGCTGCCCGTGGGGCCGTGAGGGCGGCGGGCCGCCGGGCATGGAGGCGGCGGGCGGCGGGGCGCGGGCGGCAGGTCGGCGGCGCCAGACGGAGCTGTTGCTGCGGGGTGCCATGGGCCTGGGAGGGGCCGTGGGCCTCCAGGGGGCTGGGGGTGCTGTGGGGCTGGGAGGCGATGGGGAGGGTGCTGTGGGGCTGGGAGGCAGTGGGGGGTGTGCTGGGGGCCTGGAGAGGGCTGAGGGTGTTGTGGGGCAGGAGGTGCTGTAGGCCTGGGAGGCAGTGGGGGGTGTGCTGTCGCCCTGGCGGTGCTATGGGGCTGGGAAGCAATGGGGGGGATGCTGTGGGGCTGGGAGGCAGTGGGGGGTGTGCTGGGGGCCTGGAGAGGGCTGAGGGTGTTGTGGGGCAGGAGGTGCTGTAGGCCTGGGAGGCAGTGGGGGGTGTGCTGTCGCCCTGGCGGTGCTATGGGGCTGGGAAGCAATGGGGGGGATGCTGTGGGCCTGGAAGGGCCGGGGGTGCTGCGGGGCAGGGGATCCCGGTGTTACGGGGCTGAGGGCTTTTTGCTGTTGGTATGGGCAGCCTTTGCATGATGGGGCTGGGTGCCAGAGAGTGTCTTGGTGCTGTGGTGCTGTGGGGCTGGGTGCTACTGAACTGGGGGGAGCTGGGCGTTGTGGAGCTGGGCGCCACTGGAGGGTGCCACAGGGCTGGGTCTGGGCGGCTGGACCCGGCAGGAGCAGGACCCTGGCTGTGCCTGGGGTAGGGCCAAATCTAAGGTTACCCCCTGGGCTCTGATGTTGCCTGTGGTCTTGGCTGTGCTGGTGGTTGCTGTCCCACCCTCGTGGGCTCAGTGCTCCACTGGGATGTGGGGAGGGCCACGGGTAGGGCAAGGGCTGGAGCCCCAGTGCCTGACTGGGCCAGGGAGGGCCCATGGCTCTGCTGGAGCCTCATCCCTGTGGCTGTGCCACTGTCTGCAGGCAGTGCCTGGGGAGAGAGGGAGGTCCTGCCCTGGAGCAGGCTGGCTGCCTCCCCTGTGGGCTGCCTGCTCAGCAGCTGCCGGCTGTTGTAGGTGAGGAGACCTCTCTGAGGGGCAGGGAGGTGCTGTGTGTTTGGAGGGGAGGGCTGACCCCAAGACCTTCTGCTGGCTGCAACATTTTGTCTCTTACCACACTGAAAACATGGCGACAGGTGCCACCCAAAGGCTGCACAGCAGGAAGTTATTGTTCCACTTTGCACCTGATGCATTTCAGAGTAAAGGGGAAATGTGGGGAAGGAGGTGGCACTGGGGTTTGCATATCCCACCTCTCCCTTACCAAGGTACAGGAAACCTGGGCAGATGCCATGCCTGTGACCTGGGGTGGGCTGGTGGGCCTGGTGTCCTTGTGTCCAGCTGCTCCCGGCCTTGTGTCCAGCCCCACACTCATCTGGCAGGGCAGAGGGGAGCCCCTGGCTCCTTTGGACAGCCCATCTGGATGCTGCAGCTCCTGCCCTTACCCTCCCTGCTGCTCCCCAAGGGCCATGCAGCAGGCATGGCAGCACAGGGAGCCGGTTCCTGCTGTGGGCAGGCTGTGCAGCGTGGCACTGTCGCCTGGCACCGTGCTGAGGCGAGCGCTTGGCCCAGGCTCAGAACGTGCTTTGGCAGGACCCCGGGGCAGCCTCGCTACTTAATATTGATGGGCCCTGCCTGCATGGCCTGGGGGCCCCAACCCTGCAGATCGTTTTCCCAGCTGCTGGGCCGGCTCAGGTTCCTCCTCGCTCCCAGCACAGCTGTCAGGTGGGACGAGGGGCTCAGCGGTCAGGGGAACACTTCACAGCATCGTCTCGGCCTGGGGCTGCCCTCGGGCCGCTCCTTTGCTGGCACGTGGCGTTGTCCAAGGTGGATCCAGGCGATGGAAAGGGGGAAAGCGTTGGGACTCTTGGAGTGGGGCTGTGAGGTTGGGAAAAGTGCAGGGTGGCCTCCGTGGCTTGGTCCAGAAGTTGAGGTGAAGGGAAGTAGCATCCAGGCCCTGCTTTTTGGGGGTGAGGAGAGGGACTAGGGGAGGAGGAGTAATCCTGGCCTGGCTCCTCCGCATACATCTTGTGCGGGTTCTCCCATTCCCAAACCTGTTGGGAGGGGCTGGACCTGGGATTGTCCCTGGAACTGGCCCAGCATCCTGCATGCTCATGCCTTCTCTGGTTTCTTCTGAGTCAGACTCTCTGTGTCACTCCCCCGGCCCCCTCCCCGCTGGGAAAGACGAGATGGGACTAGAGAGCATCTGAGCCCAGATGCCGGGGGGCCTGTGCCCCCCACTCCACGCAGAGAGCTGTCCCAGTGACAGTGATCCTACAGCCTCCAGGAGTCTGGGCTCAGCTCCCTCTGCTCTGCATCCTTGTGCAGGGTGAAGGAGAGGCCCCTGCCCTGCTTTGCAGGCAGGCGTCCAGCAGAGTTGGTGCAAGGAGCTGCACGACCGGCATCAGCACGTCTGGGAGGGGAGACCCTTCCTGAGGGACAGCCAGGCAGCAGGGTGGCCTGCCCACGCTGAGCTCCTCTCCCCCCAGGTGTGGTGTGGCAGGGATGAGGAGCCGGCAGCGGATGTTTGCAGCGGTGATGCGCCTGCTCCTCAAGTGCCTGCGGCTGGGCCGGCGGCGGCGGTTTAAGCTGGTGCGGCAGGTGGAGCAGCTGTGGCACTACGGGCACCTCTGCCTCCGCTCCCTGCTCTACAACTCCTTCACCAACGGCGACGTGGTGCTCGACTCCCTCTTCGAGCCCGTCTACTGGCTGGTGGACCACGTCACCCGGTGGTTCGGCGTGGTGAGTACCCTCACTGGGCAGGGGGGCACCCGGCTCTGGGGCGAGTGTGCTGCTGGGGTAACTGAGTCTCAGGGCTGCCTGTGCTCTAGGCAGGAAGGGAGCGAGGACCTCAGTGTGTGCTTCAGATTGGTTTCCTGTGGCCATATCCTGCCCATGCCTCTCCCCAGGCAGCAAGGGGCAGGCGCTGCCCACTCTGGTGACCCAGGCCCCTTTCCCATAGGTGTTCGTGGCACTGGTGATCGGGCTGACAAGCTCCATCGTGGCCATCGTGTACATCTGCCTGCTGCCCCTCATCCTGCAGACCTACACGCCTGCCTGGATCTGCTGGCACCTCGCCTACGGACACTGGAACCTCATCATGATCGTCTTCCACTACTACATGGCCATCACCACCTCGCCCGGGCACCCACCGCAGGTGAGGCACCGACTGGCAGCGCAGCCTCTCCCACCTGGGTACTGGGGACCAGCTATGGACCGGCACTGGGAAGAGCTGAACCGGCCTGGTGGTGGTGTCGCAGGAGGCCTCCTCCAGATTGGGGCAGCTAGGCTGGGCAGCGCGGGGAGAGGAGGCAGGGGGATCCCGGGGGAGGTGAGGAGTGTGGGGAGCAGGGGATGGGTGCAGGGCTTGGGTGCACAAATCTCTCTGACCTGTGCGCAGGCCAAGGACGATCTCACCGGCGTCTCCATCTGCAGGAAATGCATTGCCCCCAAGCCGGCTCGCACCCACCACTGCAGCATCTGCAACAGGTAGGGCTCCCTCCCTCTGCCCACCACAGCACGCGGGGCAGCCTCCGGGACCCCTTTCCTTGTCCCTCACCATGCTGCGAGACTGGGGCTGCTTCCCCGCTGCTCTGCTGGCTTCTTGCCTCATCTCTAGCACAGCATGCAGGGCTGGGGGGGCTGCCTGCCCCCTCCCAAACACGGTGCTTGCACTGGCACTGACGCTGGCGCTGCTCTCCTCCCTCCCAGGTGCGTGCTGAAGATGGACCACCACTGCCGTATCCTTCTGCAGTACTAACCCACGGCACTCTCCCGGGGGGAGCCGGCCCTGCTTCCCTCTTCTCTCCCTGCCCCACTCCTCCCGAGTCAGCCAGCACAGGGAAGGGTGCTGGGGGTCGAGCTCAGAAGAACCGCCCTGGTCCCTGGGGTGGGTTTGGACCCATGGCCCGTCACAGTTACACACCTTTAACCCCAGAGGCAGCCTGGCTAAACAACTGCGTGGGACACTACAACCACCGCTACTTCTTCTCCTTCTGCCTGTTCATGACCATGGGCTGTATCTACTGCAGCATCAGCGGCTGGGAGATGTTCCGGGACGCCTACGCAGCCATCGAGGTGAGCAGGCAGGCCCCAGCCCTTGCCCTGCCGTGCACCGAGGCTGCCTGGGCTCCCCGGGCTGAGCTTGCAGAACAAGGCTGGGCCAGCCCTGGCCGCCTGGTGACTTTGCTTCCTCTCTCCCTCCTCCTGTGAGGCCCCCAGCTGCCCTGGTCCTGTGGGGGGGTGAGGGGGAAGGGCCCCCTCCTCTGAGACACGTAACCAGTGCCCTGTTTTCCATCCCCCTAGAGAATGAAACTGCTTGAGAAGGAGAGACTGCAGGTGGCTGCCAACCAGGTGGGACATCCCTGCCCCCCAGCTGCTCCAGGCAGTGTGGAGCAGAGCTGCCCTGCAGGCTGTGTCCTGCTTGGGGCCCTGCTCTCAAGGAGCACCCCACAGCCAGAACCAGCCCCCGTGCTCGTCTCGTGTCGGAGAGCTGAGGCTGGCCGGGCAGCTCTGCTACGTGCACTGCCTCCAGCAGCGTGGGGTCCGCTTCCCTGTGCACCCAGCTTCCAGGGGCTTTGGCTGGTGGCAGCTGCTTGGCATGTGCTGCTGAGGCCCTGCTCTCCTGGGGAAGCTGCAGCAGTGCGTACACATCTCACCCTGAGCATCAGCTGCGGTGTGGTGCAGTGTCCTGACCAGCCCCACAGCTGCTCCCTGCCCCCTTACCTCCAGCCCACTGCTTCTCACCCTTGTGCCGGCTCTCAGGTGTCTGTCTGTCTCGTGGCTGTCTCAGGCTGCCTCCCCACCGCCCTGGCTGTTGTGTTGGTTCCAGCCACAGTCCCTTCTAGCTGTCTGAGCTCTGCATCAGTGAGGGGTGTAGCAGTCCCCCTCTCTGGCTTCAAGCTATAAAGCAGCTTGGGTAATCCTGTCTCCCTCTGGTCCTTTTTCAGACGTACTACCAGACCCCACCGCCCACCTTCTCCTTCCACCAGCGAGCTTTCCACAAGAGCGTGGTCTACCTCTGGGTCCTGTGCAGGTAACGGGCCCAGGGGCTGGGAGCGAGGGTGCTGGGGGAAACAGCATGCAGCCCCCTGCCCTGTGACGTTGCTCACCCTCTGCCTCCCCGGGGCTGGGCTGGCCTGCTCTAGCACGGACGTCCCTGCCCTGCCAGCCCTTGGGCCACAGAGGAGGAGAGATTTCAGCTCTCTGTCAGGGGACTAGATGAGCCAACCCACCTACGCAGCTGTGGGTGCGGGGGGGCAGCCTCAGCCCCTCACAGCTGCGGCACCAAGGAAGGATTGCCTGTGTGCAGCCTGCTGTCCCTTGCTGTCCCCAGCTCGGTTGCATTGGCCCTGGGTGCCCTCACGCTGTGGCACGCTGCCCTCATCACCCGTGGGGAAACCAGCATCGAGCGGCACATCAACAAGAAGGAGAGGCAAAGACTGCAGAAGAAAGGCAAGGTAAGCGCAGCCCATGGAGTGGGAGGGCTGGCTGGGACAGAGCCAGACATCATGTGCGTCTCCTTGGCCTCCAGGTCTTCAGGAACCCCTACAGTTACGGCGGCTGGGATAACTGGAAGGTGTTCCTGGGTGTGGACACGCCAAGGTAAAGCCCAGGGAAGCCCCTGCTCAGGAGGGTGGTGGCTCAGCAGTGTTGGGGGTGCTGGGACACTGGGGCTCTCCTTGGGCAGCTGGGGCAGAGCAGGACAGCGAGCATCCCACACTCTGTGCTGCTCCGGGCTTTGCAAGGCACAGAGGACCCGGGTGTCAGCTGCCCTGTGGCTTCTCAGCCCTGCCCTGTGGCAAGCTCTGGCCTACCCCACACCCCTTTGCCAAGAGAGTCCTGGCTGAGGAGCTCGGCCATCATGGCAGCTCAGGGATATGGGCTCACACCCCTCACGGGTGGCGACAGCCCTGGCTCAGCTCTGCGGAGCCGAGAAGCACCGAGACTTCAGCTTTTTGCTGTGGCCTCACTCCTCTCCCCACAGGCACTGGCTCACCCGCGTCCTGCTGCCCTCTCCTCACCTGCCCCACGGGACGGGCCTGAGCTGGGACCTGCCTCCCTGCGTGACAGAGCAGCGCACACCGCTCCTGGCCATCTGAGGCCCGGGTGCTGCAGCCATCCCTCCCCGCAGGCAGGGGAGCGCACAGGGGACCCGCTCCACCACCACAGCTCCCTTTGGCCCAAGCGCCAAGGCGGGTGCTGGCACACACTGCTGACCGGAGCCAGAGCCATGGGAAACTGTTTGGACAGTGTCGGTGCCTGGACGCCTGCTCTCTGGGCTCAGTGGGGCTGCAGGCAGCCCCGGGGGAAAGGCGGCAGAGCTGCTGCTCCCCACTCTAGCTGAAGGTGCTGCCCTCGCTAGCGCAGGTATGGGCCAGCACGCGGTCCAGCTCCGCTCTCGGGCAGGGCTGGGCGCAGAGGATGGCACCCCTGCCCCCCAAGCACTCCCCAGAGAGCCTTTTTAAGACCAATAAATTTTTTTTTTTTTTAAAGGAGCCTGGCTCTTTTCCCTGGTGGGGGGCGCAGACTTCTGGGGGCAGGGGAGGAAAAGGACCCCCACAATTCCCCAACACGGAAAGAGGAGTAAGGGCCTGTAACCAGCAGCACCTTTAGCTACTCAACATAGGGAAGGGCACTGCAGTCCCAGCGTGGGCTGCATGGAGACCCCTGCAGCATTACCAAAACAGATACATTTATTCCTCTGGCCCGTGAGTTGCCGTACGCATGTGCACAGGCCTGCCCTCTCCACCCACACGTGGCGAGTCTGTCCGTCACTGTCCCTGGCTGCAGCGGAGGCTGGGCAAGCCACGAGCGACACAGCTCCTTCCCTCCCGCAGGTGCCAGGAAGAGGGCGGGGGTGCCAGGAAGGTGCCGCGGTGAGGGGTGCTGTCTGCTGGCCCCCACGCTCCAGCCCCGGCACTTGGGGCAGTACTGGGCTCCGAGGGTCCGTGGCATCGGTTGGATGGCTTGGCGGGTTAGCAGGGGCCCGGTCAGATTGTCGGTTGGCACAAGGAGGGGATGCAGGGTGCTCACCTGCCCGGGCTCCCCAGCAGGAACCTGTGGGGACAGAGATGCTGCTATCAGCCACGTCCCCAACATGCCCTTGCCCTAGCAGCTCCAGCCACACGCGCTCACCATTCCCCTCGTGCTGCCACCGCCTCCTTCCGCACCAGCCTCTTCTTGTCATCCAAAGGCTTGGCCAGCGCCCGGATAACTCGGGCCTTGTACGGGAGCAGCTGTCAGACAGAAAGGGCTCTTAGTGAGAGAGCTGGGTGCTGGCTGCTCCCCAGGAGGACGTTTGGGACCCCCTTGCCCCTCTACATGCAGGAGCAGGCAGTGGGTGGCTGCAGGAGCACTTACCACTGTTGTGGGCAGGCTGGTAAGTGCGTGGGCACAGCGCAGGGCGGCAATGCGGACAGCCTGGAACAGAGAGAGAGGGGTGAGGGCAGCACCCCAGGGGTGGAGGAGAGGGGCGTGGGGGGGGAAGGAGGGGGCACACGCACCATGGTGGGGCTGGAAGTGAGGCTGAGGAACTTGGTGACCAGTGTGTCGACGTGCAGGCTCATGATCTGGGGAGCTTCGAGCAGCAGTGGCTGGAGGCAGCTCAGCGTGGAGAGCTGCACCACGCGGTCTGAGCAGGACAGAGCCTCAAGCAGGAGGGAAAGCAGCTGCGGGTGGGAAGAACACAGGACACATGAGTAATTCCCAGCTGTGTACCTACACTGCCACAATTCCCCCCTGCCACAGCTGGCTCTCACCGTGGGCAGCTCCGTCACCAGCACGGGCTTGGGGAGGTGGTTGAGCACATGGGACAGGCCCTTCAGGTAATTGGCCTTCACATCTGCGGAGAACAGAGATGGTTACAGGCAGCCAGGGGAAGGAGGGGACGCCAGCTCAGGTCCCCTGGGTAAGGGGTCACAGGGTGGCAAGGCCGGGCTGGGGGTGGCCGCTCACCGGGGCCAGCCCCGTGGAAGCCCTGCACCAGCTTGGGGACGTTGTCGGTGAAGAAGCGCTGGCGGAACATGATGCGCACGTCGGCGTGGCAGCCCTTGTGCAGCACGTCCGGGGACTCGGCCATGAGCAGGGAGAAGCCGTCGGCTGCAGCAGGGCCCAGCTCCGTGTCACCCAGCAAGCCCAGCAGCTGTGAGGGAGAGAGCCCTGAGACAGGGCACCCTGCTGCTGGGGCCGGCCGCAGGGGGAGCGGGCAGGCTCCTCGGACATCACCCAGCCCTACCGCTGCCTACCTTGTCCGTCAGGCGGGAGCTCAGGGGGTGGTAGCGCAGCACCAGGGCTTTGGTCACCTGTGCAGGCAGAGCAGAGTCAGCACCAGGCCAGCCCCCCCCCGGCTCTCCCCCCTTCCCACATCCAGGCCAGGCCTTACCCAGAGCAGCAGGGTGAGTGCCTGCGTTCGGCGGGGCCCCTCCGCAAGGCCGGGCTCCATCCTGTTCACTGCAAGCTGCAGGACCTCATCCAGCTGCTGCCCTGGGGACACAGAAGGGACAGGCTGAGCCATTCCCCTGCCAGCAGTGGGCAGGGACCCACGGCATCCTGCCCAGCCCCCTTACCTGCTGGGTGCTTGTTCACCAGCCCTGCGAAGCACTTGGCGGCTGTGGTGGCTGTGAAGGGGCAGTTGCAGGAGCAGCTCAGTGCCAGCAGCTCCCGGAGCAGCCGTTCCTGCTGAGGAATTGCCACCTGGAAGAGACACGGAGCGTGTTACAGCCTGGGGCTGCAGCTGCTCCATTCTGCCTGTGGAGCTTGCTGTGGACCCGGGCAGGAGGGCACTCGGTCAGGGCCCCTTCTCCACCCTGCTCCCCACCAACTTACGTTGCGGGGCAAGGAGCAGACGAAGGCCATGAGGAGGACGACCAGGCGTCTCTGTGCCTCCAAGCACTCCCCATCCTGCAGGGGAAGAACAGCGCCCGTGTCATCACGGTTCTTGCTACCAGCCTGTGCCAACATCCTCATTCCCTGCCCCTGTTCCGGCACCCAACACACCTCAAAGGGCTGGAAGGAGCAGGGAAAACTGTTCTGGGGCAGGAAGGAGACCTCTCCGTCCAGGAAGAGGGGCACCACGTGAGACACGCTCTGGGCAGCCAGCCTAGGAGAAAGGAGACATCGCAATGTGCTGCTCTGGGAGGGTCACCAGAGAGCTCCCGGGTACCTCCCAGGAGGCGCAGGGCCTCCCCGTACAGACAGCAGCAGGGACGCAGCCTGCCCCCTCCCCACGACGGAGTGCCCGGCGTGCCGCCCCAGCATCACTCACTCAGGGCTCAGGTGAGTGGTGGCAGCGCTGATGACTGGGACCATGGCAGTCAGCACCTCTTCCTCCAGCAGCGCCTTGCCCAGCAGCGGGTGGGTGCTCTCTGCAGGCAGCGGGAGGAAAGGGACGCGCTGGAGCCTGCTGCCCAGAGGGAGGAGGCAGGCACAGTGCCGACCCACACCGGCCCTGGGGCAGGGCTGCTCTGCCTCGGGCAGGGCGCAGCGGGACCCGCAGTGCCCGCGGTTGCCGGAGGGCGGCAGCAGCAGCGCTGGCTGCAGGACCAGCGACCCCAGGGAGTCGGGGGAACTGCCCGCTCTCCCCTCTCCCGCTGCAGCCCCGCACCTACCTTGCATGGCAGCCTGCACAGCCATGGCCAGCAGGCAGGGCACCACCGTCTGGTGGTAGTACCAGCAGCCCTCCGCGTCCTGCTGGCACTGCAGGGCCACACGGTGCAGGCTCTGGCACACAGAGACCACATCCTGGGCGTTCCCGGCCTCGCTCCCTGCAGGGCACAGTCATCGTCACATCAAACAGCCGCAGCACCTGCCCCCCCGATCTTCGCCGGGATCCCGGTGCAATGCAGCCCTCCCTACTCCCCCCTCCACTGGTGGGATTCACAGCCCAGCCCTGGGCCCCTCGCCCCACTGCCATCCCCGGTAATGGAGGCAGCTCCTGCCCAGACGTGGAGCTGCCTGTCGTGGGCTGCGTTACCTTTCTGCACCTTCCGGAGATGCTGCAGCAGGACAGGGACGGTTTCCCTCACGATGCTGGTGTGGATGGACAGAGCTGCCAGGGCCTGCAGGCAGCGCTGCCGCAGGGAGCGGTGGTCGCGGGAGCTCTCCTCCTCCCGCTCTGAAGAGGAAACACACCTCAGAGGGGTGTTGGGGTGACCTCAGGCCCCCCTCACCCAAGGGCATTCAGGGCCCAGACCCTGCCAGGGTGGATGGGGCGAAGCAGCAGAGCAGAACTAGCCCATGCCAGGCCCAACGCACTCTGCCTGCTCTGTGGCTGGGCAGATCCTCACCCCAAGGGTGATCCCAGCCATGCTGGCTGGTTGCCAGCACCAGGCATGGCCTTCCCTGTGGCTGGGAATCCCCCAAGAAAGTGAGCCACCGACCTACACCGTGTGACACAGCCCTGCTGCCTGGTAGGAGGCAAACAGGGATGGGACAGGCTTCACCCCAAAATGAGACATCACTTCCTTCCCAAGGCTGCCAGCCCTACCTGACTGCAGCTCCTCTTCAAGCCTGGGTACCATGCGTCCAGAGAAAACCTTTGGGTAGATGGGGGCCAGAGAACCAGCTGCCTCCATCGCTGCTTCGCTGCCAGAGGGGAAGAGAGTAGGAGGAGTGATATGAGCACTGCAAACCCTGGGCTGCTTGTACACCAGCTCAAAGACCTCGCCCAGAAGATGCCTCCAGAAACCCATTTCTCAGCAATCTGCCTTTTTCACCCTACTGGCAGGCAGAGCAGAGCCCCCTACTGTGACAGGCCCAGACTTTCTAATTTCCAGCCCAGAAATCACCTGGTTTATCCTTTTCCTCTTACACCCACATGGTCTTTCAGTGCAGACAGTTCCTGTGCCTTCCCCCAGACTACAGACCCTCTCTGCAACAAAGCCAGGCTTTGTTCCTCTCCCCAGAGCGTGGGTGACTGCAGCGGTGCCAGCCTGCCCCTTACCTGCTCTGGGAATCCTCCTCACACAGAGCAAGACGGATGAGGTGATCCACAACCAGCTCCAGGTCAGAGGGAGACAGGAAGCCTGCAACAAGAGCCATAGAGGAATCCTACCCTTGGCCAAAGGCAAAAATGCCGGTGTTCTGGCCAGCATCCTTCCCCCTCATCCAGCTAGCAGCAGCATGCCAAACACCAGAGATATAAGGCGCCTGGCACAAACAGGGAAGAGAGAGACCAGGTGTCCCTGGAGCTCATGGCCTGGGTAGGAAGTGCTGCCACTGCTCCTGTGCACCTATGGGCAGCACAGGCAGCAGGCAAGGACGTCCTAGCAGCCGCATGGCACCATGTCTCCCAGAACAGGGTGACACCTCCCTCTGCCTCCCCAAGGGAAACAAGGCACCAACCTTGCAGGGAGCCCAGGACAGTCAGTGCCCTGATCCCAACCAGCTGCAGCTGCACACTGGGATCCGTCAGCGCCGAGAACACCACAGAGCAAACCGGGGCTTGGAGCGACAGCAGAGTGCTCTCATCTGGAGAGAGAGGCATGGAGTCACTGCCTGTGTCTGGCTGTCACCGCACAGCCACCACCACTGCACCTGACAGACCCTTTCTGGGGCCCTGCCAGTTGACACCCAACCATGCAGGGCCCCTGGGACATGGCAGGGGGTTGCACATGCAGCCGCCCAGGTCAGTGAGCTTTCCTTCTCTGTCAGCATACGGGAAGATGAGGTGAGACCCAGCAGCCCCCTGGGACACGGGTGCCTCCGGAGGGACCAGCCAGCCTCACCTTCTTCCACATGTCCCCACTTCTGCTGCAACTCCAGGAAGCCCAGCAACATTTCCAAGATTGTCCTCCTCTGGCTGCTCTGCAGGGACACAAAGGCATAACCCAGATCACCGTCACTGCTGGGACACAGCTACACCTCAGCCCAGTGCTGCGAGGCCAGAGGGTGCCCACAGCGTCCCCACCTGCAGCCAGGGAAGGACACCCACTTTAACACCCTGCTCCCACCAAGCCTTGCAGAACCAGTGGCTGCGCTCAGCCCTGCTGCCTGTGACCGCAGAGCCCGGGGTGCCCCTCACCTGAGGGTGCTTGGTGTACTGCTCCAGCAGCAGGGGCAGGACGCTGCGGGTGACGCGGTGGTAGGCGCGGAGGGAGGCACCCGCTGCTGCCTGCAGGAGTTTGGCACTTGGCCACACCAGCTTCATGTCGGGCTCACACAGATGGTGCCTGCAATCTGAGATAGGCTGGGCATCAGCCGCACCAGCAGAGCTCCTCTGCCTCGCGTGCGGGGACGCAGCTGATATCTGGGCTGGGACGTGCTGCCGGGGCGCAGCTCTGAGCTGCCGCACAGCCTCCCTAACAGAGCTGCCTCCCCCAGCTCCAAGCGCACAGCACAGCCTTGGACGCCCCAATCCCAGCAGAGAGAAAAGCAACTCGATCCAACAGGCACTTCCTACTGTGCCCCCTTCCCCTCCCTTCCTGCAGCCAATTCCCTTGGAGAAACCAACAGTGGCTGTGAGAGCTAGAAAGAGAAGAGGCTTCAAAGAGAACAGGAGGGAGGATCTCTAGCTAGGAGGATGCTTGCCGGCCTGGCTGCTCGGGGCAGGGTAGGTCTCTCTGCTAGCTACCTTGCAGGATGCTGCTGAGGAAGGAATCCAGCAGGTCCTCGGTGTCAGAGCTGAGCACGGAGCGGGAGAGGCAGGCAGAGAGGGCGTGCAGCGCGGCCAGGCACTCTGCCTCGACCTTCTCGCTTGCTGTCTGGAACACCTGCAGGAGAGGCTGTAGGATGAGCTAGGCTCTGCGCTGACCCAAATCGCAGGCTTCATACTCCCAACGCAGGCTGAAGGGCTCAGGCTCCCGCCTCGCTTCCCACATGCTTTGAACATGCAGTGTGGCACATCCAAGCCCCAGGGACATGCTAATAGTGCTGGCCTGTCCCCCCACTTTCCAGCTGGGGCTGTCCAAGGTGGGGGCTGCTGGGAGACATGGGGGCCGCTTGGTCTGGCTGTGAACTCCTGCTCAGCAGGAGCCCAACTGTGGTGGAGCATTTGTAAGGGGCCCTGCAGTACTCACCTCCCTGCGCAGGGATGACCAGAGGCTGGGGAGGAATTCCTGCAGCTCCTTCTGCCCATAGATGGCACAGCAGGCAGTCTGCAAGGGGGAGCCAGAAGAAAGCATCAGAGAGAAGTCAGTACCGGGAGGACACAGAGCAAGGACACTGCCCATCCTGGCAGGCTCATCCTGAACTGCACAAACCACTCAAGGGAGAGAAAAACAGGAAAGAGTGATGCAGGCCAAACTAGGACCCTGGAAATTATGGCTCTGCAAGGGAGAGTCTCTGGCTGGCAGGGAGAAGGGCTCAGAGGTGACTGGCTGCTGCCGCCACAGGCCAGCTGTGGGCTGAAGGGAGCAGAGGATCCCTCCTTACCAGGGTCTGCAGGGAGTCAAGCTTGGCACTTTGCAGGTCTGAGTCCATCTTCTCAATGAGCAGAGGGAGTAGGAACTGCAGAGAGAGGCACTTAAGAGTCAGCACACCTTTGCACCACCTTGTCCATGGCCCTGCAGTGCTGCAAGCTCAGCCTCTCAGCCTCAGAGGTGGAGGAATATGTGCAACAGGCAGCCCAGAATGTCAGCGTCAGCACCCTCCCCATGCTCAGCCCCAGCAGGAGACAGGGCTGCCCTACTTCAGGCTCCTGGTCCCAGTTGTTCCCGTCCCAGAGAGCCACAGCGGGAGCTGCAGCGCTATGAAATGCAGCCTGTGCTCAGGGAACAGTGGGGTGCTCGAGAACCCCCTAGGAGCTTCCTACCTCAGCAAATTGGGGCGTGGAGGCCAGCACAGCCCGGAGGCTCAGGATAAGGTCTTCCCTCTGGATGCCATGGGGGTCATTGGGGGGCTGGAAGGGAAGCACAGAGAACAGGTCACCGGTCAGGAAACATCCCAACCCAGCCATCAGGGGAGGCTGCATCACCTCGTCTCCAGCAAGGCAGCAGTGATGCCAGTCACTGCAGCCAGCTTGGCACTGGCCTGTCAGCCTGGGTACCGCAGCTCGCAGCTCAACAGTGCCTAGCCAAGACTCTTGCCCACCCCCTCCTCCCATTCCCTGGAGGGGTCACGACCCGCTGAGAAAACACCAGAAGGAACAGACTGTGGCACGGGGAAGACTCACTCACTGGAGTAAAATCAATGGGGAAGTAGCAGGACGTCACTTCAAACAGCTCCTCCACAAAGGGACCTGCAGGGAGAGGAGAGAGGGAGTGAGGAGAGATGCTGGGCAAAAGAGGCACAGCAGCCATGCCTAGCACCCATGACAGGCTGGCTCTGCAGCTCCTAAAGCCTGTCAGGGACAACCTCAGCCCTGGTCAGACTCAAGGGCCATCCCTCCAACAGCTCAAAGAAAAGCAACATGTTCCCTGATCAGCTCTGCACGGCAGGCACAGGCTCACCCAGAGCGTAGTTCTTGGTAATGAGATCATGCACGATCTGGAAGGCCACCAGCAGGTTGCGAGGATCCTTCTCCCCATCCATCACCTGGATAAAGCCGAAGGTGAAGTCAGCACCCAGGCCCTTCAGCTCTGCAGAAAGAAGAGAGCGTGAGCATGTGCAGGACACCAGAACTCACCAACATGGCATGAAACCAGCCCAGCTTCCCCAGCCCCACAGCCCTTCCAGCTCTCCCCAGGCAGAGCCACAGAGCCCTCAGAGAAGGTGAAAGCGGCCATTTTCTCAGCCTGGACAACTCCAGAGTGGTTCTGGCATTTGCCCCCTCACCTTCCTCCCTGGTGCCCATGAAGTTGGTGATGATGCTGTAGACTGTGTGGCGGTCCAGCTGCAGCAGGGACTGGAGGGAGGAGCAGAGCAATCAACACAAGCCTCCACACATGGCAGCACTGCTACCCACCACCCGAGGGCTGTGCATGCCTTTGAGAAGAGGGCAGGACCCCCAGCAGCTCAGCTGCTGCTTCCTGGCACGTAGATCCCATTTAGCAAAGTGTGCACATGGCTATGCAATGACACCTGAACATGACTGTGTCCATCACTGCATGAATGCACCATCACAGTCACACAGTCACACCTTGGGCCACACATGCTGCCCAAGGTCCTGCCAGCATAAACAATATTAAATTGGAGGAGAATATGGGGGCTAGGGACACTTAAACACAGTCTGGAGAACAGAGCAAAGGAAGTAACTCCCCCAGGGCTGAGAGAAGAGAGGACAAGGGCCAAACAGGATCCTCAGCTATTGTCTGCCTCTCGCGCTGCAGTGAGACAAGCTCTCTCTAAGCTCCACAGGAGCATTGCACTGCTGCTGAAGGATGCGCTACACTGCGCTGCTACTGAATGCACTCAGTCCTCAGGGCAGGCAGGCCATCCCCAGACACCCGGAGAGTGGGGACAGGAGGATGGGAAATCACATTGCTCACCTGCACGTGTACCTCCTGGAAGATAGCTTTGAGCACAGACACCGCTAACCCCTGGGACAGTACCTCACACATGCTCTGGGAACAGGAAAAGAGAAAGGCAAGAAGAAAAAAACATGATGGCAAACATAAAACAGAGCTCCTGCTTCTGTACAGCAGCCACCTGCAGGATCCTCTCCTACCCTGGGGAGAGCTCACCACCCTCACAGGACAGGACAGGATACCCATCACCTACGCTGCTCCTCAGGGTGGCCAGGGAATCCTTGCCCCAATACCAGCATGGGGCAGGAAATCAAGGCAGTCTCCTGCCCCTCTGCAAGGGGCACAGCAGGAGCACTGAGGAGACAGGGCAATGCCACCGGGCATGAGCTCAC
The DNA here is from genome assembly GCF_035582795.1 of Mycteria americana. Classification (NCBI taxonomy): domain Eukaryota; kingdom Metazoa; phylum Chordata; class Aves; order Ciconiiformes; family Ciconiidae; genus Mycteria; species Mycteria americana. The sequence continues at coordinate 16,893,238 of NC_134370.1, forward strand.
AGAACAGCCAGACCCTGTTCAATATGCTGCTCCAACCCATACCCAGGTGTTGCACCTCCCTGGCATCACTCTGGAGCACATCCCGGTGCTGCGGGCTGGGGGGCACGAGCTCACCAGTGCTCGGAGTCCCTGGAGCACCGAGGGGATCACGAGGTGATGATCTTGCAGCCGATTCTCATAGAACAGGACCAGATGCAGCACTGTCAGAAACAGACACCAACATGCGTTAGTCCCAGGAAACGCAGCTGCTGGGCACTGGCCCCAGCTCTGCCAAAAGCAGCTGCTGGATGAACAGCAAGCATATCTTGCACTGGTGAATGGGATTAACCGCCACTGTTGGGTGCACCCACCTGGCTCCAATGCCTTCGCCCTCCCCCCATGAGCAACCCATGTCTGACCGCAACGGGGCAGCACCCACCTCTGGCTGCTGCAGAGGTGCTGGAGCTACCTGAGAGGCATTTGCCCTGTCCTGTCCAGACACGTGGGTGCAGACACCAGCAGTGAAGTGGCAGATGCCTGTTCATCCAAGGCTGGTGGATGTCGTGGGGTGGGGTGCAGGGCTGGAGCAGGAGCTCCGGCTTCCCCGCGCTGGCTCCACAACACGTTCCCGGCCCCTGAGTCACGGCCACGGGCGCCTGCACACCCCGGCCCTGGGGAGTGGCAGCAGGAAGCAGACTGGAAGAGCCAGCTAGCAGCATCCTGCGCCCACAGCTCTGCAGAAACTCACCCCCCCAGGAGGCAGCCTGACACAGCGCTTGAGAAATGAACTGCATGAGGAGGGACAGGAAAGGAGACGGGGCCAGCTGGGGGTGTCACAGCAGCTGCCTGTGCCCTCCTGGGAAGCTGGCTCTACCCACCCTCCTCCGGAGCTCCTGGTGACTTGGCTCTAACCCAACTTGCTGCCCTCACCCTGCCAGACCTCCCCACTGAATCTCCCCACCCCCAGTTGTCCCTCCGGAGCACCCCAGTCCCCATCACAGTCATCACACCTACACCAGTAGCTAGTCTGTCCGTACTCTCTCTGCACAGCTGCTCTTGGCCCTGCCTGGCACCACTCTGAAACATACAGAGAGCCAAACGCCAAGGACTAAGCACCTCTTACTTCCATCCTTCCCTTCCTTGATCTCACTTACTAGCTGGGCCCCCCTGCCTTGCCAGCCTGCTGGCACAGGTTCAGCTACCGATCAGCAAGGCCCCCAATCCACGTCAAAGTTTGGCAGCACTTACTGGCTTCCCTTGCTGCCAGCCAGTTGCTATGGGGCATTTAACACAGCCAAACCTTCTCCTTGCCTCCTCAGATGGGGCATCTTCCTCTCCCCACTCCGGTCCTCCACTCCACTCTCATCCTTATGCTGATCTCCCCTCCTCCCCAGGCCCCAGGGTTCCCCCAGAGTTAACCTGGGCAGGCCGCAGGGCTGCGGCGTGACTTGCTTTGTGAAGGATGGTTTTCCTGCACTGAATCACCACCCAAGGATTTTGACATGCAGATGTGTCCCCAAGGCGTCCCACGTGGCGCTGAGCACACCTGGGTGTGCAACACCCACACGCTGCCAGCTTGCAGCAGGGGCACCAGCTGCAGCGCCAGGGCTTTGGCGTGTTGAGGGAGTAACCCAAGTTGTGTGGTGAGGTTGGCAAAAAGGCTGCAGCGTGAGGCCCCATGACCTCCTTGGACTTTGACTCGAGAGACATGTACAAAGTTGTCACGGTGCTAAATCAATCCCTTTGCCAACTGCAGGACAGACACTTAAGTGGCACAGGCTTTGCCCCTAACTCGCCGGCAGCCACTCAAGGGGCCAGAGCAGCCCTTACCTTCCTTCTCCTGGAGCAGGGAGTAACACTGGAGCAGGACTTGTGAGAGCAGCTGGATGCCTCGCCCTCGTGTCCGAGGATCTGTGTTCTCCAGGCAAGACCTAGCCCAAGTGGGGAGAAAGCCCAAGAGGCCTGTTGTGAGCAGGGACACCCAAGCAGGAAGCACATCCTGAGCAGACACATTATAAAAACAAAGAGATGCCGCTCTCTGGGCAGGGGGGCGGTGGCCCAGTCCTGCCTGACTTGCCAGCAGGGTGGGAGCAGACTCCTCTTCCCCTGACTATGCTGCACACATGCACCTGGCCCCAGAGTCACACAGCAATAAATCCAAGTTCTCAAGTCAGTCCAAAGAAATTGCTCTTGCACCACGCTCTGCACCTGAAACTCAGGCTCCCAAGATCCCAAGGGCCAAAAAAGGGCAAAGCCTCTTACAATGAGGCAAACCCAGCCCCCAGCTTGGGAGAAACAAGCCTCCCCAAGTCCCAGGCCACGACAGCTCGGAGACAGAAGCAAAAGCTGAGTGCCAGCCAACTCGTGACACAGTGACGTGCAGCTGTGTGCTCAGGCAGCTCCTGCTGGGGACAGTCCCAACTGAGAAGTGCCCTGCGGCTCGCTGCCTACCACAACACTTCTCCTCAGTCCTGGGAGGGCATCAAGAGCTGCTCCGGCCTTGCTTTTTCCCAAACAGCTCCCAAGTCCTGGGAGGGCAAAGCACCGCTCAGGTCCCATGCTGTGAGCAGACAACATCCCTGCAGGCCTGTGTGCTGTGGCGCATCTACCAGTGCTGAAGCTAGGTTGTCCTGGACGAGCATGCACACTTTTCCTTCTTACTGTCCCTCCTCGTGGGAATCTCCCTTTCAAGGCCCTTATGCGATACATAATGTATAAGGCTTTTCTTACCCCAGGGCTTCCACAAGCTGCAGCACAGTCCAGCTTCCATCTTTCACCCCTGGAGAAAGGAGGTAAAGAGAGTGAGCCAAAGAGACTCCCAGACTGTCAGTCAGGCACAGCGCTGGAGACAGATGCTGGGAGGGGCCCCAGCACCGCAGCGGGAAAGGCTGGATGGGTGCTGGCACCTCGCTAAGCACCGAAGGAGCCACGTGCACTCAGTTGGTGGAGCTGCCTCCAGCCCTGCCTATGAACAAGTCTGGGACCGAGAGCTGCCTTGACTGGATCAGAGTTGAGAGCAGGCAGCAAGGGGAGAACTTGCCTGCACTTTGCCTCTACCCTCTCCCCGCAGCCTGGCTGCATCCGTGACCAATGCGTGGCCCCTGAGAGAAGCAGCCTTGCTGTGCTCCACTTTGCTGAGATGCCAAAAAACGCTTCTCTAATGTGAGCAAGCCAGGAGGAGACAGAGGGCAGCTCCCCAGGTGCTTCCTGAGGGAGAACCGGCTGAGCAAACAGCCCAGACACTAGCGATCACCCAGCTTCCCCGCTTGGCTCTGCCACCTCCACCCTGTGCTGAGCAAGACCTGCACAAACTCCCTCCAAGATGGAGGGCAGGGAGAAAGGCAGCTTTGTGGTCAGAGGAAGATGAAACATTGGGACTCCTGGAGTCTATTTCCAGCTCTGACTCAGACATCCCGCCAGGTTGCCTCACTCACCTCCTGCCTCAATATCCTTGCAACTCAACTGGGGGAAGAGTCGCTCCTCGGGAGGCTTTGGTAAGGACTTGCTGCATCCTACAAGAACCTTGGCAGAAGGGCAGGTTCTCCACTCCTGCCACCCACTGCCAACGTGACACCTTCCCAGTAGGAAAGCTCTGTGTGTGCCCTGTGGTCAGACATGGGGTGGGAGGCAGGGGACTGCCTTACCTTCAGCCCTCTAACCTGTAGCTCAGGTGGCAAGGGACATTGCTGGGAAACAAGCAGCACCCCTCACTCTCCACCTGGACAAAACAGCTTTCCTCCGCAAAAAAAGCACCTTCCAGTCACCGAGCCTCACTGCCTTTCCCCAGAAGAACTTCCGGGCACTCTGGAGGGCCCTGTTCATCCCTCTGCCGTGTTCCATCCCCCTGCTGAAGTCTTGCCTACACAACTGACAGGGCACCCACACCCTTAGAAGCCTAAAGGTTTCATTCAGGGCGTTCCCAGGCCTTGTCTCAGCTAGCATCTCCTGCTGTTGCAAGCATTTACTGGCTCTTCCTAAGCAGTTAATTCCAGTATTAAGTCACGCTGTTCATCAGAGAGAGGGGTCTCTGGGGATGGGAGAAGGGATGACTGTTTTCTGACAGCAGGCAGCCCTGTCTCTGGAGACAGAGCTTCCAATCCTGCTTGGCACAGCAGGGAGAGGAAGCCTGGACTGAGGGACAGAACAGATAAGGGGAGCTGTGAGGAAGAAGAGGAGCCCAGCAGGTCGCAGAGTCGACAGGCACAGACTGAACAGGGGATGCCTTGAGCGACAGCTGTAAGGTGCTGGCAAAATTTCTTGCAGAAGAACAACGGTGTAACAGCAAGTGGGTGCTGTGCACCGGCACAAAGCAGAGTGGGCTGCCGGGAGAACTCGTACAGCCCCTTCACACCCAGCATCCCAACATCCCGCTCTGCAAGCTCACAAAAAGCCCTCGTGCCTCTGAACCACCATGGAGAACATCTGAGACAAACACTGTCTCCACAGCCAAGCACTCTGCCTCTCTGTGTTTTCAGAGACCGAAAGCAGCATCTACACAAAGCTGCTGGTTTCCTAATCAACAGGAAAGAGCTGAATTGATCAAACCACAATTGGCTCTTAATGCTCCCCGTGGTTAGCAGCCCCTTCGCTTGGCTACGGCAAGAGAACTCGCTCTATGCTCAGGGACCCAGGGGTGTGATCAGCTTCACCTTGTGCGGAGTGACCACACCAGCCCCGACAGCACAACCTGCGAGGGCTGCCTCCTGCCCGCAGGCAGAACTGCGCAGGCCACGGCTTTAGCGCAAGCACAGCCATAATTGGACCTGCCTCATCAGCACGGCAGGCACAGTGGTGAGCCTGTGAAACTTCTGCCTCCACATCTGGCAGCAGCAAGTTCCCAAGGTTAATTACGCACCTTGAATCCCAGCACTCCCTTTACCAGGAGGGGCTGCCTTCCTATTCTGGTGTTCCTGTAGTCCGAGAGGCTAAACAGAAGCAAGCCATTTACCCTTTGCTGCATTATTATTCAGAATCAATCTGCTCCCCTTCCTGACACCTCTTCCGCCCTTTCACGCAGTGTCCTTCTAGACATTAATCACTTCCGCACACTTTCCACTTTTGTGTCCCACACACCCTCAAAACGTGAGCACAGCATTCATGGGCAGCGTGTGATGGATTTCTGCAACAGCATTATCCTTCTCTCCCCATGTTTTAATAAAAAGAAGTTCAGCCTCCTGCCACCCACTGACTCGCGCAGCCCGAGCTGCCTGCGACAGCACCAAGGCCTTTCTTGGTGCTGTCACTTGCCAATTGGTGAAGCACCAAATTGGTGCTTCACTTGCCAATTTACCCTTGATTTAGTGCTCAGCAACACATGGGAGAAGCTCAACGTGTTTCTTCCAACAATTGCACAATGGCCACAAGGTTAGAAAAAAACTCCCCTTTCGCTCAAGGATACGTGATGCAATTTAATACTTTCTGATGTGTGATTCTATACGAGGTCAGAGGGGCCAAAGAACACTTGCCAGCTCCCTCGCTTGTCAAGGTAGGTTTGTCACGAGTGCCATACGGCTGATGAGAACAGGGGGAGGCAGGGGTGGCTCTTCTCTTTGTACGTCTTCGAAGAGACAAAGCTTTCTGCGGGCACTTCTGTAACATGACCATAGATGGCAACAGTAGTTGTAAGGTTATCTTTCGCCCCCTCCATCCCAAAGATGTCGGAGGCTTTGTGCAACTCTTTTGCAACATCTTGAATGTCACACAGTTTAGTGAATTCCTCCAAATTTCCTTGGCATTTTCTTCACTCTGCATTACACAAACCACAGGTTATCTTCCCGTTTTGCCAGCTCACCTCATCACCGTGATACCACGGATCAGTTCACAATCCATCAGCCTTGGGAAAGGTCTATAAGCTACCTCTCTGTGTAATGTAGCCTATGTAGTCCTTCTTTGCTCTCTCAACTCCATTCCAAAACACCCTGAAGCCACTGCCTAGAAACACAAATGTGCTGCCTTATCCTTAAAAAACCACATTCCTGAAGCTGCAAATTCCCTAAAGTAACAAAGTCACCAAATTGCTGCTCCAAGCAGAAAAACAAATTATCCAAGGAAACCAAATGCCTCAAGCCCTGCCAGGAAAGGAGGAGAAACCACAGAGAGAGCAGAGCCTGGGCCCCGGAAGCAGGGGCCAGCGAAGCCAGCGCATCAGTCATCTCCCACAGCACCTCAGCAAGGCCAGGAACTCCCTTCCCACTGTCACCTTCTCTGCCACCCATCCATGGCCACCCCCCAGCCAGTCATACCCAGTACCACCCACGGCAGCTCCCACTGCACCCCAAACCTCCAGTGCCAGGACCTGCAGCCTCGTGCACCCATCAGCTCACACATCCCATGCCATATCCCCCACCCCAAAGCCCCATTCCTTGCTCCAGGCCAGCCGCTGGCCCAACACCTTCAATCCCACCCCATACTCTAGACCAACCCTCCCAAACCCTGACCCACCCCCACAGACCCCACAACTCTGCCTTCACCCCAGCTCCCAACAGCACCGCATCTACCCACACCCACCACTGCCCTAGAGCCCCTCACCTTAGCTGCTGCCCCACACCTACCCCTGAGCCCCTAGTCCTCATCCCCCCTTTCAATGCCCAGCTCACAGCTGCAGGCCCTACCCATTCCCCCACGCCCTGCCCCATAGCCATGCTGCGCACCGCAGCCTCATGCCCCAGCTCCACAACCCATGGCCACGCTCTGCCCCACGCCCCCACACCCTGCCATGCCCTGCCCCACAGCCATGCCTATGCCCAGCCCCACACCCTGCCCCACGCTCACCCTCAAAGCCCACCCCGCACCCCCACGTCCCGCCCCACCACCCCCCAGACGTGCCCACGCCCGCCCCAGGCCCGGCCCCGCCGCCGTGCCCACGCCCGGCCCCGCCCCGCAGCTGCGCGCGCCCGCCCGCTACCTGCCGCCACCTCCGCGGCGCGGCCGTCCTGCTGCCCGGCCACGAAGTCCTGGACGGAGGCGGCGAGCGCCGCAACTCCCGCCCCGGCCCCGGCCCCGGCCGCCGCCATGACACCCCGCGCCCAGGGCAGCGGCCGCCGGCCCTCCCGCCGTGCGCATGCGCCGGGCCCTCGCGCCGCGGGCGGTGACAGCGCGCGCACGCGCGCAGCGGGAGCGCCCCCCTCCTCCCCCCCCCCCGCCCCTGGCGGGGGCGAACGGCGCGGTACGGCGGGGCGGAGGGGACAAAAGCGCTGCGGCGGCGGGCGCACGCACATGGGCGGTGCCGGCGGCGGTGCCGGTGCGGGCGGTCACATGCGCACCTGGGGGGGCGGGGCGCGGCGGGGCGCGGCGCGGGGTGTCTCCGGCGGCGGGGCGGCCCCGGCGCTCAGAGCCGGGCGGCGCGGCTGCACGGCGCCGGGCCCCGCGGTCGGGCGCAGCACGGAGCCGGCCCGGCCCCATGCCGAGCGCCGCCGCCGAGCCCCGCCATGGGCGGCTGCGTGGGGCGGCAGCGCCGCGAGCGGCCCGCCGCCGGCAACCCCCGCAAGCGAGCAGGTGAGCGGGGCCGGGCCCGCCGCGCCTGGGCACCCCCGGGGTCGCGGGCACCGGGGGGGGGGGTCCCGTGTACCCCTGGGGGTGGCGGGCGCGGGGGGGGCTGTCCCGTGCACACCCCCGGGAGCCGTTCTGTGCCCCCGGGGGTCCCCGGGCACCGGGGGTTCCGGTCCGGTGTGCGGCTCCGGGAGCGGGCAGGCACCGCGGCTCTCGCCCCGGCGGCCCGGGGGGCTTTGGAGGGTCAGGGCTGGGGTGCGCGTCCTGCCCGGCCCCGCCGGTCCCCGGCTCCTCCCGGGGAGGGGGTGTCCCGGGGGGGCTGCGGGGTGGCGGGTGCCCCCGGTTTGGGCTCGGCAGTGTCCTGCGAACTGCTGGGTGCCTGCCCGGAGTCAGTGCTGCCCGTACACCGGGCTGCTGCCGGCGGGGACAACCCCCTCCCCGCTCCCCCGGGGTTTCGGGAGGTGCCGGGGACCCGCCCTCGGGGCAGGCAGGGAACGGCTGCGTGGGTCCGGAGAGCAGTGGCGTCTCGGGGGGGGCTGGTGCAGCCCCGCGGCTCCCTGGAGTTACCGGCAGCCGAATACCCGGGTGCCGTGAGGCACCTCTCCGGGATGCTGCCCCGGAGGGTCTCGGAGGCCACGGGGATGGGCACGGCTACCTGCCGGCGGAGTGGACGTGGGCCGGTGGGGTGAATCACGCCTGCCTTCCACTCGCCCGCCTCCCCGGCCAGTGCAATTGCAGCCGGTAATTACCGTGTTTATGGCAAAGCGGTGGTAGGCGGCGGGAGAGGAGGAGCAGGAAGCGTGTGCCCGGGAACGGGGCACCCCGGCCCTCGCCCGCAGCTGGGGTGCAGGCGGGAGGGAGGGAAGGAGGCAAGGAGGGAGGCTTTCCGGTGGGATGGTGCCCGCTGCTCCGGCAACGCGTGCAGTGTGCTGTGGCTGCCGGGTCTGGCTGTGCTCGCTGCCCGCGGGTAGCCGTCCCCACCGTGCGGGGCTCCAGGCGTGCCAGCCCGCCCTGGGGAGGCCCTGCTGGCTCGGGTTAGGGTGATGGCCCCCCATGGAGCCGGCAGCCCTGCACCCCCTGGGGCCGCAGCCACCCATCCCAGCACGCTCTGGCCCCCAGGGGTGCAGGTGCCTTCTTGCAGGTGTCAGTGAGTCCTGGGGTCCCTGGCAGACTGTTAGCTCAGCTCGGTGGGGGTGTGGGGCTGTTACCTGGGGGCTGCTGTGGCTGGGGGCTCGGATCCCAACCTCTGGATCTGTGTGCTCCCCTCCTGTGCCGGGCAACAGCTGGCTGCAGAGCCTGTGTCTCCATCACCACTACTCACTCCCTGCCGGGCTCTCCTGGGATGGGTCATGGTCCCCTCCTGGTGCCCCTGCACCCCCGGCAGCTGCTGCTGCTTTCTTGCAGCGTGTTCCCTCCTGGGGGAGTGGGGCTGTCCCCGGTGCCGGGGTGCCCAGGCTGACTCCTGCCCTCGCTTGCATGGTGCCACCAGCCCATGGGAGCTGCTCAGCTGGTGGTGGAGAAGGAAGCAAGGCTGCAGCTGCCCTCACCTGCAGCGTGGGGACACTGCCCCGGGCCGGCAGGTCCCAGCAGGTGAGGACCTGCCGTCAGTGGGGAGGGGTGCTCTGCCTGCCTGCCTCTGGTGCTGCGGGGGCCCTGCTAAGGAGTCTGCCTGCCTGGCCGGCTCCTGCCCTGGCTGGGGCTCGCTGCGACCCTCTGCAGAGAGGTCCTGCCCTGGCTCCCCACAGCAGGTGACAGCGTTGTCCGCAGGATGGCCAGCTTGCTGCAGCAGGAGGAGTACGGGATGCCGGTGGCACGCAGTATCCCAACCCTGCCTGGCCCAGGAGGGGACCAGCCAGCACTGCTGGAAGCGGTGTCGCATGCCACCTGGCTGGTATCTCCTCCGGGGCCGAGCTGGCCTCCAGGACCCGCCGGCTGGGGCTGCCTGGGGCTCCAGCCAGGCAGGGAGCGAGCCCCAGGGCAGGGGAGCCTCCGGGGCACAGCCTGCTGCCTGGGGATCCCTGCGCCGGGGCACCGCGGGGGGGCTGAGCTGCAGGCAGGGTGCTGCAGGCGCAGGGCAGGAGGCAGGCAGGCTGCCGGCCAGATCCTGTTGGCTTGAGTCCGGGCGCAGCAAGCAGCCGGACCTGTCCAGCAGTGCTGCCGCGGCGGGCAGGGGCGGAGGGTTGCACAAGGGGCCAGGAATAGAGCGGCAGGAGGTGATTAGAGTCTGTGGGGCCCGGCTGGGCGGCAGCAATAAATAGACAAGGCTTAGCCCCTGCCTACCTGGGCAAGGCTGCCGGGCATGCCTGCCCGTGTGGGGCGGCCGCAACCAGGCCCTGCGGCTCTGATCCTGCTGCCTCGCCTGGGCCAGCCTCTTCCCTTTGCCGTGAATGAAGCTGGGGGGACGGTGCCGGCTGGGAGTCCTGCCGTGCACGATGGTACTGGCTGTAAGGATGCATGACCTGGCCCAGTGGCCGCAGCAGTGTGGAGACGTGGTCCCGGCCGTGTCCTTCAGGCTGGCCGTGACCGCTGCTCTGCCACCCTCCCGGGGCAGATGCCGCCTCCGACCTTGCTCTGTCCTGCGGTGCTGGAAATCCCTCCTGCCCAGCGCCGTGACTGCTGAATCAGCAGCGCTGGCTGCAGCTGGCTGCCCTCGCTCCTCCGGGGATGCGGGTGCAGGCGGGACGCTGCCCAGCAGGGATGCTCAGTGTCCAGCCCCGGGGTAGCTGAGCTCCTGTGCCCCGTGGGGACTCCCGGGGTGGGTGCCACATGTTGTGTCCAGCTCTGGGCTGGGTGCTCGCTGGGAAAGCAGGTGCTGTGCTGGCTCCAGTGGTCTTGGACGGGGTGGGACAGGACTGGTACAAAGAAAAGGTCATATGGTGCCTTGTGTCACCGCACGCTTGCCCAGGAAAAGCTGCCTGGGGGACGTGGCTCAGCCCGCAGCTGGCGGTGGTGGCTGTCCCCAGCAGCTGGGTTGTGTGGCATCGCCTTGCCTGGCAGGCCACCGTGCAGGCACAGGCGTCTTCCTGCCCGGCTGGGGCTCCATGTCCCCCGTGTCCTGTCCCCGCAGGAAGGGTGCCGGCTGGCTGCCCCAGGGAGAGGGGAGGCAGGAAGGAGCTGTTGTCACTCATTGTCCCCTGCTCAGCTGGGAGTGACAACAGCTCCTTCCTGCCCCACGCTTCTGGCCCAGCCGTGGAGCCAACGGGACGAGGCTGTTCCCACGGGGCCACAGCCTGGTGTAGGGAGGGCAGGGCGGCGTGGGGCTGGCATGGGGGGTGGCCCAGACCCCTGCTGCTGTGCTCTGGGCAGTGTCGGCTGCTGGGGATTCCTGGGGACACGGTTGGGGGCTGTTTCATGGAGAGCCTGCTCAGTTCAGCGCATGGCTGGGGCTGCTGCAGGCTGGCAGCCCCCCACCCTGGTGATGCCCTCTGCCCCCCCCCGATGCCCTGGACACTGTGTGCCTGCCATCTTGTCCAGAGCTGGTCCCTGCCACCCTGGGGTGGGCAGGGAGGATGGAGAAGTCCTGTCCCCCCCTGCCAGGGCTGCAGCTCAGCCCCCGTAATCCCCTTCCCACTCCGACTCACCAGCTTATTTCCTGGCTAATTCCCCAAGCTATAAATACTGCTCTGCCTCAAAGGGCCCCGAGGCCCTGCAGCCACCCTGCGGGGCAGGGGCTGGTCCACCGAGCATGGGGCCAAGAGCTTATGTCCCCCCTGGGGGCAAAGGATGTTGCCCGGGGGGGGGGGGGGGCAGCTGCTATGGGGCCAGTGGGACCTTGGGCAGGGCTAGCTTTAGCCAAGTTCCCCCAGCTGTGTTGGGGACCGTCCTGTGCTGGGCAGGGTGGTCCCTCGGACACCATTGTGCATGGTGCGAGGGGTCTCTAGGAGCCCATGGGGACGGGGAGATGGGGGGCTTGGGTCCCAAGGGGGAGCCCCGTCTCTCAGCTGAGCGTCCCCCGCCTCCCCAGGCCGCAATGAGCCCCTGAAGAAGGAGCGTCCCAAGTGGAAGAGCGACTACCCCATGACGGACGGGCAGCTGCGCAGCAAGCGGGACGAGTTTTGGGACACGGCACCCGCCTTCGAGGGCCGCAAGGAGATCTGGGATGCCCTGAAGGCAGCTGCCTATGCCGTGGAGGCCAACGACCACAGCCTGGCCCAGGCCATCCTCGATGGAGCCAGCATCACCCTGCCCCATGGTGAGGGACGGCACCGGGGGTGCGGGTGGGGTGGGTGCTGCGTGCCCCACATCCAAGCACATTGGGGTCACAGGTTGGAGAGGAGAGGGGTTCCCAGCTGCCATCCACGCAGCTCAGCCCAGCCAAAGGGGGCAAGATGAGCTCTGCCTCGCTGCCTGGGGTGACCCCATCCCCATTTGGGACGGGTCCATGGGGATGCTCGCCCACAGCATCTCACCCTGCCATCCCCAGGGTCCCTGACGGAGTGCTACGATGAGCTGGGCAACCGGTACCAGCTGCCCGTCTACTGCCTGGCACCTCCCATCAACCTGATCCTGGAGCGGAGCGAGGAGGAGGCAGCGGAGCCGGCCGAGCCCCTGCCCAACACCCGGCGGGAGTTTGCCCTCAAGGTGCGGCTCTCCACCGGCAAGGACCTGCGGCTCAGTGCCAGCATGGGTGACACCATCGGGCAGCTGAAGAAGCAGCTGCAGGCGCAGGAGGGCATTGACCTGGCTTGGCAGCGCTGGTTCTTCTCTGGCAAGCTGCTCACTGACCGCACGCGGCTGCAGGAGACCAAGATCCAGAAGGATTTTGTCGTACAAGTGATCGTCAACCAGCCTGTGCCGCCCAGGAACTGAGCCCCCCCACTGGTTGTGGGGAGAGGGCAGGGGGCTGGGGGGCAGTGGCACCTCTGGGGATGCACTGAGCTGTGTCCCGGCCCTGCCGGAGCGGGGGCAGCCCCTGCTCCCCCCCCCAGGCTGCCCCCCACCCGGGTGACCCCCCAGGAAGGGCTGCGTGGGGCTGTGCCGCCATGGTGGTCCCCCTTGGCTGGGGACACAGGCCCGCTGTGTTTGCTGCAGGAGGTTCGAGACCAGCTGTCTCTGGGGGGGGTCGGCACGGCCGGGGCCCCGCTGCCGGGCTGTGCCGGCGGGGAGAGGCTGTGACCTGCTGGGCTCCAGCTCCCTCTGGCCAGGAGGCCCCAGGGTGCTGGGCTGAGTGGAGATGTCTCCCCTCTGTACATAGTCTGTATTTATCAATAAAGCCTTTTCATCCTTCCTCTGTCCCCAGGGCAGGCTGAGGGGGCTGTCACCCGCAGCCATGGGAGGTCCCCGTGCCCATCCTACATCTGCTCCCATGTTGGGGTGGGCACAGGGTGGCAGGGGAGAGCCCTCGGTGCCCCAGCTCTGCTCCCCAGGGCCACCCTGACCCTGTCCCACCAGCCCCAGCTCTTTGCCTGCCTGGACCCTTCCCCAGTGCTGCCACCATTGTCCCATTGCCATCCCGGCTGCTCGCTGGCACCGGGCCACCACCTCCTTTTCCCAGTGTTCCCCTCTGGAGGTTTCAGCCTGTACCTGCCCCGGGGCCAGGCAGGACAGCCCAAGGAGGGGAATGGTCCCAGGACCGCCTTTGTGGCCACCGTCACCCGTCCTGGCAAAAACGGTGCCTTTCTGCAGCTGGAGGCTGTGGCACCCATGGGACAGGGCACCCAAGGGTGTCCCTGGGAACTGCCCAGGAGGGTGACAGTGACGTGTCCCCATCTGTCCTTCCCCCAGGTCCTGTTCCGGGGGCTGGTGCCCAGCGCATTAACTGTCCCGGCACAGGGCAGCGCTGGCCTCATCTTACAAAGGGGGAGAGCAAAGCCCAGGGGGGCTGAACAATGTCCCTGCTGCCGGGAATAGCTGCTGGCTCTGCCCGCTGGCCCCACATGAGGCCGGCCGTGCTGCCAGGCTGCCCGTGCGCAGCGGGTGAGGCCGGGCAGGCACCGGGACCCTGGCAGGGCTGCTCGGGACGCTCCGCACCTGAGGTCATCCTCCAAAGCGGCGCGGAGGGGCTGTGGCTCCCAGCATCACGTGCTGCCTGCTGCTGGCTGAGAGATTTTGGGGGGGCCCATCGCCTCCTTTTGTGGTGGGCGGCAATCCCCCTGGGTGCCAAGGGAGCCCCGGGGGATGCTGGTGGGTGCTGCAGCATCTGGTTGCGTGGCAATAGGGTGACGAGAGCCACAGGGAGCATCCCGGCCACCCAGGGTGAGTGGCACAGGACCCCAGACCGTGTCCCTGCTTTGCTGAGCCTCTCCGGACCGGCTGCCGCGGGCTGCGCGCACCCCAGCTCCCTGCACCCAGCATGGGGGTCCCAGGCAGCCTGTGGGGGGGCAGTGGGTCTCTTTAAGAGGGTGCGGGGCTGGGGAGGTGAGCCAGGGCCACCAGAAAGCAGGAGGGTGAGCTCATGGCAAAGCTGCCCCAGTCATGTGGAGCAGCCACAGCTGTCAGTGCCCTTGGGCTGCGGGACGGAGGGGCCGGCGGCATAAAGCCCCGTGCCCAGCAGAGCTGCCGGCAGTGCCGGGAGCCAGGGCCGGGTGCTCCCTGTCCGTGGTGGCGAGGAGGAGAGGCTGCATCCTGTACGGGGCCGTGCACTGCAGGCAGACATGGAGCTGGACGTGCAACGGGCCAAGGAGCTCATCGAGCAGAAGCTGGCGGAGGAGGAGGAGGAGGAGAAGGTGGGTCCATAGGGCAGGGGGACCTGCCCAGGCTGCAACAGGGACCTGCCTTGCGCTGTGTCCATCCTTAGGGACTCAAATGTGAGGAGGCTGGCACCAGGGGATGCAGCAAGGTGGCCAAGGGCTCTCAGGGGCATCAGGTTCCCAACCTGGGAGCTCTTGCCCATGGGGCAGAGCCGAGCAGCAGGCAGATGCCCAGCTTGCCAAATAGGGCAGGTGGGCAAGCGCAAGCCCAGGGGCTGCTGGGCATCGCGTAGACCTCAGTGGTGAGCTGTGAGCCATGCCCAGAGCTACCTTCAGTGGCAGGCTGGGGACAGAGGTGGCGGGGCTGCTCCGTGCCCAGCCAGGACATGCAGCCCCTGCCCCGTGCCCATACAGCGACTCAAAGAGGATGGCACACGGGAACCGCCGGCCGTGGAGCGGATGAACACACCCGAGCTGGAGGAGGAGAAACGCCGTGGGCCCAGGAACCGGGGCCTCGAGGCCGTCAAGGTGAGGGGAGTCAGGGTGCAGGGGAGATGGGGGGCAGCTGGGTGCAGAGAAGGCAAACGGGGCGCTGCGTGTCCCCCCAGGGCCAGGAGCGGGTGCGGAAGACCTCGGTGGACCTGCGGCGGGAGATCATAGACGTGGGGAGCATCCAGCGCCTCATCGAGCTCCGCAAGCAGCGCCGGCAGCGCCGGGAGGAGCGGGCAGCCACCCCCGAGCCCCCCCCGCCTCCTGAGCCCCTGGAGATTGTACGTCAGGGGGGTCCCGGGTGCGGGAGGAGGACTGCTGGGACAGGGGCTGGAGTCCCCACGGGCCCGCCCCTGGGTCACCCTGCCAGCTGGGGACCTCCTGGGGAAGCAGGGCAGGGAGCCCCCCATGTTGTACCCTCTCCCACGCCCCTGCGATACCCCAGCCCTGAGCCTGTCCCACCACCAGGAGGGTCCCGTGGAGCCAGAGACCTTCCTGCGAGCCGCCGTCCAGGGCAAGATGCGTGTCATTGAGAAGTTTCTGGCAGACGGTGGCCCCCCCAACACGTGTGATGAGGTAGCGTCCCCCACGGCCGCTGGCTGCCCCCCACCTGCGCCCTGCCGCCATGCCCTGCCGTGCCTGCTGTAAGGGCTGGGACCCCCGGGATGGGGCTGGGGGTACGGCTGGGCTGGGCCGGGGGGGGATGGATCCATCCGGCAATACGGCACCTCGTCCCCCCAGTTCCACCGCACGGCCCTGCACCGCTCCTCGCTGGAGGGACACATGGACATCCTGCAGAAGCTGCTGGACAGCGGGGCCACCGTCGACTTCAGGGACCGGGTGAGGCCAGGTCCTGCCCCCGGCTCCATGCTGGTCCAAGCCTCCGGGCATGGTGCAACCGGAGCAACAGCAGGGTTGGGGTTCCTGCAGTGGGGCAGTGTTGTCCCCACCACCAAGGTGGCCACAGGCAGGGTTCTGCTGGCTCAGCCTGGGCATGGGGACTGGCTGGGGTGGGGGACGGACACGGGGTGGGGGTGTCCCCCACCGTGACGCAGCTCTGCGCGCCCAGCTGGACTGCACCGCCGTGCACTGGGCCTGCCGGGGCGGGCATCTGGACGCCGTCAAGCTGCTGCAGGACCACGGGGCAGACCTCAACCTGAAGGACAAGGTGGGCGAGGCAGAGCCTGGGGGCACAGGGATGTGCCAGGGGCACAGGCATGCCCCGGGGGACCCAGGGTTAGCAGGGGTGGGTGCTGATCCCCTCTGGTGTCCATCTCCTCCCCCCTCAAGCTGCTCAGCACCCCCCTCCATGTGGCTACCCGGACTGGGCACCCCGACATCGTGGAGCACCTCATCCACTGCGGGGTGGACATCAACTCCCCAGACAGGGTGAGTGCTGCGGCCGCGCAGCCAGCACTGGGGAACAACACTGATCCCCCCTCCCTTGGCTGACCCCTCCGGGGTCTCCCAGCACCTACAGCGGGCCACGTACGGACACACACGCATCCCTGCCCCGGGGTGCTGGCAGCTGCAGTCAGGGCTGGGCGGGCATCGTCCCCCTTGTCTTCATGGGGAGGTGGGTGTGCGGGGAGCCGGGGAGCAGTGCTGCGGACAGGCAGGGCGTCCCTGTCCCCGGAGCTGGACCGCGATCCCCAGCCAGGCTGCATCTCTCATAGGAAGGTGACACAGCGCTGCATGACGCCACGCGGCTCAGCCGCTACAAGATCATCAAAATGCTGATCCTGCACGGGGCCGACATGATGGCCAAGAACCAGGTGAGCAAGGGGGGCCAGCACCGGGTGGTGCCCCACCACGCTGCGCCACGCCGGCCCCAGCCTCTCTCCGCCTGCTCTTGCAGGCTGGCAAGACCCCAACGGACCTGGTGCAGCAGTGGCAGGTGGACACACGCCATGCGCTGGAGACCAAGGAGCAGCCGCAGGGGGAGACGGAGGTCCCCGCGTGACGGCGCCGGGCAGGGACCAGGGACTGGGCTCGGCTCCAAGGAGCAGGATCCAGCCGAGACTTGTCTGTGTCAATAAAAGCCAGCAAAGAGCAGCGTTCGGCTCCAGGGGGCTGTGGGGCTGGGCAGCTTGCGCCGGGGGCGATGGGGCTGGGGAAGCTGGGTTATCCGGGGAGCTGGGTTTTCTGGCAGCACGGACATGCCCTGTCTCCTAGCACAGGGACTCGAGTGTCGGCAACACCATGGGGCCAGGACATGAGCGGTTCAAGGGCAGGACTCCTCGCTGAGGGATGCCCTGGTTGCTCGTAGTGCTTCTAAGTCCCACCTGGGCAAGCTCAAGGCAGGACTACATCGATCATCGTACATTGATCGGTGTAGGACTACACCTACATCAAGGGCAGCTCAACCCGGGTCCACGCTGTGCTGGAGGCTGGGGTCATGCTGGGGAGCAGCAGTCATACCCCTGCCCGGCAGCCACTCCACGGGGGCTTGTTCTCCTGCCTTCCCCTCTGGAGCTACCCCCAGGGGACACAGCAGCCCCTTTGCAGGCTGGGTCACTTCTGTTGAGCGCAGTGCTCATTGCTCCCTACCTAGAAACGCTCCTGCTCGCCCATTTACAGGAGACCCTACACCAACACCCAGAGCAGGCGAACCCTGCCCACAGCCCCGGGACTCCCCGCACTCCCTGGTCCCTCCCCGGCCCTGCAGCCCAGCCCCGTAGGTGGCAGAGGGATGGCTGCCAGGGCTGGCAAGCAGAAGGGAAAGCGCAGCTGGGGTGGCCGGGCTCACCCGGAGGGGAGCTGAGCTCCTGCGGCCGGCTCCTGGAAGGGGAGGAGAGCATCCTGAGCTGACCTGGTACCACCCCCAACGTCGTCCGCCCAGCTGGGTCGCGGGTCCCTCACGTGCCCCGTCAAACATTAACAGCCCCTCGGCGGGGCAGGTGGCACGGCCGGCAGCAGCACCCAGCCACCATGGCGTTCAGCGCCCGCCTTACCTCGCCCCTCCGGCCCATCCTGGCAGCTCTGCGCCGGGCAGCCCCCGGGCAGCACCGCGGGCTCAGCACCCCTCCGGGACCGGGGCACACACTCGACCTCAGGGGCATCTTCCCACCCCTCGCCACCCCCTTCTCACCCACGCAGGAGGTGGACTATGCCCGGCTGGAGGGGAACCTGTGCCGCTATGCCAGCATCCCCTTCCGAGGTAAGTGCTGCCCGCTGCCCCTCTCCATGCAGGCTCCTGCCAGATCCCTGCCCACCGCAGGGGCTGTGCGGCAGCAAGCAGGCAGCCTGCTGGCTTCCCAAGGGTGCTCAGTCTCCAGCCGGACTTTGCTCCAGGGCTGGCAGCCCCTCGGGTGACCCACCTGGGGCCCTTTGCACAGCAAGTGCCCAGGCAGCCCAGGCACACGCGTGTGACCTTGCACACCCCCACCACACTCCGGTGCACGCTTGCATGCACACTCCACGTGTGTGCAGGCTTGCACGCATCCTCCACGTGTAGCTGCAGGCTTGCACCTACTCTCTGCACACCCGTGCACACTCACACAGATTCAGCACCACAGGATGCGTATCTGTTGATTGCCCAGGACGGATGGGCGGGAGGAGAGGGGCTGCAGGAAGAGGCTGGGGGTTGCAGGGATGTGCCCCGAGGTCTCCCCTCTTCTGACCAGGCTGTGAGTCCAGGGCTGTGGGGACGGGGACAGGACAGGGCACACTGTGGGCTGCAGAACCCTGTCTGGGTGCCCAGGGGCAAGGAAGGGAGAGAGGATGATGGGGACGCCCAACCCTCCTAGCATCCTGGAGCCCTGGATGTTGCGGCAGAGCCTGGCAGCACTGGGCTGGAGCTGGCCTGCCTGTGCCCGTGGTGCTGGCAGGGTCCCAAGAAAGGTCTCTGTGTGCCCCAGCGAGGGACAGGGCGGCACAGTCTGGCTGCGGGCACCAATAAATGCTTCGTTAGCGGTGCAGCGTGGGGTGGTTTCTGGGGATGGAGGCGGGCAGGCGATGTGTTCAGCCCACAGGGCACATGCATGGCACGCACGAGGGTCCCTGGGTAAGGGATGGCACTGCCGGTGCTCAGCGTGGTGCAGGTGGGCACTGCCATCTGGGGGGCCCATACCCACGTGTGCCCTTTGCGGGGGAGCCCGGGGCTTTGCGGGGCACCTGCGGGAGCCTCCTAGCCCAAAGGGGCTGCTGGATGCAGGCATGGGGCTGCTCTGGGTGCCCGGTGCCCACCTGAGAGTGGGGTGCGGAGAGGGCAGGGACGGCACCCTGCTCCTGTGTCCGAGCCCTGCCCTCCCCACGCTTGCGTTTCAGGCCTGGTGGTGCTGGGCTCCAACGGGGAGTACCCCTACCTGGTGCCCCGCGAGCGGCTGGAGGTGGTGAGCTGCGTGCGCCGGGCTCTGCCCAAGGACCGCCTGCTGCTGGCCGGCTCGGGCTGTGAATGTGAGTGCCTCCGTGGGCAGCGCGGGGGCCATGTGTCCCCCCCGGGGCATCCCTCACCCTTCTCTCTCCTCCCCAGCCACCCAGTCCACCATCGAGCTGACGGTCAGCATGGCAGAGGCGGGGGCCGACGTGGCGCTGGTCGTGACACCCTGCTACTACCGGGGGGCCATGACGAGCGCTGCCCTGGTCCGGCACTACACGGAGGTGAGCCGTGCCTGGTGCCCACTGGCAGCCCCGGCCAGGGCAGCGGGATGGGGAGCATGTCCCACACGTCTCCAACCCACCCCAGCTGCTGAGCTCTGCCTGGCTGCCTGCAGGTCGCCGACGCATCCCCCATCCCCGTGGTGCTCTACAGTGTCCCCGCCAACACCGGCCTGGACCTGCCCCTGGAGGCTGTCCTCACCCTAGCTCAGCACCCCAACATTCTCGGGATCAAGGACAGCGGTGGGGACGTGAGTGGGGCAGGTCTTTCCCGGGGCTGGCTGCCCCCAAACCTGGCCCCAAGCTGGGAATGGGGAGCTGGAACTCGCAGCCCTTCCCCGGACCCTGGGGGTGCTGGCAGGAGCCCTGCAGCAGGGGGACGGGACGGGGTGATGCCTGCCCCAGGGCACAGCATGTCTCTCTCCAGATCACCCGCATGGGGCTGATGGTCCACAAGACAAGGCAGGAGGATTTCCAGGTGCTGGCGGGATCGGCCGGCTTCCTGCTGGCAAGCTATGCCCTGGGTAGGTGCTGCTGCCCCTGCTCAGCCGGGGGCACGGGGTGCTGCCCTGGGGGCACTGGCGGGGACTGGGCAGGGGGAGGCAGGCGAGGGGCGGCGATGCCCGGGAGGTGCTGGCTGGGCACGGCGTGCCGAGCTGGCTGCCAACGTGCCCCGGTGTCCCCAGGTGCCTCTGGGGGGGTCTGTGCCCTCGCCAACGTCCTGGGGGCCCCGCTGTGCCAGCTGGACCTCCTGTGCCGTGAGGGCCGCTGGCAGGAGGCCCGCGACCTGCAGCTCCGGCTCATCGAGCCCAACACGGCGGTGAGCGGGCAGCACCCCCCGGGATGCTGAGGGGTGCAGAGCCGGGGGGCGGCAAAGAATGGAGGTCCCTGAGGCTGCAGGGGGTGGAGTGGTGGTCCAAGGGGGACAGGATGGCACAGCACCCAGTCGGCAAGCCGAGCCAGGCTGGAGGCGGCGGGTTGGGAAATGCCAGCCCTGCCGTGCCAGGAACAGCCTGTCCGCTGGCAGCGGGCACCTGCCTGACCCCCCCGCGGGAACCTTGCCGGCTATTTATAGGCAATGATGGGGGGAAGAGCTGCTCCTCCCCGGGCCCCCCACCCACTGCGGGGTGGCCCGTCCCTGCCGCAAAGAGCCCGCCGTGACACAGGGATGCTCCCCTGCGTGGCCATGCTCTGCGCTCCCACCCCACGGTGGGCACTTCACGGGGGGCTGCAGCCACCCCGCACCCTGCCCAGCCTTGCAGCCCCACACGGGGGAGGGCAGGAGCGACGGTGAGCAAGCAGCAGGGTCGGCAGGAGCAGGGCCCACGGAGCATGCCGCCCTCTCCCATGGGAGCCGGCAAGCCCCCCTGTGCCCTCCCTCCCACAGGTCACCCGCCGGTTCGGGATCCCAGGGCTGAAGAAGGCCATGGAGTGGTTCGGCTACTACGGGGGTCCCTGCCGCGCACCCCTGGCCCCGCTGAGCCCCCCCCAGGTTGAGGAGCTGAGGGGCACCTTCAGTGCCAACGGCTGGTTGTGAGGGGTCCCCCCTTGCCCCCCCATGCACCGGGAAGGCATAGGAGCCAGGGACCCCGGGAGCTGGGGATGTGGTGGGGACACTGGGACGTGGCCAGGAGAAAGCCACCCATCTCACTCCTTCCTGCTGGACAGGGCTGCCCTGGGCAGAGTGGGTAGGGGGGACACCCAGCACCCCCTGGCCACCCCTGCATCCCCACCAGCCCCTGGGTCCCTCCATCCCCGTGTGGGAAGGGATGGATCCCTGCACCATGAGCCAGGAATAAACCTGTTGCCCCCACTCTGTGTCTGCAGTCCTGCCCGCACAAGCAGCCCCCCGCCCGGTCCCGGCTCCCGGCAAAAAAGACACGGCCTGGGCATTTGGCAACGTGGTTTACTCAGCTGAGGCCGGTGCAGGCAGCAGCACAAGGCAGGGTCACGGCAAGGCACGGGACCGGTGCGGGCAGAGACCGGCAGGGAGGGCACGGCCCCTGCAGCCTGCCACCAGGCTGCGAGGGCTGCCGGGACCCCCACGCCACGGCCAGCCAGACCGCACCGGGGGGGAAGGTGAGCACGCAGGGGGGAGGTGAAGGATGCGTGCGGGGGGCAGGACGGGGAGCCGTGTGCCCCCTGCCCACCCTGCCTGCCCCTCCGCCATGCCCCTATCCCCGCCCACCCTGCCCAGAGCCCCTGCCCCACGCCTGGCACCCCACGCAGCCCCGCTCCTGCCCCTCATCCCAGGCGCCGGCTGACTCTGCTCCTTGCTCACCATCGCTCCTGCCCTCCCCGTGTGCAGCAGACATGGGCCAGGCTGGGTGTCCCCCTTGGTGGGGACGCTGCTGCAGATGTCCCCAAGGCAGTGGGTGGGATGGATTGGCACAGGGACGAGGGGGACGCAGCCCATCGGCCGGCCCTGAGAGAGGACTGGGTCCTTCAGGGGCACCGTGTCACCCCGGCATGCGGGGGCATGGCCGGTCACCCAGAGCTGAGGGCGCAGGCCAAGGGGTGCCCACCCTGCCTTGGGACCAGGGTAGCGAAGCGGGCCAGGAGCTGCCCCTCTGCGGGCGCGTGGTCCAGCCAGCAGCCCACGGCCAAGGCACCCTGGCAGTGGGGTCGGGGCCCAGCCCCAGCCTGCACACCCCTGCTCCACCCCCCACGGTGGGCTGGCAGCCCCGGTGGTCCGCAGCCTTCCCGAGGGGGCAGAGGGGCTGGGCCCCGGCTACTCCGGTGGGTGCCAGGGCTACAGCCAGAGAGAGAAGGCACCACGGCCGCCCCGGGGCACTTGGGTGGAGAGCGGGGGGCCCCGTCCCCCCCACTGGCGGGAATTCAGCAAGGGGGCTTGGTGCGGACCCCCGGCCCTGCCAAGGCTGGGTGGCCGGCGAGCGGAGGGCAGGGGGGCTACCCAGCAGTGCTGCCTCCCTGCTCCGGGGACGGCGGGGCCAGCCAGTGCCCGGTGGGGGGTCCCCACAGCAGTGGGAGGGGGGCGTGGGGCACCGTCACGCTGTCAGGTTGTGGGCAGACTTGGACGCACCCTGGGCCCTCTGGATGACGGCCGGGCACTTCTCCCGCCGCAGCAGCTTGTTGTTCTCGAAGAAGCCCTCGTTGCGGGGCACCCCATGGGAGCCGTCGGGGAAGGTCAGGAGACCTGGGGAGGGGAGGGAAGGGCCGGGAGTGACGGGGCAGGGAGCAGCACACACCAGGGCCAGGGCTGGAGGGACAGAGCGGGAGATGCCGGATGGGGCCGGGCTGAGCTGGGGCCGCACGGGGCTGCGGCTGCCCGCACCGTGCCACCGGGCACTCACCGAAGCCGTACACGCGCCCGCCTTTGAACTCGCCCTCAAAGGTCATGTTGTCGCAGCGGGTGAAGACGCCGACGCCGTTGAACTTGCCCTGCACAAACTCCCCCTCGTACCTGCACGGGAGGAGCTCCTGAGGCAGCAGCTCCCTGCGGCAAGCAGGGATGCCCGGGGGGGATGCACACGGGGGTGCCACGCTCACCTGGAGCCGTCGGGGAAGGTGAGCACGCCGCAGCCGTGGAAGAGCCCGTTCTCGAAGTGCCCCACGTAAGCGGTGCCGTCGGCAAACGTCAGCTGCCCGACGCCGTGCCTGCGACCTAGGCGAGGGCAGAAATGGGCAGTGCTGGACGGACGGAGGCAGGACCTGCCCCAGCGTGGTGCCGGGCAGGGACGCAGGGGCTGCTCGGCCCCCGGCGCAGGCAGCACCATCCCCTCCCGCCCCGTCTCACCTTCCTTCCACTCGCCGCGATACTCCTCCCCATTGGAGTAGGTGAAGGAGCCTTTGGTGAGGGTCATGGCGACAGCCTCCAGCAGCGCAGGGCAAGAGCTGGCAGGGAGAGGTGCGGAGGGTGGCTGCTGCGTGGGGGGGAACAGCCAGGCTCACCCAGAGCCCCCACCTCCCCTCGGCTCATGGAGAGGCATGCGTCTGCCCCGGGGACGGCTCTGCTGGGGCACGCCGCAGATGAGGAGGTGACCCTAGGAGCTCGGCCTCCCTGCCCTGCCTCTGAAACCCCAGCCGCCAGGTTCGGGTTGCTGTCTGCCCCGCTGCAGGGCTCGGGGTGATGTGAGCCCACGGAGGTCACAGCCCTGTGAAACGTGAGTGAGCGGCAGGAAGAAGAGCCCGGTAGGAGCTGTTTGCCTCCAGCATGGCTCCCCAACGGGACCCGAGGGGGTCCTGTACCACGGCAGGCTCAGGCCAGGGCATTTGGAGAGGAGAAATAGGCACTTGGAGAGGGGAGGCTTGCTGGGTTGTGCTCAGTGCCAGCTCTTCAGGGGAGGGAGCAGAGAGCTTGTGGGGTTTCCAGCTCCAGCGTGGAGGACAGGCAGACCTGGCTCACCCCCCAGGGATGGAGCAGCCGCTCCTCCTAAGAGGGACAGTGGAGAGAGGACCCTGGGGCTCCAGGGCCTTGCTCAGCTACCAAGGGTTTGCAAACCTGCCTGCTGACAGCAAGCAGCCCCCAGAGCCTGCACACCCCCAGAGTGGCTGCTGCACAGCACAGCTCTCCCCAGCACCTGGGGAAGGCACCAGCACGGAGCTGGCCCCGCAGGCAGGCTGGGCACTGCCTCTCCGGTGGCTCCCAGTGTAGCTCAGGCAGCGCCTGTGATGGGACGGGGCTCCCCGCTTCAAAAGGGGGTATCCCTGCTTGCATCCCTGGAGAGATGGGTGCTGAGCCATGCTAACCGGGCAGACACAGCACCCGGGAGCACCGCAGGGAACTTGCAAGGGCTTTGTGTCCAGAGGAGAAATGGCCCCCAGCCAAGCCGAGCAGTGACTGAACAGTGCTCTCTGCTGATGGCAGAGACGGGGAGCTCAGCGCTGGCTGCCCAGCCTGCAGCCTGCCCAGCACCTCTGGGGATACCTCCGGCGGTGCCAGGAGGAGGAGAGGGTGCTGTCGCAGGCACTTAGGGCCTGCTGCAGGGGAGGGCTCCCGCCGCCAGCACGGCCTGTGCCTGGACCTGCGACTTAATCCAGGGAACGGGCAGCGTTTGCCCCGTGAGCAACCCAGCCTGCCCAGCAGCTGGATGTCCCCCCACTGGCACCCACGCACGCCGGAGCCCTGCACGCACAGTGCCACAGCAAGCAGGTGCGATGCCATGCACACCTCGACTCTGAGCCCACGACCTGCCTGGGCCATGCACCCACGGGCTGAAGCCACGCACAGGGACGAGGGGTGCACGACCCAGCTGGGCCACGCACCCCTGGGCAATGCAGGCACACTCTGCCCGTGCCACGCACCCACGGGGGACACATGCACACCCCGCCTGGGTAGTGTGTCCAGGGGTGGTGGTTGCACTCACGACTGATGCATGCACGCCCCGCTGTGTCCATGCACCCACGGCTGATGCATCCACGCCCCACTGTGTCCATGCACCCACGGCTGATGCATGCATGCCCCACTGTGTCCATGCACCCACGGCTGATGTATGCATGCCCCACTGTGTCCATGCACCCATGGCTGATGCATCCACGCCCCGCTGTGTCCATGCACCCATGGCTGATGTATGCACGCCCCACTGTGTCCATGCACCCATGGCTGATGTATGCACGCCCCACTGTGTCCATGCACCCACGGCTGATGCATGCACGCCCCGCTGTGTCCATGCACCCATGGCTGATGCATGCACGCCCCACTGTGTCCATGCACCCACGGCTGATGCATGCACGCCCCGCTGTGTCCATGCACCCACGGCTGATGTATGCACACCCCGCTGTGTCCATGCACCCACGGCTGATGTATGCACGCCCCGCTGTGTCCATGCACCCACGGCTGATGTATGCACGCCCCGCTGTGCCCATGCACCCGCGGCTGATGCATCCACGCCCCGCTGTGTCCATGCACCCACGGCTGATGCATGCACACCCCACCGGGTCCACGCACCCACGGGCGGTGCACGCACGCCCCACCGGGGCAACCGTGGCGATGCCCGCAGGCCCGGTGCCTGCCCAGGGGCGGTGCGGGCGGTGCGGGCGGCGCAGGGACCCGCGGCCCGCGCTCACCTGGCTCCGCGCTCGCCGCCCGCACCGATACCCACGGGGGTCCCGCCGAGGGGCGGTGGCACGGCCACCTCCCCTGCCAGCCCCCCGCCCCGCCGGGCGGTGCCACGCCGCCAGCGTCCATCCCCGCCCGTCGTTGGCTGTCTCCACAGCAACCGCTAGCAACGCGGCTGCTCATTGGCCAGCTTCGCAGCACGCCCTCGCCGGCCGCCATCTTTGTGTGGGGCAAGGCAGTCTCCTCCCCGGGCGTGTCGGCAGAGGGGCAGCGCCCCCGCCCTGCCGCCATCTTTGCAAAGGGCAGCGGGGGCCGCGGCCGCTCCCGAGTGGCCATCTTTGTGTGGGGCACCGGCTCCAGCCCCCGCGGCGGGCGCGCGGGGCCAGCGGACCCCCCGGCCCCCACGGACAAGCGGTGCGAGGCGTGGGGGCCTCCAGGCCCGCCTCAACCGGCACCACGGCCGCAGCCGCCCCCGCGGCGGGCGCGGTTCCCACGGCAACGCCCGGGAGGGGCGGGGCGGGGCGGGGCGGGGCGGAGCAGCCAAT
This sequence comes from Mycteria americana, assembly GCF_035582795.1. NCBI lineage: Eukaryota > Metazoa > Chordata > Aves > Ciconiiformes > Ciconiidae > Mycteria > Mycteria americana. The sequence continues at coordinate 16,918,986 of NC_134370.1, forward strand.
GGGGCGTGGCGGCGCGGTGACGCGGGCGCAAGCGGCGGGCGCGGGCGGCGCGGCGGGGCCGGGCGGGCGCGATGGACGAGACGAGCCCGCTGGTGTCGCCGGAGCGGGCGCAGGCCCCCGACTACGGGCTGCCGGGGGGTGCCGTGCGCGCCCTCCCGCCCGCCGCGCCCCCGCCGCCTTCCCCTCCCGGCTCCCCCGGCGGCCGCGACCGCGAGCGGCAGCCGCTGCTGGAGCGCGGGGCGCGGGGCCCGGCGGCCGCGGCGGCGCAGGCCCAGGCGCAGGCCCAGGCGGCGGCGCAGGCCCAGGCCCAGGCGGCGGCAGCGGCGCAGCGGGAGCGTAACGACTTCCCCGAGGACCCCGAGTTCGCCGAGGTGGTGCGGCGGGCCGAGCTGGCCAGCGAGCGCGGCATCTTCCCCGAGCGCATCTCGCAGGGCTCCAGCGGCAGCTACTTCGTCAAGGACCCGCACGGGGTGAGCCGGCCCCTGCCCCGTGTGTCCGTCCCGGGGGTGGCCGCCGCGGCCTGCGGGCTGAGCGGCGCTGGCCGGGAGGAGGGCGCTCCCGGGGAACTGGTGATGCTGGCCCGGGGGTGACCGGCCTTGTGGGGCTGGTAGGAGCGGCTGGAGCCGCCCGGGGCTTCCCCGGGGAGAAGCGCAGTGGGATCAGCAGCAAGAGTGGGGGGCGGCTGTGTCCCAGTGCTGCTTCAGCCTCTTCTGTGGCTCTCCTGCCCGGGGAGGAAGGGTCACCCTCTCCCCCGGGCCTGTGCATCAGCATCTCCTGAGCACGGTCAGCTTCTCCTGACCGCGGTGGCTCCAGCCTTAGGGCTGCGACTCTGAGAGCTGAGCTGGTTTTTGGCCTGTGAGACTGGAGCGAGATGTCTCCTCTGTGGTTGCGCGGCTGATACAATCGAGGCAAAGTCCTTGGCATATAGCTAGTCCCCTATAGATCTGGTCAGCTGTGTGGCAGCTGTCTCCATGCCACTGACTGGATGTGCACACAGCACAGGGCGGCTTGTCTTGTGACCTGCAGCACCCAGCCCAATTACGCGAGCTGTTGCTGCTTCCCATGACTCCCTCGTCGCCTGTGTGCTGGGATGCTTCCTGGGAAGCAGGACTAGGCTTGCTGGTCTCTGGTGTGCCCTACTTTTCCTGCCCCAGGTGGAGCCTGGCTCCTGGGAGCTGTGGCACGCAGGTCCCAGCTGAGCTGGCGGGCTGTGGGGCAACACACGCTTCCTCCTGCCACAGCCCTGCTGCTCTCCTGATCCCTCCCGTTGCCCAATACAAGATGTCGTGTCACTGGAGTGGGCAGCTGGATGAGCTGCCTGGGGGTGGCAGGGCAGAGGCTGCCTGGCCGTAGGAGACCAGAGCTCAGTGAGCGCTGGTGGAGGATGCATGCGAGGAGCCAAAGTCTGTGTAGCCCTGGCCATGTCACCTGGCAGGTCCCCTGGACTGCCCTGCTGTCAGCGAATGTGGTGTGTGTCTGGTTTCTGTGGCTTGCTGCCCAAGGTCACCAAAACCTCCCTGCTGCAGGCACGGGAGAGAGCACAGTGCACTACTGTTGCGGGCAGGGGCTGAGGGCATCGGGGGGAAAAACTTTTCTCTTGTGCCTGCTTCCTTCTGGGCTACTGGGACCCAAGCTGTCCCAGCAGCGATATGCTTCCCCAGCCCCGGTGGCTGTGGTTACCCCAACTGCTGGCTGCGTCTCTGGGCTGGCCCGGCTCCCTCTGCCTTGCTGCTGGCACCAGGCAGACCTGTTTTCCCTGCCAGTGCTTGCTCCCGGCACAGGTCTGTCTGGAAGGAGACACTGTGCTGCCAGGCCTCTGGCCCCTGCTCCGGCACTGTCCCTGCCCAGCTGGGCTTTGCTCTACTGGACTGGCTCCATGGAGCACAGGGCTCTGTGCTGCCAGAACTCCCAACAAGCCTCTTGCAGGCTCATATCCAAGGACGTGTTGGCAATCGTGTGCTTTCATGTGGGGCTGATGAGGGGATTGCCTTCCTGCCTGCTTAGGGGAAGTGGCTCCTCAGTGTGATCTGGGGATGGCTGAAGTGATCCTGTTCCCTCAAACCCTTCCTCTCCCTCTCCCTGGTGAACAAAACCTTGCTCCTGCCTGCCCTGGCCTGGCTTCTGGCCCCTGGCAGACTGAGGTTGCACTGGGGTCCCCTGCTGAGGTGCTGGGTCTCATGTTCCGCTTCCACATTGTGGCAGGAGCTCGGCTTGGGGAAGTTCCACCCACTCAGGCCGGGGCCGGCACCAGCTGTGGGCAGGAGGGCTGGTTGCGTGTGCTGCTGAGTCACCCCAGAGCAGGGGCTGCCAGCCCGGAGCTGCTGCGCAGCCCCCCAGGGATCCCTGGCCCACGGGGGCAGGTGGCCTTGCTCCTGCCCTAGCCCTTGTCTCAGCTGTGTGGCTTGGCAGTGCTGGCTTAGTGATGGCGCAGCACGTCACATGAGGCTTCTGTGCCCTCTGCAGTCGTGGGGTACCTGTGCTGCTGTCCCCTGCTGTTGGGTCAATGAGTGTGAGGCTGGATTGAGGGGCTGGGGGTGCTGCTGGTACCAGCTGGTAGCCAGTTTGGAGCTGCCTGTGCCCTCTTGCCCACAGCGTACCCAGAGAGCCAGCCCTTCTGCTGTCTGTAGCTGGGCCCCCCAGCAGAGAGCCCTGAGCTCCTCAGGTGTCCTCCAGCTGCTTGGCTGTTCTGGTCCCATTTCCTCTGGTCAGTTTGGGATCAGCTCTGTTCAATGGATTTTGGAGCCAGGTCAGGGATCACTATCCCCCTCCCTCTCCTGCATGGTCGTAATGAGTAAGCAGTGAGCAGTAGCTCTCCCCAGCCATCCAAAGGTCTCTGGGATAGGGCTGGGATGTTTACCAGGGACAGCATCATCACCGGTGTCTTTTGGGACAAGGAGGGTTGTTTCCAGGTGTGTGAGCTGGGTAATGAAGGTCTTTGGGCAGCACCCTGCTCTTGTGGGACGGGGCACTGGCTGGGGAAGGGTCCCTTCCAGCCCCTGCCTGCCTGCCTCCCTCCTGGGAGCTGCGGGGTCTGCCTCGTCCCAGGAGCTGGTTATTGCCCAGGTGAGGGGCGTTCTGGGCCATTTCCTGAGTGTCCCCATCGTGGACTGGATCAGGGGGAAATATCCTGAGTCTGCCAACTGCCTTGAGTCAGCCTCCTCTCTCCCACTCACAGAAAATCATTGGCGTCTTCAAGCCCAAGAACGAGGAGCCATATGGGCAGCTGAACCCCAAGTGGACCAAGTGGCTGCAGAAGTTGTGCTGCCCATGCTGCTTTGGGAGAGACTGCCTTGTCCTCAACCAGGGCTACCTCTCGGAGGCGGGTGCCAGCCTGGTGGACCAGAAACTGGAACTCAACATTGTTCCCCGCACGAAGGTGAGGGGACAGCTGCTGGGATCTCGTCCCGGGGAGGCTTTCATGTGCTTCTGCACAGTTCTGCTTGTGCCTTGTCTTGTGGCACTGCTGACCTTGGAGATGTTGTGTTGAGAGCTCTGGACCGGGACTGCTCCTGCTCAAGCCGTGGGGATCCTCGTGCTGGGCAGAGCCATGGGAAATGCTGTGTCTTGGTTTTATCAGCCAGTCCTGTGACAATTGCCAGGTGCCCCTGCTGACGTCTGCGCTCCTGTCCCTCCAGGTGGTGTATCTGGCCAGCGAGACCTTTAACTACAGTGCCATTGACAGGGTAAAGTCCCGAGGAAAGAGGCTGGCCCTGGAGAAGGTGCCGAAAGTCGGCCAGCGCTTCAACCGCATTGGTCTGCCGCCCAAGGTAGGGCTGCCAGCCTCTGCGCCCGCCTGTCGCCGTTTCTCCATCCTCTGTGGCCTCCTGTAACGCAGCCTCTCCTTGCTTCAGGTGGGCTCCTTCCAGCTCTTTGTGGAAGGCTACAAGGATGCTGACTACTGGCTGCGGCGGTTTGAAGCTGAGCCGCTCCCAGAGAACACCAACCGGCAGCTCCTGCTGCAGTTTGAGCGGCTGGTGGTGCTGGACTACATCATCAGGAACACAGGTAGGGCCGTGGCCTGGCACGGGATGCTACCTGCTCCTTCATGTCCTGCCAGCTGGAGAAAGGGGAGGGGGGCAGGGGCCTGGCATCTCTTCCTGGCACCCAAAACTCCTCTCAATGCCACTTGGTTGCTGCCAGGTGGCAGCTGCCTCTGGGTAGAGTGCAGCTGCTGTGCCTGCCCGCCACTGTGGCCATGCTCTGGCTGCTGGCCTGTGTTCTGGGAGATCTGGATCCAGCATGGTGCTGGGGTGAAAGTTTGCCAGCTGTGAGGATCTAGGGACATCCGGAGATCCAGCACCTGACTGTGCCCCTATATCACATCTCATGCTGGGCTTCTGAGTTCCTGCCAGGCTGGAAGGGGTTGGGTTAGCACTCCAAGGCTTGCAGGCTGACCTTTCTCTTGTGAGCTGGGGATATGTGGACCTCTCCAGTCTTCAGGGCTGGTTGTGTGGGAGTTGATGTGGTTTCCCAGGCCTGCAGCAAACTCGAGGGCTCTGGGGTAGAGTTTGGGCCTAAAAGTGGTCTGTCTCACTTCTGGGTCAGAGGAGGAGCAATCTGCCTGGCGTGGTGCAGGCATGCCCTGGCGCTGGCACAGCTGGTTTTATCTCCCTGCAGATCGGGGCAATGACAACTGGCTCATCAAGTATGACTGTCCCCTGGACAGCGCAGGCGTGCGGGTGAGCATCTCTTCCTGGGCAGGGGCTCTGCGGGGGACTCTGCTCCTGCAAGCAGGCAGGCAGGGGATTTCTCACCTGGCTTGGGTTTCTGAGTGTGTGGAGGCCTGATCTTGTCTCCTAGGCCTTTCGCTGCCCTCTGCGTTGGTGGTTTGTGGCCTAGTGGGACTTTGTGAGGATGCAGCTGGGCTCTTTGGGGGAAACTGGTGTTGCTGGACCTGTGCATCCTTGGGGTGAGGCCTGGGGGGTGGGGAGCAGCTTTGTCCCCCTCCCACCTGAAGCAGACAGTGTTTCCCTGTGGGAAGGGGCTGTGCTACGGGCGAGAGGCTGCTGTGCCTCTGTGGTAGTCAGGGCAAAGATCCTGGCAACGGGGCTGCAGGGAGTGGGAGAGGGATTGTTCCTGCTGGGGGGGTACTCCTTGTGACATGCTCCACTTCCTTCCAGGACAGCGACTGGGTGGTGGTGAAGGAGCCCATCATCAAGCTGGCTGCTATAGACAACGGTTTGGCGTTTCCCTTGAAACACCCAGATTCCTGGAGAGCATGTGAGTCCCTCGGGCTGTGCCAGGGCACCCTGGCGAGCCATACAACTTCGCTCAGGCATCCTCCTCAAGGGCCAGAGAGGAGAGGGCAAGGGGTGTCCCTCTGCAAACCTTCTGGGTTCGTGGGCAGCTCCACCTCAGCAGAGGCTATAGGAAGCGGGTGCTGGATCCTATGTCCCAGACGCAGGTGATCTGGTACCCAGGGGCATGTGGCACCATCGTTTGCCTTCCCCAGCTCTAATGTCTCCTGCTTCCTCCCACAGATCCTTTCTACTGGGCATGGCTACCCCAGGCCAAAATCCCGTTTTCACAGGAGATCAAGGACCTGATTCTTCCCAAGATCTCGGACCCCAACTTTGTCAAGGACCTGGAGGAGGATCTGTATGAGCTCTTCAAGGTGAACCGGGGGAGTGGCTTGGGAGGAAGAAAAGCAGCGGTGGTGTTGGGGAGCTCCCTGTCAAGGCTGCAGGGGACAGAAAGGTGGCCAAGCTCCTGACAGTGTTTCTGGGCAGAGGCATAGCAGGGTTATCCCTCTGCCAGGAGCTGAAGATTCAGTGTGGGGAGAAGCAGGAAACCCATGGGACAGGAGGAGAGAGGCTTGCTTGGGAAGTAGGCATCTCTTGTACAGGGTGGGGCAGTGGGTAGATCCCACTGTGTTCTCTGCTCTCTCTCTTGCAGAAGGACCCTGGCTTTGACAGGGGACAGTTTCACAAGCAGATTGCTGTCATGAGAGGCCAGGTAAGCTGTGTGTAGGGAAGGCAGATGGGTGAGGTGTGGAGCCTTGTCCTGCTATGTGGCAGGAAGGGTGCTGGGGTGGATGCTCTCTGTTGCTCCGGTGGGGCAGCTCAGGCATTGCTCTGTTGTGCCATACAGATCCTGAACCTGACTCAGGCGCTGAAAGATGGGAAGAGCCCCCTGCACCTGGTTCAGATGCCACCTGTGATTGTGGAAACGGCGCGTTCCCACCAGCGCGCTGCCAGCGAGTCCTACACGCAGAGCTTCCAGAGCCGGAAGCCTTTCTTCTCATGGTGGTAGCTGTGGGAGCTGTGGGCAGGGCTTGGTGGCCTCGGACTAGCACTGCGAGAGGAGCTGGGCCACCACCGGCTCCTGTGGCTGGGACTCAACCTTCTGGGTAGAGCGAGCAGGTGCGGCTGGAGGAACCTGCAGCTGAACTGGAGGAGCCAGGCAGGTCGGGCATGGTCCCTCCCCAGCTCTGTCAGAGCTCAGTGCCCTGCCTGGGGCAGAGCCCAGGGGGAGGTGTGGGAATCTGCTGGGAGCCATGGCATGGCTGGGACCCTGCCCCTGCCTCCCTTCCTCGGCCTGCATGCGGTTCTGAGCACCCCTGCTTGGGGCTGGGATGAGCAGGCTGCCCGGGCCAGGATCTGTCCAGCCCTTTACACCAGCCACTGGCCCTTTTTTTTCCCCTGCCATGCTGGCTGCTGGGCTGGGAAGGCCTGTAGCGGGTTATACCCCCTCCCTTTCCCCGAGGGTGTGCTGTACTCCTCCACTGTCCCTCCTCTGCCCCAACCCCGTGCACGCTGCTTTCCTCAGGGGGAGTTCCTGCTGCTGGCTGGCACAGCAGGGACCACAATGAACGGCTGTTCTCTGGCTGAGGGCTCGAGGAGGGGACGTATGAGGGACAACTCACGGGGCTGGCTTGGGTGCAGTTAGACACTAAGGGGAAAGAGGTGCTGGCTTGTCCTTGTGAATAGCAGGTGGCTCTGGGAGGGGCTGTAGCTTAGTGCCCCCCCCCCCGTGGGAGCTGCCCCCCAGTTAGAGAGGGCTGAGCGTGGGTGCGAGCACCCTCTCCCCCTCTGCTGCCCCAGTCTATCCCTCCTGCCAGGTCTCCATGGCTGCTCTTGCTTGGCTTTTGCCCCTGCTCCCAGCAAGCTCCCTGGCTGCTGTGCAGCCAGCATGGTGCCAGCCTTGTCTGTGCCTAGGGCCCCCTCGAGGGGCGGGGGGCTGCCGGGGAAGGGCTGGAGGGGCTCTTCTGCTGCATGGGTAGGAGGCACAATAGGAGCAGGGGGGGGGGGGGGGCCAGCATGGGCTCCTTGGCTGCCCTGGTGCTGACAATCTCGCAGGCCTGCTGTGGGTGGGTGAGGCAGCAAGCCCCTCTCTCCCCAGAAGCTGCTGAGCTTGTGTTGTATAAAACGGTTACCAGGGCTGCTGCCTGCATCCGCTTGCCTTGAGCTGCGGCTTCTCCTGCTGCTGGGGGAAGCCGGTGCTGGGTCTCGCTGTTCTGTTAGCCCATCTTTGGGGGGGGTGGGGGGGACTGAAGGCAGGTTGGGGCTCTGCTGCTGGAGCCTGGGAGGGGAGAGCAGCTCCCTTGCCTCCTGTGCAGGGAGAGGGCTCAGCACTGGCTGTGCAAGCATGGGGCAGGCAGCAGTGCGACCCCAGCTCCCTAGCCAGGCCCAGCTCCATCGCTGACTGACCCAAAATGTATTGTTCTAATGCACTGTAGAAATGTATGTAATGTATTTAAACCATGCAACCGTCTGAATAACAGAGCTGCCCTTCAGCCGGCTGCCTCTGGGTCTCTCCGCAGCACCCTAGAGCAGGTCGGGGCTGTTCCCCTTGCACCGGGTCCAGTACAAGGGCCTGGACCAAGGTCCTGCCGTCCTGGGGGAAGGCCAGGGGTTGGCAGGACACAGCCAGAGCCTCACACAGCCACCGCTGTCTGCCTTTTATTAACCATTGCACCCTGCCCAGTACACATAGTGTCCTCAGAGAGCCCGTCTGGCGCAGCACCTCCTGTCCAGCAGCCCTGCTCCTCCATGGCCCGGCCACTCAGCGCTGCTACATGGACCCCGAGGGCGCCTCGGCCCCACGCCCGCCCTCCGGATCCTTCTCCGCGATCCTGCGGGGAAGAGGTGTGTGTTAGCGGCGCGGCCCATCCGCACTTCCCCGGTTCCCCCGCCGCCCCGGCCCGCACCTACCGCAGGCGGCCGAAGCGCCGCAGGACCGCCATCCCGCCGACGGGCTGGGCCGGCCGCCGCCGCCGGAGCCGCCGCAGGGCCCGCGCCATGCGCCGCTGGCCCGCGTACCGCCAGACGAGGCGGGCGCGCTCTTCGGGCCGCTCGGCCCCGCCGCTCCGGAACAGGCTCCGCAGCTCCCGCAGCCCTACGCCCTGGAAGATGTTGGCCGAGGCCCGCTTGCGGCCGCGGGCTGCGGGCGCCGTCCGCCCCGGAGGATCGCTCACCACCGAGGCCGGCGTGCCCATGGCCCCGGCCGCTGCGGGCACCGAGGTGACGGCGTCAGGCTCCGCGCCGCTCCCGCCGCCGCCCGGCCCGGCCCGCCTCCCCCGGGATCCGGCGCAGACGCCCGGTGAGGAAGGGCGGGCGGCAGGGGAAGGACGCGCCGCGGCCGCAGGGAGAGGGCGAGCCGGGGCGCCGGGCAGCCGGCCAGCCGCGCGGGCGGGGCCGCCCGGGAACGCGGGAGCCGCCCGGCTCGGGCCGGCGCACGCAGGTCCGGTCCCGCCCCGCCGGTGCCCGGGGCGCTGCGCCCCGCCGTGACCCACTTTGCCGCCGCCGCCGGCCCCTGGCACAGACCTGGCGGTGGCGGCCGGCGCGGGTCCGCCGGGTGGCCGCTGCGCTCCCGGGGCCGCTCCGCGCCGCCGCACCGGGGTCCCGCCGCTGCCCTGCGCCGCGCGCCCCGTTCATTCACCCGCCGCTGCCCCGCCCCGCCCCGCGCCACGCCGCCAATCCGCGCCCGTCTCCTGCTGCCAGGGCCAATCGGCGCCGAGGGGCGAGTCCGCCCCGCCTCCCGAAGAGGGGACACGTGGCGCAAATGACGTCAGTAGGCGGGGGGTGCGGCCCCGCCCCCGGGCGGAGCCCCGGCACGCGTCACACTGAGGGGGAATCCCGGGTGACGTAGAGGGGAGCCCCGGCGCGCGCCCCCCGCCGGCCCCCGCGCAGGGTCCCGGTGCGTTCCCCCCCCCCGACCCCGCCGCCGGCACCGGCCGCCCCGCCGCCTCCCGCCGCCTCCTGCCGCCGCCTCCCGCGCCCCGCGGCGCGGCCACCCCCGCGGCGGCGGGTCGGGAGGGGCGCGGCGGCGGGTCGGGAGGGGCGCGGCGGCTCCCGCCCGACGGCGGCGGCAGGCATCCGCGGCGGCCCGCGGGTGTCCGGTGGGCCGGCGGGAGGCGCGGCGGGGCGCGGGGGCGGGGCGGGGCGGGGAGGAGAGAGGCCCCGCGCGGGGAGGACCGTTAGGCGCCAGATGTTTGGCAGCAGCTGGGGGAAGAAGTCGCTGCCGGGGCCCTGAGTCCCGCCCGAGCCGCGCCGGAGCAGGCAGGGACCCGCCATGGCCCGCACGGCTCCCCCGGCAGTGCCGCCGCCTCCGGGGCCGCCGGGGCCGCCAGCCCGCGGCTCCCTCAGCCTCCACCGCGCCTACCTGCAGAGCCCGCTGGGCCTGCTGCGCCTGGGGCAGCTGGCGCTGGGCGCTGCCTTCTGGGTGACGGTGGCGGCTCACAAGTACGAGGGGGCGGCCCACTTCGCCCTCTTCGCCGCCGTCCTGGTCTGGCTCCTCACCCTGGCCCTCTTCGGGCTCAGCCTGCTGGGGCGCTGGGCGCTGGTGCCCTGGCTGGGCTCCCGCTGGCTCCTCACCAACCTGGTGCACGACCTGGCGCTGGGCGTGGGGCTCTACGCGGCCGCCACCGGCATCATGGGCTACAAGGCCGGGCGGAGAAGCTATTGCAACCTGCCGGGCTACAGCCAGCACTGCCTCTACAGTGCCTACCTGAGCGCCTCCATCTGCGGGGGCATCGCTGCCTGCCTGTACCTCTTCTCTGGGCTCTACTGCCTGTCACGGCGCTGCCGGGACCAGCGCGACATCATCTGAGACCCCGCAGCACTCGGCTCCCCTTCTCCTCGCCCACGGACAGAGCGCGGCCCTGCTTCGGGATGAAGTGACCCTGCCGCCCCATCCCCTCCTGGCTGACTGCACCGTGCTTCCTCCGGAGACTCCTGCGCAGACAGATGGACAGACAGAGGCCTTCCCCGAGCATGGCTTCCCCTGCATCCCGCCGAGACAGCATGGACACCCAGCCGCTGCACAGGCCCTTCTCCCACCCCTGGGCAGACGTAGGCTATGGCAAGTGGAAGGACCCAAGCGGAGAGCCCCTAAGAGGGACCCCAATTTCTGGGAGCCCCCCACGGCCCCTGCCCAGCTCCCCTGCCCCCGGCCTTGCAGATGCTGCGTGCTCAGGTGGGTGCCGACCTGTCCCTGGGGCGGAGGGGGACTGGCCTGGGGAAGCTGAGCAGGGGGCAGCGGTGCGTAGTGGGGTTGGGTGGGCATAACGCCCCCCCCCCCGACCCGCTGGCACCCCCCTCCTGCCGTTCCCAACTGCTCGGCGCTTCCGCAGTTCCCTAACGGAGGCTCTGATCTCAGCTTCCCCAGCCCGGGCCCCTCCTCCTGTCTGGCCTGAACACGTTCGCTGTCTTGCCGGAGCCCCGCGGGGCTCAGCCCCTCCCTGCCCTGCGTTCTGGGGGTGTGGAGACACCCAGGTCCCGCACAGCCTGACCCGGCATCACCCCGGCCCCCCGGACACGCTGTTCTGTTTGGGGGCTGAGCCCACTTCCTCCATTGCTGCGGGGCGAGGGGAAGGGCGAGTGGGGCCACAGCCTGGTCCTGTGACCCTGGGCAGGGGGTAAATTCCTCCAGCCCTGGGGTTCGTCCTGTCCCGGGATGGGGCCAGGTGCCCCTGGGGTTGAAGTGAGCAGGGCGCCGGGTCATTCTTTCCCCCTGCCCTCCTGCAGCGAGGTTTGTGGCTCTGAGCTACCCAGAGCCACCGAGCCTACCCCGGGGCCTGGCTGCTCCGACAGGGACAGGCACGGCCTCACCGGCGGTGCTGGAGACCAGCCCGCAGCCCTGCTTGGCTCTGTGGCGCTTGATTTATCATCCTGAAAAACTCTCATCTTGGGGCTCTCCAGCTCCATCTCGGGGTCCTGTGCTGCCCAGAGACCGTGGCGAGGCAGAGGGGAAGGCTGAGCATGGCAGCGTGGCGGTGCTGGGCTGCCGCTGGCACCGTGGCCCCGGGGGAGCTGGGGCCAGGCATTGCGGGGACACAGCCTGTCTTGGGGAACAGGAGAAGAGGACGCTGCAGTGGGGCCAGCCCAGCCCTGGATCAGCCTCCACAGCCAAGCCCTGAGGAGGCCGTGTAGGGCTAACTGGAGCAACGGGCAGCCAGAGACTGGGAATTTTTGGAGAAGCACCGCACCAGAGCTGCCCTGCCACAAAGCCCTCCTTGCCCTGCCTGGAGGCAGGTCCTCTCCGTTGCTCCCGGTGCGAGGGAGGGTCTGCCCCAGTCTCTGCGTGGGCTTGGATCGGTGGAACGGATGTCCCCAGCAGCTGGCCACGGGCTCTGAGGTTCCCTGGTGCCTTTTTTGGGGTGGAGAGCAGCAGCCGTGATCCCCCTGGGGCTTGGAGAGGTCCGGGGCTGGCGTTGGGTCACTGCTTCCATCGTGAGGTGCTGTCCCAGCTGATCCCCCCTCATGCTCGGGGGCCCTGCCAGCCCCCAGGCCATCTACCCCTTCCCTGGGTGGGACGTGCTGTCCCTACCCTGTGTCAGGGCTGGTCCCCGACACTGCCTGCCCCGGTGCAGCCCCTGGCCCAGGCTGCCCGAGATGGCCAGCAGGGTTTCTGCCACCACAAGTGCCTTTCCCCGTCTTTCTGCAGCCTTGCCTGTCATGCCGGCTCTGTCCCTCTCCAGCCCTCTCTCTGGTGCCTATGGATTCATCTTCCAAATAAAGCAACGTTGGCGCTCACCGGGTATCTGGGGCTTTGTGCTGGGGCTGGGACCTGCTGGGGACAGGGTCTGAGCTGAGATCACACCTGGCTCTGCAGCCCTGCACCCTGGGGTCTCCCTGCCTGGAGCCTCTGGCTGTGGTCACAACATCCTGGTGTGCTCTGGGGTCACGGGCAGGCTCCCCGGTGCTGAGCCACTGCTCCTGGTCAAGAGGCTTAAACCTCTGCCCTTGGGGACAGGGGCCGTCCCCAGCCCCGCTGCCCCCTCCAGAGATGGGGCACAGCCTGGTGCTCATCTGGGTGCTGGGTGCGGGCAGCTCCCGTGGCCTGGCAGTGCAGAGGGAGGCCAGGTCCCCAGGGCTGTGTGGCCGCAGGGATGTGATGGGGACAGGACGGAGCGGCATTCCTATTGGCTTCGTCACTCCCGGGCTGAAAGGGCTCTCTGTCCCGGGGCCGGGGCGCTGCTGGGCCCCCGGAGAGCTGGGGGCAGGCTGGGGGCAGCCAGCATCTCCCGGGGCTGGCTCCGGCCCTGGGCCGCACTCTCAGGACGGGGATCAGCCTTGGAGCTCTACCCGCAGCCAGGGTGTCACCGGGCCACCCAGCCCTCTGCCCATGGGACACGTGCCCAGCTCACTGGAGACTCTGGACAACCAGCAGCAGCCTTGAACCCTGTGCTGCCCTCATAGCCCAAGAGCCAGCATAGGGTTAAGAAGGTTGCACAGAGTATTATGGGATGGCATCCTCCCTTTTGGCATCGGACACAGCCTGGGGTCCCCAGAGCATCCCTGGGAGCCAGCAGCCCAGCCCTACTGCAAGCACCCGGTGACAGCCTGTGGTGACCAGGGAGGTGGGAGCAGGACCGCAGCCTGCTGTGTGGGGCAGCGCCAGTGCAGCCAGGGCTGGGCTGTTCGGGGCCATGGAGGGGCAGCGGATGAGCTGCCAGCCACGCTCACGGGCCTGGGGGGAACCCCCCACTCCCTCCCAGGGACCGCCAGTGCAGGGCTGGTCTCTGGTCTCTCCTCATGGCGAGGTGCCCCAGCAATGGAGCCCACGGGGACAAACCCCCAGTGCCCCGATACGGCTGGGAGCAGGTCATGCCGAGACCCAGACTGGGACTGGCCCCTGGATCAGGATTAGACCCGGATCAGGACGAGACCCAGACTGGGACTGAGCCCCGGATCAGGATCAGACCGGGATCAGTGCCCAGACCCGGATCAGGACCGGACCCAGACTGGGACTGAGCCCTGGACCAGGATTAGACCCGGATCAGGGTCAGACCCACACTGGGACTGAGCCCCGGATCAGGATCAGACCGGGATCAGTGCCCAGACCCGGATCAGGACCGGACCCAGACTGGGACTGAGCCCTGGACCGGAGCAGAGCCGGGTCTGGACCGCGCCGGGACCCGGATTAGCTCCAGGTCAGGGCTGAGCCCCGTATCTAGGCCGGACCCACCGGGCCCGAGTCCCGGCCCCAGGCCGGCCCCGAGCCCCACGCCCAGACCGGTCGCAGAACCCAGAGCCCACCCACGGGGCCGAGCCCCGGGCACCGCCCAGCCCCGCCGCCGATGGATCCCCGCGGGCCGGGCGGGGCCGGGCGGGGCGGGGCCGAGCCGCTGCCGCTTCCGGGGCCGAGGCCTCTTCCGCCCCTTTGCCCTCACAGGGGCGGGACTTCTGTCTGCTCTTCCTAGCTCGGCTCTTCTGATTGGCTGCGTGCCAACGCCGCGGGTGAGGTCACGGCGCACCTGGCCGCTTCCCGGAAGTGGAGTGCAGCGTAGGGCCGAGCTCGGTGGCGGCGGGTCCAGCTGGGCCTGTTCCGGTCCCGCTCCCCGGCCCGGCCCGTCATGCAGGCGGTGGAGCGGGACGGGGCGGCGGGCGGCCCCGAAGGGGCGGCGGGGGGCGGTGAGGCCCCGCCAGAGCCGTCGCCGCCCAAGTCCGCCGCCGCTTTCGACCTGCTGGAGCTGGTGCGCAGCTACCGGCGGCTGGAGCTCTACCTGGAGCCGCTGCGGGACGCCGCCGAGGGCGTCCGCTCCCTCCTCCGGTAGGTGCAGGCTGGGCCGGGACCGAGACCGTCCCCGCGGCCTCACGTCCCTCACCCTCCCTCCTCTCCGCAGGTGGCAGCGGCCCGTGTGCTCCCTCCTCGTCTGCCTCGGCCTCAACTTCCTCCTGCTCACCCTGGGCCAAGGTGCGTGTGGCGGGGACGGGGCCGGTCCCCTCCCCGGACCCCCCGGGCTGACGCTGTCCCGCCTCTTCCAGCCGCCTGGTACTCGGTGCTCGCCCTGTTGGTCGCGGTGCCGGCTCTGCTGGGCTACCTGCAGGAGACGTGCCGGGCCCGGCCCTCGGAGCCGGAGCTGGTGCGCAGGAGGTACCACAGCGTCCGCCGGGAGGACCTGCGCAGGGTGCAGCTCTCGCGGCAGGAGGCCATCGCCCAGGTCAAGAGCTTGTGAGTCGCTGGAGCCCTCCCGGCTGTGGGGCTCCTGGGGCCTCTGCAGCTGCGAAGGTTTCTCTGTGGCAGCGGAGGGCCTGGGTTCACGCCAGCCTGGCCACTGTAAAGTGTATGAGTGTGGGGGAGCCAGGGTGTGTGTTTGTGGGGCCTTTTTGTGACTGTGAGGTCTCGTTTGCAGCCTGATCCAGCTGGAGGGGTTCCTGAGCGGGATGTGCTGCAGCTGCGAGGCAGTGTACCGTGTACTGTACTGGGAGAACCCCGCTGTCTCTTCCCAGTGAGTAGTACTGGGTCAGGCATCCTGCGGCAGGCTCCGTGGGGAGAGGGGCCTGGCCAGGCCTATGGAGCTGTGTTTGATGTATTTGGTACTTGGAGAGAGTAGGTGGAGGACCAGATGAAGGAAGGGGGCTTGTGCTGTAGTGTGGGTTGCTCTGTCTTGACTGCAGCATCCTGCTGCTCCTTCCCAGGTTTTATGGGGCGCTGCTGGGCTCTGTCTGTGTCCTTTACCTGCTGCCCCTCTGCTGGGTCCTGGCCATCCTCAACAGCACCCTCTTCCTGGGCAACACCCAGTTCTACCAAGGTAAGAGACCTCCCTGGAAATGGCCTGCATGGGATGGGTTGGGGAAAGGCCCTCTGAAGCCAGGGATCCTGCCCTGGACCTCTCCCAGCACCCTCATGTGAGCCCAGTGCCCTGTGTCAGGCTCTGCCATGGGACCTGAACCCCCTCCTGAAGGCAACAATGTCCTAGGGATGGCGCTCAGCAGCCCAGGTTGGGTGGTGGGGTCCTGGGGCTCAGCTGTGAGAGGTGAGAGTCTCTCCTGATGTGTGTCCTGGCCTGGGTGCTGTTTCCTGCTCTCCTCCGCACTGTGGCAAACAGGGGCCTGGCGACACAGCCTGTGCGTGAGCATCACCACCCCTCTTGCTCCCTGACCCTGCTCTGCAGGACTTGAAATACTCTCGGTGACTGTGGCAATGTATGACACAGGCTTGAAAACGTGCCGTCAGAGGGGAGGAGAAGAGCTGGAGGCACTCCCTGTTCTGTGGCATGTGCTGGAGGAGAGTTGGATGAGGTCGATGTGGCTGGGGCAGCTGGTAGGGGGTTCCTTGCTGCCCTGACTTTGATGTGTGAGCAGAGGAGGGCTCAGGGTACCTGATGGGTGAAGGCTGTATGTGCCGTGTCCCACGTTGAGCCCTGGAGATCAGCTCTTGCAGCTGGCTTTTGTGTGGTGGGGCTGGGAGAAGGGAAGAGCCACCCTGCTCCAGCTGCTTTCCCCTCTTACCAGTGATAAAGGAGCTCAAGGCCTCGATCGAGCAGTGTGTGGGCACCAAACCCCTCGAGAGCACTCCAGAGCCTGCTGAACCCCTGCCAGCTGCTGCCCCCCCGGATCGGACCCCCACACCCACCAGCACAGAGGTGAGATGGGGCAGGGCGGGCAGTTGTGGGGTAGGAGCTGCAGGGTCAGCCCTTTGGTCTGACTGTGCCTGTGTCCCTCTACCCACAAACTCCTTCCAGCTGCCAGATTTGCTGGAAGCCTGTGAGCCCCTCCTGAGCTACTGGGGGCTGCCCTGCTGCGCTGAGGTCTTGGCTTAGTCCTTTTGCTGCATGTAAGGATGCAGTCTGGGGAGGCAGGGGCTCACCTCACCTTCTGGGACTTGTCTTCTCATGGGGCTGTGGGGGGACCGGTCCTTTGTCCTGGTACCTGCTGCAGAAGGGTGGGCCCACCTTTGGACAGTGGTGGGGGCACAGCAGGACTAGCTCTGTGAATCTCTTGCAGGACCTTACCCCTGGCAGCGTGGAGGAAGCGGAGGAGGCAGAGCCTGATGAGGAGTTCAAAGATGCTATCGAGGTTTGAGGCTGTGGGGGCGGGCTGTGCCTGCAGGGCAGCCGAGGTGGGAAGGGGTGAGGGCCTTGCTGGGTAAGCTGGGTGCTCAGGGAGGGTGGCTGTGGGGCTGGGCACCTCTGACTCCATCTGTACTGCCTCTCCTCTCTGTCCCATGCTTCGGGAGAAGGAGAACCAGCTGCTGGTCATGGTGAGTACTGCCGTGCCAAGGTGTGCAAGAGGGGCATCTCCTCCCAGCTGGAGCTGGCAGCCTTTGCCTGGTTTGCCAGTGGCTTGTGGTGATGCCAGGTGGAGCATCCTGCTTGTCGGGTGCCCATCTCTGGGGTGGGCTGCCCTGCAACCCTTGAGCATGCCCCCAGCCACCCCTCCGTGCTCAGCTGGCTCTGCTCTCTGCAGGAGGATGACGAGAGCTCTCAGTGCTCAGCAGATTTTGACCTCAGCCTCCCGGACAACGGTTTTATGAGCAAAAATGAGGTGATCCGCAGCAAGGTGTCACGCCTGACCGAGCGCCTGCGCAAGCGCTACCCCAGCAACAACTTTGGTAAGGCTGGGAGCAGGTGGGAGCTCAGTGGAGCGGGGTCTGTGCTGCTTCCCAGTGAACTGGGAGTGGACAGAGTGATGTGGTACCTGCTAGGGCTGTGTTGACACCTCCAATGGCCTCCCCCTCCATGGGGAGGATGTTCCCAGCCCTCCTAGGAAGGGCAAGGATGGGGAGGTGCAGGAGAGTCGTCTCCAAGCTGAGCCTTTACAGCAGCTGTGGGTGTTCCTGTACCTCTCACAGTCCCGGGCAGCAGAGCCCTGCCTGACCTCTGCTCTCTTTCTTCCAGGGAGCTGCACGGGCTGTGCAGCCACCTTCTCTGTGCTCAAGAAGAGGGTGAGTCTTTGGCTTCTACCCCAGCTTGCTGCCTGCACCTGGGGCAGAGGTGTTGTGCATGTCTGGCTCGCCCTGGCTTTCTCCAGCAGCTCGGGTGGCTGGCCTCAGTCACAGCCTGGTAGCAGGTGACCTCAGCTAAGTGTTGGGTGTTGTTGCATGCCTAATGGTGCCAGGGATCCCTTGTGCCATGGAGCCTTTTTGCTCCTTTGGAGGCTGCCTCAGGCCAAACCCACTTGTGCTGGTGTAGAGGGCACCTGCTCTATGCCCTGGTTTAGCCCATTTCCTGTGGCCTGAGAGCTTTCCTGTGAAGCAGAGCATGGGTCTGCTTGTGGGAACTAGAGGAGTAAAGGCCACCCCTGTTGTCTTTATCTGAGCCCCTGCGCGTGATGCTTGGCACACAGTCCCCTGGCCATGTCTGGGAAGGATGTATCTCTTGTCCCTTCCAGACTCAAATTGGTGTCTTCCTGCTGCCTCCCGTTCTCCAGACTTGCGGCCCCCTCCCCTTGCTCCTGGGTTAGTCTGATATGTCTGGAACTCTCTGGAGCTTGTGTCCCTCCAGGGTTACAGCATAGAAAGTGATATGGTGTCCTTAAACCTCCTGGAGCCTCTACTCCCAGTGCTTTCTCAGGCCAGGCACAGGGTGCCTGTGATGTTAGAGCAATACTTGAATGCAGATCCAGTGTTAGGCCTGGGCGGTTTGTCCAGGTGTTGTTGGCAGATGACCCCTCTGCTGTTGCTGTCAGGGCTCAGGGCTTGCACCCCCTCCCCTTCAGCAGGGAATGCTGTTAGCAGTGCTCTGGCACTGGAGTTTGCCAGGGAGGGCTGGGATTGGGCCCAAAGTAGTGTCTCACCTGCTTCTCTCTCCACAGCGGAGCTGCAGTAACTGTGGGAACAGCTTTTGCTCCAGGTGTTGCTCCTTCAAAGTCCCCAAGGCTGTGATGGGAGCCACGGGTGAGTGGAAAGGTGGAGGAGGGCAGAGCTCCTGCTCCCACCTGCACTGTCTGCTGCAGGGATTTGCCCCAGCCCTGGTGGGGAGGGTAGACAGGACCTGCCCAGCACAGCCTGGCTGGGGACAGAGCAGTGATGGGTTTGCAGCTCTCGGAGCAGCTCTGTGGCTGGGGTCCCTAGCCTGTGGTGGGGAAGGGGAGCATCTCTGACACCTGCTTTCCTTTCCAGCCCCGGAGGCTCAGAGGGAGACTGTGTTCGTGTGTGCTCTGTGCAACCAGGTGCTCATCAAGTGACTGAAACAGGCCAAGCCAGCTCCTGGGTCCTGCGCTGCCTGATACCTGGGACAGCAGGCACCCTTGCAGCCAGGAGCCTGGGCTGCTTGGTTCCCAGCGTGGCGTCACCCTGCCAGTGGATGCTTGCGCTCGCTGCTCCTCCTGCCAGTGCCAGGCTGGGGACAGACCAGCCCTCCTTGCCACGCAGCATCTGCTGCACCAGCTGGGTCCCTGTGGCGGGGCATTGCCCACAGCTGTGCCCCCATCCCTGCGGCTGCCCCCTCGCAGCTCCTCCAAGCCCTGGGCACTCCCTGGCACTCACTGCACCCTGCCACATACTTGCCCAGGCCCTGTGGCCTGGCTCAGTGATGGAGGAGCCATCCTTCCTGCTTGTGGTCCTACCTCCACCTCAGGGGTGGGTCAGAACAACCTCAGGGCTCTGTCCCTACCTTTTCCAGCACTGTGCTAGGTGACTGTATTTTTGGGATCAAGTCGGAGCTCTACCTGCATCCCAAGGAGATGTGGTCTTTGGTCCTGGCTCAGCTGAGCCCCTGCTAGTCACTCCTGTGCTCCTCGGCCTCACTGACTGCAGGTTTAGTCTTTCCCTCCCTATATTTGGCTGTAGCGCAGAGGAGGCAAGAGGGTAAGTTTGGGCTGGGCTGGGTCTCCAGCTGCAGCGTGAGAAGAGGCACGAGTTGGTGCTGCTCTGTGCACTTAGTGATTGCTGCTTTCCACTACAGGTTAATATATAAGTGTACATAGAGAATGACCAATAAATCTCTTCCCCTCTGCTGGCTCTTTTCTTGCCCCAGTGAAAGCTGTCCCAGTCCCAGGTTGCCCTGGTACCTCTGTGGCTTTGGCCCTGCTGTCCTGCAGGTGGTCACGGAGAAACGCTGTCTCTGCCACCAGCTCTCCTTGCTTACTGGGGTTTCCATCGTCTGTCATGCTGTGGCCTTGTTTGCCCCCTGCTTGGGGCTGTGTGCAGCTGCTTCTCCTTGGCTGTGCCAGGGCTGGATCCTGCTGGGCTGGAGCCAGGGAGAAGCTCAGCCCTGGCAGGAGCTGCTGGGCTTCCTCTCTGCCTCCTGGGGCTGCTCCTTCCCCTGCCCTGCCCAGGCTGCCCGCACGCACAAGGGTGACCTTTCCCTGCGTGAACAGCAAAGCTCCCAGCTATCCCAGGAATGTGACCCTGGCTGCCGTGCAGCTGGGAATGGCCATGGCCTGTGTCCCTGCCAGCCAGCTGCAGTTCCCCCTGGCTGGGAGGTCTGGGGGGGCTGGTACTCTCAGGCTGGCATTGCCCAGTGCCCACTGGGCCATGACACCAACCAGCCTGGGAAGGCACTGGGAGCCCAGATCTCGCTGCTGATTGTACGCCCCACCAGTGTGGGAGCTCGTATGGGGCAGCCCTGGGGGCAGCCTGAGCCCTCCTGCCGGCCGTGGGCTCATAAACCCGTTCCTCAAGCTGTGTGCTATGGAAATTCGGGGAAAAGCTGGACTTGGCAGTGGTGGTGAGGGTGTCTGCGTTGTGCTGGGTGCGCTCCAAGGCCAGGGTGTGCGGGGGGGCTGGCATGCAGAGGGCTCAGCACTTACTGGGGGCGGTGGAGCAGCTGTAATATCGGGGAGGGGGCTGTGTAGCACCCTAAGAGCTCTGGGGTCGTGTTTGGGGGTGAGGGTGTATCTGCAGTGGGGTGAGTACTGGTCTGTGAGGGGCTGGGGAGGTTGAGCTGTAGAGCTCAGACAGCTGATGGTGGGAGGCAGAGAGAAGTTCCTTGTCTTTCTAGAGAAAACACTTGGAGCGATGAGTGCCATGGCCATGTATGTCTAAATGCTCCCTGGAAAGATGCTAATGACGCAAAATACAGAGGGCTACAGATAAACTTGGTCTGTGGGAGATGTGTTTTTTTTTTTTTTTTTGCATACTTTAAGTTTTGCAATAAAATGACATAAATTGATGATGTTTATTCCTATGGCAGCGTGCTCAGCAGCCTCGCTCTGAACGTACCTTCTAACAATATTTGAGTTTTTTCCCCAGTTTTTTTCCATATTGGCCAGGGTGGGGACAGCAACTGCCTGCACCCCGTGTGAGGTTGTGGCAGGGGCTGTCTGCCCTGCATCCCTGGCCGGCCGTGGGGCAGGGCCACATCCCCCTGGCTTGGGCTCTGGGAGGTGGGGGGCAGCCAGTGGGGCCGAGACCATGCCCAAGGGGGGCAGAGGGAGCGGGGATCACCTCGGCGTGGGGCAGGTGCCCGGTGGCCTCATCAGCCGGGAGGAGGGTGGGTGCAGGCGTCCTGCAGCCTCAATTCCCCTCTTGTCCCGGGAGGCTCCCCTGTGGTGGGGCCGGCTCCGGTGAGAAGCCGCAGTGTCAGGCAGCCAGGCGCTGGGTAAATATCACGGCGGCCACCTTCGTGCCTCCCTCACCCAGCGGGACGGGCGGATGCAAGAATGCGTTGGCTAAACAGGGCTGGAGTGGCACAGGGGCAGGCGGGCTGCCCCCCTCGCCTGCCGGGACTGGGGGGCTGCTGGGGCAGAGGCAGCCCCTGCTCCGGGGCTGGGGGAGCTGAGCCGAGGGGCAGCACCCTGTTGCCATCAGAGGGGCTGGGCTGAGGGCTGCCCCAATTGCGGTGCTGCTGGAGGGGTCCTGGCTGGTGCAGGCGGGTGTCCCGGGGGAATATTTTGGGAGGAGGCTGGAGGTTGTGGGGTGGGAGGTCTGGCAGCAGGGCAGGGCTGGCTGGGAGCTGCAGACAGGGCTTTCAGGTGGTGCGGAGGTGGGGTGCACGGGGATAGAGGCAGGGATCCCTGGCCCAGGATCTGCGCCCCACTATGCTGAGTGTCAGGCTCCCCACATGCACCTCCAACTCTCAGCCTGTGGATCTGTCCCCCAGGGGTGACGGAGGGAGAAACCTCTCTGGCAAACACCCTCAGACCCAGCTGTGCGGCTCCCCTGTCTCCCCCCGCATCCTCCTCATCTCGCCACCCTCCGAGGCTCCCTGAAGCGGCAGGGATGCCTGAGTCCAGCGATGCCTGTGACCACTGGGAACCTCGTCCTCGGCTTGGCCAGGCTGCCCAGCCTTGGGCTCTGGGCATGGCGCCTGGAGCAGGGCTAGAGCCGGAATCCAGGGTGACCCTGCTCCCTCAGGTTGCCCTACTCAGCAGGCAGGACTGGGAGCCCCCTCCCATCCTTCTTGGGGTCCCTGAGGGAGCCCCAAGGGGTGGTTGCCCATGAACCGCAGGGAGCCGGACACAGGCTTCTCTGAGGTGGCATAATTTACTGCGGTGTGGATGGCGAGGGGTGCCTGGGCTGGGTCTTGGTAGGGGTGCGAGGGATGCAGCAGCGCTGGTCTTTGGGGCTTGGAGGTGGACCCCTGCCCTCCCCAAGCCATGTGGGATGGGAAGGGTGGGGGAGCCCAGGCAGGGGCCGTGCTGCTCCAGGCGCTTGGTCTTGAGGGGGCCAGTCTGTGGGGACAGCAGGGCAGGAGGGACCTGCTTCGGCTGGGGTAGGTCCCTGTGAGGGTGGGATAATCCAGGGCTGGGGTGTGAGCTCAAGGTGAGGGGATGGGATGCTTTGGTGGGCTGGAGCAGGGATTTGGGGGGGGGCTGAGGGTCTGGGGCATGTCATCAGGGAGCTGGGCAGGGCACACAAGGGTGCGGGGTAAGGGTCTCAGGTGCAGCCAAAGGGTCCCAAGACAGCCAAGCAGGGATCCTAAGTGCAGGCAAGTGTCCCTGGGGTGCCGGGCAGGGGGCTTGGGGGTAGCCAAGGGTCTCTGGTGCAGACCAGGGCTCACAAGCAGGGAAAGCAAGGGTCCTGGGTGCAGCCTAAGCTCCTGGGTGTGGGCAGGGGTCCTGGGAGCAGAACAGAGGACCCAAGGGTGCAGAGCAGGGCTCTCGGGATGGGGCAGGGGTCCTGGCTGTGGATCAAGGCTCCCACGAATGCAGCTGGGAATCCTAGGGGTGCAGAGCAGGGTCCTGGGGCACAGTCAAGGGGACGAGGGGAGCAGAGCCGGGGTCCTGGGGAGCAACCAGGGTGCCAGGGGTGCAGCATCAGGCCAGTGCAGCAGTCCTAGGACAGGGCGGGGTGGGCAAAGCCCTAGTGCTGCCCAGCACCATAGAGCAGGGGGTGGTAGAGGGGGCAGGGGTAGGAGAACATGAACTTGACGGCGAACTTCATCTCCTTGTTGTGCTTCTGCCAGGGGTAGATGGCGAGGAGGAGCAGGCGGCCGCCCACCTTGCGGCCCATCACCAGGAAGCTGCCGCTGAGGCTGTCGAGCTGGGGGCAGGGGCAGGCGCCCGCGTTCCTCATGTGCAGCACCATCTTCTTGGTGTCCTTGCGCTTGAGTGGGCCCAGCTTCAGCACCTTCTTCTTCTGGGCGGCCACCAGCCGCCGCTCCCCGTTCTCCTCCGTCATCTCCTTGATGCGCATCTTCACCACTGTGTGGGGCAGCCGTGGGGCATGGTTGGGGGGGGACTGCCCTGGGGCATTGCTGGGGTGTTGCTGGGGGGGGGTCTGAGCTAGGCACCTGTGCAGGACAGGGTGCAGCCCATCCCTGGGGTGGGACCCAGAAGAAGGGTCTCTGGGGAAGTTACTGTGTGGGGAGGCTAAGGGGCTGTTGGGGGGGGGTTCAGCAGAGGCCCCCAGTGACCCTCCCAAATGTACCATTCTGCCTCCCCAGAGTCTTCTCCTGTGGTGCACCCATCCCATGCACACAGGGTCCAAGGGAATGGCTTGGGGCGTCTCCATGGGGCTGTCCCTGGAAAACCATGCTCTCCAGCCAGCCCCCACCTGGGCTGTCGGAGCTGGGGGAGGGCAGCCCCTTGTCCAGGGGGGACCGGGAAGGGGACCCCAGCACTCACCGAAGTCACTGGAGCACATCTGCTCCATAATGCCGTCTGCCTTGTGCTCCATCTCGCACTGGGTACAGATCTTGGACACTGTGGTGAGAGACCAGCCACTGTCACAGCTCCCTGCTGCTGATGCCTGTCACCTGGGCCAGCTCCAGGGGACATGTGGGAGAGCCCCAGCAGCCCCTCTGCTCCCTGGGCAGCTGTGCCGGGGTGATGCGGGGGCCACAGAGCATCTCGCTGGCCGGTGTCCCAGCACCCCCCCAGGAGGGACAGGGTATGGGCACACCCCTTGTCCAGCTGCCGAGGCTTTGAGTCACAGCAGCAGCAGCGAGGGTGGCCCCAGCCTGAAGGGTGTCACAGCCCTGATCCTGACTCTGGCCTGCCTTCGGGTGATGTCCCCTCCCCTGCCTGAGGGGACAGTGACCCTGCGACAGCAGCATGGGGCCGATACCCACAGGTGCAGGGTGCGGGATGCTCTTTGCTGCTGGCATGGGACCCAGTGGGAGGCAAGGGATACTGCTCTGCCAGGGGTCCCCCAGCAGCTCCCACCTTGTCCCACGTTCACTCTCAGCGCTGCTCCCGTGGCTGTTCTGCTGTCCCCTGCCCTGGGCAGCTCTGTGCAGGCAGCTGGGTGCCTGGCTCCCCTGGGACCAGGGTGCCTGGCTCCCCAGACAGCGAGGGGTGCCCAGCCAGAGCAGCTGATGCTGCTGGTACTGTGCCCACTCGTGCCCTGCTGCAGACAGAGGGTCCTTGGCCAGAGCCAGCACCCCAGGCCTTGCTTCGGGGGTGCAGAGATGAGGGTGCGGGGGCTCCGCAGCGGAACCCTGCATGCGGGTCCCCGGCTGCATGGGGACATGCTGCTGGCAGGTGCCCTGCGTGCGTCCCCATCCCGTCGCAAGTGCCCTTCCCGCTTACCTGGTGGCGGGGTGGCCTTTCTGTTCCCGAACTGGACGGCGATGCAGAGCTCGTGGTCGGAGGGGAACTTGCTGCAGTGCAGCATCTCAGGCCAGGGGAAGCCGTAGGACTCCATGACGGGGGCGCAGGAGTCGCGCACCACCTCGCAGAGCGAGCGGCAGGGGTAGACGGGCCGGTCGAGGCAGACGGGGGCAAAGAGGGAGCAGAGGAAGAGCTGGGTGTCGGTGTGGCACTGCTTGGCGAGCAGGGGCACCCAGCTGCTGGCCTGCTGCTTGGCCTCGGCCATGGTCTCATGCTCCAGCAGGTTGGGCAGCCGCATGCGCTTGTAGCCCACGTCGCGGCAGAGCTGCATGTCGGGCGGGATGTCGAGGCACTGCGGCTCCCGCCCGTAGAAGCGCCCGTGGGGCAGGCTCTCGGGCTGCCAGCCATAGTAGTCGTAGTGCTGCCCGCTGCCCGGGGACCCCACCAGCGCCAGGGCCAGCGCCAGGGCCAGCAGCGCTGTGCCCCGGGCCCCCGGGGGGCCGCCTGCCCGCGGCATCGCCGCCGCCCGCCTGCCGCCGCCGGCCGTGCCTGCCGAGCGGGACGGGAGCGCGGCTCGGCGCGCTGCCTGCTGCCTCGGCGCCTCCCACGCTCGCTGCCCTTTCTAAGGAGCCCGGGAGGCCTCGCCGGCAGCCAATCTGCTCCGTCTGCCGGGCCCCCCGGGGCTGGCCCCCGGCCCCACGCCAGCCTGCCCCGCCGGCCACCCCGCTGCCGCTTGCCCTCCCGCCCCGCTGCCCCGGCCCTCCCTCCCCGGGCAGCCGGGTGGGTGCACGACCCTCGCCCTCCCAGGGAGCCCCCTGCGTGCAGCCCCCCCCAGCCCACCCTGGGTCCGTGTGGCCCTGGGGCCATGCCCTTGGAAGGGCCGGCTCGCCCGCCCCATGGGGATGTGTTGTGGGCGCAAGGTGCCCCCATTATCCTCCAGCCCCTCTGCCCTCATGCATCCCACCTGGCACCCCAGAGGTACACATGGGGCAGGCATGCCCCCCCCCCCATGGTCTCCTGTGCCCCATGGGGTATGGGTTTGGGGGTGCTTAAGGTGCAGGGGATGGAGGAGCAGGACGCCCCAGAGGCTTCATGCTGCAGCACTGGGGGGCAGCTGGGGCACCCACGTTCCAGGTGCCATGTGTGGCGTCAATGCCAAGGCGATGCCATGGGCATGGGGTCCTTATTCCTCGTGGATGGCCCTGCCAGCACGCAGCCCGGGCAGCCCCTGGTCTGCTGGGCACAGGCATAGCTGGGGTTACGCCTCCCAGCAAAGGGCTTGCACCCAGGCACTGCCGGTGCCTGGGGCATGGGCAGAGCCAGAGCCCGAGTGGGGTGAGGGAGGGCAGTGCTGGGGCCACATTCCCCCATCCCCTTGGAGATGGGCTGGGGGGGTGCAAGGCTCAAGACCATTAGAAACCCATTTGTCTGCAGGGGTTATCTAGGGCACCCCCTCCCCTTCCTGCGATCGATGCCCCTGCCTGGCCAACGGGCTCTGGGCCGCCTCCGGCCCCTGCCCGCCGGATAAGGCGGCTCTGTTAATGGGCTACAGAGCAAACAGCCTGGTGCAGGCAGGCGATAGCAGCTGCCCTTTGCCCCGGGCTGGGGGCAGGGACTGTCCCCCCAGCCCCGGTGGGATCCATCTTCTTTGGGGCTGTGCTGGCAACCTCACCTGCATGCCCTGCACTTGCCTACAGCCTGCCTGCCCTCCCTGTGCCCTCTGTGCCGGGCACAGCGCCCATCACCGCATCACCCAGGGCTGCTTGCTGCCGGACCGAGGGTGGGCTGAGCTCATCCCACTCTGGCCAAGCCCCGGAGATGGCACCATTAATGTGTAACTGCTGGGGAGCACAATAAGATAGAGCGTCCCTTTATCAGGGCTGCCCGGTAGCAGGAGGGAGGGTGCTGGAGGCATCAGGCTGTCACAGGAGGAGTGAGATTGCCTGGAGATAAATGCTGATAGAAAATAGCTAATTCGTGATGGATGGGCTGGGGCAGGGCAGCCAGGGAGCTCAGCTAATTGCCATGGGAGCTGGGCTGGGGCTGGCGAGGCCCGGGAGCCAGAGCAGGGAGGTGGAAGCAGCGGGAGCCTGTGTGTGCGGGGTGGAGCTGCCGGTGTGCGGGATGCCGAGCACACCTTGCCCCGAGGGTGTGCGGGGTCCCCAGGCTGTCCCCGCGGCACTGCCAGCAATGGTGCTGTCCTGCTCTTGGCCATGGACCGGTTCCTGGCCCTCAGCCCGCCCTGTCCCCCAGCCCAGTCCAGCCCCCAGCACCTGCAGTCACTCCCAGGAAGGCGCTGAGGGTGCCGAGCACCCTGTGCCGGCTGGCACCCACCAGATGAAGGCGAGGGGGCTGGTGGGGCTAGGGGGCAGCAGGAGGAGCGAGGGGCTCCCTGCCAGCTGGCCTGGCCCCCCCGTCTGTCACGATGCCTTCATTAGAGCCACTGAGTCACCTCTTGGCAGCTTGGCCATGCCGGGGGGGAGCAGGGCTGGCCCCAGGAGAGGGGTGTCCGTCCCCTCCTCCCGCCCTGCCAGGTGTCCTGGCAGCCATGTCCCTGAGCTGAGACTGTGCCTCTGCTCTGCGGGGATCCCTGCTGCACCCCCATTGCTTCCTTAACCCTTCTCCACCCGGGCTGTCGCAGGGCTGGGGGGAGACGTAGCCAGGGGAGGTAGATCTGGGCTGTACCCCAGGGAAGGGGATGGCCCCAGGGCAGATGGAGCTGGTACCCTTTTGTGTGTCCTGTCTGCGCAGGCTGCTCCGGTGCCCACGTCCCCATCCTGCGCCCGCGCAGCCGCCTGGGGTCTGACACTTGCGCCTGTCACTCCGGGGAGCCGGCTGTGCCACCGCCTGTGTCACCTGTCACGGCAGCGAGACCGGAAGCGGGGCCATGGGGACTGCCCCCTCCACGGTGGGGACCTCGGGGACGGCCAGCCAGGGTGGCATGGTAAGAGGACATCCCCGGTAGTGCCCCCTCGCCACTCCGGGCCCTCCCCAGGGACCCGTGCCTGGCTGTAGCACAGAGCAGGTCTGAGCCAGGGGAGCAGGAGGCTCCCGGGAAATGAGATGCTGAGCAGGGTCCTGGTCACCTCTTCCCGTCCTCTCCTGTTGTGTCCCCACTCCCTCTCCCACCGCAGCTTTGGGTGCTGCTGTGGGCAGAGACGTCCTCCAGGCCTGGGCAGGCTCCCTCCTGTCCTCCCTGGCTGTTTGTCCTATTGCAGCCCCATTCCAGGCTCCTGGGACTCCTGGCTTCCGTGCTGCATCAGTGCCGGGCAGTGCCGGGTCCCTGCAGGGGAGCAGGGACCATCAGGAGGGGACAGCATGCCGGGGCTGGCCATGCAGGGACAGGTGTCCCAGGGTGTCCGGCAGCTCCCGGGAGAGGGCACCCCAGCACAAGGGGCAATGTGGGGCTGGCAGCATGGCTATGTGGGGGTGGCCCTGCCTGGGGGTGGCCGAGGGAGGTTGGGGCACCCTGGGGCTGGGCTGGTCCAGGGGCATCAGGGCGGGCAGCAGGCAGGGGCAGCGGTGGCCGTGCACTTGCCCTGCGCCCACACACGCTCCCGCTCACCCGGCAGCCCCAGGAATGCGGCTGGCAGCGCTCCCGGCCCAGCTGCAGGGCTGAGGCCGCCCTGGCACCCTCCCAGCCCCTCGGCAGCTCCTGGCCCTGCCCGGCTCCCACCAGCCTGCACACAGACCCCCTGTTCGCTGCCGGCCCCCGGCCCTGGCCCCTGGGCCGCCTCTGCGAGGCAGGGAGGGGGCACATCCTGCATGGGGACCCCTCTGGGGAAGAGCCCCTTTGCCTCGCAGCATGGCACTGTGCATGGGGACATGGGGACCCTCTCTGCAGTGCTGCCGGCCTCTCGCCCCACCAGGGAGCTGGGAAAAGCCACACATGTCTGCTCCCAGCACAGCCCTGTCCCCGGCACGGGGGCAATCCTCGCACAGCCCCGGCTCCCAGCCGGCACCTTTGCCGATGTTGGACCTTGGCACCTCCCTCCAAAACCGCATTCCCCCCCTGCTGCTCGCCCCTTTGCAGGAGGGTGCTGCTCCCCCCCCCGCTCAGTCTTGCGGCGTGTGCTGGGGGGCTGCCCCCACCCTCTGTGGGGGCTCCCAGTGCAACGGGGTCCTGGCACCACCCATTGGGATGGACACAGCTGGACGTGGCGGTGCTGCGGGCACCACGGTGGGGTGCCCATTCTCAGGGTGCCCGTCCTCAGGGTGCCCAGGCTGTAGGGCTGGTTGTCCCTGGTTTGGGGCAGTCTCTCCATCCTGTGCGAAGGTGCACGCGGGGCACTTGGAGCTGTTTTCCGGCAGCTCTCAGTGTGGGGGACGTGTCCCCCCCCATACTGCTGTACACATCTGGTGTCTCCCAGGAAAGGTTATCAGCTAATCACCCTGCCCTGCTCTCTCTGCGTGCCTCCCAAATGTCACCGTTGTCCTCGCTGGGGCGGTGAGCTCATGCTCCCCCCATCCTATTAATGAAATCCCCCCCACCGCCATGCGAAGCAGCTGCCAGGGCCTGGCCCTGCCGTGGCTCCTTTGAAGTAAAGCCGGAGCCGCTGACAGCCCTGACAGGCTGGGGAGGGGGCTCGGCACGCAGCAGGTGCAGGATGGGGCCCCAGGGGCTGGTGCTGGGCTGGCCGCAGGGCTCCAGCTGTCCTCCACGGCCCCCAGACGTCCTCCATGGCCCCCAGCCACCGTGCCAGGACGGGAGGGCTGGGGTGCAGGGCTGGGGTGCAGTGCCATGCACCCGGGGACACGCTCGGGACACCCCCCAGTCCTGTCCTGGGGGCCAAGCACAGGGACTGGACTAGGGGCATTGCTGGGGCATGGCTGCCGCGGTGTGATGGGCACGGGCACGCTGGCTGCATGGGGCTGTCTGTAGGGACCCCAAGCGTACCCCACGCCTGTCCCATGGGGCCAGGGGCAGGGGCTCTGGGTGGTCAGCCAGAGCGGGGGGCAAGGGGAGGTCTGTGGGGAATCTGTCTGCGGGACAGGTCAGAGCCCCCTCACTCCAGGCGCAGGAGAGGACCCAGGCAGGGGAGTAAAGGCAGCTGTAGCAGCAGCCGTGCATGCGGTGCCCGCCCCCGCTGCCAGGCAGCCTAAAAATAGCCCCTCGGGGCTCAGCAGATGGAGCAGAAGGGCCAGAGCCCTGTTGCTGCAGGCACCCTGCCAGCCCCCCGCACAGTGCTGGGGGCCAGGGGGGCAGCAGGGCCACACAGCACTTTGGGGCTGCCTCGAGCCCCGCTGCCCCTGCTCCTACTGCCTGGGATCCCGCCAGCTATGCCAGCCCCCCTCCACCTCTGTCCTGCGCTGCTGGGAGCGACGGCACAGCACGGCACAGCACGGCACGGCACGGCGTGGCATGGCAGCAGCCTGTCCCCCCTGCATGAGAACCAGCAGGGTCTGTCCCTGCCCTGGTTAAAATTGTAAAGCCCATGGTGGTGCAACCTGCATGGGGGGCTGGCAGGCCTCGGTGGGCTCCAGAGATGCTGGGGGCTCCGGGGCACCACAGGCAGGGTCTGTGTGGGGATGGGGAACACCCTGGGGCAGGTCCTGCCTGTCACTGGGCAAGGCTTGCTCCTGGGTGGTATGGCTGGGGGAAGGCGGCTCCCCATGATGGAATGAAGACGTCCCACCAAAGGACACTCTTTGACACACGCCCTGGTCCTGCAGACAGCAGGTCTGTGGCTTGTGAGGCAGCTGGAGACCAGGACCGAGGGTCCAGCACCTGGGCTGGGTTGGTGCCGCCAGAGAAGGGACATCCCTGGGGCAGCAGCGCAGGGTGCAGGCAGATGGGCAGAGCCTGGGGTGGACAGGGACAGCTGGGCCCCCCGGCTGCTCTCAGCCCCTCGCCGCGGCGTGGGAGACCAAACTTCATCTGCTGGCAGGCACAGCATTGCCATGGCAACTGGCAGGGCGCTGCCAGGCCGGCAGGCGAGCCCTGACGTGGCGGTGACACACAGTACTGGAAGGAGCCAGGATGCAGGGCCTGGTCTTGGGGGCATCTGGGGACGCGCTCGGGTGTGTGAGCACACGCACATGCACCTGGGTGCGTGGTTGGGGGTGCACAGGGGGTGCAGGTGGATGTGTGCATCTGAGTGCATGCACAAACGCCTGCGCCTGTGCATGCACGTTTGTGTGTACATGGGAGAGTACAGCCCCCCCCCCGGGGGGAGTTTTTGGCTCTGTGGCACTGGCTGTACCCCACTGCTCTGGCATGTGGGCTGGCAGGGCTGCTCTGGACCCTAGGAACAGCAGGTTTCCCCCCAAAAGCTATGGGATCCGTAGCTTTGTGTTTGGGGGGGAGATGCGCCCTCTGACTCGGGTCCCTGCCTGTACGCGTCCCTTGGTCACAAAGCCTGCCACGTTCTAGCACGCAGGGGCTGCCCGCCAGCCACCCCAGGGCTCTGCCTCTATTTGCTCTGCCCGAAGCCTGGGCTGGTGCTCGGGGCAGGGAGTGGGAGTCAGCTGGAGCTGCCCCTGTTTCCTCAGGGCCCCTGTGCCGCAGGCAGCCGGCCGTGCCGTGTTAGCAGCCTGAGCAGACGGGCTGGCAGGGCCCCGCGCTGCCTTCAGCATCGCCCAGGTGTTGAGGGAAGGGCTGGCTGCCCTCCTGCCTGACGAGGGCCCTGTGCCCAGCCGCCGCACCCCTCCCGCCTCACCCCGGCCCCAGCTGTGAGCACCCCCTCCTTGGCCGCTCGGGAGAGCCTCTCTTCCCCCCGCTTGGCATCTCTCCGGCTCTAATGGAGCTGTCAAGGGGCAGAGATAACAGGGAATTCGTTAGCTCTACACTTTGATGTCTGCCCGCGCTGCGATCGCAGCACCCGCTCCAGAGCGCAGCGCCAGCTGCAAATCCTTCGCGAACAAACAGCTTCAGAGGCGGCCCCTTGGCACGGCAGGCTGCCAGCCCCGCGGCCGGCCCCCCGCACCCCCGCCGGGCCACCGCCACAGTTACCGCCAGCAGCACCCCCTCGGCAGCCGGTTCCCCCCGGGACCTACAGCCGCATCCCCTCAGCAGCCGGGCCCCGGTACCCCGCAGCGCCGGCCGGACCCCCGGGACCTGCAGCAGCGGCCCCGCCTCGCAGCCCCCCGCCGGGGCCAGGCCCGGGGCAGCCGGACTCCGGTACCGCCGTCCCCAGTAAACGGGGCCGCGTCCTCCCGGGGCTCCGTGCCGGTAGCGGCGGGCGCCCGTCCCCGCCGCCTCGGGGCGGGCCGTGCCGGGCCGGGCGGCTGCGCACACGGGGCGGCCGGGCCCGCCTCCGCCGCTCGGCACAGCAGCACCGCGGACAGCGCCGGTCCCCCCGCGCGGCTCGGCACGGCCCCGGTGACAGCGCCGGTCCCCCCCGGCACAGCCCAGCCCGGCCCGCTGCGGGCGCACGCCGCGCCATGGCCACGGAGGTGGGTGCGCGGCGGCACGGCGGGGGCCGCCCCGGCGGCGGGGACCTCCCGGCGGCGGGCTGCGGCGGAGCCCCCCCGCTCTGCCGCCCCTCGCCCCGGCACCGTCGGCCGCCTGGGCGCGGGGGAACGGGGCCCGCGGGGGGTGCGCTGGTGTGGGAGGGCAGCGTGGGGCTGGGGTCGGCGTGGGACGCACTGGGGAGTGGGGCTGGGAGGCGTGCGTGGTCTGTGTGCACGGAAAGGCCGGTGTGTATGCGGGGTGCCTGGGGCGGTGCGGGCTGCCCTTGTTGGAGGGAGCAGCGTGGGTCTGGGGTGGGGTGCCCCGGGAGGAGGGGTGGCTGTGGGTCCCTCTCCCAGGTGCTGTGGGTGGGACCCGGGACAGGGGCAGAGGGTCTGTGGGGCACACAGCGGGAGGTGGCCCCATGTCACCCAAGGGGAAGCACAGGGAGGGGTCTGACACCCGCCCGTGGCACAGCCTGGCCCTTCCATTCTCCCATCCTCTTCTCCAGCCCCCCCCACTGAGCCCAGGGGGCTGGCGTGGGCCCTTGTACGCTGGGGTTGCCAGGGCTGGCGGGGCTGGGCTGAGCGCCTGCCGCTACCGGGGCTGCCGACCCCCTTTGTGCAGCCACCCGGCTGCAGCCTGCCCACCCGCTGCGCTGCCGCTGCAGACCCACTGCCCGGCCCGCTGCTCCTGCTCCCCTCGCTTCCCTCCTCCTGCCTGGGACCTGCTGGGGCGGCTGCGTGCTGGGGCACTGGTGGGGACAGAGGGCTGTCTCCTCCCTGGGCCGTGGCCCACCGGGGACACACACCTGACCGTGCAGCAGCCGGTGTAGGCGAGGACAGGCACCAGCCTGGGGCAGGGAACACACGGAGCCGCCCACACTCCGAGCGGAGGGCTGCCGCGGCATCCTCCCCTTGCTGCTATCCTCCCCTCACCCCTGGCCTTGCACCTCCTGCACCGAGCTGTGCTCATGGCATGACACAGCCCATGCTGGGGGCTCCCTTCCCTCAGGGTGTGCGAGCCTGCGGCCCCCATGCCCTGACGCTGGGGGAATGGCATTGCTCCCGGGGTCCCCAGCCCCCAGCAGGGATGTCTGTCACCCCATGTCTGTGGCCCCCCAGCTCACCCCACTGCCCTCCAGGTGCACAGCCTGCAGGAGCTGCGGCGCAGCGCGTCCCTGGCCACCAAAGTCTTCGTGCAGCGGGATTACAGTGACGGGACCACGTGCCAGTTCCAGACAAAGTTCCCCCCTGAGCTGGAGAGCCGGGTAGGGAGCCTGGCAGGCTGACAGAGTGGGAGGTGCCCTATGTCGGTGCCCTATGGGGGCTCAGGGGGGAGAGGGGTCCGAAGTCATGGGGCCCCCATAGGGTATTGTATGGCCCTGGGCCAGCCAATGTTGCTGGGTGCATGCCATCACAGCCACCTTGCCTGGTGTGCAAGGGCTTGGGTGCTCCTGGGCACCAGGAGGCTCTGGTGAAGGCCTGCAGGCTCTTGGCATGGGCAAGCAGTGGGCAGGGGCTAGGGAGCTGAGGCATCAGCTGGGCAGGGAGGAGAGGGTTAAGTGCTCCACAAGTCGCCCCAGGGATGGGGACAGGGTAGTGCAGGGGGCCAGCCTCTGGCCAGCCTCGTCTTCACCCTGGTTTCTGCTCTAGATTGAGCGGCAGCTCTTCGAGGAAACTGTGAAAACCCTTAATGGCTTCTACGCTGAGGCGGAGAAGATTGGGGGCAGCTCATACTTGGAGGGGTGCCTGGCCTGCGCCACTGCCTATTTCATCTTCCTCTGCATGGAGACGCACTACGAGAAGGTGCTGAGGTCCAGGGGAGGGCTTGGGGATGGGCATGGCTGACAGGGGCACAGGGATGGCACAGGGAGCGGGGGGGGCTGGAGGCTGGAGCAGGCATCAGGGATCGCAGTGGGGGACATCAGAGCTGGCAGGCCCTGAGTGTCCCTCCATGTACCGGCAGGTCCTGAAGAAGATCTCCAAGTACATCCAGGAGCAGAATGAGAAGATCTATGCGCCACGGGGGCTGCTGCTCACCGACCCCCTGGAGCGTGGCATGAGGGTCGTATCCTCTGGGCAGCGGGGTGCTGGGGGGGAGGACAAGGGTGAGGGGGGGGGGGGGGCCACCGGGAGCGGGTGTTGGGCGGCTGGATTTGCAGCTGGCACATCCCACTGATGATCCTTAGCAGGGCCCAGATCGAGATCTCCATCTACGAGGACCGGTGCAGCAGCGGCAGCTCCAGCAGCGGCAGCTCCAGCAGCAGCAGCGGTGGCGGTGGGGCAGGGGGCCGGTGACTGGCAGGGAGTCCCTGCAGGGACTCGTACTGCCGGGACAGTGGCCTCTCCGAGCTCCGCAGGCTGCACTACCAGAGCACCCGTTTCTGAGCCCAGGGCAGGCGGGAGGGAGGGGGAGGCCGGGGGCTGCCCACCAGGGCTGCCCACCCCCCTCTGCTCTGTGCCCCCCACAGCGGATCTGCCCCTGCTCAGACCCACTGCGGGCAGGGGCTGGTGCTGGGGTGTCCCAGCTGCTTCCCACTGAGCCAAACCAGTGCCAAGAGGCTCCCGCAGCCCTCTGGGTGCTCTGCGCTGCTGCCCCTGCCGCAAGCAAAGGAGCTTGCCCTGCTTTGGGCAGCCCCAGCTGGCAGCACCCTGTGTGCCATGCATCAGGGAGCAGCGGGACCGGCAAAGCCCCATGCAGCGCTAAGGGGAGGGGGGCTTAGCCCCATGCCCACGGGCACTGCCAGCCCTTGCTGGACCCTCTGCCTGGGGCATCCTGCTCTTGGTGCTGCGGGGCAGACTCAGCCACTGCGTGCCCTCTGCCCAGGGCACCTAGCAAAGCCCTGGTGCCGCTTCATCTGCATGATGGTGCCGTGCATTTGCCCCAGCCCTGCCCCACAGCTGCCTGTTGCTGCTCTCCAGCCCCAGCCAGAT
Source organism: Mycteria americana (assembly GCF_035582795.1). NCBI lineage: Eukaryota > Metazoa > Chordata > Aves > Ciconiiformes > Ciconiidae > Mycteria > Mycteria americana. The sequence goes on from NC_134370.1 coordinate 16,953,416, forward strand.
GCCCTGACCCATCTGGCAGCAGCATCCTCGCCAGCAGCATCCTCCAGCACTGCCCACGACACTGGGCACTTGCTTCTGCTCCCTGGCCAACCCGGTGCCATCCCCAGCTGGACCCAGAAAGCTCCTGAGCCCCGTACCCAGGGCAGGGAGATGCAGTGCTGGGCAGGTTCCTGCCCTTGTGCCACATGCCCCAGGCTCATGCATGGCCCAGCGTAGCCGAGACTGAGCTGTGGCATGGGCGAGCCAGGCTCCCTGCCCAGTCCCAGCAGAGCCTGCCTGCACCTGGCTGCTGGCAGACCCCTGCCCACTCTGCCCCGCGACCTGCCCCAACGCAGGGAGGGTGCCTAGTGGAGCAGCTCCACCAGGACCCTTCCTCTCCTGCTGCTGAGCCCTCCCCCGCCCACACGTCCTGCATGCGTCTGCCACCAGCACCCCAGTTCTCAGCCTGGCCTGCAGTGGGGACCCCGAGGGGCACCTGGGCCCAGCTGCAAGGTGTGGGAGTTCGTGGGCCAGGGTGAGATGCGGGGGAATAGGAGGGTCCCTGTGACATCCAGGACCCCGAGGAGATGAGTCTCCACCTGAGCGCAGGGCTGAATGGAGCCAGTGTTCCTCTCCTGGGGTCCTGGAGGGAGGACCCTGCCCCGTGGCACTCCATTTGGCTCAGTCATGGCGTGCGTGTGGGGTGGCCCTGGCCTTGCCGTTCCCGCTAGGGCCCCCCTGCATGGAGACCTTCCTCAATAAACCCCACGCTTGATCCCCCACTGCCTGCCCCGTGTCCTCCTGTGTCAGAGGGGGGAGCGGGGCAATGGTGGGGGCACAGAGCGGGCTGGGCTGGGCATCCCCTAGCACACTGGGGCACATGGAGCCCCACAAGGAGGGTGAGCACTGGGGAAATGAGGGGGAGGGATGGGGCAGTCCATGGGGGGATGGGGACAGACCCGTGTAGCAGTCGTGTGGCCCCAGTGACAGGGACCCACAGGGAAACCAGTGCAGGAAAGGGTTTATTCAGTTGGCACCGAGTGCAACCGGCACAGGGCTGGGGGCGAGCAGGGGGAAGCGGGCCACACCAGGGCAGGCTAGTTGCGCCGGCAGCGCCCACCCGTGCCCAGGGAGAAGCCGTGGCGGCAGTGGCAGTGGAAGGAGCCGTGGCTGTTGTGGCAGATATGGTCACAGGGGCCAGGCTGTGCCTGGCACTCATCTACGTCTGGAAAAGAAGGGGAGAGGGTGAGAGCTGCGCCAAGGGCACGGGGCTTGTCTGGCACGGGCAGGGCAGGGGATGGAGGGGACATGGGGGGGGCAGCTCTGGGGCTGGGTGAAGCTGGGACATGAAGGCATCTCTCGTGCCTGCAGCCACGCAGCAGTGGTCCTGCCACCGCTTGTCCCCAAGGCTGTCAGGTGGCAGATCAACTCCCGCACAACCACAGTCTGTCCATCCTGCCCCCCATGTTTTGGGTTGGCCGGGACCAGAGCTGTGAGCACAACAGGGCACCCCAGGAAACAGCGTCCCTGCTCGCAGGGCAGCACGGCTGCGCCCGGCAGCGGCAGGGGGGTGGGCACCGTGGGCTGCCAGCCCCGCTGCCTGCCGGTACTCACCCAGGCACTGGCTGGCAGCAGGATCAAGGGGGCGGAAGCCCAGGTGGCAGTGGCAGGTGTATGCCCCAGGTGTGTTGGTGCAAAGCTGGCTGCAGTTGTGCAAGCCCTGGGCACACTCGTCGATGTCTGGTGGTGGGGAAGAGAGTGGCACAGGGTTACAGCACGTGGGGGGAAGGCAGCACGGCCCTGTTGTTGCTGCATGGGCAGGGCTGCCTGCTGCACCCCCTTCCCTCCAGTGCTGCACATCTGGCTGTGGTCCCAGGGCTGGGAGCAGGGATGGGCAGGGGCAGAGCTGCCCTGGGCCCCCGTGCAACCTCCAGCTAGCTGCTGGCCCCGGGGCAGGGAGAGCTGGGGGATGCTGGGGGTGCTCCCCCCTCCTGAGCCCCCTCCCCGTGCAGCCCCAGGGGAGGGTAGGCAGAAGCGTGGGCACAGCCCTGCCCTGCACAGCTCAGCAGGCCAGACTAATAGACAGGATATAGTTTATTGGGGGGGTTCTCCGAGAGAGGGGTTGGAAGACTGAGCAGGGTCCGACTCCAAACAGTGGGGTCAAAACATTAAAAAACAGATGAGGAGGGTCCTTTCCCTGCAGGGCCAGGGGGACCCTCCTCTGTCAGGGCTGGGGGGGGGGAGCCCATCACCGAGGAGGGGACAGGCAAAGCACACACGTCGCAGGCCAAACCAGCAGGCACATGATACAGTATCGAGGCAACGGAGCAAGCGACCGCCCGGAGGCACCGGCATGGCAGGAGCAGTGCTAGGGCGGGGGGGTGCCGGTGAAGGGGTGCTGCCCCGGGGCTGCTTTCCCAGACACGGCGCAAGGGGCAGCCAGGCTCCGTGCCCATCCCACTGCAGGCCGCCCCAGTAGGGCACAGCGGGCACTTTCAGGGCGGTTCGACATGGAGAGAAAGAGAGAGAGGAAAAGAGAGACAGGCAGAGGCCGGCCAGTCCTTCTGCCAAGGCTGCTCTGGCATGTTACAGGCAGGGGTTAAAGTGCATAGAGGCAAAGGCAGAGTCCAAGGACTAGAGGGAGGAGGGCACAGTGGGGGGGCCCAGGCCAGCTCCCGGCAGAGGGGTATCCCCCAAAAAAGGCCACTTGAGCTGCACAGAGAAGGAGAGAAGGAGCAAGAGAGAGAAAGAGAGAAGGGGAGTCAGTGGCAGCTCAGCGGGAGGCGCAGGATGAACAGATACAGAGCCAGGGTGCGGGTGGCTGGGCAGCCACCTGGCACATGACGGGATGCGGCCAGGCCTTTGGCAAGGGTGCGACAGCATCCCAAGGTGGTGCTTTGGGGCTGCTGCCCACTGGCTTGGCCAGGCTGCGGTGGCACGGGGTCAGGGTGTCCCAGCCATCACTCACCCACGCAAGCTGTGCCGTCCTCGTTGGGCTCAAAGCCCCGGCTGCAGCGCTTGTTGCTGCGGCAGCGGTACCCGCCGTAGGTGTTGATGCAGACAGGCTTGTCCCGGGGGCAGACGAAGGGGAACTTGGTGCACTCGTCTGTGTCTACAAGCAGAAGGGTTTCAGTTTGAGACGGCTGGGCTGGGAGCTTGGGGCCGCCAGCCACGGCCGCTCCGGTTCCCCCTGCACAGGCTGGATGACCCCCAGGTGTAGCCATGCACAAGCTATGCCTCTGCCCAGGAGACTCACAACACGGCCACGGACACCCTGCCACATCCCTGCTGCCCCTCCATTGCTTGTGGCTCTAGCGCAATGCCTGCTAACATGCCAGCCATACTTCCTGGCCCCGGCACAGTGCTCTCCCCCTCCCCGTGACACCACAGTCCCTCTCTAGAGCCATGCTGCTGCCCTCATTCCAGGCCACGTACTGGGCAGGCAGCCGTACCCCGCACTGAGCCACCTGGCAGCCCTGCCTGCGTGCCCAGCCACCTCCCTGGCTGCCGCCTGCCTGTAGCGGGGTGCTGCCCTCGTGCCCCCCGTGGGGCTATGCTGCAGCACCCTGGGTGCAGGATGCCTGTGCCCCCAGCAGCCACTCACCTACACAGCGCCCGTTCTTGTGCTGGGAGAATCCCTGCCCGCACTGCATTTGGAGAGAAGCAGAGACCACCGGAATGGGGAGGAATCAGCCCTGGGCAGCCACGGAGCCAGCAGAGCTCAGCCCCTCATTCCTGCCTCCAGCCCTGCACCCACTCCTGGGCCTCACCTCCAGCGGGGCAGCCATGAGCGGCTCCTCTGTGTCCAGGGGGTAGGGGACCTCCAGGACAGAGTTGGTCTCACTGCTGGCCACGGCTCGTGCCACAACGCGGCCATCCGGCCAGGTCACCTCCAGGCTGCTGGCTTCATCGTGCCCTGCAGGCGGGCAGCCCGTCAGAGGGGGGGTCTCCAGGGCAGGCAGGGGCTGAAAGGAGGCCAGGGGGGTGGTAGGGATGGAGGGGCAAAGCCTCCCCTTGCTCCCTGAGCCAGGCCCCAGGTGCCCGTGCTGACAGCCCATGCACAGGGATGCAGCACGAGGGGTACACATGGGGATGGTGGGGTGCCCTGCCAGCGGGCAGGGACACCCCTGCAGGCTTGGCTGCCAGCCGTGCTGAGCCAGGGGAGGGTTAATGGGCAGGGAAAGCCCTGGTGCCTGGGCAAAGCAGCAGGCAGGGGGTGGGGAAGGGGGCAGCTGCCCCTTGCAGCAGGGCTGCAGTGGCGGTACGTCCTGCCCACAGCCTCCCCCGGAGCCCACCATGCCCAGGGCGATGGGCATGATGACTACCGTGCTGCAGGGTGCTGGGGCAGCAGATGTGGCCCCTGCGCAGGGGTATGCCGGGGAAGGCTGGGGGTGGAGGCAGCCCCTTGCCCCCCTGGCTCACCCAGTCCGAAGTGTGCCACAGGCTCCATCTCGCAGAGGTACCCCGATCCGCCGTCGATGATGCGCAGGTGGGCCCCGCTGCGCCGCGTGAACAGCACCACTTTGGCCCCCCGCGCAAAAGCCCCGAAGCGGGTGCGGGGGATGACACGCAGCCAGTTGTTGCTGGTGCCCTGCAAGGGAGGAGGGAGCAGGGAGACTGAGCAAGGACAGGTGGAAGGGATGGGGACAACCTGAGGACCCCCTGCTTGGCTCACCTGGGTGCCCTTGAAGATGGAAATTGGCTGGGCCATGGACTCGCCATGGGACAGGATGAGGTCCAGCATCCCATCGCCATCAAAATCCGTCACTGCACCCCCTGCAAGGATAGGATCATGTCATGCCTGGGGCCTGGCCCCATGTCTCCCACCACTACACCCTGCTGCCAGTGTGGGCTCCCACAGCCAGCAGCAGCACTCCCAGCAATGCAGGGGCAATAGGGAAGATGCGGTGACCACAGTGCAGGAGTAAGGGTCCCTGTATGGGTGGCACCCTGCAGTCAGGTGGGTCAGCTCCCCAGGCAGTGGAGGGGACAGGCAGTGCCTGGGGGGCTGTGGGACACAGGAGGCTGCCTGGCCCCCTCCCAAACTCAGAGGCTGGTTTTAAACAGTGGGCACCCAGGAAGGACCCCCCCAAGAGCAAAGCCCTGGGGAACAACTGGAGATGGCACAGTTAGCTGGGTTTGGGTGGAAGGAGAAAGCATGGGGCCGCTCCCGGGTGATGGGGACTCCAGGATGCTGGTGGGGAGCAGGCAGGTGACTCAGCCAGGCGTGCAGCATCCCCAGGCATAGAGGGTGCCAGGCAGTGCTGTAGCACACTCCCAGCATGGGCCCCCACTGCCAGGGCCGGGAGGACCCACCCGTGCCCCGTCCCTCAGGCTCCAGCGCATCCCCCGGATTCAGCTCTTCCACGATGGGGTCTGAGTGCTCCCTGCGGATGAGCCTGCCGAGCACAGACAGGCGTTAGTGCCAGCCCCTGCGGTCCCCAGCACCTTCCCGGGAAGTGCCTGTCCCCTCCCACAGCAGCATGGCAGAGAGGTGACAGCCCCAATGGCTATGCATGGTGGATGGGGGACAGGACTGGCCCCTGCCTGTTAGCACCTCATGTCCCCACTCCATGCAGGGGTGACAGGGATGTCATGAGAGCCTGGCTCTTGTGGGTCTGAGCTACAGAGCAGCAACACCGTCTCCAAACACTGCTGCATCCCTTTGGGATGGGAGACTGCCCCCAGGGGCTCCCTGCCACGCCACTGCCCTCCACCCACCCACGGGTGCCGACACTGGGTGGACAACCAGCTCCCACCACCCCACACGCCAGGCGAGGAGGTGCCACACAGCGGTAACGAGGAATTGACCCCCCACAATTAACAGGAGCCACGAACAAGCTTCCACACGGCTGCTAATCAGCGGTGCTGGGGACCCCGGGGGCTGCTGCAGGCACGATCACAGCAGCTGGTAATGACGCTGGGAAGGGCTCAGTCACGGTGCCTTTTATTAGCCGAGCCCGAGCAGTGGCACTGCTGGAAAGGAGCCCCGTGAGCCCGGCTGCACCGTGAGCCTGGCTGCACACCCCAGAGTGGGGTGTGGGCTGCCCCGGCCCCCCAGTACCTGCCAGGCTCCTACCGGAAGAGGCGGTTGGCAGAGGAGCCGCGATAAGCGATGTTGTTGAAGAAAACTTCCAGCTCCTGGTCATTGTCGAAGTCAGCTGCGATGACGGTGCGGACGGGGGACGGCATGGAGAACTTGGGGGTGGCGATGTCCTGTGTGAGGGATGGGCATCGGGTGACAACGGGCACAGGGAGCGGCACATCGGGTCCTGCTTTGGTGCTTCAGGTCCCCTCCTCACTGGGAACTGGGGCTCAAAGCCAAATCAGGGTGAAGCCGGCCCCCCCAGCCAGGGAGGCTCAGTGGCAAAGCCTGCTGTGGGAGTTCCCAGCCCTCACCCGGAATCGGACTCGCCCGGGGACCCCACTCTGCAGGTAGAGGCGGTGCGGCCCATTCCAGTTGCCGTAGACGATGTCCACCCGGCCATCGCGGTTGAAGTCAGCCAACGCCACACCACGTCCGTGCTGGTAGGGGTCATCCAGCCCTGGGGAGCCGCAAGGGGATGGGGGGAGACGGGACCCCCTCCCTGCTTCTGTCCCCCTGGGATGCCTCCCAGGATGTGCCCTGCAGTCCCCAGAGAGGTCCTCCCCACGCAGGGCTGCATCCCTGCATTGATGGATGCCCTGGTGCACCTCAGCCACCCCCGGTGGTCAGCGGGGCTCTGGGTCCCCAGGACTGTCCCTCCACCCTGCATTCAACCAGTCCCCGCAGGCAGGGGCAGGCAGAGCCAGCCCTGCCCTGAGGTCCCCAATGCCTGGGTGCTCCCCCGGCTTCCCCTACTCACCCACGGCAGCCGCCACATCCCAGTACGTCCCATCCCCCCGGTTGTGGAAGAGGAAGTTGGGGCTGTTCTCGTTACCGCAGAATATGTCAGAGGCGCTGTCACTCAGGATGGGGCCCACGGCCAGCCCACGGCCCCCTGGGGACAGCAGCCCAGGGGTGAGGGGACAGCTGGCACCCTGCCCCAGTGGAGTTCTTGTCCCCCCATTCCCGCTCGGTGCTGCTCACCCGATGCTCCCAGGACCCCCAGTGTCCCCTCCTCGCCCACCTCCCACCTTCAGTCCCTCTCATCAGGAGCTAATTGGGCCTGGCAGCCGCTTGTGTCACTCCCAACCCTAATCACTGTCATCGCCATGGTGACAACACTCCTAATTAGTGACAATTTACCGCTGGGGAGACAGGGCACTGCAGCAGTCCCTGCGGTGGTGGGGCAGCGTGGGGCACAGGCTGGCACGCTCCCTGCTCCTGTGCCCACGTCCCCGTGCCGTGCTGCCAGCCACGCAGGTGCTGCGGGCTCGGGGGGGATCAGCCTGGCTGCCGGGCAGGGTGATGGTGGGCACGGAGGTCCTGGGTGAGCACCCTGGGGCCCTCGTCCCTTCCGCGGGCCGTGGGGCTACCACTAGATGGGGCAGTCAGGCAGCCTAACGCGTGGCACGGGCCCCTGCCTGCGCTGCCCTGCCTGCAACGGGCGCTGCCCTGCCTGCAATGGGCGCTGCCCTGCCTGCAACGGGCGCTGCCCTGCCTGCAACGGGATCCCGCGCCCACCAGTGCCCTGTCCCCTCCGCGGGGCCGCAGCAGCCGGGTACCTGTGTACTTGCTGACACCAGCCTGGGCGGCCACGTCCACCAGCACCACGATGCCGCGGGCAGGGTCACTGGCAGCCACGTCCATCTCGATCAGGGCGTGGGGGCCCACGTTGCCGCTGGCGTAGTTGGCGATGTAGATGGAGTACCTGCCGGAGCCCTGCGGCCGGCAGCACCTCCTCAGCACCCACCCACCCAAAACCCGACTCCACGGGGACCACAGCATCCCTGCTGTGGGGCTGGATGCTCTCATGGCTCCATGGGACCGCTACTATGTGCTGAGCAAGGGCTCTGCAAAGCCCATCGTGAAAAGCATCCCAGGAGCGTGGATGTGCCCCGTTGCCTCCCGGACCTCTGCGATCCCCAGGCTCAGGGTGCTGGCCTGGGGCACCCTGCCCCCCCAGCACCCCCGGTGTGCCAGGTCACCCCCACCGCCCCCCTTGTCCCATGCAGCAGCTGGACCCTGATTTAGTGATAAAACAAACCACTGGGGGAGGAAGAATAAGAGCAAGTGACAGGAACATAAATCACCTCGACAGGCACGTTTATCAGCTGGCGGCAACCATGTGGACAGGCGGCCACAGTCCCCGTGGCTGGGGGGGCTGCCAGTCCCGACAGCCATGCGCTGCTGGGGGGCACCCCTGGCCCCAGTGGGGGGTGGGATGGGGCTGGTGCCCAGGAGAGGGGAGAGGTCCCCCGGGACCCTGCAGGGGAGGGCTGGAGTGACACGGGGGGTGGGAAGGGAGGGGAGATGCCCCCTGCCCTGCCTGCTCACCGTCCGGTCCACGCAGGCAACGGAGCGCCCGGCGAAGCGGCTGGCTACCTCCCGGTTCACCTCGTCGCTCAGGAGGTCCTCCCAGCGCCCGTTGCGGAGCTTGAAGAGCTTGTCCGTGTAGGTGGCCATGCCTGGGGGGGCATGGGTCAGGGGGCTGCAGCATCCCGCCTCCTCCCGAGGAGGGTGCCCTGTGGCAAGGGGAGGCTGGGGAAGGGGCATCCCAAACCCCTGCTCTGTCCCCTGCAGCCCCGTTGGGCCAGGCTGCCGCTGCAAGAGCCCCCATGACCCTTAAGGGCCACTGGGAGACACGCAGAAGAATCAACTCATTAAGGTAAAATGTGTCCCGATGGGGCACAGCCCCGTAGATCATCCCTGGGAAGGCAAAAAAATCGATTCGGTGCCAGGCACAGGCAGCAAGCTGCGCTGCCCGTGACAGCACCGATGGCAGTGCCTGATTTAGGGACAGGTGCGCCGGCACGGGTAATTAGGAGTGTCAGGAAGACAGATCCACTGCCTGGAGGTCAGGGCTGTGGGACAGGGACACAGGGCAGAGCTGGGCTGGAGCACTGACCCAGGGAACTCTGGGGATGCCCAGTGCCAAGCTGGGGCATGCAGGTCTCCTCCCCACAACAGACATCCTGGGAGCCGGGACAGCACTGGCAGGGCAGGATTAGACCTGGCGTGGTCCAGCGGACACAGGAGAGCCATGGCACGGAGGGGCACAGCTGCTGCAGGGCACAGGGATTTGCAGCACAGGGTCCCTGTGGTGGGGCAGCCCCGGGGGTCGTGGGGAAGCTGCCGCCCTGCTCGGGGTGCCACGGGGAGGGCGGTGGGCAGCTGAAGTGCTGACTCGGCGGCTGGCTGGGCTCTGCGTCCCGCCCGTGCTGCCATCAATCAATGGAGCCACTCAACTGAGAAATTAACTCCAGCCCGCACACATCCCTCACGCGCCGAAGGTCACGGGCGGCCGTGCCGGGAGCTCCCCCCGCGCCCAGGGCTCGGCCACCGGCAGGGCTCACCGGAGAAGGCGTTGTTGGTGTTGAGGAAGTAGATCTCCTCACGGCCATCCCCATCGATGTCGCAGGCCGTCACACCAATGGCATTGCCCTGCCGGTCCCGCAACGCGTAGTACGGGGAGCCCCGCTCGTCCTCCGCCACATTCACCAGCCGCCCCCGCGCCTTGTCGTACTTGAGCACCAGGTTGGGGCCGTTGTACCTGCAGGTGTGAGCAGGGGTGATGGCTCCCTGCAGCTTGGGGACAGGATGAAAGTCCCCATCCCACCCCTGGGGGGAAACCGGATTTTTCCCATGATGGGCACAGCAGAGACCTGCGTGGTCCATGGAGGCCAGGGACGCTGCTCTGCCCTCAGCACTCAAACATGGGGCTGGCTCACAGCTGCCGATGGGGAGGGCTCAGCCTGGACCTCTTCCAGCCCATGTCAGGCATCCCATGTCTACCTGGCCTGGGTGTCCCAGGGCAATGCCAGGATAGGGGCTGGGTCCGGGCAGCCAGTGGGGCAGGATGGGGTGCAGGTCGCTGCTTGCAGTCCTTTCCCAAAGCAGGGAAACCAGCACGCAACACAAATCCTCTCGGCACAGTGCGCCCTGCCGGCTCCCCACCCGGTGCACCAGTAAACAAGTTATACAACGGGCACCGCGGGTGCTTACAAAACCCCAGCTGGCTGCTTGGCTCAGCCCGGCTGGGAGTGTTGGCCCGGGCCCCTCCAGGGTCCCCGGTGCTGCCCATGGTTTGCTGCCCCAGGGTGATGCTCAGAGCAGCGGCAGAGCCAGACTCTGTCTGCAACCGTGGTGTCCCCAGCTCCCGCAGCCCCACCGGATGGGATCCGTGGGGGTGAGTGGCTCCCTCCAGGTGAGCGCACCTGGATGTGCAAGCCTCCCTCGGGGATGAGCAGAGCGGTGTGTACACAGACACACTGCGCCGGTGGCTCACAGCCGTGCCAGCACACACACGAGAGCCCACACCGTGGTCCCCGCTGTCCCCAGCCAGGGCCGGACACACTGGCAGCAGCTGCTCCGTGTCCAGCCCTGCTCGGGCGCTGGCAGTGCACCACACGGTTCCCTGCCTTCCCCGGCTCCTGCCAGCCCTTCCGAGCCATCACTCCAATAAAGGGCTATAAAAAGCCTCCAGCCAATTAACTGAATCTCCGGAGAGCGCTGAGTCCTGTCAGTGGAGCCGAGCCGGCTTGGGGACACGCTGGCTCTGCGCTGCAGGGTGGATCCCAGCCGCTGGGCAGCTGCCACCGCCCTGCAGAGGGGGGACCTGGCCCTGGGGCTGGGATGGGGGCACCCACATGGTCCCGCACAGGCACCCAGCTGGCACCAACACCCTATGTGGATGCACACACGAGTGGGTGCATGCAGACCCCCATCCCATCCCACCACCCTTGTGCACGACACCCCAGCCAGCCACATGCCCACGGAGGAGCAAAGAGCTCCCGGCCCCGTACCACTCACCCTGCTACCACGATCTCGAAGTCACCGTCGGCATCCAGGTCGGTTACAGCCACGCCATAGTTGAGCTGCGTGGGGTTGCTGTCATAGTCGGGCGGGAGAAGGCGGTGGGTGACGGCCGCAAACATGGGCTCGCTGCGCTGGGAGCCCTCGCTGAGCCAGGCCAGGGACAGCAGGCACAGCGCCAGCATCCTGGGCACCTGGGAGAGACCTGCAGCCTGTCAGCTCCAGGAGGAGATGGCTTCGCCAGCCAGCAGGGCCCCCAAGGCTCGCTCCACGGTGCCCAAGCATCTGAACTGCCCTCGCACACTCTCTTTCCACCCCTTGTCACCCACCCCGGCCTGTGCCACCCCACCAGCCCTGAGACCCTTGGGCACTGCCACGGCTCTGGCACCCCCATGCACGGACCCTCCCGGCTGCAGCTCACCCTCGAGGGTTCCTTGGGACAGGACCGTACCCCAGTGAGCTGGGAGCCAGGGCTGAGCAGGAGCTGTGGGAGCCATGGGAGGGACCCAGGAGGAGGCCGTGGGAGCCCATCCCATGGGAGGGACTCAGGAGGCAGCAGGAGGGCTGCGGGCTGCTGACAAAGCTGGGCTCAGCCCCAGCTTGCCCTGTCCTAAGGGGCTGCTGGCACCCAAGCTCCTGGCAAGTCATGATGCCAATCACTGCTCCCTTGGCAGGGCCAGAGGAAGCAGGCAGTCACCTGGCTGGGGAGCTCATCCCCTCTCTGGCTGGTCCTCCGGAGCTGGGGAAGGCCATGGAGAGAACATGGGGATACTCTGCCAGGTGACTCCTGTGTGCCTCAGTTTCCCCACCCTGCTGGGACTGTTTCTCCCAAGGGCTCTGTGGGGTGAGCTCCTCCCAGGCTGGCCAGGGAAGGTGTCTGCACAGGGATGTGGTCCCAGGAAGGAGGAATGGGAGACTGGGAGGAGAGGCTCAATTAACCTGGACTGCAGAGGACGGTATCTGCCAGCACTGCTGGCAAGGCTGCGGAGATTTTGGAGCTGGCTCTGACCTGGCTGTAGCATGGGTGACAAGCAAGGTGGCACTCAGGACGGCTAGCCCTTGCCACAGGCCAGGCAGTCCCCTCCAGAGGGGAAAAGGCCAGCAGTGAGCCATGTGTCCCTGGGCTGTGGGCACGAACCCATGTGCCAGCGCTCCAGCTGGGAGCAACAGCAGCCTGCCCCAGTCTCGCAGCCTGGAGGGGCGGCTGGGGCACCCAGCCTCCAAGGCAGGGGATACTGCTTCACGTGGCCATGCCATCCCCCCAGGCAGGGCTGCCCCCGCTTCCCAGGGAGCCAGGAACAGCCCCCAGCCTTGGCATGGGGATAGGGGAGAACGGCCCCACTGCCAGCCAGTCCCCATGCTGTGGACCTCGCCAGCGAGCAAAGGAAGCTGTGGCATGGTGCCACATGTGCCTGGCTTGGAGAGGGGAAGGTGCCCAATGGCTTAGGTCCTGGCAGGCCCACCGGGCTGCGGGAGCAGCCTTCCGCTGCCTCCCCTGGGGATGGGAGTGGTCCCAAGGGTCTTTGGGGGGCCAGGATTCCCCTGCCACAGGCAAATAGCTTGCTTGGCCACCTGGCTGGGCGGGAAGGGGCTGTCCTCCAGCTGCAGAGGAGACCTTGAGCCCCACTGGCCAGCATACCCAGAGCCCTGCATCCCACTGCACAGGCCCTGCTCCCCTTCCCTCTCCAATCCCATCCGTTCCGCAGGCCCAGCTGCAAGGGTGGATATGTGTGTGGTTATGTGTGTGGGTGTGGGGGTGTGTGCCCCCAGCTCTACTCTGTGCTGCTCCCATCCCATCCCCTCCCTGGCCTGACCCACATCCTCCCACAGACCCAGGCACAGCCAGCCCCCCTCTGGCACCGTGCTCTCCGCCGCCCAGCCAGACTTGGGGTACTGTGCCCATCATCATGCCGTCGGGTCTGAAGCAGCTCTCTAGGGGCAGAAGCCTGGGTCTTTCCGTGGTGCAGGTGCCCCATGCAAGGCACATGTGATGGGGTTTCACTGGGTTGCGCAGGGATGGGACAGTCCCTGGGTGTCACTCTGCAGTGCCAGGCAGCGAGGGAAGGGGAGCTTTTGCCACAGCTCCACTCTGGGCTCACCAAAGCAAGCATGGGGGAGAGCCACCCACATGTGGACTTATGGGTGCAGGGCTGCCACACGAGCCCCCTGCCAATGCAGAGTGGTGCCCCCTCACCCCCAGCCACAGTCAGGCAATGGGTGGCTGTCCCCAGGCCACCGCAGGGCTCTCCCTGCTCTGCCTCCCCTCCAGCTCCTTCTCCCCGCAGCTTGGCCCATTCCCCAGGTACCCCCCTGCCCCATCCAGCTGCAGCTGAAATCCCTCCAGGCTGGATGGAGCCTTTCCAGAAAGAAACAATGTTCCTGATTGGAGACAAAAGGCTCTTCCCAGCAGATCCGGTGTTTGGTGCCATGGGGAAGGGATGCACGGCCCAGAGCCAGGCCATTTTGGGAAGGGGGAGGGATGCCCAGGTTCTGCATGGCAAATGGGAAAGGCCTCATGGTTCCCAGCGTGCCACTGATAGCACCGTGGCCCTGGCATGAAGCTCCACCCGAGGTTTGAGGCTCTGGGGTCCTACTTGTACACAGGGCAGAGCTCAGCCTGTCTTGTCCTAGCAGAACCATGTCTTGTGTTGTGGCATATGGTAGCAAGGTCACCCCAGGAGCTGTGGTCACCCCAGGGTGCCTGCTCAGCATGGCTAAGCCTGGTGACACGAAGCCAAGGTGCCAGGCAGGGGTAGAGGCAGCAGGAGGATGGGAGCAAGGCAGAGGGTGCCACAGGCACCCACGCAGGGTGCAGCCAGGCAGTGCAGGGACAGGGTGCTAGCCCCATGGCAGGGATGCAGCATGTAGGGCTCATCTGTCCCCACGCATGGCTGCGGCTGGCAAAGCCCTGTGAGGAGGGTGGGATGGGACAGGGAAGGGAGCAGGCAGGGGGTTGTGCCCCAGACCCCTCACCGCAGGTGGGGAGATGCTGTCCCCAGGGCTCCTCGTGCACCCACATGCGCACCCCCAGCCCCCATCATGGGGAGGGTGGGAGCTGGCTCTGTGTGGCCACCTCATCCCGCATGCCACCGTGACATTGCTGTCCACCACACCACACACCCCAGTGATGTCATGCTCCACCACTGCAGCGACATCCCATCCCGGGCCGCAGCCACCTCCAGCACAACTACAACATTGCATGACATCGTGCAGCAGGGGCCTTATCACACCCCAAAGGCACCCCAGAGCAGTGACATGGTGACATCACAGCAGCCCATGACACCAGGCTGCATGTGCCCCAGTAACATCATATTCCCATTCCTGCCATTCCCAGGCTGCCACAGCTGTACCCGCCAGGGTAGAGGACAAGGCAGGAGACGTCCCGCAGAGCCAGCAGCCCCTCTCCCACAGCCGCTGTGCTGCCCAGGGATGCCAGCAGTGCCCCCTCCACAGCACTTCAGCCCCAAGCAGCCCAGCCCCTGCAGTGCCTCTGCTCTGGTCAGAGCCCGTGAGCCCCAGTCCCGCTGCCCTGGCTGCTCACTGCTGCCGTGGGCTCAGCACCGCTCCCTCCCACACCCCTCTCACAGACCCTGGCCTGTGCACGGATCCTACCACGGATGCTTCCGACGGGCACAAAGCCCCCAGCTGCTGGCTGTCCCGTCCCTCTCCCCTCCCATGCAGGACTCCTCAGCACCGGACCTGGCATGCTGGGGCTCAGCCAGCAGCAGCTAATGCAGTGTGGAGATGAGCAGTCACCTTAGCTTCTGAGCTCAGCCCGAAGGGACACCAGGTCCTTGGGGGGCCCGGCTGCGGCCACTTGCTCCCAGACCCACCAGCGCACAACCAGCCCCTTCCCACGCAGGCAGATGCACGGATGGACCCCTCTATCCACAGCCCCCAGCCCCTCCACGGGCTCAGCCACGACCAAGCACAAATGTCCCCAGGAAGAGGAGCTGCCCGTTCTCTCTCTCCGTCCCTAGCTTCTCCTCACCCTGATGCCTCTCCCCCAGTCCCAGCCCACGCCCCCCATCACCGCTCCGTCCTCCTGAGCCCGGTCCCCCCCAGCCCAGCATCCTTCCATCCCCGTCCCCATCCCATCCTTCATCCCCCTTCCTCCCGCCTTGCCACCCCGCATCCCCTCCACGCTGCGGGGGCGGGCTGCGTGCCGGCTCCCGCTCCTCCCGCCACCAACTTCTCTCCGGGCCGGTGACCGTGCCGGAGTTGAAAGCCACCCCCTCCCCGCCCCGGACTCCCCGGGAAACTTCACGGAGCAGCAAACCACCCCCTACTCACGGGCCAGGGGGGCCGCCCGGCGCCCCCGCGCCGGCGGGAGCGCATCCCGCAGCGCCCGCCTCGCCTCGCCGCCCGGCTCCGGCTCCGGCTCCGGCGCTCCCCGGCTTCCGACCGGGCCGGCCCGGCCGAGCGGCGCCTTATGTAGGGCCGGGCGGCGGCGGCAGCGCCAATGAGCGCGGTGAGGGGCGCCGCTGCCAATGGAGAGCGCGGAGGTGGGGCTGCGCCGCGCTCATCCGCCGATTTACTGCCCTCCTCGCGGCGGCAGCGCCGGCCGGCCTGCTGCGGGGGACCCGCCGGGGAGCGCCGCCCCGGGCACCGAGCTCGCCGGGGCTGGAAGTGGCGGCGGGATGCGGGATGAGCGGGGCGTCGCTTCCCGGGCAGCCGGAGCCGCGGCGGGGGAGCTGGCTGGGCGCGGGGGGCTCCGGGCTCGCAGGGGAGAAGCGGCACCCCCGCGGTCGCCCCCGCGGGTGCTGGGGGCTGGGTGGCACTCGGGGCACGGCTGGGCACGGCTTCCCACCTCCTGCAAGGGGCAGCTGGGGCGACGGGGTGAGGAGAGCCAGGGATCTGCCCCGGCCTTGCTGCGGTGGGGGTTTGCCCCGCAGAGCAGTGCAACCGCGGGCACGGGAGGGGGAAAGGCAGCGGAGCCGGGCAGCCCCTGTAGTGCAACACCCAGCTGCACCCCGAGGGCTCAGCACCCTCCCTGTGCCATCACCCTGCCGGTCACCCACCTCCCTGCTGCCACCCTCCCTCTTCAGGGACCCCAGGAGCGGCTGTGCCCTGGCAGCCGGTCGGCACTGCAAGAAAGGCCCCATCTCGGGCCATGCACTGACTTGCCCAAAATCTTGTAGTCAGTGGATGCCAGAGCCAGGATCACACTTAGCCCACAAGCCTGCCTTCCCTGATGTGTCTTCTTCCTGCGTGGCCTCTGTGGGGCTGGGCACAGAGCTCTCCGTGTGTCTCTGGATGCAGAAAGTGGCTGTGGCAAGGACTGGAACAGCACCGACAGGGCACAAGGCTTCCAGGTCACCCCAGTGGAGCACATTCGCAGCTGCCCCCGCACGGAGCCTGGGGCTGTGGCCACCAGGAGAGACATGCTGGGAGACAGCAGGAGAGACATGCTGGGAGACAGCAGGAGCCGCAGGAGCCCGCACAGTTTGGGCTGCTTCGAGTGGCTAATCACCTGCCCTGCTCAAACCCTTATTTCTCATTCGAACGTGCCTGGCTACAGCTTCTGCCTGTTGCTCCCAGTTCTTCTCTCCCTGCTGGATTCGAGAGCTCTCCAGTCCCAGTGATTGTCTCCCACGAAGGTGCTTCCACGTGGCCATCAAGTACCCTTTGATTTCATTTCCGATTACTCCCTCTCGCAGGGTGCCTGGCTGAGCACTGGGCTTGCTGCGCGGCTGCCTGCTGCAGAGTCCCCACGGCCAGCGTGACGGTGTCTGGGCACAGGGAACCCGCTGTGGGGCACTGCCGTGGAGCAGGAACTGCCACTGCTCTCTGTGTTCACCATGGGGAGGCTGGGATGCCCACCAGGGCTGGGAGGCAGGCGTGACCATCACACATGTGCAATGCTGCGCTCACGTGTCCTCGTGCACCCCAGAGCTGCGGGTGCGCTCTGCCTGCCGGTGGCCCACAGCCCCGGCGCCCGGCTGCAGCCTTGCACGTGCTTGTGCGCTGAGGGCACGCATCTCCTCTGCTGAGTCATTAGCTCATCCCAGATTTAGTAACCACCTGGGTAATTATTAGCACAAACTCTGCAAGCCGACTCCCAATGCCCTCTCTGCAACCAGCAGGTACAGAGCACAAACATCGGAGGGAAGCCAGCTCGAGCATGCCGAGACTGTGAATGGCACTGGGCACACCGGCTCCCTGGGGCCACAAACCCGGTGTGCCAGCACACCGGGGCCCAGCCCTGGCCCTGAGCGTGTGCACACCCACTGGCAGAGGCAGGCAGACCTGGCAGCACGCCAGCACACTGCACACACACGCACCTGTACACGTGTGTGCGCGCATAGGTGCGCACACGACATGCACAGCAAGACACGCAGCGTGGTGCACACATGCAGCTCTGCAGGTGCACACGCCATGTCAGCAGGGATGCGCTCACACCGTGACACCTCGTAGGTACACGCATGCTGCGTGCATGCGGGGCGCACGTGCCGAGAGGGCCTTGCACGCTGCAGCCCCCAGCCCATGCTACTGGCACCCAGCAGGGTGATTTTCCACTTGCAGGGCTGCAAGGCGCTCCCCAATACCTGCTGTTGGAGCCCCTCGGTGCCCTTCCCATGGATGCTGCCACCCCGCCGGGCTAGGACGTTTCTCTGGGGGCGAGAGCAGCAGCAGGCACCTTAGGATAACAACTGCCGTGGCTGTAATCCACAGCCCTGCATCTGTCCCTGTGCCCTGTGCCGGCCCAGCCTGGCCCAGCCGTCTCCATCCCACTCCTCTGCTGCACCTGCGTGGGGGGGCACGGTGGGGTGAGGACCCCAGGATGGGACACGGGTCTCTGCAAGGAGCTGCGGAGGGGAGCGCAGACCATCAGTGAAATGAGCTGGGATGTGTGCAGGGACATTCGCAGGGCAGTGAGGCAGGGCACGGGCGCCGGAGTGCGGGGAGCCTGGCTGTGCGGTGCACGGGGGGATGCGCAGGGGACGGTGGCGGCAGCGGTGGGGACAATGCACAGGAAATTAGAGCCAGCGACAAGCAGACATGCTGCAGGGGGAAGGGAGCCGCTGCGCTCCACCGAGGGCTGCAGGCAGGCAGGGGGAGGCTCTTCTGCTGAGCTGGGGTCAGCGTGAGCACCAGTCACTTCCTCGCGCACCTGGGGCCCCCCTTTCCCATCCCCAGGGCAGAGGTGTCCTGGCTTTCCCTGGCCCTTGTTCCTGGGGTGCTTGCCCCATCCATGCTGACCCGGCCCCCTGGGAGTGGGGACCCTCTTGCAGCCGACAGCCCTGGCACCCTGCCTTCCTGTGCCTGGTGGCTCATCTGCCACCCCAGGATCTCCCTGGGGAGAAGGGAGCAGGATGCTGGGGACTGGTCTGCCCCTTGCTTGCATTGCAATGGGCGGAGGGGTGGCACAGGGCTGTTCACTGACAGTGCCAAGCGCTCGGGCCAGCCAGGGTGAGCCTGTGGGGTGGCAGGGCCAGGTGAGCCACATGGCCCTTGCAGGGACAGCACTGCTCTGGGAGCTGGGGCACCCTCAGCAGGATTGGAATCTGCCCAGGATCAGCTGGATTCATGGAGCACCCAGTCTGTCCCCTCCAGCAAATTCCAGATGGTGCAACACAAACTGGGTGCAGGTGAGCAGAGCAGTGCTGACTCAAGGCACTAACCTCCAGGATTCTTCACTGGGGCTGTCGTTCCTCTTCCTAGAGCATCGTGAAGGCCGAGACACCTGCACAGAGCCTGGTGGGTGCACAGCACACACACACGCTGTCAGCACACTCACATGCACCTACACGCACACACGCAACAGTCTGTCTGCAGCCGCCCCGTCTGCACACACTCTCTGTGCACACACATGGTGTGTGAGCACTCAATGTGCTGCCCAAATGTGCGCACAGCCCGTGCACGCAGCCTGTGCACACACGCACATCTGGCCTCACACGTGCACGCAGTGAGGCACGTGCACCCCACCTTGCACACTGCCCTGGCACTGCTGCTTGCTGCACCACCAGCACAGCTGGGGCAGCAGCCGGGCGGGCTGCACCACCCACCCTTGCTGCTTTTTGACACTAGAAGAGGACACATGCTGTCACTGCAGCACGCTGCGGGATCCCTCAGCTGCCGAGCCGACCCCAGCTCCTGCCTGGCACTGCTTCCTTCTCTGTAGGGGTTGTGCTGGGACCTCCCTGCTCTGAGGGTCTAATTTCCACCCTAAATGTATTCATGGATAATTTATCCCCAGTCATTCCTGTGCTAACGTTGTGTTTTAGCTGAAATAGCTCTTCTCCTCCCTGGCGTTTACCCCGCTGATGTATTTATAGTGAGCGCTCCGTTCCCCCGCAGCCTGTGCTGTGCTGGGCATGAGCCACCGTCCTCCCATCACTGGTCTCCGGGGCTCTGCCTCCCCTGGCAGCCCCGTGACGCCTCTGCTCCTCTCCCAGGCTGGCTCCAGCACAGGCAGGTCCCCCGTGGGCCATGCAGGGACGCAAGCAGTCCCCAGCCCTGCCAGAAATGCCTCTTCTTGTTCCTCCTAGGATTGCTCTTGCCTCTCCCACAACTGCACGCCCATCGTGCGGTGGCTTGCAGTGATGGACTCCCACACTCAGCTGGCTGCTTGCTCTGTCCCTCTCCTCCCTACTGTCCCTTCCCTGTCACTGTCCTGCAGTGCCTGACCTCCTGCCTTGCCCGTGGACCCCTGTCCACTCTGGTCCTGCACCCCAGGCCAGCCCACTGCTCCCAGTGCCTGGACATCTCTCAGCCCAGGGGCTCTTTGTGCTGGGACTCCCAGTGACCTGGAGGCTGCCACCCATCCCAGTGGCTCCCCATTGAGCTTCTGCCTCCCAGCACCCTTCCCTGGTCCCCTTCTCCTGGCAGCAAGGTCCCTCTCAGGTGCTCACTGGGCACAGGAACCCCTAGCGAGGTGTTATCACAGAGGCCAGGTCAACCCTGAGGTGTGTTTAATCTTGTCTTCCAGCCCTCTTCTTCACAGGTTTACCGCACCCTCAGCAGCAGCAGGGTGTGAAGGCTGAGCCCTAGGTGCTGCCTACACAGGGGGGCCCCAGGGGTGCCCAGCTCCTGCCCTGGGACCCCCAGCCCCACTGCTCTCTCCCACCCCAGCCCCTGGCTCTGCACAGCCTCCCTGGTCCCTGCGCGGTCCCCAGCCACTCCTGTCACCATGCGCAGTGCCCCCAGGTCCCCGCTTGGACTCTTCCTGTCGCCGGGACATCATTAGAAATGTTAATTATTAATTATCACTAAAAGCCCTTTTTGCTGCATTGCTGTTCTCTGCCTATCTCTCTGCCCCGTGCTGCCTGTAACCGGATCCACCCGCGCTCGCCTCCTGCCTCGCAGTCCCCTTCCCTGCTTTCCCTCGCTACCTGCTGGGGTGCAGGGTGGGGGAGTGAGGGCGGTCCCCCATCCCCCTGCAGGACACGGCCCCATGGGATGAGCTGGACTTGTCCCCCCTGGGATGTTGGAGCCATGGCTGGCATGGAGATGCACCAGTGCCAGCGCTCAGCCTGGGGACTGCCCTGCCCCATGCCAGGAGAGGGGACAGGAGGCCAGAGGAGGGACCTGGCTGGTGCTGCAATGGAGCCAGGCACCATCAGCTCTTCTCGGCCAGGGACGATGGGGTCCCTCGTGAAAGGAGCACTGGGATGGGGCTCTCTGGCTGGGGGGTCTCAGCAGGGTGGAGGCAGCAGGCTGTGCTCTAGCCTACCCAGGCAGCGTCCTTGGCTGGGGAAGAGCAAACAGGCTGCGGGGAAACCTGGGGTGCTCCTGGCAGCCAGCTGGGGCTGGCAGGACGTGTGGGGCTGGTACACGCTCAGGGCAGCCAGCTGCTTTGGAGGAGCCGTGCAGCTGCAGGGACGCAGGGGGATGCCCAGCCTGCCCAGCTCAGCTTCCTCTGCCAGGGCTCCTGAAAGATTTATCAGCTCCAAGTGGATCCCGCTGATGAATCAATTCAAATCACGGTCTACTGAAAGCAGCCGGGTTCCTTCCCACGGGGCAGTGGCTGTCACCCGACACGGCAGCACTGCCATGGCCAGCACTGGGCAAGATCGGGAGCTGCTTCCAGTTGCAGCATCCCCGAGTGCTGGCTGCCAGGCAGAAACCACCTCCTGGCAGCATCTCTGCCTGCTGGAGCCAGACACGGCACCCTGGTACCTCCTAGGGACCGTGGCAGGATGGGCCACGATGGAGCGGGCTGTGACACGGTGCCAGCGGTGGCTATGCGGGTTAGCAAGCTCCTCAGCCCCAGGGCTGTCACTGGCCACCCCATGCTGCTGCAAGGTCCTGCTGAGAGTGGAAAGCAAGACAGTAGTGGGAAGGAGACAACAGCGATAGCTCAGGGAGAGGCATTTGGGTGCAGGCTCCTGGGGGAGCGCAAGGAGGAGCATCCAGGCCGCTCCTGGAACGGCATTGATTCCTGCAGTGCAAGCACTGACTTCTGTGCCTATTCATTGTAGATGTACAGGAAAACAGGGAGCAAGAGACCCTGGTTCCCCACTCCAGTGCCAGCCCACGGTCCTAGGGGCACGGCCCCATCGCCTCCCTGCCCGCGAGCTGCCGGCGGCACCAGTGCCTGCCAGCAGCACCAGTGCCTGCCCACACCACGAGCTCCTTCCTCACATTATACAGCTCTGTCACGAGCTGCTGAGTCCCCAGGTGTTTGGTGCAATAATGCAAAGCAGATCTAATCCACCCCAGCCCCGAGCTCTCCACAGTCCCCTCCCCACGGGCTGAGCGTGTCCCCTGGCTGGGCGTGGGGGAGAGACCCAGGGCTGTGGGTGCTCTGGGTGCCCCTGGCACGCTGCAGCTGACGGGCGATTCCGTCCTTGCCCCTGCGTGCCTGTTGCAGCTCCCCAGGGCTTTTCTCTGCCAAAAACACTCTGTAAGCATTTGCTCCGCAGCAATAAATCAGAGGGATGCTCACACAAGCACGGGCCGGTGCTGGGCTCCCCGGGACCCGGGCACAGCGAGGTGCCTGAGGCGATGCTTGGCCCCAGAACGTGACTCATTTATTTTCTGGTGTTTCAGTGCTAAACCCAGTGCTCACAGCTCAGGGGGGTCCCAGGCCACGCTAGCAGGTCTCTGAGCTTCCCGGGTTGTCTGGCTCCTTTAGAGCCAGAGCAGAGCAAGCAGGGACTCTTCTGCACCCCGCGTGCGGTCCCAGAGGGTCCCCAGGGCTGGCTGGGGGGCTGACGCGGCTGCAGCAGCCTCGGTACCCCAGGACGAGGTGGTTCCCTGTCCCTGGACCGTGCCTGGCTGTCGTTGTTCCTCCTGCTCACAGCCTGGCAGGGAGCCGGGGGGGGCAGTGAAAACCTCTGCCCCCTCTGACACCCCCATGTATGTGTTGAACCAGCAAGTTCTCAGCTCCCTGAGAGCCTTGGGAGTCACAGGGGGTGACAGCCTCTCTGGCAGCTGGGAGGAGGCTTCAGGGCTCGGAGGCAGGGCTGAGGGAGAAAAGGCTGCTCGGGGAGCCAGAGCAGAGCCGAGGTTGCCCCGAGCTGTCTCTCCTTCCCATCCCAAGGGCCGGGATGCTGCGCGAGCGGGAGCTGGATGCATGGCTTGCCTGCGATCAGACCCAGATCTGGGGCTGCTGACAGCTCCTTTCTCTCCCGCGCTGCTCCTTTCAGCCTGTACCTCCCCGTGGCCCCGGCTGACGCAGCTGCAGATGAACAGACAAGGAGAGCCAGGCAGCACTCCCGGCCCGCTCTGCCGTCCCCTGGGAGGCACATGCACGGCAGCTTTAGATCAAGACTCTTTGGAAGCAAGAACAGCCCCAGCTATCAGCAGAGCGCGGCTGGCTGGCTCCCGGCACTCATTCCCGCTGGCTGTGTGACATGGGCAGTGGGTTTTAGATGCGGAGGCAGCCAGGACTGGGGTGCTGAGCCCCCCAGTGCAGAGCCATGGGATGCTGCAGCTCCCACCAGCGCTGGTCTGAGCACCTGGGGCATGGCTGGGCTGGGGGCAGACCTGGCAGCAACAGCCAACCCCCTGCCACAGCACTGGGAGCAGTGGGAGCCCAGTGCCACCCTGCTCTGTGCAGAACATCAGTCAGCCCTTGGGGAACGGGATCTCCACACCTGGGAAGAGTGCCAGGACCCCTGAGGCCGCCCCTAGCCCAGGAGAAGGTGGGCCACGGCCAAGCAAAGCTCTGCAGCCCCACTCTGGGGTAGCTGGCCTCAGGGGTTGGTGCAAGCGGGGCGCCTTTACACCGCCCACTTGCACCCACCCATCCCCTCTTTCCTGGGGAGCATGAGGGTGTCAGCGGTGCAATGGGTCCCTGTCCCTGTGGGTGGCAGTCTGGAGGGAACCACGGTGTCCCTTATGGGAGGCAGGAGCACAGGCAGAGCTGCTGGGGCTGGAGGGAACACGTGAGGATGTCTCCAGTGGGGGAAAGCAAGGGGGTCCTTCTGCAGCCCACACCTCGCAGTGCTCGGACTGCGCTGCTGCTGCCATGGAAACCGCCATGGAGCATCATCCTGCCGCACCGGCCAGGGCAACCAGGCCACCACGGTCTCCAGCCTTCCTCGGGCTCTGTCTGTGGGCACCTGGGTTGACAGCGTGGGAGAGGCTGCGTCACCCTGGGGCTGTGATGGGATGGGGGCACCCCTGGGTGGGACACCTGGGGTGCAGCAGGGACGGAGAGGCTGGGGAAGTGCTGGCGGGGGGTGCTCTGGTGCCATTCCCAGACAAACCCAGCTCCCACGAGGCCAGGGGCTCCACGCTGCTTGGCCTCCCACAAACATAAATCATTTTCTAATTTATAACATGAATAATTGATTTTGCCTCCGTAGCTGGCAATAAATCTCCTGTGCGCACATGCATAAGAAAATAATAATAATGAAAGCGATCAGGATCTGCTGCCATCGATTACCTGAGAGAGGGATCACGGTCCCCTGTGCGCCACGGCGGGCTGGGGCAGGGGCTACTCCCCGGGGGCTGCCGAGTGGCCCTGCCTGGTGTGAGCCTTCCTTGTCCTGCACAGGGCCACGCGGCTGGGGTGGGATGACCCTACCCATCGGTGTCTGTCTTGCCCAAGGGTTGCTCTGCCCAGCCCTCCCTTCCCGATCCCAGGAGTGACCCCACAAGACTGCAGAGATGGAGCGCATCTTCCTTCCCAGGGTCCTGGGTTCTTCCTTCCAGGTTCACACCTGCACCCAAATAAAGGGAAATCAAAGGTAAAACACATTATCACTTGGGTCCACCACTCAGCACAGAAGAACCAGGTCTCTGGGGCTGATGTACCCTCTGTGCTGAGCCCCCATGGCTGTACTGGGACCCACACTGGGCAGTCAGGGAGGTCCGAGTACTTCAGGGCATCCCAGACCTGAGGCATCAGAAGTCCCAGCCAGGTAGCTGCACCTAAGGAGGGATAAGATGCTTGGCACAGCCCCATGCACTGATGCCCCACGCGGTGCCTCAGTGACACCCTGCCAGGGTGGCAGGTGACCGGTCCCTGGTCCCTTAGCAGCTGCACAGCCTCTGGGGAGCTGCAGAAGCCACGTTGGCTGCCGGCTGTCCAGGCACCAGCCTCGTGCCCCACCACACGCAGGCGGTGTGCACGCTGTGGGGCATTGCTCCTCCCTCGCCTGGGAACCAGCTGCTTGGGAATCGCATTGGAGAGCTTCGGCTCATTAGGAAGCGGGTCCTGGGGAGGGGGGGGGCGCAGGAAGACACCCCCTGTCCATCAGCCAGACAAACCAGGGCGGCTGCACCAGTGTGCCCAAAGCCTTCACGGCCCCGTGTCCCAGAGAGCCGGGTCACGGCCCCGCTCTGCCCTCGACCCGCAGTGACAGCAAGCCCCACGCCGGCCTGCATCCCCTGGGCCGCCCCCTCTCCCCTGCCAGCCCTCGCCCTCCCTGTGGGAGAATCCAGCCCTGCTCCCCCGGGCGCCCCATCCTTCCCCCGCAGGCCCCGGCCCCGGCTCGGGAGTGCTCTGCAGCGCCAGCGCTTCATTAGGAGCCGGCGGATGCGCCGGTGCCGGGCACGCCGCCCTCGCTGCCCACGCTGCCTGCCAGGCCGTGCGAGCGCCGGGGCCCCGTTCATTACCGGCTGAGCGCAGGCGGGCTGCTCCGCGCCAAACCCCAGGAAGGAAGCGGAGCAAACCCGCCCGGCGCAGACACCTTCCCCGCCGGGGTGTCTGGGCGGCCGGCACGCCGGCCACCCGCAGCCCTGCGGCGGGAGCGCGGGATGCGGCCTGGGGGTGGCTGAGCCCCCGGCGATTCCGCCGGTGCCCCCCGGCAGGCGGGAGCGGGGCTCTGCCGGCCCAGCCGCGGCGAGCACGGCTGCTCCCGCCTAGGGTGTGACATTAAACGGTAACGGGAAACCCACGGCAGGCTCCCGTGGGGTCACCCGCGGGCGGGAGCGGGCGTCGCTCTCCCTCCCGCTGCCCCGTGTCCACCATCCCCCCCAGCCACGGAGCACCCCGCCCTCGGCCGCCTTCCCCCGGCTGCCGGCTGCTTGCACGGGGGAGGAAGGGCCGCGCTGACACCGCGGCTGCCCGTGGCGGTCCCCGCTCCGGGGCTGCGGCGAGGATCAGGGCGGGAGGTGGCGGCCCAAATTCCCAGGGGGTGCCGGGGGCTGCCCCCGCGGGGGAGGAGCGGCCGCCCGGGGCGCGGGGCGGTCCGGGTGCGGGTGCCGGTGCCGCACTACAGGTCCCGGCGCTCCCCGCGGCGGGGCGGGATGGGGCGGGCCCGGCGCGGCGGAAGCGGCGGCGCGGAGCGGCGGGGGACCCGGCGCGGCCACTGGTAACGGCGGGGACACGGCCCGGCCCGGCCCGGCCCGCGGGGCGCTCGGGGCAGGGGCACAGCAGCCCGGGGTGCGCGCCCTGCCCGGTCCCTGGGCTGCGCGCCGTGTCCCCTGCCCAGTCCCCGGGCTGCACACTGTGCCCCCCGCCCCGCTCTCCCCCACCCCGTGTCCCAGCCCTGGCCCCCACCCCACTGTCCCTGCCCTGGCCCCCACCCCACTGTCCCAGCCCTGTCCCCCACCCCACTGTCCCTGCCCTGGCCCCCACCCCACTGTCCCAGCCCTGGCCCCCACCCCACTGTCCTTGCCCTGTCCCCCACCCCACTGTCCCTGCCCTGGCCCCCACCCCACTGTCCCTGCCCTGGCCCCCACCCCTGTCCCAGCCCCGACCCCTACGCACTGTCTCAGCCCTGACCCCCACCCCATGTCCCAGCCCTGACCACTATCCCCTGTCCCAGCCCTGACCCCCACCTCGTGTCCCAGCCCCAACCCCCACCCCATGTCCCAGCCCTGACCCACACCCTGGTGTCCAGCCCTGATCCCCATCCCCTGTCCCCCACCCCACTGTCCCAGCCCCGACCCCTACCCCACGTCCCAGCCCTGACCCCCACCCCGCTGGCACGCAGCCCCTGGAGCACCCGGGTAACATAGCGTGTTGCAGACCCCATAACTCTCCCCACCTTAGTGAGTCATGGGGCGATGCCAGCAGTGACAGCCCTCGAGGGCAGGGGAGTTATACAGCATCCCCGGGTGCTTGGTGCACTGGGCTCCCATGGCTCGTAAAACAAGTGCCCGGTGCTCTCAGGCGCTGGATGCTGTTTTTCACGGCTGCCTGCCTGCCCTCGGTGTCCCCTCCATCTTTCACACTGGCTGCAGGGCTCTTGTGTGCTGCCTGCTATGGGGCTGTTGCAGCCCTGGGGTGGCCCGTGGCACGGTGCCAGCGTCCAGCTTTTGCCCATTGCATGTTTTAGGGTGGTCACCCCGGCCACCCACTTTCTGGTTTGAGCACACCCAGAGCTTTGGGCCTTGCTTTCCAGGCTGCTCCTGCCCACCGAGTAGCTGCTTTGGGTTATTTTACCTTCATTTTCCCAGGCTGGGTCTTGTTTAGTTTTGTGCCTACATTTCTCGGATGCTTTGAATCATTTCTCTGCTCTGGCCGATATTTGCAATGCCTCTCTGCTCAGTATCATCTACAAGTGTAATTACAGTTCACTATTCAAGTGAAAGTTTGGGAGATGGTATAAAACGATATCCTGAAGTTCAGCTAAATTGCATCTCGCGTGCCTTATCCATAAGCTTTGCCCAGTGGTTATTCCGAAATAACTACTGCTGGGCAAGCCAACGTTCTTCATCCAGGAGCCTGTTGTGGTGGCTGTGCAGGCTCCTTCCTCTGGACCTTATGTTCTGCGCTAGGGACGGGCACAGGGTTTGTCCTGCTCCCGGCTCCATCACCAGGGCCCCGGTTTCTTCCTGGCACCCACCGTGTCGGCGGGTTAATCGGTTCGTCTCAGCGCTGGCCATGCCGGCCAGGTGACCGTGTCTATGTGGAGATGCTGTTTTTGCTTTCCCTGCAGCTGTTTTTGCGAGGCCTCCGCCTCATTTGCATTTTTCTGGTTAAAAACAGTAATCTTGCCCTTTTGAGTCATCTTTATTTTTGAGCCATCATTAATTTTCTCTCCCCCCTTGTTTATTAATAGACCTTTTCACTTTTGTGCTGATTCTGCCCGGGTATATTTGTAAAGTCCTTTGTATTCCCTTTAGCCCTCTGTCTGTTAACTCCTGCTGGCTTGTTGTCCCTTTTTCCCCCTGCAGCTGCGAAGGGACACTATCGACTTACAAATCCCCCTCCTGTCTGAAATGTTCCCCTTCTCTTGTTCCAGGTATCTCCTAAGAGCATCGCAAGTGAAAGGCATGATTGAAATCTCTCTTTTCTCAGCGCTTTTGATGCCTTCACTGCCTCCTTGTGTAGCCAGCATTTTCTCTGGCTGCTGGAGAGCATCTTTCTCCTGGCAGCAGGGGACAGGGACGTCTTAAAGCCCGTGGGGCTGCAGGCAGGCATCGGATGGGACACGGCTCTCTGCTCCTTGAAGCGCTTTGCTTTGCCGTGTGCCGGTGGCTCTGTGTTCTTGCCTTCACTCTGCCTCTCCCTGCCAGGTATCCAGGTCCTTCCCTGACCCTGTCGCCTGCTGTGTGAGCTGGGCGGGCTGGGCTGGAGCTCTGCTGAGAGCAAGGAGGTGCAGGGTAGCCAAAACCTTTGACAATCCTTACCCAGGCTGCCGGGTGCCAGCGTTGTGCAGTCGGTGAGCGTGCCACGGCACGTGCTTGGCATGGGATGAGCCCTGCGAGCAGCGGGTTCCCCAGTGGGGCTGTTTAGAATCTCCTTGTACCTGCCTTTTTATTAGTCTTGTTATTATATTTATTTTTTTCCCCTCCAAAGAGCCCAATCTGTGGCAGGCTGTGAAAAGTGACATTGTGGGTGCGCGAGCTGCATGCCGAGGCTGCATGCGGTCCCCCAAGGCTCCCGGTCCCCTGGTGCTGCCGTCCCTGTTCACCGTCAAGGCTTTAAGGTTATCTGCTCTATTGACGGGAGTATGGATTGAGTGGAATTAGAAACCTCGGAGGCTAAAAATACAGCTCCCTGCCAGGAAATGCGGCAGCCTGCTGGGAGGGCGCTGGGTGGCACCGAAACTTTTCCGGGAACTGGCACGCTCCGTGTGAGCCCTGCAGCCCGGCATCCGTGCCCGTCCCTGGGCTCCTCACGTGGGGCTGTGGACTGTGTCTCTGCCCGCAGCGGGAGAAGGCGGCAGGAGCCCTGGCTTTGCCATTGGAGCCGCACCATAGGTGTCCTCACCCACCGGGTGGGGATGCAGATGATGGAGGAATTTGGCGATGCGCCGTGCAGCGTGAAGTAGGGTCTGTGACGTGGTCAGCCCCGTCTTGGTGTTGTTGGTGGGGTCCTTCCCCAAAGAGGAGGGGGAGAGAAATCAGGGAGAAAACGCTGCCCGTCTGTGCCGCAGACGGTTGCTAGAGGAGAAACGCAGGCTGGCATATCGTCCAGGCAGCTGCTCTGAGACCTCACAGACTCAAGCCATGAGCACAAGCACCCCACGAGCAGCATGTTCCTGGGGATGGTGCGAGGGGAGCCTGTGCCTGCAGGGAGCTCTGGCCACCTCTGGCTGATGCTCCAGCATCCCCCTGGCCATGCCAGGCTGTGTTGCAGCTGGGCAGCACTCCCATCACCACTTTTACCGTGGTACTGTGGTGTGCCTGGTCTGGGGCCGCCTTTCCCTGCTTGATGCCACGGTGCCGAGCTGTTTTGCTAGCTGGCTCCAAAAAGCAGGGCAGCACCCAGGGCAGCACAGGTCCTTTTGGGGATGCGCTGCCCATCGCTGCCTGGCTTTGCAGGGCGAGCTTGGTCCTGGAGTCTGGAAGCGGTGGGGTTGCCCTGCCCAGCGTAGTGTGAATGAGACCCGAAGCCAGGGCTGTTGCTCTGCCTCCCGGAGCGTGAAATCGGTCGGTGCCGACGCGTGGCCGTGGCATCGATGAAGTGTGTAATAGGTTGGGGGCAGGAGCTGTGCTGCCCTGTGGGGAAGAAAAAAGTGCTGCAGCATCCCTGCCAGCCTGGGCCAGCCACCACCTTGCTGTGCTTCTCCCCGGGCTGCGGGAAGCGGCTCTTCCCCGGCAGCGTGCAGCAGGCAGAGGCAGGGCTGTGTGGGGAGAGGATGCTCCCAGCACCAGCCGTCTGGCTAATGCTGCACCATCTGCTTTGGAGGGTGAGGCAAGGTGAACGGCAAGCTTTCGAGGAGCCCATAAATCCTGCATGCGAAGGCTCTTCTTGGAGGTGACTCGGGCTGTGTGTGGAGCGATGCTGTTCCTGGCTGCTCCCCGTGCTGGAAATCCTCGGGAAGCAGAGCCTGGGGGGATCAGTGATCCCCCCCAAGGGGTTTGGTGATGTCCCATGGGCTGAGACTCTGGGCTTGGCCAGGAAAAGTCCTTTAGCAGGACGCGCTTTGGTGCAGTTGGAAGCTCTGTGTGGTTGGAAATGGTGGTGCTGGGGGGGCTCCCAGTGCCCCCTCCCCTCTGGCACCCGGGCTGCCGCTTGGTGAGAAAATGTATAATGCCTCTGTGTTGAAAAATGACTAATCCAGACCTTGGAGGGTTTGTAGGATACGTTCCTTTCTTGCGGTCGATAAAGATAAAGGGGATCATTCTGCCAGCAAAATTAGTGTATCAAAGATGGGGAAAAAAAATGACAAGAACTTCAGAGACAGAAAAATGAT
Organism: Mycteria americana; assembly: GCF_035582795.1. NCBI lineage: Eukaryota > Metazoa > Chordata > Aves > Ciconiiformes > Ciconiidae > Mycteria > Mycteria americana. Next base: position 16,983,281 of record NC_134370.1, read on the forward strand.
TGGGGCAGCCCCAGGACGGTGCCCAGCATCACCACGGCACCCGTGCCCGCACCTCGTGCCACAGAGGTGCTGGGGAGCATGGGCATGGGAGGAGGTGCTGCGGGCACGGGCGCCGCGGTGACGCTGGGGAGCACTGCCCTGCCCAGGCTTGCTGGCGGTTTCCAGAGAGCCATGAGAGACCCATCCATCATGCCGAGGCAGCCGTCCGTCCGTCCGTCCATCAGGATGGGGGATGACGCCGTGAGGCACGGGCAGCCCCGGCCGCTTTCCAGCCGGCGGTTGGCCTCCCCTCGCCTTCCCGGCACCGCTGCCGGCTGTCGGTGAGGGGCCGTGGGGAGCGTTCGCGCCTCGGTCGGGGGCTGCGTGGAGGGGAGGCTAATGTACCGGAGGTGCCTCGGAAATGAGAGCCTTGGATGGGTTCCTGGCCCTATTGATCCGCCGGCAGTTTATGCATCCTGACATTCATAATCTCGGTCGGCGCTGATGGTCCAGATTAATGGGCCCGGGGGCTGTCCATCCGTCACTTCACATTAATTACTGAAGAGGTGTTTTTCCAGTGATTTACCTGACAGCGGCCCGTGATGAATCCCCCTAAACGGAGTGGGCAGTGATTAATCACGGGGCCCCGGCTCGGCCCCGCTCTGCCTTCCCCTCAACCGCAGAGCAGCCCCCCACACCATCCGTCTCCATAAACCCTGCCTGATGCATATTTATAGGGGCAGGGGGGCCTGGCAGCTCGTGGCGTGCCTGCTTCTGCCAAAGATGATGAAAAATAAATCTCTGCCGGGACAGGGCAGCAGGTGAGCGGGTCTGTGGCGTGCCAGGGTGGCAGCCGTGGTCCCACGCCGGGGTGTCCCCGGGCTGGGGTTTGGTTTCTGGTGCTCCGTGGCTGCCACAGCCTTCTCCAAGGTTTTTGATGCGTGAATGGTGCAAGGGCTCTGTGTCCTGCTTCAGCTGTGGCTGCTGGCCCCTGGGGCTGGGGGGTCCCAGGCAGCAGCTGCCGGAGCAGGGCAGGCGCCTCGGTGGTGCTGGCAGGGTTTCTCTGCTTCCCCCATAGCCCAGTACACCCCACCGAAGGCTGTAGGTCTGTGGGGTGCTCCAGTGCCAAACCCCATCTGCAGAGCCGCTACCGCAGGGGCAGTGTTGGGGCTCCTCTGTCCATCACTGTGTGCCGGCTGCCGTGGGAGCGAGGGTGGGTGCCAGGCTGGGACTCCGACCCACCGACCCGGGCAGGGGCTGCCCACCGTGTGCCCGGCTGCGGGGCCGTTGGGACGCGGGCAGGGCAATGACGCTGTCTCTCCTCGGCAGGCAGCAGTGGCACCATGCAGCAGGAGGCGGAGGGCGGCCGGCCACGCCGCAGGAAGCCTGACATGGCCCTCTACGTGCCCAAAGCACGGCGGGAGAGAGCAGCGCAAGCGGCGGGTGACGTGCCAGCCAGGCACTGCTGGGAGCCCGAGAACCACCGCCTGGTGCAGGATGCTTGCCCAGGCAGTGGCGAGGAGCAGAGGCGAAGCCCCCGTGCCAGGACACAGGTGCGCAGAGCGGCGAGGAGGGAGAGCAAGGTGGATGCCGGCCCGAAGGAGCCACGGGCAGCCTCTGCCGGGCACTGCCGGAGGCCGGGAGGCAGCTGCCCCATCACACCGGAGAGCCTGGGGGCATCACCCAGCGTGCGGGAGCCGTGCCCGGATCCAGCTGTTGCCCAGCCCTGGGACGGGCAGGACAAAGCATCCCGTGATGAAGGACTCGGGGAGCTCAGCCGTAGCCACCGGATGATGAGGACCGAGCCTGACCCTCCATCCCCACCGAGTGCCCAGCCTGGGGCCGTAGAGGCTACCCCTGAGCCTGGGGGCGACCCTGCTAGCCCAATGCCCCCTGCTAGCTCAATGCCGGCATGTTGGACAGGGCCAAGTGGCGTGTCGGAGCATCTGGGGGACAGTGCCCTGGATCCAGCCGGGGACCTCCCCCAGTGCCCGGGAGAGGCTGTCCTGCTGCTGGCAGGGGCGGGTGACCGGGGCAGCGTGCCTGGGCTGGCGTGGGAGGCTGCGGGTCCGAAAGCCCAAGGAGAGGAAAGGGAGCCTGGGGGGTTTCTCCTGGCAGGGCAGAACGAGGGCTGTGCCGCTGGGGTGCCGACAGAGGAGGAGGAAGAGGAGAGGCAGGGAGGTATGGCTGAGCTTGCTGGGGAGAGCACCTCGGATGTACCAGGAGCTGGCTGTGAAACCGGGTGCTCAAGAGGTGGCATGGGTGACACGCCGGTGCTCCCCAGGGAGAATACCCCGAAGCAGGATGTGGGCAGCCCATCCCACCTCCCACCCGGCAAGGAGGAGAGCGCTGTCGGGGCCAGGCATCCCGGTGGGGAGGGCATCCCGGTGCCTGCTGCGGAGGGAGCGGGCAGCACCTCTGCCTGCACAGACGGCAGCGCTGGGGCTGAGAATTGCCTGTTGGGTGCTGGCGAGGAGCTGACGAGCGGCACGTGGGAGGGGGCACCCCCGGGGAGCTGCGAACCCCCGCCATGCCTGGAGCTGCTGTGCCACGGCATAGAGGGGCTCTCGCCCGCGGCCTGGGCCGAGGAGCCGGCGGGGGCAGACGAGGACGTGGGCTCACCGCAGCAGCACCGGTGCAGCCGGGAGGCTGAGGAGGAAGAGGGAGGTCTCTGCAGTGGCTCCCCAAAGGCAGAGCCCGCCAGCGCCGGGACCCTGAACCAGGCCAGCCCAGGCGCTGAGGAGAGCTGGGACGCGCTGTTCAACGATGACGGAGACTGCCTGGACCCGCGCCTGCTGGAGGAGGTACGTCCTGCGAGCCGGCGCCCACGGGCATTTGCAGGGACGGTGGCTGGTGCCTCCTGGGATGCGGGGACAGCGGTCCGTGGGGGTCGGCTGTCCCTGTGTCCTCCAGGGTGGGTGCATGGCGGGCGGACTGCACCCGGGGCACGCGGCCAGCCTGCCTGTGCTGCCTGCTGTTGCTGCCAGCCGTCCCCGAGGGCATGAGCTGCCTGCAGTGCCGAAACGCCTGGGACCTCCACCTTCCCCCCTGGCTGGTTCCCATCCCGTTCCGCCGTGCCGGTGAGGGCTAGGGGAGATCTTCCCTCTATAGTATATAAAACGCACCCAGCAAAACCTGCTCGAGTGCCGTAAACTGCAACTGCACCCTTGTGAAACCAGGGCTGGTGATAAAGAAATGGGCTGAGATGTATGGGCTCCCATTGAAATAGCAACGGGATGTTTCCTCGAAACTATGGCTTCTTAATCAGCTGTGGCTCATTACCATCCCCTCCTGCACGCGTGCGGCTGAATTTACTACAATTAGCTGCTTAGCGCCAGGACCCACGCCGTTTTCCTGCCGTTTGCGAGGCAAGCTCGGCTTCTGCAACGAGGCTGGATATCCCTTATTGCATTTTAAATCAGTAGCGTCAAACCGGTAATTTTGCAAATGACATTAATGTGCCCAAAGTAACAAACAGCGCTAATATTGTTACAGCCAGCCTCCGTCCACCCTGGGCTGGAAGCGGGGTGTGAAGTGGCGGATGGTGCCTGATAACAGCTTCTAGGAAGGGCTGAGATTAACTCAAGAGCATTGTTACTGAGGAGCACTGGTACCCACCTTGTCCATGGGGCCGTGCTCGGGCTGCTGTGCCCTCGCCAAGCCTGGCGTGGGGCTGGGACAGGGTGTGGGGCACGCAGGGCTCGCCCCCAGGGCTGCTCAGAGGGAGATGTGGAAGAGCTGTGGGTACCCCCATCCCTGCCTGGCTGTGCTCCCCCCAGCCGCGGTCCCTCACCCCCGAGCCGGGAGGTTGCGGTGAGCACCGGTGCAAGGGGGACGGTGCTGCTGCTCCGGCGGCAGCTGGCGCACATGGCGCTGGCGCTGGCTTTCCGAGGGCTGGCACGGGGGGCACGGCTTTGTCCTCAAGCACAGCAGAGCAGCTGCCTGGCCCCGCTGGGGAGGCAGGTCAGGGAGGGCCTGCGTTATGGTGCAGCCATAGGATGCTGCAGGCAAGGTTGTGCCGTGCAGCACTGGTGCTAACTGTGAACAGCTCTGGAGCATCCGTGTTAGCTCCCCCGTGTGCAAGCTCTGAGCAAAATTTGAGCTTTCCAGGGAGCTTCCCAAAATAAGTGAATAAGAACCTGAAAAAGGGATCTATCAAAAGTTGCCATCTTCACCCCCCTGCAGATTCCCATGCCGAGCCTGGTGCTTCCTGAGCCCTCTGAGGTCTCGGCAGGCGGACGTGGCTGCTCGGGGAGGGCGCAGGCTCTCGAGGAGATGGAGCTGTTGTTAATTAACAAAAAGGACAAGAAAATTAGTAGCGTTCTTCCTCGTAACCGAATCCTTATGCGCTGCGGATAGCTGGCAGAGAGCAAGATTTATGACGTTCTGTGTGGAGGAGAGATTTCTGATAGCGGACGGCTCTTTAATCTAGCAGGAAAAAACACCATAGCGAGATCCATTGGCTGGAAGCTGAAACCAGACAAATTCAGAGTAGAAATCAGTTTGAACGCAGAGGGTAATTAAGCACTGCGACCATTTCCTTGCAGGCTCAGTGGACTCTCCATCAGCCGGCGTGGCAGGGCGGGGGCCACGGTGTGTGCGTGCCGGGCACCGCGGCATGCGCGTGCTGGAGGCCGCGGCGTGTGCGTGCCAGGCACCGCGGTGTGTGCAAGCTGGGAGCCATGGTGTGTGCATGCCAGGGGCCACGGTGTGTGCGTGCCGGGGGCCACGGTGTGTGCGTGCCGGCGCACACTTCCCCTCCAGCTCTGGAGGTGCACTCTCGGTGAGCAAGTGGGAGCGTAAGCGAGCGGCCGTGGATCCCTGTAATGTGCTCTGGTGAGGATGCATCTTTAGAGAGCAGCGAGGTGTGATGGACAGGCTTCATTTCCCACGGCCTCCTGTCTCTGCTGTCCGACTAGTCCGTCCATCAGCGGACCCTTCCCCATACTGGGTGCCTGCCAGGGCTGGGGGCTGTACCCTGGCTCCCGTTCTCTGCACCGCCCCACGGCTGGGGGGCTGTGGGCACCCTGCGTGCCCGGGCTGGTGGTGCGGGGGGACCTGTTGATCCGTGCGTGCTGCGCGTCTGAGCCCGGCTGCCAGACGGCTCCCATCCTTGCTGCCCCGCCACACTTGGTGATTTGTGAAGGTCAAGGACCGCTCCAGCACTCGGTGCTCCCGCTCTCTAATCATCTTCCCGGCGCCTGGCACTACCCGAGTGCTCTGCTCCCTCAGGCAGCGCCGCAGGGCTTCGTCCTGCCCGGGGACAGCTCCTTCGTGCTCCCCGAGCGGGCAGGGGGTGCTGGATGAGTGTGCAGCCCCACATGGGGTGCGCTTGGTTAATGGGTGACGGTGGTGGGGCAGGCGGTTCTGCCGGCAGTGAGCTTGTCCCGTGAGCTCCATAACTCAGCTCTCCCCTCTGCCGGCATCCAGCCGCCCTGGCAGCACCCCCTCACCTGCTGTGAATCCATCTTCCCCATAAAATTGTCGGAATGAGCACTTTTTATTGACTGAGCTGGCTGGGATTTATGGACTCTAACCTTCCAGCCGTGGTGTGCTCTGCTACGATCACTTGGGGGATCGGGCTGGGAACCCGGCTGAGTTATGTACCCACTCCCTGGCACCGCGCCGGCCCCACACTCTGGGGGGGGGACGGGGGAGCCACCGGCGGCTCCGGGCTGCACCTGGCCTGGTGTTGCAGCTGGAGCGGGGCCGTGAATCCGCTCAGCCACCGGCATGGCGTGGTTCGGACAGCAGAGGTGCAGCAAGTGGTGCCCACCGGCTCCAATGCTGCAGGGTGGAGGGGAGCAGGGCCCCCCGTGTGCTGTGCTCCCCATGTCGTGGCAACTGCTGCCCATGTTTTAAAATGAAGGTTGAAAAATGGGATAGGTAGAAAAGCGCTACAGCCATCATCTTTTAGGGCTGGAGAAAGTGCTCCGCTGTGAGATACTAAACACGCACAACCCGTTTAGCTTATCAAGAAGAAGATTGAGAAGGGACTTGATTAGCGTGAGTAAGTGCCATCACAGGGAGAGTACCGGGGACCGAGGGCTCTTTAATCCAGCGGAGAGGCAGAACAAGAACCGGTGGCTGGAAAGCGAAGCCAGACAAATTCAAATGAGAAATAAGGCATAAATTTTTATCCGCACAGGTGATTAACCACCAGAACTTGCTCCTAAGGGGAGCGCTGGCTTTTCCATCTCAGCATCCGGGGTGCCGACGGGCTGCTCTGATGTGTGTGCTACAGCCGGGGCATGCCGAGCCCGGTGCTCCTGTGCGGCAGGCAGACATCAGTCTTTCCTCCTGGCCTCGCTGTCCTGCTCCTTGTTGTTCCCCAAATGTGTTTTGGGTAGCACGTCACTGTGGAAGGAGAGGTGTGCTTGGGGGCGCACATGCTGTCTCACCGGTGCCATTCCCACTGTGTCCCCAGAGGGACCGCAGAGCGCAGCAAGTGAAGGGATGCTGGTAATGGGAAAAGCAAGTGCATGGCATGAGAGCCCCGGTCGATAACTCCTAATATCTCAGCGCCATGAATCCATCTGCAGTGCTGAGGTGGGGAGTGGGAGCCGGACCGCTTCCTGGGGAGCGCTCGCCATGGATCGGGAGCTGGCGTGGGGCGGGCAGGCACGGGTGGCTCAGTGCTGTGCTTCTCCCACCCCTGCAGCTCTCGGGAGGTGAGAAGCGCCGGGAGAGCCGGCAGTCACCCCGCTTCGACTACTACGGGGCCGAGCCTGCCGCACCGGACCTCAGCGATGCCGAGCTGCCCCATGTCATTGAGATCTATGATTTCCCCTCGGATTTCCGCACCGAGGACCTGCTGCGTGTCTTCTGCAGCTATCAGTGAGTCTGCTGGCATTACCCTGCCCCCGGCGCTGGGGTCCCCTGCCTGGGCTCTGCTCCAGACCCCTGCCCACCCAGTGCCAATGCCTTGCTGAGCTTCCCTCTCTCCGGCAGGAAAAAAGGCTTTGATATTAAGTGGGTGGACGATACACACGCCCTGGGCATCTTCTCCAGCCCCATAACAGGTAGTGCTCCCAGTTTGGCTGGAGATGGGCAGAGGGGAGGCATCCCTGCCTCGCCCGCAGCCGGATCCTGGGCATGGGGCTGGCCCCGCACACAGATGCTGCTGCTCTCTCCCCACAGCACATGATGCCCTCAGCACCAAACACCTGATGGTGAAGACTCGGCCGCTCTCCCAGGGCACCCGTGCCTCTAAAGCCAAAGCCAGGGCGTACGCCGGTGAGTGACGCTGTCCCATGATGGCTTGTGCCATGGTGCTTGTGCTGCAGCATCTTCATCCCAGTAACTGGGGAGGGACAGGGCAGCCGGCATGGCTCCACAGTGCTCAAGTGCTGCGGAGCTGTGCCGGCTGCCCCGTCCCTCCCGGGATGCCCCTACTGATGTGCCCAATCTCCGCTCACCCAGACTACCTGCAGCCAGCCAAGGAGCGCCCCGAAACATCGGCTGCCCTGGCCAGGCGGTTGGTGATCGGCGCCCTGGGGGTACGCAGCAACCAGACGCCAGCCCAGCGAGATGCCGAGCGGAGGAAGCTGCAAGAAGCCCGGGGTGAGATTTGGATGTCCGGGGGGGCTGTGGTGTGGGGGGACCTGCCCCATGGATGCACCTTCTCACAAGGTGCTGGGTGGGAAGGGGCTGCACCAGGGTGGGCTCCAGCCACCTCCGTGGGGAAATGGGTGGCTGTGGGGTGATGGGGACGTGGGGTTGACCCTCCTCTTGTCTCCGCAGAGAGGAAGCGCCTGGAGAACAAGCAGCGGGAGGATGCCTGGGAGGGCCGGGAGTGAGTCGGGAGGCTGCACCTTACCCCTGCTGGGAACCCCCCTGGGGCGCCCGGGCCCGTCTCTGCGGGCAGGCAGGGCACCCTGCATCTCAGAGCGGGGATGGATCCTGCACCTCATCCCAAAGCACTGGGCTGCTCCACCGAAGGGGCTGAGCAGGGTGCGCACAGGCTAGTGGGTGCCGTGCGGATGCTGTCGCCGTTGGGCAACGCTGCCCGCCCTGCCCAGGGCAGGAGCCCCCGTGCTGCCTGCTGCCGTGGGAGCAGCTGGCGGGACGTGGGGAGCGCGGCAGTGACCACGTGGGGCCGTGTGGGGCGGCCCTGGCCACCTGGCAGGGCCTTGCAAGCGAGAGTTTCTGTCCTTTATTTTGCTAATAAATACCATTTATTTTATTTGCCTGGCGGGGCTGTGGCTCTCCGTGCTCTTGCGTGCCGGGAGAGGGTGTGTGTGCTGGGGGCTGCCGTGCATGGTCCCCACTGCCGTGGGGATGTCCACCCCTCCCAGGTGGTGGGTGTCCCTGACGGGTGGGTGGGGGACACAGGCAGGAGGGGTTGGGCAGGGCAGCGGGCAGGAATGTGCTGGCAGGGACCCTGTTTACTTCCGTGGAGCAGCTGCGGCCCCGAACAGCGGGGCCCTTGTCGGTGCACGGGCAGGGCCGCCTTTCCGGCCCCGCGCGGGGCTGTGATGTGGCTGTGCTGCCGGCCCTGGCGGGCTGGGGGCTTCCTGTCCTGCCCGGGGAGGGGACGCGGGCAGGCGGCTGGGACCTGCCTTTGGCTCCTCTGCTTTGCATCGTCTCTCGGCACGCAAAAGACAGCCCTGTAGCCCCCCAGACTCTCGGGGCCACGGTTTGTGGAGCTCCCGTGCCCTTCACAGCAGGTGGGGGACGGGGACGGTGCTTTTCCGCCACCCCTGCCAGTGGTTTGCGTGTTTTTGGTCGTGGCTACCTCGTCCCAGCCTGCGCTGAAGGGCTCGTGCGGCTGCCCCGTGTCCCCTGGCTGTCCCCCAGCTCAGCGGTGGTGGAGCCGGTCACGACCCCGCGGCGGTGGCTGCCTGCCCCCGCGCCGGCGGGGCTGCCAGCTGGGAGCCGTCTCGGCCACTGCTCCCGGCCGCTCGCGGCTCGGCCAGTGGAAATTTCAGGGCGCGAAGCTGCTCTCATTTGGAAAGCATCTTCCCCGCCGTCCGGCGTTCCTTGAACCCCAACCACAGCGGAGCGAGCCTCTGCCGGCACACGCCTTGCCACGGCCCCTGGCCTCGGGCCACCCCAGTGCGTCACCGCTGTCCCTGGCAGCTCCTCCACGTGTGGGGACCGTCACGTGTGGGTACAACCTAGCCTGTCCTGGCTGTGCAGGGCCAAGGCGGGTGCTGGCAGCTCCCCACCCTGGGCTGCTGTCTGCCGGCAAGGTGGGGACAGGCCGGGGTGTGCAAGAAGAGGGGTGGCACTGCCTGGTAGCTGGCTTGCTGGGAGCCAGGCAGTACAGAGTGTGGGCCGGTGGCAAATATTCCCATTTATTTCCTTTAAAAAAAATTTGCTAGAAACCACGGGCAGAAAGAAACACAGAGAGCAAGGGCACGGTGTCCCCCGTGTCCCCACTCCATGCCCAGGAGCAAGGGCTTCGAGGGGCAGAGCAGCCCCATCCCTGCTCCCGGGGCTGGAAAGCTGCCAGGGCAGCCTGGGAAAGCCCGGCACGGCGGCTGCAGCCATGGCAGCCGGTGGGCTGGCTGTCAGCCCACGCTGCCACAGAGCTGGCCGGGTCCCTTTGCGTGCATGGGGTCAGCCAGTTCAGGGCCAGGGGGCCTGGCCAGCAGGGACTGCTGGCGGCAAGCTGGAGCCTCTTGGCACTGGCCACATACAGGCAGCCGTGGGAGCTGGTGGCCCTGGGTGGCAGAGGGGGGGACACTGCCTGGTCGGGGGGGACAGTGCCTAGACCAGGGTCGTTCCTGTCTGGGGACTGGCTTCATGGACCTGGTGGGGAAGAGCGCAGGGGGGCTGGTAAGGGGATACCCCCTCTCCCATTGCACAGCACCCTCCTCCCATCGCACAGCACCTTTATTGAGGACAGGACTGGTGCACGGGTGGCAGAGGCCGAGGCCTGTCCTGAGTCTGCTGGGACTGGAGGGCTGAGGTAGTCGTCCTGGGGGGCACCGGAGCCGCAGGAGTGAGGGCTGCTGCGGTACCTGGGCCTCTCTCGCAGGTCCCGCCAGCAGCACGGGGCTGGGCAGCCCTGGGCACTTCGCATTGGTCCCAGCGCTCATCTCCATCCTCTGCGGCAGCATCAATAAATACAAGAGTCTTCGAGTCCCTGAGCTCACTCCGGTGCTGCCGGGGCGCAGGGGCTGGGGCGCAGGAGCCGGGCTGCCCCACGGCGCTGCTGGGAGCATGCCGATGCTGGGGGGTCATACGAGGTTGTTGGCCAGGCGCTCCCGTCGCTCCAGATCGCTCACCACGTCGGCACCGTAGGCATCACCTGGGGACAGCGATGGCGTGGGTGGGGGGGACAAGGGACCTGCGGGACCCGCAGCCCCGCCACTTCCCCCTGCCCTGCCTGCCATGCCCCCTCTGCTCCCGTCCCTCCACGTACTCGTGTGGCAGCCATGCATCCAGACGCGCTGCCCATCGTACTTGCACTGGCACCGCATAACGTTGTTGGAGAAGTCCGACTCGGCCACCTCATGCTTGGGGTTCACGACCACCTGGGGAGAGCGAGGGGCAAGGCTGGGGACCCCTCTGCCGTGCCTTGACCAGGCAGGGCCACGGCGTGCAGAGCGGCACCCCAATGTGCAGGGTGAGGGGTGCTGGTGGTACCCATGGAGGGTGGCCACCAGACCTGAGCTCTGGTGGCTTGGGGCACACCCTGTCCCTCCATCCCCGTACCTGGAAGGTGTAGCTGCCTGGTGGCACGTCGGTGATGTCGATCCACTGGCAGTCGATGTCGTGGCGATAGGTGTCCCAGCACCCCACGCTCACCCCCTGCTCCCCAAAGTTGGCACAGGCGAAGCGTCGCTGCAGCCCTGCGGGAGGGAGGGGAGGTGAGGGAGGGCATGAGCAAAGCTCCCAGGATGGGGGGAGGTCGCTGGCAGCTCTGCGGCTGGCACCTACCCTCGGGGCAGTTGGTGTCCTCCAGGCAAAAGCTGGCCTTGTGCCCCTCGGCCACCTTGGAGCCGTTGAGCGTCAGCAGGTCATAGTGGGTGAAGACCTCGATGCTGTGGAAGTGCCTGTGGGGACAGGGGCTGAGTGCGGGGCCGGTGCCCGGCCGGGGAGCATGCGGCCAGCCCAGCCACCCAGCCGGGAGCAGGCAGCACCCAGAGGCTCTGAGCAAATTACAGCCTTGAAGCCAAATAAAGCTGTAATGACAGTGCCAGCGTGGACGCTGCTAATTACCCCGGGGCGGGCCAGCCTCTGCGGGATGGGTGCCACCGTGCCCTGCCTGGCCCGGGGAGGGGGCAGCCCCCTGCCAGCTCCTGCCCAGGGGCCACTCACCGGTGGCACTGGTGCCAGGTCCAGGCGTGGCGACCCATCCTGGGTCGGAAATCGGCTCTGCCCAGGTTGTGGATTTGGGAGGAGAAGCGGAGGAGGCGGCGGTGGCCGTAGGGCCAGTGCATGTCGTCGGCAGAGCGGGAGAGGCAGCGCTCCTCATGGGCGCAGTACAGCAGCTCCAGCGGCCGGTCCTCCAGGTAGGCTGTCTCCTGCACCAGCTGGGCATTCATCACCAAGTCCGGGGCGTCTGGCATGGAAGGGATCGGTGGGGATGGAGCAGGCAATCCCCACCACGCATAGCCCCCCCGCTCTCTGTGCCAGGAGAAGGGGGGTGCCCCCTCCCAGCCGTACCCCGTGGGCTCCTGGTACTCACGGGCGGTGCAGGTGACCCCCGCCGAGAAGCGTCCCCCGCCGCTGGGGCAGTGGACGGGGCCGTGGCGCTGGCACTGCTGGAGGGCCAGCTCGGTGCCGGCGCAGCGCACCCCGCTCATCACCACCCGGGCGGCATCGGGGCTGCCTGCCCAGTACCACGTCTCCTGGGCAGAGGAGGAGCACAGCACTCGGACCAGCCCTCGCATCCCCTGCCAGCACCCACCCCGCTTCCCCTGCCGGCTCCCCTGCCCCAGCGCTGCCACCAGGGCTTGTCCCTGTGGGCTGTCCCATCCCAGAGCCCCTGGCCACCCCATGGCTACCCACGCCACGCATCCTGGTGGACCCCTGGCAGCCCAGGCCCTGGACTGGGACCCCACTCACCTGGAGGGCATGGCTGGCAAAGCCCAGCCCCAGCTGCCGGCAGACGACCATGGCCTCATTCAGCCCCCACTGCGCACCGCACACCGCGCCCCACTGCAGCCGCCCCTGCACCGGCACCAGCACCTCCACCACACCCTCCTCGGGGCTGCGGCCCCCGGCCAGCCGCACCTGTGGGCGAAGAGGGGCTGAGCCAGAGCGTGGGGCAGACCCCCCAGCCCTCCCGCCCAGCGCTGCGATGGGGCAGGCAGCCCCATGCATCCAGCTAAACATCTCCCCCACCTTCCTCTCCCTCCCTTCCTCCCCACAAGACCACTTGTGCCACCAGCTCATCCTGCAGCCCCCCCATCAGCGTGCTGCTCTGTGTCCCCCCATGCCCTGGGCCACCCCGGGGCTGCTCTGAGCATCCACACCAGGCACAGAGCTTGGGGGGCAGGGCTGTGCAATGGGGCTGGGGCTCCACAGGCTCTGGGGAGGAGGCAGGGGCTCACCTGGCTCTGGAATTCCATGTGGGGCATGTGGCAGCGGACGGCAGCGTCAGCCTCGTGCCGGCACCCGCTCCGCTCGGCATCCTGGAAGCGGCACTCGCCCAGGGACTGCTCGTGGCCGGTGCACCGCACCTCGCTCATGTGGATGGGTCCCAGGCCTGAAGCAGAGGGTCAGCACTCCCCACTCCATGCCCGTCCTGGAGCAGGGAGGTCCCCCACCCTCCTTCTCCTGGTCTGCGGGTTCCCTACGGGCACAGGGCTGCCCATGGCAGGAGCAGACAGGGGAGCCCCATCCCAGTGCAGGCTGGAGCTGCCTGGACATCCCAGGATGCTCCAGCAGCACCCAGTAAACCAGGGGCTTTCCCCATCGTGCCCCTCGAAGCCCGGTGATGCCGAGTCCCTGCCGCACCATGTGCCTCACCTTGGCCCATCTGTGCTCCCACCAGGGCCTGCTTTGCCGTCCCGTAGCCCAGCTGCCTGCACACCACGCTGGCTGCGGCCAGGTCCCACTGCTTGTCACACACAGTGCCCCACCGCCCGTGGCGCAGCACCTCCACCCGGCCCTCGCCGGCGTGGGTGCCTGCTCGCAGCCGCACCGGGAGGACCTGGGCACAGAGAGCAGCCGGTCAGCAGCCTCAGGGCACGGCCCCAGGGCACGGCACCATGGGCATGGGTGCAAACAGGGTGGCCGGGTGCCGCTTAGCTCCGGGACCCTCCATCAGCAGGACGGGGCACGGGGCCGTGCTGGGGCTCACCTTTCCTGGGGAGGTCTTGCTCCTGCCCTTGCCCCTGCCCTTCTGGAAGGCAGGGCCGGGGAGGCAGCTGACGATGGCATGCATGCCGCGGGGACAGGCGTGCTGGTGGGTGGCTGGCGGGGCCACCTGCGTGGGGCAGCGGGCCAGGTGGGGCTCCGTGCCCTGGCACCGCACCCTATGGACCCAGAAGCTGTTCTTCTGGCTGAGGGTCTTCAGGCTGCCAAGGGAAAGGAGCAGGGGCCGGCATCAGCTTGGACGCCGGAGACTCTCTCCCACCCAATACCTGTGCTGGGTGCCCCCCCAGGATGCGCCCGCCTGCCCTGCCCAGGGCTGAGCCCTACCTGGAGTTGGGGTCCTTCAGCTTCATGTTCCAGAGCTTCCTGCGGGTGCACAGAGACAGGAGGTCAGGGGGGCTGTGCCAACCCTGCAGGACTCGGCACCCCTCACCCCATCAGCCTTGCCCTCCCCGCCACCCCATGGCAGGAGCTGGAGCTGGGAGGGGTCCTCCCACGGCACGGCAGGGTGAAGACAGGTCCTCTCCCCACCGGCAATTACCGTGCCAAGCCCGACTGTGCTGTGTGCCCCGGCGGGACTGTGCGACTCCTGGCACCGGCAGGGGCTCATTACAGGCTGTATTTATAGCCCCAGCCCGAGGCGGGGGCGGAGGGGCCGAGGGCCACTTGCCTCTCCTCTCCTTCCACCCACGCTTTGCTGGCCACGGCTGGTGACTGTCCCCACAGCTCTGCCCCTCGCTGAGAGGCCCAAGAAGGGGATCCAGGCATGACTGGGCCATACCAGCACCCTGCCCACCCACCCACGTGTGCATCCCTTCCCTGACACCCTCTGGTCTCTTGCCCCCACAGCGTGTCCAGTCACACACCCTGCCCCACATGCCCCGTGGCTGCAACGTGGGTCTCCCACATCCCTACCGGTAGAAGCTGGTGTTGACGTGCTTCTCCCGGGGGAAGCCCAGCATCCCGCAGACCACGCGGCTGTTGTTCCTGGTCCAGCCGGCATCACACACCTGCCTCCAGCGCCCGTTGTGCTTCACCTCCACGGCACCCTCCGTCACCGGCACGCTCAGCTTGGTCCGTGCCAGGATGGGCTTGAGCCGCACCTCCTCCAGGCTCAGCCCCGGCACCTGCCGCGGTGGGCACAGGGGTGGGCATGGGGGTTCCAGCATTGAGGGCAGGGTGTGCAGGATGGGGACAAGGGGAAGAGACCTGCCCCAGCCCCCCCGTCCATCCTGCTGGGCACTCACCTCTCGCAGGTGACCAGAGGTGGTAGCCTGGGGGGGGGCACCGGGCAGGCGCTGTCCCGAGCACACCACGCCGGCATCCTCGCCGTGGTGGCAGTCACTGGTGCCCCAGCCGTTGTGGATGCACTCTGCCAGGGAGCCCTCGCTGCCCCCACACCGCACATTGTCCAGCCAGATGGGGCCTGGGGACACACACACACAGGACTGGGGGTCACTGTTGAGGGGGGTCCCCATCTCCCTCTCCAGCACCATGGGCCCCATCCAGTGCCCGCCGCAGGCTGCCCGCACCCACAGCCCCCTGTCCCAGCCAGCGCTAAGCACGCTGCCCTCGCCAGGACCCCCTGCCCCCCCATTCCCCACCTGCCCCCTACCTTCCCCTTGGCCGTAGGTGGCACTATGGGTCCAGGTGACAGCCGCAGCGTAGCCCAGCTGCCGGCAGGCGACGGTGGCTGCGTGGAAGTCGAAGCCGTCGTCGCAGATGGTGCCCCAGCGCCCCTGGTACAGCACCTCCAGCCGGCCCTCCCCGGCCGGACCCCGCGGCCCTGCCAGCCGCAGCTGCACCGGGGCTGGCTCCTGCCCACTGGGGACCACCCGGCACAGCAGCAGCACCAGGGAGAGCAGGATGGGGCTCACACCAGCCAGCATTGCCATTGTGGCTCCGGGGGTGAGATGCCTGGGGACAGCCCAACACTGAGCCCTTGGGGACCACAGAGGGGTGGGGGGTGCTGCTGCAGCCCCCGCATACCCCAGGAGCAGGGCGATGGTGGAGGGATGTCATGGCCCCTTGCATGGCGGTGACATCCCCGTCCCTGCGCTGCGGGGGATGCAGGGGCTGGTCCCTTCCCTGCCATGCACAGCTCGCAGCGTCCCCCACCCCGGGGCTCAGTCCCAGCCCCACACCCACCTGCCCCTCACTAGGGGCACCCAGCCCTGGCACAGCCCCCCAGGCACCCACTGCCCCACACTCAGCCCTGCCTGACAACAGCCACGGGAACCCAGATGAAACTGTCCTGCCCCTGTTGCTTCCTGCCTGCCCCGTGCTTCGGGCCACGGGTGGGGGCCCCACAGAGCCCCCCCCCCCCCCTTATCCCCCACCTGAACACTGTGCCGGACACCAGAGTCCCCTCCCCATCCTGCACACATCCCCTGTCCCCCCATTACCCCACCTCTCCCCCTGCATCCCCGCTCAGAGCACTAGTGGGGTTGCTGCCCCCCTCCGTGTGCCCAGACCCCCCCCTCCCGGGGCCATCCCCGGCACTCACCCTGGCAGGGGGTGACGGTGCGGGACAGGCAGCAGCGTGGGGCAGGCAGGGGACGCGGCTCCAGCTCACGCCGGCCTCCAGCAGCTCTCCTGCCGCCGAGCACCGCCTGCCGCCGCTTTTATGCTGTGGCGGGGTGGGCCGCCCCGGGTGGGGGCCCACGCTGCCCAGCCCGGGCCCGGCCCCCCCGCTCCGTGCCTGGAGCCCAGCCCTGCATCCTGCCGCCCCCGGCCCTCCTCTGCCACCCTGGGGCAAACCTGTCCCTGCCCCAACCCCTGCCCCCCCCCCCCCCCAGCTTGGGGGGTCTGAGCACCCCGGGATAGCCCCTACCTGCCATGAGCCTGGACTCCTCCCCCCCCCCCCCCCCGCCCCGAATGAACCCAATGCCCCCACTCAGGGATTCCCCCCCCCCAGCACCACCGCAGCATGGGGCTGGCCCCCAGCCAGGCAGAGCATGGTTTTTCTGGGGGTGACAAACTGCCATGCTAGGGACACCCCAAAAGGACACCCCTCACCCCTTCCCACTCTGTGCAGCAGCTCCAGTGGGCACGCAGGCATGGGGTGCCTGGGACTGCTGCAATGGGGCCAGGACTTGGGGGGCAAAAGACCAGGGGAGGCTGTGGGGTAGCACCGGGAGCCCAGAGTAGGGTCCTCCTGGGGCTTGGGGCATGACCTGGGCCACCCCTGAGCCAGGCTGGCTGCGGGGGCCCCCAGGCAGAGCCTCCCTCCGTGGGATGTGGAGACGGGGGATGCCCCCCCCCGACCTGCCCCAGGAGCAACCTCCGGCTCGGGGTGCCCTCAGTCCCCGGGGCACCCCGCTGCCCGCCCGCCCCGCCGTGCCACGCCGTGGGATGGGGATAAACAGGAAGCCCTGTGCCCTCGCCGTGGCCAGGGGCCGGCCAGGAATGTGCCGGTGGCCAGCGGGCTGTTTGTTTGGAGTCGAAGCAGCTGGTTCCTGCCGGGAGGAGCCCGGATCAACACGGCCGGGAATAGCCCGTGAGCTCATGGCCACCCCCGCGGGAGCCCCCAGCACCCCCGGGGCGCGCAGGGGAGCCCAGCCCCAGGACCCCCTCACAGGGCACCCTCCTCCCAGCCGGGCTCACGGCACTCAGAGCCTCTTCTGGGGTGGGGGTCCCTGGCCAGCCCCAACATGGGGGCCATGGAAAGCCCTGGGGAGGGGCAGGGCTGGGGCCAGCAGCGGAGCCCGTGACTCATTCGTGTCTCGACGTTTTGGAGCTCAATTACTCAAGTGTGAGGCCAGGAGCTCCCCCGAGCCCTCCCCAGATGCCAGCAGGGGTGCAGGGCAGGTGGGTGCTGGGTCCTGCTCCCGGCTCTGCCTCTGCTCCTGGGGCAAGAAGAGGGCAGCGGGGGTGTCCACTGGGGTCTCCCACGCCTGGGACCTGCCAGCCTCAGCCCGCAGCAGTGGGGGCACTGTGTCCTGCTGCTCGGTGTGACCGTGGCAGGCTACGGGTGTCCCCCCTCGCTGTCCTCCCCCTCCAGCCTAGCCCTCAGGGCTCACTGGGTGCCAGCACCTGCAGCCAGCAACTGCAGCAGCTAAAAATACGCTGCTGGCAGCAGGGCAGCCCCGTGCGCGGGAAGCTGTGGGCAGCGGGGCGGGCGTGCGGGGCTATTCTCAGAGGGCTGCGGGACTATTCCTGGCGGGTCAATATTGATTCAGCCAGCTCAGGTGCAACAGCTCAGCCTGGCAGCACCTTATTTAGGGCCCAGGGGGAGGTGAGGTGGGCGGCTGAATTGGGAACATTGTCTGGGGGAGGAAGAGGGCAGGGAGAGGATATGAGCTCTGTAATCTGCAGCAAGCGGCTCCCGGCAGCAGCCCTGGAGAAGGGCACACCCCAGGCCTGCCGTCCGCTGAGGAGAGCCGCTGGGCTGCACGGAGCATCTGCCCTGCGGATGGAGGGACAGGGCCAGGACACGTGCAGGCAGCTCCCGGCAGGAATGGGGGGGTATGGGGGCACGGGGGGCAGCTGCCAGTCCTGGCTCCTGCAGTCTCTCAGCTGCTGGGTGCGTGGCTGCTGTACCGAGGGCTGGGGGGACAGAGGACAGTTTGGGGGCTCCAGGTAGCAAAGCAGGTCTCAAGCAGCTCCCTGGTTCCCTGCTTGTTCTAGGCACCTTGGGGTGGTCCAGGCCAGCCTGGGGCTGGGTGGCTCAGTGCATCAGTGAGTGGAGGAGAGGGTGAGGGGGTGGTTGTCTCTGTTCACTGCTCTGGGACGCGCCTGTCCCCTCTGGAAGCTCCCCCAGGGCTGCGTCACCAGCCACAGTGCAGATGGCACAGTGTAGCCCCCCACGCTGGCATGTTGGGAGCTGCATGAAGAGCTGAAAAACCACAGTGAGAGTGCTCAAGACAGAGCCTGGGCCAGGGTTTATTTCTACGGGTGCAGGCAGGGGCTGAGCGAGGCTCACCATGGCCACCCAGAGCCACCCAGGCAAGGCTGGGCTGTGGCGGGCTGGGAGCAGCCACGTGTTCAAGGTGATGGTAGCAGCTGGGAGCACAAGGGACCCTGCCAGCCTGCACCCCCAGCTCTCAGGGGATGTTGCTGCCCTGTGGTGCCTGGAAAGCAAGTTGGGGACAGGCAGGGCTCTGTGTGGGGTCAATATGGCTCGCTGCAGCCACAGCCCTGCATAGGCGAAGCTGGTGTCACCACTGCCATCACAGGTGCCTGAAGTCCTCAAGGGCCACCTGGGCGGCATTGCGTCCCGCTGCTCCCATCACTCCTCCTCCTGCAAGAGAGCAGAAATGGGGAGCAGCCGGCAGCTCCAGCCCCAGGACATGGGGCCCAGGGCTGCACCAGCGGAGCTGCCCCATCTCCCTGCCCGTGCAAGGGCAGAGAGGGGAGTGGACACTGCCTCCCCCGCCATGCTGCCCTTGCACCTCTTCCATGCACCCCTGCCCTTCTCCTGCAGCCCCCCAGGAGGGTCCCAGCTCCCAGCCCTACTCACCAGGGTGGGCTCCACTTCCACAGAGGTACAAGCTGGGAATTGGGGACCGGTAGCCCGAGTAGAATGGTGCTGGCCGGGCGAAGTACAGCTGGTCCAGAGACATCCCTCCATGGAAGATGTTCTGCAAGCAGAGCTCTGTGTGAGCTGGCTGTGCCTGGCCCAGGGCTGTGTGCCCACCAGCACGGGCACTGGAGCAATGCTCAGAGCTGAGCCCAGGTGGTACCCACCCCACCAGGCAGCCCAAAGATCCTTTCCAGGTCTGGTGGTGTCAGGATGTCCCTGCCGATGACGGATGCCTTGAACCCTGGGGCATAGGCTTCGATGCAGTCAAACACTAGAGAGGGATGAAGGGACTGGTGGGCAGCTCGGGGGGACATGGTGGCCAGCCCCTGAGCAGCTCCAGGGCGGCTCTGCCTGCGGGCAGGGACCAGCACTCCTGGTGTTACCCGGGTCTGCATATGCATTATGTACCCATGTCCACGTATGCATTATATACCTGTGTCTGCATATGCATTTCTGGCCTGCTCGTCCCAGGGCCACCCACCCGCCAGCATGGAAGGGGTGTACTGGGTGAAGAGGGACACGACGTGGCAGCCCCGTGGGGCCAGCCCTGGGTCCAGCGCTGAGGGGATGCAGAGTTCGATCATGGGCCTGGAGGAGCAGGACACTAGCTGGGCAGGCAGAGGGGGATCCAGCCCCCCCAAACCTCTTCCCCCAGCAGCAGCCGCCATGGCTGTTCTGCCCCTTCCCCGGGGCACCGAGGTGTGCCAGTGCAGGCTCCTACCTGGTGGAGGGGTACCCATGGGTGGCCTCAGTGAAGGCCTGGTGCAGGAGGTGGGTGTCCTCGCAGTTGAGATGGATGGAGCACTGGTGGTGGGGCAGGGGCTGGCCATCGCGAGCGTTGGGGGCAGCCAGGAAGCTCGGCAGCCGATCCACGGCCACTGGGCGCAGGAGGGTGGATGGGGGAAGTGGCATGCAGCCTTGTGCTGAGCTCGGTGCCAGTGTCCCTCCAGTGGGGACGGCAGCGGAGGTGGCCCTGCCAGTACCTACCGTTGATCTTGGTGACAGGGGAGCGTGTGTCGACCTGCCGGATCCGCTGGACAAAATCCTTTGGCAGCTGCTCCTAGGGTGGGAGAGGCCAGGGCAAAGCCCAGCGGTTGACAGGGGCAGCCCAGCCGGGGGATGCCACCATGCCAAGCCCCTGCCAGCCCCGTGCGCCCCATACCTGTGGGGTGAGCTCCAGGAAGGTGATTTGGGGGGAGGCGTTGGACAGCACCAGTTTGCTCCTCACCTCCGTCCCGTCCTGCAGCGCGACACCCTGCGCCCGCCCGTCCCTGCCCAGCAGCACGTGGCACACTGCCTGGGCAGGCGGACGGGACAGGACCTCACCAAGAGCATCCCTGCTCCCTGCAGGCCAGCCAAGCAGCTCCCCACGCCCAGACACCCCGTACCTTCTCAGCAAAGATGTGGGCTCCCCAGGCAGCCGCTGCGCGGGCGATGGCTTGGGACAGGGCTCCCATCCCGCCAGCCACGTAGCCCCAGGCCCCCCGCCGTCCCTCCAGCTCACCCATCACATGGTGCAACAGCACGTACCTGCGGTGGCAGGACCCCAGATTAGCCACCGGCCAAGGGGACAGGTCTGTCCCTTGCATGGGCATGGTGAGCATTGTGCCATGGCCCCCATAGATGGGACCACACCAGCTGGTAGGATGCCAAATCAGTTACAGGGGGCACCTACCAGCCAGGACCTGGGGACAGAGGTGTCCAAACAGCAGTGGGCAGTGGGTACCACTCAGTGGGCAGGGATGGGGGGCAGCCCCTTGCCCAGCCCCAGCCCCTGAGCCACTGTGGCAAGGCTGAGCGGGTGGAAGGGAGGGAGAGGCAGCGGGGCAGGGCACAGGGTGCTGGGGCACAGCAGAGCCCAGGAGCTGCCAGCACAGAGGATGACATGAGGGAACGGTGCAGCCATGAGCCCCAGGGAGAAGGGACCCTCACCCACTGCCGGGGGTGTGGGGGCTGGCCATGGCTCCAATCACCGCGTCAGTAGCCAGAGTCGCCTTCAGGGGCTCTGACTCAAACCACTGATCCAGGATCTGGCCCGGGAGAAAAGGAGAGCGCCAGGCTTGGGGTGAGGGGCTGCCGCAGCACCCTTGCAGGCAGGCAGGCAGGTGGCTCTGCGCCGCTGCTGCACTCACCTTGGAGATGGGGGCTGTGAGCACCTCGTAATAGCGGGGCAGCTGCCACCCCAGCACCAGCCCTGGGGTTGGAGAGGAAGCGTGAGACCTGCCCAGCCATGCCAGGGTTAGCTGCCTGTGCCCGGCTGGGTCTGGGGACAGGCAGTGGGCAAGCCTGCTGGCCTGCCAGCCCAGCTGGAGCTCTTGAGGAGCCTGTGCCCTGGGAAGGAGCATCGCCCACTGCAGGTGCAGGCAAACACCCGTTGCCATCGGGGTACTCCAGCATCCCAAACGTACCTGCCCGCAGCAGGGGCCGCAGGGCTTGCAGGGCCCTGAGCCGCTGGAGCAGGGAGCCCTGTCCCAGGGCAGCTGTATCCACCGGGGGGGCATCCAGCAGTGGGTCGAGGGCCGACACCAAGCCCCCCATGAATGACTCGTACTCAGGGTAAGCCTGAAAGGGGACAGAAGCGGGGCAGGAGGGACCGCGCCGTGGTGGGTGCAATGCATACCCCACCTAGGAGCATCCCTGCCGCTCCGGTGGGCAGGGCAGCCCCTTGGGGGCTTTGCCATGCCAGGTGCTCGCCCCCACAGTACCTGGGCATCCTTCTGGGAGAACTGAGCAATCTGCCGCTGGGTCTGGGCCATGTCATGCCCCAGCAGGAGGGAGCGGGGGGGGCTCCTGTCCTCCAGCAGTGGGGTGAAGGAGTAGGGGTCCCGCGGGAGCACCCTCAGGCCGTGCCGCTGCAAGACAGGGATGGCAGGACCCCCCCTGCGGGGACGGCCTGGCAGTGGGCTCACCCTGCCAGTGCGCTGGGAGGTGCCGGCAACCCAGCGAGGGATGGATGCCAGTACCTGCAGCTCCAGCTCGGCGTAGATCTGCGGCCGCAGCAGGCTGAGCAGGTACGACGCCCGGGAGAACTTGAAGCCTGGAAGATATGGGGCGGTGGGGGGTGCCCGTGCCCATGGCTGGTGGGGGGCAGGGGGACACAGGGTGCACAGGGGTACCTGGCACAATCTCCTCCGTGACGGCTGCGCCGCCCAGCACGTGGCGTTTCTCCAGCACGGCCGTGCGCACCCCTGCCCGCTGCAGGTAGGCAGCCTGGGGGGAGTGTGGCGTCATGCTGCCCATCCCTCCGGGTGGGATGTGTCCTTGTCACCCCAAACACCCTCTTGCACACGGTCCCCCCCTCACCAGGGAGGGCCCTGCTCCTCAAAGCCCTGTGGGAGCCCCCAGCCCCATGGGCCCTGCCACCAACACCCTCCCTTGCCCACGGTGCAGACCCTCTTTGGTCCCCCATTGTCCCCCAGCGATGGAGGTGGCAGCACCCCACTCGGTACTCACTGCCACCAGCCCGTTGTGCCCTGCAAGGAAAGAGGGAGGTGAGCCGAGCCCGGCAGCAGGGCGGTCCCACGGCACAGGCACCCTGCCATGTCTGGGACGCGGGGCTGCCACAACCACCCAAATAACGGGGTTCTGGACACGGGGATACAGGTGACAGGGAGCATCCTCCCCTATCCCCATAGCCCGGGCCCTAATGGTGCAGGGGAGGGGGACAGAAGCGGTCAAAGCAGATGCTACAGCTGTGTCCCACACAAGCAGCATGCTGGGGAGCTGCAGTGTGTGCCCAGCTGTGCAAGACCCCTGCACCCTCCCTGGCACAAGGAGCATGCCGGGGGGGCTACAACGTGCCCAGCACCACCGTCGTCCCCACCTGGCCACCCCCCCGCCTGTCCCGAGGGGAGGGCAGCCGGGTGTCCCCGCTGGCTCCCTGCAGCCCAGCACCGGCTCCCTCACCCCGCGTTACCTGCCCCGATCACCACTGCGTCATACTCCCGCTGCAGCCGGTCTGCAGCCCCGGCATGGGCCAGCCGCGCTCCCCGCAGCCCCGGGGACAGATGCCAGCCCCGCGGCCAGCGGGAAGGGCAGCCTGTGCCCAGCCTTGCCCAGAGCCCGGCTGCCATCGCCCCGCAGTGCCCGGCCATGGCTGCCCTGCGCCCAGCGGCCCGGACTTTGCTTTCACGGCGGAGCTTTTCCCAGGGCTTCCGGGCACGGGGAGGGCCAGGGGGGCCAGGGCAGGGGACGCCTTGGCGCAGGGCCGGGCGCCGTGTCCCAGGGCTTGCAGGGAGGCTGGGCAGGACAGGGACACACGCCAAGTGCTGGCCCCCCGGCGCTGACTGTGGCAGAGCTTTGCCAGGGACTTGCAGAGGGGTCATCGACCAGCCCCAGGGCTGAGAAGGCGACAGGGTCGGATGCTGCCTGCTGCTCAGTGAGATGCCAGTGCTCCCCAGCCTGCACCCCAGGAAGGCACTGGGCAGGCAGGGGCCTGAGAGCCCCCCCAGCCCCTGGTCTGCTCCAGGGAGGACCCAGGGGCACATGGCTGGGCCAACAAGCACTGCGAGACAGGGGGAGCTTGGGCCCCCCCCAGCAGGCAAGCCCAAAGCACAGCCTTGAGAGCAGTGAGAGAAGGGGCAGCTTGGGGGTGAGCTTGGCTCCAAACCCAGCACTGTTGCTTGGCAGGGCAAATTCCTGCCCAGCGGGATGGGGCAAAGGCCCCGCCGTGGTCCAGTGCTCCCTGAACTGCCGTCCCCAGCCCCAGTGAGCAGCACAGAGTGACAAGGGGCAGCGCCTGCCAGAGCCCCTTGGGGCTGGCCCCATGCCCAGCCGTGCCCAGGGGGTTTGCGTGTGCACTGAGCCCAAACCTGCCTGGGAAACACACGAGCTGCCTCAGCTTTACCCTGTTCACAGCCGAGCTCGGCCCCGCAGCTGACTGGTGTCTGGGAGCCCGGGTGTGGGGAAGGGGCTGCAGGATGGGCTGCACCTCCCCAGAGCCTGCCAAGCCCCTGAGGGCCCCAGCACCCCGCATTTGGGGGTGAGGGGTAAGGGGGACATACCCTGGGCCATTCCTCCACGCAGGTTTGGCTACACCATTTTGTTCTCCAGCCAAAGCCTGGTGGTGATGCCAAGCCAACGCTATAAATCCTGCTTTGGAAACGCACTTTTCAGCAAGAAGGTGATTTGCCAACAACCTCTCAGCCCCAATCTCCAGGGACGCTGCTGGGTGCCAGCAA
Organism: Mycteria americana; assembly: GCF_035582795.1. Taxonomy (NCBI): domain Eukaryota; kingdom Metazoa; phylum Chordata; class Aves; order Ciconiiformes; family Ciconiidae; genus Mycteria; species Mycteria americana. The sequence goes on from NC_134370.1 coordinate 17,007,239, forward strand.
AGCCCACGGGGAGAGGGGAGGCAGGCAGTGGGAGCCCCGGCTGGGCTGGAGGATGGGAAGGCTGCCCATGGCTGCCTGCAGGCACGGCTGACGGCGCACAGACACTGAGAAAGCAGCCCAGGCGCCGGGAACACCCACACACCCGCTTTAATCCCGGCCCCAAGGTGGCTGGAGGCAGCTCAGAGCAGAGGGATGCGGGAGGGCTCCCAGAGGCGCCGAGCCAAGTCACAGGCCTGCTGGACCACGAGCTCAGAGGGGATGATGCCCAGGTGCACGGTCAGCAGCTCGTAGCACTTCACCACCTCTGCCTGGTGGTTCTTGCTGTAGTAACGCAGCAGCTTCCTGGGAAGGAGAAGACAGGGGACTTGGCAGGTGCAGCACAGCCTGGCACCCCCTTTCTAACCACCTTCCCCCTATCAAGTCCCTGGCAGGGACACAGTGCCCATCCACCAGCAGGACCATGGCACCAGGCTGGGGAGACGGGCTGTTGCAACCCCGGGGACACCGCAGCACTGGTACCACCCTGCAGCAACGTCCCGGTGAGGACAGCATCACTCATGGGGACCCCTGTGCCAGCACAGCCCCCGGGCCCTGGTGCCGAACCGCAGGGCTGGGGACTGCTCACCTGTAGTAGTCTCCTGCCAGCATCCCGATGGGAGCAGAATCATCGGAGAGAACCGGCACCTCCATCACCTCCAGCTTGTAGCCCTGGGGAGAGAAGACAGCAGAGGGCAGGAGCACGGAGGGGACCACCAAGGAGCCGGAGCCGGCTGGTGCCGACAGCCCTGCTCCCTGCCCTCAGAAGGTGCCGGGGCAGAGGGGCTCAGCCCCCTCCTCGCCCCACATACCAGCTCGTTCTCAAACCAGAGGAAGTAGGAGCAGCAGTAGTCGCCATCCTGCAGCATGAGCGTCGTGTAGCCCTTCTGCAGGTATCGCCGGGCCAACGCGATCAGGGACCAGACCTGGGGGACAAGGGGCACTGAAGCCTGAGCAGAAAACCCTTCAACCGTCCCCCCCTCCTGTGGTCCCCATCCCACCCCCAGCCCCAGGAGCAGTACCTTCCTCTTGATGAAGGTGGCCAGGGGGCCCTTGCCCAGCTCTGAGCTGGACTTCTCTGTCACGCTGAGCGATGGTGCCATCATCTGCCCCGCCGTGCGGTCCGCATAGATGAAGTGCACCAGGCCAGGAAAGTCCTCCAGGTATGTGGGGTGGGTTAAGGGTGTCCAACAACTTTGGTGCCCTCCCAGGACAAGCCCGGAGCCTTGGGGAAATCACCTTTGCCCACCACACTCCTCCCCTTGAGCCTGGTTCTGGGGGGACAGGGTCCCACTCCCACCTCTGCTACCCCCCGGGGACCCTTCCTCGCTGCCTGGGCTCCCAGCCGCAGGGACGGGTATGACACCATGGTGATATTGCGCCTGCTCTTCACCAGCAGAAAGTCCCGCCAGTCCAGCAGCTTCTCCCTGCCGAGAAGAGGCACAGTGAGAGGCCGGGACCCCCGAAGCCCCAGCACAGCCAGGTGTGGGGCAATCCCCCAGCTCCCCTGGGGATGCCGGCCACCCCCATGGACTCGCCTCATCAGCTTCTGGGCACGGTCCCGCAGCCCCTGGGACAGGCTGTGGCTGGCGGAGGCCAGGAAGAGCTGGCGGTACACAGAGCAGAGCTGCCGCTTCACGTTGGCCACTGCCTGCAGCAGCCTGAGCCGGGAGACACGGACGGCACAGAGTTTGGTCCCTGGGCCCCCAGTGCCGCAGGGACAGCCGCACCGCCCCCGAGGCTGGGAAAGGTCCCCACCTGCCCCGAGACTTTCCCTGTCCACCCCATACTCACTCCTGGGAGTTCCCAGGCTCACTCCGGGAAAATATCTTGTTCTTGAAGTCCACCCAGGTGTTCTGCAACTAGAGAGAGACAGGGCTCAGGATCAGGCTGCAGGGACAGCAGGACAGGGTCCTTGTGTCCCCACTTCCACCTGGATGTCCTGCCCACTCAGCTTCTTCACAAACTTGTCCATGCGCTGCCGCAGCTCGGCCAGGAACGGGTAGGAGCGTGGGGCTCCCGCCTCCGGCCCCTCTTCCAGCTTCCTCTCCAGCACCAAGAAACCATCCAGCAGCTGGTACAAGGTGACAGCCACCTGGGTCATGGGGCCCTGCCAGGGAGGGGAGAGGTGGGTCAGCCAGGACCCAGCCCACCATCGCTTCCCTCACCTTAGAGGCAGCTCACCTTGGTCAGGAGGACGAGGGAGATGCCTGGCCAGAGCGGGAGGCAGTGCATGGTGTGCGGCAGCAAGGGACAGTAACCTTCCCGCAGGCTGGCATCCAGGAAGATCCTTCTGGGGTTTGAAGCTTCAGGGACCAGAGGCCCCAAGGTCTGGAGCAAGTCCTCTGCCATCTGGGGAGAGAGGGGAGATGCTCAGCCCCCCACAGGGACAAGACAGCCTGCACCAACCCAGGACGCTCTGGAGGGACACAGAAATGCGCCGAAAGCTGCAACTGGGCACGACTGAACCGAGGGAGCTGGAGGGGCTGCACAGCAGAACATCAGCAGCGAGGGAAGTGCCCAGGGACCCCGAAAGAGCAGCAGATAGAGGGAAGCTGCTTGCAAAGACACAGGTTGCAAACGACTTGCACCAAGGCCAGCACTTGCTTGCAGAGCGTGTGTGAAGCTCTGCGGCAATCGGAGGGGAAGCAGCCCAGAAAGCCCAGAGGCAGCAGAGGGAGACACCAGACTGCTCTGAGGCAGCCCCGGCCCCTCTGTGCTGACAGCTCTGGACAGGGAGACCATAAGCAATGGCCCAGGGAGGGTGGTCAGAGCCCTCACAGCGTTATGCACAACAGGGGGGATGTGAGGTGCATCCCCAGCCCTAGAGGCTGGGGCACCCACAGCCGCAGCATAGCAAGGGACGAGTGGCGAGGATCAGAGACCGCAAAGAGTACCAGGACAGGCTGGGGAGGCGTGGAGCTGGGAGGGACCGCAGAGCCCCTTGCTCACCTGGACATCTGCAGCATCTGCCTCCCCGGTGCCCAGCATCTCAGCGTCCTCCGACCAGCTCTCGCTGCCTGCAGGGAGCATGGCAGGTCGCCCTCCCCGCCAGACCCCACGCAGCCCCAGAACCTCTGCAGGGCTGGGGGGTGCGGGGCAGGGCTGCTGCCAGCCGGGCACTCACCTGTGCTGTGCCTGCCTGGCGAGGGCTCAGGCGTGTAGTATACCTCGGGCACGGAGAGATCGTCTGTGTCCTGCCGTTGAGAACGGCTAGGTCAGAGATGAGAGCGATGCAGGCAGCACAGCCGGCGTCCCACCCTGCAGCTCCAGATCCCAGGGACTCACCTGGTCATCCGAGTCCTTCTCCGCACCTCCGTGGGAGCCAGGGCCACTCACAGGGATGCTCTCGCTTCTCTTGGGTCCCTGGGGGAGCACCTTCCCTGCCGTGGGCTTCCGAAAAGAGGGGAAAAAAATTAAGCTCTAGCTGCCAAGGCATCACCCCGCAGGGGCACCCCGACCCACTGCCCCCCACAGCCTGCTCTGGAGCACCTGGGGCCCGAGCTCCTCCTCGGCACTCTGGCTGGGGTACAGGTCCTGCACCAGGAGAATAAGGATGAGCAGGTCGGCGGGGCGGATGGAGCTGGCGTTGCGGCTGCGGGCCAGAGAAGAGAGGGGTCAGCTGGGAGGGCGAGCAGCTGCTCTGGGGAGGGTGGTGGGGCCGGGGCCGGGTGCACCTGGAGTAGAAGGCCAGCAGCTTGGTGTGCACCAGGAGGAAGGCATGGCCCACCTCGTCCCCCCCGCGCTCGGGGCTGGTGTTGATGTACTGCACCACCTGCCGCTCCAGGAACTCGATGCACTGCTCGCACAGCTGAGGGTGGATCAGCCGCTCCACGGCCTGGGGTGCAGGTGGGGGGAAGGCTGCTGAGCACCCCCAGACCCAGCCACGCAGACCCGGGGGCAGGTCTCAGCCTCCACCGCTCCAGGGAGCTGCCCCAAAGTCCCCGGCCCAGAGCCCTTCCCTGCATCCTGGGACTCCATGCAGCCTCACACTCCTGGGACGCCCCAAAAGCGAGGGACACCCCAGGGCACGGTACCTCCACCGCAAAGCTCTGGTCCTCCTCCCGCAGGTGGCTGTAGGTCTCCAGCAGGCCCCGCAGCAGGCTCCAGACACGCTCCCGCTGCTCCGAATCAGCCGGACGCAACCTGCAACGGCCACAGAGCATGAGCTGAGAGCCGGCCGTCACCTCCCAGGGGGGACAGGCACCCCCAACTCCAGCTGCAGCCCAGCAGGTGGGGGGTCCCAGTGCAAGGGGGGGTCCCACCTTGGAGACACCCACTCCCACTCCCCCAGGGCTGCATGAAGGCACCGCTTGGCAGCTGCCCCGGCACCCCCATGTGCCAGCCCGCGCCAGCCGGCCGTGCCCGCTCACTCCTTGCGGACGAGGTGGGAGTCGAGCGTGACCAGGCCGCAGTGAGCCTCCACCAAGCGCCGCAGCACGAACAGCGTCCGGCGCAGGTCGTCCTCGCTCTCCGTCCCGTCACCGTTCACTGCGATGTACAGGCAGTCCCCGAACTGCAACCGGCAGCGGGGTCAGGTGGGGGCCGGCCAGGGCGCTCCGGTCGCCGGTGCCGGTGCCGGCCCTACCATGTGCAGGACGTGGAGGTGCCGCCCGCGCTCGGTCGCGAAGCAGGTGTAGGTGTCGGCGAGTTTCTCCAGCAGTGCCGCGCAGGAGATGATGAGGGGGGCGAAGAGGGTGTTGAGGCTGTCCTCCAGCGCCGGGCCCTGGGGCACACGCTGCCGAGTCAGCGCCCACGCGTGACCACGCACCACGCACCCCCTCCCCTCCCTGTCCCGCCCCACCTGCCCGGCGTGGGGTGGTCGCAGCCGGCGGAGGAAGGCGGCATCGGCCCAGTAGAAGAGCAGCTCGGCCGCGGTGCTGGCGATCAGGACGCACTGCATGGCCCGGCCCGGCCCGGCCCGATCCGCGGCGGCGGCGGCAGCGGGGGGCACCGGGACCGCGCGGCTCCGCCCGCCCCGCGCCGCTTCCTGCTCCGCCGCGCGTGACCGCCGCGCCCACGCGCGCAGCGCAGCGCCCCCGGCGGCTCGGCGCGGCCCTGCACGGCGGCACCGAGGCACCGCGGCTGCCTGTCCGTCTGCCTGTCCGTCTGCCTGCCTGCCTGCCCGCCCGTCTGCCTGTCCGTCTGCCCGCCTGCCTGCCCGCCCGTCTGCCTGCCTGCCCGTCCGTCTGCCCGCCCGTCTGCCCGCCTGCCTGCCCGCCTGCCCCGGGGCTGCCCCGCTCCCGCCCCGCTGCTGCCCCGCTCCCGGCCCGGCCCCGGCCCGTGGCGGACAGAAGACGCCGGCGCGGTTGACAGCCCAACTTTATTACACCTCCGGTAGCGCCTCGGCACGTCCCGGCTGCTCCTGCCCGCGACACCGCCCCTCTCCCGGGCAGGACACACACTCACGGCCCAGCCGCCGCCGCTCCCCGCCCGGGGGGGCCGGGGCTGCCCGCCGGCCCCGCCTCCCGCCGCTCCGCTCCGCTCCGCTCCGGGCCGTATAATTTAATTATCAACATTTCCAGCCGCGGACCCCCGAGCCCCGCCCGCCCGGGGCGGACCCCGGCGCCCCTTCTCCCGGCCCGCCCTGCCCGCAGCATCCCCGCGCCGGTCCCGGCCGGGCTGGCGGCAGCAGAGGGAGCTGCTTCCATGCGCTGCTGCACCGGCAGCGCTTGCCCGCGCCCCCCGCCGCCCGGGAAGGTGCAGAGGAAAGGGGGACCCGGCTGCTGGAGGGGTCACCCTGAGGGGCAGCGGGAGTGGGGGGGCCGGCGAGGGTGCCCATCCCGGGCTATACCAGGACTCAGCGCTCCGGCCCTCCCCAGCAGATGGTGGGCACCAGACCCCGGGTGCTTCTCACAGCTTGCGGACGGATGGCGGCAGGCCCTGCAAATTTGCCATCGCACCGCTCCGGCGGGATGGTGGCCAGGGCCAAGCGGAGCTCTGTGGCTGCAGGGCGGGAGAGGGTGCCAAGCTGGAGGGTGTCCAGGGTGCGAGGACGAGGGCACGGCGCGGTGCCTGCCCGACGCGGCCCTGCTGCGAGGCTGTGCGGGCTGCCGAGGAGGCAGCGTGTCCTGGGGAGTGCGTAGGGACAGGAGCGGGGTCGGCGGGTCCGTTCTGGGCCACGGGTTATCGGTACCGGCAGGCCAGCGCGTTCACGTTCTTCACCACGTAGAAGCTCATGGTCAGCGGGGGGATGACCAAGGTGCGGCCAGCCCGCAGTGGACGAGGCTTTAGCTCAGGGAGGGTCCCATCGTCCACCATGGCCAGCGGCTGCCCATTGAGCTGGACCGACCTGCAGGACCAGGAGAGGGTCAGGGCGGTGGCATCGAGGACAGGGCGGCAGCGGCAGCCCCAGCCACCAGCATCACACTTACTTGGAGTGGAGCCCATCCTTGCCGTAGGGCTGCAGCAGGTACTGGTGGACGATCTTATCCCGCAGCGTTCCTGCCAGCTTGATTTTCTTCCGGGAGCGATGCAGGTTGATGATGTAAAGGGTAATGGATCCCCGGACGTAGTTGTGGCTGCAAAGGGGAGAGCGGGAGCTGAGGGGCGCGTTGGCACATGCCCCGGGAGCATCACCTCCAAGAAGGGGTTTGGGGGTCTCTGCAAGAACTGGCCCCATGCAGCCATCTGGAGGGGACATCACTGTCCCGGTTGCCCCTCCACAGGAAGATACCACCTCCCCATCACAAAGCCTGGCTCTGCGATGACACCTTCCCAATCTCCCCCTCCCCTCCTTGGCCAGGGGTGGCATGGCTCGAGGGGGTGCCCCGCCAGTGTCCGGAGCGGGGGTGGCAGTCCCAGAGCAGCCCCCCAGGAGGAGGCTGAGAACGGAGGGGAGCTCTGTGCGCGAGTGGCGTCTGCCCCCGCCGCCCCGGGCACCTAACTGACAGGTCCAGACACTGATCCTCTGTCCCTGCCTAATCAGGCAGCCCCAAACAAAGGCTATAAAGCACTTTGCACCTGTCAGTTACTGGACAAGGTTTCCTACCGAGCTGGAGGCATGTTGAAAGCATCTGGACTGTGTAAAGAAACAGCCTCTCCTCCTCCACAATAGCAACTTGTGTCTGCGGAGGAGCTGGCTGCCCCCTCCCCGGCTCGCTGGGGCGCTTTCAAAGAGCTTATCAGCGAAACAATAACCAGGACGGGCTCCCCGGCAGCGCGGCCCGGCGGGTAACCCGACCAACCGGGGCCCCTCGTGTGAAATCCACTCCCTTGATCTCTGCTGCCGGGGCTGCCCGCCGGCCACCGCACCGGCCCCGGCCAGCCCCGTTCCCAGGCGCGGGCTTGCCGTGACTTTCATCGGAAGCATCGCCGTTCCCGCGCTCTCCCTCCACCGCCACAGCAGCCACAGCAGCACCCGAGCGTGTCCCCTGGGAAGCCAACCTGCCTTGCCAGAGCCAAACCTTGGGCTCCTGCCTCGGCATGTCCTCGGTGGTCCCCATCTCCTGGGGGTCCCGCTTATCCCCCCCTCCTGCAGTCCCCAGCCTCTCTCGCTCCACTTACTTGTGGTAGCTGGTGCAGTGCGCGTAAATGCGGAGCTTGTCGCGAATGACTCTGCCGGGCCGGGGTTTCCTCTGGAGACCGGCCACGTGGATCGCCAGGACCTTGGGGCCGATGAGGCGCTTGTAGAGCAGGGACAGCCAGTAGTCCTGGTGGGCAGAGGGGACAGTCAGCAGCACAATGGTCACCCTGACTCACAGCAGGAGCGGGTAGGAGAAGCTGGCTTCCCCGCTTACAGCCTAGCAAAATTTTGGCTGTTGGGTGAAAATGTGTGCCAGATGTCTGCCTTGGGGTGAGCTTTTTTTGTGCAGTCCAAGCCAAAATGGCACCGCTGTTTCCAGGAAAGAGATTAAGGGACGAATATATTGCTCTACCCGTGCTGAGAGACACTGATACCCTCTAAAGGAGCTTGGCTTTTGGCTGGGCTGCGGAGCATGGGGAGCAGCATGGATGTGCTTGCATGTTCCCACGGACCTGCACGTAGCCACGCTGCAGACCTGTGCACCAGCTCCAGCTGAGGCATGCGGGAGGGTGATGGAGCAGGCAGGTCGCCCTCCACCCCACTCTGTGCGCAGGGCTGGAGCGCACCAGAGCTCTCCCGTGCTCTCCAGCTCTGTTCATGGCATGCTGGCTTTGGTGACTGCTGAGGGTGCTCCACTTCCTAGAGGTATTTCTCCTGTTTTAATGCCTCCCGTGGAGTTAAGCACCCATGAACATAGCGCGGGGAAGCCAAGCGCTCAAGAAGTAGGAAACGTTCAGCCCCTGCACACATGCATTAATGATGCAGCCTTTAATTACGTCACCACATACTACTTTTTCCCGCAGGGCATGGCCTCGCTCGGCACACAGGATGGGCCCCAAGCCCCAGGGAGGGAAGCGAGGCTGTGCGGTGACGGAGGCTGCTGCCGGCAGGGCCCCCCCCTCATCCGCTGCAGAAGCTGGGAGGTGTGCGGTAAATGAAGCAGGGTTGTGGGAAGGGAAAGGGCAGTCTCAGGGGCTCGCCTGCCGTTCTGCAGGATGGGGCTCTGGCCCTGCTGCTGCTCCAGGCACCCTGGGTGATGCTGGGGACATGGAGCCTCTCACCCTGCTTCTCTGGGTGCTGCCTGTGGGTGCGCTGGGCACTGCGTGGGTACTGGGGCACCTTCGCACACACGAGCACTCTGGATAAACATGATCTGCGCAACCCAGACTGGCTGCCCCAAAGGGACCGTGTGCCCCAGGGCAATTGGGATGATCCTCCCAACCCGTTGGCAATGTTGGACACCCAGCAGTGATGGTCATGCTGGCACTGGGGACTGCTCTGCCCGGCAGCATCTGAACCGCACAATGAGGAGGACCCGCTGCTGATGTGGAAAGCAGCACAGATCAAGCACCCCGTGGCTCTCTGCACTGCCTGGGGAGGCACAAGGAAAGCCCTGTGTGGTCAGGATAGTGCCAGGAAGGGGTCTGCCACCCCAGAGGGGCACAGAAGGGGGGAATGGCATCTCCAGGGCCCCAGGCTACAGGGCAGGATGGGCAGGTGGAAGCGCAGATCCCTCACACAGGTACAGGTATCCATCCTGTGGGTGGGAAGCCCTCACACAGCCCCTGATTAACATGCATTTTGGATGAAGAGGCCAGCAGATGAAACAGAGCAATGCTGCAGTGGCATGAGGTGAATACCCACTGGCCAGACCAGCCTGCCTGTCCCCATCCTCTATCCAGCCCAGCTCAGCAGAAGCTGCCCAGTTCCAGCAGCGCTGGGCTGGCCTGGCAAAGGGAGATCCAAACCCACTTCCCACTTTCTGGGTAAGCTTTCGCCACAGTGTTGGAGGAAAAGCCACCTCCTGCTCTCCTCTTGCTGCTCCCAGCCAAAACCACGGGGCTTTGTGCCACACCAGCCTGGTAACTGCTTCCCCTGCAAACCCCGGGCCTCGGAGGAGATGTGCGGCTGAAGGGAGAGGCTTGTGCACCCCGAGGAGGCTCAGCCCACGAGGCGGAAGCTCCCCGGGAGGATGAGCTGCAGTTGCTCAATACCGCAGACGTGTGCCGTTCCTGTGGCGCGTGCCACTGTCCCCGTCCCTGCTGGCTGGCGGTGCTGCCCCACACCCTGGGGACCTCCCCGCCGGCACCGTGCTGCAGGGGCTGTGCCAGCCTTCCCCCGCTGCGGGAAGCTGTGCCAGCCCACCCTGCTTGGGCTCACGGCAGGCGGGAGAAGCAGTGCCCGGCACATTGCTGGCTCCCCGGTGAGCCACGCCGATTAGCAGGCGTCATTAGATGAGTAATTACTTGAGTTTACGGCGAGGCCAAAGGTGAGCGCAGATTGCAGTGTTTAGCCCCACAGTCGTGAGTTAAAAATAAATGAGTTCAGTGCTCCGAGCTACCTGTCAGCTCAGGCTCTTAGGTCTTTCTAGCAGCCCCCTTGGGGTTTCTCGCCTCATCTCCGTATTTCCACTGATGAGACGCTGCTTTCACCCACAAGTTATGGGAGCGATAGAGGCCAGACACTTTTGTGACCACCCTTGAAATTTCCATATGGGTCTCAAGAGCTGTTTTGAAGGCAGCTTGCGATGGCCTTGTTGCGATGGGGAGCTGGCACCAGCAGCTCCAGCCTCTGGCTGAGCACCCGCCCCTCTGGGCACGATGGTCCCTGGGGGTTTGCTGCTTCGACACCGTGTCCCTCCGCTCTCAAGGCTCAGCAGCAGCAAGGTTCGCAAGGTGAGGGTGCGGGGAGCTGCCCAGCCCCGCCACCTGCCCTGGTTGCTGCCAAACCTCTCGTTTCAGCATACGCTCTTCCCAAGCGTGCTCTGACAAACCCTGCTCCCCTGCAGAGCTGGGGGAGCTGAGCCCCAGGCTCCTGCCATGGCAGCTCACAAGCAGACCTGGGCCATTCAGTGGCAGCAAGGGTGCAGCATGTCCCAGGCTGGGCACAAGGAGAGACGCTTGTCTCTCTGGTAAGCATTGGCCACGTTAGCTTCTGATCCAGCTAAGGGTATGCAGCTTTTCTGGGAAAAACGGTGCAGATGCCACAAGACAGGTAAGGCAGTCAGCAGTGATGCAAGGTGAGCTGTTCTGCAAAGCATGAGATGGCCATGGCTGAGCATAAAGTATTTCGGCGCAGGCAATGCCCCCAGGGCAGCGTGGGGACTGACCTGTCCCTCCAGCTTCTGCAAGAGGTGAGGGGAGAGCAGTGATTTTACCTTGCCTTGCTGGCAAGGCTATCTCCAAAGTCTCCGTTTTGAGAAGGATGTGGAAATACCAAAGAGAGTTCAAAGGAGGGCCAGCAAAACGACCCAGGGCTGGAAAAGGAGTCATCAGCGCCGGCCTTGAGGCACTCGAGCTCTTCAGCTTACTGCAGGGAAGCACTGAAGACAGCTGCAGCTTTTCGCATCATCACAAGCCTGCTTGCGGCGGGGGCCAAAATCATGTTACTTGCAATAAATTACCAGGAGCTGGTGACACTGAGCATTTGGATGATGAATTACACACACACACCTAGCACAGCGGGATCAAACTCCCCGGGTGCGGGCACTTCCCCCAGCTGGGCTGCTGCTCTGGGGCTGCTCCTACCCCCGGCGTGACTGAACCCTGGTTAAAATCACACGGGGGCTGCTGGGCACCAGCAGCTACTGGCTCTTGTTCAAACGGTGACCAGCTTGGGAAGCAGTTGCTCTTGAAACCCAGCTTGGCTGCAACTGGGGTGGCTTTCCCACCGATCAGTGACCTCTCCCCAGACCCCTGGCAGCGGCTGGCACCCCTTCCCATATGGCAAACCCTGTGCAAGCATGGCCCCCAGGCTGGCAGCGCCCATATGCCCCTTGCAAAGACGAGCGCCCGCTTTGCAGCGCAGTGCTGGGCATCCCGTCAGAGGCAGCCCCAGCGATCCCCAGGGAGATGCGCGGCTCTGACCAGCGCAACCGCGGAAAAGATTTGGCTTTTAGAGTCACGGAGGGCTCCCGTTGTGAGGGCTGAGCCAGCAATACAGCTGTAGCGGTAGAGCGGGAATAACAGACAGGAATCTGGTCTGCTATTAGTCCCCTGGGAATTGAGGGAGCTTTCTTGCTTTAATTACTTTGCAGACCCATTAAGCAGTGCTGCCACTGCAGCCCTCGGAGCTGCAGGCGAGGAGCACCTGAAGGCAGAGCCGTCCTGCGCCTCAGGAGGTCTCCTGGCCGGGACCCCTGATTTATGGGCAGGAAGGGCGCTTGTCTCAAGTGAGCTGATGTGCAGAGCTCAGGCCAGCCACATCTTCTGAGCACCGTGGGGCCAGTGAAGACCCACGAGCTTTCCACTAGATGGGGAAAGCCCAGAGGGTCCCACTTGATGTCTTTGCACATTTAATTAATTGCAGGAGCTTTCAGAGACTTCAGCTTTTGGAAACAAGGCTGATTAGGCAGACCTTCAGACAGACCTATTAACCAGAGCCTCCTGTCTCCAGAGCCATTGGGAAGGGTGCAGGAGCATATCCCCACGCTCTCTCCTAGAGGCAGCAAAGCAGCTTTACAGCCTGCCTGAGTTTGTTCAACTCCATGTTCACCACATGTGAGAAGACGTTTCCATAACCAGAAAACGAGTAACAGAGCCGTAGCCCTTCAGCCTCCTGGGGACTGTAACCGGCAAAGGCAGCCGAACTTCAAATGAGCAGGCTGCTGACCCCGCGGTGCACAGCCTCCTCTGGCTGGGGCTGCCGGGGTATGGCTCTGTGTCCCCGTGTCACCAGCAGCATCAGCTGGCTGCTGCCCGCTCTCCTCCTCTTCCTCTTGCTTCTTCCCTCTTCTGAAGCTGCGCAAGCTCTTCCTCCATCCCTCAGGCATGCTCGAGTTTCAACAGCCTGTTATAGATTGCTCCATTCCTGCACATTCATCTGTGTTCTTCCACAGTCCAAGCAACCCATATGGAAATAAGGGCTGGCTGGTCTGCCTTCCCGTACACCACGGGATAGAGAGCTTCACTCTTTTATCCCTCTGTTGAGCCTGATGGCTCGTTTTTGTCAAAAACATCTTCCAGAAAAGTAGTGATTGTGGTTGTGAGGGCTTGGAGGGATGGAGAAGCCGCCACTTCCCAGGGAGTCTGTTCCAGCGGTTAAACATCCGCACTGTTGAATTTGTCTGGCTTCAGCTTCCAATCAGTGGTTCTTGTTCTTTCTTTTTCCACTAGATTAAAGAGATCCTCAGCATCCAAAGCTTTCTCCCTGCGGAGGTCCGTACATCCTGTTCAAGCCACGGCTGGTCGTTCCTTCAGCAAGGCTGGACTGATGCCGCTTTTAACATTATCCCTGAGTTTTATGTTTCTTGGGCTGTGGGAGTTTGAGGCTTTCTCACCCAAATCCTGTGCAAGGTCCTGTGACAAGCAGAGCAGGGCAGAAGGGAACTTCTCCCCAAGGAGAAAATTTGCTGAAGTCAAAATGATCAGCTCTGGGAGTGGGCACTGCTGCTGTCCTCACGAGCTCGCATGCACCTATCCCCAAGGACGTGAGCTGTTTGCCATTTTCCATGTGCACCCTCCTTGCGTGGAGGTCCTGAAGAGCTGAGGACATGGTGACTAGTCTACAACATTTGCTGCCATACTGGGGGAATTTGCGGGTATGCCCCGAGCACCACGGGGGACACTCCAGAGAGGGTCTATGAATAGGGAACAACGCTCCTCCTAGCCCCAAACGAGGGGACTTCAGGTGGACTGGGCTGCCAGGAGCCAGTGGCATCGGCAGGGGAGGACAGACCCTTGCTTTGATCCAGGCACCTGCACCTGTGAAAGGATCGGCCAATGCTGTCCAATTCCTTTCTTGCTTAGACTTGGTCCCTGCAGGTGCCCATCCACCAGTTCCCTGAAGCTGCTGACGTCTCTCCCTGGCCGTCCATTGCTTTCACCATACTGATCCTCTTCCTTCCTGCTCTAACCGCTGCAAATGCCTCATCTCACACCACTCTTTCCTGCATCGCCTTCTGCCTTCACATCTTCCCAGTAGCGTTCTCTGCTGGCAAGCCGTCTACGGCTGAAGCATGACATGAGGGGCTGCCAGTCCTGCACCCCAGTGCCTTTTGGCTAAGGAGGGAGGGGAGAGGAGAGGAGGCAGGCAGGGTGAGGGAGGGCGATGGGACGTTAGCCGGCACAGGAGCAGCTCTGTAGAGCAGAACAGTTGCTGCTGCGGCTGTATTGTGCACCCTTGTGCGTTTATGGGGGCTTACAGCAGGCTGGCTCTTGGTTAGGGAAAGCAAACCAGGTCACATTTTGCAACAGCTCTGCAGTAAGTCCCAAAGTACAGCACATGGGACAGCCAGGAGAGTTGCTCCCAATCCCAAATAACCTGCTAACGTGTGTGCACCCACAGGCTCAGAGAGCAGCATTCTCATCCACCGGTGCCAGCAGCACCGCAAGCTCTGTGTTTGGGCTGAGCATCGCCGCTCGCCCTGCAGCCCGGGGTCTCCCCCGGCTGTGCCAGCAGCACAACCCGCCAAGCCTCGGATGAGCATCACATCTTCCCAGCCTTCGAGCTGCTGCACTCTTTGCTCAGCACCTCTCCCTTGTCTCTGTCTCTTCTGCTCTTTTTCTCCATCCTGGAGAAAGGCCAAACACTGACATTAAGGCAAAATTCCTGCTGTGGGAGTGGCAGCCACAGGGATCTCTGCTCGGCACCGGTGGCATCGAGGGGACGGCCTGCCCGGGCACCAGGAAAGCGGCATGTGGGAAGTGGCCCCTGCCTACCGCTGCCCTTCACAAGCTGCCCCCCGCCCCCCAGCAGCCTCCACCTTCCTGGGGAGCTGAGCAGATGGAGGAACAGCCAAACCTCTCTTTTGTCATCACCTCTCCCTAACAGGGTCCAGGCGATGGAGGCCACAGGAAGGGAGCAGAGCTGCCAGATCAGAGGGCTTGGAAACCAAATGTGACTTCTTTGCTGTTTTCTGTTCTGGTGCTGCTTTTCGCCATAATGCTACTTCCTTCTGCTCTGCCAGTGAGCACCAACCCACCCTGGGAGGGTCTTGCTTGCTGTCCCACCTCCTCCACAGCCCCAGGATGGCTCTGTCACCAAGGTGGGCAGGTCTGTCACTAGCACAGTGCCTCTGGGAGACGTGAGCAGTGGCTGTGTCCATCCATCCACTCCAAGTACCAACCACTGCTGCCAGTCCCAGCCAGAGCACGTCTCTGTCCCAGTATCCGCTGCAGGAGGAGCAGCCTGGCTCCAGGTCTGCACGTGTCCCGCAGCTCCGGTGGGTGGGTGCCAGAGCTGCTAGCCGCAGCATGGCTTTGATGCGTTTGAGACTCCAAGCGTACGCACTTCAGAGATGTTTTTTATGGTGCACTAAGAGGGAAAGGCTCCTTAACCCGCTGTGACAGCAAGCAGAGTGTAGGCGCCTTAAATCTGTCTCCTTGTTCACAGATAAAACGAGTCTCAGAGCAGACTTAGAGCTCCTGGAAGGCTGAATGCAGCGAGGGTGCAGACAGCAGAGGATGTCGCAGTCCTCGAGACAGGGTATGATCATGGTTGAAAGGACAAGGCAGTGGAGGGGATGCCCTGCTCAGGCCTGCTTCAGGCACTCATGCCGAGGCTGACTGGGAGATTTCTGCAGAGCACTGTTCCCACTCTGCCCTTCAGCAGGCCGTTCTCTGGCTTGACATCTCCTGGGAGAGCCTTTCCCCCATGCACACCTGAACTGCCCGGGATTTCATCCCTCCCTCCTGTGGCCAGAGCGAACGTCCGGTACAGGCAGCTCCTGCCCGTCCTCACCTCTCCCACCCCTTCCCCATCTGCAGGCATCGCTCCCGCCAGAGCCAGCGCTCCAGCGTGCGGGGCAGATGGGGGTGCCAGACGCCCGCGCGGCAGATTTATGGTCATCAGGAACCGTTTCCATGTGTGTGCGAGCTCCATTGGACCTGCTCCCTCTCCCCACCCTTTGTCGCTCCCAGGCTTGGGACCGTGCCTCTGCCTCTGCCTGCGCAGCACATGGCACGCTGCAGCCCGACCTGGCCGCCCTCTCCCCGACAGTGACCCCAAAGCCGAGGGTCGTCGGGGGGGAACGGCAGCCACAGCCTACCCCTGGCAGCTCGGCCGGCTGCGTGTGCGCAGCGCGGTGACTCAGTGCTGGGCGTGCAGATGGGCCGGCGCAGCAGCGGGGCTGAATTCCCCCGGCCCCGCAGCCAGCTGGCCGGGCTTGACGGTGGGAGCGCGAGCGCTTGCGGGAAAGGGCTCTCGGTGTGCTTCCCCCTACGGATGCCGGGTCTCCTCTTTGACTCTGGTCACTGCCCAGCCCAGCAGCTGGGCAGCCACCGGGCGAGCGGGCGGCAGGGTGGGGATGGGCGCGGGTGGGCGAGGACCCGGCCCCCGCAGCCCTGGCCTGGGGAGGGCCCCCTCCCGCACAGTGCAGGGGCGGGAGAGGCAGCGTCCAGGGAGACGGCTGGGACCTCCAGCTGCAATTAGCAGCGCCTCCGGCCAAGCCAGCTCAGCTAACGAGCGCACCGGGGAGCGCGTACGTGCGGCAGGCGGGAGCACGGCTGGGGGACCCGCTCCTGCCCCTGGCGCCCAGCGTGGCACCTCGCCGGTGGGCCCCCTGCCTCTGCGCACCCGGAGATCGGGGGGCCCGACCCGTGCCCCGCTGGGGAGGTGCTCGGCATGGGTGGGGCAGGCGCCCTCGGTTCCGAATCAGGTGCAGCCCGAGGGCACAGCTCACGCCAGGGTCCTAGGGACCCCAAGAGATGCTGGGGACGGCTGCAGCCTGGCACCGAGCTCCTTCACACCAGGGCTTTTATGAAAGCCCGGGCAGGAAGGGGACAGATCACTAAGGACAGACCCGGTATGAGCCCAGGGTCCTCCCTCCTCCAGGACAGACAGTAACTTTCCCACCGAGTTCCTCAGTGCCTTTGGGCTAAGCAAAAGAGGTGAAAAATCACCCGCAGCATCCAAACGTCCGACCACAGCACTGTCAGGCACATACCTCTGCACTGCTGTGATACTTTCTCAAGGACGCCATCAATTCACAGGCAATATCATACTGTCTTCTACTACCACAGCTGAGCAGGCAGCCCCTGCCATCGCTTCACCCTGTGATCCCTCTAGGCCTTTCTCACGCTGTGTATGAAACTCAGACGCAGAAGGGAAGTTTTAGCATCTACCTAAGCCAGGAGAACGAAGCATCTCACCGACTACAGTCTTTAGGAAAAGGTCCAAGAGGAGCCACAGTTATCCACAGGAGATGGAAGTCTGGATTTCAGCTTTGGCTTTTCCATGGGGTTCGTGTCACTCTGGCCCTGCCTAGGAATACGTCTAAATTTTTCCACGCATAGGTATAACCTTACAGCACTGTGCATTAAGGGAGCAGAAATCACTACCGAGGATGGATAAAAAAGAGGCGATGCCGTGTGGAAGAGCATGGAGAAAGGTCTTTAACGTGCTCTAACAATCTGAACAGAAAGCTCACACCTACCCGGGGGGCTCTCCAATGAAATAAATGTATTGCATCCCTCCAGAGTGTTTCAGAGCGATATGAAGGAAAGAGAGATGGAGTATGTACACTGCATGCCTGAAAAGAGCCTAGAGCTACTAAATGCCAGAGCGGCATTTCAAAGGCAGTGCCCTGTGAAGGGTGAATATCAGTGCTGCTCCTGCCCGCCTTTCCTTCGCTCCTCACTCCCACACACATGTACAGATGGGTTGAGATGCGGGCAGGCAGACTGACGTACCTGCGAGAAGCTTTATTTGAAGGGCTTCTCAAGCACAAGCCCTGATTATTATACAGCTGGCTGCCCCAATCACTCAGGAAGAAAAAGCACTCCAATGATACATGGAAAAGGTATCTCAAAAATAACAAGGCATTAAAACACTTGAGATCAGTTGTATTAAGGTCAGCAGGAGCACTTCTATTCCCCAGCCTGATCGCCCCCATGCCCACGTCAGAGAACCTCGCGTCACCCAGTTTCTCCTGTTTTGGTCCTCGTTAGTCCAGCAAGAGAAACTTGTTTCCTTGGATCTGCACCTGGAAGGAGGCTCAGAGAGATGGCCTTGCCTCCCCCTCCACAGCACCCGTCCCTTGCACAGGACGCTGATGGCACTACCTCCAAGGACAGGGTGGACAGGCAATTCTGGCAGCCAGGACGGGCACCCAGAGCTGCTCTCTCTCAAGGTCAAGGACCTGGATGGAAGCACAAATGCCCCTTGCAAGATGCCCCAGAAGCCACAAGATGCTGCTTAGCTCATGAGACAGCTGTGTGCGGAAAGCCCAGCAGAGACGTGAGCATCTCCCTAATTTCTCCATGAACCTGCAGTGCCCCTTGGGCACGCCGCTGCCACCTGAGACCATTTTTCAGGAGCCAGGCTGCATTGTACTGGCAAGCCACCATGTGCAAAGCCAGGGACGGACCAGCTTAAACCTCTGTTTTCAAAGTTTCATTGCATTCCTGCCTGCAAGCAGCTATTCCCAGGTGCTCTTGCATTTCCCACAGAAATGGCCAGAGTTTACGTGTTTGTTTTCAAGCCAAGGCTTGAAACGTAGAGCAAGTCCCACCAGGCTGCCTGGATTTGCTGCCCAGCACCCACACCCAGAGAGCAGCCATGCTCTCTGCCCGCCGATGCACCAGTACCCCTTGCTAGCTCACAGCACAGCCCACGATGGCAGCTAGCGTCCTGCTATACATAGACTGGTGCAGTGATTTGCCTGCTCCTTCCCCCATACGTAACAAATCCCCCCAGCGCTGCAGTCCTGGGGGAGAGGCAGAAAGAAACGTGGTGATTTAGAAGCCAAGACTCCCACGGTGGTGCCCACCAAGTGAACCCCATTATCTGCATTCCCCAATCCCCAAATGTGGCACCTACACCACATTTTACAAGCTTCCTTATGCCATTTGCTGTAATGTGCCCTAACAGAGACAGTACTAACATGAGCAAGACCAGCAGTATCCAAGGGGCCCAGCTGAAGGACAGGGAGGAGGGCTCCCGTGGCAGCAGCGCAGCGCTTGCGGTGCTTGTACAGCAATGGACTACAAATCACTTAGTTTTATACAGGAAGCTCTTTAGCACAGGGATGGAGGGCTGTATTTGCATTGCCACGCCATCCCTGGACCACGCAGGAAACTATCCCTGGACTGTGCAGCTCGCTGGCACCTAAGGACACCGCTGCCAAAGGCTCAGCTTCAGCTCAGCATCCCGAAACTTGCCATCCTCGTATCTGACAAGCAGGGATCAGCAGTGGCAGGGGAGGAGGAGGAGGTGCAAAGGCTGCTGTGGGGAGCCCAGCCCTAGCTCCCGGCTCCCTGAGGAGCTGCCAGCCGGAGCTGTGATTGATGCTGCGGTGGTGCGGCCCTTCTCTCAGCAGGCAGCTGCCTCACGCCCAGCCCGTGTGCGGAAACCTCTTTGTCGTGGCAGCTAATGAGCAGATTGTATTTCACAGCGCCATGGCCCCGCGCAGGTACCGCCACCGGCTTTCATCTCCCTGATAGCTCCCACGGGAAAAGAGCTGCCCCGCGGAGCAGGTCACGGTCCGGGCTTGCTGGGCTTTTTGGTGTTTGCAGCTTTTAAATCCTCTTGTTGGTTTGCACCTGCCTGTGGCTCTTTTAAAGCACAGGAGTGGAGGGAACAGGATTGTGGAAGCACCCACTGGAGTTTGTGCAGGAACACGGTGGTGAGACGTGGGAGATAGATAAACACTGAAACAAGTGGGAGAGCAAGGAAACAGCCATAAGGGGGATGGCATCTAACTTATTGGCAGAGTTTTCTTTAAAACAACAGCAAAATCCGTTTTAAAGACCTCCATTGTGTTTAACAGCCTGGGGTTTATTCCTTGAACGCCTTCCCTGGCTTTAATCTCACTCCTAACTGCACGCCTGCTCCAGCCACTCCGGGGCCGCTGCCCACACTGTGCCGGGAGAGCTGGCCATGGGCCACCCACTGTCCCTGCTGTGCCAGGAGAGCTGGCCTGCACCCGTCCAGCCAGGAGCAACCCGGAGGGGCCCCGAGGCGCTGGGGAGGGGGGGATGTGGCTTGGCCAGGGGAATTGGCTCTTCAGAAGAAATCCATCAAGCACTTGCCCCAGGCTCAGATTCATCTCAAACAAGGTTCAAAGCCCCCCAGGCTCGCCCCAGCCCAGGGCCCCAGAGCTGGCAGGTACACTTGCCGGAGGGGTGTGTGCAGGAGCAGCCCAGGGCGCTCCAGGAGATACCCAGAGCAGCACAGGCAGGGACCATGCTCTCCCGCTCACTGCTTTGCACTCCAGAGCCACCCACCAGGCCATGCTGGGGGGCTTAGCACAGACCTCGTGTTGCAGACACCTCCTGCATCCTCCCCTGACCCTCGGGGATGCTGTCACAGGGATGCTGTTCACCGGCTGAGTAGGTAGAGCCGACCGAGACGGGGCTCCCTCAGCCTCTGCCCCCCTGCAGTCGTCCCCTGAGATCCCAGCGCAGTGCCAAAGGCAGGTTCGCAGCAGCAGGGTTGTGCACCTCTCCGACACGTATCCCCAGCCCGCTGGCAGTGTCTGCGGGGTCATGGACCCATAAATCCCTTCCAGGGGAGATGCAGAGCACCCAGCCGCTCTGCAAGGCTCTCCGCTTACAAGGCAGGGTATTTACTAGCCCTCCCCAAAAAGATGAAAAGGAAACCTGCTACTTTTAACAGGGTTTTTCATATGGTTTCTTTATCAGCACCACGTGTGGTGGGAGTGCCCCCTTGCCCAGGCATTTTTGAAGAGCGAGGGATGCTGCGGGGCACTGGTGAGAACCACTGCTACCTGTGAAGCTGGGAATGCCCTTCAGATGCCCTTCACCTCGGTTTCTAGATCTGAAGTCGGGTGCTGAGGCTCCAGCCTGGCTTCCCCCAGGCCAGCTCACCACTACGGATCAGGCTGCCCGCCCTGTGCCATGCGTGGTCCTGCCACATCCCTCCCTCCGACTCTGCAGTCCACGCTGGCACCCCTCGGTGGCACCGGCCTCCCTCCCGTGCTACCAACCCTGGGCACTAGATGAAGTTTCAGCTACAGAGGTAATGCTCTCCCATCTGCCTCCAACATGTTGCGTTTGACATGAACTAACTATTAATACTGCAAGAAACAGATCTGGAAAAATTCATTTTCAAGCAGAGTTCAGACAGGCCACAAGGAGAGAAACCTCCCCACATATGAGTGGGGAGAAAGCAGCACCAGTGCGATGTCCCCAGGCAGACCTACCGGCAAGGGGTTGAAGTTCTGGTCCACCAGGTGGTTGTGGCCGTGGTCAAGGAAGGAGTGCCGCACCACCACGTCGATGCCCTGGCTCGCCAGCAAGCCCAGCGTGTTCAGCCACCTGGGGAAGGAGGGAGCAGAGTCAGGCCACTGCGGGGGGAGCCCTCGCCCGCAGCGGCACAGCCGTGCTCCGACGTACGGCATCGCTCTTGTGCACCCGACCTGGTGCCTGCTCCCAGTGCCTGAGCCGAAGCCTTCGAATGGTTTCACATGCTGGCTATTAACTGTCTCCCACCATCCCCGCTCTGGCAAGCCTGCACGCCTCTCCCCCCGCTGCAGCCACCTCTGCCCAAGCTGTGCCCCCCTTGTATGTCCCGACACGGCGCCTGAGCCCCTGCGTACACCCCAGCGTTGCACTCCTGCGCCCAAAGCCTGGGGTGTGTCCCCAGCCTGCCAGCATCCTGCACCCACTGTCTCAGCAGCGGGGACCTGAGCATTGCAGCAGCCTGTCTCCTCACACGCCCCTTCAACCCTCACAGCCTGCCACAGCCCAGATATCCCAGGGATGTCCCCGCACCTCCCTGCAAAGCCCAGATAATCTTCCTCCATCTTTCATGATCACAGCCAGCTCTGAGGATGTGAACTGGGGCTTTGCAGCAGGATGCCCATGCCACTGGGCTGTGCCAGTAGACAAGCCCCAGGAGCCAGGAATGGTTGTGGCTTCGAAGAAGGAGAAAAATTATTTCCAGAGCAGAGTCCTGCCGAGTGCTTTCCTGGGCAGGTGCCCCGGGAGTGAATGCATGCAAGGATGCATGGCTGCAGCCTGAACCAAAAACACAGAGCAGGAGGAAGCCCGGGTGATCCCAACCTGCCGAGTGAGGCAAGCCTGTGGGGATGCCGGCCCTGGGTCCTGGAGCTGGCATGCCCGGATCTCACCTCCCCTGCAGGCACACTGTGAGTACCCATGTAGGATCCCCAGCGGTCCCCTCCTTGCTCTGCTTCTCTGGGTATGCCAGAGACTGGGTCACCTACAGGAAAGCAGAGCTGAGGAGGCTTAATAGGGATGCTATGGAGAAAATAACGGTGCCCAGGCTGCTGGGGGAGTACCGAGGGGGAGTACAGGTGGGGTCTCTGGGCACAGAGCTGGCCCTCTCCTGGCTGCAGCGGCTTTTGCAGCAACCAAGCCCACGGAGCCCGTGGGGGTGGCAGTGCCCTGGTGCCGGCGAGCCGGCGTAACTCACAGGAACCCGGCCGCATAGGAATCGGAGAGGTTGTTCATGCCTCCAGCCGAGGTCGTGCCAACGCCTTCCAGCCAGATCTTCTTCCCCGGCGTGTATGTGTTTACTACCTGCATGGGACACAAAAGCAACCAAAATTACTCTCATGAACCTGTGATTTAAAGCCAACGCAGTGATTTAAAGCCAGGCAAATCTCTTGTGCTATGCTCCAGGAAGGCTTACAGATGTTACCTTCATTAACACTGCTGCTGGGCAGTCAGTGCCTGCTCAGCCCTGGCACCGTCACTAGGTGTCTTCACCATGTCTGGGTGGTGGGAGCCTGGTCCTCGCTCTCTCTTGCCACTGCCACATGTCCATTACCCATCTTCTGGAGCTGCTCCAAACATGCCCTCCCAGACGTGCTCTCACACTCCCCAACCCAGGCTCTGCTCTTTCCCTGTGGTCTCCCCACGCACTCTGTCCTGCAGGCTGTCCTTCCATGTCACCTCAGCTCTCCACGTCCCCACGCAAGGTGGCTGCCAGCCGCAGGGAGCACCCGAGCCCCGACGGCCCTGCAGCGTGGGAGCCCTGGGATATGTACTGGAGCCAGATGGAGGGATGGTGAACACCCAAGAAGAAAGCAGTGGATGCCCCCAGGCGTGGGCAGAGCCAGCCCCATGGCTGAGCAGGGGCTGCTTCACCATCGAAGAGGCCCCTGGCACAGGCAGGACGTACAGGTCCGAGCCTTCTGGCCGACCCCTTACAAGGCTCCAGCCAGCAGCGCGGACACCCGTGAGATGCCAGGCGGGATAGGAGGGCTCGGATGGCCGGAGCTGCCCTCTCCCAGCACGAGCAACCTCTGTCACCGTGCAATGCCCCGTCCTCTCTCCCACAATCCCACTTCTCCAGGCCGGGTGATGAGCTCCCGTGACCAGATGTCTGCAAACCCGACGGCCCAAGGAGCGCTCCACGCAGCCTGATGGATCCTGCCCCATTAGTGAGGAGCGCTGGAATGTGCTGGATGGACTGGGATCCCTCAAAGATGTTGAATACGCCAGCTCTGGGCTGCCTCCCACTCACAGCCTGTGAGAGTCGACATCCCTGACTGAAGCCCCAGAGGTGTTGGCATCCTGCCTATAATTATCTAAGCCCGCCACCTTCCCCCGTCGGAGAGGAAGCAATAAAACAGGGAAGTGGACAAGCCCAGCTGCTCTAATCAGCCCCGGCAGGATGCACGGACTCAAAGCCAAGCTGGAGGCTATTAGCACCCAGTGCTGTGCTTTTGCTCAACCACACTGGCATTCCCGGGAGAGCCCTTCCCCAGCCCTGCCCTGCACAGACCAGATCCTGCCCCGTGGGTGCGAGGGTTCCCCCAGCCCGTGCCGAGGGCAGCTCCTCACTGCTGCTGGTCTGGGGATGGATGGGGTCTAGGGAGCCCCTAGGGTCGGTGTCCTGTCCTGCCGGGGATGTCACCACCCAGCTGCCCACGGCCGGGACAGCAAGTGCCTTCCACAGCCATCCCCACTGTCCATGCCCTGCTCCCTGGAGCCCTCCGCTCAGCCCACCCTGTGGGCTCCCGGCCCCTTCCCAGCAGGTTTCCGACCCGCAGCAGAGGTGGGACACATGCCACCACTTTTGGTGGGGTTGTGTCCCCCCAGCGGGAGCAGGGCCGGCCGGTGCCTCTCACTTGCCGCTGGGCTGATCCCACCGGTCGCCCCACCATGCCTCCCTGCAGCAGGAGGATCATCCGCATGCGTGGATGATTCCCAGCTTGCAGCAGAGGACTCGGCAAGCAGCTCCTCTCCAGTTTTGCTGTGCCGACCCTCGCATCCCCTTTCCTGGGGCCTCTTTGAGTTGTTTACTCATCCTACGGTTTCTCCCTGAAGGAATTACAACAGTAAGACATTGTGGTGACTGGTATGGTATGAAAACCTAGACAAGACAGACGGACGGACATCTCCTCTAGTCCCTAAAGCCTTCCCCGCTTACTAGGTGTTCCTAATTTGCTGTCAGACTGACAGCTGAGCAGGCCAGTCACAGCCCTGGCCCCCTATCAGCTGAAGTGGGGGGACCCTGCGAAGAAGCCCCCGTCCCCTACCCAGTCGCTGGAGATGTGAGCCGGGTACCCCTGACCAGCAGGGAGAGGAGCTCTTGCGGCAGGCTGCGCTAGCCAGGCAGAGCCGTGGGCTCTGATACAGCACGCCAGCAACAGCTGGGTTTTATAACACAGTCAAAACATGATCATCAGGGAAAAAAAAACCAGTTGTTCATAATGATCATGATTCTCCACTAGTGAAAATCACCCTGGAAATGCAACTGTCACAACTTTGCAAGCAACGTTTTTAGGCACTGTGAGCGAGTGGGGCAAGATGTTGCAGTAGGAGCCCTCTCCTGAGCAGCCGTAGCACCAGCCCTGCTGCAGCTGGTTTGGTACCTCCTGGTTGCTCCCTCCTCTCCTCGTCCTCGGGAGCAAGTTTCAGGAATGGATGGATGGGAGACTGGAGAGAGTTAGCTGCTTTAGAAACGCTTTGCACGGCAGTGTCTGCCCCAGTCCCATGCATCCAGCCCGTGCCCTGGCACACCTGCACAGCCCACGGCACGCTGCAGCCCGCAGCCGCTTCCCTCCCGACCCGCCGCACATCCCACCCCAGGGCCAGGCCCCGTGCTGCCCAGACTTTCCTCCCATCCCCTGGGTGAGGGCTGGCCGTGTTTGGGCTGGGAGCACAGCCACCCCCAGCAGCCGTCCTCCATCCCTGCCCCACGCCAGCTCCCCTGGGAGCGTGTTGGTGCTGAGGCCAGAGCCCCGGCCATGAGCTGTGCCAAGGCTGCGCACCGCGGACACGGTGCTCCCTCGCCCCTCGCAGACCCTTTGCACTCACGCACTTTCTGGATTTTCCTGATCTGGTCAGAGAGCGTGTCTAACAGGCGCGTTTTCAGGAAGTCTGTCGCTTTGGCCACTCGGCCATCAATGTAGTAGCTGGAAGGAAAATAAAAAGACAATGATCAGACAGCTGGGAGTAGCTTTGCCCTGAACCACATCCTCCCGTCCTGCTGCTGCCCCACGCCAAGAAAACTCCTCTGCTCCGGGGGAGTCCCTGCTTGCACCCTGCCCTGCCCTGGCCCTGCGGCCGTGCCTGTGTCTGGCAGATGCTTTTGGTCTCCAAAACAGGGCGTGAGGTGGATGCACCCGGAATGCTGAGCATCCTGCACTGCAGAAACCATGGGAAGTTTTGTACTTGCTTAACTATTGCTGGTGAAATGCTGGGAGCAGAATGCAGAAGGCTGGGAGCAAAACACCACCTGCAAAGGCTTTGCAGCATCCTCTGCACTGATCTCATGGAAACACCATGGAAAGAGACCCTCCGGCATGACGCCTGTGATAGCAGCACCTGGGCTCCACCACCAGGGATATCTTGGGAGATCTTCTGCTCACCGAGCTCATCCCGTCTGTACCCATCCCCTGTCTTAGGGACACCCTGTTTCCAAAAGACAGATAAGCCAGTCAACCCTGGGCCCAGTATCATTGCTACCGGAAAAATTGCTCTTATGGGATGGCAAAATGGAAGATGCATATCTAATGGCTGAAACAAAGGGCCCCTTAGCCACAGGAGGACACTACACAGACATCAGGGAGAAGGGTCCCAAGCAGCAAACACCCTCTGAGCCACGCTGGAAATTGCTGCAGTAAACACCCAGGAGAGGACAGGGGAGGCTGCCCACGCTCCCAGCCATGGGAATAACTGCATCACTCTGCCCGCGTCATGGGACACTCTCCATTCAGTGGCTGGTCTGCAGGGGGGACTGTACAGAGCCTCTTCTGGTCTGAGAACCAGAATTGCTCCGGGACATCCTGCTGCAATAACGACCCTCCAGGCTAAGCCCTGATGGTGTTTCTGAGCAAGGATTAGTGGCCGTGGGGTGCACGGGCTGAGGACCCCTATGGCACCAGAGCGAGCCCTGCTCCCAGCACCCCTGCTCCACCTGCACCTTCCTTGCTCGCTGTCCCGGCAAAGTCCACAGCCGAATCCCCCACTAGAGAAATGCCATGTCTGTTATCTGCCAGGGAAGTCCTGCTTTCACAGAAATCTCTTCTGCCCTGGGAATGCCAGGGAGCGTTTCCCATGCAGAGGGCTGATTCCTGCTCTCCATGTGCTTGCTTATATAAAAACAGCTATAGTGCTGCCAATCACGATGTGAATCATCTGTCTCTAAGTGTGGGAGGAAGGCTCTGAAATGCCTCAGTACTGTCTCCTGGCTCCAGGACATAAGGTGAAGCAGTCTGTCCTGGAGTGCAAATACCCTGCGGCTGGAGGTAATCCCAGCCAGCTCCTCCTGAGGAAGCATCTGGGGCTGGCACCTCTGCCCGCACGCGAGGAGCAGTGGCAGCCCTTGCACATCTCCCAGAGGCTCCTCCCAGCCATGCAGGGACACCAGGATGTCGGCTGCAGAACACACTGGCATACCCCTGGGATGGCTGTTCGGCTGATAAATAGGTTTTGCAAGAGAAACTTTCTGAACCTTCTCCTCCCAAATCTGCAGTATGCATCAGCCGCTCGACACAGCGAGCCCTGGAACGTGTCGGAGCTGTGCTGGGGTGATGGAGGTGCACGGGAGTTACAGCAGCTCTGGCTGGGGCTGGCAGGGTCCGGCTGCTGCCTCCCATCCCTTGCTGGAGCCACATCCACCAGAGTTACACAGACCCTTCTCCCTCTCCACAGACTTCAGTGCAGCCACGGGTGCTGGGGTGCATAACAGGCTGAAGACCTGGGGTCTGAAGAAAGGTGGATTCAGCTTTCCAGGGCTGATTTCTCCATAACATGCATCTCATCCACACCAGCGAGCAGCTGTAGCAGCCATAGTGGCTGCTTCACTTGGGTGCTGGAATGCTGCCGGCTAACTCAGCCTCAGCCAGAGCACCCGGCACACGTGCAACATGCATGAGTGCTCAGAGAGGATTTTTGCATCTCACTGCTCCAAGTCACTACCCAAGTAACAGGGTAAGCACGCCTGGAGCTGCACAGGGCTGCGGTGAAAGGGGAGCAACACCAGGACTAACTGGCCCAAAACAGAAATGCATTAAATGAGAAAAGTCTCTTCTGCCAATCCTCCCCCAGACGCATAGTCCCTGCTGTGTCCCCCGTGAAGCACGGGATCATGCCCAGTTTCACTCCAATGTTGTGTAACCCAGGGAAGGAGGAAAGAGCCATTTCTGTATGTTTGTGTTGACTGGAACATGCTAAGGGCAGAGATTATCTCTGGGGGGGACTTGGGAAGTGTTCAAAATCATTCCAATCACTTACACACTATCGAACCACTGGCTGCCCGGAGGAGAGCAGATCTGTAAGCGGCAAGCAGCGGTGGGGTTTACAGAGATTACTTTTTAAGACAAAATTACAAAGCAATGGACTCTGGGGATGGCAGATGTTTGGATTTTAGCACAGCACTTAAGAACTGAACAGAAACGGTTTTTTCAGACTGCTGTGGACTAAAAACTCCATCACCTGGGCTGAAAACTGGCTGAAAGGCCATAAAAATAAGGTTGTATTAAATGGGAAAAGAAGGAGTTAGAAAGACCTCAGTCTGCGTATGGCCCCTCCAACGCAGCGGGCTTTCTGCAGGGTTCAGCTTCTCTGCGCAAGCTGATATGGTCCCAGAAAAAAACCCTCGGAAAGCAAAGGCAGGCTTGCATCTCCTCATCGTCTCGTCCAAGCGCAAGGTGTGCTCTGAGCTACAGCTCCGCTGCCAAGGGAGAGGGACGTCTCTCCAGGAGCAGCCCCAGAGGAGGCTCTGCCCTCCCAGGGACCGTGCAGAGGAGGCAGCCGGGGAAGGTGCTGCTGTGCCGAGCACAGCCGAGACCCTGCAGGGAGGAGAAATGCCCCGGGACAGTGCCACGGTCACATTTTTTTTACTTTCATTAACAACCCAGAGAAATGGGGACTGGCAGAGGGATGAAAGGCAAAAATAAACCCGGTTCAGTATCAGGAGATCTGTTGGTAGCACGTCTCCTGGGGGAGTGAGGAGGGGAGCACCTTGGCTTTCGGTATTGAAACAGAGCATGAAGACAATTACGAGCTTCTGTAAGATGGGCAAGGATCTCTTGCAGATCTGCCTGGGAAGTTCTCGGACACCAACAGGTACTTTCAACCTCCCCAAATGGGGAAAGGGGGAAAATGGCACCAGTTGCACATGGCTTGCGAGGAAGAGAGAGGCACTGAGGTCTTCACTGGTACCAGGCTACTCAGGAACAGGTGAGCCGTTTCCAGCCGTAGGCTTCATCATTGAGATTCGGGCACTTCCTTTTGAGAACTTTAACTGTCAGTAAAGGCAGTATAGAAATCCGCAAAATGCAAACAACTGTCAGGCCTTTAAAGCCGGAGAAGTGCTTGTTAGGCGTGGATTATTCCCAGGAGCAAAGGCTGCAGCTTTGCTGATATTTACAATGACTCAGTGCACTTGACTTTAAAAAAAAAAAAAACTGAACAGTCGCAACTCTCCAACCTCCAAAAAAGCCAGCAGCAGCTGCAGAGAGCTCCAGCACTGAGGCAGCAGCGCAGTGCACAGGCAGCCGGGCCAAGCCAGCCCCGGGGGCCACGGCATCCACATCCTCCTCTCCCCATGCCAGCGAGGTCTGAGTGCCAAAGGAGACGAATGGACAGACCCTCCCCAGCGCGGGCAGGGGTCTCTGGCAGCCACGGCTCTGCAGAGGCAGCGGACACGTAGCTCATGGACAAGCTATTCAGCTCCAGCACAGGTTAACAGGTCTTCCAGTGGGCTCCGAGTATGATGCAGCACCAGAGTTGGCTCTGAATCCTAGGAGATTTCAGCGTGCTCACGATGGGCACAGACTATGCCATTTCTCGTAATACAGGAGAGAATAGGTATGGGAAATTGCATGCAGAGCTGACTCATCGTGTCCCCGTCCCCCAGTTTGATGCCACTATCTCTGTAGACAATCTGCAGGAACTTGAGAAGAGCCAGCCAAGGAAAAGAGGGATCTAGCAACTAAATCCTAGATGACACATACATCTCGGAAGAAAGGCTATGTAGAGCCACTTTGGGTGCCCTATTATACTATACAAAGCTGAGGCCAGTTCTCCCTCTTCCGTTTACATTACCCCATTTCTAAAAGCCCCATTTGAATACGCCTTAGAAACCCGAGATGGGATCAGCGCACTTTGCAAAGGGAGGTGTGACCATATCACTCCGGAGGTGGCCAAACCAGAGCATGGCACAGGGGGAGGACTCCGCCAAGGGCTGGGCAGGGATTTGTGCCAGCGCGAGAAAATGCACCACCCCAATTCCCGGCCCCCATGCCTGGCTGGAGCTGCAGCGTGAGACTTGAGACACAAAGACAAGAGCTGGGAACGGTACACCAAAAAAGCTGCTGGCAAACGACCTACTGAGGCAGGGCTGAGCGCAGCTGCCAGCCAGAAATGCCCTGGTTCTTGGGCAGGCTGCAAGGCCAGGGCGCACACAGCCCTCCCAGAGAAGGGCAGTGCCAGGCACTGGGCGAACCTGGGGCTACACGTCTCTATCCTGTCACCCCCAGGACTTGTGCTGAATTTAAAATGGTTTTCTGGAAAGATCCACAATCTGCTGCGTGGGACCATGAGCATCGTCCCATATTTAATGAAGGCAGTGCACTGGCTCCTGGGCAGCTGGTTTCATTTACCTCCCCTTTCATTTTAAAAAGAAACCTTTGCCCCTATTATCTGACCTCTTCTTCTGTTGCAGTTAATTACATTAAAGCCCACTTCCCAAAGCTCAGGAATTTCCGGATCTACTTTGTTGCCTGCCGCTATAGGGAGAGTCTGCTAGGAATTAGGGCACCCGCCTGCTGGGGACGCCAAGCGGGGCAGATCCCCACCATCAGTGTGACACCCTGCTGCCACCGCAGCTGTGAAACCGAGCCGCCTCTGCCGACAGATGCCCATCCCTGAGCATCTTCCTGAGGAGAGGGCAGAGCCCCGTCTGCAGCGTAGGACACAGGCAGCCCCAGAGAGGAGAGGCGGGATGCAACCTGCTCCCCCCAGGTAAAGAGCTGTGGGCACAGGGGAGAGGTGTTGCCCACCTCCAATCAACTAATAAATGCACTGATAAAGAAGAATGACCAGGGGCTGCTCTTTGGCCCTAAAGGCACAACTCACACCCATGCCTTTCTCTGCCCCCAGATAAGGTGCCTCTGTTCGTCCAGCCGGTGGGAGCTGTCTCTGGCCCATGCCATCTCTCCAGCCATGCCCTGGCATTGCCTGGGACCGTGCTGGTGGCCAGGGCCACGATGCTGCCGGGGACTGTGCCCTCCACCAGACAGTGCAGAGGATGGCAAGCCAGTGGGCAAAGCTGTGTCCTGGCCAGGTTTATTTACAGGTGGAGATGGGCCAGTGATTCCCTCATGCAACCCCTTCCTCCAGGCACAACCTCAGAAGACACCGTGCTCTGAGCACTCACAGCAGGCTCATGCAAGCCCAAATATATTCCCTTGGTGTATACATTGGGGAGGGTGTGTGCATGCTGGGCAACTCTCTGCCCCAGCACCTTTGGGAAACCTGCCCCCTGCAGCTACTGCCTCATGAGCAACTCTGCCTGCACACTCGGCATGTCTAAGCCAGAAGAGATGTCACCCAAACCAAGCCCAGAAAAAGCACTTTAAGCAGCATCCCCCACATGCCCGTGTGCCTGGCATCTCTGGTTTGCCTCATAGGGCAGGTGACCTTCCATCTTGGAAGATAACGTGGCATTCTCCAAGGAGCCAAAAGGATAGACGTCCACTGGCTTTGAAGATGCAAACATTTACTTTCCCTGTAATTAATAGGGATTTGTGCTTCAGAGGCAGCATTGCATAAGGATTTGCCCATTAAATATGCAAAACTTGGAGTTTTGCACAACACTTTGGATGGAAAACCAGCCGTACAGACTGAGAGAGCACGCCTGAGGACGGGACTGAGCATGGCTGCAGGTTTAAGTGGGCAATGAATCTTCACCATGTGCGACAATGCCAGCGCTGAGTAAAGAGATGGCTGTGGGGAGGTTTCTGAGCAGTCCAAAGACTGAGGGGGTCCGCAATAAACCGAGCATTTACTCATAACAAACAAACTAAATTATCGGGGAAATGCCAAAACTCTCAGAGCCACTGTCAGTCCCACCTGCCACACCCTCCTTTAGTGGAAATTCCCTGAGCGTTTCAAAGCCATTCACACATCCCTCTCCAGCAACACATTACTTCTGAAGAGGGAGGCACACATGCTGAGTTACATATGTAAGTGAAACCATACTCAGAAAGGCTGGCGAGATTGCTTATTTCCACCCAGTGTCACTTTTGTGTCAGCTGTATTTCAGATATATTTTGTTTTCACACAGAGAATAGGGATCCTTGCAATGTATTCCCTTCTCAATTCCCTTTCTGGATCAAGCACAGCCTTTTCAAAGGAATAACAGATTTGACAAATTTATAACCAATATCCCGGGAGAACGTTAGGGGTTGGAACAGAAACGTTCATACTTGAAGTTAGACAGCAGTTTAGTTTCCTGCTAATAATTTTCTTCTTGGATACAAAGGAACTTGTTTTGTTTTGTTTTGCTGGGATGAGACACTGTTTTGACATGTATTCATAAACAGTACAGAAGCCCAGCTCGGAGCTGTGGCCATTGCCAGTCCTTGCAAATGCAGACGGGTGCAATCTCCAGAGCTGCAAACCCGAGCTGGGGGAGAAGCGGCTCCCACGCTGCAGTGGAAGCGGGTCAGCAAGCAGTGGCTCAGCTCTGCCGACCCTCGCGGGGAGCTGCACCAGCCCTCCGGCCGCTCGGCACCAGAGCTGCCGAGCACTTTGCACTGATCCTGTAAGTAGAGGTTTCAAAGCAGCCGTGTGGGCAGATTCCCTGCACACCAGGATGAAACTCCACATCTGAAGCCTGGAAGTTTGTTCCTTCAACTCCTCCAAGGGCTTGGCCCAGTGATCAAGTCCCACTGCAGAAAGCGAATTCCTGGACTAAGTAAATGTGATCAGCACATCGTGTAATCATGAAAAGCAAACTCCCAGCTGAGACACAGATCATCATTGCACAGCATGAGCCTGTAAGTAACACAAATCCCGCTCCAAATGCTCTGCTACCCCACCATCCCCATTGCACCAAGCTGCTGGTGCCTGGCAGGGAAGCCCCAGGAGCCAAACACCCAAAGCAAGCAACACTGGCACAGGGAGGCAAGCTAAGCTCCCTGAGGAACAGGACTTGCTGGATGCTGGTGCTATAAACCACTCCGAGATGGAACAGTTGCTTCTGCAGGAGGCTCCAAGGTTAACACACCAACACAGAGACCCTGGGCACACTTGCAAGAAAACCTCATGTCTTGAAACCCACCAAGCTCTTTTTAAGAGCAGGTCTCCAGGTGGGCTTTACAAACCACGCTGCTACACTTCAGCAAAGCAACCTAAGCACCCCACAAAGGGTCGCTGTGGAGGACCAGTTTGGGGAACAAGTCCCGTGGGCAGCACACACAAGCCCACCTTGGACCTGAGACCCTGGCTCCCGTGCTCAAGGCCAGTGCCTCGTGTGAGAAGTTTAACCCGGTGTCAGAGCAAATCCACTTTTTCTGGGAACAGGGAGGTCTCACCATGGTTTTTGCTCCAGTGAATGCCTGTCTCTGAAACGTGTCCTTTCCGTGGCAGGAGGAAGTCCTGCCTGCCCCACAAACCCTTTTTCTATCAATTCTGGCAGTCGCTGCTGTGCTTGCACACTGCCTCACCTTTGCACTGGCATTTGCACTCCCACTGCAGAGGGTCACAGCCTGCTGGGGAACCTACCTCTGGCCACAGTGTGCAAACTGGGGCAGTTGGAAATAAGAGGAGGAAAAAGGTGTTTATGGATTTTCCCCCAAATAAGAAAACCTCTCCCTCCACTTGGTGCTTGTCACGCTCGGTGCTACAGCTCAGAGCTTGCTTTGCCTCTTCTGAACTGCAGCACATGTTCATGTCTAGGAACCAGGGGAAATCGGGTACCAGCATCTCTCTGGCAGATGGCCTTGGGCCTGGATCTTGGATGTTCACCTCCTTTCCATTGACATCTGCTTCTGGGGCCCCATCTGCAGTGCAGGACAGCGACATGTCTACGGACATCCGAGACCCTTACAAAACGGAGCGGGGAATGGGACGTTACGCCTCTACCATCGGACTAAGCTGCCTCTCCCTCCTCTGGGCCAAACCAGCTTAGCTTCAGGCCAGTGGTTGCGGGGAGACAGTGATCGGGGTGAAAGGAAAAGGGCTTTCAGATAGTCCCATACATCTGACACACGAGGCTTTTGCTTCCCTGTCGTCCCCACCCCGGCCACCACCGGAGCTGCCTGTCCTCGGGGACGCAGCGGTCCAGCGCAGGCTTTGTTTCCAGCAATCAGGCAGGCCAGGCATGCAGGCAGCGGTATTTTTAGCCTCTGCCTCAGCTGCAGTGGTAAAGGTTAATACATCCCCTCCTGTATTTGTTCGAGAGGCTCCAGAGGGAGGGACAGAGCCTCTTTCACCTATTTAAATGCAGCAGGAGGACAGAGGAGATGGCTGTCACACGCCTGCCCCCTTTCACACCCAGGCAGCGCATCAGCTCTGCTCCCAGCGTCCTCTGATCGCTGCAATTAGTGTTGGAAAGTAGAAGAAATAGTGAATACCTACTGTTGCCAGGTAACAGCATCCACCGTGCTGCCAGCCACTTTCATGAACCTATAGGAAACAGAAAAAGAAACCGTATAAGCCCAATGTCGTCACAGAAGTCCTAAAACAACCGATGCCCATCCTACAGCACAGGATACCAAAGGTGGTCACCCCACTCACAAACCCTTTCCAATGAAACCTTTGCATCCTTAAATGGAAAGAATAAATTATATTTAATACAAATGCTTGTAGCAAGCACGGCTGAGAATAATGGAATGAAACCCAACTGGCAGCAGAGCTCTGAGCATCATTTTGGGGCACAGAGGGAGAGCTTTTGAAGCACAGCAGCATTTCAGGAACAAGATCTTGGGGTATGTACTTAGTTCTACAACTGCAACAACCCTCAATAGCGATTAAAGAAAAAGTTTTAAATGCCCATCTTAAAAGAACACACTTCTTCACCCAACATGTATTTAAGCTGAGGAACTCCTTCCCTGGACTCAAGCAAGGACTGGGAAAATGGAAGAAAATGGAAGAAAAAACCAGCAAAGCTATTAGATGCAAAGATCCCACCTCCAGCTCAGGAAGCCCCTGAGCATTGGAGGATGGGAGGAAAGGCTGGACAAATACTGCGAGGTGCTCCCCTCTTTTTGATGCTCTTTCTTGGGCATTGCGTGTTAGCAAACTGATGCGATTCCGACCTGGGTGCACTTTTAGTCTGTCCCGTTCCAATTACTAACCACAGCACTTCCATGCACAAGGTTACAGTGGGTTATGTGTATGCATTTGCCTCCTGATGGCTTATGACCCAACTATCTTAAAGACAATACACCTCTCCAGACAGCTCCTATTTGAGTCAGACTTGAGGCTACACAGGTGCATCTGCTTATGCTGCTGAGGCCAAAACCAAAGCAATTCCTAATCTCGGGGACCCTATGCGACCACCACAGCAGCGGCCTCTGGCACAGGCTTGCTGCCATCCAAGACAGTCCCTCCCTGGCTCCCCGGTCCGGCAATCCAAACGGCACCTTGGAAAACTGCGGCTCCCAGGAGGAAGCCCAAGCAGTTACTCTATTCTTACACTTTGGAGCAGAGATATGAAAACACACAAAGGCGCACATCAACTAGACAGACAGGCTTTTCTAGGAGTTCAGTAGTGTGTGCTGCATAGCCGATGCATTTTGCTAGTGATAACGTACGCACGTGACAGGAGACATTGGCTTGAGCAAGTGAACGTGATGAGAAAGAAACCCATGCTGTATCGTCTCAGGCTGCTCTTTGATGCATGGGGATCCCGAGAACACAACAGGAATCACACAGCTCTTCTGACTCCACTGGGACACAGGGATGAGCGGTGCTGGGTCCTGCAACCCCAGCTCCCCCAGGACAGCCCCGTGACCAAAGGTGGGGAAGGAAAGGGAAGGTTTGTGAGGAGAGATGAGACCTTTTATCAGACCAGTTGTCATGGCAGGGAAGAACAGCAAGCTTTCCAGCACACGAGCCTCAAATCAGGTCTGAAACAAGAGCAGCAAACTTCAGGCTAAATATAGCTCGGAAACAATCATTCTGACTTTAAATTAATGACGATGGTCAATTATAGACTGGAACAAAAGGGCAGCTGGACCCTGTGAAGCATAAGAAGACACTGGCAAAGGCAGTGGTAATAAATCCCTGCGGACAGAGAGGGAAGAGATGCAATTAGAAATGGAAAAACAATAACATGCTGTAAAACCCCATAGCACTGATGCATCCCTAATTCTGCTGCCTAGCACTGCTGCGAGCTTCGGTTCCCAGGCTCGCCTTTCAGAAATGCTTTTACATCTCTCCTGAGGGTCAGTCCCGGGAGGCCAGTACCAGGGCAGTGGTTTGGGGATGGTTCCTCCCCAGCTGAGGAGGGCGAGGAGACCAGCTGGTCCAGCTGTGGTGCAGCCAGAGGGAGAGGTGCGAGCTCCCCGCAACTCACATGGGTCATCTGGC
This sequence comes from Mycteria americana, assembly GCF_035582795.1. Classification (NCBI taxonomy): domain Eukaryota; kingdom Metazoa; phylum Chordata; class Aves; order Ciconiiformes; family Ciconiidae; genus Mycteria; species Mycteria americana. The sequence goes on from NC_134370.1 coordinate 17,042,723, forward strand.
AAAAAGGGGATTTTGCAAATACTGTTCTACAAAACTAAGTGTGCGGAAATATGCCAAAAGGATCAAAAAACCCGACTCCCAGGTTTTAAATGCTCAGTACAGGGACCACTGCCTAAAATGTAGCACATGAAGTGTACAAGAGTGAACTAATGAACTCTAAACTGAAATTATGAACACAATCTATATTGGGTTTGAAGATTGATATATTGCAATTGGGTTTGAAGATTAGCCCAGCTTGCTTTCTAATCTCAAATGCTTTATGTTCTGGCTGCAAAATAAACCATTTTGGACTTTACTAGATCACCTCTTCAGGTTCAGCTTGGCACTCTCCACTCGCAGTCCAAAACCCTGAGCAGACTGAGGTTGGAGGAAGAAGCTCTCCGGTTTTCCTTGTCACTTCCACAGTGCCTGCAGCCCTGCTGCAAACACACTCGCTACAGCAGGCTTTGAGCAGGGACTGAAAAGCAAAGCAACCCCTCGGTATAACCTCCAGCATCCCTGGAGCACCAGAAGCAGGACATCTGTCTGTCCCATCTCCCATGTCTCTAGGAAGCTGATTGACCTGTTGTTAAAAAGCTCCTGAGAAAACATTGTTCTACAACGCAGGCATCACTCAGGCGGTGCAGTACAGACCAAAAGCAGAACAGAAAAGGCCCTGGCTTGCTTAGTGTTCCTCTTCTGTCTCCATAAGAGTGAAATAAATCGGTTAGTTCTGGTCATTTTCAAATTTTACCATAAAAGTTGCACATCCAGCTCAAATTTTGCTTTCTATGTCTGTTTTCTTTCTTTTTTTTTCCTTTCTGTTTCCTTTTATTAAGATTTTTGCAGGATGAAGTTCAAAAGTTCCTGGTAAAACTTCAAGTCCTGCCTTAATGGTGGAGTTGTGCCCGGAGCACCGCAGATGACTTGGGCAATGGTCTCTACCCTCCGAAGGGAACCTAGAGCAGCTCAGCAGCCAACAAGTGGTACTGCACGAGCAAGAGACGAAAGCCCAGGGCAGGTGGAGATGCAGTGATGCACAGGTATCCGAATATCCTCAGCTTAGGAATACAGATGTTACTAATCCCTTTATTCCTGTAGCACCTGTGCTGCTCAAACCACAGATTTTGAGGTCAGTGAAGATCCATACAGTCCAAATGACCAGCAGCTGGCACATTTTTATCTGGGATTTCCTGGATTGAGCGATGTCCATGTGTGCAGTGCAGCGCAGGCAGAGCAAACCAGACGCTTCCGGGAGGGCTCAGATCCCTGCACATGTGCTGCACAGATGGGCTGGGCTGGCGCAGTAAATCTGCCATTTTCCTACACATTGGCCTTTCTCGGTGAGCACCAATCGGCCGCGCAGCGCATGTGCAGTAAATCCCCCCCAAGGAGCAGTGGGACAAGCTGAGCCCGTGCTGTGCAGGCAATGTGGGCAACTACCGTAGCGATGCCCCGTAATTCAGATGGGTGGCAGCCCCAGGGCATCCCCTGGCTGGACTTCCACATATCAGAAACCTGGGCAAACGTAAAAGTCCTCAAAATCTGCCGGGACAGCATCTCCAGGTGGGAAAACAGAACGTGTCAGAGGCCCGTGGAGGAACAGGAGCCTCGGGCAGGGAGTTTGCGATACTGAGGATTAGACAAAGTCACTGAGCTCGGCTATGTCCATCTCCTTAACCTTGCAGCTGCCCATGTGCCAGCACCCCATGCCAGCGCTACCAGTTGTGGGGCCTGTGTTGAGCTAGAACTGAGGCTCAAGCTTGCTTTTAAATAAGCACTGAGAAAAACGTAATTTAACATTGATCGGTCACCCAAACAGTTCACAGCTCTGTCCCAGAAATGGTAATACTGGCATAACATGGGGCAGCGCCTCACAGGTCAGGAATGAGCTGTGGGAGCGTGGGGCAGGAGGGCTGCAACACCGTGAGATGGTACCGACACCACAACTCTATATTGTGAAACCATGGCTCAAATCTGACCTTTCCCAGAGCATCTCCCATAGCCACATCTCCCAGGACCACGACTTTCACTTGAGTGTGGGCACATCTCCAAAATAGATCTCCTGTCCTGATTCAATACTTGCCAGTCATGGAGCACCTACTGCAACCTTAAGCAAATTGCTCCCATGGTTAATTAGCCTCCAAGTATGTTATTTCTCATCTGAATGTGTCTGGCTTCAGCTTCCAGCCACTGGAACTTCCTAGGCTTATTCCCCGATACATTAAAGAGCCATCTGCATTTGGAAATCTCTTTCCCATGCAGGTAATTGCAGATTGTCATCCTTTAAATAATTAAAAAAAAAAGTGATCCTGTAACAAAGAATGCAGCTGCACAAGGAGACAAGTTACCGTCACGCAGGCCCCCAGGTGGTTTAGCATCATTGTCTGACTCCTGGGTGCTGAACTTCACAAACACAGGTTATTTCATCTGTTACTCCCTGGAGTACTACAAAAGCAAACTGACCCCCCCAAGCCCCAAATGTAGGAGCAACGCTGGCCTGCCTGTGGTGCCGTGGTGGATCCCTAGAGCTGGGTGGCAGATCTCTGCCCTTGAGCAACAGCGATGGGTAGAAATAGCTTTATCTTGTGTCTGAATTGGTTGGTGAGGGGGACTAAGGCACATGCTTCACTTACCAACTTCTCCAGGTTCCAGTAGCACAAATACCTGCAGCAGCGGAGGCAGGTACTAGACCCAACTCATGCCACCTGCTGCAAAGACTTTGACCTGCAGCGCCAGATTTCAGACAGGGATTTCACTCCGGGGAGCAGAGCCTGCTGGGGACTACATATAAATCTGCTACTGTCCTGTATTCTCTCTCTGCTCAGCATCACTTTTCTTCAACCAACCCGATCTACGGTAGGGCTGCACAATCCTTCTAGCAAAGAGGGCTTTATGTCCCAGACTGCCCCACCCAGCCTTGGTAATCTGCACTCCAGGGACTCTGGAGGCTGCATTTGGACCATGATGTTGCATTACCACTGATGCTTTTTCCCACCACTGATTTGCCCAGTCCCCTTCTGAACACACAACTCTGGCCTCCACAATACCCTGTGACAATGACTCCTACAATGCCATTGCATACCACGTGAAAAAGCTTCCTCCTTCTTTCCAAAGTTTCCTTCCAAACTACTTTCTGCACTGTGGAAAAAAATAACCTCATTCACAGGCTCATGGGCCTCGATAACACTCCCTCTGCGCTGTCTGTCTTCTGAGCTGAAGAGGCATAGCCTATTTAATCTCTTCTCACATGAAGACATCACATACCTCTGCACATCCTCAGCTCCTCTCCCTGTAACCCTCCTGGTTCTATTACATCTTTTCTGAGATGAAATGACTAAGATTGTAGATAGCAATCAGGATGAAGGTACACTGTGTACTTATACAGTGGCATAATCTCATCTACGTCTTTTCTTACCCATTTTGTTCTTCCTATGTAGGTGACTGTGATTTTGGCATTCCAGCTATACAGATCAAGTTTCAGCAACAACAATTATCTTAACCCTTTCCTCCTGAAAGAGCAATAGCTAAATCCTTTGCTTATATCTCAGATCCTTGACCCTGCTATATAACCAACCACACAATGCCTCATCACATCCTTCACACCTCATTTCAACGTATTTATGAATGGATTCACTCATAAGTTCAATGCTACCAGAGCTTGAGTTCATGCTGCAGTGACCTCCTCCTCCCTTTGTATCATTAGTTTAATGTTGCTTGGCTGGATTTTTTGCACAAAATTTTTGCTCTGGACCTATTCAGTGTCCCGGTACAGCCTGTGCCACCAGCTTGCAGTAGCTTGCATAAGGGTAAAGCTTCTGCCTCTGCTGACTGAGACACGCTCGCCTCTGTGGCACCACTAAAGAGCCTTAGACCAATACAGCAAGGATGTACTTTTTAAAGAAAGTCAAACAGCCAAAACAGAGCTTCTAAAAAATGCAGTGCTTACAAGTCCCTGGTGTTAAACAGGGCAGAAGTTCCTATCAGCAAGAGGACAGGACAAATACCTACATTTCTTCCTTAAACCCACCCAGAGTCCACCCAGATACCACCTACTCTGGGCTCTCCTTGTTTCTCTTCCCTACTTGAATTTAAGCAAGCTCTGTCCATACACTGCCTTTGGCTGCTACTCCAGAACAAGTTGCAGATAAAAAGCAATGCATGGACCGAGCGATGAGTACTGACCTGCTCAGACAGCCACAGCGCTCTTTGCCCTCGTAATAGCACAGACACAAGGCATGGGCAGTCATCGTAAAAATACTACCAAAGACTCCCCCAGTTTTAGCACCTTGATTTTGCTTTGGCCTCTGGTTGTGTTGGACCCCAAGTGTACAGCCTGTGCCTTTTCATGAGCTATAAGCTGACACCTCTCTCTACCACATGAGCACCAACATGGGAACCTGGGCTTGGGGTTGATTTGTGGATGCAGGGAGCCGGGCTGAGGGCTGGGACAGGTTTTAACCTGACCCCTACCTGGGCTGCCCACAGATAATCAAGACACCGTCTCCATGCCCCCTCCCAACCCTGCCATGTCCATAGCTGGCAGGGAGGAAGGGCTTCGTCACCACTGACATACGTGCTTCCTCACCTTTATGGGCTCCTTTCAGAGCACTGTAGCATGACATCATCGCCAAAAGGAGCCAAAGTGACCCAGGCAGGTGGTTAACTCTCCACAGGTACTACAAACCAGGAGTAGGAAGCAGTAAAATAATGAAGGATGAGAAACCCTTGTGCCTTGCAAGGTGAGGACTGACATGTGGGAGCTTCCTCGCCAGCTGCTGCCACCTGGCCAGAGGTGCTGTGGCTCTGTGACCAGAGGGTGGATGTGCAATGGTGACAGCAGCAGCAAGAAGGGGCCGAGGAGACTGGAAAGAGGGCAGACAGAAAGCCAAGGAGGCAACAGGCCTGCTGTCTCTGAGAGCTGGGGGATGAAGGGGTAGGGAAAGGCTGTAGCTCCAGACAAGAAAGATTTTCACTTCTCTTGTGACTTCAGCAGCCTCAGGGCCCAAAGTGGCCACAGAGCATCAACAACAGCCAGCCTAGCGTGGACACGAGTGCCTGCCAGCCCTTATCCTCCTGGCACTGCAGCTCCTGCCGTGGTGGAGGTGACACCTCGACGCTTGCGAGTGGCAAAAACCAGGCTACACCAGCCAAGGAACAACAGGTCATGAGAGCCCCTAGCCAAATCTGCCCAGACGTGCTGGTCTAAGTTTTGTACCAAATATTCTGAGCTTTAACATGTGTTAGCATCTCTTCTTCCTAATAGCTTTCCCTCGTGTTTCTTCTCTTCCAGCACTGAATGTGCGATTCAGTCGTGCATTAACCTTTGTGTCTGATTCCTGATCTGCTGTTAAAATCTATGTTAATTCCTTAGAATCTCACAATTTTTTTCCCCAAGCAAATTCTGAGCAGTTCTGGGATTCCTGTACCTGCAGACGCAGTAGGTAGCTAACATGGTCTGCTCTCCAACAGCTCAGGCTGCATGAATGGTCTAATTAACACCTCATCAAACTCAACTGTTGGTTGTGTCTGGAGAAATTCCCTCTTGCACCTGTGCATTCACAAGACACCATTTCTAGCCTCCCGCACAGCAGGCCCCAGCCATCGGAGCAACGCTCCATCACTGCAGAGCCTGTCCTTACATCTGCAGTAGCGGTCCTGGTCCAGTCTCCAGGACTTGCCAGCCCAGAGTGACACCGATATGCTCTGTGGCTGCTCTGAGCCGTTGCACCGTGCAGGGTGGTGCAAGAGCTCAGGAGCAATAACTCAGCAGTGAAGGGTGTGCAAAGCCTGTGCTGCTGCCTTTCACGCAGGGCTCTGCTCTCCTCCCCTCACCGTATCCTACCTCCATCATCAGAAAGTGCATAGGTTTCACCCAGCACAGCTCAGTGTCACCTGCCTAAGGACAGCCTTTGCAGTGGGACAGCGTGCACACAGCCCTGCATGCTGCAAACCTTCAGGTGCCTGATCTGCGCTCGTCACCCAGCCTGTCTAGCAGACCCCAGAGAAAGGTAGCACCCCAGGAGGGTTCAGTCCCACCCTGCCTGGAGGACAGGCCCTAGGATTGGGTCCGAATGGCCCTGGAGGTGTCCATCTCCCACCACTGAGACAGACTGAGCCTGGTGCACAGCGGCGTGCAATGACCAGTTCATGCCAACACTACCATTATTGCAGGACAAGGTTTAATAAACATAAAGAATAAGTTTAGCTTGGTTGCTTGAGATAATGGTTAAACAATAGACTACAATGTTTGGGACACAGAGCATGCAACAAGAAAATGTAATTTTAGGTAATACTTCACAATGACTATTCTGAGTGTTGCAGCACCTCAGGTAACTCCAGAGGCTTTCCCTGGAGAACATCTAACTCCAGCGTCTACTGTCGGAGATCACACTCCCTGGGCCTCTCTGAGCTCTCCTCTCCCACTTCTGCTCGTTTCCGTTATTTGCCCCCCCCCAGTCTGCTTCCTCACTTTGTGTAATAGGGCACTGCTTGCCTGGCAAACTAATCCACCCATCCCGACTTCTGTACTGGCGTGTATCATCTCTCCCCTCCAGCCTTACTTAACACTTGAGTCACAGTCTTCCACTTGGCATATCTCTTCCTATCTGGTTGACTTCTGCTGTTCATCACATTTTTTAAAATAAGAGCAAAACTTTGCAGATTTCACATCATCAGGACTATCAACTGCACACGCTTTATTTGCTCTGGAGCCTTCCTCCTACTGCGAGCACTATGTAGACCACTCATGCTGGTCGAGCAAGGCAGACGGCAGGCTTGCCATTGAGAGCACCTTCCTAAATTCCTTCTCCTCTCTCCTGCTCGCTGACCGCGTGGTGCTCATTCGGGATCCCCAGAGGCCCGTCCTGGCTGCCACGGCCCCAGGCACGCGCTGAGCCACATCCCATCGACCAGTTCTGCGATGCTGCTGGCAGAAGGCAGAGCTCTCGGTAGCACTAACCCAGAGTACTGAAGAGACCTCGGGGAGCTGCCGGGAATACAGCTCGCTCTGTCAAGCAGCTTAGGCACTGGGGTTTATTTGTTTTTCCTTTTGCAACTCCATTTCCAAATACTGCAAATGAGCGTTTAGCCCTTTGTCTTTGTGTAATCGGACTCGTTCCTCCTCCTTACGCCCTGCCAGGTAATAATGGGGTCTTTATGTGGAAAGACAAGCAGCTCTTGTCTCACAGGACCCCGTGGGCTGTAAGGCCACGCAGGCACGTGCTGCTCGCCGTGAGCTGCAGACACCAGAGTTTGGAGTGCAGGACACAAGGTTTCTCCACGGGAGAGAGAAATCACTCTGAGTGCCTGTGAACCAGCGTCACCCTGGCAGGCAGGGACGGCAGCAGAGAAACAGCACATAGCTTGGGGAGCAGGCATGCTCGGTGCAGCTCTTTCAGACCAACGTGGGGGTCTGCAAAGTCCCCGCCATCCAGGCACCAGGGCTGCTCAAACCCTAGCTCTTATCTTCCTTCCCCTTCATTTGAGATGTTTCTGCCATCCTCTCCGTTGGATTGTACGCTACAGCCTCGCTCCCAGGGTCGCCATCAGTCAGAGCACGGCTCCAGCAACGCAGGGCTGCCGGACCACCCTGGCCACGCAACTCAGCTCTTCCGACCCCTCTTGCCTGGGACCCGGCTGCGGCGCACAAAGGGCAAACGCAGCAGTAGGACTTTCCTTTCTCTAAGAGCTTCTTGGCTCTCATCCCTGTTGTTTTTCTTACTCAGCCCACTCCTCCCGGCGCTAATAGATTTCCTGCTGATCAAGGCTACTACAACGTTTTGCAACACGCCCCGCTCCGTACCGAACGCCGGGGCTCCGGCGAGCGATGCACCCCTGCGGCATCGGTGGCAGCCGTGGTGTGGGCGCAGGGGCTGCTCCCCCACTTTTGTCAGAGGGAGGGATGCTGGTGTCACAGCTGGTTCCACCAGCTTTATGGTCTCTTTGTGCTGCTGCAGCAGAGCTGAGAATCTGGCCCTGGCTCCCTCCCCGCCTCGCCGGGGACTGCATCAGTGTGCTGTTTATTGTTTCTGCCAGATCATTCATGCAGATGTTAATGAATGCTAGACCCAGCTTTGCTCCCAGCAGAGTCCCTTCCACACCTCCCCCTGCCCAGCCCTCTGCGCTGGAGTTTCTGTTTACAGTCCTGCAGGGAATTTTCCCTCTGCTGCACGGTCTTCAAGCCACACAGTCCCAATTCCTGCTGCCAGCAGGCTCCCACACCTCCCTGGTTCCTGTAGCTGTCCAGTGTCACCTCCAGGTGTCTGTGACTCTCACTGTCACCATTCCTTCTCCACCTCTGGCCTCCCCAAACTAGAGACATGCCAGTTCTCCTAGGAGGGAGCAGAAGGCTTGGCCAGTGAAGAAAGTTGCTACAGGTTCTTCCTCTGCACAGATGGAGAAAGCACAGCGAGAAAAAGCCACCAAGGGGAAGAGCAAAGCAATTTGTCCAGGAGGGCTCCGAGACAATATCTACACCGGTAAGTGGTGCCAGGACCCACCTCCTGGCCCTGCAGCCCACAGGCATGCAGCAGCCGGCATCCACACCGCTGCGTTATCTTCATATCCCAACAAGGTGGGCACCTCAGTCTGCCTATAACTGGGAAACGCTGGGAATACCTGGGAGAGTGTTAATCAGCCCGGCCCCAAATCCCACCAGGGACCTCTGCAGAAGTTTAGCAGCACAGACGACCACGTCCGCAAGCCCCTGATACTGCAGTGGCTGAGCTGCACAGAGCCTCGCTGTCCTGGCAGCTGTTGAACATCGCAAAGCCAAAGAGCAAGTCTACCTGCTGCAAAGGGCATCAGTCTCAGGAGGGGTTTCTGATCTCTTCTTGATCAAAGCAACATCACTTACCCTTCCAGGAGAGCAATGACGTTCTTTCTGGGCCTCCCAATGTTCGGCCCATAGAGGTTTGCTCTGGAATAAGTGCGGATAAGCTGCAGCAGGCTTCTCAGCTGGATGTAGTCCTTCCCCAGCTGGCTGCCGTTCACCGAGCGGCCGATCAGGGTCCGATAGTTATTGGGCTCTGGGAAAATAAAAATAGACAAGCAAGGCTTGCCAGCTCCGCTCCTTCATCCGCGCTTCCGGAGAGAGACACACAGCTCACGCTGTCGCACAGCTTGAGCTCCGCAGAGCTGCCTGCCTGCTCCGCAGAGCAGCAGAAGGAGCCTCTGAGGAATGGATGACAGCCATCGCCTGCTCTTCTGTGCCAGCATCTCCTCCCGCGCCTCTTTTGCTGCGTGCTGGGCGAAGGACCCGCACCTTGGCATCATTCTCCTGTCCCTGCAGGGTACCCCATTTCCCCTGGCAGTGCAGCCACCCTACAAGTCCATACAGCTCCTGGTCTGGCTGCCCCAGGACCGGCTGTGCCCAGCAGCCAGGGCAGAAACATTTCATGTGCTTCATACCAATTAGTGGAAATGTCCAGCTAAGGTGCTAACACATGCCAGGTCTGTCTTAGAGATGGTGCTGCCTTATAACAGGGGCCTTTAAATCCCTCTGAAACTACATTGGCAAAGCATCCTGGGATCTGCAAATATCCTCTTCCAAAAGGGAGTACCTTTCTGCTACAGCGAGCTCCATTCCCGTGGCTCTCCTGTTCCCACACTCACCGTTGCCCAGCTCCCAGGAGATGTTGTACTTCTTGCTGGCACTGTACTTCAGCAGGCTGAGGGCATTGGAGCTGTTCCAGGAGTTGTTCGGATTTCGGCGCAAAGCATTCAGTGCAAAGATCAGGTGAAGGCCAGAGCAGTCAGCAAAGTTATAGAGTTTGTCTAGAGACCTGGCTGGGAAGAAACAAAAAACAGTTTGTAATTCAAATGAAAGCTAGTTCCAGGGAGGTTCAAATGATCCTGCTGTCCATCAGACCTTGCCTTCTGCGTAGGATGAGCCAGGGTCAAATGCCATCCCCGCGACATCTGTAACCGCAGAAATGCACCTGACCTTTGAAACCAGGATAGGATTCCAGGTGTGGGCTCATCTCCTTCCAGCATGAAACTTGGATGCCCTCCACCACTGTGTCAGAGCTAGGGGCCATGTTACCAGAGACAAGTGACTTTATAACATCTCTCTTCACCTGCTCTTGGCAAGGGAAGTCCAGCCTTTCCTGTGCTTACCCTGCCTTGCACCTCTTTCAGAGCAGATCCCCGCAGTGCCTGGGGAGCAGAGGAGGAAATCACCACCCCGGGGCTGCCAGCTCACGGCCACCTCTCCTGCATGCCACCACAGCCTGCCCTCTGCTCCCACAGCCTCCTGTGCAGTAACCAAGCCCCAGCAATGACGCAGTAGAGCCTCCAACGTATGCACCACGGACCCCGCTGACCCCTGCTCTGCACACAAAGAGAGGAGCCCGGGGAGAGAGGAGAGCTCCCTGCCTGCTGACAGCCTGGCCAAGCCCTGCCGCAGGGGTGGCCCTCCTGGGGTGCTGGGGTCTTTGTGGGATTCGTGTCCTACCTGCTGGCCCCAACGCTCCCCAGGTGGCATCTCCCCGGCTGTGCTGTGGCCTTGATGAGCAGTGGGGCACCAGCCAGCAGCAGAAGTCGAGACCAAAGAAAGAGAGCGAGCCACTCTTCAAGGAGGAGTGACGTTAGCACAGGGCACTGCTGGGAGAGCCAAAATGCTTAATGCCTTTTTTTACTGCAATCTTCCCTAAAAAGTCAAAAGCAATTAAACGTCTGACAAAGCTAATGCCAGTGTTAACAGGATAAGAACTCACGCGACAGCGAGAGGAGATTTGGTTAGAGGGCAATTAGGTAACTGCGGTGGTTTCAGTCAGCCCTGCCTGTTGAACTGCATCCCAGGACGCTCGGCGAGCTTCCTGAAGCAGCCTCCGAGATGCAACCACTTAACTGTGAGGAGCCACCGGGGCTGGGGAGGTTCCAGGGGGCTGGGGAGGGCAGACTGAGAGCTCCGCTTTCAGAAGAGGGGAAGGAGGCACTGGGGAATTGCAGAGCAGGCAGACCGGCTTCAGGTCCCAGAAAAATACTTGGACAAATAATCAAGCTGCTTGTCAGCACTTACAAAATATAAGGAGATGATCAACAGCCACAGGAATGTGTCAAGAACAAATCACACTGAAGCAATCTACTGACAGGAGAGCAGGGCTTGCAGGCAGCAAAGCAGCCATTTAGGTCTTATACCTTGATGGTTTTTAAGGCTTTTGACATGATTGCACATGATGTTCTCTCCAGAAAGTGAGGTAACCCTGATCTAGACTGAACTGCAGTAAGAAATACGCACACCGAGAGCAGCTACCAGTAATTTGCTGTTAAAGTGAAGGGTCTAGGCAGCCTGCTCTGGGTCTCTTTACAGATTTCCAATAAAGAGGGGTATAAAGGAGCAGAGGATACATACATCAGACTTGCTATGGCACTAAGGTGCTAGCGTGCACCACCATGGCCACGGGAACTGAAGGGAATGGAGAGGAGGTGGCCGCACACTCGGAATTTCTCTAAGCCCAGGGGCGATGCTCCGAGACTCCCTGTGCCCGCGCTGCTGGACCAAGGTGCAAGCGAGACGGTGACAGCCAGGAGCTGCTCGCTCCGGTCAGGATAAGCTGCTCACAGCCTGCACGTCTGCGTTTATTCTGTCACCTTTCCTGGTCACTGAAAGCCTCGGTGAATACGGAGCCAGCTCTGAGAAGAATAAACTTATTTCAAAAGCAACGTTTTAAGGAGGGTCAAGGAAATAAGCTAACTGAATAGCTAACGTTTAATGGAATGCAGCAAAGTCATGGAAAGGAGAAGAAAGGAAAAATGTGGAAAAGAAATTCCTAATCCCTTTCAGAACCTTTTTCTAAATGCTACTGGTTGCTTGAGTGAAAAATAGCTGAATTAATCTAATGTATTCATTCCACAGGTTCAGGCACATTAGCTGTTTTTCTGGATGTTTAGTGAATTAGAGACAGTTACTTAATACTCATTTACTTCAGACCTCCAGGCAAAAAGCTGCACTTGAAATGAGACTCCTATAAAGAGGATAAGGTAGACACCTAAATGACAATATGAAGACAGCAAAAAGGTGTTACCTGCAGTTCCCCTGCTAGAAATGAAACCTTTTCGCTCATGCAAAACAGTTGTAGTTCTTAAGTACTACAGGAGGGGATTTGGTTCATGTTTAGGAGCCTCTGCAGAGGACTGGGAATTGATTTTCCATGCATCCACTGGAGGAAACAAGCCGTCTGTTTATCCCAGTGCAGGGCCTGCCACTGTGAAATTATATTTTCCCCATGACACTTATTTTGTTTCCGTGCGCCTGGACACAGAGATGCCACGTGTATTTCATGTTCTGCCATGACTTTCCAAGCTGGAAACATCAGTGACTGGGGAGAGAACTAGGAGAAATGCACAGATGTCTGGGGGTTGCTCCTGAACGTTTCCAGTGGTCTCCCAGCACACAAACCAACCTGCAGACTGCAACGAGGCTGCAAAGAGCAGAAAACTACTAATAAACCCATCTCTGCATCAAACCAGATTGTTAATACAGGCACTTTTGGTATCAAGAGTATCAGGTATCAAGGCCGTTTATCTCCTTTATCCTTGGCAGCTCTCTAAGGACGGTGTGAATCTGGAAGCACCAGTCTCTCCAGTAACTCTAGCAGAGCCTTGATGACCAGTTTGCGCAAGATGCCCAACTGTTAGTGGTTAAAGGGCATGTCTGACCCCTCCTGAGGTGACTGCTTTAAACTGGACATCTCTGTTGCAGACAGCTGCGGTTAGATGAGAAGAGTACTGTCATGAGTGGCTAAAGCACAAAAAGAAGCATATTTAGAAGACCTCGAGTGATGTCCAGCCCTCCATAAGTACAAACAGGGCCAAAAGAGAATACTATAAATATTTTACTGCCATGACTAGCGATGGCCACATTACTTCTGAGTAATGAGAACATGAAGAATCGCAGTATTATTAACAGCTGGCTAAAACTCACTTTGAATTCTGGATAATTGCACTGCTTTTTCTTCATCAAACAGAGAAAATCTTCCAGGAATTTAACCTTTCCCCAGCTAACAGATCATTAGGCAAGGCTTTCACAAAGCATTTCAATAGAAAAAGCCATTGTCGTACCAGAATGAATCTTAATAGAGCAGAACTGGATTTATAAGACGTTCTGCCTGCCCCTTCTCCCCCTCCGCCCGGTGCAGAGATGCACATGCTCAGCGCTCACGTGCCACTGAGCTCAGGGAGAAGGAATAAAGCAAAAAACGATGAAAAAAAGAGGAAAAAAAATAGTACAAGGATACTGACAGTCAGCTTATACCACTTACTAATGCTCACGTAGTTGGAGCAAGGCTAACCAAGGCTGCAAAGCTACGTGCTCTGTTGCCTCCCACCCAGCGCTGTGCCGGCAGGTTTCAGTGGCACGGGCACCTTGGTGGGTTTGGGACTAACAGCAGCCAGTGGGCAGAGACAGAGGCCCCATGGCCCTGGCACAAAAAAGAAATCAGAATATATTTGTGTCTTCTCAACTTTTTACATCCTTGGTTGCGGAAGCCTGGACACATCCGGAGAGTGAACGCTGCCCGACGATGCATGGCTGGGTGGCCACCAGTGAAGATCTGCTCGCAATCCTGCCCTCAGCTGAAGCTCTGCACAGGAGTTAAAGATTTTGGCTGTTTGCATGGATCTCTCACCCTGCACAGAGGGAGGCAAACAATTTCAAAATGCAGGAGAAGGTGTGAGGCCACAAATGGTGGTGGGGTTCATGGGACAAGTACATCCTTTGGGATTCTTTCCCATTTTTCTCCTTTTTATACAAGGCTAAATTTTAAAGTTCCCTGAAAGATGGATGGCACTTAACTCTGTGGTATGCTAACACAAAATCTGAGGCACATTAAAACGTCTCTGGCAGTTTAAAATAACTGGAAAGACTTTCCAGTTGTAGTTACTGAATTAAGCATTATACTAGAGACTTTATAAATAACATAGCATTGACTGCCATTTGGTAAGAGGGACAGTTCAATAATCTCTGGGTTTGAAAGTCTTCCATATTTTTTATTCTGCTTCAGGAATTTTGCTTTGGCAGGGTTTAGCACAAAGAGTGGAAATTCATGTGCAGGCTGAGACAGAGGCTGAGATCAGCCAGTGGGCTGAGGGGTGGCGGGGCATGGCACGGCGTGCTGGGGGCTTTCGTAACTCTGGGAAGTCAACCAGGAGGACAGCAAAGAAGAGCCTGTTCTCCCTCTATCCCCACCATTCACCACGTCCGTCTCTCGCACGTACATGGCGTGCCAGCGCCGAGGAGGATGGGGCGAGAGCTGAGCACGGAGCGGGCAGTGCACACCGCGCTCCCCAAATCCACAGGTTAGCTGAGAGACCAAGCAAATGCACAACAGATGAACCCTTCTGTTCATAAAGCAAAGAAATGCAGGTCTAGAAATAACGATTTCAACTAATCACAGGTATTGCTTGACTCTGCATTCCCCATAAATTCTGAGCAATGCCTGGAGCGTCCCTGCAAACAGCTCCTGGTGCCAGCACCAAAGCCAGCAGCATCCCCTGCCCCTCAAGCACCCCGCAGGAGAGAGCGGAGGGAACGGGTTGGGAAAGACCTGGCAAAGAGCAAAGAGAAGTCCAAAGAGAGCTTCTCAGGGAGGGAGCAGAAAGGGTGGTACAGAGTGTTCAGACAAGAGATGAGTAAGATGGCTGGCAAGAGCAATGAATGGAAAATGAAAGGTATTCCCACTTATAGAAGAACAAGTTGGTACATGCAAAATTTATTTACAAACAAATTGCCACCATAGTCAGCTGAATCCCATTTGCACTGGCTCTCTTGGGCTGAAAATCCTCATAAAACCACATGTGTGTGTCGAGGACTTAATGTTTTCTTAGCAAATAAACATGAATCAGAAGATACGCAACAGGCAATCAGAGTAACTCCAGACCCATGGGACAGGTCTGCAAAACTGGCTTGAAATCTTCCCATGGATTCCATCCCCACTCACGGTGGGGTTTCAGACAGGGAAACCAGAACCCCTCATCCACAATTTGCACAGTTAGAGCACCAAAGAGTAGCCTTCAGCATCACTGCAAGTTCAGAGGAAAAGCAACATCCCACACTGTCTGTATGCACTCTAACATCCAGCTTGATCCACTGGATCATGGGAAGATTTTCCTATTCTAGCTGCCTGCTAAGCCACTTCTTCAAAGTTGCTGCTTAAAGAGAATTTTAAAGATTTCGAGGCTACCAAGAAACCCACACAGTTGCTGGAAATTGCACTCTAATGATGACCATCCCAGCTGGGAAGCTGTTTGGTTTTAATTCAGTCTTCTGAAGCATTTTGCTATGCAGTAAAACCACACCATGTAAAGACGCTGAAGAATTCCCAGGCAAAATTACTGGCAGGAGGGAAAAGTTTGCTTGCCTCAGACACACATTTCACCTGAAATGCTCCCTCTACCTGGTCAGGCTCCTGATTTCCCCCAAAGAGGATGGAGGTGTGCAGAGCCATCCCTTGCTCTCATTTACCTCCCAGGCTTCTTCATTGCTCTATGGGGGAGCAAAGGCTGGGGCCGTGCGGGAAGCGCTTCCCAAGGCAAGGTGCAGCGTTGGAGGTCTGCTCTGAGTGACAAGAAGTGCTCTGGCAGAGCCTAATGGTGCTATAGAAAAGGGATCTAGTTTAATCCCATCTGAAGAATACCTGAAAGTTGGAGGAACTGGCTTTAATACTGCCAGCCAGTAAAGAAATGCTGCGCACTGTGTGTTAATGAGAACCTGGATTTTATATCCAGCTGGATGACAGATGGGGATCTGGGGCTATTCCCCCCGGAGTATCGAGGGGGCCTTGTTCCAAGGGAATTGTTGTCATCATCCCTGGTCTTTAAGCAGCTGAACATCGACCCTCAATACTCATTCAAGTCTTTAACTAGATTTTTCATTTCATTGCCAATGCAGAGGTGATTATGCTGACCACGTGAGCTAGGTTTAGTCCTTAACACCACCGTACAGAAATAGCAGTCTGGGGGCTTGGTGTCAATCTCTCGCCAATAAGGAGCTTGGCCGGCAGCCATGGATTGTAGGCTGAGTTCCCAGCTGGCATATAACTTGGAAGACAACCACGAGGTCTGGGTTCAATATCCAATTGCTAAGGAGTCTGGCTGACAGCCTCATTTTGTGGAATGAATCCCAAATTAATATAATGCTTTTGATACCAGACAAGGGGCATGGCCCACTTCCAAATGCTGTAAGGGCTCAGATAAAAGCCATAGGCATTGGGTTCAGTGTGTAAATGGTATTGAGGTCGGATAACAGTCAGGATTGGGCTTAATCGTCAGATGGTGAGAAAAAGGAATGAGCCCTGAGCTTTGTCTTCATGCAAAAAAAAGATCTCAAAGGAGCAGAATAGCTCTGTTTTCAATCCTCGCGTGGTAAAGAGCTCACAGGACAGTAATGGTTTCTAGGAACAAGTGTAAATTGACATGGAGCTTCAGAAGAGATGTGGGATCTGGGTTCAATCTCCAAATGCTGTAAAGCTCAGATAATGGCCAGAGGGGCAATTTCCAAATCCTCTGTTCCAGCCTGGTGCCTGGGAAGGAACCAAGATCACATTACAGCTAAGAAAGCTGCTTTCTTCTGCTGCATAACTTAAAGACATTTTCCCTTTTGGATCGGGATGAATCCAGCATCTTCTAAAGTTTCAGAGGGAAATGGAGGTGGGCGGGGAGAGGGCTACAGGTTTGAGCACAGCAGAAGAACAGAGCAAATAAGACTGTGAGCACCACCTGCTCTTGCGCACCTTGTTGGCCAACCCAGATCACTGGGCATGAGCCATGGAAGCTGCTCCAGAGAAAACACAGGTACAGCTCATCAGCATCCTTGCTGCTCCGCAGTGCCTGCGCTGCTGGGCATCCCCGGGGCTCTGCGGGAGGCAGCTCACCCCACTGAGAGACGACGATAGCCTGCATTGCAGCTACTTCTCACCGACACCGCTTGCACAAGGGATTGGTGTGAAACAGCGTGCGCAGCAATAACTCACTGCCGCTCTCATAGCTCACTTGTGTCTCATAGCCTCCTGACGCAGCTAGGCTAGTTTGCTTGAAGTCATTCCGCTTTGTATAAAGGAATGCAAATAAAATGTGTATAAAATATTCAAATACTACTTTGAGTGGGTATTTAAAGTTGGTCTGTTACGTAGGAAACCCTTCCTGGACATGGTTTTATCGAAAGCAATATTGTTCCTGTGAAAAGTTTCAAATTTGGTAAATCGGCACTATCTCCCTTACCTGGAGGAAATCCTTTAAAATCTAAATGTGGTCCCTGGGGCTCTCAGCTTTAGCTCCGAAGTCCGAATAGGATGGACCACAGAGGACAGGGCCTGATCTCTGTGAGTACTGCTATAACAAGCTGTGGTTCGTAAATCAGCCAAACTCCTGAGCAGCAACCGCAGACTTGGGGTAAAACCCCCCAAAACATCCTCTCAGGGCAGCAACTACCCATTCCTAATGACCAAGGGTGCTAAAGACAACCCTGTCTGCAGTATCCCTGCACGGGCAGCGGGCACAGCCCAGCGTTTTGCTCTTTACCCTGTGCAAAGCTATGATGTTGGGGACAGGTTACAGCTCGAGCTACAAAGCTGCCTTCCTCCAGGCTTTACCTACCCGCCGGGCTTGGGAACACGGCTACAGATATAACCCAGCTCCGCTGCCAGACTGTTTGCTGACAGAATGACTGTTTTATATGGCTATAAGAGCAGCTATAAGCGCGGCTGTCTGAAAAGCAACAAAATCTATGATGTGTGCTTCTAAATCCAATGACAGCTGGCAGTGCTGCGCTGCAGCTCATTCCTTCTTTTACACAGTTTAGCTAAAACACTTCTCTGCAATTGCCCCAATTTATCAACAAACAGCAGTTTCTGGAACAATTTAAAAGCATTCCCAAATAGGCAAGAAGTGGTCAGCTCTTCAAGCACTCAGCGATCTGCGAGCTCCCAAATAGGCAGGCAGCTGGAGATGGATGGGTACGGCTGAGGGGAGGACTGAATGCCCTCCCCAGCCGCCTCGCAGGGAGGACGGGGCCGTGGATCACGGCGGGAAGGGGGGCTTTAGAGGCAGGGGTACCTGGGCAGCTGCAGAGCATTACCCACAGGTGCGGGGAATGGTGATTTATACAGTTTAAATCTGGCCCAAGGTGCAAACGTGAGCCATTTCTGTGCTGCCATGGAGGAGAGGTGACTTGGTCCCTGTGCGCTGCCGCTCCCCGGCTGAGGAAGCCACACGGAGGGGGATCTCCTCCTGCGACTGAGTCTCACCTCCCAGCCATGGGAAACCCCGTACAGCCCGAACCCACACAGGCGTGTACAAGATAACGCCGCAGCTTGCTGTACAGCCATACGCTGTAACACGACGCAGAGCAAGAAAACACAAGGGCAGGTATCGTGCTTGTCCCCACGCTCACCTCCTCCTGCCGGCTGCAGGGCAGTGCCCGCGGGCCAGACGACAGCAGCCGTCACGGGGACCCGCTCCCCTGTGCATCACTTGCTGCTCAGGCAAGCTGCATCCACATCATTCTTCCGAGGTGCCACAGGTGCGAGGCAGAGGTTTTCTTTATAAATACTTTTTCTCGACAGCACCTGAAGTGCTAACACCGCAGCAAGAGGATGGATGTTTTCAGCGCTTTCCTGCAAAAAGTAAGCTGGGCAGCGTGGGCTGAGCAATACTCTGTGCACATGCTGCGTGGCTAAACTGGAATGAAAGATGTACAGGTATGAAGCGTGTTTTTAACATGTTCATTTAATCCCAGTAAAATGCTTAACCCAGGTAAGCTGTGCATCCAGTTCACCCATTCCCTTCAGTCCGTCCAGCAGCTCCGATACTCGTTTTTTGCTGCCTGAACTGCTGTCACGTGGCAGACACACAATTTGATTCAGAAGAGCCTCACACAGGGATGCGAGCCAGACCCACCCGACAGCATCTCCCGAGCCACAGAAGGTGCAGCACCTTGTACCGGACCTCTCTACCTCCCGCCCCCCGGGTCTCTTGCTGCTCCGGAGGGGAGCGACACTCATCAGTCACGCTAGGAAGCTGAAATACCACATCGGGAACAAATGCAAACTGAGGACTTCAGCATTGCCAAACCCTAACATTCAAAAATCATGAGTCAAGCTCCCAAAAATCATGGGACTGGCTCAAGAAACCTGGTTTTAGCAATTTTCATTGCCTGCTGTTTTCAAAAATTTGGGGTGCCTTTACAGGACGTTTTTAAGCTCTTCTACTACCAAGAGAGCTAAAATCTGGCTTGTTTTTATTTTTCCTTTTAACGGCAGTTGATGTGCAGCAAAACAACTGTTTTATTTTACAAGTTGTTTGGGTTGGCCTTGCTTCCCCGTGGGTGGGGGCTGCAGCCGGCGGCCAGGGATGGCAGGGGCACGCCCGACACCCCTCGCCGGCGGCCGCTGCAAGAGATGCTCTGCCGTTGAGCAAGGATCTGTCCATTTCCTCTTATAATCCCTAGCTATTTGGGGGGTAAACCGAGAATCCACAAAAATCAGGTGCTTCGCTTTATGGGTCTGAGTCAACGTTTCCTATCGTGCGAGGAGCCGCAGCCATGGTGTGCCGCTGAAAACCGCCGATCCCAGTCCCGGCCCATCCTCTCCTGCCTGCTGACCCCATTCTCGCCATCAGCCGTCCCTGGCTGTTCCCACCCGGCGGAGCAGCTGATTTCCCTGGGAGGAAGAGGGAGTGACCAGGCTCTTCGCACACTTTGTGAGCTGGGCATCTGGTATTTCTCAAAACTCTAAAACATTTTAACTGAAAACTGTACTGAAAAAAAAAAAAAAAAAAGAAAGAAAGAAAAAAAACCAACCAAAAAACAACGCATAAAACCGGAAATGTTTCAATCTGAAATCCTTAATTAAAACCACACTCTTTAGTACATAAAGAAGGAAGTTAAAAAAGAAATGTACTTTTGCACATTACAGACAGCATTATAATAAACACAAAGCACTGCCAAGAAAGAGGCATTTTCAAGGCTAAAGTAGATGCCTCCAGCTGCACTCAAATAATGTCAGAGGGCTTGTCCACACTGCCGAGTGTCATTGCATTTGAACGCAACAGCGAATGACCAAGCTAGGCAGATGAGGAAGACGGCAATTACGGGTGCAGACCACTAGTGCTGCAGCAAGGACCATAACCCGCGGGGGTCTGTGAACTCCTCCGACTTCCCACAGATCCCAGACCCTGGTCTTAATCTGTAAAATATTTGAAGGAACTGGCCCTGGCTCTTCCTGCTCCTCTGGGCTCGCAGATACGGCTCAGCTGGAGGGACCCGGTTTGGCAGGAGCTCTCCCCAGCTAATCTTTGGGGGAATCTTGTACCAAAGCACACAGGGTGGAGTCTGAACCTGATTTTGGAGGCACAGACGAATGGCCGGAAAAGGCCAGTGTCATTAGCCTGATGTCCCGCACTGCGCGGCCCAGGACGCACAGGACGTGCAGGACTCAAGCCCAGTCTGTCAGCAGGACAGATCAGATCTTTGGTAAAGGTATCCACTGCCGGTTTAAAAGTTGCTGCAAGTATGGAAATCAGCTTATCCCCATGTAAAATGCTGCAGTTATTTAATGTCCGTGGTCAAAATAGGCACCTGGCTTCTAGTCCAAACTTACCTCTTTTGGCCTTCTAGTGACTGGGTCTTGCTACACCCCTTCCTGCTAGGTTTTTGTTTCTTCTGGATAGCTCAAGATTAAGATCGAGCCTCCTCTAAAGATACTTTCATCAAGCAGCATTTGTTGCAGGTCTCCAGTATCTTCATGGTAATGCAAGTTCTCCAAGCTTCCAACCAATTCTGTAGCTCTGCTGTCCCCCAAGTCTTACCAAGCTATGTCCACAACCCGCTGCTGTGCATGACGTTTAGGATGTCACGAAGCACTGTTGATGTGCTGAGGGAGGATAGGTCTGCTCAGACTCCTACTCCTCTGCACCGGTCACAGAGCTGTGCTTGAGTGCCCGCTCCTGCCCAGGCAAGATGGTCTTCTGCAGAGAGAAGACGCTGGAAAAAGTAGCGTCTGGGTGAAGATGGTTGGTACCTCTCCAACCTAGTGAGAGGACTAGAAACTAGGTCTGAAGGGAGCCACTCACAAAAGCTAGTGGGTGCCCTAAAACCAACTGAAGGCTTGGGATATAGCTAAGGGAAAGGGCAATTGCAGTAGGCTCAGAGAAAAACTCTGACTGAGAGTAACAGGGCAGCCTTCTGATCATATTATATGTCTGCACATAAATGCCAGGAGAACAGGGAATAAACAAGATGACTTTAAAGCCCTCATATACAACTACAGCATTTAGCCTCACACATGCTTCATGGAAAGACATCACTGGAGGGGAATACTGATAGGAGAAGATGTGACTTATTTAGGAAACACAAGGTGGCAATAGGAAGGGGTTTTTTGTATGAAGAATACTTTGGGGTTCAAGAAGAGGTGAGAAACAGACTCTGTGCGTGTCCCCAGGGACAGAGAAAGAGACAAGGAGCACAGGAGATGGCCCACACAGCTCCATTAATCAGAAAGAGGACACAGACAAGGACTTTTTGAGCACCTGACTGAAGCAGGAGTTGGGAGGAACAGGTAATTTTAATTACCCTGGCATCTGTTAAAGACAGAGCAGGGCAGGTCCCAGACACACCAAGCTGCTGAAATGTGTGCGGAAAAGTTGCTCTGGAGAAGGGAAAGTAGTAGGGGAGAGGATGTTTATTACTTGGATATTATTGATACAGAAAGTTGATTAATAGTCCAAAACTGGAAGTAAATTTGAGTGCAAGTGGTTGCAAAACCATAAAGTTCAGCAATTTAAGGCAGTGAAGGAACAACGGATTAAAGATAATGTATTTCAAAAAAAGCAAATTTGAACAAATTCAGGGCACAGGTCAAGAGGATCTCTGGGGAAGGGAGTTTAAGACAGCATTTCCCAACCAGTGAGACATGGAGAGGCAACAGCTGTGCTGTGGG
This sequence comes from Mycteria americana, assembly GCF_035582795.1. Lineage (NCBI taxonomy): Eukaryota > Metazoa > Chordata > Aves > Ciconiiformes > Ciconiidae > Mycteria > Mycteria americana. The sequence continues at coordinate 17,064,637 of NC_134370.1, forward strand.
TCCAGAGGAGAGAGCTGCAGAAAGAACAGCAGGAAAATACCCTGCAAATGCATACAAATAAGAGGAAGAGAGAGGAAAATATCAATCCGTAACTCCGTGCAAAAGAGTAAACCACGTATTGACACGGAGAAAGCTCTTTGTTTTAGTCTTCATAGAAAAAATTAACTGTGACATAGCTGTTAACTACATTAAGTGTGAAACAGAAGCAGAGCTGAAGAGGGAAGGAACAGATGAAAGACCACTTAGAAAACCTAAACCACAAAAGTGCTCAGTTATCACTATGAAATCTGTGTCAGATTGTTTTGTCAAACGCAGAAGATTCGTATGTATTCAATAAATACTTTTTCTGCATTTTCACCCAGAATTTTGCCACTATCAGGATGTCCTCTTGCAATAATGCTGCACTTAGCTGAAATGGTTTTAATCCTGCTATACTGGGAGTGTACTTAATTCCTTTACTCCCCTGGACACAGACGCATTCCCTGATACCCTTGGCTTCCTCTCGCTGCTTGCCAGTGTTTCAGGGGAATGCATCTTCTCCACCTTTACTGCAATGGAGATACCACCATTTGAACTACTGTTCTTTATCCTTTTAAGGTGAGCAGGGAAGAACAGGCATGACTCCTTGTGAAGCAAGCACCTAAAGCAGCTCAGGTGAACTCCACAGGAGCTCTATACCTCTTTATCTTCCTGGAGAACAACCCAAAGCCAGCCCAGCCCTGGAGATCAAGACTGCAGATATATGGACTTGGATGGGATGGATGTTAAATTTCACAACAGTTACGCTGCAGCCGCTGCTGCCAGCACAACTCCTCCGCATTAGTTAGCACATCCTCGGTCGCTGTGGAGATGGAGAGGGGTGCTCGCGCAGCCTGCCAGGACGGTAGCTCCAAATATCATCCATTAATTGTATCACGCCTAGAAGTGGCTGTCAAAAATGCAGGGAGCCACGTAGGCAGAGGAGGCAGATGAGAGCACAGCTCACTCATGGTATGTGGGACTCAGCTAAACACACAGCAAAAGGCTCTGCTGTGAGTTACTCCAATCAATGAATGGATTTAGATGTCAGATGTTAGCTCTTTTCCAGAGAGAACCTCTGCATGTTTTTTAATACGTCTGTGTACCCAACTGCTGAGTGACCTACAGCACTGCCCTCCCTCCTTCTCCCCTCTTACTACTGGAACACAAATCCTTCAACTGAAAATGCATCATATTCTGGAGCTAAAGAGCCATATTAAAATCAAGTATACGAGGTGCTGGATTAAGCTAATGGTGTCATTGGCTTGCCTTCTGGGAGAGGGATCTGAAATTTTTGCAATGTACTTGTCAGATTTTTAAACTTACTCAGCTAAACAAATAACCATCGTTAAGCCTCTGACAGGGATTCTGCTCCCAGCCAGAGGAGACAGCCTTCCGAGACAATTCTTGGGGATAAAGGTTGATCTAAAGAAGCACAATTTCTCAGGGTTTAACTGAATGTATCTCACTGGTTAAGTAAACGGTTATCTTTCTGGATATGGCATAATCACCACTGAAAAATAAATGCGTGGAAAATATTAAAATCAATTTACTAAAATAAATTCCCCCAAAACTGCACGGCAGTCTCTAAATCATTCCACCTGAGAATCCCATCCCCTCAGATCACACATGGGATATGCCCACTGGCTCCCACCTTTGGCAAGTGGGAACCATGTGGGCAGCATTAGAAGAGGGAAGTGCAAGAAAAGGTGAGCCCAGCGAAAGGCAGATGAACACGCATGCTGGGGAAGGTTAAAGGGAGACAAAAAAAGAGGACCGAAAGCTTTTGACAGCAGAGAACAGGAAAGTTTCCGTATCTGAGAAAGGTTATGGGCTTGCTCTGAACGGGGAGGAAAGTATTAGCACTTGGAAGAAAAGACTAGGTCTTGTCCTAGGAGGAAATGCTTCAAAAGCATTTACCTTCCAGCTTAGCAATGACCTTGCTCCATTTATTGCTGAGGGCTGTGGAAGTTGGAAGCCTGATCCCACAAAATGAGGCTGGTTGCACGTTATCGTACAACTGATAAACGTTAGACTTTCAGAACTGGGAAATGTATTTATGCTCACAGCACTCAGAAATGACTCAACAGATTCTCACTCAGATTTCAGGTCATTCTCCTCAAGCCCTCAGTCTGAAACTTTAACATTAAAGAGAAATGATAGGATAAAATCATAAACACTCAAACCAGGTTTGCAACCACCGACCTGGGTTTCCACATGCTCTTGTGCAGCAAGTCCTCCAGCACCAAGAGGATGAACAGAGTGAGAGGCTGGACACCAGGACGACAAGTCAGACACTAGGAAAACCTCCTGGAGAGAAGCCGGAGAGAGACGTAGAGTGCCCAGGATGAAGGCAGTAGCGGCAGCAAACTCCGGCAGCCCCAGCCTCTCCCCAGCAGCCCTCACCCCCAAGAGCATGTGCCAACCAGACCTGGTGGCATTGCGCTGCTGTGCAACACAACAGCTTTGATCACAAAGACTGACGGCGATGAAGAAGTAGATATCTACAGAGATTTAGGGAGGAATGTGAAATATTTTGTGCGCATGTGTGTAGAAACAGATGACTATATCTTTCTAAGAGCACTTTTGGCCATTTGATCAAGAAGTCACATATGCAGCACTTGTCTTAGAAGAGGTGGCAGCAGCGGGGAGAGGTTTATCAAGCTGATCCTTCAGGCCCTAGTTCATAATGATCTCTTTCTAGTGAACTTTACTGGCACCCCAGCACGCACAAGTCCTGGCACAACAAATGCAACACAAGCCCATAACTATCAGAGGGGCCCGGAAAACCTCATTAGCTTGCTGATGGCTCTACACACAAGTGCAATCTAATCACCACAAGGCCTGAGCAGAAGGGAAACCCAGCCTCCACAGTGCCCTGGAGGAGTTTTGGCAATGCTGTTGATAACCGCGCTCCAGGAGGGCATCGGCTGGGGCACTGCACTGAGAGCTGCTTTCTAATCAGCACGTTTCCTGCATATCCCATTCCTTGACACAAGAGGTGCTGCAAGTCTATCAATGATGATTTCCCACTTCTTCAAGGATGGAGATCTGCAAAATTTCCTTAGCCTCTAATGGCTCCTTCCCAAGGACAGACTCGCTAGGAGGTGCAAGCTATTGGCAGCTCAAAGGCCCAAAGGAGCTGTTGACCGTGTTTAGGCCACAGTCCAGAAGACTTGATTTCATCCAGTGTAAGCGGAGCTGTTTTATTTATTCTAATGGTCTGATGGCGAGGGAGGAGTGCTCCCTGGCTGCCCACGACAGCCACAGCCCTGTTCCAGACACGGGGTCCAACACATAGCCCCGTTCCATAAAATGCTGCTCACAGGGATGAGGCACCCATCCTCACGTGCCACCTGGAGGCAAGGTTTCAGCAGATCCATGCTGCCTCCTCAGAGACGTTTATTCTTCTCTCAGACCTGTTGTCTGACCCTGTCCATCTTCCCCAGTCAGGTCAGCCCATGTGGTTGCTCCACGTTATACTGGAGGACCGTTTGAGCCTCCCATCTCCAGCAACAGCCAAGGGGAGATGCCTGGAGAAGAGCACAAGAGGGGCAACCATGCTGTGACACCTCCCAGGGTACACTCCCAGCCTCCAGGAATTGGTAGCACAGGGCACCAAGCATTACAAGGCATCAGGTCTCAATTCCTGAATAAAAGCAATAGCAAAACCCAGTAAATAACGATAGCCCAGCACTTCACACGCACCACGAGTATGACGAAACTCAACTCGGAGTAACCTGCTGTCCCATCTAAAGGTCTGAGAGCAAGATGTCCTAGTTCGCACAAAACAGTGAGTCTGCTGAGCCCTCAGAACAAACTCACGCCAAATTATAAATAAAGATCCAAGAAGACTTGACACAAATACTGAGGCAATGACTAGAGAAATGACTTATGAAGTGCACAGCGAATGCCTGCAGGGCTGACCAAATGGAGGAGAAGCTTTTAAGAACTGCAGGAGCTTTCCAGAAGAACAGAATCTAAGGAGTGCCAATTTGTGTCAAAGATTTTCCATCTGCACATAAATAAATAAATAAGGAAGATGGAAGCAGACAGGGAGGAATCTGTATTGTCCATCACAGAGCCCTATGTGGGTGTAGCTCCTCCAATGCAGAGTCTGCGCTGGACTCCAGCGAGACTGAAGCATTGCAGATGGCCAGCGGTAGTCATCTGCGTGGGGCTGAATTATACATTATAGGTCCAATTCTGCCTCTAAAATTAATATTGTGTCCTCTACACACCCGAGGTACTCTCTGGACCTGCATGGCATTCACCTGCTGGAGAGGGAGCAACAACATCCCTCAGGCAGAGCGTGGGCTGGGAGGACAGCGAGAACAAAGGAGCACGAAAAGAAGATGTGGGACAATAAGTGGAAGGGAAAAAGAAATAAATGTATTGGCCAAGCCATGACATCCCAGCTCCCATTAACTCCCACTGCTGCTCACCACAGCACCTCGGCATAAGGACACCAGCCTTGCCACCCACCAACACATCCGCGGAGGAAGCAGAGAGGGAGGGATGGCAGGCAAAGAGGGGACGAAGGCAAGCCAAAGAGCGCAGGAGGGAAAAAACATTTTGGGCTCTATTTTTCACACAGGATTCACAACATTCCTCAGAAAATTTAATTTTGCCGTCCTGTTCTTGTTTGCTAACCAGAACCAATTTAATTTTAAAACAACATGCAGAGCCAACGGGGGGAAAAACATTTTGCAATGGCTCTTCGCTCCCACTTGGAACAGCGAGCACAGCTTAACTCGTTCGGCTCCCGCAGTCGCAACACCGGCTTGTGGGGAGCTGGCCCGCCAGCACGGGAAGGCTCTGGCCGGGAGGGAACGGGGGACTCGCTGGCGCCGGTAAACGATACGATGCAAATTGCTTTTTTTGAGCAACTTGACGAATCCCACCCTGCGCATCTGCAGAGGCTGGAGGTGGTGGGAGAGGACAGCAATTTGTCCGTGGGACATCTTCCTCTCGCCCCAGCTCCCCACTCAACAGTTTGCTCCGTGGTTTGTAGAAAAAAAATGGCTTGTTACCGCTTTTAACAAAGAGCAGAAAGCTCCTATTCCTCTTCCGCTACCAAGAACATGCACATTTCTCATATCAGCATGTGAGCCTTCTGTGGTTTTATGCCTTGTTGTGACAGTTTGGTAAACAAGCTGATAAAAATCAAGCGCTCTTCAAAGGCAAGGTTAACACACTCATGTGCAACCTGGCTTGTCAGAGAATACCAGAAACTCCAAACACGTTGCTTCTGCTTACCATCTGCATGAGCTTATTCAGACTAAAATAACAAAGTGTGTTTCCTGATCTCCGTCAACGTAAATAGAGCCATTAAGCTGCGAGGCTGTTTACATTCTGGGAAATAGTCATTGCATTCATCCTGATTGCCCCTCGTCCCGCAGCCACGGCATCCCCACGCTGTGCTAGCAGCGGCTCTGCTGCAGCCCACAGCCCCACCAACCACCAGTTAACACCAGGGACCGGGACCCGCCACGTCTGTGCCACAAAGCCAACGTAAAACCCTTCGCAAATATTATACATTGCTGTCCAAATTTGGTTTTATAACTAGAAACAAGGACACACTTGAAGGATCCAGCTCTCCCAGTTGTAATATCTGGCAGGCAGAAGTAGGAACATTCATGTTTTTTAAAAGGAGCTCTTTTGGTAGGTAAAATTGTAAATATTAGAGCAGAAAAGACCTGGAGCTTGCCGGTAACGTGCTTACAACAGCTCTGTCTTCTGCGTCACGCGAGGACCGGCACTCCAACATGAGCACGTAGAGATGGCACAGACTCCGTCCCAGAGGATTTACGTCCTGGAAGAGGAGGGGACCATACCATCTGTAAACCGCTGCATCTCGGAACATCGGAGCCAAACGCTGTGCTCTTTTGGCCGAGGCAACCCATCTGCTCGCAGAGAAGGGCTGAGAGAGAACGTCCCCCAGCCCCACGGGGGTCCCACTGCTCCAGCCAGCGCCTCTTCGCCCACGTGGGGACTGGGCTCCTGGGTGCTGGCAGGGACATTTCCACAACCCCCCAGGAACACGTGCCATTCTGGATACTGGCCTGCGTTGCTAGCCTCATTACAGACCTAATAGGTGCTCCCTGTAATTGCAGGAGACCATTGTTTTTTCTTGGCCTAGCTTCACCTGCAGAATTGTAGAAGAATGAGAATTCCACATTTGGAAATAATAACAAAAGGATAAAATGGGGCAAATAATGGTGCAGGCCAGGTCACACATTCCCGTTTTATTAGACTCAAACCTTCCTGAAAGAATTTCCTTGAATCTGCGTGTACTAGCTAAGTGCAAATATTTTCTAGAGGACATTCTGTTTCGCAAAATGGAGGGGCTCCGTTTCTGCGAGGGTTACATCATAAATTATCCATTATAAGTTCGGCAAGTTTTGCTTTTACGCTACCTAGCATAACAGCGCCGAACCTGCCCTCTTGGCTCTGCTTGGCGAGCCGGCCCCGCAGTTTCACGGTCCCATCACACACGTTCCCCGTTGCAAGGCCAGAAAGTTGCGTCTCTGTATCGCTGCTCTTCACAGCTTGTGTCTTTGTCTCAGTCCCAGCTGAAAATATCCCTTTCCTCTTTTGCATATGGCTCTTCCCTACCCTCTCTCTCTGCTAGCAATTAACTCACTGGAGCATTTGGGAGGCAGAACGACAGGCAACGTGGAGGATAAAGTCATGGTCCCGTTCCCCGCCGTACTGATGGGGACAACGCTTAGCCCAGCTTTGTGCCGCAAGGCAGCGTGCAGCAGAAAGCCCGCACAGTATGAACCAGGATGAGAACGAAGCAAGTATGAGTGCGTTTGCTTTAGCTGCTGATGTTCTGCCAACCACGTCATACGTAACTGTTTAACAACGGGGCTCATGAAAACCAGCACAACAATATTTGCTTTTACCTTGACTTTCAAGGCATTTGAGCTATGCAAGCACTGTTTTTAGAAGAGTAAAACAAACATGGCTTTGTGTTTGTACGTGAGCAATGGTGAGGTTGGATACACCGCGGAATGCCATCGCCCTCAGCAGAGCCGGTATGTCCAAGGGAAACGTCCTGCCTTGATTCAGAGCTGTTAATCATGTGCCAGGAACCATGGCTGGTTCCAGAGCTACGCACCCACTGGGAGAGAGGCTTTCATCACAGCCCTGTAATTAAGGGGAAATGGTAATGTTACATGTTAATAACTTGGAACATCAGTTATCCTGGGAGTTCAGAGAATTTTAAAAATGTAAGTATTTTGATAAAGCTAATGAGTTTACATACCAACTTTAATTTAACTCCAAGTAAATCAGGAAGGTTTGACTTTTTTATGCCAAGATATTCCTGCAGAAATAGAAAGTACCTCAGTGTGAACATAGCAAATCTCAGCCATGATACAGGTAGGCACAGCACACCAGCATGCAGCACCTTGCATCTGTCCCTCTGCCTCTAAAATAGTTAAAGAATTACTCAACGCTTTGCATCATAAACCCTAAATATCCTTACAGCCCGTCAGGTTCGCCTGGGGGTGGGGGGGGCATTGAGTGAAAAAAGGATGCCTGTGGCTGGACTGTGTGTTTTAATCACGTACAGCCCTTTCCATTTGAGGTGTATGTATCAAGTCTCCGTCCAAACAGGAAGGACACACGTGTGGGATAGTCGGAACAGCTGAAGCTCAAGCACTCAAGAAGGAAAACATCTCCCAGTGTGTGGGTTGGCTCTGAAGATCAGGAAATACACGGGAGGCGATGCCCAGGGACGGGGCGGTTTCGGCCAAGGGACATGCTTGGGCACGCTGTGGTGGGGTCACTGGGGAATGAGCCATTTCGGGTCGGGGCTGGAGAGGACACCAACCCCTGCCCAGGGTTGGGTACTGCTCGGTAGCCTCCTAACCCAGATGGGAGAGGTGAAAGCGGCAGCCTCAGTCCGTTCTCAAGTGTGTGGCAATGTTTCATTGTCAAAAAGACCGTGCTGGCCAGAAATGTTACTACATTATTCAGCATTAAGAAACATTTTCCACTTAAGAACAGACACAACCTTGAAGCCAGTGTAAAAGCACCCTTTCAATCAGTAGTAACAATGGCATCATTCATTTCTTCTGATGGTTCAGTCGAGATCAGTACTTCTGCCTGTATGGTTTTAATAAAAGCAGCCAAATAATCCAGGGATGGGCTCTCCAGAAAGCCCTACGGAGGGTTCGTGTACTCGAAAACAGAGCACGGGATTCATGGCCGTTAAGGTGGTACTCGTGTGAACGCAGCCTCCCCGGGATAAAGATGTTCCCGGCCCAAGCTGAAGCAGTACAGAGCTGTATGCAGACAAGCCCCTAGAGAGGCAGAAAAGAATTATGGAGTGTTGAGCTAATTAAGTTCACAGCCTTAATTACTGGAGCACTACAGCTGATAATGCAAAACCAGCCTTGTAAACAAGCTTCTATTTTCAGCCACTCATGCCAACAACTTTCTTCTGAAAGCATCTGCTGCAAAACTCAGACTTGTCCCATCCCAAGGGCACGTTCTGGAGAGTATAAAAAGGCACTCTGAAGCCCTGTAGTGTCAGGTAATTAAAGCAAAAGAGATCTTGACAATTCCCATTTTTAAACAAATAATGAAAACATGATGGAACATTTCAAACTCATATGTGGGTTGGATCATGCATGGCTTAAGTGCTGGTTGAAAGAAAAAAAAAAAAAACAACCAACAAACGAACAACACGGGACTTCAGTTTTATATATGACTTCCAAACTCATAACCTTTAGCTTCTCTTCAGAGCATCCTCTTCCGAGATGAGAGGAACGAGAGGCAGGGTCACATGCAGACCCTCTGCTAGTCCCAGGAGAGCACAGGTGGAGTCGCAGCCTCACACCTTAACTGGCCCCATCCTTCCGGCCATGCTAAAACTTCTTAGAGACTCTAAAGCCGGAGGAACCATCAGATCACCTTGTCTGACTTGTTGCACATCACAAGCTATAGTATTTCACCCTCTCATCCATCTGCTAAGCCAAATAACTCAAATTTGGCTGAAGTGTATTTTCTATAAAGGCATCCAGCCTGAATACAAAGCATTAGAAGACGAAGAAGAGAAGCCACTTTTTTTTTTTCCTTAGGTAGTTTATGCAGCCGGCTAAATATTTGTGTCCCATTTCTAATTGGAATTCTTTGGTTTTGGCTCCCAGCCCCTGATTCTTGTTCTGCCTCTCGCCATTAGATTATAAGACTCTGCAGTATATTATATTTTCTTTTTTTCCTGAGAACACACAAATCAAATAACTTTTTGGTCGTCTTTTGGATACACCAAACTGACCGAGTTTGTGAAGGCTCCTGCAGCGGGGTACTCCCTCCACATGGTAAGCCAATACCTCTCAGCACCCTGTGGAGCACCCTCCACTCCTCTCACCTGCACACATCCAGGCGAAATAGCAAATGGCTTGTGTTTGGTAGATACGTGCCTCAGGTCGTGCGTGGGGAGGGAGAGGGGGGCTCCCCACGCACCAGCTGAGGCACGTATCTACAACAACTCTCAGCCACAAGGAAAAGGCAGGGGAGCTTGGAGATTGCACCAAACTCTGTCCTGGAGAATGCTGAGATCTCTGGTTACAGCAACATCCAAAGTGCCATTCCCGTTAATGCACGCGATTCACTCATCAATGCACAGAAAACTATTCTTGGGGGGAAAAAAAAAAAACCCAAACAAACCCCTCAGTCCATATGAAGGCCAGGAAAGGTCACCACATCATCTAGGTTACCCTCCCACCTAGCCAAAGCCAGGTACCTCCCAGAGCCACCTTCACTGAACTCAGTAATTTGAATTTTACTCAATAGCAAAAAGCATGAGACTTTTTATTTTTTTCTTAAATGAAAAACACATGCACCCCCACTTTTATACTGCTGCCCACTCAGTGAAGGGTTAAGCGTTTCCTGGGACAGGGTGTAAGCAAGGATGTGAGGGTTTGGGAGCCTCAGACATGGGGCAGCCAGAACAAATGCACTATCATGCTCTGTCAACATGTGAACAAAGACATCAGGTATGGGACGGGATTCTTGGGCATTAAAGTACACACTTTGCAATTCCCACAACAGACGGTGATTTATAACTCACCCAATTATCCCTGTCTCGTGACGGTGTATAGCAGAAATATTAATGAGGGAACCAGAGCTAAGAGGAGACAAAAATGGACAGATCTCCACATGGTCATGCACAATATGATGATACGACACACATTACGATATTCCAGCGCCCACTCAAGGGAACCAGGGCTGGGCAAATGGGCAAAAGTCAGAAAAGGACCAGATCACCTATTTCTGCTGCAAGTAGCAGTTTGAAGAACAGGAGAAGCCAAGATGCTGCACTTCAGTCCTGGGAGAGTGGCAGTGACTAAGGAGCCAGCCTCAGACCACCCCCAGATGCTGTGACCTCCAGAGCAAACCTGACCTTTCAATGACAATGCATTTTATTATTTCATACTTTTGCCCTACCATTGTAAATCCATGGGGTGGGGCAGGTTAATAAAATAACGTGTCACTTAAGCCCTGCCTAGTGATAAACCTGACCCCAAGGCTCTCCACCACTAACCATGCCTGCCCTGCTTTCCCAGGAGAAGTCACATTGGATGGGCTGCAAGCACACTGCTCTGTCCATGCTGCACAGAAATTGGGGGTCCCCTCCCTGCCCAGGCTACACCCCAGAGTACTATTGTGCTATTACAATTTGTGTGCATCTTTTATTTCACGGCACTTTCCAACTTCACTTGGGCCAATCCGCCACTTAGTCATTAAGCAAGTAACATGAATTGGCAGGTTATGAGAAACATCTTTTCTGGAAAAGGTTAGCCTGAGCTGCTTAACAAATGACATGATAGAAGAGAGAGTGTCTAAGATTCAGGGGTCACCAGGAGCTCACTGCCAACACAAAAGCTTTCACAGGCTCTCTTGGACCTCCAAAAGAAGCCACCCAAGAAACAAGCGTGAAATCAGTTAGAGTGACAGAGCTGTGTGCCTTCCTCATTTCAAATCAGAGGTCAAGCACCATGCAATTAAAACAAAAAAAAAAAAAAAAAAAAAAAAAAGAGATACAGGGCTGGTTTTATGTGCATCTTTTACACAGAGTGGGTGTAAGGGCCAGGGATGGAGCAGCCCCTGGAGTCCTTGACACAGCTCTTCCTCAGCAGCACAGGGAGACACCTGGGACACACAGACATGATTTTAAAATCATGAGTGTCAGTAAGGACAGAACAGCAATTTTAATTTATAGCATGACTTTTAATCAAAGGAAGCAATAAGATTACAATGAGACCCTCATACAGCCAAAGCATATAGGGTATCTGCCTCTACATTGCTTTAACAAAAACTTCCTTCAGACACCAGGAGGCACCAGCATCCTGAGAGGGATGGAATTCTTGTGGGTGATGCTCACAGCTAACTCCTAGGTATCCATATGTGCACTTTCTCCAGCTGGGCAAGCACTGCTTTTCCCTAAGCATGAGGTTTGTATTTGCATGTAGCCTCCCATATCCCTTCATTTTCTCCCAGGCTTTCTGGTGTATGAACATCTCCACTAGCTGTCATCTTTTTGCCCTCTAAATTCTTTCCAAAGACTTGCACCTGCCTGTCACCCATCAAGTTACTTAAAGCAAAACCTTGCTTTTTCTCTCCAGAATACGATACCCCCCCGTGTGCATCATAACCCAGCAGAACTGCAGCAGCACCCACGTGCCCAGGCGGCCACTAGCCATTCCTGGAACCACCAGCCCCAAGTCTCCTCTTCCCATCATTATTATCCCCAATACCGTCACACCTAAATTGCCACTGAGAAGAACGCTCCTTTGCATATCATGCCCAGCTTATTTCTGAGCATATAAAATTTCATGTCCGTCTCTAGTTAGTTTCACACCGAGGCACTCAAATGCTGAGCAAGCCAAAGCCTGCACATCTGCTGTGATGAGAGATGCACTGTGGCAGCCAAATCCCCAGGGTGCACGCAGTCCATTTGTCTTTACTTGCAACAAGCCAAAATGAGGACACACCATAACACCTAGTGTTATTCTCCTCCTCATCTCTTCCATCACCCTGTTCATCCAGTGAGATAAATCCCTCCCAAGGACAGGAACCCACGGGAGCTCAAGTCGCAGCCTTAACATGGGCTGTATTTAACTTTCTGTTCATGCACTCCATCAGTGGGAACGGGCTCCTTCAGTGCCCCAGGGGGCTACCAGAGAGCCGTGTTCCTGTGTCAAGAGCTGACAATCCAAACAGCACACAACCAAACGGCACTGAAGCTGCTGACACTGAATTATGGTGTTGGAGGCACTCTTCCCTCAGGAAGCCACTTCAAGGAACACGTGCCATGGAGGGGTCCCCATCCCTGGGCACCCCCGAGCCTCAGACACACGGGCGGGCAGGAGGCAGCGTTGATGTGTGCCAAAGCACATGGTGCTGCCCTGAGCCTAAAGCAAGCCACCGGCCCCACAAGGTCCCAGTCAGTGTTTCTGCAAAGCATAAACCCCTTAAACCTCATGTTTCTGGAACTTAAATCTGCCATTTTAAAGCAGCTTAAACGTGATGCGAACACTAATAAAAACACCATCCACCAGCTCTGCTGCTGCAAAGCAGCTGGCTTTGAAGTTGGATAATTCACTTAGCAGGAGCTCAGCCTTGCAGTGCTCTTGAACAAGGACAGAGGGACTACAGGAGCATCGCTAACAGCAAAATCTATCTGGAAGAACTACCAGGTTGTTCCTATTTAGTGCTCAGGGTACTAACAAATCCAACAAGGAGAAAAGCACATGTACTTTCCTGTTACAAAGGCAATGCAAGCAGCCCAAATGCATGAGGTAACTCACACATGAGCTTTTTAAAGCAATGGCTGTAACCAGTTCTGGGTTTTGGGACATGATTGCCCCAAGGGAACACATTGCTATGTGACACACAGCCCCTCTCTGGGATTTGCACTCTCAGGAGTTCACTGAAGCTCAAGCTTTTATTGCATTTTTACTCTGTTTCAGGGCTGGGCAATTTTATGGCCATTAATAACACTTACATTTAAGTAAGATACGCCTATGAAAAGGTAATCAAATGTCATGCATGAATCCAGAAGCCAGCAGTGGTTCATTTGGAGAGGGCCGAGGAAATAGCAAAATAATTACCTTTGAAAGGAAAGAGGAGATGTACTTATATATTAGCAATACGTACTTACATATTAGTAACTTTACACCAGTAAATTAAACAAGGGCTGGTGCGTGGAGCGACAGGCACACGGGCACAGCTAGCTCAGAGGTGGGCTTCTGTCGGGGTAAGATACCCAGATGACTAGATTACAGGCTGGGAACACAGGAGGGGATGGATATGAACTCAATTAGGCATCACCACTCTGGTGATGGGGGCTTCCCTATGCTGATACAGCAGAGGATTAAACTCTGCAGGTAGACAGTCCTGGGCTGAGAGGAGATAAATCAGAGCAAGAAGGAGTCTGGAGGCCAGGAGCGGGAAAGGTCCCGCTGAAGTCTGGCTGCACCGTGCTCACCAGCGAGAGATCCCGCTGATCTTCTGCCGCAGCCGCCCCAGGAAGCCGCTGCCCCGTGCCGGTGATGGATACGGGTGGTGACAGCAGCGCTGCCTGCTCTCAGCCGGGAGCCCATCTGCTCCGGCACCGCAACGGCGGTCAGTGGGACGCTGCGGGTAACGCATCCGTAGCCACAGCCGCCAAGCACCTTCTGGTTGCACGGTATCAGTGTAACTGGTGCCCATTACACGTTTTTTTCTGAAGAGGTTTCCCAGAAGGTTAATGCGCCTCTGACGGCATCAGAGGAATACGCAGCTGATCTGTCCAGCTCAACAGAAATAATGACTGAGGGTTTGTTTGTGGAGTGACCTCCACATCCTGGTGCCGCACTAAATCACCCTCCTGGTTGGTGTTCAGCGTGGAGAAAGCAGGCTGAGGCTGCGGCTACGGCAGGGTACGTTACTACAGTCAGGATGCATTTCTGCACACAGCGCGGTGACAATGTTTGGGGTTTTTTAATAGCATGTTTTCCTGCACTGCACTGGCCCCTTGATCATGGGGAAGGAAGGGCAGGTTGGGACATTTATGTGGAAAAACAAATCCCCCAAGACCACCTTATTGCAGGGCAAGGAGCAGTCTTTTCTCTGACCAGTGCTCCACGCAGACTGTCTGAAAAAAAAAAAAAATCCCATAGAAAAAGCATAAACTCTGGCAAATTAAATGTAAGAGCATAGTAAAGCAAGTCAAAAAGATTTTAAGAAACAGCTTACTAAAGCCTTAAAAACTAATAAAAGCTTTTTTCAAATACATCAAAAGGAGGAAGCCTGCCAGAGAGTCTGTATAGCCAGTAGATGGCTGAGGCAAAAAGATAAGGCTAGAGCAGAAAAGCTAAATTAATTCTTGGCATGTGCACGAAGGAGCTTAAGAAGGTTCCCACAGCAGAGCCTTGCTCTACATGGGATGAGCCAGAGGAATGTCTCCAGCCGCGGCACCAGCAACAGAGGTGCAATGACAGGGGCTTGCGGAGCCAGGCAGGAGGGGGGGGCTTTGGTCACTGCTCCTCACCGCAAAGGGAACACCAGCGCCAGGAAATCACACGGCAGAAATACCAACTCGCAGAGCCAGTGCCACCTTCCCAGCCACCCTGTGTAATTCAGCAGGGGAGCTCGCTACCAGAAGAGCGCTGTTAGCATCACAAGGCTGGATGGATTCCCTGGGCTCTGAGCTGAATGAGCAGGAAGAAGAAATCCACCACCAGCAACAAGCACCGAGCTGTGGGTGATGCACGGGCAATTCCACAGTGCTCCTCTCCAGGCTCTCCATTAAAGGCAAGAGATGCAGGAGATCCCTCCAAGGGAAGGAGCAGCAGTCCCCGGCAGGAGGGAAGGGAAGGCTGAAGGTTAACACCCAAATGAGACTTGCCATCACCCTGATTATGGCTTTAAGACTGTTCTTTGGGAAAAGGTCCCAGTAATCAGGACTTATAGTTAAAGGATGACAGCAGAGAGGGGGAGGATGGTACTGTGAAACAGACCAGTCTTTTGGGGCTTCAGAATAATTTTGCTGTGGGTGCTAGAGAGGTCGAGGACTGTGCCTACAACCATACTGGAAATCCTCAGTCATAATAAAACGTGAACGACCAGTAACTGGGAAATGCATTGGTTCGAGTTCCTGGCAGCTTCCAGCATAAATGAATGTGATTTGGTACCAAGCATATTCTGTCATCATCATTCATATGGCTATGAAGACTAGTCACGGTACCATGGATGATGAAATTAGGACCAGGGTACTTATCCCGAGCAACGCTTTCTTGGCTTCACAGGGTGCCTCCCAGCAGAGCCTGCTGCAATGCTGTCTGTAACAGGGCTGTATTAAGGTTAATACCATTTTTCTGGGAAAAATCACAAACACTGGAGTGGTGGAAGATTTGGGGTTGGAGGTGGAAGTACATGTAAGGCTGTGGAAAGGTGTAATTTTATAACTGGACATATTTTTTTTTTAAATGTAGATGGCTCTGAGCACTGCACAAGCCCCTTCCTCTCACCACCTGCGTGCCCCTGCGCATTTTCCAGCCTCAAGTCTTCCCCACTGAACCTTCCCGAGGGACCAGGCTGCTAATCAGAGGCAAGTCCCTATCCATTTCTTAAACTTACAAAAACGAACTCAGCCTCCCAGGGCACATGGAGCCTCGAGCACAGCTGCCGTGGGCCCCTGATGCCCGCGGGAATGCTGCGCCTAAGAGGGCTCTGTGGAAGCCCAACACCTGGAGACTGAAGTTTTCTATTCATGAGCCTAATTCCCACCCACAACCCCCTGGAAAATTTCAAGATTCCACCAAAAAAATAGCCTACAGATTATATATTCATATATTTAGTTCAAAAAAAAATTAAGTCTCACTTTCTGTTATTCACTTAGACTTCCTTGGGGCAGGAAATGAGAGCTTTCAATTTGGCTATAACAAGGGGAAATTTACAGATGAATGGAAGATGGCTTTGCTCCTAGAAATGCTGGCATAACGACTCCACAGTGAGATACCAAAGAACTTCAAGCTATTCAATTTATTCTAGTGACAGATAGCGCGTCAATCACCTCTTAAGCACCGGAATATGTTAAAAAGATTTTTTTTTTTTAATTATAAGTTACACTTTAATTTATCAAAGCCAGAGCAATTTTTAGAGACAGAATGAAGCAAGACAAATGTATGTACTAGAAATAAGCCTCCTTTTTATACATACATACAGTGAAGGCAGTTAATCATTGGAAGAATTTATCTACATTGTGGAGGATTCTCCATCACATGTTATCTTTTTAAGGCAAGAATAGAAAATTTTAATAAAATCTGCTCTGGTTCAACCAGAAGTTGCAAGTTCTAAGTAGGAATTTCTGAATAAGAATTTTTGTTCAATGTTATTCTGCAAGACAGACAAGATTTTTGTATTAGTGCCTACCGACCTTAAAAGCCAAGAATGATTGTAATGAGAGAGGTTTCCCATTAAAGGAGATGATATTAAGGGAGTTAAATTGTATTTCTTTGAACTATTCTGAAAATTTTTGCTTTGATATAGATATTCTTATTCAGTCAGTGTTTATTTAAATATCAAAAGGTACTAAAACTAATCATGGGAGTTTTCCTTAACATATATTTAATATAGCACAATAGACTTACTGAAGCACGTAAAATATCTGAAGTATATTAGGAGTTTAAAACCTTGTAAAACTATGGATTACTAACCCAGTGCTATGAATGCACTTGGGGATTTGATGCGATGTCGCAGGATATTAATTCCCCCCCCATCGCGGCAGCAGGGTGAAGGGAAATCTCCTCCAGTCCTTCTAGCAACAGAGGCAAAATATTAGAGCCCAATAACGAATTGCTGCTGGACTTGGAGAAGTTTGGGTGCATGAAGGTCCTTCTCCTCTGGTTGCACACATGTCCTTTGCTAATACAAACAACGGCAGATGAGAAAGAATGCTGAACTTCGAGTCAGAACTAAAATAGGTAGAATAGTCAAGTATTAAATTAACCAGAGCTCTGGATCAAACTTTTCCACATTAGATTGAGCTCCAGCTCATGCACACCACACAACCTCTTTTAGTCAACACAGACACAATGAGATCTGATTCATATTCCAGCTAAGGATCAGCTCTTAATTCCCTCAAACGAAATCCAGACGCAAGGTGCCCCACGTTCCTACGCTGTGCGGATTCTTAAACATTCTCCTCCTTCATGTACATGCTCAGGACACACGAGTACGCACCACCTCGGAGCAGGCAGATACACAAAGATGGCTTTTCGCCAGGCGCGCTCCTCTACGTAGCAAGCCTCCTCTGTCTAGTCCTTGCTTAGCTAAAAGCAATTCCGATTTGAACTGGCCACAAATAGCCCAAAATGACAACAAAAAAAAAAATCAGGCATTGCTGACAAAAGCCAAACTCCTAGCTGTCCCCTGCTCTCCCAGGCATGCTTCTGCACCAGCCATCTTACATAGTACCACTGCGTTGGTAACGTAAACCTGCCCAACAGCTAAGGGAAAGATACATTTTTTTCAACCAAACTACAGCCAGATTTTCCAGTGCTTCAGTCCAGCTGCCTTGAATTCAAAGCTTTTCCACTATCTGTAAAGCAATTTGAGCTGGCTGGTCAAGAGCTCTCAGTTGATGCTGTTTTCTTCATCTCCAAGCCCTTTCTGTAGGTTATACCTGTGCTGGTGGAGGAAAGAGGAGTTAAACCCAGGCTGGTCCAGATCAGTAACTGCAGCATCTCACATCGCCCTCATCCTGATGGTGGGGAGGGCTGCACGCCCTCACCCGCTGATCTCCCTTCTTCTCAGCTGTCTTCATTAACACACACACACATTCCACAGGGAGTCAACAACAGAAATATGCTTGTTTGAAACCCCTCTCAATTGAATCTGAATGGAAGGAATGAAATAATAATGAAACTATTGAATAATACTGGACATGGCCCTTAAAGCTTCCTACATGATTTCTATTCCCAGTTTGACAGAGAACTAGCTGTAGTTATTCTTTGAATATATTTTTTTCACTTATTTTGTAATGATTTCATGCAAACCAAGTATCCTTGGTTTGCTTGAGACAAATACTACCTCCCAGTCACAATATACTGCAGCTACTATCACCTTCCCAGACCGACAGATGTCAAAAAAGAAAACAAATTTGTTCTTGACTGATCTAGGTTAGACCAATGTTTCTTGTCATCTTATTATCCTAGAAGCATTTTTAAATTGGTTCATAATTTGCTCTACTATCTGCCTCGTTATCAAAGTCAAAACATCCAGTTTCTAATTACCCAGGTCACTCATCTTAGAGAAGAAGGATTACGCTTGTTGTGCTCCCTTCTACCAGGACATAACCTGTCCTCTATGGACTGTTGAAGATGGCTGTTTTGGTGCAGAGACTGGATTATCTACGTACTCACTCTCTAAAACCTTTTCCTAAGCCATGTTCCTACCCCAGCTACACACAAGCCCCACATTCATGGACGTTTTTGGAAGGGCCTCATGTTCTGCATCCTTAGCAGTGCCAGCCAGGCTCCAGCATGGTCCCCATTCCCCAGAACAACACACTGGCACAGCTTCACCTGGTCCACCGCCGTGCTACAGCACCAGCTCGGCCACACGTCTCTGTCCTTCCTGGGAGCAGAGCAGGTGGTCCCAGGGAAACCACCACCCCATGGATGTGAAAAGCTGAGATTCATCCCTCTCTCAAGGGTTAATAACAGGACTTGGCATTGCATGGCAGAAATAGGGTATTCATATCTCTGATAATGGGTCCAACAGGGATGAACTGGATAGGCTCCAGAAGAATAAGCCTCATGCAAGAAAAGAGGGTGAGAGCGTGGCTGATTGTGGGTGGAGAAGACACTGGAAAGCTAGGACAGGCATCCCTGTTCTGCCTTTGAAACCGCCCCGCTAAGTCTTGCTTGCCATTAAACAATGCCCAGAGTCTTGAGTTCTACCCAGTGCCAGCTCAGCACCACGCAGGACTGGTCCTTATATCAATTACAAGTCACATTTTGACATTCAAGGGCACAGGAGGCCTGTGGAAGCACCATTTCTACATAACCAATTTCACTCTGCCACCACCGGGTGCTACCATCGGCAGAGCCAGCCCCAGTGCCAGCAACAACAGCCTGTGCTTCAGGCTAAGGGGTCTGCGAGTATGGGCTCACCAGCGGCTGTTTACATGTGTTTGTCTGAAGTTAGGGGAAAAAAAAAAAGAAAAAAGAAAAAAAGGAAAGAATAAGAGAAAATGACCATTTTAATTTCCCAATAAAATCTATGCCACAGTATGAGTCATTGTTTGCTTTTTTACACAAGTTGGGAAAGGCCTTCTGGTTTTAATAACTAATACTGCTGAGTTCAATAAAAAGCACTTAATTTAATTTAATCCAAACCCTGATTAATGCCAGCTTCCCCTGGAATTTTATCTTTGTTTTAATTTGAATCACTATGGCGGGGGGGGGGGGGGGGGGGGCGGGAGACAGAAGGGGATAGAAGTCAATTAGTTCCTGTGCTTGTTTCTAGGCAAAACACTGGAAAATGGGAGATTGACAGGTACAGTCTAAGAGTCTATTTTTCCCCATTCCTTGGGCTGACTTTCCCCTAAGAATGTAATGTTTGCTTAGTCTTAAAAAAGGAAGCTTAACGGCTCACAGCTCAGTTTGGAAAACAAAATATTCCAGGGCCAATTAGGATCAGATTTCTTTGCTGGAAGTATATTGCTTTTAATGTGTTAATATTCAAGAGATAGGCTACTGTTTAATTGGACACAGAGAACCCTTAAAGCTTGAGAGCTCTAACATGAAAACAGCCAGCCTCATTCATGGGCTCTGGAGTGGCTACAGAAGGAAATAATCTGGGATAAAACCTCTGATAAGAGGTTTTCATCCTTTCCTTACAATTGTCTGCGCATATGTTTATTCAGATTCATATCTTATACAAATAACCAGCGCTAACAGATTTTTTTAGGCTGGAAAGTTGGATATTCAAAAAGCTAGAGTAGGCGAGCTGCTGATAATGGAGTTCAACACCCTCTGTGGCTGCAGGGGGATCGGCTCTGCCCAGCATCACACGGGAATCCTGTGACAGCGCCAGGGTTAGGATCCAGTTCTCCCACATCCCTCACCAGTGCCTTAACTACAAGTAAACATTCCCTCTCTTCTTGCAGTCCTCTATCTTATTCTGTGCAAGGAGTACGCCAAGGTCCTGCCAAGCCAATAGTTTTTAATTACATGATCGCATACTCTTGTAATGCATATATGCAAGGGAACTGAATTAAGGTCGCATGGGCCTGGGTATTTTCTAACTTTTGTATGACTGATTTCTGCAGCTTTACAGAGAAGGTTTTGGATACATTGTCTAGGATTACCTTTCATTACAGAAACGAGAGAAATAGAAATGAAGTTACGCAAATGTACAGGACTACTTGCAAACGTCTGCAGCAGAACCTTAACTCAGGACCTTAAAGGAGCAACGGAGACCTCCGTCTCTTCAGCAAAGAGAGCAACTGCTGGGAGCAGAAGGCTGGAGCAGTAATCACATAACAGGCACTGCATATGGGGTTTAGGTCTT
The DNA here is from genome assembly GCF_035582795.1 of Mycteria americana. Taxonomy (NCBI): domain Eukaryota; kingdom Metazoa; phylum Chordata; class Aves; order Ciconiiformes; family Ciconiidae; genus Mycteria; species Mycteria americana. Next base: position 17,085,235 of record NC_134370.1, read on the forward strand.
CCCCCCCCGCCCCAAGCAGCCAGGGATGCTGGAAATTAGTAAGTCTGAGCTCTTTGCTGTGCTAGAGGCACTCGGAAGCACCCTGGCGTAAGCAGGCGTTGCACACTCATTCCCAGTCAGCTGCTGCCTGAACAAGACTTAAATTTTGTGATTGTGTTAGAGACCTGTAAAACTCTGAGCAAATGGTCCACAGAGAGGGAAGAAAACTACACGGGATTGGCTTGCTCCCAGCTCATCCCATCATCCCGAGGCAGAGGGGCTTAGGGTGACCACTGCCACAACTCTGCTGGCCTACAGCAGTGGGACACAGCCATGCCGGCCAGCACCCTGGGGCATTGGTGGTGTGAGCCGTTCCTACCAGTCTCCTGCACTAATGCCTTTCCCAGGGAGATGGAGACTGAATGGCTGAGCATCTTCTCCTGGCTTAGTGCAGAGCTGGCCCAGGAGATGGGGGGCCAATGCCAGGCAAGGAAGGATGCAGGAGGACCAGGCAGCTCCTTCCAAAATGCAGCAGGAGGAGCAGGCTCCCTCCCCTCCAGCACCCCCCCAACCCCAGCTGCATGCCTCAGCACCAGCCCTGGTCAGGCACCCTGGGGTCCCCCACCCCAGCAACAGGAGACCTGAGGTGGCCGGTGCTTAAAAGGCTCCCCTCTCCTCTCATCCACAAAAACAGATTCCTAGGAGCAAACCGCCACTCCACTGAGTATGAGAGTCACTGGGACCAAGGAAGAGGCACAGACACAGGACCCCTACTGCCCTTCTCAGCTCTGATCCTCCCCCTGCTAACATGAATGCAAGCAAAGAAAGGCAACAACCAGACAACCTAACCTAGTGAAGAAAAGGATCAACAAAATGAAGGAATTTGAAATTTCAGTAACTATCTTTTCGGGGGGGGGGGGGGGGGGGGGGGCGGGGGGGGGGGGAAGTTGCAGAGGAAAAAATGAAAAAACATGTCAGTAGAGAAAAGTATGTACAGGACTTCGAGCCCTTAGTTGTGCACAGATTAGGTAATGAAACTCATTGCTCAGAGATGTGGAGAGGGACTCATGAAAAGATGCTACCACCACCATGAGCCTGGCTACCTAAAGCCCGAGCTAACCATCTGCACCCTGCAGATCCCTGCAGTAACCTGGGCTTTCCTGCTCATACCAGCAATTATGGGAAAGGGATTTCAGGCACTGCCTTGCACCTCCTAGGAAATTCATTCCCCGTGGTTGTTGGGTGACCCTTCTCTAATAAAAATTAAACAAACAAACGTAATAAAGAGTTTTATTCAGAATAGAGGCCAATTTGCTACTAATGGCAGCATTAAGGTCCTAAAAGGGTATTGAATTACAGAGCAGTAAAGCCACAGAAAACAGCCTGTAGTTCTAAAATAACTACAGGTGCCAAAACTAAGGAGGACCAAATTACCAGCCCGTTTCCAATGTCGGCCTGCAAATACTCAACACTACATGAAAAATAAATGGCAAATGATTGTTTTTATATTTAGAAAAAGCTGTTTGAATATATTAAATGTGTTTCATTGTGCAATTTCGATATTTGCTCTGTTCCCCAAACAGAATTATTCACCTAATAGATAGATTAATGAGATGACACTAAGCAGAGGGGGAAGGTCATGTACAACCAGGGCACTTTCAGACAGTGTTTAGAAAAGGTATTTAACACCACCGAGGATGAGCACGTTGTACTTAAGGCTAAGTGCTTCTAGGAGGGGGTGAGCACCTGTGCCACTCAGCACGCACAAGGGCTTTAAACCAAACCAAACCCACCTTCGTGTGAAGGATGGCAATTCTCCTGGATGACAGAGAATGAGATTTCCTGTCAACTGACCTCCCACCTCCCAGGCGATGGGAAGTAGAGCCAGCCATTGGTAGCATCACCGTCCAATTTGAAAGAGCACATGTACCTTGCCTGAAAACGTACAATTTGGATTCAATGTGCTAGCTGCCTGCACAGCCGTGTGAGGCAGTATAATGGCACATGAAAGAAGAGGTCAAATTTACTAAGTGTTGAGGAGGTGTCATCGAGAGCCGCATATTACTTCAAGATGTGTCTTCGGCAGCAGAGCCCGCGCGAGCCCCTCTCTCGCACAGAGATCTCTTCCACCCGCTGGGAGTTGGAGAATTTCTCCCAGCTTTGGTGCCGCATAGGCTTGCATAAGATCTGGCTCTTTTTCCTGCTCCGTCCTCCCTTAAAGAGCCACAAAATAAAACTGAACTGATGGGAACGAGCCTCTGACAAATCCCTGTGCTTCTTTCTTTCCCATTTGCAGAACCACGCACATTACCTACAGGCAACTAAGCTTTTGCAGAGCAGTGATTGTATCCCACATCACCTAAAGAGCTGCCTTCACCTCCCTCAGCTTTCCCTTTGCTTCAACTTGAGTTATCAGTTTCTTCTCACAGGTGGTGGTACTGCGATGCCTCCCGAGGATGGGGGAGCCAGATTTTCACCTGTCAGTAGGTGGTTAAAGTCAGGGTCTCCAGCCCCTGCAGAAATGCTCCAAGCGTCTCCAACCTGTTTGGCTCCTGACTCATTAACACACTTCCCCGTCTCTGTGTTTCCCATCCAGCAGCACGGCGCGGGTGGGAATTGCCTGCCTGGGGTCAGGAAGCCCGGCTGGCAGCACCGGCTCCGCGCAGCATGACACCTATTCCTCACCGCCGTCTTCCTCACCACCCCCACCACCACTCTCCAAATAAAACCACCGCCAGCACAACTGTCAGCGGCAAGAACAATGTGCTAAGGCAAGCACCAAGGCAAACAGAGAAGCCATCAGGCTCTCCGCAGAGTAAACATGAGCTAAAATCCGGAGTCACATAAATCACACGGATACATGCGGTTCTGGGGGGAGAGGAGGAAAAGGAGGGACTCATTTGTCTTGCCCCAGCCCTGGAGGCCCCTTCCCGAGACTAGAGCAACTCATCCAGAGGTACTGACAGTGCACTGCCTGGTTTGGCCAAGGCCAGGGAGCTAGCTATGAAGCAGACCCTGGCACATCTGTGCAGATATCTGCTCCTGGGCTCCTCCAGGACAGTTTAACCTCATGACCAGCTAACACCACTCTTCTGCAGTGGGAGAGCTGCAGCCAAAATGCAAAGCCCCTCTGTCCGATCCCCCACTTATGGGAAGTGGCTTTTGCTTCTCATCATACTGTGCATCACAGGCCACTTCTGAGGGCAGATCTGCAGCTCCAGACCATGGTGCTGAGATTCAGGAGAGCTGGGGGTTGACCTGCAGAATTACAGAGGTCTGGTTGACTCTTCATAGGACATGAGGCCCCTAAAGACTACATACATGGGCTGAATACAACAACATATAAAGTTACTTCTGCAGCAATTCTAGTTCCCCAACCATGCTTGGGCTGGAGGCACTGAGCAGATGGACCTCACTGTCTCTTTTGCAACTTTCTTCTGAAATGCAGGAGAAAAGCCACACAGGATCAAACAGGGGAAACGTATCTAAACTCTCCTGAGCTTCAAACAGCCTCAGACACACCAAGGAACCGTGGAAGGTGCAGGACCTTGGCCTTGGCCCACCCCCAGCACGGGTCACTGCATTTGGTGGCAGAGCCACAAGTCTCCATCCCTTCTCAGTTCTCCAGTTACGATGAGTGCCCATCTCCATCCCTTCTCCAGTTACAATGAGTGCCCAGAACACCCACTTCATTTCCTATGTGTTCATCTTTGGCAGAAACAGGATTTGCCATAGTGTGCTGAAGATACCCTGAACTGGACTCGGCACAGTAGCAGCCAAGAGAGCTCATCAAGATCTCTCCTCCTGATGGCTCTTATTCCCCCAGAGGACAGTCACTCCATCCACTAACTGCAGCCTTGTAAGATGCGCTTAATATAACATTTCAGGCTCTTCATCCAGCAATTTAGCAGCAGCTCTCACCATAAGTTGCAGGACATGGAAGGAGAAGAGTCACTGTGTTAGAAAATGAAAGGGTTGCCACAGTTTAACAGAAGTCCCTTCATTCTCCAGATAATTTCTCCTCCTTTTGTACTGCACAGCCCTCGCCCTGGACCAGGGTCTTGATCTGCTCAGCACTAACACTTGATTTTAAGAAATCTGCTATACACTCCTACTGCAAAATGCATACATTTTTATTATACTATATTTTATTAAAATTTTAATTATATTAAGTTATATTTTTATATGTATACACACACATATTTTAATATATCTCTCTCTCCTTGAATGCTTTGCCCAACACTTCTGGGATGCATTGCAGCTGCAGCACCAAGTCACACAGGGTAGTACCTCAGTCATGGGCAAATCCCATGGCACAGGATTAATTTGTGACAGTCCCTAAGTGAGCATAGCACAGGACTTGAAAAATTTGAGGTAAAGTATTCGTATCAAGATTTAAAACACAAGCATTTTCATGTATTGAAGCGTCTGGTGAAGCCAGCATTTTCAGAAGACTTTAAATTCATTAGTCATACCAGAGAAAGCATTTGGGAACAAGTAAACGTTCACAGAGAGCAGTGGAAACAGGGGTTAGCTGCATGTATTGAAGAACAACTCTTGTGCCCAAGTTTCCAACAAGTTAATGTGCTTTGTGTTACGTATGCTCAAGTTCAGCTCTCCCTTCGCATTATTTGGCTGTTGAAACTCCAGGCTTTGCACAAATAGTAATGCAGATATTTGAATATTAAACTCATTTTCAATTTTCTGATAGTATCTGCCTGGCAAAAATCACAGAGATAATAAAGAGATAATTACAATAAGCTGCTGGAATAGTGAACAGCAGTTATTTCTTAATTCAGTAGCTTCACGTTTTATGTGCATGTCTGAGCTTATAACATCCATGAGTACTGTGCATTGGTTTAACCTATTTTGCAAAGCTCAGGAGAAAAGATTTATTTAGTTCTCTTACAAGGCTCTCCAGCAGCTGAATACGCTTTGCTTCAAAGACATTGCAGGCAATCCAGGAAATTGCAGGGGGGAAAAAAAAAAAAGACATAAAGGCAGTGCCACATGTGATATTTCTGATACCAACAGAGATAAGGTAAGTTACAAGCTTTCCCATCACGAAACAGGTACAGAAGAAAGGGCATTTTTTTGTTACACAGGAAGCAAACAACTGAAAGTATTGTTCCTAAATGCTCTAAAACATTAATTGTGAAATATTTGTTTTAAATTAGTAATATACTTGGGCAATTTTTTTTCCTTCAATCTTCTTCTCCTCATTTACAAAGTTAGTGTAAGACCAGGGAAGTTCTGAAAAAAATCTTTTAAAATAGCAGTTGACAGTGGTTTTATTCAAATCCAGTAATATGTTCTTCAAATGCAAGAAACACAAGAAATGTCAAATCTGTGACCCACATCCCACCCCGATACAAAAATCTGTCTTTACCTGGTGTCACCTCCCTACAAGGACATATTACTAGCCATGATTGCTGATCAAACCAGCCCTGGTACTCGTGCATCCAAGCTGTGCTGAACGTCTAGGACATTTGCTTCCAGAGACTTTCCAGAGCTCTGCTGTCTGTTCTCAGTTTTCCTATCTCTACTTGTAAGCTTAGAGAATTATTTTCTTTTCCTCTACTTATTCAAAACCAAACTGTGCTGGTTTACAGACATGATCACTTTGCATCAGACAACATGCAAACGAAAATGCTACCCACCTTATTTCTGTAACAGGCACCTAGGACTTAAGGACTGGCTTAGCCTGATGCCTGCTGCTCATCCCCAACCACCACGAGGTGCCCAGCCGAGCCTCCTCCTGCTTCTGCCCACCGTGGCCTTGGGAGAGCGCTCCCCTCCTCGTACCAGGGCAGCACGGGCTTGGCAACAACACAACTGCCAGTGGTAAGTGCTGAAAGATCAAGAGTTGCCCTCTCGCCCAGGCTGGGGATGTTAATGTACCCAGCACCCTTTGAGAAGTACTCTCTATCTGTGCACACAGGACAGAATAAATCCCCGAAGTTGCTCCAGGTAGGTGACCAGGTGTACAAGAAGACATAGTCATCATCCTATATAGCCAGACATAGTTGAAAAGGGAGTATCCCACATCCCTCATTTCTTCCCACCCTAAGAAGTCAAGAGACTCCAAAGCAGAGAAGAGGGATGGAAGGTGCTCAAAGTGCATATGCACAGCACATTTTGAAGAATTTCGTGCCGGTACATAACCTGATTTTTTTCCCTTGCATTGTCCACATGCACATTGATAGAGTGGGCAACCCTCAAATCCCCCTTCCAGGGTACAGTCACATGCCAGGGGATAACTCTGGCGTCTTTACAAGGGCAAAGCCTGGAGAGCTGCTCTGCCAAGTGCTGTATCATACCTGGAAAAATGATAACAACAGACCAGCACTTGGCAAAGATGCGAGGCCCTCCAGGCTACCCAGCAAAACACATGGATAAACATTGCTCAGAGGCACCGCTGGATACCTGAGTGTTGGACAACACACAGGCAACACAACCAGTTATTCAACCTTGAAACACTCGCACCGAGTCCTGATACAGCTCATCCTTCAGTGCAACAACCCAGCTGCTTGCACTGATGGACATGTGAAGGCTCACCATGGAGGCAAAGAAGGGAAGGTGTTTCCCAAATGTTATTTTATGTAAATATGATAAAGGTTCCCCCAGAGAGCACAGAAAGGGTAGAAAGCGGTTCATGGCACACACAATATAAGGATGCTGCAAACACGCAGCAACTCTGATGCTCCAGATGTGCTCCGTGTGTATCCAGATGTGCTCCCATTTGAAGTCTCTGGTATTCCCCAGCCGCATGTGTGACTCATCAGCACATGCGCCAGAGTAGCTCCCAAACCGAGATCCCCACGGCGCACTGGGGTGGCACGTGCTGAGAGACTGCCCAGGCACCTCCGCAGCGATTCAATCCTCCCACAGAGCAGAGCACCCTTCCTGCCGGTGCACACGGGCACCACGCTTCTCACAGGGCAGCGACGAAGGGTGAGAGTAGTTCTGCTTTATCCTATCAAGGTCAAAGCCAAAAGCACTTGATTACAATACGGAGAGTTATAAAAAGGTAGCATAACAGATGCACAGCCAACAACTGCCTGAAATTTAGATCTGTGATTTGTTGTTAGATGATTTCTTCCCTGTGGTATCACCCAGTCATTCAGGTTGAGGATGGGCCATAGCCAAAAATCCTTTGCCAGAATATGCTTTGAAGAAATAACCTCAGCTTGGAATACAGCCTGTGAATATCTGCTCACGCAGTTCCAGTAAAACACTGACAGGAAGCGAATATTCAAATAATTTCCGGTCCCTCCTGCTCTTTTTCCGGTTGCTCAGTATGGAGATGGTAATGTACAAATTTCACTATTTCTCTCCTCTTCCATCATCTGCTCAGGAGCCTGCTCTTTGCTAGCTCACACTAACACTGATGTTCACACTTCTGTCCAAAAAGCCTGGTGTTCACTTGCCATGTGAAAGGGGAAGGATTGCTTGCTTCAGCCCAAACATTTTTATTGTGTGGGGTTTTTTTCGTTTTTTCACGATTTACCTTTCCAGTTCAGACAACTCAACTGATGCATTAAGCTTCCCATAAATTCCCATAAGAATCAAGAAATAATTACCCTCCAGCAATCAATACATCTTCAGCTGTGTGCTAAAGTTATACAAGACACGGGCAGAATAAGCAATTACATTAGGAAGGGGGTCTGGACCATGCCCACATCAGCAGGTACCCCAGCAGGGTGTCGAGCTGCCATCCCATGCTCGGGCCAGCCACGGCAGGCCAGCTGAGAGGTGATGCCACCCAACAAGGCAGAGAGAGAAGGATGAAAGCCAGGTGCCCGCTGTCTTCCAGCAAGTTGGGTTACATGAGGCACCTATTCCTTTCGTTCCTTTCCCCAGCACTCAGCTCCTGGCAGCAGCTGGAGGGTTTTTATCATTTGGCCAAGCACAAAGCCAGAAGGACAGGGGCAAGCAGGAGGAAGGAGGACACATGAGTGAGGAGCATCCCCGCTTGCCCCATGGTCCGCCAAAAGTTCATACAAAACAAGGAGTCTGTGGTGAGCCATCAGCCATGACTTGCACCAAGTTTCCTAGTGACAATGCTGCCAGTGAAACATTCCTGATGCTGGAAATCTCAGCACCAGGTCTCTCGCGGTACATTAATCCCACCACATAGATCTGACTAGCATATAAACACCATCATCTTCACCACTGCTTGGCACATCATAAATACAACTGCTTGAAGCTGGCCATTGGTCACTTGTCCAAGGGATGGTGCTGTAAATTCAGAGAGCAGGAGAGTCTGCACAGGAACAGCCCAGGAGAGAGCGGGAGACAGCTGTTTCGTTTCTACATCTTACAGGAAAATATTTCCATGAAGTGTAATGTTTGGAAAATGTCTAACAACCCAGTTCATGCTTTCTACAGATTATGTGGACTTAGCATTTCTGTTGTCTACACTGGGATAGATGAATAGAGAGATAAAAGGAGGCATGAAGATATAAGACACTTGGAATGCAGGAGAATCTACAGAATGTGCGAAAAATGTAGGAAAAGCTAAATAAAAGAAGAAAAGACAAATGAGATATTGTCAAGGCAGCCAGTGAAGCAGCAAGGTCCCAGTTCAGAGGTGGAATCATTAAATGACAAGCAAGGCAGCTCTTCTGGAAAGCCTACACGATTTTTTAACCCTGGAATTCACTAGGGGGAGCGTGTGGACATGGGCGAATGCCAAAACAAACCTGTTTTCCAGAAGAAAAAGGGAATACCCCAGGAGGCTGGTCACCCCAGAACAGGGGCTCAGGGAACGAGGTGGCTTCTGCACTGGCCACGCTCGGGGCACATCATCCGCCAGCCCTCGGGAAGGTGGGAGTCATCCACCACCCATCGTGTGCAGTGGCAGTGGCTACGGGAAAGCAGGTTCGCTCGCTTCCAGAGTGAGGACCTAATATCATGGCCCTGTAAGTGGGAAGTGAAGAAAGTCTGAGGAATTTGCTTGCATTTTGCCTGGATCTAGGCGAGAAAGCTACTAATCCTTCCTTCCCTTTCTTCTCCAGCCTGCCACAAAAGTCTGGGATCCTGGTCCAGAAAAGTCACAGTGCAACCACAGCAGCTTACACTCAAGTTACAGTCCTTCCATGTCCCAAATGCAAGCAAGCAGCATGTCAGACATACATTATAGTCACCATATCCCACATTCTCTGCTCTTCTCTGCTGCAAAGAGGAATGGGGAGGTACAGATCCCTGCAGGACCTGTGCAGAAACGGGATGGAGGAGCCCAGCAAGGAAGCATGAAGCTAAGGCAGAAAAAGGAATTTTAGGCATAGGACAAATGCAAGGTCTTGCCTCAAAGCAAGACCATGACACAGAGGGCCTTCCTACTGATCCTGATGGAAAATAACCTCATCTAGGAAGGGAACGTAAAGGACTAGCACAGTCTGGCAGGGATTTCCAAAGTATGCATCCTTGTACGGAGCAGTCTGTGCATGCGTAACAAACCTAATCCTAAACCTTTAGGGACATACCAGGCTCGAACACACACAGACCAACTCCTCTTTGAGATCTTGCATTTCCTTCAAGTGCACTAAAAGCAATTGTATAACACATGTACAGTTGGCCCATCCAAAACTCCCCAAGAGTGTCCAATCCCTTGCACATAAAAGTATCAGCAATTTCCAGACAAGCAGCAGCTCAAGGCTCCTATGCATGTGGGCATATCCTACATTTCCAGACGTTTGGCAGCCCATCAGGATTCCTGCATCTGTGGACACATCTGGGCTTCCCAGACACAGGGCAGTCCAGTCAGAGCCTCTGTGCACGCACGGCAGCATGCAAGGCCAGTAGACGCTTGAATCTCCCAAATCTGGCTGGACAGTGACAGACAAGAGGACACATCTGGGGAAACCTGGACAGATGGTCACATGAAGAGCAGACTAGCCCAGGAGATGCAGCCAGCAGAGGAAGCCGGTGGCATCAGAGATGAAAGACAGGCATGGCAGCCTGGGTCTTTCCCCTCACACCTTCTACCCGAGGGCAAACCAGCACTTGCATCTCTTGGGGACAGGAACACAAAGCTTGCACTGCTTCTGGACTATCCTGTCCTCACGAAGAGAAACAAGAGGCATGGAGTTACTCCCAGTCCCCGTGGGGCTGCCAGAAATAACACAAACCTAACATCTCACACCAGCTGGCGAAGAGGACTAATCCAGCTTCAGAAACTGCTTGAAAAAGAGCCAAACCTCCCATCCAGTTCTCATGGCCCCCTCCACCTCCCCCCAGACCCGGTTCCTTTTCTGGCACGATGGTAACCTCAGCGCTTGGCTGACGGCAAGCTGCTCCTCGCAAACCGCTCTGCCGATCCACCCTGCGGCAGCACGCTCGCCTGGGACTCCTCCGTGCTTTTGCCATCTCACGCCATGGCCAGACACGCCACGACAGGGCCTGGCTCTGCGGTGGCCAGACCAGAGGGTGATGAGGCAGCAGACACGGCAGGGAGCTCCACTCCCTTCCTCCCTCCACCCCAGTCCCTGGCATTGCAGCTGCACCTCTTCCCTTAAATTCTGCATCTCAAGAGCTTCCCCTGCCTGTTAACCTGCATTTCTCTCCCTCCTCCCAAGAGCCTGTGCCTCCTTTGAACCCCCAGCTCCAAAGCCTGCACTCCTCTCTAGCAGAGGAGCTTGGTCATATTTTTGCTTCCCCCTTATCAAACACCTCCAACAGCTCCACATTTGTTTCAAATATTTTTTTTTTTAATAATTATTTTCAAAATGCAGTATAATGACCAGAGCAGAAGCATCAGCACCACGATAACTGGGTCTTGTCTTCATTTCCACCACCAGCTTGCGAGACAGCGGGAGTCATTTTGACAGTCGCATAACTAATTGCAACTAATCCGACCCTTTGTTCGATGATACTGCATAGCCCAAACCCATAGCTGTAAAGCGCGGTTTAATTTAAATGCTGGTGGAAACACAAGGGTTTGTTTGCACGGCTGCTGTCACGTACACTTCGATTCTGCTCTTGCGGAGGAGTGACTCGCATCCCTCCCTGTAGCCCTGCCTCACTGCAGCCCCTGCATTAGAAAAGCTGCGTAAAAATAATATATGTAAGAAAGCGTTTTTCCTCTTGAGTCAGTGCAAAGGAAGGAGGCTGGCACACTCAGCAGCCTTCGGGCTGCACGTAAACGAGCCAAAAGACAACATGTCTCAGAAAGAAAAGATAAGTCCAAAAATGAATTTTAGAAGGGCGAGTCCCTTATGAGAAGATACCCTGCATAACAAGCAGACAGAGCTGGGCAGAGCTAAATTCAAAACATTCCTAGCCTGATTTGGTCTACAAGGTTCCTATCTTCTTCTGTCACACATTATTAAATGTAGATCAGAAACAGGATCTGGGATTACAGAACAGACTGAACTTGGGACATCAGAAGACACCTGTCCTATAAATAGGAATCATTTACCAATTCAGAACAACACACACATGTTTTGGCAACCTCTCAGCCAATAAAAGCAGAAGCCCCAACATCAGAATTATCCAAGCGCTATTATTTTAAATGCGCAACAATGATTTAGAACATCATGACTTAACTCCTCATTTCCCAAATTCTCATCATGCATGTCTGCACTGAATTCCACCAAAAATGAACCCTTCCTGAAAGAAGCCCATTACCATTACTAAAATCCATCCCAATTTCTGAATTGGAAAATTGCCTCTTTTCAAAAAAAAGAGCAACAACAACAAAAAGCAGAACTTTGGATTTGGAGCTGTTAATTCGGAGCTATTGATTTCTTCAATAGCTTTTTGCCTGTATCCCCACATCCCAGGATTTCAGCTTCGAAACTCCAAAGTCAATTCAGTCACTCAAGACCACAGACTTTCCATGGCAAAGTGCTCAGAAACACACCAATTTGGGATTTTGCACAGAGTTGCAATGCAGGGGCTCCAATTTGTTGACACTTGGGTTTCTAGGAAAAATTAACAGAAACACGTGCAAGGGTCTGTGTAAGGGAACAACGTGAAGCACCGCTTCCAAACAGGTGCAGCCGATTATCTGAGGCAACGCTGTGCCGGAAAAAAAACCACTGTTTTCTTCGCAAATTTTAAGAGCACTAAAATCTTCCAGATAGTGGGAAGTCCCCGAAGCTTTTAGAAAGTGTTTTCTCATACTCCATACCTGGTATGACAGCTGCTTCTTTGCAGCTATGGGGAGTTGTGGTTTTCCATTTGTGAAAATTCAAGTGAAATCTATCATTTTTTGGAAAGAGCCTAAGTCCTGGGGTTCTCAAATATCTTTACAGGTTGAACATTTGGAAAGGATCCAAGACTCCAATCAGAGCCTGAATATGTGGAAATATTTAACTCTCTAAGAAACAGTATATAAAATAAGCTGCTTCTCTGCTTGATGACTATTTCAGGATTGACTAATGACTTGTCGTGATGCCAAACACCACGGAGATGGCTCAAGAGGATAATTTCTGAAACTTGAATTTGTAGCATTCTATCAAATGAAGACTATTTCTGTGTCAAAACCCTAGATCTGGGAATTTATATACAGCAAGATCATAAATGAACTTTTGGACACCAAAGTTCAGAAGTAGCTCTACTACATTTATTCAATGAAATATCTGCTAAATCTTTTTTCTGGGGAATGAACAAGCTTTAAAATAAAGCAGGAAAATAAAGACTACTGTATCAAACATAGGTCCCTCCTGGGGAAGCTCTTGCATTTCAGCTGGTTGGTCTCTGGATCTCATTTCAGGAAAGGATCTGGTGGCAGGGAGCAAAGACCGCCCCGCTCCCCTGGCCAGCGCATCAGCTCCTCCCTGGGGTGGTTATGGCAAGGAGAAGCAGCTAAGCTTGCCTAAATTCAGCCACCTCTGGCCAAAAGACCCTGACCTAAACTTGATCTTTCTTCTAGTACCAATGCACATCACACCAAGGCCAGGCAGGTTCTGGCCTAGGCAGGGGCTAAGTTCAGCTCCTCTCTCAACCAGGACAGAACTGGAGCCCGTAGTCCGAGCTCAGCTTTGCTCCCAGCAGAGTGAAAGGTCCATCTGGTCAAGTCACCAGCAAAGGCTAACCAATTCAGTTTGGTTTCAGGGAGCAATTAATTGCTGTGATCACCTCTTCTCTAGGTGGCACAACGTTCACATTACACATTTATTCAGATTATAAAGATAGAAATGACCATTAATATAACATAGGTTTGCTTCCTGCTTGATAGGGTTAGAGGACCTCACCTAATAATCAGTACACAAAATCCATAACTTCTGTCTGAAACAGTTCCAGCAGGAGTCTGGCTTTCAGGCTGACAGTGGCTGTTAATCCACCTCATACCTAGGTAGAAACACTCCAACATTTATTCTCAGCATTATAAATCTGCACATTATTAGCCCAAGGTTGTCCTGCATTAGGCTTTAAATCATAGGTTCTCTTTGCTCTGAACTTTTTCTTCCCCTTGTCGGTACTTGTGCATTACGATCAAGTTATTTTTTAATTTTCCCTAAGTAGATGAATCTTACTAAAACCTTGTCTATAGCTCCATATTTCTAGGATTTGGTCACATTTACTGCTCTTTTTTGAGTCTTTTCCAACAATACAGCATCTTTTCTCTGTTAAAATGGACAAGGGAACTGGATGTGGTGCCCAACACTTCCTCACCAATACCATTTCCAACATCAGAGCTTCCTATCAACCCTTACAGGGCTCTGGTTGTGCCTGTCCTCTCAGCTGCTGCTCTGCTCCTGTGGCTCATGCCCACCCAGCTATTTGCAACATCTCCAACTCCTTTTTTGTCATCTGCTTCCACCTCACAAATTTAGCCTATGCTCTTTGATCCTGTTAAGTCCAAATTTACATTCAGCATCAAAACACGTGATGTTCAGCTGTGAAACTATCAAATGCCACTTCCAAACTCAGAGCTGTGCAGGGCTTGCAGCTGCAGGAGCTCGCCAAAGCCAGGTAGCAGATTTTACACCAGTCCCCTGACGTGCCATGCAAGGTAACCGAAGGCTTTGGCACAGAGAGAACAAAGATACAGCAGGTGTTAGAGCAGCGATGCCTATTTAGTATCTTACCATTTTAAAATAACCTTTTACTTGTCACTAGCATTCAGGGGAGCTGTACCAGGTGGAGGTTGGTGTCGTGTGGGGCTTTGGGAGCTTTTTCCCAGTGTCCGGGGGGGCTGGAGCATAGCTCGACACTGACCAGGCAGAGGGAGGAAATGAGAGCTCAAGGTCTGGTTAGCAAGAAAGGCTGCCATAGGACCACGGGAGGGAGAGTAAGAAGGAGCTTGAAAAAGGAAAGGCTGCAAAAGCCAAGCAGAAGGGCCGCGAGGCTACGGCGAGGGCAGATAACCATCAGAACAGGCTGAGCTCCCGCACGGCAGGAGGGGAGGGCAGCGCAGCGGCTAGTGTGTGGGAGAAGGGGAGAGGGAGCAGCAGCACGAGCGCGTTACGAGGCCACGGGGAAGACGCAGCTGTCAACCACAGACCTGCAGAAAGGCATGAGTGGGCTCAGCAGGGGAGACACGCATGGAGTTTGGTTTTGGCCAGGCTGAGAAGAGCAGGCAGCCATCCATTGTGGAGGGAGGGAAGAGGTCCCCTCCGGGGCATTCCCCACCTCAGCTGGGTGAGCTGGATCCAAACCAACACAGCAACCCGTAATCCTGAGGAGAGAAGAACTGAGAGCAGGGATCTCGTGTTTGTGCAGCAACGGGGCAGGCTGAGGGCACTGAATCCAGGCAGGAAAGGAGGACAGCTGCCTGGAATGGCATCCATCAGTAGCAGCTCTGGCACTTTGTTCCTATATGCCAGCCTCGCAGAGAACAGCTGTGGCACGGGGTCACCTAGCAAACCCTGCCACCACCTGCATGCAAGCACCAAAACCTCCTTTTCCTTCTTCCACATTCACCTACTGAGCTTCTCAGACTGGCAAAGCAGCTGCCTCGCAGGTGAGGTACCCAGCGCCACAGGCAGCCTTCTGGAGGTGCATCCTCCCTGCCTGCCCAGCTCAGCTCAAGCAGCACCCTGCCTTGTTTGCTCCCAAGCACCCTCCTCACACAGACAGACTTGTTCCCTGCAACCTCAGCATCGCTGACAGAGCATCTCACTCTGTAGCTCATGCCAGCAGCATGAACAAAATGTCCCAAGCCTGGCTGGCTCTTTGGGACAGCCTTCCCACACCAACCCCAGAGGCCCAATATCCCCCCCCAGGCTCTCACATCATGCTCCATAGCGGGCATGATACAACCCCAGCATCCTGCTCTCGCACCACCGCTACCTTGGGGTACCCAGAGCCAGCCCTCCCCACGCACACGCTCACAGAAACCAACGCCCTTGTCCCGCAAGGGGATGGAGACATAGGTTAAGTGCCATACGTGCGAGCAAAAGCAGGCAGCTCTGCAAGGCACTAGTGCTGAGCAGGCTGGGTGAGAGGCAGTTCATGCCAGCAGGCTCAGACACCGTGTCCTGGCATAGCCACCTAAATGCAAAGCCTCCATAGGTACGTACTTTTGCTGCTATGCACGTATGCCCCTATGGTTACAGTCTCCTACTGATCTAAGCACTGTCACTGTTCCCAGGTTCCTGTTCTACATGGTAGACAATAGATAATGGTTCAGACCCACAGCTTTCCTGGGTGAGTATGTGCCGGGGAGCACATAGGAACAGTTATACAAGATCAAAAGGTTTCCAGAAGGACTTTCTGCAGTTGGTACAACTATCAGACATCTAAGCAATTTCTTGGCCTGTGCCCCCCTCCCCAAGCATTAGCCTCCAAACAAGCCGCAGAGCTGAATGAGTTTCCTCCATTTAGAGGCTCCACTCAAATTGTTTCTAGGATTCCCATCTTTCTCTCCTTCTTTTTACTTTACAAATATATAAATAGTCACATCATCATACGAGACAAGCAGAGACTGACTCTTACGGGTAAAAAACCAGATGTTTCCCAATCTTCCCTAACAAAGTAATATTTTATATATGGCTCTTCAATGGATTTATAGCCAATGAAGGGATGTTACTACATTAGCTCATGGAGGGGGTGGGTGATAAAAACTGGAAAGGAAGAGCCAGACAAGGAAAAAAGAAGCTATCCAGAGCGCTGCAATTGGAGAAGCATGACAAATGGGCAGCACAGTTTTAGAGGGCTTCGACAGCAAGGCAGATTGCCTGGCTGGGAGTGATTGTCCACAGCTGGAGCATCGCAGAGACCATCTGGTATTTCTTAAACATGCTTTCCCCAGGTGATCCAATTCTTGGAGTGCCCCAGCAAAGAGCAGAAAAAAGGCTTGCTAGTCTCAGTCCCATTTCCAGGGTTCCCCTAATTAGTTAATAGAATTATATTTGAACCAGTTTCAGTTTCTCTCCAAAAAACCCTTTGCTTTTGCCACCTTTTCAACGGGGGGGGGGGGGAGAGTAAATTCATGGAGTTTTCCATTTCTTTAAGAAAGTCAATGATTGTGTCTCTTGGCACAGCAGCCCAATATAAAACTTAATGAAGTAAAAAGAGATCCAAAATTTCTTCTGAACACCTTGTAACCTCACTCTTCCCCACACCACTTTTAGCTGCACAAAGCATGCACTTCCACAGGCTCTCACATTACTCTCCCACCCCAGCATATCCATCCCCAGTACAAGCCTCTGAAAAAGCAGAGCGCAGACTGCATGTGGGACTGTGAACCTCTCATTTCCAGGATTTTGACCCTTTTCTCAACTTGGAAAAAGTGTTAAATAATTTAATTAACTGTGTATGCCACACGCTCCTGTCCCCGCAACACGAAGGGCCGGCAGAGCAGCAGTACAGCGGTGTTTGCTGCTGCCCTCATGTTCCCCGTAAGACAGCCCCTTCCTGAGCCAGGAGCATCGGGAACCAGCTAACGAAGAAAAGAGCAACACAAAGCGGTAAATAATAAATGAATGGACAGATGGAAAAGGGGTTAGAGCGAGCAACCGGAGAACAAGCCTTGGGAACCAAACTGCGTTCCCACCAGCAGGCAGTGCCCCCACCGAGCAGTGTGGTTCAGGCAGGAGCCAGGGTCCGGCCGCAGAGAATATCCCTGTCGCTCCCCGCCAAGCCAGGCTTACCAACCGTGCCTCTCCTCTCTGTTTTCTCCATGAGTTAGCCCAGCCACAAAGCACAGGTTTGTCAGAGATGTATCCTGCACGCCACAGACACGCATCCCCAGTTCCCAGCTGCAAGCGTCCCAGCAGCACATAAATAACCTTTCCTGTGATTTTTTTCATGGGCAGCAAATACATAGGGATGGTGGCTAGAGCACTGAAGCTGGCGATACTCCTCTGAATGCAGCAAAAAATTTTTTGCTATATCACAAGTTGCTAGGAATTTTTTTTTAAAATGCAGAGAACTCACCAGATACAGAGTTCCCTGCTCTATCCACATCAGCGGCCACCTTCTCAAAGCCTGCCTCTGAGAAAAGCTAGTGGGACTGTAATCCCAGTCAGAAATACATACACAAGGTGTTTCAACTTCTCCAGGCTGAGAAAAGTTATCTAATTAAATTACTGGGAAGAAAAATACTGGACAAAAGAATCCAAAAGAATATTTAAAGATTTCTTTAGTTTGTTTTTAGGTGGTTTAGATGGCCAAAATCAGCATATTCCACCACCATGATTGTCCTGGTTTCAGCTGGGATAGAGTTAATTTTCTTCCTAGTAGCTGGTATAGTGCTGTGTTTTGGATTTAGTATGAGGATAATGTTGGTAACACACTGATGTTTTAGTTGTTGCTAAGTGGTGAAAAGTCAAGGACTTTTCAGCTTCCCATGCTCTGCCAGGTGCACAAGAAGCTGGGAGGGGGCACAGCCAAGATAGTTGATCTAAACTCGCCAAAGGGCTATTCCATACCATGTGCATCATGCCCAGTATATAAACTGGGGGGAGCTGGCTGGGGGGCAGCAACCACTGCTCAGGGACGGGCTGGGCATTAGTCAGCAGGTGGCGAGCAGTTGTATCGCTTGTTTTCTCCTGGGTTTTGTTCCTCTCTCTCTCTCTTGTTGTGTTCCTTCTCATTACAGTTTTTGTTGTTGTTGTTCCAATTATTAAACTGTTCTTATCTCAACCCACGAGTTTTCTTACTTTTGCTCGTTCGATTCTCTCCCCAACCCCACCGGGTGGGGAGGGTGAGCAAGTGGCTGCGTGGTGCTTGGTTGTCCAACTGGGGCTAAACCACAGCAATGATGGAAGGGGATTTTGGTTGGAAACCCATCCTTATGCAGTGGTATAGACAGCAATAACAGAAAACAATATAAGCCATGACTGTAAAGCTAAAGAAATAGCAAGCAACTGAAAATTACAAAGTGTAGAAAATTAATAAAGTATTTTAAAAAACACGATGGAAAAATTCATGCCTTGCCAAGTTAATAGTGGGAATTTAAATATAGAGGGAAGAAGGGGAATGTGAACAGAGACGTAGATCCATTATTTTGTACACATGGTAAAATTACCAGTGTAATTACAAAAATATACATATATGAACTCTGTATTTGGGAAAAAGATACGATGATGAACTCATCATAAGATGATGATGATGTACTTCACAGTTTGCTAATGACCAAGAGATGTATTAGATAACATCTGCTTTAGATAAACACTGTTAAATCACCCACTCTGGATAATTTGCACCTCCGAGCACACTAAGGAGATCTCTGACCTGCTGATGCTAATTTTTAATAAATCTCGGAATGCCAAGTAATTCTAGAAGGGTAGGAGAGCCCTAACTCCGTGCCGGTGCTTAGGCAGGACTAGCTGACCTAGGGAGCGACAGGCAGTCAGCCTGACAGCAGACCTAGACAAAGTAATTAAAAGCCAATATGAGAATCTACTGATAATTCATTATATTCATGTCTCAACTAATTACCAGCCAACATATGTTGTACAGAATCAAGTCCTGTCTAACTGATGTTACAGCTTGATTTAAGAACTTGCATTAATAGAAATAATTTGGCGTAACTAGATGGATAGAAGTGGCTGATGAGACAAAAACATATCCATTGCCTGCTTCCCATCCCACAGGATGCAGTGTTTTTACAAATCACTTAGATAAATACAAGATCCTTAGAGGCAGCTTGCAGATAGCACAAACATAGGTTAGTAAATAACGAACAAAACAGCCCCCATTTACCCTAAGATCCAATTTGTATGGCTAAATGGCCACCATCCAACCAAGCGTACTTTAATTCAGCCAAGCGCAAGATAATACACGTACGGGAAAACAATATAGAGCTTGTATCTCCAGGATGGAAAGTCTGTCCTGCACAGCCACAGGACAAAGGAGGAGTTACGAAGGGACTTTGGCAAAGTCAAGCTTAAGGAGCCAAATCTATTCAGCTTATGAAAGAGGAAAATCCACAAGATTTGACTGCTGCTCATAGGAGTTACATTAGCACAGGGGGAGAGGGGTTTTCTAACCTGATGGCGAGAGCCAAAGCAAGCTCCAGGGGTTGAAAGCCAAAGTTAAACATGATGCTGACAAAGAGGAAAATTATCATCAGCACAGCAGAGGATGAGAAACATCACACGATAAGGTCTGGATGATCTTGGGGCCCAGCATCAAAGCAGGGGGTGAAATTCAGTAGTACAAAGGGCAGGTATAAAAACCTCTGTGTAACACAAGGGTGGAAGGAGCCCAGACACTGGCACGCTGGGGGTCTGCTTTAGGCTACAAAATCAGGGAGATCAGAAGCACAGGCTTATTGGGAGCATCTGAAACACAGAACCCACTGGTAATTAGGGACCTTTAACTGCCCACACATTTGCTGGGAAAGGAAGACATCAGGCACAGCCTTGCATAAAGTTCCTGGAATGCGCCAAGAAAAAAAATTGTGAAAGAAGAGACAGGAACAAAACTGCTGCTCGAGGACATTGCTCAAGGTTTGATTCCCATCAGCAGAGAAAAACTGGGAAAAAACACGAAGGTGGAAAGCATCATGGTCAAGGGAGCCAGAAAGGAGTGTTTGTGCTCATTAGGAATAGAGGGGAAAATAGCAGCAGGGTAAAAGCAGTGCAGTGTAAGGACAGAGGCTTTAGTAAACTCACAGGACTGGCAAGTGAGATTTGATGCAGAATGAAAAGGGAGTTCAGGAAAGATGGTGTTTTGTAAACATGCAGCGAGATAAGGGAACAAATGCAAATTATCTTAGTGTGGGGGTACGATAAGGGTAAAGCAGACTCCTCCGTGGCTTGCAGCACATGAAGGAGAAATGGAAACTCCATCAGGCTGATGTGGATGAGCACAAAGCAACGGCACCAGGAGAGAGGGACAGGGCAAAAGAGCCGAGTGTTCAACAGAAACCACTCGCAACAGGGATCGCTGGCAGTAACAAGGAGACATTTGATGACTACATCAGTGGGAAGAGAGAGACCGAAGAGTTCATCACCTCCTGAGCAGGGAGAAAAGGTTAATAGATTGGTTTATGCCACTGAACACGCCACAAGCCCTTCCAAAGCTGTTAGTGCATGTCAGCCCTCCCCCTCCCACCGAAATCTGTTTTCTGTTAGGTTTATGTGTTTTCTTTATTCTCTACACGGCACCCAGAACTGGCTGGTTCTGGTAATAACATTACATATTATAATGTACGTATAATTGCTAATTTTAAGATACACATTTATAAAATATCTTCTCTTGTGAGGCTAGTTAAATTGGACAGTAAATTGAATTTAATAAATACTGAACACGTCATAAGAAGCCCCATTCCCCACAGTTACAAAAGCAATAACCAAATCAGATAATGAGAAAGCCAAAGTGTTGCTTAACAGACTAGAGAATGTCACCTGAAAAAGAGATTCACCTTCATGACCTCTCTCACACACACTCACACGCCGTCAGCGCACAACGAGTTGTAAAACTACTAATTAGGGTAAGAGGAGGAGGGGGATCCCAGGGGTTTGGCTCGCAGCTGTCTCAGGAAGCAGAGAGGTATAAATTGGGACACGATTTCACAACAGCCAACAACTCGCAGAGTTGCAGAGACAAAGCTGAAACGTTTAAAGCTTTTGTTGGGTCAGACTTCATGAAAAAGGATAACTAAGACCACAAAGTTAATGCAATTAAAAGCAGCAGAGTAGAAGTGTAAGGCATAGTAGCACATGAGCAGAATGAAGATTACTGAAGTTTGATGTTGTCAAATAGGCTGGCGTCCGTCAGCAGCTATCTCTGGGAATTTCTGGAAGACAAATGAGGTGTCAAAAGACTGGAAAAGGGCAAATGTAGTGGCTATATTCAACAGGTTGAAAACTCAAGGAAATTGCAGGCCAGTCAACGCAACTTTAATTCCTGGAAAAAGTCTGGAAAATCATCAAACAATCCATCTGTGAGGAAGGGCTGGAAGCGATAGCCCTGCCACGTGAAGCCAACCTGCCTTCTCTTTGACAGAGCAAAAAGGTCTCATATGCGAGATAGAAGCAACAGATGTTATACACCTTTACTTTCGCAAGGCTTTACCTCCAGTTTCAGATAACATTTTAATTAGCAAATTAGGAAAATAGAGTCTAGATGAAATTCCATACAGGGAATGCACAGCTGGTTGGGAAATGGTACACAAAAGTCCAGGCATGAACAAGCAATACTGTACCAAAAAAATCCATGATTATGCAGGGGTATACAGACAGGAGTGTCACGCACCAGATACATGAAATAACCCTGCTGCTCTTCTCAGTCAAGAAGGGCCTCGGCTACAATACTGGGCTCATTTCAAGGCAATGCACTTCAAAAACAGCCCAGACCAAGCAGAGAGAGCCCAAGGGACACCAACAAAACACAGAACCACAAAAAGTTTTAGAGAGGACTGAAAGGGACCTCAAGAGGCAGAATCAACCGCGCATGTGTCATTCAACTTGAAAATAACATGGCCATGAGGAAAGAGCAAAAGAAAGGCAGTTGTTCAGTGTAGAGAACAAAAGTCTTTGGGGAAACATGATAACAAGCCTCAAATATGTAAAAGATTTCTGCAAAGAGGAAAGGAGTACTGTAAGTTACTCTCCATGTCCATGGGGAGAGGACATACCATAATGGGCTTAAACTGGAGCAAGAGATTTTAAAAACACCAACTCCATAATGATATAGATAATTACACCCTAGAGCTCATTGCTGAGGGAACGTACATCTCTCCCACCACAGGAGGTTGAAGAACAAGGATAAAGCCACACCATTTGAATCAGTTAATGCTGATGTCCCCACAACCTGGGCAACGGGGGTGCCCAGCCGCTGAGCCCCAACAACCTGCTGGCTTTACACAGACATGTCCAGGAACGCAATATATTTCAGCTACGCACCAAACACCCTCAGAAAGCTGCGTAATAAAAACAAACAGACACTTTGCTTCAGAATGAGCTCATATAAACAACTGATAATGGCACAAAAATACTCAGTTACAAGAGATTGATTTTCACGATTTATTTTTCCCAGCACCGTCCCCTCAGTTCTGGTCCTGAGGTCTCAGAAGACACCTGCAAATCACCCTCAAAATGGACCCAGCAACTCTGCTGGTCATTAACTATGGGCTCGGTACAGATACTGTTTTAATGACATATTACAATTTTTCTGGTCCCTTTCTCCCAGGAAACTGCCCAGTGTTTCACAGCAATTCTCTCCCTCTCTTTCCCACAGGAGCTGATGACATTATTATCTTCCCCTTGCTGACATGACTTCTCCCCCAGTACCCTAGTTGTGCTAATCAAGGAGACAAACTCAGGGAAATTATTTTCACTGTGTATTTAGCTTTGAATGCTGGTTTTTCTTCTTCAGCCCCAACAAAGGGTTCAAGCCCCCCAAAGTTTGTCTGTTTTTCCCCACTGTATCAGCTGGTCACATCGAAGATATTGCCTCTCCTTACACACCTTTCCCCAAGCGGAGTCCAGGTACAGCTGATTTGTCACGGAAAAGGCTAGAAGATGCCCTCTTGAGGTCCTTTTCAGATCTATTTTGTACAATGCTGTGGATAACGTGTGTAACATAACAGGCTGCAATGGACAGGAGGGCAGACAGCCTGATCCGAAAGCCACTCACAGGCCTGTTGCAAAGCCCCAGAGAGCACTCTCCTTGAAGGAAAGCCGGAGAGCAAGCGCAGCGCAGACCACCCCGACGTAGCACCCAGTAAAACAGCTACGATACGCATCACTGCTGTGCAGACCACAGGATGTTTAGGCTGCTGATCCCAAACAAGGTGCCAAAAAGGCAAGGAAGCTGCACCTACCTCTGCAACAACCCCTCCAGGTCCCATCTCAAAAGGTGCCCCCCCCCTCCAGCCCCCTGGAGTTAGCTATAACTGGAGATAAAACCATATATCTGGGGAAAACTCCAGCAAAGACAAGCAGAACAGCCTTCCCCCCTGGCAGCACAGGCACCAAAAGCATGCCCAGCTCCATGCCCTGCTCTCTGCACAGACCCTCTCACAAGAGCAGCCTCTGAGCCATGGCCCGCTCCAGACCCAGCACCCCACAGGACAGGTCCCAGGCCCTGCGGACATGCCCTGCTCCAGGACCACCATCTCACAAACCCCACAGCATTCAGCAGGAATCGCAAAACCACCCAGGGAGGTTCACAAGTGCAGGAAACACAAATGTCACAGGTGCTCGACCTGAGGCATGTGATTCCCTGCCAAGGAACAAGGGTAACTGCAGCTCTTGCTGTCTTCAGGGCAGAGGAGAAAAACATATTTCTGTGGGGCAGCCTCCCTCTTGCAAGCTCTTCACACAGACACACTGCCTTTATCCTTGACCCATGCCACCCCATGCACGATTGCTCTGCAGTAGCGACACACACGCTTCTGCTCCCGCATGATCTGCTTTGCTCCCACTTGTGCCACCACTGTGCATCCCTACCTAGGAAAAGCTGGCATGTGCCCTCTGTCACCATCACCACCACTGTCACCACCACCGTCACCACCTCCCATACCCATACCACTTATCCTGGATGAAAAGGGTCTCTGCCTGGTTGCTAACATCTCCAGAAGTGGCCTTTTGCAAGCAAAGCTTCACAAAGAGCTCACAACTCCTGTTACGGCAGAGTTTAAGTTATCTAACAACCTTAACGGGGGTAATGGGAAGCCAATGTAAAACACCTGATTGCAACATTGGACACAGACAGTGAAATGCACTCGTCAGCAGCTCTCAACTCTGTTCCTAGCAGCTCCCACCTGATTTTAATCCACCCCGTCTCTCTCGGTGCAGCTGGAAGAGACTCTCTGCTAACACCCTCAGCAGGGTGGAACCAGGGAGGATCAACTGGGAGCATTACGTACCCTGCAGGGAGAGTCTCCTCCCTTAACTGCTGCTTTTAGAGGCTGTGTCGCATGATGTGACAGGGTGGGGGGCTCCCACCACACACCCTGCTGTCTCCTCACCAGCTTTTCAGTGCAGGTGTGGTGTGGTAGGACAGGCTGGGGAGCTGTCATCACCAGTCTCTTGATGAGCAAAGTAGTCTGCATTGTAGCTTCAAGCAGAAGGTAGCACAGATAGAAGAGACATTTTTCCACTCTTTGGAATGAGAAGTGGGGCACTATTTTGTTTCCTCAGGATGGGAACTCCTGAAAGCAAATTTATGGTACGTCTTTGTATCTTGGGAAGCTCAGTTACACTTAACGCTTCACGTTAATACAGGAGGGGACAGTTTTTCACATGTCTATTGACCTGAGCAATTCCCTCTTCTACTAGGCTTAACAGGCTTTACTTCATAACAGTGCAGAAACCTGCGGATATCCAATCTCTTAAAGTACAAATGCAGTGCATGAACTCAGCCCAAACTGGCACCACAGATGGAGGGTTTCAGATTTAATCTATCAAAGCTCTGCCTGCTGCTGCCCCACTCTCCACAATCTCACTCCCTAAAACCTGCATGCTTGTCGTATCTCCACTGCCCCAGGCAGTTCCTGACACCTCACCTGCTGCCAGCCCAGTGCTGTGCATTCACCCCTCAGCTCCAGGGCTCCAAAATCACCTTACTGTCACCTGGACATTTCTGCTGAGGGCTGCAAAGGAGGGGAGCCTGCTATGATGATTGCAACTTCTACTCCTGCTGATACAAGCCATCAAAGAATCACCGCTTGCTCCACCTAACTCGACTGGGAAGGAGCAGAGAAGTGTTTCTAGTGAAAGATTCCTCCTCCTCCTCCCCTATCCCACCGCAGGCTGAGCTGAGAGCACCGGTTCCCAGAGGAGAGCAGGCGATGCTGTGCACTCTCCCCCTGCTCTACCACGGGCTCACCCGAGAGCATCAGAGATGCTGATCTGTGAAACGAGATACCTGTCTCTGAGCACCAAGGCGGAAGCAGCAAAGATTAATAAGCCTCAAAATGTTATACAGCATTTAAATAGTACTGTCACAGATCAAAGACTATCACTCATCTCAGAGAGGCAGGCTCGGTAAGCCTAGAAAGATCACATACAGAAAGCAAATGCAAGATGCAAGAGAAAGCCTGCAGACAGGAGCCGAGGAAAGCTCATACTTGTCTAGAGAAACCGAAGTGGCCTAAGCCAGAGTCTAACATGTGTTCCTGGAGGAACAAGAGCCAGAAAGACTGCCTGGTTTCACTCAGTCTCAGTTGTGTCTTAGCACAAAAACACACATTTCATTTTAAGACACCCTCTTACCTTGGAGGTACCTGCTGCTGGGAGCAGCTTAAATCCCAGTGCAAAACCACAACCCTGCCAGATCGCCGAGATAAGGAGCACATTGGGAACCACGTGCAACTGGTGAATAGATTTGAAACAGCCCCTGATTTACATTGATGCCACAGGGACTGCAGAATCACACTCCCTGCGCTCTAAGAGCTTTCATTCTTAAAGCCATGAGGATACCGCATGGAAGTTTGATGGCAATATCACTTGCCCACACTTGCAGACAGCGTGGGAGGCCTGATCTATAGTCTTTCAAGTTGCTCATATAACTATGTCAGCTGTGAGGAGGAGGAAGACAAGGGGACTTTTTATCCAAATCACTACAGTGGTAGTGGTAGTAGCATGGGAATAAAGATGCCTCACGGTGGCATTCCTGCTCCCAAGCTCTCCTAGAGTAGCTATCCCATCGTAAAGAACCTTTATTCTCACCTGACTTTGGGCAAGATACTCCATTTACATTTCTCTGGTATAATTAAAGTGCTGCAGGAACTAGCAGTAGTAGGAGCCCCTCTCAGAGGCGGGGGGTTGAATATTTCTCCAGTCTAAGTTGGACACTGAGTACTGAGGGTCATCCACAGTCCATGCACTGCATGAGGCCAAGTGACTCCTGGATACAGACCTCCAGGGAGGAAACCCTGTTCTCAGGGATCCCCTGGATACTCCATCCCTGCAAACTCAGTCCTTCTCTGTCCCTCCCCAAACCAAGTCCAGATCCTTGCTCCTGAACCTTGCCCCATGTACTTTGCTGCTGATCTGAGGACTCCCTACAGCACTGTACAAAAACACTGTGCAGAACAAAAAGAAGTCCTCAAGCAAACTCTGGCTGATTGAATTTTGAAGGTAAGGAATGACCTTCTGCAACAGACGTACAACCCCCTCTGCCCACCCCAAACACCAGATCCATCATGGAGAAGGGAAATATTTACACAAGTTAGTAGAGTTCCAGTTAAATATTATGCTTAGCTGTCTAGAGTCCATGTTCTCAGACTATGCCTATGAAATAAAAGATTAAACTTCATAACAATTATGAAGTTGCTCTGCTCACATTCAAAGGGAGTTAAAGGACATTAAAATAGTTCTTTGGGTAATATTCCAGTGAAATTGCTCTCTCCCCGCTAGAGAGTTAGAGCTAAAACCTTCTGAACTATCCTGTAAACACACTTGGAAAGGCTAAGAGCTGAGCTGATAACCAGGTAGCACCTCTGCTCTGCAGGTTCTGTAAAAAATGTGAGCAATGCCGGAGAGCTTTTGAAGCAGTGAGGGAAGGAGGATAGGGGAGAGCAGCTTCTCTTCTCGAGGGAAGTTTGTTTAGTGGAAAGTAAGCAAGTTGTCAGGGGAAAAGCTGACAATGTTGATTCCAGCAGTTGTACTGGGAATAAACAGCCAAGTGGATTACGTTACAGAGAATGAGAAACGGCTCTGAGGATCCCATTTAAATGCTGAGCTTTCAGGAATGATGCGATTCAGCCATGCTCGCGGCCCCAGTGCCCACAGCCCCCCGGGGCTGAGCCCTCTGCCAGCCCTGGTGTTGCCACCCCACCTCTGTGGGGTCCCCGAGAGGTCCAGCACAGCCGATGTCCCCACGAGAGCTGGAGCTCCCTGGTGCACTGCTGTCCCTGGCAAGGACGCAGACCTGTGCTGGCTTAAAGACAGGGGCTGGACACTGAATTAGGGACGGCAGCAGAGGAGGGGGAGGTTGCGCAGGACCCACTTGCCTCTCCCAGCCCAGTAGCAGGGGGGGCCACCACGGGACTTGCCATCTCCTCCCCAGCCAGAGCACAGGGCCCTCCCTCCCATAAAAATCAGATGCCTCCCTGCCTTTCACAGGAAAGGGACCCAGCAAGAGGAGAAGGGGATCTTGTTTGATTTATTAGTCTCTTCCTCCTTCCCATCGTCTGTGGCTCATCCAGCTGTAGTGATAAGGAGAACAGCTATGAAAGGACACTGCTGGCTGCTGGGATCCCATCCTTCTGCCCGCTCACTGCCTGAAGACACCAGTCCTTTACAAGCACCATTAAATGTGTATCCAAAATGTGGCAGTCTCCTCCATCCTTTGAGATTCTGTTCCCTGGATAATACAAACAGTTGCCAGAAAAAGAGTATCCTCTCATCTCTGTCTGGGCCATTATCCCTTTATATTTGCTCTTTAGTATTTACTGGGTTCACACAAAGTGCATGCTCTGGAAAGAAAAAAAAATCAGCTGCAGCTTAAAGGACTCCAAATTTAGTAATTGCTGCAGCCCCATCGACGTGAACAGTTAGCAGGGAGATTTCTCCAGCACTTCACGTGCCGTGGTATTCTGCTTAGGTCAGACTGCAGAAAACGTTCTGTCCAGGGGCACCAAATCTGGAGTGCCTGCGTAGGTGCCAGCCGCAGAGGACTTATGAGTCCACCATGAGTTCCTGCAGGTCCTTTCCCTCCCAGCACCCAGTAATCTTGGCAGGAAACAGAGGCAGCCAGAGAGATGCTGATTCATACAGAGGTGAAGCACCCGAGGGTTTTAACACACCTGTGAGTTAGCAAGAACTAGCCCCAGCTCCTGGCTCCAGGGCTGGTCTTGCAGCCTTACCTGTTAATGTGAGGTTGCTGTATGTGTTTGAAAACTGCTCCTTTAACAAAACCAAGTGCATCTGAGCTGCCTTTTCCCTCTGTAGCTCCAACATTATGTCAGGATGCTGGGCGATCTTACAGCCTTTCTGCTTATCCAGGGCAATGTCGCTGCGAACAATGTCTACAGCAAAAGGGAAAGAAAAAAGGGAGATGGCCAAACCTCAGCTTTCATTTTCACCAGACGCTTGGATCAGAACCAGCCAACATGACAGCCACACAACCATCACTCAGCACAAGCAACCCAAAAAAAGGGTCCAAACCCCTGGGATCCACCTATCCGATGAACCTCCTCTGCACAAGTCTCCTTTTCTCCCACAGAAAGCTCAAATCATTGACTTTAATATGCTAACACAACTACCGCTCCTTCCATCCTTCACCTGCCTGGCAGTTGATCTCTTACAATGATGACCCCTCCCTTGCAGGGAAGCACACAAGTCTCCCAACATTTATAATATGACCCTGTTACTGGTGTGTTTGACATTAAATAATGAGAAAATACTAAATCCCATTCTGGTGACCCCTGGCTTCCATTTACCCTTGTCTGTCAAAGAGGTGATGAAGAAGGCTTGTTCTCACCTTGTCTACCCTCACTGCAGCTATCCCAGCTAGAGTTAGGTCAGCATGGCTTATGACAGGTCTCTGTACACTCCTAACTCCTGACATTCAATTCAGGAGGCAGGAAGCTTATTTAACAATTTTTTTCTCTTCATATGAGCATTTTATAAGTCATATTGTGGAATAAGAATAAGATATTCCCTCTCCTAGAACTACTCACCTGCTGGGGAAATGCAAAGATGGGGGTAGCAGGGCAGAACAAGCATCAAGATGTGTCCACTCTCTAAACAGGAGGGGAGTGGTGCAAACTAGTCCTTGCAAGGTCCCTTTCTGAGTTTAATAAACTCTGTAACATGCTCAGATCTACAGGCACCATATGCTGTGCCTAACTCTTACAAGACCTTAGGCAGCCAGCACTGATAAGGAAGGACGGAAGTTGGAGTTCTTCCACCACATTGCATGAGGTCACCCTCTGCATCACGAGGCAGCGCTTTGCTTGGTTTAAAGCCCATCTAGCTAGAAGTTTCTGAAGGAGCTTATTTTCAGAAGAAAGTGACATCTTGCTCCACACACACTCTCCAGCTCCATTATTGTTACGCACATCAAGGAACACCAAAGTTGTTTCCAATACTCATGCCTCTGTCTTTCAGGTGTCAAATCTCAGGTTCCACAAACCTAGGTTCAAAGCTCTGCTATGTCTTGGGCTGGCAGGGAACCCCCTCCAAAGGTGGGGTGGAGGACTGGAAGCCTCGTGATCTCCCTGTCTCTAAGCCTCATCCTAGAGTCACTACACTTGTCTTGCCCAGGCTGCTCTCTATCTCTCTCTTTACTGCATAGCTTGGGATTGACATAGCTCCTCTAAAGCCTGCCTAAGAAAGACTGCTCAGAACAGTAGTGTCATAAAAGCACCTGTGTTCTGTAGTTAGGGATGTGAGTTCTCTCCTCCACAGCTAGCATGCTCAGCAGTGGAGATAGGGCAGCATCCAGCTAGCATGAAAATATGGCTCAGTATTTCCGCATCCAGCACAGGGGCTTTAATGCGGAGAGATGAGATGAAGCAAGAGGAAGGAATAATGTTCCTCTGCAGATAATGAGCACATACTCCCCAACCACGTGCTTTTGGTGCATAACCTGTTAGGTAGACATTGAGTAGGATTTGGGCCTACCCAAACTCTGCCCAAGTAATGAATGATACAATCCTGAACCCCTGTTGTGTGAGATATTTGGAGAACTGAAGATTGAGAAACACAACCTTATCACTCTCCCGCACCAGAAAGGCTATTACGACAGCTACTGGTACCACCTGGAGCTCAGGAATAGTCATTCACCTTCCTGGGTGATGGATTTCCTTTCCTATAGAACTGAATGCAACAGTTGTACACCCCCCACCCCCAAGGCAAAATGGAGCAAAACACATCAAGGAGGCCCTGAAGGAGGAGAAGACTGAGAGGCAGAGAGGTTTGAAACTAGATGGTCAATACACTGTCCCCAATTCTTCTCAAACTGCTATAAGGGAGTCCAGGCTGGGTCAAAACAAGTTTGTTTCCTAAAAGGGATGGAGGGCTCCTAAAACCCAAACCAGGGCCAATGTGGAGCCCTGTGGAGGAACCAGTGGCCTGGGACCAGGCTCCCTGCCCTCCCAGTCAGGGCCCAGGACAGCACCTTGGAGAGTGCAAGGGGACGTGGCAGTGGGTCTGTGCGACACCCCTGCCTCCATCTGCGGGGAGCACAGGTCACAGCAAACACACAGTTGGGCAAGGGATGGCCCTGTGTGCACGGTCAGAAGGGTCTGGGGACAAAGGGCAGGCCCAGGGCACCAGACCCAGGAACGAGGGGCAGGAGCAGTGTTTGGAGCCCTGTCCTTAGGTAATGAGCTGCTGTGACAGGGATTAGCACAAGGAAATCAAGTCGCATTCAGACAAATCCCCGGTGTTTCCTTAGATGTTGAAGTCTGGGAGAAGGCATGCAGGGCACAGAAAGTAGGGGCACTCTCTGGCAGTCATCTTCACGGGGTTCTCAGAGAGCTGCCACTGCGGACATTCAGGAAGCAGAGGCAAGGCATGCGAGGTCCTGGCTTCTCAGATTGATGAAGGACCCAAGAAACTTGCCCAAGACCTAAAAATGGATGTGGATCCCGCATTCATTATAGCTCCAGCTTAAACAGGGGGCAGATGTCTGGGATATGGAGCTCCCCAAAGAACTCAGTGCCTGGTCATCCAGACCCCACCAGGCTGTACTCGGTGCAGGGAGGAGGCAAGGGCACCTCCGCACCACTCTTCTCCACCAGCAGCACCGAGGGAAGAGGGACGGCAGGCTACAGCTGCTGGAGGCTCAGGAGGAATCTCAGCAAGAGCAACCCAAGGGAACCAGCCAGCAAGGAGCCCGCAGCCTTCAAATCTTAAAGGAAGAGACAGAAAAGGGAAAGATGCACGGAGCACAAGGACGGGGCTACCCCAGGAGGTGCTGGGCAGGGCAGGGCAGCCCCCGAGCGGGAGCTCCAGGCGAAGGACATTGCCTTCCTGAACGTCGATTAAAACAATAGAAACAAACTACCCAGCAAAACACGAAACCAAGCAGCTCTTGCCAGAAGTGCGAAAGAAGAACTCCAGATGTGGGAGCCCCAGAGGACGCCAAATGGCTTCCAAAGACGGCAGACGACGAGCTCTGCCCCGAGAGGGGCCGGGGCCGGGCCGGGGCGGGCCGTGCCGGGCCGGGTCAGTACCCTGGCCAGCTCAGCCTCCCGCGGCGGCGGCAGGGCCGGGCGGACCCCCGGCGGCGCGGCGCTCCGGGGCGGCCCGGCTGCGGCGCGGGTCCCGCGGCGCCGGCAGCCGCGGTGCCGGGTCCGGCAGCCGCCGTGCGGTATGGCGGGAGCACACCCGTGTGGCGGTCAGGTGAGCTGCGGCTGGCGGGAGACACCGGCGCACGGAGGGGAAAGCCCGGCGGCGGCGGGGGGGGGGGGGGGCACCCGCCTCGGCCCCCACCCCCGCCTGCCTCCCGCCCGCCGGGAGCGGCTGGGATGTCGGGCTCCTGCGGGAGCTCTCGCCGCGGCAGGCTGCGGACCCTGGATGGAGGCTGCTGCTTTGCAAAGGCTGTGCCGTGTTTCCGAGTGCCTGCACATTTCTCTGTCCCGCCTTGGGATCTGTGCATCTCCGGCGCTTACACGCACGCCGCCTACGGAGGTCACCGAATCTACCAACGGAACACCCCTCAGGAGCGACACAAGCACAGCAAGCCCGTGCCAGGGCAAGATGCCCATCCCACGGCATCCCAGGACTGGCTGAGCTTAGCAGTCCCTTTCTGAGAGTCACCTGCAGCAAGGGGCTGCACTAACCCTTTCCCACCATACCAGTACCAGGCCAGAGAGCTCCCAAACTGTGAAACCGCCAGGATGGCACAGAGCACATGGAGACAGCTCCCAGCTGCCTGCAGGGGAGGGTTTCCCTGCCCCACAGAGCGAGGTTCTGCACGTAGGAATTTACACGGCATCAGTGTGGCCTCTGTACAAGTGCCCGTCCCATGGCTCATGCCACCATCCATCCGCCCATAGGCAGCTCCCTTCCAGGAGTCACGGAGCAGACACGGGCTGTTGCGGCTGATCAGCTGGAAGACGTGAGGAGGAGGACACAGACCCAGGTTTATGTGGACAGGGCAGAGGGATATGGTTACGGTCAAAGGGATGCGTGACAGAAGGGTGAGGAGGAGAAGTAACTCATCTTTCTGCGCGTGTGTGGGAGCGAGCACCGCCCACAGCCATCGCCACTCCAGCAAAAGCCATAGCCACCACTGCCGTGGCACCAGAACAAGCCGAGTTTGCCCGTCCTCCTAATGGGACTGCTCGCTTCAGCTTCCCATTCTTAGAAAGTGAATTTAAAAGGGAAAAAGCCAAACTATTTTATGTTAACAAAAATGGAATATTCTTACTAAAAAATCGGAATATTAGAAAATGGTTTTAGTGCAGAAGTTAAAGGGATGTTTAATGGGTCACCAGGAAAAACTCCTACGAATTGCAGGTTGCCAGACTTGTAAAATACCTACTTTTTAAATGAACACATTTTAAAATGCTTTAAAAACCAGATTTGTTTGCTGAAATTATTCTAAAATGCCCAGTGACTGTGAAATTGGGAACACAACTTCTATTTAGAAAGCCTGAAGATTTCTCAAGCCAGAAACTGTGTACTCATCGTGTCTGTCTTCAATACGCAAATTTCTGACACATTAGTATCATTCCTTTCTTTTAGCTAAGAAAAATTCCATGACAATGAGTTCCACAAGTTATCTCCCACTATATAAAAAAAGAAATCATATTTGTTTGGTTTATATGTAATAATGCCGCTGGATGCTCCCTGTTTCTTGTGTCATGAAAACACAGAAATAATCATTCCCAAATTGTCTTCTCTGTGTGCCACTGAGTTCACAGCACTTATCATATCCTCAGTCATTTTTTCCAAGCTGTAAAAAAACTGATCTCTGACTGAAAGCTGTGACTTCGATAACTCCTATCACCCTATTCTACACATATATATTCTTTACACTGATTAGTATGTCGTTACCTAGTTTGCTTATAGCATAAGAATGCTCTCAATGGGTTTCTCCAATTCTTGTTTAATATTTCCTAACATTGGATTCACTTTTTACTTCCCTAAATGTATTCAGAGACCAATCCGTAATAAATTCAAAACATTTTCCCTGAATGGCAACTGCTAATTTAAAAGCCATAGTTGTATACAAAAAGTCACACACATTTCCCCCGTGCATGTAACTTTGCACAAATCACTTTTAATTCATAAGAAGAAGATGTAGCACAGAAAGAAGTGTGGAACTAGCAAAAATATGTAATTTTTTTAGAGAATTTAGGATGCTTATTATAAACAATCAAACATATAACCATAAAAATCCTTCATCTCACTCATATACCAGCAAACAGCTAACAAATCAGGATCTAATTGTTTGATTGCGCCATTTCTTGCGGTTATTAACACAATTTTCATGCATGATTCTAGCAAAACAGAAATTTAAAAAGAAAAAGTGGAGATAAACAGGCAATCTTTGAAAGTATCTCCTGCACAGGCAGTATCTCCCTTACCTTGTGGTAAGGCGATTTCTACAGCCTTTTTCTTTAATTTCTGAGGAAACAACTAAGCACTGGAGCTCCTTACAGAAATCCCTGCCAGGCAGAGCAGGTTGCAGCTCTTTCCCTGCAGCCGTGGTCCCTGGGAACTAGAGAGCAGCAGGCTGCCTCGCAGCTCACGCCAAGGCACGGAGCAGCCCAAGGTCTGCCAAATCCCAGAAGACCGAAGGACATCAGAGGATTTACCCGTCTTTGGGACTGAGTGCTTGCAATGTCTGAAATGCTGCAGCCCTCCCAAAGGAGCTGTGCTTTAAGCACTCCGAGGGTGAAAAAACAACTGTTTCCTCTGCAAGCTCTGAAAGGACAGATGCCTAAACTGCCGAGGGACGCTTAGACAGACAAAAAGGGACTCTGGGTGACCAGAAACAGAAGGCGATTCCCTGAATAAAGGAAAACTTGTTTGTTCATTTTTACTGGGACAACAGGATGGTTCTTCATTCAGAAACACCTGCTGCAAACTTTTATGACCTGGTGGAGCCAAATGGGCAGTCCCAGCCACATGGCAATAACCCTCCCTCGTTCTGGCTCTGGTAGCCTCATACCCCATGATGACCCTCATGATCCTGCTCACTAAATTCACAGAAAAACAGTTGCCCTTTTTTTTTCCTGAATTAGTTTTCTGCTGGCTCAGCAGAGGATCAAAAACATGCCTGAGCCAACACAAGGCAAGCAGCAGAAAGAGCGCAGAGCAAAAAGAAGGCATGGGGACCAACCCCTTTTGTGGCAGAGAACCAAGAGATGAGCTTCACCACCTTCAGGACACAGTTTTGTAGGATTTAATCTGACCAAGGCTGAGGCTGCTGCAGTCCCACCTTTCACTGCAGGCTTTCCTTTCCCAGCCCTCTACACCTCCGTGGTCACACACCATTAATCGGTTCAGGCAGCTGAATGAGCTGAAGTGCAACCACCTCCCAGCCTCAGGTTTTGGCCAGCTGAGTTCCCTGAACTGACTCACCATATAAACTCAGGCTCCAGGCATAGGAGAGGGCAGGAAGATGCCAGAAGGGAGAGATGAGTGGGAGCAGCAGCCCTGGCTGAGGTCAGCCCCAGCCCCTGTGCAACCACACACACATATAAAGGAATCCTCAGGTCATTTAGCATTTATTACCTTCCTTTCCACTCGATACCCAAGACCCTCACACATACGCTAAAAGCACAGCATCCTAGAAGCCGCCTGTGCAATACAGACTGAGCAAGGGTGAAATGATGGTCCCACTGCTGCACAAATCTCGAGGTTCAGATGCAGTGCCAACTACCTGAAGGCATCTGAAGGAATGGATCCCCAACTGAAAGGACACCCAGAAAACCTATGCCAGGATTACACAGCATAACGTGAAGTTTCTCACACTATATGGCAAAATGTCCTGACTAGCATGGAAAGCATAAGAAACATGTCTTTTTCCAGTTTTTGTGGTAATTGGCCATTTTTCCAGATGCCCAGTATCCTCTCCAAAAAAGGAGATAAAATAGAAGGAAGTAACTTACCAGCTATTAAGAGAGTATTTTTGAAATGTGTTGTCCATATGCACTTCAGCTTAGAAGCTTTTCTGACGCACTACCTACAGCACGCATATGCGCTCCCCTTCCCCTCTCCCTCCCATGACCCACACAGGGCCACGCTGGCTGTGTGTGGTAAATGTCCTTTGGTCTCTTCTCAGCCACACAATCCCAATAGGCTACACAAAGCCTGAGGGACAGGATGGAGAAGCCATGCACTTGGGCCAACACATCTTGAAGAACTCCAGCTATGAGTAACCTCTTTTTCCCTTGAGTTTTCCTTCACAGCACATATGCACAGGGGGAAACTCTAAGCAATGCTTATGCCACCACAGCTTGTCCAAAGCTGGTCTGTGTGCCTTCGAGGGAGGCAGTCAAGGAGGTTCCGCATTAGCCCACCAAACTCATGCTGTAGCACCAGCAGGGAGCTTCCAAAATGGGCCCTAGGTTCAGGCACTGAGATGGCACCTGCGGCACCCCTTGCTGAACCAACAGAAAAGACCCCAGGTCTCCACACCACACCTAACACTCCAACACCAAGCTTCAGGGCAGCACATGAGTCAGGTTTTAGCAAACCCAACTTCAGAAAAGGTTTCGTACCAGCAACCATAGCCTTAGCAAACAGGTAGCCCTGTGCATTTGCTCCAAAAAGGAGCAGCTCAAGCCTGTTTTCCTGGAGACCAATGCTTCTTATTGTCCCATTCCTCAGAGCCAACTGGTCCTTGGCCACATGTGAGGTAGTTGAAAGGACAGGCCAAATGGATTGCTTGGTAGACAACCCAATAGCAAAAGGAGAAGCAGGTCTACTACATAGACTGAGCATGAGACCTTACATCTTGGTACCTGCCCAGGGATCAGACCTGTGCCTATGGCAGGAGAAAAACACATCTCCAGATAACAAAGCACAACTCTCAGCATAGCTGGTGAAGAAAAACAAACTCAGCGGGGCATATACAGAGAAACGCCATTTGAGGGAGAGAAAAGTCTCTCAGGTTTAAAATGTTACACCTCTTGATCATCAAATGTCAAAAAGTCTCTGGCACAGCCCCACCTCCTGGTACCACAGAGCTTGACATACATTAAACTGGTTTTCTAACAGCCCTCAGGCTGGCCAATGCCATATCCAAATGCGCTGGACTTCCAGGACTGACCAGGCAAAGCATGGGCTGCACAGAATGGCAGTCACCTGGTGTACATTATACATGGGGGGTTAGTATAACAGATTGGTTAGATGACCTTCTAAAAGTTCAGGGGGTACATATAGCCATGCTACCATCAACAGGGACTGCACACCCTACGGCTCACCTAAACCATAGGCAATCGCTTTTACAAGTTGCTCTGTCAGGTATGGACAAATCTGCCACCAGGTGATGAAATTTCTGTGCCAGCTTTATATGCAGTGCTGAAACAAGTTGCCACACGCACCCTCTTCGTGGGCATCACAGGCTGCCACCACAGATCACTCACCACTTTGTTATCTTTACTGCCCAAACATGACTGGTCTGGACTGGGGTGAGGCTGTTCAGAGCTACAAAGGAAAGATGCTGCACACACCTGGTATTACACAATACTTCCAGGTCTGTGCTTCCAGGAAGAATTTGTACAAGAAAAGAATGACCCTGAAGCCTAAAGAAAACACCTGATTTCAGGAAAATTAAGTACATTTTAGATACAAGTCAAAAGCAACTTCTATGAGCCTCGGAGAGCACCCACGCTCTCCGTTCAGGAAAGGAGAGGAAAAAGATGGGCTGGTGAACCCACAGGCAGATCTAGGTAAAGGCAATTTTCAGGAGGAGAAGGTATGTATGGCTGTAAAAGGTCAAAAGGGAAATAAATATAATTTTAAATGGAGGGGAAAGAGTAGGACGAATCTCTGAGGAGGTCAGATCGTCAGGAAGGTGGAGCACTACAGAGATACAAAAGACAAAAGATACACATATATAGTGCACTATATATAGTGCACATATATATATGTGCACTATATATAGTGCACATATATATATGTGCACTATATATAGTGCACACATAAAGCACTACAGAGATACAAAAGGCAGCAGTGAGGAATATCTGGTCTGGAGGGCAACAGGGTAGCAGAGGGGGATTTACAGCGCAGAGATCCCTGCAGAGAGATTCATTAAAACTCCAGCAAGCACGGCCACAGCGTAAAGTATCCATGAAGGATGCTGCGAAGCAGTCCTGTTGCTGCTGCTGCCCGTCTGAATGCCTCAGGTGGCCACGTTAGGGCGGCCTGTGAGCACGCAGAGGAGCGCCGCTGCCTGTGATGTGAACACCACCCGCAGAGCTACTAGTAACTGCGGTTCTCTGAGTAGTCTTGTACATGTGCCCTTCACCTCTCCATCCTGCACCCCACTGAGCTGCTGCCGCTGAGAGGGACACAGGATGTGCCTTTCCCCCCCATCTAAGCGCGGGCCACGTGGGAACACGAGGCACGGGAACACCCGGGGGGGCTGCAAAGAGAGCCCAGCCCCGGGGTCACAGGCCTGGAGTCTGTGTGCACCCACAGGGCGAACGGGCAAAAAGGCAAACACTCGAAGCAGAAAACAACTGAGCTACCACTTGTCATGTCACTAAAAATCACTAAGGTGATGCACAATGCTTAGAAATTCAGAGATTTCTCTTTTAACCATTTTCTGACTTTTTTAACTAATCGAGCCCCCCAGGTTCTTCCCCACTCCTGTGCCACTAAAGCTTAGACAAGACATTTCAGAAAACAGATGCTGGCCATACAAAAGCCCACAGACATGGAAAACAACCCAAACCACCCCGTTTAACTTGGGGAGGGGGAAGGGTACCTAGTGGGATGCTTGCTGGCTTCCCCCACGCTCAGGTGCTGATTGCCATCTTTTTTCTGTGGTGTCCGTTCAGCCGTAAGGTTTTTGTAGAGAGGGCATCTGCTTGCAGATTTGTGCATGCCCTGATCCCAAGCAGGTCCCGGGCAAGCCATAGATGAGAGAATAAAAGCCACACCAGTGCTCCAAAAGGAAAAGATGGCTGCTCAGATCCAGTACAGCGGGGCAGAGAGTTGCAGTGGCATCAGGATTTCATTTTGGAGAACTGGATCCCTCTAGTGAAGCGCTCAGTGCAGCCTCAGCACAAAAAGATGCGAGCTACTAGCAATTCTATAGCCCTGGAGTTTGCACACAGATCTTAAGAACAAATACGAAAGCTTTCCTTCCAGGCAGGAAATCCCTTTTACCACACCTTTCTGATTTACACCGATGCTTGATACACACCACATGTGTCCTCTCCTTCCCTCACCCACATTCGCAATGGTTCTGTTCCATATTTAAGTGATGAAAAGTTAAGACCTGTGGTTACAACTTCTATGAGAAGCTTCATTTTGAAGGGCTGCTACATTTCAACTTTATTGCCACGAGGAAAACTGAAAAAAACAAAAGCTTTCAGTCCTTCCCTAACATGAAAGCTGTTGTGAAGACATTTAATAAGTGTGAGTTCTCTCCTGCAAGTTGTTGAAATATTGAAAGCGGGAAAATTTATTCCTACAAATATTTCGTACGAGTCCCATCTACAATTTTATGCACTACACCTAATTTCTTCTGTTTGGTCAGCATTTTCTCCTGAAGTGCATCTCAGAAGGCAGAGCTTGCAGCAAACCCTTCGCCTGACATTTGTTATGAGGAGAAGAAAAACAAGGAATAGTATCGGGATTGCTCCAGCTAGGAGACCAAGCGAAAGATGGAGCACGCAAACTTACCCACCTGCCTGCGTGGGGGAATAGAGGGACATTCATCTCGGTGAGATCAGATGTTACATGGGGAAACAGCGGGAGCGCGAGCCATCAGAAAACTGGCAAATGCATCTGCTTTTTCCATTCAGTGCTGTGCTGCTGACTAGATCTCTGCAAAACTTCCTCTGTTCCACAGACCTGCCCACTGGGATCTGTCTGGCATTAATTGGCCTTCAAAATTACTTATGGAAATATCTTCAGCTAATTTTTGTAAGTCATTGAGTAAGAAAAAAAAAGTTGTTTTTTTTAAAACAAGCAAGAGAGAAAAATCAATAAATTCTTGCATGCAGACATGGTATTCTGCTCCTTAAAATAAATGCCTTAGGATGGAGACTTGGCCCTGACTTTTCTACGAAGTTTCTTTGTGTGTATTAAAGGCCGCAGAAGGTGAAAGCCTTTTGTGTGGCTGAGGACCGCTGGGAAGAGGGCAGAGCCGCGGGAAGCCGCGGGCCAGGCGGGGACTTTCGGGAAGACCTACGACGGCAGAGCGGTCCGGAGGGGAGCAGCCCCGGCCGGGCACCGACAAGCAGAGCGGCGGCGGGGCGGCAGGCGGCGGCCGAGCGGCCCAGCTGCGACCGAGCCCGGCGGGGCGGCGGGGAGCCCCGGGGCTGCGGCGGGCGGAGAAACGCGGAACGACTCCAGGGTCCCTGGGGAAAGGCAGGGCTCCCCGAGAGCCGCGGAGCGGTGCGTGCGAAGGCATCCCGGGGCTGCGGTGCCCGGTCCCCGCCAGCAGCCGCGGCAAAGCCCCCTCCACGGCCGGCGCTGCCCGCTCGGGGCTCGGGAGCGAAGGGAGCCGGAGGACGCAGCGGGGCAGGGGGGGGACACACACACGAAAAGCCCCGCTCCCCGGTGCCGGCCTTTTGTTCCCGGCGGCCGGCATCCGCCGGATCTACCGGCAACGGGCGGGCGGGCTCCGCCGAGCTCCCCGGCTCCCCCCGCTCGGGAAGGAAAGGGTACGGGGGAGGCTCCCCTGCCCGGTGCCCGGCGGCAGCGCTGCCCGGGCGCGGCGCGGCCCCGCCTGGGCGCAGGGAGCGCGGGGCAGGCGGAGCGGGACCGCCCGGCGCCCGCAGCCCCCCGCTGCCGCGCCCGCCCCGGCCCCGGAGCTCACCGTCCTCGTAGTTCTTGAGGTAGTAGTCGGGGCCGGGCCCGCCGCGGCTCTTGGCCGGGTTCTTCACGTTGTGGAACTGCAGAAAGTCCGTCCTCTTGCCCGCGAAGCGCAGGAAGGCGGGGGCCAGGCCCCGCGCCAGGGTCACCAGCCGCCGGGAGCTGGGGAGAGGAGAGAGCGGGCTGAGGGCGCCGCGGGCCGGGCCGGGCCCTCCCCGCCCCGCTACGGGCAAGGACCGGCGGCCGCGGGGCTCCGGGACCCGCCGCTGCCCTCCCCGGTCCTGCTGCCCCGCCCGGCGCGGGTACCACCGCAGCGGCGCCCGGCTGCGGGGCTTTGCGCCGGCCGAGCGGCGCGGCCCGGCGGCGGGGAGCCGCCCCGCCCGCCGGTGGTGGCCCGGGGCCGGCGGGACCCGGCTCTCCCCCCCCACCCGCCCCCGGCGCCCCCCGGACAAGTGCAGCGGCGTCCCGGAGGCAGAAGCGCCCCGCGCAGCCCGGCCGCGCCACGCGGGACCGTGCCGCGGGCCGAGCCGCCGGGGAGGGGAGCGGAGCGGGGAGGGGAGGAAAGCGGGAGCCGGCCCGGCTCCGCTTCGCCCGCGCCTTCCCGCCTCCTCGCCCCGCTCCTTCCCCGGGGGCGGCAGCCGCAAGGACCCTGGGAGCGAGCGTGCGGGGGAGACCCGCTCTCCCTCCCCGACTTACCCAGCAGGGAGAGGGCTTTCTGGCCGTCCCAGCGCCTCCAGGCCGCGGCCGCTCCGCACCGCCGGTGTAGCCCAGCGCAGCTGCAGCCCGGCTCTGCCCCCCGCGCAGGGCTGGAAGTCCGCGGAGCGGAGGGCTCTGAAGACCTGGCCGACACCCCGCTCTCCGCCCGTCGGGACCTGGGGAAGGCTCGGCTCGGCTCGGCAGGCGGCCCCGTTCCTGCTGCTGGTTTTTTTTTTTTTTCCCTGTGCTGCCTCGGCCCCGTGTTGTGCTTTTTGCAGAGGAGCGGTTGTTGGAGCGAGAGGAGCACGACATTTTTGCAGTCATAACTGATAAGTCTCCGAAATGGTTTCTCCATTGCAAACATGTGCATCTTAATGGAAACCATGGCCTCGCTCCCTCCGTCACAACAAGCGCCGCCAGCAGCGCGGAGCCCGGCGGGGCTGGGCGGCGGGGCCGCCGGGGCGCCCCGCGGGCGGCGTGGGGAGGGCGCCGGGGGGCTCCTGCCTTACCTTAAGAAATCGAGCCAGCCATCATGAATGATGGAGGGGTCCAGCTGCAGGGAGAGGAAATTCTCACTGATTATCCTGACAGGGCTCTTGGTGTTGACATCAAGGAGAATGAGAGTTCTTCCCTTCACACCTGGAGGTTTCTCCACCGGCAGCGCTCTCCTGTCCCCGGCCTGGGAGGGCAGCGAGAAGGTGGCCATGAGAGCCAGCCCAGGTGCCATCAGGGCTAAGAGCCCGGGGGGGCAGGAGCTGGGACAGGGCATGCCGGAGAGCAGGAAACCCCTAATTAACTCGCTGTCTGCAGGGGCTCGCTGGTGGCTAATTGTCCTTATCTAAAGTGTGGGGCGCTCTGCCTTTTTTTGCAATGTTTTGGTGCTGGTGGAGGGGAACTCACGCCCCTGACCAGCCTTTCTCGCAGCCGGTGCCAAGACTCCTTGCAGCCAGCACCGCCCCTTTAAGAGATGCAGGCTCCAGACATTTTTAACTTTTTGAAGGTAAGGGGAGGCTCCTGGTTTAACCCCCTCGGCTCGGGGCCCTCCGGCCCGCCGCAGCCCCGCCAGCACCGAGCTTTCGCTTTGCGCCGGCTCCGCCGCCCACCGGCGGCCGCTTTCCGCTGCGGGAGCTCCCGCACCGCGCAAAACCGGGCCGGAGCCGGGACACCGAGACACCGGGGAGCTCGGGACCGGGGCCGGAGCGCGGCGGCCGCCCGGCACGGCCCTAGCTTGTCGCCGGCTGCAGGGACGGCCGAGGCGGTAAGGCAGGGGGGGCAGCCCGCGCTGGGGGGGGTAGGGGGGTTAATCACCCCCAAAAAAGCCCCACCCGCGGGGAGAGCCGTGCCGGGACCCGCGGTGCTGGGGCGAGGCCCCCGGGGCCGAGCGCCGATGGCTCCGCGGGACGCGACGGGCATAGCGGGGCTGGGGGCCGCCGGCAGCTCGGAGCCCCGGCACGGCACGCTCGGCTCGCCCGGAGCCATCGGCTCGGCCCGGCCGGCGCACGAAGGCCACTCGGACACCGCGGAGAACCGGAGCACAGGGAATCGGGCCGCCGGCCGCCCTCTCCCGCCGGCCTCGGGGCCCAGCGGTGTCCGACCCGCGGCGGGGAAAAGAGAGGGGCGGCAGCAAAGGTGCCCGGTGCGGAAACTCCCGCATCGGGGATGCAAAGGACAGCACAGTTCGACGGGACCGACGATGTCCCCCGCGCCGAGGCCAGCCCGCGGCCGCTGCCTGCGGGACGGCCCGGGGCAGGACGGCCCGGGCTCGGTGCGCTGCAGAGCTGCAAGCGGCCGCGGTTCTCGGCGCTGGGCGCGGGCTTGTGGCACCCGACCCGGGATCGGTGGGCGCTGCCGAGCATCCCGGGAGCGATGGCCCACCTCAGGGAGTGTCCATCCGAACCGGGCATCCTCTCCCGCCAGCAACCGGTTCCCGGGCCAGCCCCGGTCTCCCGCACACCAGCGGCCGGCGAGGTCCGGGACATGTAACGTGTCCTACCTGGGCCCTCCGCCGCCGCCGCGGCCCGCCCCAGTTCCCTCTTCGCCCAGGCCAGGCGTGCCGCCTGGGGCGGGGCAGGGCAGGGCCCCAGTGCCGCTGCCCGGCCCGGCGACGGAGGGCTGACGGCGGCCGGGTGAGCCGGGCCCGGTGCGGT
This sequence comes from Mycteria americana, assembly GCF_035582795.1. NCBI lineage: Eukaryota > Metazoa > Chordata > Aves > Ciconiiformes > Ciconiidae > Mycteria > Mycteria americana. Next base: position 17,128,313 of record NC_134370.1, read on the forward strand.
CCGTCGGGGCCCCGCAGCCCCGGGGATGGGGCGCCCGCAGCACCATCTGCTGGTGAGGGGTCCGGCGCGGCGGGGGAGCCGGCACCCACCTGCGGACACCCCCCGGCGTCGGGGTCCGGAGGTGCCGGGGCCGCGGAGAGCAGCGGGGCTTCGGGATAGAGGCACAAATCGCGCCCGGAGCCGAGCCGCAAGGAGCCCCACGGAAGAGCCGGCCGGACGGCGGGGACCCGCCCGCCGCCCTCGGGGAGCCCAGCCGGGGTCGGGTGCGAGCGGCCAGCGCTGCACGGCGGCCGCCCCGGGCAGCCCGGGCCAGGGCCGCTTCCAGCGCACGGGCGGCCCGCTCTCCCGGCAGGGCTCCCCGCGGCTGGGGACCCCCTCCCGCTCCTCCCGGTGCCGGTGCGGAGCCACCTGCGCTCCTCGTCCGCCCCAGCCAGGGGCCGGGAGGCGGAGGGAGCGGGGCCGGTGTCTCCCACGACGGCCGGTCCCAGAGCTCGGTGCGCTCGGCGGAGCCCCGCACAAAGCGGAGGCACTCGGGCCTGGGGAAGTCCGCGGGCAGCGCCGTCCCCTGTGGAAATCTCCTCTTCCCTCGTCCCTCTGCCCCACGAAACGCTTCGAGCCCATCGCCCCGGGGGGCAGCCAGCCCTGCCCCGCCGCCGGCCGCGGGTTACCCAGGCAGGGGTTGCGGGGCACGGAGTCACTGTGCAGTGAATAGTAACGGGGGGAAAGGATGAAACATACCTCTGGCTCTGCTAGGGGCGAGCAGGGAATGCACAAACCAGGATTTGTCGTGAAATCATCCCGCTAAGGCGGAGAGGGGAGCGTGGCTCAAAACGCACCTCGGAAGAGGCTGCCGAGCCCAGCACAGGCTGACAAAAAGCAGCAAAGGGGTGCCCGGAGCAGCGGGGCTTTGAGCGCTAGAAGAAGTAAGAGGATCCGGGGAAAAGTGCTGTGCAATTTCAGCTCTGCAAAGCCCTGGCATCCCGGGACAGGAAGAAGGCAATTTAAGCCTGGAAATTTGTGTTCGGCTGCAAACACTTCAGCCGCGGCTTGCAGTAGCGCTTAAAACTGACCCAGGACCTGAAGCCTCCGCTTCAGGAGCTGCTCAGTTTTTGGGTCACCTCCGAAAGAGGGATGTGAGTTTCTGAATAATCTCGTTATTTTAAGAGTTTTTTTCCCTGTATTATCAGAAGACGTCAGCGAGGCTTCAGGGGCATTTGTTGCTCAAATCAGTGTTGTGGTTGCAGGCCGAAATTTTGCATCGCGCCTCCTGCTAAGGATGGCTCCATTTTAAAATGAAACTCTAGTGCGTTATGTAGTAACAGACAAGAAAGAAAACAAATTATCCCGTTTAACCTCCTTTATATATTTTTTTTCCTTACAAACACACTACTTTGGAGGATAAATGTGTTTATTCTGAAATGTTCTTCACAATTAGTCTCTGCTTTGAATGCAAACTCCGGATGCAGTGAAGTCACTTATCTGCCGAGATATCACCAACAACATAAAACAGCAGGGAAAGGAGCAAAAAGTCTCCCAGCTGCCAGGGTCAGCTTCCAGATTCCGGGAAGACGGTGCTAAAGGAAATATTCACTTACCTGTCTCAGCTTTCCAGACCAACACCTGGAGCCTGCCCCGAGCCAGTGGCCTCGGAAAAGCAGTTGCACCCCACTTTGCATCTGGCTGCAGCAATGGCAAGTCGAATCTAAAAATAAACTGGTTTTGGAGTTTGTTTTGTTTTGTTTTAATAAATTGTAGGTTTGCTAGAGAAGCCCTTCAAATGCTAAAAAGCTTTGGTCATCTGCGAGCGCTGGGGCAGCAGTGGAGGTGCGGGGAGCTCCGGGCCCCGGGACCCGCCGCCCGGGGAGCACTGGGACCCGCCGCCGCTGCCCGGCGCAGCTCGGGGCGGCCCGGGAACCTGCAAGGGGGGGCCACGGCACACCCCCTCCACAGCCATGCATACCAGCTAGGAGGTATCTCAGTGACAGCAGCTGCGACCCTGGCTCGCGGTCCGCAGGGGCGGTGAAGCACTGGTCCTTTCTTGTATTACGATAACTACTTTAGAAAGCCTGACTCACATAAAAAGTATCTATAAAGATTTACTCGCGGTTTTGTCGATTTGGAAATATGTTTCTCCATTTTCCATCTACCCTAAACTTGCTGGTTTTAATCTCCAAAGAAGTCATTGGGAAAGAAAACTGGGGGAGGAGAAGCATTTCTATAAAGAGTTTAACCAAAGCACATTAAATATTTTCCCAACATCACCAAATAAACAACAATCCTCCAGCTCCCTATAAACTATTTAAAGCATGTCATATCATCTCTTCTGCTCTTGCCAATGTACTTTCCTTTTAATTTATAAACTGATTAGAGCGGGGGCCTGTCTTTTTGTGTATATTTGCAAAATGTCTGGCACCCTTTCAGTCAGTCGCAGTTCACAAACACTTAAACCTGCATTTAACTTCGTTATTATAGGTAGTTACTTCGATTTCTCCTCACTTTTGTAGAGCTACTGCCTGTGAAAGTGCTTGTTGTAAATGGTCTGAGCAATTGTTGAAGGGTTCCAGCAGAGGAAACCTCTTTGGATGGCAGGGCTGATTAAAAAAAAAAGAAAAAAAGAAAAAAAAAAAAAAAGGAGAAGAAACAGCACATGAGACATTTAAACTGAGATCTCAGGCTGTATAAATTGGCCCAGAAGAAAACGGGGAAAACCTCTGTAGGAGAAACATTTTTAGTTCGCTAGAAAATAAACTTCTGCTCATAAATGATGAAAGTTATTATCATCAGAGGATGTGCTGTACCAAACAAACCTCCATTAGGCTCAGAAGGATAAAACAGGCTAGACAGCCTTTTTAAAAAAAAAAAAATCATCATGTCTTTGATTCCCAAGATATCAACCATGTCTGTTTCTGTAGTGCTGTCAAGTAAACCTGAGTTATGGATGCTCTAAAAGAAGCCAGCAAGGAGAAAATTCAGCAAGTGAAAATCAAGAGTGCTATTCGCAGATACTTTACCAAAATATACTTTCTTTTCAGACTCTTAAGTTCCTGCCCTGTACCATGGCATGAAAGTTTCTGAGAAGAGCAAGACCAGTGAATGTGGTAAAGCTGTAGTCATCAGAGCACACAATTGCATGGCAGATTCTTTTTATTGAGGTTTTTGCTCTTTCTGCACTGCAGCGTCCATCATTTTCACCACAAGAACATTAATGCCTGGAATGCAACCTCCTAAAACTGCCAGTGCCTCAAGGTGGGTGTTGCACAGTCTGAACTCGACTGCTGAAACCATTTTCTAGCATGTTTATATATCACGTCTAACCTGAACGAGCAGGCAGAGGACAACTGCTTGATTTAATACAGTATCCGTGCATTGCTCTTTAACGTAGGTGACCTGGGAAGTTCTGTAACAAGCAAATACATCTGTCTGGGCTAGGAGGACTGGCTGGCTAGGGAGCTCAGTGACAGTGGGAGGAAAGCAAGCCTACTGAGAGAGCTTCCTCCCTCCATACATGCAAAAAGCAAGGCATCGATCACAACCAACTGCCTGGTCAGGAAGAGCACAGTTGGCAATGCTGTCTTTGCATTTTTTGCCAGCATGAAAGGAACACAAACTGGTATCTCCCAATCTAACCATAGAAAAATAGAGCACGGTGGTGCCAGGCTTTCCTTTGAGAGACAATCTGTACTCACTAGCTGCCTAATTAAGAAACCGATAAAAATAAGGGACAGGGACAAAAAGAAGGCACTAGTCCCATAAAGGCTGCGTGTGTGGGTTCTCTCTAGCTGGCGACCATGGGAAGACACATGAGAAACAGGGGGGATGAAGTTGAGTTTTAGGCAGCTGCTGATCAATGTTTTTTTTTTTTTCTTTTTTTCTTTTTGTAACTTAGTTCCCATTTTTGTGAGCAGTTACCTACCATGTACTCTGCTGGAATAAACTGCATTTATTATTTTCCTTAATCTGTCTAATTTGATGCATGGTCTCAAAAATACTCTGACAAACCCAGGGTAGCCTAGTCCTGCAGATTTGTCTATGGAGAGAACTAGCAAGCTCCCAAAGTGTCCGTCTCCCAACAGGTGTTTTTTGGTTCTTGAAAAACTGAGGTGCATGATTTCCATAAAGCTGTGAGAACGGCTCTGGAGGCTGATCAAGCCAGGTGCTGTCCCAGCAGACAGAAATCCCCTTTGCCCAGTGCCTCTTCAGCAAGCAGAAAAAGCCCCACATAATGAATACCTCTGTGTATAACAATGCCCTTTGACAGAGAACGCTCTTTAGATCCATGAACTTCCCTGTACTCATCAATGGCTGGGTCTGATTTAGCTTTTGTCTTTCCTATCTTGAGTAGAAGCAAATGTGGCAGCAATTTGTCCTAGTCAGAGAGATACAGAGGACAAACACAACAGTGAGACCCGGAGCTCTGCAGCACTCCGAAGACCACAATGGCCTCAGAAACATTTTCCTCAAACTGGGCCCAGCCCTGAGGAGCAGAGAAATGTGTAGAATTATCCTCGTTTCACATCATCACCTGAAAAAGAAAGAGAAGTGAATACGCCAATTTTACAAGCCTGAGAATGAATGCGAGCAAGTATTTGTCCCACCATCTGGGAGGAGATGATAGAGGTGAAGGAAGAGGGAATACAGGGGGGATGGTAAAAGTTCACAGAGACCTTCTATTTTTCTGGAGAGATGCTTCACATTCCAGCAGCAAAAATGAAGGAAGTGGACATGAGGAGTAGATCAGAGAGGGGAAATAGGAAGATGGATGAAGTGAAAGGCTGGAGGAGCAAACGAGTCAATTATGAAAAAGAGGAAGGGGCTGTGTGCAGAAACCAACGAGGAGATGGAGCTCAGGGGAAGAAACAGCAGCCAAAATACTCTCAATTCAGAGACGCTGCCGGGGTGAGGGAGGCAGAAAAAAATCAGAATCTTTCAGGTAATGATAAAATTGTAAACCTCTGTCCTCTGTATCGATTTGATTATCGCACCTCTGTCACCAGCTCTATCGGAACAACTGAGCACAGCCCTGCTATAGACAGAGACGGAAGAAGTCATCTATGTCAAAGCTGCAAACCATTGGTTTGTGTAGAGAAATCAGAAGCAAACTATGAAACTCATGGCTAGAGAGCAAGAGGAGGAACCACTGAGAACTACTGGTCACGCCTGAGAACCAGGCAAGTAGATGAAGGAGAAACAAAGTGAAATGCCGGCGATGTAGAAGCAGTGGATGCCCAGGATGAACGCAGGAGATGAGGAGGATCAGAAGTGAGCACCACAGAATGAGGGGGAAAGGCCAGCAGTACACCACTGACCTGGACTAATGGAGGGAGGAGGAGACGGGCTGATGCTGGATAGACCTTAAAACAATACTCTGCTTCCACTGTCCAGTGAAAGCTCTCAAATAAATCCAGAAAAAGCAATCCTCTTTCTGCATAAATTCCAAGAACAACAGTTAAGTTCCTGAGCTGTTCCTCTTTAAGATGGTGGTGGAGCAACAAAGGTCTGCAAGCATCACTTGTAAGTTGAAAGTACAGAACCTGGAGAATCTCTTTGGGATTCTCTAACCATGCAAAGACACGGTCTGCCTGCAGCTTTTCACAAATCTGACATAAACCCCATCCCTCCTACTGACAATGAACAAGCAAATAGTTCCTTCCCCTGTCTTAGGAGCAAGGGGGCAGGAGAAAAGTGTTGCGTGATGACAAAGAGCTATGAGAGAAGCATCTCCACAGCCCTTACAGCAATACAGCCTCACCTCAGCACCGCTTCAGTGCTGGCAGGGCTTGCAGGAGTGCGGGGGAAGGCACAGGGTCCCTAGCCCAGGCACAGTAGCTTATCGCCCAGAAACAACTGCAGGGAAAGCGCATATATTCAAAGCGCAGACATCTCCTTTGTCCTTTCTACCATGATCTGGGTGTTGCCTTGTTTCTTCTCCCTCCAGTTTCCCTTCAGTAACAGCAACATGGAGAAAGCTAAAAATAAAGCTATATAAGCAATGTAATAGGCATGCAATTGCATGTCTATTTTCTTTGAAAAAATGATGCTTTATTTCCTGTACAATGGAAACTACAGTTTGATGTTACAACTATTGGGTTTTGACTGAATGCAGAAATTTGATTTAAACAATGACATTTCCCCCTGTATTTAGCATTACCATGTGTCACTGATTATGTATTTAAGTTGCAGAAATGAATTAAATTTCATGGCTTCCTCAAGTTAGATTCTCTTGGAGTGGACTGTCTTTTGTTATTAACCAAAATGCTTGGAAAACAGTTTAAATCAAAACAGCAGACTTTTGGTATCATTTCAGGAGAAAACTGGTTATCACAAACCAAGCACTTAACACGTCATCATCCAGAAGGCTGGGTAAAGCTTTGCAAACCTGCAGCAACCATGGCCAGGATAGAGAAAAGGGGTTAATTGAACACCACAGACTCAGAGATGGAAAAAAAAAAAAAAAAAGACACAGTGCACTGTTTGGAGCTCCCTTGCCTGGGGTCTTATTCCTTCTGCCTCAGAAGTTATCATATATCCCACATCTCAGTGCTTATTTCACTTACTTGGGGAAAGTATCCTCTCAGCTGGCTACAGAGCATTAGTGACAATCACATTGCACACATGTTCCAGAAGAAGCCAGCCTTGTGCTTGCTAGATTTCTTCCTGCTTTCTGGGAAAAAAAAAAAAATCCAGATTTACTTTACTCCTTCTGTTTCCCATCATGATTTGGACTGCTAACATTTCTATCCCCACTAGCAGTCCCCAGTGGCTCCTGGCCCTTTTCTAGAGGACCAGCAGACAGCAGACCCCCTGGGCTCCCATCAACCAGGAAGGAAGCGAATTGCAACCTGCAGCCTCTGGGAATCTGGCTTCAGACCTTAAAGTCAAGGTGATGTGAAGGGACTTTACAAAACTCCCCATGTCCACACTTCCCGCCTCCTCCAGGTCCTGCCTGGACCTGCACAGACAGAGCTGGAAGAGGACAGTTGTGATCAGAGATGTCACCACTGGCAGGGGACATGGACGGCTGCGACACAGAAGCCGCAGAAGGAGCTCAGTGGTGGCAGACATGGTGTAAAACAGAACCTGAGCAGTCCTGGTGAGCAGGAAGCAGGTCATTATTCCTAACTGGAGAGCAATGTCGTAAGGGAAGAACAGGTAAAAGAAGGAGACAAGGTATAAGGTATAAGAAGAAAACGAGGACAGCCATGCCGTGCTTGCTGAAGGACTCACTGGGCAGGATACAGCCGGGACAGGCCTCAGTGAGAGCCTTGCAAATTCATGTCATACTTTGCCAAAGACTCAATCAATTGAGCATGTGCTAAAGCTCAGTTTGTTTTGTCTTATTTGGAGCTTTGGAAGATATTTCCTATCTTGACTCATTGAACACGCTCCAGCCACACACCTGCAACTTCTGGAGTGCATCCTCTCAGCGAGAGGCTAGCTAGCACGTCGTCACTTATGCAGGGCAAATCCTTCTGAAAGCACATCAGACCACAGCTTTCGCACCAGTTTACTTTTACATGTAGCACATGTAAGCTAACATCTGGCAAGAACACAACTATGTCCTGATCGAGACGGAGCTCATCGCAACAGATGGTGTTTGATACTGCAGGACCAGGGCAGCTCCACCCCAAACTGAGCGTTATTTCTCTTCTGCGTCTTTACACCCTCTGGCCACGTCTTTTTGGGAGTGGAGCTATTGTCACTAAGGCTTTGCAGTCCCCTCGAGACCATATGCCACACTCAACCTACAGGTCACTGACTAGTCCTAAATCTGGGTTATTTTATTCCCATTGAGGCATCTCAGTGCATGAAGCAGGATCCTGACGCAACTTACATTGCACATTAATATAGCATGAGGTTAGCAATACTCTGAACCAGATAGTGCCTCCAGTGAGGGAGGAAACTTTCTCTCCAAGCACACAGTAGCTCTGCCAGCATGCACACAAGCAGCACTGGTAGTTAGCAATCCAACAAGAAACATCTGGTGCCCATTTTGGGGCAAAGGATGGAAAAGCCAGCAAAGAGCAGCCCCGAGTGCCACCACTTCAAGCCCGAGAGTTTCATCCTAAAGCGAAAAGGGTTCAGAAGGGAAAGCCCAGCATTGAAACGAATGTTGCCAGGATTCTGGAAGATACAAGACATGACCAACCGTCTCTGCAGCTTTACACAGTTACTGTCCGAGATTTTTTTGCCAGAGGTTTATTTTGCCAGTAGAAGTACGGAGAGAGATTGCCACCTTGTGGTTCCTCCTCCTGCAGTGCCATGGGGGTTTTTTTATTGTACTAGACCAGTGGTTTCCAAACTGCTGTCCAAGGATTTCTGGTGACAAGGGTACTATGGACAAGAATACTTTCCAAGTACTTACTTAACTAAAAAAGCAAGCCTGTAATTCACAGTTCCTACACTGAGAAACTCATCACTAGAAAATCTTTCAGGAATCTGCAAGTTAATAGAGATAACTACTGCCACAGGTACATAGCCTCCAAACAGTGATCCAAAATGCTATGGCAGGGATGCACAAAACCACATCGTCTTTACAATATTCTCAGCATCAAGAAATCTGTGAGAAATTCAGGGCTGATGATAGCCTGCAGTTTCAAAAGTTTGGGATGGTCTCCGGCAGTAGTTCCCACAGGGTCCTAATAAGGAAGGAGCAGCCATGTGCTTGTCCCCACCACCTGCAGACAGAAAGGCAGGAGCAGACTGAGCTTGTCCCTCGTCACTCCAGGGAATGTTTAGGACAGTTTGTGAGATCTGTTCCTCAGGTGGTACAAGTTGGGGTAAGGTCTGGAAAAGGAGGTTACCAGCTGGCTCCTCCATAAATCATGCCCAGGTAGAGCACCAGACTATTTCCCCACTGGAGCTAGGGGGAGTTAGAAGGGGAAAATCAGCAAGAGCTTGCGAAGCAGCACGCGGCCCCCGTGAAATCCCAGGGAATTAATAAAATTTGGAAAAAAAATTAGCTGCCTCTCCCAGAGAAGGGGGAGAGTCTCTCCTAACACAGCAAGGAGCACGGATCTCCCTGGCAGCTTTTCATGCCTATCTGCCTGCTGCCATACTGACACAGAAGGTGGCCCATTTTCATAGGTACAATAATGAGTGAATAATCAGAATTTTTGGAGCACTTCCTTTTCCTCCATGACATTTTCTGCCTAGCTTCCTGCTTTGGCATTAGTGAGCCTGTTATAGTTGTAAGCAACTGACTCTTTTCCAGTTCCCCAGCCTCCGTTTCAAGGCTGTCCTGGATGTTGGTCCAGGGAAAACCCAAAGGTTTCAACAGTCCTTAAGTGCCTTCTTCAGCACATACTTCTGAAGCTGATAAATGCCGTTTGCGTATCACATTCTCCATCAGGTCTCGACACAAGAATAAATGTTAGTTACAGCGTGGTACATTTGTTTCCTAGCAAGACTGCAAACTAATGACTATCCGCCCCCCCATTAAAAAAAAAAAAAAAATCACTCCCACGGGAAGAAGGGAGATGAATTTGAACTGAAAAGCTAAGAGTTGGGCCTCGGCAGATAACAGAGGGAGGCTGCCGGCAAATCCCAGCTCTGGAGACTGCCGGTAGCAGCCCTTCAGCAAACCTCGACTGCACAGCGCACGGGGAGGCGCGGCCCCCCGCACGGCCCCCCGCACGCAACGCACACCGGCCCTCGCAGTGCACCCGGCAGGAAAGCGGGAGCGAGTGCGGTGGCGGGGGCAGGGCTCGCTGCTCGGGGCCCGCAGCCCTCCCTAGCTCCCCGGGGATGCGCTCCCGGGCAGCCCCGCCAGCGTCGCAGCAGGTGCGGGGAGAGCGCGCAGTGCCGCCTGCCGCGGGGGTGGTCCCGCGTGGGCCGTGCGGGGGTGGAAGGCGAACCCCCCGTCCGCCGCGTGGGCCGTGCGGGGGTGGAAGGCGAACCCCCGCGTCCCCCGCGTGGGCGCCCCGGCAGCCCCGCTCCGCCGGCCCCTCCCGCCGGGGCGCGGCGGGCCGGCTCCCGGTCGCACGTGGCGCGGCGGCTGCCCGCCCCCCGGCCCACGTGTGCCGCCGCGCCGCGCCGGCTCCCCGCTGCAGTCCCGGTGCGGCGGGCGGGCGCTGCGGTGCCGGCGCAGCGGCATGGCGGCGGCGGGCCCGGGGCGCGGCGGCGGCGGCGGCGGCGGCGGCGGCTGGGGCCGGAGCCGGGGCGCCGTGCTGCTGCTCTTCTTCTCGCTGTCGCCGCGGCCGCCGGCCGGGGCCGCCTGGCTGCTGGGGCTGCGGCCCGAGGACACGGCGCCGGGCCGGGTGTCCCTGGAGGGCGGCGCGGTGCAGGCGGCGGAGGGGAGCCGCTTCCTCCTGCGCCTCTACTTCCAGCCACCGCCCGAGGGCAACGGGAGCCGCGGGCCGGCGGGGGAGCGGGAGCCGCGGCTGGTCTTCATCGAGGAGGCGGCGGCGGGGGGCAAGCCGGCGCGGGGCCCGGCGGAGCGGTGCCGGGAGCGCAGCGCCTGGGCCTCGGACGTGGAGGTGGTGGGGCCGCTGCGCTCGGGCGGTGCGGCGGGCTCGGCGCTGGCCGAGGTGCGGGTGCGGGAGCCGCGCAAGGGCGAGGCGGCGGCGGCGCCGGGCGGGCGGCTCTTCTCGCTCTGCGCCTGGGACGGGCGGGCCTGGGCGCACCACGGGGCGGCGGGCGGCTTCCTGCTGCGGGTCCGGCCGGCCGCCCCGGCGCTGGGCGCCTGGCTGCTGCCGCTGCCCGAGGCGGGCTGGCTGCGGGCGCTGGGCGCCCTGCTGCTGCTGGGGCTGTCGGCGCTGTTCAGCGGGCTGCGCCTCTCGCTGCTCTCGCTGGACCCGCTGGAGCTCCGCGTCCTGCGCAACAGCGGCTCGGCCGCCGAGCGGGAGCAGGCGCGGCGGGTGCAGGCGGTGCGCGGCGGCGGCGGCACCTACCTGCTGTGCACGCTGCTGCTGGGGCAGGCGGGGGCCAACGCGGCGCTGGCCGGCTGGCTCTGCGCCTCGCTGCCCGGCGGGGCGGCGGCCGGCGGGCCGCGGGGAGCGCCCTGGCTGCCGGTGCTGCTGTGCGCCGCCGCCGTGTTCCTGGGCGGCGAGGTGCTGCCCTACTCCGTCTGCTCGCGGCACGGGCTGGCCATCGCCTCCCGCACCCTGTGCCTCACCCGGCTGCTGATGCTGGCCGCCTTCCCCCTCTGCTACCCGCTCAGCCGGCTGCTGGACTGGGCGCTGCGGCAGGAGCTCAGCGTCTTCTCCACGAGGGAGCGGCTGCTGGAGACGCTGCGTGCCGCCGGCCCCCACGGCGACCTGGTGCGGGAGGAGTTGGCCATGGTGCAGGGCGCGCTGGAGCTGCGCACCAAGGTGGTGGAGGACGTGCTGACGCCGCTGGCCGACTGCTTCATGCTCCGTGCCGATGCCGTGCTGGACTTCGCCACCGTCTCCGAGATCCTCCGCTCCGGCTACACCCGCATCCCCGTCTACGAGGGCGACCGGCGCGACAACATTGTCGACCTGCTCTTCGTCAAGGACCTGGCCTTCGTCGACCCCGATGACTGCACCCCCCTGCAGACTGTCACCCGCTTCTACCGCCGCCCGCTCCACTGCGTCTTCAACGACACCCGCCTCGACACGCTGCTTGAGGAGTTCAAGAAGGGTGAGGCCGCCGGGCCGCCACCCCCCGGGCTCCCCCTGCACCCCCAATGATTCTCAGGTCAGCAGCCCCCGCGGCCCACCCCGCATGGCCTCCTGGCAGGACCCAGCAGGTACTGGGGATGCTGGGGGGAGTTGGGCCCTGCATGCGCTGGTGTGGCGGTGACCCTGGTGTCACCTGGTGGATCGAGGGCCTGCAATGCTGGTCATGCCTGCGGTGTTATGGAGACTGTAAGAGCCTTCGGCCTCAGAGGTTGCTGGCTCAGCGGGTGAGCCTGTCCCCCAGGGCTGATGTCTCTGCGGGGGCCTGGCAGCATGGGCACGGTGCCTGCCTCGCACCCCTGCCCAGGCAAGGTAGAGTTCGCCGCTGTGTTCTGTGCGGAGGAGTTTATGGCAGGAGATTGCATCTTGTGACTTAGCTCTCGCATTTTCAGCTTAGCAGCGAGAAGGAGGTCTAGAAAGTGTTTCTGTGCAAGTGGTTTAAAGGAAGAAGAAAAGCCTAAACCCTTAGAAAGAGCTGTACTTTTTTTTGCAGCTGTGACAGTATTCATAATGCAGCAGCTGCCAGCAGCCCCAGAGATGCTGAGAGCTGTATTTCATTAACAATACCTTGAGAATACACACAGCATGTGTTTTTTTCCCCCCACTGGGAATTGTGTTTTGCTGCATGTTACTCGGTACATCACACCGTGGTGAGTGAGTCTTTAAGAAATGGCTGCAGCCGTGACATCCTGCATTATGTAATGTGGGAGGACAGCACTTGGCTCCCGGGCTGCCTGGGGCCGCTCTGCCGCAAGCGGAGCTGATCATGTGAGAAAGGACAACCTGGTCCATCCCAGATACAGAGAAAGCCTCTTTGTGAGTCATCTCCATGCTCGATTTTAGAGCTGGGAGGGGGGGAGGATAGGATGTTTCTTGTGCGCCAGGAAAGTGATCATCAGATACATGCAGGTCAGCATCCTCTCTGGAGATGCACAACTGTGTCCCCACTGCCTCCCGGCATCACAGGGAGAAGAGTTGTGTGTGGCACGCAACACCTATCCTCTCTGCCCCTTAGCACGACTGGAGACTCCTAATGGTGCAAATCGGCAAATTCCTGGTTTTTATACCGAGACTGTTAGCAAAAGATTAAAATTGCGCTCTTGGTTCAACCTTGATGAGCTGCAGTAGTTCCCCCTGCCCCCCGTCCCTCTTCTAACATAACCAGTTGTCTCTCCTCTTCCTAATTCCTTATGTGCTTCTCAGTTCCTTCTTAACTGTGGCTTGCCGCATGATACTACAACGTTACCGAAGTTCACCTGAGGTCTCTGCTACCTCTCCCTTGTCTAGAGAGTTCAGCGTTACCAAAGATGTCAGATGACTTTGGCACAGTCCCCCTTGGTCAGCTTCCCCTGCACTTTATCTGATTTACTTTGATGTATTCAACTACTTCGCCCTCCAAATTTGTTCTACAGCCTGGTACCCTATGGATCAATAGACCTATAGAAATGGACTTGTGGTTGCTTAGCTCACTGCCCTTTGCTTGCCATCCTCTCTGCCCTGCTTAAACAGAGATGTTTTGTGTGTGTTGCTCCCTGAGCTGACAGGTGCGTTAACACGCCTTGCTACCTGCCCTACATTTTCACGTGCTAGTCCTCATCTCAGATGAAGATTATCCATCCTTCTTCAGCTTTGCTCCATTAAACTCTTGGCATTTTGCTTCAGGCTCTTCCTCCCTGACATGTTTGCCATCATGGCCTTCTGGGGCATTTTGCTACAGCCCCTACGTAGAGCTCTCCCTAAAACTTATTTCTGTTCCCACCTTATTTCTTCTTGCGTTTTCTAAATTACATGGCTGAAAAGCCTTGCTTTTGGTCTTAGTATCTAACTCAGCATGCTGTTTAGGAATTCCAGCTCTTCCCCCAAATATTCTTCTCCCCAGGTGTTGCTGTTCTCTTCCAATTCATCTTTCCCCTATTTGTAGGCATTTGGTCACCCCCAGCACTTGTAGATAGCCACCCCCCAGCCCAGCCCTGAACCCCTCCTAAACTCTCTCTTCCCAGTTCCAAATACAGGTTCCCATGCCAGCTCCGGCACCGAGACAGACGTTCGCTCCCAGCTGCCTCCTATTTAATTTCTAAAATAAAGATTTCCTGTTTGTAATTAAGAATCTTCATCACTGTCTCCTTTTCTGTGTCCATTTGAATTATGGTGAAGTATCGTGTTTGATCCAATCAAGGTTGCTTTCCATGGCTGAGTCTTCTGTGACACCTCCGCTAATTAGAGAGTAGGCTGATTGCTTGTCGGTTCGGCAAGCGCTTAATGAAGGCATTCATCACTTCACACATCCAAGGTGCCTGCAGGACAGCAAATGTTCCCACTGGTAAGGCCTGGGCTCTTTCTAGGAAATTAAACTCTCTGGTAAGGATGGGCATTGATAACCACCTCCAGGTCCTCGAGTGACCTTGCTAGCTTTCTTTTCCTTCTCCCATGATTAACTCAACTAGGCTTTTTATCCTTTATTTCTTTTGGTTATTACAGTGTTTATACAAAATACCCATCGCATTCTATAGCTTTCTTTCCTGGATAGCAATATACACTTCAGATCTGTTTCACTAATGATTAATGTTCTGCCACATCCACTATACTCATAATGTCATTTTTTTGCATAATGTATAAGTAACACAATTTCACTGCCAGAGCTCCTTGCCTTAGTACACAAACATTTGTTCTTTCTTACTGAAAATGCCAGAGGATGATTAAATACGGCACTTTGGGACTCTTGCTCACACCTCCGGCAACACTTTCCCTTTTCCATCTCTCCTCCTACTCACTGGTATCACACTGTATTACCCTTGTTTACCTGATGCATTTCTTTTCTCTCGTTGTGCTGTCCTAGCTATGAAGATTATCAGATTTTTTTTCCCCCTCTCTGGTCTTGTATAGCAGGGTTTGAAGGGAAGTTTTCCTTCATTGGTTTCTAGGTGTGCTCACACCTAACCTTGTTGGAGATCAGTTCCATTAAGATACATTGATCTTTGCCTTAAATTTAATCCAGACATGAGTCACAAATCCCCTCCCCGCAGCAGGACCCTGTGTAGATGGGATTACCCTTCCATGGACCCAGGGAAGGGCACTTCTGTAGCATCAGCTTGCCAAAACATTTACACTGTGTGAAAATAGTCGCATACACTTCAGTAGCACCTATGGAGCTAATGGCCCAGAGTGGTTACAGCACTCAAGAGCAGCTGTGAGCTCCTGGTTGACAAAACCTGGCCCCTGCCCCATCACGGCAGAACTGGTAAACCCTTCACATCTGCTCTTCGCAAGCCTGCTGCTGCTGGCATCGTTCGATGTCTCTTTTGGCACCAACTCCTGGAGAAAGGCGGTTAAATTGCAGGCACTAATGGGAACTGGGAAAAACCCAGAGAAGGCTGCAAACAGCAGCAAAGGCAGGGGGGCTGGCCTGCGAGAAGATAGCTTGGACTTCGACCCACAGCCCAAAAGAGGAGGGTGGCTGCTAAAACTGGATTGAAAAACAGTATTACAGCAGCATGAGACAGGTCCAGCTGAAAGAAGGAAATATTTGTGCTGGAAGATAGTTTTGACTTTATCTTCTCATCAAAACTCAGTGGAATGAACTCAGAAATAATGAGGCCTGGACACCCAATTTGCCATCTTTTCAGGCAAGATAGACGGGGTCATTATAGAAGGCATGCATGGTTGTGCAGCATTTATATAGAAGTGCTAAGTGGAGGACACTACACAAAATGTGTCCCCTCTTCTGTAGAAATAAGAGGATACATTAACAGTAACTTTGCCACCTGCAGCCTGAAAGAAGCTGAAACTACTGAAGGACTGAAAAAATTTGGAGACAATTTCTTGGCAATTTGTATTGGTACATCTCAGAGTACCTCGCTTTATTCTAGGCTCTCAGGAGGAAATACTTAATACACCAGAGAAAGAACTGCACCATATTTAGCAAGCTAAAGCAATGTAGAGAGGCAGATGAGGTCCCAGTAGGATAAACTTCACCTTGGGAATATGGAGCTAGGAGGAAAGGTTTATGCATTCATTCAGTGTGAAATGCTGTGGGTGATGCAGTCTGTTTCTCCTCCATCCCTAGAAGATAACCAAAGCAATGCATGTTGCAGCTTCAGTCCTGTGATATAACTCCTCATGGGGAGCTCTTCTGTGAGGTCCACCTCCTTGTTCTGTAGTGCCTTTGGGAAGTCATAGTCTTATCCCATTCCTCAATCATTTATGGATTTTGTTGACTAATTTCCTGGGGTCTATATACAGCAGTGACACCTTGCAGCAAGTAATTTTCCTCTGTCAGAGGAACAGTAGAAGTTTGCTCTTATGTTCATTTTCCTGCAGCAGGGCAGAGGCTGAGGTGCAACTCAAATTAGCCTTCTGTGGTTTGGCATCTTTTAAGAGTTACTAAAAGTAAATTCTCCAAAAACAAACTTCCTGGCTCAGCAGGGAAAACAGCCTGTCCTGCAGAGACAGCTCTGCCCTAGGGTCTGTCTTTGCTTTTCAAAATACTCCACAGCCTCTATTAGACTTCTACAGATTGAATGTAGCTGGAGAAGGTGCTTACACTTGCCAGGAATCGGGGTCAGTACCATTTCAGCTGCTTTTCTTACTGTCCTTCTGAGCCTGCAGTCATAGCAAGCACAAAGCATGGCTTGAAATTTAAATCAGCCTTCAAGAGATTTCTGCAAGCATGGTAGCCACTATCTTGGACACCTTGAGGGGCTGAAGCAATGACCTCCCTAGCCAGTTGTATGGGCTGAGGAGCCGGTTGTTACCCAGGAACTATCCCGTACATGTGCCCTGAAGGGCAATTGCTAGGCTGAGAGTGGGTGAAGTGCTGATACACTAAAGATGGTTTCAGTGACTCATGCTGCAACTCTGACTGAAACATTACTTTGCTTTCCCCCCAGAACTGTGCTAAATCTTACTGCGTGAACCCTGGGCTGCTTTACCCTGCCCCAGCAAGCCCAGGAGCAGGCCTGCTCCGGGGAGGTGTTCAGCAAAGCAAGAGGGGAGCCGTGTCCTTGGGGGAGCGGGCACCCAGCTGGCCATCTCCCTCTTGGGAGCTGTCAAAGGCACCTTCAGACTGAGCTGTGGGAAAGAATAAAGTGGCCTGTGCTACAGACACCAATGAAAACAGTTTTGCACCAGCTCTTTAGAAGTTTTTTAGCTTCAGAAAGTCTCAGCATCCTTGTAGGCTCCCTTCGGCCCCAAGTAACATGCAAGGGGACCCCACCATTTGTGGGCAGGCAGGGTCATACCCAGGAGGTCAGAACCCTCTTGTACAGCAGATGGAAGATGAGACTCCGTGTCCCCTGTAATCTCCCCTTTACCCTCCTGATCTGTTTTGTCAATGGTAATACATCAGCTATTCCAAATATTCCATCTTTTTTCCAGTTTTCCTTAGGATTAGGAAAAGCACCAGAGCACAGTATGAGAAAGGCTTTTGTGGTCTGCTAGAGACAGATGTAAGCAGATGAAGTTCTCATCTCTGAGGAAGGTCTGGATTAGATTAGGATTTACAGTTTTCCCTTCACATGGCTCTGATTCCCTATAGAGCTGGGTGCCCCCGCAGCCCTTCTGGTTATTTCCCCCCTGTTTAGGCGTAGATGTGCATTGCCTCTAGGTGCAGCTCCTCGGACATGTGGTTTCACCCTTGGTGCAGAATCGTGGTAACACAAGAGCACACTCACACACATGCTTCCCGTTCAAGAAGTTCAAATCAGGGTCCCCACTTACTTCAGATGCAGGTCTGCAAGGGGGCACAGAGATGCTGGCAGCCCCTGGCCCAGAGAAGAGCTCTGGTGAAAAGCACGCAGAAAATAGATTTCAGTTACATCATGGTTGTTTCACAAATCAACCTTATTTACCAATTACTCTTTTTTTTTTTTCCCCTTCCATTTTGTAGCTGTAAATGCTTCATGGCTTGTGCCTATACCTTTGATCTCCTAGTAACAGCTTTAGATCTTACCATAAAATTCATGAAAATAAATTTCATGCTCAGAATGCTCATCCCATGGAATGAGAGACAAGGCTAAAACATCTTTAACATTCCTCTGGCAGAGCACCTACATAAAAAAATGATAAGGAAATAGTCTGGGCTATATTTGCAGCCAACAGCACTTTCTTTCCCACAAGCAAAGGCATTTCCATGTGTTCAGACCCTGTTCTCCCACTGGGGAGGACGCTTTGAGGTGGATCTATGAGCCCAAGGTCATTTAGGTACCTATGAAAAACAAGGCTCCTAAAAATGGGCATAAAAGCTTTCAATATCTGTTCAGATGCTTGCTCCATCCGGAAGCTTTCAGTTGTTTATATTAGCTCTGTAATTTAGCATTTTGAGGCATTAACTTTCCACTGAAGCCGTTGTTTGAAAAGAACAGATTTCATGTAGCTCATAAAGAATTTAGTACAGTTGTATCCCATGCTGAGCAGACACTTAATCACCTATAGACTTCCTGTGCGAGAGCAGTCCTGCAGAGGCCGGTGAAGCTATTCGCACAAGTAAAGTTAATTGCCCATTTGTTCTAGCATTTGCCAAACCAAGGCTTTGATTCTCAAGTGTTTCACTGTGCTTTCCTGCATCAGTGATAGCCCTGTAAAATTCACATGTGACAGCTTGCTAGTGGGGAAGCAGCTCACCCTTATAATTCATTTCATTTGAGCTATCAAGCAACGGTTACAATAGCATGGGTTTTGGAATCAGTTTTACAGATCTTAAAGCTGGTTTAGATCAAGATTGGGGTTTTGTTTAAATGATTTATCTCCCTCTATTGTACTCCCACTGAGGCAGACCTGCAGGGTAACAGCTGCAGAAGAGAAGGAGACCCCCCTGACATCCCCAGGTCTGTCCCTGTGCCACCCTCCCTTGGACGTTGCTTCCACCTCAGAAAATTGCCCAACTTCTGCCCTCATCCCTGCTCCAAGAGCCACTGCTTTTTCTCTGTGCAAGTGAGCAGCAAGCAGGGCGACATTGCTGGGCCTGGCATCATCCCTAGCTCAAAGGGGAGCAAGCCACAGCCAGGGCACCTACAAACCCCCACCACCCCTGCTGCCAGATTTATATGGTCCGTTAAAAAAGTGATGGGAGGAGACGCAGGACCCAGCTGGGTTGGGGGACAGGACTTTGTAAACGATCTCATGTCCCTCAGGTGGGGAGATCAGGGCAAGTCAGCCCTTCCCCGTGGGGGCCAGCTGGGAGCAGCAGTCATTTGCACGAGCTCTGCTCTGCGAGGGGTGGGAGCGGGTTTTGGGGTGTTTTTGTGATATGGGTATCAGCTGGCCGAGCAGAGGCTAGGATCAGCTCACTCAGCGTGGGCCAGGAGCAACCACATGAATTGCAACAATTTTCCGTCGCTGGGTACCTGCTCCATCTCTAATGCGGGTGTTAGCCTGGAAACCTAAACCTGGGGGTTTATAGTGTGGCTATAAGTGTTTATTTTCTGTGAAAATAAAGAACTCTTGAGCACTCTAACAGCCCTCCTGGCTCTGCCCCCAGCACAGTGAAACTGTGGTTCTCCTCCCAGGCTAATGGTGCTGGGTTATTTCTAAATAATCTCATTTGCCACTACGTGAACATGGAGCTGGAATCACATTTCTCTGAGGCTGCTCTAGAGTAAATTACAGTGTCAATGTAGGTGTTTGGCCAAAAAAAGAATTGCCTCCATTACTCTCTGACTGTTTTTAAGTAGCACCTAAGCTTTTTCTAAGGGCTTGGTGGTTTTGGGTTGCATGTAAATGTCATTAACAACAAGCTTTCTGCCAAAAGAAATAACTTCTCCCCTCCCCTCGCTCACCCGAGGACTTGTAGGAGACCAGATGGCCCCAGTGTTTGGGAGCGAGGTTTGGCAAAGGAGACATTTTCGAAAGTTGGACTTTGCTAAGATGAAACATAGCTGTTGCTGCTGTCTTGTGGCCAACTCCACTGCTTTTTTCTTTTTAAGTCTCAAGTCGTGTTGCTTTATTACCCACTGAACAGACAAGATGCACAAACCTGTGTATGAAAGGAGTGAAATGGCCTGGTCCAAAGAACATGCTGAATTTTCAATGCCCCAAGGCTATTGATTTGGTTTTTTAAAGTGCATCTCAGTGCTATTTGCTGCAATTTTATGTTCTTGTTTCTAATTTTGTAGGCGTGGGAGGCACTGAGCTGCTGTCTGAAATCTTGCAATAAAAGCTTGGTATGAGGAGGAGGGAATTTATTCTGTGGAAAATGCCCAAGCTTTGCTGTGAGAAATGTATAGTGCTGATCTTCGGCTGAGAAATATCATTTGCTCACCTCAGATCCAGGGCAGGATTATTTGAAGGTCGAATGGTCCCCAGCAAGTCCTGTTTGGTGGGACTGCCAGGCTGCCCTGGATGCGCCTGTCCCTGTCCCTCCACGGGGATGAGCCAGAAGGCACCAGTGGGCGAGGAGAGAGCTGTGCAGCAGGCCCGAGCCCACCCATATTCCATCTTTATGCATAAATACTGTTCACATCCCCTCGCCCAGAGCAGCAGACAAGTTTGTTGGGGAGGCTTTACAGGAGAAGCAGATGCAGAGGCAGCTGCATAGCAGAAGGGACCTGCCCCCCTTTTGGGTGACCACTGCTGTTCAAGGACCTCCAAGCCCTCAGCTCCAAGCCCATGAGGAAAATAAGGTGTTTTCAGCTTTCCAGAGGTCCCTGCAGTGCCCACAGTACATGTTGGGTTTGTGCAGGCATTGCAAAGGGAGACCAGGGAAACGGAGCAAACAGAGAGGGAAAGTTGTTTGCTGTGGTGCTGATGAAGGACATTTTTAATGTTTTAAGCAAAACTAGAGGTTCAGAACCTGCGTGCGCTGCTGAGCAGCATAGGAGCCACAGGGCCAGTAAGAAAACCAGTGCTGTTCGTTGGCAGGTCCAAGAATACATCTGAGCTAGAAGCCCAGAAGTTGTTTGTGGCTTGGAAGTTGGGTTTTGGTCAAGCTGCTGAGCAGGAGCATAAATCAGAGCAGACAATAAAGGAAGGGAGAAGTTGAACAAGTCAAAACAGCTTACAGAGAGCTGGACGTGTGAAAGCAAATAGCAATGTTTCAAGTATGCTGAAAGCAAGAAGCCTGAGAATGTGTCAGCAGAACTGCCAGCTTACTGGGGCAAGTGAGGAAGCTGAGATGGTGATTGAGAAACACTGCGACTTCTGAGCAGGAGTCACCATCATTGCGGCTGAAAGAAGGTCCTGGTCCCAGTCTGCTTGTTTAAGGTAACAGAGAGGAGGTGCTGTCAGGGGCAGGGTTTGGAGAAGACGTTCAGGTGCAAGCTGATGGCTTGAAAAGTGTTTAGCCTCTGCGTCCAGATGGTTCACCCAAGAGTTCTGCAGGAGCTGGGCTGAAAGCTGCAAACAAACATACGCATTTCTGCATTAAAACCAGCTGCTGTTCCAAGGAGCTGGAGGCTTTGCCTGTATTTTAAGAAAAGCTTTAGGATCGGTCCAGACAGTGATGGATAGAAAGATGTGGGAGAGCTGTTCCTGGCAATTTGATAGGAAAGATAATTAACAACAGAATGAGAAAACACCAGGAGCATGAGGGAAACCAGTAGAGCCCAAGGACACGCTCACATTTCTGTGTTGGAGGACGCTGTCTCATTGCTCCATTAGAGTTGTCTTGTGCCAATGCAGCCAAGGGTAAGCGAGAAGCAGCTGGTATAGTGTACACTTCAGTCCTGCACAGGAGGCTGACAAAGAGCTAAACGGAGTGACTTGCAGCAGATTGCCTGGGTAAAGAAAGCAAGCGGCCCCAAAAAAGAGCCAGGCAGAGTCCTGTGACACCTAGAAATCAGCCCGGAGAGTAGCAGCCCAGTTAGGCTGGGCTGTGTGTCCAGCCCTTGTCCTTGGGTTAGTGCAGTTGGGGTGGGTTTGGGCAACAGTGGCTGCTTCTGAGGTTTGGCTGTGATCTGTGCCTCCCACCGAGTCCCGTCTATCTGCCAGCCCGCCGTGCTGGGGACCCCTCTCGCCAGGGGTGGGGGTCTCACTGCCGCTCTGCTCTCCCCCCGCAGGAAAGTCCCACCTGGCCATCGTGCAACGGGTGAACAACGAAGGGGAAGGAGACCCATTCTACGAGGTGATGGGCATTGTCACCCTGGAGGATGTCATTGAGGAGATCATCAAGTCCGAGATCCTGGATGAGACGGATCTGTACAGTTAGTGTCCCAGAGCAGCTACTGCGGTTGCAGGACCCAGGGTGGGAGCCCGCACAGACAGACATACATGTGGGTAGGAAACAGGCCAGAGCAAATCGTGGTCCTTCCCCAGAGCAATTCACAGTCATGGTGGGAAAGACAAGAGTGATGGAGAGACGCTGGTCACATGTCAGAGAGTCTTGAATGCTCAAGGTAGAGAAGCACCAGCATCAGCAGCCTGTGGCTGGGCAGGGCCTGACGCAGGGACACGTGCGTTGGGCATGAAGTGCCCATGGGTGGTTCCCAAGCTCCTTTCCAACTCTGGGTGATGCATCCAGCCAGGGCAACCCAGGACTTGTTCCTGAGAAAGAAGCATGTTTCACCACCCTGCTCCCTCCCCAGGGAGCTGCTCCCAAGGCTGTGACGCACAGCACATTTTGTGCACCCTGCTGCTCCAGCCGCTGCTCCGCAGCAGCCCTGCCATAGGGTGCAGCAAGATGTGCCTCTCTCCATACATGTGCATGTGGTATGGGGCCCTGCAGCTGCAGTGGCTTTGTGGCTGCTGCAGGCAGGCGACTGCTCTGCTCTCTGCCCTGCAGCGGACAATCGGAAGAAGGAGCGGGTGCCCCACCGGGGACGCAAGCCCCAGGACTTCTCCATCTTCAGGCTCTCGGACAGTGAGATGAAGGTGAAGATCTCCCCACAGCTCCTCCTGGCTACACATCGGTTCATGGCAACAGGTACCCTTGCCCTTGTGCGACCCCTGCATCTCCCTGCAGCAGCACCAGCCCTGCAAGGCATCCCTGAGCTGTTCCTGGGTCAGGCTCCCCCCTGAGCGAGCAGTTTCCACCTGCCTGGACCCCCACCCTGGGCATCCTGCTGCTCCACCATCATGGGTCTGCGTTTGGCTCCCCTCTGTGCAGCGGGGTGCTGAGGCTGAGGCCGTGCAGCTCAGAGGACGAGGGGTTCCCGGCAGCCCTGGCCCCACTGAGCGAGTGTGTGTTGCCTCCCCTCTAGAAGTGGAGCCTTTCAAGTCCCCCTACCTTTCTGAGAAGATCCTGCTGCGGCTCCTGAAACACCCCAACGTCATCCAGGAGCTCAAGTACGACCGAAAGAACAAGAAGGCAGTGGAGCATTACCTCTACCAGCGCAACCGCCCCGTTGACTACTTCATCCTCATCCTGCAGGTGCCGGGGCAGAGGCGAGCGGAGGGTGGCAGGGGGTGGCCTGTCTCTCCTCGCTGCCTTGCTCTGGGCTGCTTCTGCCAGCGGAGATGCCCATCTCTTCATACAGGGCAGCGGGGGTCTCTGCAGCTCTGGGTGGGCTGGTGACCAGGAGCGCGGGGTGCCTGTCAGAGCAGGTTTTCCTTCTCCTCCCAGGGGAAAGTGGAGGTGGAGGTTGGCAAGGAAGGACTGCGGTTTGAAAATGGGGCATTCACCTACTATGGCGTCCCTGCCATCATGGCTGTCGTCTCCTCGGGTAAGAGCTCTGCGGGCTCCCTCCGGCCCAGCCTTTGCTTTGGCAGCCTCCATGGGGGCTAAGCTCACTGGTAGCCAGGAGAATGGGCTGGCTGTGGGGTAGGCGGGAGCCCTTCGTCTGCGATTCATACACCTCCAACTCTCGTTTCAGATAATGACGTGCGGAAAGTGGGCAGCCTGGCTGGATCCTCCTTCCTACGTAAGTATTTTGGAACAGGCTAGGGCTCTAAAACCTCTCCTCCACAGCACCGGCCAGCTGGAGGAGGGATGGGTTTGCACCCTGCAAAGAGCAGCTCGGGCTCTGCACCAAGGTCACCCCCTTTCAAAAAGCTCAGTGGAGAAACAACGTGCTGAGAGGCTGATGCAGCAAAGTCCCCGCAGAGGGACTTTGGGGTCCCTTTGAGGTCCCTTTGAGGTTTCAGCCATGCGCTGGATCCCTGCGGGTGGATCCCAGCACAGCTGGCGCTGCAAGGGGCACTGCCCACGGGCGGCAGCGTGCCCACGTGGATGGGAGCAGTAAACCCTGCGACTTCTGGCGTGGCCCATCTAGGTCTGGACCTGTTTGCATTCCCAAGGCTCAGAGCATCAGCTGAACGTGGGTCCCATGCCGGGGGAATGGGGGTGCTTGGGAATTGCAGAGATGGGTCAATTTACCTGTGAGCCATTCGCATGTGGTGGGGGGGGAAATTAGCCGAGTTAAACGTAGACACCCCAGCCCCGGTAAATTCCCTGCCTGCAGAGCTGATAGGTTAACAAGCAGATCCCCTGCTTGCAGTAGTTCAGAGGGAGCTCTAATTAGGGGAGACTGTGAGCCCCCCCTTCTTTGCTGATCACCCCTGCAAATGTTTAATCTCTGGTGGCTTGGGAGCAGGTGGAGGTGCTGCCCACCCCCAGTCCAGCACATCCCTCATCCCAAACCCCAGAGGTTGCAGGTGGATCTGCAGTGCTGATGGTAAGCTGCAGATGCTCTGGGTGCCTAATCAAAACAAGAACCCGCTAAGTTAAACCTGTAGGGAGGTGTAGGGAGGGATGTCGTTGCAAGAACAGGGGGAGTCCCTCAGGCAGGTGACTGTCGCTCCCAGTCTGTGTGCAGCTCCAGGGTTCACCTATTTCTTGCTGCTTGCTTTGCTTCCATTCAAAAGGCTGGCTCGTGGACTGCTGGATTAACTCCTTAGTGTGCATTCCTGCTCCCCCGTGCGTCCACAATCAGTTTGGACAGAGGAAATCAATGAAGCGGCCAGTTTCCCCCGGGATGTTGCTGTATAGCCCGATGCCCCTGTGCCCTCGGTGACCATCCCCAGTGCCCCACCAGGGCTCAGGCAGTGAGTGCTGCCCACGGGTGATGGGGCAGGCAGGGCATGGGCTGTGGCAGGAGCTCGCTCAGGGCTCCTTTGCTCCCCGTGCTCACGTGTGACGCTGTGCCACGAGATGTTTTCTGCCATCCAGCCACCCCTGCCTGCCGCGGGACGTGTGCGGTGTCGCACCCCTGGCCAGCCAAGGAGGCAGGGTGGGAGGCAGAGGTTGCAGGGTATTCCCCTTGTCGGGCTGGCGTCCTCCTTCCTCCCTAAAGCAAAGCTCAGCAGAAATGAGTGAGTAGCGTGTCACAGCAGAGAATTCAGACGTTAACCCTTGAGCATTTAACAATTTATTATTAATTAACCGCTGTTATGCAACCTTTTTATCTCCAGGCAATCCTTGGCATTGGTGGCCGGGGCAGGGGTGCGGTGGCAGAGACCCAGCACGGCCAACCCCACTGCGGGAGGGTCAGGTGGCGAGAGCAGGGAGCGAGCGCTAGTGGTTATCAACTCGTCCTTTGCTCTCGGCTGGACAAGGTTGTTCTGGGCAGTGCTTCATGCTGGTGCCTTTGCTTGGACTTTTGTTTGCAGAGGTTTTGATCCAGGGGAGGACAAGGAACAGGAATTACTGGGAAAGGAGCAGGGAGATCGGAAGGAGGGGGCTGCAGGGCAAATTTCCTGGGTGCTTTACCTTCAAAAAAAATTTTAAAACATTAATCATATAGGCAGCGGACAGTTCCTAGAGCATTGCAGCCACGCTGCGGGCACAGTGGCTGCAGGGAGGGCAGCGTGCCCCAGGCAGGAGGGCCGGCAGCTGGGGAAGCGTGGCTGTGGCTGGAGGAGAGGGCTGGCAGCCAGCAGGCTCACATCTCCTGCTGCTTTCAAGGTGGGTTCTGCCAGCAGTGAGAGCAAAGATGAGGCACTGGGAGGTGTTAACGAATGCATCGCTCATGCTGTGTGTTGGTATCTCCGTGCTCCCCCACGGAGCCTTGCACCCCTGTGGCATGGCCCAGAGATGATGCCGTGGTGGGCATCAGGGCAGCTCCCTGCAGGCAGGGAGTCACAGGGAGGGGAAACGCCTGCCCTTGAAATTGTCACTGCTGCTGTAACCCATGGCAATAAAACATGGAAAGTGAATGGGTGGTGATTTGCCCTCTCTGTGGCAATGGGTCAGGCAGCCCCAGACGCGGGGTCTTGGCTTCTTGCAGTTCCCACAGGAAGCAGCTCCCGGTGGGTGGCTCTTCTCAGCGTTGCCCCAAGTCTGTTGAGACCCAGGGCCCTGTGGGGAGCTGCAGGCAGCCCAGCACGAATGCCTTTGCTTTGCGTCATGCTGAGGGGCTCCTGCCAGCCCCTGCCTGCAGTTGCAGGGCTGTGTGGAGGCAGGGGCTGTTCAGAGTACATTCCCTCTCTGGCCTGCACACACAGAAGCATCCCAGATGCCAAGCACAGTGACTTGGTTTAGCTTCAGCCCATCTCCCAGGTGGCACAAGCTGACCACAAAGTCCCCTCTCCTGGCAGCGGCTGGCAAAGGGCTGGAGCAGGGTGCCAGCACTCAGCCGGCGGGAGGAAGATGCTTTCTGCCCACACCGTGGCTCTAGGGAGATGTGTGGCTGTGCAGACAGGCCTGGCAGGAGCTGGTCCCCCCCAACCTCACCTCTGCTTACCTCGTCACAGAGCAGCCTGTTGATTTACAGCATTCAAGTCTGTGTCCCTGCCAGTGTCCCTGTCGCTGGGACTGGCGAGCACCTCCCCAGAGCGGAAGCAGGAGGGTGTAAGAGGGGTGGGAAGGGATGCTGGAGGCAGTGGTGGGAGCCCAGCCCAGGGCTGCTGGCACGCGATTCTTTTTCTCATTCTTCTTCTTGGTCTGTCCCCCACCCTTACCTCCATCCCTCGCCTTCCCCCGTCCCCTCCTTCCTTCCACCTCCCTCTCTCTGCAGTGCCTGTCTCAGTGTCCCGTACCTTCGCCTTCAGCAGAGGGGACTCCCTGGCTGGCTCTCCAGGTAACGGGGCATGGCTTTGGGCAGGGACTTCCGCATGTGCCAGGCTCTTTCCAGCTCCCTGTGCATGGGCATGCACCCTGCATGCTGGGCAGTGCCAGGAGAGAAGCGCCCACAGCACCCCACGCCAGGCAGCCCCTCACTGGTTGGAGCACGGGTGGCAGGTGGAGAACAGCAGCCTTGTCCCTGCCGCAGCCTCCCCAGTAAGATACAAACCCCAGGAAGAATGGGATGTGGACAAGGGGGAGCCATGGACAACTTGGGCTTGCTTTGGTGTGCAGTTTCTGTAATTTCCTGCACTTGGTGCTTGGGTTTTCTTGCTACTTGCTGCTTCTGATGACAGTTACCTGCAGCCCTGCATGCACACTGCCCTGCTTCCCTTGCTTTCTGGCAATCCGGGTAATAGAAGGGCGTTTTAGCAGCAGAGCAAAGTCAGCAAGATGTTGACGTCACCTGTGCAAGGAACAAACTGCCTTTGTTCCCTAATAAAACACTGACCAGACAAAATTCATCACACCGCGTGTCAGAGGCCATCAGTCAATGTGAGTGATGGGCCAGCTTGCTGTGGCAGCCTCTGCTCCTGTTCTGTCGGAGTCAGGGTGGACAGGAGCGTGCCCTTGAGGCAGGTTAAGTAAACCCCCATGGGCTGCCAGCTGCAACCAGGAGAATTTGTGCCAAATGCTGTGCAGAAGGCCTTTAGCAGGAGAGCTGTCAGTCGGTGTGACAGGCAGGCGGCAGGCAGCAGCCCTAACCTCTGCTGCTGGCGCCAGGTCGGATGCCTGCCCGGTCCCTTTGGTTTGTGCATGGCTGGCATGGCGCAGAGCCTCTGCCGCCAGCGTGCACCAAGGAGGACCCCACCGCAGGTCCCCATAGGGCCCCTGCCAGCCCCGGCGTGCGTGGGGCATGGCTGCTGGAGGTGACCAGTCCACCCCAGCTCTGCACTGGCACGGGGGACGCAAGCGGCACCATAGGTGAGAGTGAGTGAGTGCCTCTCTCTACGTCCCCTCCTGCAGTGAACAGGTCACCGTCACGGTGCAGTGGGCTCAACCGCTCCGAGTCCCCCAACCGGGAGCACAACGACTACGGGGGCAGCACCACGCAGCTCCACAGCAGCAGCAACAACATCTACACACCTGACTACTCCGTGCACATCCTCTGCGACGTGCAGTTTGTCAAGGTACCGGCTGGGCTGGCAGGGACTGTCCCACCCCTGCCCAGGCACCTTCTTGCCCTGCTGTGCCCCAGGAGCCTGGTGGGTGCCCAGCAGGCACTGGGTGGGGGGGTTCTCGCATTCCTGCTGCCCAAGGGTTTGGTGCCACCAAGTCTCCAGGAGGTCCCGGTGGGGCTCGGTGCCCACTGAGCTGGGCACGTGTCTGTGTGCCCAGGTCACCCGGCAGCAGTACCACAACGCGCTGGTGGCCAGCCGCATGGACAGCTCACCCCAGTCCCCCGACATGGAGGCCTTCGACAGGGATTCAACCAAGGCTTCGACCATGCGGGGAACCCCACAGACACCCAAGGAAGATGCCACCACCCTCCTGAATGAGAGGAACAGCGTCATGTGTGAGTCACCCAGCAGCATCCCTTCCCTGCCATGGGCAAATGCTGCGTGTCCCCTGGGGGGGCCGTGCTGGGGCCTGCTGGCATGACGGGCACGCCGCACTGAGATGCAGTTGCACATGGCCCGGGGTACGTGGGCATTTGCACGCACACGCCTCTGGACACTGCTCTGCGCCTGCACATGCACACAGGTGCAAGTGTGCAGGCACATGAATCCCCATTCCCCACGCGCTCTGCTCCCTGGGGAGGTCCCTGGCGCTGGGACCTGCTGCTGCAGCAGGCGTCCCCCTGTGTCCTACCCCAGGGCACAGCGCCTGCCCGCCCTGCCGCCATGCCTGCCCTGTGTCCCCACAGGCAGCTGCTCCGAGGGGCTGCGCAGTCCCAGCGAGTCGGTGTTCCTGCGCATGGAGGGCATCCCCTTCATCCAGGAGGAGCTGGCTGACAACGAGGAGAACAGCAAGCGGCAGAGTGAGTCTGGCTGGGGGGACACACGTGACCCTGGGGGCAGAAAGGGCTGCGGTGCCCTGGGTCGCTGCAGCCAGGCTGCCCTTTTGCAGACATTGAGTGCTGCAGCACCGTCCTGGAGGCAGAGTCCCTGGGCAGAGAGGCCGGGGCCAGCTCATCGCCAAGTAGCTCCGAGGAGACGCTGGGCAGGAGGCTGCTGAGATCCCTCAGTGAGTGACTGACCCGGGGAGGGAGCACCCAGGGGAGAGCTCTGCCCCAGCACCCCGCTGCCCAGGTCAGCTGCTCCCCAGCCCCGTCCTGGGGACACCCTGCATGGGGCCGACATTGAGCAGGGGGGCAGTCCAGTTCCCTGGCAGTACCCCAGCAGCCGGCAAAACCACACCTAGGGCTAGCTCAGGCAGAGCCAGCCGCCTGGTCCTGGCCCGACCCGTGCGCCCCTGCCCTGAGCACCCTTGGCCCCCAGCACCCAGCCCTAGGCACCCTTGCTGCTGCAGGTGGGCGCAAGCAGCGGCCGTCGCCGGAGGGTGAGAAGACGCCAGAGGAGAGCTCCAATCTCGCCCCGTTAATCACCTGAGCAGCAGCGTGGCCGGAGCACAGTGCTGGAGGCCCACGCAGACTGGAGGTAGGAACCTGCCTCTCGGTGCAATACTCCTTCCCCAGCAAATGGGAGGTTGCTCGATTTTAATAGTGTAAAATCAAGTTTCAAGCAGCAAAGCCAACTGATATGGTTTGGAGCCCATGCAGGCACACATGTCGCTGGGGGCTGGAGCAGGGTCAAGGGATGCAGCAGCAGACTCCAACCATCCTTGGGGCAGGAATGGATGTCAGAGACAGAGTGAGACCCTGACTCATGTTTTCACAGCCAGAAGTGTATGTCTGCACCAATATCCCCGAGCCTGGCTAGGAAAGGTGCTGCAGGTTTGAGCAGCAGGAGGTCAGGGAGGGCAAGCTCTGGCTGCCTGCACCAGGCTCTGATTGTGTCTTCCAGGTCTGCAGCATGGGGGTCTCCTGCCACAAGGCTCATGTTCAACAGCAGCAGGTCTGCACTCGCTCGCTGCCTGCCCGCCTGCCTGCCCGCTCGTGCTGCCCTTCCCTGCAGGACTTGTGCAGAGCCCCATCCCCAGGCGAGAAAGGATGTGCCCCCAGCGGGGCTGAACCACCCAGGCGGCCTGGACCAGCTAGCTGGAATCTAAGGGCCCTTGCCCAGCTGCTCCCTGGTAGCATCCATTCTCAAGGAAGAGGTGGAAAAAGGAAAGATGGAGAAGTGTCTGGCATGGCATCCCTGCGGGCAGAGCAGGGAGGGGTGGCCCAACCCAGAACTGCCCTTAACATCATTTACCATCCCCATCCCAGCGAGGCCCGGAGCCCCTCAGTGCTGGGTGCTGCACAGACGTGGTCTCTGCCATAAGGAGAACGTGCTATTTGGGGGGTGCCACACGCAGCTCAGGGCCCCAGCACACGTTTGTGCCGTGCCTAGCAACATGCGCACTTACAGCGCCTTGCGCACGCTGACCATTGACACAGCCCGGCACTCCCAAACCCCTGCTAGGCACAGGGCAGGGAGCCCAGCTCACCACCGAGCGCAGCCCCCCCTCCCTGGGGAGGGCCGCCCCGCGCTGCATTGAACCATCCTCCTCTCCGTGCATGGCTGCCTGTGCAAGGGAGGCTCGCGCCGAGCCTTTGGGTTGGTACAGACCAGTCAGTAGTTTTTGTAGAGGCTGAACGCAACAGGGATATTAACATTAAAAGTGATTTCTCCCTGAGCGATGCCCTGTTTGTGTCAATGGATGTAGGGAAAGACATCCTAACCTCTCACCACGCTAGGCTGCCCTCATATCCGTGGCCAGAGGTGGCTGGAGTAAGAGGACTCGGCGTCGCTGAAGGGAGCAGGTAGAGGACCAGGTCAGCAAGTGCTTTCCCATTTCTCCCTGTGAACCTGGGCACTCTGTCACTCTTGCTGCCAGGAAAGCACTCAGCAGTGCCGAGAGTTACACCGTAGCAGTGTAGACAAGGCCTGGAGAAGAACAGGAGTTTGTGTCATGCTGTTGCAAACACAATAGTGGGATACACATGCTGGAGTAGAGCCTGACAGATAACACCACAAATCTCATAGTCCACCAATGCTGATAAAACTTCAGCTGGAATAACTGCCTCCCTGTCTGGGCACTGGCCTTCTAAGGAAACACACAGCAATTGAAAGGAGGCCAGAGGAAAGCAAAGGCTGGAAAACAACCTACCCCAAAGGCTGAAGGAAACGGGGTCACTTAATCTTAACTGGTGAAGGATGTGAAGGGAAAAGAGGAAGTTTTCAAATACATAAAAAGCTGTTGCAAAGAGGAAAGGAATAATCTGTTCTCTGTTGCCATGGTAAATGGGATAATGGGTAATGAGCTTGCACTACAGCAAGGGAGAAATTTAGGTCACTTGTTAGGAAAAACAAGGCTGGTGAGGCTATCAAAGCACTGGTACAGATCACATGTGGGGTGGGCCAGGCTCCACACCTAGAGGTCTGCAAGGACAGAATTGTAGGCAGATGTCAGAAATAACAAAAGGGGAGTTGGTTCCTTCAACTTCTTCTCCCAAGACCTCCCCTAGAAGTCATCCTTTAACCACTGCCCCATCATACCAGCTGCGGATGGACACCAAGAGGAGAAAAAGCTCCCCACCTGCACAGAGGAAAGGCTGCCTCTGGATCACTCACTTATGCAACACAAACACTAATACGAAAAGGACAGACGAGACCCCGTGCACTGTCTCTCTGCAAACACAGCAAGGGAACAAGGCACCATTTTCACCTTCAGTAAGCTGCAGCACAAGCAAAATCCATCAGGGCAGCAGTGACTATCACTAAATGATCCAAGGAACGGGTCTGTTCACCTTTCTTCACCAAGATCTTGGCAGGAGGCTGCTCTATCAAGGTGGTAATATCAGCTCACAAACAGATCTGCAAACAGTGACTGCAGAGAGCAGAAGCAGATGGTCCCAGCTCTTTTTCAGTGCCAGAAACACAGGCTGTTGCTGGCAGGCCCTGCTGAAGCCAGGGGGAGTAGGTGGCGGTTCACCAGGGCCCCGCTGAGAAGGAACAGAAAAGATGGGCTTTTTGACACATTAGCAGCAGGCCAGGAGCTCTGGGCCAGGGAGGGATGGCCAGATGGATGGGTAACACACAACCATCCAGAAAGCAAGCACATACAGATGGACAGGACAGGCTGGACAGAACAGAGCACAGGGGCAGAAAGAGGAACACAAGACAGACATGGAACTGGTCAGCTTCGCATAGAGTCACAAGGAGCTCTCAACTAGACTCTCCCACTAGGACTGTGCCCCATTAGGAGCAACCGTGATCATCAGAGATGCAACACACCACGAGGGAGAAAGAGAAAGCCTTGAAACAAACTAAGAGCCAGTGGACAAACCATGATGCTGAGGCTTTAACCTCAGCCTGGGAAGAAGCTAGCACAGCCTGAAGGCACAACATCACACAACGCAGGGGTAGCGTTCAGAGATGGAGGTTTAATTTTCTGTCAGCAACACAAAGAAGCAATTATCACAATTACAAATGTTTGCTCGCATAAGGCTCAGAACTGGGTGAAGGAAAGCCAGCAACAGCTTCGCCCCTCCCCAAAATACTACCGAGTGACATTAGTTCACAAGCTGTATGAGATCCCAACCGATTGGGCTGTTATCCCACAGCGCATTGCACTGGCACCGGACTTTGCCTAGATCAAACTGATCAGGTACGTGGAGTTGATTTGGATGTGCTAAAGATGCAGGTCTAAGTGCCTGAAGACCAGGCTGCTGTCAGTCAAACAAGAGCCAAGGCGGCTCATGCTGCTCCCACCCTCCCGGGGGCACTGGCTTACCATATTACAAGGGGTATTTCAAAAAGGTCCAAAGATGATTATCCCTGATTGAGCTACTGCTCCCATCTTTATTAAACCCCAAGAGGTGTGGGACAAGGCAAGCCATGAGCAGGGAAAGACATGGACTACACACTACAGCTTTGGTGACTTCATGTAAGTTTGGTTGTTCATGTGCTTCATTGGATTTTTGTGACGGCTTCATGGATGGACTTGGCCACATAGTCCAGGTTCTTGGTAGTCAGGCCACACATGTTGATGCGCCCACTAGCCATCAGGTAGATGTGTTTTTCCTTGATCATGTACTCCACCTGCTTAGCTGGGGAAACAATTGGACGTCAGGTCAGAGCAGTGACCCCACAGCTCAGAAAAACCCAAAGAGCCACTCAGGGCTGCTTGAATCTTTCACAACAAGCAGAAAACTTCCAGCACTGGCCACTAAAATGCTGCCTGATGCTTCATCCCTGCCTAGCCCCAGAGGCAGTGATAC
Source organism: Mycteria americana (assembly GCF_035582795.1). Lineage (NCBI taxonomy): Eukaryota > Metazoa > Chordata > Aves > Ciconiiformes > Ciconiidae > Mycteria > Mycteria americana. The sequence continues at coordinate 17,161,209 of NC_134370.1, forward strand.
CAGGACTCCAGTGAGGTCCCCGAGAGATTCCTGCCTGGACTGCTTCAGACCCAGTTCACCCCCAGCAAAACTGTCCTCACCCAAGCCTCCCTTCACCAGGCCACTTGGTACTTACGGTTCAACCCTGTGAAGCTAAACATGCCAATCTGCTCTGTGATGTGGTTCCAGGTGCCCGGGGTCCCAAGGGACTCCAGGCGAGACCGGAGCTCTGACCGCATAAGCAAGACCCGATCTGCCATCGTCTTCACATTGTCCTTCCTGCAGCAGGCAGGAAGCAGAGCGTGAGGACAGGCACCTGTCTGGTTTAGAGCCATCTGGCCAAGCCTGGCACTCAGGGAGACAGCTTTCCCCCCTTTTCCTTTCCCACCAGCCCTGGCGACACGTACCACTCAGCAAAGAGCTGTGGGGAAGTAAGTGTAGTTGCCACAATGCGCGCTCCCTGGGAGGGAGGGTTGGACCAAGTGGTGCGCACAATCTTCTCCATCTGGGAAAGCACACGCTGCACATTGTCCGCATCCTTCCCCACCACAGTCAGGTTCCCCACACGTTCATCTGTGGAAAAGCCAAGAGATGTGAGCCATTGGTCCCACGCATCATGGCAAAGCAGAGCTCTCCCAACCCCCCAGCATGCCAGCCCCATCTGTCTGGGTATGATGCTACTGGGCCAGCTTACTGCCAGACACTCACTGTAGAGCCCAAAGTTCTTGGAAAACGACTGTGCACAGAAGAGCTCAAAGCCCTCGGAGACAAAGTATCGCACAGCCCAGGCATCCTTGTCCAGGCTGCCAGAGGCAAAACCTTGGTACGCTGAGTCGAAGAACGGAAACAGGAACCGGCGCTGCAAGGAGGAACAGTGTTAGAGGGAAATCCCTTCCCCACAGCCTTCACTTTACCCCCCCACTGTCCCCATAGGAGGGAAAAATGACCATTGAGCTTCCGGGTGAATACAAAGGAAACATGATCCAGCAACACCAGACTGGGATATCTTCTTTCTACTGGGGTAAAGGAATAGGAAGACTAAAGTCAAGAAAAGGTCAAATGCAGGGGAAAACTGCATTTGAGGACACAGGCACAAGAGATGCACCACTTTATATCCTACTACGCAGCACCTGTGAAAAGCAGGCACCCATGGAGAACCTTTCCAGCATGAGAAACCTCACTGCAGCCCATGCCACAGAATTTGAAAGCAAGAACTTGGAGGCACGAGCAGAACCGGGATGCTTCTGTCCTCTGAGCACATACAACCAGCATCCTGTCAGCCTCTCCCTTCAACACCTGCCCTGTGGAACTCTTCCAGCTCCTGCCACATCTCATGCCATTCTCTACAGCCCATCTCCACCTGCCTCAAGAGCTATCTGTCCCCTCAGCGCTGCTTTAGCCCCAGCGGCCGCCCATACCTTCATAACAGCAGCAATTTGCTTCCACTGGTCGGGAGTAGGGTCTGTGCCCGTTGGGTTGTGTGCACAGGCATGGAGGATGAAAATGGAGAACTCTGGGGCTTTCTGAGGAGAGAGGTGGTCTTGGTCACACACACAGATGAGACTGGGTACCCACAGCAGAGGGAGAGGACCCGAGCTGCTCTGGGCACCGTCAGTCTCTTTCGCAGAGATTCACTTCCAAGCACAGCATGCAAGAGCCCAGCCAGCTGCTGACAGCACAGCACCAAGCTCAGCCCGTCCCATGCCAGTTTTACTGACCTCCATGTCATCCAGCAGCCCCTGGAGATCCAGACCCCTCTTGGCAGCATCCCAGTAGTGGTAGGTTCTAATATCTTTAAAGCCAGCATCCACAAACACAGAGTTGTGGTTCTCTGAGGAAAGAAATCACTTTTCAGAAAAGCAGGCCCCACCTCCAGCAAGCCACCTGCTCCAGTCCCAGCGTCTCCCTAAACATCACCAACATATGCGATGGAGACACTTACACTCCCTTTCCCCACAAAAGGAAGGCCCCTCTCTCGCTACCCAGGCCCCTGCACTGCAAGGAGCTCAGCTGTGCCTCCCTCGCCTGCTGACCCACAGGGCTCCCTGCAAGGAGGCGGCAGCACTGACGACAGCACTCACCCCAGGACGGAGCGGAGATGTAGACCGGGGTTGCCGTGTTGTTGTTTCCATTGTACCACCGCCTCAGAAACTCCGCACCGATACGCAGAGCGCCTGTCCCGCCCAAGGACTGAACGCTTCCAATCTGCAACAGAGAGAGTTGCCAGCAGGGTCCACGCAGGTCAACCTCGCTATCAGTGCGCAGAGAACAGAGGCGCTTGCAAGAGTGAGACAGGATCCCAGACGTGCTTCCTGGGGTCACCCCAGCCAGGGCACCATCCCCTTCCAGTGGTCTGCAACCTCCTTCAGCGCTCAGGCCCATCCCGACATCTTCTACAGTTATAAATAGACGCCAGTTATTTCTGTTACTTTTTGGCACAGAGCAGATTCCCAGCTAGTAGCTTATTTCAGGGAAGGTGGTCTATTATCTGACTTATTCCTGTTACTTTTTGGCACAGAGCAGATTCCCAGCTAGTAGCTTATTTCAGGGAAGGTGGTCTATTATCTGACTTATTCCTGTTACTTTTTGGCACAGAGCAGATTCCCAGCTAGTAGCTTATTTCAGGGAAGGTGGTCTATTATCTGACTTCAGTTTCCCGTGGGGCAACCGTTAAAAGATGAAGGAAAAACCAAATTCCAATCACAGCCCACATTTGGTCTTTCCCAAAATCTACGACTACTTGCACAAACAGCCTCGCGTACACGGGTTCATCAAGTCACCTACAAACAGTAAAGACCAGGTCAGAAAAAAATCCCCAAATCCTGCCAAAACGCTGTTACTCCACACCTTTGCACTCTTCTGCTCGGTCTGCTAGAAAGACGCCCTGGGGATCCCAGCAGCTCTGCCAGCACGGAGCAGTCTCGCTCGCTGTCCACCACCTACCCGGTTCTCCTTGATGGCGGGGCTGTCGTCACCCAGGGCGATCCGGGAGGCGTTGGCCCGGAACTCGGGCAGGCCCAGGATGGGCAGGTACTCGTGGTTCAGGCTGTTGTCGTTGGCGATCATCTGCTCCACCTTCTTCACCACCGGCAGGACCCATGGCTGCCCCTCGTCCGTGCGGTAGGCTGCGAGGAGAGGGAGAGCCGTCCTTTCTACGCCCGGGGGGACGCTGGGCCTCCCGGCCCCCGGAGGAGCCTGCCCGGGGCGCCGACACCCGAGGACGGCGGGCAGGGCAGCACGGGGCAGCCCCCACGACCTTGACGCGCGCCGGTGACCCGCTGCCTGCGTCCCCCGCCCCGCCTCGCCGAGGCCCGGTGACCTTTCGAGCCCGGGGCCCGCCGCTGCCGCCCAGCCCGCTCCGGCAGGTGCCGGGGCCGCCGCAAGGGCTCCGGCCGGCCTACCCCGCGGGGAGGGGCTCCGCCAGATCGGCGGAAGCCGCGGACTCACCGCCCACGCCCAGGTTGACCTTCCGCGCGTCCCCGTCCTCCCGGAAATCCGCGGTGAGCTTGAAGACGGCGACAGGCGGGGCGCGGGGGACGGCGGTGAAGATGGAGGCGGCCATGGCGCCGCAGCCCCCTCAGCTCTGATCCGTTACGGGCGGCGCGCGGCGCCTGGAGGAGACGCTCACCTTCACCGGCGGGGCGGGGCCGCCCCACGCCGCCGCCAATCAGCGGGCCGCCGGCGGCCCCGCCCCCGCCGCCAGCCAGCGGCGGCCCTGCAGCCCCCGGGCGGAGCGCGGGCAGCCAATCGCGGCGGGGACGGCGGCCGGCAGCGGTCGCCGCGCCCGGTGACGCGAGCGGCGCGGGGACGCGGGCGCTGCCCATTGGCGGCCGGCGCCCCCCGCCCCCTCCTCTTCGCGCGCGGCCTGGGCGGGCGGCGCGCGGCGGGGCCGCCCCGGGTGCAGCGCCGGCGAGTGGCCGGGCCGGGCGTCCGGCCTGGGGGTGCCGGCGGGCCCGGGGCCGCGGCGCAGGGGTGCGGAGCCGTCACAGGGGCGCGGGGGTGCAGTGTCCGGTGGGGGGGTGTCCCGGAGCTGCAGTGAGGCGGGTGCGGGATGGGCCCGGCGTGCAGGGCCGGTGCTACGGGGTGCTGCTGGCGATGCCGTGCCCGAGGCAGCGTTGTTCTGCGGCAGTGCTCGAGGGTGCAGTGCCCGGGGGGCGCAGGATGGGCCCGGGGTGCAGGGCCGGTGCTACGGGGTGCTGCTGGCGATGCCGTGCCCGAGGCAGCGTTGTTCTGCGGCAGTGCTCGGGGGTGCAGTGCCCGGGGGGCACGGCACGGTCCCGTAGGGGACTCGGGGGCGCAGCATGTGTGTGGGTGCAGATCAGCCCTGGGGTGCAAAGCTGGGGTGCGCGACAGCCCCAGGAGGGCCGTGCCCGGGGGTGCAGGATGCTGCCAGGCCGCAAGGCTTGGGGGGTGCAGGAGAGTGCCAGGAGGGCCGTGCCCCGGTGCGGATGGGTGCAGTGTCCGGGGTGCGGGGTGAGGACGGCTGTGAGGACGGTGGGTGTTTCCACCCCAGGCCGGGTCACGGGGATCCTCCAGTGCATCTGCCCCGGGTTTTTAAGGCGCTTTCCCGATTCCCGGCCACCTGCGTGCCAGGCGCTGTGGGGCGACCCTCTGGGACCCCCCCCCAGCGCCGGGGAAACCCCGGGATCACCTGGGGGTGTCTCCCCTCCCAGCAAGAGCCTCTGGCCGGTGGCAACCACCGCCAAGGCGAGCCCTGCTCTGGCCCACGGGGAGCGTTTGGGCTCGCTTGTTAGCTCGGGACCCTTCTCCCCGAGCGCATGGCATTGCACGGATCCGCAGGGAATTTCTCGCGGCGTCTCGCTGCCAAACTCCGCATCCTTCCTGCAGCCACAGCGCTTCCCACGGTGCCCCCGACGCTCTGTGGCTCTCGCGGGCCGCCCACCGCCCGGGAGCCTCCCTCCAGCCCTGCGGGGACCTCCGGGGACCCCGGGCGTTGGGGCGGATGCCGTCGCGGGGCGCGGTGGAGCGGCGGCTGTGCAGGGGTTGTCGGCAGAGGGCAGAGCCGGCCCGCGCATCGCGCCGCCGGCAGCCCCGGGACAGCCCCGTGCGGCCCCGCCGCTTATCCCGCAGCCCCCGCGGGGAGCGGCACCGCAAGCGGGAGCGGCTCCGGCCCGGCCCGGCGGGACAGGCGGGAGGTGGCCCAGGGCTGCCCGAGCCTCCCACCCGCGGCTCCCCCCGCGCATCCTCGGGGCGGGGGCTCGCTGCCGCCCGGTGCGTGGCCGGCTCCGTTAGGAGCCCGCCGCCCGTCTCAAGCGGCTTTTGAAGTTTGTGGGAATCCGCCCGCGATCCTGCAGCATCTGGGAAAGGCTTCGAGGGAAACGGGAAGGACGTTGCGACCAACAGCCCCGGCAGTGCGACCCCCCCCACCCCTCGTGACATAAAACACGGGGATACGGGACGGGAAAGGCCCTGCTGTCCCCAAACGCTTTTGCAGACAACCCGTGTCACGCACTCCCTTTGTTAACCCAGCCAAGATCTCTCTGAAAACCAGTTTGGCGCCTCGCCCCCCTCCCATGCCGAAGGTGGCTCGGCAGCCCGGCTGCCTGGGAGGGAGCCCAGGGGCACAGCCCTCGCCTCCCCCAGCTCCGGGCAGCACCTGGAAGAACTGCCCAGTGCACTTTCTGCTTAGCATGAGAGCGGGGAAGAGGCAGAGCTGCCCGGCGGCACAGCAGCATGCCAACGCTTCTGCCTTTGGAGAAAACAGGGTAATGGGAAAGGCAGAGGAGCAAGACAGTAGCACTAGACCAAAGCCTTGGCCCTGGTGGGGTTTTTAGCCCAACTCAGACAAAACCTCTGTCAGACCTTGAGAAAAGGCTGCGTGGAAACCCAGAAGGCTTCAGGTCTGCTCTCTGCAATAGCTGTGAACCCCTGCAAACGCCTGACCTTGTGAAGGTGCTGTGAGAGCATTGCCGAACCCTGCCCTTAACGCTAACCCTAACCATAAATCTAACCCTAACCTTAAATCTAACACTACCCTTAACTCTAACCCTAAACTTAATTCTAACCCCAAGCTTAATTCTAACCCCAACCAGATGAAGAGCGCTTGGGTTTCCTGAGGTCTGTGGATGCTGCTAAATGAGAGACGCTGCAGTCCTGAGCAGGGAAGCAGCCGATGAGAACAAGGGCATCAGAGGTAAATGGGGGTAGCCCACCGCAGGGTGAGTCATGTTTTCTATTCACAAGGAATAAAACACTGCACAAGTGGGATGCTGCAATGGGAAAAGCCGACCAATGCTGCTTACAGCATCCTATTTCGGGAGCAGACAGAAGCGCTGGGGAGTCCCCAGACTGGTAGGCTCTCACTGCACTTACTGGTTTCTAATCCTACCACTCTCCACAGAGCACTGGGATATTTGGGGACATGGCCAAGCCCTTTCCCAGTGCAGAGCAGGGAAGTTACGAAGGCACGGGGGCGCTGCCTGCCAAGCTGGCTGCACCAAGCTGCTGCTTGGGACCGCCGGAGCAGGCTGAGCAGTGCCTGTCGCAAGAAAAAAATGTAGTTTCCCCAAATCAACACTGTCTTGCTCTCCTTCCTCTGGGGCTCCTGGGCAGTGTGAGCTCAGAGGTGCTGGTCCAGTGGAGACCATCTGTGCCACTGCCCGTGCCTGTGAGGCCAGGGTCGCTGACCCAGCAGGAGTTACCTGCTGGTGTGCCTGGCTGCCCCCAGCCCGGCTGCTGTCCCATGCCCTTGGCGGCACAGAGCGGGGCTCTGCTGGGAACAGATGCAGGAACAAGACAGACAGGCACGAAGCAGCAGTCTGCCGGGCCCCCCAGCCGGGTGGCTGTGCGTTAGCAAGATCCCTCTGGCCCTGAGCTTTCATCTCCCCAGCCTACACAAAGGGTGCCACCAAAATGTATGTAAAAGCAGCAGAAACATGGGAGCCGGCCCTGAGGCATCCCTCCCTTCATCTCCTGCCTCCGACTGACAGCCAGCAATGACCTGCCACTCAACGGGAAGGCTTGCACACCTTACCCAGAGTGAAGGAGCCCCCCAGGCGTGCACCGCCGTGCCGCATGCAGGCACGGCCCCCCGCGCTCAGCCCCTCCTGGGAGCCAGAGGCAGGGGGGCTTGGTGGCCAGCCCGGCTCCCACAGAGCTCAGGCTGCTGCAGGGATGCGGGGACCACTGGGGACCAGGTGCTGCCCTCCCTGCACTGTTGAGCGCTGCGTGGGCCTGAAAAAAGCCCTTTCTGGGAGGGTACAGATGGCCTCCGCTCACCCTGTTCCCCTCGCTGCCCCTGGCGAGGTCCACCCTCGCACCATCCGGCCTCTGCCCCGTCCTCTTCCTCACCAAAGAGCCCTGCCTAGTGCCCGGGCACCCTCGATCCTGGCATCACAGCAAGGATTTAGGCTGCCCTGCCCCGAGGCACTGCCCATCTTGGGCTGAGGCTGGGCACAGGCAGCGTGCGAGCAGGGAACAGAGCTGTGGCTGTTCCCAGCGAGTGCTGCACAGGGGCTGTTTTCCCAGCCATCCTCTGAATACAGATGTTTTCTCAGTGCAGGATCCAGACAGAGGAGGGTAAAATGTTTTCATTCCAAGCTCCCGGGGTCAGGTCATGGTTTGTCTAAATGGCTTTTGTTGCTGTAATTATCAGATTAGCTGATCTCTGGCAGTGCGTTTAGGGGCAGCTACATTAATTTGCGGATCCTGTGTCGTCCCCCCCGCCACCACCCTGCCCAGCTGGGACAGTGGGTTTGCAGTGGAGTGGTGGGGATCAGGGATGCCAGGAGAGCCAAGTGAAAGGCTTGTGATTGTTTTTGAGCTGGTACCCAGCTGGACTCTGCCCCGGGAGCAGCCATCACTTTTGGGGAAGAGAGCAGTGAGCCTCCTTGACCTCCTCCAACACGTGATTGGGGGAGCCAATTGCCGAGCTGGGCCTGATCCTTTCCTCCCACCCCAACCTGCAATGCACCGCAGCTGTAGAGCCCCATCCCAGTCACCTGCCTGCTGCTGTGGCTGATGCTCAGCACACAGACACGGGATGAGGGCACCTGACATGCCTCCCCTTGCTCAGGGCTGGTGTTCCCTGCAGGCAGGGACCCCAGAAGGTCATGGGGGGCTCTGGGACCCCACGCTGAGGCCAGGATGGGGTGCCTGGGGCCGGTGCCTGGCTGCGGGGTGCTGCAAAGGGTGGGCAGCCCCCCAGCAGCCGGGGAGGTGCGGGAATAGGAGTGTGAGATACCAGGCGAGACAGAGAGCGTGACGGGGAGATGAGAGAGCAGGGTGAGGGGCAGATAAAGAGGGATCAGGAGTTTCCGGCCCCCGCCAGCCCCTCGCCGGGTCCATCTGTCAGCGCCTGCGAGTGCTGATGGCACCGAGCCCTGGTGGCAGCCAGGGCCACAGGTCCTGCCGAGGGGCACTGTCAGGGGCTGGGAAGTGGCCCCCGCCGCTGCCTTCCTGCTGCACCGGGGCAGCAGCAGCGGCTTGGACCCCAGCATGGTTGGGGATGGGCAGTGCTCATGCTGCTGAGCCCCCGAGGCTGAGCCCCCGGCCACGCTGCCCTGCAGCACCCACCTCCTGCCCTCCCGCCCCCCAGCCCTGCTGCACACACAGATAGGGAGTGCCAGGGATTTCACCCACGGCACAAAAAAAAATCAGTTCCTGCTCTGCTGAGCTGCAGGTGAACACGCGGGTGCTCAGTAGCCACTCACTCAGGCACTGTGCCCATGGCAGCCGCCTGTCCCCTGACACATCGTCCCACCTCCTCTCTCACCTGCTGAAGGTGGGAGCAATGGGAGTTTCCCTTGAGCAAGGCAGAAGTTCTAAAGAAATGAAATCATTCCAAATCAGAAAAGACTTCATTGTTTCTCCATAAAACAAATTATTTAAAATGTGGTTTCACTGCATTTCAGTTTCTGAAGTCTTATAATGCCAGAGCATAACACCCCACTGAATGAAGACTTCTGGAGCAGAACATCTACATATTCTCTTTCAAAGAATATTTCAACCTCTTTAAATGCTTCAGAAAATTTCAACAGCAAAGTTTTGCCTTTAAACACCATGTTCCTGCAGGAATTTTTGGCTTCAGCAAAACATAATTTTTTTTAAAAAATTAAAAATTAGTGGAAGCTATATTCCTCGTATTTTTCCTAATTGCCACCATGACAGAGCTTGGTTAGCTCCAAATCCATCTTCTTTGCTTTCAGCTGAAAGCCAGAGAGCAACCCAGAGCAGCGAGGACAAAGCCTGTGCACTGCCGAGAAGGAGCATATCCACCAACCCAGTCAGGCTCAAACCTCTCCTGCCAATGCTGCTGCCTGGGCACAGCCAGAGGTTCACCATTTCTCTCTTTAAACCCATTTTGCACACTAGTCCTGGTGTCCCTGGAGTCCCAGCCTGGCCCATGGACCACTCAGGACCTGCCCCATGGCCACGCTCACCTCCTTTGCATCCGCTCATCCCCCAGGCACCCAGGAGCAGCACAGGCACCCCGGAGGAGCACTGGCCCTCAGAGGGGCAAGGGAGGGGCTGGTCCCAGTGCTCACCACAGGACGAGCCACTGGGGCTGGGAAAGCCTGTTTCACAGACCTGCTTTTCCCTAATTTTTCCTTTTGCACCAGCACCTGCTGACAGATGTCAGAAGACCAGCCCATGGACTGTGACCTGCCCAGGCGCTGACGCCCGGTACCCCAGTGCACTAAAGATGGTTTCCCAAGGGTGCAGAGGACCAATGGAGAAAAGACTGGGCAGTCGGTCCCCGAGCATCCCCAGCCCTGGAGCAGGACAGGCACTGCTATGTCAAGGCATGGATTTTTGCACAGCCAAGGAAGCTGGTTTTGGGATGTCCAATGCGGGGAGATAGCTGCCACCCCCAGGGCCTGGGGTGCCCCAGAAGCAGCAAACCGCCTGCCCAAGCTCTGCCCCCTCACCGGCGATCCTGGCTCGTGCCTCGGGACAGAGACACCTGATGTGTCGCAGGGAGCTGCTCCGCCACGGTGTGCCCAGGCTGCCGGGCAGCTGTGGGAGCCCGGCTGCACCCACAGGGCCGGCGGGACGGAGGCATCTGCAGCACAGCTGGTCCCAGCTGGACCACTGCATGCAGGGCATGTGCCCCAGCATGGCTGGGATGAGGCCAGGAAAGAGGACTCCAGCTCCCTTGCAGGGAGCCTGGTGCCGTGGGTAGCTTCTGGACCTTGGTGTAGGAGCAGATTTACTGAAAACAATTTATTTAATATAAAAAATAATTTCTTATGGCGTTTTGGCTGGCGTCAGCCGAGCGCTTACTCACCCGGGAATTCAAACAAAGGCAGGGCTGGCGCCCAGCCAGGGGGTCGGGCGCTGGGTGGTCGTGTCCATCCCGGCCTCGGACCCGCCTCTGGGTCACTTGCGGGCTTGTGGCATGATGTCTCCATTTATTTATTGGAAATGTTTGAACAGGAAATGCTAATGGTTTGGGTTTGTGGAGACAGCTGGAGGGGTCCGGCCGGAGCTGCTGGGAAGGGGAGGGTGCGCTGGGACAGGGCAGCTCGGCGGGGAAGGGGGAGTCGGTGCCGCCGGTGCTGCCGCTGGGGATCTGTCCCCTCTGTGTTTGGGGTGGAGGACCCAACGGGAGGTGAGATCAGGGAGGGCCCCGCCGGCTCCGCTGCCTCCTCCTTCACCGTTGCCTGCAGCCGCTGCCGAAAAATGCATGGCCATGCTGCAAGCGTGGGGCTGCTGCCGGCACGCCACTGTGCCCACTGCTGTGCCCAGCACCGCTGGGGTGCACGAGAACGGTGCTGCCAAAGCGGTGCAGGGGGAACGGCGACCACAAGGCCGTGCACGTCCCATCCCTGGCCCTCGGGCTTGGGCCTGGCGGGTGCCCGTTTGCGTGGGAGGGATGTGAGAGTGCTGCCTCCCCCTGCAAGGGGGTCGAGAGGTTCCTACACAGCCTGGCTCTGGACCGGGCTGTTCCTGCGTTTGCTGATAACAGCGGAGGTGAAGCCTGACCCAGGAAAGCAGGCAAGATCCGCAGAGATAAACTCCCCGCAGCAAGACAAAGGCACTGACCTCCGTGCAGCCCAAGTCGCTGCATTCCCACAAGCACAGCAACAATTGCCCAGGAGCAGCAGGGAGACCTGCACCAAAGCCTGCCGGCCAGCCGCCGGGAAGAGCCTGTGCAGCAGCTGGTGGCACCTCCGCCAGGATCACTGTGGAGAAACCACAGCTCGGGGTTTTTAACCAGATCTACTGCAGATATCAATTGCTCAGGCAGTGACAGCATAGAGATCCTGCCGTTATTGCTCCCTCTTCATTTAGCAGTGCAGCGTGCTCGGCGCTGCCTGCATTGCACGGCCAGAGGGATGCTGCACAAGTACCTCCTCGTACTCCCTACGTTACACTTTTATACGCACACTTGCAGCACATACAGACTTTAGGTTTCATCCCGAAATGCAGCTGAGGATCTAATGCATTCGTGCAATTCAGGTTTCAGCGTCTGCTTTGAGCAGAGGCTGCTGTGGCACCGCGCACCCCCAGCGCGCCCAGGGAAACCGAATGGCAGGTGCGGGGTCAGGTCCGTCTCCCCATGCCCGGCTTGTGCCGGCGAATGGGCCGGGAGGCTGGAGCCCGCCTGGCACCTCCACGGGGCCCTGCGCCAGGTCTGCCCCAAAACAGCACCAGCTGAAAAAGGCAGAGGCACTTAATGGGATTTGCAGAAACACCCAGCTCAGTTACACGCAGCAGTACGCCTGTTGTCTCAGGCGTGTTTTTAAAATCTTTATCTCTGCATCATTAAACACTGATCTACATTTGAAAAGAATCACTTTGGTTCCCTACCTCTGAAATGAGGATAACTATCCTTCACCTCATAGTAGGGTTACGAGGATAAACAGATTAAAGACTGTGAGATATTGTGGCAAAGAAGGTTAAACAAGCCCCTGTGACAGACGGCCCAGGGGCAGGGACCAGCATCAGAGCGATGCACAGCATAAGCTCCCGACCCACGTCTGCACCATGCTAATGACCCCAAAATCCCAGTGCTGGGTTTGCCACCGTCTACCTTCCCAGGACGCGGTCCCCAGGCAGCCGAAAGCCTGCCGGGGGGCTACTCCTCCAGCCAGGGATGCACACCCGTGCCCTGAGCCTGGGAGCGGGGAGCGCAGGGGCACGGGAGGAAGGGGGGACAGGAGGTGCCCATCAGGAGCTCAAGGCTACAGGAGGACATCAGTGACCCAGGTGCAGCAACAAGGAGCTGCGGGGTGCACACACAGGGTGGGCAGCGGGGTGCAATGGGGCAGCTGCGCCTTCTGCACATCGCTCCCCGCATCCTTGGAGCGGGACACCCCTCTGCTACTGCCCACAGTCCTGCCCGTCCCTGCCCTGCCCGTCTCCTGGGCAGGCAGGGACAGCAGGGAGATGTGCACTTCTGCAGAAAGAGCTGGTGGGGGAGAGGATGAGCCAGACAATTACTGTCTGGAAAGTCTCACCCGGGTCCCTAGTAAAATAATGGCACAAATATTAAGAAAAGGAGCTCTGTAAACATCTAGAGGATAATGAAACCATGAGCTATAAGCAGGATGGGATTTGTAAATAAAGGACTGTGCCAAAAACAACAAGGCCTCCATAATTGTTTTGGATAGAAGGACAAGATTAGTGCTGGATTGGGGACTTGGCGGATGTCATGAGAAGAGACCTGGAAGCACCGGGTCTGTCCTCCCGCCTGGCCATTAGAGAGCCCCCATGTCTGGGCAGGTTTGAGGGGGCTGACCTGCACAAAAAGGTGCCCCTGATGGCACGGCTGGCACTTGGGGACATACCTGCCCTTCGGAGGCAGACACCTGCACTCCCCCAGCCTGGCACATGTCACACCGGCACTGGTGCGGTCGCTCATGCCTTGGCCACCTCTGAGCTGCCGGAAGAGAGCAAGGCTAAACCTGAGACCCCATCCCAGCTGGGGCACATCCCACCACTGTCCCTCACAGGGCTGGGACCCACACAGTGCAGGAACAAGCCAGCTGGACGGTCACGGAAAGGCAGAGTGAGAAATAAAACTGAGCGAAGCCAGGAACAGGAAAATAATGCTGGCACCTTCCACACCGTTCCCCAGGTTTTGGCAACGCTTTGTCTTTTGTGAACATCAAAATGGCATGTTCTGCAGAACTGTAGGGTTCCCCGGCACTCTCAAGTATCGGATTTTTGGCCAGACGTACAGGAAATGTGCATGCACCTCCTTGCAACCAGCCCTTTGAAATGCTACACTATAAAAGCACACGTAAGCGTTAGCAGTCATCTGCACTGCACAGGCCAAACCCGTCCAGCTTTGACGTTGTGTGGAAGGAAAAGCAGGGGCCTGGCCAAAATGTACCTGGTTTTGCACCCAAGCCTTGGGTCTCTGCAGCGTGCAGCCCTGCTGGGCTGGATACCACGTGCTTGCTGGCGAGCAGCTGGCTGCATGTGGCATGCAGGGCAACGCACGCTCACAGCCGTGCACAAACTGAGGATGAAATGCACCATATATGGTGAAGATATTATTAGTCCATAGCTGTCTTCCTAGGATCTTCCGAGGAAATCTTGCTTGAAAATGGGAAACAAAGAGGTTTGTCTGTGAGACTCAAGCAGGCACTCAAACTGCCTGAAGGACCAAAAGCGATGGCTGCAGAGAAACAGGGAGCAGTGAGGCTGAGGGTGTCAGACACTTGGGTGTCTGCAAGGTGCTTAACAATATTCTTAACAATGCTTAACAAGTATTTGTCCTAATTAATGCTGATTGCCCACCCATTACCTACATCCCGGACTGGTCTCCAGAAGTCGGACTGGTCTCCAGAAGTCGTTCTCAACAGGGAGATGTTGCTGAAATGGTGTCACGAAAGGTCAGCGCTGGACTCCGGGTACCCAGCACAGGCACAGGCACACCAACTTGCTGCTGCCAACCTCGGCTGCAGCCTGGTGCGTGATGGAGGGGATGGAGTCACCTGGTCATGGGTTTTCACTGAGCCGAATGCCAAGCTGGCTGTGTCGGCAAAAAAAGTGGGCTATCCCTCTGGGTGGCAGGGGCTAAGGCAGGGCTCTGGCACTGAGTGGGGGCGGTTTAGGGTCCCGGGGATGAGCAGCTGGATGAGAGCTCGATGCTAGGACCACATGGCAAATGCAGTCCTGGGCATCAGAGCAGGGAGCACAGCAAACGGGAGTTATGAGGCAGTGTCTTACGCAGCAGGGGATGGGATGCCAGCCCTGAGATACTGTGACCAGCCTGGTGCCCCATTTTAAAAAGATGCAGATGAAGGGAGAGCTGTAGATGTGATTCCACCCCTCATTTTCACTGTCTCCCATAGCATCCTTGCAGCCAGATTGCGGAGGTGTGGGCTGGAAGGGGGGGGGGACACAAGGTGGGTTAAAAACTGACTGCTGGCACAGGGACCCAGCAAGGCGGTGGGATCTGTGTCTTCAGACATTTCCAAAATTCGATGGATTGAGGCCCAACCAGCGGGCTGTACCGCCAGAGCTCCTGAGGCCAAAATTATTCTGTGAAATGAGAGAGGGTGCAGAAAACAGCCACAGAAAAGACAGAAGGGCAGGAGAACGCACCCCACAGTGACAGAATCAAGCTCAACCTGTTTTCTTCTTAAAAAAGCTTAAGAAATTTGACTGCTATGCACAAGTACTCTCGTAGTAAGAAAATACCGTGTGCTAAAGCGTTTTTATTCCAGCCAAAAAAGGCAGAACAAGAATCAATGGCTGAAAATTAAAAGCCAGACAAACCTGCATAAGAAATACAACATACATTTTCTGAGCAATGCTGATTAGCAGGCAGATTAACCATCAGTGATTAAGTAAGACCAAACTGTGAACTCCCTCGCTCCTCCAGACCAGATGCTTTTGTGCATTAGCGAAACCCCAAGTTATTTGGATCTAGAAAGAGTAACAAGACAAGGCAACTGGGGAGATCAGCACAGGTGATCTAATGACTAACTCCAATCTTAAACATCGTGAGTAAAAATACATCGTGTTACTAATACACATATAAAAATTCCCATCGCACATCCTCAGCGTAAACACTGGACAGTCGACATCTGCAAACACACAGATGGAGGGGCACGACAGTTGCTAGTCCTGTTTTAGAAAGAAAAAACTACCCAGCCCACGGATGACCCGCAGGGGCCTTGCGATGGGAGTGAAACGGTGAGTGAGACATGAGCTTGCAACACCAGGAGTCTGTCACCAGGCAAATTCATGAGCGAGATGGGATCTGCCCCAGGATGCTCTTGCATCCCAAGTATAGGCATATAGTCCATTGGGTGGGGAAGAGAAGGTATCTCCATGCATGGCTTCGGGGGGACCACACAAAGCATATGACCATTCCAGGAAAAGCAGGACCACAGGGATGTACAGAAATGGGAAAAAAATCAGATGGAAAAAAAATGCTTAGGAGTGAATAACAAAAAAAGTTGATGGAGATGATGGAAACCTGGACGACATTCACAGCTGAAGCAAAACACACCTGGCAAGGACCAGTCCCGAATAGACTGGCTAGAGGCAAAATGATCTTCTCTCTTTTTAGTATCCATATTCACAGAATTATAAAAAATAAGCCTGGAAGGCCCTTGAAAGGTCACCTAGCCTGTCTGCCTGCCCCTAAATGAGGCAAGCCCTTCCTGGTGGAGCTTTTGTCTAAACTCTTCCTAAAATAAACCTCTACTGGTGAAGACAGCTCCCAAGAAAAACAAGTTTAATCTCCTTTACCGCAGTCATTGCAGGGTGAGCCTATGGCTTCTTCTTCTACCCACCCTGAAAACAAGGAATAGCCCATTATCTCGCACTTTGTAGCAGGGCTTTATGCATTTAAAGACTTTTATCTTATTTCCCCGCAGTCTTTTCGACTTGATACTAAGCTACCCTGGTCCTTCAGCCTTCTCCAGTATGTCATGTTTTCTGAATTTCTGATCTCGTTCTTCCCTGGGCTTTCTCCAAGAACCGCAACTTGAAACGCTGAGCCCCAAGTGGGATTCAGCACTCAAGCTAACACTTTCTAAGTGCAGCAGGATCACATCAGGTGTCTTACAAACACCTTGTTTATATGTCCCAGCCTGATTTCGCTCTTCTCACTCGGGCTCCTGCTGGCTCACGCTCCCTGTGGGACCCACTGTCACCTCCAGCTACTTTCCCACAGAGCAACCTTGCTCATTCCCCAGCTAGTGCCTGCGATGTTGATTTTTCCCAACTCATAGAAAAGGCTTATGTTTGTTCTTATTGACAGGTTTGTTTCAGATTTCTCCAGTTTCTCAAGAAAAGCACTTTTGCAGGCCCTACCAGACTGGTGCCACAGGTAAAAATCACTGATGGAAGCACTGACTAGCCTTAGACCCAGAGCAGACCCTGTCTGAGGGTTGAGCACTGGTAACTGCCCTTTCAACACAGTCTTCCAGCCAGCTGCACTCTCACGTAGCCACACATTCATCTAGACCACGTTTGTCCATTGCTCACAAGAATTTCATGTGGAAATGGGACTAAACTCCCGTGAAAGTCAAGATTTAGCACATCTTGTTTTTCCTGTGTCAGCCAGCATAGATATCCTCAAGCAGAAGAAAATACAGTTGGTTTGGCTCTTAGCTGATGGCCAAAGCTGTCACTTACCGCTTCATTATCTCTACTCGCGTGTTGTGTCCCTTAATGATGTATTTGCCTGTTTTCAATCTGTTTATGCCAATGGCCCATTTTTCCTTCAGTTCTGCACCCCTGGTCTTGAGTAAAGCTCAGGAACTTGGAAAGCCACAGAGGTTCATTTGGGAAAAAAAGAAAGGGGGGGGACGACTGCTCAACAACAACTAAATCCTCGGAACTCACATGTTTATCCAAATTCATCTGAACCTTCTGGGGACAGTGACTTTTTAGGGTAAAATAAAAACAAGTTCAAGTGAGTTTTCCATCCCTGCGACAGTACGGTGATTCCAGCCAATCTGAAACAATTTTCCAAGAAGATTTCCTGCAACCTCACAGTGATTAAAGGAAATAACATTGTGAATAAAGGGACATTCTTCAAAGTCAATGAAGGAGCCACAAACTGTACATTCTCACAGAGGGCCGGAAAGCGCCGGCATGAGGTGGATTTTGCAGCATGTGGCCCCCCAGAAGGAAGAGGGTGGGATGCCGGCTCCGTCCCTCTTCCCCGGGCAGGGGTTGTGACCGGGCTTCTCCCAGAGCAGGCGGTGAGGGAAGAGGGCCCCCAGGCTCCCCATGTTTGGGGGCGAAAGGCTTGGCCCCGCGAGCTCTGACCCCCTGAGTCTAGGCGAGCGTCCGCCGGGGTCAGGGGCAAGGGGCTCGACGTCTCTCTGCAAACAAGACGCAAGAGCCCATCGACCCTCTCAAAAGCCGGGGCGATGCCGCAAAGAGCAGCATCCCACCACGGCGGCTTCATGCCGCAGCCTCCTTCCTAGGAACCTCCCCACGCCTCGCTTTGTCTGAATCAAACTCTCAGCGCGTTTGCCTGGCCGGGCTCTGAGATTGACATGGAAATGTGAACGGGCCCGAAAAGCCACTTCGGCAGAAGCAAAAGCACCGTGCTGCACCACCGGGCAAGTAGGGTCCTGCCCGCTGCAGCCCCAGCCCGCAGCAGCCCCTCTTGCTGGGGGTACCCCAGGACCGGGACCGGCGAGGGAGGGATGAGCGTGCACTCAAAATGGCTGGGCCAAGGGGACTTTTAAAAACCTGCCTTCTTAGCTAAAACAAAGAGAAGGGAGTAATGAAGAGGCGAGGAGAGCTGGGGAGAAAGGCAAGAGAGGGCTGCCTGGAAGCCCAGACACACATGCCTCAGCTGATGCTGCGTAATAAGGGAATTAGCTAATGAGCTTACTGCGGTGCATGGACAAGCCCTTTAGAAATATCATGGCCACCTGGGGAGGCACGCAGAGGAGCTGGGCAGCCCTAATCTGCAGAGCTGGAAAGATGACCAGCCCCGCTCCCCCCCGCCCCGGGCAGCGCACGTCTGGGGGTGCCATGGGGGGCCGATGCAAATCCAACGAGAACTGGAAATAAACAGAGAACTGGTAATAAACAGTGTTTTGAAAAAACACCAGCCCACGCTCATGGCTGATCTCAGACGGCTGCAGCTCGGCAGCCCCATGACACCCGTGCAGCGGGGCTGGGGCTGGGGCTGCTCGGGGACCAGCGCGGTCCCTCTCCCCCTGGCCAGGCAGTGCTGCCCAGGGCTGCCGGCACAGGGGCTTCCAGAAGCGCGGATCGCCTTCCCCTGCACCGGCAGCTGTGACGGATATGTCAGACAAAACCAAATAACTCCAAAATACGGATTGTTTTTTTTTTTGAAAGTCATTCAATACAGCTGTATAAAATCTGAGCCGAATGCAAATTCACATGTAAGTGCGTGTGAACGTGCTAATTTGAACCGAAAGTGGGTGAGAGAACCTAATGTTAAAAGTCACTTAGAACAATGCAAACATTAAATATACAAATACTCATCAAATACTTATTTAGAAAGTGGCTTTTAGACAGCGATCAGGCTGGGCTGCAAAAAAAATTATTTGCTGATTAATATTGAACTCATTGAGGAATTTGTGCATGTGGCAGTATTTGCATGAATTAGAGCAGGGAAAGTATGAACAATGCTGAAGACAGAACACTCCTCCAAAGAAAAAAGGGAAAAGCAAAAACCTGAGCCAAAATGAGGCTTCACTTGAAAGAAAAAAATTACCCCCGCACCACTGAGGACAGGACTGAACCCAGATATTTGCTGGAAAGGTGGAAACTGAGGATTTTTATTATTATATCGAGGTAGAATTATTATTATTAACAATGTGAAAAATAAATTATAAAACTTATACTTACTCAGTATAAAAATTACTGAAAATTTTCTTAGCCCAAATTAATTAGCTTGAAAACTATTCTATGGGAACCATTTTCACTTAACTTTTCAATGGGATATTTTGAAACAATTTTTTAATTTCAGTTTCCTAAACCAGAAAGCTGTTTGAAATTTGGAAGTGTTGTCTTTTCACGTTTTTCTTGTCTTCTTTTTTTCCCCTGCCCCGAAGCTGCTTGAAGAACGCCTGACGTTCGCGCTAGATTTCCTCTACTCTTTTCTCATCTTTTCTTCCCTACGCTGACACTTTTCAAAGCTTTTGCACTCTTGTAAAAGAAAAAACAAAACATCCCTAAATGCAATATCACTTGCTCAGCTATTGAAGGGCTGTAAGAGTAAAAGGAATAGGAGAAGAAAGAAGAAAAGATTTTCAAAATGTCAATAATTTTTCAGCTGTAATAGAAGCAATTTGTGCCAACCTGGGAAATGGTGGGACTTACAGCCAAAAAAACCTTCCTCTTTTTGCGAAGTTCTTTTCTGAAATGCTCTAATTAGAAATTTTTTTTTGGTAGGGAAGAATCGGGGGCTATTGTCTGGGGCACTGCTCTCTGATTAGCCGGGATGATTAAGGCCCGGAGGAGACGAGGGCAGGGCAGAGCACGGGGAGCAGCGGCAGGGGCGCGGGAGCGGCGGTGCCCCAGCCCACCTGGGGGCTCAGCTCCCGCGCTGCCGGCCGGGGAGTGAAAAACCTCGTCTGCTGCACCAGGAGCCGCCGCTTCTCCTGCGGCCAGACCCTCCGGCGGAGGGGGCTGGCGTTTGGGGGAGCACGGCCGCTGGGCTCGGAGGTGACACGAGGCACGGGGACGACCCCGCAGCTCTCGCAGCAGTGGGCGTGCAGGGCTGCAGAGCCCCCGGCTCCACGGAGGGAGAGATGCTGGTGCTGGGCATGAGGACCTCGCACACCTGCACCGCGGCTAAAGGGAGGAAAACCACCGCGGCTGGCGTTTGGGAAGGAGGGTGAGATGTCCCCTTGCCTTTCCAGCTGGTCATCTCTGTCCCAGCTCTGAGCCCAGGCACCACGAGAGCCATGAGTGATGCCCCGGGTCCCCACCCCATGCAGGGGCTGGGAGCATCGCCACTTCGTGCAGCCCGGCGAGGTGGGGGCGGACGGGGGCTGCCGACTCAGCCCCTCGCTCCCTCCGCACCGGGTTCCTTCCCCGGCTTCCCGCACCTCGAAGTGTCCACCGTCGGACAGGGCACGGACCCACACCGAGGGGGGAGACTGTCACTCTGCAGCGACAAAACAATAGTCAGGGATGATTATTTATTTTGCAAATAAATCAGCGGGTCCTGCAGCGAAGGGCTGGAAAGTGGCGAGTTTAGATTAGACCCTCCCCAAACGCCGGCTGGGCCTTGAGCCGCTGTCAGGGCTGCAGAGAAACAGCAGCGAACTCTCACGCAAATGGCCTATAAAAAAGGCCCCTGTCAAAGGCACCTTGACCTGGAGGCTCGCTTTGGTGCTGGGCTCCCCAGCGGCCCTCCCCTCCCAGGGCTGCGCTCTCCTCGCATGATGTATTTCCCCTGCCTTTTTTAGAGCTGCATTATGTTAGCTCCAGGAAACAGCCTCTTCCTTCTTATAAACACAGCCCTGGGTTACTGACCAGCGGCCCTGCCACTCCACAGCCACTCTCTGTCCATCCATCACACCTCGCTGTCACCCTGGCAACATATCTCTTGGACCGGTCCGGCTCCAGAGATGGGAGAGGCGGGGGGGAGCGGGGGGGTCACATACACAGAGCACAATTCCAGCCTGCTGACTAATTCCCTGGAAACCCTGGGGCTGCACAATGAGAAAGCCTTTCCGAGGGTTTCTCGAGCGTTACTGGAAGGTCAGGCGAAGGTCAGCGCAAGGACACGGCTCCTACTTTCCCCACCGTCAGCAAGGGCGGGTGCACAGGGCGGACATGGGTGAGCCACGGGGGTACCGCGGGCGCACGGCAGGAGGGATGTTTGGAGAAGGGCGCCTGGGTCTAGGCGGCCCCGTGATGCGGCACGGTGCCCACTCGCCACTGCCGGGCGCTGGGGACGTGCCTGGGACGGGGCCCGTGGGGTGTCCCGGCAGCCAGACAGGCGTCGGCGCTTCCAGTGGGACGGGGCACGGCCGGCAGCGTGGCCTCTTGCCTCCCCGGCAAAGGGGGGGACAAGGAAGGGAAGAGCTGCCTTAGCCTCGTGCTAACTCCTGGCCACCTTCACCACGTCCCCAGCATCCTGAGACTGTTGGCGTGACACGGCATCGCTGCACAGGTCATTCCCAGGGGAGGACGGGTCCTGAGGGAGAGCACCAGGACGGGCCTTGGGGAGAGCACCCCAGCTCTCCTTGGTGACGGTGACCCAGCACAGCTGCCCATGGCCTCCAGTGTGCTGGGACATCAGAGGTACAGGGACAAGCCAGGAGCCGCATCAAGAGACCCAGGCTGCCCTGTCACTGCTGGCAAAGGGACGCTTTTTGGATGAGCCTTGGGCCCATCCAGCCTTTGCGCATGTGGCCAAAGCACAGCAACCATGGCAGGAGGGGTCCAACCATGCCCTGCTCCAGAAAGACCGTCCTCGCCCATCCCCACCTGCTTGTCCTTCATGTTAAGCCATTGTCTCCAAGAGGAAATGCCATTTAAAGGCAGGTATTTAAAAAGAAATGGGAGATTTCTGCTCTCTGAACAACACAGCGCCTCACTTCTGCCCATTCCCGGTATAAAGCTGGGAGTCAGGTTTACATGGGGATAAAAAAAAAAAGGCAAAGCTTTTAAGGACAGATCTTCACAAAGCCAAACCAAAGCCCCATGAGGGCAAATCCTTTCTAATCCACGCTCTTCCTTAGAGGTGTAAGTGGAGTGGAAGGGTGGAGGGGGGGATTTAAATCTGGAAAACTGAGTTTCCCATCCCTTCGGTCTGGCAGAGAGCCCACCGATAGACTAAAAACAAGTCTGCAGAGAAGCCTGTGTGGGATAATCCAGCTCTGGCCCCTGAGGGGACAAGAACAATTAGGAATCCTCTCTCAAGTCTCCACTCCAAGATAGAAAAACAGTTTATAATGTGGTCCAGAGTTGTTGTTAGAAAGTTCTGAATCATCAGGATACACTAACAATTCCTGTGCAGTAATTACGAGGAGAATTCATTAGGCGGACTCAGAGATAAACTATTAACAGAAGCTTTCAAATCACCCACCTGCCTGCCTGCGTGCAGGACGCAGGGGCTGCTCTATTTATACAGCGGCCGTCAGTGAGGAGCTGTCGCAGGAGGGAGCAACACGAGCAGCCATAGCAAAATATGAAAAGTATTTTAAAGGAAAACGAAAGAATGAGTGTTTATTAGAAGTGCGCAGACCAAGTGCACACTCCACCATTAACCTTTCCAGGCGCGGTAGCCAGCCAGGGAGCTGTTTGCCTTCGCTGCCCCTGAACATGCCACAGTCCCCACCCACAGCAACCACTCTGCTTCCAGAGAAAAACCCACCATGGCATCAGAAGCTGGCCCGCAGTGGCCTCTGGAAGCAGTGTGAAAAATAGCTTTCGGCTGAGTCTGCCAGGCTCTTGTCCTGTATTTACCCAGCGGAGACAGAAAGGACGAGGTTCCCTAGCCCCTGTCTTCCACCCTCACCCCCAGCCGCAGGTTGTTGCAAGGCAAGGGGATATTTGTGCACAACCCTGCTGTGCTGGCTGGCAGCGAGTTATGGCTGAGAAGGTGAAGCCGTGCAACAGCCCCTGGCTGCAGGTGCCCCTCAGAGCCCGCGGTAGCCCCAGTAGATGAACGCCAGCAGAGGCGAGCGAGTGCCACCACAGAGAAGTGCCGCCCCATGCATGTGCTCAGCCAAGTTGCAGCATAGTTTCTAGCAAAAGCTGGTTTCCGCATCCTTTCTCAGTCCAATTACCCCCCAGCTGTGTGCCATTTTTGGCGTAGATTTGCCAGCTCTGGGGGTAGCCATGCCCAGGATGGCCTCATCCACATGGGAACAAGCCCTGCTTGCAGCCAGAGGAATCTTGATTAAGCAGGGAGAGAAGTGGGGACTGGCTGCCGGGCAGATGCCCTAAACAAGAGGAACTTATCAGCTCTGTTTCCAAGACGAGACATGTGTCACCACCTCGCACAGATCCAGCCCGACTGCTCGCTCCTCACCAGAACGCCTGCATAGGAGCACGAGGGCTTCCCTCTCCCTAAAGGACGCCGGTAGAAATAGCCACCGAATAACTTGCGAAATCTCTTCTAGAAAAGCCTTTGCTCAGGCTAAGAAAAGCATTGCACCCAGAATGCTGCGGGGGAAGGCGCTGGACAGGAACGGGAGCCAGCATGCAGCTGCGCTCCTAGCCCCGTGTGTTTGTCAGTGGGCCGGCTCCAGCAGCAGCGCAGGGAGGTCCCCAGCCCAGAGGAACACCAAGTGCTGCGGACAGCAAAGAACTGCTCCGCCAGCACACACGCAGCAAAGCCCGACATGGCTAATCCTTCCTGTTTATTATGTAATAAAACGCTTTCCAGACCTGTTAAAATTTAATTGGTTTAATTTTAATTGTTCCATTTTCTATGGTGCATGCAGACACAGAGCCTGACCCTGCCACTCTTGTGTGAACCATCCCGCGGGTTGCACTGGGAGCAGGATGAAACCCGCTGACCTCAGCAGGATTACATGCATGAATCAGAGCTGCCGGCCTGGGCTCGGAGCTGAAATCCAGCGCCGGGCAGGCCGCCAGCACAAGGCCCAGGGTCCACTTAGGCTCCACTTAAGCTCTCTGGGATGCAAGTGGTACGCAGGCCTGGGGATGCGAGCGGTGAGCAAGCCTCGTGCTGGGCCTCTGCTGAAGGATGAATTTCAGCCCAGCTTCTTAACCTCATGGACGCAAACATGCAGCATTGTCTTCTGAGGCACGGACCAAAGGTGCTCCCAGAAAGGCTGCAGGTTTTGCCCTAGCAAGGGGGTGGTGTACGTGTGTCTGCAGCAGTGTCCTCCTTCTGCTGGACAGGGGACCTTCTCATCGCACGAGCAGTAAATGGTGATTTATGACAGCTTCTCCTCCAGAGGAAGAAGTGTTTCGCTACCCTCTGCACGTCCACAGTCGCGGGGCTGTGTTGTGCAGCAGGGTGGCTTTGTGAAGCCTGGATATCCTTTGTGCACGAGAGACGCCAAATAAAAGCAGGCGGGAGGGGGTCCTTGGCACTGACATTTCCTATCCTGCATTGCCTCAGATGTAGAATGACCTTTACCTGCTCCTGCAAGTTGGCTTTCACCGAGCTCAACGTGTCAGCCTCAGTTTCAGAGGTCCATTGGGCACTGAAATCAAGGGCAGCCTTCCCTTTGGTGTCCAAACCTACCGAGCTCCCCTTGCTGCAACGACCAACACCCTTGCATGCACCACTCCTATCCCCCAAAGTGCTGAGCACTGAATGTTGCACACGGCTGCTGGTATCCCTCCAAATCAAGCTCCCACCTTGGAATCGTATGCATTTCTCAGGATGCTAAAGAGTCTGGTTCTGAACCTCAGAAACCACATTTCTCATCGAGGCTTTGTTTTGAGACATATTTCCAAGCCGTACATCCCTGCAAGAACTGTGAAGCAAAACTAAATCAGCCAATGCCAGTGGAGCAAGAAAATACTGAAGAAAAGCAAATATTTGCAGTGATGTATTTCTCAAGAAATTAGAGGGCATTAGATGGGTGGCTCTTGGCAAAGCCAAGCCAGGGGGTTCTCAGGAGCCTGAGAGGTGGAGGCAGGTGTCTGCTGGCAGACCTGCGTGGGCAGAACGGTCTGGGCACTTCCCCGGGCAAGGCTGGGACGGAGCAGTGGGAGATGAAGACAGCACGTTGCTGGGTGGGTGTGCAGCACCCCTTGCCCGGGTCTGGCTCCACTGCCTGCAGGAGCTCTCTGCTCTCCTGGAGAATAAAGGTAACATTTCGTTTCAAAAAGTTGTGAAAAAGAGTCATTCCTGGGCAAGCGGTGGGCTGGGATAAAAGCCGTCCTTCACCCCGGGAGATGCGGCGGGCCAGGGGCTGTGTGCCCAGGTGGGCGCACCTGGGATGCGCGCCCCGGGCTGGGAGCTGTAGGCGGGGCCCGCTCCCCCCGGAGCCCCCCGGGGTGTGCCCGCTGCGCACCGTGCGGGCCGGCGCCGCGGCCGAGGCTCGGTGCGGGAGAGCACGGCCCGGGAGCGGGCGGAGCGCCGTACCGTGCCGTGCCGGACCGGGCTTCGCGGTGGGCGCCGGGCGGTCCCGCTGCCGGCAGGTGTCCACGGCGTGCGAGGCCGGTGCGGGACGGGCCGGGCGCGTCCCCATCGGCGGCCCCGTCGGCGCGTCGCCGCCCCGGGACCCGCCGCCTCTCCGCGGCGCGTCGCCGGCCCCGCCGTGCGGGGGCGTCCCCGGCGCGCTGCGGTTCTCACATAAATCAGGGCCGAGCCCCTGGGAAAGGGCCATCCTTCACCGGGCGCTGCTGACAGAGAACGAGAAACAGACGGGCCCTGAGATAAACCACGGCGCGCAGCGTTTACACAAGGGCAGGCTCTGTGTAAATAGAGCCGGGCGCGGGGGGCAGCTCCCGGCGGCGCGGGTCCGCACCGGCCCCGGCCCGCGGGCCTCCGGGCTGCTCGGGGCGGCGGGCAGGTGGGTGCCGTCCGCCGAGGGCCTCCCGCAGCCGCGCCGGGGCCGCGCCGCCGTCCCTCGTTGGCTCCCCGAGCACCGGGGCTGGAGACAGGGCCGGATTAGCGTGTTTGTTTGTTTACGGCCATTAGCGCGGGGCCGGCTCCAGCACTCGGCACCCGCGAGACTAATGGAGCAATTAGCAGCCCCGGGGCTGATAGCATCGCCCCGAGCGAGGCCCCCGGCCGCGGCCGCCTGCTACCGCGCTGCTTGCGCCCGGGGCCCCGGGGAAGGGGGGGGCCTGCCCGCCAGCCGCCGTGTGCGCGGCCGCTGCAGGGCTGCTCCCCCCTCCCCGGGCCCGGGGGGGGCTCTTGGCTCCGCTGCAGCATCCGCACGGCGAGCTCCATCCATTACAATAATCCCCTGTCTAAACAGAGCGCAGGAGCGGCCGGGACAACAAGGCCCCGCTGTAAACAGAGCTCAGGGGACGCCGCTAATGATATAAATAAAATAACCATTAATAGCCCGGTGACCCCAGCCCAGCCGGCTTGGGAAAGCCCCGGAGCCCCATCCCGGGGCTGACACCCGCCGCCAGGTACCGGGGCTGCGCCCTCCCCTGGCTCCTGCACCCCCGTGCCACTCGCCCCAGCCCGGCCGTGCTCCGTATCGGGGCGGCGGGCGCCGAGGGGCCCGGTCGGCCCTGATCATCTCCCCGCTTCCTCGGCTTCCCCAGCTGGGAAATCGCCGCTCGTGTCCCGCCGAAGCGGGCCTGATCCGGCCCCACCAAAACGGGGATGCCGGCAGGGCGGGAAGGCGCGGGCTCGGTTACCGCACCGGGAGCGCCGGCGGGGGACGTGGCGGCCGCAGGAAAGGCCGGGATAACACAGGGGTGCTCCCACGCGTGTCGGGGCCCGGCCGCGGCTTGCTCCATCCGCGGGGCGTGGGTTCCCCGAGCACTCTCTGTGGCTGGCGGCGGCACGATTGAGCGGGTCCCGGCGGGAGAACCGCTCCCACCGCCGGGGAGACGTCCCGAAGCGCCGGTTCCGCCTGGCCCGGGCTCCCCGTGCCCGCAGGCCGCGCCTGGCGCTCGGCCCGTTCGGGATCCCGCTGCGGGCGGGAGCGCGATGGCGCCAGGCGAGCCAGACCCCGCCGGGCCCGGGGCCGGGCCCTCGGCGCGGCGGCCGCTGCTCCCGCAGACGGCCGGGCAGGCCGACGCCGGGCTGTGGCCCGGCAGCCCTCATTGCCGCCGCCACCAAGGGCACCGGCCGCTGCCGCTGCTCTCCCCCGCCGCGGGCACCGGCCGCCGCGGGGCTCCCGGGGAGCGCGGCGCCGTGCAGAGCCCCGGCCGCCCACCGCGCTGCCGCCGGGCCTCCGCGCCTGCACCTCCTCAGGAGCGGGGCCCTGCGGCGGGCGGGAGCAGGCCGGGCCGGGCCGGCGGCGGATGCGTAACACCGGTTAGGCGCTAATTGTTACTAATCGTTATGGGGCCCGCAGCAGCGAGGCAGCGCCGGGCTTCTCCGCGCACCGGCGGCACGGGGCAGAGCCGAGCCTCGATCAGGCCCGGTTACGGCGAGCGCCCTTCCCCGTCCACCGTCCGGACCGGGCGGCCTCAGGACGGGAGGAAGGCGGCCGACACCGGGAGCGGGCGGGGAGCGGCGAGGAGAGACCGATCCGCCGCGATTTATGGCGAGGGGTTTGAAGCAGCGCGGTGGGAACGATCCCGCGCGCCGGGGGAACGGGAACCGGCCCCGCCGCGGGACCGGGAGCGCCCGAGCTGCGGCGAAGTGCGCGGGCCCCGGGCTCCCGTCCCGGGCTACGCCGCCGGTAAATGGGTTTTCTCCGGGGCGTGCGGAGCGGCGGGAGCGGAGGAAACGAGGGCACCGACAGAGTCGGTAAACGGCGGAGCCGCCGGACGGTAACGACCCGAGAGAAGCGCCCGGGAAGGCCCCGCGAAGCCCCGGCCCCGGGACACTCACCTGCCCGGCGTGCGCGCCCGGCTCCCCGTGGCCTCGCCTCAGCGCCGATCCGAGCCCTGCGGGGCGGCAGGATTTTAATCACAACGAAATATCTCGCCTGGGACCCCCCGTCCCGCCTTCGTTGGACCCGCTCCCCGCGCCGCGGCGGTGCTGAGCCCGTGGAGCGGTCCGGGTGCCGCGGGACGCCGCCGCGGGGCCGCGGCACCCCCCGCCGCGCCGCACCGAGGTGCTCGGCCGGTGCTCGGCGCAGCCCCGGGGCCGGGGGACTCGCGGTGCGGATAGGTCTCGGCAGGCTCGCTCGGTGCGTTACGCGCCGGCACGGCGGCGTGGTGGCTCCGTGGAGCTGCTCGCCGCCCGTTACCGGCGGGAGAAACGAAACGAAACGAAAGCAAACGAAAGCAAACGAAAGAAAACACCGAAGGGCGCGGGGTAGCGCTCTCCGCCCCAGCCCCGCACCGCCGCGGCCCCGGGCTGCCCGCCCGACCCGGCCCGGCCCGGCCGGGCCGGGCCTGGCGGTCGCGGGGCTGCGGGGCCTGATCCGGCAGCGGCGGCGGAGCGCGCCTTCCCCCGGGCGGGCGCGCTGCGCACCGGCTGCGGCGAGCCGGGGCGGGACCTGCCGGTCGCGGGGGGATGTGCGGGGGCACCGGGGGTGCGGAGCGGGTCGGCTACGTGTACGTCGCGCGGCTACGGTCCGCCCGGGACGGCGGGGCCGCCGTCGGCTCGGGGAGGAGTGCGGGGCGGCGGAGGCGAACCTCCCCTCCGCGCCGCGTCCTGGGGGACTTGCGGGGCCGGGCGGCCGTGCTGGCGGGGCGGGGAGGCCGGGCCGGCGGGGCCGCACGTGTTCGCCCCTCCCGGGGCCGGGCCGTGTGGGCGCAGGGGCCAGCGGGGCGCGCCGGGGCGGGGGTCCCTACCTACCTACACGTGCTTAGCACTGGGGGGCGCGGCGGCGGCGGCCGCGGCTCTCTGCGGGGACCCCGACCCCGGCGCACCGTCCCCGCGCCCGCCGGGCGGGTGCCGGGCCGGCGGGGCGCTCCGCGGGGAAGCGGCCTCCCCGAGCGCAGCCTTAATACATTGCTATTTCTGGCCGGGCGGCCGGAGCCGGGCAAGGGGCCGGCTCTGCCTCCCCCTCCCTCCAATGGCGAGGCCGCCCCCGGCCCCCGGCCCCTCCTCGCCGTGACGTGCCGGCCCGGGGCAGAGGAGGCTCCCGAGCCCTTGGCTGTCCCTGCAGAAGCTGTAACAAAACGCAGACCCCCAGCGCCGGGCTAATGGAGGCAACTTAGACAGGAGCAGGCGCGGCCCCTCGTCTCTCGGCGCTGCCTGCTCCCCCCCGCACCGGGCGCGGCGCTCCCCGCCGAGCCGCCGCCCGAGCGCCGCCGGGCCCGCGGGACTGCCTGGCCGCTTGCGCTGCCCCGATGATGTTACCGAGCCCCGTCACCTCCACCCCCTTCTCTGTCAAAGACATCCTCAACCTGGAGCAGCAGCAGGACCCGCACTATGGGGCCCAGCTCCCGCACCACCTGGAGCACCACTTCCACCCCGCCGCCTGCCTGCTGGCGGCCGCCGACGGCGCCCGCTTCTCCGACGGCGAGGAGGAAGAGGAGGAGGAGAAGCTGTCCTACCTGAGCCCCATGGCAGTGCCCGGCAGCCAGGCGGACGCGCGGATCTCCGCCGACAACTACGTGCACGCCGTGCTGCGCGGCTCCTGCGAAGCCCCCGGCCCGGGAGAGGAGCTGGACCCCGCGGCCCGCGACCCAAGTGAGTATCGGCCCCGCCGCGCTCCCCCGCCCCGCCCCGCCGGGACGGGCCCGCGCTCGCTCCCCGCGGAGCGTTCCCAGCCCTCTGGGCATCGCCCCGCGAAGCCCCGGTCCCGGCGCTGCAGCCCGACCCCCGCCGCCGCCGCCGCCGCGTCCCCGGGGCATGTCGAGCCGGGACTGGCACGTCGTGGGGCTGCCACCGCCCTCCTCCGCGCCGCGCTCGCCGCCTCCCCGATGAGCGCCTCCGCGGGAAGCGCCTCCGCGGGGCCCCGATCCGGAGCTGCCGGATCGGGCCCGCGCCCCGCAATTTCGGCAGCGGAGAGGGAGAGACAAGGCGGGTTAGGCCCAACCCGCGCTCGCTGCGGCGGGGCCCTCCGGGAGCCAGGCGGCGGAGCAGGTGCCCGGCCCGGAGGCGCGGCGCGGTCCGGGGCTCGGCCCCGCGGCGCCGCAGCGGTAACGCCGCAGCCGGCCCGGAGGCGCGGAGACGCGCCCGGCCCCGCCGCCCGAACCGGCCCCTCGCAAACACCGGCGGTGCCGGAGGCGGCCGGTCCCGGCGCTGCCTCCCCGCCCGCACTGCGGTTCCCCGACGGGCGCGTAGCGGCGCGGGGCCGGCCGGGGCGCGGCGCGGGGCTCTCGCCCGCCAGTGGGGCCCGTCGGGAGCAGCGAGCGCCCGGCTTCGGCGAGGTGCAGCCGTGACCTGTGCTCCCCCGTGCAGAGAGCTGCGTCCTGAAGAAGCCGCTGGACGCGGCGGAGAAGGCGGAGGAGGGAGAGAGGCCGAAGCAGCGGAGCCGGAGGAAGCCGCGCGTCCTCTTCTCCCAGGCGCAGGTCTTCGAGCTGGAGCGGCGGTTCAAGCAGCAGCGTTACCTGTCGGCGCCCGAGCGGGAGCACCTGGCCAGCAGCCTCAAGCTCACCTCCACGCAGGTGAAGATCTGGTTCCAGAACCGGCGCTACAAGTGCAAGCGGCAGCGGCAGGACAAGTCGCTGGAGCTGGGCGGCCCCGCGGCCCCACCGCCGCCGCGCAGGGTGGCCGTGCCCGTGCTGGTCCGCGACGGCAAGCCGTGCCTCGGCGGGTCGCAGGGCTACGGCTCGGCGTACAACGGGCCCTACTCCTACAACGGCTTCCCCGCCTACGGCTACGGCAACGCCGCCTCCTACAACCCCGGCTACGGCTGCACCTACCCGGCGGGCACCGGCGGCGCCTCCATGCAAGCTGCCTGCAGCCCGGCGGCGGCCGCCGGCCCCTTCGTGAACGTGGGCGGCCTGGGGGGCTTCGGCGGCGGCGGCCAGCCGCTGCACCAGGCGGCGGCGGGGCCCTCCTGCAGCCAGGGCGCACTGCAGGGCATCCGGGCCTGGTAGCCCGCACGCACTGAGGGCCGGGAGCGGACCGGCAGGACGGCCCGGCGGCTCCGGGGCCCGGTTATCAACCCGCACCGCAGCCCGGCTGCGCGCCGCGCAACGCGCGCCCTGGACCGGAGGAGCGGCGGCGGAGGCGGAGGGGCGGCGCGGCGGGACCCCGGCGCTCCCGCGGGCCGCGGTGCGGGGCCGGCGGCGGCGGGCGGAGCGGCGCGGCGGGACGGGGCCGCCCGAGCTCGCAGCGAAGCGCCGCCGCCCCGCGGAGCCGCCGCGACGGCCGGGCGGGCCGGAGCCGATCGCGCCGCGCCAGCGGAGCAGCTTTGCTTGTAAAAAGCCGACGGCGGGGCCCGGGGGTGCCGCGGCCCCTCTATCTACTCTGTATCGGTTACTGCCAGCGCCAGCTCGCCGAGTCAGTCAATAAACCAGGTGCAATATCCGCCG
Source organism: Mycteria americana (assembly GCF_035582795.1). Taxonomy (NCBI): domain Eukaryota; kingdom Metazoa; phylum Chordata; class Aves; order Ciconiiformes; family Ciconiidae; genus Mycteria; species Mycteria americana. The sequence goes on from NC_134370.1 coordinate 17,192,073, forward strand.
CCCGCTCCTCCTTCGCCCAGCGGCCGTGCCCGGCGGGGCCGGGGCCGGTGCCCGGCGGCGGGGCGGTCGCAGCGGCGTGCCCGCGGGGCAGGGCGGCCCGGCCGGCTTGTGAGCGTGCCAAGGGCGCTGAATGGGGCCGCGCAGCTCAGAGCCGGGCCCATTGTGGCCGCCGGGCCGGCGCTGAAAGGAGCCGCCGAGGAAGGTAGCGGGAATAGGCGCTTATTGGATTCGGGAACAAAAGGTGTGGCAGGGAGGCGAGGGACAAAGGGGCCCCGGCGCCGAGATTGACGGGCCGCTTTGCCCCCCACTGAGGCCCAGGCCCGGCGCTTTATGCGCGGGGGCTGCAGAAACGTGCTGGGTTTTGTTCCCCTTTCTGGGAGCGCAGGGGGAGAGGAGGGGGGTCCGCGGGCCGCTGATTAGGGCCGGCCGGGCCGGGCAGCCTGAATGCCGGGGCATTATTGCTACATGTTCAGCCATTTCGCTCGGCTGCAGGGGGAGGGGGCGGCCGAGGCCCCCGAGCCCCGCGGGACCGGCCGCGGGGTCGCCCCCCGCCCGCCCCATCCCGGGCCGCCCCGTCCCGCCGCCGCCGCCGCCGCGGAGCTCTCGGGGCGGTCCCGGCCCCGCCGCCGCGGCCGTGCCTCTGCCACGCGGGTCCTGCCGAGCGCCGCCGCCGGGGCCGGAGCCGCGCTCGGGGAGGGCCGGACACCCGCGGAGCCCCGTCTGGCTCGCCCCGGGCGGCAGCAGAGACCGGAGGCCCGGGGAGCTCTCCCGCCGCGTCCCGCACGTCTCCCCGGCCGTGACACTGGAGCTCCCGAAGATGTTTCCAGCGGAGCCTTTGCGGAACCGTCGGGACAGACGCAGCCCAGGGGCTTGGTATGCCTCCCCCCTCGCCCAGCGATGCCCACCGTGTCCTCCCCCTGCCCTCCCCATGCCTGTCGTGTGACGGTCCCTCCGCCATGAGCAGAGGACCAGGTTTCGTAGCCTGCCATTGCAGAAGCAGCAGGTAACGACCATTCACGCTGCTAAACCCGGTTCTACGCTGCACATTTCCACCACACGAGCTGAACATGCACCCTTGGGGTTTGCTGTTTGAAAGGAACTGGAGAAATTCTTTCTACTGCAGCACCGCAGGGACAGAGCGGGCAACCAGCAGGCCCCGGCTCCCAGCCCTGGCTCGGCACAGCACCCCGCTGTCCCGCGAGCCACCCCGAGGCCGGCAGGCTTCGTGGGGCCGGCGCTGGGAGAGGATGCGGCACACCCAGCCGGTTGTTTGCTGGATGGCAGCAAGGTGTCGCGGGAGAGGAAGCCCAGGCCCCGTTCTTGGCTTTCGGAGATGAGTGGTTAAGGCCCTGTGGTCTCGTGGGTAGAAACAGGATAGCCAAGAACAAAGATAGGTAATGCTCTCTCTTCGCAGCAGCTGTTAGGCTGGGGAGATTTGTCTCTGCCATAGGAAAGAGTTGCATTTTCCTCCACGTTCTGCCAGACTGTTGTCTGCAAAAATAGGAGACCCGTGTGAGTTCATGCCTGTGTGCAAGCCAGAGGAATCGTAACCATGATACGAGCTCCTCCAAAATCAGGGGGTGTGAGAGGAGCTCCCAGCTTAGCACATCCCCTCCAAGTACGTGGCAGCTGGTTAGAAACCCACTGCATCCCCAGCAGCACCCAGAGGCTCCGGCTGAGACCAGAGCCCTGGCATGGGATATGCTGCCCACGTCCGTAGCCACAGTCTCTGGAGCACAGACAGTTAAGTAAAGTGAAGGGGCACACGGGGACCCCATGGCCGTGTTGCAAGAGGCGATGCCAGGCAGTACCAGCATTATCAAGCACCAAGAGTACCCAGCATTGCTGTAGGCGTGAGGTCAGTATTGTGCTCACCCCACTTATGCCTGGTGACACCCCTGTGTGCTCCCCGGCCCCGCTTTCCCCACACAGAGCTGGAACAGCACCCAGCTGGGGGATGCCGAGAGGCCTGGCTGCAGGCTGATGTGGCATGGCGGTGGAAGTTTCTAGATGTCCACCATAGCGAGCTCCATTCCAGGGACAGATCCCAGCTGTCCCACCGGCTCAGACTGGGGGGAGGGCAGGGTGTTAGTGGGAGGGACCCCTCTGCTGACTCTCGCCCAAAGCCCCTGAGCTGATGGGGAGGACGGAGCAGCACAAAGGGGTGGCGGTGCCGGAGGGCCCGGAGCAGGGCGGCAGAAGTGAAGCGCTCCAAAGAGGAGGAACAGCCGGCGGAGGCCGGTGGGAGGGAGATGGTGGGAGACTGCAGATTGGACAGGCTGCCCAGGGAGGAGAGACACAATGGAGGGAAGTCGCTGCGTGGCCACGCTGGAGGCAGCGCCCACCCATGACGCACCCCGTTCCCCGCGCCCTGGGGTGAAGCGGGGTGCTGCCGGTGGGGTGAAAGGCAAGAGGCGCAGGGTGCTGGTGGAAATCCCTCCGGCATGGTCCCGCTGCGACAGTGGCGTGGCCGGAAGGACACCGGGGAGGGAGGGATGGGGAGGGCTATGGTCAAGGGGCAGAGGGCACATGTTGTTTCTTCCCGGTCAAACGGGGATTTACTGCTGTTTGGGAGTCAGGAAGGGAAGGTGCCGATTGATTTCGGACAGGGACGATATTCGCTATAACCACGCACTGACTTAAAGCAAAGAAGGGACTGTGGGGGTGGCCGGGCTTTAACTACAGGGCCTCAGGCCCGCTCTGTGCACAAGCTCCAGTTCTGTTTTTCATTCAGGTTTCCTGGCCAAGGAGGAGGCCATGGGCAGACCTTGCCTCTGTCCAGTGGTTCCCAGGGAGGCTCTATCCAAACGCCAGGGCTAGCTGGTGTTCTGTGGCCTCTCCGTCATGCCCAGGATCGTGCGGTAGCAGCACTGTTCCCTCTGCAGTGCTGCAGATGTGCTCTGGTTTTCTCTCCTTCCCGACATCTTTTTCCATTCCTCCCTCCCTCCCTCCTGCTGAGGTCATCCCTCCCCCTTGCACTCTTCATCCTTCTCGCTTCACCACCCACTTGCTGCCATCAGCAGGGAGCTCACCTGGGTGCGGAGCAAGACGCCTGCTCCCAGCGTGGCCGGCCAGGCTGCCCGTGGACCTGGGCAGACCTCGCTGCATTCTGGTCCCATCTACTTCAACCCGGGCACAGCCACCTCCCACTGCCTTGGGGCTGGGAGTCCGGGGACCCAGCTGCGTGCTGGGGTGGTGCCTGGCTCTTGACTCTCTGTGTTGGAGCTGGGTTGGAGCAGCAGCTCCTGCTCTGCAGTGCTTCCCACCACAGCCACCCTGCGCCACGAGCTGGGAGCTGCTGAGGCTGCCTGGCCACCGGGGCTCTGCGGAGCCGTCCGTGCTTGGTGGGCAGCCGGTGCTGGAGATGCTGGAAGCTCCTCCTGGCAATGGCAGTGTGGGGCTGTTGCGCAAGCACTCTCCATTGCCAAGAAAGCTGTGGCCAGCCATGGATCAGGTAATTAATTAAAATACCGGTACTTGTGCTGTGGAGCCTTCAGTGTGGGTTTCTCCCAATACTTGTGTGCCAGCATGAGGGGCAGGGACCTGCCTCCCTTCCATGGATGAGTCACTGGTGGCCACAGACCCTCCCCAGTCCTCCAGCCAGACCCATGCATCACAAGATAACTACACCTGACTAAGCGGGGTGGGGGGAGTCGTGTATTTTAGCTGTTCCTTCTCTCTTCCCTGCACCAGAGAGACCGGGCACAGTGCTGCTATGAAGGCTTCAGGTGGCCCACCTGGAGAAGGAGACTGCATCTTCATCCCCCCAGAGCAGAGCACTGCTGAAGGCGAGCCGCCCCCGGGCCCTGCGGGACCCCTTCCCAGCTGCGCCGTGCCACCTTCCCCTACCTGGGCAATAAAACCCACAGTCGCTTTCCCGGGGACGACCCTTGGCCGCACCCGGGGCTGCTGCAGGCAGGTGCTGCCGGGGCGAGGGGGGTCCCCGGCTGCCAGCGGGGTGCTGGCTGCGAGCCCCGGGTCCCTCGGGCTGCCAGCTGGGACGCTGCTCCAGGGGCCTGTCCCCAAACGAGATACGCCACCGCCATCTATCGGCAAGCGTCCGGGGACAGGGAGCAACAGGTACCCCTCTGGCCCGGCCACCCCACGCCACGGGGACTCTGTCTGGTGTTGGCTTGGTTTGGGGTGCCCGAGTGTCCCTGCAAGGCTTGGAGGGCTGCAGAGCAGGCGGGCAGGGCTGTCTCCCCCCGCTGGCATCGCGTCCCCGGCGCTGGGGACGGCGGTGGGACACGCTGGGCATGGGGAAGGCTGGGGTGGTTGCCTTGGCTCTGGGCAGGCTGGTGTCTCCCCACGGCTGAGCTCTGCGGGAGCTGGGGTCTCCGGACACACGCAGGAGCTTTGCTGCACCGGGCAGCGTTGCTGGGGCTTGTGCATGCAGCGAAAGGAAAGCAGCCACATGTGCCCCCACTGCAGCGGGAGAGCTGGGGACGGGGCCAGTGTCCCCTCCCAGCCTCTAGCCACCATGTAGGTCCCTTTCTAGTGTTTCGCGCTCTGTGGTTTTTTAACTGAGCGCAAACATCCAGCACGTCTTTGTGAGAGACCCAGCAGGTTTTTAGCTCTGATTATCTTCTCCGTCCCAAAGCAGTGCAATTCACCCAACATCAGGAGCCCCCCAAAACTCCTGATGCCCCGTCACCGCCCCAGCCTCCAGCTACCGCAGTCACCCCCGGCAAGTCCTTGCCCAAGGACATTTTTGGTGGTTGTGGTGCCCAGCGCCTGGTGCCCGTTACAGCTGCGTCCTCACCAGAGGGAGCTGTGTCCCTGCCGAAGGCATGGCCCAATTTTGGCCCAGTTCCCTACTCCCTCCCCCTTTTATAGCCCTTGGCAATCCTGCGGGGGACATAGTGCCCAGGTCTAATAGGCACCCAAGGGTGCCGGGGACAGAGGAGAAGACTGCTTGGGTTTGCATTTCTCCTGGCACCCACCTAGCTGTGCCAGACACAGTCTGTGCCCTGCCAGGAGGCTCTTATGTCAGCCCCTGTGCCGTAAGTGCCCTGGGGGGATTGCAGGGTTTCCCTGGGGCTACTGCCACCGGCAGTGCCTTACCTGCAGGCGTGCTGGGCCGGGGGATTAGAGCCCCCCATCTCCTGGAACAGCCCTTGCTTCAGCTGCTTCTGAGACTGATCCCAGGGCAAGCTCTAGTGTCATGGTGCACTTGAGCTGTCCCTACTGTCCTCACCCGTGTGTCCATGGGAGAGTGACTCCCCCCACGCCACCCCCGTCCAGCCCAGGAGCGGATCTTCTCCCACCTCTGCCACCTCCCCAGTGCGACACGCCAGCTGCCTGCACGCCAGCTCCAGCCAGGCAGCATCTTCCCAGGGCTGCTTTACAGCCCCTTGGCAGGGACACATAACCCTGCGCTAAGTATGGGTATTGCCAGTATCTCCCCATCAAACCAGACACGCTGAGAGCAGTCCCAGCCCTGGGGATTGCTTCCTCTAGTGGCTCTTTACAGCCAAGAAAGCAGGTTTTCAGCCTCGGCTTTACCTTTCAGGGTATATTCCCTGCCTCCCTGCACAGCCAGGATGCTCGGCCAGAGCCAGGCAGGCTGGGACCAGCCCAGCCGGGGGTTGTCTCTCAGGAGTTTAACCCAGGCAGCGATGTGGGTCAGAATAGGGTTTCCCAGTGCTCACCAGAGGCAATGTCTGCTCTGTGTCCAGGCAGCCCCAGCGCCTGCATTTACCACTGCTGTAAGGCCGTGAGGTCATGAGAACTTGTACGACTTTATTGGGGTCTGACAAGAGCCCTGAGGAATCCCAGAGCCGGGGCAAGTCTGGGCTGGAGGAAGGCTGGGAGCCCACCTCCTCCCACTGAGCAGGGCTGCCAGGCACCCACTGCAGAGGGGCTGGAGGGGCAGGAAAGCTTGGGGTAGCCCAGGGCACCGGCAGAGGAGAGGCAGGGATGTGGTTTGGCAGGGCAGTGCCCTTGCCCCTCTTGCCTGTCCCCAAGCTGGGCTGGCAAAGGCCACTGCAGGCTGGGACCCAGTGCCCTGCGTGGGGTCCCCGAGACAGTAGCAGCTCAGGAGCCCACCAGCTCCCAGCCAAAGCTATGGGAGACACACTGGAGGGGTCTCCCCTTCTTGCTCTGGGGGAGATGACCCCCCAGCTCCCCTCCAGCAGGAATCAGCAACTCAGCCCCCAGCCCTGTCCTTAACCTGTGGGAGCGCAGGCGTCTCCAGTTGCCCCAGGAAGGCAGCCGGGGGCTCCTGAGCTGCTCCTGGCATGGCAAACTCTGGCTGCCTGAAATAGCTTGGGCTCCGGCCACGGCAGAGCTGTGGCAGCCCTGAATCTATCACCCGAAGCAGGGCAAGGCTTGGCTCTGCCTGCTCAGGGGGCTGCGGGGCTCACCCACACCCAAGACCCCCCCAGCTGGGCACCAGCAGCAGGACAGGGCTCGAGGGGCAGCTGGGCATGGGAAGGCAAGGCAGCAAATCCCTGCCCGCACTGGATGCGGCCAGGGACCCTGCAGGGAGCCAAAAGGAAAAGGGGTTGTCTTCAAAACTCTGCTGGGCTGAGCGTGGCTTCCTTGCTGGAAAGCCAAAAATAGTCTCTTTACTCAGAAGAGGCTGTAGGAGGGATCTCACTCGAAGCGCAGCCAAAATACCTAGGAGGCTGTAGGACAGAGCCAGAGCAGCGTGGCTTCGCTGAGGCATTATCAGACCTTGGAAAGGCAGTGGCTGTAGCTGAACCAGCCAATAACCTCGTTACCTCTGGGCATCTCATCATGCCAAAGGCACCGGGGGAACCGGACTGGCCGGTGAGGGGACACCCCACCCCGGCAGAACTGGGGAGCAGCCACATGCCGCCATGGCCGCCCTTGGTCTGTGCAGAGGTTAAGCTCAGGGGATGGAGACAGCAGCAGGACAGGGGATTTTTCCAGTCTTACGTAGCCTGGCCTAAACCGCAAGGGATATCTGGAAAGCCCCTGGGCAGCTCTGCTGTCCCTGCAGTGCCAGACCCCTCCCAGGCAATGCCATCCTCTGCGGGGCTGCTGCCGCCGCCTGCGCTGGGCAGCACCCAGCCGCTGCTGGGTGAGCTGGCAGAGCGCCGGGAGACCAGAAAGGCCGTGCCCCTGCCAGGGGAGCGCTCAGGCCAGTTGCTCACATGGCAGCATCCCTGTGCTGTGCTGACTTATCATCTACGCATTCCCGGGGGTCTTGCTCCCTCCCCCAGCACTTCTGTGGGCAGTTATTCCTGGAAACATCCTGGAGTCACCTTCAATCATGCCTTCGCCCGCTGACATTTATAGAGCTTCTTCGAGCGGCTGATGGGTTTAATAGTGTGAATCTCTCCCCAGCCCCAGCCTGTGTTTATGCCTTTCCCTCCACGGGGTCTCTCATTGCCCCGGTGCACGGTGAGGGCTAAAGGCAAAGCTGCAGCTCTGCTGCCAACAACTTTCGGCTTCTGGGCAGGGAGACCAGTCCTGGCAGAGCCCGTTTGTACCCGTCTTCCGTCTAATGCCCTGCCCGCCGAGCTAATCCTCCCCTGGTCTCTCCCAGCCATTTCTGCTTCTCGGATTTCTCGCTCTTGGGTGGAGGAGCCGCAGGGCTGCCAAATCTTGCAATACTCAGGCTATTTCTTAAAGCCCCAGCTCCTGAAATGGTGGGAAAACTGGAGGCTCCCGCCTTCCGGTGACTTTTGTTTCTTTAAGGAGTGTCTTGTCCTCCTGCTTATGCAGAAAAAGCAGGGACCAGGAGCCTGCAGCCCATGCCAGGAAGCACAGGATGGGCACACAACCCGGGCGGACCTGGCCTGTGTAGCAGTGGCCATGGCTGCTCTGTGCCCAGGGCCACCCAGACCTGCTGGGCAGCCGTCAAAAATCCCACTGGGGGTCACTTGGCATCCGTCACCCACCTTCAGGAATCAGGGACAAGAGAGATGCGTAAGGGAAAGGTGGAGCCATGGCTGGGATGGTGTTTAGGCAGGGTGTCAAGCACCCAGCCCTGCAGCGTGGGGGTCCCTGCCCTCCAGCCCCTCGGCAGTGCTGAGGCCCATGTCCCCGAGGACTGTGCGTCCCCCCCTGCTCACCCAGCAGCCTTTTCAGCTGCAGGAAAACCCCTCTTTCCCCTCACCACAGCCCACCCCAGTAGCCCTCTGTGCCAGGCCAGGCTGGTGGATGCTCTGGAGCAGCCCCGAGCCAACCCAGATGCTCGCCGGCAGCACATACCACAGCTGTGAACACATTTCCTCCAGGGAGTTATTTTTGGCATGGCACCGTTGGACAGATGCCGCTCCTGCAGGCACTATGGGAGCATCCTGCAAGAGCCAGGCATCACCCACAGGCACCAGCTCGAGGAACCCAGAGCTCTGCACAACTGGGCAGTACTTTGGTGCTCAGCACACGACCTGCCGAGGCTGGCTCGCAGGTCCAGAGCTGGGTGGGACCCTAAAAGAAGTCGGTATCAAGACAGCTAACAAAATGTAAAAAAATAAGCTATTCTATTAATTATCATTAGACAAAATATTAGCATTTTGAGCAAGTGTGTTGATAGAGTTTTAAGGTGCCCAACAAGGCACAAACTAGTTTAATCACTCAAAATGAGGAGGCCCTGCAGAGCCCCAAATCTCCACTGCGAGGTGCACAAAGCCTTCCAGCCTCACCCAGTGCCAAAATTCCTGTGCTGTCCCCAACACACACAGCCCAGGGCCCTCCTGCCATCGCCTCCATTTGGAGTGGTCTGGAGGCATCCTGAGGACCCCCGGTCAGACTGGGGGTGTGGGACTGCCTGGCTGCGGAGCATAAACCTCAGCTTCTCCATTCGGGTCACAGCCCGTGCCAGCAGCAGGCGATGGGCTGGGCCACGAGCCAAAGGGGATGGGGACCACTCTCCTCCCTGCACATTGTGAGGGTGGCCGGGCCAGGCAGGCCCCCTCCTCCCACCATCCCCCCCAGACTCCATTTCCCTTCCTCTCTGGCACCCATCAGAAGAGCTCAGCACCAGGCACAGTCAGAAAGGCGTGGTGCCGGGAGCTGGGCCATGCGGGAGTAAGAAGGGGACGTGAGGACAGAGCAGAACTGTTTTTATTGGAGGTGTCAAGAGCAGGAACAATAACAAACCTACAGGCTCCCCTCCTCAAGTGCCATCCTCCCCCCTCTCACCACTGGGGCAGTCAGCATCACGTGTGCGTGCTACAAGACAACGGCAAGGCTTACACTTCGCTTCAGCCAAAAGCCAGACAAAGCCCCCAGCATCCTGGGCAGTGCTGCCACCCCCTCCTTGGCGACTGCGAGCTCAGCTTGGCCCTGCCAGAGGCAGGGCAGGACATTCACCTTCCCCTCCGAGGAGGGGCGAGCTTTGCGTGAGAGGAGGTTTTTGTCAAGGGAAGGACAGGAGCACAGCTCCACTGAAGTGCCAGGGGGCATGACCTGGGCTGCAGCTCCCAGCGGGACATCTCGGAGGACCCTGGGAGAGAGCAAGCCGTGCAGCCTGAGCAGAGCTGCAGCAGCCACAGGCAAGAAATGGCATCGCTAAGCCCCAAAGGGCTTTGCTGCCCCCTCTCTTCAACACAAACCAAACCGAAAGGGAGAGTGGTCAGAAGACAAACCAGGAGGGGAGATGAAGCAGGTCTGGAACGGCGTTCGGCTCTGGCTCACTTCCCAGCCCACCGCTCCTCCTGGCGCTTGGTGAGGATGTATTTGAAGAACTCGTAGACAGACCAGGCGATCGCCGTTGAGGGCATCTGATAAATGACTCTCGCCTGGACCCCTCTGAAGTAGGCGGTCACGCCGCCCACTTGGTACACCGTCCTGAAGGCATTGGCCATGCCTGTGATATGTCCGCTGATGTTGGAGCTCAAGGCCAGGGACTCCTGGGTGTTGAGCAGTGTTTTGCAAACGTCCAAAGGCGTAGTGGCAGCGGCAGCGACAGCCCCCGCGCAGGCTCCGGAGACCACGTGGGAGCCTGGGTTGTACTGTCTGTGGGGGTTGAGCTGCTCTTGCAAGAACTCGTAGGTCATGAAGTGAATGGCTTGGAAGGGGATGTTCATGGTGAGCTGGGTGGTGTAGCTGCGGTAGAAAGCTCCGGCCCCTTCGTTGTGCCACACAGCCCGCACACAGTCCGTCACACGCTGGTAAGGCGAGTTGTACATTTGCATCCTCTGTTTGACCACTTGGGATGGATGGTGGCAGCCAGCAGCAGCAGCCAGGACCCAGGCGTGGAGGGGAAGAGGAGAGAGAAAGGGTAAGCGTGAAGCCAGGCTTCCTGCGAGCGCCCAGAGTTTAGTCACGCTGGCTTAAGAGCTAATGACGGACAACTTGGACCAGCAGTGCCCTGCATGTCCCCAGGCAGGACCGCAGCCATTTGGATCTGCCGAGGCATCATCGTCGCACACACGTCACCACCTGCAAACCCCACAGCTGCCGCAGCCCCAGGGAACATCCCGATACCCAGGTGCTTATACTCCAGATCCACCCTCGCTCCCAAGCGACCGACTTCTCCCCATCCACCGCTGCTGAGCTACCACGCAGTCTATTCTCTTATCTCCCAGACAGCTCTCGATCTGGATGAGCCTGTCCCTCCCCAGCCGCCCCCGCTGCAGCCCAGAATAACCGCAGCATGTCACAGAGCCCACCAGCCAGGAATTGTTAGCGGCCGCTGCCGAAACGCAGCCGCTCCAGGGGAAGAACCAAGCACCGAACCCTCTCCAACACATCCAGGAGCGGGGCAGGGGAGCCCAGAGTGCAGCCTGTCGCTGTCCTGCCGCCCCCTATCTCAACATGACCACAAGAAGCTAAAAACGATGTGGCTACCAACTACTACAGCCATGGTAAGAAGACGAGCGCCAGGGAAGGAATGACAACGGCCTGGCCACGCAGCTGCCTGCTCCTCAGGGTCCCAGCCAGGCAGCGGGCAGGCAGGAGCCTTGCTGGGCCCAGATCAGCTGGAGCTGGCACTGTCACGAGCCCTTCAGTTTTAAGAAAAAAAAAAAAAAATATTCCATTAACGACTGGCCTTTCCTCGTTATTGTTCCTTCTCCCACCACGTTCGCAGACTTTAATTACAAACTCCCTCTGCCTTTTTCATACATACCAGGCTCCACAAAATCAGTATCTTCCAGACATTTCACAACACAAGACTTCCCTTCTCCTGACTTCTCTAGCACGCATCTTGTACCCTATTCTTTTAATTTTCTTCCTGAACATGGGCCCAGAACCATACCACACCTTCCCGAGATCTCACCACAGCAGTGCCCAATTTCCACAAACTTGGAATTACTTCAACAGCACGGATCGCATCTCTCTTGCCTTCTCCCCTGCTCCACGTAACTGTCACAAGCCAAACTCCTGGGCAAAAGGCTGGTTTCCTCCCGGCTCCTCCTAAGCTGGGGTTTGCTGTGCTCCCCAGAATTAATCTCTTCTACCTACCCCCTCCGTAACGGGCAGCCACCGGGCTCCCTAACTGGAGCTGCCGCCACTGGCCCCCAAAGGATCCTTGCGGTCAGGCGAGCAACGAGGAGAGCACCCTCCGTGCCCCAGAGGGGACCCGAGCGGCCTGGGCAGCCCCCGATCCTCCCCTCCCCGGCAGGCCAGGACCATCGTTACCTTCGGCAGGGTTCATGGCTGCATCGTGGAGCAACGTTGCTACACACCCGGCTGCACCTGCAAAACAAGAACTGCCACATGTGAGGGGGGGGGAGGCGAGGGCACCCGGGGCTCCACCACAGCCCCGAGTCCCCCGCCAAGGCACAGGAGGAGGCCCCTGGAAGAGGGTGAGATCCAAAGTTGGCCTCCATCTCCCATCCAAGAGATGGGCTGGTCCTCAGCGGTTCCCACCCGCAGAGCTCAAGAAAGAGGGAGAGGACTGCGACAGGCTCTCAAGTCCCGTGGGCCGACCGGGACTCGCTCGGGGACAGGCCGATGCCACCAGGTGACGGGCGGCCCGGAGGACGGCGAGCGTCCCTGCGCCCCACGGAAAAGGAGAAACCCAACGGCCCTCTGCCGCGCGCCTGCCGAGGGCGGGACGTGCCCTGCTCTCCCCTCGGCCCCACGCTTTCCCCACCGTGGCGGCTCGTCGAGACGAGTACCAGGCACCGTGGCAAGATGGGCTCCGAAACCACGCGTCGCTCCTGGAGCGAGCTCCAGCACCGACCCACGGGGTCGCAGCCGGTCCTGGCTCGTCTGCGGGCAGCTCCCGTCCACCGGCATCCTCCTGAGCCAGGGCCAGCGCTGGCCACTAACCTGCTTCGAGCCAGATACCTGGGAGCGGCTCCAGCAGGCGCAGGGCCGGCGCTTCCCCCTGCCCGGCACCACGCCGGCGCGGCACCGTGCAGCTGGCTCGCGGCTGGAGAGAGCACAGGGCTTTAGGACACCCGTGGCACCCGACCCCGCAGCGGCGAACGCCCTACGGCCGAGCGGGACGGGGCCAGGCCTCCCTACGGCCGTGCTCGGCCTCTCCCCACCCCGCTCCCCAGCCTGGCGTGGCGGTGGGGCGGCCCCCGGCCCCCGTGGCCCCCCGTGGGGGGGTCGGGAGCAGTACCGTTGGCCACATGGCTATTGCCCCCTGCGTGGATAACGTCGCTCAGCGTCTTTTTTAACTTTTCGTAGCAGGCGAAGTAGAGGGCGTGGGCCGGGCCGGCGCCGGTGGCGGTGATGTTCATGCCCCGCATGGGCCGCCAGACGCCCTCGGTGCGGACGATGCGCCACAGGGCCTCCAGCACGTTCCGGTAGCGGGCGGCGGGCTCGGGCTGCAGGCTCTGCATCCGCGTCTGGAACACAAGGCCCGGGCGGGCGGCCCGTCACCCCCGCGGGCCCGGCGGCGCCTGGCCGGGGCGGCCCCCGCCGCCGGCGGCAGACTCCCGCCCCGCCTCCCTCCCCGGTAGGCCCCGGTTTGCCCCCCGGCCCCCTCCCCGCCGCGCCCCCGCCCCGCCGCCGGTGCCGGCACCTTGACGCAGTCGACGGGGTACATCACGCAGTGCTCCATGACGCCCGCCACGGCGCCCGCCAGCATGTGCGTGGAGACGGCGGCGCCCTGCGGCAGCGCCTCGTAGTCGGGGGCGGGCGAGGAGCGCGGCTCGGGGCCCCGCGCCGCCTCGGGCCCCCCCGGGCCGGCCCCGGGACCGGGACCCGGCCCCGGCCCCGCCTCCGCGCCTCCCCGCCGCGCCCGGCCCGCGCCGCCGCCGCCGCCGCCCATCAGCAGCAGCAGGACGCGGCCCGACTCCGCGCCGCCCCGCGCGCCGGGGCCCGCGCCCGCGCCCGCCCCCGCGCCCGCCCCCAGCTCCATGGCGCCGCCGCCGCCGCCGCCGCCGCCGCCGCCCCGGCCCCGCGCCGCGCCGCCCCGCCCCCCGGCTCCCGCTCCGCCCCGCCCCGCCGCGCCCATTGGCCGCCGCCGCCCGTCGCCCGCCTCCGCCGCGCGCCCACTGGCTCGGCCCGCCGCCCGCCGCCCCCGCGCGCCGCGCTCATTGGCCGCCGCCGCCGCGACTCGGACGCCGCCACTGGCCGACCGCTCCCTCCGGCGCGCTCGGGCCCGCTGCCCGTTGGCAGCCGGGACTCCCCGCCCCGCCGTCCGGCGCAGCCCATTGGGTGCCTCAACTTCGCGCCCCGCCCCGCCGCGCAGCCCATTGGGCGACGAGCCCGCGACCTTTGGCCCGCCCGCTGTTCCTCTCCGCGGGGCCGGAGAGCCACCATTGGCCGCCTCGCCCGCCACTCCGGCTCTCGGCGCGTGTTGTTTATTTGGGCGCCTCGGATTGGCTGGGCGCTGGCGGCGACGGCCCGCGGCGGGCGGGCCGCGCCCCGAGCCCGCGCTGCGATAGGGCCCGCGGGAGGAAGTCTCCGGGTGACGCCGCCCGGCGAAGGTCGGACGCAGGAGCAAGGGCGAAGCCAGGCGCGGACCTCGGCCGCCTGGGGGCGCCGCCCCGCCCCGCCCCGATTGGTCGCCGGGTCGCGGGGGCGTGGCTCCGCCGGGGGGTGGCGGGGCCGATTGGGCTCCGCGGCCGCGGGGGGCGGAGCGCCGCCCGGCGGGGCTCGGCTGCGGGGGCCCCTATTGGCCGCGTCGGGGCCGCCTGGTGACGTGGCCGCCGGTGCCGGCGGCGGGTGCCGGCAGCGGGGCGATGCGCGGGCGGGCGGCGGCGGGCGCACATGGCCAGGTGAGCGGGGCCGGGCCGGGCCCGGGGCCGGGTGGCCGGGGCCGGGGCCGGGCCGGGCCCGGGCCCGGGCCCGGGCGCCGGGGCCGGTGCTGAGCTGTGGCCTCTGCCCGCAGGATCGGCGTTTCCTGCCCGTCGTGGCGCTCGGCGGGACCCTGCTCCTGCCCCTGCCCGTGCCCGGGGCCGCGGCAGCGCCCGGCGGCGCTGGGGCTGGCCCTCGCCGTGGGGCTGCTGCTGCTGCTGGCGGCCGCCGCCCCCCGCCGCTGGGCCGCGCCGCCCCGCGCCGCCCGGCGCGACGAGAGGTGAGCGGGGACGGGGGCTGCCGGGGGACCGGGGCTCACCGTTGCCCGCCGGTGCTGAGGCGCCCTGTCCCCCCGCCTCCCCGGGCCCCAGGTACCTGGCGCGGGTGGAGGAGCTGACGGCCACCGACACCGAGGACTCGGCCCTCAATTACGGGGTGGTCGTCGACTGCGGGAGCAGCGGGTCCCGGGTCTTCGTGTACTTCTGGCCCCCGCACAACGGGAACCCCCACGACCTGCTGGACATCAAGCAGATGAGGGACCGGAGCAGCCGCCCCGTCGTCAAGAAAATTAAACCAGGTCGGTGCCACCCCTCTCCGCTCCTGGCCCCGAGGCCCCCGCGCACGGGCCGGGTACGGCGTCCGTCCGTCCGTGGCGGGGCTGGCTGGTTCACAGCCTGCCTTCCCCGGGCAGGCATCTCCGTGGCGGCGGCAGCCCCGGAGCAAGCTACGCCCTACCTGCGCCCTCTGCTTCGGTTCGCGGCAGCCCACGTCCCAGCTCAGAAGCACAAGGAGACTCCGCTGTACATCCTGTGCACGGCGGGCATGCGGCTGCTGCCCGAGAGGTGAGTTCCTCGGCCCTTGTCGGGGGGAGCCGCTGGGATCCCTCAGCCGCAGGAAGGGGGAAGACGGCTACCTCGTCTCGAGCCTCGTGGGAGAATTGGGAATCCCGGGGGGGATTGGAGAAAGGCGCAAGCGGCGAGGGCTGCAGAAGGAGGCTTTGAGCTTGCTGGGAGGGAGGTGAGAGGAGACGCTTGGAACTGAACTCTCAAACGAACGGATCTAGTTTCTCATCTCCAAAGCGCGTTGGATGCAGCAACAGGGCTTGTGGGGCTGGACGTGGGGTGTATCGCAGTGGCGTTCCCGCTGGCTCTTGCGCTCCCGCAAAGGAGCGTCGCTAGTGAAGGTCCCTTAGCATCTGTCCCTCTCCTGTGCCCTTGCAGGCAGCAAGCTGCAATCCTGGAGGACTTGGTGAGAAATGTGCCCCTGGAGTTTGATTTCCTCTTCTCGAAATCACATGCAGAAGTGATCTCAGGGAAACAGGAAGGTAGGAGCTGCTGCGAGCACTGCTTGGTTCCCTTTAGCATATTGCCGTAATGATCCTTTCTGTCTCGTACAGGTGTTTATGCTTGGATCGGTATCAACTTTGTCCTGGGACGGTTTGATCACGAGGACGGTGAGTCTGGCTGCTTGTAGAGCAGCTGGGAGGGCTGGGCAGAGCCTGGCTGGAGCTCGCCCTGGCGCTGGAGCTAAGAGCAGGCTCTGGAGTGGACAGCGTCTGCTTCTCTGGCCAGGCAATGCCTGACCCCAGCCATGCATGCAAAACCCTCCTGGACCTGGGGCCTGGAGGGGCACCTGCCCCGGTTGCAGGAACGAGTCCCTGCATGCGGGAGAGGGACACCTGCAGCGTTCTGGGAGAAGAACCAGGGAGAGAGGGTTTGTAGTAGTGTTCCTGTAGCGATTTCCAGCGGTGGATACTTTGGGGGAACCTACAAAGCCGGGGGGTGGCCAGCCCCGAGTGCCAGGACCTGCTGCCCTGCAGGTGATCCCCGGGGTCTGCTTGCAGGGCTGGAGGAGCCCCATGAGGCTGCTCTGGGGGGTAACGGTGGAAGGGAGGAGATGCTGCCCCAGGCCCTGCCCCTCGCTGACACACCGCTGTGGGTTGCAGAGGAGGATGCAGTGGTCACCGTAGCGCTGGGGGACCAGGGAGAGTCCCTGGTTCGGAAACGAACAGTTGGGATCCTGGACATGGGGGGCGCGTCCCTGCAGATCGCCTACGAAGTGCCTGACTCCGGAGCCTTCTCCCTGCAGCAGGTGCGTATCTGGCTGGCCAGCCCTGAGAGCGGCCCCTGCCTTCCCTGGGTCGCTGCTGACCATGGACCTCTCTGCATCCCCAGGAGGAGGCTGCCAAGAGCCTTCTGGCAGAGTTCAACCTGGGCTGCGACGTGCAGCACACTGGCCACATGTACCGCGTCTACGTCAACACCTTCCTGGGCTTCGGGGGCAATTTTGCCCGGCAGCGCTATGAAGAGCTTGTG
The DNA here is from genome assembly GCF_035582795.1 of Mycteria americana. Classification (NCBI taxonomy): domain Eukaryota; kingdom Metazoa; phylum Chordata; class Aves; order Ciconiiformes; family Ciconiidae; genus Mycteria; species Mycteria americana. Next base: position 17,208,506 of record NC_134370.1, read on the forward strand.
CTGAACCAGACCTCTGTGCACAACCGGTATTGCTGCCTTGCCTGGCGGTGCCGCTGCTGGGCCATTGTGAAATGGGGTGCTGGTTCCTTCATGCCGCCCTCTCCCCATTGGATTTGCCCCAAGAGCCACCCGTGGCGATAACAGTTCCCACAGCCACGTTGGCAGCAGCAGGTGCCTGGGCTGGCACAGAGTGCACGGGCACTGCCCTTCCCCGAGACCGGCAGGCGTTATCAGTGCCGCAGCTCCCTGCTTTCCTCCTCCTCCCCTCACGGAAGGTGGCTTTTGGCTTTTCCTGCTCTGACTTTCCCTCCTTCTCCAGCACCGATTCACTCAGCACGTCTTTCCATTGCATCCCCACCTCGAGCTCTCTGTCTCCTGTCTCTCCTTCCCTTCCCAGAGCGCTGTCGTGAAGCTGTCGCCAGAGGTGGAGAGGCTTGGTGCCCAGGTACTCCTGTGCCGGGAGCAAACCCTGCCTCCAGATCCCCGGGGCTGTGCAGGGGTGCGGATACCTGCGAGCTGGGTGGGGTGGCCATGCCTTGTCGCACCCCGCAGGCGCTCGGCCACACGGCGAGTTTGGCTTCGGCAGGAGGTGGCAGGGTGGGCTCCAGCACCTCAGGGTACAAGGGGACACAGCCTGGTCTGGCACAGGGGGTATCTGGATGCAGGGCAGCGCTACACTAGGCTTTTGGGGGTGGTACAGGACCCCCTGTGCAAATTGCCTTTCCTTCCTGGCCTGTTTTCCAGCCTGCATGGCCAACAGACAGGACTGAGCCCCGAGACGCCCTTCCTGGACCCATGCCTGCCCGTGGGGCTGGAGGACACAGTGGCCAGGGGCAGCCAAACCCTGTACGTGCGGGGGCGAGGGGACTGGCCGGCCTGTGCGGAGCTGCTGCAGCCCCTCCTGGCCGTGTCCAACAGCAGCCAGGCCTCCCTGGCAGGGGCCTACAAAGCACCCATCGACTTCGGCAACAGCGAGTTTTATGGCTTCTCTGAGTTTTTCTACTGCACCGAGGACGTGCTGCGCCTGGGGGGCCGCTACAGTGCCCCCACCTTCACCTCCGCCGCCCAGGTGGGTGCTGCCCCAGCCCAGGGGCCAGGGAGCTGCTGTTCCCAGGGCTGGGGGGGAGTGGGGGCCGTTTCTCTGCTCTGAGCCCCAACTTCTCTGTCCCCCAGGAGTACTGCAGACAGCGATGGGAGGTGCTGACCCAGCGCTTCCGTGGTGGCCTCTACTCGGCGCACGCGGACCAGCACCGGCTGAAGTAAGTGGCTTTGCTGGAGGGGTGTCATGGCTGGACCTCCTGGCAGGGCTTTTGCTGGGGTGAGGGACTGTGGTGCAGGGGGCAGTGTCAGGCTGATGCTCCCGTGTGCCGTGCCTGCAGGTATCAGTGCTTCAAATCAGCCTGGATGTACCAAGTCCTTCACCAGGGCTTCCGCTTCCCCCTGGACTACCCCAGCCTGCGCACGGCCCAGCTGGTGTACGACCGGGAGGTGCAGTGGACGCTGGGAGCCATCCTCTACAAGACGCGGTTTCTGCCACTCAGGTACCGTTGGCTCGCTGATGGCATCGCTCAGGGAAGGGTGGTTGGGCAGGAGCAGGAGTTACCGCACTGGGCGAGGGCTCTGCCACCCCGGCAAGGGGAGCGGCAGTGCAGGACCCTGGTAGTACCCCGCGGCATCTCACTGCCAGCCCTGACTCCTCTCCACAGGGATCTCCGGCAGGAGAGCATCCGGCAAGCACATGCCTCCTGGCTGCGCCTCTCTTTTGTCTACAACCACTATCTCTTCTTTGCCTGCATCCTGGTCGTAGCGCTGGCCATAGTCCTCTACCTCCTGCGGCTGCGCCGCATCCACCACCGGCAGCTGCGCTCGGCCCAGCTCACCCTGCTCTGGCTGGACAAGGTGGTGGTGCCGCCGGCCCAGGGAAATGGGCCATGACGCTGGTGGTACCCGCCGTCCAGTTGCACCAGCAGAACCAGGACTGGCTGACAGCCTGGGCTCCAAGGGCTTGGACTCTTTAAGACCATCTCAACTCTGCACTCCGTCATCTCCACATCAGAACCAGAGCCTGTGGGCTGAGGCGGCTGCGGACACTGGAGCTTTCGTCTCTGCCTCACCCCAGTCCTAGTCTTTGCGTTCCTTGGCCTCTGGCCTTCGCCTTGCTACGTGGTGTAGAGCAAAGTTCTCTGCTGCCGCGGGCTCAAGGCTGCAGCCCTGGCAGGTCCCTCAGATAAGCAGTACGCTATCCCTGAGGTGGCCAACCCAGGGCTGTGGCCTGAAGCACCAGGCCATCCCATGACTCAGCCACCGGTTTGCAGAGCAGCCTGGTGAAGTGCTGCAGCTCATCACCTGGGGTAGCCTTTCCGGAGTCCCTTATGAGCCCAGGGGCTGAAGAACAGCAGTCGCCAGCAAAGTCCCTGCAGGAGCCAAGTGAACCATGAGCTCCGCTGAGCTGCTCTGCCCAGCCCAGCCCCTCTCGGAGCATTCCTTAAAGAGTGTCCTGCTCTTTGCCATGTCTTCCCCTCCCAGGACAATTCTCCCATGGTCCTAGCCAATGCCCCAGGCACCGAGGGCTCAGGAATTGGTTCCTAAAGCACCACCAAAGTGGACTGCATTTCCTTTCGTACATTCCCGCCTGGGCACATCTGCCCCGTGGCGTCCCACACGTTAATCCGGGCACTAGCACCAGGACCAGTGGTTCTCTCCCCCGTGAGCGCAGGCTGGGCCTGCCCATGGGGGAACCACCTCACTCCAGCCCAGCTCACTGCCCCAAAGCAGGTCTGAGCTGCAGCTGTGCACACAGGCACAAGCCTTCCTCCCCTGGGGCTGGAGCCCCCTGATGACCCAATGAAGTTCATCACTTTTTACTTGAACTCAGCTGTTCCCATTCCTGTAGCAATAAACAAACCCCTTGAGCCATCTGGCACTAGTCTTGTTTTCTAGCGAGCACCTCCCCAGCAGCGACAGCTCCTGGCTGGTGGCATGACTGGGGGCCAGCACACATCTGAACAGCGTTGCTTCGGGCCGCTGCAGTGGGACAATGGAGTTGGTCTCTTGCCAGCAGATGTTCTCTGCGATTCCAGCAGGACAGCTGAGCTCAACTGCCGAGCTGGTAGCAACAAGGGAAGCTCTGATCCGAACGGAACTGTTGTGATCCCTAGAGATGGCATCCTTTGCTGCCCCCCTCTCCCCTCCTAAGACAAGGAAGTTAAGCCTGCCCACTCGGCGCCCCTGGAAGATGTTGCTCCCTGCTTTTTACCTTATTCCCCACCACAGCCTGGGAGAGGCCACTAAGCTTCTCCAGCTGCTGCACAGCCATGTGGATGGCTCCAGCACAGCTGCCTACCACCAGAGAGGCTGGGCAGGTACCCAGTTCTCCCTCTAGCACATGCTGTTGCCTGCTTGTGACCCTGGTCCCACAGGACAAGTGCACAGGTGGCATCAAGGGTAAAACTTCCCATGCACCAGTATGCTACCAACCTCCTGCTCAACAGCTGAGGATCCCAGCCTTACTCTCATGGTGCAAGAGCAGGGTTAGGGGGAAGGGAAGAAGTCTGAATAAAGCCAAGACTGTTCCTCAGCCTCAAAGCAGCAAGTGACTCTGCCTCACTAGACTAGAAAAAGGATTTATTTCCACAATGCAAATTTAACAAACACAGACAAATAAATAAATACAGATAAATTATCTGATAAATAAGGGGAAATGTCAAACACAATACCCTATTCAGTTCTTCTCAGAACGTGGACACAGCTTGGGGTGGTGGTGGTACCTAGACACTACTGCAGCACCCTCACCGAGGTGGGAGGAGACACAGCACACCTTTAATCCCCTCCAGCAGGCTGCCAAGCAGCAGAACCCCCTGCCCTGCATCCCAGCACCTCCCTCATCACACCCAAGGGGGTCTGCATGCTCCTCCAGGGTCAGCCCTCCCTTCTCACACCCACAGCCAGAATCTGGCTTAGCAAGGACCACCCTCACCACAGGGGAGTGACCATACAACAGAGGATGCTACGGGCTCCTGCCTTCTCATACAGAAGGGCAGCCAGTGCCTGAAATGACCAGAGATATGGTAACTAGTTGGGGAGCTTGGGCTACGAGCAGGAGTTTCACTTGGGGGGCTAGGGCTGAGCACCCTGGAAGGAACAGGGTGTGCACTGCAGGGACAGGATCCGCTGGCACTACGCACAGATCTCTCTCAGGACGGTGCTCAGTGTCAGCGACTGCAGCGCTCGGCCAACTGAGGGGACCTCTTCCTGGTAGCGTGGCTGCTCCCAGGGCCAGGCTTACCAGGCCCTCGTCCCAGGCAGGGGTGCTGCCTGCCATGCTCAGGGGCCTAGCCATCATTGGTCCAGGTTGCAGTGCTCAGGGTGCGCTGGGGCAGCGGGTCCAGCCTCTGTCCCAGCACCTCTGGGGGCTGCCTGGTATGGGGAGGGTAGAGGCTGGAACAGCAGCAAGAGCTGGGGGAGGGAGAAAGAAGGAAAAGTTAGCACCAAAGTGCACCCACGAGGGAGCCCCCACAAATCTAGAGAACCACAGGCTCAGGGGGAAGTGCTGGGTTTGCTCAGGCCCAGTGCAGAGCCAGCAGCCCCACGCTGACACCAGCTCACCACAGCCACAATGCACACAAACCAAAGCATCACCCTCCCAGCAAGGGCCAGGCTGCAGCTCCCTCCCCAGCCAGAGACAGGCAGGCAAGCAGGGACATCCTTGCCATGCCAGTCCTCTGCCCACTCACGGTAACGATTTTGGTGTGGGGGGGTCTCTGTTCAGGCGCTGGCTCCCAGGAACTGCTCACTCCCAGAGGAAGCGCACGTACCAGATGGTCTCGTTCTTCAGCTGTGGCCCGAAGAGGGGGTTGGCCTGGGCCAGGATGGCGATGAGCCAGCTGCAAAGGGACCCCCATCTGCCGTCAGCCCCAGTAGCATGGGGGCAGGGACCAGGACCCCGGGACGCTGCTGCCCCGGGGGGTGAAGTGCCCGGGAGGGAGGCAGGCCGCAGTCCGGGGCTGTCCCATTCATCCACGGGCAGGAGGCTGGGCAGCAGCCACCGGGCCTGGTGAAGCCACACGGAGGATGGGGGAGGGGGGCGGTATCAGGGCCCGGTCCGCAGTACTCACAAGAGGTAGCAGCACACGGCGGTGGTGACCAGCATCGTGATGATCACCCTGCGGAGACAGCGCCGTTAGGACGGGGAGGCCCGGTACCGGACCCCCCCGCCCCCGGTATCCCTCCGAGGCCCTCACTCACCCGCGGTTCGGCCCCTTGGGCACGAACCAGGGGGCGGCGATGCCCACGAGGCCCCAGAAAGCGGAGAAGAGGACGAGCGGTAGCGCGAAGCTGTGCGCCGTCATGGCCGCTCCGCACCGACAGACGGATCGCCGCCGCACCGGATGCCGCGCTGCCCACTGCCGCTCGCGGCGGCCAATCCGCGGGCGGAGCGCGGCGCGCTGGCACCACCGCCGCCTCCCATTGGCGGAGACGCTAGGCCGGGCGTTCGGCGGGCTGACGACAGGGGGCGCCAAAGAGAGCCCGCTCTCCCCTCCCTGCCGCGGCAGCGCGGCTCGGGCCCCCGCCCGCTGCAGGCGCTCCTGCCGGGGCTCCCCGCATCCCTCCTCACCTTGCTCCGGAAAGGAGGCACCCAGCCAGACACCAGCCGCTCCGTAAATACTCCTTTATGTTACAAAGTTCGCGCTCACGCCCGCCACCTCCTCCCTGCGCACAGCCCGGCTGGGCACGCATCCCCCCACCGTGCAGCGGGGTGGAGGGGGGGGGTGTCTCTGCTGCCTCCGGGCCCAGCGGCGCAGCTCCCCCGGGAGGGCTCTTCCTCCGGCGCGTTACTTGGGGACCCGCCGGAGCTCGCTCATGAGCCAGAGTGCCATGCTGAGCAGCGCCAGGGAGCCTGACTGGTGTGTGGCGGCCAGAGGCGTGGGGACATACAGCAGCAGGGTGCTGATGCCCAGGCCCACCTGCCAAGAAGGGAGAAGGGGTAAGAGCAGCTGTGGGTGCAGCATTGATACATGTCCCCAACACAGAGTGTGATGTAGAAAAGCCCATGGCCCAGCCAGTCTTCCCACCCTCAAACTCAGACTGTGTGTGTGCAAGTACGGTGAGGCAGCTCCACCTCAGCTCCAGGCTCTTGGGGCCAGCACAGATCCAAGCTGGGGACAGCTCTGTCTGGTGAGCATGCTACAAAGGACTAGGGGGGGGGGAGCGAGGGGGGGAAGCCATTACCTGCATGCAAGCCACAGCCAATAAGGACGTCACTGCCATCCTGGTCCTGCGAGGGAGTGGGATCTTCCGCGAGAAGAGGTACAGTGCTGTGACAGCTGTGACTGAGGCGATTCCCTACAGAAGGGAAGGGAAACAACCACCCTTCAAGAAAAGTTCAAAGGAAATGGGTGCAGTGGCCTTTGCCTGCGCCTTCCAAGCAGTAAAATAAATTCTGTGAGCAGTATTTAACTGTAGAAACATGTTAATGGCCATGACCAAATCCCAGAGCTCCCATGCCCACCAGGTTAACAACCCTGAAATTTAACTAGCTATAGAGTTCCATTTTTCTCGAAATTAATGCTTTACTTTCCAATAGCTTTTCCTCATTTCTTCAAGTCATTAGGAGTTATTTCTGCCCTCTCCCCGTCTGTCACCTTGTCAACTAAAGGGGGAAGCTGTCATCTGGACAATTGATCACATTTTCACCACTCAGCCGTAGTTCATCAGCATAACCTTGCTATGCAGGTCACCCCAGGTCCTCTTCTAAGTCACTTCATCTTTCTTTTTAGTTTTAGTGATGGCTTAGTCCACAGCAGTGCTGGCAGTGGTATTTAATATCTGGATTGCTCTAGCTAGCTATTTTCACAGGGTGCTACTGGTGTAAAGCAAGTTCAGAAATGCCAAAGGAAGCATTCAGTATCGGGATTTCCAAGTTTTATTTCACACAACTTTCCCAAACATTTCAGTAGCGAGGGCTACCCTGGTCTGCAGTTTGTGTTATGGAAGAGGAGACACAAAGAAACAAAGTCTGTAACTTGTGCTGGAGGAAGATGTCCTTAAGGAAGGAGACCACACTGAAAATAAATAAGAATGCTAAACTTCCTCTTTCTGCAGAAGCAAACTGGTAACATGTTCTCAGGACCTTTGGATACCCTGGATATCACTCAAGCTGTCAGAACCACAGCCCAAAGAGGACAGCTTGGCTGTAGGAGGCAACTGAGAAGCAGCACAGACATAGCAGGAAGACAGCACTTACCAAGATCCTGTGATCAAACTGTACAGTTGTAGGATTCTCAAAGATATTTCTCAGCACGGGGGAGAAGGCAAGGAGATCATCCGGGATCCAGCGCTCCCCCATTTTGGGGAAGGAATTGTACACAAGGCCAGCATCCAGCCCTGCCACAAAGGCACCTGCAATTCCAGAGCAGAAAATGAGACTACCAGAGTAGGCACAGGTGGCACTCCAGGTTGCACAGCTCTGACTCAAGAGCTCAGCTTGATCCTGAATTTCTTTCAGAAACATATACAGAGATCACACAGCAACAGGCAGGCTGGAAGGTGCATCTCTACCTGCTCAGGAAAGACAAGCAAGGGAGGTTCTCAACTGTCAGCTCTCTGACAGCAATAAAGTTTTCCCAGACAACATGATGGGGGTTGCCCACAGTCCTTGCCAGACCAGAAGAAAAACAAGGCAGAGAGGAATGAGCCACAGATGGGACAGCAGTAAGAAACACTCTTACCTGAAAGAGCGGTAAGAAAAATGAGAGCTGTAGTGCCATGAGCAAATTGTCTCAGGCGGAGGAGCTGATGGGTCTCAGGTAACTGTAAAATACAAAAAAAAAAAAGAAAATAATCAAGGCAAAGCATTTCCAGTGCTGTTCGCAGCAGGTAAGAAAAGCCTTCACTGCATATACGGGCCAAAGGGTTGGCCTGTATTTTACAGGAGGAATCTAGAGACCACCACACAGCACAGTCACACTTCAGTGGTTCCTCAAAACCACAACTAATCGAGGCCAACCCTGTGCAGAAACTGAAGTGGCCACTGGACAGTTACTGTCACAAACCATTTAGCCTGGCCAGGCACACCCCTCCCTGAGCTTGCACGAACTCTGAGCCTAATCACTTTTGAGCGGAACAGCATGAGTCAAAGGAAGCATCCCATAACCGAGAAGTTTACAGACGGGGTATTTTGTAACGCAGTATTAGATCAGTCAGGAAAGCAGACTAAAACGGAAGCACCATCACCCTTCACACCCTTTCCTCACCCTTCACATCACACTCCCGACCCTCCGGGTTGACACGATCCTGTGCTTTTGACTCCTGACACAGCACTCCGTACCTTGTGTTGTGGAAGCAGCAAAGACAGCCCCGTCCACAGGCTGGCAGAGTACAGAACCAGCGCGGAGCCGAGATGTGCTGCGAGACGGTACTGACTGACCCGAGGAATGTCGTAAGAGTCTGGCTTCTCTTCCAGCCCGCTCTTCACCATGTACCATCCCAGCAGTCCCTGGCAAAAGAAGAGAGGGGTCAGAGCCAGCTCCCCTACACTGCTATACTGCCCTTCCTCAGAAAGAGGGGTCAGGGAACAACCCTTCATGTCCGTCTCAGCACAGACAGGGCAGCAGCGACTGCCAAGACCAGATAAACATTAGGGGCAAAGCAACTTGTTTCCTTCACCTTCAACCAGCTACCAGCTACCCCCCAAAGCTTTCACAAATCCCCGTCTCAACTACACTCGATCAGAAGATACTCATGGGAGATGCTGCTGCTAATCCCTGCGGCTACAGAGCTCGCTCACCTGGAAGCACACCAGCCCGCAGAGTGCAAGAACACAGCCCTTCATGGGGCGACTGAGCCAGCCCTTTCGCCAGAAGTAGGCAGCAGGCAGAATGTAGGCCAAACCCACAATGCGGCCCCACATACGGTGCGAATACTCCATGTACCAAATGAACTTGAACTCCGTCAGCGTCATGTCATGATTCAGGCTGTTAAAGACAATAAAACAAAGAACCGCTCAATGTGATGTGGCAGTCGTCGTTCCCATGATAAGGGATCACCATCCTCAGAGAAAGGAAGTGACAGCGAAGGAGCCACCATCAGACACACTTCGTGTGCCTTCCCAGTGATGTTAGAAAACATTTCCCTTCTTGCAAGAGTTCCTTGTGTCTCTCAGTTGTAAGAGGGATGCTCCCAGCCCACCGTCCCTCCGCTTTTGCGCACTCACATTTTAAATTCCGGGAACTGCTGGTACTTCTGGAATTCAGCTTCCCACTCCTGCTGTGTTCTCGGGGGTTTCATCTCTTTCACCAGGTGCCAGTCAACCATAGAAAGGCCCGATTCTGTCAGCCTGGGAGCAGACAGAGACACCAGCGGGCACAATTCACTCCCTGACAGCATGCAGCTCTACTGAGCTGAAACAAGAGCTCTTGGCTGCACTAGACAACCCTTAAACTGACAGTCAGAAATAGGATAGAGATCAGGGAGTCTGTGAGTGATCAACAGACCTAAAATTACTGAAAACGTGTGAGAGAAAGTTATTCCCAGTTGGCATCAACGCACTGCGGACAGTGTCTCTCTGGTACTCCCAGCCCCACCCCACGATGTCCCCTTGCAGCCAGGGAGGGAAGAGGGAAGACACGAGAGGGGCTCTCACAGGCGCGGGCAGGGCGGGTCCCTGGCGCGGGAAACAGCTGCGGGCCGCAGGGACAGCCTAAGTGGGTCACGGGCGGCGGGGACCGGAGGGCGGCGGGGACCGGAGGGCGGCGGGGACCGCTGCCTCCACACGGCCTCAACTCTGAACCCCTCCAACGGCCCCAGAGCGGACACAGCCGCGGGGCGCGAACCAGTGCCAGCGGGGCAGGAGGTGCCGCGCTCACCTGGTGACGCCGCCCAGCACCACGGCACCGGCCACGGCGCCGCTGCAGACCAGGAGCCATCGCCCCACGGCGAGCGGGGTGGCGGGCGGGGAGGCGGCGGGCTGGGGCACCTGTTGCAGGAGCCGCCCCTGAAGGCACCGCTGGGGAGGGAGACAGACGGGGGTCGGCGGGGCCGGGGCCGGCCCGCCCCGCGCGGGCAGCAGAAGCCGGACGCCGCGGCACGCCGCACGCAGCATCCCGAGTGACCCCGGAAGTGGCGCGCGCCGCCGGAAGCAGGGCGAGCACTTCCGGACACACCTGGGCGTCACCATGACAATCCCCGGCACGTGACCGAGAGCCAGCAGCGACCCCCGCGCGCCGCCAGCGCAGGTGAGGGCGCGTGCGAGGCGGGGGCGGGGCCCGGGCGGGGGCGGGGCCGCGACGCCGGGGGCGGGGCTTCCGCCGCCGCGCGCGAGCGAGGCGCGTCTGCTCTCCCCCCCCCCCGCCCCTCCACCCTCCCGCGCCCGCCCTCGCGCCCGCGGGCGGCGCGGGCCAGGGCCGCGAGGGGGCGAGGCCGGAAGCGGGAGCGAGGGGGCGGGGCCTGCGGCGGAAGTGGGGCGGGGGCGGGGCCGCGGCCGGCGGCGGTGCGGAGCCGGGCGGCCGCCATGGGGCGGGGGGGGCTGACGGCGCCGCTCCCCCCCCAGGTATGGACGATGGCTTCCTCATGGAGGTGTGCGTGGACTCGGTGGAGTCCGCCGTCAACGCGGAGCGCGGAGGTAAGGCCCGGGGGCCTCGGGGGCGGGAGCGGCAGCGCGGCGGGCCCCGGCGGGGCCGGTTCTGACGTGCCTTTCCCCAGGGGCCGGTCGGATCGAGCTGTGCGCGGGCCTCGTGGAAGGAGGGACCACCCCGAGCATGGGTGAGCCTCGCCCGCCCCCGCCCCGCGGCGGCCCGGGTCCTCCCCCTCCCCGAGCCGGCTCCCCCTCCCGGGGGAGCAGCCGTGCCCAGCCCCCCCCTCCGGAGCGCCTGCCTTCCCCTTCCCCTCTTCCTGCCTTCCCCTTCCCCTCTTCCTGCCTTCCCCTTCCCCTCTTCCTGCCTTCCCCTTCCCCTCTTCCTGCGTCCCCTTCCCCTCTTCCTGCGTCCCCTTCCCCTCTTCCTGCGTCCCCTTCCCGCCAGCGTGGCTCCCCCCCCGCCCTGCGTACCCCTCCCCGCTGTCCCGCCTCGCCTCCCCCGGTGGCGGAGTTGCCGTAGCGGGGTGCGGAGCTGCCGCTCTCCCGCCCCGCAGGACTGCTGCAGGTGGTGAAGCAGTGCGTGAGAGTCCCCGTGTTCGTCATGATCCGACCCCGCGGCGGAGATTTCCTCTACTCGGACCGGGAGGTGGAAGTGATGAAGGCTGATATCCGCCTTGCCAAGCTGCATGGGGCCGACGGGCTGGTGTTCGGGGCCCTCACTGAGGACGGGCGCATTGATACAGAGCTCTGCACAGCGTTGCTGGGTGAGAGTGTCTCCAGTCAGAAGCGCTGGGCTGAGCTCTGTGCGGTGTCTGTGCTGTGGCTGGGGGCGGGAGTTCGGTGCTGCTCCGTCCGATGCTGTAGAAAGAACCGCAGGGTGCTTTGGTCTGCACGTCTTGTCTATGGTCTCACCGTCTCTCTCCACCTTCTCCAGTTTCATGTATTGTCATGCCTGTGAGACATTGAAGAGGTAAGAAGCCTTGCAGATCAAGGACCACTGCCCCAAGCAGTTCACACAGACTTTGAGGCCACCTGGGACATAGAAGCAGGGTCTAGGAAGGAGGGAGGCTTAGGGGAGCTGCTTTGGGGGCGTCAGAGTATTAAACTGTTGGATTCCCTCCCTTCCTCGTTTTCTTTGCCCTTTGTTCTTTTGCTTACATCCCTGCTACAGGTGTCTAGGATATGTCTCTCCTTGACTTTAGCCTTGTGGGTAGCTGGCAACTCATCTTCATTTTTTCCTCTAACGCACCCAGTGAGAAAAGATAATGAGAGAGAGGTGGAAGTGTGTAAAAGGCTACTGAAGCTGCAGTGGGAAATTATTAGTCCAGACCCCTAACACATAGAGAGAAGGAGGATTTGCTTCCACATCTTTTCTGTGAGCTACAGGCAAAGCTAAAGAGGGCTGAGCCTTTCCCTGGTGATGTGGTGCTGAGGTTCTTGTATGAACGTGAATGTGCTGTAGGGAGTGCATCAAAAGAGAGGAGTCTTGCCAGGATTTGCTTCCACTAGAGCAGTGAGCTGCTCTGCTGGAACCAGTGTTTCCAGGACAGGAGGCAGTTGAGTTTCTTTTCATAGAAATAAATAACCTCTGCCCAGTAAATAGAGCCCCACTGGTGAAGTTTGCTGTGGTCTGAGATAGAGCAGAAGTTATAGGTAGTGAAAGAAATCACAAAAATCAACTATCCTGCTTTCAAAGGGCACTGGTCCTGTCCCTTCCCCAGGTAGATGAGACAACTTTCCTGCCTCCTTCCTGCAGAGAAAGACATCTCTGGTGGGAATGAGGGTTCAGCATGATCCAGATGGGATGGGGGATTTTGGTGTTACTCGTAAAAACAAAGGTTTGTTGTTCCTCAAAGGGCAGAAGAACTCCTCCCCGCCAAAGAGCCTGGCCAAAGAGGAGCAGCGGTGTTGTTTCCAGCAAGTACTGGGAGTCTTTTGAGCTCCCCAGGAGTGGCCCGAGAAGCCTTTGCCCTCTTTCATCTCATGTGCTTTTCTGGTTCGAGCACAAGGGACTCTCTGTGCCGGCCCTGACTGACCATGTGTCTTCTTATTGCAGCTGTGTGCCGTCCCCTGCCAGTCACATTTCACCGAGGTGAGTCGCCTGGGACAGTGGCCCTGGCAGGGACCCCGCTGCCAGGGGAAGGTGGGGCTGGGGGGAGCTGAGCTTAATGCACTTTGGTCGTTCTTTGGAGGGGGGAAAGCTCTGTATGCTGTGCAAGAGCAGGCTGTGGCTGGGGTGTTCCCCCAGGAGGGGAAGAGTCCAGGCTTGGGGGATGTGTCACTGTCCTGTGTGGAAAGGAGGTGTCTGAGGAGCTGAGCATGGTGGCCCTGCCGCTGCTGCGAGGGGGACATTATAGTCGGGAGCTGTGGCTCCCTGTGGGGGTGGCCAGCTGTGAGAAGGACCCTTCCTATTGTTGTCTCCTGGGCTCCTGAGCTGTCTGGGGGACAGGGCTTGAGCATGATGAGCTGAGTGATTTCTGAGCTGTTGTGTTGGTCTCTCAGCCTTCGACATGGTGCATGACCCTCTGGTGGCATTGGAGACCCTGATTTCTCTGGGGTTTGAGCGGGTGTTGACGAGTGGCTGTGACAGCTCAGCGCTGGAAGGATTGTCCTTAATTAAGAGACTTGCGGAACAGGTAAGTGTTCCCTGTGCTCCCCTGGGTTACCGTGGCTGCTTCCTGCGCATTGCCTGGAGGCAGCTCCTTTACGGTAGCCCTTGTTTCTGTAAAGGAACTTCTGTCATGGACCGCTTGCCCTTCTTGTCTGGCTTGGCCCTAATCTGTTTTCCCAAGTCCACGTGGGCTGGACCCTGAAGTCTCTGACAGCAAAGACTTGTTGGGTTGTTCTTGCTCACAGACTGGGAGCAGGGCGGTAAGAGTTGGTTTCAGCAGCTGATGTGATTAGCCCCCGTAAACAGCAAAGTGAGGTCCCTGCTGGGGTCTCACAGTTGCTGTTAGGAAAATGCGACAGATGTACCTGAGAGGTAGCCAGGCAGGATAGAGAAGTAGGAGGGAATGGTGAGAATGGCGACAAGTTGTCTTAGCTGTAACTGCAAATTCTTTTCCACTTTTCCTTCTAAAACATGAATAGTACAGAAAAAGATGGGGGAGAGTGCACGAATCATAAGCCGTGGTGACATCCATGAGCTTGTGGAAGGCACTGCACGTAAGGTTTCTTTGCTGCCCCACAAATGCACGTGTGGATGTAGTGCTGAGCAATATCACTAACATATTATTCTTCTTTCAGGCGAAGGGCAGAATTGTGGTGGTGCCAGGTAATGTTTTTTTGTCATCTGTAACAGGTCCTGTAGCCCCTAGCCCCTGCTTCCTAGCCTCTTGCCCTGGGATGCGCTGTCTGATCTGGCTTTCTGAGCCAGGTCCCCAGGAGGAGGAGCTCCTGCCCTGGTGCAAGTAAAGGCCACACAGCCAGCAGGGGATGGCAGAGCCCTGCAGCTGCTGCTCACTGAAGGATTTGCGGACAGCTCTAGATCTGTGGGAGAACATGAGCCAAGGCGTCTCCTGCCTCTTTTCACGTGCCTGGGTCTCAAGGTTGTCCCAAGGGCTGTCTTTTCCCTTCAGTGTAGATGGCGCTTGTCCCTTAGTGGGTAGGTCCCGGGGTGATGTCAGGTCTGGGACAGTGCCATCTGTGCTGTGTGTGACATCGGGATTCTTCCCACCAGGGGGTGGCATCACAGAGCGCAACCTGCAGAGAATTCTGGAAGGCTCCACTGCTTCTGAGTTTCACTGCTCTGCTCGCTCAGCCCGGGACTCAGGGATGAAGTTCAGGTAACTGATGATTTATTTTTTAGCAAAACCGTACAAGGGAAAAGCTGGATTAATATGAACATGAGTTTGTAGAACAGGCATAAATTTCAGCCAGCTTCCTGGGTGCTAATTATGCTCTTGTGTTTGGGACCATGATGCCTGGCTCTGTATTCTGCAGTGTATGAACCCAGTGGTGCTCATCATCTGGACACAAGCTCCATGCAGAACCGGATCCTTGGGGCGTTTCTTCTGCTACTGCTGCCCCAGGGTTTGTGAGTGCACTTGTGTGGCACTCAGGAAGGCAGGTTCTGGTGTAGTTGCCTTAGACCTTTAACAACCGTGTAGGTTTTGGGAGGCCAGTGGGATGTGCCTCTGAGGAATGAGTGAGGAATGGCTCACATTCGTCCACAGGTCTGCACTGGGTTTCTGTTGATGCTGTTGTTTCTTGCCTTTGGATTATTCTTCTTTCTGTTACTGTTTCATCTTTGGTTTGGGTGGCACCAGCAGGTTCTTCTGGCCACTGCTGAGACTAGGGGAGATAGTGGTTTTTTCTTAATGTGTCTTACTCATCTGTATCACCTGCAGATAGTAACCAGTGGTTTTCCTGACAGAAATCCGAATGTTGCCATGGGAGCGTCCTTCTCTGCCCCTGAATACTCCATAAAGGTGGCAGATGTGGCCAAAGTGAGGACCCTGAACGCGATCGCGAAGAACATTCTGTAGTGGAAGGCTGGGACAAGAGCGCTGAGACTCCAGGGTCTTCCCTGCCACATGGACAGATGGGTACCGCTTCCGTCCTCAGGCTGCAGAGGATGTGAACTAGGTGATGAAGCCTGACATCTCTTCCCTTGGCTTCCCCTGAATGACCAGTCCCTGGCCTGGAAACTTACGTTGGCCATTTTAAATAAAAGGACTCATTCCCAGATGTTGCGGCAACAAGCTGTTTGGCAGTATTTGGGAAGAAGGGAGCTGAGCAAGTAGGGGGACTGAATTGTGTAGCACTGCATGTGATTGTCAAATAAACACTGCAGCTGCCCCCCTCTTGCGGTGCTTTTTTACAATTTATTTATATTTTACAGGTAAGACTGTGATCTGTGTTGCATAGCCTGAATTAATCAGGTCCCTGCTGCACCAGAGGAGAATATAATCACATCCAGAATGCCAGGGAGGGAAACATCACAGCCACAGCTGGAAAACAAGGCCTGCTGTGGTCAGCCAGTAGGATAGCTGGGGATTAGCAACGCAGCAGCTGCTAGGTAGAGAGAAGCACATTGATACATAAAGGTGATGAACGCGTTAAGTTCTAATGGGAAGGAGCTTCTAACCACCTGACTGATTAGGTGAGGTAGTTGTGAGGCATCCTGGGTTGTGGGCCGTGAGTGCTTGAGGTGGGCTGGGCGTATGATGAGGTTCTGTGGGAGGACAAGGTGCTTTTTCTCAGGGAGTTTCCAGATCCTTTTCCCAACATGAAGCACAAACTGCTTGTTCTCCAGACAGTGCTCGGGGGAGTGTGCCTGTTGGGTTATTGCTGCCTAGTCAGAATTGAAGCCTTAGACTCATTTCAGTTACCCTGCAAAATACTCAACAGAAGATCTGAACAGCATCAGAGTGGTCCATTGAAAGAGCAGAAACCCAGAGATAAAGCACCTTTATTCTTGCTGCCTGCTCTTCTCTAAAAGATCCACAAAGCTGACAAGAATCCCCCTGACAGCAGAGATAGCGGACCTTCTTAGGAAGCAAAAACAGGGTTCAAATTTGTCTGCCCATCTTGGTAATAGCATAGAGCTTGTGAGGATGTACAGGAAAATGTAATGTTTGACAAGGGGGCAGCACCTTTTGGCACCTTAAAGAGAATCAGGTCATTGAAAACCTATAACGAAGACTAACTACGTATCTTCAGCTCAAAGGGTACATCCACCTTTTCACACGGATCCATCAGAGGTATCAGTGTCTCCCAAAATATACCTCAGGAATGTACATGGTAGTTCTCAACATAGGAGCTGGGAAGGGAATGGCTGCTTAGTGCTGGTGTCGGAGCCTGCTTCAGCACTGACAGACGTGCAGGCAGTAGGAAGGATCCAAACTCAGAAGCAGAAATTACTAAATTTGTGGTTATAGTCAATACAGTTCAGAATACCTGCTGTAAGAGTTCATGGCTTATATTGTGAGATTTCATGAGTCATGGTGATGATACCGGTATCTCAATTAACATGAATATTCTGCTGACACAACCCCCCCAGCATCATAAACACAGAGTTTGGTTCTTTCTTTCTGTGTAAAGTTTAAAAAAAGAAAAAAGGAAAGAAAAAAAGGCTTTTGAACTCACGTGGGGTTACAGCATAACAAAGCAGAGAAACAAACCCTTCAGAAACAGAGATGAGCAGTGAGGGCTGGACTAATTTGTAGATTGCCTTGCAGAAGCCTCTGTCCTGGAGCAGTCCCTGTGTGAGACAAGCATGAAGCAATGCCTAATTTTGAAAACTTAAGTTACAAGATGGTGGACAACAGATGGGTAAAGGCAGGGGAGCACAGGGAAACGGTGTGGTATTGTTGGCCAAAGAGGTCTTATCACTTTGGTTAGCTTGGTCCCAGTGAATGTTTTCTGGGTGTGGTAGTGAAGGAAGCTTTATGGAAAGAGCTGAAGGACAATGAGGTGGCTTTGTGGGTTTTTAGGAGGAGCTTGTCCCAGGTATGAGTGTAGAGAGAGTGGGGATGTGCTTGCTTTGAACATTAAAGATAGCTGGCGTCCTGTGCTGAGCAAAGCACTTCAACTCTGAATGAGAGACCAAAGACAGGGTGAAGATGGGCTATGACATGTACTGAAAACCGAGACAAGTGATGGCACAGAGCATTAAATAGGAAGGTGTCGTGAGGCTTGGCAGCAGCGCTCCGGGTGGGTACGAGCAAGGCCGGAGGACACCTGTGCCAGTGAGCAGAAAGAAGAATCGCATCAGCACTCTGGATGGAGGAGGGCTGAAGCAGTGACTGCTCCATTCACTTATTTCTTATCCGTTGCATCAGATTGCTGCTCTCATCAGCAGTGTATTGGTTCCGGCCTGGAGGACCTAGCACTAGGGGTAGCTTTATTTACAAAAACAAGTGGATTTAACCAGACAAGCCAATAATAATTAACCAATGAGTTGGACATTGAACCCTTCTCTGGTATTGATAGTAAGGGGGTTGTTCCTGAGCAATTACTCATTGTGTCACCCTTGGCTTCTGAGCTATCTACTAACTCCATGAACAATGAGACAGCAGAATCCTTGCAGTCACGCTACCGTCCCCTTTTACCTACTGCTTCCCAAGAGCGTGCATGATAAAGCAAATTCAGTTCCAGCCTTAGAGTAGCACCATCCCCACCTGCCCCCACACCTCCACCTTTCTAAGCAGCAGGGTGATGATTTAGTGGCAGTCACCCTACTCAGGAATTGTCCTCTGGCTGTCTCAGATATTGGGGGTTGCCTTAGAATGAAGATTCAAAGTGTCTTTTGGGTTTTGTGGTCAGCCAGCTGCCATAACATGCAAACAACACAGAGATGTAGGAAAGAGAGAAGCAAAAGGAAGAGCTGAGAAAGTCTCCAGGCTGTGCAGGCTGGAATAAATTGGTAAAAGGAACCCGGATCCCGGGGACTCAGAAAGACCACTTCAGCATGCAGTCAGCTCAGCTGCCAGACACTGCAGGTTCCCAGGCCTGGAGCACTGCTGGTGTCCTGGGCCCCCTTGCTGGGTGGCACCTGAGCAAAAGGGTACTGTCTTCTTTGGCTCCTGAGGGACCAGCCTTTGCTGGACTTTCTGGCAGCATTCAGCAGGCTTGTTCTGGTAGGAGAGGTCTGTTGAACTAAAGTAGTGTCTTTAGTGGGTCCATACGAGCTTGTCTCTCTTGGTGTGCACTGATGAAGGCTGTGGTTTCTGAGCAATGGCTGTGGTGTCCTGCAGTGACTCTGTGACCAGTCACTTCCCTGCATCTCTGCTTTGATCTCTTTCTTGGGTCTTCCTCTCCTCCCTTCCGCAGAGCCCATGCAGTTTCCAAAGCCCTTTTGGTCACTGCTTTGGGGTGTGGTGTTGTGCAATAGTACCAAGTTAACGATTAACTGCGTGTCATCAGGGATTTTGTCCCAACACCGCTTGAGGGTATGTGGGGACTTTTGTCCCAAGCGTCCACCCAGGACTGTCACAGCCAGGCAGAGCGAGGGGAAGGAGCCGCTGCCTCTTCTCCCCTGAGCCATGTCGGCAGCCCTGGAGGAGTTCTGCGGCTCCGTCTTTTGGGTGAGTGGCTGCATCACCCCCATCTCCAGTTCTTGGGGTCGGACGCTCAGTGGAAGGGGAGAGCAGTAGGTCCCAAGGCTCACAGCTTGTTCAGCCAGCGGGACCCAACTGCCAGCGGGCAGCAGAGGTTCTGGTATTTATCCAGGACTGCCATGGCACTGAGTGCTGTGCACTGCCTGCGTGGTATCCACGAGACAGCGATGCAAATGACAGTTTCCTGAGTGAGCCCTGTCCTGTTGTAGCCCCAGAGCCCAGCTGGGAACACAGGACACCCTGCACGGACCTCTCGGGGAATGATTTGGGTCCAGCTGCTGCAGCTGGCTTGGCTCCAGCAAGGGGTGCTTGTGGGGGAGGCCCTCCCAGGCTCGGGCAGATAGATGGGTAGAGGGACATCACCTGGGACCTTGGCTGAGTGCTCAAATGCTCAGCCAGGAAGGTGGGTGTTGAGGAGGGGGGGTGTGATGGGGTGGAGCAGGAGCTATAGAGTGCTGGCTTTTGTGCCGTGAGCCAGGTGGGGGTCCAGCCATCCCAACTGACTTGGCTGTCTGTCCTTGCTGCTCCCAGAATGCCTCCTACCTTGCTCGTCCAGATGCCGACCTGCCCGTGTGCTTCCAGCAGACTGTGCTGGTCTGGGTCCCCCTTGGCTTCTTCTGGATTTTGGCTCCGTGGCAGCTCCTGCCCATGTGCAAATCCAGAGCCAAGAAATCATCTGTGACCAAGCTCTACATCATCAAACAGGTGGAGCGGGGCTGAGGGGGCACAGAGGGCAGGCTGGAGCAGCCTGGGATGGAGGGGCGGGGAGTGGAAAGCCTCTGGGCTGGAGTCAGGTGTGGGGTGGAGAGATGAGAAGTGTAGGAAAGAAGGAGCAACGGGCCAGGGCACCATCTGGGACAGAAGCATAAAGGGGGGCCCAGGATGAGGCATATCTGGGACAGAGGGGATAACAGGGCTGGGATGCACCGGGAGGGAGGGCAGAGGTGTGCACTGGGGCCTCTCAGCTTGTGGGCTGTTATCCTCCAAGCTTAAAATGATGGCAGTGCTCCTGTCGAAGTGCTGCAGATTCACAGGGCCCGAGAAAGCTCTCCCAGGCCCTGTTTGGGTTGGAAAGGGTGTAACGGTGTATGGGACACAGTGCTTTTACGCCCAACTGTGTTGTCTTCCAGTGGTTCCCAGTGCCCATGATGGGCTGGATCTCCCCTCATGGCTGCTCCCCTCTCCCCGCAGGTGCTGGCTACCTTGCTGATGCTGACGGCAGTGGCGGAGTTGGCCCTGGCATTTGTAGAGGACACAGAGCAGGACCCCCTGCCAGCTGTCCAGTACACAAACCCCAGCCTGCACATTGCTACCTGGGTAAGGGATCAGCCGGTAAATGTGCTGCGTGTCACCAAAGAGACGGGGTGTGAGACCGTGGGGCCAAGCAGCAGAAAAATTCCCACAGCACAGAGATCAGCTGGAAGCTGTGTCCACGAGGGAAGCGTGGCCTGGAGGATGGGTAGGGACTAGCCCTGAACATGGGTGGGTTCACAAGGGCGATAGGTTGAGGGCAAGTGTCTGGTTGTACAGTGCTCCCTCCTTTTATCCTTAAAACTGGGATAGATACAATGCCTGTGAGCATAGCTGAGCTCTCTGGCAGAAGCCTTGGTAGCAGCAGCATGGGTTTCACAGGACTGATTGCACAGCGTGAACATCAGACCATGGCTTGCTGCTCTGATGTCTCACAGCTTCCCATGAGTTGCGGCTCAGTTTTGTGTGGAGAGCCAAGAAGCACCACAGGGTACCCAGGCAGGGGAGAGAGAGCTGAGGACATAGGGGCTATTAGCTTGATGGAGTACATGCACAGAAGTTGCAGATATCTTGTATGAGACATGGGGTATTCTAACAGTCTTAACAAAGCCATGAAGCTCAGGAGCTACACTTAAAAGCAAAAGTAACACCTCAATTTGCTATCCTTTGTATTTTGTCACGTCATTTAGTTTCACGTGCAGAGTTCATGTGAGATTATAAGCCAAGGGGACTGCCCAGAGAGGCTGTGCTGCTGGGTCTCTGATCTGGCTTTAATTCCAGGTCTGGAGGCAATATGCAGGAGACAGGGTGTGACTGCTCACAGCTGGGCGTATCTGAGAATCTGGGGTGAGAACAGCTAAAAAGAGAAATAGTGCCGTGCTGTAATGTCAGGGTGTCTTCAGACCTCGCTTTTCCTATGAGGAGCCTGATCTTATGTCTTCCTGAAATAAACCTTTGCCCTGTGCAATTAACTCCGAAGCTTATGTAGGGTTGACAGCGACCTCGGGCACTGGGAGCTCAGTGTCTTCAAGGCAGAGAATACCAGCAGATCACGTGTGCTGGCATCCCGGGACACATGCTCCAAAGGCATGTTTAGAGCCCAGATCTAGTCCTGCAGCCCCACCTGAACCTCTGACTGGTTTTCTTTTCTGCAGCTCCTGGTCATGCTGATCCACGATGCACGACGCTTCTGCTTGTGCAGAGACTCGGGGATACTTTTCTGCTTCTGGACACTGTCCCTGCTCTGTGGGATATTGCCATTCCAGTCGCTCCTCCGGAGAGCCCTGCAGGTTGGGTTTGGCAGGAAGCTCTGTGCTTCCCCATGGTCTTGCTCTGTCCCCAAAGAAGGTCCCTTCAGACTTCATCTCTTGACAAGCTCTAAGTGGTAGCACTGAGGTCCCAGCTGCACTAGGGACCTTGGAGAACCAGAATAGACCTGAGAAGGAATGGCTCTTTGAATTTATCCTGTCTCTTTGGGGAGGCACAAGCTCTCCAGTACCAATTTTTCTCCTTATGGACTTACGGGAGGAGGTCAGGGAGAAGCTGGGAAGGGTGGCAAAGGGAAGCTGAGCCAGAACCCAGAGCAAATTTTGCACTGCCCTGTTGGGCTCAGCCATGTTCACTGTCCTGGAGATGGATCTTGTCTCTGAGCGCCAGGTGGCCTTGAGACAAGCCCCAACAGTCACCCTGGGCTCTCCATTCCTGCAGGCACCAATCTCCGATGTGCCACGGTTTGTCCTTTTCTTCATCTCCTACGGTCTCCAGCTGCTGCTCTTCCTTGTCTCGGGCTTCTCAGACGTTGCCCCAGAAACACAGGAAATCAGGAAGAAGGTGCGAGGTCCATGCGGGAGTGGGCTCGGGGTACCGCATCCTGGCTGGCGTTGCACAGGGCAGGATGGGCTCCATGCAGACTCCTCTGGGCCCCTGTGGGAGGAAAGACCTGAAGGCTTCAGCGAGGGGCACAGCGAGAGCTGGAGCCTGCAGCCTGGGGCATCTGCATGTGTGTCCAAGGGGTGCTGCTTCTTGCTGCGAGATGGGGTTCCTGGGACTGGAGCTGGCACAGTTTGAAACCTCTGGGGTTCCTTAATGGCTGGGGGTGCGGAGTCAACTCTTGTCAATACCACCCCTCGGCATCAACGATCTCTTGGTACCCACTTTGCTTTGTACCCTAGAACCCAGAGGTGACAGCCTCCTTCCTGAGCTCCATCACCTTTGAATGGTACACCAGGTGAGCAAGGCTCCGTGAGAGGTTGGGCTGGTGAAATGCAGGGGTGCTTTAGGGCTGGGCCAGTGCTGTTTTGGGGATCCTGCAGCACAGGCTGCTTGGAGTTAGTCATGAAAGGCACCACATTCAGTGCAGTCTCTGCAGCCTGAGCTCAGGGCCAGGCTGGGTGTGAAGGCTCTGCATCTGCAGCAAGGACTCTCCCTCTGGTGTAGTGTGGGAGACTTGCTCAGGGGACATTTCTCTGCCCCACAGCATGGTTTTCAAGGGCTATCGCAAGCCCTTGGAGATAGAGGATATCTGGGAATTGAAAAGTAAAGACAAGACGCAGGCTATTTATGCTGTTTTGGAGAAGAACATGAAGACTGCAGTGAGGAAGGCCCAAGCAGAAATGGAGAAACGGAAATGCAAGAAACGACGCCGGGAAGGTGACCCAGACCATGGGAACAACATGATCAAGGCCCAGAGCCAAGACATCCTGGTGCTGGTAAATCCCTTCCTACTCTTGGCCTTGCATGGGACTGTGAGATCCAGGTCCAGCCTTGGGGAGCAGGATCACCTCACCTCCCTGCGGCCCCCTTTGCTGGGTTTCCCCCTCTTTGATTCTGCAGGGCCATGGGCAAGGATGGGGGAACCCTTGACGGGGTCTTCCCTGTCCTTGGCAGATCCCCATGTTTTGAGAGACCGAGAAAGTCTCCATCCTTCTGCCCTACAGAAGGTCAAGTCTGCAGTACAAGTGGCTCCCTTATCTCTGTCTTTACCCCACATACCTCCCAGCAATGAGGTCAGAGTGAACATCACTCTATGATCACCCCTGGCCTCAGATTCTTCTTGGGGTCCCTGATTTTTGGCCTGAGAGGTTCAGGCTGGTCTGGAGTTTGCAACAGTTGTCTTTGGTGCCCAAGAGAGGTGTTAGTACTGGGGGTGTATGACATAAGCAGAGATCAGTGAGAGGGAACATGACAGGAGGTAAAGCTATGGCTTCATTCAGGATACCTGATCTGGGGTCTGTGGTGCTGCCCTAGAAGCATCCTTTAGGTGCAGGAAGCCTGCACAACCAGCTCCTTTACTTTTATGTGGGCTTCCGTCTAGGAGGAGAAGCAGCCGAAGAGGAAGAAGAAGGGAGACAAAGGGGACTCCGGCCCTCGCAAGGATTTCCCCAGGGGCTGGTTGATAAAAACGCTGTGCAAGACCTTCTGGCAGAACCTCCTGCTATCGGTGGCTTTCAAGCTGGTGCATGATGGACTTGTGTTTGTCAGCCCCCAGCTGCTGAAGTGAGTCCTTTCTCTCTGTCCCTGTCCGTGCCCTGTCCTGGCTTTGCACCAGCCCCACCACCTCCCTGTGTGCCCGGCATCCAACCCCACCATCTCCCTATGTGTACCTCTCCCAGCCCCACACCCTGGGGACTCTCTGTGCCCTCACCAAAGGTGTGAGAATGCGTTGGGTTACAGTTTAATGAAGAACTGATCTGAGCTGGCTGCCAGCACTTACGGATGATATCTTGCTCCCTTCTCCCTACAACCTTTGTTATGCAGCCCTGCTCCCTCCCTGGAGACAGTCCTGGCTCTTCGTTGGGGCCATGTCCATGAGTCCACTCTTCATGAGTCAGTCCAGCTCAGCCCAACAGACCTGCCTGGTTTGTTTTGCAGAGCTGCGCAGTCTCTGTGGATGATCTGACATTTGTGACCCACTGCTGTATGTGAAATGCAGTGTCCCTGGCAGAACAGGGACACCCGGCAGAACAGGGGTCCCTGGCTTGCTGAGCATCGAGCCAGCTGTCTGGGGCAGGGTCTCTGTCACTGCTCTCGTGAGGATGCTCTTCCTGTGTTGGTTTAGAGCATCCTGCTCGGGTCTGTCTCAGTAGGGTGGGGGTCTCATGGGCTTCTTTACCCTCCAGGCTGCTGATCGCCTTTGTGTCGGATGAGGAGTCCTTTGCCTGGCAAGGCTATCTGTACGCCATCCTGCTCTTCCTGACGGCACTGATCCAGTCCCTCTGCCTGCAGCAGTACTTCAGCTTGTGCTTCCAGCTTGGCATAAACGTGCGTGCCAGTCTCATCGCTGCCATCTACAAAAAGGTTGGTATGGCCCTGTCATCACCCCCATTGGCTTCCCCCAAGCTGGGCTGGGGATATCAGCATCCATTGCCTGCCCCATCACCCTGGGGCGATTGGGGTGTATGCCCTTTACTTCCCAGGAAGACACAGGGAGAGCTTGGCTTTTGGGACACCCACCCAGCACTGGGGACACTGTGGGTGCTAGTTCTGCCTGGGACCTGGGTGCTGCAGCCGTGTGTTTGACAGCTACCGGGGGCCGAGGGAGGTTTCTCTTCAGAGCAGAGCAACACCAAGGGCAGCTGCCGCTGCGATTCCTGCACGGGCATGTGTTTCTTTGCCCCCAGCATCCAGTGGCTCCTGGTGTGCAGGCGGTGATGACAGGACCTGTGGCCAGCAGAGGCATGCGGAGCAGTTTCAGCCTGCCCTGCTAATTCCTCTGTGCCATGCTGCTGGCAGCCAGGCTGCTCCCAGACCGGCTTGCGGTGACTATGCTTTCTCTCTCCAGGCACTCACCATGTCCAGTGCCACCCGCAAGGAGTCCACGGTGGGAGAGACTGTGAATCTGATGTCAGCTGATGCCCAGAGGTTCATGGACACGGCCAACTTCGTTCACCAGCTGTGGTCATCCCCCCTGCAAATTATCCTGTCCATCGTCTTCCTCTGGGGGGAGCTGGGCCCCTCTGTCCTGGCTGGCATCGCAGTCATGGTGCTGCTCATCCCCATAAATGGGTTCCTGGTCGCCAAGGCCAAAACCATCCAGGTCAGTGGTGGGTGCAAGATCCGACCTGGCCTCCCACTCCTGAGGCCCCCTGTTGCTCCCCTCGCTCGTTTTCCACGCTCCCCTACCCTTCCCTGTTATGCTGCGGATCTTTCCCAGCCTAGGAAGCTCATCTGACTTGGGTTGGGGATGTCTCTAGCCTGAGCTGGGGGGTGATCAGCTGAGATGAGCAGGAGGCAGGTGAGACCTGTTCTACCATCACAGCTGAACTTGAACAGGGCTGGGTGCATCTTGAGGACTGAAAGTGAGATATTACCAACCATAAAATAAAGCTTTAGCTTCTACCTGACAACGGGGTGCTGTTTTATCCCAGGTTGTCCAGAGCCCCAGGGAGCCAAGGTCCAGCTTTGTGGGATGGCTTCTCTGGGCTCTGGAGCCCACCCTTCCCTTCCCTGTGGCAGCCCAGATATATTTCCAAGGGTGAGCTGCTGTCTGGTTTAGGTGACCTCTGGCTCTTCTGTTTGTAGGTGAGGAACATGAAGAACAAGGATGAACGCATGAAAATAATGAGTGAAATCCTCAATGGAATCAAGGTGAGAAGTGGAGTGGAGACCCCCTGGGCAGCTGCTGCACCCTTCTTCTTGGTGCACTGTACCTGGAGGCAGCACAGCTGTATAACCTCCAGCACCAGCGTTATAGTCTAGCTTGGGGCCCCTGTGTCTGGGGTAGCCAGGCCTCAGTCTCTGCAATTCCCTTGTCCTCCCCACCTTTTGAAAGGTTGGCTGGGGAGGAGCTCTGGGTACCTGAAACAAGGCTTGGGAGCCAAGAGAGGGTTTTCTGGGGGTGTCCTGGATGGCTGTGGTGGTGAGCAGGCTGCCATGGTGGCAGAGGGGCTGGCAGTGACCTGTAAGCCGAGGATGAGGCTGTGGGAATGCTGTGGGGAAGTGCTATAAGCCATGGGGCAGGAGAGGAGAGGAAATGCAGTGGCCAAGCAGGCTTCTGAGCAAGCCAGGAGCTGGTGATGGAGGTGCTGGCCACCAGTGAGCTGAGTGTGGAGGTGGGCATTCCTGTGAGGCCAGCACCCGCTCACCCTGCTCATCCCACAGATCCTGAAGCTTTTTGCCTGGGAGCCCTCATTTGAGAAGCGAGTCAATGAGATCCGGGCACGTGAGCTCAAGGACTTGGTGAACTTCAGTTACCTGCAGTCAATCTCTGTCTTCGTGTTCACGTGTGCCCCCTTCTTGGTGAGTGCCAGAGGGTCTGGGGAGGGCTGCACCTTCCTCAGAGCTGGGGTTGGGCTGTGTCCAAGGGGTTGGGAAGGATTGGAAACCTCAGCTGGAGTGCTTCTGCAGCGAGGAAGGGGCTGGCTGGCAGATGCCTGGGATGCAGAGTATGGTCCTGGCTGCTGGCAGGAGAGCTGTGGTGGAAAGGAGTCCCATCAGAGTGGTGAGACGGGCCCCAAAGGAGAAGGGAAGCCGGAAGGGAACAGGTCCCCAGCTGGAAGGCACTGCTGAAGTCTTAGGGGAATGAGGGTCTGGGCTGCACACAGCCACCCGATGGCAGCTTTCCCTGCTCTCTGTCCTAGGTCTCCTTGGCCAGCTTTGCTGTCTATGTACTGGTGGATGAGAACAACATCCTGGATGCACAGAAGGCCTTTACTGCCATCTCCCTTTTCAACGTGCTGCGCTTTCCCATGGCCATGTTGCCCTTGGTCCTCTCTTCCCTGGTGCAGGTCAGCCCTCACACAGGGCAGGGGATGCAGGGGAATCTTATGATACTTCTGCCCAAACCAGCACAGGGGGCTCAGGTGTGTGATGGACCTGGGTCTTGGACACCCAGGGGTCAGTGCACAGGACTCTGCTGGCAATGGGATGGGACAGGACTCGCGTAGGTGACACAGGCTTGGGGCTCAGAGGCTGGTGCTGGTGCTTGGGTGGGGGCTGTGTGTATGGGGCGGTCTGCTTACGGGGCTCCTGCCAGCCCACCCAGCTGCGCCCCATGCCCACATGCCATCCTCTTTCTGCCATGGCAGACCAATGTGTCGACTGAGAGGCTGGAGCGCTACTTGGGCAGAGAAGACCTGGACACCTCAGCTATCCACCACAACCCCATTGCAGGTAGGTGAACCTCCAGGTTAGTCCCTGTGGGTCATAGGCTGGACCAAGCCTGGGCTTTCCCAGCCCTGAGGGACGGCTCTTTGCTGACAGGCAGCGCTGTGCGTTTCTTGGAGGCCACGTTTGCCTGGGAGCAGGATGGCAACGCTGCGATAAGAGAGTGAGTGCTCTGCGCCGTGTTGGGGGCAGATGGGTGGGGAGAGGGAGTCCTTCTGTGTTGGTAGCTGGGGATGGCAGCCACCTCTCACAGTGCTGCTAGAGGTGAGTGCCCCAGAGACGCTGCTCTGTGCCGGTGCCCTGCAGGAGCCAGCGGGTGACCTGGCAGTGCTCCTTCCTCAGCCCTCGTGTCTTTGCAGCGTCACCTTGGACATCGCGCCTGGGAGCCTGGTGGCCGTGGTGGGGGCTGTGGGCTCAGGCAAATCTTCGCTGGTGTCAGCCATGCTTGGGGAGATGGAGAATATCAAGGGACACATCAACATCCAGGTGACAGGAGCCGGCTGGCGCGGGGGGGCTGTGGGGCTGCCTGGGAGCTCAGCAGGCAGGACTGGTCCTGGAGTGGTGGCTCAGGGCAAGGACCAGCTGCAGGAGATGGCAGTGTTCTTGTGTCTCTTTTTCCAGGGCTCGCTGGCCTATGTCCCCCAGCAGGCCTGGATCCAGAACGCCACACTGAAAGACAACATACTTTTTGGGTCAGAACTGGACGAAGCCAGGTATCAGCAGGTCATCAAGGCCTGTGCCCTCCTTCCAGACCTGGAACTGCTGCCTGCGGGTGACCAGACAGAGATTGGAGAGAAGGTATCAGCCCTGGGCACTATGGGTTTCCCATAGCGCCTGCAGCAGAGGACAGAGCTGTTGCCCTGTGCCAGCCCAGAGCTCAGAGAGGTCCCTTCCCTTCCAGGGCATTAACCTGAGCGGGGGCCAGAAGCAGCGAGTCAGCCTGGCCCGGGCAGTGTACAGCAATGCAGACATCTACGTCCTGGACGACCCCCTGTCTGCTGTGGATGCTCACGTCGGCAAGTACCTCTTCGAGCATGTGCTGGGGCCAAAAGGGCTGCTGCAAAAGAAGGTGAGCACCCGTGCCCTCCTCCCCACCACCTGGCCAGGCAGGAGTGGCACTGGCACGGTGTTGACCATCCAGGGAAGGCTGAGGTTGCTCGCTTGGGACAGAGAGGGGTTCTGTGGCTTTCACCTGGGGCTGCATCGGGCAAGAGAGACCTCATGGGTCCCCAGAGGGGTGCTCTGTGTCCCCATAGCCAGGCAGTGATAAGCAGAGAGGTCCCCAAGTAGGGGATGGAGAGCCAGCAGGTCCATGGTTGGGGGACGAGGGGTGCTCTGATGTTCACTGCCCTGCAACCACTTTGTTGCAGACACGGATCTTGGTGACGCACAGTATCAGTTTCCTGCCCCAGGTCGATAACATCGTGGTGCTGGTGGCAGGAGCGGTGTCTGAGCACGGCTCCTACAGCACCCTGCTTGCAAACAGGGGGGCCTTTGCCCAGTTCCTGAACTTGTACGGCAGACAGGAGGAGGATGCTTCAGAGAAAAATTCCACAGGTACTGGGAACACAACGGGTCTGCGGCGGTTAGGGGGGCCATGCGTGTGTCTTGGGGATATGAAAACCCCAAGACCTGATCCGTCAGTCTGACCTGCTCTATCCAGCCCAGGCCCCAGCAGTGGCCGCTGTGAATCCATCCCAGCTTCTGGCAATCAGCAGCACAAGGACTTTCTGCCTAAGATTTGCATCCAGGCATTGTGTTGAACAGCCAGCGAAGGACCTGTCTAATTTTTTTTACTCCCTATTTAGTTCGTTTATGTTATAATCTTATGTGGCAACAGGCTCCATACCTTAGTGATGCTGGGGTGAGAAAGATCCTTTGGTTTATTCTAAACATGCTGTTGGATAATGTTTCATCTTTATTATGTCCCTCAGTGCTATGGGGAGGAGTGGTGTCAGAGCAGGTGGATGCTCACCCTGCCTGGGCTCAGCCCAGTTGTCCAGCTGGAGCCTGGCTATTCCCAGTCCATCCCCACAGGATCCATCTCCACCTACTCAGAGAGATGTTCTTGAACTGGAGTGACATGACCTACCAGATCTTGCACCTCCTAAACTAGCACAAATCTCTGCATGAGGTCCCACCAGTGGTACTGGGATAAGTGAGCAGCAGGGACTGCTTCCATGCAGGCCTTTAGCCCTATGTCCCCTATCAGTTCTCCCTCCAGCACAACAGATTTCTTCCTCCTCCTGCTGTGCTGTGCTGTGCTTGCAGCAAGGTTGGAAGAGGCTTTGATGTGTGGTGGTAGGACACAGCCTGGGCCTGGGGTGTGGGGTGGAGCTGAGTGCAGCAGAGATGTGGTGATGGGATCTGCTCTCTCCTCAGTGCCTGACCCTCCCTTCCCTCATCCCTGTGCTTGTAGCTGTTGCTTTAGCTGGGGATGAAGAGCAGGGTGATGAAGACGTTGAGCCTTGCGTGGAGGAGGGCCCTGATGATGTGGTGACCATGACCCTGAAGCGAGAGGCCAGCATCCATCAGAGAACGTTCAGTCGCAGGTGGGAACTCGACCTGAGCTCTCCGCTCTCTCTCCTGGCCCCTGCATTGCTTCCTAGGAGATGGGATCTAGGGGCTTCCCTGGGGAGATTCCTGCAGAGGAGGAGCTGGGAGCCTCCCTGCCGGCTCCTACCACCAGCTGGGCTGGGTCAGGAGCATCTGACCTTGCCTTTACTCACATTAGCATGTCACAGCCTTACTCTGTGGTCTTCCCTGAAACTCCTGCTGCTGTCTGGTTCTGCTTTTGGGGTTGAGGGCTATGATTTCACGCTGGCAAATGCCTAGGGCTTCCACAAGGCTCATTCAAAGCTGCCCCAGTTAGGGCTCCAGCACTGGAGTCCCAGTGCAGCATGGGGATGGACCCCCAGGAGAGTAGGACCCATCCAGCACCCTGTGACTAATGGTGCCCATCACCTCCCTGCAGCATTAGTAAAAGCAGCACCAATTCCTGGAAGAAGGGCCAGGAGGAGCCCCCCAAGAAGCTGAAGGGCCAGCAACTGATTGAGAAAGAAGCTGTGGAAACCGGCAAGGTGAGGAGGATGGATGGAGGAAGCACTATGCTGCCCTGGCTCAGTGCTATAAGACTCTGACTGTGGCTCAGATAAGCCAGTGCTGGCTACCTCTGGCCCTATTGCAGCCAAGAGACGCTGAAGGAGACAGAGCTGCCTGGGACTGGTGGGCAAGGTGGTGGAGGGGAGCGCTGTGGGCAGCAAGGCGGGAGTCCCAAGGCTGTGCTGTGTGTCATTGGCCGCGGTTTGCTGGGCAGCGGTGATGGGCTGAACTGGTCCACAGGTGAAGTTCTCCATGTACCTGCGGTACCTGCGTGCTGTTGGCTTGTGGTATTCGTTCTGGGTTGCCATGGGCTACGTTGGACAGTACGTCGCCTTTGTGGGGACCAACCTGTGGCTCAGCGCCTGGACTGACGATGCGCAGCACTACCTGAACCAGACCTATCCCGTGGAGCAGCGAGACCTGCGGATCGGTGTCTTTGGGGCGCTGGGGGTGTCACAAGGTGAGTGTGGGAGCACAGGGGGTCCCGCTCACCTCGGCTGTGTGGCCCAGAAGGGATATGGCTTGCAAGGCCTGCAGCCAGCAGTGCAGCAAGGAGCAGGGGACCCAGCATTGTGTTCATTCGCACGCTCTGCCTTCCTTCCGGCTCCTGGCTCAACTGGGGACAGATACCAGTCCGAAGCCAGCATAAATTGCCCCAAGAGGTCTGTGTTGCCCCCTTAGGTTGAAGATCACTGCCCTTAATCAGTTTGGAGATAGTGCTAGGGCCCAAGGCTTTCCAAAAGGGTTAGCATTCTTCCCCTGTGGTGGGATGCAGTTACTGGGCCCTCCCAAGAAGGTGGGATGCAGGACTATCACAGTGGCTTGCTGCAGAGCTGCTGGCTTGGAGCTACTTAATGTGTCCCTTGAGCCAAAGGGTGCCTGGGGCCAGTGTCACACGTGAGCTGGTGATGACCACCCTGTGCTCTCCTTGCAGCTCTCTTCCTGCTCTTTGCAACCATCCTGTCTGCTCATGGTGCCATGCGAGCCTCCCGGGTTATGCATCAGCAACTGCTCAGCAACATCCTGCGTGTGCCCATGAGCTTTTTTGACACGACCCCAACTGGCCGCATTGTGAACAGGTTTGCCAAGGTAAGAGAACAGCCCCAACACGAAGAAGGTGTTTCTTCCAGCAGGTCTGGAGGGCATTGGGTGGTGGCATAACCCTGTTGCTGTTCAGCACTGCACAGATGAGCCCAGATCAGGGCCTGGAAGGGACCACAAGAGCATGGTGGATGCGAGGCTGACTGTGAGGCAAACCACATCTTGGGCTATACTAGGAGGAGAGTGGCCAGCAGATCACAGGAAGTTATTATCTCCTCTGCTTAGTGCTAGGGAGGCCACACTTGGATACTGTGTCCTGTTTTGGGGCCACCTGGTCAAGAGGGATATGGAGAAACTGAAGAGGGGTTCAGAGTAGATTACCAAGAGAGGCAGGAGCCGAGAGCTCATGTCCCACAATGAGTTGTCCTTCTGGTTATGGACTCTCAGCAAAATATACAGTCTTTGCTGTGTAAATGAAGCTCATACAACAAAGAGAAAACGAGAAAGGAGGGAGAATACAGAGACCACACCTCCAGAGAATACAGAGCCAGCTGGAGACCTGGGTGCACCTGCATGGACCTGGAGTCAGCCCTGTCCCTCTTTCTGCCTCAGTTCCTGCTACTGCATCCTGGGTCCAGATGAAGATGCAGTTCCCAAAGCTGGTCTATGCAACAGGGGAATATTATAGAAAGCTTCTCTGTTAAATCAGCCGCTCCCCACCTAAGAGCTGTGGCCCTAAATGGGGTTGTGACCCTAACACCAATTCAGTGTCATCCAATATTTTTTCAAGTGTCTGGCACTGTGTTACCACACAAGTGTGTAGGAACCCTCTGTGTGGGGGGCCTTTGGGTTTCTCCCTCTCTCTGGGGTCACTGACTGCTTCTGCACACTTCTTTGTATGCTCCAGGACATCTTCACAATAGATGAGACCATTCCCATGTCCTTCCGCAGCTGGCTCTCCTGTTTCATGGCCATCATTAGCACATTGCTCATGATCTCCCTGGCCACCCCATTCTTCGCTCTCATTATCATTCCCTTGAGCATCTTCTATTATTTTGTACTGGTGAGTAACCGGGGCTTGAGAGAAGCTTCTGCCCTCCTTAAAGCAGTATCTTTGTCGCTGCCGGGTTTTGTGTTGGTAACCAAGCTGTGTCCCTCATTTCAGCGCTTCTATGTCTCCACGTCACGCCAGCTACGGCGTCTGGACTCTGTAACTAGGTCTCCTATCTACTCCCACTTTGGTGAGACAGTGTCAGGCCTTTCCGTGATCCGGGCCTACGGACACCAAGAACGGTTCCTACAGCAAAATGAAAGCACCATGGACATCAATCAGAAAAGTGTTTACTCCTGGATAGTCTCAAATAGGTGAGTTTTACTCCTTATGCCACAGCACAGCCTGCAGCACCTCTGCCCAGGGGCTTCTGGGTCCTGAGGGAGGTCCCTGAGATGCTGCAGTCCTCCCTCTTGATCTCAGGACCGAGGGTCTGTGTAGGAACTGGGGGAGCTTGGGATAGGGACACCATCTGTGGGAAGGAGACATTTTAGGGTGATTTTGAAAGCCAGAGTGTGGGCCCCTAGAAGTGTCCAGAGCCTGGGCAGGGTGAGCTGTGCTGTCAAGGGTTGAGATGCTCTTGGTGGGTTCTGGAAGGAGGCTGATGCTCCAGGCCAGGTGGGAGTGCGATGGGGGCAGTACCTGGTGTTGACGTGTTACTGGGTAGGTACTTTGGGTGTGTGAGGGTTGTACAGCTGGGGCTTCTCAGATACATGGCATTACCAGCACAGGAGGTTATGTGTGAGACACAGGGGCTGACAGATAAAACGAACCTGCTTGCAGAATTGGCTACAAACCACATGCTGTGTAGGCGCAGGTACCATGCGTACAGTGCTGGGCTCAGGGCTGGGTGCACAGGGATGCTGGTGGGGTGCTGGTCTCACTGGTGGGCCCTGTGTTGGGCACAGGCAGATGCCTCTCCCACCGCCCCTCAGCTGTGCTCTCCCGGTGCAGGTGGCTGGCCATCCGTCTGGAGTTTGTTGGGAGCCTGGTGGTCTTCTTCTCTGCACTTCTAGCTGTGATTTCAAAGGGCACTTTGGAGGGTGGCATCGTGGGTCTTTCTGTCTCCTCTGCCCTCAACGTGAGTCAATGAAAGCTTTTTCTTATTCCAGGGCAGGGCTGTTTCTGGGAGCAACACCCTGATGGCTCTGGGCTGGCTGCAGGATGCTGCCTTGCCTCCAGCTCTGATCCATGGAGAGGGGATTAGCTGGGGACTCCCATCACCTGGGGAGCTGGTATGAAGCCAGGGGAGCACACATCCCCGTGTGAGGGGGGGTGCTTGCTGCCATGGGGAGGAGCACATTCCCGCTGTGGATCAGAGGTGCTGCAGCAAAGCTTTCAAAGGGCTGGGGAGAGGAGACTGTAGCTGGGGAGTGGACAGTTAGGGCCCGGGCCAGGGATGCTCATGCCCAGCTGAGTCCCTGAGCTGAGGTGCGATGTGCTTGTTCCTGGGTCCCACTGAGCTCTGCATCCTCTGGCTCTGCCACACAGGTGACCCAGACACTGAACTGGCTCGTGCGGACATCTTCGGAGCTGGAGACGAACATTGTGGCTGTGGAGCGGGTACACGAGTACACGAAGGTGAAGAACGAGGTGAGGAGACCAGGGTCCAGGCAAACACCTGCTGCACAGCTTGGTGCTAGCCAGCATCGCAGGGTGCAGCCCCCCTAACGCTCCTGTGCCTCCAGGCTCCGTGGGTGACAGAAAAGCGTCCACCCTGCGGCTGGCCCAGCAAAGGCGAGATCCAGTTCATTGACTACAAAGTTCGTTACCGACCTGAACTGGAGCTGGTTCTTCAGGGGATCACCTGCAATATTGGGAGCACCGAGAAGGTGAGGACCTCTGTGTCTGCCCTCACTACACCCTTTCCATAGTGACATGGTGTTAAAGTTGTTTCTGTCCTCTTAGCTTCAGTCTGTGGGCTGGGGAGGGATGGTGACGGAACGTGGCTTCTGGGGACTCGAGCTGCAGGGCAGGGACCAAAGGAGACAGTCTGGGAGATGGTGATTGCAGATGCAGGGCAGGAAGGCCCACCAGACCAAGACGGAGGGCATCTGCCCTGTTTTCTTCAACCCTGTCAGCTGGTCTAAATAGCTACTTCCACAGGTTGGGGTTGTGGGCCGGACCGGGGCTGGAAAATCCTCCCTCACCAACTGCCTCTTCCGGGTGTTGGAGGCCGCTGGAGGGACAATCATCATCGATGAGGTGGATATAGCAACGATCGGTCTCCATGACCTGCGCCAGAACCTCACCATCATCCCCCAGGTGAGCTGACCCCACCTTCCTGCATCCCGCTGCTGCACATCCTTCCCAGGCTCTGTTCCCTGGGCGATGCATCGCCCTTAGCGCATCCCTGGGTGCTGCAGAGAGCCCAGGGGCCTGTGAGCATCCCGTCGTCACCTTCCCTGCCCAGGTACAGGCAGCAGGGCGGGCAGGCTGTGGCCAAACTTGGGGGCCTGGAGCAGCTACAGTAGCTACATTCAGCCCTGCTGAATGGCCTTGGCGTGGCTGAACACAGTGCTGCCCCTGGCAGGACCCCGTGCTCTTTACTGGTACCCTGCGGATGAACCTGGACCCCTTTGACCAGTACACGGACAAGGAGGTCTGGAAGGCCCTCGAGCTGGCCCACCTGAAGACATATGTGCAAGACCTTCCCGAGGGGCTGCTGCATCTTGTGAGCGAGGGAGGGGAGAACCTGAGGTGAGTGGAGCGTGCCCAGCTCCCCTCCCTTCCCCCTGGTCCCGGGGGAACAGCAGCCTCCAGCAGAGCGTCCAGTGACGAGGGCACATAAGCTTCTGGGATTGAAGGTGGGAGAAAATGGTCCAGGAATCAGGGCTGTCAGGGAGCCAGTGTGAGCCAAGCCTTCCATGGTGGCCCAGAGAGCAAGATGCTGAGGGACATGGTGCTCAGGGTGGCAGACGATCAGCTGGGGCAAGGGCAGGGCGGGCTGGGCAGGCACGGTGTTGGGGTCAGGGCAGGATGTGGCAGCAGGCTTGCAGAAGCCACGCTGGTGTCTGCCTAGTAACTCACGTTCCCCACCTCATCCCAGCGTTGGGCAACGGCAGCTCGTGTGCCTGGCCCGGGCCCTTCTCCGCAAAGCCAAGATCCTCATCCTTGACGAAGCAACAGCAGGCGTAGATCTGGAAACCGATCATTTAATCCAGACAACAATCCGGAGTGAGTTTGCTGCCTGCACTGTCCTTACCATCGCCCACCGCCTCCACACCATCATGGACAGCAACAGGTACCATGGGGCAAGGGGAACGGGGCTCTGGACTCTGAGGATGGGGCAAGAGGTGGCCAGCAGCAGAAGCAAGGATGCAGTCAGAGGGGCAGGGGTGGAAGCAGTGCCTGGGACAGCAATATACAGAGCTTCTAGGAGAGTAGAATAGAAGGATGAAAAGGATGGCCAGGCAGTAGTTATGCCTTTGTGGGGAGAAACATTTTTGGGGATCCCTCTTTACAGCAACAGGCCATAGAGGAGTTGTTGACACCTTGTGTGTGTCACACCACCAGCGCAGGGAGGAGAGCTGTGCCCTCACCTCTGTGCTGAGAGGTGAACCACGTAACATGGCTGTAGGAGTGAGGGTCAGTGGGGCTGCAGTGCTGGCACCAGCGGTGCCAGCAGCTCAGATCCCAGGAGCTCAGGCCTTCTCGTTCCCTGCTGCCAGGGTGATGGTGCTGCAGGCCGGGAGAATTGTGGAATACGACAGCCCTGAGGAGCTGCTCAAGAAGCAGGGTGTCTTCTCTGCGATGGCAAAGGACGCTGGCATCACAAATACAGAAACCACCATGCTGTAGGTGGAGCGGAGCAGCATGCAGGCGTGTGCGTGGGCAGCTCCCTCCCGCTGGCACTCACCAAGCAGGCACTGGCGTCCCCCTGCAGCCGGGCTGCCCAGAAATGCTGCCTGGGAAGCAGAGAGGGTGGCTTCTCTGGCTGTCAGGGAGAGAGGATCTGGACTCGAGTGAGCTGTTAACCTTGCTACCACACCCTGCCTGCTGTGCACATGAGGGTCTGGAGCTGCATAATTTATTCCAGTACAGAGGAGAAAATTTATCCGTCAGGCAGGGAGACCATGGCCCCCTGGGAGTATTAGTTTTTGTACTTCACCATGCCAGGGAGACCTACTTGAGAGATGCTGTAGCACTACGGAATGAAATTTAGTTTAATCTGAGAGTGAATGTTACAATTTATTTACTTTTTGTAACTGTTTCTAGTCTTCCAACTAAAAGTTTGACTTTAAGGCATGCTAAATAAGCCTCGGTTTACCTTTAAACCTGGCTAGTGTTTGCGGGAAGCTGGTAACACAGGTTATGCAGACACACATGGGTGCGGAGTCCAAATTGAGCGGCGCAGCTATACCCAGGCATGAACACTACTCTCTGGCAGTGGAGGTAGAGAAGCCAGGGCCTGTCTGTCTTCCCTACAGCTACAGCTGCCTTTGATTGTAGTGCAGATAACTGAGGCAGTCACTGGGGCTATCGTAACCACTAGTGGGGCAGATTTTGGGCTGTGACTCCAGACTACAAACCTGATTGTGGTGGAGACAAGCTGGAGAGGTGCAAGCACATGTGCATGCTACACTGATGTGCACATATGTAACACACACAAAACATGGTGGTTACTGGTGACAAACTCTTGACCCTTCTTTGTTCTTGGGCACAAAAGCCAGGAGCTGTAGCACTGACAGCGGCTGCTGGCATGCCCATGTGCATGCTGCTGCTGCCTACCCACTTACAGCAGAGCAAACTCCTTCACCGTGGCTGGTGGCAGGAGGGACACAAGCCACATGCAGCCCCAGCTGCAGGAGACATCATTGGGAGAGGGCAGTGCAATCACTTCATCTTAGTGAAGAACTTTCCTGTGAGGGCTTCCTAGTGCCTGAGCTGGAACTGGCACAAACGCCAAGGCAGAAGCGTGATGGACCCCACTGAAAGGTAAATGTTCTTCCTGGCCCTGCAGCGTCTGCATGAAGTCTGTGGGCTTTGCCCCCCAGCCCAGCCCTGGCCAGGTACTCCTCTCCCAACACTTGCACAGGCACCTCCTATACACAAGGGCAAATCTTTATTTACAGAGCAGCAGTACAGGGGATACAAACATCGGCCCAAGAGAAGGGAGCTTCCCTCCTTCAGGGCATGGCAGCAGTGGGTAAGACACACCACCCCGGCAAAGGGCACCACATCCCTCCCAGGGAAGACCTTGCCCTCCCAGAATGTCAGCACCATCTCCAGTGCCCTGCAGGAAAGCGCATAGGTGAAGCAGTCCTTGTCAGAGCCCCCAACAACTCAGGCTGGAGGACAGCCTGTGCTCTGCCTTCTGCCCTGCCCCAGCCCAGGGCAGCCAGGTGGGTATGTCAGCACAAAGACAGGTCTTGGGCACTGAAGATAACTGTGCTGACAAGGGAAGATGGCATTCTGGGCCTCCGGCTCACCTGGAAGATGACAACCCGATGACTGCTGCTAGCAGCAGAGCTTGGAGAGGCCTGAGCCCCTGGGAGACCAAGCATGGGAATGAAGCACCTGCTGGGGGTTCTGCTGTGCGGACTTTGGGAGGCCAGGCCCATCCCAGCCCTGGAGCTCAACCACTCCCAGTGAACCTCAGAGCTGCTTCCCCAGGCAGTGTGTACATGTCCCACCCTGAGCTCCTGCACAACAGGCGACACCAGGCTCCTGCTGCTGCTGGCGAGAAGGCACAGGGAGCATGTTCACAGGGCCCGGGTTGCTTTTAACATGACTTGGCTAAAGACGGACTCCAGAAACTCAACATCAGCCTTCCACAATTTAAACCCACAGCAGCTCCTCAGCCTTGGTCAAGCCTTACCCTCCTGGGCCACAGCCCCAAGCTTTGCTGGACACAGGAGGCTCAAACAGCACAGGTGAACTTGCCCCTGCCCTCACACAAGCTGCCTGTTCCTGCCTGTCCTGCTAGCCTACCCGTCCTCCTTCCAATGGCAGCCAACGTGGTGGGGCGCAGGAGTGCTACATGGCTGCGAGGAACATTGCCTCAGGGCAAGGAGTGAGGGCTGCAGGGCTGGCCAGCCTCCCTCAGGCTCCTGGCAGTCCCCGCAGGAACAAGGCACGGGGTGCAGGCTCCTGCCTGCCACCTCACGTGTACTCTGTCTTCCGGATGTAACTGGAGGGCACGTAGCCCTGCTTCCCGTGTGCCTCGGCCAGCCACCACTCCCGATTGCCTGTGATGTCCTCAAACTGCAGGATCCTGAGTCTCTGGTTAGCTGACACACTCAGCTCGTTGGTGTTTCGGCCTTTGAAGGTGTAGAGGGCATAATAGACCTGCCAGACAGAGGGAGAGCGTCAGTTAGATGGTCATGCCACACAGCCTTGCTGTTGCGTTGCACAGGATATGAGGGCTTTTGCTCCTCTCCCCAAACAGTGACAGCCCCAGCCCTGTCCTGGCCTCTGCCAGAGCTGCCCCCAACTGCCCACCCCCATTTGCAGCCCAGTTCTCTGCCTCTGCCCCTCTGCTGCTGGGAGAAAAGGTCTCATCCTCCACCTCAGACCTTTGGGACAAAGCAGCCTCCACCTCCCACCTCTCCCTGGTCATTGCCAGGGAGAATGATGGTTCAGCCCCCACTCAAGTGAGGGGATCAGCCCTCAGCGGCCCTAGCCCCACCCCGGGGAGGCTGAGAGCTCACCTGGTTGCCCTCTGACTCACTGCTCTCCAGCCCAGAGTCTCTGTCCTCCACCGAGGGTGTGGGTCTGAGATGCACTTTGGCGGGGTGCCCGTTGCGAGAGCTGGGGCTGCAGCCCAGCTCGGGGCGGCTGTAGCGGCGCTGAGACATCACTGTACCAGCCTCCAGTGGCACTGTCCTGTCACCAGAGCCAACCTGGGGCAGAGAGGGGGAGTCCATCTCCGAGGGGGGCTGCAGGGACTGGTACAGGTCTGCTGGGGAGGCTGAGTCCTGCAGGGGTTTCTGCGTGAAGGTGACGGCTGCCCCACTGGGGCTGAAGGTCAGTGTGGTGTTGCTTTGGGGAGAGGAGCTGCTGTGCTCCGACTCGTTGGAAGAGTGGCTGCCCACAGAGACGTCCGACTGGCTGCGGCGCGGGTTGTAAGGCTTCAGAAAGGAGCTGTACACAAAGCCCTTGGTCACTGCAGAGATGGAGAGGAAGGGAGCTCAGACTGGGGCACAGGGGGACCCGAAGAGGGGAGTTACAGCAGGCTCCAAGGGCAGGGAGCAGCCACCTACCCCCATTGTCTATGAGCCAGCGATTCTGGCTGCCCATGGGGTCCTTCTTCTTGATGACACCTACAATGTCTCCTTCTAGCAGTGAGACATCCAGGTCTTGGGCAGCATTGAAATTGCGGTCTGCCTGGAAGAGACTGTCTGGGGGATAGCGGGCCAGGAGGGCAGCTCGGATGTCATCCGACTGCAGGAGGTAGCTAGGCTGCAGAGGAACAAGGCAGGTGTGAGCGGTTGTCCTGGGCTCCGCAAGCCCTGACACGGGGCAGAGGGAACTCACCAAACCAACAAGGGGCTGCCGCCGGGCAGACTGCCGCTCCACGCTCTTCCTTTCAAAAGGCTTCTTGGGAGCTGCCTGGGACTCTGGGAAGAAGGTGAAGGTCTGGAGCTGCTGGAGGACTCGACTGTGCTCATCCTGGAAGATGGCAATGAGGTTCCCCTCCCTGCCGGACACCTTCAGCAACTGGAACCAGAGCAGGGTTGAGGATCATGGTTAGGTGACAGCTGCTGGGAAAAGTGGCAAGAGCTACAGAGACACCTCCCAGGCCAAGCAGAGCTCTGAGTCCTGCCTGTGACTTGCATCAGGTCCAGATTTGCAGTCCTGTCTGGACCCAGCTCTGAGTGGTCCCCAAATTCATGACCTGAGATTCTCCCAGGCAAATGCTCTCCTGTTACTGCTCCAGGAGCAGCTAGAGCCTTCACCATCTCTACGCACAACTGCATCATGACCCCCAAATCCCTGCCCTGACAGCATCCCACAGGAGCCCTCCACAAAGCACTCGGGGCCTGAAACTGCAGCAGCAGCTTCCCCTGCCATGGGAATGATCCCAGGGAGGCTCAGGGACAAGCCCTGTGCAGAGATTAGCACTGCACTGAGCCCAGAGCGCAGGCTGTGCTCCAGGAACCCACCGACAACAGGGGTCTCAGCTCCTCCAGGGCCAGGCGCACGAAGTTGCAGTGCGCCTCGGCATAGCCCCGCACGCAGCTGGCAAATAGCTCCTTGGCGAAGCGCAGGAACTTGGGCAGCTCATCCAGCAGCTGGGCATTGAGGGCCTCGTAGTTGTTGCGGGCCGACTGCAGCTCCTCCAGTGTTCGCTTGTCCTTCAGCTTCTCTGCTCGCTCTGTACAGTTGTGGAAGTCAAGGAGCTTGTCGAAGCGTTTCTGCACCAGCTTGTGGGGCCCTGCAAACATGCTCAGCAGCTGGTTCAGGGGCGAGCTCACCAGCCGCTCCGTCCGCTCTTTCTGGTGGGCAGAGATGCAGAGAGCAGGTGAGATGAGGTGCTCTATCCCACCATGCGGTGAACACCCTCCAAGCACACAACCTCCCCAGGACAGCATAGGGTCTGTCTTCCCAGTGGCACCCACCAGAGCTCCAGAGGTCCATTCCAACAGGAATTATTCTATAATCTTACATAAATGTGCCAGCATGGGCAACACTATGAGTAGTATCTGAACCACTCGCATAGAGAGCTGTAACTTTTCAGGCAAGGCTGAAAAAATACGTATCTAATAGACATGCTCAATACACATCATAAACCCACAGGCGTCAAAGGCCTCAGGAGGGAAGAGCCGAACAGGAGTGCTCACACCTCTCCTAGGCTGTCTTACCCTCCCTGCAGCCTCCCAGGGGCTGCCCATCTGCAGCAGGCCCCCAGGGAGGGCCCCAGAGAGGTGCCCCCAGCACGCGAGAGCACAGCCTCACTCACAAAGTTGGAGAAGAGCTGGTCACTGATGAGCCGATTCACTTTCTGGAACTGGTCCAAGTCCCCACTGCCCTTCTCCGTGCACAGGTCCCACATGCTCACCGCTGCCAGCGCCTTCATGCAAGCTGACTCCTGCACCAGGGACACAGAGTCAACACAGCCGTGCTTGCTGCCCAGGAGAAGAGGCCTCTCAGGTCAGCCCAGACCCTCAGAGACCACCCCGCTGGCAAGGCTGAGGGCAGGAGCACTGGCTAGAGGCACTGCAGGTACACACCATGCAGGCAGGAGGGGCAGTGCACGGCGAGCCCCATGGGTTAGGCATCACACCCAGACTGACTCACCCGAACGTGCTGCAGGTAGAGGGAAAGGTCCCGGATGAAGGACTTGATCAGCCGCTCCTGCATCCGGAAATTTTTCTCTGTCTCTTCAAAGGCTTCATCCTTTAGCTGTGAGAGAAAATGTCTCAAGGGAGGCAATGCAGGACTCCAGCACCTCCCAGAGTGTGAGGTGTGGGGCCTCCTGCCCACAAGCCAGACAGCAGAGATGGGTCATTCAGACCCTAAGCTCACTCTGCCTTGCTGGCCTGGATCAGAGCAACTCATCAGAGAGGGGGTGTGGGGGGACAGCAGGTACCACCACAGAAGCACCACAGGGTGTAAGTGCACCTGGCAGCTGATGCACATTACCTGGGGCGCAAAGCCTGTGAGATGCTTGAGGTGGCTGCTCACACGGTTGGATTTCTTGATGATAGAGTGGAAATTGAGCTTAGAGATCTTCTCCATGAGGCTATCCTCATCTCCTTTCCGGTACTTTAGCACTAAAGAGATTGATGTAGAAATCAGAACCCTTGTCAGCACAATGCCCGTGTCTTACAGTGCCTCATCAACAATAGCCTTTGCTGGCTCTTCCCTTCCCTAAGCCTCTGCAGTCCCAAGTACCCTACATATCATATCGTACTGTACCATACCATACATAATCTTGAAATCCAGCACTCTGCCACCTGTAATCCCCTATTTGTCTCTTGATACACCCTACAGTTTGTAGACCCACCATTCAAACTCTTCCATAGGATTATGCATAGCATTAGCATAAGATGTCATAGGAGATTGTGTACAATAATCACGGGACATACAGAAGGTATTTATATTGCTTCTTTAGCAAATATGTGCAATCATTACAGGCAGCCTATGTCATCTCAGCTTCAGTGGGGCTATGTGGAAAGAGTAAAGTATAAGACTTACATGAGTCAGAGGCTTCCAAGGGAAGACAGGGAGGGTGGCTGGCAGGTCAAAGGGAATAATTTTCTCCCTCTGTTCAGTCCCAGGGAGGCTGCACTTGGGTCCTGTGTGCAGTTTTGGTGCCCCCACATCAAGAGAGATGTGGGAGAATCAGAGCTCCCCGACAGGGAGAGCTCAGGCCCCACAAGGAGAGCTGGGGGAGCCGGGCGGGCTCAGCCTGGCTGGGAGGAGGTGGAGGGGGATCTGCTCACAGCCTGCAGCTACTTGAAGGGCAGCTACAAAGGTGATGGGGCCAAACTCCTCTCAGCAGTGCCAGGCAATACAGCGAGGGGCAGCGGCCACAGATGGCGGCTTGAGAGTTTCAGGGTAGATCAGGAAGCACAGCTTCACCATGAAGGTGGTGTATCCCTGGCACAGGTCAGCACCTCTCGGCTG
Source organism: Mycteria americana (assembly GCF_035582795.1). Classification (NCBI taxonomy): domain Eukaryota; kingdom Metazoa; phylum Chordata; class Aves; order Ciconiiformes; family Ciconiidae; genus Mycteria; species Mycteria americana. The sequence goes on from NC_134370.1 coordinate 17,251,263, forward strand.
TGAAATCTCCATCCTTGGGGGTCAGTGAGAATCGGCTGGAGGGAGCGATGGCCGATCAGAGCCAATGTTGGGGACAATCCTGCTCCAAGCAGGAGGTTGGACAGGAGACTTCAGAGGGCTCTTACAGCCAGCACCTCTGTGATTCTGTCCCATCTACAGATATAGCTTCAAACTTAGTCTCCAAATCTCAGTAAGACAGAGACTGCCCTAGCAGATTAATTCCCTACTTGTGTTGTTTAACTGCATTTTTAAACTTTAAATATATATTCTTTTGTCTTATAATTATTTTTGTTTTCATTTAATAGCCATGTGGTCAGCAACTGCATACATTTCATATCTCTGTATCACAAGAAACAGCTAAAGTCAGATGAAAACCACATTACTTTAAGTATTGTATCTCATGCTCAAATTCTTTAAATGCAGCTCTTCTACTGCCCTTCTGTGAGGGCACAGACTTTGGGAGCAGATTCCCTCCTTGACTGTGGTTGCCAGCTAAGGCTCAGGAGCTGACAGATGCCAACCTCAACACACCCACTCCTGTCTCTCTCTCCCCATCACTACCCAGCTACTCACCCAGGTCCTTCCGGCGCTTGTATTCGTTGATGTTGACGTTGATTTCTTTGACTGCGAGGACAGCAGCTGTGAGCGGTGCCTTGTCAGGGTGAGCCTCAGGGGTGGCGCTCAGCAGCTCCATCAGCAACAGTGGGTACCGCATCACCCTTTGCACTGGCTTGATGAGGAAGGAGCCCAGGTTAATGTAGTTTGTGCAGCCCCTGGGAAATTGGGACAAAGGAGATGCACCAGGTTTCAGTCCAGCTCTGCCATGCAAATTCTGCCCCCTCAAACGAACCCCAACCAGACCCAGAATACCAACGCCTCTAAATCCACTGTACTCCCTAAGTCACGCCACCCTCATCTCCAAACTCACTGCACTCCTGAACCCCCAGTGATCTGAAATCAACCCCAGGTTTCCAGACCTCATTCACACCATATGACCCTTCCCAGCCAGGATCCTCTCCATCACCAGGCCCACCACAAAACCCCACACAGGCACAATCTCAAACTTACCAGAGTGCCACTTGCCTCAGACTCTGTCCCACCACACGACTGCCCAAATCTGAGCCCCACTGCAGGACAGACTGTGCTCAGGACCACAGCTGGCACAGGGCTCTCCTGGCTCCTTGGGGCTGATGGCTCCCAAAACCTGTTTCCTGCCCAAGACCTCCCCTCACTTCATCACCTTCCTGTGCTGCCTGCCTGTGTAGCCCATCCATTGCCTCTGTTGCGATCGTGCCAGACACCCTGCTCCTCCCAGACGTGCCTCCAGGAGGCACCGTTAGGGCCCCCAGCATGCACCCAGCCAGGGCAGGAGGTTAGTTACAAGGGAGCAGCCAGGCAGGACAGACACAAGCGGGGACTAACAGGAAGGATGCACTTACCACTCACTGTACAGGCTCCTGCCGGCCCACAGAGTGCCAAAAAGCAAAGAAAAGCAACAGGTTAATGGAGCAGCAGGCGTGCAATCCCGCAGCCAGCACTTTCACCCCCTCCCGCAGTGATGCTGCCAGGGCAGTGGGCAGCCCTGTCCCCCCAGAGCAGCTGCTGGCGCTGCCGGATCCCGGGACATTAACCTCCACAAGCTGGAGCCCTGGCAGTCGCTGAGCCAGGCAAAGCGGCTCCTTCACCAGCCACGGTGGGGCAGGGCTTGGGGAATAGGAGCCCTCAATCCAGGACATGCCACCTTCTCTGGTGGCTCCTGCTCAGAGTTTAAGGGGGCCTACAGGTGTCCCAGTACCTGTATGTTGGGGCAGGGGGCATTTGAACCCGCAGCCTGGTCAACTATGCATTGACACAGCCGTCCTGTCTCCAGTCACCACCTGAACTGTCCAAGCACTGCTGGCAGAGGGGCAGGGATGTTGGAGACTGACCCCCCCTACCCCAGCCTGGTGGCCACCACAGCCAAAGGCTCCAACCTGAGGCTATCCAGCAGGTCCAGGAATAGTTTCTGCATCTTCTCATCCTTCTCATAGGTTTCCAGCAGTGCGATGGCCTCATCATGGTTCTGGCAATACACCCTGTAGACGCTCTCCAGCTCTGCACGCTGTGCCAGGAACACTGGTCCTACAGACAGCAGCAAAGCAGGACTTCAGTGTCCCCAGCTGCCTTCAACAACCCTGGTACGTCTCATGGTGAGACGCCCAGTGTCCCCTTCCCCACACACAGCTCGAGGGGACAGTGTTACTAGAGAAACCAGGATGCCTCCTCATCGCCCTCAGCATGCCCATACATCCTTCCTGCTTCCCTGTCGCTGCAGGCCGGGGGACAGAAATGGGAAGCTGTGCATCAAAGGTCTGCCAAGGCAAGGAGGCCCCAGGCTGAAGCCAAGGGCATGTCATGATAACTCACCAGGACATGTTCACTGGTGCTTTCAGGGGACTATTTACCTAGCTGAAGAGCCCCCAGGGGAACCCCAGGAGCCACTTAGCCCAGAGACCTCAATCCATCCAGCTCTCCCAGAGGTGAGGAGCAGGGACACCGGTCAGTGGCAGCATAAGAGTGGGACTCCCTTTGGGGCAAGGGGCCAGGGAGGGCCACAAGCACTGTGTTTCTCAGCATAGCGATCCATGGGGCAACACAGATCTCCTTGGCTTCGCTGCTGGACTGATGAGCAGCGACAGGGACAAGCGGGAAGGAAGCCCAACTGCAGTGACACTCTCCTGCCATTTAAACTACTCTGTTCTGCCCCACCACTAGCAAAGCCCATCCCAGCCTGCTGAGAAAAGGTAACAGCAGAATTCATACCGATGGCATCTGAAGCCTCCAAGGTGGACAGCAGCTGCTTGGAGAAGCTAATTACCATGTGGATGTTTCCAAAAAGACCCTCAAAGTCTATGTTCTGCATCTAGGGAATGGGAAGAGAGATGTCCTGAATGGGGGAACACATCCCAGCCAGACCCAACAGCCCCCCCCTTGTCCTCCTGCAACCCATCAGTCTCAGCTCCACAGCGGCCATCTGGTGTGACTTCCTCCCACCACAGTGACTTCTGTACTCATCCCTTGTCCCCCACTGCACTGAAGCTCTCAATCCTTATGTGACCTACCAAACACAGTGTCTTCCTCTTTCCCAGCAGCTTCATTCCTGCCTCTGTTCACCTGATATTCTCCCTCTCCTCCCACCAACTGTCCCCATGCCAAGACCCCATATTTTCTTTCTCCTGACAATGAATTTAACCTACAAACCAAATGAAAAGGAACATTTCTTGCCCCAGGAAATGAATCTGTGATACTTGCTGCCAGGTCTCTTGCTCTCAGCAATGGTGAGAGCTCAGCAGGATCCCAAAACAAATGGGCTATTTCTATGAGTGCAGGGAGCAATGAGAACCATCCTGCTTCCCTCAGCATAGCTGAATTTCCCCTATGGATTCCTGTGCTGCTGCTTGGAAGTCTTCAAGAACAAAGTGCACTCAGTATCCTCACCCCATCCCACCAGTGCTGCACTGTAAGTTGCCCCCATGCTCTTACCTGTGTCTGCTGCAGGGGCACCATGATCCTCTCCACGCACATCTCCAGGTCTCGGATATAGTCCCGCTCTGTCTGGAGCAGTTCCTCGATAACCTTGGACCTCTTCTCCAGCATCCTTTGCTCTGGGCTCTCAGTGGCAGCTGAGGATGTCTCCAGGGATGGTGTCTGGGAGGACAGGAGAGTCATCTCTGCAAGACAGACAAGCAAGATCAGCATCCTCCAGTGAGGATGCAAGGACAGGAGACAAGTAGCGCCTGAACTGTGCTACATGCAACCTGTAAGACTGCTAAAGACGACCATTAGAGAGCAAGAGTGTCCATTCAAGGACCTCTCCAGAGAAGCCATCCCTGGCACTCCCAGCCCCAGGGCAGCAGGGAGCCCCGGTCTGCTCCCCCAGCCTGCCCTTGCAGCGCCAGTAACGCCCGTCATCAGGGCAGCAGGCACCGAGCAACACAAACCTGCTCCAGACCGTCCTCCCTGATGCCGGCCGGGTCCAGACCCCTCTCCCCAGCTCCGCCGCCCCAGAAATCTCCGTGGGGCTGAGCAGACGGGAGAGGAGCCCCGCTCCCCTCCTCGCCCTCTTTCCAGCCAAGTAATGGCGGCTGCCCCCTCCCCTCAGGCTGGGAACAGGGTCTCCATTCTCCAGCCCCGGGGCATTTCCATCTGAATGGCCGAAAAGGCCTTGGGCACCCACAACGGGGCTGCCGGCGGCAAAGCCTGGAGCTGGACCGCGGCGAGCAGCGCCGCGCGGGGCCGGGGAGGCCGGGGCGGCGGCGGCCTCAGGCAGGAGGCCGGGGCGGGCACCCAGCGGCCTGCACGGCGGAGGCCCGGGGTGGCTGGATGCGCCCCATGGGCGGCCACGCTGCCACGGCGGGTGGCCCCGGGGCGGAGGGGCCCCCAGCACAGCCCAGGGACCTGCTTCGTGCCCAGGCTCCTGTCTCCCCCGCAGCCGCCTCCCGGCCCTACCCTGGCAGGGTGCCGGGGCGCACGGCCCGGGCAGCGCGGCTGCCCTGCCTGCAGGGTCTGGGGCCGTGCAGGCAGCTGGCCACCCTCCTCTTCCCTGTCCCAGGCCTCCAGCAGCCGCTTTTCCTCCTGGTTTTCTGTCCCACCTGCAGCTCCCAGGCCGGCCCAGCCCCCTCAAGTTTTCATTGAGACATTTCATCCCCCAGCAGATTCCTGGGCCCCAGCCGCTTTCTACCCCACCTGCCTGCTTTTAAAAGCATGTGCCCTCTGGCCAAAACCACAGCAACAGTACCGCCCCCACCCCCCAAATTCAGCAGAGCCCTCTCTCCAGCACCTCCCTGGGACACGCCTCTGAAGCAGGGTCTGGCCCAGAAACACTCAGGTCTCCCCCATTTTATGGCTGCTTTGCAGAGCTGAGGCCCACGGGACCCCTGAGCCCCTTACAGCACCCCAGCCTACCTCAGGTACCTGATTTAAGGCCAATTGCTGATTTGACAATGGCCGTCCACTCCAGCCATCTCCCACGGATCCCCAGCTGCTCTCTCTCAATGGGATTTTATTAGTTGTGGACATGCCCCAGCTCAGACATTTGTAAAAATATTTTTGCAGGACAGGCGCTTCCACCTCCTTGACCTCTCCAGTTACAGCCGTAGGCAACAGCGGCTGAGCGTGGGGGATACAGCCCTACCACCAGCTTCAGCTCTAAAAGCAGGCTCAGCTGGACTCCCCAGGACACCCAGCAGGGCTTGGGACTTATCCTGGTACGCCAGCACCCACCGTGCACAGCCCCAAGAGTCCCTTGTGCTCCCAGCCACTTCTGCCCAGGGGCTGAGCGTGCCCTGCCCACAGCCCCCAGCCTTGCCCTGCCAGCTGACAGCAGTAACCAGCGGCAGTGTGAAACTTAGGATGGGAAATTGTTGCCTTAGCCTAAGCATCTTGCCTGCTGCTCTGCCAGGCTCAGGTATTTGCACTGAAACAGCCCAGGAAAGAGAAGAAACACCAACTTGGCCTATAACTAGCTGAAACTGTGCCCGTCTCCAGCCCTTCCCGTTGCAGAGCAGCAGTGACAAACAGAAACCATCGGCATGAACAGCAACTTCCCACAGCTACCTGGGCTGAGGAAGAACTGGCGTGCCTCTTGCACACACTTCCAAATCAGTTCCAGACACTACCCCAACCGCAGCAAATGGGAAACCCAGCTGAGACCCTGCTCAGAACATGCCCTCGACACGGGAGGGAAGATACCCATCTCTCTATGCAGGCGTCTCTGCCGCCCTGCCTTGAAATCGAGTCTGGGGAGAGCCAAAAGGGCCAGCTCCGCAGAGGAGGATTTAGCGGCACAACCAGCACTATATTTAGTGAGCAATTACAGCGCATCGGGAAGAGCAGATTCACTGATTCCTACTGGCAAGCATCCTGAAAAATACCCCCACCAGAGCCACCCTGCATAAGGGAGAAGGCTGGTTTCAGCTAAGTCAATGGCTGTCTTGGTTCCCCACCTGATAAGTCCCCAATCATGAACTTTATCAACTCAAATGCAGCAGGAGTCTGCGAGGAGGGCCTGGGAGCAGCTGCTGGGTTTAACATTTGCTGTTTGCATTTCCACAGCATCTGCAAAGCCTCAGTAACAGACCAGGCCCTGCCGTGCAAGGTACTCTAGAAGCACCCAACACGGGTACCCTGCCTGAGACACAGCACTTGGAGCCTGAACAGAACACGAGACAGAAAGATGTACAGGAGGGACAGAGAAACATCACTCAGCAGGTGTCTGTAGCTCAAAGAGTTAAGCATGTAACAACAAATGAGTTATTTTAAAGAAAGATGTATTTTTTTTAAGGAATAGCATTTGTTTTGCAGGGGAGCAAGCTCAAGTGGGAGGGCAACATGGAAGACACAGGAAGGTGTTAATGATGATGCAATGCAAATTTGTGTGTGAAACCTGAAATGCAAACAGGTGTGTGAAACTCAGGCGAGGGTGGGCGGGTGAGCTGATACCGCAGCATGGGGTGGCCTGGGAAGAATCTTCAAAATGAAGACCAGCCAGAATAGCCAGAAATGACCCATGCAGCAGCATTTGGGAAGACAAATGGAAAAGATTACATTTGCCTTGGTCAAAGAATGGGATTTTGCATTTATTCCCAGGCAAAATGCCACCAGATGAAGCTTTGTAGAGGACATCTTGGGAGCTTACCGTACCACCAAACCACCTTGCTGTGCTCCCAGCTTTAGCCATAGCTAAATTGCAGCCACACGATGTGACTGGCTCCGGCTCACCAAAACGGAGCTGGGGATGCCCAGTGCTGCTGGTGAACACAGCAGCTCCCCACGCTCCACCGAGCAAAACCCAGGCAAGTAAATCTAGGTCAGGCCCTTTCAGAGCGCGCCCTGCAGCGAGGCTTCGACTGACACTCGTGAGAGTGCCAGCTCCACGGCACCCTTCCTCTGCAAGTCTCAAATCCTCGCCTGTGGAAGGGAAATTAAAACCTTCCCTGCACAGGTTTTAAGCCCATAGTAGTCATCAGCTCAGCTTGCTTGACCTGGCAGGATGCTGGCCACCAGTTCTATCCACTTATACTGTATCAGCGTTTCCATTATTTTGAAAACTTACATAGATTATTTCTCCTCTGGCCTTCTTGCTCTTTCTGAGTATTTCAAGATTTGTTTAAAAACAAGGCTATGCTGCAGCCAAGTCTCTTAGGACTCTTGCTGTTTATCACTAGTCCGGCATCCTCCTTCAGCAATGGACTCAAAAGTTGTCCTGCCCCTTTCCAAACACTTGCAGTTCAAAAAATTCAAATACAGAATTTGTTTTTAATATTTGGCTCTTCTATCTGAGCAATATGTATAATACTTAGGGTTTGTTTCTGACACATTTAAAAACCCTCACTTTTTGTATTTCATATTATCTCTGTTGATTGCCATCAGTTTCTTTTTTCCTGTTTGTCACACATTCTTCTATGTCTAATAGCAGCTTTCTAATAGCTTTCTAATTTTGTCTAATAGAGGCTTATTAAGCATTTAACTAAACCCACCCATTTCACAGCTGTGGGTTTTGGTCACGTAGTAAATGCTTTTTAAACAGATCTCCACTTTACTTCACAGATTGTCTCTTTAAGTGTTACCTTTCAATTTGAGTCATCGTGCCCATCGATTTTGGAGGCACTAAGACATACACCACAGCTGGAATGGGCTCCGTTAGCTTGCAGGAATGCGACTGGTATTTCTAATGAAGCCACCAAATTCCAATCCAGTGACAAATTTGTGTTTACCCATGACACGGATGCCAAACGGGCATTCAGAAATACATTTCCAAAAACAATGTTCTCAATCACAATTTTCAGAGACTCAAATTTTGTTCTCTTGTAGGTTGCACGAGCTCCGCAATCTACCTCTCTAAATTAAAACCTCTAACAACATTGTTTTCTCTATCCCCTTTGGTGAAGTTGCGACAAGTCCTTGGCTCTGTGGATTGGTTTGATGGTCTGTGACAGCCTCCCAGGAGCACCTGCTTTTGAGCTTTGCTAGTTTGCCTGCTGACGCATGGGAGATTCAAGACCGCCTCATAACCCAGCCCCAGGCAGCGAAGTGTCAGGATGGAGCACACTCCCACCTCTGCCCTTCCCATGGAGGCCATGATTTAATATTGCAATCACACAGCTCATCCTCCTCGTCTCAGAAATACCACTTTCACCAACTTTCTTCCAATTAATGAAAACTTCTAGTTCTTACTACCCAACCTCCTAGTGGGAGCACACATGCAATTAGAGGTTTTCTTCCTGCCCCGCTCTGGAAGCAGAGTTGACCCATGAAGACCAGATCCAATGGGATGCGTGCCCATCATGCACGGGCCGGGGGGCTCACCCAAAGGGCTGCATCGCCCCCCAACTCCTCCTCGCCGGGGCTCACCTGCCAGCATCCCCCGTGGCACGGCACGGCGCAGCCTCGCAGGGCGCCCAGGCTGCTAACGCAATCTGAAGAGGGACGTGCTGCCCATCAGCGCTGAGGACAACCCCTCGCACCGCTCGGTAAGCACAAATCTCCGACTGGAGCTGCACCCACTCGTGAAGCGAGCCCAGCCCCAGGCTCACAGCTCAGCAGAGTCAAGCAGTGACTCAGGACAAAACAAACCAGCTGCAAATATTTGAAGTATGTGGACGCCAGGAGGGGAGGAGCCACTGCCTACCATGAGAAGAGAGGGGATGAAACTAGGGCAGGGAATAATTAATCTGAGCGAAAGGCTAAACTCGCTGCCAGGAGCAGGATCTGGCTGGGGTGAAAACTCTCACTCTGGACATCGGTAATAAGCCTGTAACAGAATATATCCACTGCTCCAAAAGCAACAGACTGGATATATTCAGTGTCGCATTGCTCCTTAGGAGGAAGCGGGGGGTGCAGCAGAGAGGTGCCATGGCAAAAGAGGACTTCAGTCCACAGAATTGAATTCAGCCTTGGCAGAGTCCTGAGACCACGCAGCAGGAGATGAATCCAGACAAACCATAAAAATGAGCTGAACTGGAACAGGTTGGGGACACTCCTCCAGGGCCACTGGAATGGCTTGATGTCTCAAAGATATCTGATGCAGAGCCCACTTGGTGGGGACGTCTCTATGCCAGATAAGATTACAACCATCACCCCAAACAGCCTGTGGTTGTCCAGACATGAACACAGCCCCACCGCATTCAGTGTGAACAGAGGATGGTCCCAACCCATGATGCAGAAAAGAAGTGAAATAATACGATGGTGTACAAAGAGCTAACCTTCTAAAGCTGAGGCAGAGCATCAACGAAAGTGTGAGCAAAAATGCTGATGGAAAAACGAATGAAAGCTGGGAGTTCTTTAAAAGGATGTTTTAAATAGATAATCCAAAAAACATGGTTATGCAATCAAGAGAACAATATTGATGAAAAATCTGTCCTGGGTCTGTGCTTCAATAAAGGCAGCAAATATAAATAAATGAATGAATATAGAAAACCAGATAATAGACAGAAGACACACCAGGAACTCTGAAGTACAGAAAAATGAGAAAAGAAAGATATAAAGAAAAATCCATGGATGGTAGAATTAAGAATTCAGTTTTCACTTTTTAAATGAGGAAATAGAATGCTACTTTATAATGGACTTTTAATTCCATCCAGGGCAAAAGAAACCCTTTCAATGACGCAATCCCACAAGTAAGCAAAGACAGTAAAATTTTGGTAAGTTTGGCAAAAAGGCAGAATTATACAATAAATATTCTGTTTCTTTCTGTCTAAACAGCAGAAATAAGATCTTGCTAACTGGCACCTCAAAAACCCATTGCCAGTGGAGAATATCCAGAAAAGAGGGCATTCCTAATCAGGTTCTCCAGGGACTGTATTTAGAGTTGATCCTACACAATATTTCTAAAGTAAATGGAAAATCACTGCCATCATGTAGAGAACCGAACATCAATTGAACAGGATTGCAAATAAAGTTGAGGCCTATGAGTCACTGAGTGACCCAAGGTATCCTGAATAAGATGGAATTATTGAAACCGTGCAGGTTTAATGCAGACAAATGCATTAATGTAGTAATGGAGACAAGAAACGCAGCCACACGCAGCACTGTATTCTGGGGAGTAATGCTTCTGCTTGGTCTGCCAAAACTCAGCAGGAGTTCCCTGAGCGCTGCAGAGGCAGATTGGGGTCCTCGGACAAGGGCACAGGAGCGCAGCAAGGCAAACCTCTGTGCAAGCAAGTGCTGACACCCACCCAGAATGCCTCATGCAGCTCTGAAGTCCACTATTTTAAAAGAGTCTGAACTGAAGAATGAGTGAGCATCAGGAAGAATAAATACTGAAAGGTCTTCCTGTGAGTCTTTGCCATGAGTATTTTAAGACTCTATTCACTACAAAGAACTGAAGACTGAAAAATTACTTAATTACAGTACCTGCCTGAGAAGAAAGTCCATCAACTAAAAAGCTCTAATTTAGTAGAAAAAGGTTCAGAGCTGAAAAGCAACACATTAGCATGTAAAACCTTTAAGAGTGATGGTGACTAAGCAGCAAAGCTATGACAGGCGGGTTCTCCTGTTGATGTGGCAGGCAGACACATCCGAGTCTCATCCCAGAAGAGATGCTCGAACCAAGCAGCTGCCACCGGCCTGCACCGCCAAGAAATCTGTAAGAAGTGTAATAACCCTGCTTACGGAAGATCAGGTCATGTCATCTCTACCAAGGCTTTCAAGTCCTAAATTCTGTCACTCTGTGGACAGGAGAAGGAACCTGGGAGAGAAGTAGACAGTATTAGAAAAGGTGCCTGGAGCACACACGGAGGGGAAAAACAGAGCTGACTTCTTCCTACCAGCTGGGCAGAAGGGTGTCTGCTGCCAAGCGCGATGGGAGGGCTTTTGGGGAGGTTCCCAGGTGCTGGCGAGGTCTTACACTGAGGCAGCTACAGCAGCAAAGCATATATGCCAAGGAGGGCTGTTGTGGGTGCAGCACTGTGCCCCAGCAGGGCAGGAGGAGGAATGTAAAAGGGAATTGCAGCCAGAAGCAGGCCACGGGATGGACAGACAGTGTTTCAAAACACCTGGAGCCTTCCTCCCTCCTTTCCTGCTGTGGGACACGGGCCCTGATGGCAAGGGTATCTTGCCCTGCACCTCCCACAGCCATTCCTGCACCCCTGAGCCTGCCACAGTGGGGAAAAAAATCCAAAACCCCCTCCCAGCGCAAGCGTGGGTGTATGCAGCGTCTCATTTAACATCAGAGGAGTGAAGGCTCTTGCCCAGCATTGCAGTTTGTCCCGGCTCCTCTTGCAAAAGCTGGCCGGGTCAGCACTGCTCCAGCCTCCCAAGGCTTTGTGGGCCGTTTCCCTCCCCACTCTGCTGCTGGCTCCTCCTAGCTTCCCTGCTGCCCTTTGGACGTCCTGGCATTGCAAAGCCTCTCCCTCCCCTCGCCCTGGGGACACAACTGAACAAAGTCCCACCCTACCAGGGCAGCTCGAGAGCGCAGAAATGCAGCCGACAGAGCCTGCTTAATCAAATACCTCCGGAGGACAGATCTCACGCTGTTTAAGCTGACAGGCAGCCGCAGCCTCCAGCTCTGCCACCTCTTTGGCTGCTGTACTGCAGTGCTGTTTTCCTCTGCATTTCAACCCCCCTTCATGGAGAGTTCACACAGATGCCCAAGACAGATGCTGGCAGAACGGGCACAGAAGCAAACAGGTTTTCAGGCACATGGCTGCCCAACGGGGAGGCCAGTCCACTAACAAGTGCTCTTTCACTCCCTCTGCCCAGACCCTACCACCTTGCTTCCCCTTCCCCAACACAAATATCCTTGCAACAACGAGCCAAGCCCAACAAAGCTGTCTGCAGCCGACTCTGTCCCAGCCACGGTGTCAGTGGGACGATTCTGCCCATGCCAAGACTGCCTGAGCCCTCCAGCTTTGGTATCTCTCCAGCTCCAGGGTGCCGGATGATGGGACTGGAGGCCCAGGGGTGGCTCGGGGACCCAGGACACAGGGCATGCAACTGCTGTAGCATGGGCAAGTGACCACTGCAGTACTGAGGGGCTGGTGATGCAGGAGGTACCGTTCCCATCTGCGACAGCCCCACAACATGCAGGTGCCCTGATGTCCTGCCCATGTGTAATCAGGCAACTACAAGTACTTGCCCTCCATGTCCGTCCGAGTGCTACAACTTCCCCTATTTCCTGCTTTGTGCTGCCTGCAAACAGCTGCCATACTTGCCCTCCACAGGGCCAGGATTTGGTTCCTACACACAGAATCTGTTCACGATGGGTTATAAAAGTAAAACAGGCAGTGGGAATAACCCCAGCACCTCACCCCTTCCCCCATGAGGAACCTCAGGGCCCTGAGAGAGCAGACAAATCAGGGCGACAGGTTGTAGGGTGTACCCAAAACACTTGGGGCACAGGTGGAGGAGCCACTGAAAGGACAGCAGTGAGCCGTGGGTCTGTGCCACCTGGGCTTCCCTCCCACCTGGGCCTCTGCAAAATAGGGGCAACAGCCCTGGCAGGACAGGTAGGTGACTGTACAGAGGGGTAACGATGATGATGCCCATTTCAGCAAGCTCCAGGGTTTCCCATGAGAGCCCGGCTGTGCCAGCCACCCGCCTGTGCCAGAGTCCCGGTGCTGCCCCAGTGCCACGGCAGGGCGAAGGCACACCCAAGGCAACTGCCCAGCATTTCCCTGCGTACCTTGCTTCTCCTTCCTGGTCTGCACAAACTCCGAGTGCCGCAGGGCACTGGGAGCCGTCCGTCTGTAGAAGCTGTTTCGCTGCAGCACGGAGCCCACCCTGTTTGTTTCCTCGGCCTCCTGCTCCCAGATCTGGCTCCAGTCCGGCCGGCCCGTGCGTACCCTCGAGCGCTCTGCTATGCCGCTGCTCCTGGCTGGCATCCCAGGCCCTGGGGCTGCTCTTTCCAGCTCCTCATGGCTGTTGTAGTCCATGTCCTGCATCTTGGACTGTGTGTAGCAGGTGCCTGACCCCAGGCTCATGCTACCATCTGCTGAGGACCAGCCCACAAATGCAGGAGCTTCACAACCTCTGTCCAGACTGCTGCAGTCCACGACATGGCTTTTGGGCTGCCTGTGCCGCTCAAAGTCTTCTTGGTCTTCTTGCTCCCTGACACCTATATACTGCCTTTCCTGCTCTCTATATGCCCCAGAGCCTCCATCCTCTCTATAACCCTTTTCCCCTTCCCTATATACTTGACTGCCTCCATCCTCTCTATACTGCCTTCCCCCCTCCCTATACTCCCCAGAGCCTCTCTCCTGCCTCCACTGCCTTTCCCTTTCCCCATAATGTCTTTCACCCTCACCGTAGTCCCTAGGATCTCTGTCCTCCTTATACCACCTTCCCCCCTCCCTATACTCCCCAGGTACTCTGTCCTCTCTGTACCGCCTTCCTCCCTCCATATACTGCCCAGGTACTCTGTCCTCTCTGTACCACCTTCCTCCCTCCATATACTGCCCAGGTACTCTGTCCTCTCTGTACCGCCCTTCTGCTATCTCAGAACTGCAGTCTCTGTATTGAACGCCCTCCCTCTCATACACCCCGTAGTTTCTACCCTCTGCATCCTGGCTTTTGTCTTCCCAAGCACTGTCCGCTCTCCTGCAGTCCGCATACTGGATACCTCCCTTGCAAAAACCTCCACAGTCTCCATTCATACTCTGTTGGTCCACGGAGACGCCCTTCCCTCTCCTGTAATGGTCCCAGTCACTGTCTGCTTCCTGACAGCCCGGGTACTGCCTCCTCACCCCGGGTCTGTCATTGCAGTGAGCCTCACCATGCAGCGTGGCCACCCCAGCCACGTCCTCTCTCCGCATGGCACGACAGTCCTCATATTCCCAGCTGACAAGCCGTGGCTCCAGCTTCGGATCCTCCACACCGTGTTTCGTCCCGGGATAGGTGCACATAGTCCTGCTGGGGTGCGGCGCAGGTGCTGACTGCCTTTGCTACCTGCTCCCCGAGCCCAAGCCCCAGCTGATGCCGCTTCTCTGCTCTGCTCCAGCGCTCCCGTCCCAAGTGAAACGCAGGCGTCACTTCCTGAAACCAGCCAGCAAGGGTACGAAGAGGCACAGGCCCAATCGCTGCCAGCCCCGGCCTCCTCCACCTGCTGCCCAAAGTAATCAGTAACCAGCCCCGAGGAGGGAGGCCGGGGCTGGGCAGGCTCTCACCGCCCAAACCGGCTCCGCGGCTTTGCCAAAGCCTCTCCGCAGGCAGCTCAGAGGCACGGAAAAGGAGGGCACTGGAGCATGCAGAGGCCCTGCCCCAAGACCAGTGTCCTCAGGGAAGGGAAACGGCGTGTGAGATCGCGGGAAGCCGCAGACCAGAGATGGGATACCAGATCTCCTTCCCCTGCCTTCAGGCTCCTGCCGGCATGGAGGCTAAACAGTGCGGTCTAGCAGAGGCTGCGCTCTGCTCCACACCTCACTGGGGGAAACTGAGGCCTTCAGGCTGCCCCTGGCTCAAACCTGATGCTGAGCCCATCCTTTTCCCAGTCCTCACCCACAGGTCCTGGGAAGAGCTGGAAATGAGCAGCTCCCTGCGTGACAGAGCATCCCCAAGGCAGTGCCTACAGCTCGGTTCCCTGCTCCAGGGCGAACGGCTGGTCCCCGGCTGACAGGAACACACTTGAAGGGACTATGTGGGTTACAGAGCCTACTGCCAACACACAGTGTAAGTTTCCAGGATGCTATAGAAACACGCACTCCTCTTGCTGCAGGGTGCAACATATTCCCAGTTTTCCATACCAAACGCAGGAGCTCCTATGAGAAACCAAGAGATGACCACAACATGCCCTAGACAGAAAGCAGAAGAGTCCATGCATGTCATCCATGTCTCAGGTTCTTGCAATACTTGTTAGGTATGCAAAGCCAATGCTCCCAGCTGGTAGAAAACCAATGGACCCTCCTACTCCAGCTGCAGGAGGGCAAGCACTAATCCTGCCCAAGCCTGGTGATCAGTGAAACCCACAATGTGCACACAAGACATACCAAAGAAGCAACCTGCAGATTTTAAACACGTATTTTAGAAAACTACATACTTTCTGCTCTTCCTTTGGCTCCCCAAAGGACACACCAAGGGGCTGGACTCCACCAAGACTATGCCAGCCCTACTTTAGTTGCTGGTCAATGCTTAGGGAAAGCTTTTCTCCCTCCTGCATGCCTCCATGTTTCCCTAACGGCAGCAAGGCAGAGGCCACACCTGAGGCATGGCGCAAACACGTTTTGCTGAGCTGATGCAACACTGCATTACTGATTTGGCCTGCTGCACTGAAGCTGGGCTAGCAAGCCTGAGACATGTTCTCTGGCCACACTCAGATGTGGCAGGAGGGATGCAACAGAGCTTGGGTAGGGCACATCTTTATCATAGGACCAGAGAGGCTACTTATAAATTCTCAGGTTTCTTGAAGTGATAAAAAATCCCCTAAGACTACTAAGGGGATAACTTGACAGGTAGGATGTCTCAGGCTAGTGTGTTAGTTCCTGCCTAAAACTTCCAGTTCCAGTAACCAACAGGGCACAGGTTCCGCAGGACCCATCCTCTGTCAAGAAGCACTGGGACAGTAGCAGACATTTCCCAGCAAGATCTATCCCATAAGAAAATTTACGTTGATCCAGCCTGGATTTTCCTCTTCCTACCGTCAAGTTATTTCATCTAGCCTCAAATCCTCTAAGCGTCCTTCCAAGCATCCCTCTTGCATGCCACTGATGTGGAGGCTGTTTGTCACCCTGTTTCCCTGGTGCACCCATATCAGCCTTCATTCCCATGTGCTCTGCATCAGACGCGATCCTGCAGCAAAGCGCCTGGGCTCCCCAGCGCTGATTAAGCAGTGGGAGGATGGAGGCACTGAAGTCAGAGTGAGTAATCCCCAGGCAGGAGTTGGCATTTCACTCCACCTCCCGCGTGCAGTGCCCACATTTCCTGTACATCGTGGGTTTTGATAACAGAACTGCAGTGTCAGAGCTCCTGGGAGAAGCTGGGAAAGGGACTGTGGGAGATGTACGTGGTCCCATCTTTCCACTTTGTCTACTGTAATATCAAGTATAACATAATTAACAGTACTGATCCTTATAGGGAGCCCAAATGTGCTGATATAAACAGGGCAAATTTCTCCTCCCTGAGTTAATTTTTCTGGGCTGCAAGGACAAGTGTCATCTTTTTGGCTATAGACATGCTGCAATTTAAAGCTCTTTGTTGCTGTTACCGACAGTGCGGCGTCATTTTCCTGTCCTGAAATTCTGGGCTCCATGGATGGCAGGAGCACAGGGGCAGGCTTTACTTTTTGCCCACTAACCCTCTGCACTCCCAGGCCAGGTTCAGCACCCTTCTGTGCCTCCCCTCTGATTTGAGTGTCAAGTCCCCAGAGGTCTGTATCACCACCAGAGCAGAAACCACAGGAAACCCAGCACCCTGACAGGCTGAGGGCAGTCACATCACAGACACCAACTCAGATCTCAACTGCAGGACCACCAGCAAAGCCACTCTGAAGCTGCTGCTCACTCCCCTACAGCTAAGAGGGGGTGAGGCAGGGAGGCTGAACCTGCAGCAGGTGTGTTTTTACTTGAGAACAAGGACACATTGGGAATGGATCAGATGAGGGCTCTGGATGTACGGTGGGGCTGGAAGAGGAGATGGGAGAGTTGGAAGGAAAAGCGGGTGGGGAAGGCCAGGACTGAGGGGTGTCCAGAGAATGACACTGTGGTTCTCCAAGGCAAAATCATGATGATTTATACTGCAACAATGCTTACAAAACGATCAAAATCAGGAATTAAAGAATGAAATAAAAGACTGTCTCAAACAGTGCCTGTACGCAGCAGGGGCCAGCTGTCCCCCTGAAGCACCCCCATCCCATGCTGCTGCAGACTCACCTCTCAGCTCCTGCAGCTCCACGCCGAGGCTCTCGATGTTGGAGTCACAGAAATCAAGGTTTTCCAGGGTCTCCGCTCTCACCAGCTCATCCTGCTGCTCCTCCAGCATCAGGCTTAGCTCAGCGCGGGTCTTGCCATAAGCCTCCAGGTCTCGCTCCACCTCTCCGATCCTCATCAGCAGAATGGAGCGGGGGGAAGCTGATCCTGCCCGCGTCAAGTCCTCACGTCCCTCCTCTGCCTGCTGCTCCTGGGCACTGGGCTGAAGCTGTGGAGGGGCCACACTCTTCCGCTGGTTGCTTGATGGAGGCCGGGGCGCAGGTCGGGAGGGCTTCACCGAGAACGACAGAGACCTGCCTTTGGGCACCTGGCCACCGGGCGCGTGCACAGGGGTTGTCGCAAGGCTGCTGGGCCGAGGAGGGGGTGGCCTCAGGGCTTTCCTCCTCTCTGGCTGCCTGGCGTGGGGGGCACACTCAGGAGACCCACGGACAATGTCCTTCTCAGAGCTGTAGTCCAAGATAGAGAAGTGTCGGGAGACCTTGTCCTGATCAGCGCCGGTAGCTGTCAGACTCTTCTCAAACTGCGCCAGCTGCTCTGTCAGTTTGGAGTCAAGGTCCGTGCTGCCGTCCCCCTGCGCTGCGGGCGGGCAGCATTCCCCCCAGCTCCCAGCCCATGTGTCCAGGCCCACCTGGGCACCTCCCAAGCTGGAGGAACAAGGTTTGGACTTCTCCTGTTGGCCGTCCACCCAATCGTCCAGGTCCCGGGTGCTGCTCTGGCTCTCCTGGGGCTCGGATGCTGCCCAGCTGTTAGGAGAAGAAACTGCCTGGCTCCTGCAAGGATGTGGCGGGGAGCGGGGAGCCTGTGGGGGCACAGTGGGACTGTCTCCATCATGCTGAGGCAGGGTGTGAGTTTCTGAGTTTCCTGGGGAGGATGAAATGGTCCCCTCAGGCTCCAACTCACCTGCTTGTCCAGGCCTGTTGCCCTGCTGGGGAGGCAGCTGAGCAGCGGGGAGAAGGCCATTGACTGTCTGTGTGCGGTCAAAGGGGAGGGAGTCTGCTGTGCCTTTGGGACGTGGCCCTTGGTGTCCAGTGCCAGGAAAGTCCTGACGCTGTTTCAAATCTGTGCCAAGATGGCCCTCTGTTCTCCCCGCCGTATGAGACAAAATGGTGTCAGGGTCAGGGTGTGCAGCCAAGCCATCCTCCTTTTCCCTGCCATCTTTCTCTGGCAAAGGAAGACCAGCTTCAGAGCAGGTGCCTTCCAGGTCTTGATGGACGGTGACTCCACAGCTGCCTCCACCTTGGGGATCCCCAGCACCCGCCTTTTCCCTGCAAGGCTCAGAGGCTTCCAGCCTCACAAATCTGTGTGGAAAGATGCCACGTTTCCCCCTCAGCTCCCCCTCTAGCCAGCCATCCTCCAGAATGCCTATGATCCGAATCCTGTCACCCACATCAAAATCCAGTTCCTTGGACTCCAGGGCTTGGAACTGATAGAGGGCAACACCATAGGTGCTCCCTGGATCCTCCTCCTCCTTGGGGGGCATCTCCACTGTGCCATTGGTGTCACAAGTCCCTGTGGGCTCTGGATCCACTGAGGTTCCTGGTGCTCGCAGAGGAGTAAGCAGCTCCACAAAACCCTCTGGGAAGATGCCCCTGCGGCCTCTGAGCTCGCCTTCGAACCAGCCAGGCTCTGGGACACCAACAATGTTGATCACGTCCCCTTCCCTGAAGTCCAGTTCCTCCTCCAGCTGAGCAGACAGGTCCATCAGGGCCTGGGCTTGGCCCAGTGAGTAGGCAGGCACCTCCAGGAGAGCACTCTGGGACAGCTGACGGCTCCGAACTGAAAGGCACAGCTCCCGCACACATGATGAGGGGAAAAAGCCCTTGGAACCCCAGCTGCTTCGGCCCTGGAGCCAGCTGGAGGCCAGGGACCCCCCCAGGATCACCAGGTCTCCTGCAGGGAATAAGACACACCAGTTCAAAACTGCTCTCATGATTGCTTCCCACCTCTTATTCCTGCCTCCCTGTGTCCTTCCTGGCTGTGGGTAAGGTCTGGCACTCTGCACAGAGCGCAGTGCGTGTTGGGGATGCACAAGAGCACTGAATGGAGGTAAGGCATGAAGCACTGGCAGCCTCTTGCACACACGTATCTTAAGATACACAGTTTTGGCTGCTAAGCCATGAAGGTGCATCAAAGCTTTGATTTCTCCCCCAAATGCAAGTCTAAGATTTGGGGATTGGAGGGCAGTTAAAAGGCAGCTGTAAGTTTACTATGATCACATGACTCCAATATTTGGAGTTTCAAGAGTAATGATAGATCATGAGAAACTGGTATCAGAGTGGCAGAAGCCCAAAGGGCCATGGTGGATTTGACATGACCCATGTCATGAGGTATTAGGAAATTCCCTGTCTCTCCTGCCACTCTAGGCAGGACGCTGTGACTAGGTTCTTGCTTCTGGAAGGACAGGTGAGGGCTATGAGATGCAAAGCAAAGGAAAGGAATGGAGATTACCTCTCTGCAATGACAAGCTCCCTGGCTCTTGAGATGTGAAGTCACTGGTACAAACAAACAGTTTTTCTCCCTGCTTCAAAGGGGGAATATCCACAGGTTCCACAAAGCTGCTAGGAAACTGCCCTAAAACGAGAAGCAGTTGTCAGCAATGAGCCTTTCCTGTAGCCCACCACCACTCCCTCCTTCCAGATTTTGGGATCTATTAATCTCTTGCTAAAGGAAAATAACCAGCTACCCAGGGTGCTTCAATAGCATAGTGGAAGAGGAACGAGTCTGGGAGTCAGGAATTCCTGAGGTTTTAAATGCTTAACAGAGAACAAAAAGCTTTGTGCCCTCGGCTCACTCCAGGCAACCAACAGGCTGTGTTCATTACTGGGACTGTGTCATCAGCATGGAGTTTCTGGGAACAGACATACTAGGTTTTTTCTACTTTCATGGCTTGCTTCCCAGCTCAGAGCCATGATGAGGACTGAGAGATCCAGTAGTGCTGGACCACGAGACCAGTGTCTTGTGAGGGGGCACATCCACCTGGTGCTCCTCACTCTGTAAGGCTTGGACTCTGTGCGGCCTCGGCGCAGAAGTCAGGCCACCGCACTCGGGATGGCCACGTCTGTGAGTCACAGGTTCTGTCACAGCTTCAGCGCTGCTGAGGCTCCAGGGACCTTCCCCACTTTATCACCTCTGTGCACCTATTTCACCATGGCACCCATTGCTGGATGCCCAGCTATTCTGAACAGGCCACAGCCAGACGGGGCAGCCCACACTTGTTGGCCATCACAAGATACCACTCAGCTACTAATTTCAGTCCCAGGAGCACAGGTCGTGGCAGAGCCCACCGCAAAGGCCACCAAAAATGTCATTCCTATCTTTTATGATTTGTGGCAAGGGGATATGATGGAGTATGGGCTAGTAGCATTTCCAGCATTCACTCTTGACGCAATATGGCATCCATGTTTTCCAATAAAACCTGGAGACACCATATCCTAGACACCCAGAACTTTGCACTGGGTTTAGGCAGTTTGGCATATGCTGTCATTAACCTGAGGTGCAACCAGCAGCCCACAGGCTGCTAGCCTTAGTGGCTTTCTTCACAGTTTTAACCAGCTCTGCCTCTTTTTCCATGTCTTAGTTTCCCGCTCTGTACATGGAAACAACCTAATGCTGTTAGAAAGGAAGTTGTGGAGCTACATTAATTATTCCCCACAGAGTACTGAGTACTATTATCGGTAGACTGCAGCACCTCCATAGCTTCTATTCAAAAGCGCTTTTTCAATTCCCTACAACTTTAGCTTAGAAAACTGGGCTGAAAACTACAACAGCTGTTCCAAGGGAAAGCAGGAATGCAAGTGGGTTTTGAGTTAAAGGTCATTAAAAACCATTCGGTTTGACTTCAGCGTGTTTCTTTATAAGCTACAACACACATCTGTTTATTATTCCTTAATAGCTTCATCTTCTTGAGAACAAGCACATCACTTATGCTGGGAAGCAAAACTGTGGTGAAGTAGATACTGGTGATTTCTGCAGAAGTAATTTGTGCCCAGTGACTTCAGCAGCAGCAGCAGGATCAGGCATGATCAGTTCATTCAATGGCATTTATCAGCTACATGGGGCATAGGAGAAAAGTCCTCCTCTCCACCTTTGCTCCTGGCCATCTTTGTTTTAGCCAGGAGACAGCTCGTGGCTGTTCAGCAATAGCAGCCCCATCTCCACGGCCAGGGATGAAACTGCAGTCCCACCCTCATGCTGAAGACAGTCAGGCTTATGCTTTGAAGTGGCCTGGTTTTCATCTCCCTGAGAGCTCACACATCCTCTCAACATCAGTATTAAGATGAAAAAGAGCTGCTTGAACAGGGACTACAAGACTATGAGTCTAAGTGTTTCACCAAGAGCATTTTGCTGCTTCAGAAGTTTCTCACACCCCTCCAAAAGTTTAAGAGGCTTGCGCCCTGCTTCAGGCACCCAGATATTGATGGCAGCTTGTGCAGGAAAATGCTTTAAAGCGGAAAGGAGGAAGTGGGGCTGAGTCAGAGGGCTCAGAGAGACACATGGACTCTGTTGCTGCATCTCCCACTGACTTGACCTGAAAAGGTCACTTGGATGTGGATGCATTTCCACTCTCAGTGCATCTGTTTCCTCTCTCCCCTTCCACTGCCACAGTGGGTCAGCTCATAAACTAGCCAGGAAATGGGCTGTCTCACCATAGAGGACGGAGCAACTAGTATTGTGAAGCTCTCATCTCCTCAAGAACTGACCCTCCACTAATCTCTCTCAAAAAACAACAAACAAGCTGTCTGAATAGTTGACGCAAAGCTGGCAGGAGACCAGTGGCAGGCAACCTGCATCCTCAGTCCCAAGCAAAGTCTCATGAAAGATTTAGTGAATCAAATCTGGTCCTGCACAGTGCTGGCCAAGGGAAGGTGTGCTCATGGAGTAGATGTTTAGCTGGCACATCTATGGATCCAGGTGCAAACATTTCCAGCTCTTACCTGTGACACCTTCCTTCTTGCCAAGGAGCCAGAACTCATCTACCACGGCCAGGACCTCGATGACATCTCC
Source organism: Mycteria americana (assembly GCF_035582795.1). NCBI lineage: Eukaryota > Metazoa > Chordata > Aves > Ciconiiformes > Ciconiidae > Mycteria > Mycteria americana. Next base: position 17,273,162 of record NC_134370.1, read on the forward strand.
CACGAAGAGGGGCAGCTCTTCAGAGACGCTGGGACAGAAATCAAAGACTGCTCGTACCACAGAGCCAGCCTCCATTGCACAGGGTCTGAAGGCGGATCAGTACCTAAGGCTGAGACACAACAAGAAGTTTTTTAGCACCAGAAACACCTAAAATTACCATATATATGCTCAGAAAGTAAAACCCTTCCTGAGCACAAGAGGCAGGAACAGTGCGAGGGAGTCCTGTCCTAAACTCCTTGAAACCCCTTGCCACGTGAAGCAAGCCGCAGGAGCCAAGGGTCTCCAGCAATGCAACCCCCATGATCTAACCTGCCTCCTCCAGCCCCTCTGGCTATCTCTGTGGGGACACGTGTTTGTGCTGCAACGGGGGGAGAAGCAGCAAGAAAATTGGAAGTGAATTCCCGTCAGGAAGGAAGCAAGAGGAGGGGAGGAAGCTCAGTGCTTCCCTGACATGCAGGGCAGGGCTCTGAGCCCGCCAGGGCCAGTTGGCCAGACAGCACCACTCACTCGCACGGTCCCATGCATGCTCTGGTGGGATGGGCACAGGCATTCCCCTCCCCATGCCACCGCTCAGGGCCACAGGAATCGCGTGCGTCACACTTCTGCCCAGCAAGAGAAGAGGCACAAAGTCCACTCAGGCAAGCTCACCCCACCATCCTCTTCCCCACCGCCAAACTCTTCCCGCCCCCACCTTGGCTGACCCAGCCTGGGCATCCTCAGACCTGGCTGGAAATGCCCCTTCTGCCTTCTAGGTACCAGGCTCAGCCATCCCTGGGAGGCCTCACCATGGCTCTTGGCAGAAGCCAGGCTGAGATGAGGGTGCAGACCCTGTCCAGGGCTCTGGGAGCCAAGGCTGAAATTCCCCCTGGCAGGGGACCTGAAGGCAGGCAGACGAACTCATCAAGGGCTATGTCCTGGATTTTCCCTTCCTCTGGAAGTGGCTGCTGAGCCAGGACACTTTTCTGTGTCATCTTTGCTTTGTACCAAGCAGCCTCACCATCAAGGCAATGCACCACATCAAGGCAGCAGCAGTCCTGCAGCTTATTCTGCTCCTTCCCCTGTTCCCAGATCCCTTGAGAGGGGAACTGAAAGGTGCATCTGTCCAAGGCAACCATGAGCCCTAAGACTATTCCTCAACATCTGCACCTCAGACTAGTGAATGCTTCCCTTCATCTTCCTGTCCCACTGCAATTATGGGCAGAGCATGGCACTGCCGACACCTCTCCGAGGGGCTTTCAGAGCCCTGCACTCTGCGACGCCAGGATGTCAGCACCCTCTCCACCAGCCCCCCCCCCCGACACAGGCGCTTTCCTCCCACATCACAAGCAGAGTCCCTGCTCCTCTGGTTGGACACAACTTCCCCGCAATGGGACCCAACCTCCTCACCTCCCAACGCGCCTCTACGTGCACGGTGAACAGTCACCCTCCAAGCGCCGCCCATCCCATACTCAGCATGGCTTGTCAAACCATCCTGCCTAGCTAACAGCAGAAAGAGTACAGTGACAACACATACCACCACCCACAGTGAACTCACGGACCCCCCCGGACCCCCATTTCTCCATACAGCCACACACAGCCCACCTGAACCCCGGAGAGTCAGGAAGAGGGGACGCTAAGACAGGGAGGAGAAAAACATCGCCGCTGACGAGGTGCAGCCAACTTCCAGCGAGAGTGCCAGCGGGGGATCCAGCCAGGGAAAGGCTTTCTGCTGACTGGACCGCTCTGTTTATCCAGTCCAACTCACCTCCTGGGAACAAAGCGGGTTTGTACTCGGCAGGAACAGCTTCCTCAGCACGTCCCTCCCACCCCCAGCCATGCCCCTGCTGCAGCCAGCACGCTGCGCCCCGGCCCCCGGCCACCCTCACCTTTGCCGTCCCATCCGTCACTCCTATTGCTGTCCACTGCCTTCCCCGTAGCACGTGGGCTCCTTGGGGCACAGGCTGTCCCTTTGTCCACCAGTGTTGTGCTGGCTGTACAAACAAAGAGCCCAATATCCAGCAGCCGACAGCACTTTGCCACCAAAAAGAGATGAATGGACTGGAGTGAATCAGGAGCACAAAGAGCTGCAGTTCAGGGTAGCAGGAACCTACTGAGGCGGAAGGAGTAACAGTATTAAAAACATGACCATGTGGAGCAGGGAAAAAGATGGAAGAGCCATCAATTAGCTTGGAAATACTGAAGACAAGGAAGGAGCCTTCCGCTGTTTGAGGTGGGGTGGCTGGTACATGCTGCTGCATGCTCCGACGGGAACAGGAGAGCAGCAGTGACAGGCGCAGCAGTAGCAGCCCCTTGCAGGCACCTGGGGTGCCTTCCACCCTGCAGACAGGCTGCCGACTGAGCTCAGGGTCCTAGGAATCCTTGCCATACTCTGAATATGCAAACTGCACAGCTGCACTGGACAAAGGGGGAGAAAAATATTGCAGGCACAATCGCTGCCTTGGGGCGAGATTCTTGTGAGTGAGATTTCTTGCATTTCTTCTGTCAAAGGTGGAATGTAAGAGTGGGCTGAGAAGTGCAAGGATTACAGCAAGTGTGCTGCAGACCCAAACCCTGGCTTTGCTGCAGTCACTGGCACTGAGGATACAGCCCTCCCACTGCCCGGGGCTCAGATCCTGCCCATGAAAGCAGCAGTGTCGTTTCCGTAATTCACCTGCAGCTCTGGGGACTCATTCATTAAAATGTACAAGATTTTCCAATAAGACAGAAGATCGAGAGGGGCAGGCAGGACTGCAATTGTTTTGCCATGTATAAATTAATTGCAGTTATAATAAAACACGGGCACTAACGTTCATGTGAAAAGCATTCCCTGAGAGCCAGCCCATGAGGTAAGAAAGCATGAAGTAACTTCTGAAACTGCCAAAAAAAGAATCCCAACAAGCTCACGTTCCCTCAGCAGTACCAAGAAGAGCAGGATCACTCCCTGACTCCATCTTGAGTCTAGACAGTATGCCCCTGTATTCAAAAGCAGTGAATCAGTCTTGTGGGGTTTGCTTGCTCCATAACATGAATTAAACACAAAATACTATGTTTTCCAGGATCTTGGCCTTGTCTTACTCCATGGAGTGCTGCCTGCCAACATTTTTGCCAAACCCCCATCTAGAGAAGGAAGCCTCCCAGCATCTTCCAGACTGAAAACTTACTGAGTCCAACTCTTCAGGCTTAATGGCGGACCCGAGCTTCTCCCAGATCCACCCTAGATCTGGTGAAAACAAACATGCAGCAGCAGCTCATGCAGAGGCTCCAGCAGGAAGAGCAGATTGCAGGGAGAGCTGGGCTCCGCCTGCGATCCCCAGTGAGTCACGGCTCCTGACGGCAGGCCAAGCACCATCCCCTCTCACCTCAAGGCTGGGTGATCCCTGCCTGCCAGAGGGAGGGATGCAGGGAGGGCGGGCTCCCCCACAACTGAGCAAACACTGGGACTTCATGCTGGCGGAGGTCAGGACTGCAAATTGCAGAACTCTTGCCCCCGCCTAGCAGCAGACCCGCATCCAAAGGCAGCTTCACTGTGCAAGTATGAAGCTGCAGCGCAGCAGCGAACTCGCCCTGCCGAGAACACGCTGCCTCTGTCTCGCTGCCTGGCCCTGCACAAACTAGGTAACGTGTTCCTGGCGCCCGACTGCAGCCCGCCTGGTGCCAAGCTCCGGGCCTGACACAACAGCATTGTGCAGCAAGGCAGAGAGTGGATTCCCAGAGCATTAATCACTCCCCCCAGCCTGCCTGCATGCATGCTCAGCACACATTAACATTACCTCCATGGAAGATTGCCTATCCCATTTCGCCATTAGCTCTGGAGCGTGTCTGATTCAGCGTGGGCTGATGAAAGGAGGGACCAGAATGAAATAATGCCTATTAACTCTGTTACAATATTGTTTTGAGACCTTCAGCACAGACTGGACCAAGCCACAGCAGCCAAGAGAAGGCATTTACACACTGACTCAGACACATTCTTGTATCCCTCCTCTCTTTTTGCAGCTGAAATCGGGCAGGGTAAGAAGCCTCAAACAATGGACTCACCAGCACCGAATTATTGTCAGGCATTTACTCAAAGTGTCATCACTTAGATGAAAGCAGACCTACTGAAGATGGTGTATAAATGCCCTTTTTGTATCTTTTTGATGGTAGTAAGTGTGAGCAAACGAGTCACTGATGAATTTCTGTACCTTAGAAACAGGAGTTGTCTTCCCTGCTTTTGCTGAAAGACAATGAAGCAAGGATTTCAAGCACTTAAGAGCTAAGGCAGCAACATGAAGAGACCATTTTAGGCTGATTACAAAAAGTATTAATAGCCCCAGTAAAAGGAGAGACCCAGAGGGTTTGCAGACAGCTAATCCGGTGGCATACCCAAAGCGCTGATCAGATCATGAGATAAAAAGCAGTAATGGATGGATGCCATAAATTTAGCAGAAAGAAAACCAAACTTCACAGGCAGTATCACCACTCGTTTCCCCCTAAATATCACCTTTTAGCTTCTCACTCAAGAGGCAGTGCTGTTAGAACTGGCTATGGTCAGCACTACAGCACTGTAACCGAGAAACTAACACATCACCAAACAGACCAAAAAATGCGGTGCGGGCTTCCACAGGCACACTTGGTTTGCACAAGAGGGACAAGTGGATTCTTGTGCAGCAGATGTCTCAGCCTCTTTAAACCCTTAGAGCCTGCCTGAGCAGTAGACCAAGAAGGACTCAGATTCCCAGAAATGTACAAAAGCCAAGTTTGTTGCCGAATGAATAAATAAATTAATATTAAAAATATTAAACAAATACTGCCAGTTATCTTTTCTTAAAATTGAAAAATGCCATGCATTTCACCTATGCCTTTTCACAGCTCCTTCCACTCATTATAGCTTAATGCCTGTTCACTGAAAACACAATCCACCCCCAGAGACGGAGATGCCCCTCAGCCCCGTTCAGTGCATTCTGCAGCCGCTGGGTCTGGCTTTGGTAAGAGATTTGCTGCAGCTCTCACTGCACTCCAGGCTGCAGGATCGGTACCTAACATGCAGTGGGAGGAAACCAAGAGTGCTGTTTGGCTTCTCACGTGATTGTGTCAAGCTCACTAACTATATGCCGAGGCATCTTCCCTACTCTTTTCCTCTGTTTCTCCCCGTGGTCTCCAAATATGCCCTCCTTCCCTCCTCCTTACCCCACTGCATCTGCACAGCCTGCACAGTCCTCATCCGCACTTCATGGGTAGGACATTGCCTGCACACCAGCACGCCCTCACTGCTCACGCCAGCCTTCAGAGCTGCCTCACCACCCACAGTCACTCCCCCTGCTCGGAGCATGTTGCTCGGTAAGCCCCTGGAGGTCCTTGCTTGCCTGCACATTCCTGGGTGGGACAAACAATACCGTGTTGAGCCAGGCCGCCCGGGCCCCGGCTGGAGATACTGCCAATGCAGGGACTGCAGCTCCGGCAAACTGCAGAGCTGACCCTACAAACCCCAGAGAACAGATGAGGCAGCAAGCAGGGCAAAAACCTGCCGAACAGTGCGGAGGAGAGGAGCCTTCTCCCACCAGGGAAATGCTGACCACTGCAGTGTCTCGTTAGGACATGCTGCTTGTCCCAGCAGATCCCAAAGAGTCCCCCTGCTGAGCTTCACATAGTGGGAAACAGGAGATCTCCTCTTATGCACTCCGTCTTCTAACCCCATACGGCTCCCAGGCAGAAGAGGAATCTCCTCACTTTAAAAGAAATAGCTTCTTTTCCTTCATCTGCGACCTGACATATAAAAAAACCATTAAAATGAGTAAATTTAGATTGGATTGCCAAGCCCTCCCGAACCAGGACTGCCAAGGACAAGGGCTGCTTGAGTAACCTCTGGCCTCCCACCACACATGTGCGATAGTTTGGGTATTTGCCTCAGGAGCTCTGCCACGTACCACACAAGCCATTCAAACCACTTCTTCCCTCCAGCTGGGCCCTGGCTGTCACAGCGTTCTCACCTGCTCCGTTGCAGGACGTGGCTGAGGACAGGCGGGTGGCATTTGTGTGGGGTAAGCGTAGCTTGGGGAGGAAGGAAAAGAAGCTCGTGCTGGGCCAGGCTGTGAGCAAAGGAAAGTCATCTGGAAACTAGAGCACAGCATCAATTTTTAATGCAAAGCAGAACACCTTGCCACAACATGTGACCAAGGAGACTGTGATGGATATTTAATCTCTGGCACTGGGGACCCAAGCACGCAAAGGCCAGAACACCAGCTTAGGAGACAAGAGTTTCCCAAATTCTCTACAGAGTGGCTGCACGCACCTTACAGACCCCATTACCGAGTCCCATCTTCTCCCACCCGAGGCATGCAGTTGTCTCTCTTGCCATTTTTGCAGACAGGCTAAAACAATACAACTTGGAATAAGGAACAGACAAAATCCCAAGAGCAGCACCACTTCTGCTGTGCAGTACCGTGGCTGGGCTCCCGGGGGTAAGTAGTATACAGTCACAAAATTATTCATTACACCTTGAGTACATATCCGAAACAGGTTGAACTGGGGCTACAGGGACATTCCTCGACACTGGAGCACTTGACTTTGCACCCTGAACAGTATTTTTCAAGATAGCTTTTGGACAGAAGCCCATTACGATGCTTGGGTTGCTGGGCAGGGAGTCCAGAAATCTGGAAATTACTTGCGTTTGACTTGGAAGCTCTGCTCTTTGCCCACCTTTGCTCCTGTTCTGCGCTGCTCGTTATCTCAAAAGAACCTAAATACCCGGCAGGGACTCTGCTAATACCTGGCATCACGTGGACCTCTTCCTCTCAGAGCCCCCAGGTGCTCCTGAGAAGGAAGCAATAGATTTTATTTCCTAACAGAAAGGTTCTGAAGATAAGACAAAGTAAAAGCTGTGTTGCTCAGAAGTGCGTTGAGCAATCCTTAGAACGTGATTAGAAAAATACTTTTGCTGGAGGTCGAGGGGAAATTATCAGTCAAGGTAGTGAAGTGCTAAGGTAAGCACAACTCAGGCTGCCCCATCCAAGCTCACATCACCACCGTCACAAAGTCCATCTGAACAGTCACTCACTGCCGGGACACCTCAACCGTGTGCCGAACCCTGAGGCATCACACAGCCACGCTTCCCACAATGGCGAGCAGAGCCGGTGCTCTGCAAGGCTCTGAGTGTCACTCCTTTCCTCTCCCCTACTGCTCAGTTCCTCCCATCCCATTGCTAAGTTACCATTTCTCTAAAATTGTTATACGTTCGTACTAGTTTTTAATGTCACTGCTAATCCTAAGCGGAGCAGCTGGAGAGAGAACTGAAACCTTTGGCCTTGGCAGAGCAGAGGATTTCAAGAACAGGACAGCAGAAGAAGCCAGCTCAGAGATGTGGGCATTACTGGCGCTATGGAGGGCCTCGCAAACAAGCAGGACACATTTAGACACAATGCCCAGCATGACTTGCAGCCAGAGGAGTGAGTCAAGATGAGGGGGATGATGGTGACGTCTTGTAGCACGGTACAGAAGCTGTATTTGGCAAAGCATCTGCAAAACTGCAAATTCTGTATCTACAAACTCTTCCAGGCCTTTTGCAGAGGAAAAGACAGAATCATAATGGAAGCGAAGGAGAGAACAGCAGAGGCAAGGGAAGAGAGAGCCTTTTCAGAAGAAACTGAAAGTCATGAAAACATGACAAACCTCAAAACAGATGTTAATGCTTATGACACAACTAGAGCCCTCCTGGGTACTATGGCAAGGAGAACGAGATGCAAAAGGACGGAGGTGTGGGGAGTACTTCAAATGCCAGGAACGGCAGCATGTTTGAACTCAGAGCGCAAACTGTGTCAAGGACAGGATCAGCTGAGGCACCGCTTGGGGTCAGCAAAAGGGTCAGCACAGGAGCAGCAGCAGCCTCTCAGGAGGTGTTGAGGGTGAGCCAAGCCTCCATCTCCTGGTGAGGCCACTGGAGGAAGCACCTCCAGTTCATCTCTGGTAAAATACAAAGCGACAGTGTCAGGCTGGCAGCAACACAGAGGGATTTGCGTTTGCCAGAGTGAGAATGGGAGGGAACTCTTGGGAGTTTCTCTTCCCAGGCTGGCACAAGCAGAGTGGATGCTCTCAGAGGAGCACCCTGGGAAGGCACAGTGCTGCAGCCTGGAGCTTCTGCTCTCTGTGTGCAACCACCTGTGCCACCCTTCACCAATGCCACTGCTCCAGGCTCTTGGTGCCGGACCACTCCAGGCCCTGGATGCCCACAGAGTTTCCACAGGGCCAGGTGCTCCCCTGCAACAAGCCGTCCACCACCAGCCACATGCCTGCCTGGTGGGTGACCACCCTGAGTTACCACTGTCTGCACAGACACAGCTTAAGAGACCAAAATCCCAACAGATGCAACATGGGGAGTAGACGGGCAGCTCCCCCTGTACCCCACAGCTGCTCCATGCTGCCAAGGTGCCCGAAGTGCTCCCAGGGCAGCGTGGGCACCGTGGGACGGAGTCGGCGGGTCACAGCGAGCACCCAGCCAGGTGCGCAGGGCTGGAGGGCCACACGCTGCCGCAGTCCGGCTGCTGGCACGAGGGGAGAGCACCCACCCGAGCTAGCAGCACCCACCCGAGCTAGCAGCACCCCAGCCAGGGGCACCCGCCACCCTCGCACCGGCCAGCGCGGCCCAAGGCAGCCCCCCGGCCCAGGGCGGCCCCGGGGCCTCGGCGGGGCGGCGCGGGGGAGAGGGTGCCGGTACGGGGTGCGAGGGCAGGAGGCGCCGCGCCAGGCAGGAGGCGCCGGGCTGAGGCGGGGGCCGCGGCAGAGGCGCGGGGCCGGGCCGTACCGGAGGCCCGGCGGAGGCGCAGGCCGGGCAGCCGCGGGGGCGCGCAGGGCGGGGGGAGGCAGGCGGGCGGCCGACGGGGCGGCGGCTAGGCCAGGCGGCGGCGGGCAGGGAGCGCCCGGTTCCCCCCGGCCGCTCCGGCGGGTCCCTACCTTTTCCCGGCCCACTCCGGGCGCCGCGGCCGCTCCGGCCCTGCGGGTCCCGCTCCCGCCTCCGCCCCCCGCGGCCGCCCAGCCCCGCCCGGGCCCCGGCCGGCCCGGCCCCCAGCGCCCGCCCGGCCTCGCAGGGCCCCGCCCGGCCCCGCGGCCCGCCCCGCCGCCCGGCTGCCTCCGCACGGCCCGGCGTGGCGGGCCCGGGGTGGTGCCGCCGGGAGGCTGCGGCCAGGGCCGGCGGGACGCGCCGGAGCTGCTCCGCAGGGCCTGGCCCGCAGCCTGGGGACCTCGGGACCCCCGGGTGACATGGGGACATCCCCCTTGGCAGCACCGCTCGGCCCCAGCCTTCGAGACAACCCCCCCGGCGGCACGCCGATGTGGGACACGCTGCCCAGCGTGGGGTGACAGGCGTGGGGACGTGGGGTGCAGCCACCCCTGTAGCCGCCAGGCTGGGGCACAGCACCTGCGTGCCATGCACCCGTGCTAGGGTGCTGCGGGAGCACCCGGGAGCCCAGCACAGAGCAAGAGAGGCAGCTGCCTGTGCAAACCCTCTTCGACTTCTTCCCTGCAAAGCGCTGCCGCCTCGCAGACGTCAGCAGCACCGGGGCTCCCCTTCCCCGCGGTCGCCTTCTCCTGGGAGTCTCTTGCTGCCTTGTGGGCTTCAGCTTTGGCAGCAGCTGATGAGTGGGTCTACACTGTCCATCTGGTGCAGTCTCAGTTTTGCTGCTAGGAGCTGGCTTTGGCTGCTTAGATACACTGTAGGATCATACCAGAGCATCAAGATGGAGAAAAGAAAATTAAAAAAACCCCAAAAAACATGTGACAGGGAGGGCCAGTTTGTGCATCACGCAGGGGTCAGGCACGCCAAGTACAGTAGGTCCCGCACTGGTTTTTCTGGCAGGCCAAAAACAGCCTCCATGCCCCAAGGGATACCATCCCTCAGCAACAGGCTGTAAAGCCCCGAGTCCCTCAGCCCCCAGAGCAGTTATCGCTGTTTGGCACTTGTTTGTGCATTTAGCTACACTTCTCCATAGCAACCGCCCAGATCCCAGCTTGGCTTGCCACCAGCCAGGAGCGGGGCGTGCAGAGCGCGTCGCACGCGCCGCTGTCAGTCGTGTAAGTACGTGCGCAGGCTGGGCGCTGACTCCCCGTCTGCTCTCCTGAGGCGGGGACCCACACTGCTGGCACGGCGCAATGCTGTTGGCAGAGGGCCCGAAGCTGCCCAGGGAACCGGGTGCTCTCTTCCCGCAGGTACAGTTGTTTGTATACGGTTTGCTGGAGCTGAAGAATGGATGCTAGCCCCTGCCACAGGGTTTTAGATGTTGTCCTCTGAGCCCAAAAGTTCTGCTGTTCTTGCCTGCTGAGACAGGTTTTGAGCTTTTTTCATCATTCTGACCCCTCCTGCAACCTTTCAGGTCACTGCCATGACCAACCCACCTCTGCTGACATCCCCAGCAAAGCTGCCTCACTCTAAGTTCAGCTATTTGTATTTTCCCTTTTCCTGCCTCCCTTATGCCAGCCACAGAAACCAGCACGCATCGCATGCACAGGGTCCCATCCGCCCTCCCCACTGGGGTTCCTGCTCATCCCAAGATCCTCACAGTCTTGCTTGTAAGAGTTTTGGTTCATTCTTCTGGGCCTGGCTTTACTTTGTTTACATGTTTCTCCAGTGTCTGCATGCAGTTCTGGTCCCCTCATCTCAGAAAGGGTTAAAGAGAATGGAAGAAGGTTCGGAGGCAGGCAGTAAGGATGCTCAGAGGTATGGGAACAGACTGTACAGTGAACAACCACGTAGGCTGGGACTCTTCAGCTTGGAAGAAGGACAGGAAGGGTGGAGGAAGAGGTCTACAAAATCATGAGTGGCCCAGTGAGGATGGGGAGGATCGACTGTTCGCTGTGTCTTCTGACACAAACCTGTCAGCTGCTTTTGCCTTGACTGGAGCCTCAAAAGAACACAAAACCACTGCGCTGCAGATGTTATGTCCAAAGGTTTAGCGCCATTTTTAGCCCACGCTTCTTGCAACACTGAGGGCTAAGTTCATGGCAAGCCTTTGAGAGGCGTGCTTAAGAGAGTGCTGCCTCGGAAACATTTTGTAACCATGTTTTCACGTGGAGAACTCGGCTATGGCCAAGTGGAGCTTTACCAAACTGTTCAACACAAAAATATTCAGAGCTGGGAGGAGAATGAGCTGGACAAATCCCAGCCCAGTGAGAGAGAGTCCTCCAGAAGGTTGTATCTCGTGGAAACCCTCTTGTAAGGGAAAAAGCTTGCAACTGAGACTCTAATTTTGCTGCTGCACTGCCAAACCCACAGCAGCCTGCAAGGGTGAGTGACGTGGCCTCCTGGGCTGGCTGTCCTGTTCTAGAGAAGAACCCCCCCCTCCTCTGACTCTGCTCTGGAAAGGAGAATTGAGATGGTCCTGCATTTTCTAGGACCACAAGAGGGCAACATGAGAGCACCCTGCACCCAGCAGGCTCAGCAAGGCGACCCATGACAGTGCTGGGATGCGGGTGGCATGGGCAGCTCTGTGCAGGCTGAGCATCACCCTGTCCAGGGACTGCCCAGCTGAATTAAGCCAACTGAAGGCTGCTCCCTGGAAGCCCTTTCCTTGCTCTCAGCTTCATACACATCCTCAGAGGTGAGTGGTTAGCTCAGCCAGCTGAGCTAGTGCTGTGGTTTGGGGGCAGCAATATCTTCCTGCACGTGGGTTGGACACATGGTGACAGCAGACCCTTCTCCGTGCTGCATGGGGCCAGGCTGTGGGATGCAGGGTGGCCTCCCTCATCCTGCCTGCATGTCCACCAGGAAATCTTTTGGGTGAATGTGCACTGACACATGGCTTCAAACAGGAGGGTCCAGCATCTGGAGCGATGTTGCTGGGCGTGGCCAGGGGAAGAGGTGTTAAACCACACAGGATTTTGAACATCTCAGCCTTATGGTCCTTTTTCACTTCCTTCTGCCACCAAAAGATAAAAAATTAGAGAATCTGAAATCAGCTTTGGTTGTGAATGTGAAACTGGCCAGTGTCTCCAGCCCACACTGGCCTCTGCAGACTGAAATCACTCACAGCCATGGTTAAGTTCACTACCATTCCTGGCACTTTTTTGCACTAGCCTGTATAAATACCCTGCGAGGGACAGTTTGCTCTGCCTTTCCAAGAACAGGCATGACAGAGAAACAGCTTCTGTTAGCAGACAGAGCTACAAGAGTGTGTGTGTGCTGCTAGGGCTGAAAATGCTGCTAGCATCTTGTAGCAGACACAGAGGAGGAGGTGATGGTGAGGGATGAAGTGCAGAACGTTGCCTATGCAGTAGGGTGATAGAGGTTGATCACGAGGGATGAAGAGATGCTTGGAAAAGAGGAGGAGCAAGGGGATGTCCGGGGGACACTTTCTGGACAGGCTTGAGACATGGAGAGATCCAGTGCAATGGAGGGCTGTATGGGGGAGATTGGGATAACCAGCCAAGGAAAAAGAAATCGCTGGGGCACATGGGTGGGACTATTTATCCCTCTGGAGTTATTTATTTTCTATGAAGAATGCTAGAAAGGTTTTGCCTGCTTAAGATATTTTTACCATGGAAATAACCAGCTTTGTTTCTACTCTTGCTTCTGCTCCAAACCTGCCCACATAGCCTAAGCAGCATTTTAAGGCCCAGCCTGTAGTACCCCACCTCACTGAACTATGGATCATGTCTTCCCTAACCCAATTACAACTCACATGGCTTGTGCTGTACCTGCACAGCACACTGCTGGCATCAAGCATCCACACTTCGCTGTTGCACATCAACAGGACCAAGGTTCAGGGTATTTGTCTCAAAGGAACATCAAATCACCTGTCTTGCACTCCTACTCATCACCAGTTGTCAGACCTCACCTCGTTGCTCCTGTGCTCAGACTAATAGTTTGTGTTGGCTAGAGCAGACCCTTCAGTGAGCCATCTGTTTGGGTCTGAAGACATAAGGAGACGGGATAATCCCGGGCTTTTGCCAGCATGTATCGTTTCAGCCTGACTACAAATAATCCAAACCAGCTACCAGAAAGTCCCATCTGCACATCAAGATAAATGTGACATCAGCCAGGATGGACATCAACCTTGGACCACCACCTCCCAGTGCTGCATTCCTACTTGTGGTGTTGCCAACCAGCGATAGCTGTGCTATGCGTGCGACAAACTGTGTTCAGAGCTGGTCACATCACTGACAGCTTTAAAACGGACCTCCCCCTAACTTCAGCGTCTACAGGCAGCAACCATCCTTACCTGAGGGAGAAGCATGGCACTTGCACCCAGAGGACTAGTGCTAGGATTCACGTGCCCAGCTTGTGAGTGCAGCAGTCAAAGACCAGGGCCTGAATTCATTCTCCCTGGTATGCCCTAGTGTCTGGGCATCTCACGTGGGCTGTAGCAACTGAGTCTAGGAGTAAAGGGAGCAGAGCTCTCCGAGATGGAGCGAGTGCAGGAGAAGAGCTCAGCAGCTACAGACACACTGCCCGGGGAACCGCAGCCCAGGCATGTTTTGTTGTGAATGACTTCACGATTTGCTCAGGGATTAAATACTTCCTCGTTTAATAACCTAATAGTTTGGGCTAGTTTCATGCTGGACTGTTGGAAAGTTCACTGGCTGGAGTTATCAGCCAGGCCTCGTATAAACGGCTTCCCCCAGCTCTCAGCCAAGTGAGCTGTCCTCATCTTTGGGTCCCCCGGCGGGTAGCTCTTGGCACTACCTTCTTCTGAAGGGCTTTGTTGTTTGTGCGTGTGCCTGAGGCTTTACGCTCCGGGGGCTTCCTCACCACATCTTGTTTGAGCTGGAAATGCACCTGGAGAAAGAATAAAAATAACTGTGTAACACCGTGTGTGTGCTCTGCTGGCTCAGGGGTCTGCAGGACCTGCCTCTGCCACTAACCTTCGAAGCTGTCTCTTGGGCCAAGACAAGCAATAAGGGGCCTCAGCCATTGTTAGGATACAATGGGAACTCAGTTCTTAAATCAGCTGGAAACATTTTTTTTTTCCTGTGGAAAATGTTGTACCAACAATCAGCTACATTTCTTATGCAGAGAGTTGCTCCTGTGGCAATGCAATGTCCTAGGGTGGTTTGGAAGATGAGCTGTGAAAGCCAAGGGACTGAGCTACGCTCTTTCTTTTTCTTTTCTCACCAGAGAGTAGAGAAATAGCATTGCTTTGCATCTCTCTGAATATTTAATACACAGGATGGTTTAGGACAGACAGTCCTTTTTTGATTGCATCTCGTTAGCTGAATCCTGCTTAATCAGTCTTTCAGCAACCAGTGCTTCCAATAGATCCAGGCAAAAAAATTCCAGAAAAGAAACCTCCATCCACTACAGCCGTGCAAGCAGGTACAGGAGGGAGAAGGGGACAAGGAGCGTGCAGGACACAGCATCAGATAAACGGGGAATGGGGAGGCCATACAGAAAGGTGAAACTGGAATGGGGCTGTGTGGGCTTCCTGGGGGAGGGATGGGGTGAACAGTGGGTACGGGAGGTGCTGCAGGGGCAGAGGGAAAGGGGGACAGGAGGGTTGCTGTGAGGAGAGATCTGCAAAAATCAGACCATCAGGGAACAAATCAGTCTTCTACAGTAACATGGTAAAAGGAAAATCTATTTTAAAAAGGAAACCCAAAGAGCTGTGTGCTTAACCTAGCAAAACAAAGGCTAGGACTGGGCTTGACAGCTCTCTATAAATACATCAGGGAATAAATACCAGGGACGAAGAGGAACTATTTAAAGCACAACGTTGGCATAAGAACAAATAGGGATAAACTGACCATAAATAAATTTAGGATGAAAATTAGAAGGTTTCTAATCCTGAGAAAAGGGCAGCTCTGGAAGAACTTCAGAGACTGGGTAGGGTGGGATGAAGAGACTGAGGGTGGGAGAACCACCGCAGTGTATTTACAGCAGAGCCCAACCAGTGTACATGCAGTGAAGCAAATGATGTGCTGGGGGGTTCTTGCCGGTCCTTAGAGGAGGCTGCATCTGCAGTCCCACCATGTTCACAAGGCAACAGCAGGGGCAGGAATCACCACCCACTGTTTTTAAACCAATTTCTAGTTGTCCAGCCTGCCCTCAAAGACGCTGTAGGGGCCACACTGGTATCAAGAGCACTTCATCTCCCACAGGTGCTTGGCTGTTCTTTGTGGGCACCCGGTTCCCATCTGTCTTGGGTGCTCTCAGCAGAAAGAAAGGCAGACTTCAGTCTCTTGCTATGAGTCTGATAACGTGTTTGGTCCCAGGCATGATGCAGATGATAGCAGAGCACTGAAACCCACAGAGTCAGGGGGATAACGGAGCCTCAGGGAACAGATGCTGTCTCCACATCGTCACGTCCTGGAGAGTGGGGAGGATGGAGGAGAGCTAAAGAGCAGCAGCCCCAGCCAGCCAGGGGCTCTCCATGGCTAAGAGGCAGAGGGACATAGGAGCTGGCACGGCAGCCCAGCGCAGCTGCGAGCCCTCAGTAAGGAACCGAGAGGCACATGGCATTGCCTTCACTCTCTTCCTCTCTGAGCCGTGGGGAGCCCTGTGTCTGCCAAAGCAGACAGCCTGTAGCCACTGGCAATGCTCTACATCCCATCTCCTTTCTAGACATTCCCCGCTGCATTTCTTTCTCCCTGGGGTGAAGACATTTTGAGACACCCTCGTGACTATGCAGCCTGACTCACCAATGAAGGTGCAGCTGGGCCCACTGTTGTTGTCACCGTCTGGGGCTGGTACCCTTCTGCAGAGGCTGTGACAGTGTAAGTGCCGGGCAGCAGCAGCCGGAAATAATCCCCCATATCACCTGGAACACAAGGTGGGAAGAGAAAGCACTCAGGATGCACAGGGAGCAGAGCAAAAGATATTCCAGTAGGTCTTGCCGAGCGTACTTCCTCGAGGTTGCGTAGCCTTCAAAACCCAGGCAATTTTTGGCCTTCTTTCCAAATCTGCTGGCTACGGCAAGGCTGGATTCATATCGGTAGACTGCAAGTGATGTCTCATTAGTGCCACAGAGCAGAGGTCAGTCTGCAAGTAAACGCCAAACGAAAGGGGACGGTACAGCAGTGTTGGCTGTGCCTGTGCAGGGAGGCTGCAAATCTGAGCACTCGCCAGTCAGACGACAGCAGACCTAAGGGCAATCACAGCTCCAGTCTGACTCCTTATGCGTAACACAATCTCTAATTCCTGTCATATACAATTTTGCCACGTTCAGGTTATCAGCAGGGTTTTAATTGCTCATCAGCTCAGCTGCTCCCTGATTCTCCCTGCATAAGGGAGCCCCAGGAGCACTTCGATGGACTATGTACTGGTGTGGACAAGGGACGGCCAACAGGGAGGCAGCAGCACATTATGGATTACTTTGACAATTTGAGTATATTCCCATCTATGGAACTGGATGGGTATTGCAAATTTGAATAATCATCACAGGAAGCCTGTGTTATTTTGGCTTTGGTAGGGCTAATTGGTATGAGTGAGACACATATGAGTCAGGGGCTTCCCAAGGGAAGACAGGGAGGGTGGCTGGCAGGTCAAAGGGCATAATTTTCTCCCTCTGTTCAGTCCCAGGGAGGCTGCACTTGGGTCCTGTGTGCAGTTTTGGTGCCCCCACATCAAGAGAGATGTGGGAGAATCAGAGCTCCCCGACAGGGAGAGCTCAGGCCCCACAAGGAGAGCTGGGGGAGCCGGGCGGGCTCAGCCTGGCTGGGAGGAGGTGGAGGGGGATCTGCTCACAGCCTGCAGCTACTTGAAGGGCAGCTACAAAGGTGATGGGGCCAAACTCCTCTCAGCAGTGCCAGGCAATACAGCGAGGGGCAGCGGCCACAGATGGCGGCTTGGGAGTTTCAGGGTAGATCAGGAAGCACAGCTTCACCATGAAGGTGGTGTATCCCTGGCACAGGTCAGCACCTCTCGGCTGTGAAATCTCCATCCTTGGGGGTCAGTGAGAATTGGCTGGAGGGAGCGATGGCCGATCAGAGCCAATGTTGGGGACAATCCTGCTCCAAGCAGGAGGCTGGACAGGAGATCCCAGAGGGCCCTTTGCAGCCAGCACCTCTGCGATTCTGTGGTCTCTTGCACACTCCCCTTTCCTATGCAGGTTGGCATAAGAAGTGCCAAATATTAGAGTGTTACTGAGTCACAGACCTACAGCCAGAAGGAGCTTTTCATAGTCTGACCTCTGAAGACCTGGAATACTGGCTATTTTCCGCAGCCAGTCTGTAATGTCTGGTCCAGTTGGAGAAGGGTGTTTATGAAAAGGAGGTTAAAATCGGCTAGCAAAGGAGAAACCACCGCAACTTGGATAAACTAAAGTGGCACTTCCTTCTCAGTCTAAATTTGTCTGGCTAGAACTTTCAGTCTTTCATCTTGTTCTGCCATCGTGTCCTTTGCTATCAGCTATTTCAAGCTCTGTGTAGATACTTAGATGCTTGAGTAGATTATTCCCTCAATCTTCTCTTTGGTTATATACAAATGTATTTTCTCCTCTCTCTCAGATAAAATAGGAGCTGACTTTCTGAAGTCCTTTACAATAAGGTTTGCACTCCTCAGTTCTCACCCAGAGTTCTCACCTCTTTCTTACTTAAGCCCTCCCTGGTCCAGGATGCACAGGCACGTTTCTCACAGCTAGTGTTTTTGGGAAGCAAACCATGCTGGCCACACATATTACAGCCTCACCGGCTAATCCCCTCCCACATAACCAGATAACCTGAGAGGCTGTATCCAAAAGGGACAGCATGCAAGAGGACCGACAACCCACCAGAGGTGATGTCATGGCTGATTCCCTGGACAGAAATCACTGCTCCTGCAATGCCGTTGTTGTTCTCGTCTGACACCATCCCTTTGATGCCCTGGTGAACCTGCAGGGAGGGAGACAGACGGCTGGGTCAAGGACCCTCCTTTGCTGAAGAGGATGCTGCCGAGCACTGGAGGAGGGCAGAGCTCTGAGGAAAACCCCAACTTTCCCCATACCCTTGGCCCTCCTGGTTCTCCCCAGCAGAGCCAGTCTAGGACACAACATCCTTCCCAAAGGCCACCAACTAGAGCACCCAGTGAGCTCCATGATCACCTCCCTCCCACCCCTAGTGCCTACTGGTCCCCTACCATCAGGGCCCATGGGGGCCTGCAGGAGAAGGGTGTAGGTCCCAAGACTGCCCCCTTACCTCTTCAATGAAAGCAACAAGGGCCTCCCGGTTGGCCATCCACTGCCGCTCCAGGTCCTCCTCGGGGGGGAACTTATCGCAGCTCAGCTCCAGGGTGATTTCAAAGCAGTTCGTGTAGAGGTAATTGAAGTCCTGCATGCCTGGAAGAGAAGAAGAGCCTGTGGCCAGGGGAATGCAAGGCCCCCTTCCCTCCGCAATCCCGTGTCCCAGGCATCCTGGCTTGTGTCTGTCTTCTACCAGAACCGCCTTGCTCTCCCTCTTCGCTCCGCAGGTGCAGCCTCCTCCCTCCATACAGCGTGACTAGACCCTTCTCCCCCCGTGCAGCCCCCTCCCCTTGTGGCTGCCCAACTCCCTCCTTCAGCCGGATCATTCACCACTCTGCCTTCGGAAGCTCAGGAAGGTTTGGTACTGCAGGCGCTGTATGTCCCTTTCCAGTTGCTCTCCAATCTTTTTTCTAGCCTAATTTGCTGATTTTCAATTTCTTCATTACGCCTTTTTTAATCAGATTTTTCAGGAGCCAGCAGGTACAAGAAATGTCTTCCCTTTGGTCACAGTTTTGGGTCTTGATGGAGTTACGCCGTAGCATTTTCAAATACACTAACATTAATTCTTCCTTCGTCCAGCAGCACACAGCAGGTCTCTGCAGACCTCAGCTACTTCTGTGGCTCTTTCCCAAGCCTCTTCCAGTCTTCCCAAGCCGTTTCCTGGTCTGAGATGCAGACACCAGAATGGTGTCTAGTAATACGCACAGTGCTATGGCCACAGCCCTTCCCCAACCCACCCTGCCCTGAGGTTTCTCATCTATTCCTTCACCTCTCTTCAGCTCAACACCTTGCTGCAGGTGGTGCTCACCTGCCCAGCCCTTACCTTTGCTGAGCGAGTACCAGGATGCCCCATTCGTGATGCCATCAGCAAAGTAGTCTCCGCAGTTCCAGCCACGGTACATCCAGCCGTGGGCGTATGAGTAGGTCTTGGCCAGCTAGAAAGAGAGGAGCCATCGGTCACTGCTCCAGCACCGTGCGGCTGGGGACCCTGCCCCGCTCTGGGTGAAACATCCCCCCTCCTGCACAAGCTTCACTGGGGAGCGTGGGAGGGAAGTCAGACAGGAGACAGCTCCTGCATTTTACTGCCGTGAAATACAACATGAGGTGGCCAGGACCTCTACAAAACGTAGGCAGATGAAGGCGGAGGAGGAAGATCAGAAATCTGGCAAGCTGGAGCCTTGCTGATGGCACAGGTGGCTCCTGCCCTGCTCCCGCTGCGATGAGGGGGAGCAGAGGGCACTGGGCCCACGCAGGGGCACCCAGCCCCATCAGTGCTGGCCCACACACAGCAAATGGCACTAACAGGAGGAGAAGATATGTGAGGAAAACTAACCAGTATCAGTCCTGAATGCAAATACCATATATATCAGGGTAATTTGTATTAGGAAAGAGTTTGGGCAACTTCTGGTTCTGGCAACTGCTTGTTTATTGCCCTTATTAAGATTACTGCTTATTTTTAGACATGAAGGCAGGGCTGAAATTGGGACACTGCATTCAAAGCCTGTCCTTTGTGTAAGACACAGTTTAAGACAGACCGTTGTTTGCATTTTCTAATGCAAACTCTATACCCTTGTATTATGGTTCAGATGCTGGTGTAGTCTTGTTCTGTCAGCAGGAAAACAGTTACTTTGCTACATTTCTGACTTCTGAGGCTATGTGGGTATCATTAGCCTACGCCCCAGACTGCAGCCTCTCTACATCTGGGTCCAAGCGCAGCCTTGATCCCAGCAGGTCCTGGCAAGCCCCTGCACAGCCTCTGCTTCCAGAGAAGGCTGAACTCCAGCTCAGACTTATTTTTCTCATTAGCTGTTCTAAAGCAGACTTGCTTTTTCTTGTGCTGGGTATTTCCTAATGGAAGCAGTGACTGAAGGCACTGTTTTCTGGGACGTTTTAACAATGGAGAAAAACCACAGGCTTCAGCTAGCGCTAGCAGGATCAGCAGCACACACTGATACATTCCCTGATGTCTGCCCATGATCCTGGTGCTCTTTTCATTGTATTCCTTATTCTTTGCCGTCTGCAAGCCCGTGCTGGGTACCCGCCTCCCTTATCCAGCTCTCAGCAGACCCCCAGGCAGACGCTGCCACCTCTCTAGGAAAAAATCCCATATACATACTGCGATGGCGAAGCAAAGCTGGGGGCAGGCTTCAGCTCTGGAAGAGCAGGGTGGTACTGAAGACACTGGTGATACTGGGGTAATGGGGAACCCAAGCACGGCATGGATGAGGAAGGGGCTCCTGAGGGTTAAGACTGGCCTGTCCGTGTGCTGGGACCGGCTCATGGTGGGACTGCCCTGACCTGGCTCACGAGCCTTGGCTCGGCTCCTGCATGAGGCAGTGACCCAGAGACTCCCAGCCAGCTCTCGCACGCTGCACCCTGCCAGGGCTGCGGGAATGCCCTCGCCCACCTGGGCCGTGCTCACCTTCTGAAACAACTTGTCATCAGGGGTAGGTGTGTTGACCGTGCGCCGGTGGCTCCTGAACCGCTGGTCCTGAGACTTGTCATAGGGGTAATTTGCCACCACTGCTCCACCGTGCAGATTGGCTGAGAGCACAAAGTTGTAGCTGCTGATCCACTGGATCACGGCCAATGTCTCCGGCTCCACCTGTGAGGAGAAGAGGGACAGGGACAGGGAAAAGAGCTCAGCCACCTCAGGGCCAGCTGCTGCTCCATGCCAGGCTGCAGCGTGATCGGTCACGTCAGACCCTGCCCCGCAATTTGCCTGCTTCAGCCCTTGCAGCTTCTTCTGTTCACCACCAGCCCTGGTGGGGAGAGCTGGCTCCTCCGGTGCATACCCTGCTACAGCTCTCCCAGCACAGCCCCAAAACCTGAGGCACGTGCATTAGCCAGCACGTGCCACCTCCTCTGCCCTGTGCATTGCAACCTCCTCCCCACGCGGGCCATGATGCCAGCCTCTCCTCTTGGCAGAGGTGCAAGCTGTGATACGAGGCAGGATTATATCGTTTCTCTGCATGCAGGAGGCATGGGGAAGGAGACAAGCACGTGCAAGCCAAAGGGCAGTATATTTGCTTGGGTGCTGAGCCACTCTAAGAGGATGCCGTAGCCCCCGCAGCATCCCAGACTGGTACCTGGCTTTTCCAGTTGTCGGGCAGTGGGATGTGGTGATTTGGCCCGCTGATTTCCCCGCTGTAGTACATGAACGTGTTGAGGTCAGGGAAGTTGCGGTTTAAGTCCACTCCATTGGCGTTGTTCCTCCCTGTCAAGTACCCGTTGCTGTCCGGGCCCTGCGGGGCAAAGGTGCATCACGGGGGTGAGTACAGGGTGGGCGCAGGCAGGCTGGGTGTCAGAGCGGCAGGGACTGGCCATCCTAACGGTGCTTCGGTGCCTTTGAGTCGCAACACGTGTGTTATTGCTGGCAGGAGAATAAAGAGTATTGGTACTGACAAGGAAAGTCAATAACAATATCTTCATTTTCCAGGGTCACAGAGAAAGGCACAAGCCAAATAAACAATTTGTCTCAACTGAAAGAGCCATGAATAAAATATCTCCCTGAGGTCTAGCGGTACAATGGAATGGGTGAGGTTTTGGGGGGGGACTAGAGGGCTTCCCCCCTGCCCCATCCCTCATGTCCCTGTCTGCTCATGACAGTGGCATTCAGCTGCCACTTCCCCAGCCTGGCACAGGGGATTTGCAGCAACCTGCCTGTGACAAATAACTTCTGGGGCGGGTAAGGCAGATGTAGGAAGCCTCCTCCATCACCCGCCAGGGCCACCTGGGGGAAGATACACAGTGTGAGCCCTTGGCACGAGAGGTGACGAGCAGCAACACCGGTTGAGGGGGACAAATTTGGCAGGGCATGGAAAGGAAAGATGCCCCCTCCCCATAGGCACGGTGAAGGGGATCTCGCATGGATTTGAAGGGCTTTCTGCCCCTACCCGGCTGGAGGAGGCGATCGCTGCCTGGTACCTGCTTGGCAGCCACTTCGTACCCGTCGGGGTTCATGGAGGGCATGATGTGGATGCGTGTGTCGTGGATGAGGCGGGTGATCCGCTCGTTGCCCCGGCGGTACTCCTCGCACAGGAACTCGGAGAGCTGTAGCAGCAGCTCACGGCCCAGCACCTCGTTCCCATGCATGTTCCCCACATACTTGAACTCCGGCTCCACTGGAGAGAGCAAGAGAGTGACACCATCAGCCAGGGCTGGGACGGGGAGGGGGAAGAGCCAATTCCTACTGCAGGGAGCCTGGGCAAGCCCAAGGGACCCCCAATAAATGGTGCGAAATGGCCCTTTCCCTTGGAAAATGCAAACCTCAGTGAGGGAGAGTGGCATGGTTCTCATATGGGCTCCCCTCTGTTTTGCCACAGCACCCCTGGGAGCAGCCCAGACTCCCCACTGGTCGCTGCTCGCCTTCGGAGCGCACAAGAGGATGTATTTGCAGGGGGTTTGGTCTCTGGCTGGGGAGAGGCAGCACAGAGGGACTGGGGATCGCTGGCAGGATTGCTGCCATCCCACGCCCCGGGGTGCCAGGGCCTCCCAGCTCTGCAGTGGGTGGCAGTGGAGGGGACAGGCCATTTCTTCCGCCTCTGCCCTTCGCAGTTTGCTCTCAGTGCCTCTCACCAGCATAGCACATTCCTGGCTCTGCATGCTTTAAGGAGCTTTTCATTACTCTGCAGGACAAAATCAATCCCTGGCTTGGGGCAAGCCATGCTCTTTCACTGGAAGGGCACAGTTGCCTCTGGCTGCTCCTTGTCAGCCTGGAGAAACCCTCAGCGGCTGAGTTGAATATGGATCAAACTGGCCCTCGGGCAGCTCCAGTAGAAGCAAAAAGGTCTCTTGTCACTGACTTCTCTAAAATGAGGTCTCAAAATATAGATTTAGAGACTGCAGGCAGACAGTGCCCGGAGCAGGACTTGCTGCTTTGCTGAAGGAGAAGCAGCACACGTGAGGGACAGGTTATGCTTTGCCAGAGGGGCTTTTAAAGCAGTTACTTGTGAGAGAATAAATGTCCCATTGCAGGCTGGAGTCAGCACTGGTAGGATGAGAGACACCAGGGGAATTCAGTTAAAAGGGGAGCCTGACTTTCACATGAAAGGGTCAGGACAAAACAGGGTGTCATTACAAATGTCAGGTTGCCAGAGCTCCCATTGCACCATGAGGTTTCCAGCCACCAGCAGCAATCAGACTTGCAGTGCCAGCACGCAGCCCTGCTCTACCACACACGGTGTCATGAGGATCCCAGGGCAACAGGCACCGCAGCCCCACACATCAGATATCTGCTGCTGCTTCCAAAATCCCCCACGCCTTTGCCGTGTGGGGAGGAGACACCGCATCTGGACATACTGAAGACAGATTCTAAAAAAAATTCTAATTTTGGCAAAAGATTTTGCTTTTCCATATCTTTTGATCGCTGTGCCTCAGCACAGGACACCATGGGTGGGCAACAGGTTTTCACCTGGTTAGATTTCAGGAGACATGAGAACTCATTTAATTAGGTAATCCAGTTATAAAAACTGTAAAAATGTCCTGGAGATACGTGCAGCCTTTA
Source organism: Mycteria americana (assembly GCF_035582795.1). Taxonomy (NCBI): domain Eukaryota; kingdom Metazoa; phylum Chordata; class Aves; order Ciconiiformes; family Ciconiidae; genus Mycteria; species Mycteria americana. The sequence continues at coordinate 17,296,760 of NC_134370.1, forward strand.
TTTAAAAAAATAAGGTCTCAGCAGGGATTCTCCTTCTCTGCTTTGTTCAAGCCTGCAGCAGGACTTATCAGCCTTTTTCAATATGCAGACCCCTAAACATTATCCATGTGGACACATAAGCCCTAATTACTGCACATAAGCCCACTAACTCTAGGCTTGCTTTTCAGACTTACTTTCCATGGCCTTCAAGGGAGTCCACGGATTCCCAAGGTCCTCATGCTACAAGGTGAAAGTGCCAGCCTGAGGGTGGCCCACGCTACAAGCAGGGCCACAGGTCCATGCTGCCCGCCTGGGGCAGGGGAGGTCTTGGTCACCTCCTACGCCCCTTCCAGCTGCCTTCCGGTGGTTCTGCAAGTCTAAAATCCAGTGGCGCATTGCCAGTGCCCTTTGCTCGCTCCTTGCTTTGAATCAGCCCCCGATGTGCTGTGGAGGTGCCCGAGGTGTCCTCAGTGCTGTGCAGGTTTCCCTGTACTGAACGGGGCTGGCATGGAGGCGGTCAGGGTGGGAAGTCCCCCATCCCACACCCCTGAATGTGATGCTCTGGGCCGCAGGAGGGGAGCAGCGTGCCCCACGGCAGCTCTGCCCCTGGTGCAGTGTGTCCTCGGGCAAGCCACCACCAGGCATGGGGTGCCATGCGATTTGGGGGGGCTGCTCTGCTGGGGGGTGCTGATATGGGTCCCTCTCACCCCTGCAGCACTCCCAGCAGTTTCCCACGTGACTGGGCTGCCTGGACTTGTCAGCCCCTGCATTTAACCACACCAGCCAGGATTTGAAAAGGCAAAAGATCCTGCAAAAAGTAGGCCGAGTCCCCTCTGCATCTGTGGCCCAGGGGCACAAGGCGGGGAAGCGAGGGAGCCCTGCCTGCACGCCCCCAGCCCGGAGAGCCGTCTGGTCCCCTCAGCCCCCCAGGGGCACCGGGCTGCCAGCAAGGTCTGGCTCGGCAGCGTCTCCCTGCCGCAGAGCCAGCAGCTCAAGGGGCCATTGCTGCCAACTCTCCGCAGGCCACGTGGCAGCAGGTAGAGATCCCAGAGACCTGCCTGTCTCAGGGGCTGCACAGCCCACAGGGCCGGCTGGGCTGCGGGAGCCCAGTGCCCGCTCTGCCGGGGTCCCTCGCTCGCTCCCCCCTTGCCTTGGGGTCTGAAGGACCCTCCTGCCACTATCCAGCAGCAAAGGGTGGAGGGTGGGTGCTCCCTTTCCCCGCCTGCACAACAGTGTTTTGGGAGGGAGAGGGTGGCAGGGCAGGCGGGGTGCTGGGACGGACTCGCCCCGGCTCTCGCGTTAGCCTGCACTGAAAAATCAGAGCTCCGTCCAAAGTACGCACCTAGGCCACGCTGCAGCTCACGCAAGCACAGCGTGCGCGTGCGGGTCCCGCGTGCGCGTCCCCGGGCTGGCTGTGGGGTCCCTGCCAGAGCCGGTGCCGCCGCCTGACACCCGGGCACCTCTGGGAGTCCTGCTTGGCAAGGGCGATACCCCCCACCCCGAGCCCTGAGGGTGCCGCGTGGCAGGGAGCGTGGCGACGAAGCCCATCCTCTCCGAACCGCCGTCCCCATCCCCCCGTACTCACGGGGCTCGTGGATGCCCGGGTAGTCGCTGAACTCCAGCACGTAGAGGTGTCGGCCCTCGACGCTGCGGCCGATGCTGTAGATGCGGGTGACGTAGGGGCACTGGCTCTGCACGCGGAACAGGGCCTGCACCATCTCCTCGTAGCGATGGTGGAGGAAGCTGAGGGCGGCCGCCACCTCGAGCAGGAGCAGGGCTCCCACGAGGGGCCGCAGCCACCGAGCCATCCTCCCGCGGCGCTGGGCGCCCAGACCAGCTCCGAGCCCCCGGCTCCCTCCCTGCCGGGAGCTTAAAGTGCAAACTCCAACCAGCTCTTTCCAGTTTCCGAGTGCCAGCCCCCTGCACCTGCGGGCGGGGGGCGGCGAGGGGCGGCGGGAGCGGGGCGCGCCGGGGCCCCGCGGCGCAGGAATGCTCCCCCCGCCCGCCCGCCCGCCCGCCGCGGCCGCCGGCGAGCCCGCTCTCCGCCGTCGGAGAAGTTTCCCCCCCGCTCCAGCTCACTTATTAACCGGACAGTAAACAGGCCCCCGCAGCCACTGGCTGTCACTGCAAGAAGAAGCGCAGGGCTGGAAAACTGGCTGCGGAGGACGTCGGGGCTGCCAAGCGCACGGCAAGCGGCGGGGCGGGGGAGAGGAGAGGGGGGCGGCGGGCGGGGGGGATGCCCGTCGCCGAGCCCTTCCGTGGGGCAAGAGCCGAGCGGGGTGGGGGATGGCGCCAGGGCGGCCCCGGTGCCCGCACGGCTGCCGCAGCCCTGCCCGGCCCCTGCCTGCCCGGCGCGGGCAGCTCCCGCCGCTCCCCCCGGGGCCCGGCCGCCAGCTCGGAGCCGCGCCTGCTCTCCTGCCCCATCTCCTGGGGAAGCAGAGGGAGACATCGCCGCAGGGTCTGCGGGTCTGCCGGTCCCTCGGCCCCGCTCCCGGCTCTCCCGGCAGTCCCGCTGCTCCCGGGATAAACAGAGACAGGGACCGACCGCATCGCCCTCCCCGCAGCTGCCTGCCCAAGCAAGCCCTAGCTGGAAGTCGCAGGGGGAGGACGGGGCAACGTGGGGGCTGATGTAGGAGTTGTCTGCTGAGCAGGTGCCAGCAAGGAGAGCTCTGCTCAGAGGTCCGGTATCGCCCTGCTGTGCACTGGAAGCGGGCACGATAAGGATCTCCGACGGGCGACGGGCGGCAGAACAGAGCTCAACGGCCTAACGGCAGATGAAAATGCCCTGCTGTCTGCTCATAAACGGAGTTGCAGACCGTTTCTGGATCTGGGGGAAGCTGGTTCCTCTCCACCCCTCTGCCACGTACACCCTTGCCCCAGTGGGCAGCAGTCACCGCAGGGTCCCTGCGCTCTGCCCACGGGCGGGCGCAGCTGCGGGAGCAGCCTTGCTTTGCAGCCTTTCCCCGTGGGGCTAAAACTCCAGCAGCTTAGCGGCTCTGACAGAGATCTTTATTAGGACATCCCTGACACGGAGCCCAACGTGAGTACAAACAGACGAAAGATTTACTATCACTCCTGGACACGTCGGGAGAAAGGCTCCCTTTGCTAACACGAGCGTGCCATACTGCTCTGTCCAGACCACCCTGGAAAGGAGCTCCTCCTGCCATCGGCAAGGGTCTTCTCAGGATACTCAGAGCCATGCTAAACATCTGCCTTCCCTTCAGCCTTGAGGTGGATCCACGCTGCACTGCTCTAACCCCTGTGACAAGGGTTGCTCTAGCTGCCTCTCCTCCCAGCAAAGCATCTTCTACCAGTGCTGCCCAGCACCACTGCTTTCCTACCTGTCCTCCACATGCACTTGGGTCGCCGACCACCTTTCTGCCTCAATTTCCCAAGAAGAGCAGTGGTAAAACCAAGGAGCCCCTGTTTATAGCCTCTAACACAAACAAGGCAGGATGGTGGGCAAAGCAGACAGCCTGTCTGCTCCTGGCTTGGCTTACTCATACTTTCCCACTTCCAACTTTCTTCTGCTCCAGCCCCACCATACCAGTCCTTTCGCTCCTTGTCCCTGTGCCTTTTTGGTCTCCTGCCCCATCTGCACAGCGTCCTCCTCTCAATTATAGCCCCTTTAAAAAGAAAAAGGGTTGTAAAAGTCCTGGTTTTGAACAAATATCTTTTGAAGACATGACCAGAAAAAAAAGAATATTATACATATATAAAGACAGCAGTAACCACATTAACACCTTCTCCCAGTTAAGCTCCATCCCACCACATCCCTGCCTGTCAGTCAGTCTCAGAACAACACACATTCAGGAGCGGGAATGGCATTGCACCCGTTTTAATCAGGTAACAAGAAACGGTGCTAGAGGTGCCAGCTTCTCCCAGCACGTGTAGGAAACCAAGGAAAAGTAGCTGAGGCGGTGGCAGGGTGTGGCAAGCATGGGTATGGTGAGCATGGATATTGCAGGGCAGCTCGTATCTCTACAGCAAGCCACGCCTGGTGGTATTTTGCGGAGCTGGCGGCTCATGCGACAGTGGGAAATGCTCTCGCCTCCTTCACATCTCTGCTCCCAGGGCTGCTGGGTTCCCGTGGAGCTGCCCTCTCCCCAGCTTTCAGCGAGCAAGGCGATGTGAAGGAGGTGGGCAGGTTTCCAGTGCTAGCCCGTGTTACTTGGCAGCCAGAGAGTGCTAGGCAGGGCTATAGTAAAATAGCACAAACCCCATGTTTGGTCTGTCTCCCCCCTCCCCTTTCCCTTCCCAGGCTGTTTCCAGTGGCCTGCGACAGCAGTGGGAGAGTTGGAGCTGCAGTGCTGCCAAGGGACGCATGAGAAAAGCACTCACTTTCCTATGGAGACAAGCAACACTGATGTGAGAAACAACAGAAAAAAAAGAAATGCCAGACCGTTAGATCCTAAAAAAGGAGCCATGAGCAAAATCTGGGGTGGGCAAAGAATACATCTCATGCACTACTAGGTCTGGAGAATTAGCCAACGTTATCCATAGCATAGGGATGGAGGCAGCCTGTTATCAGGCAGCAGGTTTAAATCAAACGAAAGGAAATAGTTTTGCACACAAGGCACAATGAAATTACCTTGTCAAAGCTGAAAGTTAAATGAGTGCAAAAGAGGATAGGATGAGTTCATAGAGAACTGGGGCATCCACAGCTATTAATTATGCAGATCCAGAAGCAATTGCTTGATCACAAATTTCCTACACCCCTGATGGCTAGAAGAGAAGGATCATGCCCTAACTGTCCATCTAAATCCTTGCCTAGCGCGCAGCTGGAGATGAGCGCCGATACGCGGCCTGTCTGATCTGACCTAGCATGGCTCTTCCCCATTCTAGGAAAACAACATGCTAATGAAGCTTTAAGCCAATAATAAGTTCGGACATGTTAAGAAACACTGATGAAAGCAGAAACAAACAACATAGAACACTAGCTCTTAGAAACAGTGCAGGAAGTAAACAAATACTTAATTTGGAAAATGCGGCTAATACATCTGGGATGGATCATCCACCCCCCATCCGCCCCAATGTTCAAAGATGGAGAGACCTTGAGGCAGTGGGACAAAGAGGGCGAGCAGGAACACACCATGCCACAGCAGCGGGAGTGAGAGGAATGCGAATGCGAGCCCCGTCCCCCCCATCGCTGTGTGGCTGAGGGTCACAGGCAGCAAGGAACCGATCCCTCCAGAGCCAGCCATGGAAAGACTCCACCTGGTGCATTTGTTTTAATTCTGGCTGTATTGTTAGCAGAAGATTGGAAAATTTGAGGAAAGTTCAAGCTAAGAGCCGTAATAATGAGCAAACTAGGGAGAATGTGTGCTGAAAGAAAAATGATGAGCCGTGACAAGTATGTTTGCCTTGGCGGAGCTACAGCTGTGGCTGCACGCAGAGGCACGCAGCCCCGCAAATGAGGGGCACAGGCCCCCCATCCTTCATCTGTTTTGGGGGGGGTTGCAGTGCCAGCATAATGCCAGTGGTGCTGCCTGGGGGAGGGAAAATGAGGACAGAGGACTGCAGCCGTCCAGTGCATGGCAGGGGAGAACAAGCTGCTTTGGGGAGGTCAGGGTGAAGCTAAAGCAAGGAAAGATGGGGTTTGGGCAGTAGCAGCCTTCCCGGAACGACGCTACCTGTGTGAGGTGCCCAGAGCCCGGGAAGGACCACAGTGCCTTGCCTTGCCAGGAGGGGATTGCTGCCCATCCACAGGGAACTTCAGATCTGACCCAGGAGAACAGCAGGGAACTGGCAAGAGAGGAAATCCCTTCTCAGGACTTTTCCACGTTTAGTGCCAAAAGCTCTTTTCCACTTTTGGCAAGTTCCCATCTTGTGGAAAACAGTGCGAAAACTTTTCTAGCATCAGAAGTCTTTATTGTGATAAGGATACAGAGATTTGTGCGTGCATCAAAACAAAGATCCATTTCATCAGGGCTGAGCCGCAAAAAGAAAGCACATGGCCCGGGTGGCAGAGACTGTTGTCCTCAGTGTGTGTCCCCCAGCCCCTCCTGAACAGGCTGTTGAACCCCGTGATGCAGCCAGCAGCCCCGCAGAGCCTGCATGTCCCCCCGGCACAGAGCACGGGAAGAACTGGGACAGAGGAGGGGGCACGCATCCAGCTGAGAGCTGCTCTTGGAGAAGCTGGGGAGCCCTGGCCAGCACCAACATTGCAAATCAGCCTCTCACCACAGGGGTGATGGCCTCACTTCTGAGAGCTTTCTTCCAAGTGGAGGCTCCACTGTGCTTTGCTGTAGGGCCAGAGAAATCAGCTGTAGCCTGTGCACAGAGGAGAGCTGGCTGTGTCAGGGAAGAGAGCGAAGGGTACTTCGAGCCTGTGATGGGGACTGATCGTTTTCTGCAAGAAGTGAGCATGCCGCAGGCACCCAGGCTTTCTTTTCCGACCCCTGAAAATCTCAGCCTCGCTGATAGTTTTGCCTCAGACCTGACACTTGGGTGAACATGAGAGAGCTCGTGGAAGTCATCAGTCCCAGAAAGACCAGACTGGCCCGCACCCTGCAAAGCTATCAAATCCCCCTGCAAGGAACCTTCCCAAAAATGGACCACTCAACATTTGAACCTAAACCAGAGACACTCATCCCACCTTGCTGCAGCACATCTCAGGGCTTCCTGTGGCAAAACTGGGAGAGACCAAGGTCTGGAGTCTTGGCAGCCCAGCAGAGCTGACCAGTGAATAAATATTTGCAAGACAAGAACATGTGGTGTTAAAAGATGCTTTAACCCAGAAGAGCAAAACTGTACAGGAGCCAGTGGCTGGAAATTAAAGCCAGAAGCTATCAAATTAGAAATAAGGCACAGATAATTATCAGTGGGGCAGATCAACAGCATTAACAAGAGAAGTGATACCATGTTATTACTAGCGTATTTGGAAATTCCCCCCACTATTGTCAATGGCCTTCACGTACCCATTGGGTGGCTCTGGAACACACATTTGAGCTGCATACAGCTGGGTCAGATGTAGCACAGAAGCAAAGAAATGAATGTTCATTAAACTTGAACTCTTTGACCAAGGACTTTGAGTAGCCTCCACGGATAAAGTCCTGCAATAGCAGGAGAAATGGAGAGAAAAAAAACATATGCTTTTCTGGGAAGGTTCAAGTACAGCCAGTGATATGCAAGGGTCTCACCCTTATAGAATGCTTTCAGCCAACCAATTCCTGGAGCCTCAGCCTGCTCAAGTGATTTTTAAATGGCATGTCTGGTGTCACCTTCGAAATTCTAGTTCTGGAGAGATTGACTTATAAATGCGGTCTAAAAGTCATAAGGTTTAAAACTAGTTTAACATATTTTGTATTTATCTTAGTTTGGGGCCTTTAGGCTGCACTCAAGTCACATTTACAGCTTGAAAGAAAACCCAAACCAAAAACCAAGAGAAGGCAGGAGGGAGTAAGCAAAGATACCAGCTGATCACCTGACTCCAGAGTCAAGAGCTAACAATATTAATACCAGGGGACTTACAATAATGATACAAAACATTGCTAAAGCTCTTCTCCCAGGTTATGTATTTGACCTTTTCCTTTGGCATAAACCCTTAGCAGGGACCAGAAGAGCAGACTGGCACAGGCTTTCTCTCCACACCAGCTTCCACATGGAGTTTCTGCATCAATTTCTGAAATGCCCTAAGGGATCTGCCAGTGCCAGCATCACGGACACAACTAGGCAGCTGCCAGATCCCCAAGGAGGTCTCAAGAAAGGAATTACCATTCTCCAGGTTTTCACACTGTTCATGGGGAGGAAGGATGCACCAGCTCACGCGGGGAGCTTCTCCAGGGCACCTGCTTTGCTGTGAAGACTCCGTATGCAAGGAAGGTGGCACAGGATGGGGTGTGTTGCAAGTGCGGCTGACTGGGGAGCTGAAGCAGCTCTGATCACACGCTCCTCCTGCATGCCTTCCAGCCGTGACCAAAAACTACTGTTAATCTCTCATCTACCTATCTTTGCTGAAAACAACAGAAGGAAGACTCCATCTCTAGATGAATTCCAACATCTCAATGTATTTGCAGATAAAACAAAAACTAGTCAATGGACAGTGTGGGGAAGTATCATTTGCGGGTTGATCTGGATCACTTGCTTGGGGAATATTTGAGTAGTACGTGTTTCAGTGGAGCCACTTGAAAGGCAAAGCAGCTCACGTTAAGAGACAGTGATGTACAGTGTGAGACAGTGGCCATTCTGGAATGCAATGACTGGAAAAAAAGGCCACGTTGCAGAAGTTGCAGTAGTCCAACTAGACAAAACAGCCCCAAAACTTTCTCTTAAGTGAGCAGACCTGGCCCTGAGATATATGAATGGGCAACACAGATTATAGATCAAAACCAGAAGATATTACTTTTATATATGCTACTAGTGACTCTACTACCACTCGCTGCTGAAAACTTTGGTGTCCAAATTTCAGAAAAATGTAAAAATATTCAAAGAAGTGGAGTCAAGAGCTACAAGTGAGGTCAGCACAGAGCACTTTACAGATTGAAGGTCAATCTATTTAATATGATACAATGACGACTTGCAAGCACCAACAAGGAAAAAGGGATTTTGATAGCAAAGAGTTACTCAGTCTTTCTGAAATGGGCAGAACAAGATCCAACAGAAGCTGAAGCCAGCTAATTCAGAGGAAAAATACAACACAGATTTTTGGAAGAACAATAAACTGCCCAAAGATCTTACCACATGACAGGATAGATTTTTCCCTTACCTTTAGGTCCTTCAGTATGTTATAGCTCCTACTTCCAGGCATGAAGTAGAAATAACTGGGGGATATTTTCCAGCCTGCACTGTGCAGAGGGACAGGCTGGGAGAGCATGAAAACCCCGAGCTCTGTGTCTGTGCTTGCCTAAAGGAGAAGGCTTTATTGGGGTTGCAAGTCCTGATCCCTTCCACACCTTCTACAGCTTTGCTTGGGGAAACAGGTGAAGGTGTGTGTTTGCCATGCCTTTCTGTCCAGAGTATCTGCTTTCTTTTGGCCTCCAGCACTTACAGGTCATTAGAAGACATTTCCGAGATTTTGTGGGAGGTGGACAGGCACCAGTGGTTTCCAAGTGTTTTTATAAAAATGGATTTCTGACTTACCTCTCTTTTTTTTTTTTTGGACCAAGGAATGGAAAATGGAAGAAAGTTATTCATAAACCTGATCAGTGGCATCACCCTAGTTGTGTGCTAGAAGATAGGCTGCAGTATGTGCACTCACAAGCCCTGGGTCTTATGGTCATGGGGTAAGCCTAAGCCATGAGGGAAGGAAAGGCAAATTTTCACTGATTTTGCTGGTGGAAAAAGTGGTTCAATCTGTGCGTGCTCATGCTGGTTAACTGCTGCCAGCTGTCTATTTATAAAGGAACATGGCCTAATAAACGTTTTCCCTAGATTGGAGGCTGCTGTACGATCAGCACAGTGACACTGGATTGCTTTAGCGGGTGTATACCTGTAGGCATGCTGATCACACCAGAGTCCCTGTAGGCATAAGCAGTCACTACTGGTCAAGGATCCTCAGCCAGTATGAGCTGTTCCTACAAAAATCAGCAATGCCTGGCTGGGAACTCATGTCTTGATGTACCCTAGGGACATGGGAATGGCTCAGTGTAACAGTGAGCCAGCTTTGGTCCAGCAACAACATCAGGAAGACATGGGAAAGAGGCTTCTTGCCACCTGCGAAAGGAGCAGACAGCCACCAGAGCCCAGCTAAGGGCTGATGACCACCAGCACACTCAGTTTCTTCATCCTCATCCCTTCTTTTCCTAGAGTGGCATTTGGGAGCCTGGCCAGCCTGGTGCAGGTGGCTGTACCCAGCGTAGGGCCGTGAGGGCTGAGGGCTCAGGGCACAGGGAGGTGGGAGGAGGTGTGCTGGTGCGGGAAGGGCTCTTGGGAACGGCTTCAGCAGAGAAGGAGCAGGATCGCCCTGTGTGTGATTGCTCCCAAGAGCTCGGTGGGATGTGTGACCCTGAGATTACCCTTGCAGGAGCACCGGCTCCCAAAGATTGCTGCTGCTCTTCTCTTTATAATGCTGTGCACAAGGCAAAAACCAACAAGCAGCAAAGTTTCACTGAATGAAAGTACGACCCATTCAAGGAGGGGACACCCGCTAGTTTGTCCTTGGCAGAGAGAGGTTGCGAGCCTGATGTCCCAACATCTGTCAGTGCAAGTATGAGTCAGAAGAAATAAATGCCCTTGTTGTACACAGTCAGTAGCTTCAGTGAGAGGCGAGAGGGGCTCTGCAGTACAGCCTGCTCTGCTGGGGTCTCCTAGCCCTGAGCGGCCAGGGTGGCGCGGCCCCTCTCCCGCCAAGGCTCTTCCTAAACAATCCCCTTCTGCAGGCACTTGGGCTTGTGGAAGAGAAGCCAGACAAACAGGAGCACGGCCACCAGCACGAGGGAGCACAGTACCATCAGCCCCACATAGCTGCCGTGGGAAAGAGGGGGCCCAGCGGGCTCCTCTGCAGGGATCATGTTGGTCAGGTTCAGCATGTAGCCAAGGGTCCAGCCCGCATCGCTGCTGCCAATCTGAAACGGGAGAGGAACAGAATCAGCGCTGGGAGGTGCAGGGGCTGCTTGTGGCATTGCCGGGGCAGTGGCACCCCTGGGGAAAAAGGGCAGCAAAGGCTGCAGTTAGCTGCTGGGGTAGAGCCCTCCCTGCCACAAAGCAAACCTTTCCAAGGAAGTGGATCCTTTGCCAGTTCTTTTCAGTGAATTCGTAGCCATTTTCCAGGAGAGAGAGGATGTAGGCTCCAGAGAAGCAATATTCGCTCAGGTACTTTTCTTTTATTTGGTGATACACTGTCTTCACCTAGGGAAGGAGGAAGTCACCAGGCAGTTAAACACAGCTTCCCGCTGCTCCAGCTTGCGCCCGAGCATCCACTGCAGGTGCTGGGGGGGATCTTCCCCCTCGTGCCTTGGAAGTTACCCTCAACCATTTATCCTACAGAAAAATATCAGCAGCTCTTTCCACCCGGCAGCCCCAGCCCGCTGCAACAAGCACTGCTCACCTCATGCCAAGGCCGAGCACAGAAGCTCTCAATGGTGCTGGTCACTTTGTCCAGGGCAATGGGGCTTTGTTCACTGGTCAGGTTCAAAAAGTTCATCACAAAGTAGAAAGCAGAAAAAGCCTGAAGGGGAAAGAACATTTTAACCTGACTGGGCCCCAGCATGAGCAGGAGAGAGGAAATACCACAAAAGAAAATGGTTTTATTTACAGATAGAGAAATATAGGAAGCAACATTACACACACAAAAGAGTGATGTCATTTTGAGACACACCCCTCAGAGCTGATGAGAGCTACACCCCTCAGAGCTGATGAGAGCTAAGGACCCCAAAAGGAAGGAACTTCACTGACTACAGTATCCTGAAGAACTTCAGTAAATGCCTCTCCTCTATGCGCTGGTGCCAGAGTGGCACATGGTCAATGCTGCTTGCCATCCCAACCATGATCCCATTTTGGCAACTTAACAAGATGAGCGTGCAGCCAATATTGCCACAAACAGCAGAGGTGATGGTCTGAATGGACTGTATTGGTCTGAATAGACAGCCCCAGAATATAATCCAAAGTCCAGAAAACCCATCTCTGACCATGGCCAATAGCTGATAGGTAGGGGGCAGCTTACGAACAGGGCAAGGGAATATTAACAGCTCCCCCAGAGAGCCTCACAGCCACTGAAGTCTTGCAGCTCTAGGACGCAGACAGGTGAGCTGACTGATCGGTTTCAGTAGTGCTCACACACTTCTGGATGAATTTCAGACCTGGTACCGCCATTGACCTCAGGAGACAAGGTTTGCAGAAGCAGTGTATCACGCATGGCCTGCGGAAGGCTTTCCTGCCTCTGCTGCTGGCCATCAGGAAGGACTGGTTGAAAAATGAATCAGTAAATGGAGCACCCCAAAGAGATGTCTACAGGGGATGGGTTAGAATGGGAACAGTGCAGTACTGGTAGGCCAGTATCTACTGGGGTAGCTCTTACACATGCTGTCCTCACAGCAAGTGCAGCACTACTTTTGTAGTTACATGTCCAAAAAGCCATCTTGTAAATGATTTCCTGCCCCAGCCATGGAGAATACACTCTAGCATTACTCTGAGTTTCTGCCCTTGTGATATTCTGGGTTATAGAGAGTTTAAGAATGACGACTTACCCCAAAATCCCCTTGTAACGGAGGTAGGTATATCCCATTGAAGGAGCAACTGGAGTAAGGACAATTGGTTTTGTTAAAGAGTTTCTGGATGTTTCTTCGGCACTTTTGATAATCCCCCTCTCCCTGTATGTACAGTTGGCTGAAAGGGAATTGCTTTTTCTTGGCTGATGTACAAGGGCTTTTTAAGAGGTCACTTATATTTATAGTCCTCTGATACCCCTGGTGAAAGCACGGATCAAGGAGGCTGCTGTTCTCCATGGTCTGAAAGTAAAATCAACCCAAGCTGTTACACTTCACTCTAGAATAACACTCTGGGAAAGAGCCACAGGAAGGGTGGCCACAAGGCACTTGTCACAGTACCTCACACCAAGATACACACATCGGGTCAAAGTGATGAGGATGGTTTAAGGCATTGGCTGTGATTTGGGAGATGTGGGTCTGCCCCAGCCTCCCTGTAGGACCCCGGGCAAATTACTTTCAGCCACGTTTTGTGAAGCTGCTGTTGATTTGGCATTCTCAGAGACGGTGAAACATGACCTCCCCCAAGTACTTCAGTTAAGTACAGTACTCCTGCTATCCCATGCCCAAGAATCAAGGCACCTCAAATTGGTAGTACTTTTGAAAATGTTGACTGTCATCTCTCTGGGCATCTGCCCAGTCTTTATGGAGGGTAATGACATTTCCCAAACCCAGACAAAGGGATGAGACATTTAGCTGGGACACGGCAACTTTTACAGCACCAGTATGTCAAAGCCGGGAGGGTCCAGGATCTCCACCTGCAGTTACAGATGTACTTGCCTCTAGGTCCGTGGCCAGTTTCTGTTGCAGAGCCTGGTCCTTCCCATAGCAGAGAAAGCTGTGCGTGTACACTAAGTAATCCTTGCCATAGAGACGGAAATAGAGCAGGTTCTCTGGCGACTCAGAAGAGAGTTCATTTGGTACAAAGGTAATCTGTGTTGAGGCTCCTCCGAGGTCTAGTGCTCCTGATGTCTCACTTATGGATTTCAGGGAATGTAGAAGTTTTGTCCAGCCAGACTTAAAAAAAAAAAAAAATTCAAAGTAAACCAGATACACAGGCATGGAGATTTATTTGGGGGGGGGGGGGGGGGGGAGAAAGACCCATGAGGAGAGAAGCACCGAGCACAGGAAAGGCAGGAAGACCTGGAGGGGGGCACAAGATGAGAGATGGAACAAGACACAGGAAAGATGCAGGCTCAGAAAAGCAGAAGATGGATCATGTCTGAGTGCTTGCAGGAGGACTAAATATGAAATCTAATACAATTGTTATGAGAAAAAACAGTCAACTTACTGTTTCAGCTCCCAGATGATTTATAAGCTCAATAGTAAAGAATCATTGTCAAGCTTTAAAGGCACAGAAATATTTTAGATCAGGAAGTGAGGAGGATGCTATACCCAAGCAAAGTTATCGAAGATGCTGATGTTTTATTTCAATGCTTTAAGCCTGACTACAGTGGTACATCCTGATACTTACTGGTATCAGGATGTACTCACAGTAACTGCTGAGGCAAGACGTGCAGCTTCCTGATCTCTGGTAAATGGCTTACAAGGGAAGATAGTGCCTGCGACATCCTCCTGCAAGGCATGATTTACAAAGTGCTGCAAGCTGATGATTCATATATGGACTTGCCGTTGATACAGTACCTGCTTGAAATTACCCAGCAGGTAGTTAATGGTGATCCATCCATAGGCTCCTTCTTCCTGACCACTGATGATTCTGGCACCCTGGAAGTTGAAGGGAGCTGAGCGTAGCGTCTTCTCTACTGAGGACAAGACTTTGTCAGCTGCACTTTTATTCTGCAAGCTGCATGAATGGAAGAAAGGATGGAGTGACTCTGGCTGACAGCTCTCTGCAGCTTATGGTTTTTATTCTGAGTAGGCAGGCTGCAACTCCCCCCCAAGTGTTAATTAGAACAGAACAGTCATTCATATGGGTACATCCAGCGCTAACTGGTCACGTCCCTCTCTGTCACACCCTGACAGCACAGCTGCCACCAGCTCTGACACGTACAGGTCCCACAGCTGAAAGTGGTACCTGGAGGAGAGACCAGAGCTCTCTTGTTCTCCTGGAGCATGTGCCCTGGTAGGGATTGCACCGTGGAGATTCCTCTCACTCTTCACCATCACCATTACAGAAGAAATTCATGCCCTCTGGTATCCCCAGGGAGACTTCCCAGGCAATACATACGTAAGATCAGCTCGCTGTCCCAGCTAGGCAAGAGGTCTGGAGCACCCCCATGAAAATCACAAATGGGAATTAAAGGAGGATACTATTATAAAGTTACCTTAGCTCTGATGGTCTCGGGCTGAGTCAAGGTATGTGGGGAGTCACAACACGGTTGGTTGGGCTCAAAAATCCTGGGTCAGGCCTAATACCAGACTGTGGGGGATGTCTGAGCATCCCCTTCATGTGAGGTGAGGGATGTCTGAGCATCCCCTGAGCATCAGCTTGGGCACTGCTACCCTCCTGGTGCCTCTGTGCTGTGTGTGGGTGCTAGAGATGATGGAAGGTTGGAGTGAGTGGAAATGGACCTGCTGGGCAAGCAGGGAAGAGCCCAGGGAGACCTGGGGCTCCGAGAGGCCCGTGGCAGAAGAGGGTATCTCGGTAAAGTGTGAGCTGGCAGCATTTCCAAGGACTTTGCCCAAGAGGCTCCCACTGAGCATCCATGGTGGTCCCAGGCGCAGTGCTGCAGGAGAAGGGCACAAGCCCTGCAGTACCTGAGAAGCCGCATGCCGGCAGTTGCTCCGAGGTAGACGGGTGTCTCTTGGTGCTGCTTTGAGGGAATCACCTCTTCTGCTTGTCGTAGGCACTGTGCCAGAGAGGGACCTGCCTTCTCCGTGGCATGCGAGTAACCTGAGATCCCAGGGCCTGCAAGAAATAAGGACACTTCATTGCTCAAACTCCAAGCATAACCCCAGAGTGCTGTCATGAGCAGTAGTGTTAAACCATATCGCTATCACAGGCAGCAACACCAGATTCAACCACCCCATTTCTAAGGAGTTTTAGAAATCCTACAGCACCAACTAAGCCCGATGCACGTGGGGACGGCCACAGCACCCAGCCTCTGCCACCCAGTCTCCACGAAGCAGGCTGTGAACTAGTCATGAGGGCTGCAGTGAGCAGATCATTTGCTTAGTACGTCCTGGACATCTGTAGACTCATCTCTGCTTCTGCCTGGGTGTACCCTGGATCCGCACCTGAAAATCCCTCGCCCTTCACTACGTTGGGTCCTCCGGGAAGAAGATGCTGTTACTTGTTTATGTATCGTATGCTCACACTACAACACTGAGTGTTTCGCAGCTATCCCCTTTCATGCTAGCCTGAAGAAAAATCCATGGTCCCTCCCTGCTATGTGTGCCCTGGTAAATGGACTGCCCCAGGACCAGTGCCTGCATGGGCACAGTGAAGCCCGCTCTGTGTTTGCTCCAGGTTGCCATATGCTCAGCACGCTGCTCGTGGCGTGGCAGCACCGAGCAGCTATCACAGCAGCTCGATAACAGCATGGCTCTCCCCTGCGCTGCAGACAGGCCTGAAAAAACCCCAGGCAGACTCTGACAACACCTCTCCTGCCCCAGAGCGTGGTGATCCATGATGGTCTACTATATTCCTTGTCATGTACATCCTTGGGCTTCATTTACGCATTCCTAAACCATACAATATCTACATAGCAATTCAATAGAATAAAAAATAAACCATGACATGTGTAAGTTGAGCAACCTTGGCCTGCAAGCCCAATGCCTAGCTTGCACAGAAGCTTTGAAAAACAGCAAACCATGCCCTCCCCTCTCGCTGCCTGATGTTCACTGGGACTTCAGCAAGGTTTATGCAAATGTTTTATTTATTTAAGTACATTCGTTGGTGCAGTTCTTTCCAAAAAGCACTTACTTTCAAGCATCCTAAAAACAAAGGAAAAAGTGGATCTAGCTTTCCTCCCAGGAAGGTCAGGTACATACAGCTCCCATACAGGGAAGTGGTGGGATATACATTAGCTCACAGATGTAACACTGTTTTCACTATTGGCCTCTTCCTCCAGGCTTCTCCTCCCCCACCCGTTGGTTGCATTATCTCTTCTTCATCCTCTGCCCCTTCCACAGCTCCCTTTTCTCCTCTTACCTTCGACTTTACACTCCTCCACCTGCTGTACCACCCCAGTGTCGTTCTCCTTCTCTGCTGGCCACTCGTACACATACAGGTTAGTGTGGGACGACCCCGCATCCAGCACAATCCCATACTGTGGGCAAAACAGAGCCATTATTGCACCCGAGGCACCAAACCAGACATAGCATGCGCTGGTCTCCACATGTGGGGGACCAGAAACAAACAGCCTATCTGACAGCTGTGGAAACATGCTGTGTCATTACTCTTCTCAGTAATGCTTCAATGAAAGTTTCCATCAAAGGATACAAGAGCAGAGAAGCAGCAAAATTGAGACTGATTACTTAGAAGATGACCCTCTGTGAAGCTGTATCTGTTTTTACCATGAAGATGTAAAATGAGATGTTGAGGTGCATGGAGCTAGAAAGAGAGGTTAGCCAGACCCAGCAAGGGCAGCAACGTGTCCTGGAGCACTATGTATGCCTAACCCCGCAGCTTGGCTTGTTTTCCTGTAACAGTCCCAGCTTGTAATACCTTAATATTCTTCAGAAGTGGCTTGTTTTGGGTCACTGCTACAGCAATTAAAGCAATTACAGCCAAAGCAGAGAGGAATCCCAGGATAAGTAGAATCTTTCTTGTCCAGGACATCTTTGGTTTGGTACCTGTGACTAGAGCAGAAAAAGGATGTTAGTATCCCAAGTAGCCCATCTTACCTCATACCCCAAAGGTCTTCAGGCACGTTCCTGCAGTCCCTTTCCACTATGAAGCACCTGCCTTTGCCCATCCCTGCTCCCATCTCCTGCTCCATGTCCTCATGTGGGATTTCTCAGAGGCAGAGCTCAGCCCTGGTGTCCTGAAGATCTGCTCTCGTGGGCCGTGCCACATCTCCATGGGCTGCCGTGTGCCAGGTGGTGACGGAGGACCTCAAGATGCAGCTTATGGTTAGCCTGTCCTTGAGATACCTGCAGGTGACTGAGCAGCCATATAGCAAAAGCATCTGTATGGGGCAAACACCAACTTCTTCTATAGCTCTGCATTTGGCTTAATAATCCCTGAGAAGCTGAAAGAACAGCCTGCTAATACATAAACAGAGTAACCTCACGGAACGCAAAGCTTTAACCCCTGCGACATTTTGTCCTACTATACTTTGTGCTTCAGGTTTTTTTTTTTTTACAATGCTTATAACAATTTACAACATCCTCATCACTGGTAATGCATTCAGGAAATCTTAACACTAACATTTCAGTATGTGGCAGTCAGTTCAAGCAATGCTGTCCTGCACCTTGGCAACGCTATACAGAAAATATGATCTGCACTCCACAGAGTATTTAGGAAATCTATGGAGATTTTTGATGCCACTTCTCACAAGACCAGTAAATTATGAATAGTCTGTATTTGCAGAATTGGCATAATATGGTTAAAAATCACACACTTTGCAAAACTTGTACCAGTCTGATTCCTTATATGTTACCAATATATTTGGTATGACCTATCTAACAAATTAAGATTTTTGTGGCTTAAAATACATGGTTAGCAGTAGAATTCTGTAAAAAAAAGCCACTTATGGTTGATGGAAATCATTCACAACCAATATGGCATTTGAGCTTTCAGAACCAACGTACATATACCTGCACTTGTTAGTGGCTAACATGATGCTGTCTTTTATATTTTCCTGCTTTGGATTCTCCTTCATGTATCCCATGGTGGAAATTTCACTTCACAACTTAGGCTCAGCCAGTTTTGGTATTGTTTAATAAAATACTATCTTACAACATGAAGCTCTAGAAAGGGTATCAGCAAAAGTGTTTTCCAGGTTTATAATCTAGCCATAAATTCAACACTTATAACTAACAACTAGCTTTGGCACTCTAGGGGACATACCTGCTCCCACTACGACATGAAATCCATTTCTACTCACACTGACGCTCCATACTCAAAAGCACTCATGGCCTGACTGCTCACACGCGTACTAATGTCTCTTCTCCTTATACACAAATACTCTAGGAGATGTTTAGAAGTACATTACGGGTCATCCAGGGTGACAATACCTCTGTGCAGGCAACCACATCAACTATCTTCACACTGTAGGAAGGTAAGGTGACTGAACCTGCTCTGCATCTGCATGCCAGAACTGGAGTTCCAGAGGTCATTCTCCAGCCCTCAGGTGATACTGGGTCAATGCTCCAAATCCATCCTGGCACCCCATGTCACGCATGCAAATACGAAAAGCATTCAAGTTCTGAACAGGGTCACCTTCTAACTGCTCTGGTTTCACATGAAAGGTGGTCCCAGGCACCAGAACTATACAAAGTCTTACACCCAACCTTACAAATGACCCCAAATCATAGAGTTATTTTCAGAAGTTAGCCCAAGTGAAAAGAAGTAACGCACCTCTGGAAATCTCTAACCATAGACAAATAATGTCTTCCCACCTACCTAGAGAAAATGGAACCTAAAAGTGCCAAGAGAACTTGTTTTGAAGATCTCCCCACAGGCAGGTCCACTGGAAACCTAACGCTGACCTGGAGCTCTGTGCTCCCTCTCATCATGCTCATGTGTAAATCTGCTGAGGCTAACTGTGAAATTTGGAAGCTTGTTATGCTTGCATTTTGTGAGTGCCTGTTAGAAGCACAGCATGCTTGCCAATATCTCCAAGAATGCAGCTTAAAAAAATAGTCTAGTGCACATACCAGACAGTAGGAGGTAAGAATGCATTTTATACTGCTTTATTCAAAAAGGCCCTAGAACTCATGGCTTGAAGTGATTAGAAACAGCAGATCATGACAGCTGGGAGACTTTTCTTCTTATTGGAGAGAGTAGTTGGCTCAGGTTATGATAGCACTGAGCATGCCTGTTGAACAAAAATGATTTTAACACTAGAAAAATGAATGAAACCAGATGCTATAAGGTAAAATTAGCTGCACAGTATAGATATGAAGCTAGCATGCTTGAAAACTGAGACTGCTGCTGACAGTTGCACAGCACATCCACGTAATTATTGCCACCCTCACTCTGAGATCTTGCCTACAGGCAGCCACTAACAGCTTTGTTGGGTGTGTACTGTCATAGAAACAAAGGATGGGTGACTTTGCATCATTTCTAAGATTTTCAAACTTCCTGTTGTGAAGGGTATTGTCTGTCTGCTGTATCTTTTCAGCAGCCACACTCTGAAAGTAGCAGCAATAGCAGCAAAGCAGAACAATTTTCTCACTGTAATGGACCATCCCAATAAACAGCTGTAGAAATCCCTTATCTGTAGGCAGAGGCATAACGATAATTGTCTGCATCCCACTTGCAACCTGAGATTAGTCATTTTTTTCCAAGGCACATTAGTTCCTCGACTTTGAACATGACTTTTGCCTGAATTTTTGCTCAGTATCACGAGCACTTTTCAGGACTCTGGGGACTGTAGATATGCAATTTCATTGCTGTACCATACCAGAGCATCCATCTGTGTGAACTCTAATGCTACCAAGCAGCATTTTGTTGAAATATTTCATACAAAATGATAAGCATAATCCAGAAAGTAGCCTGGCAAAGCAATAACCTTCCAAATAGCACTCAAAGTGTACAGACTTGAGTGCTTGATTATTTAAAAAAAAAAAAACACCAAAACCAAACCACAAAACCAAACCACAACATTGCAAATCCAGATAAAGAATTCGATGTAATTAAAATAAAACTCACCTGCCATTTGCTTAGAAAGGTGAGGTATTTGAACAAGTTCCCTTTTCTGCACACTTGGTTACCTCCATCAGCTGTAGACATAATTGCAGGTTCTGCAGTGGCTAAAGAGTCAACTTATTCCCTAGACTCCTCCAGCTCCTTTGCACCCCATGTTCGCGTCACCAAATGCCATGCACTCACTCAGTCTCCACCAATTCGGGCAGTACCCGACCCTCTCGCACCTGACTGCCAGGCCCCAGAACTCTTCTTCCACTAGCAGTTTTCCTCAGCTAAACATTAAGCAGGCATGATCTTCTGTCTCTGTGCCCAGCCAGAACCCAAATAGAGACGGATCTTTGCTCTTTCTCCCATAGTGCCCACTGTAAGTGGTGATAAAAACATCATGTAAGGCCATAAGTAAGCATAAAAATGATGCTGCTTTTCTTCCCCACCCCAAAGCTCAGAGCTGCCTGGTGCTGGAGCCCTGCCCAGCTGTGCAGGCATTAAGCACCCTCCAGATGTTGGACTGCAGCCCAGCTGCTCAGGCATCTCTATCTGTTTCTAATTTTGGTCTCTTTGGTTTTCTGTAAGGGCTGCCACTGGTTCCATCCAGTGATTGGTGCAGGTCCCAGAACATAAACAGATCTAGTACCCTTTCTGTCTCTAAGTTAGCTATCAACTGAGAATGACGTTGGCAGCCACTCCAGCTAACAGCAGTTTTGCTGCAGAAAACTTGTTGCTCTCGGTGAATAACCCAGGAAGGACCACACCAGCCTGGCAGGCAGCTCTGTGTGAAGGCAAGGAAGCAGGATCCTCCCCAGTGTCTTCCAGAGCCTCAAGACAGATAGGAAACCGCTCCTCCAGCCGACATCGCTCTGTGCCGAAGTCACTGCCGAAGTCACTGGCAGCTCTGCACGCCAGGAGATGTCACTCACAGCCAAGGCTGCCCACCTCCCAACTCCCTTCTCACCAAACAAGACTTAGCAACAAATGTTAAAAGGAATCAGGCAACCAGCTGCTTTTAGAGATGCAATAAGGAGAGGCTAAGGCTGGCTTAAGGACTGAAATTAAGACTGTCAAGCAGAAAAGGAGAGATGCAGTGCATAGTCCAAAGCCATGCTCAGTTCAGATAACCTCACTGTGACCCATCATCTCTAATAAATACAAATACTGTTGCAAGCTCTGGCTTAGCACAACAGCTAAAGTCGACATTTGCTCTTTCCTTTGGGTGCTCATGCTCAGCCTGTTACAGAAGGGATGACAAGAGGCGGTACTGCAAGGCCATCGCTCTTCCTCTGCACAAGTGCCAACTGACAGACAGTTCCCACCATCACCTTTATGCTCTCAGCACACCTCTGTATGGTCAGAAATATTCTCATTTTCAGCCTTAATTTATTTATTGCCAGCCTATTTCCTCCGTCTTTGTTCCACCTCTGTCTCAAAACTTCTGCAACTCTCAATCCTCCTGGAATTTATTCTCTTAACCAACTTACAAGCAATGATCCTTTCCAGATTTCTGTCTTTCCAGCCTTCTCCATCCGCCTGAACAGTCCAGTGGTCCTTCTCTGCATAGAGAATAATTTGCTTTTATTTTTCTTAAGCATTCTGACCAGAGCTGCAATGAGACTAGCCTTGCACAGTAATGTACCCATTACACCAGATGACGATACAGTCCTAGCCTAAACGAAGTGAGGTGGGGACCTGTACTACCTCAGACACATGATCATCTACCATCACGGCCAGTGCTAAGTCAACCCAGCACCTCTCCTATGCAATCCTAGCAAACCCACATTTGATCACATCTAATTAAATTAGCCCTGCTACACGCTGTAAGCAAAGGGAGTTCCAAGACACATTGCCTGCTGCCCACAAGGCTTGGAGTGACGACAGAGAATAAGACAGCATCTTACGAATCCTGCCCATCAGCTGGCAGCTACCTCTGCTGCTGATCACCCACGTTGCTGCTGCAGTCTGTTGGGAGTCTCTCCAATAACTGGTTTCCCGAGCACACATCCAGTCTTCGGGGGAGAGCTACTGGATGCTCATGCAATCACGTAGCCCGGCGAATGGGAATATAGTCTGCAGAGCTCCTGAACCTAAACATATCAGAGAGACACAGCGCAGTGCTGAGAAGCCACCGAATTATGACCCATCACAAAGGGCACAAGCATACTTGAAGACTGAGAAACTGGGAACAGTACGGCTTGAAATGAGTCAGGTGCCACCGTATTTTTAAAGCAAGGAGCAACAACTTGCCTGCCTGCCTGCCAGCTGAAAGAGCACAGGAGCCCATGGCTGAAGGGTGCCTGAATCCCTCAGCAGTCTGAATGCATCCAGCACCTGTGACCAGCTCCGTGGCACAGGGTGGGCAGCTTGGGCAGAAGGAGCATCCATCAGGGCAGGTGCCTGTAGACGAACATCATCAGCAGAGATGATGAGCAGGTCAGCAGAGGGCCCAGTAGACAGAGGCTCTGGCAATGCAGTCTGTGCACATTTACTAACTGCAGGAATTCATGTCTATAAAGTTCTGCCAGCAGGGATGGCAGGGAAAGGGGATGGGAGCAGTCAGTGCTGCTGTTCTTCAGGGTGGATAGGAGGGGAGGCACATTATCCTCCTGCTGACGGAAAATGAGATTTCGGTAGTCATGAAGTTTATCGGGCTGAATTGCACACTCGGTGAGGTTGCTGAACTCGCACCAGGTTTTGAGGCACGCTACCTAGAAGGCACTCCTGTCTTCAGACTCACTGCAACGAAACATCTGAGTCCGTAAACACTCAGAATAGCCACACTGCTTCATTTATCAACCCTTTTCTGAAATTTTCTCTGTCCCCACCTGAGCTCTTACTCCTTCTTCATCTGCCTTTTTCATTCAAACATGCTCTTGTCCAAGTTACCTAGGAAGATTTTGCTGCAAAGTAAAGTAAACCACCTGTTTCAGGCCAACACGTTGGAAAAGTCTTTTCTTAGGCTGGTGAGAGGCTCAGGTTTGTCTTAGAATATACATACAAGCGCATATACAGTAAGTGAATTGCTTTGGTTTAAGAGGTTTTATTTCAAAATATCAGGGCAGACACCGAACATGTTGAAAGTAGAATTCAAGCTCCAGATCAGGATTTTACATCACTTTTCACAGCTGTTACGTGGAACAGTGTGGGAGGCTCTGCTCCAAGTTTTAATTATTCATATGGCAAAGATCGTGGCCTAAATACTGGTGTGATCTCTGGCCCTCCTTGTGGTGCTATATACAATTATAAATACACATTTACATGTTTTTCCAGATTAAATACTTATAAATACTGAAGTATAAACACTAAAATGTCAATGAAACTGATAATCCAAATGATGTAATATGGTTTTTTTGGATCCTGTCTTTCAGAGACATTTGATACTTTGAAATCATACAGCCCTACACGTCTCAAACCCCAGCAGGCTCCTATGGACTAGGCTATGCAGCTGGGCAGAGTGCTTGAACTAGTCTGTGCCGTACATACACACACGTGTGTGTTAGTGAGCTGGAAGATGGAGTAAAGATGTGCCTATATCTGTGATAATACCAAGTTGGGAGCAAAAGCACACTGACACATAGGACTGGAATTTAAAGTAAATTTGATAAATAAGGGAGAGCCTGGGGAAAACATCCAACTCACTTGAGTGAGGACAAAAGCAAATATGACATTTAAAAAATAGCTATGGCCCAAAGACAGTGTGGTGAGCAATCAGTGAAGTAGCACTTCCAGAGAAAACATTCTTGCAGCTATAGCAGTTTGCAGTAATCCTTCCCTCCATCTAACACTGGTAAAGCTTCCTGTGAAGTTCTATGCCCAATTTTGGACACCGCCTTTCAGGAAAGATGTCGACCACTTGGAGAAACTCCAGAAGAGAACAAGAAGAAAGATCAGAAGTCTAAAAACTTGACCTATGAGGAAAGACTGAAGGAATTGGGTGGTTTTGTTTAGAAAGAGAAGATCAAGGGAGACACGTTAGCTGTCTTCAGACAAATGAAGTCTCTATCTGCCAGTGTGGTTGTAGCTGATCCTGCCTCAGGGCAGGGGTGGCTCCTGGACTTTCTCCTAGCTCTGCTTCCTTGGTTCAGAAGGCAGGGAGTTAGCAAAAAGAGAGTGATGCACTCAAGCCATGCTGTTAGCAAATACCAATGCAATGTGTATGTGGCTCCTCATGGGATACAGATGCATTTTAATAAATCTGTTCCCTCCTTCCCCCAGCAAAGCTCCAGGTTGCATTCAGACATAATTCATCCGCGACAACCACCCTCCTATATGCTATCCATATGTACAACATTGCTTGGGGTGGGAGCACCTCATCCTTTTGCTGCTTTTAGAGTTGTGACTGGTATATGACCCTGGGAAATTGCACAAGACGCATTGGAGGAGCCCTGTTTTCCTGGAAAAAAGAAAAGCACGTGGCAATCCTGGAGAGCTGGCAGGTGCTAGAGGCTGCAAAAGCCGAGCCGCAGCAGCAAGAGACGGACACAAAGGAGTGGGTAGCACACAGGCCCCTTCTCTCCCTTCCGCAGCCGCCCGCGCAGCCGGCAGCGGCACAGAGGGGCTTTGTGTTCGGGGCAGTCCCATGGCCCTGCTTACATTGGCCCTGTGGCACGGGTTTACTGCTGGAGGGGTGATGTCCGGGGGGTTTCGGGCAGGAGCCCCTGTGACCTGGGCTGCTCCACCAACAAATCCCCCATTCACCCTGTGCACAAAGCGGATTCCCCTGTCAGAGACCTTCCCACGGTGCCCGGCAGTGCTGGATGCGCTGCTCAGCCTCCCCGGCTGCTCTGCAAGGCACTCGCACTGCCTCTCATCCCCGCATCATAGCCTCTCTCCCTGTTATTATACACCGTCCCCACCAAAGCTTTCCTGATGGCTGTTCATTAAATAGTTTCTCTACAGGAAGATATTCTTCTGGCTTACATCCCAGCAGTCAGACCGAGATACTCAGTATTCTCAAATACAACCAACAAGTGGCAGGATACCGCTGACACAATGACCTTCAGACAGTTAATTTTCACATCTAAATGATGTTTACTGGGCTTCTAAGCCTGTACCCTATTTGTACTAATTCCTTTAGGATTCGCACATCAAAGAGGTTTTCAAATCAGAAGAAACAACTGTTATCAGTTACATCAGTCTCCTACCAGGCAACTTCTGGTATTAATTTGCCACCAGCCCATCAAAGCTATATTTTAACTGGAGAAGATTTATTGACATTACCCACAAACTTTGAAGTTTCATCAGAAAAATACCCAGTGAGTTCAAGACGGCTTCCCCCCCGCTTCCCAGCTTATCACCTAAATTATTGCTTGAATGTGCTTGGCTATCACATGATGTGAATACATTTGTTTTTCTTTCGGAGAAAAGAGAAGCATCAAGCACTGACACTTTTTCAGTTTTGTTATTATTGATAGTTCTAATCTGCTGACTTGCAATGGGCCAATGGTGCTGCTAGAATTCCTTTTGTGCTCAATATCCTTAATTCTTCTTTGCTCTTCTTAAGTATCTGGCCATAATTTTTTCTTTATGCTTCTTCCTGACCATATTCTACACTTTCCAGCTTTAAATGTGCATTAATTGCAGCTTCCTTTTCCCCCCCCTAAATATGCATCTTTTAGAGATGTTATTATTTTTCAAATTAGCATAACTTTCAACTGTTGGATTAAGGCTTTTGGGGAATAGAATAAGAAGTGAATAGGCTGCTTCTGATTAGCATTTTGAATAGCCTTGGCTATTTTATCAGCTGAATTGCTGATTCAGCTCAAGTATTTTTTAAATTTGGGAAATCACTTCTTTATGAGCTACTAGACATTATTTGTTGACACAGAATAAGTGTGCATCACTTGCATAATAATTCGTAATTCTTATAGCAATATTTCTTTCTCTATCGAGATTGCGGCCAATATACATTTCCCTTGTGCTGGAAGTAATGCATTGCAAATTATGAGATGGTCACCCTCGGTTTTGAGAAATTACCCTGTCATTCACTAAAATCCACCATCATATCAGCTTTCCTCATCCCTACATAGACAGTCATGCCCTTCTCTGTCTCCGGCATCCTGGCTGGTAATGGGCACTAACCTACTAACCTTCACCCGCTTTGGTTGCTCGGTCCCAGTTCAGCCCCAGGCAGCTATTGTGTACAACTATTTAATTATTATTGTTGTTGCTGTTAAAGACAACAAGAGGAAGATTGGTGATGTGTGAGTCTCATCACCAACCTAGTACAGCCCACCCTTCCCTGTGCCCCATCAGCCACCTGCAGCAGGGGGATGTAGAATTTGTCATGGCAAAACAGAGGAAATAGCCTCCAGAACAACCCCTTCAATACCCATGTGGTGTCAACAAGTTCAGAAACTTCCTAGAAAACACAAAGTCCTGAGCACTGTAAATACTGCTACCCCCAGCAGGAGGTTCTGGCAGGGGGAACGACCGCAGAGAAAACACATCCAAACCCCTCGCCACCCACAGCGCGCTCTGCGCTTACAGCGGTGTCAAAATACGCCCTCCCAGTAGCCACCAGTTTCCCTGTATGCCCTCTCCACTGACAACCTCTCCTGCCTCGAAGGGGCTGAGGCTGCCAAGCCGCTCACCATGTCTCAAGGACGTTTTTCTCTGAATCACAGATTCCTGGGATCGCCTCGTGCATTGAGCAACACTACCGCTCTCAGGGGCTCGCTTCCCCAGCTTCCAAAAACCAATGCGGCTGCCCAAAGTGCTGCATGTGAGCAAACAGAGCAGCCGCCTGCACTGCTGCAGCCGGCGGGAACCCGAGCTTCCCGAGTATTTCTGCACAGCAAAGCAACCAGCTTTTCTCCTGAAGTTTCACTTCCCACTCAGGACCAAAAACCATTGGAGACCGACCGCAGAAGCACAAACACTGTTCCAGGCTGGTGCAGCATCAGCAGAGCCACTGGCAAAGCCCCTGGACGATGAGACCGTGTATGCAGAGGGACCAACGATGCCCATTCCCCGGCAGCCCCACGTGCGAGCGCATACGCTGGGGATGCTGCCGTGCTCATCTGTGCCCGGGATTTTGCCGACACCTGGATTGTGCCACCCCTTGCGAGTGTGATTTCCAGCACAGGTGTTTGCTCTTTTAGAGAAACGTATCTCAGGCCTGCAAGATACCCAGTGCATTTTTCCTCCCTTAACATGCATAGCACCCATTTGCAGCAGAGAAAACTGTAGGCACCTTCCCTTTGCAACTAATTCTAGCAGATGAAGCGAAAGGCCCCTTGCTATCCAGGCAGGGCAGCAGCCCCACTGCCTCCTTTCAGTAAGCCAAGGTTAAGCCTGCTTGACTTACGTATAAAAAAGATATCTCTCTAGTTAAACACTTCCAGATTTGCCCTCTTACCTCCAGCTGTCAGCACTGGTATCTCCATTCCTCATTGCAGAGCACAGGGAACAGCTGGGATAGTTTCTGTCTCCTGCTGAGGAAGTGCATCCACTGTCTAGCCTTTGCGGAAAAATATACTGATTTCTCAGAGGTCAGCTTTAATAACTAGGATTCCCACAAACCATGAGGAGAATTCAACTCATAATATTTGGCATGAATATCACGCTCTGTTCCTCATGCTGCTACAATTTCCATTTCAAATAGCAGGAAACAAATTACCCTGTGGTATTTTTCGGGACAAACCAATGGGAAGGAACATGGGACCAAAGCCTGTTGCGGGGCACAGGCCTCGACAAAGTTCCTGAGGATAAGAGAAGAAATACTTCTCAGAGGTTACAAAGGTAATGAAAAGTAAAAGTTAAATATGAATCTAAATTTTCATGGTCAGAAGAGCACCTTGCAAGGGCTGGAGCCTCATGCAGACATGGAACAAAACAGCGAAGGAGTTTTGCTGGATGAATGGGCTGGCACAGGATGTTATTAATCTCTGAAGTTCAGATTACTTATTACTGGGACGTGCAGTAAATCCCAGGGAGAATTAAGCTCAGGAAAGGAAACCCATTTATAATCATACCGTCATTTGGCCTTCAATTTGTATGTTTTCATTACCCCCCCCCCCCCGCGCACCCCTCCCAAAGTCCTTGCCGCAAATAGTTCAAAATACAAACATGAAATATTTTGGATAAGGCAGCATAGGCAGAGTGGTAACGAGGACAAGGGACAGTCACAGAAACCCATCCTTCTGACAAGTGCCCGAGCTGCCCTGTCTGCACGCGTTACATGCCAGGGGCTGCTGCGGAGGCACCAAACCACCATCACCTCTGGGTGAGTGAGCAGCCCCCAGGCATCTGCACAGACTCCCCCCAGAACTGGGCCCAGCAAGCGGACATTACACCTCTGACTTTTCACTGCATCTCCCCCAGAGGAGTAAGAGCATGAGCGGCTCTCCCTTCCCAGCAAGAAGGTGCGAGCAGGGAAGTCCCAAGCTCTCCTATAGCACTTGCCTCCAGCTTTCTGCTCCATGCTCTAGCTGTGTGTCCAAAGATGCTTACCGGGACAGAGAAAGCAAGACTCTTCACCGTCAAAAACCAACAAAATGGAGGTTACTTCAGCTGCAGAAGCAACAAGCTTGTGACACAGCCACTCCAGCAAAGGAGGCAGATCTATAGCATGGAAAAGAGCCGCTGGCTGGCTTTGTTAAGATGAGCACAGCCCCTCAGCAGCAGGAATGGCCAGCAAACCTGGGCCCATGCAAAAAGCAGCTACAGGTCTGCTGCTTCCCTGCCACCGCTGCGTTTCCCAACCTCTCCGAGAGCTGTTCTCCCTCTGGCTACGGGAGATCCCAAGCTCAAGCCAGAGCCCACCTTCCAGCCACAGCGCTTGCAGCAAGTTCACATGAGCACAGGCTTCTTTCCTCATGTCTCCTGCAGGAGCAGGGGCATTGAAGAGGTTATTTATTAACAGCTCTGGGACAAAGGAGCAAGAAAGAAAACAAATCCATTTATAAATCAGCTAAAGAGAAAACTTGTGACTCTAATGGTCTCCTTTGTAATTCCTTAAGTGTGGCCTGGAGCTGCCCTGGCATCACTTCTTGTGATGCTGAATCAGCAGAACAGCCCCACTTGTGCAGTAAATAGCCCGATAAGGGCAGAATAGCCCTGAAGAAGTATGCTGCGTCCAGATTTTTCTTGGCTTCTGCTAGGATTTGGGAAGACTAATAGTGGTCAACTTTCTCACCACTAAATACCAAGCAGTGACTCACATTAGCATCTACACCTCTGCAATCCAGGACATATGCTTTCCTCTGGGACAAGGTAGAAACAGGATAAAGAGAGAAAACTCATGCGAGAGCTGTCTCAAACAATACCAGTCAGTGCTGGCTGAGCTCTCAGAAAGGACCGTACCAATCCCGAATATTTTGCCAGGCTTTTTCCTTTGATAACATTTCTCAAGGGGGGAAGGAGAACAAAAATAACAAAGCACTGTTCTGTTTAACAGTTACCCATAGCAGAGAAAAGCTGAGCTAAAGTTTCCAACAATTATCAATACAAAATCCTAAAATAGACATGCAATGTACCATTTTTTAATTTAAAACTGGCTGGGATAGGAGTTCTATCATGTGGATTGAAAGCCATATGCACAAGGCAACACATCAAGATGACAAGACACATTAGAACAACAGCATTAAAATGCTCAATATAGCACTGATATGGATGAAGGAGCAAAGGCCTCAAGCAGAAGTGGCAAATTGCGCTGTAATTCATTGGGAGGAACTGCACAGCTAGGGAGGATAGATAAATAATGTCCAAGGTAGCTATGGAAACCACCATCCTACACAGGAAACAATAAAACTTGGAAAAAGACAAACATGAGAAAAATAACTCAAACTTCAGATACTCATAAGGACAATAACGCTAACTGAAAGCAGGATTTGATCCCAAAGAGATGGGGCTCACTTAAAAAAGACGTGAAGTACGGAAATGAGGGCTAGCAGGCTAAAGGAGAAATAGGAGCTGTACAGTAACTCTGCAAAGAGAAATCTGTGGGGCTGTGTCCTCAGAGCAGATGTGGGAGCCCTAGCTTTAAAATCCATTTATAAACTGGCTGGGCTCCCACACCGCTCTTGCTCAGATGACTCTCAGCAGCGGGTCTCTCCTGGGCCACAACCTGCTCACCCTTTACACAAACACACGGGAAGTC
This sequence comes from Mycteria americana, assembly GCF_035582795.1. Lineage (NCBI taxonomy): Eukaryota > Metazoa > Chordata > Aves > Ciconiiformes > Ciconiidae > Mycteria > Mycteria americana. Next base: position 17,326,755 of record NC_134370.1, read on the forward strand.
AACTTACTTTGGGTGGGAATGGTGAAGGCAAAAGGCTGGAGAGTAGTTTCAGCTTTGCACTTGCCATCACTGAAAGCATCCAACAACTTTTCTTGCCCTCCTGTTTTGTCCGGTATTTTTGCCCAATAATTTTCAGCCCTCAGAGCCTCTCACAGCTCAATTTGGACCCGATTACCTTTTTGTACCACTGATCACACCAAAACAAAAACTTCTTAAGCTCTGCTGAGTTACCAGTTACAAACAAAGGTTTCACATCTTTTTCTCGTTTAAGAATGGAGTAGTTTTTAATGTAGCTATGATACAGGAAATTAACGTAGCAACAGTGCAAGACCTTATGGAACAGGAAGACGATGCGCGTTTCAAAAAATCATTTCAGTCGCACTCATTTTCTCACCCACACTCACTGCCTCTGTACTCACAGGCACTGAGCTCGCCCAGGCGCTCTGGCAGGATCCTGTATGAGACGGGACCAAGGGTGCCAGATGCCAAGTTCTCACCGCATCTCTTGGGTTCCTCTTCCGTAGCAAGCTACAAAATTTTGAGCCGGTCTTTTGCCATCTTTAGGAGCTAGTGGTTACCTACGGTGTGATCCCTTTGCCTTGAAATCTTGCTTACCTCATTGCCCGAGAGCCCTAGGACAGATGGCTGCTGAGTGCCTTTCTTTCCTCATTTTGGGTACCTTAGCTCCCGCAGTCTGCCTTCCTGCTGGGAGAAGAGGAGAAGGACTTTCACATAGGATGTGCTGTGACCTTGCTGTCATCCTTCTGTTAGTGGAGCACAGCTTTTTTTCCCAAGGAGTCATCTGCACAGGGGCTTTATCAGCACCCATGCCTTCTGCTGACGAGTCGACCATGCAAGGCCTTATCAGCATGCAGCCTGCTGGGCTTGTCACAAACAACGTATTTGTCAGCCTTTACCCAGTTTTAGTGCAGTCAGTCACATCCTTGGTTATCAATACAGGCCATTCTTTTAACCCTTGCTCTGTTGCTTCTTTTAGTCCTCTCTCACACACACACACTTCCATTCGTGTTTCCTTCAGGCCAGTATTAGAGTTTCTGCTTCTTCAGCTGCATGCCTGCCTTACGCACCGTGTACCTAGACCTTCGCTTCACAGGCCATCATTGTGGCTATGAAAAGGTCTCCTTGGCTTGGTTAGGTTATGGGAGACCCTAACAGCAGCGAAGGAAGCAGATTTTAGGGCTGGTCTGGGGTCTGCTCCTGCATGCAGCTCCGCCGCTCGGATGCAGCCGGGTCTCCTGCTTGGAGCTCGCAGCACAGCACGCACAGGCGCAGCACCAGCGGCGGTCTGTTGGAAATTAGAGGATGCTGAAATCCAAGAGAGGAACAATGCAGCCTGTCCCTGGGTGTCACTACCAGACTCACCATGAGGGATTTTAAACGGTTTACACCCAAGCTCTCACTGACAGTGTTAGAGCTGGAGCTGTTTTCAGCTTGTCACGTGCTGAGCAGCTCCCTGTGACAGCATGGGGCGAGACCATTGTCACTAGTGTACTGCAGACCTGGTGGCCTTCCTATACCCAGGCTCGCTGGGCAAGGCTGGCACTAACCTCAGCTTCCCCCTTAAAGCTCCTGGTGAGACAGGATAGCTGCAATTATCCCATAGCAGAACCACAATACTCACAAGGAGGCTTTTGTGCGCGCACATTCCCATGCTCACACCACAGCTTTATGAGTCCAGCCTTCTCTCACTGAGCGAGGCCAGGACCGTCTCACTTCTTCCCCACTATTCCCAGGCTCCCCTTAACTCTGTGGCTTTCACAGCTGACGCCAGCTCCAGCAGTGCTGTCTACCCAGAACATATGGGGAGCTAAAACCAAACAGGTAATCCTGGAGCCAACCATCATGCTTCTGTGTCTGTTGAACCTCGGCCTTTCCCTAATAACAAATCATAACATTTAAATTTGTCACAGTGCTTTCCATCCATGTACTACCAAGTAGTTTACAGAGGTCAGCACCATTAGCCCCATTTTCCCAGATGATGAAAAAGCACAAGAGAGCAGCAAATAGCCGGCCCGACGCTCTGGCCCGTGGACTACCTCATCTGCTTGTCTGGGAAGCTCTCACAAACGGGGGCTTGCAGCACGCTCCTTCCTGCAGAGAGGCAGAGTTCCCAGGGTCCGGGGAAGGAGCAGCATGCTCTGGCTACACCTACTCTTAAATTAATCTTCCAACATTTTAATATATTCTCTTGTGTTCTGCCAAATTAATAACAACTTGGAGATTACTGGTCTAGTAAAATACACACACGACTCATACTACAAGATCTATGTAGTTCTGCTACAACTTTAAAAACGTGGGAAAAAACGGAAAAAGTCATTTAGAGACACATGCTGAAAAAGAGGAACACAGGCAGCAGAGCCCCATAGCAGGAAGAAGGCATTCCCTGTGTTTCCTTCCTGCAGTCTTTCAGGGGCGGAGGTAGGAGAAATCAGTAGAGTAAAAGAGTTGTTTACTACTTTTATAAAGGAGTTAGGAACTACCTAACTGCAGTCCTGCTGCATTATATAAAATATCTATGAAATGCTATTAAACCTAAAGACTAACTGCTACACCACAACAAAAAAAAAACCCCAGAGATGTGGTTTGCAGTAGATTACAATGTAAATTTACAGTTGCAGTCTCCTGAGAAGTAAATGAGCAGAAGAGGCTGTCCATGATCCCTATTTACAGAAGGGCATCTATTCCCAGCAAGGTTTATGGGATCCAGTTGGCATTCTCACAGACACCAAGTGGTCACGACACTAAAAGGTCCTTAAATTGGTAGAGAAATTACTAGGCTCTGGAGCTGAGACATGCTTTGTAACCTAAAAAGCAACTGTAAAATTACTATCTTTAACAAGGAGTTCATAGCATGGGGCCAGGTTCTGTTGTAAAACACTATTTTTAAGGTGAAGTGCAAAGGCTTAGATTCCCAGTTGGCTTAACTCATCTGTTTGCTCTGCCACAAAAAGGGACTATCCTACCTCTGCCTTTTGCCATAGTTCTACCTTGCCCTTGGACAAGTGCAGATTCCTTTTCTAATATTTATATATTTTTTTACCAGGCTACTCATCAGATGGGTGAAGTTCTCTGGTCAGGCTGACACAGTCACAAGCACAGCGTGGGAAAGGAGTAGTAGTCTGACTGTCCTTTTCGTCACGTCCTTTTCGATAGCTCAACCCAACTTCATGTGTTAAATCCACTTGCTAAACTCATCTTTAAACTTGCAACTGATAATTTCAAAATAAGGTCTTAATTCTCTCTGGTTAATGAAGAAAAAACCCTAAAAAACAACACTGCTGGAACATTCTTTTCTTCTTTTCTTTATGGCTTTCATGCTTTTTTGTCACAACAGTATTTCTTATTTCTAAGTCTTGTAAACAAGAACCTGACCACTAGTTTTACCAGAATAAAGTTCTTTTCGGCTTCAGCTGGTTTTGTGTTTACTGCAGTCTCAAAGCTGACAAACAGTAAGCTTCCTACACTATTTCTGGAAAACAAGACTAAATATATAGAAGCTGCAGATCAACTTATTGGGCACATTCAATTCAAGGCAAAATTGCAGATTTCCAGTGTGTTTCCCACAAAGCAGCTGGAGCCAGCAGCTAAGGGCTGATCTTGGCCAAGAGCAGATGTTCTCCCTGGCAAGAGTTGCCCACTGCCATTCTGGCAAAGAGCAGGCAGGAGGGAGAAACAGTTTTCAGCTGAAATCCCACTCCGTTACCTGTCCCCACCACCAAGTCCACGCTCCATATAGGAGCTCCATCTTCCCTCCTGCTATGCGCCTGCTCCCTGGGCTTTGCCATGCACCATGGACTCTTCCATCCCATCCCATCAGCTGTGCTCCAAGTTCCCTCATCCCTCACTTTTGGAGGAGTCTCCCCCTTCTAGCTACAGCCCAGGGGAGGAAGGTGCAGAGGCTGCTCCCTCCCCTGCCCCCAGCTGCGGTGTCACTATTAGTGAACGGTAAAAACCACAGCAGCTGTACCGGCAGTTTGTGCCACTCCGCTGTCTTGGGAGCCCTCCGAGCCGGGTGCGAAAGCGCTGCAAACCGACGGAGGGGTTGAAGTGGTTTCTACGTCCTGAGCTGCTAATTCACCTTTTCCAGGCAGCACACAGAGCTCAAAGAGCATTTCCCCGCAGCACACAGAGCATTTCATCATCTCCCCCAAGACAGATCTGGCATTCACCACCCTACATGATCAGGGCAAAGACTCTCAGGAGGATCAGAAACAAGGGGGAGAATACAAACGGAACTAAGAGCCTTTAACTTCTACTTATGCAAAATAAAAATCTTCACTCAAAGATGCAAGTCCCAGCCTGTAAACCATTCAGCCACCCTGTAAAAGTTACTTTTTGGTCAGAAGAGATGTAGTGTACAGCTGGATGAAGGTCACAAGGGAGCATGGGACAGTGCGGGTCAGACTGACAGGCACGTGTCTCCTCATACCAGAAGCTTAATCACTGCCTACAAAGTATGTTGACATTACAAGGGGAATTTGAAAGCCAGTTTGAAGGCAGACAGTGAAGCGGCTCTGCAGATCCTCCTGGAAAGCTCTTCCCAAGCTGGGACCATTAAGAGCCCAAAAGGGTTCAGACAAGAACTATAACAGGCAGAGTTGTAGCATTGCTGGCCGTGGCTGAGCACTGACAGAGCACTGACAGCAGTGACCACTACACTGCCTGCATCGCCCTTGAACACGAACAGGCAGCACAGCACAAGGGACAGAGGGACCAGGAGCCCAAAGAGCAGGCTGGGAAACTGATCTTTCCAGCCACATTTGGGGGGAGCGAATGCATGAGAGGACATGAGCAGATGAATTTGTTCAGTGTGCACTTAGCTGACACTGTTCCCTTCCGTCTGGTCTCTCACGCTTTTTCCCTTAACTCATTTCTTAATTTGTACTGCTAATGCAGCACTGTTTCAGAGCACAGGGCTGTTTTTATGTGTCCTTTTATTACAGTGAACACCCCCCCCCCCAATAACTTTAATCTGGGTGACTTCCACCCTTGCCTCCTTCTGTTCTCTCACTCAGGCTGGTGTGGGCTTTCAAGCCAGACAAGCTGAAAGTTACTACAGAAAAAAAGAACAAAGCTAGGGACAAGGTGCTAAGGGCCTTTAGCACCGAGCCGGGTGCTAAAGCTAGGGCCTTTTCTCTTCTCTTTCAGCAGCACAGATCTATGTCAAATTACACCAGCTGTAGAAGTGCACCCTTAGCCTCTGCTGCTCTCCATGCAAGCATACTGGCAACAGCTCTGCGGCTAGGAAATGCTGATGGAAGTGCCTGCCATAAAACTTCAGCTCTGCTCAGGGAAGGCGAGCTTCCACCGAGCTGAGAGATGACACCAGTTCTCACATCTAGCTGACAAAACCGTACGAAAATACAATTTAAGAAATGGTCCCATCTAACTCATCTTTCAGAAAACCAACAGGGGTGCTTCTCTTGTGAAGATAATCCAGAATTTTACAATTTAAGTTTGATAGGTCCCAAGCAATACTAGTCCTTTATGGGTTGGCTCCCCAAAGTCATCTCAGTATCATCCACTTCACCCCAAAGTTCAGCCTAAACACTTCTGTCCTTAACCACATCCTAACCACCTTGAACAGATAATTTCCAAGCTGAGAACCTGGCTCCTATCTCAACCCATTTTGAACCAGATCCAGCTCTGTGGAACACTGTCATTGAGCAAGGGGTATTAACCCTGAAGTTGGGTTTGCTAGTTGCTCCCAACCCCACAGGTTCTAAAGGTGCAAAGATGTCTTAGGAAAAGAAGGAATGTGACCAAGCCTGGTACTTTTGCACCATACTAAGCTACTTATGCAACTTAGGAAAGGCCAAAAAGATTGTCAATTAGTATAGCTTTTGTAACCCTTCCCTTTTCAGGTGTCCAGCCTCTTAAATTTATTCTTTCTCCTCTAGAAATTTCTTGAGGGTTTTCTACATATTTCTGGTAATTACAAGTCAAGAGGCAAACACGGGATGCAGTGGTCACAGTAAGGTTGACTAGAGGACAACCTTCTCCCTCCATGCTAAGGCAGCTGTGCATACAATATAAGAAAGCAAGTAAACTGTGGGTTATGGGAGTCATATATATATATATATATGTATATGCATACTTAGACACACCTCTGCATATTTTTTCTGGACAACGTTGTCTGGAAATCTTTCTAGTCTATTCAGTACTTGAATGTCCAATTTTCTTCCCAAAGTTGCATTAGCTGTGCTTTTACAAGCTTGGCTTGAAGCCTGTTATTTGCTCTTTATGTTTCCAACCACTCTTGGCTTCTTTAGACTTTTTCCTCTGACTTAATTGGTATTTGTACTGGTCCTCCTAGCACTGACAAACTCCATCTGTAAATCAGTTATGATTTTATATTTTTTAGATCATTATTGAAAATGTCTACTGCTATCAGGCCTCTTGCAGAACACCTCTGAAAACACAGCTGTTTTATGATGATTTCTTTTGATAACTATTTTTGAGGTCTGTATCCAGGTCTTAAGCCATTAGTTCATTCTTTGCTGAAGAGTCACAGGGAGACTTTTGTAATCAGAACAACATCAGAAATGCATCTATTGCTGTGGAGAAGTTTAAACATGGGAGATACTCCTATTTACTGTTGTCAACCACATTTGCTATCTCTGAAAAAGAAAACAAGCATAAATAATTAGTTGGAAAATAGATCAGATAAAGAACCAGTTGCCTTCCCAGTCCTACACTCATAATCCACCCTGTGGCTATCCAATACCAATCATGGAGATTAGTTCTTCCAGTTCCCCTTTTGTGAGGTGGTTCCTAACCATCAGGGAAGTCAGAGTCAGGGTTTAGAAGTCCCTTAACTTACAGCCCAGATTTATTCAACATTCACTCAGTTTTTAAGAATACTTTTTTTCCTAGAACTTTGATGAGCCTCTAGCCTCATTTGAAGAAATAAATCAAGACAAGGATGTTAATAGTGATAACATGCATAAGACAAAATGCAGCCTGTTTTTTCCAAATGAGAATCACACCAGGTTGGTTTGACACATATTTTGTTAAGTCAGCTGTCTTACTTTGTAAACAAAAAAAGCCTTCAAGAAAGCAAGGACAAATGAAAAGGTCTATCAGTACTTGAAATAATTCCTCCTTACCCCCTTTATAAATACATTCTCTAGCCGAGTTCCAAAACCAAGAGGAGTGTATTCCTTGAAGATCTTGCTGCAGACTCTTGTAGGTGGGACTACCTCCCTTCTAGGATGCAGATTAATATGCTCGCATGAGGGGACCACATGAACTCACAGGATTGCTTCCATCTGGGATGACTAATTTCCTTTTCGATGCATTCATTCCCATTATCCATTTTGACAGTCCTATCCATTTCTACAACATTATTCTGAAAGCTACTTTGGTAAGTCTTATTATCCTCTACAAACACAAAAGAATATGATCAAACCAGCTATTAAAACTTGATTACTGGGGAGATCTATCTAGTATTTAGATAAAACTGATGTCAAACTAAATTGGCAATAGTCCTCTAGGCTACCCACCATCATACTACTGGGATATTGGGTCGACAACAGCATCTTTCCCATTGCCTGGCATATCCCTAGTGTTCCACTCTAGTTTGTTGAAAATTAACATCATTGAGCATAGATCTTCTCAGTAAGTATTTGGCACATTTAATTTCAAATTGTAATAAAACTTTATTGTCCCCCCAAATGTTAATCTACAAAACAGGCTACTTAGTTATAATAATTCCATGAAATATTCCTTCATATCACAATTCATTTTTTCCCTCAAATTTGGAAAAGCATTTAACCAACACTTCTGTGGGGTTTTTTTTCTGCATCATCATTAAAATCTTACCCTCTCCACCTCCATAATGATTATGCAATTGCTAGATAGACATTATTTCGTTCCTAAGACACACAGAACGCCTCCTTTGAGTTGTGCTTGGTCCTGCTAACTTTAGATTTTTCCCCGACATCTTTACTTTCGCTAAATAATTTTCCACAATTCACAGCCTGTATTTTCTATCAGATGTTCTCCATTTCCTCTTTCTCCACTTCCTTTCAATTAACTTGTGTTAACTTCTATTTGCTGCCTCCACTGCCTGAATGAACTAGCCAAAGTCATTCTTGTCATCCTCATTCTTGTTTTTGGACTGCTGGTCAGTATGTATTCTTTAAATTCACAGTCTTCATTCATATTCCTTTACTTTTTTCCATCAGATTTTGCTTTATTGCCATTCTATGCTGGAACAATCACTGTTCCATAGAAAGCAGTCATCCAACAGTGGTGATTAACTCATCATGTATATAGAGCTCCAAACCAGAGTTACTACCTCTTGTTCAGTTCAGTACCTTTTATGTTAAAATCTATATATTTTAAACTGTTTGCTGCTTTTTACTGCTGTCTGCATGAGATCAGTATCATGCTTTCCCCAGACTGAAGCCCCCCACATATAGTCTGAAAAACATATGTTACTGGAAAATGTCACACTTTCTGCCCAAGAAGGTATTCATACTGATCACTGATATAATCTGTTGTGCTGTAGCACCCCAAGCAGAATTTCTTACTTGGCTGTGTTAGCATATTCATCCAAATTTCAAGGCAGAGCTGACAGTATCAGTATTTAAAATACAGGCTTCCTAAACTGAAGAGTAGCATTTCAAACCTGTTTGCTACGGTCCCTGTGGACAAGACTACCAGGAAACAGGTCTCTCACTGAAACACTCCCTAAAAATTCTTTTCTGATGAAAGGATGTGCCCTCTGTGTGCATTCGTGGCTCATTTCAAGGTGGAAACTTTCCTACTAGCTGATAGATAGTGCCTGTCCTGGACTCCCCCATGTTGAACCTATTGATTGCTGCCTCTGGAAGAGATACCGCGAGAGGCGTTTTCAGAAACACTGCCTCGTGTTTTCTTCTCCCCCCCACACAAAATGTGGTTTCTTGCTATTCATTGCACCAATTTCCATTAGGCACTTGCAAGACGACTTGCATTTTCTGCAGGCCAGCCCATTCAGACACCATCACCACCTCTTTTGCAATTAGCTCGAGCACTAACTGTCAGTTTTCTTCAGTTTCCTTCTGTCTCTCTAAAAATCCCACTTTCTAAAAGAAGGCTCATTTGGTCCTCTGCTAAATCAGTTATCATCTAAGTTTCTTCCCTGTGATTCCTCACCTCACTAGAAAAGGCATCTCCGTTCACGCATTACATTTCATTTTTGGAATGAAACTTTTTAAAGACTGGTTTCAAAGCTATTCTTATCTCCCTTCTCAGCAGAGGCAAATTATTTCTAAATTTCCAGCTTCACACATGACTGCATAAACTAATGAGCTAACCTCCTCCTTCTGCCAGTCTTTGCTTTAAATTTTGACATACGTCAGACTGAGAAAATCCTTCTTCCACTCAAATGCCATTCGTTACGTTCTATGAAGTTAAAAACTTGGAGAGGTCTAGTTTACCATTTTATTTTTTCCAAGACCCCCCCCCCCAAACAAAAAAACAAAAACCAAATCACATTTTGATTCTCTGTTGTCAGAACAATGATAAATGAGAGACTTCCACCAGGTACTGAACAAGAAACTATCAAAATAGTGGAAACTATTATCCCTAAGCTTCTCACTCAGTTCAAAAGCTAAGTTTCTGCCCAAGTCCTTTCCAGTTTATGGCTTCTTGCCTATTTGTCCGAGTTCCTGCTCTGTGTTTAAAAACCCCACACAGAGCCCAGTACTGCCAGCAGCATAGAGATGGACCATATTGCAGAAGTTGCTGTAAACAGAGGGCAAGACACCCAGATAGACAAAAGCTGATACTAAACTAGGAAATCTTCCTGCCAAGCGTGAAGTGTGACTAGTGCTGCTACGTGCACCATGCCAGCTGATTATAAAAGGCAAACCCTGGTACAAGACACGTATCTCGTAGAAAAATTACTGTGCAATAAACATCTCCAGCTAACGCCGAGTCCCTCCCCCGATGCCTAGGACCGCAGTTAAGGCGAGAGGGCTTGACGGGGTGCCAAGTGGGGAATCCCCCTCTGCCTTGCGCTCTCCCGAGCCGCTTCTGGCCCCGAGCCCACGCACCCAGAGCCCCTCGTACCCAGCACAGCAATCCTCCCAACCTCAGAGCTACCGCTTTCCACCGCGGTTTCCTAATAGCCAACACTTCCAACGAGGTTTTTGCTCTTTCCCCCTCCCCCTTCGTCCTTTGAGTGCGGTTCTCAGCGCCGCGGGAGCTCGGCACCGGCCCCGCGGGCAGCGCGGGCTGCAGCCGGGGAGTCACCGCCGGCTCTTCCCCGGCGCGGCGAGGGAGGGAATCCCTCGCACTGACGCGGCCAAACTTCTGCCAGACGCCGGCGCGGAGCCTCCGCTCCCGCCCTTCCCGCTGCACCGCCGCGGCGCCCGGGGACCCGCCGGCCCGCGGCCACCTCCGGCTTCCCCCGAGCGGCCGCGGCCCCCCTCCCGGGCACCCCGGCCACGAGTTGACATTGTCCCTTCAGAAACGGCCAGGAGTCCAAAGGCTTGAAGCTGATGTCACCCGGGGGAGGACTGCGGCAAGGCTGCACCCACCCAGGCGAGCCCCCGCCGCGGAGCCCTCGCCCACCGCCGGCAGCGCTCCGCGGGCGCGGAGGGAGGGACGCGCCGCCCGGGGATGCCGCAGCCGCAGCTCCCTCCTGACTGGCAAATCTGAAGGAGCTCCTCATGAGTATGCACGGCCTCCCCCGAGCGCCGGCCGCGGGATGCCGCCCCCCCGGGGGCGCCCCGCCGAGCCCTGCCTGCCCCCGCGCCCCCTCGCCGGGGGTCGGGGCTGCTTTCGGAGACCAGCCGTTCGCCCCTGTCCTTACCCTTTGGCTCGTCCATCAGTGCCGGCGCTCGCTCCCTCCTCCCTCTCGCTCCCCCTCTTCCTCTCTCAGCCTCTGCCGGCTCTGAGCTGCCTTCGTGAGAGGTGCTCATGAAAATGGGCGCTTGAGTGGTCCATAGCTGTGGGAGGGGTTAGTTTAACTCTACGTGACTCAATCCATCTAACTTGCAGGCTGACCTCCTGCTTTCCTTAAAGCACAAATTACCTCAGAGTCGCCGCGTTACCAGCGCCTCGGGCAGGGCGGGGGGCCGGCACGGCCGGGGGAACGGTGCGCGCCCGGGGGGCTACCCGAGGGACCGGCCGCCGCTGGCTCCGCTGGGGCCGTGGTCTGAAGCGGGACTGCATCCCCGGCGCCCGGGGGGGAGATGTCATTTTGGCTGCGGAGAGAAAGTATTTTGTTAGGTTTTCGTTAAGTTGCATACGACGGAGAGGGTACCCTTCGCACCAGTGAGGAACACGGAGAGAAGAACTGTCCTGAGAAGGGATGACCTTCTTCATTTCTAGATATGAGGTCCAGTCCACAGAAAAAAAGAACCAAACCATGAAAGGAGGTAAATTTGCAATAACTGTGGACCTCCTACACCTACCTGCCCCATAGAATGAGCTTGCACCTCTGGCTGCATCTCCTGGGGAACTTCAGGAAAGAGCCAATTTTTGACTACTTGCCAGGAAGGCCTGAAGGGAACCCTCCCCGTCCCCTGCCTTTTATCCCTGCGGAGCCCCTGCGCTCCTCCCAGCTTGACTCCACACAAATAGGAAATACAGGACAGTGCTGGAGGACTCTCAGCAACTTTTCCGTATAGCCGCTGACACTCAGGCCCTTTCCAGGCACCACATGTCCCCCCCATGCTCCCGCCTCGGATCTGTCAGCCTCCCACTCCAAGGGAAGTTGCCAACCACCCTGGCTCTTTCACTTCTTCTCAGAGCAGTGGCCACCAGCTTCCCAGTCCCTGGGGCTCTTCCCCCTCCCCATGTGCCTTCCCTGCTGGTCACCCAGAGGGTGAAGTCACTGGAGCACAGGCCACTGCCACCACCACCACCTGCAGCCAGCTGCCATGCCCTGCCTATGCCAGAGCTTGGCCTGCTCTCAGGGGCATCACTTTTACCGATGCTCCTTCCTGCTGCTGGGGCTTCTCTTTGCAGCCAGACAAGTGGACGTGCTGCCCCGCAGCTGGACTTCATCCAGCCCTGTGCCCCGCACCAGCTTCCAGAGGTCTTGCCCTGAGGAGAGGCAGGAGGAGCAGGGTCCTGATGCTAGGACCTGGAGAGCCACATCTGGACATGGGGTTTCAAATCCCTTCCATTACTGCAGCCCCATCACAAACAAAGACCAGTTCTTTCTCCTTCACAAACACTGACCCAGCCTGTATTACTGCAATCTGATAAGACAACACTCCTGTTTATAATCTTTCTGGGAACAGGAAAACAGGGATCTACAAACTAAAACAATCTACATAATTAAGGCTTTAGTGAGTTAAATTCTTTCTGAATTATTGTCAGCTTCGGTTCAAAAGCCCAGGAGCAGTGTTTCAGCAGACAAAGCTGAAGGTGGACTGTAAGTGTTTGTCATCTTAGTCAGAAAAATGGGCCAGGGCAGTGCAAGTAAGTGAGAACTGACCTTACCTCCAGTGATAGCAGGCCAACATTTTTAAAGGGTTTAGCATGGCAGAAGTAATTTTGTTGGTCACCTTGACACCAAATCTTAAAAATAAGAGTGTAGTTGATACAGTGCTCGGTTAATAAATGCAACTTTAAAAGTCTTCACTGTAATAAATATCAACTGCACAGATTTATCAGTAAGAATACTATTGACTTTTTTTTTTAAACAAGACTGATAAAAGTACGAGTGCTTATGTACCAGTCACACACTGACTTCTGCAAAGAATACTTGCTGGTAGAGTGTCATCACAGGAAATAAAACAGTTATATAAAAAATGCCACACGTTAAATGAATTCAACCCCACTGAATGGTAGTTTTTAAAAAATATAGTTGGAATTTGGCACTGATTTTCAAATGGCTGTGCTTAGACTCATTGTCTCTGCAGTTAGAAACTCAAGAAGCTCAGTCAGCTGGGCTTATCAAAGAGCTCACCCAAGGGCTAAGGAGTCCAAATTTAACAAGTGGAAGATATCTACAGGCCCCCCTCAGAGAAAGATAGACATGACTCCACGCCATGTCTAACACCTCTTATGGATGCTCAGACTGACTTATTTCAAGTCCTTTAAAATTACGTATGTATCTGACAAACTACAATAAGCTCTTTTACACAAGTCGGTCAGTGACAGTTTTTTTTTTGTCTGAGGAAGTTCAGTTTTAAACCGAGACAGACAAAACCTTTATGAGGAAGGATGGGCCATCATTAGTCAGTGACCATGAAACATGCAGCAGCGTTTTCACACCAGAGGAAGTTGTCACCTGAAGTGTAAAGGCCCCGTGGGGAAGGGTTGCTGTGAACTGTGATAGTTACTGTTTTCTACACCCAAAACCATCCTGGTCCTTCATAGAGCTGCAGGGAACAGATTTCCAAGTTGAAGATGGTCTACTTTAAGTGATGGACTGATAAACACGTGAATAGTGCTTCTGCAGCTACCCGAGCAGAGCACAATGTTGCACGCTGTTTTGCAGCCGTTCAGTTCAGGTGTAAGAGACAGTGATGAAACAAAATTTCCCCTTTTGGCTGTGACAAAGGAGGGGAAGGGTGGACTTTGTAGGCTCATGTGGCATGAGATGCAGACTTCCTCTTCCACAGAGGATCAGATCCAGATTTGCCAGAGCAGGTTGGCTCTGCCTGCCAATCTTCCTGCCTTTGGGCAAACTTCTGACTGCAGTCCACAAACCAGCAAAAGGCAACAGCAGACTCCGGACTCCGTGTCGCAGTCATTTCCATAAGAAAACAAAGAGAGGAAAAAACCAGCCCCGGAGGCAGGCATTTGTACTCACATAAGCTCCAGAAAGTGTGAGGAGGAAGCTTGAAAACACAGAAATAAAAAAAGAGGAAACCAGAGAGCTCAGGATGTCGTGTCCACACATTTTGAGAAAGGGGTAAGAATAGCAAAACAGAGGAGTGCCACTCTTCTACTCCTAGGACAAAAACACACACCCTGTGCAACTTTGGAGGAACAAAATATATCTTAAATATCCATCTTCTTCCTAGCCATAGTAAGAGCTTAGTGTCAATCATCTTGCTCCTCTGAGTTTACACAAGTTGTGTGTGTGTTTGCCTGTGTCTAAAAACATGACACTTCATGGATGTCTAGAATTTGCCGTTTTGCCCACAAGGTATGCTGCCTTTGGGACTCAGAAAAGGAGCAAGAGTGAGTGAACACTGGGACACGTTAGCTCCATTTCCAGCAAACAGGAGACAGAAGGCACCAAGATGATAACGCTGGAATCCAGGGCCAGAACCTCTCAGTTTTGGGATGGGGGAAGGAAACAGCCATAGGAAAAGAGAGTCAAGGAGCCTGGGAACAAACCTACAGGCACTAGAAACATAAGTAGCTTGTTTCCACAGAAAGAATCGGTATGAAAACATCTGAAATATTTTAAACAGAAACAGGCCATCCCATCGCCAATCTCAAGAACAATATCAAAGTCATGCGTGTCTGTGTTTGCTTAGGGGCATGGCCTAGGGTATGTATGTAGAGGACAGCATATCACTCTCTGTATGTTTAAGCAACAGAGTGGAGTGGCAGCTTCAAGAAACTTTGTGTGTAAACACTGGCCTTAGCAGAGAACCTGAATATTCTTCAGGCTTTCCTAGACATTTAGTCCCAGTGTGCTGGTTCATGTCACCACCTACCAGCTGGCAGCCCTGGGAAGGGGGGCAGCAGGTACCCAGCCCTCCATCCCCAGCATCTCTGCAACAGATGATAAACAGTGAAGGTCTCCAGAAAGACAGTGAACATGTTAAATTGCTGGGACCAGAGGGAGCAGAATTCCCTACAAAGGGAGGTTGATCCAAGCCATTAGGACAGCTTCCTTCTGGAAAGGAAGGCAGAGAAGAGGGGCCAGGCATTAGAAAAAGACGAATAACTGAAAGCACTAATGGTGCCAAGATTTTTTTTTCTTTTTTACAGCTTTCAGCTCCTTGGCCCACTCTTCCTACACTGCAATCACCTCAGACTTGACAGTTTTCACAACACAGTAGGCCAAGTCCTCCCCACATCTCCAGGTTCCTCTGCAATAGCTGAAGTTCAAATGCTTAATTTAGATACCCAAAACACTTCCTTTGTGAAAAGCAAACCTCTTGGATGGCTCCTGAAGAAACAGACAAACAAGCAACAAGCTATACAATATTTGTCTGTGTGCACTGAACATTATTTTTAAAGAATGCAGTTCTCTGAAAAAGGAAAAATTACTTTTGGTATTTAGGTAAAAAGATGAGATGACCTTCAGCTTCATCTTGCTGCAAACAAGTATTGCTCCTTAGCCTCAAACTTATCAAATGCCTTATTATAAAAATGACTGAAGTTCCTTTCTTTCATCTTAGTTCTTTGTCTTGGTTTAAATATTTGTAACCCTCTTCTCAGAGGATGCCACTATGCTGTCTCTATACCGATATTCACAGATCTTGTCACCCAAAACCTGTGTATCATCTCTAAAGTAACACCTTTTTCACTGCATTTCTTCTCCACCTTTTTTTAGTCATCAGTAAACATTACTGTCTCCTTTATCATTCAGCCCCAATACAAGTCCCTTTCATTTCTTTGCTGCTTCTTGCATCAGACTGTATCTGAATTGCTGGTTCCTCTTCCGCATTTTAATTACATTAAAATGTAATTTCCTTAGAGATCCTGATGCTATTTTGTTTTTAAGTGCAACAGATAAAAACATCTAGCTTGTCTGTTACTCAACCACTACCCTGCCATCATCTCTGCTGTTTCCTTCTCCATTCATGTTAAAGTTTCATAGCCTTTGCTCATCTCCATTATTTTTGTGATATAGGGATCAAGCTCAGATGACACATCTGCAGACCAACCCGTTAGTTATTTACTGGTTTTGTATGATCGCTACAAAACTGATAACAGAGGTAATGATGTTCATTGAAACTGGCAAAAAAAAAAAAAAAAGAAGACTTCCTGGTTTTGTTTGTAGAGGTGAATCAGTTTTCTAGCTAATTTGTTAGGTTTGTTCCTCTAAACAGTCACGGCTATTGAAGACAAATTGTATTTTTACAGAATAAATGAAACAAGTTAACACCCTTGTTGTTAAAAATCCACAAAACTTCAGCAAAACGTGCAAACAAGTTGCCACACTCAGCCTCAGAATAACAGAAGCAACATGAGTGATGGGCACTGAAATGTCATTTGAAAGGAGTAGTACCAAAGGCCCATTCTCTAATACCTTAAAATGCCAACCTAGTTTACATATTCATTAGCAAATTATCTATTAGGTGTAACTCCATAACAGGCTTGTAATACCATATTCTATAGGTTCAACATACTTCCAATGCTATTATCTCATAATCTCTTTAAAGATTCTACGACTACCTTTATTTAACTTTACAGAGATACATTAACATACTAAAAGCAAAAGCAACTAGTCTTCATAAGCTCTACAACTTAGTGTAAAAAAAAAAATGTATATCCTAAAAAGTTAACATGTCATATTGTTCATTATCCAAGTACCAAGTTAACAAAACACCAGTTGCTCCTTCTGCTCAGGTTATTTCATGCACCTGATATTTTACCCGTCAGCTGTAAATATTCTAAACCAAGTTCCAGAGGCTCTTCAATTTGCTCGGTAATTTTAATAAAACCATCAGTCCCAAACATAGGCAACACACTACCCTATAATTCTGCTTCTCAGATCATTAGTCACCATATTTATACAGCACATCGGTACTTCCCTGCTGGCAACAGAGCTCTTGTTTTTCCTTCCAAGCAACAGGGAATAGAGCTAGGCAAAACTATTATTACTGGTTTTTAGCAAATACACTAGTGTTGGTGGTATTTCTGATTCCTTTGATCTTTCATTCTTATGGTTTGCATCTTTTAGTATCTTCCTGTTGTTTTATCTGACAGGAGTGGCAGACAATCCCTAACAACGGCTTACCAAAGCAAAAATTCCCAACTTTGTGATGCTCCCCCAGAGCAGGGAGACCTCCCTGGCTACACAGGACCGAGCTCTCAGCAGCAGCTAACAGCCACCTTTATTTCTTAAATCTGACTTTTCATATTACAGGGCCACCAATACCAGGAAAAGAAAGGAGCGCTGTAAAGTGAAATAGGTGAGGCTTATGAAGAGGGATTCCACTATAAAGAAAGGGAAAAAAAGAGAAGAAAAATACAGAAAAAATAACCTCAAAGCTCTAAGAGGATATAACAAGAAAAAAATAGAGAAGAAAGAAGTATCAGAAAAAATCAGTAGTAAATATACCATGAATTGATAAGGGAAGTTAGTGAGTACCAGTAGCCCTGTCTAACAAACAGAACTTCAAAATACCTCTCAAAGTTAGTAAATTACAGAAAGAAAATATGAGAAATAATTAGCAACATGCATATAGGCCTTGAATAATTGCTATCTTAAGACTGACAAAAGGATACAGTTTTATTACTAGCTCCTCTGTATGGTTTTATGACCAAAATTAATTTTTGTTCTGTTAAATCTTAATTTATCATGCAACATATTGGTAGCTAAGACAAAAATAAATATACAAATCACCCCAAAGCAGCTACTTTCAAAAAAGAGCTGTACGTATTTAGATCAGATTAAGTCACTCAATTTTAATATTTCTTCAAAAGGATAAAAGTAGACAGAATGTGGAAAATATGCATAAAATGAAAAAGAATAACTTTAAAATACTTTTTTCAATGTCTGAATTCAGCCTGACTACCCACTACCCACTCACCCTCTGTTAAGTGATTTGTTCTTTAATAAGTGAGCATCCACAGAGGAAAACCAGTGGCAGCCCATAGACACACTGTCCATCAGATGTCACTCAGTCAATAACAGAAGAGAAGCTGACCTCACCTGTCCAGAGGGACTGTCTGAAGACAGTGGCAAAAAGGGACATATCTTAAAAATCCCAGGCATCTCTAATTTGCATATGTTTGTTAACCATAGCCATAAATATAGCCATGATAATTCAGCCCACCTGCTTTGCTATGTTCTAGAAGCATAACATGTTCTCCCTTCCAACAGAGCTACGGGAAGTAGGCTTTGCTTTGGGAAATAATTAAGCACCACTTTGTATTGGACTATTTACTACCCTTTACCAAAAGGGAAACCACTAAATCTTTGCAACTGTAAAAACCTGCTGCCCTCTTTACGCCCCACCTCATTTCAGTGCATGCCTGTGCTGAGTTTATGCAGGTCCATGAGCACCATGGAGAACTATCTATAGAGATGCGAATTCTCAGATATTTTCAGATTTGCTTTCAGATTCTCACTATAAGATTTTTCTCCATGTAAATTTATGCATGCCTTACATGACTTCGGATACAAGCACTTCAGTGTGGTCATCTTTATTTAGTCTCTGGGAGGTTTCATGTTCTCTTTTTGAGTTTTGCAATTCAATAGAGTGACAAAAATGGGGAGAAAAAGGACAGAGACTTCAAAGTCATCCTGAATTTAGGAAGTGGTATATCTTAGTTTACTGGCGATTGATATTTATTACTTCCACAGGTTCTAGTATTTTTGCTTTATATAAAGTCTTCTTCACCCCATTTCAATTCTCTTTGAATTAGCAGAAAGAATTAAGTAACCATTTATGTTTAAGCAAAATGATTTTTTAGTGTACTTGCATTGATTTATAAATTTGGGAAATAGGTTAAGTCTGATTATTTCCAGCTGCATCGAGCTTCACAATCAATCCTAAATTAGGAAACTAACTTGTAATTTTATGAAATACAGAATTTGTCCATATATTAACAAAGGAGAATCAGTTAGGCGTCCATAGTATATCAACTGCATCATAGAAACGGCTTTCCAATTCTCCCGTTTCTCTCAGTGGACTTCCCTTTTCCACCACCAATTCTTAAGTGATTAACTTCAACACTCTGTTCCTTATCCAGTCTATATCTGTAATGAAGGTACAGATCTGGCCCCTTACTACATGTGCCTATATAATTTCTAATTACATTCACCTTTTTCTCCTTGAGCTGTTCTATATACCAAAATGTATGCTTAATCATTCAGCACTCAGGAAGCATCCTTCATCCACTTTTTCCATGAACACATCTCCAACTTGGCATCCAGTTTAAACTGTCGTTGTATTGTCAGTGTTTTCCCATATAATCTCAACAGTGTCTTCACCTACTTAAATGTGTAAGTATATTCTTACCTAGCAGTCTTGGTTCTAGGAGTAGCCTTTCTACATCTCAGAATCATCAGATGGCTGAGTCTTTTCAAATTGAAAGTATTTTTTTCTGAAGTTAAATATCTCAGTATCTCTCATTCTGTCATTAAATCATTAACTCTTCAAACCTTCAACCCGCCTATGAGACCACCAATAGATAATTGATTTAATAGAATTTATTTTATTTAATAAACTCTTTTCTACAATAGTTATTTCAGTTTTTCAGTTATTTCAGTATTTTTCAGTATTGTTTCAGTATATATGACATAGTTATTTCAGTATTTCCCCCAAGCATCCTTTGGAAAAAGGAAGTTACAAGGGGGATGAAATTCTGTGGGTGGGTATGGAGAAGGAAAGATTTAGGTCTGAAAAATATTCCCAACTCAAAAGATTCATGAAGGACTAGACAAATATGCTTGACTGTCTTTTGAAGGAATTCCTGCACAAGAGTTTATTTCCCAAGGAAACTATCACATTTTAAATGCTCCTGTGCATCCCGCTTTCTGGCCCTCACAAATTAGGTACCTTCACTAGCTTAGTTACAAGTTACAAGGCTCTGAAATCAGTGCTCATTTGCAGGCAAGACCCCATTTGTACGGTGCTAGTCTTTCCCAAGCATGCTCGCTACACTTGGAATAGGGAATTAACAACCTGCTCAGATCCTGCCGGTGATATTTCCAGCAGATAGTTCATTCTATGGCATTAATTGCCTTCACGAAGCAAAAAGCTTATAGCGTCGTTGGCAGCCGCGGGTGAGACTCGGGTAAGGAGGGTGGCAGGGCTGGAGCAGGACCAGGGCAGCCCCGCTCAGGAAGGGATGCGGAGCAAGGGGCAGGACATCAGCCGCCGCCTCCGGGCTCAGCCCTTGCCAGGGCTGCACGCTGGGCAGCCCGAGCCCCGCTGTAGCCAGCAAGGCCCTGCAAGGAATGGATAACTGCTGACAGTCAAGAGAGTCGTCTGCGAGCAGATACTAATTTAAAAACTCTGCAGAACAATTATCTGACATGTGCCACAGTCTTACTGTCATACTTTTAGGATAGCAGATCTGTTATCTGGGTCAGGGGCTGTCATCAGGTCTTCACGTTGCCTAGCCCTTATGGAATTAAATAATTAAACATTAAGATACAACATGCAAAAACAAATTCATGTTTTTAACCTTCTGTGAAACTATCTGAACTGAGAGGCACATCAGTTCCATTCATTTTATGGTTTTCAGTCTACTGCTTAAAAGACTTAGAAGCAAGAAAGTAGTCTAAAAACTTAATTCAAGGAATAATTCTAGTCTCAAACCTGTTAGGGAATGTCAAATTTCCAACTTCTTAACTCAGATTTCAAATCTCTTGTTTAATGTTTACATGGGACTTCTTTCTCTAAATTGATAGCTGGTCTTTAAAGACCTGTGGGTCATTAAGCAAAATTTTTGGACCAACGCTAAAAGCTGCAAAAGCAAACAACTGGATATAGAAGTTACTGATTTCACTTTTACTGTTCACTCTCACATGGAGCAGACTTTCTCTGAACTCAGCTGTGTCTACTGGAACAACTTTACATCACAGAAAATCTAAAATGCTAAAAATATATCCTGTAGGTATAATCTTAATTATGCCTAGGTTAAAAAGATTTAGTAACCTTGGAGATAGAAAACAGTGTAGAAATTATTTTTAGCATCAAGGAACTTCTCCAAGCAACAATACCACACAGTGTAAAAATATACCAGGTCAGTACACTTTGGAGATTTCAGATGTTTCATCCTCTTATGGGCTAAACTACAGTACTATTAAACTATATTACTTTGGAACTTTTTTTTTTGCAGATTTATACTCCGTATGACCAAAGAAATTACACAGACACGCAAAGATGTACAGGAACTTTAAGCATACCATATTTTTACAAACTGAGCTTGACTCAACAAAAATGGAGTTTTCCACTTTTCAAGACAACCATCCACTGTTTTAAATTTAATTTGCAATATTGAGAGCAGAAATCCCAAGTGACAGTCTGAGCGTGAACTGAAGATGACAGTAATTTCTCCCATGTTTGTTGGTACACTCCTCCATAACTTAAAGTCCTCAGGCTCTAGGCACAGGCAAAAGTAGTCTGAGCAACAGTGCTATGGGATCAAAAATCCACACTGTTTGGTCCTGTTAAATCATATTTGTGTACTGACAGTCCCCCCCATGCTCCTCCCTTGGTTTCTTCTTTTGTGAATATGCCAAGCTGGTCTGCTGGAGCACACACAGTAGCATGCCAGCCCTCTCCATCTCCTCACTGGGTAACGCGTGCAAATGTGTGAGTGTGTGTGACTGTAGGAGGAAATAATTGAAAGTACTGTGTGAGTACTTATCTGTTAATAACAGCTTGCTTATATTAATAGCAGCTTCATTTCTGCTAAATAAAGGAGAAATTCTTCTAATATTGGTAGAGAGAATCTCCCTGACTTGATGCCCTACCAGGGAAACGCACCGCATAGTGATACTTGCCTCACGGTTGTTAGCTATGAAAAGAAACCCATGCACACACGTTTCCTAGCTCAGAGCAAATGAAATTTTGAGTTTCCATACTTAGTGAACAAAGCCTGTATGAAAGTGCAGATTCGTTAATAAGCTGTACCAGAAGGACATATGTGGGTATCAGTCATTAATATCTAACATTTCCCAAAACGCTCAGATTTCTTACGGGCTTGTTTCCCACGTAACATCAACTCTTACGTGCTGAACACGTGGTGAGATTTCCCAGCCGCAAAGGGCAGGTCGCACTCTTCTCCACCAAAATCAATGTAAGCAGGCTGAGAAAAACTGAACAGCCCTGGAAAAGGCAGAAGTCGGTTCCTCCCTGGAACTGTGCCACTGTACACTCCACAGTAACTGGCACATGCTTTACCATCGCAAGAAAACAGACTTTAGGGCAGCTTGGTTTAAACGCAGGCAAAATTAAATACTTAACATAGGAACAATAGGGTTCTTTGTGGCACGGAAAAATGTTTTTTTCCTCTGAGTGCTAGCAGATTAGCCCCAGTCTATTCTGCTTCTCTTTTGCTCTGACTGCTTTTCATTTTTATTATTTTTTTTTAATACTCTGTTTTAAAGAACAGTCTGGAATTCAGGGAAAAGCATTACCTACCACTGTGACACAGGCCTGCCTAGCAGTATGAAATAGGAAAACGCATTTTCCCAAAGCAACCTCTCATTCAAACTTACAGAGCTCCTGGAATAACTGTCAGGGGGCTACATTAGCATGTGCAAACACAAGCACTGCCAACCTCAAGCTGTTAGTCTTTTCTTACATAGTTCCCATTGCCATCCTTCAGCTCCTGCCTCAGCATTAATTTTTCTTTCACTTTTTAATGTTCCACATTCCTTTACTCCCTTCCCCCATCTACTGGTTGCCCTTTCTCTTTTAACTACTCCCTTCTCTCACTTCCTAGTAGTCCTTCTTTTACTAAAAATATTTTCTGTTTTCATATTTTCACATAAGGCTTTTTCATCTTAGTTTTTAATCTGTTTCTTTTCTGTGGACAGGATTTAGGGCATCTCCCATTTGTTACAATTGGTGTGCCTTTGTGTGTAAGAAATTCTGAATGAAATGCTGCTAAACTAAGTTTAAAGCATAAAGACTTGTTATACGTCAAAAAACATTAATAACCTTGCTTTACATTGTTCCCAGATGTAGTCTGTGACTGTAAGTTAAAGATAACAGCATTTACAGTATCCTAATCAAAGTATTGCATAATTTATGTAGCAGTCTATCATCACTGCTCTAAATGACTGCCAATAACTGAGACCTGGCAAGCATTTTGCACCTATTTAAATATACTTATCTTTCAAAACATGATAATGATAGGAGCAATGGACAGCTATGACAAGCTGAAGAGCTACTGCATAATGCACTCATTTATGAAAAGTGTTGTTTGCCTCCATTTCTTATACAGCAAGATCTATACAAAATACATTTAAAAGCTACTTTGATGAAATGGTATTGGTCACCTGCAGAAAGCTAGCCTTTACAGTCTTTATTTAGTTTTTAGAGTATTTGCTAATGTTCCAATAACTGCACTCGTTTAAACTACAGAATATTGGTCTTATCCTCACTAGTAATTAATTCTTTATTTGAAGGAGACAATTGCAGCTGTTGATTTTTATATTTTTTCACTTTTTTCCTCATCCTTTTTTCACCCTAAGGCGTGAATCTGGAAGTTCTGCAGATTGACCCTATTTCCAGCTGACTGTCTGGAAATTCCTGGGGCACAGGAATGGCAAAATGCAGGAATGCAGCACTTACTTACATTAAAATTATTTATTTAAACACACATCTGTACAAGTCTCCCAATAAATGAGCATTATACTACAAGTCTTCCAGGTGATTTTTGTTACCTCTGTCTAATGGAAGCTGGATATTTATGATCCATCCCTTAAGTTTGATTTAGTAAAGGCAACTTCACCCCTACCATTAATTTATTGGAGGGAAGGACAGGTCCTCTCACTGGTAATGACTATCACCTCTCCAGACTCACCCAGTTCTCCTCACACTCCCTTTTTTACCTTCATGCTCTCATTTCAGTATCCCTTTCCATGTGGTCTTCTGTACCTTTAGCATCCTTGGGAATCCATCAGCAAAGCAACTCCTGAATAAACCATCTTCCTTGAGTCCTTCCCTCAATTACCCTTTCAATAAGGAAACCAACAAACCTGCCTTACCTTCTAAGGAACTGTTAACATGACTATAAAAAGAAAAAAAGCAAGGAGCAGACAAGCAACAAAAGAAATCCTGCAACACGAAATCCTAATGCCAGCCAGCCGAACACCATCCCTCTGGCACTTCTCACTGTGTCCTGATCTTACTCCCTCAACCACAATTAAAAAAAAAAAAAAATCAGAGCTCAAGAGCAATTTGGGACTTCAGCCAAAATCCAGCACAAGAGTAAAATAATACCAGTCATTCAGGCTAGAGTTGGAAACTTGAAACATGCGGCAGCCAAGTCACCTCCTTGAGTGCCACCACGCAGGACACTGACCGCATTACTGTGCTGCTGCATGGCCGCTGGGCACTACGCGGCTGAAACCAGGTAACTGTTGAAACGGACATTTAAAAGCTCTGAGATTCATTAAGGTTCAGAGATAGTTCACACAAATTAAAAAAATATTCCTGCTGTCACGTGCAAGATTTAACAGCAGCAAAAAAAAAATCAAACCAGGATTAAACTGTTCCTTCGAGTGCCTGTTTCTTTAGTCTCCTAATTCAGGGTGTCTATAGGCCTTTCTTATTTCTTCTGCAGAAGAGATAAATACAACAAAAAGCATTGCCCAGATGGTGCAGTGGAATATTGTAATTTCTTGCGACATGAGCACAAGCCTCTATCAGGCCTGTGGTCTTTTTCAGACTGAGGAGGAGGTGCGATGGTTTTTGAGAAGCATCTCCAAAGCGTAGCGCTTTCCAGGATTGCCTGTACCTTCCTCAGTTGTCCACAGCCATTTAAGGCCTCACCATCACTAAAATACTCTTTGTTTTTACCAGAGTCTTATTTATGCAATTTCTTGGAAAGA
Organism: Mycteria americana; assembly: GCF_035582795.1. NCBI lineage: Eukaryota > Metazoa > Chordata > Aves > Ciconiiformes > Ciconiidae > Mycteria > Mycteria americana. Next base: position 17,351,440 of record NC_134370.1, read on the forward strand.
AAACAGTGTCCCTTCAGAATTTAAATCACTTCTTGGGGAAACTCAGAGACAGGCGCTTGCCCAAGGCTGTGCAAGTGTCCGCACTAAAGAGCTGCAAGTGCAACTACGCAATATAGCCAGATGGGCTATAGTGATGAGGGCATGCAAGTGTTGTACAGCTCACCCACCGCACGCACGGTATCCCTCACTAACCGGTGACTCTAGCCAGGCTGCGTCTTAGGTCAGCGAGCAGCCGGGGGTTAACAGGCAGTTACAGCTCACTGTTTTCCTGCAATGTGGGTATAGTCCCAGACTTGGCATAGCATAAAGCAGCCCGGGAGCAGTTTGATCTGTGTCCTTGGGCAACTCCATGCTGCAAAACCCTCCCGGGCTGAAGGCTGCCTTGCAGGCTGCCCAAGCAAGTGCTGCAAATGGTCAGAAACGCATGGGAGAGATCTACCCAGACATTTTGTCTGTCTTCGTTTGTGCCACTGCACGCTTCCAAAGGAACTGTCCTGTATAACTATTCTCTACATGTTTTGATGTGTGAACGCTATCCGATATACTCTTGCTGTAAGTCCCATGGCAAAACAGCAAGAGTTTCCTCCATGCTGGTCACCACAGTAAGCACCAGCACAGTAGCATCAGGGATGAGACAAGACTCTTGCCCCTTTGCATGCATTTTTTGAGTTACATATGGCCCTGTGGGAGCTATGGAAACACCCTGGATCTGCCTCTGCTTCAGTGTAGTTCACTCCAATAGCCTGCACTGAAGTTCATTTCCTAAAGTTGATGTAGGTTAAAACTGGCCAACTGGAGGGGTGATGCTGGGCTTGGTGTTGTCTGAATGTGGAAATTAAGCAGCTTAATAAAAGGGAACCAAAACACAAACTTGCTTGATCTTCTCTGATTTACTTGTGGAAAGCAACCTGCATGGATTATATGAAATTTACTTTACCGGTAAAATCTTTTTATTTGCGATAGTTTCCCACTATTATCATCACATTTCAGACCTGCATTTGATAGTTCCTAAAAGGCTTATTGCTTTATGTCACACACTGGAAATTACTTATTTACTGTATTATCCTCAAGTGCCTCAAAAATATAATTACTTCTTAAGCTTAAAAGCCTCACTGTCTGATTTGAAGGGAAACTAAGTGGTAGATGCTTCCAACCCCCGATCCCCCAGCAAATGAATGGAAAGTAAAGAAAACATAGCTGCAGATGTAAACAAATTAGAAATATTTCAAGAATTTTACTGCAAATATGATCCTGTTTTCTCTAAGAAGATGACGGTAAAAGTAAACAAGAAAAGCTGTTGCAGGTGAAACTGTTTCCTGACCTATCGAAACTTAAATATATGGAGTGACTTAAGGCTTTGGGAGAGGTGGTTAGCAGAAACTTTTCCAAATAAAGCATTTCTAAATAGAATGAAACCCAGTATTCTGAGATATTTAAAAAACATGTTGGTAGTTGAATACTAACTTACCACTCAGTGTGCTGCAAGATTTGTTTAGCTCATGTATTCAAAACTCCTTTGACATGCACTATGCCAACTTACTAATTCTCCATGAAAAAAGTAGTGAAACTGAACTACATGCATTTACGTCACACTGCAGAAACAGGAACATAAGTGTTCATAGTTCTCAATTTTTTTTTTCATTCTAGAGCCTAGAATATGAATATTGCAGATTGAATACAATAACATAGCTCGCTTAAAGTAAGAATCTCCAGAGATATTCATACAAGACTGCCAATACTGAGGCACTGATTTAGAGACACTGGGCATGTCAATTAAAATTATAACTACTCCACATAAATTAATTTTTCAGCATTTTTTTTGGCTTAAAACCGAATTTTTTTCACTAATATGTTAGTTTAAATAATGTAAGGTTTTACCAAAACATTTGCTCCAGCAAGTAATTTCAATCTTGTTCCTGAAGTGCTAGCAACCTCCAGTAGTTGAAGCAAAATCCTCCAGTAGAGAGCTCTCCCAGTATGGTGACACTGGGCATAACTCTGCCAGTACCATAATGGGAAGGCTTTGAGATCTTCAGTCTCTTAACTGCATGTGGTATATTAATAATTACCCTGCTCAAACACAAGTTGGCCAGCATAAACAGCATTGGCACTTGCAACGCTTTGCTTATGTAGTGTACAAATGTAGAAATATTGCTAAAGACCTGGTTTAAAGCTAACAATAGAAACCAATACTGATTACATGCAAGTACTTTTTTTTTTTTTTTAACATTAACATTATTCCTAGTCTGTTCCCTTCGGCCTGTGAATGTTTTTACTATAAAACTTCCAGGGTTTCTTATGCCAATATGCTGTGTTTACCTTCACCCACAGTAGTAATGTACTGCTTGAGGATTTGAATTCAATTCATACGTAGAAAAATCGTTATCACAATAACAAATCTAAACCAGCTTGGCAAAAGTCTTAAAAAACCCCAAACCTATGTGACTTGAAGCAAATATCTATTTAAGGTTTAACAGTAGCTGTTTAAAATTCAATTAATGTTTAATTGACAGTACTTAAGCAAATAAATAGCTCCCTTGACTTTCTTTACTAAGTTTCCTTGCAGGTGTTAAATTTCTTGGTGTATTTCCAGGCTGCAGTTCTGTTACTTTGAATTTTCACTTACATTAAATCAGTGAAGAAAATGGCCTATACAAGGCCCTGAATACTCAGTGTGTTGTATTTTGCCTACTCAAGTTTATTACACTAATTTCCCAATTTCTAATATTAATCATTGTCTCAATTCCCTTCAAAATAAACAAGTGCAAATGCACTGTTTCATTCAATGGGAACTCTCACAAGAATATATTAGAAAAGAACCTGATTTTATTACATCATAGAGATGCTATCATGGAAAGAAATTACTCTCCAATAAAATGAGTTTTCTGGTGGATTGCTCCTGTAATTAGTAGTTTCATTTCAAGTGATATCCACTAAAATCTAAGTGCTGGAATTAGTTTTCCCCGTAGCTTAGGCAGTCTTTTCATTAACACAGGCAGAAAGGTTAATTTCAATTTTTTCATTCTAAGTTAAAGAAAGTTTTAACAACATGTTAACTGCTTGTACGGCATAACTAAGCCAGAGCTTCCTATAGTGTTTACAAAGACAGAAATCCCACTCTGAACTACCCGAACACCCATCAACATTCACACAAGCAGAATTATTCATGTACTACAGAGAGCTGATTAGATAAGGGATATGTAAACACAGCTACAAGGAAATACTTAGAGTTATATAAAGCTCCTGACTGAAATAAGCCATTGCACCTGTAAGTAACATTGGCTATAAACTGAACTCATCAGCAGTCAATACTGTAGAGAAAGATTCAAATTTTACATTACTCCACATATTTTCAATATCAGTCCATAGTTATTGAAAAACTTTGTGCCAGTAGCTCATCACCTGTCCTGCTCCTGCAGGCATATCAACCATTCTAAACAGAGGCGTGGCAGTGTTTTATATAAACCGTATACATTACATGAGCTGGGTACGTGTGCCAGCATGCTGACCTCGGACTCTTCATGGCTACCAAGTCAGCAAAACCCTTGTATCCACCAGCTCCTCCGGAAAGGCATTTTCCTGAAAAGCTAAAAGAATTGATCTTTTCCTGGAGTTGGAATGGCCATCCCTGGTAATGATAATCCCCAAACAACTTGCCTTGGCCAATCTTTCTCATGAATAACTTCCTAAAGTTGTTATTTACAGATAGTGCTGTATGCACCTCACCTGAATCAGGCCTTGTTATATGGGTCTGTAATCAGTGTGAGCCCACGCCCTAGGCCAGGAGAGTGCGGGATGAATGCACCTTTGCCCTACGACATCCGAAAGGCTGCTGGAGCAAAGCGGCTTTCCCTGGGTCTGAGGACGGTACCACACTGCCACCCGCAGCAGGAACAGCACAGCAGCATTAATACAAACATTCTCCTCCTTCCAAAATGGGAAAGTTTCAAAAGGGAAAGCATCAACTTATCTTGAATTTGCTTTCAGTGAGTAATAAACCCGTCTCCCATCCGCTGTGCGCCTCATAAGCAGCGTTGCACTTTTAGGAAATAAGAAGATGAAGTACCTGCACCAGGAAAGTTTGCTGTGCTCTGCTCAGGCTCCTCTTGAATATGGGAAAACAATGGGTACTGATGAACTGATGAGCAACTACAGTGGTAAGTAGTCTGTCTTAATTATTAATGAACAGCTTTCATATGTCTTTTTCATAGATACACGGTGCTTGAAAATAAGTCAGAACTGACTGATTCTTCTTTTTCCATTGTATAAACATATGGAAGCACATACATCTGGGAAAACCAATATTGTATAGTATATATTTGATATTAAAATATCACACGAGATGTATTGCTGACATAATGTACACTTTAGAAATAGTTATCCTCTGTGCTTTAAATGCTATATATAATCTTACTTTTAAGATAACTCTTGAATCAGTTCAGCAGAGCACCAGAGCACATGTTTTAATTAAAAGTATTCATCTTGGAATCAACTGTGATTCCTCATTCACTTAAGTAGGTGCCAACATGTGTAAAGTACAAAACCTGCAATTTCAGAAATGTTAAGTTAAGCTTTCACTTATTTCAAGCCCAGATCCTTTTTCCTCCCTGCAGTCTGTATATTTCTCTAATAAATTATTACATTTCAGGGCACAAAGTAGTGTCTGTACAGACTTGATTTCCTGTCCACACCTATCTCTGCTTTGCTCTGTAATGAACATTAGAGACTCTTCAGTAAGACATAGGCAGATATGTAGCAGTGTCATAAAGGTGTAACTATGAATAAGAGTGTGGTATTACAAATTTTTTTTGTCTAAACTCACATTTTAATTTTCTTTTCATATTTCTGTCTTACAAATTGATCAGAAAAATAATAGCCCATAACAAAATGGGCAGAACAGACTGAACTAGAATTGCAGCTTGGGCCAAACCCCTCCAATTTCATGTTTGTATTATACTCTAAACCTAAAATATATTAATATACTATAAATTATGTTTTCCTTAAAATTTGATATTTTACATGATGGCAATAGATGAACTCATTTATGTAATTTTTATTCATAGAAAGCAGACAGTATTCCATATTCTTTTTCACCTCCAGGAGGCAAAATTTCAAATTTCTAGGTTCAAAATATTTGTAGTTGATATATATTTCACTAACTAAACTACAGAAGAACATCTATTGCAGAACTGATTAACTAAAACTAAAAAAGTTGCCCTTCTTTTAAATTTTAGCTATACAAAGTGTAGTAACTTTTTCTACTTTGTTTTCATTTTTAATAAAATTCCTGAAAAGTTTTCTTTTACTTCAGCGATAAACCTGATGCTTCTTCAAAACTGTCAGCACATTAGCTACTGAAGTTATCACACTTAATTCTGCATTGTCAAGAAACTAGACATTGTGTAATCATACTGTCATTACAGAGCTGACAAAACCTTAACTGTTTTATTTCACTGTTAAAAATCACTAATTCTGCAGCTTTGAGTTCTTTTTCAGTCTAGTTGCTTAGGGAAATAAAGTGTATGGTATATATACCCATATATGCTGATATATTAGCCGGTAAGTTCCCAGCTAATTACTTTTGAATGCATTTATTAATTTCTCAGGTTTGGTAGATAATTAATCTCAAATATATTGAATTGTCCAAAGTTTCATGCAAATAAACATGGAAAGAAGATCATATCTTTTATTGTAGATCGGATCATCTACCTTCTCCCCAGAAGAAAGGCAGAACCCTGAACTTAACCTTATCTGGCCCTTGAAGAGCCCAGGCTCCAGGGGAGAGTTGATACCCCAGTCACAGGAAGAAACATCAGCACAGAAATCTTTTTAGACACTGGAGATTGCAGCCACGGGCCAAATACAGGAACTGTGTTTTCATAATCTTGCTCCTAAATTAAATATTACAGACAATTCCCATTTTCCAGCTGTTCACTGTCAGCCCATACCCAAGGGTAGAACATTTTGCCCAACTATGTTGGTTTTCCAGGCTCCCCCTTCAATGCAAAGCCATTGTATTTTTATGTCCTAGGAATTAGATTGTAAAATTGACTGTATACAACTTTATTACTCTGCTTTATCATAGAGTAATGTAAATCAGACCAGGAGATTCATAATAATTGCATAACTGGAAGTATTAAAGGATGATTTCTAATCTAAATTCCAAGCCTTCAGTATAATACACTTAAAGAGCAGAGGAGAAGAAGAATGCAGGACAGAAGCAGTGCTATAGAATAACAAAACCCAAAATAATAAAAAACAAGCTAAAAAAAGATTGGCATTTGGAATACACTAAAACCACATTACCTTTTAAAAGTGTTATTTTGAGGCTCTGAGCCTCAGCACTTCACTTCCCAAGGACTGTTCATTTAGTAGGCTTGAACTGAATTCTTTGCTGAGTTCATTAAAAGAGACATTGAAGATAATTCATTCCCATTTCATCAATTACTGTGTGATTTTGAATCAATGTGGCATTTAAGACCACTGTAGATGTTGACTTGCATTAACTTTCACTAGGAGATTTTTGTATGTCATGTGTAGCTATAAGTCTTTAAACTGCCTTTGGCATTTTCTGTTCTCGGAATTATTTTTTCTTCTAGTTTAATAGATCAGACAGATATTATATCTTTTGAATTAAAACAAGTCCTCATGTGCTCCGGAGGAAAATGAAAAATTATTTGAGCATAATTACATACTTCTCACATGGTCTTTTTGCAATTTAAAACTCTTTAGCCCCAAGAATAATGTAGATAACGCAGTTTTTCTGTGAAAATAAGGTCCATTGTTACCCAGATTAAAGTTTTACTTCTGACTTAAATAGCAACATGAGGAAATCCTCTTTCATGACCCAAAGTTCAGACACATTAAGCTATGATAACAATCTGTCAGCCTCTCAAAGTTTTTAGAACATGGATATTTAGGCTTAGGACTGGAAACCCAGTCCGATATTCTGTATTTATTCCATTCTTTTGCCAACTAGCTCTATAATCTGCAATTTCAAAGTCACAGACATTGAGGCACATGACTTCCACATGAGTCAGCCTGAGGAAGGCCAGAACATCAGGATACCCATTTCTTTATAGGGATCTGAAACTATCAATCTAAATACCTCCAGGAAGGCAGGGATTAAAATAAGTACCAGTGGTAAAAATGAAAAAAGTCTTACGGTGTTTTGTCTTGTGAAGACAGGACTCATCTGCGATTTTTCCACCATTGTGTTCCTCTAACGCTGCCTGGACTACATCACTCCTCTTACTGCAAACTGTGGCAGGCATTTAATGCTGAATGGATTGCTTGTGTCCTCCAAAGGACTACTGAGGCGGCTGGTGAAAAATGCCTGTCACCACCTTTGCCTGGACACTTCCAATTTTCCCCTAGCAAAGCTCCTAGAAAAAGCCAGACAGTTTATTTTGAGTGCATAGTTACTCGAAGTAAAGATTATTTTTTCTGGAAATTTTGCTCTAAATCCGACAGCCTTACAAAGAGGTATTCCCAAGCAAAAAATAATGTTGCCATCACCTACTTAAAATGAGCTTGTGGAAAGTTTAACAACTTCACCAGCTGTCAGCCTGAATACTCCTTATGGGTTAGTATTTCTGCATAATGGGGGTTCATACACAGTATATTCATAACACAGACTTAAGTGAACATTACATTTTAATTTGATAAATTTAAGAGATCATAATTCAAGTGACATTTAAGAGGCTATTATACCTTGCTATTATTCTCCTTTCGTAATTTTACAGTAAGTGAAAGCCTGACAAGTGCCTGTAAGAAACAGTTTCACCATATTCATAACTAATTTTTAAAAGAAATATTGGTGAATCCTTTTTATGTTTATACATAGCTACTAAGCCTTAATAATAAATAGCACATTAAAGTCTACATTTAACAACACAAGTAGGAGATTTAACAACACAAGTAGGAGTTAGATTGGGGTAGTGCACAGCCAACTATAGAAACAAAATTTGTCTTGCTAGTTTCCTCAGTATGCTTTTAAAACTATTAAGAGTACAGTAATAGTACTCTTTTTTAATTGAAATAGTATAGTGGGAGTATAGTGGAATAAACTAAACCACAAACAGATGAAGCCATGTGGTTCATGTTCACAGCACAGTGCAAGCCCATTTGGGCTGGGGGAAAAAAAAATCTTTTCTGTGAAAGTAGAGTTTCAGTATTATGTCATCAATTCTTTTAATCTTGCCCAGATCACATAGCAGGTAGGGCTTAAGAAATGAAACTTCGATGTATTTTTACAGTTTTTAGTATGCCTCATGCAGAGTTGATGATACAAAGATGATCATTACATTCGTGAACGCTGGCAGCACCTTTAGGTAGACCGAGCATGGACAGGAGAAAGTGCAAGAAGTGGCACTTTTCTAACCACCACTTCTTCCACGAGGAAGCGTAGGAAAGGTCCAGTAACCATTCCAGCTTCTCTTTGGTGAAGACAAGCCAACCTTTTCCCAGCAATTCGGCTTTACCTCTAGGACTACACAACAGCAACTCAGCAAATTTTTCTGGCTGGACAATTAGAGTGAGCCTGGAGCCTCACAGCTCTTCCAGGTCCTGCTTACAGCTGGGGCTAACTGTGCTCCAGTGCATTTCTCTTGCCCCCTGGCTAGGCCGGAGAGCTCACAATGCACGTCACCAACGTCTGTGCAGCTCCATGGCGTAATGGGGATTGTGAAAACTGCTTCTTGATGTCTCAGTAAGCACATTGTTGGAGGCTTTTTGTTATTGATAGCGGAACAGGTACATTCTGCTCATGATGAAAAGTGAGCATTTCGGGCCAGTAAAAAAGCCCTGTGAAACTAAGTCTTTCAAAACAGCAGGAGACATCCCAGCTAGAGGCTTACACATTTCCAGTGTCCTACTGATAATAAACTGGAAAATTGTATGTGATGCAAGACTAGCACAAGCCTGCCTGTTCTTGACAGAATCAGTTAATCTACCTGGCCTTTCAGGCACTGACAGCATCATACAAAGAAAACCAATTACCCAAGATAATCAAATCCACTGTCTTCATCTCAGCTTTCTCATTAATTTAATCTAATTCTTGAGTATTAACGTTATGCTGGGCATAATGGAAACATAAGTACTTCATTAAAGCCAGCACCTGGCCATAGTCAATAGTGTAGCAAGAGCTAACAAAGCTATGACAAATGCAGCCTTGCTGTTATGAATCACCTGACAAGTGATACAGCCAAAAATACGTGCTTCTCAAAACAACCTTTAAAGAAACAGTGGTTTCAGATGAAGGTGCCTCACTCCTGGGAAGGTTTCACCCCAGAGTGCTTTGTCACTACATGGGAAGAGTAAAGGTTTGCATAGTGCCCAACAGCCGTGATCCAAGCTGAAGGTGTTCAGGTGCAAGATGCATCCTGGCTGCCTATAACAGCATCTCTCCAGGTAACAGAGCCATAGTGCTCCAGACTGAGAGGTGGGGTAGGAGGCCCCAATTTCAGTAAGAACATGCTTCGATTTCAGCATGCAAGTAATCCTACAAGAGGTCAGACGAACATTAAAAATAACCCATTAAGCCTCAGTGACTTCAGTGAAAAAAGCAGCAAGCAGTGAAATAAATTCACTTGACAAGTAAAGGCTTATCAAGAGGAGAAAAATTTCAACGCAAGATGGGTCTAAAACAAAATGAAGACATCCAATACTTAATAAAAAATGATTGTGTTTTATGTAAGTGTGACTCTTGCTACAGGTAATGTTCAAAGAATTTGTTGTGTGACTGGGCAACAAGATGCAAAAAGGGAAGATATGAACTCTTAAATTTGAGCCATCTTATATTTTCCTTATTTTCAGGTCAGATAATATGGAACTGTTGCAGAGTATGTAGCCCTCAGGTCACTGAGTATTAGTATAATAATTTAAAATGCAACTGTTCATGCAGTCTGTAGTAGGTATAAGAATGTAGACTTTCATGGACAAGCATTCTTCTTTGAGAGTAGACCTTACCAGGTATTAGAACACTAATTGACTCGTCCTCTACTTCCCACATAATTTATAGTAATCAGAAAACTTTTTTTCCTAAAGAATTCTAAAGATGGAGCACATTTTATAGTGTTATTTTCATCCGTTCCATTACATTTTTCCATTACATTCACTGGGACATTGAATAATGAAATAGAATTGTTTATAGTAATTTCAAATTGATACTCTCCAATTAGCAGATTTTGGAGGTCCTCAACATTGGTATTACCTGTTACCTCATTAAAATGGGAAGGTTTAAATCAAATCTATCAGTGGGTATTTTCTCACTTTTTGCTTTGCATTTAGCTTAGATACAATGGTATTATTTAGTCTCATTTTTAGGTCCTCACTCAATACTGCATTTATTCAGAACTCATTTGGTCAGTATTCCAAGCATTTGCACTTACATTTATATGTCCAAAATAATGTCCATTAAAATGTCAGTGTAATCAAATAAAAAATGGGGACATTTTGGTTTATGATACACCACATCGCCGAGTGTTTTATGTATCAATATGACCCTTAAGTGATAATGCTAATATTGGCTTATTTATAAGGGTTATGTGTTATCGGGCAAGCAGTTCAAGCACCTAAAATCTCACAGCCAGCCTCCTGATCAGAATTTAACATATCTCCAGAAATCCCTGGGATACCAGAAGCTCGCTATGTTTTCTGTTATTCTTGGCATTACAGCTGTTGAAAGTCATTACAGATTAAAACGCTGTTTAATCAGGATGTTACAACAACCCTCTGAGGTTACAATTCGTAAGGAAAATCTACTAAAAAAACAACTTACCCAATATGGGCTCCAATACAGATGCAGAGGGCTAAATGCACAGAGGAGTTAAATGATTTCTTACCATGGGCATCCAGATTTTGCATGTTCGAGGAGTCTTTTCTGCAAGCTGTTCTCTGAAACAATTTCATTACTCTTTACCAGCCTGAGGATGGAGTCAGCTGATTTTCCCAGTCGATGAATGGCTCTATTCAAAGACTTAAGCTTTGGGTTAATAATTGAGCCATCCCCTTCTGGGACTAGCTCAAGGTGGCAGGTTTGGTGCCTCAGAGGTCCCGCTGCTGCAGGGAGTGCAAAGGGCTGCAAGGGCTTGGCAGGAGCTGGCTCTCAGGGGGACAGGTCTGCGTCTGTGCGTGGGCACAGACTCACATTAGCCAGTTGCTGATGAACTCCTACAGCCCTTACGGAGGGTGCAATAGCCCCAACGGAAAATAAATGAAAACCATAGGCACTCTGAAGGACCAGTATAAACTTTAGAAGAAGAAACCAGCATAAGCTTTAGTTTTATATTAATAGGTTTTACTGGCAGCCTTAATATTTCAGGCCATGGTAATTAATTTTTAGCACCGTCATTTACTTGCTTGTCTCCAACAGACACTGCCCATGGCCCAGGTGCTGTTTCAGGTGATCTGGAGACCCGGTGACTGCCACTGCTCAGGGCTCCTGTATGGAGAGAAGGATGTGCGCTGCCCAAGATTTTCAAATGCATCTCAACTGTCTTAAAGCCTTGAAATTCAGACAGGTGCTGAATTCCCACTTTCTTAAGATATTATTTTTCAGAGTTCTCCATTTGGGCACTGTGAACCGAAACAGGCAACAGCACATTGATGCTTTGAGTATTCAGACAGAATATTTTCATTCTATTTAAATTATGACTTGCAATGAGTGGTTTAAAACTAAAAACTTGAAATAGGTTTTAAGAAGTAGGTAGAAAGAGATCCCTAGAAATTTAAGGATTTCTGATAGTGTCCATTAGATATAACCTGTGGTTGGAGTACTCTTGGGAATAATAAGTAAACATCAGCATTATTGCTGTGCCAGTTGGTAATAGAATTGTCTTTAAAGCTGTTTTCTCGGTCTAATGTTATGAAATGCCACATGAGACCAAACTTGCTGATTCTCCCACTTGCAGCTGTTCTGCAATAGAAACAATCAGGGATTTTTTTCCACTGGGTTTCAAGCTTCTTTCTGCTTGACTGATGAACGAAAGATAAACACTATACATGTTACACAGTTAGACAGAATGTTCAAACCAGATATGGGGGGGAAAGTACCCCAGAGCAGGCACACTCAGCACATATTCTTGACTTATATAATTGGACCAACATTCAGCATTTGCAGGGAATATGGGATTTTACAGTTCTCTAATTTCTCCTGCCCACAGATGCAGTAACAAATAAGAGCTTTAGGCAAAAACAGTAGCAGAAAGGCACACAACAGTAGGGAAATGTGCTCCATTTTTTGTCATGGAGAGATGTGTTTTTCCTCTCCTATTTTGGGCCTCAGACCTTCCCATGTTCTGCAGCTTGGGGGGAGCTTCCAGTGCAGTCACAGCAGGCATGTGGTGTCAATATAGCCTCTTATAACAACATGTCAGTAACTAATTTAAAGATAAAGTTAAGAAAAAAGACAACAGGTAATGGTCTTAAACTAAAAGAGGGTAGATTCAGACTAGATATAAGGAAGAAAGTTTTTACGATGAGGGTGGTGAAACACTGGCACAGGTTGCCCGGAGAGGTGGTAGATGCCCCATCCCTGGAAACATTCAAGGTCAGGTTGGACAGGGCTCTCAGCAACCTGATCTAGTTGAAGATGGCCCTGCTCATTGCAGGGGGGTTGGACTAGATGACCTTTAAAGGTCCCTTCCAACCCAAACTATTCTATGATTCTATGAAAAAGCAAACAACACATACTTACTTCTGACATGTACTGAGACTAGCATGTGCTAGGAAGCAAAATCTGAGGGTCCTTACTGCTAGAAGATGCAGGGTTGGGACCTCTCAGCCTTTGCCTTCCTCAGCAATTGTCATCCCAAAAAGCAGCACTAATAGTTGAAACTGAAGTTGTCAAAATCATCTTTCTCCTCCTCCACAGCTTGGACCAGCAATACCATATTGTAGTACTGTTAATAGTGACCCTGTCAGGAGGGTCACTAATTTTTTTTTTTTTTTTCCATTTTGCTCATGTCCTAGCTCAGGCAATGATTTCTGACAGCAAATCTTAAACTCTTTCAGAAATTGCTTCCTCTAACACAGCCTGGGTTGGAAATCACGTTCCCTAAGTGGTTTCCTTCATCTTGTGTTGTGTGGAATGGCGTTTCCCCAGAGAAAGTGGTACTTCCATCTGTCTGCAAGCTGCAGATGGCTCCTGAAGTGAAGGGTCAGACAGGAAAGTAACATCTGCAAAACTAACGTTTTTCTTCCAGTCGCTCCTAGAAAGACTTGAACGGTGTTACCTAAAGACACCCAGAACATTTCCACATCAAATAGAGAAGAAGGGTGGATGCTTCTACCCAGGGTAGCTGGGATGTGACAATTGCAAGAAGAAAAACAAGGCAATAAGCAGGAAGTTTTATGCAAGCTCTGTACAGAGGCACAGCAAAAAAAGAAGTGGTGGGAAGTGCTGCCACTGATTTTTGTCTGGCAGAGATCCCTCACCGCTTCTCTCTCCAGCATCGTTTCCCCCAGACGCACTAGAACCTGAAAAGGGGTGTAAGTGAGAGTAAGCAAAGGAGGAGTGGCAGGGAAGGGACTACGCTGCTCAGAGGCACTTATGGGGGCTTAACCTAGCAATAGCGGGGGGGCCCTCTCCCACTGCCGCCCACCCCCGGCCGTGGGCGGGCTCGAACCCGCGGCCCCGCGGCGCGGCGCCCCCGCAGTCCTCGGCCGGCTGCGAGGCTGCGCGGAGGCGGCCGCCGCGCTCCGTCCTCCGCCCGCCGCCGCGGAGGGGCCGCGGCCCCGGCCCCGGCTGCAGGTAAGGCGCGTTGGCCCTCGGGGAGCGCGGCACCCTCCCCGCCGGGAGCCTGTCCCCAGCACTGCTCCTTTCCTGGGGGTACTCTTGCCTTCCCTTCTCGTTCCTCCCCCTCTGCTCAGTTGTTCTAAAACAAATAAATGTTAGTTTTTCCTCTCTGAGGTATTATTAAGATGCATTCTGCTGGATGAAGATATCACAGAATAACTCAAATTGCCGTTAGGGAAATAAGTCAGATCTGAGAAGTGAGTTTGCCCCAACAGCCTGCAAAAACTTGCTTTTAAATAGTGAATGGCATATGGAGAAACTTCTCCCAGAAAGATAATTTAAGAGCCAGCTTCCATTTTTTCCCCCAATTCCCTATCAAATCTGCACATCTCACCTCAAATGAGTATGTAGATGAACCATGTGCCAGTACTTAAAAAGGTGTACGATATTTGAATGAAAATAGATCATGTTGATTAAACCTGTTGTTGGGCATTGAGTCATGATGAAAGGAAATGTTTGAATTAAATGAAAGCATTTTATTTCTCTAGCAAACTTTTTTCTAATTATAAAAAAAGTCACCTGCCTATATACATCATTTCAATGTCTATTCAAACTTCATAAATAGGGTTCTTAAATGTTGCTCTCCATCATGACGCAACTCCAGGTAATTCTGACTGCCATAGAGTACCACAGAATAAAGCTAAAGCAGTATGTACTTAAAGAAAAGGAAGATCCCGAAACAGTCACACACTTATCACATGGGAAGATTAGTTAAATCTGTATTAGTGGGAAAAAAATCTGAAATACATGTTTTATTGTAAAATGCCACATACTTTCAAAGCTTCTCTTGTGATTTCCTCTTAGACTGAATTCCTGCTGACTCTGAGCTCAGTTCCACATCTCAGTCAGAGTAACTCCTCTGACTTCAGCCTTGGCAGGTACAAGAGTGTGCAGCTGAACCCAGGACTTTGAGAACATTCACATTTTTGTGTGGCTGTACAATTAAAAGCATTTCTTCCTGTGATTATCATTTGCTAATACATGTGTTTCGACTGACTGAGTAATTTTAATTACATTAATATATGCCAGTTCGTTTCAAATGCAAAAGCCTCCTAGATTGTAAAAAACCTAAACTGCTTTGAAAACTGATTTTCTCCTTCCTAGTCTTTCATCCTGTTGCACTGCTCAAAATGGTTAGTTTGTAAATCTCCTGGTTACAGGACACTTAATTCAGAAAGGATTTGCAGATCTTGCACTCAAACTGACAAGTAGTTGTTCGGTGACTAAAAGTCCGAAGAAAAATAATACTTTCTCTGGAGGTTTACAGGTATGCATAAGAACAGTTGCAACAGGAGAAATCTGTGGTTCAAGTTCATAATTTGCATGGAAAACAAGGCATTGCTGGGGTATATTCCCTCCCTTCTTCCCCTTACCCCCCCCAAGAAAACAAGCCTTTGTAATTGCAAACAAAATTAATTGCAAACCGAGGGGCCGATTCTCTGTCGGAAATCTGAGAGGCACATTGCAAAATACTCAATGAGGAGAGAAGATGGATATGATTAAGCCTAATCTGCTACCGCAGGGCTATTATTTTTCTCTCACAGCCTCGAGCATGTGTTCAGTCACATATAGTGAGATGTCCCTCATTCTCCCATGCCAGAGGCTGCATGGAGAGAAGCCGCGGGCGGATTAGTTGGGTCCTGGATAGTTTTTACAACATGAGAATGCTTGAGCAAAGCTCACAGACATCAGGGTCTATGTGGGGAGACTCTCCTCCAGGTTAAGAGCTAGAAGATTCTAGCTCTGTTAACTTTCATAAGGAACAATAATTTAAGCTGGCATCAGAAAGATATGATTTCACTTGTCTCTTCAAATCAAGTTGTTACTTTCTTAATCTGAACCAGCGTATCCTGTCCAACTTTCTGGATTTTCAACTATTTATATTAATCATATCTATTTTGATCGTACCCAAACAAAACTGTGGCTCCATTTTGCTACGGGCTATAGAAACACGTTAGCCTGGTCTGTGCAACTAGCAAAGTATAGTACCGATGCTGCAGTAGCACTGTATCTGCGTCCAACCCACACTTGTGCGTGCCCTTTAGAAACTTGGTGACCGAAAGTGATCACCCAGGCAGCTGCCAGGTCTCAGCTGGGAGATGGGAGACCACCCAAGCCATCAGTGTTAGCCGCATGAAAGCCGTTTGCACCTTCCTGCAAAGTCAAAACCTTTGTTAAGGTGCCTTTGAGGTTTCCTTCATCATTTGCAGCCTCTGAAGGTTGCCTACCTCTTCGACTTGACTCAAAAACGTTCATTCTTTAAACTGCATGAAAACTGAGCACCTCTGCTCTTTGCTGCTCTGGTGTAGCCATATGGGCGGGCTGTGATGTGTGACGGTCAAACAGCCTGGTGTGGCAGAAGGGACCCCTCACTGTCCGTGGGATTGGGTGTGGGAGGACCTTGCAGTGTTGACATACACCTTAAAAAGCCAGTAATGGTCTCAGATTTTAGAGATCTGTCGTTTGGTACAAGAGAACTCAAACATTTGCAGATGTATGTAAAGGTCCAGCTGCATAGATAGCAGAACTGGGAGGTACAGAGCAAAAGATGAAGTAAAAAGTCTATATACACATATAAACAACCATTAACAACCCCAACTTCTGATTAATTTGGATAATTACAAATGGCAATAATCATCAACCATGACTCAAACGCCACTGATCTGCTGGACTTTTGAGTGTGAGCTATCTAAAAGCATATTTAGGAACAAGGTGGAGATAAGTTATTTAATCCATTGCCTTTTTTTACTAGAAAATAGCCTGTGTGGCACACTTTCTATAGATTTTTCAAGAGATATGAGCAGAGCTCGTAATGAGTGTTGTATTTAAACAGTCACATGAACACAATTCATTTATTAAAACCTATTCTGTGAATGTTTATTACTACATCAATTTCTGTACATTGTTGAAACCTTTCAGTTCAGTGTTACGCTGCTTGGAAGTAGGACATCTGACGCTTGTTCCATGAAGGTAACTCCTAGAATTGTGTTGCCATCCTAAACACCCAGTTGTTATAAATCTGAAATTAATTTTCCAGGAAAACTGTGTAAAATTAACATCTCTGCCAGTTAACTTATCTCCCAGCTAACCCAAGATACATACTAATATATTTAAAATGCACAGAGTGAAAACAACAACAGATAAACATATAAAATAATCCTATTATAGGTTATGTAAGTTACTCTAAGGCTTTGATGTTTATGAGATTGATAATGCAGAGAACTTGGTGAGAAACACAGACCTCAAATCTAGAGCAGCAAATGTCTCTAAAAATTAGACAGTATTCATATACTTCATACTGTAAGTATTGGCAGCATACTGCTAGTCCTTACTCCTTTTGTGGTTAGAAGTACTGATACTAAAAAAAATTAAAATGGCTGCAACAATGCATTTCTTTGACCTAGCTTATGACCTTCCAGTGTATTTTGAGGACAGATATTTTACATGTTAACTTGTATATTATTCAGGATATTGAAATATATCACTGAGTTGTTGCTGATACAGTCTGAAATCTCGCCATGCTAATTTAAATTTTTTTTAAAAATAAATTAACATGTTTGTCGTACAGATTTATTCAGGATCATTTTAAAGACTCTCATACAATGTGCTATACATATATAAGCAATGTTTAATTGTGAAGTTTCACTTACAGCTCATTTTGCTACACCAGAGAGGCAGATTTTCATTTCTGGTGAATCGTAAATTCATTCTACTTATTTTAACAATATGACCTTCTGCTGTTGAACAATACCTTTGATAAAAACATCTCAGAGCACAAAACTTGAGAAAGATGTGGTACAGATTGGAGCAACTTCTGAGTGTTTCAGTGAGAAAGTGACATTTTCAGCTATTATTTGTATGACCTGGCACATGTGACAACTGTATTGATCAGAACATCAGAACATAACTGGAATCCAGTATTTCACTTTGAACTATTGCTAGATACATCAACAGTAGAAGCTTAACATCCATCCAATTGCTAACATAGCGCTGTCACCACAGATGGCCCCTGTACTGCCTGTCTCTGCAAAGAAAACATGACAAGACAGCTACTTTCCATGGACCAAGTAAATCTAGCTTTGCTTACTTGCCCAAGGAGACATTGCATGGTTTATGTCCATGCTAGACAAGATGAGCTGTGCCTAGGGTTTAGAAACGAGCTAGCTGGTACGCCAAGAGCCAGCTTGTCAGCCAAGTAAGAGGGTGCCCCTTATAATAGAATGCAGACACACGCATTGGCCCGCTTTCATCAGTCAGTTCCCAGTTAGACCTGGAGTTTTGCTGCTGCTGGGTTTTATTTCTGCTAATTTGCCCCATAAAAAACTCTTGCTACTTTTCACTCAAGCCATGCTCTCTGCAGTATTAATTGATCTTAACACAAAAAATAATCTTAATGTGTGAAAATTTTGCATTTTCTTCTCCTTCATGATCTATGTATTTTAGGGGGACTTAAAAATATCATAAAACTAGGGCAATTATAGACAGGCATCGAGATTAATACAAAAACAGATAGCATGTTACTTTATTCTACAAAGTGCTGTCAGTGACTACTGTCAATCAGTTGTATGCAGTTGGCTTTTCTGAGTGATGAGCAAAAGTTACTCACTGTCCCTTTATTTTCACTTGTTGCTTGTGCACAGCTGAAGGGAGATAAAAAAATTACTTCCTATGTAATTTGAAATAAGAAGAGTAAGGAGGACTGCCCAGAAGAACTGGAGAAGCCAATGAAGATGGCAACATGTTGTCAGGTGCCAGTTTACTAAAAGCAGGGGCAGGAGTGAAGAATGAATAAAGAATCTGGAAGTGACAGTGGCATTCTAGGGCCATATCCTGTAGGAGTTTTTCCTTTTTATGTCTTTACCTGTCTGCTTCTGAATCTTATCTTGTGACTTCCTTCCAGATATCCACTCCCTTTCTCCCACTGAGTCTTTAGTATTTTCAGCTTTCCATCATGTTCCGTCCAATTGGTTCATATTGATGTAACAACCAGAGGCTGGAGTAAAGAATATATATATATATACAGACTCATTGGCTACGCTGCAGTTGTAGTGGACAATGCAAGTAGGACAATACAGAGCAGGGGAGGTAGTTATACTTCTTTGGCACTCTGGCTGAATCCCTCCTGAATTTCTAGCTGCTTTTCAGTAAAGCACTTAAAGGCACTGTCATTCAACAGTTTGGATTCGGAAGTCAAATGCAACTGCAGCGCTAATTCAGCTTATACTATCTATATATTTTAAGATAATTCTACATGCAGTTTTAGATGCCTGCAACAGCAGCCATGGGCATTCAGGCATATGGCCACTACCATATGACAAAGCCTTTATCTAATAATTTTTAGTCTTTTCCATGCATCCACTTGTGGATAAGATACTTCAGTATAATAGGCATTTCATCCTTTGATTCATTCACACAAAATTCACTTCCAGTGAAATTTCTTGATACTGCTAGCTCTGCCAGCTCTCTGCCTCATCCCATTTCAGTCTCAGAGGTTTGTGAAACCTGCATAATTCATTTTTCCTCTCATGCTGAAGATAATAAATACTGAATTCCCAGGAGAAATGCCAAAACATTAGATACTATTTTACAGTCCTAATCTGATCTGATTCAAAGTAGAAAGTGTTGTTGCCTCATCATATGGGAAACGGGGGCAGATATTTGTTACCTTTGCCTCAGTTACTTAATGGTATGTTTAGAACATGAAGATGTGTCAATATATGCACAATAACCTGGACAGCATGTAGTCTGTCTGGTAAAAGCAAATAGCTCAACATTCCGTGCAGAGAACAGGTTATGTATATTTTTCTAGGCTTTGGGAAAGAGGAAAATATTATGGGTCCTGCTGAACTAGTTTTTTTTAAATACCAGTAGTTAATAAGGTCTATATATGCAGGAAGAAGTCCTGCTGTGAGTGTATAGCATTTGATAAAGAACTGCATGACAGAGGAAAGGTCCAGATGTGCAAACATGCCAAGAGGCAAGCTTTTCAATGGAACAAACCAGCTCAGTAAGCCCCATAAAAAAAGGACAGCAGAGAAAATGTGCCTGTGCACGCAAGCGTGTATGCACATGCAGCAGTGATTTATATATCCAGCTTAAGTATTATCTGTGAAACTGCTTAAGACTTCAATAGCTACCTAATTCTATTCCTTGGCTGGCATGCAGTGTCCCTTTGCAGCGATGGGCTGCCAGTTGACAGGGCAATTAGATCTCTTGATTAGTATTTCTTATACAGAAATAAGAGCTCCTCTCCTTCCTGTTATTTCCATGCTCTGTCTTCCTGTGCATACAGGATTAATCTATGTACCATAGAATGGATTTGACCTTTCATGTATTAAAGACTAAAATTCTCCACCCCATCCCCCCATAAAATTGCTAAATTGATACTGGTTAAGATCTGAAGGTAAACCAGTTGCTTTAGAAAGAGATAAGTAATCAACCTATTCATTTTGGTCTTCAGTACTGTAAAAACTAAAACTAAACAAGTACAGAAATATGCATAGGTTTCCTTAATCTGTTTATAAAGGATCTTCAGACACATTAGGAACTCATAGTAGCAATTCAAAAGCTAAATATAAAAGAAGCTTTATGAAGTACTTAAAGTCAGTAAGAGGTTTTCTGCGAAACTGAAAAGATAATACTTATTTTTAGCATATTTTCCTGTGAGATAAAGATAGTGAATGTAGAAAGTATCCATCCAGACCCAAAATGAGATATGCAAAAGAGAGCCCACAATATGCACCAGGAGTGTTAGAGAATCAGCATTTAGAAAGCAACATTCTGACAACGCCATCTGCTCATTTGTGCTGTATCTTCCTATTACAGGCTCTCTTAATGTCTCATGCATGATTTTCTGTGGAAGTCAGTAGGAGTGTATGATTTATTTTGACATTAATATTTACCAGGCTGGTGCATGCTTAAAGTATCCAAGCTGCTCAGAATTTTTACTTGTTTAAAAAGCCATTGAAACAGCTTTCATTTTTCTTTGGAGACATTAATAACTTATTTTGTCACTTCACCACTGTTACATACGAGTCAGATACCATTCACAACATGTTAATTTAAGTAAATATCACTAGTGTTGCTCTTACTAGAACTATAGACCAAAATAAAAATTACTTTGAGGTAAAAAAGTTCGCTAGCATTTTGCATTGGACACTAAAAGATGGTGAAACAAAGCTTCAAGTTGTGAAGCTTCAAATTCTTTACTGCTAGTAATTTATTGTGAAATTAAACTGCAGGAGACTCCTGCAAAATTCATTCTGGAGATTGAAAATGGTATTGTTTGATTGACCCTTCCCAAAACCTACAACAGATATTTCACTTGTAGTTATTAACATTTAACAGTTGTCTTACAGATTCTGGGTAGGTAATGTTCCTGTCATGTTTTGAAGTTTTGAAGCAAGTCTTCCAAATAACATTTCAGTGCTTTGATGAAATATAGCAAAAGTTTGCACAGTCTGTGAATTTCAGATGTTGCATGACTGCATTAAACTATTGATTGATACTCTTCTCAGCCAGAAATGGATTACAGAGCTGACAGATTACTTAAAATAACCATTATGGATGTGAATCATACTGACAAAAGCAAAGAAATCCCATTCAGAAGAAAATATCTTGCCTCAGCCAAACATGTTGATGGATGTGGATGGTAATGCGGGATTATTTATATACAGTCAAAGGATCTTTTTTTAATAGCTAGAGGTGGAAACATACCATTTCAATTTTCCTCATTAACAAAAAGCTTACCAAAGATATGTATCATACGTATTGTTACTACCCATGTACCAGAGATCTTGCTCTTAAACAGCTCTGTGTTCTAAGATGGGGTTATATATTTTCCATTCAGAGGACTGCACTGATATGCCAGAGATGCACTCATTTACGAGCATGAATAGCAGAGACAAAACTCGGTGTTTGTGATTGTCCTGCACATAATTGCGTTATTTTTCAAAACAATAATTTTTCCTAATATTTAAAGGACAGATGCAAAAATTACTTTTCTTAATATTTAAAAGACAGATGCAAAAATGAAAGGGCTGTAGTATACTGGAATGCAACTTCTATCGGTAAGTTAAATTATTGCTGATACCATGTCTTTTTGAAAGTTTTGAGGTTTTTTTTATTGTTGTAGATGTTTACTAATACATTTATAGCAGCAGCTGTTCAAGATACGATATCTTTAGTGTTGAAAACCTTGTGAAATTTGTATATTTGAAATGCAAATGTATTGTAAAGCATTACCTGTAAACTTTTTTTTAGGAGCTACAAGAGCTTTTGAAACCACACCTGACAATGTGCAGTGTTAAATGCTGCAGTCTCAGAGCCCTTTTTCTATTGATGCTGTGTAGGTAAGAAATACTTGGTAAAAAAAATATTATTTCTTCAATGTATAATAATATCAGTTGGCTTATAATCAATTGACTTATAATTAGACATACATGTGACCAGGTAACGAAGCCAAAATCTACTTGACAGTTGAATCTTGCCTCTTACAAAGATTAGACAGCCTGGGTGTTAATAACAGAAATACAAGACTGAACTCCTTCATGAATCATCTCAGCTGCCTTGATTGAGTTACAGATTTTTTCACTGAGAAGGCTGATGGGGGCAGGGGGGAAGGAATTTAACTTAAGCAAATGATCCTTCAAATGAAGGATTACTGTGTAGAGAGTGTGAATATCATATCAGATGCTTAGCAAATTTAGAAGGGCACATTGTCCTTGCCTGGAGCATAGTACCTTGCCCAAGGACAGAAGCACACAGTCCACCTAGATGTAGTATAAGCTTGAGGTATTAAAGTCATCATCGTGCATTTGTTACTAAAGGAGAGTGTCTTAAAAAGAGTTACCTGGTTAAAACATTGTCGTCTTATTCTCTGTTGATGAAATCATGAAGTCTTTAGGAAAGCTGAGTTGTGTTAAGCTGGAAAGTGAAACTGATCCCTTCTGTGTACGAGTAACCTTGCTAACAGTGCAGTTGCCATGACAAAAAAACTTAAGATGGAAATGGACCATTTAAAATACATTCCTTCTATAAAAATGGGGAAAAAAATATTCTTCATAAGTAATTCTAATAAGAAAACGCAAGCATGGACAGGTTAAACATTGCGACTACCACCTTTAACTGAAGTATTTAAAGTCTGTTAGCCAACTCTTTGTGTAGAATTGCCTAACCTATTTGGTCTCCCAGTAAATTCCTCAAGATAAGATTCTGCCTGAGCTTTAGTTCAAGTGGGTGTGCAAACATGTGTTTAGATAAAGCCTCCACCTGGTTGTGAGGGCAGGTGGAACAGTCCCCTGAAAGGGAGTTTAAAACATCCATCTCCCCCACCTTCTCCAGTGCTATAAAGAGATCTTTGTCCAGAACACACGCTTGCTCTAATTCCACCTTCCTTCCTCGTCAGCTGTGACTTGCCACACTCTATAATCACTGGATGATTCGTGACTTTGCGGTAATAAAACACTGCTAAGAGACCAACAAAATTTCAGAAGCATTTAAGTAACAAGGAGGCAAAATTCCCTGAGAAGTTCAGCCTGCAGTATATAATTGCCTTCATTTTATCAGGCAGAGTTTGTGAATCCTCTCTTACAGCTTCACATGGCTAAGAGCATCCAGAATCACAGACAGTTAATTCCTGTGTAGGGTCCATGGAGTTCTGTGCACGCACGGCACCTGTTTAGCTTGGACACAAGTTCACGGCATTGAGCTGATCCGGTCACGTTGCACCCAAATCCAGACAGGGGCTGAGAAGCAGCCCTGCCCCTTGGCTAGCTCACAGCCAAGATGATGCCTAGGTGCACAAATGCCTTTTTCCAGTGCACAAATCAGGAAGGTTTGGTGAAAGTGCTGTTTAAAACAAAAACTATCCTGCTTGGCACTTAAACAGAGAAATATTTCTAAGCAATCCAAGGACCAAGGTGCACTGAAACAAGGGCCAGGATTGCTCCTTAAGTGGCCCCTTAGATATCCCATTTGTATAAGCTCTGGCTAATGTGTGAAGAGAGTTTCCTCCACTGGGTACTTTATAATCAATAATGGTGTGGGGTTGTTTTTTTTGTTGTTTTTTTTTTTTTTTTTTTTTTAAGTTTAGAGACAGCCAGAGCCTCATCTTCCCTGTCATGTACAGAGGACATGATCTGTCACAACGCACGTGCTAACAGTGTCACACCAGGCTACCAGACTCCACCTTACTTTCTAGCTCTCCCTTCCTGAGTGACATTTCTTAGCTTCACTTTCAGCACTTGACATTAAATTACGCTACGATCACATCATAGACACGCATACTAAAATCAATATCCAGGGGGTTGCCTGGATGGTCACTTTCCAGGCAATATGTTTATTAAGAAGTAAAAATAAAAAAATTGAGGCAAATTTATCAGAGTAATCAATAGAACTTACACTTCAAATCATTATCAGGAATCAGCTTAAGTAAATATATGCTATTTGATCTCAAGAAGGGCTCCCATTTGTTTCAGGAAGAGTGTTTTCAAATTAAAGAACGCTAGCCTGGGTTTATAGGATCAGATCCAGAAAATTCTGTGGGATGTTTTTATTTTTTTGGCAGAGTTTAAGAGCACTTACATTATTTAAGTATTTGTTCCTATATCTGGTAAGTGGTAATGTAATGCTACTGTTTCAACCTCCCCAATTAACCAAAAACCCGTGACAGTGCTGGCTATTTTGAAGCAGAGGATTAATCAGTCATGTAGGTGATTCTGCTGCAGTTTACCTACAAGGACCATACAAAAGCCTGTATCCTTGAGCACGTCAGGTATGAAACAAGAAGTAACACAGGATGTTGGTATCTGTAAACCACTCGCCTGTCAGTGGGTTGCCCGAAACATGCTTTTTTTCCCCTAGCTTTTCCTGAGGGGGGTGTTTCAAAAGCTTGCTCAGACTGTGTTTGGCATTTTGTTTCTCCCTTCTCTCAGTTCTAAGGTGTTTCTGCCTCTTTCATGTTCCATAACTTCTGACAAAAAATAGCCAGGAAAAATATTCCCGTACACATGTCTAGACTGTACTTTTAAGTGGTGATATATACTACTGTTTAGGGCAGATGTTCCCTTTTCTCCCTCCAGTTACCCAATTCTGTTAATACACTAACTTGAAAGTATCTTAAATAACAAGCAGTTGTACCTTCCAAGTTTAGCCTAGCCTGTAAAAATACTAAGTTTTTGAGCCATAAGAATAACTAAGGAAATTAAATAATTATAATTCAGCTTTTACAAAAGCAAGCATGGGTCATTGAACCTGAAGAGTTTAAAACATGTATTATACATTGACAGCCCAGAACAGACAGATATTCCCAGCTGCCAAATAAATATATATTAGGTTTTCTTCTATAAAACCTATTCTCTCCTCAGCGGCTGGAACAGCTGTTTCAAGGCAATTCCATACTTAGATGCATGCCAATGTATTTCAAATACATCAAGAAAATGGAGGAACTAAAACATATGCAGTTAGTTAAATATAACACCACAAATACTGGGTAAAAGAGAAGCTTAGATGCATTGATGAGAAGATGTACATGCATAAGAGGAACGAGTCTCAGCTTTTACTGTTATCCTTTGTGATCCCTGCATAAGGCTGTATGACAAGAATACAAGAATGTGTGCAGCTGTGAGCTCCCTCTTGCCTGGTGATTAATGGGGCGCATGAATCGAAGAGCACTTTAAAGGAAACAGGGCATCCTCCCTTAAAATCTAGATAAGCAAAACCACTTAAGGCACGTACCATCTGTAGGTTCCTTGCCTTTCAAGACTGACAATCTGCTTCTGAGTATCCCCAAAGTTACCAGGATGGTAACACCACACACTCACGTTTAGGAGGCGTCAGGTTCCTCTTATATAGGGGCTTGCTATGATAGTACTTCTCAAAGATTACATGGCAAAATAGCACACAAGTGACAGTGCCCCATTAATTCACAGCCTCGATTACTGCACAACAGCTTTCCCATGCCAACAAGTTCTTACTTAACCATAAAAATCAAAGACCAAAGATGTGAGGCTACCCATCATGTATTAATGAGAGAAATCAAGAATTACCTCAAAGGGTACCGCAGGTGATTTAAGGGAAGGACTTCCATACAATGATGCCAAATATTTAAGATATATTTCAGAAAATAGGTGTTAATGATAACACACCAGACCACTCTGCAATTGCATACTGATCAGCAGAACAATATTATACCCTTGTAGCGGAAAAGGAACAAATTTTCCTTTATTGTTTCACAATATGTGAAAGTTATTCAAGAACAATCCAGTAAAGCTGTGAAATTAAACTCATGCAGCTCATTGAAGACCTAGCTAAAATGACATGTAAATTACAAAAGCAGAAATATCTTTTGCAAGTACAGTATTTAAGAAATGAATTAAATTCAAGTACATTTCTAATTCCAACACTTTTGTGCAACATAAAAGTAGCCTTTTCATTTATATTCACACTTCAACTCCACTTGACCATGCTTGTTTCTTTAGGACACAACTTACAGGAGAAGCATTGCTTATTTCAATGCTGGCATTACTCAAGACCACACTTAATGTTAAGTAAAGTAATAACATAGTTCTCTAGCAATAAAGAGATAAAAAACAGGGCCAAATAAGGGAAATAAATAGGATAATTCAAATATCTAAGCTATATGACTTATAAGACTGCTAATGAAAAACAGCTACTTATATGGGAATAGGGTCTGGGGAACAGAAAAATTGCACAGCAAAAGCAGCACTTCAAGACAGTGGACACCACATCTAAAACCACAGTATGATTTGGCCATGTGCATTCAGTGAGATCATCTTGGCATTTAAGTTTTGCTAATCTAAGATACTGGATTATTCCTAGCGGATGAAAACCACAGTTTCCTGACAGAACAGCTCAAGCTCTCCGAGAAACATAGCAAAATTGAAATCAAAGGAGCAAGCTTTGGAATGCTACAGGAGGCCCAGAAATATCATTAGAAAGAGCAAGCAGAGTTTTCAGGAGCAACTCTGGGAGAAATTGGGAAGAAGAAATTCAGCAAGAATTTAGCAGGACTAGGAAAGACCACAAAACACTGGTACCCCCTTAGCCATCAATTTGTATTTACATCCTTCTCCCCAGGGCTGAACCACCGCAGCTACGGCTCTTTATCTGCTGTAGGAGAGCTAAGGGGCAGAGCTACTCACTCGTAGTGACCAGTCGCTTTTGGTGTGGGGGATAAGAAACATAGAGATCCTCTCCTGGTGAATATGGTGGTGGCTGCTCGCTGTCAGCAGAGACGATGCCTCTGCCCGCAGCCAGCTGGGCTTCCTTGTATCAATCAATTATTTGCTTCTCACCTTCATAACTAAAGAAAAGCCATACCTGCACTGTTCTCAAATCATGGGCAACGAGCAGTCAGTACCACTTGTGTTTTAATTTATGAAGAGCACAGCCTGAACCTGTGATGGGTGAGCACACCCTGCTCGCCCTCTCAGGGTGCTCGCCTTAGGGGTTAGGCAGAAATTAAGAGCAAAGCTATGATATCTTTTGCTCTGGGACTGCTACTTACAGTGTAACAGCCCTTAATGGCCCCAGTGTCCCTCCCACAGCTGCTAACCATCAAGACCCATAAAAGGTGAAAGGGGGGGGAATGTATAAAAATGAATCCTGATGTGGGCTGAGTAAAGAATTGTGATTCATGTATGTGTCTTCTCTAGTCCTTTCACTCATCCTCCTGATGAACCTCCCAAGGAGACTATTGCAGGGGCCCAAGAGCAAAAATTGTAATTCCTTATTTATGTTTGATTTCTGTGGATCATAGTTGTAGCTGTTTCTGAACAAAGGAGTGGTTTGCATTCTCATTATGCCTCACTGATTTTGCCCAACAGGATTATTTCTGTAACCTGTTTAAAAATTGTGCTGTAAAAGCAGCATTTTAAAAGTGTTTTTATGCACTAATCTCTGAGGCTGGTTTCTGTCTCTCTCCAGGAGCTAAACTGAATGTATTTCATTATGTAAAAAGAAGCTTAATTTTAAATGCTGAAATAAACAATCAACACCCCTCCCACATTCCTAGATTATAACAATAGTGCCCTATTTACAGAGACGGTATTAAAGAAGACTGAACTATTTTCTCAGGTGAGGTGTTAAGAAATGATAGACTCTAAAGAAACAATAGACTTTAAGGTATAAACGTGGTATTTTTTTCCAATAAGAGACTAATATGGATTATAAAATCTGATATTTTCTAGAACATTATTTTTCTACAGTGCTGTGAAATGCAAATATACAAGTGCTTCATGATATGTTATCTGATGGGCAGTAATTGCCAGTAACCTGGAAACTAATAAAGCATTTTCCTGGAATGTCATCTCTGCTATAATTGATGATGTTCTTTTAAAACATCCTCACTTTTTTCATTCCTTTTAGGTCAATGCAAATTCCTGAAGCTGAAGGAAAAGGTGAAATTCTGCCTCCAACTATACAAAAAATAATAAAAGGATACAACAAGTATCTACGACCATTTTTTGACAGTAAGTAGAAAACCCTGTTTCAATAAGATTGAGCCATAACGTAATGCAGTGCCTGAAACTCAGCAATGAGAGAAAATGTTTTTTCACTGTACTTTTTTTTCTCCAATATTTGACAATGACTGATCTAATTATACATTATGTACTATGATATAATAAGATATAGTGTAATAGCTTTTGTGGCCTAAGGTGAAACATATATATTCCAGGCATTCACAAGCAAAACTTCCAGACTCTGTTAGAAACTTGGCTATCAATGTTCATGTGTCCTCAGTGAAATAAGCTGTAATACCTTACCTATTTGAAAGCATGATTCCCCCTAATTTCCTAAATAATAACTATAAAAATTTTGATTAAAGATAAGAAAGCTTTATATATTAAACTGTTCATAAAAGCACAGGCAAATCTTGTTACTATACCAAGTATTATGTGCATCTACTATAAGATTGCAAGAGACTTATTTAATAAATGCTTCTTGCCTTGGATCTTAAAGGTCACTGAACTGGGCCACTGCAGAACTGTGAGAGAAAATGAATCAAAAATGTCAGTTCCCTGTGTAAGAAGGCCACGGTCACCAGGTTGGAAGACCCACATAGTCTACCGCACCAAGGCTGATTTTACTGCCCTGCAGTGCAGTCAATGTTAGGCACCTGAAATCTCAGTGACAAACATCTTCCTTGCTTGAATTGGGCTATTGCATGTATCAGAAATACTGAAGAGTTACGAGGCAGGGTAAAGATCTCGCCCTGGAGTAACTGCAGAACTCTGAAAAAGAAAATATTCCGTATGTTGAAAAGATGCTCAGCTCCACGTGTCTGTTGGAAAATAAACTTTCAGAGTGAATGCTAGGCAATAGCTCTTAAAGTAGATATTTCGAAATGTTAGAAGTTTCAAATGAAGACTTTTATATCCCTTTATATCCCACTTAAAAATGATTGAGGAGTTTCTCGGACCATACTATTACCTCTTGCCATCCAAATACCTGGTGAGACTATCAGCTTGTTCAATAAGGGCACACCAGATCATGTGCAATTTCTGAACCCATTTCATAAAAATATTAAGATAAATCTGTATTTTAGGTTTAGGAGAAAGGGAAACCTATTTCATCTGTTTGGTTTTATTGTAATTGTCTCAGCTGCTGATACAACTGCTGTAAAGTATTTACATGGTCTAAGAAGATTTTCAGCAAAATAAAAGTAATGCTAATAAATAAACTAACCCCTTCTCATCGGAGATGATGCATGATGGAAAATAACTATATATTCAGTGGCCATTAATATCTTTAATTCATCACTTCATGCTAGTACTAGGGATATGTTGGCACTGCCACGATGGATGTGCTTTGGTAGACAGCAAACAGAATTTCATTGCAAAATCCTGTGATAGTACTTAAGACCAACAGTAAAGCACTTCTGAGTTATGAGTCTCCTTTTTCTAATGTGAGCCAATTTTTTTCTCAGCTGTTGTAATGCAGCAAGGCTATAGCTCTTTCTCTGCCTGGGAATTTTGTTCAGAGGGATGCTGTGGACTTCCTGTGGTTGCCTGGAAATCCCAGAGGAGCTCAAGCAGAGATCGAGTCTATGTCATATGCAGAGCTAGGCTAGCACTTCCAGACAGCGCAGCATCGCTGCATATGCTCACCGCAGCTCAGGCATGCAAACGCTGTGTCTCAGAAATCTTTGATGGATCTATGTTAGCCCTACTGCTGAAGGAATGGGATGAGACTCTGAAAAATACATTTTATTGATGCCATTTCTAAACGCAGGGTTGGTGGTTTTGTGAGAAATGACTTTTTTGTAGGAATAATTTAGGTTAGGATGACCCGGGAAGCGTTCATCCTGATTTTTTGACCTGTAGCTTTTTGCAAGATCACTTGGGATAATTTTCCATGTGACAGAGGCATGTGTGCTCGGGGTGGGGTGGGGAGTGGTATCTGCCCAGCCCAGACCCCTCTCTGTTACTGGCAAGGTGGGCCGCAGCTTGGATGAGATTCAGGTCCAGGAGAAGCTATTGCTCTTCTCAGAAGCAGAGCCAGTAAACAACCTAAACCCTCAGCTTAACAAATCAGTGGATTATACTGATCTGTGTGACCACAGCTATCCTAGCTTTGTTCCATGTATTATTTTCCTTATTTCTATGGATATTGTCTGCCTGCAGCTGTGTACCTTGTATCTGTTCTTCGTGGGAAAGATTTCAGTATAACGGGCTTTACTCAGAATTATATCAATGGCTACAGCACACCTGCTAAATAGTTGATGAAGCCAGAGTATTAATTTAGTCACTTACACCTCTTCTGTGACTCTTTTTTTGCCCTCCTTATCCCCCCAGATCCTTAATTTCTTTGGTATGATATTTGCATGTTAATAGTAAGAGACTGACCAATCAAAAGTGGATCATAAGATGAAAGTGCTGGTTAAACTTGAGTAGACTAATGAACAAATGCATGGTAAAACCATAAACTGGGGTATTCTGGGGTAATCTGGAGATTATCAGCTACTATAAAAGCCTGCACAGTTCTAATTGTATCAATTTATCAGTGCTGGTTTACTCTGAGAAGGAAACTTGTATTTCTAGAAACATGAATAGAAAAGTATGTATGTGCATATTAACCCCAAGATCTATGTTTGCTCTCTGAAGTGCATGAAAGAGTGCATAAAGAACTGGCTGGATGGCCGGGCCCAAAGAGTTGTGGTGAATGGAGCTAAATCCAGTTGGCAGCCGGTCACAAGCGGTGTTCCCCAGGGCTCAGTACTGGGGCCAGTCCTGTTTAATATCTTTATCAATGATCTGGACGAAGGGATCGAGTGCACCCTCAGTAAGTTTGCAGATGACACCAAGTTGGGTGGGAGTGTTGATCTGCTGGAGGGTAGGCAGGCTCTGCAGAGGGACCTGGACAGGCTGGATCGATGGGCCGAGGCCAATCGTATGAGGTTCAACAAGGCCAAGTGCCAGGTCCTGCACTTGGGCCACAGCAACCCCATGCAATGCTACAGGCTTGGGGAAGAGTGGCTGGAAAGCTGCCAGGCAGAAAAGGACCTGGGAGCGTTGGTTGACAGCCGCCTGAATATGAGCCAGCAGTGTGCCCAGGTGGCCAAGAAAGCCAATGGCATCCTGGCTTGTATCAGAAATAGCGTGGCCAGCAGGACTAGGGAAGTGATCGTGCCCCTGTACTCGGCACTGGTGAGGCCGCACCTTGAATACTGTGTTCAGTTTTGGGCCCCTCACTACAAGAGAGACATTGAGGTGCTGGAGCGTGTCCAGAGAAGGGCAACGAAGCTGGTGAAGGGTCTGGAGCAGAAGTCTTATGAGGAGCGGCTGAGGGAGCTGGGGTTGTTTAGCCTGGAGAAAAGGAGGCTGAGGGGAGACCTCATCGCTCTCTACAACTGCCTGAAAGGAGGTTGTAGAGAGGTGGGGGTCGGTCTCTTCTCCCAGGTAACAAGTGATAGGACAAGAGGAAATGGCCTCAAGTTGCACGAGGGGAGGTTTAGACTGGATATTAGGAAAAATTTCTTCACCGAGAGGGTTATCAAGCATTGGAACAGGCTGCCCAGGGAAGTGGTTGAGTCGCCATCCCTGGAGGTATTTAAAGGACGTTTGGATGAGGTACTTAGAGACATGGTGTAGTGGTGGTCTTGGCAGTGTTAGGTTTATGGTTGGACTCGATGATCTTAAAGGTCTTTTCCAACCTATATGATTCTGTGATTCTGTGATTCTGTGAAAGGATTTGCATAAAATGGGAACCTAGTATGTGTATGTTGAAACATTGAAATACCCAAAAATAATATCCTAAAGTCAGCCTCTTTAAGACACTTGGCTCCCCCCCCCCCCTTTTGGGGGGGCCAAGATTTCTTTGCTTTCGAAAGTGTGCATATTTCTGTTTATTTGTGTGGTCAGTTAGATATGCACTCATAAATATGCATGAAGAAATTCGTCATAAAACTAGATGGTATTATTTGTTGCCATCTAGAGTGCTTTGAGCTTAATGTTAGCTAGTCATAATGGAGCACTGAAATGTGATTTTTATCAAGTGTGAGAGGGCCAGAGGTTAGCTTGAATTCTGGAATAACGTAATTCAAAGTCATTTCAAAGTTATTTGTCCTTGAAATTTTTCTTCAGGCAGGAAATGGGGATTTTTGAAGTGATGCTTGCTGCCAAGATACAATCATACTCTTACAAAATCAGTGACACTGAACTTCTTAATATTTAGCAAAATGTTTTTTTAGTCCTGAAAAGAAAGCATTAGGTATAAACAAATGATCATAACATGAAGGTTCCTTTTTCCTAAAGCCAGGAGAAACAGAAATATTTACTAGTCAAGGAAATTTTATGGCAGCTCCTAAATTCTTAGTTTAGTTTAATAAGCCCTCCATTTGTCTATTTGTTTGTGTTTGGCCCTTGTGCTGGGACTGGTAGATGACTGGAAATTACGTTAGTGAATACAACTCTGCTAATGTCATTAATGAGGGGATTATGAAGATATTTTTAATTTGAATCCAATGACTGTGCATAACAACATAAAAATTGTCATATCCTCTCCTTGCATGGATTGGAACTAATAGATTTCTAGATTTTAAGCCTGGATTAATCTCACCTTACTTTAGTCATCTCCTCCTCCACAAGTCACCCCTCCAGACCCTTGCTACCCAAATGCTGCCGTTTATGCCCAATACAGACTGTCATTCACATCTCTAGGCACCTAAATTAGGTGCCTAAAGTTGGATTAGCTGAAGCCAGTCATAGTATGTGAAAGATTTGCAGACTAGTAAAATCGACTGAGTGTTTTATATTTGTCCATGGTGGGTGGCACATACCAGTTACCAAATTATGGGGGTGCTTTTACACAGGGTTTAGTACAGAGGGATCCCAGCTGGACTCATTACTTGGCTCTGCCCTCATCTGAATGTTACTATTACGAATGTTCTCTTTGACTATAGCATTTTAATGTCCCTCTTTGAGCCGGTTCGTCAAGCAAGTCTTAATAAACTGAACAGATAGAGCTGGGATGTTCCATTAGCGAATTAAAAAATTACCTAATCTAAAATGATTTTAGCCATTCTTTGGACTGGAATATGAAATACTCTTATACTAGTGTTAGTAGATAGTACCCCTTAACGTGATAATATCCATCCTAGACTTCTAGATAGATGTGAAAGTCCTCTATAGCAAAGCTGACATAAGGGATTTAAAAATGCACAGTTATTTCCCTTAAATGTGCTACATAACCTTGACACTTTATCTCAGCAATACAAGCTGATTTCAACATCAGGTTTTCTGCTGAAACTGTGTAGACCAATTTTATAACTTTAGGTGCTGTGCCAAACCTCTCTGAATTAATGAGCAATTCCTGCTGACTTCAGTGAGCATTGGATCAGGTTCATAGAGTTGTTAAGGGATGCATAAAATCTTGTAAATAATTTTATACAAATAGATTTTGTTCTGTGATTGAATGTGATAATTTAAGTGTTCTAATTAAAAAGAGAGAGACTAGGAAAAGGTCACAGCTAAGTATATTTGAATATGGAAGCTGCTTTCAAGTGGTATAGAAAAGTGTCATGCTTAAATCAGTTATTCGAAACCACATTTAAAAGATTATTTTCCTTAGCTTTGTAATGAGTAATACATTTCATGGTTTTGAGGTTTAAATTCAAGAAAGTGAATTAAATCTTTGAGTCCAACCTTCCATGTAAGACCAGTCATAATTTTTTTTTCCTCAAATGTTATTTATATTAAGTTCCATGAGTTTAATTAGATGAAGGCATTTTAATCCTCAGAAGTTTACAGGTTACCCCCCAAAAAGACCAGGAGATATCAGAATATTAGCCATGTCTAAGACCCTTTGATTTTGTGAGACAAGCTCACAGGGTACCTGAGAAAGAAATACCAAATAATCATCATCTAAAGACTATTTTATGTACCAGTTAGTCAATGTCCAGTCCTTTAGACAAAGGCAAAAAGCCCAGAATATATATGGCCAGTTGTATATTGGAAAAAAAAAAATTATTTTGAATCCCTACTGAACCCTTAAAATTGTGATTTAATAAATCAATGACTTGGTGCAAAACTGTAAACTTCAGCATACAGATGGTAATGTAGATTTTCCTTCCTTTCCCATGGAGATAAGAGACACTGTGAGACCACCACTGCCACGAAAGCCAGCTTCTTGCATGCAGGACTGTTTGGTGTGGTGTGGGGGGGTTGGTTTTTTTTATTTTTTTCTCTCCTGCCCCTAAATGTTGAGTTCTAGAGACTCTAAATGATGAACAGTGATTAAGTTCCGTTAGAAAAAAATAAATTTATTTTAAGTTTCATGTTGTCTCTAGCTTCCATAAACTGGGATCTTGCTTTGCTTTATCAGGGAATGTGTACAACGTACCACTGGATACTTCTTCTGTGCACTTACTGACATTGGGCAAGTCACTGCTCAGTCTTCTCTTTGAGGAGCCGAGTAAGTGCTGTTCCTTAATTTTCATGTTACAAGCTTTGATATTAAGCTGCCAGAGTTTTTTGTCTTCTGGAATATTTCTCTCTCTCAATTGAACTGTCTGTTTGCACATTTTTTCCAAATGTGGAAAACAAATCTTGTCACAGTAATCTCATAACAGTCTTGCTAATACAGTCTAGATTGCAAGATAACTTAATTCTGTGTATTGCTCCCCACTGCAACAGTGCTTCTGCCAAAGCATAATATGGAAAGATCATGTTGAAATGATTATCTGTGACAAGCTCTAAATCCTTCTCAAAGGCACTGCTTGCCAAGATAGTTTCCTATCCTGTACATACTGCCTGCGTTATTTGTCCCCACGCTAACTGCTTGCATTTGACTGTATTAAAATATGTTTTTTTGACAAATGATTTAACAAGCTGTTATTATTACGATCCCCACCAATTTTTGTCTTGTCCACAAACTGTACTAGTGAAGCTACATCACTGTCTATAGATCATTGATGGGAACAAATAGGATGGAGGCTGATTCCTGCTAGAAATGGGTCTGTCTTCTGATGTCTTCATATCAACATTTACAGTTGAGATCTGTCAGAGGCCTCTCTTAATCTGTCCAGTCTCTTCACGTAGTGTATGTTTGTCAAGAAAGATGTCTTGTGGTGGGAAGTTAAATGCACCAAAAAAATTCAAGTGTAATATATCACTTTATCTGAAAGTCCCATAATACTCTAAAACAAAGCAAAGCTGGCAACCAGGCAGACAAAAACAGTTTTTCATGAAACTATAATAAATTGTTCTAGTGATACTTTTCCTTCTAATTCTCTGTTAGAGTTGCATAGTATTTTATCCAGCATTGCTGCAAGGATGAGGTGTTCTTTCAAAAAGCCACCCCTTTTGAGATATTTCTGAATGTCAGAATTGTTTTAAGTTTTCTTAAACTAAATGAAGAAGAGCTGGTACTAACAGCTCAGCACTGGTAGTTCATGATAGTGCCGACTGATTTTAGTAGTCTTCGGGTTACAAATGCATACGTGACACAGTGGTGGTTTACTTTGGTGGGACAAAGTTTAACAGACTGATCATTGCAGTGACCCAAACTTAACTTTTAGGTATGCTATCTGCCACTCTTCTGGCTGCTTTCCCATATGGGATTACTGTGAGTATCTGTAAAGTGCATAAAGTAACAGTCTTTGTACATAAATTTCAGTAAAAGTTAAAATGTATGTTAATCAGATTGTGCACCCATTGCTGTAACAAGGCACACCCTTTGGTGTTTCTTTGCCATGTTTTGAAGATTCCTTTCGCTAATGGAGGACAGACTGACTTTAGTTCTCTTCTGAAGATCGGTAGATTTCTTCTGAAGTTGTCATTATACATACAATTCCTGCCAAACATATGGAAATGTAGGAACTGACTGTCTCATTTGGTCCACTGCCCTGTTTTTGACACTGTCAGCAGGAGACCTTTCAGAGGAAATTCAGGGGAAACCTGGTGGATAATTATGGGAAGACTCATTCTGTTATTAATACTTTGTTTATTTAGTAAGGCACCATAAATTGTATTTAGCCGCACACACACACACAAGAAATTAGCATTTAACTATTCATATTGTTCTGATTTAATTAACTGTTAAAGCAAAGCTATTCTCAGTAGCTTGTATTGTGTTAATAAAGACCCCTTCCATAACTGCACAACTCCTGCCTGGCACGTTGTTGTATCAGAGGGGATGTAATTTCCTGCTGAGTTTTCATGCGTGCTTGGCTCGACAGGCTGGCTGCACAGCACAAGCACTTGGGTTGTGAAGACTGTCAGGGCTAGCAGGGCAGGATGGCTTTCTCCTGGCTACACTACCACTCCTTAGCACTTGAACCGCGAGGCAGGTCTGTGCTAGGACAATCGATTTGAGCTTGAAATACCTCTTAACCGAAGCTAGATGTCTTTTGGTGGCTGGGAGTCACCCAACACTACAATTCTGTTGTGTTACTCAATAACATTTTGAAAAATATGGCAACAGGAAAGAAAGAAGGAAGAGATGTACAAAGTCCTGTTTCTGTGATTCCAGAAAAATTAAATCTAATCTAATCAGTAATCTTTCTGGAAAGGCAGCTTTTCCTCTCAGATGTGTAACAGTAGCACTGATGATACTGAAATGCTGCTAATGAACATTTCCCCTAATCTGTATCACCTTAACTAGGCAAGGATCAAGTGTTGTTCCTACCAAGAAAATATAATAGGAAAGAGTCTGATTATTCCCAGACAGAATTCTCACATAGCCAGCTGAACACTGCATTGTCATCTCCTTCAGATGGTCCATTGTTAAGCATATGCCTTGCGTGATGAGGTTCCCCCCAAATTCTTGTGTGACTGTTGGCAACAATATGCTGTTACAGTCATACATGGGAATCTGTAGGAAGGCTTTAAAAAAATCAGAAAATGGATTATAAATCACACTTATTTTTAAATTTAATGATTTTTGAGGCTTTGATGCATCTTTTGAGGCTGGCGATGTTGTACCTGTAATAATGATATAGTACAGTGGTAAACGTAAGTATTGATTGACTCTGTTGCTGTTGCACCCTAGAAAGTTGGGCTGAGTTTCGTAGAGTGAAGTTTTTAACCCTGGAGGAACAAAACATAAATGTATTCTTGGAGTACCAAAACCTGAAAAGAATGGAAAGAAACAGAAGAACAAGCTGTCAATGGTCTGAGAACTCTTCAGTCAAACGATTTTGTTCCAAAGTTAACCTCCAAAGTCCTCTTCCAATAGATGAACAATTTCTTCTAATCCCTGTGTACAATGTATAATATGTATAATAAACACATAGATTACCATCAGGGGATGCTGCAAACCTACAGTCCTGTTTTAAGCTGGAGCTTTATATTCCAGCTTTCAACTGAGTCCAGAACGAAGCATTTATAGATTCTTTCAGGAGTGCCAGATGTTTAACAACTTTAACACATGCATTACAAATGGAAATTATTTTGGGGAAAAAAACCCTCCAACTAATACACTTATACCACCTAGAATGACACATTTTTTCTTTAGTGTTACTCAGTGGGGTCGAGTTGGACCCCATCTTCCTCTAGATGCCGTTTGGGGGCATATGAGAGCTATGTATATAATGCATTGCAAGGAGCCAAGAGCGTGCCTGGGATGCACTGGCACCATCAGCTACATAGATCTTACCTGAAGTATTTCTGCATTTCTCAGTACTGCATTCTCTGCTTCTCAATTACTTGGAAAGATGCAGTTATTTAATATGAACTTCCTTGTACATGTCCTCTGTTAATTATTCTGCACATATTCAACCAGGAATAATGTCATGTTTCCATGAAAGCTCTGCACAAATTCTGCATTTTAAAAGGCACAGCTGGTGATCTTCCTTCTGACACTGTAAAATGCACATTCACGAGGAAACGAGAGTCTGAACATACTAACATGACAATGA
This sequence comes from Mycteria americana, assembly GCF_035582795.1. NCBI lineage: Eukaryota > Metazoa > Chordata > Aves > Ciconiiformes > Ciconiidae > Mycteria > Mycteria americana. Next base: position 17,389,617 of record NC_134370.1, read on the forward strand.
CAACTACTTAGGTAAGGTGTTTAATCACACTGAATAAACCTTCAGCTGATATTAATATTAGAAGGAGAATAAAATGACGAGTTTTCCTTTATAAATGCGAGTATTTAAATCACAAGTTAACTGCTAATGGTCAAAAGCAAGACATTCAAATGCAGTCACACAATATAGACAAGATATTCTTAAATAGGCAGTAAATAAAGTCACTCAGCTGTGCCATCTGGATATTAACCATGTGACATTGCCAGGTGCAACTCCTTAGTTCGCTAACATCTGATGGACCAGATGTTGCAACTGGAAGAATTCTTTCTACCGCTCTGCACCTCGGAGCAGAAGGGCGTGACGTGCCATGGGGATTGTACCTTCCGCACCTTGTTGTACAGTATTTTCCCCAGCACTTGTTTTCGGGGGGAAAAAATCATACAAACCAGGAAATATTTAGGAAATAAAGCGTGTTTATTAAGCCCAAGATACTGTTCGTCTAGAATTATTATATTTTGGATACAAAATTGTTAAAATTCTTTCATAATCTAAGTTTGAGGAATATTTCCATTTAAAGAAGCTACTAAACATTTAGAAAAAAAATGGATCATATTGTGGAAGACTTTGTAGCCAGTTTTCCTGAGCACTGAGTATTAAAGAACTATGTGCTAGATTCTGACTTTGTCTTTTTTGCAGATGGTCCTGTGTCAGTGGGAATGAGTCTGGATATTGCAAGCATTGATACAATATCAGAAATAAATATGGTATTGTAGCTTTTGCAATCTTTTTTGTTTTGCTTGTTGATAAGCTAATGTCTTGTGTTTACAGCTGCTGGCAATGTGACTTTGAGGCTTTTCTCCTTGTGCAGTCAGTGTGTGTTAGGATATGGAATTTTATTTTTCACTACAGATAGTGGTTATAGTGGTTATAAGTATAGAAATGCAGATGCAAATCACACCTCTCACAGATACAAACAGAAATTTGCTACTGAGTATTAATCTTAATGAAAGGCATGTAGACCAGTGTTTATTTTCCAGATGAAATGTCTAAATCTATGCGTTTCAGAAAATTAAAGATATATTCATGTGACTTTGAAGCCACTCCCTTCCCTTGTGATTAGACACAGCTGAACTCATATTGTTTTTCTCTTTTACTGTCACACATTAATTTATTCCAGCTGTGTTTTATTACATTTGTATCATCTGTTTTTGAACAAACTATGAAATAGAGTATACTTTTCTGATTAAAGATCCTCCATTGGTACACAGAAACAAAAGGCAAAATTCATTAATCAGATATTCAATATTAGAAAACATTTGTGTGTATATATACATTAAAAAAGTGTGTACACACATAAATATATATATTAAAAAATAAAAGTGTATATATATAAAAGTACCTCACCATTTCATTACTCAGGCTTCCACAGAAGTTGAATATTAGAATCCCTCTGTACTTAGTAAGTATTAGTTAGTATTTAGAAAGGGGGAAGTAAGGCAGAACTTAAGATGAACTTATAAGAACACACCATGAAATTTGATTAAAAAGGTGCTAAGAAATTGTGTGATTTTAATGTAAGACTACAAGGTATATCTGAATTGAAGGTGAATTGGGCTGAGGCCGAGGCTTATATTCAAGGTCTTGATAACTTTGGCACCAGTTTCCCTTGCGATGCTGAAAGGATAAATTGTGCTAAAAGATGATGATTCCCTTCCTATTTCACTAACTTCTTTTTGTCCCTTTGTCTATCTGAATTTATACAACTTTTCCCAAAGTTTTCTTAAAAAATGCATTATTTAGTAGTTTATGTGAGCAAAACTATGTTTGCAACAACTTACATAAATCATACTAAAATTTACAGATTTACAGAGCCAGATTATCTGCTTACAAAACTCTGATGACTTCAGCTGATTTATAGCCCCAGCCTTAGGCCATCAGCTTTTACTGTAAAATTCCAATGACTGTAAGAACAAAATCTACTCCAGATAATATTTCTTAATGATGTCAACCTCACATCAAGTGCTGGAAAGCTTGGCAGTACAAGAGCCAGTACAACTACTATCGGAGTGCCAGCATTTAAGAATGGGACATGGAGCGTCACAGGCTACTTGTGCCCAACAGCTGGTTCCATATACTTTTGTAAAGCAGAATATAATACAGGCTTGCTCTGTATGACAACTTTGTCTTTTCTCTTTCAGGACTACACGGCTACCATATTTCTAAGGCAGCGATGGACTGATGAGAGACTTTGTTTTGATGGTAATAAGAGTTTAAGCTTAGATGGTCGGCTTGTGGAAATGCTTTGGGTGCCGGATACCTTCATAGTTGATTCAAAAAAATCTTTTCTTCATGATATCACTGTTGAGAATCGTCTTATAAGAATATACCCTAATGGAACAGTCTTGTACGCTCTACGGTATGTATATATCACATACCAGCCTTCATATTTGGCTTCTACTTACATTTTAAACTTTCCAGGCTAGCATAATTTTATACTTAAGAAATTGATCTGTTTGTAAAAGTAGAATATGCATGGTCTTGTAGCTTTATGAATATATAATATTATTGACCAATATGATTAAATTCTTAAATTTAATAATAAGTCTCCTTTTCTTCCCTAAATAGACCATGTAGCTTTCATGTAGACCAAATACAGGAGTTGCATTTTGCCATCCCAGTTGTTTTGCAATGAAGTCATCACAGAGGAAAGCAAGCTGTGATGATTGATTTGCATTATTTATTGCGGATTATCATTTAGAATAGATTTTGATAACTATAACAAAATTGTGAAATACTGCAAAATATCAACAAAGGAAAGTGCACGCTGTAAGTGAGAAGGGAGCAAGGGGTGGCCTTTGTAGACTGCCACTAAACTCAGCTATTCTGGAGTGGTTTTCTGTTTTGGTCTATTACTCTTCCCCATTAGATACCAGTAAATACTAGATTTTTTTTCCTCGCAATAGATATTTGCTTGCAAATATTAGTTCAAGAAGGATACATGGCTTATTTTTATTTTTACTGATGAACAATTTTATCCCATTAATAATCAGCAATACTCTTTTTTTTTTTTTTTTTTTTTTCTTCCAAGGATCACCACAACTGTTGCATGCAGCATGGATCTGACAAAATATCCAATGGATAAGCAGACGTGTACTTTGCAACTGGAAAGCTGTAAGAAGCTTAATACTTATTATTTTTATACAATTAGAAAAATATCTGTGATCTTTTTCAAAGGCTGCTAGATATTATTATCAAAGAGGCTGGAATTTTCAAAGAAGCCAAAGGATGGTATGTGACCAGTCCCTGCTGAATTACAATAGTATCTGTAAACAAAGATAAATGCACGAGGCATCACTGAAAATAGCATGGCAGTACTGAAATGCTGCCATGCTATTAATGATTAAACAAAATCTCAGGAGATTATCACAGGCCTGGTTTTGCAGTGCATCCTGCAGTTATTCTGTTGGTCTTCAGGGGGAGTTCTGTGAGCAGACATTTTCCAGCACAGCCGAGAAAATATTTTTTATTTGTTTTTCTCTTTCAAATACTATGTATTTTTTTTTTCCCTGAGGCACAATCCCTTTAGGAAAGAAAGAAATTAGAATAAGGCTTATTTGTAAGGCATAGAGTTCATATTTAATTAATTTACTGTCTTCATTCTGAAAAAAAGGTAATTGCATAGACAGTTCTGTTCTGAGATGGATATGTACAGATCTTCCTATGACTTATTTAATTGTCTCTATGCCAGTGCACTGGGAAAAAATGTCATCAATTGATGGACCAAGACTAAATATACCTTTATAGGTTCTATTTTATCAATCAATGTCCTCATAATTTTCATTAAAATATGCTCTCTAATACTTTGTAGACATGGCCGCTTTGCAAATACCCAAACGTGCATGTTTATAGTTAACTTTTTGCTGTTATTCATATGATAAGACTCTATCAAAATATTTTTGCATGGGATAATATAAAAAGATACCCAATCCTGTAAGACGAAAATATATGTTCAAATATATGTCAATACATATTCAAAATCTTTTGCAAGGTTTTTCAGTACTTGTCAAGTTTTATTCTTTACCATTTCAGGTGGGGGTGTGTGTTCTTTATCTCCCGTTGGTAATGACCAATTAGAAGATTGCTGCAGTTTCATTTTAGACAGAACCAAAAAAGGAATCAACCCCAAAACCTTCCTTACACAGGAGTCCCTCTAGGATCAGCAGTTTTATAAGATCTGTTTAACAAATAGTGATTTGAATTAGAATTTGGATTTATGTCTAATTTATTTTCCTTTGGAAGAGCATATTGGTAAGTCAACGCATATGGTTTTATGTCAACAGCATTGCCTAATGAGTCATTTAATATTTTCTCCAGTTCCAGAATGAAATATATGTCCCACAAGTACTTAAATCTATTTGACAGGATTAAAAAAAGGAAAATTCCCCATATAATTAAAATTAAGCTTTTTTCAGAATGATTCCATCTGCTTTTTCAACAACACACAAGTGTCTCCTGTCCAAGGGGAAAACATAGTAATGTCATCACAAATGTTCTCATGACATTGGTGTTTAGTTTTAAAGAAAACAGCTAGAAGCAATAAATGCAAAAGGAGAGAGTGTGCCTTTAGCTGTGGTCTTTTTCTTCAGTGCACTGTAATACTTTCTTTTGGGTATGCTGGAAATGGTGTTTACCCCCTGTCGTGGTTTAACCCCAGCTGGCACCTAAGCACCACGCAGCCGCTCGCTCACTCCCCTCCGGTGGGATGAGGGAGAGAATCGGAAGGGTAAAAGTGAGAAAACTCGTGGGTTGAGATAAAGACAGTCTAATAGGTAAAGCAAAAACTGTGCACACAAGCGAAGCAAAACTGGGAATTCACTCACTATTTCCCATGGGCAGGCGGGTGTTCAGCCACCTCCAGGAAAGCAGGGCTCCACCATGCGTAACAGTTACTTGGGAAGACAAACACCGTCCCTCCGAATGTCCCCCCTTCCTCCTTCTTCCCCCAGCTTTATATGCTGAGCATGACGCCATATGGTATGGAATAGCCCTTTGGCCAGTTGGGGTCAGCTGTCCCAGCTGTGTCCCCTCCCAGCTTCTTGTGCACCCCCAGCCTCCTCGCTGGTGGGGTGGGGTGAGAAGCAGAAAAGGCCTTGACTCTGTGTAAGCACTGCTCAGCAGTAACGGAAACATCCCTGTGTTATCAGCACTGTTTCCAGCACAAATCCAAAACATAGCCCCATCGTAGCTGCTATGAAGAAAATGAACTCTACCCCAGCCAAAACCAGCACACCCCCTCATGAGATAAGCTATGGCAATTTATAGATGAATAATGACATCATCCTAGAATATTGCTTGCAAATACCATTACCTGGAATTAAGAATTGTGAATGCAAGCATGCATATACCTCCACACAAATACCAACGTGTATAAATAAAATGTAAAATATATAACAAATATGTGATCTGAAACAGTGTTAGGCCTTTTATTAAGTGATTACTAATGTAATCAATCAATATTATCAAGTAATGGCTTTACACAGTAAAACATCCCTAGTGGCCTTTACAACATGCTATTCTGTTATTAGTAGTTAATAACATTAATTGATTTATACTTTCTACACAGGAAAAAACATTTCAGCCAAAACCTCGATTGTTTCTTTCTCCCGTTATTGCAACACTTTAGAAGGTAGTAGAGGCATATGGTAGGAGACAGGGTTGCCACTCTGAGTCTCTGTTGATATGGCAGATGTGACATTTGGGGACTCGGAGGGCTCCTGTCTCGGTTGGTGCTGCCTGGGGGTTCATGCCCTCTGCCATGCGGTAGGGAACCCCACCATTCATTCACACTGGGCTGAGGGCTTTTTTCCTCCCCCTGCCCCCAGCCTCCAGTCCAAATACATATTCATGTTTTGGGCCCATCTCTGAAATTTTATTTCCTTTTTGAACTTGTCCTTTAGCATTTATTCAGTGAAGAGCCATGTGAAGGCACTTAACTTGTGCTTGACAATCAGGGGAAATTAAAATTAGCAACAGAAAGGTAAAGAAACCCATTTGTATTAGGCATTATGAATGTTTAATCCCAAATTTACTATTCCTCTAGTTAACCCTGTTGACATTAGCTGTTCGTGCTGTATCAGTAAAGTACAGGAATGAGATATTTTGGGCTTCAGGAATTAGTTACAATGAAAACTCAGTGTCATGTAAAGAGAATAGAGATTACTTGTAAAAGCCAAATAACATGGCTTAAGGATTTTGTCTCTATAAACTTTTAAAACATTTTATAATTAGTAAAATATTAATCCCCTGAATAAAGAATAACTTTGCACAGGGGGAGGACTGTGCTATTTAACTTTACTGACTATTGGGAAGACTCTCCCCATGAAAATTCTTCACAAATAGAGTTTTGGAATTAGTGTTTTCAAAGAATTTTCATAGCAAGGATCACCAAAACCTACTAATTGTTCGGCTAATGAAAATACTTTGGAACAAAAATGGTTCTATTAAAGCAAAACAACCTCCATTTAGAGATATGCTTGTTATCACCCATCCAGGCACTGAGAATTTCTCCCATCTCACACAACTTGGAAGACTGAATATCTTGTAAAGAGAAATAAGAGTTTACTGTGGTACTCTCTAGCTCTTTGGACTTTATTTAAATATCTGCAGTTATTTATACTGAAGGAAAGTAAAATGAATCCGTGCCTGGAGTCATACATAAAAACTGCTTCTACGAACCTCTTTGTTTTGACTGAGGACAATGCAATCATTTGTTGATAGGAAATGTTACTTTTATTTTTCATCTCCCAAATCTGGGAAATTTCTCAGCATGTGGTTTTAGAGAATTGGGAGTTTAGCTTGGATGTGCATGCTTTGGGCTTAGTCTTGTGACACAGCAGTGTTTTGGCTTTAATTGCTATAAATGTGATAGTGTGAGCAGAGATGCCTGGTCATGATACCTTTTCAGAAAACTGCTAGTGATACTGAAAACAAGATTTACACTTAACGAATGGTCAGGGAAAGAATTTCCAGGTGAAATTCTCATTTTAATTGGTAACCAGCATAGTGTTCCCTTGAAGTGAGATTTCTGAACTCCTGTTTTTCCTACGTTAAATGGCTGTAGGAAATCAGTTCTTTTTTGTCATGGCAAGAAACAAAGCCATTAACTTAAAAATATTAAAATGTTCTTTGTATTTTAATGCATCTCTTTTTCTGTGATTTCAGAGCTTTGTTCTTTTTGCAGCATATACCCTTGTGCAATGTATTGCATTATTGTCTCACTGTAGTTTACTTACAATTGGCTGGAGTCTAAAAATAATCATCAGCTCATGTTTCTGTCCCCTAAGCTTAGCTATTAACTTGCACAATATAAGTCTGTCAAATACAAGAATGATTGATCTAAGTAAGCTAAAGGAAAAGATGTTCAAATGCTCCCTGTTAACATGTAAATTACATTAACATAATCTTGAATTAATCATATACACTAGTCTGAAAATTGCCTGCCTTTTAATATAATGGGAAAAAGCTACAGAGGTATTTTAGCTATGATTGTGCCGCATATTGACAAGTGTGTGCAAAATACAGTTGCCTTCTGATAGATGATTCGTGTCCCGTCTCAGCTCCTAATTACTGCTTGAAGGTTAAGAGGAAATCTCCCGGGGCCCCTGAAGCATGCCACGCTGTTGAGCCTGCAGAAACATCAGCGTCTAAGCTGGTGTCCTTGGGAAGCATCCAAGCTCCTAAGCCAAAATGTCGTCCCAAGTGACGACCCAAGCCCAGCTCAGAGCACGGCGCCAGCATGCAGCAGCCCTGCTGCTCTCCTCACCCCTTTGCTTCTACCGGGATGAGGACCAAATGCACTGCATCGAGAAACAGCAGCCTGGGGTGCAGCAAAGGGCACGCCTAATGTCCAGTCCAAATGCTGGCAGTGCTGTAATTCATAAAAACTCTATTTCCTTACAGCTTAATAGCTTTAGCCTTTAGAATACCATGTGGTGCTAATCTCTTTTATTAGTTTGTCGTCTATACTAGAATAAAAGATATAAAAAAGACCACCTCCAAAAAAGTCAGCTTTTAAATGGTAAGACTTTGCATGTTATTGGAGTTTTGTTGCAAACAGGCATTACGTTCTGCCAAAAGCCGTCATTGTTTATGTCTAATTGTACTTTTAGACAGACAAATAAGAAACAGCTGAACCATAAGTGTGCTCGACACAAATGAATTATTGTGTAAAATAAACACTTTTGTTGGCTTGTGTATCACTACAGGGGGTTATAACATCAATGATGTCATGTTTTACTGGACTAGAGGAAATGATTCAGTTCGAGGTTTGGACACGCTCCGACTGGCACAATACACAGTAGAAGACCACTTTACCTCAGTGTCTGAAGCAGTATATGAGACAGGTAAAAACACCCTTCTAACACTTTCTAGGTACAGTTTGGAATATGGCTCTGGAAACAGAGCAGCATTAAGGAACTGAGCACATTGCTTTCTCTTAGGATGACGGTCTTCATTTTCTGCTAGATCACATTCTTGAAACCATACATAGTTTTCCAGATGTTACCAGCAGAGACCCTGCTAATGTAAACATCGAGCGTTTTTGAGCACTTTCTGGGAGGCTACACATTATCTAAAGAATGATAAACAAGAGATGTACTACTACTTCCACGTAATGTCAGGGAGAGCTCTTGTGAAGGAAGAAGAGCCTGTAAATTGGGCATTTAAATTGGAGAGAGAGCAGGGACCCTGGCTACCCAGCTCAGAACAGTTCCCAGCCTTCCTGGAAATAGCCACTCCAGCTTTATTAGGCAAGTCAAAAGCTTCTATTTGGCCATGGAAATTTCCTTGAGTATGCTGGGTGCTTTTACAACTGCAAGAAGTTGGGTTTCATGGGTAGTGCTTGTTGGAGTTGCTCTTTATCTGCGGCAGCCTCTGTCAGACCTGGTGGGCAGCAGAGCAGGTTGCCCAACCTGAGGGTCCTCTGCCCGGGGAAGGGTCAAAAGCATTTCCACAGACCTGCTCTTCTGCTGATCTTAGGAAACTGCTGTAGAAAGTTTCCTGTAACTGCAGGACTTAACCTCATGAAAGAGTCTTCTCCTGTTTATTTTCCAGAGATTTTGAAAGGGCTTTCAGAGAGTTCAAGACCTGCCAAAACTGCCTTATGCTCTTTGAGTTACCCTTAGGTCCTTTGTTGCTGTTCTTCACTGCATACTCAGTTTCTTTTCTGCCCAAGCCAACACGCCGACCGAAAGGGTGATCTTTAAATGAAGACGTACACATCCTTCAAAGCTGTAGTTTCACCAGAGCACATGTTACTAATTCTGAATCACAGAAATACAGTTTCTCTGTTCCACTGTTGGGTATTTCTGCTTTAACAATTCAATGCAGAGAAACTTTATGATCTAATTTTAGGTATTAATTCAGGCTAAAAGTCAAAGTTCTCTAAATGGATATAAAAGTAGAAATGAAATACATACTAGCAGGCTCTAGGATTGCAAAGTATCTTGCTGCTTACGTAAGTGACATCTGCTTGCCTTCCTCCTCTTTACAGCTTCTGGGTAAACAACATCAGGTTCAATCAAAGGAGAATAATCCTTTCCTGCTGTTCTGCCCAGAAGTGTATTAGGACCTGTTCACCATACAGGAAAGAAGAGGAAACCTACTTAATTCTTACCACCTTCTATCATAGAGTTCAGACTCTAAAGCCAAAAAAGTTCTATTATTTTTTTACCAAATAGAATAAAACCAATTTGCAATTATAACTGAAGAGGCATGATCAGATGAACCGTGCTCTTCTTTTCAGTAAATGATGCTGTCCTTCTCCCTTTATGTTGGCAGGAATCATATGTATAAAGTCAAAAGCCACTTTTTCTTTTAATTATACATTTTAACACATGCAACTTAATTTGATTAAAATTTCCCACACCTGCTTGATTCAATTCTCCCGTTCAAGAAAGGCACGTTATCAAGTGCTACACAGTACTTATTTTAAAATGAAATCTCATAATTCTCTTAATTTTCTATTGAATCATTATGAATTAGGTTCTATTTTCTACAGATTTTTTTTTTAGGAAAGCAGTGCCTACTGTAGCCCATATTAAAAGAAAAAAGCAACCAGATTATGGAACTATGTAATCAATTTTGAAATGAAAAATGATGCTTTGCATTTCCTTAACACCATTAATAGGTATCTGAGAGTATTTTGTAAATAACAGTTACGTTATAAATAACATTTATTTATAACAATTATGATTCAAAAGGCTAAAGCTAAAGATAGAAGAGCTGTGCGTAGTATTTCCTAACTCAGCAAAAAAAGCAATCAGGATTTGATACTCTGTGAACTTGAACAGAGCATACAGCTGCTGTGCAAGTGAAATATTGTACAACAATGCAAAGCCCAAGTTTGCATACAGCCACTGATAGAGCCAAATTTAAAATGTAGTCAGCAAAATTCCTGCATAAGTAACTTCAGTAAATTTAAGAAAAGGACATTGTGGACTAATCTTGTTTATGGAACAGCATGTATCACATAATAGTAATTACATTATTGTAATCACATAATAGTAAGTCACTTTGAATAATGTTAGCCAGATTGCTGGCTAGGGTTTGGTGTTGATTTTGTTTTGGTACAGACCAACTTCATTTTGGACATGGGTAAATTAAGTGCTAGAACCACTTCCTACATGTCTTTTAACTACAGTCCTTATTCTGCATACACTGATACACTCTTGGACCCCAAAACCGTGTATCTGCATCAGCGGCTGCTGGGTTTTTATTTTAGCTGTCTAGCCAACACCACCTGCATTCTCAGAGTAATAAATAGTGATATAAAAAAAGCTTGCCTTTCTTATTGGAAAAACATAAAAGCAATGAAGGACTGTTATAGTCTAGCTTTTTGTGTAAATAATCATAGAAATAAGGCTGAAATACACTTTAAATTCATTTAATCTATTCTCATGTCGCAAGGCAAGGTCACCTGTATCTACAGCCTACTTCCTGACAGATGTTTTAGGAGTAAGTTAGACAAACCTCCAAAGTGTCTGCTTCGCAGCCTCCCTAGATGATTATTTTTTTCCGGGTGATTATTACAAGCATATTTTCCTCATGTCTAATCTTGATCTCCCTTGCTGCATTTCAAACCCATTATGTGCATATGGAAGACAAATTTCCTGCTATTTTTCAGCAGCCCTTTCACTATGTCAGGACAGATATATCTTTTCTCAGACCAACACTTTCCCTCTTTTTAATTCATATAAACAGTTTCCTAGATCTCCTGTCTTTGCTATTGTTCTCCCATCGAATTTCTCATATCTCTGCTGATGTGCAGCACCCAAAACTGGGTACCCTGTTCCCATCAGGTATCCTCCATGGAGGGAAGGGTTTACTTAATGCATTTTATGAACTCTGTTCCTCTTTATCCCTTCCCGGCTGATATTTGCTTGTCTTGCAGAAAATTGTTGTGCATTTTTGACCTTATTCAGCTTGTGATTCCTTCTAGTACTCCACGTCCCTTATTGCCCTGTAGCCGCATGTTCCCTGTGCTCTGTTTAGGGAGCTGGTAATTCCCATCTGAGTGTAGGACTTTGTACTTGCTTTTGTTGAATTGTGTCTTGTTCTGCTCAGGCTGTTTTTGATAGTTGTTGAGACAATTTTGAACTCTAATCCTGTTCTCCAACGTGCTAACGCTCCTCTCTTAAAAGACGCTTGGTAGTCATCATGTTTGTTAGTGCAGTACTGGGCATGGGACAGACCCACGTGTTCCCACTCAATAAATGCTTCTATTTTCACAGCAAGTGATAGCTAATTAATCTCAATTAACATTTTTAATTTGAGAAAGAAGCAAAAACGTCATTTAATACTTGAGGTTAATTGGCTGCTGATAGCTTTTCTTCTGGCCGGCAACTTTCCTTAGTCTTGCTCTCACTACTGCAACCCTCCTGCCAAGTCTTCAGCAGCAGCAGAAATGAAGAGGCTCAGCTTGCTCAGGTCTAGTCTAACACTGAGTCTTCAGCCTGAGCCCAGAAGGCAGGGAGAGTTATGTCAGGCAGTCAGGGCTCTCAGTGCACTTCCCTGCTTAGAAAACCATAAAGTCAGCAAAATGGCATATTCAAATGGTATTTTGCCGGAACAGAGGGAAAGAAGAGACAGAAGCATAAAGTCAGTCTCCTCTTCCTGATGCACAAAGACAAGACATTTGCCCTCTTGAAAAAGACTGCAAAGGGAGCTGGCTGCTGTTCCCTCTCTGCAGTCACTGCCAGGATTTTGATGACTCTCACAAATCCTGCTTTAGCCTCCTTGGGCTAGAGGCCTCGTCAGACCTCGTTTGGCTATGCAATGTTGAAACTCTGCTCACCCCTGGCCATTCCATGTTATTGGCTTCTCAGGTGGGAGGTCACGACTAAGCCAGTAATGAGTTGCTCTCATTTATAATTAGTGATCTGACAATCAAAAAGTATATAAACTATATATAAACTATAAAGGGTGTATAAGAGCGTATAACAGACTCCTACACAGAGTGCGTGTTCATCAGTCACCGTCTCTTTCTCCTGAAATAGAGGCATTACCTTGCTTTGTCCTACAGGCCCATCTGCAGTTTCCCAAGGCTCAGGAGGTTTCTTAGTTAACAATCAAACTTTTCTACGATTTTCAATTCTTCTTTTTTGAGGTACGGTACACTGAGTATCTTCTCTCATTCCTTTTAACAGTTCTTTTATAATCTGTCATTGCTATTGAATTGTTATTTCTGAGAATATCTTCTTTGCCATACAGGGCTTACAAACAATCTCAGAACTGTATTCAGTGTAGTCTTATCTGGTGAGTCTTTGGTCAGCCTCGCCTAAGATTCAAGCAGTTACATATGCATATATGTCTGTTACCATGTTATGTTCAACTTACCTATCTGAGCTCGTATAATCACTCTTTGTAAGCACCATTTTCCACTTGAGTTGATGTTGAAAAGTTTCCCATCAGAAGTTGTTTTTGTGATACTTCTGCAATGTAGAATAGTTTAGAAAGAAAACAGTTTTGGAAAATGCATTGAAAAAGTTACAGTAATGTAAAAACATATGGAAATGCAATGAATGGAATGAATATCCTTGATATTCAGAAGAGGCATTTTTTGTTAACTTCTGGGAAGTTCTTTGTAGTATGGATAGAAATACACATAAACACTTGGAAAACTTTCTGTGACATAATTGTTTTGTAAGGTTTTTTGTTGTTGTTGTTTTACACGTAAGCTAAATGGATGAATATATCCGCACACAAACACTACATGAAAGGGTTTGTTTCATTCTTAGGGAATATGAATTTCAAACTCATATTTTGTAAAGCATTTTCATGAAGATGAAACACATGTTGAGAAGCCTGTCCTGATATTTCATTTCCTTTAGTTCACCTCTGAAGAACAAGTAGGAAAAGAGGTAGTTTATAAGATCTTGACTGTGAAGAACAGAAGACTACGACTGTTCTCTGAGGGAGGGACAAAGGAGCTGTAATAACATTTTAACCATGTATATTGACACTCAGCATCCTACATCAGTCAGAGAACTGCATTTCAATTGCACAGCTTATTTGTTGGGTAAAAGTGGGGACACTACCCGTTCCTTAATGCACATGTTCATTGTAAACAAACAATTAAAAAATCGCATACTGAAAACTACATTTTCAGCACATAGTTAAGGCAGTAAAATTCTATTGAAAGCTTCCCTGTACTGTGCCCTTAAACAGTGCAAGAAGAGAAGAAAATGATGCATTGGTAGAGTTATACTGACGTGCTTGTGTGAGATGTACATCACACATTTCAGCTGGCACCCAAGAGGTTAGCATACATATTTCATGATAGAGAAGAATGTGCTCTTTGTGCCTGACTGCACACGCCTGTGCAGGATACTGAAGTGCTTCTTACATAAAGAGTGATGTGGAGCAGTCTTTTACTGGAGTAGAGTTCATCAAAAAGTCCACAGGAGGTAACTGTGGGGAAGATGCTCCCATCAAGTCACACTACAGTGGCAGTTCGGAGCTGCTGACAGTGTTTGTAGAGCATCAGTCCTTCCTTCAGGCGCCTCTGCTGTGACCGTCCGCTGGTCAGAGGGCAGCAGGAAAGAGCAGAGATGCAGCGTTCTGCCATCAGCTGGGAACAGATGCCATAGCAAAATGGGATGATCAAAAAATGGATGACCTAGGGTGATAAGGAAGCCTGTTTGTTTAGGTTTCTATCTATTTCTCAGTCAGTGCAGCAATAGCCAGTGTTGAGAAAATCATCAGTATTATGGCAAGATCTATATGACGTGTTAGATAGGCAGTGCTGTAAATTAGAATATTGTTTTTAGAAGCCAAAAGCCAAACTTCAAAGGCAAGTTATAAAGAGGAATAAATTTGCTTTTCTTGCCTTCAGAAAGATCTGCCTTAGACCTAGACCCACACCTGCTCAGCTACTGGGAAAGAGTCTATGCTGGTATAATTGTTATGATACTGAAACAAAAGTAGTCAGCTGGAACCAACTGAAACTTGATTTCTTTCATGTCTTTTTTTTTTTTTTTTTTAAGCAGGAGAGAGAGAGAGAATAGGTATGGAGACTATAGTCTGCTGTCTAGATTTGTTCTTCGTCTACAAGCTAGAGGTACTGTCTATTTTTGTACTTCTGCCCTCTAGTAAATTCTATAAAGCCCAAGTAACTCAGTTTATTCTTCTTTCACTGTGGGGTGACCTAAGTAGAATACCGCACCTTCTGGTGGGTTTAGAGTATGTATACTGACACTCATTTAGGTTCAGATTCATCTGAGAAACTGTTAAACACAGTAATTCGATACTTTGGTAAGCGCTAACACTGTGCCTTTGCTGCAGAGTACCTGTCTGCACAGAGATTATTTCCATCACATTGTCACATTTAAATCAGAGCAGCCACACACTGAGGTGCCATCCATCAAGGGCAAGAAACTTGAATGAAAAAGCATCTTCTCATTTTAATACAAAGATTTTGTTGTCAGTGAGACTCAAGCAAGGGGCAAACTTCACAGTTTTGAGGAGTTAACTTGAGCTGTACTTGAGTTAACTCTAGTAAAGTCAGGACTAGGATTACATGAACCTGTTTCACTTTTGATCTGACTGATGGCACCAGAGCCTCAGATGTGCAAGTCAAAGACAATGAGATACAGCCTTACTATCCCATGCAACTCACGTAATAGGAGTAGCAAATCTGTTTCTTTTTAAAGATAACTTTTGGTACATGTGGAGTGTAGATGAGAAAAGGACTGTAGTATTTCCCTATCTTCATTTTGTCCCATTGCTCATTTCTTTAGCATGATAAATATGCATTTCATACTTTTTCTTGACTACTTCTTCATTCAGTTTATTACAGGAGGAGCTCATATGAATTCTTTATATAGGTTGCTTCAAAATTTCCATTATAAAAGCTCTTCCGAACTCTTTAGAGAAATGCTGACACTATTATTATGTCCATGATGTGTCTTTGGATTCCAGTAAGCAGAAAGCCTTAAGTTTAGAGAAATAACTTTTCTTTTTTCCCCAAAAAGCCACTCAGCTATAAGCTGTTACATCTATATTTCTCTTTGTTGTTCACATTGCTTCAGAAATTTCTGGCATCAGGAAAAATAACACAAAAGAACACAGGAACATTGTCTACGCTTGGAAATTGCCGCAAAGTGTGACTTTCAAGTTTGACATTTTGAACTAACTTCCCATGTACATACTTGACTTTTATACTAAGGTGAACGGAGATACAGTTGTAGGGCGCTAACGAGGAGAGGGCATTGCTGTATGGCTATTGTGTATTGGCTGTTTCAGAGTCTTCCTTTGTAAAGACAAGCTCTAAGGCTGAACCACCGGAACCCCCAAGTACCTGTGGTACTCTGCAGGGAGCATAGTCCAGTCTCTTTACTCCCCTTTGCTGGGTACATGGCACCACGTCCTTCCCTATGGCCAGCACAGAAGCACAAGACAAATGACTTTTGTGGAGGATTCAGTTTCCTGCTGCTGGTTTGCACCCTCTGCACTCTCACATGAGCTCTGAGTTGACACCCTTCCCTCACTCACGGTGGCCGTGCCATCGTCCTTTGTGCACCAGCTGCAACCATGCCACAGTAATGACAGTTTGGGGCACAAATGTTGCAGAGAAAATCTTGTCTTTCTCTTTAAAAGTACCTGTTTGGAGTCCTAGTTAAAGAGCACCCTAGAAGATTGCAAGCAAAATTAATAAAATCCTTAACAGTTTTTATGAAGGTTTTAAATGCTTGCTCTTGCACACTAGGAAGCCACAGATTTACAATTGCCTGTACAACCCTAATTCTCTTTCCTTAAATATGCTTTATGCTATAGTCTTTTATTGTACAGACTCAGTGTTTTTCCATAGCACTAGTGCTTGATTTAGTGCAAGGATGAGTGCAGACAGAAGCAGAAGTAATGTTGCACAGTCAACTGTAAGTTTTGCACTTCCTAGCTTTTGAGTGCTTTACTTTGGTCTGCTTACACTTAAATCAATTTTGGTGGGCAAAATAACTTTTACTGAAACAACTGTATTGGTAAAAATCACAGTATTGATAGAGGTACACTAATGTAATATTTCTCTTTTCACATAAAAGTGAGGGTAATGGTATATATCATCTTTGTATCTCCGGTCTCATGGAGAGAGTTAAAGTCTACTGTCCATCTTTGTATCCTTTTTTCTATCAGAAACTTGAAGAACTCAATATGTTGAACTTACAAAGAAGAACCCTAAGTACAGTGTATTTGTACCTTCAGGAGGAGAAAGAGCTGACTACCAAAGGACTATTTAGTCTACTAGTGAAAAGGCAGAGTCAACACGGCAGAAAGCTTGATTAAGCTTTCTTAAATCAGATTAAGATTAGAAATTAGGCATTCATTTTTAACAGATAGAATGATTTTAATCGTTGTAACAGGTTACTGAGAGAAATGGTGGATGCTGCGTGTCTTGATATCCTCAGATTAAGTCTAGATGTCTGTGTGAAAGGTGGGCTCTATTCCAATCAAAGTGATTGAGTTCAAGGGATAATTGGGGAAATTTAATGACTTGTGATTGGGGTCAGACTACATAATCTAGTGATTCTTTCTGATTTTAAGAGTTCTATGAAACCTTATTGTTCTCCGGATGCAATTTATACAATACTTTTAAAAATGGAAATCTAACCATCCATTTTCTAGCCTGGGAGCAAGAAGACATTTCTCGGCATCCGTTACTTGCACGTCAAGCTTTTAAAAGTACTCTTTTCTTTGACTCCGTGTCTCACAGCACACCTGAGGGATGCACAAATAGCCTGTCTATGCATACATTGTTGTTGCTAAAGTGCATTCACCGTTCTGTGCTTCTGTCCTGACTCACAGCACTCAGCATTGGAAACAAACATAGGTCCTGGAGATCATAATTGGTTGGATTAAAATAGATGAAGCCAAAGCTATCTGACCACAGTATATTCAAGCATTACTTTCTCACCGATATTCTGGTTCAAGAATATTGTCAAAATAATGTTTTAAAAAACGTAAACATTTCAACACTTAATTTTGAACTTTGAACTTCTGAATAAAAAGTCTGTTCTGCACATTTAAGTTACTGCAAAGCAAGCTTTTGCCTTCCTTTGATCCATTGGACTGGTAAAAATTTCAGATCCTGTGCTTCTGTTGCCCAAACATAGCCAAATTTTGCTCAGTTAGTGAGCTGGATAACAAATTCAGGCTTTGCTTACCAGTGTGCTGTCCCCTTATGAAACCAATTCTGTATTTGTGAGCCAAAACTTTCGTCTTCTAGACATCACTCACTCAGAAGCAAACCATTTGTGCCACAACAGTGACACTGCTCAGAATGACACAAACACTGCAATGCACTAATGTAAAGAAAAAATAGATAGTGAGGATGCAAAGACACTGCTTGTTTTTAAGTGGAATATGAGTTAGGTCAGCAGTATCAGAGAAGGTACCTTTGATCTGCACCTTGAGTAACAGTAAATGAAAAAAAGAAGCACAATAATCCAGATATGTAAGGCAGTGAAAGATAAGGACCCACGCTAACTTCATAAAATTACAATTGTTATTATGTTAGTTTATATAGTAGCTCATTGTGGTAATTCTTATGAATAACCACAGCTAAATACACATGTGATTTCAAATTTCCTTGCACTGTATTATATAATGAAACATCCTTTCCACACATTGATGGATTTATTTTTTCCTTCACTAATCCTCAGTGCATTTCCAATTCAAGACATCTTTAATGAAACTCTGGATATGGTGACTGGGTATTATATATTTTGAATTTTCCTTCAGTTCAATTTAGAGTCTTCATGATAGAATTCTTCAGAACTGTGTTTTATTTTTTTTTCAAGCTTGTTTGTTAAGCTTTTACTGCATAATAATGTACAAAAATAATACAGGTTGATAATTGAAAGAACTTTTCATGAACTGCACCTTCACAATATTTTTTTTCCTGCTCTTTCCACAGGACGTTACCCAAAACTAGTGTTTCACTTTGAACTCAAGAGAAACATCTTATATTTCATACTAGAGACATACGTACCATCAATCCTACTGGTTGTGCTCTCCTGGGTATCGTTTTGGATAAGCCAGTCATCAGTTCCAGCCAGAATCTGCATAGGTGAGAAGCTGATAGAACAAAATAAACAGAGTTGGATCATTAAGATGCTTTCTTTATTGCATGTACATGGCATCCATTTCCAAAAGTTGCAAACACTTCTGAGTTTTATGGAATTACTTTTCTGGTTTGCCATCTGCAGTACGTCATGCCGTGCTATTCTTTAACTAAGAAAACGTCTTTGTGATCTACAGGAGAGTTGGAGGCAGGGGAGGCTGCTGAAAGCAAAGGAAAACTCAGTCATTTTGGAAATAATTTCAACATATTCCAACACATGGCATGCACAGACAGAATAGTGAGGCTTTTGTGAGGGTTAATGATACATGCTAATTAACACATGAATAATAAGAGAATTATAAGAGATTAAATATAATTAATTTCAAATAAAGGAGATTCTGAAAGGGAAAGAATGCAAATCAGTTCTGATCAGAGTGCAGGTGGGGTGGGAAAAACACTCCTATAGAATAGGGAAGAAAGAAAGATTTCACATCAAATGAGCAAAATGATATCTGAATGTTTTAAAGGGAGCATTTGCATAGTATTGCAGTAATAATGTGTTAATCATAAATATACATTCTACGACACCAAAATCTCACTCATTTTAATTCCCAGTCTTCTCAGCTTTACAAACCATTTTCATGAGTGTTTTTAAGCATTTAACTTCAGAATCACAAGTTCATTTGCCAGTCTTCTTTCCGAAAGATGACACATTAAATGCTGTGGCATACTAGGAGATCACAGAGCCAGGAAAAACCGTCTTGTAGCAGGGCCTTTGCAGCAGAGGCCCTCATTGCTACCTGTGTTTTATCAGAACTTATATTTTTGCATTCCACAGGTGTTACCACAGTCCTTACTATGACAACACTGATGATGGGAGCCAGGACTTCACTCCCAAATGCTAATTGCTTTATTAAGGCAATTGATGTGTACCTCGGTATCTGCTTCAGTTTCATCTTTGGAGCACTGTTAGAGTATGCCGTGGCTCACTTCTGCACTCTGCATCGACTCAGTTCAAAGGAACTTCCAAAGGTATTCTCATTCTTTGATTGTTGTCCTACACAACAGGCTTCAATTATACCTGCTAAAGAGAATGAATTATCTGAGCACTAATGGTAAATGTATTTAAGGAAGTTTCTATTTTAGAATGACAGTGAAAACAGAATAACCTTGAGAAAAATTACTTGTATACCTGGAACTTTTTGGAAGAGGTCAAACAAACTGAAACACTCTTCCATAATGATTCTCTCTTTTGGCATGGACATTATGGCCATTTATCAAAAAATGTGCTGGACGTATCACAAAAATCATAGGCACTTTTGGCTCCCCGACAATGACATATGCTTACTTACAGTTCAAAAATTAGACTGAGCTCAGTGACTTGATCTTACTGCAATACAGCAAAAAAGAAAAGATTTTATCACATTCTGTTCATTAAACCTTCTGCAGATGCATGGCACATGAGTCAGTTTACTAGCAGACAGCTTCGCGTATTAGGTGTATCGGATCCCTATAGCCTTCCACTTACACCTTCTCTTTCAACAGCTGCAGCTGAAGGCCAGACTGGGATTTGCTTTCTGTTCTGCATCATTATTATAGATGAGCTCTTTGCTGCTCTAATGAGCTTCTCACAACTCTGAAATACTGTGAAATATAGTTAAAATAAAAAGGGATCAAATCAACATAGGCATTTTTGAGTCATCTTGGTTGTCATCTTGCTGAAATAATCAGGACAGGTTCATGAAGAAGTTTTGTCACATCTTCCATCTCCAGTGTTTAGCACTGCTTTCATAAGCAGTGAAAAAGAAATCACAAGGAAGTTGGAAGCTGATTGTCTTGCAGCTTTTAATTACGGAACTGAATCTAATATGCATGATAGAAAAGAAAATTTTAAGCAGCTTATGAAATTTCTGGGCGAATAGAAAAAAGTAAAACATGGAAAGTGAGAATAACAGATAAAAAAGCAGGAAAAAGTTTGGTTGAGTGCTGTAGGGATAAATGGCCAGAAGAAGAAAGATTGTTAGCTATTTAAGCCAAACTAGAACAGAGCATCACAAATGCCTAAGCAAAGCTCCTTGGTAGGCTCAAGAAACAGGATATTGAGTTCAAGTGGAGAAGCTTAGAAACAATGAAGATCAGCCAAGATGTGGGGTTTTTATGCCTAGATAGTTCAACAATTAATACGGGATTTTGGCTGTTTGGATGAGAGAGAGGTTCTGCAAATGCACAGGAATATGTTCAAAGCTGTCATTAGATCTAGGTGTGTGGAGAAGGACTGAGAAGTGGACACAAAGCTGAGCCACCCAGTGGATTTTAAAAGACAACATCTAACGGGGAAATGTGTGCAAATGGGCAAACACTCATTTTGAATGAGGATTCGAGTGGAAAGCCTGAAAGTAATTTTGCTTGGCAAGGTAGCATCAGTGACAACTCCCTCTGAGCATATCCATCTTTGAAGTAAGTGGTTGTCATTTTGCTCATAGAGCAGGAAAAAAAAAGCTTATTGGAGGTTTGGGCAAGAAAATAAAGTGTTTAAGTGCTTGGATGATTGAGCATCTTGGGATCTGTGAAGGGCACTTATGACTGCCTTTGCCTTCGCCTACCTATCTCAGATTGCCTTTCATCTGGGGCACATGTACTAGTGCTTGCAGATGGGGCAGACATGGGAACTCGTGGACTTGAAAGACGTGCATGGAAGTAAGTGGAGGTACAGCCCTAAAATGAGGAAGGAAGAAAGACTTAAGGTACAGTGTTGTGATGGACTTAATGACTGAAAGGAATGGTCTGTCACTTCAGGCATATTTCCTACCTTCTCCTGTGCATCAGGAGTGAGCAAGCCAGTCCAACTCACTTCTTGCCCACACGAACACAAGCATATAAGGGAAGGGGCAGATCGTTGGTCCTAGATCAACCCAAGACTCTGTAGAATAAGGAAAATGCCTGTCATGTCCTTTTCCTACTGTAGCCAAGGGCAAGCACCGCTGACTGAGCAGGGTGCCATGGAGAGCACACCTGACTTGTATTTCTGATTTCTCCCTGTAAAAAACAAAACATCGCAAGGGCAGAAGTAGCAGCTAAAATCTCGTATCATTGTCTAGCAGGTACTTACAAATTTCTGTGTGAGTATTGTCACCATAAATGCGTTCTCCTCATTATCATATTCTCTTGTGGACATAGGTTAATTAGAAATCTCACTTCCCAGTTTGTTATTCCCATACGCGAGCTGATACAAAATTTGCACTCAGAATTATGTAAATAAATGTAGGAGGTGCATTGAAAATGTAACCCTCTGCCTTGTATAGGAATTAGTTGTACTGGTTTGCTTTCTGCTTTGCTCTTTAAAGCAGTTGGGCACTGGCATATCTTTTGAAGCCCTTGGGGTCTCCAGTTTAGAATATAAACTAGTGAAGCAGCTCATCGTATCCACACTCTTGCAGTGTCACATCACATGAACCAGGACCCACAGAGACAGCTTCAAAGCTAATGGCAAAAGCAGAGGAACCACCCGCTGCAAGGAAGGTCAGGCAAAATGTGCCATTCACGTCAACTGCATAACAGACTGCCTAAACGGAGAGGTGGCCTCTCCAAAATCCCGAGTTTCTTCTCTTTTATACAAATGTGTGAATTGTGCCCTCCTATAAAACAGAGAATTCCTCCTTGGCCTTCATCTGTCTTTCACCTAAACCTCTCCCTTTTGGGCAGAAAAGAGAAAAGTTCGAAAACTGAAAATAAGGTTACAAGGGCAATGTTCAGCCTACTTGGCATTTCTGTGCAAGCATTGTGCAGTCTTTCTGAACACAGAAGAAGCTCCGGGTGTGCAATGCTCTAGGTTGAAATATTTTTAATCTTGAGTGTCTTTATTATTCAATGGAAGTGACAACTTTCCTCAATTCTGTTGGCTATTAGATGTCAGCAAACACTTCGATTAGCATAAACAGCAGCCACAGTAGCACGTGCCATATACAGTGATTTTCAGGTAATGTACAGTACCTTTCCTGGATGCCTCTGATTTTGTATCATTGACAGCTGGAATCCAGTGAAAACTTAGTGTGACATTTAAAATTAGAGCCACAGTTGAACACTTGCAACATGATTTTTTAATATAATGTAAACCAGCTTGATCTTTCATCACATTCAGCTCTCCATAGCGAGTTGGAGAAGTCCCTTGATAGTCCCAGTTTATAAGACTTTTTTTTTTTAATAAATGAGCAGTTGTGGTTCTCCTCTAGATTAGCTTTCTCCTTTTGAAGCAATGTGATACAGCACTTTTGCTGTAAATTTGTCTCTGTTCTCCAAGAGCCCTGCCTTGTAACACTGCACACCGAATCAAGTACATATGCACTGTGTACCGTGTTTCCTGCGTAAGTAATAACTGCCTCTTGGGGAGTAGAAGGGAGTTAAGAACAGCCTAATAAAGCGTCAGCCTCCTGCAAATTGTTCACATGTGGCTGCGTGAAAAGAAAAATGGCACGTATGCGACGTCCTTTCATGCTCTACAGTAAAACTAATTCTGTACAACTTTCAGCTAGCCCTACCTGAGAGACAAATAGACTCTTACACTGAGTAACGCCCCAAATCCCGCCAGTTTTGAAGTACAGATGCTGTTTTGCTCTTTTTTCCCTTTCTAAAAAATGAGAGCAGTGGAAAAAAGCCAGGACTCTTCTGACAGGTTTCTTTATTTTATTAACTTTTGAAGCGCCGAGAGCGTTCGTTAGGCCGTCGCTGCGGTGCCTCGTTTCAGGCGCCAGGCGCTGCTGACCAAGGCTCCTCTGCCATCCCAGCGCGTCCCTCAGCTGCCGGAACTTTTTGAAGCAGAAGAGCTAGGTGTTTATAACAGAGGTAGGCCCCAAGTGAAACTCCAGGTTTGAGTTTTAGTACTACCCTGGGGATTGTTTAAGGTTCAGACTGGAATTTTATGGATTGATGCTCTTAATGCTTTATAGGCAGATTTTTATCCTGGCCTTTGGTTTCAAAATTCTCACTTAGCTGTGGGAGGCTAGGTGGAGGACGAGCAAGGTTTTGTAGTCAGTGTATTTTTAGGATGACACGTTGTGTTGAGCTGCGTTTATCTCTCTCAAACAAAATATACTGGATTTTTTTGGCAAATTGAAAATGAAAAGCAGTAATAATCCCCTTTTCTAGCTCCATCTGTTCTGCTTCACTGATTCACAGCAGTCTGAGGACATTGTCCAGACTCCACTTTAATTTTCAAGGACGTTACTAATTTTAGATGAAGACAGGCTCAAGAACTGTACCATCTACAAGTACCCTGGGCAGAAGAGCAATTCTACACTGGCATGGAGATCACTCAGGTGGCTTAATGAGCTTTCTTCGACTTTAATAGCTGGCATCTTTCTAAATGAGCTTTTTGTGTGGCTACACATAGGGCTGTACATCTTAACTTCTCCAAAGTTTGTCCTTGTCTAATCTATTTCTTCTCATGATGCAAATGGAAAAGCAAATTGGTCAGAGGAAAGAGATTCTGCATTCTATGTTTCACAAATAAATTTTTAGCCTTTTCTTGCTTGCATGCCACTCACTGATTTGGAAGCTAATAAAATCATCAGTAGAAAATTAAAATTATGTGTACACCTGCCTGAATTAAAATGACCCCTCCTCCAACTATACAAATTTAGGTTTCGTTTAGATACAAAGTTGGAGCCAATCTTTGTAGCTTGCATCTGCTGGTATCTCTGCAATATCCCAAACCAAACTAAATACCCCAGAATTTCAAGAAAGTTTGTGGTTAGAGCTGAAGCTGCAGCTAATGTCTAATCCTGCGTCCTCTGAGTCAGTAACAGAAAACCCGCTGACTTCAAAGGGTGAAGATTTCATACATGAACTTCATGGCTCCGAGCCATTTCTAATCAAAGAAACAAAACCCACCAGAAGGCTTATGCAACATTCTCCAAAGAGCTGTCTTGATGCAGTGAAGCACATAAAAATGCGCTTAACCTTAGCGTAACTTTGAACTTAGAGCATGGGTTTCAGGACTTGAAAGAAAGGAGTATGAGCTATTTAGTATTGAATTAGTTGTGGGGCTTGTCCCTCTTTATGATCCTCTTTTTTTCTTTAAGTAATTTGATTTTTATCACAAAGAACCAGGAATAGAGTAGCCAACTGCACACAAAGAAAGCGTCTTGTATTCTGGGGTGCTTGACTTGGGGTGTGACCAGCTTGACTAGCTGGTCTGGCAGCTCCCCCACCTTCTCCATCTCCAGTCTGGGGCTTTGCTTTACCCTCTTTCTAGACAATAACCTTTGCCAGTATTTTCCCTGAGCAGAAGACAGCTTATTGTTGTGCATTTCATGGATTTGCTGCTGTCTTAAGTAAAGCTTAGTGGGCCATATTTGAACAAATCCAGCTTTCCTCGACAGTCCTATGAAAGCTTTTGCAGTAAGATGTTGTTTAAGTAAGTCAGTGTTTTTCCTGTAAATGGAGGCTTTGAAAGCTGAAAGGAACTGTCTGGTGCGTGTAGGTGCTTGCCCTTGAAATCAAGGAGCGAGCTACAGGAGGACTTGTAAGAAAAATCCTATCATTTGCTGCGGCTGTAAAGTAAATAGGCGATGAAACATGCATTTAAGTACTTGCTGTTTTGTTTCCTATCAGGCTGAGGATGAAGAGGCTGAAGAAGAGAGGAATGGAGTCCTGGCAGCAGTTGCTGGCGGTTGCAGTGCCCCTGACAAGACAAACAGGGCTGATTCAAACAAGAGCAGCAAAACCAGCATAGATGGAGAAAGGGAGAGAAGTAAACACAGTGGGTGTAGGTCACCAATGTCAGTAATGAAAATACTTTTCTGTGTCTTTGATTGCTTCCACGTTAAAAATCCTTACCACATAGACAACTATGCCAGATTTTCCTTCCCATTATCATTCATCATAATTAATGTATTTTATTGGGTATATTATTTGTATTTCTAAACATTTTAATGTGTAAAATTGGTTTAAAGCTTAAAAAGTAGATATGGGAGGGGAAGTTGCAGAAGAATGAAGAAGCTGCATTTGGATAAAGGGATATGAAAGGACATGCCATCTTTTCAAGCATTTCTAGAAAGTTTCTTTTTAACTCACTTTTCCAATGTTAAATGACTGTCATCCAAAATTGACTTTCCTATTAGCATGCATGTGTCCCATATTAAACTATTTACCAAAGGCCAATAAGTCCTTTTTTAATATTTTAAATGGTCAACTTTGTAAAATAGGAGTTATATTACACTTGTTTCTGAATTGCATTGAATACATTTAAAAATAAAAACAATGAAGTGTTGTTTTCCTGCTATGCTTTCAGTATTCAATCCCTTCTAGCTTTGTCAATAACGCAGAAATTTTCCAGATTATATAAGAAAATGTATAATTGCAGATCAAAGTGTTTTTGCTTCATAGCAAGAAACAGCTTTGAAGGCATGGGCTACCAACACAAATCAAACAATATATTCATCTTTGTAAGGTCACAAATATGTATCAAGACTCTTCCCTACATCTTTACACAGAAGTCCCACAGGCATCAATGGCTTTTCTGAATAAGTGCAGGGCAGAATATAGAAATGGACTGGAGCCAAAAGGTTTAGATCCAGAGAGATGTTTTTCGCAAGTGATGACACAATTAGGTGTTGGCCAATCCTTAATGGAATACGGCCATTTATCCTGATGTTTATACTCTCTACCCTGTTCAGTCACAACTGCCGGAGTAACTATTATGCAGAGGAAAAATTTGATATGCTTAATTTTCAGCTTAGCAAATTCCTCTTGAGTCGCTTGCCATTAAAAATTTCACAGAAAGATGCAACAGCTTACTTCCTGAATTGAAAAGAAAACCCTGGATATGCAATAACTCTTGATGAAAAAAGGGAAAGTTTTACACAGATGAAATTATGACCCACATGAGAGAATGGTTACACCTGACGGAAAACGATAACGGTCTTTCTGAGTGGTTACTTCACTGACAGACATTACAAAAGTTATTGATATGGCAACCTGTTTCTTATACTGCAGTCTGGAAGTTTAGAAGCACTTATTATTATACCTTTTTCCTGACCATACTATACGTGTGGGTTGCATATATATGTATAAATGTGTATGTGTGCTTTTATATACTGTGTACCTTGACATTTACGATGATCCGCCACACTGCGCACATAGACATGCGTTAAAAATCCCCCATAATATTGAGACGCTTTGATACACCTTTCTACCAGTGTGCTGCCTGTGAAGAACACCATTACCTGAGAAGGAAAGTGCAAAATACCAGCATGGGTTAGATTTGCCCCTGCTCACAACTGAATCCATGAAAGTGGTGTCATCATTGCACACTGGTAAACAAGTATTAGGTCAATAAAATCCCCTCAGTATTTTCATTTTCTAAACTGCTTGAGTACTGAAAGCTTGTTTCTCTACTGTTATCAGTAATGCCTCTTGCAAGGCTTATTGAGGCAATGCAACTTCAAGAACAGTCTGGTGGCTTTTGGTTCCTTGTGGCTCTTCTGACATTCATATAGAAGCAAATGCATTCAAGAAATCAAACCGAGACTGCCTGTGTTAAGGACAAGCCAAGAAAAACTATGGTTTTTTATTTAACATTCTGGTGTTGCAGATTTAACCTTAAACCCTTCACTCAGGAACAGATTCTATGAGATTTTTTGTCTTGGAAATGAGGTGTGGAACTGATCTCTTTCCAGTTCTTACTCCCATAAAATTCACAGAAGGCATATGGTAAAGCTCTGTATTTAGTCTCTTAAATTTGAAGTTTACATTAATCCTCAATCTTTTCAAATAATTCATCCACACATTACAAGTTACCTGGTGTGTTAACACTAAATTTGGGATTTACATTTACTACAAGCATAAAGTAAGCATTTAGAGTTTTGTAGCTTCCAATTAACTTGGAGGTAATTCACCTTAAATATTCTTTTAGAAAGCTGTTGAAGGTCTGGATGGATATATTTAAGGGCATTAACTGATAACCAGATCTGTTTTCCCACTCATGTGCTAATTGTACGCAGAGTTAGACACTGAAGTCTCCCATGTTTTCATGAAAGAATAGACTGCACAGCCAGATTATTTATTATTCTGCTTTGCATAATACTGCATTAATTACAAATTTGAAAAACAAAGCTTGGTTTGACATGAATTTGTGTAAGTAGAAGATGTTCCCTCCAGGGGACAGGGGAACAGATTTTCAGTGCAGTGTATGAAGAATGAAGAACAGCATTTAAATTATCCCATTCAAACACACAAAACTGTCCCCAGAAACTATCTAATTCCTTGGAGTTAGCTGGAAAGGCTCTTCTAAGTAAGTGGCATTCATGGACAATGCATCGAAGGCTACAACTCAGAGGTAAATTAGCGATGGAGAAGTCTCTTTTAGAGCTAAAAAGAGGGTCCAAAGTTGAGGCCGAGGCACTCAAAGCTAGCCTCGGCAATGAAAATGGCTTTGTTTTCATAGCTGGTGAAAAGCAAAGGGGATTTAAAGTGAAGACCTAGGATTTGCTGCAATCTTTTTCTGGTTGATAGTTGTCTTCTCTTTCTTTTGCTTACTTCTATTTTAATGTTTTCTAATCAGAGACCTTCTCCGCCTGTGTATTCAGAAATGTCCTGTTCTATTTTGAGGCCGCTTGAGGCAGACGTACAACTAGGGGCACGAGGTAGGTGAAGGGGTTAGCGGTGCGAGCTGATGATGCACCTTCATGCAATTTACTTTGCTGTTAGCAGAAGGTGCGCTACTTTTGATGGATCTAAAGGCAGCGGCCAGCCCAAGGAATAAATTTCCTTCCTCTATAGAATACCTGCAAGCCTGGTCTTTTGGTTTAGCAGCCATCTCACAGGTGCCTAAGCATTGTGCACACTAGAAAAACATCTCTGACCTTTATAAACTCTTTGGTATTCTTTTCTTTCTTAATGGAAAAGTAAATCTATTGTGAAAATAAAATCCTTTGCTGATATTCCTTTAAAGATAATAATAAAAATTTCTGGAGATTTTAGATATTTGAAGGTATTAATCCTTACTACCTTTCCATTTTGGCAATTATCTGATGTGTTTGTCCGATTCAGCTATGTTGTAGGTAAGTATCTCATGCAGCCCACTTACTGGGATGCTAGTTGGGATGTTTTGAGCGTATTTGAGATATTCCACCTAAATCAAAAGGGAAATACTAAGAAAGATGACATTGTAGAACAGGCATTCATTAGCGCTCTCATAAACTAAGAAGGCATTTTAAATGAATATCAGAACATTTGTTTTAAAACATAAACAACTAAATACCCCATCTGACTACTCCAGTCAACACATATGGCAAGCATCAGATAAGGGCATCCATCTGTTGATCTGAGTACCCATTTTCAGCACAGTGGCCTTCTTTATTATCAGTGCAGCAGTAACTTAAATAGCTCCATTTCCTTCCTTGCAAGTCTCTTCATTGTTTGTGCTAGTTATTTTAAGAAAACTGTTACGCCTTTTGGCATGGGAAAATATATTAAAAAGAATGATGCCCCACACATTGTCACCCTGCAATTCAAAAAGAAATTACCAAAAAGATCAGAGGTTAAGGAAAACCTACGTAACAGTAAAGCTGATGACAGAAGAAGAAACGGAAAGATGTAAACCTTCTGCTTTCCGCTAACAGCTCTTGCAAGTGGCGTGGTGCAGCTGGGCGCGTACAACACCACTGCGAGGGCGATCTGAAGAGGCTACTGGAGAACTGGTGCTGCTGGTACAATTCACCCCATGCAGCAGTAGATGGAGCTAATTAACTACTCTTCATGATTGAATGCGCAAACGTAAATGGCATAGTTAAGGAGGACTCTAGGGAAAAGCTATTACAAGCTGACATTTGTACTGCGGTAACTAGGTCATGTTTGTAGTGACAGATTAATTAAAATCAGACAAAACAGCATTGTCAGGTGGACTGTTGAGGACTTCTGTTTTTCACGCTAAAGTTCAGGCTTCTCAAACCCAGACTGTTGTTTCCATCATTTTAGCCACTGAAATCGTTAACATATTCTGCCAGTCTGCAAAGTAACTTAATGACCACAATACCTTGTGTTTTAAGCCTGAATTTTCTATCCTTATAGCAAGGTTTTCTCCTGCAGGTTATAATGTTTCAAATCAAAGTACTATAGCATCTCAGTATTTCAAGGCAGGCAGAACAGTGCCTGTACCAACAGTTTTCCTGTAAATATTTATGAATCCTAAATAAATGTTCCCAGGTAATTCACTGGCACACTGCTAACAGTTGACACAGGGATCAAATTAATTTTAAAAGCCAGTTCAAATCTTTTGAAAAAGTTTCCCTTGAAACAGGGTTTGTTGAAATGGTGGGGAACGGAGCTGTGGGACTCTTCTGGGCTGATTAAACAGGTTGCTGCAAGAACAAGCTATCTCAACCCGAGAGCTGAAGACTGGAGTGGATTCTGCTTACTGTAGAAGTGGGTGCTTGACAGTGCTTAAAGCAGATAAGCTTGACATGATTTCGAAGTCTGTAATGGATTTGCCATTACTTGTTATATAACTTTATAATTAAAATCAGGGGTCCACTTTAATAATATTGCCAAATTCAGCTTTTCATCAGTTTCCATCTGGAGATATCTTTATTCCCCAGTCCCATCTGACAGTCAAGCTTTCCATCCTCAGCAAGAGAAGGATAAAGGGGCACTTGGGGGCATTTCAGTCTCTTGATGTGAGTTTACTTGTATAATTTGGGTTCTGGGTTTCTTTCCAAACTGGAATGGACCCTATTTTCCCATTCCAGATCAAACACAGCCAAAACTACAGAAGACAAAAAAAACCCCGTAAGATTTTAGCACCATCACATGTGCACACAAACCATAACCCTGAGTAATTTTCAAACTCTGCTCTGAATATAAATTTAATCCAGATTTAACCACTGGATAACTTCATCTGTATTAATGCACAAACAGCTGCACCACTGTTGCTTCCCTTGCTATAACAGGTATACTTTTGGGACCTAGACAGTAAAAGGATTTGATACCAGGGTTATTTGATTTCTCAGAGAGGAATGTAATTTTTCTGCTTTAAAGGCAGGCCAGGAATGGAGCCAGAATAGCAGCTCTCACAGCACTGGCTCTAGCTGGGGCTTGGCCGCTTTGGAAGCAAAACAAGCTGGCAAAGTTAGAAAAAAATTACCATGAGAGTATAAAATGGATTTCAAATCTGAATTACATATCGACATTCTCAGCTTGTACGCCCCTGGCCCTCATGCTGATGTTAATGATGTTGCTACAAACAACATTCATTGCATCTCAGAAACAGTAACAGACTTGTGAGATTTGCCAGTGTGGGGAAAGCTAGCATTGCACCCGCTGATATAGTCTGGAAAGATGCAGGAGAGGGGATTGTCTCCTCCTTTCCTATGTCCCAGTTTCTTTAGGAGCCAGTTCATTTCGGTCCACTTCCAGTTTTGGTTTATTGAGCACCTGCTTTGGATGAGTGCCACAACAAGGTGAACAAGAACCACGTAACACTGCATTAGTCTCTTCTAAGGGAACCATCTGTTCAATTATATGCATTTAAATGCTAGTCCATTAGACTCATATGCTGAACTATGTTATGGATGTAGCTAATTCAGTCCTAATCAAAGTGCTTTCCATCACGACAATATGTTTTTGATTATATCTAATGAATATAACTGTCCTTTTCTGTGGTATTTTCCATCCTTGTGAAGAAAAGAAGACCTACAGGAAAAGCTTCTACCCTACACTGTCAGTGTATGAGTTGGCCATAGGGATCTGGTCCAATCCTTGCTGTAGTTTTATAAGGCTTGCCTTGACAACCCTTTGGTGCATTTCTGAGAACAGAAGGACTGACAGTCTTGACCCCTTAAAACGGCACAATCTTCAAAATAATAATATAGCAGATTAAGGTCTGAAGAACTTTTGTAAGTAGCTAAATATAAATTGAACCTTATTCTCAACTTCTTTCCCAGAAAGACGAATAAGAGATTGAGCATCATTTTCTCATCTTTCCCCATCATTCTTTATCATCTTTGTGTTGTGCTCAAGTATAATTCCTAGTACTTTTTGAGGTTCTTTCATAATGAAAGATTCAGAGATCCTTGTCATTTTTTTTCTTTAAAAGAAAAAACTAAAGTATGATGTGCAAATAACTAAAGACTTTGAAGTCTGAGACTTCCTATGCTCCAGGATAACTTTAATACTACTGAACAACCTTTTCGTGCACTGCTGGTCCACATTTTGTGAAGCCTGATAGTAAGAACTGATAACTGGAGATTTCCATACATTTCCACAGAGGATCCCATATGGATGCCAACTACATGGCTGACCCTGCACCATTTCAAACCACATAAGCTCACAGGTGCTAGGGTCTTATTTCAGGTGGAACAAATGACCAGACTCAAAAATGCAAAGTCCTTGTTCTGCAACTGTCCTTTCCAGCACATTCCAGCTGCTGGGTAAAGCCTTGCTAAAGTTTTGGAAAATGAGGTGATACGGCAGCTGTAATGGTAAAGATTTTTTTTGTGGCTGATCAGTCCCACTATGCACCTCCAACCAAATATACTATAAGAGCCCAAAAGGAAGAAGAGCCAATTCCTTTATTTCTACCCTAACATCCTAAAATCCTAATTTCTAATTTCCCACTTCTGGGCCAATAATTTCCAAGTTGCATTTGCCTTGGGTTGCTACACATTACCTTAAAAGTCTTTGGACAGTATCTGAACCTTTGTTTCTATAACCCAGCTGTAGGTTACCTTTTCTGTAAGCAAGTGCATGTAATGGCCTGAGTTGGATTTCTCTACTGTCAGATTACTTGAACTACCATGCAGCTCTTTACCAGCAGAATCAAAAACTGTTTCTGTATCTTTTGCATCTCTGCATATGTCTGTGTTCTAGCCGTAGCATTCCCCTTCCCAGAAGGCTCTACTTTGTTCTGTGATAATGTCAGGTTTCTAGATGCACTGCCATGCTGTACTAAACATGACAGAGGGACAAGCCAAAATCATCAATTTTAATGATATTTCAGCATCATCCTGGTCCTGTGTCATTCCTGTGTACACTGCAGCCATCAATCTATGTTTGTCTAAAATGGTTTGTGCCAGAACCTTAAATGTAGAGAGGGCTAAAGAGGCTAATTTATTATATTTTGACAAGGACAAGCCTCATCTGGCAATCCAATGTGGCTGAGTGCATCTGGTGCATAGTGCATCCACTTTCTCAGATCCAAATTGCTCTGTTAGTTTTCATGACCCTTTTATCTCTCTGCTGTCTCTATCCACCCTGGTTTCCTTATCACATAATAGAATTGTGCCTGTATCTTCCAAGTTCCTTTCTATTGGCTTTCAATGTGCGCGATGCTGAGAGCGCATGCTGGTACGTAAGCCTCTTGCTGAGAGGTGGGATCACTCACCCCAAAATGTACTGCCTCATCTGCAGTGCGGGAGACTCTTTATTGGCCATGGCTGCTGGCTCCTCTTGTCTCTTTGGGTTTCATTTCTGATTTGGATCACCAGCTACACCAAGGGGAACCTCTGCCCCCAGCTTTGCCTATCAAGGGCTCTCTAACAAAAAGCTTCAGAGACTTAAGTAGATGGGATGAAGAGTGTATGAGGTTAGATGTATCAATATATCTGCCCACTAGTCCATGCTACCTAGTTTTTTGAACCCAGTGTTGTACTTTTATCAAATATGATAAAGGAATAGAAATCTCAGAGCTAGGATGTTCCTACAAGCTTTATGAAAATAGATGTCCAGGTCAGAGAGACATCTGACTGCTACCCACTGAGAAAAACACTACAGCCTGAGCCTGAGTCTTTTTAAATCCTAGAGAATACACACTAAAGAGAGCACATCTAAGTGCCTCAAATGCAGAACAAACTTCAGTCACAATTTACATCTTCCAGACATCAATCAACACCGAAACACAAATCTGGAGAAAATCAGGCTTCATTAGCTCTAATATTCATGAGCTACTCCTCTTCTCTGGTCCTCAGAGACTGAAAGCGAGGTAGAAGGGCAGAGGCACTGTTCTCTTTGCTTTTTTCCTGAATTACAGCGGGAGTTAGAATTTGTGTCTTCAGCTTGGCCTGTGTGAGAATACTGTACAAATGATGCTTCTATAGCTATAGAAAAAATATTTATGTCCCTAATCTTCCTCTTGCTCTCATTCTCCCCCCTCCCCCCCTTCCTCCTTTCATCTTTGTAAATACACTCTTTTAGTATTAGACTAACATCTTTTTCAGCTGAATTTAAATCTCTCTCTTGGTGACATGAGCTAAATAAAAAATCATCCTGCCTCTTTCACCTCTGGCCCTGGATGGCCTCATGGAAATCAAACTGGAACATACAAGGGGATAGAGTTACTGGAAGAAGTGTCTTCACCTTCATAAAAAAGAACAACTAAAGCAAAAATGTTGGCTTGTAGCTGAAACAAATTTATTGTATTCATCTCCTGAGCAGATTATATATTTGTAATCCTGATTAAAGAGCAGGTCACTGGAATTGTACAATGTATGCAGAAGATATTTTATCTAGAACTTGAAAAACAAAATAATGATCAGAAGAGGGTGCTCTCAGCTCATGCTGTTTTGGTTCTGTTTTGAACATTTTGGTGGGAGTCTGCAGAATTTTCTTCTCTCTTCGTTGGGATTAATAAAATGTCTTTTTGTAAAATATTTTCTGGGATTTTTCACCAAATAGATTGCCCTTCGTACTGCACCATGTGTAAAATATAGGCTCAAGTCTTTGATTCTAGACTTTTCTATATGCTTTAGAAAGTTTTCTGTAATATTAACTTAAGTCATTCCACAACGAACTTGCTCTGTTTGGGCTCGCACTGTTTTCTATGTTATGTTTATGTTCTCATGCAGTCACACACTGGTGATGTTAATCTTTACAGGAACTGAATTCCTAGCACCCATGACTGAGTGCTATGGAAAACTTAAAAAATTGCAAGAGCAGCAACTCATTCCAGTAACACGTGCATTTTTATCCAGCCATGAAAAAGAAGCAGTAACATATAACTTCAGTGATCAATTTCCAATTATTGAAATATCCCACATATCTAAGCATTCACAAACAATTGATTAATTGATCTTTAGAGAATAATTTAATGAAAACTTAGTGCTGTCAATAATGATTTTTTTAGCAAAGCGTTTGAGCACAGCATTCACCTCAGGGAGTGTGGTATATCACAAAATACCTGACATTTGATAAGTTTTATTAAAGCAGTGTTGATGTCATGGATAAAAATAAGCCTTTTAAAAAAGTTAGTTGATATATGTGTGCAGTTTCTTCATTTTTCGGAGGGCCAGTCTTTTAAGGTGATGAAATTTTGCTGTGCACACAGCACTAGAACACAGGAATAAGTCATGGCTATAATCCTAGACATTTGCAGACTTGGTTTTCTTGTCTGAAGTGGTGTAGCAGAGGGTAAATTCAGGCAGAAGGAAGGCACCCTCTTTTAGTTGGTGCAATGCAGCATTTAGCTCTGGTCCAGCCTGCTCATGGAAGACACCTCCCTGACTTCGATTCCCCACTATTTCACTTTTTCTGGCAATACTTACAGTTATATAAAGTACCGTGTAGCCGTCTTCTACAGGCACATACAAAAACTGCCTAGAGGGGGAAGCTCATGCTTCTTGTATACAACAGCAGTGATTGAAATGGATTGTAAAAGGATTCTCACTCTCTGTGCATGTGTATATATATCTATATATGTCTATACATATATCCGTACAAATGTTTCTTGAAAAAGCATGATTTTATGGGTTGGTTCCTTCTGCACTTCAGAGACTGCTTTTCAATTATGCGCATCAATGGTCAGGTCAAAAATCAAACCAAGTAATAAACAGAGCTCCTGCAGGTCCACGTGCAGAGAGGAGCTACTCATCAGAGTGGCCTTTTGGGAAAGAATTAAGAAAGCAAGCAGAAAAAAAAAGAGTCCCTGCCTCACCGAGTCTATTTACATTTGTGGGAAAATGGCTGATGTTTGCCAGGACTCTGATTAAGGAAAACCTGTCTTCCACCATCTAATGCTTTCATTGTTTTTCAGAAGAAAGGAAAGAAATGAAAGTGAGAAAACACAAAAACAAGACCAGTTTTCTTATGAAATGTTTATCTGAAAGCACCGTATTACAAGGAGGCAACCTGTCACTGCTATTCTAATGATTTCCATCCAAGTTCTCGCCGTTCCTGCACACCTCAACATGACAGGTTAAAAATGAAGGAACCGTGTAGCTGGGCAGCACTGTCCCAACTGTCAGGAGAGAAGCTCGTTTGTGGTCTCACACAGACTAGTGTAAAGTGGGACCCAAAGGCATATCAGAGAATAAAACGTATGAATTATTGGATATTCACTACGTATTGAAGAAGGGAGGTCAAAGACCACAGGTCACCCTTGTAGCTACTTAGGCTGGGAGAGTGTCTGGAGGGTCAGCAATGAGGGTGCATTAAAAACTCATAGGAGAAAGCAGGAAATGAGCTGTCGGGTCAGCAATAAGCTAGCACAGACAGAAGGGTAATACATACCCTCTCAGCACACCAGTTGTGAAAGAGACACTAGAATGTGGAAAGCAATTGCAGAGGGATGTTCACAAAATCATAGCTGACCTCTGAGACTTGGACAGGGAGAATAGATACTAGTGATCCGCACTGCAGCTAAAACACTGCATTGCAGACAGGAGAACTGAGTTTTGCCCTTAAGATCTAGCAAGTATTACAAACACAAACGTGTGTATAGCATGACCTGAGAGCTGGTAACACACTGCTTCCATTGCTGCCTAGCAAATTCAGTCAGATTCGGCTAAGGGATTATAATGATGTTAGCAACAGTCACTCAGTTTCTAAATGCCTGGAAGAAAACTAGCAGAGGTGTAATGAGAGCCCCATAAGATGACACTTTGGAAAATATAAATCTATTTCACCTATTTCCAAGATAAGCTTCGACCCAAAATGGGGCTACTGTAGTAAAGAAGGGGAAGACAATTCCGTCCCAGAACACTACAATTTCCCTGTCTGATTGCCTTTGCATTTGATGAGATGTAGACTGAACAAAAGAAGAGTCTGAAGGTTTGATTTTCAATAGATTTTACTTCCCACTGACAAACCAGCATAAGGAGCACTGTAGCCTCACAGAGCACTGGATTGAGATTTTTGGAGACTTTAGTACTAGTCCCAGCTCTGCTGGTGTCCTTTTCAGCTGGAAAATCCCCACTTATGCATGGAAGTTACTAACATTTCACGTAAAAGTCCTTGGTCTAATAATGCAAACTGCTATCAGCAGCTATATGTTACTCTTAAAATAAGAGAACATATTTTCTAGTAGGACTTCGGGCACCCTTGTCTTCTGGATGGGGGAAAAGGATGGAGCACTGGACCGTTGGGGTATCTTTCAGTCCTCATTTCTTTGACTCTATCATGACCTTTATTATCAGGGCAAGTGAAAGCACAAAGACATATCAAAAATCATATGGTGAAGACATCTGTGTGGATTTGAAATATCTCTTAACAGGAAACAGTGTTAATAAAAAGCAGACAGACTCAGCTGATCATTATAAGCTCTGAATCACAGCTTTTTGGATGTGGAAGGCCAAAACACGTGAGTATATTATGTAAAACAATTAGCTACAAAGTATTTTGCAATAAAAAACTACCTTGTATTTAAGGCAAATTTAAATAAAATGTCTCAAATAACTCCGTGTAGTTTTTCTAGTTCAGTGGAAAAAGATAATTGCTTTTCACAAGAAGTCATCTTAGCATTTTCTGTTTGATGCCTCAGCCTGCAAAGAACGAGCTGAATTATTCCACTACTGAAAATATCTAAGGACAATGGGCTATTTTTTATAGGTCACAACAAAGAATTTATATTCAATATTTCTGCCTTGTTTTGTCTCTACCTCCACCAGCACTTTCAGAGCTAGCAAATGAGCTGTGAATAGTTGCTCCTCTGGCCTCAATATCGGAGGGAGCAGCAAGCTGTAAATTGCCATGGCTGTGCATATTCTTAAACATTCTCATTTGTTGCTTGTATTCTCCTTTTTGCTGTCCCTGAAAACCTGACCTGATTATATGTACAAGTGTAGATCTCTATTTATTGCCTATTGCTATCCAGCTAATGATTTAACCTCACATAATTTTTGTGTAGCTTTTATTGTTCACTACTAAATATTTTATCGTTCATAAAGATCCATGGTCTGAAAGCTGTTACTAAGCTGACTTACCTACATTGATTGCAAATGATTTTACATAAAAAAAGATCACCACTATATTTATTTCATGGATCCAACTTTTGGATCAATTCTTAATCACCCACTTTTGAGTGACTACCACTTTACTGCAGGTGGTGTATCAGCAGAATAGCTGGAAAGTATCCTGCTCCTTTCAACAGCCATCATGAGCATTGTAGACCTCTGAGGAAGATACAAGCAAGAAAACTGGAGAAATCCTTGAAGAGACTTCAGAATATAATATGTATTTAAAAGTCAGCATGGATTCCTGCAATAAAACTAAAGCAAAGAATACATGACTGATCCTGCACCCTTTGCCCCTTGTTGGCAAAGTCTGTGGGGATCCATCTCAGATTTTTTAAAGGGAGAAAATGAAACTTTAAAAACAGCAGCAATTAGGTTTTGATTTAAAACAGGCATTTGTACAAGTTGATTTCTTTTCTCCAACAACAACAAAAAATACAATGAATATTTTATAGTTAAAATTAATTTATGTATAAAGAACCACAAAGTTATTTCCTCATTGCAATGACTATAATTGTATTGCTTCAGATAACCCACAGACATCTCTACAGGACAGAGAACTATTCAGTACCATGTGAACTCAATCCTTTTCAGAATTATCACAGCTGGCAGATAGGGAATAAATGACTGAATGAAGGTTTGCAAAATCCTGCCCTGTACTGACACAGTGATTTCAGCTATTCGTGAGATTGTTTTGGGAATCTCTTCATCAAGTAAGATACTTGATCTGTAAAGACTTTTCAACAGTCCTGTTTTTAACAATATATATGTCCTTCTTTTTTCACTTTTGAGATCTGTTTAAGGTCTATGTCTTTAACACTGACTTTCCAAAGACTTAAAAACCTCTGTGTGATGCAATTTGGGAATTTTGTCAAAGTAGAGGATTGAAGGCTGATTCCAGTGCTTAGATGCTTTGCTCAAAGATGGACAGTAATGTGAGTTTAAAAAATACTTGCTGTCCGTATGCAAGTATTTCTCCTGAAATCTTGACAGTGAGAGAACTAAGTCTGTTGCCAGGTGAAAGAAGTAAAATGCTAACTTGTTTTAGTTTACTAGTAAAACCAGTATCTAATACTGATAATGCCTCTGGAAGTAGAGACTTAGGATTTAAAGGGGCTAAAAATAAGAGATTCAGCTGTTATCACTGTTGAAGACATACAAAGTTAAGATGTAGTGACTGAGCCATACTTAATCTTTGCACAAATGGCAAAAAAGCTTTTCCTTGAACATCTGTATATCAGCTAACAGTCTACAATTCCTTCCTCTTCTTTTCCTCTACCCTGATATTAGTTGCATATGAGTTGGATGCTTCTGAAAATGAACTATAGGAATGAAGGATAACACTTTTTTTCCCCATCAATGGAAATACTGTAATTGGTTGTAATCAGGTGTGAAGCAGGACCTGAAACCTTCCAGCTAACACCTAAGAAAAGGTCTGTGGGAAAGATATTGAAGGGATACCTGCCGTGTGTGACCGAGTTGCACACTCCCTTTCTCTCCTTGAAACTTTGCCTAGCTGGATAAAGCAAAAAAGCAGGGGGATAACACAGAATGAAGAGATTAAGAAATGTTGAGCCAAGATATATATTTTTATATATATAAATATATATATATGAAAACAATACTTTAGGAACAAGATATATATATATAAACAATACTTTAGGAACAATATTTTAGAAAGGGGAAAAGCATATCTGAATTTTTAGATGGGATAACTGTATTTTATTTATCTGTGTTGCGGCATTTTATGCTACTTCTCTGGCAGACATCCTGCAACTCTGTGAGCCTTGGGGAAAGGCTGACAGAAAGATGATGCTGTGGGGATTTCAATCTTGCTGATCTATAATCTTGGTTATGCTGCTTGGTTAGTGGATCATGTATTATTTCTTCCAAACAACAAGCTGCAGAAGCAGGTAATATTTTTCTCTGAATTTCGATATTGATTTGGAATGCATGGTGGTTTAATATTTTGTTGTTGTTAGTGATTTAATTGACAGTATTCAAACATGAAAAAAACCCTACCAACAACAGCCAACCAGGGATTGTATGCGATTGATCCCATTTAGTAGGTGCCAGTTTGGAGAGATATGCGTGCTACGCTGCAGCTAGCTTGTTAGTCAGGAAAAGTGCTGCACTAGTCAACTAGCCCAGTCAGCTAGAACAGATGTTTCCCAAGAACACTACCTCTGGCTCTTTCTGTGCTGGTGTCCGGACTGCAAACAGTCCTGATAGGGACAAGGAGTGGTGTATTATCCTTTGCTATGCAGAGGTGAATGCGAATTTAATTTGGGGGTTTCTTACGCTGACAAACATAAGTTAAAATTTCCTTTTCTCAGGAAAGTAAGTAGTGATGTTTTGCAATTATACCCATAAACTTCTTTCTTACCTTCCTTTTCTGGGTATTTCTTGTTTCTGAAGATGGCATCATAGGCTCAGTTGTCCCTTGCACCTGAGGTCAGGCTGGTGCTGCAGAGTGGGTAAGGATTGTTTGGATTGACGCAGCTGCTTGGTGCCCTTCTGTCAATGAAGGACCTGTGTAGCAGAGATTCATTGTACTGAATCTCAGATATG
Organism: Mycteria americana; assembly: GCF_035582795.1. Lineage (NCBI taxonomy): Eukaryota > Metazoa > Chordata > Aves > Ciconiiformes > Ciconiidae > Mycteria > Mycteria americana. The sequence goes on from NC_134370.1 coordinate 17,429,997, forward strand.
CATTCCCCTTTCCTCCATCCCTCCTGTGCCATGTGAGGCATGGGACATGCTTCCTCCAACACTTCATGAATGAAGTTTCCAAATAGCAATGAGCTATCAAAGATAAGAATTTAATTCTTTTTTATTCTGTCTCTGGGTGCAGGAATCATCTCTTTTTTTTAGATGGGGAGAAATGGTAAGGTGGCCAGCAGGTTACATAGGGAACTGAGGAGCTGAGGAGGAGAAGAGGTGGATTTGAAGCAAAGTCTGCCTAAGGAAGGGTTTGGACCACTGATATATGTCACTGTTCTTATTTGCTTGTGTGTATGTATTTGGTGTATACCGAGATAAGCACTTAAATCTTTGCAACCCATCTTGGTGTTAATAAGACCATTCCTATAGGGTGTTCACTGTATTTGACTTAAATAATCTTCTAGTGTATGTAACTCAGTGTATTTACTGAACCAATATAGATCATCCTCTTTATTGAAAACCACTGAGTTCAATAACATTCCAGAAAAATGTCAATAGTCTTGCTTATTATCTCACAATCTTTTCAAATATTGTTTCTCATACAAGTCATTTAAAAGTTAGTCACAGGACATGTGGTAAATAGCAATGTAAAGAAAAATATGACTGATCATTTCTAGATCCATGTTATTTGCAGACCAAGTGCCCAATTGAATTTCCAATGAAGGTAACGAAAATCTTTGTTTGATTTCAATTAAATTTTTGTCAGACTCTCAAGTCTCCAAGCAAATTAACCTATGCGGAAGGAGTATGTTAATGTGAATGAGAAAGCTCTTGCTTAAACTTCTTAAGTTTAAGGTCCGAAACATATCTGCAACAAACAAATGTTACTAAATATTTCTGATAGACAGACTCAATTAGAATTTACTGGTTTTCCGGGTGGCTAATAGTGATTTGAGAAGATAAATTTGAACTGCCCTCAGTATAAAAGAAGGTATTTTTTCACTTCGTGTGATTTGCTTATCGAGTGACAAATGATGGCAACCAGGAGTGAGAATTGCAGAACGTTTTCTTTCTGTAGCAAAAAAGATTTTTCATAGTAACTAAGTTTCTCAGACTAGACTAGCAAGTGAGGAACACTTACTAATTGCACCTAAAGACAACTGAGGAAGCCCGTGGCATAATAAGATTTTTCTTCTATAGATGGGCTTAGCACCCTTTTTGCCCACGTGCAGAGACTGACATGAGGAGAGCCATACCGTACAGCATTCTGCATGCCCTGAAGACTTCCATGCATGGCTTACTCTGAATTTATTTCCAAAATGCACCACTTAATGTGAAATGTTCTCAACGGAAAGCTTCATAGACCTTGGTTTATCACTTTTTAATTACTGTGCACGCAAATGCATTGACATTGAGAGTTAGTGCCACACATCCCACTGGTTCTGAAACTCTTCTCTTGTGTCTATCTTTTACGCAATTTTATTAGTAGAGGTAGATATACTACTTAACATGCTTATGTACTGTCATTCTTTGCCTCTGTGCTACAATGAATAACTGTTTTTTACCCTTAATGCCCAATAGTATGTTCCACTGCTAAATGTCTCTGTTAGTCTCCAGATGCTAATTAACCCACTAGTGAACTTACTGAGGAAATTAAGGCTGCAAGGCATTTTTTCAACCTTGACAGATGCTGAAGAGTAGCATTTGGGTAACCATTCATGTATAACTGAATATAAAGCAAAAGCTTTATAACTGAGCATCTAGAGGGGACACATGTGCCTGACTACTTAGCTTGAAACATATAAAATAATTCCATTTCTTGGATATGCTCAGGCTGGCAGAAATATCATTAAGGTAACATTTCACATTAATTCCTTGGATTTATCCTTTGGAACTTCCAAAGTATGAGCAATAATGCAGTGACATTTGCTGATGGATTGGGAAATTCAGGTAGCCTGCATCAAGATGTGAAGAGATAGGAGTTAAAGACATTCCTCCCAGGGTCTGCAGATCCGTAGGTTTAACACACTTTCTCTTCTGTAATTAGGCATGAATATCTAATTACAGCATGTTTCATAGATGCATGATCTTCAGGAAATATTTTAGAGACTCTCAAATTTTCCTTTTTAGTACCTTGTCATAATCAGGAATAAGAATTCATGAAAGTTCAGCAGAATCGCCTAATCTCTCATTTTCCTAAATGACCAATATTTTGATGGCTTTAGGTTGTTTGGATATTAATTGCATTTGTGATGTCACTTCATTTAACAGGAAATTATCCCATTAGTCTGTGGGTTTTTCACATGGCATCACCATGCAACTTTCCTGAGAAGGAGTCCACAACAGGCACTCTGTAAACAATACAAGATTGCTGTTTAGTTACAAAGCGCTTGAAGGAATCTAGCTCAAAGATCAGTCTTCAAGCAATTAATTGTTGTGTGCATGGAAGGACTTGAAGGGTTATGTCACTTCTTTTCTCCTTTAGCTGGACTACTGCAGATGAAAATAAGCTGCAGACTGAAAATGTTGCTGACAATCTGCTTAAATATAGGTTAGCCAGACATATAACAGAGCAGGTCCAATTGGTTCACGCTGAAAAGTGTGAGTTCAGTTTATAATGCTTATGACTACTTAATTTCAGAATAATTGCAGACATGTTCTTTTCTTTTTGCATTAATGAATCCCTAGCATGTTTGCTCAGAAACTTTGTTGAGATGATACCAGAATCTCCTATAGGTTTTCCCACTCAAGAAAGTCTATGATAACATATCACAGGATGTCTTTGGTCTTCAGTAAGTAAACTCAGAATTCCTAAAAGGAACTTTCATTTCTGCTTTAAAGGGCATAGTAAAATTAAGCAATGAAATATCTTTTCTATTTACATAAACAATAGATTATCAGACCTAGGAGTACTCTTGCCAGTACAGCCTAATGAATTTATAAAAACACTTTGTTTTTAAGTATACCCCTGAGAAATTTTAAAGATAAGGTTAATTTCAAGAACTTGTATAAACTTGTTTTAATGCTGATATGTGACTATAAATCCATAAGATCTGGAACAAACTTACTCAGCACTTGGCAACCATAATTATCAACAAGTTAGCTTACACAGGAGCATAGTTAATGTAGGTGGAAAGACGACGTCTCACAGTTTATTTCTCCTTAACAGGTTTCCCACTATCGCAAATCACCTTGTATTTGTTACTGTGTAAGGACATATACCTGGGCAGTCACAGTAGAGCTGCTGAAGTTTATCTGTGCCCTGAGGACAACAGAAAAGGCACAACAGAGCTAAGAATAAATCAACATTTCTCCATGTTCATTCCACCTTCCTATGTTGTTTTTCTTCCTCAATTCCATTCCCTTAACAAAAGAGACAAAGTAATGAATGTGATAAATCCATCAAAGTCACCTCTCAAACCCAAAACAGCCTACCAACAACCCACCCCCCCGCACTGTCTGTTAATGCTATTTGCGGATTGGCTGTCCGTATACCTAAAGTTCAAGCCACAGATGCTCAGTTCAATTCCTGGAGAAACCACAGCAAATTTTTTACACAGTGAACTTCTTTTATGGCATTAGAGTTTCATGCTATTTCTATTTGGCAGGATTAGTTCTATGGGGTGGTTGTTTCCCTGGTATTGTATTTTCACATTCTTGTTAACTCTTCAGACAGCTGCCTGTTTTATTGTGCTATCCCTCTTTCAAATATAAAAACATAAAATGTCCTCTATGAGTTTGTTTGTTTTTTTTTTTTTTAATACATTAAAACAAGTTAGAGTTGTCAAATATAAAGTATGTGTTTCAACTACCATGAATTGTGGTTTATATTACAAACAGCGAGGCAACTGAGTTGGCATATCTTCAGCTAATCTGAAATATGCTTATTAAGCATGGGAGAGGAGATAATAGTTGCCATGGGGTCAGAAGGTCCTTAGAAGAGAAAGGGGCAACGGAGCTGTCAGTACAAAGAAGAATGGTTCCAGTCTTTTGTGTTTGGGTAAACTCCTTTCCATGATATCTGTGTACTCTAGAAATGGAAACAAGAGTAACCAAGTCTGTCCATTACTGTTAGAAAATGTCTAGCTTGTTTGCAATATTTTTAATCACCAGGTGGAGATATTATAAGTGACACAATTTGGTATAAACATTTTTTTAATTAAGCTTACATCATGTTTCTGATAGCAAAATGTAGTATATTTACAATGAAACCCTAAGTTCCTACTATTCCTTAATTAAGAAATTGTATAGATTGTGTTTCTGTGTATGAAAACTTTACTTTCAGTATGGATTTCATAGCCAATGTCAATTAATATAATTGCACATATATCAGAAGCTCACGTAACTCTGATAAAGCCATAATCCTCTTAATTTTAAGAAAAATATTTATTATATTTGTATTTAATTACAAGAGCCATATAAAAATCTTTGTAGGAATAAAACATAATAAGGGACATAAATATTTTGTCTTGGAACAGGGTCTTGTCCCTTAATACCATTAGTAGTTTGAAACAGGTAGTTTGCTATTCAGAGGTAGCAAACACACACAGCAAAGTCCCTGCCCCAAAAACGTTACAGACCAGAGCCAGAGCCCCCGCCCCCCTCCGTGGAGCAGAGCTGTCCAACGTCGCCTGGTGCGACCTCCCTGCTCCTGCCTCCCTCCAGCTGCTGGCCATGCCGTGAGCAGCCCGAATCACAGCACCGTGGAGACAGTCCCTCCTATTTTTATTCTATTTTAATTGAGTTTAGAAGCTGAAAACCAAAAAACCAACCCCAGGTGAGCAAAATATTTTCAATAACCTCCAGGAAGGACTTCCCAGGCCACTGGTGATTCACAGCCATAGCTGAGAATGCCTGATGAAAGGTACCTAGCAGCCATCGTCCCTCTCAATTGGTTTTTGTTGCTTGATGTTGGTGTTTTGTTTTGGTTGTTTTTTCCTGTTGTTTTTTTGTTGTTGTTTTAAACTCACAGTGTATTAGTAAAACTTTCTCTTTGTCTTGCAACAATGCTGAGCCCAGGTATCCACAATGAGTTTTCTTGGCCCTAGCATCCCGTGCTCAGCACACTCACAGAAATAGTCCCTGTTGAGAAATGACTCATGCTATTTAGTTTTGCCTCAGCAGACTTTATTATGGTTTTACTCACCCCTTTCAGTTACAATGACTTTTTCCCTGTGAATTACTATTATTCATGCTTTTATAGCCCAAAGGCAGACTAGATGCCTTGCATTACAGGTGGAAGGGCAAGTAGTAAAATCCTAGAGCGCAAAACTATCTTTATACTCAGTGTAAGTAGGATTTTCACACAAATTCCTATCCCCAAAGAACATACAGTCTAATTCTGGGCAGAGTGCAGCAACAGGGAAAGTTACTGCAGACCGAAAGTTAAAGGTTATCAGAGTGGTCTAATTAAGATATATATATTGTTCATGTGCTCATGTCAATTATGAGAAATCTTGCAAAACAAATCTGTAACAAATCCTTTTTGTGTATTTTGCTGATAAGGAAGCAGACCTTGAGGGGTGGGAGGAAAAGGGTAGAGGAAAAGGGTATGTGCTGCATAGATGGAATGTTAGAAAGAAAAAGAAGGCCCTTGCTGGATTAAGTTTCCGATGGCTAACATTTTTATATCCGGAGCCAGATTATCAAGTGAGATCTCAGTCCTGGGAGAGTTCTGCCCACAAAGCCCACCCACTCACAAGAACTGCTTCATATGTAAAAGTCAGCTGAAATCTCTAACTGTCGCTGGTACACAAAGCAACCTGTAGGACTTCCCTTCATCTGTGATTTTAATCTGCAAGATAACATCAACCCTTCAGCTAAATTCATGCGCTCAGAATATTGCTTCATCTGACACTGCTGTCTATAGCATGAACAGAAGTCAAACAAGCCTATGGGTTATTTCACTACTTTATCCCTCTAGAAATAACAGACCATTATTTTGTCTTAAGTACAGAAACAGTACCCTGGACTTCTATTCATATTTGCAATAAAATCAGAAATACTTTTCTGGAAAGAGCTTGAAAAGAGTTCAATTTTAAGGGATCATAGGACAGCTCTGGTCTTCTTCAAAAGAAGACAGAATAATAGACATAACTCCTCTTTCACAAACACACTTGCTGACTATCATTTCTAAGCTCTGTTGCTGGAGCAGTTCCTATTCTATTTCCAGCATCCCAAAGAGCAATGACACACAGCACTCACTACAGTGCTCCTCACATCAGGAATAAAAGGAACAAGAGCAAAATAAAAGTGAACATGGACAGACTTTCCATTACTCCCATTTTCTAAAGTAAATCATTTTTCTCTCTTATGATCTGCCCCTGCACATAGCTGATAGATGAATGCTTCCCCTTACTTTAGCTGAACCATCTGTGTTAGTAAGGTTTGCAAGAGAGAGCTCTATTCAGCAACTAAGAACTAGTGCTGGCCAAAAAATACAAGCAGCTTTCACAAGCTATTTTTTTTAAATTTCTCTATTTTCGTTATCTTTTGGAGCATCACATCTTTTAGTCTGTAAGCTGTAAAAACTATTTCAGCTCTATCAGCTCTGAAAAATTATTGAAGGTGAATAGTCAAAGACCTAGCTTTGAACAAGGAGCTAGATTTTCAACATTTTTTCATTTCCTGTACTCTGCAGGGCTTCTGGAAGAATTAGATAATTTTATGGTAAAATTCTAAATATTCCGGTTTGGCCTAGACATTACTATTTTACATTACAAGTTTTCACTGTATCCAGATTATTTACAATGCTTTAACGTGCGTTGTTTTTTCAAAAGAATTTAAGACTCGAGCATTAAGCTGATAATTAGAATGTTCCTTTTAGTGCACTAACACATCTTTGTCTGGCATGCTTTACAGCGAGTCCACTATATATGACATTGTCTCAGTACAAGACTCACCCTGTCTTGTCTTACTGATTAATTAGAAACAGACTGTAGCCAGAGTTTTGACTGGTGGAAAGTGATTGTTACACAGCCAGGGACAAATGATTTTCCCACAGAGCCACTCCAGTATTCTAAAGCCAAGTTTAAAAATATCATGGCATTTTAATATTTACATTCATCGTTAAAAAAAATGAACACATGGAAGAATCTGTAAGATATGGTATTACAACAGCCATTGTTCATTTTATGGCACTGTACAGAAGCTGACCTAATTCTTCAGTTGTTACAGCTGGCAAACAACCAGTTTCAGGGCCAAATTCTTGCAGCATCTGTGTATAACCATCCAGTACAAAATTGGCAGTGAAATGCAGTTATACGGGCAGGAAACTGTTTATTCTCTGTTATTTTCTATATGGTTTCCTATATAATGCTTGGGATCATAACTTTAGAAGCTCCTTTCAGAACCACACTGAGGGGGAAAAAAATCCAGCATCCCCACATCTGTCTTGTGTTGTTTGTACACTCAGTGCTTCCCCAGGGGAAGAAAAGTTTGTAAGAGTGTTTCATTTTGGTTTTACTTCCTCTTGTTGTTATTTTCTCTGTTTATGTTTATTTATACTACAGAAGCAGACGCAAAATAAATGTTCCAACCTGCCTTCCGCACTTGGAGCCATCCTTCCTTCCTGGGAGCAGTTATCCTGCAGGCCAGAGTAGTTCCTCTTCTGGCTTTTCTTCCTTGGAGAAGACTAAAGCCTGAGCTTCAATGTGCTGAGTTGCATGGAGACAGAGGAGTAAAGCTTTCCATTAGATCTTTCTTCCTAGATTTTTAGGGCAAACTTGTAGATAGTTGGGGTTGTTCAGCCTGGAGAAGAGAAAGCTCCAGGGAGACCTTATTGTGGCCTTTCAATACTTAAAGGGGGCTTATAAGAAAGATGGGGACAGACTTTTTAGTAGGTCCTGTAGTGATAGGACAAGGGGTAATGGTGTTAAACTAAAAGAGGGTAGATTCAGACTACATATAAGGAAGAAATATTTTACAATGAGGGTGGTGAAACACTGGAGCAGGTTGCCCAGAGAGGTGGTAGATGCCCCATCCCTGGAAACATTCAAGGTCAGGTTGGACAGGGCCCTGAGCAACCTGATCTAGCTGAAGATGTCCCTGCTCATTGCAGGGGGTTGGACTAGATGAGCTTTAAAGGTTCTTCCAACCCAAACCATTCTATGATTCTATGGTATTCTGGGTATAGACCATGAAGGACCAAACTCTATGAAACATGCCAGGTTAACTGTGTGAGCGTTGTCATGTCCATAGGTTGCATCTAACCTGCGGAACAGATGTACTACATGTGTCCTGCTGTCTTTGTCTTGACTGTCTGTTAACAGGGACATACAACTGCACCTCAACTCCTTTTCTTGCCTGTGCAGGGAAAGCAGGGCATGCAGAGAGCAAAGCACATGCTGGGAGTATCATAACACAAAAGCAGGAGACAAGCCAGCATCCAGACGTAGAAACTCTGGGATCATACTGGTTGCACACACCTATAGAGGCCCTTGTTTATTTTTTCTTCACAAGAGAAAAGAAAGACAAATTTTCCAGCAAATTCCTCAAACTAAACTCAAATAGATGTCCTGGCTCCTGGACACTAAGGGGAATAGGCCTATAATACAGATGTTCAGGGAGAATTTCTCCTTGTTTGATTAGACCAGATCAAATGGCCTCCATAGCTCAAGTTAGGTACCCTAGTGGCTAAGGTATGTTTATTTTAAAATTTAGTTTATATGCCTATTGTGAATAAAATTCAGAATGTGAATAATCTCAGAATCTGCACCATTTTTACTGCAGCTTCTTACGTTGAGTGTTTTTGAGCATCACTTTGATTGCTTCATTTTCAGGACAAAAGCCTGTCACCAGGATTATATATTTTGTAAGAAATGGTAGAACTCTCCAAAATCATATAAAAAGACTATAAAAGGACAATTAATTAAATGAATCTAGAATAGTCTCCTTTTTTAAGCCATTGCGTAACATTAATTTAGCAGAAAGTTGATTTTATTTTTCGAAGATTTCTAAAGGTGCAGACACTTTCTTATTCTGTTGTTCAGTAGCACCTAATGCCCTGACGTCCATGGGTATTACTGCCTCTAAGATCTATGTGACAGGTACATCTTCTGTGGATCAGTCACAAACTGGGGAGCATAGCACAAACAGAACGCTAACATTTTGTACAGCATAACATGAAAAAGATTTGTACTCCTGAATTTCCTCATACATGTCTAAAATATCAAGTGAAGCATTTGTGGGGCAGCACATTTTTTTGGTGTTTATTTGGAGTAACATTTTCCAGTGCAACTGAGAAATCTCTTCCTACATATAAAAATAATTCAAAATGTGTGTATGGGGCACTTAACAGAGGTATGTTTTGTTCTCTGTGTGTTTTAAAACTGCTTTGTTTAAATATGTTACAGTGTTCTGGAGTGGATTCTTATCAGCTAAATTAAAGTTATTTTGTAGCTGGCACTCGTGTGCTGCTGACGAGCAGCTACAAAGAATAGTATGTTTGCAGAGCAATTGCTTAAAGTATTTGGGAAAGACTGTACCTTTCTCCATCGGGTAACAGAAATGTCAAGTGAACTTGGAAAAAAAAGTCATGAAGGGGAGCTTATAAAGATATATTTCTATGGCTAACACTTTCATCAGGTTTTGGACCAAGTCCCTCTGCTGCACTCCTGGTGAAAAATTGCATCCTGTTATGTGATTTCCAAATCTCGAGTGCAGATGTGGCATTCCTTAGAAACATCACAAGTTATTTGCTCAAAGAGAGAATCAAATCTGTGTGAATTCATTAAGTCAAACACAGGACTGTAAGTACACATGATGAACCATAAATTTGTCTAAAGACGTACTGAATCAAATGAATCAATGTTTACACAAATAAATAGATGTATACACAAGTGACATATCACAGATATCATTAACGGATATTACACATTCCTTCTAGAATCCAATCCCGTTCTTTACCCATAAGCTGGGGAATGAACTTAATTACACTGTAGTAAGTTACTTTCCTCTGTGAAAATTATTTTTGAGTACTTCCTCCTGCTACAGCCACAGGTTTCCACAAAATGAGCACTGAACTGACACATAACCCTTCAGTTAGGAAAAGTAAATACACATACACACTGAAGCTGAAACAGACTTTTTTTTTTTATAAGCTTTTATAGTCTCATCTGAAATACAGAAGCAACAGCTGGGAGTTTTAACATACCTCCTACTCACAGTGCAAGTCTTCCCCCCATCTGTAGAACAGATACAATCATGTTCATTAGGTTTTGTGAGATTTAGTTTATATTTATATAACTCTTTGATATCCCTAGTTATAAATCGGGAGTAAGGTAACAAGTTTTAATTGCCCCATCTTCTCTCATGGGTATCTTTCAATTTTATTAAGATATTTTCCCTCTCTTCTGATGAGGATTTGAAATCTAAAAGATTATGGGTTCTAGCACCTGTCTGCAGGATACAGTCTCCACTTTCAGCTGATATTACAAATGTATCACACTCATTAAGCTGAAAATGTGCCCAGTTTTACTTTAAAGGAGCAGATGTTTAAGAATTGGGACTTTCCAAGCCCCATATGGCATTAGCCCAACAGTAAATTCTTTTTCTACAACTGTGAAAGCATCATGTTCCTGGAAGAAGTTAGAGGACAATGGAAGTCTGTGGAACGAAGCCTGAGATGGAAAGATGCAAAAATGATCAGAAATCTGTAAGTAAATCACATATATTTGCAAACTCAAAACAAATATAATGACCACTTAGAGTCCCACTTTAGGTTATACCTCCTAGTAGGATTTGCTGTCATATTTTATACAATTGTATGCATTTTAGAGACTGGTTGTGTTAATATTCAGGTTATAACTAAATACAGGAACATGAGAGCAGCTGCATTAGGTGGGATCAAAGTTCCATATCTGTCTCACACTGCCTAGAGAGAGCAGATGTCCAGAAAATAATGTCAGACAGGGCAAGCGTGTAGGATACTTCCCTCTGAGAGCCTCTAGCCACTTGCAATTCAGGGCCTTTCGGAACCAGACATCATTTCTATCTGTTTAGTAGTCCTTGATGGGCTTGTTAATTTTTTTTGTTTTCCCTTTCATTAACTTATCCAGTCCCTTTCAACCCATATAAAATATTTCCTTCTACATCAGAGGCTGCAAAGAGCTAACTACTGTCCCACTCTACCAAGTGGGACCCTGTATTATTTTAGTAGTAGAGAGAAGCTTTAAATTACTCTCAGAAAGCAATTACCTCTGTTTCTATATCAAAGGCCATAAAATAATTACTCCCATGCATAATTTACTGATGTTAACAAGAAATGTGCAAATGGATTTACAGTAGGTTTTCATCCTTAGAATAGATATGTTATTTTGATTAGTAGGCTTCTGTCATCCGTGTGATATACTGTATGCACTGGAAGTTGATCGTGTATTACCGTAATAGCCATGGATAATGTCAGTGATGTATACATACTATATGAAGTACCAAATGGCTCTAAACTTTGTGCATCAGTTATGCACCATCCCCGTGGACTGAAATTCCATACCAATGTGGAAAAAGTACAGTAACAGTACTCCATGACCTGGCTGGGGATGGCGACCAGGCAGCTAGAATGAAAAGGCAGCACGCCTGCTGGAGATGTGGGAAAGATGGCAAGGATTAATAAATGTAGAGACATCTCAAGAGGACAAAAAAATAAGTGTGAAAGCAAAAGAGCTAAATTAGTCTTTTTACATTGGTGCTCATGAAAAAAGGAGCCTGAGGAAGTTCTGACCACAGGGGGAGATGTTTGAGGAGCTGTCAGATTGCAGTGTCCATAGAACTGCTTTGAGAAGAAAATAACAAGAGGAGTAGTAATAAATCCTGAAGATCAGGGAGGCCTAATAAAGTTGTCTGGCAGCAGACCCAAAATAGACAAAAGGAAAGCTGTTTCTCACAACAGGTAATTTAACTTTGGAACTCATTGTCACCCCACTTAGTGAATGCAAAATTATTAATGGGTTCATAAGGTAATTAATACAGTGATGAAAGAAGACCCACCAAAGCTATTAAGCAGAATTACACTGACGCAACCTCAAACTCAAGAAGTCTCTAAACCATAGATACATGATAGCTGGGAGTACGTACCGCGAGAATAATCACTCTACAGTTGCACCATTTCCTAAGCATCTGTACTGACCACTACTAAAGACAAGATTGCATGTTAGGTGGGTCTTTGGTCTGATCCACCTCAGCTGCTCTTGTGTTCCAAGTATTCCAGTAAGTGGTAGATGGTACCATCGTTTTTGCAAATATGGGCATAGGTTCTTTATTATAAAGCAAGAAAGGCTTTTTAAATTTTTAACTGCAAGACAAATCAGTGCAAGTAGGAGTCTTCACATAATTAATAATAGAAGATGTACATTTTCACTCTGGTGGGCTTTCATATTGTCATCACCTCTTTTAAGAATAAAGAATGTACTGTACATATAGAAAGAAAAAGACAATTAAGAGAGTGATTATTTCTGTTTGTACAGTAGTTAAAAATTGCTGTGCAAATATTATTTGTGATCTTCGCTCATACTGTGCTGGGAAGATACAGCTGTTTCAACAAAGCACATAAGTATGTAGTGAAATAGGAAACAGACTTGCTGGGAAAAAAGTAAAAATCTATATTATGTAAACCGAGGAGACAAGCTTCTTTCTTCTTTCTCCACCCTGTTTCATTTTATAAGTTTTTTTTGGTATCTGTAGTCAAAGGATGACTCTCTGTTTTGTGCAATTAGTACGTGTTCCAGTATGCAAGATGCAAAAATATTGGGCTGGTGTATATGAATATAGGAGACATCTGTGAATGCTGTGTTAATGTGCAAAATATTGAAATGATTCTACTGAGACTTTGAAGGCAGAATTCAATTGATGACAGGGTTTTTTTGCCTGTAGTCTTTTAAAGAAAACACTGATTTAATTTTAACTCCTAAAAAGCAAAGCTAGTTTGATTAAATTTTAAATTGACTTTTTGCTAAGCAACAATGAACAACAGGACAGCAAACCTGTAGATTCCTGGATTCTCCTTCTTGCCCTTCTTGAACGTGAGTGATATCTTTCTTCACCCAGTCACCAGGGATCTCCCTGACTGCCACAACCTGTCAAAGATGACAGAAAGTACCTCTGTGACGATGGCAGCCAGCTCCCTCAGCACCTGCGATGCGTCCTACCCAGTCCTGTAGACTTGTGTTATGTTCAGTTTGCTTAAGGGGTCTACAACTCAATTTTTGTTTACTGTGGGTAGGAACTCATCCTCTGGACTCTGCCACAAGCCAGTTAGAGCTGGAAGGTCTGAGAGAAAACCTGGTCAGTAAGGACTGAGACAAAGAAGGTACTGAGCAATTCAGCCATTTCTGTATCTTTCGTCACTAGGACACAGCAGCCTCATTTTCCTTAGCCTTCCTCTTGCTCCAATGACCCTGTAGGAGTCTTCCTTGCTGCCCTTCATGTTCCTCACCAATTTTGTCCCCAGTGGACGTTTAGCATGCCTGGTTCTGGCCCTGCATGCCCAGGATATGTTTCTGTACTCCTCCTGGGTAGCCTGTCCCCACTTTTACCCCCTGTGTGTTTCCTTTTGTGTCGGAGCCCAGTCAGGAGTTCCTCATCTGTCCTGCCAGGCACCCTCAACTTCCTGCCCATCAGGACACTCTGTTCCACTCTGAAGACGTTGTCCTTAAAGATCACCCAGATCTCCTGGGCCCTTTGTCCTTCACAGCAGCGTCCCAAGAGATCTTGTCTACCAGCTCCCTGACCAAATCCTAAACTAACCTAACGTTAGGTCCCACCTAAAGAGCCTGTGTCTTTCCATCACAGTGCTGTATCCCTCTGGTTCCAGAAATACTGAGCTATGTGGCTATGCACAGATTTCTAACTCCTGTTTGTTTCCCACACTGTGGGTGTGGGTGCACTGGCATTGAAAATGGTGCCCACTCATGATTCTTTCTCAGGGGATGTATGACAGCCTCCCCCACTGGGTGGTCCCCCAGTCACTCTTTCTTGTCCCCTGTTTCTCCATTTCTCTTCAGAATTAGATCTTCACCCCCCATCAAAAAAAAAAAAAAGTTTAAAGCCACTCTCATTAGGTTAGTAAGCCTACTGGAAAAAATGGTCCTGCCGCACTTTGTCAGATGGGTCCCACCTAACATGTATGCTAGCTTCAAGGTCGATAAAAGATAAAAAAAAAAAAAAAAAATCACTTTTCTGTCACCTCTAATCTAGACCTTCAACTTCTCCATTTAAACCTCAATCTGTCCATTTTATTCTTGATCCTTGCAGCTAGGCTTTATATTAAAAAAAAAAAAATTAACAAAGTGACACCTGTATGTGAATCTGTTCTATGTGTTTGCCCTCTCTTTTTCTGTAAACTCCGCAGTTTTATTGGTCAAACAGCCAGCAGTATATATTTGTGTTATCTTTTAGATTTGCTCCCCTAATTATGTAGTCTCCACTTTCCATAGCCTGCCTCAACCTGTTTTATTCTTCCCACATCTTTTCTCCTTTACACACACAATCTGGATCCAAATAAATGGTTATTTTGTCTTAAATGTTATACTTCAGTGTTCAAAATGTACCTCATTACTGAAGATGGTCCTTATATTTTCTGCTGGGGGGAGATATAACTATATAGTATTAATACCATACTAGTGCGGTGGTTTTTATTTAAAAATTGCTTTCCTGTTGTTTCTGATGTAATTTATTTTCATGATAGGTTGTATATTTAAATATGGGTGAGGAAAAAGTTCTCTCCCAAAATAACCATAACCTTTTTGTTTATTGTCAGAAACTGTCATTTACCATGAGGTTATCACTTTTTCCATCCTCCTGGGCATATATTATGGTACAAGTAAATTGCTGCAGCACATTGATTCTAAACTGCTGAATTACTGGTGTCTATCACAGTATTCAAATGGGTTTGCTCCCAGAGAAACATTTTTTCCATTGCTGAGTGCTCTGAAGTAAAAGTAGATTAATAATTTATGTTTCAAACTTGCTCCCAGCGTAGTCAGTGGCAAAGCTTTCATTGCTTTAGGGACAGCAGGGTCCTGCTTCCTACGCAGGGTTTGGGGAGACTCTGGTGTGGACATAGCTGAATGAATTAAAAGTTCCCATCAATATACCAATCCATGTGTGACAGCATTGTGAAGAAAGCGCTCCTTTATTCGCTGAATGACAGTAACCAGACTTATTCAGTTGAGAACATTTAACAAGAATGCAATTGGACAGATCTTCCGTCATTCTGACCAAGGCTAAATTTAAGCAGAAGCACCAGAAAATATAGGTCACTGATTAATTCACTGAGATTCTGCATTCTTGCTCTGCAATAATCATTTAATGACAAGTTACAGCAAATGCTTCAATGTGATAATTAATTCTGGTTACACATTATTAAGGTCAGAGGAACTAACAGGTTCACTAATGATTTCTATTTTAGAACATGGGACATTTCAAGCAAGAGTATATAAAATAGTAAATGTAAGGGAGTTTAACAGTATTTACTGGCTTAATACATGATTAAACATTGACTCCTGCTCAGTATGTAGAGGTATTAAATACTGTCATTGTCAGAGGGGAGATCCAACATTTTTGCTGAAATAAGCACTTCAAAAACTTTTTATTCCATTTAATTATAATTTAACAAAAAAATCCTGGACATAGTTAATATAGTAACAGACAGAAGAATAGTTCTGACCTCTCCTACATGGGAATAATTTACATATGTAGAGAGAAAAAAGTGTTGTATCTCTAGACAAGAGAACAAAGCAGGGGGAAAAGTCTAACCTTCATAATTCTCTGTCATCTGATGCCTGCTGAAGCCTGGGGACACATGAAGGTTCACAGTTCACTCACTTAAAAAAGCCCTCTTCTCAACTCCTCCCGCCCGCTTGGCAATCTAGCTGCTTGGCAGTCTAGGTGGATGGGACTATAATGTTAAGGTTACCTGAGGTACCCACCATACAAGAAGGCTCCAGAGAAACCTGTATTCAGAGATCCAAACCACTGGGGAACTAACAAGTCTTTATGCATTATTAACATCTTTTTTCCTCCCCAGGATTTACAGTGAACCTGTCTGCTTCTTTCCTGCTCTTGCTCTTCCTCTTCAAACTGTGCAGACATATTAGAGAAAGTTTTTCATAGATTCAGAAGAAACAAGAACATGCTGGACTTCTTGAATGTCCCTTTCCTAAAGATTTAGACACTCTCAATGAGTAGGAGAAGGGAAATTTACATCTCTTGGTGCTTTATTCAGTTCTTCCTTTACACTGCCAGTGAAGTTACTGGAAGTTTTTCTAAGCCAAAAGCTTAGGAGACAATCCTGAAAAATGACCATTTACTATGAATGTGTTAGCACTACTACACCAGTAGGTTGTCTACTTAATTAATCATAGTATAGGCTGAAAACTAGTATCAGCCCCATCGACATCTGTCATACTTACCTCTAAATGACAATATGAAATGTTTATTAGTCTCATTGAACTGCTTATTCATCTCACTGACAACACTTCCAAATCATATATGCTTATTTATCACCCTGATCCCAATGAGCTGAGCTCTCTCAATTTGGAGATGCTCATGGGAGGTGAGAGCACTCCTATCTTACTGTTCCCTCTCTCCTTCAGGTCCAGAATGAAGCTCTGACCTAACGATGGATGGTACGATGTGTCTGCAAAGAAGATCCCTGGTTTTGACTGCCTCCAACTCGCCCCAGCATGGCTGTAACATCTTCATGTGCACTCTGAAACCTCCTCCCTTACTTTGTAGCATAATAAACAATGTGGTAGAACAGCAATAATAGATTATATGGAGAGATTGCAGTTTTGCCCATGGGGGGAAAAAAAAGAAAATCATTAAAAAGACAATACTTCCTGGGGAAAAATAGAACTTTTGATGGGGTTTTGGGAGGAGAAACCTGGATACTCTCTTTCTTTCTTTTTTAGTTTTGTTTCTGGATGGAATGATGCCTTATGTGTTCCTCCTGTCCATTTCCCTAAACAACTTTGCAGTGTGTTGGCCAATTTCAAACAAATTTAAGGTAAGGAGAAAATGTTCAGACATATAAAGTTTCTGTAAGTTTTGTGAAAACTGGATAGACACTGGGTTAGTACCTCCACATCGGAAAAGCATGTAGTGCGAGGCTCAGCACCATTCTAGTCTGTCTGGCACATACCAGTGAGGCAAAAAACTGGCTGATCACTCCGAAACAGCTGCAGCATAAATTGCTTCTTGTGGAGATAGGAGTCAAGGAAGGTGCCGAGAGCTAGGGTACTTCCAGAGAGATGGTGGATATTGCAGAGGGTGATGCCATACCAGGAATGAGAAGGCAAGCTGGAATTATTGGGAAGGTCAGGAAGTATAAGACTAAAGGGCAGAAAGTCCTAAAGAAGATGGGCTTCACTAAGTCCACTGCTTCCAAAAAATCTTGGTAAATTTAAGATACTTGTGTGAATGCACATGCTGCGTCATCTCATCCTTATTCATTGTCTGAAATTCTGGGCTGTATTCTGGTATTTGCCAGTTACAGAGATCAAACAGCCTGTAGTCCTATTGGCTAAGTTCCAAAAGTGCTTAGATCACTTAGGCAATATAATTCAGATAACTAAGGGTAGTTTGGACAATTTAACTTATCGGGCACAAAAAAAAAGTCCAAAATTTTTGTTACTGTCTGGCAGAAAAAGGTTCATTAAAATTCTGTATACCTAAAGTTTGTCTTTGGCTTTCAAAAACCCAGAAGTTTTTGAATCCTGTAGTCTTACCCTCTTCTCCATTTGCAATCTGGGTGGGTTTGAATTAATAAAAAGCTAAACAAATCACCTGGTGTATCATCTGTTCTGGTGCTTAATTGAAAGGTAAGTTCAGACTCATATGTCATCAATCAAGTTTAAAAGGCAATAGAGAAAAATATTATTTAAGGAGGTATTTCGAAGTTGCGGATGTAAAGGCACAGTGATCAGCCTTTGCAGGTGTTTTGGAAAGATCAATCTTTATTGTTGAATCCCACATACAGCAAAGCTGAAGAAGGAGGTTAAACCTCATGTTTTGCCACCTCCTCCCCTCTGACATCTGGCAACAAGATTCCATATACAGTGCCTTACACGTGGCCTGTTTTTAACACTCAGAAAAGATGTTAACGTGATCCCTTTTTTGTGGCCCATTTTTATAGGCACTGGATCTGCTACAGAATCTCCTGTATTACCACTTTGCATGCAAAAATCTACTTTCCTTTGCATCTGTAGCAATTTCACCATTCATCTTGCCCTCTTTGTCATTGCTCTGATTCAAATTACCCATCTGGCTTTCTCACAGAGATGACTATTAAAGGGGTTATCACAAGAAAAGAATTAAATAATCTGTTCTGACTCCAGAATAACTAAAACCAAATAGCAAGTGCAGCAAATCCCCATTGGGAAACCATGCACATAAATTACAGGTTTTTTTGTTTTGATTTTAGTTCATAGATGAGGCTGCGAGAAAAAAATAAAAATTTTCACATTTGTCTTGTTATATAGACTTACAAATTCTATAGCAATTTTTGCCTGTGTTTGACTTTTGAAAGTTTCTATTTGTATCATCATATAAAAACTATGGTATCCTTTAACAACATGTTTTTTAAATAGATCTGACCATAAAATTCAGTTTGACTGTACTTACATTGCATCCACAATGAGGGTTTTTCTCCTGAGCAAGAATGGATAACCTAAATAATAAAGACTGTTTCTAAATGGATATTTAAAATCTGTTCATGAAAACTCAGATATATTACTCTTTGAAAGGGGTTCTGTGGTCTTAATTTACAACGACCAGTCAAATGAGCATTTAGAAATGAAATATTCATGCAATAAACCTTAACAGTGCCTTCAAGAGTACCTGCAGAAAGCTGTAGCAGGGTGAAAGCTTTCCTCCTTAGCTCTGCTCTGACACTGCAAATCAATATGGATGTGAAACAAAGCCACGACTTTGACTTTCTTCAGTTACTCTTGTGACCGGTGACACCTCTAATGTACTTGTGCTAAAGGATTATTTATCTCCATGCATGTGTTCAGGAAGGACACATAGACCAAGGCTAGACTGGTATTTCTGCTTACAAGAAATGGACAGAAGGTTATTTGAACCCTTTTTCCTTCAGCTTGTTGCAACTCAGTATAGTCATAAATATTTACTGTCAAAGGCATTTGCTGTCTCAGTTAATAAACATCAATCTCTGCCATTCTCACTTAATGATTCATAAAATACTGTAATTTCCTATGAGTGCATTACACTACCTTTTGCTGCTAAGACATTGATTCCAAAAGAAAAAAATCTGAGAAGAGGAGACATCAGCTAAAGTCTCATTAGGGAAATGGTGGCACCTTGGATACCCAGGCAGAAAGCTGCGTTTCTGTCCTAACAGCCAAATTAGCCTTGTTAACTTATTGTTAGGTGAAAAAAGGAACTGCAAGGTTCCCCAGTGAGGGATAAGTGCTAGAGACAGCATGTTGCCTGACAATTTACTTTTTCTCAATTCTTCCTATCTCTGAGGAAGTGGCATTTTTGCATTACCATAGCTGTGTTGCAGTTCCCATAAAAATAAAAAGGGGGATGTTTAAAGTGCAAAAGCAAGTTTCTTATATTACCATGCAAGCCCTCCAGAACAAGCAGAGTAGGTATCCTCTGAGATTTATTACATTTTATCTCAGGAAAAGAAATCTAATCTGTGTTGACTAATGATAAAAACTGTATATTTTGTTTATTTTTTCAACAGTATTGAACATTATAATAGGCAGAAGACCATTTCTTACAGTGCAGTATCAGCTCTTATGTTGATTCACTCAATCTGTTAAAACCTAAAGTAATCAGAACTAACCAAACTCATGATTATGAGTTGATACAAAAATAATAAAAGTAGTCTAAGATTATGATAATTTAACATGTGTTTCACCATTTTGTCTTATGATCTCAGTACCTAGCTCAGTCTTATCTCAGAGCTTTGAAAGTCCACAATTTCAAACCTCACTCTGTTCAGATCAGGACAAGGCACTACTGTTAAAATGGCAGTTGAGACTCTCACGTATTCACAGGACCCCAGAGACCAAGCTCTCAAACAAAATTACATACAATTACACCACAGTTAAACCACAACTTGCAACTGTTGCAATAAAATTCTTTGCTGTATGGCTATCTCGGCTTTCTCCTATATGAGATCCACTCTTTAGATTTATTTTCGTGTACAGAAGGACATCCACATCCTCTGTCACTTGGAAGCCAGTTTCCTCAGTAAATGCAAAATGACTGTTTTGCCCTTTGCGACACGTAGCCAGTTATAACGGCACTTCGTATGGGGCCCTGATATTTTGCAAATCAGTGATGATGGTATCATTCAGTTGCCATTTACTTACAATGAATTTTACCCGTTGCTGTATTTAACTGTATTGTTGATTTATGGAGATTGATTTTTCTCTTAAAAACTGGCACAGGTTCCAAACATAAAAGGTAATCAGGATCTGTGCATATAGGGAAAACTCGGCTGTATCCAATAGGATCCTGCAGGTACCAGGGCTGTGCTGTGTTCAAGGAAAGCATTTCTTTCGTGCTCTAAGTTGTCCTTTGGCTTTCTGACAGCAAGTAACACCTAAGTTCATTTTCCAGCTGCCACTTCCATGGCAACATGAAAAGGAATGTGGATAAATTATGAGACTAATCAGTAAATTCTTCCCTCTGTCAAGTGCTCTAGCTATATCTTTCTTGAGAACCTACATTTCTTTGCTCAACAGACTGGTGTTAGCGCTCAAAATTCCTTCTCTCTCTTGTTACACGTTTCACGTAGCCATTACTGCAAACACTGTTGGAAATGACTCCAGGAGCTGGTTGCAGGCTGTTTATCGGAGATCAGGAGACACAAGTGGCCTCTGGAAGCCTGTTTGCTATCAACACCCCTTCAACCTCTCACTTGCTAATGGTGAGAATTTTCATGGAAGTTTCTCACTGAGTTTTTAAAAAATGTCAGCAAAGCACATCATTAAACTAATAAACTGTATAGGTCAGAGAGGGGTAAGAAATCATTACCTGCCCATTATGCCACAATTTCCTTGAGAATATTGTTATAATATCATTTCAGAAATCTTTCAAGGAGTGGTTCTTCGTACATTATTTAACTCTCACCTTTTTCTTCTTTTTCTTTCTCTCCATTACATTCAACTATGTTCAACTGCATTATATTCAGCTGGAGAACTGGTGAGGAGATGCTCTCTGACTGGTTATACCGGATGCCACAGACACATCAATCGGGTAACAGGGTTTGGACAAAGAGAGGCGTAAGAAAAGTATAGAAGAAAAGCTGGCATCCTCTAGAAAAACGTTGAGGTAACATAAACTTAAAAGCCAAGGTTTTGTGTGAGATTTTTTTGAGCCATTCTTTGTGGTTTATTGCACTTAGTCAATCGTATGCTGTACCTTTTAGATCCAAAATTCAGAGGGAGGAAGCGTCCATTTTGTGTTCAGTTTATTACTCGGGCTGAACCATGTCCTCTCGCAAACAAACTTCCTTTTTCTGAATTTCAATCTGAAAAGTATACATCCAATGAAAAAGTGATTAACAAAAATCTACGCAGAAATAAAATACCTCTGTCAACAGAGGGCACCTGTAGAGAGGGATCCCCAAGACACATTATTCAATGTTTAATTTAAAGGTCATCTTCTGGACTTAATGAATGTTCTCAGTCATAATCCTCAACAGAATTGACCCAAAACATCTCAAAAATATCTAATAAGCTGAGGTTAAGAAGGGGAAAACAGTACTAAACAAAAACATGTTTTTGTGGACATCCCAGATACCTAAACCACTTTTTAAAAAAATTTGAATCAGTCTGGTAGAGAAACACATGAAGAAATTTCAGACATGAATCAACAGTAAAATAAGGAAAAATAAGTAACCATAAAAGACAGCTAGGTTTATCAACTTGAAAATCCACTCACGGAGGCCTTGTAACACACAAGACAAGGGGGCTAAGTTGTCAACTTTGATGCCATTTGGGTCATTGTGATTATGTGGAGTTGAGAGTTCAGCATCAAAACATGCCTTTTGAATGCCGCAGTGCCATAAATGTCAAACTAACGAAACCATTTAAGTCCGTGAGTGATGTAGGGAGCCAGCCTCCATTGCAGAAATGACCGTTAGCCAGTGAACACCACCAATGAATCATCCGGTGGTTCTTCAAAATATCCCCTTCCACTCCATGTATTCTTTTTTTTTTAATTTTTTTTTTCCTGTAGCCACTTTCTTTTCCTCCTACAATCATAAGGAAAAATCCTAGTTGCTTCAGTGTAAATGAGCAAGGGTTCTTGGTAAGCGAAGCATCTAAACCAGAAATTTATTGTCTCTATCTGGGCATGAATAGAATACAGCCTTAAAACAAAAAAAAAAAAGAACAAAATACAACAAGCTCCTGGACACAAATAATTTATTTTGATCTGAATAATCTCTCATATCTAAAAAATTATAATAGTTGTTTGATCTCAGTCATGAATACTTTGATGGAATAATCATGGATATTAGTGAAAACCATATTTCAAGTGATTAGAAGGTGCAGGATTACTTCTGTACTGCTGGAAACTTGTGAAGAAATATCTACTATGTTGTTACACTTCTGCTTTGTTTATTAGATGCCTACTGTTATTCATACAATCAGAAAGTAACATATCTAAGCAGAACAAAAAACTAAAAAAAACAATTTAGGTAATTGATTTTTTTTTTTTAGAATTTGTTCAAAATAAACTTTTTCGTGGTAAAGGTACGCAGCATGGTTCCTGAAATGCCATTCTTATTCATGGTTTATAGGCTCCTAGAAAGTTAGGAGAAAGTGTAAAACCTGGGGTATACAAATTATATGGCAGAGAAAACACACAAATAAATGGACTAAAAGATAAACATTACAGCTTGGAGGGCATGGCTAAGTATTTACTCTTAAATTATTAAACCATTCGATCAAGCTGAAAAGATATCCCTTACTACTTCATAATTTTTTCAAGGTGGCTATAAAACTATTAGCAGTAATGAAGCATAAGTAAAATGATTGATTTTGCCAATCACTGGGAATGTACCAGACCTTGTGTTACGTAACATGCATTGCAGGTCATCTGTAAGCTTCATTAATCATATACAACCCATTCATTCACAAGGAAAAATGACGAATTACTGTCTGTGGAAGCCTAACATTAACCTCACTAATTCCATGGAAGTGCAGGATATATTGTAAGCTTTTTTTTTCCCTTTAAACATGTCAGAGACTGTAATCTGTAATCCTGCATGACACTTTAATCCATGTAAGCAGATATTTACATCCCATGGAGCCCCACTGATTTTAGTGGCTGATGCCTGCTCATGTCTAATTACAGTATAGTTTTCCTACTGTTGATATGATGATAAAACCGTGTATATATAAAGAAGGGAGTAGGGACTTCATTTCACCCAATTCCAGCCAACTAAAATTTGGGCCAATAATCAAACCACAAAAAGTGAAGGGAAGGCACTTGTCTTTGGGTTATTAAATATAGGCAACCAAACTGCTATAAAAGTCATGTTATATAAAATGGATTGAATGCAATCTTAAAAATAATTAGTTCAGGCTCCAACTAACCTTCTTTTGGGAAGCTATTCCAGAATTTTTCTTCGCTCATGGCTAGAGGCTGCCACCAACACTGCCACTATTTATTCCTATACTAACAGTGTCTAATATTGTAAAACTCCCCCCTCTCTTCTCGCATTTACCCACGATATATTTATAGACAGCAATACTATCCCCCACATTTTATTAGGCAAAACAAACAAAGATCTAAATCTTTTAATCTGTTCTCAT
Organism: Mycteria americana; assembly: GCF_035582795.1. Taxonomy (NCBI): domain Eukaryota; kingdom Metazoa; phylum Chordata; class Aves; order Ciconiiformes; family Ciconiidae; genus Mycteria; species Mycteria americana. Next base: position 17,453,747 of record NC_134370.1, read on the forward strand.
GAAATGGGATCTTTTTCCCTTGATTATCCACAGGATAATCTTAAACACTGGTGACATGAAACTTTCGCAAGTTCTAGAGGAGGTCTCACAAGAGGCTTATGCATCTCTGTTTCTACCATAAAGTACTGTAGGTGACAAGTCATTTGCTGCTTGTCTTAAAAAAAATAGGTACTTGAAAATAATTATGCTGTTGGTGTCCTGAAACAACCACCTTATAGTGCTGAGTTGTCTTGTCATCCTTGTACTTTATGTCTTTCTGCTTCGCTGCCTTTAACTTTTTTGCTTGTCTCTTTTCTTCTACTTAAGACTGTTGCACTTTGGTTAAAGATTTTTTTGTGTGTGTTTTGTACAATGATTAGCACAAAATGGTTATGCCGACTCAGCCCTATGGTGATAGTTATGGTAATAATAACAGCAATCTGAACATACGCATTTTCATCCCCTCAAGATAAACCATAATAGCGTCGCTTTTTTTCTCTTCATCTAATGGCACTGTGGAGTTATCACAAGCAATAGCTGTGAGTCATTACAATTACATGCTCTCCTAACCTCTGTGGTACTTAACTCACACTTTAAAGGACATTTCATTTTCCATAGTCCCTAGATAACTAATCCATTCCAGTCTCTGTCTGCAATCAGAACATATTGCAAAAAATATCTGCATTCTGAAAGACAAGTACCTCCTTTTTTACTGAATTAAAAATAAACGTGATTTCACTGGCATGTGTTGTAGGGTCATTTCTTAATGTGAACAAACCCAGTCTCATTGCAAGGACTGGAAAAGAGATTCCTCTCTTTGCTTTTCTGAAATATACACATGCTCTGAGATCATTTGTTTCCCCATGTAAATAAAAGGGAGCTCTGTCTCCAGACCTACACGTGTAAGTATGAGCTTTATCTTATCACCATAACCATTTTTAGATTGATGGTGAAAGGCATTGCCTCCGGTGATCACTCATGCAGTAGAATGCACATTATATTGCCAACTGACATTTAACAGCATCTAATATGCATTCAGCCGCTACTGGAAAATTTTTATGTAACACTTTCTAGATTTTGCTTTAATGTACAGATCACAGAAGATATATGCAGTGTACTGAACAGTAATCTCCACGGCAGCTACATGCACTTTGGAAAGAAAACGGTGACATTTGCTTACATTTCTTGAGCAGAAGAAATGATCACAGCTAAGATAACAGCTGAACCTACAATGCTGTCTTTTAACCTTGTCTTTAGCTGGAATTGTAGAGAACTAAACTAAATGGATGATATTAAAACTAGAAGTAATTCCATACAGCTTTAGGAACCATTGCAGGCAATCACAGTTGCCATCTAAACTTATTTTGAGTTTAATGTTCTAGAAACTTTTAAATATCTGATTCACACAAAGACCCAGTACCAAAATTAAAATGAAGAATCCCAGGGGAAAAAGCTTGAGAAGGTATTTATTTGTAATAAACCGAATAGCCCTTTCTTAAGCAAACAGACCAATGTAATTAACAGATTCACCTGAGATTCAGCATGCTTGGATTTTGAGCTGAGACTATCCAAAGCACTCCAGGGAATTTAGATGCATATTGGTTATTGAAATTAAATCCCTTAGACTACTTTGAAAACTCTCAGCCTTGAATTCCTTCAGCCCACATGGGAGGGTGACTGGTTTCAATTACAAGACGGCTCATGCACAAAGCGATGCAGGTGAAAGGAAGGCTGCAGACACCAAATAATCATTAATGATTCTAATGAGTTAAGAGCTACTGGATCCATGGACCATATGATGAAATTGGACAATTAGAAAGTGAAGACGTAGCTAGGTATGTGATGCTTGATCCTCCTTTCAATGAAAAACCTGTCATAGGATTTCTTAGTTACATTGTGTTGCCTCCTTAAGGCTTTTGCTTAGGAAACATTTAGAAATTCAGAAGTTTTATCTACTTAAGTATAATATCTACTATTTTTACTGTGTTTTTTTTTTCTTATTAGCTCTTACAATATATTACATAGAATGTTCTGTGTTTGTTAGCTTCTTTCCTGGATTTATTGATCCGGTTAGAACCATTTCATCATCAAAACATATCAGGTCTAAGTAGTTTCAATTTTGTGTTCTCTTAAGCTAACTAAAATCTAGTATTACAATCAATTAGAGGTAGTTTTAGACTATATAATTTTACAATTAATTATGTTATAGCTATGACAGAAAGTAGAAGCATTTTAAAGTTATTTAAACAAAGGGCAAGATGACTTTCAAAAAGAATAGACATAGTCTGCAGGTGAATAAGGAGCATACACACATAAGGCTCCTATTCTAAAGTACAAAACCACACACATGACGATAAGTTATCACACAACTGTAGTACTGCACCCTTGCAATAAAAATAAGGTTTTAAATAATTATCTCCCTATACTCTGCAAAGCCTAGTGCTTCTCTGCTGTTAACAATGACATCTTTATTTAACCTCATTCATACATTACTGCATGAGCCTGCTCCACTTGTGTGCCATAGAGAAGAACTGTAAGGTGTTCCTCATTTTAGGAAATTAATCTCAGGTGCATTAGGCTGAAGTTGATTTGGGGGCAGGGAAAGGAGCTTTTATTAGGAAAGAGCCAGGCTAAAGGAGACTCTTGGGTGTTGATGGAATGCTGCGCAATGGTGACAGAGAGTTATGCGACTCAAACTGTGGGTTTATTTCCTACTTTTTCCCCTTTAGCCTGTTTTATTTGTTCTATTATCTGATAGCCTTTATATTAATTCCATTAGGAGGAGAAATTGAAAGACTAAACCCCCCCATTTTTAATAGACTTTTATGAGGGAACAGTAGAATAACCTTTCTGAATAATCTTTGAGGAGAACAGTAGAACAACTTACAGGAAATAGCAGCAAACCAAAATATTTTCTTGAGTAAAACATTTCCTCTGCTGTCCTAGTAACATTTTGCTTCCTATTGTTTTAGCTTGATGGTACTAGCTTCCTAGTATCTTATATGAACATGTTTATTCTAAATTTGATGATAAGAAATATATAAAGTAGGAAAGTGCACTTACTGTTGTACCTACAATCTGAGAGTATGAGCTCCGAGATCTGTGTGTCTGATGATTGATTCACCTTTTTTTTTTTTTTGTTTTGTTTTCCACAGGATGTAAGCTACATGTAGGTTTTGATATCATAATTGTCAGTTAAAGACTGTATTTGATTCTTTGTTGATGGGAGGAAGTTTGACAGAAATTCCAGCAGGAGAAAAAGAGTCTGTGTGAAACATTTTATAACCATCTATGAAGAGTTAAATAAGGCAACTCCTTCTGCCTTTTTGGTTTTGGAGGTTTTTTTGTTTGTTTGTTTACTTTTTCCATAATTAGGGAAATTTTAGCTCCTTTAGAAACCTTTTTCAGAAATATTTGTGTTAGAGATTTGAGGGAAGGGAGATGCAAAAGCCATATTTTGGAACTTAAAATAATGAAAGTGGTGACACTCACGTAAACCTGCTCCAAATTCAAACATTGTTGATGATATTTTTTTTTCCTCAAAAGGGAACAGGGCCAGCAAAAACAAACAAGAATTTCCCCTTCCATTAACTGTGGCATTTCTGAAACATTTAAGAGTACTAATATAATGCTGTCACTATTATAAAGGCTTCTGAAGAGGGGTCTACAAACAATGATGAGGAAGGGTGATACAGAAAGTTCAGATGCAGAGTAGCTAGTTAGGACCAGCCTTTCCTCAGAACCACCATTTCAGGGACAAATTGGTGTGATTGTCTTCCCTCCAGGGACCTGTTGTTTAGTCAGTGAAGGAGGCTTATATTATTTTCCCCGTTACTGAGATAAGAGTCCAGTTCATATAACTAGTGGTGATCAAACTGATGGCCGTTCTTTGAGCAGATGAAAGGGCTGGCTTCTTGGAAGAACTCCTTGGCCAGCTGAATAGCAGGGAGAAGTATGTCCATGAAAGAGCTGACTCTGCGATCAGCAGCAGCATTCCCCACCTCAATCAGAGCTTCCCTCCTTTTGGGGACGGAGGGCTGCCCTGCCATCTCACTTTACTGAAGATACTTCCACCTTTTCCTCCTTAAAGTAGTTTAACCAAATCTTCCCATCACAGGATGTCTGGCCCACTCTCTCCCATTTTCATTCCCACAATGAAGTGTGCAATAATGCCCAATACAGTGATGTGTCTTACTCCAGTATGAGGGCCCAGAACCAGCTGAACCAACACAGATGTTGGACGAACGGTAGCAATTTAATCTCTGAAGTCTTTAAAAAAAATGACAGGCAGAAAATCTTTTCAAACATGTTAAGGTCTTTGGCACAAAAGAAAATATAGTGTTTCTTCTGATAATCCAAATTCCTTCTTTTGTCGTCCAAGTAAATACCCTGACAGTCCTGGTAGCAATACGTGCTTCTAATTTATCTGTTTCCTGGCTCCATTCCTTTGCTTATGCTGCTTCTTGCAGACCTTTCTAGGTCTTTTCTCTTGGGCTTTCTCTGACTCTGCTACAGACCAGTTGGGGGCTTGCCACTGAGATCCCTCCAGGAATAGAAAAAAGGCTGACTTAGACTCTGAGAAGCAGTGGTAGAAAGCGAGAATTATTTTTATGTCCATGTCATCTGCAGAATTTCTAGACAATACATTTCTAGACTAAATACTGGTCAGACTAAAAAGCTAATAACACTCTTCTCTTCCTGACTACTTTCTTCTCTCTCTTCTCCCAAGGTAAAAGTAAGTAATTTTAAATGTAGCTCAGTTAGGCACCCTCACTTTTTTGACACACCTACTGTTAATCTAACACCAAATGCGAAAATTCCTGGAATAGTTTTACATTGGCAGTAGCGCAAACGTTTGGTCTTCATCTTCAAACTGTCTGGTTTATTTCATAATCTTTTATGATTCTTATTGCCTTTGGGAGTCTATACTTGCTTAGCCTTTGGTTAAATGAATTCATCTGTCAGTATCTCCTGAGATATTACTTCATTCTGAATAAAGAAATATTAACCATCTTACTGACCTGTAGATGGCCTACAGCTTATTTGAATTTACTTCTTGTCTTTGGTATCTCATAAATGATGTTATACTGATGAAGTTAAAATAAAACCTTCAAAGTAAAAGAGTAAATGGCTATTCACCACTTATTTTTCTGAACATGAGGTACTATGAACAAAAATAGTCTTGCACACTGCAACTGCTCGAGTGCACATCAGCTGCTTCTCAGTTTAGTCTTGTTTTCAATACTAAATCTGATTTCCTTCCTCTCCCCCACCCACCCATTCACATTCCTTTCTACTTCAGTTCTGGAATGTGTGGTCTGTGGCCAGCTGACAACTTTTATTTTTTTAAAAATAAATTTGAGGATATTTAAACAAGGCATTTTAAAGATCTATGGGTTGTGAGCAGGGAGAGCTGCTGGAATGACCAGACAGTAGCTTGAATGTCTGAATGATTTCTCTTCCCCACCCTGCATTTCCCACCTATGTCTTAGTTATGAAACTGCTGATGACATTTCAAAGTGCTTTAAGAACTTTAGCTGATCTGTAGTGCTACCGATGAATGCCAGGAGATACGTGCATATCCCAGGAGACACACAGCTCCAATAATCTGTTTGCTTAATTTTAGTCTATACTAATTTTTCAGATATTTTACACCTGCAGCTTTAAGTTTTATTCTTCTACTGCTTGGGTAATGCAAACTGAACTCATTTGTAAGCAGGCTTTATTTCTCATAAAGCTGTAGTTTTTGCCGTTGAGGATCAAAAAGGAGCGATTGTGCTATACCACAGAAGGAAAGCGGTGGCTCCCGGGCAGACATCCTTTCCAAATGAGCTACGATCTCCATCAGAATATAATGCAAACACTGGATCAAAATTAAGTAATGTAATGCCATTTCTGCAGTATAGGAAAAGTTGTAGTTTGTACCACAGGTCTTGCAACCAATTACTGGATGATAGAATAAAGCCTGAGAAAGTGAAGGAACAGCTACAATAAAGCACTATTGCCTGCTTCTGAAATCACTTAATATACTTTAAAATAAGTTTGGGCTAGCTGGCAGACAACATATATAATAGCAGTTTTTGGAAAGCTAAAGGGTAGTAGTTTAAGTAGTTGCTACCCCTACAGGTGGTGGACACTGGATTGGTAGAAATAAAAATCTGTGAATCTGTCCATCTTCTACAGATAGAGCAATGGGTTAAAAAACAAAACAACAAAACAAATCCAAACAAAACCTCCCATACGTTAGCCTCGACCATACAAATCCTGTAGAAAGACCCAGTGACAAATATTGATCTGGCCTACCTCAATCCTGCTGGAAACTTTTAGCTCAGCGTCAGAAAAATCCTAAGCTTCCCAAAATTGTTGCCAGAAGTCTTGTTCCTACTTCTGCTGAGATCAGTGAGAACTTTGACAGGCAAACTGGAAGAAGGATTAACATTAAAATTACTAAGTATGTAATAGAAATAATAACTCTTTGACAGCTTTTTGTTAGCGAATTGCAAAGCACTTAATAAAAACAATGATCTGTAGGGAAACTAAATCATAGATATGGAAGGCTATGTGGCGAGATTTCCCAGTAAGCCAGGGACAGATTGCAGCTCTTTCAAGTCCTGCTGTGGTGCTTTAATACATTCCACTGTAAAATATCTGAATGTGTGTCCCTCAAAGTACTTTTCTGCAAAGAATTAAAAAGCAAAGCAATTCTGTCTTTCATCCTACATTTCTTTAACAAGTGCCTTAACCTATTTCAAGAAGGGTTTAGTGTGGAAGTTCACACATCTAAATTGGCCAATTATTTCCTGGTATAGCATTTTCATCGTAATATCCTAGAGCAGAACATCACCTCTCTGAAGCTAGTGTGTTTACCGAGTGTTATAATTCCTGGGTTTATGGTATTTTGTGTGCTAGTGTTAATAGTCTGGTTTGGAAAATGGACAGTGGTCTGATACAATTGCATATACATCCTGTAGGTGATATGGAAAGTAGGGGACAAGTTGAAGAAGACAGCTTTGTCTGACCATTTCGGATTTCCCAATTATCCTGCAACTTCATGAACTCCAGCTGATCAGCAGTACTAAATTTCTTTTGGAATAAAATTTATTTTCTTATGCTAAGAGTTAACTACTTTTAGGTGGTACCACAAAGCTTTCCCTTTTGATGTCCTGCACAGATTCAAGGAAGCCCAATGCTAGTATATATAATAGGGAAGGGTAATATGAACTGAAATTACAATGGCTAGATTTTGATCTTACTCCCATTTTGGAATAATCTTGATTTGAGTTTCTTTAAAAGGTTACTCTATTAAAAAATACGATAAAAATTTGGATCCTTTAAAATAACTGGTTTTAATGTAGTCTACTCTAAGACGATGATCTGTGTGTGACTAGTGGATTTACGAAGCTACTTACCAGCAGAGTAAAACAAGGGTAAGGTGTCTAATGCTGTTTGCATTAGTAAATAAAGGGGACGGGGACAGCAGGAATCTGTCTTACCTGACCTGGTGCAGTACTGATGAAGTCTCTGGATGTTAGTAGGGGAGACCATGTGTGTCACAGTTACAGTGCATTTATGATTTATATGTTTAAGTATCAGTAATCCTGTTTTATTATAAACAGCCCATGCATTATAAATATCTTCTTTCTTCAGACCAATTTAGATACTCAGAAATCATTCCTTTTGGTGAGAAGGAGCAAATAAGTAAAAAGATGGGCAAAGGACAAGCTTTTCTTGCTGATTTACTTCCAGAATCTTATTCCTTGTTGTAAGTGGAGTGACATGGAGCATTTATTTTAATTCCCATTGAGGGCCCTGTGAGCACTCACTTCCATTTGCTTCTCTGTCTTTCATGGAGCAGACTTTTTTCTTCTCTTCTCTAAAACAAATTTCTGGTAACCAGCAGAACACCAGGCTGCCTTGGGACATTAGACAGATAGGAACGTTACAAAGTTGTTGATTGAATCTTAAATGTGCTAGGGCTGTCTGGGCTTCTCCGAGTTAGTTTCTGGGTACTCTTGTGAAGAAATTCTTACAAACAGGAGCATCAGATGTCTCCAGCTTCCATAACCATCCTGCAAAATTTTGGTACTTGAAAGCAAAGCCTCTGCTATACTGATGACTGTTGCTAGTGTTACTTTGGTATACATCTGTTGTACACAAGGCCATTATTTTAAAATAACATAAAAACAAATTTTATTCAAATCATGTGAGATAAGGTAAAAACTGATTGTTCATGTTATGCAGACTCAAGGGAAAAAGCCTTTATTTCTTCTATGGACCCTTTCTTCCAAATGATCACAGAAAACATAAAAGGGAGAAGTAATGCTTAATCGCCACTCTTGATGGTTTTATTCTGTACTTCAGGAGCATTCAGAAAATACGTGCAAGTTTTAAAATGTGTACATCCCATTTTATTTCATTGGATACTAAATTGAGTACTGGATTGATTTTAAACTCTACTCTCTAATCTGTTCCGAAGTGATGTGGAGAAGTACACCTATGACCTTCTGCGAAAGTGTATTAATTTCTGATCTTCCCTTTGTAGACTTAGAGGAAATTCTTAGATATGCTGGATGTTTTGGTTCACGTTGGGAAACAGGCTGAAAATGGACCAGGAGAACAACTGCATGGTGCTGTTGCACAGCCTGCATTCAGCGGGACTCTGCTGGAGCACAGGGTGCCCCACGGGGCCGCGCTGTCTTTGCCAGCACAGACCCTGCCTTTCAACCTGACGCTCCTTGAAGACATTTTCCTGCTCTGGAGTTTATGCCACGTCAGGTTATTGGTATATCAGCAAAATCACCACTGCCTTGATCATTAAGGGGAAAAAGAAAAGTGGGTGGGGGGAAGGAAAGAAGCAAAGAGGGCAAGCTTTCTTCTAGTTTTAGAAATGACCAGATGACTCTAATGTCCTGTGGGAAGACGTCAGACTCTTTCACGCTGCCCCTGCAAAGATGTGTTCAACTGATGTTCGGCATTACCATGAAATATTGAAACGTATGGCAGGAAGGATGGCGGGGTGACTGAAACTGTTAGCGATGGAGCTACCCAGACAAAAGTTTTAATCTGGGGGACAGTGCTTTGGTAAGGTTTCCAGTTCTTCAGTAGGAATGTCCATTGTGCAAGAGGAGAAATAATACATTGAAGTCGTACCCTTTAAAAGTGGTAGACTTTTTTTTCAGTATGAAAATAAAGACAAGAAAATTGGCTTCAAAACACATTCCTAATGCTTAAACCATTTGCTGGAATACACAAGTACTTAGACTGAGGGGGGAAATGGAGAGTAGATGAAGAGATTATTTTAAAAAGTATTATTTTTTAAGGTCGACTGTTATTGTAACAGCCCAGCCATACAATCATCTGAAAGTTTTATCACCTGTGACAATATTTGAACTTATTCATGATCAGTATTCACAGCCAACCATTAGTTAACATAGGTATCCAATAATTTTAAATGTCAAACAAATTTGTTCTTTATCTAGCATCGACTGATAAGAAAATATTGTTTACTTACTTTATTCAAAGCAAGTTGGATCACTTGGCTTATTTTAGAGCATACTTTATTGTACCATACTGAAAGCCTGTCCAGGAGAAGCAACCCTTTAAATGAACTTAGGTCCAATATTGGTGGCAGTAACATGCCTTCAAATACCTGTTTGAAATGTGAAAGGTTACACCTTCACAGAGAAGGAACTGAAGACCGCAGCAAAGCTGTGAAATTGTGGCTGAATCGGTCCAGCAGTTCCAACTGAGCTTATCTGACACTCTCGCAGTGGCAGTGTACTTGTCTCTAAAATTGAAAATACAAGAAAGATGTCATCTGACTGTCGTGTTTCTGTATCATGTCCTTTTCAAAATTTCTAGGGAGCTTCCAGATTAGGCCTCAGCTAAGCAAAAAACTTTTTTTTTTTTTTCTGGCAAAAACTTCCTACAAAAGATAATTCTGATATTTTGTGTGTGGGCGTGGTGGGCTTTTTTGGTTGTGTGTTGTGTGTGGTGGTGTTTTGGTTTGTGTTTTGAGAGGGGGGGGGAGTTGTTTGTGGTTTGTTGTTGGGATTTTTTTGTTTGGGTTTTTTTTGCTGTTGGCTTTTTTTGGGGGGGGGTGATTTGGGGTTTTTTTTTTTTTTTTTTTTTTTAGAAAACCACTCACCCAGGGTTATTTATACTGTGGTACCTTTTGGAATGACATCATGAAATGGTTTCTGAAAACCATCTGATACCACTTGCATAACCTACGCTGAAAAACAAGCAAGTGGGTGATCCTTCTAATGAGCCTTAATATAGCTGTGCATTTTCAACAGAAGATAGGTAGGAGGTTTTTTCCTGTAACGGAAGAAAACATTGAACACTACTACTATTTTATTTTACTTAAAAGTGGAGTAAAGGATTAGATCAATTTGGCAGCCATGCTAAGGATTTGCTGTGTGTTGTGGTAACAACTTAAAAAAATTCAGGCTGTAAAATATCATTAAAATTGGGATTAATCAGGATTAACACACATTGGGGGGTGGGGAATGCATTATTAAGTCTCCTTGTCACCTTCACAGATTTCAGGGCTGTGTTTCACATGAAAATAAATACCTCATGGATTCCTGTAAGTTCCAATAAACATATTTTTATTGATCCAATATAGACATCCTCTTTACAAGAAGAGCATTTAAAACAAGTTTATATTTACCAAAGCAGTACATCCTTGGGTTATTTTGGGTTTGTTTTTAATTTGCTTGTCCCCTGACCCTCTTCCTTATTTCCTCTGGCAATAGCTATTCCTAGCCTATAAATGTGCTCTGAACACAGAGGAACTCTGCTGTTAACTATGATTTCAGAAGTGTAAATCTATGGTAATAAATATCCTAAAGTCAAGAAAGACTAGATGTTAAGCTTTTTTTCTCATGGCCAGTAGTAACAGCAGTTTGATATAACATATACAAACTAGAGGAATATTTTTCTGGTAAATACTCTTTTTTGCTTTTCCTGTTTCCTAGTGACACAGTTGGAAGCAGGAAACTCTTTCCGAGTTTTGAGCTGCAGTAGTCCAAAGGATATCCTTGTCTCTCTCCACCTCTATAAATAAAGTGGGAGAACTTTTACCCTGCCTTTAAAAATCCATATGTGTAACTTCTAGGTTGTTTACGAGAAGAGTCAAAGCTGTTCGCAACTATTTGATTTGTTTGCAACTAATGAGAATTGAAGTATTATACACCCAATGTTACTTTGTGAGGTTTCTGACAAATATTAGATCCTCCCCAACCACACACACACACACACACACACACACACACACACTCTGGGCATCTAATTATTTAGTTCAGTTATATAATTCTACCTTCAAGGGAAGTATCACAGGAAGATCAGATTTTGGTTGAAAAGGGAAAACTTATTTTATTTTATAGTTGAACAATTTTTGGGCCTCTTTCTTTCCTCTTCCACTTGGTAAATTTTCCAAAATACATCATATCTTAATGTAACCCAATATTTGTATTGATAGGATGAGCTGAAATAGCATTTGCCTACCTTGTTCAGTAAAGCACAATGAAGTGCCTTTACAGTAGTCTAATTTTAGTTTAAGCTTTCAGGTTTTTTTTTTTTTTGAGAGATTTATTTCTAGAACATCTGCTTAATCACTCAAGCCAGTTTGCTACAAGCCTGCACCAAAGTTAGTGGAAATGTGTGGTTTCAAGGAGGAGCAGTATCAGCTTGTGTGTCGCTGCCTGAATATCAGGTTCCCGATTCCTACAGGAAAATGTTGGAATGGTCAGACAGGAATCACAAGAATGAGAAGAGGATGTAAAACTTCATATAAAACCTCAAGAAGTTCAATCCATTATATTTTATCATGTGGAGGCTAAATGTATTTTTTCCCAATCTATAACAAATAGGGTCTTGAAAATAGATACCTCTTCTATTGATGAATTAAAAGTAGAACAAAGTTCAATGTCTGCAGTTTGAAGCTAAGCAAATTCTCATAGAGACAAGGTGCAGATTATCTAGAAATGACAGTAATTAACCTTTATGCCAATTTTAATAAAGACGACAGTAGGTTTTCCATTACTGGAAACACATAAATCAAAGTTGGATATCTTTTTTCTGAGTGGTTATTTATATTTTATTTCTATTTAGGACATAATTCAGGAAACTCCTAGAGTTTCTCTTATGCAGGAGATCAGGCTGTCAGAGCACCAGTGGACTCCCTGATTACTAATAAGTGTTCTGCTATGTTGACAAGATTTAGTGGGTGAAAGCCTGACTACGTTGAATTCAGTGGAAATACTGTCACTAATTTAAATTATACCATAACTTTGCAATATTTTATTTGCCTGGGGGATCTATATACCCAGTAGTAATTCTGGATTATGAATCGGGATTATGAATTATTATTTTTGAAACGATGGCATAGCCAGGAGGTGAAAGCAGGGTTTTACTCCTCTGCAAACAGGGAAGCGGGAGGCTGCATTCAGCCGTGCTGCTGGCCATGGCTCACGAGCTGTGTGCGATCCAGAACGTCCATTCGGTGCGTTGGAGACAGGAAGCGTGAACGGCAGCATCAGCAGATGGAGGTGCCCGATTTTTGCAGTTTCTCTGGAAATTCAGCGCTTGTCTGTCACCTCAACATAGCAGCAGTTCCTAAGCACAACAGCACGGAGGGGGCCAGAGGCTGGAAATTTCTGCAGTCAAATTTTCCATCGCTCTTCCTGTTGAGGAGTGATTTTACCTCCCCAGTCAGCATAGACAAGGCTGGGTCGTCAACACTGCGTAACTGCTGTCCCAGGAGGGAATACGGCTCATGCTGGTACTTTGGCGTTGTACCACCTGCTCTGTGGCCACCTGCTGAGATAAGATGGAGGAACAAATCTCTGAATCATGGGTCACTAATTTAGGCCATGGACTTTGACTTTCCGACCTGCAGGGCAGGTTGATTTCACTTACTTCTGTTGTCAAGATCTAGCTAAAGACAGTTAGAGAAGGAGAGAAGAGATCAGAAATTCCACTTGCAGCCTCTTGTAAGAGGGGATCTAACACAGAGAGCAGAAAAGGAGCAAGGAAATAATATATTCAGAAGGAATTTGTGTTCACAGACAGACCTGTAATCATCCAAACAAAGCAAAACTGAGCAAAGAAACAACATGTAATCGCTTTGTCTTTAACTGTTCTCTCCCTCTGTTTTCTACCTGCTCGCCAGAAATGTCAGGAGGAATGGAAAAACTTTCATCGATCCCTTCTTTGAACACCCCCACGGCCCCACACAGACACATACACTCACTCACTCTCAATTTTTACTAAGGGCTGAGAATATTTCCCCCCTCCTTTGTCTGGGAAGAAAGGGAGTAATCTTTCCAGAGAAGATGCATATTAGTAGCCCTATTCCTGTGATCATCTTTCCATCAGGACTGTACTGCTTCACCATCTGACAAGCTGTCCCTAAATATCCCAGTCAGATGTCTGTTTTTCCTTCACTTGGTGCTTTCACCAGGGAGGTTTTACCTCACCGTGCAGTTGCAAGGCAGGAGAAAGAATTGCTGGGAACCCTAACAGGGATGGAGGATGAGGGTCACCTACATCCTTTGTCTTTTTTTTTTTTTTTCCCCCATTCCCCCCCACCCCCAAAGGTGAGGGAGTTCTTTGTGGTCCTTTGTTTTCAGCTTCAGATCATGTTATGTGATTCTGCTCCTACACTGCTTTGCAAAAACTGCATCTGCCGAAGGGCACCAACTCTGTTTGGGGTCCCTTGTGCCAGGCAGTGTACAAACACCTACTAAGGAATGGCTTTGCCTAAGGAGCTTTAATTTAAAAAAGGCAAATGGAAGAATAATGGAAGAACGGAAAACTGAGACACATAGTATGATCTACCCTCATTCACACTGGGAAACTGATTCAGCCTAGTGGTTTCTCTAAAACATTGTCATTGCTGTTGGCTAAGAAATAAAGTAGAAGCCTACTTCAGAAAAGGAGGTATGTCAGGTATCAAAAAAGTCTGGTACTTACTGCTTCTGGTAGGTACACCAAGAATTGTAGATAGTATTGCAGGAGATTCAGGAGCACCTTTAATGTATTTCTAGCCTGTTCACCAGCATACTGTCTAAGAGGTTTAGGCTCTGCAACGCTATTAGCGTGACGAACTTCATGCACTAAAATCCACGGTGCCAAGGAGGCACCCCAGTTCCCTGAACATGGCTTTGTACCCCCAAATCAGGTTTACAGAAAAGACTGACCTGCGTGATGAACCACAAAAGTCAGCTGATCAGAAAGACTGAAAAAAGTTGTGTTTTAACATTTCCCTGCTATTTTGTACCCATTTCGTCTAGGTCTGGAATCAGATTCTTGAACCTCTGCAAAAAACAACAGAGCAAAAGTGTCTCTTTCCAAAGACAAAACCACAAACGATGAATAGAAGGTGGAAAGGGGTATGGCACAGTTGTGACATTCTCGTCATTTATTCTAGTTGTTAAAGCAATTCATTTTGGATGCAGAAGGCTTTTTCTCAGCCCAAGGAAACAAAAACCTACCTTGCAGTGAACGGTCCAGCTATTTGTTTATATGGGAAATGAAGACGGCCTCTCGTATTGAGGCTGTGCTGTTGGGAAGAAAGAGCTTGGCTGGGCTAAAGGCAGGAGAGCAATTCAGTACTCATTTCTGTCCCCTCAGCTGAAGATAGATCCTGGGAATGGGGAGACCTATATTAAAGGGGGCTGGGAGATGGTAGTTTGCTTTCTTTCCAGACTGTTGAATATAAAACTATCCTGATAATATGTATACAACTTCCTTCTAGTCCTCTTTCTTCTCGCAGCAGAAGTAGCTATATCCCAAGCAAAAACAATGTTTCATCCTGTCAGACTTGGGTGGAAAGGGGAGGGGAGGATAAAACATGAAAACAATTAAAAATGTTTATTTTTAATAGTGTCTGGCAGTAGTCAGAGTTTTCAAAACTATAAATAAACAAAGGTCGTAGTCAACGATGAGAAACATATGCCATACACATGTTTTTGAAAATGTAGATAAAGAAAACAGATAATGAATGGTACTATGTAGATGGCTCTTTACAGGGGACTCATCAAAACCACCATTACAATTTTCAATAGTATCAGAAAGCAGCTGCGTCCCTTGGTCCAGCGAAGAATGTAAAAATGAGGTGCCTGTATCCTGTTCCTTGCGTTACCACTGTCCTGCTGGATTTCATCTCCTTTTCCCCTTTTTTTTGGTTTGGGGACAGGACTCGCTGTGCCTGGAGAAGGCATGTGTATAGCACAGTGGGCCCCGATCCTTGTACCAGCCTGTAGCTGCTTCTGTAACAAGTGCAGGATTTAAAGAAATCTACTCATATGTGGAAAGTAGGAAGCTATGTTCAGTGACTAACCAATGCTAAAGCTCTGGCAAAGATGACAAAACCTAAATTTCTGGTGTTTGAAAGAAGATGAGGGCAACTTAAGGATCAACCCAGACCAGGAAGCTAATACAAACCACAGTGCATGGTCAGCAGCCCCTCTCTGTCGCCGGGGATGGGTGCAGGAATACGGCTCCAATTATCTGAGCTATTTATGTGCACTTGCTTTTGGCAATCTTGCTTTGGAATGCTGTTTGTAAAAGGTTTCATACTTTTCTATTAAGCTTCTTAAAGGGCCATTATGCGTTCACAAAAATCCATATCCATCTGGTGAGGAATGTTTCCTGACTCAATTAACACCGTATGCATACCAATTGCTGCCATTCTGGAGTGTGATTCAGTATTCCAAATGTGCTTGCATATTAAGAGAGGAGGTTAGGAAATAGAGTGGGAAAACAGTACATTTGACAAGAAAAAAAATAAAGAATAATAGCTTCTCAGTGATTCTCAGGAGCTAGAAGTCTTCATTCAAAAACCAGCCCTCACCAGCTTGTTTTGTGGTAGGTTTAGTGTCTGATACTAGTTAATACCTGTATGACACAGAGCTTTGCAAACGAGAAACAGAAATAATTTCAGTGATCTTTGCCAGTTATTTTATTTTCCTGAATATTATCCTTATTCAAGTAGTATATTTATGGGTTTTTAATCACAGATGTTTAAACTGGTTCTAATATTCTTTATCACACCATTTCAGAGAGCTTTAGAAGGATTTTTTTTGGTGAAATTGTTTTCACAGTAGGCTTTTTGGATATTAACATTTCTGAGTTTTAAGGCAACATCTACATTCTCAGCATCTAGTCCTGATACCATAAGACTCAGATGTAGGTGGGGCCCTTTAAAAGCGATAATGTTTTCATGAATCATCTATGCTATGCTTAACAGCAATTAAGATTTGCAAATACATATGCTTTTTATTTTTCATGCCTATAATACTACTTCTTTTAAGTGTTTTTTTTGGTTGACATTTGCTGCTGTTGCTGTACATAGTACTGTAGTTACACAGTACTTTCATTTGTTTTAACACTGAAGGTTTTCCTTTCTAAAAGTACCAAGATGAATGATATAAAAGGGCATAATGCTTCTTAAAAAACAGGGTGGCGACTAAAATATTATGGAGGGGATGGGTTACTCTTGATGTTTTTGTATGAGGAGAACAAGGGAACACACCAGTCCTCCAAAAATGCATAGAAAGTGTGAAAGCAAACTCAAGAACTACTGACAAATCTGAAAGACATTGGAAATAGAGGGAAGAAGGCATCCACCTGACAGAAGAGAAGGTCGGCTTCTAAACCACCTTTAAGTTGAGGACAAGAATCATTTGAGGAAAACATGAGCTCTCCAAAGGAACTTGAAAGAAATAGTATGTAATAGTGACTGACACAATTTCAAGTGCCTTGAAGTGGGAAATGAAATTAAAATGGAAATATGCAGGCAGAAAATAATAGATGCAACTTTCTGCTTGTAAGGCATGAGGGACAGAAAATCGTTTTGACAGAAAGAATTTAGAGAAAGATGGAAGCATGTTAGAATTTAGTTGGACTGAGGGATTGA
Source organism: Mycteria americana (assembly GCF_035582795.1). Classification (NCBI taxonomy): domain Eukaryota; kingdom Metazoa; phylum Chordata; class Aves; order Ciconiiformes; family Ciconiidae; genus Mycteria; species Mycteria americana. Next base: position 17,470,653 of record NC_134370.1, read on the forward strand.
TATTAGTAGAACTGTTGCACAGCTGTTGGTGGTAATTGGATTTGTTGGCTTTTCATGTTAGGGCTTCTATCAATGGACTTTCTAATTTGGCCACAAAACACTAATCTACTTAAATCCTCTACAAAATTATTTCAAGCCATGGTATAGTTTATTTTTTAAAACTCTGTTCATGTATAAATAAGAGTTCTCATTTAGCCTTTGTCATTTGTTTTCCCTATGTTTTCAGCTGGCCATTTAAAACCAAATAAGTTAGTTCTTAGAACCACTAGCTAGGCATGAAATCTTCTCTATAATACTACTGTTGGCATTCAGATAGGATTCCACATAACTGAGTGACAAGGACAAAATGTAACAATCAATGCAACATTTTACTATCTTAAGCATCTATTGTATAATGAGATTCTTATTTTAATCATTGTCTTTCAGATTATAAATTGTTATCTTCCCTTTTCTGCTATAAGTGAATAAAACAGCAAGCAGTGAAATACAGGTTAGGTTAATATGTCATTTTAATTCACTGGATGCATGTTAGCAATTAACCCAGAAATTTGTCAAATATCCTTGCCGTTAAGTTGACTAATAAGGGAAATAACAGAGTAATAACTACTTTTATTTTGCACCATTCATATATTGTCACAAGATGGTACAGTCATACAAAACAGACATCGATAAACTGCCTTTAATTCATCGGAGGGTCAGCGAGATTGCTGGGGGGCCAGAGCACCTGATACGGGAGAGGGGAGAGAGCGGGGTTTTGTTCTGCCTGGAGAAGAGGAGGCAAAGGGAGGATCTTAATGCTATCTTCAATTATCTAATGGGTAGTTGAAGAGAAGATGGCAGCTAGACTTTTCTTCCAGAGGTACACAGCAAAAGAAAAAGAGGGAATAGATACAATTTGCAGCAAGGGAAATTATTTTAAAAGCTAAGGACAAAAAAATTCTTTGCAGCAAGGATGGCCAAACACTGGAGCGGGGCCCAGAGGCTGTGAAACCCCATCTGTATAATGATTCACAATGTCACTGGACAAGCCCTGAGCAACCAAATGTGCTTTTGAAGCTGGCACTGTTCTAATTGGGGTCTTGGACCAGGTGATGTCCAAAGCTCCCTTCTGACATAAATCATTCTGGCATTCTCTGACTGTGCTTCAAACCCAAACTCTATTAACCATGACTATAAAGTGTATTTAAAGGCCGTTAATGAAGTTGCACAAATAGGTATTGCTTTTACTATTTATGTCTATGACCATTGTCATCTTCCTGACCTTAGAATATGCACTTACAATTTTATGTCTCTTCTGCAGTGAAGAGAGTACCTAACCTGACACCTCTAGAAGCATGAAGGAGGGTATTAAGAGATCTTCACAATTCAGGAAGGTGTGGAAAAGACTCATTTGACCTTCTTTATGCAGGGAGATGACAGGGAGAAAACTGTTCTTGTATGACAGGAAAATAAAGCTTGAAATAGTGCTCTACCTGAAAAATACTCAATTTTTAGGGAGCTAGGTTTTTCTGTGTTTTCCTCTCCCTTTTTCTCTGATACAAGGCATGCTGGTAAGTCAGTCAGAATTCTCACGTGTCTTAGGAATGAACAACACTGAGAAGCACTGGCATGTGTACATCAACATCCAAAAATATGTTCTCCCAGTGCATCTTAAAACCATTTGCGAGAGAAAGAGGGTGGCTCTCCCAAAAGCCCCACATTCCTGCAGGAATAGATGCCTGGGTCTGGGGGACAGAAGGCAGCTGTAGTCCCCTCTGTACTTTCTGCTCTGCCTTCTGCAGGACAGCATTTTAATTTTCAGTGCAGTTTTGCAGTATGAACCTTACCCCGTGTGAGACCTCAGAAGGTACAAAATTAAAAAAAAGCTGCTTCTCCTTTGGCTGACCACGCAAAAGTGTTATTCTCCCGCTACTGTGCAAGTAAATAAAACAGCATGAAGAAATGAAGGGTAGAATGTTTAAAAATATGTGCCATTAATAGCATTTCTGAACAATTTCAATCTGTTTTCTGAGGCAGCCGAGGGACTTGGTAACAGTTGGAGTTGCATTTGGTGGTCATCAGAAATTTACACTGACATATACTCCCATGTAGGTATGATTTTTTTTTTTTGGGGGGGGGGAGTTTATATTATTTAGCAATAACTCTGAAGTATTCCTTGGAAAAAACTTGGCTCAGCTTTGAGAAACAGCTAACACTCTAGCTTTTTCCTCCAAATATTATTTATTTATTTCACTGTTGATAATTTTGTGATAGTTATTCTACTCCCCACTGATAGCTTATCATTATTTGTGTATAACTTTGCAGCTACATTCTCCTTTTCAAACAGAATTTTGCATTGGTCTCTGCTCTGCTACAGAACAAATAAAGTCACATTTTTTTCACAATAGGTGTCTAACTTCAAGGACCTCCTTCTTTCAATGAAAAGTTCAATGCAACTCTTTCGGAAACCTGTCACCCTGCAAGGACAGAAGCGGTCAAAACCATTTTGTTTTCAGGTACAACACTATATTTATAACTGTAAATATGGTGCAAAATATAAGGGGAGGGAAAACAATGCAATGATATTTGAGGGCTTCTTACATTATGATTTCTTAACATAAAAACAATACAGAGGTGTTTCTCATTGTGCTAATGCAGAAGAGCAGAGATGGAAAGCTTGTTTTGTCAGTTCTTTCTAACACAGCATTGTTCCCCCGGTGCACGATTGCCTGCTCTGATTACTCCTGTTCCGAATGACTCAGTTTCCGCATTTCCTTAAAAGATTACTCAGTCTGTGAAATAGGTTCAGGACCGTTTTGCCGGGAGTCTGTTTGCGCACTCAGTTTTATCCCATTAATTCTAGGGATTGGTAACAATTCTGAACAATTTTGCTTTTATTGTTTTATTATCTTTGTTTTGAAATCGCCAATGCCATATATGAGCTCTTTCTGGAACAGGACTATCCTATCTCTAATACTGACGTGTTAGTTCACTATGGGTGAAGCTAAAAATCATTGGGTTCTTTCTACATGAATGTTGTACTGCGTGCTTTTATCCACTCTGATTTTTCCTCTGTCACCTTTCAAATAATGTCTTTTCACAGAATTCCAAGTGTCCCAGTGGAAATCTGCTCTGGATTGTTTTTCTCCTAGTTACTCTACCTATCCTTTTTCTAGGCCAAATCTCTTCTAGGCTTGTTTTTTTAATCATTTCATTGCAAAGGCTTACAGACGTAACATGGTGTTATGTTGATGTGACGAGTAGCATGAGATACAGTCATGATGGGATAACGGTGTTGGGATACAGAGGCGCTGGAGGAAAAGGGGTGAATGATTCACTGTTCACTACTGTCAATAAAGGGTCAATGTTCAAGGAATTAGAGGGCTGATAGAGTGCCAACTTCTGCATAAGAAATAAAACAAAAGCCCTGATGGTTTGTGGTTATTAAAGTTTCCATGGCTCTCTTCCAACACTAACATACAATTTTGAAATCCTGACAAAATTCAAATTGACTTATTTACGTTCTGCCTCCCCATATTTCCTATTATTGTATAACACATGCTCGTTACTTAATTGCTGTGTAATGTCCTGTGATGCTAAGCAGGTGCTGCTGCTGTTTTGTGCTTGGGAAGATGATCTAAATGTAATGTAAACCTGTAGTTTAATGAATCACCTGTATCTCTAACTTCTGATTCCTTTCTATATCATCATCTTCGTTCAGGCTAATCCCGTTTTAGGATTATCTTCCTAAATTTATTCACATTCCTTTTTAACACTTACACGCTCAGCCACAGGATAAAATTTCCCTCTCTGTTCCCAAGTACTGTTGTAAGGTCATGGTGTATGCGTACACAGACAGACCTATTAAAAATCCTTAAGATTTTTGATGCACAGAAATAAAAACACAAAGGAAATAGCCACATATAAGTCATTTTCTTACTTCCCTGATCTAAGAAAATTTATCCTTCACTTCTATGATTTAATCAAATAACTAATTTAACTGTAAAGAAATTATTAAAATTAGGAAATATTTCATGTTTCAAGTGAATCTCTGGTCTTGCTTCTGTCTGCCAGGAAGTTAATCTGAGCAGGACCTGGCATTCTAGGACTCCTTAAGTGTTTCTTAAGTTCTTCTGGTTGGCTCTGTGGGGAAAAGGAGGAGACCAGGACACATCACATTCTGGTTGCTGACCAAACCAAAAGAGAAAACTGTAAGGAGACATATCCTGGAGTGTGTTCCTTCTAATATATGTGTGCAATAACCTTCAGTTAGATTTAAAAATATTTAAGAGAAATTGAAGGGTCCAAGGTCAACTATAAATTAAAAAATCCTCACTCAGTTCTATTTAACAGCACAGACACCTAAATTCTCCAAGTATCTTTGACTTTAATATGCACTATAAACTCATAATTCTCTTTTTGCACACACCAAAACCCGGCTAAGTAGCTCATGCCCTATCATATGCTATCTGCTGTGTAAGCGTCCAAAGGCACCCAAGCTGCAGGCACACAGTTTGCGTAAAACTGGCAGTTTTGGAACCCAAACATAATGCAATGTTGGCTGCTTTTCAAGTTGCAGTGCCACAACTTTTTTTCTTCTTATTTTACAAGGGAATCTGGGATTATACCGCCTTTCCAAGATATGGGAAATTCAGTTGTTTGTGTATCATGAGGAGGTTGAAGTTGTATCTTCCAAAGTCTGGGAAAATGGTTAGCTACCGCCAACATTTAATGTTCTGCTGTGCTGGCTGGTGTCAACTGAAGCAGCACCGAGCTTTGTAGGTGCCCAGGTCCTTTTTTCAACTGGACCTGTTTAGACTGTGAGATCTCAGGGCAGGAACCATCATCTGTGCTTGTAAATCATCATCCAAATTTTACTTTCTTCATATTTGAAGATGATGGTGGGGGGGGGGGGGATATGACTGAGATTTTTGCTGCTTTATTTGTAATAAAGCAAGAGGAAAAAAAGGATCAGATGCATTGGGAACTGGAGAGGAAACTCCTTATTTTTCACCTCTAATGTTACGAATAACAACTCCTTCTCTATCTTTACTGTAGGATTTGATAGATGGCTTCAATGTGACTCTAAACCTTCTTGTTCCTTAATAAAACAATATTCTTCAAAAACTTTCAGGATCAGTGAGTTAGAAAAAATGTTAAAATTCTGCTAGCATGTGTTTAGGGCTGAGTTTGACTGAAAAATTCCATTCCTTCTCAGCAAGGTTAACACTGAATGAAATCCATGCTACGTCTCAATAAATGTGTATTCTCCTCTTGTGCTTTCAAAAGCAGTATGGATGAGACAGAACTTTTCAAAGCTAAAAAAGCATTTGCAAATGTAAATGCTATGTAGGGTTTCTTTATGATAAAGAACAGCATGCAACCATTACAATGTTGAGTGGTCTCATGTAACACAGTCCATTTTGCTGTCTGCCAGTAAGCCTTACACAACTTTGCTTTTAAAAATAAAAGAACAGAGGTTGTAATATTTATGATTCTTTAAATCAACAACTGTACAGAAAAAGATTGTTCCTGAGAAAGTTCCTATTAGCCTGGAATTTCACAAGGGCACTAACCCTTCTATCACTTATTAATAAACTTAGTGCCTAAAGGCTCCAATTAGGTATTAGAACACAGTGATAATAGGCACTGTAAATGTGCAAGACAAATCTTCCCTAAGGGACTATAATACAATATTGTTTTAAAAAAACTAGTAATTTCTTTAAATAGCTTTACAGCCATGGTAGGCTTTTACTAACTCTGGCCTAGATCCTGCAATGGAAATGTGTGTTGTAAGTCTCCATTGAGTAAGAGAAGGCAAGCAACTTGCTCTTTTTGTAAAAGCCCATTAAAAATGTAAGTCCCTGTTACAAATTGGAATTTTTGTTCACTTTCGGCAAAAAAACAGGGTAGCTTGCAGTTGATGCTGAAAATCTGCCCTAAGAGTTACCGATCATATCACATAAAATACTATCGAGAACGCTCCCAAGCCATAGAGTGCCATAAATAACATACAAATCCAAGTAGAAAAGAAAGAAATCTGCTCGTTGACCTGGGTGATGAAGCAGTCTTTGACTACAGATCAAACCTTTGATTTAGGTCTTGTCCACAGCATTAGCTGAGGCGTCTGAAGTCAGCTAACTGCACGGACCCTTCCCAATGGCAGTGGCCGGCCAGCACAGAGCTGGCTGGAGGACTGTCCCGTCTCTTAGCCTACACTGACCTTTGCCCACGGCCTGAAGCTCCTTTCCCACCGCCATCGGTGCGAGCACACACGCTTCTCCGGGGCGGTAGGAAAGACGGCTATTTTCAAAACTAGATTCCCACCCCGTATAATTTTTCCAGCTCCTCATTTTCCAACCCGTGCCTAGGCTGGTCGCACCCGCTTTGCGCTGCAGCTCGTCCTCGGCGCATCCGTCTGTTTTTCCCCCCCGCTACCGGACACCCAACGCGGGCTGAAAGCACCGCGCTCCAGCGCAGGTAGCACCCGCGCAGGGGAACTCCCCGCGGCCGCGGCCCCGGTCCCCGGGGGGCGCGCCCGGTGGGTGGCGGGCGGCGGCGGGAGGAGGGGGCCCGCTGCGCGCCGCGGGGTCCGCCCAGCGCCGCCGCCGCACGGGCTGCGGCAGGAAAGGAGCGGCGGCTCCTCGGAGAAGGAGGAGGAGGAGGAGGAAGAAGGGGGGGGGTCCCTCCGAGCGGAGCCGGCCGCAGCGAGAGGCGCGGCGAGGCGGGGCGGGGTGGGCGCAGGAGGCGTGGAGGGGACCGCGGCGCCCGCGGAGCGGCGCGGAGCGGCGCGTGCCATGCGCGGCGCGGAGCGGCGGGCGCGGCAGCTGGCGGCTCGCTCGCTGGCTCAGCATGCGCGGGCTGTGCCGCCGCCTCTGCCTGGTGGCCGCCGTGCTGGGGCTGTGCGGGGGCAGCAGGAACTGCCCCGACCTCATCGTGGACCGCTGCCTCTGCGCCGCCGAGCGCGCCAAGGGGCCCGGCCGCCCGGCCCTCCGCATCAAAGTGGTCTGCAGCGGCGGCGACTTGGTGGAAACTTTGCAGCCCGCCGTGCTGCCCAACCGCACCGTGTCCCTGTGAGTACGGCCCGCGGGGCAGCGCGGCCGCGGGGCAGCGCGCACCTGGCGGCGGCCGCCCCGGGATTCGCCCCGCGGGAGGCGCTGGCGCGGGGCGGGGGGTGCCCGAAGGAGAGGGGTGGGGGGGACGCGCGGCCCGGGGCGCGGCGGGACCCCTCGGCGCGGCCGTGCCCGCCGCCGCCCCGACCGCCGCCGCAGGAGCAGGCAGAACCGCTCCGCGCAGATTATAACCCTGGCCCGGCTTTTCAAAAGTATGTGAGAGTTTGGGGTTTTTTTTTGTTCTCAGTTTGGAAACTCTTGCTGGCGTTTTGGTCGAGCTGGGGAAGCTGGGCTTACCCTGATGTAAATTGCATGCTGCTGTGTATGGTGGTTTGGAAAATGTCAGTGCTAGCAGAACTGATGGAGCTCGCTGGTGCACCTTTCCGCCGGCGACGGGATGGGCTCAAACTATCCGGGCAATAAATGAATGGTATCGGTAATGGTAAGCTGCCTTCTGGAGTTCTGTGTAATTAACTGGTTTTCCCCTTCTCGCTCCTCTCTTCTAAATAAAGTTTGGAATTTGACGTCTCCTTTCTTAACAAGAGTTTGTGTACAACCATTTGAAACGGCCAAATCTCCAGTGTCGTTCCGAGTTGTCTGGTCATTGAAAATGGCTCACGGTTTGGTGTTTTGCTCCCCCCCCCCCCCCCCCCCGCCAAGTGACTTGGAAATAGGTTATGATGTTTTGTTGCCTGTTGCACATACCTAAACTTGAATAAATGGTATGTATTGTAAGTAAAGTAGTAGAACTTTTTGTAACTGTATCATCAAGTGCAGGTGAAAGTAATGTCCCGGTAGTGGACCCAAGCAGTCCCTGCTGCAGTGGACCCAAGCAGTAATAGCTCTGGGACATTGACCCTTTAGATCATGCACATATCAACAGATCTTTTACTGTTGAATTTAGTTCTGTTGACAATTCCTGCTGTGAACATCTCCACTGTTCACTGCATTTTCTTTAAGTCAACACTTTTAGGAGACAACTGGTAAAGATAGTAATTTATAACATCTGGGGAGCTTGTGCTTGTAAATGTACAGATGTGCTGCGTACGCTTCAGTTCAGTTTGAGCTATAACTGTTGAGTGACTTGGTGCTGATTAGCTGTATGCTGATTATTCATTTGGGGAACTTTTTCGTGTTAATATACAAGATACAATAACTACACTTCCTGCTAAGTTTTAATAGGCTGGTTTAGAATAAAATTATTACATCAACATAAGTTTTGACCTAGGTGATAAATTCACTGCTACTTTTGTAGTTTACATAACGGGCTGTATAGTTATAGTTTGTACTCCCCCAAAAGTATAAAATCTCGACATCTTGGGCAGGCAGAAACTATTTTTTTCCATTGGTTAAAGCTCTGTAGAAACTCTCACACTCAGCATGTCTGCAAGGGTTTTTCTTCTTAAGCATTGATTTACAGTCTTATTTAGAGATTTTTTTTTTTAAGAAACTTCTTTCAACGAGGTAAGTACCAGTAGATGAATCCAGCTGACCATAAGATGAACAGAAGCATGTATTCACTGTAATGAAAAGAGATTGAATTGGAAACAGAAGTGAGAAAAGATCTACGGGGGAGGTGGTGCATTTGAAGTGGTAGGCGGAAGGATTTGCTCACTTACACATATGATTTAAGGCACCAGTAGCGAACTTGATACTATCACCCTAAACGTGCATTTCGGGCAACACTTGCTCATAATCATTAGAAAGATACGGTGTTAGTTTTTTAAACTTAATTACAAATAGCCATTGACCTGAGAGCTGATTAGCTGTCCTTAGTTGATATAAAACATACAAACCATTGTTTTTTGTTGTATTTCACGTGAACAAGTACAGCATCATGTATCACCTACGCTTACCCCTTTCCTCTTACAGTCTGTCTTCTCAAGTTTTTTTCTTCTCAATAAGTAAATTTAAGGCTAAATCTTGAAGGTAAAAAGGAAAAAAGTTTAAAATCTGTGTTAGGGGCATAATAATTTTCAGTAGCTGGAAAATACAGATGACAATTTGACTGAACGTGTCAAAGATTTTCCAGGAGAAACTGGTTTCAATGAATTAAATTACACTTGTGAGACTTGGCCAGCTGCAGAAAATAATGATAAAAAACTCAAACACTAGCGCTCTTACATTTGTTTTTGTAGCTGCATGGAAGACTTGGGCAAAAGAGAATATTCTAGTAGACACTGCCTGCTTCCATTCAGTTTTATGGGCCCACAGAGAGAAAGAGATCTTTAACATATGGAACATAACCTTTTGTATTGCTTTAACAATTAAGAAATATAGAGGTGAATAAAGGAACGTATATTCAGAGGCAGTATCACTGTAATAAACCAATGTAACAAACAGTTTGGGGGTTTTTGGGCAGATTAAGTAATTTCTCACATATATATTTATTATATAGGGATGCTGCTTCCCTAGTGCTGTTTTCTTTTGGAAGGAAAGATCGAAGCCAAACTCTTTTTAACTGTTCTGCAAAGATGACAGAGGAATTACCTCTGCTGTATCTCTTAAGCCATTAAGAGATGAAGCTGTGGATGTGTAACATTTCATTTACATGCTAGGTAATGTTGCTTATCAGCAAATTTAAGAAGTTATGGTTTGTTAGTTCAATGTTTTTTTCACCTAAGTGACCAGGGACCTTGGCTGAGTTTGACAATTCAGGCTCTTTATGGCGTATATGTACTAAAAGTATTGCTACTGAAAATACTTCTGACACAGTTGCACACAGTGACTACAAACTAGTGTGAAGTCACTGAAGAAATACTTATTCTTGTCAGGTTCGGACCAATTATTTCCAGCGTATGAGGTGGGGAAGTTTGCATAGTTTGAAATCATATGAACACTAGAGCTATTCAGTGCTGTCTGAATGCTCCCAATAATAAACAATCACACTAGATATAAAATCAAAATATAAGCTGATAAAGCAACTCTCCCCTCCTCTTTATTTTATATTAAAAACCATAACCAACAAAAAACCCGCTTGTTCTGGACTCTGTTTTACTGTATTTAGTATTTTACTGCTTTGGAAACGGGATTCAAGTGCTTGATGTGGACCAAAAGAAAAAACTTAGCTGTAGCTTCACAAAGTATTTGCATGTATCTTGTTAAAAGGAATTCTAGCTCTTACTGATTTGCAACATGCATTTCTGTGCCTTGTATATTGGGGCAGGGGTGGAGTAAGGGAGTTACTCCCCCCCCCCAAGAATACAGCTATTGAATCACTAATTTATGGGATCCACTCTCCCCACTTCGGTCTCGGTAGGTGTGGAAGTGTAGACCCAACAAGGAGGAGTCATATCCCTTCAGGATAATACAATTTTCTCAGTTTAGACTTTATAGCTGAATACTTGGGGATTCTTATATTGAATCCATTTTTCACTTTTTTTTTTTCAGTTGTGTGATTGGGTTTTTAAGTGTAACTCTAGAGAAAAAGATTATTTGCAATTTGCTTTCTCTTCTATGCTAATGGAAATTTTAGTTGTTAAACTTTTGACTGACTTGCTGAAATTTGGGCTATATGGAATAAGACAGTAAAAATTATGTTGCTGCTTTTTGCAATGTGAAAGTCCTACAGTTTGAAATTTCAGGAATTAGCAGATTAGATTCTCTTCTGAGTTATTCCATGTAAACTGGACAGTATATTGGTAGATTACTTACTTTCTGTACTTTTTTCTTCTGTCCAGTGGTGTTAAAAAGTTTAGTCTTTTAGTCTTAGAAGTTCTCGTTTCAATACATGTCTTGATATCACTGGGCAGAATACACTTTGAAGTTACAAATGCCATCAGTTTCTGATAGTAGTATCACGATTTTTTTTTCCTCCCTCAGTTCAAAAGGAAGACCAACATTTATACTGAAGGTTGTTATTTTTACAGATTTTACCCACAGATACACCTATGGAAATCTGCTGTTTTAACTGTCATGATAGAAGTGAAGAAAATTTAAGGTAGTGTATGGCTCATAGCAATTCCATATCATATAGGACTCTTCATATTTTTTTTATATCTATGCATTTCTTCTGACTTTGAATTGTAGGTTGTCTCAAATTACTCAGATTCTCAATTTCAGAGGGAGGCTACATGACTCCAGTGGTAATCCATAGCCATAATGTGTATGTAGGGGTTTTCATTTTCAAAGCACTTTGCAAATGTTAATTAGTCTTCTCAAAGCAGCATTGCCCCGCTTTTCTCTGTCCCGAAATTACTTTTATGTCACATTCATTTATGTCATGTCTACTGGAATTTATTCGAAGTTATTATATTACTGTATTTGTTTCATGTCCAGTCTTGTCTTTTACACTCCTATACTCTGTTTAGGATATATCAATATGGTTTATTTAATATAAGCATCTTGCTGTAAAAATAGATCACAAAAATGTTCTTTATGTCCCAAAGAGCTTAGAGTTTAAGCTAGCCAAAGCAAACAAAGCAGGAATTGAGGAAAGGATGAACAAAAAATATTATTTGGTAGTTTTATATCCCCATCTTAAAACTCACCTCTTTTTCTTTATTGCTATGAGATCTCACATAGCAATGTTAATGTGTAAATAACAGCGTTATTAGAGGAGGTAGGCTAATTCTCGTTATAAAGGTTTTCACAAACATTTTCATCTTGGTTAGCTTCCTGTGTTCACTCAAAGTGGCAGAAAAAAAGAATATAAAACAGGTTTCCTGCTCCATTATTTATGTGTGTATACATATTTATACATGCTTTCTCCAAAACTCTTAAAAAAAAAAAAAAAGCCAGTTTGTTGTTGTGGAGGAAACTCCTAACATAAAGCAAACTGGCATAAAATACACATAAAACTTGGAAGGTCTGGGACAGATGGTTGGGGAGAGCAAAATAAAGAAAAGAGAAAAACACTAGAAATGAAAAGTCTTTAGATATTAGTCTAATCTTCCTTGATATTTCATGTTATAGATTCAACTACAGTGGCCATAAAATGCCATAACTGAAAATATTTTATTATTAAAATACATTTATTTTTCTTTATATTATTTCTGATGAGGGAATATCTGCACCTGAATTCTCTTGTCTACTTGTCAATAGCAGGAAGTACTGTGACCACTTCCAAATTATGACTTTCTTTGGGTGAAAACTGATGCATTGGCATTACTGGAAATTTTAACATGAGAGGAGGGTGAAAAAAATCTGTTAAGGAAAATAGAGCTCTCTTTCTTTGCAAATAATGTCCAAAATACAATAAGGGCTGCTTTAATAGTTACCAGGTTAACTTTTTTAAAGTTACACAAATCATGCTGAAGTTTCTTTCTCTCTTTATTATTATTAATCTGTAAATGTCATAAGTTAAAACAGTGCCATATATCCTCCTGGTGCTTTTAAGTCCTCAGTGTAACTTGCTTTGAGGAAAGCAGTTTGTGCAAGAGAATGGGATGAGAATTTTTGGAAACAGATAAAATTATTTTACAGTATTGAACAGTTCATTAATCTGGTAATTTCATGTAGAAACCAAGTCCTTTTTTTGCTGCATACTGGGAAATTTGCAGTATTGTGATCTTACACTTAGTTTCATTCCAGAGGTCAAAATAAACTGGTGGGGATAGACAGGAGGATGGTAATGCATGTGGGAAGGGAGTTTTATCATATAAGTGTATATCTGATACCTATTGAGAGGTCCTAAATGAAGTTGGGGTTTTATGATATGGTATAATTTGTCATTTGGATAGCTACTGACCTTGTTTGCCTTAAGCAGGAGGAGATTCAGTATATGTCACTGGCTCTTTTTTTTCGTTTTTTTTTTTTTTTTTTTGTAGGTTGGCCTAATATTCATAAAACCTCTTTAATTTTAACTTCCAGAAGATACGTGCAACCGAAATTTGTTTCTGAAGTGTAGGTATTCTCATCTGTTGCAGTGAGGTAGCGGCCAGGGAGAAGGTGATTTCTGTATGTCAAATTTGCCTTTATAGGAAGCTGCATGAGTTGCTGCCCCTCAGGACCAAAGTACTGTCAGCCCTTAAAATGGACCGTTCTGTAAAGATTTGAAAATGTAGCTCTTCTTTTTTTTAGAAGGCGTACTGAAACGTTTTCTCAAAATAAATTTGTCTTTCCTTGTCCCCTTCTAAATATCCTGACAGCATTATAAGATGTGAGGTGAGGTGAAGAGGGGGGAGTGATGGAGTGGTGGGGAGAGAGGTGAAGAAGGGGAAAGGACTTCCTTAAAACAGGTCTGAATAGCCAGAAGGAAAGGGTATGAAGAATGTTATGAAAATGAAGCTCTAAAGGTTTAATATTATATACATTCTCCTTTTTCTGCATCTTCAGAGGTTTAAAATCACAAATCTTATTTAATTGTTTGATGCTGTTCAATAACAGGGCTGTATTAACCTCTGTTACTCTGGAAGCCCATTTATTCCTTTGCCATTAACACAGACCCAGAAGCTTTCTGGGCAGAAATAGCTAGAGTAGCACTGCTTTCTTGTGCAAAGTTTCTCCCTACTTGGGGCGCTCTGTCATCACAAATTTTGCAGCTGTTGGATCCAACCATGTTCCGGATAATCCATCCCTACTTCCCTCACTGCTGTCTTTTGTCCTGTTTTTATAATACAGAGCTGGCATAAATCGGAAAGTTAAAGGGCAGAGTATCGTTACTGAGGCAGAGGTTCTGCTCTAACAGCCAGTAGGAAACGTACATTCATGTATACGAAGCTTACGCACTTTGTGCACATCTGAGAGTCAGAGCTTTGTGCCAGCTTGGTTTTCACTACTTAATAGTATTTGTGCATGTTTTCAAGAATCACTAGTTATGCTATTTGACTTAGATTTTTGAAGAAAAATTGACTATTGATTTCTAAGCTTCCGCCCTTTCCATCTTCCTGATAGAATATCCAAACCCTCACAGCAGTAAAAGCATACAAAACATGAAAAGGTTGGGTATGTGCTTCTCTAATCAGCTATGATTAACTTCGATCAATCACAAGTTTGCTGTCTAGTTCTAGACTTCCCAAATATGATTTGGCTAAAAACTCTGTATTATTTATAATATTAACATTTTTTTCCATCTACTTTGGCAATTACGTAATACAGGGAACACACAGTTCAGGCTTGGTTCTTCTTTTTGTGGCAACATGCCATTCTTCACCCTTCTCTTAAAATCAGTTCCAACTGTGTTTTCGTGCCTGGGACTCATTTGGGAGTACTCTGAAGGTATGGTTAGTCATAAGAAAACTGCTTTTGCAGTTTCTATTATAGTCTTACAGACTTGTTGACAGTTTCTTTTCTTGTACTTAGTTGGATATAATCTTATCTGAACAGCAGTATGTCAAATGTATAAACTGTTCTGCCAATAAAGTAAGCACACAGTGGTTTATGGGTATTATGCTCATAGACCTATAAATCTTAGCAAAACCCTGAGATTTATTCCTAGATCGTATAGAATTTAGATTTGCTGATAGCTATGCGTAAGTAAGCAAATTCTTTTAAACTTGTATTTTAAGCTTTTCTTTGGCGAGTGGCTGTCTTCTGAAATAGCTATTCATCAAAATTCATGAAGGTATAAAGGCACTGGTGTGCATTTTCAGCATATATACTGTAGGCTTTGTATGACACAAAATGAAGATTTTCTATGTTATTAAGGTATCATTATGGTTTTCAAGTAACCTGATAAGTCAAGGCCTCCAAATTCCAAATTACGGACATTTATGATTCTCCTTGTTTATTGAAGAATTACTGTGATTTCTTCCTTCTAATAGCAATCAAGACGATGTCTCCCCATAAAACCCTTCTCTTTATGTTATGGGATAGACTGTCCCAGAGAGTGCATGGTTCATAGACAAAAGTATAAATTGGGAGGGTAAAGGTTTTGTGTGTACTGTAACTTGAGAAAAGAACAAACTACATCATAGAATGGAAAATAAGGTTAAAACTAGTAATAACCAAATCAGGCCTGGAAAATTTGAAGAAAAGCATAGATTTAATGAAAGAATTGAACACTTAACATTACTATATATTAGTAGTTCCCTTGGCAACAGTTATTTCAATATCTGCATTACAAATTAATGTGCATGGTATCAATTTCTTTGCGAGCAGAGGGGTGGAAGAAGAGCATAACCTGTTTGTGAGCAACTTTATTAATACAGTAGGTTTTATAGAAATTTCAGGGGAAGTATCCTGAAATGTTAGGAAAGGTTCCTCTAACAGAATGTAACAACCTGGCGCAACAGGAAACCTCCCAGCATTTAAGAGAGAGGGAGAAAAAAACAAACTTCATTACCAATTTTGAGGAATCAAATTTACCAGCACTCCTAAGTAACTGAAGTTTTACACATTAACATGTGTCTTATCAGGGGAGCTTTGCACACTAAGAAAAATGCTTAATTCTTTGTCTTCCTTGGGCCATCCTCTGTGCTTGGACCCATCTGCTGTTATTCCCAGAACCTTTTAATTCTGCACTTTCCTTTTTATTATTATTGTTGTTATTATTACATTGATACTTCTCCCCATTTTTTCTTCTCATCTGCATCTTATTTTTGTTCACTGCTTACGTGTACTGCAGACTTTATTGCAAGTGCATTTCTAAAAAGGGAAAAAAACCTGTCTCCCTCCTCATCAGCTCTGCTCTTGGTCCTCTGACATGCTCCACTTCTCTGCCAGCCTCTGCACTTTCAGCGCTGTGTGCTGCAGCTTCTGCTTTCAGCTCACGGTCTCCACCACTTCTTTAGTCTTACATGACTTTCCAATTCCTTCTCCTTTTCTAAAACCCTCCATTACGTCTTCCTTCATCACCTTTGATCCTTGACTCATTTTATCCTTCTCTTCTGAACTTACTGAGTGGAACTGAAATGAGTGAGGATATGGGTCCTCAGAGAGATCTGAATTGAGTCCTGGAGTTCAGTGGTGCCTGGAATTGGGGCCAGGCAGATGGAGTTGATCCTATTACACAACTTACAAACAAGAAAAACGTTTAAATCTGTAGCTCTGTCTCCTTACAGAGTTTATCATTAAAACTGCAGCCAGCAGAGTAGAGAAGTCTGAATGTGGATGTGTCAAGCAGTAATTTTATATTGACCCACCAAACATGTTGCTGATGATCAGAGGGAACAGTCACGATGATGAGATTTGTTTTGCATCCCCAGCATTGTGTATTGTTTAGAAGGGAAGAAGAAAAGCTTAATTTCCAGTTTTCTCTACACCTTTGTGACAACATTCAAACAATATTGCAACCATCCTTCCAAAACCGCAACATGTGTATAATGCAAATAATTATAGTGATAAAGATGAAATCTTAATGTGTGCTGTTATTATCATTGCAGTTCTTGAGCCAGAAAACTAAACTTTTCAATATGTAGGCAACTCTAAGCTTAAGGGACTGCATTCCTTTCTGCTGTGATATAGCTAGTATTATTCACATTTTAAGTTTATCATATAGCTCTATCTTAAACTATATCGAGTTAATGAACTGTTCTCAGCTATGGCTCTAGCAGTTGACATATCCAAACTAATTTTGCTAAAGCCACAATTTTCCATCCATGCTACATATGGGATGCAGGAAAGGAAACACAGTCAAAATGCACAAAACAAGAAAACAATACGTTATTCCCTCAGTAATGAATGTCATCATTATAAGGCTTTTGCGTTGGGCACACATTTTGTGAACTGTATTGTACCAACATTTCCATCATTAGACTATTTATTACTAGAGTCCAAGATGGAGTCACACATCATCTCATCTATAGCAAGGTCATTATCTGTAGAGGGAGAATGGTAAAACTTGGTCATACTATGCTTTGGGTAACTCTTCAAAGTATGATATCATGATTGTTTAAAGGAATTTGGATTACATGGTGCCCAGAAAACAGAGTCAAGCTGTGGGAGTTACAACACCAGCTATTCAGGTAGCAGTTAAACTGCTGGTGCATGTGAGAATAATATCTGTACTTAGTTTCTTTATGGGGAGTTTTTTCTCCGTGTTTAGTAACAGTAGGGTCTCAGAAAGTTAGCCTGCTCTTTCCCTTGGTTATATCATATAGGAGTCTTGTGGAGGGAAGTTCCATACTTTTTTCCTTTAATGTTGGGAGACTTCGGGTAAGAATGTAAATCCATCCAGTGCAAGCAGGAAGCCATCTTTAAGGTTGGTTTTGTTTCTGATGGTTATGCTTTCCTTTGCTTTCCTTTCCTTTCTTTACCAACAGCGCTGATAAGGTCACATTAAGGTCTTAGGATTTGAGGACCCGTTTTTTGTGGACCCTAAGTATACCTGAGGAAGAGCAGAGGAGGACAACATTTGAGATCTGACCATCAAAAAATGACATCAAGTCAATCATAGATGTTTGGTATTTATCTACTTGTATGATTTGACGTGTATTAAATGAATGCCAACTGCCGTTCATGTTAAACAAAGACTCGCCTGGCATATTTACTTGGTAGTCCTTATGGACGTATAGCAGATATTCTAGTCTTTAAACAGAAAAAGAAACAATGAGATTTGCAGAAAAAGGGAAAGTAATTTTTCTAACACTTTTCTTTGTCTTTCCCTTCTATAATAAAAGAATGAATAATGAAATTCCTAACACTTAAAATGTGGAACCCCCCCCCCCACATTAATGGCCATTTATTGTTGTACTGTTCATAATTCTCTCCACTTTCTGCACAATTACATGTTATAAATAACAATGTAAAGAGTCGACAATATAGATTGATGAAGCAAAAAATAACCATAAGAGCTAAATAAATGTAATAAATTCTAATCTTCTGCATTTAGAGCAAATGAAGTTACTACTTTAAAGTACTTCATGCTTATTGATTATCATTATAAACCTGTTTCTAATAAACTATTCTTTCTGAAACATTTCTCATTAATTAATTTGTGCCTATATTTAATAACTAGTCCATTAGCAAATTGGTCCATAAAATGGTCTTCATAACAATTTTACACAGTTAAACAGTAAATTGCTGACTACGACGACAACTTTTTTGAATAAATAATACAGCAGTATTGCTAATTGGACCAAATGACTTTAAATGAAAATATCCTCCGTATTTTTTCATGTATTGTTAATAAGACTAAGGGAGTTGGTTGCTTGAATCTCCCTGTAATGAAATGCTGTTTAAGTTTTTTTTTTCTGTAGGTACTTTTGAAGAATTCAGGTCAACTATTTGGTATCATTATTATGGCTACTTTACAAATGGAATACTTGGTTACCAAGCTATTTGGTAATGAAGAGGGATTAGATGCCAAGCCCCAGCTTGGAACAGATTAGAGCAAATAATTTTTTAATGCTAGCTTTCCAGCGTACTGCTTTAGCTGAGGCAGAGTGATTGTTTTAAACAAATAAAATCCCTCAAGTAATCCTTTATTAAATAGCACTGAAGTCAAGTTTGGTTTTTTTGTTTTTTCATTTTTTCTTTTCTCTGAAAGTAGCTGTCAAAATGGTGGTATTGAATTATATGTTGAGCCAGTGGTTCCATATGATTAGTTAGTCTATAAGGCTTTTTGGTTGGCTGGTGTTTCCTTTTTGAAATTGGAATAGTTAATAAGCTTCGGAAGAAGCTTTAGGCTGAAGAACTGGGGCAGCTGGGTTTCCCGTCTGTTTTTACTTGCTGCTTTGCTGTTTTGTATGAATTTTCAGTTATTAATATCGTTTTGGAATAATGTGAAAATATGATACATAGACCTTAAAAATGTTTATGGTTACACAGCTTTTCATTTTCTGCAGTCTGGACCATCATTAAAAATACAAGTAGCTGTCCTGGACTGGACCAAACAGCCATGATGTAGCCCAGTACCGTGTCTCCAGTTTAAAAGTGTTTAAAAGCAGGTGCCTAGGTAGAATAGCAGTGTGATGCTTCCCACAAGGATCTTCTAGTGTCCATCCCAACTCAGAGTTGTAGTTCCTGTGCATTTAATTTACCAAAATGGATTGGTTTTCCACAGCCCAGTCTGCCCCCCACCCCCAACCCCGTGCCAGCTCCCTGCATTTGGAGCATCCCGTAGCAAGAAGTACCACAGCTCGACTGCATGCTGGCAAGAAATGTCCACCTTTTGTTTATTTCTGTGTTTCAAGAGTTCAAAACTCTTTCTCATTTGTTTCAGCCAGAGCTGATGTGGTTATCAAACTCAGGAAGATGGACCAGATTCTGTCTTCAGTGGGAGAACCAATCTCTCTGCTTTTCTCTTGTTATCATTAGGCACTGTCAGTAAGCTGAAAGGCAAGGGAGTGATGAAATTTCAAGAAGTAAAATTAATTTATACTATTAATAGTATGCTTTCTTGTATGTAATCAACATTGTGTTTAACTTTATGAAAAGAGAGCAGTGATAAAATGTTTTTTATAACCAAAATCATTACATTTAACTCAATCCGGGGGGAAATGCATTGGTCTTCTAGGGGAAAAAAAAAAAAAGGAAGCTCTATTCCTGCTTATAACATTTTAGATTAATGAAAAAGGAATAAAAGCTTGAAGTCATCTTTCTCATTGGTTGGCCTAGTTTTCTCGTGGCAGATTGATAGATTTTCCTGCTTCCCTCTCTATTCCTGAACAATAAGTGCATCTTCAATTTTCCTTGTGTGTTGAGGCCAATATTTTGTGCTTCGTTTAGTTGTTGGCACTGTGGAAAGGAGAGAGGGAGAAGGTCTGACTGAGAGAAAAAACTATTAAATTGCAATAACAGCATGGCAGTGAAAAAAGGTTTTGGAGGAGGTAAAGGGCTTTAAAAGGTACAGGGTGCTGGTCGATTGGTTCTTTTAATTTTTTTTTTATCTGTTAAAAATAATTTTGATTGGTATTGATGCTGGCAATGTATTTGTTCAGAAAGACTACAGTATGGCTCTGCTGACTGATAGCCACTTTGCTTGAGTTAAGCTTCAGTTTTGTCTTTCTGTGTATTCTTTAGTTCACAGCTCTAAGCCTTATAACATGCTAATAGTAGTTTAATAGATTTTGTTACTTATTGAGTATGGATCACCATTCTATTCATCTGAGACTGGAAGAAAATGGGTAAAAGAAACTAGAAGTGGAAAAATTCGCATTTTGAGCTTGAATTTTTTGACTGCGGGGAAACAAAGGTAAAATTATTGACAGTGTTGTTTTAAATTGGTTTACTCTTTTTTAGCCGATCTAGAAGAAAACTTTTTGTAATGATCCCTCCTTGAGATGGTCTCTCCACATTATCTCTGCAGGACACGCATGAGGCTGATGCTCTGTGAACATCTATTGTTTTGTGTAGGCTGGCCACAAAACCTGTGTTTCATGCCTGTCTCTGGGCTTAGGGCAGGCTGCTATGCTTTCTCCTTTTATTTGTTACTTTGTTCTGCACCATTTTCCTGATTTCCTGCCATACTACTGTTTCTTTTTAATGTGTTTTTTTATGGGTGTGTTTGGTTTTGGTTTTTGTTTTTGTTTTTTTAACCTGTAAATTATGGGAGCCACCTTCCAGGAACTGACCAGCAAGAAAGTCCTCTACTTGAGCCTTTAGTAGGAAAGCCTTTGCCACTATTGACTATTCAGGGTGCCTAATGTCTGCCAGATTGACCCTGAAAGAGATGATTAGAGACAGAGTTATAAGATACTTACACCCCATCAACTGGATTGGTACTTCTTACAGTAGGGCAAAATGCTTAAAATTCAGATCACTTCTTCCCTTGTATCGATCTGTGTGCATGGTTTGAAGATTTACAGACCTCGCAGAGGAGACCCTGCCCAGTCGTCAGAGACGGATCTGCTCTGCCAAGCACTTTCTCCATGTCTGGAGGAAGGCGTCCATTGCTGACAGCCAGTCAGAGTTGAAGGCTGTCCTGCAGCCGCAGAGGATGCTGTGGGATGCTGATGGGTTCCCCAGCCCTGACTGAGTATGTGGTTATAGGGAAATGGCTGCTCACTTTGAGCTTGCAAGTGTTAGCTTCAAATAGTATTTTTTGTCTGGTTTTGCACTATATTGTAATAGAAGGTATTCCACATAAAAAGACATACTGGTCACTGAACAAGTAATGTTTTATTAAGGTTAGTTTGCCAGTGCTTAAAAGAATAATGAATGGGGGGCGGGGGTGAGAATATGAGTTGATGTCTTGAAGTTACGAATACTCCATTAGCTGTCCTAGTCTTTTCCTCCTCTACTTTTCTGTGATTTTCTGTGATTAAGAAGATGATTCCTATAAAATCAAGATAAAATTCAGTATTGATAAATACTAAGTGAAAAAGGGTGTGTGGAACATTTTAACTTTACTTATGCATTGATTGACTCTGAACTAGACACTTGTTATCTGCAGGAGTGATACTCTGGAGGTATGATACGCCATGTGAAAATGACAGCTCAGCAGTAGTCGACACGTGTAACAGAATGATAAATCTTGTTCCCACTGTGTAAGCCCACAGTAGTGCATCTGCATCTTGGACACTGTGTACAGTTCTGGTTCTTCCATGTCAAAAAGGGTATAACAGAGAAGAAAAGGTACTGAAATGTGCAGAGTTATGGAAAAGCTTGTGTGTGAGGAATGATGAATAGCTGAGGGATTTTCATCCTGAAAACCTCTATGGTATGTTAAAAGTGAATAGGGAAGGTTATTCACTCTTTTCCATAGTATAGGGCTGAGGAGGCAACAAATTATTGGATTGGAGTTTCATAAGAAATAAAAAGTAGGCTAGCTGCTGAGCTTCTTGCTGTAGTTTTTATATTCATGTGTCTTCTCTTGACCACTGTCAAAGACAGGACAGTGACTAAACAGACTCCTGTCTGACCCGCTCCTGATGACTTGTTGCTGTTCAGTATATTTATTCATGATCCAGATGGAAAATATAAAGTTCTCAGAAGACAGAGTCGAGGACAGAGGAATGATTACAGCCTGGGGCAGCTCTGTAGAGTAACTGGGATCACTTGGCGAGCGGGACTCAATAGATCAACATTCATTTTAACATGGCCAAAAACGCTGTCGTATATCCAGAACAAAGAAAGTAGTTTGCACTCACACGTTCCAGAGGACAGTTCCAAAATTGTGTCACTGAAAAGCAGTTAATTATAGTGGTGCATAATCAGTTAAACATCTGTTCCTGGTGTGATATAACTAAAAGTGCACTGATAATATCGCCTTGGATCCAAAAGCAGGGAATAAAAAGCAGAATTAAGGAGTAAGTATTACTTTCATTTGCTGCTACTGAGAAAAAGATGACTAGAAAAAGATGTTGTATTTTAAATTTTCAAGGATGATTTAAGAACTAGAAGATATGTGCTGTATCCTTAAATGTGTTCTCATAAATCTTTTACTTGTTTGAGGTTAAGAGGTTATTTGATCATGTCCCATAGGTGTGTACACAGAAAGAAGATATCTGATATCAAAGATAATTTAATTTGGAAAATAATGAGATACAGTCATTGAGAGCTCAAACCAAATGTATTCAGAATAAGAATGCCAGTGGAAATCTAAGTGAGAGTAATTAACCTTTGGAAGACATAGGAACTGTAATGGATACTTCATTCCTTCTTAAATTAAGACTGAATATTGTAAAAGCTCAACAAGAAGTTAGCGGCTTGACGTGGCTTTTACTGGGAGAGGTTCCTGGTTTACTGGGAGAGGCATTATGTGACATGATCACATTGGTCTCTTCTGGGCATTAAAATAAATGAACTGGTGAAAATCTACTTCTAGTATGTGTTCTCACATACTTAAATCATGGTTTTGGTAGTATTCAGGTAAGTGTTTTTGGGCGTGGATGTAGAACTATCAAGAGAATCTATGCAAGATTTCTATCTGTATGGGAGAAGCTGCCAAACTAGTATACTACTTGTAAAAATGTGACTCTCTTTTTTAGTACAGAAGTAGAATCATGGTAGTATCAAAATAATTTTGTTGACTGTACAGTAGTACACTGTGTATTTGGAAATACTCAACACTGGATAGTTTCCAGGTATCTTTTGGCTTGACACTGGCAAACGTGTTCACCAGGTGTACTTCATCTGGGAATAGTTCTCCTGCTTTGAATTCTGCCAAATACTCTTGACTCTAATTTAACTCTTGAGATGTTGAACCCAATGATTTTAATGGTGTTTGTTTATTATTTGATGTTACCCAACTAATTCAGTTTCTCCTTCATATTTAATCCTCACCACTTTACCTACAAAATACTGACAGCAAAAAAGTTATTAGCCTAAGAAGTTGCAGTTTAAAAATAATCAGACTGTGTCTGCATGCTTCTTTACTGAACTGTATTTCTGTTTTCCCTGTCTGTTGCTGCCAGTAGGATTTTTATTGGGTGGTGGGTGTTGGTAAAAGGGATGCTACTAAAAACCAGTATAGCTCTAAGTGAGTGTATAGCAGCTTTATTGCAGAGATGAAAGTCATGAAGAGCTTTGTGATTTGAATGTTACCATCCTTTGATCTTTAAGTTACTCATTAAGTTTAATGTTTCAGTAGCTACTGTTTTTAAAGTCTCCCCCTGTACCGTGTATTTTAAATAATAAAAAAAAAAAGTGCGATTTCTGTAATTTGGCACTGATTCTTTCCTGTACTAGGAAGTGCGACCTTTTAGCCATATTAAAAAGATTTCCTCTTGGTCTTTCTTAGTATTTTTTTTATAATTTATACGACAATGAAAGTAGTATATTATAATTTATAAAGACAGGCTAGACGAGTTAGATGTCTGCTCTTTTCACATCACTTTCAATGAAGTTTACAGCTAGTTGGAGAACCTACAACTACAGCTTGCGTGTGTGAAATTAGTATGTTTTACTTACTGAAATGACAACTGTTTGAAAGAACATATTAATCACCCTGAGGATTCACTGGTAAATTCTCATGTAATCTAGGATTATTTTTGTATTATTGATGGATAATCTCTTGTGTAACAGGTATAAGTATATACATTATATTATACCAAAATTCTAAACCCAAAGAAGTAATCCAAGGTATTAGGGGAAAGCAGAAGTCTTCATGCTGACAATTCTGTAATCACAAATGCTTTCTGGACAGTTAAATTACTGTTGCTTCAATTTGTAAAGTAAAGATATTTGGAGGGGGTTTCACAATGCAGCTAGCTTTCAGCTTTCTGCTGTGTAAAACATCACCTCTAATCATTTGGAATTAGATTAAGTTAGAATATGATGCATAGCTGCTGAGGGGGAGGGGTTATGCTTAAAAATAATAATTAAAAAAAAAAAAAAAAACAAAACACTTAAAACCAGCAAGCTTTTTTTCTCCTCAGTAACTTAAAACTGCATGACTGGCTTTCCTAGACAATGTGCAAACTATTATACAAGTATTCAAGAGCAAAGTCCTTTGCCAGGATTCGGTAGCAAGATCTTGAAATGTTTTTATGGTATCCATGCTGCAGGCATTAAAGGAAGCTGCTGTTCCCTTGCTCTCTTCAGAGCTCTTCACTTTAGCTGTAGTCTCTCCAGATGCTATCCTGATACTCTAGTGTTGGTAAAAATGATTGCTGCCCATTTCTGCAAACAGGTAGCATATTCACAGAAAAAGCCTTTCTAAGTCACATCAGTTTAATGGCACCGTTAATAAGGTCTGTATGTGACAGTTTTATGGTACAGCATGTATGATCAAAGATTGTTAGTCTTATTTAATACAATATGTATTTATACAGCATTTTGATGGAGTATATATCCAATTGTTATTGTCAATAAATCTTGACAACAGCCAAGCTGAGAAAATACAAACTGACAATAGGAGCTGGCACATGAGTAGCAAAATTTATACTCTGCGGATTTCTAATAAAATAAAAAGATATTGAATGACTTAAAATAAGCTTTTTCTGAATTTAATTCTTCCTAGGACACATCAATTGTACAATGTTTTATTTAGGCATTTAAAGTATGAGCCTGGTGAGAGTTATAACTGCAGGTTTTGGGACTTGTGTCAAGAACAGAGAGTGCAGAACATGTTCTATGTTCTTTCAAGGTGAATAAAATCTTATTTTACTTTAATGAGTGTAGATAGGGGAAACTTACTCATACAAGTCTGGCAGTAATACATCAATAGATTCTTTAGTGCAAAATGCTATCATCTTGGTACTTGATTCATTTTAATCGTGTATGAGAGAGATGAATTCCCATTTTCTATAGTGAGAAATCAGCTCTGTGTAATTGGTCCAGTATTCAAAGTCAAGATGCATTTTTTAAAATAATGTTCACTGCTTTGCTATTTTTGAAGAGACTCAAAATACAAATTTTAAGTTACCCATAAGAAATGTTTTGTGTAGTCTGTGACAAAAATGCAATATTATAGTATTTATTTTCTGGTTTTAGTGCCCTAGACAATGTGCAAGTTGACTTAATTTTAGCATTTACCAGAATCTGTAGTCTGGTCTAAAGCTAAATTTACATTGTTTTTATCTGTAATATTTGTTGTTTTGAGCGTGTAGTTGAAAACAAGTGATGACTGATGTCACCTACCTGGACTTGTGCAAAGCGTTTGACACCATCTCGCATGACATCCTTGTCTCTAAATTGGAGAGACATGGATTTGATGGATGGACCACTCGGTGGATAAGGAACTGGCTGGATGGTCACACTCAAAGAGTTGCAGTCAACGGCTCGATGTCCAAGTGGAGACTAGTGACGAGTGGCATTCCTCAGGAGTCAGTATTGGGCCCGGTGCTGTTTAACATCTTTGTTGGCGACATGGACAGTGGGATTGAGTGCACCCTCAGCAAGCTTGCAAACACCACCAAGCTATGTGGTGCAGTCAACACGCTGGAGAGAAGGGATGCCATCTAGAGGGACCTTGACAGGCTTGAGAGGTGGGTCCATGCGAGCTTCATGAAGTTCAAGAGCAAGTGCAAGGTCCTGCACATGGGTTGGGGCAATCCCAAGCACAAATACAGGCTGGACAGAGAATGGATTGAGACCAGCCCTGAGGAGAAGGACTTGGGGGTGTTGGTTGATAAGAAGCTCAACATGATCTGGCAACTTGCAGCCCAGAAAGCCAACCGTATCCTGGGCTGCATTAAAAGAAGCGTAACCAGCAGGTTGAGGGAGGTGATTCTCCCCCTCTACTCCACTCTCGTGAAATCCCACCTGGAGTACTGCGTTCAGCTGTGGGGCCCCCCACATAAGAAGGACATGGACCTGTTGGAGTGAGTCCAGAGGAGGACCATGAAGGGAGCACCTCTCCTATGAAGATGGGCTGAGAGAATTGGGGTTGTTCAGCCTGGAGAAGAGAAGGCTCCAGGGAGTCCTTATAGCAGCCTTCCAGTACCTGAAGGAGGCCTACAAGAAAGCTGGAGAGGGACTTTTTACAGGGGCATGTAGTGATAGGACAAGGGGTAATGGCTTTAAACTGAAAGAGGATAGATTTAGATTAGATACAAGTAAGAAATTCTTCACTATGAGGGTGATGAGGCACTGGAACAGGTTGCCCAGAGAAGTTGTGGATGCCCTGTCCCTGGAAGTGTTCAAGGCCAGGTTGGATGGGGCTTTGAGCAACCTGGTCTGGTGGAAAGTGTCCCTGCTCATGGCAGGGGGGTTGGAACTAGATGATCTTTAAAGTCCTTTCCAACCCAAACCATTCTATGATTCTATGAATTTGTTATATTTATGACACAAATGATTTGTGGAATCAAAGTTCATGTTGTATTTTGATAGCTCACTGTATCATTTTTGTGCTGGTAAGATACATGTTGAAGTTGTTCATAAATGACATTAAATATTTAGGAACAGTAAAAAAAAAGCACAAAACAAAACACCTTACTGAGTCAGACTGATGGTACTCTAGGCAAATACTATGTCTCTCAATTCTGTCATTTGAAAAGTATGAATTTAGGTTGCAGGATTATTATTTTTGAGATGATAGGAAAAAAAGAAAAATGAGAGCGAGCAGTGGTGATGCATAGCTTGTAGAAAAGCAGTAAACTTCTAAATATCATACAGATTCGGATGAATATTGTCAATGTAGTGAAATACCATCCTTCAAATAAATAATGGATACTTCAGTTGCAGAGAGAAGGCTTAATGATTCATCTGCACTTCCTTTCAGTCCTATTGCATTTTCACATCTACCTACCACGTTATTACCATTTTCTTCCATTATGGTCATACAAAGAAGAAAGATTATGCGGGATTTCTTGCACATATTGTAAGGGAAATGGCCAAACAATTTATTCTTTTTGTGCATAAAAAGTCACGGATAACGTGATAAAATGACAGTAGCTCCTAATGATAAACATCTCTGCATTGCTTTCTCAGGCCTGACCGAATGAATGGTCTATAGGGCTCATGGCAGAGGTGGGAGAGGGAGGGGGGAGGTCAGTTTTCATGGGTTTTCAGTGTTTCCAAGAAGTTCCTGCCAAACACGGAAGCTCAGTAATGTGTAAGTAAATTAATTGAGCATCTGCTGTGCTTTTGCCTGTACTTTCATCTGACATCCCCCGGGATGGGGGTGGTGGTGACCAGAAGGAAGTATTTCCTTTCCCTCATCACTATGTAAAATATAAAAGCTGCTGTGATGATGCTTGAGGGCGAGAAGGTACAGTGCCTTAATCTGCCTGGAAATTTTGTCTGAGATAAAACCGGCTGTTTACCTGGGATTTCCAGGTACCTGGCAGCCGGGCAGGAGGGGTGATGGTGGGCAGGCGCCTGGCAGCCCAGGATGTTTGTGCAGGGCTCCAACACAGGCAACGCTGTAGATCCGTGGGGTGAAAGAGGTGGTGCTGAGGACTGGATGTCCATCCTAGAGAGGTTTCAGTTGTTACTTTGGAGTATTAAACGCTGCTGTAGAACTCCATTATACATACTTTGGGGATGAGGGGGAGTGTGTGTTTGTATTTAATTTCAGACTAGCTCTAGTCTGGTCTCACAGACTGAATGCTCCTCTCCTTCTGAAAGGCATTAGGTGCATTCCTGGAGCAGAGCTTGAACTTGATTTCACCCGCAAGAAATCTCGTCAGTGCGCTCGGAGGCTGTTTTGTGCTGCAAGCCAAAGCACAGAAGTGGGGATGAGCAGGATTCCCTTCAAAGCATGCTCATGTCCTGAACTCAACAGGACACCAGCATGGGGACACCGTGGTGGTTGCTGAAAGACCGGAAGGCACGGTGCAGATTTTGGTACGAGCCAAACGCAATGAATTTCCAAAAACCAATTCTCAAACAAACAAACAGAAAAAAACCCCCAAACCCACCAAATTCCGCAACTAACTGTACGGAAACAATGACCAGGGAGAGGTCTGGATTAACCCCCTTCTTATTTCTATTCTGTCATCCATAGCAAAAAGACCTCTGAGTTCTCTTTGGGGAACAAATGGACTAGACATCTTCAAAGCTCTGGCCAACTCACAGCTCCATCACACATACGTGAAAATTACTTGACATAACCTTACATATTACTTTAGAAATTCAGAGCCATTCTACGTTATTTCTGTACACAAAATTCCTCAGTGTTCTTGATAGCCTGTGTTGTATTTTTGTTCATCTCTGGCTTACGCTATGACATGACTGAGCTCATGAAAGTGAACTAATCATGCACCCTGCAAGTGCCTGGGATGAAATGATTTTGGATATTTACTAGGATCAGTTCTGAAATGTTCACTGAAAGTTGTATTGAATACAATATGAAATAGTGGCACTGGGAGGCATTCGGAAGTGTTTAAAAAATCAGCTAACTTGTTTGCCTGTATTATGGATAGTGCATTTTGAAATGATTAAGGTATTTGAAAAGGGAGGGAACTAGTTCTATTTTCAAAATGCTTTGTGTCTTGCAATATAATGATTTTCTTTAACTTCAGCTGATGACCAGGACATAAATTAAAAGGCTGGGTGGGTAAAAAGGACAAAGTCTGGAACAGCAAAACAAGAAACAGGTTAATCACAGCTGTTACTTAAGACCTCTGACAACCTTCTGACTTTGACACTTAATGGATCCTTATGACAGATTCATTCATACTAGCTTGATTTACTAAAGTGAATTTTAATTTTAACATCATGTTATATCAGATACGAGATACATGGAGGATTTGAACTGACACATACAGGTTAAACATAACATCCTTCTCTTGAAAAAAAGAAATGATTGTAAGCAGCATTATGTCATCAGAGAATTCAAGTCTTGTACTACTCCAGGTCAGAATTCAGGGGATTAGGTTTGTCCTAGTTTGTTTAAGCCATGGACAGAGTCTCAGACCTGAGTTTCAAAAGTCACTGTTGCCTCTTAACCAGCCCTGCAGGGCACCTTTGAAGCAGGCCCTTTACCTTTAGGGTTGCACGTTCTCAATGGATGATCTTTAAATACATTCATTTTCAAGTTGTTACAAGTCGCTTTTCTTGCGAAGTTTCATTAGCTGGGAAGCAGAGCTGATATATTTCTCTGTTTCTAAAAGAATTGTATTTCATAGAAGATTGTAGGAAAGTACATTTTTTTAAAAAAATATTATTATTTTCCCCCCATTTCTTCTCCTTTTCTGCTGCAGTGGTTTTAGTAGAAACTTATCTGGCACTTCTAGATGGTCTTCTAGCTGTAGCTGGCACCAGTCAGAATAAGTCTGGCCTACTACCTACAGCAAAGTAAGTCTAAAAGTAAACCTGCCAGCCACAGGAGTACTTAGTAATTGTACATTAGACTATGTGTAACACTCTTAAGAAAAATACTTGTGCACTGTTTTGCCTTTTGCGAAGTTCTTATCCAGCTCATATGTTTGCTGACCAGTCGTTCTCATCTTCTGAAGAAGCTGGGATCACATCCCATTTCAGTAAGGTTTTGGGTCCTCCTTGATCAGCTTTGAAGTCCGTTCCTGACTGTCTGAATCCAAACTGCAAAAAGTAGCTCCCTTCTGGGTGGGCGCTCTCTGCATCGAAGTGTTGATCTGGAGACGGAGGTTCTGATGAGAAAATAAGCATAAGGGGAGTGACAGTGACGTCTTCGGATGGTCAGTTACACATTAAAAATAACAGGTGCAGTCCTCAATGTCAGTTAAAGGTAAGAATGTGATGGATGTGAACAAATATGCTATGGTGATTCAGCTGTTTCTGCATGAAAAGTCATTATTATTGTTTATTTATAAAGTACCATTAAGATGTGCTGGATTTCATAAATAATCTGAGAAGCAGAAGGAGAGGCAAATCTGCTAAAATTATCAAGCATTTTTAAGTACTGGTTCAGTTCAGCAGTTCTTACTGAAGAACAAAATCAGACCTTTTGTTTGGGTGGATTTATATGTGATAGCTGCTGGTTTGCTATATTGGATCACCATGGTTCTGAGATTGCCTTAGTCATTTTATCCCACAAATAAGTTGATTGGTACAAGGTATTCAGTAGACTTTGAAGGCCATGCAGGAATACCAAGTCTTCAAATACATGTTAATTACAGTAATAATATTTTGAAAGTCTGGAGACCAGAAAAAATGATTCCCAGAAGGAAGCCAACAGTTCTAACAAATTAACCTTCAAAGAAAAATTTCAAGTTTAAAGAAATAAGAAACCTCTTGGATGCTGATATATCAAAATTATCTTGAATTTTATTATGATGTACTTTTAAGAACATGGATTTTGACTGTCTATGTTAGGAGAGAAGAAAATTAAATGAAGGATGTATTTTAAAATACTTTAGTGGCAGGGCTGTTTCTTAACACATGAGTCATCATATGTCATGTATTATTTTTGATACTTTTATTAGATGCTTATGCATTGAACCCGGAAAAAGGAAAAGTTTTCTTTGATTTCTCAGGAGATAAGAGGTAAGGCCAAATGTTATCCTTGGCAGGCATAAGGATTGGCAGGATTTGGTCCACACTTGGTATTTTTAAACTATTCACATTTTGCACTTGTATCTACTGAGCGCTAATGAAAAATCACTATTTGCCTGTTAGGCACTCTTGGATTCAAAAAACCAATTTTTACTTTAACTTTTTTTATATACAAATTTTGGAATATAACAATGTTTCTCTTTTTAAAAACAATAGCATGTCTCCATTTAACTAATTTTACTGAATCAGTTAACTAGAAAAGAAAAAGCTTCCATTTTTCTTTTCTGTGCTGCGATAATATTTTTGAGTTCTAACAAAAAACCTCATCTGATAAATTTTTACACTTGGACTGTATAAAGTCTACTTACAGCCCTTCATACCTCTTTTTGACACAAATGAAACTGGAAAAACTCAATACGCTGAACTTCGGAGGGTGATTAGAGACATAAGCCCCAGTAGGCAAAGAGTGAATAACGTGGATGCATCAGCATAAAGAGGAAACAAATACATTGTCAGGATATAATGAGCACTAAACTTAAGAGGGAGCTTTTAATGAAATTGGAGAGGAGGTGAAGTGAAGGAAGTAAAATTTAAGTATGGCACAAATATTACTTATGAAAACAGCATTATTTTAAAAAAGTTTACCACTGCAGTATAAAAAAATAAAACCAAGTTAAATAGTCTGAGACAAAGTTCTTTGATTGAAATAGAAATACCTAAATGAAGCAGTAGATTTAGTTGACATGAAAGACAAAATTGGTAAAACCAACTAATACTATATAAACTATATCTAAATGCAGAGAGTGAAACTGTCAAAGCAGGTAATGTAATGCTTTAAAAGGAAATTTGGAAACGAAAATGTACAATGAGAAAGTCTGTTTACACTGGAGTAGATTAAAAGGGCTGCAGGCATACATTAATTGATGTTATGGAGTAATAAGCTTATTGAGGACAGACTTTAAGCAGTGTGGAGTTTTTGCAATTCCTTTGAAGTGTGCAGTACTTCATATGGTCAGAAACAGGGTTGTCAATGTACAATAAAATATATTGATCAGCCAGATAATTCCTATATTTGTGTGTTTTTTACTACCAAAAGCAGTCGGAAGTGTATTTTAAATGTTAGGAAAATCCAAGAAAACCCTCGTGAATGCTGATAAAAGTGGTTAGCTTATGCTGCTGTTTTTGTTTTGATAATTTGCTGAGTGTTGACATATTAAACAAAGTTCATACCCTTTTTATTTATTGGTGCATGTCAGCTGCCGTTTTAATATAACGTGTGCTCAGGACAATATATGCAGGCTAATATTTATTTTGATTTTTTTGGCAGGTTCAGGTCAGCTGCACATTTTGTTATTTTACTTTTTCCTTCCCTCCACTTTCCTTAAGTCAGGAACCATAACTTCCTGTAATGTGGCTTTCAGATATTCTCTAAGGAAATTGAATTTCTAGATTCAAAAGCTGCCCATCTCAAGTTCAAGAGCTCTTCTTTCTTCATGAAAACATATTTATGAAACTATATAGCTTAGGAAAATTTTAATCAGCCTTATGAAAGTTCTTTCTCTTTAAACATAGTAGGAAAGCTGAAGGAGTTTAAAGATAAAGGCACATTGTTGAAGTTTAGAAAACTGTCTTGAAGGTTCATAATAACACCATAGGATTTAGGAATTTAAATTCCTTTTATTACAGAATCAAAACCACCCCTAAGCATATAAAATACTTTGCCTAGTTTACAGACTTAACATTCCAAAGCAGTATGGCCAAGGGCTCCACTTTTATTTTGAGCTTATGGAACTATTAGGAGCTCGATAGCCTTCTCTGGGGAACAGAGTGAATGCTGTAAAGTACTGAGTCCAGTTGGAAAGCAAACTTAGTGTATTTTTTTTAAGTTATGCTGCATGTTAGAAAGTAAGATACTGGAATTTTCACTTCTTTAAGCGATAATTCATTTGGGAATGAATGAGGCTAGTGGTGGTTTATAGTTGATTTTTGCTGCTCATTCTTTCTGAAACTGTGCAGCTACAAAATTATGCAATATAAACTATGCAGCTAGAAATTGCACTCATTTTATGAATGTTACATGCCTTGGGCTAATACAGCTTATAAAATCTTGTTGCAAGCTTAAAGAAATATAAATTAAATAGTATCACAGGTACTGTATAAGCATGTTGATACAGACGATGTCATTTAAGTTATATTCAAGCTAAATAAGAAATCTGTTAATCTTGTTCTTGCATGCCTCTTAAAGCCCACAATAATTTTGTATATATTTTTAAAAAATTATGTAATAAATTGCTACCTAAAATGTGTAACTGCTGACTAGTCAGTGGTTAGCTGACGATTTACAGATGGGAGTGAGATGATCCAGATTGTAGGACAAGGAGCTATTTATAGTTCTGGTATATCGTTTGGATAAAATTACAACCATGGATGCTTTAGAAGGAGGGTGATCAAGTAGTTAAAGTGGGGTACCTCTCGTTAGGTTACTAAATCTGTTCTTCATTTGAGTATGGTGAATATGGTGAAACTTGCTGGGACCTTCATTGACACATCTATCTCTTGGGCATTTCTGAAGAGAATACTGAAATCTAAAAAGTGTGAGAAAGTGATAAAAAGTGAATTCACTTTTGTAATTTCAATCTGATCCAGTTAAGTATTTGCCTCAGTTGCCTCTGTCCTGGGTCTTCTCCCCTTGCCCTCTTCCGGCTGTTGCCTGTAGACCAGCACTGCTCTTCCACAATTTACTGTAGGTGGCGAGAGACTTCCTCAGGTGCTGAGCTGAGAGAGGCAAGAGCTTATTCTGATGATGGTAGCTAAAGCACATACGTTGATACTCTGCGTTGCTAAAATGAGTACTCTCTGAGAATATTCTAGCTCTGTGCAAAGGGTTTATTTTGGTGAGCAATTGCCTAGAAATGTGAAAAAGAGATTATAAACTGACCTTCTAGATTTCAGTGAGACTTGCATAGCTAGTTGGTGATATTCAATATGAGTAAGAGTGGCAGACTCAAGTATTAATTCAATATAATTTAACATGATTGAAAGTGGCAGGCTCAGGTATGAAGTCATTCTTGTTGTCGTTTTTAAACCTCTTTTAAAATGATTCTTTTCAGTCAGTAAAGGTATGAAAGCAGAAATAATACCTAAGATAAAAGAGGTGTCTTAAACCAAATAGTGAAGTACAATGTACAGAGCAGCCCTACCATTGCTGCTTTATAGTCACGTGCAAGGGAATGTTACAACTTGTATTGCTTGCTATTTAATAATGTCACTAGCTTTATAAATATGTAATACAGAGGTAAATTGAATAAAAAATAAGTCTCTCCAAGTTTGGCATTTTGAAAAGCGCTAATCCATTATAGACAGAATCAGTGTTTGTGGTGAAATCTATAAAATCTTGAAGATACTTGTCTTGCTCCGTCAGGTAGCGTTAACTGCATTCTGAATGGTTTTTATATTTTGTTAACATTCTCTAAATGAGATTGGTATTTGACTCTTTTATTCAGTTCAACTGTAGGGTATTTCAGGAAGTTGTTATGTATCAATTCTGCTATTTTTTTATTATTAGTTCCCCTCTCCCCCCTTTCTTGATAGTTGAACTCGAACAGATGCTATAGCTGTGAAGGTATCTGATTTCAGGCTCCAGTGCTAGCAGTAGGTCCTTAAAGTTCTGAAATCAACTTTAGAAATAGTCTTTAATAGCTTTACAAGAGTAACCATCTTATTTTGGAGTACAAGCCATAACTGCAAATGCGATTTCATCTACATTTAAGATAAATTTGCGGTCACACAAACCATGGCAACAGTGATTTATCACAGCTGTGAAAGGTTGGTGCAAGCTCAAAACCTTATCCAACAGCGAATGTTTTCATGAGACTTATTGCCAAGGTAGGTATAGAGGGAGTTTTTGTCTTCAATATCACAGACGATTTAGTTGATCAGAGTGAGAGCAGAGTGGCAATTTATAATTGACAGACTGAGTTAAGTCTTTCTGTCAGACAGTATTAGGTGTGGATGAAAGGTCAATGAATGCCACCACAGTTTTTCATTGCTTTTGGTAGCCAAGTATCTACATAAAAGTCAGTGTCAGAATTTCACTAAGTGGCAACTGATTTAACCCTTCCTGCACCGATTCCAAATGCAGCCACTGTCGTGAGCTGTGGCACCCGTT
This sequence comes from Mycteria americana, assembly GCF_035582795.1. NCBI lineage: Eukaryota > Metazoa > Chordata > Aves > Ciconiiformes > Ciconiidae > Mycteria > Mycteria americana. Next base: position 17,505,537 of record NC_134370.1, read on the forward strand.
AAATGAAAGTACTCATCATTAGCTGGGTTCAGTTGTCGTCTTAATCTAGAAGAATGGCCATAAATTTTCTGGCCTCGTGCCCTTCAAATATGCGTAGAGATTATATGTAAAGAAATTTTGACAGTCAAAATCTTCCTTTCCAACCCGAGTACTTAAAGCACTCTGTAAAGACACCATCAAGTCTGGCAATCTTTTTTATTTATCTCCTACACTGAAGAGGGAGCTGAGAATATAGCAGACATCTGACACCTTGATGGAGTTCTGTAGCTGCATTCTCGGGCAGGATTTGTTTGCTGCTGCCTTTAAGTTTATGATGAACTGTGTGGATCAGCAGTCAGATTTTCTTGGACTGGATTTTAGGTCTTTTGGTACACAGCGTCTGCTAAGTGGAAGTGATTTCAGGCTTTACGGCTTGACTTTGCAAAGTCAGTACTCTGTGTGGTGTATTCCCATCCTTTTAATCTTGTCTGCTCAAATCGTGTCAAGCTATCCCTGAATTTCTATCAAATCATACCAGTTACAACTCGCGAATGCCCCTTTAAAGCTCAGTTGAATATTCCTTAGGGTTTGGCAACACAGAGAAGATACTGGTTTTCCAAAGAGACCTGCGAAACACTTGTTATCTGCCATTAACAGAGATGTGATCTGGCATGATACCTTGTGTATAACAGTTTTTAAGGTCACTGATGTGGTCTGTATGTAGCTTAATGCTGACAAAACTGGACGTGACCATTACCCCCTCTAGGATTGCAGGCGCTTGCTGAAATGATGCTACCAGTTTTTATTGTAGCTTACTATTCTCTGAGGTGTATCCCCTGAGCAAATCCCTAAGCATATCTCTTGCAGAGGTAGGTAGTTAATTTTCATGTCGGATGGAGGTATACAGACAAAACGAACTTGGTCTTTGCTTTGAGGTTTTCTGTCTCTCTGCTCAGAAGAGCCCCCTTCCATCCGGCCGGCGGGTGTCCCCGGGAGGAACCACTGCTTTCACTGCCCTTCTGCTCCGAGAGGTTTCATAGCTGAGCTTGATGTTTCAGCTGTTTCACGCTTAACAGGAAAAGCACCAGGAAAGCTTTCCCAGAGAGATGAGATAGTGCTTTACTGAAATGTAACTGGTTTAATGGAATCTGTAAAATGAATATATGTCTGTGTGTTGGGTTTTGTACATAGTGATTTAATAAGAAGCTCAGTCTTAGGGGTGAAATTAGCTTTGCCTAAACAAGTGCAGCTGGAGTTGTCTTAAGCTGTCCTAAGTTGACTCATGCATCTCAGCTAATTTTTGCTCACAATTTTTGCTCTTGTGGTAATTCTCAGCTATGTAATTCTCATTCAACCTAATGCTCAGGTTGAAATCAGTGAAATGGGAAGGAGAGTTGCTTGCTCAGAGTTGTAGCATGAAACGCCGGAAATTTGATTTTGTTGCCAACTCAGCCACAAGTCCAAAACCGAATAATTCTCTTTCTGGTACTTTGATTCGCTGTCTGCGAAATAACAATACTTACATAAATGGGTGTAATTTTAAGGGTAAAGAATGCTCAGATGTGCTTTATAAAACAAAGCATAATACAGCTTCCAGTAGTAGGGTCCTAATGAAGATCATCTCATTTTTTGCTTCTACTACACCATTCTGGATTTTGTCTTTGATCATAAAGCCCGTGTGAAAGTTTAAATATTTTTGTTTCCATTATTCCTTTGCTCAAGATCTAACTGTTCTGGATACCTATGTTATTTTGCACTGGAAGTGGAGGGAGCTTGAAATCCTGTGTTTATTCATGTCCTGTGTTCTTATCCAGATAGATTATTGCAAAATAAAAATAGTCTTAGTTCCATTTTGCCAAAACCAGCGAGAGAAGGCTTTGCAATGAAAAACAACCTTTGACATTCAGCATCATTCATAAGACAGTTTGTCATTTTAAGTGTCTGAAAATCTGTTCCCTTAAAGAAGGTTAAGAAAGTTCTGTTGGCCAAGGAAAATACCTTTCAGAGTAAGGAATGATATGTTTATATATCCTCTAGTATGCATATTGGAACCATAAAAAAGGACACAAGAAGATACTGCCTTTTGCTTTTCTGCAGCTCCCTTTTGGTCCTGGATATATGAAGCCAGTTTAGTTTAGCACTTTAACAGATAAAAAAAATTGCCAGTACACACAATATGATAATGGTCTTCCAATGCACATGTATCATAATAGATAGTTGTTATGTCATTCATTACTGTAGATGTAAGAAACATCAAAAGCAATTTAAAACTCCAGTTATCTTGGCTCTGCTGAATCCCAAGATAATGTCTGAATATCTACATAATAGTGTCTGAAAGATAAAACGTCCCTTCTCTAGGAGTGATTAGTCTGATAAAGGAACATTTCTGAGTTGTACATCTCCAGCATGTATAACTGAAATGAAATACGTTTACAAATGGAGTCTTTGTGGACAGAACTGTAAAAATAGCATCTAGGAAACCTATTTTCTATTTATTTAGTATAGGAATTTAAAGTCATGCCTGTATTGACTATCAGATTATTCAGCAGCAATTGTATAGCTTTTAGTTAAGAACTGCTTCAGAGCTAACAATCTGAATATTTCGCTGTGAGAAGAGCCCTCAGGGAACCATGGGCACTCAAAATGAAGCTGCTTGATGAGATTCCCAAATTCTTACTCTCCTTCTGACTTTTGCTACCTGGAGAAAGCTCTGGGTGAGCGTGAATGTCCCGTTGATGCGGGCTCAGTCATCAGCAGCTCCCTGACCCTTTTCCAATCCTATATTCATGGGGGCTGTGCTGAGTCCTGCTGCTGCTGCGCGCCCGCTCTGGGAGCCCTGACTTCCTTCCCTTCACAAAAAAGTTGGCCATCCCCAAGGTTTGCTGTGGCCTCCAGAGGAAGCGAATGGAGTGTACTGCAGAGGTAACGGCCTGTGCCCTCCTGGGGCAGGGAAGTACGCAGCTCCCTGCTATTTCAGGGAAATTATTGTCTCAGGATCCAAGGGCTGTTACAGTAAGTGCTTATAGTGTTACGAGTTTGAAGAGGGGGGGAAGGAAGCATTGCTGTCGAATCATGTGCTCAGAAGTCATGAGTCAAGTTTTTTGGGGAAAAAAAAAAGACCTTTTTTTCTAAGGATTCCTCTAGTGTACCTACATGGTACACTTAGGTCAGCTTTTTTTTTTTTTTTTAATCCATATCTGGAAACGTCTTGTTTTAAAGAAAGTTGACAACCAGACTTTAAAAAAGTGCCAAATCCCTGAAAAACTAATTGCTTTCCAGAGCTGTCATCTTGAAATAAGATGCATTTTATATGTATAGAAATGTTTTTGAAAATGAATGGAAAAGAAAATCAGAGCATGACACAGATAATATTGCTGTAGGTAGACAACTGATGTGGATGCATTAAGCTTGGTTTCAGGTATATTGTTCTTATGGGAGTGTGTGATTATCTTGCCATGAAATGCTTTAAGGTAATATATTATTGTACATAAATATTCAAATTGGTTAGACCAGAATCATATATAATTAAGACATTGAGGTATTCTTGTTAACTTTTTCCCTAGTCTATACTGAATATAACTGGTTTTGCTCAGGAGCAATTAGTTCATGTTTGCTTGACTTCTGTGAAGGACTTGGAATGAGAATGTTTTTACTTAGTCAAAAAAATGCCTGATACGAAGATTACAATGAGTAGCCATTTTTTATTTTTTAAGTATATATTGGATCTTGTGTTACAATTTTGAAAGGTTTTTTTTTGGAAATGAAATTCCTGCTTTTACCTCATCTTAATACACATCGTTCAGAAAGCTTTGTAGAGGAGGACTTTTGATATCTTTTAACTATTCTGTGGCACTTACCAAAGCTAATTTGTGGCATCAAATCTCTTAATCTCTAGAAGCGCTTTTCTGGTATTCTGTAAGAACTTGGAGTCTGATGGAAGGTAAGTAAACAAATTTTAGAGAAAGGGGCCTAACTAGCAAGGAATACTGAGGTTAGCTAAATTCAATACAGGAAACACAGCAGAAGTGGATATTTAAATGAAGTTTGAAGGAAAATTAGCATATTTACTCTCTCTTCAGTCATTGTAATACCATAGTGTGAGGGGAAAACTGATTGAAACAGCATTGAAATATTCAGGTTTAATGTTACAAATGTTATTTGATAATCCAGAGAGTGTATGTTACAGACTTTTCTTTCTAATATGTATTATTATTATTATTATTATTATTATTATTATTATTATTATTTTAATCATCTGGCTGGCACTTGGCAGCCTTTAAGAAATATTACATAGTTTCACTGTAAATCCAATAATGGGACTAAATATCTGTACTCGGAACTTGCTGCCTTAAATACTGTACGTTAGCCATCTCATATGCTAACACAGTAAGCACAAAATGATGATCTGGGAAGTGTCAGTTGTGCAGGTGATCAGTAAAGAAATAACCACTACATGTGTTGCACGTAGTACAGTTATAAATGAGAAAATGGCATTTTAATGGAAAAGAAATGGATGGGTACCCATGCTGATTTTGGCTGTTACTAGAACTGTCTGTTGTGCTCTGTACTTTCTCGTACCTTCTTGTCTTTGATGGATGATGCATCTTCCATAATGGTGCACCCAACTGTCCATTACTCTAACAGTGGCTTGCCCAAAGAATGAATGAGCTATTTATTTTAGGAATTATTAAGCATCTGCTCCTTTTTTGTCATTCTACTTAACTTCAAACAGGTCACGCTGCTTTCCTAAAGAACAAAAGTTGTGTGTCACTTGTGGACCAGTTTAGTAAATAGCTGATTAATTGTATGTGTACCAGAAGAGACAATCTTTATCTTACTTCCTTTAGTTGTTTTTCTTCATTAGTACACATAGCTATACCCTGTTCCCTGTCCCTGCTTTTTTTCTTTTGTGCCTTTTATTTCTTCTGTTCTTCCTGTAGACAGTCTCTGTTTTTAAAAAATAAATAAATGCAACTGGTCTCACTTAAGCAAGCTCCTTTCGTGTCGTTTCAGGCGTCTCTGAAAGGTGCTATCACTCTCATTATTTATTCAAGGATCTGAAGACACTTCTGAAAAATGAATAAATTATTCTGTCATCATTTTAGGAAAACTTTTAAAACCACTAAAAGAAATGAATTGGGAAACCATTAGGAATAACCGAGCTTCATTTAACATAGCTGTGATAGCTTCAGGACATGATTCCCTACAAAGGCTTTGGAATTCCTTGTGGATATTGCTGCCAGAGTTTATTATTGTAAAAGCAATGCAGTCAGCTACAGTTATTGTACAGCTAAATGTTTTAGGAGCCATTTGGCAGAAATGCACGCTGCGAGGTAAAGCTGAATATTCGCAATCAAGTATCAAACAAAAGGTGGTTGAATGGGCTGAACATTGACTAATGTGAAAGAAACACAGACAAAGCAAGGCAGGAAAAAGTTAGTTGAGTGACGGAAGTTGGATCAAATGTTAGGTTTCTTTCTTTGTATTATTTATACTAGTGTTTTGAACAGTTGTGCTGAAAGCTTTATTTCAAAGATTGTGGATATAACTAAAATGGAAAGAACATCAAATATTGAACAACACAGCCTTGGGAAGATAATTTTAAGTACCTGAGCTGATAGATAGCATTTGAGGCTAAGATTAAAAAAAGACAAATCACAAGTAAGACCATCATTGACCATTTTAGCTTAGAAGCTGAGAGGTAGATGCACTTGGAGATGATTGCTCCTGTGTTACATTCATTACATGGGGTGAGAGCTTCCTTCCCAAATGTCTTTAGAGAATCTTATCATTCAGCCCATTTTCTTAAGGTAACCACATTGCTCTTCACCAGGGCAAAATCTCTTAGAGAGATAAGACACAAGAATGTTGCTTAGGCTTAAAATTAGTACTTTTAACTAAGTAAATTGAGTCTTCTACCTGTAATAATTAATTATTAATTCTGTGTACTGATTTGGCACACCTTAATATATTTTCAAACTGGAAATAAATTGCTGGTTGAAAACTTAATTCTTTCTGGAAGAAGACATGAAATGTTTGTTCCTTTCTGTGTATATATTCAGTAATAATATATTAACATAGGGAATTTTTGAAGTAAACCCTTTGATAATATTAATTAGTGCTGGAAACAATAGAAATTCTATACAGATTATTTGGAATAAATATTACGTTTTAATAGGTTTCCTATTTGACTTGGGTGGGCAATATAGAAATGGGATTTGATATGACAGAGGTTGCTGTCATGGTCTCACTTGTGACATATGAATCCTGACAAAATTATTTAAAAGGAAGGCACTGTCACAGAAATAAAACACATCCAACCTGTAGGGTACACATTGGTGATTTTGCTGTTTAACCCCTAGTACAAATATTCTTGGTCCAGTTAGGGACCCATGTTGGGTAAAGCGGGAGATTCAGGTAAAGCTTAAGGTCTGCATCCTCATGTTTAGGGTTCCTCAGCCTGATACTTGTTGTGACAATCCTGTTTTTCCCCGTAAATGTCTGGTCTCTGTGGTAGGTATAGAGCAGAGTACCTCTGTGCTGTCTGGATTTAACTTCTGAATTCAAGTTCTTCAGGGATTGTTTAGTCTCTTGTAGTCCACTTTATAAATAGTACTTAAAGCCAAAATAATCTGCAATGGCTAATGTCTCCATTACAAAAGTGTCACCATTTCACCACTCTGAGCAGTGCTCTGATCTAACTGCATCTGCTTTGGGCAGACGGTGGGACTGGATGACCTCTGGAGATCCCTTCCAATCTAGGTGATTTGGAGATTGTAAATTAGCTGTGGCCCTGTGTTTTTTACCTCAACTGGACGCTATCCTGAATCTCAGTTTTTAAAACCATTTTCAAGCCTTGCAGCACCACCAAAAGAACTGTAAACTGATATGATGGCTATATGCATTATGCAGGAGTCACTTGCTCTCTGAATTAAATTTGAGTAATCACCAACTGTTTCAAATGTTGGGATCTCATTCTGTTGGAGCATATATCAGTAGTTGTCTGAAATACTTTAGAAAAACTTCTTTGTCACTCCCTATTAGCAGTTAAATCTCTGTTCCTCTCAGTCTTTGAAACTAAATGGAGGGCTAAGAGGAGCGTTCTGACAAGCAGTCCTACTGGTTGAGGCAAAATAGAGCAAACAATTTAGATTTAATAACCTAGCTCTTTAAAATGTCTCCTTATGAGAAAAGAGTTTCTCTTCAAATTCAGCTAGGAATTATTTTATGTTGTCAGACCAGTCTTTTTTTCAGGCTTTCAGTTTTCAGATATATTGCCCAAAGGATCCAGAATGAGTTTTGTATTTTATTGAATTATCAGATGATATACATCATCATTTAAAAAAAATACTACTGCAGATACCTCTTTCGCAAAACACAATTACAGTCCCAGCAGAACCTCTGAGTTAAGATATAACCATTATAAAGCCAAACCAATTTGGAGGGAAATCAAAATAAATTACTACAGTGAAACATTTTCACTGTTTTTCTGGATTTATATTCAGCAACTGTTACTGCTTATCTGTTGTAGTAACTGAGACGCGTGAGTATTTTGAAGACAATTCTGAGCATGTTTTTCAGAAATAATATGGAAACTTTTCAACGTTTTAGAAATACATACAAAATTAAAAAAACTGGGAAAAGCAGAACAGGTGCTTCAGGGTTTAAAAGAAGAGCAGTGGGCTGAATAAGAGTAATGCTGAAAAGATCTTATGAAGGAAATAAAAGGTAATACAAAAAGTGTAATGAACAAGGATTGGTGACTCAGGAATTGTTAATCCTTTTCCAAAATGACTTAGAAGAAAGAAAGGTGTAGTAAAATCCAAATTAGGAAAGGTGAGTTATTTATTAAAAAAAATTGATCAAATAAATTATTAAAATTTAATTAATCTTATTAAAATTCTTGAACTTAAACAAGGATTCAGAATTTATTTGTAGAATAAAGCCACCTGAATGTATTGTAGGTTATGTAAACAACAGGTTTGGCCCACCTGCAAGAGCTGCAAGGCAGATTGGGATGTTGATGATTATTTGCCTGAGCAGTAGAGTGTAAACCCAGGAGAAAGGAAGGGCATGCTGTTATGTTGACCTTGCCATGAATCACCATGGCAAATTACTTGCAGTAACCATTTTGAAATGGGGAACCTAAATGAACTCCTTAGTCCCACTGAAATTAGCATAAAAATTGCTATCCTACAGGATAAAGATGCTTCTCAGCTCCTGTCTCATTGGTGCTGAGCACACTGAGAAATACTCAAATTTGCACATTGTTCTTGTGCATTGTTCACTCAGTTGCTCTGCTCCTCGTGGTGTTTTTTGCACCATAGCTATCGGTGAATTGTATAAAAGTTTGAATGAGAAACAAATATAAGAATGTCATTTCCCATAATGTCAACTGAGTTGAATGACAAGTAAATCAAAAGCTAATTCTCCTATAAACAATCACTTTATTAAATGCATTTGCGTATTACACCATCTTACTCAGTGAAGAACTTGTTATTTTTTTATATTCTGTATCAGTCTCATTTTTCCCACTGAAAATGCATTTTAAATATATTTTCATTGAATGAAGGCTGTGCAATGAGTCAAAGGCAAAACCAGGAACAACAAGGCATGCAGACCCATGCTGTCACCAATTGCCTACATATGCTTTTAGAACTGGTGTTTTGTTGAAAGTTCAGATGTAAGGATTTCCTTGTCATTGTAGAGAGAGCTTTGAACAATTCCTCCCTTTCTCCAAAGAAAATGTTGACAATAGAATCTTTGATCTTCAAAAACTAATGCACATGATAAATTTAATTCATGTAAATAATTCTGCTAGACTCAGTAGGACCCATCACAGAAAGTTAAACACACATAACTATCTCTCAACTAAAGACCATGCACATGGTAGGTATAGTGGCATAGTCCAAAAGTTCACTTAGATAAAATTATCTCTTTTTCAAAAGATGTAATGAAAATGCTGTCTTATCAAAAGATCATGTGTTAGTTTTTTTAGATTACATTTGAAAAAGTTATCTGCACTCAAGTTCAAAACTTCTAAAAGCAAGATTTATCTAGACGGTTTAATGATGTTATAAATACATGTACATGTTGTAGTAAAATAGTAATGATTCATCACATTTTTATATCCTCAGCAGTTTAATATTCCATGATTTCAGGAAATAGCACTGCATAATTTTATTCTGTTTATATTAAATTACTGTTTATATTGACAAACCTTTTTCTACAATCATCCACCAATGACATAAGTTTTCCAGGTGTTGACTTTATTGAATACAATTGGTTAAACTTTGAGCATAGAATCCTCTATGATACTTTGAGTCTTCACTGATCTATAGATATAACCTTTACATCTTAAAGTTCTTGTGGAAAAGAATGTTTTACTTAAGAGGATCATCTAGTTCAGAAGTTTGCTGGTGCTTGACAAAAGTCCTAAGATAGACAACCACATTTCTTTTCTGAAGTAGTTACAGTCCTTTTAGTAATGCTTTGATTCCTGCTGCTTCTTGTCCTGTTCAGTTAATGAGTATCACCCTGTAGTGGAGGGGGCTTGTTTCAAAAGCTGGGAACTCTTTTGACTCCCCCCACTGTTACGAAATCATATTAACATTTCTACTTGAGAGTGACCTTGCTGCTTCCTTTTGTTAATACATTAATACCACTGAACCAGTATTAGGGAGAGAATGAGTTGTGAGGATGAGCCACCAGTATGAACACTGAAGCAACAAAACTAAGAAGTTTTGCCTTATATTTTGAATTACTGAAAGAGAGGCTATTGAACAGTGATTTTCCACAAAAGCAGTATTGTGTTTCCATAACATGAGTGGTCAGCTAGTTTCTACTACATTCGATTAAATGTATGACAGACTATTAGCATTTCTTTGCACTTTTGGAAGGACTTTCATTTAAATAAATAATTAGCTACAAGGAAATTTCTCGGTGCTTATAGTTTCATTGCTTCTTTTGCTATCATCAAATAGTGTCAAGATCTGGAAATATCTGTTCTACTGGTACTGTTCTAATTAGAAGGATAATTAGTACACTGTTATTGCTTCTTTGGCTATAGCTGTTTGGGGTTTTTCACCACATGTAACACACTATCTACAATGGAAGGTCATTTTTGAGTATTCTGTTTTCACTAATGCTTGGGATTGGCTATGCTGCAAGTGAATGGGTTTAACAAAAGCTAGTATATACTGAAGATAATGACAAAACCAGCTGGAATTAGAGTTGCAAAATGACAAGGTTTTATTACTTTCTACAGGATTTTTGTATGATTCCTTTTAAGAATGTTGGCAACACACTTTAGTTTGAAAAGACAATACAATGGGCCACAATCCCCTTAGGGTAGAGAGGTTTCACTTGAGACCATGACATGCATCTTTAGTATTCTGATAACTTATCTTTATGCTTTTTTAAGTTTTGATGTTCTAAAAGTCAGACAGAGTAGCAGGCACTATGAATTACTGCACATGAATAGTGATATATAATGAATTGATAAATACTTCTCATATTTTTACAAGTTTTTCCTCTCTCTTTCATTATCAGACTATGTAGGTGTCTGCCACACCCCATTCATCTAATGAGATGTCAATACTATTTTCAGTCATTTTTCTCTCTTCACTTGTTCAGTCAGTTTTGTTATTGTTCTGTGACTTGCCTCCCAGTTTATCTGTATAGTTCTGATATTATCTGTTGAAGCCCTAGGTAGTAGCTCAGCTGTGGTCTTCACTTTGGAGGGAAAAAAAAAGTTCAATTACTACCTGTATGTTGAGGTAGGTCCATATGGCTACATATGTGGCACAAAAAGCAGGCATTCTTTTTTCCTTTCTGTTCATGCCATTTCTGTGGTGCAAGCTCCTTCTTAATTTGTTTGTATGGTGCAGTTCTCAATGAATTATGGATGTTGTGGGAATAAACAATATTCTGGTTTACCGAGAAGGATTTTAAAACCTTAAAAATAGTTTTTCATTTTACACTGTAGCATTTCAATACAAATTATTCTAGTCTTATTCTGATACCATAAAGAAATTAAATACATTTTTTCCCACCACTATGTCCAAGTATTTCATAGGATGTCTGCTCACACTCCTTTTGTATCTAACCACACACCATGTGTAAAGAGAACAAACAGCTTAAACTGCAACATGTTAACTGCTATCAGGCTTCCGTGTACTTCCCAGTAGCTGGTATAGTGCTGTGTTTTGGATTTAGGATGAGAATAATGTTGGTAGCACACGGATGTTTTCGTTGTTGCTAAATAGTGCTTACACTAAGTTAAGGACTTTTCCGCTTCCCCTGCTCTGCCAGGCGCACAAGAAGCTGGGAGGGGGCACAGCCAGGACAGCTGACCCCAGCTGGCCAAAGGGCTATTCCATACCGTATGGCGTCATGCTCAGTATAGAAACTGGGGGGAGCTGGCTGGGGGACAGCAACCGATGCTCAGGGACGGGCTGGGCATTGGTCGGCGAGTGGTGAGAAATTGCATTATGCATCACTTATTTTGTATATTCTTCTATCATTATCATTATTATTATTATTACTATTTTCCCTTCCTTTTCTGTCCTGTTAAACTGTCTTTATCTCAACCCACGGATTTTACTTTTTTTTTTTTCCCCGGTTCTCTCCCCCATCCCACTGTGGGGGGAGTGAGGGAATGGCTGTGTGCTGTTTAGCTGCCTGCCAGGTTAAACCGCAACAGTGTCCTTTCGGCACCCAACGTGGGGCTTGAAGGGTTGAGATAACAACAGGTCTGACCAGAACATGTTAAGGGAAATTTGTTATAAGTATTCATTATATTAGTTTAATAGTCGCTGGTCACAATGTTGATTTATTTGCTCTCAAAGTTGTCATGCTTGCTCTCAAGGTTGTGTTATGTAATACCTTATTTGCAGTATATGTTCCCTGTTGTGCTGTTTATCACCGCTGGGAGCTGGATCAAGGTTATAATTTTGCTGCACTGTGTAACACCGGCTTATATGATAAAAGTATTGGTCGTGAGACTAATCTGGTATTTGTACTCGGCATTGCCGTCATCTCTGTACCTTGGGAGCCACCTCTTGGAAACTATTAATAATTACACTCTTCACCTTTTGCCCTTTGAGACCCAATCTATGAGGGAGATGGGGGGGGACACTTTCCCGCACTCCTTCACTTTCACTTTCTCCTTCAAGCTAGTTACAACAGCTCGTGAGAACTTTGAATATCCTTGGGATGTTCAAACCAGCATGGTCCTATTGCTATGTCTCCTGAATGTGGTTCAGGTCTTGCTTAGGGTTGAACAACTATTTGAGAATACCACCCAGAGATCTACCCCCGCGACAGGCACTGCAGCTACTCAAACCCTGGCGACAGGCACTGTGGCTGAACCAGAGAACCAACCCGTACTGGTATCAGTTGCCCCTATACACAAGAAGAAATACACAAGATAATCAGTTGATTTAGTAAGGGATGAAGATGAACCAGGGACATCATGAGAACAGGAGGAGGAAGAGGCAGAACCCATAAATGAGATGGTAACCACCCAATCCCTATCCCTGAATGAGCTGTGAGATACGCGAAAAGATTTCAGTTGTCGTCCAGGTGGGCACATTGTCACCTGGCTGCTCCAATGCTGGGATAACAGGGCCAGTAGCCTGAAATTAGAGGGTAGGGAAGCCAAACATCTGGGATCCCATTCTAGGGAAGGGGGCATTGACAAAGCGATTGGAAAAGGGGCACAAGCCCTTAGCCTCTGGAGGCAATTCCTGTCAGGTGTGAAGGAAAGGTATCCCTTCAAGGAAGATGTTATATGTCACCTAGGCAAGTGGACCACCATGGAGAGAGGTACCCTGTACCTGAGGAAATTAGCCATGCTGGAGGTGATTTATGATGACCTGAACAATAAGCAGTTATCCAAAGATCCAGATGAAGTCAGGTGCACACGACCCATGTGGCGGACGTTTGTATGGAGCTCACCATCGTTGCATGCCAACTCATTGGCAGTAATGACCTGGAAAGATGGAGAGGAACAGACGGTGGATGAATTGGCTGGCCAACTCTGGCAATACAAAGAAAGTCCCTCTTCCTCCCTAGGGGCCTGCGTCTTGGCTGTGGAAAAACTGGGAGGTCCAGCAACTCAAAGAGGATATGTCCTACTCTCCACCTGTATGGACTAGTATCTCAGCCATTAGGAGTAAGCGTCCCTCTGCTCAAGAGAGAGCATATAGTTGATACACACCACCTGTGGTTTTACCTGCGTGACCACGGAGAGGACATGAGGAAGTGGGATGGAAAATCTACCTCGACCCTAGAGGCACGGATACATGAGTTGCAAGGAAAAACAATCACAAAAGGGACTTCTTCCAGGAAAACTGCTGCTCCAGTTTCTAGTGAGCAGTTCCCCAGACAGAGTAGAAGGGCTGATTTTACTTCTGATCTTCATAAAGGGACTTTTGATTCACATTTACAAGTGAGTAATAAATACTATGACCAGGACTAGAGGGGCCTGCAGCCAGGTGGAGGAAAGGGACAGCTGGGTTTCCTGGACTGTGTGGATTCGATGGCCTGGCACATCAGACCCACAGGAGTATAAGGCTCTAGTAGACACTGGTGCACAGTGCACCCTAATGCCATCAAGCTATAAAGGGGCAGAACCCATCTGTATTTCTGGAGTGACAGGGGAATCCCAACAGCTAACTGTATTGGAAGCCAAAGTGAGCCTAACTGGGAATGAGTGGCAAAAGCACCCCATCGTGACTGGCCCAGAGGCTCCGTGCATCCTTGGCATAGACTACCTCAGGAGAGGGTATTTCAAGGACCCAAAAGCATGGGCTTTTGGTATAGCTGCCTTGGAGATGGAGGAGATTAAACAGCTGTCCACCTTGCCCGGTCTCTCGGAGGACCCTTCTGTTGTGGGGTTGTGGAGGGTTGAAGAACAACAGGTGCCAGTCGCTACCCCAGTGGTGCACCGGCAGCAATACCGCACCAACTGACTCCCTGATTCCCATCCATAAGCTGATTCGTCAACTGGAGAGCCAAGGAGTTATCAGGAACACTTGCTCACCCTTTAACAGTCCCATATGGCCAGCGCAAAAGTCTAATGGAGAGTGGAGACTAACGGTAGACTATCGTGGCCTGAACGAAGTCACGCCGCCGCTGAGTGCTGCCATGCCGAACATGCTAGAACTTCAATACAAACTGGAGTCAAAGGCAGCCAAGTGGTATGCCACAATTGTTATTGCTAATGCATTTTTCTCAATCCCTTTGGCAGCAGAGCGCAGGCCACAGTTTGCTTTCACTTGGGGGGGCGTTCAGTACATCTGGAATCGACTGCCCCAGTATACCTGGAAACACAGCCCTACCATTTGCTGTGGACTGATCCAGACTGCACTGGAACAGGGTGAAGCTCCAGAACATCTGTAATACGTTGATGACATCATCAGGTGGGGCAACAAAACAGAAGTTTTAGAGAAAGGGAAGAAAATAGTCCAAATCCTTCTGAAGGCTGGTTTTGCCATAAAACAAAGTAAGGTCAAGGGACCTGCGCAGGAGATCCAGTTTTTAGGAATAAAATGGCAAGATGGACGTCATCAGATCCCAATGGATATGATCAACAAAATAATGGCCGTGTCTCCACCAACTAGCAGAAAGGAAATACAAGCTTTCTTAGGCATTGTGGGTTTTTGGAGAATGCATATTCCAAATTACAGTCTGATCGTAAGCCCTCTCTATCAAGTGACCCGGAAGAAGAACGATTTCAAATGGGGCCCTGAGCAACGACAAAGCTTTGAACAAATTAAACGAGAGTTAGTTCATGCAGTAGCCCCTGGGCCAGTCCGGGCAGGACAAGTTGTAAGAAATGTGTTCTACGCTGCAGCCAGGGAGAATGGCCCTACCTGGATCCTCTGGCAGAAAGCACCAGGGGAGACTAGAGGTCAGCCCCTAGGGTTTTGGAGTTGGGGATACAGAGGATCCAAGGCCTGCAATACTCCAACTGAGAAAGAGATATTGGCAGCATATGAAGGGATTTGAGCTTCTTCAGAAGTGATTAGTACTGAAGCACAGCTCCTCCTGGCACCCCAACTGCCGGTGCTGGGCTGGATGTTCAAAGGGAGGGTCTCCTCTACACATCATGTAACTGATGCTACGTGGAGTAAGGGGGTCACACTGATCACATAACGGGCTTGAACAGGAAACCCCTGTTACCCAGGAATCTTGGAAGTGATCATGGACTGGCCAGAAGGCAAAGATTTCAGAATATCGCCAGAGGATGAGGTGATGCATGCTGAAGAGATCCCACTGTATAATAAGCTACCAGAAAATGAGAAGCAATATGCCCTGTTCACTGATGGGTCCTCTTGTCTTGTGGGAAAGCATTGGAGGTGGAAGGCTGCTATATGGAGTCCTATATGAGAAGTCACAGAAACTGCTGAAGGAGAAGGTGAATCGAGTCAGTTTGTAGAGGTGAAAGCCATCCAGCTGGCTTTAGATATTGCTGAACGAGAAAAATGGCCAGTACTTTATACTGACTCATGGATGGTGGCAAATGCCCTGTGGGGGTGGTTGCAGCAGTGGAAGCAGAACAACTGGCAGTACAGGGGCAAACCCATCTGGGCTGCTGCATTGTGGCAAGATATTGCTGCCCGGGTAGAGAACCTGGCTGTAAAAGTACATCAAGTAGATGCTCACATACCCAAGAGTTGAGCCACTGACTAACATCAAAACAACCAGCAGGTGGATCAGGCTGCTAAGACTGAAGTGGCTTAGGTGGACCTGGACCGGCAACATAAGGGTGAATTATTTAAAGCTCGGTGGGCCCATGACACCCGAGGCCATCAAGGAAGACATGCAACATATAGATGAGCTTGTGATCGAGGGGTGGACTTGACCATGGACGCTATTGCACAGGTGAATGTGAAACATGCGCTGCAGTCAAGCAAGCCAAGCAGTTAAAGCCTGTCCAGTATGGAGGACAATGGCTGAAATATAAATATGGGCAACGGGACTCATTTCTGAAACAACCTCATAGACACCTGGGCCACAGAGCAAGGCATTGAGTGGGTATATCACATCCCCTGTCATGCACCAGCCTCTGGGAAAATCAAACGATACAATGGACTGTTAAAGATTACACTGAGAGCAATGGGTGCTGGGACATTCAAACATTGGGATACACATTTAGCAAAAGCCACCTTGTTAGTCAACACTAGGGGTGTTGACTTGATCTGCCAATCAAGCTGGCCCTGCCCAGTCAAAACTTCTATGTACTGTAGAAAGGGATAAAGTCCCTGTAGTGCACGTAAAAAATATGCTGGGGAAGACAGTCTGGGTTATTCCTGCCTTGGGCAAAGGCAAACCCATCCGTGGGATTGCTTTTGCTCAAGAACCTGGGTGCACTTGGAGGGTGATGCAGGAGGATGGGGAATTCTGATGTGTACCTCAGGGGGATTTGATTTTAGGTGAGAATAGCTAATGAATTAAATTGTATGATGTTAATTGCTATATAATACTGTATATCATCACTTCTATGGTGGCTATATAACATATCAATGGTATTACAGTCAGAATCACATAGATTAATGAAGAATGAACTTCGATGAAACCGAGCAAAGTGCAGCGATGATAGAACCGGACAAGTGCAGCAGTGATGGAACTGGAACTGGCTTCAGCATGAAACAATCCAACACCATCTCTCCTGCCCTGAAGGACTGTTATGACAGATGAAGCCCAAAGTCATGGACTAAATGAACTCAATGGACATTTTATAGGGATGGACCATAGACTAAGGGAATGATATCTGTGTGTTTATATCAAAATACAAGAAAGGTGGTGGCGATTAATTGGGATGTTTTGGAAAGTGTGGGACCTGGGCATGACATAGACAGTATAGAATAAGGGGTGGATACTGTCCTGGTTTTAGCTGGCATAGAGTTAATTGTCTTCCCAGTAGCTGGTATAGTGCTGTGTTTTGGATTTAGAATAAGAATAATGTTGATAACACACTGATGTTTTAGTTGTTGGTAAGTAGTGCTTACACTGGTCAAGGACTTGTCAGCTTCTCATGCCCTGCCAGCAAGAAGCTGGGAGGGGGCACAGCCAGGACAGCTGACCCAAACTGGCCAAAGGGCTATTCCATGCCATGTGGTGTCATGCTCAGTATAGAAACTGGGGGGAGCTGGCTGGGGGACGGTGACTGCTGCTCGGGAACTGGCTGGGCATTGGTCGGCAAGTGGTGAGCAATTGCATTGTGCATCACTTATGTTGTATATTCTTTTATCATTATTGTTTATTATTATTATTATTATTATTGTCCCTTCCTTTTCTGTCCTGTTAAACTGTTTTTATCTCAACCCACAAATTTTACTTTTTTTTTTTTTTCCCCGATTGTCTCCCCCATCCCATTGTGGGGCGAGTGAGCGAACGGCTTTGTGGTGTTTAGCTGCCTGCTGGGTTACACCACAACACAGAGGAAATACATATTTTCAGTAATGGGTCACACTTTCTTCTGTGTTCACTATGCATTTGGGAATAGCAGTCTTCATCTAAATGTCTTGTCTTTCTTGGATTTGGTTATTTGAGATGTGCTTTCTCTGGATGCACTGCTGTGTGAGCTCACAATCTTTAGGCTTTACTGGGTGGGATGCAGTACAATCTCACTGAAGAAGCCTCAGCTGTGGAATTTGTTTCTTTTCTAATGTTGAGTGAACCCAAGTCCATTGACTTTGAAGGCATGGTGAAAAGATCCTTTCTCTCTGCTTGAGGGGTTGTAGGAAGTTGAAGTTTGTTTGCATTATGATCAAGAGCTTTTTATTTTATACTTTTTTTTATACTACCGTTGATTCTCTTATACTGGGCATGTTTTATACCTGAATGAGACTTTGTGGCACAGGATTATGTCTTTTTGCACTTTTCATAGTTTCACAAAAACAAAAATCATAGCATCCATTTAAGCAAACAGTGATAAGGTTTGTGCTTGTTTAATTTTAATGGAAGAACCAGAAAAAAAATCAGAGATATGGCTTGTAGCCCATTAGAACAATTCATCCTTTTAAGTATGTCTATATTGCTAAAGAAGGAGGTCCAAGAGAGAGTGGAAGCAATGGCTTGTTCACCATCCATGCTTTCAGTTGTTAGCATGCTCCTTAGCATGATTTTGGTCCTTGTGTACATGTGAGGTTGGTTTGTTTTCAGTGCAGGTTGAATGAAATAGCATGCAGTCTGTGTTGCAGCCCACCAGAGAAGTACATTTGCATCATGAAACTACACATATGGATTCCATACTTTAAGGTGTCACTGTAGGTCATGAGAGAGTGTTTGAAGGATAACCCTTCAGAGTCTGCAGGAATGGTGCTGGAGGGCTTCACAGGGCCAGGAAGGACAAACCTGGTGTAGAGTTAATGCCTTCTGAACATGCTCCCTGGGGTCAACTGTTCCCTAAAGTGTCTTGGGAGAAGAGGCAGCAGAGACTGTGCTGTGATGTGAAAGGGTCAATGAAGGGGGCAAACAGTTCATAATGTTCATAACTCATCAGCGGAGTGGTGCTGGCTAGTGGATTGATCCCCACGACTATTTTAGTTAGATGTATCCCATGAGGGCTAGGGCTGAAAGTACCACCATTTTAACTTCTAGTTACTTGGGGTTTGGATCATTATATATAGTGCAAAGACAGTTTGCAAACTGAACTTTAAAATAAATACCTTCTCAGAAGGTTTCTCCAGGAAACTTTTTTTTTTTAAAGAAAAGTAAAACTTTAAGGGGATTTTGGTTTTGGAAAATAGCTTCACAGAAATAAACTGTGCTCATTTTCTTAGTGTTTCTATCCTCAGAATAAAAAATTTAAAATGTGAGATTCTTAGCACATGGCTAGAAACTGATAATTATTTAAACCAGCTGCCTAGTTGCAATATGTAGCAATATTTATTGCTGTGATTCACTAGCACATCAGAAAAAGAAAGACAAGTGAAATGCTGTGAATAAATAAAATGTGAGAAGTACTTAATCATAGTGGGTGCATGGTGGTGATTTGTTTTAAAAATCCAAACTATATTCAATCTTTTATTAAAATAAATTACTCAGTTTCTGTTACATCTGAAAGTTATAATTATGTTATAAGCTATCCAAAATCAAATACGTGAATAGCACCTTTCTCCATGTATTTATCCACCAAACCTTTGCATCTCTAAGTACAAGAAAAGGATGCTCTTCATGTCTCTCTTTTCCTGCAAAATTTCTGCAGGTCTCTAATTAAAAACATCTCCCTGTAAGCAGGTGACTGTATGCAAGGGAAAAGAGATACCTATCTTTTTCAGCCATACTTCATACATTTCATGTCCATGCTGTTACTTTTCTGAAGAAGTAATATACAAAATTATTCAGTGTAATTTCAGCATCAAGAGTAAGAGCCACAAGTTGACCAGGCATTGATTACTTGAAAAGATTTTTCATCATCTGTAGTTAAGCCTCATTTCTGAGTTAGTATATTGAACATTGTAACCAAAACTTTCCTCCCTTCTAGCCTCATTCCCACAGCAGATGTCCTCAGAAGGGAAGAATGTTATGAGTTGCATCAAAAGTTTAACAACTGATTCATTACAGTATGAAAAATAATGTGATTTAAGTTTACCAGTGAAGTTGTTCATTGTATTCACAGAATCGGTCTTCAGTACAAACCAAATCCTTCTTGATAAAAGCCCATTGCAAGTTCTTGGACATCACTAAAGCTAATTAAAAACAGGTGGATTCTTCCCATGTAGTGTACCAACCAGCTGAATGAAATGTAGATAACTGGTATTAATTGTTAGAGAAGATTTTTTTTTTCCCCACGGACCTTATTGGAATGCTAGGATTCTCTAAAGCTGTGATTCTGAACCGAAAAAGAATCATCTTTTAACTATAATACCCATATTACTTTGTTTATAAAACCTGAATTTTAGTTGGCACTGTAGAGATGAGAAGGCCCTGAAGGAAACTTAGTTTTTGAAACCTGATCTCTGTGTGAAAGTCTCTGTGAAAGTCTGGTACAAAGATTTGAAAGGTTTCATTTAGAAACTCAAATTTACATAGTTAAATGCTATGATTTTTTTTTTTTTAAATTTTGTGGTGTCTGTTATATTTTTCAAGACTCAGTTTATCTTTCAGAAAAATAAAAGCAAATGACTAAATGAGATAGCAGTGTTGCAGAACATGAGCTGTGTTTACGGAGTGTCCCATTTATGAACTAAATGTTCTGCTTAATCTTGTGATTTATTATTAGTTAGATAGTTCTCTTTAATTTCTAGGTCTTTGTTTTGTGTGGATTAATGATGCTGGTTCAGTCTACATGCTTCGGGCTGTACAGAAGGAGACCCAGAGGTAGAGAGTAGGAGACCCGTGTGCTCCTGACTTGTGCTGCATTTTCATGGAGTTGCCAGCAAAGTTCAAACTGTGCTCTTTTTCTGGGCCCAATGAATAGAAGGCTGGAAAAACAAATTGGCACCATCAAAATTTTTCAAAGACAGAACTACTTGTATCTAAGCCAGATGAGAGTTCTGAAGTGCCTATATCTCTGCAAATCAGGCTATGCAGAACAGTCCAAATATAATATTTTTATTTAATGTCATTGTAATAGACCTCAAAGGTGGTCTCTCTGTAACACAGCATATAACCAAATGACCCAATATGAAGTGGAATTTATGATGTTAGTCTTTCCAAGCCCAGCCAATTTTAATTTTGGGACTTCATTTTTTTCTTGACTGACAGAAGTTCTGTTCAGCCTCAGAAGAGAAGGTGAATAAAAGAACAGAATAAAGTAATAGAACATTTCATGTATTTACATTTTTTAGTTTAGATATTCAGATTTTTAAAACAATTTTCCAATTTAGTCATTGTGTGGGCACCTAAAAAGTTCAGAAAATCTGACAAATAAGTCAAATTGAAACAGTTTGTGGTCTTTCAACATGTCACTGCTGAAATGTATTGCTAAGAAGGTAGTGAAGAGTTGGTAGATTAGAGAAATATTTGATGTCATACATATGATTTTTAATCTGAGAAGTAGGAGGAAGATCTTGTGAGATGTGGAGTTTCTTAGTTGATGGCAAGAGACTGTGCGTATATTGGAGCATGTTTAATTTTTTCGTAAACATAGGCTTCTGTGTGCTTTCAGATGCCTGGGTTTAAGTGTTCATGATTGATCCCAAATTGCCACTTGTGGGTTATACTAACTGGTTGTGGGTGAGGAGTAATGTTGCTGCACAAGTGTATTCAGTAACAACATACTGTAATAACATACAGGTCAGATCTGAGGTGCTCTGTTGTCCATGTTCTCTGACAGTGGGCCATCAAATCTGATCAAAATATATTTACACATTTATTGATGAATTTTAGAAATAATTTGCAAAAATCTCCAAATCTTGCTAACATTGCAGTATTTTAAATTTCCTACATCAGTAATTATTTTCTGTTTCACTATGGGTCAGAGTAACACTGACCCAGAGTAACACTGACCCATAGTGTTGTCTTTTGCACCTAGACTTGAGATTTTATGTAATAGGTGTATGCTGGGGCAAAGCACTTACTGTTCATATACAATGGGAAATGCTAAGAGCAAGGCAAATTAAGACCGTCTCGTGTAACGTATCGTTTTAAAATTTTACAAAAGCAAAAAGTCAAGTTTGCTAGTTAAGAGCATAAAATTTCTTGTGAAAATTTGTTTTATTTCTATCTTTATTGCAAGCTATGTCTCATTTTGAAATGGAATTTTGTGCACTAGAGAAGTATAATTTATTGTAAATGTTACATTCAAAAACTCATTTCTCAAGCAGTTGCAATTAGATTTTTTCAGAGACAAGTGCTTCTTCTGTGCATTGCATAATCATTAGATCTGTTTTAAAAAAGATTTCTTGACCTTCTAAACCAAATTGCATTTCTTTTGTGTATTGTAAGGTTTTTAAGTGGTAACATCTTCAGAATGAGTGCATGTTCATATTGTATTGCTTCTGAAATAGCTGGGAAAATACAGCAAGGGAAAATCACTAAACTAGAAAGAGCCACTTGTGACATCAACAGTGGTTTAACAAGAAGAGCAAGAATAGACAACTTTTTCAATAGCTTGTATGCAGGGCCAGTTTGCATGTGTACTTGATGGTGGTGGTACTTGATGGGCCAGGCATAGCTTCATTACTGAATTTCTACTATGCAGAGGTTGCAACAGGAAAACAGTTTTGGACTACTCTGTTTTTGTGGTCAGGTGGTGTTTTTTTTTGTTTGTCTCACCTTTAGAAAATTAAATACTTTCTCTGTATTTATCAGCTATTGGTATTCTTCGTATATCCCTGCTATAGCAGCTGCTGCAAAGTGACTGTATTCTCCTCTAATCTAGTGGAACAGTTTTTAACGTGTCCCTTGCTTCATCAACCTTTTTGCTGACTGGGAAACCCAACAAGTACCTTTGCCAGTGGTAATTTAGAGTTTACGAGTGAAGCGTGGGCATTTATCAGTGTTACAATTTTCAAGTTGAAGCCAAAATTCCTTTGTTGACATATTTCTCGAATGTGCTTTTATTTAATAAAGAAGAAGCTATGCACTTCAGGGAATGGTAATCTTTATTTACTGCTATGATGGGGAAATGCAAATGAAGCAGAGAATTTTGTGATTAGTATTTTACAGAGCAGTCGTTTACTATAATTACATGTTTTTAATCAGTGGAATTATCATGTTCTATTAACCAGATTCTTTCCTGACTTCTTGTAGGATTCTGAGTAACAACAAGATCTTATGGTTGAAGAATGGCTCTTTCTTCGGACTGAGATCCCTGGAGAGACTGTGAGTAACTGATCAACCTTGTTCCACCTTCAATTAAAAAGTCTTTGTATTTTAAATATAAAAACAAACATCAGATAATGAAGTTGAGATGTTCTGAACTGTATTGCACAGTAGAGTTTCCAGGCAGTCATCAAGCTAAGAAACAACATAAAAATGAGTGAATGGGGATGGATGTGGAAAATACAGGAAAGCACTGCCATCAATTTGGAACTAAAATAAACATGCAGTCAAAGACTTGTACTACGCTATGTACGCTATCACAGTGAAGACTGGTATATGTAATGGTAACACTAAAGTACCTGACATATAGTTTGGGTTATTTAACTCATTGCTCTCCAATACTTCCATTTTAATTCTATTCTAATTTTAATTCTATTCTATGTTTTAATTATATTCTAAAGAAATTGGACAACATTTATCACTAGAGCAGATGATGACATTGATAAAGCTCCATGATTGTGTATTTCTAGTCAATATTTGGAGGAGGGAAGAGGAACGAGGTTCCCATATGATCTGCTCAGGAGCCGCTAATGAGTTAGGAAGAAAACATTCTGAAAGTTCGATGGAATAAATGAGCAGTAACAGCTATGCTGCAATAACACTGCTTTCTGTATATATAGGTCACTCATTTGAGAATAATCACGTGAGCAAGTCTAAAAGGCTATTTTTTTATATCTGTAGGAAACTTACTTTGCCAGTGCATGTAAAATGAGTAATTATATCATGCCTATTTTAAAACATCTCCTACAGCTTAAGCTAAATTATTTTTATATTGCTTTGTCAGAATACATTCATTATGTAGAGCTGTTGATTTAAAGTAGTTGCTACATTCATTAATGCATGAATGTATTCTATGTTGTATGAATGTTTCCATATGCAAAAAAGTTACATATTAAAATCAACTTTAGCTAATGTTTTACTATATATGTGTGTGACATGCATGCTGTTCATGGTTGTGTAATAAGGTGGGTAAGCGTATGATACTGAGATATTTGAATATTCTAACTGCAATTTAAAAATAAACAATGTATTTCAAGGGATTCTGGAGGAATCTCTTAGGCACCTTGAAGGGTTAGGACAGAGCTAACTGTCTGAACAGTTATGTAAAGGAATACTAAATTTTCTCTGCATATAGTTATATATGTAACAAATACTTCTTTAATATTGGCAATATTAAATGGTATGGAATGAAGAGTAGTTGTGTATTATTTACTGTTTTAATCTTAGGTGTAACAATGATATGAGGTTTATAAAGAAGTTTCCAAATATTTTAGACAAAACAATTTAGGTGATAGGATTACAAATTTATTGCAAGAAAGGAAATTAGTAAATTAAATTCTAATGTACTGCAAGTAAAGCATTAGTGTTTAGAAACAGAGGAAAACACTTCCTCTGTTTTTTCTTTTTTTTTTTTTTTAGGTTTAATTTACATTGGGGAATGATACTGAGCATGTACTTTTTAAAACTTTATTACTTACCTAGTTAGAGAAATACTTCAACCTGAAGAGACATTGCAAACAGTATTGAGAACAGTGTGTAGCCTCAAGTATCATCACCATCTAAACCTTCTTAATTTTATTGTATTGATTTTCTGCAACATTACAGATAAAATCAGTGAGTATCATCTCCTCTGTATATGGTGCTGTTTGGCCATGACAATACAAAATCCGTAAGTGGTCCTTGAAGCAAAGCCTAGAATTCAGGTGATGACTTTCTTATCAGAATCGGATGCTCTGTCTCTTGTTCTCTGGCCCCATGCACTTCTTATCAATATCTGCAAAGGTGCAGGTTCAGCTGGTGGGGTGACAACAGCTGGAATAGTCTACTAAGAGGCGGAAGCAGTGGGTGTGAATGAACTACAACTGGATGAGTGCTCCCAGCCCTTGGGCAAAGGTTTCCCCAGCTTTGCCTTTTCCACACAAGCCAATTCAGAGCAGTACTTCAAGCGCTTAAAATGGAGAACTATGACAGCAACTGCTGTTGGTGTTCATGGCTCATCAAAATGGATCAAAAAGAATTGTTATTCCTTGCCTGAAAGAGGAGGTAGAGAATCTTATGAAGTACAGTAGCAGGAAAATCCAGCTTCCTTTAAGATAATAAGTTTAGAAGATCAGGTGCTTAGAAACGCAGGTGTGCTGGAGTTAAGGGTTACTAATTTAATTTGGCTTTGCACTCCTTGTGGTCCTGCAGAACAAAACATTTAGTAATGGGAATGCCATAGAGACAAGAATCATCCCTGTCTGTAATTCTTTTGTGGTTCCCATGAGACCATGACCCAGAAGAATGTTAGCTTGTGTGGAAAATGAAATCGTTCAATGCCAAACTTGAAAACTTTAGAGGGGCAGTAAAATTTCAGGTGGAACTGAGTGACTTGTATATTCTGGCTCTTTCCTATCCTGGAGTGCTCAAACCCACTTTTTGAGCAGAGAACGGTTTGAAGCCCTACTCCAATAAGCTAGTGACAACTTTCCCCTTATTGTTTTGTTTTTCAATGCATGTCAAAACAGGAATTGGATTACAGAAGTGTCAGTCCTCCCAAGTTCTGGTGATTTCTCAACAGCATGTTACGCAAGTGAGAGACCTCACTGAGCAGTTGTCTCAAACTAGGACTTGTCATTTTATGCAACTTTAATAAAAAAACCCGAGAAACATAAGTTGTTTGCCCCTTAACTGTCCATTCTAAAAGTAAGACAGAATCAATGTCTCTAAAGCTAAGACTATTGTAGAACTCATATTGTGCATGAAATGCAATTTTTTAAAAATATAGTTGGACCTGGTTTGTATTTGTTTCTGCAGACTTCTCAGAAAACTGCATTTTTTTCAACCATAGCATGAATATTACAAGGTTGCTATTTCAGATTGTCTTAAATTGTGTTACTGCTGTAAAAGGAAATCTGATATTAGGTTTTCAGGGGATACAACCAGCCAGCCAGGAAAAAATGTGTTTGGGGATACAGTTATTTCCCTTTTAGTAATAGAAAGATAATCCTATATTTACTAATACTTTATTAATATTAAAATGAAATATTTAATAAACATCTGTAATAAAAACTATATAAGTAATGGTGGTCAAAATACATTTATGAAATATTAGTATTTTTACCGGGCAGTTTGTAAAAATGCTTTGGCAAACACGGTCTCACAAAAGGTGCTTTTTATGTATTTTGTATGTGTGTGAACAGTGACTCACGAATGATCTGTAGAGATGGCACTCTCTCTGCACTTAGTTTGAGTTTTCTGAAACTAAGAATTAGTGCCTTGTGCTGGTTTGGAAAGGTTGACTCACAAATGTGTTACGGCATCTGGATCATGATGCACCTCTGTGCCACTGGGCTTACTTTGTAGTACTAGCAAGAGGCATTAAGAAGTGAATATCATTCCTTAAATACCATGTGAAAGTAAAAACTTTCTGTAAACTTAGGTTTTTTATGGTGCTCAGTTATATTGGCCTTGACTACTCCCTTGATTTGGCTGAAAATCAGAAGTGTAGGTAAGAAACTAAATAAACTTTTTTGAAGCAAGTGTGGTAATGAAACTGTTAAGATATGAAGAGCTTTGTGGAATTTAATCAGAAGAGTTCTACAGACCATAAATTCTAGAGATGAGAGTGAGCACCTTGAGCCCATTTCTGTGATACACCCTGTGGAGATGGCTTCATATTCAGGAGGCTGAGAGTTCAGTTTAGATTTGAAGCTTGGGGCAAAGACTTGACAGCTTGTAATGGTTTCAGTTCCAGTGCCTTCCCTGTCTGTAGTCAGTGTCTATTGTTCTTGGGAGATGCATTGATCTGAGCAGGACAGCATTGGTTGTCGTAGACATTTAAATTAAGTTTTTCATATGCTCTGGGTACCATAAAAGAAAGGCAAAGTGGGTTTTCAAAGCCATGAAACAGTGAGATAGTCCTTTCAAGTAAATGTCAGCAATCCAGGTGCTCTTATTTAGTTAAAATAGTGTTTTTGAGGACCTGAACAACTGAAAAATTAAAAGTCTATAATTTGATGGTATAATTATTCCATAAATTAGAACAATATATTAAATTTGATTTTTTAAATGATTATTATTTATTTACTTATTTTTAACTTATGGGCAGTGGGGTTAACCATTGCTATTACCCTAGGAATCCTAGGTAGTATATGGTATGGACCCTGTTCCAAAGACACTGCAGTCTCTGAACAGTGTGTGGCAAAGTAATATTATTAGTAACAGTTGTGGCAAGTCTTTTTATGCTTGAGAATATTTGGCCTCTAAATACCTTTTCTAGAAAATGCCATAGTCCACATGATGTTTCTGGGGACAAGGACTGAGGTTGCTGGGCCAGCTGTGCTGGACCCAAAGTCAAGATCTAGACTAGGAAACTAAATCTTATTCCTTCATCCTGATGTCAGCTGGCACAAAAGAGTATGTATCTGAGCTATTATCCACACTACTCATTTTCTTACCCTCCACAGCAACCACTGCATCCCAGTTGCCTGGGTAGCCCCTGTGGCACACTAACTCCCCATGTTACCTCTAGCTGGGGGCAATCTGTTGTGGCTTCTTCTCTGCTGTGGGCTTCCTGGTGCTTAATGCAGCTCATCTGGTATTTGCGCATTTTCTGAAGTGGGTGTATGAAGTCTCTCTCTCTCTCTGTTTCATAACCAAATGTACTTTTTCATGAAGTTTATAGGAGCATAATTACCTCTGAGACTGCTGCTCCTTTGTCCCCTGTGGCTGAAACTCTTTAACAGGTTCAGAAGCTATTTGGAGGGAACCAGCAAATAAAAATAAACATACACAAACAGACCATGATTGCATAAGCAGTTTCCTTGGGAAATCAGGATGAAAGATCACTAAGCAAGATTACACATATTTTTCACAGTTGACCCAGAAGAAAAGCATGCCAGGCACTAATACTTCAACAGTGACTGTTTTACAGAAACTTGCTGTTACATTTTCCCAATATTCCTAGACATGTTTCTAGGCAAAGAAAAATGATACTGAAGTATTTGTAAGAATTTAACATTGAGGTTTTTGGTTGGGTGGTTTGGGTTTTTTTTCCTTTTTTAGCTGTATAGATCAGTCTTACTCAACCAGGTCTCACATAGATTGTGTGTACTTTTATTAAGTGTTGCTGTATCATAAAGTTACCAACTGCATGGCAGTGCTACGTAGTCACATGTTGTCCTCAGTTATTATTAGATAAGATTGCACAAAACCTACTTTCAGTAGATTTTAGTATGACATTCTGCAACTATATATTGTGCTGTGCAATTGAAGTAATAACACATTAACTTGAGGGAATGAAAGGGCAGGAAAGGCAAGCAAAACAAATTAGACCATAGGAAAAAAACATGTTGTTAAACAGCTGGTATAAAAAATATGGTATTTAGATGTTCTTCAGCAAAACTCAAGTGATGAAATGGTAAAATATAAAGGTTTTACATTTTGATATACTGATGTGCTTCTTTAAACATGCAATTTGTGTTCTTTAAATTACTGGCCACTTCATTTCTTTTCCTGCCTATACTTTTGAAACGTGCGTGTGCACACACACACACACATGAAGAAACAGAGATGTTCTTCCTAGGCACTGTGAAGCATTGGACATATGTTTAAAGAAATTGTTAAACAATTTTATTTTCAACACATACGTATGACATCTTTAAAGTTTGAAACTTCATAAATTAAATTTAGAATTACTTGTTCTTTTTTGGATTGTTTTAAAAATAGAAAAATACTAGTTACTATAAACTAATGATATTTCAGACTCCAATGGTACAACTTTTTCTTTTCTTTTTTTTTTTTCTTTCTCCTGAGGAGCTTGCAACTAAGGAGTGTGCCCCTAACTTCATGCAAGTACTTTTAAGAGAAAATAGATTAATAATCTTGGAGACCTCATTAATGAATCTCAAATGCCACATAGCCATGTTTAGAGAAATGCTGTGATGTTACTTAGGGAAAGGGCAATTTTAAAATCTGTTTCTTAGAGATATCTGTTGTGTAAGTAGTCATGGCATGATTGAAACTGTTCAGTTTTATCTATTTTTTTATTTGGAGAAATATGGAGGAAGGAAAATCAGTACAAGTTCCTTTCAAGCATCTAAAGTTTTCTTGCCACTTTTTGTTGTATTTCAAATCCCACAAGAATTTAATAAATTCTCTAATCTAGTTGATAACGATAACAAACAAGTTATTTGTTTAATTTCACCTTAAATATTCTCAAAGACCAAAAATACAAATGCTCCAACCATTATTTTTCCTTGTTTAGTAATATGCCTAGGAGTCCTGGGGAAATCTAAGCAATTTTTCATGTTAAATTTCTTATTGTGTTGGCTTGTTGTAATTGTTTACAAAAAACCTCATTATGCTGCATTACTATTTGAAGTTGAGCATATTCTGGTAGGTGAGGACGGATGGGAATAGCCATGGGGAATGACTTTTCTCCTGGAGCAAGACTATCTGTACTTTGTGCACATACTCTAAACTAGACTGAAAACAGTTCATATTCCTCTTGGTGCTTATTGAACATTGAGTTACCCTTTTGATTTCAGTGTCAGATTAAGAGATTGTCTTTCTAATTACAATGATGCTAGTGTTTGCGTGAAGCAGCATAGTTCCCTTTGTCACTTCTAGAAGCAGCTAATACAGCTGGAAGTTTTTTAATTGATGTTAAGTATGCTTGCCTGCAATATGTTCAGTACTAAGGCAGTTATAAACATTGAGCTCAAAAAGGAAAGCTCTGAAAATTCATGAATTACTGAAGTTAAGGTAACTGTTTTTCCAGAGACATCTATTGTCTGAACGGAGACATCTGTTTAATATCTTCATCAATGACATAGACAGTGGGATCGAGTGCACCCTCAGCAAGTTTGCAGACAACACCAAGCTGAGTGGTGCAGTTGACATACGTGCGGGACAGGATGCCATCCAGAGGGACCTGGACAAACTCGAGAAATGGGCCCATGTGAACCTCATGAGGTTCAACAAGGCCAAGTGCAGGGTCCTGCACCTGGGTTGGAGCAAGCCCCAGTTTCGGTACAGGCTGGGGGGATTAAGAGGTTGGGAGCAGCCCTGCGGAAAAGGACTTGGGGGTACTGGTGGATGAAAAGCTGGACGCGAGCCAGCAATGTGCACTCGCAGCCCAGAAAGCCGTATCGTGGGCTGCATCAAAAGAAGTGTGGCCAGCAGGTCGAGGGAGGTGATTCTGCCCCTCTGCTCTGCTCTGATGAGACCCCACCTGGAGTACTGCGTCTCACCAGAGTAATGCCCTCTGGAGCCCTCAGCACAGGAAAGACATGGACCTGTTCGAGCAGGTCCAGAGGAGGGCCATGAAGATGATCAGAGGGATGGAGCACCTCTCCTATGAGGAAAGGCTGAGAGAGTTGGTGTTGTTCAGCCTGGAGAAGAGAAAGCTCTGGGGAGACCTTATTGCGGCCTTTCAATACTTAAAGGCAGCTTATAAGAAAGATGGGGACAAACTTTTTAGTAGGGCCTGTTGCGATACGACAAGGGGTAATGGTTTTAAACTAAGAGAGGGTAGATTCAGACTACATATAAGGAAGAAATTTTTTACAAATGAGGGTGGTGAAACACTGGAGCAGGTTGCCCAGAGAGGTGGTAGATGCCCCATCCCTGGAAACATTCAAGGTCAGGTTGGACAGGGCCCTGAGCAACCTGATCTAGCTGAAGATGTCCCTGCTCATTGCAGGGGGGTTGGACTAGATGAGCTTTAAAGGTCCCTTCCAACCCAAACCATTCTATGATTCTATTGCAAATAATAGGTTTGAAGGATTGGAGATACTCAAGAAATAAAGATCTTAAATACAGGAAGGGGGGAAAAAGCTATGAACATGTGTCAAGCAGCAGACAGATCAGAAAGCGAGAAGAAAATATTTAGCCAGATAGTAATTATTTATCACTTAAAATTAGAATAGTTTTTTGTGAAATGAATGTTTTTTAAGGCTCATCCTGAAGCATGGAGGGAACCAATTTCTACCAAGAAAATGAGTGTTAAGCTCGTAAATGGTACTGTATTTTTCAGAGCTTAGTACCCACAGCTGCTTAGCCATCTCATTTTTTCGTTGATCATGAATGCCATGGTCAGCCACTGAAAGATATTTTTGTCTGGGCTTGCACCATATCCCTGGGTTAGGACTCAATTCCTTACCCATCCTGGGGCTCCTTCCACACCTGCCGCCACCAGTCTTCCTTTGCAGCGGTAACAGCCCAGGTACTCTGGGATTTGGCCTCCCTTTGGTGCTTGGTCCTTTGCCATTAGGATAATTTTGGTCATGTTACTCAATGACACCAATGTCACATTTATTCTGATAAAGACAGAATATGGAGACGTCCACTTAAATGAATGTGTTCTTTAAATATCTAACTTCATGTATCTGTCAATGAAGTTTGTAACATTTGAAGGAATTATTGCTAAATAATTAAATGCATGTCAGAAAAAGGTATTTTTTTCATAAAATCAATTTAGTTCCATAAAATCAATTTCTATAAAATCATTTTAATATCTTACGATTTTAATGGCATGGATTGGTGAGATTAGTATGAGTCTGATATCAGACTGAAAGGTTATACAAAAATGATCCTTGTAGTACCATAATATCTTCAGTTCCTCACTTTGAAGATTTTTTTTTTAGCATCAAATATGGATTCCTCATTAACATTTAAAACATCTGAATTATATCTTGTAAATAATGCAAAAATACAAATTTATTTATTTGTTTATTACAAATAAAATGTAATTTTGTAATGAGAAGTTTCCCCTATCACCTTAGCTAAAATGATCTTATGCACAGTGGATAAATTTCCAACTGACTGTTTAAGTTGGACAGCTTTATTGCTTGACAGTATTTATTTATTGACAGATTTCTTTTGTCATCATCTGATCCTGGAAGATGTTATGTTTTAGGCATTGCGTTCAATTAAAAATACAGCTTTTTAGCTACTACATCTTTTAAATAAAGGTAATTAATCCTTCTTAATCATAAAGATATTTGTGTAAATAGGGAATTTTATGCATGCTGTAGCATGTAGCAAATGCATAACAGTCAGGTAATATATAGTGATGTTAAAGAAGAGCCTTTTGAAAGAAGAGGCTTTTATTTGAGGCAAATGATTGGAAATCAGGGACTCTCTTCTTTTAAATTTTGCCATAATTTTTCATTCAAGTTTTGTCACATCACTTGATCTCTCTCTACCTCTCTGTGTTTTTCATCTGCGAAATAGTATTGCTTACCTAATATCTCCAAATCTAGTAATACTGGAAGATCTCAATGCATCTTGAGAGAAAAGACATGGTAAGAAAAAGTACAACAATGATTATGTAATACCAATTATTTTACATTTCTGCCTTATGTAGATTGAGTAATTTATTTATTTTTGATACATTTCTTCTAGCCTGACTGGGAAGCAGTCTTAATGGACACAAATAACATGAGTGCAGATAGAGGATACTTGATGCTCAGCTGATGTATTTTGTGCAGCTCCATGTGTAAGAAAAATTCAGTTTTAGTAGTAAATATAAACCTCACTTTTTTGTAAGCAGTGAAAAGGCAGGTTTGGTAGCAGAAAGTTGCCCTGTGTCAGAAAAATTTTTAGCTTTGACTACAACTGAAGTGACTCTCACCAAGTCCCATGGAGCCAATCCGAGCATGGTGTGGGCTGAATAGCACAGGGTGTGCATGGGTGTTAGACGGGGATGGAGACGACTCTCAACGTGTCATCTTTGGTGACCAGGCTGTCTTAGTGACAAGACTGAGGCAGTGCTGGCACATCTCTATACCTGAGAGGATTGTGACAAATGCTAGCAGGGCTGCAGGGGATGTGGCTGAGGTCATCCTCTTTTTGATAGGCTTTTTAGGCTCAGTTTTAGTCCGGACATAAATTTGGTCTATTCTTCCAGTAATAAAATCTGGTGTAATCAAGTATCACAGGGAAGAATACAAATAAGATGGAACCATATATAAAACACTTGTATTAACATACTGTCATTAAAAATTGATAGAATCCTGCTAGCAAATAGGTCTACTTGTAAAAATTTATATTTTTCTTTTCTTTCTGTGCCTCTCAGGTGCAGGATCAATGTCACAAGTCAAACTGGGCAAACCTAATTAAAAATTGCCTTTTCATTCTAATTCTGTGGTCCTTTGTGGATCTCTTGATTACATCCTATGACTAACAATAAATTACTCATTTAGTAATGCAATAGCTGAGTATGTGCTTTTTTCTTTCTAACAACCCCCCCCAAAAAACCCCCAACCCACAAACAAGCAAACAAAAAACCTCCCCAAACTCTCAAAACTTCAGAAACTATTATGTCCTAGTGTGCAGTATCAAAGAGAGATTTAGCATGATATCAGGAATTATAAAACTATTGTTATTCTTATTATGACTATCAGAAACAGAAGAGTTAGAAGTTAAAAGGAAAATTACATTACCCTCTTTCTAATAGGCTTATGTACTGTAAGTCTTAACAAGCATGAAGTAACTATCAAGGCACTTGTAATCTGACAGAAAGATAAGGTATTTTTTTCCTCTAGTCGGTTGTTATTTTCCAGTACAAAGTCACAATACAGGCTATTAGACATCACATACTGTATATTTTAGAGAATGAGACAACAGGAAAATACCCTGTATGTGTACTTGTGTAGAGCTGCTACACCATAATGCGAAAAACCCCCAGTAATTCTAAAAGGAGAGGATGTTTCCTTTTGGATATTACATTGCTGTTTAAAAATAGCAGTAATTAACTCTGAAAAATAGATTAGTAAAATCAATCCCATAGTTTTAGTGCAAGGGTCCAGAACCAAGTATGTTTCCCATCTTTTCTTTCTACCTCAAGCCTGTTTTTTGTTTGTCTCCTAAACTGCCACATTCATTTCTCTGGTTCTTGTGGTGTTTTCTCCCCTCTGATAGAAAAAACATGGGCTACCAGGCCATGTCTTTGCTCTTAATTCCATGATTCATAATGAGACTTAAGACTTGCCAGCGCTGCATTCCCTCTCAGGCACTGCTCATTGGCGTGACAGGCGTTTATACCATTCTGAATGTGCTGCTGGGATTGCATTCCTCCAGTTCTGGCCTGAAACTATGGTTTCAGCTTAGGCACGAAGTTGCTAACTGCTGGTATGTATGGGGTACAGTAACGATATTTAAGACATCAGTGGTTTGCCAGGTTGCGTTGCTATACTTTTGAGTGTAACTATTTGCATTTTTTCCCCGACAAAACAGATTTCTGTTAGAAATGCTAGCATGACAAAATAAAAAGATTTTGTGGGGACACAAGAGTTTCAGGAACGTCTTTGTCGTAGATGTCAGTATTTCGTTTTGACTGTTTTGTATTCACAAAATAGAATATTTTGGAATGATAAAGCTGAACTATACCACTTAGGACTAATGCAAGCTGTGTATCTTTTCTATAAAGAAATGGCAGACTGGTTGGAGAAGTAGGAAAAACAGAAATGTGGTTTAAGGGCAGTTTGTATGGAGTCACAGAGCAGCATGCTGGGAAGCCAAGCTGATAAAAATTAGTGTCAGTTGATCAATAACTGAGCTAATCTTGCGAAGTAAGCTGAGATGTAAACTGATAGCAGAGTCCTTGTGTTCAGTATTTTGTGGGTTTGATCCCTCAGCTGTAGGCTATTGATGGAATAATGTTTTCAAACTCCAAAAAATATTATAATATTTCTTGTATTCATGTGCAATGGGGTCTTTAGCATGTTTACGGTTAAGAAGACCAAAGTTTGGTGCCTCATCTGGTAGTATCTGGCCATAAAATGTGAGAGACCTCAAGTTCTGAATAGGAACATGGCCTCAATGTCATGGTGTGCTCAGGTAGAAGTCAGTATCAGAAGAAAAGCTCCAAACTCCATCCTTCCCTCCCAGAGAGTTTTCTGGGGCCTACTGATACCTTTTTTTTGTCTCTATCTCTGACTTGATATCAATTGACAGACATTTCTCATTTGCTTACTTAAAAGAAAAAGAATTATATATGTAAGTTATTCTCTTCCAAAAGTTCATGTCTATAGCCTAGCCTGTGAGGTCTCTGATGAAAACATGCTATTACTCATTCATATCATGCTTGTCCATGAATCCTCCAAGGGTACCCAGTGACCCTGGGAGCTTGTTGCCCTCAAAACTTTTGGGGATGTCTGCAGAAAGCATAGCTTATTCTCTGACACTTGTACTTCACCAATAATCTCTGAGAAGGGAAAATAAAAAAAAAATAGAATGTGCTTGAAAAGAAATAGAAAGAAGGGCTATGTTTTATGCCAATTTAGTTTAAAAAAACCCAAATCCCCAAAATGAGTTGTCTGAAGTAGTTAGGAAAGCTGATGTAATATAACAGCTGTGGGCAGTTTTTCTCCCCACTTCTTAATATAGACAGAATTGATTAGTTGGGTGTAGTGTAGTGCTGCGTGTGTCAAGTAGGTACAAAATGGTTGTTCTCACGAGAAAATTGCATGCAGACTTAGCACATGATAAGCTGTCTTGTGTTAGCACAAATTGCCTCGTTCTTGAAATGGAAAGTGACTGGGAGAGCTATAGAGGATGTTTGTATAGTCTGAGCTATGCACATATTCTGTGAAAAAAAGAATTACAAAATTCCTCTATGCTCTACTTCAGAGAGTGTTTTGCTGAGGAGAATACAGAGAGAAACATTGGGCTGGAATGAAAATGTGTATTTTTATTTGCTTGTGAACGTGAAAGAATAAGATAAATTTTTCTACACAATGATAGTGAGTTTCATCTTGTAGAAATAAGCAGTTTGAGTTAAAAATAAGCCACTTGAGTTAGCATAATGCAAGAAACTTGTTGAAGCATAAAGAAAGTGTTTTTATCATGCCTTTATAACCCAGAAAACTGCCAAAGGGGCAGCTTGAAACTCTTAAAATCAATTGATTTCTGTCTATGAAAAAATATGAAAGATGCTAAATCAGGAAAAAATATTGTAGTTCTAGGTACCTGAAAAAACCAAGTTTATTAAAAAGCATACCCTCTCAACCATAACTGTAGCACTTTTGCTATGATGCTATAATTACTGGCCAATGAAAGAAACTTTTACAGCTAATGTATGTTCCCCAGACGCATGGTGCATTTGTTATTTTCACCAAGTGTTATTTCCATTTTTTTATGTTCAATACTCACATTTGTTTCTTAATGCAAAGTAAGTTAATACTTTTTTAAAGACCTTAAAGACGTGCTTTTCAGCTGAAATGGGAGTTTAAAGTACATTGTGTTCAGAACAAAACAGTGTTTTCTGTACTGTGTCAGCAGCTAAGTTGAGAATTTGATAGCTTTTTTCCCCTTTGTACGATTAAATGCTTTTAGGTATTTCTGAGAAGTGCAAGTGCCTCACAAGGGACAATTCTCCCATTTGAGTGAAGTTTGAGTACTGTATTAAGCTTTCCTACTGTACAGAGTTATGTGAACTTACAAAAATATTTAGGAATGTAAGACCAGGATGGGTTGCAGCCAGGCTGAGTTTCCAGGGATAAAAAGAAAATTTGTTCAACTCTCCCTCTCATCATATACACCATAAACTAGCCACTCCATTAATTGCTCTCCAGCACTCCATTAAGAACACTGAAACTTCAGTTCAAAATAATGTCCCTAAAAATTATAACGTGTCAGAGGAGAAGAAATTGTAATGTGTCACAGGGGTTTTTTTAAATTTTCTTTTTATGTGTCTTTGCCACCGTAACCAATAAATCCTTATCAGTCCAAATCTGACAGTTACTTTAACCGTGAGTATGCCAGCAAGGTATGCCAACACAGACACCTGAAATTTTGTCAGTACTGGACCAGTTCAGGTTGCCAGTGTGAACTATGCAATCTTCCCTCTCTTAGCCTTTTTTAGCGAAAAGGGAGGAGTGGGGCAAGCTCCTGAAGCCGTGTTCTGCATCAAGCAGGAAACAAAAAAATTTTGCTGGTCCTTGCAGATGCCCAGAGAGGATTCAGCTCTGGATGTGCAAAAATTCATGTCACAAGCTGCAATTTCTAACTCTAGTAAGCCCTGTCCAGGCATAAACCCCTTCTGTAACAGTTTCAAGCTACATTTTGAACAAACAATTTGAAGGCTGCTCCAAATCTTTATTTCTGTAATAGCTAAACTTTTTAAATTTCTGCTTTTTCTAATCTGTGATCTAAATGTATTCATAGCCTATTTTTATCCATATGGTTTTATAGTACTGTTATCCTTTAACTTAAACTAATCCCTTTCTCGTTGTAGGGTTCACCATTTATAAACAATGGTGTAATACTCACTTTACTTGTCTAAGCAAGCCCAAAATATGATAATCTCTTAGTGACATCATGAAAATAACCATGAAATGTATACATCCTTAAAAAAAATATTTATGGGCACAAAGCCTGAAATGTATTTGAAAGCAAGATTGTTATCTGCAAAGATTTATTTTGTATGTAATGAAAATGTACTCTTTTTTTTATAGTCTAAAAAACGGATTTGAATGCAGTTTATTGAATACTCAGACAAGTACAATTTCAGCTTAGTTTAACATTCAGAAGTGATGTTCATGTTGTTAAACTCTCTTACAGCTGAATACAAGGAAGACCCCTCTGGAGCATCTACCTGCAGTAAATATCCTTGGGAAATTCACTGGGATTTTAGGGCTTAGAAAGTCTGTATAAAGCTGCTTTCTCTGGTCTTGTGTAACCAGCCAGTGCTGACCGAATTGTCACTTAGAGAAGCCCAATGGAACTTTAAAGCTTCCTGCTGATGACATTGAATTGATTCCTACTTTTCTTACTATTTTTATTTCTGTTGTCCCTATTTTCAGGTTGAGTGCTGACATTACTGGATAGGTAGGGGAGGTTCTTTTCTTTTTGCCTTCTCTAGAACTGAGAATTCAGTAAATCGATCATCTTTTTTTTTTTTTTTTTTTTAATTTATTCAAACTGTCATCTGCACTGAGATAGAGGGTAAAATACAGACCTTTTGTTACAGGCCTTCTCTCCCAATTTCCTTGCATTCAGGTGTATGAGTAGTGGTCTGTGATGACTGCTTTGTAGTTTATTTGTATAAATCAAATTAAATGCTTTTTCTTCAGAAGCAAAACGAGATATTTCACTTATTTTTTTCTTATTGACTACGTTATTGCACAACAGCTGCTCCCTTCATATACCTATCTACTCATGTATTCAGATTCTGTCTTACTGTAAGAGGAGAAAATTCATCTTAACTAATAGCTCTGACATAATTTCTCCTTCATTCAGCCATTTCTTACTTTTCTACTTGCCTTGTCCTAATTTATGTTAAGCAGTGACAATGAAAGGAAAAACATTTAACAAAAGTAGAAAAATATTATCATAAAATCATAAATATTAGCAGAAGGGTGGAGGACACACATGGAACATGGGAAGGCACCTTAGTGTTTGGAAATGGTCTTTATGCAGACTTTCTTCTTTCATTCATACTGACATAAGGAAATTTCTGGTCTTACCACCTCTGTGTTGAGTTGCTGTGCTAATGGGTGCACATCCTAAAGTTTTGTTTTCTCATTTCAGGTCTCTCCCCTTTGAAAATTCCCCAAAGTTCTCTGTTTTTAGGTGAAATTTCATTTCCTGGGCATGTGATTCCTATAGCATCATAAAAAAAAAAGTTCTGTCCTTTGTCATTGTATTTGTGTTCTTATATCGCTCTGTCTGCTTATTCTTATTGGGTTGAAATAACCTATCAAGACAGGTACTTTGTTTTTATGTGTAGTATTCTATACCTGTATAATTATTTAAATAGTGCTATAGGTGTGCATGAAGTCCTATATTCTTACTTATTTTTGGCCCATTTCCCCCACAAATCCGGTGAAACATTTTCAAGTGACAATTCCTCAATAAAAGAATTAGGGTTTAATTCTCACATAAGTGAGCTAAGCCAAGTTTCATTTCTTCAGCCCGCCTAATGCCTCTCGGTAGCCCTTGTGGCTTTCCACACCTCCATGTTATGGAGGTGCTATTCCCTAATGCTCCACGCTTTTTCACAGGAACAGCCCGTGTTTCTTCAGAAAACATAGCTGGCATGCTGCTGAGCAGCCATTTCATTAGCAAGCATTTTAGGAAAAAAGATAGATGCAGGCTGGGAAGTGAAACTCTGGTTGATATCTACAAAGGATATAGTACCATAATTTATGAAGGATGTATACTGGACACATGAAGTTGAGCATATGCCAGCAACCAGAGCATGAACTCTTCAGGGCTCTGGGTTCACGCCAACATATGCAAAAGCTGGTATAGGCATGTCATTGTTGCTGTTGTTTCTTCAACTTGTGTAACATGCTAACATGTGGTATGCCACACTTTCTTTTGCTAAATGAACCTGGCAAATTCATTTCTTTAAATATTTCTTGTGTCTTAGTGAGGTTGAAGTTCAGCGGACTAAAACTCTAGCATTTTTAATGAACTGTAGAGCATTTGCTATGTGCTTTTTATTTATTTATTTTAATGCTTGCATGTTTCAGAGGTTGTAAATCTGTTGCTTTAGTGTACACGATTGAAGTAACTGGTGGTACACTATGAAGAAATCCCATTGATTGCCCAATTTTCCTGGTAAGTTAGTCACATATAAAAGCAGATGTGGATACTGTTTTCATTAACTGGGTTTACACAAAACTTAAAACTTATAAAATAGCTGGGAAGAGTAAACAGCATGTACACTTCTTTGTGATCCACAGTCAGACTTCCATGAAATGAAGAAAATTTTCTGAAACCAAAGCTTTTCTGATGACCTATTTAAGTCATTGTGTAGTTCAACAAAATTTAAAAGATGATATATCGGATATATGAAAAACGAACCCTAATGAAGTGTGGTGAGCCAGCAAAAAGCAAGCAAGCCAGCAAAAGTGAGCCAGCAAAAAGCAAGGATCACGCAAGGTATTATCAGTCTCACAGAATGACTGAAAAAACCTTTTATACTGGCTTAAAGATTTTACTGTCAAACTTCAGTAATGGACTAATGTGAAAAGGGTAATCTGTGAGAGCAGCTGCTGCTGACTTTCCTACTTCAATCCACAGGCTGAACTAAAACTAGAAATGGTACCTTTTCTTGTTTCAATATTGAGATAGTAGTATAGCTGGGCAACTTGCATGATCTTGGCTTTGACAACAATCCTTTTATAGGCAATATTATTTTGCTAGTATTACCTCTAGGTCATAAGTCGATGTTCTGACATTAAGAATAGCACAAATCATCATGAATTTCTAACTTAGAGCTACACAGGAGTGTACTGTTCAGGTCAGTTGCTAGGATAAATTCAGGTTAGTTAAGTATGAACAGATAGATCAGAACAATACTGCCAGTTTGGCAATATTTGTTCTAAATGCAATTACCTTTCATTTCCCATTGAAATTTCAAGCTCCCGTGTGAGACAGAATGAGCATGGATTCAAAGAAATTTGAAAAGACAATGCATGTGCATGTATGTATAATATCAGTGCCAATTTGCCGGCGGTGAGCCTGAAGGAAGGCAGCCTGCCTGCTCCACCACTCACCCAGAAAGTTAGTGGAACAGTCAATCAGCCAATTACCCAGCAAGCTATCTACATCCCAGAATGCTGAAAGTCAAAGCAGTTTTTTTGTTCTTTACTGACATTTCTCCTTTTGCATGTCAGCTACTCTGTGCATTTTCTGTATGTTAAGTTTGGGAATGGGTAAGCTTTGTTTTGTGGCTTATTTGCTTGTATTTTCCTAATCATATAGTTATTTCATTTTATTATATTGCTGAAAACAAGGGATTACTAAGTGTTATTTTTTTACTAGTATATTTGCCTAAGTGTACCCATTTAGTTTTATCCTACCTGACTTTATAGAATTAAATCAAAGGTGGCTGTTTTGCTTCTTATTTGCTTTATTCCTAACAACATCAGAGAAAAGAGTTAAGAGAGCAATGCAAGAAGGGGCTGATAGAAACACAAGATGAGGCAGTGCTGCAGGTCATTATCCTCTATGCTCCCTCCTCCTCTTCTCTCAGAGACGGAGGCAATGGAAGTGATTAGAACTTACCACACCTTGCAGAGGAAGGTTACAGTTCGGGTAAGGAAAATATCCGTATACATACATACACCACCCCTTGATGATTTGTGCTTCCTGTTTCCAGACTCTTTTGTCTATTATTGGCAGATAACCTTTATAAAAAGGTTTTTTTTAAAAGCTAATCAGCAATTGTCATCACAAAATTGATTGGCTATTACCAGAGCCAAAGAAGTATCGTTTATCGTAACCTAAACAAACCTCTCTCTGAAATGATGCTGGAGGTCAGTCTGTTCTTGATATAACACGGTTTTCATCAGCAACAAGTACATCAGGAATCATTTGATCTGCATGATTTTTGCTTAGAATAATGCTCAACAGTCCGGTTTCCACACATCTCCCATACTTCTGGATTGCTTTGGTTTTTTAATATAGTCTGAACAGTCATAAGTTTGAGTACCCGTTCTTGGTTTGCTTGGTTGCATGATGAATATGGGTCATAAATTCCTTTTATGAGAAAAACCATCTAATTTACTGCACCACAGAACTCTTTCTAAATATGTTTTATGCACTATTTTTATAACTTCAATGGAATTGTATACGCTACTTTCCTAGAATGTAATAGATGCTCTCATTAAAAATAGTGTTGCCATCCTTTAGGTAAATGTAAAATGGTAAAGATTATTTGTACAAAACTTTCCTTTAAAAATCTTCCAAAATGCCAACGAAACATTTAAAAGGTTAACACTTTAATTTTGAGATCTTTTTTCTCTTTCCCTGTACAAAAGTCTCTTCTGAAAGCTTAGTACAGATTTGTTCTAATTCTGTATTTTTAATCTCTAGTGCGAATAGTTTCATCAGATCTTTGGATTGTTGGTTCATTTTAGGTTAAGCCAGGGGTTAACTTCTTACAGAGATTCATTAAAAAGCAGCTGGGTTCTTTCTGAGGACAAATGCAAAAGTGTTTTGGCCAAGATTTAAAGAAATTATGCAAAATTGAGATTTTTATCCACTCCCCTCTCCTCCCTCAACACTTTTATGTTCAGATTTGAAATATTCAGACTTGAAATCTGGCAGAGATTTGTCCCTGTGTTTCAGATGTGGTCTTGCACAGTTCAATAATGATCTGTTTTCATTTGGCTCAGATGCAAGCTTTTAAACAATATATGTTACATTTGTGCAAAGATTTATATTAAACAATGAAATCAATGATCTAACAACTTTCACTTGGTACATTTTATATGTGTGTGTATCATATATAAACACTGTGGAAATTCCTGGTAAAAGTCACTCTTGCAGTAACTTGCTGGATTTGTGTGCATAAAGAAAATAAGGGAAAGGAGTTCAAAGATACGTACCAGGCTCTGGACTATAATTAACAGTAGTGTATGTGAATGAAACGTATTGGTGGAAAAAATTGTAGCTTCATTAAGTGGGGACTGGAGTATGAGAATTCTGATTACCAAGTCATTGTACATGATGATGGAATTATATCAGTGGTTTAGTGTGCTTATAAATGAATATCAGAAGTTGTGCAATGAACTCAATACAAAACATTTAATAAAAAAAGAAATTTCTTACCTGAAAAGCTAATATCGTATTGTCACTTAAAAAACAGGTACATTTTGCAAATGCAGTAAACCTTTGAACCTACACAATCAGGAAAAAAAAAAATAAATTTTATAAAAATTAGGAAAAAAACCCTAAAGAAAAGCAAAATAAAAGATTGTCATATGTCAGAGAGTGTCTTGTGGTATTAAAAAAGCTTCAGTTTCAGAGTTGTGAATGATCTATTTGAGCTTAGCAATATAAGAATCAATTGCTAAAATAATTATTTTGTTATAAGGAAGTCAGACTAGATGATGACAGCAGTGCCCCTGATCTTAGCAGAATGAATTAAGAAATATTAAGCATAAGATGATTTTAAAAATGACAATTGTACTATAGATTTATCTGTCTTTTCATGTTGATTTTACTTGTTAAAAGATTTTTAGGAAATAATGTTTTAAGGGTCGCTATGGCTGTAGGCTGTAGAATGTCATCATAAGAAACCTGGAAATTTTCCTCATGGGGATGTATGA
The DNA here is from genome assembly GCF_035582795.1 of Mycteria americana. NCBI lineage: Eukaryota > Metazoa > Chordata > Aves > Ciconiiformes > Ciconiidae > Mycteria > Mycteria americana. The sequence goes on from NC_134370.1 coordinate 17,548,352, forward strand.
AATACCTGATACTGAAAAGTATCAAATATCATCTTTTCTTTTTCCCTGAAATCCAGGTGGTGTAATGGGAATTGCTCTTACTGTTATGGTGTCCTTCAGTATAGTTGTCAACTTGATTGTCCTTGCGCACGTTAGATGTGGGCATAAGCATATGAATAAATTTTGTATAATCCTATGGAATACTTAATAATAAAACAAGCTATAATTACATGAATATATAACAAAGTAAGCTTATACTGAGTCAAAGTTCGAGCAGTATAATTGAATAAACTTACATTGATCAAATTTACATTTTGCCTGTCTTCCCAGAAGTTTGCTGCTGCTACCAGCTAAGTTGCATGCTTTTGTGACTGGCATTTATTGTAAGTATATGGTCTAATCTGTCACTCTTAATGTAGCTGTTAGATATTGTGAGCATGAAAATTTGTAGGCAGAATAGTAGTACACATTATTAATCTCTAACTAAGCCTGACATGGTACAGATGTGGTCATTCGTTACAAAAATATTCTGTCTTCCTGAAGCCAATAGTGAGATAATTATCTTGGCATATAGAGACTTTTCTTGCCAAATAATTCTGGGGAATGAAAGTCAAACAGAGAACGCTAAATATTTTAGGGACACTACCATTGGATTTATTATAACAGGAAGCTAGACAGAATTAGAAATTAGTGTATAGGAAGGCTGCCTATTTTGTCAGGGATTTACCTGTCCTGGATGTAGCGCCGAGCAATTCCTTTTGAGCTTCTCATCTGCACTGAAGTGTCACAGCACTAAGCCAACTGGCACATTAACCAATATCAGGGAACCACGTGTGCGCAACTGAACTGGAGATGAAGGTGATCTTCATAGATGGTAATATTGTTATTAAGACTTAAAGCACTCTGACGAAGGCCTCTGCTTTTAAAGGGATTAGCGGAAAAGGTAAAAGAGAAGATAAAAATAGGAGCAGGAGAAATGGAGTATGAGACCTGTGACTGAGTGATGGGGATACTAACACAGTGAGAAGGGAGGGTACCAAAGAGCTGCTGAAAAAGGAGAAAAATTCATTGCTCTGAATCTGCTTAAACCACAGGCATGTGGTGTTACTTGAGCGGGCTGGCTAGGCCTGGCTTAGGACGCTGCTGGAAACCTGCGTTTAGACGTTTGTTTTGTGTTCCTCATCCCTAGAATGAGTGGCGAATACTGCAGAGTCACACGCTCCACACAGCAGAGGAGGAGGAGGAAGTAATTCACATTGCTCAAAAATCATACGCTTCTGGTATGCTTTGCAGGGCACTGAAGGGGGGATCTGGCCAATGCACGGATAGTATTGCATTGGAAAAAAGAGTTTAGGAGTGTCTTGGGGGGGAAAAATCAAGTTAAAAACTGTAATCCCTCTGCAGGGCAATCCTTACATAGTTATTTGCTTCATTGCAAAGCTTTTCCTTTGCAAAACTATGCCAGAGGTCTAATGACATGTAACTCAGTCCTCCCTCAGTCCCCGATACAAGCTTGGGTAGTTTGCTGAGGGTTTGCTTATGCCTGCCAGTCTTCTGTCTGAAGCCAGTGCTTTTTACCAGGTGCTGATAGCTTTTTGGCAAAGAGAAAAATAACGGAACCCCTGAGAAGTCAATTGGGTCATTTGGACCATGGAAGAAAATGACAAGAAAAAGAGCAGCAGAAAGCTCTTTCACCTTTCCAGCAAAAATAAAGTAACAGGATGGGAGACGTCAACATTACCCAGCTTGTGAGATACATCCCCATTATGCCTGCCCTTAAAGAGATGTCTCCACCTTTGAAATTCAACAGACTGTAGTAGAACTGGAGTATAACCTGCACCAGAGAAAATGGTCATAAAGCAAAAAATCAGTGCATTCTTAAACAGCAGGTGGATCCTGCTGAAGTTGTAATTATCCGAGGCTGACCTATAAAAACCCAGGGCTGAGCCTTCTGTGTTCAAATGTTCAACTTGATATAGGCAGGGCTCTTCTTTCCCTTCCCTAATCCTTTTCTACTTTTTTGCCTTGTTATCCTTTGCAGCTAAGGAGCCATTCAAGGTGCTCCTCACTGACAGCTTGGTGATTGTAGAGAAGGTTTGTGACTAAGGGACATGATTTCATCCTTTGTTGGGGCAAGAAAATGCAGAAATTCAGAAGTAGGAAACGGGCAGCGGTTGTGAATATGAATTACAACAGAAATACCGATTTGTTTTTCATCTGTTCAGACCTTACTTAGAATGGCAGTCTTTTGCAGCAATTGTGCTTTGGTGTTTAAAAAAGGAGGTTTCTATCTCCCATGAAAAGGGAGTCAGTTAAAAAACAGTAAAGTATCTTCTCTGTTTTTGTTTTTTTTTTTTTTCCTTTTCTTTTTAAGAGTTCCGGCTATTGAACTGTAACACTGGCCACATGTGCATTAAAACTATAAAGTCCTTATGAATCTTTAATGAGGAAATGTTCATGTGCGTACAAAGTAGAAGGTTTTAACAGAGGCACCTCAGTCACTTTTAATTTTGTTTCCCTCACCATCCCCCAAATACCTCAAGGGCTCCGTTCTGCATTCCTTACACATTTTGCTTGCTTGGGAAAGACTCTCATTCACGTTAATTGAAAGACATCACCCCCTTCCTCCCCAAAAAAGCCCCACATAACAAAACCAAAACTCCATTTAAAACTCATTTAAAACTCATCTCAGAAAAGCATATAAAGAGTTTGTTTCTTGATTATTCTCTGAGCTTTTGGTATGGATTGAGGAACAGCTCAAAGAGAATTATTGTAACTGCAAAGAAGGTAACCTTTTAGGAGTGATCAGGCGCTGTGGTGTGGTGGAGCTAGTTAGTAATGTTATAATGTTTCAGTATAGTTGCTGCTGTAATTAGGGAGGAGGAAAAAAGTGTGCCCAGTCTCAAAGCAGGCAAAAGCAGCGAGTCCGGTCACATCCCGAGAGGTCAGCGGAACGGCAGCGATGGGGATGCTTCCTGTTGACTCCGCGTGGGACCACGGGTAACAGCCTCCTTGTTTGGATTCAGGATTGGAAATAATAAAGGTCAATGCCATTAAAAACAGCGTACAAGTAAAAAGCTAATGTTGCAGGAAAAATCTCAAAACCTACTAAACGTGTGAGTTTAGTATAATATTGATGAAAGGGTTATCTTTCTTGGTTTTGGAGCTATGTGGTGAATGCAATCAACCACCACAGGACTGTATAAAATCCCAGCCTTTTTATTAAGTTGCTTTCCTCAGGATGGTTGTCCTTGCTTCATTGTCTACATTTCAAGAATTCATTGACCTTAAAATATGTTTCTGTTTTTAAGGAAAGGAAATTGAATAGAGCAATTAATACACTTTGAAATGGGACAAGAAACATTTTTCAGTTTGTGGGTTGTTTTGTCCCAAATGAGGCTTCCCAGTAATAAACATAATAGTGTTTGTGAAGATGGATCTGTAATACAATGAAATGTAAAAAAACCCCTTAAGCTTATTTTTACCTCTGGAGAGGACCAGAAATAGTTGTTTCTCAAATAACAAGTTGTTTGTCAAAATACCACTGTGAAGTATTCCCAGCATCTCAAAATGAGCCATGACAATGGAATTGCTCCTCTATCACTATTCTTAAAATCAGATTCTGAAATCGGTTTGAGGTCACAGCTGTATACAGTTTCAGTCTTAGTGTATTAGAAATACATATAATATTGAGAGCAATATAGCTTACGAACACACTGTTTTAGAGTTCTCCCATTTCCGTTACAGCAGATATCTATTAAATAGTAACAGGAGGGAAGCAGGTTACTTTTTGTTTATTGTGACTATGGGATGAGGAGGTCTGCAGCCTGACCCACCTGCAGGTACCTGCCTCAGAAAACAGGACACCAGGGGAGGATTGCTTGTGCCTCTGGACAATAAAGTGGGCACCTTTGCTTTAAAAGGGTGGGCATTAGCAACAACTTTTGTTAATTTACATATATGCTTGTCTCTGATCAAATTATATTCTTTTTGGTATCCTGCAAATGCATCTTTGAATAACACTTAGAATCCGGGACACATGGAGGCTGGAGGTGGGATGGCATTGTGCATCTTTGTGGAATCAAGATTAGTTGTCATCCAAAAATAGCTTGCGGGAGGTTACCCTGAGTTTATACTGATCTTCCAGGGCCTATCAGCTCTTGCAGCAATCTGAAAGCCAGGAAATATAAAATCATAGAATAGTTTGGGTTGGAAGGGACCTTTAAAGCTCATCTAGTCCAACCCCCCTGCAATGAGCAGGGACATCTTCAGCTAGATCAGGTTGCTCAGGGCCCTGTCCAACCTGACCTTGAATGTTTCCAGGGATGAGGCATCTACCACCTCTCTGGGCAACCTGTGCCAGTGCCTCACCACCCTCATTGTAAAATATTTCTTCCTTAGATCTAGTCTAAACCTACCCTCTTTTAGTTTAAAACCATTACCCCTTCTCCTATTGCTACAGGCCCTACTAAAAACTCTGTCTCCATCTTTCTTATAAGCTGCCTTTAAGTATTGAAAGGCCACAATAAGGTCTCCCCAGAGCCTTCTCTTCTCCAGGCTGGACAATATAAACATATTCTGCAGGCTGAACAAATATAAAGATATGAAACTTTATTTGCCCCCAAGGTGCCATTTAGCTGCTTCTTTGGACCATCCTCTTCCTAAGTCTTGTCATATATGGTACCACAGTATGCAGAGATGAGAGAATTTAATATTTTTGTAAGTTTATTTTGCTGAAATTTATAGTAAACTAGAACTGATAAGGCTCGGATTGGCTATGACTTAAAGAAATCAGTACTTTGCATGAAGTTCCAGGATTTAAGCTTTATCTGTAAAAAGAGGATAAACACATGGGGCTCAGCATGTCACAACACTGACCATAGCTAAACAGCATGACACCACATAATAACGTATTATGCCAGCTGGAACTGCTGGCAGACAACTTAATTCAGCCATCAAATTGTAACTGAGGTTAATAGTGGCAACAGCACCAGGCCATGCAGCTGCTGCTGTCTGTGGAAATTTGTCATATGTCAGTAGGTTGCCTTTTAAATGTTTTGAAATGCCAAAGAGCTTGGTGTGTGACAAACCCTCTCGGGTGTGTGTTGTGCCAGGTTGTATGCAGTGTTTTACAAGATACTGAAATATAATCCAGATTTTCAGGGAAGGCTTAGTATTCCAAGTAGTCCAACAGAAAGGAATGAGAAAGTTTCCTTTTTTGCAAAACTTCTTCGTTTTCTTTTGCCTAGTGCATACTTGGCCACCCAGAAGATAAAGCCGATACTGTATAAGTAATAAAAGTAGCTTCACTTACAGGTTTGAGGGTTTTTCAATGAAATATTTATTTTTGTTACTATGCTAGACAGAAGGTTTTTGCACAGGCAGTGTGTTCTGTTTTTCTCAGATCATCAAATGTTTAATGTACGAGCTGTCTGCAATAAGGATATAAAGCTTGTGAAATCCTTCGTTATAGCATGCTACAGTTGTAATTCTAAATATTTTCAGCTCAGTGGGTGGCTTTAAATCTGATTTTTTTTGTTAGTTAAGAGCCACACAGCTATGTTGGTATTAATTGATATGATATTGAGCACTTTTGTTGTTGTCTTTTCAAAAAGGTATTTGGACAGTTAACTGACCTAAATAGTTTCTCACCTGTGTATACTTTCATATTACAATGCAGTTTTATAAGGTGGAAATTTAAAATAAGATGCTCTCTTAAAAACTAATTAGCTCTGGATTTTTATTTTTTTTTTAGTGTAGTTGTGGTGCTCTGAATTCAAGGAAATAAAATCAGGAATTTGTGAATTAAAATGCACAACTGTAGCAGGAAGTTACATGTTTTCCCATTCAAGCAGCTGTTTAATGCTTCAAAACATTGCAAGCAAATACGTTTTTAAAAGTTTATTACATGAATTTTGATTATATGAACACTAAGAAGACCTGGCTACAGCTTTCAGTTACACATATATTACAGTAATACACATAACGTTATTAATAGAATGCATTATGTAAATAATATATAATGTAATATCTATAATGCAACATGCTAATGTTATATAACCATGTCTATAGATACCTATGAGACTATGGTTTTATAGATAAAACACACCTGCCTACCATTTCCCTTTCCCTGGTTTCCCAACAGAAGCAAGATTTCCATTGACAAAGACTGCTGTTCATTATTAAGCTTGCAAATACAATTCCCAGAAATACATACACTCGAAATGGTGCTATTGTTGGGCTAATTTTTCTTTTTTGTTGTTGAGCATTTTCTCACAAGGAAACTCACCAAGCGTAATGCAATAAAACTCCCTCTATTTGCACTCGTAGGCTAATTTATAGCAGACATCAGGGAAGATGTCCACTTGTAAGTAAAACCAACCTCTGCGAAATATTCTGAATGACTGAAGCAGCTGTGTACCACTCGGGCAAGAATGCATTGTCTAAGTGAGGAATTTTAAATTAGTCCTAGCTAGCTATATATACAGACTCGCAAAAGAATGTAGCTGGGGAAGCACATGGGAACACAGGGTGGGGAAAAGTGTGTGAGTACCTTCTTTGTGCTCCCAGGCACCCTCTCGTACCCCTCAGCGCGCTCACCTTCTTAGGGAAGTCCCAGGGGAGAAGTGACTGATTACAAAAAAAAAAAAAAAAAAGGTTTTACAATTGGAAAGTGGGAAAAATCTGCTAGTATTACTTCACATATTGTGGAAGTTACCGCTTTGGATAGATTTTGCACTGCAGGATCTTTTGCCCAGTATTCTGTTGTTTTACTGGTCAAATTTAATTTGGGAGGAATGGAAAACAGAATCTTTCCTAAATTAGGAAACAGAAAGAAGGAAAAAGTCTCTAGGCAGAACCTCAGACCTGAACAAGTGTATGCCTGTTTCGCTATAGTTGTTGACAGGGTGATGAATGTAACGCATATTCAGTTTTAGTTAAAGTTGCTAAAGATTCTTCCACTCCAGCCATACTCAAACCACAGGAAAGCATTATTCACTGGAGCACTGTATATCATCTGTTCTTTTGCTGATTACGTTTTGGTTATAGCCAACTTTCCTGGAATCATGTATTCCAAATCAGATTTACAGTTGCCATGTTAACAAATAAAAAATTATCCTTCACCTTTCTTCTGCAAGACCTTTAAAGAAAAATGGAGGGAGTGAACTTCTAGTATTAATAAGGACTGCTGAAGTGCCAGCTTTTTTCTAACCATTTTCTTTTATATTACTGCTAAATATAGGTACTCCTTAATAATTCCCTTGGGGAATGTTCTTCTGTTGATGTACTAAAGAACATTGTGGAATTCCCATTAATTTTCATTGGTATTAATTATGTCAATCTCAAAGAATACTTCAAACATATAATTGGAAAGTTTATTGAGATGTCTTGGTTATATAAGTTCATTAATAGTATTTTACATGGGAAAACAGATTGAATTTTATGCTCATTTCCTCATTTTATGAAATCTGTCATGTTACCTTGCTATTGGGGATGGGGGGGAACTCCGCCACCTTCTATTTCCTAAAGAAATAACTCTTTTTCTATGTTGATGTACTTCCATCCCTTAAGAAAACTGTCTCTATGAAAAAAATGTCATTTTAGGGAAAATGATTAGTGTTTTTCAAAAGCCTACATAGAAAACCAGGCACCAAGTATTGCTTTAAGGTAGGTTCCCCACTACTATAATGAAACAGTGTGACAGTGTAGCAATCACCCTGTTCACTGGACTGGGGTCTTATGTATAATGGAAAGTGTTGCTTTTAACATAAAAGATATATTCTGCTTCCTGGATTTCCAGAAAGTACTACTTCAAATGAATACTATGAATGTTTAACGAAATGAGAAAATAGTAGTTTCTGTCTTTTAGCCTTTGATTTTAACTATTTTAATGAGATCTTTGTCAATTAAGCTCCTTCTTCCTTCTTTGGGACTCCTGTAGAATATTTTGCTGATCCTAGAAAATGCTCCTCTCTTTAAGTATGGACAGCTTTTGTTTATCCATGAGTAGATAATCTGAGTTGCAGATTATCTGAGTTATTTCCGCAACATGTGTTAGTTCGAGCAGAGCAGTGTACATATGTAGCTATACAGCTTTGCCAGCTACGAATTCAGAAGCAGCATCACAGTTTTGCGTGGCACAAAGCTGGAGCTCAAAATGTGTGCTGGATCTCTGCTGGACCTGGGAGCGCTCAGAAATGTGATTCAGAGATAATAAATTTTCAGGTGAGTGACAGCAAAGTAAATACGCATGGGGATGAGTACGGTACTGCATGTAGGCTCCTCAGTCTTTCTGAAAACCAGCGTCCTGGGAAGGACATTGCAAAGACATCTGCATAGCAAAGACTTCTAACTTGACGGAATTGGATTTCTCTGTATTGTCTACTACACAGTCTCACTTATCAACCAAACTTTCCTGTCACGTGAACTCTGCAGTCCCCTTTGCCCTGGATTAGAGACTGTACTGAATTTGATGACCCATGGTGGTCAGATGGATATTTACAGGAAAGAGGATGGGATGTGGGAACCTGTTCAAGCTCATCTTTTCTTAGAGATAATGTTGCTCGATAGCAAGTCTTTCAGTTCTAATGCATGTTTGCCCAGGAAATCTCCTACTGAGACCAAGCTTCAATTTACTTTTACATATTTTGCGTTTTGCCTCTCTGTTTTTCATATGGAATGGAGTTTCTGGTATTTTCAAAAAATTTGTATAGTTTTGCAGATTTTACTGCCTGTGAGCTGACACACAATTTAAGACTGGAAGTTAAAAAATACAGGAGTTTCCTATATTTCCATAAGTATTTCAGCTGACTCATGCAAGATCATAGTTAGTCTCCAATATTCACGATGGTTTAACTATCATTTTTTCTTAGTTGACCCAAAGGTGAGAAGAGCAAGTAGGTTACTAGTTAAGGAACAGGATTGCAGGCAGTTTTCTCTGTGTGGTGTGAATGCATGCACAGTAGTAAAGCAGTAGACATGCATAGTTAACTACTCCCTTAAAAACCTTGTGTTGGGACATGCTCTTGAGACCAGTTAACAAGATTGCTTTAAAAAAATAAAAGTAATTGCATTTATATAAAATTAGTCTTTTAAAACTCTAAAAGATGCAGTAGGGGAAGACAATGCGATAGTTAGTTTATAAATCCTGGTTTATGGTCATTATTGCTTTTACAAGTTAAATCAATGTCAACATAAAAAACTGTAAGAAGCGATTTGTGGCTTTTTTTCCCAATCGGTAAAATTCAGTCAGTATTTTGTTTTATGAAGGTTGATTTATAGTATATTTTCAGATTTATAGTATAGTTTTACTGTATTTAGTATAGTTATATCCATTGTTATGTCAAATACTGTTGCCACAGATGTCATAACTGGGGGTTGGACAGCTGTATGGGAAACTTTAGAAGTGACGAAAGCCTCAGTGAGCACTCTGGGAAGGATGCACCACTACAGCCACATTGCATAGCTCTCTCTTTTTTTCTGGAAAAACTCAGGCAAAAATACGGATCCATGAACTAGATGGGCATGTGCTTTGTTTTTGATCTGTGTACGTGTAGTAAATCCAATGGGTCAAGTTTCCAGGCATATCCTGACCCCTGTGCAAGCCAAACACTGCTGGTTTCAGCGTGTCCCTGACGTGTCAGATCTGTTATGTGCACTCTCAGATGTCTGAAAATTTTGGACAAATGAATATTCTGGATAGTGGCACTGTCAGGCTAAAATAATTGGTGTGTTTCTTCTTTGCCTTCTGTTTTCCTCTTCTGTATCACCTTTATGCAATTTTTAACAGCCATTTGTATTCACTGAGTAGTCAGTGAGAAATAAATTTTGTAGAAGCAGACCTTAATTATGGTACTCAATGTGGCAATGTGCCTCATGTATGTGCATTGAGGGCAGCTATCACTGAACCTGTAACAGAGTTATATATTCATTCTGGAGCTATACTCTATTTACAATAGCTCGAAGAGTTTGAAACATTTTATTTTTTTGCCATTCACTAACACTAATCTTATAGAGGTGTTGTAGATACCATGGTTTCCATTGTGTCAAGCAAAATTTTAGATTTTGAGGCAGGAAATTGTGTATACGTGGAATGTTAAAGTAAAGAAGAAAAACTGTGTGGGAAATAATTCTCGATAGTATGTAATATGGAAAAATATGACAAAAGTGCTATTAGACTGATTTGTGTTTCCTGACCTTTATCACCTGATGTCAACTTTGTATCCCATTTCCTGGTGGTGACAGATATAAATTCATTATGCTGCATGGCAATGTAGAATATTTCAGGCTATTGAATTTTCATCTTTTGACTGTGGTTCAGACTTTTTGCTTCTCACTGATTTAAATTGTTCACAGTTGACAACCTGATGCTACCTGGGTAATGCTTATTTACCTTCTCCTCCTAAACCTTCTTCTACTTAGAAAACTCTTCCTTCACTTCCAGCCCACTCCTCTTTTTGAAATTTGTATTTAACTCCTTTCATTTTTCATAATGATTTTATGCCTGCACATTTTCAGACAAACTGAATGGCAGGTGCTAGTTTCCTTATATGCAGCCTTCCAAATGAGATTGTTATGTTTTCTGCATCTTGGCTTTAATAACCTTCAGCACGTTGGGTTTCAGAAATACGAAGCAGTACACACTCCAGCACTTTATGCAACGTGCTTTGTATTTGCTCCTTTTTAAAAACTTGACTACATATTATTTTTTTTCACCACCATAGATTTTCATCCATACCACACATTTGAGACTTATGACTTCAAATTTGCCTTTGCTTTTTCTAAACTAAAAAACTAATTGTATTTGAAATTTCTTCCTTCTGTAAACACAGCAGAGATAAAAAAGGTCAAGATGAAGGGCAGTGTTGCTTCCTGCACTGAATGCCACAGATGTCTTGGCTTTGTCTAAGTCATGTTCAGCCACAGCTGAATAGGAGTTAATGGAGAAGCCTTTACCAGTGTTTTATTTTGATTAAGAGTTATAGTAGAATCCTAAATATGTCAGTTAACTCTGTGCACTGAGTCAGTGTTCAGAGGACCAAAGAAATACTATCTTTCTACTGTCTAAAATGATAGAGACTTTTTAATGAGAAAATGGCATATGAAAATCATTCCACTATTAAAATGTGCACTAATACAGAAGATTCTTATGTCCACATAAAAGCAGAGAAACACCATGGAGTTAGAAAATAACAATAACATTTCTAAGTACCTGTGAATAAGGTGATATATCTGTGTCACAATACCTATGACAATAGTAGACATTACATGTGCCATATATCCACTCTTTATTGCCTATTAAAACTTTTGTATTTAACTTTGTACTGATATAAATGTATTTATAAAAATTATTTAGCATCAGTGCTTTATATTTTATTTATTATTTATTAATTTTATGAATTAATATTTTGATATATGCGATTGGATCATGTTAAAAAAAGAAAGAAAGAAAAGCCAAGCAACTCTGTTGTCTGTGACTAAAAGTAATGCCTAAAGGTAGCAATTCATTTGGAACTCAGCTAATGTGATTAAGGCATGAAAATACTTTCTCTCAAATTATCTTTTCTGCTAAGTAATAGGCATGGCCTGATTAAATAGAAAGAAGTAAGAACATCTGTACAAATTTCAGAGGTCTGCAGGGTCTAACCCTCTCTTTTATGCAAGCCTGCAAAAATGCCTGGAACCACAATACTTTGAATACTTTTGGTACTTTTTAGTAGTTTTACTGTGAAAACACGCGCTAACTATTCAATAGTGGGTGTTGCTACTTGCTATGTAAGTCAAACTTGCGATGTAAATTCTCAATTTTACATTGTAGAATAGCCCGGTTGGCTCTTTAAAATTAAGTAAAATTGAGAAGTTGTGTATATATAAAACTGTTCTATTCATTTGATGGTGTAGACTTTTGTTTCAGGCAGTTGCTTCTTGAAAGTGATGTGGGGTGTAGAGTTCAGTCGTTTAACAGTTGCTCGTTTAAGATGACTCAGATGTACTGCATGATCATGTAATATTCTAGAAAAGAAGTCCAAGCCTTAAATTGCGTTTCTCTAGGCAGAGCCACTAAAGGGAGCAACTGAGTAAACCACTTTCTGGTCCTGATACGTTTCTTATCCGCAGCTTGCGAAGGTTTTGGACAGAGTGGAATTACTGTTTATGAGTGCATGACTTCAGATTGCTGAGCTCATACAGATGAGAAGTTGGCAATAAAAACATTTTGATTTAATAGTTTGTTGTCAATCAATATTTAGCCTTTAGTCTCTCCTAACTAGCTGAAGTTTAAAATCTGTTTTGATGTTACTGGTCTGTTTAACCAGATCAGGCCTACTACTTTCACTATTTATGCAAAACTTTGAGGTGTATAAACAATTTTACTTATATCTGGTTAATGCTGATGGTGGTGAGGTCTCAGTGGATGGTGCAGAGAAAAGGTGTAGAGCTCTGTGGGGTAAAGAAAGTTACTGGCTTTCTTTTGGTCTCTGGGTGATTAAAACTGCAGAATGGCTCTTCAGAGGTCAGTGTTGGTGAGGAACACAGTGGATGCCATTTGAAGAGCTTATTGATTAAAGTAGGAATAGATTGAGCCTCCTTTCCCTCATGGCTGATTGGAAAGAAACAATGAAAGTTGCCTTTTGTGCCAGTAGGTTTATTTTAATAGGATCAATTTTATCAATGTGAAATTGGATTCAGTTAATGATGATGGTCTCTCACTCTTAGCTGAGACCCCATAATTGGCTATGAAAGACAGCAGTATAAAATTTAGAGAGTTTCTGCTGCTCTTCTGTTATGATGAAGTATGTACAATTGATCATATTTTCTATATATTTGTATATAATTAGATTATTATTCGTCTTTTTAAAAAAATTATATATACTTGGAAAATAAAAGGTCATGTTGTCCTTTCGTAACTGTTCAATTAATTGGCCTCCAGCAATTTGTTTCCTAGACATTGCTTCTGCTGCTGCTGAGGCACTGAAGCCTACTCTTTCCAATAAAACATCTGGATTAAGCAAAGATCATTTGCTGCCCTTTAATTACTGTGATGAACCTCTTTGCTTCTGTTTCTAGGTCACAGTAATAACTGTTACAGGGCTGCTGTTTAAATACATCATATTTATGGATTTTAAAATAGACGCACAAGTGTCTGCAAAAATAACGAACAATGGGGTTAGGAAGAAACAGAAAAGTCTTGTGCAAGAGAAATCACGAAGGGAGCGTTGCTGTACTGGGGTCTCTGGTTGCTCTTGTTTCCTCATGTGTTGTATTAGGTAAGAGTAAGTTTTCCCAAACCACGTGCAAGTTTGTTATGTACAAGCATCAAAACCAAGATATTAATTCAAAGACTTTTCTGTCCTACCAACTTGTCTGCTGGAAGTGAGATACAAGAGCTTTTTGGTTTTGTGAGATTTGTTTGAACAGATGAATTTGAACAGACTCTTTGGGGGGGGGAAGAAAAAAAAAAAGGGATTGAAACCCATATTTTAATAGTTTATATAGCTGAGTAATGTCAGCCACATCATGTATTTATAGCTCCTGTGTCTAAAGATTTGTATTTTCACTTGTGTTTTATCTTACATAAATATGCAACTTAGTTGAGAATATCCATGAAACATTTTCAGTAGTGTCTTATCTGATGGGTAAGGCAAATTATCACCTTCCTGAACTGTTTGCTCAAGCTGCTAGTTAATAAGTTATCATCTTAAGAAAGTATTTACAAGTCTAAACAATTTTTATTTATTTTCCATTTTTATAGTTTCATTTAGATTCAACAGCAGCTTCTGTGGTATATTCTAATATATTTGATGGTGCTTTCTTATTAGCGTGTGCATATGGTTTGGGGATATCCATCTAGCAACTTTTTGCTTGTTTTTTTATTTTTTATTAACCAGCAGATTAGACCTAGGCTTAATGTTGAATTTTCAGCTGTCTGCAATGAAATCTTGGCAGATTACAAAAAATTTTACAAATTACAAATTCTGTAACAACTTCCTTTAAAGACTTAAAATGAAATACAGAGCTGTAGTAATGAAATACAGAACTGTTCAGCCAATTGGTGGAGAATCTGCTGTGAGGTAAATGTGCTTGTAACATACTTTGCTAATAGTAAAAAAAAAAAAAAGCAATGACATATTGCTGAGTTATCTCTGAGCTTTTTTGTCTGGTTTTGGAGGTTCTCTTTTGCATGAGAGAAGCAATTCATAACCTTAAGACTTCAGTTTGTGATTGTGTGCAAGTCAGGAAAGGCTGTTGAATGCATCACCAATATAGTTGCAACTACTTTATTTTTTTAATTTGATGAAGAGTTGTTTAATTCTAGGGTGGAAAATGTCAGGGATTAAGAAAGTCCGTAAGGAGGATACCAAATAGCTGGTTGAGGAGGATATTTGGAAGGTTGATGACAATTAAGATCTTAGGTATTGGAAATAGGTGTGGGTTTCCTAAACTAGAAGGGAGAGAGCATCGCTGTCACCATCTTTCCTTTGAGAAAAGCTGTGAATGGGGAATTACCTTCTCCGCAGTCCAGTGTGAAGGGAAGTTTGCATGATGATGAGTCGTATTATTTCTGATTAACCGAAGTATTTGCACTTTGTGTGAGCAGACTTTGGAAAACTCTTGCAGTCTGGGAGTGCCAGCTGTGAATTCTAGTATTTCCTCACCTTTCATTATGCTTGAAATCCACAAGTCATCGTCACCCAAATATATGTCAACACAACATCCGCTGTTTGACTTGCTAGTCTCAAACTACTGAGCCAAATTTATGTTACTGGTTTTGGTAGCCCATGCCAGTAGGTTGCAAAAAATGCTTTCAAAACTGGTACAGCCTCCCTTATCTATGAACCTGGTGCCCGAGAGCTGGAGAAGTTCTTTGCACAGCTTCCTGCATGCGGGAGGTCTGAAATGCTGATGACCGTTTTAGTGGGCCAATGTAGCTCTCGCCTACTGTGCTTGCTGCCATACTTCTGACCTCCCAGTAACCACGGGAAAAGTCATAGCAACCTCCCATTGCATCAGCCAGCTCTGTTTCAGCATGTCAGCATGCTGTCTCTGTAATCCCTGTATCAGGGCATGCCGCTGTCTCCTCTCAGTGACTAAATGATGATGAAATACATGTGGTGCATCCAGCTCGGAGCTGGGAGAGCACATGAGGGAGGCGTCACTCTGTTCCTCATAAACATTTATTATGAGTTTCCACTACTGGCCACAGTTGGATACGGGACTCTTGGCTGGATGGACTTTTAGTCTTGTCCTGTCTGGTAATTCTTGTGCTCCTATTGCTTAGGAAGCCAAAGTGCTTCACTTGAGGCTCTGACTGCAGCCAGGCATTTAAAGCCTCAGCACTTGCCTTCCTAGGTTGAACCCACACAGTCCTGAAAAAGCAGCACGACACTCACTGACAAATCTAATAATATCTTTCAGAAAACTGTCCCCAACGTGCCAAATGCTATAAATAAGCTGTAAATACGAGGTTCCAACTACTCTGTCCTTTTCTTTTGGTTTTGTAAATGTCACTGTTGCTCATGAAGAGAATGAAAATGAATGAAAACACAATGAAACAAATTGCAGTTCTAGAGGAACACAATCATCTGGGACCAGCAGGCTTGAATTTTCAAAATAGAAATACAAACAAATGATCTCTAATGAAAAACTATGTAAAAATAATACTATCATTTTAGACATCTTCTGTTTTCTGCGGGCGTTTGGATTTTTTCTTTTTTTTTTTTTTTAATGTTGAAATGAGCAATTATCAGGTTTTATTCAGTGTTTTAAATGCAGTTGACACTTTATGCCTGGCCCAGTTCATAAAAAACTCATGCATCATTAATATGGGATTTTCATGCACTCGGAAGAATGCATTCTACACTTTTCCAACAGAAAGCAGCCTCTTTAGTATGTGCAATATGTTCATTAAATACCTTTCCTTGTTTATACAAGTGCTCATGTCTCCATTATTCATTCAAGCAGAAACTAATACAAAATGTGGTACATCTGCTGTAGCACGTAAAAGTAACTAAACAAACAAACAAAAAAAGACCCTTTTACTTAGGAGGAGGTAATTCTGCTCACTTAAGAGGAATTCTGCTGCATGTTTTTTTCCATAGTTGGAATGTAATCTAATTTCTGATGGATATCAGGTGACATTAGAGTCCTACATTTGTTTTCAAAACTGGGGGAGGGGTATTTCCTCTAATTCAAAACTGGAATTTTTTCTGTAAATGCATTGGTGACACTTTCAGTGGGAGGGGTGGCTGCAATTGCAGAGGATCACTGGGACTCACTGCTGTAGCTGAGGTAAGTAACTTGGCAGTGTTTTCTGTTGAACCAGTCCAATGCAGATAGCGTTTATTTCATACATACAAAAAGGAACAGTTTTGACAATTAAAACTGACAAGGCATTTGCCTGGGATCAGGGAAGTGCTAGATTCAAATGTTTGCTCCACGCTGGGCAATGGTGGCCCTTCCCGGCCACAAGGCACGTCCTGCCTGCTGGGCTCTCAGCTGTTCTCCATCTCTCCTATTTCCTTCAAAAACATTGAGAAACTGATTTCTTTTCTATTGTTGAATGAGAAAAATAATGCCAAGCCTCCAGTTTCCATGAAATCAAAATGTTTTCTGGCCTTTTATTACTGTATTGGTTAGCACTACTGAGAAACCTTTCCCTAATAGAGTGTCCGCCCAGATATGCTTTTTATTAAAGTAGTGACAGCTGGTTTCATACTCACAGAAACACTGGAACATAATTTTGCAGCTATTCTTTTAAGGTTTGAGGATGAAGACTTTGATCTTTCTGCACAGTTGTAGAAAGATGGCTGCATTTTAGAGGAACAATTCTCCATGACCGTTTTAGGAGGTAGCATCTTGGGTCTCTGTGCGCAGCCTGTGTGCTGGAAAGATCTGAAAAGGTCTGAGTGATTTGGAAATCAGAGCTGACTCCTTGATACTAGGGAAAGTGTTGTCATTCCCAGGGAGCCAAGTTGTGAGGGCATTGCATACCAAAGGATGCAGGGATCATGTGCAGCTAGATGTGCGTCCAACCTCTCACCAAAAGACTCCTACGCTTGTTAAAGCATATTTGCTGCAAGTATAAGGCAATGTAAGATCCTTCTTGATGAAGCAGAGACAGTTCTTTGCATTAACCCATGCTGCAGCAATTGCTATAGGCATTTAGATAAACCATTAAAGTCTTGCAGTATCTTTGAGCAACAATTTATTTTTTTCTTTTTAGGCGATACAATCAGGTAAATTGAGAAACTCATTGTGTAAATGCAGCTTTAAAATAACACTCCACTTTGCCATTCCATTATGTATATCTGCTGTCAACAGTTTATTTTTTTTAATGTGAGTTTCTTAAAAGTTTGGAAGTTTTCTAAATCCTGATACTTTAATGGAGACTGTAGATGAAATATAATCCTCATCTATTCATAACTAGTCAAAAATAAACAATTTTTTCAAGCCATTAGAGCATACAGAGGAAAAGTTCATGAACCAATCATTTGGGGCTTTTGGCAGGCCATACGGAACTTTTCTAACAGCTATTTATAAGGTCTTAATGTGTTTATTTTCACAATAAATCTGACTTATTGCTGAATGTGTTGGTTTCATAGTAAAATAAACACTGAAGATTACAAACATAACCTTTTGTAAAGTCTTCTGAAAGCCTAAGGCTTAATTTCATAAATGTGATGTTCTCTATATTGTCTGGGAAATGCATGCCAACTCTGAGAAAAAAGAAAAAAAGAACAGCCCAAACCCTTGCTTTAAATTACAAAATCAGTTATCACCAAGTTTACATTATAGCTGAGCCATTTGGCCTGTAAAAAGTATTAATAACTGAGAGACGGATAGATATAAGAACTAAGAAGGGATAAATGGAGGAAGAGATGTACCTCAGTGCTGTTGTTGAAGGGCTGTGTGGCAGAAATACCGTGTCTTTATAAATACACAAACTTAACTTCATTTAGAGATTGTTTAAATTTGCTTAGCTTAATTCTGTAATTTACTAACAAAGTTACATGTAGTTAAGCAGTTTTCAAGTGCTCCGAATGCATTTACATTATGGCTTTTACTGGTTTAATTAGAAGAATTTAAATCCTCATGCTGTAAATCAGAATATTTGTGCAATTTCGCCAAGATTTTGCCCCTTGCCAGTGCCAGAGATGAGTATCCTACTCCACTAAAGTTAGTGGCTCCATTACCCATGTTGCTGAGTCAGGATTTCAGCTCAGGTGTATAAGAAGATTATCAAAAAGGCAATTATAGAATAACCAATCCATAAAAGAAACTTCTGCTTTTTATACTGTGTCCTCAGAAATCCTGTCTGATGTGTATGTGAACGTCCTCATTAGGCATATAATTCCTAATACTTTTAGTGAATCCTACTAAGCTCTTGACCTCTATGATATGTTTCAGTAAATGAGACTGTAGGTTAATTACATATTGTGTTAGAGTACTTCCTTCTGTCAGCTTTAAATATATTGCTTTTGAACTTCATTAGATACTCCTTGTTCTTGTCATATTAAAATGTATCTCTACCAACTATCAAATAGACTTTTGTGTTGGATTCATTATTTTATTTGTGCATTGCTAAACCGACTTCATGTTTTCTTCTTCATGGTAAAGTCCCTTCAAACTTCAACCAAATGCTTTATGTTTCACATAATGAAAAAGTTGCTTTGTGTAAGTTTTATTGCACTTCTGTATGTCCAATTGCATGAGTGGGAAATGAACTTGGCTACGATTTGGTGTAATGCTGAGCATCCAGTGTCAGATAGACTGCTTTATATAACATAGCATTGTTTCAATATATCATTTATTTTCAAAAGAACTTGAATCATGGCCATAGAATGTGCTTTATGTGCAAGCTTTGTTCTCAGATAGAAGCCTGCAGGATCTCAAACAATTAAAAAGAAGTTGTCATTCCAGTTGCTGAAACGCTAGTGCTTTGGGGATAGTTTGGGAACGGCTCCAAGGGACATGCCTGGGAGGGTGGACCTGGATAGCAGATTGTTTTTAAGAAAACATCCTTCTTCTGAGTGATTTTATGTAAAAGAAGAAAGAGACCATTGAAATCCATTAAAAATGCTTTGTATTTTTGGAAATGGTTTTTAAAGTTTAGAAAAAACGGACCAGCTGGACTAAGGATCTTAATACACTATACAGTAGTTATCTGTTTTCTGGGTGACAGTGTGGACATTTATAAATGCCAGAAATGTTGCTCTATGCCAGGTTTTGGGTGGGGTTTTGGGGGGCTTTTTTGTTGTTTTTTTGTTGGTGGGTTTGTTTTTTTTTTTTTCCCCCCAGAAATGGGACATGCATTTTCTGCCACTGGGAAAGCTGCAAATTTCTGATACTTCCTTCAATAATTACTGTCTTGGAGAGCTTTTATGAATATTTTGTCTTCCCAGTGAATCCTTTAAGCCGAATTTGATTAGTTCAAAAGAAAAAAGGTTGTAACAATAAACGTGGTCATCACATTCCCCATTTTTCTGAAAGTAATTAAGACTTTACTGGCAAGAGTTCACACTGTGGTAGCCCATAAATCTTGTGCAGATCCTTAAATACTGGTGTCATAAATACATTAGCTAAGTCAGAATGAATAGATTGGTTGGGAAGGAGCTTTTTAGTAGGATCAGTATCATGAGGAGTCTGTGCCCAGGAAAATGCTCACAGTTTATAAAATTAGCTTAAAATACTGAATACTCCTCCAACATCAGAGCAATCTGGGCCATTTTCATTTGTTTAAATCATGTTTTATTTAAGTTATGTTTCAACTGCTACTTTGTATTTCTGTTGCATTTGAAATAGTTGTAAGACAAGAATTTCTTTGACTTCATTCTGGCCTCTCAGAGGTCAGTGACAAAACTCCTATGAATTTTATTCTGATCTCTTTAGGGCAGGGTATATAACATCTGTGGCTGATCCTGAAAATGATTGTACATGGGTGAGCTTATGTCCAGTCATTCTCTATATATCCAGAACGGGAAAAAATGTGTTTGCACGGCACAAAAGAGCTCCAGCCCTGACCGGGACTTTCTGGAGGCTTCTGTAAGATAAATATAAAATATTTTCTTTTTTTTGTAGTTGCTGTTGTTGTTCCTGGAAACAAGTCATTGAGCCAAAAATATACAAAAGTACAAGAATACTTCCAGTTCAAACCATATTGATGCAAATGCTGAAATTGTTCTGGATATCAGTCTCTGTATTTCATTTAATATGTAAATGGTCAGACTTACCACCTTAGTATAATGTAGCAGTGCTTAGTCAGGTCTAGCCCTGTGATTTTAGATGGTTAACTTGTACAAGACTAGTACAACCCCAACCTGTTAGTAAGCCGAGTAACAACTTACTCCAAATGTTGACAAAAGATTCTAGATGAACTGAAATATTATACCTCCTGGAAAACTCCCACACTGAAGACACAATCAAATTACAAAAGTGGGAAATAAATCACAGGTAGAAATGGGTTATTTTCTAATATCTTGCCAAGAGACAATTTAAATTCTGTACTGAAATTCATGCACAGTTCAGTTCATGCTCTCTCAGAGTCTACTAGTGTATGGAAATCACTTTTTTAAATTACCTAATTCTGTTGCTCCCTGCACTTGTAGGTAGTATGTCAGGAAATTATTTTAAATTTATACCACCTATATAACGTTTTTTTGGATCAGTCACCCATATGTTACACAGATTCAAAGTTAGAATGACTGTCTATATTTAGCTCTACTCTACGTGAGAGGAGCCTTCATTTAAAACAAAACAAAAAAGAAGAACCTCACATAACTGTCAACATTTTCAACACTCACAATTTTTTAATAGCAGCAGTCACCAACCCAGCACTTAAAAGCAATAAAATGAATAGTTAAATACACCATAAATCTTATATTTCGTACATAATAAACAAGTGTGTTGTTATCATCAATTATGGAGAAATACATACATGGTTGCAACTAAAACTGCTAAATTTGTCTGATGATGATGGGTTTTGCTGGATTTTAACTTGTAGATTTTGACTTTGTTATCTGCAAAGTATTTTTGAAGCCTGCATAAGAACATTTCCATTGTCACTTTCACTTGTTGACTGTATGTGTTTTGATAAATCATTTACAATTTAATTTCTTGAAAACAACATAATATATTGTAAGTTATCAGAAATAGTGAGAGAAACTGTCAATATAATGTTAAAATAATATGGAGCTTGCATTTGAGGTTATTATGTTATTAACACACATTTATAAATATATTTTTTTTAGTTTTCAGAAAATTTGAGGGATATTTTGTTTTCAGGCTTCCACTTAGAGAAAGAGATAAGCTTCTCATTTTGTGATTCTGTATGTACAATAATAGATATGTGCATATGCTTTTTCTTATCCTGACCATTTCAGAATCCACATATTCTTAACATACTTTTCTTGAGCTGAAAAACTCTTTTTCAAAGTAAGTTAAACAGTCTTAACTGCTTTTTACTCTTTTGGTTATTGTGTGAGTTTCATTTCTCTCAAATTTAGAATGATTGAAATAATGTGTAATGTTTATTTCATTTCATATACTACTTGGCAGGAATGTGGTAGCCTACTTACTTCCATGAAGTCAAGATCAGCCTCTTAGTTTCTCTCCCTCATGCATGCATGTGCTCAAAAAAGAGACAAGGGAGTGAAGAAATCCAGGCCCATACGTTTGCCTGCATATAGCTCTATTCAAATCAAGAGGCTGCTGAATGAATTGTACAACAACATTGTTCTCTTTTTAGGACAGTTCTCCTGTTAATGAGTCTACTTCCAAACAATGGCAACATTTTTTTCTTTTTTAATTGTGTTTTTAACTCGTTTCTTTAGGTAAAAGCATAATTACTTAAGCATTGTATTTGATTTGCACACAATTCTTTGTAATTGGTATATTAAAAGGAAATTATCTTTATATTCTTGATGTGAAATATATTATCTATTGATGGATGAGCATGTAATCTGTGTGAAAAATGTTTTGTTAAATCATTAACACTAGGTTGTTTGTCTGTTGAATCAACGACCTTTTGATGGCAACAGAGATTTCACTGTGATAGTTTTTAATATTCTTCTTTTCCCATTAGGACAAGGAGCAACAGTTTTAAAGCAGCCTCTGTTTCACTTTGATATGAATAGATAAATTGTCAAAGCTGCCAACAAGAATGCTTCCGTCCTACGGGGTATGTTGTAAGCAACACTACATACAGTGTTCTCACTGGTAAACACAAACTGTGCACATATAGTGGTGCAGCTCAGTTCTCATCCTTCAGCTGAATTTAATGAGCTGTAACACTGTGATGAGATTTTGGAGAATTGGGGTAGTGTGTGCTGAGTGGCAGACAGATATGGGATGACATTTTTTCTGAGTTGCCCTTTCCCACCACTTATCAGCAGAGGGGAAGGGATAAGAGTGGAATATGTGCGCAGTGTATATTGTTCCACAGGAAAACACTGTTCTCCAGGATTAACCCTTTTTAAAATACTCTATATGGGAAAGGAAATGCAAAAGCATATTTAGCCTTATGCTCCATGTCTTTTTGAAATTAAGAAGAATGATATGTTTTCAAAGTGTTGCCTGCAGTGTTTCTGCACTGTGCCATTACTTCTTAGAGATGTGAGTGGCAATCCCAAACGTGGACCTTAGCTCTCTGCGTTGGAAGGGAGCATGTGTCACATTAATTATGCTCTCCGCTCCGGTTTGCTACTACTGTCTTGTTTGGTTTTTGCTTGCTGGATTGAAGAGAAAGTTGCTTCTAGTCTTGGCCTATTTTGAAGCCATCTGAAAACACCTAAAACCAAACTAAACCCCGGCCAAATGGGTAGTAAATAATACATACAGCCCTTATTTAGCAGATTGCTAGACAATTTAGCAGCTTGCTAGCTGAGGAAGGCACTAAGGCTCCCATCAGCAACGAGATCCAGTAGACTTAGTGGTTCTCGGCACTGTCACAAGTAGCACAGATATTTAGCTTTCAAAATGTAATTCTCGTCTATTCTTTGGAGACCTAAGCTCTTTACACAGCGAATGGGGAGAATTAGGTGTGTAAGAAGAGGATCCAAACCAGCCATCATGCTGAGGGACTAAACAGGCACTGAGTGGCTTACAGAAATGCTGAAGCCTGACATGATTTTTTCTGTGCAGCCCTAAGTTAGAAGCCTTTGTGGGACGGATTTGCAACCTAATACTTTTTCTGAAGCCATTCTTCTTTATAGGCATAACTGACTCCATATTTTCTTTTGAAATGTAGTCATAAAAGAAAGTAATTGTGCTTTTGTTCTTTCTATACTAGCCTGCTGGCTGGAGTATCTGCTTGGGAAGAGAAGGACTCAGGTTCAGCCTCTTCAGCCTGAGCACATCACACATTTGCTGCCTCTCTGGGAAAGGCCTTAAACTGGGATGTAGGGTCTGGCTGAAGTGGAGCTGTGCCAACACACAGTCAAACGTTTAAGATTTATGGCGCCAGAAAGAAAAAAACAGAAGCGGTCAAGTGCTAAGGGTGTTTCATCAACAAGGAGAAAATGGGTTTTGCTATAAACATTCATTTGATAAAATACAGAAATACTGTTTTAGGGAACAGAGACTCCTGTCTGTTTCTTCAGGTCCTGTGTGTTTTAAATGTAGGTATGCCTCCCTTCTGGGCGAGGATGGCACTGAAACAGTGTCTTTCATTTCCCCAGCTCTAATCGCTAGGTTGTCATAGAAAAGATGGATGGCAACACTTCCTTACCCCTTCGCCGTTCTCTGGGATGCTGGGCTGTGCTTTGTTTTTGTGGCTTTGCTGAGTGCATCCCCTTAGCCTGCCCGGCCCCGCACCGCAGAGAGCCGCGGTGTGGGCAGGTCTTGTTTGCAAATCCCAAAAGAGGTTTTGTACGAGACCAGCTCCGAGGTGTTCAGCCAGGCCCAGCACCATTTCTGTGCTTCGGGAACTTGAAAAGTGAGGGCTAAGGTACCTGCAGCCATTCGGACGTGTAGGAGGTGAAGAGAGGGCTGTGAATTGCACTCTGGGACTTAGTACCTACGTTCCACTTAAGTTTCACTTTAGATGGCCTAAGTGCTTTTTTGGACCTGGGCCAACACTTTTCCCGTCAGGCTTTGGGTGGCCAGTATATATTACTGTGGTTCTCCTAGGCATTAAGTAATTTCTTATGTTTGATATGCTTTGAGTATTTAAAAGTGTTGAAAATGATTTCTGCCATTCAGGTCAATCGATTCGAAGAAGAGATTGTTCAGTCCTGCTTTTTATTTCAGAAATGTTCGTACTCCTGTTTGTGAATACCTTACGTGATTTGACTAGCTGTGTCCCAGCATTCTTTACTGATTCTGCTTGTATAAATATTACAGATTTTTTATGTCTCAATATTGGCTAAATGAAAATAACATACAAAAGGAAGAATCTCCAAAGAGTAACATATGCATTATTTATTGAGCTCTCTGGCAACTGTTGCTGATCTGTTGAGCTGAGTTATTTTCAGAGTTCTCAGGAAAAGGATGAATTCAAAATTTCATATTGACCTTAGAAAAGTCAAAGAGTGACCTGCTCCCCGATAAACCAGTTTCACATTAGGCCATATGTTAGGGAGATTCACAGTCATCTTTAATAAAAAGGTCAAATTCTGCTAGTTCACAAATAGTTACAGTGAACTTTAATTCACAATTACCTAGTATTGAAGTCAGCATGAAGTACAGAGTTGTTAGTTGGGTTTCAGCTGAGAAGGTTTGAGATAGCTTGAAAAAAATGGCAACTTAGAAAGGAAATGCTAGTTTGAAACAGCATTGTTTCCCCATTAATAAATCTCTCCTAAAGGAAGAAATATTTTAGTGTTTTTGAATAAGAGGGAGACACAGCAGGGCCCAGGGTCAGGTTTCATTTTCTTGACAAGCGAAGTAGCCATTGAGGAGAGACACTTTTGCAGAAGACCAGTTGAGAGGTTTATGTACTGCAATGCAAACTGTATACTAAATGGTAAATATTTTTTCAAATAGAAGAATATAATTTTGTAATTAAATCAACATAAAATAATAAAAGTTAAAGTACTTTCTAAATTTTCCATAGGTGGATGTTGTTCTGTTGGTTGTATTATTTGAGACTTTGAAAGAGTAAGAAAAGTGTAGTCCTATTGATGTACAGTAATATAAAGCTTAGTTTATGAAGGACTAGTAACGCCTTATCTGTGAAAGTTTCCTTCATGAAGAGATGCAGGAGACACTTGGAATACAAGGTCTAATTTGAGTTGATCAGTACTTAAATAATTATTAAAATTGCATGTAGTATGCAATTGAAATACTTGGATCTTGAAATACTGGTGCAATGGTAATTATCTTTGTGCTCCTTACGTCTCTCATATAATCAAGACATTTTTGCCTTTATATAGTCATTTCTATTACATTAATTATCCTAGTATCTAAACAGTTCATAACAGGACTGTAGAAAAGATTATTAGATTTGTTTAGTAAAAATGTTTGCAAGTAATGGTCATAATCTGCAATTCAATAATTCATGTTACTGGATAAAAATATTAAGAAGCTTTTTTTATTTTTGGCTAAAAAGCATTTAGATCACAGTCTAGTATTGTGGTGTGTTTTATGAGTAGGTACCGGATTCATCACTTTTTAAAAGTGTAAAACATACTGTATGTATCTTTTCATGTGTAAAAGATAAAAATGTTTCAAAGCGGGAGGAATGAATGTAAGACATATATTTTTGTTAAATATAATCCAAGGGAAATATTTTAATGGAAAAACATCTTCCAAATTATTACAGTTGTTGCATGAATACAAAATGTGCAGAACATGACAAACGCCAGGAATTTCTGCTTGAAATTCAGTAGATAGCAATGTAAGCAAAAGGAAATAAATATAGGGAAAATCACTAGTGGTTGAAAGTGAGGGAATTGTTTAGAAATAGAGTGAAAGAAAGTTGTATTAGACAACCATAGGCAGGAATGAAAGGTCATAATTTGCAGATGACTTTTGCTGTCAAGTTAGAATGAAAAGCATCTTTCCTGTGTTGTCAGTCAGCGCAAAGCACCTGTACAATTCAATACAATACCAGTTCCTCAGTGTCAGCTGTAGCTGTATTCCTAACCTAGAATAGTCTAATAGTCTACTAGTTTAGATACATTTATTAGATGTAAGTGTTATTATAAGGAATTATTTTTATACACCTCTTAAAATGCAGGTGTGTAAAAACACTTGGCAGTGTTTCTTAGGAGTTTTGCCTGGACACTTGCTGTTAAGTCATCATTTTGTTGCAATATAAATTGTTACTTGTATAGTTGAACAAACTGGTTGATTAGACACTAAGATTATTTTTGCTATAGGCACAGTCATGAAGAGATTTATCAGGGCATTGCACATTAGAAAAATTGTATAAGGTGCTCTACATAAAAAGTCAATATTAGTAGTCATAAATGACAGGAATAGAAAATAAACTAACTTGTTAGTTTATAGAGCTGTTTAAATCATGGACAATATTTTTAAGTTCTTTTTAATTTATGTAACATGAAGTTTAGCTATATTTCAGGAAGTCACTTAATTGAATTTATGTGCATCTAGGCTCCTGTTTCCCATTAGGACCACAAATAGCTCAGTTACTCTGATGTGCAGTCAGCCATCTCAGCTGTATGATATATTCATCTGACGTTTATATAGTGATGTCATTACGATAACACATGATTTGTGTCAGATGCTGTCATCCTTTAAGAAGATGTATCAAGTGCAGATTTATAAATACATGTGTTAAAATAGCCACCATAAAGCAGCTTTGCTGCCACCAAAGTTTCTTCCTTAATACTTCTAGCTCTAGCAGCACTGAAAGGTATGAACAGTTTTTTCAGTAGGAAAATAGTTGTATTAGGATTTATCATATACGGGCATGATTTGAGCTTTAAAGAGAGATATCTGTTGCTGATTAATCCTGTCTGTATGCTTTTATTCTCAATATAGCATGTGTGCTTTGTTGAGAAATACAGCCCTTAATTCACTTCCACAACTAACTGAAAATAAAATAACCCATTAGGAAACCAGCATGGCCCAGCTGGCTGGGCAGGGAGCAGAGAAATTGGGTTGTGGCTCCCCAAAGCACCTGTGGGCTTTTCTGCCCCCTTCATGCCTGAACGAGGTTTTGACGAATAAACTGAATTATTTGTGGGAGAGAATAGCTGGGTCCCTGGCCTTATGTAGGAAGACTGTGGAAAGAAAGCACTGTTTCTGAGGGGCTGAGGGAGAGGCAATGTGAAGAAGGTAGGATAAGAGATGCCATGAAGGAAGGTATGAAAAAACAAGGTGGGAAAAGAAGTTTCATTACCCTGTGCAGTGAGAAGGATAGAAAAGGAAGTGATATCTAACTAAACAAAACATACTAACAGTGTTCAGCAATAATTATCTCCAACAATAGCATACTCCTTCTTTCCTCGCACCCTCTTTTTGTGCTTCCTTTCATGTTTACTCCATTTTTTTGGTATACTTTCAGGGCTTGAAGACCTGTGGGTATTCCTGTGGCCCCAGCTACTATTGTGTCTTATTACGGCTGTGTTGATTTTTGTTGGTATTTTTAATAACCTTTGCGTATTCTAGAGCTGAATAACTGAGACCTTTATATAAACAAAAGAAATTTTATTTAAAAAAACGGTAATTTTGTCTGAAACACTAGGAAAAAAACAACAAAGCATGGAAATAATTGAAAAAGAACATTTCAAGTGAGACCACCAGGGACAAGTTTTATAGTATGTGCCAACTTATTATTATTTTTAATAGCAGAGGTTTGGGCTTGAAATTAGTATCAGTCTGGCACTTCTGAGGTAGAAGAAATAGGATTTCTTCAGTTTCTTTAAAATAATTTTTACTTGAAAGTCTCACAACATATGCATTGTATAGTATATAAAGTAAATGGCGGTGAGGTGAAAGAATGTGTAGAAATTGTACATTCATTTAGATCCTCTGGTCTCCTTACTTTTCAACCTTGTAGTTTGCTCTATCATTCATCCATATTTCATATGAAATTTTAGCAAAAAGTATTTTAAAATTTCTACAACTACCTGCAGGAAAGTGCAAATGTAAAATCTGCAGTGAAAATACTCAAGGAAGTTCTTCAGAGTTGTTGAAGAGAATACTCGTTAACCCTGATTTCTGCAGCAGAAGACACTTCTGCATGCCTTCTTATTGGCACACATGGTTGTTTTTTAAATTACTAAAATTTGTCTAAGTTATTACCAAACCCCCAGTTTATGTAAAACAGAAGCTTCCGGGGAAGGATTCCCAGACCAGTCTTTCACGAAGACTTAATTCCTCTGAGCTAAATTGCTTATAGACCCTGTTATCCTTAAACCACTTCTTATTGACAGTTTAAATTGACAGGATTTCTGTGTAATTAATGTTCCCTCTAACATTGGCTGAATTAAATGTTGAAATGGTCTCTATTTTTAATTTTTTTCCCCTCCTTATCTGGAAAAGGCTTCCTGCTCTAGGTGATGCTGGAATGTATCTGGGCATAGCCATATTCCCGGGAAAACAGGAAGAATGGCTTTGAGTGTACTTGTTCCTGGAGATGGGTGAAGGTTATTGCAGTGTTGTCCTGTCCATCTCCCATCATGCGATAAGTAACGACTGCAGGTCTTTCAGGATTCGGTATATAATCAGTGACTATGTTCTTTGTGAAATCATTAATTAAGATTCTTACTCTTTTAATGAGATTATATAGAAATTGTAAGCAGGCAGAAAGATGGAGTCCCTCCTTGGCATTTTTTAATTAAATCACCTTATTTTTAGATATGTTCTACTTCTGTCTTATGAAAACACTACCATAAAATAAACATTATAGGAAAGATGATTTTTATTTTATTGATTTACACTGAGTAGTAAACTATCTTATTTTTGGCTCAAAACTACTCTAAGCTAATCTATGGGCCATCTGCAGGTACTTTTCTTTGCTTTACAGCTCAGGGTGGAATTCTTTCTTCTTTTCTTTGGATGTTTTAAGCCATGGAAGAAAATATTTCTCTGAAGTTCAAATTGAAATTCAATATAGAATTGCTTGTATTCTTCCAAGTCAATATTGATTTAGTAATAGAAAAAGAATCAAACATTTCCTTTAAATAAAAAACCACACCCAAAACTCCATGATACAATCATTTGTATATTTTATGGTTCTCATAGCTAATAAAACACTTTTTCATTACCCTGATACCTCTGATAATTTAGTGTAAAAATGCAAATCTCCCTATTTTATTATGGAAAATTAAATCAGATGTACTTCTGAAAATACTGGATAATTTCCAGTATTTCATTTTCAAAATTGTAATTATGCTGTTAAACTGTGATTCCAGAGTTTGAAATTTGACCTAAGGATGTTGAATGCACATTGCTGGAAATCCGTAACAGTCAAATAAGTGCAGTCTTAGAATATGGAATAACAATTCCTACACTGGAGTTTAAACCTTTCTCAGTAGAAAGTACGTTTTATTCACTTTCTAAGTGTCTGTTTTACGTTTTGTTTGGTCTGTGCACTTCATTTAAAAAAAAAAAAAAGTTGACTGTACTTTATTCCCTACTTTTCCACTTCCTTTGCAAACAGTTTTCTCACAGGTTGGAATTCTGCTCACAGCTGATTTTTTTTTTTTTCTTCTTTTTCCCTCAACTGTTAGCCTTTTTTCAAAAGGAGTGGAGCACGTGTCAAGAAACCTAACCCATGCTGAACTGCCTTCTAGGCATGAACACACAGAGAAGTCCCAATGGGTGTAGAAATTAAGGAAGCCTCTGGCTCTTTTCAGCCACCAAAGGTTTTTGTGCTCGTCACGTCTCTACGTAGTTATGGATAGACACAAGCTCTGCTATCGTAATCAACGTTACGCCAAATCTGTTGCTGTACACCAGGGCATGATTGCCAACACACATGGAGGTATTTTCTGCTGGCACTGCAGAGCTGCCTGCAAAGCTGTGGACACTGCAATCCACTTTATGTACTTCCCTTGGCTTTTATTGCTTCTGCCCTTTCAGTCTTGTTTTAGCCCCGTGGAACTGATCCACAGGACTCCTTCTGCTGGGCAGCACAGCCACTCCATCTCAACTCCCCAAGTTACAGCTGCTAAGCATGTGCTTTTGCACCTACATAGCCGATAACTTTCAGACCTAATGTGACCCTACCATATATCTCTTGTTTTGTGGCATTTTCCAGGAAAAGAAAACACATATAGGAACAGTTGTGTATGTTTGGAATTTGAATATTTTGCTGAATTTTTTCTTTTTGAAACCAGGCCAAAGAAAAAGAATCTGGAAAGTGTAGATGATGTTTCTTTATTAGAAAATGCATTTCTTTTTGAGCTATCAATAACAAAATGCAGGTATCAATAACAAAAGGCAGGTACCAAATGTCTTTGCATCTTCATCCCAGATTCTGATTCATTGATGCTATATTTAGAATGCAACTAGAGTTTATACTGGATAAATTAATCTTTTAAAATGTTATTTTCTAATATATACA
This sequence comes from Mycteria americana, assembly GCF_035582795.1. Taxonomy (NCBI): domain Eukaryota; kingdom Metazoa; phylum Chordata; class Aves; order Ciconiiformes; family Ciconiidae; genus Mycteria; species Mycteria americana. The sequence continues at coordinate 17,578,803 of NC_134370.1, forward strand.
TGTAGAAAAACCTGTGAACAAAAAATTTGCAACAAAAGTTGCTTTACCAAGCTTTTTACTCGCTTTTCCTTATTTGACATACTGCTCCTTCAATTAAAATACTCTGAGCCTTATATTCTTGCTCTGTGGTTACTACCATTAAAATGAAATACATTATAACATTCTGTGGGATACTTTGAGCAAGCAAACTGCCATAAAGCCTGTATCTGTTTTGTTTCAGCTGCCATTATTGGCACTTTGTTTAACATTTTTAGGCATGTTCCTAAATAATGAATAACTGCCAAATTACCACAGCACATTTGATGTGAATGAGTCATCATCCTTAAACTAAAAAACAAAAATATAATGACCTTTCTGTTGTTTTATATGTCATTATTGCCATCAAGTGACTGGTTTGAAACTTCCGATCATTCATTAGTACCTTGAATGGGCAGCAGTTATTTTTTTGTCCAGTCCTTAAGGTCTATTGTTTTAGGTAATCCAACCAGTAATGGCTTAGATTAAAAAAGAAAATTAAAGGAAAATGCATAATCAACATGCACCAACATGCTAAACAAATGAAAGACCCATAGCCTCTGTGTCTGCAAAGGCAGACAATTATTGGACAATTATTCTCCATGTTTGTGCGCATGTTTATGTTTATTATCTTGTGGGACTAATCTAAAAAAAGATTTATCCTTATGTCTTGAAACTTAACTGCAATGCAACCATAACTTTTCTGATTCTGGAAAGTAGATTAAATATCCAGTCTCGTCATAAAAAAAAAAAACCAAACGAGCTCTGGAGTTTCATGGGAGCTCTTTAGTTATTGATGATGATACCAGGTAATGGATATTGCTTAACCTGCCTGTTTCTTGGTCTACAGTGTGTGACTGACAGTGCACTCACCAACAATGGAGATGAAAATAAGTTTTAATTATATTGAGGCCATCAAAGTGTAATGATGAGTCACTGTCTCCTGATGTCACTGTACAGATGGGTGCATTTGAAATGTCTTCAAACACATTTTACCAATATCATCTTAATTCTTTGTTCCTGTATCCAGGACTGCTAACCCTGACAGTTGCTATTGTGACTGCAGGATAGGTGCTAAATGTGGTCTTTCATCATTCGCTATGCCTCTTTCCTACCACTGTGATCATAACGATGTTTTAAAAGTGAATCTTCTTTAAGGGTCCTGAGTCTGCATTCATTTCTTGGGCAAAGGTGCCATTTAGTTTAGCTGGATTATTTCACATGAGAAAGAAGTGGAAGATGTGACCTTATTCTTTTTTTTTTTTTTGCTGTTGTTGTTGTTTCATAGTAATACGCAAAATGTGGAAAGTCAGTCGTATTTCACTGGTATTTGGCGTCTGCTCAACAACTGATTGCTCTTCTCAGAGCTTTTTTGGAAAGTTTGCAGCACCATAATGACAGCTTTCTAAACACAGATGTCCTCTTGGTACAACCTATAATTTTTTATGAAAGATGTATCGATGTCAGGAATTTGAACGAAGTACTGGAATTAGTTGAACATTCTTGTTATGAATATGTATTCAAAATATCTACAGTACATATATTGTAAGTTGGGGGAAGAATCTGCAGTGTCTGAAGGCATAGACATTGACAGAAAATGCCCAAAATGTCAGAATGTATTTTAAGATAAATTGATTCTTTTGTTAATAGACTGTGTATATTTTAGTGATTTTTCCCACTATGTTTTATACCGTGTAAGTGCATACTGTGAACTTGAAGCATCAAGAATCTCAAGAACACATTTAGATAATCAGGGATTTGGCCACGAAAGATGTCTAATAGCTGAGAGGCCTGGAGTAGCTATTAAATGTTCTTGTAAAGTCCCATTAGTAGCCTCTTCCTCCTGTTTCATTTACCTCTCAGCTAAGCCATCAGGAAGTGAATATTTCAAACACAGATTTCCCCTCTAAGTCAGCTCTTTTTGTTGAGGTAACTCTTCTTAAATGTCTTCAGTAAGTAAAAGTCAGTTCAAAGATTAATGTGTAAGATTATAAACTCCCAGCAGCTTGTGATACTTAGTAAAAGAATCTTCGGGTGTTTTTACCTGTGGGACTATTATTTGCATATACATACAAATTGTTTACATACATGTAGGAAGACAGTGCTTAATGGTTTTTGTATGTAATTTATGTAAGTTCAGACTGGTAAGTGAAAAAGGAAACTCTCCTCTGTTAACTTACTTGTAACCGTTTGAGATTGGTTGTTAATGATAACACAGTCCATTTTATATTGTTCTTTTTCTTTTGAGGTCTAGTTAAGATCAGAGTACCACGAAGCAAGTATATCTAGCAACTGTAATAAAATTAGGGGAAACATATTTTAATAAATATTGTAGTATTTTATTTTTGTGCAGCTGTGCAGCCTTGATATAAGTGCTGCAGTTGTTATGACTACAGCTAACTTCATGTAGCTTCCATCTCTCTGTACTTGTACAAGGCACTTGGTTTTGATTTATTTTCAGGTCACGCCACTAGATATATACACCCACACCACTAATGACACGTCATTCAGATTCAGAATAGATGCTTTAAAGTTAGAATGCTGCATCAGAAATGATGCAAAACCATAACTGTTAGTTAGAAAATGCTTTCTTTATGGACTTTAACTGGGTCACACTGTGGTCATTCAGTATTATCATACAGGGGTTCTTTCCCTTTTCTTTTACTTTTGGTTGATGATAAAATCACTTGCATGGTATGTCTGCATGTGTGCATGTGTGTGGCCCAGGCTGGGCTGCTGGTTGGCATGCCTTGGATCATGACCTTTTGCCAAACCTCAGCAGTAGCTCTTGGGGAAAAAATGTAAACATACAACCAAATTTACCCTGGTTTCTTTATTTAGCTCAGTGCAAGTTGATGCTCATTGCTATAAGGCTTCAATATAACAAACTCTTTGCTAAATTAGAAAATGGGAGAAGCCAATTTAATGTTTTAATAAAAGTAATTTTGTAAAAAATACAAGTGCGAGGCAAGGAAATAGATTCTTCTAATGTAGAAGTAAGAATCGTAAGTGATTAACAGTTGTGATAACTTTATTTATTTATTTTAATGATATTTTAGTCTTCAGGGATGACAAGGAAGAAAACACCTATTTTGTTACGCCAGAAGTATATGGAATCATTATGGAATAATACTAATTACTAAGAAAGTGCCAGGATTGTGGGTAGTATAATCATCTACAATTTTCTGAGAATATCTTTACTAAAATGACCTACCTAATTTAAGAGTAATTTCCAAAATAAGGAGACCAGATGTCTTTGTTTGGGACAGTGCAACTGATGGACACTTTTCCTTGAAATGGTCTGGCTTCTACTAACATTAAACTGGCCTTTTTTCTTCCTGTAGATGATAGTTTGGGATTATGCTGTTTTTTCCTATGTGGTTACAAGTTGTGAGGAAACACAGCAGAGTTTCCATAAACTAGAACACAGAGGATTTCAGTAAATGGAAGACCTTTTGTGTACTTGGTTATTTTGACTGGCATTAAAACTCACCTGCCAACAGTTTGCCACTCACACTGACTCTTTTACATTTGTTGTGAGCTGTTACCACTGATGGCTATAAGAGATGATCACTTTACCTAATTACAACTTGCACAGCATTTAGATGAGTTGTCAGTTAACACACAATGTGTGTAATTGATATAAAGATTCATTATTAAAACTGTCACTTTCCCCTGCCTAAAATACGGATATTTGCTCTGAACTATGCCTCTAAGTGGTTTTCAAATGTGTCCCGGTATAAAGCCTGAGATAAGTCAGCATACATCCAAAGGGTCTATAGTATTGGGTTGGGGGGTTTGTTTTGTTTTGTTTGTTTGTCTTTTAAGTTTTAAGAATACAGAAGTTCACATGATGAGAACAGTGTCCTTTCAGTCTCTTCTGTGTGGGCTCTGCAAGTTAAAGAACTTCCTTGACCTGAGTAGTTACATATTTAACCTACTGTGCAAGCAAAAGCATCTACATTTCGTTCATGAAGATATTGTCAGTAGTGCTGCCCAGAGAAAGCTAAGCCCAGATGTTTGGTGTGAACAGAATCAGAGTAGACCAAACTGTTTAGTATTGAGTAATTGAAGGTTGATAAAAAAGATGAGGCATTGGCCTCATCCTAAACCTTCAAAGGAAAATACACTCATGTAGATTAACTTTTACCAAACATGTTGACTTGTCTTTGCAAGTTGATGGGACTCTGGAGAAGAGACTGCAGAAGTTTTGTGCAAAACTTTTTGTTTATAAGAGGGTGTGGAAAATTCTGAGTTAAGTATCTGAAGGAATTGTCACAACTTCTTGACCAGATAAAGGCAGAAGAAGGATGAATCTAGTAGCTGCTGCTGGTACCAGGGAACTAAAATGAAAATGTTTGGCCACAAAAGTTTGAAAAAGTTCTTACAGAGTTTAGTTCTTAGTTAGTTCTTAGTTCTTCTTTAGTTCTTCTCTTACAGAGTCCAGTTCTTACAGAGTGTTTTCATGATAACAAACATCATCCCCTGTTTTTCATTTGTGGTTACATCAGCTTCTGTCACTTTCATCCCAACCCAGTAGAAGAGGACAAAGCAAGGAAGAAAACTGCTTTGCCTGCATTAGGGAATAGGGGGAAGGGCAGAATAGCTGCAGGAGGATGGCCGTAGCCCCTAATTCCTCTCTGTTGTCTTTGAGGTTGTCATCTGCTTTGCCAGATAAGAATCAGTGCAAGCACCAACCTTGACGTCTGTGTTTCTGCCATTTTTTTGCTTACGTGATCTCCAGGAGAAAGGAAAGAGCTTAGACCTATGCCTAAAATTAGTCATAGACTGTGCAGCTTTCTTATGAATGCTCAAGTCACCATCCAGGTCCTTGCCCAAGCTCTGCCCCTTTCTGGCACCTTTACCTGTCTCCTGAACTGACACTGTCCTTTTTTTCTCCCCGCCTGCGTGCCACCTTTTCTCCCCCTGCCTCTGGCTCATGTTGCTGTTTTCTTGAGACGATGGGGAATTTCATGGGCTCTGACTCACTCCCGTTCCCAGGCAGTCCAGGCATACTTATCTCCGCACTGCACAGTAGCAGGGAAAAGGAAGCACATCTGGGTTTTATGCTTTTTACTAGCTTAGCAACGAGTGAGGGCCTGCCATTGTGGCTCAGGCAAATAGGAATGACCTATGCCATGTAATACGTATGCTTAAAGTATCTATATGTGCATACCTTCATGCATCCCTGTTTAAAAGTTACATCAGTACTGGACAACTGGTATAATTGGTGCAGTTTTAATATGTTTTTGTAATATCCATTGTATTTGTGTTGGACTGAGATTAGCATATTTTATCAAGTTTATTTTATCTGCATAATGAACAGATAATGGTTTATTAGTGAAAATAGTAACTGAAAAAGAGGAACTTTGAAATATCTGAAACAAAGTAAGATAAAATCAGTAAGAAGGTAAACCACTGGCTTTCAGACATGCATGGCTAAAAATCTTATAATATATTTCATAGCTTTATGAATGCTTGTAATTTTAGGTAAGTTACTTAATCGCAGATACTCTTAATAATTAAACCTGTATGCTTTGCAGTACTTGCATTTTAAAAAGACTTAAAGCATAGCCTATTGTTTGATTTCAATTTTAAATAAACAGCTCCCTTCTTGCCTTTCTCCTGATCCTTTGCTTTTTTTCAATAATGTCACAAGATCAGGAGCAACACATATTCATGATGAAAGCATTATATAGAGCAAGCTGGAACAAAGAAGAATTGGTAATCTAAAAATATTGGACAGGTGACATCGCCAGGTATCATACTTGTGTATCATACCTTGCCAATTAATGCAGCATAAACTTTGAGCTGAGTAGACGTTAACAAATGCTAAGCAATTATCTTGAACCTCGTTTACAGTTAGGATTTTACAACTTAAGCAACTGAATAACTGGATATACTTTCTAAACTGAGATGATAAGGTCTTCTAGGGTTTTTCTCCATCAAAATTGCAGTCTTGGTCTGCTGTGCATTTGATAGCTCTGCATTTCATATATGTAAGACAAATCATCTTCTACATAAGTAATCAGAATGTCTTATCACCTTCTTAAGGGCTCTGAGTGTTGCATGTTGCAAGCTGAAAGCTGAACTTGACCGTTAAGGGTCTGACTGAGATCTTTGTTAGGGACAGATCACTCATCATCATCACTAAAACGAAATGGGTGTGATACACAAATTTTTGGAACTGTATTCAAAAGATCTGCAAAAATTACTACCAAAATACAGAAATATTTATTTATTATTTTGACTTTGAAATTAAAATATATCCTACTGTGAACTAAACATTTGGCATGAAATCTTAACCTATTGAGGGCAATCGCAGTTAGTGGAACCAAGATTTCACCTAGCGTGCATTTTATTTGCGGTAAAATAAAAAGTCATAAATAAGATGACTCATGTGGCTGTTGATACATCCATACTTTGGCAGAGGCAAGCAGTGTATGTGCTGTAATGTGCTAGAAGTGGCCAGTCTGAGAAACAGCACTGATACTATTGCACACCAGTCATTCCCGATGAATTGCAAATCGTCAGAAGATGAACACTGACGCTACAAGAATTTATAGCATTTATCTCCTAGGCCTGCTTATCTAATTGCACTGAAGGCATTTCCTCAGGGTTCACATCATGAAGAGTCTTGAGACAATTCAGTAGTAAATCTCTGTGGGGACTGAGCTGAGAGCAATGTCATGGCCCCAAGCACTGTGCCAAGAGCAGATGAGATTACTAATGCCAGTGAAATATTCTTTATGTGCGCAACAACCAATCCTCTGGATTGTCACCAAGTGCAAAATGAAGCACCTATCTGCCAAATATGAGAAATTGCTTGTATTTCAGGACAGAAACCTGACCTATCTGTTTATGTCTCACATGCCAGCTGCTTTGCCTACTTTAGGTGGAAATGATAAATTTATTAAGTGTAAAGTGCACAGCACAATGAATAAGCAAACTCAAAGGCTCTTGCTTTGCTGACTGATTATTTTATTCACTCATTGATTAAAACATTTTTCCTGGGGCAAGAATGGCTGGTAAGCTTGTTTTGAAAAGTACAAATAGGAGAAGAATTAAAACAAGCAGATTATTTTTTTTAACTTCTAATCTTAACCATCTTACTTGGAAAAATATGTTTTTATAAACTGCAAATGATGCAATGTTTTTGGTGTTACTATTTAAAAGAAAGTCATTCTTGGTTTTAGCTAAGACAAATAAAGGTTAGAATTGCATTGCATTTCACAGTCCTCGTGTATAACAGTAGTACAGTAGGTAAGGTGATAATTAATTGCTCTCCTATTATGTCTCTCTAGAGATCTGAAGAATAATTTGATCAGCACAATTGAGCCAGGGGCCTTCCATGGACTTTCAGAACTGAAGCGCCTGTAAGTGTTAATTCCATATGAATTATTCTGAAAATTGTGTTTGTATCGACATTTCTGCCCTTGGGCAACTCAAATATGCCACCAAGCAATAATCACATAAGGACACTGGCTGTAAAATAGAAAATCACACACTGTGCTTTTTAAATTGACTATGCCTTTTTCTTCTTCTTTCTTTTTTTTCCATTTCCCCCTTCTTTTTTACCTTTTCCCATTTAAAATTATCTGTTTACTCTCCAATAAATGTCCTAACAAGTACATCTACGAAGTTAAAAAACGTGCCTAATTAATGACTTTGCAGACAATATATCACTATAGACATTAATCAGAAATAAAACTAGGTGGTTTAAATATGTGTAAACAATGTTTTGTGCTACGCTAAGTTTTTTCATTATGTAAGGTCTGAACACTGACGCTACAAGAATTTGTAGCATCAATCAAACTTTTATCACAGACAAGGTCTGTAAAATAAATTCTTAGAAAGGAAACTGTCATGCTTTAGAATTTGTCCACCATTTTCGTACCTCTCATATTGCCTCTGTTTGGTATTTTTTATTTTTAGCATGGTTTTCTAAGGAAACAAGACATGCAATATATTCCCTGTCCATCATTCTTGCATTCCTCTCTCTGAAAATATTCTCATAGTACTTTTGAAAGCACTGGCTGGTTTTTAAACTACATTTGTAGAGGGTAAAAATATCTAAGTGACTAAAATCCTACAAGTGGGCCTTTTTGCTTTTAATTAACAAGGGCTACAGACCCTCCTTAGTTCTACTCAGCCTAAAGGAAAAGTGAGATGAACCCTTTTTTAATTATAATTTTCCAAGTGACAGCATCCAAATATCCATGTACTGGCTAACCAGGCCATCAGCACATGCCAGAAATCTGCCTAGCCATCATGTGTGCTGTTTTATGTGTGATGAGAAAACCTATGAGAGAACAGGGATTATTTTTGTGGGATGGGAAGATTTAGAGGAGAAGGAATGCAAATCCACAGAAAAATAAATTTACAAATTCTTCTGCCTTTTTGCTCTGATGTTAAATTCCCTAACTGCTATATACAGGGCACACTGCACAACCTAAGGAAAAGATTTCCATCTCTGATCAGACAGTATTTTCTAACACCCACCCCTAAGTTTTAGTGTGTTTGGGTAGAAAGCCAATGACGTGATAATGATGAAGTCAGAGTAGCATATACACTTTTAATACAAACAAAAACATAGGGTTGAAACTTTCTTGCTTACTCTGTATAGAGGGATAACAATACAATGAAATGATGAAAATGAGCGCTAATTGTTGTTTTGACCGCATAGTCTAATAACACAACCCTGACCTCTTGTGGGAAAATCAGGAAACCTGTGCAAGTCATGGGCTGCACATCTGAAGACTGCACAGGTGGAGCCTTGGGTCAGCCAGGAGAGACAAGTCAAGGAAGAGGAAGTCATTAGGCACTGGGAAAAGTGAGAAGAAAAGACTCTTCAGCAAACTAGGAATGGCAACATTGAGATTTATCATGCTAGATCTCAAAAAACCCCTTGTACTGGTATGAACAAGTAACACTGGGAGCAATCTAGAGACAGGGAATCGATTAATTACTAGACTGCCATATGTTCGGTACAAATCGGTGTAGTTTCATGGTAAACAAGAAAATCTCTGCCCTCCTTCACTGTGCAACTGTTGGGTAGCAAACAGTTGAGCAAAACGAATAAATAGCGTAAACTCCTGTTGAATGCTGAATACAGTAATTACTTTAAGACTGTACTTTACATTCACACCTTCTTATTTCACATGTAAAATATAAATGATGCTGTGAAAAGGAGAAACTGATGTAATATGGGCAACTGCAAGAGATATGGCTATGGCAAGTCAGACAAACTCCAGGCTGTCAACATCAAAATGTTTTCTGTGAATGATTAGGAGAATTGTTAGAATTTGTATTTGAATGACAAACTGAACTATTTCAAGGGTTTACTCAAAAAGGTACACAGAATATTGATGAAAACTGAAAATTTATGAAGTACTGAAATTATGGCACTCGGCTATTCAACAGAGGAGAGTTTTGTTTTCTCTAACATCAATTTTACAAGTCAGCATTAGTAAGTTATATGTCATACTCCTGAAAAGGAACACCAGCTTTGTACATTACAAATTTAATTATGTCTGATGTAACACATATTAGTGTGGAGGCATGTGCAGCAAGCTGTCTTTTCTTTTTGCTAATGTTTTTTTAGAAAACATGCTTTACAATATGGAGATTTCAGCCACTGCCATATATCTTATTGTGAAAATAATGCTCATTGAAATAAACTTTGAGAAAAGGGGATGTAGCCTTTTGCTTTGTTAAAAATATCATTTTACTGTGTGCTACACTTAGAGAAATATGCACTTGTTTTGATTAGTTTAGGTTAAATTTATTTTTGCTACCCAAATTATGCCCCACCTAGTTTCTTCCATATGTGTTCAGACTTTGCTTAGGCAGAAGTAAAGCATTACCCATCTAAGAATTCTGGGTGGGTTCTTGTTTACTATTTACCTCTTCTCGTAGAAAGACGTATCTCTATATATGTATGTAGGTATGTTTGTCTTAAACTTGCATTTTTAGATTTTCTATGTAGCTTTCATTAGGAAAACTTAAAGAATAATGCTAATATGCAATTATTGCACTATATTGTTATCCACACTATTTTCTCAGCTGTTGCCTACTTAATATCCCTGTCAAGCATTTAAGAAATATTTTCGTTCTAATGCGACGTTTCATTATTTAATTGTACAACAATGTGTTCTTTGTCTGATAGAAGAAGACTTTGTAGTGAATTCTAAAGATATTGCCTTCACATTCTAGCTAATTGGATATGTCTCCATGAAAGCAATAACTGGATTTGTCAAACTACAACCTTTATTCTCCTGTTTGATTACTTGAGAGTTCTCATGTAACAATACAAAAATAGGGAATCTGCCCAATGTAACAAGAGAATCAGAAGACTACCACTGATTCTAAAACAAAAATATATTCAGATCAATGTTAATATTTTAATGGATGTATAATCACTTAAAATCCTTACATTACTGCAATTATTTAAAAAAAATACTTGCTAAGAAGGAAAATTTGAATCAAGGTTGAAAATCAAATATGTGAAAATTAAACATTAGTTCAGAATGCACCAAAGGGCAGTATTCATGTTGTTATCACAACATAATTGTTCATACCCATTTTTGTTTCCTTCCTATAAGTATCCTATACATTATGTTGCATGTATGACTCGCACAGAAAACATCCATTCACCTTCCTGCAGACAAGAGTTACGGGACATAATGCCTTGTGCTATTTGTGGTCTGAGACAGCCACACTATTGCTCTTAGAAGAGCTTGCCAAGTGCTTATCAAGACGGACCTTCTTACTAGCTCAAAAATTAATTGCCCTCTGGTTTCTGTGATTTCTTCAGCAAGAAAGGATGCCGTCAATGAGATGAGACATTGGCAAACAGTAAAAATGTGTCAATTTTGGCTGAGTATTGCATGCAACAAAATGCATAGTATTTTTCATAAGTAAACAAACAGGTGCTAGTAACTTCAATAAAAAAAATTCTCTATATTGGAAATAATTTTTGTTTTTTTATTTGCTACATATATAAAATCACATTTTAATGCAATTAGTATAAGTTGCAGTATGGTATGTTGAATTGTGGAATATTGCTCATTAATGTTAATATAAAAATTGTTAAATCTATTTAATTCAGTTATGATAGGTTACAGAAAAAGGTTTTATTTCTCATTTGTCTCTAACTCCTTAAGCGTTAAAAAGTAAAGAGGCGGTATGTAATTATGTAAGTATGTATATGAATAAGACCTAATGTTTCACCGTTTTTTTGTTTATTTCAGGGATCTTTCAAATAATAGAATTGGTTGCCTAACACCAGAAATGTTTGTTGGACTTAACAGTCTTCACAAACTGTGAGTATAATACCACTTTTGTTTGAAACAGGAGAAAGCCAAACTGTCACATGGCTTACCTGAGTACAGTTGGCAATAAACTTTCATTATAAGAAAATTATAGGTTTTATACTTAAAAAACCCCCTCTCCTGAGCCTTTGATTGTTATGACTTGATATTTTAAAGATGTTGTTTCTATTTGTAATTGTAAAATCTATCAGAATTGAAAGAATTAAATTGAATGTATTTCATTTCCACTTTGAAAAGAGGCTGAATGTGACGTTTCTGTTTGAATGCATTTCTCTTTACATGTCATGGAAACACTTAAAGGTCAAGCACATAAATGGGACTTACAGTGGTTAAAAAGGATACATTGCTCTTTCTATCCATTACAGATCAATTAGAATTTTATAAGTTTTTTTTCCTGAAGTATATCACAGAAAAAAGTAAGCATATACTGAGAAAGAAATGTATGAAGTATCAAGTAAATTTGGACTATCAGGGTAGTGAAAATTGCTTCAAAAATATCAATTTAGACTGTTCATTTAAGGTATTGTGTTGTACACTTTATTTTATTATGAGTCATTAGTTTATTACATGCAACTGCACTGGAATATGCTCTAGAGAGCAAAGCAATCAACTTACATATCCATAAGCACGCCAGAGAGCCTGTGTGATCAATAGAGTATCAGGCTATTCTCGAAAGAGCACTCAGAAGACATGAGATTATGATAGTATATCCAGGCTGTTCAGTTTTAGGGAGAATCAGATGACCTGGAAGAAGAGAGAGATAAAATGTGCGATGACAAAGTTTGCTAGTAGATACTAAGTTAACCAGGGAATTAGAGACAAGGGTTGATTTTGAAGAAGCACAGAAGTAATGTACAGGACTCCATGACTGGGCAGTAAAATGGCAGGTGAAATTCAATGTAGATAAATATTAAGTGATGAAAGGGAGAAAAACCAATCTGTTCTGGACTAACCATTAAAATACAGGAAAGATGTTCTGAGATTATAGAGGATAATGCCATGAAAACATCTGCTCAGTATCGTTTAAAAAATATATTAGGGAGTATTATTACAGGAAGAGAGAACAAATCAGAGAACACCCATTGTACTACAGCAAAAAGCAAAGAACCTGCATTTTGAATACTGTGGGCAATTCCAGTCTCCTCATCTCAAAAAGATGACCAAAACTAGAAAAGGTTCAGAGAAGGACAAAAAGGAATGGCCAAAGGTGTGGTGGTACAGCATAGGCAAGTACTAGGAATGAGTAAGTTGGCTGCAACTTTCCTGGCTGGGAAAGGGACAACTCACAGGACGGGTCCTGGTTTAAATGGACATTTGGCCAGACCCAGGAGGGCTCTGTATCTTCATTCACATCTGTCTTCTTTCCTGAATGGGAAATAAATTCCTATACTGCATCATAGTGTGTTACAAATCTCATGCTTTATTTTCTTCCTCTCCAGCCAGTTCTAGCATTTCCTTGGAAAACCAGGGAAATCTTTCTAGAGAGGCGTGCCATTAGGTCAAGATAACACCAGGTAAAAGGCTGAAATCTGGCATGCTTACTGATCACATTAATGAGAGTAACTATGCCAAATCTTCTTTGATGAAAACAAGTGAGAATAGATGGGAAGAGCCTTGATAGCACATTGATGAACAGGGGCAGAGTGCCCCTCTTTTTACTCATCTCAGATGAGTTGCCAAATTGGGCAAGTCCAACTCACCTGTTGAGGGTTGCTGCATCTCCTTTTGTTGTGCGCAGTGAACATGACTGTGACTATATAGCCAGATTACCATACGAGGTATGTTTAATTCAAAATGGTGAAGTCACCTTATTAAATGGAAGGTGCTTCTAGATGCTAGGAACAACCTTAATAGAAACTGTTCAAACCCCTGCTGTCTCAGGAAAACATATCTAAAAATTCCATTCATAAATCTTCCAGACTCCATCTTAAAAGCTAATTAGACGTTAAATACAGAATTTCAGTCTTGTGGTGGTAAGGAACAGAAAATCATTCACAATGAGCGTACAACATTTGTTGTGTGCCAGGGCTTGGCTGTACTATCCCTTTCCTCTGCAGACCAGGAAAGAGTATGGCAGTATATCTCCACATCCTTCACTGATACCAGAGATGTTGGAAAGAGGCACAATATGCATGCTAAATGCCATCTAGTTACCAGGCTGATCATTTTACACCATTACAGTTTCCTTTGGTGAAACAGATTTGCCATATCCTTGCTCATTCTAGTAATCTGTGTACCTGTCCCAGAGATGGCGAATGTTTTCTGATCATGTAGATCCACGGAAAGTCTCACCAGTTTCCTCTACGCTATCATTAACACTGTATTTTCTTCCATCTAGTCTTTTTGTGCATCCTAAGTAAATATTTACCTTTTCCTCAAGATGGGGCTAACTTTAATTTTCAAGTGGGTGTAGATCCAGGGCTTTCTGTATTGTTTTCTTTCCAAGGCCCCAGTTTATAGCAGAAGTTTGAATTAGACCTTTCTTAAGTATAATTCTCAAGTGACATTCTTGTTACACTTTTCACTTTGAATAATATTAATTAACGAAAGTACTAGACCTCTCATCTTCAAGAATGTTAACCTCTTCTTGTATGATAGTTCTCTTAATATTGACCAATCCCTTGGTTTTATTACTGGATTTCATTTTCACATCCTTACATTTCTGAGCCAGAGTCATTAGTGAAAGCACTAAATACAATGTCACAAGACTGTTTCTGCAGAACACCAGTAATGTCTCACTGCCCTCCCTTCTATCCTGTCCATTATCTTACAGTGTCTTAAAATAAATGCATTTAACGCCACGTTCTTCATGCTTTTATGGATGTTATGTCCATGCATCAGTGGAAAAAAGGATGATTCTGTTAACTGTAGACCTGTTAGTCTGGCCTTGTTGTATTTGATGCAGTAACTGAGTGAGTTTTGAAATAAAGAAAAATGGAGAAAAATGTTGGCAAATCTGAAATGGGAAAAAAATCCATATGCATCTATTGAATATGTATCATGTAAACATATAAAAAGATCACTAATTTTCTAGACAAGGAAAATTATTTATTGATTTTAGTATACATCTGACATGATACTACATATGCAGGAGAAAACCATTAACATTTACACTAGTGTTTTCATGTGAGTGGAATTAGCCTAGAAGGCCTCTAGTTGCCCAGGTATTTTTTGGATTTTAACTAGTTCTGCAGATCAGTAGTCATACTGTAGGTGGTCTTGGGAAAGATAATTTCCAGAATTTAGTGTTTGCTTCTCCCATAAATACCTATAATCCAAATAACCAACCTTACTGAACAGAATAGAAAATAGTAGTAATGGGATATATTTAGGCTATATATAATATCTACTCTTTCTTCCTTTCTCACTTATAATATAGTAGTATTGTTAAAGTGTCTTTTGCACCTTGTTTGAGCATACCTCCAAAGTTTAACTTAATTTTTGGTAATTCTATGCTTCCTGTCTTTTTGCTAACTTTTTCCTGTTCATTGTAGTCTCTCTACTTCTTTGGTCTTCTTAAAACCTGATTTTGTTTTTCAAGATTTAAGATTTGGTTATTGATCCATTTAGTCTATCTTCCATTTTCTTATTTGGGTTTTAAATTTACTTTCTACCATTGACTTAACAAATGGGGCCATCCTGCATTCCAGTTCATGTACTTCAGCAGTTCTTTACTAGTTACTTCATTTTTTTTTAATTTCAAAAGTCTGTCCTTTGGAAATCAGAGGCATAGTAATAGATAAGTCTAAATTCCCCTTTCATCTGAAGTAAATCAGTTCACAATTGCTATGTCAAAAGTTATGACTTCCTCTTTTGTAGGGACTGTCCTCCTTACCAAACCAAAGTCAAGAGTAGTATTAATCTTGTTGGGTCAGTGATTATTTTGTGAAGAAATACAACCACAGTCTCAGTCAAGAGGAACTGTTCCCTGCCATTCATAGTATCATTTGTTCCTCGATCTCGGAAATCTCATATAATGACACAATGCTGATAGTAATTATTTGAGCTGGGATCTCAATTTGCCTCTGATGTAAGAACTGGTGATTGTTTGTTGACTGCAAGTTAATGCCACTTGGAACTTTTCTAACACTTTCTAGCTTTTTTCCCCTTGGAAGTTCATACAAACTTCTCAGTATCAAAATTTTTAAACATGTTTAAAAACCAGTAAGTCACCTTTCCGTTGCTACTGATACCTCTGAATTGTGTTTACTTGTCATCTCAGGGGTATGAGAAGGCTGTTCTCTGAAAAGGTTATGGGGAAGCATTTACTTAGCGTTAACATCAGTGCATATAATTGTACCAAGGAAAAGATGACAAGTTCTTAAACGTGGAACTGGTTTCAGAGCCATCAAGTGTGTTTTAGATTACTGAAGGAGCAATATAAAGATATATACATATGCATTGATTTATGCAGTTGTTGATTGTGGTAATTAGAGCTCTCCTGTGTTACTTTAGCAGAGATGAAGTACAGAAGGATCTTTGCAGGCTGTTATGAAAACCAGTAGGGAGAGCCGTGAGTCCACTGGAAGGAGCAAAGGACATAAATCTTTTCATGCACCTTCTGTGAAGTACAGACATGAGGTTTTCTTACACTGTTTACAAGCACAGATACCGGGTGAAACAAAATAACACAGTGTGTTTCACTCAATCTTGTAAGTCTAATTCAGTTTGAAAAGAGGGAATTAGAGCTGAAAAATCAGCTCTAGGCCCAAACCGACATAGTGTTTAACCAAATGATGTGACGCATACATCTAAACTGAGTAGGGTGAAGGTATGTTTAAACACTTCACTAAAATGAAGGATGAGAACTGCCTGAGCTTTCAGGGATAATGCAAACACGCTTCAAAGGGCTTGGTGGTTTTGTGCAGTCTATTTTAGAACAGGACAACCTACAGGATTCTTGCATTAAGAAAAAATTAATTAGCAGTGTCATCTAGTATTGTTTTGAAAACATGCACACATACAGAAACCACAAAAAATTGTAAGCCTCTTGATAATGTAGAAAAGAAGACTTTTACTCAGATTGCAGTCAGGATGTTTATTTCAGTGAATAGGAATTGAATTTCAAGTTACTAATGAAATCTAAAATTTCACACAGCTCCTGAAATTACTGCAGCCAGTGAGTTGTGATTATGTTCCTTGAGACTGATCTAATTTTTACACCTTCTTGGATTTGATGATTTGTAGTCTGGAAAATGATTCCAAAATGCTTTCACATCATATGACAGATGCAGCTGACAGTGCCTCAGACAGTATAAGAGAAGATTTATTATGTCTTCTAAGGTATTAGCTTAACTTTTTTGGCTTATATATTACCCTTTGGCTGTGTTTATGCTGTGATGAGGTGCATGTATTCTAACTAGGAGTGACATAATTCAATGCAACAAATCTTCCAAATCTCCTTTGGCCCCTCAGTGGCCATGTTTCAGTGCTTTGTTCCAGAATTATGTATGCAAATATATTTCTGCTAGGTAATGGAGCTGCCATCCACATTAATTCTGTTTATATTTAATCTAAATATCAAGAGCTATGGAATATTGGGATGGTGCCACTGTACTGATATACCGGATTTCATTTTTTTTAGTCCCCTGTAAGTTAGCTCTTCAGGTTCTGAAATGTTGCAGCCTTAAACCTGTTTCAACAAGCAGCTACTGCTGGATCTTCCTTTTGGAAGTTCAAAACAGGACTTCCTCATTACTTCCAATTGTTTGATTAAAGTATATCTGATATATTCTTCATCCTGCCTCTGAATCAGCAGCAGCAGTTAGCTTTATGATAATATTATACCATAAATTCTTGTGTGACTTCCTTGCTGTCATTGAAGCAACAAATCACTTTGGTGCCAAAGATAATCTACAAAACCAGTAACATAGTGAATCAAACAGACCCTACTTTAGCAACATCAAGAAAATACGCACCGTAACCTGCCCTCTCTGTATTTTTGTTGGTTTTTACCCCTCCTATCCCAGCCTTTTTGTGCAGAAGATCAATCTGTCACTCTTGCATTCAGCTTTTGCTTTTTAATACTGCTCATAAGAGTGAAATGTTCTTCATATTCATATACTCCTGCTTCTACCTTGTTGTGGTTTAACCGCAGCCAGCAACTAAGCACCACGCAGCCGCTCGCTTGCTGCCCCCCCGGTGGGATGGGGGAGAAAATCAGAAGAGTAAAAGTGAGAAAACTCATGGGTTGAGATAAAGACAGTTTAATAGGTAAAGCAAAAGCCACGCGCGCAAGCAAAGTGAAACAAGGAATTCACTCACTACTTCCCATGGGCAGGCAGGTGTTCAGCCATCTCCAGGAAAGCAGGGCTCCACCACGCGTAATGGTTACTTGGGAAGACAAACACCATCACTCCGAACATCCTCCCTTCCTTCTTCTCCCCCCAGCTTTATATGCTGAGCATGACGCCATATGGTATGGAATAGCCCTTTGGCCAGTTGGGGTCAGCTGTCCCAGCTGTGTCCCCTCCCAGCTTCTTGTGCACCCCCAGCCTCCTCGCTGGTGGGGTGGGGTGAGAAGCAGAAAAGGCCTTGACTCTGTGTAAGCACTGCTCAGCAGTAACGGAAACACCCCTGTGTTATCAGCACTGTTTCCAGCACAAATCCAAACCATAGCCCCATAGTAGCTGCTATGAAGAAAATGAACTCTATCCCAGCCAAAACCAGCACATACCTATATTTTGCCTCAAAATGGTCCTTTGAGGCACATAACTCCCTTTGACTGTTTTATGGTATTTGTGATTTATATTAAAGCTTTTCACAAAAGTGTTTTATTAATTTCTGTAAAAGCACAAGAGTATTTGGTATATGAAAAAATAAGCGTAGGACCTCATACGTAAGACTAAAATGTTGTACCTCTGATATAACAGAAAGCACATGTTTCTGTTAACGGAGTAAGTTAATGGCATAGTAAGTGCTATCAGCTTTGGAGTGCATCAATTTGTTATGTTTGAAATGTTTGCAAACTAGGTGATACAGATGTTTTTAGAACAAATGTCCTTTTAAATCAAGCCAGAGTGGGTTTTTAGGATATCTGGAATGGCGGAATTTCACAACACTATGCATTGCAGATATTTTAATATATAATATAAATGACATGAATTGACAGAACCAGGCATTTGCAGGGTGCTGCAGATACCTAGCTCAGAAATGCATGTTATTGGGGTGATGTTATTTGTCAGAGAAGAAGTTATTCTCACTGTTGGAGATCCAGATATTGTAATTATGTGTTTCTTGGGCATAAAATGTATTCCTTCATGGCTTATACAGCACTGTGAACATGATCCCAGTTTGCTAATTATTAATAGTAATATGGAAACTTCAAACCAGGTTATTGCCAGAAGAACATGAAAGAATATGAAAAATTGGCTTGCTGGCTTTGTGCTGACTTTTGAACTGTCAGGAACTCAATTATTCCAGCACTTGGCAAAAACACTGAAGAAAAGGCTTACATACTTCTCTCATGATAAAAAGAAACCAAAAATCTCTAAGTGGAATATTAGTCAGGAATTTTTAGGTTAACACAGTGTAGGTCAGTTCTGGCTAGAACAGGTCCTGCCAAATCTCGGTGGATTTGGCAGGACCTATTTAAAGTACATAGATTCAGTCGATACAGAATGGGCATCACTGGCAGGCGCATAGGTACCATACGTCTGCTGAACCCTTCTATATCAGCTGTGGAAATGACTTAGAGTTTTTCCGTTCCCTAAAATATTGACCAGACATAAAGCCTTCCTTTGGCCCAAACAGAATTACCAAACTTCAGGCTCGGTGTTCTGTTTGTTTTGTTGTATGAAGCCTGGATAGCTATTTAAGGGAAAAGAGAGGATTTGCATCAAATTGGAAATGTTGTCATACCGCAGTGGGGTGAGACAGAGAAAAGAAACCCCTCATATTTCTGCTCTCTGGCTGCCGTCCATGCAAGGCTAGGCAGATTGCTTTCCCCTTCCTTCAGTTCAGCATGATTGTCCTCTGTCAGAAGGTTTATACCGCTGTAACTGCTTTCATATTAGCGGAACCGCTTCTGATTTACTTCAGTGTAAATGTCAGGGTTATCAGTTTCTGATTTAGTCCGTTTAATGTCCCAGTTCACTGAGCTGCTTCAGCATATGCCTCATCAGGGCTTATGTCCAATAAGCACATGAGTAGATCCATTTAATTTTAAGTAAAGAGGTAACTGAGTCTTTGTGAAATGCTCAATATTTTTAGTTCCTGTTGATAAATCCAAAATATTAAAGGTATAGAAATAGGTAGCTACAAGCAAACATTTATTTCCACCTTTAGACATACCCACACTTGAAAAGATACTTGAAAGCCCTTTTATTTCCAAGAGCTTTGGACCACAGCTGTATTAAAGGTGAACTCTTAGACAAAATCTTAACAATTACTTCAATTATATCAACACTTCTCATCGTGACTCAATATAATGAGAAATAATTTAACTTAACATTGCTGAGCCAGTTTATTTTTCTGTATTAGTAGAATTTTGCTTTAAACTACCTTGAAAATTTGAAGTGTTCAAAGTTCATTTTCTTTTTTTTCATGATTTCAGTGGTGAAAAATTAATTGTGTACAAAAATAAGATTCGTTATTGTTTCAAGAATGCTCCGTAACTTTCTTAAAGTAATTTATAAATTAACAATATTTTATCTTCTTTCTTGAATTCTGGTGGAACACTGCTCCTGATCTGAATTTGTTTCTTCAGTTTAGTATACATTCTTTACTTTGTAGGCATAAGAGAATTAAAATCAATAATTATAAAAACATCCTTTTTAATAAAAAAGTAATGAAACCATTTTCTTTGCCAGTCTACATTTTCTTCTATATGTTACAAAAAATCTCCAGTGAAGAGATCTGAAATGTCACTGATAGCTGAAATTTTGTAGCCATCCTTGAATTCAGACATGTAGGCTTCAGGCACTGGATAGAAAGAAACATATATCAGTATTTCAAAAGTAGGTAATTCATATGGTATGAAATGTTAATCTTGGATACTGCACTAATTTTTCAACTTACTGGTACAGAAAAAACCAGTATTACTTGACATTAAGCATTTACCTTTTCTACTATTAAGGCACTGGCAGAACAATGCTGTTAAACCAGGCAAAATTAATTTGCATCTGTTTGCAAGTATTCAGCTTAATCCATTCAGCCATCAAGACAAGAAATAGTAAAACAGTAGTTAAAATGGAAATGTCTTTAATTTAAGGATGGGAAAAATCAGTAGTTTGAGAAATTGTTTTGTAACAAAACTATTTGTGTAGTTACTTTGAAAACTCATTACTGTTTCAAGGAATTGCTTCCATTCTTCTGAGCATTACTAAATTAAGAAACTGTTTTTATCTCTTTACCTTGAAGTGGCAGTCTACACATACTATAAAAAATACAACATAGGTCTCACTGAGTAATCATTGTATGCATATTTTAACTTAAATTCTGGAATATTCTCTTCTAGAATTCTATTCTATTAAATATGTAGAAATATTCCTGTTTATTAGACCAAGTGAATTGTATGTATAACTGCTGTGAAAATAAAAGAAGTAAAAGTGTATGATTTGATTTGAATATTGTTGTCATTTATGACAAAGCAATGTACAATTTAAATATGTTTTTACTTTTGTCAAGAAAGCAGAATTTCTTAATTAGAATTGTGAAAATTATACTCTATAACAATTTTGTTTTCTTCTTTTATTTGTTATAACTGATTGTAAATTGCTTTTTTCTAGGAATTTGTCAGGGAATATTTTTTCAAGTCTCATGAATGGACTTTTTTCTGAGCTGCTAGCTCTGAAAGCACTGTAAGTATGATTCCTTATGTTCGGAAATCTGAAATATTCAAGAAAGACATGAGAATAAACATAGCAGAGTTGAATATGAATTTAAACAGGATTGTTTCTAGCAATGCATTCCAAATGTAAAATATGCAGTATTTTGTTATAAATGTCTGTCTCACTATTGATGAGCTGCCATCTTCTACCTGTCCCAGTGAAATGGATAGTGCTGGCAACTTGACCCCATTCCTGACTAGCCCAGTCTAGCCATCCTGACTAGCATCCCTGGTTTTTTTTCCTTTATGATCTCATACCTTTCCAGGTTTTCCTGCGTTACATCATATAATAACTCTAAATACACAAAAACATTCATGTTAAATATTTTTCTTGCAATTATAATAACAATTCCCAGTTATTTATATTAAATGTACCTCTCTGAGGTTTAAAAGTGTATACTGGATGCTTCTATGGTCAAGTTTCTACTTAAAAGACTTTTTATGAAGTCAAAGTATGTTATAGTATGACTTTCCACAGTAGTACATACTCAAATTTAATTCAGTAGTCAGTGATGCTGTTCTGTAACCAAAACCAGAATTTTGGCGTAATATCTTGGAAGTCATTAACAGTGCGACAATGTGTATTAGTTGTCTCAGGATATTATAATTAAACATCCACAGTTATGCCTCTATCTAGAATTAGTTCTCTTTGGAGTTAGATAATTTGAATCTAACAGAAGAAAGTATGTTCATGAAAATTGCTTGTGTACCAATTATGATCTTTCTTTCCCTTTCTAGACATTTCAACACTGATTCACTCATTTGTGACTGTAATCTAAAATGGGTCTTGCAATGGGCCAGAAATTCTTCGGTTCGAATAGCGGAGGAAACAGTTTGTGCTTACCCCCGTGCTTTACAAGGACTGTCATTTCGTAACCTGAAGGAAAACCAGCTGATATGTGGTGAGCTGTACTCTCATTTAACATTACAAATTGAAGTGGAATCCAGAGAAAATATTAAAAACCAGAAATTATGAAAAAAAAAAATGAAGAGAGTAATAAATCTGGCTTGCTTATAGGCACAAGAAATTCAGGTATACGGCACAGAAAATATAACTAAGATTGAAAGACAATGGAAAAAAATACAAGTTTCTTATTTCATACAAAATAATGTGTATATATATTGCAAGAACACCACTGTCTTGTCTATATATTAGGCAACGTAATTATGATTTAAAACATTAACCCATGATGGTAGCTCTGCATTCTATACTGCATGAAAGTGGGGATTCCTACAGAGATTTATAGAATGTTCCTTTCAAGTTATATCTCTGACAGTGTGGCATAAATGTCAGATTTCATTCTTGTATTTTTCATGTTTATAAACCTGTAACTATACATTTTAGCACTGCATCCTGGGGATTAATAGAATTTTTACAGTGAGCTTCAGTTAGGTGAATTCTGTATTTGAAGATCTATAAGTGAATTGCTTTTTGAAAAAGATTTTCCACCATAGCAAAGATGATGGATATGGTGTGAGGAAGGAAGCAAAAAAAATATGAATGAGTAAAGAAAATTCCTCTCACACTGAACACTGTCTAGCAAAGAACAGACAAACCCAGCGATTCTAAAAGTATCATGTACTGCAGAGAAAACATCTTTGCCTAAGATTATGCTGGTGGGTTCCATAATCAGAAGTATAAATTCACACATACTTCATTAATCACAGAATCTTTGAATCTTTGACTTTCTTGAATGACAGAAAATTGCTGGGATGGTGACTTTGCTAATGTCTTACGGAAACAAAAGGAAAGTCATACTTTTATCCTGATAACCACAAGAGGAATGATGTGTGTTGCTGACACATTTATAGCAGAAGGGGGATCAGGGCTGACTGGAGTAATAACAAAAAATTTGGTTTTAAAAACAACAGCACATACAGATATTTACAAGTTGGGAGAGATGTGAAAGGATGTGGCTACCAGCTACAGATGTTCCATCGGCTGAATTGTTAAGGAAACACAGGTACCTGTCTGGAGGCAAATAAGGAATGAGCTCTTGTCAGCGAAAGGTGGAGAAATTTCCAGTAGCCTGTATTACTGAACATTTGAAAATCTGCAATACTTCTCAAATATCAAGCTCCCATTTTATAGCAGCAGGAAAAGTCTTGTTTCTGAAAATGCATGAATGATCAGAAGAATCAATTAAGGACTGTTAATTGATATGTCCAGGTTGCCAATGAATATGAGCCTGTGAATTTTAGAGAGGAAATGAAAGCAATTTCTCAGAATTTCATACATTAATTCCTAATAGGACTCATTACTACACCTCTGATACAGAATTTATAAGGCCCATCTAGTTCTCACTGCTGTTTATAATGTCCACAGAACACTTGACAAGGTTTGTAATGACTGCCAATAGACACCACTTTTAATATCCGCAGAGAGCTTCATGGTGATTATATTTGCTGAGCCTGTAATATCTGCCAGGTACTTCACGGTGCTCATAATATCTGTTGGGCAGCTCACAGTGCCCCCAACATTTAGCAATTTCGTTTTCCGTAACTTAATTTGAATTTAGGCATAATAGAAGGCTGTCTGGCACCAAAATAATAACAAATATTGAGACTGTTTTAAGAATAATATGTGTTGAAATGTGCATAGAGCTAATGAAATTAAACATATCTTAAAGAAAATATTAAGAAGTGGTTTAAAAATTAAGAACTCCTCCATGTGAACATCTTACATACTGTCAGACATTTGTATTTATAGTTCCTGATCTTCCTTCTATATGCTAGAAGAGGTCATGAGGTACCACAGTCACAAGATGAGCAAAGAAAAGAAGAATGGAAGGGAAAAAAATAAAAATAGAAGGGAAATGGCAAAGGTCTTTGCAAGCGAGTTAGGGAATGAACCAAAAAGTCAAAGTATGTGAAGAGGAAACAAGACAGTAAAAAAATTTCTGAATAACTACAGGGGACAGTTTGCCATGAGCTTTTTAGATTTATTTTACGTTTTGATGGGAGAAGAAATCATCTTTCAAATTTCTGGCAAATCTTTCTCATGCATCTGATAACTCAAGATAGCCAAAGAATTGACCCATTGAAAACAGTTAAAAACCTGCTTTGCTGGTTTTTATGAGTTAATTTAAGTAACTGCACAGTTTTGGAATTCACAGGATTCTGCTTGCATAGTTCATTAACAGCTTATAAGAGCTACTTAAATCTTCTTTAAAAAAATCTCCAGCTCTCTGAAATGTTCCACTAGAAAGCAATTTTTGACAATGTTGGAAATAAGGCTTGAAAAATAGTTTGATGATAAAAGTTAGTTTTGCCTTTGTCTTCTGCCTTAATTATGAGGGACTGCAATGAATTCATAACAGTATGGACAGAGTATCTTTCTGAAAAATGATTGTGAAATTGGCTTCATGCAGTGCCTTGTTACTGTTTCTTCGTGACTCCACATAAAACTTACTCAATTTACAGGAAGAAAATTACATTTTCCTGAATACCAGTGCTACAAATTCCACCTGAGGTCCAAGAGCAGTCTGTGGTTTTCCCTTGCGCACATCATCAGCAGAAATGGATTCTGTAGGCCAAATTCTTCACTCAGGAAGACCTGTATGAGCTTTTGTCTTAAGGGGATTACGAAAGATTGCTTTTAAAGCTGGGTTTTGATTATTTACACTGATGAATGAGATATTAGAATTTAGTTTCTCAGTCTCAAAGCTGTATTGATGCTATTGAACTAATAGCACTAAGTAGTAAAAGTTCATTTGTTCTGCAAATTACAATTGACCTATAACTCTGATGAAGCTTTTTTTTATTAGAAAACGTTGACTCCTCAAAACAGATGTTTGGAACCAAAGTACTGACTTTCTTGTCTCCCCCAGTTAGATTTTATTTAAAGTTTAGAAAGTAGTTGACATAATATCAATAATCTTTAAATAAATTATTTGGCTGAAAATGATGTAAATATTTACTAAATTATACAAAAAATATTGCAAAGTATATAAAAAAATTTATAGAGCTTTAAGACATTATTATTTATTTATTTCCACCACAAAGAAAATTACCTAATTCTCCTGGGACAGAATACTGTTTCTCTTTCAGGTCTCCTACAAATTAAAGTATTGCATTTTGCATATACATTTTCTCTACAGATGTTTATAAATAAATAATTGGGACCATGCTATGACCTTTTTTAAATTAAAAAAAAATTGCTTCAAAAAGTAAGAAAATATAACAGGATATTAAGAAATGTATTTTTTTGCTTAGAGTTTAATGCATTTATACACAATAAATTACATTTTTTTTTCCTTATCATTATGCATTTTTCTGTGCAGAGAGTGGATAGGTTTAGTTCTTTTCTTGGTGTCGGTAGCTTTCCAGGTTTACGTTGTCTACTGTCCTAATCTTGGTCATCGTATTGTTGTGTGGACTATTTTCCTATAAAGCAGACGGGTTAAAAGAACTAGACGTAGTAACTTGTCAGTTCTCAGGAAGTCTAAATGTAGAGAAGCTTAGATTTTTTCAAAAGTCCCTTTGCTCTACTGGAGCAGATGGTTTGATCCATACACATCCGCACCATCTCATCGCAGCACTTTCAGGCAAGCTAGTTTTGTCGCATGTCACCTTTCCTGTTCCTGTTGTTGTCCTTGCCTTTCCTAGCAGTCTGCTGTAAGGCAGTCTGGCAGTAAGTCTGATAAAGCGATCTTTAACAGTCTTGGATGGCTCTCGGGCCACGTTAGCAGAGCTCATTCTAGCCCTTTGCGTCTGACCGTTTCATGAGGAACGGGCTAAGTGTCGTCCCCCAAAACTATGTTTACTCTCTTTATCTATCTATGATTGAAAGATCTATGCAAGTCTTTTCCTTGGAAGAAATGAATTGGTTGTTCTATCTTTATTCTGCTTCTGTCCCAAATTTTTCTTAGTTTCCCGCTTCTTTATTTGCTGGGTTGTATTGAATGTGAGAAAATCACCTTGCGTTGAACTGCTTCAACACAGGATTGTAGGACAAGAGGGAAAAGAAGTTCTAAGATACAGCATTATTTATTCACCTATATTGTGCACATCTCTGAAAAACCCTGTTGTTTCAATAATTACAACCAACAAGGGCAAACGGATACAATTAGCAAAGCTAGTATTAATGGATGTTCTTCATATACCATCCTCAGTCAAGAAACTTCCAGAGTAAGGAAGCAGATATAAACTCAAATGGTAGATACATTCATTTTAAGATGCAGTCTCAGGGGAAAATATGGTGGAAATAGAACTTGCAAAGCACAGAGTAACGGCAAACAAAATATCGCAGCTGAGTCATTTTCCCTTCTTGTATTAACATGGCTGAGATAGCATCTGCTTTTATGTAGTGTCTCATCTACCTTGATGGAGACATCTACCTTGGTGGCCTCCCTAGGCTCAGGAGCCTGTGTTTCAGAGGCTGTGAGATCCAGAAACTGTTTGCGAATTCTGTTGTTCCTCCGGGTGCTCCACGTTCATGAAAATTGACTGCAGTGTGTTTCACCTGGCTTAGAGGGGTTACAGTATGTTATTTTGAAAGTGTGTATTATGACAAAATGTGTATTCTATTCATGAGTAGTGCACCCTTTGGTTGTGATGAATAGAATTGTAACTGTTTACATCAAACTTGTAGTGAGAAATTGTTTGGGTTGGTCCATAATTTACTGATAGCATGAATAGTCAATTAGGACTCCTATGGATGACAGGGAATGAGTACTCAAAATATAGAGCTGGAGTTTTATCTGTATAAGACCTGTATGACTAGGTTTCTAGCATGCCTTAGGGGGCTGTCTACTGAGAAAAGTGGTAACACTAAAGAAGAATAAAAATCCATCCTACTGAAAATAGAGGTGAGAAACCATGGAAGATAATAGCTACAAGTTGTGAGTATCCAACAGTATTTGAATTATTACTCAGTCTCTGAATTCTGTAAACTACCTTAGTTTAAAGTGTTAGCCCATGAGTGAAATTAGCAGGTTGTGACTCATAAAATATTATTGAAATGTCCTTTTTTTGGTATAATAGACTCTCTACTTGGATGGGGTACTTCTAAGGGAGGGATACAACTCAAAGGGATAGATCCTTTTCCGGCTTCTCTATTCTGCAATACAATTCATTAAATGTTTCACAGAAAATATAAATAATATATTGGGAGGGAGGGGATATAGCTGTTAGGGAATTGTTTGTACTTAACCAGCACCGTCTTTTGTAGTTTGCCTCACTTCACTGAGAATCAGAATATTCATCCTCTAAAGGAGCAGAGTCAGGTTAAAATGTAAGCACTTTCTGCTCTGATGCTCTGTACCTGTTCACATTGAAACTGGTGCAAAGCAAAAAGGAAAAGAGCACATTTGTATTCTTTATGCACTCTTTCTACTTGTGTTCTTAGAGATTTCTTGACCATTTTAAGATTTAATTTCTTACATAGAAAGGTATGAAGTACCTTCATCATTACTGACCTACTCACATTTTCTCATCTGTATTTCTCATGCTTAAATATGAGCAGAACATTAAGGCATATTTCTCTTGGGCCACATGCCGCTCCCTAGTCTATTTTCATAAGTAATTTTTTTTGCAATCTTACCTAAAATACCACAAAAATTCAGAACATTCAGGACATTTAAAATCAATTACAGTAATACCATTGGGAAAAAAAAAGAGAACATTTGCTTTTCTATACTTCCTGTATAAAGTACTCTCATTTTCTGAAGCAGCTTTTTTATTCTTGACATATAGTCTTAAAATACAGTGCGGCTTTAACTGCTTTCTCAGCAATGGAGGAATAGCGATGTTTTATATGCTAGATACGTTGAAATGTCCTTATAATTTTACCTGATGTGCTTGTACATTGTTTTCCCTTCATCCCTAGCAGAGTAAGTCTGTTTCCACTGTGCAATAGTAAGAACTCTGAAAGAAATATGTACTTTTAAAATGCCCAAAATAGAAAAAAATAGATTGATATTGGGAAATTCAATCTTTGAAAGGAGACTTTTTCAATCATTAAATTTAAACTTGAAATCAACTGAATACATTCAGCTTCATTCTGCATCAGCTTTTAAGAATACTGTCAAATATTTTGTGCTGGGGATATTGGGTGAGAAATGAGAGTTGAAGTTGTTTTTTTCATATGGCGACAAAAATTAATTATCTACATTACCTTTCGAGTCTTAAAATTATAATTGTATACACCTCCACATAGATTGTATTTAAAAGTTTTCTTTCCTACATGAAATATATTGCAATATCAAATACTGGCTCAAAGTTAACAAGGAACATTTTTTCTTCATTTATTTCTGTCATAGTACACCCAACATTTTTTTGGTCCCATTTGTTATTTACTTAAATTTAGGAATTGGCTTGAGATTATTGTTTCAACCGTTTCCTTCTTCATTTATAAGTCATTCATACTACATTAACACAATGTAAATATTGAACTGTGGGGTTTTTTTCAGTATGTAGTAACTGACTAAACTCAAAATCTCAAGTACAAAGAATGATGGATTAATTATCCAGATTTAGATTCCAGTCCTGCAGTTTCTTGGCAGCCTACAGATAGCCTGCTGCATTCATGCGGAGCATCATTGTCTTCAAGAATATGTGGGATCAAGACTTCAGCTCCAGTTCTGCAGGGAGTGCCTAATCATATGAATAGGTCTAATTATATTGAAATAGGAATATTCCCATTAGTTACCTCTCACAGGATTAGGTTTTGCAAGATATGGATAGTGGTAGAATTAGCTGTAGTTAAATCCTCTTGCAATTGTTTCTATTTTACAATGTTAGCAATTCAGGGTTTTCTTTAATAACAAAATACGGATAATAGCAGAATGTCTATAAATCAAATAATGTAACTGTACATTTTGGATCTTTCAAAGATGGGTGTGGTAGATTCATTTTCTGTCAGAGCTAAGTTGCCCATTTTAAATATCAAAGTTTTCAATAGATAACCATTTGGTGCTATGCAACCAACAATGCTCTAACCTTTTGGCTCCAAATTCTAGATTTCTCATCTTAATATGATCAGTCTCAAACTGGGGAAAAAAAAGGAATTTGGTGCCCTACATTTAATATTAAACATTATTATCTAATTTCTTTAGTGGTAATTTAGAACACTGCTGCAAGGTTGGGGCACAAAATTAATAACATCTAAAACTTATAAAAGTGAAAGAACTATTAAAATGGTCATTTGAGAAACTTAAAGGGTGAGGTTTTACTACTACGTATTTTCTTGCATCTGTGCTCACACATGAAAATATAGTTCAACAGAACTTTTCACCCCTGAAATCTCACTGATTTAGATGCTGGAAATGTACCCAATTTGTTTTTCTTCCCATAGCTTATTCTTAAACTACATTAACGGTTTTTAATGTACAGTTTTTTCTGATTTTCTACATTCTTTGCCTGCTTGTTCCAAAAAGCATGCAAAATAACTAAAGAAAAATTTAGCTCCTGTGTAGTGAGGAGAATATCAGCAAAATGAAGCTTCTTTAATCTTCAGAACTTCTGCCCTTGGAGTCTTGACTGGCCATCTCCAAAAGCTAGTTGCTCATGAGCAAAGCAATGGTAAGACAGCCAGCCTTGACTAAGGCCCGTGGAGTACCCCAGAAGATGTATTCTTTAGTCTTAACATGGTAACATGTACATTAAGAGACTAGGGTTAAATTTTATACTGGTAATTCCTAGATAAAATTATATAAATTTCTTTGCCAAACCTATGTTAATATTGTCCAGTTAACAGCACTGATTACAGTTTGCTGTAATTAATCTTAATTGTTCTCATGGGAAAGTTCCTTATAAAGCCTCCATCCTAAGATCCTCTGTTCTAATTAAGTGGAGTATACCATAGTGATATTTCACATTTTTATAGCACGTTTCATCATACAGCACTTTCTTTAACATAGGTATAAAGATGGCTGTAAAGAGCTGCAGTTTCTGAGACTGTCAGCTGGGCTGAGAGGAGTTTGGAATGAAAAAAATTCATACAATGACTGGGACAAGTGCTTACTTCAACAGAACTGTCACTTGTTCAGCATCTTTTATGACTTTTACATTTCTTTTTCGTTTGGCATTCTTGCAGCATGGGTGGGTACTCATGCAGCCTGCTGGACTCTGGGCAATTAGGGGCAATCACTGCCACTCTTGGGACCTTCCTGCTGCCATGGTTCCTTGGTCTGAGTGTGTAGTAATGATATCGAAATAAAAAGAAGGTGGCTAGTGGCGCTTAAGGTTTGGAAAGATGAGTGCTGCCACTGCACTTCGCAGACAGATAAAGCTAATCAATATAATTTGTGGAGCTAGGTGCTTTATCCTTGCCACTGCTCAGCCATTTTTATTAACTGCAAGCTGTGATGAGGGTGCATAGCCATGAGCCTGCCAGCTTGCTTGCCATAAGGATAATTTGAGTCATCAAAATTAGCTTTCTAGCAATGGCTTCTGACTCTTGCCAGTGAAGGAATTTGTGTCGATGAATATTCCAATACCATAGCTGTCAATATGTCACAGTCTTCAAGTTTCAGGATGTGGCAAATAATCAAATGCTCCCCAGATTCTGAAGTAGACTTCTGGGACAATTTAAATAAGAAATTGAAAATTGGCAGCAGTTTTATTTGATAAGGAAGAAATCAGTGATGAAAAAACTCTTTGCCCGTTCTTTTAAATTTCTGCTAGGTATGCCAATGCAAGATGTGGGCTTTATTTTGCCTGCATGCAGATAATATTTTTGATTAATTGATTAACTGGAATAAAACCTTGAATTTCCTATTGTGGAAATTTTTCAAGTAGCTGTTGCCATTTTACAAATTAATGTTATGATATTGGCATTTATGTTAAATGCTATCAAGTGAAACCTACTACCTCTGTATTTCTCTACCTCTACCTTCCTACCAAGTAAATCACTGCTATCATCAGTAAATAAGACAGTGTTTTTCCACTGCTCCCTCACTTAAAATGGTTGTAATGGACACAACATGCATCAGTCCCTAGACCCAGTGCAAAACTGATAATTTATTTTCACAGAGGCTTATAAATCTGGGGGAAACTGCTGTAGAGAAAGACAAATAACTTTGTCATGGCTGGACTTGCCATCCACCTGCTGAGTGCTGGCTGAAACCTGTATGAGTTGGATTTGCTAAAAGTGACTAGATTTGAATTGTACTTGTTCCAGCTCAGCTTTCCTTAGTTTCTACACAGGTGTAACTTATTTTAATTAAATAAGTCTGAGAAGTTATGGAATCCAAGTGCTTCTCGGTGAGGCTGTCATCCAAAGCTATGATTGTAGCTCTTCTTGGCATAACTGCACTGACTTTAATCTTCTGGTTTGTAGATACGGAGTATATTTATGAGGCTAGCTAACCCAGATAACTGAAGCATCAATAGCAGCAGACTGTGACAGCTTGGGCTCACCATACTTGTAACTAACTCAGGATAAATCCTGGGATTGCTACTTCTGTTCAGCTCCCTGCAGCAGCACCTACGTTCTTATCAGTGCCTCAGTCCACTGACTCTGCTATGCCTGCTCATGAGACGTGCACCCTTTCTCTCTCTTTTTCTCAACTTTGATGGCTTTACAGAAGTTTGCAGGAGTAAAATGTAATACAAAATTTGGAACTTAAAGTAAAACAGTATACATGTCTGAAGTCTTGCTCTTTGGTTAGCAGCTACCATTTCAGTGTAGCACTTAGCATTACAAAATAAACATAAACCTGTGCTTTAATTATGAGATGCTGCAAAAAAATATGTCTACTTTATGTTCCTGTCTGAAAAGCATGTATGAGGGTGAAAGGGACTGATAAAATGGTGTGGAATATGCCTTGCCCTGCCAGCATTACGAAGTTTGTGGAAATAAGAAGCTATTACACAAAGAGAAGCTCTACTTTTTCTGCAGTGAGTGGTAAATGAATATGGTGCAAAGCTTTCTTGTCCCAAGCCCAGAAGACTTATCTTATTTTAATGTGTTTAATGCATGTTGGCATCTGTATTTTCTTGATATTATGTTAAAATTGGAGCCAGGCAAAGCTTTTATTAAAACTGAAGCTTGGCTCCAGTTCTGTATTCGTTCTTGACTTCCTTGGCATATGGCACTGTCTGTGACCTTCTACACCAAACCTTTCTTTATTGTCAGCAAATTTTGCAATACGGAAATTGGCATTGGTGTACTGGCACCTCCCCTTCTTGGCAGCACTGGCCTTCAGAGCAATTCAGATCACTCTCTTTTCTTCATTTCCATTCAGTAGATATCAACAGATGTAATTTGCTGTGTCAGCATTTCAAATTTTTAACTAATGTTTTTCAATTTGTTTTTCCTCATTTTCATCTGTCCTTTTTATTGAACCAGTTCCTTTACTTTGTCCTCGCTTCCAGCTTCCCCCCACTGTGCTTTCCATGCACATTTCTTTCCCACTGAGATTGTATACAAATATTAGAGCTCTAACTCACACTTTTGTCAGCAGGATGTGCCGCACTCTGTAGGCACACTCAGTTCAAATAAAAAGCCCATTGGCAATACAATAAATCAAGTGATTAACAAGAAGCAAAATGCCAACCTCTGGTTTTTTTCTGTCCCAGAAGCTTGTGGTGCACTGTAGCAAACTGAATTTTCTACCAAGAGGCAGAAGTCAATGGTGTATCCTGAGATGTGAGCACTGTAATACTGCACTGACGTGTGGGCAACCTGGAGAAACCTGTGGATATTCCTATTTCTGACTGTGTAAAAGCTGCCAGTATCAAACAAAGCCAGTTAATGAGGGCCAGAAAATGTACAGCAGAAAACTGTGTCTATGGTAAACTGAACAGCAGAATGCTCTAGTGTAGTAACCAGGATTATGCACTTAGTAGCTATTTAGCTGTAAAGAGTTGTGCTGCCCGGGTTATACGTTGTGCAGGAGAAAACGCAACAAATTTGGCTGGAGGTAGGATGTAGTTTCATTTTTCTCCGATCATGTCTCCAATATCTTGTGCTGGTCATGTTGGCCAATGACTAGCCAACTTTCTGTAGCGTTTAGACAAATCTATGGCATGGGCCAGCTTTTGTGCTTATAGATTTGCTTTTGATCATTCATCCAGAAAACAGTAGTGTCCATTCATTTTAAGTGCCTGCATTTTAAATGTGATCATATTACATTTAAAATGTAACTAAAATACAGGTTAGAGATTTATTATGTTATGTCTTTTACAAACATTTGTATTCCGTGTATGTCCAGTGACAGCAGCATTTCCTTCGCATTCTTCTCCTTTCCATCTTCTAAAACAGTAAACAAAAAGAAAGGCCAAAATTAGAAGGAAAATTGAACTATTTTTAAAATCTCAAGAACTGAATTGTAAGGAAAAAGGCAGAAAGTATTTAATGTGTGTGCAGGTATGTGAGATAAATTGTTTTGTAAAGATATTAAGGGCATACGCATCGGAACGTTTCCTTAGAGCTTCAGTGCACCTTGCTGTTTTTCTATTTTAGCTAATGGTTATTTAAATAATTTCTATTTTCTTTTTCAACTTTATATACATCTTGGGGCACTGCATGTGTTAAAATATGCATGGATATACTTTCTGTGAGAAGGACTCTTAAGTGATACTCTAATTCAGTGGTATTTGTGTAACCTGATTCCTCCTCCATATGTCCTCAGTATTCTAGTCTAGAGCTAATCTGCAATACAAGACTGGATCGCATAAAGAATCTGGCCTTCAGTCAACAAAACCCTTTTCTGCTGAGAAGTGAAAGATAAAGAAAAAGACGTAATTACCATAATGATGGGTTAGACCTTTGGATTCATGCTGCAATCAGTGATTCCTGTGGTGCTCTGCCGCAATCATGGTTTAGTGCTGACTAGAGAGACAAGACAGGTGAAGACTGTAAAACACTTCAGCAACCCTTGATCTAAATGCCCATAGGAGAGTCACACCTCTCATTTGCAGGTGATGGTGCTGGCTCCAAACGTGAGGGCAGCAGACTGGATTGTCTTGGAAGGAGAATCTTGGAATATTTTTCACATCTGTAAAAATTAAATAAATAAAATCCCCCTAAGTTAGTCCCTCCACTCCCAGGATACAATAGTAAACTGTAAATTATGAGGCTGTTGTATCTGCCATATGTACACACACATACACGCACACTCATATAAATATGAGCATCAGAGATTATATATATTTATTTGGTCTTCAGTAATCACATAATCAAAAAGAAAAATTCTCTTGTGTAGGGATATGCTTGCCAGAGCTGTTATATTTCAAGTGCTGTCAAATCAATGCCCAAATCATTCCAAATACTTTCAGAATTTCTTATGTCTTGCTTTTTACTTTATTCTCAAAGTCAAACTTGAAAATGTGTGGACAGCATTAGTAAATACTTTTATTTTTATTCTGAATTTGAAGGATTGTTGGATTATGGATTTAAAATAAGTATTTCCAGCTGATGCTGATGGAACTATACAATCATTTTATAGCCATTCAGGATAAAGAGTATTGGCCCTAATCCTGAAACTCTTATTGATGCAATTAATCCTTATATCTGTGAGCTGTGTCACTGAAGTCAACTGGAACTTTTGCATGAGTAATAGTTGCAGAACCAGCCTTAGCCATTTAAATCATGATTATCCCTGGAAAACAACTGAAGATTAGCTCTGGTAATCATTTTTTTGTAGACATCACACAGATTAAAAACAGATGTTTTGTAGAAGTACTTAAGTGTACCTTCCTTGCTCTGCAAATGTCATAATCCATAGAAATTTTACTGGTTTCACTTTGAAAATGAGTTTGCAGCATTATTTGTCAATTTGGCCAACCCCAATATGTACATTATGAAAGGGTTCAGCTGGCCAGAAGGATTTACCATTCTAATGGTAAACCAACGGTATGTTTCATTTGCTTTGCATCTTTGTTGGTACTTTGAAGGATTTGCAAAGAAAAAGAAAATGAGTAGGTTGTTGATATGACTGGTGTCAATCAAAGGATCATTTTCTCCTTTTCTGATATGCTGCAGTTAAAAAAGGTTTCATTTACTTCTGATCATTAATTGACAAAATCTGCCCAGAGCACATCATTCCTACTCCCTTTCTGGGTTTGGTGATTCCCAAGGCTGAGCACCAGAAGTGATAACGGGAGAGCCTTAAAGACCAGCTATAAAGGCAGAGATAAATTCAACGTGATAGTGTTACACTGCATCTGTATGCCAGGGAAGTTATTTAGCCTGACTTAAGAAAAATTGATACTATAGTTGGCACTCTTACTACTTCATAGTCTCATGACACAATGTGCATGACACTCAGTGCATGAGCAAAAAGATTTGACAAGATACAATATCTTCAGTTAAAAATTACTGTATTCATGAGAAATATTTTATTTCTGTGAGTAGTATATATTTCTGTTATACTTGTGACAGTACGTTTAATTTTTTTGGACTCCATTTTCATAATCATTCAGTTAATTTATGGTTAAATTCCACACCATAACTTTTCCTTATATTCCATAATTGACTTTGTAATGCAACACAAAGATTGCAACCTTTTTGAAAGAGAGGTTCTCTCCATCTTCTAGTAAAAACCTTTAACATAAATGACTGAGACCAAGCCGGCAGCTGTTATGAATGAGGTATTAATCTGGTTTACTTTCTCTTCTCTTAGTTAGAAGCCAAAGACCGTATAGAAATACTAGGTATGTTTCAAGGAATTTTTAATAATGCATCCATGTCCACAAATAATAGGTGCAATCAGAAGATATACTACAGGATGTATACGCAAGTAAGGAGGGATATCTGAAGCCTGCCCTTTACAGTCACAGCAGACTTACAACATTTCAGTAGATAGTAGCTAGCCCCTTAATCCTCTGTGTGCTTCTCCCAGACAGCAATATCACATATTCACTCATGTACAAATCCCGAGTATTATGCTGGCCAGCATTCTTACTCTATAAAAAAGTAGAAGTGATCCCTCTCACTGTTTATTCAAAGCAGGCGATGAATATACTATTTAACATTTAAATTCCCCAATGGTATGGAGGGCCCTAAGCTAGGTTTATAAATGCAGCTTCTCACAATTTAAGTGTTCCAAAGACAACATCTGAATGACATAAAGAAGCGTGTTAGGGTGGGATGCTGAGTAAGGAGAGGAACAAACACTACTGGTTGTCTACAAATTTTAGCAATTGTAGAACCGGTGATTATGGCTTGCAATCTGGTTAGGCATGGGTAAGTTCATCTGTATTTATTATGGGCAATGGAGGATTTTGACGAGAAATTTTAAGGAAGATAAAATGGTGAGCAGTGAAATGGAAAAAAAAAAAGTTAAAGTACTTGTCAGAAAAATAGATGCTTGAGATAGTTACTCAAGCATCTGCCAGCTTGGTCTCAGTCATTTACATTAAAGGTTTTTACTAGAAGATGGAGAGAACCTCTCTTTCCAAGTGCAAATGTGGAAGGGTGACCTTTCAACTGACAACCCTGTAGGCCGGATAGATATTAATGATGAGAGGCCTTTAAATGAAAACGGATGAAAAATAAGGGAGAAGAAGATCTAGCTTAAAAATTCTCTTTCCTCATCAAGGTAGAAGGATTTCCAAGGTGCAAGGCTGTAGGCATTGTGTCTAAGATGAGATTGCAGCAGTGAAGTTATAAAGTGACCCAGGCTCAGTCAATTGTTTTGGCATTGTAGGCTGAGGAGAAAAGGTTGTATTTTCGGAATTACTGTGCAAGGTGCTCATGGTAGTGTGTTCATCAATCACATATGCGAGTCCTTAGTATTTTTATTACCATTAGAATTTTGTGTGATGATAACAAAGTATCAGAGGTAGTAATTTTCTTGTCCTCCCTAAGGAGACTATACCAGGAAAATGAAAATAAGATTTTCCTTTATTCCTTATTATCCTATAAAAGATGATCTTCTATATGGAGTGCCTCTATTTCAATTACCTCTCCTAAAATGCTCCTTTTCAATGTTCTGATACCAATTTAAAGAACTAGCATTAATCTCACAATGTATAGAAAATATTTAACAGAAATTCTGTTGAGGTAGTTTCAGGATCTAGATATAAAAATGGAAGAAAACAAATACTGTCTAGAGATTCTGTCTCTACAGAGACTGTAGGATTGAAGGATATAGCCTTCAATCACTGTCAAATCTATGAAATTAGCAGACTTTCAGCATTCCCAAAAATGCATATGCCTTCCGAATTTACAACACTATTTATTTTCTAATTGTGTTTAGGCATTTGGGTATGTGATGATGGCAGCTGTTTTTAAGATTCTGCTTAGAATAAGAATATGCAATATTCTTATTACTAGGATATTTCTTGGGGAAAGACAGGAGAGATAAAATTCATAAAATAAAGATGGTGAAATGTACTCCACTATTAAAAAGCAGAAAGAGCTATTGAGATAAATATTTAATGTTGAGTAAAGATCTAGATAGTAAAGACAACTTGCGGAAGAAACAGAAGGAAGTAGGGACAGGGAAATGAGAAATCATAGGGACAGCTGAACTTCAGGGGGAAGTTTAACTTTTGTTATTAGCCTTATTATTATCCAAGTCCCAGGCATATGAGATACTTTAGGCTCTGTAGAGTGAGTAAATTTTGTTCTGGAGCACAGTGGGAATTTCATCCACTGACAGTGAAGTTGTCGTATATTTTAACTGTACCTATATTAATAGCTGTATTTTTTCTTTAATTAGAAGACTGATTTTTTTTCAGCCTCCTACTCAAAGCAGGACTGGAGCATCTCAAGAGATCCCTTCCAACCTCACTCATACTGTGAACTATTCTGTGAAACCCATTTTCTGTAGATATTCTAGTAATCCTGTAATTATCGGGGCTCACACCAGTGAAAGAAATGTGATCTCTAGAATTCACAACATGATCAGACTTAAGTGGGTAGTTTGAGGGCATATCTTTTATACTAGTGCTGTAATGTTAAGATCTAGGAAGCTAGAACTGTATACAATTAGTTCACAATATTCATGAGAGGAATTCATTGTGAGGTTTTTTCCTATATTTTTGTTGTTTTCTCTTCCCTGCAGCTGGGCCTCTGGAACTTCCGCTTTTTGAGCTGATCCCATCACAAAGACAAGTGGTTTTTCATGGGGACCGCTTGCCATTTCAGTGTACTGCAACATATGTTGACAATACTACCCAAGTACATTGGTACCATGCTGGTCGTCTGATCGAAACAGATGAAGAGAGTGGCATATTTGTGGAGGACAGCATCATTCATGACTGCTGCTTAATTACACGGTAACGTATACTCCTTGTAATAGTCAGACTTGTTGGCAAGGTGAGCAGATGCAACACTTGCAATAAGCTTCATTAAAACATGTATCAGGAGTTGTTTTACTTGAAGCAATACAGTTGCATGCTTGAATCGGAACACACACAGTTATAGTTTTTTTCATGGCTATGAATGGCTGTGGTTCCAAATCGTATTTCTTGTGTCTAAGTATGCAGATTTGAGCAACTATGGATTTGAAACAGATAAAAACAGTTTCTTACAGTTAAATGTGAAAAGAAACCGAACTTAGAATAGCTTCAGTAGCACATGAGAGTGACTTACAGCCAAACTACTTCTTCCTGACACCATCTAGAAGATTGATCTACCATAGTGATCTACCTGTGAAGAACTATCAATTTAAAAGGCTTGGATTAATTTTTGTAGGTTCCAATATACTGGATCCTATATTCTTTAGTTAAGTAATCTCATATTTGTTTCTTATTAAAATCTTTCTCAACTTTCTATGACTTTACCATCTGTGTGCCTCTGTGTGCTTGAGAGAGAGATCTACAGGTACCTTTGTTGATGTGAAAAATGCAAGAGGAATGAAGTAGAATAGGCTTCTATAAAATAAGTAACAACTAATATTTGGCAATGACCATATCATTCCAGTTTTGCTTCAGTTTTCCCTTTTAAATCTTATTTAATAAATTATTCTAAATCTCTGTGTTTATTTTTGGTTTTCATCATAGAGTATGGGCTTGTCACTAAAAGCTTGTCACTAAAAGCACGTCCTTTTGTCCTCTGCCAATTTCCATCATTGATCAAAAATAATCTGATTCTGTGTCTATGTTCTGCCTTTCTCTTTGTAGAAGATGGAGTGAAAATAGCTGTGCTAATTAGCTCTGGATCATCATTAACATCTTTTCACTCAACCAGTTTCTATTAATATAATTGACCTGAAATGCTTCTTGAACTATCAAATGAAAGTTATGAAGGGAGTCAAATTAATTCCTCTCCACTGGGGTCTTTTGGCTTTATTGATTTTAATTTTGTCTACTCACTGATTATTTGACCCCGTTTGGAGTCCTATAGTTCTAGAGGTGTAGATCTGACCTATTCTCACAGCTACTGGCTTTCCTCTAATACCAATGTGTATGGCTGTAGTGGATAATGAAAAAGACTATTAGACCAATTAGTATGGTAATGCCAAGTGCATGAGCTATTATAGAACTGCTGAGTCACTTAAATTAAAGCATGTTCTTCTTATTTCCATGAAATCAAAATTAAAAGACATGCTGTTAATCTCATTATATTTTTCAACTGAATTATATTTTGCACTATATAAGCAATTTGTAGAGCACAGTAATAAACTGAAATAAATTGTCTAAAAATGTTAAGATTTTCAAAATAGCTATCCTTTTTAAAAAGCTAGTTTAGAAGTAGCTTGACTGAATTTTATCTTATATTGCTTTATTTTTGCCAGACTATAAAATAAAAATAATTGTCTACCATAGCAATATTTTAATAAGGATGGTTGATCTGCTACCTACCTCGTTTACTGTGCCATTAAACAGGTGACCTTGATGTTCATGTTGCAGTATGCACTGGGACCAAGTATTCAGAAAGAATGTTCTCTAAATATGTCATCATGTTTGCTGTTATGGACTGGAAAAATACTTTGACTTGTCCAAGTTATGTGATACAGAGTGTCAAAATGAGAGAAAATATTTTTTGAATTAAACTCACAATCTTTAAACAGCTATTTAAAAGCTTAAAACATTTTAATTGCTCATTTATTTGAGCTATATGTTTCACTTCACAATATAGTAGGGCATCAACACTGCATTTACTGTACAGCATGGTCCCTATCCAGTCAAAAATGCTAATACTCAAGCAATCATGCCTCTGCCTTGATCAAGGGACTGATCAAAACTGACTTACTAGAGGCATGAGAGACCTATACTTTTGAAACTAGCTTTCAAAAACCATACTATTTTGAAGTCAATTTTTTTTTAATATGAATTATAGAGATGTATTGTCTCTTCGTGTTGAAAATGAGAAAACATTGGTCAAGTTATGATTGTAAAAAGTCTCTTCAGCGTTTTTTAATTTTAATCCCATATCATGACCATGTATACTATAACTCCATTTATGTCATTATTACATGTTAAAATAAGATGTAATAGCATGCTTATTACATGTTACAATAGTATGTATTAATATGCTTGTTACATGCTGTTACACACTAATTTGTGACAGCTATTAAAGCTAAATTGCAGTTGTACGAGGCACTGTGAAACATCAGAAAGACTACGCCTCCCTGAGGTTATCATATGTTAAGCATAAGATTTGGAGTAAAAATAAAGGTAATTTAAAGTCAGTTCTTACAGTGTCATATTTTGCCTTCCTGTTCCTACTCTTTACAGCAAATGTCCACTCTCTGTGGCTTTCTGTGATTGCACTAAAGGACAGGCTTTGGCTTGTGCAGCTTAGCAATTTAAAGATTTCTGAAGCTAGTTTTGAACAAAGAGGTGAAGTCCTGTTCCAAAAGCTGCTTATTCAGACGTTTTTAGATGGTTATTATATTGGGTAGTTCCAGATATTTCTGGACATGGATTTACAACACAAATATCATACTAAACCCTTCTGTTTTATTAACTGCCACAGTAGAAGGATAAAATATCCAAATGTGTATTTTTTGTCTCCTATGATAAAGCAGAATAAACTAAAATAAATGTTTTTGTTACAATAATTAAACTAAAGTTTTGAACTGTATTCCGGCCTGTGACATTTTTCTTGGCAAAGAGTATTCCCTTATAGGAGATCGAGAAGGTGTTTTCAATTCTGCTGCTAGCTCGCATTTACTGTTTCTTGCCAATGATAATAATATTTGATTTTGCTCATGTTGGATTTTCTGTCATTATGCCTGTGTATAAGTGTCATAGTCGTACATGAAAATGTGAATGTGATGTGGAACTGATTTCCTATCATCTGTGAATGGATCTAGCTGAAATTGTGACTTGTGTTTCCATGAAGACAGCCTGATTTCTTAAACCTGGAATATTAGATTATCAGTTTGATCTCAGTAAGTGGCAATGAAACAATCCATATCCCTGAAGCCACATAGAAGGCAGATTATGTACGATTGCCTGCAGCACAGCATCTTTCCCAACTTCCCCACTGTTCCCTTTCAGTGTTTGGAGAGGCTAGCAGGACAGTTATTAGAATATTAAACTAAAAAAAGGAAAATATTTTAGTTTTATGAACCAAGCAACTCCGCAGTAGTAAAGAGACTTTAATTTTCAGGAAGTTCCTTATTTACCACATAGACTATAATGACAATTTTAAAGTCTTTTTAGTTCTGTTCTGTAAATACTTGTGTAGAGTGTTTAACAGTGCTTATGTCTCTGACAGCTGTAATGGCTGCTCTGGGACCATTACAGTTCACAAGTGCTCTTTCTGAAAACATTAAACTGTGCAGAAAGTTAAGAACCCATAAACAGGAGTGTTACAACTGGAGAAACTAACATGCTCTTAACTAAACCTAGGATAGCAGGTGTTAGTATCAGATGTGTTTTTCAGATGTGATTTTTGTTATGTTATGTAGATAGATTTGCCACTGGAAATACAGACTATTAGGTCTCAACTGTGATCCCCCACAAATAGAGGTTTTCTGTTAAATTCTGTCCTAAGTATTTCAGTCTTCTAAATATGGCTGCCAAATGCAGTTCCTAAAAAAACAAACAAACAAAACCCAAAACAAAAAACCAGAACCGGCGGG
This sequence comes from Mycteria americana, assembly GCF_035582795.1. Lineage (NCBI taxonomy): Eukaryota > Metazoa > Chordata > Aves > Ciconiiformes > Ciconiidae > Mycteria > Mycteria americana. The sequence continues at coordinate 17,620,910 of NC_134370.1, forward strand.
GGGGGGGGGGGGGGGTATTTAAAGCATCTAGTGCTTCTTTACATTTTGACAGCAGTCAATGCCAATACAGGATGGTCAAAAGTAAATAATGAACGAAATAGACAATTATGGAACTACAGCTGATCCTTTAGGTATAACAAGGATAGGAGCAATAGTAAGAAAACTGATTTTAAAATTTTTACATAAAATGTGTATATTCATTTCTGGAAGCTGCTTTTAGAGGTATATGGTTATGTGAAAATCTCCAACACTTCCATCTGCAAAAGAAACATCTGATATCAGGGAAGAGTTTCAAATTATGATCCACTTGTACTGTAATAGTGAAGAAACTGGGAGAAAAATAAAAAGGAATGCAGTGTTTTGGATTAAAAATTACGATCATAATTTTTGTGATCAAAAGGCAGTTTTGAATCCAATTAATAATTTTTAGGTGTTTGAAATTATCAGTGCAGCTATTAGGAAAGAATTTGGAACTTGGCTGAGACAGTTGCACTAAAAGAATACGGATAGTTTAAGATATGATTGAGAGAAATGAATATGAGTACAAATTGATTCCAGGAGTAGACAGGTGGTATCATGACAAGTTTGAGATCCAGGCAGGCATACTGTATAAGAAAGAACAAAACTTCCCGAAATTCTGGGAGAAAGGCAGAAATTTTATGCCTATTTTTTCTGGAAAGAATCCAAATAACCCCTGAACTGTCTTAACAGTTTGTGGCAAGAATACATCTGGAAAAGATAGGAAGCAAACAGTAGTGGTTTGGACCGATATTAGGTTAAGAACAGTCTGAAAATGGTATATTGCTGATGAGCATGTTACTAGGTTGGATACACAATTGGAAGTTCAGATACGAGCCAAATCATGGCAAAGTATTGGAGATTCACTCTGCACAAGATTAAAAAAATAAGTGTTAGAACAAATCCAAAGAATCTGATTCAGAAATGCAGATATTTGACCAGCACTTTTTGTTCTACTGTCATGAACATTTGGAGATGAGCAGCTGAGGGTCATACTGAGAAGCCTGGGGAAATCAGCAGAAATTGTTTAGTACTGATATTTTGTTGGTTCACCTAATTGACTCTGCTTGACCCTTAGCTGTCAAGCAGTTAGGAAAGAAATGAAGCAAAATAACCATTTAAATTGTAAATCAATGTTTCTGTATTGTTTTGAGATTACTTTAAACCCTATAGTCAAGGGTCTACAGCTTACTTCAGGCACAGTAGGCAGCAAAAGACTAGTAACAGATGCACCTTTACCAGCAGCTTTCTCATATATCAGACAGGAAGATAATATTTAAAATTATTGCAGAATATTATGAAATGCACAGGCTAAGGGTTTGATTATCCAAGATTACGAGAATCTTCATGTGAATTAATTTGGAAGATTAATTGAATTTAGGCCTTTTCTCTAAAAATCACAGAATCACAGAATCATATAGGTTGGAAAAGACCTTTAAGATCTTTCAATTATCTGAATAAAACCCAATGACAGTTTCACTACTAATCAGTTTGGGGGATAATTTAAAATATAACCTGTGGAAAAGTATAGCAATATGATGAAAAGTAAAAGCAGCAGCCACGATACCCTCTTCCATTAAAGGAATAGACAATTATGTAAGAATTGTGCCGTGCCATAAAAACTGTAGGCTTAATTTGGGTAACTGCTTATTGAAACGTGATTGAGAAATAGATATTTTCACAGAAAATATATGTAAGTATTTTGGGCTGATGGAATAAAAAAAGCTAGAAAAATGTGAGTCAGAACTGTAAAAAATTTTGACGGAGTCCTTCCTGAAGACCTTTAAAAGAGTACCCTTTTTGTGATGTTAAGACCAGATGAACAAGATGCCTTGCACCAAATTTTGACCTCTCATTTCCATCTCTGCTTATTTCCTGCAGCTATGTATGGGTCCAGCCAGCCACACCACTGAAATGAAATGTTAAGCTCAGTATAAAGAACAAAAATTTGCACTTCCCCTCCCGCAAGGGGGAATCAATAGAGTTTTTCTTTGACTTTTTAGGGCCAGAATGATTTTAATGTGGCCCCTCAAACAGCTGCAGCTATACAGCTGAGGAGATGCTGCACCGCAGCAGCAGTTTGGAGCGAACATCCCAGGACTGGCTTTTGTTAGATTACTTTTCCTGTCAACACCAATGTGAGGCATAGTTATACATATTCTCTCAGTCCAGGCAGTATTTTGTAACCCTGTGCATCAGCTGTGATTATCAGAGCAATTCTGACATTTGTCCAGACTCTGATGTACTCCTTCTACCAAGTCAATCACCTTAGATACCAGGGAAGCAAACCATTTCTTTAAAGCAAAACATGTCAGAAATATTAAAACAAATAACTGAATTACTTTTTACTTTTCATGTATTTCAGTCTGTTCAACATAGAGAACGTGTTGTAGGACACATCCTTTATGGACTTATAGAAAGCTTTTTTCTTTATTTGCATGCTGGAATTCCATGAAAATAGGTCCCAGCCCCTCCTCTTCTTTCTCCCTACAGGATAAAAGAACCCTATTTTTAATTGTTTATGGTATTTTGATTGGATGGCTCCCGGCCATCACAAAATAAAGTTGACACTGTTGGAGATACACTGTATACTGGAGAAAGAACAGAGATTGTTCCTGAAGTTATGTAGGAATCTGCTATGTTTTACCTCCTTTTTAGGTCTTCCCAAATTTCTTGCAGGTCAGCAAATAAAACAGGTCGGTATTCTAGCCCTAATATACAATTACTCTATCCCATAAAGTATGAATTAAATAACTAATTTCTGCATTTGTAACATCACCACTGACTAGAGAGAGTGGGAAATTCTGTCAAAGTAGTGTGCATTCGACAAATAATTTGAAATTGTAAAATTAATGTAGTAGTTTTTTAGTTTGTTTTCTTTTGTGTGTTGTTTGGGGGTTTTGTGGGGTTGGTTTTTTTGGGGTGTGTTGGTTTTTTTTTTTGCTGGTCCCAGTAGCACGTAATCAAATAATCAAGAATTGTCATAAGTAGGTTGACACTTCTCAGTCATCTGGGAAATATTTTACTTTAAAAGCTTTTTATGCAGTTTTGGCTATTGGACTGATTGTCATAGTGTTATTTTTGTCTAAGAACCTCTGATAGTGTACAGATCACAAGAATTATGCTAATGAACAAAGCTCCTCTGGATATAACACTGCAGCACACAGACTACTTAAGGCCAATGAAAGGCATACAGCAGGTGTAGCACCATTTCCCCAGAAGACTGCAGCTGTATACATCCTGCAGTCAAGCACTTTGCTGGTAGAAAAAAAGTAATAACAATAAAGACATTTGAGCATTCCCAAACCTTTCACCAACTGACAAAGAAACTCCATGATAGACAACTGATTCATGAAGTACTTTAAATAAGCCCTGGCCCAGGTGTACTCTCTTCAGATAGCTTTATAGCACTGTGCCGTCACAGACCTGCCAGCTGTCTGAAGGTTTCTCCAGCAAGAGAAAGCTCTGAGTGCTCTAGAGCTGTTGATACCCTTTTTTTGCCCTCCCCACTTTATGTTCTCAGCTAGCTAGACTGGCATATATTGACTCTAGGACTGTGGGAGTATGAAGATAAATGCAAACATCTTTATGTACACCCTTTGATGCAGCACAGTAGCTGGTAGTCTGTCTCTACCTGACAAGCTCAATGAGAGAGGAAAGGATCATACAAGAAACCAAACCTGTTGTGGTATGTCGTAGAGCTAACTAGATTTCTGACTCTGTTTCTGAAGATGATTTGGTTTAGTCACTCTTAGTAGCATTTGTTCCCTCAATTTTAAGAAACAAATTGATGGCATATAAATGTACATCACAGGTTCTTTGACATCCACTTACAGCAAATGCTATTGGGCAAATATTTGCATAACAAATGGATAATATTAGCCTGTGACAACATTTTTGAACATTTGCATTTCAGTCAAAGTAATTTGAGCAATACAAATGAAAATAAAGCGATGCTTTACTGACTGACATATGGGTCTTTTCTCCCATTTTGGAAGTAGGTTTTGGTTTGGGTTTTTTTTTTTTGTCAATATATTGTCATTAAAATTAGGTCCTTTCCATTGGCATCTCTGAAGTCAAATCCAACTGTTGTCATGGTCCTAGCATACTGATGTGAACAAATTAGCTGATAGATAAATAATGGTAAAAGTACGTTATAGCACATTATGTTTCTTGGGTAGCTACAGATGGCCTTAAACGGTAAGTTATGTTTTGTTTTTATATTCAATCAGAAGAAACAGAAAATCATGGGTATTGAATTTCCTAAGCGTATGACAAATTGATTACACCTGAAAATATATGCTAGACATCTAGCATAAAATGAGTACCAAGATTAATCTTTAATCCTCCTTTTCTCTTGCTGTTGCCTGGACACAAGCTTTCTTTAAAGGCCATCAGCCTTCTACAGCTGTTTCTTACATGGGTAAATAAGTAATTTTGTCAGAGAGATCAGACTAGCAATTTAAGTTCAGTTAAAGTGCCTAGATTTACACATTCTCTCTTCATTTTCCATGTTTTAACCTTATATCCCCTGTGAAAGGCTGCATTCCAAGCAGCAGTGTACTCTGGAGACCAACACTCATCTTTTAAATTCTGTGTGAGTATTAATTATTTAAGGTGGTATGGGTTGGAGGCAGGTTATGCAGGCCTTCTGCCTGAGCTGTAGAAAAGGATTTTCATTTATCTGTCTGAAGAAGAATATGAGGAAACCTAAATGTTATCTGTATTGGAGTAATTAATTTTTATTTTTCTCCAGGAAGAGCAGTTGGTTCTTCCCAAGTCTTACAAGAACTCAAGTCAGACTTTAAAGCCTTTCTTGTGAAAGCCAATCAAAATATGGTGTTAAAGTCTCCTCTTTATGTGTTACTCTGTTTCCTGGCATGCAAATGACTGCTGGGCATACAGTAAATGTCGCTAAGGTATTACTTCAGGACATGGTTGAGTAACTTTGCATAATGAGACCTACTTCTGATTGTCTAATTAGTTATGCATAGCTGTAGCAATGCAAAACTATGCCTCAAATAGAAAGCTATTGTCACAGATTACTTGATTACAGGAGTATGGCTTCCGCCTGCATTATGGTTCCTCTCTTTGTAATGACCAATGCCACGGGCTTCTATTGAATATTATAACAACTTTTTCAAGCAATTGCATCTACTGTACATTTTAATTAATTTTTCAACATGCTAGTCATCATATTTGAAAAAGGAATCCTACCACGCGTGAAATTTCCCAGTACAAAGAAGAAACATGTATATTCTCTTTCTTCCTTTCAATGATTTTACTGAGAAGGCCACTATAATTTCAAAAGAAAACTTGAGAAAAGCTTGCTAGGCATCCTTTTGTTCTCATCAGGCAGCAATCTCCATATTCAGTTTGCCTTGACACCATCTCATGAATGTCTGACTTTGTTTTATGTCTTGGTAGGTCAAAAGTTTCCACAAAAGTAGCAACTATCACACCTCTGAGGAGTGGGATATGGTTGGTAATGTAGAGGGAGTAGGAACTCTTTCTGACTCATACTCCATCCTTAGGAAAGCTGCATAGTAGAGGCAAGATTGTGTTACATTTGTGTCCTGACGTTTATTAGCTTCTGTGACATAGGATAATCAAGAAAAGTATAGAGCCAAAGGTGCTGTCCTCTCTTAATTCTGTTGTGCTCTTGTCAAGCTCCTAAACCAGAGAGTCCTGCCATGTTCTCAGGTCACAGGAGAGTTCTTGCCTTTTACCAAGACTTGTTGCCATGGCCAAGAGAGATCAAGAATGCTTTTCTACTAAGAGTAAGAAAAACAATGGAACTTCTGGGCATACAAATGTAATAGTGCCAAGACTTAAAATACGTAACTGACCTACTAGAAAACTTTATGAAGAGGTTTAAAATTCTGTAGAGGCCCACCCTTTCCTTTTGGTCTGCCAGGACTGTGAAGTCGCCAAGGACTGGAAATGGAGAAAATGTTAAAGGATCAAGCTGACTGCTCTTTTTGAGAATTAAAAGACTTTTTTTTTTTTTTTAATCCAGTCCCTGAAATTCTCCAGGGGTATAAGATCAATTTATCATTTGTCATATCCATATGGTAAGTAAATGAACAGTTTCACCGTTGGGCTTGCTATCCAAAATATTCCTAGAGGAGTGTAAATGAACACATCATATACAGTGGCCAGATGGCAATTCAGAAGACAATTCCATGTTCTAGTCATTATACAGCTTCTTCTATATTGCATAAACCTATTCTGGCTTATTTTGATTCACCATCTGAAGAAAGGGCCATAGAAGATTAAAAGTGTGAATGTGAGGATTTACTCATCATTTTGGAGAACTTGAACCAGTGTTCAAGTATTGCGTTTCTACCAGAAGCAACACTGATGTATCAGTAAATATTTGTCTGTGAAACTGGGAAACTTCATCTAATGACAGGAGATCTGTTTAGCGGCAGATAAATTTGCATCAGAACACATTTCAGCAATTTAAATAAATGGAAAATGTACCCTTTTTCTTCATATTTATTTATCTTCATATTGATTACCTGTAAAACTGATAATGTTCAAGTATTGCACTTACCTAAAATCACCATGGTTCCCAGTTTTATCAAATATGTAGTTTTAACAATGATTATAGATATTTTATATGGAATATATCAAAAGGTCAGCACATCTATCATACATTCTATTCGCTTGGGAAGTCTCTGGGTCTTGATGCCACAGGTGAATATTTATGCTCCCTATAGTTTCTGTGAAAAAGAGCTTTTATGCATAATTGTTTTTATAAGCTCTAGGAATATATTCTCTCTCAGCTGTCTGTAAAGATGATGTGAGATTGTTGTGACATATGAAATAGAAGATTTAATTAAAAAATTTTTATCAGTTGGCTAATTTCACTTAAGTATTTCAACCTGAATGTAAGAAGATGTGTTAAGTGTTAGCTAAGAGGCTGCTGTTATTGGGCTTTCTCATCTGAGACTTCTTAAGAGAACAATTGCTTCTTTTGACATGAAGATATTCAGCTACTCTGTCTAAGAATGGCTAGTAATACTTTTTCTATATTTTCTGCAATAAAAACATGTTAGAATTTGTTCTAAAAATGAAATAGGGGATTCCAATGTACTTGGAGCTCAAAGTCATGATAAATAGGAAGAGTGTGAGATTTTTAAAGTTACAGTTTAATGTTAAATTTGACTGAATATCTGGAGAACTGCACAAAAATTCTGAAGCAATTTAACTTAAATGAAAGGGTATTTACCATGGTTTGCTTGTTTTCTGGGGATCAAGATAATGGGCCTGTAGTAAGTACTTGAGAAAATCATCCTTCATTGTATGCATATTTCAAAGGGAAAATTACATATGCAGCTGTCTAATCACTTCCTACCTTGACTGTGGTCTACTTTCATGTGTATCAGAAGTACTCTATATACAAGGAGATGATATTTGATCATTTCTTATAGCCAAGTTAGTAACAGTGCATGTATAAGATACAAAGGTTTAAAGTGAAAAAGGATGACATTTTTAGAGATGTTTAAAAGAGCAAAAAATTAAAAATAAATTATATATAATTTTTCTCTGTATATCTTTCAAAATGTCAGGCTCTTTACAAAAGTGCCAAAGGCCACAAATAGAATTTTTTTTAGATTTTGTTTTAAATACAGATTTGAAATCAATTCAATAACTTTTAAATTCTGTGCTTCTGTTTTTATAATGTACCTTCTCCCCATTCTGACTGTACTCCATTTCTTCCCACATAATTTCTAATTGTCTAAACCACACGGCATATTCAAAGATGAGCCATTTGTGTAAAGCAAAGTAAATATTTCAGATAATTACTACCTTTTTTCCTCTCCCAACTACTTTCAAAAGCTGTACTTTCTTTAAATCTGTAGTAAAATTCATTTCTAGCCCAATAGCAGATTTAAGATCTAATGTATTACTTTCTTAAAATGTAGTAGTTAGCATTATTTTTGTCTATGAGATCTATGGAGTTACAGTAATTGGATAAAATCCTATCCCTGATGAATTCAATTGAAAAACTAAACTTTATTGACTTCATTACAGCCTGGGTTACATCCATTAGATGAAGGAAAGCTTCTCACCTGTTTTAAAATATACAGAAAAAACTAACCAGAACAGTTCTAGACAATTTTAAATGTTTCTGAAATTATTTCCTCCTCTTCTAATTGTACACAGACTATTTAGCTTAGCCAGCTAAATATTGGTGTGGTGCAGTCATGTAGAATGTTTGTATTGTAAGAGAAGCCACAAAGTGTCTCTATACTTAACGTGTCTAACACTCATTATAAAGAGTTAATGCAACCTTAATTTATGGATATTAATGACTACATTTCATATTTGGTGGGGGACAGTGTGAAAGAAGTTCATGAGTAGTAAAGTACTGAAAGAAATATCAGCATTTGCCTCATCTCATTTTTCATCAGGAAAATGATATACGGCTTCCAAAGTCAATGGCTATTCTAGAAAACTTTTCCCATGCCGCCACAGGACCAGCAGATTCTGCTGTTGAAATGCCATAGGAGCTGCAATCGCAGATGAAGGGAAGCATTCGCTGTGAATTGGTTACGTGGTCAACTTGAAAGGCATTTCTGACTTTCAAGTGCTTGTTTATGCAACAACAACAAAAAATTTATATTTGAGGAAAGGAGAACAGGCATTGATACATAACATATACTTTTGTGATGACTGGTAATCTGTGTTATAACCTGTCATGATCTGGCTGGTCAATCCAAATTGGTGCTGCTAAAATCTTAATACCAATTGCTCACATATTGTCTGTCCCTATAATAACATAGAGCAAAACCTGGTTTTATATTTTCATAGAAAATCTCTGTAGATAAGTTAATGCCAGAAAACCAGTGACTCAATCTCTATATAACTAAGTATATACAATATTTAATCTTTTCTTTTTATAGTGAACTTATCCTATCCAGCATTGACATTGATGCAACTGGAGATTGGGAGTGTCTAGTCAACAATTCCTATGGAAATAGCACTAAACAAGTAGAAATTGTAGTACTTGAAACAGCTGCACCCTACTGCCCTGCAGAAAGAGTTATTAACAACAAGGGAGATTTCAGGTATGATTTTCTGGTTTTGGAGTGTGTTTCATATATTAATATAGATACGGACCATATTCATGCTTACGTGATACTTCAGCATCAGTTACGAAGATGTCACTTATTTTACTTGTCATTTTTATGTAATATAGTAGGAAGGAGGAACACTCTGATTTTTATGGGAAATGGCAGCTAGTGCTTCAAGAGCAGCAGTGGTTTGTGAAAGTCGGAGAATCTTTCTTCTAATTCCTCAGTGTGAGATTATGGAAAATTTCAAAAGATGTAGGCTCTTTACAGCTAAATGAGAGAGGATTCAAAATTGTTCTTGGTGTTTTCTAAATTATAGAATATGATAACACTGCATTAAAGCATTAGAAGATCAAATCTTCGGTACTTTTCTAATCTGTTCGAGTTCTGCTAGTTTTGTTCAGCTGAGATTAGAGGTAACAAATAACATAAAACTGTTAATAAAATACTTCGCTGAAGAGAATCAAAATAGCAAGTAAAACTACGTAGTAAAACAAATAGATCATTGGAGGTGAGTTTAAGGACACACACAGTTCCACCAATATATCACACGATTAGAAAACACATCTGTCCTTCTATCTGAATCTTAGAGTCTGCACGATTTTGTTGACTAAATGTAATTTTTGTTTCATCTTTACTTTTATTGACATGTGCTGGTGGTTTTTTTCTTATTTTAATCCTTGTAAACTGAAGAAAAAGTTAAGGATTCTGTGAAATTTGGTATTGTTTTCAGTTAGCTCTAAAATACTTCAATGATATGCATAAAGCTCTTAAACAAAATATAATTACCTGCTTGACAATAACACTGATGTATGATGGCATTCCCATTGAGAAATCAAGAAGGTAATTTGTTACCAAGTGAATTATAATAAGAATTCAGCTTGAATAGTTAATGAAAGGAAAAGTAGAAGAGAGAGGAAGCTTCTCTTAAATGCCAGAACTTTCTGCAAATACTTCTAACCTGAAAACCTCTCTTCATTTTGAAGTTACCTTTAAAACTTTTTCAGAGGCCTTTTACTACTCTTTCTTGTGTTTGAATAAAAATAAAGGAATGAATTAGAAAGAACTGGAGAAACCAACTCACATAATCTGTTTTCTCTTTGCTACAAAGCTATCTTATTATGTGTTAACCTCAGTTCCAATGAGTATACCACATTTGCTGAACATATATTTATATAACTATTTAATCCATATATATGGATTAAAATCCATTAGAGATCTCTGACAATCTCAGCTGTAGATTTTTTTTGTCATCGCAAAAACTGCCATTGTGTTTTCTCATAGTGGACATGCTTAAATGTCTTTTAATTAGATCTTTTAAAATATATATACTTCCCATCAGATAACACATACTGAGTCTTTTCGATCACAGCTTTATGAAGTTCATGTTCTTGCCATAAAATGACATCCTTTTATTCATAAATAAATATATATAAATTCAACAGACTGCACAAACTAACACCAGGGGCATTTTTGTCATTTTATATAAATCAAAAGAACAGGAGTGCACATTTCTCTCCCTATTGATCACCTTTGTGGAAATCCATATAAATTTATTTTTTAAATGTATATCAAAAGGATGCTGAGTCTGTAGGTTCTTTTGGCATTTGAGGGAATGCGTTTAATATTATAGAGAACTTACCAGGCTCAAACTCAGCATTAGCACTTGAAATTATTCCAAAGGTTCATCCTCAGAGATGCAGCTGTCACACCAGTACTTTTTCTTACAAAGGTCTTTGAAGTTTTGGTAACATAGCAAGTATGTAAGTAGAAAGAGTTGAACCACAAAAGCAAAGCCAGAAGGAACAGTTCTTTTATTGGGCCAAAAAAAAAAAAAAATCAGCTGATCAGGAAGTGTGGTTCTTTCAGTTGACCAGCCTAGGTGGTATTTATAATTGCACAACTGCAGTAAGAAGTAGGCACTGGGAGTCAGAATGAACTGGCCTTATGTACTAAGAGTATTTCTCTATGACAGCCATATTTTGCTCATTTTTTGTTTTTCAGCTCTCTGTAAGATCATTCTGAAATGCAAATAGTAATGTTGTTATGTCCTATCATTCCTATTCATAAAGGCCAGGTTCTGCTACCTGTGCTAATACTAGTTTCAGAATTATCTCTTTAGTTTTACTTTTGAGGTAAGTTGCTACTCAGTGTGGCCCAATTGCACTAATGCAAATGTTTTACTAAAAATAATATTTCAGCCCAGAGGCAAAAGGAGAATATACTACTGTTCATATTTAGATTTTTTGTGAAGCTCCTTTCATGGTTCATTTTGCATCAACTGTTTTTACATCACAAAATGAATTATTCCACTGACAGTTAGCTATGACATATAAAAATATTTTTCTTCTTACCTTTTCTTTGTTTGAAATGAGGAAAACTTACATAGCCCCAAACCTGTCAGTATATTATGTAACAATGTCCATATGGAGCTGCATTGTATAACTAAAAGGGGCTAATATATATGTTTGGGCAAAGGTTGGTTGTCAAGGTGTGGCTTCACTGGCAGGCAGGATATTTTTATGATTGGTTGGGTTCGATCATTACATCAGTGTGATTAAAGTAAGAACCATATCCTTTCCAGACATGCTGCCTTGCTGATAATATACTTGTGGTTTTGTTTGATTTCTCCCAATTACCTGATCCTGCTATGTCCATACTAGCCTGGAAATGACAATGGTTTTTGTACCAAAAGAAACAGATCCGGTTGTGCCATCCTAGAGAATGCAGCAGATATACAGAAAAACAGTATTGTTTAACAGACCCATGAGCTAAATAGAAGAATTCTGGCTGTTCTTGGTTTATAGTTTGTTTTCAAAGGCTGTTTTGGAATCACACTACATAAATCATGTATACCTACATGATTTGTTCAGCTGAGATTAGAGGTAACAAATAACATAAAACTGTTAGTAAAATACTTCACTGAAGAGAATCAAAATAGCAAGTAAAACTACGTAGTAAAACAAATAGATCATTGGAGGTGAGCTCAAATGTTACTTTCTGAGGGCTAGCTCCTTCTTTCTCCATGAGACACAATCTCTGCTGAAATCTTGTTTATTGGTTTCTGATACATTCAGGGATTTTTGCTTTTTGGGGCTTTGTGGCAGAGAGAGCTTTGTAGTGTTGGGTCAAAATGCAAAGCAAAGATCGTCAGGTACATTTTGAGCATTTACCTTTTACAGCACTTAGTAATAGGGTTTGGGGTTTTTTCTGCTTTATGGACTTACCGCTCTGCTTTGTGCACTCTGCAAAGCTGAATGTAGGGAAAATGCCATCCATATTTTTTTCCTTAACACCAGACACCTTCCTGGAATTAATGCAGAATTAATGTGTGACCAGTCAGACTCAAGCCTGTATATTTTTGACATTTTCCAAAGAAACAAAGTAATTCATTATAGAACATAATGAGGTAAAATTTTAAATAGCCTTTTTTCTCATATATTCTGTATATTTGTTGCTATAGTGTAAGTTGCCTTTAAATAAGAAGTTTCATGTTGTAATTTTTTATTATCGTGTCCATAGATGGCCCAAAACTTTGGCCGGGATAACTGCTTACCATCCCTGTTTCCAGTATTCATTTAACTCCATTGCCTTTCACAATGGCGCAGAAGAGTCTAAGGCATGGCGTAAATGTAATCGAACTGGACGTTGGGATGAAGAAAACTATTCTGAATGTCCTTATTCACAAGAAGTAACTCAAGTTCTTCATGCTTTTAGTCAGGTAACGTTATGAAATCCAGGGCTTCCCTTCTCTAATACCGATTTTATTGAATAGCTTGCGAGAAATGTCTGTTCAGCCTCAAGTTTAGCGTAGCTGGACTTTTAACAAAATGTTTTACTTGAAAGTCAATGTGTTTGGTAATTGAAGTTGTAGTAGGAACAAGTGCACAACATTTATTGCCTGTATTTTAATAATTTTTTCTCTGGGTGCCTGGAGTCTAGATGACCATTAGTAATGTTGGCAAGGTCATCAGTGCTTCAATTCAGTTCCTTCTTTGTCTTCCCCTCATGCATTTTTACCAGAAAGTTGTTAATTTATCTTGAAGTCCTGTATCAGAGTTTTGTCAGCTGGAGTGCCTTTCCTCATAGTCATTGTCCATAATATATTTAAAAGAGCTGCAAAAATGAAGCTTACTTTAGAATGCCTTTTTGATGTCTTCCAAAAAACCAGTACTTAAATGGTTTCTGATGGATAAGTAAAAGAGCGAATGAGATAAAAAAGTAAATGGATAGAAATTAATGAGAAAAAAAGAGCGTAACAGGGAACAGCATGGAGTATGGCACAGACCTGTAACTGCCACACTAACTTCTACAACTTTCAGTTTCCTTGATCATTTCTTCCCAATCAGCAATGCTAGATAACACCACAGGAAGTTGGTTTCAGATGTGTTCATACTTAAGTAAGAATAATTACTATATTATGAGAGCCCGTGCAATTATAGGATACTAAAATAATAAGGTCTCTAGAATCCAGTCCATTCTCCTGTAACCAATGAGGTTAGGCCAGGTTTCTCAGGGCTTTAACCACTCAGGTCTTTAAAACCTCTGAGGATGGAGGCTGCACAACCTCTAGGGGTAACCTTTTCAAATGCTTGACTATCCTCATGGCAGAAAAGATTTTCTTCATAACCAGTCTGAACTTCTCTTCTTTCACCTTCGTACCATTGACCCTTGTTCTCCCACCATGCACCACTGTATATATGAACCCTCATTGATACTGCTGTTGTCATGATGATCTAAAGATATAGGCAAGGCAAGGTTAGTAGCTTGGTATAATATTTTATGAGGCCAGTTAGTTACAGTCTAGAAAAAGTAGACAAAAATCTTCAAAATTCGTTGGCCTGTTGTGGTGGTGTCTTCAGATAACAGCAATGAAATCTAAGACCTAATGCTGAAGATACATTCATATGCCCCTGAAATGTATGTCTATGGTACTACTGATGCATATAAATCCACGTGAAATTATAGCAAGCATTATACAAATGGATGTGATCTCCAGTTTTTAAAAGAGAACGAAGCTAGCTGATTTATTACACCTGACAATTCTGATGTATTTTCAGATGCACATCAATTTGACAACCGTGCTTGAATTTTCCCGCCAGCTGACAGCCTACACAAGAGGTGCTTCCCACTTTGCGGATAAAATGGATGTAATATATTTGGCTTATATAATGGAAAAGTTAATTGTCTTCGTGGATGAAGTTGAAGATGTAAGATATCTTCTCTATGCTGAAAAAAATGTCACTTAGAAGTGAAGTCTTAACATATGGCCCTGTTCTTAATGTTTGCAGGCACACACTGAAGAGTAGCTTCTAAAATTGATTGCTGGTATTCTGATTGCAAATGTTCTGCATATACTGTGATATGTTTCTTTATGCCAAAAAGGACAACTAAGCCATCTCATCTGACTGACAAAGGCGTTGCTGCTTAGGAATAAAAATTGGTTTTCAATAAGCCACTATAATTTTCTTTTTAATTTTAATTTCTACCATGTCTAACATATTAGAGTGAACTTAAGGTGCCTCTCCATCTGGCTGCTGGAGTTACACATGCTTCTTTTGTTTTCTCCATTTCATCAGGAGGTTTTCACTGAGTTTTGAAAGCATGTATCACTTCATGTGAAGAGAAGATAATGTGTCTTTAAGTGCAACTTCCTACAGAAACTTTTAGCATAATGTATGGCATTTTTACAGGGAAATCTAATCAGGGAATTATGCAAACCCTATGGGAAAAATAGGTTTTTATAGAGAACAGCGATGTTCATCATAGTTTTTGCTGTTAATTTTCAGAGTAACTGCTTGCATAAAGATTTCATAACCTGTAATTTTTGTACACATGATAGCTATAGTTAAAACATTTGTTTTCTTTTGGTTTGGCAATGTTCATTCCATTCTGGCTCTGGGGATTGTAACAGTTAACATTTTAGTGCCAATTTGAGAAAGCCTCCAACTTCAATTTCATCATTATACGGCAGACCTAAAGTGTATTATTAAGTGCTCTCCAAGAATCATGTTTCAAAGCTACAACTGTCTTTCGGCTCAAAATCCTGATAAGATCTTACTGCTTTCTGACAAAACAAAAATTTACCATCCAAAAGAAACAGTTGGATTTACCATAAAGCCTCTTTATTTTCCTAGCAGCTGATTCATTATCCATTAAAACTGAACACCATCTCTAATCTTTTAATTGATTTCTTCCACCTTTCAAATAGGTTTCAGTTTCTGGTTTTTGGTATCAAAACATCTCCATCTCCACCACTTATCTCTACATCTCTTACCTTCGTAATCCCTTATTGTTTTCATAATTTAGAACATTTCTCCTAATTTGTCTCTGTTTCCTTCTTCTATTTTGAACTTTACACTTTTTCCTCTCTCTCAAGTTCACTAAGTAGGTTCCTTGTTCATTGAGATCTTTACTAACACCCATTTCTTGACTCTCACTCATAAAGTACAAAAATACACGTGAAGTTAAAGTGTCAGTAGTTTCACACATGAGGCTGCACTTATGTAATTATAAATAGGATTGAACTTCATTTGATACAAGGCAACATATGAACAAAGGTATATTAGTTTGGAATTGACTAGCAGCTGAAACTACAGGTATATAAACCCATTAGAAATAAATGAAAATACACAGAGGTTTTCTGTGATTTATCAAAATAATTTTAAAACCATTTTAGCTAAACTAGTATGTTTTCTGTATATCCTCTCCCAGTCAGCACAGAATTATTCATTTTTATACAACTTAGTGGTACTTTGTCCCATCTGGTGGTTCACCTCTCAAACAAGAGAGCTTCAACAGCTGCACTGGGGACATATTTGCAATATACTACAACTTTTTGCCAGGAAGATGTACATGTATTAGCCCAAATTTTTGTATTTTTTAATGCCGTGCCTTTACTCTTCATTAATGCATTTAGTTATAATATAAATTACTTCCTCTTCTTATTTCTCTCCTTTTGTATATTTATAGACTATTGTTCTGTCCTCAGTAAGTTACTGCTTAGCTGATTGGTGTATGCTTTAATTGTTTCTCATAAATCACTCCAGTCTCTTAATGTGTTTTATTATTATTCATTGTATCAATAACTGTTTGTCACATTGTCAAAAGCCATCTAGAATTATCTAGTAATTATGTTCTCAAAAATAAATTAAATATTTCAGGAACAGCCACATAAAATTTCACATATAGTCTTATTATATCTGTGTCCCTTGCAAGGCATGTGAAATTTATGTATTTTTTATTGAAAACACAGAACTAACTTCATAACTTCAGTCATTCCTTAAACCTTTTTCACCATTGCTGAATTTCTTTTTTCCTTCCCACTGAATTATTTGTGTATTTGCCTTATTTTTCTGTTTCTATTAGTTTGACTTGTTAGCCTCTTGAACTTTTCTGCAGCTATATTTCTCTCAGGCATTTTTTCTCTTGTATATACCTTTTTATTCAAGTTTATTTGTGACAACCTTGTATATATTTGGCATATATTTGCCTTCAAAAATAATGGTAATGTTAATTTTGAAATCTCACTCAAATTAGGTTTTAGAATTTTAAAAAGTAAATATTTTCATTTCAATTTGAAATAATCACAAAAAAATATTCAGTGATGTTTATTCTTTCTAAATGTACTACATTAATAAAAATTTGAAACACATAGTCATACTTACCAAAATCTGCAAAATATCATCTGGCAAAACAAAGATTTATCACTTTGGGTTAGCCACAAGAGTGAATTAAAACATCCAAAGCTATAAGCCCACAGTTTCTGTATAGCCAATGACATGATATAGGTTTGTATCAGCACCTCAGTTATATCTGAATATTCTTTTTTAATTTTTTTTTTCCCAAAGGTAGAGGGGCATGGTAAATTTTAATCAGTTTAAGAAAGAGGGTGATAATTCTAGGATTCCATTTATCGCCCAATGAGAAACTCAATTTTTGTGGCGTATCTTGAAGATAAGCTTTGAAATTGTGAATAAAAAGGCTTTTCCTTGAAGTCAGTTGCACTTTTCTTTTCTTGGTCTTTATTTTTCAGTCCATTTAATTTTCTCAATAGAATCAAAACTGTCTCTGAATGATGGTTACTAAGAGAAAAAAGATGCCTGCTTTCAGTTGTACTCTTGTGTACTCTTTTCCTATTCTTGTGAGTTTTCCAGACAATATAATTTTTGGGTTTTTTGTTTTTTTCTCTTCCAGATTGGGGATGCTCTTATTGAAATTGCCAGCAATATAATGTTGGTCGATGACCATGTGTTGTGGATGGCTCAAAAGGAAGACAAAGCCTGCACCAGGATTGTACGATGTGTGGAACACATTGCAAGTCAAATACTGACCAGCAATATTCAAGTTATATCCAAGGTATTTCATAAAATTACAAAGCTTTTTGTCAGAATTTATTTTAAAAATGTCATTTTTCTTCACAATTTTTACAACCAACTAGTATACAAAGAAGCGAGATTGTGTAAGCCAGATACACAGCATAGCCGATTTACGTAGATATACTTGGATTCTGTGAATTTTTTTTTCTTCTCCTGGATTCTATTTGGAAGACCAAAATATTTTTTTTTAGTATCACTGATGGTATTAAAAAGTGTTATTTCTTGACTTTGATTTATTGTATTTATTCTTACAATAGGGTGTTCACAACACTATCTTTCTAGTGTTCTTACTATTCACTGTTTCTATTGTTCTTGTCACTACAGTATATGGGTTTGTTTTGAAAGGTCTAAGTTGAGTGAGTAAAATTTTTAATAAGAGAAAAGACGACATGCTCCCTTGTTGCCTGAAGATTTTTTAACCTTCAGAGAGGATTCTAGACAATACTTACTTAAAGCATTTAGAAAATGATCAAAAAAGGTGTATCTTGTCATAAAGATTACAAATTTGTGGTTAGTTTTAGATTTTTACAAGCAAGCTGTAGCAGTATAAAATAATTGTTCTTATTCCTTGGCCTCCACCTACATGAATTTGTCATTGAGATACCAAGGGGTTGTCATTTGGATACTGAGAAACTGTCTTTTTGCCAGTTTCAACATCTAAATAGCAGAAATGCATCTAAATCAGAAGCTTGAAACTTATCCTTTTAGAATTTTAGAGAAATATTTTAAAGCCTTATCACTTCTTGGGCTGGTTTGCTTGCTTGCTTGCTTTTAAACAACCTTTATTATTTTCTTAATTGTCCACTGAATTTACATGAAGACACTATTTAAAAGTGAATTCAGTGCTAGTTTCAATTACAGCAATAAGGTATAAAAGTAAAAAAAAAAAAAAACCAGGCATTATGGCTGAGCCAAATAACATAATGGCCTTAGTTCCTTCACTGCGTATTTTTAGAAAAGCATTCTTTCAAACAAAGACAAAAATATATTGGACTGTTTTCTAAAGGAAGTTTTGCATTTAATTCCTGTTTACATAGAAGAATGAAATTTGCTGAAAATATTTATTTATTTATATTAAATACATAGAGACAATAATGTGCCTTTTAGAGGTATTTTGCAATGTGACAGCTAGGGGGGCTCTGTTGCTTTATACTTAAATTTCTTTTAAATGTCAAGTGCCAAAGGTGATTTTTTTTTCTTGCCACTGCTTCAGGAAGCTGTTGACATTACTGTAAACAGTAATTCTGTGTACTCAGATGCAGATCTGTGTCACTAACCTTTTTGCCATGCTTTATTTTTTTCCTTCTTGTAGTTTTCTGTAGGAGAATTAGTTTACTGTTGAGTGCAATTTGTAAATAAACAAAGCTGTGGAATTTTTCTAGTGTCATCTCTTGCAATACCAAACACTTCTGTTCCTTTGGGAGGCCAGCCAGCAAACTGTCTCACAGAAATTGCATCTGCTTTCTTTATTTTAAACAACAGCAAATGAAAACCCCAAAGCTTAGGTAGCCACTAGCTTATAATACAATTCCTGGAAAAAAAGGCACCTCTATAAACTGTGTCAGTCGTATAACATATGCATGACTGTGTTCCTATACATTGAAAAGCTACTTCGGAGCCATGACTGTTACTCTACATCATTTTTGGAAGACAAAAATGTTTTTCCAGTTCCATGAGGTTGTGAAATGACTAATTTCAAGGTCAGAAAAACACCAGGATGGATACCTTTGTTCTTAAGTCTCCCTTGCTGTCAAATGGCGTACAAAACACACTGGAGGAAGAACGGCCAGTAGCAACTTCCAAATGCTAGATAATTTCATATATAGATAGAAAATTATGATATATTTAATGTTTCATTTAATAAGCATATAACAGTAAAACAAAGAAAACGTTATTCTGCTGTATGGCACTTAAAATCTTAGAGAAGTCTTATAGAAAAAAGCTTCTTGTCAGGATGCCACGAGGGCTGGGGCCTCCCCAGCCAGGGCCTGTCCCCCTGCCCCCAGCCGGGGAGTATGATCCATGAGTACGGGGGCAACCCATAATCTCTGCCTGTAATCATACTCTGGGGGCAACCATCAGTGGTGGTGATGAGGCCAGGCGGGGAACGCGAGGCAGCAGATCAAGGTGAGGGTCAGGCCTGGTGACAGTAACCGGGCCCAGTCACAGCCTGGTGGTCACCAGGCCAGGCCGTGGTGAGGAGGCTGTCCCCAGGTCAATGGTGGGCCTGGGGCACCAGGGCTGGTGGCCAGGCTGTGACACAGCCACCATGGAGTTCAGGTGAGGCCTTGGAGGATCCTCAGCTTGACATGGGGCCAGAGGGAAGGGGATGGGAGTCCCCTCAGAGGCCCTGGGTGCAGCCAGAGAGGCAAGGGCAACTGAGAGCTCCCGGGGTGGATCTGTATGCCTCAGCATCCCCAAATTAATTTCCCTTCAGTATTGTTCTGAGGCGCTTCTTCGGTCCTGCTTTTATTTTATTTCTGTGTATACATGTCAGATGTGCAGTTTGAAAAGGCTTCCAGCTGATGATAAAACTTATCTCAGTGGTCCTGCGTCAGGTTCATGCAATAGTTTTCAAAACCACCTCTGAAGAGTTTTCATTTCATTCTCCAGCCGGTGAGACTGCCAGAATATTTTAGGCTAATTGCAACATGGCTTTTTGTTTGTGCTCTCAGTCTTTGCAGCCTTTGGTGCTGCTCTCAGCTTACCCAGGTAACAATCCCGTTTGGCCCTTCTGCTGAGCGGTGCCTTTATCTGAGGTTTAGGAAAGGGACACCAAATTATCATTTTCTGTATCTGTACTGCTTAGAGACAAGATTAGCTTGTGGCTTTTCATAACATGTACCTGACTGTGGCTTGTTTCCATGGTTAATTTTGCTCTGAGTTCATCTGTATTCATTTTCTAGCTCATTTTACAATCCTACATAATGAACGCTGTTTTACCTTGCATTTTACCTATCTGTTTCTATATGCTGAGAATGGCATGTTCACACTGTTTGAACATCATCAACCCTTTACAGGTATATTTAGGAGTGGAAAACCCCAAGTGTTTAAAGAATTTAATATTCAAAATTTAAAAAATAGGGCTCACTGTTGTGAAATCACTTGAATCCCCGTTACAGCATTATCTAGCAAACATCTTATTCACCATCACCTCACAAATATGAAATAGGGAACTAGTGTTATGCCCATTCTACAGCAGAAAACATGAAGTTATGAGTTAAGAAGTTATGAATTAATTAAGTGTCTTTCTCCCAGAATAAGGAAAACCTGTTACCACACAGGAGTTTTAACTGAGCTTGATTCCCGTGATATGGATAATAGTATTCTGGAAGCAGTAAATTTTTTAACTCCTTGGAAGGCTATCTGCAGATGGCACAAAAAATTATCCAAGTAAACCTAGTTTCAGGTTTTAGGAGTTTTCAATAAACAGCCACTGGATTTTTAACACAAAAATTATTTTATTCTTAATGATCTTTGGCATTTTTATTCAAGTGTAGAAAAAATTCACCTTCAGGCAAGGACAGAAGAGGTGGAAATTTAATCTATAAAAGGGATGTTTTAGGAATTTAGAAACAATTGAAAAGAATCTTTAGGCTACTTCATAAGAAAGATATATATTACTTTCATATAAAAAGTATAAAAAATATACTGAAAGCTTCTGGATTTTGTCTAATTCTGACAAAAAGTAAAATGAATTGCTTAATGAGACTTCAGTACTTTCATTTTGGACATATGCAGGACCATCAGTGACTGGAGAGCGTGCATTCAAAAACCTTTTTGTAAGTTCAAAAGAGGACCAGAAAGTCATGCACTGTGTCTCATGCTAAGATTCAATTTGTTCTGGTACCGTGACTTTTACACAGTTAGGCTACCCTCTATGCTGCCCTTATTTTTTTATGCAAAACATTTTCTTTAGGTTCATTTATTAGTATGAATTAATGCGATTTTCTTCAGTGAAGTCATTTCTTAACAGCACAGCTCATATGATGCCCCAAATTCTGAAGGATGCACACCAATTTTTACTCGGTGGATTGAAGGTACTTCTGTATTGCTAGCTTGCATAACAGAAGCAAAGTACAGGAATATAAAACTATCACATTTGTACATTTATCCTTCTGATAAACCTGCTAGTTTGTGGCTTAACTCTTTACATTGCAATCAATGTGCAAAATACATACACTCACAGATCGCTAAACAATCTATGCCTGGAAGCAGAAACCATATAGTCCAATCAGTGTGGTGCCAGTCTAAGTTAGTCAACCTGATTATAACATGAGCTATTTATCTCATGCACAGGACTGTGCTGAAATGAATATACTAGTTTAAGGATAGAGATGCATATCTCTGTGCTGTGCTACAATCTCCATCTAGACACATCACCTCACTAAAGTGTAGGCCAAAGACCCTATAGTGTGGTGTTGCATTGAACCATATAGTCATGTTCAATATTGTAATGGAACAAGATCTGTAAAAAACCAATCCATCCACCATATAGCTGAGAAACTTTCTGTTTCATTTCTGAGGTACAAAGCACATCCTTGTTCATTTTTTAAATAATTCCTACTACGGCTGTTGCTAGTTAACTTTGTAACTCTATTACTTTAAATCAGGATTGATTTCATTGAAGCTGATAATGACACTATTGCAAGACTGATATAATAATAACTGATATAACTGATATAAACTGATATATTCCTAAAGAAGATTCAAGCAAACCCCCTATGCCATTGTAGAATTCTAGATCAGTTTTTTAAATAAGTTCCATTTTCTTTCTTACTCTATGAACATGTATGGAAGTGTGTGCATGCACAATCCTTTATAAATTATATACAGTAAATACACAATGCACATATAATAATGCAATTATGCTTAATGAGTTAGCAACATATCCACTTCTCAATGTTTTCACAGGTATCTCGTAATATTGCTCTGGAGGCCTTTATGATCAAGCCATCTAGTTTCACAGGAATGACTTGCACTGCCTTCCAGAAAATATCTGCAAACTCTGATAAGTCAGTGGTGCATGATTTGGGAACCTGGGAAGCAAATCACTACCCTGATCAACATTTGAATTTCAAGTGCAACACTGGTAATCTGAATGGTTCCTTGGTGAATTCTTCTACCAGGGTAAGTCAGTACAATCGTGAATATAACTTACCTATTTCAGTGTGTTTTCAGTAGTACCTTTAAGGAGAATACTGATTTGGAAAATGTATATTTTATGTGTTGTTAGCATTGTAAACTGGTTAATAATTTCAACATGTAAGTGGCCTTAAACTGGTGTAGCATATTTTGTTGTGCTAACAGATATTCCATTAATGTAATCAGGCAGAATGTTGGAATGCAGGATGTGAACAGAAATGAGTAAATGTCTTATTCTTTCTATCTCTGGGTCTGGTTCTGCAAACTTTTCTATGTGTAAGCAATCTCTTTGAATTAATTTGGAAATATTTTAGTGAGGTGCTCTCAGGGGATTTTACATTGCAAAAATGTATTTTTTTAGGGAAATTACCTTTCCTTCCACTAAATAATATTACATTCTCTATCTTCTGAACTTTATACAGAGGGAGAGTGTTACATTGGAGTTTTTGAGTAGTAGCTGAAGAAAAACAATAATAAATAAACCTTTTAATAGAATGCACTGTCATTATCAAATAATGAAGTGGAACAATTAAATTTTGATCTAGCAGGAAATGGAATTTTGCATTTGGCTGAGCGTGTTATTAAATTTAAGTATTGCAGAGTTGAATTTTTGTTATCCTTCAGCTGAATCTCAGTTTAATAGGCTTATTTCTTGAAATACTTACTATGACAAAATGATACTTTTCTGGACAATATTACTAGTTTATTGAACTTTGAAAGTATTTTGATTTAAGTTATTTTCTCTTTGGTGCACTTTAATCTTCTGTATGGACTATGCAGTAAGTGATAGGGTAGTTTGTGCTCTCAGGATCTTCTGGTAAAAAGGAATCATCTGAATAATGGAAGAATAGGTTTAGTTTGTTTCCTGCAATAGAGTTCATTTCTTCTGTGGACACTGTTAACATATCTATCTATAGGAAAGAGAAAGTTGTCTCTGAAAAGAGAAGAGTTTGACATCCATAAGATGAAAACCAAATGTCAGAGATCTAAAAGTTACAAGATTTCTGCAAGAAGCAACCCTGGAACACTCTGCAATGTATGCAATAGTATTATCATTATAGAAATATACATGGGATTACATGAATTGGAAAGTTTTATTTATCAGCTCTACCAATATATTTTGTATTCCTTCAGAAACTGAGTACCAACATTTCTAGTAAATGAATCTCTTGACAGTTTGATGGTCAAGCACTTGTGTCTCTCTCCTGTTATAAAGAATTCTACCATAAATACAAATTTCTCCTTTCTCCTATCAGCATGCATGTGTCAAATACACAAAGTAAGTTAGAAAATTTATTTGAAACCCCTTTCTAAAATGTTGGCAGAATGTCACAATATAAAGATCTCAGTAAAATCTTTCCTAATGTATTTTGAACCTAGCTGACTATATACAACATACAGAAGGGAAACTCTACTGACTACACAAAGAAAGAAGCTAGGAGAAAGAAAGTAAACTTATTACCATGCAAAGCAATTTTGAAGTATGTGACATATATATTCTGACAGAAGTGACTTTATTAGGTGGATCAGTAGTTATCACTGTATATGAATTTGTAAATATTATAACAGCACAATACAGGAGATTATAGATTCAGTTAAATGTTAATTTCATGGCTTTAGGTTTTAACATTAAGGTGTACTCAGGTTTTAAATGTGATATGTGAATAAACAGACTGAATATAGTCCTTTAACCTAATCCTGAAAAGCAAGATGTTTTCATTCATTGTTCTCTGAAACTTTTAGGCTAAGCACTCCTTTAATTCATTCTGAAATGAGTTGCATTTCTTCATTGTTTAATATAATGATCTGTAGAATTGTAACTGCTAACAGAAAATGGGATTTTTTATCATCATCCACTAGCAAAATTATTGCTATATTTGCTCAATGGAGGCAAACAGTAAACCTAGTTGATTGTGCCATGCAAAGTTCAGGAAACTAGAGAATTTGTGATGGAGGTGGGAGTTGTTTGTTTTAGTTACCAATGTTTAGTCACTATCTTTTAAAGTAATACTCATTATTATGTCTGACTCTTTAGAACTTCATCTTAGATGCTGAGATTATTCTTAGAATCTTCCTCTATTTAGCATAGGATTAATCATAAAGAAGAAAATCTAATGAAAATCACTAACTACAAATGGTAATTACAAATTTAATTTACTTCTAATAAAAATGTGAAAAGTTGTCCTTAAAAAGCTTAATAAAAGAGACTGTTTATATATTTTTGTGCTAAAAAGTGTGGCCCTCTTCAAATGTATAATATGGTAAATCATCTGCTCTCTAGGCATAAACAATTGTTTATGCCATCTGTCTGTTGCTAACCAATTGCACTAATAAATTAAAACAGTGAATACCCATGAAGCAATCTGTGGCAGTTGATGGGAGAAGACTGAAATAGATGATCACAAACTATCTTAATAATACAATCAAAGCTTTTGTAGTTTACCCGTAGTGATATTTCCTGGCAATGGTAGGAAATGGATACAAATCTAGTCAGTGGTTGTCTGTACATAATTTAACCTGATCTGGTTAATATGGGATAAAGAGCCCCCAAAAGGGGAAGAAATGTTAAAAAAGTTAAATAAATAAGTTAAAAAAAAAAGTTAAAAAAGAATAAACTTAGAAAATTAAATAATTTAAAGGGCACTGAAAGAGGTCCACCATTCAGACGAGTTCAGGAGATAACTGTTAAAATATACCTATATCCATTTATGGTTCAAATATGTGGTAGGTCTTTTATAGACTATCTTGCAGTGTTTCCAAGTACCCTAAAGGAAAATATTATTGCAGTTCGATACACAAATTTTTATCTTTAAATCTAATTCTGACTCTGTAGCCAGTAACCAATCTGAAAGGTTGAAAAGAATCATTTATCACTATTGCAGACCAAAAGTTTCTTCTGGTAGGATTTAGACCCAGACGTCTTCTCTTCAGTCCCATTTCTGCTGTTAGTAGGGAGCTTTTGCTGCCTGACTGGACTCTACTGGGTGAAAAAAATGGCTCAGATATATCTTCCTAGTTTTTGATACAGTGGCTTGTATTTTGACACAGTGGTTGTTTTCATCTCTGTTTAAGTAGGCTTAAGGGCATCTTCCCAGCCTGGGACTCCAGACTGAAATCCTGTCACAAGAATGCTCCCGAGGCACAGTTCTGTCCCATGACCTGGCTGTGGTCTAAGGATATCAGGATAATGACACACCAACAAGGCTGCTGTAACGTTTGAACTCAGATAATGTGAGAATAGCTTACGAAATTTTAGTGCCATTCAGTATGAATCCAGTGTCTGGTTCCCATTTGATATCAGACCTGAAGCATACTTTGAACCTAATCTCTCTTCCAGTCTGATCCTGTAAACTATCTCCAGTGTGCAAAGATAATCAGTTATATGGTTAACCCTTTCTCTGACTCACTAAAATTACTTCAACATAAAATGAATTTTTAAACCTCCTGTACTATCATAATCAAATATGTAGTTTATAGGGGACTGTAGATTCAGTATTCATGCTTGGACTTTAAGAAAAGTATTTTATTAATATAATTTACAGTTTCAGCTTAATTGAAAACACTTGTCAAATAAAAAGTCTTTTCCTCTCTTTAATTATTCTTCTGGCTCACAAATGAATTAGCAAGTTAAGTTTCAAATTTCAGTAATCTATATTTTCACATGTAATCCCTGACTTCCGAAATTTGAATTCCTCATAATATTCTCCATGCATTCCATTTAACTTTTCAATTCTATTTATTTCTTATATGCTCTGAGCCAGACTGACCTTTTGATTTGTCAGATTGTATTACAGGTGATGTCCGTGTGATAAAATGTTAAAACTTAAATTGGTACTATGGTTGGTACTAGACATGCTAACCATGAAAAAAAATTCTAAAGTGCTTTGACGAAACCCTTATACCACTTTGAGACATTATACAATTTTAGAAATATTCTTGTCTCAGATACTTACTGGAAAATATACAATCCGTATGTAAGAAAAGGTTTTTTCTTGCATAAAATAAATTTTGAATGTCAGACCATACAAATAATGTATAAATAATAGTAAATTCATATGTAGAAGTTAACAAGAGTGCAGAAAAGAACTTAACGCAAAGATTTCCACCAACGAGTGACAAGGCATTTGGGGTAGGATAAAGCACAGAATTAAAAACCCAAAGAGGAATTGTGAAGGGGAAATTTTGAAGGTGCAGAAAACAGGTCTTGTAATGAAAGTGCCTTTCCTGCAATCCACTATATGTGAAATGTTCAGGATCTCTATAGATAATTAATTATATCAGTTGGGAAGCTGCTTAGTAGAGTGTGCAATAATTAACTTTCTCATTAATGGAAAAGTGAATTCTTATGGAAATAATAATTACAATTTACACTGGAAGTGTCAAAGCCAGAGTGTAAGACATGCAGTTAGCCAGCTATAGGTTCCAAAATACTTTCCTATAGTACTTCTGCAAAAACAAGTCGTTTTGACTAAGATTTGAGCAATACCTTGTCCTCTTTCAGTAAAACAAAAGCAACAAAAGCATTTAAAAACTTCTCTTCTAGCTCTTTAGATCATATGTTTTCATTAATAGGAACCTTCCTCTTGCACTGGCAATTTGTAATGGTATGTATATTCTAATCACCTGTGAACCTGGTTATGGAAAGTACTTTCATTGAAGTATGGGCTTATTGTTACTAATTTCATTGAGTAGCTTACCCATTTAAGATATATTTTTCCATGTTCAGGATGCATGTATACAGAATTTTTCAAGGCAATAAGATCAGCTAAGGAAATTTAGAATTCAAAGTAATATCTAGAATTTGTGAACTCAATTAAAATGTAATACAAAATGAAAATACTTCCTGCAGCTTGCACAGAAGATGGCTACTTTGGATTAATTTTTCTGGTCAAGTCTATCAGATTAAATGTTTCCCAGTCCAGATCTTCTTTCATTCACTTCTACATTAAAAAATTGCACAAATGTTTTTCAGTCTCCTGTTGAGAAGATTCATATTGAAATGTTCCATAACCACATGCACCATATTAACAAAATACAAGCCAACATACCCGACAAAGTACTGCTATACTACAGTGCGCCACAGTATATCATTAGGGTAATTTTGTATTTTTTTTTCTAGAGTGTAATAACTAGTAAGTTGATAGGCGTCATAAATGCAGCATGAATTATGTTGGCATCATCATTTCCATCATGATTTCCTCTAATTTCCCAGCTTACATTGCTTCTTAAAGAGTATTACAGCACTTTCCTCATCAAATATGATGCACTTTGAGTATGTCTGTATCATACAGATTAGTACAAGATTATCATTTTCTTTTTTCTGAATCTAGTTTTTACAACTGCAGAAAACATGCAATAAAGAAAACACTGCCAAGTGAAGCAGGACACTGCCAAACAAAAGTTAGTTTCTGTTTTATATGTATGGCATATTACAGTGAGACACTTGGCTCAATGTCGGAATGCATAATATCATAGCTTATTTTGATTTCAAAATATTTTTTCCTCCAAGTATTGTAAAATATATCATGATTAAACATTCAGATCAAGACATTTCATGTTACACATCAGAATTTGCCGTGTTCCTTTTCCTTTGGGAACTGTCTGGTTTTCCCATTTTTCTCTTTCCCCTATTCTTTTCTTTGTGTGTCTTAGCGCCCAAAGCATTTTGCTCTTCTTGTATTGGATATTGATATTAATTTGAGAATTTGCTCTGGGAACTTATGGGAAAGTTTGCTTGGGTGTAACTTCTGTATATTGCTTTTACAGTAACCATTCTAGGTCTGTTTCTTCTTTCTCCGTGGGCAGGTTGTTGGTACTGTCACAAAGGGATATCTTATGTGACGTAGGGATTCTGAAGTGTATTATATTTTACCTGCTCCCTCCCTGTATATTTATTTTATGTGGTTTTTTTATCTTTAAAATATAGTTTTAAATTTTATCCTATAGTGGTTTTTATTCTGATTTAGAATCTATCCAGGCATACAGTATCCATTTATTCAATATTCTGAATAATCACATTCATTATATTTTTTACATTTAAAAAGAATTTTTTTATATTCTTCTTCATTCTTAGACATAATATCTATAGAAAAGTAGCTGTTGGTATCTCTCATTACAGCCATTGAGTCCTTGTTTTAAAATAAAATTTAAACTAAATAAAAGCATTTAGTAGTAAGAAAAGATCTTGGAAGAATTTCCACTTATTTTCAATTACAGCAATATGATAGATAAACTAGTATTTTCTGTGCAGGCATTAATTTGCTTGCAGGTGTGTTTAGATTGTACACTGAGTACTAGCTATGGAAAAAGCTGAAATGTCTGTCATTCAGTTGATTATATGAGTTTAATTTCAAAACCAAAACCAGACAAGACAAACTGCCCCTCTCTTTCTTCTTCCAGAATGCTCAAATCACGTATTTGTATATTTACACCTCTTACTACTATTCCTTCTCAAACAATGTCTTTATATATTTATGCCTACTATGACATCTTCAACATTTGTAGTTTGGTATTCTATGTTCAATATACCTTCTTTTCTCTGCACATGCTTCTGTGGTCTTTTATAATGTGGATGGCTATCCTGCTCTTGCAGATCTTTCTAAATGTTGAGAAAATGAAACAGTGCCAAAATACTATTCATGCATGTGTGACAAATGGCAATTATGTTAGGTATACAGAAGGGTGTCTACAACTATTATATTTGTTTAACATATATTGTAACATATAAAAATTAATATACATTATGTTTTTTGAAAGTACGAAAAATTTATTATATCACTTTTTTCTGTTTCATAGGTGCTTAGAACCTATGTTCTTTAAAATGTGTAATTAAAAGCTCATGTCCCCTCTTTTTTTATCATGCCCTTTGCTGCTTCTCTTTTAGCAGATAAAAGCTTATTCTGCAAATAACATCAGCCACCTGGAAGTGTTTTCTGAATTTCATTGTTTATGGTATTGTTGTTTCGGAGACATGTATTATGTTTATAACTGAAAGTTAATTAACTGGTTCTCCTTTAATGATATGTACAGGTTGGACTTTTAAGTTGTATACATATGAAGAAGTGAAAAGAAATCTGAGTAGCTTGAAGAGAATAAATACAAGGACAAAAGGACTGTGAAAATTACCAACTTATATTTGATATAAAATTCTGTTATTTCAACTCACATATGCTTTCTTGTGAAACAAGCTTCTGTTCCTGGACAGACATGAATCATATTGATTTTATGTATGCTGTCAATATATATCTGAGAGATACGCTGTCACTCTCTCATCCACAATGGTTGGGTAAAAGACTGTTTTCTTCTGATTTTCTGCACTATTGCTCTTGTTACAGAAAAGTTCTCTTTGGGATTTCCCAAAGGGCGTTGTAAGATTAGTTTCCTTGTTATATACTGTTAGACTCCTTCATGTGCATTCTGCTGTTAAATAATAGTTTGTACACTAATTAAGATAAATCTCATAAGAAAAATACATTGACACTGTAACAGTTAATAACACAGTACATTAGTTGTTAGAACATATTTTAAGTTAAGTTAATGGTACAAAGGTAATAATGAACAAGTAGAATATTGAATACTAGTGAAATACCCAGTTCTGCATTGACATTTGAGGAATTATGCCCCAACTCTAATTTTCTTACTATGCTAATAATCAACTTTTTACATTTTTATAGAACTGTGTATATGTTGAATATTTTGAACTACTCTTTTCTAAATTCTTCTTTCTAATGCCTATTTTATTTTCACTGAGGAAGATTGATGCCAGCTAACAGAACATACTTCAACATCCAATAAATAATTACAGTTTGTTTCTCAAAACCTTTTTCACTACATGGTTGTTTAGCTAATTGATTGTCACCTATTTTTGCTGTTACAGAAGGCATTTCCAATTTCTAAATGGATAAATTTAGTAACTGTAGAAGTGTGTTTAAAAGTTTTTCATATTTATTTTTTTTCTGGGTTGGTTTGATTCCTGTTGTCTTATGTTGGACCACAAATAGTTTGATGATGATAAAGAGTTCACTAAAATAGATTGCTTTGATGATTAGCAGGTGATACGGCTGGAATTTTTTTTCTGAATGTGGGTTCTTCTCCCAGAAACTCTTAACTGTTTCCTGACTTTTCAGTCCCCAGCTGTATATGATAATCAGGGGGAAATTGCCAATGGCACAGAGGTGAGGAGGTTCCTTTTGGAGGATTCAAACCCTGTGCATGGCATAAAGGTGTTCACTGAAAGGTACGGTCTTTTTCCTTACAAAAGTGATAGTGTTGACTGGAGCTTCTCTTAAGGATCTGATCTGCTCAGGGGAAATACAGCGGTATATGAGGTCATGTATCAAAGATTTTTGGAGTGGTTTTTGGTTTTGTGGATGTAGAGGAATTAATATGTGTGATTTTCTATGTGGTAGTTAGGACACTATAATTTTTATGTTGTGGGAGCTTTCCAGAGGCTATATATAGAGAGAGCGAGCCAGACAGATCATTGTTACTGAATACATAGTGGAAGTCAGCAATGGAATGCAAATTTTCAGTCCAGGAATTGGGTATGTTACCTCTATATTTTAAGCACAGTGTAGACAGGGGTGCAATTATGTAGAATACCTCTTTTGAAGTGCCTTATGAAGAGACTACTATACCAATGAGTTGACTAGTATGCTTCAGCACTGTCTCCATGACACAGGAAGCGAAATTTGTGTTAAAATACTACTGCCAATATTGCCTTGCTGTTTATGAGGAAATGATTTAATTGGGCAGAGTGCTGCTTCTGTGTTTTTGGTGAGCTTAGCTGGGAGAAGAAATTCACCCCTTTTTTTTTTGTTACTTCCAAAAAAAGCATGAAGATACTATTAGAAATATGTCAAGTTTCTTTTTTTGGGTTAAAGGGTTCCATATTTCCTTATTTGATTGACTGTTATCACTCTGTAGAACTTTAAAGATGTTCTGTATTGTGGTGAATCCAGAAGTACTTAGCATATTCTGACTCATCAATCTAAAAATACATATAAAAATCTGTGAAGTAAAAAATTTTCTTGCAGTAGTTGTTGATGTAATGCAGTGATATTCATTAAAAATACATAGATGAAATAATGATGTGAGATTTTTTTTTTTGCATTTATTGTTTTAAAGATCAAGGTAAAGTTCTGGCATTCTCTACTATATGAAAGGAATGGTAAAGTCGTGTGCATCTACGACCACACATGCACATACACCTGCATGTATATAAATAACTTTATTACAAAATTTTTAAGCAAGTTTCATGATTTTGGGGACTGGAGTCCTGGTTTCTGTGTGTATGGGGTTAGCAATGCTTATTCTGGAAGGCATAGTGCACACATAGACAAGTAATATTATGTGTTTACGGTCCCTATAAGCTATTTCAGTTTGATCTATTTTCTGAACTTTGGGAGTGTCTCCTAAAAATAAATATGGAGGGAAAATGAAATAGAAAAGAGTGAGGGAAGGAGAGGGGAAAAATAGTTAACTTAGTAGAATGAGTTTGCTGAGTTTACAGTCCTCATGAGATCATTCTCTGCTCTGTTAAAGCATATATTGTTGGAGGGTGTTGGAAGAGGGAGAGATTTGGTGATGGGGGAGAAGGAGAGAGTTGTTTATTTGTTTTTTTTAAAAAAACAAACAAAACTTTATGACAAGACTTGTGTTATTAGGAGAGCTGACTGAGACTGTAATTCTTCCTTCTTGTCTGCTGTTTTAGACTGAATGTCATGTGTTACACTTTTACAATGGGATGTAAGAGTGCACGACTACTGTCCCAGTGAGCATCTCAAAGATAGGCACAGTATTTCTTGAGCCCATCTCAATGAGAAATTGACTTTTAACTAAATGAATGTTGATATGCTGATTAATGTTCATATTGGGAACTCTTCCTGCATTATTCATTTATATATGGTTGGCATAATATATATTAAATATATAAAGGAAAGGTTGTAAATTAGTTGAACTGTTATTTAACACAGTACATACAGACCTGAAAGTACAGATGTGACCATAGCATAACTTCCTGACTGTGTGTTATAAAAATCACATCTTCAAAATTCCATAGATCTACATAAGAATTAATTCATTATTCTAAATTATTGTTATTGTATTCCCAAACTGTCAGTGAAGGAACTTACAGGTGTTAATTGAGTTTCCAAATCATCAATGAAGGAACTTACTGGTTTTAATGCCAGATTAGTTTTTAATGAAGCACTTATGCTCTGTTTTACAGAGAAATGAATTCTAAATAGATATTCATTGTATGACTTTATAGACAGACAGTCATTCTAAGTGAAGTTAATTTGCTTCACTATCTTTTTAGGGAATGAAACTTATATGCAGCTTTGCTTTGTTTCTGACAGAACTTCATGATGAAATACAGACAATTAGATTTCCTTAATGAACTTGAGAAAAATAAATGG
Organism: Mycteria americana; assembly: GCF_035582795.1. Classification (NCBI taxonomy): domain Eukaryota; kingdom Metazoa; phylum Chordata; class Aves; order Ciconiiformes; family Ciconiidae; genus Mycteria; species Mycteria americana. Next base: position 17,653,955 of record NC_134370.1, read on the forward strand.
TTTTAAATTATTCTTCATCCAGGCCTTGTACCAGTTTCTTCTTTGGTATCAGTGAGTTACTAAAAAGTAATTTTAAAAAACACTAATCAGAAGTTACAGTTGTACTTATGATAGCTAGAAAGATTCAGTACTTCAGTAAGAAACTTGAATCTAACGTTCTTTCAAATGTTAGTGAAAAGTGTTGAATTTAGGGATATAAGCAGAGCCACCAAGGGTCAGTCCAAAGCTCAATTTAGCCTTGTTTCCTGCCTCTAGTAGTAGTCTCATAGGCTAGGTGCTTTGGGAGAAAAATATATAGAGACAAGGAAAAGCAGTGGCACTTCTCTTTTTATATCCACCTTTCTATGCCTTATGGATTTCCTCAACAACAGACTGTATCCAGAAGATTGTCAACACAGGAAATTGGTTCCTTCTTTGGAAAAAAAAAATGATCTGAGGTTTTGGGACGTCTTAATGGATTACAGTCTTAAGATCTTACAGTACCACACTTGTTTTTATTTATTCACTAAATTATATTATATTATATATGTTCTTAGAAGTAGACATAGTTCTCTTTCTTAATGTACCATGAACGCAAATGTAAAAACCTGAGAACAGGAGTGATGATGACTGTTAAAAAGCCCACATCTGTTAACATCCTCTCTGTGTGCATGCAAATATGTATTCATACACTATCAAACTGCAGTCCTGAAGGTTTTCTGCCATTAATCCTTGTACTGAATTTTTTTCATACATCCTGTGTTACTGTTTAAAAGAAAAAAAAAAAAAGTTGGCCAATTGTTTTAGATCAAAACAGGCTGGAGGCTATGAATTATGGATAGACAAGATAGCAAAATAATACAATTTGGTGTTAAATTTAGATTAAAGCCCCTCAGACCAAAAGTCTGATGAACCAGAATTGAAAAACACAATGGCTAATTCAATATGTACAGGTCATACAGTAAATGTAACAGCTGTGTAGTGTATGCTTCACTGACCAGCATATGCTGCTACTCTGAAAGAAAAAGAGTAAGCTTACAACTTGACACTTTAAAAAGACACAAACAACACTTTTCTGTGACATTATATTACAGAAAGCCTCCTGTATTTCATAAGCTCACTTTGATCAGTACTGTGTAAAATGTCTAACAGATTTGAAACTCTTACTAAATATAGTCTATCAAAGTTGCATATAATTATCAGACTCATTGAACTGAAGAGTTATTTACAGCTATGTTGTGTTTCTTCAGCCTTTATCACTGCACTTCTGATGATAGCAGTCATCTACAGAAATGCCACAGAACATCAAATATGCTATTTAAGTAGTACTGATCATTTAAATGTGTACATTCTTAATTTCCACACAAAATAGGATTACATATGCATTCCAAACTATTTTATTAACAGCTCCTGTTCACCAGAACAATGGTTTTCAGTCTCTGTGGGCTTTCAGTGTACTTGATTGATTTGGCATCTATATTTTAATCCTTCCTTTTCATAAGTTTCAGGTCTGGTTTAAGTGAAGTCTGTAGTAAGTAAATGTCGAATGGGAGTATATGTCAGAATGTATGTAGTGTCTTTGAAATAAAGTGCATCCTACCCTTAGAGTTTAGCTTAATTCTGTCAAATAACAAATGGAATCGAATGGCAGAATCAAGCTTCAGCATTAAGTTTTCTTCCACAGTGCAATTGCTAGAGTTTCTTTAAGGAAGGAACTCTCAAAGAGGATCAAACTCACTGGGTATCTTTTGCTAAAGTGGTTCTCAGTGTTTTGTTTCTTGGGGATTCATTAAAGTGTGGAACATCACTCTAGACATGATTGAAAACTAGCAGTGAATGTTAAAATCTATTGATAGCTATCTGCAATAAATGCTCAGAAAACCTACTGCTGTACTATATGGGCCTGATTTACCATTGTATAAATCCAATGGAATCACTGCACTGAAAAAGGAGTTTATATTTAGTTTGGCTAATGATCTGTGAATTCCTGGAAATATCTTACCCAGTTTGTTATCACTTTAAAAAAAAAAAAAAAGGCAAACATAAAGTGACTAGGGCGCTATTTTATATCTTCGTTTTAAAACCTCTAAAAGGTTATCTTTTCTCTTAGCGTTAGGCTCAGGGATGCTTTAATATATGTCAAATAATCAGCGAAAGTAAGATAGTTTAGTAAGTATTGAGACATTATAAGCATGAGCTGGTAACCAGTTGCTTCTGCTAATTATCTGCTCATCCTTGATAGACAGTAATACATTTGTTCAGGCTTATGCTAGCAGTAGTTACTTATGTAGCAGACATGACTTGACAATCCTACTTCTTCTAAAACACTATTACCACTAGGAAGAGTAAGGTATCTAGATGATGATTTTCTTTCCAATATGCCTTCCGTTCTTCAGGAACATGTATACAGTTGATAAGAGCTACCATGTATTTGCTGATTTCGCAGTATCCTTGAAAGTATTACAATAGTAAAATTGGTTGGCCTTATATTTCAGTCCAAATAATGGAAGTCTTTAATAATTATTAGGATCTGAGAATAAATTTCCTTTAAAATGAAATGGGTCTTCTGCAACTGGGCTATGTGTAGGAGAATCAAAAAATGAATATACCTTCTGTAGGCAAAACGTGCAGATGTGTCCTGTGATGTTGTTATATAACCCGAAGAGTCAGGGAGGAGATGTTTATTCAGCTCAGTGAACAAGTACTGGAGTGAGGTTCACAACTTTAGGACACTAAATTAAACATCATCAGTGCAAGAAGGGAACAGGCTGCAGACTTCACGTACAGCTATGGTGATGTCTTCGCACAACTATGAAGAAGAAAAAAGTGTAGGAAAACTTTTCTAGTGCTAGAACTCTTGAGAACTCTTTTTCTCATGTTGTGTCATTAGCTTTGCTAGTACATTCTCTTGTGCTGTTGTGAAAGCGTACCACGCTAATTTGCAAAGAAGAAATAATGGTACCAACTCCATTTTACTTAATGGTTGAAAGGGCTTGAGAGAGCACAAGCCTGTCTCCTCTGTAGGTTTCAATATGTATGTATTGAAATAATGCATCAAAATTGAAATAATACATAAAAAATGCATTAAACCTTAACAAGTTCTGAGTTGCTGAAGAGATTATTTTAGACATAAGTTTCTAGTGGCACTCCATGCATCATTTCTTCATTTCCCATTGTACTCAATTTAAAGGTTTTGTCTACATGCAGACACTGGGGAAAATTAATCTGAATGAATTTTTAAAGTGTTTAAGTGAAACCCTAAGTAGGCACTGTTATCCAGAATCAAAGTAGCTTTAATTCAGTTCAGCTGAATTGAATTAATTTGGAAATGAATTCAGCTAAATTGAATTAAGGCCACTTAGTTATGAAGGAAAGTATCAACAGAAAAGTACAGTTTATTCATTTACATTAAATTAAGACTTTTAATAACTTGTTCTAGCTTTTCTTGATCATCCCTTGCACACATTCTCAACACATGTACACTCTCCAGATTTTCCCAACAATTTTCCTGTGGCGTGTAAGAGGCTCATTCTATAATACTTCTGCCATATAAAACGACTTTGTCTTTGTTTGCTTAATCAGTCTTGAAAACACAGATATTTTTCCTCTCCCTTTTTCTCTTTTTCACCTTGTTATTGCATTGTGGTTGAGTGTTTTCTTCTGTTAAGCCATGCAGGAGGACTGACTGATCTCTCATTATCCCAATAAGAAATAAGGTAGATCATTTTAACTGTGGAACTACATACTGAAAAACGCTGTATGCTTTTTATCACATGGCATCACTATAGCTCTAAAAGCTATGTTACAGCTGAAATGGACATTTGCAAACTGCAATGTTCAGAAATAGCTGGGAAGGTTTCAGAGTCTAAATGCATGCTCAGGGTGATTTGCTTGACCATAGTATCTTTGAGATGCCTTTATCAACAGTTTCATACTGTTACATAATAGTAGCTTTTTTAGTAATTATCTTACAGTCCCTTGCACCCTTAAACAAAAAGAAATTTAAAATAAATAAAAAAAGAAAGAATAGAAGAAATTATTCAGGTATTTTATGATCTATAAACAGCAATAAAATGAAAATGCAGTAAGTATAAATTTACTGGAGTTATGTCACATAACAGGGTCATGCAGCCAACCCAGGCAGAGCACAGCAAAAAATTTAATAAAAATACATATTAATTCCTCAAATTTTATCTCTGTAGAGTAAACAAGCACATAAGTGTACAGAGCTGAATGAAGGAAAATTTATCAGTGAGGAGCCTCAGGTACATAAAATTTTCATAAAGCTCCTGACAGTGTGTGTCAAGATATCCAGCTGCTTTTGTCATCTTATATCTGTTTATATTTTCCTATGGTATTGGCTCCTAAGTACTTATTTTGTAGTACAAGCACCTTATAACCCTTAAGCAGCAAGATAAATGCTTAGAGCTGATTCAGTCAGACTACTATTTGTTGGAGTAAATCCTGCTCCTTCCTGCCTAATCACAGAAAGCTTTGCTGGCTATGTGGCTATGTTTTATAAAGAGGCATAAATCTCATACTGTTTGAAGGAAGTGTCTGCATTTTCAGGTTCATCATATCTAACTGTATTCAGACTAACTTGTTGGAATTTGTATTCCTACAGGTTGTGAGACTTGTAGAGTAGGAAGAGAGTTAGAGTAGTGAATCCATCAGATCTGTACCTGTTATCCAATCCATGGCAAAGTACAGGAGCATTACAGTAGTAAATCCTGCTTCAGTGATTATTGCCACAGGATGGACAGGTCATCTTTCCCAATTGACTTCCCAGAGCATTAGGTACACACAAATAAGAGAAGAATCTTGTATGAAGGAGTTACAATTTGTTCTAAGACCAGCTACTCTATGAAATCTGTGTGCTCTCACATCAAGTCACAATGCCATCCTCTTTCTTTTTAAACAGTACTCCTTACAATGTTTTGAAAAATTAGTCTTTTTAAAAAATAATCTGTTGCTATTTTTTTATCCTTGCCTAAGAACTCCTTAGAACTTAAATCAGACCTTCTAAAGCCTTGGCCATGAGGAATTTGCTTATTGATTGAGCAAATCTAGAATAATCACTACAAATTAAATTATCAGAACTGTTTTCACTCATTTCTCTTTCACTACTTTTTAAATCTCTTCTATGACATTTTTATTTCTCTTTCCTTTACTGTGATGTTTATTATGTCCTTTTTTTCAGGATTTCTTTTTCTATTGGTTCTGTTTTCTCTAGAGGAAGGCATTGCATTAGAAACTAATCAGGTAATTTGTTTCTTTTTCCAATAATGTACTAATGCACTGCTTATCACTTAAACTAATCTTTAGCTCTTTAGGGCTAGTTTTGAATTTTTTCCTTTCTCTTCTCTTGGCAAAAGAAGCTGTCAGGCACATCTTGCCCTTCAGCTGCTTGTGATGTGTCTAGTTATGCTCTGCAGATAAGGTGACTGCCATTCTATAATAGGCAGAAAACCTCATGATAAAGGTGGTCCTGGTAAGGGCTGAATACGTTTCCATTTTTGCAGTGCAGAAATTTTCAAGAAATTGGTGGTTTATTATTATATAAAGACAGAATGTCATCTATCAAGTGTTGTGTGGCTCCCTTAGGCAGAGAAGTATTTGAAATGTCTATGTTATAGGGTTTTTCTGATATTTTTTTGTAATACAAACTGAAAGTTTGGTAAAAGAATTATATTTTCAGTAACTATAAAAATTGATATTTGTGATTGCCCACAGTTAAATTTGTTTTAAACATGAGATTTTTCAATTAAACTCTAAAAAATTCCAGGAGGAATTTTAGACATGATAAATGTAAAAACTCTTGCTTAATTGTTTCAATAAGTTTTAATTGTTTGAATATTCTTCCCATGATTCTCTGAGCAAAATATAATACAAATATAATACTATACAAAATAGTAGGCAGACTGTATGTCATGGTTGTATTTGGTAAATTAAAAAGATGTCTGTTTGCTGGGGGAAGGAAAAAAAAAGGCAGTTTGGCTTTTTTTCTTGTATTGAGTGTTTGCTTAGTCCACAATCAAAATAAAACAATCTCATTGCTGGAAAAGCATTTGTGAACATGAAGACTCATCTTAACTGAGCAGAGGCACTTACCTTGACGAGGCATGGTAGCAACAGCAAGGTAATACACAGTTGCCTCTGTGTAAATCTCTGCAGAGGACTCCTCATGTCATCTAACCATTTCCCTGAGCTCCCCAAATAAAATAGCTGAGAACAGGTAGGTCCCTCTAAAAAGCAATTTAGAGCACCTGTCTTAGACTCCAAATGTCACAGCTAACCCCACATTTACTGAAGCTGAAAGTTTTGGTACTTAAACACAGTGGTTTCATATACTCACTGCTCTTTGCAACCACTCTTCAGTACAGAGTAACTCAGAAAAACTTAGTTAACGATGATAACTGATGGACATGACTTCTCTCTGTGTATCTTTATCCAGATGTACCTAAAATTTTAAACCTTTATAACTGTTGATGGTGATGCTTACATCCCTCACTTTAGATAAGATTTCTTATAAAGATTCCAAATTACATTTGTCACAGCAATAATAACGACAGCTTATGCACCTCCTTGATGAAACTGTTAGCAAACAGGTTTGGGGGGAATTTTTTGGACTAATTTATTGGCCAAACACTTCCATGTTTTTCTTTGACTTCAAAGAAGTCAACAAAGGTTTCTCAGGTGGCAGGCTATGTTGCATTCTCTCGTGATTCTGATCTCAGTTTTCAAGACAGGAACTAGAGAAGCCTGCATTATACTTAGTATTGATACTATTATTATTTTTTTTTAATACAATGAAAACCTAATTCACTTTGTTAGGGACCAAATTTTGTCATGAGTTCCTTTTCGCAGCCCAGTATAAGATATTGACAAAGTTCAGCATAACATTGACAAAGTTATTAAAATGTTGAAAGCGTAGAGGTCAGGTATTACAAGAAATGACCTGTAACATTGAGAAAAAGAATCAAATTACCTCTGAACACAGCAATACCTTTATCAGCATTCTACTCAGCATTGTATGTATGCTTTTAAAATTGTACACACACTGGATAATGCATGTAAAATAGATTAAAGGTGTATGTGTTAACTGTTTTTGTCAAGTGCTTTGAAAACAGATTGATGCTGAGATAAAAACTACTGCTGCTTGGAGGACAAGGGAAAATTCTTGCTTCAAGAGGATGAGTCCATTTTTACGTCTGGTAAATATATGGTAAGCTTGGAGTAATGGAGGTGCAACTTAATTTTTTTGACAAGTAACATGCATCATTGTGAAAAAGGGAGGAGGATTTTATTAGCTGCCTAGGTTATCAAATAATGCTCTGTCAAAAAATTAAGCATAGTTTAACAAGGCTTCTTAAAATACAGTTTCAGGTTAAAATCTGGCTTCTAATGAACAGCAAGGATTCTCAACGTTTTCAGGGAAATAGGATGTCATTCTGATTAAAGAAGTCTGTGAGAGAGATATGGTACAATCTCCTTTTAGCAAAATAGTTAAGAGTTTAACCTACTGATACTGTTCCAGTAATTTTATAAAGATGGACATGTGGCCTCAGTATTATGAGAAATCATGCATGTCTAGTATAACGGGGGAAAAAAGGGAAATTGTAGTTGTTGCTGTATACCAGTAATACACCTTACCAGGACTTCACGGGAAAGACTTCAATGGATAGAAAGTAGTATTTCCAGATGTTTGGGGAGAATTTGAGAGGTAGGAGCCATAATGCAAATTATATTTCAGTAATGAAGGAATTAAAAAATTAAATACAGTTAATAACATTAAATTATGTGCAATTGACTTAAGCTTTCATGTTTGGAAAAAAAAAAGCAGTATGAATTTTGACAGAGATCAAAATTCTAATGATCAATGAAAATTATTGTAAATTTTACCCTTTACATCTTTCCTCAGTTCCCTTTTGGGGAAGCTCTATTCTTTTTCTTTTTTCCATGATCTTCCAACAGTTTAACCAAGATAACGATGTGTAGCTAAGACTTTCAAACTTCACAGGTAAAGTCAATTTTTTAGCTTGCATTGAAATCTTTGCAGCAAACTTGGAAAACCAGCCAAAATGTTACACCTATGTTATGTACAACATTAATCAAGCAGCCTTCAAGTCATCTGTTTAGTATTCACCTGTTTACTTTTGCATCACTGGTGTTTTTGTTGTGAAAGCACTAATTATTTTCCTTCAAATTAAAGAAATTCGATAAATAATCATTAGACAGACTCCTTGGAGACCATCTCAATAACAACTAGATAGATAATTAGAAAACAACTAGATTAGATAATTGGACAATTATACACTGGACAATTGACACATAGTTGATAATTGGACAATTGATACATAATACACATTGAGCCAGAAGTTCTTTTTGTTGTTGAAACGCTATAGATTCTTTTTACTCAGCAAAGTTTTTGTATTATTTAAACAAGTGCAATATAAACCTGTAAAAATAGCTCAGCAACTGCTCCATTAAGTTTTATAAATACCTAAATTACAACTACTACCACTAACATAAGTTAAGAGAAGCTGAATAAAACTTTACTCATTATATTTCAGTTTTTTAATAACAACATGCCTCAGTCCTAAATATACAAATAAATCAAAATAAATGTGTTATTGTAATGAAATAGGATAAAAGATGTCCACATTCACAGTGCATTTACTGTGCATAGTTTACTAGACAATAATCGTAAAAGCCCTCCAGAGGCGTTAACAAGAACTGACCAACAGAGTACAAGGATTCACATGCTGTACAGCTATTGAAAAACACCTGTCCAGTCATTCTGCCAGTCAGATCTCCCACAGTCATATATTTAAAAAATAGAATAGCTTTCTTCTTGTTATTTTGTAATTTACTAGTCCTTCTATAGGTTCTTTGGTCTCTGACTATTTGCAACAATTCAATATAGTTGTGGTAAATGATATTAATCAGCACGTGCATATTTTTCCGCTTTTCTTTGACAAAGGTTAGTTCATATCAGGCTAATAATTTTCCATTGTTAGATATCCATGCAAGTCAGCCAAAGAGAAATATTAAACTTTTTATTTTCCTGATTACTGGTAATGTAGTAATGTGTGCAGAAAAATGACATGTATTACCAACAGTATAAACCACAAATCCTTTTTTTGAAAGGACTGTGATAAAGGAAGGTGTGCCCACTAGTGCCTGCTCTTGGTTTGTTTGCATTGTTGACATTAGCATGAAGAGCAAGCAGTAACTCTCTGCTGGTGCTTTCTGCTTTTCTTACCACTGCAGGTTATAGAAAATAGAGGTCTGTTGTGTCATTAATCTTGTTAGAAGTGGTCTGACTTTTTCTTCTTTTTCTGAAATGTTCACTAGATCAAATTCAGGTGGAGAGGCTGTAATAAATAATTATTTACTTGTTGTGGCTGATGCATTCTATGCTGACCTTATCAGGAGCAAAGAGATTTAGTATCAGTAAGGCCAAGTGATGGACAAAATCATGTTATAAAGTAAAATATAACCTCTCTTAAAACCTCAATATTACTAACTGTTATCAGAGAAATAAATCCAAGGTTTAGATACCCCCAGTTTTATCGGAAATGAGATATTTATCACTGCCTGTTGTCTCTAGAAATATCTACTTTCCTTTTCATATTATGAATCCATGGACTCAGGTGTAAGCAGGCCTGTTATTGTAAAATCATAAATCATCAATCATGGTTTAGGCCTGTCTGATGTCAGATGGCTGTTTTCAAGACTACTTACAGAAAATTAGTTTGCACTAACAGAAAATATGAGTTGAAAATATTAAAATATGCTTGCAGTGGTTAGCCTATAAATGATGCATTGAAAGTGTTAGTTTTGAAAGGGGTGGATAATTGATATGCAAATAAAATTGAAGTTTGTTCACAGAAAAAAAGCATTAGAATTTATCTTAAGTTTTATGTAAATAATTTCCTTACTGTTGTAGTTGGCATACGTTTGATGTAAAATATTTACTTACTACAAATTATAGTATGACCTACCTACTTTTACATGGTGAGCAGCTAGCAATCTCATAGAGCAGGAAATTTTACTGCTGCTCTTTCTTCCACGTGTTTAGATTATTTCCATGTGTTTTGAAAGCTTGAAATGAATTCACTTTTTAATGCTTCATGGTTTACCATAATATATAAAGAAGTTGTGAGAAACATACTGGGATAAGAGAAGAAGGAACCAGCAGTTACTTATCTGTCTTAATATAGTAAAATTCAAACTTCTGTCTTAAAAGTCATTGAGAAAAGAAAAAATAATTAATCCCTTTTACCAAAATCTATTTGATGTGAAAGTCTGAAAGTACCACAAGTGATTTATAAATTTTGGGGACCATTTTTTCTAAACGCTTCAATGCCCATGCAATTTTTTTCTCAGTTAGCATCTTATGGCAGCATGTGTTTACTTGTCAGGCAAGCAGGGGGGAAAAAAAGAGATATAATTTAGTCTCCTTCTAGGAGAGACAGACTTGTAGACCTTACTAGTGATGATGAGGGACGTAGGGACTCAAAACTGAATAAAGTGTTTGTCTACCTACAGTCATACTAAACAGGGGAAAGCAGTGAAAAAATTTCATTTGTAGAATGATTTAGATTTTGTTATAGAATGTATAGAATGCATATATATATGTGTGTGTGTGTGAGAGAGATTCTTGGTGAAAAGTCTCTTCCAGGGATTTAAATTAAATCCTGGAGTTTTGTACCCTGTGGTGCCAAAACTGAATCCAAGGGACCTCACTAGTGCTGTTGCATTCCTTTTCAGTACAGATGACCTTAATGGTAATTTTTTTTTTTTTTAAACAGAACTACAAACAAACAAACCCCAAAAAACAAAACAGAGAATAGTGAAGGGCTGCTCTAGATCTCTTGGATCATCTGCATTTGGCCAACAGAAAAATTAAAGAATAAAAGTTTATCCTAACTTGGATTTTCTGCATTTCAGCTTTTGTTAATATCGTTTTAGTCTTGCTTGCAGGGCTTGGGGTTTTGGTTGGTGGTTGTTGATTTTTTTTTTTTTTTTTTTTTTTTTTTTGAAAAGTCACAGATACTCTTTAGTGGTTAGTTTCAGGCCATTCTCTTCTTTCTGTGTTTGAATTTCAGTATTATCTGTCCTACTTACTAACCGGTCAAATCTTTCACCTGTTTTGAAATAAACAGTTGGGTACTTTCGTTTTCATGTTTAATGTCTTCCAGAACGGTGTAGATAATCTTTCTTGATGGTGAACCCATTTGGGCTCATGTGCCACCCTTGTAATACTTCTCAGGCCATCACTGGGGTGAGTCTTCCAATACTTTAATTTTGTTTTCTGACTTCTTAATCCTTTTACTGGTCACAAACCACACAAGAGAATAGCTTCCTTTAAGAGGCAACTTCTTTCCATACTTCTCTAACTCTGCAGAATTAGCAGGAATTCTTACTCCTTGTCTTTTTCTTGGTCTGTTCTTGCTGTTAGCTCAAAGTATTATGGAGGGACTGGTGAATCTCCTCCCAAACTCCCTCTTTCTTACCCTATATTCCACTAGCCATAAGTCATCTTCCTTGCTTGTGATATTTTGTGAATTTTGAGCTGTTGGACAGCATTTTCAAAAACAAACAAAAAACCCACCCCTTGAAACAGAAAATAACCTGCTTTGTTGAACTGCCAGAAGCTAATTAGGTAGCAGTCATACCAAAGGAAGAGTCCGGACAATATGATCACATATATAGCAGAATTTATTATCCTAATCTCTTCCTGGTGAATCTGATTGAGAAATTAAAATACAAGCTCCAGTACTAGCTGACTTTTCTTCCATAGTTTTATAAGTCAGAAGACACAATGAAAGTTTTAATACACAGGTTGTTTTATTTGCCTCTCCATAGAGACAGAAGAATGTATTACAGAGAATTTGTTTTAGTCTGTATCATTTAGAAGCAAAATTGGGTAGATATTCTTGTTCACTGATTTTTCTTACTGAGAATGATGTTATCATCAGAGTTTAGTGATGAGTCTACATTTGCTAAAAAAGGCTGATTTTTTTTTTAATGAGTCACTGATGCATTATCCATCATTAGTGACCTGTCTTAGACATCTGAACTAAATTGCTCTCTTTTTTTTAAATCAGGAAAATGTAGCATAATTTTTCCAGTCTCCCATAATTTTCTCAGATTATAATGACTTGAAAGACATTCTGTTTGCCTATAATTATCTGTGCTAGAAGTTGAAAGAAATTTAAGTTTTATGTTGTTGCATTTTAACTGCAGAGATGTTTGTCACAACTGAAATCCTAGAAAGTGAAATCATTTGCATATGTAAGGAATAGACAAAGCCCACGGGCAAGCTCCTAGACAGTACACACTTCCCAACACTGTCACTAAAATGCTTGAGTTTTGACCTAAAGAGAGCCCCCTAAAGACTGAAATGGTAATTCAGTTTTCATATCCATTTAATCATTGTTTTTTCTGACAAGAGTGGCAGTATGGTTGCCAGATCCAATTGTGATAATGTTTTATTTCTGTGTGGACAAATGAACAGTAAGAATTAAACAAAAACATGTAAGAAAACACGTAAGTAATTTTATATGGAACATTGATTGAACAGGCTAGGTGGTTAAGATGTTTGACTACTACTTTTAAAGCTAGATTCAGTCTGGTAGTATAAACATGAGAATTTCTGAATAATTCCATTTCTAGCAGACAAATACTGAAAGAAGCTGCCTCTTTCCATAACTTCTGCTCCCCTGTGAAGAAGGGGATATGTCAGAATAGCTACTTACACTGTGAAAGTCCCATTCTTATTGAAGTTTTAGACTCTAGAAATAACTTGGTTTAAAGCTCAAAGTGCACTGACATACAAAATTTAAATTAATGCCACATTGTTATCAGAATATCCTTTTCAGACTAAAAGAAATAAAATGTGATAATTTCAAGTTATTTTCAGCTACTTTTGAAAATAAAAGTAAACCTTTTTTTTTAAAAAAGATAGTGGTAGCTGTCATATTTACCAAGGAAGTTAGATTTTTATTACCTTAATCTTAAGTTTCCATGGCATTATACAACCTGAAGAATTTCAGTAGAATATGGCTCTCTTCTGTAGTGAGAACACAACCATGAAGTAAATAATCCTTCATGCAGGCATGACACCTTTTTTTTTCTTTCCTTTTTTTTTTTTTTAAATCCAGCTGTAAAGTAAATAGGAGAGGGAAGGTAATATACAAATTCCCCTTACAAGGCTAAAGAGTTTGGGGTAATTAAAACTAATTCCGATGCTTATCCTTCACTGTAGCTACTGAACTTAATGAAATAATATACTGCAATTAATTTAAATCTTCAATGTTTCAAACTTCTTGCTTGGCACTCTGGTCATTAATCAGTTTAAGTTATTTATCAAACAAGTTAAAGTTACAAATCCAACCAAAGAGGGAGGAAATTTTCCTCCTCCTTTGACAAGTGTAAGTCTTGATGCCTGTTCTTATGAAAATAACTCATTTCAGGGATTTGAACTTGGGCATAGAGATACCAAATCTGAACCTTTTGGTATGTAAGTGTTGAAAAATCTCTTAGAAAAACATTCTTCAGGAACACTGTTTATTTTTGTTTTTTTTCTCTAGAAAAATGATCTTCTCAAGTTGTTCATCAGAAATCAGACCCTTCAAAACACTTCAGAATATCTTTAGTTTCTGACTGTTGACTCCTGTTTCCCAATTTATCTGTCTGTAGTGAATTCCCTAAAGGCTGAGACCATCTGGTCCTTCGGTTTATTTAACTGTTTCTCACTTTTTGTGAGCCTTGAATTAAAACTGTCAGGCTCAAGGTTTATAACCATAATGATTTCTCAGACATCATTAATTTTAATGTTTCCAGGATCTGTTCCATTTTTGCTCTTATTCTTATCTCCCACAGGAATAAGAGCTTCCTTTCTTGTAGAATGTGCTTTAAAAGTGGATTAAAATGAAATGAGATAAGTGGGGGGGGAATCACTGAGTTGCAATCCAAATCTTTATCAGAGTTATTTTAAACTCTCATATTCCATATTTCATATGTGGAATAGCTGTTTATGCATTTTCTTGCTTTCATTTAACCTTCCATTAAACATAGAAATAATTCTATTTTGCCAGTGGGCAAACCTTCTCTAATGTAGGTGGTGATTATACATAGTAAGTGAACATGTAACAGTACATCAATTAATAACACATTATGTAAGGGTTAACCAGCTAGTCTCAAAATAGCTCTGGGAGGCTAATAAGTATTATTTATCCTTGGTTTTTTTAATTGAGAAGATGAAGCCTGTTTGATATGAAGAGGATTGACTTAAGTATTCAAGGGTTCAAGTGCTTTCCAGTGAAGACTAAATGAGAGATACTCAAGCAGAGAGGACATTATTCTTTCTTTCCCTCCTATGTCTCTGGTGCTAAGGCCAAGATAAAGGGGTTTTTTGGAATTCCTGCTTCAGAAATTGGAAAGAATGATGAGAAAGATCATAGGTCATAGAAATACAAGAGATGTAACAAATATAAGCAACTGAAAAGTCTTTTATATAGCCATTGTAGTTCTTACAAATAACATTGCTTTTTTCTGTGTACAGACATTGATTTATAAATGCTGATGTTATCTTTCACCTCTCTTCTATAGGAATTGAATATTTAGTATATATTCAGTTAAACTTGCACATCTTTTGCTCTACTGGCAGAACTAGTTGCCATTTACTATCCCTGTGAAAAAGAGTGAAATCTTAAATGTGGTTTTGTGGATCTTTTATGATATATATTGTATGTCAGTCTTGTTATTGATTTAAAAAAAAATCTTAATAGTTCACTAAAAAAAAATACTTCGGGGACCATTATCACTGCATAAAACCAGAAGTTTAATATTGATATAGACATGAAAGATGAAAAAATATATACTGATCATGACTTTATCATGGTTATTTTAAATGCCCAGAGCAAGAACTTGTATAGTATAGTAGACAAATCACAGAAATGTCTAGGGATCTGTCGTGGTTTGTTTGCATTCTTGTTTTAAGATACAGGAACCTTAAATATTTTCCTTTTAGAAAGTGGGATTGTACCATATGATAAAGTACTCAAGAAAAAGGCTACTACATAATGTGAACCTTGGGTTACCTAATCTACTCCTCAAATCCGTATTTTCCCATTGCTACTATCACAGCTCCTTTGATTTCCATTGTTGTGGCCTGTATCACATGTTTATTCACAGAATGAACAATTCCAAGTGAACAAGGGTCTACCAGACTTTAATAAAGGATTCTTTGTAAGGATCTCTGTACTTTTTCACATGATAGACTTGCAGTTTTTCTTTTTCGTGGCTCTCCCATCTCAGGTGTCCCAGGAACCTTGAAGAAAGGTATAATGCTTTTGTTAAAACTTAGAAGCTCATCTAAACTAGGACAAGTATATTTCATTTTTTAAAATTATCTGCTGAAATACCAGCTCAACTGTATTTCACACTTTAATATTAATCATTTTAGAAGTGGTTTGCCTGGAGGAGAGCGGCAGACTCACAATTTTAAATATGTTAATCTATATATAAAAGAGTTTTAAGGAATATTCAATACTTGTTTTAAGACAATCTCTTTTTTTGTTTGTTTTTTGTTTGTTTTTTTTTCTCTTTATCAGAAATCGAGGTAGTGTTAGGATTTTAGCAGCCCATATTATGTACCAGTTGGTGATAGCATAATAGCCAGTCTCACTGCTTAGGAAATCAAGGAGGCACTCTTATTCTTTAGTTAAGATAAAGCTGGCCTGCTCGTTCACACGGTAGCAATGTGCTCTCCCCCATGGTGTCAGAGGTGGAGGTGACAGGGGTAGTCTTTTGGGTAGGTCACCAGGGGAAAGAAAATTCTTGGCCTGTTATCTCTTCCTTTTTCTTCTTGCTAAAAAATGGAGAGGACTAATAAAGTAGAGCCACAAAACACATCATCTTGGCTATTCCAAGTACAACTCGGCTTTTATTACAAAGGTGTAGTTGGTTGTTCAGACTCATGCTCCGTTGCTAGATACCATCATATAGATTGGTTTTGTGACTTAGCGTTACCAGGATAATCATGACCTGTGTATAGCTGTCAATAGGATGCAAGAGAGAAGTTGCTTTTTGGTTTTACAACAGACAACACGAAATGCTTTAACCAGGAGTCTGGCATTTGAGCTGTGTTTCATCACAGTTGTAGGAAATAGCCAGGACAGGAGCTCGAGCATAAGAAGGAGCTTGCCTTTAAAATACTGTGTTTGTATGATAAGCAGATAGTTGCTGCATTTCTGTTACTGCCCAGAAGACTCTTCTGTTCTGCAGGTTCCTCTCTTTACTTCTAGGTGTCCAGGAATGTTCAACACAGTCAAATTCTATAACTACTAGAAAAAAGATCTGGTACCACATCTTTTTGGAAAATAAAATTAGAGAAGTCTCTGCAATGGGCATGAGATGGGTAGAACAGGAGCAATCTGTTGCTGTAAAGTGGAACAGATGAAAATGGGAAGGACTGCCAAGTACTTCTAGTTGCATAATATAGTTGTAGCCATGTTAATAATATTCCTGGTGTCTCTTCTGCCTTTTGATGCGGAGTCTACCCCAGATATATAAATACAGCCATATTCAGCAGACCTCTTTTTAAGCTTTCTTGTCCCATGGACAGATTAATTAATTCATCATTTCATCTTTAGTAACAAATTCAGTAGCAGAGTAGGCCTCCCCTATTTCTTGGTGATAAGTACTGCTCATCACTTTTGTAAGTAACATGTTCAGATTGGAAGAATACATCTTAAAAGCTGCTATTTATCCGTAGCATAAGACTTTCTTCTGTACATAAAAGAAAGTTGTAGTTAAAGCCAGTTAAAGAAGACAAACTTGTGACATCTTTAATGAAATGTTTTATTTCCTCAAGCTGGATCAGCTTGGCACATCTGTGCTTATATATATATTTTTTTAATTACTACATTTAATCTAAAAACCTATGATATTCTTGGGGATACTGGCTAATTTTTCCTTGTTTGGAACCATTAGCAATTTTTCAAGGAATACATTCTTCTTCAGACTGTATATCGCTTTGCACTATTGTAACAATCACTTCTTAGTTCCATGTGAAGCCCTTTGTATGACCTTCCTACAAGCACCTGTTGTCTGTTGTGCTGTCTAAGCATAATTAATGGCACTCTGCTAGTGGCAAGGGTTGAATGCTAATTTGTCATAGAAATCTTGATAGAAGGGTTTTGCACTCCTTGTACTTTGAGTGCTACTGTAGCAATACATTTAAGTTTAGAATATATAATTATTATTTCATGTTAATCATCAGCTAAATAACATCCAAAATGAGTAAGACAGCATGGAGTCCTGCCTGGTCAATTAGAAATTACTGAATTAGTAATATTTAACATTAACACTATTGCGTGGGCGCCATGAAAATATATGAAAATAAGGTCACTTGTCCTAGTGATTTTAAATTAAATCTTTTTATGTAAAGACATCAATAGAATATGTAGAATTTCCTGTGTAAGATCTTGTTTCATTGTAGATTTTTAGAATCACATCTTTATCTCATACATATTGTCAATGGTATTAATCAGTTTATACCAGGGGAAGTTCCATCTGTAAGGACTAAAACTGCAATCGCTACATTTACACTGAATATTAAATTGAGGTTTATTCTGGGTTTGATTTCTAACTCAAACTGTTCCCATTTCAATTTCAAAAAACTTTAACCATAACTTACAATACAGTGTAGGCTAGCTTTGAAACTCTGGGCAGGTGTATATGTCAGAGACTAGTGTTGTGGTCCAGCTCACCTCTAATATGTATTTCAAGCAGAGCTGAGTCTGTGTCCAGTTACCTCAGTTAGTTGGCTTAGCTGATTCCTGAGCTTTGGGACAAAGAAAAAGTGCAGGAATTTTCCCAATCCTCCCCAGAAAGGAAGAAAAAGTGTTCTCAGCTTTTCCAAACTCCAGCATCTATATCCTTTCACATGGTGTGACCAGAGACCAGGAAGATAGAGGAGGACTGTATAACCACATGCATGGGCTAGGTTATGACTAGCCAACCTCCAATGGGGTCATTGTTGGGATGTCCCTTTAGTTAGGAATTTTCCTCGCTTTTCTACCTTGAATATTTACCCTTGGACACAACCTAGGTCTCGGGTTTACTAGTATTTTTCTGCCACTTCACACATTGTCAAATGATTGTCCAGGTGCTAAAATCAAAATCTCAGTAGAGTTTTAAATTAAGGATTACAACATAGCTGTAAATTAACAGGAATGTGATTAACTACAGCTATGCAAAGACTGAAAATTAACACTGATTGCTAAGAATGACTGGATAGATACTTCTCTGTTTACAGTTATTAACTAGATGCTGCTTGGAGAGTATTTCTCTGGTTTTCTCATTTACAGGTGATAAATTATTTCTAGAATGTAAAATAAGCTTTACCTTTTTCAGTATTAGGATATATTTAGTGCAATGCCATTGAAGGATATTTCACCATAAGAGGAACACATTTGCCTATGCCTATCAGAAAAGGGCACCCAAATGCAAATCTACAAATCTTAGGCTGTCGGACTGTTTATATGACAAAATGTGTTATTACAAAGAAGATTGCCAGAGTTAACTTGATTCTCCCATGTTGTGCCTTATTAAGCACTCTATCTCAATATTAGCCTTAATTAGCTGGAATCGTAGTTACATCACCTTCAATGGTGGGGATAATTGATGTGAGATGAAGTGAGTCTAATAGGCTTGACCTGCAGTCAGTTATGTGAATGGTTAAGAACTTAAATGCATACTATATCTACCGTCTTACTGAAGGTTCAAACTGATCAAGTCTCCAAAAGAAAGAGCTGCAGAAGTCAATGCTGAGGAAGTCAAGTGCAAGCATACACACACTTGAAATGTAGCTGGAATTTTGAACTTTTTCCTGGACTTTAAACACCTATGTAAAAATACTACTGACTGGAGCACGTGTCCCTATATCTAGGGAAGGAAATACTAATCAAAGCAGTAACAGGTTGTCAGTAAAAACAAAAGCAAAATAGTAATAGACAGTTCTGTGTTTAATGTCACAGTCTAAATATACCAACATTAATTATCTTCACAAAATTAAATCTACCTGCTAGTTCCTTTGCAGTTTTTGCAAATGGTTTTCATATCCACATTTCCCTCAGAAATGACTTAACAGATACAGTGTTTACATCTACAGTCTTCCCTGAATACAGTCCAGAGCACTGTAATGATGCCTGTCAACTACAAACATGCCTGAGTGTCACAGCCATGGTCTCTGCATGTTTTTCTGCGCTGGGCAGTGCAGACAGTGAAAACAGCCTCAGCTCTTTCACAACAGAATATCCTCCTCCTGTTCCCCTGAAGGTCTTGAGAAGTCACAACCTATGCATATACTATGGGAGGAGGTAGGTCTTCTAAGTGGCCTGTGCTCATGTCTTCGTGTAGGGTACAGCCCATGAATTTCAAAGGCCTCCATAAAGATACAGTGTTTAGACTGTATAAATATTATCCTTAACAAACTGATGCTGAACCTAGGATACATCGGTAAAGCACTAAGAACATACAAATGGCCCAGACTAAAGATTAATCAATTTCTTATGTAGTCTTTGGCAGTGGCTAAAAGCAAGTGCTTAGGGAAGGGCATCAGAACAGGGCTAGCCTGAAGAGAGAGTGTCCCAGAACATTTCTCCAGCCTCCAACAGTTTGCAGCTCTGGGTTTTCTTGCAGTCTTGACTAGAGAAATATCTTATAATGAGTTGTTATTATTACAGGCTTTCTTCTTAGAGAAAAAGGCAGAATTGTGACTTAGGTTAAACTATGTTTTAACCTCAGGTGAAGCATGGATTTGGTCTGTGACTGTCAGGCATACTGTTGTACTTTTTTGTACTAATAACAGCTCAGCTAGAAAAGACAGTAGAGTACTGGACTTCAGTGAAAGTCAGATGCTGAATCTGTAATAATGTTTGTGTTTCGGTAAATGACAGCTGAGACATTTTCTCTGAATAGAAAATGAGGAGATTTCTGAAAGTCTTACTGTTACTAATGAAAATTACAGCACTTTCAGTATTTCATAGTGCATATTCTCCCAAAATAGTATACCTAAGATCTGGTATTCGGCATCTTGTGTGATCTGATGCACTTGGCTGAAAGGTCTGATGTACACTGCCCTGCCTGTAAAAGGTCATGACAGAACTATGTCAAAGGAGCTGCCCCTCCATGTGTACTTGCTTTTTCTTATTTTAGGACCTAAAGAAAGCTTATAGTGTTCCTGTGTTGAGAAATTAATTTAATAATTAATATCACTAAAATATTAATTATTAAATTAGAAGTAATTGTGCAATTCTTGTAGGCTCCTAGAAATGACTACTTAGCATGAGTAGCTAAAAATAATCTTTCAAATACTTCAAAATAGCTGCACTGGCTTTGAAGTTACTAAACTTACTCTCTAATACAATATATGGTAAAGATTCAGTGATACAGTGTTTCCTGAGTTCTGTAGAAATTATCTTGCTTTTGTATAACTCTCCCTGAGAATTTTGACATAGGGCTTTTTAAAATATATATATATACACACACCCTTAAATATCTATATATGTAAGTATAATAATAGCAAAAGTAAGCATAAATTCTTATAGTCTTGACTGTTCACAAGTATGTTCCTGAATAGCTTCACGGTTTAAGAAATATTGCTGTCATGGTCTGTTGTAGGTGGAAGTTGTCACTTCACTGATATTTCATTATGATTTGTTGGCAGCTAAGATGAGGCCTTACTCTTTTAGATAATCTGACTATTTGATTTTATTTGGGTAGCGTTTTAGAGATACTTTAAGATTGCACTAGAGCTCTCTTTCAGTAGGTCAGGAAATGGAAAACAGACTGACATATTTATGTTACTATTTGTTATTTTGGGAAATTAATTTTAATGCTATGTAGAAGCATCATGTTTACAATCCTGTGTGATCCTTCAGGTTCAAGTACCTGGGACATCAGTATAGTTTCACTGGTGATGTAGATTGGCTTAGAAACTTTACTTCCATTGGTTGGTATACAGTATCTATGAATTTATTTTTCTGTCCACAGATTCTCAGGGATCCATGGTCCATGTGTTGAAATCTGTTGACTAAATAGGGTTGACATAATTCATCAGCTAGCCAGGCAATGAAACTTAGGTTATTGGCTTTTTGCCTGTGAAGAAGGCTCAGACAGGGAAGAAAGAAAATTAGCTCTCTTCATATTTTATTTCTCTTGGACTAGCAGCTCCCATATATATATTTATTTTTTTAACACATCAGCTTTTATAAGCTTTCCATACTTTAGGTGGAGTGCTTTTAGTTCTCTAGCTTGCCTTTTATAAAACTGACATGTTTTGTATCAAATAGATGGTTGCTTCAACATATCATAAAACACAATCGCTTTTCTATAAAAATGGACTAAACTCTTCTTTATACCCTTTGACAAATTCATTTTACAAGTAACTACAAAGTACTGCATTTCACTCTGGTAAGCCATAAGTTGTGTATATTGAGTTACAATACCCTGACAGTGGTCTCCTGTATCCAGGAAGAGTAAGTGTCCCAGTAAACAATATATAAAACTCTTACCCAGAGATTGTTACTAGAAATTGTGCTTCATGTAGCAGTAGATCCTTAGTCTTCTCTGATTGTCATCTTCTGAATCTTCTAAATTATATTTAAAAGGCAAAAAAAACCCCAACCAACCAAAAACCAAATCCACAATTGCTTAGTTCTATATCATTCATTATTTAATGAACAAGTACTTCAGCTATTTGAGTGAAATGTGGATTTTGATATTGGAAGCCTGTAATTATTCATAATGTTGTCTTCTACTCTGTAATAATGACATATCCAAAACCTCAAGTGTCCCATATAGAGAAGACTGCTAACAAAAGACATCCGTTAGTTGTAAAAAATAGTCCCCTGATAATAGTGATGTTTATCTCATTTGCTTGAGAAGATAACACAATCATTTCTCAGAAAAAGGGAAAAATAAAAACACTACAATGACCTCTGTGTTGATTTTCTGTGCAGGCAGGTATTTCCTTTAGAGTGTTTTATTATGATAGGTAAATTTTCATTCTGTCTATCTCATTCTAAAGAGAAATGCCAAAGAATTAATGACTTTAGATTATTCAGTTATGTTCCACGTGATCACACCACTGTATCTTAATGTTATATTTTACGTCCACAGAATTTATTAAGAATTTCTTCTTTTAAGAACAGATGCAAAACAGGCTTCAATGTTGCCATAGAATAAATACAAAGATTACCTTAAAGTCTTATGCAGTAAATAGAAATACTGTATTTAGAAATACTTAATAATATTTCAGGAGAACTTCCCATGTTTCTATGGGGGGCATGTTTCTATCTTCTCTCAATTGGTGTCAAATCATTCCCTTCCATCTGAGGCCACTAAATTGGTCAGAAAGTTTTTTGTCTGCATGGCATGGGAAGGAGGGAACATTTATACACAACAAGAAACATTTCTGGGTGTTAGCCAAAAAAAGACAAATTGGCTTTTTTCTCTGCCTGAATACACCCTGCTTCAGAAAGTTTTGTTGGAAAGGTTGAAAAGTGCAGATTTCCCCAGCATAACATTAGTGTTTATGCAACATTTTTGTTCCATTCAGTTTTTCCCACAGAATCAAATGTTGCTTATGGCACTAATAAGGTTATGCTACCACTGTCCTGTTAAGAATTTTTTTTTCTGTGTTGCTAAATCTCTTCTTTTTTTCTATTCCAAGAACTCTCATTTGGAGAGAATTTCATTTGGTCCATTGCATCTTCATTTTGCTGCTCGCAGTGGAAAATACCCAGGCTTCATTCTTCATGTGAGCCTCGGAGTATTTTCATGGTCTTTCAGGGCAAGCACAGGGAGGAGAGAAGGTTGATGAACTCTGAGAAATTTTGGCATGTTTATAAATTGTTTTAAGTTAATACATATAATCTTTTCTAAGGCAGTTGCTTTGAAAGCTTTTTGACATCTGTTGGCACTGCTGATGAATTTCCAGCTATGAGATCCATATGGTATGATGGGAACATCATTTGAGTTGAAGATTTGTTAAAATGTACTCTAACTGCCAAATCCTGTTGATGTTGCAGAGTGTCTTCTCAATTATCATTTCCTTGTGTGTTATCTCAAGTTAACTAACTTATTTCTGTATTCCATTGCCTTTTTTGGTAATATGTGAATTGTGATCTCTCCATTGGAACTCTCCTTAATCACACAAACTTGCTTGTTAACTGACATAGATGGACAATGTTTTAGCAATATCTAGGTTTTCTGCTGCATTGTTCACAGGTATATGTACCTTCAGAAGAATTTCGTGCTGCTTCTCTGTACAAATTGTTAAATATATATATACACAAACACAGAGTTTGCATTTTAATGCATAAATAAACATTGAATAAAATTAACACCAAAGCTAAATATCATGTCACAAGGGTCCAGAGGAAAAATATGTTTTTTTTCAGCTGAACTAAACAATAATAAAAAAAAAAAGTTATGTAATCCCAAACCAGTAAAGCATGGAGATGCCTTGGGACAACTCAAAATGCTTAGAAGATGACTCATATCTGAAATGTAATCAAATCCACCTTTCTAATCAAAGAACTAAGCAACAATTTGTACCGTTTAAGAACTCAAAATGTAGATAGTGCACAGCTAATCCTACGAAGATATTTAAAAAAGGATTTTTGTCTATTCTTGGAAACTACAGCATGTTAAAAAATGCTGCTTCCTTGAATAAAAAAAATGTTATGGAATAAAAAGCTAGCCTCTAAAAAGCTAGTATTTTAGCCTTTGACAAATATATGGTTTGCAATAAAGCAATTGTAAAGCCTCTAAAATAAAACACATTTACCTGCTATGCAGAAATAGCTGATTGGGGTGTTATTACCATGTAATAATAGTATGTTTCTCTCCCTGTTACGTTTTCCTTGAGTAATGTGCACTCAGAAAGAGAGGCCTAGACTAATTTGTGTTAAGTAACCATTTTCAAGATGGACCTGTAAGATTATAAAATGTAACCAGGAAATACATAAAATTGATAGGAATAAAAAGTCATTAGAATTGCCTGTATTGAAAGCACTCTAGTCTTTGCAAAGAAGTAACTAAATGGTATAAACCATTTTCCCATGTGCAGGCAATACAACATGATATGGAACGTGCCTCTTAAACCATTAAGATGTTTTTATGAGCTGTAACTGATGTATTAATATATTGAAACAAAATCTCTAATTATATATAATCTTTGTTTCTGATTGTGTTAGTTTGTCTATTCCATTGCAGACCTATGCACAAGCTGGCACAAATTCATAAACGCCCACACTGCAGCTGGGATAAATTGAATTTACTTTTGGACAGGATGGAGTCTTTACGGTCAGCATACAGATAGTTTCACTGGTAAGAACTGTAAAGCAAAGAGCTTGTCATGGTAGTTAGCACAGTGCTTATTTGTGCAGTAGAGGGATAGCTATAGAATGGTAAGGCTATTTATGTTCACAGTTGGAGTTTATTCCGTGTTTTGTCATTTGGTTAACTTTTGAAAATTAAGTTAAACACTTTTAATGAAGATCTGAGTGCTTTGGGTGAAGATGCTGAGATCTCTTGAATTCATTAGATTATCTAGTAAACCCAAATACGATCAAAGGCTTTTTAATCTTTCAGTCTGACACATGCCCTCTTCAGTCTCTTAAAGGATGACCTTCAAATATTTTAACAAAAGCTGACAAAGGAGTTAAATTTGTTTAAATTCCAGACATATGCTTTATTCAAAATTTTGGGCTTTAAAGTTGAAAAGTTTTTTTTTTTTTCTTTCATGAATCTTTTTGTCATGCACAACAGTTTGTCAATATAAATACTCTAATCTCCATATTTCTATCTCTAAATAGTGTTACCAAAATCATTCCCTGAATCAACAAAGTGCCTGTTGTTTTTTATTTGTTTCTTTTTAATGAATATGTGTACTTTTGAATACATACTGAGCTACAAGGTAGGCTCTTTAAAATACTCTTTTTAGTTCTATCATCTAAGCATAATTTGGCTGGACAAGCAATAGCCTGAGCTGACCAATAGATAGGTGGTAAGGTACTCCGTAACTCTCCGAATTGGATTGTACCTTTCTAACTTCCAATTTGCAGCAAAATTCCAGGCATTGAATTGGGAGATGGGGCATTTGGAACTTTTGTTAATGGTTTTGCAGCATATAATCTGTTTGTAAACTTGAAGTGCATCATATGACCGAACTACTCAGTGCTATAGCAGCCTCTTAAGAGGCTTGATTCCAAATGTCACCCTCAAAAAATTTACAGTGAAACAAACAGTATGAATTTCACTCCATAGGCTGAATAACCAGATTTTTTATGCAATTTGGCTTTGTTTCAGCTTCAGTGACTCTCAGTATGTTGGTTCTAGATGCAGTAGCAGGAGGGAACAATGAGAGTATGGGTTTTCTAGTTGGGAGTGTCTCACATCAGCACTACCACCTCCTTCTTCTTAGAAGTCCTCTCTTCCCGAAAGCTAGCTAATTAGTTCCTTCTCCCTCTCTGCCCTGTTGACCTGTCCGTTGAACATGGCATTTGTTGGCTTTGAAAGTACAAAGGTCTTCTAGAAAAGTTATTTCATTTTTTGTTGAAGCAGAATCTTAAAAACAAACAAAATTGGCTAAGATCAAACTGCTTAGGTACAGAGAAAGAAAAATAAAGTGGCAAGTGACCTCAGAGCTATCACCTCTACATAATTCCTTCTCTTTGGCCACTTCACAGAATCACAGAATCGTATAGGTTGGAAAAGACCTTTAAGATCATCAAGTCCCACCGTAAACCTAACACTACCCAGACCACCACTACGCCACGTCCCTAAGCACCTCATTCAAACGTCTTTTAAATCCCTCCAGGGATGGTGACTCAACCACTTCCCTGGGCAGCCTGTTCCAATGCTTGATAACCCTTTCAGTGAAGAAAAATCTCCTAATATCCAGTCTAAACCTCCCCTGGCACAACTTGAGGCCATTTCCTCTTGTCCTATCATTTGTTACCTGGGAGAAGAGACCAACCCCCACCTCTCTACAACCTCTTTTCAGGCAGTTGTAGAGAGCAGTAAGGTCTCCCCTCAGCCTCCTTTTCTCCAGGCTAAACAACCCCAGTTCCCTCAGCCGCTCCTCATAAGACTTGTGCTCCAGACCCTTCACCAGCTTCGTTGCCCTTCTCTGCACACACTCCAGCACCTCAATGTCTCTCTTGTAGTGGGGGGCCCAAAACTGAACACAGTATTCGAGGTGCGGCCTCACCAGGGCCGAGTACAGGGGCACGATCACTTCCCTAGTCCTGCTGGCCACGCTATTTTTGATACAAGCCAGGATGCCATTGGCCTTCTTGGCCACCTGGGCACACTGCTGGCTCATATTCAGGCGGCTGTCAACCAACACTCCCAGGTCCTTCTCTGCTGGGCAGCTTTCCAGCCACTCTTCCCCAAGTCTGTAGCATTGCATGGGGTTGCTGTGGCCCAAGTGCAGGACCTTGCACTTGGCCTTGTTGAATCTCATACAGTTGGCCTCGGCCCATCAATCCAGCCTGCCCAGGTCCCTCTGTAGACCCTTCCTTCCCTCAAGCAGACCAACACTCCCGCCCAACTTGGTGTCATCTGCAAACTTACTGAGGGTGCACTCAATCCCCTTATCCAGATCATTGATAAAGATATTAAACAGGACTGGCCCCAGTACTGAACCCTGGGGAACACCACTTGCATTGCTGTAGAGGCACTTCAGCTGGGCTGTCATCCGTGTCTCCTTCATAGAAGAACACCCCTTCTGTGCTATGAGGTGTTTCACTGGCGTTTCCCTCTTGGCTCCTATTGCCTCAGTATCCCCTAGCTCAACTCTGTTCAACTTCAACTGTGCCCCAGCGTACCCCGCACATCTCAGAGACACAGGCTGAGTGCCCTCCCTGGCACCCGCTCCCTCTAACCGTGGCACGTTGTCACTCAGCGTCTCTTTGGGCAAGCCTGATGTTATCCCCCTCCCCCTTTGAGTCTAGTTTAAATCTCTGTCTATGAGCCCTGCAAGCTCCTCAGCAAAGTTTCTCTTTCCCCTTTGAGAAAGATGAATCCCATCAGACGCCAGCAAGCCTGGTGCTGTGTAGGCCATCCCGTTATCAAAAAAACCAAAACCGTGGCAATGACACCAGCCACAGAGCCATGAGTTAATAGATTAGGTACCTCTGTTCCATCTACATATACTTCAAGTATATGTAGACTATCCTGACAAATTTATTTATTCTTTATTTATGTATTCTTATTTTCATAAGAGCCATTGATGATCACAGCTTCGCACAACTAGTAATGAACTTATTTCTTCTAATAGTTGAAAAGGTTTTCCTGATATCAGAACTATATCTTCTTTGTTGCAAATAAGCCAGCTTTCCCTTCATATAATGAAAATGATTGATCACGTGCAATATGAAACACACTTCATTATCATGTTGCTTTTCAGCCTTCTCTTTTTTTAGATTTAACAAATCAAACCATCAAGAGCCATTTTATCTGATCATTTGTCTTCTGGAAGTGGGGTGCCCCACAATAGACTCTAGCTAAGGCCTCAAAAACGTCAAACAAAATGAAATAGCAACACTTTGCATCTTCATATGACACCTAATGTCACCTATTTCAGAATAGTATATCCATTTTTGGGGCATCAAAGTTAGATGACTTACAATTTTCTGTTTCTGTTGAATTAACCAGTTATATCACCTTTGTGTTTATGAATATTTTCTTTTAAAATGTAATAGTTTGCATTTGCTTTCATGAAATTTCTCACTTGTTGTTCCAGAATTTATCAAGATAATTTTATATATTCTTAGAATAACCTATTCTTAAATTATTTAGCATGTTGATGTCTTCTATGCAATATCTAAATCATTCATGACAGTACATAATGGTGACGGACCTGTACAGGCCTTTTGGAATTCTAGCAGAAAAGTTCTCTGCTGTAATCTTGTGTCAAAACCTACTTTTTGCATTCCTTATTTCCAGCCCATGTGTGCTCATCTGTTAGCACTTTCAGCTAAACTGTATTTCCCTTACTTGCTTAGGTTAAGATACACTGCAAATATTTCTTTCTTCCTATCCACTAGACTAATTACTCTGACCAAAAAAAAAAAAAAATTAGGTTGGTTTAATATGATTTGTTCTTGACAAATCTATGTTGTCTGTTTATTATCTTATTATCCTCAGGTGCTTGGAAATTGATTTTTGAATAATATGTTCTAGTAAATTTTCAGATATCCCAATTTAATAAACTAATCCGTGAATCCCAAGATAGATATAAAAAGGAGGGGGAAAAGTGTAAGTACTGGTTTTGATGCCTTAATTCTGAGACCTCCCCCTTTTCCATATGTTGTCAGGCCTAACAGCTAAAGTTTTGTTTCAGTTGATGACACCTGTCTTAAATTGCTAAGTCCTGCTGAATTGGAAATCTAAATATTGTTTTACTCTTTCCCTTTCCCCTTTTTCTTGTCTGCTGTGCTGTCCCTTTTATTAAAATTATGCCAAGTGCTTGGTCACAATTAGTTGCTTTCTAAAGACAAAAAAAAAAAAAAGCCCAAACTGTTTTAGCTTTATCTGTTATCAGTGATTTGACCTTTTTCTGTTAACGAATGACCCTTTCGTGCTTCCTCTACTTGCAATTTTAATAACATTTTCTTGGCTGGATGAATGCACCTTACCTGTTGTTACTTAGTTAGTATCTTAATCTACCACCCTACCTGAGAAATTGATGCTATTCCTTTATAGGTGATACTGTTTACACTCTTGGTACTATTCTTTTTTAAAAAATGTCAGTCATTCAAGAGAACTTGATTTAGACTCTTAAGTCTCTTCATGTACTTCCTTTTTATCTTCCTGTTTGGGATAAGTTGTTTTTCTGGCTCCAGAACTGGTTCTATTTAAAACTTCCTGCTCTCCTGAACTGGAAGTTTTTTGTTTTTTTTTTTTTTAAACAAAACTTTGAATGTTTGCCCAAGAGATCCTATCTTCTGTTTCCTCAGTTTGTTAAAGTCTGGTTTTGGAATGTCGTTATTCCTAATGTGCTATGGCAATTCCTTCCTTTCCTAGTACTTGAGAACTCTGATTGCTTTATGGTAACTTTCACTCAGACTACCTGGTCCCTTATGCTCTTGACCAACTTCTCTATATAAATAGGAATTGAAACAGCAGTCCTTACCAGTACCTACTTGTTCAGCTCTCTGAGGCTATTTCTAGCAAATATCAAGAACTTGTTAGGCAATTTGTATCTTCCAGCGTTACTTACCTAGCAGAGTTAGGGTAGTCAATTTGCCATCATCACCACTTCCTATCCTTTGATTGCTTCTGCTAATTGCTCTGGAAAAGGGTCATTCAGCTTCTGACTGGATTTGATATATCACTGATCCCTATCATGAGATTGGTCCAGTCTTCCTTCCCTTTTATCCTTATCCAAAGATCTCTGTTAGGTCTTAAGCTCGCCTGTTCTTGAACAGCAGAGAAAGTATATTCATTATAGCTATATGGTGCATATCTGCCTCCATTTTTTACTTGTACGTCCTTTCTTATGGAGTGTTTTATTTATAGCTTGAGGAGATACTGTATCACAGTAATATACTGATAGAATACTATTACATTTTATTTAAAAGAAAAAATCTGAGCTCATAAACTGAAATCTGGTTACATTAGTGAACTATGCTAAATGACTGGGAAGTATGTCATGATCAATGTATTGAGTACAGCATTTGTGACAGGAGGAAGAAAAGAGAAAAGAAGCCTGAATGAGAAAAGAGATCATTAGTCTTCTAATGGCATGTCCAATACTGAGAAAAGGGTGGAAACTGGAAACATAGCAAGATACTGCTTAGAAATTGTAAGATCAGCTAGAAAGATTTTAACAAGTCTGAATATGGGGCATTAAATTATTGGAGACTATTATAATGAATAATTAAAAAAATAGAATTGAAATCTGAAAGAGAATTGCTTTGTTGACAGAAATTTTAAAGAGGATTGGGTATGAAATGCATGTGCAGATTAGCAATAGGTATTGGCTAATTATTGCATTTATTGAGCAGATTAGAGAGCATATTTCAAATACATGTCCAGAATATAATAAAAAAATGTATGTACCCTTCAAAAACCAAGTTTGCTTATACAGAAAAATAAAGGGAAAATGAAGATGATATGGACTAAAGATATTGCTTAGAAGGCAAATTTCCATTGTTCTTGTGCAATGCACATAGCAATACATATGGAATATTTTGCTAAGGAGAAAGCCATCAAAAGCATACCAGGAATTCTGCATTCCTTGTTCACATTGGGAAAATCTCTGTTTTCTGCCCCCTGTAACAGTGAGGAGGAGTTAATGAGTTTGAGGGGAGGGAAGATGACCATTAAGTCTATGATTACATGAATCTACTGTCCAAGATGCCCGTTTAGGGTAATGTATAACAGCTGTGGCTGCTGCTGCCTATGGACTGCAGTAATGACTGCAGAACAGCTGCTCTAGTGCTAGGAACCCTAGGGGAGGAATTTGCTCTCCCCTTTTACTCTGCAGTATGTAGAGCTAATTTACCTGGATTGCAAGGCTATCTAGAGTTTGCTTCTAAATGCTTACTTGAAGATGAAATTTCTCTTATGAACATAAAATTAATTGAAAATTGTTACATGGTCATGCACATATCATGTACATTTGTTGTAGCCATTCAAAATTGTTTATTTGGTTATATCAATGGTTGTTTCTTTCCACAAATATTCTTTGAAGTGTAAACATCTGTTTTATAAGGTCATAAAGGGACTCTCTTATAGTTTATATGTGGTTTTATTTAATCTCTCTGAAACCGATACATATGTGTTTACTATGTGAAGAGGCTGACTTTTTATTGCCTTCATTACCTTTTTCTGAAGTGCTTCCTAAGAATTACAGGTCTCTAACAACAAGAGTTTGGGGGCTTGTTACATAATAATGTGTATACTACTTCATATTGTTACTCAGTCTGTGAAAATCTTACTACACAAAATGTATTATTCAAGAATATTAACATATGTGCTGCATCACATAATAAATATGTAGTACAGCTCATCAGATGAGAAGCCATCTAGATTTTTGGGTTACTATTCTTTTTTTGTATAGTAAATATAAAGCACACACTTTGATTTTATAGGAGACTTGAGTATCCCTACTGCTACCATTCTCCACTTCCTTGGTTTTTTATCTACAGGACTTTATTAAAAATATTTTTCAATCCTGGGGAATTTTATGTTGTTTTATGTTGTTTCCTTTGCATTAGAGGCCATCCTGCATTTTCATTACAAATCCATAGCACCCAGTGACTTCAGTAGGACTGTTCATAGTTTTTCTATATTCAAAGAGGTAATTTTTCAATAAAACATAGACTTCCAGACTAGAGTCTCAGGTAAATTTTGCCTTTTTTTAGTGTGGGTTTGTTTTGTTTTGTTTTGTTTTTTTAAAGCCTTTTGGGGAAAAATGTCATATGATACAGATAATTACGAAAACGTATGTCAGCATTCACCAAATATCTGTATATTCAAAACATCTAAAAAAAAATCTGATGTTTCTTTCCACTGCATTTATTATGTATTTTTTTAATACTACAACTATCATTTCATAACATTTTAACATTCTTGTTTAAGCAACACTTTAACAAATAGCACTGAACAGTGGGTAGACATTGGTGAACAGCAAAGAGATATGAGGGGACTTGTTCTCAAATTTCTGGAACTGAGTGAAAACCTATATACAGTATATTCATAATCATCCATTTCTCTCCAGATCTGAGTGCATATTTGATAGTCATTGCAAATTCATTCCAAGATTCCAGAGTATGGGGACTGAAGATGGTCTTTGATCTACATTCATCATTTAAAAGATCAAATACAGAAATATCACTAAATTCTGTGATTCTACTATGACAACTTAACCAAAAGAGTAGGAGTTTACTGTTTTGTCTACAACCTTTCAAGGAGAAACAGCCCTCAGGCCCATTCCAGTGCTTCTCTGTGAAAATGGTATGAAGTTTAGTGCTTCAATACTAACACTTTTTTTTAGCATTAGTTGCATTTGCCTCTTAAATTTTCCATTGTCTAGTCAGCCATCTCCCTAAGGAGGCTTGTAGAAGTATTTTTAGAGTGCCCAACACTCTATCAGGACTAGGATCACTAGACTGTATGAGAGATCATGAATGCCCCAGCTAGATGCTGCAGTCTGTCTGCATCATATGATCTACTCAGCACTAGTAAGACCACAGCTGGAGTGCGGTGTCCAGGTCTTGGCTCTCCATTACAAGAACATTGACATACTGAGTCAGCAAAGGGCTGCAAAGATGAATAAGGGACTGGACACAGAAAAGATAGGGAGCAATAGTAAAGCCGTACTAATGGTACCTATAGAGAGCTTTATGGCTAGATAGTTTTTAGTACCTCAACTGTTTAGTTTAACACAAGGCACAAGATAAATACAAATGTGGTCTTTTGGGTAAGGCTTCAGACTAGCACACAGGCAGGCTCGGTTGTACTTTTGCCTGCATGCCATTTCCTGCATGATGATGCTTGAATCACCTAAATTCTTTGAGACTCAGTTCTACAACCTGAGCAATTAAGGGATAATTACTACATTGTATGATTATGTAAAATGTTAATGAAGCACTTTCAAATGTTTGAACAGAATACACTATAGGGCTGGAAATTGTTCTTTTATTAACAATAGATTTTTGTTTTGCTGAAGTTTACTACAATGGTCAGTTCTTGTTGCATTTGATTACAAATTAATTCATTGAGCAGCTGGACAAATCCAAGTTCATGACAGTTAAATATTTATATAAAGCAATTTACAAGGACATGCTTGCCAATCTTGCAAAACTTTGTAAAACTATGTAAGTAATTTAACTTCAGAACATACAATACGAACTTCCTTATCTTTACTGTAAGAACAACTACAGTAATTCAAATAATGACATAAACTTACGCTCTCCGACAAGTGCAAGATTTCAAGAGAAACCATTGTATTAGGCATGTAAAAGTTCTGTAATAGAAATTTTGCATTCCTATTTGATCACTTTTTTGTCAGATGAGGAAATGTTTTCTGTCTATATTTGTGCTACGCTTGTTCCCAGAGTATATAAACTGCATTAAATTAAGTTAATCCTAAGCTAAAATTGGCTGATTCTTTTTTTTCTTTTGCATAAATACTGTTGCCAGTGGTTATCTTTAGATAGCAAGATATAAGGGTGTGAATTAGTTTGCATTACTTTAGTTAAATATGATACTGCAGGTTGCAAATTCTCTCCAGTAAAAAGAAGTGTGAATTGAAAGAATATATGCCTCAGTCAGCAGAATGCTATTATTATTATTTTATAGTCACTCAAGAATTTTCTCTGCACATTCATACATTAGGGTGTATACGTCCTGCTCAGTCTGAATCCTAAGCAGAGCTTGTGGTCTTCCCTGATCTTTAGGATTATTTTTTTCTTTTTCTAAACCTGTGCTTTTATGTCTTGAATATTAAGACAACATATTTGGGGGATATTTCTGCTTGAAGGATCAACAGATTAATTGTATTAAGTGCAGATTTCCTTATCCTGTGTTTTGTAAAAGCAATGTTATTCTAGCTATGTCTATTCTGACTGCCAATGCCAGAATCACTGTCTGTGACATAATACCAGCAAAAAGACAGATGGGATATGGTGAGGCAGGTAGGCACATTGCCTAGGCAAGTGCCCAGGAGCTTAGCTGGGTCTCCCTATGATGCTTGCCCCCAAAATGCTCTAATGAGTAAATGGTGTAGACAAACTGTGAATCCATTCTCAAATTCAGCCTCATGACTAGTTTTGTACAGCACTGTATATCTGGCATCCTGAAGTCAGATTTAAGTTGCACCTAACCCAGATATCTTGTTAATGGGTCTTAAATTGCATTAAGGTCTCCTAGAAATCAAATGCATAAACTCCCCTTCTCGTATTAAAATATATATGCTACTAGTTCCCAAAAAAGCTCTATGTCTTGTCTTTGAAACCAAATGTGTGTTGTTAATTGTCATTAAGTACAGAAGTTGGGGCGTTTCTAATTAACCACAGTTATGCTGAGTCTTCTACATGAATTCAATGTCTTTTGTCAATATTCTAATTTCATGCTAGCAAGTTCTACCTTGGAGCAATAAAAGTGGGTTTTTTAAGGTGTTGCTAGGAGGTTAATCCTTTTTCTCCAATTTCCTGCCCCCAGAAAATGTTGGACACTTTGTTCCCTTGTAGCCATGAGAGTGTTGAACACAGTAACATGTTGATGTAAATTCTGAAGTTTGGCTTCTGACTTCTCTCTCTGTGCTTTCAGAATTGTTTGGGAGATTTCATCATGAAGTGCTTCCTGTATTTCTTTAACAGCTACTCAGTGAGAGCACTACAGATTTGGAGTAGGACCAAACCCACTATTATAAAGATCTATATGTAGATTGGTTTTCTGGCTCTTCACAAATATATCATCTTTGGTGGCTCCACATTTGAACTGTACATTTGTCCTCATGTGAATGACCATTTCATCAGTGCTTTTTCTTCATCTTGTTGTGAATCTTTATCATCTTCATACCATTCGTAGCTGCTTAGGCCACTGTCTGGCTTTGGTGATCCTTAAGGAAGGAAGAAAATATGACTCTCATGACAAAGAATCAAAGGAATTTTTGAAATACCAAAATATCCAGCAAGTAAAACATCCCAAATTTAACTGACTTTGTTTCCCACTAGCGAAGAAAGCATAGCAAAATTTGCAGCTTGAAATTTATATTCTGATCTGTGACTTTCCCTTTGTTAAAAGACAAAGTTCAGTATTGCTGGCTAAGCAAATCACTTAGTTTCACCTGTCATTTCTCTTCTCTATTAACATTTTTAAAGAGCATAATTCTGCAATTGTGACATTATCTGTAGTATACGAATACAGCTTCTTCTAATAAGATGAATTACTACATGTGGTTTTATTGCTTCTGTGGGAGTAATTGGGTGCACCAGCCTAACCATGCAAAAATTCAGCATAATATGCAAACAAATTGGCAAAACCATATTCTTTGCTATGACGCACATGAGCTTCCAGAATATCTGACTTGGCATATTCCCAGAGTGTGCTGATGTCCTCCCATCTGGATGACTCATTTGCAAAAACTAGTTTGTGATTTCATTAAACATTCAGGAAGGAATTCCTCTATCCATATGTCTGTACTTACGGCTATGTCTTCTCACGTTTTACTGGGTTTCAGTGGGTTACTGGGTTTCATTGCATTGCTGAGAAAGGTGTGTTACAATAAACATTAAACTGAGGTAATTTTCTTCCACACAGATCTTGTATTGTCCAAAACTATATCGTATGTGAGTCTAAGCTAGTTTGCAGTTCTGAGTTAAAACCCTTTTAATCAGTTCAAAGCATTGTTCAAGGCTGGAATATATCCAAAGGAAAACACATATCTACCGTGTTCCCTCTATGTCTTTCCTTTATTCTTTACGTTGGCTCTGCATGGTGATTCATACTGGTTATATGATTGATTTGTATTTTATTCTTGGTATTCTTATCTCCAGTCAAAGCCCTATTCTTAAGGTGTTTGGTTTTTTTTTTAGATGTCCCATGCCATGCCATGCCATCCCAATCATAAAAGCTGTTATTCACCATCATGCCCAAGAAAGTAATGCTTTGATCAAACAAAACCTAATAGAATACTTCTCATCTTATGCATAAATTCTGAAAAAAAACCAATTAAGGCTTATTTTCCTTTTATTCAGTATTTGTGTTTATTCGTATTGTTACTTCTGCTCTAGACCATTTCATTATAAAGATAATAAATACCTATATTATTATGAATATCATAACGATCCAAATAGCAGATGAAAAATATCTACAGTCAGTTTGCATAAATTTCAACTCATCAGTTGACTAAAATGATGTCTGAAATGCTACTGGAGTATGTTGAAAGCCAGTGTAATTTATGTACCATGCTCTTTCACAGAATCATGTTGCACAAAGAGAAAGACGTGCCAGTATGTACAATTAGGTTTTTATCTGCCAGCCACATAACAAATAAAAAAGGTTGTTTTAACACTAGTTCTTCAGGATGCAGGCTTGCTGTTACTAGTAGCTAATAATCCAAGATCAGAAATTTCAATTATTAGTACTGTGTAGAGTGGAAAATTCTTTTTGAAAACATTTATGTTTACTGAATTTGTTTGGCTCTGATAAACTTTGCTGAATGATGGCTGAGTATCGGTAATTATGTTTGTAATGACAACATTCTTTAATTTGGTGATAAATGTATTTTGTATTAAATTATGTAAACTTTAAGTATGTATTCCTCAAAATGAGATCTGAAGTACAAACAAGGAACTAACAATTATATTCATTGTTTAAATATACCACAAGCAAATAAGAAAATATTTTTCTTGATGGAAGCATGCTAGTGACGTTTTAAGGCACTTGTAATGCAACACATATATATTAAACAGCACCATTATTATCAGGTCTATGCACTTAAGTCCATTTTAAATACATATATTTTGGCTTCTCAGGAATGAGCATTATTAGCCTTCATATGCTTCAAGACAGGTTTGGGTACTGATGATCTCATCTACAAAATGCCAAATTTTTAGCTTTTTATTCTTTTTAACTTTTGAATCCAGTAAAGTGAGTTCATCTTGAATTCCTCCTGCTCGATAGCTTGCACACAGTGCATGTTAGAGTAGTTGGTCTTTGCTTTACAAATGCTGACTGAAGTCAGTGTCACACTTTTTGGCATAGATAAGCTAGAATAATTTGGTTTTAATCAATTATTGGTCTTCTAAGGAGATACATATATATATATATATATATATATGGCATGTGAATTTTTTCAGTGTGAAAACCTCCATCTTTGCTTAAGCTTGGAAAAGCTTGATATTGCTACTTGTCCTGCACAACTTTTAAGGCCTGCAGCTTTCTCTCACCTGCAAAAGTACTAACAATGTTGAATGCCAGAGCTGTGCAGACCAGTCAGTGCTCAGTGACATATCATCTCAAGTGAGTATGCTTCCATATCAATGCCTCTGTATTCTGTATTTATCTGTTATAACGATCCGATATCCTCACCAAGATGTGTCATTACTGAACTTAAGGGAAAGTGCAAAGACATCAGTGTCTTCAGAAGTGATTATAACTGTGTTATAATCAGCATTCAAGGCAAGGGTTTTATGCCAAATAGCTCATGTCTGCCTCTTCTTGAGTTGATTTGAGAAGTTTAATTTATACCAGTGGGCTTCAGTTAGGTGGAAGCAGAGGTACTCAGCTGTGGTTCAAAAAGGTTTTTTGCATGGCTTAACTCTGCAATCCCTTTTTCTCACCATCCTTTGGCTTAATGAGCCTTGACTTCCTATACAACATTTGTCTCTCCTTTTGTTTCTTGTGACTTGCACCTGCATTCCCGAAGTGAAAGTTTACATTAAACCTTTCCCGTACCATCTTGCATCTTCTATTAGTGTTGCCTTGTAAATGCCTGCATTTACAGATAAAAGTCTATAAAAGACTGCATCAGTTCCATCACTTACTGCACCTGTCCATAGTACCAGTGAAGAAGGATCTACCACAAGGTCTGCAAAAGCCTGTTAACACTATTCGTACATTGGATTAAGACTTTTGCTGTCAATATGACAGATAGATGGCTTTAGTCTGGTTTACTCACCTTGTATACCAGCTACCTGCAATTAATTGTCTTGTTTGTTTTACGTAGTGATTGACTGAAGCATTGTCAGGACCAGGAATTATGGTTTTACTGGCTCCATGCCAGTACTTCTCTGACATGCAACTCTGTTTTGTGCAACTAACCTTTCTATCCTCAGATTTGTTTAGTACTGCTATTTATACTTAAACATATCATACAGTTCTGTTTGGACTTCTGTGAGGGAGTATCACACTCAAGATACTTCCTGAACTCACCGTAAGCAAGACTACATACAACACGTTCTTGGTCTTTTTAAATGCTAGGTGCTTGCAGGTCTGCTTGAGTTTATTAGGAATTACTCAGTATCACATCTCCTAATTGTCCCAGGTGTTTTAATGCTGACCAGTTATGTAGTACCATACGGACAGCACTAAGTTTGAAAACTTCGGAGTTTGATTGTCTCAGTTTTCTCTGATTTTTACCATATGGTATGGAGATTCAATCAGAAATCAGATCCTCCATCTTCAGATGGGCATAGGCAGAGGATAACTGGTCAAGCACATAGCAGAATATCTAGTACCCTGCCTGATTAAAATTAGATGTAGATGCTATAACCATTATGTCTTAGACAATTGAGGAGTATTTTAAATATGAATGCTTCATGAAAATGACAAAGTGTGCATAGACTGATTATACATGTAAGTACCAGTTCAAATAGATAACATACATAGAAACTATACCAAAAATAAAAAAAAAATCGTGTAAATAACAGCAAAAGTAATAGAAACAAAAGTGCTTGATGGCATTCAGTTTTCATTTCGTAATTCCCAAGAAAGTAACTCATGTGAAAAAAGTATCACATACAGAAAGACCTAATTAAGCCACATAGATGATTCTTTCTGACCCAGATGTAGTCAACTTAGTACCCTAGAAAGTGCCAGTTGACAACACAACTTACTGGTTATGTCGTACAGCCTATTGGATAAATTCAAAATCATAGTATAAATATAGGTCTAAATCTGCATCTGCAAAGCTTTGAATCCAGTATATTCCCACTAATTTGGCATGATATAAATGCGATGGGCAAACTGATGCAAAGTCAAACTGCAGCTCACAAAGAACTCATGTGGGCCTTAAATAGAATTTGTTTTAATAGAGTTTTGAATTTTTAAGTACCAGAAAAGCATGTGGGTGTGGATTGCCCATCAATTTAGATTTTCTCATAAACAAGGTATAAAACTGCAGCTCAGAGTTTCAGTTTTGTCCAAAATTTTCCAGTTAAAATGTGAGCAATTGAACTCCAAATACCTGTTCTAACTATGCTTCTGTATGATTAAGAATCCTTGGATACCAAGTACTTATCAGACGTGTAATAGAAAATATCTCTCTTTGTGAAGTTTTCTATTAACTTTGTGTGAGCATTCTGATTTTTCTTAAGAAATGCCGTATTTATATCATGGGCCTAATTACTAGGTTTGATGGAAGATTTCAACATGATTTTTCACCCTGCCATTGTTTTCCTGATCTTGAATGTTGTGTGTTTCATAACTTTTTTTTTAATTCCTTATAAATTCCTAGAAAGGGAACACTGTAAACTGTTAATTTGAAAATAAAATTTTCAGTTGTACAAGCAGGATAATTTTCCCCAAAGCACAGTCTACTTATTTGTAACTGCTATAAAAATCTCTGTTTCTTCATGTGCATATCAGACCTAACACCCATAGGTAGTCTGTAATAAATAGTGCAAAAGATTGAAACAGTGTTAAGGTGGAGATAGCTCAAGTTTACCTTTCATCAGATCCTCAATAAAGACAGAGGCATTCAGACATCTTCAGAAAAAATATTTTTATTTTACA
The DNA here is from genome assembly GCF_035582795.1 of Mycteria americana. Taxonomy (NCBI): domain Eukaryota; kingdom Metazoa; phylum Chordata; class Aves; order Ciconiiformes; family Ciconiidae; genus Mycteria; species Mycteria americana. The sequence goes on from NC_134370.1 coordinate 17,693,495, forward strand.
TACAAAGGAATGATTTCCCAATACCTTCATACTAAATTATCACTGAACACAATGAAGCACATTTCTCACTGATAACTAAAATTTGAGACATGAAGTATTTGAAACATGAAGTATCTGGTTTTGAACCCAGATTAGAAGAAAGCTAACTATGCAATGGTATTCTTAAACCTTGAGAAACAGAAGAAGAATGGATTAAATACTAGTCTCACTGAAGTAAAATTCATACGCACTTTAATGTAGCCAGGATTTCTTCTTCTATGCTTCTTTTAGTAAAATCTATCATTATATAAATTTGTTAGACCTTAAATGCACCCCACAAATACAAGACAAGAAAGACAAATAGTTGTAATGTTCTTTATGCCAAAGTAGCATTATCCCTAAGCTGCAGCCCTGTAAAAATGTTTGATGTAGTTAAAAAGAAAGAGAATAATGTAGTTAACATTTAAAGTAAAATTTAGTCATGCTAAATCTTGGATTTGAGATTTAAGATAATTGTGCACACTATAATCACCATCTTTGCTGGCAGCTATAAAAACAGTATGCAGTATATCAGTTATAGAACCTATCACTGAGTGCAGCAGACAGGTGGAAGAGATATGGGGGACAAGACCAAAATTAATTCAGCAAAAGAATGTAATTGAATATACTTTGTCTATTCCTAGCTCTCATTTTCTCTATGAACTTTGCCTACTCTGTCTTCTGTCTTCTGGGTGTCCTTTTTCCAGTTCTGTTGTTTTAACTCATCCCAATCTTCCGATACGTTAGCTATTTCTTATAAAAATAAGGTCCAGTTAATGTGTTCTTGTACAGCACTTTGAAGCTGTACCAATGATTAAATTTTTTTCTGCACTAAGCCATTACCAATTGTGAAGTACTTTAAAGTATGATTTTGTATACTTAAATCAAACCCTAATTTTTTTAACAGCACAGATTAGGCCACTACTGACACTACTGTCTTAAATGGTTTTTTTGTAGTTTCAACTGATTGGACACTACTGTACAAGTCCGGTGATGCACAAGGAGAAGCAGAAGCCAGTTTGCTCTGTCTTTTACTGTGTTATATCTGGGCTGATGAAAATACAAAATCAGAAATAATGCCTTGGCACCAAACTAAGAAATTGCATCCTGAATAAACATGATTAAGAGTCAAGCTGTTGATTAAAACAATGCCATTTTAGCATAGTCCTTTTTTTTTAAAGTGGAATTTAATTTCAAATACTCATAATTTAAAGCTGAAATTAACTAGTCAGTTACTAAGACTGTACTAAATGTGTAAAATTAAGTCATCTGTCAAAAATTATGTTATGAGAGTTTACTTCTAGTTCTTGAAACTGATAGTATAGTGAAAGGAGCTTCAGGGACTTTATGCACTGTAGGGCCAAAGAACAATTAAAGGTTTAATCACCTCTGTGGTGGTTATGGTGAGTAAAATCTCCCAGGCAATTTGTGTGAACCATTTTATAGTTCCATTTTGGTTATGTAGGCACTAGTTTCAAATCATTATATTACTGGACTGCCTTGTAACATTTGGATAGTTCATTTCTGAGCTATCCATTACCGATGAAGTAGACCATAGTGTTTCCATAGAGATGATCCCTCTCTTTTTATCTCGTCATATAATCCTCCATGCAACACATTAACTATTCTAACAGAGCAGTGGGCAAAATTCTTCTCTGACATCTACCCCATGATTTTGAGCTTCAATATTGTGTATTCCTATGAGAATGGTGATCCTTTGATCCATGTTTTCAGAAAATCAGAATATTGTGACACAATATATAAGTATAGGAGCAGTCTTCCCTTTTAACTGGTCCATTGTTAAAGAGCTAGTAAACTACAGTTTGTTCTCTGGGTCATAGGTTTTAAGAAAGAACTTTAAAATTGTGGTTTTGAACTTTCCACTTAAATTCAGAGTGTGGATTGGTTTTGGTTGGTTTTGTTTTTGTGTTTTTTTTTTTAAATGAATTTCAGTGGTTTAGCTTGTGGGAGCTAAAGGGTGGGGGGCTTAGAAGCTTACAAAAGGGGCTGGACGTCTGTAATGCTGGACATACGGTGGTGTGATCGGCAATGAATTGATGTAATGACAGTAGAGAGGTTAGCAGAGCCAATGTGTATATCAAATACAATAGAAGGTATCTACATGCAAATTACAACCTTTTTACATCTGTGGAAAAACAATTTCAAGGGCAAGTTTATTTCATATCAGAGACATTTTGTACCCCATTGCAGTATTGAGAGGAAGCTTGCACTCCTGATTTGTTTCAACTGCTCACGGTGTGACTGACACCTGGTTACTATGAGGTAAACACAAACATCTGCACAAAACCATGACTTTCTGGATGTCTGCCTTACCTTGCAGTGTATGTAAGGTTATTTACTGCTGAATAGAGACAAGAAAATCAATTGGTCGCTTACCATGTGAGCAAAAGGATGCACACTGGAAGTTCTTCTGGATTGAAACCTATATAATACATCTGTTCTCTAGTCTGTCATAATCCATGTAGCCATCCTCTCCATCACTGTTTTGCCAAAGTAAAGAAATGTGGTTTTCAACAATAAATGATTCTATCTTACATAAACTTTAGCCTACACTCAGTGCTTCTGCCTCTTTCAATACCAGTGGAAGCTGCTCATTGATTAAGCAGGAAAGACCCTTAATGTTTAGGATAAGCAATCCTACTTGTTGCTGAAAATTACAGCAAGTGAATTTTCATAGAGTCTGGATTTGAAATCATGCAATACTTTTACAAACTCCCATATGTTCCCTGAGAAGCAGAAAAGAGATTGCAGCAAATCCTTAACTGCTGTAAATTAGCATAGCAGTGTAGATTTAAGTGGCTGATGATCTGCTGCATTCTTTCTTGAACTGTTAATATTATATAGGTGCCATTTATCAGTATTTCCTGAGTGAACAGTACATGTTTTCTCTTTCTTTAAAACAATGGGCAGATATTAACTTGCATGCATTCTGTTTGTTTTGTTAGATGATTTTATTTCCACAAGGTATATACAGGCAAGTGATAATTAACGTTCACAGTGTGAAATTGCTAACTTTCCTTCACAGCCAACAGAAAGGATGTGTGCTATACAGCAAACTGCAAAATTAAAGTTTTTTGCAAATCAGACTCTGCCAGAGTTACATCTAGCTGAAGCTTTTGCTTGGTGCAAATCCAGCTATATTATTTGACTAAAGCTTATGGTACATTTTCAGCAGCGTATCAAGTTACTGCAAAATGTATATTGTACATGCCCTATATTTACAGGATCTTTCTCTGTTGCTTTTTTAAATTGAAAGTATGAAAAAGTACTTTTTCAGCTATTCTAATAAATTATTTTACAATTTAAAAAATGGCTCTTTCCAGGTTTTCTATTGTTTAACTTTCATTTTTATACTTAATATGCTATTTTATACAAATGTTTACCTAAATGCATTTTAAAGAGATAGAGTAGGGCTTACATGTAACATTTTTTTAAAATTTCAGATTAACAAGTCTATTATTAAATAATGCTGTGTTAGCTTCATAACCAATTGTTTTATTCATTGAATTGTTTCCAAGGAAGCAATACTGTCTGTAAAGAAAGCATAAAGTTTATTGCAGCTGTCAAAATTATTGTAATAATCACCATGGAATTATAAGTATTAGTATAAATTGTACCTATACACTTATCAAATATGATTATGGAAATCAATCTAAGTAGAAATGTAATCATATTATTCATGTATATACTTAAGAATGTGAAAAGATGAATTTTTTCCAAGAAATATAATTAAATAGCTCAGAATAATATGGTAATTACATTAATGAGAAGCACACTGATTTGTAAATTCTGTAAGCCTGAACGCAATGATGCAGTCTTAAAAGTCTAAAATATTAGTTTATTGCCCAGTAGATAGATGTTTGATTTGCAAAGGGTCATTGCAGGAGTGCAATGGGGGTGGGTGCTTGCCCCATTGGATAATCAGACCCTAGATTTCATAAAACATGTTTTCACTGGTTTGATACTCTCTCTCCTTCTTTCATAAAAAGTAAAGGTCTTAGATATTAATGCTTTTTAGTGCTTCAGAATTAAAACCTGAGTACATAGCTGTAGTATTGCAGATACATCTGATATTTTTTCAGAGAAAGAAAAAGAGAAAATGTGTTTGAGAAAAATGAGCAATGGATGGAATTCATCACTTATCCTCATTTGTTGCAGCACCTTTATTTGGAGAGGATCACTGCAAGATAGCAAGCTATGGGGCAAGTGTCTCTGGGCTGCACTGAAACAAGTGTTTTACATCATGGTGGGGATTTTATGGTAACCATAACCAACAGAAATATCAGTAAGTGTATTACGTAGCATGAGAGCGTTGTGTGCAATACTAGATTGTAAAGACGAATTAAGCTTTTGAAAAGGGGACAAATTCTGATACCTCTCCTTAAAATCATGAATGAAAAAAGGATACAGAAGCCTGAGTAGAAAAGAAAAAAAAAAAAAAAAGGACGCTTTTTAAAACCCTTTGTAACGTTCTGTTCTTATAACGTTCTGTTCTAAACTATCTGTGAAATCCGCAAAGATAATAAATGCAAAAGTTTTGCTTTAGATATTCAAATTGGTACATACAACAACTCTTGCCTGCAGACTCAATTTTACTGTCCACTTCTCTCCACCTTAGATAATTATGGACTTCTCTCAGGAACTCTCAGTTCATTATGTACTCACCTATCTAAAACACAAAGTCTGAATTGGCTTAATTGCTTCAGTCAGCCAAGTCTTAAAAATATCCTGTTTGATTATCTCCATAACATAAAATCTTATCTTCACTGTATGAGTGGAAGTGCCAATTGAAATTGTATCAATTCCTTTATGTATGTCTGAGAAGAGGTTAACTGGTGAGAATAAAATAAACAGTTTTGTTTTACTCAGTTCGTTGATTCAATCCACTAACTAGCCAGACATCACAACTTCTTTCAAAATGTGCATTTTTACATTATTGCCATTCTCTTGCTTCTATATGAAAATATATTTCAGGATTAGATTAAAATGTGACCAAATAAATACATACTTTAAAACATTTAACAGGTCAGTGTTTTAAGGACTATGAGACTGACGGTAGAATTGAGGAGCTCGGTCTACCTTCAGCAGTTAATCAGCAATGAAAATAGCAACATATTTTTGTTAGAATATTTCTATTCGGAGAGGAAATGCCAGCCTCTGCAGATAAAAGAGGGTTATTCAAGTCTCTGCTTGCTGAAACTGCCATACCAATAGTAGTGGGAATGAAGTGAAGACAAAAACTCATGTCATCGCAAGTCTCTTCAGCTTTTGGGTTAGCAGTGGTTGCTGGAGTGCATTTGGGCCTCAGAAACAAATGTGAAAAACTGCTGGCATGTCAAGCATTAGCTTTCCTCTCCTGATCATTCAAATAAACTCATGTTATTTCCTTGTTATTGAACTACATATTCTGGGGAAAGGGGAGACTTTTTCCTTGCTTTTGCAGATCTAAATCAGGAGTAACAGAGTGAAGCTGCTTTTGGGGTTTTGCTCCAGCTTTTAACCTGGCCTTTTCAAATGCTATCCTGCTTATATCTTAAAGTCAGACTGTGGTGTTACCTCTGGAGAGCGGTGAGCTTGCTTTCCCTTTCCTTATCTGAGGTCTTCCATCTAAAGCTAAATGTAGCAGTTACAGCACATTTTCTTAACTTCAGGGCCCCACAAAAGTGGGCTGAATTAAGCTCTGAAATGAGCTTAAACAAGAGGTCAGTAAGGCAGTTTTCTTAAACAAGCTAGGATTGTATGCGTCACCTGAATATGCAGGATACAAGATTTTGTGACAGAATGCTATTATTCTAATAAAATCATTCTCACAGGAAGATCAGATCAGTTGTCCTTATACCATTTGGGGAGCCACACATTGCTTGTTTACTGTTTCTCTCCGTTTCTTTCTCCTACTGCCTTTTTCTTCCAAATCTAAACTAAAATGTTAGTACAGACACACCCATAAGTCTACTGTACTCAAGAAGCATGGATCTGGCAAGCTTATTAAAAAATTTTGGTGAGTCCTGTTTTAGAGGAACACAGTGGTGAGACTGTATTTTTTTTTCTATTTTTTAAATTGCTATCTGAAAGACCTTTTCCCTGACCTTACAATAAATAATCATAATCTTTTTTTTTTTAAATGGCACCGTCAATACTTTTTTGAAATTTAACAAGAAAACATCCATTAATTGTTAGCAATGCTACTTTAACCCCATTAAGGCATCTTTGACACAAGGATATAGACTCAGCGTCAGGGAAAAATGATTCACATCTGCCTATATTGTCATCTTGATTTACTTTTAATTTGTATTTTATTTTATGATATTACATTGCAGCTCAATCTAGGAGTTAAGGGATTGTTGCAGATCTGTTAAATTCCAGTAACAATCATATTTGGTTTTCCATTGTCATTTACCTTTGACTGTGCAGCCTTTTTGCTGGCAAAAAAATTGTTCCTATCTGGGTTTGTAGATTTGGAGCCCCAGATTATATTTTATTCCTCCTCTTGCTTTCTACCTCTATTCTGCCTTGAATTCTTCTGGTTTTACATATAAACATTATGCACTCCCATTGTTGAAGATCAAAGTGCTATATAGAAATCCATTTCTTTTTCTTTCTTGCATGTAGTGTTCCTGTCAGTTCAGTTTAGTGTAACCTTAAAGAAGGGTTTGATTTCAGTTTGTGCTTGATTTCACATTGCCTGTCACTGATAACAAATGTGTCCACAGTGATCCAGGACTGAATGCATTTCTGTGCTACTTCCTTCCTCAATCTTTTAGATATGATTCTACGATTATACTTATTTTTCTGTCTTTGTCCTCTGACGAGCATTCCCAAATAAATGAAATTATTTAAAACTGAAAGCATTATCTTCAAACTAAAACTTTTTATTATTATGTATTTTCCTCAGGGTTAGGATTCAATAACTCTCAATCACAAATTAAAACTTCTTATAATAGCATCAGGTTCTTTACAGCCTCTGAATGTTTTAATTTTAAATACATTACACTTATTTGTCCAGTTTTCTTTTCTGACGTGTTTTTAAGTTCTGTGGTGCAACAAGTGCTATACCAGATACCAAATGGCAAATCTGCAGTAATGTTTAGTTGTGGCACTTGCTTCCAGAAAAATGAGTGTAGGATGTATCATTAATATGTACATACTTCAGTTGGTAACATTAGCAGTTTCTTTAGTAAATATAGACTCTATTTAAGTTTTCTGTCTTTGAAATTTTTTATACTTTCTTACATAAATAGCAATGTTATTACTTTATTACCTTTAGTTTGACCATACCTTACATTTTTAATAGCTTAACCATCTTTTTTTCAGCATTTACTTTCCCCTGCCTCCCCACACCCAATATATAAATGCACAATTTTTATGTTTTTTTATGTTGTTATGGAGGTTCTTGTTTTTCCTCTCCTTATAACAATACATCCTACTGTTCTGCAAGCAGACCTGGCCATCATTGCCATTATGTGTTTATGCAATGACAATCAAAAACAACCGTTACCATTCTCTACTGAAAGCATGCTTGGTGATCAAAAGGATCTGAAAATTGCCAGGTGGCTAGTTCATACTGATGACCAGTATGCAATTGTATGATGTTTCACCAGACATTCTAAATATGATATAAATTTTATATACTCCTGTTCCCTCTCTCCTTTATAGCTCAGCTGTTTCAAAAGCAACTGGGCCTTCTCTTTGCATTTAAATTGATTATTAAAAACTAAAACTGGCTGAGGAACTGGCTGCTCATGGCTTGGACAGGTGTACTCTTCGCTGGGTAAAGAACTGGCTGGATGGCTGGGCCCAAAGAGTTGTGGTGAATGGAGCTAAATCCAGTTGGCAGCCGGTCACAAGCGGTGTTCCCCAGGGCTCAGTATTGGGGCCAGTCCTGTTTAATATCTTTATCAATGATCTGGACGAAGGGATCGAGTGCACCCTCAGTAAGTTTGCAGATGACACCAAGTTGTGTGGGAGTGTTGATCTGCTTGAGGGAAGGAAGGCTCTACAGAGGGACCTGGACAGGCTGGATTGATGGGCCGAGGCCAACTGTATGAGATTCAACAAGGCCAAGTGCCAGGTCCTGCACTTGGGCCACAGCAACCCCATGCAACGCTACAGGCTTGGGGAAGAGTGGCTGGAAAGCTGCCCAGCAGAGAAGGACCTGGGGGTGTTGGTTGACAGCCGCCTGAATATGAGCCAGCAGTGTGCCCAGGCGGCCAAGAAAGCCAATGGCATCCTGGCTTGTATCAGAAATAGCGTGGCCAGCAGGACTAGGGAAGTGATTGTCTCCCTGTACTTGGCACTGGTGAGGCCACACCTCAGATACTGTGTTCAGTTTTGGGCCCCTCACTACAAGAGAGATATTGAGGTGCTGGAGCGTGTCCAGAGAAGGGCAATGAAGCTGGTGAAGGGTCTGGAGCAGAATCTTATGAGGAGCGGCTGAGGGAACTGGGGTTGTTTAGCCTGGAGAAAAGGAGGCTGAGGGGAGACCTTACTGCTCTCTACAACTGCCTGAAAAGAGGTTGTAGAGAGGTGGGGGTTGGTCTCTTCTCCCAGGTAACAAATGATAGGACAAGAGGAAATGGCCTCAAGTTGTGCCAGGGGAGATTTAGATTGGATATTTGGAAATTTTACTTCACTGAAAGGGTTATCAAGCATTGGAACAGGCTGCCCAGGGAAGTGGTTGAGTCGCCATCCCTGGAGGTATTTAAAAGATGTTTGGATGAGGTGCTTAGGGACATGGCATAGTGGTGGTCTGGGTAGTGTTAGGTTTACGGTGGGACTTGATGATCTTAAAGGTCTTTTCCAACCTATACAATCCTGTGACTCTATGAAAACAAAACAAAAACCTGCAAGTTTCCTAGAAAAGGAACTTATTTTAGAATTCTCCAGCCCAGAAATTATATTCCAAGTTTCAGATTATTTTCCCAATGGAGAATTGCTGGCTGATACTTTTGGATGAACGTGGATTACACTTTATTTTCTAGTAAGAATCTGTATAGTGAGCATACACTGATGATGTTAGTGATACTACCTAAGTTAATCAACAGCATCATTCAAATGTAAATTTTAGAAAATGATTAAATAAATATTCTAATGCATTTTCCCCACAAACTCTTCTATGAATGTTATGCCTTCTCTTCTCTGTATGCAATGGACAACAAATCATATGCTGCTTCTTCATAGCAGCACAGTTTAAAGAAGGCCATAAAGTCAAAATGAAAAAACTCTGTTGTTGTGGTTTAACCCCAGCTGGCAACTAAGCACCACCCAGCTCCTCGCCCACTCCCCCCCAGTGGGATGGGGGAGAGAATCAGAAGAGTAAAAGTGAGAAAACTCGTGGGTTGAGGTAAAGACAGTTTAATAAGTAAAGCAAAAGCCATGCAGGCAAGCAAAGCAAAACAAGGAATTCACTCACTACTTCCCATGGGCAGGCAGGTGTTCAGCCACCTTCAGGAAAGCAGGGCTCCATCACATATAATGGTTACTTGGGAAGACAAATACCATCACTCTGCATGTCCCCTCTTCCTCCTTCTTCCCCAGCTTTATATGCTGAGCATGATGCCATATGGTATGGAATAGCCCTTTGGCCAGTTGGGGTCAGCTGTCCCAGCTGTGTCCCCTCCCAGCTTCTTGTGCACCCCCAGCCTCCTCGCTGGTGGGGTGGGGTGAGAAGCAGAAAAGGCCTTGACTCTGTGTAAGCACTGCTCAGCAGTAACGGAAACATCCCTGTGTTATCAGCACTGTTTTCAGCACAAATCCAAAACATAGCCCCATAGTAGCTACTATGAAGAAAACTAACTCTATCCCAGCCAAAACCTGCACATCTGTCTAAAAGAGTACAGTGTTCTTCTTCCATCACTTACTGCATTGAGTCAGTTTTACAAAGATGATTGACTAGAAATTTTACAATATTGCTTATAATAGAACGCCTTATTGAATATTGCTTCTTACATGTTCATTGTCTCAAGAATTTCAGTGGTCCTCAACTGTATATTGACCAGAAGATTACCATTTACCTTTAATTTCTGAGAAAAGTCACTGCAGATCTCTGAAGATCTCCCAAGTCATAGTTGGAATTAATGTATTGAGCTAAGTAATATTATGAAACTGAAAATATTTATTTGTTCTTAAACCAGTTTTTTACCTTAGGGCAATACTGAATTTGTTGACTTAAATCATTGTTAGAAATGGTCTGCACAAATTCAGACTGATGCTGTATGTGGGAGACAGCTGGTTGTCATGGTAACTGTAGTGCAGTTTTTAATTCCACTTGGTGAGTAATGCTAACACAATGATGCTGAATAGACCATGGCTTAGCAAGTACAAGTATCTTGCATTCTCCATGTCAAGGTTACAAAGCAAGAAAATGCTGTTGTTCAGACATGCAGACTGCATCATTTTTGGCTTATTGCTTCTGAACAGAGACATTAAAAAAAATCTAAAAAGCTAGAGGATATCAAACTATACAGAGAATATGGTTTTGGTGTGTCCATCAAAGAGCCCCAACAAGGTGATAAAATTAAGAGATGGACTGTAAGATATTTATAACTAGTGAATACAGTTTTGTTTTCTTATGAACGTATTTGTCACTGTGTTTTTAATGTAGATGTATTGAAGAAATATGGGAATATCAAAATTTATGAATGGCAGAAGAGCACAAAGTGGCCGATCAATATTTATTTTTGTGTTTATGTATGGAAGAAAATAGGACATTAATTGAAGTTATTTCATTTTGTTGAAGTTGAGACATTTATTTAATGCTGTTTTCAAGACAAGACCTTTGCTTTTCAGGTAATGTGTCCTGTATGAAGGAAACAAAACACAAGTCATTGAGGTGTAGTTGGGGACGTAGGATCAAAATCCATTCATTAGTTTGCTAAATTAGTCTTTTCTAGTTTTATCTAGGCCCTCATACTTGCTATAAAAATACTTCTTCCTTATGTTAGACAATAGTCAGAGAAAAATGGGAATACAATTTTTAGTAGTGTGTGCCCTTGGAGGCAGTGTTTTCGTATCATTGTAGATATATAGAGCTTCCAGGACTCAGAATTCCTGATGATAAAAAACCCTAAGTCTTTCTTGTTGCTGAGATAGACAATTTGGGACTCTGCCAGTTTTTCTCAAATACACTGTCTTTCAGCTAATATTGTTAGTTATTAATTTTGTACATGATGTTAGTCCTTCAGTTGGCATGAGAGACTCCATTTTTTTCTGTATTGATTTTCTTTCGCTTTCCCTCCTTGAACACGTTTCTTTCAGATCCTTGCTCCTAAATAATTAATTCATACACTCAGGTACTCATATCAGCATCTGGTAGTAGCAGTAGTAAGAGTCCAGAAATGCATGTGCAGGATTCAGCAAAGTACTGCCATCCTATTTAATGCAGAAAGTAAAACTGGGGAGTCCAGAAGAAAAAGATAGTGAAATGGTGAACATATTAAGTTTTTATGTTAGAAAATGAACATTGCTACTGCCTAAAATAGAGGCATATCAGTTTAATAAGAGACTGGAAGTGATTCAGCAAGAATGATAACACACTTGGGGGAAAAAAAAAATCAGTCAAATTTGGCAGTGGAAGCCCTTGAGAAAGTCTGGATTATACACACTGTTGATGTGGCTGACTGATAAAATGAAGCCTTTTAGAATAAAGGCCTTTGGTACAAATTTGTGAACACATTAAATATACTGATGCCAGAAGAATTGACCTTTACTGAAAAAGATTAGAAAATCAGTAGAGCAAGAGTGGAAGACCAAAAATATTCAAACCGTTGCAAATGCTTACATATAACAATAAAAAACAATTCATTTTCTACTGATTAAATTGCAAATTTGCTGCTTATATAACTAATTTACAAGATTTAAAAAGTGAACACTTCATGGCATGTAGACCGCTATTTTTAATGAACATGTTGCTGTTGCTTTTTCAGTATACAGGCCCTGCAGCACTAATACTTGAAAACTTGTTTTAATTCAAAAGCCATGAGCAAAATGAAAAGGCTATGCTTTCCCATCCACTCCTGTACTAAGTACATTGCAAACTGAAAGCAGCTTTGCATTTGGAAGAATTAAGAAGATTAGTGTTATTCCCTTTTGTTTGATCTAAGAAATGGGGAGAGAAGACTGATGTAAGTTCTTAATTCTCAGTCTTCAGTTATTACTATACGAGTTTCATCCCTCTCTAGCATCCAACTTTAGCTAGGTTAGCACCTATCTGAGTATTTAAAGGAATCTATTACATTAGACATGTATTATATTATATTAGGAATCTTCATTCTCAACAGTCACTGAATGGGAATGAGGGGATACTCCTCCTGGGGTTCATTCAGACCTCAGCTGGGTTCATGCACTATATAAGAAGTCTCAAGTGACCTTCATTGGCACCTCAACTCAAAGGTGCTCACTTGAGTGAGAGCAATACAGTGCATACTGCCCCAGAAATATAAAACCATCCTCACCCAATATAAACTATGAGTTTTCATGTAGTGATGACTGATGACAAGAACTGATAATGTATGTTAGTATTTTAAAATCTTAATCAGGAGAAAGTCATCACTGTTTCGTAGCAGCTGAGCAACAAAACTTGATTTGACTAGAGGATTGAGATTTTAATTCAGTCAACTTTTAGAAATGAAATGCTTAACATTGACTATGTCAAGTGACTATTTTTGCAGTAATAAAGAAAAATTTGCACGCATGCCTAGGTGGTTTCTTAGCATCTGTGAAACGTTAAGAAATGAGAGTTAAGTTTCTTCCAACCTTCTTCAACCAACAGGACTATATAAAGTGATCACTAGATTGGTGGAGACATGGTCTGATGGAAGGTTCACTCTGACCTCACTTCCATTGTGGCTGTTACTGGATTTTACTGTGGATAATGCTAGCAAATATTTATGATGTTCACATAACTCTGTGACAAATCCCTTAGAAAAACTTAGTAGACTGAATCAAGACAGATTGTCCCTAAGCACTTGTTAGAACAGATGCGTTCTGGGCTAAGGAGTCTGTCCAGGTAAGCTAGTAACCTATGATGAGGACAATAAGAGTACATGTGATTCAGCTGGAGGTAGAAGTGTTCTTTGTGGCTATGAATGCTTTCTGGCTGAACCAAAGGGCCGACACAACAGATTTTCCCATGAACAATGTACTTATGTACGCATCCCACAATGTTTTATTTTCAAAGCTTCCTCATAACTCTAGTTTAGATTGTTGGTGAAAACATATCTGCAAATGTATTACTTGCAAGAAGAACAACTTATATTGTTTCTTTAAAAAAGGAATGGGGGAATATACTATTCATCAGACAATATCCGTTTTCCGTATGTAACCCAACAATAAAATGGCTTGGAAAAGGGTACTACTCTTAACGAATTGACAACTTTCTTTCCAGATGGACTCCTTTCATCCATTCCTTTTCTGTTCAGTTGTCAAGAATGTAAGACAGGAACAAAGGCTCACATCACCACTGTGGCACAAATTTGTACCCACTAGTGCTGATAACTAGCTCATGTAAATGTAGCCTTGGAAAAATCCCTTTAATATCTATGGTCTCTTATTTCACACACAAACATATGTACCAAATCTATGTTGGTTTTGTTCTAACTAGGTGTTCAGCATTGCATTTGGCCAGAACTGAACTTTAAAGGTGAAATTCTGACTTTACCATTTCATTGTCATACTGAGCTCAATATCTTGTCTTTTGTGTCCACACTGGGTACCTCAGAATCCTGAAGATGTGTGTGAGACTTATGGAGCAGGGTATGTGATTTTTCATGGGAGCTTTTGGGGAGCAGCAGCTACTAACAACTACAGGCACTAGCAGTAGTGGAGTGTCTGTCTTCTGCTTCATACTCAACATCTCAGTTATAAGAATTCTCTTAAAATGTCACTTGCCATCATTGATATACATCCACTTTACCACCATGCAACTCAAGGGTCTGGAGACCTTGGGTACTTTCATCCAAATGTTAAGACACTTCTGTGACTCAGAACCTCCCTCTTGCCAGTGTAACTATACTGATTTTACTCACTTTTTTAATGGCACATGCTTTCTTCTTACGACACATGCTTTCTGACTGTACTGTAGAAGTTAATAAATTGACTGAGTGACTGAAATTCAGGAAGTAGATTATTGTTTTGGCAAGTTGGAGACTAAAATGTATCAGGTTTTCAAAATGGAAAACTGAGTTTGGGAACAGAAGGAGGGAAGAAATCATATTTGCTCCTCTTGAGGAGGTGTATTTTCTTTACTTTTCTTTACTATTGTGAGGATAGTGAAGTTGTATCTTATGATAGAGTGAAGGAAGGTGTGATTGTGCATACATGAACTAAAGAAAAGGTGATCTTACCACTTTTCTTTTTCACATACTTAACTGTCTCTATATAGAAAAGCAAAGGAAGTAAGTGATCTTACATCTGCTTCTAGAAATGTGTGCCTTGCCCAAGTTATGGCTTGCAAGAGTAGTGCTGGGTCTGAATTGTTTAATGTCTATAGGCAATAGGGATCATTCCTGAGGATAATATCCAAATCATTCAAAATCTGCAGAATATTGAGCCGTTTCATGGTGTGGAACTTTTAAATTAACTTCCTAAAAGACCCCGATTGCTAAAATTATTTTCAGCAGTTTCAGCTTTCCTCCATTATCAGACAGGGGCAACGTTTCAGTAGTCATCAAGCAGACATGTCAGCATTTCATTGCAGTCATCTTTATGAAAAGGCAGCACCAGAAAAACACTTAATACTTGGACTTCAGTACATTATATGCAATGTAGAAGCTCACTTTGCCTCAGGAAAATTATATCAAAATAGTTTACTAAAAATTTCTGAATTAATCTTTTTCACTACATTCCCACTTATGTTACTAAACGAATTTTATATTTATCTAGCTTAACTAAGTGTGAATACCACATCAGTGAAATTAGAAATCCTATCATCTAGTATGATTAAATAGTTGCAATATTCAGTCATTTTGAATTACTGTATTACCTAATGGTTGCATCACTATGTACTCATATTCAATAAATGGATATACACAAATTATCTAAGACTTTAGAAAAATCATAAAATCTATAATGATATATACTGCACTCTATTAAAATGCATATGAATTTCATTTAGTACAGAGTGCTTTTTCTTATGTGTATAAGCCACCTAGTATCCCTTCTCCTTTTAATCAAATTGTGTTTCTCCAACTTTAGAGAAATCTTTGTTAACACTTTATGTCTGAGTAGTGGGAAATACTCTCTTTCTTCCTATTCCTAATAGTTTCTTATGTATGATAATTACTAAGCTATAGACCATGCAGAAAAGGCTGTTATGAGGGCTACATTAACACAATTCACCTAGTTCAAAAAAATAAATTAAAAGTGGTCATGGCAAAAAACCTCATGTATACCAGTATACTGAAGCTAGAATTCACATGATTCTTTCTTCTAAACTGGTGATACTTATGTATAATTGAATTCACTGGTCAACGAGCTGTAAAAGGTGTTTGGTTAGTTAGGTATTCTGTATAATTATGATGCCCTTCCTAAGATCCATGGTGATAGCTTTGTAATTATGTAGCTGAATGTTCCACCTAGACAGCTCACAAGAATATTTTTTGTGACTATATTTAAAAATTCTAACAATTTAGCATATGCCCATCCCATCCTCTGAGACATCTGCAACAATTAAAACCATAATCTCATCAATGTAATAATAAAATTGAATATGCTTATCATCTTTCCAGAAAGATCTCACGTATTTAATGCCTGAAGATTAACTGAGCTTCTAAATAAAAAGGAAAAATACTCCTTCATCCCAGGTTGCTCAGAGGAAAATTTAGTATTTCTAGGAGCTAGTGCATCCCTGAAGGGCCCGGTGAACGAAACCCCTAAGAGGGTGAGTCTTCCTGTAGAGCGCACTGCCAGAAGCCATCCTTTTTAAAAACGAAGCTGCAGTGAGTCTCTGTAGGTCTAGAAGAAAACAACGGAAAGTTACAGTGTGAATTTTGGGGTGTGTCAAAAATCCTTTAAGACATGAAGGATCTCCCCCCCCCCAAACCCTTTAAATTCCAGTTGAAAACTCATAAGCTACCCTTAAGAACTCTTACATTCCCAGCAAGACCAATTTTATGCATTCTCTGGCATAACTTTCTGCATTATGGCAAGTCTATTGCAGACTGCTTGACTTGCAATAAGGAATCCTGAATTGAAGCAGTCATATAGCGCTGTCTGAAAAATCTAAAGAGATCCTTAAAATAAAAACTTAATCTAAATTAAATATAAAAACTAATAATTAACATTATAACAAAATTGTGTTGTGTTTCTTATATAAAATTCAACTGATAAAATGTTGTTCCTTCATTATTGATTTTTGTTGTGCTTTACAGTGTTTTTCCTGTTGTCAACATTTGGGCAAAAGATACATTACCATAAAAGGTGAAAACTTGGGTAAAACTTGGACATTTTAAAATGAGATTGCTGATGTGGAATTTTGGAATACACAAAAGTATACTAACAAATTATCAGCAGTAAATCATTTACAAATGTGGTTCTTAATCCTTGTTCTTACATTGTATCTACTGGAACAATAATGTTTGAGGTTGTCTGCAGATTCATTATGTTTTCTGAGGCTTTTGCAGAATCACCTGTTTCAACTGATACTCGAGTTGCTTCAAAGGCTTTCTTTGAAGTCACCACAATATCAGAGTCTAAGTATTATGGCCCTACCTATAGGTGCAGTCTGAATGTATGGGAGATTGCTGGCCGATCCAACAGTGTAAAGAAAGGATTTTGTCTTTTATTCAGAGCCACAAGGTTACCCACTAGTTCTACTACTGATGCTACCACAAATGAAGGGTATCTTCATTTTATATATGCTATTTCAGGTAGAGTAAATCTGGAATTCTTGTTTAGGAATGGTAGTGTAGCGATTAGGATGATTCCATTTTTATGTGTTTCTATATTAGGAATGTTCATCTAAGTGTCAGTAGTTAACGGTTATCTGTGATGGATATTGCTGTCTTGACCATCACGCAGTATAAGAGACGGAGCTCTTGTAACTTAAGTGCTAAAGATCTCTTCAAATTCAAGAACCAATAGTACAAAGATAAGTAATAGAAATATGCCTGTGTCTTAATTTTTTACTGTTCCATGTGAGATCTGTGTTTAATTGTTCTATTTTTAGACATTTATTTTAAGATTTCTAAAATAGGTGTCTACATTAAATAAGTGGCTCAGTTTTCAAGTTTGCTGACTGTCTGCAGCTCTTACATGTGTGCAGAATTTTTTCTTGTTTCTCAAAAAAATGGTAATATCATTTCCATGCTCAATGTCCTTTTGTTGCAGATGTGAGTCACTTGAATCTACCATGACTGTACAGTTTTTTAAACTCTTTTTCTTCTTAGTGAGATTTTTACAAACTCTATTAACTGTATACTGGGGGTGTAAGTAGAATTAAGAAGTTCAGGAATTCCTTTACTTAGGGAATTCATGAGTCCTCAAAAGGAATTTTAGACACTTCTTGTAAAACAGAGAAATAAACCAAAACTTTTCTAACTGCATTGTGTAATGCTATCATAAAGTTTTCAAATACTCTCTCAAGAGTAGGTAAATTTTTTTGTGTGTCCATAATCTTTGAAAACTATCCTGTCGTCTCTGTATAAAGGCTAGGAAACATTTTCATACTTTTAAGTCTGCATTTTTGCTCTTGACCAATGTCCTATTTGTTCTTGTGCTCATGCTGGTTATTTGCTCACATGACTCTTCTTCCTCCCTAGATGCTATTCCTCTGGTATTTTTAAAGACAGCAGGCACAGCCTCTTCTTTCATTTTGCTAGGCTAACAAAGCTAAACTTTTTTACTCTGCACTTGTGAAACAAATTATACATTCTAATGGTGACCCTATTAACCATCCTCTACACCCATTCTGTTCTGGACTGATTTTTCCTGAGCCCAGTTGATCAAAATCATGTATCATATTTCTGATTAGGCCTTTAAAATCAGAGTATTTCCCCGTCTAATGGAAATGCATCATGTTGTATGTTCTGGATGTTATTTGTCTTTTTTAAATTGTTAAAGCATAGTGGCTCTGAGTCATCCTGTTATCAACCAGTGCTTTCAGGTCCTTTTCCTTGTCTGTTGTTTTCCAAAGTGGTCTGTTTCACCAGCTTATAATAGAAATTCTCATTATAAATCTGTAAAACATATGATTTTGAACATTGTTTTAGGTGACATTCCTCTTTATTTCAAGGTCATCAAATGAAAATTGGAAGTCCCCAAACTGATTTTCATAGAAACTTTGGATATATTGACTCCAGACTGTCTTCCCCTTTCAAAGTAAATAACTGTATTATCAATTTTAGCTTGTTCCTTATTCACCTGACACTATTTCTTACTAATTCTCAATGTCTCAACTCAGCTAACAGTTTTCTATGTGGCATCCAATATTTTATTGAAGACCAAAGAAATGAGGTGAATTGTATTATTGCCTTGTCTAGAAAAACATTTATCAAGGAGGAATATCATGTGGGTCTGGCATTATTTACCTTTGGTAAACCTACCCTGTCTCCCTTTGTGTTATCTTTTTCTTTGATTTTTTGTTTTCTCTTTCTCTTTTTCCCTCACAATGTCAGATTAACAGGTCAGTTGTTACTTGTAGAATTCCACACATTTTCCTTTTCTTAGAAAAAAAGTATTACATTTTCTGATCGTATTTGCATGGATGCATTAATAATGAAGTCCTAAATGATGACATATGGTTTGGAGGAATAATGCATGAATGCATAAGCAACTTCAATGCGTCACACTGGAACACAGAAACAATGACATAGTGGTCATATAGAAGCGCCTAAAGGACACCACATTTTCATGCAATTTACCAGTCAACTCTTTCGAACTCATTAAAAGCAGCCCGTCTTTGGACACAGAAGCAGACAAATACAGCAGCAGTAGCTGTGAGTGATGTCGTGAACTGTGCAATAAAGTTGTTCATTCGTGCATAGATCTATACCATTATCTACATCCTAAACTTGGTTCACTCATTCACCCTAACTGTAGATCGTTTTACAGAGCAGTTCTCATTGCTCTATGACTGACTTGGTAGATTCCTAGAAAAAAAAAAATTATAATTGTCCTTTGATTTCATGTGTCAGTTCTTTCAAAGATTTGTATGACAATATTCAGCTCTTACTGACTTCTGCTTTGACATTTGTGGTAATTTTTATATTCTTGCTCTCATTATTGATCCTAACATTGTCTCCATGTAAACATCAACACTTTCACTGAGGTTAAATAAAAAATGTATTATCTGATTTTTTTCTAGTTAGTTTTATCTCTACCTGATTCTTTCTATGTGGCAGCTCTACTTCTTTCCTTGTCCTTTTTTTAATACAGATCTGAAGCACTTACTGCTGCATGTAAAATGTTTTTGGCAATTATCACTGTATCCATCCATTTCTTGAAACTTAAAATACTATTTTGTTTCACTGATCAGTGGGTTTTTTTCCTTTTCATAGGCTTTCTGATTATACTCATTGTCCTTTTTGATCTGCTAATCCATTCTTGATCTTGTAAGTCCCGTTAACTTTTATCAATGAATTTCCTGAGTTTGCCAAGATTTCAAATTTGAAATACAAAATCCTGATGTGGAGATTGCATTTATTTTTTGCTTTTATTAGAAAAGGGTTTCTGACAACCAGGTTTTCCAAGAGTATTTTATATTACCAGCTTTTCTAAAATTTCCATGCTATTTGCTAAATCTAACATTTCTGTAGCATGGCTCTAGAAAACTTTTATTATCAGTTAGTGAGACCTTTAAACACGCATTAAGATGGTTTTGTACCTTTTCATACAATTTACCTATATTTCTTGTTGCTGCCACATTTTCACTCTGCATTAAAACAGCATTTATGCCTGGCTAGAACAAAGATATCTTGGACTCTGTACTTAGGTTTCCAGATATTGAGATGGATGTGGACTGCAGCATTACTACATAATGACTTTATCACATAATAATCTTAACATGCTTAGCAATTTCATCTCAATAGCCAGGTGATTTTATGTTGCATTTTTGGAGGTACCTCTTCATTTCTCTCTAGGAATCTATATAAATGTTGCTTTTCACTTGCTAGTCATCCCTGATCCTTTCCAGACTTATATTTAAACAGCAGTCTAAAAAGGGTAGTTAAACTGTGTAAATCAGGACCAAGGTTATGTAGATAAGTTAACGTGGCTGGGGATCTCCGACTTTCCTTGCTTGGTATCTTCCCATTTAAAAAAAAAAAAAAATCAATCCTATCTCTTTGAGGACCTGTCAAATTGTTTGTCATTATGTATGTGTCTTGTATAACCATATTGCTTCAAACTGGCACTGTTTCCATTCTTTTTCCAAAACTTTTATTTGGCATTTTCCCAGATAGTCTAAATTTTGGGGGGTTTTTGTTGATACCTTTCCTATCAGAAAAAGAGATCAGTACTCATGTACAGTGTAGCTAAAGCCCCACAATGCTGGGCTGAATGCCTGTCCTTACCTCATATATCATGTGCTGAGATAATTCCAAAGGAGTGTTATTTAAATATCTACCAGGAGAGACCGCTGAAAAAACAATTTTGCACATTTTTGTTATGTTAACAGCCAAACCTTTAACATAAACTCCAAACTGAAATCTTCAGTTGCTTCTAAGGAGCTGCTGTCTTGTTTGAGGGCCTAAGTAAAATCTATTGTATATGTATAAATAATTTATTTGCTTGATTTTATTATGATGACCACACTGTTAACTCAGTCAGTACGTATTTAGTAATATAGGCTATTACCCATATAGCTTAGTTTCTACTTTTTGTTTACTACTACTGTAATTTTATATAGTTTGTGCCTATTTTGGCAACACCTCTGGATCTTTAATAATATAATATATGGTGTCTTGCATCTGAATCTATAAAACACCTCATCAGATTCTTTAAAATCTGGAAGCAGTGGAGCTGCTTTTCCAGTTCTCTGCCCAGGAGTTCAGGTGATTTCATTTACTCCTTATTTTTTTTTCCTCCAGTTTTCATCTGACCTCTTGTTAAGGTGCTGTTTTTTAAGTTAAGGAAATTGCTGACTGGAAAAATACACCTTATGACTGTTCGGAGAACTCAAAATTGGAGGCTTTCCTGTGAAATATATTTTATCTCAAACAGAAATACTGTGCTTGAACTCAAAATCAATCTAGTATCAAGGCATACACAAGGAAGAGCTACTGAAAATAATTTGATTTATGTCATTTCACAGTGGTTACGAAGTAGCTTCCTTGATAATGATTATCCGATAATGGGTATGGTCTCTCAATATTATGCTAAATTTTAGGCAAATAGAACAAGATAATGGGGAAGCAATGTTGAAAATGGGAGCGGGTCTCTTTAAAGAATCATGAAAGTAGAAGGGCCAACTTATCACAAAGGCACCTAAGGCAAGAGGCTGTCTTCCCTGAACCCTTAAAAACTCCTTGTAAATGCTAGCATTGATTATAAGGAATGGACTGCTGACCAGAATAAAATTGCCTGGGGAAAAACTTCACTTTAAATCTTTCAGTTTTCCCTTCAAATGTTTTTAATAAGGGTCACACATGCATGAGCTGCAAAAATGTCAAGAGTCTGTAGCTCTCAATATCCTGAGGACCATTTTCTCTTTAGAATTAGGTTTTCCATTCAAATTTAAAACTTTTGGTATACAGTTGGATTTATTTGTGTTTTTTCTGTTCCTCACATATTTTGAAAAATTCCACACACAGAAAAATTAGCTCTGAAATGGAAACAAAAAATGAAACTTCAAAAGTACTTACAAAACTGTACTTTCCAAATTATGATTCAGGGTGTTCAAAACAACCTTTGTTTGGCTGTTTGGAAAGTTTCCCAGGTTCCAAGAAGTCTTGGAAGCCAGGAGTCCTAGGAGCCCTCCTGGAAAATCCTCAGAGCTGGTTTAGAGCTGATAAGCCCTATTTCCCTGGCTGCAGGTCACACAGCAGATTTTTTAATATCTGGGCAGATGACATGGGAGATACCTGGGAGGTTTTGAATTTGCAGCGTTTCTATCATATTTATGCACAAATGGGTGGATGTCTGTGGATAGCTTTCATTTTAAAACACTGGCATTTTCCAGCAGAAAATTATTCCTTAGAAAAATCTACAGTACGTTCAGGATTTCCTTTTTCTAATGAATGCCAGTACAATCCAGTTAATAGGACTAAAAGTGAAATGGAGTCATGAAGGGATTATTGACATTCTGTTTTGAAAATGCTCACAGAATGTGTAAATCCTAACTAGTAAATTGCTGACACAAACTCTAAGCTTTTCCAGGGAAAATATGAGATGCCAGTGCTGACCTGTGTCATTGCAAAGCTGCAGCTTCCATGCAGGACACTTGATGGTGATTCTGTCTCCAGTGCTCTTTCTCCCCTCTTAGAGGTGGAGCAGCTTCCTGAGATGCTGCCACTAGCACGCTCAGAAATGTCAGTTTTTATGTGATGAGGTGATATGGTGTCTAAATAAATTTTTTTAAAATGAGATGATTTATGTGGATTTTGAAAGGTCTGAAGCACAGTCATTCACTCAAAATTTGATGTCACTGTCACTGGTATTAGTAATAATCTGTTCCCATATTGCATTTAATCTCTGGACTCGGGAGCACCTTAGAAAGCAAAAGAAATACCATCATTTTTATTTCGCCAAACGCAAGGGAAACTGAGGCAAGTGATGAACTACTTACTCATCACTACGTGTAAGATTAGCAGAATCCAAGACTGAGCCTCCAGTCAGGCTCCATCCATCCTCTACCACAATAATAAGCATTGCCTGAGTGCTCAGATCATCCCTCTCCTGTGAATAATGACTAATGCTATTGAAAAGAAGATTCTCACATATCTTAGATGTAAAAATTGTTCACAAATATTTATTCATATTTTTAAACAGCATTGTCAATGTGTAGGCACTCTCAATGTGTGCATTTTTCATTAATATCCTAGCACAGGAACTTGTTGGCAGGCATGTTGCTGTAGCAGACAGTTTGATGTTTAATTTTGAGGAATTTCTACGTAAAGTAAATATTTGATGCGCAGTGAGTACTTTGAGTTTACGTGTACATTTGTCCAGTCAAGGAACAGCCCTGTCCCTTTGCCCTTCGCTCCACCAGACTGCCTGCACTCAGAAGAGATTGTTTGAAATAACAGGTATACGTAGGACAGTCGTCACAATTAAACTGTATCCCAGGAAGTGACTGTAGACATTATTTAGCGAGGATTATTAAATAGTTAATGTTATGGGTATTCATATTCTTGGTACATTTTGAGGAGACAAATAGGGAAAAACACTCTCCTGAAGTCTAACGAGGAAACCGTTTTCTGTAAATGTATCTTTTTGTCATGTGAGTAATTTGATGTTGCGTTGCTGCACGTGTGAGCTTTGCTCCGTCGGCCCGAGGAGTGTGGCCAGTCCACACTAAATCCATTTGTAGGCTGCGTACAGCTTTTCTTCACTGTGTTTGACTTTGCCGCTGTGAGGCGAAGCTGTAGTCTGTGGGTAGAGACTTGGGGCGCCGTGATCAGGTTCCTTTCTTTTACGCTACGTAGTGAAGGGGTCTCTGTGTGGGCAGAGACAGGGTGATAGTGAGGAGGTGAGGGGTAGACATCACCTTGGTCTTTCCCCAGCTGTGGGGCCTGTCATCAGACCTGCGCGCCAGCTCTCTGCAGCCCCTTCTCTGCGCCTCCCCAGTCTCACAGCCAAGCTCTGAGTACACTACTACATTTTCCCTTTGGTATCAGTAAGTCCCAATAGAGAAGAAATTGGAGAAGCACAATGAATTAGTCCATTTCCCCTCTTAGCAAAAGTGCTCTAAACCTGTTGTTTTCGCTGGCTTGTGTAGGACTGCTTTTGTCAAGTTACAGCACATCGTTGCTTATTCCAGTGCCTTTAGCTGTTGGTTTCATTATCATAAGCTTATTCAGATGCTTCTAGCTTCCTCTTTTTGTGTATAATAAGTAATTAGCGTAATTTAATGTGTCGTTGTCATTGCTTTTTCCAGCACAGAATAATAATAAAAATCCAATATAAATATAATCACACTGTAACTTCTTTTATACTTCTGTACATCTCCAGGTAAGTCCTCAACAGTGATCTGGGGTTTGCCAAATGCCACTGCTAAAAATTTCTGTACATACTTATTGATAATGATTTTATGGCCAAAATGGTATCATCAGAGGTTCAGCATAAACAGCATATACAGCATATACAGTTCAGTATATACAGCATATACTTTGGGATATCATAGAGTAAAATATGTCTTTTTCAGAAGCGTGAGATAAAGCCAACTATGACAGCTTTAGTGAATTAGGCAGTGGAAATCTTAAGGAAGAGTGCTTGATGTTTAGCTCAGTTAATTCCAATTAAAGCCTTCACAGTAATTTTAAAATCTAATGTAGAAATGTCCTGTTGCTATTTGCTCTGTTTTTTCCTGAGTATTTTTAATAAGTGGCATCACCTAGATTGAATACTTATTTTAAAAAGGAATTTTTGGCGTTTTTATTGTTAAAACCGCAAAACCTTTCCAAAATATACATGGTAATAAAGAGAAAATTGTACAGAAGCTTTTATCTGTTTATTTAAGCATCCCAATGACATCACAGACGACTCATGCTTTTCTCCCATATTTATCATGAGGTCACTAGATGCCTCATAGTAATTTTAGTTCGCTGATCTCTGTTGTACCTCTCACATGTATATTTCTCCCTGCGCATGGACATATATTAATGTCATGTTTGTTTACATGATTGTGAAGATTATTGTTTTACTTCTCAAAGAGGTAGCGCACATGTGCTATGAGGAAACTGTGTGATAATCTATGTAAATTATGTGCACAGAAGCTATACTTTGCCCTTGGGGGAAATGCAAATTAGAACATTTTGTAGTTTGTTTGTTTTTAAATACATACACTTTTCACTTCAAGGCTCAGGACAGACTCCCTGTTTATTTTCCCATTGCTCATCATTTGTTTTTTCTTGTAAATATCTCAGCCTTTAATGATTAGTTTGCTACTTTGGCAGAAAAAAATGCTTGATGAGTGAAGTCCTCAGAACATAATGTTTGGTGTATTTTATAGCTCTGCTGTAAGGGGATTATCTGCTTGTAAAAGGGTGTATAACACACTCACAACTCGAAAGCATTATAGTGATCTGACAGTCTTCATTCATTTTCTCCTAGTGCTGACTTGTTTTCTTCTGTTACATTAGTGCTTGTAATATTTTTTTTAATCCTGCATTACTAAAACACAGAGTTAACTGATTTTCCTTATATGAAGCAAGAAAAACATATTCATAAAATGTGTTGTTTACTGCACTTGCAGTTCTCTGCTGATGTAATTTTTTGTATTAATAAAATTATTTTTACTCTCTTTAAGTTCCCTTTCAGAGAAACGTTTTAATGTAAGTTGTCTGATTCTGTTTTAAGTGAAGGAGAAAACCTGGTAGAGGTTGTCTCTTTAAATCAGATCTGCAGTGTTGATGGACCCTCTAGCAGGCACGGTAAGAACCATTCTCACCTCTGCAGCAGGGAGCTTGACCATATAGACTCTCACATTCAGTCAAAACGTTTTCCCTTTTAATATGCACTGTACCGGTCCTATTCCCATGGTTACAGCTCGTGCTTCTTTGGTTGCTTCCAGTCTGTTGGAAAAGGAAGGCAGCATACATTTCTTGTACAGGAGTTTAAAACATCATGAAAGCAACCCTGTTGTGATTTGCATTTTAAATGTTTCTTTTTTTTTCTCATTGTACAGAATGCTGTAGCAGTAGCTTCAGTTCATTTGCCACAGTCTGTCTTCTCTCAGTCTTCAGCCTGGCAATCTGTTGATAACTCCACTTGCAAGCTACAGTTTATTGTCTTTCGGAATGGAAAACTCTTTCCTAGCACAGGAAACTCATCAAATCTTGCAGATGATGGGAAACGTAGGACGGTTGCCACACCAGCTGTTTTTGCTAAAATAGGTGAGGAGTTGTTATGCATTATTTCCTTTAATCTAAAAGCTACGGTATACTTGATTATGTAGAGGAGTAGAGTATACACTGTGCTGAGAGGCTGGAAACAGCCTCTTTCTTTGGTACAAATGTTTGCAATTGTTCCTATCTGCATGATTTTATTCCAGTTATCCTGCAAATAAAGAAATGCACATGCTGTATGACTAGAATGCAAATTCTGGACTACTGTTTGTTGACAGTGTTGTTACAGATGCTTGTTTCTTAAAGCACGGTGCTATAGGAAAGAACCTTGTTTTACTCTTTACAATGAAAATTGCAATGTTAATGTCCTAGACACTGATAAAAATAAGGCTTTTGGAGTGGGAGTAGTGCCCTGTTGCATGTATCAATACTCACTAGTATACTTTCTGATACGGTGGATGTAAAACAGGTGTTGTTAAAGGCTTTTGTCTAAATGTGATATATTGTATGTGCTAGTGAGTCATTATTTTGATTAATTATTCACCCAGGCAATTTTACTAATTTTATTTGATACTGAATAGTGCTCTCATTTCTATTAACATTTTTTAAATGTTTAAATGTGACTTTCAAAGTGCGGAATTGTCTCAGCTATTAATCATACCATGAAACTGAGCCGTTTCTGCAGTTACATGGCCAATAGTGTAACACTGGTTGTAACTGAAGAATCTGAAACAAAAAAAGATCTGCTTTGTGAAGGATGATTAGATCATTTGGACACATTATGGGACTGAAATATTCAGATTTATTTATACTATCGCAAACTTTTCTGAATGTGAGCACTTCCCTGGATTTTGACCATTAAGAGTATATGTCTATTGCTTTTTTCCCCATAGTTTAGTGTATCTGATCTCTTTAGACAGCATTCATCAACAAAGGGTTTTCCACTCCATCTCTCTGATTCAGTTTGTTGCTTTTGCAGATGGGTGCAGTTTTGGAAACCTCACCAGCCCTCTTACTATAGGGTTGAGGCACTTCGCACGGGGTATAGACCCTATTGCAGCCTTCTGGGATTTTGACCTTCTAGATGGACATGGAGGCTGGTGGGGAGAAGGGTGCCACATAATTAGTTCTGCAGGCAATATTACCACCATTCAGAGTACACACTTCAGTAACTTTGCAGTGCTAATGGTAAGTATATGACTTAGCAAATATACCTATATTTGTCTCTCTCTCTCTCTTTTGCCATACATATATGTTCTTTTTACATGCATCTGTATCATTTTTACTTGTCAGTAACTGACCTTCTGTTTTCTATGTTTAGTATATGACAGTCTTAAAGAAAGTAAGTTATTTAACTGCTAGTAAGTGAATAAACCTGGTGGTCAGTTTTAATATCCAGAGACAGGCCTAATCAGAAATGACATCAAATTCAGTCTTACAAATGAAAGTTCCATCAAGGAACGATTAGGATGTAATGGTTATAAATTATAGGACAGGGTTTAAAAATGTATACTCCTATGTGCTTTTACATCAGCACATCTCAGAGGCTGGTCTGCTTTTGTTCCTGCCCTGCACTGTGTTGATCATACTAATTAGTTGCAGGCATACCGCAATGTTGAATCATTTAATAAATGGAGAGGAATAACATCTTCTGCTCTTTTAAGTAAGGACAGTGCTGTCCTTGTTGATCCTGTAGGAGTTCCAGTTCGTATACCAATGCTGATAGCCTTCTTACGAATTTGCTGTTCATGAAGAAAAATATTTCTGTGCAGTGCTAACACATCAGCCTGCTTTGGTCTGTTCTCAGTCACACTTACAGTTCCCATTGCAGTTATTTAACTATCCTGCCTAACAGAAAGTTACCTTCATGAAAGCAAAAATATTAGGCGTGCAATAATGACCTGTTATTATTCAGAGAATAAAGGAAAGCAAACAAAAAATGTTTCTAACATATATAGGTGAGAAAATGTTTGCACCATTAAAAATATTTTTTATAAACCAGTTGTAAAAAGATTAGCCAGATGTGTACTATTAATACCAGATTGATCCTGAATGCTGGTGCATGATTGCACTGTAGATGCTGCTTGTGTACATTACAGAAATGTTTATAGTTGAGTAAATAATGTATTGTGTGTATGTGTAAGGGACAGCAAACATAGGCGACAGGAATTGCGAGGACGTGTGCAGAGAATACCAATCTGCTGCTGTCAGATGGAGCCCAGATGGCAGCCAATCATAGCACAAGGCTGTGGCACCCACGAGTTAAATGCGGATATTATCGTCCACTTCGTAAGAACTGATTTCCCTCAGAGTTACTTGAACATTTTTTCACCCATTCCAGAATTGTTAAGAATTTAAGATTCCTAAGATTTGATGACATCAAATATTCCTCATTTTCTACAGCTTCTTTGAATTCCCTTTTTTTCCCCCCAGCCACTTGTTTCCCCGAATGTGAAACATAATTTTGCTTTGAGGATGTTTTTCTAAATTCATTAAAGAAAGCACCTGTTGACTTTGCAGGTGCCACACCCAAAATGGCCTCCTCCTCCTTGGGCTGCTTGGGTTCAGCTTGTTCTTCTTAAACTTTGGGTAGTTATTAAATGTTAACTAATTGCTTGCAAACAACCAATTTCATGGTTTCATTTTGTTTGCAAAAATCGTATACTGATATAAGGGCTATGATTAATTTGTGTTTTGTAAAGCCAAACGCACATTTATCTCTGATAAGATGTAGCAGATTGGTTTTTCTACAACCGTAAAGGCAACTGAGGCACCTTTTGCTGCAGCTTTTGCATCTGGTATGTAATTCTGTTTTAGGTCTTGTGTTTGTTTGGTTATGGTAATTCAACTTTGCTTTTTTTCCTGTGTGCATCTTCCATTTTTATCTGTGCAAGACAAGAAAATAGAATCTTAGACTCACCCTTGCTTTGCAATTCATATGGTAGCAAACAATGTGGTATGTTCCTTAGCTTGTTTCGCAGTCACTTTTAAGAAAAAAGATGCCTGGCCTCAAGTCATGTTAATATATACATACACACTCACAAATATGTCTTCCAATAGCTGTCTTTCTAAACAGCTATCGGAAAACTTTTGTAGCTTCGTTATGTGTAATCACTTTCATTCAAATGTTATTTCTTAATCAGTGTTTTGTGGCATAAAGTCAGGGATTGTTTTATTTGATAGAGACTACGCTTTTCTGGGCAGTTCAATTCTCATACCAGAAATGAGAAATATTTAATTGTTCTGCTTAGCTATTAATTTGTAATATGAACAATATAAAGTGCCTATGTGTATCTTCTTAATTTATACCTGAGTGCCTAATATATTTTAAAATACTAACAAACTGACAGCAAATTCAGAATAGCTAGCATATGGTATGTAGCCAGTGAAACTAGCTACAATATCATGATACATGTTATTAATCTGTAATTCTCTAATCTATTAAACCATAAAAATTCATAATTGATTATTATGTTTTGGGGTAATAGCAAAAAACTAAAGTAGCATCTGTAAACTGAAGAGCAGCAATAAAGCAACAGTGATGAAGGTTTACATTACCGTCAGAATAATGTATATCCTGCTGTGGAACAAGATGAAATAGAAGCCTCAGTTAATCCAACTGTCCATTTTATAGCTACTACAGCACATATTCTGATTTGTCATCTTTTTAAATAGTAAGGCAATGTTCCCTGAACTGCTTTTATAAAAGTTGTTTCTGCCTATGAACAGTAAAAGGGTTAAAATAAAGGTTTCGTAGAGTCCTTTTTTAGAAAGGCAGTAATCAAGGATTTATCAGCTACGATTGATAATTAATAAGCATGAGCATACTTCAAGTGAGAGGATTCATGTAGAGCCATTTCATTTCTCTCTGTGACAGTTGTTCAAGTGATGTCAATGAGAGAGAGAGTTACAGTTTGGAGGCTGGGTTGGAAAGGAGGTACAAACTCCCCTCACACTCTCACGCTTTCACTCTGCTCTGGGTTGGGCCAGTGGATGGAAGTACAACAGAAGTGTCAGACATAATAGAACATTATCTTTTTCTGATCAGCTTTTGAATGGCATGTCCTAGGGGTGAGAGTAAAATACTGTGAACTAAACTCCCGATTATATTCCTGCCTTTCCCTTCATATACTGTGTGTTTAGACCAGTCCCCTATTTTGTCTTTTCTTCTGTTATCTGTAGGAGGAAGACAGGCAGTCACACTAATTTCTTTTGGAGGTGGCCAAAGCCCTCCAGGGTCTTGAACTATGAACCTCTGCAATATGATTTTCTGTTTTAGAGTAAAACTATGAACTTATATATTCTGAAGCTTTGGTATATCTAATTATAAGTATTTGCTCTATAAATACTATGTATTTGTGCTCTTTTGTGAACTGAGCTGTATATCAATATTTTAATTTTTCAAAACTGTTTGTGTATGTTATGACCAATCTAGTGCCCTGTAGCCATAGTATATCTGAGTAAAAATTCTTCAGGAGATAACGAAAGTATCCAACAGCAACACTGAATTTCAGAATTTGCTGAATATGTTTTGACATACATTGTCTTTTGTTCTTCCTTTCATTTTTCTTAGAACAGAATGGCAATTCAATGGTGATGGATATGACTGTAATTGTATACAGCATTTCCTTTTCCCCCTCAGACTGCTTTGTCAATAGTAATTCCCCCAAATCTGCCAAATAAACACTAGTAAAATTCTTAAATCTAAGTATGGTACTTCTCAATTAACATAAAATGGATTAATAAATACTGTTAATATTTTTAATTGTAATCCTGAAGATAGCTTAAATGAACAAAAAATCATAAACTACTCCTTTCCTGTTTTGTCACAATGTATCTCATTATTCCAAACAACATAGGTGGGATTTTTGGGTTTGTTTTGGGTTGGTTTTTTTTTTTTTTTTCCTTTGTGAGTGTAAGAAGTCATTGTTTGCAACAGTAGCATACATTCAGTGGATGGCTGTTTGAGATAATTAGGGCTGAGGAGACTGAGCTGACAAAAACAGAGCAAATTTGAAACTGTTCTGGAAGCAAGCCTTGGAAAACTGTGTGAATGAGAAATTGAGAAGAGGCAAGATACTAGGAACAGATCATGCTAAGAGTTAACAGGATTTTTCCCCTGTTGTTTTACAAGCATTCCCTGAATCTTTTAAGTCTTTCCAAATTGGTAGGATCACAGTACCACAAAAGCTAAGTTTTCAATATTTTCAGTGTGACTGGAAACAATTGCAGAATTTCTTAGGCCTATTCATGAAGTTCAATTCTGAAAACAGTCTTCTAAACTTCCATGTTTCAGGTCTTCTCCAAATTAAGCAGCCTGTCTAAGCCTTTTGAGAAATTAATTCATGAGTCGGGGAAGTATTACAGAGATGTCATTTAGAAGGTTGACATAATTACAGTATTTGACATTTTCCCCATAGAGAACACAGGGTTTTCTCATAACAGGCTGTGGAAACATGGTTCAGTACTTTGAAAAATCAGGCTGCTTATAAAAAGAGGTTTAAGAATGAACTTTTCATTTTTTTGTGTATTTAAACACCTACTTTTACACCTACAGAATAGACTTTAGCAGAGTTTAAGCGCCAAAGACTATGGAAGTGATCCAGAAAGTTTACCTGCTATCTGCAAAATTAACATTTGGTGTAGTGGGAACTGCAAAATTCCCCGGAGTGAGATTCCTCTGCATGTGCATAGATGCTTCCCAGTGTGAAGAGCTAGATTTGTAAGCTCTGCTGTCATTCAGAGGCCTGGCAAAGAGGCACATACTCTTCACCTAAGTCCTCAGCTGGCATGTACTGCTCACCTAACAGAGAATACTTAGCCCATATGGACAGTATTGAGTCCAGCTTCCCAGAAGAGGTTGCTTTTTTCAGAATATTCCTGAATGTGCCAATCTTTTGCATGTAGCCTTGGAGTTAGAGTACTCATAAGAGCAAGATCTGGCTTTTATTCCTTTCTCCTTGGATTATATCTACTTTTTATTAAATTACACTTAATAACATGTGCTATTTGCTCTGTAAAATGCATAAACTGACTTGGTACTGGGGACAAAAATCCAGGCTTGTCTCTTTCAAAATGCACTAACTTTATAACAAATCAAGCCTCTGGCTCAAGCTCTTTCTTTCTGTTTGCTCTTGCTTTCTGTTGGCTTAATGTATCTTGCATTCTTGGTGGTGCAGCTTTGACCAGAGGGTAAAGGGAGACTATAAAGGAGCTCAGTAAAATGGCCCAACTCTTGGGAGATAGGAGATGTAAGTTAAAGACCTAGAATCTAGGTCTTGAGCCATCTTATTGTCTTGGTGCCTTCTACTGAACTCCTTCCAATTTGTAAATGTCTTGTACTGAAGTGCTCCAAACTGGGCACACTGGTCAAGATTTGGTCTCGCAAGTGGTGAATAGAAGGGAATAATGACTTCCCTCAGCCTGCTGCCTGCACTCTTGCTAATATGGCCCAATAGGCGGTTCACCTTATGTGTCACAAGGGCTCACTCACTGGCTTGCTTTCAGTTTATTGTCCACCAGGACCCTCTGATCCTTTTCTGCAAAGCTTCTTTCCAGTCAGTTGTCCCCCAGCCTGTACTACTGTCAGAGTTACTCTGTCCCAGAGACAGGAAACTTTTTCTTTCTCTTCATTGAACTTCATTCCTCCAGCCTGTTGAGGGCTTGCCAAATGGCACTCCTGCCCTCCAGCACATCAACTGCTCCACTCGATGTGCATTGCAGTGCTTTCAGCTCTCCATAAAGACCCAACTCTATGAATAATTTCCATATTCTGGTGCTCCTAAACATCCTAATATTTGGCACCTAATTTTTAAGTTTTGTTTTAAGTAGGAGGAATCTAAGTATGACTAGGAATCTAAATCTTACCATAACTGATGGTTCAAATGCACTTGTGTTTCTAAGTCTCTGTGGTGCTTAGATACCACTTCCTTGGGGAACAGAGTTTCAGGTGTCCTGCTTTAAGCACAGAAACCAGTTAGACTATACTTTCTAGTCATACTATTACAAGCAACATATTAATATATATGTTTATATATATTAATAAATGTTTAATTTGCCCATATAAGTAGATGGATTACAAAAATTTACCACACAAAATAGATTGGTTTTAGCAGCTGTGATTTTGTGAAACTACCAGATATTTAGTATTAGTTCACTGTATCTTCCCCTCAGCTTTCTCAGCATCTGCTATTAGATGTCTCAGGGCTGCCTTTGGTATGTAATTTGTCTATACCTCTTTATACTTTCATATTGAGTTTTACCTGATCAGTATAGATGTGTCTGTTTCAGTCAATTTTTGAAATGAAGTCTCAAGTAAAAGTGAGTCCCATTTGTACTCTGATGTTTTTATAATTCTCATTGCTGGATGAAATAGCTGATAAAAAGTCTTTCCTGTCACTAATTTCTATTGTGCCTTATATACTATGGTGGCATTTACAGCTGAAACAAGCTGGTTTCATACCTTCTTATAAGGGTGAATGAGTGACAATTTCTCATTAGACAACATTTTACTGGCCTTGTACTTGCAGACAGCAGTTTGTAATGGTCAAAGTCCTGTGTGTATGCATTTTCCTGTAGATATTCCTGCCATTTTTCAATATCATCATCATTTGAATCCCCTCTGGGAAATAAAATCAAACCTACCTTTTTAAAATGTAACATACAATTATGCTGCTTTTGTGTACAGCATAAAAAAAAATAACTTTGTTTTCTGCATGCTGTCTTCCCCAGGGGAAGATGACAGATCAATAAGGTTTAATTATCATCAAAAAGCAGACAAGATAAATTTATTATATATCTATAATGAAATCAGTTTTCAATATACAAAACTCTTAAAAAGGATATTCTACATTGGCAATAATGCATTATGGTACTCAAAAGTTTTACCACTTATGTACTGTACGAGATTAGAAAAGAGATAATAATAAAAAATGAATATTTTAAAATAGAATTAGCTTTAAGATGCTGATTGTTCTTGATTCTTCTGCAGGCAAAATGGCTGTATTCCTGCAGGACATATGGCATTTGCTTTTATATTGATGTTCAAACACAGTGATTGGTTGATCCTTGCATTTACACTATTAAAAGCTAGTTCTTTAGTACACTGGGTGATGCCACCTCAAGTAAAATAGTTTTCATTTGTTGCTACATCAATGTGTAGCTTCACTGTGTTTCCTTTTTCACAACTTTGTTAACTTTTCAGAGTATTTTTTCAGAAATATCCAAGATATTAATTTCTTTAAATAACTGCACTGTTACTACTGTATTAGTTACAGTAACAGTTTTCTTAATGCACAGAACTGAAGCAAGTGTGTATATATAAATTATAACAAAGTGTACTATTGGTGTACCAATATATGATTATGTCAGTAAGAGCTAGAAGTAAATATTTTATCATTTTCAGCGGAGTATTTCTATTTAGATTGCCCAGTATTTACGTTACTACTCTAGTAATGTAAGCCAAAATTGTACTGAACATTTCACTCTGTAAAAGAACTAATGTGGAGATGATGCAAATAAAAACATGGGAGAAGAGATGGTCAAAAAAAGGGTGCTTGAGTGGAGATTCAGTGGCAGTTCTGAGCCAATAGACTTTTAAAGAATTATTTGAAATTTGTGAATTCAGTATATCCTGAATGTATATTAATGCACACTAAAAAAAAAAAAAAAAAAAAAAAAAAAAAATCAAGAGAAGGCCTCAAGACCGTAGGTCTGTCGCATTAAAAAGCTACCACATCAAAAGACAGAGTTCTTTTCCTCTTCTATTCCACTTATGGTTGAGGGAAGAGTAGCAAGAGATGTTAGGAGACAGCAAAAGAGTACCTCTGTGACAAGTGACTCCACCTCTGACTTTGAGTCTTGGTGAACTTGGCAGGGCTGGGAGAGGACTTGTGTGTAGGACAAGTGGTGACTGAGCAGATTTAACTGAGGTACACACGCAAGCTGAGGAAGTACTTGAAGAGAAATGGGATGTGATGACATATATTTGCCATCTTGTTCATACGTTATTTGTTCATTTTGATGGTCTTTTTTATATATGTTGTAAGTTGCTCTGTTTTAGAACTCACATTAATATGCATCTGGAGAAACTGGTACAATCAATCTTAGGAACTTTAAAGCTAGTATGAAGAAAAATAATGACTACTAGGGCATCTGTTACTTCTAAGGACCTTTCTGGAAGGTAAACGGAACAGTACCTTTCCCCCAATTTAGTAATTGCACATACTGGTGAACATTAGCTGCTTGTACATGGACAAGTTCATGTACATAAATTATGGTGCTAGAAATCAGCTCTCTGCATGCAAATGCAATTTAAAAAAATGTATTAGCATTACAGTCCTAGTCTCCAAAGGGGAGATTTCACCTCAGGAAAATAATTTATTGAATCTTCTTCCAGGGGAACCTAAAACTGACAAATAAGAAAAAAGTCTTTTAGATGTATGCCAGTATTTTCAGTGTTAGAGTTTGCTGGATTGTCATATTCAGTACTTTTTCAGATTTTAGCTTTTTCTGTGCTGGGATGTATATTCATTTTTGTGTGCACAGTTAGTGCCACTGCACATGGAAACTGGCATGTGGATGACACTTTGTTTGCATTCAGGTGATAGTTTATATCTAATTTATAGTACTTGTTTGCAGAAATGTAGTGCCACAAACAGATGTGACAATGTAGTACAGTGAACCTCTAATGTTTGGCTTAATTCAGATAGTCTAAAGATATACTGTTTTCTGTAACGGGCTCCTTTTGCTTTCCATCCATCACACCAGCAGATTTAGCTCTCATTATTTCTTACCTGTGATATCGAGTAATTTAGAATGGGAATTTGATATGGTTAATTTTACAAAGATATTAATAACTTTTCATTATGTTTTTCATGAAGAATTGTGTCAGTAGGCACTAGCAGGTCCAAAAGGAATGCATGGATCTTTACTCTGCTGTTAATATAGCTGTCAAGCTGCTTTTGAATTGATATAGGTAGTAGAGTATTTGCCACTAAGTGTGAAGGTCACTGGGTCAGAGGAGGTGTATCAACTGGGAATTATATTTGAATATAGGAGCAAGTCAGTTGATATTTTGGGTGTATTCTCATGGCTTTGTTTCTTTGAGTGGTTCTTCTGCAGCTATGTATATGCCATTTAGAGACCTTTATGGTAATTTGATATTTTGTACTTAATATCCTAGTAAAATACACACATAAAGTTCATGTTATCA
This sequence comes from Mycteria americana, assembly GCF_035582795.1. NCBI lineage: Eukaryota > Metazoa > Chordata > Aves > Ciconiiformes > Ciconiidae > Mycteria > Mycteria americana. The sequence goes on from NC_134370.1 coordinate 17,729,684, forward strand.
GAAGGAACAGATATTGCTAATGCCTGGAAGATGTAATATTCTGTGTATTTTTTCAGACCTTTTTTTTTTAATTAGGATATGTCTTCTTGTACAAAAAGGTTAATTTCTGTCTTGCAAAATGTATACAGATGAGGAAAGAGCAGTCTGATGTTATTGAAAATTCATGAACTATATCTACATAAAAAGTTCATCATCTTATTTTCCTGCTCTTGAAAGGGAACAGCTAGAAATGACAGGACATATTGAAATGAAGTCTCAGAGTTTCACACATGCCTAACAATGTTAAATCATTTTTCTTTCTCCATAGGATTTTAAGACAGTGCTGTCTTTCCCCCAGTACCCAGGGGAGTTTCTGCACCCTGTGGTATATGCATGTACTGCAGTTATGTTGTTGTGCCTGTTTGCTTCCATTATCACCTACATTGTCCATCACAGGTAAGAATTCAATTTTAAGCACTTGTGTTAAATGGTCAGCATTATGCTGAGGTATTTCAATTTTTCTAACCCTCACTGAAAAGATAAATTAAAATTATCTGAACTACTGTTGGATAGTAGTATCAGCAATGTGATTTACACCAGAGAAATCAAAAAAAGGTTATGTCAACCTTTCTCAAGCTGTTCCCAAGCTGTATCTTTCCTTAGATGTATGTCTAAATGGTCTGCACACTGTTCCTAAGATTTCTAACTTGACAGTTCAATATGAAACCACGAGCACTATCAAATTGCTGTCTGGCAAATTCCAGTCAAAGAGCAGCACTTTGGACAGCTACACTGGCAGTATTGGCTTCTAAGGCCATGTTTGGTTGAAAGACTTGGTAACTATGATTGAATAAAAGACATTTTCTTTGTCTTCTAAATCTTCTTGGTTTTAGAAAACTTGTGTTTTCCTTTATATGAAAGATTTATATAAATGCCATTTTAACTACATACTTCTGTTAAAGGCCATTAGCAATTTAAAAGAGTAGGAATGTATTGTACTGTAGAAGCTGCTAAATATTAATTAAGTGAACTTAATGCAATGACTTCTGATCTTCAGCTTCCATTTAATCCTTTAGAGATGTCTTGTTAAAGTTCTGCATATCTGAAGCTATGCAATAAGTCTTTTGCTTTTATTACTCTACTTTAAATGCTTGATCTGGTGGAGGAAACTTTAAGTCAGTAGACCCTTGTCAGACTCTTTACAATTTTTACCACTGATTTTACCTTTTTACCAGTGATTTCAATGCTGTATAAATCAGACTCTGTCCTATAGGTAGATTGCTAAGTAGATGTTCAAGAATCAGAGAAATTATTTCTATCATATTAAGCATTTTTTCCAAAGCGTAATTTTCATAATAGATATGTTGGTTTTTAATTTTAAGATGTGGTTTTTCAACAGCACAATCCGAATAAGTAGAAAAGGATGGCACATGCTTCTCAACTTTTGTTTCCATACTGCTCTTACATTTGCTGTTTTTGCTGGTGGAATCAATCGCATTAAATATCCAATTATATGTCAAGCTGTAAGTATCTGCGTTAGTAATTCTTACTAATAGAATGAAAACCTGAAACTGTATCTTTTACATAGCACTGATAGTTCTCTTTCTTTCATATATTGTTCCTGGATCTGAAGTTCTTCAAAATAAGTCATCATTATAAGCAAGTCTTTTAAAGGCCAGCACTGGGAGTGTTCAGTGTTTGGTTGTCACCTGAGTTTCTGTGAGAGGCTGACCAATGCATTAACTTCTCTGCAGCTCAGATTTCCTTATTTAAAAAAAATCCCTGAAAATCATAATATTTCTCTGTTCTACAGCATAGTTGAAAACTATGATTCCCAAATATTCCTAATGTCCTTTCTGATCTTTGGATTGAATGCGTGGAACTAAAGTTACTGCTGCTCTTTTGTAATGTGTATACCATTTGCCTAAGGGTCGCCCTGGCTTCACCGGGTGATCCCTAAATACATACCTGGGCAGCTTAATGTTTATAGTATGATTATGTCTTTTAATTACAACTCAAGCTAAGGAGACAAAGCAGACCAGTACACTTGCAATTTATGGACCCCTGTTTGCACTGCTGGACTATTTAACATCTCTTGCTTCATCCTTTCTGGTGATATAGTGCTGTGAGATGCACAGAGAGGGCATGGCTTCAGCTGCTCTGAATATAGAGGCTGAGTCTGTACAGTTCTTAAAGAGAGTCATTTCAGTCACCTTCTGTAACACCTGATAAGGGCTTGTTGCAATTTGCTTGTCTTAAATATTTCTTCCTCTCGGATTTTGTAGAAGTGCTCTAGATCTCATGAATGTTGTTGGTATTTACCTGTAGTAAAGCACTTTATTAAGCCAACATTCTCCCAGATATTTTGCCTATCACTAATCTGGTTCTTTTGATTGGCTTGAATGGGTGTAAACAGCAAGAGTTGCCAGCCAACAGCAGAGTCACTGCAAAACTTGCATAACTAGTGTAAGAGTTATCACTCTAATTTTTAGTGAGATGCTTTGGAAGCCTTTTGTCTATACTTGTTCATGGCCATCAATAAATAGCACATGTAGATCTGTAAGCACCTGTAACGTTCTACATGCGAAGTCTACCTATGTATATTACATGGTATTCATTTAAATGACACAGTTGTCCACTAGATTATTCTGAGATAAATATCTCACAATATCTAGTGTATCGTGTCATAATTAATCTGTGAGTTCTAGCAAACTGAAATATCACTTACTATTGTCTTTATCTGCAGTTTGCAAGTGAGGGTAGCAGATTAGTTTGTAGGGCAGCCATGGCTGTGTAATTACACAATGACAAATGACCATCTGTTGTTACAATCATTGTCTGGTTATTTACTTTGCAGATTGTATGGTAACAATGCAGTATTAACAGCGATAATGAAAAATTGATTGAGATAAATGAGTTATTAATAATCTGAGTAATACATAAACTACAGGGGTATCTTCATAAGGTGCATTATCAGTGACAACTGTTTCTTGCTGTGGTATAGGGCCAGATCCTGAGCTGCTGAGAAACATGCACACTTAGAGAAACTGAATGGATTCATTCACATATGCCTTCTAATCAGTTTCTTAAAGTTATTTATTTACCTGACACCACGCTACATCAACAGACAATATAATCAGCAGTTAAAATATAGGACAGATACAGGACATGCAAGACACACACAGTCCTCTGGTTCCTGGTAGAAATTGTCTGATGTAAATAGGTAGAGCTAATGGATGCAACAGTCCAAACAATCTAAGACAAGTCTCCGATAGCTGGTAACACAGGCTGAACAAATGTTCACTCCCAGAACATTGTACCCCACCACAGACCCTTTCTTGCCTACTGACAGCAACGTTTCTCAAAAATTCTGTGGGTCCCAGTGGCTGTCTCCTCCTGTGATAACGTTGAGAGGATTTCTCTCTGAATTAATATTCAGGGTGCCAAACGAGGTAGGGAGGTCAGACCTACTAATGGTTTCCTGAGAAGCTCATGTATTTGAACATTTCCCATAGCTTGCGTAAGCAGTGGTGGGACTCCACAGCACTCCTTTTCTCCTGCATATGGAATATAGCAATTCTTTAAATCACTTCGCCTAATGAAAGGTTTATGTATATATGTATTTATGTATAGCTGTTTTGGGCTTGTGTGTCCCTCAAGTCTAAGTTTTGTCTCTTTCTCCTTTTTTTGTCTTTTTCAGTTCTGGAAAAAAACTGATATTAGGGTTTAAAACTGTATTTGTGAAAATATTACTGCTTCAATCAGCACTAAAATATTAGTTATACTCCATGTGTAACACCATCAGTGTTGCTATAGCACAGGTATCTTTCCATCTGCTACAATGCTGCAGGGTGAAGCTGTGTTTTGAAATGTAATTTGCACTTTTTGTTTCCTGAGTGCATAGGGGAAGATTCCAAGTGCAAGCATTTTCTGTCCTAATCACTGAAATGTGGTGTCAAAGCCAGTGAACCTCCACCTTTCTTATTGTAATGATCCCTAAAACTTTCACACAAATTTCACTGCAACATCCTTACCCAAGTGAAATAATAGACTGAGTTAATTTTTATCCTTCATAATTAACCAAAATGGGTTGTTCTAAAATAACTTCAGTTGGATTACCTTCTCCCTCTAAATGAGGTGTCCCAGGCTAATTTTAAGCAGCAGGAATTAATGCTATGGAAATGGACCCATTTTCTGTGATAGATAGCTGGAAGAACCTTCATATCCCCTTGAAGGGAAAGTAATTACACCAAAAAAAAGTGTTTTCAGAGATTGTAAGATACTTATTTTTATCTGGAATCTAAAAATCTAAAACTCCCTTTTAAACCTGCATACCTATTTCAGAGAGGATTTTGTATAGACAGTCTCACTTGCGTATGTGCTATGCAGTCTTTATGATTCATAAAGAAAACTGATGTTAGAGTGCTGGTCTGGAAAAGTTGATTGCTTCTTCACAGATTTCCTGTGTGAATGAGGTTATATCTACAGACTGTTTAGATTACCCACAAATGGGATTCTGGGTGTCACTGAATGCTGGCTGTCGATGTAAAATCCAGAGTCTTGAGTTTATGACAAAATCTTTCATGAAAGGCAAAGGTTGTGTTAGGAATGGATGAATGGGATTAATCAGAGCCATTATACTAGCCAGAAAGGTGCTTGGGCCAGCCAGTGGATGATGTAGTCAGCCTCTTCCATCTCCCAGAGTTAGGGTCTCAGATTACTTTCCTTCAAAGGGCAGAAGGAGGCTTATTCCTTTTATGTAAGGAATGAGATCGAAGTTGACACAACTGTAGCTGGATCGCTCCCCATGTGTGGGAGGCATTGATTCTGTACCCTCAGTCTGAAAAATTTCAGTCTCGTGGCCCCTACTTTCCACGAGAGCATGATAGCCATGAGGCTATGGATGCTAGGGGATGAAATTGTCAGTTCAATGTACTGAAGCATGAAGAATAGGCATAGGGGCACAAGATTCAGGAGATTCAGAAAAGTTAGGGAGTGAGACAGAATCATAATTTTTTATCCTAGTGCCCAGTCGCTGAGTGGCATGATCACTTCAATCACATCTCCAAGAACCTCCTATATGGTTTACCAAATAAAAGCTTCCATGTAAAATTTGGCAAGGCTCAGATCTTCCTCCCCCCTGATGACTGTCATATGTGAAACTGCTTGTGAATTCCTTTCTGTAGGGCAGTAAATCTTCAGCAAGAAAGGCAAAGCCCATTCCATACTAGTCAGTACCCTGGAAGTTAGAATACTACCCTTGGAAGTTTAAAATTTGGATTTGAATCTTGTTAAACTAAGGAGGTCCTAGAGCTATCTGCCACATCTTGGGTAGGAGCTGTAGATACAAAAATATTAAAGAAGAGGAAAAGAGCAGTTCTTTCTGCTCTAGCTATATTTTATTTGAAAGAATGGGTGTCAAATTAATGTACTGTGATCAAGTTTGCCAGTTAGGGTGTCTCAAGTGAAGAATGCTATTTAAGAGCTCTTGAGTGGTCTTGGTGAGAAAGGTGCTGCATTGTTCAGCTCTGCTGAGACAGGAATAGAACTAGTCATATGCACAAGCAACACTTCAGGTGGCTGGAAACTTCACTAGCAGCAACCCATGATGGCTAAAGACTTTGCACACTATGGAGTTAGATGTGCATGCTGTGCTGGAAACTGTCCTTCCCGGTCTCAGGTACCTGATTTGTGGGTCTCAACTTCTTGCTCTAAATTTTTTACCTGTGAAGGGAGCATGGGGTTGTTCTAAGGCTAAATGTTTTAAGATCATGAAATAACACCACATCCAGTGGTGTTATAGACCGCAGAGAAATTCCTGAATCCCTTCATCTCACTGAAAAGAACTACCTTCAGCGCAGGATTGATAGTTTCAACGGAATGCCAGTGCATATCCATATCCTCCTTTAAATAGGACAGGCTGAAGAAGGACAATCTTATCTGAAATATTATTACAATTGAAAAAAAAGAAATTAAATTAAAAACTAGGGGAAAACAAAGAAATCTGTGTGCAAGTTAAAGCTGATCGAGAGCTTTTTGTGCCAAAATGCTTTGCATAAATGTGTATTTGGTCATTACCATGGTAACTGCATGGTGCGGAACTTAACTTACCTCTAAGGTACTGAAATTAATTGAAGGAGCACATGCAGACATCATCTTCTTACTGTAGAAAAGTGTGATCTTCTATTCAGTAGGCTGGTACTTATTCCCAAAGATAAGAGTTCTAAGAAGACAAGACATGGAAAAAGAGTCCAAGGAAATAAGAAAATTTTCACCATACAACTACGGTTATTAAATAGCTTTAGGTGCAATGCTGTCTTCAATGCGTATTGACAGTTCTTTCTGTACCATTTGACCTGTCCATGGAAAACCTTCTTACAAATAAGGGTCACCACTTCAGTATATTCAATCATAATCCTTTGTTCTGTGTGTAAAACTTGACCCACACAATTTTATGTGAAATCCAGAAGTTCTACTTATAGTGAAAATAGTTTTAAGTGAACGCTTGGGTATTTAATTAGTATTTATTTATTGGCTTCTTAGGCTTTACAGAGGCACAAATCCAGTAACAAGACATGCACAGATAAATTTGTGCCCTGGACGTTTAGTTCATAAACCTAAGGTTTACATTTGCTAAATGTAAGTGAGAGTTTACTGAGCAAAACTATGTATCTCTCTCCTGTTTGCCTTTCTGTTGAGCCTTGTCTTCCCCTTCCATGTCATGAGCTGGTATCTCGTGTATCTCTAGCATAGGGCTCAGATGTCTTCCTAGCTTAAGTGAGCTAAAAGAGATGGTCCCACTGAAGAGGACAAAAAGCATGCAGCCGCAGCCCCTAAGTGCAACAGTGAGGAAAACGCATCTCCGTGGCATGGCTGATGTCCGTGTGGAGATATGGGGAAGGAAGAGGCAGGGAGCAAAGTCCACCACTTTGAAACACTGAATTTTCAAGATGAGATGTGACAAGCATTTCTTTACTAATTATTGTTAGTGGATGAATAAGAGCAAAAATTCTAGTCCAGAAAGCATATTTTGTGTTAGGAAGTGAGAAACAAAATCATCACCACGCAGAGAAAAGGGTACCCTTTCCTTTGGAATTTAATATAATAGCTCAGCACACCGTTCCAAGTTCCACATTTTTGTTGTGTCATATATGTTTTATCTCCAGATTGTCACCATTGTCCTTCAAATCTGTCAGTCATGAGGAGGTCTTGTATCATCAGGATATATCCTCTTTTCCTTTAAGCAAGAAATGCAAATGGATATTTTTTTGAGAGAGAGAGAGAGAGGCATATTATTAAAGAGTTAGTACAGAAGATGATAACATTTCTGTCTCTTGTCCATGTTTGTTTGATTTGTCCATATACCAGAAGGAACTAATTTGCTGAAATATGAGAACGCTGTGAAGAAAAGTAATGTGACTAAGGTGTGGCATAGCAACGACGTTTTCAGTTCAGTTGCCTCCTTGAAAGTTCAATAAAATTGTTTTATTGTACTATTTTTAGGAATCTCATTCACTTAAGTGGCTGATCATTTCTTTATATATGGCCATATATGTTGTCAAAATTTCACATGTAGGTGCCTTCTCACATGGAATTCATCCCTGCTGTTCATATTCTTATGGACTCTGGCATACTTCTGTAGAATAATTACAGAGTATATAGTAGCAGTGCTATGCTGAAATGAGAAAGAGGTTATGAACCAAATCTCTAGAATTTTTCCAGTTCTTTCTCATAGTTCCCACCTCCTTTTTCTCCCCCCTTCTCCCCCTCTTCTCCCTCCTGCCTCACTCCCCCCGTCCCCCCCCTGCTCATAGTCGTATTCACTGCGTCCCTACAGAAATGCTGCAAGCTGCATATGAACTAGGTCCGGACAGCACTAGCCACTGAACTGGCAATGTCTGCCAGCTGATGGTACAAAGTTGTCTCATTCTCTTATTTCTGCTTCTTTTACCTCAAGCGACAACAGCTATGATGGCTTTATACTCCCTTCTCTAATGTGTCAGACAAGTCCCAGAGAAAATTACAACATTTCTGTTGATGATATTTGCTGCTATCTTCAAGTTTTGTGCTATATTATTAAATATAAACAAAATCCATGGAATTTTTTTACTTTACCCATCAATTATTTTGTTTTAAGTTGAGCAAAAATGAACACTGGTTCAAGTAAATCATTATAATAGATTTGTGTTAGCTTTATTCAGCAATTCTCTGTATTCCTTAAACATTTATGTGCTTTCCAATTATAGCAATATTTTACTTGTCACTGCAAAATGTCAGGTTATTGCTTCAAAGGTAACCTCATTTTATATAATCAGATGGAGACTTAGCTGATGTAATAAAGCATTGGAGACTGGATAAAATTCCAATTACTGTTTCCATAGTAATGAATAACAATTACTAACATAACAAAGATGTTAGTATTTTAGAGGTGTTTGTAGTTTATTTTACTTTCAATGATAAACACACCAGTTTCTTGGAGACAAAATGATAATAACACTATTAGAGAGTTTGTATTTCCTTTTAAGGGAAGATGCCAAGATCTGTCATTTAATTTTAAAAATTTTATGGCCAAGTTTATAAGTTCCTTAAAATATGTCTGAAAATAATCTGGTTTTAGGCAAATAGCACTGATCCCATTACAAGAAGTCAACCTTGGCCATATGCAGCTGAGAGGGAACTACAGCAGGATATTCCTGAAAAATGAAAGGAAATAGTAGTGTAATAGCAAGCAAAAATGCTGACCTCTCATTAATTTTTAAATTGCATTGTCATGATAAGCTAACAAAGCTTGCAACACAAACTAAGCTTCACATCACTTTAAATCCAGGTGTAAAAAGTTGTCATTAATCAGGTTCTTAGAAAACAAATATCTTTACAGTCTTGGTTTCATAACATACCATCTGGTATCACAGATATTATCTATGATAGATTAAATAACAGATTCCATCTGCTTTTTAAAAGTGTTTTCCCTGGTTAGAAATAACCAGAGAGAAAGAAAAAATTGATGCACTTACAAATTCAGTTAAAAAAATCTGTTTGCTTGTACACTTATGCATTAAGATTCTTCTAGAACTCTTGTTTTACTGATCTATTTACTGATTTGTTTAACTGTCCGCTCTTTTTTTAGGTTGGCATAGTACTACATTATTCTACACTCTCTACTATGCTATGGATTGGAGTAACTGCCAGGAATATTTATAAGCAAGTCACAAAAAAACCTCAGCCATGCCAAAACAGTGACCAACCTTCTTATCCAAAGCAACCACTACTCAGGTATGGAATATTAGCTATAGTTTGGGGTTTTTTTAATGTATTCCTAAAACATATAAATTTCAAACAAACTCTCACTTTTATTTCTGTATTCTTTACTTTTTATAGACTATAAATAGGATCCATAAATAATTGAGTCATTTAGGTGTATATAAAAATCTGAATATTTATTGTATGCTCATAGTTAACTCTACTCAAGAGATGGAAACATGCAGAACTAGTATTGGCTAGGTTCAGATACCTTTATCTGAACAGGAACAATTCAAACATTTCTGTTGGTTTCTTATGGAGGAAAAAATCCTGGCTTGCTTCCGGGTTAAGGCATTATTTAATAATCAGAAACTACGCTATAATGACTCTCCCTTTACCCTTATCTATTCTGCTGTAAATCTTGCCCACACTTGTATTGATTGCCTAGTAACCTGATAGCAACCTTCCTCATTCCACATCAGAGATCTAATGCTATTACAGGAGCGACTGAAAGTCTGGACTCTCTATCAGCTTTCTAGATGGAGCAGACTAACTAACGTGTGTCTGACAGCATGGCAGGTGTAAATGCAGTAAGAATGTTAACCAGATGCCTATGAGATGCTGAAACTTCAAGCCAAAATAGTCAGTCTGCCTAGAAAAAAAAAACTCAACTTACCACAAACTAGGAATTCTGACCAAAGGCATGACAAGATGGATTCATCTTTTTTGACTTTAGCTATCAAAAAGTTAGGTATTAGCCAAAGTTATCTAGTGTCCCTGTATAGATTTTGGAGGGAGACTGAGACAGAGACAAACTTCCAGGGAACAATTCCTCCCACCTGTCTCGGATGTTGTGTGAGGACAGGATGAATTGTCTTATGTAGGTGCCTCTTTCCCCATAGAACACGGAAAAACCCGAATGGTCAATTTAGACTAAAAACCTGTTTTACAGCAAAGGACAGGAAATATGAATTCAATTTTTTATGGCTTTGCTGTGAAAAATCCAGATTAGTGAATTCTTTTAAACAGACTTAGCTTATTTTATTTTGAACACAAGATGTTTATTAAGTGGCATTTATAGATGGCTGTGTGAGGTTGTCACAACTTGTTAAAAGTCTATAGGAAGATGAATTGTGTTTTGCTGTCTGATTCTGCTGAGTGAAGTCTTTATTAACATGATTAGTTTTCTGCTTTTTCAGACATTTTCTTTCTAGAGATGAAATTGATTAAAGTTAACATAAAATTTGTATAGTGAAGAAGAGACATGTCGAACATTAGCTTTGTTAGGTGTCAGCAAGAGGATATACTTTCACTGAGAGTACCTGACTTTGCTAGTCCATTATTTACTATACCATTCTTCACAGATGATAATTTCAGTCTTTCGGTCACTAGCTCATGGCAAAATGAATAATTGCCAATTTTCAAATGCTGCAGTGTGACTATTAAGGTAGAAAATTGTTACAGGTTACATAGACCCAGCATAGTGTATGTTCTTCAAATTCAAATCTTGAGTTGGAAAACAACAGACAATCAGGTTACAGAAAAGATTACTCTAATTAGAATCTTTGTTGTACCAGTCGTGTTGAGGTTCTCAGACAGTGAAAATAAACAGTAGATATTTTAAGTTTAGTAATAGAAATGATAAACCTCCTTTTAGCTGAAAAAGAACATGAGTATAATTGTTTAATAGCTAAGTAAAATGATTCTAAGTTATTTTTCTCACTCAGGGCACCGTAAGTCCTAGAGACACAGGCACTGAAACATCTAATATGATTTCATAATGGTTAGTGCTAGATTCAAAGTAGTAAGGATCGATTTCATTTCATGTAGAAAATGGGCACAGTATATGGAAAATTAAAAATCGCTTTAAGCAAGAAAATGCCAAACTCATAATTAGTAATTGTTGTTCTTTTAGAACAATAATGATCATTTTTATGGGCATTTTAGCTTTCCTGGTTTTAATAAAATTAAAATCAGAATTATTCTGTATCATAATATTTCCATAAAATCCATTTAAGATGCTTATATTTCAGTGTAGTCATTTATAAGAAATGTTTTAACTAGACAGTGTTCTTGTATCTATAAGCTGATGCCAGCCTTTATAATATTGTGCCTCAGGTACATAAAAGATAACATCGCGGTTTGTCCAGGTCTGGGTTTGGGTGAGGGAGTGTTAATTTTTGTCTCTATTTGACACCAGTAAATAGCTAAATGATATAAATTTGTTCAAATGGAGATTGAGTTAAGCTTTTTTATATGTCAGGACCATCAGTGCTAGGAAGCATATAATATGGTCTGCAAGACACTTTTAAACAAGAGGTAGTTTGTCAGTAATGCCTGTCTATAGACCTAGTTTGACTTGTTGTCGTGGTTTAGCCCCAGCCGGCAGCTAAGCACCACGCAGCCGCTCGCTCACTCCCCCTCGGTGGGATGGGGGAGAGAATCGGAAGAGCAAAAGTGAGAAAACTTGAGGGTTGAGATAAAAACAGTTTAATAGGTAAAGCAAAAGCCGTGCACGCAAGCAAAGCAAAGCAAGGAATTAATTCACTACTTCCCATGGGCAGGCAGGTGTTCAGCCATCTCCAGGAAAGCAGGGCTCCATCATGCGTAATGGTTACTTGGGAAGACAAACACCATCACTCCAAATGTCCCCCCTTCCTTCTTCTTCCCCAGCTTTATATACTGAGCATGATGCCATATGGTATGGAATAGCCCTTTGGTCAGTTTGGATCAACTATCCTGGCTGTGCCCCCTCCCAGCTTCTTCTGCACCTGGCAGAGCACGGGAAGCTGAAAAGTCCTTGACTAGTGCAGCAACAATTAAAACATCTCTATTATCAACACTGTCTTCAGCACAAATCCAAAACATAGCCCCATACCAGCCAGTATAAAGAAAATTAACTCTACCTCAGCTGAAACCAGGACACTTGTGTTCAGGTTTTGTTGAACACAAATGTATGAATGCGTTTGGCAAGAACTGTACACTTTGCTGTTCTCCTTTGGTCGTTTCTGGTAATGGATGTGTACGATAGATTGGGTTTCCACTTCACATATGAGTGTTTTTGTATTCCTTGTATATGCACTTGCTATATGAGACGTAAGGATATTTTTTGTGAGTCCGTAAGTGGGGACTACTGCCAAAAATCAATACATAAATCTGTGGCATGGAATTTACCAAGAAATTATTAAAATTCTTTCACCACATTTTTTCAAGAAGCTTGGTCCACTCTAAAAAGTAGCTGAAATAGTGAAAATAAATACCAAAATATCTAAAAGGAGACCTTACCTGGTGGTAGAAAATGACGTTTGCTTGTAACAGTTGCTTCCGTTTCTCTGCCTGCTATTGCATATTCATTTGCAGAAGTAAGACAAATGAGGTACATGTGATCTTTTCCTCCTAGTTTTCCTTGAGCTGTGGCAAGATGTATCCTGTTATGTAAAACTGTGGTTCCCTTAGTTTTCTCTGTTTCTAGATACAGTGATCAAACTTGAAATCTTTTTGCAGTGTCATTTTAGTGGAACTTGTTCTTCAAGGCAATATGATTTTTAATATTGCCTCTTTTTATATATTAATCATATATTATATGATACATTATGTATGTTAGACATGATATGCTATATATTTTATTACATATATTATACATGAGATAATATATTATTTGTTAATACAGAGTTAAAGCTCTCGGGGCCTATCACTTTGATGACTGGAACCAACTGTAATAATTCTGGTATTTTTCACTAAATGTGCCTGGATGCTAATGAGGTGGATCAAATTAATGCATCATTGAATTTTGTGTATTGAAATGCTTAACCCTAGCACTTCAACAGATAATGAAATTACTTCCTGTAAAATATACTCTCTGGTATTCTTAATAGAAATAAATAATTCTATCTGTTCATCCTCTGTGGACATTTGTTAAACCTGGCAGAGTTTTGGCTTCTGACTCATCTGAAGTCAGATTTTGCCAGCAAAGACAAAGGAGCATGCAAGATTCAGCTATTACTTGCAATGCACAAAACTTCCCATGAGCCCAAGCTGAGGCACAAGTAGTATTAGTTTTTATACCTGATACGTGCATGCATTTTTCATGTGATGCTGTGTGCACATACAGATTAGACAGGAGTACAGACTAAGCAGGAAAATATTTCTCAAAGGTATTCTGGTAAAATAATTCCTTTCCAGAAAGAGAGAAAAAAATTAGACTACTATAATTTTTATTAAGATAACTACTGAGCACAATCACACTATAAACATTTAAAATAAAAAATAAATAAGCTGCCAGGTGGGCCAGAGAGTTGTGTTAAGGAGACAGATAATTAAGTTACCTTTTATCTCAGGGTTAGGTAGAAATATGTCTCCTAATTTCCTCCATCCTCTTTTATTCAATGAGCATCTTGCAAGGTAACTAATATGGCAAACTTCAGATTACAGAGAGTCCAATATCCTATATCTGTCATGAAAAAACATCCAATGTGCATAAATAAGGTTGCAGATTTAACTGCAAAATGGATAACAGGTGATGTCGCTGTCTCTGCTGAACTTCATCTTGTTTATTATGTAATGTATCTTGATAAGCTTTTTAAAAAGTTCTTAATAAAGTTGTGGGGCTTCTAGGAAAAGTACCTCATGCAGTGCCTTAGAAAAATTGTGTATCTAGCTGTAGTAGCAGTTTAGGAATGGATTGTGTGTCCTTCTCTTGATATTCAAAGGACTAGGCTTAGTACTATGGCTATTAAAAATGAATATAGAGAATTTTGGGAGGATCATAACTCAGGCAAATTAGATCTGTTTTCAGCAGCACACTCAGAGCACCTACAGTCCATATGACTGGCTTCAATTACATTCTCTTACTGTTTTTAACTTCAAATAATTTTGAAAGTTAAGGATAATTTTTAAATGAGAAAGCTGTCTGAATATTTCATATATTTGAAATGTCTTAACTGTTTTTTAGAAACTGTCCTTTAGCTTGCACACAGAGCAGACCTAGAAATAGTAGGTGAGAACCAAAGTGGTTCAGTTGAACTGTAACATCTGCTAATGGATGTGTACGTGCATATATATATGTGTGTGTGTGTCTGCTATTCTGTATGAGTTTGTATATGGGCAAGTATCTGTATATCACTTACAGAGTACCAAGTGATGTCTTGGAAGTAGCAACAGGGGTCTTCCTTGTGGGCTATGTTTATGGTGTAGCAATGACTAACAACCTACACCCTGATCACATGCATGTGCAAGACATGATAGTGCTCCTCTTGCGTCCTTCCCCTCTCCTGTGAATGTGGCAGCAGCTGTTCACAGTCATTCCCTGACTCATTATTCCTCTCAGCTACCCAAACATTAATCGGTAGTATCCAGCTAGGCAGTAGCTAGGTATCTTTATACCATTCAATTATGTTAAATTCTTTCACTGAAAAAAGGAGAAACCATGCTAAACTTTCACATCCAAGAAAACCCTCTCCTTCGGTTTGTGTAGCCAAATCCTGTGATAAGCCTCTTGCCTCAAAGTGAGGAGATTTTACAGCCTTGCATGGGGTCCATGGGGGCAGACCACAGGGGTCACGGCATCTTGCTTAGTGCTTTGCTCACAGTGTTAACCCTGCTTGTCTCAGGATGAACATTTAGATCTGACAAGCTGGCAACCAGCTCATGGGCACAAATGGATATCTGCTATGTACTGCTGTATTTGCCTAACTGTAGGTCCCAAGAGAGCCTGGCTGGAAGTGGTGTGACTTCCATTACAAATCGATGATGTGGCAATTTTTACTGAGTAAGTTACCAATAAAGCAGGCTATTTCCTGAATTTGAGTTGCACACAACAATATTCGTGATGTCATTGAAAATTTGCACGATATTTTTGCACCATAATGGAGGTACTAAAGACACTCCAGCAATAAAGACTAAAGACTTCTTATCCTTAGTTTTTTAAAGAATGATTATGTCTTTTACCAGAGAAAAACCCTAGATCAAAAAGAACTATGGTTTCTAATATTCCTGAGGTTGAAAGGGTGTTCGGAAAATGATCTTTGTTACTCTCAGGGTCTAGAAAATTTCCCCTATCAGTTATAACAAGTTGCCTATAATTTATTGCAGCATAATAGCAATGTAATGGGGGATCAAAATTTGACCAAGATAACAAATTCTCTATTAAACGTCAAGTTTGCCAAATATGTCATGTCATTTTCTTGGCCATGTTCTTTTCTGGATCTCGAGTGTGAATCATATGAAGCGACTTAATTTACATTCTGACAGACACAGACATTACTTGTCCCCTTGACACCAGCAGCTCTGAAATGCAGTTAAGTTCTAGTGCATTTTTCATTAGCACTGGCTCTCATGAATTCATGTCTTCTTGTATCAAATAATGATTGAGAGAGAGGGAGGGAGAAAGAGGTCAGATGAAAAGCATCAATTACAGCCCATTGTTTTCTTCTTTGTGGTATGCCCTTAAATATTAATTTCTCTAATCTTCGTCCATGGAAGCCCATTTTTCCTTCCTGCAGTGAACATACTAAATTTCCTCTATGAAGTTTAAATTTAGGCCTGATTATCCCAAGGGATTATCTGCCTTTTCCTTAACAACTCTCTATAGTTTGTATATGTTGAAATAAATGGGAAATGCCACAGGGCAGAATTCTCAGAAGCCCTGAGGAGACTTCTGTAGTTCACTCTTTACTATTAGCATAGACACAGTTCTGTCATTGGAGAGTAAGTGAAAGTGATGTCTCCCCACGAGTAAGGTTTTCACCAGTTGGATGAACCATGGTACAGTAAGCCAACAGTCTCACTGAAAATCTGCTATACCATGCTCAAGGAAGTTGGCTGTAATTTAAATACTTGATTGCATCCTTTGCTCAGAGGGCAGAACATTTTCATGCGGGTAGAGTCAGTCGTCAGGAAGTTTAACTAATGTCTCCGATATTACTATCGAGGCTTCTTATTTTAGTTATTGAAAGTTAACACTAGAAAATTGTCTTTTCCAATATGTATTTTTAGATAATTTTTAAATTGTGCTGTAATTAGTTTGATTCATTATTGAACAATGGAAGTTTTTGCAATCCTCATGTATTCACAAGGCTGCTTATAGCCTCAATACCATAAGTTCCTAAAAAGAAGATAGTACGTAACAGCTGCTTTCATACATATTATCTGCAAATCACTATTCCCATGTTTCTTGTTTCAATATTTATCATATTTCCCAGGAAGGAGAAAGGCCATTTTGCTGAAATACCATTTTTAAAATTTTTGCATTTGATAAAAATTGAACGTAAGAGAAGCCATGTTTTCCTTCCAGCTATTGTTTTAGTTTTATTCACCAAAATAAGGCTTATATTCAACATCAAAATAAGCTAATATGTTATTATATTGGATATTAAAATAATCTAAGGATAAGAGCAATTTCAAAATTTTAGTATGGTTTAATTACAGAGCTAATCTTTTAAACAATGCTGTATTCTGAAGACAATCTTAATAACTCTGACATTTAAAGATGACGCAGCTAATGATACAACAGTACCACCAGAAATGCTGATCTTATCAGTCAGACTATATTGTGTCTTATCAGCCCGACTATATTGTGTCTTATCAGCCCACCAATTTAGGCAAGTTATCAAAAAAAACCCCAAAAAACCCAAACAAACAAAAAAGAATTGTAATGCTGGGACCTTAGCCAGAATTACCAGAAAGATTCTGCCACCTGAGGTATAAAAGCTGTTGATATTACAAGCTATTTAATATGATCACTCTTAAAAGGCTGATATATGGTCAGATGGAGTCATGGGTAATAGCCAGAGCCATTTTATAGCTAGCTAGCAATGTAACTGAAAGATCTGCAGTGGAAAAGGGTATAACATGGTGACAAGGGAAACATTTTCATGAATTCTTCTTATTCAATTTCAGCCTGAAGCGAAATGTCTTTCTATCATATGGGGAAAAATTATCTTAGGTCAAAGAAAATGCTTAATTCAGCTTTGAATTAATTGTTCCACACAAGAACATTTTCAGTAAAAAGAAAATATTAAAATATTAAGGAGATTCACAGTAGCAATATATTGTCAGTGGTACCCTGAGAAAGCTGTTGCACTTTGCATAGGCCACGTAAATATTCATTGTAGATGGCATTGGATTGCCAGTGTATGGTGTCATAGCGTGGAGGTATTTTCCTGCCTACTCTGAATCAAACAAGAGAAGTGATTAGAACTTTGCTTCTCCGTGTTCCAGGTGAGTGACTGAATTATTGTGTTATTGAGTAAAATGGTAACAGAGCCACCTGCTTTACTTTTAGTTTCACTTCATCTGGCTTGTGAATCAAGCCTTAAACTGGAAGTATTTCAAAAGTTTGTTCTCATTTTCTAGTTGGCAAAATTATTCTTCAAATCTGACCTGAATGCACTATCAAATGCTTTAAGTGAATGATGCCTGGAACAGAGGTTCCTCTTTGATTTGATCTTATTTCAAGAGTATATTACAATCAAAGAAGAAAAAGGATTCTGTTACTGCCATAACTTCATTAGCTGAGGTACAGGTGAGATACACACGAAGTTGACACTTCCCAGAGTAGAAATCCAGTAATACCGAATCTTTAAGATATGTTGAGGTAGAAGGTGAAGTTTTATCTTCTTTGTTTAAAGAACGGTGTCTGAGCCACTTAGCATAGATGAAAAGAAATGGTTTATGGTTATTGCAAAAGAAAAGTAAATCAACTTATTACTTGTAAACAAGCTATTAAAGAGCACAGCAAGTCATGTATCAAGACTTTTAACTGAAACTCTCCCCAAAGCTATTGACAAACATAGCCAAAAAAGAAAATTACAATATCTGAGTAATACCTGGTCATTTAATGAAAGAATTATGGTCTTGGGACTTACAAATTGTTAACAACATGAGTTATGGCATTTGCAAGCTTGCAAAGTTGTAAGCTTCAGGGAGACTTATAATGATTCCTATAAAATTTTCAGACTTGAAAGGCTGTAACTGCAACATGCTTATCTGCAGAACTGTATTGGGTTGAATTTTCAGCTGGTTTTTATCATGAGTTCACATCTAGGTATTTCCTGGAAATTCAGAATTCTTGTCACACTGTTCCTTGCCTCAACACTTTCTAGAATTTGAGCTAGTCATATACATAATTGTAGAGGATAAGTTAGAGGGTAGGGTAAGCTTGATAAAATGCTCCATGCTTTGATATGCTGCTCCAGGCAAAATGTAAAACGCTGATTGGAAATTTTGCAAGTTCTAAAAATCCTTGAAGATAATATATTCAAACTCCAATGGGGCTTTGTAGAAAACTTTATCAGATTTAAAGAGCTAGTATTTTCTCAGATGATTCTTTGGTGTCATATAGATTAAACTTGGTTACACAAAAAGCTATAAAGAGAAATGCATAAGATAATTTCAAATGTGTCTATTGCCATAGTATGGACAAAGAACTAAGTATTCCCATCTGTGTGAAATAATATTCACCACACTTACAGAAAAGGCTATCTGACTTTTAATTGTGGATGACTGTACTCATTATTAAGAAAATTTAAAAATGCATCATTTGTTTTATTTAAATAAAGCCAGAGTCACATTAAATACAAATTCTTTCTTATTAAAATTATGTGAGAAAGATGGAACTAAAAGCTCGTTACAGGACACCTCTCTTCTAAGTGGGTGTCTGTATACATCCAGCTTAACTGTAATGAAAACAGCAATGTTGCAAGAAAACATAAGACATGAACTGTGAAGTATGCTGTGCAGACTGATGAACTGCAATGTCACAGAAACTAGAACACTGCAGGCAACCAACTAGTATAATATAGAATTATTCAATAATCTATAATAACTGCAGCACAGTACAACCACTATGCATTTAAATTATAGTATGGCATAGGTCTTATTAGGTTATTGCATTTACCAATACATTGCCACTATTCCATAAAGTAATTTGGCTTACAGATATTATTAGATTCCGAGAGCAAATGATAACAATAAGAAGTACATGGGATATCTTAAAATAAACTAGCAATAAAAATCAAATACATCTTTTTACACGCACATAAATGTTTTTAGCAACGATAGTTATAAATGCATGATTTTAACATTTCAGAACATTTTTCTTTCCTAATGAATGGAAAAGTTCAAGGAAACAAAAATATATTCCTTGGACAAACAAGACTGGTGAAATCTACACATACACATATTAAATTAAATATGCTGCAGCATATTTAACTGTAACTGTTGTAAATTCAGCTTTGGACCTGACTCTTTCCGTGCATACTTCCTGCCAAATATATGTGATAATCTCTGGCTTATGCCTGTTTGGAAGGAGGGCTTAATAGTCTTGGGAGGAAAAATTGCATTAGATTAATTCACTTGGTTTTGAGTTGAGAGACCACAGAAAAATACACATATACTTCCGCTGATCTCCTTGACCTTGTACAACCTAAATAGTTGAAGCCCATTACTGGAAATGTGGATGATTCTTTTCTTTTCAACTTAGTCTTCATTAAAAACTCCAAATGAGAAGACGTTAAAGAGAAAAATCACACTTACAATTTTAAAGTAGGAATGTTTAAAGTTAGCATCATCCTGGGGTATGACTGAGTATTTTTAATTTGATTTTCAAAATGCTATAAAAGTAGACCAGTTTAGAACTTTGAGCAGGCTTTGGACCAATTTTAGTTGTCCTTCAACTGCTAAGGCTGTAAGTAGCGAAATAGTCTCCAGGAGCAAGGTGCGTAAGTTGTAGAGTAAAAGACAGTTCATTGTTCAAAACTATATCTCGTACAGCAGTGCCTCAGAGTTTTGCCTTTTGCTTTTATCATCACTTTTAACATAAACAGCAAATGAATCACAGCAGCTAGGTTAATGCAGGCTGGAAAACTAAAGTTCTCCTATGTAACTTTTATAATTTTAGTATTCTGCGTAAAGAATAAGGTAAATACTAAGAATCGCTTCCACAGTAGATAGAGCCTTCGTACATTAGATTAAAAGCCAGCCATTGACTGTTGGTGTTAGCGTAACATTTTCTGGGTCAATTACTTCAAAATTACTTATTGTGGAGTTCCTTACAATGGTTCATAAATGATAGCAGAGGGAAAGCAAGTCTTATCTGTAGAACAGGTTTTGTACATACATAGTATTTTCTCTGCTGTTTCTACTGCACACTTCAAACTTTATATTTTTCCATGGAAAAATTACACTTCCAGTACAACCAAGGTATTCAGAATTTGCATTCTGAATTTCCTGACTATTGATCTGATTTTTCAGCCTTTGTCTTGCACTGTTATAAAGTGCTATGATTACATGTTGTGTTTTACAGAGGCAGTTGAACAATTGCCTGTGCAGCACAGAATACATTGTAAATGAGAGAAACTCCGTGGAACGATTGAAAGTATAGAAACTGGGAAGTAGAGGAGGTCAAGAAGTACATCAGGAGATTAAATTTTGATCAGGATAAAATAGGGAATTAGTGTGAAAATGACACCAAAAATTGTCCAAAGTAAGCTTTAAAGAAAACTAAGCAAAAGATGGGCCTTGAAACAAAGTGCAGACGAACATACAGACCTTGGGAGAACTGTAGAAAGTCTCAGAGAGGTCAATCAGACTCTAACACAGGAAAGGAGAAGTCATGAGGACATCTGAGATGGTGATAATATTAGTAAAGGAAGTGGAAAGGGAAAAACGCTGGCCTGCAGCAAGGTAAGAGACAAGCAAACTCAAGTTAGGTGAAAAATCTATCATGTATTTTAAAAGTCCCTATCCATCCTTATCTATCCTCTGTAACTTCTGTTCAAACCCTATTCCTGATCTTTCTTAATGGGATAGGAAATCACCTCTCTGTTGGTGAGACACACCCCTTGAGAGGTTCCACAGTTGAAAGGGCGGGAAAGGAAAAAGATAATATCTGTGCAGTACCATCAGAAAAATCATGTTATTTCATATTCTGTTTAGAGCTTGACCTTCTGGACTCATGTGATTTTGTCCAAAAACATTATCCTAAACTTTTTTAGGTTAGAAAGAAAGCTTTTAACTCCTTATTTGCTATGACAGTTGTAAACATGAATAAAGAAGGAATACATGAACTCAAATCACTTGAAAGTTGTGGACCCTCACTGCTAGTTATGAGTGTTAATAACAACATTGATAAGAAAGAGGTTTAAAATGTATTAATAACAAAATTCTCTGAAATTATTGAAGGCAGGACAATAAATAATGAGCTTAAGTTGCAGTAAGGAGTAAATAGGTTGATATTAGAAAAAGATTTTAAACTATGAGAATAGTTGACAATTAAAACAGGTTACCTGGGAGGCTGTGGAAACTGTCATAAGCAATTTGTTAACAGAGATTAGATAAACCCAAGCCAGTCATGATAGATGTTTAATGTGACCCTGCCTCAGAGCTTTTGAGTGGACTAGATGACCTCTTGATGTTTATTCCCACCCTACAATTCTGTTATTCTTGAAACAAGCATTTTTCCTAACAGTATTCTCGTTTTTCAAACCTTTATTTACTGCTGAATTCCTACTGCCTTGTTGGTCTCGTAAGAACTCTTGTGTTTTATTATGCAAGCAAATTCTGACAGAAGAGACTTTGAAACTAATGTGTTCCAAATATGCCTTCAGTGTTTGGAAGTGTTATGAGTCTTGTAGAAACTGGCTGCTGATCCTCCAGGTGTTTTTATTCAGGTACCATGTTACTATATAAAACATAACAAAAAATTAGGCCAGATTCTGCTCTGAAATGTCCACACCCACAACAGGTTTTCAGTGAATCACTTGGAGTTACACATATATAATCACAAGAAGATTTTTGTTCATAGATGGAAATTATTTCTTATTGCTACTTACAAATAAAATTTGGTAAGTTCCCTGGAATTTTAATGATACAGATTAAAAGAATTTAAATATATAAAATTTCATATACCTCAGCAAAATAGAATGTCCAGATTAAACTTTATGCCTATATTGATTGAGTACTCACTCAGATAAAGGGGTGATGCCATTATTATTAGATCACACTCGATACTTACCGAATCATTCAAGATTTTAACAGTTTATCTGAAAGTGAATGTTGGCTTAGGTTTCCTGTGAAAGAAAACCTGAGCCCACGAGATACCCAACTTATTTTTCTAATGATTATGAGAGATACC
Organism: Mycteria americana; assembly: GCF_035582795.1. NCBI lineage: Eukaryota > Metazoa > Chordata > Aves > Ciconiiformes > Ciconiidae > Mycteria > Mycteria americana. Next base: position 17,752,035 of record NC_134370.1, read on the forward strand.
TAGTTATTTTTCTAATGATTATGAGAGATACCTAGTTATTGTTTTATCTGTTGATTAGAAGGTACGAGAACTATGATTACTGAAGATCATTTGTGTTTGCTTCTCAATATTTATGAGCAATGCCAAGAAATTAGAGATTTCGGAGATTTACCTTCAAATATTCTATATGACTTTTGTGGAAAATATAAGAAATGTAAGTAGTTCCCTGTTCTAACGTGCCTTGACTGGTAGGTATGCTTATTACAAGTAGTCATGTCAGTAGATATAGGTAATTCACCAAGAACACTATCCACAAATTTATGCCTATAAATCTCGGAGCAGATAACAGCTTCTTCAGATATAATTATTGCTTTAATTGATCTCCCAATCTTTTACTTTTGCAATCATTTGTTTCATAGGTTGATTATGGAGGGTCCCTGAATTTATAGTATTTGCTAACTATATGAGTCATGAGTGGTCAGTCATAGGATCTTGCTGCTTCTTCATATTAGATGAGTTTACAGACATCTCCAGAAAAAAATACCTATACAGGCAGAGTTCACTTCCAAGAAATATTTATGCATACCACTTTGGAATTTGATTTCTGGGATTACTGATGTCAGTAAAACTCATTCTCATTAATCAAAAAGATAAGGAAGAGGAATCATGGGCAAATTACTACCACTGTTATTTTCAGAATAGCTACCCCATGCTGGCTATAATTCATATGTAAGGCATTTTGGACCATTTAATGTAGCATATCATACTCTTGTTGTTGTCTGATGTAAGAATGCCATTGAACTTGTCTGCTCATATAGACTCTTAGTCTTCCATTAGTGATATTGAAGAGGCAAACAATTAGTTATATTCCCTCTTCATGCATTTAAGAGAATATTTTCCAACTAGAGAGAACACTTTACTTCTTTCTGAGGTTCTGGCGTTGCCAAATCCGATAACAATTATCATACCTAGCAAAGCTAGGCAGCCTTTTGACCTGGAAAGTTGAGCAACAAGATGCTGTTATAGTTTTGTGAAGATGGCAATGACTGCTGCTCATTCCTTTTCAGGTCTCCTTTTTCCATGTTACTAATGCAGTAACATTCTGGAAATGAAAAGTAATTTCTAGCTTTTAATTAATATTTCTCAATTATTATTTATTTATAAAGATAACTCTCCTCTGTCTCTGCTTGTCCTTTTCTTTCAAAGTTTCATGATCACTTCTGGCTGAGTGCTCCAAGAAACCCTGTGATTTTTTAGAAGCTTACCCTTTGACCTTTTTATATATGATGGAAAAGCTTTGTTTTTGCTTCTGGTTAAAATCTGCAATAGGGATCACCAAAAATAGATTTCTGTGTATGTCAGTTTTTAAACAACAGAAAAAAGCAAATGTTCATGCCATCATCATATATATAATATTTCCCATAGCTCAACTTAGTAAGACTAAAACCGACAACAGCAAAAAACCTCAACATTAAAGCTAAAAATTGGGGTTGACACTCATGAACTCATGCAATTGTACCTTTGTTTCTTGCTTTTCAATAGGGTGAATTAAGGACAAAATGTCAACCTGAATTTTTACCAATAAATCTAAATTTCCATGGTTTTGTGGAGTCAAGTCATTAATTGAATACAGTTTGTCTATGATTTAATAGCAGGGTAATCCATACTCATGCTTTTATGTATAGCATTAAAAGGGAATGCTTTTTGCTGCCTCTAGATTAGCAGATTGAATTACAGCCTATGGAATATGAAGGAGAAAGTGTTCCAGAAAGAAGCCAAAAGTCTAAAACCATGAGAGAAAGTTATTTCCATCATGCTTTAATGCTTCACTGCTGCTTGTTATATTAAATAACACCTACTTGGTAACATTTTAAGTTCTTGGCTACCTGGATATCTGTCAAGATGATAAATTGGAAGTTGTAGAAGTGGATAACATTGCATAAATCCTAATATAAGACTTTCTCCATGAAAACAAACATGGAAAAGTAAGCTTTTTCCTTTTTGCAAACTGTAAGGATGAAACTTCACTAAGATTCTTTAGAGGTATTCTTTCTGCAAAAGAATAATGCAATTGTGTAGTACAAAATCATGCAAAGTCTGCATCTCACTCATGTGGAACTTCACCAAAGTCAGTGGGAACACTTAAATAAGTCATGGATGCACAACTTACCTGATACAATAATAGATTTTATACATAGCATAAATTTTTCTTTTGTTGCAACTATTCTTGGCTACAGTCACAGCTGTAGGCATTGTTGATGGGATGTCAAGTGGGGTCTTTTTCTGACCTCAATCCTGTCCTATCTCAGTTACATTTTAATAATGCACTGTACTCTTCTGAAGAACTCTGGCTCTAGGCACATAGCCTTCTAATTATAGGAATTTTCAAGCTATGCTCATTCACCTGTGAATCAGTCTACTCTCAGTAGTGCATATGTTTCAATTGACAGAGTGATATAAACTAGAAGAGCAGTAGGTAAACTAGAGTAGCACTAAAGAGCCCTTCTCTCAGCATTGACAGCTGGTCTGGATGGACCCTCATAAGATTGAAAAGATAACAATGAATAATAAGTTAATCATAGAATCATAAAAAATAATAAGTTTGGAAGAAACATCTGTAAGTCATCTAGTTTAACTCTCTGCTCAAAGCAGATCCAACTTAAAAGTTAGCTCGGGGCCTCATCCAGTCAAGTTTTGAAAATCTCCAAGGACCTTATTTCTTCCTCCCATCCTAGTTCTGTTTCCTTTTAGCTTTCATCTTGAATGGACCACAAACATGAAATGTAAGAGCTGTAACCTAGTCTGAAATAAAGCACAAAAAAGTCACTCTTAATCCCATGAACCAAACCCCATGAACCAAAAACCCCATGAGTTTAACAGAATATCATTAAAATTCATAGCTATATAATGTAAAGTTAAAATTCATAGCTACATAATGTAAAATATATAAATATCATGTTTATAAACACAAGTAATTCTCATCAAATTTCACATAGTATATCTAAACTATTGATGACCGAATATAAGGGATAGCATGGTGGCCACCTCATTCTGCCACAGTCCATGAGGACTCTGATTCTGATTCTCTAGTCCCGACTCTTTCAGCCTTTCCAGAAGTTTAACAAATTTCTGAAAAACTGCAAAAATAACAATAAAATAGAGTTGTGATGGAAGTGATTTTCCATCCCTGCAAATTGACAGTATCTCTACCTCATAAGGAAATTAGCACCATTTGTGCTGATACCAGAATACCGAATATCCAGTGCTCGCAGCACTCGGGGGTGATGGCTGACCCTTAAACATCTAATTCAAGCAAAGAGAATCTGTCTTCCCCATCACAGAAGAGAGTCCAGGCACCTGATTACTGAGTATTCACAGATGGCTTTCTCTCACTATCAAAGTAGCAGGTTCACTTGGTGTAATAGTTCACTATACCAAAGTAAACTTTAAATTGTTTCTTGCCTTGGGGCATGTTGTTATGAATGGTAGTTTTTTTGCTCACCTTGGTCAGTGTACGCTGACCAGTCAATGTGTATAGCATTAAGAAGGTAGGGAACTTTGTTATGCCCTAACAAAAAAGTGATGTATTTAATTATGTGAAGGCTGTTTTTATTGTTCTAGAAAAATATCCAAATACTTTAATCATTGTTACATGGGTTTAAAATACTTGGTCCAGCTAATACCTAAGCCATGAAAAAAAGGAAATGCAGTTTTCTTTCATATAGCAAAACTGAGGAACATACTACAATGTTGAAATACATTAAAATGAAGCTGTCATTAATAAGGATTACTAAGTGAAAAATGACAGGAAGTAATAAAATGTGCTTTAAAAAAATGTTGGAATACCATCTAATTACCAAGTCAAGGAAGTCAAGGAGAGTAGTTATTCACAATTAATCAAATTAATAGGTTTTGGATTTCTAATGTTTTCTTTCTGTATGAGTCCATTGAGGTGTAAGTAGTGGTTGCATATACTATATATACATGTTTCAAATATGGCCAGCTGTAAAACTGAATTATCATTCATGGGAGGTGCCAACATTTTTGATATGTTGTCTTATTCTGAAAAGGAAATTAAAGTCAATATTTAGAAGGGATTAGGTAATAGATATTCAGAAGAATTTCTGGTTGAAAAAAAATTGAAATGTTTCATCTTGATAGTTTGGGTTTTTTACCTGAGCTATATTTTGCAGCTTCCCATTTTAAATTTCTGGTGCATAAATTTTCAGTAACTCTAGTCTTTGTGGAGTGCAAGTTAATTCTTGAGGCAGGCACTCTATTCTGTTCTGCTGCTTTGTATAAGTACCAAGATGTTTTTTCTCAGCAAGTATTTGTGAACAAAGACAGTATAAGGGTAGAAATACCAAAAAAAAGAAAAAGCCCCGTGTTTAACTTACACAGACACCTTACACAGTATACTTTTTTTTAGATTTTTCATTGTGTAGTCTTTGTAAATAAAGCAAAAATGTAGTGCCCTCAGAATCAATATGTCAAGTCATCTAGGATGTATTTTAAGATGTTAACACATGTGCCTTGCACTGACTTCACCTGAAAGTGTTTCTGTATGGTTTTCTTTATGACTGAAAGCAGTATTCTGTATGATTGAAAATCATGTCTTTGGTGTTTGAGGTACTAATTTTTCTTAACTTTCAGGGATGCCCCCTCCTTAACTCATGACCTGTGGCAAACCCTAAAAATATTAGAACTGTTGAAAAAAATTAATTGAAATATTTTAAAATGGGAACCAAAATAAAGCAAAGAGTCCCTTCCTTTACTGTGCACTGAATATGGACTTTAGAGGAATTCAAAACTTGTTTGTATGCTTTTCACATCAGAAGCAATTACTTTCAGGAAACTGTTTCACCTTTTCTCTAAAAATGTGGGTTTGATTTGTCGATGACAAAAGCTTGGTAGCTGGAAAGATTCAACAGAAAGGGTTTTGTGGTTTCCATGGATCTTCTGCGTAAATGTTTTTCAATTTTAAATGGCCCTCTGGGTTTGTGACTGAATACTTCTCGTAGACCAAGAAGATTTAATAATCAAAATGATATTATTTTTATTTAGTGTGTGGTTTCTTCATGTCTTAAACAAGACTGTTTGTTCTCTCACTTTGCCTGAGGTTACATCTTGCTCTAGCTGTGTGATTAGATTTTAGATACATGCAGTTGAAAATAAACCCAATTACCTAAATAGATGGAAGGTAGAAGTAAATTGCGATTAGCACATAATTGTAAAACCAGAGATGCAGAAGACTGAAACACTAACTCTGTTTAATTTTGGTGATGTAGCACCTAATCTTTAACAATATTTTAAAGATGGGGGGTTTTATTACCTTACTGGTAAAACCCTCAGAAACAGTAAGACTGCTTTAATACTTTGAAGCCTTAATATTTAAAAGCCAAAACAGCTACCTCCATATATTATCTATACACAGACAGTATAAACACGTCTTGAGTATTGTGGGTGGGTATCATTTAAGAATATGCATAGGATATACTGAACAGACCTAGGGAAAGAGATGAAATTTACCATTGTTCTGTAAACTTCATAACAAAGCACTTTATAAGGACATATGAATATATAAAATATAATCGGTTAAATATTAAAAATATGTATGTTACACGGTGGCCAGAACATGTATAATTTTAAAGTATTTCTGAGAGTACTCTGTATAACCGTAATGACCCAGTCACTGTTATGTGACAGAAACCAGCTGATGCATTCAGCAGCTTTACATACAATTATGTGTGAAGCTGTAATTTTCATCTTCATTGAAGAAAGGCAATTTTTTTTGGCAGAAATGGCAGATTTCGTGGGGCAACATTACATTTCCTAAACACATTATTTTAATGGCCTGTATCAATCAAACAGGCTTTATAAGATGCTTGAAATGTTTCAGGGCCAGCAGAAGAGATAAAAATGCTTTTTAGCTTGTTGGAGCTGTTCTTTCTTTCTAGTGTTTTCTCTCTGTAAGTAGTAATGCCAACATTCATCATTTAAGAATCAGTAAACTAAAGTAAAAATTGTAGTATTAGTTTCATATTTTTTGAAAACAGTGAGTTTAAGATTCCTGTTCGTCTGCTAGTTTTTGAACCATTAAAGTTCACATTTTTCACATTTTGCCTATAATTATCTGTAATGGAAAAATGGAAATTTATACTTATTATGATCTCCTTAAAGAAACAGTTTGCTTAAGTATGTGACCATCGTTGAGACTTTCCTTGTCTAATAACTGGCTAGTCAACCTGAGATGGGTAGAGATCATTAAGCTCCTGTAAGTTTCTCATGACTAGATGGGCAGGTGAATGACAAAGATAAATATCTCAAAATAAGGGAAGGCTGAAATGATAGAGAGATGGCATAACTATGGGAAAGATCTCAAGAGGACCTTGTACCTTTTTAGTCACCAAAGACAATCGTAAGACAAATTCTGTAGGAAATCACATTTCAGTTGTTTCTGTGCCCACATAGAAGTTCAGTAGAGAAAGCTGAGATTCTTTATCACCTGCCCCCTGGAACAGGGCTTAATATTGCATCACAAGATGCAAGGCTTGCAAAAAAATGTGCAAATTAACAATGTAGTTTTTGTGGAAATTCACGTCTCTGAAGTATTTCTTGTATTTTTCTCTTTCTCTGGCACTGTGAGCAAAAATGTTGCCCTTCATATAAGATCACTGATTTATATAAGAGAAAAAGGAAAAGACATGAATTTAGGAGAAGAGAATTAACGTGTCCTCCCTAGAGATATTTGCCAGGAGTTCCTGTATTCTCTTTTTATTGTCTGTTTGCACACATGTGTCCTGAATGCTCAGCTGAGCAAATCTAAGAACAACCCATCTGGGTCTACCAGTAAAGTCCCTGTCTTCATGACATCGATTGCTTGGTCATGAATATCTTCTGAATCATTCTGTGCATGTACAGCAAAAGAACTTAACAGAAAAGAAAACTAAGAGTATTATTCTCTAGAAAATGGACAGTTTCACATATTACCTGTGAAACTCATGCAATTAAAATTATTCAGCTCTAACTTGGCAATATAGATCATAATAAAAAATAAGGTCTCCGAATATGTCTTTTTAATAAACAAACAGATTTCATACCTATAACCAAAAATATATCCAGTAGTGAATAAATAACCTCTGAATAAACTCTCCAAAGGTTCTCCTCCTGTGAAAGTTGAGAATAGTGTATATTCAGGTGATGGGAAAGTTACAAAAAAAGGACTTGACTGGTCTGTTTGAAATTTTAAAAAATTGCTGCAGAAGAAAAAGCATTCTTCTTGACAAAAAAAATGTTGCCTACAAAGCAAGTAAGTGTCAAATTCAACAATGCATAAAACACAGTGGGATTCAGGGCGTTGTGTTGGTGCCTGCCATAATAAAATATGGGATTGACATAAATTCCTTCTAAAAAATATTATTTCAAAATTTAGTCATAAGAGAACATAGTCCAGAACCCCCTGTTAGTGACTTTCCCAGCTGATCCAAATTAAAATATATTTCCTCCTGCTAGTCATTTCATTTGGTTCCTTTGGCAGGCTTAATGAAATATTACATCAAGTAAAACCAAAGAAATCCATATTTTCTATTTAAAATTCAAGGTGATTCTAGTGACAGTCATAAAACATTGATACTAATATAATGTGAATCGAGTATTAAATATGTGACAATATAAGGGTACAGCACTTATTATCACTATCTTTGCATGCTTTACTTTTCATTTCACTTTTTATTATATAAAATGGCATTGTCATATATAGGCTGTTATCAGAATTTCTTGTCTTGATGAGGGTTGATAGGTTAATGGTTCTTTTCTCCCCTTCAAAAGGCAGAAGGACATCTTGATGGTAATTGACTTTCTAAAGGTGTACTGCAATGCTCAGTGAAGCAGTTGTGTTTGATTCAGTAGGCTGGAACTGCAAAATAATTTCAGCTAACAGCTCTATGCCAGAGCAGTCAAATGCCTGGAAAAATGAGGTAGCAATGAATTGCTCAGAACAAGAGTATCAGCCATTTTACTACTAGAAATTAACTGTGGAAACAGAATTGAAAGGCCTGTTGTGTTCCCTAGGGATAAAATGATTGTGCAGATAGAAAATACCCAAAGCATGAGTATTATTTCTCCTCCTATTACTTCTATCCAAGCAGTAACAAAAACAGTTTTCTCTCTCTGAGATCCATGCTCTTTTTAAACTTTTTAAAATATAGATTCTTTAATAAGTGCTAATAAATATATTTAATATTTTACTTACTACTTTCCTTCAGAAGTACGTTCAGCATAAGTACCTCCTTACCCTGACTTAAGTTATCTATTCATTAAGGCTGAGCAGGAGTAGAAGTCAACAGAGCTAAACTGCAGCATGGAATGCACTGTAAGAATCATCTCTCTCTCTTTGATTTCCAAGAGCCCCCAAGGCATTGTCCAATAAAATAGAGAGAAAAAAAAAAAAAAAAAAGGCAAGGTCTCTCTTGCTTCTCAGATACAATGGCTCTTCAATTGGTCTAGCTCACCAAGAGACAATACAGTTATCTCTGTGTAAATGAAACTCCCTTCTCTTTCTTCTGAATTTTCTCTAAACATTTTTTTTTAGTTCTTGAATTCTTTTTTTTATTTTTTTGCTGTATGCATTTTTGTTTCTCTGTCCTCTCTGCTGGTTCAGACTGTCTTACAGGGTCATGGTAAAGCAAACTGCAATTGTACTGCCGGTCTGTAAATTCCTTTTCATCTACAAAATACTGAAGTAGACATAATGGCTATAGTAGCCATGAAGGGTATTAACCAAGGAAGTTGAATAGAATAGCTTCAGCACATCCTCTTGGCTTCCTCCACCAGCAGGGCCTAAACTCTCACACTACCTAAATGGCAGTGCATGAGACATCATCTGAACAGACGGAAAGGAAGAGAAACTCAGTACGAATATCTAGTGCAATGGGCTCGCTTGGGAGAGGCAAGTGTTTTTGAAGCCATTTGATAGGTGAAGTTTCATATCTTCTGACACTGACTACCATTCTCCCACTTTATTGCCCAGGTTCCCATATTATGAGTCTCTAAGGGCAGATCCAGCAAAGTATTTGAACTCCTACATCATGGCCAATTTTAAGAAAAAATTAGAGCCTAGTTTTGTCAAATGGAGGCCTGCATATCTTAAGCTGAGCAAACAAATCTGCAGAGACTTTTCTTGATGGTTTTGTCGTTCATATCTCTGTGTTTTAGTCTCTTCCTCTAAATAGAGAAGATTATACATATTCTCACAAGGACATTATGAAGATTAATTAATTAATGTTTGAAAAGCTCTTAATTTGCAATAAGATCTAGAAAGAAGGGATATATATAAAAATGAATAAGTACTTGTCCAGTGATCTTTGTTCCATGCTGAATAAGCGAAATGCCTTATGGAAAAAAAATGGACTGTGAACAGGCAGTTAAAAAGAATAACAATATTGCCACATAAAGGTGCTAAATAGAGTTTTCACACAACTCTTAATTCTGCTATTATTTACCTTTTAGAGTTTGACTTGCAATATTAAAGTTTATTTTAGCATTATTAGGGTTTTTTTGGTTTTTTTTTTTTAGTGTATTCTCCATGTTTATATTCTGCTTTGCAGGCAGGAAAAAAGCACTTAAGAAATATAGGCTATTTCTCTTCAGCAAGGCCATGAAGCAAAACTAACATGGTATTTGTAAGTATGTTCATAAGTCAAGACTATCTGGGAATAGGATTCAAAATGACAAATTTTTTTTCTGAAATGAAAAGTACATTTTCAAAATCCCCTCATTTCTACAAAGTCGTCTTTTTATTTTATCAAAATTCCCAGGAAAAAGGACCATGAGATGATGTGATGCATGAAAAATTCAGGAAGAATAATTTGAAAATCAGGCTTATAAATTCAGCTTTCTACAGAGCAGCTACTTATCTGCCTGCCTGCCTGGCGGGTGCTTGAACTGTGGCATCTGGTTAGCTCAGAAGTTAATGACCATTTTCTATATGGATTATTTTCACAAAGATGTTAAAATTAAATCCCAGCTCAAGGAAAAATAAAAGGGAAAGTCATCTTGCCGTGACTCCTCTTTTATTTTCATGTTTATTTTGCAAGTGGCTAATAGATTGACATCTCCTCCTATATGAACTGTGCCCTAGAAGTAATGCTAAATAGATTAATCTTTTTTTTGTACTGAGGAAAAGGAAAGAAATCAATGTTTCACTGGTATCTTTATATATCTAACATGTACCTTTCTAGATTTATGCATGCAGAGAGGAATACTTTTAAATATAAATACATTTTAATCAAGTAATGTCTGCAATAAAGACTATTTGAAGCTTTTAAATCGCTTCCTGATACATCGCCATTCTGCCAACCTCTGCACAAAAAAATCTTAAACTCAGTCTTGCATTACACCCACAAAGCCAAGATCTGGTCCTTTTTGGAGGAATTCATTCCAGAGCAAGGTTCTTAATCTGGAAACAATTTTGGGCTAGAGAATAGCCAAACACTCAAGCAAGAAATTCATCACTGGGTAGAACTCTTCTTTTACTTGCTGACTTACTGAGTAATATTTGTGGAAATAAACTTAGAAGAATGTACTGTATGTTAAGTTAACAGAATGGATGCTGCCTGCAGGCTATTGCAGTCATTCTTGCTGACATTATCCTGTTTCTATCAGATTGGCTATGTAGCTCCCAGTATTTTGTGGTAGGGTTTGCCTTACAACAGGAGTTCTTGCTGAAAGGAAGCTGGAAAACAGTAAGCCATGATGTCAACAGAGGGACATCACCTCGAGCAGTGTCTGCTGCTCTGTTGGGGTTTTTTGTGTTTATGTCAGTGCATGTAATAAAAAATATTGTACTTACTGGTCTCAGGCAGCTGCAGCAGGAACTTAGGGGTTCCCTCTCATGTTCAATGAGTATGATTCCTCCCCCCACAAATTACTGCACATCATCTGAGCGTGTGTGCATAGCCTGGTTTTCAGGCTGTAGTTGTTGCCTACACTGCAGCTAAGAGGTGCGAGAGCAGCATGCTGAGGCCTACCAGGCTAGCTTTAATCTAATTAGCTTGGATAACAATATTAGTGAAAATGTGATAGAATGAGCTTCAGTAAATAAATGTATGCTGATGTGAAAGCCTGCTAGGAATCATCAGGACATTCCTGGGTGGCCAGCAACAACAACGTACAAATTTTAAAAACTCTTCCCAAGGGCTACTGAAGCAACAGCTTGGCAATTGCTTCAAAGCCCCAAATCATCCCACAGATAGTTTACAGTTTTCCCTGTAAAACAATTTTAAAATATTATATAAATTAACTGCTTGTCAAGATCAAATTTTAGCTGAAAAAAAGTTCTAATTTCCTCCCTGTGGTTTCCCAGCCTTTAAAGATTTGCATGCACGGCTATCCTGACTACAGCCAAACCCTCTGTGTTAGCCGGCTCCATCATAACAGCCGCATCTGTCAGAGCAGGGTTCTTCTGTCGTCTTACTGCTGCCTACAGAGTTTCATTACTGGTAGCCTGAGTATCACTGTTTGCATTCCTGAATGGTAGAAGAGTAACACGAGTAGATGAAATTGGCTCTGGGTCCTGAGTTACTGCATGTTCTTTTGTGAAGAGGAGACAGCCCACTGGCTTAATGAGAAAAATTAGAAAATTAACTCAGAAGTAGGTAAGTAATTGGAAGACAAAAGCTGGTTACTGAGCCAAAGGATATAGACCTTTAAAGCTTTAAAACCAAAAGATAGTCATGAGAGGAAGTAGTAAATGTAAGTTAGACAAACAGTGTAGGAAAAACATTGATCATTGTTTTCAAAATAATAAAATATACTCGGGGGGGGGGGGGGAAGATGGTTGAAAAGCATGTACTTGCTCAATCTATGAGGTTCATCCTTCTGGTACTGCTTTATCATATTATTCTGTGAATGAGCATTACTGGACAGGAGCATCGCCTCTTACTTTTGCTCTTGTACGGCTGAAAGACAACCAAAGTTGGCTGCAGCAGCAAAAGCAGCAGAACCCAGCGTCTCTCCAGTTATAACCCTTACACTTGAACCACTTTAACTGGTCTGGAAAATCTGCTCTGTGTACATGCACAGGCAGTGCTATACAAAATACCAGCGGATGTTAGTATTAGGGCTGCACAGGGAATAGTGCACACGGGCTCCTCCTCCACAAGTCAGGCTTTGTAGGGAGTAACAGGCAGACAGCCATTGGCAAGGCTTAGTGAATACTGGGAGGGAACCACCCTAACCAGGGCATCCTTCAGGTAAGATTATATTCTACTTGCTCCTGCTTGAACTCACAGAGAGTCAATCGTGTTTCTTGGGCTTGGAGACAAACTCCTGGATGCCATGATTTGCCCAGTCCCTTCATTTACAGTCAATAGTGAGGTGCCTTGTGTTTAAACATAGGATAGGAATTAAGAAGTCTGGTTCTGAAACAGATTTTCTGTGTGACCTTGAACACTTAATCTCTCCTTGCTTGTTTTCTCATCTGTACAACAGGGATAATATTTATCGACTACGCAGGGGGCTGTAAGGCTAAATTAATTAATGTTATAAAGCACTTTGATCCTCTTAGATAAAAGGTTTTCAAGAAATATGAAGCATAGCTATTTATTATCTGCATTTTCTTCACTTTTTATTCATGCCCTATCAATCCTACTTCAGCTTTTTCTTCAAAATTATTTGTCCTAATCATCTAATCTGGGAGAAAAAGAAGAAATTGATAAAAGCTAATGATTGCATAGAAACTAATGTTTGGAAAGACTGGTCTAAATTTCTTAATTTTAAGTGTACTTCCTCACAACTAACACGTATATGGATCTTCTTGAGCAGTGTTTCTTCTCTTTGGTGACTTTCCAGTGTGTTTTTTTTCTTCTTTATATACTGTTTAAGGTATCCATGAGCTCAGAGAAATGGGCAAGAGTATGCACTCCTGCTCTTACAATTTAACTTCTACTTCTTTTATTATATTTTCTGTTCGTTCTATTTTAATCCCATTCCTCTCTTTCTGACTTTTCTTCTATTTGGCAGACTTTTTTTCCCTTCACCCTTCAAGAATCCCGAATCCACCAATGAAGAATCATTTGTATACACTGTCATTTCTATTTGCCCTTTTTTTTTTATTTTTCCCAATGAGACAGGGCAGGCAGTGTTCTGTGCTGGATATCAGTACAGTGCACCTCAGGTACACTGAAACCATTTCACTTTACCTTATGTCATTTCTAGAATGTATTTTCTTTCTCTTAGCAATGAGCCAGGACAGCAATTTTGCTATATCTGTAGCTAAGTGCTTCCAGAACATCTGATGCTACTGTTGTAGTGTTCAGCAGCCTGCTGAAAGTGTGAGATGTGAAGTAGATTATCTAACACCCAAATACTGGCTTGTCTGAGACATTAGATAAGGATATGATTTAAATGTATGTATCCAATCTGTAAAAAGTGGCAGCACTGCAAAAAATGAAATTATAGGTTGCATTGTAGGTAAATTCTATGGTGTAATCACTTCAGATGAGTTTGAAGTGCAGTTTCCTATACTTGCTTCTGTATTCCTATTTTCCTGCACCTTACTACTTCTTAGATAAATTGGGATTAACTTTTCTATGCCTCATTGCTTACCCTAGTCATTTCCTGAATTTCAAAAACGTCATTGAACATGTCTTTGTTAAAAATAATAATAAGCTATTAAACTAGCTTATTCAGCATGCTCGAGTCAAAAGATATGTACAACCATTAAACTGCAGTGAATGAATGGATTTTGTAAGGAGGCAGCTTGTTCATTGGAATTTGTTGAGCTCTACAGAATAAGCCAAGTTTGAAGAAAAAATATATACTTAATGACTTTGAAGTTATAAAATCTGAAGGGCTTTTTGATGAATGTGGAAGATTATTTTCTCTGCTCTGTTTACAGCTTAGACCATTAGGACAAAGATTGACTGTAAATGTTAACATGAAATTTTCTGAGGTCTGGCCTCTAATTCTGCTTCAGAAGGAGGTGAGGAAAAGAGGTTAAGAAATTCTAACACTAATTCTGGGTTTGATTTAAATGCTGATTTATTTAATCTTAGTATAACTCTCTTTCTGTAAAAATCCTGCCTGGCAATGACTGTGAAATTTCCCAGTATTTATAACACATCATAGAAAACTAGTGGCCAGATTCTGGTCAGAATGTGTCCCACACGTTATCAGGTTCCTCTTAGTCCTGATGGACAACATAATAGCAGTGATTGGGAAGTGTCTGTATCCCTGCATACTGTTATCCCGCACCAGAGGAGTGGCTTGAAAAGAAACTAATTTTGTCTACTGACAGAAGAGCATTGGTTAAACCAGGAAATGAGTCGGGATGTTCAGAGAACCAGCTGAGCTTCTAGGTGCGGTGGAACATTTTCCCTTTTGTCACTGTGCAGTATTCCTTCCAGCTGTAGCCTCACATACGCCAGGGCCTCTGCTCTCCACCTCAGAGACCGCAGCGGTGGAAGTGCTGTGCTCCATGCATAATTTTGTGTTTTGCTTATATAAATGGAAAATGTGATGATGGTTTATTTTGCTGAATCTGGACATAGGCATGCAGGATGCCAACTTCAGTGAGACATCCCCTAGGACTTTATGTAGCCTAATGATCATACATTGGAAAAACTGCTGCTTCCAAGTAATTCAATGGCATTTAACTGGTTAAAGGGCTGTGAAACTATGTGCTTTCAGTCTTAGAATACAAGTCTTTATAGAAAGATTAACACTTAGGTTAACACTCTTTTTGGATATTTATGAGATCTTGCTGAAGTCTTAGAGGCCCTCACATTTTAATGCATTTGCAAGGCTAGGTATTGAATGAGTGGAAAAGTGTGGTATATGCAAAGGGATATTTAATCCTCCTGATTTCTCTAGATTGCTCCTCTGTGCAGAAAAAAAACCATTTTGCCAAGTGGACTGCTCCTTTCCTCTTTGCCTAACTGAACTTCATTTCTTTTGTCATCCAGGAGTTAGGAAAATGTTTCTGCGATTTCACTGAATTTCCCTGGGAACATTTTCAGGTTCAAGTGAATACAGTTGCTTTGTCTGAATATTTTTAATTTATAATGCTTATATATTTAATAACTATTAAATATAAATATCTAGGTGAGTGGAATAACTTTATTTGGGATGTAGGTTCTTTCATTAGACAAGGTTTTGTTCTTCATATGACTGCAATAGTAACTATATTTACTAAAGACTTAAGTCAAGAGATTGTTAAAAGTGAGTCCATGTAAATATTAAATATTAAACTTTCCGCTGTTTGCTTCATAAAGTATGGTGTTTATTGTGACAATACTTCATTCTTTGCTTTTCTGGTTTTAGGGACATGTTTAATGTTTCAGCAATATTGTATACTCAAAATACTTCAAGAAGGTACAATTATTTAAAAAGCAGTATTTGACTACAAGTCAGGCAAATTAAAATATCAGTTATTATCTCTCAACAGATTTTACCTGATTAGTGGTGGAGTTCCTTTCATTATATGTGGGATTACAGCAGCAACAAATATCAATAATTATGGGATTGAAGGCAATGCACCATAGTAAGTATAAACTATTATCATAAAACTTTTAAAGAAAATATATTCTTTTTCTTACACCGATAAACGTAACTGACTTAATAAAGGGTAGAGACATGCCATTTGGGATGACATTTCTTATGAAATTTTATTAAATAATAGCTATGAAAGAGCAATGTCTTAATCTGGGGCTTGCTGCTTCACCTCTACCAATTTAACTCCGTTACTGTCAATAGAATCACTTTTCATTTACAGAATTACTCTTCATTTACATCTGAATAAGTGAAAGGATATTAAAAATACCTAATGGATAGCATATTTAATGGAGATACTAATTAATTAAATACTTTCAATTCATTATCTACCTTGAATTGATATCCTTCAGGTGACTTAGTTAAAGTAATTCACAAATAATTACCTGGAAAAAGGACAAGTAGAAATTCCTCCCCCACCTCCTCCACCCCATCCCTCCCTTAAAAACCAATTATTTTGGCTTTTCACCACCTGGAAATGTTGCAGTCACAATGTCTTGCAATCCTGACATAGCTCCCTAGTGTGCTAGTGTGTTAGTGTTCAGTATACCTCCACAAGCTGTCCAGGCACCACCTTGTTATTAATTCTTGGCATGAAACATGAGATATCAATAAAGTACAATAAGTCTTTCCATAAAAGTGTAGCAGAAAGTGAATCAGACTGCAAAGTTAAATACATTCTGTGTAAAAGATCAGCATGGCAACAACTGGCACACTAATGGATATATTAGTACTCTGCCAGCACTAGTACTCTGGAGGACATCACTCTTAGTTACTGCTTTGAGCATCTATTGTAATGCATTTGAAACTACTTATGTTCTGGGTAAGAAAAGTGGAAACAAAGGATAATGGTTTGTAAGTGAGCATTTGGCTCCTTAAAGGCATTTTTATAGGTAATTGAAATTTAAATTCTGGTAATAAATTAGTACATACCATGGCTAACTGTTTGCTCTGCCTAGGGCCCAACTCATATTCATATATTTATTCAAACTTATTCAATTAGACAATCACTTATAATCAACAGTATATTAAAAGACTCAATTATTTACGCTCATAAATGTGAGACATTTTTCATTTTGGCACAGTTACAGAGGTTATACTTTAATCATGTTAATCATAGCCACTCAATACCTGGTACCACAGCCTGTACAGAAAACAAGGCACAGGTGAGGGATGGTTATAAGACTGAGTAAAAAGACAGCTCAACAACAGTGTAGCGAGTTATATGCCTTATTCATTTTTAATAGTATTAGTACAGTAAATGTAGATGCACAAACTTGAACTTTATTTTTACAGAACTGATTTTTTAAGTGATCCACACTGAGATTCCACTTGAAATAAGAGCATCCCAAGAGACTGATCCACTGGGGAGCATTCCATTCTCCAGTTTGCATCAAATATGTAGCATTCAAATGTACTTCAAGTATTCCTGTAGCTTTGTGCTCTCTGCTTATCCAATTAAATATAGGTGGTAACTTACCTATCTTTTCACAGATACCTTTCAGGGAAACTTTTCATGTGCATGTCTGAGAGCAAAGTATATACTCCTTGGAGTGTTTCTAAGTTCATTAATAAATGTGTGTAAGTTTTTGTTCAAGGTTCCAATTTTAAAAATTTAAAGTAGTTATGCTGCAGTTTCTTGTGATAAATACCCAGGGGGACTGCCTTTTTTTAGCTGAGAGGTTCTCAGCCTGGGAGAAAAATTCATTCTGCCCTTTTTATAGTAAGTGGTAGATGATTCCTGGCTTGACAATAATGTGATATCAGAAGGTTTCTCGCTGTATTGGAGGGATTACAACCAATCACACACGCCTAAATGAGTATGAAGTGTCACATACTGTCACTTTTAGAGCTGGAATGGATCATGACAGATCACCTGGTCTGTCTTTCTGGCCCAGTGGGAAATTTGCTATATCCAAACCATTCCTGACAGTTATTTATCTGAGGTGCTTTAAATTCTCCAATAATGGATACATCACACTTTATTCCAACAGCTTATTATCCTCGTTATCCTAACAGCTAGGAAACTTTTTGAAAATCTAGTTTAAATGTTTCTTGCTGCAGTTTAAGCCCATTACTTCTTGTCCTAGTCCAGCAGATAAGGGAAGTAACTTATTCCTCTTTCCAGAAATCCATGCAATACTTACAATATAAGAACCTAATAACAGCTATTCTAGCTTATACCACCAGCTCAGTAGCCTGTCTGTAGCCATGGCTAAAAGCAGATCATAAAGAAGAGTGAAAACTAGGCAGATATTTATTCTCCCCCGACCCAAGTTCTCCCAGTTTCCATCTGGGATTTCATTAGCCAGAAGTGTTTTCTTCTCCCATGTTTATTTGATTAGATCATTCATCCTCAGGACAGTCCTGTTAGACTGCTACTAAATTATGCGGCTGACTGAGGCTTATTCAGCTCATACTGGCCTGTGAACTACTTTAAGCTGCTCTAAAATGGTTATGGTTATATTATGTAAAGCCTAGCAAATAATGATCCATGCTACAATAATATTATGCTACCAGCGTATCACAAAGAGACAATCAATTTCCTTAAATTTTCTGAGGACTTTCAAATTTATGTAAATTAACTCCCAGGAATTTCAGAAACAGTGGAGAATTCAGAAATGGCATATATCTTTTGGGTCCGCTCACTGCAGAAAGCGGTGACCAACTGGAAGTCTTTTTTCAGCCTCTCTTTTACTCAGGCTGTTCTCTACTTTGGCAACAAGAAAATTCTGTAAGAATAATCTTCAGGCTATCAATGTTCATTGATACAAACCATTGAAATCTGTACATTTCTATTGCTCACACAGATTGTATAAACTATGCTTCATTTGCTTTTTAATCAAAGTATTAGTGCTGACATTTTTAGTAGTAGAAAAAAGGGTTGACATAAATGGTCTTATACTTCACTGCAATTCTAGATTCTAAACTGACCTACATTTCTTGGAAATTTTCAGCTTTAATATCCTGTAAATTATACTAGACATTTTATTCTATTAAAAAATATGAAAGTGATGCCTCAGCTTAATTTATATTAAAGACACACTCTCTTTCTCCACAATGAACATATCTGAACTTCTGAGACACTGTTGGGTCATACCGTTGGGTTAGTCAGAAAGCCTAGTTACACATCAGTCAGTTGTCCGTCACATCTAATGTGGGCTATAAAATGTTCTTGACTCTCTTTTTTTTGCTGTTTTCAGTTGCTGGATGGCATGGGAGCCTAGTCTCGGTGCTTTTTATGGGCCAGTAGCATTCATTGTGCTAGTCACCTGTGTTTACTTTCTCTGCACATACGTGCAACTGAAGCGCCATCCCGAACGCAAGTATGAGTTAAAGGAAAAGACAGAAGATCCGCAGAGAATGTCAAGTACTGAGGTGGGCCGTGGTCATATTACAGACTCTGTGTCCATTCCCCAGGCAACCTGCTCCATGATTTCTTCTTCCTTATTGGAAAATGAGCATTCATTTAAGGCTCAGCTTCGAGCCGCAGCATTCACTTTGTTCCTGTTTACTGCCACTTGGACCTTTGGAGCACTTGCAGTATCTCAAGGTCATTTCTTGGATATGATATTTAGCTGTCTTTATGGAGCCTTCTGTGTGACCTTGGGGCTTTTCATCCTGATCCATCACTGTGCAAAGCGAGATGACGTGTGGCATTGCTGGTGGTCCTGTTGCCCATCTAGAAGAAACACCTATTCTGTCCAAGTTAATGTGCGCCCAAAGGTTAACGTCAATGGTGACACTCAAGTTCATGCACCTTGTCTTCAGGAATCACCATGTCCCAACAAAACAGCTGTGTTTAATCATCCAGCGGCTAGCCACTGCAAACTTACTAACCTACAAGCGGTTCAAAATCATGTCAACTGCCTTTCGCCTGTGACACCGTGTTGTGCAAAAATGCACTGTGATCAGCTACTTGACGATGAAGCTCACATTCATGTCCACAACGAGGGAACCTTCAGACCCAATATGCACATTCATAGATGTCTGAAAGGCAGAACTAAGCCACGTTATTTCAGTCGGCATAGGTCTGCAGGTGAAAGAGAATACGCCTATCACATTCCTTCAAGTATCGATGGCAGCATCCACAGCTCACATACAGACAGTCCCCACAGTACGCATGATAGCCAGTCAGGTCACAGACGGGCCTGCTGCTCAAAAAGTGATCCATATCCTACTGTCAACCAGCCCGAAAGTAGTGATGCAAGTACTGTAATATATAGTTGTGCTAAAATGCCAGAAAGTGACACTGTGCACCATCCAGCTCATTTTGAAATGCACCCACGGACACAGTCATTGCCGTTTAATACGACGAATCACAACGGCATTCTCAAGGGAAACGTGCATGAAGCCATGATATACAGCTCAGATAGTACAGGAAATATCAAAACTGGCCCTTGGAAAAATGAAACTACTGTGTAGTTCATGGGCCATCATAATGTGTTTTCTCCCCCTAAACCATCGTTATCTTTGGTTTTATTCCAAACTAAATAAGATTACATATTTGTGTAGCTCATCGGTAAATTGTACAGCTTTTCCATCTTTATTTCCATGTTCTTAGTAAAAGTCTAAAAGAGAGAGATAGTGACAGTTTTAAAGTGAAGTTATTTTTAAAAGAAAGTTATACAATTATTCTGAAAGAGAATTAGAAAATGAAGTCTAGACAATTGAATATGAGAGGCAATATCCTTTTGTTACACAGAACAACATTTCTTTAGAAATACATCATTTTCATTCATTGTTTTCACTTTTGTTCTGTAGTAACTTCAGACACTTTTTATAAACATATCAGCATCTTAAACTTTTACTTATTTATTTTTGTAGCAAAATATTATTACTATGCCATGGATTTTAATCAGAAGTGACTATGGTAGAAATGATAAGCAGGATTTTATAAAATTACAGCTTTTTAGATCTACAAAAGTGATACTGCCTCTAAAGATCTTCTGTAGCATATGGCCTGTAAAGTCGTGTAATGTACAGTCTCTGTTCTGTCCTTTTTCTTGTTGGAGAGAAGTGCTAGGTAATGTCTCTGTACATCTATGGTGCTGTATTGGTTGTATTTTGCATGACATATGTCAGGATATACCATTTGCTGTTTTCTAGTGTTACATGTGTTAAAAAAAAGAACAAAAAAAAGTGTTGTACAAGGCTGTGAAAAACCCTATTGATATTAATCTAGAGCATTATAAATCTACAGAAAAAAAATCACTCTGCACTAGTTTAAGTGGCACAATCCTTTGTATAAGGTTATATGATAGCTTTGATAAGGGTCCACTCTAATGTCTTTACAGAGCATGCACTACTCATTGTATGTGACACTGTGCGGTGTAATAGCAATTGTCTCAACAAGTTTTACACTTCTTTGTAAAGTATGCCTTTTCAACAAATCTGTAAGCTGTTTCACGACAACCTTTCACATCTGTTAAGGTAGAGCAGTTTTATCATTAACTCTTTGAGGACTACAGTTATTTTCTTAAAATAGCTTATTCTAGTTCAGAGGCACTGTATATACGATACTGTCTATTTAGTTACATGATCAATGTAGTCCAGAGTTGTCAGGAAAGAGAAAGTTCAGTCATGTTCCAAAAACACACCTTCTTAGAGTCCATCTATTAATTTCACCACTTGCTTTCTGAAAACCCATTTCCTCCCCTACCAAATTTCAGATTGTTTTCATCATTTAATGCAAATTTGCCCTTCAAAGAAGTTCTTTATGTTCATGATTTCTGCTGAATTGTAGGGCATTCCAGGGTCAGTACCATTCTCTATTAACAAGGCTCTTGGCAAGAAATTTTTTCATGTTTCCGTGAACATCTGGACACAAAGCATCAACTCACAGTACAGAACTGCATCATGATTATCCCTATATGAAATAAAACTACTTTTTTCAAATAGGAAGGGTGCAGAGTAATAATGGATCGCAGAAAGTGAATAGGAGAATAAAGCTGAGAGAAAAATATCTACAGTGGAAAGTGAGCAGTGCATCCATAAATAAGAGAAAAAGCACAATTCTGTATGGCCACATGAGAAAGTTTGCTGTCATGTCTTAACACAGGCTTACGTAATTGCTACATTGCTGCAGAGAGGAAATAGAAAATTCCCTTGAGAGATCATCAGTCTGTGACTCTCTGTGTATATGTTGCAGAAATCTTCACATACTTCAACCCATTATTTTTCTGTTATTAGCAGTTTATTAGTCTCTACCTTTTTTTTTTTAATATGTAGGAATACATTTCCTAATAGTGTACATAAAGACAACAATTATAATTGTTAGAATGTTGTAAAAACATGTAAGTCAGATGAATGTGTTCTGCAGTGTTGCAGGTGGGAATTAGTACTCAAAGGGTTAATGCTCAGTATCTGAGTGCAAGAAATCTTGTTTTTCTGTATTTTTGTAAATTTGAAATATATATTGTAAACTCCAGCAGTGCAATGTATCCATCTCAGATTGTGTATTTTTAAAAGGTGAGCAAGAAGAACGCACTAGGTGGTTGTCAAGTTTTAAGCCAATATACAACAGTTTCATGACTGCTTCTTTAGCTAATATGAAAAAAGAAATGCCTGAGCTTTATTATGTATATGCTGTATATGCTTGAACTGTCTCTAAACTAAAATACAGTATTTTTCTTTGTTTGCATAATGAAATATTTTCTGTTTAATAATTATTTTCTTTTAATATTACCCATTCCACATAGACAGTGAGCCCTAAACAAGCATAGACATAATGTGAAATACCACTTCTCTGTGTCTCAGTGCTATATATATGTATATTCTGTAATAGCAAAATCCTAGGAGGTCTGTAGACCATTATGCAAAATATTCCACACACACAGCCAAGTGAAATACTCACTCTGCAAGAACCCACTCGGTGAGCTTTTTTATTCAGCTTCTGTTTTAATCACCTCTGTTATTTTGTCTGAAAGGCTAGTTCCATCTTCGTAATGGCTTACAAAGAAGTAAATAGGTGCTGCTTTCCACAGAATATCTTATGTGATAAAACCCTCTGGAATTTAAACGTAAAATATTAAAACACTTTTCTTATTGTGTTACAAAATTAATTTAGTGAATATTTCTGGCCTAATTTGGAAGAGGTGTGTTATGCAATAATCTGTTTGCATATTATTTTTTCAGAAAATATACGGTATAACTACAGAGTAGGAGAACATGATAGTAAATAAATACAAAGATGTTTTGTAACATCAAATTTGACCAAAATGCTTTTTGTGCTTTTGACTTTTTTTCCTTAAGATAAATGAGATAATTTCAATGCTTTGGGAGTCTGCTTTGTTTTATTGTGGGGTTTTGGTCAATTATAGTCAGTGAACCATTACTACTTTACCTGATTTTCTTTCCTATAAAAATAAAGCCAATGAAATAACTGGAGTATAAGAGATATATTGTCCTAGTAAATTCCTCACAGACATACACATGTAACTTGCTTCAAAGTCAGCATTAGTTTTGGTGATTCATTGATGACATAAAAATGACTGAACAGATTTTTACTGTTCACTTTCTCTCTGAGATCAAGCAAGAGAAATGTCATCCAAATAAGATAACTTTTGGAGAACGATGCAATCAACAGAAATCAGAAGGGTTGTTATTACAGTACTACCAGGATAAAAATATGCTCTGATGCTGTAGTGTTCTCCACATATAGAAATTCCAGTTTTCATGACCAAATTTCAGGTCATCCAAGTGACTACATTTTAAGTCACATCATAGACTGTTTACAAGAAGAATTCCTACCCAGCCTCATATAAAGAGTTTTGGTGTAAAACTAAAGCATACATTTTTGCACATTATGCCTGATCATATGTGCAGTTTCCAAGAAGTCTGTTGGTTGTCTGCACTAATATGACTGAGCAGCCTCTGTCAGTGGCCATAAACACATGTTCTCCTTCACCACACAGCTGCCTGCCAGCTACCCTGTGGGCACCCCATCCAGATGTTAACCCACCGAGGGAGCCTTCACTGCAGCTCTAAAGCATTCTTGTTGTCTAAATCAAAAGCAAAGTCTGTGCTTAAAGCAAAGTCAAGGCCACCTTTGACAGACAACACAGGCAATTGGGCAACCTCCACTCGAACACTAAGGGCTGAAGGCAGATAAACCTAATGGAAGTGGCTTTAAGCAGTATAACTCCTCCTCCCTCCAGCTCTCTGCCTAAACTACCTGCCTAGTAGATCTGCTGCCTACAGACATCTGCCAAATCCAGACAAATCCAGGCAAAATTAGCCAGCTTACCTAAAATGCCTGGTTAGCTGAAATGAGAGTGAAACAGCACAGCAGAGTTAATGATCAGAAAGGCCTGAGTTGGAGGAAACCTTTTTGGATGCTCTGTCACAAAGCTGCTTCAGGTTCATCATATGTGGGGATGTGGGTATAAGCATCTTGGATGCCCTGAAGATCTGAAATTGCTCTTGTGCACACACTATTAAGGCTTACAAAGCTGACTGTGACTCCACGAATTTGGAGGTAGCTTCCTCCGTAAATTATATGCCTTTTTACAATGAAGAGATTGTCTGACACAGGACGCTTGTCCACTTGAGTATTTGGGAAAAAAAAAAAGCTGTCATCAGGATCAGGCCAGTAACCTTTTTAACATAGAATCTTCTTTGCATGGACATAGAAAAAAGGAAGGTGGGTATGGTTCTCTGTAAAGGAGACCACCTGTACTCTCACTGAGTTTTTGTTGCCTATGACAAGAAATGTCAGGCCTATGAAGACATTAGCAGCTTCCTTACCGGAACGTAAATTCAAGTTCCTGTACCAGCATCCTCCAGTTCAGAAGGAAGCTGTAGGAGGTCTGCAGCTGTAGGAGGCTGCAGCTGCAGCTCGATCAATCAGGGTCCATGAGCTGGGTTTAAAGGCTGGCTGACTTCAGTCAAGCAATTTCAGTAGTAATTTGGTGCTCTAGGCAGCTTTTACTTGCTTAGTTAACTCTACAGAGAAGGGAGCTTTTGGTTTGGTTGGTTGTTTTCTTTTGCTGTGCCCAGCTGACCATTTTGAATTAGCAATTGAATTGCTAAGAAGAAAACTTATTCTACAAATTACCTTGACTATATAAACCATGGCTTTTTGTTCCCTGTTACTAGGTCTGTGAAGGTGCAAGTGAATCCCTATTCCCTTATCATACCAGCCTATTACCTAAGTTTTTCAGGAGCCAAACAAGCATCAGTGAAGCCAGGACAGTATTATAGGGCTCACTTCTCTGCAAGGAGGGTTGAAATTTGGTTTGCGAGCTCTAGAGCAGTTCAACCTCAGACAAATATCGTGCCTTAAGGTTATGCAGCTGGACATGCCTGAGAGGTAAGGGGTTTTTTGTAAACACGGTGTCTGTATACCCCATAGGTGCTACTATCTCTTTACATTTTGATCTGTTTGAATTCTGTAGTGCCTTGCAGTCTGAACAACAAAATGACTGACTGTTCCCATCAGCCTGTCACTCTGCTCCAGCTGTTCCCCTTAACCTGCAGCACACTGTCAATCAAGATTGTCCAGCATAGTCAGTGTTTTCATTCATTCCTTTATTTTTTCCTCAGGTACTCAATAACACCTGAGGAAGGCAGCAGAAGGAGCTTATTTTGGGGTTAGGGGGAAACTCTGGGAGAAGAGTAAGAGATAAAACCTGATTGGGTTTACACATTATTCATATTCTTCTCACAGTACTTTCTTTTGGTAGCCCATTTGCTACTGAGCTGTAAGCAAGTACAGTCACTTATTCCCTGATTCTTTCCATTGTAAGACCTTGTTCTCTGCTCATTACGACATTGCCGAATGTTAACCATTTAGCTTGATTTATACCCTCAGCAGTTACTACCCTTGGATGATTTTAGAGTTCAGCCAAAATGGCTGCAATGTTTTCAGCAAAGAGGCTTGAGGAAAGTATGTTTGTCCACAATAACACCTTTTGGTGACTTTTTAACAGTTCTGTCTTCAGATGCCGATTTTAGCTACTAAAAATAACCCAATATACTACTGTGAAAAGTCTCCCTTCTTCTTAGGATGTGCATGCCTTGACTGGCACTACACTCACTGATCATATGCTGCTGCAAGCTCTAGGGGCTCTAAAGGACCTGCCCTATAAATGATTGACTTCAGCTGCCTTCAGCTAGGGTTAGGATGGAAAGCAGAGAGCCTTGATTCTCATGTTCTCTGCTAAACTCTCCAGCTTGCCTCCCCCTCATAGAAACCATGATGGAATGGAGGAGGGAACTATCTGATTTGTATGAGGAGAGAGAAATGCTGGGCTAGAAGAAACCAAAAAGAAGAACTTGAGCTTCTAGCAGTGGATTGAGTTGAATGGAATAAGCTGACCAGAAGGAGAGGAGCTGGCATGAGTAGGAAGCTACAACAAGCTGGCTTGGGGGCTGATTTGAAGCTGGGAGGGAAAGGAGGATCACAAAATTAAAAAGAGGGACTTGGAGGCTGGGGGGAAACAGGGACCAAATTGCTAATGGGGGAGTAGGGTGAAACAATTATGTCCATGGGTGTTCCCATGTTGGGTATGTAAGCCAAGCTTTGTGATTTCTCTGCAGTCAGTAAATATCTGCAAACCTACTAGCAAAATGACTATTTGCTTCTAATGTTGGTCCTTGTAGAAAAAGACAGTGTATTAGTGCTGACAGCTATGCCATTAACATAAGTGTCAGAAATCTGTGTGATGAATCACAGATGCTCAAAGCTGTTGATTAACCAGATATTTCATGTGCCACATGATAGAATTCTGTATTTTTAATGTCCTCTTTCAAAATCTAGGAACCATCACAAAAAAAGACAACTGATTTCAAACATTACTAGTGAAGCTGAAAGACAAACACACCAAATTGAGAAA
Organism: Mycteria americana; assembly: GCF_035582795.1. Classification (NCBI taxonomy): domain Eukaryota; kingdom Metazoa; phylum Chordata; class Aves; order Ciconiiformes; family Ciconiidae; genus Mycteria; species Mycteria americana. The sequence continues at coordinate 17,778,401 of NC_134370.1, forward strand.
CTGTTAGAATTAAGGTTGCCTTTGGAACCTCCATTCACAGCTTTGGTCTGGTTTTGATGTTACTTTTTAACTATTTGAGTGCTTGCTGCTTTCTAACACCTTAGCTTTGATGCTGCACATTTAGTGTTCTTTAAATGTGTATTTTTATGTACATCTAGAGTTAAGCCAGTCATTTCACTGTAAGCTTTCTTTTCCATCTTTTTTCCAATGCTTTTTAAAGAAAGCATTCTCAGAAGAATTGTGAGGTTGAAGCCTTCTAATAACACAGACCCTGCTTTCCTACTCTTCCCTGTGCTGAGTGCTAGAAAGGAAGAAGTGGCTTGAAAGACTTTCCTTTGAGCCGCCCCTTATTTGGGCTTCTTTTCCTAAGTGTTTGAGTAGTTGTATAATTGTTCCAAGTGTTGTCATCACTATGAGGACATAGGAGCATTAGGAGAAGGAGCAGGCTGAAGTTAAGAAGTCCCTGCCCTGGCTCTGTGCAGCTGTATTGCAGTCTGTAGGAAGCCTGTACCTTAACTATGATAATTCACGTTGACGTATGGGCTGCCTGTAAATCCCATGTTCCCCTGCAATGGAGCCTTTTCTGTAAAGCCTCCTATGGGGAAGACACCTGGGGCTGCTGAGAAGGGCATCACGTGCCCAGTCCTTCCAAACTGTAGGATGTGTCAGCTTTGGCCGAGGAGGGATGGACGTACTTTTGTCTCTGGCACTGCATAGTGGCCTCCTCAAGTCAACAGCTGGCAAGCCTTACGCACCAGGAGAGAGTTTCCATGCAAATGTGAGGTTTAGCCCGTCATTATACAAAGGTCATTTTGCTGTGAGCTCCAGGAAGGTCCCTTCCCTTCAAAAACTCACACTTCATTGCTAACCCTGAGCCCGTTGCCCAAGCCAGAAGCTGGAATGCCCCAGTCCCCTTGACAAGATGGCGTGAGAATGCGACATCAGCGTGGAGGGCTGGTTTCTCTCCATTTTGTGTAAAACCTATTGAAACCTTCCCTGCTTTCATATATGAGAAAAAAGCAGGGAGGAGAGAGTTAAATGACCAGCTAATCTCTTCTGGGATAGTAAGGGGAATAGTTTAAGCACTGCAAAAAACAAAACAAACCCCCAGCCATTCTGAGTTAGTACAGAAGCCTTAATTCTAGCATTATAACAATGTTGTATTCCACCTGACAGCACAGTGCAAGCAACGTGACATACAGTCAAGGGCTATAGTACATTGAAAGTAAGTACACTTCACCCACAATGCTTTTCCCCTGGGTAAAAATGAGCTGTACGCAGTTGTACTGTGGAAATATTTTCTGCATCCTTTGATACACTTGTGGACTGTTTTAGGCTAAGGATCCATTTAGTGTGGACATGCACTTAAAATGTTTTTTGTAATACTGAAGTGAAAAGAGGGAAAGTTACTTTTTCTGCTTTGTTTTTTTTTTTTTAATTACACAAGAAGCTTATCATCAGGATTACACAGAGATGTTATTTTTCTTCACTATGTAGCTTACACAGAGCCAGACAGCTGCATAACAGAGCATTGCACCAAGAGTGAAAAATAACCATGGAAAATTGAAAAGAGAATCCTCTTGCTGTCAGTGGTTCAGAACTTTACCTGTAAGGGAACGATTTCAGATGGTGCAATCTGCTTCATTAGCCCATTCATCTTCTCAGTGTGTTATTAAGGTTCAACTTGCTTAACAAAACCAGGGAGATCAGAATATGCCAATCAAATTCAGAAAGACTTGAACAGTCTCTGGTATAAGTGGCTTACGTAGTTCATTGTAGATTGATGCAGGGAAACTGCTGATAGAGACAAAACATACAGGATATGATTTCAAAGGCCCTGGAGCTGTAGGATGAAAAATCTTTAGCAGAAGTCCTTTTACTTAGACAAAGTAAGAATAAAATATCTTACATAGGATATAAGGAGGTTTGAATTTAAATCGGTGAAACGATGAAAGGGACTGACAAAGCGGCATTTTGAACAGCTCAGCACCGGCTTTCCTTCCTTGTGTAACTGCTGCTAGATGCAAGGAAATGTTTAATTTATGCAGTCTTTAGTCAAACTTTTTTCACTTTAGAGCAATAAGCTGTAGAGTTGAAATTACAGGCAGGAACCTTTCCATCGGTTTCCATGGGTCCTAGGTTGAATGCACAGTGAACAGAAAAGGCACGGTGTACGGTTCAGAACCTAATCTGAAAACTGCCAAACTGCAAACCTCATTAAATGGAGGCTTTCTGTCATAGCGTGGGGTCGCACGTCCTGGCACGCATCCACAGTGGGAAGAACCTGGAAGAAAAGCGGGTGGAAATGAGAGAGAAATGGGGCATAAAGGGGAGGAGGGTGTTGTGATGGATAATCGAATGGGCACAAGTGCCGGCTGAAATGGTGTGCGCATGAGAGTGACCGCAAGCCCTGGATGAGTGAAGGAGTGTATTGAGCTGGACTTAGAGGGCTGCACAGGTGAGCCTCTTCCTGTTGTGATGCTCATTCAGAGAGGATGACAAAAGATTGGATACTGTTTGGACAGTAGCCTTGAAGACGAACTGAAAACTGGAAATACACTTCAGGCTAAAGGCATGTAATGTGTTCGGGTTGTGGAGAAAAACAGGAAAAAAAAAAAAAAATTAAGTGATTTGATCACTGCCTACAGGTACCTATATGGGCGGAAACTACCCTACAGAAGGTTCTTTAATCTAGCAGCAAAGGTATGAAAAGCTCCAGTGATTAGGAGCTGAAAACTGAAAGTGGGACTTGCCCTTTAATCTGCAAAAGTAATTAACTTCATAACAATTCCTTAGTGATATGGTAAGTTGAAATTTTTAACTCAAGAGAGCGTATCTTTCAGAAATATATTTCACTTCAAACACAAATTTTTTACCTTGGTGCTATAGGAGCTACAGAGTAAAATTTTCCAGGCAGTTTACATTACATCTGATGTTCAGTAGATTTAGCCTCAGAAAAATCCTACTTTCAGATAGGTATTGTAGAGGTGAACAGAAAGGACAGTGTCTCAACCTGCCTATGTAGAACCCAGGAAACTGTGTTGCAAACACCTTGACTTTGGCCTTCGTGGCCCTGTTCAGTCTGAGTACCATTTTAACGTTTATGATTCCAGGTTGTTTGTAAATTGTATATTTGAATGGAAAGTCCTTATACTCTGCAACATAATAAAGTTCTTAGTTACTGCTTTAAATGAAAAGCTCCATTAACCTCTGACTAAAACCACAATGGTGCTTGCTTAACTAGATGTTATCAGTATGTCCTGTAACAGTCTGCATTAAATGAAATTCTTTCTTATCTCCTCTCCAGCACTTAATGGCCAAACTTTGAGCTGCGTTAAGAATTTGGTGTTTCTAACTGAATTCCTTCCTTGCAAACCTCCCAGGGTGTTACCTATACTAGAACACATTCTTTATAATCTTCTATTTTTCTGGCTTTCCAGTAAAATTGGTAAAATAATTCCAGATTTCACATTTCCAGTAGTAGAAAAATGGAGGATCTCTAAGGTTTCCCAAAACCTTATTCCAGCTTCTAAGTCCAAAGTTTCGTCTTCCACATTTGGTATGTTTAGTCAATCTTGATGTAAAATGATTGAGCTTTTAGTCTGTTGGGAACAAAGGTAAAGCAACCACGTGTTAGCATCCTAACGTACTGCACAGAGACTGGCATTTTCTAGGTAAAGATAGCCCTGATTTTGCACATACTGTTTGTACAAAGTCCCAGCATTTGTACCTGCGCACATCTGCATGCCTCAGACTGTGATGAACAGGATGAAACTGTTCCTGTGCTGTGTTGGGAGATCTTCCTTTTTTTCTCTTTCCAGCCTCGTGCCCAGTGGTTCTTCTCTTATCCTCCTATTTTTCATTGTCTGACTTTGGTTTGTGCACTCAGTCACGTTGCTGTTATTCCACTCACTTTTTCATGTCCTTCTGGAAAGGCAGCACAGGTTCAGTGCTGACCTCAGCTTACCTGACAGCCCCAGGTCTCGTACTGACAGGGTAGTGTCATGGCTGTGATCTGAAATGCTCTTTGCTGTCTCTTTCTCTCTCCTCCTCGATGTGGATTTATCCAGGGAGATAATTAAGCTGCAGTGCCCCCACCCTCTCCATTTCTCCTGCCTGCTGCAGCGTGCTGGATCCTGTGATACGATCACCCGTGTCCTTTCTCGGGCTTGCTGTGTAACTTCAGTGCCAGGCATCCACAGTGTCCTCTTCTTTATTATTCCTTTCTGAAAATGCTTCTGCTGTGCAGCGCAGAGCTCTGCTTGGTTTTCTATATTATTTGTTGTGAAACATCCGCATATAGGAAGGGTTGTTCCGATTATAGGCCTGTGGCAAAGTGATTGGAACGATTTCTGCTCTTTCTCACAGTAATGATTGTATTTGCCTAGTATCTGATTGTGTATGAATACTGAAACGTAAGCACCACAGCCAACTTGGGCATGTCTTCTGCTGACATTCCCCAGAAGCACCAGTGTTGTGCAAATCTACCAGCAAGTATCACGTCTCATTTCTCTTCTAAGGCACTTGCCTGAGTTCTTCATTTTCCACTTCCGTGTTGCCCCTAAAGCTTCTTGTTATTCCCTGGGTTTTATTCCCCCTCTCACACTTTGCTCTGTGCAGCTCAGACAGCATCCAGATGGTCTCTTCCCGAAGTGAGGCCTTTCTGGAAAGAGCCTCACTGTTGTCACTCACAAGAGGGTGAAGCTGACCTGAAAAGACCGTTCAAAGCAGAGAGCTTATTTTTCCTTTCACTGGCACTTAGGAGTTATATAGCTCTAAACGATATATGTGTGTATGTATGCATGTGTATACGTGTATATAATTTGTATGTGTGGAGATATATACACACACACGCACATACAGATAAAGAAACTGTGGAGAATATTAGAGAGAGATCAACTTAGTGCTTGTTACTGCCTCCCTCTGTTCTGAGCAAGCCGCCCATGTTTTCAGAATATGTCTTCTAATCTGAAGCACTACCGGTATTTGCAGTGTTTCCTACTGGTTTTAAATGGAACCTACAATTTTCTAAGTGTTACAGATATTCCAACTCTGCATAAAAGGAATGAACCATTTAACACCTCAGAAGCTTTTTCAGTGGCTGTAATTGCTCTTCGCTTGCATTGTAAGTACCTCCCCAGAGGTATGGGAAGTTGCCACTTGTAAAATTAGTCTGAGAGAAGCACAAGATTCCTAATAGTGATATTTTTAACACAATTTTGCACGGGCTGGACAAAATTAGACCTTTTATTATATTTCTGAAATGCACTAGCAACTTTAAATTCCTTTATCACAAATTTCCCTTCCATGGAAATGTCTTGATTTATAAGCAAAGAATACTACCATGCGATATTTCTAGAGAATTCAAACCTCATGGTTCAAATTCAAATTATTTCAGATGCATGTAGTTTACAAATGGAAATTCCCCCATAAACCATAAGATATTGATGAGCTTCTCCAGTTAAGAGTTAAATGAGTCAGACCACAGTCTATCTAGTCATAACAATTAGAGGCAGAAATCATTAATAATTTAATTTAATTATAATCACTTTTTTGATTGCGGCTGGTGTAGAAGATCGCAAATATGAAATGCTTGCATAATTATTATTCTGAAGATCATTCAGGACAAATAAAAGACTGAAAAAGATGTTAAATCTCTTAAAGGACTTATTTTAATTATTTTAAAGTCATACATTAATTAAGGTGTTTACTTATTAATCCTTGGAAATTAAATTCTGTACTCAGAATAAGTGCTGTAATTTTCTTGAGTAAGTGCTGTGTTTCTCATACATAAGAGAGGTTGAATTGCTCAACCTTAACTTTAGAATTGTCTACAATAACTTGAGGGATGCTGACAATTAACTTGCTCAACAACTTCTCTATGCCTCTAGCAAGTTTTGTGGCTCTAACAGCTCCCTGTTTGGAAATCTTTTCTTGTTGGCCTAGTTTATTTGGGTCATTTACCAGTCATTGTCTGCTGCTTCATTTCTTCCTGACCCTAATTTATCCATCTGGAATTAAAGCAGAATGTAGACAGAATTGATTCTGTGGCTGCAGTTGCATGCCAGCTATCACGACAATCTGAAGCTGAAGCACTTTGATATTTGTGGCCCCTCTGGAGAATGTCCTTCTCACAAACATAAGGGATTGGGGTGTCTACTACTCTCACTGCTTTCTGTACCTCCTCATGCTGGCCCCTTGAATGTAGCAAGTAAACTTCACAGACCTTCTTACACATCCAGAGCCCTCCTTTAAATATCTTTGTGGGTCAGAGTTTTAGTTATCGTCCTGGTTTTATGCTCATGAAAAACATTTTTAAAGCCTAAAAGTCAGGCTACAGGTTCATGATTTTGTTCTTTACCTCTTGTGTGCACCATATTCATCTTCTTCTTACTCCTCTCCATATAAAACCCACACTGAGCACTTCATCCTCAAGCAAAGAATCAGCCCTAGTGGTTATTTAAAAATAAGTTATTTTGGCCCAAGTATTTTTTTTCTAGAAAACAGAATTAACCCCACTGAAAAGTAATGTTATGAGGTACGTGGAACATTGTAAGCAGATTAAAAAAAGAGGCATGAAAGAAATTAGGTGGTTTAGATTAAGACAATGAATACTGCAATAGCATTCACAGGCTTTTTCAGGCTTTTCAATCCTTGCAGGTCCCTTATAGCCAAAACCTATACATTGCCTTCTGTGCTGCAGTGCCCAGGGAAAAACGACAGTCCCGCCTCTTCAGCAGAAATGCAGCAATCTCACTGCAGATGACAAAATACAAAGCCACAGTTCTGCAACGGCAAGCTGTAGAGCTGCCTGGAAGGGCACAGTCTTGGGAAAACGAGAGGTTCCTTCCAGATTCAGTTGTAAGTCTGCTTTGCCTTGCTTTGCTTTGCTTTGCTTTGCTCCCTCCCACCCTCCTCACTGGCCACGCAGACTGTGAGGACTATTACTGCACCAGCTGGAGCAGATTTACATTTCACGTGGGAAGTAAAATATTGGGTAAGAGAACGTGAATCATTTTACTGTTGTGCTGTAGCATAAGGATTATCATTCACTCTTCGTAACTTCGCTCCATCTTACAGACAAAGCCCTGTGTTGTAGTTGTAACCAAGCAGTGCAGAGTATCGGCAGCTGAAGCCATTTTAAATATTGTCCCCTAACTAGCTGGTATCTTCTCGCACACTGTGTTATCTGTGGGTTAGCCGAAGTTTCTCCTCGGAGCACTTTAACATTTCAGTGGGGTGTCTCGGTGGATTGCCCCTTTTCAAAAGGTAGATGTTGTCCTCTCAGTTACAAACGCAACAGTCAAGAGAATGATGGGTGTTACCAGCTGCTGCAAAGACCAGTGGATGCGCCCAGCTTGATGTGGCCATTCAATGCCAGTGACATGTAAGGTCTGGGCAGATGTTGGCAGTGAAAACAATTTGCCTACATTTGATTGACTCTCCTGTTCATTCTGCTTGCCATCAAAGCCTTCTAGAAAAATCTGGACAAACATTGAAGCACTGAAGTCTGTTCAAGCCATTCTAAATTTCCTAAACATACAGATGCCGTTGATTTAAAGTTAACAGACCCATTATCTACAGCACCTTCTCAGACTGTCTCTAAGAGAGAGCAATCCTGTGTTTGTGAAATTCAGGTGCCAAATAAAGGATTAAAGCTTCAGGCTTGATTGCAGCAGTTAGAGCCCTTTCAAAGGCAGTAAGTCATCGGCCTAAGGTAATTTACCTTTTCAGGCTGTTGGAAGTAGGATACATAGAATTTCTCTGAATGCCCATCTGAAATAGCTCTTCTTAGCTACAGAGTGCATTTATTGCACCTGCGATTATTGGAGTAATTGACAAGGTCTATTTTTCCCACATTAGACCAAAAATGAAACATTTATTTTGACACATTGGGCTACCGCCATCTGTGCCCCAGCATCAAAACATTTTTTTTAATGTTCTATTTCAGCTGTTCCAGTTGGCCTCCAAAGAGCTTAAAATCTGGCAAAAATAGCACCAATGTTTAACTGTGCACAGAAGGTATTATTTATATGTCAGTAGCACATTGTTCGCTTTCTAGGTCTTTAACAGCTGTATATAATAACATGATCCTTTACACATGCTAGTTTTCATGCAATATGTCACATGGCTATTAAGTACAAAGCTGAGGGTCAGCAAATCATTTTGTATTTTTCTCATTTGTACAAGGACGATACACAGTCACTGCATGGAATCTCAGCATAAGCCAGATGCTATATTATTTCATCAAAAGTAATAATGCACTTTCCTGGCATTTGTAGAAAAAATGATTTCTGTTAATCTGAGTCTATTCTTCAAATGCTGGGTGAAGAGTTCCATTTAAATCTTTTTGTATAGAAATATATGGTATGTAATATCCCTACAGGCAAGAACTAGGACTTGGCTCTCAGATGACCTAATTTTGAGAGAGACAATACGATTACTAAATTGAGGTGCAGCTGATATCAGTGCCCAAGGCCACCCCTAAGCTTCATCGCAGTCTATGTGATGGAAGGTCACCTTACTTCGGTGTCTGCAAACTGTGAAACAAACAAAAAAATCAGCAGAGCAAAAGGCCGCACAGAAACATGTATTTTAGAGAGAGGCCAGTTTTTTATTTCAGTTCTTCAGAATACATGAATTCTAATTTTTAATTTAATATAAAAGAGTACTGCACACAAGATGTTATTCTGAACTCTAAAACTAATTGTAACAGTCAGTAAATAAAAACACAACAATCATTTTTGTTGACCATTAGGGGAATATGAGAGAAACCCTCTGAGAAGTAATAACAAAATTAATGTGACATCCCAAATATCTAACTTTTTTTGTCTCAAATACTGATAAAATCTTCCAATTCATAAACAGTAAATTCCAGATGCTGCCTGATATGACTTTTTTCCATAAAACTAAGGATGCACATCAATCTGTAGACACATTGCTTGGGAGCTACAGGGGAAAAAGAATGTCTTCAGGCAGATCTTTAGGCAAAAGGCACGCATCAGTCTCCCAGACAAATTGTGAAATTTTATCCCCTGTTGTTGAAGCTGAATTGAAAACATTATAGAAATAAATGTCTTTCAATTCAAGCTTACCTCATTCTGTTGGGACAGCAGCCTGAGGGGGGGAGAATAGATTTGTAGCTGTTTCTGAGTTGCCCAGCTACTGTGTCCTGCCATAAGCTACTACCCTATAAAAGCTAGCCAGTGTCCAGTGTCCCCCTCTCCTCACTGGCCCGTGCTCAAGCATCTAATTTCAGTAAAAAAAAATTTATTCAAGAAAAAGGGTAGGCTTTATTAAAGAAGTTTAAGAAAAAAGAATATATTCTCCAATTGTTAATGCACGTGAAGTAGTCTAAATGAGAAATTAATACTACAAAATTGAATTAATATGATTCAATGGTGAGTTGTGGGTCAAAACAGCAGCACTGAGAATTAAAGGACAATCTGTTCAGCTGGAAGCTGAAAGCCATAACTGGCTGTGTCCTTAAAAAAAGACTTGTAAGCTGCAGTTTTTGAATGCAGTCTTTAGTTAAACCTTATTCCCCTCCCTATTCTTATGTCTCATCATATTTACAACGCATATCTACATCCCTACACAGCACATATTATGACACTTCTTTTTTTTCCACACCTTAGTATCATTCAGGCATCTTGGAGTTAACAGAAGTGAGCAAAGAAGTCTATTTTTGAGACTGTCTGAGAGTTCACTTTGATTATTCATAGATGAATCAGCATGTCGTCATCTCTGTAGGTCTAGACGTAAGAAAGGTATAATATCCAACCCCATGCAAGTCACGACTGCAGTGAAAGCCCTTTATCTGAGCCGTATGAAAGCACATTCACTCAGGAATCAGACGCAGGCTCAGAGGCAGTCAAGCAAGAGCAGCTCAGCTAAAGCTCTGGGGAAGAAAAGAAAATGCTGGCCTGAAATATCGTGAAATATAAATAACAAGACCAGATTTGGTTGCATAAGCATATGTTGAATGACATGTGAAAAAATAATATCCTATAAAAACCAGAAGTCTCTCTTTCCCCAAAGGTAAAGCCATTCATGGCAGTTTAAGACCTTTCTTGCTCTTTGCAACTCTGCTATACCTGCAAACACCATCTTCGCTGACAAATTTTCGTCGCATCAGTGTCATCAGGAGAAAAGTGCATGGGCATCTAGCTATATTTATTTAGTCAGCAGCTTCAATATTTTCCTTTTTCAGTAAACCTCATCTGACATCATAAATGTAAAAGCTAAAAGCTCACTAGGGATTGTAGAGCAATGCAAATTTTATAGAAGCAATCAGATATTATCTAAACCGTACTTGTTAACAATTCTTTCAGGTCCTGCAGGGCAGTTGGTGCACATGAAAAGAGATTTCCACAGAAATCTGCAGCCTTTGCAAGCCCATCCTTCAGTCTTTTTCAGTGGAAAACAATGTTTTAGCCGCTCCAACTGTAATGGGATTCCCTGCAATGTTGTTGCCTAACCTACAATCTTTGGTCAGATTAATATCTCAGGGGCAGAATTTTCTTCAGTGAAAACAATAGTGGTTCATTGACATGGGTGAAATGCAAGACACTGGGATAATACATGGAGAAAAAGCTTATATTGCTTTAAAATAAAATAAATTTTATAAGTAGGAGAGTAAAGTATTGCTCCTACCTTGAAAAAATAGCTATGGTACATGTTACAAGATGCGAAGGCACATAGACAGTGTTAATGAAGATCAGGGGAAGACTGTTAACTGTTATAATAGGCTATGAGGAGCAAGGCTAACCATCTCATTTGCTCACTGAAGGCCTATATTGGAGTATGACCCCCACTGGCTTCTTACTCTATGAAAAGTCCTCAGGTGCCTTGTCTGAGGTCTCTGAGGTCTCTGTCTTATCCAATTAGGTTTAATATATTAAGCCGTATATGCAAGCTATGAAAAGTGTGCAAGTTATGAAAAGTGTTCTGTATTTAAACTAAAAGTTCATTGCATCTGTCTTGCATACCTTGTCTACGATTATAATATGTTAAAACAGTCGATGACCCAAGAACGCAATGTTGGCAGATGCAACTTGTCCATCCAAAGAAAATCAGTGCGATAATATCTATCCAATCTGGGCCACGTCAGTATAGGACACCTGAAATATATAAAGCGAGAGAGATATTAGTGAGTAAATGATAGTCGGCATGGATATTTTTTAAGTTTTCATGAAAACAGACAGAGATGACAGAATATCTGGAGAGGGACCAATTACAAATAACCCCGCACATGCATGCATAATTAACAGGATTCAAGAAGCGGTAATGATCATTCTTTTAACACAGCGTAAGTCTGCCTAGAGAGGTGAACACATCAAAAAAACTCAGCATGAAATTTTTAAAAAAATCTTTGACTAGTTTGGCTTTAGGGAGCTTGTCAGATTATTAACATTACTTTAACCTAATTTTAATTTTGTTTAATGCGATTTCTTTTTCCATGAAGCTCTTTGAAAAAATGTTGTTTATGCAAATAAACTACATGGAAAATTGGGTTTGTAACTAAATGACAGTTGACAGACTAGACTGTAATAGCCAACTGGGAACTTCTAAAGCATGATTTGTTTACTCAGTAGTACAAATTGCATAGCTCTGATTATTAGGGACAGTAAATATCTTAATAGTGGCTATTTTAATTAACAGAGTCCTACGGCTGCATCTCAGTCCCCACTAAGACTGTTTTGTGCTGCTCCAGTGGCAGCAAAAATAGCCTTAATCCTTATTTCAGTATTTGCCCTATTTAATAGTTCAGAGGAGCTGGAATAACGAAGGTCAGATTTGTCCCATTCATTTCCTACCAAAACAGTGTTTCTTACTTGACTGTTTCCACAAAGAATAAATCCTACCATTTTTATCCTCACTCTCAGCTACAACGTCTCTATTTGCCTTCATCTGACTCCATAGTACTTTTTTCCTGTCTGGGATGCAAGTCCTTTAAGAAATCCCTCTTCTCCCAAATCTTAAATTTTACTCCAGTGTCAGATCTTTGGATTTTTTTAGAATTTATGTCTTCATTTGAATTTCAAGGTATTTTTGTCACAGAGTTCTACAGAATAAAAAAACCCCAAAACTCTCTAGCCGATGCAACATCTGTAAGTAATATAACAACTTACTTACATCTTAAAATATAGAAATATGGATGCTAGGTAGGGAAAAAGCCATTGCGCATGTTGCCATTTTCCTGCCAGTGCAAGATTTTGCCTACTGACAACAATTTAAAATAGCACATTACAATGAAATTATGCAGCGTCATCGGCACCAGTTTCACTTCTGAAAGCCTGGTATTCCCAGAGATACATTTATTAACTGATCAATATTTGATCGTTGTGTTGAGGAACTTTGGGGAAGCACCCGGGTTTCCGTTGTTCCTAACATCAAAGCCAGTGCTCTGTCAAACCTACATCATCCCAAAAACACAGCTCCTATACAGCAGGGGATGAGAGACCCATTCCAGAGACCATGGAAACCCTCAGCGGGTGAATTACCTGGCGGGGAGAGGAGGAGGCCACCAGCTCTCTCCTCACATGAGTTATCTTATGAGCAAGTGAAACCCTTGCAAAATGACCAACTTTGAATCAATACATTTTCTTCTTGTCCTGCTTTCTGCAGGTCCTTTCACACCTATGGGCCTCTCGTATGGGAAGGGAGTGGGTATTTGCTTTCTGGGCTGTTTTACTCCACCCCAGCTGCTCAGTAAGCCACAGGCAGTGAGCCAGAAGGTCAGTGAAGATGCTGCAAGGAAAGAGTCATTTGGGGAATCTGAAGGAGAAAAACTAGGTGACAACGCTAGGCAGGTGAACAATGCCATGAACGAAATATCCCTAATCTAGCTAGGAAATCATATGGGGCTACTGAGAAGCAACAGAAATGTTAGTATAGGAATTCAAATCATCTGGACAACAAAAGAGAGGAAGCTGAATTATGGTGCAGGGTGTCAAGCCAGATATAATTAGGGTAACCCAGCTGAGGTAGGATAATAATAATAGGGTGCAACATAAATAGGAAGAGTACACATTGTTCAGAAAAGCTAGAAATAAAAGGCAGGGTAGTGAAAGACTATTATGTATTCGTAATGTGCTAAGCTAAAAAAAAATGGGATAACATGATAAAATGTATAAGTTTGAGTAAAAAACAATTTAAGGAAGGATCATAAAAAGGTCTGGGTAATGTTGGATGTCTGCTTTAGGCCCCTAGAGTTTAATTTGCGCTGGATAAAGATCTCCATAATGTTATTAGAAAGAGAAATATTAGCATTAGGGAAGATTTACTGTCTTTATGGGAGATTTTGACCTTCCAGAAACAGGCTTTAGAACAAATATTATTAATAATGGCAGAATGTAGAAATATCTAGCAGAATGTAGAACATCTATCTAGTAAGTAAAAGATTTTTTCACTGAACAAAGGAGGTATGACAAAGCCATGCATTTAGGACGGAAAGCAATTTGGGGTTAAACATTTGAAAACTTGACAGTCACAGCATATCTGTGAGTCACTTGTGGAATAGGGAAGAGAAAAAGTAAAAACTGTGCTCAGGCATATCAGGCAAGCTAAAAAAAATCAGGCACTAGTTAAAATTTATCTACAACTCAATAAGCAGTTCTGGTTACCTGTATTAAAAAAAAAAAGTATTCTGCTAACCACTTTGATGGTAGAGCTCTTTTATTATTTGAGCTGAAGACTACAGATGGAAAATATGTAACAACATTTGAAGGCAGAATAAAGTTTGATTAAAAAATTATCTTGGCTTGTTTAGAGAAAATGAATCAAGGCTGGAGGGGGTAGTAACACAAGGGAAAGAAGAGAATTATTGAAGCATAAATGATAACATTGGCATAAAACCAACTGGACCTATGCTAGTACAAGTAAAGGATAAAAGATCCTTAATCACTGGAAGATTTAATTTCTCAGGCACACCAAGACAAAGAACACAGTGAAGATATAAAACTGTGATTTGATAATTGAGATGGTCACTTCAGGTGACCCTGGCATCCAGGAGAGACGAGATGATTTTGACTCTTGGCACTGACTAACAATTGAAATATTTTATCCTGAGATTTTGCATACTTTACAGAAAAGAGTGATTTCCAATTTGGATGTCAGGTGGTTTCATTTCATTATTCCCTGATCTTACATACCTTGTCAGTAATTTGGACTGTGCCACAATATATGCTCTTACAATAACTAAGTCTTGGCACAATTTTTTTTTAATATATATTTTGGAATGCATTTAGAAGAAAAATGGAAAATGAGAAAGAATTATTTGATTAAAAATAGAATTTCCCGAATGAAATGGTCTTTTATTTATATGATGTTACTATGGAGATACAATATGTTATTGAGAGCAAAAAAAGGCATTTGGTTAGATAGATGCGTACTCTTGTAGTCATATAATAAAAGGGACTTAAAATGGATACACTTATTGCTGTAATGTTTCTGAGGAAATAATTGTAAAAGAAAGATATTACTTAATTGCTGTTATTTCCCTTTGAAGTTCAATAAATGGGAGATGAACAGATGTGATTCTCACTGTTTTTAGAACCAGCGCTTCTGTCTGCAGATTCAAGTGGACATCTCTGAATTACTTACTTTGTTAGTGTTACTAAATGTAGCTTTGCCCCTAGAAGTCAGTATTTTTCAATGAAAGCTCAGCTGTGTGCACAATTATCTGGCAAGCTGCAAAAACCAGAAGTGAAATGACCAAGTATATGACTATACACACAGTATTTCAAACATCAAGTGCAAGAGCCTTGAAGTTTCATGAAGCATCCTGGGACTTGTTACATAAACAATACTATACAAAAAATAACTTCCACTATAGTATATGACAAGGTCTATAAACCTATTGCCTTTTTAGATCACAGTAAACCTTAATGACCTGTCTGTTGGAGACCTGCTTGCAGAACTTTTTATGTTGCAGATGTATAAAGTAACAGAGTGGACTATCTCTGCTTGTTCAAGATTCTCAAGCTAATGCTAGAGATGGGGAAACAACTTGAGCAACAGAATAACCAGCCAGGTCTTTCCCAGCACTCAGCTGGCTGTGCTTTATCCAAATGTAAGGTCTTTGTTATATAAGGCAATCTAATTTACTCTGTCTTCACTAAAAACAGTCTCACGTTGTTAGTGCCAGGTGTTCCCTGTGCGGTGGTCAGGACTGATGACCTTGCAGCATGCTGTGGCCATCACCTCAGTAGCCCTACGGGAGCTGCTTTATACTTTTATTCTAGCCATGACCTTACTGCTGAAACTCAGGGCTAAACGCATCAGCTATTGCTGTCTGGGGTCTCTCAGCATCACCTTTTAGAAGTGAAACATTCAGACACATTAGGAAGGCTTCAAAAATAAGTTAGTGAGTTGGTGGCTAGAGAGAAGCTATAACCCATTGAGAGCCACCTGCAAACTGTCAATTAAAGCTGCCATCCCACAGCTGAACCTATTTTGCTCCATACTATGGGACTGTTTTCTGTTAACGCATTAAGTGGAGTCAGCACACGTGACCTTAAGGTTGTACCCTGATAGCTTATGAGAACCTGGCTATGCATTGCTTTGGCTTGCCACGCAGTAGAAGAAATAATTTTGCTACTTTGAGAACTAAAGTCCTTACTCTGTCATTCGCTAAGAATTTATTTGCCAAAAAAATTCATTCCAGGCTGTTCTTGTAGCAAACAAAAAGATATGTCTCAGCTAAGTTGCCCCAGATGAATCGTAAAATATAACTTAATATGCACACGCATCTGTTTCATGGAAACTACAGGGGAGGGGAAAATTATGTGAGTATTTTAAAGGTTCTTTAGTAATGATGAGCTCAATTGTATTTTGTTAATGTGAACTTGAAGTTATAAAGAGGAAGACACAATAATGGATGAAACTTCTTTTTCTCTTTCTGTCCTTCCCATTCCCCTTCCTTTCTTATTTTATGTCTAGTTTAATAGACTGCTATTATGAGAGAGATATCCTTTTTTGTGTGTTGCCCCTGACACACAGATTTGTTTGTATTTATTTGTCTCCTGGAGCTGAATTCAGAACTGCAGAAGCAGCTCTGGCAGAATCTCTCCTTACAGTTGGTTTAAACTACCTAGACCGCTGTAATAGTACTGTGGTTTACAGGAATGATGCAAAGAGACAATTGACCTTTATTTTCTGCCCTTAGATACCTGACCTGTTCCAGGATTACAAAAGCCCATGGTCCTGTTATATGACAGAGGTCGGAATTTACTGACACCAGTGGTAACTGCTATAGAGAACAAAGCACTGAGGTATGCAATGTGATGAGTAGAATATGGAAAAATATCATATATATCTGTTTCATGATAGTGAAGGGTGAATATTGGCTTGTTTTGTGCCTTGCGTTATCCAGCCAAGATTTCTTCAGTCTGTCACTAACACAGTGTCTTGTCAGCTGTGCTGCCTGTCTTGCAGGCGCAGAAATACCATTTTTGCTTTCATCCCTTTTTTTCCTGGCAACGCAGGGCGGGGGGAGTTGTTAATATTAAAGAGAACAGCACTGCAAAACTTAACAAGGGCAAAACTGGGCATCTTGTCTGTATAAAGAGTAAAGTAGCTGCCCAGTAATGTACAGGCATAGTTCAACCTACAGATTTTGGCATATTAGTCCACTACAGGCCAATTAGTCTGTTGTGAGGCACTGAAGGGTCACGTTGATGGCAATAGAGAGGAAGCAGGAAATTGGAACAAGAGGTTCCAGCACACGGGCTTTTTGGAGTTTGCTGACGGGGACAGGTGTAGGAAGCA
Organism: Mycteria americana; assembly: GCF_035582795.1. Taxonomy (NCBI): domain Eukaryota; kingdom Metazoa; phylum Chordata; class Aves; order Ciconiiformes; family Ciconiidae; genus Mycteria; species Mycteria americana. The sequence continues at coordinate 17,795,174 of NC_134370.1, forward strand.
AGAGGTTAGGTCATTCAGAAAGTTACTTGAATTTCATGAACTTTATTGCTCTGCAAGAAACTCCATTGTACACAGGGGAAATCTCATTCCTACATGCTATCAGAATTGGGGGGTTTTTTTACACTTAGTCCTGATAGATACCAGCATGGAGGCAGACTGCACAAATTTCATTTGAATGATAGAATCGCTCTAACTGTGAAAATTGGGGTTCTAACCTGTTGGACTTCGTTACTGGTTTAAGAAATTTTCTAACAACAATAACAAAGAGCTCTTTGCTATATCCTTTCCCTTGTCTTTCCCCAAAACATATTAATAGTCCTGACAGTTGTCAGCATACCTATCGTTGTCAGTGCTGGCAGGAGAGAGGAAGAACAGAGAAATGTGTTTATTTCACTGAAATAAAAGCTTGCGATGATCATAACGTTAATGCCTCTGAACTGTAAGTCGTTCCCCCTGAAATGTCAAACAATATAAGCTGAACAGGGAGACAAACAACTTGGTCATTATTCAAGACCAAAAAAGAATATTTCTCCTTCAAAATAAAAGAAAACAAAACTACCACCCCCCAAAAAAACCCCAAAATGAGCTACAAACATTGGTATTCTAACTAGAGCTTCTCAAAGGATTCCTTTTCTCACAGGATTCCTTTTCACAATATAAAATGTTAACAAAATAGACATTTTCCCAACAAATACTGGGGGCAAATGAAATCTGGAAAACATTCCATGTCTGTTGTTATAAATGAGTGAGGAAAATCACCTTAAATTGAGAAGCATGTTTTCATTGTAAGTTTTTCAAGGACAAAAACATTTTCTTAGAGCTATAGGTTGAAAGCTATGACAATGAAATTAGATTTTGGGAACATGAAGGTTCTCTTGCACTAAGAAGAAGTTAATGCATAATTAAGCTCCAGGTTGTCCTGGTTTTGGCTGGGATGGAGTTAATTTTCTTCCCAGTAGCTGGTATAGGGCTGTGTTTTGGATTCAGCATGAGAATAATGTGATAGCACACTGATGTTTTAGTTGTTGCTAAGCAGTGTTTATACTAAATCAAGGACTTTTCAGTTTCCCATACTCTGCCAGTGAGGAGGTGCACAAGAAGCTGGGAGGGGGCACAGCCAGGACAGCTGACCCCAACTGCCCAAAGGGCTATTCCATACCCTATGGCGTCATGCTCAGTATAGAAACTGGGGGGAGTTGGCCGGGGGGCAGCGATTGCTGCTCAGGGACGGGTTGGGCATCAGTCGGTGGGTGATGAGCGGGTTGCATCACCTGGGTTTTTTTGCCTGGGTTTTGTTTCTCTCTCTCTCGTTGTTTTCCTCTTCATTACAATTTATTATTATTATTATTATTATTATTATATTTCAATTATTAAACTGTTCTTATCTCAACCCATGAGTTTTCTTACTTTTGCTCTTCAGGTTCTCTCCCCCATCCCAGCGGAGGGGAGGTTGAGCAAGCGGCTGCATGGTGCTTAGTTGCCGGCTGGGGTTAAACCACAACACAGGTATACTGATGGCTTCATATTTTCAAAGATCTTAGGAAGGCCCCAAATTTGACATATCATGGCCATATATAAAGTTTACAGTTGTATATTAAAAGCAATTCTGATGAGAAACATTGTGCCAAATACCTCTAAAAATCCAGCTCTCTGGCTACGTTTTATTATGCGAAGATCTAATTATATTTTATGGACAAAGTGAGGTGCGACTTTTCTTATCTTACCCATGAGTTATAATCTCCACATTGTTTTGAGAAAGCATTAATATAAATTAAGGTTGGGATTTATCTGCACAAATTTGCCAAAGAGAGAGCGCAGCCATCTCTCCTCCTTGCTATTTGTGGCATTTCAAAACTCTGGCCACTCTTAGCAGAGTGAAATGCTGGTATTGCTAAATTACCCCTTCCTGAGACCAGGTGCTTATAACTCATATTTGCACAGTTTGAAGGCCAAAAGTGACCACCTACACTGACCAATACATCCGAGCCCAATAATCATTTCTGATTATAGTATATCCTCCAGAAAGCAAATTGCCACTTTTCAGCATTACTTGTTTCAGTAGTTAATGTTATATCTGTGCTGTCTTTACAACGTGAATTTCGTCTTCCGTTTCCAGCGAGTATTTTTGATGCCTACTAAGATTGTTCTTAGTGAGCAGGAGTTCCCCTTTTTAGAGGTAAACATATTAAAAATCAAACTTTTAATTTACTTTTGGATAAGCTAAGCAAATTTATTTTGCTAATTTTTTTGGTATTTCCTACAGTTCTGCCATCATTATTGTGATTATGCTAAGAAACTGCAAATCCAGGTTTTTTTACGCTGGGCACCAGGACTGTACACTAGTTTGTATCTCCTTCATATTGCTGTTACTGGATCAAAAACACACTCACACTTCTATTCACTAATGAACCTGTATTTATAGGGTCAGTTTCAGCCAATTTTCAGGACAACTTTAAGGAGAACCCCACAGGCTTTCCCCCCACCCCCTTGTGAAAGCTATTTAAGTTAAGCAACAGTTCTGAAATGAGAAATTACATGGTCATGCATATGTCCACCCTGCATATGTCCACAGAGTGAATTGCACAGTCTATTACCTCAGGCAAAGCAAATTGCCAGCTTGTCTAGAGAGATTTCATTTGCCTCCCACGGGCTTGGCAGAGCAATGTAATGTCTGTCTGTAACTGAGCATGTAGATGTGTGCTAAACATGTCCCGGGACCCCTGCGGAACTCTGATCACTCGTTTATGGTACCGATAGAGATACTGGTAGCCAGAAGTTCAGAAGAGCACTGTTGGGATCATGTCCAGACTGAAATATGAGACTCTGTGACTGTTTTGCACATGCAAGTATAAAATGTCCCTTGCACAAGTGAATCTTACAAGTAAATATACGCAAATCTCACCAGTCATTTGCTGGTAAACTTGGCATTGTAGGTGCAAATAGGAATGTGTGCCAGAGCCTGTATTGTTTTAAAATCTGCACAGATTACAGGCTGTTTATTGTTGCTTTCAAATTTAAATATGACCGGATGGTATTTGGTCAGGTTATCCCTTTTATCACTACTTTTATGATATTCAGACACACAAAAAAAGCCATTTTTTCCAAGTTATAACTTGGGATTTAACTTGGTCTTTGTTGCATCTTGTCAATATAATCCCTTTATAACATTTTTTTCTCCCGGAAGAAATTGGGCATGGACATATTATAATCTATTTTTTAAAGTCCTTCTCAAGAAAATGCTACAATCTATCATTTGATCTTGTATCTGAGATATTATATTTTTTAGTTCAGGAATTTTTATATAAAAAATGCAGTGTTTCAGTCCATTAGTTGCTCACTTTAGTTTGACCCAGCTTTAACTGGATTGAACATTGTGCTAATGAGATAGATTGGAAATGGCCTTCAGTAGAATGAATGATTTCATGATCTCTACTAATTTGCTATAGGACAATGACCACATTAAGCAGATGTATTTTCTTCTGGCTTAGAAAAGACTTCGGGCTATGTACTAATGGAAAAAAAAAAAAAAAGAACTGACTCCTATGCCTGTTCGATATCTCTTGCCCAAATATGTTTCTAACACATATAAAAGGAGTCCTTTACAAGTACAAAGATTATTTAATGTGCTGATTTACATTACATATATGTCTCACATCTTTCTCTCATTTGTCCAACCTGTTGCTCTCATTATAGCAGAACCTGCAGCTTAGGTTCCATTTCAAACTACTGTTTGTAGAATTAAGTTTCAAATCTTACCTCTAATTATCTGGAGTCTTACCTCTCTAGCTCTGTAGTATTCAACAGGAAGAATTCTACCTTGCCAGAAGGACGGATCAAATATCTCCTTTTTTTCCCTTTTCACCAGCAGTTAGATTAGAATGAGATGCCCCTGATTAAAATGCCAGTAGTTCCCCATCAGTAATGAAGTTGCACCACCAACAAAAATAGCTAGCAATAGGAGAAAAATCTAGCGTGGACAGTGTTCATCTATAACAAGAGAATTCCCAGCGGGTTTCTAGGACAGCTTCCCCAAAGCAGACATCCAGCAGTGCACTCCCATGCAGTGAAGGCTTTCAGCAAGCTCCTTCCCCGACAGATTGCACCAGCAAGCTAAGCACAGGGCACCCCCAGAGAGAATACTTCTTTGGAGGCCAGGAAGGAGGGAGAAGAAAGGGTGAGATGTGGTTGTCCTAAATTTATATCCAGTGCATTTAAAGATGTCACTTGAAAGAGCGCTGAAAAAGTATCCTGTGTGTTAAAACATACAAGATTTCTGGTGGGAGTTGTTCACAGCCCAGGACATTATATTCAATAAAACCTAGCATGGGGTTGAAGGAGCAGAAGATGCTGCGAAGAGGGTATTTTAAAATCTCTATTGTTAAGTAGTCTGCATTTGATCATCAATTTGATCATTTTAAATTACATTTTCTGTGTGTGAATCATGAAGTGGCTTTTAGGTCAAGCTAATCAGAACAGTTAAAACTACCTTCTTGCTGTCCTACAGGGTCTCATTAACCCACACAGAAGAGGAAACCTGCCACTTCTCACTGTGTTTCATTTAATTTCTGCTCAAGTAACCAGCCTATTTCTGCTTGTCTAAGTTGTCACTAGAAAAAAAAACCAAACTTGAAACATTAGATTTATAAATATTCAATGTGACATGCTTTTTTTTTTTTTTTTAAATATACATAAGATGGGACTTCCTTGTGGCACAGCCTTACCTCCAGGGCTGACCAATATAGGAGAAGTCAGAATGCCACCATTTACCAACGTTTTGGACCTCAACATCCCCTGGTGCCTAAGCTGGGACTCACAATGGACAGGCAGTGTGCAACATTGACATTTATTTCAGCATCAGCTGAAACCTGTAGCACGTACTTTTCGCTGACAAACCTGGTTTTTAGAAGAGGAAGAGCCTGTACTTTATTAAGCAGCTGGAGCATTTAAAGGATTAATCTCTACTAATTATAGCTATTTAAATGTTAGGTATCTAAACCAAGCTTAGCACCTACAGAGAGACAACAACTGACCTTATAGGCAGAAGACGAGCACTTTCAATCAGTAATTCATCCCTTCCTGGGATAGGCAGCTCCTTCTCTGAGGGCTTTGTTCTCTCCACTGACTATAAAGACAACCTAGCAAGTGGCTCATACCATATGCCTAACTTTCCAAAGGCTAAGGTAGGTGAGATGAATCCTACCTTTAACCAGGAAGCGCCTCACCTGGGGTCCATGCCTGCTTACCAGATACTCTGAGAGTTGTCTATTCAAAAGCCATTTCCCCATCTCTTTGGTCTTTTACCAGCAACTCACAATTTCAGAATCATAACTGGAACCACAAAAAATGGGTATCTGGGACCTCATTTTCTCTTCTTGTCTCCTCTCATTTCAATATTAAATAAATAAATGAGCTGCTCTTTTTCAGCCTGTGTTCACAGACTCCAAAAGCCCATCTGCAAGTTTGACTAGGCCTGAATGGATTATGCAAAGCATGCATGTTTGCAGCTTCGAAGGGGATTGTTTTGGTTCCATTCATTAGAACAATAGTGAGAAGAGTATCCAACTGCGCCCGCTGTGGCTGCCTGTGATGCTGTTATGCATATGCATTGCAATAGTCGTGTATTGTCACGTGGACCCTTTGCGTCAAGTCTGAATCATCTTGCGCCCACTAGTTAAGTTATTGTAGGAACGCTTTCTCATTTGATAATTTTTTTCTGTGTTATCAACTTAAACCTCTAAAGGCAAGCAAATAAATCCTCTCTGCCGTCTTCTTGTAAATGCATAGTAATATATAAACAACAGCATGTCTGAAGTCTGTAAACTTCCATAGTTACTCAGTATTTTTGCCAAAGTAAATTAAGTCGCTGACCGTTTTGAACCAAATGAGCTCTCTCTGGTGGCTAATGTCAGTTTTACCATTTCTCATCAGTTTTGCTCAAGTCATGTCATCATTAAAAAATGCTGCTAATTTTTCTTTCTTTTTTTTTTTAATTATTGATTAGCATGTTCCTGCAGCTAAAGCAAATAAATTATTTAAAAGATAGTGTCCCAAATTAAAGTTCTCTCTTCCCTATTGCTCTTGGATGTTCCACAACTGTGATACAAAAGACAGGCATGACAGATATACAGGAACAAGTGATTCTCCTCTACAGTCTTGTGGAAGTTCCTCTGTGAATGGTTCCTAATTAGCACAGGAAGGTAAATGGCGCAAGGCAGAGCACGACTGGACAGTCTGCAGAGTTCTCCAGAACCTCCCCTCTTTATGTCTACAAGATAGCTGCGCTCTTTGTCTTTCCTAGGGGGTTCCTGGACTAGGTGCATCCCAGTTCCAAAGGCAGTTGTGCTGCCACAGGCATGTTTGCATGCCACCTTCTCTTCTGAAAGCCATGAGAAGTTTAGAGGTAGCCAGGAGCGTGGACTATTTTTCTACACCAAGGGCAAGTCCTTGCACTGCCAGCGTCGTCTTTAGCAAAAGGATAGCGTGGACTGGTGTGCATGCTTGGATCAAGGCCCAGCCTCAGATGGCAGTTTAGTATACATTATTTTAACCTTGTTCAAGAAGCAGCACTTAGACCAGCAAAAGACTTGTGAGATTGTCTAGCTCCTTCATCCTGCTGACGTACAGCTGTTCTCCGTGACGTGCCATCCAGACGCACGTTCAACGTCTGGCTGAACAGAAAACCCCAGGGAATGCTTACACAGCTTTGAATGTTGAACTTTGTCCAGAGGAGTCTCTTTTAAAGTAGGTGAAAATTAATGGAGATTCAAATGTCATACTGGAGTGGGAACACTTCCTGGGTCTGTCACACTCACGCAGTGAGGCCCTGAACAGGCTTGTCCATTCCTGTGTGTTTGAGAAGATGGGTAATGGTATAAGAGGCAAGGGTGACCTCAGAGACAAATCAGACAAAGATAACTATTTAATATTCCTGCAGTCTCTCTGGCAAAATATCTTGTCCTGAGACTGTTTTAAAATGAACTGTGAATAATGTGCTTAATAAAAATAATTTTATTTTTATTAAATTTATCTCTGTGATGAATAGGATCCTTTTTATTGGTTTGTTCATGTTTTTTCCTAGGTTTTTTTCCAGTGAAAAAACTTGGCTGGCTGGGATAGAAGGCAGCTGCCTCTTTGCCTCATCCTGGCTTCTGCTCTCTAGATTGGGGAAGCCCTGGAAGCACAGCAGAGCCTGGGGTGAGGCACTGTGACCCTTACAGAATTCACTCTGGGGCTGGCACTGATTTCCATATATGTTATGACAGGATTCAGATAAGTGTAAGTATTGTTATTAGAAAAATCAGGAATTATTTTTGCGAGCATGTTTCACATGGCTATGTGATGGAAAAAGATTTGGGCCTCTGGAAAGAGAGTGAGTTGAAAAAGACAAGTAGGTGTCTTCATGTGCCAAACCTTCGTCCTCCTTAGAACTGAAAACAGGCTAAGTCTAATGTGTGAGGGTTAAAGAAACTGAGTTTACCCTTCTGCAAAGGCTAGGTTCATGCATAATTTAAGGCATACTTACACTCTATTTTAAGGTTTTAGGTGAGACTTAACTGACTTACCATCTGAATTTTCCCCTTAGAGAAGCAATCTATATGCAAAGAGTAAATGAGAGATACAATAATTTCTTCAGTACACAACTTCAGTAAGAAACAGGGGGTTTTACGTTTCATGACTTGAACCACCTCGAAAGCAATGAAAAAAGCCCAGTCCATCCACGGAGATGCCATCTCTGCTCCTAAGGATGAAGGTAATGCTCTGTGACACTAATGTATCCTTGCACCATCTGCTTTTTCAGTCAATAACACTCAAAGCTGTTCCTTTCAGAATTCATTCATTTTAAATGTTTACATTTTCAGTAGAAAGTATATAGATTATATAATTCTTTTTGTATGTGTTTTCATTTATATTGGATTTATATATTTTAAAATCAAAGAGGCCAAAACTGTATATTAACAAGAGAGAACTTAGTTGTGCAAAGTTCTTGAAGTAGACTTTTCTGGTTCATAAGCTATTACTGATACGGAGAGATACAAATCCTTTGGGGGGAATTTATATTATTCAGTAAGTTTTTCTGTAACATTTCAGAGATCTGAAAGAGGGGAATCAAGTGCTCAATGTTTCTTTTTCAATAAATTTCATAATGAAGTAAAAACTCAGGATGGGCTGACAAACATCATCAAGAGTTTCATGTTTTTTAGGTCTGGGAAGTTGACGTGTAAACTGTAACCTAGCACTGAACAGAGCTATTCAAACACACAACTGTGGGTGTCAGCTCAAATCACATCCAAAGTCATCTGGGGAAAGAGGAGGAGCACTAAAGAGTTATTCAAGGAGATGTTAACTTCTCATTTGCAAAACTTGAATGTCCTCATATCGAATGTTACCTGCCAATTCTCCTTTGAAACTAAAGCATGCACCAAGTCCTTATTTATGTAGTAACCTGTAGTATTAGGGGCCATACGCAGTAATGGTTTCTTTGTCTGCGCCTGCCTGAGGGCAGGTACAGTCTCTTCCCGCAAATCTGGATCTATTTCCTTATCAAAACCTTTGTCACCGTCAGTTTACGTTACTGAAGCTCCTCCACTTGCCAATATAAACACTGAAACCAGTGAAGCTATGGAAGAATTTGGAAGTCCTCCACAAGGGAAATTTTATGCTGGCAGTCTATTAAGACATATATTGTGAAAATTAACTTTTGTAGATTCTCCTGATATTTTGGCCGGGCATTTATTTATTAATCCATATTATTAATATTAATTGTTTATGCATAAAGGTAAGTGTGCCAAAGCAACAGCGAGCCTAAGGAAGTCTTCTGTGCACAAATTTTAATATATCACAGGGAATGCATTTGTATAGAAAAAATTGAAAGAGACACCAGAGGAGCTACTGTGTAATGTGAACAGACAGAGCAAAAGGGCTACATGACAATCCAGAGAGAGAAAGAGAACTGTCAGATAAAATATAAAGGTGGAGCAATCACAGCACTTGGGGCTATGTTTAACTCCATTGGTGCCATGCCAGGGTGAGTTCCAGGATTTATTATACAGTTTGCATTCATCTTCCTGTATGTACCAAATTGCTACAATCTAGATAATTGTTACTAGAGACAGACCTCCTCACCGGACTTGTCTATCAAGATACGCAATATAGTCATAGGCGAGCAAAGGATTAGAGCAGAGAAAGGGCAGGAAAAATTCGAGGATATGTATTTTTCCTTGGTATCAGCCAGATTTTCCAGAAGACAGATGGAGAATTCATTGGAAAGAAATGTTAGAAATTGCACTCTCTTTCTGTACTGGCCAGTACTCACAAGCTATATTCAGAGGTCTTGTTGAGATACACCCATGCAGAGAGCAAGTTAATAAAAAATATATCCTGGGTTTCTTGTTCTTATGTGTAGCTGATATCCTGGCAGATCTTTCTCAAACTGTGATGTGAACTGGCAAGTGGGTTGCCAAGAGTCAGATGAAAGAGCATGACAGAGACTCCAGAGTATGGTAATAGTATTCTAATCCCAGCCACGCTTACGCTGTTATTTTATTTATTATTTGTTACATGCCTGGGGTATGCCTGACACATTGCAAGACAAAAGGAAAGATACTTCTCTTGTGCCTTAATGCATTTTGCTATGAAACACACAGCTGTGCCTTTTGTAGGAGCAGGGAGACAACCTTCCTTATTTCTGTGAGGCATAAGCCCTTCAGAAGCAAGAAATAATGTCCAGAATTCTAGTAATGCAATAAATGCTACCTGCAACTTCTGTGAGTTACTTAAAAAACTGAATAAATTATTTCCATGAGATCGTTTTTCATGGAAAGCTGTTTTTTTCATCTAATTTCTTCTTTTTTTTTTCCCCAGAAGGACCACTTTAGATTTTTCACACAAGGACCATTAATGAGTGCTCCTCTCACATCCCCCTCACACCCCTGGAAACTTGTATCCCATTTCTGGCCTGCAGAGATGTAATTAATGTCTCAGACGCATTGTATAACTCTTTTCCCTCTGACATGTCCTAACCATAATAGAACCTGTGAAATCCTGATTTTCAGATCTTAGCAAGGCCTTCCTTGAAGGAAATTGGGAGTTCTATTTATTAAGTAGAAGTCTTATGAATTAACAAAGGTGGGTCAGATGGATCAGATTCTAAAATAAGGCCATTTTATAACTCTAATTCTGCTAATGGTACCTAGAAAGAGAACACTTCATGTCTTCAAGGAGCTGCATGCCTTGAATTACAGCACTTTATAGTCCTCTGCTTTATTGTCCCTCTGGAATGAGAAGGATTATGCCTCAAAAGCTGCAATTTTTCCGTGTATTTGCTAATAGACCTTTGAACTAACGCAGAAACAGGCCTCCGGTAAATCATACCTTCCCCAAGTGATTATCTCACTGGAGTCATTCCCAAGGGCTGAAGTAGCCATGCACAAGACACACACATTCTCTATCAGATCAGAAATGGACAAATCAAGTTCAGTCTTTGAATTTTTATAGAACTGAGCTGAGGGATAGCATGTATAACCTAGTCTATTTAAATCCTTCTGTTACCAATAGATGTATTTATGACTTTGTGTATGTGTATAAATAGATGATTTATATCTTTTTATTACCAGCAATTAGGTAGTCATATAAATATAGATGGACAACCGCTACATGGATAATATAAACTAGCTGAAGTCAAGGTAAAGAGTGATAAGGGATATATTCTAATGGAATAATTTTGTTCTTTTCAACCTCCTGGACTTTTTTCCTTTCTTTTTTTTTCAGCTTTCAGGATGGAAAAGCCTCTTCCTTTAGCTTCACCAGATGGACTGGGAAGATTATCATATTTACTGTGAGAAGTGAAGATTTCTGTAAGGTAGCCTGGATGTTAACGCAATGAAGACAGTTTGCTATCATGCTGACCAAAACCTTAGGTAAGTGCTGTCCAACTCAGAACTGCGAGGATTTCATAAGGTCTATGGTCAAGTTAGTGGCTCTTTATTTCTGCCTAGAGATGGTCACTTGCTTACGAGGTTCTAGTTTATGGCAGTGATGTGGAAGATATTTTTCCACTTTGCAATTAATTGTGATAAAAGCGTGTCACATTTTCCTTTAGAATAGGTGCAGACACATCTGACCCCTTGCAGAACTTGACCAAAACATTAGACAGACAGAAAGAAATGAAGAACGAGTCCAGCGGAGGGCCACCACACTGGCCAGGCAGCTGGAGCACGTCATATCAGAAGAATTGGGGTTGTTTAGACTGCAGAAGTGAAGGCATAGCAGAATGCTATGCAGCCTTCCAATATCTATGAGGAAGTTACCAAGATGGAGACAGGCTCTTTGCAGTAAGAAAATGAGAGGCAATGGCTATAAATGGAAATGGGAGGATCTGAATAGATATTAGGTAAAAATGTTCTCTATGAGGATAATTAATCATTGGACCAGGTCCCAGGGAGGCTGTGGAATCTCCATCCTTGGAGGATTTCAAGACACGATTGCATAAAGCCCTAGAAAACTTGGTCTGAATTCAATGCAGACCCTAACTTGAGCAGGACGTTGGATTAGATGCCTCCTGAAGTCCCTTCCAACCTGAATTGTCCTATCATTCTGTGAGAGTAGAGACCTTTCAGAGACTCCCTTCTTCTCCTTAAAATGCATACCCACAGCACCTGTTTTACCATTGCAACAACAGTACAAAAATGTCTAGCAACTTTTATTCACAAATCTAATTTCAGTTTAATAAAAAGTGTTCATTACCTAGGGAACTAATTTAATGGTGATGTAATTTGACTGAAATCTGTGCAACTAGGCATCTTTTTTTTTCCTGGTGTGGTTGTACTGTTCCTTGCACAACAGAGCCTTGATGTGTGCTTGTGGTTTCTACATAAAACAGTACAAGTAAGTAACAGCATGGTATTTCATAGCAAGTTTTGCCTGCGAACATGAGGTCTGTCTACTGTTTTGGTAAAGCAGTGACTTTGTGAAAAGACACAGCCAAATACGAAGAGAAGCAGAGAAAAAACAGAGAAGAGTCCAAGACAGAGTAGAAAATGCTCATATAGCATGACTTTAAAGAAAACTGAGGAGAGAGAACCTTTGGTGTTGCCAGAAAGCATCTTGGAATTGGAAGGCGAGAATCCCAAATTTTGTCTTCTGTCATTTAATTACTACCCTGTTCCAGAAAACGTTACTTTCTGAGTGTTCTTAATAAATAAACATGATAGCACCAAAGGTATATAATTGATGTTTCCTAATCAAATTTGTATGAAGGCTCCACATAATGACTGACTGGTTCAAAAGTGGGTCATGAGGAAAATTTGTTAAGAAAATCTTAATTTCTAGTTCTCCAGAACTTTTATGCTGATGATTTTTTTGTGAAGACAATTATAAATTTATTCCTCAGCTTCCTACTTGGAGGCAGGCAGGTCAATATTATGTATTTATATTAAAGCCTCAACTGAGAATATAGTTATATTTCCCAATCCTGTTATAACATGCTAATAGTTGGGATCTTTCAAAGAAAACTTAATTAAATAGTTCCCTAGATGCACTAAGTTAAGCATTGAAACAACTGGCGTGACATAAATCATTTAACAAGCTTCATAAATGCATTTTTCCCCTAGATTTTCATGCGTCTGTGTCTTGCTTGTACTTGGAATCATCCAATTAAGTTCCAGGAAATTCAGAGCGCAGCCGTGCATTCTGGGTTCAGAACGTACAGATGGCTGAACTTAAGAGAGTTGATGAGGAGAGAGTGGCAGTTTGCTTATTATCCCAGGTTTCGGCTGTGGTGGGGAGGTAAATGCTAGCAGGAAGAACAGGACGGGAGTATCAGGGTGCTCATGCACAGTACAACTCAGGTCAAGCAATACACTTGCACACCTTTATCACACAAATTATATTTGATCCTTTTGTTATTGCAGTCATTGACATTACTTAATTATGTCCTGATAATACTTCATCCTTAGCGTGCATGGCACTTCATCCACAACTTAATGCAACCCCTCTTTTTTATTTGGAGAACAGACACAGCTTGACGAAAGTGGGGGCTTGTGTTATCACACCACATTGGCCAGGGAGGTGGTGATGTGTTCCCCTGCTGCATGAATCGAGATAATGCACTTGCACTAGGTTATCCTTGGAGGAAGGCAGACTGGAGTTGAAAAGCTCCTTCTCTTTAAGTGAAAATATTAAGCTGCAGCTTTGTGCTTAGGTTTGGTTACTGGATGCTATCCAGGACTTCTACTTCATCAGGACTGAGATGCTATTGTTTTTCCTTTTGGAAGGGATTTATTGTGAAAGGGTTTTCTTGCAAATTCTATTCTATTGTCCTGCAATTCCTCAGTTGTGATGTTCTCAGCAACGGTGAAACCTGATCTAAAGGTAACATTTTACCTATTAATGGGAATATGATTTATTTTAAGAAGTAAAAATGTTGACAAAACCTTGTCTCTTGAGGGGCGGCTTGGTCTGTTACAGAAGTCTGTGACAGTTATTGATATTGTTGCTCCAAAAAGATGAAGGAGACAGTTAATATGCAGCACACACTGTTCTTTGATGGGAACACTGCTGTATTCATTTCGCTCTTTAAAACACCTGAACAGTATCAAGAAGCTCAACTCTGACTTCAGGTAATCCACTGGGTATCTAAGGAGGTTGGTAGCCCTGATTTTCTGCTGAATAACTCAACTTAGTTTCACTGACTACAGTATGGTTACACGAGCCACGACAGCAGCAGACAGGACCAATTCCAATTAATTTAATTAGATGTTAATGAAAGCAACGTTTCAATACTATTGGCCACTGGCCATGGTATGGAGAAATGCAATATATAATATAGCACTTTATGACATAACTCAACCAAAGGGCATTTCTCCTGTCCCATAATGTTCAGTTTCCTTCCCACTTACACAGACCTGTGCAGATGAATGATCACATGATGGTTCACTGATGCACAATAAAACAAGAGTTACTTTTTGAACATTATTCAAAATTAAATGTAATATTTATTTGGCTTTTGTACCTCCCAGAGTGCTGTAGGAATGATGAGTAGGCATTCTTAATCCCTTTCCACAAACTGGAACAAAGAGGGATAGTTGCTGGCATAATCATAAGTTAGAAAAGTGTCATCTCTGTCAAATTGCCTCCAGTTTGCCTAGGTGTATTCCTGCTCTGGGTAAATTCATAGCTTTGGGAAGATAGGTTTAAGTCCATAAAATAAATTTTAGAAATTAATCTAGGCTTGTTTTTTTTAAAAAAGAATGGTATTGATAGTCCACTATTAGTACAGTCTTTGGCATGAAACAGCCAACAACGACTCTGAGCTTATGCAGTGATAATATATCACGCCTTCTTGTTATATCCTTCTATATTTTCTCCAGTTATGCTGATGTTATGTTAGGGCATTCTTCTGCCATATTGGTTTTTACTTTCAGGCTTTTAGATTCCCAGTGAGCAAATAATTTGGCTGATACAACAGAATTTCCTTTCTGAGTTTGGTTACTCATGGTCTGGACCACTTTCTTGACAACCATAAGAACAGACATTCCTTCTCTTTAACTTATCTGCTACTATTTCCCTTGCACAAAGCAAATGATAATTAAATTATACTTAGAGCAATGGATTTGTAGGTGGAATTCCCTTGTGCCTAATAGATAATAGAAGCAATATGAGTCCATTGATCTGAGAAAGAATATTCTGGGAAGTATATGTTATGAATGAGTTTGCAATGCAATATGATGACTCAATGATTTACTGTGGATTGAGGCAGATCACGTACCACAAATGCTTGTGATGACAGTCATGTTATTTAATAGCTTTCATGCTGCTCCTAAAGACTGAGGCAAAGAGCAAATTTCATCTCCAGTTCTTCACAGAGATTTTGATGCAACAAAAATGAGTGGAATGCATTCCCTCTGACACATCATTCCTGCACTCAAAAAGTAAAGTTATTACTTTGGAAAACAGCTTTTTTAGAACAACATATTTTGAAAAGGAACTGTTCTGGTCAGCTTTTCTGTACAGGCAAGCCCATCTGATGAGAATATTGCCATACAGTAACATTCAGACTTCGACAGGAAGCAATTTTCTTGCTGCTGATCAAGCAACATTTTGCAAAAAAACTTGCATATACCTTTTTATGGCAGGTGATGTTGAAGGGGAACCTTTTCAAAAATAAAATTTTTACCATTAATTCTTACATTTTCTGAGCAAAACTGAATGCAGTGGATATAAGCTTTGATCATGACACTCTAAAGAACAAGAGAAAAATACTAGTCTACACATGTATTAAGGGTTATGTGACAATTTGTCACTAGATAAATTATAGTTTTGTAAAGAACAAAATACATTTCTCATAACCTGGAAGATGCTTGGAGGTTTCTAGAAGAAAACTTACCACCATATCAAGTAGCAGCCAATACAGAAGAGGACAGCCTATCAAACGAAGCAAGACACAACTCCATTATGTCAGACATCTAAAATCTCTGCTCTATCTGGTATAGTGAAGAATATGATTGCACTTTTCTGACTGACCTTTTTCCTCACTGAAGTTGTAAGACTTTTTTAAGTATAAAAGGAATATTTGATGAAATTCATGGAAAGCAGCCAACCTCTTATTTAATATTCCACATGACTGGATAATATTATTGATGGATAATATGCAATTTGTTGGAATATAGCAAGGAAACTCATGCATATTTTTCCACTTATATATACAATTCACTGAGTAAATTAGTTTTCTTTATTTTTCTTATTATTTTTCTATTAGAAGAACAAATAGAAATTAAGAGACATAACATGAGGTACAGGTTTCTTTCTGTAGAGTTATATTTCTGTTTTCTAGATTTTGAAAATTGGTCACTGATGTAATTATGTAAAACTGATATACAAGTATGTTGGGAGACGACTGCGAAACAAGAGGGCATACTGATGGATTCAGAATAGCATCTTCAAAATAGAAATATGATAAATAATGTCTCCAAACCATAACTGTGGAATACCTTAGAGGTTTCTGAAATCAATTTGCAAATAAAGAAAAACTCACCAATCATTTTCTTAAGAAGAAAGTATTTATAGCATACCCCCCTGAGATGCTGTAGAGAATTTCGGACATAACAAGTCTTAGGAAAACCTTTGTGTTTCAAATCAATACAAAACTATTTTCCTTGTCTCTGTTTTGGGACTGCAAGATCATGTTAGTGCTAATTTTCATTGAAATTTGTTTGAAAGGTGCTTATGCTGTTGTTCTCTGCTCATTAGCTCTTTCATTAGTTTTATTAAAAGATAAACAAAAAGGTACTTTAATACAACCACATAATTCTAACTTGTCTTTGTCATTTCTACTCTGTACAAATTTCCCTGAATCATAAATTTACAACCTCATTTGTCTATTTGGTTTTCAAGATGTGAGAGGATCTCTAAGCTACTTTTCTTGGCCCATTTTTCCCTTACTGGCAGTAGCAGTTTTTATGACTATTGTGTCACAAGCGACGCTGCAGTGACACACAGCTTTATAAGGGCATCCAGTCCTTACTAACTTGCAAAGCCTGACGAATATTTTCATACTGACTTGGTAACTGAGTCACAACCTTTGTAAATTGCCTGAGGGCACAAAGCAATTCAAAGGAAGAGGCATTTAGAGAAGTCATCTTTCCAGACTCCTGTGCTCTGTTCACTAGTTAACAAGGGTCTTTTTGTAATCACAGTAAAATGCTGATTTCTAAAAGTGGGGAAGGGTCATTCTGTACATGCTGTGTTCTTATATTCTTACTTAAGCATATGTTCTTGGCCAGTAGCGGAGATGGGATACTGAACTAACTGGATCTCTGGTTTGACCCAGTATGTCAATTTTTATATTTAGGCAAGAGAGCTTATATTCCTCCTCGGGTAGCTAGAGGTAAAATATTATTTGATTAATATGATTAACATGCATTCATCAGATATATGGAGGATCTGCTCTTCACCCAGTTCAGAAGAGGGCTGGCAAGACCTTGTTGAGCTGTATGAACAACCACCTCAGTCATCCCTAACAAATGTCTTTGTGAAAAGTAGGGTAGGAGAGTAAGGCAGAGTGGGGGAGGAGGTCAGTAATACTTTTTGAAACTTCCAAGAGCAAGTTAAGAGAGCTCTCTCAGTTTCAGTCCTGCATCTCTTCTGTCATCCTCTGGAGTTACACAAGTGTAATTTAGATTAGACTGGAAATGTGGAAACAATTCAGCCAGTGAGGCATAAGGAACAGAAACCAGTTCTCCCCCCTCTGATCTCCTTCTGTTGAGCTAGAAAGAGTAAAGAGCAAATCATCTCTACTTCCATTATTAAAATATGGTTCCTAATATTCTAAGGGAAGTAATCCGTGGAATAAGAAGATGCTGTTAAGACATAGGTACTTTGCAGGGTGGCACAATGTCTTATGTAAGCCTAATGGAAATGCAACTTGACAAAGGTTTTGTTGAAAACCAGGGAAGTTTTAATGCAGACTTTTTCAGCTGTTCTTTTCACACAGTGCCTGCTGCAACTGTGTGCTGCAATAAGACAAGATTGCTGTCATTAATAGTATAGACCTATTTTACATGCAGTAGTAGACTCAGCAGGATGGATCATTATGAAATTGTAGAAAACATTAAAATAAACTCTGGGAATTGAGGTGGCTAATATGGATAAAGAGTTTTTAAACCATGAGGCAAGGTTAAAGATAATGTAACATCGGAGAGTAGAGTAGCTAGACTAGACTTGGGAGAAGAAAGTGAATTCTGTCCTTTAGTTGGTAAAAAAAAAAAAAACAGCCAGTAGCTGAACCTGTTATCAAAATGCTGTCACAACCATTAAAGCTGCTTTTCCTCTCTGTTTCTTCACGCTGGCTGAGGCTTAAACAAAAAACTTGTGATATCCCAGTCCAGTCTCACTTTGGCTTTCCAATTCTTGCAGAAAAGAAAAGTAGGTGAGAGAACATCCCATTTGCATATTATCTGACTGCAAATCTTTAGGATAAGGAGGTATATATTTGCAGTGCTGTCAAACTGATACTATCGTACACACCCCAGTATGTACTTACTGTCAGTGTTGCTGGTGGACCTGGCATCCTGACCTATTGATCATCTGCCCTTACCCTGATGTAATGTAACTCATATGGAAGAGACAAGATGTCTGGGGTTCTTTCTCTGAGCTCCCAACAACATTTATTCCCAGATAGCCAGGATTCATGCACAGCTTGACCTCACGCTGAATTTAGGCTGCCTATGGCAACAGTAAGATGTTTTGTGCCATGTTGTGCGAACATCCTCGTTGCTCCCTAGCAACTGACCATTTGCATTCAAAGTGGTCATAGCCACTAGAGTCATGATGGTTTCTTACCAGACTTGGTAAATCCCATGCGTAGGCAAAGAAATTATACTGATGTCATCACTCGAGTAAACAAATATGGAATTCTACTGAACTGAGAAATAGGCTCTGTATTTCTATTGGAATAAAGAATGATGGAAGATCAAAGCAGAGGCATCTAAGAGGCAGATACATGTCAAAGCAGAAGCCTCTAATACAAGAGAATAGCACACTATGCTCCAGTTCATGCTAGTTCATTCTTTGTGAAGGACCCACACTATCATTCTCTGGGTTAGAACATGCTTGCCCAACCCAAACTTATAGGGAATTCCTCTCCTTCGATGCCACTGCCCATTTTTATTTTATGATTACACAAACAACATGATTAGGTCCTAGGCAGAAGGAGGGTAGGGAGCGAAGAGAAGGACTGAAGACTGTTCAGATTAGGAAATGTGCGGAGCAAGTTTGTTGAGTGAACATTTGTTTCACACCAGTCTTGCTGATGTTGGCCAGGAACAGCAACACAGCCTCTCTCCCAGGGCAGTTGGTACCCGTTCCCCTAGCTGCAGCCAGAGGGTTGACTCGCAAGGAGCTTTGCTAGCAGGATGGCACCAAGGGCAGGTATTACAAATTCTGTCAGGTTACAAACATTGCTTTCTCAGATGAGAAAAAAACTGGGAAGGGATCTTCACAGATATTTCTTACCTATATCCTCACCTTCTCCCTTCCTTCAACTACAGAAGCAAGGTTCATTTTTCCTTAATGCATTGTATAGTGGGTTTTGAAATCTGCAGGTGGAAGGCACAGTGCCGTTATTATTACTTACTGTTATAAAAGACAACACAGGGATTGCCATCAGTGAATCTGTCTCTCAGAGTTAGGTTTGAAATTTGCAGTCCTCAGCTCTCTGGGTAGGTTTAAGGAATAACTTCTGTTATTTGTAATATATGAAGCAATAAATGGCTACTGAGAATGATTAATAGCCAAAGTGAAGCTCAGACATTTCATCGATCTCAAAAGCCATTTATTGCAAGTATATGAAAGCAATAGAGATTATTGCTATTATACAACAAACCATAAAATCAGAAAGGAGAAAAATGCATCTTTTTCTTCTTGTGGATGCTGAGAAAGTGTTCTGCACTTTCCCTCTGTGCTGGATTTTCCATCGGAAACACATACTGGAGGCACAAGTGGGATCAATAACATCACAGACACAGCTTTAAATACTGATTAAATAATCACAGACAGATACTGTTTGAGGATAAGCTGAAAAATTGTTCACAGAAGCAGCTGGTGCAGAACAGAAGTGACCGGACTGGACAATGAGGGTTTTGTGTGCAGATACGTTTGAATTTTTCTGGCTGAAATTCTGTGCTTGTTATATAACCTCTCTTGATTAATTGAGCCTCAGTGCCAGGTTGTCGGCTGCAGCTGAGGTATGCCTGGCACAGCCAAGGGGAACTGGCACACCAGACTGCTGCTAGGCTTTACTTTATTCTGCCCCAAGCCTAGGACAGCTCTATGCCAACCTGGTTGCCCAAAATAAGATTACAACTAATTCAGTTGCCTCTAAACCCAAGGAGTCACTGCTACAGCCAGTGTTACTGGGGCACAGTATTGCCTCTGTCTGTGTTTGCCGTACGAATACTTGGTGGCTGAATATTCCTGTGTTGGTTCTGTAGCACCTGAAGGCTCTCCTTCGTATAAAAAAAATGTCCAGTAGTTTGGGATCCTTCTGGCTTCACACTGGTCAGAGCAGTCCCAAGGAAGTTCTGGCTTCACGAGGACATTCCTGGAGGCGAAGTCCTTTGGTCATGCCCAGACAGCCTTTTGCACAAGGTAGGAATAGAAGCCATTCCACTGGTCCTGTGCCATCCAGACAACTACCTTACATCTGGGGAACCCAGAAGGCATCAGGTGCATTAGGACAACTGGAGATTGTTACATTGAATATGTATATGTATTTTTAGGTCCCAAGTGGAAGAAGCCTTATGGGGGTATTCAGAGAGAAGTCATGATAGGAAGAGTTTTCCCCTTATTCCATGTAGTAGTAAGAAATGGCCAGGATTAGGAAAGTCTAACTAGGGAAGCTTGCATGCAGGTGCTTTTTTTTGTTTGTTTTAACCATTTTTCCTGGCTATGCTCCTACAAATAAAAGTGTTTTATTTCAGGAAGCTGAATTGAAATAATTTACCTGTCCTTGTGAGGCAGATTAAAATTGGGATGTATTGCCTCTGAGATACAAGTAGCTGACTCTTTCCTGCCTCTTGAAAGGGGTGTTCATGGAGACACCAATGCAGAGATCAAAACTTTCATGAAATCAGCAGAAGCCTACACGATGCTGGGTGGAGTCATTGGCACTACCTTGTACTCTTTCTGCTTCTCCCTGTGTGATATAAGAGTTTCTTTATGGGATATTCATGTACCTAACTGCTTGCTACACACAATCTTTCCTCTTTTTTTTTCTTAACATAAATCAACTGTCTTTACTAAGAATGAAAATTCAATAACATGTTATAGATCCAGATGAATCAATAGCTCTAACAGATTGGAAGAGAGTTTTGCCCAGTTGATTCATTTGGATTATCAAATTCTGGAGATATATACTGCAGTTCATGGATTTTATGATGCCCAAGATGGCTTTGGCTTCATCCAGGAGGTAACTGACGATGCCTAATTAATGACAAATGTTTCAAACACATACTGACTGTAGCTACTACAGACTTTGAGCTGAACTCAGCAATTTATCTTTCTTCCTGGCTCATTAAACACTATTTTGAGTTCCACTAACATACAGCTAATGATCATGTCTTTAAGAGTCTTTGCAAATCAGTCACCTCTGCCCCTGAATTAGTTCTAAAAAAGACACGGAAGTCTAAAAATCTACAGTCCTGTAAACCAGACCTCAGCACTATTCTTCAGGCCCTGTATCATGTGAAGGCTGAGGGGCTATTTTCTCCCTTCTGCTGATGAGCTCTCTTGGTAAGAGGAGCTCTTCTGGTAAGAGTTTCTCTCCTCCTGCTGATCTGCATGGGCAATGTACAAGATTCAGTCTCAACTATGTTTTCTGGTTGTATTTATAAGTTTTATGGCTGAATTCTGCGTATTGACTGCTTCTCCTCAAAGGAGCATTTCCCAGTATAAAGGAGTCTCCAGTGGCACAATACATAGATATTACTAATGCATCCATCAGCAAATTATCTAGACAGCAGTTACAAAATTGAGACTCGGGTAGTGCAAATAATTAATTTTTTCAGTGCAGTAGCTGAATTGAGAAGTTGAAAAAGAGTCTTAATTTAGGGTGACTGGAAATAGAAACGTTGGGGTTTTTTCTCAGAATGCAAAAAGGGCACTGACCTGTGTGTGGCACCAGGGTTCAAACTCAAAGCCTGCCTGCGTAAAGGACTACTTCCATCTGCCAGGAGAGCACTCTACTCACAGCACTTTCAAGCTATCATAGCAGAGGTCAACCTTAGCAAGTGCCCTTTTCCTCTATAGTTGTGAGTATCATGCGAAAAATAAAAACCTCTCTGGAACTATTTTGGAAATTAAATCTGCATTTTTAATAGCTTCAGTATGGCTCCCACTGTGTTTTTCAACAAACATTTTCTG
Organism: Mycteria americana; assembly: GCF_035582795.1. Lineage (NCBI taxonomy): Eukaryota > Metazoa > Chordata > Aves > Ciconiiformes > Ciconiidae > Mycteria > Mycteria americana. The sequence continues at coordinate 17,817,089 of NC_134370.1, forward strand.
ATACCCTGTATGAGATTTGCCTCACTTTGCATGTAAAAAACCTCTGCTCTTCACCTCTTGTGAGGTCAAGTGACTTTATTGGATGATCTGTACCTTTGAAAGTTCTTTCAACTATCTTTGTTACTGATTGAAGGGCTTGGCAGAAAGATTGAGTTCAGCATTGTGATCTGAAATTGATTGTGATCAGACTCATTCTAATCAGCTCTGGCACAAAGTAACATAATATAGGGCCCTCTGCCAAGAACAGTCTGATCTCAGCTCCTGAGAGCTTCACAGTGGAGTACAGCAGCCCTTGGGCCTCCATGGAGAGCAGTTGTTTTCCTAGGGTAAGAATGGAGAACAGGTTGCTGTTTAGCAATGTTTTTATTTTGGCAGGCCTGTAAGGAATATGGAGAACAGCACCTGGTATACTCCCAGGAGATTTGGGTTGTTTTGTCCTGCACAGGTGGAATTTCTGAATGCCTTTCCAGTTCAGCATCAGGAAGAAAGAACTGCAGTGACCCACGCCTGAAACACAGTAGCTAAATCCTCATTGGAGACAAATAGCCACAGTAAATCAAAAAGATGAAATTGTAAATATCGTATATTATCTCTGTTGCTAGTTGATCGTGTCATCTATGTTCTAGTTTGTCTTTATGTTTTATTGAGAAAGATTCCCAGGATAACCATGGTCATGTCTCTGGGGAAACGAATAGAACAACAAAGACACTCGTGGATTTCAGATCAGCTGTTGGGGACACCAGGTGATTGTTTTGGAGACATTAGGTCTTCAGGATGGACTTTTCCTGCTGATTCATTAACTTCAAGAAGGATTTAAACAATGCAGTTTGATTCACTGCCCCATGGATGGGAGAACATTTTGTCTTGTCAATGTTTTCCTTTATGAGCAGGTCATAATAATCTCATAAATCTCTATACAGGAAAGCTTAAGGAAATAGCCAGATGTCAGAAATATAAGCAATCCCAGGCTTAGAATTTTGCTTGCACATAGTTAATTTTTATGTTTCTTTAATATGAATTTAAGAAGTAGTTAATTATTATGAGGTGTTTCTCTGAAGGATGGCTAGTACTACCCTGCAGCTTATTTTCCAGTGTGAAATTGCCATAGGCATCATATTAGACTTTATTATGCACATTAGCTTTTAAAATGATCTTCTGCACAACTTTTTCTAGTGTTTTCGAATGAACATCACTAAAATGAATTAAAAGAGCAAGGGGACCAATAGGTACTATAAAGACAATATTGTGTTATGAAGACAATGTTATAATGTCAAAACTAAAGCAGTTCAGAATCAATTGAAGGATCCTTTGCAATTATAGCGTAAATTTGGCTCTCCAAGTTTACGGCTTAAATTTCCAGTTGATATGAGCCTCCTGAGTAATGTTGGAAGTGATGTATTTTCATGGTGCCTCACTTTACCGTGTGAAACAAGCAATGCGGTCTCCACCTTGCAATACAGCCTATTGTGGGAATACCTGGGATGTAAAAAGACACTGAGATAAAGGAAGTCATACAACACTCCAGAGTGATAACAATAGAAAGAATCCCATTATCAATCTCTCTGTATGTATATATGTGTGAATACACACACACACACACATATATTTCTGGATAGATGCTGCCTATGACAAACCTAATAATCTAACTGAATTAATGATACAATGACTCAGAAATTCCCAAATACCAGACTTAGCATTGGATTGATTTTGAACTCGTATCTCCTCTAGTCCTAATCTTCCAGAGGTGAAAAGAAAGCCATGTGTTTGCATATTGGATCATTATTAGGTTATTTTCCCATTTGTATACAAATGAAAACAATTCCAGTCTTTGATCCTGCATCTCAATGAGTTCTCATCAAAGGAAATTATGCCATGACAGTTTTGCTATTGACTAGAGTTGGGGCCAAATTATATCTTTACTTCTGCTGTCTTTCCCTGCATTTCAGCTGGTACAGGAAGGTAATATCCAACTGCAACAGCATAGGATATTTGAAGAATGACAAAGTGGAGATGCCTAAATGCAAAGCACATTACCCTAAAGTAGCTCCTGATGGGAACTATCTATGCCTGGAGTGCCACCTAGTAGAGTTCATGTAGAAAGAATACAGGAATTGGAGATGCAACTGCAGTTCAGATGAAAACATATTAGATGATTGAAAGATGTCCTGAGGAGCACAGTGAAGAATCCTTTGATAGTCTTTCATATGAGGACAAGTGAAACTACTATTCAAAGAAGGCGCAATGAAATCAAAGTCTTTAGACAGTGGATATGTGAGAAGATTATGAAGATGAAACAAAGGCACAAGCCTCCATAAAGAAATACACCAAGGGGGTAGATAGAAGAGGACTCTCTTGAAAAGATCAGATCTCCTAAGCACCTGAGGAAATTAAGAATTTAAGGTTTATCAGTATTATAAAGACAACAAAACTGTAGTTTAGTAGAAAAGCAATCATTACTAGAACATAGGCTTAAGAAATGCACTGTTTGGAAAAGACAAAAAGTCAAAGGCAACAGAACAGGTGTGCACGTAATATGGTAATCTGTAAAGAAACAGGAACTGAGATTAAAAGATAAAAGACAATGTTGGGACAAAAGTGAATGAGTGTAAGTAGAGGCTGGAAATCAGAAGATTCCTAACATGTAGGAACAGGTGGAGTTTGATATTTCTATGAAAAGAATGATGTGACAGGTGCCTATAACAACCAAAGACTGTGCCTGATGATTCTGAAGTTTATATTTCTACCATTCAACCCCATGAAAAGGGAATGCCCACATATGGTTTTCCCCACACAGCAAGCAGTCTATGCATATAATTTTCTGATCCTCTTCAGAAATGCAAAGCTAATGCATCCCTTTGTAAGATTCTGAAGTACTTGGAATACAAACTAACCTGCCACTTCAGGCAAACAGATTTATGCTCATATACAATTCGTAGCACCAATGGGGCTGGTTTAAAAATTGCAGTATCTTTACCTTTGAATTCTTTCAGGTTTTTCAGTAGCAGCAACACATAATTTGCTTTTTATTACAATGCTTTCTCACTGCTGCCACAAAGGCAGCAGCAGTTGGCAACTGGCAGAAAGCTTTTCTCTGTCTTGAAATAAATATAACTGCTAGAGGAAGAACAGTAGTTTCATAGACTGTAAAACTATTAAAGCCCATGGCATTAAAGCGATCTCTGATTAACAAAAACCAAACAATTGAAAAGGATATAAGTCATACACATACAAAAAACAATTCTTTATACTGCAATCCTTCAGTTCCCTCAGTTTCGCCCAAACTAAATTAAAATGAGAACCTTCAGGCAAACTGCCATTAAATGAAAACTCTTAAAAGGAGAATGTACAATCTAATTATAGTGTAACAAATGTGTACCTTTCATCTACAAGGCTGGTACTCCAAAATTTTAATAGCCAATTATGATTATGTAATCTATTAAAAAGAATAACCAAAGTGCTATAATGAAAAGGAAAAACCTACAAAAGAACATGAAAGACATCTCCAGTGGCACAAAGTGGCGTAACAGTAGTAGTACCCTACACAATTTCCTTCTCCTGTAGCTTGTATTTAGATTATGTTGCAGAGACAGAGGTGCTGGCAGTCACTCCCTGAATTCCCATTAATGTATTCTCTGTGGCTAGCACCCACTGAATTCCTTTTTGACAATATCCCATGAATCCAGATATCTGGAAATAAAAGGCATGAGGCTCATAACTAAATCAGTAAACCACAGTTAAGAGAAGTACTTCCTTTAAGTTTGCAGGTCATTAATATATTATTTTCAAAAATCTCTTCAGAGTCTACCAATTCCTTCTTTCTTTCCTTCTTTCTTTCTTTCATTCATTCATTCATTCATTCATTCAGGTTCCAACCTTCTCTTTCACAATTTTTAACTACATAATGACACAATTAGAAAAAGTACTGTGAAGTGCTACAGCATGATCGAAGTCATGGAATAATTTCTATTCTGCGAATGAGCAACTAGACCAGGACCTTTCAACCTGAAAAGATGAACTAGGGGAGATATGACAACTCTATAGTAACATAAAAGATAGAAAGATGATAAATAGGGAATCTGTCCACCACCTTTTCAAACACAAGAAATTAGGGGCCTCAAATGAAACAAAGAATTTACTTTTTGCAATGTGCAGGTCAGCGGAGGAGTTTTGCAATAGGACATGGTGGATAGTAAAACTATTCAGACTCAAAAAGTGAATGGACAAATTCATTAAAGAAAAATATTCCAGTGTCTCTTAAACCAATAGACATTACCACTGCCTTAGGGAACAGCTGAACTATGACTCTTTGGAGGCTGTGAGACTGTACTGGAAGAGCATAATATATAACTACCTTGTTCCTGCACTCTTCTCTAGACATCTGCTATCGACTGCTGTCAGAGACAGCAATCAAGCCAGCTATTCTGCTGCAAACACTGTGTATGTGAAAATTACAAACTGCCCTAACTCCATTGCATTTACTACAAATTAGATACAGCTTAAGGAGAGCATGCTAGAACTGTGAGAAGACTGAAATCAGATGTATTTGATCCAGTCCCTCTGTATTGTCTGTGATCATGCACCAAGTCTAAGACACAAAACTCCATGTTGCTTCAATGACCTTTTGGCCAAGAGGTTTCTCATGCATAATATCTACACTATACCTGGAGCTTACCTTTGTTTAGTAGTTTTTCATCTCTAATCTACAATGAAGAAGTCAAAATCTCTAATAATTGTGATTCCTGGTGTAATTGTTACTAAAGAGATCTCGGTTCATATTCAAAATCTGATCACAGGGAAATTAAACCTCTCTCTGGTACTTCCATGAAACCTGTTTCAACTATCCTTTACCAAAACAATTTTAGTCACAGTATGTTCCTTCAATCTATGCTAACATTTCTTATTTCTTTTCAGGCTATAGAGTATTATTAGTGCAAAATAATGTTTTTATTTCTGCCTTTTGACAACCTCACCTTTGAGAACTTGATTGCTGTTCTATATATTTCTGGTTTTAATATGATATTCACTTACATCTTCAGCCAATCTCAGACTCAGAAGATAATTTCCACAGACACTCACGTATCCATCAAAATGTCTTTCAAAAAATGCCTACCAATACTCTATAAAGACATCTTAAGAACTTCAAATGTCTTAAGCAATTTTGTGGAAAAGAAACAACAGAAAATATGACTGCAGAGAAACTGTCAGCTTCATCTACATGTGGGATTTTTTCTAATGCTGAACTGTGTAGTGTTGCATGTCCTCCAACAGCTCCCACAGGCCATGATTAATTGCAGATGTTAATAAGAACAAATATTCTAGTGTGAGAATTGTTACATGACTGTATCAAACAAGTTACAGTGCCTTTTCTGACAGTTGCCTCAACTGTGAGACCAACAAGGAAAACAAAACAACAGAATTACTGATGGGAGCAGAGGCTTAGTATAGCAATTTTTCTGGAAGAATCTACCAAACCATATCAGTGCCAGTGACTATTCTGTCCTGCCTATCAAGGCACTTGTGATAAGGCAAAGTCCGCTACAAGTTTTTGTTTACAGAGGAATCCTGTGCTGCTGTATTTTGTAACTTGGAGTAGTCTCTTTTGCTCCCTCTGTGTTTATTTCATTTTGTTTTCCACTTTACGTATTCCACTTGGTATAAATAGTTCTTCAGTAGAGCAAGTAAGTTAACCAGAGCAACCAAGAGATAGGTCTCAAGCATCTCGAATCAGTTGGATACAGTCAGTTAGTCCCTTACTCTGGCAAAATCTACCCAAGCCTAAATTCAAGGTCCATATAATGCACGGTAGGTGTCTGAACCTGAGTCTGCTAACCTTACAGGGAAATGCCCTATCACTCAATTACTAATTACTTTTAGCAAGTGAATTTCTCTTATTCAACAAAAAATATTGATCCTTTCAAAACTAGCATGTGAATTTCCATGCAGCACCCATAGGTTTGATTTAAACTCTCATTTTACAGAAATGTTTATGAATGCTAGACATAATTGGTGATTGCAATGGAGTGCTTATCTAAGATGTATTTATGGATGAATGTAGATCTTAGAGCTAATTTACACACCTGAGAAAGTTTTCTCGTTTCTTTTTCTTTACAATGCAGCTATGAGTCCAGCCCATGAGGGTCCAGAATTTAGGGTTGTTCTTGGGAAGATCGTGCTGCCTGAGGAAAACATTTTGCCAAATATGCTGGTGGAATACATTTTAAGAAATAATTGATAAGTAAAATAGTGCTGTTATTGGAGTCACGTTGGGCTTTATTGCAGAAGTGCCAGGCACTCACTGTTTCCCATGCTTTAATATTTGTTCACAGTTAAAGCCTGAGTTACCAAATTATAAGTATATATAGATTAGGAATATTTATAATCATTAAAAACATTTTATTCACATCAGTATCATTCAAAAATGTTGGTAAGAAGACAGCAAATATATGAAAGATTCCAATCTGCCTGGGTTTGGGTTTCTTCTCAGTAGCATGCCATAACTGTGGAATGTATCCCATTAATGTTTAATTGGGAGAAATCTTACAACTGCTGCAGGATGACTTTTATGGGGCGGTTAATCAAAGTATCTTTGTTTGCTTCACAGTGTTTGTTAATGTATATTTTAATGGAGTATTAATCTTTTCCAAGGAGTACTACATACAAAATTGAATATAAAACTCTTGCTTTGCTCGATGTACTGTGCACAGGTTAATTCATTAATATGCTCCATTTTGACATAGAATTATAGGAATACAGGAAAGCAGAATAATGAAAATGGCACTATTATTTTCCAAGTACCTATAGCTGTGCAATTTAATTACAGGAGAAAACAGTCTATTCTCTCCATCCACCACGCCGGTTACAACGGAGATAAAAGATTTCGATGTAGCTGCATGCGTGCTTAAAACTAAATCAGGAGACACCTGCTCAGGGGTTTGTGCAGCGTGTGCAGTTACCTGCCCGTTGCCGAATACCGATTCCCCTTCCCAGACAGAAAGGGAAACGGCTACGGCCTGTTGACACCACACAATTTGCGGTTTCCAATGAGGTTTACTTGAAACAAAAACATGTCTACGCAGGTGGTACTTTTGAAGGAATCCTTCACCTTGAACCTTCAATTTCAAAGGGAGTCTTAATGAAGTTATTTTAGGCACCCTAAGCCCTGTGGATAGGACAAATGGGCTAGGGCTAATGAAAAGAAAGTTGATAATATCGGATTGTTTTCTTTTGTGCTTGTTATGGTTCGAACTGCGGCAGGAGTGATGGCCATGACCATGCAAATACTTGGTCACCTGCCTAATTTTAAACGCTGGGCTTATCCAGTAAATCCACTGATTTGGAGAGTCGATGGCGATAATACGAGGCCGGGGCACACGGGCAAGGCAGGGCGGGGGTTTAAGCTGGTCCGAGGTGCCCCTCACGGGAGAAAACCGCCGGCGGGAGCAGCTCTCCGGCCATACCGACTGTCAGCACCTCGGGCGCCGGCAACGCCGCCGCCCCGGCCTCTCGCCCGGCACTAGCCCTCCCTCCCGCCGCCCCCGTTCGCCCGGAGAGCGCAGCCCGAGCCGCGGACGGGCCCCGGCTGCCGCGAGGCCCCGGCGGCCGCAGTTGGCACTGCGGCGGGCGCGCCCCTCAGGGCCCACCGCCCCGCCACCGCCTTCTTGCCGGCGGTTCACCGTGAGCGGGGAGGAGGGGGCGCGGGGGACGCGCCGGGATTCGCGACCGGCGGCCGGTGACTCTCAGGGACGCCCCGGGCCGCGGCGGGGCGGCGGTCGAGGCGGGCGGCGGGGGCGGGCGCGGGCGCCGCCGCAGGAGGGCGGGAGCCGCCGCAGTGAGGCCGCGCCGCGCGGGCGAGGCGGCGGCGGGCCGCGTTGCCATGGCAGCGCTGTCCCAGCCGAGGGCTTAGGCGGGCGGCGGCGGGCTGCCGGGAGAGGCAGGGGGCGCCCCGCGGCCGGGCCCCGCCGGGAGGGGAAGGGGTTAAAGCGGGGCGGGCGGGCGAGCCCGGCGCCGTGGGGGTCACCGCCGGGGGCAGCCCGCAGGCGGGTGTGGGGATGAGTCGCGGCGGGGGCCGCGGGCCGTGCTCCGGGCGCGTAGGGAGGCTGCGGAGGTGAAGCCTCTGCTCCCTCGCCGGGCGGGATGGAGGCCGTTGGTGCCGCAGAGGACGTGTTTTATGAGGACGAGGAGGTGAACTGCTACGACTTCGAGCCTCTGCCGACGCTGCTGGAGGATGAGGTGAGTGAGGCAGGTGCGGGGACGGAGCCGCCGCCGCCCTTGCGCTCACCTGTGGTGAGGAGGCCTCAGGGACGGCCCACGGGCCCCCCCTCCCCGGCGCCTCCTTCTGCCCGCGCTGTAAGGGCAGCCCGCCGGCTGCGCCGGGCCCCGGAGACGGCCGGAGCCCGGGGGCTCACCCGCCTCGCCGGGAGCGGCCAGGCCGTGTCGGCATAACCGTTCGCTTTCCGTGTGTTCACCGCGGGTTCCTCGCTTTCTCCTGCCCGGTGATCCCAGCTGCCAAGTTGGGCTTAGTCTGTCCCCGTGCACACCTTCTCCACACAACAGCAAAGTCATGGTCCTCGAGCGTGGGGTGTCTCATAACTCCTGTCGTAGCCGTGGGTTAATGCTGCAGTCGGGAAGTACGTGTCCTTGTCGCACCTGATAAAGGGAAATTTCTTATATGGGCAAAAGTGTTTCCAGTAGCCACCGACCAGATTTTTGTACAGCCATTTCTTGCTGCCCTTTGTAAAACGGCCTTGTCACTGGGGGAAAAAAAAAACAAAACAAAACCAAGCTGTTAAATCTGTTTGTTCAGTTGTTATGCCAAATAACCTGTAGCTAAACCCAGTCTGTTATCAGATTTGTCTCTATTTGTACTTGGTTTTACACTTGCTTTTCATTGCTCCTGCTCATCTTTCTTTGTATCTTTCCACATGAAGTGTGTTCCTTACCACCTAGTGAATGTTTGGGCAAAACGTTTTGGGGTTTTTTCTTTTTTTAAGTAAAAGTTTGGTGAACTGTATGTGAGCCACTTGTTCCCCAAACCAGATCTTGCAAGCTTTCTTATTTGCTACATCAAGAACCCAAGTTGAATCGGGATTTAAAAGTGTGTTTGAAAATAATTAAAAGTCCCTTCCAGCTTTCATAAGCTATCTCATGGCTCAGCAGTTTGGCTCTTCCTCCCATCATCTGTAGCATTCAGTGTAATAGGCCCTCTCAGACTGGCCCATGCAAAATGTAGGAGGAAGAAGGAAGGTGGTAGTGGCCTCCTTTTTACACATTAGCTTAAATATTTAGATTATTTCTTAAGGATGGGAGAAGGCTGAGGGTCAATTCTTCTGTGTGAGGAAGACCCAAGGCCATTTTTCTCACCTGCTCAATATATACTTTAATTGTGGATTCCTACCAGTCCCTTCTATTTAGTTATTCCAGGCAGATGAATATTTTCAATATTCTTGTTGAGAGAATGAGCATGACCTATCACCTGCTGATTAGAGAAGTTAATAAAAAAGGGCTGCTTTGAAGAGTACTCAGTGAGCTTACCCGGGCAACCCAGTGTTTTTCTTCAAATGAGATTAATTTAATGAATGGTGTGCCCCACATTTTCCATGATTCTGGAATAGATTGTTTTGAAGTTTGTGTGAATTATCTTGGCAAAAAGACTTAGGTGCCAGAGAGCTGTGAATGCTGATGTACCTAACTCTCAGCTGCTTAGTCATTTAGTGGAGCCTCTGCTTCTCATCACTGTACATAGTATAAGGAATGAGGCTAGTGTCTGATATATGAGGTTTACAAAAGCCAATATGTGAAGCAAGAAGCTGCCCGAGCTGAAGAGTAGGAAATATTGAGGGTGTGGCTGTATTTCAAATGCCTTTCTTTATTTGGACTTTCTTTGTCTCACACTCCTTAATATTTAATTTCAATTTTTTTAAGAAGTTGTACACACAACAGATTAATTTGGCAGATTAATTTGTTTTCTCTTCCTGCTCTGCCTTCCTCTGCTTAATTACAAATGCTACTGAATTGTTTTATACTTTATGAAGAAAATATAAGGGAAAATTGAGAACTAAAGTGAATAATTAAAGCATGGTTGTCTGGCCAGTTCACTTTCCGTAATTATTAAACAGTAATTGCTTTTACAAGTGTCTTTCACTGATAATGAGACAAAAGAGAGAAAAGGCATCACTGTCTCTGTTACATAACACACCTGAGTTTTCCTGTAGTTCGAGTGAACCAACTTTTCAGTGGTCCAAAGTACTGAAGTTGTGGCTTGCCAGAAGCTTCAGCTTGCCAGAAACTACTGTCTTACAGTTGTAAAAGGATTTTTTTTTTCCACAGTGAAAACTTTGTTTTCATATTGCTTTAGGGATGCAAACTAATCAAATGCATGTCTTGGTGTTTTCAATGCTTTGTTCTCTACAAATGCCTTTCTTTGCTGCAATAGCAGCTCTAATGACTAAGGTCAAGATAGTGTGGTCATTTGAGAAATACATGGTTTCTGTGAAGTAAATCACTTTGTCCTGGAGCTTTGGAAAGAGCATTGGAAAGAAGGCTTGCTGCCTGGTGGTGGTGATGTTTTGCTTTTTTTATCTTCACCTAGCCATCCATTGCTGAGGGAAGCTACTGAACATTCATAGGCCTTTTTTTCTTTTTTCCTTTTTCCTTTGTCTTTTTTTCTGTATTGCCTAACTTTCCCTTCCCCTGGAAGGAAGATAAGTTTGTCTAACGTGAGATCATCATCATCTTTCATTTACTCCCCAAATGACCACAAGATAAAGATGCTTTTGTGGGTTTAAACTGTAGATATCACTGCTGACAATATCTGCTGTAGAGCTCAACCTCAAAGTTGACTCAAAAGAAATTCTATCAAGTCCTGATTGTGACTAGAATTTGATATTGAGGCTGTCCTAAAGGTTGCAGTTTTTATTTATTTCACACAATCTCTAAATTGAGCCTTTCTTGACCATATGCACAGATGAAACTCGTAATTTTGCATCTTGATTAGTGAAACATTCTTTTTTTGCAGTTTTGGCAAATGCCATCATGTCACCTAGCTGGATGATCCTAGGAGAGTTAAAAAATAAAAATAATTACTGGTTCATTGCTTTGGTCATAGAACTTCTTTTTCTTCTTCTTTTTTTTTTTTTTTTAACTTTTTTTGGTTGGCCATAGAATAAGCAGTTACTCTTTCCTTTCCAAGCCTATCCTCATCCTACCTATCAGTTTGGTCAGCTTGAAAGCCTAATGGTTTGTGGTCCAGCTCCTTGTCATATGTTTATGTTTTCAGATACAGGAACCTCTGTGCTGCCCTTCATGCTTGGAAGAAGTTCCCCATAAAGATGTGCAAAACTTCCTCATGCACCCTCAAAACCTGATGGCAGCATTAAGCATATGGTGCTGAGCAGAGCACAGAGAAAATGAGATCTTTTGTCTCATGTGCCTAAACTGTAAGGGCTTTTGCTGTTCATTATTATGTAGGACTGAACTCGATAAGACCAGGGCCCGTGATTAGTGCTAGAAGGCACTGTAGTAATGCTGCCATTAGTAAATCAGTCCATCTCTAGGCCGATGAAAACTAGAATATTGAAAATATAAATTGTTTCCCAAATAATAGTAAGTGCACTTTATTTCCTACCTGATTTTTTTCTTATATTTATTATTATACTTTAGACCAAAAAAGCAAAATAAATTTTTAGACTAAAGATTGGTCCTTGTTTGAAGGATGAGTGCGATACTTAATTCTCTGAAAAACATGTTAGGAAACTGTTAACCCTTCTGTAAATGGTAATCCAAATATCATTGATGTTCTCCAGTACCGAGGTATGTAAAGAAAGTTATAACTGTATTTTCCAGTGGATTAAAAGTTTAAACAGCTACAGTTTTCTGAGCTTTAAGATCTCTCACACTCTGCTTTGCTGACAATGAGATACTTTTTTTTCTATACTCTAATATGCAGCTACGTCTTCAATTCAAGGTATTTAGTATCATTCAGAAGTATAGTCTTTAGTCTTAATTACTACACATAAATGAGAAAATATGTGTAATTAATAATTAATAGAGGTATAGTTTTGCAAAGTAACTTCTGTAGATACTTCCATTTTTCCTTACAGATGGAATTGATGTTTTGTTTGTATGTTCTTGTCATGCCTTTAAGTTCATGAAAACTTTTTACTTCTGTAGCTACGGGTAAAGTATTAGTTTTGTATTCTAAAAAAATGTACATAAAAAGGCTAGCTGCTTTGAACAAAGCACTGTTTCTGAACATCTTGACCAGAAAAGCCACATTACAGCCACATTTTTTGGAACTGGATTCTTCATAGCCTTACTGTGATGATGGGGTCAAAGGAAGTTGACTTATAGTTTAGGACAGTAACTGAGAAACAAAGTCCATAAACTATTTTGATCACTAAGAGCTCTAGGTATCATGGGGAGGCCTAGGACAACCAAAGTGTCTGATTTTAAGTCAAAGTGTAAGAACACTTTTCCTATGGCTTGTTTGGCTTTTGAGTGTTTATTAAATGGGCTACACCACTAAACTTCACAACAGCATCATTCTTAAGACACGCTAATTTAGAGGGTACTTTTTCCCAGATCACAGATGGTAGGGAAAACTGCTGTGAAGAGAATTTTTAAGTAGTTTATCCAAAGGCACCTGGAAGAGCTTAAGGGAGACATGGGTTAAACAAAATGTTTTAAGTTAGTCTCTCTGCTTTTACCTCCAAATGGTCTGTTTCCCTAACTTTGATGCAGTGTTTATTTAACTTACATAGCTCCCACAGTAAGTCTTTTTTTGATGTTAACATACTGTGATACCTTTGTTCAGGTTAACTGTGCTTCTTAAGAGACTCTCTGTGTTAAGAGCGAAGTCATGCACTTGGTGTTTCTTGGGGTGTTAATCAGTGTCCTAGAAAGTCTGAGAACTTGCTGGAAATGTTACTCGCAGCCAATTGTGTCAAATGTGATCTATGATACACAAAGTAGTGTCATGAAATTCAGGGTAATTTACGAATTCATATCTTGGCAGGAGAATGTGTCCCTTGCTGATATTTTGTCACTGCGGGATAGCTGTCTTACTGAGCAAGATATTTGGGCAATTTGCCTGGAGTGTTGCCATTCTCTGAAGAGCATTGCCCATTCTGCAATCTTCCAGACACTCTGCATCACTCCTGATACTTTGGCTTTTAACACCAATGGCAATGTATGCTTCATGGAACAGCTCAGTGGTAAGTATTTGTGTTTCCAGGCCATTTGTTTTAGAACTACGGAAACTCATAGTGAGAGACTGTAGTAAAGCATTATATTCTATTCTTAAGACTTATAATTAAAATAAAGAGAAAACAAAAACTTGTAGGAATGGGTGAGTATAGGTCTGTATGAAACTACATGCTCAGTTTTGTGGTTGATGAACAAAGGCTTTTATGAGTTTGCTTAGTAAGATTCTTCCTAGTTATTTTAAGACTTATCCAGGGGAATGTAATTTATCTCCATTTTAAACACTGTAAGTTATGTATTTGTGTATCTGTGTGCACAAGTCTCTACCTATGTAAAGCACGTTCTTGGTCTCTTCCAGTTCTTCTCATTTCATGGATATATTCTATTTCTAGAGAAATCTGACATTCAAAGTGTCTTGATGATTGTGGCCATAGAGAATGGGGCAATTCTAGTGCATATTCACTGTTAGAAAGGAAAACTCTCTCTCAAATAAAGGATTATTATTTTTTTAGAAGTCATGATTTTTAGACTCTGCAAGTGTGGTGACTGACTGAGAAACTAATTTTAATGCTAAAAAACAGTAGGTAGTAGCATGTAAGATCTTCAGGTATCGTAGCAGATGAATGGGGGGATGCTTAACTTAAAAAATTACTTCTGATTTCAGCACAGACAAAAAAGCATGTTATTGTTGCTGTTCCCTTTTCACGTGGCCCATCTCAAGAGTCTTTGTCTTGAGCCTGTGAGGGATATTACAAAACAAAAAACAACCCAGCTCTTATTCTATAGTCCTTTTAAAATTATATCAGCTTGTAACTAGAAGAACCATTCTAGTCCATATACACACTATTCAGATTTTTGTTATACTTTCTTTAACCTAATTTATTTTTAAATTTGTCAGAACAAGTGTTTATTCTTTTAGTCAAAATCTAGATCACAGTATTTAGAAAAAATGGGGTAAGATAACTTTGCAACAAATGAATATTTGTTGCCTTCTTTAGAATTAAAGATAGTATTTCAAATAAGCTTGCAACAACATAACATGTAATAAATAAAGATGAAAATGTATCTTCATAATTGTTGTGGTATTTGTTTTGTGCTTAAATTCCTCAAATATATGTGAGTCAACTTTTAGTTCCGTGTTAATAGGGTAATGTGAAATCAATTTCCTTTATTTTAAGGAGCTTGTCATAACTTGAAATTAAAACAAGAAAAAAAAGCTGGCTTTGTATTCATAAGGGTATATGAAAGACTTGTTGAAGAGAATAAATCTAGTGGATGAAAAATGCCCCTCAACTAAGATCTTTGCTTGAAGCTGGGAAAGAAAAAAAAAATCAATTTCTTCTTGAATGTTTTAGTCTAATTGAATAGCTGGCAAACAATTGATCCAGGAATTTGCCATATTCAAGTGCTTAAAATGTGGGATAACAAATTCACATCCAAAGCAAAGGTACAAAGATTTTGTTCCCTGAAGTCATGTTAGTCTCTGAGGAAGAGACTTTTCATTAGTTCTTTTTAAAGAAGGTTGCATTTTTCCTGGGAATGCAAAAACTTATCCATATATTCTGTTTCCCACATACACACTCCACTGTGTCTTTGACTCTTTTTCTTCCCCTTTACCTCAGATCTTGTTACTATTTGGTTAAAATATAGTTTGTTAGATAGGCACTTGGCGAGGTTGTCCTTTTTGCTTCCCTATAGTTGTTGCCCATGGATTTATTCTTCCAGAAGAAAATTATAACCTCTGGATTTGCTTGCCAGTGAGATAAAATGAACAGCCTGTCACCTCTGCTTTAGCAGCAAGTTCTGCTTCCTGCAGGTTCTGTGGTGCTGAAGTGACAAACATTCAATAGGATGTTCTGCCAAGGGCTCAGATATCTTCTTGTCTCTTCAAATCAGACAAATTTCCATTGTAAACATTATATTAAAAGAATACGGTGATAAAAATTATATGCTTGTACAGCTTTAAAGTGTTCTATCAAAAGAAAGGGAAAAGGTAGTGGGGAGATGAAAGGAGCGGGGGGGGGACGGGGACAGGACAGACACAAAACATCTTCTGTCCATTAGTTCCCTTCCCCTTCTGCCCCCCACAAATATCAGGAAAAAACGTGGTGTGGGGGGAATGCAGAGTTAGTTGCGTACCCCTCTTTTTCAGTGGGAAAGTAGAATTGGGAACATTGTAAGGAACTGTAAATCAGTTAGTGGCATCTGGATAGTTAGCCATGCCAGGTAGCTGAAATATATGAATATGTAAAAAAAAGTCCTTTCTACCATATAACTGAGTTTAGTATCCTCACAGTAGAAGAGCTTTACATTTCACTTGTAAAATACAGGCACAGAAGTTCTATTAGAGCTAAAGCTATGATGAGTACGCCACACCTGTAAGCATACTTTTTTTTTTTTCTCCCTGTTGAGAAGGGAAATTTATAGTTTTTGCTTGTAAATGATCTCAGTCATCCATTGGCTTCACAGAAGAATAGACTAGGTGAGTTGAATATGTATGTGAAGAGTAGGTTTTTAGTCAGGCACTTTTTTTAATCCCCTGATGTTCTTTACTGGGTTCATGTGACATCAGTACAGTGTGATATTACATGGATGCTTGGATGCAGCAGCAACATTGGTCTCTCTTAAGATGTTCCTTTCTTCCTTCCACCTCTTCACTCAGAAGTGGCTGCTGCAGTAACTCAGTTCTCTGCTAAACAGCACATGGGTGGGGAATGTGCTTCCTCAACTCTTTTATCATAATTAAACTAAGCAGAAAGGTTAAGGTTCTAAGCTGGCCTGTAGATGAAAAGGCAATTAGCTGTTCAGGTTGTTTTGCTGCTTGAACTCTTATCCCCCAGGTCTGCAGTGGAAAATAGTGAATGGAAATGTCTGATTAATCAAATCAAACCTGCAAGCCACAGCTGAGCCACACTAGCTTAGGTGATAACTTGGTCCAAACATAAACATCTGAAGGCAAGAAGTGGTTACGCATGGTAAATGTATTTCTTTGGGGGTGTTTTGTCTGTTTTGTTTCTTAGTAGGAAAAGTATGGTATCTTCTTGCAGAAAGTTTGAAAATAGCACTTTATTTTACTTAGTACTGGAAACATGGATAACAAGTTCTTAGTACATCAGATATGAGTGAACCAAAATACTGCTATATACATAGTTTCTTTCGTATCGGATAGGAGTGTATCATTAAATTTGTATCATCACAATGGTTTGGTTTTTAAACAAGCAAGACTACTAATTTCTAATCTGACACTTTTCCTTTTGCTTTCAAAGATGATCCAGAGGGTGCCTTTGTTCCACCAGAATTTGATATCACCGGTAACACTTTTGAGGCAAGTTCATAAATTTATCTGTAAAATAGAAGGGAGTTTAATAATTTTAGTACCACACTTAAAGATTGTGAATAGTAAATTGTGCTATTTAGATATGTTTTGTGGAAATAAAACATAAACTTAAAATGCTACATTAATTTTCTGTATAAACATTTGTTCAGTAACTGTTAAAATGTGAGAATCTATTTTGGCTGAATAAGGTGTTACCCTAAACCACAGCTGGTCTATATTATGTTCACTGGTATCCTTCACTGGTTACATTTGCTTGTTTGGGGATTAGCCATGAACTTTTATAACTAAATATAAAATTTGTTTGCCATCCTCTTCAATAAAATAATTCATGGAAGGGTAATCAGCAATTTTATCTTTGATTTAATGAAGAAACAAATGACTGTCTGTTGCTTTGCAATGCACAAATGCTCTACATTGTTAAATTAAATTAGATTTAAATTGTTTATACTAATTCATTAGCCTCCCAAGTCAACCATCTCATTGCATGCTGCAGGAGTGCTTGCTTGCTTAATATCCTTTTCTTAATACAGTATTTTTTCTGGCATGTATTCTTAGATAATTCAAATGCTTTAATTAGCAACATGTTCTATTCAAGGTATAAAAAAAATTATTCTGTTTCTTTATAGTTCAATATAAATACCTTTTACTTTTCGTAGTTATAGCCTTCATAGTCATGTTTATAGTTCTGTATATGTCCTCGGGGGAGGGACGGGAAAGGGTAAGGGAACCTTGGAAGTGTGTAGTACTACGAGCAAGATGAGAATGATAAAGCAGGATAAAGCACTATAGAATATGAAGTAGTACAGTCTTTGAAGGGTAGAGATGCAACATTTCTCCCTGTTGCTATGCTTTGTTCATGTAGTTATATAGGCCAGCAGAGGTCTAGTGATTTTGTGCTTGCTCTTCCCCCCACCCCCAGGCTGTTTTTTTGGGAGTCTTTGTTTGGGGACAGGAGGCCAGTGTGGGTGGGGGGTGGTTAGGAGGTGACCAGTATTGCATGTAAACTTGGCAACTGTAGTAGTCTTTATATTCAGATGTGGTTGAGGAAAGCAAGTCCCAAAGTCACCCAAAGGTGACTATTTTTGTTTCTTTTTGTTGTACTTCCGAAGCTGGACTTAAGATTTTACATAAATATGTTCTCTATTCCTTGCCCCTTAACAAGCCTCCAGGACTTGACACAGAAACACTTATAAGATCTGTGGAATTTTTTGCTCCTCTGGCAAACTTGCATTTCCCCCCAACCCTTTCTCCTTCTCTAGGAGTTGCTGAACTCTTATGCATATAGCAAATAGATACACTGAAAGAGGTTTGAAGACTAAGGGGATGAGACAAGGTGAAGTGGGGGTTTGGGAAGACTGTGGGAATACTGTGTGACCTGCAGTTTTAGTTCTGTCTGATATACAAGACCATTGTATCCCTCTTGGGTAAAATGCGTCTGTGTACAGGCTTATTATTTAACTCTTCTCTTTCAGCAGTACTTACAAGCTTGTTAAGCCCCAGTGAATCCCAATACCAAGCACAGCACAAACAACAATTATACAGTGAAAGCTGTTTGAGTTGGGAGTGGCTCTGAACATTGACCCTTTTACTTTTTTTGCAAAGGTCAATGAAGATACATGGAGGTACACATTTGTGTGGAAGGAAGTCAACATGCTCTGCCTTGTCTGTTGTGAAGTGGGGTAGGGGCTGGGTGCACTGATTTCTGTCCATTGCTCCTATTTCTTTATCTAGCAAGTTGGGGAGCCTTGAAAAGCCGGGAGAGCAGTGCTACAACAGTGTCCTGTTGCCTCAGCTGTTTCTCCTTGACCATCCTAGGGCAATACACAAGACTGAAAGGCTAGGGCTTTCCCTTTTGTTGAGGCAGAGGTGTATTGTTTTACTCTGGGATTTGTGAGCATTTTGTCAGACAGGTATGGGATTCTGCGTATTGGTGAACTTTCAAACCTTTTCCTCTTACCACTTGTAGAGTTTGGTTGAATTGTAAGTATTTTAGTACCAGATCAAACTCTGCCATAGATTCCACGCTGACCTCAGCTTGCTTTTGCAGTTTCTAAGACCTACAGTGGGTTAATCCATATGTACTTGTTAAAGGGTTTTATAATATTGTAGTCTTTCCAAGCTAGCTGTTTCCTTCTTGGTGCTAATACTTCAAGTTTTCTCTTTTTGAACACTATTGATACTTTTGTCTATCCGCTCACCCCTAGTTGTAACCTCCTACTATGCAATGGCAGAATAGCACCGGTTTATATACATCTCTCTGAGGAAACCCTAGGCCCTTGTGCTTTCTCAGTGTTATAAGATTCTTTGTACTATACCAATAAGCTGCTGTTTTTACAGGGGTGTCAAATCTTTTGTGTTACTGCTTGCTCCTTCCTTGGTAATGACCTTACTCAGTTGTTCTTAGTTGAAGGGGTGTTTTTGCAGCTGCTTAGTATGCTTTGAGAACAATGGAAAGTAGTGTTTGCATTGAAACTGTCCAATTTCAATATAAATAAAAAAATTAGTATTGGAACTACTAATTATGTTCAGGATGATCTTTGATAGCTGTTACTCCAGTGTCAAAGCTCAACTGATTTAAAATACTTATGTCAGCCAGGGGTTTTGCTTGATTTGAGCGTGACCTATTTTGTGGCTTCTAAAAGGGAAGCATACAATGAGGTTTGTATAGCTACTGGATGACTTCTTCCTCTTTAAATTCTTTTTTTAAAAAATCCCTCAAATAAAGCTACAGTTATTTCAACAAGAGATGTTTTGTTTCCTGCTTGGTGAATTACTGATCCAGACCTCTAATGGAATTGTGACTCCAGTCTAATTAGTTACTAAACTTAGCTGGCACTCACAAGCACACAAGGGTAATAGACACAGGAAACAAATTGAAATGCATTACTGTCCTGGTGTCTGAAACAACACTCTTAAAAATTTCAGTTTCTAGTTGGAATTTCAAATAGCAAGAGATCTAAAGCTTCGTCCAAATGACAATGTACAGGACAAAAGTTATTGATTTCACGTGGTTTGTTTTAGACTTGTGCCTTGTTTCCTGACCTGCTCTCCACTTGTAAAGTGGGAATAACAACACGAACTTCAGTTACTCTTGAGACTAGGAAGGTAAAAACTAGCCCTTCAGGGAGTTGTCAGCTTCAGTGTCTGAAGAACAGACTTTTTAGAGAGAAAGATGTTAAGAAGGAAGTAGCTGTGAAAAGAGCTTTTGGTGACAACAGTGAAGCGTGGCTGAGCTTTCCAACTGGTGACTTCTTTAGTGCTGCCACAGTTCCAACCTGTGGGGGTGGAGGAAGGATTGCAGTTTATGAGGGTCTCAAGAGACATCGAAATGACTGTGTTGCTAAGCGGTTGGAGCAGCGTTTAATAGGGTAGTTCTGTTATGTCTTCCTCTTCCTGGTGTAAGTGTTGTCACAGTGCAAGGGCAAAAAAGGCAGCCAAGCAGGTACCGTTGGTCTCTAGGACAACATTGGACTAAAATAGAGAATCTCCTGGGTATCTGTTAATGTTAATTTTTTTCCTCTAACTTTGCTATCTCCTTACAGACTTCTATTACCATTGTGCCCTAGTAACTGCACTGTTAAGGGTTGGTGCTGCAAAGAGAGAGAGGGAAACAGGAGAGAAACTTTAGAGTTGTGATCCATACTGTAACTCCAAAGAAAAGGTGAATTTCTATACAGTATACTTATTATCATTTTCACTTTTATTCTTAATGCATATGCAGGTATGTGATGTGGCTGTACTCAGTAAAAGCTTTCTGATGACTGAAGCTGTTACTTACCTGCATTGATGGAAAGATCTCACTTTCTGCTTCTCCTCTAAGCTGGAAGGTGTGTCTGTATTTGCTATAGCAAGTGCTGACCACTTTTTTGTTCTCATTGAATCTTGAGCTAGAGTCAGAAACATCTTGAGTATAAAGACTAGCCTCTAATTTTGTAATGTTTTAGTAGTACGCTACTGTAGAGAGTGTATAAATGTCATTTTTTCTGTTCTAGAAAAACATTAAGAGACTGAGATGCAAAAATACAGATTTGAGGCTTCTTTTAAAATTTGCTGACTTGACTATATACTGGGCTTATCAAACAATTAATCTTCAGTATAAACTAATACTGAGTCCTGATTCCCTCCTCTAAATAGGAAGAGCTTTAACCTTTTCCTAATGAAAATGGTTCCTATTTCATTTTCTTGCTCAGGGCAGTACAGTGCTAGACTTGTGAAATTTGACCAATGGGAGGCCCAATAGGAGTACTTAAATATTGGTGAGTTCATTAATAGCCTTATTTCTATCACTACAATACAAGTTTGCCTCAGGTTAAAAACATTGGCTGTCTCAAACCAGTTTCAAATAGCTATTTGTCTGCATCACAAAACTGCCATTGAGTCTGACACAGAGGTTCATTGATGTAGAACCCCACATTTCTAAGATATGAGCTTTCAGTGAGATGAAGGACCAATGTCTGCCATGTGTGAACTTGCATTTATAATCTTTTAATAATGTGGCTATTCAGTTTTGCTTGTTCTAGTGAACCTCTGTTACAGAAATCAGTGAATTTTCAGTCTTGTGTGCCTATTTTTTTTATCTAAAGCAGAGTGGATAATGCTTCTGTTTAATGACTTCTTCCATTATTTAGAGGTGATAAAATGCAGTAGTTCAGAAACCTCAGTATGCAGCAGGATTAAAACCTTTCAGAAATAAAAGAACTGAAAAAGTGATACAGAGTTGAATAGTACCTTGAAGAGAAGGGGGAAATATGGGATAGAGAATGGGAAGAAAGTGAAGTTCACACTTCTCTCGGTTTTCTCATCTAGAACTTGGTCTTGGTTTTTGCTATCACGGCAGGAGTGAGGTATGCTGATCTCTCACCTGGGAGAGAATCAGAACCAGAAGAGGCTGAACACTGCCTGTCTCTTTGCTAGGATGTGACAGCTGTCGACTGGCGGTTCTCCATGGGTTATAGTTGATTTATATTATTAAAAAAAAAAAGTCCAAGTGTTCAACAACCTTAAAAATAAACAATTCTACACAAAGTGGTATAACTAGTGCAAATAGAAAAGACAAGCTAAAATATATTACATTTTTTTTGAAAGCTATTAAGATTTAAATCTTAAGAGAATCTTAAACAGTCTTAAAAGTTAAGATTCATATGGCTTATTCCTATGAAATGTGACAAGGCAGTTGCATTGATATATACCATATACATACAAATATTTTATATGCATATAAATGCATGGGTTGAAATGCAAAATAAAACCTGCTGTTTTAGGGAATAGATCAAAAAGGAAAGGTTCAGGGTATATATATGTTGGCCCTACTGAAGAAAACTGAGCTGACAGTTTGGTGCTGCAATATTTCTCAATAGCTGATCATTACTGAGCTAGTGCTCAGGTCTCAGCTGTTGGTCCTTCTCTAAATATGAAAGCCTTCGTCTTTCTCCCAAATCAAAACAGCAGAAGATATAAAGGAAGTCTTGCCTGTGCCACTTCCCTGGTCTTTTAAAGCAGTAGCTTTGAATGCTGTGAGATTATCTCTACTGTTCTATTCTTTCTTTAGCTCTCGGTGCAGGAGGAAAAAAAGAAAACTTTTTACATGTTCTCCTAGAGGGGTTTTTGGTTTTGTTTTTGTCTGATGGGGGAAATAAGTCTTTTGAAACACCTAGTGCCTTTTTTCTTGAGTTCTGTTTCCCTTAATTTCATGTAGCATCCTCTTGAGACTAATTCTATCTAACAGCAGTAAGGCTTGTCATCAGCAAATGGTAACTTATCTCCCCCTGTAGTCTAAACCATTCTATCTTCTGAGTGTTATCTAAAGCTGTCTTTTCCTTCAGTGACAAAAATAATTTACTTTTGTTTGGTTACCTATGCCTCTACTGTGCTATAGAAGAGGAAATGGAATCCTCCTGTTCTTGCTTTTACATCATTGGCCCAATTGAGGTTCCATTCAGGAACTTAGTACTGAGCAAATATCACCTTATAGTCGCTTTACACAAAGAACTAACCAAGGGAAGAATATGAGACCAATGGGATTTTTTTACAGCAGTCTTTTTTTCTTTTTTTTAATGTATAGAATATCTTAAAGTTTATAATTTGATTACCTCAAAAACCTGCGGCTTGTTGCTTAGTTCTGAAGTTGGGCTTGCAAAGTTGTCATATTGGTCTTCTCTAGCTGGCTTTTTGAGCATATTTTTACAGTTTTGCCTCTAAATCTGCTTTTCACAGACTGACTTCTATTTTTATCAGGCATAGTCTGTCTCTTAGGCAGAAAAATGTCCTCAGATATGACTGACTGTACAGGTAACCTGCTCAATGGAAATATGTAGTATTTTAGGTTTCTTCCTTACTTGGCTATTAGTTTCCTATAAGAAGGCATTATTAAAGCTAAGATATATATTTTCCTTAAGATTGAGGAAGATTATCCTCTGATGTACAAAAGCATTTTTCATATCAGCTTATTTGAGGATTTTTGGTTTTGTGAGGGAAAGATTGGGAGTGAAAAGAGAGCTTGGTGTTCTGTCTTGAAACAGTTGGTTCTTGTGGCAGTTGAAGTTTACTCTTTTAGAAGCCTGAGGAGCTGTGTTGGATAAATTTGCAGATAGTTCCTATCATGAGCAAAAATCTATGGAAAAGAGGACAGATTGTTTTCTCCTGTTATGCTTGTGCAGTGTCATAAAACTCTAGGCTCCTTAATGTTAAAGATGCACAAATGTTTTGGATCCGTTGTTTATCTCCAGCCTCTTCCACATAAACTCTTCTGATTAGTACTGATACTTTCTCAGCTATGGATGAAGTTGTCTTCCTTAGTCCTAGTACAATTATCTGTCAGTTTCTGGTGCTACCTGTTCAAACTCATTTCTTTGGTGGACCCATAATCATACTGGTCTTACTGGCAGAACTTGATTTCCTATTGCACTCTCTGCTTATTTCTATAATTTACTCTTTAGAATGTTCAAAAATGCTTTTGAAATGTAAGCCTGAACCCTTAAAGGCAACATGAAGACCTCCAGCAAAATTATTCTTTGTCATTACTTGATATCAAAAGATTTCTCGCTCATTAATTTTATGTCTGTTTTACATGGATATTCAGGTCACTAAAAGATCCATGATCATTGCTAGGCTGGATCTGGAGACTTTATAGTCCCTGGAATAATGTCAAACAAACCATTCTTACCATTTGCATGAACTGAAAATAGAGCCATTTCACCAGTGTATAAGAGCATTCATAAATACCACCCTCTTTTTGAAAGGTTCAGGAACTGATTGACTTGGAAGTAGATAGCAGAATGGATGACTTCCTAATCTCCAGTTAAAATTTTGAGACTAGTCCAGTTTTCAGTTTGAATTAGATGGTCGTAGAGTTATCTTATTAGGTTGCTTGAGATTTAGTCAACAGAGCCTTCAGGATTATGACAGAACTGTTGTCACTCACACATCATTCTCCTTAGTTACAGCATTTCAGAAAAACTTGAAAGAACAATTGAGAACATGCTTTTGAAACTAAGGATCTTGTCTCCTGGGAAATGCATTGCAAATGATTTAGGCTTTCTTAGATGACCACTGGAGCAGGTTTTAGACTAGAATAGAATATGTCAGTTGGAACGGACCTACAATGATCATCTAGTCCAACTGCCTGACCAATTCAGGGCTGACCAAAAGTTAAAACATGTTGTTAAGGGCATTGTCCAAATGCCTCTTAAACACTGACAGGCTTGGGGCATTGACAACCTCTCTAGGAAGCCTGTTCCAGTGTTTGACCACCCTCTCTGTAAAGAAATGCTTCCTAATGTCCAGTCTGAACGTTCTGAGAGAAGACAGAGCTAGTCTGCTCAGCATGCATATAACTGTTTCCCAGGTTTCCTTTTTCTTTGCCTACAGGGATAAATTGTGTTAGTTTAATTAAGTGATAAATGAATTACCTGTAGCAGGTAACTTAAAAGTAGGGAGGTTAATGGCTGATAAATCATAAGGAGAGTTGTGACACATGAAACACAGTTTCAAAGGGAGTTTAAAAAAAAAAAATCATAGTGTTCAAGAAGCTTTAGAGATAAATTGTGTCTAACTTTTGCTATCTAACCTCTGAGGTCTCCAGCAGTTTTATTGCAATGTTCTTCCTTGCCTGTCATAATTACACTTCTGCAGTCCTGCAGGAGAGGAGTCAATTGGTGTGCTATTCATTTGTGTTGGGGTGCTGATCTTTGTGATTAAGGGAGCCTGAAAATGGGATGGAAGTGTAAGAAACCTGTTCTTAATTTGTGTCCTCACCCTGCAAACACGAGTAATTTTATGCACGTAGCAATGCTTAAATTTGGTCAAGCTTCTGTGTATGTTCCTCTTCGTGTGACTTCTTAAAGTGAAATGAATGTTTACAAAGGTGGCTGCCAGTGGCTCAAGATACATCTTAGTCTTCACTACAATAGTTAAGGTAACAGATTCCTGAAACTATTTTGAGGTCCAGTTGAAAAGTTCGTATTTCTGACTTTTTTTTTTCCCCCCTTCCTTTCTTTCTGGGTGTAGCTCTGGATTGACAATAGTGGTTTCAAATTAATTACTACTATAGATGCTGGCAATTTAGTCTATGGACAGCAGTCACCTGTGTTTTACATAGCCATATGGAAAGCCAAAACATATGGCTGTTAAAATAAAGTGTTTGCAGGTAGCATAGAGACTTCTGTAAACCTATTGTATGATTATTTTTTTAAACAAATATGTGTCTCCTCAAAGAAGATCTCAAAAAAAACTGAAAAGAGACTTGTATACAGCAGCCTAAGGAGGTGATTAGAAGTGAGTCAAAAAGTATGCAAAAAGCTTGCAAAAGTCTGAAAAACTAGCAATTTTTTTCCAAATCTATCAAAACACAGAAATGCTGCCCAAAGTCTGCAATGATTGCAGATGAACAAGATACAAAAGAGTTTTTCAAAGAAAGCCATGGCAGAAAAACTGTTTAGTTTTTTTTAACCCGTTTTCATCTTCTAGGACCTTCAGGAGGTTCTTACATTGCAACTCTTCTTTATGAGGAATTATCCAAAATTTGGCTCAAATAAGGGTATCAGAATAGACTAGTGACCAAGTTAACGAAATTAGCAGTAAAATAAATTTCCAGGACCAGATGGTGAAACAGCATTCATAAAAGAAGCAATTAGTTGGAGTAATATTCTTTAGCCTGGAAGAGAATG
Organism: Mycteria americana; assembly: GCF_035582795.1. Taxonomy (NCBI): domain Eukaryota; kingdom Metazoa; phylum Chordata; class Aves; order Ciconiiformes; family Ciconiidae; genus Mycteria; species Mycteria americana. The sequence goes on from NC_134370.1 coordinate 17,842,790, forward strand.
CCCTGAAGGAGAAGTTATGCTAGAAATCTGTGAAGTATGCCATGGTGGCAGCCATAGAGCGAGTATTTGCCAGCACTCATAAATGAAGAAGTAGGTGGCAACAATGAGATGAACACAGGTGGATGCAAACAAGAGAAAATACTTCTTTGTTATGCAGTAAGCTGTGGAAATTCTTGCTGCAAAACATAGATGCAAAAAGATTGCATGTGGATAAAGCTTAGACAAATTCATGGAGATAAAACAGTTGTCATGAACCATTACAAACAGGAAGCCCGCTACTACAGAACAGTGAGATTAGAGTGATGTGCTAGGTAGAGTTCCTCAGTTTAAACTGAATGATATAAATAGAGGTCACAAGAAACCAAAACATAGTAAAATGTAGGGGCTAGACAACATTCAGTCATCGTATGTGTGATACATGCTCTTTCCAAGTGCAATTAGATTTTACTTGATTCGTTTCTCCTTATGTTGTAGCATTGCTTTTTAGATTATTGTGTCTATAAAGCCTTGCTTGTGTTTTGTGATGTAAATTGATCACCTGACGTTCGCCTAAGAACGTATTAAAACTTGAAAGCTTTCACTTAGTTGTTAGATAAATTAAAAGGCAATTTGAGAGTTGAAATACCTGCAAGCTTCAGCTGTGAATGGATCATTTGAGAAAATCTGACCTGTAGCTGCATTTTTGTGCCCATTTTTTTTTAGAATTCTTTTGGGGAAGAATTTTTGCAGACAAAGCTAAGTAGCAACTGTAGTTAGAAGGGACAAACTGCAAGTATAGCTTTGGTTGAAAATGTTGTTTTTCCAGCATTTGCTACCAATTCAAGTTAGAGTATATGTTTTGTGAATAGTCTGCAGTGGTTTAGCACTTCTGGCACATTCTGCAGACTAATTATCTACACATCCAAAGTGCCAAATGAATAAAAAGCTAATACTTAATACAGCACTTTCCAGTAATTACAGTTATGCAGAAAGGTGTTTAGTCCCTTTGTAATGAAGGAAAGTATTAAAAATAATAGGCCTATTTCCCTTTCATTTTGTTGCTGAAGAATATTACTCTCTGACTTTCTTTTGCATAAAAATAGTGCATTTTAGAGTGAGTACGTTGAAAAACGACATAGGTAAATATTAAATGTTTTCTCCCAATAGTAATTTTCTCAAGCATTAGCTTGAATTTGTTTATAAAACTTTGAGTTTTATAACACTGAAGCTTTCATTTATGGAACCTTTAAATGCTTTGAATTGTGGAAAGGGTGGAAACATCTATATATGTGCAGCAATCTCAATAAAAAAAGAGAAAACTGCAAGGTAAAATAAGGGTCAGCTATGAATGTCAAAACCAAGAATTGTTTTACACTATTCCCGTAGCTTATCATTTAGTCAGAAATATTTTCCAGGAAGTATTAGTTCTGTTATGGTCTGTCTTTTTCAGTTCTGCTGAAGACCTACATTTCTGAACTCAGTGAAATCTCAATACAAAATGTAAATGGTCATTATTCATAATTGCAATATGCTAAATGCTTATGCAGTCAGTATTCAAAAGTTCTTTTGTCAGCTTTTTTCTGTAGTGTTTGTCTGCAAGTATGAGTTCCTATAGAAGCTTAGTTCTTTAGCCCTGCCAAGCAGTAATACAACAGAGCCTCTGTCACACTCTGTGTGTAGGCTTGGAGCTTTTACTTCCTCTCCTGATCTTTCGATTTGCAGATTTTAAAACTAGAGCGGATCATTACTGTTCTCTGATTTCACTTCCTATAGTGTGAAATGGTCATAAAATGGCATGCAGCAAGCCAAATAACTTTTGATTGGAACTGACAGAAGCTTTTTTGAATATATTTCACTCATGATACAAAATTTTAACATGATGGCAGAAGCTGTCCTCTCCCTTGGTAAGTGCTTCCAGTACTTAGCATGAATGGTCTAAAAATATGTACTAGCTTCACCTTTTGAATTTTTATCTGTTTTTCTTTTTTTTTTTTTTTTTTTTAACTTTTGAGTCTTGTTATGCCTTTGTCTTGGAAACCACTCTAGTATTAGAAGTTATCCTGATTTGAAGCTACTCGTATGATTATGACCTTCACATTTTTCTTTGAAATACATGAGCTCCCTTAGCCTGTTGCTGAAAGGAAAACTTTCAGGACCTCAAATCATACTTGTGACTTTTCTCAAACATCTTTTCTTCGTGTTGCCATTTTGATTTTTAAAGGGCACTTTATTTCCATGATAGCCTTCCTAGTGATGCATATAACTATGTTTTTACCTACAATTCTTGTTAAGTTTGCTAACTTTAGGCTAAGAGTAGATGTACTCTCTAAGACCAAATCTGGAGATCCAGTTTCCTAATGTGACTTCCTCCCTTTCCTCCCATCGTTTTTGAAGCTGATTACCATAGTGCAGTCTTGCCAGCTCAGTCTGTGTATTTTTTTGTAACAAGTTACATTTAGTCTTTAAGTTAAAAGTCTCTGTAGGAATTGTGAAGAAGTTGTTCTGGTTGGTTGTTGGTTTTTGTTTTTTTTTTTCCTTTTGGATCTTTCTTGAAATGCATGCTATTTGTCAGCTATTCATATTATTATCCTGTAATGTAAAAGTTCCTATAACTCAAACTATTCTCCTTAGCTAGATTTAAAACAGGTGGGGTTTTTTTCAGAAACTAAGGAAATAAACCCCTCTTAATTCTTCAAGAAAACTCCTAACTACTAATATAGTACTAGTTTTTGCTTGTCTTCTAGGAGAAGAAGAAAAGTTGTTTGCTGCCCTTTCCTGTTTGTTTGTAATTCTCCTTATAACATACTAAAAAAACCTTAGCTTAATTGTTAGAGTGTTTGCATTGAGAACAGTCCCTTCTAGTGAACATTAGACATTTTATACTTATGAACTTGCTTTATTTATTGCATTTACCATCTTGCTCTCCTTTCCCAGAAAGTGAAATTTTCTTCCTAAGCCTAAACAGTGTGGTAAGTAGAAGCAGATTTGATGCATAAACTTGGGGAACGCCCCACCTAGTGGATGATCACAAACTCATTTTCTTATTGCTCCAGTTCACGCAGGAGACTTAAGGTTAAAGAAAAAGTTTAAAGAAAGTTAAAGAAAGTTTCAAACTGGAAAATTAAAGAAAGTTTCAAACATTAAAGTTTCAAACATGAAAGAAAGTTTCAAACTGGAAAAGACGTTGAAGTTGCCAATAAATGTTTTGTCATAAGAAATTAATTACAAGCTATGATGATTGAAATGGCTGTCTTCAAAACTGGCTTTCGTGGTTGTCAGAGGAAAGGAAGTATCTCAACAGAACAATTTTCTGTGTGGGGAAAAAAAAAATTTCTTTATTCAATATGAGACTGGCCTTTCCCTTGTACAAGAAAAGATACAGTGAACTTCTTTAAAACAGGACAGCAAAATGGGGTAGTAGAAGCCTGTCCACTCGCATCTCAAAGACTTGTGCTTTTAAAGGCAGACTAGGGGCTATGAGTTATACCCTACAGTGAGCAGAAATTATTAATTGGAAAAAGTGGGATGAGGTAATATGTTGCTCTGCTTTTCCTATTCCTGTGTCCTATAATGTCCACGTCCATCCTTGTGGATGAAGAAAATTTGTCAAAAGGAAAATTTTTTGTTCCCTTAAAGTTCCTCATCTTTCTGTCCTGCTTTTGGAGTTGGTATTTGAGTTGTATATAATGAGATTATATTCAAATATGCTTTCTTATTCTTCTGTATTATAAGAAATACTTTATTTCTTATAAATGTCGTACTGAGAGAAGACTAGATAAGCTCTTGTTTATTCTTATGCACTGTGTGTTTGGAATAGATGCTACATTCTGTAAATGAAATCAGATGCTGAGGAATCACACACATCTCTTGAGAGGCTTAAACATACAGGTAGTGTCCAAATGACAAAATAGCCTTGAAAGTGATGCCTGTAGACACATGCAAAATACCACTTTTGAAATTAACAAAAAAAAGAGGAGGCAGGAGCAAGAATCTCTACCATCCATATTGTAGTTCACCGAGTTTCCTGCCAAACAGGGAAAAAGAAATATGTCAAGTAAGTTGGCAACTTGACATAAACTGTTTTTAATTTTTACTTCATGGCTACAGCCTGTCTCTTCATGTGAGTTGTTAAGGACATGTCAAGTGTTACATTATCTGTTTCTGGAGGCTCAGTCTTAGTTGCTTTTTTCCCCTTCCCCCACTCCCTCAAGAATAAATGAGTAGATTAATTTTTTTTGCTGCTGCTGTCTTTGTTAGCATTAGCATTTCTATAAATAGAGAACTATACTGAATAAATAGAAGTGCGAGATTTGCTGATAGAGTACAAATGTAAAGTGTTGCTTACTTTTGCCACATGATGTAAAAGCACATAAACAATATATTGTCTTTCAAGTATCATCAGTGAAGCTTGGTGTCAGTTTTATAGCGGATGTTAGAGTCTAAAAGCAAATTTTCCTAATAAAGCAATTCTTCTACCCGTTCCTGATGTTAGGAGTGGTATAGGGAGGCTGAAACTGGTTATTCTGTTCAGAAGTACCTTCTGAATTCAAAGGTGTCCCCACGCTATATTGCATTATTTCATCTGGTGTTCTGACATTGCTTGGTCTGCATAGTGTACATCTATAACTTGTACACTACAATTTTTTTCCTCCAGTTCTTAGAGGAGTGATTAATTTCTTTCTTTAATAAAGTCAATTTGTGGAACAGAGGTGATGTCACTTGTTGCAGATCATATCAAATACATGGAATAACTTACTAATATTGAGTATATCAAACTGCCACAGTACAATGTTACATTTATACAAAAAGCTCTTTAAATAGGGTTGTATTATATTTTTAAGAGTTTGTCTTTGTTTCCTTGTTCTTTTTTAACTTTATGTTGAGTTTTCTGTTATACTATCCATTGAGAAATGCGAAATGACATGGCTCGCTAAACAGAGTATTTAATATCAAAGTAAAGGAATATGTTCTACACTCTACACTTCCTCTTCACTGTTCAAGAGCTTATGAAACAGTCTGAAGAAAAAAAAAAACCAACCAACTTAAAACCATCTTCATAAATTCTTGGATGTTGGGGAAGGAATTTTGGTTAAATTTCTTCCACACATTTTAATATAGTGAAGTATAAATCTAGATCCTCCCCGCCCCCGGCAGTTACTGGCCTTCAGTCTTGGGCAGGCTTAGAAACGTGTTAATTTATACCTGGTTAGTTTTATAGCAAGTTAACTTGTGCAGACTGTAAGACCATCATCCTCTAAACATTTATTAATAGGAGTTGTACTTCCTTTGTGAGTAGCTCTGTTAGTCCAGGGTGCAGTTCATTTTCTGCAGCTGAAATAAGTATGGGTGGGGGTAGTAGTAACTTCAGGAAGTATGAAGAAATAACTGTCTTCCCATCACCTTGTTAGTGGGTTATTTGCTCAGGCTTCGTAGTTTCATATCCTTTTGCCAATATAGTCTGGTTTATCTTACCAAAAAAAAAAATCATGCCAGTCTGTGAACAGTATTGTTGAGTAGGGCTACTGCCACTAAGTGGGTTATAGTAGCTTAATTGGGGAGGAAAGAAGCAACCCTTACTCTTGGAATAGATGACTGGCATTCATTCTTCTGCTAAATCAAAATAAAAATCGTAACAATTACTGTCTGAGTTCCTCTGAGATTCTCAAAAGAAAAACACAAAGTCTTCATTTACCTCTTCTGCTTAATGGTGAAGTTGTATAATAGTATAGAACTTGAACTGAAATTACTGCTTTGCAAAAAAAATTTTTGATCTTTCCTTTTTTTGGATCGGATGACATATGGTTTGTTTTTCTGACCTTTGTCCTAATCTTGATGTGTCCCAAGGGTAAGCTAAGACTTTGGATCCAGCAGTCAGCACTAGTTTATGCTTGCTTTGTTTGGGGGGTTGGGGCATGGAGGAGGAGGGAGAAGTGGAACTGTCCAAGCTACACACTCGCACACACACAGAGCTTCGTGACGAAGTAGTGTTGTACTCCACTTCATGGAGGTGCCCTGCCTCACTAGAGGGTAAATATATATGCATACCTGCAGAACAAGTCACCTCCTCTTCATACAATTTAGAGACAATAATACACCTTAATGAGAAAATGGGGGGCGCGGAGGGAGGAAATTACTTTTGACCTTAGAGTCAGTCTTCTTTCTAGGGTGAAAAATAGTAAAGCATACAGCAAATGCATTAGTACAGCCAGATTTAATGTACAAATCTGGTCATTCTTTTATTTATGTATGTATTTGTAAACCTGAGAGGACAGTGTTCAGTACACTTGAATTCCTGGCTGTATTGTATTGCCATTGAAATGTTTACACAAACTTGTACTTATAATCTTGCTTATAAATTTTACTGAATTGTGTTCTCTAAATGGAACGTAAAAATAAAATACAAGCCATCATGGATAAATTACCATTACTACTAAAGCAGATCTCAAAAGGTGTTTTTTCTTTTTTAAAGAAGCAGAAAACTTCTAAAATTAAGACATAGCTGTGTTGTGTGGCAAATCTAATGCATTAGCACTAGATTTAAGAAAGTTGTTGGCTCACCTCCATTTTTATTGGAGCTTGTCACGAGGTTGTGGGCTTTCAGAGAAGCAGAGGTGGCAAACGTGGAGTATTTCTTAAAATTCTTTCATAAGTGTCTTCAGAGACAAGTGATACTATGCTGTATTGTTTCTGCTTGCTTTCTTTATGTTTGATAGCACTTATAAACTACTGCTATATATAAAGTTTTTTGTCAAACTTTTTTTTTTCCCCTGCTAAAAGGAATGCTACTTCAGTCTCCCAGCATGCTTCCAACTTAAATATTACTTGCACACACACACAGGGGGCTGAGTTTTATATTTAACTGTAGCCAATGAACAATTGCAATACTGATTACTAGTGAGGAAGAAAAAAGGTTCTAGCTGGACCCCACAGGGTTATTTCTTTTTGTTTGCAACAAGCATATCCCCCAAAGCAGGACTGAAGCCCATTTTATTCCTCCTGTTTAAATTAAACCACCTTTCCAGTAAACTGTTACCTTGTAAGTTAAAAAATCAAAATAATGTAAGCTGTATCCCTTGTGATCTCAGAGCTTTTTTGGCAGGAGAGAGAGAATTGGTAGCATGTTTAATGCCTTTTTTTAAACTTCATGCAGGCACACATCTATTCTTTGGGTGCAACGTTGAAAGCAGCAATAGAATATATAGTAGAACCTGAGACAGAATCGGAATTTGGGCAAGATCTGCATACTCTACTGGAACAAATGCAAGAAGAGAATCCTGAAAATAGGCCAGATATTGAGGTAAAACAGTCCTACATAATTTTCTGCTTGAAAAAAGTGACAAAAATATTTCTGTATGTGTGCTCATTAATAGAGAGATGGTCTTTATATGTAATATGCTCAGATTTTGCAAGAAAGCTGAGGTTTTCCCAGACTCAGCAGAAATTCTTCTTTCTTCCTGCTGTAATGGAGATACAACCTGAAAAGTAGATGTAAATGTTTTACAGTGATTCAATTTTTAAGAAGGTTGGGTGAATACACTTGTGGATCTAAATTTTCTCATTAACTGTTTCTTCCTATTTAATATTTAGTTTACAGAGCAAGAGAGAGAGTCGTTAGAAGTAAGAGCACAGGCATTATGCTGTGAAATTTGTGTGGTGCCTCAAATGATGTTTGGATTCCATTTAAGAAGGGAATGGAGGGAGCCATGGCCCTGGAAACATCTGTTCCTTGGCATGTTCGAAGCAGTGTTGTTCAAAGCATTACTACTAGCTAGTTTTTCTGTAAATATATAAATGTTTAGTAGTATTTGATTAGATATCTTAATTGTTTTTGTATTTTATTCCATTTAGCCTCTTATTTTACCTTTAATTTTTAGAAAGAATTTGAAAAGATATAGGATTTTTCAATATTAAGTTTTCAAAGAATTTACATTCTAAATGCTGGTTACCAAATACAGTGTTATTTGGCATTGATGTGTGAAAGTTTAGCTTTAATGCATTGGTTTTGCAGACTTTTGGACTGTAGCCAGAGAACAACAGTTGTCCAAGTGTAACTTTTCTTGGATTTAGCTCTTCTGCTTCATCATAGTGCAACCTACTTTTCTGGGGTTTTGGTGGGGTTTTTTTTTGGGGGGGGGAGTGTTTGTTTTGGGGTTTTTTTGTTGTTTTTTTTTTTTTTTTTTTTTTCCCTGAGCTGATAGGGTATATTCTAAATGGTATAGCACCTATAATCAATACCTTGCAGAAAGAGTATTGCAACAGAAGAATGCATAGATTCATTTTTATAAAGCAAATAATACTGTCTCCCTGGTTGAGGACTGCCCAGGCAGGAGACCATTCCTGACATAGAGCCTACTTGATCAGCTCCTGTATTTCTATTCATTTACGTTCAAGCATAGTCAGGAAAGGGATTGTATAGCACTCCCTATCATCTCCAATTGGTCTATAGTCCCTGAAAGCTATTGCTGACTACTTACATCAGCCCGAAAATAGAGTGGGTCAAGGCTGGTCTAGGGTAATATATGAAGGTCGCTTTGTGACTATCTGTTCTCTTTTCCATTCCTTTTCTACCAGGCCCTTTCTTGGGTGGAAAGGAGTCGGGGGGAGCTTTATGGAGGGAAAACCCATACACTTTTCTAGGCTTTTCACTAGACTCCAGCACAGCTGGATACCTGTCTCACTCTTTCCTGTCCTTCCTCAATCTGATATGTGAACCAACAAAGCCATTTTCTTCCTTCCACTCGCAACAGCAGAAGAGCAGTTGAGCAGGTTAACGGGGGAAGTAAGAGCAGCTCCTCAGAGCTGTATGAGGTCTCATGAGTGTTTATCTAGGAACAGTTATTGAGGAAACAGTGGGATGGATTTGGAGAGGCAGCTCTCTTCTACTTCCTGCCCATGGTGACAGGTTTTTAAATGTGTGAATGTCTGCAGTTAATTGTGTGTGAGAGCAGTGCTAATGCCATCAAATGATGGTCAGGCTATAGATTAGAGATGTATAATACTATTTCTTCTTGTGATCTGATAATGATTGCTTTCTCTAATCGGGAATAGGGCTTTCTAGATATTCGTATTTTGCAGTTTTTAAAAGATTCAAGATTTACTTTTAATGTAATTTCGATAATAAAAACATTCATCATCCTGCCTATGTCGCTCAATTCAAGGGAATCACTGGCTGTTTAAAAAATAATCCATGCTCTAGCTTTTTATGTTTTCAGTATGTTATTCATAAAGGATAACACTTAAGATTATTAATTTTTATCAGTTGTTCGTAGTGTTCTAACTCTAGGCTAGAATTTGAACCGTATGAAATAATTTCATGATAGCCCATGGTAAAAATAAGAAATTAATTCATCCAAGTAATAGAAATACACATACATTATTTCAATAGAAATAATGAACAGTGCAACAAAGACATCCAGTGTAGCATCATATAAATTCAGATGTACTGTGTGAGTTAACATGATTCACTTTAGTCAAAATTCACAAATCTATTCATTATTAAGTAAGTATTTAACACTAATTTTCTCTAGAGCATTTTGTCATTATGTGAAGAAAAATTGAAGATTGCTTCATCAAGTAATATTTGTCGAAGCCTGTCTGCTGTTGGAAGAAGGGTTCTTTCAATTGAATCATTTGGTGCTTCTCAAGGTAACCTTAAAATGTATTTAGTCTAGAATTTTAGATTGCCTGACATATCTAATGATTTTTAAAATACTATGTTTGTGTACTTTCCTGTTATAGATTCCTTTCTAGATATTAAAAAGTCATTATTAAATATTTGTGGATTGGGGGTGGGGAGCAGGGAACATATAACTTTTAATGAACATTATTATATTTACAGTGTCCTTTATGATTAAAAATGACTTGTCCAGAAATAATTGTGTAACTTATTGAAGATGCGTAATAGCAGTGGCAGAAAAAGCAATATAAAGATTTATTAGGAAATATTAGAAGATTTAAATACACATTTAATATAAGCATCTGTCTTTTGCATCTAGATGTCTGTGATAACATGTGGAAGGGAAGAATGTGTCAGAGAAGTTTGGGATCTAAATTATATTTAAATGAGAAAAACAACATAGGTGATTCGTCTGCAGTGGAAGATGTGACAGCTACCTGTCATAAGGACTCTTCTGTAGTTACTATGGTGACTGGCAGAGAAAGTGGTTTAAAGGAAATGCAAATTGATCTGAATAATGAGAAAACTCAACATTCTCAACTTGCAACTCAAGCTACAAAGAGCAAAGAAGAGGACAAACATGCAGTGTATACTGACAGTTTTGCTAGTGTTGCTTTGGATATAAAATCATGTGTTATTGACCTGGAGAGAGATGCCATTTTTAAGAAAGGTTCTTTGAGAAAAATTAAAACCTTTTCAAAGCTACCACTTGAACCTGCAGATACAAATAACTTTTTTACTTCTGTAACCAACAGTGGACCACTAGCTAGGAAAAATCACATGCTAACACAAGAGTCACCACCTCTAGACAATAATAATGAGGTTGCTTTTTCAAAGGGAAATCTTAATTCATTTGCTATTAGTAGTCCACCAAAAATAGAACCAAAGAATCACCAGGTTAATGATCTTCATTTAGAAGCTCCATGTGTATGCACACAGGTGTCTGGCATGAATCTAGAAGAACATATGTCACTTATTAATGGTAAAAAGATAGGTTTTGCGTCATCTGATCACAAAGAAGACTGCTCTGATGCTACCTCTGAAATGCCAAATACGGCTGGTATGCTAAAAGGCCAAAATCGATCAATTGCTGGAGCAAGAATGCTAGACAATTACACAGCGTTGGAAGACTCTTCTGAAACTTTTCATGGGTCAAATGAAAATTCTTTACCACATTTTAACAAGATGGCTTCAGTGTTAACGACAAAACCCAGTGGAAACAGATATGGATCAAACCTAATTAGGTCTCCAGAATTAAGCAACGGTGCGATGAGTGCAAACAATAATGAAGATAATCTTTGTGGAGGCAGAGGGTCAGAAATCAAAAGTAATGAGCAGGTAGTAAAAATAAAGTCTTCATTATATAGTTGCTGTAGTCACTTATGTGGAGATGAAATGACTTAAATACTGTGTGATTGCTTCCCCCTTGCCCCCTTTAGCATCCTGGATTGCTAGTCTGCACACTTTAAGAGTTAATATTGGAAACATGGTGATCCTTTTTTCCTCTTTAAGAGTAAAGTGCTACAGTGAAGTTTATGCTATTGCAAAATCAACTTTCATTTAATTTTTTTTATAAATGGAGTATTCTCGCTAGTGTGTTAGAGCAGCATACTTAATAGTTGATTACATTTGTAAGAGAACATTACCAAAGCATATGTAGTCTTTTAACTCTTTACATTACTGTCAATGCATAAAGTTCACTACCTTGCAGTGGGCCTCCCAGGTGCTTATGAAAATTGCAGAGTTCCTGACTGTAAACCTGACCTCATTGAAATCAATGGCAATATCCCGTCTGCTTCAGGAGGTGAAAAGACTCCGCTTTTTTTTTTTTTAAATCTACATGTGCATTTGAGTTTTTGAAAATTGTACATATGCTGTATCTGTTCTGTGTTCTTAAATTACCGCCTCTGTGTTTGTTATGTATATTTCATGATAGAATTCAAATATGTGCACAATATAATGGATATGTTGTCTCAAGCATTTCATCTTTATAAATAGCCAAATAAGAAGAGGGAGAGCTGATACTAGTCTACTAGAATTTGTTGATAGATAGTGTAGTATGGTCTCTTCTCTGCTCAAATTGCATATTTTCAGGGTGGACAAGTTTGGTCTCTGACTAGATGGTTTCTCTTGTGCCACACTCAAAGAGATATAAACAATCCATATGATCGGAGAGCTGATGCAGGATGGCTGATGCTTCTCCAGCCTTGCTATGACTTGATAATGAGCAGCACAAACTTCACACATTTCATTTCCAGGAATTATGCTTAGGTGAAGATGTTAGGTTTTTTCCTTACTTGTCTACTGACAATTCAGCCTTGTTCTCCTTGCCTAATAGCCAGTCTTCCAGCCATCCCATGGAGTGGCATCTAGGGTTATTTTCAGTCTGCATCCATCCCTTTTTTCACCTTGCCCAAACACCTCCACTGGAGTAGTAACCTAGGACTGTCAAGTGTATAAAGATCCTTTGGTTCATCATAGCTAAAAAATTAATGCAACGTTGAAGATTCTGTTCTAACTGCTTTTTTCCCTTTCCTGTCTCTTCTCCCTTCAGTGTGCACTTACTAAATTCATAGTGCGGGAGGATAGTAAATATGGATAAGTACCACATGACATGGTTTTGCTCTCTGAGGGAGTTACTCATTGTATGCATATTGAGTCCTTTATTTAGTTTTTAAATCCTGCAGGTTCATTCTTTAGACTCTGGGAAAAGATCCATTTATTGTAGATGCATCCTTTTTTTTTTTTTTCCTCTTTTTCGTTTTCTTTCTGCTCTGGACTATGCAACCTTACATATTCAGAAGAGAATGCAAAGTAATAATCAGATTTATAATCATTCCAAAATCGTCTGCTTTTTGCTATGTCGTTTGTTACTCTGGATTTACATGAACCTGCTTCATTTGGTAGATGTACTTGTATTTCTAACAAGGATCATAGCAATTTCAGTCACTGACTTCTTGTGAGAAAGCTTGTTAGTAGACAGAAATCTAGATATGTCTTAGTATTCAAGCAACAGAAACAACTGTCTTTCATCTTATGTGCAAATCTCTTTTTTCTGAGTGGAGGTTTTATGTTTTTTATGCTAAACTGTATAAACCTAGGAATTAATTTGCATGTTATTTGTCATGGAGAGGATGGCTAAGATAAGGCCACCAGGCCACTATAAAACCACTGCAGCTGGTTTGTTGGGTTTTTTTGGTTTGTTGTTTGGGTTTGGTTTTTTTTGGGGGGTGGGGTGGTGGTTTGTTTGTTTGGGTTTTTTTCAATCCAAGAAATAAAGGTACCACACTTAAGTCACTTGCCTTGAGGTGGAGGTGGGTTTACTTAAGCCTCTGTGTTAACTGGAGAGGTGTGGTGAATAAGCTGCCATCACTTAAGAACATAAATTGAGTGTATTGATAGGGGTGGTTCTTTAAGGAGGAAAAAATCTGTTGAAATACGACCTGTATTCTGTCCTTACTGGATTATCAGGACAGCAGTTTAAGTCTGGGTACATGAAGATACTTTCAAGAAAATAATCTTCCTCAGAATTATAGTTTTCCCAAAATTCTTGTATGATTTAAAAGCTGTAACAGAAGTCCTGTTTGCTTTTCCTGCAACAGCACTTGAGATTGGCACACAGAATAGTAAACCAAAATATGTTTTCAGGTTATTCTCCCATTCTTCTGAAATTGTCTTTTTCTTCAAATATTTCATCATCAATTTAAATAAAGTGTTCTTTCAGCCTGAACAGAATTTAATTCTTCCAAATAAGTAGGCTCTTAGTAGAAGTGAGGTTATCCTGCTCCCACTGAATTCGCAGGAATTTGAAAAGGTAACTATCATTCCAGTTACACTAATAAACAGTGTCAATACATATGATCTGAAACAAAGACAGCAGGGTGGTTGTTTTCTATGAAACCAGAGTTTTATAGCTGTGTTTTCAGTAGAAGAAAGGTTTGATAGACTCATGCCTTATATTCTTTTTTTAATAACCAATTCCGGCATGTGTTCAGGTTCTGCCACATAAAAATATTATGCTCTTTGGAGCTTGTTAAAATCCTAAGTTGATCTTAAAAAAAAAAAAAAAAAAAAAAAAAAACCACCAACAAAAAACCCCTCTTTGATTATTTAACTGCTGTAGGGAGAAAAAAGCATTTAAATACATCAACATCTGTGAGGAGCAACACCTCAGTTTCTGAAATGGCTGTTTGCTCCCTGAAATGCTGAGCTTCTAGCCTGGTAATCTTTGTTTTCAGAAGGGGGGTCATTCATTTTCAGTAGTCATTGAACTGTATGGCAGACTCTATTATAAGTCTTCTTAGAGAAGGGTCTCTTTTTTTTAACTTTTTCAGCTTCTTTTTCGACTTCTGGAAAACGGATTTTATTCCTCAGGCTTCTGAAACATAGCAGTTTCTGCCTCTGTCTTACCTCCTGACACTTGCAAAAGTAAAGCCATACTGTGCTATCCCTTATGTGAAAAAGTTACAACTGATGTCTCTGTACACTTTCAAGTTCCCTTTCATTTCTCTGTGCCAGAATTTTACCAAATACCTAAAAATGTTTGATTCTTTTTTTTTTTTTAAGAAGCTAAAACTTGAGTCTGAGAGTTTGTGCATTTACTGCAAAGGCACAAAAAGTGTGACGCCCCAACTAATGTGACTTCTATCTTCTGGACTAAATGGAAAACACCTCAAGATTTACAGCGCTGCTCTTTCACTAGTTCTATAACAGATAAGCATGATTGCAGCAAATAGAGCTTTTAGAATAGTATCTCTAGCATCTCTTTAAACATTTCTTGTTCTTTAGAGAAAGTGCAACACCAGTCCCATCCGGTTGAAGATCAACCTTGTCTACTCTGGAGAACAGACAGTTTTTCTTACCTGTCAGTAATACTTCTCCAGTGGACAATACTTTTCTAATACCCCAACACTGCTTCTTGATGTTGTGTGCTTTACTGCTAGTAAGCATTACTAAAAATACTTGCTTGCTTTTGTCTGGCTACTGCAATGTATCTTGTGAGGGTTTTCCTAGTAATTTTGATAGTTTTGCATGCCATAAATAAATATTTTTCACTTCAAGTTTGAGTGGGGATCTTTTATTTCTCTAACCAATTTCATTCCAATCAGGTGTGTCTCATCTCTAATGCTTTTAAATGTTTCTCTGTGATTCAAATGCTATGGCCTTTACATGGGAAGGGTTAACGGGAACCTGGCATATACACATTTGTTTTCTGTTGGTCATTCATGCCCGGTCAAGCATGAGAGAAGTGAAAAGCCATGTAGCTAGAGAATGACACTTGAACACTGGGGAAATAACAGTTGAAGGAAAGAAAAGTTGTCTATTCCCCAAATAGTACTTATTAGGAAAAGAATAATGAAAATTTTGCTTTGGCTGTTTAAAATATGCCAGCATTATGTTCATAAAATATAGTACATTGGCATAGTCTGAATGCTTTGAAAAGTTTGGTTTTACAATTCTGGTACCAACAATGAAGCAAAAGATCTGTTAAATGATCTTTGCAGCACTGAAGAAAAAACATCACTTTTTCAACAAGTGAGGTTTAAAATGTAATCTTTTTGGCATAAACCAAAATGTCACCAGTGTGTAGCTATAGGCAATAATCAGTCATGTGGCTTTTTCATATTTCCTGTCAAAATTTCTGTGCTGTGAAAAACACTTTCTTATTTTAAAAATCGGGTTATATAATTTCTGTTATGAAAAGGCCTGTTTTAGAATATGAAGAAAAAATTTCAGAAAGAGGCACTGGATTATAATTTTGTTTGCTCTTTGGTGCAATTTCACTGGTGATAAAGTATTAATAAATTATTTATAGCAATATTAAAATAATGTTAATGCTTTAAATGGAGTGGACTTGAGGCCTTATGGATGCTGAACAGTTGTCCTGAGCTTGCTTTGCTAAAATGTCTGAATAGATAGCTAAGAAACAAGGCACACTACAGGCAGTTTGACTAAAAATTTTAATCATGTTTTGCAGCACTTCAGATTTTTTTTTTTTTCTTGGTGGTTGAGTGGGGTTTTTTGAAGCTGTAGGAAATAGTAATAGCCATGAATCAGAGACTTGCATGTTAAAAACCAAAACAACCAAACCGGAGACAGATGCCTAAATAAGGGACTTTTACACTTAAATGTTTACGAAAACATAAACAGGTTCAGAGGAATTTGAATATGCATTGTGTTAAATACCTGCTTTGAGGCTTAAATAAAAATTGCCTTATAACATTAGGTTGAGAAGTGTATTGTTTTTCATTTGGAAACTATTTTAACCATACTGCATGCGTTTTTCATCACAGATGTAAATGTGTGATGAAATATGTCTTATCATGTACCTTGACTATATCAGATAACTTTTACAAGACGTTAGAAGGACAAGTCCCCAGCAGGTCTGAACCCTCAGTCTTCAGATGAAGTCTTCCAGAATTCTGTCTTTCTGGTATAGGAAGGTGAGCGTTTGGAATAATTAGGACACTAGAAGAATGACCTGCTCAGGTATTTCTTTTCAGGAATAAAAATAATATTTTGATATGGTCAAGGTGGGGAGAGACTTGAATTATAGTGAGAGACAATAGCAATGCAGTCAGTTTTTAGTATCACAGGAGAACAACTAGTGTATGAATACTAGCTAGCACTATTAATATTTGAAGTTTAATTTTTATTTAGGATGCATGCCAGAGAGAAACAACAAGGGTATACATTTAAATGAAGTTCACCAATCTGTAACCAGACTGCATCTTTTTTTTTCCTGACGGGTTAATTTGGCCATCCTGTGGATGGCAGTGATTCTCACTTCTGCTAAGATTTGCTTTTCCTACATCCTTTTTCTTCTGAAACAGAATTTGAGTTTCTGGTGCCTTTTCATCCTCTATTTTATTATCTATCATTGACACTTTCTTCTTTCTTATCATAAACTTTTGCTGCTGCAAAAGGGTTTATTCCTATTTTCCTGCTGTGCTTAAATCTTTCTGTCATTTCTTTCTTCCTCTAGAGAGCTTGGATACCCCAGAAGTGATGAGAAATACCTTTCAGCTTTCTGCTGTGCAACTAACTTCAGTCTCCAGTTTAGTGAGAGATTCTTCTTCCCCTTGCTAGCTATTCATCACCTTCTCCTGAAGTGAGAGGTGATTTGTATATGCAACAGAGGAAGTCCATCTTTCTCCACTGCAGCTTTTAGAGCCCCTAGGGACATAAACTTCAAGAGGAGGGATTCTCTTACAGAGAAACATGTGGCAGTGGTGTGTACTTATTACAAAAATATTCCCAAATCCCAAAACCTTCTTAATGTTCTAGTCAGTCTGTGGAATTTCTGTTTTGATTTCTCTCCATTCATGTCAGCTGTGCAGGGTGAATTTGAAGATTTGGCTGCTTCTTTCATTGTAAAGTGTCTGTGAGCAAAGACATCTGAGGCATGTGAGAACCAGGATGCTATGGAGGGGGGAACGCAGCACTGATCAGGGATTGTAATCAATCAACAGTATGAAGCTCTATTTTGAATGTTCTCTACACTAATTCATTCTTTTGACTATCTGACCCCTTCCTTCCTGCTGTGTAATTGATGGGGTTTTTATCAGGCAGTTCAAGAACTTACTTTTCTAGCTATAATGAAGGAACACATTGATTTAAGAATTTTGCACTCCAGGATGCTGGTGATAGCAAAATTTGAAAATGAAGCTTAACGTTATTACCTGGCTTCAAATCTGTCTATGCTGAAGTTACTAATTTTTGTGATGTGCCACAATGGAGGATAGGAGAATAAAAGCACCAAATTCATTTTTCTGTGTGTTGGAGGTAGGCAGAATATAAAACATTTTAGGTAAATCAAAAGGTGTGTTTGCTGGCACATCTTGTTAAAAATTTATAGTTTATCTGATTCAACTTCAAGAAATATTTAAACAGTACAAGCCTGAAGTATTACATTCCTTGAGAAGGTCATCTGGTAAAAATTATCAACAAAGTTTCAGCTACAGAAATTAATGTGGTTCTTTTTCTCCTCCCCATAGATTGCAGAGAAGGTATTTCTGTTTGTTGATCTTGATGAAAGTTAATGCAGTAGTCTGTTCATTACATATTTTATGATCAAATCCAAATAGTGCCTCACTGAAGGGTGTTTCATAGCCAGGATCATGAAAAATTGACTGCAGTAAATGACAGTGCAGAGACTGATTTGTCAAATGTAATGATGTACTACCGTTGTGTGTGAGAGAGACCCTTAGTCTATTTAGATTTTACAAACATTGGTTGGGATATAAAGGTGTCCGTAAAAACAACGGAACAGTTCAGAGGTTTTAATTTTTGTTTCTGTCTCCTGTGCTCCAGTTTTGTTTGAGTTAATCCTGAATTGCTTTTGGTAGTTCTTTTCCCCAACATGGCCTAAAGTTGACACTTAAAGATAGTTTACTATCTTAGGGCTGCAGGTGCAACAGAAAATGTGCTGTGCTGTTTTTTAAAATAGTTAGATGGGTCTGCTCTAACCCAGAGGTTTCTGCCTATGGTGAATTTTTTACTGTTCCTTTGGTAGATGAATGGAGATCGTAAAGTCCAGCTGATGCCAAGAGCTACTAGTAGTGATAAGCTCTTCTATTAGCACAGCTTGATAGGAAAGTGTGCGGTACTATCAATGTCAAGTTCTTATATTCCCCCACCCCCCCCCAAAATCACAAAATGTAAACATGGATCCTCTGAAGAACAGTAAGTTTCCATGGAGCAGTATCTTTGTCACATTAAGGTATTATGCCAGGTATCAAAAGCTAAATTGATAGCCAGAAAAACAAATGCTGTTACTACAAATTGAGCAGCCAGTGATTAAAAACAGAACAACGTGCTTGGACTTCAAATAAACCTGTCATTAATCCAATTAATCAATTAACATCTTTCACAGAAGAACAAGAAATGTTGATGAAATCTTTAAGGTAAGACTTGTAAAGCAACTGTCAGGGTAAATCAGGATTTGAATGTGGGATTTTTTTTTTTTTGTTGGTGGTGATCATTTGGATTTTTATGTTTTTAAGTCTAGGTGGTGTCCCTGTAATTACGTGTCATCTCTGACATTCTAAAAGATTCTTTCCTTAGTATGATAAGAAAGAGCTTCCAAACAGCTCACTCTTCCTGAAACACTTCTATTCTTGCAGAAATCTCACTTGAATTATGCTTTTGTCACGCAATGAAGAAACTACTGGTTCATCTATACAGCTAACTGTGCAATGCTTTTTCAATAAGAAGTATTATTAGTTCATTACTGGCAAGTGCCATAAATACCTTTTCTTAATACTTTTTAGGTGAGTGTGTTGTGTATTAGGATTTACTTTTTCATTGCATCAGTAAACATTTTTGGTTTGTGATAATTTTTAATAACTTTCGGCAAATTTTTAATAACTTTCGGCACCCTCACTCTTTTTTTCAGTGGATCTCTCTAAAATTCCTGTTGTCCTGGTATGGTAAACCTCTGAAAGACTATGAACTCTGGGCGTTATGTCACGAGTGTTTATATACTCTGCAGACGTGCATAGATTATCCAGGTATAGTCTTAATTATCTTAAAATACTTGCTTAGTTATTTACATTCACTGTATTAATGTTTTCTTTATTCTGTTGATACAAAATACCCCAACTTTCATTTTGTGTACAGAAAAAATAATAGGCAATATTTCTAACTTCACTCTCTTAAATTGTGACAGAATTTTTTCTCAATTTGGAGTTTGCTTCCATATATAGAAGAATGTCATCTTTTCTCTTTATTCTGAGTTTTGATGGCTTTTGCAGGGGAAACAAATCTTTATGACTTCAAGCAGCGAGGCAAATTTTGTGTTTAGACATTTTGGGCGTGGAGAAACTGTACTGTCACTTTTAAAAAAGGCACTTGGGACTTGTATCTTGAAAGCAGAAGGAAATAAGTTTTATATATATGTAAGCATAAAATTGCCTCCCTTGGGTGGATTTCTTTGTGACAAATTATTCCTGACGGTTTTTTGACAATACAGGGCTTTGTTAGTTTAAAGTGCCCAGGGTCTTGTCATAACATTACTCCTTCCACATTCCCTATGCTGCAGTTTATAGAAGAATTATCATAATTCAACTTCTGAGGGAGGAACAGGGAACTGTCCTTTGACAGAATTTGAGTATGTTGTATGTGACTTGGGAGAAGACCATCCTAAATTTCCAAAGGCATTCTGAATGTTGGTTTAGTTTATACTAATAATAAATCTGTAGCAGTTCTGATAGGGTAGAGGTTCCCACCACCACCACCCTGCCTTTCCTTTTTCTTGATTTAAAAAGCCTGCTTTTGAGGGTTTGGACAGGGATAAGTTTGAAGTCTGTAACTGAATATAAACAATTGGATAGCAAGGTACAGAAAACTTACTGCGTCTCTTTGGATTTCAGCTTCAGCTGCTTTATCTTTTATGATATAAAACTGTTAAAAAGGTGTCCTGGTTTCAGCTGGGATAGAGTTAATTTTCTTCCCAGTAGCTGGTATAGTGCTGTGTTTTGGATTTAGTATGAGAATAATGTTGGTAGCACACGGATGTTTTAGTTGTTGCTAAATAGTGCTTACACTAAGTTAAGGACTTTTCAGCTTCCCCTGTTATGCCAGGCGCACAAGAAGCTGGGAGGGGACACAGCCAGGACAGCTGACCCCAACTGGCCAAAGGGCTATTCCATACCGTATGGCGTCATGCTCAGTATAGAAACTGGGGGGGAGTTGGCTGGGGGGGCAGTGACCACTGCTCGGGGACGGGCTGGGCATTGGTCGGAGGTTGGTGAGCGATTGCATTGTGCATCACTTGTTTTATATATTCCTTTATCATTATTACTATTATTTTCTCTTCCTTTGCTGCCCTATTAAACAGTCTTTATCTCAACCCATGGGGTTTACTTTTTTTTTCCCCCCGATTCTCTCCCCCATCCCACCGGAGGTGTGGGAGAGGGGCGAGTGGCTGTGTGGTACTTAGTTGCCAACTGGGGTTAAAAGAAAATTGGCATAAATTGAGATTTCTGAGCACTTTAAGAAATGTTACCCTTAAAACTTAGTATTTGATACACCTTGCAACAGAAGGATTATTTCAGCCTCATGTTCCTAATGTTTGTGAAGGTTTCAAATAACTGCACATAATGGCTCAGATTTTAATTTAATATTCCTAGCCAGCCTTTGTTACTATACTTACACGCACCCAGAATGCGTAAGTCTCCAAAATACTAAAGACTGAGTTGCGATCTGAACCTTATGTAGCCTGTAAAAGTGAACATAATGATACAAACCACTAAATGGAAGGCACCTTACTTAAAATTGCATATTTGACAAATAAAGCTACCTTGAAGTTGAATCTTGTTTTCAGATTTAGAATATTTCTGCCAGAGGATTCTTTGCATGTTCTGAGAGTAATTCTGCATTGTGGAATGGCTTAGTGCTGTTACTACTTCAGTGTCCCCCCACACACATACATAAAGTTCTCTCAGCATTCCTTTTGAATAATAATAACTTATTAAAAGTGAAGCTGATAACATATGAAGTGTTTGTTAAAATATCCTTTGTCTTAACACTGGTAGAGTAGGATTGGTAGCTGATGAATCATAGTTAAATATATGAAATATGGAACAAGCTGGATTATTTATTATTCATTCACTTAGCCTTTTCCTCCAAATCCTTCTTTGATTACACTTTTTTCATTATCCTAAGCAGGAATTATCTGGGTAAGAAAACATACCCCAAAGCTAGCCTCTTCATGTATTTTTTAATTCAATCCTGCTACAAAAGTTGTTTGTACCCTCCATTGAGACTTTACTTATTTCCTCTCCTCTTATCAGAGGATTTTGCTTATATGTTGTTCATGGGCGCTTTAGAGAACCCAGGTGAGAATTCTCATGTTGTACTCAACTCATTGAGGTCTGGTTTTCATGAACTGTGTTGCAGATTCAGGGCCAGAGGCATTAACTCTTGAGGAGCAAAGATAGTGAGCGTGAAGAGTTCTCAGGGGAGCTGCCTCTGCTGCAATAACTAGTAAAGGTGCCTGTTCGGGAAAGCTTTGCTTTTCAAGACACGTAGTTCAGGTCCAGCTTAAATATTATTGAAGGTAGTAGGCAAACCTTTATTTACATTAGGCATAGTGAACAATTTAATGGCTTTAGATGTGTTTTGTACAGGTAACTACAAAAGCAAAAGGATTATTTCCTTTTTTCTTTATTTTTCTCTCTTAGACCTCTTCAATTTATTATTTAATAATAAATTAATATTTGTTTTACTCTTAGACCTCTTTAATGTTTTATGTAATAATAAATTTAATGTTTTAACCTCTTATTTAATTTAATGTAAGAATCTATTCTTCTAGTACTCTGTTTTTAATAAGAAAACAGCATATTTGTGGTAGTCTACAAAGGCAGGACTAGATTGCTAGCCAATTGTCTTATTATATTGAAACGTTAAATTACAGTGTGCTTTGAAGATATCAAACATACAGACACTGTCTTACCACAAGTTTTTCATCATTGAATTTGTATAACAAGATCTCATGACCTTAATGTTAAGTTCCCGAAGACCTCAGATCATTTAAAATAGTTTTAGAAGTCAGTTATTTCTTTCCTAACTATGCAAAATTTCAGGGCCTTGCAAATACCAGTCTACGTGACACTTCTTCAGTGGGACAGTCTGTGTGATTGTAACTATTTGTGCAAAACTGGACTCGGTATCCTATCCCACCTAGAGGAGTTCTGGATCTGGCCACATATGTCTCAGCTGTCTCCAGATAATGACCCTGTATTTTGGTGGGGTTGGAAGAGGGAAGAGAGGAGAGATTAAATGCTTAAGATACATTTATTATCTTTTATTGGTACCTTGTGAGAAGACTAGAGTACATCTAACTGTCGTATTTCTTTTTTTGTGTTGTTCCTTTCTTGGCCTTGCTTTTCAATGCTGGGTATGAAGAGAATAAACTCCCGATATTCTAAGCCCTTTTATTTATTGTGATCCCATTTTGTTTTACTTTCTTGGCTTTGTTCTGCAGGAATTGTTTTTGATGATTACGCATCTACTGTGTCTTTATTGGATGGTGTCTGTTCTAGCATTAGTGTTATTTAAAGCATCATTTATTGTAGGGTAATTGCTGACATTGCAAATTATTTTTAAAACTATTTAATTTATTTTTCTTAGTGTCAAATAGTTACAAGAACAGATATTTATTATGCCTTGCCCTTTGTGGCTTGTTTTGTAGTGGTCTTATGTTTGGACTCCGTGCTGATTAACTGCCATGGAAGTATCCTCTTTGCTGCTCCAAAAGCTGAAGGTAAACTAATACATTGCATGCTCTGCTTTTATTTCTTTTGGGAGGGAGTGGAGAAGAAAGAAAATATCTTACCTTTTGTTTCTCGTTTCTTTTCTCATTTAGAATCTTGTGATATGTTTTATTTAGCTCCTGAAATTGAAGAAGAGGATGTGGATACTGAGAAGGTAATGTGGTAGGTTATGTAGGTTGCTATGCATTTTATCAAAGGACAGTTGTATCCCTCTGCTGCTTGAAGAAGAAAGCTAAACTCTTCCAAGATTCTGATAATATTTCTCATTTCTCCCAATATTTCTTGGTTCTCTATGTTTTTTTAATATATTGATCTCCCATAAAATTAGTTGCTTCTACAAAATAATTTTGCCTTCCAGAATTGTTGGAGTAACTGCCAAAAATCTGTTATTCAATAGTTTTCCATGAGGCTTAATTATTTTTATTTTGTTAGCAGTAAGACAGACTTTGAAGCCATGTTTTCACCTTCTGGAGGTCACACTAAGAGCAGTATTTTAGTCTGTCTAGGCTAAAGCCCAAACACTGATCTCATTTGGAAGACTGGATAAAAATATCACTATCAGCATATTTTTACTATGGGAACGCTATGAATTATGTGTCTTACCAATAGTTTTCCTAGAGCTTTTTGCTATAGATATAAGCCATAAGGAGCTCTCAGACCAAAGATGATAAAAATGTTAATAAATAGCAGGTAAGTATTTGTCTCCACTGCAACTGCATCTGAATTGCAAGCTGTACCACCGTGATCTTAAGAGTCAGGCAAACAGAATTTATGGTACATTTCTATTATGTAACATGAAAAGACGTTAGCTAATACGTACCTTGTACCCCATGAGTCCTTTAAAATTAGACATAATAGTCATGAATCAGAAAAAAACAACTTCATTAAAAATCTACTAAAGACAGAGTTTGACTTTCTATAAAATTATCTGTAACTAGAAAATGTTTATATATCTTCTTTAAAGTTGCTCTTTCTTCTTAAACTGCTTTGATCCAACATGCAGGTTTTTCAAAGACTTCAGAAGCTTAAACTAACCCTGAAATATAATACAGCAGTTTCAGCATACAGTAGAAATTAATAATCCTAAAGTCTTTATACTTTATTCTTTTTCTTTAGAAAATCTGAAGTAATCTTTTTTCCTTGTTTTTCTACAACATTATATATAGAATAAGCTGACCTGTTTTTTTGGCTTTTTCCTGATATTTATATAACTTCTTGGTTGTTACGAACGTTTAGTTAGAATTATCATATGGGAATCACGACTGTGTAGTGCCAGTCACAATAGCTGTACTACCTCAGTATAAGGTACTTTTTTGAAAGATATGCTGGATTGGATGGCAAGTTTTTCCTAAATAAATAAATTCAGGTTAAAATTGTGATCCCATTGACCTCTTGGAATTCTGAGCCTAAGGGGAAGAATTTTTTTTTGTTTTGGTGGAGCTGCTTTCTCCTATTTCAGATATTTTTGTACCTATTAGTAGCTTTTGTTCAACAGTTCAAATGGTTCACAGGTTATTTTCTTTATAGTGAATTTCCTTGTCATGTTGTGTTCATTGCTGTTCACTTTGCTCAAAAGAGTGCTAGAAAACATTGTTTTATAGGACCACATTATTTAGTACTGTGCTTAGGTTTCTGTCCCTTGAGCCTTCTTAATATCTTTCAGAGGCAATGTGAAGAAGCATGGTGTTTTAACTTTATCAAAATTGCATTTGTAATACATACTAACATATGTAAACTAAGCATTAAGTAGACTAAATCTGGCTCTGTCTGAAAATTGTAATTCTTCAAATAAAACAAGAAAGCTTGTGAAGACCAAGTACTTTTCAAGGTCCCTCATCATGGCAATTTCAATTGGTCTACCTGCAGGTAGCACAATAATTGCTATAAATACACAGTACCTCGTTCTTCTGATAGGTGTAATCTTCTCTGTAAAATATGACTTGTGCTGACTAGCTTGTAATTACTATATGCCATTTACTTCCTGAATTATCATGACCTTTTTTAAGTAAATTGCTGCTGGCCAGGTTTTATGGTAGAACTCTAAGGCTTGCAGCAATCTAAGTTTTTTACATGAGAAAGGAATTCTTCAAAATGATTCTAAAAACACTTTTTTCCTGAATAAGTTTCCTAGACAAAGGTAAGACAAATTGTCTGTTGCTCCAACAGTAGAAAATTAGCTCCTATTGTTGGCCCTGCATGCATAACAGCTAGTTTTTGAAATGGGCTGGGATTTTCATCAGCATCTTCAAAAGTCAAATGTGATTTGTACTTTGGATGCTCTAGTCATTTCTTTTTATGTGGGGAATGAGGGGAATTTTTGGATAATTTGCTGGAATTGGTTTTGAAGTGGAAGGTTGTTTTGGTCTGTTTACATCTTTCATGTCTCTTATGTTATACCAATAGGTCTATATTTATGGTGTTGCTGCAGTTCTGTGGATGGCTGCAAAATACAGTGTTCCATCAAGTCACAAACTAGCATTGCCAAGAAAATTTAAAAAACTTCTTCTGGATATGGCAAGAAAAAACCCTGAAGAAAGACCTTCTCTAGCTGATGCAATTAAGGTTACTAGATTTTAAGCAATTTTATGTGAAATTTAGTTGTGTCTAAAGTCTCATTTCAGTGATTTGAATATCAAAATATTAATTTATTTTTGGTAATAGACTGATACCTAATTAAATGATAACCAGTCAATTTGGGGTTTTCTTTTAAAGTTACCTCCCTAGGGACACAGAGGGGTGTGTTTTTAATTTATATTGAAATTGTCAATAAGGTACTCAGAATAGGTTCATATGACTTCCTAAACTTAGATTACTTCTAATTGACTATCTTGACTTTGTCCTTGTGCAGGAATACCTCACTTGATTGAAAACTTATTTACTAACTGAAAATTATCCTTTTTTTTTTTTTTTTTTAAGACATGCAATTGTTATTTACTTGAACAAGGTATAAACAGCAAAAATATTTTGGCATTGTTGAATAAATCTGTCTTTAAGGTAAGAGTGCCACCTTTTTTAATTCCCTATGTTTTTTCAATTAATTCTGTAAATTGTATTCCAGTAAGATTTTTGGCCCCTGCAAGTATAGTTAAATTTGTTCTCTGGGGGTTATTTTTGTTTTTTGGTGGTTGGGGTTTTTTTTTTACTTTTCACATAGTCTTTAAGTATTGCTTCTTTCTAGTTCTTGCTGTTGGAGTGGTCACACCCCAGATTTTGGTGCCCTGACTCCACAATCTGTGTGGGTGAGAGCTCAGAAATAAGAAGAACCAGTGACTTAATTTCATAATCTCTCTTTCATTTACCACCCCTCTATCGGAATGGAAGACATTAATATGTAATTGATGCATTCAGTCAATCCGTGGAACTGACTTTGTTCAAAACTTTGATTACCTAAAAGTTCTGATTTGAAACAGAGGGTTATCAAGATTTCCAAACAGTTCTACCAGTCCTTAGAATTTTGCGTGTCATTTGTTTTAATTCTCCACCTCGGCATGACTAGGTTGCTGCTTTGCAGATCACAGAAATTGAAAATCCTAAAACTCTAGGTTTATATGCAGATGGGTTTGTTTTTTATTAAGTAATGTGCTGAGCAGAATTTTAAAAAAGAAAATGCTAATAAATTCAGTTTGGACTTTAATTTTTATTGTTAGGCTGTTGAGGAAGAAGTAATATCTTCTCAAGACCATGTTGCTTTTGAATTTAAAAATGAAAGCCATGAAATGGACCCTTCAGAGTCAACTCTAGGTAAGCAGTCAAACTCTTTAACATGTTTACTTTGTTGTAATATTCTCTAGATCAGTTCTCCATGTAAGATTTTCTCTGTCAGGTACACAATTATTTTTTGTATCTAAATTGATTGTTATTTACCTTGAATTTATATTTTACATATTGTTCGTCTTTCTAATTGTGTTTTTTGTTTTTAGGATTTGTGCCTATTACCAGTGAAAGTAAACTTGTAGCAGTTAAAGGACCAGTACCATGCCAGGTTTCTCTAAATTGTGAGAAAGCTACGTTACCTGTTGCATTCACCTCTCCTGCAACTCACTTTAAGCCTATTATTCTCCAACAAAATGCAAATATAACAAAGTTAGTATATCCTAAAGCAGAATAAGTTAAACTTGAGACTTCATTGTTAAATCTACTGGAATTGTCCTCAAAAAAATTCTTTCTTCCTTTTCAGAGAGGTTCACACACCGATTTCTGAGCAATTCAAGAAAGAAACGAGACGAGAAAAACACATCAACCACAAAAAATCAGGATACATAGAAGAATCTAAAAGCTATGGTACTGAGGACACAGATGTTGTTGAAACTGCATCTGAAATACCTGAGTGTGATTTACAAGTTCCAGGCCACTCATCCCAGATATCTTCAGAAGAGCAAAAGTCAGGCAATGCATTTACTTCTATAGTTACATTACCATCACCGTCTGATTCCTCACATTTTCTACAGGAAAAGAGCATTTTATCTGAAGTTCCTTCAAGCTCCTTAGCTTGCCCTACATCTCCTAATTTTCTTCATATAAATAACATCATTCTCAAACAGGACTCGGAGAAAAGAGTTTTGACATTTGTGCCAGTACATTTAGCTGTATCAGAGCAAATACCAAATAAACCCCTTCGTTCAAGAATTGCTTATGATTGCTATCATAGTTTGCCAGTGCTACTTTCAAGTACTATTGCAAGTTATAAAATGAGCATGCAAGCAGAAAATGATGCCTCCCTTTGCAGAGTGCAAAACTGTGAGACTACTAGTACAGAGAACAAGTTTGATAAAAGTAACCCAGTTATTCAAACCAACTTCCAAGAAATTGAGTGTGCTGCCAGTGTAGCCAGTATTTTCACTGAACAAGATCACACACCATGTACCTCAGTGAATCAAGACAATTCTCATCCCTTTGATGTTGAAATCCTGCCCCAGCAGAACAGCACAAGTGACACTTTACTACAGAAAGTGGTTCATCTTATACAAGAGGAGTTTGCATTTGATGGCTATCTAGAGAACGGAGTTGAAGTTTTTGATATGGGTTTGTACATTTTCTTCTGTATATTATTATCATTGATGTGTAAGAATATTGTTAGTAATGTCTTTTTTTTTTCTCTCTCGTTTTTTTGTTTGTCTCTTTTTTCTTTTTTTAAACAAGGTAACTTCATTTTAAACTTAAAGGAAATTAAGTTTGGTATGTTCTCTGATACAATTTGTGAGAAGTTTTGTGAGCTCTACTGGGATGAAAAATTACTGGAGAATCTCTATCAGGTAGTAAATGGAGAAAGAACTTCACATTTATGGTAGGTGTTTGAACTTTTTGCTTCTTACAGTTCAATGTAATGTTTTTCTCCCTACTTCCTAGAAGCAGGAAAGGGTATGCTGCTTCTCTTCAGGTATCTTTACTTGTTTCCTGCCAGCTGTTAATTTCCCAGTCTATTACATACTTCATGGCCTTCCCCATAGCAAATAGTGCTTAATGGCTTAGCAGAAAATATTTTCTGTTGAGCTTGTCTGTAACTCCATCTTAGGATAGCTGAATAATGGAGACCTAATTCTGATCAGTATTGTTTTCAACCATTGATGGGGAGCTTCACAGTCTTGTTAGAGGCTGTTCAATCAGAAGTGAAATATGTTGTTCTTACTGTTCAGTTTGCTTATTCTGTTTGAGTTTAGTTCTTTATACATCCTTTTGTTCTATTCACACCTAAGAACAAGGAAATTAATTTAGCTTTGCTAGAAATGTTTTAATTAACTGATTTAGTTTGACTCAATGTTCCTCTTGGCAATCTTTTGTAAGTAGCCTGTTAAGTGAGAAAACACCAGCTTAATTTCTCCTTTTTACTATTTCATCTTCAATGACATATTTACCTGAAAAGCAATAAAAACCATTTTTGTTTTATTGCAGCCTCCAAA
Organism: Mycteria americana; assembly: GCF_035582795.1. NCBI lineage: Eukaryota > Metazoa > Chordata > Aves > Ciconiiformes > Ciconiidae > Mycteria > Mycteria americana. The sequence continues at coordinate 17,871,619 of NC_134370.1, forward strand.
TGCAGCATACTTATAAAAACTTCTTTCTGAAGGCTATTGTAAACATGTATAAATTTATACATGGAAGTTATGTATGTTTTCTTTGTCATGGTCTGGAACTACAAATTGGAAGTTTTGACAAAGAAGCTTGGTAGATATGGTCTAGAAAAACTTCAGTGTTAAAAGATGTCTTATCCCTACAGGAGGTTTCAGAGAGAATGGACTATGACCTCCAGATATCAGACCTTGACATGCTGGCCTATTTCCCATTTGGCTTGGGATTTTTAAGGAGCCATTGAAAACTGGTTGGAGGTTAGGCCCTTAATTCCCCAGAGCTGAATGTTATGGTAGGAGAAACTTGAGCTGTTGCAGCTGAATTACTGAGATATATGAAGAGGTCATCCTCTATATGAACTTTTAATACAAAGTAAAGTTTTTGAAAGCAGGAGTGAAAACGAAATCATCATTTATTATCCAGTATAAAAATACAGGTCTAGCTTTTAGATCACACACAAGAACTGCCTCAGAATATCTCTGAGACACTGCTTACTTAACATTCTGTAGACAAAGAATATAGCAGTTTTTAATTGTTACCTTATTTGACTTAAAATTGTGATTATTCTTATTAGGGATGACTTAGAGTCAGACTGTTACCCAGAGGTTGAATCCTGAGTGAAAAATTAATTACAGTAATTTCCAGTCTAAGTTATGCCTGGAGTTATGCCTTCTGTTTGTATGTGTTCTGATACTTCTGCAGGAATTTTGCCAAATGCTCTAAAGGAAAATCTCTGTCTTACTCAGTGTGCTTTAATGTCCATTTGAGTATTTTTTCTTGTAAAATAACAACTGAAGCTGAACATGCAAACTTCATGAGGTAGATAAATGCTATGAAACCCTTCACATACACGGTAGAGTCATTTGTAAGATCTCATTTTACTGAGGTAAATATAAAAATATATGAAACATTAATTTTTCCTAATCTTCTTGTATTTTCAGCATAACTGAGGCAGATGATTCAAAGCGTGGCACGGTATTCCAAGATCTGAAGGAATCTGATAGCTTTCTGGCAAGCAGTGGTGAGACAGAGGGTGAGAAGGGACTTCCTGTTTCTAGATCTTTGTGTATGCTAGGAATCTATCAATGACACAAGTTTTGAGAGATTAGCACTTTGAGTGTGTCTTCAGGAAAACACTCACCTTAGCACTTATGAACGTTGTCAGTGAATCTGAACATCCGATGCTTTGGAGACCTGTTGTCTTTTATATGAACCTTGCATATGACCAAATGCAATTGAGTGGGATGCCTGTTTCGTTTACTTTTACTTACTTTTATTTACACAGATGTGTCTGTTCAAAAACTCCCAAAATCCTAACTGCTACATGTGGTTTTCTTCTGTTCATCCAGCAGATGTTCTAGTGGCATGCTTTAAAGTAGGGAGAGGGAAGAGGGACAGTCGTACTGAGTCAGCTCCATGCAACATAGCAAGCTTAGCTAGGCAGAGAGGAGAGCTTTAGAAAATGCTTAAGACTCCTTAGGTGTTACTGAAGAAGTTGAGGATTGATTGAAGGATGACTGTGCAACAGATCTGGTCCTTCTTTGTTCACTTATCAGAATTAAAATGAAACTAGGCAGTAAAATAAGTGAAATGCATTAAAATAAAAAATGGTGTTATCAATAAAATTATTTACAAATTCTGGGAAAGGGAATTGTACAGAAATCTAGAAACTGAATTGCTTTTGCATTTAAATGGGCAGTTTTAACTATTCATCAAAAGTGTTTTCACAAACACGTAAAAAAAGAATAGTCTGTACCTCTCTCCTAGGAATTTCTCCACTTCCCTATTCTATCCACTGAAATGCCTTTTTTAAAGATAGATAGCAAAATGAACAGTAGGTCAAATGATTTGTTAATCAAGATAGTTTTGCCTTTTGATCATAAACTGGTTACAGGACACCATTTCAGGGCAGTCATTGAGGTTATATTAGTGGATTGTTTATTTGTACTTCAGTACAGGTTTTGCATTTTTCCTGGCATACTTTGTGATTGAAGGTTTACAAAATACTCCATCTTTCAGTAACTGAACTCAAAACTGAGCTGGGACTGGTAAATCCCATTATTATAACAAAACCATTACCCTTTCTAGGCTCGGTGTATTCAGGGACAGGTTGTATTTGATTGCTGTTGTATCAGTATTTCTTTTTTTTTTTTTTTTTTTTTTCAAGATAGTTCAGTCAAGTTTCAGCATTTAAACTTGGTTACTGCTCTGTTTTGAGCAAAGCTAAACTGTGTGTTCTTTACAGAACGGCTTATACCCCTACATTGTTAACTTTTACGGCAAAACATAAATTTGTAAGTTTGCACTTGACTGCTGTCATTCTATGTTACAATTCTCCATTTTGGCTCAGAATGATTGCAAATGTAGACCCAGACTTTCCCATGGGGTATGTGATTTCTTTGCACCAGTAGTCTAGGTCTGTTTGACTCCAAGGTGGCATATCTAAGCCCTGGAGGATTGCTCAAGTGAAAAGGGAGACTTCTGGCAGGCGTAAAAGCTCCTGTCAGCATCATACCAACCTTTGACTGTTGCCTCACTCCCTCAAGGTTGGTAGTAGCCATTACAATTCCAAAGAAGTCCCATCATAGCTCAAGGGAGTGAGTCCTGTAGCAGCAGAAAGTTTAACATCTGTGTCCCCTTTGGCTATATCAAGTATTCTTGCCCTCTGTGTATGGAATAAAAGCTTCAAGACTTATGGATGGAAAAAACCTCAAGAGCTAAGCTTTTTGCTAATACATGCACAGGTCTGACATATTTAACTTCTGTTTTAAAGCTTCTGTACTATCCTTTGTTTAAATGCTTGTTGTATATGCACAGAACATATTTTGTAATTTTCAGAAATGTATTGACCAAAGCTTAATAGTTCTGAAATGTCTTCAACCTTTATCATTTTACAATGTGTAGTTGAGGAAAAAGAAAGCACAGAGCCAAAATAAGCATCTAACACTACTGTTAGAGGTCATAGGTAGTTTCATAACTGTATTTTGTATGTGTAGTGTTTAAGTTCAACAAAGCATGCATCACAGCACCATGACGATTATTTCTTTCCCCCCCATACACCCTCTCTAGGAGAAGGGGAAGCAACCTTTGATGTGAAGGCTGAGCCTATGATAAATACATCATTAGCTGAAATGGATTTTAATGAGTCACCTTCGGATAATTTCAAAAAAGAATTGAAGCTGCAGAATACTATCCCTATAGAAAAAAAGGGGCAATGTTTACAAAGCAACGGCTGTTGTATTGGTCCAGGCTTTACAGAAGAAAATATAGAGCCAGAGGAAGAGACCATAATAAAGATAGCTGGAAACAGCTACCTTGTGTCTCCCAATCTACCTGACTTTCATAGCTGTAGTCCCGGTTGGAGCAGTGCATTTTATGGAGCTGAATGTTTTGATTCAGAAGTTCATAGTTACATGAAAAACCTTGGAAAGCAGAAATCAAGTGAGTCACAAAATATAGATGCTAAAAAAGTGGTGAGTACATTGATTTAAAATCATTAAGCTACCTCTTTACTTGCTGGTTAAAAGTATAATATTTATTGTGTTATAGTGAGTTGAAACCCCCTTTCTTCTTTTAAATATTGACTCTTAAGTGTTTTAAAATCCTCAAAATTTAGCAGGTTAAGAGTAGTATTCCAAAATAAAGAGCACTGACATGAAATTGATAATCACTGACCTACAAGCCATCTCTTCCCGAAGTTGACTGGAAAAGTACTGTCTGCCATATACACCAACCCCATGGTGGTAATATTATAGAAAAGAGCTAAGAATGGCGATGACTGGTGTGTATCACAAGCTCTCAAGAGGTCCTCCTTGTCATGTGCTCTGAGCCCTTTTCCTTGGTCACGGTGAATTCCCTGCCAGCTTCTCACTGTTTGCTAGCAGAATGGCAGTTATCTTCTCTTGACAGCTAATCATAATGATGAAGGCAGCTTTGTGCCTTTTAAGCAGCTTGGGGGGCATGGGTAAGGGGGGTGGGTTGTTTTAGATTAGCAAGGTCTTCCATTCCCTTAAAGATCATATCAATCACGTTTACTTAATTTTTACATTTGTGCATCTGTCTATAACAGGCTTCAGTTGGTAAATATTGTTGTAAATATTTCAAGTCCAAAGCCACAGAGTAAGGATAATATATGAAACTGTAGAAATCTATATAGCTGGAGCTGGTTCATGGGAAGGAAAAGGAAAAATTTAAGTAAATGAGTTATTAGTACTGGAAGACCTATTAGTATAGGGATACCTGGAATATTTGTGTCCCTGAGAATGGTTAGTTGTCTAGTTTGTGTATCCTTATTGTTTCTGCCAGAGACATGTTTAATAAAGATTGCACTGCTCTTGTGGATTTTCTTACTATGGGCAGTTGAATTTGTTGCTTTATTTTTAAAGTGAGCTTGACAAAGTAGAACTGAACAGCTGAGAACAGAATCTAGACTTCTTTGTTTCCAGATAGCCAGTTTAAATCCCAATGGATCTATTTAGATTCATTTTTTTTGAAGCACTGTAACCTCACTTCAGTTTTCAGTAAAAAAACATAAGTATTTTTCTGTTATTAGGCAAGTTAAAGCCTGAATTGCTGAGGATGTTTTACTTTTTTGCTCCTTAATGTTCAGGTATAAGTCTATAGGAGAAAATAGCATGAGAAACTTGACCTACTCTTGGTTTCTGTAAAAATAAATAAATAAAAATTAAAAACCAAAATTTTCAGGACTTTCACTCTCAAAAATTTCCATCTACTCAAAAATTCCTATTTCTAACCCTATAGGGCTGTTTAATCCTGTGTAAGCATGCCAGCTAGGGAAAAATGGGCTTGCATAATCTCCCTTACTTGAAGGACTAATTCTTGACTGAAGAACAGATTTTCATGAGTAAGGAGTTTTCATAAGCATCTAAATAGCATTTTTCTGTTTCAACAGGCAGTCTTTCTTACTTTGAGATTTTACAGACTACTCAACAATTTAGTTTGATTCAAAAGGATGAATTATTTTCTGAGTTCTTGGCAATTGTTTTCCGTATTTAACAGGCATACAACAAAAATTAAGCAAGATTTATGGTGCTTACAGTCTGCTTTGGAATTTGCTTATGAAATTAATGCATACTATTATACATTGCTACTATCTGAATTAATGCATAAGAACTTGGCTAACCCAACAATCATACAGGAGGCTGGGGCAAAAATAGTCATGAGGTATCTCTGTAGAAAATGATATTGTGTTTGTGCCCAGTACGTTCCACTGGAGGAAGATTACTATTGATACAAAGTCCAATTCATTCAGTTTTGCAATTAGTAAACAATTCATTTAGAGAGCGAGAGCTCACATTCAATAGCTGAAAAAGATGCATACTACTCTGAGGATAAGTGAACTAATCTTCCTCGTGTTATGTAAAACTAGTGTGAAATCTTAATAGCTGGATGAAAATTAGACTCTAATCTTACCCTGAGTAATGCAGAAATAATGTATGTGATCTGTACTGCATATGAGGCCAGGTGAACAAACAAGCATAAAATAATTATTTGCAGACAATAGAAGCTTGGTATCTTATATAGTCTTCCTAATTTGTGAGATCCCTTTGTGTCCAAGTTACGAGGAATACAATTATAGACTGTCATCTTCAATTATGAAGTCAATTTCAGTTTATATTCCACCATTTTCTTCAGAGAAGGTTAATGGAAGATTAAATACTCTTGTACAGCATAGAAATGTTTTGAATCCATTGCAAAAGAAAAGTTAATTTTCACAAAAAAGCATGTATGTGCAGATACGTATATTCTCTGTTGTACTGTTTATATAAAAAGTCTTGGTATAGTAGAATGTTCAGGTATATAATCTTAAAAATATTTTTAATAATATTGTATTAAATGTTCTTTCATATTTTTTATTTAAAAAGTTTTTAAAGTGACTTGTTACTACAAATTCAACAGAGGCTAGTTTAAAATATCAGTTACTTTTTGGTCTTGTGACCATTTTTTTTCTTTCATTACCATAGCATCAACAACTTTAATCTTTCTGCTGGGGTTACTATGACACTGACTTTCTGTGGAACTCAGCTTCTTCCAAATGTGTTTAAAATAAAAACTTACAGAATCATAATGCTCCAATTGCAGCAATCTTGAACATTTAACCTGAGCAAAGAAAACCTTCCTAAAATCCTGCTGTTTTTCCAAACTCCATCAGTCATGACAATTTCTGAAATAAACTATTAGCAATATTGTTGAAACAAGATGAACTGTTACAAGTTTTAACTGGTCAATATATATGAGAAAGACAGGGAAAAAATATGAAACTGAAATTTATTTTTCTGCTATTGCAGCAGTCAGGAGACGATGATTCTTAGCTGTAACACAATCAATTATCAACGTGTAGGTGATAAGCAGCTCTACCCAGCTTCTTTGTGCTGTCTCTGCTGCCTAATTCATCAAACCAAACACTACAAATCAAACGTGAAAATGTATAGCATGATTTTAATCTCCATACCTGCAGCTGAAAAAGACCAGTTCGTATCTCATTTTGGACAATATGGATGTTGATGGGACCATTGATAGGGGTAGGATTTAACATTTATAAGTCCCTGTGTATTGTTGTACTTGGATGTAGCCAACAGCTGTATTTGTACAGCAAAGTGTTTTCAGCTAGTCGTATTTGATAATATGAACATTTATGTGTTATACTTGGAGTACATGTTATTTAGAAAATAAATGTGGTCGTCAGTCATTGGCATTTATGAAGTGTTAACACTGTTAATGTGTAAACAATGAATAAGAGCTGTGCAAATTCCAAGGGAATGACGCACTGTCTGAACCAAAATACTGAGAAATAAAATAGACTCAATGTGAAAATTAACATGAGTTTTCTGCTGAAGTAGAAGCTCAAAAAAGTTAATTATTCTAGTTGCCAACTTCTCACTGTAAAATCTAGTGGAGAAAACGCATGTCCCATATCCTGTCCAGGAGGACTACAAAGTCCAAAGGAAGGCTTGTAAGTGGCTGTTTCGAGCAGGAAGGTGGTTTGCATTGCTGGAGGAAGGTTCTGCCTCTCTTGCAAGGTAGAGCTGTTTGTCTCCACCCTATCCTTCCTTGTTTAAATCATGTTAACTGGTTTTATTTCAGAAACCAGTTCCTTGATTAGCTGTAGTCTAGTTTTCATTATTTGGCAAGGGTTATATGAACCTACTTTTTGCCCCAGGTCTCTGACAGATTTTTAAAAAGTCAGCAATAAAGTTGAGCTGATTCTACAGCTTTGTGGTAAAGTGTGCTAAAGCAGTGTTTAGGAGTTGCTATTTCAAAGAGTGAGTGTTTAAAGATAGTTAGACATTTGAGCTTGACTACATTCGTCCTGACTTAGTGGCACTACCCTTTCATAGGGATAGGTCTGCTCGGTCGGTTCAGGTCTAATCTGCAACTGGAACTGAGTACTGAATGAGAGTCTAACCACACAACAAATTACAGTTTTGGAGACATATACATCTCACTAATACACTTACCTCTCCCATGAAAATATTCATATGATTCAAATGTTTCTTTATTGACCTTCTAAAACTATATTGCAATTAAATTTGTTTAGTTTTTTAATGTTGTATACCTGCAAGTAGGTTTGGGAACATGCAGGTTGAGTGCCAGAACATATAATTATATTTATGACAGAATTAAATATTCTGCCATAAAAATAATTATCTTTTCTATTTTTCTACTGGAACCTGTTGGATATTGTCTGCACCTTAGATAGGTTGTGATTTAATGAGATGCAAAAAGTAAAACATTTGTTATATGATGAACAATATTAACAAAAGGATTAATCAAGCTATTATTCCAAAAAATGGTAATATGTATTCTTATGTTTGGAAGGAATGTGAAATAGCATAAAAAATAAAATATGGATCAAGGTGACACTTTCAAATGACATAAAAATAATTAATGGTTTACTGTGTACATACTTATCAGATAGTTCATTGTGGTTCTTAACGTCAGCAAAGGTTAATCTACATTTAGAAAAGTTAGTCCTTAGGCAAGCAAGTATATGTCCCCTGCCTCACATCACCTCTAGACCAGGAGCTGCTGATTTTGCACCCTCATACACAGCGCATCCAGGCAAACCAAACCAAGTCCTTGCAGCAGAGCAAGAAGGGACGGCAGCTACCAGGGCTGCCATTTCTCCAGGGCGATGTCCCAGTCTGCCCTCACAATGAGAAGAGCTTTTTTTCTGTAGTCTGATAAGCTGGCTTCAGTTCTCTTGCAGCCCCAAGCCTTCACCCTTAGCCTTTGCCCTTTTCCTCTTTGCCTGCACTAGGTTTCAGTTATCCCCCAGATCTCATAAGCTACTTGTAACAGTCTCCACCAAACTTCCATGCACCCAAACTGTGACTAGGAGGTTGCTAGCACAAGTTTTGCATATTCTGGCCACAGTTTTCCCTTTCCCATTCCTTTTCTCTTTTCCTTTCCCTTCTGCCAATATTCTGCATCCTTTTGTGGAGCCACCTTTCAGCATGTAAAAAACTTACGCTTCAAAGACAGGTTGGAATTTGCCATTTTCCCAAGTAAACAAAGTTACTCTATCATTACTTTGTTGCCTAGACTAAGGGATGTTCTACAGAGAAGTGTCCTCACAAATTAAATGTACTTCAGAGGAAGCAAAACAATTGAATGTATAGCTTCATCAAAAATGTTTATATTCTAGGACCTACCTAAAATGGAAGAGGTTGTAGAATAGACTGGGAATTTGCTACTGACTTCATTGCTACTCACCTGAAGTTCTTAGGGGACAAACCACTTCTGTCCATCAGATTCCGAACATCAGAAAATGGCCCCTTTTTCTGATTCCCTTCCTGTGTTCATAGTCTCTTAATTGACTTGGTTTCACTTTAATTGATGAAACAAAGCCAAACCTTTAAGTAAAAGCAAGCAGTTTCCAGTTCAGAATCTGGATGATAGCTTTTCTGTGCTTTCACTATTCTCTGTGATGCCTGTGTAGTGGTAAGTCTCTTAAAAATCCACAGGGCTTTTGTGACTCTTGCTGCTAATGAACTATGTTGTTAAACCTTTTGAGCTTTTCTGAAAAACAGTGACAGGTTTTTCTCAAACTTAAATTAATTTCTAGTAAGTCCATCCCATTAAAGCTAACCTATTTACCAATCTGTTGTTTGATATGTTAGCTCTGAGCTATGTGTTTTCTGATCGCTCTGCTTGTGGGAGTTCTGTCTGCTGCATTCAGTGAATTTACTCCATTTAAAATGCTGTTTCATGTAACTGGGTCACTGGTAGCTAGCTTAGGACCCAAGTGCAAAAGCCACCACTTTTATAAAACACAACACACATCATGTTTGTTGTTTCATAATAAATCAGAAGCTGAACCCAAAGCGGATGGCCCATTTTCATTGGTTGGTAAAATAATGAAACCTTTGATATGCAAACAAATATAAATGTTTACATTAAATTTGATATTATTGTGAGAAACCCTATATACTTTTGTTTCTATCCATTGCTTATATAATTCTATAGAAATTTAGTTTATTTTTTCAATTATGTAAAATGCATAAATATAAAATATGTAAGCTGAACTTCAAAATTGATATGTCCTTTATTTATAGAGCAGCTCTCCTGTCTACCTTCTGACCTGGTTGTATAATACAATGTAATTATACGTGTTTGGAAACCATTGCTTTCAGTCAAACTTTCAGTTCTTGCTGGAAATATAGGTCAGCTGCTTAACAGAGCATTTCTGGGGTCTGCACTGATTGCAGAACGCATCACTTTTAATTCTGGATGACTTCTGAGTGTAACTTTAAAAAATGCTCTTGAAAACAACAAATAAGTGCAGTTATAACTAAAGGCATGTTTATATAAACGGATTCAGACAAACTTCAATGCAGTCTCATCGTACACAGACCAGCTCCAGTTCTGAAGTTATAGAACTTGTGGTATAACTAATGCTTTTCTGATGCCTGCTGTAACTTGCCTGTAAGCACAGGTGTGAAAGGTAATTTTTCTGGCTTAGTATCATATTCTTGTCTGTTTGGATGTTCTTTTTTTCATACAAAATAATTTTCTTCTAAAACTTCAATTTCCTACTAGAACCTTGCATTTACCATTCTGATCAGAATCCTTTTTCTCTTTAAATAGGAACTAGAACAATTGCTAATGATGGAGACAAAAAATTACAGAAAGACCATAAAGTTTTACCAGAAACTGTTGCAGAAAGAAAGAAGAAGCAAAGGTAAGATTACAGCAGCTTGCCAGTAATAAAATGAGTGCATAGTACTTGTAAGGATTTTTTTTCTGTAAATCAGAATAATTTATGTTCTTATGCTGTGTGTTTTAAATCTAAAGGTCCTGAAACTAAATCTATGCTGCCAAAATTGAGAGGACAGCTACAGGAGATGAAATCAAAAGTGCAGTTTCTTGAACTGGTGAAAAAATATGTGCAGGCAAGTCAGACTTTATTTTGCTTGTGTTTCATTTGTCATTTCATTACTGCATCAGCATAGCTGGCTGCTCAAGTCAGTATATGAAATGTGAAATGTTTTGTGTCAAGTGCCAAATTAAGTAGGAGCTAAAAGAATTGTTAAAATAAAGGTAATTGCTACTAGTATTGTTTAAAAAGGAAGAAAAGCAATTGTATGAAATGCAATTTGGCTTTAAGTCGAGCTGACTGCATTTTGTGTGGACTTTCCTCTTTCTTTCCTATGTTTTATTTTTTTCATGGCTTTGCATCTTTGAGCAGATCATGTATGCAGAGCAGTGGGGTGTGGAATTCTGTGTGCTGCCTACAGTCATTCACAACGGGAGAACTGACACTGTGGATGTGGCACCTACGGATGAGTCATCACTGCTTCTTTACTATAACACAGAGAAACACCAATGTAATAATCAAAGTGGAATAAGAGTTCTGCAGGCTGGTACACCACTTGGTTTAATGGCTTATTTATATTCTAGGTATAGTATATTTTGCACATCCTTAATTGGGAGTGGGTTGAGGTATAGTTTCCTAATTCAGGAAAAAATAGTCTCAGTGATAAATCCTAGTTACTCAACCTTACATAAATTCTCCTCTCTTGTATCATGTTTACTGTTATTTCTATGAATGCTTATTTACAGAAATGGGCATGGAAATGGCAAAAGACAGTCTGATAAGAAGTAAGCCAAACTGCTAAGTTTGGGTTTGATTAAAACTTGAAGCATTTGATAATAAATCAAAAACTAATAAGTTTAAACCTTTTTATCCTTTACTTATTTGAGGTTTTGTTCTGATAGTTGCCATGGAATCAAGGCTTTATGTTACTGCCAGCAGTATAACAATTCTTTGGAACATACAATTTGATAATTCTTCTTAATAGGGTCTGGATGTGAAAACGTATAGGTTCTGTTTTACAGATTATTGCCACAGTCCTTGGGACTGATCAAGATGCAGGCTTATCTCAGGGCTTAAATGGGGACAAAGATGTCCTTTAACCTTCAGCTAGGGTGAGGGCAGTGTTGTTTTGTTTTAAGGTACCTGAGCCATAATAGTATGAAGGATGGAAACTGCTTGAGAAGAGACTCCATCAGACTTGTGCCCAGCTTATCCTGACTCTGAGACCCAGTTACTTATCCTGAGTGCTGCTTTGCCTGGTAGTTAATATTTTGCACAAAGTGAACAAATTGTTTTGGAATCAGAGCTTCCGTGTTGATCAAACCCAAACTTCCAGGGTTAGCCGTAAGCCATCAGGGAGACATGACAATTAACCTGTGTTAAGACCTTGAGAGTGTGTGTGTGCATAGATAAAAAAATAAAACGCACTAATTTTTAATGTGTGTGTAATAAGTATATTCTGTGTTAAAGCAACTACTTCTCTAATTAGAGCTACATTAAATATGAACATTAGAACATTAAATATGTTCTTCCATACTATTTAGAATGTAACTTTTGATAATAATAGAAATGTTAAAGGGGTTCTTCACAAAATTGCAAGTAGAGAAACTTTTTTTTAAAAGAAATTATGCTTTCAGTGTTGGCAATCACAATATTTGGTGTGTAAAAATAAAATAAAAAGGAATCAATGTTTTATGTAGAGCTCGAGAATTTAAAATCCCTACTAATTCTTGATACTTTGAGGATTTTTTTGCTGTTGCTGTACTCTAATGCAAGAAGAAATTGTGTTCTTGCTTGTCTGAAGTTGTTCTTGTGCTTCACAGAAATGCATTTTTAGAAGGTTACGTACAGCAGTTTCTCTACACGTTTCGCTATTTCTGCACACAAGAAGAATTTTTGCAGTTTCTTCTCGATAGAATCAGCAGCACTTTATCCAGGTACAGTAATTTCCTGTGAAAAATATTATCAAAGCACAATTGACTTTTTCCCGCAATGGCAAATAGCTGTTTCTGAAAAGAACTACTTAATTGAACTGAATTGATGTTTGCTTTTGTAAGTCTCTCTTGACAAGTGAGAGTGAAACTAGAGCAAGTGCTGTATTTGACAATGTGCTTACTTCTTTTTTCTTCTGAATCTGAGTCTTACTTTTGCGAGTTGTTCAGTGATGGATTGTAAGTACAGCCACAGCTTTGTTTCCATAGAGCCATGGATTCTAGAGGCATGGAACATAAGAATTTAAGATAGTACAGTCAATACCAAATAATACTTGTGTATTTTTCAACACTTATTTTTAAATTGGAATTGGATATCAATTTTGGTGAAATAAGTGCCTTTTTCTTCTCACCAGTGCAAGCCTGGATCCTTCCACACCACTTACCAAAATATGTAACCGCAGTTTCTACATCCTGCAGGCTTGGATTGAAGACTGCTACAGTGTAGACTTTGCAACAAATACTGATCTTTTGTGTACCCTGAAAGAATTTATTTCTTCCAAGGTAAGTCAGAATTTCAGTAGAAGCTTTAAGAAAGAAAAAAATTGATCCAAGTCAGTTATGGTATATGTATGATTGTTATTACAAAAAACTGTCCTAATTACAATTAAAGTAGCGTAATCTTTGACAGCTATGTTCAATGTGTCTGGTTTTGGACAGACATGAATCTTACAACTGTATTGTGTGTTACTTATAGTTTATGGGAAATTGAGTTCAATCTTCTGTTAACCTGTTTTGCATTTACAGGTTGCTCCATTAAATGGCTATGGTGAGCGCTTGTTGTCATTGCTTGAGGATGCTTCTGCCAGGAAAAATGGCAGCGCTCATCAGTGCTCCAGCGTGGACAAATGTGAAGAGGAGGGCGAGGAGGACAGGAAAACATTACATTCTCTATGTAAAAAGCTCTCAGAAGATGTTTCCAGAAAGGCATGTCTTTTCTTCAGACTGCAGTATATGGACCACATTTCCATATATTATTTTCTGACAAAACCTAGAGTATCCAGCTTAGGGTCTACACCTTGATTTAGTAAAATTTATGTACCTGCATGTTAAACTTTCTTTTGAAAGTACCTAAGGCCTAAACAGTTCTATAACTGTGAAAGTAACCTTAAGCCTTAATTGCACCGTGTCAGCTGTTTCAGTAATAATAGATCAGATAACAAAAATTTTGAGAGGAGTTGAACTCTTCCTCCTTGATACTAGCATGTGACTCATAGTTACTAGGAAACATTTTCCCCCCTTGTCAAATATTAATACTTTTTATTAGGCATATATCTTTGTACGTCTATAAATATAGGAAAACAGTGGGGGGTGAGGGATTTCCTGCTAGAACTTCAAAGCTTGTAGCAAAAACTTGTCTGAACTTTTGTCTGTATTTACTAGTTCATGTAGTGTGCTAGTGAAAAGTAAATCCAGAAGCTGGAGCATACTGTAGGCTTTTCCTGAAAAAAGGTCTCTCTACAGAGTGACCAAAATGACATGTGGAAGTCAAATATATAAATAATGTGCAAGTTGAATTTAGAATCAGCTTCTTGATAGAGGTGCAGAATTCCATGGGGTATACTGGAGATTCAACCAATAAAGGGCAAGCAGAATAGAGAAAACATGGACTTCTTTTATTGTCACTGCATCATAATGATACTGGAAGGTGGAAGAAGGGAAAAGAATGGAAAAACAAATAATTATTTGGAAAGGGCTGTTTGATTCTAAGCAAAAAGAGTACAAGAAATAGTAAGAGTAACAAGTAAAACATAAAATACAAAACTTCAGAATATAAACTATTTTATGGCAGCAAGCTTGAATACACAGAAGTTTCCATTGTTGATTGAGATCTGTTAACCTCCTGCTCAGACTCATCAACTGTGCATATTATATTAACTTAAAATAGCAATGTTGAATAAACCATTTAGTGTCTGGGCTAACCTTGAAGATTAGCTGAAGAGTTTTGCATCCACAAAGGTGTTTCTTTAACAAAACATTCCAGAAAGTTAAGTCAAGGGGAGACAATGGTTGCTTTAGAGAAGTGTAGCTTTACATATTTTTTTTCTACAGAACTTTAACTGGAAACTTTCCAAAGGTATGGGACCAATTGCACAATATCAGAGAGAGCGACTGTACACTATTTCGCCAGTTTTGCCAAAGCCATGCTATAACAGTTTTACAGAAGAATTCCCAGTCTCCTTTGCTAAGGCAGATGAAGTGGGACCATATCTCTTAATAGAATACAGTGCACAACAGCTTTGTTGTCAGCTGACATTACTGCAACAGGTACAAAGGACTAGGTTTACTTGGAAGTACAAATATCTATCTTCTTACTTTATACTCAGCCTCCTTTCTCTACCATTTCCCAACCCTGATTCAAGCTTATTTCATACTATTTCATAAGACTTTGAATTAAAATAATCTGTTTCTCTCTTGTAATCTCTACAGCAATAATTTAGAATGGCTAATTCTATTCTTAGGCTGTGATCCCTGTGATAAATTTGCTGGGGGGAGGTGGGGGGGGAACCTCTGTCATTTTTATCCCCGAGCATTTTAGAAGAACTGCTAGATCTAACAACAGATATATCTTGCTCTTTTTTGTTTAGGAAGTATTTCATAAATGTCATCCAGTACACTTTCTAAATTCAAGAGCACTTGGTGTTAAAGACAAATGTGTTGCTGTCCAAAAGTAAGTTGCTTATTTTAACTGCCCTTGTATTCTGCTGATGCACAATAACTTACTGTGTAACACCTTTAATACATCCAGGAAGAGAGGAAAAACATTTTAAATACTTAGTATGTTTTCGACAGAGTAGGTAGTCTGTTTACATAAATTTTTGAATTTCAGGAGATTTTATACATGTGTATGTATATGTACCTATGCACGTATGTGTATGTGGTACATCACATTTGCAAGGTGATTTCTTCGAAATCTAAAGTGGGTCAGGCCAAAATATTTCTGAAGACTTGTGTTAGGAGGGTTGCTTCAGAGGTTTTATTTTTGCCAGACAAAATTGTAATCGTTTCTGAAACGGGCTACTTGATAATGCCTGTGTGTATGTATATAAAATCTCAATGACCGTTACAGAATCACAGAATAGATGAGGTTGGAAAAGACCTCTCAAGATTGTGTAGTCCAACCCCCCCGCCTTGAGCAAGGTCAGCTAGAGCAGGTTGCCTGGGATTGTGTGCAGTTGGGTTCTGAATGTGGATGGAGACTCCACAACCTCTCTGTGCAGTGGTCATTTTGTACTGTCAGGTAGATGAAGTATCAGTATTCACAGATGCGTAAGAATTTTGCTATAGTTATTAGAGTGGTTACCAACCTATTTAAATTACTTGCTCAACGGTAATTAATGTTTTCATCCAGCCACATGGACCTAATTATATTTGATTATGGTCTACTTCTTACATACTCAGTGGATTCAGCTAGCTTCTAATTAGTACTTTGTAATTGCACTACCTGTAGTAGACTTTTCTGTCTAAGGATAGGGAATGAACACCTAAAGCAGCTCATCTTTTACAGATTGTTAAATGCAGGGGCTAAATCAGCTGGTTTATACTGATTTGGGGTTCAGGCATGGGAAACAAACTGTGTGGTGCCACTACGTATCGGGCTCAATTTCTTACATGGCTGCAGTTTTTAATGAGTTTGGATTTCTGGCTGTTATTTGGTGTCAGATTGGATGGTTTGTTTTATTCAGTAACAAGTGGTGAAGGTGTCTTTATGTACAGAAATGTATACTGCATACACCTATCTTGTAATCGCATATAATCATCTTGTAATTATAAGGAAGAAAAAGTAACATAGCTCACTATTTACTTTGTAAAAGATTATAAAATCAAGACTGCAAGCACTGCAAAATTATTTTAAATGGTTAGAAGTTGGCATCTTCAGAATCAAGATTTTCTTTGAAAACCCAAAGTCAGCATGAATTATTTTTGCCTTTTTTTTCTATTCTCTCCATAGAGCTGTTTCTACTGAGACAGTTTCACTTAAAGTCTGTAATCTGTTTCTGTCGAAGTGCATACAAGACCAGTACCTTCTGCAATTATTAAGAAATGCAGACAGTATCAGCACCTGGGTTGCTGCTGAAATTGTAACATGTCACACGTCTAAGGTTCGTCATTGTTTATTGTATTATTAATTATGAAATGGTTATTTATTTGTTATTGTATATGAGTTGCTATGTAGCAAAGCTGCAAGAAATATTCTGAAATATACCTGTGAGTGAGCAGTTAACAATTTGATTTATTGTCACAAGGAGGGTCTTGGATGTCTTGGATGTTTTGTAGTAGCAGGTGTCAAAACCTAATAGCATGTAAGAAATGGGTTGCCTGAGGAGAATAGATGTCAGACTTTAACAAGGACACCTCAGTGACAGAAAAGAGAAAACTATGTGTTGGAGGAAAATGTTACTACAGTCAACAATTTTGGTGATAAATTCAAAAAGAAAATGCATCTCTTCTTCTTCCTTCTCATTTAATTTTATTATGTAGATTTATGTAGATTTACTATATATATTTAGCATATCTTAATATTTTTTTATATATATAGCATATCTTAATATTTTTTTTCAGCTGCAGGTGAGCTTGTTATCAAAATTTCTTCTTACAGCAAAATGCTGCTATGAACAAAGAAATTTTGCTACTGCAATGCAAATCCTAGCAGGTCTGGAAAATCTTATTGTACGACAGTTACCAGTAAGTTTGGAGCTCTGTTCTGTAACTATTTTGCTTAACATAATCTTGTTCCAATATGGACATTAATATGAAAAACAAAAATATATTTTGTTTTATTGTAAGGCCTGGAAAATTTTACCTGCAAAAGTAGCTGAAATAATGGAGGAACTCAAGGCTGTTGAGGTATAGTATAAAGTCTTTAATGTAAAAATACTTCTTTGGGGTTGGGTAAGATGCAAGATCTGCTTAAATGGGTGCCTCTGCAGGATGAAAGCCATAATTATTACTTTGTATTATGAAAGAGATTTTAATTCAATTTAAAACTGTTGACTCTTAATCTGAGAGTTTACATTAATTTTCATCTCAGTATTTCTCAAAAATGTGTGAATAAAAAATCAAGACAGAAAAAGCAAGCTAGGACATTAGATACACTTTTTCTGATGATTTCTTCAGGAGCTTTGTGACTGTAATCTGTTTTGAAAAATCTTAAATGTTTATTTTATCACAGCATTCTCTTACTGATCTGTCCAATTATGAATCGTAGAGTGAAGTTCTAAAATGTAATTTTGGCTGTGATTTAGAACAATTAAAATTATGTATTAAGTATCTTTTGATTAAAGTTACTTTCTTTATTTCTGTACTTTAAAATGTTTGCTACCAGATTAATTCATAGTATTGTCTTCAACTTCAATGCCAAAAGTTAAAATTCATGACAAATAAATACGTGGTGCTAAACACATAAAGTGGAGAACTTCTTGTAAAACCTGCCCCAATACTTAACGTGAGATTTATCTGTGTGTATTTTTAAACTAGGTGTTTTTAAAAAGTGACAGCTTGTGCTTGATGGAAGGAGAAAGATTCAAAACACTTCCAACAATTCCATCAGCCCATGTTTTGGCTATGCATGTCCAACAACTTGAAACTGGAGGATTCACAATGACAAATGGAGCTCACAAGTGGACTAAACTTAGGTAATTATTTTAATTGTATATGTATGTCACCTAACTTTTTTAAATAGAATATTGTCTAATGGGGTAATGAGAGCTAATGCAACATTTCACAGTTAGCAATTTAAATCGTTTCAGTCATTTTGACATCTGACTAAAGGGACATATACTATAGAAGAGAATGTTCGATGCCTTTGAATTTCCTTCAAAGTTTGGGGTCTTGGGGCTTTTGTTTTGTTTTTATCAGCAGCAAAACAAACTAATCTTTTTTACCATATTCTCTTTCAAGAAATATTGCAAAAGTTGTGAGCCAAGTTCATGCATTTCAAGAGAATCCTTATACATATACACCAGATTTCAAGCTTCAGTCTTACCTCAGACAAAGAATAACTCGTTTTAAAGATGCAGACATTTCTGCCTTGGCAGCTGACAACTGTGCCAACTTCCATCAGATACCAGCAGAAAAACATTCTCGAAAAATTCAGGACACACTGCGCAGAATGAAGGCAACATTTCAGTAATTATTTACATTGCATCTGTTCTATTCCAAGTGTAGATTGTAAAACTGGATTAAGTTGACTTCATCTCCTGGACCAATTCCCAAGCAAATACTTAAGTGAAGTGACTTAAAATACTATTTCAAGTTCAGATGATTATATTTCTTAACATGGAATTATAAAATGCTGACTAATGAGATTTGAATCCCTGGCAACTGGATGACAGATCAAAAGAATAAAAATAAAGATAAAAGTAAAGAGAGAGCATAGATGAAAAGGATGATTAATTTTGTCACTGTTCTTTAGCATAAAAAAATAATTAGCCCACAAACAAATATCTAAAGATACTGTGGAAATAAGTTAAAATTACAGCTTCTGTTGCAAAGTTGGCCTAGGAGAGTTCAAAGTCTAGTTCATTAAATGTTGAATATATTTTTATATAAACATAGTACACTTGTATCCTGTCACACTGTGCATATAATTCAGGGACACAGATCCTCTGCTGTCCTTTGACTTTTGGTGTGTGTTGCTTTTATGTTGTGTATTATGAAAACTATAATTGACTTAAATAATTGGCCATGTTTTTCTTCAAGTATACTAAGGAAGGAGATGAATGCCATGCCACAACTTTTTTTTGTTTTGGTTTTAGTGTCATTGAACCAACCTGTTTCCAAATGAAAGTAAGATCTGAATCTAAATATTACCACTTTGTTGCTCTGCTTCTGCCCTCATGGCCTTGTGAAAACAGTAAATGTGAAATTGCCTTTTTTTTTTTTTTACTGTATTTGGCATAAGACTCACTTTGCCAATTTGTGTACTTAAGTGTGTGTGCGCATTTGATTATGGCTTTTGCTCCTGAGGTTGCTTTTGTAGATTGCAGTGCTCCAGCAGCATTAAATAGAAGAAAACTGTGTGAAATTTGGACCTGCAACTTGTAAAAGTTTGGTGCTAACCTATTTATAGAGCTTATACTTACAAGACCTTCTAAATGGCAATGAAATGTGATGCTATTGCTAAAAGTTGGTTGAGCTACCCAGGTTTATGCAAGGCCAAAATGTTAAGGCTACAAATTAGTTACAAATACAAGTATTTCTACTAGAGGGAGCAACGGTAGTATTGGAAGAGAAGTGGGGAAGGGCAAGAAACAGCTAAAATGAGCTCTGTTCTGAAAGTGATTTGCTAGGACTGTGTTTAAAAAAAATGAAAAAGAAAATGTTTTGAGAGATGTGAAGAGCAGATGTGAACTAACTGTCTTGGCATGTTTTAGTGATGGAGGAAGATAATGATGTAAGAACTGGCAATGTGCACATCTCTAGTATTTTGCAAATTGTACTATTGTATTTGACAGAAATGCATGTGCACATGTTAAAATGTAGATTTTTTTTTTTTAAATGTTTAAGAGGAAAGCTGCTCCTTTTCTCTTGTCAATAATGGCAATATATACATCGCAGGCTACCTGCTTCTCATCTTTCTCAGTCAAACACGAGGTATGTCTGTACTTTCCATTAAATACATCAGTTACTTTTTCAAACTAATGTATTAATACCAGACTAACTTTTGTGCTCTTATTGGTTTAAAAACTGGAGAAGTCAGTCCTCAACAAGGTTCTCTTGCATTTGTTCTACTCTTAAGATGATTTATTTTGTTATTTACCATATGTAGGTTTAGCATGTCATTAATTGTAGTATTCTGACTTACCTTTAAGGAAGTAAAATGTGTTGCTATTTCTCTAAAAATTGCCAAATGTAAAAACATTTAATCTTTACCTCCTATCTTTATATAATACAGTGATTTAAGAATGTGAATGGTAACCTTATCTTCAGACATACATTTCACATATTTAATCTATATGCGTTTATTTTAAAGAATTGTGTTTATTAGTAGTTATTTGTTTTTTCTCAATTAAAAATTACCATTCACTTAAAACCACGCCTTGCCTTTGAAAGACGGTAAAATTTAAAGTAGCATAAGCTTTACTAATGTAAAAAACTCCACAAAACTTGCTAATCACATGGTCTTAATAAATTCATTTTATATAGTTGCCAGTCAGACTGTTGAAATTACTTTTGTGGATTTACTTATCATTTATATTTTGCACTCATGATAATTAGCTCATATATTTCTTACAGTTTTATCAGGATTTAAAGCAACCTCTACATCTAGAAAATATTATGTTTATTCTATGACAATAACTGGTGCTATACAAGAATTTAAAAATCATCTCATGTCTTCTGTATAATGCTTCAGTGTATCAGACCTTATACTGCTATAAATGCATAGTATTGAGTTATGGTACTACTTTGGGGTGTTTTCGTCAATCAGATATTTAAGATTTTGTATTTAGACGCCACCCCACAACAACAGAAAATGTAAATAGCTATTGAAAAAAAAATCCCTCTCTTACAAGGAAACTGGTTTGCTTTTGTCCATGAGCACTGATGTATGGACATCTTATATGACACATTTCAGAATAAAGTTATGTCTAGCATATAACTGTACTGCTTATTTATGACTAACAAGCAGTAAGGGTTGGGCTAAATTTTTCTCTCTTCGTGAGGAAATGTCCTTGTAAAAGAAAACACAGGACAAAACATGTCAAAGAAGCAAGTTCAGTTGTATCTAGTTGGCAAAAAATTATTGGCATCAGTAATTGTATTGCATAAATGAGGGACTATACAGTCTGGCCCCATGTTTCCATTCCAATACCAAATTAGAATGTTTGGAAAAAAATGGAGTTTGTTTTTTAAGCCAGAATTGCCACCAGCTGTCCTAGTTCTTCTTCATTTTTTCCACACTTCCCTCATCTTGTTTTTATGTTGTTTATTTTTCAAACAGTGACCCATGGAGTTTCTGAAATGAAGTCTGCTCCTTGGGAGCCTTTCCAGTTGCTCTGTGCATTGGTGCTCTTTCTGTGTCCCTTTGCAGGTGTCTGTCTCCAGGATCCCTGGGGTTTTCAGGCCTCTGCTAGAGAGCTGGGAACTGTGTCCTAGTTACACTAGCTGCATTTGAAAGCAGGTTTCCAGCTCCAACACCTCCAGAAGCCTGCCAGGAAACGGGGATGAATTCAGTTGGATCCTATGACCTATTCCATAGAAGCCTGAACCAAGAAGCTGGAAAATATTTCATGAATCAACAGTGATTCATGATTCTGACAAATTTCTTTCCTTGGAAATTTGTCAACAACTTCTAAACTTTGCTTTTATGGTTTTCTACATTCTTCCTCTACGTATTGGATCGGTTTCATAAGCATTGCTGAGACTCATAACTTCTGTGAGTAGTGTATGAGATTGCAAAGGATTAAAATTTTGGGAAATCTGTTTCTAAATAACAAATTAATAAACTACAGTTTGAAAGGAGGGAAGCTGACAATAATTTTTCAGTGTTAAACATATGGTTGATGGTTTCAACCCTTGATATTATGATGAGGGAAAGAGTGCAGATAAATTATTTTTCTCCCTCATACTTGCTCAAATACAATCCAAAGCATATCCACATTTAAATTACACGTTGTGTTCTGTTTAGCATTTTTCCTCCTCCCCCCCCCCCCCCCCCCCCCCGAAAATCTTCTTTCTCAAAACATGTTTTATAAATAATTATTTTAAAATACATGTTGAGCTTTAGAAGGAGTCTCAAAGTATTGGAAATGCAGGTTTGAACAGAATTTGGAAACTCGAGCCCCCATGAATCAAGCTTAATTGAGTGGTCATCTTTGGGATTTGCCTTACTAACAGGTATTCTTCACCTATAAATATTTTTTGCCTTCATTTAGTTATTAAAAATATGAATATTAAAACGTAAGAAATTTTCAGATAGTCATTTTAACTGCCTCCACTACAATTTGCATTATAAAAGTTTTTCCCAAGAGATCTTGTAATTATTTTAAGTACCAATAAATGACTAATTTGTGGTAGAAGATTCCAATGGGGTTTTTATGTGATTTTGTACTCTAACTCTCTAAAATACATGTGAGAATGAACAATTCCACCTTTCCAATCTCTATTTAAAAGTTCTTGCAGCAAAAAGTTTGAAGGACCTCTTTATGTGACTGTTTATAATCTAGCAATGAGTGACAACAACCCCTGTAGACTAGAAACTTTGATTTGCAGAATCTTCTTCCCTCCCTTTGCAGAGAAAAGCTCTTTAGTTTCTTCTGTTGCAACGTTTGAATAAGGCTTCTAGCTATTACATGAAGGTTCTTTGCAAACGACCTGAAAGTATGCCAGGACAGCTTCAGCCTGGCATTATTTTGTGTGCTTCCTGTTCAGTGATATTTCAGTGTCTCACGTGCAGGTGAAATTGGCAGTTGCCGTATGACATCAGGCCATTTTGGTAATCTAGTCTAGGATCTGGTCTTTGCATCGTTTTATTTATTCATTTTTGGTCTAATGTAAATGATGCTTTTGTAACTTGCCTAAAAGGCAGAAGTTGAATATCTGTCTTGTAAATCTGTCCTGTGTCTTAGCTGTAAGATTATTTTATTTCTTGAATGCTTCATTCTAGTACTAGCGTTGGTCTTGTCATTCTGATATTGGCATTATGCAGGTGAAATACATACTTGGTTTAGATACTAAAATAGATACTGTATTTTAAACTGGTAGAATTCAATTGTCATAATGAAATTAAGAGCTTAGAGTACTGGACAATTTGAGTTGCCATTACCAAAGAAAGATAATTTGGAAAGCTTGACTGGTCACTGGTGAGCCTGAGCATCAGACTCAGAATTAGAATCTCTGCAAATAGATGCTTATTTGTGATCACATCTCATAAAGCTCATAAACAGTAACAGTAGCAAATTATTCACTTAAGTAACAGATACACAATAAGGTTTTTTGCAAACAAGCTAGGGAAACAAGTCTAGAAAAAACTGCTGAATGGCAGATCCACCTTTATTTGGATAACCACAGAGTGGTTGGCAGTGGCTTGTTATGAAAATGCAAGGTTGTGTCCAGTAAGGCTCTGAAGAGGTCTGCCTGCATTTCGTATTACTTCATGCCTCCATTGACATGCTCTGGTTTTTGAAGATGACATAAATCTGTGGGGCTCTGCAGGCATGCTGAAGAAGATTAAAATTTAAAATTATCTTGACAACTTGGAAAAATGACACACAATAACATAAGGTGTGTTACACAGAGACATATGAGAAGTACTGGCATAATCAGCTGCACAAATGTAGACCAGAATTACTGGGTTTTTTGTAGAAAAGGGAGGATAAAGAATGAAGTCACTAATGCTGGGGAAGCAGTGTCTTGATAGCCCCTCAAGGTATCTCCTAATTCTCTGTTTCTTGATGAAGGGAACTGAAAGGGCAAAAGGCTTGACAATAAAAGGCCAAAAAAGAACAGATGACTCCTGAGATGAGTATATAGATCCACAGACGTTAGCAAAGTAACTTTTCTTCATGAAGGTTAACTGCAAGACAAAGATGGGATATATCTGTTAAAGAGCATTGTTGGGAATACAAAATCCCCCAAATTATTTTGTTTAAATAAAAGATAATTGACAAAAAGACTGAAAGCTAGAGAAGGATGTGGGGAACTGCAAGGTCACCAAACACATAAGGTGAGATAGCTAACAAATTACTGAATACCTTAGGCTGCATCTAAAATTGCAAGGACAACGTATTTTGAAATGCCACCAATAGGCCCTCATTTTTTGTTTGTCCAGACCAAGGGGCATATTGCAGTACATGGTGCTTAACATCCCTACCCCCACCACCTGCTTATCCCTCTGATGATAACCAGGATGTGCTTTGATCTGAGCCTGGCAGGGGGACAGTTTGGACATAGCTTTGGGTATCTAAGCTAGTGCAGGAGCATGGGGAATAATACTAGACCTGTAGTACGCAAAATGTTGTTGCAATGTATTGGAGGGAACAAGCACATGCAGGAATGAAAGACAAGGGGAAAGAATACTAAAATGTATGTCAAAAACTTATATAGTTGTTTTAGAATCTAAAGACAGGCCTACGTAGTTTTTCTGTGTTTAAATTAAAAGGGCTAGGTGCCATAGTATGGGGTCTGTAACTCATCATCAGCCAGAAGGAGAAGTGTGGAGACTTCATTTGTACAAACAGGTTACTATTTAAGATTTTACTGTCATTAATAGAGAGAAACTAGTTGAAAATCTGAAGGTGGAAAGCAATCAAGATGAAAGTTACCATGAGACAACAGAGTTCATGATTCAAAGGAAAGAAAGAGATGAAAGAAGCAGAATAACAACAGTGGACTTCAAAAAAGCAAACTTCAATAAACTCAGGGTCTTGGGGAAGGGATTCTAAGGCAAAGAGAAGTTCAGGAAATCTGAGAATTTCTAAAAAAAGATTTCCAAAACAGGCCATATTTTAAGTGTAACAACAGTCTATCCTCACACAAAGGAAAGACACTGATAGAGCAGTGTGGCTGCATTAGGGGCTTATCAATGACCTGAAAAAAATCAAAAAAGAATACTGAAAAAAAGTAAGAACAAGAAGGCTGCATTGGCAAGAACAAATATAAAAGAACAGCACAGCAGGTTAGGAAGAAAACTGGACAGACAAAATGCTATTGCCAGCAAGGGAAAAGCAAAACAATAAAAATGGATTCTTAAATAATTTTCTATTATACAATCAGAGTTCTCTGCTTACCAGGAGAGGTGAATAAATTCTGCACCAGGCGGTGCAAAAGCCCACAGCGCTTGCTATTTCACTCCCTACCATCTAAACTACACCTATCATGATCAAAGTTAACCAGGAAACAGGAATGCAGATCAGAATGGGAGACTATCGAGCTAATTAGATGTATTAGAACATTAAATTCTGATTAAATCTGTTCTATAATAATGAGGAGCAAAACTGAAATAATCTTGGAATGATTATATTTTTGATTGAGGAAGAATGAGTGAGTTCCCAGAGAACCAGAAAATATTACTTACAAAAAGCGGACGAGAGCACAGGAATGAGTGGACAGGCAAGGTAAAGAGAATGACTTGGGGAATCAGCCAGATGAATTTTGATACCAGAAGAGTTACTGAAAAAGCTGTCTAAAAATCTGCAAGCATTTAGTATTTAATCTAAAAGGCTAACATGCATTTGTCCATAAAGTAATTTTTAAGTAACCTAATGGTCTCCTTTGCCAGGGTAACTGTCCCAAAAGATAAAACGGTGTCTTGTATGTTAAAGTCAATAAACCCCTTGACAATAGATCCACCTGACCTGATTATATATTAGGTTGCTAAGATCCAGATAGTGGTACTGTAGGGTGGATACACAACTAGTTAATACATCATTTCAAAGGGTAATAACCAGTGTTTATTAAATTGTGAAGATAAATTGAGTGGGATGTAGTAGGGGTAGGACTACCTGGATGTTACGAGTGAAAAGCAGGTGCGAATCCCTCAGGGATGAGGCACAACACTCAGTAAATGTAAAGCTTTGGGTTTATCGAAAGAGTAGCAGCATTACCATGGTGGGAGCCCTGGGGCACCGATGCTAATCACATGGGGACCAGATGCAGCGGAGCCCTGCTTGTGAATGAAGCTCAAGGGCAAGCACCGCAGGGGTGAGTATAAAACCTGCGCTGATTAATATATGCTACAGATGCAATGTCCTGTTTTGCTCATTTGCAAACTGATGTAATGCAGGTGCTGTTGTCCAAATTCTGAGATCCACAGCTGGCCTTCACCTTGGCACCCATACAGACGCAGGGGGAAGCAAACTATCCTGGCTTACCGTAACAATGAGATAAAATGTGCTTGGGACTCTACATACTCGGATGGGAAGAAGCGAACTATCCCAGGCTACAGTAATAACAAGATAAGAAGTGCTTGGGACTCTACGTACTCGAATGGGGGAGGCAAACTATTCTGGGTTACTGTGACAAAGTTTTCTCACGCCCTACACCATATTATTACGGGTCTGGGATTTTTACTAATGAAATACAGGGTGGGACGGAAAGCACACTTACACAGCATACAAGATTAGGACTCACAGTAATCATGATGATGGTTTAAATGTAAGCTCTAAATCTTACATTTCCAAAAGATAAATATGAAATGAAAAATAGCTGCAGAACTTCGGAAAAAAACTCTGGGGACCACAATGGATCACAAACCGAATATTAATCCGTGTGTACAGTTTTCAAAAGAAAAGAAAAAATAGGGAGACCTGAGGTGTACTATAGGACAGCCATATACAACAGAAGGTAATTATTTTGCTCTGTTTGGCACTAGTGAAGCATCAGCAAGAATACTTTACCATTTAAGTACTGCACTTAAGATACATCCACACAAAATGAAAGAGAATAGAGGACAGTAATAAAAATATGTTTAGAAAACATAAACAGAGAAAGGGTGAAAAAATTAGACTTATGTAGAAAAGATTAGGTTGAGCAGGACTCTGTGTGTGAAATGTTGCTGTAAAAAGTTATTGTAGCTACAGAGTGAATTTTCTCCATGCTCTGTGAAGCTTAAGGCAAGCAGTATTAATTTTGAAGCAAGGATGATTCAGTTTCAGTTTTTACATTGGAGAGCTTCATGTGGAGCACTAGAATAGGTACTCACCTGTAACACACCTGTAGGATCCCCTTTCCTGTAAATCTGTAAGAACAGATCAGATCAAACTGTCTTGAGTGTCCAGGCCCACTTGGTCCTGTCCCTGAGAAGGTAGAGGGACACAGCAGTGATCCTCAGTCCCTCTGTGTTCTTGGTAAAGTAGATTGGACACAAATTCAAATCCTTACCTGCAATCAGGGAATCCTATTAATTTGGTTATTAATTTCATTGTATTCCAGTCACTTCAATTTTCAAGGTTTAATTTACATTTTTCCACTGATACATAGCAAAAGAGTAGGTGTTGCCAGGGTATGCATTATTTGAACTTATGTAAAAGATGTTCTAGAGGGATACTGAATTTCCATTACGTACATATGCTAATGCAGTGGAAAAGTGACTTCGTTCTAAAGGCAGGAGAGGGGTAGAAGCCCACCATGCACATCTCTGTGTTGGGGGAGGGTAGAAAGCAAGTCTGGCCAGTCGTCTTAGCTGCCAAGAACTGAGTCACCATCCCTGGGGGTATTTAAAGGACGTGTACATGTGGCACTTAGGGACATGGTTTAGTGGTGGACTTGGCAGTGTTAGGATTACGGTTGGACACGAAGATCTTAAAGGTCTTTTCCACCCTAAATGATTCTATGATTCCATGATTCTGTCACTGCCTCAGCTAAACTTCTGCAACGTTTCCCCTTCCTTTGTGTAGCAGTTTCCTGGATGTGAAGTCTTAATATAACCAGGAGATGGCACAAGAGACCCTTGCAGCCTTTCAGATGTACATGCTGCACTATGAGCAAAGACGTGAAAAACGATCGGCCTCCCAGATGTCTGCCTGAAATCTGCCCATTAGAAACAGGCAAACACGAAATGGCAGAGATTTTTTGCATTCCATTTTTAAAACGAACGTGTTTACATTCAGATGCTCCCTTTAATGTTTTAGAGAAATGCATGCACGCACAACTTCGTAATTTTAAATCTTGGTTACCTTCTCTCGATGTGTAATGCACTCATTGGTGTAAAACCTGCCAAAGAAAGCATGCTGTATTGCTTGGAGGAAATAGACATTGAATTACACATTACAGGGGCAGTGTTAAGCACCTAACTATATTCCTGTCCTCACTCGTCATAGCCCAGCTTTTCCCTTATCAGTAAAATGAGAGGGGACGTCAGGATATGTCTGTGCTCCCTGTTTTGGGGTGCAGTGAAAGTAGATGGACAGAGTCATTTGTGCTCTGTTGCTACAGTTCTGCATCCTGCCAAATTTATTCTCTTCCTCTGCTAATAGTAACATTTGCAGGGTACTTAATGGAAGTGGCTGGAAGAAAGAAAATAGGAAGAAACAGTGTATAGTGAAGAATACAGAAGAGGGGAAGAAATAACTAGAAACATGAAATGGAGAAGAGCCTTGAAGTCAGGGGGGGAAAAAAAAGATAGCATTTCTTTCCATTTAATTTTAACAGACTGGTTTTGGAGCAGTACAAAGATCTGATTTATATTAGGTGTGAGTTAAGGGAAGGAAGAGTCAGTAAAATATTTTCACTGCTGGGACCAATGCATTTCAAAGCAGCATTGTATGGCATAGACAGGGATGGGCGCAGAAGGTGATAGATGACCCAGGGCTGCCAGCTGTGATAGCTCGTTCTCCTGCTGACTCATCATGCTCAAATGCTAACTCTAAAATCAAGGGAAAAAAAAAAAAAAGATTCATTCTTTAATAGCTGAAAGTGAAAAGTTACTTTCAGGAATGATAAATTCTTTAGTCATAGTATAGCTAAATTTCTTTAGAAGGTATTTGTGGGAAACAAAAAGTAAAAATAATGGAACACTTCTGATTTAATGCATTCTTAGTTTTATACGTAATAGGTTGTTAAATGTAACTTTAGAAGTAACCATCATGAAAAAAATTATCCTTCAGCAAAGACAGACAAAGAAAAATACCTTGATCTAAAATGTGAAGTCAGCCTCTCTGTTAGGTTTTGAAAAGATTTCAGGGTGTCTAAGTGTGACATTTTGTGGTCTTGATCAGATTGTTAGTCCAAATAGTCTGAACAATTGCTAAAACCAGTGGGATTTATGTGAATTTGCATATGCTCATTATTCTCTGTAGGTGCATCTCATATCCCTAGATAATTCATATTTTTAATGCAACCCAGATCCTAAAGCATAGTTATGCACCTAACAATTAATCCCTATCTACTTTGGAAAATAAAACCATTTCTAAAGACCCTTTTCATGCTGATTCCTTTCAACTAACAGTTTTAAAAGTCTAATTACTAGTCTAGACAGAATTAAACTAAATACAGACTTTTGAGCAGTTTTGTTTGAGCAGTGTCCATAGAGATCTCTCTCAATGACAGTATGACAGCAATGAGTGCTGAAGAAGAATTTACATGCCTGAAACTTGGCTGGTTTTCCAACTATAATAGTTTGTCTAATAAAAATTAAAACATGAATTTTAAAAAGAAAGAATCTGCTGGTGAACCTTGCTTCTGTAACAACAGTGGTACATGTTCTAAATATGGTCCTCATTCATATCAACTTTGACTTCTTTTTTAATAAGCTTCAATTTGGGTAAGAAACCGTTAAAAGCATAACAGTTATAAGTGTTTTCTTTCTTAACATTTACAGTATCTCTCTGCAGAATATATATCTTTTTAAGACATTTCACCAATTCTGCTTAGCTGCTGGTAACAGCCTTATGGTAAGGAGCCATGGGAGCTCTTGGCATTTTGAGTGCTGTGTTGATTTAGATCAATTCCAAGCATGATGAGACATTTAATTTTCATCTATGCATTGTCACTCTGTTTATTCCAGGCCCTCCTGGTATTTCTGCACATATGGTCTTTTCATTCCTCATGGAAAAGTAGCTCTTATTCTGTCAAAGAGGAAAAATTATAATAATTGATAATAAAGAGATTGGTTAGAGGCCATTTGTAATGCTTTTAAGTCCCAAAGAGTGATTTCTCAGAAATTACAATGGATGGATAAACATGCCAGGGCAAAGACCATATAAATTGTACAGCAGATGCCAGCAGCCCTTGCTTCACTGGGCAGACTTTCATAGGAAATCTGCATGTCCACAGATGAACACACATCCTCCTATGTGTCCTAAGCTGCCTTTTTCACTCTTTTAATTTCATCACCACCTAGCTACTCCCAAGGACCGCATGTTCACCGTGCTCTAGTCTCACAGGATCCTCCACTGTTACGAGAAAGGGTCACCTGCTGTTACAAAATGACAGTCCCCTCCTTTGGGCTTGTGTACCTCCACTGCAGCAAGGCCAACTCGTGGCAGTTTTTTCCAGTATCTGTGGGGAACCCAAGGTACTTGGCAGTCCTTACTTACTTATACCCTCTTCAGTTCCTTCAAAACTTCAGTAGGAAGGGGATATCTCAGAGCACAATCCTGCCCCTCTGTAGGGCTCTGAGCTGGCTGACTAGGTCAGGGCTGGCCTTTGGGTTGGAAGATATGGAGCAGCAATTAGTTCTCAAAGGCTGGGCTGTTATCCCAAAATACATCTGTTATCAACTGCCTAGTAGGCATCCAAGCAGGACTAGCTAGTTCTGCAGAACCTCCTCAGCCTGAGTCCGGTGTTGCCCATATATATTTCTGTGGAGCTGCTTTGCATATAAGCACCATTATCTTGATCCCAGCCTATCTGTCCCAGCTAGACATTTTATATAGTCACCTCTGGGCCTCTTTGAATGCAGCTGCTACTCACAAGAAATATAGGGGTCAGTGTCAAGTGACAAATCTCAACTCACTTTCATTCCCCTGGGTGCTAAAATGTTCCTTTCTACATCACCTCCCACAGAATGGCCTGGCCAGGGGTTGCATTTGGCATTATGATCCTCAGTCTCCTTTGGTCTTCAGGGAGCTGATGGGCCTTATTTTCATGGGGAAGGTGCTGACTCCCCAAAGAGAGCAACTATGTGTTGTACAAACACCTGCATAAAGTATTGTCATTATCTTAAGTAAATGGATCTTAAGACTTCTGCTAGTGGCAGTCATGTTGGTATGTCTGAGCTCTTTGTCTTAACCTCCTTGTAGCAGAGAGTGAAAGGTCCTATCTGCTCCTGCTTCACTCTGACAAATTCCCAAGGACTTTAGCAGGAGCAGGGTTTCATCCTATTGGCAACATCACTTGATTTTAAACATGGTATTTCTGAATCACAGTTTAGCAGGAGGTTTTCAAACAAACACCTAATGAATAATACATAGAAACAGAAAGAAGGCAGCTTAAGAATTTTAGATAAAATTAAACTAGCAGCTGTTAAATATTGTAGCAGTCATTACATCCAGAAGTCATCTGCCATCTATCCAGGATACTTACACATTTTATGTATAATGGAAATGAGACTTGGTTTAACCTTGTCACAACGTGATCAATTTGTGCCTCTGAGAGCTCAACATTTGACACCATCTTTTGGCTGTGACATTTGCCTCAATAAAATGCAATTAATAAACCAGCAGTGTATAAAGATGTAATTTGCAGCTCAGATGGTGAAAATGTCTTAAAATCTGTAAAGAAACTATGTGACAGATGTATCAGTGGATGCTAAAACGCAAGATTTTTTCTATTTTTTAGAGCACCATCATATGTCATGTATTCTTTTTGCCCTATCCAACAGCTTGCCAAGTGCCTTTATTCGTTGACATAAACTAAAGCTGGAAAAAATAACGTCATACAGATAGACTGTTTTATACTTTTTAAAAGAATATTTGTATATAGATATATAAGTATATATGTTTTATAAAGTATCTAAGTAGCATGTTAGTATACTATTTGTATTTATATGTATATATAATATTATGTAGGGACTAGGAATGGAAATAATTCTGGGCACAAGGGACATATTTATCTCCTTGGGATGGGATCTTGCCCCATCTGTGATGCAGAATGTTCTTAAAGTAATGAGAGAGATTTAAATTGAGAAGGAAGCTTGCAGGAAAGTTACACTTCCTTTTTCTGATGTTTGTGAGAATTTAGTCCTTGAGAAAGGCATTTTGCCTGACTGCAAAGGAGGCTTGGCAGGATTCTCCAGGCAGGTAATGGCACTAGTATTCCCAGTTCTGACTGGAGAGGCTGCTTCCAGGCCACATGTTAAATACAGCTAACTCAAGGGACTTGTCATTTTGTAACTCAGTTAACAGAGCAGACTTCTGCATGTCTCCTCTCCATCTCCTGCCTGCTTGGTCTGCTCTGTGAAATACGTTGGCACCAGAATTGGCCATCCATCTCCTGCCTGCTTGGTCTGCTCTGTGAAATATGTTGGCACCAGAATTGGCCAATGCTCAGAAGCTCTGGTATTTTAAAATATTTCCTTGGGTTTGTGGTGGGCGTGGTCTTCATATTTACCTAATGAAAAGAATAGTTAAGAACCTGTCCTTGGAATATTCAGGGTGGGACAGGGAAGCAGGGGGGATTTTTTAATAAAATAGTGGAAATTTAAACCCAATCTTGTACATTTTGGTCAAGTAAACTTTCCATTGTTAATCAGAAAGTGCTTGGGAAGGATAAATGGATTAGGTTTTAAGTAACTAGATACCAAACACTTTCATACCATGAAAAAAACCCAAATATATATGTCCTGCAGGGCTTTGTCTGTGCTAGAGGTGTTTGCAGCCTTCTTTAGATATGTAACAGATGTACAGGAGGCATTAATGCTTGAACATTTGTTTAGACATTTTTACACCAGTTCCCTTAGTTTCCTCCAGGAAGCTTGTTTAGTGGGCTCGGGCTATTGCTGTAGTGCAGGCTGCAGAGTCAATCCCTACCTGCACAGGCCAGAAACAAAGGGCTCCAGGAGAACTACGGTCATGCCTGGTTGTGGTAGCACCCACAGGTTCTCGATTGGTTATTGGCCACCTTTAAATAAAGGTGACAATAGCATTGGTATTTTTGTTGGTCAGGGACAATTAACTCTTGAACTGTGGCATCTAGTAGAGCAGAGGAGGACTCAGACTATGCCATGAGAATGAAGATGCAAGGAGAGACAGCTTAGAAGGGGCTCACAAGTCAAACTTGAACATCATTCAATGAAACAATTTTCTAGTAAGCAGAAAATGGTAGGATTTAGTGGTGGATGGATATAGCAATGATACTTTGAGCGGACAGGAAGTTGAAATGTTGGTTTTAGGAAAAGATAGACAAAGAGGGTTTGAGTAAAACTTTTTACTGGATTAATATAAAGAAGAAGATATATCTTTATAAGATTAAAATTGATACACTGAAAGATTTAGACATAAACTAATTATGTAGGAGGGTTTCGGTCTTCAAGCCTCTGCCTCACTGACAGCCTCAGAAATAGATAGAGGCATGGTTACGTTAACTGTAAGCTCAGAGAAAGTGAATGCTGAAAAATCCAGCAGGAGTGGCAGAAAACCAGAGCAAGTCACAGGGTAAAGGGACAGTAGAGCACTGGGTTTGTGTGCAGGTGGTAGAGGGTGAGTGTAAACCAGAAAGCAGGAACAAGGACAGACAAATCAGACACATGGTCATGATTTCTGGAGGTAGACTGACACCAAGCAGGGGGGTGTGATAGGAGTTATCAATGGTGCAGTCGTCCCAGTCTGTTCTTACACAGGATGGGAGGATGGAAAGGGGAGGGAATGCAGGGAAAGGGGTTACCCTGCAGGGAAAAACCGCCCGTAAAGCACCAGGAACGTTTTGTCAATATACTACAGAGGCATTACTGCAGCAGCCAAGTGTTCCTGGCGTACACAGAACCCAAAGATTGATGGGAACACTTCTGAAAGATATGCATAAGGTAATAAGAGGAAAGACAGGGAGAGTAAGATAGCAAAGAAACCCGTGTGACCTGCACAGCTGCAAGAGATCTGGGAGGGAAGATAACAACATGAATTCTGTAACCTCAGCAAAAATCTCAGCAGAATGTTAATTCTGAGGCAACAATTGTCCTTTTCTGATTCTTTAGTCCAGAAAACATACTTTACGTAAGCAGCCAGGAGCTGGCAGATTGGTACAACTGAACAGCCTCGACGTTTACATTTTTCTGTTTCACAGCCTTCTCCAAACCCCTCACCCTGTGCCTGGTGCTTATACGCTGATGCTGCAGTCCCGGGAGAATGTAATGAGCGAGTTTATCCACTTGCTTGCCTCAGCCCAGAGAGAAGCAGGCTTGGGAAGATCCCTTTAGACAGTGGGTCTTCTGCTTGAAAAGGAATGAAAAAGCCAGCTCTAGAGAAAGGGGGATCGGGAGCAGCAGCGTCCCCTCTCCCGCCAGCGTCCGGGGATGCTGGTCCCTGTGCCCTCCCCCGGGGGTGCATTCCCCAGCGCCGTTTGAGGCCGCTCAGCTCTATAAATGCCATTTGCATGGGGATAGGATGTAACAAGAGCTGTAAATCACTGACGGCGGAGTGAACTCCTCCAGGGGCAGACACGGCGGAGCCGAGCCTCCGCGAGCTGTGGCAATGTGTGAACGGTATCTTTTGTTGGGGGGGAGGACTGATGGCAATTAGATGATACTTATCTGTCCCTTTGATGTGTATTTACACAAACAACGTTTTCCTCTGGGACTTGCGGTATAAAGGAGGAGCCGTGTTCCTCAGCACCCTCCTTCCCGGCATCTCCGAAACAAGGCAGGATGACCAAGGCCCCCTTCTCTGTGGAGTGGCTGTCCCAGAGCAGCCAGGCCCTCAAGAGCCCCACCGAGGGCTCCCCACACCGAGCATCCTCCGCGGGCCACCGGCCCGGCTCCGGGCCCGGCTCCAGCCCCGGCTCGAGCGAGCGGAGCAAGGAGCAGTCCGCCGGGGCCGGGAGAGGCGGCAGGAGCAGGGAGCGCTGGGCGGCCCCCCCCGCTGCAGGTAACCGCGGTCTCCGCGGCCGTCGGGGCATCCCGCTGCTTCCGCGCTGGGAGCGGGGGGCCGGACGGGCCCTCTGCCGCCCCCAGGGCCCGGCTAGGGACCAGCCGTCCGGTGGCTGCCTGGAGGCGGAGGAGGCGGGCGGGCGGGAGGCGGGAGGCGCCGCGGTTCCCGGGCCTGGCTGACCCCTTTCTCCCCCTCCCTCCCCTGTCCCCAGGAGCAGGCGAGCGGCCGTGGGGCGCGGGGCAGCCCCCGCCGGAGGGCGGTCCCGAGTGCGCGGGACCCGAGGAGGCCGGCGGCAGGGGCGGGCGGCGGCTGCGCACGGCCTTCAGCGCCGAGCAGCTCAGCACCCTGGAGAGCTCCTTCCAGCGGCAGCAGTACCTGGGGGCGGCCGAGCGCCGCAAGCTGGCCGGCAGGATGCGGCTCTCGGAGGTGCAGGTGAGCGCGGCGGCGGCACGGGCAGGGGCACGGGCAGGGACGGCTTGGGCATGGGCAGGGACGGCTTGGGCACGGCGGGGCCACGGCGTGGGCCGGCACGGGCAGCGGCATGGGCAGGGGTGGCCTGGGCACGGGCCATGGCGTGGGCTGGGTGCCGTCGCAGCCTCATCTCTTCTCCTTCCCTCCTCCCCTTTCCCCCCAGATCAAGACCTGGTTTCAGAACCGCCGGATGAAACTCAAGCGGCAGCTGCAGGAGATGAGGACGGAGCCTTTCTGCAGCCCCCCTCTCCCTTACGGACCTCAGAGCGGCGTTGTGCCCTTGCCGCTCACGTACGTGGCCCGGCCACCGCCTCTGCCCCGGCAAGGGGCTGCCTCCGGGGGCTTCACCTTGGCGGCGCTGCCGGCACCCACCTTGGACCTCAGCAGCGCCTGCAGGGCGCAGCCTGTGGGCTTTTGGGCGGCACCCTGCTTTGTAGGGTACGGGGATCCCAGAGCTTTCTTGCTGGGTGTCTGACCCTCTGATATGGACGATGACTGAGGAGGATTTGCACTACTGATAGCTATCTGCGCTGCCCTTGTCTGTAACTGCCTGGTGGAGTTATGATGCAGCACTGCGCAAAATATTTTACAGAGACATGCCGGACAATCTGAATCATGGACTTCGGGCCCCTGCATTTATAGGCAACTGTGTAAAATAGAAACACAGCGGGACAAACACTAATATAAATGGAGTCTTTTCATAAACCTAAACTTTTTCCAGCTTTCATGTTAATTCCTTCCAGAAAGATTGTAGAGCTATTTATCCTGCCCTGTGAGAGAGCTCCTCTTCATTAAAGGAAGCATAGACTCCTTATTCTCTAGATCTGTTCTGGTCCCCTGCCATTTACTGAGGGTGAGTGTAAAAAAGCGTGAATTTCCCCCTGTCCTCCAAAGCAGGTCCCCAACCCCTTCAGCTACTTCCTAGGTGGCACTTTCTCTGATGGAACTGTGCTTTTAACCAAATATGTGGATACACCTGCTACTAATACTTAATACCGGGCTTAATATAGTAGCAGAATGGATGCTTTCTGTTGGAGCCCTTTAAATAACATCTAGAATATTATTTTGAGATGTTAAAAGTTACTTTCTAAATAAATATGTAAATATATCTTCACGCTTTCATGTGCAGCCTCAGTAGATTAGTAAGGGCCTCTTGCCTAAACAGATCTTGGAAAGGATCTAGCCTTGAAATTTCTTATCAACAAAATAGTATCTCGGCATCTCACATGCACCTAATGGGGTATGAGGGTGATGATCAAAAGAAATGTAACATGTCAAAGCCGGTTTTCCCTAAGTGGCAGTAAAGTTTGATACCATTGTGCTATGCACTTCTAGAATTTGAATAATGCTCTTGAAAACTTAAGATCAAAATGGCCTGATTTCAGGCTAGAGAAAGGGCTCTGAGAAATGATCCTTGACTGATGTAAATTGTCATAAATCTTTCAAAGTCAATTGTCAACTAACATGAAAAGAGCAATAAAAATTTCCATCACTTTAGAGTTGATCTTGGGGGTTATTAGAAGGTTTCCGGCGCACTTGTAATCTGGGCTCATATAATGAATGGTCTGAAGTTTCTGTGTCAGTCATCCTTGAGCACACCTATTTTCTTTTGTACACAGGGGCCAATCTACCACTTGAGTACACTTGCCTGGTAAAAAGCAACATTTTGTGCTGCTGAAGGCTGTGGCCTTTGATTTTCTGAGTAGCTGTCACATTTGGAAGTCTCCTTAATTATTTTGTAATCTGTGCTGTATTTTTCTGGCCTTTTGAGATATTAGTATTTGCTTGCAATTGCACAATTAATGTGGCTCTAGTGCAAGAGTTTCAGAAAACTAATAAGGGCTCAGGTGCTATCAATCATGCTGAGATCTCTTCAGGAATATGATGCAGTTTGGGATTAAGGAAATTTGTTGACCCGAGATAAAAATTCCCATTGAATGAGGCTTATTTCTCAAAGTCAGGTATTACTAAATGGCGATATTGAGTCGAAGAAAAAAAACCCTGCAATTCTCTCTGACTCTGTCAAAATGTCATTAGGGAACTGGGATGTTTCCAGAAAGCTCTGCAATAGTGAATATTTTCTATGCTCTAAAGCAGTGACATTTTTAAAACAGCAAAACAGTCAAGGCCAATAAATATACAATTTACCTAAAAAAAAGGTCTTAAGCCTGAGACTCGACTTGGCTATCCCGTTTTCAAGGGGATAGTGGTTGAGGGGTTAGGTGATCCCCTTATAATCTTGTACGGCCACAGAAGAGAACCCCACCTCTCCCCCAAATGCTTTGCTCATCCCGTACAAAAGGAGCAGGAACAGCCCTTCGCGCTGTTAGAAGCCAGAGTGTCGGGGGGCTGGGGGGGGGGGGGGGGCAGCACCCCCCGAGGGGACCGGCCGGGCGCCCCAGCTCCGGACCAAATGGGGGGAGGGTGAAGGGGAACGGGGGACGGGCACCACCGCAGCTGGGCCCGGGGGAAGTGAGAGAGAGATGAAAGGGCTCGGGAGGAGAGAGGGAGAACAAAGTGCTCCCACCCGCGGAGGGGAGCTGCTTCCGTGGGGACAGGGTTTGTGCGGGGGCGGAGGCCCCCCGCCCAGAAGGGTACAAGGGCGAGGCAGCAGCACACCGTATCGGGGTCTCCAAATGTCCCGGGTGAGCTGTCTCCCGGGGGCAGCTCTGGCTGGGCCCTGCCGGGGTGCCTGTCCCGTCCTCCCCCGGGTCTGCCCTCCCGGCCCCGGGGCTGGTAACGCGGAGCCGGCACGGCTGCGGCACCGGGCTCCCCGCAGCCGCCGGGCCGGGCCGGGCCGGGCCGAGCTGTGCGAGGTCCCGCGGTGCTCGGAGGGGTGGGGGGAGCAGTTCCCCCCCCGTGCAAAGGTTCGGAGCAAGGCAGAGGCAAGCAGGGCTGCCGGGACAACACGTAGTGCTGCAATCTTTGCCACGATTTAAGCCCACGGGGGTTGTGAGGACCACGCTGGGACAAGAAGGGCGGCGGGGCCGAGCGGCACTGGCCGTGGGGCAATCTCGGAGGTGGAGGCTTTGCTTGGGGGGTGCATGTATGCGGCTCCCTGTAGTCTTGCTAAGGCAGGCGGGTTTCGTGCTAGGGGCGCGGGCTGGTGAGCGGGGCTAAAGGGGGTGTCCTGTCTTTGGGCGTATGAGCTGCAGAGCGGCTGGCGAGGGAGAAGCCGGGCTCTGTTCGAAAAGGTGCTAATGATCACTTAACATAATGACTCCTTGGCCACATTTATACTCAACAGGCACACGAAATGTCTTGCCAGTGTTTTGGCAGCGTTAGCTTGCAAATGTGGTCCCGTTTCCCGACAATTGCTCAAATGAACACGAGAGGTGATGCTCACTTGGCTGAGTCCCTAACGGTAGCGGATTCTTCCGAATATCTATGATAATTCCGCTTCTACCTGCAAAAATCGGCTTTCTCTGGAAGGTAACTACTACATTCCAGTGGTCTAGAAAACTGTATGTGAAATCATTTCATGCTTGCTAAAGCGGCCGAAAACGTGGTTGCAAGTTTGATCATCTGGGAGAAATAAACCCAGACAAACCCTTCATGTTTTATTCCTGCTTGTTTGCATTTCTCATCCTCGCTGGTTTACCCCCGGCAGCAATAAAGGCGCATTAGTGCCAGCGCAGGACCCTCCCCACTGGCAGCCCCTCGCCGGCCGCCGAAGCGATCCTGCTCCGGCACCGCACCCGCCGCACGCCCCGGGGCCGGACCAGCCGCGGCTCTGCCCAGCAGCCCCGCAGACACCCTCCCGGGCTGCTGACAGCCCCCTTCGTTTCTAGCTCTCCCCTTTGTGTCTTTAATCGCATCACAACAACCATCAGTACCGGAATGCTCTCCGGCAAGACAAAGCGTTGTCTGCAAGTCAGCTACAAATGGAAAAGCTGAGCCGATTAGCTGGGGAGGAGCGGTTTAACGCTTGTGCGGTGAAACTGTTGGCGCTCCCGGCCTGGGGCTCTCGAGGAAGAGGCTGTATAACCTGGAAACTGGGCTCCCGGGGGAGGAAAAGGGGGTGGGAGGGGAAAATTGCCAGAGCACTAACTTCAAAGCCTTTCTCCCCCGCAGTGTGTACGCGGAGGGGGAGAAACATGATTGAATTAGCCCAGCGGCAATGGCAGGGAGCCGTCTGCAGCCCGCGCTCGTTAACGCCTGTCCCAATTTGGCGAGAGCAGCCGACAGGGACTGGGAATAGGGTGGGGGTATTTCCCCCCTGCAGCTCCCAGACACGGTGGAGCCGCTCCAGGGACCCCTTTACAAACCAGGTGAAGTTATTCGGCGTTGTGTGCTAATCGGGAGAGATCTCGCACCGGCAGGCCATTACATCTAATTGCTGCCCATTATCTCTTTCTTTGATACGCAATTAGATGACAATTAACTTGATAAATCGCACCGAAGCGGGGGCAGGAGGAAAGAGGAGAGATCTCTTGGTCTCGGCTTGTTCCTTTTGCAGACTTTACTACTTTTCCTTATAACTCTGTCGTAAACTCCTAGGCCTCGACGTAGCGTTATCTTCTAACGGTATTTAGCGAGGAGCTAATCTCGGCAGCTCTTTGGTATTCAGGTAGGTTAAACGCTTTAATTCTTGTTTTAGTGCTTAGTTATTCTGCCTGGGCAATTCTGACCAACTGCGGAGGTGTCACAAGTCCTCAGGCAACACGGTGATGCTGTGCATGGGAATTCAAGTACTATTTTGTTTCGAGCTAACTTGTGCTTAACTTATCTAGGCGCTTTGTCCGTTAGTTGCGCAAAGGACTGCATGAGATTTCCCCGATAAATTGTTTTTAATGCAAAGCGCGTGTTTGCTCCCACAGCTGCTGAATAGGAATATCTGGGCCTGCCGCGGGTGAGCCGGGAGGGAAGAGGGTGCAGCACCGCCGAGTGAGTCAGGAGCATTTGCTGTTTATGGTGTGTTAGCCCGCATTGTTCCCGTGGGCAAAGGAGCGAGCGGGTGATGGCCCTGTTAGTGTTCACGGGTACTTCAAACAGAGCAGCGTCTATTCCGAAACAATCGATCTCGTTGATGCCTAATTGACTATCTAATAGCACCTATCAGGACATCAAAGGAGGTGCTGAATAACCTAGTTAGCATTTCCAAAGGGGAGCAGTGGAGGGTACAAACAGTGATCAGTTGTCCCACCGGCCGCGGGCGGGGAACCCCCCCCGCAGCGGGCAGCGGCTCCCGGGCCGCCCGGGGAAGGGGCAGGGAGCCCAGCCCGGGCCCTGCCACTGCCTACGGCCCTGGGGTGCTGTATGGCCTCGCATGGAGCAGGGCAACGTATCTTATCTTGCCTGCGCTTCCAGCAATGTCCACCTCGCTCCCTGCAGTAAGTCAGCTTACCTACCTCTCAAGGGCTGCCACGGACTCTCTCCTAAAAAACTGCTGCCTCTTTGTGCAGCTAAACATAGTGGGGGGCTTGGGTTTGGGTGTGTTGGGTTTTTTTTTTCCCCTGGGCGGGTGGGGTGGCATTGCAGTTGTTCTGACTGTATCCTCTACCATCCCCACTTCTCCAGTTTTGTCAAGAAGACTTTGGCATCTCTGTGCTTTTTGGAAAGATAAATGAGATGTGCCTATGATGCAGCCAGTAACTTAGTAGCCCAGCACATCCCGGGTCTGGTGTCCTAGTACATCAGCTCTTAATCTGTGATAAAAGCTATGATAGATTGCTCAGTATACCGTTCTTTCATGGACTGCTGCTTACAAAACGTGGCTAGTAGAAGGAAAGTTTGGAATGTGAAGATTTGCCCAGTTATGCTGGAAACTGGTTTTCCTGGGAAGGATTAATCTATTTTCCAGTTCGTGGCCATGTTTTTCTTGTGTTGTCACACCAAAAACAGGTGGGATGGTATGTTGAAGGACTTGGCACACCAACAGTGTTCTTGGGGAGTACAAGTACTTCAGCTTCAAGTAAAGGGTGAGCTTCTAGTAACTCGTGCAGGAAACGTTGCAGCCTAGATAATGGGCTGAACCTTCCCCCCATTAATACCTTCATGCATGTAGACCTGCTACAGTCCTGCCTGTTCCCATGGGCTTACACTTTGTGTGTGTACAAAGCCCCAAAAGAAATATTCCCATTGTGTACCAGTGAGATAAATCTACCATTTGTCCCTAGAAGTCTTGCAGAGTTCACATGAAAAGAGCACTTTTTCCTGATGAGCTTAGCTGTAATTCTCACATCCTGGCATTAATCACTTCACCTAAATTTCAGGGTATCATACTGAGTTACAAGTGCACATAAATTAACAGTAAATTTCTTGAAGCAAGCATGTTTATTATGGTTGTAAGGCTTACATGCAAATGCAGAACAATAAATATTTTGAAATATGATTTGGAGAAATGGGTCCCCTATATTCTTAATATAAATCATGTAAGAAAAATATATGTATTTTCCAAGTTTGTACAGTATCCCCAAGTTCTGGGTATACCGAATTCTACATGAAAAGACATTAATTTCCCTAAACAATTAGATATATTTTTGATCGTGGTTATATATTAATTGAATGATACAAAAGTTCCAAGTGATACAAAAGAATTGAGTGGAAATAAATTTGTGCCTCCTTTAAGCACTGTATTTCTGCAAAGGGAGGGGAGAATTTAACTGCAGCTGCAGAGCCTCTATCCACCCGGGGTCCAGGGTCATCAAAGCTTGCAAGTTTCTCAAGCTGCCACCTCTTTCTGATGGGAGCTACAACAGCCACATAACACCTCCCACCCCTTCCCCATCTGTTCCAGGGTTTTGTGGTCCACAGATGCAGCTATGTTCAGCTGGGTGGGGATCCTAGGGTTGAGTATAAACATCTTATTCAACAGGCAGTTCAGATTGGATTCTAATTTAAAAAAAAAAAAAGGAAAAAGTCAGTTTTCATTGACTTTCAGCAAACAGTGGGATGGGTCAGCTGCTTCCCCGCATCCTCAGTCAAATGACAGGGGAAATAGCAGCAGCTATTCAGGGGTACTAACAGTCTCCCTCTATAAGACACATGATGTATAAATGCAAATGTGCATGCTGGTCTCTTTGGGCACAGCACTGAATAGTTGTCTCATGCCTGGCTTAATTTTGGTGGTAGGGATGAAGTGTCCCTCCCTAGATGGTGGTCCCTGTGTGTCACTGTGTGCCCGGGTGGGGGGACTGCAGGGCACAGGGGACCCAGGGCTGCCTGGCTTGGCATAGGTTTCATCTGCTGGAGAACTGGTGGGGAGGCTCCCCTGGGGGGAGCACACTGCTTGCTGGGCAGGTGTGTGCTCAGCTTAGGAGTTCCTGAATCCCAGTGATTTTCAGGTACTACCTCCAAACTTAGTTTTGGCAAGGCAGTCAGGCTCTGCAGACAGTATGCAATGCATTACAAGGAACAACTTGCTGTGGATGAATTCATACACAGTGAAGCCAGAGTTTCTCTGCTTGGATTTGTCCACACATGGGGTTATTCAGAAATGGCTGCTTTGAAATAAGATGGAGATAGTGAGTATGGTGGTGTGTTTGCTCCAGACAGAGG
The DNA here is from genome assembly GCF_035582795.1 of Mycteria americana. NCBI lineage: Eukaryota > Metazoa > Chordata > Aves > Ciconiiformes > Ciconiidae > Mycteria > Mycteria americana. The sequence continues at coordinate 17,914,417 of NC_134370.1, forward strand.
GACTGTACGTAGGTGGATAGTTCAGAAATAGTTATTAAATCCAGAAGTTATTAAAATTAATGTGCAGGCACTTAACTCTTTTGGGGAGCAGTGAGTCTCCTACCCCTGTTTGACTGAAATGTGTCTAGGAAATGCTATAGGGTTTAAATGCTCCCCTGTTCTGGTGGTTTTGGTTGTGTCAGTGGCATTCACAGGTACGTGTTTCTGAGCCAGGGAGGGAGTCTGGTCTCCAGCTCAGTGTTCAACTGCTTGGGCTTTTGTGCTGGCTTGTGCATATCAGCCAAAATGACGGTCTTGTGCCAGCGGTAACTGAACCTCCATTAGTGGCTGTGCCCAGCACCCCATATGGAACAGGCCAATCTCTCTATCAGGGCTGTGCTGAGGCAAGTACAGCTTCTCTCATCCCTGCTCTTAGGAGCTGGTGTTGCAAGCAAAGCTCCAGGAGGAATACAGCTCCTGGGCTCTGTGGGCTTGGTAAGGTGTCTGCATTGCTCTAGTGCCTGGGCTTTATTGCTCCCCTGGGGTCAGAGCTAGGATAAGCCGGTGTGGCCCTTGAGGGTAGGAGGGGTTGATAACGCACTGTTCATTCCTGTGGCCATCGAGTTACGGGAACGCTTGAAACAATGAAAATGGGTAGCACGAATATGATTTTCTCCCCTGATCTCTCATTATAAATTGGGGAGTTGGTTTGGTATTTGACTTATTTTATTTTTTTTTTTTTTTTAGAGAAAGAAAACTCACATCTACTCTTATGTGTTAGAACGGAGATTATTGCTCTGTTCTTAGAAAGAAACAAGCTCTTGCCCCGTTAGACCCAGGTTTATGGTGCCCACTCCTTTCAGTTGTGCATCCTGGGGGGAACCCTGAGGAGTTTTGTGGCAACTGAGGTCCTGTCAGTGCATTCATCCAGTTACAGGGATGGTGATCGCTTCCCCTGGTCTTTAGGAAGCATCGAGGGTTAGAATGTGTGTTATCAAAGTATTGCTACTGCCAGTGGGGTCGTGGTCGGTGCAGTCTTTTTCACTGGGGTGGCTAAAAGCCGGGTCTAAGTTGGACACAAGAAGAGCCCCGGACACGGGCTGAGCTGCTAGGATGCCCCTTTCCCCAGCCGGCCTTTCCCGAGCCAAGCTTTGCTTGGGGGGGGGGGGTCTTGGTGTCCTCCCTGCATAACAAGGGCATCGTCCTTCTCGAGAAGCGATGTGTGGATTGGGATAGTTTGAAGTTGATGAGGTGCGAGCTTTGCTGCTCACTTAGTGCTTTGATCGCTAAACTCTTTGGGAGATGGGTTGCGTTTTGTGGCTAGACAGACGGCGCCAAGTTCAAGCTGAGAGGGCCCGCGGCCCTGCTAACCCCGCAGCCCGGCCGTGGTCCCCGGGGGTGAGGACTCAGCCTCGGGGATAGGGACTTCTCCATAGCGGTCCCCCACGGCTTTTCCCCGGGAGGCCGGTCTCCACAGCTCCCCCGAGGTGAAGTGCCGGGCGGCGGGACTGGCAGGCCCTGCCGGCGTTACGTTATCCCTCATTCCTGGTTTCGGGTACCTGCGCAATGCGGGACCCCGCGGCTGAAAAGGGCGTGGGTAGAACCGCGCTGTTATCGGCACCGTCGGTATCTTTAAACGCCCCTTTGCGGGGCTGGGCCTGCCCGTGCCCTGCCCTCCAGGGGAGAGGGGCAGGTTTGCACTTCAAGGGGGTCCCCCGGCCCCGCAGACACGCTGGAGCCAGGGGCTGTAGACATTTGCCATATGTGTGAACTTTCCTCCTCGCTGGCAGCTGTTATCTCTGCTCGATTCCCACTTTGATGTGGGTTCACACTTGCAAACGAGCCCACCCGGGACCGGAGCGCCCATATAAGAGCGGGCCGAGCTCGGCGGTCCCCCAGCCCCTCTCCGCCATGAACCAGGCCGAACTCCCTTTGGCAGAGACCAAGCCCCACGGGGCCAGGCCCCACCTCTGCTGCGCGCCCCCTCCCCGCGCCCCCACCTCTCTCGGCAGTACCCCCCTCCTGGGCAGAGCCGAGCCCCGACGGGGCGGGCCGCGGCCGAGCCAGCCCGCGGCCAGCGAGCCCTGCGCGACGGAGCGGGGCCGAGACAGTCCCCGGGAGCCCACCGACCCGTACCCGTCGGAGCCAGGTGGGTGAGGAGGGGGACAGGGAGGGAGAAAAGGGGAGCGGGCGGGGGGGACACACGCGGGACCTCGACTCCTTTCGGTGCAACGGCCCGGCAGGACGAGGGGAGGCGGGGGAACCCCCCCAGCCGGGGAAGAGACCTCACCGCCGCCCCTTCCCTTCCCCGTTGCAGCCCCCGACGGCGGCTGGCTGAGCGCCGACGAGTCCTCGGGCTACGAGAGCGAGAGCGCGGGCGGGGAGCGCGCTGCGGCGGCGGCGGCGCCGGGCGGGACCCGCGGGCGGCAGCGGCGGGCGCGGACCGCCTTCACCTCGGAGCAGGTCTGCCGGCTGGAGAAGACCTTCCAGCGCCAGAAGTACCTGGGGGCCTCGGAGCGGAGGAAGCTGGCGGCTGTCTTGCAGCTCTCGGAGATCCAGGTGGGTCCGGAGGAAGCGGATCCTTCCCGCCGCCGTCGGGCAGGGGCTGTCAGGCTCGGCGGTCTTGCGTCGGCCTTCCCTGCGCTGAACAGGCGTAGCGGTCTTCGGCTGGGTTTAGCAGGGGCTGTGGAAAAGGTAGTGGGATCCCTCGGGGATTAACGAGTCAACACTCGGGGAATTTAGGGGCACTTTCTACCGGGGAGGTGTCAAGGTCCCTTATTTTTTAACAAGGTAAACCGCTTGTCCTTGATGTACAGCAGTCTGTGTAGACCTTGCAAAGCTTATATATGGTCTTAAAGACTCCAAGTGATTAATCTCAACCGTTGAACACGGACGTTCTTCCCCTCTACACCCACCAGATCCTCTGCCCTCGGTTAACTAGGGCGAAAGCATCAGTCCAACTCTGTCAATTCAAGTGGAGCAAAATGGCAGCTGAGATGCAGTTGTTCATAGTTTGCACGTTATTTTTAAGCAAAGTCTCCGATTTGTCTCCTCCACCCCCCTCGCCCCCCCACCCCGTTCTCTTTCTTACTCAGATCAAGACCTGGTTTCAGAACCGGAGGATGAAACTGAAGAGGCAGATACAGGATCACCAGCAGAGCCTCCTGTCTCCTGCTCCACTCTACAGCTGTCCCCCGGGGACCCCACCCGCCCTGTTCCAGGACGGTCTCCACTACCCCTTTGCTCCACAGCACCAGAGACTCCTGCCTTTTACCCCGGGGCCTGCCGTGCAGCTCAGCTTCTCCTTTCCCAGATACGATGCACCGCAAAGCACCTACCGCTTTATGGGAAATGAGCTGCCGTACTACCATCAACGCTTTCTTCCTCATCCTTCTTTCCATCCCGTTATTCAGAACAAAATGGACAAGCAATGCCACCCTGTATATGCATTATAGGGGGGGGGAGGAGCCGACAGGGGGGGAAAAGTATTGTATGCTGTAATGTATAATTTTGTAATGTATATTGTAATGCTGTAATGTATATGTGCTCAGAATCTCTTGCCTGATTTGGAAGAGTATGTGTTTATTATTTTAAGTTAAATGTGAAAAGGAATAATTTTATATTTGTACTAATTGACATTAAAATTTATTAGATGTGATGTCATGCTTAGTAATTTTTGGTTTGATAGGCTATTAATTTTTAAAATATTGGTAGTCTACTATCTTCATTCAAAAGATAGTAGACTCAAAGTAAGCTGCTGAAAGGGAACTGGAGGGAGAAAAGCAGCAGCAAGAAACTTGCTTTTGCCAAATTTCCCATGGTGTAGGGCAAGTTACCAAGTTTAGTCCGAAACGGGCATGTTAAAGTGGTTTTCATTGCACATCCCCAGTTGTGGAAAATGTATGAATAAAATCTGAACAGAGTTCTATGTGCCAACTCTATAAAGGTTGCACTTGTGCAGTGTAAATGCCCATGGTCACCTGAACTCTGGCTTTGAGTAAGGATTTAGATGTTTTAATACCTCTTATATGACTTTCCTACACTCACGCTGAGATATAGCCTGTACATTGTTGAGAGTGTTTGGGAGCCTGGACCTTAGCAGTTGCATTGCACTGTGCTTTTGGCTAAGTGCATCCTCCAGGAGGAAGGATAAACTGTTAGTGAGTTTCTCTGCTTTAATATTAATCAATTTATTGCTTTGCATCTCCAGTCCCATCTTCTACCTGAAAGCATCACCTGTGTTAATCACAAATGTTAATTAAGTCAGTGTGTCTTTAAACAGGCATTAAACAACTCAAAGCCTTCAGTATGGAATTTTAAATTTTTACAATTACCAAAACAAATACTTTGTAAAAAATTTAAAAGCATAATTGTGCTGGGTTCATAGCCATATTGTCTAAATGGGATTTTAAGCTGCAAATGTGGCCTTTGATTCACCACTAAATGCCCATGATAATTGCATATTTTGAACTTTTATTTAGTAAATTGAACCCTTTAGAAGAAACATTTCAAGGGAGCAGCTCAAGTTTTCGCTTTAGCAATCCTGAAATTTGTTGATTTTTTTTTTTTTTTTTAGTTTTTCCTGGCATCAGTTTTCACTCTTTCCTGAAAGAACTTAGTCAACACTTCTTATTTCTTGATCTTTTAGACTTTAAGTTTCTTTAATTCACCTGAAAGGTCTTCTAAATGCACTAGAAACTAAGTTGATTGCTAAATTTTCCCCCTCTAGTCCAATGAGTCATCAAGAGTTTTGATTTAATAGCCTAGGGTGGCTTCTCGCTTGTGAAAGGACAACTTGGAAGGCGAGAAGGGAATTTTCTCCAATTACACTGTTCCAAACCAGATGCAGTCTTAACTCCAAGAGGATCCAGGTTGCCATGTTGGAAGCAAACTTGCTGGTCTTTGGGGGAAGACAAGATGTTGAATTACAGGCTGACTGTTCATTGATAGTCATGCTGCATCTTCCCTGCATTGTATAGTCTGTGTTCAAAGTGACTGAGAAATGCATGTGTTGTCCCTTCAGCTGCATCTCAGAGCAGTGCTGTCCTGGTGTAGTACTGAGAAGGTGTGTGGTGGGGGAAATTCCTTCAAGTGTCTCCCACCCTCCCCCCAGATAGGAAGGTAGGGGTGCTTGAGAGCAGGTTCAGAGATAACCTTGCTATGGCATGCTCAGGGATTTCTTTTTCACTGAAGGTTATAATCAGACAGGAGATGAGACACTGGAGGCAGGAAGGTGGATGCAAGTATGTCCCCTCCTGTATCTCAATATCCCTGTTGTCTACCAAAGACTGATTTCAACTTTGCTCTTGGCCCCACACCACAACTGGTAATGGGAGGGGAGAGAGGAGAAGAAGGGAAAGCACAGCCCAAAGCTGTAGGCCCTGCTTGTCAACTTATTTTTTTTCCTTATGAGCAATCTCTACATGGAAGGGAGGGGTGTTTTTTTAGTTTATTGTGTTCTTTTTTTCTCCTCTTGACAATTGCAAAATAGTCTAATAGTCACCTGGCAAGCAGGTTAGGATGGCCAGGGGCAGGGAAGGAGATGTAATCACACCTGCTGCAGTTGCTTTATGCTGATGTAAGATCTCTTCTTTCTCATTATTCCCTAAAGGCTCAGCTTTGCAATTCTCCATAAAGCTTGCTTTGGGATTTTTAGGAACAGCCCTGAGTGTTCCTGATAGCAAGCCTAACAGAATTCTGCAGTTTAAAATTAGTGAGGCTGCCAAGTTACAGCTGAAACTTTAGAAGTGAAAACTGAAACGTTTTCATTTTGAGTGTCCCAGGAGACCTGAACCAGTGAACAATTCCAATGTTTTCATCAGCAGATTTAAGTTACAAGTATGTTTGACATTGGCATCAAAATACATGCTTGCCAATTAATTCCTTAGCCTCACCTCTCTTTAAATCCATAAATGGAATATCTACATCAACAAACAGGGGAGACCACTTTAGGAACAGTGCAGAATATACAGATAAAAGACAATACTGGACAGCTTGTTCAGTTTTGTTCATAGGGCTGCCACCTTTGGTACCATTTTCATTTCAATGCGTTTGCTGTAGTTCACAAATCTTTCCTTAAAAATCCACACAAGTAGAATGGTCGAAGTTTTTAACACTTACCTATTACATGATATAATTACTATGTAAACTGAAGTGTAAAGACTACTCCCCTTTTTCAGTGGAGATCCCCACATGATTATAGGTTGTTTTCTGAAAACAAACCTTTGGATAGGAAAATTTATACAGAACGTTCAATACAGCATAGTGAAGACTGTAGGAATAAGGGAAGTTTCAAGTCCTCCACTTCCACCCTCAGTATCATTTTTCCAATACAGGCAAATTCTTTTCTCCTTTAATATAAAATCCCAAATTTGATTAAAAAAAAAATACTGAATCATCAATCTATTTAATATAACAAAATAAGTTAAATAATTACTCTTAGAGATATTTGGCAGTTCTTATTTAGATTACAGGTAATCTTTGGCATTTTTAACAGGAAGGAAGATATGGCTGGAACCTCAGTCTTTTGTGGTCATCGGTTAGAGTCATTGCTGGAATTACAGAAGAGTAACAGGATAATCCTGGGCTGGGAGGCAACAGTAAAGCTGGACTTGGCAAAACTGGCTGAAGGGACTGAGCTGGAACAGAAGGTAACAACAAGGCAGGGCTTGGCATAGCTGGGTGAAGGGAAACAGTAGAGGTAGAAGAGACATTGATGTCCGTCCCATGACAATAGCTGGAGGTAGCAATATCTGGGTAACAATGATAGGGCAAAAATAAGCCTGAGAAAAGAGCTTCCACCCTGGCATCTTGAGTCTGACGTTTAAACTTCATACGACGATTCTGAAACCAGGTTTTTATCTGAGGGTAAGAAAGAAAGAGTCAAGAACTGACCCACTTGTCCGTTTTCTGTATAGTAATACATCCTGAAGTCAGACTTATTATCCGAGTGACAGAATATATTAACAGTTATAAGATTTAGGGCTAGTAACATGCATCTATATTCAGTGCAGAATAGTTGTCTAGGCATGAGGAGGAATCAAGCTGTGACAACTCCATGATGCACGGTGAGCCAACTGCTCAGAGACCAGGTTTGGACCAGGACTGTAACTCAAGACCGGTGCAGTGGGATTAAAAGGGCTGGGTAGGGCTAGTTCTGTTCTGAGAGAATTCCTGCAATACTACCAAGTACATACATAATTTTAAGGAAGAATTTGCCTGAAAATGGATATTCTGGTGACTGTGCAAGTGTTTTTACCTCCGATGAGGCTTCACCCTTGAAGTTTGTATTCACCATTTTCCATTTCCGTATAGTCTCTGGTGTAACACAAAACCGCGGCGGGCAGCAGAGCTCTGCCTGCCGGAGCAGGGCTGTAAGCTTGCTTAAGCTTGTTCTCTGCCAGAGGGGTAAGGCTGACAGGCGGCCTGACCCGCCGCACCTGCAGGAGCTGTCACTGTCCCCGTCCCCCCGATGATCACGAGGTGCCTACCAAGGCCGACACGGGCGGAGGAGGCCTCTCCTCTCCCGCAGTTTTTAGGAGGGGTGCGAGGGCCGAGGCCGCGCGTGTAGTCTAGCAGGACTCGTGGGATAACGCGCGGGCCCGTCTCCCCTCTCAGGCGGAGGGCAGAGGCGGGCCCGGGGCGCCCCGGCCGCGCTCACCTGGCTCTGGGAGAGGTTCAGCACGGCGGCCAGCCGCCGCTTCTCGCTGGCGCCGATGTAGCGCTGCTCGCGGAAGCTGCGCTCCAGCTCCTGCAGCTGCGCGGCCGAGAACTTGGTGCGGGGCCGCCCGGGCGTGGCGCCGCCGCCCGCCTCCGCTTCGTGCCCGGGGCTGCTGCGGTCCGCGGCCTCCCGGTCCCGGAGCGCGGCTGCGGGGACAGGATAGGGGCGTCGCGGGGGGGAACCCGTCCCTCTGCGGGCGCCGGGCCGCGCGGGCGGTGACGTAGGCAGCGGCCGCACGTGCGGCTGCTGTCCCCCGACGGTCTCACGTGCGGTGACCGTTAGCCTAACGGCCGCCACCCACGGCCCCGCCGCGCGACCCGCCCGCGAGGAGAGGCGGGACTCACCGAGGTCCGCCGGGGTCTCCTGGCCGCCGGGGTCTCCGGGCGGGGAGCGGGGCCGGCGGGCTGCGGCGACGGGCTGGGCTCCGCCGCGGCTGCTCTGGGCCAGCCACTCCACCGAGAAGGGCCCCTTCTCCATCGCTCCCGACCCTGCCGGCGCGGCCCGCTCACTGAAGCCGGCCCGGCTTTGGGGGCAAACATTTAAAGCGCCTTCCGCGACGTGGCTTGAAAAGGGCCGCAGCGCATCAAATGAGGCCGAGAACAAAGGACCCCATTGAGAGGTGCTTTAATCTCCCCTTTCAGGTGATTGTTACATCCGCCTAATCTCTGAACGCGGTAGTTAGCAGAACTCAAGGCTACCTGACCTGGCGCCAAGTTCAGCTCTGAGTCGTCTCCTGACCACGTAGCTGCTGGTAATTGCATCATGGCCTGTGCTTTTTATGCTGCCCAAGGTGGCCTCGACTCTTGAACCACGCCGTGATTTTCAGTCTTTATCTCCTGGTATGAAGGACAAGGATTCAGAAGGGACTGGTAACAAAGGAGGATGTAGAGAGGCCTGTTTTATGAGACTTAAACCCAAATTTGGAGTCCCTCTTGCCTGTTTGATGCAAGGTTTGGAAGAATCCTTTTGCCTTTCTACCAGCAAAGGAGAGTGACCCGAGGTAGGAACAAGCAAGTAGTCCTCGAGCTTGCAAACAGGTAAAAATTGTGGAGAAACACTGATGCTACCATCTTCCCAATATGCCAATGAGTAACACGCTGCTCTTTATCAAGTCAGGGTGAGTAGATGTTGTTTGAACTAGGAGTTAGTTGGAAACACAGGGTTAAATAGTTTTCACTGCTGTCCATGAGGCAGAGTGCTGCAGTTAGGACTCTCATCTTACTCTGAAGTGTGAGGTACAGTTGTTGACTTCAGTTTATGTAGTATCAGAGATTTAAAGAAGTCTTCAGGGAGAGAAGGTTTGAAGCTAGATCACAGTGGCATTAGCATGGCAATTTGTTAGGTCATTTGTAGAAAGTAGGGTGGGAAGTTTTGAATTACCTAGTATGTAGTAGAATGAGTTAATTCTTATGAATTTATTTAAGAATAAGATTAAGCAACGAACAGTTATGTTTCAGGATATTGGACAGGATAAGAAACACTGAGAAAGTTACTAGTTGGCTTGAATTTATCTGTTCATGTCTTAAAACATGATCTCCTTTCTCTGTACCCCAAGAAAGAAATGCGTGCATTTCAAAGTAAACATTTCTGATGTTCTTATAAAGTAGATCAAAGACGAGGAGTGTAAACTCTGTTCAGAGGCAGTCTGTTCAAGGATGATTCAGATAAGGGTGAGAAAAGAACCACTTTTACAGTCTGAAGTGGGCTTGGGATGGCACAGTCCTTATCCTCTGCAAACACAGGCTAACACATTTACAGGTTGTTTCAGTAAACAGTCACTACTGCTTGAGTTTATACAGTCAGAGATAATGAGCTAGCTTTCACGCAGAGCTGAACATGTTTGAGACATGTTAATTCTTAGACTTCAAAGAACTTCATGTCACCTTTTATGAACGGTGATGTATTTGTAGTGAGATGGCAGAAGTCAGATAATGCTACGCTTCTAGCTCTTTTTCCTCTAAGGTTTTCTATATTTTTTCAGGCAGGAATATTATTTTCTTCCATAAAATGTAATGGGATTTACATGCTCTTTTAGGTGTGCTGAAGCATGACATAAGTAAGAAATTTTTAGATGCTGACTTTGAATATTCTTCATACGTACATCTGCAGTTATAAAATCTTCTGTTCTCCTTGTAATAATGAGAAAAATTCTCTTGAATATCTATCTGGACAGTCTGTTTTTCTTCTTTTATCAGCATGAAACTTCTAGGAGGTGACTACATATGCTTCGAAGTAAAGAAATTACTTTGCATAGCTGACACGTTGTACTGAAAAGCTTGTTTGAATAGACTAACAGGGATGGCGGTTGCATTGTCTTCATGTGCTTCTAATTCCACCCACAGCAATCTACAACTTTTAAAAACAATTAAGATGCAAGTTAGAAGTTACAGCTTTTCTTTTTAATGAAAAAAAGAAAACCAAACCCCCCAAAACCCAACCAAAAACCACAGAGAAATCTGCAAATTCTTCTTCTGCATTTATCAGATGAAATCAATCTTAAAAAAAAAACACCCAAAACCCCCAAAAACCAACCCCAAAACAAAACAAAACAAAAAACCCCAAACAAACCAACAAAAAAACCAGGAAGGAGACTGTTGCTAAGTGTGTAGTCTGCTTTGATGACAATAAAGTGGTATAGTCTTGAACCCTTAGTGTAACATTATGAAAAAATTACTGGGAAATAATTCAGTGTTCAGGACTGTTTGTCTGAAATGGGCCATTACATATATTTTTGGTTAGCTTGGTTCCCAGTCCTACAAAGCTGAAAATTAGTCCTGGAAAGAACAAAGTTTGGTCTGGAAAAATGATAACATCTCAGACAATTTCTGAAGTGAATAATTGTAATATATTTAGTATCACAGGTAGCATCTAATTAGAAGGATCAGTAGGACATCATTCCTTTATTATATTATTGTTTCTAGGTGTTAATTATTATTGTGCTTATTTTAATAGATGAACAAATGTTTTTAAGCAACAAAAGGATTGCCACCATGATGTCAGTTTTTAAATTTGTATTTTAGTGTTAATGAAACTTGTGCGTTTGTTTGTGGTGGTGTTGGTTTTTTTTTTTTTTTTAATCCTTCAATCATTGATCATGTTATTATCTGACTAGATTGGAATAATCGATTTTATAGCTTTTAGGAGACAAGCCTTAATTTCAAGGCACAGGAAGCTAATATAATATTTTGGTAGTAGAGCAGTCTTTCAGACTCATGCTATGGCTAGGCTGGTGAGGTTTCCTTCCTACTTTTTTCATGGCACTGAATCACCTGCGAACGTCTTTCTAGAATTTCTCTTTACATCCTCTGAAGTAGTTTGGCTTTGAAATTGCACTTAGGAGTAGGCATTTCCATATTGCCCAGCTCTTTTTGAAAATCAGGTATCTTTTTAAAGGGTGGTGGTGGTGAATCTACTTTGCTTTATCTGCTGGCGATAAAAACTTTCATAGATTTGTGTCAGAATTGCTCTGAGAATTTTTGCTGCTCAGGATATTTTGCATTTAATGCAATCACTTTAAAAACAACGCTAGTACTTTTAATTTATAATTGTAAACAATAGTTAGACATATCATTAAGGACTTTTTCTGCTTCTTGGGTAAAATAAAAGGTATTGGTGGCAACATTTTTTTGTTGGTATAACTGTTAGCAGAAAACCATGTGCAGACATAAAATGCAAGTGGCTCTGGTTGGTGCCCGTCTTTCAAATACTGGCCCATTTATTGTGAACAGAAGTAGATGACTGAACTTTCCTGTGTTGGCATGTGACTGCACTATAAAAGGTGTATAGTGTTATGTTACTCCTATGTTAGAAACTCAATATGTGTTCTGTTTTGTTTTGTTTTTAAATGCTTTAGTATTATTTAACATGATTATTTTTCTGTAACATCTTTCTGTTATGTTTCCTTCAGTTGACTGATATTTAAACTTTAGTGGTTTGGTTTTTTGGGGGGGGCTCCTAATTCATAACAAACTTTATTTTTGCCAGACCATTCGACCCTGCAATGTTAGCAAAACTAAATAGGGAGCTCAACAAAACTAGAAGAGGGAGTGTCAGTGGCTATGAAGGTGATAAACATAAGAAAACATATGCTTGAAGTGAATTGTATTTTTTAAATGCTAATGTTCATGAGTTGAGTGTTATTACGATGATTTACCTAAGATACAGAATATGGCTTGAGGCAAAGCCCCCATTCAAAGGACTTTGATGGAGTGATTGTAATGCCATAAGTGACAATCACATGAGGGCAATTACAATTTAAAGGGTAATTGCTGCGTGTTTCTAGTTAGCAATTAACAGTCGGCCGGTCCTGTGATGAAACATTTATCCCATCTTCCATTGATTATTAGCAATTTCTATGAACATATAGACTGCAAAAAACCGTAATGACCAAAACTTTGAATGTAAATAGTAAGCTAGAGAAGTGTAGTGGAGGTGTAACTGACTTGCATTTTACTCCTGCGATTTAATGATAACCTTTCTTGACCGAGATCTTGGAGAAAATGTTTGGTATCACTTACAGCTATGTTTTCTTTTGTCTATTTAAGTCTCTTGTTGAAATAACTTTACGGAGAGTCTCTAAGTAATTAATATGTTTTTACTCATTGCATCAGTTGTGAAGATCATTTCCTACAAAGCAACAATTATTCTCGCGGTGTTGGTTTGATTATGGAAAATATTAATGCGTAGAAGCTGTACTAAGATTTGTCAGTATGCTAGCAGTGAAAGTATCTAAGCAATGAAAAACACTGGAGACAGGTTAATTCAATCATTTGAACAAAAGTTAAGGGCATTCATCAGATAAAAGTGTTATGTACCACATTCATTTCTGCCTCATACAAAGGACACCCCTAGCTAAACAAAATGTGTTGAGTATGAGTAATGATACTCATAATGATAACAGCTCTCAGCTGCTCAAGGGAGTTGTTTGTTTCACTTCTTATTCCCTCTTTCTGGGCATGTTTTTTCCCACACGCTCTGAGTAACCCTCTGATCTATCAGAGAGTCCATTTAGGTTTCTAAGCTAGCAGGAAACAAGCAGGAAAAAAAGAAAAGCAAATGACTTTTTAACAGCTAGGAGAACTAAACCCACTCACTGAAAAGTTGGATGAGCTCTATAACTTGCACAGATGAATGACTGGAGCATGGAAGGGAAGAGAAAGAAACAGGATGATTCCTTTTAGTAGTGAGTAGTTTTGTTGCTTTATATAAGTAAATGCTGGTGTCTTTACAGTGAGTGGCTCAGTGTAATTACTTGCTTTGCCCAGATAGACTAAGGTAAGAACTGGAGTGATGTGCAGATGCGTATGTAACTCACTAGTAAATAAATAATGATTTTTGAATATGACTTTTACTTTCATGGCTTCCTCTTTGTCAGTTTTTCTAGGTACTCTAATTAGATTAGTTTGACCCTGTAGCATGTCCTCTGCTCCTTGCTCCAGTACTGTATCGAATTGACTGTTGCTTGCTGGCACTGCTGCAAGGCCTCTTCTGGCGGTGCTGAATTACGTCACCTAGTGGCACTTCGCAGTGCTCAAAGCAGAATCTGTTACGGGGCTGAAAGCATGCCCTTCCATTTGTTAAGTACTATACATCTGTGATTCAGCAATAGTAACAGTTTAATTTTAATAGTGCATTGTGCTCCAGTAAAGGAGTAGTCTATTATTGCTTTCAGGCTCCCTCTGACAGTGGGTAATGCTTTTCTTCCTTAAAGGATATCATATGGTAATGGAAAAAAAGACTTTTAATGCAAAACAATACTTTTTTAGCATTAAAATTCAGATAGTGCTTAATCTTAATTTAACCCCCTTGACACGTTATAAGACACACACACAAAAAAAGAAAAAATGCAAGGATATTTGTTTAAAAAAGCTTGACCCATCTCACAGGAAATCTGTCCCTGACAGAAGAAATAAGTTGTTTGATATGTCATTAACCTTTCTTTGTTGTAAGATTTTTCCTTTCTCTTTCTGCTTTCCCTTCTTCACTTGATCTACAGCTTCCCATATCTACACCTGATAAGGCTTTGATCCTGCAGAATAGAGGAGTCCTATGGAGAAAAAAGAAGTAATAATTTGTAGGACTGGGAGGATTGAATTCAGATTGTGTTGTAATGCATGTTTTATGAAGTAGAATTAAGACTGTATGAGTAATTCCAGTCTGATTTAACTTTTCAGCTCTTGGTAGATTGTGTAATATTTACAAAGATTTTTTCTTTAAAAAAAAAAATATCCACAATGTGGATATGTGTCAAAGTTCACTATCGAAAATGGTAAAAGATACATTTTGCTGACAGGAATAAGCATTGTAACCCCAAATTCTGAAGGGGATAAGGGGATTGTATTACAGAAACAGGTGGCTTGCAGAAACGGAAGAGAACAGGAAAAAAACTAAAGGCCAAAAATTCTTTCTTCCCAGCAATAGCTCTTGTCTTCCCGTATGCTTCATAAACATCCAGTCCTTTCTTTCCTTCATATGTGCTTTTGTAAACCCAGTCTCCTTTGATTTGACATGCTGTACCTACTGTCAATCTCTCCATCTCTTATTAGAGCGGCTTCCTTCTCCCCGTGTTTAGCGGGGCAGTGTCAGCAGGGGGAGCGCCGAGAACGCGGGAGAGGCTGGTTCTGGCTGGGCACTAGTCGTGGGAAAAGTGCTGCCCAGCTCTTTGCAGCCCCGAGCCGAAGCGTGCCACTGCAGAGGGAAAGTTTTTGGAGAATGCTGAACCTCAACAGGTCCTCTCTGGAGTCTGTGAAATCGAATTGGTTTGACTTGGCTTTTTGGGGGGGAGTACACGTAGGACTTGTTAAAAGTTGGAACAATTTTCACGAGGAAAAGAATGGATACACACCTAATACTTCTATGCTGCGTGTCTAGTCCAAGTATTGAAAGTTGGAAGAATTAGAGCTCATTGATTAAATTGCTATAGCATTTGTTTGATATAGTAAAAAACCGAGATTACTCCCAAACTGAGCTATTTTAGGTTGGGTATTGTCAGGCTTCCCCCCCACCGTGTACACATGCATGGTGTGTAAATTATCATTAAACTGCAGTTCTTCGGTGGAAAAAAAAAAGTTAAAGAAAAATATTTGAAGTTGCTTTGGTGGTTTTTTTTTGTTTTGGTTTTTTTTAACCTAAACCCAAGAATTTTCCTCTTTCTGGATGTCTTTGGTAAGAGTTAACTGAGGGACAGAAAACTAGCCTGAATTGGTGCAAGGTAAGGAGGTATGAGGGACTGTTCCTTTTCAGCATCAGTAAGCTGTTTAATCTGCTCAATTCTTCAGATAGAACTGCACCTTTCTTGTTCACATGTAGTAAGGAACCTGACCTCTTGGCATCTTCCAAAAAAAAAAAAGTTTTCTGTAGATACTGGAAAATGAATGAAGACTTAGCTTTAGTTTCAGTTAAAAATGAATCTAAACGTTCATGGTATAGTATGTTGCTGCTAACTGTGTTGGGTTTTGTAGCAAAATACTGTGTTTGGATGTACAGACCATGATTCCTTATTGCTTTCCCACTTTCACTTATGCCAGTGCAGACTGGTAGTGTTACAGATGAATTAAATTTACATGTGTCAGTGAGTTTTTGAAAAAGGTGGAGGTGAACATGTTTCCCTCTAGCTAAGTCTTGGCTCTTTTCTCTAGGCCCAATCTGTTATGGGTATTTGTGTGTTAGAGAAAGTGAGTACAGAGAAAATGTAAGCTTTCTTTCTTCAAACTGTGATTGCAAAGATGTTCCTAAGTGTCCTTCTGACTTAAGCAACTTCTGCTTCTCGTCTGTCGTTATATTGATGCAGCTGGTTTTGCAGGTACCAAATGAATCAGATCAGAGAACTAATTCCACTAGGAGGGTGGGAAGTGGAATTTTTTGTCCGCTTTTTTTTTTTTTTTTCCCCCCCTAGGCAGGTTGGTTCTCTGATCTAGTTTAAAGCTCAGATACAGTGAGGCAAAAGTGGGAATAGGGAGTCATGGGAACTGCAGGATACTGGTCATGCAGTGCACATTGTTATCAAATATGAGGGCACGATTTCTGAAAAAAGACATTGTTCCCTGTGTCTTGTAAGACTATTGCATGCAGTGATAATGAAAAACTTTGCAATGCAGTTAATTTAGTCTGACTTCTGAGAGGGCTTTTGTTGGATTGTTTTTTATATATTAAAATGCTTCAGATGTAATTGAAACCCACAATGTTTATCAGTATCTCCCAATATGTAAACTAAAGTAGAGATGATTAAGGAAAGAATTATTTTGAAGTGGCAAAATATACTGAACAGCTGAAGGCTAGCTTTTCTTTACAGCTCAAAACTTGACAGGATTAGTTGGGAGTTCTAACTGTCAGATCCCAGAGACTTGAAGTGGTGTTATCAGCACCATTGAATTTATCTTGCAGCAGTTCTTGTTGTAGTCAGTGCATAGGGCTCTGGCAATGGTTATAGGCTAAGTTATGCAAGAGATGTATAAAAGGTAAAATAGACACTTTTCTGATACAATTGCATTTTTAAATTTTATATTAATGTGAAATCTCTGTTGAATTTGAGAAACTGTAAGTTATATGGGGGTTTGTCTCTTATTTATATTTTTGTTTGTTTTGTATGCCTTTATTCCACCTTTATGTTCAGTAATTCTGGAGGTTCCTCTTGATTTTAATGACAGTTATTAGATTTAATTTTTTTTATAATAAAAAAACCTTCCATTCTCTCACAAGTGAATTAAGTAACGTATTGTTTATGTACTTCCATCCCCTTTACCACAAGCTTTGATATGAAATCAGTGAATAAAGATACAGTTGTGGATGTGATTTTTTTTTATTGCCTTTTAATTTAAGAAAAAAAAGTGGCATGTAAATAGAATAGTCCTCTGACACTATGTTACAGGTAAATGAAACAGGAACTTCTAAATTATTCGTTTAGGCTTGAATAAGTATAGCATAACAATAACCACTGAGTAAAATGACTTGTAATGCACCTAGTTTTGCTTTTTCTAAGCACATAGCTTTACAAGACTTGTTAGAATTTGTGATGCAGGGTAACACAAACTTTTGATCTGTGATGGAAACATTGGATTTTATTTGATATGCGGCATGTACATTTACATTGTTTCATAACAGTAATATTTTTTCCCAAGAATTGATGTGATACATTGCTATTTACAGTAAATAAAAGTAATTGGACAGAAACATAAAAAATGTGTTTAATGACGGTTTTTCTACTGAATGAAAAAAGCCAAGAGAACTTCTACACTTCCACTTCCAAGATACCTGTGGGTGAAAGAAGAAAAAAAAAATTAGCATGTTTATTATTTGATTTACTATTAACTATCTGATTTTTACAAGAGAAGAACTTTTCATTCCACACGTGCAGGTATCATGTAAAAGGTACTTAGGATCTTAAAGAATCAAGTCCTAAGAATAAATAGTACATTGAAGACAGCCCACTTGGGTAACGTTTGCGTGACTGGGACTTACACACCTGAATCAGCACTAACTGAATTCAGTGAAGACTGACTCCCAGCAACTGTGAGAGAGGTCCAAAGAGTTGCATTTTTGCAGTTTGTGTGACTACATTCCCATTATTTTCAATTGGAAGTTTATGGAAATAAGGGCTACAGAAGTAGCTTCTTAGCAATGCTTACATTTTAGATGGAACATTAAACCAAGCAATGTATTAAATACTGTAGTTGGATAAATGCTTAAAATATTATTCTTGTGATAAATCAGGTTTTTAAGATGAAACTAACATTCAACCATTATATCAGAGTAAGTAACGCCAGTATCTCTTTATTCAGCTTTTGATCGTTAAGCGAGAGTTTCATAAATTAACCTTTCATTTCTTCATACATTGATTTTCTCTATACATTTCTACAGTCACCTTGGCAATGCTGTTTGAAATGAATGGTGAAGTACCTCTGTCGCCCCATTTTCCCATGCCCTATGCCTCTTTAGATTCAATTCTCAAAGAAGTATATGCATAGGAAAAAGGAACAACGAGCCAGATCAAGATCAACTCCACTTGTGGCGAGAGTAAACCTGGAATATAAATGTATAGATTAAGGAGAATAAAAATAAATTATATGCTTTACACAGTGCCTTTTCTTTTGAACTATAAGGCTTAAAAACTAATGAAGGCTAGAACAGAGGTTAAAGTATGAGACGACCAACATTAATGCCTAGGATTCAGCAGAGACTTAACAGTATTTAGTATGTTAAAAATTCATCAGTGCAAACTCATTTTTTGAAATACATAAAAGAAAGCATAGAGTTCTTAGAAAAAATGAAGAGTAATCTCTGTAGAATTGACCTGAAGATGAATTACAAGTCAGTAGCAATATCCTGTTCTCAGTATGTTGCACTACTGCACATATTTGAGGCTTTTTTATTTGAAAGCTGTGAAAATACCTATTTGAATTACCGAACAAATGCATGAGAGAGAGGAAGAAAAAGGTTCATAAATTACAAAATACTGTAAAATCATCTCTACAAACAATAAGACTTACCTGGTTAGCTGTCTGATGCTTGAACTGCAACAACTTCGTTTTCATGAGAATTTATGCTTTGCTCAAGACCTTGAAGAAGTATGAACAATACAGTGTAACTGTTTTCATAAGTGATAATCGGTTTGCCCCTTGCCAAGGTCTTTGCTGCACCTGCAGATTGGGCGCACAAAAAGCGCTGCTTTGTAAACCTGCTGAAAACATGGAAAGTATCATTCATATGTTGGGGGAGGTAGAAATGGGAGTGCAATGGACAACAGGACTGATAGGAATAATTGAAGTGATGGCTGGAAATGTGTGCTGAGAACGAGAATTTATCATCTGTGTTTTCTTTCACGTACGTCAATGGTGTTTGGAAAATGTAAATCTGGGAGAGAACTTCTTGTTCTCAAAGCCTGTGCTGTGTTTTCTGTCTAACCCCCCCTTTCCCCAGCACACTTTTTTGAGAATCTCTATCAATGTCCTTCACTGCAAATACGACTTTACTGGGGAGATATCAAGGTCTGTGTACAAGGCTTTCCTCTGCTTATCCAGGCACCAGTGAGGCGCCCTGCTGGATGCCAAGGCTGAGAAACATCTTTCACCATATTTAATCCTATTTGCTAACAAATTCTTTAACCATTTGCTTTCAAGTTGCTGTCTTTCTTTTAGGACCTTTGTTATGCTGTAACACTTGATCTCCTATGTAAAGATGATCTATTTTATATATTAGAAGTCTGTAGCGGAATTGTTTGGAATTGGTACAAATTAATTCAGAGAACTACAGTGTCACAAGTAGCCACAATACTAATTGTTACATGCTGTTGTTTATTCATAAGTTTGGGCACTCCTGAAATTCAATAAGTGTGCTGTTTCAGTGTCAGAAGATTTGTCAAAGTTTCCTTAATTTCCTAATTTTCATTTTGTAACCTCAGGTTCAGTTTGTTCCTTCCTGTCATAACAAACAGTCATTGCATTCTGATTTGTGTACAGTGCCTTGAAATAAAGATTTCTGGTTTTAGTTTAGGATGAATCTTTCCTTAGATTTTTATAAAAGATACAATTGATTCTTTCAGTTTTTCTTCAGAGAGGTTCCGTGCTTCTGGCCTGAAGCCATCCTAGTTGTGTCCTGAAGCAAGTATTGTATGCTTTGTGATTTGTAATATGCGATGCTTACTTCAGCTCTGCTGGGCTTTCTGCCTTCAATCAGACAGTTATGTCACCTGGAAAGAGAAAACCTATCCTGCACAAAGAACAAAGACTGTTCAGAGCTGTGCTGAACAGCTTCTCATGTAACAGGCGTGCAAAAGGAATTGTCAGGTTTGGTTTTGGTATGTGTTCTGATAAAGAGAGAGAAAGAGTTTTTTTTTTCCTAGGGGATTAAACACTAAATTGCTGGATTAGCAGCCAGAATATAGGCAGTGTTTATGCTTTAGTCTTGAGTCTTACATAGGCCATCTAATGCAGGGTGAAAGCACCACCAAACTTGGGAATGTTGTATTTTGACATTAGATGGTGTGTGAAGCTTTGGTTAAGGGCTACAACCACAGAGGACCCTAATGAAATTTGGAGTGGGGTCTGAGGCTTCCATCTTTATGAACGGGAGTGGCTATTCAGATAAGCGCTCTCACTGAGAGTAATAAGATTGCTTACTTGTGTGTGAAGGAGCAATCTCTTGATTTTTGTGGTTTATCATTGGTATTACATCTTTGTGGACTGGGAAAATACCTGCTACAGCGGATCTGTAATTTATCAGTCTCTCTTAAGAACACAATCAAAGCTGGTTTTGATTTGGATTGCAGAATTAAACCTTTATTAAATTATGTGTTTTATTCAGAAATATAAATAGAGCAGGCAACTTTGAAATTTTAGAAAAAAATAATGAAATGAACACACTAGTCAATCTTTTGCCTTTGATGTTGAATACAGAGAGGCGATCTGGTCCCTTTTAACCTTGAGGCATGATTTCTGAAATGTACTCCATTCAGGCATTCCTCTGAAAGCCACATGAAGTCAGTAGCTAGTGTACAATAAATAGCCTGAAATTTTAACGCGTACGAGGATTGATGTCTCCAATATTTCATGCACATTTGTATGTGTAATTTGGTTTCATAAATGTTTATATTTAACAGCCTTTCCTATAAAAAGATCCATGCAAACTTCACTTCATGCGCATGTGTAGACCTGTGGATCATGGCTATTAGCTGCTGTTTAAAAAAACAAAAAAGAAAAGAAACAGTCCAATGAATTATGTAGCACTGATGTATCTTATAGCATATTTATTGTTTCAACTCCCTCTGAGCTGTTAGAATTACTGGGACTAGAAATCCCAACTATCTTGTAATGTATTTTCAAAAGGGCAGACTACAGTGCTTCTGAAGCTCTGGAACACAGTTTTTCATCAGCTTATACCAGAGCGCTCTCTTAGCTGGTGTCTTAAACAGTGAAAGGGACTTTTTATTTAATTTATGGGCAATTGTGTGTGTGTGTATGTATGTGTGTTTTTGCAAGGATTTCTTTATGGACCTCAAGTTGATTTTGGGGAATTTTTTTTGCATTATGACACATACAGATTTGTATAGAATTTTCATTTTTCAATGTTTCTGGCTTTGTGAGAAATTTAGAATAGAATGGAATAGACTATTTCAGTTGGAAGGGACCTACAGTGATCATCTAGTCCAACTGCCTGACCAGTTCAGGGCTGACCAAGCTAAAGCATGTAACTTGTGGGAGAGAGGTTGAAGTGTATTGGAAAAAGCCTCACTTAAACACCACATGAGTGCTTCCCCTAAGAATAAAGAAAGTTCAGAGTTGGGGAGGGGGGTTTTGGTTGCAAAATTTTATCAGGTGTTGCTGAATCTACTTTTTCAGTCAAAAACTTTATGTTGATTAAGACTGCCTGCAGAGGTATAGAGCTATCTGGCTTTCAGTTGCTGCTTATAACCCCCTAAAATAAGGAAGTACTATATTATTATGACCATTCATAACTTCTAATGTGAATATTTGGATGTACAATGCCTTGTTAAAGCTGAGGACTGGCACGAGTTTCTATTTGCCACATTAAACTCTCAGTGGAACACGTATGTGAGGGCTGAAGAAAGTGTCTGATGAAAATTTCCTTCATGCTGATTATTTTTAAGTAAAGTGGTAGGATACATGGCACTGAGCAGGCAGAAGACATCTTGCAGAGATTTGCTTTTACACTGAGCAACTAATAGGATAGGAAGAGTTCTGTATTCCAGGACAGTGGACTACTAGAACATTTGGCTCATGCGTTCTATGTATGTGAATTCTGTCCCGTCAATATCCAGCTCCTCTACGAAGCCCAAATATTTGAACCTGACCAGGAAGGATAAATCAAAGTTTCTTTTAAAACAAACAAATAAAAAAACCCCCACAAAACCCCCACCAGCCTTCCCCCCAAGCCCCACCCCCCAAAAAACCACCCCTCCATCCCCACAAAAACCCATCAGCTGTCTATTTATAATTAAGAGATGATTCACTTACTGTCCTCAAAGAGACAGGATCATGATAATGTTAATGTTATATTTTGAATAGTCTAATGCTGTAAATAGCTGCAGAGGTGGAAAAGCAGTGGTCCCTTGATTAGTATGTGAACCTTGTTTTTTTGTTATATTTTGCAGTGAACCTGGATGGCATTACATGTGGGGCAATGCTGGTTATTTCAAATGTTTGGCAGACTCATTTCTGTATTCTTATGCAACTCCAAAGATGGGTGATTGTAGGATTGAGAGTACTCTCATTAAAGTCAGTGATTAACCTCCCTTTCGCTTCAGCGCCTGCAAGTTGGGCAAACATGTCCAACCTGGTTCCTACACTGACTGAACAATAGCCTGGATAAATCTGTGTACTTTTTCCATTCAAACCTCAGTAATTCTATGTGGTGTATCCTACACTATTTTTAAGTGGAGCTAACAGTTAATTTTAATCACTGGAAGTGATGTTTTAAAAGAATGCTTGGTGTTCTTATGGTTATGGAATATAAAGTTATATATATTTGTCAAGGCTAATGAATCTGAAAAAAACCCATCCCAGTGTTCTTGGTGTTATTAATTTATTGGTCATTGCCTTGGGGAAGAGGGAGATTTTGGCATTTTTAAAATGATATTTAAAATCTAATGGCCTAAGTAAAGAACATTCTTAATTGCATGTAGCTGCCAGCCTTTGAGTGTTCTGTTTGAACAGCCCCTTTCTAATGTTAAAAGCAATTCTAGATTGCTCGTCTAAAACAAACACTTGTAACCTGTCCTTCCATGAATGATTGTTACGGAGTAGATGCAGCCAGAAGGGAAAGCTAACTGGGCTGTAACACACAGACATGAGAGAAAGCCCTACATTTGTCTTCCATCAGCCACATGATTTGTAATGCTTGAATTGTAGCTTTGAAACAAAATAGGTTGGAATGCAATTCATTGGACCTGTATGACAGCTTGGAAAAGTATGATTAGGGTGGAGGCATAGTTTTTAGAAGCTGAAGATGTAGTAGCAGTTTGAGTGGTTAGCTCAAGATGCTATTTATGATCAAACTAAGCCCAAATTTTTAGAATAGTATTTCTCAAAAAACTTTGGATGTGACAGGGCTGGGCCTTTTCTAAAGAATTTCTTACACATTTTAAATGTAGAAATGGTATTTGTTAGACCTTCTACCATAGCACCTGAATTAAAACTGGAATGTTCATTAATAATTGCACATTCTGTGTACAGTCCAAAAGGAGGAAGATCAGAAATGAAAACCTGGTTTATGTGAGTTACTCTTTATATTCTAAATATGGAATGAAGAGAAATGTTAACTGGAATGGGATCTGCCAGCCTACAGTGGTGTGGCTTTCACAATTGAACACGTGCACACACGCACACTTGTGTATGTGGTTTCTTCTTTCCTTTATCTTAAGTTCTGTACTTTTTTTTTAATGTTTATTTTCTTGGACCTTTTCTGATTAGCAACATGATGATCATAGGTAAAATTTCAGATAGTTGACATGAAGGGTGTTTAATATCCACAATGAATTTGACATTCTTGATAAACATATGGTTGGTGCATGTATAGGTATATATGTGTGATTTCAATTGGTTTCTGTCTTTAACTATGCTAAGCGGTTATGAATGAGTATAATTAAAACGCACATTCTGAAGATAGCTTTAAAAACATTCTGAAGAATTGTTGTTGCTATATTGTAAAAGTGCTTTGGGTTACAGTGGCCTAAGTAGGGATTTTTTTTTTTAGGACAAATGTATAAGCACTTTGTGATGTAGGCATGCAATGACTTATTTTTCTTTCTCTAAGAAATATTTTGATTTCTATTTTCACTTTTTTTCTGTGAATGCCTAAGAAAGAAACATTCCTTCTTAAACATTAGGTATAGTTTTAATGTTTCTTAATATGTTGCCCTATGGTAGGTAAAATATCCATCATCAGGTACAGCAACTTTATTTAGAAGTGGGTTGTGGCCTTTTTGCCTTCCTCTTTCCTATTGTATAAAACAGGAGCTGCTTTTTTTTGCTTTCAAGGCCTTTCATACAGCCTCCTTTCATTCACTACTGAGAAGTCGATTTGTGCCTCTGATTAACCGAGGAGGACGACATTCATTGTAACTTTTTCAAACAAGAATCCTTGGCTTTCTACTCTACAACATGGCTTTGCTTATACACCTACAAAGGTTTTTGATTAGCTTTCTAGAAATCTGTTAAAATTCACCTTTTGCCATGGTACCTGTAAGAACTTTCTTGATAGCTAGGTTGCTGTGGGGCTGATAATATTGCTCATCATGCTGACTAATTTGTCAGCACTAATTTGTGAGACTAATTGTCTCCACCTACTCCCTGTCTTCTGTTTTGTACTTAGCTGTATGGAGCAAGAATTACATGTTTTCGTTCTGTAATGTGCTTAACAGAATGCAGTCAGGGTCTTTCTCTCTAATGGTGAACTCTTTTCAATGAAACTACAGACCTACATTGCCCTGTGTGTTTCACTAAACAAAAATCAAAACACAGCCTCTTAACAGGTGGTTGGGGGAGCTGCCAAGGGCTTTGCAGACAAAACTTCTGAATTTAAATTATGACCCAGTCAGGTTATAAGTTTCTAATTTATTCTGTAACATAACATACTTACCTGGACAAACATGTAATTAAATTACTATTATTTGTAGTATCTGAGGTAAACTTCATAATGGAAAGCATAACTAAAAAATACTGAAGATGTACATGATATTTATATTTAATTTTAGGCTACTTTGGAAGTTTCATATAGTAACGTCCTGCCCAGGTTCAGTTTTTTTAATGAATGTAAATTATTTCACTGTTCAGTGCTTAAAGTCTTATATGTTTAGCTAAAAGTAGGACCTATGCAAGTTCTTTTCAGGAAAATACACTGGATGCATAAAAGCAGGTGGTGAGTGATCCTTGCAAAAAAATGTTCATTTGCATAAAATCAATTTATATAAGTATTATATAAGCAAAAGAGGGTGAGCATTCTTGTTTGCAAATGCCAGGTTCTAACTGTGTAACAAGGTGCATTATTATATTATTCTTTTTTTTTTTTAATTAAATTGCCTTAAAATGAAGATCCATGAACTGTGCCCAGATAGTTGAAGCATAAAATATAAAAAATATGCTACTGACATGAATGGTAATGGTCAAAGATGTTGGGAAGAAAGCTTGCATATTTTGTGTCTGAGAGAATGAAGTTGGCAAGCATCTTAACTACTAAAAGAATGCAAGATACAGTAGATGGCCTTCAAAACTGTTTTTCTGGGCCAAGTAGGATGAACACAGTTGATTCTATGCAAACTGCAGGAAACAGCTTATGAAACTAAACTGGAATAAACTCATATTCAGAGATCTGATTCAGTGTTCACTGAAGTCAGTGAAAGATTCCCAGTGAAAACACTGGACTTTAGAGGAGCCTCAAAATCTTTGGAGTTTTTTTTCCCATTTTGTCTGAATAATATATGAAGTGCCAGTATTTACAAATCAAAGCTGAAACCCAGCTTAACCATGCAGATTCATTAGAAATTCAGCACAACAAATAGAATTATTTGGCTTTTTTTAAACTAAGGTTTTCCATCTGATTTATGTTTAAGTTCTGCTTGATATATATTAACCAATACAAGCATTTTTCAAACCTACCCAAATTTTTTCTACCCCTCAATTGCCCCCTGCTGTCTTTTTTAAGGAGGAAAGGCTCTCATTCTTTTAAATATTTTATTTGGGATCAATTTTTTTTTCCTGCAAGTGTGGCTTTTACTTTTTTTTTTTTTCTAAATACTGTTATGCTTAGCTATGTGTTTGTATGCGTGATCTATTGGTAGAACTTCAGCATACACCGTTGTACTTTTCACTTACGTGGGTCAGAGCTGTCTTAAACTGCAGATTGCTCTGGGCTGCCAGGGTAGAGTCCAGCTTTCTTAAAGGGAAAATAAAAATAATTGGCTTCAGTTTTGCACATGAGGGCAGGATAAATTTGAACTGTTACTAAAGTGTTGATGCTGGCCACTCTCTCCCTCGCAAGTGGTATCTCTGAACTAAAATGTGGTGATCCATTATTCATGTGTTAAGCCATCTGTCTCAAGCATATGATAAAGGTTGCAAGATGCTTTTGCATGCAGGTATCTTCCTCAGAGTATCAGCGAGGAAACAGGCTAAACAGCTCAGTAGCTGACAATTCCCTTTGTCCTCAGTAGGACAAACAACTTGTTCCACAGTTCCCTGGAAAAGATTGTTGAGCTTATTGTGATATTATGACTGGGGGGATAAGCTGCCCCAAGCCTCTGTATCTCTACCAAATATGTACAGTGGACTGAACACTCTACAAAATGGCTTTGCATTACTAGCTTCTCATATCTGAACCATGTCTCCCTGTATGACCTGAGTGGATCACTCAAATTAATTCAGCAATGTAGGTATACTCTTACATAATTTTCATTTTAAGTCCCTGCAGACTCATTGACTTCAAGGAAAAAAAAGTTATGTTTAAAGTTGAGCATTGATAGAAGTATTTGAACCATTGACACCTTGTATTTCATTAGAAAGGAACATGTGTGGACAGGTTTTAAAATTCTTCTCAATTTGTCTTTTTTTTGTACGTGACTTTGCTGTCTTCATTCATTGTGCTTCATCAGTACACTTATTGAAGTACTAATGAATTTAGTAAAATACTGGGGAATCCAGTATGTTCAAAGTTAAACCTCACTATTCATGTTTGTGGAAATCTAGAGGAGAAGATATTGGTAGAAGCAAATCCTTAACTGGGTCAGTTATAAATCTTTCTAAAGATTCAGTTTCTTGGTATCAGCTGAGACAATCTTGACAGTTCACTGCTACCTCTTCACTTTCTCTCTGAATCTCAGCCACATGCTCCTGCTGCTTATTCTGTGCTGGCTCTGGCTTTTGGTGTACCTCTCCATAACCCAGCTCAACTCACTAGTTAGTTTCCAATGAAAGATTAATTCAACAAAAAAGTAGCTTTCAGCCAGACTAGCAAGGTATACGGAAAAAGAAGGGGAAATAAGGATTTATTTTAGTAAAAGCATTATTTTAGTAAAAGCAAGATCAGCTGGCCTGACTGCAGAACCACACCTTCAAAGTATAAATAGCCAGAATAATAGTAATTTTTCTGTGTCTTGTCCCAGGATGGTGTAACTGGTAACTGTGTGCAATCCCCACAGACTGGCTTTTGTCTCTATTCCAACTGGAAATGGAGTAGGTGATGTATGCTAAACAGCATAGTGAAATGAAAACCTTTGTTATTATTTTATTTCTCTATTGTTGTTATAGCAGTTCTGTTAGTCTATCAGCTGAAGGGCTTTTGTTAATATAAAACATTAGCAAGTGTGGATCACCTTCATTGTCATTTTTTTGCCAGAGCTCTTACTACAGGTAATACAATAGTTCTGTATTTGCACATTATTTTTGCACATTATTGTTGTCATTGGATAAAACTTTCAAAAAAGAATGCATTTCAGGTGTGAGTGTAAAAATACCTACATGTTAATAAAATGTGAGAATTTCTTTCACCTGTAAATATGTGGATTGGCTCACTAGATTTTAAGTACTTCAAGCATTTTCCTGAGTGATTAGGAAATAGTGGTAGCACATCTGAACAAGCTGTTAGCCTCAAAATGCAAAGTAATGCACCTTCTGTAGACCAGATCTTCAGCCGGTGTAAATGAGTAAAGATTTGTGGGCTGAAATTATGTTGATTCACAGCAGCAGACCCAAAAGTTTTTGTGCTGTACCTTGAACAGAGTTTATATTTGAGTATTTAGGAGCTTGTTCAAACTTGAAAGATGTGCATTAATAAAAGGGATTTCTGAACATATAGTACTGTTGTTACATCTAGTCCTTAGTTTAAGTCTGAATCTGTTAATTTTGTCAACAACTAAGCTGCCTGTGTCCAAAAGCATCACACCCCCCAATTAAAAAAATTTACATGTTTATACTTAGAAGAATAGCCTTATTTCAGTAGCTTTACTAATGTGAGTAATATGAGGAATGGAACACTTTTTCATGGATATGATCTGAAAAGTAAAACTTTAAGGCTTATACAGTTAATTTATATCTTAATGTTTGACATCGTGACTAACAGATTTTTTTTTTTTTCCCCAATCTGTTATACAGCCACAGGGGCAAATACTTTTGATCAGGTTCAAGCAAATCCTCTTCAATTTTAATTACTCAGAAACAGAAATGGAAAAATACAGCAGCCTGCCCTACAATGTTGTCACTGAAGGTGTACAACTTTCTCAGCAATCTCACTAACAAGAAACATGCTATGTTTTTTCTGCATTCTTTGAAGTATCAATATTACCTTTAGAAATATAACAGACAGACAAATTCAAACTGGCCTTGACAAAAGATGAAAACTTCATTTAGCATTGGTACAAGTTACTGATATCAAACAAGCTGGGAAAGAAATTAGCGAGGAGACAGAATTATCTTCTTACCCTGCCAGAGGGAGTAACAGCAAAATTAACCTTGAAAACTGTTTGGAGAGCATTCTTGTGAAAACAGTATGACACAATGTTAAAGTTATGGATATGAAGAGGTCAACAGTTCTTAACTGATTATGGGCAGCTACATTTTATTTACTGTGGTTTTAAAGTAATGTTGCAGCAGACCTATTTGTGTGAAGATTTCTGAGTGCAAATACAGTATCTTCTCATTTTCTGTAGCCTGATCAAAGGATTTGTTAAATTATTATATTTTTCACCCCTCTTCTTAAAAGCGAAGTTTCATTCAGGTATCTAATTTGAACATGTCAAAAATACGGCACCCCAGTCTTAGTCAGACTTAAAATTCTTGCTCCTGCCTCAGGCTCAGTTTCAGATAGTCTGCAAGATTAAATAATTAAGTAGAGTAAGAATAAAATTCAGACTTGTTTGATATATTTGAGGATCTTTTTTTTTTTGACTTGTAGCAACCTGCTGAAAAACTGTCACCCATGCATCTCATATGCTATGATTAGAATTTATATTTCAGGACATGAGATTTTGTTAATATAATGTTTAGGTCAGTAGGGCATACTAACTTGAATATATTTACTGTAGACTGCTTGCTTATATTTGGTGGTTGTGATAAACAGTCTTCTAGTCTATTTTTTTAAGAACACCTTTATTGTTTTTAATTAGTGTGTCCTAGGGTATAATTTTGGTGCCTTCAATTACAAGTTTTCAGATCTTAGTTTAAATATGGTTATGGGATAATTGTCATACTAAAACCAAAACTAAAATGAGCCATGAAGCATTGCATTTCTGCTTTCAAAATAGAGAATTTTAACAAGTACTGGCTAAATGTAAACTAGACTTGGCCATTTAAATAGCCTTTACTAGGAAAAAATATTATCATATGTTGGTTATCTCACAGTAACTAATGCATAATATTCTTAAATAGATTTGGTTATCTGTAGTTTCCCTAAAGTTTAGTCATTTGAGGTAAATTATTGAGGTAAACATTAGGGTGAAATCAGTCTGCTAATTTATGTGAAGAATAGAAGTAACTGTGTCCGTGTTAGAGGTTAATGTGTCAGCCAGTTTATGACAAAAGGACATAAATTTCCACCTTCATGGTAAGAAGTACAGGTATAAATGTACCTGGAGACAAGATAACACAGACTACTTTGAGCTGTGGAAAAAAAAAACCAAACATTTTCCCTGAAGGTTTCTATCTCTAGAGACAATAAACGTTTTGAAAGTACTTATTTTGAAAGTTATTTTCTATATCAGAAAAAGAAATGTAGTACTTGCCCAGCTTAGCAGCAGCTTTTTTCTTTGAGTGTTGATAAAGAACAGAAAACCCTTCATTGAGAGGTTTTGGACTGAAAATTTAGAACATTTCAAACTCATGCAACAGCATCCTTCAGGTGTGGTTCTTTGAGGCTGCTGAACCAACTTAACAGTTCTCTGCTATTGAAAGGTAAAGTCTGTTCTTCTATATTTAGAAATATAGCTGGTATCTGCTTTCTTTTGTATTTCAGTTTATTTTTTTGGGGTACCTCCCCCCCAAAGTTTGGTGTAGAATACAAAATTTCAGGATCATTGCTAACAGCTAAAGAAAAACATGAATTCAATAATAAGTGAAGGCCACACTTCATTAAAAAGTAAAAGAAAAATATCATTAAATTTTCAGCCTTTCTCACCATACAGTGTTCTTCCATTACAAATTGAGTATGTCTACACTGAATTTAGGTTCTTTCAGCATGTTATTAATCAATAACATAACTGTAAATCATAGAATCATAGAATTGTTTCCGTTGGAAAAGACCTTTAAGATCATCGAGTCCAACCATAAACCTAACACTGCCAAGTCCACCACTACACCATCTCCCTAAGCACCTCATCCAAACATCTTTTAAATACCTCGAGGGACGGTGACTCAACCACTTCCCTGGGCAGCCTGTTCCAGTGCTTGATAACCCTTTTGGTGAACAAATTTTTCCTAATACCCCATCTAAGCCTCCCCTTGTGCAACTTGAGGCCATTTCCCCTCGTCCTACACTTGTTACCTGGGAGAAGAGACTGATACCCACCTCACTACAACCTCCTTTCAGGTAGTTGTAGAGAGCAATAAGGTCTCCCCTGAGCCTCCTTTTTTCCAGGTTAAACAACCCCAGTTCCCTTAGCTGCTCCTCATAAGACTTGTGCTCTAGACCCTTCACCAGCTCTTTGGACACGCTCCAGCACCTCAATGTCTTTCTTGTAGTGAGGGGCCCAAAACTGGGGGTATTTGATGTGTGGCCTCACCAGTGCAGAGTACAGGGGGATGATCACTTCCCTAGTCCTGCTGGCCACACTATTTTTGATACAAGCCAGGATGCCATTGGCCTTCTTGGCCACCTGGGTACACTGCTGGCTCATACTCAGCCGGCTGTCAACCAACACCCCCAGGTCCTTTTCCGCCAGGCAGCTTTCCAGCCACTCTTCCCCAAGCCTGTAGCATTGCATGGGGTTGTTGTGACCCAAGTGCAGGACCTTGCACTTAGCCTTGTTGAACCTCATACGATTGGCCTTGGACCATGGATCCAGCCCGTCCAGGTCCCTCTGTAGAGCCTTCTTACCCTCAAGCAGATCAACACTCCCACCCAATTTGGTGTCGTCTGCAAACTTACTGAGGGTGCACTGGATCCCTTCGTCCAAATCATTCATAAAGATATTAGAGGACTGGCCCCAATACTGAGCCCTGGGGAACACCACTTGTAACCGGCCACCAACTGGATTTAACTCCATTCACCACAACTCTTTGGGCCCAGCCATCCAGCCAGTTTTTTACGCAGCCAAGCATACATATAAATGTAGCTGACAGCAGGATCCTACAAGGTTGCAATCTGTAACCTAATTAGAGGTAAACATTTTTGGGACCTACAACAAACCTATTAATAAATGGACCAAGGCTAAGGTACTAAGAAGTTGCTAGGGATTTTGAATATCTCATCTGCAGCTGCCCTTCAGAGGTCCCATTTTTGAAACAGTCTTAATGCAGAATTTTCTTAATGAGATCTGATTTTTAGGAGCATGAAATTTGGCACATGTGTAAATGAGGCACTTATATTCCTAATAACTTCTGAGAATCTTAACTCAGAAGCTCACTCCCTGTGATAAAAGTGGCTCCTGTTCAACTCTATAAGAGCTGCTTTGACCCTGTAGCAGATATTCAGCAGAATGACTAAGGGTCATGTTTTGTGTGATCGTGTTTATTCTGTGACTGTTTCAGAGCCATTTAAACATCATGTTCAGCTTACTAGCACATACTGTGTGTAGAAAAAGTTTGAATATATTTTATTCTGTTCTGGAACAATACTATTCTTAAAAGTCAACATTTTTGTTTAAATTAAAGTTATTAAAAATATTAAGTGTTTATATATTGCAGAAGACATATAGAGAAACTGCTGTATCATATTGCACTAAAAACATGTTCTTTCTGTAGATCTGTGATTTAATGAGTTGTTCATAGTTGGTTTCTTTTCTCTGGGGTGCCTTTAAAGAAAATAGTACTTAATGAATTACAGCATGATATTTTTCTCTGCTGCATGGGAGATGGAACCTGCTTTGAAGATTGAAGTCTGAAAACTACTATCTGGCAATTTGATGATGCTGGACAGTTTTGCCATTCTGAGAAGAAATAAATTTCTCCTGGTGCATTCCAGCACTTAATGAAACAAAGACATCATAGTAAAGAGCGTGCAAGTAGAAAGAGAGAAAAGGACAACATAAAGAACAAGTGAAAATGACTGGATCTTATATTTAGCTAGGGGAATATTAGATTAGCTAGAAGTTATTTTATATCTCCATGAAGGGGACTGAGATATGAAGTTAAAGAAGGAGAATTATCATGAATAACTGCATAAGAATTAATGCATTTTGGAAGGATTTTAACTTTCCTGAAGCTTTTGGACATATATTCTGTCCCTTTGTATCAGCGTGACAACTGCAGTGGCATAAGGTCTGAAATTTACTTCATTAGGTTTTCAAGATTTAGTCTTGGCTTGCTGAAGAATTAGAGAAAATTATATTCCCATTTAAATGTTTTCTTCACTTTTAATGAGAGAGTAATATGATGATTTGCCCTTTTGACAAGACAGAAAGCTGGCTTCATACTTGTGTAAATTTGATCACTTTATACAGGTTACGTGAAAGAAAGTTGTTATATGCTAAGGATAGATAAAAACGGATGGACATCAGGAAAAAGTTATGTCTCTATTGAAGTAAAAAATATATTTTTGTGATAGATGTAATTAGGCGAGGATCTCACTACAGATGTCTACATGGATTTGTTCAGATCTGTTTTTACTGTCTTTCATGCTCCTGAACCTAAGGGTCTCCTGACACTTCTGTAGTTATACAGACAGACAATTTTTTCTTTTGCTTTGAGGGATTCCTATAAGTAGTACTGGGTAATGGCTCATCTGTCCCAAAAGATTAATCCAGTGCAGGACTGCACAATGGTCTGTTCTTCTGTCATTAGTTGAATTGTGACAGATGACTTCTTCATAGCAGAGTTGTGAGCTCCTGGAACAGAGAAAGAAAAAAGCAAACTATTTAAGTTTGTGAACAAAAGTAATCCACGTCTGGCAGTATCTGTGGCTGAGAATATCTCTAAGCAGCCTCTGTACCATCTGCACCAACTTTTTTTTTGAGAGAGACTGATAAACAGCAAAAAGAAAAATATTTCCTTTTTGTGCAGTAAGCATTCACGCTTCAAAAGTTGTTTCAAATCTTATCTCTTTACACCTAGTTCTGAAGTATGTTGGGTGATCTGTGTGTCATAAACACATCAGAAAAATGTCTAACACTATTTTGGCTAAGAAATTAAGGCAGAGTGAATATTAGAAATAGTTTCCTGAATAGAAGATTTTTTTTTCAGTCAGTTTCACTGTGCAGGTTTTAAAGACCTTTCAATATTTTATATCTTCCTTACATTTTTTTTACCTAAGTTTTCACTGAATTTATTTTGAAAAGGTTTATTCACAGAAAATGAAATTCCTTTTTCAGTATATACATATCTTTAAAAATACTTCAATAAAAATAAGGATTTGAAGCTTGTCAAAATGTATACAAACCAGAGCTTTGATAACACTGATATTTTTTTGTGGTGAAAAGCTTTCCCTTTTTGCAGAAAGGAATTTTTTAGATGGAAAACATTCTCATAAGGAATCTATTAATAATCTCAAAAGCCATTTATGTTATGCCCTTGCTCCCAAACTATTGCAAAACACTTCTCAAATCAGACTCAGAAATACACAGGTGAAATGCAAGACTACATAAAAATTACCAGAATTACTGTCTAAAAGTTACTGTTTTGAATGGGACTATTGACATTTTCATTTTCCAATTTATAGCCATAAAATGCATCTTATCAGACAATGTAGTGAAAAGATTTGTATCTTCTTGTTAGAATGAACTCTCTCTGAAGATGTTAAGCCTTAGAAAAGAAAAACCTCTTGGGATTATTCTGCTTTTCTCTGTGAGTTAAGATCTGGCTTAATTCTGTTTTTATTCCCTCTCCTCTGTTATAATTACACTAGAAGGTGCTCTGAAACTATTTATAAAGTATGATTTTGTTTTGATGCAAAACATTGCAAATGAGCAGGAATTCATGGAACTCAAGGTGACAAGAAGCCTTAGAAGGTTTAATATGAGGTGATCACTTAACAGGCTATTAAGTGTTATTCAGTCACCTCTGCTGCTGAGCCTAGTAATTTTGTTTTAGCATAGTTTGTCTTTCAAAAGATTACCTAATGTTGACTGAAACATCAAAAGATGGGACCCTTATTTTTCTTGGTAATTCCTGCCCCCTGCCCCTGCCTATTAATCACCTTGTTTAAGATCTTGACTTGCATTTCTCTTTTTTCAGCTTCTCATTATTGGTTCTTGTTAGGCTGTTCCTTAGGAATTAGATAATTCTCTATTATCTAATATTTTCTCCTCGTAAAGAAACTTTGTATTGCTCTGCGATGACTAAAGCCCAAACAGCTCCTCTGCAGCTGAGTTAGAGCAAAAAATAAGACATGCATTCCAGTTGATCACTGATAGCTGCAAAGTTAGAAATGCAAACCAGTATCAATGTTTACTTCCAAACTTTTCAGTATAAAATGTTTTTTTTTGCTTTTCACAGTATATTGCTTTTCACTGAAAGCACAAGGATTTCAGTATTTAATCCTATTCAAATAATTAAAAGTTCCATTGTCTATTTCTGGCAATTGTCTTATGTAATGTACTTTCTAATAAAAATGAAATGATGCATTCAGAAAAGATTAAGGAATTAATTCTGAATATTCATTTCTTTTAACTACTGCCCAAGAGAGTGAAATGGACAATTATGGAAGGTGATAATGTATAGTCATGATTTGCTCTTTTTAAATGGTTATTTAGATGGGAAATTACTTAAATACAGATTGAGTATTCTCTGAGTGCCTTGGTCTTGATTTTTATTTGGGCCTTAACCTGTTTTCCAGTATTGAGAAGGAGCGTTTGTGTGCAGCTAAATACAAAGGTAGCTATTTCATCATTCCATTGAGTATTCTAAGATCAAACCAATTTTGATCCTACCAGTTCATTTTATAATTTTTTTCAGATGCAGTCTGCCAGATGATGTTGCTGAATGAAATAATTAAGACCTGCTGCTTTCAGCCTTGTTTTATTTAAATGTACAGCCATCTGAATTTTAAGAGAAAAATGCCTTATGGATGTTACCTGAACTAGCAGCTGTCCAGAATTTCTCAGTTCACATCTCATCAAGAAGGAGTAGGTCAGAGGGGAAAAAAAAAAAAAGGTAAGCAGGGGGAAAAAAAAAAGCTTTTTGAGTAATCTGGCTCTGAGGAATAAAGGCAAAGTGATCAGTATTTCAAAGAGTATTTACAAGGGAGGGCTTTCTCTTGTTGTATCCCTCATGGCCATTGTAAGAGATGAAGAGGCTGCTCTGCTGAATGTGTATCAACTGTTTAATTTATTTCATTTTTGCTTTTGTCAGGAATCAGACTTAAGGATCTTTTCTACACCAAAATTCAGCATAGTCCTTTAGTGTTGTTATTGCCTAATAGTGTCTGATCGTACAAAGGAAATAGTTTAGTCATCCTGTTTCAGGATGGATATGCATTAACCTTGGAGCAGGCTGCCTGGAGAACTCGGGCAGTCTCTGTTCTTGGAGGTTTTCCGTACCTAAATGGATAAAGCCCCAAGGAATTTCATCTGATCTCAAAGCTGACCCTGCTTGGAGCAGGAAGCTGTACCTAGAGACCTCCTTACGTCTGTTCCCCCTGAAAGTTGATCTTTGTGGGAGTGGTGTTAGTTGATCTATTTTATATGATAGGGCTATCACACTGAGCTATATCTGTAGGAGAAAAGGGGTGCGTCTTGAGATTGTTCCACCACAACAATCACACCTGAGTTAGCCTAATCATTTTCAACAGACCAGTGAGAACTTGTAAGGGTTTGAAGCAGAGTGATTTGTGAATTCACCTAGAGATGGTCACTGCAGAGCTGATGTTTTTGGTGGGCTAGTTCAATAGCTGATTGCTGCATGTCTTGAACTTTGTAGCTGAACAGTCAAACTGCATCTCTAATGTTGCCAGCTCTTTTCCCAAGTATTACATTTAGCAAAATGAAAAAAGCAAATGCGACTTGCCCTGTCTTTTATTTTTGAACACATTACTTCCAAACTGGAAAAAATTCACAGCATTTAATCCTTTCTCTTTTTGCAATTGTTATGTACAGGTTTGCTTAAAAAAAAAATCAGATTTATCACAAAAAATAAGTATTTCCATATACCTTGTGTTACTACTAAAATATATGATGAAATAGCCAACTGTAATAACGTAAAATTGTTATCATGATTGTGGTAATTCTATCACAATTCTATAATGTCATAGGCTGTTATTTTATAATTTTTGGCATTTTGTCTTTATAAGGGCTTAGTTATAATAGATTTGCCTTTATTACAGCAAATAATGAATCAGGTTTAATAAGATTATACTATTTTGAAACTTGACATTTAGCTCAGTCTTGTTTTTTCAATTCATCACAATATGGTAATCTTTTTCAGCTAAGTTTCTTCAATTATTATTAGAATGAAAAAATTTTACATGCTGCTGAAGTCTGCTATTGAGAAATTCAAACTGTAAGCCTCAGATAATTTCCCAGTTGCAGTAAAGATTAGGAGTAGAGTGGGCTAAATACTGGCCTAATACTCCCCACTTACCTTCTAGTTGTCCTTCTACCAGTTCTATCATTGACATGTCCTTAATTCAAGAAATATTGATGTAGTCCAAAACATTGATGAAAGGGAAATGGAAAGAAAAGTGAGAATACTGTATGGAAATATTTTTTGTTACTTTTGAGGAGAATAAAAGCATTTTCTAAGTTTGAGGGAGACTGCAATTTAGTGGCAAACTAAGCTGGTATGATTTCTGTGGACTAGCCTGGCTTCTCTAAGTGCCTTGATTAAACATTCCTGCTCCTTTACTATGTCAGTCCCAACATGGCTTGTTTGACTTGAATTTTGGTTGTTTGTTTGTTTGTTTGTTTGTTTTTTTTGTTAAGCACAGTAACCCAGTAAAGTATGTCAGTGACAATGAAAAAATGAATGTCTTTTAATCAGGACAGTACACTGGTTGGACAAGCACCGGAACTGGGGCATAGGAGGGAGCAAGACTGTATAGATGGCTTGAAATTAGAGCTAAATCTCAGCAATAAGCATGATTTGGAGGCACAGTTTGAGGATAAAGTTACACTTCATGACTGATGTAATCTAACAGCTTGCTCTTGTGAGAATAGGTAAATTCTTCAACTGTTCCTAGCTGCATGATCCCACCTTTTCCCTCACACCAGCTCTAGCACTTAACTGATTGTGTGATAAATTGATTCAAGTCTTTAAATCATAGACAAACTATTCACTCTCCTTTCTTTGTCAGGTTAGTTTTCTTCTGGTTCAACAAGCTGAATTGACTCAATGCAGGGTATGATGTGTGGGAGAGCCAGAACAAGCGGAATGTGAAAGAAGGAGAGAGAACAGTGTATATAGTCAGAAGCAGGAGGAACAAGATCCCCCCCTTTTGGTAGTGACAAACTAGTAGATCAGTTCAAGACCTAATTTAACAGCATGGGATTATTTTTTGCAACAGCCCAGCAGTTGTTTTCATAAAAAAATAATTCTTAGGTATTATCTTTATTTTATTTCAAAGTTAAATACCGAATGTTCCTTTTTCCTGGACCAGTTCTGGGTAACACACTGATTTGAAAGCACCTGTCTGATACCCTTTGCTAGCTCTAGCAAGTTACAGAATTTGACAATAAAAATTCTCAGTATGAGCATGATTTCCACTTTCTATCCTTGCTTTGATTGCTGACACTAGCAGGTGGCTTCTTAAAAAGGTAATTGAAAATGCACGCTTTTCTATCAGTTGCAGTCATCTCTTGCTTTAGATGTGACGTTTAACTCAGTGGCTCACAAAATAGCATAACTTAGAATTGCTACTGGTCCCTCAGCTTAGTTACTTTGACAATGATCCAGTGCATGCAAGAAGTCATAGATGTGCTCAACAGCATAATCTGTGTATTTAATTAACAATGCCAAAACCTCTCTGATTTCAGAAGCAGCATTTTCTTCCAGTTTACTTAAGTGGTTGGAACTATGTATTTTGAATGCCTGACTGTAATATGGTAGGGTGTATATTTATTGTATCTAAATGTGAAGAGATTCCAGGAAGAATGGAAATCCACTGTACAGAATATGATGTCTGACTTACGTTTTCTTCTTTCCAATTTGCATAGTTAATATTATCAGAGGTGCATTTGCCTGATTGTATTGTTACAATGAGATTTATCTAGGACCAAAAAACTGAAAATCTAAGAAAAGCTGTCTGGGATTGTGGAGCTGATTAGAATTAAGTGAGCTAGAACTGAGGTTGCTTCTATATGTGATAACAGGATTACTTTTGTGCTAAATTATCTGGTTTTATTTTGTACACAGAGTTAAGTCCAAACTCAGAATTAAATGTACGTTTGTTTTAACATTGAGAACTGGAAAATACAAGAAGACATTTGGTATTTGGAAATATTCAAACAGAATATTCATCAGCTCACAATGATAATGATAGTCAAAGTGCTTGTTATACAAGTTTCTGCTAGAATAAAGGACCCAAGCATTACTTAATTTAAAGAACGTCAACATTCCGCAGACTGCATGCTTAACATATGTAGGCTAAATACTCTGCTAAATTGATGCTGATGGGAACAGGTTCTTCAAGAAAGTGCATATATAATCTGTTCTGTGGCCTTGTTATTCAGCTCCCCATATTACAGACTGTGAAGCTGATCACATAGAGTTTGTTCAGTTGAGCTGAAGAAAAACTTGTAGATAGGTTTTTCTGTGACAGAGCTAGGGGAGATACCAAGGAGAGACATCAAAATGAGTATAAAAACATGCCCTAGAGGCCTGTAGCAGTACTTGGAGAAAAATAAAGATCAACCTGTGAAGAAAAAGTTAATAGAGCTCACTGTGACTGAACCTTCAGCGCTTGGTCTGTGGCCCAGGCACCTGTGATAAGCTATGGTGAAAGTCTGAACTGTCCCATGGTAGAATTGTGTGGGAAGGCTTTTCATGTGCAGTTCAGTTAACAATCAAAACCAAATTTCAATATGGTTGATGTGATTATGTCAAGTCTGAGATTCTTAGATATTGGTTTTGTTTTATTGGGTTTGTATCTTTGTCTGTTCAACGCATAAATTGATTTAAACTCAGGAGTGCTATGAATTGGATGACCATGCAGGGAAGTGAGATAATCTGACTAAAGAAAAAAAAAAATTAAATGCACATAACTACAGATAATTGCTAAGTAGTTTGCTACTTAGGAAGTAAAGCCAGATGATTATAAAACCCCATCTTTTCATATTAATCTTGATTTAAAGACATCAAATCACAGACAAATAATAAATGTTTCTAACAGGCAATTTACCTTCATGATTAAGATTGTGTGCCTTATTCTTATTTGAACTTCAGCCTCCAGTAATACCCTAGAAGTCAGTCTTCACTCTTAAGTGTTTTCTCATTTCAGGGTCTCATGTAGGTGGATAGGAGATTTGGGAAGTGATTACTTTTCAAACAAAGATGGGACACTTTCTGTTAGTGAAAAGAGGAAGAGATTAACTCCCTTTATTTGACCATAATTATTTTAATAACTTATATTCATATAAATCATTATGAATAATTTACTAACAACCACTGCAGTCATAAATAATATGGCCTGTTCAAGGGAAATTTGCCAGAAGAGAAGTAGCTGAATACATTATAAACTACTGTTGTGGCTCTGTACAGTTTTCTTCTTAGGCAAGCATCTGGGTCTTAAGTGCCTGCTTATAGGGAAGACAGAAAAAATATTAACTTTCAAACCTAAATGTATACATAATTGTATACCAGCATGGGGCATTACATTAGCAAGTAAATGAAGCATAGATTTTAGAATATGTCCCGCACCTTTCCAAATACACCTGATGCAATATAATTTCTAAATGGAAAGTTTTGAAGATTGTAAATTATATCACTAGATGGCAGTAACAGCCAAGTGAAATGAAATAGCCATCTAAAGCATCTCAGGGTTTTATTTTGAATTTAATCCCTTAATATCGAATCTAGATATAAACATGAAGCATGACATTCTGCTATGTCCAAATCCAGGTCAGATTTATGATCATTCATCGGTCTGTTAACAGGGTATAAGATACTACAAAAGGCCATTTGCAATGCTTTTTTGGGCTTTGAGGATCCTATTAGAATCTTCAAATTGTTCTATCTGGTTGGTGTTTTTTGTTTTTTTTTTTTTTTTTTTTTTTTTTTTTTTTAAAAAAAAGTAAACAGCCAGGAAGTTAGGTGCCCAGTGTCCAAAGTGGCTGTTTCTGATGTAGTAAGACTCAGAGTCTAGAAGACAGGCAATGAACTAGTGAATATAAACTGTTATAAGCAGGAGGCAGATGCTCTCCCAGAATCTTATTGGATACTATGTAAATTGAAACATCTAAAATAGTGTCCATTTGTAGGATTCAAATAAGCTTAAAACAAGAAAATTGTAGAAAAAGTTTTGATGGCATGGAGGAAACAAATACAGTAATTATGAAATCAAGATAGTAATTTAAGTCATTAGCTGATTTAACAGCAAGTCTAGTTTTCTGTCTATTTATTAATCAATAACTGTTCTATGTCACCACTGTGACATGGCACAGACAGGCCATACAGCCACTGGAAAAGGAAAATAATCCAACACAAATACACTCCTTTGTGACACTGGGAAAAGAGAAATAATTTGGCCACAACTTCCTAGCAGAGTTCCCCGGGTTAGACAAACCACTGGGTGCATGTAGGTGCAGAAGCATAGCCAGTACCTCAAAGGAAGTGATTGTCCCCCTCTACTCAGTAGACCACATCTAGAATATTGTGCCCAGGTTTTGGTCCCCCAGGACAAGAAAGACATTGATAAACTGGAGCAAGTTCAGTGGATGGCCACTAAGATGGTCAGAAATGGGTTGGAGCTCATTCCCTATGAGGACAGGCTGAAGGAACTCGGCCTCTTCGCTTTGGAGAAGAGAAGGCTTAATGGGGACCTAACAGCAGCTTCCCCATACAAGGTTACCAAGCTGGATCCAGGCCCTTCACAGTGGTCCATGGTAGGTGGATGAGAGACAGTGGGCATGAGTTGAAAGAAGAGAGGCTCTGACTTGATATAAGGAAAAACTTTTGACCATGAGGACTGTCAAGCGTTGTAAGATTGTGCAGCTTCATCCTTGGAGGTTTTAACAGCCCAGCTGGATAAAGCCCTGGGTAACCTGGTCTGACAGCCTCAGCTGTTCAAAGCTTACCTTGCTTTGAAGCGGAGGTTGGTCTAGAGACCTCCTGAGAAACTTTCCAACCTAAATTACCCTATAATCCTATGTTAACGAGCCAGATGCAGGTTTATGAACATGGAATGAAGCAAGGTCAGAGAAGGCACACTGCCACACTATGGCAATAAGCGGAATAGCAGATGACATCCTAAAGTAGGATATATAAAAATAGTTTCATACCTGTCAGAACTTAAAATTAATACTGTTAAAGATTTGCCATATTTAGTTTGTTTATTTGTTTCCAACTTGCAGTATGTTAAATGCTATCCCATACACATGCTGGGTCTCTTTTCTAATGTTCTTTGATCTCTTCTGCTCTTCTCTTGTTCTCACTTAAACACCCCCCAAAAAGCTTTCCTTATCTTCCCTACTTTGTCCACTACACTCATTTTTCTTCCAATGAGAAGAGATGGTATCACCTGTACAAGAAAATGGAAAAGCTACATATCTTTATTTGGAAAGGAAAAAAAAATTCTAGGTGATTTTAGCTGTTCTGAGGCAGCCAAGAATATACTGAATCTAAATTAACATCCTGATTTGTAACAACTTTTAATTGGATAGCCTACAGGCTGGAGAATTTTTAAAGCAAACGCTTCATTTCATCTCTTCATTTCCAGTCTCCTATAGAATAGATCCTCTGTGTGCTCAGCCACGGGCAACATGTCACTTTTTGTATTATTCACAATGAATTAACACTGACATAGCACCCTTTCTTCCCAGGTCCCAGGTACAATGCACAGTATCTCTGTGTGTGTGAGGGAAGAAATAATATTACCACTACCCTTTTCATATATACTTTAATAGCAGTAAGGATTAGGTAAGAGTCAGTTTCTGTCTCCCTTGCTTATATCTGAATAGTGCTTTCTTCCACAACCAGCAATTTGAAAGGAATTAATCAGCCTGAGTAGAGGTAGTAATATCAGCCCTTGAACTTAAGAGGATGACTCTTTTATTGCCTCCAGTGACTGCACCAGGAGCAGCTGTTATAAAAGCCAAGAAAAACAGGGCTGAGATTCAGTCCCAAGTAAAACTAGAATCAACAGAGACCAATTCTGGGCTTCCCTCTGTGTTTTCTGTTAACAAGATACAGAGAGCTTGAGAGATCTACTGAGGTTTTTTGTTTTGTTTTTTTTTTCCTTAAAAGAAGTCAGAAATACACTAACTAGTTCTGCTGGAAAATGTACATTCCCAGATCCAAGCTGAACTTCTGGAGAAGAGCTGAACTCAGGCAATGAACCTGCTTTCATATGAGCATAATGACCTTAACAAAAATGAAAATGCAGCAAAGTAAGCCTTTAAGTGGACTTTTAATAGCAGAAAGGGATTCTGCCAAGTTTAGGTAAGAAGGCTTTACGCAGATATTCCTCCCCTTATAAAAACCAGTATGTAATTACCAGCACTGAATCTAGCAGCAGGAAGGAACATTTCACAGAGTTTCAAAATGCAACTTGATTAGCCTTTCAATGTTAAAGCTGTGAGAGCTCAGGAAGATCTGCCAGCTCAGAAGACTCCTAGGTTTGTTTGCTTAAAAAAAAGTTTTTGCTATTGCTTTTGCTATCATTAAGGTGAACTTAGTTAAAACAAAGAAAAAATAGAACAAATTTAGGATAGCTTGAGGTCCCTATAAATGAGAACAGCAAGAGATTAGTAAGAATAAAAAACAGACTAGAGGGAGAGGTTCATTTGTTTTTGGTATTTAACATGTATAAACAAAACTCTCCTTACACAAGAAGCTGGATGTCTGAGCTCCAGAACCTGTACTATAATTCTGATTTGCATTGACACTGCAATTTCCTTTGAAGAGGAGATAGTTTTGTTTATATTTAAATATTATGAACTGGTTTTATGTTTAAATAGTATAATCTTGCCATGCATCTGTCACCATAGTGTCTTAATTTCTTTTGCTCTTTACCACAATCTTTGTTGTAAATTTTAAGGTTCATACTTAAAGATGAATGGTCTGTTTCATGTCTCCCTAATTTGAGTTATACATTGCACTGTCTTTTGCTTTCCCATGATAGGGGTATGAAGAGTTTTGCACTATTTGTTCAACTGTTGAATTCCCCACTGGCATGGGTCTGATACTGCAAACTCTAATTAGTAAGATGAAGTCAGTCTGCATTAGCTCTTATGTAGAAATTATCAGTATAGATGTGCATTAGTTCCAGAGAAGCTGTAGAAAAGATGATGACATGGCATCTTTTCATGAATATTTTCACCATCAACACTGCATGGGTGGTTCTAGTCCCTGACCTATTCCTATGATGAATTTGTATTTGCCTGAGATGGACAGTGTATATACACTGTCAGTGTATGTTCTCCAGAGAGAAAAAGTAGTATATTTTGTAGTATCTTTTGTTATCTTTATGCTAGGCATTACTTGTATACTTTATTAATTAGAAAAACTTAAACATGTATTGGTTTACTATAAGCACTAGCTCTTGAACCTCAGGTGATAGACAAAGCCAGTATCTATCTGGCATACAGTCAGAAGAAAATTTTCATGTTGACACTTTACTTTTTACATCCATTGATTACAGGTTTTTTTGCATTGCTCAAAGACCCAAAACCCTGTAGCAATGAACTTCAGGGTTCAAAAGACATGGGCTATTTAAGATTGGCCAGGTGTTGAATATTAGGGTAGAGAACTCACCCCTTCCTCCAGAGGCATTTCCTGGATACAGTCACATCTTTTACAGTCATATAAAAGACAAACTGAAAATACAAATAAACAAAAAATGGTCATTCAAAACGTAAGTTTCATTTGCAGTAAAATTAGACTGTATGATCTTTCTCCTAGCTTAGTCCTGTACAGCATGCGATTTGTAATAAATGATGGGGAAGTAGCAGAGAGACTGTAAAATCCCCCCATCCATTGCCACTCAGCTGCAACTGTTCACAGGCATACATACATAACTAAACTGAGATCTTAGTTGTCGTAATCTTCCCATTTCTTTCCCTTTTTTCTCCTCAGTCATTTCTGGTATGTGTTCAACCAATCAATTCTCACTTATATTTTGGTCCAAACCAGAGCAGTCAGCCTAGAAGACTGACCTCCATATTTTCACATAAATACAGCTGTTGGCAAGTGTTGACATGGCACAATGCAGTGCTATGTACTTGCTTAGATCTCGAAAGCACTATAGCTTTAGAAGATCAATGTTTTCTTAGTTGCTTTGCTGATAAAGCAGAGTAAGTTGCCCAGGGCAGTACAATGCAGTAATTCATCTCTATTGTATTTGGAACCTGAGTTAGTGTGGATATATCAGCACAATCTTGCATTCT
The DNA here is from genome assembly GCF_035582795.1 of Mycteria americana. Taxonomy (NCBI): domain Eukaryota; kingdom Metazoa; phylum Chordata; class Aves; order Ciconiiformes; family Ciconiidae; genus Mycteria; species Mycteria americana. Next base: position 17,958,741 of record NC_134370.1, read on the forward strand.
TCCATGTAGGCTGACTCTCCTGATGTGGAAACAACTCCTGAAATTTTTCACATCATTCTACCATGAATGAGTGAAATCCTGGCAACGAAGAAATCAATAGCAAAAATTCCTGGAGGTCGTTGCTGTCAGGGTGTTGCCAGTAGATGCCAATTTAATTTTGTTAGTGAGAAAGAATAAAGAGGTGTCAGGTGCACGCCTTTTGAAGCAGAGGTAGGGTCAAAAGCACAGCCTTATATTTTCTTTGCAGGGGAGCATAAAGGAAGTTAACACTTGGGTGTTATAGTCCAGGAAGCTTCTGCATACAAAATTGGTTTCTTAGTTTAGGCACCCAAATTAGGTGTTTCATATTAGAGCATATAATCACTCCTGTTGGTGTGGAAACTGCAAATTAATTTTCTGTCTGTTTAGCTTTTTCCTGGCCTGATGATGATACACACCAGCTATTTGTTATCTATTCTGTTTCTTTACACTGTCTTCCAGACCATGTAAAATGTTCTTTCCCTTTATGGAAAGACCTTCACTTTTTCTGAGGTTGAAATTCCTTAAATCAATATAGCTGCAGGATAGCCATTTAGCTCTGGTTCAGCATCCTACAGGCTCTTCCTATAGCTTTCAAGTTTGAAGTCAAGTCCTTTATCACCCTGTTACTTTGGAATCTGCCTGCTGGGGCTCATAGTGTGCTTGCAGCAAATCTGCATGACAACTTTTTTTCTTGGGACTTTACCTTTTCTTTTGGTACTCTAAAGAAGGCCAAAAAAATGAGAAACCTTGTGCTAATTTAGTCTTCACAGGAGAAAGCTTCCTTATCCCCTACAAATACTGGTGACTGAATGTTCCTGTAACACAAATTTCTTCTTGCTGTTGTCTTCATTCATTGTTTGTGTACCTAATTTTCCTGGCCCAGGAAATGGGTTGCAGAAAGAAACCATTACACCCTTGATGCCAACCTTCTGCACTGCCCATCAGCTCACTGAGGGAACTGGGATGGACAGAACATAACCCATGGTGAAAATAAAGGAAGTTGAGACTTGCAAGTGGGAGAGGGTAGGAGTTTGGCTTGAGCTGAGCCTGGGGAAGGGGGAAGAAAGATGTTTCCATAAGTGTTTGTTTAATTACTTTTGTTCTCTTTTTCCCAATACCTGAATCAGTGATTAGAAGTTTGTGTTAACTGGCAATAAATTAAATTAAGTAAAATAAAATTCCCTGAGTGTTAAGACTGCTTTGCCTGTGACAGTATTTAATTTCTTCAGATCTGGAGGCAAAGTCCACAAGGAAACTTGGGCTCATAAGTTCCGCTATACTTTGGTTTTGCTGTCTAGTTTCCCTAGGACATCCCAGTGGTACAGAGTTGGAGACAGCTGGGAACAGCTATATCTGGACACTCATCTGGGAATAACTTCTATGTAGTTTACATCCTTGGGCTAACCCAAACCTCTGTCCTCTCGCTAGGTAACAGAACTGAGTTTCAAATACCTTCATGTATACTTAGTTGTACTCTTAGGAATTGCCTCAGATGAACTTTCATTCTATAAGTGTATTATGAAATTTTAATCACCAGACAATAATTTTCTGCCTTGAATCCTAATTCTCCACTGGCTTGCACCTCATGTATTAATTTGCACATATGCAGAGTGAAATTAGGTGTTAAATGAAACGAGTCCAGTTTGGTAACCAATCGCATACCCTTTGAAGAGGTGTAAATTATTGTGATGAAATGTAAGGGAGTAGGGAATTGAACCCTTTGTGGCAAAATGAAGTGATTTTGTCCAATTGCTTTCCCATGATGTGGAAAATATAAAACATCTTTTTGCCTGTCTTTATAACTATTAAAACATCTATGTGTATCATCAGATACCAGGCAATAATAAACATTTAGGGCCTGAAATTGTCATCTTTCGTAAGATACCAGCGCAACCAGCACAGTAATAGTCCTTCAAAGAAAATATTTTTATTTAAATAGTGACAGGTCAGTGTAAGCACCAAAATTTTTGTCAAAATAACTTTTTTCTGAGATAATGACCATTGATTACTAAGCAGGAGTGGTATCCTGTGGCTTCCAAAACTAATATTGACTGTATTCTCATGAGTAAATTGCACTAAAAACTAATTTTTATATGTACTGTTTTTAATGTAACATTTAATATCAGTTTAGAAACCATCACTTAGTGAAAATAAGTATTCACAGAATCATAGAAATATTGGTTGGAAGAGACCTTTGAGGGTCATCTAGTCCAACCTCCTGCACAAAACAAGACTATTGCCAACACTGGATAGTCAGCTATGGCTTCTTAATGCAAAAAGAGGGCATATAGGAAGAGGAAGCTTGAATAGGTGCCAAAGGAAGATGCTGTAAAAGCATTGCTTGAGCACTTAGGGATGAGATCTCTAAGGCCAAGCTTAGCTGGAGCTAAAACTAGGTAAGCACATAACGGGTAGCCATAAGTGATGCTACCAGTATGCCAGTAACAAAAGGAAAATGTAGGTCTGTCGATGAAAGGGTCTAATCCTGTATTATGCTATTTCTGAAGCTTTTCATTTGCCTGCAGTTGACTAAGCAACAGCATAAACAATCTTGATGGCTAGATTCAGAATGCAGGATTGCATTAATGAATCCAATAAAACTACATTATTTTATCTAGTTGTTTTACATCCTGCTTTTAATGTCCAATATCAAGTTCTGTGTATGTCAGTAGGACCAGAAATGGATTTTAAAAGTTTTCCTTATTCCTCCTTTGTGAATAATTATACCTCAAGTTATAATAGCACTCCACATCAGAGAGGAAAAAGTCATTTGTTATCATTGTGGCAGGCATTGGAGTTATAAAAGTTGTATGTTTTCTGTTGACACTAGGCTATAGCTCATGAAACTTCATCTGGTTACAGCTAAGTCAGTGGAACTATGTGAATTTCCATCAGGTAAGAATCTGACCCTCAAAAAAACCCCAACCTAAAACAAGCCTCAAGTTGCTAGGTGATAATGCATTAACAGATTTTTATTTAGACTTTTGGATATTTTCTCATTAAAACAATTACATCAAAACAAAGTAATTCTGATGTTGACAAAGTACTTGACATTCAAAATGATTGCTTCAGTAACTTATTTTTTCCCCATTATCTCAACTTCTCTAATTAATTTCTTCCTCTTGTCTGCCAGTAAAGGTCTTTCCCCATGCTTAAAAAGGAAGGTATCCAAACATCCTGTTTGGTACTTAGACCACATTCTCTTTCTCAGTGTTTTCTGTGCCAAAAGAAAACGAGGAAGCAACTTCTCTTGGAATTTGGAAAGAAAGCATCTCTCTCTGGCTTTATGCTGAATGCTGCATTATGATTCCTTTGTTCCTTTGCTCCTGTACTTGGAAAAGTTTGAATTTCCTAATGATGTCAGTATTGGCAAACATGTTGAATTATTGTTAAAAAGGAACCCCAACAGAGATTCTTAAGTAGCTACAGTTTTTTGTTGTGATATTGTTTCCATCATTATACCTCAAGCCTATGGGAAATGACTTTCGGCAGTTTTTGTGCGTACACGTGCTCTTGCTCTCTCTCTTCCTGTGCTTGCTCATGCTCTCTCTCTGATACTCACACCCTATTAGCCTTAATTTAGAGAAAAAACCTGAAAGCTTTGAAAAATAAATTATGGAAACTAGAACATGCATCTGACAACAATAAGAACAGGTTTCCTAATTGATTATATCTGTCCTTTATTAAGAAATAAGATGTCCTGTCTATCTTTTAGGTTTTGTGGTGTGACTATTTAGTGTTTCTAGCTATTTTGATAAATACTTTTTGAAGTAATGTGTGTAAAGTGCTTTAGGTGAGTGCCACATGTTTCCATTCTCCAACAGTGTTCTATAGCCAATAACTTAATGATGTCAGTTGGTTAGCGCTTAATTCTGTATTCTTTATTTTTAGTCTATGACTGAAATAGGGGCATGATTTCTTATCTGTGCATCATGACAATCAAATATACTTTCAAAACTTATGGTTCACTCTCTAGTTTGTCCTAAAAGTGAAAGGCCAAAAATATTCTGAACAAAGAAAGGCAAAGAAGTAATGAATGAACATCCTTTTGATCTTGCAGCGAGGAAAGAAAATTAATTGGTAGAGCTACCAAAGGTGGACATAAAAAGGGAATACCACTAGAAAAAGCCAACTGAACTACTTCAGCTAAACACTTGGCCTGTTACTTTTAAGACTAAGCTGCTAGCAATGGTTTGAAGTCTTCAAAGGGATAATGGCCTGAACTTTACAGATGCTTGAATTTGCAGGGTTTTACTAAAAGGAAATATTTTAAAAATTAAAAAATAAAGTATTAAACATGTTAGGACCACAAGTCTATTCCTGTTAAAACTCATGCATTTTGCTGTGACTTTCAGTGAAAACAGAATCAAGCGTTTATGTTGCCTCTAGGGATTACTAAATTGCTAGTACTGTAACACTGGTTAAATTAATCCTGATAATGCCTACAACCTTAGTGCTTACAGTGTTCTAAAACTACTTTCTGTATGAATAAATGATTGGAGAAAAAAATGCATAGGTATTTAGAGGACAAATACTTTTAAAAATGTGTATTATACCCAGTACCATAAAATCACAGATTAAATGCAGCAGGTTTTCTGTCTGTCATCTAAAAGAAGTTTATTAGTTCCAGAGTCTGCCATGACTAAGAGTTGTCATTCCTCATCAAGTCCAGCTCTGAAACCCCAAAGCTCAGAGAAGACAAGGTGACTGTCTTGTTAGAAAAGTCCCTGAGGGTGTTTGGGTGATTACCAGACTGAAGGGCAGCCTAGCTTCCTTAAGGCCTGCTTTTTTAGGAATTAGCACAGATCTGCTTACTGTGGGCTTCATAGCAGATAAAAACATCTTTCCAAGAGTCAATCAGAGCTTTTAAATAAAAACATGACAACATAACTTAGAGGAACTCTTTGCAGAACTCGACAGCTTGATGTCACTTGAGTATTTGAATGAAGATATTAGTTGATGTTCAAGCAGAGTAGAAACTGCTGCCAAGACAAGGTTTGGACAAAACTCCTGTAGGTATATTTTGCAAGGCATCTTCAGAGTGGGTAACCCTTTCAAGTACATTTAGACTGGGGGAAAAGGAAGGAATGAAAGGAATGGAAAGGAATGTGGAAGACTTTCAGCCTTCAATAAATTCATATAGGACATTGGGAGAGCAAGAGGAAGAATGGAAACAGACACCTTGAAAATTGATATCTGTCTAGGGCAACAGTGAGTGGAGGGTTGGGGATTTGTTTTTTTTTTTTTTTTTTTAACTAACTCCTTGAGGAAACAAGGCTTGGTCATTCTGTCTCTCTTTGTTTCTCTCCATCTGGTCATTGCACCCATAATAACATTTGAAATGATAGCTACTTTAAAGCAAATTTGAAATATACTTAAATTCCTATGAGATCTGTGGAAACTGGCACTCAGATGCAGGAGATTTATTCAAAATAATGTCCCACTAAAGGAAAAGCAGGCAGAATACACCTGGTTCTTTGGAATAAGGGTGAGGTTCTTGTGGTGAGTAAAGCTTGGTAGGGAGATCAAAGGTAACAAATTCATAGGAAGGTTCCGTTACTTCTGCTATTTATGAATTAATCTTTTTTTCTTTGAGAAGACTTTCTTAAATTCTGTGCAACAACTAGGAAGGAAACACGTAAACTTTTAAGATCACATTCTTCATGTTGGAAAGCCATTGTCTTATAAATACTCTTAGATATTTGGTTGTCTGCAAATTCAGTTTGGGGCTATAATCCTTACTGCCGTGTTTGAAGATGGACATTTCTTGGAATAAAATTTTGAGAAATACAAACTGTAGTGAATCTTATTATTAATGAAGTCAAAAGGTGCTTGAAATGTTTATCCATTAACTAGTTCTAAACTGGTTATCATAATTTTATAGCCTTAATACAAGCTTATAAGAAGCTACAGCTGTTACTTGTCTAGAATATAGAATCATAGAATAGCCCAGGTTGGAAGGGACCTTAAAAGATCATCTGATCCAACCTTTCATGGGAAAGAGAGCCTAGATGAGATTATGTAGCACCCTGTCCAACTGCATCTTGAAAACCTCCAGTGACAGGGACTCTACCATGTCGCTGGGGAGGTTGTCCAGTGAATGATTGTTCTCACTGTATTAAGCTGGGAAATTTCTTTCAATTATTAATCTGCCTTACACACCAAGAAGATCTTTCAAGGTATTAGATGAATTTCTTTCCCTCTAGTTAGTCTGACTAGCTAAGCCTAATTATTCCAGTTATTACAAAGTTTAATAAACATGTTAAATCCAAATAAATCTATGTTTCTGATTTCCTGAATTGGAAGGTATTAGATGAAAAAGAGATTTATTTCATGAGTTGGAAGGTTTCTAGGTTTATTATTTCTGGAGAGAGGCTTGAGGAAACCATGGAGGACTTGAAATTAGGACATGCAAATATTGAATTTAAAATAGAGGCAGTTGTTGGTAATACAATTATGTTTACACAGTAGGAATAGCTTGCTAAGGAGATGTTATAATGACTGTTTTTAGCAAGTGTGGAGTAATTGGCTTGAGTAGCCACTTGGTGTCATCCTGGTGCTAGAAAATTTGTCTAAAAACCATTTAAAAACCTTTGGTGCAAAGAGAATTATTGTTTCAGTGAACTTGGCTCCCCTATATTCCTAAAGTTTTTTTCAGTTCCCTGCAGCTTTTTTTTTTTCTGCCATCATGCAGAATCTGTTTAAGAAGCTTTCTGACGGAATGCTTAGTCCCTTCTTTTTTCTTTGACTTGAAACAGCTGCAAATTTTTCAAGAAAATGTGACTCATGCTTATCCCTCATGTAACTAGGTTGATATCAACAGTTACGTTAATTTGGCCCAAATACTCTATCAATGCTATTTGAACAATGTATAGGAAATCTTTCAAGAGTTTGAATGATGGTTTTACTTCCAAGATCATTCAGCTGTGTTATGCCACCTCTGTCCTTTTTTTCTGAACGACAATAAAACTTTACAAAGGCAGTTAAATTTTTGTCCAGGAAAAGTTGCTCTTCAATGTTTTCTCCTTGGCATCCAACTTGCTATAAAGGAGTAAAAGGTCTCATTTGATCATTGTGCATTTCTTTGCCGGGGAGGGGAGAGGGCGGAAAGGATGTCTGTCTCTTAGACAAATTTCATAGGATTCAGAACAAAATTTTTTATGGGCTTTGTGGAAATTAATTTTCTCTGATGCTTTTGCCAAAGTAAAATATCCCATATCTCTTGAAGTACCTTTCTCTTACCACTCTTCCTCCTTCCACCTAGGCAAATTCCCTAGATCAACTAATTTTCTACTGTTTTTTAAAATTTCCTATGACTTGTTCTTTTCTCTTAACTCATTCTGTTCTTTATACTTGTTCTCAGTTCTGTGACAGTTAGGCCTGTATTTTCTATTATACAATTCACAATATTTTCCCACAGTACTCCCCTGGAGTTGTAAAATATTTGCTTTGGCAGACTGCCACTTTGTTTTCATGACTACATTATATTTACAAGAGATTACAAGTTTGTGTTGCCATGTGAAACTTTCACAAATTCTACCTCATATTATTGTGTAATCTAGAAGATCATTTACAGTCTATAAACTGATACAAGAACATCTTGTTTTTTAAGTTCAAGGAATGAACAAGTAAGTAAGTGCACAGGCTCACGGGTAATCTGAGAAACCCTATGTTAGAAACTGTTACTCGTATTTCTGTACATGTTTGTGATCCCAGTGCCTTCTCTGACAGGTGCCTAAGAAAGATAAAGCTGAGACTGAAAGAGTCCAGACAGGTGTTAAGAAAGTGATTAAAGGTATAGTAGTACTTCTGTAGGAACAAAGAGAGATTGAAAAGGACAGGGATAATTCAGTCTGAATACAGTGAATAACAGAGATTTGATTGAGGTGAGAAGATTAGTAAGAAATTACTACTGTCTTCTTTTTAGCTCTGTCTCAAAGTATGAAGTGAGGAGATAAAGTGAAATTAAAGGACAAAGGGACTTTTTTTCCTGGAGTATAATCATTCATTGGCATTTGCTGTTTCAGGAGGTCATTGAGACAAGTCAGGAGCTGATTGTAGCCACCTTTTAAGGGTTTGTTAACAGCAATTAGTAGAAATTTTTTCCTTTGAGTACTTTGTAGAACACTACTGAATAAATCATACAGGTTCAAAAACAAGGACCTAGAGCACAACGGCATACAAAAAATAGGACGTATATGAATTAAAGAGAATAACTCTGCTTGAACTCCCACAGTTATTTATGGCCACAACAGCTTTTTTGGTTGCCAGAGTAGGGATGAATATGGTTGTTCATCCAGGTTCATAGATAAACACTTCTCATTCGCTCTTCTTATTGACAGCAATTTGGGTAAGATTCATCTGTTCAAACTTGAACACTTACAGTGTAAATATTTGTAAACATTAACTCTTTTGAAGATTTCAGTGAAAAGTATCTACGGAAATAGATACTTTTAGGGCATAATTTGTATCATCTTGCATAGATGTCTAAAATAGGTCAGATGAACTGTGTTCTAGAAGTGAATATTTCTTCCCCTGCTGCATATTACGTCTTATTGAACAAATCTAGACAATAAACTTACATGCAGGTAGCTACAATGTAAGCATCTAAAGTTAGGTGAGATGAATCTCATATCGATCATCGCTCACAGTTGCTCACAACTGTCTTTTATAGTCGCAGTCTTGCAAAATGTTAAGAGAGATTATCTACAGACTCTTCTGCTTCTCCTTTGTGTCTCCAGTCCATAAATTCTTCTATATTAACTCCTGCAAAAGTGTTACTACAAAATCATATAGCTTTTATTATCCTCGGGGTAACAAAATGGGTTTAATCAGATATTTATGGAATCAGTCCTCTGTTTATATTACAAAGTTTTAAAATGGGACTATTTTGGGTCTGCTAAAACCATTGTGCACAAGAGTTGGCTTTTTTGTGTTTTTCAAAATTGAGACAACAATATGTTTAACTGACATAAAGTTTTAGTGACTTTCCAGTTGCTGCTAATCCACATGGAGTTCTCATCTATCTAATGTAGTCTGCATACTGTAACTGAATTTTGGAAAATATACCTCTGTTCCTGCAGACAATATCTGGTGTCTTAAGATTGAATCTCATTTATGCTGTAGCTCTTTCCTGTCACCCTAGCCACCAGGGGAAACTCAGAAAAGATGTAGCTGCAATTTGATACTATGTATTTCACCTGAATTTAAGTGCAGATGAGAACCTGGCTTCTAATGGAGGCAGATGGCCAGCTACCAAAAGCATTTTTAGTATCACTTTGATCATATTAGTTCAGACATGTGTGGTTACTTATCTGTCTACTTTAGGTTTTGTGTGTGCCCGATTGCCTTATAATCTTGAATGATTCATCTTCACTACACTCCCATGAAATAGGAACACTGCATTGTCTAAGTTGGGGCACCCTGTAGTTGTTCCATAGTGCCTTATGTACGCTGGAAGGAGAGTGTTTACTTAGGGCACTATTCCATTCTGCTGATTGACGTCCCACAGAAAAGCTCTGGGATTCAGGGAGGCTTAAGTGACTTGTCCAAGACTGCACAGAAAACAGAAGTCTTGCTATATCAACACTGTTAATACTGTTAGAGCTAAATGGTTCTTAGCTGTGAGTAGACGGTTATTAATCTGTTATTGCAAGATTTTGCTGGCATTGATGAATCTTAAATTTCTTTTCTATACTTCAGTAGTTTAGAATATTTTTCACCTCAAGCAAAAAAAGTTTAAAAATTTGGCATAGGTAAGCTTAGCTAATTTAAGTATTTAGATGACTTTAAATAGTTAAAATTTATACATCCTGGATTAATAGAAATTTGAAATGAGATAAGATTTTCTTAGTTCCTACAAAGGAGAATGAAAGCAGGGAAATGACAAATTGATGTATGAGAAGCAATATATGAGATGTGACTGATAAATTATCTTCTGATATGTTAATGAATTCCAGATAGAGAAGTTGGCAATATGATGATTTATTGAGATTTTAATAAAGTAAATTAAAAATTGAAAGGTGATCTGAGTGAAAGAATCCCCAGGAATCTTTTGAAAAAATAATTAGGAGTTTGAACATTTAAAGAGCCTTTTTATAGACATAGACCCTGATATTCACATATACACACATTTGCATTTTAAATGGATACATCTGAAAAATCTACTGAGCCTACAGTCAGTACCAGTTCTCCTTATACTTATATAGATATAAGAAATTTAAAAATACTTATTTAGAAATATGTATTGCATTCTTGCATGCACCAAAAAAAAAAAAAATCCATATGTAGTGCCAGACTCTTTTTGGCCACCCAGAAAATCCCACATGCCTGTTTGACACTGATGAGTAAAGATAATACACAGACAGATGCAAAAATACTTGAACAAATAAGATACTTGTGATTAAAAGTTAGCTTTAGTCAAAAGGAAACAGGTAGGACTTCTTCAAGGAAAACTAATTCTGAAGTGCTATTTTTTCTGTTTTGCTTTCCCACAAGAAACACAAGCAACTACCTGTAGAAAAAATAAGAAACTATCGCTGTGGCAGGAAAAAAGTAATTGTAGCTGTCAGCTCAGACTGCTAGTCATTCTAATTAACTGGGTGAAACTTCCGCAGCTAAGATGTATCTTCAAAATCCAAGAACAGCCACCATGTCTTTAGTTTGTCTGAAAAATGTTCTTATTGGCTCAGCATCTGATTCAACATGTTTGGTTGTTAATGTTTATATTGTTATTTTCTGTCATTAGAAGCACATTATATAAAATAAGATTAATTGAGAGATAATTGTTATAATACAGAATATTTCTAAAACCATCAGTATTCTATTTACACTACAGTGAGTATTCAAACAACATGGATTAATCCTGAGAGGAAAAAACCCATGTGATATATCTAAAAATAACAACGTAATGGATGAGATTCAACACACTCAAATAATGTATTTACATAAAATACAAGAGAAACAGTACCCCACATAATTTTATTTATCTAATGTTCTCCTTTTATATCAATTTTTTTCTTTACTGTTTAACTCATTATTTCTTTTTTCTTTTAAAATAAAGATCTATTTAGCATTTGTTGATCCCCCCCACCCCAGCATCTTAGTAAATCTGCATCTTACCACAATATGTTTCAACTTTTTCCACATGAAATATGGGCACTGTTTTATATGCCCCACGTATGACAGGAATGCTTTTAATGTTGACTTCTACTGTGTGGTTTGAAATTTCTCTCAGTACAGAAGCTCTGTTGAATGTCTGCTTTTGGAGTAAATAAATGCATGTCTCTCTCCCTTCTCAGACGTTCCCAGTAGTTTGATTTCCGCTCCCCCTATTATTGAAAGACATGGATCCATAGCATTTAAGAAATTTGGAAGAGAACTTATTTTCTGTTCCATTTTTCTTTGTGAAGGTTTATCAGTAGATCAGATGATTGATAAACCACCACTGATACACTACTACAGAGAACAGGTCACCTGTCCCCGGGGATGTTTCTCATAGCAGAGGTATAGGCACAATATGGCTGCGTTCTGTCTGCGCAGTTCAGGGACCTGCTTAGGGAATAACAGTCTTTGTGACTACGTATTGATTGGTGCAAGTTTACGTACATAAAGGATGCTAACAGTGATTCACATCAATAGAGGCATTGTCTGCAAAGGGAGTGTGGCTTTTTTATTTTTATTTAAAATTCTATAGTATCACAAAAAGAAATTGTCCCAACAGCGCTGGCCTTTCTGTTTTGCAAAATTTTCCCTGGTTAAACATGCATCCAATTTAACTACTGCTGAAGGAAGTCATAGTAAATTAATAGCTGGCTGGTAAGCCTGGAGCTTTGAAGAGAAAACTGCTCCTTCCTCTTTACAAAAAGCTTTGAAACAATTTAATTTCTCTTCAGTTATTTGGTCACAGTGATTGAGGTATGGATAAACTGAAATAGCTGTAAAGTGGATGGAGGAGACATTAGGATCTACCAGCATACACTCCTGGCTTCCAAAGACTAGAAGGAAATTTCATATTGTAATTTTTTACAAAGTGCCAGGGGACAGGTATTTGGTTGAGGATAAACTAAAAGATTATTGTGAAATTGTTGCTTCCCAGCACTTTAAAAAAATTGATCTTTCATTTGTTAATGGGTTTATAAATGCAAACTTGATGTCATTCCCATCCATAACAGACTTACTAACTTCTAGGTATAATTCATCAAGAAAACACAAGTATGTTAGCTATCAAATCAGACATTTATTAAATTATGTAGTCTATACTTCATTCTCATAGGCAGAATGCCTGACAGTATGGCAGCATGAATGTAGCTCTAATCTGATTTAACTCCTTTCTTGCATAAACATATAGGAAAGCTTTATGGCTGAGTAATAGCAAAATCCACATGAAATGTGGATAATCTAAGTAAACTAAAGAACACTATAGGGCAGAGATTGAAAATTTGGAGTTTCTGTTTAAAACGTTGCACAAATCTTTTTAAAGAACAGCATGTCTCATTATAAGGAAAAAAAGAATGTAAAGTATATGTATCACTGATTATCATCAACAAAATAATATATCCTCTAGATTAACAAAAGTGGCTGTTCATAGAGTTTGATCTAAATGTTACAAGTTCCTACCACGAGCCAAATTCAGATTAAAGTAGCAGAAGAATTTGGCTTTGAATTATGCAATTTAGCATAAAATTAAATGAGGATTTGATGAGTAGAGGTTGGTCCCTGCAACTTATAACAGTTTACCTCACCACCTTTCTGCATCATCTTCTCTCTGATACTGCAGATCCAGATAGTTCTCCAGCTAATTAGCTAGAAAGAGGAAGCGTGTGATGAATCTCTCTCCAGCTTTGCCAGCTCCCATGTTTGAAGTGCAAGTCTCAAGGTAATTCTCTTTTTTCCCCAAAAGTTTCAGCTATTGGAAATTTGGGAATATATTAGTGTAAATATGCTGGCTTATTATTTTTTAATTAAAGAAAATGCCTATGTTTTCTGGTTGTAGAGAAAAGCATGGATATATGACACAAGAACACCCTGAAGGCTTAAAAATGGAAGGTAAAATCAAACTGAATAGTATAAAGAAACCTGTGATTTCTCTTTCAGTCTTGCACTTCTTTGGGTCTGGCTTATTTTTCTAAGCCACCTGGGGCAGCAGATGGTGCCAGCATGCTTGTGAACCTAGTTATTTTCTTGCCCGTTTTTGCCTAACATTGCATCTCGCAAGAGTCTGGTTTGGTTCCTATACTTATGTGTAAAGCATAATCTGACCTATCGAGAGTTTGAGAGCAAGATGGCCCGAGTTATCATTAGCATAATCTATACCCAGTTGCAACCGAAGACGACATGCAATTCTTTTCCATTTATATATGACTGAAGTACGTGATAAAAAGACGAGATTAGCTAAGACAGAATCCCTGCAGATTTAATTTATCATGATTGGTTCAGGCAGGAGGTCTGAAGAAAGTGTTATTTCCCTAGGCTTTTGAATTGTGATGAGGTACCATTCCTGCAGGACAGCAGGTTGTGCAGTCTGCATGCTGTTATTGACCAGAGGCTGCAATTCAAGGACCTGAAGCCACTGTTAACTTTATTGCGATGAAAATGAGATCAAGCTCTGTTTGAATTCCCTGATGATAATCACGATGCATATCTTTGTGAAATGGCAGACAGATTAAAGCAATACATGCAGTGCATTGGGCAACTTGCGTAAATGATCTGTTGCCTGCAGCTGGTTCACTATGTAGTTGTGTGTTATTGTTGCAAGGAGAGATTAGCAGAAGGGAGCGTGACTCTTCACGATGTTTTGCTATCTGTCTCAGCTGCCTGGTAGCCCAAGGTTTAAGATTTTTCATGTTAATATTTAAAGTCTCAAGACGATTGCATCCCAAGTGCATTTTTGAGCTCCTGATGCCCTGTATTCCATTTCAATCTTGACGGTTAGGAGAGAGAGATTTTGGGCCTGAGGGCTTTCTGAAATGGAATAAGCTGAGAGTGTACAGTATCTTTTCCTCTGGAGTACTGGGTGTATGGAATGTTTTCCCTCCAGAGCTCACATGTGTCACAAATTTAGTCTATTTAAAAATATGCTTTCCACTTACAACCAGAAAGCTTTGTGCAACAATACTTTTAGTTGTAATTATTTCACTGTTAGTAGTTATGATTTCAAGTAGGATACTAAGGAAGAAAGACTGCGGAAATGTTCTAATCTTATTAAAGAGTCATCACTCTTTGCCTTGGACATTGCTTATGAAAAGTTATTAATTTGACTTTTTCAGCTTACTTCCCAGTGTTTTTGAGGATCTTTGAGAGGCTATTATGCTTGCTTATTTTAAAAGATAGATATTAAATACTTTAGACAAATAAGATTTTTGTGCTCTTCACTTGTAAAATGCACAAAGGGCAAGCTACTAAACATGCTGAGACTCTTTTGCTAAAGGTATCTTTATTACTCTATCTGTGTTTCATCTGCCTGTCATGACTACAAGACGAGTAAATCCGAACTCAACCTCACATCTAGTGAAATTCTGACAGTTTTACTTGCCTTGAGTAGGATATAACTGTATCTGAGGTCCTACTGAAGACACAGGTAGTGTGAATAAAATATCAGAATACAGCACATTCAAATCCAGATCTGCAGCCTGAGCTTAAGCATTATGTCTGTTATAGGTAGGAGTTCTTTCTGGTCAAAGGCTACAGAATCAGTCTCCCATTTGTTTTGTTTATTTTGATCTTCCTATTAATAAGGTACTGTAAATGCTAAAATGTTTATTCAGACTTTTCTATTGCTTTTACTTTTAGCATTGTACTATACTATGTATAAATTGGTTATAGTCTTATAAATTTTTTCAACCAGTACTACACTTAAGTCAATTACGTAAAGTTTGGCAGTTGTTCTTGCCCAGCCTATTACCACTTAAAAAATACTGCTGCACTGTCATTCCTTGATATTCAAAAAGATCTAAATGATCATCAGTGAACAACAGAGAAATGGTCAGTGAACACAACTTTGAATCAGCAGCAATAAAAAAAATCTTTTGGTAGTTCAGAAAAAATGCTTTCTAAAGTAAAACAAGACTAATTAAAATAATTTATTTGTGTTACTGTTAGTGTTGAAAATACTATATTTATTTATTTTATTAACTGGTGGCTTAAGCAGCACTGAAGGCATGTTGGAAAGTGTTAGAATATATTCTGTCATTTGGCTCAGCTTTCAGCAATTATACATGTAAACATAATTACTATGGTACTCTTTTTTTAAACATATTGGTCTCAAGTTTGTGATGAATGAATCTGCAATGTGTTTTCCTGACAGCTTTTTGAACTGAATTAATCCAATATTAATTTATTTTAGATGTGCCAGAAGCATCATCCTATTACTAATAAGTTGAAATAGACAGCAGGAAACGCAGGTCCCTTCCTAGCATTGCCAGAATGCATCTCTGTGTGTATCCAGCAGTCTGGGTGATATGTTGACAGAATGAGGCCAGCGATGCAAATAAAGGAATTTTTTCCCCCCCTCTCTCCTTGCAGTAAATACACTCATTTATATATGAAGTTAGAGAATGAAGATTATTGCTTGTCATTGACTAACTCACTGACTAGAATTTCTACAGAAAAATCAAATTGAGAGAAATAGCTTCTATATTAGCATTACTATCAAATGTTTAATTTGTGTATTCAGTGATAAGAGTATTTATATTTCAGAAAGTACAGTTATTTCATTTGGCTTATCAGCCACCTAAGACTGAAGTAGCATTCTCTACGTATACACATTTCGGGCTAGATCCTTAGCTACAAATTAGAGTAGTTTTACTGCAGTCACTGTAGCTGACTGAAGTCAGTGCAGTCACTTTACTTCAGTGGAGCATATGAATCCAAATGTTTCTGTTAATATCAAATAAATACTTCTTTTTTAAAATGAAAGGTGAATTTTTTTCCTATCCTCCAAAAAATATCCTCAATCATTATGCTTGCTGTGTGTTAGGATTAGCTATTTTGTCTTCATTGCTTGCAAGTTTGTCCTCTGATTCCCTGACGTACTAACACAGCACAGAGACGAAATTTATTTATTTTTGAAAGCCATAGTATATGTTTCAGCTTTTACTTTTCTCAGATCAGAAAAGCTCAATTAAGGTCAAAACTATTTATTCCATGAAAGAGAAAAGCCAGAATTCATTAATAAATGAAAAAAACACAGAGAAGAATTTATAGAGAAGAAAATCAAAGATAGTGGGTGACTGGCAGTGAAGTTGCATTTATGTGAAATAAACATCCTGGGCTTTAGAATTGGAAGTGAGGTAACATAATCCTGTTCCCTTTGATCATAATATACAGATGATCAGGACAGGGAGTCATACAAGTATATATAACTGTACCCAATAGTTATTTAATAAAAAGGAGTCATGGACAAAGGACCCTAACAAGATAACAAGCTTCTGTATTTTCTGTCTCATTGTATCTAGTAGCTACAGAGAGATGGATTAGTATATTTTATTCATACTTTTCTGGATGGCTGTATTTGTCTAGAATAATTATAATCTGTGACAACTGGGTTTTTGGACAAAAATAATGGAGGACCCAGCACCTAGTAAAAGAAATTAAATGGGGCTTCCGAAGTCAGTTTGCTGTTACCAATGGAATACATACTGCAATTTGGCAAAAACCTGTCCTGCGGGTAATTTGAGGGGAAAAAAGGCACCTAACTGCTCATTTCCATGCAAGCACCCTAAGAACTGGAAAAAAGATTATTTCAGATTGAAGCCTGAATGTCTGTTCGATGGAAGGGGGAAACCACTCTTCCCAAACTCACAAAAGATGTTGCAAGCAGTCATTTGGATGGCTGAAGCAGCCCTGATATCTCCCTATATAATCTGGAGCACACAATACTCAGAATGATTCAGCAGGTACCCATTTTAAGTGACCACAGTTTTATTTCAGAAGCCTTTTTTTCCACTTAGGTGGAAATGTAAGACTTAGCTATCACCCTACCTAATCTTTGTATTTTTAATGCAAGTGATTAATATTGTGAACTCTGCCCATATAACATTGAAATCAGCTGGCAAAAAGGGTATTTGCTATGAAAATATTTTTCCAAGGGAGAGGTGGGAGGGTGCGACACAAGGCATAAAAGAACTAAAAAGAAAGTGAACAGTTTTCTAATGCTACTAAAAATGTAGTAACTTTTGAATGGTAATTTCTTATTTAAGACACTGAAACCAAAATATTTTTAACTTCTCAGATGAATTTGAATTTTAAAATTCCAGGTTTGTTATTAAACAGTGTAGACAAAACACCCCCCTAAATTAAAGGAAATGAAATCACACAGAAAGTTTATTTTTGAAATGTATGAAAGGCAGTTTACTTGAACCCTGTTCTGCTATGCT
Source organism: Mycteria americana (assembly GCF_035582795.1). Classification (NCBI taxonomy): domain Eukaryota; kingdom Metazoa; phylum Chordata; class Aves; order Ciconiiformes; family Ciconiidae; genus Mycteria; species Mycteria americana. The sequence goes on from NC_134370.1 coordinate 17,976,137, forward strand.
AACTGTACATAACAGGCCCTAAGTATATGACCCATTAGCCATTTTTTTTCAGAGAATCTGTTCATCTATTTTATTCATTTTGTCGTATGTACACTTGACAAAGAACTTCAGTCACATAAACATGGGTTGTCTGGCAAACATAACAGATGAAGCTTACTTTGAATAAAAGAATACAATACCCATTGTCTGCAAGGTGAAAATAGTAAGAGCAGTATATGGTGCTAGCTCACAGAAGATGCCTAGAGCAAGGCCTAAACAGACTTCAGTTTATTAATACAACAAATAATGAGTTATAGATAGCTCATACCGGAACTGTTCAGTATGCCTTCAACAGGATCACTTTAGTGCACAGCTGTAGTTTCTGCTTGGTTTTGGTTTAGACTGAGTGTATTTTGCAAGCTGTGTATGATGCGTGCGTGTGTGTGTAACTATAGCATATGTTGTTTATGAGCCTTTAATCTTTCTTCACTGAAGGCAGCAATGCACCCCCTGCAGTTTACACTGTTCCATCTGTGTCACTTGTCTTGAGTTGTAGATTTGTATCTTGGCAGAGTATAGGAAAGGTATCTTCAATCTTCTCATGACAGTTGCACAGCATTTTTCTAGGCTGACAGTCCTTGTCAAATCAACAACCAACCTGCTGCATCTAATGCTGCAAGTTTTCCATAAGGAATTTAAAAATGCCCACCACTTAGTGTAGAGAATTGTTACTTCCCATCCAATTTGCCTTAGTAGCACTGCAGCATTTCACCCAACAATAGACATAATATATTCAACCTGTCTTACAATATTGTAGTATTTTCTAATAAGATGAAATACAGTGTTTTGAAAATGTATATTCATCTATGTCCCTAATAGCCTAATGACTGTAAAATTAATTCAGGCATGTAGAATACTTAGATAAATCCCTGGAATAGCATGTTACTTAGTCCTGGGCGTTGTCTTATCAGGCCAATCATAACTTTCATTTGTAACTGTGCCTTATTATGTCAACAAATATTTAGCAGAAGAGGGCCTTCAGCTCAGGTTTTATTGCATTGTAGTTGCCTTTGCCTTGTTTTTTCCTGTTGCAAATTTGGCTGATACCTTCCTAATTGAAAGTTTACAATGGATCAAAATGTTCACATCAAAAGAGTTAAATAAGAAAATCTTAGCCAGTCTGAGTGCAAAGGGAATGCATTCTTAATTACCTGCGCTTTCATTTTATTACTGCAATCTGATTTAGATCTGTAAGTCAGTGCTTTAGAGTAACAATGTAAGAGTTTAGCGTAACATTCTTCAGAATAACTATAACATAGTAGTATTATCTCATGAAGAGAGAGAAAATACAAAGAGTTTGTTAAACTATTATCAGTCCCTATATAAAAATGTTCTTCACGGAGAACTGTAATAAACAGAAGTAATAGTCTTAATTCTGGTATGATAACTCTCTACTTTTATTGTAGCGTGACTCAAACCACCTTTTTCTCTCAGAGGAAACAATACAAAACCAGGGAAATGTCCTTTGAGAGAAAAACTGTACCACTGGTAAAGAGTTTACATTAAGATGTTTTTCTTTAAACACTTACTGAGAGGTTTTTGTAATGGAACTAAAAGAACATACAGTGGAAAAGTGTAAGACCATTTTGCATCAGAAAATAGACTTCATACTACTTGTTACGTAGGCTATTACATGAGATACTGTAGATTTTACATCACATCTATTTTACCAGGTGTGCTGGTTTTGGCTGGGATAGAGTTAATTTTCTTCATAGCAGCTACGATGGGGCTATGTTTTGGATTTGTGCTGGAAACAGTGCTGATAACACAGGGGTGTTTCCGTTATTGCTGAGCAGTGCTTACACAGAGTCAAGGCCTTTTCTGCTTCTCACCCCACCCCACCAGCGAGGAGGCTGGGGGTGCACAAGAAGCTGGGAGGGGACACAGCTGGGACAGCTGACCCCAACTGGCCAAAGGGCTATTCCATACCATATGGCGTCATGCTCAGCATATAAAGCTGGGGAAGAAGAAGGATGGGGGAACATTCGGAGTGACGGTGTTTGTCTTCCCAAGTAACCATTATGCATGATGGAGCCCTGCTTTCCTGGAGATGGCTGAACACCCGCCTGCCCATGGGAAATAGTGAGTGAATTCCCAGTTTTGCTTTGCTTGTGTGCACGGCTTTTGCTTTCCCTATTAAACTGTCTTTATCTCAGCCCACGAGTTTTCTCACTTTTACCCTTCCGATTCTCTCTCCCATTCCACCGGGGGTGGGGGAGTGAGTGGGTGGGTGGGTGGTGCTTAGCTGCCGGCTGGAGTTAAACCACGACACCAGGAAAGTATGATTTATGTCAGTCTGTTTTAATCTGTTGTATTTTCCTTAAGTAGCAGATTCAACTTCAAGTACTAATTTATACTTTGCAGTTCCCTTAGTATCTTCTCTTCCAATAATTTTTCAGGAATTGTGGTAACAGACCATGTCAGTGTTAATTAACCTTAAAGACATGACAATTCCTCTATAATCACAGAATGATACTGTCTTTTTATCCACTGTTGGTTCTAACTTTTAAATTTGTTTTATAAAATAGCAAAACAATTTAGTAAATCACATTGAAACTTGAAATAATCAAAGTGGAAATTATTTGGCCAGTAACTAAATATTAGCCATTAACTGCTGGTAACGATTAATGTGCTAGGCAAATTATTTACTGATTTTAATTTCACTGTGTCTGTTCATTTCTACGATAAAATTCAAGCTTGTGAAGGAAATGAAGAGGATCAAATCCACAAGTATAGAATTTAATAATCTACAGGAGTATAATATTTACTTAAATAATTTAAATGTTCCTTTCTCTGCAAGGAAATGTTATTGTGAGTATTGTTATTGTGCAACTCTTACTATGAATCAAGGTATTGGGGTGTGTGTCTCTTTTTCTTTTTTTTAAACTGTGCTCCTATAAAGCAAAGTAATAACCCGTATTTTTGTTTATGACCACATAGATTAAACAAGAAATTATAGGGATTATGACAATATTAAAATTTTTGTCCAACTCATGAAAGCATCTGAATTAACAAGGGCACAAAGCAGTCAAACTTGCTGAAAGCAACCCAATTTTAAAATTTCTTTTTGATGTGCTCTTGAAATGTGCAGGAAGACTGAAAACTCTGTGTGTGGATGAGCTTCCCTACCGCAGTCTATCTAATCTTTCTTTGGTGCATTTTATAAGATTATCTGTTGGCTTTGTATCAAAAGGATACTGAAGGAGTTGATGTTGTGTAGCAACATCCAATGATGTGCACTAAGTGTATGCCTTCTGTAAAGCTCACCACAATATTGCCTATGGATATTCCACAAATGTCTCTGCTTTAACAGATACCCTTTACGAGGAACTGTAAATGCTCTATTAAGGCTAAGCTGTGAAAGAAAAGACCAGAAGTCAGCCCAAGGCCTTTGAGCAGCTAGATACAGAGGATACAATGAAAAAATCCAACCCTCTTCCTGGTAAAATAATGGGGGTGAGTGCAATAGAGGAACCCCTTTGTTTTTGTCCCATTAGTTAAGCACTAGGAGCTTTTGGGGGCAAAAACCTAGCTCTTAAGTTTCCCACTGCTTTTTCTTTACGTACTATAGGTAATATATATAGCCCGTATTAAAAAAATATATAGGTATTAAGCATGAGTGTGCTGCTTATTGTGGCAAAGGCTAAACTGATCCAGTTACAGCTGCAGTTACTGCTTGATATTACTAATTCTCAGTGATATTAGATCAAAGCAACTATAACTATGGCCTTTTAACTAAAAAAGGAAAGGAACAGTATTTAAAGTGAAAGCTTAATATTTGTGGAATGCAAAACAACATCAAAGAGCTGCTCAAATCCTCATAAATTCTGCAGTAGTCTTACACATGTGACTGTATCATCTGTTTCAGATGCTCCCAACAACGTTTGAAACAACTGCATGATCTCTTTAAGCAACCTTCCCACATGAAATTTATTTCTGCAAACACCTCTTGAGTATCAGATAAGGAGGTGAAAGTCCTTTGATGACCAGTTTGGAGAAGAATAGTTTATGGTTTGCTATCAATTGTGGAAATTCATAAGAGGTATTTGTAATTCTTAAATTGTTAATAGCATCTTTAAACTGATGGTGAGCCTCCAGTTCTTTCCAAAATTCGACTAGTTTTGAAATCCAAGTGCCAAAAATTGAGTACTTTTTATTTCAATGTTACTAAAGTGGATCTTCTATTAAGTTGATCTGATCCCTCTCCTGAGGATGAGGGAAGGAGTGTTATCTTTTGAAGACAGTAAGAATGGAGAAGGTCAGGACTTCATAAGGTAATATTTTTCAGACCACAAAATGAGAAACTGGTTGCAACAGTTTGTAATGTTAAATTATAGTCTACTATATTTATTGAATTCTGTTATGCAGAGGTTAAGTTGCATCTTTGTAGACCATTTACCAAAACAAAACTTCAGGTGAGAATCTTGATTTATGTAAAACCAAACAAAAACAACCAACCCCTCACCCAAATTACAATATACATAACATATTTCTTGTGGTATTAGTAAACTCTAAAATGATCATTGAATTAATTCCATCAACTCTGTCCTTCCCAAAAATGCTGAGCAGGAATGAAGAGTGATAACAAATCAAGCAGATATATGCATCACTAATCCATACAGATCAGCTCTCCTTGAAATGTAAATTCCAGAGAGAGATCTGCATTTTCAAAGACACGTACAGCTTCTGCCAACTGGTGTTCCTGCATTCAACTCATTTAAAGATTAGCTGTAAACTTCAGAGAAGAAAGAGAAAGACTTGATGCCTGCAAGCATAAATGTAGAAAGACATTAGAATTTTTTTTTTTTTTTATTTTTTTTCTTGGAAGCCTATGAAATTGAATGTGACACATAGACATGTGAACTCTTCAATTACTGGCAACTACCTGAAACCTTTCTTGAAGTAGACATTGTTTTGAAATTAGCTTCTTGCAAAAAAAAAATCAAAACCAAAAAACCCCACCCTTATTCATATTCAGTACTATTAAATGGAATCATCATTGAAAAGAAAGAAAACAAGAAGAATATGGAAAGTTTTGGAATGTATAAGAAACAGAAAGCAATGCTGAAAGAAAAACTACAATCTATGATATAAACTGCTGGTATGCTGCTACTTCAATACTGTATTTCTGAAATTAGTGGACTGGAATGAGTTTTGTTCATCACTGAGATTGCATTGGTCAGAAAGAACAGGCTATGTTAAACAATATAGGGAATCTGGATTTGGGGCTTCTGTTCTCAGATAAAAATGTGTGGCCACAAAATACAAAGTGCTGGTCCAATATAAAATCACCCGGCTGATTCAGAGTTCAGAATTTTTCTGGGTTAACTTTTTACTTGACAAATTACAAAGAAGGTATTGTTAGACTACACAGCTGTAATTATTACAGTTTACTTACTTATCCAATGTCCTTGTAGAGATGGTGTAAGACCAGCATAAACATCCTGTTCTTTCCACACCTGGTCCAAATCAACTTTGTACTTCTGAGTAGTGCCCAGATCTGATCAATATTAATGATTAAGAAGCCACAATCTCAGAAAAGGTGGAAGAAGTAAATAACAACTTTGGCCATTTGTAGAAATCAGAGATGTAGTAAATAATCATACTTCAGAAAGATAATTTCAGAAGTTAATTATATGCTAATGACAAATAAAAATTTTCTCTCATATGTGCACATACAACTAGCAGAAGAGAGAAAGAATAAGATTTATTATATTAACATTTTACATTTTTGAGGGAGTATTTGATGAAGGCTATGTCCACATAATCTGTCTGGGTCTGACTCTGTCCAGCTTCAGTGAATAGTGCTACCTGCCTAACATCCAAGTAGCCCCCTCATAAAGTATTAAAAGCCTAAAAGTTAGTGCTGCAGTACATACCTTTTAGCCTGTGAAGTGGAAGACTGAATCCCACGTAAGGAACACATACTTCTGTAGGCTGCGCAGTGGCTTAGACAGAAGGTCACAGATTCAGGATTCTCAACAGGGTTAGGTGGAGTTTGATGCTGCCATGCTCAGAGTGGGCCCACACAACTACAGCTCACCAGTGTTCTGAGAAGCTTAGAGAGGAATGCACCTAATGAATACCTCTACAGAGGGTGCACCAGAGTTTCTGGATGGCAAGGTACCATTTCACACAAGCGCATCTGCATCCATAGTTCCATCTGGCACCATATTTAACATTTCATGTTGATTTTCTTCTTTGGTATTGATATATAATAAAATGTTTACATGAAAAAGGAGAACGGACCAGCACAATACTGTCAAACAAAAAAGTATTAAAAATAAAAAACTTCCTAATGCAGGGATACAGATGGGTGTGGTTTTTATACATAATCTGAGTATGTTATACTTAGCATATTGAACACTGTGTCTGAGATGTACAGTATAACAAGATGTTATTTTAACTTTGAGTACATCCCATGGTCTGCATTTGAAATGACAAAATAAAAATATTCCATGCTTTGGAGGGCAAGCAAGTAATTTTTTTTTTTTTTTTTTTTAACAAGAATCAATGTGCCAATAGAGATATGTAAACTAAAGCCAGAGAGCAATAGAATAACTAGTCACAGAATACAAACATGATTAATATGGTAGTACTAATGAAGAGCTTTTCCATTCAAGAGCAAAGTGACATAGTTTATATAATAAAATATTTGTACGACGTTAATAGGGTTTTTTTGACTTTTTTTTTTTTTAGTGTATAGAGTAACAGTGTAAATTGAGGTTGTCTGGGATAATTAATTTCTTTACATTCAGAACTCTCACTTAAAGCTTCTTCAAACAGTTCATATTCTTTGTTTGGAGATTTTTTTTTGGTTTTGCAAGCCCAAGATAGTAAGAGTGTGGTTTAATACTAATGATATACAGACCAGGAGCTTCTAGTTCACCTATTCAAAATCATAGGTGAAATAGATTCATTTTATTATTAACTGATTAAGAGCTTCAGCATATTAGCAGAAGATGAATTATTTATTGGAGCCACTATGTATGCCCCTGTTTTAACATACAATTTAGCTTATTGTATGAAAAATTCTAGAAATCTACGCCACTATCATTGTGCGTGATATAAAAATACTAACAAAAAAAAGATACGGAACAGTTAGAATAATGCCATTTCAAATATTTACATTTTTTACACTGTTAGAAGCAGCCACTTTTCCAAAACAGCACAAATCTTGTAACAGATACATATCTGAAGTAAGTCCACTGAAGTTAATGTATTTGCATGATGGGAGAAAGAAGATCGGAATAAGACTCACAATAATCATACAAATATTTGAAACTTATTTTTCCCCAACATAAAGGGAACCATTTCAATGAGTTAACAAATGTGTTATTCCAATGAAGCATATAACCAGCATGTTAAGTTCTCATAATATGAATCTTTACATTTTAGAAAGATATGTTTGAAAGAGTTTGTTTCAGGCCCTTTTTAAGAAACATTGATTCCAAATGCATTAATGCCAGTCAAAGGAATGATTAACCATTCTGTAAAATTTTGCATTGTGCTCTCTGAAGTAAGAATAAAGTTGCTCTAAAACAGTGTTGTTAACAAGAGGATGGGGACGCCCTTTGGATTCATGTAAACATCTCTCCCTTCCATCGCTTCTAATGCAGTAGAATCCCTTGGTTTGGTTAAAATAAAAATTAGAAGACATAATTCGGGAAGGAAGATTTAGAAATCTTTCAACTTTTTGTAATTCAGGAAGAGGGTCCTTGATTAAAGTATTGCCATCCACTATGTGAATCTGATCCAAACTGAAATGCTTAAGCCACTTTTCCATATGAACATCATATAGACTTCTCTGAATAGCTTTGTATTTGGTATTAAGTGCTCCGTTCTTAATAACAATATCTTCAAAAAGCTGAACAGGCTTGTGGCTTTCTACTCTGTTGTAATATACTTGGGTATAGTCAGATATAACTCTCTCAGTGGGATCTCTTAGAATGAGCAGCAGTTTAATGGAGCTATTCATGTCATGAATTCTTTCTGGAGCCTGTGGTGATGTAAAATAGCCTGGTGTTTTCTCAATTGTAATTTGATTTCCATAAGAAAATGGCATCAGACTTCTATACCAGTCTATTCCTTTCACATAATTTTCATCCCAGTCAAAGAAGTGGACTTCTGTAGCTGCTACCACAATATTAGGATGAATATCCAACATTTCCAGCAAAGCCCTTGTCCCTCCTTTACGAACTCCTATGATGATTGTCTGAGGTATCTGTCGGCTTGTGCCAGGAGGTCTCACCTGTGCCGAATAGTGTTCACTTTTATTGCTGAATAATCCTACTTGAGACTTCAGTGTTTCCAACAGTGCCCCATTCTCAACAGGAGCACCCTGAGCATGAGTCAGCAGAAGATAAGCTGACACTAGTAGGAAGGCCATGTGGAGAGGAATAATTAGTTCAAGATAATGTTATGCTTGACTAATGAAAGAATAGGTAAGTCCCCTCTCGAGTTGGTTGGCAGAACCCGTGGTAAACACACAGCAAGTTTCTGAAGCATCTACAAAATAAAATAAGACAAATCAGTATTTCTACACCCATCACCAGTTAGAAATTCAACTCACAAATCAATTCAGAAATCTAATCTGTGATCATAGAGAAAATTTAAAACAAAGATATTTGTTTTCCCTGACTTTATTTCAGAAGAACAAAAAAACCTCCCATGTGTTTTTTTTTCTTAACCATAGGTGACCAATGATGGATACTAACCCTTCAACAGCTTTTATTTCCTTTAAGCAAAACTTTAGAACTTATCTGATTTTAAATTCCTGACCATTATTTGCTTGCATTGATTTCCCTAGTTCTCTTCCATATATACCATATACTTCTCTTGCTATATATACCATACCCAATATGATATTAATAATAATTCCAAAGCATTTTTTAATGTTAATGCCTTTCCCCAAATTCCCTGCTGGAATAGTATAGCCTAATCTAAATAATAGCACTGGATAGTGGTGCATCCATTTGGTTTCTAGTGAGCTATGGATCATACGAAAAAAGGTTTGTTTACTTAGACACAGAAAACAAAGCACAGATATATGCAAAATTTTGGAATCTGAGCCCTTTAGAGCAGAAAACTAATAGTGTGGCAAAGCAAGAGTGAAGTGGCTGAGTTGGATCAGTGTGGAAAAAAATGAATGACAGGGTGGATTTTTGCAACTATCCAGGTGTTGTGAAGCATAGTCACTTAAGTGTTGGGAAAACCTTGGCAAAATCAAATCTTCAGATAATATTCTGCAGTTCCTCCAAAGCTCCGTATAAGAGCTACCTAGATGCTTTCTGGGCACCTAAAAACTTTGGCAGGGAAGCAAGTCTGGTTGGAGCTGGATACCTTCTTTTTTCTTAATCCACATAGCATACAATCATTTTAAGGAAGTGGTGAATGTTAAATCTCTTAAAAATTTGAAACAAGCTTTAGGCTTGCAGGTATGTGCACATGCACATGTAAGTGAAAGAAAATGTCACTGTAACTGTGTTGCTAACATTTGAAATCTCTTGGGTAACTCTTGTGTACATTATTTGAAACAGATCACTAACAGATCTGCCATCACAATAACAGTGATAAAAAATTCACATCAATGCAACACCTGCACTGGAAACACTATGCTTGGATTGTGTGTTTCTATGTCTGAAAATCTTACAGGACAAATCCTCACTGAGAGGATTCTTGGACTTCATCACATTTCTGAGCAATTATAACATTTTAAGGTTTGTAGTCCATCTAAATAAACAACATCAACACCGCTGTCCTCCATTTCTTTCCGGTGTTTTAAGTACATGGGCCAGATGTGTCCGTCAAAGAGACCCGGTGGGTCAGGAACAGTGTAGTTACGTGTGCTTCTCCTCCTTTTGCATTCATCGTACGGAACTGCCAAGTAGTAGCGTATGTCACATAGGTCTCATATCCTTAACTTGTTTTGTTTTCCATGTAGAGTGTGGAAACAAGCTATTTCATACAGTGAAGCAGCAGTCATTTAAAAAACAATAACTGTTTTTGGAATCTATTTGAATTATGGCTCATATTTTAAAGTAGTCTCAGAAATACTACAACTTTAGCTCCTTCTGCAGTTCCACTGTCAGTTAGTCTTTTTTTCTGAATATATCAGTCACAGTACTTTGCCTCTTAGAAACAACCTTAGAAAACCCAGCCAATTCCCATTTGTCATGGCTCTGAGGAGCACTCAGTATTTCTATTTAAAAATTGTTTACTTTGAGGCTTACATTACAGACTTAAACATGTAACATAAGAACATTTTTGATAATAACAGTCCAGTCAATGTAGCAGATTCATTAAATCTATTTTCTAAATCTTATTAAAACCTACTCCAGCTTCTTCGGCATCTAGGGAATGACTCTTGTTAGCCTCTAAACTCACAGATAGATAGCAAATATTAACCCTAAAATTGCCATTTGAAAAATAAACTATGACCTTTAGTGAGTAAATCTGAGCATCCCCTGTTATGTCCAAGCAAGACCTAAAGGGCAACTGCTTCTTCAAAAAGAGCACAGCTTCAACTAGGTAAGCGTGTGAGCATACACTTATTAAATATTGGAAAAGTCCAACTACAAATTGGCTTTGTAATCAGAGACTGGAGAAAATATTGTTCTCCTTTACAAACCTGAAAGGTATTTTCATTTTAAAGGTCACAAGTTTTTTTATTAAGAACTTCACATGGAAGCTCTATTTAAAGGTCTCAAGAGCAGGGAATGCAAGCATTTCTATGGCAATTACAGGATGGAAGAACAGATATGTTTATACCAAAACCATTTGTAGTTACCTTTTTTCAGAATGACTGCTCTTTTGGATGGCAACTTTGGGAAATGGTAAACATGCTATTTAGTGCTGCAGAGGAATCAAAATGCATTCTGCTATAATGGCAGCTCATGTTGGTTTTGAAAAGCTGTCATACAACACTGACCATGCAATTTGAGGCATCACACCCCAGATGACTCCTGAAATACTGGCCTTCAAATGTTAAGCATGTTTGTAGGCAGTGACTCTGCTTTAATAATTTCAAGCCAAATTTTCGGTGATTCAAAAGGTTCCTAAGCAGTCTATTCTGAGTAAGGATAGAACTGCGCATAAGATGGTTTTGAAAACACTTCCTCTCTTCTCTGAAGTAGGAATACATGGCAGTATGGCTGCTTTCCAGACCTGTGATGCCAGTAGGCTGGGATTTGGGAGCGGGGACAAGGGAGCAGAGAGCAGCTAATCTTTCTTTTAACCTGTTCTGAAACCCCAGTGTTAATTTACATTCTACTCATTTTCATTTTTAAATTAAAATTATTTCAGGAAGATTGAGGAATTGTTTTTTGTAAACACCTTACAATTTTTTTCAGTTTACCTTTTTTGTGTTGATACACACAGCACATTATACATTATAATGTATATACACCTGTATACATTAGATTACAAGCACTTTGAAACTAAGGCAAGAGCAGCCTGAATATCTGCGAAGCGAGAAATGCCTTGCAAATACCAAGGTGGAGACATATAGTTTATTATCTAATTTAAATTCTGGAACTATCCCATCTTGAAACAGTTTTATGAACTGATTCTTGACAGATATTTTAGGCAACTTTATTTAACCAGAAAGAAAATTATTTTTAGAGTTTTTGAGAAGAAGTATTCTTGAGACTAACTAGGTTAATAGCTTAAACAAAAAATAGAAGGAGAGAAGAAGAAAGAAGGAATTTATCTCAAATACACTAAAAGCAGTGTAAAAAAAGATACAAAAGTATTTGAGACTGGGGACTCTGCAGCAGTATAGACAGAGGTGTGTTCTTCCTAGATCTGGTGATAGATGGAAAAATGCTCAAATTCACTGTTGTATTTTATTTAAAAAAAACCCAAACACACTAATATTGTTTTACTCCTAATTAACTGATAGTTATCTGGTTTCATGCACCTAAGAATCAGGTGCAAATACTGTTGTTCAAAGAAGCCTGGAAGCTGAATGAGAAATTCATACTTAGAACTAAGGAAAGATTGGTCTTCCAAAATATTCTCAGGTTCGTATGTCATGTGAGTGAGAGTCTGTTTAATTTACCATCTGAGATCAGCAGTTCTCTATAAAACACACTTAGAAAGCAAGTAACAGAAGAGATTCTGCATTTTCCATGGACCAAAGTATTTGTAGCATTTTTGAAAACAATTATCTTAGTTTAACCAGTTTGCAATTAATTAGTTGTTTTATATAGTGGGGATTTCTTAGATTCATTGCTAGAACAAAACCTTATCCAGGAAATACTACCAGAAACAATTGAATTCAGAATGTGCTGTAAAACTGGTGCCTAAAGAGATCAAAATTGCCTTTGGGAGCAATTCCATTGGAACAACATTCCAGCTTCAGCCCAAGATATTTGATTGATTTTGATGAAGCTCTAAGATGTTAGATCCTGTTGTTAGGTTAGAATGGCTACATAAATGTAAAGGTTTTAAAGATGATTTATCAAATATAATTGGAATGTTATTTGGTAATTTTTGTGTTGCTTTTCTGCCTTTATGCAATTAAATGCACATTTTTAGAAGATATGAACTGCTTTTTATAATGAAAACAATATATTTTACATTGCTGCACTGCACACTCTTTGAATCTCAGAGTATTCCTAAGAAATTAACCCCATGATACATGATAAGAATTATAGGGCCTTATTACATGTTTGTTTTCCTATTATTTGGTAGTGTTGGTGTTGCTTAATAACATAAGGAACATCAACAGATATGATACTTATTAAGCAGAAATGAAGTTCAGAAAGAAATTCATGCTGCAGAGAGGACTAATTAAGTAAATAATACCTTGCACTTTTGTTTTACTTTTTTAAAACCTTAGACTAGACTGCAGAAGCTAATATGCTGGCTGAAAAATCATTTTAATATTGCAGAGATGTTCTAAAGATCCTTAACTGCTACACTCTGTTGTAAAAAAACCTTCTAAGCGGCTTATGATTTATCTTGCTTCAGGGTAAAGCATAACATCAGAGTAAACCTAACTATAGTATTATTACTAATTTATAACATTATTAATTTCTAATAATACTTTCCACTGCCTGTAATGCTTTTCATTGGAGAATTTCACAGCACTTTGTGTTAATGAACTGTGGGCACCCTATTAAGGCACCATTCTCACCTTACAGGAAATTGCAACTGACCAACCTGTAGATCCAGTTCAGGAGTGCACATGCTTTGGAAAGCCAGGGTTAATGGGATCTGTTCAAGGTCATATAACAGGTTTATAGTCCAACCAAGGATAAAAACCCCAGGGCTTTCAATTCCCCTTCCAGTTCCAACTTTGTGCCATTTCATGGCAGCCACTCACATCTCTTATGGTAACTTATACTTGGGTTACATGCCGAACTGAAAAGCAAAGAGATTCCTCAATGCTTCAGCATAAGATTTGAGTATTTTGTGGAATATGGCAATTTCTTCCCACTTGCCCCCTCCCCCAATTGAAACAAAGTATGAACTCGGAATTTTGTTGTTTCAAGGTATTTCCGCAAAAATACTCCTGTTCACTACTGAAAACTACAACAAGGGGAAGTGGTCAGAACAAGTATAACAAAGCACCAATTTTTGCCTTGATTTTTAAAAATATATTTGGATAAGAAAAGTGTACTGCTTTTCCTGTTTATTCCTGTCAGTTATCAACTCATCCCAACACAGAGATCAGCCACTGAGAAGAGTACAATTCAAATATTTCAAGGTTTACTGGCACACAAATTTGTAACAGCTCAAATATATCTCTAGAATTAAGAACATCTCTAATGCTGACAATATAAAAAAGCTATAGCAGCCTGACTGTATTCACAACCACAGGTTATATAAGATGAACTGTTTCAGGAATTTTTTAAAAGGAAATCATACTGTGATAGTTATGCCAGTGTAAAATATCCATATACAGACTGGCTTTATGTAATAAAGAATTCTAAATAACAACAACAATACAATTCTAGAAGTTTTCAAAATCTGAAATTAGGCTGGTTTTTTTCCTTTGGTAGAAGTAGAGTTAGTTACATAGCATAATAAATGCAAATCTGCTCTCAGTATGGCTTATACATTTTTGAAAAACAGGCAAATGAATAATCCAGTGCATATGGGACACATTACTTAATACAATCCAATATCAATTTATTCAAATCCAATAAAGCAATGACTAATTCTATTAATTCTAAGCATTAAATGTTAGAAGTAATACAACCATCAAAAGTCCTCTTCATAATAACTGAATTCTGCTGTATAGAATCGTTTGTGAGTTTCCTACATGGAAACAATTGCGAGTAGACCTTAATTTTATTACAAGCAGTGCAATTACTTTAGGTTTCTGTTAGAATGACATCAATTAGAAATTGGTGCAATTGAATATGTTTAGAGCTGTGTCCTAAAAGTTTCAGTGAGATCTGATTCAGAAGAATCCCAAATTAACCATTCCATGAAACTAAAGATTGTGTGAAAGGACAGTTATCCCAGCACATGATAACCCTTTATCTTCAGATAGGGCATGAAACTCTATACTCCATTGCCAAATTAAGTGTAATAACTAAATAACATTCCCATTATGTCATTACTGGGCTTTACCAAAACCTGCTAGGAGAGGTTAGAAAGTTTCCATGACTATACACAGATTGGACATGAAGAATACCTCCCACTTGTAATTGTGGAAAATGTCTGATGCAAACTGAAGAAAGCAAGAAAAGATGAGTGTAAGTAAAATATGACATTGGACTTTTGTAACAGAGCTTCAAGTTGAGCTTCACTGGTCTCTGGTTATAAAAGGAGTAGCAGACTAACAAAGTACAAAAAGGACCTCAGATCCCAGAGTCAAACAAACATCGCAGCAGTTCATATTGCTGATAAAGAACGTTAACATTCTTGTATGCACTTAAGAATTTTGTTCACTTTCGTTTTACTCAAACTATGGACATATTTTTCATAGGAAGATGTACTAAGAATTCTTAAATCAGCACTACCTAAAAAAAACATGATCCCACAGACTGTCCCAAAATGCTGTCTTGCTGTCAAAACAACTCTTCTGGAAATGAAAGAGTCTAAAGGTGTCTCTTTAAGCATCAATATAAAAACATATGTTATCCCAAAGAAAGACAAAGACATTAACATTTTAAAGTCCTAATATCAGCAGTGAATTTATTTGGATGAACCTTTTGTAATGAGATTGCAGTTTTATAACAGCCAACAGTTACTACCTTATACGAATAAAAAAAGGAATAAAAAAGAAAATAGCTACTTGGTGAGTAAAGATAGGAGCTGCACAGTAACGGCAATTGGCTGCAGGCTTCCCTTCTACCAGGTACACAGACTATAATGGATAAAAAGGAAAGCTAAGAAAGGTTAGCATAAACTATAAACACATTAAATCATTGGCAGGTGATATTAGCAGATAGGAGTTTTGAAAAAAGTCTGCTTCCCTAAGGCTAGCATTATATTTTCTAATTCCCTTTTCTGATAACTCAAGATAGAAAATTGCCTGATGATAATATGACTGCAAACGTATAGCAGTACCTTATATACGGTAATATATGCAGTATAAATACACTAATATATTTCTGAGCTAAATAAATCTTCTACAGCTGTAGCCTACACATTTATATTTTATGGTATCTTTGAAAAATATCATACTCAAACCAGCCACATAGAAGTTACTGAATTACAATTTCATAAAGGCCCTTAATATGTTTAGTCCATAAAGCCAGGTACATTCTAAGCATACCTCTAAATAGACATTAAAAAAATACTGTTCCTGTTAAGATGTAAAGCATAGATAGTGGTCAGAATAATACAGATGACAAGGGCAGTTTTGTATGTCTAATCACTCTACATATCACACTGGCATATTTCAAATGGAATTGCATTACCATTTTGCTGAATTAAACTTACACCTCTAATTGTTAATTATGCATCAGGACTAATAAAATTGAAGTAACAAGATGCCATGCCAGATCTTCAGCCAAATACGCAGTAACTGTGTAATTATAAAGGTGCAAGATGTAACGATGTGTGGCTGATAACTAGCTTTTGTGTTTATTTCTACAGATCTTACTAAGGTAAAACTTCAACCTCTCTACCTCTGGTATAACAAATTGAATATTATTCATTTTCCCACACTCATTGTCACAAAGAACACCTTAATACTCACTGATGTTTAGGAATTAAAATTAGAATTTTGCTGCAGAGGATTTATGAGAGACCTGTCTTTCAAAGGAAAAGATTCCTCAGAGGGTCAGAGATAGCAACAGAAGCATTCAATAGGGATGAGGACAGGTTAGCTCTCTGTTGTACAAAATGGCAAATTCCTACAGGACATCCATGCCAAATAGGTGACCCTAGAACCTATTACGCTCTCTTGTAAAGAGCACAGAGTGACTATAAAACAGAGGATGTGAGGGAATATAAAGAAGCTGAAAACATAAGTCATCTAGACAATTGATTTAAGGCTGAAAATCTAATTTTGAAATTTTGCATGCTGGCATAGGCCCTGATAAGAGACAAGATCAAGATAAGGATCAGAGACAAAAGGCCTGAGTGAGTATGAATGTTTGATGAAGTAATAGGGTTTGCAAAACTAAGAAACATACCCAGTCCACACTGCGTTTAGGTAAGCTGAGAGACTTTGGGCATCAAGGAATCCAAAATTATACAAAAAATCCCTCATGGTCTACCTTTCCTCAAAGTAAATAAACAATCAGAGCTTGAAGTCAGAGACCATAGAAAGCAACTGCCTAGCAAGTCTGAAAACTGATTAATACAGAAAGTAGTAAAAAGGCAAAACTCTGTCTTACACTGGTAAGCAAATCCTTGCTAACAAAGAAGGTAAATATAATACCATAATACAGAACAGGCAAACACATCAGAAAAGGAACACATATATAATATTCTTCTTGAATAAAAACTCAATTAATGCCTTCAACGCACATCCATTATCGAGTTACGTGCATGTTCAACCCAGCAGGCAGCTGCAGAGACACAGGAATGAAAGCCATTGAGGAAACATTTGCAAATGCCTAATAACCAGAGCACAACACAGAAAATAGCCCCGTGTGCCAAACTCATGCCTCTTTGGCACTGCTGCTCAGGCTAAAACAGAGAGTCAAAGATGACAGTCTGAAAACACAGACTAAGTAAAAGACAGTTTATTTTCTGATATTATAGAAAAAGTAGAAATCAGATCCTTTGCTCCTTACCAGACCTGTTCCCACTGCTGAAGCAATATGTTAAAATACAGTAAAAGAATACTCACCACTCTGAAAAGTCTGAGAGCGGATAGCTAATACCAAACACTTCGTATGCTTATCTCCTGAGATTTCTGAGATTTAGTAGGGGTCCTATCTGACTGTCTTTTGCACTTCCTAGTTAGGAAAGACAGAACTTAGAAAAGCTTCTCTGCAGTCCCAATCTTTCAAACTTTGATGTATAGCCTGAACCTGTAGGCATGTCAGTAGTCCAACCAAAGTCAAAGTATTAAAGTTGTACAAACATATGTCAAAATCTCTTACACTTCATTGGAAAACAAAGCAACTCCTGCTCCTCTTTCCCCCAGTCCAGCCAGTTATTATGACAACTTCCCTGTGCAAAAACAATCTCTGCATCTACAAGCTTAAGGTCTCCCCACAAAAACACTTTCTGTGGTTGTGCTCTAAACCTGAGAAGCCAGGGGAAAAATACCTGCAGTACGACTGCATCAAATAGCGTGGTTAATTCAGGCAGAACATGTTCCCTGCCATACAGCATCACTTCTCCCCGAAAGCTCAGTGCTACTTTGCACCCAAATAAGCCTTCTGCACTATTCATTTAGTGCTGCTTCACTTCAAATCAGTTACAACTTCTCAGAAAGGCTCTTTGATGGCTGAGAGTGCCTACAGCTATTCTTTGGACCCTTAAAGCTCCGTCTGTCAATTTTCACCTAGGCCTTAAAGGAAAAATCATATTTAGGAGCCATCACATACATTCAGGATCTGGACTTTAAGACTTCAAATTTGTAAGACTTGTGACAAATGGTAAGGGTTTGTCACATTAGAAACTCTGACTAGGAGGAGCCACAATAGATGTAGTCAGAGACTGAATTGGAACATGGTAAGATTCCTTCCCAGATTTAAATATTGTGTTTGCTGGCTATGATGATAAAATTTATAATTAGTACTTTTTACTTTGAAATTGTAATATCAATTTGGAAAACATCTGTTGCACGTAGGTATCTTATAATGACCTTTTAATATTTTTCTCCTTAAGTCTGAATGCTGTTATCAGTATTCTGGTAGTTGGCAACGTGCTAGAAACCCTGGTAACAGAGGAAAAAGAGGCAGAGGTAGGGAGGGACTCATATATTTTCATAATTAACTGCATATTAATTAGTGCAATAAAGCTTTAGAACGTTCAAAGTCATTCTCTCACCAGTGGGTAGGTTGTACAGGACATGTACTTTAATTGATTGTAAAACCCCTGATTTCAGCTACTCAAAAAGATACGGTATGACAGCAGACTGGTCTTATATTGCCAAAACAACTGGACATTTCCCCAAGGATCAATACTTTAACATAGCATAAAGGCAAAAGGTATTTCTATCTTGCATTCTCCTCTCCCTCTCAGACTCCTTCCCTCCCAAATAAGAGAGACAAAAAAAAAACAAAGCACAATTTTTTTTTATTTCAGTTCCAGACTGGCAAAAGACCTTTACTTTCTGTAGGAGGAGGTGATCGATTTTGTGATCTATCATTGCCATTGTCTAGCCACAATTAAATTTTTTTTCTTATTATATAGCTTACAACCCAC
Source organism: Mycteria americana (assembly GCF_035582795.1). Lineage (NCBI taxonomy): Eukaryota > Metazoa > Chordata > Aves > Ciconiiformes > Ciconiidae > Mycteria > Mycteria americana. The sequence goes on from NC_134370.1 coordinate 17,994,968, forward strand.
ACATTCCATAGTGTTCTAGTCCATTTAATTTTTCCTCAGGAAATTTGAAAAAGAAAAGTTGAGGATCAGTCCTCATTTCTCTTTTACCTGTTCTCCATTACCACTGAAGCATTGTTACATAAACCAGGGATCTAGGTGTTTGTATTGTGATGGTTTTAAACATAAAATACACATCTTGTGCATCCTGATCCTTGTTTCTCTTGCCCATAAGCACACACAGCAGCCCTTATGCATGGTGCAATTTAAAAAAAAAATTAATTCTCTCGCTGTACATTTTACTTCTGAGTACATTATTTTTTCCATTTTCAATGCATTCTGAGTTTTCCCGGAGTGTTAACAGAGGTATTTTCAGCAGGTTTTCTGTGTCATCCTTCATCAGTGGCTTAGCAGTTACTTTAAACCTTTTGAAGAACAAATGTCAACACCTGAATACCAGTTAAGTTGCAAGTCCAGTGGGATTCATAGTGAAAACAGAAAGTGAAGCACCAAACCAACACTTTCAAATCAGACTGCCTAAAAGCACATAAAATCAGAAAGACATTCTGCTGCCATAGCTCACAGTGAATAGTACTTTACTTCATTAATAAAATGGAGTTGGATGGTGCTGAATGTAAGACTAGAGAATCTTAACTCCTTACGTAAATGGTGGTGTAATCTTTAAAGATGTTGACCATCTGAAGCTTTTGTATCTCTAGGAAGGCTGAGAACTCCGCTGAAGGTCGCCTGTTCTCAGGCACTGATACAATCATTTTCCAACTCAGCAAGATGGAAGAAACATACTGAAGTATGTGGCATCGTTCTCTGGCAAACATTTGCAGACTACCTATTTGCAGCTGATGACATGTGTCCAAACCTTGCACCATTTCAGAAGAACTTTACATTTTTTAAACACTCACAAACATGCAGTAATTTGGAAAGATTAACATGAATTTAGTCAGGGAAAGAGGATCTCTGCTGAAATCCCAGAATTACTTATCACAACCAATCCATCCTCCTACTCTCAGCTTCTAGTATCTCACTGTTTGGTCATTGATACATACAGTGGCTTGCAAAGCATAGTCATAATACTGTTTCCTCCCAGACCGGTTTGTGAAAAATGTATACTTCTATTTAAAGCAACATCGTGTTTAATTTTGTGGCAATAAAGGATTTTTTTCTACATTCTGATTATGAATGTTCAGTCCTCTTACCTTAAATATGTGCCCACAGGGGAAAATAAATCTGGATTTTAAATTTAATTTGTAACTATAAAATATGGAATAGTTATTTCTGTTTATAGCATACTAAAAAAGGTAATGCAAGTAAGCAGTGTAAGCTACCGGTTATTGATGCCAGCTCTGTTTTAAAGCAATGGTAATAGCTTTTCCTCTCAAGGGAGGACAGTGTGTCTTCTAGAAACTATAAATTGTATACATTATTTTACATTTTTAATGCTGAATTTTAATCTCAGATTTGTAGTTTGACATTCTTTAGCTAAAATATTTTCACACTCATGTCCCACTTATTCTTTACGGCATCTATCAATTTAAATACGTTTCGAGCAAAAAGAACATTAATATTAAGAGCAGGTTAAATTTCTTCCAGAACCTTTCTGTCCAGGGGGGGAAGTTTGACATGGATGTACTTGGAAAGCTGTCACACCTACTGATGGCTTAAAGGGAATTATAGTCAAAAGAAAAGTCACTAACTCTGACTTTATAGATAACAAACAGTTCAGAGCAAATGTTTGAGATCAGAATCAAGATGTTACAATAAAACAACACTGAAGTGTCAGTGTGTGAGAAATAAGAGGTTCAATTATTGAATGTGAAGGAATCTCAATTCCTATACTATGGAGCTTACCAAAATTATATAAGAAATTAGAGAGTAGCACGTCAAAAACATTCATGAAATGAAGCTATTTCCCCTGACATTTAAAAAAAAAAATACTGATATAATTGTCATTTACAGTCTGAGAATGTTTCAGAAATGAAATTTCAGTCAAATTTAGAAGTAGCAGGAGAAATAAATCATGAAGCCCAACCTATTTCATAAAACATTATGGATCTGCTGTGTTCTTAAGTATGCAAGAGAAATTGAATGTGAAGTTATTTTAAATTATAACATGTAACCAACTTCTACTAAAAGCACCGCAAAGCTGGTAGTGAAAGAGGAAAGGAGTGGAGAAAGCAATGGAAGTTAAGAAAAGCAAAAAATTAAGCATCTGTAGGCAAACCCACATTATTAATAATTTTAATGACCAGAATTAGGTTCTATATTTGTGCAAATACACACACACATATATAGCACACAGAGAAATAAAGAACAGGCAGTAATAGAAAATAATGTAGTCAGATTCAAGAATTTAAACTACTTGGGTTCAGGAGGAATGCAGCTGATGCTGATAAATGTAGATTATAAATGTTTATGGGGAACAGATAAATGTGTATACACTGGAAACATGAACAGCTGTTCAACCACAGAAGAACTTAGATTTGTTACAACATATCAAACCTTAGGAAAATTTAGATTCTACTACACTGCAGGTATGTAGGAAGGCAAAAGTGGTAAGGATGGTATCATGGTTGTGATTGGAGTGGAGATTGAATGAATCTGAGTTCAATTTCCACATTTTCCTGGGGGGGGGGCTGGAGCAAACATACCTTGCACAGTGATGCCATAACAAAGTGAGATGGAGTTTGAATTTACAGTTCATTACATGCTCTGCAAGTAGAGCAACCTCCTCAAACTCTGAGATTATTCACAGGGGGAGTTAAAGCTCAGCAGCTAATGTGTCCTAAAATTTGCACCTCGGCTTTCTTACAGTAATTTCCCCTTGAAGACAAGCCTTGAGGGTGAAATTTTTCAGAAGCATTTACACTGGTCTAATTTTAGTCCCCTAGAAGTCAGTCATAGAATAATTTACTTAGTAGCAAAGTTATGAAAATTTTGAAACATTCCCCTCTCTTCCTCACCTTGTGCTCTCCAGAATTGTGTTTCTCACCTTGCAGTGATATTACAAAGGCAAATCCAAACACCTTGAATGTCCAGGTGACAGAAAGGTGGAGGGAACCATAAAATGGATTCCTTAAGATTGTAATGTGAGTTGCATTGCATTGCTACAGATGAACAATAAAGGAAATGTTAAATCACCATGCATGTTTACAAATATATCCAGGTGTTCCGGAGGGATTTTAAATTACAGAGTTGACAAACTATAAAGCAATATCAGCCCCCATGCTGAAAGATGATAATTTTAAAGATATGAACAATACTAAAATAAAGTCACAGTCATTGATATAAATTCAGAGAAATTACATTGAAAAAATTAAGAAAATGGAAGGGAACCATGATATGCTAAAATCAAACCAATTTATTTAGATTGATTTAATCTAATCCCCCCCAATATAATCCCACACATATCCCTCTTTGCCGAGCAAAATTTTTACATGGCTTTTAGATTCCATTGACCATGCAAGCTAAATAGCATGGGGAAAAGAATGGGTTGACATAGTTTACTTAACCTTTTGACAAAGTACTTCACTATTAGTTTCTGGGTAAAAAGCAAAGATTCAATGTGGATTAAAAAAAAAAGCTCAGAAACCAAAGCGTAGGAATGCGTAGGAAATCTTTAGCATCTGGTTAATTCAGAACCTTGCACCATGCATCTCTTCAGAAAAAGATACAGGCTGAGAGTTTCAAAGGAGCCTAAGGGAGCTTCAGTTACTAATTCATTTGAAATTTGAATTTCAAATTAAAGATGGACACCTAGATCCCTCAGACTTCCTGGAAAGCCCTACCCTTAGGATTCTTTGTGAAACACTCAAAAATCTCAGTGCAAACTTCAGCTTGATGTACAGCAGTGGACAAAGGCTATTAGACACTATTAGTATGCAAAAGCAGTGAGAGAAAATGCCAGTACAATTTTAATGTATTTTGGTAAACTAATGATTCAGAGTGACTAGGAACAGTGCGTTTCATTCTGGTCAATCTCTCTCAAAAGAGAGAGGGAGTTCAGAGGTGGCTGTCAACAGAAGATTGCAAGCATAAATAATTTGTTAATATAAGGAGATAGAAAAATACACACATCTTTTGACTTTCTCAGGAGTTTGTACTTTGACTGCTATATTAGATAAATGAACTAGGATAACCCTTGCTCATCCCCTTGCAAGTTCAGGAAAAACATGTTTCAGTGAAACAAAAAGGCAACAAAATTAAAACTGACAAAGTTATATGCTCTGAACAATGCACAATTAATCTAGGAGTGTCACTGCCACTAAATATTACTGAAGATCTATGTAATGCAAATAAAAAAGAAAGAAAGAAAGAACAGCCAGTGAAGATAAAGGGCATTTTAAGCTGTATTTCAAAACACAGTATTTAGTGTCTTTAATAAGCAATCTACTATAAAATAGATTTTACAAGAGCTCAAGGGGAAACAATTCAATTTGAGAAATTGGCACTTCTGGGATCATAATGACTAGGAGGTAGATCATATAAAATATGTAACAACTTATTTATTTTAATATATTTTCCGAAGAAATTTCATATAAATAAAGACTAAATAATTTTTAATCGGTTTGGATACATTTGTTTACTTTATTGTTTACTAAATTACTTTATTGAGTTCTGTGGAAAGAAGGGCAGAGAAAAATCTCAATTTCTGACTAAATGACCACAGTTTCCATTGTCATAGGTCAAAGCACAATTTTTCGTGTTTCACTAACTCTAGTGAAGACCAGGAACTATACAATTAGAGCATACAGTTTGACACCGATATTGAAAGTATAAGCAAAGTTGGATGACTTACAGAAGACAAGAAAAAGGGCAGCAGCATGACAGACTAGAGTCACATGCCAGAGGAGAAGAGGCCGTAAATACAAAAAATGAAGCAAGCTAAACAGAGAAAGTTAGGAACTCAGATCCTTCTACATAGTATAGACGCCAGGGCACAAAGTAACGTACTTAAGTGATGAGTCCTAAACAGTTGTCTTGTAACAGCTTTTAATGAATTTGAAGACGTTATACTGTACAAAGAAAAACCTAAGAGGGTACCTGATAACAGTCACAGTTCATTTAATTTCAGCTTGCGAGTCATGTTTTCTAGACTTCTGACTATTCTCACTGATCTCTAGACTCTTTCTGTTGCTTCATATCCACCTCGATCATGACACCAAATCCTATGCCTCTTTCCTCAGATAAGACCTCACTAACACAGAGAACAACCAAACACCCCACTTGGATTCCAGACTATGGCCCGCGTAAATAATCTTTACATTCTTCCTGCTTTTTTGCTTGGATGGCATTAATTCTTGGGCAGTTTCTAATCCATCAAATCACATGAAATTCTTCTGTGAAGCACTCTTAGCTAGTCAATAACTCCACACCTAGGATTTGTACAGTTAAACATTTCTGTTTATTTCTACTTGTACTTGTCCCTATTAAACTGCAGCCTATTTTATTCAAACCATTTCCTGAATATAGCAACAACATTTTGACACCCAGTCCTGTCCTTCAGCGTGCTTGCACTCTTCCTCGCTTAGTGTCACCTATGTCTCCTCCATCATCCAGGTCATTAATAAAAGATACTGCATATTGTTTTTCTTATGCTTAAAAACTATGTAGTCCAATGTAGCTTTCTGCCAATAAACACTGAACTCTACAGTGCAACTCTGATTCAAGATGTATTAAAAAGAAAGTATAGGAATTAAATACAAGGCAACAATTGATATGTGATTAAATGCAGAAAAAAATATGAATATATGCAGTGAGTAAATTAAAATATAATTAGCCATGACAGTAACATACTTTCATGTAACAATAACAACAAAGATCTAGAAATGCTATCCCATTCATCTCAATGGAGATGTTAATTTCAGATTACGTCAAATTAAAACAAACACACAAAAGAAACAAAGCCAGCTCTCCATCTCTGAAGCTACATGCAAATGGAAGCATGCTTGTGTCTTGGCAGCAGTTTTAACTGAAACATTTGTTAGGTTTAATCTAAGAAAGGCTGTACTTGGTTGGACCAAGCATTTCACTTGTCCTGTATCCCCTCTCTAGCAGTGGCCCATCATGGACACGTAAGGGAGTGTACAAAACCAAGGCAAAGATACAGTGATTTTTCCAAGCATACTTTCCCAGCCTCCAGTGAGTTTGAGTTTCAGTGGCTCTCTGAGACAGAATTATTAGCTTTATAGTCCTTAACAGATAATATCAGTAACCAGTCTTATTACTTTTCAAATCAATGTAAACTCAGCTTGTGGCAAGGAGTTCCATGTCATAACTATATGAAACATGAAAAAATACTTCCTTTGGTTTAACTTAAACATACCACCTACTAATTTCATCTAATGCCCACTGTCCTTGCTGTAGAAGAGTCAGTGAACAATCACTCATAATCTATTTACTCGCCACTCATGAGTTGATAAACTTGTCATAGCCTCCTTCAATTTTCTTCTTCCCAGACTGAAAACTTGTAGTTCTACTTGTTCCTTGTTTGAAAGATTTAATCATCCTTTAGTCATCCTACTCATTTTTCTCTTTACCTTTTCAAGGTGCAGGTGCACCACTGTGACACTGCTTGTAACCATGATGTTCTCTACTTCGTTCTATTTCTTTCTAAAAATTTCTAATATTAAATTTGCTTTTTTTTGACTGCTACTATTTTCATAGCTCACAGTGAATACACATCTCCATGAATATTTAATCTTACAGTGAAGTTCTTGAACAGTAACTATCAGTTTGAAGTCCATTCTTGGGCACAAAAAGGCTTTTTTTTTTTTTACCCCGAGAACTACTTTACATTTATTTACAATGAATTTCACTTGTCACTTTATTGCTCAGTATCACTGTAGTGCTTCTTTGCAGTTTCCTTTCATTTCTCCTATTCTGAATAACTTACTTAATATCACCTGCAAATTTTGCTGTAGAAAGACAGGCTTCCTGTTCCTGGTGCATTGGAAATAATGCTAGTCTTATGTCTTTAACAAATTATTTTGTAAACTCTTTTTTAGTCTACCTTATTGTGGTTTTATCTTCTATGTGTGGTTTTTATGTTTCTATTATCCTTGAATAATGGAATAACAGGTATGTCTTCATTTCTTACATACTGATTTGTTGGTGCATTCTTGTAAGAAGGTTTAGGCAAAATCTGAATTTCAGAACAGAGTAAACATACACCTGTTACAGATGTATCAAAAGTAGCTGAATAAAGCCACTTAAGACATAGTCAAATGAATTGGAATAATTCAATGGAACCTTTTTGCATTCTAGAGGATTTTAATTTGGTACTTTATGTCCAAGACCAAAAACAAGCAGATGGTTCAAGATGCCAATACACTGCTTTGGAATTGGTCTAGATGAAAGCACTCTGCAGTTCACTTGTTGAGATTTCATGATGTTTTTGTAGAAAACATCCTCTACAGTAAGTATATGATACAAACCCCACCTGCCAGCAAGAATTATTTGTACTGAATTCAATAGCTTTGGAACAGTTCATAAGAATGGGTTAAATAATGTTAATAACCCATAACGTCTTTACTCTTGACATTTTATTATTTGGTTAAGACTATGCAACTTCTCTGAAATCGAGGTATAACTCTTCGCACTGCTCATTCCAAAACACTTAAGCAGACATCTGGTTACAGTAAAATGACACCCATCATCTACCTTTATCCAACTATTGTACGCTCTCCATGATCTTTATCTCTCCTATTTAACTTGCTCTGCACTCTCTGCATCTACCTTCATGGCTTCACCTTTCTCCTTTTGTTCCTGCACTTTATTCCTCCCTCCTCCTTTTTCAGTTCTCCCCCTCCCTAGTCCCACCTATCTTTGCCATTTTAATTACTGTTAGAATGACTTACACCAATGCTGCTCAACACAGCTTATTAGCAAATCCAGTTTTCAGTTGCATGCAAAATTCCCCAAAAAAAGTCAGCTGAAATTCTCCACACTTGGATGCCTGCTCAAGGTGATTTTTTTTTTTTTCTTGAAGATGGCAGCTTACTGAGCTGAGCTGCTTCCAGGGATGAAGCTGGGGAAAATCACAGTTTGTTCAGGTTATAAAAAAAATATACAGCAACTTGCTCTTTGAGAAGCTTGAGCGTTGTTTTGTTAAACAGGACTTTGTAATATGACAAAGAATTGTCAGCATTTTACTGAGCCCATGAAAATTTCCCTCAAATTTGGCCAAGTTACAGGGTTTCTATTAATTTCTGTTTATACACACACAACATCTTTTTTGAAACCTGGTTGCCAAAAGTCTCTGAATCACCCATTGCACACAGCCTGCTCCACCCTCCCATGGCCTTTTTACTCCAAACCTGCCCCACCATTCCACACAGCAGCTGCCAGGCCCAGCAGGAAACCCCCGTCATGGGCTCAGTGCTTCTGGCCTGGGACCCGGGCTGTAAGGCAGCGACCATACTAAAGTGCACTGCAATGAAAGATTGCACAGCGCAAAGGAGCATAAAAGCCACGAGGGTGCTAAAGAAGCCAAAAAGAACAGACAGAAAGGGACGAGACACTTGGAAAAGAAGACCAGATGTGTTTCAATACTACCAGGACCAAAGAAGAGCTGGAGGCTTAGGTGTTTGTAACCACTAACAGCCCATTCCCCACAGACTCCAAAAAGTGAACCCAAGAGAGGGAAACCCTTTCTACAACTAACAGAGGTTTCAGACGTTTTAGTTTTAAGAGGTTATATCCATATTTTCCCCTATTTTATTTTTAAACAATTCTTAGATATAGTTGAAATAGCTTAATTTTGAGAAACATTCAGCTTAAGAGAGATGATTTGCATGGAACAGTTTCCTGTAATAGCTGATAATTGGGGCATTATGAAAACCTGAAAATATGTTGCTATTAAGGTGCAATATGAAATACAGGCACCACTTCTAGCTTCCTCTATAGGACAGGCACTTGCATGTAAACATTTACAGACCTGTCAATGCTAACACGTTGTTTGACCACTTCTCTGAGTTTTCTATAGGCTTTTGAGTGAATCTACTACCTCGACCAGTCCACTGATGTATGCAAATCCTGAATGAACAGCTTCCTCTGCTGTGAATGAAGAAAACAATTATCAGAGCATAAGCAATAATTCATATATATATCTCTAAATTCACTGCACAGGATGCCCACACAATATGTGAACTTCTGAATTTTGCATTCCAAATACTGACCAATGTGTTGCTATTTAGAGGCATTAAGACACCGATAAGATGTCTAAATTGTATCCTGAATTTATTTTTGTCATCCTGAGCTTTCCTTCCTCTATCTCTACTTCCACTGGTTGCCTTCATCATGTATGGTATAGTGGTTATACTTTAGACTGCCAGCTTTGTGGCTGTATCATATTTAAAGCTTCACAACAAACCCAACAATACACATGAAACAAGTACTACTAAGCACAACAGAAGAACTGAAAGAGAGCAAAAGGACTAATAGTCTGAGGTGTTCCTATACCATTAAACAAAACAAAATAACGACAAAATGCAATTTAGTCTTTCATTTCTGCTAACCAACTGTTTGAGGTTTTAATGTTAAGACTGCACCCAAATTACAGGTATTCTACAGAAATAACTGCTGCATTTGTGGTTTTAGTATTTCTTTAAATGATTGCATAGACAGCAGCATCCCCACATTCCCTTAACTACCTGTGTAAAAGTAATAAACATGTACTTACAGGTTATTAGCAGTCTGTAGAAAAAAGTACATTACTGTCCAAAAGAGTTCTGTTTTACAGAAGAATCAAGAAAGGAAGAAGGCATGCTTCAGAGAATTAGTTAATATATGGCACAAGAACTCAATCGAAGGGTGGAGCACACCTAAGAGAGATATATACCCCCAACAATGCTGAAATAACTGACAAAATGCTTGTTGTATCTGCCCATGCAACAAAACTCATACTGTACGAATTTAGAACAAAAGTATGTCCTAAAAAGAGAACAGTTGAACAATTACTTCTTGGTGGTAATCTTGTGTAGCAGGAGCAGTTCCAACATCTGTCTACCCAGAAGCTACTTCAAAGATATGACATCACGGAAACTCCATTTTAAACATAAAAAGTCTTTAGCTGTCTCTTTGGGATCTGATACCCAGTGAACCTTCTCATTTTCTCACAGTCCTTCGCAGTTCTGAAGAAAGAAGACATTTAATAGAACTTTGAATATTCTTAAACATGCTCAACTTTACTGCCATTTCTACCTTGAAATGGAAGCTTTCAAGGATTTGTTTCTATTCCCATTCTAACAAAAACTGCCCAAATCAAATTTCTGTAAACTGATTCTTCTTTATAGTGCAGATAAAATTACACCTGCACTGAACCTTTCTTCCCCCAAACCCCTGAAGCTTATTTGCCATAACTAAGGACTTCACTATTTCTTTAACAAAGCTCTTATTTTTTTCTATGCAATGTAACTTCATTTTTTAACTCTAATTGGTGGTACATTGGTAATTAGCTCCACTAGCAAACTAGTGTTTGCTAGTTTGAATGTTCCAAATAAAATATGTGAACTACAACAATTGAAATCAGTGAAATAAGCTGTTCAGTATACTGGTCATAGTTAAAGTTTGCTAAAAATGGTCACGTACAAAATTTAAGTAGATTAATGCATACAGATTCAAGGTTCTTCAGAAAGTAAGGAAGTAATAAAAATCACTGACTTTGTTTCTTTTTTCCTAAAACAGAAGAAAATAGTTTTTGATGCTATTAAAATGTTAGCAGTTTATGCCTTCGTCAAGAGTACCGCAATGTATTTAGGGTTCCACAGTGCTTTAAAAAGCATTAACATAATACTGACTTTAAAATCAGAATGAGTGCTTACCTGTTGACACATAACATTTTAAATGTGTACAAGTGTAATCCTTTTCAGCAAGATAATAAAACATAAAAAGTCTCTAATATAATACACGTTTGAAGCACAATCCACAAAAGACCATTTGGTAATTCATAACTTATTTCTTGAAGATCAGTTGTTGATATCTCAAGTAACTTTTAGAACTACATTTTCACTTTTTCTCTCTATTCAAGACATGACTGAAGAGAGATATCCAGTAAAGCTCTTAGCCTTGTTCTTGATTTTAAGCACACATTAGAATTCCTTGAGGCAAAAAAGCCATACTTAAGTCTGAAAATGTGTGCTTACGTTATTTTGTTATCAAAGGTTTCATCCCCTAACAAAGACAATGGAACAAAATATGTATGTAATTATTTACATATCATGCTGCAATTTCAGCAACATCTTCAGTTGACATATCTTCCACATCAAGTCCTGCTATATTTTAACTAGATTGTTGTATCTGGAACTTGGACTTCACTTTGGCAAGTATAAACCTTTAGGATTATATTAATAGCTCACTTTCAAAATCCATTGGAATCGCTCACACATTCTTAAATACTTGATTAACTGTGACAAATGAGCAACCAGAACCAAAAAGGCCCAAACTAGTCACGTTCTATAAAAATTAGATTCAGAAATATGCACACAACAACATTTCAAGAATCCATAGAGATGGAAACCTAGGGCAACTTTTTCAGAAACTTTCAGTATGTTTTAATGTTTCTGTTCTAAACAGACAACCTTTAACATCAAAGTCCAAGTTTTCACAAATGCAAGACTTCACAAATACAGCCCATATTAACAAGAGCAGCCAGGTACAGACCAACTGATAATAACTATGCTGAACAGCTAAGAACAGAGAGATATGAAATTAATAAGTACTTTTAGAAATGTATGTTAAATATTTTTCAAGGCAACAGAAAATATTTTCTCATATTATTTTCTTTGAAAGTTAATATTTACTTATATGCTTACCATTATCAGCACTTATTAATATGTCTACTTGGAATAAGAAAGTTAATTATGCATGTAGATATCTGAGGTACAAACAGCTTATGTTAAGTACATGTTACCAGATTTTTATCTTACTGATGGAAAATGGTATGTAGTATGACAAATAGAAGGAAATGCTTTAGTCCCATGCTGCAGGGACTTTCACTGACCTCTTATCTATTCCTATACTAAATTGCTACTGCATTTTTAATAAGCATTCTATAAATGGAGTAGTTGGTTGTATTCTGAATCTGCAAATGTTGCAAAAATTTCTAAAAATGGGTCAGTTGCAAAAACCTAAATACTTTGTCCATTATTATACATTAGTATTTAAAGACCATCCTCAACAACTAATGCTTAATAGTAGACATGTATTTTAATGACAGAAATATTAAATAATAATATCAAATAATATTAACTTAAAAATCAGAACTCAGTAATATTCATGGGGAGTCCCATCACCCAAAATAATAGATGTCTTCAATTGACCAAAACCCAACAAACACTGACATGCATATGCACAGATATAAATTGTTACTAGGCTTGAAAGATGACTTACGGTTAAGGCACACTTCAAGAGTCAAGATACCAGAATTCTGTTCTTCCAGTGAAACTACTGCTGTACTTTCATAAGAGGTTTAATTTCAGTTAAGTCGAGCAAGCTTAGCCTAGTTTGCATGAAAGAAGCCACACTGTGTTTCTCATACCAACTAAGATATTAATTGTAATTAAAACGTGTACTGGAGATCACTACTGCAAAGCCATACAAATTCTAAAGTTTTCAAATTTATGTTCCTTCTGCAGAAAACCAAACTGAAACATTTCAATGTTTAACAAAAATGGTATTTCATTAAAATATATTTGATAGGCCTCTGTTAGGACACTAATCTGGGCTCTGGGAGAACAGTCAAGTACCTGATTTGTCTGAGAACTCATTTTCCACTACTAGATCACACCACTTCAGGAATAATGCTTGTGTTTTCTCCTCCTTATCCCCCAGCTTCTCCATCCTTTTCTCAAAAGAGATACATCTTACAGAACACTATACTTTCAACTCCAGTTTAATTACCACCTCCCTTGGGTTTTCAATTTTTGAGCTTGGGAAGCTGATAATAAATTACAGGCATAGTTGCATAGGCATAAACACTGCTGCTGCCATCTATAGTTTTGAAGAGTCCTAAAGGTAACTGTACCACTCATTCCATCAACAGGACAAGGCATACAGTAAAGAGGCTGCAAACATACATTTTTCTGAACTTCACAGAAGAACAGCCTGAACAAGCATATTATTTGTATCACCAATTAGTAAAAGCTAACAACTCTGCCAAACATACCATCATTGTCTGGAAGAAATAAAAGCAATGTTCTTCAATAAATGTTATTTCCTTGCCGCAGTCTACTTTTTGAATTCTCTCTCTTTTATCCACAGTTATAAACGCACCAATGGAAAATCTGTGGCACAAGACTGTGTAAAGCAGTACTTGCCACTGCAACTCCTACAATCTCTAAGATCATGCTGAACTTAATAGGAATTGTGAATTCTTAGCACCTTGTATGGTTGGCACTTCACACTAAACTCACCTCCCCACTGTCAATTCTAACATCCGAGTCTCCTCTCAGGCAATGCCAGTCTTTCCTGCTCATAAACTTGTCATAAGAATGCTTTGTCCTGTCTTTATGTATACATTCCATTTAAAACATATTTCAATAAGAAAGGTTGATTTAGCAAACTTTCAAGTCTTGATCTATGCTGCTTTGCTTTTATCTCTTCCTTGCACTCTGTTCTGTATCAGTCTCAAGGTAGATCTTAAAATGCAGCATCCAATTAAACGGTATTTCAAGTTTCCATAATTAATTAGGAACCATTTGCCTTTCCTTCCTACTTATACACATGAATCCCCCAAGCTTAAGAAACAGCAGTGGCATAAAATAGTACAAATAAACTTTTATAACCGAATAACTTTTATATACATATCTACAATATGCGGCATCACAATGCCACAGAATCACAGAAAACTGGGGTGGAAGGGACCTCAAGAGGTCACTTAGTCTGCCTCTCTGCCCAAGGCAGGATCAACTATATTGAAACCATTCTTGACAGATGTTTGTATAACCTGATCTTAAAAAATTTCCAGTGATGGAAATTCCACAGCTTCCTTAGGCAATCTTCAAAAATACTGTTACAAATTGCACCTACTAATAATTCAATGTAGCAAAAAGTTCTTACTGGCACTGGTCTGCAAGATTAATTCTTTGCCAGTTTTAATGCACAATATGGCACTCTTGAATTCATACAGATAATAACAATGCACACATATCTCTGTGACTACGCACACAAAATGTATGTTGGTTTTCAGTTTCATAAAGAGAGAAGTTCTGCCTAACCGATCATGAGTGCTCTTAAATTAGTAAGTTACAAAGGACTTCATAATTAATCAAGGTACAAATACTGCATTCTCTAATACAGTGTAATTTCTGTGCTAAATACCTTTATGAATCTTACTTTCATATTATTTTTATACAGAAGGATTAAGGTACTTTCATGTACACCTATATATGTATATACACACATCCCCCATGGGTGTGTATAATGCCCAGGATAATGCAAAGTATTCCCAGGGGGCCTAGGTCCATTGAAGCCAAAGGATCTAATGATAAACAAATTAGCACCTTCAAAATGAGGATTCTATGGTCAAGCCAGCCAGCTCTTGACACTTGTCTGCATCTTGACTTGCACTGAAGGGTCAATATAACAATTTACACACAAGCATGATTTGGGAATCTCAGTTGCTTGTAATTAAGATGAAGAATTAATTCTCTACTAGCAAAATAAGAAACAGCAGGATTTTATTTGCAAAGGCATCAATTCTTTCCAGAATTTAATACAGATTAACTAAGGCTTCTAACTTTTTTCTTTTTTTTTTTTTCCTTTTTCTGCTTTATGAGAATAATTTTACTAGACAAATTAAAATTTTCATGGTGGTAGAGAGAGAAGGATCTTGCTGTTATGGGAAAAGGGCTGCTTTAAGGCTTTAGTCCTGATACCTGGAAGAAAAAGGTACCAAAAATAGATCAAAAACTATTTTGAAAAGTGGAAAAATGAACAATCTCTTTTTCGCTTTTGTATCCCCTTGTGCTGGTTTTGGCTGGGGTAGAGTTAATTTTCTTCATAGCAGCTAGTATGGGGCTGTGGTTTGGATTTGTGCTGAAAACTGTTGATAATACAGAGATGTTTTTGTTATTGCTGGAGCAGTGCTTACACAGTCAAGGCTTTTCTGCTTCTCACCCCACCCCATCAGCAAGGAGGCTGGGGGTGCAGAAGAAGCTGGGAGGGGACACAGCTGGGACAGCTGACCCCAACTGGCCAAAGGGCTATTCCATACCATATGATGTCATGCTCAGCATATAAAGCTGGGGAAGAAGAAGGATGGGGGGGACGTGCGGAGTGATGGCGTTTGTCTTCCCAAGTAACCATTACGCGTGACGGAGCCCTGCTTTCCTGGAGATGGCTGAACACCTGCCTGCCCATGGGAAGTAGTGAGTGAATTCCTTGTTTTGCTTTGCACAGCTTTTGCTTTCCCTATTAAACTGTCTTTATCTCAACCCACGAGTTTTCTCACTTTTACCCTTCTGATTCTCTCTCCCATCCTGCTGGGGGGCGTGAGTGAGTGAGTGGTACTTAGTTGCTGGCTGCGGTTAAACCAGAAAAAAGTTTTGAACTTGCCAAGTTAAATATTGACAACACTCTGCCAATAAGTGTGTGGGGACTCTTTCAAACAGCTGGAACATTATCTATAGATTTTTGCAGGTTCACAAGCCCTGTGCTCACAGTTCCAGTAAAAGCTGCTGTCTAACATACAAAGCTAAATGCCCCAGAGTCAGTGAAGTGAACATATTCTTCTGCTGTTTTAAGCATACCAGCAGCCATTTGTAGAGTTTACACGGCTTTCTTGTCAATACCTGCTGGTCACAGTTGGTGAAGAAGCAGTTTCTCTTATGATCTGTTTGCTAATTAAGCATGGTAGTAGCCATTCAGAGTGAAATTTTCAACAACCTGACACACAAAAGGAAAGAATCAGATGTATTCTCAGAAGGCTTCGATCTTTAAATCATTTGGATTCTGTAGTTACTGCAACTTAAAGATAACAGAAAATACTATCCTAGATTAACATACAACTTTTCTGATAAACTATAACATACTGTATGTAGGATGGATGCTTTAACCTTAATGTTCCACAACATAATTCTTTAAAAGAAGAAAAGTTAAAAGGATTTTAAGCTATCACAATATAGGCCAAAAATTGGCATTGTCTTCTGCTTCTCATTTTCTTCAGTGCTTCATTATCTACCCTTGTCTGTTGCCATCTTTCATTTATCATCATCCAACTGTAACTTGTTTCTGTTGTCCATTCCTTTACTTGCAGGAGGATTGCAGTGTTTTCTACTACAGTGCCCTTCTGCACAGAAAACATCCTAGAAAGTGTCACCAAGGCTACTTCATTGTCCTGTTTTAAATTCTTTGCTTTCGTGGCCTTCAAAAGCCAGTTGCTCCTTTGCTGAACAACTACCTTCTAACATCTAATTATTTCCTCATATTAGTCCTCCTTCTTGGTTTGTATCCATCTGTTGTCTCTTAGTTCATGCTTTGATTATAAACTCTTGTAGGCAGAAGTCTGTGGCATTTTTACAGCCCCACACAGTGATCCCAGGCTTGTATTCCAAGACACATTGTAATACAGTAAATAAAAAACCCATTAGTTTTCCTCCAACAGTTGAGATTTCCTTATTTTGTTAAGCCCTTTGAGTGCAGGGAGGACAAACCTGGAGTGGCTGGGAACCAAATCTTACTATTAATTAAGAACAGGCTGTTTAATTTGAGTAGGTAAGGAAATACAATACATCAGTAAAAGTGAAATTTTTTTTTTTTGAGAGAGAAATCTTCAGATGGCAAAGGCATTAGTAGAACTACCAGAGGTGACTGAAAGGCCCCTTCCCACTCAGAGCAAAAACTCACTCCACAAAGAACAGTATGACATCCAAGCATGTTTTTGATCATTTATAAGCCATGCCCAAATTCTTTAAGTATAAGATAATAAACGTTTATTTATGTCTAGTTTGTGGTTGCAACTTTTAAGTTCTTGTCCACCTATGCCTTATATTCACCTTCTCCTCTAAAAATGGACATTTGACATAATTGTAAAAAAATGTACCTTTTGCAATTTTGGACAAGAAATATACAATAAAATATAATTTTTAAAATATCCTAAGGACAAGAATGCAATAGAAGATGCTGCTTGTAAAGGCAACTGGCTTTAAAAAGCTTAGAAAGTCTAAGGACTTTCCCCACACTTCTGGTAATAGAGATTAGACCTGAAACAGTAAGCTTCTATGAGCTACTGAATTGCCTTATCTACCTTAGTAAGGTAATAAAAGGATCCACAGCTGGTATTGGCAACAAAGGGTCGTGTTCCAAAAGGAGAGTGTTACTGGGTGGCAAGTCAATGCACACAGAGAAGACCTCAATCCACCACAGCAGACTGTTTTTAAGAAGTCAGTGTGGTGCACCCCTTCCCACTATAAACAGTCTTGATTTTAGTTTGGATATTGCAGGTGGCAAGGTAGCCCTCCTGCCCAGACACTATCTAATGCTATTAATGTCTACTCTGCTCAGCATAAGTTCTGTAATACACTTCTGCTGAGAAAAATATCCGATAGTGTTATTGTAAACCTGCTTTTGAAGAAAATAATACTTTAAAAATTACACAGACTTTATTTTGAAGCCTAAATACATTTTTTCCATTAGTGACAAACTAAACATCACCTGGACAGATAACAGAACAAAAATACTTCAGGAAAAAATATATAAGATTTCATTTTAAAGACTGGTATTCTTTCCCTGCCCTTTGGCCAATTTTTTATAGTTTCTTAATAGTAAATGAGGTTGAGCTACTAAGCTGTCTGGAGAGAATACACAGTAGAGTTAAATAAAGAGTCAAAATCCAGACACAGTGAAAAATACATTAAAAAAAATCTACCAAAACTTTTTAATTGAAGTCTTCCAAAGAGCTAGAAAGCCTTTAAATTTCAGTTGATGAAGTTGTACTAAAAGAGAGCTCCCCCTGCCTGGTTCTAATAATTTTATTTCACCTTTCCACTGTAAACTTTTTTTTTTTTAATACCTTGTCACTTCATTGTTATTTACTCTTTAAAATGCACCTCTTGACTGAGATTTTGGCCGCACCTACAATGAAATATTTTCTGCTGTGGAATACTTGCAGCATGCTGCCAATAATCACCCATGCTGAGAGTCAATCTTTAAGTTTTCCTCTGCCCGCAAGTAAAATGACTTGAAACATCCACAGACAAGTTGCCTTGCTATTTCTTTTCCCCAAATATTTGCCACCTCAAAGGAAAACATGAGCAGAGAAATAAATGTTGTGGTAGGTGAGGAGGAGATCCAGAAATTGTCTTTTAAGATTAAAGAAATCAAATTCAAATAAACTGTCAGAGGGTAAATGGTCCTTTAAGAGGCTTACTTTAGGAGGACTACCTTTCAGAACGTGCCTGATACAAATTAGTTAGTGTTAGAAGCCTGATATTCCTCTCCATGAATTTCTTCCTCTCTGTTCAAATCAGACTCTTATTAAACCCACTGAATAACACAGTAAAAGCAATAGCTTAATGAAATTTCTGGGACTTTCCTTACCCTGTAGCCCAGCTCTCAGAAGTCAGGAGAATTTTATCTGGCCAGATGAGAACAGAAAAGGCCACGGTCCCTTTTAAGACATGTATCATTCATCTCCCCTTCTCCCATTGAGCATTTCCTCCTCTTGTGATCTTGGGATTCCACAGCGATTATCAAGAGATGAAGCTGAAGAAAACCTATTGCCTCCATGCATTTAATGAACAGTCAGTGAATCTGTCTGCCAGGACACGTGAGAGGAAAGGAGCAACCTGCACAACGAAAGCAAGGTGGTATCAGCTTCAGTCCCCTTGTGTTTAAAGTGCTGTCTGCTCTGTTTGAATGGTAGCAAGGCTGCCACTAAGCCCTTATCAACTTGTAGTATTTATATTTGTATTTTTAATGAGCATTTGTAATAAATGGAAAATGGTAAAGTTTGAGTAACAATCGCATTACAAGAGTTTCTAGTATAATGTGATTTCTGTTTGATTATAAAGCTGGTATGTATAGGACATGTAGAGCATCACATATGGTCAGTTAATTAGCTTCTGAAGTAAAGCATGATTAATCAAGATCAAATGTCATGAAAAATTATAACTATGCCATTTACTCTCCAAGAAGTATTTAGCTAACCTTATGCCACATTTTTGGTTTCCAGTGATTGCTTCTTAAATTAGCATACTTTGTTGATGGTAACTGTTGTCCTCTGTGAAATATAAGTTGAAACAGGTAAACATAAAATGACACAAAAATAAAAAATGGAAGAAGCTAATTTCCATAAAACCAAGTATTCTGGCTGCATCCTGCTGAAGTGTCTAGAGATCCACCTAAACTACACCATAGACAAAAGTAAGATAGGAAATGTTACAGCAAGCAGTGCTGTCAAACAGTAGCCTCATGCATGAAATGCTTTATCAGAGAACAAAGAACAAAAAGCCTTTGAGCTCCTTGCAACATCAACTGTCACTTATTAAATATCAGTATATTACTAACCATGTTTTTAAAAAATCTGTCAATAAAAAAGGTCACAAGAAAACTATCAGTTAAATTTAGCATTTTTTTTTCCTGTTTGAGACTGTTGTGCAAAGGAACGTTATCCCTATGCAAAAATCCAACACCTTTTTATGAGGATGTAAGAAGCACACAGTGTTTTGCATAAACCTAGTTTCACCCTGAGTAAGAACTTTCAGGCATAAAACTAAATTAAAAAGAACAGATGGTTGCAGGAACATAGTAAAAAAACAAAAAAAAACAAAAAAACCCCAAAAAACCCAACAAAAAAAGAAACAGATATCAAAGCATCACCTTCTCTTTTCCTAAATTTTCCCTGAAAGAAGTAGAACAGGAAGCTTTAAGAAGTTTAGATCATCTAATCCCCATAAGATTCAATCCAAAAACTAATATACCAAACACTTTATTTATAAAAAGTGCCAGATGCTCAACATGGGCTAACTTGGATGCTGCAAAATGGTCATTATAGGTGTTCTCAAATATTCAGGAATTGAATATAATTAAATGGAAAAAGTCTTTACTGGAATTTATTATTTAACATAGAATTCATCAAACACAGTTTGGTTGTAAGTCTTATCTTGTTCTCTACCTGCTCTGAAGACATGGCATTGCTAGTATTTGTTTACCCATGGAACATTTCCAGAGCATTTCCCAAAAAAAAAAAAAAAAAAAAAATACTGCTAGGTAAAAACCAAGAAGTATTAACAATGTGCATAAAAGCAAATGTATTTTTTAAAAAAATATCAAATTCCTCACTTTCAGTCATTCAAGGGTTGTTTTTGTATAGCTCTCAGTGGTATCTCTGGAGAGAGCATGGGATTACACTTCCAGTCTATATCTGGGCTTGTTGAAAATTGACATCTTCCACTAGCATAAGATACAGTTTATAAACAAAACAGCCCCCTAAGAGCTAATCTAAGAGCTACAATCATGGCAACATTAGCAGATGTACATGAAGTTACTGTGTGTGCTCACATCAAGCTGCAAAGTGCACCAGCAACAGTTTCAACGCATCCTACATTAGAGCTACTACACGTGTGTGGACTCATTAGTGCATGCACAGGCAGTCTTCTCCTCCCTCAGGGAGCAAACTGTATTTACATCTTTATAACCTATATAAAAGCTTAATGACTTCCGCGGCCTATGTTCGGACACAGGGATTTACTTGATTTGACCTCAGTCCAGGATGAGGTGAAGTATACCTATCCATGGATACTGTGAATATTTCCTATTAAAACTGACACATTTGTGAATATAGCATGGAAAAGTCATCAAATGTCAAGACATTTGAGCAAACAGATAAGCTTAAGGAAAGAAGTTGTAAATTCAAGTGTGAAGTTAAGTCTGGCTTGAATCTTTTATTTGTATTGAAATGTGTGCAGGTTTTTTTCTGCAGTTTAATAATGAGTTGTTTCATATGCACAGTCTGATCATGAAGGTTATGCTTAGTATTCTGCAGTAAAACGACATTTTAATTAAGTTGTAAGAATATCAATTTCATTCTAGTCTTTGATGCTCTTTGAAACAATTATAAAGCGGCAAGAATTTCAGAAAAAAACTGTTAGTATTATTTAATTTTAATCAGAGATCAAAATTATGAGAAGTGGTAAAAGCATCAGAAGTTTCTCAGAACAGCTGAGAAACTTTTACATCTGACTTATTTAAACTACAGTAATCTATAATTCTAACAATGTACAGTATGGATAACTCCAGTAATAATGACTATAATATATAATCTATTCTGGGGCACATTTTCAGGGCTTCAAAATTACAAACGAGTTACAGGTATGAGTTAGGATGCTATTAAAAATATTGACTCGTGTTACTTTACAGAATCTATAATAACCATCTTAAGAGCTCTGTTGTGCCACAGCAGTATCTGTACAGGTCACCATAGATGGCAAGAAACTAAAAAAAAAAAAGAAAACTTGAAGATTGGGATTGAAGAATGTGCAATTAAAGCGTACTTGGTATCTTTTCATGTCTAATATGTAATCTTCTAGCTAGCCCTGCACTGAGCCATTGCAAAATACTTCAGTCTGTAGTAAAAGTGAGATATTTATCAAGCTTCATCAACTATATTTTAATTTGAAAGTTGGTAAGTGAAGGTGTATATATAAATATAAATAAAAAATTATTGTGGAGTATCTATAGAGGGTAGCCTTGTTTACTCAAACAATAAGCACTGTTCTTTAGCACCGCTGATACTACTAAATCACTTTAGCAGTAAAGTTTCTATTCAAAATTAGTTACTTGCCTGAAGTTATAAACTGTTGCCTTAGTGTACGTATCATGTTTCAAAACAGATCAATAAATGAAGCAGCTCAGAATACTCTGATGTGCTTGTAACACCTTTAATATAGCTCATTTTTCTGAAGAATAGATTAAGGAAGAAAAAGCAAAATTTCAAAAACATCACATCATTTTTAACTTATATTTATTAGACAAGGAAAAAAGAGCCTAACTACATTACATTTAGGCTATTAAAAGGTGTATAACAGGAAGTTTATATATTTATTTACTTGCAGAACTGGTAAGGATCACTGTCTGTCACAATTACAGCCACAGCACTTCATTCCTGACTAGACTTTACCAGTGTCTCTGTAAGCCCACAGCATGGACCGTGGGACTCATTGTTATCAAACTATGAATCTCAATGTGCCATGTCAGTTTTAAGTACCACCAACGGCTCAAGCACATAAACATCAGCAACTAGCAGGTGCTGTGTAACACTGTATGCTATACTTCATATCTGTGCCCTACACTGTTCTTCCTGATTTTCATTTTAAGATATGCGTTTTCAGTTTCGTTGCTGTGTTACCAATTAGCAAATGCTAAAAAGGTGCTGCCTGAAGCTGTCCAGTGTCCCAAAAGGATAATCTGAGGAAAAGAGGGGCAAACTAAAACCAAGTCAATATAAAATGTAAAAAAAATATTTTTACAATCTATTTGAAACAGAAGGCAATCTGGTAAAATTTTACATAGTGTCAATAGGAAGCAGCATATATCTGTAATATTATTATATGTATATTTTGCTTCAGTTTTCCTGAAAACAAATCCTAAAATTAAAAAAAAAAAAAAAGAAATCTGGAGAGAGTTTAAACGTGTTATTTTTAAAGTGATAGGTGAGATAGAATTAAAGCATTCTTTAAAATAGAGTTGCAGGTATAATAATAATTAATCAAGGTAGTAAGAGACAGGGAAAACTGTGAATTAATGATTTTTCAAGTCAGGAAATTCTTTTTGTTGTTTCTAAAAATATTTTTACAAAACAAAATGGAAAGAAAGATGTGAACCGTGTTTCTATGACAGTGACTTAGGGGGTGGAGAGAGTATCGTTTTCTTCTCTCTTTGAAGATACAATTAGAATAATCACATTTCAAAAAACATTTTAGAAACCCCAAAATTCAAGTTTAGGTTAAAGACATTTCCTCAAGAACGTGTACCTCTCTATATATCCACCTCTAAACCTGATTAAACTGATCTGCATTTGCAGTTAATTTTCTGGGAAATGCATCAAAACCAAAAAGCCTGAACAAAACCTCATTTACATTTATATTTAATGCCCAGGATATCAAAGCTTTAAAACTTACTAAGTGAAATGATCAGCAAGTGATTTCCTAGCAAAGCTTATCAATACAGGAGAACACCTTACCTAACACAGAGTCACTGTAGATAAATAATAAGGCAACAATAATGAAAATTCACTTTTACCTAAAAATATGTTTCTAAAACCCAAAGGCAACTTTCTATCTCAGAGCATGATTATCTCTTTCATGGCTGAAAGAGGAAACCTGGTAGTACCAGAAATGCTTCTGAGCCACATTTGTTCTTATTTGAAGATGGTTTATACTTTTTTTTGCAAAAACACCTTTATCAAATCACTCCACTACAGATACAGATTCTGATGCGTCTTTAAGTGACTAAATCCCAAAAGTTAGACCCTTCTAACCAAGAGTTTCATACCTGAAATATGATCTAGGCTGATGATATGTATAATACATCATTTTCAGAAGTTCCAGTAAAACTGAAGAGTATTATTATAGAGATAGTTTCTCTAAGCAGTTGGCTTAACTTTGTGCACAACTGCAAAAAAATTAATTTTGGAAGATGTCACTTACTCCCAGTCAAGACAATGTGAAGTCCACCCAGATATCCTTGGGTGCTAAACATACACAGGAGTTCATCTCAAAAAACCAAAAAAACAAAAAAACCCCACCAACCCCCCTAAAGAATACTATGGCTACTGAGAGGTTTTGAATCTATGTAAAAGATTTGGCAAAACAGCCTACTCCCACAGGAGCTGTCTTAACATTACTAATTTGGCAGGGGAGGGATATATGACAAGCATACTAAATTCTTTGGGTTTTGTTACCCAAGGAGAAAACGAAAACCAGAAGAGAGATATAATTCTTAATGGTACCAGTGGATTAACTGTCAGTTTGCTAGCCAAGTAATCAAGGATTAGAGGTTTAGCTTCTGAAAGGAAGTTTTTGTTTCTAGTTTTCACTATTCCCACAAATAAAGTCCTCATAAAACCCTGTCATCCAATCTACTGGAGACATATTTCCTAATGTAAAAGTAGAAGCTTGATAATCTTTGTGTGAAAACTTACATGGCTGACATGCTATGATATGAAAATCTCAGTGTAAGGTTTTCTCTCTGCTGTCTCTGCATTTATATTGATTTGCTTAGTTTCCCTAGGACTACTTTGGGTTTTTTTTTTGGTGGGGAAGTGATCTCCAGGCAAAGAAAGGCTGGTTTCAAGGAGTATTTCTTACGCAGAGCTTTGCCTTAGGACATGTCACTACTGACATGCAACATATTTTCTATCTACATCAATTAGCCAGACAGTAATATGGAATGGCTGCAGGTTAAAAAAAAAAAAAAAAGAAGAAGAAAAAAAAAGAAGAAAAGAAGTATTCACACTGATTCTCTGTTTGCATTTTGATCAGTTAAAACATTTTAGACTTGTTAGATGATAACAGCTAAGATCACAGGCACCGGGTTGAAAAATTTTCAATCTCATACTAGAAAGTTCTGTCTACTAGGACAAGAGGCAGGAGCACTTGACCTGTCTTCAACCAAGTCTGTGAGGGGAAAAAAAAAATTGCAGTAAAAAAACCCCCAAAAACCCAAAACAAACCAAAACCAAAAACCAGAAGCACAATCTGTTGAACACTGCTTCCCTTCCCAGGTTCTGGGAGGGCAGAGAGCTCCTTTGTAAGGAGGAGACAGGTATAGATGGGGATAGAAGGAATGTTGCCTTCTCCCTAGATCCATAATTTAATTGAAGAGTTGTTCTTTAGGTATTTAAGTTTGCATGAAATGAGGATCCTCTGTGCAATCAATGCAGCTGGTGTTCCTATCTTAGACATTTGAATCAGTCTCCGAGGCCACCACTGACTTTGGAGAGCCTAGACTCCTAATTTTAGCTCTATTAGGTGCCAAAGTTATAGGGCACAAAGAGGGATGTTTGTGTAATCACATGATGGAAAGTTACCCCTGACTTGTTGGCTTCAACATTCTGAATTCTAATGGATCAGCATCACCTAAACATGGCCCTTGGCATTATCTGCTCCAAATGATGCTAGTATGAGGTACAACTCCCCAAGTTTACTTTCCCAAATAAGCTTTGAGACATACAGAGATAACCTATAACTAAACAGTCTTCAGTTCACCTCTGAGGTATTGATGGATTTAAGATATCAGTATTATTTCATTGAGGCAGCAAAAATTTGATTATTTTTCTGAATCTTACCTTGGGCCCAGAAATCTCAGCCTACTGCAGTTGCTGCCAAGACTTCTAGTGTTGCCTGTGTCTCACACAACTATTAGTCTCTCTTGCAACATCACTGTGTTTCCCACTCTGAAAAGCACTACTTCATTTTAGTAGGGCCTATTGCAATAGGACACGGGGTAAGGGTTTTAAACTAAAAGAGGGTAGATCCAGACTAGATATAAGGAAGAATATTTTTTTTTTTATGATGAGGGTGGTGAAACACTGGAACAGGTTGCCCAGAGAGGTGGTAGATGACCCGTCCCTGGAAACATTCAAGGTCAGGTCGAATGGGGCTCTGAGCAACCTAGTCTAGCTGAAGATGTCCCTGCTCATTGCAGGGGGTTGGACTACACGAACTTTAAAGGTCCCTTCCAACACAAACTATTCTATGATTCTTTGATTTTCATCAATTATTACCTTGAGTTCTCTATCACATCTGCTGTATCACAGGACTTTTTCTTCTTAAGCTTCTGAGTGAGTTCCTTAGGTTGACAAAATAATTAGGATTTGTGCCAATGGTGAATTTTGGGTCTTGCAGTAATGTCAGAATTTTGCCCAAGACCCTAATCTCAATCTATGATCTGACCAGAGACTCTGTTAGCAATGGCAAAATAGGCTTTTCCAACTGACATTAGCAACAAACTCTTCTTTTTGAGTGCAGGCAACACTGGACAGAAGTAAAAAAGCACAAAGTTGATTAAATTTCTGTATAAGATGTCCACAATGAATTCTGATGATCAAGTGAACTAAGAAACAACTAAAACCACCAAATGCAGTAGAAACAACTTTTTGGGAAAAAAAGACTAACTTCCGTACAACTTAGTCTCTCTGCGGGCATCTACTGCTTGTGTACAGAGTGAAACAGTACAAACATCTTCCCTGTGGTCAGAATTTTAAATTCTGATGCTTACTTTTACACTGTAGTTTATTTCCTTTACATGTCATGCTTTGTGTTGTGCAGGAGTCTAACACAGGTGACACATTCTGTGCTTGAGTTCTGGCTGATCAAGGTAGCATGGCAGGATGATCTATGAGCAACAAAAGCACTAGCTCCAGTCAGACCATCTTCCAGAAATGTTCCTTCTAGATGAATTAGTGCATTAGTGCTGAATCACAGCAGTAATAGCAGCACAGAATGTTGATACTTCAGGATACACACTTGTCTGGAAATAAAGGACTTCAATACCAGTTTAGAAATGTTTGGCAATCCCTCAATATACACTATTTTTGCAATTTAGTAATTAATCTGTAATTCTGAATATCTTCAGTTACAAGCCATAAATCTTAAAACACTTCTAAAAAACTGAGTCCATTTTCAAATTACTTTATTCTGTGGCAAATTTAGTTCAGGCTGAAATTGAATAGTTATCTTAAAGAAAGAAAAGTCTGATTTGGTTTGTACACCTAACAGAATAAACTTCTACTTGCCTTACTTGCTTTATAAAATCTGAGAGATACATAATCAAAAAACAAGAATAATTTTTGGTTATACGATGACTCAGAATACTTTACCTTTTTCCTATTGGAACTATAGGAACTGATTGGAGACATAACCCACAAGTTTCACTGAAATGCTTAACGTTACTGAAGTAATTAGACCTAGTGCATTCACAGAAGGAAACAAGAACATCAAGATCTTTTATTCTCATTTCAACAGATATATGCTTCTGAATAAAAGGCAATTAATTAAGAACATACGGTTAAAAAAATTGTTTTCTTCCAACAGTATTTTAGCTATTGTTCAGCTGGCTTCCCTTAACTTGCATCTCATCTCTTTGTCATCATGTAAAATTTACTTATCTATATGAGATTATTTGAGATTATTTCAAAATAATAAAAAAAATCAAACCCAAAATTTCCCACTCCAGACCTCCCTCACAGTAAAAAAAAGCTGTTTTGTTATGTTCAGATGGAATTCATGTGTTTCAGTTTATGCCCATTGTCTCCTATTTTGCCACTGGGAAGAGTATGGGTTCATCTTCTTTGCACTCTCCAATCAGATATTTATAAACACTGTTAAGATCTCCTTGAGCCTTCTCTTCAAGCACCCACATCTATGAAAGAGAAGATTAGACACATAAGATGAATTGCCTCCAATACCTTTTTGGTATCAGAACCACAAAAAAGGAAGCCAATCTTCTAAGTGAGGCGGAGTACTTAAACATCTATAATGCTACTATTTACAACAAAGGAGCTTGTCTACAAGGAGGTCATCACAACAGTGGAGCCAGGCTCTTCACAGCATTGCATAGGCGAAGGACACAAGGCAACAGCTGTAAGCTGAAACATGAGAGATTCTGACTGCATATAAGAAAAAGCCTTTTTACTATGAAGACAGTCAGGCATTGGAAAAGGTTGCCCCAAAAGGCAGTACAGTCTCTGTCCTCAGACATTTTCAAGACCAGACTTGGAAAACCCTGAGTAACCTGGCCTGACTTCAACACTGACCCTGTTTTGAACAGAGGGCTGGACCAAGATAACCTCCTGAGGTCTCTTCCAACCTGAATTTTTGTATGAGCCTATAATCTGTGACAGAAGTGTTCACAATCCATTTCTAAGGAACTGAATAAGGTCTGAGCTAGCTCTACCACCATTAAACCAAAAAAATCCAACCAAAACACCCAATATCTATGTTCTGGAAATACACACAATATGAACACAAATAACACACTCCCATAAGAACTGTATGGGAATAGGGAAAAGGGTCTTAAAGTAGAGGTAAGACAAATAGATGTTAAATGCTAACACTGTAACAAGTTTTAAGTACCCACACATACAGTAAGAGTCAAAATGGTAACATTTTGGTAACAAATGGTAACAAAAAGGAAACAACACTTTTAGTAGACACACATCATTATCTTGCACATTACCTATGCTGTAGATTACAGACTCTCATACTTTTAAACCAGCCTAGATAAAAGACCATATTACCCACAGCTTCAAAATTATCTAAGTTTACAAAACAACATAAAAAGCAACATCCCATTCTGGAAGAATTAGTCTCTTCCCAGTTGCAACATGACTACAGTTTTTTTTGACAATTATAGTTCCTGTTACTGAGCAG
The DNA here is from genome assembly GCF_035582795.1 of Mycteria americana. Classification (NCBI taxonomy): domain Eukaryota; kingdom Metazoa; phylum Chordata; class Aves; order Ciconiiformes; family Ciconiidae; genus Mycteria; species Mycteria americana. Next base: position 18,023,329 of record NC_134370.1, read on the forward strand.
TTGTGTAATAAGTCAGATGCAAGAGACACGTTCAGTCCTTTCCTCATCCAATACCTAGGCTGGCTTCTCTGACATTTCAATGGAAGCAGGTGCAAGTCTTTCAAAAGTGAGCTAGAGTGCACTGTGCAGATTTAATAACTGCTTCCCCAACAGACTAAAGTGCTCCTGGTGCTCTAAAAAAATAAATGAGAAAACTGAAGTTCTCTACAGATCCCTTGGGACAATTACTCAGATCAGAGATGGAATGCTTCAAAGCATGATGAACTTGTTTCTTCCATTCTTATCTTGATTATTTTAGCAGGAAAAGAGTTGGTTCTTGCTAAAGGTGGGATCAGCTCAACTACAGCTGACCTAAATGGCTACATAAAATTACAGTGTTCTCAAGGTTTCTTCTGATTAAGCAAAGAAACAGATGATGGAACTTGGTGTCTGATGCAATCTTGCTTATTTACAGAGAGTGTTTAAGTTCCACTTTTCTTAGCGCAACAAAACACAAGCAGGCAATTGTTTTCTGTTCCTTACTACTCACCCTCATCTACTATTCCACCTAAAGAGCTCTCACAAAGCAGTGTCTGAATTCACAACTCAAGTAGTTGTTTACACAAGGCCATGAGCATTTGTTTCATTTTCATCTTTGTGTCATTTCCTCATTTCTCCTAAGAATTATTCAGCAAAACCCCTCAGCTACATGTACTGTTATTTTACTGAGTGACATACCTTTGTTTTGGTGCTTCTTAAATGAAAAGCAGTGGCTCACCGGCTTCAGTTATCATTGTTACAAATAGAGTTTAAATTATTCTGTCATCCTACCCAAGTGTGAAAAATAGTGACCCCATGCTTCTTCAGGGAAGAATTCAAACAGTATATACCCCTAAATGCTAAAGTGCTTTTACTATTTTCCTGTTTGTCCACTTATGCAACTACTCTCAACTACTGTGATTGTAGCATCCAAGAATCACACTAAATGTCTGGATCTGTTTCTGCTTTTTACTCTAAAGGTGCAAGCAATGAAAACTATGACCATTCTTCTGTGACACTTCTGTTATATAGAAGTGTTCCTTTGTTAGCTTTCCAAAGGGATATTTTTTTCCTTTAGTGGGATCCTGCTCTTACTGTCAACAAATTCAAAGAAAACATACAATAAAGGAATAGGGGTCCTTTCTAGAGAGACAAGAACTAGCTAATACAATCCTGTGCTGTGCTATGCTGTGAGTCTACTCTCACATTAATCTTTCTGACAAATAGAAGGGAAAGACAGCATATACACTGAAATGATATACAAAAACCTAAAAATAAAGGTTTCAATTTAAGAATTAGAATGGCAGGGTGACGTTTAGGGCATGCAGGCTGTCTTCCACAAAAAAACATTCACCATGCTTGGGAAAGAAAAAAACCGAAAAGAGAGAGAGGGATAAAAGGGAACTGGCTACTTTACTTAAAAGCAAATAGCAAGAATTTCAAGCCGAACAGATGTTGTTTCCTTATACTAGCCTCAGAAATGACTGAACACAGAATTAATTTAAGATGATCACAAATGAAGAGCAGGGAAAAAGATGAGCATCTGCCACAGCCAAAACCCCCCACTTCCTAATGTTGAAGAACTGAGCATGAGGGGCATGCAAGATTAACTTCACAGGGTTAATTTTGGGTGTCTCAGATTTTATAATGCCAGAGTTAGAATTGCTCCTTTGCACCATGGACATTTTACAATTTCTTTTCTTCATCCTACACCATCCTCAAAGTAAGACAGTCAGGGTAGGCAGACAGAATATAGTTAAACTAGAATTTGGCCAAGGTTCTGGGACTAAAACTTTGGCTTAAGGCTCTGTCCTTCCCCCGACTTCTAATGCCGGTTCCACATCAGCACTATAGCATTATCACATTCTTATAACATCTATGTTTTTCTCCAGGAATTGACTATCACTGCTAGAGACTGTTAATTTCTAACCTCAGCTATCTGTTGACACATGGCTGCAGATGGATTTCAGACACCAATTATATGGATGATAAAACACTAGCTTTCTACAACAAGGCTCTACAGTTGAGCCCTTCCACACACAGCTGCTGGCCAACTGTTGATTATTCACAGCAGAAAGCTCAGCTTTTTCGCTGACAGCCCATCTGAGCCCCATCTTTGTGATTAACCAATAAAGTCAAGCCCAGTAGATGCAAACCAGACTCTCAGTTCTTGTGTTTTCTGCGCCAAATGCAGAATCTGACGAAGGGCAAAGAAAGGAAATGGAACACAATGTACAATCACTTTTTAGTCTGTAAGAGAGGTGGGCAGGAAAATGGATGGCACTGGGCTCTGCAGGCAAGGACAGTCCTCTTTTATACTGGTGTTGTCATATGGAGAAACTGGATTACCACATAATAACAAGTCAAATGAGCACAGACTATGAGACTATGATAGAACCTAATTTATTACTGTATTAATCCCAGACATTCCTCTTACCTAGACTCCATTGAAACACGGACATCTACCTTTCCACCCTATTGTTCAACGTGTTTCATATTCTTTGCTCCCCCAGAAAGAACAGTGCATCACATTTTTTACTATATTCTAATTACTTTCTACTATCCTTTTCAAAATAAGAGTTTCACATGCAGCAGGTTAAGTCTGCTATTTGTCAAGAAGGTACGACTATTTTTAACCTGTCTGCATTTTCACTGGGAGATAATGTGAATCTATGTCTTGAGCACACTATGTAACTATTCTCAGACGAACGCACACAGTACATCTTAATTTGCCAGATAGGATCTGAGGTCACATCAATATAAGAAAATTCAGAAATATTAAACCAAATTAAATCTAAAATATATTGATCCATGTATACACACATTTCTTAAGAAATAAAATGGCCATTCAGTGAAATACACTGAATGGAGACAAGGAAGAAGTGTTATATATCTATTGACTTAATATGATTTAAATAAAAATGTTTAGTTCACTTTAACTTTGAATGCTCCCATGTATATATGAGTTAACAAACTTCTACGACTTCAACTTATTTATGTATATAACTCTCCCTTTTCTTTTTGCCCAGCTACAGCGCAGCTGTACTGAATCAGTGCTTTATACACCAGATATTCTTCTAACAGGTCCTTCTATCCCTCTGCTGGTCAGCATGCTCCAAGATTTTTCCATTCAGTAGATACCCTCCATTTTAATCTTGCCTCAGAGTAATATTACATATCTGCATTTAACTACATCTCACAGTTATTAGTCTGAATACTTAACTAATCTAAGTTCTTTTGTACAAAATGTGACTGTATTGTTTCTTCCAGTTTACCATAATTTGCAAAGTTGGAAGCCTTTCTTTCAATACCACAATCCAAATATCACCTAAAAGTAATCAAAAATTTTCCCTATGCCAGCTCCTTAAAACATTCTTAATCTGAAAAAATAAATTTCAATATATCGCTTTTCTTCTGCTGAGGTCCTTTTCAAAATTTGATATGCCATGGGCTTTTTTTAAAAAATGTTTGTCTCATTTAACTATTAATTGAACATACGGAATGTATTCCAATATTAAACAAACACTCCTCTCAAAAGTACTCAATGCAAGCTCATTTTAAGCAACTGTAACATCAACCACGTACAGCTCTATGGATTTCAGCAAAACTAATGTTATGTTTGCCAGTACTCATGCTAAATAGGTGAAATCTGGCAATTAAAAACCACCGTGTTTCAATTACTAATGTAAAGAAGGTCTATTACCTGCCTTTGAAAACCTACCTTGTGAAAAACAAGAGGAAAAACATAATTAGAGTAAAGCAGTTTATTCTGTTTACTTGTAAGCAAGCCTATGAATAAGCATCGTGAAGATATATTAAAGTACATGAATATATAGGACTAGATCCTTTAAGCATGAAGCCAGAATTTGACAAATTGACTCCTTTAAAGTCAATCTAACTTTCAGAAATATTAAATATCAGTTCTCCATAATTAATTTTTTTAAAATATGCCATTTGGTAGCACAAAACTGAGAGCATCCAAAGTCACCAGCCAGTTCTGAGACTGTGCTGGTAGTAGCACTATTGGACATTAAAATCTCCACTTTTTTACTTCAGTCAAGTCTACTCTACTAAACAGACAGCCTTATTGCCATGTAAATACTTCCCAGGTCTTTTCCCCAGGTAGTGCCCAACAGCAAATCAGAAAATTTCCAGCTCTCCCATCGCAACCCCATTTGTCCAAGAAACTCACAGGAACCAGACATGACACAGCCTTCTCTCTCGGATGCTTTTTGCACACATTAGCACAGCTCTCCTTGCTTTTTGGGTAATGCCAATGTCACCATGCTCCTCCAACTGTCAGAGGAGGCATTCAGGAGACAACGGGAAACCAAGAACAACTGTATTGCCTGGAGGGATCTGAACATAAACCTTCCACTATACCTGTCCAACCATTTTCAGATGTTGGAGGAAAATCAGGAAAAAAAGTCCATTCCTCACTCATTTTGTGGAACTATTTCACTTTGCAGGCACTAATTAACTAACCCAAGATCAAAAGTGAATTTTTTTCTGAGGCAACTGCCCTTAAAGACAGGAAGACCTGAGGTGCAGTCCACTTCTTCGGGGAGGGATATGGGCACTATGGCTGTATTCTCCATCTCATTAATATTTAAAATAATAAAACAGTTTCAGTGTAAAGGTCCAAATCCAACATTCTACCACAAAACATTCTATGAACTCTATGAACGCTCTCCCAGAAGGTAGAAAATGTGGATTCAAAAGCATGTAGGACACAACTCAGGTTTCAAATCCTGAATGAGTCCTATGCTCACATATGCTGTCCTACTAAATTATATACTCACTGTCATAGCCAGTAGCTACTACACAGAAGTGAATGATAATATACTGAAGATCCCTTCAGAAAAAATGAACTACAGGCATCTATATCTTTTGGCACCCACTTACTTCCAAAATTTTTTACTTTAAGATGTGACAAAAATGTCCCAAATCCAAAGTTCATTTGCATCTAAAGCTTGTCAGCCAAAGATTTGTTCACTGAGAAATACGATGCTATACTCTACAGACAGTTTCTGCTGCATCATACTAAAGACAAGTTTCTCAACATTAAATAAAAAAAAAAAAAAAAATTACCCATTGCAACATATAAGCAAAATGTGGCAAGACAAAGCCCTGATTCTGCCCAGTTTACTGCAATCCAAACACCAGGTGAACACCCAAACCACTGAATTATTGATTTTGTCAAAATAGAGGTGAACAGGTAGAGTTTTGACAAACTGGGGTCATCTACTGAGAAACATTTCAGAAGATAATTCCATCCCAAGCAGCACTAATCAAAACCTGCAGTTCAACAGGGTTTGAGGTTTCATTTCAGAACTCATAAAACCAGATCTGAGAGACTGGAAGATGGTGAAGAATAACAAGCAGAAAGCAAAAACAGAACTGGAAAGCAAGTGTGAGGAAAAGAAAATAAAAAAAATTAAAACAAACAAAAAACCCCTACCAAAAAAACCCCCACAAAGAACCCCAGAGAAGCCAGAAAAATAAAGCATATAAAGCATAAATGTGTCAAGGGAACCACAGACTTAAAGGGAAAAAATCTGAAAAAATAGACTGCATAAAAAGAAGTCTGCACTAGATATTGATTACACTTAACGACAGACAACAGGAAACAGACAAATGAACAAGAAATCAGAACTCTTAAGAAATGTAAAAACTGTAACTAAAAAGAAAACATGACTAAATTACACTGAATGTTCCCCCCTCTTCAACACAGAATAAAGCATCTTCTAAAAAAATAGCTTCATTATATATTACAGTGAGGAAGAAAAACCTTATCCTCAGCAAAGAGGTGGGTGGGACCTTCTTCTGCTGTACCTGTCTGAGTAATGCTGAATGGGCCTTAGAAAGGATTGTCTAGTTATTTTGGGGGAAAAACACTTATAGCCCTTCCCATCTCACTCAGCCTTCCTAAACTCATTCCCTTGACATTAAATAAAAAGGGAACAATTTATAAAACTTCAAACAGGCAAAATGTTTTCCTTATGACCTTACGAATTAGATTGCAATATTCAATATTCACTTTTCAGAGCCATCCCACATTAAACAGGAATGTATTAAAGCTAAGTAGGTATTCACTCAGCATCAAAATTAGAATAAGTTAGACATTAAGAGGTCAAGATGAAGTTATTTTACACTTGGATACTTAGCTAACTGGAAGGTAGAATTCATGTACTGAAGAATTCTGAAGCTTCAGTAGTACAAGAAATTATTCCACTTAAGAAGCAAAATTTCTTAGATAATCTGGAGAAGGGGAAAGAAGTTTTCCCCAAGCTCTTTGTTAAAAGAAAAAAGAGATTTTCCCATTAAGTTAGGTGAAACAAACTCCCCTAGCTATATAGATTTCCTGCTGCCAGCGCGGTAAGCTCTGCCTTACAACCACCATTCTTGGGACCTGTAGTTCCCTTAAAGTCAGTTAGAAGTAACAAAGACAGTAATTCTATTAGACAAAGTTAATATTTTCTCATGAAATACTAAGCTGAAGTAGTGTGTCAACAGATACATTCCCTCCAGAAGTTTCTGACCAACCCTACACTGATACCTAAAATTCCTTCATGCTTTATGTAAGTACATTTTTAAGTGGTAAAAACAAGCTCATCTCAATTACACACTGCAGTAGATTTAAACCACTGTACATGAGACATACTATTCAGTGAAGACTTATATCGAACATCTCTCATTCAATAGCTACAAAACCAAAATTTAATTCTGAGTCTTCCCCAAAGCTTCCTATATAACAACTCACTGTGTATGCTTTGGTTGCTCCATCTACTTAAAAAAATAAGATTATAAAAAGATTGTAAAAATAAACATCGTTATAATCTTATTACCCTCATTAAAATCTACAAATGAAAAATTATAAAGTATCTGTTGCTCTTATTAAGTGTGCACAATGAACACATTTCATGGGACCAGGATCAACAGCACATGACTGCACAGGCAGAGACTGTGTCAAAATACTAATGCACATATAATAAGCTGCATGCAGAGACAATTGGTATTTTCAGATTCATAATTTTTTAAAATTACTCTGCGATCCTAACATTCTTCTTTCTCTGAACCTTTTTAGCAAGGAATCTTTTAAAGATAAATGCAAAATCATCTCCATCAAAACAAATAGTTACAATGTAAGACTTAGACATTTATTTCCTTCCTCACATATATATACACAAATTATTATTTCCATTTAATAAATAAGAATACCCTAGGATCACAAAAAGTAAATTGGAAACAGCAGAGCAGCCCATATTTCTTCATCTACAGTGTAAAGTAATATGATCAGCTTGTACAGGAATAATATGTTAAAACATGTATAGTATTATTCTACAATTGGCCGAAGAGTTAATTGCCTTAATCAGTATATATGATATTACCTGATTTTTTTTTTAATGGAGATTTTACACACCGGATATTAGAGTTTTTACAGAAACAAAACAAAACAAAATGCTTTAACAGCATTTCCTTCTAGTGCAAGCTAGCACAAATTTAAATATCTCCCAGAGGGCAATATAGAGCTATGTTCAATGCTTGCCTATTTCTATTGGTTTCCATTTGATTAAAGGAAACTGCTTCATTATAGAAGCAAAGTAGAACAATTCCTTGGAGTATTAAAGCACAATATTCTGTGCATATGACCACACAAGGATTCAAAAGAAAAGAGACACAAAGCTCTTTTCTGAATACCCGATTACCTGACTTTGAGGAATGACTCTTTAGTGAAGATTTATATTATTTCCATTTTCTAAAACTCTATACGTAATTATTGTAACAGTCCTCTTTTCAAGATAAATTTAGTTTTGAAATTTCTGTTTTCTATCACTGGCACCATTTATGCTATCAGTATACAGGAGATAAAGTACAAGCATAAAAAGCCAGCCATCAAACATCTAGATAAATGCCGTAAACTTCCATAATTTTATTAAGGGGAGATTAAAAAAAGGGTGAAAACAACAAAAACATTCAGCTCTCTAACCTGCTAAAGAGGCCTAATCTCTCAGGATTTTTTGCAGTGTACAAGCATGGATCTTACTTTAGGATCCAGAAACTTGGTGCTAACATAAGAATGCAGTAGAGTATGAAAATAACAAGCCTTTTCTTTTTCTTCATTCTCCAGTGCACATGTCAGATTTTGAATTTAGAAAACCCTAGAAGCACAAAAAAGTCTATGCATTGTAGGGATATTTATGTAGGGATAATCTACCATAGGAGGGGAGGGAAAAATACCACAGCCAGAAAATCAGTGATGCACAGGTTACCAAAACTACTGGAAGACTCAACATTTAATAGTATAGAACAAAATCAAAGTCATAAAATGAAATTCTGTAAATTAAATAAACAGATTAAAAAACCTCAGCAAAACACCATCTAACTAAATTGAGCTATTTATTTACAGAATAAACTAAAGGTAGCATGTGGTACAAAGGAAGCAGGGTCAGATCTTTCTGAGACTGACAGAACCTAATGTTTGGGGATTAGGTCTAAAAGATGTCCAACTGTTGCAAGCAAAAAAAAAAAAAACAACCCCACCTTATTTTCATACTGCACCTTAGGAATCTATCACTAGAAAGTGTCAAAGTTGACAATTGCAAATGATTTTCCATCTTAAACTTGACAGTACTTTCCTTTATAAATGGTACAATGGGAAACATGGCAGTGTGGGAATTAATGTGAGGCAAGTCTGGAAGATGCTCGAGAATCTGGCTGTTATAAGACATGAACGTTTTTATCCTGAGAATTATCTATGTTTCCTTCATATATGACAAAGTCACAAGATAAAATATTTCATTACAACATCTGTGTAAGGCTTATTTTAAAGAATTAGTTTATCTATAAACAATAAATAACAAATTCTGAAGTTCCAGTCAAAATTTAATATTTTGTATCTTGTGTTACAAACTATTGTTTGCAAGGCTTGACCGCCTTTCATTTAATAAGGTCTGCTTACTGTATAAAATGCACAGAACAGCTTAGTTGAGTAATATGGCATTTTTATGGCTATGATTTTAACTGGTTAAGCCAAGGAAATAGATGACAGCTACTTTCTTTTTAATCTTACTGTTGAAGTAAAGCTGTGAAACTTTTCCTTCCAGAAATAATCCTCAAACTGATTGCCGTCAATTGATTCCTGGAGGGAAAGTCTGTCAAGCAAGGAGGGTGGAGACAGGAAAGACAAGCTCCCTCTTTCCATGTACCTTTCCATAAAAATGGAAGCTAAATTTGACATAATCTTTGTAAATTAAAGATCTATTCTGTATGAACCTGTAAAAAATTGTTCTGTTCTGTATAGTAGCCAACACATTAATTCAGGAGAAACTCCATCTGACTAGACTCCATTATCAAAGAGACATGATGTTATTCAAGCGTTCAGAATGAAACCTTTTATCTTTGTCCCTTAAAAACGAAAGCATATCTTGTAAGCGCTGATTTTGGATACTGAGGGATATAGTCTGTCCTTTATACACTTCAAACAAATTTATATCAAAAATTCACACTCTACCATATTTCTAGGTCTAAAATACATTGTCCCTATAGCGTTCATTTGTAGAAAATCATCTACCTCCTTCAGAGGGTATAATGAAGATCATTAACATCTATAAAGAGTTTGGACCTAGTAAGCACTATATAAATGCTAATTTATGAGAAGGACAGAAGTAGCCCAGTTTCTCTCCATCTAGAAACTAAAAAGTTACACTCAGTATTTGGATTACTTTATTCACTCATGTCTAAAAAACAGTGTATCTGCTAACTGATATTTTGCCATTTATCAACACAATCTATCTCCCTATTATCTTGCTTTCCAGCTTTCACATTTTTTCAGATATCCACTAAGATCACATTGCAAATAAATGCAATCTTAGAACACATTCTCTATGGTTGATCCCTGAAAAAAAGGGAAAATCTTCTGTTTGCAGTTTATACAAAATTTAATTAGGCATCTTTTTTTCCCTTTAAACACTTTTTAAGATGACAAAAAGGTAAGACTTTACTTGCAGAGACTTAAATGTAATACACAAAATGGCTGGTTACCACTTTGAAGAATCACAGTAGGGAAAAAATACTAAATAATTGTCTCCATTGTTCTGCAGGTAATGTGTAACATTTTACCCAATAACTATATCTGCACCTTTTATAGCACCAGTTGAAAAGGATTTGCTCTGCCTTTCCAAGTTAAACAGATGTACAGCCTTAACAGGAAATTTTAGACAACAACAAAAAGAAGAAAAACCAAAAGCAATTATTTTTCTGAAATTCAGATGATAAGCATATGCATTTATATTGATTTTGGAAATAAAGGTAAAGGCTAGAGCTGCGTACTTGCACAGGTGCCCATTAGCATTTTTTCAATTCCCACCTGTTCACTGCAGCTTAGATGCCAAGAGCCATTTCTCTCCAAATTCTGGAGGCATCCTGAGATGCCTCAGTATCACACAGAGAAGTAAAATTCTTCCATTTTTCTAATGGAGTTCCTACAGGACACGCATTCAGAATCAAATTGCAAAGACTAGATTGCTTCTCGAAATCAGTGTCAAGGTATTAAGATGAAAGTATAGTTAGCTCATCACCGTGTCCCTAGGACACCATATCTTCATTTCAAGGAGGAGAAAAAAGAGAATCAGCAGTTTCAGTACTTTAAGTACTACCTTTTGCAGTATTCTGTAAATGGAAAGACTCCATTTGATGAAAAGGTTCCTTTTCCTCACTCTTCTATGCACACACGCACAAAGAAAACACAGCTTTTTAGCTAAAAGCAAATGCACCAGTAACTTGATCAACCAACAGAAAACTACGTCTGTTCAAGCAATATTGACTAAATTTTCCTGAGACAAAACAGCTTGATCATAGACTAAGCTTAAACAGAGCACTGAGTATCACCCTAGAAATCTTAAGCTTTGCTTACAGTGAGGGTAGTCCAGTGTCTCTTCTCGCTGCTGCTGGCAAAGCAGGTGAGTGTGGCATAGCAAGAGGAAATGTGGAATACAGATGCAATTTTTCTCAAGTTTTTTTCACCATCTGAAGCAAGCATGTATTTAAAAGCCCTTGCATTTTTCTAACATAAAGATATAAAATTGCTTCAGCTAAATGAAAGACCATTTAGGCTTCATGAACTTTAGCCATAGCCTGATTAATTCACCCCCATTTCATAATCAATTTCAAGGCTACATATTTCAAAATCTCCATAACTATACCAAGCCCAGAGGGTCCTTCTCCCTTAAAAATGAGGAGGGGAAATAAATTTAATGCAAAAAAACATAGTGTCTCTGTGGCATACAAAATAACACTATCTTCCCTGTGTCAGAGACATGGTATGGGTAATCCACACTCATCCACTAAAACATAGACAAAAGGACAACTGTCAATTAGTGTGTGTGTGTACACACACGTGCCAGTGCTATTAAATCAGAACAAGGAAAGATGGTGAAAAGACATTTTTATCTGTTAATTATCCTGGCCACACAGCAGTAGTGATCTACATTATTACTGATGAAGTATGGAAGTGAGGTGAAATGAAAACTGGTGGAACTGCTGGGCTTAAAAAAATACAGTTGTTTCAAAACCACACTTTAACTTAATTAATGAAATGTACCCATATTCTTATTCCAGCTCAAGTTGCTCAAGCCATGGCAGCACATATGTCCCTTTCGTAGCTTTTCCACTTACTTCACATTTCAGTTAGAAACATCTATTTCATTAAAATAAAGGGCTTACCTTTCTCCTCTAGGCTTAAAAACTTCCCAATTTATTTGTTAGTTTTAGCCAAGGGGGCTTAACTGCATTTTTTTTTCCCTATAGAAATTTCTTCAATATTTGAACAGAATAGATTCTTACTTACATTAATAATTAGAAAAGCTAAACTTCTAAATATGCATGAAAGGGCAATGGCTTTTTGAGGCTACAGATGGAAGTGCAGTCCTGCAGCAACGTTAGCAAGAGATTCTGGTCAATTCCATAGTTTCCATTCAAAACTTTGTAGGCAGCAGGAAGACTTATAAAGCTTTGGTAACTGTCACTTGTTTCACAGACACCAGTAGAAATAAGGACTGGATGGAAAATAGGAACCTGCTTTAACAGACAAGAAAGACGTACAAAAGAAAGAAAGACACCCCAGCAAAAACCAGAATCCTGGAGAGATTCTTCACTTTTGAGGTCAAGGAAAGTTGGACATAAAACTGAGAAAAGGGCTTCAAAGCCCTTTCAGCAGCAAGACATAATTTTCTTCTCTGGAGCCACATGAACTAGCTGTCGTCCTAAAGTGATATCTAGAGAATTACAGTATCTTTAAATCATGTCACAAATTTACTCATCACAAACATAGGTCAGTCTGTTATTTAACAGAATAACCTAAGTAAATTTTAAATTATGCAGTCACAATGACTACTTTCCACTTCTATAGTGCATTTTCAGTAGTAATTCAATGACTCACTTTTCAAGTGTTGCCCATGCCATCATGAAAATCCCACTATATTCCACCTCTATCCCATTTTTTTGTTAAGTCTCAAGAAAACACCATCTGAGCAGCTGAACAGAATGGACAGTAATTGTAAGGGGGGGATGGGGAAAGAAAAAAGTAGTAGGGACACAAAACTGACCTAGGAAATTAAATCAAGTATTTAAAAAAGAAAAAGTGTTTGGATCAGTCCCCTGTTCTCAACAACTAAGGCACAATGGCTTTTGGGCTATTAAATTATGCTTCTTCCCTAGATCATTAATGGGTTGGCCACAGGGTAGGAAATTTACAAAGTATCATCATCAGAAATCTGTAGGGTACTACTCCTTTTAAACAGTGAGTAGCAAAAAAAAGCTAGATCAAAGTGGAGAGTATATTGGCGAGTAGAAGATGTGGTGCTTAGGCATGAGAAGAGAGAAGCAAGTGACCTAGGCAATTGTTATCCTGACTTCAATGTATGAAAAGTTGGGGTTTTCTTTTTTTCAATTAAAAGGTAATTAACAATAAGGAGTAAAATTTTAAAAAATCAGGATAATTTCAACATGACTTTAAAAAGACACATTAGCCTGGAACAAATAAGTTAACTTTTAAAAGCAAATATTAAGGCAAAGGAAATCCAGAGTCCAATCTCTCCAGATTTCAGTAAAGACTTTGATATGGTATCATCCAGCAATTATTTACTGAGTTTGAAAAGATAGTCAGTTTTATATCCACTTTATTTTTGTGTTACACCCTAATGGTGACATATTGAATGGACTTATTTAAAATCATTCTTCAGACTCATCTTATTTCATGTCTGTGAACCTGGCAAAAAGTAGAGGCATTTTGATAAAAACTGGTTACAGGAAGCACTCTTGATCCAGGGGAGGCTCTCGCCAACTTACAGAAGAAATTGGAAGACTATTGGAATAGGCATATTAGAAATGGGAAAACATTTAGCTACTCTTCAAAGCCACATGATTACAAACAGAATTTCTGTGATTACATAGTGTCTTATCATTTGAGAGCAACAGGAAAAAGAGAAATCACACACCCATGTCTAGTTTACTGCAAGATTAAGCCAACCTGGCATACCTGTAAAACAAACTTGATCTTCACCAATATTGGATAAAGTATTTTCAGTAGACCAAGTGGAGCATTAGCACTATTATTCAAGACTTTGAGGAAACACTTCAGGTACAAGGTTTTTGATGCAGGTGAGGCATGTTCAGAATTTAGGAGAATCAAGTTACTAGGGTCTGTATCTTCCTCTTTATTCTGTCTTACCAGACAGACTAAAAGGTGCTTGCTTTGCTTGTTTGATCCTAGCACATAAAAGCTGAGGAAGGCACATGATCAATGTTTATAATTTATTGAGGGCTACACACCAAGGGAGGAGTTGTTTTTAAATACCAATATTGAGATATTAAAAATTAGGAATCAAAGAATATATTTAGGCTGGAAGTTCAAAGAAAGTTCTAAGCATTAGGAGAGAGGTTTTGAAACATCTTTCCAGAAAGAGCAACAGGGCAAAGTACTTAACTGGCTTTAAGGTAGACTGTGGTGACTTTATGACTGGGATTAGATCAGATTGTTGCCTAACTCAGAAAGGCCTTTTCTTCAGCCCTGAATTACTACGGTGAAGAACTGCTCCCTATTCTGCTCCCCTCCTTCTCAGTCTTTTTGTTCCCACTATTCCCACTAAAGTTCAACTGGGGCTATGAGAGGACTACATGCAATTTTTTATCTTTAAGAGAAAACAGTCTTAAGACTTAAACTCCTACCCCTCTAGCTTACATTTTTTTATAGAATATTGCATCAAAGCAGATGACTAGAAGCTCTCCTTGAGGTCAAAAGATTTAATCAGCAACTAAACAGAGCAGTGCATTGTAAATATACTGAAATTATATTGCCTCTTTAGGTCTTCATTAAATATTTGTCCTCCTTGCCAGTTTAATGGATTCCTGCATACTATATAAACAGCCAAAAAAGGAATTTGATTGTACTCTATGCATATACGCCTCAAATGCTGGCACTATCCTTTCTATATTGATGTTGCTATCCAAAAATTTCACATAAGCTTCTGTTAGGACATACAGCTACCCACACCCCTCGTAAAATAGTACTTCTATGTTAATCATTGAACAACCCATTCAAAAGTTTTCTTATGGCAGTGCGTAATTCAAAAACAGCTACAGCAAATAGAAAGGGCATATTCACATGACTACAGATACGGACCAGTTGCCACATAGTTATTTGTATAGCATTAAAAGAACATTAAGCAATGTTGCAGACAGCAAACTTTTCTCCATTCAGCTCCTTTCAAAGCTATGTCCATCAAGAAATGTGCAGCACTATGGTTTCATGATACAAAAAGCATGCTCAACCTGTTGCAAATGTTGAAAATGTAGGTGGGTCTGTCATTCACTGAAGTCACCAAGCCCACAATCCATTGTATCAAACACAATCACATCATTATTGTACACACAATAAAGTCTGGTGACTGTAAACACATTTCCCTACATCCTTCTGGCTGACAAATGATTTTTTCATTTTAGATCAGAAAAGAAGCAAATGCTTTTCGAATGTAAATTGATCCACACTTTGGCAGCCAAACATAAATTTCACTTAAAAATGTACACTGGTCTGAGACTGAAGCAATGACAGAAATTGTTCAAACCCCTAATTTTTCCAAACATCCATGTTATCCACTTATGACCTACACAGCCAAAGCACTGGCCAGAACAATGCTGGTTACACAGAAAAAGTATTTCTATTAAAGTACTATCTCAGACCAATAAATGTCCACCACTTAGTATACTTTGGCCACTTTGGGGACTGTTGTTCATGATAGCATTTCCAGTTAGAGGCAGGAGAATCAGAGAAGAAAAATTGCTCTCCTGTTTCAAGTTCAAAGATTAAGTCCACCTTTATTGACTGTCATTTGACCTCCACCATCTCTTTTTCTGTGATAAACCAAATCCACAACAACAGAAACTCTTTTAATTGGTTTGTTATAGACTAGACTGAGACTTCCACCTTAAACGTCATAAACTGCTGTACATGAGAGTATGATTTAGTTCAACAATGACATGCAGTCTTGGATTTGACAGAAAGACTACATTTCAAAATGTTTCTTCCCCTCTGACTAGTCTCCTTTTAAATTTTTGTCTTTTTATTTCTGGCTTGTGCTTATTTTTGGCTCCCTTATTTTGTTGCTGTAGAACAGTGATATGAAAACTACTGCGTACACGCCTTGTTTTCAAAGTAAGCATATTGAGTGGTTAGCCTAGCTCATGTGTTCTTGCTTACCTCATAGATTTCTGGGTTATTATTAGTTATTTTACTAGTATAGCCCTCTTCTGCCACACACATACACACACTTTTACAATAAGCTCATAACTTATGCAACTTGCAAATCACATGTGCTGTTGAAGAACACAAACTCCTTAATTCCCTCATTCTGATGATGTGACTTAATACAATGTACAGTCTCCATCTATAATACACAATATCTTTTTAATCGGAAGGCAATATTTTTACATAATTGGAACAAAAGAACTTAATAATATTTGCCATTTACAGTATTATAAAAAATATGTTAGGCTACTAAAGCAATTAACCCCAATCTAAATTAGTTCCACCTGAAATGACAAAACCTCAGTCTAGTTTTGCCAGCAACAAAACTAGCCAAATATATGAAAATTCACTGATGTCATAAAACTAAATTATTAATAACTTCTACAATATGAAACCTTGATCTTATCAGCCTAAACCCCTCATTTCCTATTTTATGAAGAAATACCTGCCACAGGAATAAATATCCCTAAACACAAACATCTTACTGAGCAGTAGTTCTCCCCAGTTCAGCTCACTTAACAGGCAAGTGTCAAGAACTATCACAGCATTGCCTTAGAGGCAGTAAGCGAAATTACTGGAAGTAGCCTATCCCATTTTTAAAGTTTTTTTCAAAGGATGGAAATAATCAAAGCAGACATCACACAGATTTTAGTTGCTGTAGTTGAGAAAGTCAGCCTTTTCAATGGAAGTTGTGGTCTCCCTAGTCCAAGTTTTCTCCATTCTGTATCTCAGAAAATACGGTTTTGCACAGACTAAAAACAGAAAGTAAAATTTAACAGCCTGGTTACTCTCAGTCTTTCCATGTGTAGCAAAAATAATAGGACATATGTGATTCTAAAGCATCATCTTTATACTGTCAACCACTTCCAACTCTGCAAGAGATTTCAGGCTCTAATGTGTAAATCGTTACTACATGCTCTAATAGTACTTTCTATTTAATCAGGAGAGAAGAAAAATCCCCTCTAGAATTACAATAAATAACTACAGTTTAGTTTTAAATGAAATGATGTAGTTTATATCTGACCTGAGTTTCAGTCTTATCCTAGTGGGAAATATAAATTCAGCATTTGGATACATAATCCTACAGCTCTCAGAAGCCGACTCCACCGCGAACACTTTACATGATTTATAGCTCTCCTCCAGATTCAGATGACAAGTCTCGGCGGAGCAGGTGCAACGGGGTATTTTTTCCTTCCTTCAGAGATCATTCCCTCGTATGTAAATTAATTAGCGAGTCTTCATCACTCTCGCGTAAACGGGGAAGATGAAGCTAATGGATTATCAGCGTTTAATTTCTCACACGGGGCGGGTGACCCGGCAGCCCGGCGGAGGGAGGGGGCTCGCTGTGGTTACTGCCGAAGCCACAACGTTTCTGACAGCGTCAGCAGCGATAAAAGTGAGCCTGCCCCCCGCACAGTTATGCCAAGAGAGAATTTTGAAACCAGGGGCAGGATTTGGGGCGAACCCCGCGCTAACACGCGCATCTCTCTCCCCCCTCCCGGCAAGTTAAAACTGCCCTGCCAGCGCCGCCGGGCCCCTCCGCAGCCCCGCACCCGCCCGCCCTGCCCCCTTCCCTGACTGCCGGGGAAAGGGGCAGCGAGTCCCGACTCCCATTACCTCCTCCGGAGCCATGGAGAGCGGTGCGGCCGCCGCCTCGGCTCCGCGCCGGAGCGGAGAGGAGCGGGGCGGAGGGGCCGGCGCTCTCCTCTCTCCCTCACCCCGCCGCGCTACGCCTCGAGCCGGTGGCACAGCCCGCTCCACATAAATGCATTAACAGAAGCCATATCATGATTAATTCATCAGTCCCAGTGACCAGAGGAGGAGGCACGCGGAGGGGAGCGGGGGCTGGAGAGAGGCAGGGCGCACGGGAGCGTTCCTTTCGCCGGAGTTCACCCCCCGCCGCAGGGCTCCGCCGGCGCGGAGGGAGGGGAAGGGAGGGGAGGCTGCGCCGAGCGCCCGGCTCGCCGCGGCTGCCCGTGCCCTGCCAGGTCTGCGGGAGGGGGAGTCCTGTGGGCAGGTGACCGCGCCATCTCCCCGCCGGCACCCCTGGCTCCCCGGCCGGCGCGAGCCGCCGCCCCCCCTGGCTCCCCGGCCGGCGCGAGCCGCCGCCCCCCGCGCCTCAAACCGTTAGGGCTCAACGGGCGCGGGCCCGGCACGCGCGCCCTCAGCCCGCTGGCCGCGGTAGCTCGCCCGAGACCCGGGCGGGCAGCGGTCGGGGACGGGTGAAGTAACCGTGGGAAGCTGCAAAGGCTCCACGCCACGAAGCGGATTTCGGTCACCGCTCAGCTGAACGCCGGCGGGATTCCCCAGTTCAGCGGGAAAGAGGCCGCCGTCGGGAGGTGCACCCCTCGCTTGTCTTCTCGCTGCCAGCGGCCGGCCAGGTGCCTTGGCCGTGGAGAAGGGCCCCAGAGCCCCGAGCTGCCCGCTGCCAAGCACGGAGGGGATGAGCCGGGCAGTGCAAGAAGCCCTGGCAGCAGAAAGGCCACTGAGCATCCATGTGGCCGCGATCACATTAGCAGGACAGGCTCATTTGCAAAAAAGTATCCAACCCCCCCCCAGCCTTGGTAAAAACAACTGTTCGGCCACTTGCCGGTTGCTAGAGCCAGGTTTCTCCATGCAACACAGCACTGGCGTGCATGTGAGCTTGCTTTGGTCTGCCGAAGCAGCACCACGGACTCCTTCCCCAGTCCTCCGGCGCCGATCTTGGCACGGGGCTTTACTGCCCTCTCTTCTGAGGGGCAGTGCCGACTTCTTCAAATAACATTTGTTTAAACTTGCGGTACGCTGGACTTGGAGCTTCTTCACAGCAGAGGTAAGCAACCACTCAGATTTTAAGGGTTTCAGAACAGCTGTTAAAGGCAGTAGCCCCTTAGCATTTCTCTGCCTTTATTTTCCACTCCAAATACAGGTAGAAGCCCTGCAAGTCCACCATCCCCCTGCAATACTTACTACCAGATGTACTTAGTCTACGACACCAAGAGACACTTGCTCTTAACAGCCACCTTATCTTCTTAGTCAGGTAGCTCCCTTATCAGGTGATGAAATTTGTGTGGAACGGATGATTTATCACCTATTTATTACCTCCTCACCTCATATATAAAACCAGGTTTGCCTCCCTGGTAGCATCATCATGCTTCAAGGGACCGTATTTGAATAGGATGTTACCAAAGTTTAACAATTCTTTATTGATCCTGTGCCAGGAGCAAAAATTTCTCCTGTCACCTCTTGTGGATTTTAGATAAGCAAAGAATTTTCAGCCTGACACAGCTATATATTGAGATTCCCAAGTATCAAACGGAATTCATAAGTTTTACATACAGAGATCCCCCAAATTGTCACAAACCCTTATTTAGATAATGGTAGGCAATGAGGATTAAAGCTGTGTGAGGAGGAAGAAGAAAATAAAACGAAAAGGTAGAGCACTTTTGTGGGAAAATTTCATTCACATGACACATTACTTTTCCTTTCCCATTATGCTGTAGATTTTGTGTTACTTGTATACAAAAGAGTAGTAACTTGTAACTCCACAGCTGAGGTTGCATTGTGGTTTGCACTAAAATCTCTACGTTTAGTACTTGAATGCTTGCATTTAGACTACATATTTGGCACAATAACCCTTGAGAATTACAGCTGAATTTTCTTTTATAAATAATATTTATTTGCCTTCTGCAGAGAAAAATCTTAATTGCCCTTCTTTTAAAAATTTTCACATTTTCTTCACATTTGTGAATTCTAAGGGTTCCCATGTATTGCAAGCCATTCTTACGGTAGGATAAGAACACAGGTAAAGCTGATTTTGAACTTTTAAAATTAAGCATATAAAGTCATCCCAATATTTGTCACAGGCCAATTGAATTTGACAGAGATTTGTCAGAGAGACCTGTTTCTGATTTTGTTTTTAAAAGTGTGTGTCCTGGATTAATATTCTGATGTAATGAAGTTTTCTTTTAATTCCGGTGTCTGTTTTTCATGTGGATTTAATTTTCTTCATTGTTTTCTGACTGCTTCTGGCTATAGCCACCATATTACTTCATTGCATTTAATACTGGTATTCCAACATAATTACATGATATTAGATGGAACTGTACTATCTAGTTTTTATTGGAAAAAAAATCAGTTTGTCAGAATCGAAAGTTTCACGAGTACATCAGTTTTAGCAGGAAAAAGTAAAAAAAAAATGGGACTTGAGTAAAACCTCTGAATCACCAATCCAAAACTCTTTGCTGTTCAGCAGACTACATTATCTAATATCTTCTGTAATCCAGTGGTTCATCTTAAAATCAGTTTCACTGCTCTACTGAACGCAGTGCCTGAACATCACTCCTCTAATTAGAAATTGTCTCATTTGTTTTTCTCTCAATAATGTTCTTAAGTGTTACTCTCTTTGGTTCACCATTTGATGTATTTATATACAACACTCAGTTTTTATTTAATTCAACCACATCCTCTTTTAATCTCTTTTCATAAAACAAGTTCTGTATTTCCCTGATGACATCTATGACCTATTACAGTTTGAATTAGTCTGTCTTAAACACTGAGGGACAGAGTTTTATAAATGGCATTCTAGTAAAATCTTACTAGTAATGTGCATAATAGCATTAAGTCTCTCATCTCTATTTAAACACTGATAAAGACGGGCTTGGCCTTACTTTCTTTCATGACTTTCCTATGTTGATGGCTTATAGCTTGTCCTGTGCTCAGTACTAACAACAGATTTTTCTCCTGCTGTACAACTTTTGACTCTCAAATTACCAGTTTATACCAAAAGTTTTTCTTAGGCTCTAGTGGATAATCTTGAATTTTGTTATCCTGTAATATAACACCACTTCTTGGCTCCAGTATCTTGTGTGTGCTGTTGACAAGTTGGGAATCAACAGTAAATTTCACATTTTCTTTTTTTCTAAGATTACTAGTGAAATTATTAAGAGATACTGAAATAAGACTGATTCTTAAAGAATCTAGCAAATTCCATGTTATGCATTGATCTCTTTTCAACATAAGCCCTCTTCCTTTTGCAGGTCCTTATCTGCTTCACAATTTTTGTACTAATTTTCATCTCCTCCATTTAAATAGTTGCCCTCTCTTCCATTTAAATAGTTGCCCATATATAGACACCTGCTTCCAGGCGGCTAGCATTAAACTCTGGAGAAAGAAAAGGTGTTAAATGAGATGGTGGATGAGGTGTCATATGTTTGTGATAGAGGGATAAAGGTACAGTATAATTAAAAGGACAGAGAGAAAAACATATATGGCTAGCCTCAAGAAAGTCCAGGCTATCTGCTGTGCTAATTTCCACTTACAAATGGCCTAGGACTATGACGCAAAGAAAAATCAGAGAGGGGGAGAAAGGACCTATTTTCAATGCTTTTAACTTGTGTCTTCTGAGTATTCTTGGAAATTCTCCAGATTCCTTATCACAGAACTCAATTGCATGGGCAATTTTATTCATGAGTTATCTCAGTGACTCTGGTAGAGCTACATACCTATAAAATTGATCAAAATTTCAAAGCCTGGATTTCTTACCTGTTTTTATTTATTAAAGTACAACTTTATGTTTCTACTAAATGATTAACATCCTTGCTGATGCCTTATTGCTATTAAAAGATGGACAGAGCTATTACATATGGATGCATAGTTCCACCACTGCAACATCTGAATTTATATGGACACAGATTAATTGGAAAAATTTCAAGTAATATGTGTGTTCATGTTGTGGATCACTTCAAGTTTCAGTGCTGCCACATCTAGACATTTAGTCTTGGTTCATGTCTATCAAAGAGTTTAGATGAAATCTTGATCAGACAAAAATCAAAGAAATTCTGCTAGTTCCTTCATCAGGGCTAGGACTTCATTCACTGAATTTTCTCTGAGGGTTCACTGTATTTGACATGAAATTCCTAATTACAGTAGCTTATATAAAATATAAACATAGAAGTTTTCTAGATTTTTTTCCCTAGAAAATGAATTATATTGAAGGAAGGATATTTTATGATAGGATCAATCGTGATTTAGTAAAACTAAAAGCAAATGATAGTAGCACAGCTATGTGAAATATCCCTGGCCTGAAGGCCATATGACATTTGCTTGATTCAAGGCTTAATAGTCAAAGTTTAGTCACAATTATTCATCCACCAAGGTTCATGAAGTTGGTCTGATTTATGACTGATTCTGGCCACTACACAGGAACTGTGGTTTCAGTTGAATTATGATTGAGTATTTGTTTCAGTCTGAAGCACAGACTAAAACTCGAGGCATAAAGGGTGTCGTTTGCTTTGATTTTCAATTAATTTTTAAGTGAATTAAACATCTGACAAATAATGGGGCAGATCTACCTTTCCGTACCCAAGTCACTACTGTTCATTAAGAGTGAATGACTCAACATTTCCTCATTCTCCAAAGACCTTTTCTTCACAGCTTTATAACAAAGTGAGATTATCTAGACAAATGTGGATTTCAATCTGCATAAAACTTACAGGAACTTTATCATGTGAAACCTCAGGGCTTGACATAGGCAGCATCTGCTATTCAATACGGTACCAACCTTTGAAAGAGCCCAGAGAAGTGCATCTTCTCTCATGTTTATTTAGTAATTGAGTATTGTAATTTCTGACATCTTAATTATCATGAAATGACTTTTTCTCACTGAAGTCATAAAGACTGGTAGAAATCCTTATTAACAGTGGAGCGATAGACACAAGTTACTGAGAGGACATCAATGGTGTTGAAAGATGACAAATTTATTTTCCCAAAATCGGGCAATTCTGTCATTCCTGAAGGGTTACTAAGGGCATTCCAAACAAGCATAGATAATTTTTGAAGCTGAAGCACATTGCCGTATACTCTATTTCTGATTTTTAAAATTGCCCTTGATTTTAAATACCCTCAGTCTGTTGCACAGTTCTAAATTGTGTCACCAGAGGCAGTGAACTGAAGAAAGAAAAGAGAGAAAATAGGAAAAGTGAATGAACAGTCACAGCAAGGAATAAGATGATCCAAAAAAAGGCATTACTCCGAACTGCTAGTCCAGCTGAGCTGTACCTTCTGCAGACTCAGAGTGGACTGTAACTAAAAGTAAAATTGCTTTTGTAGTTCTCTCACCCTGAAAATAGTCCAAAATTATCTATATGCAGCTAGGATAAGTTGCAGACAGGGCTGGTGCCTATGGTACACCATCTCTGAACATCCTCCTGAAGCTGTGCAATTAGCCAAAGAGTAAAGGGTGTTGCAGACTTGCCCTTCAGAGCCTTCATGCATTTCCAGCTTCTGGAGGAACAGACATGAGATCACTGGAAGGAAAACGCACTACACCTCAACGCTGAACCAAGGCCTTTATTGTTTTGCTAGCCCTGGAGTTTCAGGTGAAATGTGGTTTATAATGCTGTAAAATTATAGGTCAGGTAAACCTCATTGCAGCTTTTGGGTATAACTGTCCCTCTTCATTTAAGATAGATGTAAGAAGTCATTATGCTCCTTTGCAGAAACAAGTAGCTGGAATGACTGTAGTCTCTAAACCCCAAACACAATTACATGTCTCTGTACAAAACAAAAGCTGGAAAAAGCCAGCTCAGAATGTGAATGAAGTGAGTGGAGTGGTTTTGCTGTTTTAAGCAGGAAATAAATAAAAGTGAAACAAACAGGGGTTATGTATGTAGGACATATGTAAACGTGCGGACACAGCCAATACATAGAAGGAGCTCATGTCAAATTACTGTGAAGGAACAGGTACCTAGGAGAAAACCTAGACAGGTTTTGGACTGCTAGCACAGACTGACATGGGTTGACTCCCTGAAAAGCTTTTTCAAGATGTATAATTTCTGTTACACTCAAGGAAACGGGATTTTTTTTATGTTGCTTTTTAGAAACAGGACTGCACTGAAAAAAGATCAATCTATATTAACAGTTCCTCCTTCTGGTGGGAATAGTCTACACACCCCCAAATTTTGACCAGCCATTGGGCACAATAACAAAGCTGCGTGACAGAGTGATAAATCTCAGATGTAAATATACATGCTGTTATTAAAGTGATAAATCTCAGATATAAATATACATATCGTTATTAATTGACTTACAGAATTCCTGCCTCACATTTTCAGAGGGACACGTTCCTTTAAAGTGTTCATAAGAATTATTTATGTTTGGCAGCTGAAACTGGTATATCTAGTTATCATGCAAATACCCCAAAGACCTGCTAAATCAAAAAGACATTCCTATACAGGAGAAAAAGTTTTTAATTTCCAAATTCTATGTGAAGATTTAGGTGTCTAACCTCCCCAACACACCTACATCCCCTGTCCAGCAAGTCTAGGAAAAAATAAGAGAGAACGTAGGTAGGTACCTTTTGAATTTGCCCTGGAGCCTTGAAAAAAGCTTAGGAAAGGAAAGAGTCTTTGGGTTAGTGGGCTGACAGTGGCTTGGAGCAAGCAGTGAGAGAGTACTCCATTGCCTTGTTCAGGGAAACAGGATTTTGTAGTTTCTTGTAAACAAACAGCATCTGCTCAAAGAAACAGCCGTATAAAAGGACAACCCATCAAGCTTTGACCCACTGTTCAACTCACTAAAGTATGAGTACATTCCTGATTTATACAGACAAGGAAACAGTTATCTCAAATTATCTTTCCCAAAGCAAACCTCGAGGATAATCTGGATAGTGCAAATGATTAATTCTCAGTGCACACGTAACTGGTGATGTCATTATTAATCAGTGGGTTTTTTTCTATACCTGTAAATAAATGAAACAACTTATGTGGAAGATGCAACACACTCATGAATGAAACATTCCTAATGTGAAAGAATGAAACATAAATATTTAAAATGGACACCTCTGAGCTTTCTAAATCTCACAGTATCAGTAAGGACTCACAAACTCCTCTAGGTTAACACCCAAGTATGGAATGCATTTTCTTTTAGTTCGCTACATAAATGTACAGCATATTGTATAATGGTCACATTAGGGCAGTTGGTCATTACTGTAAATACGGTAAGTATAGACGCTTAAAATAAACACACACATACATATTTTATTCAACAGCAAAAAGAACCATCTTAAAGAAGACAACAGTGATTGCTCAAGCGCTCAATACACAAAAAAATTCTGGCTATTAAAAAAGTATATGAATGCCATGCTGGAACTGATCAAAGGTCCAGTACTCTGTCTTCAATGTATAGTTCATCTGCTTTCCTATCCTTGGCCACTTGCAGATGGTTAAAGACTATAAAAAGAGTGTGTGTACAAAGTGGTCCTTTCAGAAGAACATCCTCCTACCTTCTGGCAATAAACAGTGTAAAGGTTTTCTGAAACAGAGGTTCTGTACAGACTTGTCATTTTTAATAGCCACTGATGGACTGAATGAAGAAAGAACAACATAAGCAATGATTTAACACTTACTGAAAAGGAACAGTGGCAGCTACTGAATCTTCAGTGCCACCACATACAGTACCCTGGGTTTTCCTCAGAGGTCTCCTATCTAATTATTCACCAAGTTTGACCTGCTTAGCTCATGAGATCTGACAAAATCACAGCCTGAGGTGGAGCAGCTGGGATTTAACTTTTATTTATAAAACTTAATTAGGAGGGTTTTTTCCTTTCTTTCCATTTTTTCCAGCTCTTCACTGTTAAAATCATGTAACACTCTACATATGCACACACAAACACATAAAACAAAGAGTAAAAGAAAACCACAACAGTCAGTGAAGTTACTTGCTATAGAAATAGCAGTGCTGGCATTAGCACTTCAAAGGGAAAAGCTATTTTAAAATTTAACTGCCTGGCAGATGTAGCAGATATAGAACAGCAACCAAAGAGAGGTAAGGAGGGAGGCAGAGTAGGAAGAGGAGAAAATGAGTGGGGAGGGATAGAAAAGCAGATGAACTGTACATTAATTCAAAGTAAAAATAGCCAAACTCTGTGTACTGACAGTGAAATGTTGGCAACGTGGATCCCAGTAGCAAAATTGCCATTGACTTCAGGGAAATCTATCTTTCACTCTGCATCAATAGTTTTACATACTACAGTGTATCAACACAATTCCTCAATGTATTTATTTCCTTTTAGTTAATAGTTGCCAATCGTTTATTCTACAGTAATTCTACAAATATGTTACGTCAAGAAGGAAACTGACCCTCACTACTGTTTTCAGTACTAGATTGGAAAATCAGGATAGAAACCTGTCAGTTTTTATGGCATAAATTGCTATTCACACCAATGGTGTGAATAGCATAAATAGCCATTCATCATGTATTAAACTCCTGTATTTTGAAGCAACTGGTATAGAGTTTCAGCCCCCTGATTCCTGGGATTTGTTATCATCTACTACATTGCTGAACTCCAGATGCAATAATGATTTCAAAGGGAGGGATTTAAAACAGTATGTTTAGTCTGTAATGTATGGAAGATATCCATAAAGATATATGGAATGGTTAGTCAGTCTACATCGATGCATAACTGATTATTCTTCAGGCTGAAAAAATATTCATGGTAAAGTATTTTATATACAGTCAGTCTGATTGCTGTGGTAACACTGAATAACCTTAGCTGGCTCATTAAATCCATCTATGATAGAATTTTTTCTTTTTCTTTTCTTTACTATTTGCCAATAGTAGTAATGGTCATGTAGATAAGTCATTAGACTATTACAACTCTGTCATTTACTCTTAGATCTGTTCTAAACAGAGTTCAGATAGCATAGTTAAAATGTTACTATCCTTGCCAGTGTTGTTCCAGAAGATTGTTCAGGGAAAATGCATTACAGCAAATACGAAGAAATATACCCATGTCAAAATAATTTACAGGACAACCTTTGCCTTGCAAGTCCATCAGCAGTCCATTTTGTAAACACTGCATAACATCATTTCACATTAAGCTTTGAAGGAAAGGAGATGTTTTCTTCTCAGTGCTCCTAAACCAACTATGGCAGATGCAAACACTTTAACAATGGGGAATCAAACTCCATGAATCAGGTCAAGTTTTCTGAGTGGCATATGGGAAACGGATACAAGCTCATAGCTCCAAATGCATCTGCCTCGTGGAGAAGCTTGGAATGCAGGAAATGGCAAAAGGTGAACCATGAACTTACGGGATCATAGTTGAAGGACTGTACTTGGCCCTTTATAAAGACTGTAAAAAGATGACAGAACTTTGCAACTTAACTGAAGACAGCACAATTCCAGTTTAGGCTTTTTTAGCAAATTATTTTCTCTCTTTTTCATAAGCAGGAAAATGAGAACAAAGTAGTCTGTTAAGAATTTTGTTCGTTTGTTAGTTATCCTGAAAGTCACATTTAAACTTAACTTTGTTCATGTAGGTGCTCAGAAAATGTTAGATTAGGATTTTATTTATCCAGACATTATGGAATGGTCATTATCCTCTTATCAGGATAAAAACTCAGTATGATTTAAGAGATGACAGTAAAAGATACAGAAGACACTAATGCAAAGAACAGGGTAAACCCACTGTTTCAAAGGAAAATGTGAAGTCTTAGCAATCAGCCTATTGAAACAGAGACTAACTGATAGATGATTATGTTACCAATAATCATATCACATACCTTTATCTTATTCACTCCATCTTTTACGTGTTCCCTCCTGCTTACTTCTCCGTGTCTGTAAATTTTGGGCCATTTAAAGTTCCTTTATCTGTATGGTTGGGTTGACAGTTATTTAATTAAATTTTTGAAAATCAGTGGTTTTGCTCCATGGCCTCAAATGTTGAAGTCCTTGGCTGAAAAAGAGGCTTGGTAGCAGATAAGTCTGAAGGAAAAAAAAATTTAAAAGGAAATGCCCAGGGTTAAAAATAAAGAAATATATCTAAAATGCAAATGATTTAATTCAATGTATAGAATCATTTGGCCTTCATTTTCACATGTGTAGCTATAATCATTCTGGGTTAAATGAATCTGAGGAAATGTGGAAGGTTCTAAACACAAAATTATGAAAAAATGATACTTGCAATACTTCTAAGTGAGCTAATTACACTTTGTTTGGCTCCCAAGCTCCTTTATAGGCTGACTCCATTTTATAGTAGCCTGGAGACTGAATCTGCTACAGCTCCCTTAATACATTGCAGATTTCAAAGTTAAGAGTTCTCAGCTCCTTGAAGTCCTGCTTTTCCGTTGAAAATATTTTCAGTTGTTTACACATGTATCATGAAATGGACCTCTCACATCTGCACCTACATTTGTAGAAGTCAAATGAGACTGCCATTGACACATGACAGAGGAAGTTGAAAACATTCGACTGAAGTGTTTAAGATTTGCATCACAAAATCAAGATCAATATCTCTTTGTTTGAGGCAAACTGTCCTTGCCTGAAACAGCCTAACTACAAAATATCAGAAAAGAGGTGAACAAGGAAATACACACTTTTTATAGGTGGGGAATTGAGGAAATCACAGTAATTATAACAAAAAAGGGTGGCCCTTGACTTAATTTAGTTTTTGATATTTGGTCTCTTTGCGATAGTTTTTGATATTTCAGTTAGATTTTTTTCTTGGTAAGTATATACATTAATTGGGTCATTTTAACACATCAGGGCACTATGGGATATTTTAACTAAATAGAATCCACTCTAACCCATCAAAGAAGCTTACTCTGTAATGATCTTAGTCTTTAAAAGAGTGGGTCGACATTAAAAGAACGACTTACCATACCTGTCAAAAAAAGAAATCACCTAAAACAAGAAAATAATGGTATCCATATTCTTTTGATGTTAATTATCTCTTTTGTTGTGGATTCTACTCTCAAATAATAAACCTAATCTTCTATTAAGCAGCCTTGCCTTCAGTTTGGGATACATAACTCATGTCACAGTCAATTCTTTCACAGCTGTGCTTATAACAGTGAAGACCTGCTTAATTAGACCTCCCTCCCAAAAAAAACAAACAATAATTGTATTCCTGTGGTTTTAGGTACCATGTAATGTTCTAAAAACAAAACAAAAGGCATATGAGCAAAATAAACCCTCCACTATTAAGACATGATGCTTCGTAGGCAAAGGCTACCATGCAGGTTAACACAGAAAATAATGGATCTGTTTGCCTCAGAAATTTTTGTAGATAGACTTAATTGTTTATTGACACTACAGGTGGAGATAATTACAAAGATTTAAAAATAGGCTTTCAATTTTGACATGTCCAATCTATGCAAAACGGGCCTGATTTTTCAGAGTGGTTTGTGCTTTCAAAACCCAGCTGATGTTGATGTGGTAACTGTTGGTACTCATCCCCTAAAAATATTCTTATACTAAGTATAAGTATATACTAAATATAATATTCTTATACTAAGATTCCAGTATTTGAGACATCAAAACCAGAGGCACCTTTTCAAAGTTTTGTTTGGTACAGCAAACTGCTTTTCGTGAACTCTCTTTTACATAATCTGGGTCTTCTGGTGCCATTATACAAGCAAGATATAACAAGCACAAAAAAAACCCCAAGACCTCCTAAAAATTGTCTTCAGTCATTCCCTAGCTCAATTTTGCTGGTTTTAAATAAAATGTTCTTTTTAACTTTTTTGATTTCGCTTCCAGGAAACGGTTCCCACACTCATACTCAGATCAATCCTCCACAGAAATCATTCTGGAGATCTCAAAATGTGTGTGCAGTCAGTTGTCACTGGGGATCCAAGATTGTCACTGGGGATCAAAGGTGGCTTGGGGAGCAGAACAGTGGTGCATCCTCTGTAACTTCAGTGAAGGTTTATGTCATAGCATTCTTTTAAAGAGCAACTGTTCTAAAATAATTTCAAAGCAAGTCAACAAAAATCTACAAGTGTTCTATGCTGTATCATTTATTCATCAGATCTGCCAATAATGGCAATAATAGCTTTGCGTGTAGATTATTTGTTAACTATTTTTTAATATATGTTTTAACTATATTAAACATACTTAAAAACCATAAAGATAAGAAATAAAGTTTTAATTTTAGGAGTTTTTTTCTCTGGATGCTTGAGACTTTTGGATATGCAGGTTGTCCTATGTATCCAGAGGACTCTGTATGAAAAATCCCCAACAAGGGAAGTAGAAATCTTCTGATTAGAACTAACTAAAAGACTGAGTCCAGGCCTACTGAATGACACACTAAATCAGTTGATGTTAACAGAGAATATATCTATACCCTGTTTTACCACCAGATGCAACTTCAGCCTGCCTACATTTTGAACTGGTTAGAGGAAATAATCTTCAAACAGAAGCCATGGATTGCTGTGATACAGGGTATTGTAGCTATGCTTGGTGTCGTGCTACTGAAGCTATATAGCTGCTGGATGGCTCATATTTAGTGAGAACTGTCTCATGTTGCTTCAGAGAATAGGCAGGCAGAAATCATGTTTGCCTTTAAAAGCTCATAGCTTTTAAAGCTAACAGTGGAAGAAGAACTAACATCAGAATTTTTGCTGAAGATGACCAAAGCTTATTTTTCTTATTATGTTTTATTTAATTATTATTATGTACCTTATTTTTCCAGCTGCTGTGGAAGCAGGCATCGAAGTTGAAAGCAAATTATTCACATGGCATTTTGGTCAAGTTCTAATTTGGGTCATTTTGCTCAATTTATTCACAGATGTTAATTTCATGATGTATGCAAAACCATGATCTAAAGCAATACTTAGATACTTCAAATAGAAATTTTTTTAAAAGTAGATTTTTTCCCCTAAAATTAGCCAAGTTAGAAAAGGATAAAGTGATATTTTTCTTTGATATTACATATAATTTATGATGCCAAGCACATATGCCATCTGTTGACTGTTGACAATGACTAGAAATATGACATTTTCAGGAACATAATAGCAATTAGAATATTACTAAAATGCATTGAAGACAATGGGCAATTATGGTAATTATGTAGATAATCACAGAAAACAAGGTATACCGAAGATGCATTGGTTATTTGATTTATGTCTTTACAATCTGCATAATTTGCAAGAACTCTTTTGTCTATTTAGAGAATGTGAAGGAACATTTTATCACTGTGATTCTCAATGCATATTTTATAACAGTGTTTCAAATGTGTTTGAGCATGAAGGAAAAAGGGAGGTACTTCCAAATTTTTCTACTTTTGGTACTGGCAAAACTGGCAGTACTTTTGGTACTGCCAAAAGACCTGGCACCCCAGGTCTTTCTTATAAATGAATGTCTCTAAGTTTTCATTGCTTCCTCATAAGTGCAGTATCTTTCAATAGCAGAGAACATGATCTATGGGACTGCAATTCACATACATAAGACAAAGGCAACCAAGATACAGGGTGCTGGAGTGAAGCCTGTAAGCTACATGCACAAGGCCACTGAAGTCATGACAAAAATTGCTTCTTGTTTGTGGGGGCACCATGGCTACTTCTGGACCAAGTGGCCTATCAATAACAGATTAATGGTCTTGAGTTTCTACATCCTACTAGCAGCTGTATTATATAGCATGCTTGAATTCTCAGGAAAACAGGATCTGTTTCTGGGTAGAATTACTGTGTGGGCACAGAGATGTTTGGATCCAAGGTATTAGGGCAGGTATATAACTAACAATAATGTACCTCAAACCTTGAAAAATCAGCAAAGTTCTATGCTGGAAAACCTTTCTTTTCCTAGATTAACATATTAATAACATTTGTGGTGAACTGAATGGCTGAAATCCTATTCCTATTTCAGAGAATGATCAAACTCCCCTTGGCTATGCCAGGAAACATTGGGTACAAGTACCAAGTTGTACATTCTGCTAAAGAATACTGACGTCTCATACCTGTTGTTAAGGCTTTCAGTGATTTTTATTGAGTAAACAACTGAAGTGACTCAACATTTATAGAAGACAGAGCATGTGAACAAGATTTATTTCTTATTTTGGCTAGAAAGCCATGTCGCCTTACAAAGGACATTTATTCTATCTGTCCCTCACTTCTTCATCTATAATCCCTAAATAAGCTTTTTCTCATCGCTCTTGTCTACCTTAAGTATCAGCTCTTCACAGCATGCAGCATCTCATACTATGCAATTGCACAGTCTCCAGCACAATAGAAACAGTGTTAGATGGGCCTCCCAGGCACTGAGGTCCTCAAAATTTACATTCAGCTTTAAGCACACAGAGGTATGGATTAAGAAAAAATAATTAAAATGTAGGCTTTAAACAGTTATGCACATGCACTCCATATATTTTTCATATCATTGTTGATTTCTAAATTTGTAATAACCTTACAATAACTCCCTCTTATGCATATTTGATGTGAAATAATACCTCTAATAGAATAGGTGAAATGAACTGTGGTAAGTCCCTTTTAGGTATTTTTCCACTTTGCAAAGTGACCAGAAGTTGCAAACTACAGATTAGGTTCATTTAGATGAGAAGAGTTTACATCTCAAGGCAAAAATAAATAGTCCTAAAGTTTAGGGGAAAGAAGGAGAGATTTATTTATTTATTTCTATTTCTATTTCTATCTTTGTGGTTCAGCTAATTAAAGCATTTATGTTCCAAGGATGAACTTTAACCTGGGTTGTTTGTTTTTTTAGGACTCCTGGGATCTCTAGGAGGGATCTCCACAAAGAAACCTTGCCGATTCTTCAAGGACAACTTCAAGAAGTCAGAGTTCTCCAATATTGGCCACACTATTCTGTGGTCAAGAAACACAAGGAAAAGCCCTGCTTATGAGCCAAGTTCCTCTTTTTGATGGTCTACCCCTGTAGCAAGACCTCATTGTCAGCGCCCTTCTCTGGAACAGCTGGTGTCAGGAAACACTTTCCCTGTCTTCCCCTTTTTCCTGGCTTGAGTATCTTGTCAAGCTCTAGTTTTTACAGCTAGGTTGGCAAGGCAGCACCTTGGGCCTGATGATGATGAAGGAAGTGAGATAAAGGTTCATGAAGAAGCCCAAGAAAATCCCAAACAACTTGTATGATGTATCATGTCAAAGCTCTGTTCATATGATGTTTCAGGAATCTTGTCACAAAGCACTCAGCCTCAGCAGGCTTTGATGTACCTTCAGACGTTGTCCTTGCACAAAAGCTTACAGTGACGTAGAACTTCCTTGCAGCAATTATTTTCTGCTTTGTACAAACAACACCTCAGAATGACTCCCCAGAGTGAGCCGATGATTGTGTGGCCTTTTTCTTGTTAAAGTCAGAGTCTTAACATTTTAAAGTTTTTAATAAGCATTTTAGTATAGTTTGCTAGCATGGAAGCTGCTCATTATAAGCTAATTGTTTTAAAGAGTTGCTGAAAGTGCTTAAATGTTAAATACATGCTACTGTAAGCAAATATTCACAAGTCTTTCAAAACAGATGTTTGAGAAATGGTAGGCTGTCTGCTCATGGTAGCAGTACACAAAGGACATGAAGAAGTAGGATTTAATAATAAATACGCTCACAACTACATGGATGCTAATCCACAATGTTTCTTTTTTTATTTTCAATTAAATGCATAAGGCAGCAATAACCCTAATAGTTTTTGTAAGGCCAAGTTCACTGCAGACACCAGTAATTCTTGGCTTTCCTCTGTTCTCCCATTCACACCTCTCTGCAGCTTTCCTACCCACTCTCTCATGCCTGGGCAGGGCTCTCCCAGTCCCGACACCCACTCACACCCCTTGTTTTCTTCCGTCAGCTAGGGCTCAGTGTGCACTGCATCCACGACAGACCACTCCATCACAACATATCTCACACCCTTCGGGGGGGTCTGTGCACTCACACATTCCCTTTCCACAGAAGGGCCCACCACTTTCTATGCTATTTGCTTGGTGGGAGCTACCATGCCCAGAAGGCCCTTTGCTCCACTTTACTCCATGGTAGGGTCTGTGTTTCCCCACCTTCCTTCAGTCCCTGTGATTCCCTTCTGAGGTTATGAACACAGTATTTTCAGTCTTTGTGCACACACCCTTTTTTTTTTCCTTTCTGTTATTATTTGTTTGGGAGATAATAATTTTGGTGTCAAGATATCATAAACTCTGGAAGATGGAGTAGCAAGTTTGGATAGGAAGGCATTAAGGGTGCCATCCATTACTGACAACTGCAGAAATACTAAAGCTGAGATTCTGCCAAACACATGGCAAAAGCTCCATTGTCCTGCCTTTTGCCTTTTGTTGTTTTTCCTGGTATGTCCCCAAATCAATAGCGTTCTGTTGATTGATTCCTAGAATATTCCCTGGTATTGACTGGCTAGGACATTCAGCAGATACTGCATTACAAATGGATAGACAGCTGTTATTACAGTGTTAATCTGGCCTTACAAACTTTAAGAACTGGTATGTTTTACTTTCCTTGTGGTTTTCAGTTGGTTTTTTGTACTACCTTGTTTACAGCCAGTTTTCTTTGGCAAGCTGATATCTGAATACCATATGGTTTTATTTATGGTGAATACGTTTGCTAGTATTTAAATGTGTAGCACATCATAGTATTTTGTGGTCACTAAGGCATCTGGGGGAGAGATCTCTGCACTACTGAGCTCAAAACCTAGGTAACAGTCAGACCTTTATAAGTGTACAGATTACCATTACAGCAAAAACAATCAACTGCTAAATGAGTGCTACATTTTTCTCATTAAGTTAAATAGATGGGGTTTCTGATCTTAAAGCATTGAACACAAGTTTGAAACAGTACTAACTGCTGTAGTTCAAATCTACTCTTAATTTGTATCACAAAGTTCCAAGACAGTAAATACATTACTACAATATTATACTTAGCCTGAGCTTATTTTTCTACTTGCTGAACCTGGAGGGTTGGGGGGGGTTGTTTGTTTTGGGTTTTAGGGGGGTTGGGTTGCGGTTTTTTTTCAGATTATTTCTTATCCATCTCTCTTCTCTCAGAAAGTCTCTCAGCCTTTTATTATACTGAATTGGAGCTAAAAAAGGCCCTTCTGATCTGGTTCCAAGAGTGAATGAGAAGAGCAACTCTGCACAGACAAGCAAAACCTGACATCCAGTCTCCCTTAGCTACATTTTCCTGTACTTCTACATTTTAACCATTATCACTCATTTGTTGTAACCTCCTGTGGCTTTTGATATACCCAGAGATTCTTCGCTTGTCTCCACAGATTTCTCATGACCCTCTACTTCTATTCACAACTGTGCCCCTCCCCTCTTTCTATTATTATACCTTTTCTTTTCATGGTGAACCACCCACAAACTATGTCAGAAGCTCAAAATAAGACATAGAAGTTTGCCGAATCAGCAAGTGCCTTGAAAAATACCATTGAAAAATACTTTGCTGCTAGGGCAACAAAGAAGGAAAAAGTTTCTTCCTTGCCCAAACGTCCAAATTACACTCCTTAGGCTCCTTGTAATGTGAGTACATTCATGCACTAGTTTTCTCTGTTTAACATTTGTATTGAAGTACACCTTGATTAAATATCCCTTCAGTTAACTCTCTCTGGTATCTCTAGAAGATGGGACTGAACTGTTACGGCTTATTCCTGTATTCGATGATGTGTCTGCTGTAAACAGGGTATGACAGGATATTTACAATGACAAACAGGCTTGGTTAGTCTCAATAGAGAAGTTGCAGAATGTCTGAGAAATCTTTTCCAAGCAGAGCTTTACCCATCACCATGGCACAGGGACTCCTTTTTTTAATTTGAAAATACCTGTGTTCGAAGCAGAGTTTGAATGGCAGAGCTGAATCAGAAAGGCCAGTCATTTTCTCCCCCCATGGGCCTTGCTCCATTAGGAAACTATGAGAGTAGGCATAGATTTCAGTGCCTGCAGAACTGAACCCTTAAAACTTTTTATCATTTTATAGAAACACTGTTGAAGTTGAAGAAAATGTTCTCTAATCGTTAGCTTACTTCACCAACCTGATCTGCCACAAGAGGGCAGAGGCTTATGTCACTCAGCTTCATCTACTGTCATATAAGAATGTCAGGGATCTTTACTGGGGAAATTTATCATGGTTTAAATACCAGGGTGAAAAATGAAACTCCATTAACTATTTTAAAATGGCTTTAGGCTAAAAAGCCAAATGCAGCAACACAACTCTGTCATCTCTGCTGCAATG
Organism: Mycteria americana; assembly: GCF_035582795.1. Classification (NCBI taxonomy): domain Eukaryota; kingdom Metazoa; phylum Chordata; class Aves; order Ciconiiformes; family Ciconiidae; genus Mycteria; species Mycteria americana. Next base: position 18,059,099 of record NC_134370.1, read on the forward strand.
AATACAGCTGTCGTAGTTTGTTTATAAGGCATTAATTACTATGCAATTATGCAAAATGGGGGCTATATAGAAAAATAAAGCGTATGGAGCAAGGCTTTGTTAGTTTGAAAAACGTGTCAAGCCAAGATACTGAAACTTTTATGTAAACAGGGTCAATTGTTTTATTGCAATAAATGGGTAGATTTTGGAGTGAGAAGGTGTTAGGAATCCAAAACTCTTAAGCTAATTTTATGGCACGTCACACTTTGAGTGTAAACTACATCATGGCCCCTTTCTCTTTGTTTAATTTTTTTTTTTTTTTAATTTAAAGATAGACCTAGAATAGTTTAAATTATCTGCATTTGATTAGCTAATGCCTCACAGTGAAATAAACTTTGTTAAGACATTTAGCAAGCTGTACTCAGTACTTCACACATGTATGCTCCCCTTAATTATCTCTTGCCCTTTACTGGAAAAAGAACAAGGAGTGGAGTTTGTATCCCTAAATCAGCAAAAACATGAGAAAACATTTATCTGAAACTTAATCTAGTCTTAAATGATGTTCCAGAGTTTTTGTCAGTAAGGATTTTGAAAAATGCTAGTTTAACAATACAGTTTAGCTGGCAAAAGTGAGTGAATCTGCTGCTATAGACATAAATAGGCCTTCTTTTAGAAGAGACAGTATTAGAAACAATGGATACATAATGCTCTGACCTGCTGTCATTACAACACGCTGCTGGCTTGTGGCTGATTAGGTAGTAGAGAAACTCAAATCAATACAATAACGTTTTATACTTATATTCTGCACTGGTACAATGGTTTTGATGAAAAATGAGGAAATGAAAAAATCAAGCTCACTGTTTTCACACTGGGGTAATTTCCATTTCATACACTGACTTTCACCACATCAAAACTTGTTATAAATGGAAGTTGATGGAACTATGACTTAATGATTTGTGGGTTTAGATTCCCCTACCCCCACCCCATTTTCTACTGTTGCTTCATGAAAGAACAAAATAACGCAGAATATTTTCTCAACATAACAGCTTGTATACCTTGGTTATAATTATATCCAAATTAAAAAAACAAGTTTTCCATAGTTTATCAGCTGCTTTAACTACTGAAATGAAACCTTCAATATCGATAAGTGATGCATTTGTCATTAACACACATTCCTTAAAAAGAACAGGAATTTCCCTTTCCTCTTACAGATACTGCAGCTGTAAAGCAAGAACAGTTCTTGCCTGTCTCAGACAGTTTTTTTACTAAGCATCAGCTTAGTAAAAGACTACGCTGCAGAAGCAAGCAAGAGAGGAAAAGTTAATGCTCTTTGCAGTTGAGTTAAAGCATATTCTAACAAAGCACAGATTTCTGTATAGTGAGATTGCTACCACATCCTTTCTCCAATGCTTTCTTAAAGATACTGTTAGACACAATTGGTGACAGGAGATACAGCACAAATCCCTGCACATTTACAAGCTCACAAAACTGATGGTGATGATTGTAATTATCAAGGACAGCATGAAGGACGTAGGTAGAAAATTCCGTTAAGATAACTGAGTTAGCACATTGCTCTGTCAAAAATGAAAATCTACCCATAAAAGGGGAAAAAATCAACAGCCTTTTCTCTGCCTTAAAGAATTTGGAAAAAAATCAGAAAACCCCCACATTTTTCTTCTTAGGTAAGCAGCTTTCATATTCCAGAAGCTGGAATATATCCATTTCAAAAGATTTTAGGTGAGAATTCTGTTGCACAATTCCATGGCCACTTTTCAGATTACACCTTGGAATCTCTTGTCCTCGACCATTCATAAAATGGCTCCAAAAAGTACTCTCCATTAAAGCTACTGGGGACTTTAAAAAGGGGGTTTATGCTTTTATGATTGGAAAACAGACCAGTCTGCCATCTGGGAACCTGGATAAGCCACAGTTCCTGGTTCTCCCACAGTCCCTGGCTCTGCAATTGCCCACGGGCTACCAAGGAGCCAGTGAGGTCAGGTGAGCTGTTGGAAACTAAACACGATTTTATCAGAAACTTGTCTGGCGTCATTCAAAAGATTGATCACAATTACCACATTTCCATTTTTTCTCCTGACAAACAAATACTGCCTGATGAAAATGTTCCATCAGAAATTTTCCAACCAGGCCCAGTTTCTGTTGTAAATTAACTTGTGACTTCACTAACATTGTTAATGCAGCGGGGACAACTATCAAAGTACTGATTCCAGCTTATTCTCCCATTCTTAGACTAGGCCTTGGACAACTGTTACTACCACATCAGCTGTGATTATCACAGTTGATCTGACTTATTTCCAGCACTTGCAAGAATACTAGTACCTGAAAGACCATTTTTTGGGGGAACAACAAACATAGTAATAAACGGTGACAAAACAGTTTCCTTAAAGCGAGGGTATTAACTTAGCATGAAAAGAAAGGGACAAAGTATTTCCAGCTTGGGCAGCAGCAAAAACTTAGGTGGCTGATTCTAAGAAGATGATCCAGAGAGTCACAGTTAGGTACCCAGGTTCCCCTCAGTAGTAAATAAAGACAGACAAGAAACTCAGTAGGCTGGTCCACAAAAACCCTTCTGTGAGTGGGGGGGATTACCCAGTTCCAGCCAATAAACCACTGTGAGCATAGCAATGAGCCTGAAACCCCACCAAATGTACCAGTGACAGTGTGGCATATTAAGGACCTCCATGCATGCAGGCTCTACAGACCAGAATAATTTTCTGAAGACAGGCACTTAATTAGTCGGGACTCACTTTTTCTGGAACTCAGCTGGATGATGATACCTTGACTATAGCTACCAGCTGGCTGTTCAAAAGCCTAAAAACTGTGGTTTTGTTCTCCTTAGCCTGTGCAAATTCAAATCTATGCCTCCCACTTCCCAAGTGTACATCCTAGCCACCAGAGTGTGGGAAAGCTACTTAACAGCAGTCACGAAAATCAGGCCCAGTATATGTTAGTTTTGGATTACAATACGTCAGGAACTCTATTTGCATAGTTTCCAAAAATAAAACTGTACAATAGACACCTTAAGCTCTTCAGTCAGTCTTTTTCCAATGTCAGGAGATGGCACATTTTGCTGAGTTAAAATCAATTGTACATTCCCACAGATTTCAACTGAGACAGGTTATCACTGCAAAACAGTAATACCAAAGACAAAGAGATGATATAATGTATTTTGCTTTTACAACTGGATTAATTTGTACTTTATTCATATTTTTAAATGTCATTTTTATATCCAGAAGGTCAGCTATCATTCTTGTACCCTTTGAATAAGACAGCTGTGAAGGGGACTGATTAAAAAAAGCTGTCATTTTAATGAAGTTTCCATTCTCAGTTGGTTTTCTCCAAGAATCTTGCACATGCCTGATACCTTACAGTCAGGCCTGACTCCTAGCCATTAGTTCTGCCAAGTATAGAAGACATCCATAACCCTTTACAACAATGTAGAAGACATCTTTCAGCTGAATAAAGTCTGACAGTTTTATTAATCTTTTTGCCACTTAATATGCCCTTATATTACACATCTACTCCTCAAACCACTCTCTTCAGACTTTCTAATTTCTTTGGACCATTTTCAAAAACCTAAATTGGAATATTCCTTTCCCAAAGATTTAGTATCAGTGAAGCTGCAAACAGCAAAGAAGGATCTGAAAGGACTCACCTGTTGCAAATTTAGGACAGTACCACAGCAATTAGAACATCACAGTGAATTATGAAAGAAAGTGCTGAAAAAAAATTAAATTGTTCTGAAGCAGTGATTTAAATGAGAGTCAAATGAAATTCACAAGATGAAGTTGGCCAAAATCATTGTTGGGAAAGGAGAAAAATGTGATTAGTAGAGGTACATTTGTGATTAGCCTACATTCACATTTTCAAAAATATTTAGGTGACATTGGCAATTAATGGTATGATAAGAAAATCACAAGTGGTTCAGTTAAAGAAACGAAGGAAGCTAATACTCTTTCTCAGGTGAGATGCAGGAAATAACAGTGTGACTGCTCTTCATTGGTTTCACTGCAAAGTGAAATGGGTTCACTTAAACTTTAAGCAAATCTGTTCAAATTTCCATTGAAAGGATATGGAGAACACACACTTCATTGCTGAATCTTAGCAGAGCCACCAATAATTCCCAGCAAAGGGAATGAGAATTTCTAAAACTGCAACACTTGTAACATTTCCGTTCATCAAGCAATACCCTAAACTCCTGTTTACAAAAAGACCTTGAGATGTCTATATAACACAGTGAAAAATTATACAGACACATCTGAAGCAGCCCTTAACAGCTCACTTTTTTACTGGAAGTTGCATGTTACCACAGTGCCCTGCTGGCTACAGTCATATGGTTGCATTGATCTTCCACAACATGTAGGCTCTGAAATCTCATAGGTAACCTATGTCTACAATGGCTGTGATCTTCATTTTGCAGGTGGGTCTACAATGGACCAATATGAGCTAAAGACTGGTCAGAGTTGATCGAGGCTGGAAATGTCAAAGAACATTCTCCTACAGTACTTCTGGATAGCTACCTCCATTTGCTGCTTCTTCTGCAGTCCTGGACTGCAATACAAAAATCCTCCCCTTTAATATCCAACCCAAAAAAACAAAACATGCAGACACCAGTTACACTCTGTGTAAGTACGCCATGAGTTTTGGACCAGACAGGTGATATTCCTTCAGTCTTAGAACTATCTGATTCCACATTGATATCAAAGATGTACAATTAACAGATACTGCTGTTACGCAGTATTGTGAAACAACGTATTGTGTCATGGCTGTCTCTGTCTCGCTAAAACTAACTATGCCAGTACTACAATTTAGCTCATTTGAAAATATGTAACTCAAGTAGTGTTAGAGAACTCAAATCAGTATTCTGATACACATAAATGTAAGTATTTTCAAGTAATAAATTGAATTCATAAAGTGTCTTATAAAATATTATCCACTGCAGAGCTTCTCTTTAAGAGAAGCGGTGATTTTAGACATTGTTTGCTATATCACAGTAAACTGAAACAGTCGAAATCATTTAATTTTGAGAAGATCCTTTCAAAGTTTCTAGGTCTGCACACTTGCAAGTTCTGACCCGATACAATTTTCATCCTTTCTGATCATGCTGTTAGTTCCACTGAGAGGACCATATTTTTACTCTTCTATGTTGGATGAATTTTAACAATGAATTTCAGGGTTGTTGTCTTAACTCTTTCATGGCTTCATAACACAAGTATTTCAACCTGTTGTACTAAACAATTTTTTTTAATCTGAACTATTTAAATAATTGCTCCTTTGCCAGGCACTATGAAAACTATATATTAATTAGCACAGCTCATACATTTCACCAAGGACATTGTTTTTTCCATTTGTGTTAGTATGATCAATGTCGTCAAGTAAACAACATTGAAATGCAGAATAAAATTAAGGCAAAATAAACTATTTAAATCCATACTATTCCATGTAATAGCATAGAAACCTATACAACCAGAACAATCATTGAGAAACCCTTTTAAGATTTTTCAGACTTGATCTTACCTAATTTATGGGAACATTTTCAAAGGAAAATATATCTAATGTGTTAATTTAAGTTCAGTACAGGCAAAAGAATTTACTTTTTGTAGCTGGAATATATTTAATTTCAAAAGATACAATTAGAAATAACACAAGAATGAGATATCAATGGCTAGCACACTGAGCATTTTAGAGAGCATTGAGATGATTCCAAATAGTTTCCACTTTCTTTTTAGAACTAAAAATTAACCAGAAATATAATTTGATCAATATTCAAGCTTACATAAACAAAGGTTCTTGCCTGCGAATAATAAAAAATCATTGATGTTCAGAATACTACTCTTTTTAAACATCTAATGAAGGGAGCAATTTGAGATTGCAATACAACTCCAGTTATAAATCCTTAATTTACAAGACTTTCCCTTGAAAACCTGGGAAATGCTGATCTATTACAGCTTTGAGTTTTGGGCATTAGGAGTCTGTGCTGCAATACTATGATCTAATTTTTTTAAAGAATCAATCATAATGCTATAATAGACCAACAGTGAAAATAATTTTACTGAGAACAGAAGATAGTTGGGAGATCCTATGAAACATTAAGAGTTGATAATTACGTGGCAAATGTCACAAAGAGACAATAAAAGCAAGACATAAGAGATTTCACCCATAACTGAATTAATTAACAAACCCCACAAAACCAATGAATCATTACTACAACTTCTATGCAGTACAGTTCAGAGGGTTATGTTTCAGCAGCATGTGTATTTGTCACCCTCATTATAAATCTCCTTGTAAAGATATGACCTTCATTTAAGGTTCCTATGCTTGTGTTCCTAATTACAGAAATTCACATTTTCATTCACAGTGTAATATAAGCTTTTAGCTTTCTAGATGTTATTCCAAGCAAAGAGAAAAATTTGGTGATAGTGCCTGAACTCTGATGGTAGTTGAGGCCACAGTATCCCTCATTTTACAAATAAAGATATACAGGAGTGATTTTATCAAAGCAAAATTCACCATGAATGAATAAACTGGGACCAAATCTATATTGTCCTGCAAGATTTAAGAATAATTTACTTCTGTGCAAAGTCAGTGTAATGCACCATCAAAAGACAAGTTTTAATATTCCACAGGGCATCTCTGATTTTAGACTATGCCTGACAGTAGAGACTCAGGCTCAGTGAATTATGTTACTGCATTTAGAATATACTTAAATATACACACAGTAGCCTGTGTTTTAAAAACAGCATAATCATGATTGTGTGCTGCTTTACTTGGGGTACTTAGCTTGGCTGAGGACAGTATATTATAATGCTGCCTTCTTCCTGGAATAGAATATATTTAAGGGACTTCTACCACCTATGATTACTAGTTCAGAACAAGCACAGATATATCTACACAGCCTTGCATTGTGTTGTGTTGCTCATCCAAAATTACTCAGTCACCTATGCATTGCCAAGAAAGAAGCTTTCAATTGACCACCAGAAACCCCAATGTGGAATGCTGCTTTACAGAATTAAAATAAAATACAATTGAATAGAAACCATAAGAACCCCTTAGAGAACACCTCCCACCCCCCTTCCCCCCAAAAAAACCCCAACCAAAAACAAACAAAAAAAAACAAAATGCAAAAAAACAAACAAAAAAACCACACCCCCCCCCAAGCACAACAACAAACCCCAAACCACAACATATTTGGGCATCATATTTTAGAGGAGAAAGTGATGGGAACAAAAGCTGGCTGATGTATTACCTCACACTTGGGCTTTCTGCACATTCTCTTAACAACTGTGATTTCTGCTATATTATTATATATATTATAAGATCTATAGGATATATGTATCTCTGTAATATCCTAACAACTCAATCTTTGCTCAAAACTCTCTGTGCCTCTTGCTCTAAGAATTCTAGCCAATTCTTCCTGTAAAGTTCAGTTCTCTTACAGAAAACAAAAGTTACTGAATTATCCCAGCTACTTTGACAGTGGTTTGTCAGCCCAATCTCATTATCAAAAGTCCACAGACCTGGTACAGGTGCCCATGAAGGATTTGGGGCAAGGATCCTAGGTCTGTCTAAACTCCATATAGGAAAAGACCCCAAAAAATCTAAGTCATCCCATTCTCCTCATCTTTGACTGGACCAGTCTCTAGCACAAAGTTGCTTGAAAATTTATTCCCTAATCTCACCACCAGCTGGGGAGTTCCAGAACAGTTATATCTCCAACACCTCTTAGCAAAACTTTGGTCAACCAAGGATATGACCTGTTAGTTCAGCTCTCCATTTCTTTTCTGCTGCCAGAGCAATGCAAGAGGTACAGAATCAATTCTGTTCTTTTCTTGGAGCTGGTTTCTTCTAGGAATGCTTCCAGGAATAATCAGAAAACTGATCATTCAGGAGATTCTGTTAAACCAATGGGAGATGGATGGAAAGCAAATGGTTAGTCCTCTAACTTCCAAATTACCTGTAGCCCTCTGTTTTGGAACACTGAGTTGCCAGAGGCTTCATCCAGCATCTCAACTTCCTATTTCATCTTCTTTGACTCAGTTAAAAGTGATCAGGGAAGAAAACATAAGTGAACTCTGTTCTCTCCCTCCAGCATCTTTTTTCTCTCTTTGCAGGCTAAAGACCCAGCTCCAGCAAATAAAGTGGAATTTATTATTGTTTTGCTCTCAAAAATGCTCCCCAATAAAAGTGTAAATGGGATTAAGAAATTAGTTCAGATTAAATATAACATTCATAAATAATCTAAACCCAGCTCTATGTAAAATATTAAGTCACATTACTTTTACCATTCATATAACATAGTCATTGGTATTTTCATTCAGAAAGGTTAACAGCATACGTAAGATGAGATTTAAGTCTCAAAATAGTGACAAATGCTATCATCACGCTTGTAAATGAATATGGTAGACAATGCTGAGATAAGAGTGCTCTTGCCTCTTTGCATTTCCCCACTTTACCCAAAGCATTTACAATCACAAATTCTGCTTTTCCCCTTATCTTGTTTAGGCTTCTTCTATAATTATAATTGTATAGATGAAGATAAGTTTTCAGTGTGAAGACATTTTTACAGCAGTTACAGCATTGCATTCATTAGAAACCTTGGCTCATATTAGAAAATAAAAACAAAATAAATTTATTTGCATTTTCCTTATGGAAAAGCAAGTGTTTATCAATTTCTATAATAAAGTTCTTGTAGTTTTTTCAGTTGAGTTAGATACCTAATTGCATTTCTACCTCTGAAAATCTTCCCGTAAATCCTTAAGTAATCTGCCTAGAGACAAGGTATCATATGTAAACAGGTGGAGAATGTCATTTAGTTATCATCTCTCCATCTCTGTATGAAAAGCAAAGCACACTGGCATCTCTAGAAAAAGAAAGAAAATAAGGACATTGGAATCAAATTTGGCTTAGTTTCCTTTGTGGACACAAAAGTATAGCACACTTCATAAAATATAAACAGGTCTCTGGAAACAATAAGTGCCTGCTTTTGTAGGAATTTAATGTAACAAAACTCAGCATAAAACCTTATGGAAGGGGAAAGTGATACTTACTTTAAACAAAACTGATTCTAGTCATTCACACTCATTCTCCTGGATTTCACTCACTCACATTCTTGTATATTGCCATACTCACAGACACCAAGATGTGTGTCTCTCTGGTCTGGCCAACATCTCTGTGATCTGGTCAAGATCCCTTGTATGAGCCTGGAGGACAACTGATGGCTGGTATCAAGACCTTGGTACATCTCCTACATTTCTCTTGATTGCTGACAATGAACTGGGTTTTGGACTGGCTTTTTAACCCTTTTACAAGTCAAATAATTATAGCACGGTATTTTGCCTCAGAATCTCACTTACTTCAACCTCTATCATTCTGAGGCCAGGTTATGCTCCACTGTTACTGTTTCCTCATTTTGGGTATCTGTATGGGTACAGTCTGTCTTCCTCTTGGGATAACAAGGGGGAAGTCCTTAATACACTGGGCTGTAACTATGTTGCCATCTTTCTGTTCTCAGAGTGAAGGTTACCTCCTGACAATTCATCCCTGCTGTGCCCTATTGAAATATAACCCTTCTAGTCTTGCTGCAAAAAACCAAATTCCTCAGTGTTTACTGGTTGTAATGCTATCAGTCAGCTCCTTGTTTATTGACACAGGCCTTTTTTTTTTTTTTAACCTTTACTCTGTACTGTTTCTTGTGATGCTTTCAAACTTAGACATTTTCATTCATACTAAATGCTTAAGTCCTAATATTTTTCCTACAAATCCTTCTACTTGGCTGCTTTAACTAAACAGGTGATAATAATTTTCAAAAATTTGAATCTCATTCTATGTAGTTTTCAAACACAGACAAGTATTTAGATGAAAAAGGAGTAATCTTCATCTTAACAGACACCTTCACAGCATGTGTGCAGTAGTTACCTTTCTCCAAGTGCATATCAAAACCCAAACCTGACTGCCTTTAGAATCAAATAGGCAAAAAGACGCATCTCTCTGACTCAACCTCATGCAGTCACATTAAACATCACATGGTTCCCTCATGTCTCTTCTCAGAATGTGGAAGGAAAGAGCAAATAAGGGAAAAGTATCCACATACAGAAGCATTCCCCAGGACAGAATGACAGAATATTCTGCTCTGTGTAAAATTTGAACTGCTGCTAACTGATAAGAGAGAAGCATTCTCCTAATGAAACTCCTAATGAAGTTACTTAAAGATAGGATCAACCAGCTTCCTGACTTAAAAAAACCACTTCAGATATTTGGCTAGTGCTGTAGACAAAGCTTCGCTGATTTCAATGGCTTAGCGGGTCTAAATAATTCAGAATCTGAAATGTAGTACCACGTAATACCTAGTGCTCCCTTTATACCAGTGTCCAGGGCCAAGCTAATGGAACAACATAAGTATGACTATTGTTTTATTAACAATTTCAATTTTAAAATTTAGATTTCTCCAAACTGGTTTAATATTGTAGACTAGAGTTCTTTATCTTTGATGCATCATTTAGGAATCTTGGGACTGATGTTAAATTTCTTCTAGCTATGTCAATTGTCCATATGCACATTTGATTGATTGTATGAAGAAAAAACATTAAAAGACAGTACATCAGGTCAAACATTGTGTATGAATCTATAACAAGGTATTAGACAGTGATTACTTATTGGGGATTTCTTGTTCACTATCACAGAACAAATGGAATGGAAACCATTATTTCTCACATTTCATACAAGACTATATATATGCACACAGGAGATACCTATCTATCTTGTGCAAAGAAAATCTCAGTAATGAAATAACCAAACAGCAATATTATATGCATCATGTGGTCCTGCACCTAAGTTCCTCTTTGGAAGGGTGCCTGGGGAGAAAGGGAACAAGGGAGGCATGGGTTCTCTTCATTTCCTGTTGCTGTAAGGTCTAATCCACGGTGCTGTGGATGGCAGAGATTGCTGCAGGGTGCTTCATTCTTTATGTTGCTTATGCTTTTTCATAATTGCCAAGGATGCCTAGGGCTCAGCATAGGCACCTCTTCATCTATTTGTATGAATCTAAATAAATACATAGATCTCACAAGTCTGTGACTTTGCACTCTCCTGAGACTTTCTCCCTATTGTTCTTTATGAAATGTGTATTTTTGTAAGCCACAATTCAGAATTATTTTGTCTGTGTGCATTTGTTTGCATTCTGCAGCAGCGTGTCAATTTAGCTTAGTTCTGAAGATGCCTCCGTTTTAGAGAACATGGGATATTATAAAGAGTATTATTTACACAATGTCTCCATGGCCTATTTTGGCCTACGTCCTTTGAGATAAATGGAGAATCTATGAGGGACATTAAAGAGAATGGAATGAGAAGATAGTGCCTCTGGTTTTCTCCATATACATATCATTTCCTATGGTGAAAGTATTGGAAACAGGTTCCTCCAAAGCTTCTTATGCCCCTACAGAAATGTAGAAAACCCAAGGATGTGATATTTTCCTGAGCAAAACACATATTTTTTCTTTCCATCTATTTTAAAATAGACACACAGATTTTCAAATTATAAAAGGGATCCTGACAACTTGCTGTGCAGTGCTCAGAGAAGCAAAGTCCTGTTGCAAAGCATATTTGATCACAGCCCAAGGTAATTCTCTATCCTATGAACCTATCCATTATGACAGGGTAAACAAAACTCTGAAATGAACATTGTAGAAGGAGGGGTTATCATTAGGCTATCTCTGCCACCACCAGGAAGTTCTACTTTACTGAAAGGTGCTGAAGGATTGATCATGGGAGAAAATCAGAGATACACCACTCATTAGTGCTCCTGTAATACAGTGGACATTGTTCCTGCTGAGTCAGCAGCACAGATTGCTTCCTCTGAGTTAACCCCATTGAAACAAGGCATCGCACCCAGAAGACTTAATGGTGGCTCAGTGTTGAAACTGAGAGTGGTTGGGAAATTCACATACATTTCTTTCTTTTTCATTGACATTTCATTTTTATTCAACTATCAGTCTCCCACAAGCCTTACTGGTACATTTACTGGTTCCAAAGTTTCAGACTAGTTCAGTGCAAAGAATCTGTTGCACATCTAACATGTTTATAGAAAACAAAAATAATACAGAGCAGACCTCTACCAAGACAGTAAACACTGAATGAAGAATCAGAACAAATCACTTTCTGTAGAATTATACAGCAATGAGAAGAGCTTAAATATAAAAAGCTTAGGACATAATTCAATAGAAATTAATATCTATTACCAGCTTAGATAATGAAATTTTGTTTCTGTTTGATTTTAATATAGGTCAAGTAAATGAGCTAGAAAATATAATTAAATAGTGTGGCAGTTTACTTAAAGGAAAAAAAAAAAAAACCACAAAAATTAAAATTCAGGCAGCCTGTGGTTTTGAAGTTGGGTATTTCATAATGATAGCCTTTCTTTTGGGGGCATATGCCCATGAGTATCACCTTAGTCTTGTGCAGTAAGGCCTAGAGCAATAAATGAAAAGAAAAATCAGTGTAGGAAGAGACTGCAGCTAATAAATATTTGATCAGATACACAAATTCACACAGTTTGATAATGCCTTGAGGAATTTGCCATCATTTATTAACTCCTGCAATGTAAAGATACGGTATTATGTTTCTTAAGAAACAGCAAGCCAATACACACCTATTAATCTTTTCAATCAATTATTTTCCAGAAGTATATAAATCTGAAATACTACTGGACTTATATTTGTGTGAATAAAAAAAGAAAAAAAAAATACAGAGAGGTGTTCCTGCAGTATAGAAACTGTTGAGTCATTCCTGCTTTTCTGAAGAATTATACAGTTTTAATATGGGAATAAAAGATGTTTTTAACAATTAAATTACTTTGCAAAAAAAAAATCAGAAAATATCAGCTGTCTGGAACTGAAACACCTCTGGACACTGTTATCTTGATTATTCAGATGTTAAATACTACTTCAACAAAACACACATGGGATAGCACCCACTGAACTCAGGAGCAGCTGGAAGAGTAACATCACTCAAAATCAGACTGTACACCACAAAATATGTTTTTCATAGTTATCTTCACAACACTGTGGAGTAGTAAGATATTCCTGTGGTGATGGAATCTTGTTACAGTTTCTGTGTTAGTGTAGGTCAGATAGTGCTCCTGCATATCTTACCTTGCTGCAAGGTAGTGATCACACTGAAATGTATGGGCCAGCTAAGAGATAAAAGTACTACTTAGATTAGTCTTAAGAGAAAGAACAACTCAATGTTTGTGATACAGCACACATCATTAAAGTGCTACGGAAAGATGGTGAAAAAAACTGCAGGTGTTGGGCAGTAAGGTGAGCTTCAAGAAATAATTTTCTATTAGTGTTTTATTGGAAATGGAAGGAAAAGACTTTACTTGTTCATTAGTTCTTAGAATGGATTAGAACTTCAGACATCTCATTACCAAATACAGCAACTGAGGGAATCTAGGGAGTCTCGATGTTTAATGTGGATTTTTCCGTATGCCTTTAAAGATGTTCAGTAGTCACACATATGGTGATATTTACTATCCATATCATGTCATCCTTTACCCTTGTAGTTATTTCTTTATGGGGGGCTTTAAAGAGGAAAGATCTTTCTTTTTAGTAATTCTAAAATGTAATCACGAACTTAAATGCATTCCAGTCTGAATAAACTCACCTTAAAATGAGCATGAACAGCACACAAAACACATTCATCATCTTCACATTTCTGAATGGTACACTTTTTTGCCTATGAACCCTGTATAGTCCATGTCTGCAGGAAGCAACATGGCAAATGCTCCACTTCTGCAAAACTAAAATTGCTGTACATGGTTGGACTTCTTACAAATCAGATAACACTGGGAAATCCTAAATGGTGTTAGGAAGAACTTACTGTATGAATTGTTGTATATACTAGAGATTTTTCATATGTTTCAAATTATAGTTTGTGCTATTCAATCCTAGTTAACCACATGACATTTTTTAGGAAAAAGAACGGTTAACATTTTCTCCACAGTGTCTTACTCACTGAAGCTGTTGGGCAGCATATTGTAGTTTGTTAATTTATAGTCTATGAAATTACATGAATACATTGAGTCTCACACTGAATTACAGGCATTTTTTTCTCCAAATTGCACCTCCAGCAAAACAGGTATTAGCACAGAGGACCTTAAACTTATTTTGTTTCATTGTATGGAGGGAAAGTATTTTGGAGATTAATATTAACAAAAACAAACTGCAAACACTTTGAAATATTTCTACTTCTGTTAAACTTGCACTAAAAAAAAAAATCTGTCTACCCATGACAGAATAAAAACCCCACAAATCTGGTTCTACTGATTGTCATGCACAAAGGTAAGGAAGAATTAATGTAGATGAAACATTCTTGAGCTGTGCAAGCTTCTTAGACTCTAATTCTCACAGATTCCTGCAGATATTTATGTTGGTCTGTTTGGGGTGCAGGTAAAAAATGATACATTCAAAACCATTTTTCCTTTGTTTTAAATACAAAGTCTTTGTATTGTGTCTGGGAACAAAATTTTTGCAATCATATTCCATGTAAACTTTGCTTGGCTTCATGCATTTGGAAGAGTCCACAATTTTTGATAGGCAAGTATTATGTTAAGGAATCTGTCTTGATCAGTAACCTCAAGTATGAAGGGGAATGATTCGATATTTGAAATGTACAACAATTTTAGTTTTGCAGAAGCTGGACAAAAAGGGCGTCAATTTAAACTGGTTAGAAAAATATAGTAGTTTATCAATTCCCTGTGAATATTTTATACAAATAAAATATATATGCACATTTAATTTTCCTAAAAGTATAAATTGCAGTAATAAATACCTTGTCACACGTTGAAGTTTAATTCCTAAATTTCTCAAAAGCACAGGAAACATACTGGCAGAGACTTTTACAGATAAATCTGTGAGTGAAGAACTCAGCTGCCATCGAAATTCAATATCTACTATGTACTCCTTTTAATCCCAGTGAAGATTCCTTCAGAACTAAATGTATATTTCAGCACTTTTTACACAGAGACAAAATCAATATGATAGTTTGAATACCCATGCAAAACATGGTCCTACAAGTTAATATTTATCAGTACAATAGTACAAAACCCCACTGAGGCCATGCAAGAGAACCTTCTAAGGAAAAACTACACAAAGGGGCTAATAGCTTTGAACTTCATGTAAAAGATGGCATTGTAGTTAAACTATAAACATGATTGTTTAGAGAAGAGATCCTTTCACCTGAATATGGATGGTGCAAATTTTTCTGTGCTTATACACAAAGAAATCAGTCGAGGTGGGGTTTTTTTGTTTGTTTGGGGGTTTTTTTGGAGGGGGGATTTTAATTTTTGTTTGTTTGTTTTTGTTTTTTTTTTACTTAACGGTCATACAAGACAAAAATTAAACAGGTGATAGGAGGTGGCACAACAAATGGATTGAGCACTTTTTAAAGGTTAGTAGCAGTCTTGGGGCCTAACAATACTCTTTAAAAGTCACTGTACATGATGTGCAATTAGATGGATGAGATTCTGCATAATTTGGCATATGTCAGAGATAAGATTCCCTGCAGAGCTGCTTTGACTGCAGGATATAATAGAGGTGACCTTTTAGGGTCATAAAGACAGTAGTACAGTTAAAAATCATACATTTCCAAGTATTTCAAAAAAGCTCTAAACACTTCAAAATACAAAAATGTGTTGTCCCAATAGCCAATCAAGTTTAGTCCAGAAAAAAAACCGCAGAACTAAACTCACCTTGGTGAGCTTGGTCTTGCAAGGTCCCTAGGGCCCTGGATCTAGCTTTTAAATAGGACAGGGCAAGACAACCCAATACTTTCTTGTGATTGAGCTTTATTTGGATAACATCTTTCACTGTGGCTTGCTGGAACTCAAAAAAGCAATAGATAATACAAGAAAGGAGTAACCACTATCCTGCAAAATTCTTTCTCTCTTCTCTGCACTTGAGCAAAGGGCACTGATAATGTGGCTTTAAATTAACATAAACTATTGTACAAATATTAAGCTAACTCACTGCTTTCATTTGCCTGTCTGGTAAACTGGTAGGTCTTCAGAATGAAAATAGTTTTTTGATTGCGAATACTCAGTACGAACTGAGTATTTGTTGTCAATAAGATTTTGTAGGTCAATAAGGTCAAATAAGGTTTTGTAGAATTTGATCACAG
Organism: Mycteria americana; assembly: GCF_035582795.1. Taxonomy (NCBI): domain Eukaryota; kingdom Metazoa; phylum Chordata; class Aves; order Ciconiiformes; family Ciconiidae; genus Mycteria; species Mycteria americana. The sequence continues at coordinate 18,075,269 of NC_134370.1, forward strand.
ACATTTCCCTGGTTTGTTTCCAAGGAATTTCTTTGTATTAGTAACAACAGTCCTTACATAACTTGCTGAAAAGCCCATTGTGATGGGAGAGACTGGCTATGGATGATGAAAGCCCATGGAAGATGATTACAGCTCTTCCACTGATTTTAACAGGCTTTGGATCAGACATCTAGGGAGAGAAAAACATGATGGCACTGACTGCAAATATGATAGTGAACATGGACTGCCTTAAAACTGGACGCTGCAGACAACGCAGGAGCAATTGCAGCTGAGACTCTCAACTGTACCTGAAGATAAGCTATAAGACTTACTGTGTAAGGCTAGAGTGTTGATAGGAAGATACTGAAGTTTTCAGAATTATGTAGTACTAATGAAATAGTTACATGAGTAGAGAGTATCAAGTTCTGTTTAAAATCAGTTTTCATTTGCTATCCTGTATGGTCTTAATTGCATAATGAAAGAACAGATCAAACGTGATTTTTACGGTTACTGTCAGACTATGAGAGTTCCTTTTGCACTGTTTCACTTATTCTTGGCATCAGAGTGGGTTGATAATTATTTGAACTACACTAACAAATAAAATTCACTGCCTTTCCCACCTTATTAATGAGATGTGAACAAACAGTGAAAAGGATTGCCATGAGATGGACACATTGATCATCTGTCTACCTGATGTAGCACTCAATAAAGGTAGTGGAAAGCAAAGGGTAAACTATAGGATCTGAGGAGCTTTGAAAAATGCATTAACATCTTCTCTGCTACACCTTCTGCAAAGGTATCATTCCCTCAAAAAGCACATTAAAACAAAAGAAGTGACAAGACATGGAAGGTATGTTTGGCCTGAGGGCAGGTGCCATCTGGCACTCATGTTTAGAATGAGCGTGAAGCAGTTAGAGAGTTTTGGAAGTGAACACTGTAACAGAAGAAATTGTGATGCATTTCAAGAGAAAGTCTAAGAGTGAGAGACTTTAGATTTGTTTTGGTTTAAATGCTCTGTACATTTTTTAAAAGGTTAGTGCATGATTTTCAAATATCACTGCACATCTGTGCATCAGTGCATTGTTTCATAAGCCCTGGTCTCTTTCACTGTCTTAGTGACCTATCAGTGCTGGGAATCTCCTTCATCTTCAGAGGTTTCTGAACTGATTTGAACTATCAGTAATTGAAATGCCTTTGAGGACATCATGATGGGGAGAGGATATATGTTCCACAATGTGAAAGATTGCCTAGCAGTGAAAATATGGATACTTTACTGTTAATAGTGGGACTGGTGTGAAGCAGAAAGCTTAAGTTTGTGGGTCACATTCTTGTGAGACATCATACAAACAGTTAGAGACTGGTTCAAGCAGCTGGGAGGGCACTAAATAATCAATGCTATGAAGTAAGGAGGCAAACAGAATACAATCCCAATCTCAGGTGAGCTCTCAAATAATATCTGAGTATTTTAGCCTAAGCTGAATTTTACACTGTTGCAACTTGACAGCTTCTGATACCTAAGCTACCTTGTTTACAGCTAGCTTGGTTATCACTGTACTAGATTTAAATCTGCACCCTCATGAATAAACTGAACTGATATGACAAAAAAATACAAAGGAAAAGAGGACATTTTTCAGTTGCTTATACGTAAGTCCTATGAGACTCCATAAGAACCAAAAGGAATTGGAAATTCTCATTGTGGAAAAGGAATTGGACATAACTGGCATTCCTGAGATTTGATGTGATGATTCATGACTTGAATGCTAATATAACTGGTTATTGCATATTCAAAAAAGGTAGACTACGTAAAAGAAGAGTAGATAGGAGAAACATTCTACTCATTCAGCATTCTACATCTATCTCTTTTAGAATTACTGGTAAATCAGAAGTATAGGTTTTAAATGCATCTAAAGGAATATGATAACAATGCCAAGATAGAAATCTATTACAGACTACCAGATCAGAAAGTGAAATGAGTTCCTTTCAAAATGTCTGTCAATAATGTGTTCAAATAAAAAACCCCACCTATTTTTACATAAACTGGGAGCTATACATTGAAAGTTTTGTGTATATGGTGATAAAGAAGTATTTACTCAATGGGAAAAAAAAAAAGAAAAAGAACTTTACCCAACTCAAAATAACTATTTTGGCCCTCAAAATCATGGATTAAAATAGGTTACTTTCAAGATAGGAGGTTGGTGGTTGTCTGGGAAACAGTGATCATCACCTAGTTTCTTCAAAAGCAAGACAAAGAACAGGATGCAGCTTCTCCCCCACCACATGACAGAGACACCATGCTGTGTTGGGCAGGGTGAATGTAGGAAAGGCTGCCTGGTCCATGCTTTTACATCCTTGGTCTTTACTTTCCTAAACTGCTGGAAATTATGCATGAAGTGACTACAAGGAAAAAGTCAATGAAAAAAGATTCAATTGTAAGATCCATAAAATGAGATAGTGGAAGGCCAAAATAATCAGTACAACACAAAAATAGTTGCTTTAACTATGGCTTCAACTTTGATGAAAGCCCACCCTGGCAGAAGGCAGCAATTTTTAATACAGGTCACTATACCAAAAAATAGGAAAAGAAAACTATCAATAGCAGTAGAAACCAATTTGGAGTTTACCGATAAGACATTAGGAAAATGAATGGCTGACAACTTAAAAGGAAAATAGGGAGGACCTTTTAATCTATATTAGGAGAAAAAAAAAGACCTTTTCAGACGCATACTGTGGAATTGTTAGAGATGAGGTAGAAAATGTATGAACATTCAGTAAACATGTTTGTACTGTATTTTGGAAGTTGGACAATATGCTTAAATCATCTAAGCAGGATATAGAAAGAGACATTAGACAACATTACTCAGAACTGATATTTTATAATCAAGATGCCCAGAGTATCCCTGTTCAAAAGACGTACAAGAATGTACTAAAGAGTACAAAAGATCACTGTGTTCCTAGTGCTACCAGAAAATTTCAGATGCCTGGAAGAGTGCTAATGCTGTATCAGTACAGAAAATAAATAAATAAATAAAAAATTAGAGGGGATGACAATAGTTTTTTTCAGGCTGGTTAGGCTGACATGAATCCCATGGAAAATATGGGAACACTAATATGGGAGTCAACTGACAAAAATTACAGGTAGAAAACAATGTCAGCCATATTTACAAAAGTGGCAGGATTGAATTTACACATATTCTGTCTTGTCAAACTACCTGATTTCATTCTTCAACTAAATATCTGACTTAGTTGATAAAAGTAACTGAAAGATGCAATAGCCTTTGTACAGTATTTGAATGAGTACTGCAAGATAATCTGATAGTAAATTAGTAAAATACAATATCTATAGATCTTACACTAAATAGAACAAAAACTTACTAATTGAAGGACAAGAAAACACATCTCTGCTGGACTTCCTCAGATATCAATATAAATCCTGAAGTTATTCAGTACTTTCACCCATGAGGTAAAAGTGAATAAAAAAAACTTCTGATAAAATCTGTGGATGATGGAAAGGCTAGAGAAGGCAACTAATGATAGAGGAATGGCAATCACACATATCAATGCCCAAATATTCTGTATATGATAACACTATAACCTCCAAAGCTGAGCTGGTCACATAAACATCTAAGACTGGAATAAGACCGGGACTATGTAGATATAACAAATCAATTTTCTATCGATTCTGGAAAAAATGATGAAGAAGTTTGCATTTTTATCCTGCCCCAAGTGTGCTCTTTTCAGAGACAAAAATGTCAATTTCATTTTGATATACACAGCATTTCAAATACTCAGTTTTGATTTTACATGGTTTTGTTGAATTGAAAATTCAAAATATAAAATGCAAAAGTGTGGATATAAAATCTGGAGTATTTTGAATAAGAACAATCCAGTGCTATAATTTTTTAAAAGGTTGCTTATGGAACAGCTATATTACTTTCCACAAAATGCTCTAGAATTTCCGAATACTGTACAGTTAAGAAATTGCAAATCAAAAAGTTCAAGATTCTTACAGCATTTCTGTTTCACACAAGACTATTTGAGGACCATTAGTGCTGCCTGGGAATTTTATCTTCTCTTGCTATTCATTAGTTGCCAGCAAACTCTCTTCTGGCACTAGTTGCTGCTTAGCAGCATATCTATATTGTTAGATATGTTGACTTAATTTAGTTGACTTCAGAGTGAAGGATGGAAGCTCAAGTAAATATGCAACTTTGAAGTTTCGAATGTCTTTTCCACTGGGGGCAGAAGCATCATTTATCTTTAAATTTATGTGCATAACATACAAATCAGCTTCCCCATCCAATTCATCTCTCAAAAACTACAAATATCTTGTATTTCGATAGTGTCCATGGATAACTATACCAAACCGTACTCTAGATGTAGCATCCAGAGATGCCATATTTCCACTCTCCTCTTTCCCCTTCTAGGGACTGTCAAACAGAAGAGACACAGGAGTCCCATTCTTAGGGGGGAGAAGCAAGTGCCTTTCTGCTTCTAGTTACCTGGCAACTTCCTAGTAAACTGTGACGATACCTGAGAAAACCACAGATAACATCTACATGCGACTCCAATTTTTGTGTCCTTGTTCTTGGTATGCATCACATCTGTCTCTGTGGTATGATATAAAGGCATACCTGGTAAAGAAATGCTTCCTCTTGAGCTTCTTCATCTGAGTTTGCATCATTTGCAGTATTCTACCATCTGGAGCTGCGGAATCAGTAGAATGATACAGATCTTCCTCATTCTTGTTTTTCCTTCTACAGATAATTTTCTTTGCTACTGCATATAAAGATATACAGATAAAAATCATCATCCTTAAGCAAAGAGAATTCTGTACTTCCTATCATGAAAATAAACGTAGGTCTTGCACTTATATTTTATATGAAGCACAGTGTTCAGAAGGACTAAGATTAACTATTTCAAAAAAACTCGCAAAAACCTTAAGGAGAGAGGATTACCTGTGCACAAGGACTGATATGGAAATAAATTAAAAAGACATTTTTCTGTCCTGTTTACAAGAACTATCAGAATTGTATTCCTAAAGACACTGACAAAACCTGGAAAATTACTTCGATAACCTAACACCCTTTCTATTACTTTGGTCTTACTTTCCCAGAGGTCTGCTGGGAAAATCCCTCATCTACCATGCCTCTTCAGCTTCTCTGCCTCATCTCCCTTTAATATCCTGGGTCCTCCTATGTGATCACAAAAATTCAGTGAGGGCACTAGTCATCTGCCTAACGGTCCCTACTGCCAAAAGTTGACTGACAGCTTTGGAACAGACAAATTAAAGTGACCATAAGTATTTGTTCCTGGCTACAAAAATATCCAAAGGGAATAATAAGTAAAACACTTTGGTCTCAGGAAATGTTAGGGTCCAATTTTCATCAACATTCTCTATAGCTTAGTCTTTCAAATCACTCTGACTCCATAATACTATTGTTTAGATTAATTTAAATGAATATGAACTGTTGATGTCCCAATTGCCTCACAAATTAAGTGTCCTTGGTTTAAATTGTCCAAGTAGAAACCAATATTAAGTGTCTAAGTACTATCAGTGTCTCTGATGTCCTGACAGAAACAATAACAAAATAAGGTGCTGTCTGGCCAACAGTTTACTCTTTAAGGATGCCCTATTTATTTTTGTTCATCACCCAATAATTTGCAGTTAGCTACACAGAACAGATACGATTTAAATTAGAGAGATATATAAAAAAATTTAATATAATATAATATAATATTTTATATATATATGGGTGCAAAACATCCGCATAATGTCTTTGGGATATATTTTGTTCATCTATAGCACCATGCTTTCAAAATACCACTTCCCTGTGACATTGACATTGCCTTCCAGGTTTTAAAGGTTAAAAAAAACCTCAACAGTTTACGAAAAATGCCTCATAGTAGTGAAATACTCACCCCTCATAGGTTTGGTTGTTTGCCAATTACTTTATAGCCAAAAGCAACAGAAATTGCTCAGTACTGCAGATTCAGCACCTGAAATACAACACCTGCAGAAAAGGGCAGGAACAACCCTAACTAAGGAGTTAGCTACTTGATGCTAACCTGCTGCTAAAATGTCATTTTTCACTGTCTTTTTGACAGATCAAAGGTCAAAGTAAAGACAGGAATCATATGTACCTTTCACTGTATTTTGCAGTCTACAGGTCTCTGTACAAGTCCATAAATGAACTGTAAAAAAAAAATAATTACATAATGTGGCTGTGTGGCGTCTAAGGTCATCTTCACAGTTCTTTTTTTTCCAAAGAAAAATGCTGGATAACCTCTCACATTAATGAATAAATCTTACATACAAGTTTCATCATATGAGATCTTATAATTTTATCAGCCTGTACAGAATTCTGACTTATGTTGCATTCTTCCTTGATCTTCTCATATATTTCTGTCTTCAGTCCTTCTTTTATCCAGCTATACGGAAAACACTGGGAATAAAGAAAACATACATTGACTTTTTTTGAAATAAAGTCCAGAATATTTATTTTGTATTTGCAGATAATGGACTGTCCATGACTGAGGATGACAACCCTGGCATGCTTGACTTGCATATTTAAAAGTAATTTTATGGGGCATAATAGCTGGTCTGAGAGTTAGCAGTGGGTGGTACCTATGAGCGTATTGCACTAATAGCTACTAATGGCCACTGTTAACCTTGTCATCAATGTTAGCTACACAGGATAAAAGACCTACTAAAGGGCAAGCAACTTGAAGTCCAAGCAATACGAATGCAATCTATATTATAGGCATCATCTGCTTTAATTTTCAGTCATTGAGCTAAATTATGCTTTCACTTTATACCAATGCAGCCTGAGTTGACCAATATTAAGTGACAGGAGAACTTTGCTGATTAAATTACTTCAAGGTGATTCATGTCGTGCTAATAGTGTAGGTACCAACAACAAATGATGGTGAATAATGAAATGGAAAGAGACAACGTTCAGTTAGCTGAGGCTAATTTTGATAGAAAGTGCTGAATACAGTCCATAGCTATTACAGTGCTGAATGAAATGCATACAGTAAACGTAACTAATGCTGTAAGTTACAGTCTGCATATTACTTAAATTGTATGCAGGTATCCTGTATTCTGAGATGTCAGCAGCAACCTAATTGCTATCCATTTGCTCTAATAATGTTTACTTTGAGAGATGTTACTGAAAAAAAAAATAGAAAGAATTATGCTTGGATGCATAACAAAGAGGTCACAGGTACTTGGGAGCATTTACCATCTGCCAACTTTAGTTTCCATCTGTGTGTCTTACTGGCATTAAAATTGTTGAACCACCATGATCAAATTGATTAAAAATTGATGAAACTAATACTGCTATAAAATCCTGATATGATCTGATGGTAGCTAAACTCTACACATTGGTGACTGGTATTTTGACTCTGGATGTATGCAGGACTAGCTCAGTCTCTGAGAATACAGGGTTTGAATCCCCTCAGGCAGAAAAGGACCTTGATTTTAGGTCTTAAACATTCTGAGCAGCGTTCTGACTTCTAGGTATCATATTAACAAAAGTAATTAGGTACACAATTCTCCTGGGTTTCAGCGGGAGTTAAGTTCCCAAAAGATAGCTGAAGAATTGGACCAAAGCTTGCTATAGAAAAGGAGCATTGTCACTACCATGTTGTTTTCTTTTTGTTCTACTCCAGTGGTTAAATTTTAAACAAAGAGTAAACCTACCTGAAATTTTCAAAAGAAAGATTAAATGGCTATATACTGGAGAGGAATACTGGTTGTTTGTCCTTAGTGGACAGTTACAAAAGGTTAGAAATTATATTCACCTTCTCAGCATTTCCTTCTTGGATAATTTATTAATCACATTGGGATTCCAATTGGAGGCTCATAGCTTACCTTTTAACTTCTGCAGATATCCATGGCATTTCACTTATGTTTGTGGATTCCACTCTGGAGCCCAGGCATCTAAGTGCCTGCATCAAAATTGCAACTATAAGCATCTACACTCTTTGTTGTACCTAGTCTGTGATTTGTTGGAGTGAGACTGTTTACAGTAAATGGATCTTTTTTACCTCGTTTTCTTTCATCACTTTATTATCCTCTGTTCTTTGTCCAACGGAAAGAAAAACATTTTCCCTTGTTTTATGGGTGTAATGCCAAATGTTGATTATGCCACTCAGTCAAACCCCAACAAAGTTGCCTAAAATACATGGCTATCACCTGATCATATTTCGTATGATTAGTGTGTTAATACCCAAATCCACAGACATTTTATTTTGTATTTGTAGATATTAAATTTCTTTCTGTCTTATAAATAAATGTGATATTTTCTATGGAGTCCTATTCTCAACATTCTGTATATTTTCTGATGCTGTTATTGTTTTGTAAGATTTTGGGTAATAATGCCAGTTCACTATTGATGGTGGCAACAAAGTTTATCAATTATGAATTCACCATTTCAGCTGTCATGGGTAATCCAGTGAAAAAAATTCACTGCTTTAAAGGCAATTTTGTATTCTCATTGCAATTAATTGAAAACTAGGTCAACAGCCACTCCAGACAGACAGTGATATTAAATGGGGGGGGGGGAATGTTATACGGAAATAATGAAGCACTTGCTATATTAAATAGTGATAACATTCTTTCAGCTGTACCCACTGACATATAAATTTGAAAGCAAATTCTTTTGCTTCGTGTTATATCCAGTTTCAGGACTGCAACACAATGAAAACATCACTTTTCTTTGAAGCCTTGGTAACTGTTATGTGATAAACATGCAGGCATACTGCATGATAATGAGTGGACTTATATATAGAAACTAGTAATTACATTTTTCTTTTTTTTTTTTAACTATCTTAATTGGTAGTTAATTTATGCACCTGATTTTTCAGGTGCTTGTACATACTCATTAAAAATGACCTCCAAGAAAAGCAAGAATGCTGAAAAAGGAGGCAGAATGACATGTTGGCTGCTACTAAGTTTAGCCTTTTTCTGTGTTGGGAAATGTTCTGTAAGTACTGTAATTATATATGATGGAAACTTTCACAAAATTTTCATATTCAACAATATTACAGTGCTAGTAACAGACCTGTCAGTATTTCTCTTCCAACTCCCTGTTTACCACTTTGTTACAAAATTCACTACAGGCTGAAATCTGGTGTGTACCATATTAGCCTGGAAAAGAACAATTTTGTATTGTTTTGTTATATAAAATCTGCCCTTTTTCTGTCAGAAAATTAAGAAATTGTTTATTATATTCTTATTTGAAGAAGGAAGCAAGGAAATGAAAGAGTAAATTTGTTTTAGTCAGTGCAGAATAAGTGAACTAAAAATTTAGTTTTAACATAAGCCCGTGAGGCTACATAAAATTAGTTGCAGCACATGTACAACGACCTAAACTTATTACTTTAATGGAAATGTCCTTAAAGCTTCACACAGGCTGGCAAGTTGTGAAGCACTGGCTGCCTCATTCAACTAATAAATACCTTACAGTGGGGAGAAGTGCATAAATGTAGGTCTTTGTTTTATGCAATAAATGCTTTGATAATATTTGAAATTTAAAAATACCAATGTACACAGTAGGCGTGATGGCTTTATAGGCATAGGAATCCAAAGGGTACATTTATTGTCTTCTGGGAATAAGTCTGCCTCACAATACTTTCACAGACACATTAAAAATTCCATGTGCGTCTGGTGTCAGGGCCAACCACTTTCCTCACTGGTAACTCCACTAAAGTTACATAAATGCACTAACTGAACTCTCACCTGCACTCTTTGGTCAAGCCAAAACATGTCCAGGCTTTTCAAAATCTTAAATTACCTTCTCCAACCATTGGTCCACTCTTGCTTTGCTTCTTATACACTTTGGAATACACTTTTCATGTCAAGGACATCTATGGGGCAGATTTTGTGCTTTGTAAAAGGCAAACACACCCATTAGTTTTCTTAGTTTTCGCCTAGCTGTGACTGAATTCCTCACTGCTGAAATAAGGGGCTGAACTCTGCAGAGCATTATGAAGACAATCTTTTTAAGCTATATAAAGTCCAATACTCTATTGTGCAGTGTCAAAGGTCTTTAGAAACACTTAAAAAACATTAATTCCAATAGAATGATTTCTTAGGTATCCTGCTACGTGAACTGATACAAGAATGCCCAGATGGTGGAGTGATCTCAGGCTCTGAATGTTCAGGGGTAACATATGAAGAACAAATAATAACCAGGCCACTCTAATGTGTTTTACCTGTATTTTTCTAAGCTTACCAAAGCTTCATAATTCAAACAGAGATGCTGAACTTTAGATTAGGAGCCACATTTTCCTAAGTACTTGCATGCTAGCTAATACAATGGACGATACTCAAGGCTTTATTGAAAACTAAATATTAAATAGCAATAGCAATTCAAATAATACCACCATCTCTCTAGAGCACAGTACATTGATTGCCTTGTACTTTTCAAGGGATAATTTTAAAAGCAAAATAAAATGTGGATTGATTGTACATCAAACATGGAACGGCATTATGTATAGTACAAGTGTGGCAAAATGTTCTCTAAAGGAAAATGCATACTAATACCTAAAGCCCACTCTGTTCTGCTTCCTTTTTCATTATAGCTGATGTTTCATTTTAACATATACATTTGAAACTCACTTTGTGTTTTAATGGAATGCTCTGGGCCAAATTGATCCCCAGTGTAATGTTGCATGTGCATGTCAGACAATTATTACAATTTTTAATGGCATGAGTTTGGGGTGGCTGCATTATTCATGTGGGGCATATTGATGAGAAGGTCATAGAGGTCACTGCAAGAATTTAAAATACTTTTATTTTTTATTTTATTTTTTATTTTTATTTTATTTTTTACATGCATACTTTTAAAATGCGTGCTTACTGGTTTTGCTTTTTTAATTGATGAGTATTAATATTATTTATTTCACCCTCTGTCTATAAGCTCAAATTTCATTACCTACTATTTGCAGGCTCAGAATGAAATGAGGACTACAATAAGCTTTAAATTAGAAAATCCCAAAAGAAAATTCCAGTGTTGTAGCAGATTCTCACTCTCTTAGAAGATTAATGGAGCAGACTTGTAGAACATTTTCTGTATCCTGTGGCTATTCATTTAACATATTCATTATGCTGGACATCATGTTATGTTTGAGCATTTGCAAGAACTTGCTCTATTTTTTAGCAAAAAAGCTCCTGAATTTCTTCATTATGAAAATATTGTTAGGTTCTGCAGGGCTGTCTCTAAGAAATACTTGAAAGAGTTCATTATATTTCTGACATCATTATAACAATATCCTGGAGGTATGTTTTATCTGTTGTGGCGACTCTATGCCCTTTCTTCTTGCAGCTCCTGCAATTGGGGATGCAGCCAAGGAAAAATGGCATTGTATCCATATTGCTTATACGTTATCCCTGTTCCCCTTGGAGATATGGTTCTCAGCTGTGAACTGGAGGAACCCAAATAGCTCTTGTAACTTACATCATGGACTAGACCATCCACAGGCAGCTCTAGTATTTGGGATGCAGAAGCACGATACAGAAAACCATCCCAGAGTTTCATAAACTACCATCTGACAGCAATAAGTGTTTACTTTGAGTGGAGGTATATAGAAAATATCCTTCATTTGACCTGCTAGCATCATGGCTTTCTCTTGACCGAGGGCTGAGTATAATGAGCCATGGCCAAGAAGACGCTGCAAACAAGGCCTGAGCATAATTAGCCATGGCTGACATGACAATGCAAAGAGGATCCGAGTGTAATGAGCCTTGGTGTAGGTGGTGGATCATCAACTGACAGCAGAACGGTACCTGAAACTGCTGGAAGCGGGTACTGCAATCTGATTGGCGGCTTGTGTCAACATCTGGCTATAAAGACACTTGGCAGTAGAGGCTGGGGTTGGGGGGGAACATTATGTGGACACCCAACACAGTGTAGAAGCAGAGCGCCTGATGTGGAACTGCTACGTGTTGGTGCTAAGCCTCTGCCCAAGAGCTTAACACAGACACTGGTTGGAGGGAGTGTCACATGTCCCTGGGCTTCACTGTGCTGCCTCACTGGGCTGGTAATTGGGGTGGGTTTCAGTTAATTGTGTGTATGTGTGTGAAAAGCTTTTTCTGACAGCCTATTCGTTGCTTGGTCCACTTGAACCGAACTTAGCAGTGTCACAATATTTAGTGTTCCATTTCCCTCGGTGACATAATTCCACTCCTTTTTGCAGTATTCGAGGATAGAACATATAATTTAGGTTTCGATCACTTTTTAAAAGCATTGACCATCACTTGCCTTCAGTCTCTCAAATCATATTTAAGAAAAACACCATGGCTTACCCTGTAGAGAGTAGGTACAAACACCCCAAGAAGAGCTGGAGAAACCTAAGTGATTTCTATGTGTTGGGAGCATTTTGTGACATTTACATACAACAGTGTTTGGAAAATATAACATCAGTCAGAAATGAAGTTTTGAAAAGTCCTGGTAACAGATATGACACTGTGATTTAGAGGACTGGAGCAACTAGTAATAAAACTGTATTGCCAAAGAGCAAACGTCACTTAGATTCTACTTTGAAAATTCTCCTTGTTTTGAGAGTATCCAGAGGTAGCTAACCAAATCCTTTGCAATCAGGAAAAAAAGCCCCTGCTGATCTTGCTTTTCAAGAAACTATCTTGTGTAAATTATTGAAAAGATGAGTCACTATTTCCACAATTTCCTGTAAACACACACATATTTCATGAGATCCTGTGGGAGAGGAATATTTTAGAAGCATAAAACCATAAACTTATAATTAACTTCTGTACTTTGGAAATGTCTGACACACATGGGCCAAACATTCATTTTTTAACTCAAGATTTACATTCTTACTAGAAAGATCAACCCATTTTTTATTTCATAGCATTGTGTTTTAACCATCACTTCTTTAGCTGTGCTTCCTGTCATCAGATTAGTATATGCTTGCAAACAGCATAGGGTATACAGAGACCAATTTGTTAATCAAATCCCTTCTCACTCCTTTACTCTTTCCTCTTACGATCCCTGCATGTTCTTGGTATTAATCATGAAAAAACTTAAGAGTGGTTCTTGTTAAAAATGTAACTCAAGAATTCAGCATGACCTTTTACATCTAGACCCTGATTTAAGAGCCAACACAGATAAAAGCATAAGATAGTATGCTGCTGTAGCACATTAAAAGGTCAAATCTAAATGAGTTCAGGTTGAGATACTGTTCTTTATCTTAGGGAGGAATCAATTATGAACTCCAGTTAAATATATAACTCTCATGACTTTTTCTCAAATGGCATATATTGATGAATTTAAGCCATAATTATGCTAGTATTAACAAATACTTAACATCTGACTCCTAATCAGTCATACCAGAATCAAGAGGTATTTAATATTTGCAAAATTAAGTGTATGTATTGGTGTTTGGAGGACTGATGTCTTCTACAGTAAAGATCCAATATGTGTGCAACAGTATTTCCCAAACTATTTAGTCCAAAGGGAGATTCCTGTCCTCAGCATACAGAGTAACTTTCACCTTACACTGATCACTTAGGATGTTTTTAACAGTTAAGATACTGAAGGAAGGACTGGTAATTACCTTCAATGATTCTGTTGTGGAGAAGGGCTGACTCCGAATGTGGGGTTCAGAAACTCTTTCCTTTTTATCCATGTCTTCATATGATATATCTGTGCTAGCTGTGAGGCAGCCAGAGTACAGGACCCAGGTGGAGCCTTTTCAAGAGCTTTTTTTCCCACCGTTGCTAAAATCATTCATCTGTTCTGTTCAGATCTTGTAATGGGATCCATTTTGCCTGTGGAGGTTCCCAGCAAGGTCATTGTGTCTCTCTAGAAGTGGCTCTTTATGAAGGAATGATTTCCATACACCTAAAGTCCCAAATTAAAAAACATATCTTACTCGTCTGCAAACCACCATCTGTGTGTGTACATATGTATGTGTGTGTGAGTGTATATGTGTACGTATATATATACACATATACATATATACACACTAAGTAAGACAAAATGTAAATAATGTGGACAGGGGCTCTAACCATTGTTTCAACTTGTTTATTCTGAACGGCTACATCATGCTTCAGTGGAATCTGTTGGACTTTTGCCATTGACTTCAAAGGAATCAGATTCAGGCCACTAAAAAAGCAAATTTTTGAAACCAATAATATTTAAAAAGCCTGACTTTGAAAGTCATTATATGAAGCTCAGGGTTTACTCTCCCCTACGTAGAAATAACCTGTAGGGGGGAGAATGGGACCTTTAGATAATTAACTATTCAGTAAGTCTTAAGCAGCTCAATAGTGCTTTTTATCTTCAAAGTGCTTTTTAAACATTAACTAAGTAATCCTCTCAATCCTCTGAAGTAAATAATTTCACATTTATTATCCTGGTGAAGAACTGCTATAAATTAAAAGGAAATGCTGAAAATAGTACTTTTCATTTACATTTTTTTAAATAGGAAAAGGAAAAAAATGCAAAAACTCAGGCCATGAATCTGCATTCCCTTGGTACTTACTCCATTTCAAGAGTTACTGCTCCAAAGGAAAAATATAATCTATATGACTGCCCATTACCAGAGATGGAAAACCTACTGCAAAGTAGCTGCCTCTGAACTCTACTTCTCTCCCAAACAATTGTACTCTTAAGTGAACTCTTCTGGCACATGCTTCAGATAGCCTTCACTGTCATGAATTGCCCTGATGTGTGGAAGGATGGTTTGACTGCAAACTCTCACAGTGGATGAAATTTAGTATAGATGAGTATAAAGTAGTGCACCTTGGAAAAAAACCCCAAAGGATAGCTAGAAGAAAAATGTTACCAAACAGGAGTAAGATCCTGTGGTTGTGAAACGTAGTTCTATGAAAACATCAGCTTGATGCCCAACATCATTAAAAAAATTAAATGCTAAGAATTATTAGGAAATGTTTGGTGGGGTTTTCTTTTAAGTATATATTTCAGTGGATAATCTTGCCATTCCTGTATATTTACAATTACATACACAAATGGACTGGAGAATAGGAGTGTCATATAGGATTTCAGGTTTTGGTGTTATTTCTTAGCAGTGGAATTAGGCATATTTCCCACAATGCTTTTCAAGAAAAGTGTTTCTCTGACAATTATTTGACGGACTACCACACACACTCGAGCCTCTCAGATTTACAACTGTATTAAAAAGACTGAAAAGGAAGGTAAGCCTAGATCACATCATCCAAAAGGTATTTTTGCATTAGAGAGCATCAGCATCCCTTTAACTTTAAATTCTCCTACAAAATGCCAAATGCACAATACCAGAATATTAGCTAGTGGATTTCTGGATTGGTATTCATGGTCATGTTTGTATTGTTATTCTCTGTTTATGGGAAAATGAAATACAAAAAGTGATATGGACTATTACAGAATTAATTTGTATCATATTTTTATCAACACATCCCTAATATGAATGTGTGTGCTAAATCTGAATATTAGCTTTACACCCATATGCATGGTAGGAAAAAGGTAGGCATTTCATCTTTTTCCATTATAATCTTTTATTCTTGCAAAATCATACATTTCCACATCTATACTGAAATTAGAAAAAAAAATTACTCAAGAGAACTTCTTTTCTGATATTGAGTTTGCAATTGAGTTTATGGGTGAGCTGAGCATCAGGTTTATGCTTCTGTTCTATGCCCCTTACCTGTCCTCCTGAATGATGGCAAATGACACAGCAGAATGTTAGGATGAAGAAATGAAAGTCTGAATAAGATACTGGAAACACTTCTGATAATCACATCAGAAAAATGTGAATTTACTTCATTCCAGGAATCCAATTTTTACATGGTGTAAATTATGTCTTAATTCTGATAAGGTGATAGTTTATTTTTCCCTTCTGCTGATTACTGAGGAAGAATATGTCAAAGAATAACTTTTCCCATGATAATACAACTCTGATTATCTGGTTCAGGATTTTTCCCTGTTTTGAAAAAAACCAGCATCTTGATCAGAAATAATTTAGAAGTGGATGGATAGGAACGCCATGGTCTCAGCCCAATCCCTGCTCTTCAGGGACTCAGAATCCTTCCAATCTTTGTTTCACCACATTTTGGTAAGAGCTTCAGGCAGCAGCAGAATCTATACTCTAGGTTAGTGACGCTAGTCCTACTTTGTCCTAAATGCCCACAATGAACATGCCATAAAGATGGCTATGGGAACCTTCTACACAAAGTAGAACAGTGTCATGTAATAAATAATGTGAGGCATCCTCACAAGCAGATCCAGCCTCTATGTAACTTCGGGATGCCCTTCACTTTGTGTTCATGTGTTGGGGCAGAATTCCCTGCATACTCATAGTTCTCAACTCCCTACTTGAGATAACATTCGGACAAGTATCCGTACTGATTCTGTTTGAGTTCTTGAGGTGCTCTAGGCATTACCATCAAATCTTTTTTTTAATCTAAGGATAATATAAAACTTCAAAAAGATCTAAGAACTACATAATCTTTTTGGAAAAAAATGTTAATCTTTTTTCATGGATTATAATGGTTCCTGTTTAAGAACTTATATAAAAAGGTGAACTTTGAATATTTCAAGCTTGTAATTTTTCTTTCTACGTCTATTGCTACTATGTATGTAAGGGTTTTCAGGGTCTACATTCTAATACCTTTCCCCCCCTGAAAATTAGTTAAAATTATCCATGTTTCCAGTATTTTCTGTTATGTATATAGTTTCCTTAACATTGTCATTTTTAATTCAACATTTATTGCTACTTCCACAAAGACTTTTTCACCAAAATCTGTTTTGCCCAACATTTTAGTAAATGAATTTATTTTGATTAAAATGTCAAAAACCTGTAGACATTTTAGTGAAAATGAAAAGCACCCCACTATCTAAAATCCTGCAAACTGAAAGCAGTTTAAATTTTAATGGTAAGAAAATTATGTCTTTTTTTGCCCATAGATTCAAGTGTAATTGATAACAAGCAAGGTTCTAATCAAGCGTTAGCCATTAAAAGGAAACCACAATGGGTTCAGCTCACATCTGAAGTTTATCTACAGTTTATTTTCTACTCCACAGTTGGTTTACAAGCTAAAATTTCCTTCATTTCCAAACATTCTAACAGAAGGACCAGAATAAAGAATTTCTTAGAGACTGTCATGCTTCTCAGTCTGCTGGTCCAAATCTTACTGCAGAACCAAACTGCATGCTGTTAAAGGTTTTACTATTTGAAAGCTTTAGCTATTAAATTTTTCATCCCTAATTTAGCAATGTTTGCCAATTGATAGAAGTGTTAAAAGTATATATAACCTAAAACTTCAGAAAATCAAGGCTTTGAAATCATTCAGCTGCAGAGAAGACCATAAACAGAATTAAATCTTCTACAATTTTAAATAATTGAGTTTTGCAGCAAGAAGAAATCAGTGAAAAACTATCAAACGCGCCTCATGTCATAGGGAATATTTTCACAGAATCACAGAATCGTATAGGTTGGAAAAGACCTTTAAGATCATCAAGTCCAACCATAAACCTACACTGCCAAGTCCACCACTACACCATGTCCCTAAGCACCACAGCTACATGTCTTTTAAATACTTCCAGGGATGGCGACTCAACCACTTCTCTGGGCAGCCTGTTCCAATGATGGACAACCCTTTTGAAGCAAAATTTCTTAATATCCAGTCTAAACCTCCCCTGGTGCAACTTGAGGCCTGGGAGAAGAGACCGACACCCACCTCTCTACAACCTCCTTTCAGGTAGTTGTAGAGAGCAATAAGGTCTCCCCTCAGCCTCCTTTTCTCCAGGTTAAACAACCCCAGTTCCCTCAGCCGCTCCTCATAAGACTTCTGCTCCAGACCCTTCACCAGCTTCGTTGCCCTTCTTTGGACACGCTCCAGCACCTCAATGACTGTTGTAGTGAGGGGCCCAAAACTGAACACAGCATTCGAGGTGCGGCCTCACTAGTGCCGAGTACAGGGGCACGATCACTTCCCTAGTCCTGCTGGCCACACTATTTTTCATACAAGCCAGGATGCCATTGGCCTTCTTGGCCACCTGGGCACACTGCTGGCTCATATTCAGGTGGCTGTCAACCAACACCCCCAGGTCCTTTTCTGCCAGGCAGCTTTCCAGCCACTCTTCCCCAAGCCTGTAGCATTGCATGGGGTTTTTGTGACCCAAGTGCAGGACCTTGCACTTAGCCTTGTTGAACCTCATACAGTTGGCCTCAGCCCATCGATCCAGCCTGCCCAGGTCCCTCTGTAGAGCCTTCCTACCCTCAAGCAGATCAACACTCCCGCCCAATTTGGTGTTGTCTGCAAACTTACTGAGGGTGCACTCCATCCCCTCATCCAGATCATTGATAAAGATATTAAACAGAACTGGCCCCAGTACTGAGCCCTGGGGACCAGCCACTTGTGACCAGCTGCCAACTGGATTTAACTCCATTCACCACCACTCTTTGGGCCCAGCCATCCAGCCAGTTCTTTACCCAGCGAAGAGTACACCCATCCAAGCTATGAGCAGCCAGTTTCTCCAGGAGAATGCTGTGGGAAATGGTGTCAAAGGCTTTAGTGAAGTCTAGGTAGACAACATCCACAGCCTTTCCCTCATCCACTAGGCGGGTCACCTTGTCATAGAAGGAGATCAAGTTGGTTAAGCAGGACCTGCCTTTCCTAAACCCATGCTAGCTGGGCTTGATCCCTTGGTTATCCTCTACATGCCGTGTGATGGCACTCAGGATGATCTGCTCCATCAGCTTTCCTGGTACCAAGGTCAGGCTGACAGGCCTGTAGTTCCCCAGATCCTCCTTCTGGCCCTTCTTGAAGATGGGTGTCACACTTGCTAATCTCCAGTCAGCAGGGACCTCCCCAGTTAGCCAGGACTGCTGGTAAATGATGGAAAGCGGCTTGGTGAGCACTTCTGCCAGTTCCTTCAGTACTCTTGGGTGGATCTCATCAGGCCCCATAGACTTGTGAGTGTCTAAGTGGTGCAGCAGGTCACTAACCATTTCCCCCTAGATTATGGGGGCTCCATTCTGGTCCCTGTCCCTATCTTCCGACTCAGGGGGCTGGGTAACCAAAGAACAATTGGTCTTACTATTAAAGACTGAGGCGAAGAAGGCATTAAGTACCTCAACCTTTTCCTCATCCTTTGTCACTGTGTTCCCTCCCACATCTAATAGAGGCTGGAGATTCTCCTTAGCTCTGCTTTTGCTGCTAATGTATTTGAAGAAGTATTTTTTTACTGTCTTTTACAGCAGTAGCCAGATTGAGCTCTAGCTCTAGCTTGATGTTGGGAGAGAGGTATACCTCCTAAACTGTTGGAGGCAGGAAATAATTTTAATATACTTGGGTTTGGGATATGCATGTCAGTTCACACCTTACACATACAATTCAAAGATGAATACAACTAATGAAATATTCTTTTCTAAAAGGCATCAGGAGAAGTTAGAGAGTGGTCCAAAAATCAAAAAGAAAAATATTAATGTATAAATAGTAGATTATGCTGCATGTTAAAAAGTAAGCCAGTTAGTGCTTAACATGTTTTAAAAAAAACCCTTTCCCTTAGAACAACTGTTTCACTCTCCAATCAAGCATCTGACACTGCCTGCTATCAAAGTTATGACACTGAATTATAAAGGACTCACTAGTTCAGTCAGTTACTGAAATTTCAACTGCCCAAAACTAGAGTTCCCACTGTCCTTTAGAAAGTTCAGATCAAACTGACCAAAACAGTGACAATAAGGCTCCTTTTTTTAGAGATATTCTGACAAGAAGAAAAAGAGTGTATAATTATTTATACTGGAGCAAAGAGAGCTGAGGCTTAGAACTAATAGAACCAATGATAATGGTTAAAAAGAACTTGCTCAACAATGGAACAAGTGATTCACCATGAAACTAAGCTATAAAAGACACTTTAGGAGAATCTTCCATGAGCAGAGTTATAAAATATTCATGGGGTGCCTCTACATCCAGTGTGTAACTAGGATACTGTTTCTGGAGATGCCATTACAGAAATATGATATTCAAAATATGAACATCTGGTAATCAAATGCATGGCAGTGTAGTACTTACATGAGAAACATGATTTATTCCCAAGGAAGGATATTAATTCTAAACACAGGGCTTCCAGACTTTCTGGAAGACAAAAATATGAAAGAGACAGGAGGGAAAGTAGAGCTGTGTGTATCAGGAGAAAAATCAGAACTGAAAAATTGCTATAGTGAGCCTCAGAGAAATATAATGAATCAATCTGGGAT
The DNA here is from genome assembly GCF_035582795.1 of Mycteria americana. NCBI lineage: Eukaryota > Metazoa > Chordata > Aves > Ciconiiformes > Ciconiidae > Mycteria > Mycteria americana. The sequence goes on from NC_134370.1 coordinate 18,095,474, forward strand.
TAAGCTACTAGATAGGAAAAAGAATAAGGATAGCACTAGGGACATTGTACAGACCTCCAGGGCAAGAAGACACATAAGAATAAAATTCTGCTTAAAGATGAGGTGAGAAAAAGAACGTAAAAAACCCCACAAGACTATGAGAATTCATAATTCCAACCCTCTAATTACCAAAAAACCTCCGAGACACAGAGGAGGAGAGATATGGGAATGAAGATGTAGTGAATGATTACATCTGAATTAATTAGGGACACAAACATGTGAGTGCAAAGACCCTATTGCCAAGCATATGTGTTTGGCATTAACTAGTGACGAGGATGGCATTAATGTTTTTAGAAAATTGAAATAATTTTGCAAAACAAATTTAATGTGAGGAGTTGATAGGCCTTCTGTATCTCAGTACAGTAATACACGGAATAAAACCTTCAAAGGAAAGCCAGTTCTACATGAATTTACACAGGCTAGCTGAAAAAAATAAGAAAAAAGTGCTGAGTAATGGATATGAAAGACAAATTCTTGTCTCTGTAAAATGGTGCAGCTCCATTAACTTTTTCATAGAGTTCAAGGCAGGAAGGATCCATTAGATCATCTATTCTGACCCTGTATATCATAGGTCATTAAATTTCATTTTCGATTGTACTCAGCTCAGTAGTTTATGTTTAACTTATTACAGAAAAATACCTAGTCTTGATTTGAAGGCAGAGAGATGGAGAAGCAAACACTGCCCTTGGCTTTTTCCTTTGAAGGTTAAATACCATTGCTGCTGTGAAATTGTGCCTTATTTCTCATTTGAATTTGTTTGGCTTCAGCTTCCAGCCAGGAATTCTTATTACAAGATGTTTTTGTCTGCTAGCTTAAATAGTCTTTTAACACTTAGTGTATTTTTTCTTGTACTTCTAGATCATAAGCAAGTCGCTTCTTCCTTGGGAAGCCATACAGAACAAGTTCTCTTTTGTCATGCCTCTCTATAAGGCAGCTTTCTGCAGCTTTAATGACTTTTCCCTTTTTTAACCCTCGCATTTTTAGCAATCAGCACCCACAATTCTTGTACTGGTCAAAGTTACCTCTCTACCCACATTCATTCACCCTTTGTGTATACTTTGCAGTACTCATTTTCGCAGCGCATCATACTGAAGTTCAGTTTGAGCTGTGCATCTGTTGTGCCTTTTGAGGCACTGAAGCTCAGTTAAGTCATCTACATTTCCTATATAATCAAGATACAAAGATAGGCTCCTTTAGAGGATGACCCATATTTCAGGTGAGTTATCTCCATTTACCTCAAGAGACGACAGAGTGACTGAGGTCCTCATTTAGAAACTCTTTGGTATTAATAAAACACTGTAGGAGTATGAGATATACACAAAGACAATTCAGCTCTCTACAAGGTACCTGGAATTTTATTATCTTTCCTGGTAATTTCTACAGCCAGTAGGATGAAAGCAAATTCTTCTAAACTCTTTACCCATTTCTCCTCTGGCTCCACCTGCTCTCCACCATTTCCTTTGTATTTGATACAGGGCTGTCTGCAAATTCTGGGAAACAGGATCTCTGTACTGTTTGATGAGGAATTTACAAAAAATTACGACCAATTTGTTAATCTCCTCCTTCTTGTCCATCTGTAATTATTTCCTTTTTGCCTATGCTAGTAATAATAGTTTCAGGAGCAAGGGTAAAAACGCAACACAACCCTTTACTTATCTTTATATGCATGCTTATTACTTACTTCCAAACCCCTGGCAATACCACCAGGCACTCACACTTCAACCAAGGCACCAATGTTGCTTCAGCACTTAATATAAAATATTACAGTCCATCATGCACAGTCTACAATGAAAATTGGTGTTCCACAAAGAGAACTTGTAGAGCAGGCTGATTCTGTATACACCATTTATTTCTACTGATGACTTTTCATAACTCACTTCCAGCTCTGTTTTGCTCCATCACTCATGAGTTATGAGGTCATCCATAACTCATGGAAATAAATGATATATCACGAGTTATCCTTTTGTAAAATGTTGTGTTAATATATTTAACTTGTATCATTTGGATTTTTCCTCAGAAGAGGATATAAATTTGTTTATGACATATCAACACATCTAATTCTTGTACTGCATGTTAAACTAACAATAAGGCAGCTCCACTCATACCTATTTCTATCACCAAACATGACTATTTAAATAAATATTAAACTGATTTTTTTCTTTTTTTTCCAACATTAAACTCCAAAACAATGTGCATCAAGAAATCTCTCATTAAGCTGGGAAAAATTCCTACACTAGGCATCTTCCCAAATGACTTTCCCTTTCTTCTTTGAGTCTTACATTCTGATTTTGTCATCTAGAATATTTATTCTTCTCAAACAATTTCCTTCTCTTATGCACTGAACTAAATGGTGCCTGGAAATGAATAAAGTCAGTGCATTTTGTAATGTTTATCTGTGTTGGTATTTTTTTTCAGTTTTTTTTTTCTTTTTTTTTTTTTCCTTGGCTGATCAGAAGCTATTTATTTATTTACTAAGAGACCTTACTAAATCTGCCAAGCACTATTAAGTTGCCATCACATAAATTAAACAATATGGTGTTTACATGCCCTGCAACCAGCCTTTGGTCCTACCCAGGCAAAAACTTGTGTTTTCTAATAAATCAGTTACAGCCATGAGACCAGATGGCTTGGCTCAAGATGTTGAACTTGTTTGTCCTTTCTGATCTTGGGTCAGTTTCTATTGTCTCATAATTCAATTCAAGCAACCTTTGGATGACCACAATTTCAGAGTGCCAATATAACACTGATAAGACTGATGAGAGCAAGAAGGATAGGTAAGCACTGGGCCTGTCTAGTGGGTGTTACCTTAGCTTTTTCCCATTGCAGGATTCCTGTCCCCTGGCTAGCCCACAATTCAGAAAGGGTGCAGAGCAATGTAGGTAGTGGGGAAATAATATGTCTCAGAGTTTTAAAATCTTGTTTAGTGATAATGATTGACCTCCAAACCCCCATAACTCTATCAAACCCTATGTAGCTGATCTCAGCTGGTGTGATAGTGAAAGGAAAATAGGAGGTTGCTAGGTGACTTCTGGCCAAATCAGATTTTACAAATACAATTTACTGAGGAATATTCTCTGCAAAACTCTCCAGTGAAGATGAGAGAAGTAGTTGCACCCCCCTCCTTATAAAAATAGAAAGTCCCCTGATTTGATAAGGTGGTGTATTTATCTGAGTGTTTAGGCCAACTATGGCCTTAAAACATTAAGAACAAGAATGAAAACAAAAATTGTAGATAATTGATATATAAAATGTACTTGTCTATTCTCAAATGTGTGAATAAATTGAAAATATTATATAAACTGTTACTTTCTTTCTTAAAATGAGAATAAGCTAAGCAGTTTTATTACCACAATTGATATTGCATCAATTTATATAAATTTGCATATTTTAATGTAGTGACATAATTAATTTTTTAATTCTTTACAAATACTACATATTACTTAAAGATTGTTTTTCAAAGACTGTCATTAATAATGGCACAGAGCAACATTATATACTGGTAAGGCTCTCACTTCAATTTCTTGTCCTTGATCACCCAGTAGATTTTTGAAGAGTGCTTAGCCACTGTTGATTTCTTTTCATTGGAGACAAGCATCATTTCAAAAACAACAAAACACTATTCACTGGCATTCTACACAAAGCCAGTTAAGATCTGCAAGATGTAAACCATGAGATCTGGTTAAATTTTTTTTTTTTTCTACATAAATTTCTTGGTCAACATTGCCTAGAACACTTAGTGAGTTATCTGCAGAACTCAGAAGGCAAAGTACTAGAAACATGAAGTTGCTGAAATAGAAAAGTGTCATTTTCATACTGCCAGTATTCTTCCTCTTGAGAGAAGGATGGGGAATAGTGTACTTCTGTCTTTCAACAAAGTGTTTGCTGTTGTGGCTCTGGACTGAGTAGAGGCTTTCACTCATGGGACAAAAGTCTGTTTTTGCCATTTATGCTTGGAGCCAAATTTCATCCCACACTCTAACCTCTTTGTAAACAGAAAAGGAATTGTGCTTACAGGAAGAACTGGAAGAAGAAGATTTTTGGGTAATGTTTCTGTTGGGAGCACTGGGCTTTCCATTACCTGTTTACCTCTTTGGCATGTAAGGAACATCTCTGGATGAACTTGGTCTGGGGAGTACAAAGCAGGTTATACTACATTTCAGTGACTCACAACCATGCAAACTGTCTTGTTAACTATTCTAAGTTGTGTGGGCTGTTTCAGACCCTGGATAAATTGTAGACAAAAGGGCAAGTAGCTGACTTTTAAAATTCATTCTTTGCCCTTTCTTTTCCCTTTCTTTTCCTCCCAATTTGAACTGTAGAGTCTGAGAGGTCTGATCTATGGTTCATGTATGTTTTGTATCTCGTCATACAAAACATAAAATTTCATGTCAATCAGAAGAAAGCCACAAGCTTCTTAAAGATTGGAAAACACTTTCTTTACTCTTAAGATTTGGGTTAGATGTCACCTATATCTTTCCAGGTAATTAGCAATGAGAAATAGCATTGAAAAAATAAGTAGGTAGGAAGTATTTCAGAACATGCCTCTAAGGGATAGCAATAATTTAATAAGGGATAACTAGCATAGTACAGCATAGGGAAAATTCTACCCACCTAACTTTGTCGATATTATAGTGGAACTTACAAATTTTAACAGCAGATGACATTACTTATTTATATTTTTAGAAAGCCTTTGATGAAGTTCCTAATGACAAACTTCTATTAACTACAGAGTTCTACAGTCAGATAGTGAGAAGCAGTATCTAATTAAAACATACTAAAATAACCCAGCCCAGTGATCTAGCTCACTGGACACAGTTCTTGTTCCATTGAGGTCAATCTTCAAGCCTCTTTTTTTGTTAGCAAACATACACTAGCAGAGGAACCGTTTTTTCTTCACCTAAATTTAGTCATCTTTAAAACAGGGTGACTGAGCTTGTTGCCTAGGATGCCTCTGTAGGTATTTAAGATGGAAGCGATGAACCTCCTGGCAGCTCGTCTTTCTCTCTAATAGTTACCAAGGGATTTTTGGTGACCAACAGAGTGACAAATAACTTTTAGATGGCTGAATTAAATCAGCTAATGAATCCAGGCTTGCAAACCCTTCCTAGTCTTCAGTTATTCAGCAGTCACTAAGTCAAATGAGTATCAATAATAAATAAAAGCAGAAATCAGTAGGAATAGTTATCTGTATAACCATCTTCCATCTTCCAAGTGGGAGATGCAGATACCATAGTGGTACAAAAGAGTTAGTGTACTGCAAGATGCAATTGAATTTAAGTGGTATTATTTAGGTGAACAAACAGCATACTCTACATTTATCAAAGCAGAACACATTCCACTGGTATTTGGGTATATCTGAATCTAAAGGAAGGAAGTGCACCAACTCTTTTGCTACACAAAGAAGTAAATTTGCTTTCAAGGAACTGGTGCTTCAAGGAAGAAAGTATGCAATTTCTAGATGAGAGTAATTTGATTATAAAAAAATCAAGGCTGTCGCTTTCCTTCTGAAGAAACAAAGATTGTCCTCAGAAGAAACAAATTCATTGTATCACAGTATTAAGAAACAACATTGCAATGTTTTCAGTAAGCACATTCAACAGGCATAAGGAAATGCAGGAGAAAAACTAACTTGGGCCACAGTTTACATAGTGCTTTATAGATCACCCTGAGCGGTGCAGTTTAAATAAACAGATTCTAATTCTAGAACATTTTGGTCTTGAATTTAAAATTTGAATTTAAAAAAGCTAGATTGCAAAAAATAAAAAACATACAGAAGTAGGATCAAAAAAGTGTATGTACTCTTCAAAATAACTGAATACATTATGGGAAGCACTAACGTGACTACTACGTCTGAGTTGTGCAAATTACTGGTTTTCATTACAAGCAGAGAAAGTGATCTACAGAATCCTGATGCAAAAGTAATTACTGATACTGTCCATTTTGGCTTTAACTTGAATATGAAAAAAAATGAAATACCACAATACAGAGAACAACAGCTGACAGAGTATCCTGTAACAAGTGCTTTCTTTGGTTATCCATACTCTGTGATGGATGAGATCTATAATATCTTGGGAAACTGGTTGGATTCTACTTATAACTTTACTAATCATTGATGATGATAGTATTTTTAGATTTCACAGAAGGGAAAAAAAATGACAAAGTTTCTTAAAGTGACTGTTGAAAACTTGCAATTTCATACAGTATCACAAGAAATTGAAACAAACTTATGAAACTGCATTTAGAATGAAAAGATGATCCAAAGGCCTTCTGAATTACCAGTAGAAGATTCAGCGATTTTCAAATTTCTAGTTAATTTATTTCACATCTCTGAAAATCCAGAATTACCCAGGAACTCTGTAGGGCAAATATCAGAAAAGGAGATTTCCAAATACATGAACCAATCTAATGTCTAGGTAGTGATCTGACAAAACTGTCAGAACGTCAACATGCCGATACTTTCTAACTAAAGTAGTCTTCCCATCTGCAGTGAAGCTAATAAATCATCAGAATTTTGTGAGATCTCTCCTTCGCCTCTATCACTGGGTGCAGTTTCAAATTATATTGAAAAACACCTAATGGCAGGATGCTACCACTAGTTTCCACTTTTTCCACTCTTGGCCTAATGTTCAGATCCAGCCTACTCAATTTGTGATCACACAGAGAGTCACTCTGTAAGCAATTTAGTAGAAAAAGAAAATAAAATTACAAAAGCCCTCAAAACATTTGTTTTCCATGAGATCACCAAATTGAAGGGGGAGAAAGCACGACTGCTCATTTTGAGGACAGCCTACTCATAGGCAGGTATAAGGATAAAATGCCTCCTATCACTCCCGAGATAGGATTACTCTTTCTCAGTGGTAATATTTAGATACTCAAAGTGATACGGGCATTGAAATTTCCACTGGTACCTGCCATCACCTGCTGAGCACCTTTCAACTCTCACTGAAGTCAATGAGAGATGAAAAAACTCAGTACCACACAAGGCAAACAACAGCTGAGATCTAAGACTTTAGGAACAGCAGGCATTCATAGACTTACAGGCTGTAGCTGCTCTGATTTCATCATAAGTTTTGCCTGAGTTAGGGATAAGCAGGCTGAATTGCTGAGAACATCCTTTGAGATACTGAGTACCTGTGTCTCCTTGTAAGCTTGAGCCACATTGAAATACAAAAAAGAAATATTGTCCATTTGAACCCTGAACCTATACTGTTTTAACAGATATGCAGGACTGAGGTCCTACAAAGAAGTATTTGTGTGCACATCTGTGTGCACACAGGTTTACACACACAGAAGCAGGTAACAGGAAATAATGGGAAAAAAACTGATTTTGACTAACCTTGTTAGCAAACTAAACACACGCTGTTACTTGTATCACAATACATCTGTGAACTAATGAGATCCAGCACATTATTATACAGCACCCCAAGACTGCTGGCAGTTTGCAAAATAAATTAAGACACAAAACTTGCCCCTAGGGAATTTACAGTGTAATTTTAGATATGACAAAGGGTAACACAATGACAGAAAAGAAAATTGGGGACAGGAATGATAAGTGTTAGATGGTGTCATGGTGTGCATGTTTTAATGATTGCTTCAAAAACTTTAAATATAATTATTTCCTTTCTCCTCTAGCTCTCTTAATGCTACCCCTTTTCTTTGGCTGACACTGGTTGGTGTGCAGACACAACTGAAATAGAAATTTTTTGCTGTACATGCTCAAACAGGTGAGCCAATTGTCTTCAGCCTCATTATTTTTTGATGCACAGTTGTTTTTCCTTCAAAATTAGAGCTCTAACACAGCTGTTTCTGTTACTGTGATTGCAATCCCATCCAGCTTATTGTCTACATAAAATGGAAAATCATACAAAAAGTACAACTACACTTAATTAGGTGCAAAACATGGAATTGTTCCAGGAAAATAACCAACAAAATGTTTGTAATATGATATCTGCTTAGTTTGAGGCACCAGAAATTTTTATTTTCCTTTCACATATTTCCCTCCTTTAAAATACCTGTAACTTTTTCTTTACTGAATCACTCTTTCTTTGCTTACAACAATATTTCTGTCTTTTAAACATTTTAATAAAGCAAATTTGGCACGGTATTTTTGTTCAGTTGCTAAATCATGCAATCATTGTGTTTTAAATGCAGTATTAAAAAATGTGATAGAAGTTACAAGCACAAGTCTCATGGAATTTATAGTCTTGTCCTAGAGTGTATGAGGCTAAAGAGTACCTATCCTCATTCTATTTTTTCTAGTCCAACTTTTTATTTCTAGCTGTGTTTGAAATTGGTGGGATGACTGACAGATCAAATAAGCAATTCCAAGCAAAAAATGGCATCAATTGTGCTTATTTTGGAGAAGAATTTTCTCATTGTCTAACCAGTAAAAGAAAAGGATAGATAGTCTTTGTGATAATTTAAAAATGGAAGGCAGACAAAGAAGATAGTAGGTCAATAAAGAAATTAGTAATGTTAGCCAGTGGATAATATGAGACCTTTGAGTGCTGAAAAGCTTCCAAAAATTCCATTTTCAGGCGATGTAGAGAAAGAGCTAGATAAGGTAAAAAGAAAATATAGGAAATTATAAAATTGGAGATATTGTTAATTATATATGTATTTTGCAATAAAAAGGGAAAGACACAGAAAACAATTCAAGCCAAATCTACAAACAAACATGTAAGAAAGGGGAAAATGAGGGAAGTATCTGAGAACCCTTGTTAGTGTACTCAGATGTTACGATCTTAGACTTCAGCCAGGATCATTGTAAACCTCTGTTCTTAAGAATTAAATTGCTGACCTTAACTGAGTTGCAATCAGTTGGAATCCAAAGCAAGCAAGACAGGACAATGACAGCACGTCTGTTCACTGCTGTGCTCTCATCACTGTTTTTACTCTGAATACATGGATTCAGCAAATGCAAATTCAGGAATAGGTTGCTCACCTTCCAAGTACTCTTTATAGATTTCAACCACATTATCTGAGAAGTCATCTATTTTTGCAAGCATATCTACATAGTAAAATAAAGAGTGGTGCTTCAAAGATCATTTAGATGGTAAAAAGCCAAGTTATAAAATGAAATAATGTAGCACAGTGTGGATTCATCACCTCTGATTTGGAAGCAGGAGACAATTAATCACTTAACACTATGAGAGTAATCATTAAAATCCTATATCCTTTTGATAATAATTTCTCAGACTACATTTCAATAGTACAACAGGTACACAGCCATACCAATGGGTCTGACCTGCCAACCATTCAAGGAAGGAATTGCCTGGAGTGTACCACAGCTGCTTTCTGGCCCCTTTATGCAGGTTAGGTTCCCGCAGAAAGTAGAGTACACAAAAAATGGATGGTATGCCCTGAGCTTACCTAAACAAGCAGGTGAGCTATAATGGATGTCTGTATTTGCAATGAAGTGGTACTGAAACCATCAGTTTAGGTATTAACCAAGACACCTGGATGTAGCACATATTATACACTCTGTTATGAAGAAAATATGTAGTCACAATGAATGATTCATTTTGGAGAGAACTTTTACATGAATTTAAAATTATGCACATGACTAACTGGCCTTCTTCAATAGATGAAAGCCCTGTGCACAGGGATTATAGAGCTTAGCCAAAGGTACTGAGTAAAAAAGTGATGACAAAGTAATAAAAATCACCTACAGATTTTTTTTAAAGAGTGAAAGCCTTTATTTTTATGGCAAAAGTAGTTCCTCAAAAATATTGATCCAGTACAACACCAAAAGCCTACTTAAACATTGCACTATGGATAGCAGGTAGGTAATTCACAATAACATTAAGGCAATCAACACACCTTTGAGTGAGAATATAGACAGAAGGTACACCATGCAAAAATAAGTCTTTGGCATACCATTTAAAACATGTTTGGAGTATCATTTTAAAATGCTTGATTTAATTCACAATTGAAATTAGGAAAGACTACTTAGCAGAAAATAGACTATATCTGTATATTCATGGACAAATAAATGCTAAAGATGTGCAACATCTTGCAGCATTAATTTATAAAGTGTGGAGCCAAGTGTAGTTTGCACACAACAGAGAATACTGGTGATTTCACAGTCTCATAACTTCTACTGAATCAAATGTTTCTTTTAAATGCTGTATTGGGAAAAGCTTGAATCATATGTGGCAAATCTTGTCCATTTTGGGGGCTTTTCTTTGCAGTTGTAAGCTAGTCTTTTTATGTCCTCGAGAATTTAAACACTGCAGTATAATCTAATTCTTTTATCTTCACTATTCTTTTTCTGTATTTTTCTTAGGTGATACTAATTCTTACAGGTTATGAATTTAAAAGAATGATATCTATGTGGCTTTGCTGCCAGACTAACTGAGAAAAGTATCTCTGGGTACTCTGGATCCTTGGCTAACAAGGTAGTTGTTTGAAAGCTGTTAGGTGGAATCTGATGACGTGGAACACGTGGCCACAAAATATTTGAATCCTACAGGACTTTTCTGGGGGAATAACAGTTCTATTGAACTATGCCAATTGAAAGAAGACTGTGATTTTGATTATACGAAGGGATAATGATGGAAGTTCAGCATAGCACATGCCATTAGTATTCCTTCCAATTAACTAGAATCATTTTTCCCACCATAAAATTGAATACCATTCCATAAGTGTTACATACAATATAGCATAGAGTTAATTTCATATAGAAATCAAATCTGCATTATTTAATTATTGATACAGTTGTCAGTGGAGCAGCAATACAGTCTATATGCTAAAGCTCAATCAATAGAATTAAAAACCAGAGGTGGGTGAGCTGGGAATATATTTCACCTACTGCTCTCATAACACTTCCTGTCATTTCAAGTTGCAAATAACCAAATGAATTTTCACAGGCAATTAGTTGTTAGAAATACCTGTGAAAGCAAGTATACTCCCAGTGTCTCCAAGTAATTTAGACCAGCAGGTGTTGAGGAAGTGGTACATCTTCAATAGCACACAAAAAATTTCCACAGTACCATTGGTAAGGCTAAAATAAATTAATTTCAGGAGCATAAGACAGCCTATTGTTTCTGTCTTACATGTAGCGAAGAAACAATCAACTACAAAAGCTACTTGCACAAAAGCCATACCACTCTTTGGAGCTTAGTAAGCCCTTCTCCTCATCTGGAAGACATTTCACAATGCAGCACTGTGAGTGTTAATTACACCATAAAAGAGTAACCCAGTAACACACACAGCTTTATTGCAAGACCCATAAATCATAGAAATATGATTCTGCTTGGTTTCTTTAAGTGTAGAAAAGTAAAAAGCATAGAATTTTTATCTGAAAATAGCAAGGTGGTATGGCAGTGTCATACAAAAACAGTGAAAAAATGATGAAAAGTACACTGTTCAACATATGCTTACACTTAAATATATGCATATGTGTGCTTGCATACAGAACACTTAGAAAAGGACTGTTGTGATCTTGTGGTTATCAGATTCATGACAACACTGTCAAGTCAAGCTGTCATCCTGCTTTCTGTTATACTACCTAATTAAAAAAAAAATAAAGGCACCACTTCAGTGTGCATCTACAAGATATCTGTAATTTGGAGGTGACTGAAGTCAATCAAAATTCAGAACTGTGCCCAGACATCTTTCCATCCCTCATATTTAAGTATAGAGATTTTTTAGAATCAGGCTCACCTCCAGGTAAAAAGCTGATTTTCTAAAATCAGCCTCTGCCCAAAGATGACAGTGATTTACTGAGAAAATCTGGAGCTATCTGGATCTAGCTGAGTAATACCCATCTGATAATTTATGACAAAATGGTTGATATATTATTTGACAAAAGATATAAACATTATTCAATTGAGTAATTTGTACATGAAGAGTCTTCTGTTAAAAATAGTTGATAGTCCCAAAAAGCATATTTCTAATTATTTCAATTCAAAAAAGCTTAAAACCATTGTGTTTCCTTTGGAAAGTTTTATGGGTATATCTTTTGAGAAGTTAATTCAAATACATTTAAAAGCATTTTATTTGGAAGAAGAAAAAGCCTTAAATTTTTATGTAGATTCTGTAGATTTCATTTGCCTTCAGGTACAAATAATAGATATGGACTGGATAAATAATATTTTTCATTGAATAAAGAGTAAAATAAAATTTTGATACAGCACAGATGATCTCAGGAGAAATTATGATCACTGCTTCACTACATGACTCTGAAGTTCCCATGTAATTTCATTATGGATTATAGCCCTGGTGTAATGTAAATGAAGCATCAACTATATTTTTACATTACGCAAATGGTTTGAGATATATGTCTATATAAATACTAGGAGTTTACTCAGTGATTCTAATATTCATAATCTGTACAATTAGTCCTCCAAGAAAAAAGCAGCTTATCTATTGAAAATGGAAGGAACACAGGAAAGAAAGAATAGAAAGAATTTTTTTCTACTTGATTTAAGGATTTAGCTGAGACATCAATATTAGAATGCTAGTAACCCTAGGCTTCCTCCGTAGTTGGAAAGCGAGAGAGAAGGCTTCGTAAGTTTGTGAGTCTGCTTACCCGTGAGACAACTACCTGCTGGTAGCGCCTGTCTTTTACTGGGAAGTATCAACAAGGATCTCAGTTTAGGGGTTTCTACTTTAATGTCCAAAAGTAGGTAGAATGAATCTGGGTACGGGTGCAAAGTCACCCTTTTGCTGAAGGCCTGGTATGCCTATATGGAGACAGTGCAAGCAACCTCAGCTGCTGAGGCTGTGCAGAGAGGTTTCCACAGAAACCGTATGCATGGTGAGGCCACAATTTACCAGCCAGAAATAGAAACTTCTATTACACTGTTCTCTTCTACCCAGTGAAGTGTCATATAGGATCTAAGACAAATTTACTAGCCGACAGGCTGCTGGAATATCCTTAACAGCTTTCTTTAAAGTCACAAACTGGTACTAGCTCCATAACTACATTTCTTGTATTTCTGAAGGAGCAAGTTTAAGAAATTGCTGGAATTAATTAGTGAAGTGTTCTGAAATTAAAAGGCCAAGAATTTAGATGTAGAGAAGCTTTATTTGAAAAGTGAAAAAAGCAACCTGAAACTTGTACTATAAATGGTGTTAACAAGGCTTCAGCTCTAATTGAAAAACCTCTTCCAAATACTGAGAAATAAGCAGATAGCCCACAAAAAAGAATGAAACAAAGGAAATTATTACCAAAGAGGACTGTACCCTGGAATTCAAAAAAAGTAGAGGAAAAAATTAGAATTGTCAGAAATCACACTGAATTTGAGTTTGCACCAAAAATTAAAGCACATCATTAAGAGGTTCTTCAGCCAGAAACATAAAAATACAAAGAAATAAGAAAGATTTTGATAGAAGATTAAAAGAGCACAGCTTAATAATTTGGGATAATAGGGCCCTGAAACTAAAATGCCTTACTGTAATTTCCAGTAAGACTGCTATAAACATGAGGGCAAAGGAAAGATGGCTAGCAGGAATGAGGACAAGAAACAAACTGCTCATATTTAAAATAAAAGCAAAAGTAGGCTCAGTACATCCAGCTGAATGGGGGGGGGGGAACAGGTATTCCTCATATTAGAATTTTTAACTAGTCTATCAGATGAGCATAGCATCTAGCAGTGAGAGCATCGCAAATAAGGGACTTATATTCAAGAACAAGTGAAAAAAACCCAGAAGAGATCTAGGCAATTACAGACTTGCTGGTCAACAGTATGCAAAAAGAGTTACATAGCAAGCTGAAAAACAAGCAGAAAAAATGGACCATAGGTTGCATTACTGAAACAAAGAGATTTAATGAAATAGATTTTCCCACACTTATTTCTTGAAGTGGACAACTGAAGGTTTTGACATACCAACCACAGTAGACTTCAGACGCAATTGATACACATGAAACACTATTACTGAAAGTGGAGAATGTACTAGTAGTATTAAGATCACAAGGAACTATCTAATAAGAAAATAAGAAGTAATGTTTCTTCCATATTGATTTTAGGATGACATTTACACCAATTTTCACAAATTGCATTATGCACTGAGTGTAAAAAAATGAACAATAAAAACTTAGTAATGCATGAGGGATGATCTGCATTGTGCTATCTCCTAACAATGCAACGCTCTATTCAGTCCTCTATGAGCTATGGTAATGTAAGCAGTAGGAAAGGATTATTTGCCTTCCTGGCGCATGTATAGCCCTCTCACCCTAAAAAAAGCCTCAAATCAAACAAAAACCAACCCAAAACAAACCAAAAACCTTAGTTTTTTCCCATCATAACACATTGGAAATTCTTGTCTAACGAAATGTTCCTTTGCGTTTCTTTCCTACTTCTGTTCATCATGACATCTTTCTAACCACTTCTTTCTTGGTATTTTTATCTTGCATTTTTATCCTTCATTTCTTAAATTGACTTTTTCTTTATTTCCTATTTATTTTTTTCCTTTTAAAAGTCCCATATTCCTATCTCTTCCTTCCCAAAGAAAACAAGAAAGCAAACTTTGCTGCTCTATGTAACTATGTCATCAAAATTAAGACCTGTTACCTGAGAATCTGTTTACTAAATACTTTTTCTTTTAGTGTTTATACAAACTGAAATGTATCAGGATGGAGGAAACAAGTTTTAAATAAAGAAATACAACAGGAATGTACTGGAGTTTTCATTCTGTCGAGAGTGGATTGCTATGGCAACAGGATTTAACTGTGTTTCATCAAGCAAGGTGAATTTACAAAATTAAACAAGAATTCCACTCAATCTTTAAATGAGGAACGACTTGTGATACTTTCTTCTAAACTTACTCCATTTACATCTTTAAGTAATTTTTCTCCAAACAGAAATGTATGATTGACATCTGCAACATCTGTAACAAATATATCCTGATATCTTTACTTAAGCTATACATTAAAATTCTGTTTCAAGAACTGTAAAATATGCATATGATTTATTCTTACTTAGAACTGCTAAACATCTTCTGAAGTACAATCAGAAAATCCATATCAACATGCTGGTTAGACTTTCACTCTGCTCTGTAAGCACAGTCAAGTAGTTGATTTGCTGGGTCTCAAATATATAAATCCAAAATAACATCATTGAGAAAAAAATGCAGGAGAAAGGGCCCTCTTGGGATTCAGTAATCCCTGCTCTTTTTCTCTCTGTCTTTCTGAGAGTGAAACACACAAGAAGAAGATGCTTTTCCAAAGAAGTTAGGGATTTATTGATCAAATGATGAACAACGTATCAAGATTTTCATCAGCTCCAATAACTGTTAAAGAGAAGTCTGAAATTTTCTGGTAGTTTTGTGATTTATTTAAGGCTGTATTTTACATAGTAAATTCTTTGTTTAAATTTTATATTTTGCTACATGGGTTACCTCTTATCTAGGAGTGCTACAGCACTCACTGGATTTGGTAGAAATTTCACTTGGTATCTGCGGCTGTTGGATTGGATCCCTAAAAATGTATCTTAAAAGCAACAAGATCAGTCAGGTTTTGTCATTTCTGTGAAGATGAATGCAATTTTTACATGGTATATTGCTGTCTATTAGATGACACACTAAGAACAGCAAATTAGAGGGCCCCAAACATAATGGATTTGGCTGTAACAGGCTTACTCTTCTGAGATCAGAATCTAGCCCTTTTTTTTCCCCAGCAGAAATGCACCCTGAACTGCTAACATTCTAAAAAACTTTGTTAAAAAAAACCAACACTGAATCCTCACAATGCAATGATGGGTATACTAGAACAGACTAAGGACAGATTAAGAAAAGGTGAAAAGAACAAACTTATCAGATCCACCCTTCTCAAATTTACAGTTAAGATTTTAGTACTAATGCTCTAAGATATCTTGAGGGAACTTCAGTTATAGAAGTACAAAGTCATAAAGCTTAGTTGATTTTTTTTTAATCCACAAAGCTATGAATATCATATTAGTACAAGGTTTTAGGGGACCTGGAGAAAAAGGTTGAGAACTTGATATCAATTTAAAACATCACAATTCCATTTCTATATTATTTCAATATAATCATTCATCAGCTGCACAAAGATTCCCACATCAAAGATAGATATAATTAGTTAATTTAATTCAAGCATTAAACTATTATGAATAATTGAAATGATTCATTTCAATCAAGATCTGATCACACTATCTTATGATTTCTGCTATTATACTTATTCATACCAACAAAAGATACACTATTATGTAGATAAAATACTTGATTTGTAAGTCTTAGATTTAATCACAATTTATAATCCATTTGAATTTTTATATGAATACTATTCTAAAAGTATTGTTAAAAAGTTTTTTTAAATCTTTTTTTAATATACAAATTTTCTGTAATTCTTGACAAAAAACATTTAGTGTGTAATCCAAATAAATACAGGAATACTGAGCTAGCCAGTTTGGTTGGTTTCTTGAGGACAGCACGTGGGATATGAAACCATTTTTCCTGTAATATTACTGAGTTTTCACTTAACTAATAGATGTGTTTTTAAGCAATTCTTTCTCAAAATTAGAGGATTTTCTGTTCCACCACTGTAGTTAGATTCCTCCTTTACCACTGAAATAGAAGGGTAAATACATAAGTTATATCTAAACTGGTAAAAGTAAAAAAATCCCTTAAATTCATTTAACATCCTTCATTTTCAAGGCCTTGTAGCAGTATATAGGGATGTGGGGAACGCTAAATTTTAAAATTGAAGTTTAAAGAGCAGTAAGGAAATATATTTGGAAACAGAGCAAAAATGTTCTAATTCTTCCAGTTCTTCTGCAGGACCTTTGACTCCTCTATTACACATCACCAAAATCATAAAACCACTGTGAGTGCATATATGAATCTTAAACATGATAATAATTTGATATCAGGGAAAGAAAAGGCAATCCTTGTATCATTTGACATAATTTTACAGGTCATCTATAAATATAAATCAAATTTATCAGTGAGCCAGGATATCTTGTTACAGGATAATGATTTTATATGGACCCGCAGCATAAGACAAAAACCCTCAAACTTTACCTAGCAACAAAACAAGTTGAGAGTCCTGAACTCAAACACTAGAATATATGCTTATGAGTTTTAAGAGAGCTTATCTAACTACTTTGTCCTTTCTATTCAATAATTTTAACATCCTTTAATTTTGTTCATTTTCATTAGTATTCTTGAGTGCTTTAAAAAAAAACACCTATGCTTTGTATCAATGCCATTTTTTCCTTCTCAGCAAAACTATTATTAAAAAAAATAACACAAAAAAGAAGTTAATTCACAGACCTCAGTCTAGGATTTGTCCATCTCTAAGTAGCAGGAGAAGACCTTGTGCATAATGAAGTGATATGATTAAGGTACAATTTACTTCAAAGGCACAACTTAAATGATAAGCAGCAGGATTTGGAATTCCCTTTCACTAGTGATTTTGTAACAGCAAAGTCCAAACATCACCTTCTGCTCTGCTTGATCTTTTAAGTTTATTTGAACCATTTGAATAAATTACAGATTACAAGCATTATTGTGGTGTATGGGGACTTATCCTGTGAAAATTTCCTGACATGAATTAATTTAGCCATGTTACATATCTCAGCTGCTGAGCCAAGTATATAAACCTAAGGAATTCCCTTACTATTGTAGAGTGGTAGTTTCCAATAAACCAGTAAGAATTCAGCAAATAAAAGACTTCAATGAATGGTTTGTTCCACAAACTTTAATGTTGCATATGTGACATTACAATTTATGAATTTATTTAATTCATAAAAATTGCACAGAATTTACTTAATCCATAAAAATTGCACACAAAAATTGCACAAATTCTGTCCACAGAAGAATTTGTCCTTAGACTGGTTTAGGGCAGGTAGAAACCAGATGTCATAACTTTGATCAATCATATGCATACATGATGTAGAATAGGAATATACTTTCTTCCTGGCTGTTGCTGCCATTCATTGAAGGCCATTTAGCACACTGTTTAATATTCAATTTGAATACTACATAATCCTTGGTCAACCTTTCTGCTTTAACGTTCCCCCTACACTCAACACACTGTACTTTGAATATTTTCTGAATATCAAATGAGAGCGCACTTTCTTTATACCTGTGTTTGTAAAACTAGTTGTTCCCATAGGTTATCGAACTCATCAAAATAAGATAAACTGTCTAGATACACTCTATCATGCAAGAGAGTCTAGGGACCAGTCAGTCAAACTAGGGAACCAATCTGTTATTTATATGACAATAATCTAGAAGAATTGCTGTTTTGGCATAATTACATTTTGTTTTCTGACTAGCATTATTAAGTTCTTTTTAAGTTATAGGAGAATATAGAGGAAATGGAAGAATAGACAAACTAAACTGGTTTTAAAAACTCTCAACAATCCTAAAATGTTTTTACAAATATTAATCAAGTAATATTCCTACAGGATTAGTATTATTATTGTACATCTTTCTCAAATAATAAAGGCTACTGGAGTCTGTGACAGTATAGATAGTGAAGTTCTAGCACAAATGTATGGGTCAGTGCACTGAAAGACTGCTGAAAGTCTACTGTGAGTATTTCATCAGACTATTTTACTTACTCCATCTATTGAGATTAAGAACTGTATGCAGTGAAAACTCAGAGTTATGCTTTTCTGCAGACTGAGTCATAGTAAAATTCCACTGCAATCTTCTAAAAAGACAGATCAATATTCCAATGCACTAAATGAGTAAGTTCATGTTAATAAGCATCATAGCATTGTTTAATAACATCAGGCATGCAGGCTAAGCTTGTGTAAAAAATATTTGCCATTATATGTCAGGGAGTGAATAGCTATGTTCATCATAAAGAATTGAAATCTATCTGAAATATTACTTAAGTGCTTTAGCTTCTTTCCCTTGAGAAAGATAGTGTAAGCTAATTACAATATGCTACATTTGAATATGAACAGTCATATCCATCTTATTTCATTTTTATGTGAAAGGAACCTTTTCCTGACAATTTATTTTCTAACCTCTCTATTTCAAGCATTTGATGTTACTGTAATTTAGAAAATTAGCTATCTGTAACAGTAAATTCCATGAAATTATTTCAAGAAAATAAAAGAAGTTTTCAGTAGTTACTACTGCTAGTATTTATTCTATTGATCACCTGGCACTTGACCAAAAGAGGTGGTAGAGGGATATTAAAAGCAGAGAATAAATAATCAGATTCACACACAATGTATATGCTCAGACACTTACCTGGTTAAGTTTTAAATATCTCCAAGGATGGGGATTTCACAATCTCTCTTGGCAACTACTCCAGTGCTTAAACACTCTGTGACTTTTTTTCCTTATACCCGACTGGAATTTCCCTTGTAGTTTGCAATTGTTGCCCTCTTGTCCTTTCACTGTGATTCTCTTTGAAGAGTATCATTCCCTCCTCTCTATAATCCTCCTTTACATAGTGGAAGACAGCAACTGGATCTCCCCTTAGATTTTTCCCAGACTAAACAAACACACTTCCCACAACCTCTCATCATACCTCATATCCTCCAGGCCCCTAAGCACCTTAAAAGTCTTGAAGTGGACTCTCTCCAGTTTGTCAATGTCTCTTTTTTACTGGGGAGACCAAAATTGGACATTGTGTTCCAGATGTATCATCATATGTGCTGAAGGGAGGGGAATATTCACTTCTGCCTCACTTCTTGCTAATGCCTCATTCTTGACCCACTGCCTCATTCTTGCTAATGTAGCCAAGTGTTTGTTCAGCTCCCGTTACTAAAAGGTCACATTGCTAATTCATATTCCATTTGTCCACCAGGACCCCCAGGTCCTTTTCTGCAGAGCTGCAGACAATTCCCAGCCTGGAGTTATTCCCTCCCAGGTGCAGGATTTGCTCCCCCAATCTGGTGTTATCCACAGGTCTATAATGGTGTGCTTTGTTACATCATCCCACTATAGATGATGTTAAACAGTCTCAGCTCCTGTACTGATCCCTGAAGAAAACCAGTCATAATGGGCCACCCAGAATTCAAATCATTCACTACCACTCTTTAAGCCAGCAGGCCAGCCAGTTTTTATGGTAAGTTTTAGTCCACCCAGCTAGCTCATATCTCCCTAGCTGGCTAGATGAATCCTACAGGAGACTGTCAGAAGCCTTGACAAAGTCAAGATAAATGAATCTAATGTTCTCCCCTCATCCACAGAGTCAGTCATCCCATTGTAGAAGGCAATCAGGTTGGTCAGGCAGGATTTGTCCTCGGGAAATCCACACTGAATGTTCACTGTCTTTTTCTTGTCATTCATGTGCCTTGAAATAGCTGCTTGGAGGAGGACCTGTTCCAGAATTTCCCTGTGGTCTGAAGCAAGCATGTAATTCCCCACCTTCTGCTCTTCCACCTTGAAGGTGGTGTGTGACACTTTTCTTTTTTCAAGTCATGGGGAACCTTCCTTAATTGCCACAATTTTCCAAAGCTGATAGAGAGTGGACAGTTGGCTCAGCACCTTTTTTTTTTTTTTGCTGCCTGCATGGTCCTATGAACTTGTACATTGAACTTGTACATATGAACTATTTCTATGTTCTTTTTCCTCTTTGAACATCAAACCCTTTTTTCTGAGAGCAAGAGTAACCTTCATCCAGTTAAATGGATTCGAATATTTCCACTATGCAAGTATTCAGTGGTAAGCCCATATTGGCATACTGCAATAACACACATATTGGCACTGAGTGATAAACCATGGAAATATCCATGTTTGTAGTAATTACGTCACTCATCTATTGCTTTAGAATTCAAAGCTTAATTTTACATGCCAAAGCTGCATTTAGGTTGCAGCTTCCTTTAGGTTCTGTGTTGCTTGGGGCTTAAACAAAAAAACACTGTCCTCTTCCCTTGTGATTGCAATGGGATGGGAGCAGGAACTTCAGCTTTATTTCTGAGAATAATGGAGAGATTCAGGTAGACAAATATAGAAGTTTGCATGTATTAACAAATGAGGAGATTCTCAGTCTCCCTGTCAACTCCAGAAAATTTGGAACTTTGCCAGGCAACATTTTGTTGCAAAAAAAGCTATTCAAAATGTATGAAAAACTTTGCTACCCATGACTACCTTCACACTCAATCTCTATTTAAGTGCAGATTCATAGCTACAAAAAGAAAGAAATCTATTGCAAATCAAAGCAGCAAAGTGGCAAAACAATTCTAAAAATGCATATGCTTTCAATGTGAGTATGTAATTAAGTTCTTCATAAAAAGTATATATACAGACAGATGTAAAAACAGGAGACATTTATATATCACTTTTCCTGGCATTTATTATTCTTTTGATCTTTCATAGTTTATTGATGCTTCATAGATGTCCAGCATTATATATGAAATTAGAATATATTATAACTATATTCTACTGCATATTGTAAATGCATTCCACATTTCAGCTGTAGTTGTCAAACAGATTTGATTTGTACTGTAACAGTGTGAACTTGCAGAAAAAATGATAGGATTTGAAGGGAACAAGAAAGGCTTGCAAGGTCTGCAAACATCTTGAACTAAGCTCTGAATTATTCTTATAAAAGATGTACTCAAGATTAAAATTGCCTTCTTTCAGTGTTTCAGAACTGAGTCAAAATAGGGCAAACGTTTATCATGTCTGTTTATTAGTCTGTGCCTAGTTTGTCATAGAATTACACTTCAATTCCAAAGAAGAAATTTGAACACAAGGAGACACAAAGAATTACATAGCATTCTTTTCTTTGCCACCTTCTAGCATTCCATTAGCATAGAAATCCAGTGTCCTTAAGATTAATATTGTCAGAACTCTTTAAGGATTTGTGATCTGACAGTCAACCTATCCCTTGTTATTATCTTAAACATTGTTAGATTTTTCTGTCAAAAATGTTATAAAACCCCAGAGGGCTGGATTGAAATAATTACATGGCATACATACCCCTCTCTAATGATAAAGAAAATACGCCTCAGGTTGTAGTTAAATGGAAACCTCTTGCACTGGTAGGAAAATGGCGACCTAATAGGTCATTTTCACATCTACTTTACATAAGTGTATGAAGAATCTACTTTTCCATAATAGAGAATGCATCTTTGGTAATCTGAATTAAAATTAAATGCAAAACTACTTCTGTACCAGAGCAGTAGCATTGCCTATCATTGTAGCTTCAACGTATTTAGAATTTAGGTTGTAAAAACAAAAATGGAATACGTATAACGGCTATAAAATGAACAGTGAACCAAAGTTTGCTGAGTCTCTCCTTTTAAATCATACAGCTTTCATTTCTTTTAAAACCATATACCTCTTACTGTGACCTTTGTAAAAAAATAAGAATTAACTTTTAGTCAAGGAACTGGACTGTGAAACACAAAGACCAGTAAACAGAACAGTTTCATCAGAAGTGTGTCATCTTTCAAAATGTTGAAAAAAATGCTGTTTTCTTTTTAACAGGAATACCTGCAGATTTGATGATTTTGCACAAACTCATTTTAGGAAAAAAAAAACCCAAACATTTCTTCTATACCAGCAAAACATCAATTTTACCATTTTTTGGATGGGACTTTCCATTTATTTATTTTTTTAAAGTACAAAACAAGTTCAAAAACTCAAGATCAAAGAAAAATACTTTAAATTTAACAAAGCATAATGCTTTTACCCACATATGAATTTTCAATAACTATTCATAGGAATTCTCAATTGCTCTCATTCTATATTCCACAAAGAAAGGTCTAAATTAATAGAATAAAAATTTGATTTCTTTTTGGCTCTACTTAGTGCCTACCTCAATAGTAACTTTGTGCATGACCTTGGGAAAACTTTTTAATCTCACTGAGTTCTGTCTGGGAAAATAATAGTTCCTCATGAGTGCTACAGACTGTAAATTAATTGATTTTTTGAGATGTTCTGATATTACAGTGGCATCAGCACAGCATACCAGAAATCATTTGAGAATAATTCTTCAAGAATTCTAATCCCACAATTTTTTCAATAAAGCCATGCCATAACAGGTCTCAAGCACAATAACTGGAGCACATTCCCTCGTCTGGCTTTCTGCCAGGAGTGAATTTCAGCCTTGGTGAATTTTACTGCTTTTTTCCTGCTACCAAATCCATACGACAACATCACTCTAAAAGAAAGAAAGAAAAAAAAACCCAATAAAACAATTTTTGCCACCTAATAGTATATTAATTTGCAAATTACTGAGATGATATTTGAAGATCTGCAAAAGTAACATCTCAATTCACTAGAAAAAACAGAAAACAAATTAAGCAGGTTTATACTCTAAGTATCACCTAAGGACTCATCAGTGTGATTTACATGATTAGTTAACCTATTTCAGTATGAACATTATGAAATCCATGGCTTTCAATTTTTTTTAATGTAAATGGGTTAAGTGTCCTTTGTTTCTGAAGTCACAGTTTCTAAAAGTAAGTATAGAACTTTATTCACATATTACAGTAACTGACTAAGTTTAAAGCTGGATAGTGAGGGAGAGCTCACAGAAGTTTAGTATACTTTCACTTCTAGAAAACTGTTTCAATTGTCTATGGATTTTCTGAGTAACAGATTTTGTGAATTCAGTCTATAGTTGCAGGCGGTTGAGTACAAGGCACACCTGTTTATCGGTAGCCTAGTATTTGAATAGCTGGAATACTCCAAACTATAAATTAAATATCATCGGATATGTACGTATTTATTACATATCATTATATGATATTCTATCTATCTTCCTTCTGTGGACAGAGCTAACATCACTGAAAATCATTTGCAAGTATTAAAACCCTGGGCTGTTTAAGTAACTCAAGAAAAGTTACATCTACCAGACTACTTAGTGAGATCACTGTCAAATGAACTTGAGTGAAGAAAGCAGCAGTTCGGAGTCAATTTGACTCCTGTGTTCTGATGACAGCACACATTTTATCTTCCTGCAAGCACTCTTCATTTCTGCCAGAACTACTGTTGCTACAGATGAGCAAACTCAGCCCCTCATTCTCCACAGATAACCCTTCCAGACATATATGAGACTTACTATATTTAACTGAAGCAAAGAGGTTGTTCATTTCTAATTATTTCGACTGACAAATCTCTAAAACCAGAGCAATGTTTTCAATACACTCATATTTAATGTCTAACAGGATAATACCCCAAAAATCTAAGTTTGCCTTCTCTAGATGCTATCACAAGTCACACAGAAAAAAAATTAATCAGTCATGGATTCTAAAGGTAAGAAAGGAGGGTTATTGTCTTCTGTTGTCACCTGTCACCTGCATCATATAGCATACAGTTTCACACAAACATGCCCATAATCAACCCTGTAACTTTTTCAGTTTACTGTAATTTATTAAAAACAAACAAAACCCAAAACAAAAGATCAAAAAAAGCCTCCAAATTTACATATGTGAAGCAGTGAAAAATGTACCCACTGTTTTGCTTTTCCAAATTTCCCTTGTAAAATATGCATGAAGTACCTAATCTGAATTTTTCTAGTTTCAGATTCCAGCTTCCAGATCTTCTTATATCTTTATCAGATAGATTAAAGAGCCCTTTACCATCAGAAATTTTCTCTCCATGGGAATACCAATAGATATAGTAAATTGCTTCTTAGTTTTTTCTTGAATAAAATAACGAGATAGAGCTTCTTGTCTTTCATTCCAAGTCAGGTCTTCTGACCCTGAATTATTGTTGTGGCTCCTGCAGGAATGTTTTCCAATTTTTCAGCATCTGTTTTAAAGCATGGAGGGCATAGCTATAATGGTCTCATTATTGCAATGTAATACAGTATCACTTACTTTATTCAGTATTTGCCTACTTGTAAACTTTGCTTGTTAACAGCACTACTTTGGTAGGTCTTCTATTTCTGGCTCTGCACTATTATCCCTAGACCCTTTTGATATCACTACTTTCTCAGGAATAGCTCAGAACCATTAAGTCATTTACATTCTTCCTCTTAGAGTAACAAGATGTTAGAAAGAATTGGGGCTGGGGGGGAAGTGGGGTGTGTGCAAACAGTATCTGATGGCTAGGCTATCAACCTGGAGATTCACTTTCTTGCTCCTGTGTAACCTTGAATACGTATCTTGAGGTTCAGATCCTTAATGTTATTTAGATGTTGAATCCAAACAAAAATATATCAATGAGAGTTTGTTACCTAAATACTTCTGAGATGAGGGTTCTGAACTTTAGGCTTACAATTCAAATTTCAAAGTCATGACACTTGTCACCCAGGACTCCTAAAGCCTTCTGTGAGAGACATCTTCCCTGTATAAACTGGCCCATCCATAATCTGAGTTGTCCTCTGAAAATGTCTATGTTTCTTCACTGACTACAGATCACTAAATTCCTAACACACTACAACACACACAAACCTTCACACACTGCTAAATTAAATTCATAGAATGTATCAGTTTTTCAGATGTTATACCAGAGATTTATTGTCCCAATTCTGCACATTATCAAAGAACGGTTGCTGTGATAATAGATTGTAGTAATAAATCATCAGAGTGGTGCCATCAAGAATATACTGGAGACAGGCATTTTATATTGTATTTAGTGTAAATTAGAGGCTTTTTCAAAAATTTCTCAATGAAAACCTTTTAGATAATTCCAATACAATAACATAAACAAAAGGAGTTTAAAAAAAATGTTTTAACCCAGGGTATTTTCAAATGAAGCCAGGAAAGATTACCAACCATGAAATACCAAAGACTAATAATCAGCAATTTTTAAACAGATCATAGTTATTTTAACAGATTTTAACAGATCATAGATTTTAACAGATCATAGTTATTTAGCAGAGAAATGATTATTGCAATCAGATATTTGTTCTTCTGCATCACACAGAGAGGAGGATTTCCTTGAACTGATTCCAGTTAGAGCTTCAAAGTCCTTCCTTTCCAATCTTATCACCACATTTGTGGGTCTTCCCTAAACTTCTCTAATATTTTAGCATCTTCCTCAAATTATGGGTTCCAAAAGGGAACCTAGTATTCCAAGAACAGTTACTGTTCTGTTCATACAAAGGTAGTATCCATCTTTCCACCTCTTTTTGGTATTATTTTCCTTTTATGTTTTAGGTCACATCAGCCCTTTCACTTCAGCACCACTATGATGTTCAACCAGTTTTCTACTCTGGTTCCAAATAATTTTCAAAATCACTAATTTCCAGCATACCATCTCCCATGTCACAGGTGGGGCCAGCATTCCTAGTTTCTAGATGACTTTATATCTGGACATAAGAAATTCATGTTATTTGCTTCTCTTGATTGACTAAGAAATACCATAGAAGTTTTTTGATCAGGATGCTATAATTAGGATGTTTATTATAATAAGGATGATTATTATAATTACTCAATGGAGACTCTTGATTTAAAAGTAAGAACTACATAAGGAAACTTTAAAAATTTATCTTTCTTACTTGTTTTGTTTTCTGAAACAATATGAAAAGGATATGCAATTAAACAAGATCAAAAATCTTGCTACGAAGGGAGCATTTTGTGCATGTTATACAACCAATGAATTAATGTCAAAACAACCTGCTGAGCAGTTCCCTTTTTTTCCCCTTTGTAATCCATAATAAAGCCCAGTGACATTATGTCCCCCAACAGCCTGAGTAAGTTTAACAAATTGTAATAGGAACACTAAATCAATTCAATTCGATTTATTTAAACAAGACAAAAACCCTGAGGAGACCTTCATGCGTTCATTTAAATGACAACCTCCAAAGTTAGGACCTAAAATAAGCAGTGACAAAAAAAAGTAGTTTAAAAAGTATATCCAGTGTGCAAATGTTTTATGTCCATTTCAGTACCTCTTTGAGAACCTCAGACTTTATAAAAATGAAAACTAAAATGCAGATCACTGAATACCAGTGAGTTACTATTTACAAATTATAACTAGGACCATACCTCAGAAAATTTTAATTTTGAATCTTTAAATGTATCAGCGTCTTCAGGATGTCAATATGTAAAATACAAGACTTCGGAGTCTTACTTACAAGTAAGTATGTCTCTATAGATGAATCTATGAGTAAATGTAAACTAACACAGGTAGAATCTTCATTTCAGCATAATCAGTTCAGTCTATGCATGAACTGAGGTTTTCCTGAGGAAACCCCAAAGGTAAAAAGTAAAATAAATCAAACAGAAATATGGCACATTGTTTGTATTTTAAGTAAAACTGACAAAAAGTTACACTACATACATGATCACTGGAATGAATTTGTAGCAACGAAAACCAGGAAACTAACCCTAAGTGTCTTTCACAAGAACATCATCTCTTACTAATGTAGAGAAATAATCTCCTTTTATTCAATAGTCATTGACAAAGTAATCAAGCAAATGCATAAAAAACTAAAAAATGTCTAGAAGAAAAAAACAAAACAAAACCATTTTCCAAGAAGGACTATGCTCAAATGGCATATTTTGCAAAAACCATTCCAGAATTCAAAGTCAAGATGAAATGGGAACAGCTTGTTAAATCTATTTTTTAGGCAATCAGTTGCACAAGGCTCAAATTACATTGTACTTCAACTGGAAGGTCTGTGACAGATGGCCCACTAATGCACATTGCAAAGTCATCTGCATAAAAACAACACTGGAATCTACAAGGAATCACAAGGACTACTAATTTGCCTGAAGAGGAAAGAGTATCATAGTACATGGAACCCTCTGGGACACCTTGTTAATTATTGCCAGGTCACATTTCAGTGTAAGATTTTGTTCTTTACTCCAGAGCTAATTTACAGTCAGTTTGGTGTATGGTTCTCAAAGCCCAAGGCCAAAAATAAATTACAGTAAAAACTTGTGAAGGACAATTTGAGAGTTTTCATTAGTAGAAATCAGTTTGCCATTATTGGTGAATAACTAGAGACTGAAAACTAGTTCCAATCAAGAAACAGCAGATCATATGATCCTGAGGTCTAAATTCCAGTCTATAAAAAAGGGGAAAAAAACCACCAAACCCATTCATGTTAATGGCAGTTGTGCCATTCATTCCTAGCCTAAATTCAGCCTGCAGTTTGAAATAAGAATTTTAAACCTTATTACATCATTCAGACTTTTGATTTGATTTGAGGTCATGCATTCCATCCTTCCAGTCTACCAATTTTTTTAGTTACAGCAAATAGCACTTTGACCACCTGGAGAGCAGCTGCAGTTTTCCACTTGGAGAACATGCAGTATCTGTTCATATCCTATTATTGCCTGACAATAGGATGAGAAGGAGTAACAAGATCCAAATACTCCGCACACTCTTTGGGAACATCAGAGCTGACTGTGTTGCTGATTTCACACTGTGTTGTAACCCTTCAAAACAGTGCTCTTCCCCAAAAGAATTTGCATCCTCATGCCTTCAAACTGTACCATACAAAAGGATATAGGACATCCCATCTATGCTGTTTACTACAAAAGGATAAGGAAAAAAATGTGCACAGGATGAAAGAAGGGGAATGTTCAGAGTTTTCAGGGAGGGAGCAAAAAGGAAAGGGAAACAGACATTAACAACAAACACCAACTACATACTATCCTAGGTATTAGTTACAGCATTAAAAAGAATGTTTTGTCTTTCTTAGGTCATGGGGAGTTACAGACACTGAGAGCACTTTTCCCCTAAGCAGGAGAGAACTACATCTATAGCACCCAGTCAGGACCTTGACTCAAAACTGTTTCTTTCCCAGCTTCCGCAAGACAGGCAATAATTTTGTTGTGAAAGTTCAGAGAAGCCATATCAAGACAGAATTCAATCACACTTTGCAAATAAAACCTTTCTGAATATCAAGTATAAGACCAAACCTTCCTTATTAAACTGAAACCAATGGAGCCTTCTCACTTACTTCACTAGGAGCAGTATCAGACATATAAATCTGCTTTTACTAACAGATAACTTGATTATCCATCCAATTAGTCACACAGTCTGATTTGTAGACATCGAGAGCTGTATGTGGCCCTCTTCTAACCCCCCTCCTACTCAATTTCTTGACTTTCAGCTCCTGATGATTTTTCAAAAACAAGGTTGCTACATACTAGAGACAATATCCAATATAAGAATATTCTTAAGAACATTCTGCCCATGAATTTTTTCATTACAAACGCTTTCTACTGCTTATTTCCTCTCCTATCAGTAATGCCAAGTTCATCCTATCATCAACACACTTCCTAGAACTACTTCCTTTTATTGTTAGCCATACTGTTCTAATATATGCTACTATTGTTCCTATAGTTTATTTCTAATTGTGCTTTTATAACTTCAATTTGAAAAAAGCCCCACCAAACACCTTCAGACTATCAAATGTAAAGAAGATTTTTTTCAAAAATCTTTTGTCTAAGAAATTTTGGTCCACAGATGTCTGATAATTTAGCATATTTATCTTAGATAATTTTGCGTATTTCTTTTGTTACCATGATATCATCAAATGCACACTGCACAAACATAGGTCTTTTTAAAATGGAAAACACAGAACTTGAATTTAGTTGTTAAATAATGATCATCACTCGTACTGTTCACCGATATTCACCACGACATCTTTCTCAGTTATTATTTCTCAATTTCTGTCTGCAAGACAGCACTGGACTGATACCCTAACAAGCATCATTCACACAGATCTGAATTCAAAACAGGGGCCTTGAAATATTTTTCTTTTCAAACATAAGCTGAGTTAGAAGTGATGTTGTGTCAAGCTGCTTTGAACTAGTTGAGTCTGACCCCCTCTGTTGTCAAGATGACACTTGAATTGATGAAACAACTGCACTTTACAGTGGAACAGAGAGCCAAATTGGCAGTCTACCAACTGAAAAATATGAAGAATATTAGCTACTCATATTAATAGTTCAATTACCTCTAACTAATAAAATAAGCTGAAATATTCTTACCATAATCAAGAAGAATATTTCTTAACAGAGTATGCCTCTCTAGCCTATCTATCATTGTATTTAAGATAACACCATATCAATAGGTAATATAAATAGGGAAAAAAGGGAACAATTTATTCTTTATTGCTCTTCTCTGACAAAGATAAAGAGCTGAAGCCTTTTAGAAGCAACATATTCTGTTCAAGTCCTCCTAAATTTTGAGTGCCAGGAATATCAGCTCTCTATTTCTTCCATTTTCCTCAAAGACTCTGGTAAAGTCTGGAGTTCCTAAATAGTAATACCACATGCAGCTTATGGCTTCACAGGTTAAGAGCTCTGAAAAAGGCCAAGGTTATCTTTCATGTTATTTATAACATTATTAGGTGTATTTTTAGCCAGACATTTTTAGCTTAGTTTTTTTTCTACAGGATTAGAAGCAGTGACTAAAATGTACTATGATGAGAACTTTTAAAGGTCATTACTAAACACAATCAACTGCAACTAAAAGAAAATTGTAACTGTTGTGTTGTGGATAATTTAAAAAGAACATCTAGTAAACTATAATAAAAGACATTCTCCCCCATTATTTATTTTAAAAGTGACTATCTGAACAGTTTTCAGAGTTACCAGGATCTTCTCTCTGATAATGTTTTAATTGGGAAGTTGAACACAGAAAATATTACAGGAAGCTTAAGTGTGGCCAAAGCCGTCATTCTCCACGCGTATATAATGCAGCTTTTTGTTGATACTGGAGAAAGAAGAATCATTTGATCCCTTTTCTACTTTTTGAATAATGCTCATTGCACAACGTGTTATGGAGGTGGAAAATAACAGGGTATTGTCCTTGACAGAGATTTTCATTGAAAGACTGTATATGGCTTGGAAAGTGGGATGCTGCCTGTATGAAAAAGTTATGCACTCACTACTAGGTAATAATAGTAATCAGTGTTAAAATATGGAAGAGGGCTGCTAAGAATGGAGAAATACACATTTCTAATTGGTAGCTGGGGAAAAAAAAACCTTGAAAGAGTTAATTGTCTTTTGAAATAAATTAGTTATTTCTTATGAAACTGATGGAAAAGGAAGTTTGAAAAGCTTGTAGGTGTATTTATAAATCTCAGAATAAACCCAGGAGGCAGCTGACTTGAAATACTGGAGAGCTTTCATACTTAAAAATTCTTGCTTATTAAAATAGGTAGTGACAGACATGAAGGGTTAAGAAGGAGGAGAATGATCTCCTACTGAAATCCAGCAGGGATCTAACCCACATGGAAAATTCGTGCATTCCCTCTGGGCTGCCTTCCATGCCCTTGGGATGCCAAGCTAATACTATCTCAAGTCTCAAAGCTGCCATATCCCCAGAGGTGGAGCACAGTGCGAAATATATATTCATGCACACAATTCTCAGAGGCCCCTCCTCATTCTTCTCTTTGATGCATGAACATGGGAAAGCCTATATTCCACAATCTGTGACCCCAAAACCTATAAGGACTATTTCCTGGTACCCATGAGAATAAACTCAGTCTTATTCTACTGTATTGGCTCATAAATTCATAAGGCAGTCTGAGATTCAGTCTTTGCACAGTCCTTACTCTTACTAAGCAAGTTTTCTGCCCTTGTGAATACTGCACGAGAACTTCAGGTGTTAACACAGTCATTAACTCCTTGCTATAAATCAGGAACTTCAGCAGAAAAGGTACACCTCATTACTGAGGTGAGAGATCAAATGTGAAATGCACCAGGGCTCCTGCCCCCACCCTGGCTTCCTCTCCCTAACATTCCCTGCTTGCTGGGCACAACTAGACAGCCCCAAGTGAGTCCAGTGAGTGTATGAAGCCAGTGGAGCCTTCCCTTACCCACACAGCCCAGGTATGGAGCCAAGTCCAAGCAGAAGATCCCTGCTCTGCACTGCAATAGATATCCTGCCTGCCACCACCTCTTCACAGTCCAGGGAAGACCTCCTGCAAAACCTTCTTTGGCAGTGGATTTTTGCCACAGCTCTGCTGCAAACCACCCCTCTTCCCACAGCTCCTCCGTACTCAGTGAGATCTTTCTTACCAATCTCCCTCCTCAAACCAGTTACATGAAACGACACTCCTTTCATCCTGATGCAGAGGTAGCATCCCCAAAACACAGCAATAAAAATGGTAGTTCAGCTGAGAACAGGACAGTTAGAGGACAGGGATCAATGAATGCCAATGTCTTCTGCGCAGGTAACTGAAAGGAAACAGGCTTAGTGAAATTGGTTTATTCAGGTACAGTTAGGAAGCTGCATTTACACAAAAAGTTTGGTGTACTATTTAAAGAAGCAACCACCTGACAGAATAAAAAACGTATTAATAATGCATTAGCAATTGATTACTAGTGAAGTGCAGGACTACCAATTTTTCAAAGTCAGCTGGTCTAAGTTACAAATGGAATATAATATATGGCAGGACATAAGATAGGGCAGATTAAAAACATTTCAAAAATAATTCAAAGGTTTTTAGACGCTACAAAATTAATCATGACTGTTGACAGTTATGGTCCAGGGAATGAAGTATAACTTAAAAAAAGTATGCAGAGTTCCTACAACCATACTGAGGTTTTGATGAAGTCCTTCAAATCACTTTCCATAGTAAAAAAAAAAATAAAAGACGATAAATGACTGTATTGATGCCACTGCAAAGAGAAATTGTTATTTATAAGACTGTAGTACCTTACCTTTGTGTTTCTCTCCAAAGGGTGTCCATGAAATAATTAAAATAGAGGTAGGTTTTTGTGTTAAAATAAATTCAAATGAACTTTTTTAGGTACTGAAGAACTCGGTGTATTACAATGAGATCTGAATCTTTCCATCTCAGTTCATTATCACTAT
Organism: Mycteria americana; assembly: GCF_035582795.1. Lineage (NCBI taxonomy): Eukaryota > Metazoa > Chordata > Aves > Ciconiiformes > Ciconiidae > Mycteria > Mycteria americana. The sequence goes on from NC_134370.1 coordinate 18,128,132, forward strand.
ACTGTCTTAATATCTTTTAACTAGAGATGTGTAGCCTTTGCAAAAAAGGTAAAGCACATGCTCCAGATGAACTAGATAGTACCATAGTGGCAAAATTGCAGGGTGATTGCTTGATGCCAGTGACAGAAGCACATAAAAAGTTAAGTGACAAAAACTTGAAATCATGTTTCAGTGATGTGTCTCTTCTACAAGTGAGTGCAGAGCTTGCAGGACTGTCTTTCAACCTCAAGTACGAGCCTTCAAATAGCCAAAAGAAATTACAGCAAGTGTGTTAATACCTTTACTCTTCACAGTAATGGTTCCCTATTTTCCTGCCATCGCAGATCACGTTGCTTTTTCTGCTAGCACTCAAGGGCCACACGCTACAGCCCTTCCTCGAAAGACCACACCTACTGCATACACAAAGTGCAATATCATATATGTGACACTTCCCAGAATCACATTTAATGATCACACTAAGTACAACCCACTCTGCCTGGTCAAGTAAATTCCTAACCGATTCCTGTCCTCATCTGAAAGGCCAGGGGTAGGAACATGGCCAGATGTAGGCCGCATGAACTGTTCTAGCAGCAGCTCTGCATTCTGGACTGGTATCTGTCCCGTGAGCCTCCCCACCAAACCATTATTGGCACATACAGCAAAGTTCATTCACATTTCTGACCTTTTCATTAATTTTGCTGTTTTCTTCAAAATTCCGACCCACCTTTTGCTTTTCAGAAGAAACTTCTAACAGCTAAAGCATCTCAAATTGTGATCGCACTGAGAGTTTATCTAAACAACACTAGCTCTAATCAAGACTCAAAGGAGATTTACTGAAGGAAATTCTGCATGTTGTAAGAACAGTTGATGGCAGTTCAAAAGGTGCCCAAGACCATAATATAGTATTAACCGATTAAAATGGGGCCAGTGTGCTACTGGACTTGTTACATATTATCAAAACAACAATAAATTGAAACACTGATCAGTTATGCTTACTGAAAATCACATTATAAAATGTGATAAAAGTAATTATATTTTGTATCCTAGTTTCAGGTAGATAGTTAGTTAGTTAGTTGTTTCTATTTTGAGTGTTTTAAAGGGTTGTTGAGATCGATTAAAATCTTGTTAAAAGGCTACTGATTTCTAATGCAGAGTAGGTGAGAAATGCTTATAAGCAGTTCAAAATTTCTTGAGTGCTTTATACACTGCAGACAAAGGGTTTTGATCCAACTTCCTAAATTCACTAACAACATTAATGTTTTGGTAGTTTAGTCAACATTTCTCTTCAAGGTCATTGTACAAGCTCTGCATCTTCTCCTTTTCTGTGCTTAGTATAAATGTTTAATAGTTCCAACAAAAAGTCCAGAATACAATTACGAACCTTTCTGCTTCCCTGTCTTATCTGACAATATTAAGAGCAGTTCTTAACACAGATATTTCAGTTAAATGCCTGAAGTTAGTGTGAATACTCACTTTAACCTTTACTCTTTGTACAGTCTGTTTGAAGCAAGGGTAGTACATAAGCACACAGTATTTGCTATTCATTCTTTGTTGTCCCTCTGTTCAAAAAATCTTTCATTCATGGAGCAAAAAAGTGAGCCACAACACATTATAAACATTCAAAGTGAGTATCCAGCCAATCAGCGCAGAATTCAGCTATTTGCTGAATAAATATTACACCAGACCACAGTCAATCACATAAATTACAATAAAAGAATACTTAATAGAGAAAATGGACTAAAAGGATTACTTTTACAAGATTTATTATATTTATAAATAAATTGTATTTGCCTCAGTTACACTGACTGGGCAATCAGTATCTGGAGACATTCAAAGTGGACTAGGAAATAACATTATTTTGCAACAGGATTGTGGATTGTCTAATTAAGCATGAAAGTGTGAAATAAACCTCAGATGAGATTTTTTTTTTTAAGGCATAAGGAAATAATTATTAAGTAGTTGTGCAATGCAAAATAAAAAAATAATTTTAAAGAAATCCCCAAATACCATAAAAGTTAACATCCTGCAGATCTAAAGTGTCTTTATGTGGTAGTGCACAGAATATAATAAAACATGAAGAGAAAAAAATATGAACGAATACGCCATACCATGCATACCTCTATTAAAATATACTACTCATTGAGAATGTTGAAATTACAAATTATTAAAAGCTACCTAAAAAACATTCACCAAATACGCAATATGATTCAGGTGAGTACTCAAAGTCAAAGCATGAAGGGAATCTTAGAAATACATTCAGACACCGGACTTGAAGAAACCTAGTGTACACGCACAGATTGCTGGCATCAGTGAACCATGCAACAGCATTTTCAGGAAGAAAAAATAGCATTAAAAATGCTTTACAATAAAGGACAAATCCTCTATGACATACTCAATAAAGCAAAAGAGTAATTTCTCCCCAGTTATACAAAGTATTTGGAAAAATGTCATTCTTTGTCTATGATGATGAATACGCTCCTGCTAGCTAGGAAAGAAAAGAGAAAAATGAAACAAGGATGTTCAGTAGGAACTGAAAACTTTTCCATGAATTTTTATATGGTAGTAACTCTATCTTTTTCAGAAGATCCTTCTGAGAAGGTGTTATTGAGGTACCTGAACTCTTTGGGTGTTTCATTTACCCTGTGAAAGGGGGAATATTCTTCACATTCAGCAAGCACGTAATAACTTAATAATGATGTAAACCAGTAATAAATGGGCAAAATAAAAACCACACACAAATAGTCCAGCTGCACATTGCAAAAAACTTTGTGATAATTTAATGCTTAAGCCACTACTTTTTCAATTTTTCAATAGGCCACTACTTTTTTGTTTAGTAAAAGCATGGGTTTACTATACCTTGCTGTAGGTAAAAATCCACTGGATGTTTAAAAAGAAGCTTTATCCAAGCATGTTGTTAATAGACATGTTGAACTAAAGAGTAAAACAGCTAGGAATATAACATCTAGAAGCACAGTTTAATTGGGAAATTTGATGAATTACATATTGCTTTTAGCTACATAAGACTCCTGCACCGTCATCAAAACTGATTTTCACCCAAGCAGCCTGTCTCCAGGCCAAATAAAGAGAAGACAGGAGTCCCTGCTAAAGAAGGAAGGCACTTTTAAAAAAAGAAACCACACACCACAAAAAACACTCTGACATTGTGGCGGAACAGGAAAGAAAACACTTGGTAACCTCAGATATAACTAATGCAACCATGAATAAAACAACTGGAAAAACAGATGCCAACTGCTAGATTACTCAAACAACTACCTTTAAATAAATAAATAAATAAATAAATAAATAGTGAAAGCCTATGTAGTTCACATCCCTTTACATGGCTATTGTTCCTATCAGTAAAATTCAGTAAAGCATCATTGTCAGCATTCAAGCATTATCTTACAAGTCTATATGAGAGAAGCTGTTTCTTAATTTAAAAAAAAAAATATGTAGAAATTTAGCATGGCACAGGGGAATTATTCTGATCCTTTGGGTTCTCAAGCAGACCCCTAGAAGTTTAGAATTCTCTGCACCAGATGGAACAAGTTGCACAATACTTCATATAAATGCAGTGCTTTTAAAAATATTTTTATTATTTAAATGTGCACTACCTTCCCTTTTTTTTCCCCCAATCATTTCCCCATTTATAGATTATTTCCCATATAGACTGACATTAGGCATATCTAAGGTTATTTTTCTTATTTACTTCTCTGAATTCCTTAACAGTAGCCCACTGCCCCACAGGAGTTTGTGGACAACAAACTGAATATCCTTGCTATATCTAGTAACTATACACATAGCATTTATTTCAGTTCAGTGAAAACTCCTAATTAGGAGGACTCACAAAAGGCAGGGCTTTCCAATATGTAAAGTTACTGCCAAAGAAACTGGCAGATACAGCTTTGTGAACATAGGCTTATGTTCTCAAAAAATATTGCATTATCAATGAATAAATTAATAAGAGTTAGGCACTTAGATATAAATTCATTAACTACATCTTTAAATATGTTTTTTGTTCCTGAATATACTACTGAATAGCTGATTTACAGAATCACAGAATCATATAGGTTGGAAAAGACCTTTAAGATCATCGAGTCCAACCATTTAAGAGGCCTGTGAACTGAAATAACCTCACAGAGATTCAGGCACTCTCTGCAGGTGTTGGCTCTGAACTGGAAACCAGTAATGTCACGCTTTGCAGCAATGTAAAGTGGAAAATCACAAGAGAGAGGTATTATATTCTCCACCTTATAGACACCAAGGTTGTTAGAGCTATAGTTCAGGTTTTCAGAAATAATACAAGATTTTATGCTAAAGAGAAGATAAACTGTCCATTATTTTAGAAGATATAAAAGAATAGCTTCAGAATATACTTCATACTTCTACCAGATGAGAAATACACCATTCGAATTCCTAATAATACTGTTTTTATTTAGCATATTTTTATTGTGATTTTGGTAATATTCATATAACTAAGTTAAAGTTGTTTCAGAGTGAATATTTTTAGCCTAGAATAATATTATCCTGCAAATATTTTGAAAATTCTTAGATGGCAGTAGACATGCAAATGACAGTTATGCTCAAAATGCTTTTTGATAGGTATGATCTGGCACCAATTTTTAAGTAACTGAGTATGTCCTAGCCCCTAAACAGTATACAAAGGAGAAAACAAATCAATGCAAATAACTGAGCAATGTAAAACATCGTAAGTAAAGAATGGCCAGGGAAGTCCTCCTTGTGACCTACCTCTTCTCCCATTCTCTTACTGCTATTCAATTTCAGCAAACTAACTGAAACACTGCTTTATTAAAATCAACTGGGAGCAGGCCAAAATAAATTTATTGTTAGATATTCTTGTCCCTGTCCAATCAATTTGAAACTTAATTCAAATTTAATCATCTACTATTTCTAATTGCCCTCAGGAAGTACACCAGGAGAGAGTATCAAAGGCTACAGGGTTTTTTTGGTGGTGGTCTTATTTCTTGCAGTTAAAAAAAAAAAAAGAGGTTATTAGCTGTTCAAAAAATTTACTACAGTTTCTTCTGAAGGTACATACTGCATTATCCACTTTCATTTTAGGTTATTGACCATTCATCTGCTATTTAGTCCTCATTTTTATTTTGTGGAACTGAATTTAAGTGTTATTTAGTAATTTTCATTTCTGCTTGGCACTGTTAGAGAAAATGATAGGTTTCATTACATCAGTAGAATTGTTACCTGTACAGTTCTCTGAAAATTACTGCAGAAAAGGCTGGTCTTCCCATTTGCCTACTTTTCACATATGCTTCAGGAAAAAAACAACCCTCCTAAGACAAAGATTTTGTTGTTGTTGTTAAATTTAGGCACATTTAATTACATAATTTCTCTCTTGCTTTTTCTAAATGAATGCTAATCAGCAAAGTGGGAAAAATAAATGGTATTAACTAAACTACATGACAGTGAGAAGGGAATTTATAGATCTGCACAAATGTACCTAAATCTGTTTGCTTCAGCTGGAGAGAACTTGCAAAGACTCCTGCTGAGTAGCAGAATAAATTTCGCAAGATAGAAAGTTTGTTGTGTCTGAAAATCATAGGATTGTTTTAATTACATAAAAGAAAGCACCATAAGGTGATAGAGGAGCAGAAGCAGACTGTGAAACATTCTTTAGCTGTGGCATTCATCCACACCTTCTTCCAGTTCCTACACACTAATTGCTCACAGCTATGGGCGGGGAAAATGAGAAGCTACGTCTTTATTTACAAGTAAAAATGAACATGACTGAGAAATAGAATTGCCATCAAAAATGCTAGAATACCTGAAAAGATACTGATAAGTTTTTGTTTAGGCAGTCTTGATTCTCTTCTCATTGTTACCAGTGGAAATCAGTCACCCTCTCATGGAAACTAGTGTACTAACATCAGTAAGTTAAAAACAAACAAACAAACAAACCAACCAACAAAACAAAACACCCCCCCCAAAACCCACCACCACACCACAAAAGCCCCCAACAACAGAAAAACCAAACAACAACAACAACAAAAAATCCCAAACCCTGAACTCATTGTGACTGAAATAATACATTTGTTCAAAAGCAATACTGTAGACAGCTGACACCTGGTTTTATTTTACAAAATCTGTTCTGTTCAAATCCAGTCAAAAAACCCATACCAACTGTTAGCTTTATTATTTGCTAGATCTTTAATACAAAATCCTGGCAGAGCTTCTGAAGCACTAGCTGTGGAAAGCCGTCTTAGGAACATATGGAAATTTTCAGAAAAGTGGTTAAATTCATACGAGTCTGGGAAATTCATTTATTTCTGAGAAAATGAAGATTCTCAAAAATGAAGATCGAGATGACTAAATAGAGCTTGCAACTTGCTAAAATGAACATTTTTCTAGAATAATATCTACACACACAAACAACAACAAAAAAACCCCAACCAGGTATCTGAGGTGGCACCTCTGTATCTTGCAGATAATCTAAAATAAAACATGCAGATAATAAAATCATCATGTAAATCATTGAAGGATGCTTATATGCACAAGTCTCCTGGAAAATGTTACCTGTTCATTACTTTTAACCAAAAGAAATGCTTTTGACTCATGATAACAAATTGGGAAATGTCCTTTAATAATAGGACAATGATGCCAAAGTTTTACATGATGAGAAGCAGACCATGAAATTAAGAAAAGAGGAATTTTAAAGAGCTGGCCTTGAACCTACAACATCAAGCAGCCTGTGGAAGACAGCCTTAGAACAGAAAGTGGCATTGATGCAATGAAAGTCCACTTGTCAGTTAAGAAGGCATAGGCCTGAAGTTATAAAACTCATGATGATGGTCCACTGATGTAGTAGCATCCACATCACATAGTGAGTCCCACAGGGTGGTGTAATCAAGAATTCAGTTCAAAGATTTGAAAAAACTGAGTTGCTTAGATTTGTTCAAAACCCACATATACATATTTTATAGTTTCTTCATACACTCTAGTGAGCTTACATCATGTTTTAGTAGACCATAATGGTGAGTTCCAAGTTGTTCACAAAGGTCATCTAGACAACTTTCACAGCACAAACCTTTTCTAAAATGCCAGGCTTCTCAGATAACGACAGGGACTCACTATTCTTTCAAGCAACATCTACTTCAGTTCAGCCTCACTGTACACACTGATCCATGCTGATTCAAGGCATCCCATCCTCCCTTGGGTAAAGTGCGTAGACAAGAGTTCAGTTCCAGGTGAACACGGTGATTACTTGTCTACTGGAAAGTCTTGCAAGATTTTAAACAAAACATGCGATGACTGGAATTAGTTAATATGGGACCATTAGTCTCTGCCTGCTGTATTCTGCAGGGTGTTAAAGGGGAAGCATGGGTGAAAAATGTAACAATTGTGAAGACACCAAGGACCTCACAGCAATATTCTGCACAATTGGACAGGCAACCTATTCTACCTGATCTTCTGCTAAATGTTGCCAAGGCAGGGCACAGGAACAAAATCAAGATTGATTTGTGCATATGCTCTGTTCTCATAAACTTCAGGAGACTAAGTAAGATCTGGGTGCCTGAATATTTTGTACGAGCTGGGCATAGGCCAAGTTATGGTTTGAGCACTGAAGTAAGTGAAGTAACACACTAGCACTTGCTAGCACAGTTCCTCTTGCTAATGATAGGTTTCTTCTGATCTACTTTTTCTTTCTGTTTTTTCTTTACGTTTCACTTTGGATGAAAAAGATTATGGAGTAACAAAATAAGCACATACTGAGAAGATTAAAGTATGATCGATGAAATCAGCTCAGAGGTAAATGCTTCAAATCAACATCACCATATGAGCTAACAGGTAGTTACAGTAACAAGTGCAAAAGAACAAAATGTTTTGAATGGCGTATGGATTTTCAGGACAGGATATAAGTTATTCTAAGGATTTATTTTAGTGTTGGTCTTATCTACTGTAATTTTACAACAAGATTGAGAATCACTGCAACATATGCAAAGTAGCAAATAAGCATAAGACAGGTCGTATCAGACTAACACCGGTATTCAGTAATAGGTGTAGTGACTGTCTAACTATAACCTGAATTTCAAGGGTTATCAGCTTCCAAGAGTTTACTATGGCAACCTGGCTCCTCTATTTCCACAACATATTCCATCCTTCATTTCCAACCTTTCACCTGCATTGGAACTGTCCTTTTTAGAAAACTCGCTTTTCCCATAAAACCCAAGTGTTCTAAAATAGATTTCTTCTTCTAGATAAAGAATAGATCTTCCATTTCCCCATGTCCTTTCCATAATACCTGTCAAATGCTCAGCCACTTAAGCCTCTGTATCTGTCATCTAGTGCAAGAGACAGACGGTATAAAAATGAGAGTATAGTAGAGGGTGAACAGGTATACTAACACCAGGGGGACAAGCCATGGGATAGCAGAGAATGTAGTTGAATTTTAGCATTTATCCCAGTGTGCTGATCTGATTCTAATTTGTGCTAAAACTTCTTTTCAGAAAAGATAAGTGAGCTGCATCTTGTACACCATCTCCTGTACAAGAAATCAAGGTTGTCCTGTCTGGTTCTTGCTCCACCCCAGCAGAAAACCCACTCTCAATACTATTACAATTGTCTTTGGCAGAAGGTAAATGACACAGGGCAAATTAATCCATAAACGTACTTTATATAAGGTCTTTATCTTTTGTACCCTCTCCCCACCCAAAAAGTTTACGCTTATTTTTGTATGTGTTACACTGCCCTTTCTTTTCTTCAAAAGCAGAAACTTGGTCCTATAGCAACAGTACTTTCGGTCATAATCCGACAAAACCAAGTCGCAATCAGGAATTAAAGGAAAAATGGCCCTTAAATGTAAGAGATTTCACCCAAATTACACTAAGAGTTTGTCCATTAACACTAGATTGTCAGTTGTATTTTCTCAGCTTTAAGGTCCTACACAGGCTTACTAATCATGACAGACTAATCATGCAGTTTTCATTAGCTGTATGTTATTAACACATTTACACTTAGCTGTATAAAAGATAGGCATCTTGTTTAAGTTAATTACAGGACTCCCTTTATAGTCAGTGACATAGGCACTTCTAGATGCATTTCATCTGAAATCAAGTGTCTCAGATAGGTGGGATGAATTACTCTTTGGGATGCCTACCTTTGTCTCTGAATAAAGAGGTATTCTGATTAAGCACCTTGTGACTTGTAGAAGGCTACAGTTAGCCAAGATCAATCCGAGCATCCCACGGAATCCATCTTCATTAACCACTGTCATTCACACAGTATTTTTGGTGCTGTCATAAATAACAGATTTTTAAAATTAAACATTTATTCTGATCTCTCAGTATGCATGGTTAGTTTTCCCTCATATTCTAGTTAATTCTCTAGCTAATTCTCCCTAAGCTATTGGTACTGAGCTTTCTTAAAGCCATTTCATTTTTGCTTAGAGCAAGCGAACTGGAATGCCAACTAAAAGGTTTTGCTATGTATATCACAAATACAGTTTGCCTTATTGCAAAAGAATTAAAACCTACATTAAACTGATTATCTTCTCTTCATGCATTCTGTTGGCAAGAGATTATTATGAATTTTAGACATAATTAACTTGGGCTCCATCAATAGTGACAACACAGAAGCATGAATTCCTGTGAAATACCATTTTTACCTCTCAGCATTCACAGTCTACAATCTTTCATGATCGCGGTCTTTTGAATTTCAAGAAAACATAGACTGCAAAAAATATCATGCATAAGAATTAAAACAATGGTTCAACAGAGAAATTTTTGGTGATCAAGCTACAAGCGTATACACAAGAATCTGAGCGTAAGTGAGGGAGACAGGGCAAGGTCATCTGAGTTAACATGAAGTAGAACTTGATTTAAAAGTTCCCATCATTCTTAGAAAATAATAATGAATATAGGGCACTTGCTGGGTACATGAAAAAAATATATATACATGCAAAGGCAGAGAAAGGTATGATAAGCAGGTAAGCAGATACTTTAAACTAAGAGAGACAACATCAAGTATGTATAGTAAGGAAAATTGCTGTAGGCTTTAAAGTAAAAAAGAACTTTTAGCAGTTACCCTGTATGAATTTTCTGAGTAATACTGTCGTTGGCAAGCTGATGATTACTTTCATTTTCATAGTAAGGAAACTTACATTATGTCAGTCATGTCGATAGTAATTGTGGGCTTTTACAAAATGAGTAGGTCTGAGAAAGAACTCCAGAAACTTGAAATGTGAATCAAAAATTTATAATTCACACCCATTTTTCTAATTTCCTATATTGCCATCATCTTGCAGAATAAACTTACTGAAAAATAAAAGGTAATCTAAGGAAATAAAAAATGTCTGTTTAAGGGTATCTAAATGCATATTATTGGACAGTTAGATTGTGACATTTAATATAACTGAACAAACCAGTTTATTGCATATTTTTGGTTAAAATACTTGAATCACTAGAGTAAGATTTTTTTATTTTTTAGAAAAAAAAATTCATATTTCATGCTGTGACTATGCAGTTGTCAAGAATACACAGTATATAGTGTTTTATATAGTAAAATGCAGTATTTTAAGCTGCTTACAGATACAGAACTAATTAGTTCACCAGTAAACATGAGAAGTATTTGTGTGTTATTATTTAAATTTTTCAGATTGACAAAAAGAGACACTGAAGGTAAAGCAACTTCCCTGATGTCACAGACTAGGAGAGAACATAAAACAACTCAGCCTGCAACACATGCTCACTTTCTTTATTCTTTCAACTCTATTCGGAAAGGATCTTTCTTTCCTTTAAAGAAATCTACAGTAATTTCTGACAGGAACTCTGCATCTTTAATATTAAAACTAGATTTCTGAGTAACTGTAAACTTTAGAACAAAAATTGTATTATCATTAAAAAAGTTAAGAGACAGTTCAATGTAACCCAAATTTTTCAACAATAGAAAAAAGTCATATGAAGCAAAGTCTGGACTTCTAAATTTGTGTGAGGGATTTTTTTTTTAATTTATTTCAACACTCATAATATGCATTCTAGTAATGGGCATTCTAATGAACTGATTAAAATTCTGATTGATTAAAATGAAAACAGAAGACTTGTATCCAAGAGCAGAATAAAATGATCGTTATATCACACTGAAGCTAGGTGTTGAAAAAAAAAAAAATCTGTAAAACTCCTGTCTAGGTAAGGTTCTCCAGAAATTATTTGTGACATTGTGCATTAACAGCACAACATGCATAATAAAAGGAATTTCTGTAATCACTAATTGTTTTTTTTCAGTAGAGTATTTTGAAACAACAGACTATTTCTTTCTAAACTATATTCTATGACAGCATGCAATTTTTTTATGGAAGACTAAAAAGCAGACAACACACAATCCTTGTTTAAGCAAAAATGTACACTGAAGTTTAGAGCTTCCACTGAAGAAGAAAAAAACCACCACCACACCCCACAACTGCCTGAGGTACATACTACTACCATATTCATAATACAAGTCTGATCCCTGCCCTAAACAAGTTGAGTTGGATTGCTCTTGGATAAGAGTTCAGCAGTGTAATTCACCTCCCCTAACTTAGGATAGTCTTGGAGAAGACACTGTGTGTGTGCCTATGTAAGAATAAAACACTGTGTGTCTGTGTGTACACTCGTATACATGCATATATGGAAGAATAAGACAGCAAAACATTTTTTCCCCCTAAGCCCATGTTTTAACAGCCTTAGAAACTTTAGAAATATTCACTTTTAGGATATTGTTTTCCTTCTATGCTCTCTGTATTATATACATTTAGCCATTAATGGATAATGGAAGAGTGAAAAAAACACATTTTTACCAAAACAAACAGAAAGGTTCCAAAACCAAAATTAAATTGGCCAAGTTTTTTAGTTGAGTGCAAGGGTAAAAGTGGAAGCTCACATAGAAGAATTAACCTGTAAACAGTGAATTCTTAGAGGCACAAGCCATTGCATAGTGAAACTACTATGAGACATTAAAATCAATATAAAGAACCAAAGAGCTCATATACATCACTTATCTGAAATTAAGATCTGATACAGGTGAAGCATCACATCAGTCAAAAAACGATCATTTCCCAGTTAATACCAAGCAAAATGCATGAAAATGAGGAACAACATTCAGAAAAAAAGTGAGAAGGAAACCAGCAAGGGAACATATGGTGCCTAATACAATGGTACCTAAGTCCTACATAATTCTTAGATCCTATGCGAGAGCAATGATGCATCATAATCACGTTTGGAGTACAGCCAGTGAATAATTCAGAAGCTTCCACAGGAGAGAACTTGAGAACCCTGAAAAATAAGACTGACTCAGCAATAGAAAAAGAACTTGCTTACAGTTTGAAGAGCAGCTTTGAGAAAGTACCACACTTTCTTTTTCTTTTCAACAAATTATGCCCTTTTCTTTCCTAAAGGCAGAAACACAGAGTACTTTGGCTACCCCACAACTAGTGGGGTAGGAGAGGACAGGATCAGAGCTTTGCAGTTCTGAGACTCTTCAGCCCAGATACCCAAAGGTAAGAATGACGCTCTAGCTGCTCAAGTTTAATGATAAATCCCTGCTGCAAAATTAAAAAAAGGAAATTTCCACACAATGGTTAACTTGGCATTAAAACCTAGACTCATAGCTCATCTGTCAGAACACTTCAGTCAGCAGCCAGAAGCCTAGGTTTTATCCCCAGGTAGGTCATGACTCATTTTATAGCTTTATCCCTCACATACACTCAAAGTAAGAAAAAAAATACAGTAGAGTTGCATAACTATCATACTAGATGAAGCAAATACAGACTGGTTAGGTTTTATTTTTCTGACTACATTTGGCATAAGTGAATGGGCAGAAGGAATCAAAAAGGGTCAGTGAGGAAAGGTTTGGAGAACTGGGGTTTTATAGCCTGGAGAAGAAAAGGCTAAAGGAGAACGTAATTGTTGCCTTCCACTACGTAAAGGAGAGTTGCAGGTAAGAGTGAAACAAGCTCCTCTCAGAGGTGAACAGTGAAAGGACAGGAGGCAACAACTACAGGATTCATCAAGAGAAATTTGAGACGGATATAAGGCGGGGGGGGGAAATATATATATATATGTGTGTGAGAGATATATATATCTCTCACAGTGTGTTTAAGCACTGGAACAGTTTCCAGGAGAAGCTGTGGAATTCCTAGTTCCTGGAGATACTCAAAACTCAACCAGATAAATGGCTGCGCAATGTAACCTAACTTATAATTTAGCCCTGCTCTGTTCTTTGGTGTGGCTAGATGACCTCCAGATACCTTTCCTAGCCTAAGTTTTTGTATGATTCTAAGTTGCAGCAAACTTTACTACTGCTACCGAGTATGCAAAATACCCTTCAAGGGCTGAAGGGGTGAGTGCATGAAAACATTCTCCTGACTGAAAAATGTATTTTGAATCTTTCTGCATCTTCATGCACTGTCTTACAACAAATACATTACTCTGAACTGTGTAATTTGTGGAGCATACTAGGGTGATGTCTCAGAGAATCAACAGCTTTAAGAAATGAGATCTCTCTATCTAGATGATAGACTGCATTTTAAAGACAATCTCATGACTAATACAGGGAGCACACTGTAGTTGAACTGTCTCCTGAGAGGGACAATGCGATTTCTGGAATCCTCCCAGTTGTGCTGTTTCTGAAAGAATGTGTAGACTGCTCCCACATATATTTATATCAGTGCAGGCTTTAGATCAGTGGATAATAGCACCATTTATAATACCAAAAAAATTCTACCCATCACTACTCTGATCAGCTGCTTTTTATGTTCTCTTCCCTACTGTTTTTGATACAGGTAGCAAAAGTACCAGTACTAGATAAGAGGGGAAAGGAAGAAATGTAGAGTGAAAAGGGATTATGAAAAGGCTAAATTATGAGCCTGCTCCTTCTTCTACTTGCACACACGACTACTACTGCTATCTAAATAAGCTGATTACACCCCTGAGGAATGTGGGAAATGGAGTGGACAACTGGCCTCCATAAAATTCTATAGTAAACGTAAGACAACACTTATTGCCATAAGCTTGCAGGCCAAATTCAGAAGGTCAGTAGAAATTTACTGCACAACTGTTGGTAATACTCTTAGAGCACTCCAAGTATTAGTCATCATGAACAGGTAGAGGTTTCAGCTAACTTCTGGTGGTAGGAGTTAATAAAAAAATTTATAAAAATCAACAGAAGATGTAAAAAAAAAAAGAAAGAAAGAAAGAATGAACAATGGTGGAGATGGACAACATGGATGAAGCCACTGTATAAAACAAACTGGCAGTAGCTGTTTGGAATTTTGGAGAGTTGGAAGAAGGTGCAGATTTGTGAAAGGGCCGAGACATGGCTAAGGTGAAAGTATTTAGAGCTAAATACAAAATATTACAAAATCCAACCTTACTATTATTAAAAAATAATAATAAAAAGATCAGGTCTGTCGCTTTAAAAGGACATAAGAAGCTTCAAAGCACTCATTCACAATAGCAGGAAGCAAGCCCATTTGTCATGGTCCAACCAGCCACAGCATCACAGCAAGCCATAAAGGCAATTCTCAAAGACAAGTGAGCTAGTGCTGCTGGGTTAACACAGCACTTGTTCGGAAAAGGAGTTACCAACCTAGAGCAAAGCATCCCTGCAAATCTTTGTGAAAAAGTTTAGCAGGGTGCAGACAAGTCACGTAAATACTCTTCTACAATTTTTGGCAAATTAAAGAAAAATATGACTGAATAACAGTTTTTAACTACTCAGACTGTTTTTTCTTGTGTTCCTGAGTACTATAGATGTAAATTTGTATTTATATATGCCTCTTAATTTATAAATTTGTATGCCAAGCAATAGAAATCCAATAACTGGGCTGAACTTTACTGCACTGATTCTTCAGCAGCGTGCAATCCAAACAGGTTTTCATTATAATATATTCTATTTCTGCTTACAAAGATTGCAACTTTAAAGAGATTAGTAACAGGTTTAAAGAAGTATTTTTTCCTCTATTTAAAATGATAGCCAATACTTCTCAAATTTTCAATGTTGCAAGTATTTATTTACGAATTTCAAATTAACTTAGAAGCAGTATACTCACATCTCATCACAGCTCCTAGTTACCCACACAGAGGAGAAGGAGGAAACAAAATTCACTCTTTTCACTCCCCGGACCATGCTACAGGAGCTGCAGAGTGAATAACAAGTAGAAGACCGAGGTCATGCACACAGAAGTGCAATAAAATACAACTGCTGAATGAAGATGGATGGCATATGTCATTACAGCTCAAGTGGAAGTGCCCTGCCAGTCCCCAAGATGATGCGCTCTGGCCCGCCATCATTACCTTGAAGGAGAAAGCAATGGCTGCTCTTTGAGGGGCACATGCAGCCAAAGAACCAAATTACTCCAGCTGGTTCACAGCTCAGAATTTTGCAAAGAGGGGTCTTTCACCTCCTGTTCCTGAACACAGTCGCTTAAATCAAAGAGCTACTACATCTACATGCATCATAAGAAGACAGTCCTAAAAATGGTACTCAGCCTCCTTCAGAGAAAGGCTAGACCAGCCTGTAACCCACACTACATAGAGCAAAAGGCAACCAGCACTGAAACTGTGATTCTAAGACAAGATTTATTTTGCACTCTGTTTCTGGAGCCATGCACCACATTTCAGCATTCAGAGCAATCTGTAAAAGTGAAATTAACGTCCTATTGCAGACAAAGTGATCCTCTGATTAGTCCTTCCTATTTAGAGATAAGCTTAAAGGTAGGAGTCACATTGTGGCCAGTGGGACTAGAAACTAGTCTAGTGATGTAGGCAAGTGATCTTTAGGAAGTTTTGGCTAAGTCAAAGATTCTCAATCAAATCTATTCTGCAAACCACAGAAGCTTTTCAGGATTGTATAAAAGTATTTAAAAGACAAGAAGTGCTCCCTAAGGAAAAAAAAACAACAAAACTAAACTATATTTTCATTTACCCAGGTTAGGAACTGGCCTTACAAGCCTGCACTGGGCCACAGAATATGGAGCCATTCCTGCAAATATTTAACTTGGAGAGCACTTCTGCTACTGTCCATTGGCACTTCTACAAGAGTGGACAAGTATGAAATGGAGAACTACAACCTGCTCATCTCTTCTCAGTTTTATGGGGTATTTTGTGCATTTGTTTTCTGTCTTAGAGAGAGACTTCCCATGTTAGCCAAAGTCTAAAGTTACTTTGCCACTGCTGCCAAACACAGCAGGGAATTACAAATAAGGAAATATATTTGGCCGATTTGTGTATCAAGAAGCACAAAGCTAAATTCACAAGAATGATTCAGTAGTGATTTCAAATGCAGTCATAAACAAGCTTTACAGTCACCCCTCTGCACTCAGCTCAGATAATTTGGTGAATGAGGACTTAAACATTAATACTCAGCTCTTTTTGATACTGTGGCAGATGATGGACTGGGTCTTTTGGAAGAACCTTTATCAGATAAGTTTATTTCACTAAGAAATCTAAGGACATTTACATCTGACTTTTTCAATAGTTTAGGTTTCTTCTACTTTCGATCATTCTGTCCCAGTAGGTAGTTTAATAAAGGAAAACAAGATCACCTATGTAAAGAATTACAGTATTTCAGTTCAAAATAACACTTCTTTGGTCTCATAGTTCATTTGTTCATTTGTTCGTTTGAACATTTGTTCTTCAAGACACTGAAGAGAGACCCAGAACATTTCCCAATGTGATAAAACCCACAAAGGAACAGAAAATGAGAGTTTTTTCCACAAATTATGTCAACAGCCCCAGCTTGCAGAATCTGCAGCTCTTTGAGGTCCACCACACAAGCAATGCCCTGTAATTCATAGGAAGAGCAAGACTACAAAGCTGGGAGCCACCATTGCCTTCTCCCAGTTCTTTTAATAGGGTTTTAAAGCACAAAAGAGTTTCTGTCAGGAGTTAGTACCACTATAATGCACGTACCAGTGCAAATTCCCTGTTGTTCTATGGGATATAGAGAAGGAGAAAAAACCCCAAACCCCATACTCATTTTCCTGACCTTTTGCTTTCCAGCCCTCAAAGGTCACCCCTTCTCAAGACATCACTTCATAGTGCTTAAAAACACCTTCTCAAATCTGATAAGTGAGTATGATAACCAAGTGGAGATTTACTCACAGAGAGTTTTCTCGATTCATTCTCTGGAGATACTGGGGTCAAAGCAGGTTACCAAAGTCAGTGCAGGCTATAGAATAACTACCTTACTGAAAAACAACCAGACAGTACTACAGCCATCAAACTGTATGGTGCTAAATCTATCTTTGCAGGGTCAACAGGAATAAAGTTAAAAAAGAAATTGTGTAGAACAGATTACATAAGTAATAAAAGTCATAAAACATAAGCAGCATTTTTCTCACCCACTCAGAGGAACTGCTAGCTTAGTAGCATACTGAACAAATGAAGATAACAGAAAAATAATGGACTTGCTAAAATTAAGGAAATCCCTGTGGAGCATAAGAAGAGACTGGATGTTGCTTTACAGAAAAGAAACCTCATTGCAATGATGTATGGTGAAGAACATAATATAGTATAAAATAGTAGGTGGAAAGCTGGTTGCTTCATGCAAAAGAACCCAGCATACTGGAGAAAACAGGAAGAGTTAACTGTTAGAGTTAACTTCAGGAACTGTCACCCCTATATTGCTGTTGAAATCAACTGTAATCATTGATTACAGTGAGAAAATGTCCATTAGAGAGTAAGACTGCCTTTAAATAGCACAGCTTTCTTCCATGATTTTAAAATACATATCTGTATACGGATGCGTGCACAAGGTAGTTGCATTATTTAAAGCATGTTCTCCCTGTAACTATCTGAATGAAAATATTAATTATTGGTAAGCATACCCATCAAAATTATATAAATGCATTGAGGAATAATACATTACATGCGAGTCTGACATTTAGGTGAAAAAAAAAATCTCTAAAAAGTACTTATTTTTCCTGCTAAAATGTATGGCAAAGTTTAATTCTGCCCACAAAGCTGCAAAGTTCATGAATTACACACATATAGCTCCAAAGAGCTAGGTAAGTATCACCTAGAATAAAAAATAAAATTATTCTCCTAACTTCAACTGCACGTCTGACTTCCCTGTCTGCATCGGGATACTTACAATACATCATGTTAATCTGTGATGGGGTATACCACAGGTGACAAAATGTGAGGCAAAGCCAAGGAAAATACATTGCTTACTGCTGTCAGCTTTGTTCCATATTAGGTATTACAGCAAGTAGAATCCGTTTTACAGAAAGAACACTACAGAATATCCACTGCTCTTTGAATGAGCAATCAGTGCAGAAAACAGAAAATCCAAATTGAGGCCTGGTACCTCATTTCTCAGTATATAGACTGTTTCTTTATGGATGATTCTATATGCTTTATTACTAGACAACAAACTTAGGCTACTCTTATTTTAACACAATACTATTTCAGTGAGATTTTTCTCCAACTCTAATGAGAGAGATTATTATTTTTAACCATGTTTGATTTTTATTGCAAAAAGGAACATCCAGTGTTTGGAGCTCACTCTGACCAACTTGATATCAATAGGAACAGTTTTTCTTACAGAAGTTGAGTTTTTTAAAAAGTACCTTCAAAAACATCTTGGACTTCAAGTTAAAATAAATGTTGTACAACTAAATAACATTTTAAGTTTAGTTATACCTAAGAGAATTAATTACACACAATTCAGTAATTGGAAACTCGGATCTGGTTCCTCATTTAGAAAGAAAAAATTCAATTCATCAGGTATCTGAAACTTATTTGAAGTGTTACAAACTCAAAGTCATTGCTAAGTCATTTGATGATATCATACAGACCTTTCTGCCCTTGTTGTTTTTTCTCTATTGTGGCAAATCTCTAGTTTTTTTATTGTCTTGATTAAAAAATAATCACATTTATAAGGGTAGTAATTTGTCTTTCTTCCCAATTTAAATATCTGAAGATAAATACACTGTATTTTTCTTTGTTTTTCTTTCTCAAGAATGAATGCACATTTGGTCCCTTAGACAAGGAGGCAACACAGTTAAATGCGAAAACAATGAACTTGCATCCCTAACTATTATATGAGGACATTCATTATAAAGGTATGTCACATTAATGAACAGTGTGGTTCATGCCACCCGCATAGAAACATTATCAGCAACAGCAGCTCTGCAGGGCCTCAAAATTTGTCGTCACTTTGGAACGTAGAATCAAATTAGCAAAGCTGTGCTCAAAGAATGAGATTCTGTAAGGTTTTTAAACATCTCAGACAGAAATTCGATTAAGATTAATTCAAGCCAAGCAAGCAATTTTAGAGGCGTTGGAAACAATTTCCTTTCACATCATGGTCGTGCGCTGCTGACATGAATGCCTGGAGAAAAATGTGCTAAGTTACTAGAGACAAGATCTTACTATGGAGAGGGAACTATATTATGTCCTTGTAAGTTTAGTTTTTAAAATAATAATACTAAGGTAATGAGTCTTGTAAAGAAACATACAAAATATTCAACATGCATCATAAATAATTGACTCTAAAGACAGGGCATTTCAAATACCACAATCACATTTTCAAGATGGTTTGTGTCATCAACTTTTAAAGGTGAGTCTCTTCAAAAGAATTTGCTGGATGAGTAAGATTTAATCTAATGCCATTTTAGAAAAATGATAGCAGTGCTCATCAAATTATTAGTGCACTGGTAAAGCATTTTGAATCTAAATCCTTCACCATTTTCATTTATTTTATGATGTTGAAAAGGTTATCCTTCAAAAACTGTCAACCAATTCATATAAAAGATTTAATGTTTTAAGGATAGATAAGAGGAAAACATGTCATTATATCTTTGAAAGAAGATGGATGCTAACAACTGTAAAATTATCGTTTTTCAGAAGATGGAAAAAGAATACACGGGCTTTTCACTTCATTCTCAACTCAACATAGGCAGCCTAAAGCTATGTAATTATTTTCTAGACATAAAAAAGTTAAAGGAAAAAAAGACTGAATTTTTCGTATTGAAATAATCTTGTGAATTTAAACCTAGGAATGTTTTTCAGTGGTTTTCAATTTGTACCCCCTAATCTTTTTTTTTTCCTTTCAATAGAGAGGCAGAGTCCTGCATAGCCAATTTAAAAGGTACTAACAAGTTGTTCAATTTTCTTAGTCACCATTCACAGACCTTTTTAAAGTAGTTGGTGGACCAAAATAAAGAACAATAAATAAAAACCAACCTAACAGCTTGACAGTCATTCCCATATAGACATAAGAAACTGACTTCTTATGCAATGGGGAACTTGGTTTCAATAACAAGTACAAACAAAATTCCAAGAAAATCTTAAAACACATACTAGTAGTATAGCCATACAAGTTGGTTTGTATCCGTCCTTGCATAAGGATTAGCAAAGATATGAAACAGAGAAATGTTCTCTTTCACCTGCACACTGAAATAATTTTAATAGTGTTTTCTAAGTGGCTAAACAGACAGGTAATACATGGTAAGTATACTCTTCATGGACAGGGTGGGGCTTGCAGATTATTTGCTCTAGTTTGCAATGGTTGAGAAATTATAAAGCAATTTCTTAGCAAACTCGAGCAATTTACCATCTATGCCACAGGCAAAGTTAAAGTGAGAGGTATTACTATGAGTTATGATTTCTTCATTCTGGACTACTGAGAGATCACCTTCAGCTTTCACTTTCTTTGATCAGAGTCTGTCAAACAGTGAGCAGTGGATTCTTTTTGCCCTCAAATGATTCTGCTAGCAGTATTTTTTAAGTCGGCACAATCTCTGCCGTGTTAAAATACAATTCAAACTGTTCTTCTGATTTCTCAGGTCTTGTTCTAAGCTTTAGCCATCACCACTCTTAGCATCAATCCACACAGCCCTTTATTAGAACTAGCAGGAAAAAAACCTCATGGTACAAGAACTGTAACTGGACAACATACCTTTTCAGACTTAAGATTTACAATTGTGGAAGAAATATGCTGGTCATCCCCTTTCCAATTTACTCTTTTGCCCAGTGAAAAGCAAGCTTTTGGCACATTCTAAATCTGATAATTCTCATCCTCAGAAGGCAAAGGATCAACATTCTATTATAGTGACCTACTCAACTCTGGAATCTCCTGTCTGCGTCAAAAAAAGGAGAGTTGATCCCTTCATGCCCCTAGTTCCGAGAAAGATGGTCATAAGAATCTGAAATTGTGCCAGCTAGCTCCAAATGTATGGTGAATTATGATTAGACAGAGGGGTTATATTAAATAATGGGAATGACTATGAATGCTGTCATTATTGTTTCCCAAAGACTATCATTGCTATCTAAACCCAGTGCTTTACAACTTCCTAGCTTTCAAACATGTTCAATGGTATGAAGAAGGACAAAAAAAAAAAGTGATTTTGGTATGTTTTAGTCTTAGTATGAAAGCAGCCCCAGGACAAAGCTTTTTCACTAGAAAAAAATAAAAGCTTTTAATATTTGACGTCCTGACTACTTTCCATTTTTCCCTGTTATGTCATCTATTGTCTACAATCCTTTTGCAGAGTCTAGGAAATCAAGTGGATTTTGAATGACTGCAGTTAACATGCAAATGCTAAAATGGCAGCCGCATTCTTGGTGACATGTGTAACTCAGATCCAGTATCATTCATGCAATTAATGCTTTTTTCAACTACCAAAAAGTTTTTCCTTCACCGAACTTCAGACCATTACCCTTAATGAATAATGGGGAAATTCCCTGTGAGTTGGAGTTTAAAACCATAGTGCGGTGAAGTGAAAGTAAGATCAAGTGTGATCTAGAGAACCTCAGAAAAAAGAACACCCAAAGTCCATCTTGCTCATTAAAAAGACCTCAAAAACTAACACCAATCATACCTGTTGTTGATAAAGATACAACACAGATTTACTTTACTGGCTGTCAGTCATATAAATTGTATCCAGAAATAGTCACCAAAAAAAAAAAAAATACAGTAGGCAGTTTGTGATGTAAACTACAGAAAGAGAAGGAGGAGGGCTGTTGGGTAATGAACATGTTAAAATATTCAGTAGAAGGCAAAGGGAGACAACAATCAAAAACTATCGACAAGGAATGAAAGAGATATTTTAAGACAATTTGTAGGAAGACGGTAAATTATTTTGTAAAGTACCTATAAAAATCCTCGTCACGTGTAGAGAAGATATCCTTGACCAACCTGCTGCATCAGAGAAGTGAGAGTTGTTTTTAAAAACAGTTAAAAAAAAGTATATTGTTCCTCAGCTATTTGGCATAGCTTGCTCACAAACCCAGGGTCAAACTGCTCCTCAGATCTGCGCTGTGACAAAATCGTTTGCATGTGAGAACAGAAAGGAATTTGGAAATTTTGCTTTCACCTATGATGCTGGCTATACATACCTCCCTGAAATACCTTAGTCATTTGCAGCTCTCTGTCCTCTCCTATTCTTTTTCCTTGGGCATGGAACAATTTAGTTATCAAAATACAGAAATAGACTAGTCCAAATTATGAGGTTTAAAATACGAATAGGTGGGTAAATTAAATGGTTTTGTGATATACTGCACTAAATTATTGAATGGGTCCTTCTGGCTTCTATGGCATTAGGACAAAATTGTAGATAAAATGACCCAAAGTGGAGAACAAATAACAATGTCTAGGCAGAGGCTGGCATGTCATAGATTTATACAAAAAAAAATTGAACAGTTTCCTAATATCAGGAGTTCATGCTACAGGGGAAAACACAGAATCCTTGTACTGACTCTGCATCTTCAGACCAAGATGGAAATAAGTGTTATGGAGACAAGTCCATGACTGAAATTCAGTCACAGAACAGGCCCACATGCCCATAAAACCCACTTTCTCTACAGTATAATGCTTTAACCAAATGTGTTGAGAACAGCACAAAGTGGATTACAGAGACTGTAGAAAAAGCAAAAAATAGGGAAACTTTTTATTTATAACATACCATATTAAACTTTGTGAATCATGCAATGTCACAACAGTGCTGTGTAAGAAAGTCATCCAAAGATATAAAAATAGATCAGCTGCACTGTCTCTACCTATTTCCTTTCAGTAAAACAGTGTCTAGGGCCAGAAGCACACCTACGAGTTTAAAAGCACTTGTACAATGTGGAAATGAAGCGTTCAAAATCAGATGGTCATTCAGTTGGGTAAAATAAATATGAGTGTTTATTTCAGTATAAAGGTGCTCTCTAAGGATTCTATTTTTGCATAAGCATCAGACTTGATGTAATCGGAAAAATTTAAAAATTAAATATCTTTCTCTGGTTTCATTTTCCTAAGCTCTTCATATAGACTCAGTGGCATGGAAAAGTGGCTAATACCTGATTTTGATGTGTCTTTGCCTGTCAAAACAACAGAACAGCTCTATGCATGGAGTAGCTGAGACTGTTGAGAGATTGAAACTGAGATGCACCGAGTCATCTATGAGATAAATGATACGTAATATGTGGCAGAAACCTGTTTCCATTTGGAAACATGATGAGAAATCAACATGAATATCACTTTTCTAATCATGCAAAATTGCCAGGTTGATTTTCAAGCCATTATCCCTGTAACCAGACAAAAAGTTTTCAAAACCAAGTTGTTCCCATTTGTGGTCTCTTGATCATAGCCTGTCTAGACTATTCGAACAATACATTCTGTTTGGATTAAATGTTTGCACCATCTGCACTGTAAATGAAGAGGAAAAAAGGTTTTAGAACACCACCCTTCACAAGCCTTGAGTGAATGACAGTATTCCTCCAAGAACTCAGCTTCACTACAAGCACAGGGAAGCATTCTTCAGAAGTCAGTTTACTTACTCATTTGTATTTGAGGCACAGGCTATCCTCACCACTGAGATAAGCAGTTTCTACTTTTATACAGGGAAAATATGTTCTCCAGCATAAAATGATTCCGACAAAGTACACAAAGAACATTGCTTCAAATATCTTGAACTTGAAAATAAAAATCTCTCAATTGTTTTTATTTCTGAATTTTTTAAAGTGATGCCACACACCAGTAGCTTCTGATCCTAGCTTGGGTGAACTGAATAATATTTCTTCAGTGGCCTGTGTAAATTGATTTGTTTTATGTGGAAAATGATAAAAGAGACAGTAAGAATAATTCTTTGAAAGATCAAGTTTGTTTATAAATCATAGTTGACATTGTCAGTGAATGTCAAACAAACCCCAACCCCCTATTTTACAGTTGTTTCAGATGCAGGAAGAAATAAGCATTTAACAGACATGATTAAATTTAAGCCCTATGTAAGCATAAACTTTTCTATTCATAGAGGATTTCATTGTAATAATTGCTCTAGGTGAATGATACAGACAAAAGAGATCACTGACTATATGAATAAAAATATAACTATATCTTACATCTTAATATAAATAATAGTATATAAATTATATTTATACATATATATGTTTAAATACATTTTACTGCTTAAAACTACTTTTATATACATAACTTAGACTTACACTGTCAACTACTTACTTCATTAGTTACAAAACCAAACTAGAGGTGGTGGTTGTAGTGGCAACTGGTGATCAAGAAGCAAAGGCATAGGCCATCCTGAGGAGTCAACTGTTTAAAAACTGTTTCAAAACACTTTCTTTCTGCCTTTGGTCAGCCAGAAAGAGAGGGTTTTTGGCTAACACTTCATTTTTTCCTCAGCCTCTTACCCAGGTACAAATAGCCTATTTTCCCTGGTCTTTTGAATTTTCCAGGTCTATTTAGTACTATAAACTTTCTCCTGGTAGACGCGTTATAGAAACTGTACTTGTTAGGCTTCTCTAGTTGTGACCAATCAACTAATCATCTATTCTTGGTGTAAATAAGCAGTTTCCCTAACATATATCAAAGTGGCATAGGCTCTAGAACCTCTGCTAGAGCTGTTCTTGCTTGCTTTCTTCATAGCAGTCTGTAGACACAGGTAAATTAAAAAAGAAAAAGTGTACACCAGAGAAATGCATTGTGAATTACAGAGATCATAAAGATGGAGGCATATGAGAATTCAATTCTGCAGATCAAAGCTTATTCTTATTGTTTGGTTCTATATGAGAGTCAGAACTAAGAATCTAGCATTCAGTTTTATTTTGAGCATAGCCTAAAATTAGATAACAACTGATTTCTGCCATTAGAAATAAAACCTCATGAAAGCAAGAGGTACCCTAACAGTCAGGATGCTCAAATACAGTCCTGAACTCAAATCTGCCTTAACCCATTGGGTATAAAACTGATGTGGGACTGTGAAGTATTATAACACTTATATTGCCAACCTTACTGTTCGAACTTCTGTAGTAGAGCCATGCGATTATAAATAAAATAGGTGAGATTAATATTTTGCATGTCATTTAATATACTGTGATACAGAATGATATATGGAATATATATATAAAATATTCAATGATATGCAGAATATGACATGAGTAGCTATGTCCTTAAATGTACAGACACACAACCACTCCTATTTAGGATTATCCTGTTTATGTTAAGATTAAAATATGGAACACTAACAAAATATGTCAGAAACACATGTGAAGCCTTATAAAAGCTGTAATGCGTGAAAATCTCTAGCCACAAACTATAAACGTGTTACTGAAAATTGCAGCATTTGTCTTTTCAGCTTTCATGATCAAAGCCATGATTTTCTCAGCATGTTCAGTAGCAAATTGTACTGCTTTGAAACTAATAAAGTCAGTAACACTTTGCTAGCTATGGTATTACAGAAAGAATACTAAAAAATACTAACAGTAAGTAAACTCAGACATCTGTCCAAGTACAAGTGATTTCTGCCATTATATTTGCCATTTCTAGTGAGAAGGCTTAATGCTTAGAAGTTTTGAATAATGTGGATTTTATATCTGCAAATTTCAAAAAAGAAAATATGTCTAATTAAACGGATGATTAGCAGTGCTCCCATCTGCTTCAGCCAACAGTACCAGTATTTACAGGTTTGTAATATGAAAAATTTACCAAGAATATAGAACTTGTCCTATCTTGAGAAACACAGTATCCTCCACTATACCCCAAACCAACCTATTTCTAATCATACATCTAACTGTGAAGAAGATTGGTTAAAAATAGTCTTCACATAGAATATTTCCACATATCCAGAGAGGAAAGCAGTGCAAGTATATTTTAAGTACCTGCTGATACCATTTTGGGGTGCTTTTACTTTTAGAATAAAATTTCTGTTTATGAATCAAACATTAAGGTTGAGTACTCAAAGCTAGAGATAAATACATTATCATATTTATTATTGCCCAAACATTTCAGAAGCATGCATGCATAAATCATGTCATACAGCTTCCAACAAGGAACAAGTCTCTCCTAGTTGGTCTTGATAGGGAGAAACGGAGTGTGTATGCCATGCATTGCTATTAAATCTTCTCTTTACTACAACAATGGGTTTCTCTTCCTCTATAAAATTCATCCAGCCTCTCTAAAATCCAACTTAATCTGCAAACATGAAAGACAGTTGGGCTACAACATTTGCAAGAAAATGTTTGAACATTTCCAGCAGAAGTTAACAAACTATCACTAAAGGTACGTGTTTTGTTCAAAACTTGCCTATCTCATTGTCTTCAAGCTGATAAACGAACTTTATAATTATTCCAAATATATGCAGTATTCTAATGCCTGATTTTAATTCTAAAAGAATGTTAGTTACAGGGTTGAGATTGTCACCATCCTAGATCTTTTAGATAGTAACTTAAAACCTTCTAAAATTCTCCAGCATCCTGAAATGATCAAGGCCTACTCATATCACTGCCTGCCTTTCTACCACTTACTGGGTTTCAAAGGCGGGCCTACTGTATCTTCTACTTGCTTCATAGATACAAATAGTCTTTTTCATACACTTAAAAGTAATTAGCTATGGACAAACATCTATTCCACCCCCAATCTTATGAGCAGAAAGCTTGCAGAGAAAATTAGACTGTCTTCTAAAGAGGTCTTACTTTTAAAGGAGTGAAATAAAACTAATTTGATGGACAAGTAGAACCAGGAGTATTGATTTACAGTACATGTAATTTCTGTAACAAAAGAAGAATATCATGTTTATAGCGGATTAGAGAAAGCAACTAAAGAAATTGCTCCATTAGACCACAAAACTTTGTTGAAACCTGGGAATTTCTGTATAAAAACCTACAGAACTATTTCCTCAAATTTTTTTTTTTTATTGCTTGAAGATAGCAGGACATTTTAGGCCACTGAATAGCAGTGGCTGAGTGAGCTGATGAGGGGTTAGTTATTACCCTTCCCATACGGAGGTGGCACTGAACAAAATTCACACAAAACTGTAATTGGAAAGTCCATCTCCTTATCCAGCTGAAGTGATCACAGCTCTGTTATGTCTGGAAGTTTCCAGTGGAGTTACTCTTTTAGCCAAATAGTTGCAGTTTGTCACTGTTATCACACACTTTCCCCTCATCTCCTAGGCCACCTCTTGCTGAGATCCTTGCAGAGTGTCAGCTCTTTGGAAAGGACTTAGTAATATACTGAACCTGTTTATCTCAACACACATACTCCTGGATAATGTTCCTTTTCTTTCCCCTTATTCTGCCCTTATTAGAATTGCTTCAGCCTAACACTGAACACCATAGCATTAATACAGTGACCGCTCAGTCAGGTTGTCCAGATATTTTCAAACATGAATAGAAATATCACTGTCATATCAATATAAACCACTTTTACAATTACTATTGTTTTTAAGCCTTCAGCTCACCAGACTTGCGTAACATTTGTGGTCTTCCTTGGTTAAGTAACAACAAGAACGTAACACACTGCCATGTGGCCCAGCTGCACTCATGATTGTAACAATGAATTGTAGGCTGGAATTAAGTGGAAAACCTGAACATCCCACCTTCTGGTTGTTAAGCCAAATACAGATTAAAGAATGAATACTGTTAAGAATAAAGAGAAGTATATTCTAAAATAAACAGAATTTCCAACTTATCCCTGGTAAAGTGACTCATCAACCTCTAAACCAAAAAGATCCTGTAAATATTTCTTGAACCTTAAACTGAGGAACACATGAAAACAGAGCCTCTGTATTTTTTAAGCTGCAAAAGCTAATCTGGAACGGAGCTTAATGCGAGTATATTTTTACAAAATCACCTTCTTTATGTTAAATAGTCTTAAGAAAATAAAAAAGAAGCAGTGTTCCTAATAACCCTGCATATCTAACGAAGCAGAGTACACTAAAATATAAAATTCCTAGTTTAAAATAATCTTGCAGTAATACTTACTGAGTCTAAAACATAAATTTTGTTAAAAGCAGCTAAATCAAATACAATCAAGAACGTTATTATGTTCTCTTTGTTATTCTTTATGACATTTTTATTGATATTTTATTCAATTTGCATTTAAAAATAAGGGTTACTATTCTTTTAAAAGGTATTCTTTGTCTAATAGGTATATATTGTCATGTTAATAAATAGTTATTACTTCTTTGTTATAGAAGTATTACAATGCATGGCTCATTATCATTATAATTGTCGTTAAAAAGGGACCATACAATGGAAATTAACATGGGAAAATATGGAAAAGGAAAAGGTTCAAGACTACACATCTATAAAGATTTCTCTAAGTCTAATTTGTTCTTCGGAAAAAAGCAACAACGGTGAGATGGAAAAGTTTATGATTCCAAATTCTGAATGCTTATTCCATTCTCAGCATATTGAAACTTTACTAGGAAAAGATTGACAACATTGGAAAAATGTGCTTTAGAGATGTAAGGAATTAAAAAAAAATATGGAAGATGTGACAGAATACAGAGCCCCTTCTAGCAGTTGCAAACAGGCTTGATATCATTGTAATAGCTCACATTTATGTCTGGATGAGAAAAAAGGCTGGGGCTATAGAAGGCCTCCAAAACGTGTTGTAATATGGAGTCAGAACAAGAAAAGTTTTGTGAAATATTGTCAGAAAGGAATGTAAGTGGTATTAAAGGCAGCAGTTCATGCATTCTTATTTCTATTCACCAGTAGCAGAAAAAGAAAGGAGTATTTCTAGGATGGAGTATAAGTTAACCCTTCTATATAGTAAACAAATGCCTGATTGTCAGTAGATATAAATTATCAAAACTGTGGGAAGATGGAAAGTTTCCAGACTTGTTTCTATTAGACCCAATGAATATGTGTTGTACTAGAATGAAATTAAAAAAAAATAAATCAAGAACAAAACAGTATCTAAATAGGTGCAGAAAAACTGCCTTCCCCGAACATCCTAACAATCCAAACCAAAACATTTTTTAAAAGACAACAGACTTTTGAGCTTCACATTTCTGGTCTATTTGGAGTTTTGTGAGCTAAATATGAAGCAAAGCACTGAAAGCTTTAATATGTCAGCAATTCGTCAACAAGAAAAATAAAAAACCTAAATGAAACAAGTGTTCTTAATAACGTATTTGTATTTGTTTAATCTTTTAGAGTAGTACTAGCTGGATACTGTAATTCCTTATCTTCACTTTTTAAATTATTCCTTGATTTTTGCTGAAATTGCCTTCACTGTGTAAGCTGCCACATACCCAGGTTTGCAGATTCTATAGGCCTTCTTCCTCTAGAGTGTTTATGCAAACCTTCTTCCTTTTCTTCAATTATAGCCACTGCCAAACTGTGTATATTTGCTTGCCAAAAATCAAAATACTGTAATATCCTATATTTCGTATTCTACTCAGTTTAGTATTTTTCACACATCAAACTTCAAACAGTGGTACATGAGCCAGTGTAGTGCTTCCTCAGTCAGACCTGTCCGCAGAAGACAAGAAAACAACTGTATGACTGATACCATTTGACAAAAAGGCCAGGTATTGTCAGCTTGCCAAATTCCTTGGTTTTGTGTAACCTGAATGCTTCAGCAGAAGGCTGTGAGAAAAATCTGAAGCCAGTCTCAAGTGTAAAAACATGTCACTGTCTGTTTTGTTTTTTCTCTCCCCTGCATACAACTTTGACTACAAAAAGAAATGTACTGCAATCATGACTATTCACTGCAACAACTATTTAATTTCCTTTCTATTTATATGGGAGAAAAACAACCCTTTTACCACTGTCCTCCCTACAGCATGACTCCACAGATCCCAACTGCAAAAGACTCCAACCTTCATCTCCAGTGAGTTGGTAGATATAATTTCCATAAGAAGTGAATATTTCCTAGTTTCTTCTGTTAGAATTCTAAATATTCTGTGGTGATACTCAGATCATTCCTCATTCCTAAAAAGATTATGCTTTCCCATATGGCCAGAAACAAGTTTCAGAACCTCTAGTAATCAAACCTTCATTAATCAAGCTCCATAGAGAAGAAAAAATGTCAGTAAGCTAAGGGTGTAAAACTTCTTTCACATTAGTGCTTGTATAGGTTACAGCCACAAAATCAGCTAGCCCGTTCTAGATCCTAAAGGTTCTCTCCATTTGTTTCTCCCAAATCATCTTAAATCATTTTTTCAAATGAAGCTTTATCCAGAAACTAATACCTTTGTCAGTGTCAACTCAGAGTGGTATGACATGACTCCTTGTCAAATTTTCAGTAAAAATAATTGTTTTTACAGCTTCTCTCTGCTGCCTCTAGTTTATCAATGATTCATTTTTCCTTTGCAACAAAAGATGAACTGTTTAAAAGTTCTGTGTGAAAAAATATTTTTCTAAAAATAGAATACATTGATCTATACTTAATTTTCTTTATCTGTACACTAGGGATAATAATATCTACTCAAATGTTACTCACTTGTTAAGAAGCTTTAGATGCAATGGAAGTTCTGCTAGTTGTTGGTGTTACTGACTCTACTGCTGCTGGTAAGGGGAGGAACAGCTGGCGTATCCTACAAGGAAAAGTCATGTCTGCCCATTTAGAGAACATGCAGTAGCTGGACATGCTTGCTTCTCATAAGAAGTAAATACATATAAGCATGAAGTCTGGCCCTTCTTTAAAGCAATGAGAAAAACCCCACTGAATTCAATTAAGTTGACATTTCACCTAGGGCTTGATTATACACTGATGACCAAGAAAGTGAAGTAGTGCTAAGTTATACAAGATAAATGTACCTTGCACCATAAATGCCACTCAGGGCCTAGGTCTTAACCTACCCAATCATTTCAGCTATGCAAAATGAAATAATCAGCAAAAATTTTAGCAGCAAAAGCACAGGTTTTTACCTCTACCTTACTTCCACCATCAGGTCTCCCACACACTAACTTTCTAGCTTTTTGTTTTATTTCCCTACCCCTATCCATTTTCTGAAAGAATTTTTTTTCTGCTCTTTATTATACTTCACAGCTTTCAGACTCATGTTTGCAAAATGTTAGTTATTTTTACAGAACAGTAGGTATAAGTACACACAAGTAACAGAAAACCACAATGTTCTACAAATCTGGATTGCAAAACCCTGCCTTATTTCCCTACATGTGAGATCTTTACACATATAAGGCTCATCAAAGCTGACTGATCTCAGCTTTGCTTACACAATCAACTCTAGACGACCAAGCAGAGGAGGAAGTATAAACCCAAATGGCAGCATGAGGGAGGAGGAAACAACTGCTCCTTGAGCAGAAGGAAAGTAATTTGGGTGAAGGATGAAGAAATAATTTCCTGACAAGGTCCTATTATTTCTTTCCTTTTAAAAGTTGATGGTTTTTTTTTTTTTTACACAATCTCTGGTTCTTCAACCAACACCTCTGTAGATGAGTTTCTTCATAAGGAAGTCAGAAAGAAACAAAAGAAACAATATATTACAAATGTCTTGAAAAAATAGAGGAGGTTTCTATAAACTCTGCATTATAAATCAGCTCTAAATAAGCTCAAAAAACCTACATCATTGTGTGGCATCACATGCAGTTTCTTTTGTCGTTTGTTGGGTGCAATTGGCAATTCACGTCTCTTCTGGTAATGATACGCCACATAAGTATTTAATGCCACAATAATTATGCAATCCCTATTTGTCTGATAGTGGTTGCCATGTATGTAAGTACAATTTTCCTGCACTCTGTAGGCTAATTTGAACAGCCCAGCATGCCTTGATCGGCATAGGAAATACGTGCGGTTTATATATTTCCATGATATAATTCTGCTCAAAACAGACAAGCCTAAATTATCAATCTGGTGCTAGCCAGGTTTCTGAACAAAGAAGAAATCCATGCCATTATTTTACATAAATGTACACGCTGTTTTTGTCAAACACTGCTCTTGAAAATATATATTTGAATATCACAGAAGTTTTGCAGTTGGTACATCACACATGAAGTAAGATGAATTCCCATAGAAAGATTTCATTATTTTCTTAATTTCTACTGGGAGTCACAGAGGTGCCCTTTTCTTTGTCTTTCACAAACAATTAACCTTTTGCCATGTATGCAATTGGTTGAGAGCAGTCCTAAGTGGCTCAGAAAATAATTTACAGCAGAAACTGTACAAAGTTAATTAGTATTAGTCTAAGAAGGTTATTCATATATTATCAAACCCAGAGAGTGGTCAGCATGACCCTCATGGACTTCAAACTACAGCTGAGCTTTGTTTTCATCAGCTGCAGAGTATAAATGCTAATCAGGCTCAAGTACAGATACAGGTCTTGTAGCCAGGGTCATTTTAAGTCTGAATGTTACAACTTCTGAAAGTACAGGTAAGTACAAGCATGCAAAGTAAATAACTCTATGCTACTACTCACTTCTTATGTTGGGGAAAAAAACCCAACCAAACAACAACAACAAAAAAAACCCAAACCAGAAATACTGTTCTTTCACTTTTACTGAGAACTTTTCTTCTTGTTCTCTTTTTTTACAGATCAGTTCATTCAGTTTTTACAGATTCCATCTGCCTAAAAATAAATACCTTTTAGAATTAATTATGAGTATGTATACTTCCAAAGGCAGAATCAAGGCATGGAGAACACAGTCTCAATTTTAAGTTTAGAGAGCTAAAAAGGGAGCTCTCAGAGTGCTTATTACACCACCTGAAGTGGACACCATTAGATTTCCAAATATCTGCACCGGTTGCCATTGAAAGCCATTTCTTAGCAGTTATTTGATACTTCCTTTTGGTACCCATGGGAAGCGTGACTATCAGCAGTCAGTCTATTATATGGAATCCCTTTCTACGCTTGCATGCCTTGTATACTCATTTAAATTTAACTGACGATCTCACTTATAAAGTAGACTTACATTCCCTATTTAGGGACATATTTGTGTAAGTTGCTGACTAATTAAAGGCAACTCAGAAATCTTAAAATCCAGCTCAAGTGGCCTACCACCTTCCTGGGCTCCATCCAGACTACAACGTCCCCAAGCAGGGGACCTTGTTTAAGAGGAGACCTGGTTTGGTGTCACATGGAGCCACTTGGCTGCCA
The DNA here is from genome assembly GCF_035582795.1 of Mycteria americana. Lineage (NCBI taxonomy): Eukaryota > Metazoa > Chordata > Aves > Ciconiiformes > Ciconiidae > Mycteria > Mycteria americana. The sequence goes on from NC_134370.1 coordinate 18,161,403, forward strand.
CACATCGGCACAGTTCTGCTGGAAGGCCTGAGAGAGCAGCTGGTCCCCCAGGAAGAGACAGGCCAGGCCAGGCCCTGACAGGAATTCAGTCACGGCCATGGCACCTCCGCCCACGGGGCCACACTGCTAAATGATGTAAAGGCACCAGCCCTGCCCCTGCGCTGCAGGCCAGAAAGGTTGATTTTAATATCCTTGTTTCTGAGGGTGGGGGGAAAAAGAAAGAAGAAGAAAAGTACCTTCTGCACAGGCTGCTCCCATCCTGGCATGTAGGTGTGGCAGCAGGCTGTAAGGCAGCTGCCTGAGCACAGGGAGCCATTCCTTCACAGTGGAAAACACAGGAGGCCACGGCAGGCCTCACCCTGCCCATGGCCAGCAGACCCTGCCAGCTGGGCCTGGAAACAGCCCACGAAGGGCCATGCCCCACCACAAGTCTCGTCAGTGGGAGGCCATCCGGCGGGCAGGCAGCTGAGAGCAGGGGCCTCTCCAGGCCCCTGGCAGCAGAATGAGCTCAGGGGCTGATTTTAGCTGGTGTAAAGCTTCAGGTAAGGAAGATATTTGAACAAGGGTAGTTAGGAAACACTGGTTCAATGGTACTAAGGGTTACAACTCATCACCAGAGTTTTTACAACAAAAGCGGATACCTGACTGAAAAGAATTTTGTTCTTGGAATGGGGATTTATTCAGCAAAGGTCTGTGGCCCGTGCTGCAAAGCAGTTCCACATGGATGATCCCAATAGCCCCTTTTGGCTTTATAATCCATCAGTCTACAAAGTCTAATTAAACTTAAGTGTGTGATGAAGTGAATTTGGGCAGCTGTCCAAAACAGCTCTGCTCTACGGATAGCCATATGAATTACAGTTATCTAGTGAACAATTTCTCATCACTGATCAGAGAGCCTCTTAGAGTCTTTCTGCAACTGACTTCATATCTCAAAATCATTTATATTCTAGTTTAAATAACATCTACTATAAACATTGTCAAGCTGAGTCAGTATCTCTGTGGTTGTTCGTTACTGGAAAGTAAAAAAAGACTGATCCCTGGTTACAGAAAAACTCAAAAGAACTGCCATATTAAATCATTGCTTTAGAGAAAGAATTAATCTCTTTTTAAAAATACTGAACCCTTGAAGATTTCTTTTCTGGCTCTCCTGAGGTTTTTAAAGATTGAGTATAATAAGGATTTTCTTTTTTTCCTTTTCCCACTTTCAAACTTAACATGAAAATGTGGTTTTGAAAGTTAAACTCTGATTCTAGTATAAGAATTACATTCCACTAAAGTTTAAAAAACAAATGAACAAAAAGACAATATAAAGGAAGGAAAATCCAATATAAAATAAATCTTTAAAAAAATTGAGAGAAGCATAGTGGATCAGCAGAATACAGGGCATGCGAAAGGAGAATGGTGGTGTGGAAAGTAGGAAAAAGAAGATAAAATTAGGTCTTGCATATACAGCTGTAGATTGGAGGTATTTGTTTGCATCTGGAATGGTATCATTTCTTTTTCTGCTAGAAAACTGCTCATTTGCTGTTGACTTCTAGAAGAATATGAACATTTTAGCAACACAAGTAAATGGTTCATCCACTTGAGTTAGTTTAATGAACCCCCAAAATAGCAACCTGCCCTGAACTCGGTATAATTAGATATTTTTCTGGTTTCAGACAGCAGTTTTTTTTGTGAAGCTGATTTTGACAAAATGTGCCAGTATACCACTAGCAGAGGACTGGCTAGTTGCAAAAATTACATTCATGAGCAACAGGTTGGATAAATTAACGAATATCTGTTCAGGTTTCATGATAAATAATTCAGGGGCCAATTAACAGTCTGCTGTAAGTCGGCATAAGAAGTCCCACTGATTCGAGTGGCTTTGGCTCCAGTCCTGAAGCTTTAATCCTACCATTTACAATCTGTGCTTGGACCTCCCATCTCCTTGCATGTGCCGTGGCTCAGCCCTGTGAAGTAAATGAGACTTTGCATATGTCCATATATTTTAAGGTGAAGTATCACTGCCTAATTTATGGGTTTTATTGATTTATATAGGTGCCGAGTTTGACACCTGCCTGTTTTGTCTGCTCTTCTGGGCAATACATCATTGCAGATTATAGCTGTGTTATGTACTCATCTAGGGATTTAGGAGGGGCTTTATGCTTCCCTAACATTTCGTATTTGCTTTTTAACACTCCATCATACATTTATTTTACCTCCAAGCAAACAGATGTTAAACAGAAATTTCTTTTTTACATAGTAGCACAAGAGGAAAGTATTATTTATTGATATTAAAAAAAAATCTCTTAATGAAATAACCGCGTTATTTTCTGGCAAAATCACAGGAGTGCTCTGGACTGCATTACTAATACTTAGGAAATCCTTGTGAAGTCAATACAAATATTTTTAAATATTTATTAAAATACTCAAACATACTACAGATTGTTTTGTTCCACTACATTCCATCTTTCAATCAATTCACATCCAGTGGAATCAGATGGAAGGAAGATATGTGGCAGGCTTTCTAAATTACCTGTCAGAATGAGGGAAGGAGACATTCAAGAAAGAGCAAAAGACATGACAGGGCATGACTGGGGTGTGTGCTATAGTCCTTGGAAGAAGATTGAGGCCAAACTACCCAAGTAATGATCTGGATTAAATATACATTAATGTCACAAAGAACTCTCTCTTCTTATCTGCTTAAATCAGGGGAAAAAGATAAAAATAGAGAAGAGCTTTTGGGAGGAAGTCAGCTAAAATGTATTGGGAACCACAGAATCTACAGCATAAATGGATAGACTGCTAAATGGATAGAATGCTAAAACTTTAACAATGCAATTTTCTTCTGCTTAATTTTAAGCATCTTTCAAAACAGATTTCATAATGAGTATGAAATGCATTCTTGTGCAATGTGTTTTATGTACACACTTCGGACACACCATGTGTAGCAAAATGTACATAAAATATATTACTGTAGAAAAGTTACTGCAGAAACACTGAAAATGAAATGGAAGTCCAGTTGGTACTACGTACATCTTCAAACAGATGAATCTGAAGGGAATCTACAATTTTACTAGAGCTTTGTAGAAGGCACTGCAAATTTCTACTTCATCTTGCCTAAGCTAGCTCTCATCAAAACAGACCTTAAGCTGGGGTTTCAGTTCCCAGCCGGAGTTTTCTGTGGATTCACTAAAATCTGCTAGTTTTAAGGAAATTAAGTATTGTAAAGGCTATGCTGTTATTCAGGTTTTACTATTATTTGAAATCTGTGAACTCAGTTAATTTCCTATTTGTGGTAACAAATTACAAGTAATTTTTCTTTCCACTTACTGTGGCTTTTCCTTTTTTCCTAGCTGTTTTAACATACAGGCTTTTTTTTCCTCCCTAAGGCCCTAAACAAGTTGAACTTAATCTTAGCATGTAATAGAAATGGAATTCATTGTAGTGTTTTTGAAAGTAATATAAGCACCTGGATGACTTAGCAAAAACAAAGTTCCAAGATCTCCATTCATAACAATGCACAGATATTGGAATGTCATGCAAAAGGTTATATGCACAGTGTTGGATGCCATTTAAGCAAGCAATATTTTCCTTGCTCTTTATTTAATGTAAGACAGTTGCCAAGTAGGTCCTCATGTTCTGAAGTACTGCAAGAGAGCATGTTGGTCCAACTCTATCAAAGAACTGGAGCATGCATACTTGATGTTTGACAGTATTTGTACCTCCTGGTATTCTCTTTCCATCCATCATTATCATCAGTTCATTGCATCCCCTCAAATGTGAGAGAGTACATCTCTTGTCTGTTTGCCAAGAAAAAGTCATTGTACAATGTATTCAGAGTGATTTATGAGCTAAAAAGCAAAACAGAGGCACTGAATAACCAAACACACATACATGCAGCAATATCATTTAATCAATTACATTATCCACTTTTACGATACACTTGTGAATTATGTTCTTTTTGCATGTATAATTAGAAGGTAGAACAGATGGTGAAAGCTTAGTTTAAAGGCCTTAGATAAAGTTTTAAAATAACCATTGCTGCCAAGTGATCATTCACTGTAACAGGATATATTTTTCATTAAGCTATGTTTTTGCCATGGTCTGATACACTAGATAGTAATGAGACTGTAAAAACATTACTCTCCAGGGTCTTACTCTACCAGAGTTCATTGTAATGGAATGTGAACATGGAGTGGAAGATTGGGGGTGGTTCTAAGGTACATTGTCATCTCTCACTTAAGTGTACTCTAAGAAATCATCACTCTGAATAATGAGGAGGATGATCTCTGAGAAGCCAGCGCTGCTTTCAGAGAAAGGAAAATGATATCCTAATATGTAAGTATTAATGGTTTAGGCATGTTCCATGCTCACATATGGACATTTATCAGAACAGAGCAAAAGGAAAGTACTAAAAAACGGAAAAATATGCCCAGTTCATTAGGGACTGGAATAACTAAGGGAAGAGCATAGTGCCAGCCCATCTTACTATAACCCTGCTCCTGTTTACTTCTCTCATCACTGTACAGTACATCCTACATCTGGTGTGAAACATGAATCCCAAGACATAAAATACACTGTTAAAGCAAAACAATATTCTGGCACTTCTTTATGTGGACTTTTTTTCTGCTTTATACATTTTTGGTAAAACAGAAGTATCAAATTGAATCATTTAGTTTGTTACCTCTTATCAGCTGTTCTTCACTAGTTTATATTGCATTCATGCTCCCTGAAAGCTTTAGGGAGCTTTTTTTTTGAAAGCTTTAGCTTTAGTACTTGTTCATATCAGAAAGCATTTGTAAAACAAGCTTGGTAGTAGTTTAAAGTATAACAGCTCTTTCTCACTGGTTTCATTTGAAAGCAAACCTGTGCTTCTGTATGTTTGTCTTTTTGTGTTTGAGTGTAATCCACTTCCAAAGCAGGTTAAAGAAAGATACATTCTTTATAGGGAATAAGGGGGTCCAACAATGAACCCATGTAAAATAGCTGTATGGGATATTTCCTCATGTACAGAATGCCTAGGACAACTCCTGGCTGCTTGGCAGAGTCTAGCAGCGTCACAGAGGAGGCACAGTCTCTGCACAACTTTTCCATTCCCATAGCAGTGCCACATTGATGGACACACATAATATCTTGCTAGAGCAGAAAAAAAAGTAGGAAACAGTGATTTAGTCATTAGCTTGCTTCTAGGTCAGCATGGTGGTATGTGACCTTGGCAAAGATACAACCACACCCTTGGAAAGTTCAGCCATCATTGCAGATGACTACCTGATCAATGTGTGGTACAAGAGAAAGGTGGCAGGGGTAGGGGGTATGAAATGTGTTGATTTTCAGGAAGAATTATTAGCTATGAAGCTGAAAAATGTACAAATATTTTTGCATGCTTACTTAAATCCCAGTGGCACATCTGAAAAAAATGTTACTTTTCTTTTCAAAAGCTTTAGAAAGCATTCAACTGATGTCTTACAAAACCATCTAAACAAACACAATACACTTGGGTGAATCCTCCTTTAAAATAAAGCCCATTATATCTTTGCATTGATTACAGAACTGAGAAAGCAGCACATTTGGAACCATGATACTTGCCAGCTCGCAATGCTTATTGTACCAAACTAGGAAGGTTATTTTAACAATTATTTAAATATTTACAAAGATATGTCTTCTTATATATTTATAGAGTTGGCAGTGATTTGCTTTTTGTTCTTTGTACTGTAGCAAAGAAAAAACAAACAAACAAAAAACCCCAACCAAAACAAAAAACCCCAGCAGATGCTTATTCTGTCATTTTGTTATTTTTAGGATTATATTGATGACACATTCATTTAAATGCTCCTCAATTTATCTAAGCACAGTCTTTTCAGACCAATAAATAACTAGTCTTACTATTTATTAATTTAACTGAATCTACAGTGTAGTGGTTGTTCATTAACAGCCCAGAAGTTTCATAGCCTGTAATAAACCAAGATCTTTCCAGTCTGTAACTTTTCCTATGCAACCTGCTTAGTGAACAGTCTAGCATATATGTTGATGCCATGCCCCCAACATGTTTCTCACAGTCATATTTCTCATATCATAGGAATGGTGAAATGACAGAAGTACCAGGTATTCTTGAAAAGCAGTGTTCTTTTTATAAAGGTTTTAAATACTAACAATCATCAAGTAAAAGATTCTTATTGCCAGTTATTGTCTTGTTGGGCATGTTGTATATTCCAGGCACTCATGCAGCTCGTAGCTATTCTATATTGTATTATCTAAATATCATGTGAAGAAAGCTGTACACTAATGGATGAAAAATAATTCCCCATCTCATTACTAGAAATCTAGCTTGTTAATTTCACAAAACAAACAATTAAAACCCCTTTGAAATTTCTGAACTAAATTATCTCCAGCGATAGGAAAATTTGCTTCAGGAAGCCCAGACAGAAATGGCAGGAGTAGATAAAGTTCCATCTGGGGCAAGTATGCAGAGGATGAACAAATGCTGGAGGAAATCACAGAATTATTCAAGAACTCTTCGAACTTGATAGCATCCTTCCTGTTCCTTTTACCCTTACTGTATACATCAGCTTATTTGTTTCCTTTGTATTCCTGATTCAAGTAAGAATTAAAGATCAGCGGCTCATCTACATGCCAAGAAATGAACTAGAAATACCATTTTTCAATATTATGTGGGAAACTCCAAATTTGTGGGACTTCAAATTGATAGAATTTGTGATAGAAGTGATAAGCATAACAATATATTGAGCAAACAGGCCTCTGGAGCAAAAAGTTCTGGACCTGTGACAGAAGAAATTCATAAATCTGCAATAATCAAACTTGGGCATTTATTTGGAATAAACTGTTCTTAGAACTATTGCATGAATTTTTGAAAACTATTTTTTTAAACCATTGTTCAAAGGCTGATTCCATTTTTTTTCCCGATCCCTTCACCTGCAAAAGCTATGTTCTGTTTGTTCTGTAAGTCTGAACATGGAGGCCTCATGAATAAAAGTGCTAAATAATATGTTAAAGATCACAAAATCTTTTAATCTATTTGAGGCCATTTTCATTTTTTATTAAAAACCTTTCTGTGGATGAGAGAGAGAAACAGAAGCCGGTTACCACTCGTAATGGGAGATTCCCAGGAGTCTTATAGTCATCCATTTCTAACCCTGATAGTCCACAAGCTTTTAGCCTTCAAAGCTGTCTCAGACCTTAAAACTAATTCAAGTCTGAATAGCCACTGTTCCTTCAGTGAACAACCATGATTTTTCTGTAGGAGGGGGTAAGGGAGGAACATTATAGTGGAATGTTTTAAAGAACATTGTTTCAGTTGTTTGAAGCTTCTCAGCTTTTGTGTACATCAGTACTCATCCCAGTAGATACAGATTCATGAGCCAAGAACACACAGCATGGTTGAAGTTGTCTTCACCGCTTGGGTATCTTTCTTGTCTGGGTGTCAAAAGTATTTTTGAGAGGAAAAACTAGAATATTTGTCTCACAGAAAACTTCAGTGTAGGTTTTAATTCATGATAATTGAGGTGTCTGAGACATAAGACTGTGAGACCTCTCAGGATTCTAGAATAATTTGTTAGCATTCTCCACGTGTGATGGTCATGCTAAATCCCAGATGGAGTTCCATCCTGCCTTGCATAAGTGGAGGCGTTACCTCTCAGGAGGCCTTTCTACAAGAACAAAACAGATACTGCAGGATTTAAAAAAAAAAAAAAAAAAAAGGCAAGCTAGTGCCAGTAAAAGGATCAGTGAATTTGGAACTTTTTACAAGGGCAGCCCTTGGCTTTTTGTTCCTGCAACAGTTGTTATGGAGCACTGATAGAAAATTCCTTTGAAACAGCAAATATGATAGATTTTAAACTGTGCAACAGAGGTTGCTCTTGGGACCAAATTCTCTACTACTGACCTTAGCAGAATTTGCTTAACAGAGAAATTGGCTCTGCATTCTTTAAGTTTTAATTTGTACCACCAAAAACTTACAGAGTGAACAGACTTTTTTGCAGACCTTTTGAACCATTTTTTCTTTTTGTTTTTTTTTTGGGGGGAGGGCAGGGGGAGACAGAGAGGGTTGGCATGTAGAAATCTTCTGATACCTTTTGAGTCCTTGGGTGCACCTACACTGCTGTTTTAGTCCAGCTCCAGAATGACTTTTTGGAGCAAATTTCCTGATTATTCTTACTCACCACACTTTGGCTTGCAGGAGATGAACTCCAGAAAGGTACCTAATACATCCCACCTATTAATACAGATTGAGTCCAAGGGACCCAAGCTGGCTTATAGTTTCTAGGAAAGATTCTTTCAGGAATAATTTTCAGAAGACAAGAAGCAGAAAATAACCGGAGAGCACAACCATAGGAAGAACAAAGGTCATTTCCTCTGGGGCAAGGATCACAGCTCTCTATTTCATTTGCTCTCGAAACCCTGTGATTATTTTTTAAAGGAGAAAATGAATTCTGGTTTTGTTCCTGTGATTTAAGTGTTTGTTCCTTCAGTAGTTTTAGAAAATAATGTAAACATTCAGGACAAGCAGGGAGTTATTAGCACAATGGCAAACTTGTCAGCATGAATCTATTCAGGATTCCTTACCACAATGCAATAGTAATCATTTTCAACATCAGTTCAAACATTTTCAAAATAGTAGCTATTCTGAGAAAGTGTTAGTAATATGTTCCAGATAAAAAAGACTTAGTCCAGTCAGAACAAGTGTTGTCTCAGTGTGGCCTAGTGTCTCAAAACAGGACTAAGTTTCAAGACCTTTTCCCTGCTTTGCTGCTAGGTACCTTGAATAACTGATTATGTTACTGTGTCTCTCAGTTCCTTAATGTATGTAATGAAAATAATTATTCCAAGTCTACGCTGTAAAGAGATTTTAAGTATTAGTGAGCTCTTAAACATTGTCTGTTATCTTATCATGGCCTGGAGAATAGTCCACGTTTAATCAGTTGAGTTATGACAACTCAAATGTCGTTTAAAAGTTTCAGGCGTTACTACAAATGAAATGTTTAAAAGTACACAGCACTTAACCCCAAGAACAGCTGTCAACAAGAAGCTTAATTTGGTCAGATTATTAAGAAATGTGTATAACTGATGGACCAATCGATGCGTCTGATGGATGAGAGGATTGAGTGATGGAGGATGAGGGTTACTGGCACAGGAGAAACAGGAAGCTGCTAGCAATGGGTCCAGGAGACAAAAACGTAGGAAAGAAGATGAAAACCTTGTGGAGTGTAGAAGGAGAGAGCACTGGCACAATTAGGAAGATAAAACAGTCACAATAGTAAAGTCTTCAAAAAAGGGAACACGGACTGGCAACACAGAACAAGAAGCTGTTTAGTGTAAACCATTAGAAAAGATTTAATGGTTGATCAGACCACACAGGTTATTAGGGAGCCACTAAGGAGCAGATGAAAGCAACACTATTAAGACTAGTATAGAGAAGATAAGCAGAAGAGGAGAAACATAGCACATTTTGCAATGTCACCTTTCTTCCTCTCAGCTTCCTATTTTAGTCTCCCCTTATTTTAAAATCTCTCATTCCTCTTTCCAGACCTATGCTTCAGCTGTTTCCAGGCAGGCTCTTTCATCTCATTGGGAACTGCCTTGTGTCACCATCACAGCTTCCAGTTCTCCTCCCTGCATTAGACCAACCCTAGGACCATCAGTGCTTATGGAACTAGAAAATAGTTTGCAGAACTCTGAGATACTGTGGGGGACTATGACCAGCATCTAATCCGTGAGCTGGCTGCCACTGAGTTCTAGCAATAAAGAAACCAAGCAGATGTTTCATATTACACATTATATGTTCATATTGCATTCATATTTCATTGCTTCTTTTAAAATGACAATGTTTAAAAAAATGAAATGAGAGTGAGCTGAAAATGTCTATAATTGATAGATGAGTAGAAAGAAGCAGAATATAAGCAGAGAGGAAACAACAGCAGATATGGAAGTTACATCAGGGCTATAACTGTATCTTGTGGACACCAACTGAAAATGATAGTTTACCATACTGCAAGATCTCTCTTTATTAGAAATACAATCCACTTAACTGTTAAAGCCAGAAACCATGGTATTTCCCATGCCAAATGGCTCATAATAATTTAAATTTAACTACTGGGTATAATAAATGCAGAGTTTGAATATGTATGTAATATTCTCACCACAGTAGCACAGTTTCTCAAAAATATCTTGGTAAACAGGAATTGATGTTCTGAGGTAGCTGCTGTTCTGTTTCTTTACCAGTTGAAAATAACATACTGTATTATTTATGTTACATTCTTAGCTTTAAAATTTGTACAAACAAAAACTAATCAACTTGTCGTCTTTCACATTTTAAATATCCAACAGTCTGTTAGAACCATGATCCTCTGAAAAAAAAAATTAATGTAAATTTTAAATATACTCTTGATACAAATCAGGGGAGCTAGCAGCACTCATGGCTTTAGTGTTTGCTGTTGGGGCTTTAGTGTTTGCTGTTGGTGTGATATCAAGAAACAGAACATGCTGCCACTTCTTTTTAATAAAAAAGCTCTTCACAGACCTTAGAGAATCAAGTTTTATGCATACAATAAATAATGCAGCATTTGCAAGTGCAGAATGTAACTAACACGAAAGCTACAGAAAATCCTCCTCCATAACTAGAGGTAAATTGCATAATGCTTATTAATTTCTTTGATCCCATTTTAACTATTGAATCTCGTATTTGCAGTGGAGGGCTCCTACAAGCCTTAGATCTACTCTGACTTTGCAATGTGTCATTTTTATCTTAAAACACAATGAGAAAAGAGAAGGATTTTTGTAATCACATAGGAGATATGGCAATCTGCACCATACCTAAATCTCATCCTATACTGGAAGAGAACTCCCCCACTGTCCCCTCTATTGCAGCCCTGCAAAAAAAAGACAGGCTGACTGCTTGGTGAACTGCGATCTGGAGAATCATAGCCATTGCTTCGATTCCTTATGAACTTTTCATTTACTTCACACTTTTATTTGTATTTAGCTTTATAGCAATTTGTTCTCTTCAGGCCTTATTTACTGAAGCATTATTTTTAAAACTTTTGTTCCTCCAGCTCTTCTACGTCCATTTAGACAGCCCTTCATCTTGGCTTGTCAACTGCCAGCACCACTGCTCTCTCCCAGGAGAGAGCAGCTTCTTGTGACTTCTGTTACTGCCTCACTCCCCACATCCCCTTTGCTTCTTGGATTTCACTCCCTTGTCTGTTTTCTCAGGCTTTCCTCCTTCATTTTAAAGACTCTCAAACAAGATTTCTGACATATTCTACAGATTCACAATGATCGAGTTGTATTTTACATCTCCACAGCAGTCACCAACACCTACTATTCAACACACACTTCCATGTTTCCTGCCAAGTGTAAACACCTGTTTAAGAAGGTCCCCAGATTCACAGTGTGACTTACATTAAGTAGTATAAAAAACACTGATCATATAGCTACAGTTTTATTTTTGTTTCCTCAAGCTGAAATATTGCAGTAATAATTTATAAACTTTATTGCTGATAATTTTTTTATACCTTCTAAATTTTTTTCAAATGTTTTTGACTGCCATTTTGCTTTGATTTGCTGTTAGGACAATCACTCAACTTAGAAATCTCCTATATTGTGTAAGCTTTCAATTAGTTGTCTTTTGCATCCAAAGGCCGTATCTCCTTTAAATCTGCTATGAATTATTTCAGAATTACATGACTGGGGAAATATAAAAATTTTAAAATACTTTCATTTTTTAGGCACTTCTTTGTGTTCTTTCAGTCATCACTGCACCATAGGACTCTAATGAGGAGACTGAGGTTTAAAGTACTGTCTTTTTCCTACGCTGCCTATGTTAGTCTTGTCTAGCTGTAATTTGCAGACCGGTGGTCACTTTCTGACCTTGGGCTGTTGTGGGATTTTTAATTTCCTACAGAGCATAAGCTCAGCTCTGATGTCCCTCAGAGCATTCAATTCTTGGCCCAGCACTCTTCCTAATTTATATGCTGGCACTTAGAGGCCAAATTCTTTGGCAATGTTTGTGTGCCCCTGCATGGATGCTGATACTCAACTATATCTTGCTTCAACACCTTCTGTCCCTCGGGCATTTTTTTGTTGTTCTTACATCATTTGTCTGATCTCCACTACTGGATGTGCTGTAACATTTTCCATCTAAATTCAACAAAAAATGCGCAGGTTATTCTTACTGGCAAAGGCTGTTTAGCTGCTATTTTTCTCTTTAGTACATAGCCATTCCTATAGCCAACATTCAGTCCAAATATGAAAAAGAGAAGAGAGCTGCTAGGCTGGTGATTGATATTTAAGGCTTATGTCTATTCTATTAACTTGTCTTTATTTCAACTAAGAAAGACAGAACACTCTTATTATCTGGGTATTGATATCTTGGACTGTGCTTTTATTTCTTACAGCAAGACAGTTTTGAACCTGTCTGTATTTCCAAATCTATTTTTTGACAAATTGGAGCTTATCAAAAACACTGTTGCCTGTGTCTTCTCTGGAATTTGCTAAACCATTTATGTTCAGTTATAGAGTTTAACTCTGTTCATACAGAGGAGACCTGAAAAACCTATCTGCACCCCAATTTTTTAAAAGGGTTTTTAAAATTTTTTAAATTTTTTAACCACAAGTCCCAGGAAAAATTGACAGAAGCAAAACTTTAAGCTAAGTCTACTACGAGAAGATGTGTGGCTCAGTTATGTCACAGATAATGGGTTAAAAGTAGATACTTTTACTAGAGCATTGGTAGTACCGCTGGGGAAACCATATGTAGCAAAGAGTTTAGTCCACACATTGATCCCTTTTGACTATCAATCCATAGAATATACTTCTTACAATGTAGCAATATTTGGAAACAATTTAACATACAGTTTTTAAGGACTGCTACATCTGCCTTTTTTTAGTGTTTATTTTTTCAAAGATTTTTCATCATGTGTTTGGTCAGTCAGTTCTTTGCAGGTGACTAAATGTGCTAATTAACTCTAATACAAAGATTTGTGAGACTCGCTTCAGTTGAGATCCTTAAGGATAAAAAGCTCTGTCAGATAACGGATACATGGAGTCAAGAGTACCACAGGTATTAGCAGTACCATGAAGAACAGTAGACTGATGAGTTTGATCCAAACAAATAGTTTAAACATATTTTGTCTGCAGCATTCTTCCATTGCTATCTGTGGCCTGAAAATGAATGTGAACATGCTGGAAAACTGAAGAAAAGAAACTGTGACATGCAAGGACAACACTAGAGTAAAAAGCTTAAGAGCTGTTTGAAAGCAGTGTGGAGACTGACTATGAAAGCATTGTAAGGGTTCTTGCAGAGAAGAATTAGAGAAGCCCAAATCTCCTTCTTGAGCAAGGGTTCCCAATCTTTTGGATTACTCCACAATAGAGTAACACCAGCATTGTGCATACCACGGAATGGTTTTTATTCCCTGGCAAATAAACATTAGTAGTTTAAGATGCTTAAACAAGCAGAACCTGCAAACCATCACTAGCACAAACATTAGTTTGAGCTGTTTAACAACAGATTATGATAAATTCCTTCTCACAATGTGGAGAACAAAAGAAGGTTTAAACTAAAACAAAAATCCTGACATTTTTATAAGTTTTCTGCCTTTTTAGATATATGTTCAAATATGCATTTCTGCATACTTAACAGTTTGTTAAATATGTTAAAAACTCTTTGTGCTTTCCATGAGCTGACAAGGAATGGATGGAGAGTTGTCAAGGAAATTTCTGAAGTACTGTTAGTGCTATCCTTTTCTATGACAGCATATGGATGCAGAACAGTGGTATTCTGAGACTTTCACCTCTGCCTCAGCTCTCCCACTCAGTTGTAAAAAAAAGAATTTATTTGTCTAAGCACTTAAAACCAATTGAACAAATAAATCTGAAAACAGGATACTCTAAATCAGGAAAAAAAAAAGCATTAGATTTTACAAGGGCTAGATTTTAGATTTTATAAAATTAGATTAGATTTTATAAGGGTTAGCATGGCCCTTTGAATTCTAAAACTACTGCCCGTTTTCCATTTTAATATTAGTGCAGCACATTGAAAAAAATGCAGTTATATTCATGTGTTGATGCTATTTATCATTATTAAAGATGCAACAGTCTTCTTTATCATTCATACATATGAATATACATGTTTCATGATCATGATTTTCATCCTATAAGCCAGAAAATACAGCCAATTACAACAATATCACAAATTGCAGTGTCATCACCATCATGAAAATTCAAGCGCAGAAACTTCTACTGTAGAGGAGCACATTCATCTATGTCCGTGGTATGTTAAAGCATCTCATAACTGCAGATGATGATTGCAGCCGCCTGTCAGTGACTGGCTTCAGCAAAAGCCATCTGGATGGGACATGGCACAATAATTTCCTCCACCATCTCAAAAATACTTGCAGCTGAGCTCTTCCTCTTTTCAACATAGGAAAGTAGTTGAATGCTTCTAACACAATAGATTGTCAACGTCCCATTTATTTATTCCATACAGTATCTGAACATATTGCATACCACATAAGCTCCACAGTTTACATTTACCAACAGATGTTTTTCTTTCTGGAGCAGATGGTATATTGAGTGTACCGTGACATAATTCACATTTGCATTATCAGTCATGAATGCTAATGCATTACATAAACTGAGTTTTGTGTTTTGATAAGATATTTTTAATAGCCATAGCATCTTTGTAAAAATCAATTAGTTTGATAATACAATCAGGGAACCATATTTTTTTTCTCAGTTGCAGCAAAAGGTAAGATTTATCTTACCTAAAGGTAAGATTTATCAAAAAAAAACAAGAAAAAAAAGTGGGGGAGGCAAGACAGATAACACTTTGTTATTACATTTGCTTGATCTGTGCATACTTATTCTGTTTGTGGTTCTTAAATATTCAACTTCAAAAATGGAATTCCTTTTGTAAGAATTCCTAATTTTCTAAACTATGAGCTAATTCTGAGTAATATATTCTCAGAAAGAAAACTTGATAAACTTACTTCATTAATTTCTCACAGGCATAAATAAAGTGAAATAATTGCAAGTTGAACAATATGTTGCCAGATAAAGTTAGTAACATTACTATTCTTGGGCATGATGATGGTCCTGCTAAATAAAAAAAAAATCCAAATTGTTTTGGATTTTATTCTCAATTTACATTATTTTTTTCCATTATTTTGGGATCCTGGAATCTAGAATGCCACTAAGAAGTGTCTGGAGTACCCTGTCCTTAAAGGGATACATCAAATAATATATGCAGGTCCCAACAGTATTCTGTTTTTACAGTATCCAAGGTATATTTTCACATAAATGAACTCTCTGTTTGCTTACTTTCTGACTATGATTACAGATTTTTCTTGATTCAAATGAACTTCCTATTGTCAGATTATTTTTTCCTTCCATGAGTTTCATCCCACACAGGCATTGCAAGTGTAATCCAGTTCTTTCGCTGCTGTAAATGAGCCCAACCTTCTTTAAAGACAATAAGCCTTTCATCAATTTAAAATCGTCACAATGTGAGCTGAAACAGGTCTCCTGATTCAGAAATCTAGAGTCTGGTTTGTGCTGCGTGAGAGCAAACATCTCCTTATACGTCTAAGTCAATTATTGCCTAACACTGTGCTGCTGTTAGGTGTCTTAACATTTGTTTGTTTTACATAGTTTGCTTGGTTTTGCACAGAAGTGACTGGCATGTTTAATTTAATAGTTTAGTTTAATAGTTTGCACAGAAGTGACTGGCATGTTTAATTTAATAGTTTAGTTTAATAGTGCTTAACTAAGGAGTTAAGGAAGTGTTCTACAAATTGTGAAACAACCCAGATCAAAGAAAGGACACTGCAGTGGAAAGACCACTGGTCTGATGTGGCACTGCAATTCCTAATAATACTTTCTTGATCAGCTTTGTATGAAGACCAAAAGCTAAAAACATGACTTTTGCATTGTACAATAAGAAATCCATACAATGGCAAGAATATGAATCAAACATATAGAAGGCTAAGAATTTTAGGCTTAAACTTCTGTTCTGTTAGAGAACCGGGTGGCATCCTGTGATTGATATATCAGCATAATCATTTGAGATTATGTTATCTCTTCTCTGTCTGCTTTTAGATAAACTGTTTGCAGATGAAATTCAACTAGTACTCAACATTATATGGCTGTTTGTGTGATCTTTCTGAAGAGATAAAAAGGGAAAATGAGCAGTTTTCCTCATCTACACAAGCAAAAAGTTTGGAGAAAAAAAGAGAAAAATTCTGGAGAAAAAAAAAAGAAAGTAAAGATGTCATGGGTGGGTAACTTAAAATGGTGATGCAATTTTATTATTCATCCAGTCTGAATCACATTTAACATGGCCTTGCATACAAACTATTGAACACATTTCTCTGTTGATACAGATCCAGTGTCTTCTAAAGTAAATTTACAATTTTCTTGCTCTGTTATTTCAATCAAAACCTCCCTAGACATAATAGTTTTCAACAACTTCTAGCTCTTGCCAATACTGTAATTTAGATTTTAGTATCAATACACTAGTTAGTCTGCGGGGACTCTGGTGAAGAATAGAAGGTCTTGTTACAAGAATGAGTTACCAATGACAGTATACCTTTTCATATGGTAAACCTCTGCCTATAGAAAATTATTTTCTATGCTCCTTCCTTACAAAATTCATGTGTCTCTTTAACATGATTTACTTCTTAAAATAAGCACTCTCCAATTAATTTCTCCTGTTGCAATAAGAATAACTGTCAATGCTATTTACTTCTTTTATAAGGAATTGCTGAGATTATAGAATCTGGAAGCTGGATACTTTTGAAAAGACTATTCCCCTTTCCTACCAGTAAAAAATAATTACCCATAATAGTCATTTGTCACAACTAGCCCATTGAGATAGATGTTTATCATACTATAAGGTTTTAAGTCGCTTGTTTTCCTTGAACTCTATTAATTTAATGCAATTTATGTCAGCTCTCAGATAGGCCTGCATTATTGTTTTACAAATATTACAACCTTATCTTAAAATTTGTAACTCATAATAGCTCATCATTGCACATTTTCATTATTCTTGCCCATTTGTCTGTGACTAATTTGTCCTACCTTATACATCGAAGTTTGGTTTTGCAGGATTTAGTCTGTACCCACCTTATTGGGCATGAGAAGTACTTGCTTCTAAGGGGTTTAGCACATCCCATTGAGGTTCTTTTTTGATTTCTCAGGGACTGGAATCATTGTAGTAAGTTCATCACTGACAGCTCTGATTAGTCTTCATACCTGTCCATTCCTCCCTTAAGTTAGAAGAATATTTATTCTATGTGCATCCTTTCTTCTTTTTAACAGCTTGTAATTCTTGATTTGCTAGTAATTTTGTACAATCATTAAACTTCAGTTCAAATGTTTCTTGGAGGCATTTTTTGTGTTTATTTGTGGTTTGTAGGCTTTAATGTATAGTCATTTATCATTTAGCACGGATTGTCTTAGCAGCCATCTGTCACTAAAATTCACAGTGGAGTGGCCCACTCATCTACACTTTCTTTTTCACTTGGGTGCTTTTGAAAATCTTTCCCTGTATACACACATGTACCAGAGTGGCTTGCAGCATTGTTTTTTAAATACATGGTTCATTAGGCCCCATTTATTTGCATCCGACAGAAATTTGCTTAAAGATGTTCAGTATCCCACTTCCTGGTCGTATGCAGTCAAATGGAACCTCTGGGTTCTTCAGGCAAGTAGGTAAAGAAAGGGGTTGTAAGCCCCTTCAACAAGCAGTAGAAGGACAGCACTTGTTCTGTAGTTGACAGTGGAGTTCCTCAGATACATGTCCTCTTCCCCTAATGAAGTCAGATCTAACTCGGGCCCAGGGGTGAGACAGAACAGGAGAGAAATATCCATATTCCCTCTGTAATTCTGATGTCTTGTCCAAACAGTTACATACTGATATTTGTGGTATTTGGATTCTTTCTTAGTGTTGGTTTCATGAAAGATTCAAATTATATCATCCATCATTTGTCAAGTGCCCTGCAACAGCTACAGCCCTGCAACTAGTCTGGAAGGGTTTCCAGAACAACCACTTCCCACTCATGTACCGCCAACACAAAAAATACTTTCTAGCAGCCTTTAACACACTTAAGTAGCGTAAAAGGCCAAAGACACCAAACTGTATCTCTGATACCATAGATTAGTTTAAAACGTAGAAAACCAACTAATATATCATACTATAGTTTACACCAGAACACAAGGATTTCAGGATCACTAGAAGCAGTAGATCCTAGCTATCTTGCTCAACAATGTCTCTTTGATCTTTTGCATTTCAGAGGAGTGCAAAAGCAAAATTTCCTAGCCATTGCATATTGAAGTGTGGGATTCATAGAGTACAGTTATGGAATCCACAGGACCATATGGTCTTTCAACCCATCCTTAGACTACCAAAAATTGAACACTTTCAGACTTGTATCATCAGCAGTAGTTTCCAGCTGCAGAAACACTCCTACCTGGTCACACAATTACATAACCTTGTCAAGCTCCATTTCTGAAGCTATATAAACTCTTCAGCCTCGCTACCCAGCTGTGAAGACAATTCCAAATCATCTCTCTTTTAGTGGTTAGAAATATACAAAGATTACTATTTTATCTTCTAAGTGCTGGGATAAGGTTCTTATTATTTGCTCTTTTTTCCCCCATGTTGCAACCACCAATTTCTGGAATATAATCTCTACTTCCTCTGGCAGAGAAACCACCTAGTCTTTAAAAATGGAGACTTTTCTTGCTATTTTCTATTATATCTTAATGCATAGCTTCCTGAAGAGAAAAAGACACCAAAGCTGACAGAAAATTTAGGATAATTAGGATATAGTGTGTGTATATATAGCAACAAATACATGAAATAATGCTACTCCTGCTAGAAAGGTTTTCTTTATTTAATAGAAATGCTTCTGAGTTGTTTTCATATAAATGTTTTTCCCTTGTAACTTCAAAATAATGGCAAAGGAATTGGGAAGTTTCGCCATTTCCAAAAATCCCTTTGAATTAACATGTTGATTTTGGGGACAATGCAACACAAAAGGCAATATACCATGTAGCACTATTTTTTCTGCACGGTCACAAAGGAACTAGAATCAAATGTCTGCAACAATAAAAAAAAGTAGCTTGTTTTTCAAGTAAGTGTGTTTACTTACTAAAACACAGCAAACTGGGAGCCTTCATACTTACCCAATGCGTGATCTCTCTCCCCATAGTCAGTCACTAGCTCCAGGTATGATTGATCCTGATCAACCAAGTGATACAACATTTACCCAAAGCACTTGGGATTCTGGGATATGTAGTTCAGTAGCCCCCACAATGCAACTCATATGGATAGTCTGTATTTCCAGTAATATTTGAGAATACTATTTATTTGGAGGCATTAGGTGAAAAATAGTTTTAGATTTTATGGGTTGCCTATAATACACATTTATTGAAGAAGTCATTAAGTATATTTTTAAATTAAGTATTCTGAAGGCATTTGAACAGCATTCATGGAGAAAAGCCTTTCCTAGTTATGATTTGACATTGTATGAGGTGATACCAGAACAGAGAATATTTGGCTTCAGCAAAGCACTTCAGGCCAGGGTGGCACAAAGTACATTTTCACTGTATTCCACACAACCTTCAAACAAGGAAATGACCATGCAAACTGAAAGAAGCAGAGACCAGGGAGAAGATGGGGGACAAACAGAAGTTGATGAATACTGTTTATGAGGTTTGTGTTTTTAATGTTCAGCACTTAAACTGGCATTTATTTTGGCCACTGCAGAATCACATTCTAGCTGCAAACACTGTAACGTTGAATACAGGAAAAAGGAACTGAAATGGAAATGTGGAATAAATGATCCATGTAGACAGGTTTGGGATTCTAAGTATCAAAAGCAGGCGCTCCCAGAGCAACCCGCTTCGTAGACACCTGAGCAAGATGTGAGGCCACACATGCACAGTAGAATTATGGCAGAGATATAGGACACCTGGAGGCATTTCATTTCCACATTCAAAGATCCAAATTTTTAGTTAAAAATAAATAGACCCAATCCAGAGTTAGAATTTGACAGACCTAATGTATAATACCACAAATCATGCAAAAGAAGCTGTAAACAGACACAAGACAATTCATCCTAAGTAAATTAGATCCTAAAGGGGGAATACTACCCATGACTGTGAACTGATCTTTTTTCCTAAGGAGCATCATCAGCTAAAACAAGTTACATCTGATGCATCCTGATTACAACAAAAGGCATTTAGTATATCTACACAGCAGGGGCAAAGATTGCTTAGTCCTCTTTGTAAAATGAAACATTAAAAAAAAAAAAAAAGGAGGCTGGACATGTATACAGACAGAGATCAGCTAATTAGCTGAATTTAGAAGTGGAAAGCTCTGAAGCTGTGACTCACCTATCGCTATACACGTGACACTTTTATGCATATGGCCCCTATTGGGCCCTTAAAGGCAAAGCCAGCAGCATTGTCTCCTAGCTAGATTGACAGCCATGCCAGCAGAAGCTTAACCTCTGTGGAAGGTTTTCAGAGCTCCCTGTCTTCATTTGTTTATGTGACTTCTTCAATTAACCTTTTAGACCCAGGACTTGATTATTTTAACTGCAATTTCTGAAGGAAACTATCGTAGAAAGAAATAGTTGTTCAACAAGTAAAAGAATACTTTTCATACTAAGGCATAAGATGGCCTCACCTGAGAAATCCAAACAATTCTGGCCATAAGCTATAGAAAACACATTTCATTTGGGGTTTATAAGGTATGCAGATCTTTGGGTTTGGTTTTTTTTTTAAGATCTGGAGTTATTTATGTAAAATAACAGCAGATAGGAGATTTCCAGTAATTTCCAGAGTGTTTGTGTGGCTTCAAGTTTATAATGCCAGCTGTACGAATATTTAGGTTGCCTGGCTTTGCAGTTTTGTAGAGTTGTGTAGATACAATAAGCTCTTCCTTTAGTATATTATACCACCTAGATTCACTGATGACATTAACTACATTATTACCCACCAATCTAAATATATTTCATTGCTTTTGCCTTAAGAGATTTGTAGCAAAGCATTTGTATGATTGTGCATTTGGGTTTGTTTGTTGATTGGTTTTTTAATGACTACATTATGTTGCCTATACAATGTATGTTATACCATGTTTGTCATTGGAAAACATTATCTGAGGTATTCGACAAATCACAAATTACCACACACCATGAAAGAAATACAGTGGTTTTCTTTTTAACTTTTACCTGTTTTTCCCAGAGATAGAGTCACTGATCAATTTTTAGAGAGTTAGTATGTAGATGCTTATAAAACCAATCATCCTTCTCCTCTTACTACTTGCCAAATTGCTTTGGCGTAGATGCAGGGGAGGAGGGACAGGCACTTTAAAAATCAGCCTCCAGGGACTTTAAAACTGAATTAGTTTGGTATGATTTGTTTCTCATGAACAAGTTACCAATAACTTATCACTTTATTTTCCTCTAGGTGCTTTAAAAATAAAGTCTATTAATCATTCTAGCAATTTAGGAGATATTAAGTGCACCGATCTGAACTTCTCCCTTCCCTTCCTCCTATTATAAACATAGGTCTATTCTTTTTACAAGTGTTTGCCCTTTTCCAGGCCCCCAGGCCTCACCTCTCCTTCATGAGTTCAGAAGCCATTCCCATTGACTCCGACAGTTCCACCACACTGTAGGGAACTTTCAGTACTCTCATGGATCCAGATATGCTCAACTGATAAAGGTTTTCTTTCCTTTAACCTTTTCCATCCCAGTTCTCCCATACGATTTCTATCTTTTCTGATTATGATCTCAGTTGACTAGCACCATCAAGAACAACTGAAATCATTACAAGGCTAAGTGTTCAGAATTGTAGGACTAGATTTAACTGATGCAAGAAGCATCATGTTATGATTCAGAGTTTGTTTACTAAAAACTGAGTTTATGCTTTTCTGGCATACTTTTGCTTAGTATCAAAACTGTCATGTAACTATATCTGTAAAAAAAAGTCTTGCCTATATTTCTACTAATGGCATCAATCTGCCATTGCATACACAATGAGTTTGACTAGTGCTATCAGGGATGGCCCTGCATACAGTAGCTATGATAGTGACTGGGGTACCAGCTTCTTCAGTGGAGGTGTTCATAACAGAAGCTATCTTCTTCATAGTCAAACCATCCTGGTCACCTAATCTGACTTTCTGTTTAATCTAACCCCTCATTTAACAATTCTGTAATTTTTTATAATGCTTGATCCACTGAGTAATCCTGTTTTTCATTCTTTGTAAAATATGTTCTAAAAAAAGTTCAGAAAAATTGAGGGAAAGAAAAGAAGAAAGTGACACGCTGTTTTCTTCCAATCTTGAAGGAGCTGACAGAACTTGTGTTTGGTATCTTCTCCCCCACAGGTGGTATAATTATAAGTGATGCATAGGCAGGCAAGATGGGAGTTATGAATTTCAAACATTTCTTTATGTGGAAATTAGAATGTTTCATATTTCCTCTGTGGCTTGAAGTATGCAGAAACAGCACAACTGGAATGTATAATTTCTGATAAATGTTGGCCAAGTAGTAAGTATATTTGGATAAGGTACTGTAGCTTTTGTTCTCTTCCACTAGGACTGAAAAAATGTCACCGCTACTTAGGTGTCAGCATCCTGATGCAAAACACAGAGAAGGTGCTTCATACATCAGCACAATAAAGCAGGAAGGAATGCCAGTGCTTTCTAGTTAGAGCAGTTTAGAAAGTAGTGTTATATTTTCAGCTCAGTTAGCAAAACTGCACTTAAAAAGGACAGTTTTATTGGCACAGGCAAGAATAAAACTCTATGCTGTTATCACATTTTTCTACCTCTCTGACTGAGGTTTTAGAACAGTTTGCGATGCAGTTCTCTTAAAAGTCCATTCCTCAGTTGAATGGAATGAGTAAACAAAAGCAGCATACTTTTGCTTAGTATCAAAACTGTCATGTAACTATATCTGTAAAAAAAAGTCTTGCTTTCTATATTTCTATTTTTCTATATTTCTACTAATGGCATCAAATTAGGTTTAAGTTACAGAATTTAAATTGCTTGTACTATAACATTAGGATTATCACAAATTCTAGAATAGATTCATAGCATAGCATGCATTTCTTGCAGTAAGTCTGGTAAAGCCATTCCTGTTTAGCTTTTGTTTCAGGTTGTTTGCTAAAGCTTAGGATATCTCCCCAATACCTGTGAGCCAGACGGGTGTGTTTATTGAATGAGGTCCTTGTAGCAAAACCTGATCCTTTGTTCAGAAATAGGCTTCATTTTCCTACAATCATGTTTGGACCTGACCCTGTAACATTTTACCCTGGCAAATAAATGCAAAAAACTGAATGAGAGTATTTTTCATGAATACAGTAGAGGAGATAGAAAGTGGGATGCATAAACAGTATCCTAAAAGATCTGGGCAACAAATAAATATAATTTAATGTGAAGTATTTTCAAAGTGTTTTTATAGTACTGAGTCTAACCACAATAATGAATGAATAAATACATTTCACAAAAATACAGCTACTACCTATTTTAACAACCAGAAAGAGGTGGTTGCATATAAAACTGTACGTTGGAAGTTTTGTTAATACTTGTACTCTCCTGTCTACTGTACTAACAAAATCATCCTTTGGGGAAGCAGCTTCTCAGAAGTTCCTGTTTAATTTTCTCTTACCAGCAAAAGTTTTGGCACTTGCACTTTAAGTCATTCATCCTGTAGTTAAGTACTACATTTCTAAACCTTGGCATATTTTATGCATGTGTAGAAACTTCAAGTCTAAGTTGCCGTGGAATATTGCCATTGTTTGCATATGGGAAGCCATTACTGTCAGTAATAATTGTTGTGCACGGCCCTGTCACTGCCATTCTCCCCTGTCATGCCAAGATGTGAAATCAGCCTTAACAGGGAAAAAAAGTTCGGGCTTTTAAGAAAGAAAATTATTTGACCAGTCTTGGTGTTCTTAATCACCTTTATTCTACAAATGACAAATAGATGGTCAGTAAGTAACTTCATGTACTAAAGCACTAAATGCCCTTGTTCATTAAAGGATAAATGCATTACAAATTCATCATTATCATTACAGTCATAAGAGCTACCTGGACATTTTCTGAAACCAAAATACCTCATAGGATTACTTTTATCAGAAAGTCTCTCACATCTAAGATTAATTTCTCACCAAAAAGAGGCAATATAATTCTAGAGCAGCCAATAGCCAAACAGCTCAGGTAAACTTCCATTCCAATGCATATATATCTACTAATAAATAAATTTCCAGCTATCTAAATTGAGCACAGACAATTAAAATCTGTCACCCCAGAGCAGCCACCAGCCTGACAGTTAAAGGAGTTGTTTTCATGCAGGTTATTATTCAAATTCCCAATTGAGGACCATCACATCACCACTTAAATCTTCTTTAGTCCAAATTAGTAATCCAAATTTATAGGGTTTTTTCCTCACAATTGAATATTGCTACTGAGTTATTCCACTTTTACTTTCCAAAATCCCTTCCTGTGAAATATTCTTAACTCTCACTGAATTCTCAACTTGTTTACAGTTTTTGTAGAGTGGTGCCCCACCTGGAAAAATATTACAGCTGAAGCCTCAGCTGAGACTGCCAGGCTAATTACTGCCTAGGTCATTAAGCCTTATATAAAGCAGCAATTTTATATATGGATTCAGCAAAATACTTAAGAAATTCAGTTAAAGATAAGCATGTATTTTGGTAATTTTTGGACTCAGCTCAAATATTTTGTATTATTTAGGTATTGTCATAGCTAACAGTATTTTAACAAGCAAGTGTTATTCACAGGAATGTTAAATTCCTATCACAAGCAAAAATCTCACCAGTTCCAAGTTTTCCCCCAAAAACAAGCTCTATCTTGTCACTCCCATGTAGGAACTTCAAAGACTAAACCAGAAAAGACTGGAAAGGATTCGGAAGAACTTAAACGCTTATTTTCTAGGAACATCAGCATGTATAATGGCTTCTAACTAATACATTTTAAAAAATTTTTAGTTGTCATAGAGACCTATCTAATATATATCTAAATCAGACTCCAAGAGAGGCAGAAAGACCATTGCTGTCAACTGATGAATGTACACTGGCAAATAATTTTAAGCATTTCTTTCCCATGGTTCGACATAATCCAAGCCAAGATGTGCAAAGATTTCTTCCTCACTTCCAGCTTTGAGAAAGATCCTCTGTGAAAGAATTAAAAAAAAAAGAAAGTCAATAAGGATGTTAGAGGGAAATTACAATTGATGTTTTTTGCTGTTTAAAAGGAGTTAATTTTTGACAGTTCTACCCATTGTATCCTCTATAGAATACACTGTCTTCATCAGTGTGCTGACCTTGAAATGCGAAAACAAGCTAAAAAATAATTCTAATGCTGCTTGATGCTTTCAGTTCTAATGACTAGTTTACAACTCTTTGTTTTGATTTACTTTTTCAAGACTCTGTGCACAAGTATTAGGACTAGAAATCAAATAAAACCTACATTTCCCTTCCATGAGGGTCAATAGCTTGACTTTCTTAATAAAATCATCGTTTTCTAAATTAATATATTAATGTTCTCTATAAATGCATTTAAGCTGATTCAATGGTTACACTGGTTATGTATAGCCAAGCGTTAAAAGCATCAATGCTTTCCAAATTTCTAATACTTACAGAAGGCTTATCTTAAAAGTCAAAATACTCCATCTGGAAAAGCAAGCTGAAAATGAGGGATCAACAACTGCAATTGGCTTTTTAAACACACACACACTCCTAATTAATGTTTTACAGTAAAAATCAGTTTTGCTTTTTCATATCTGCACTTCTGATAACACAGGATAATTTTCTTGCACAGGAACCACCCACAAGCCCTACCTCCCCTAAGATCACTGATACAGTAAAGTACATAGCCTTATGCATTCTTTTCATCACTGAAGTACAATATTAATTTAAAAAGCTACTAAGGTAGATGAACATTGAAACAGTGAAACCTCACCATTTAGAGGAGTTTGGAAACAAGAAAGAACTCATTTCTGTTGAAAAAGAATACTTAATATTTCAGCAATTTCTGAATCATTTGAAGTTAAGTCTCAATCAGTGTTCAGCTCTGAACAATCTCAAATTCCAGTGTCATGAAAACTTCAGGGTTAAGGTTTCATAATCTTCTAGATTTACTTTCTACTGTAAAAGAGGAGAAGCTGCCTAGAGAACTACCCACTGATGAATTCCACTTAGTTGGGAAAATCTCTGACTTCCTAAACTATAAAGTTTAGGAACATTTGTGCCAGCACTTCTGCTTTCTCAGCTGCTAAGCACTGCCTCCAGGAGGGCTATGCTGTCCAGCATACCCATGGGAACGGGTCAGGAAGGGAAGTTCATAACAAGATCAGAGCAGGCTCATGGTATGGTGGAACAACTTCTGGCACCAGAGATTCACAACTTTTCCTTCTTTTTCCTCTGTGTTCTCTCCTTCTTGGTCTCCACTCCCTGATCTGGATGGTGCTTCCCTGTCTCTTACGCCCATTGAGATCACATAACTCAAGGGACTCAGAAAGCAGCAGGCAGGCAAATTACTGGAACAGGTAGATCCTGCCTCTGGTTACTGACACTTCACTCTTTCTCCTTTCAGCCCCTCTGTTACTTATCAGTCAGCAGAGAAGATCAACACTGGTAGGAAAGACTTGAGGATGCAGCTTGGCCAAGCCCTATGGCACCAGAGCATGTGAAGGCTACGTAACACTGTCTAAGCTGCTGCATCAACAGAAGGATAGCAGAAAGAACAATGAGCCAGAAAGAATAAGCAAAACTGCTGAGCCCAGGGCAGCCTCATGCTGCCCCTGAAATATGCTTGTGCATCATCAGTAAAATTCACCTCATCAGTTGGTACCCACTGGCTTATTGTTATTCTCCATCAGGCCCATTCTTTCCAGTGCCTGATCCATATCTCAGTCCTGTAAGGAGCCACAGTTTTGCCAAGGCATAATGAAGAA
This sequence comes from Mycteria americana, assembly GCF_035582795.1. Taxonomy (NCBI): domain Eukaryota; kingdom Metazoa; phylum Chordata; class Aves; order Ciconiiformes; family Ciconiidae; genus Mycteria; species Mycteria americana. The sequence goes on from NC_134370.1 coordinate 18,188,393, forward strand.
CTGAACCCCTAAAGTGAAATGCAACATTATTTGTCAGCTGGACTCAAACTTTATCAGGGATTCAACCAAATCAGAAACCTGTTTCCATTTCATTGTAGGGGTATTTGAAATTTGAAGTTCTAAGTCCAGCACTACAGAAAAGACCCATCTTTCATTGATGCTGTTCAGCTCTAACAGCCAGAGCAGTCAAGCTGGCAGCTTTCCTAATAGCTATTTTTCAATGCTACAAAGTAGAATGAAAGCCAGTTTAACTGCGCTAGAAAGGTTATGAAGACTAAATTGAATGGTAGAAGTCAGACGCTCCTGAGTGAACAGAGCCAGAGGCCATCAGTGTTCCCTTGAGCTTGGGAGGACAGAAAGGAAGGAATACGAGGTTCTGAGGTTCTGATTCTGCTCTTCCAGAGTTCCCAACCAGCAAAGTAGGTATTTAAGAGCAGTTCTGGCTGATATCCTCTTCAATCCATCCAAAGTTACTAAGTCGTTTATCTTTCTTAGCAAATTATTGCTATACAGTGAAGTAATATGGAACATTTGCACTATTTCAATTGGAGACAGTTCATCTTTAATTAGACAAAAACAATCTTAATAGGCAGATAATTAGAGCAAATGGTAATTATGACAACATGAAATCATGTGTTCTGTGTTATTAATAAAAATATATTACAAAATCAGAAAGTAACTTTTAATATTTTATCTGTTTTTGTAATGTCCTGTATCAATATGTACAGTGCAGTCTTCACAAATAGTGCCTTGCCAAGCTCAGAAGTCACTTGCTTATCACATTAACTCTTTGGCATTTATATTCCCCAGATTTGCATTTGCAGAACTGTCATGTATCGATTGCACTTTACCCAAACCAAGTCTTTTGCACTGAGGTCAGTAGACATTGTATTAATCTCTACTATAAAGGCATTGATTTCAGGCAGTGATACATTCCATATGGATCAGAGATTTGTTACCAGAGTGCACAGTGAAAGTACTTAACAAGATATACAAAGTTGTTTTCACTTTCCCATAATTAATTCCACTTATATAAGACAATTTTCATATCCAAACACACCATATCAGAAATTTGAGGGAATAATTTGGCCCACTGCTTCAGGGACTTCTGTTTTTTAATCAAATCAGGACAAACATGGTATGCCTTTTTGCTTTGACACCTGTAGTGTAAAAACAGTCTCCAGTTTTCTAAGGGATTGTATCCTCCACCATGAAGTTCTCAGCATATGAGTATTTAGACTCTGGGACAGTGCCTCAGACAACTACAGAGTATTGCTGGAGTATGAAAAGCTGAAAACAAACACATATACATAATGAACTGACAGTTCAAAGTTGTGTCTGCAATACCAAAGATTGCTTACAAAGCATAGACAAGTAATATTCCTTTTACTTAGGAAGTTCAAATGTCAGACATGGAATAAAAGGAACCTACAAAAAACACTGACCAAGGAAAAATTGATCCTTTTTCATATAGACAGGACTAGAAAAAAAGGTAGAAAAGAAGATATTGAACACAATAAAAGGAAAGAAGACATTGATAACTGCCCATTGGGTAACAATACTGGGGATATTTTGTTCCTAGAGTATGTCCTGGGAGGACAGGATTTTAGGGATTGGGGGGGGTGGGGGTGTGTGTGTGTGTGGGGGGGGTGGTCTTTACTATTACTAAGAACAAGAGAGGGCAATCCATAGACGTACATTACTGCAAAAAAGTAAAACAAGAAAAAAAAGATCTTACACTTGTAGACAGATGTTATAGATACTCTTTAATAGAAGCTCTTCATATCTCTGGGACCCCAAATTGCATCCCATTTCTTTTGTTCTGTCACTTTATGTTTTTCTGCAAGCAAAACTCATTTCATCTGCTTGACAGGGAAAATTTCTAATACAAAGTATCTGACGCTGAATACCATTCTCGGTAGCTACAAGCCATGTTTCTAAATTAATCTCTAGCTGATATCTGCCAACTGCTTTAGCAATGTGTTATTAATGTTAATCATAACCTATGATTTTCTTCTTTGTCAATCTATGCAGAGCTTATACAGTCATGCAAATTTGATTATTGAATTCCATACGGTTCTTTCTTCCTTTTTGCTTTTCTTTTTGCTCAAGAGAAGTAATGAACTGCTTGCCCAGTTGCTAATATTTTTCAACTTTGTACTGATATTCAGCAGATCCAAGACATGCCCAATCAACATCAATCAAACTTACAAAAAACAATGCTCTGGAGCAGCTGGTATCACTCTGCTCTTATCCCACTTAATCAATTCTGTTATTTCAATGGATGTAAATATTACATTTGTGGTTGCAAACATGACTATTAACTACACCTAATGTAGAACAGCTGCCATCCAAATGTTTTCTTATGTGAACTGCTACCTCTTATTGTTCATTTTGGCATTAATGATCAATAATAGTTTTGATGAAAGAGAAGCAGAGAGTGAAGACACAGAGCTAGTACTGCTTGATGATATCCTAACTAGCACTGCCAAAGTTCAAACAGATGTTATACTACTATTGTCACTTGGTTTCATCTCACGTTTTAATATGACGAAGCCAACAAAACAAAACACTACTCAGTAAAGTAGAATTCTAATTTTAGTTATATAAATCAGCATTGGCCAACAGCACATTTCTTTTGGGGAGCAAATACTGATTTTACTGATTTCGTACATACATTATTTAAATAATTGGGAAAAGCTGAATGCCCTGGACAGTACCTCAGACCCCTTTTTTCTCTTCCATTTTGGAGTACCTCCATGTGTCTCTTTAACCTACTTCTTGAGTAGTTCAACATAATAGGTTGACCCTACACATCAAGATACAAAACCTTAAAATATGGTTAGCAATTTGTCCGGTAAACACGCAGAAGAAAAGATCCCAAGAAATCAGAGATTACTATAAATTGCTGTGCACAAATTCTTGATTTTCATAACACAAAGGATCTTGCTATTATATGAAAATTTAGGCCACTGAATATCCACTGTTCATGTATTAAGCAACCTGTACTTTCAGTGAGCCTAGATAAATTCTTTAGGCTGTTGAAATGAAACTATACTTCTTAGACACCCAGCCCACACTTGCCTCTACTGTGGCCATCCATCTTCCTTTCCACTGTTTGGTCAGGAAGGAAAAATACTGCAGTGATAGCAACCTCCTGACACTGCATTGAACAAAACAATACTTTGCTGAGGTTGCCCACTCAGGGGACATAGGAGCTGTTGCTCTGCCCACCACTGCTCTGCCAGCTTTCTATACACAAAGTTTCTGAAACCAAGTCTACTCATGCTCTCCATCAATATTAACTCAGCCTTCTTGAAAAGCACACATTTAATCAGATTCCAAGGAGACTGATATCCTACTTTTTATTACCAAATAGCTTGGTAATAATAGTGTGTTGCAAAATACTAAATTGAGTAATCTATTATAATTGAGTAATACTATAAATAACTCTCAGCCTGTCACTGTGGCATTTCATTACTATTTTCATCATCTCAAGATGAACTTAGGAAGTTAGTTTGAATACATGCACCTCAAAATAAAAGCCAGTAGGACCACATAGACAGTATCATTGGTGAAATTAGATTTAATGGTTCTGAACCAGCAGAATCTGCTGGAGAGCAAAGTACTCCAGGTTTACATGTACAACATATGTTCATGTGCAACCCACTGTTCTGAAGATGAGACACATGGTGAAAATTTGATTCATTTCTTTCTTTAAATCCTTATCACGCTTGATATTAGCTGAGAAACTGGAATTAACTATGAAGTTTCCTAGATGATTACTGGCCCAACTCTACTTTATACATTATTTGAGCATGTATTCTTGAATAAGACATAGCAAAATCGTGCCCTTTCAAAGACTAAAGAATTTCCTTCCATATCTCATTTTTCCTACTCTTTTCATAGAGCTGACTTTTATTTGCTCTACAGCTGTAATTCAGAAAGAATGCAGTCATACTCTGGTGGATTTTGTTATCCTTTGGAAAACTATGACATTGTGTAGGAGGCACCCTCCCTCCTTTTGCAAAAGACCCTGAAGGGCCATAATGATTAAGGTCTGTCTGGACTCCTTCTGACATACTGTTTCATCGAATAAATTAGGGGGGCGGGGGAGGAGTGGACGACGCAGAATATTGCCAACAGTATCTTGTTAACAAATTACAAAACTGTTTGATGCAACTTTGCTTCTAGACAAGTATCTGGGAATGTCATTAGCATATACATTTATTCTAACCTTTTCTTTGTATCCTGATGATGTTGCATACTTTAAAATGGCAAACTCTTACATAGGATAGTTAGGGATTTTCTCATTTAATGTTGGTCTTCTCTCACTAATTTTTATACGGTGTTTCACATGTGACATCTTTTCATATCAGTTTAATTACCTTAATATTTGCTTTCCTTTTTTAAATTATTAAAATGGAGAGATAATGGAAATATTATCATGTCTAACTTTGTAGTATTTCCAGTATACTGAATGATAAATACCAAGCAGTCTAAACCCCCATCACTTTACATGTCTGGAATTATTACAGTGGCAGTAAGCATGACAATGATAAATGAACAACAGAAAAGAAGAGGACTGTCATTTGCAAACTTGGAACTTAACTGTTCATTGTGCTTGGACAGAGTCCATTCTAAAAATAAGTTTTGTGGGTAAAATCGATTGTAGACAAATGACGGTAACAACAGGACTTGCTTAATCAACCATAGTAAAAGATATCATAATGCACCTTAAATTTATCTTACATATGTAATTGTCACTTTAGTGACATCTTCACATGTCGTCACTTAAGCCAAGTCAATTAAAGAGTTTTAATTAAAGACACTTGGGACTACTGCAGAGATGATGCTACTTACATTGCTTGCAATAGCTTTCAAGATGTGAAAGCACTTCTCTAGATATGAAAGGCCACTGCAGTCAGTGAAGCAGTGCACCATAACACCAAAGACCTACAATTTACAGAATACACTAGGATGACTTATTAAAGGTGCAAAGTTATTAAACTGCTCACATCCCTTTTTCTCTGATTCCATTTGCTCTAATAACATTTATACCCTGTAAAAAATATAAATAGCTGTTAATTAAATGAATAAAATGAGCTTACAGAAAGAATTGTGAAGGCAGAAACATAAGTAATCCATCAAGTAGCAGATACTTTCCACATGATTAGGAGTGGGAATGTGCACCTATGTTACCTGACCTGAGCGTTACCCTACCTGTTCTCTGCCACTGGCCCATTTTTGCTAGAACAAGTCTTGATGCACCAACACTGGACATAGGTCACACCAGTACTGCAGAAACTTTTAGGAAGATGCTACTTTTAATAAATCAGCCTTTTACAATGTATACTTTACAATGTAGGTATATATTTCAGTATTTTATGATTTATGATTTTCAGATTATATTGACCTAAACTCCTGCATACTGTGCTGAAGATATTCAGCTAACGAGGGAGTCTGATCGTTGCATCGAAAATGTCTGCACAATCATGTATCCACAAAACAGTACATTGAAGTCTTTTTGTTCTATCCTTTCCTGCAATCCTTGGATTGACTGCAGCTATCTTCTGTACTTGATGTTCATATTATACTGAGTTCAGAGCAAGATTCTGGCAATAAATGGGTATAGCATTAAATTATTTGTCATCTGTGAAAATGTCAGAAATAACAATAATTAGAAATAAAACAAACAAGTTGGAATAGGTGCACACAACTGTCACTTTTATGGGAGAATTTCTATAAATGCTAAAACAACCATTGGTGAATTTTTCCTAAAAAGGTAGCAGTAGTACATGAAATTGTTTCTTGATATATGATTATTAAATGTAATATGTGAAAATAGCCTCAAGCAGCTTCTTCTAACCCATGAAAGACTGAAGAGAAAAGAAATAAACAGACATTTCAAAGCTTGAACTAGTCACATTTTCATTTATTGTATGATCAGAATTGCAAGGAAAACAGTTTTGGGGCTTGCACTACAAAATTGTTTAAAAACAGAGATGAGATCTGCCTGCAAGGTAAGAAAAAAAGAAGGAACAAAGAGGCCAGAAAGCAAACAATATGTTATCTAAGTTGTTAAAATTTGGCAAAAAAAATTATTACATTAGAAAAGCATGCATCTTTCTGGCTCAATTTTATATGAAGAAGTTTGTATGATTCAATAATTCAATTCTGCTGCATGGATTTTGTCAACTGGAAGTTAAAAGTCCTTAGACACACACCTAGTGGTTTATATCAATATAATTCCAGTTGCTTCCTACTTTCAAGAGCTAAATATTAGTTCCTGTGACTGACAGTACACAAATTCAGTAAGAGGAGAAAAGTAAGTTCTCAGTGCAAAACTAAAAACAGTCCAATGTTACAGGCTTTTTCATTTGACCACCGTGCTGGTTTTGGCTGGGGTAGAGTTAATTTTCTTCATAGCAGCTAGTATGGGGCTATGTTTTGGATTTGTGCTGAAAACAGTGTTGATAACACAGGGATGTTTCCGTTACTGCTGAGCAGTGCTTACACAGAGTCAAGGCCTTTTCTGCTTCTCACCCCACCCCACCAGCGAGGAGGCTGGGGGTGCACAAGAAGCTGGGAGGGGACACAGCCGGGACAGCTGACCCCAACTGGCCAAAGGGCTATTCCATACCATATGGCGTCATGCTCAGCATATAAAGCTGGGGAAGAAGGAAGGGGAGGACATTCGGAGTGATGGCATTTGTCTTCCCAAGTAACCATTACACGTGATGAAGCCCTGCTTTCCTGGAGATGGCTGAACACCTGCCAGCCGATGGGAAGGAGTGAATTAATTCCTTGTTTTGCTTTGCTTGCGCGCGTGGCTTTTGCTTTACCTATTAAACTGTCTTCATCTCAACCCATGAGTTTTCTCACTTTTACCCTTCCAATTCTCTCCCCCATTCCACCGGAGGGGAGTGAGCAAGTGGCTGGGTGGTGCTTAGCTGCTGGCTGAGGTTAAACCATCACAACTACAGTGAGCTGCATGGATTTCTGGTGAACCTTAGCAAACAAGCCTTATGAAATCATGCAAGTTCACTGCTGCTTTTCACCTGGGAAGCCTGCTCTGCCTCACTAGCCTGAATATCTCCATTAGCCCACAATCAAAAGAAATCTTGAAAACACTGAGGTCACAGAAAAGTCAACCTCTGGCAAGGAAAGCATATTTTTCAAACAAAAAGTCGAGTTCCAAGGCCAACCACTGAATGCACTGAATGCAGATGTCTAGGAATTCTTGGATGTGACAAGTACAAGGACCACTGTCAAAGAACCTGAGTCAGGAAAGCCCAAGAGAAGACAAGACAGGGAGAACATATGTTCTGTTTCAGCTACGCACTTACATCTTCTCTCAGAAAGGTCACTCGGAAGAGAGATAATCAGATTATACAGACTGATTGATGAAAAATTATCCAAATTCACTTCATGGCACAACTAGTTGGACGTTCTATTTATTGACAATTAGGTTATTGCAAGTCCCAAAATAAACACTTTGAGTTGATTATATTCTTGATCCCCATCAACTTCAATTAGGAGTATCCTGGAATCATAAAGATGCAGATGCTAGTAACATTTTCTAAAAATAAGTAAAAAACAACGGAGGAGATAAGGACAAAAAGGAGGATGTCAGTAACAGCCTAGCAAAAGACAAAAAAAACAGGATGGAGAAGAGTGTTAATGATTGATTTGACAGGACCTCCTAATGGTGCCTCCTGTGCTAACACTTCTTACAATACTGAACCTGCTGATGAGCTTCTACAGTTCAGCACTTTAACAGGGAGAATGAGCGCAACACATACAAAAAGTCAGGGAGGTAAAACTGAAGAAAACAGTGAAAAGAAATTTTCAGTTGAATTTTAGTTCAGACATTTCTGAATTGTTTTTTCAGGTAGATGTTAACTTAGACTAAAATCTCTAATAAAATGACTCAGAACATTTTACTCCAACCAAATTTCCAGAACAACACAACAAATTTACTCCAACCACCAGCCAGCCAAAAAGCAAGAATGAAAGGGTGCCTAGAACAGAAAGTAATGGAAAGAGAAGGTGGGGGAAAAGCAATAGTCTAGATAAACTTCTTTGGGTCTTAATAAAGCCCTGCAGCAGGTTGAATAAAAAACATTAACCTGTTTTTATTTTATCTTAAGGTATTTCTGAGAGAGTGGGTTTCTGAGAGGAAGGTGCCTGCAAAGCGACTCAGCAAAAATAGCAGCTGCAAGGGAGGGTGAGGAAGGATGTTGCAAATTTTAGGTGTTTCAATCACTTACTGTTCAAAACTTGTTTACTTGCAAAAAGATATTTCCACCTTCCCCATTATCAAAAGCAATCACTTTCTGGAGTGATTTCTTGCAGACAGAGCTTGTGCATTAGCTCAGCCAGCTAATAGTTCTGAAGGGTACAAGCCACAAGCTTTGAAGAAACCTATGAGAAAATGCATGATAACTCTCCATAGCAGTAGAAAGGAACAGATTTCAAAGAAAAGAAGCATTTTGCTGAAGTTATTACCATGTGCTTGTGTCTATATTTGAATTTACTAACCTAAAGACAAGCAACATTACCTGATTGGCATGATTTATAATAATACAAGAGATGTGAGTGAAAGCTAGCCTCTCTCAAGCATATTTCTTTAAAATCTTCCCTGAATATCTATCCCTCCATGCTATTTTCTACCCTTACCATGTAGAATTTGAGTCATTGAGTATCACCCTAACCAAGACGGCAGGCTGTGATTTTATTTTATATGCTATATGTCAAAAAGGAATACACATGGTAGTATATAGAGATTTTTACTAAAATAACTAACAGGAGCCCAGTGCTGCCATCAACACTTAAAAATTATTGACTTCAGTAGCAGAATTTGGCGATATGAATGTTTACCCCCAGGGACTATAATGCTGTTTTCTTTCAACAGCTGGATGTGTGCCCCCCCCAATCCATGTATTTATGGCCACCGATAAACGGGTGCAGCCCCTGCACTAAGATTTCCATCGGTCATTCAGGCCTGTCATGTTCTGCCATGCAGCCTACCTTCAGCATTGCACCAGCTCCACTCCCTCTTTACTAGTTGTAACGACCAAGATGAAGGCATACTGTGCAAACACTGATCGGGAAGCCAGCTATTTTATCTTCCTTCTCTATGCTACTGTTAACTTTAAAAGAATGAATGTTGTACATCTTTGGTGGAAAACATAAATCTGCTCAGAGCTTCAGTGTAGCAAATAGCTTTGCAATTTTACACCAGAATTGTGTAAAGCAACTGTAGAGAAGATCCATAAATTCCTGCAGTACGCTGAACGCTATGAGGTTGAGTGCCTTCAATCTACAATGAAAGTATGGGAATACAATGTAACATCAATCCATAAAATGGTGGCTACTTCTCTGAAATCATTAGCTGACTCATTAGGGTAGACAGAGTGCTAACAAGAATCGCTGTAATCAGTAACTTTCACAGCAAGCTAAATGATTTTATGGAGAGGGAGAGGAGGGAACAGAGAAAGGAAAAAAAAAATTCTAAGTAAAGCAATTTCCAGATAAAAATGCATACAATCCTGTCATTATATAAGAGGTTTCAAATAATTGTATTCAATTATTATCTTGAGTAGAATGAACACTGTCCGAAAGTAACATGGAAAATGAAACTTCTCCATGGTCCTGGTATTGCTGCTAGCCAGCCTGAGAGGGACAGTATTTTATCCTATCACTAGTCAGTGAGACAACTTTTTCAGAATAAGACACTGCTTGATGAAAAAACATGACAGAATCAAGCCCTAAGGAACTGTGTAGTAATTACCCATTAGTATATTTTACTCTGAGTAGTATTTATCTTCATTATGGTCAACACACATTTTTTATATTTTGTGGATTGCTATGTTATCTGAGCATCCATCTTCTAGTACTTTCCTAAACAACACAACTAACAACTTTCAGGTGTTTTTCCTTCCTTGTTTTTCCCAATCTTTTCTTGTTTGGTTTTTTGGAGAGGTTTTGTTTTAAGACTGGTGATTTTTGCTTTGCCTGTAATTAGACATTTTGCTAAATATTTATGCTATGTTTATGAAAGAGACTATCAACAGTACAAACAATTTCATGATAATTGTAGAACATAAATGCTGAAGTACTAATTGTGCTAGAAATGTGAAGTATTTCACCAAGTTCAATAACAATATTCCACAGCACTGTGTAGACACTGTGCATTTTCCCTTTGATGGTACCATAACGGTTTTCAGTAGCAAATAACCTGAAGTGCCTCTGACATTATATTATCTCCAAATGTAATTTTCATGTTTAACTGGTATTTTCTGTAGTAATATTCACATCACCCTGCCTGCTTTAAAATAAAAACTAATCTGCTCCTAATCCAGCTACAAATAAGATGATAAATAAATCAGAGAGAAAAAAATGACTCTTTGAAATGACATTATAACAAACCATGATTGAAAAAGCAGTATTACAAGCATTACCCATTGACTCAATACCCTCAGGCAAAATCATGTGTAATGGTATTGATGCAAAATAGTGCAGTGGAATTTATTCTAATAATTCTGGGCATGAATAATTTTTGAAGGTAATAGAAGCCAGAATCATAAATTCTCATTTCATTTTACCACTGGACATGTCCTGTGCTTTTAATCAGAAATACCATACTTGAATATTTCTCTTACAACTATTCTCTAACTCTAGTTATAGGTTTATTCATATTAAATTTCTGAACAATAAAAAGTAGATTCACTGAGTAAAATAGAATAATCAGGCTAACATTAGGATATTCTAGGCAGATATCCTATTAACTATTTCATAACATAGAGTAACAAAATGTCTTCAGGCTTTCTACATGCAAAGTACTTACTCCAAGTAGCTTTGATGAAGGAGAAAGAAAAAGACCAGTGCTGAAGAGCTGACACTTTGAAAAATAAAATATTAAAAAACATTAATATTATCTGTTGACTTAACTGAATGAGCACTTTTTTATTTGCTAGAATGTAGTTCGTAAACAAGACCATGCTGTGCAAAAAATGGAACTACTCTGTTTAAAATGACAGATGTGTGGTTACTTTGTTGCAAAACACTATGTAGTTATGCATCCAATCTCCCATTACAATTTTAATAATTAAAAATGTTCCACAGTAAATAGAGTATAGTACATTACCATCCAAGAATATGTTTTCAGTTTTGGGCACACAAAGTGAAAAGAAACTTGGAACTTCCTATCTGACAACCCAGGCAAAAACTTTAACATGTTAAACAGCACATTGTTGTAAACAAAAACAGAGCAAAAACTTACTGTCCCCTGTAGTTCTCCGACAATCTGTGTCCTATCACAAAGTCCCTAAAAAGATTAACAGGGATTACTTCCTTTTCCACTTTAGCTATACTTCTGTTTTACTTTATGTTATTTACAGTAGCTTTAGCTTGTCAAATACTGTTAAGCTGTTTTATTGTATTTTGCTTTATAAAGCTTCATATGAATGAATGAAACAAGAAATTACAGAATCCTGGATTTTATGAAACACAGTTGAGTGTAATTCATGTGGGATTATTAGAAACAAACCACTTCAAAATAACATTATTGAGATTGCAAAATCAAAGACTTGCAATTTAAGAAAACCCAGAATATGGTTGATTGTATGTTAACCTTAATTCAGTTTTCTTACGTATAGGCATAGAGACTTCTTTTTCTTCAAAGAAATACTGCTTCCTTCAATTCCTGTAACATACTTAGGCTTCCTTCACTAAGCAGGAAATATACTGTGCCACAGGGCTAACAAATACTTGCTGACAGTACTGACAACTATCTTGGGTTGCAGGCCAATGTAGGATCAATCAGTCTTAGCAAGTTGAGCTTTTACAATCTGTATCTGTTCTAGCCCCCTCTCTTCCCTACTTCCCTATACTGAATTGAAGCCTGGATCTCTCCCCTCAGATTTCTAATGCAACTTCAGGCTCCGCTCATGCCATATCCAAAGTGAGATAAACACGGTTTACTCAGTTATTTGGGGCAATTGAAAGTTTACCCATTTCTTGTTGCCAGCTTAGAGCATTAGCCTAATGAATTTAATTTATTTTTTAGTCCATCAAACTTCCACTCATATCTCTCCCCAGTCATTGTTTTTCAATGCCCCTTTTCAGATCAGTCTCTTCAACCAACCCAGATTCTTTTCCACAATGCAACTGCTAATCAAATATACCCTTTCTATTCCCCGTTGCTTTGTCAAGCCACTCTGCACTTCCTTATCAAATCTGTACATCCACAGACTTCCCATTCTCAGTCCCACTCCATACCCCATTTTCCTCTCTGGCTCTTGGCTCTTTCCTTTTCCAGCTTCCTCTCTACCTAGCTTCTTCTCAATCAATTTCTTTTTTCTTTTAACAGAAAATCTGAGACTATGTTACCTGCCCCACATTCAATAACTTACCCAAGCATACTGATTAAATAATTGAATTAAAACACTTGAAAATGGTTGGTACTGCCCTAGAAATTAAAATGAATAAAAAAGTACAGTCAAAATATTTTGGATCTGCACCTATTTATGCATTTTGAGAGTTCTCTCTTTTCATTAGCAATGCAGGTTTCACGGAACTGTTCAGAAAACACACCGAGCGAAGGAAACAATTAGGTACATTTATCTTTGTGTTAGATGTACAGCTTGCTATTACAAAGGGATTAAATTTACCTAAATATATACATGAATTCTATGCAGACTTTGTAAAAATGAACTACATATGCGATATGTGAAATATTTAAACTGCTAAGAGAACACTGGAGAAAAGCACACTTTGAAAGAAAATGCACAATCATTTTTTAATTTACCAAGAGGTAAGAAAAGTAGATTATTTTAATTCTTAATTTTTAAAAATAGACCAGGTGCAAAAAGAACAAATCCCCCAAATCACATGCAATTTCCACTTTCCTGAGAGTGAGAGAGAAGAATTGGAATATAAATTCTTTTGTGCATCTGTTTACAATGACTCAGTGTTTAATTGTAGTAATAATCACATTGGAAATCAATATTATAAACTTTGGATCTTTATGTTTACTTTAGTTTTAATCCAGTCATTATTGCAGACATCTAAAGCAAACTCTGCAGCTGCAGCATGTTTAATTCATCAAGATCTTTTCAAGGCTGACTGTCTCACTGTTATAACTTCATAGTTTTAGAGCAGCATCTGCCAAAATAAGACTATAACATCCAACTTTTAAAGAATCATAAAAAATCTCTCTTTAACTGTGCAAGTAAACTTCTGCAGGCAACTTCTTTCAGTGAAAGGTGGTGTGGAGTCTGAATATTACACTCCACAAACACGTGTGAATATCACACATCTTTATGTAATAAAATGAGGGTATAGAATCATAGCCAGCTCTTCTTCCCAGCGATAACATGTTTTTGAGAAAAAACGTATTGGGTAGTGACAGAAAAGAATCAATGCTTGGAAAACAAAGCTGGCCTTTTATTAGGAGACCTGTTTACAAAGTTCTGGGAAGTGCAGGTAACAACCCAGCCATCTGCAATCAGTCTGGCTTCCTCAGAGTTGTTTCCATCCTGTAAGCCAAGCCACCACGCAAACATAACTTCTCCAACCAACGTGGTCACTGTCAGGTAAGACTTCAAAATAAAAGTTATTGGCTAAGTGGCATGCCAGCAACATGGACTTAGATGCAGCCAGAGAAAAAATCTGAATATCATGCATGGGGGAGGCTAGAAGGTCAAGTATGTTGCCAGGCATGACTGGACGGGCTGCCTGCTGCAAACACTGTGGTTGTCTGTGAGGCAACTACTTGGGCAAAAGGTGGGTAGCAGCAGAACTCAGCAAACTTACATACACCCTTGAGCCAGCTCATCAAAGCATTACAGTCATATAATAGTCATTTACCTGGGCTGCAAGCACACCTTCATTTGGCTTTACAGATATATGCAAAGGCAGGGCAAGCCCTGCCTAAAGAGCCAGTTAAGGATTTTCCTAAACAGAAATTATTTCTGCAGGCACGTGATTAAAGACTGTGCAATAGCGATCTTCACAGTGTGGAAGAAATCCCAGGATAAATTTTCCCCTTTCATGCTTATACTGGTTTCCCAAGGAAAACTAAATATTCTCTTAAAAAAAAGTTGGGAGCACAGGGTTTTACTATTTTCATTGTAACTGTACAGCACTTAATGTTTTGCAAAGCTGGGTCCCACTATGAAGTTTTCAGAGCATCTTGTGAATTTACTATTCAGAGCAGTTATATAAACTGCCTCTCTTGCTATTCAACAACTAAATAACATTTAATGGCATTCAAATTCACACAATGGTTTTTAAATGCAAAATTGTCATCAACCATATACAGTCTTCTGCAAAGAGATTCGTATTTTTTCCAGTATTTCTTTAACAATAGAAAACATTAAGGCAGCTATTTCCCCACTTAAATTTTCATAGGACATAAAACTAATAACTGCTTTCTGCTCCAATGACGCTTCAAAATAACATTGAGCTTGTGACCCTCCTCTTACAAAAACCCAAGAACCCACAATGTTAGTGCAAGAACATTCATATGCAAATAATTTAATCAATCTATTATACCCTAGGAACCCCAGCTATTCTTTTACAAAAAAGTAATGCTAATTATTTACATGACTTCATTTTGCTGCCTTGAACTGCATAAATTAATAATTGGACTTAAAAGTGATTTTCTGGAATATTATTGTGAAAATATATGGGTTTATATAAGATAAAAATCTAAATCTACAAGACAAATCCAACCCTCAGATCCTACGACCAGCTTGAGGATCCCCACTGGGTAGTGGTGTGATAAAGGTGCAGGAAAAAGACACTTTCTACATGGCCGTGATCCAGCCATGAAGCTGTTCCGCATGCCATCCCTAGCAATCTCCCGCCACAAAACAGGAATAGAGAAAAGTACCTGCAGCAGCTTAATGCATCTAGCCCATGCTCTCTTATGTACTCAAAAGTTAATGATTTGAGGAAATATATCATTCAGAACTTCTGGCATGGAGCAGTTGAAACTAGTTCCTGTTTTATGCAGAGTCTTCTCCTGTGAAATGGGAAATTATTACAGCTCAGATGCTGAATACAGCAGACTTCTGCCAGGCTCTTCAGCTCTGAGTAACTGCTGAACAGCAAACGGCATCAAGAACAGTGAATATACCTTCAATGAAAGGAAAGAACAATAGGGAATCCCACCACAGCTGAAACTGTGTGAAGTACAGTGGGGAAGTTTTAAACATCCTTCTCCACTGTAGCTACAAGGAATGGTTTCCAAATAGTTACCAAAATGTGAAAACAACCAAAAAGCAGCTTATTTTCTGACAGTATGGGTTCTGAAGCATTTGGTAATGGTACTAGTTTGAAATTAATTCAGATAAGGGAGTTTAGTTAGGAAGTAATAGTAAAAAAGGTTGATAAATCCGGCATTTTAAAAACTCAAATTCATCCATGGTATAAGTGGTAGGGCTGGGCTTTGCATAGCACAGTAGATTCTTCAGAAGCATCTTCTGTACTTAAGTTCGGGACATCCTCACACCAAGCTCTACAGAGAAACACGATAAATGGATGCTGCTGGCTGAGAACCACTGGAATGCAACTTCCTAAGATTCCCAGAGAAAAGACAGTTCTAGGGAACAATATTTCTACTTGAACACATGTACAGTCACACAAACATAATATCCCATTGCCTTGTGAACAGGTCTATTCAGAAAAACACTAATGAATTTTGTTTTGTTGAAATTTTCCTACTCACTTAAACCTGGGTGTTCCATAAAAATGATGTAATTATCCAAATATTGCCCTGAAAAATAATAATCCAATAGAATCTAGTTTACCAGGCTCTTTTAAAAATCTAAGCCTATTTGAGCTCCTGCCAGCTTGCCTACCTTCTCAACAACTTGCTTGACAGGCTACTGGGAGCCTGAGTTCAAATAAGTAATTTTAATTACATCAGAGCCAGGGTCTCCAGGGCTTATTGGCTCCACAAGCCTGGAGCAGCCAGCCAAGCCGAGTGCCTCAGAGCTTGCAGGACCAAGAACTGTCTGAGCTTTGGGGGTTTGGAACGGTCTGATCTGTGGATTGTTTCCAAAGCTGAGATTCAAAAAGCACTGCCCTTTGCAGAAAGTGTCAACATTTTGACTTTCCCTCTGATTAAGAGAACAAGCAAATTTTGAATGATCAAAATTCTTCATTAAACATTTGTTCTTTCTCCCAGTTATAGGGAAAGGCAAAACACTGAGTGATCAAAATCCTTCATTAAACTGAACTAGTTTTGGCCACAATGGTTAACTACTTATCCTTACTGTACCTTTGCATTGTGGAATTAGGTTTTACTGTTGGGACGTGAGATCAAGGAAGGTTAAATGACTTGCTTAAAACTACAGAGAAAATTTGGCTACAGTGGGACCCAAGTTGCAAGCTAATAGTCAAACCTCTGGACCATCATCCTTCCTCAGGCTATATTACAACAATGTGTGTGATCTCTTCAGTTCACACAATCGTCACTTCATTCCAAATGTCAAAATGCTTTCTTCCTTCTCACGTTGCCTTTTCACAAGCCAAATCAGGATTAAAAGAGGAATCAGAAAACATTCAGAGAAGATGAAAACCTAAAAGTTGTTTGAGTATGCACTCCGATGTCACATGGAACAGGTACACGATCCTTTGGCTGACTGTAATCACATCTGTCCACCAGCCTGACACGATGCCCTGTTACAAAGTGATACAAGAAAAGACATATGTACTAGGCAAGAACAGACCTACTGCAGAGTAAGAAAAGGCACAAATAGAGTAGGTCATCTCCAGACATTATCTCCAGTCTGCATACGAATGCCTTGCACACGTTAACAGCTGCTCTAGATTGTTTTCTCTGTTGATCCAAAATACCAGTAGTATGTGCAAAATTTTACACATAACTTTCAGAGTGATTTGGCTGTGCACTTAAGACATTTCCAAGTTCAGAGCTTGGACAGTGCACAACCCTGAAGAATCAAACTGATAAAACATCACATTATTTTCAGCCTGCTCATTCACCCTTTCCTTTAAACGCTAATGGTTGTCTAGGCTGTGTTTCCTCAATGGGAATGGAAGTTTGTGGGACAACTGTCTTCACAATCATCAATGTAAACACTTCAGATACCTGTGACAGGCATAGTGTCTTAACAACCATGTACATCAGGTTTTTTGGAAGCTGAAGAAGGACCTTTTATATCTAGTGAGAACCAGAGGGAGTAGAGAGAGCTTCAACCAGCCAGACTGCAGCAAATCTACAGCTGTTTATAACAAAGATTGGGTATCTGAATTGGATCTTCAAATGGATGAGCCATAAGGAAGAACAGGATCACAACAGTCTGGTATTTATGAACTGCAAGCTGCAACCTCAGATAACATCCAGGGACACAGAGTCAGACAAAAAAAAAGGAATCCAACATATTTATGCTCCTGTGGAATTTTAAGAGTAACAAGAAACAAAAAGGTTTAGCAGCAATGCCAAAGAACAGCTAACAGCAAATGTCAGAATAACAGAAGTTAAAACAAAATCAGCTGAAATTAAAACCACAGCTTTTCTTGATAATGAAATTTTTGGAACTTGAATTTCATTTTAGTGCTTATAGCCTGGAGGCTAAGCTATATTTAAAACTGGTTAATTTCAATTTCAGCAGAAAGACATAGCTTATGTCTTCCAGAGCTACAGCAGCTCTCTAAGTAACTCACAAGGGCCTATTGGATCCTTTCGATACTGGGGTAAGGGAAGTAACTTCTTAAACTGACATTTTACACCACTAAGTTGTAGCCACCCTTTTTACAGTCATTCCCTGGATTTTGAAGTGGTCTTAATAGTACCCAGGAGAAAGCAGGCAGCAACACTGGAGTCTACAAAAGTGAATGAAATGATGTCAAATTAAGAAGAAATGGAGACTTGGAGGAGATTAATCATACAGACAAAGTAAAGGCATGACAGATAATAAGACAGTACATTTATGGTGGAGCAAACTTCAAAGTTAACGATGATGCTGAGTTTATAAGCCGACTGGACCGTCGCATTTCGTATTCTGGAGAACGAGGAAGTTTTTCCTTAAGTAATATTCTTACTGAAGAAAAGCACACACTTGAGTCTGAGAGCCATTTCATGGGAGAACAGTCATTCGACATTTAGTCTTACCCGCCCTCTTGGTGAAGAATGCAAAAATCCAATGTCATAGAGTCCAGCTTCAGACACTCTGCAGTGCCCTTCTGCATGACAAGGATGCTCTACTCTAGCTAACAGCACCAGAGTTTGGTAAAGGAGCAACCAACAACCTTTACTGTTCCTGAATGTTATTCCAGGTTGCTGACACTGTAAAAGGGGAGAAGCACTCATACTTCAAGGACAGCTACTCCTTTAAGAATAGAAAGCCTGTGGTTTGCCAGCCACTTTAAAAATCACTTTTAAAATAATAAAACATTAAAGTGAAAGTAAATCACATATTTATTGCATTCTCATGCAAGCAGATGATAGTTATTCAGCTTAAAGACAGGTGTTCAAGAATAAAACAAGGTTTAGAGCTGTATCTTCATTAGTTAGATCCACTAGATCTCTCTCCATTTCACCCAGTTAAAGAGCTGTCACAATGTTGTCAAAACTTGCTAATGATTGCCCTAGTACATCACAAACTTAATAATTGCAAAGAAAGTGCCCTTCAAATCTCAGTATGTGGCAAAATCTCAGTATGTGGCAAACTGTATGTATACATGCAGACTAAAAACTGCAGTTCAGACCATGTTACATAAATACATAAAGAGGTAAGTGCTTACACTCATTAGCTCCTGATTAAGTCTAGACACAATGCATGTTGTAACCAAAAATTCTTTATAGTGGGTTAAGGGATAAATGACCCCCAATCCAACATGGAGGGGCTTAAAAACAACCAGTGCTGCCATGGTTTCCAGCTTAAAGACCTTAATTTTTCTAAGGAAGAGCCTTTTGTTCAGGTGACCTGACTTACGGTTCACACAGAAAAATGAAATTCCTTTTTGCAAAAGCACTTCTACTTTACTTAGAGAACATATTGTTCATTCATGAATCAGGAAAGTTTTGCAGTGAGAATTTATTGACCTGGTTCATAGATGTGTCGTGCCATTTGTAGCCAGTGCAACAGCAATAATAATATTGTAAGACACAGGGAATATACAATTTCTCTTTCTTCCTGATGGCTGGTCAACAAACTCCTTCATTCTATACGTATGGGAATCATTGTAAGGTTTGATCTCCAGTTGACGTAAATCACAGAAACTTCATACTTCAAGTTGATATATACAAGTGCTGATTTCCATAGCTTTAGGACACAGTTCTAAAGAGGCACAGATTTGAACATCCACTCATCTTTTTATGAAAAAGAGGCTGACAGATAATTGGTAGTAACTTTTCAATTTTTCTTATGTCAATTTTCCTACCAAAGGAAGATCTACAAAATGCCCTTTTTATTACAGAACTGAAAAAAATCATTAGTTTGATAGCTGCACACTGTCTTCCAAAACCCACAAATATATGAAAAAGATTCACACTAGGAAAAAAAAAAAAAAATCAAGGCTGAGGAATAATTTCACAGTGTAACTTTGTAACGAGTCCCTGGAGGAAATACCTGTTCCGTTTGTTCCCCTCTGCAAAGCTATATAATTGATTCTTAACTTCTGTGTTAATGCTCCCTATTCCTGTCAGAATCCCTTTGGAAATACATTAAAGTAACCAGGACTCTCTCCTGATGCAACCCCTTGAACACTGGAATCTGGGATTCTCTGACACGCATCACATTTCAGGCAGTGGGCCACAGTGGAAGCTTCAGTGCCAAAGGGCTGATAAATATTAATATAGAAGAATAATGTATACCAAGTTATATATTGGAATGTAAAGCAAACCAGGAAACCGTTGTCTTTTATAATGAAAGACAGTGTCTTACAAGCACCAGTTACATTCCATTAAAAAAAAAAAAAAAATCAAAGTATATTTGCTATAGCATGGTTTATTAACTTCTTATACCAGCTTGCAAAATTTTAAATGACGACAGACAAGTGTTTTCAAAGAAAGGATTTGGTCATCATCAGGATTGAGAATTAGTTTGACTCTCCCTGACCTTTCTATCCCTTTTGCTGTACACACACACACACAGACTAATAAAAGAAGAAGAATGAAGCAGCAAGGATTTGGCCCAGCTCCTGAATTATACCCCAGTGACTGTTACAGAGTTGTGCATGAAAGTTTGTCTGCCTGGACAGAGCCAGTGACATCAGGTAACCTCTCTTCAGCAAACAAGGAGAGAAATATGGAAACTATGTGATTCAGTTTTTACCTATGGTGCCTAATTAACCTTAATTAAGGCTGTGTTGAGGGATCTTGAGCAGCTTACACAAGGATATCTGCTTCCTGATTGTTTTTAGCTTTGAGAAAGCCTTCCTTTGAGAAAGGAAGATTTCCTACCACAAAGAAAAATGTCTTTATGAAATACATATGTTCATGTTCCAATTTAAATTTAAGAGACGGTACAGATAAAACACCCATGTTTTCAGTGTTCCCCCTAGTCAAATGTTTTTTCAATAAAAGCCCTAGAATTACAGTAAAGAAGACTCTCTAGTTTTCATAATTAAATTAAGAAAAAAAAACCCTAAACATTTCACAGTTTGGGTATATGTTCCCTGAAACAGCACTAAAGTTACTAATTATTTTTATCACTGATTTTAAGCTTACTACCCTGATGACCCTAAAAATTAATCAACCTTGGCAGCCACACAACTTACTGCAAACTTCTCTTCCACTATGGGTCATCATCTCAAGTTTCACAGTTTCAGGCACCATTGCTGTATTATGCACATTCTTGACTTTATTACACACTGGGTGGCAGTGTGGAGGGCTTTTTGTTCAAAATGACCTTTATGGGAATACCTTAATACAAAATAGCAAGGTCAAAAATAAGAAAAAAATTATTTGAATTTAACACATTAGATTATAAAAAGTAGAATACTTAGAAGCCAAGGGAGGGGTTGGGGATTTGTGTCTTCCTGCTTCTTGTTAGAGTGGAACTACTTGATGAAAGACCCTGTTTTCAAGTAGATTATAACTTCAGTGCTGCCTGGTCTGAAATTTTTCATATTGTAAATCTGCCTTAGAATTTTCTTTCTTTGTGGAAAATTTCAGCTAATGTAATTTACCTATTTCTGAGAATGCAGCAGAGACAAGAAGAGTATTCTGCTGTGTCAACAGACTGTCATGGCTTCTTGTTTTGAAATCTATAGTATGTCTGTGTTTTGCAGCAGAAAATAAAATTGGGAAGTAAACTGGCTGTGTCTGGGATTAAATGAGAAAAGGGAGACTTAGATATTATTCTGGGGGAAAAACATTTGAAAGCAAACAGAGTCCCCAGCGGAAAGGGACATTTGATCCATTCATGTCATTCATTTGATATGTGGAAGTCCTCTATTAAGGACTTCATGGTCAAGACAGTTGAAATGTGCCCTAAAGGCTTGATTTTTTTTTCCTTGCCCTTGTCATAGAATTCTTGCATCATAATAAGTAATAAGGAAAAATTTTTAAATCTCGCTTCTCAGTCCTCCCACTAATTCTTTTTCTTTGTTTTTGGGCAGTGCAGTGAGGAAATGTAAGTTGACATGTAGAAGGTCTGGAAATTCAGTTACCGCTACAGCTGATGGCTTTGGGAAACATGTCACGGATATACACAATTCTATGTATTTTTCAAAGTCCTGAGGCAGATACTAACAGGAGAAAATTCAGGCCAAACTGCAATGGATTTTTAGGGCCTTAAATCTTTCTCTGCCTCAGTTCTTTACTTGAAAATTTGGGAAGACAAAAGCATCTTTCTTCCCAGAGGGCATTGTGAAGATAAACTCATCATTTATCTGTGAAACATCCTGGCTAGTCCAGTGAAATTCACATGGACACTCACATTTTCTTTCCCAGAAGGATTTGAATGGTACATCAGATATAAAGCCTAAACACAAGAAAGAAAAAATAACACTGATTGATGCTGTTCATGAATGAACAGTGTCCAGTTTGCATTACTGAATGCATCAGGGTTCTGGGTAAAAGAAGTAGATTTAATGATATATATTTGTACACAAGGCAGGCAAATTTTTCTGCACACAAAAAATAACACTGGCATTTCTTAAATTCTTTGTATTTCCCTAGCGCAGTTATCTGTTACACCCAAAAAGCTATTTAACAGAGCACATATTAACTTGCGGATAATAACATTTGCTATATTATGTTGAGGCAAAGAGTTTATATTTTGAATGCTTTCAAAATATAAAAGACAGGCAGAAAGACACTGACATAATCCCTGAGTTCATGAAGAAACATCCCCCCTTAGACATTTGATAGCATATTTATCTATTATGCGATTTTATATTTTCTTCTGAAGCATCTAGTATTGACAATTGTTGGAGACAGGATATTTGACTAAATGGATCATTAGTCTGATCATTTCCCCAGGTTTCTATGTGAACTGAGGATGCTGTAGCATCTGAGCCTGACAAGCACACAGGGAGACAGCTGAAATGGAGTGAGGGCTTAGATCACTGCTGCATCTCACAAACAATGAGACAATGCTGCATGTAAGTAGAGATGCTAAAAGCAGTCTCCGTTCTATAAGAAATACATAGGAAAGATTAATGTAAAATCTTGACATGGTACTTTTGCCTTCCCCTATAATGACATCAATAAACATCTTCAATATTGATTTTTGCTTATTATTAAAATGGCTTAATACAAATACGGACATTAAGCCAGATAAATGCAGAGATCAGTATAACTGCAGCCAAGAGCATTTAGACCAGAAATACTACCAATTACTACCAAGACTAGCAAGCCTAACTAAACAGAATCCACACAGACTTCTGAATGCAGGGTTTTAAAAGCAGGATGATCCCTGATCTCCACTTAGTATCATACCCTACAAAAACTTCCTCAGGCCTTCTAGTTGAGCCTGTACCACTCAATATCCCTTCTTTCTTTGAAATGTCAGCACAATCCCTGTTGAAATTGTGCCTGTGACACAGAAATGACCTTTCATTCTGAAATGGGACAGTAAAATAGTTTTTTCAAATACTTGCAGATGAGTTATTCTCAGTTTTGTGAAGGTTGCACAATTCCTTCCAAACACCATTGTCTAATGTATGTTTCTTGTTAAATTTCAGAAATTACCTCAGCAATGCCAAAAAAGATTTCTGGATTTACTTGTTCAGATTTAATCAGGCTCTGTCAGTGAAACTAAATCTTGTGAAGGTGCATACTCAGAAATAAAAACACGATGGCTTTATTTCTGAGAATAAACAGTACCTTTCTCCTGTCATACAAGGCGTGGTTATCCAATAGCATCTTCCTTTCATGAGTAGCATACCTCCGCAAATCACGTCCAAATTGCTGTAAAAGATATAGCAAATATGGGCAATTCTGACAAATCAAAATTGTTATCCTTTGTATAAGAGCTCCAACACCAAACCAAATAATAAATGAACATGTAAAAATAACCTCTATTAAAAGACAATAGGCTGAAAAAATGGGTCATCTGAAAGGACAATGTTTTGATAGGCAATGGTCCATCATTTCAGTTGGTTAGTCTAAGAGTAGTTGGGTACTGTACAAGAAAGTAAGCTTATGTACAGCCTATGATGGGCTCCCAAGGTCTGTAGGTGAATTATCTCAACAGGGAGTAGGAGCTGAGTGAGGCAGAAAAAGATGGAGCCATTGCCTACTCAACCAAAGGGCCTTACAAAGTGCATTTTTAGTGTAGACACCCACCTACAGAGTTGAGAGAAGGGCTTTTAAGTAGCCAAACACTTCCAGAATAAGAAGGACCCTGAAGTCTGATGGACTTAATCCAAGGTCCAAACAAATACATTTTATTATCTCAAAACAGAAAAGTGACTGAAGTAACTCATCAGCTCAGCAGAGAAATACATCAATTGCAGCATTTTGCCTGGTCTAAAACATCCTGCTTCCAATTAACCTGAGTCGAACAGAGTGGCAATGCACCTGTACTGCTTCTAGCACATCAAAAAGATCATTCAGAGCAGGCTCAGGAGCTCTCCATTATACCATGTAATCACTCCCTAAGAAAATGAACATCAGAAGGCAAGCCTGTAGAACAGATTAAAAAATAATTCTGTCTGGAAAGAGATTAATCATTTGAGTTTTGAGTTTGTGTTTACATAGAATTTTTTATTTTGAAAATATTGTACTATTTTATATTATACCCACTGACTACAGGGTCTATTGTGAAAGTAGCTGTCATTTCAAGTTTTCTTAACTTATTAAAGTATCAGTCAAAACATATTTTATTCTAGTTCAAAACAAATGTGTAAATTTTAATTTTTTCCAATTTTTTACAATTTAAAACACTCA
Organism: Mycteria americana; assembly: GCF_035582795.1. Taxonomy (NCBI): domain Eukaryota; kingdom Metazoa; phylum Chordata; class Aves; order Ciconiiformes; family Ciconiidae; genus Mycteria; species Mycteria americana. The sequence goes on from NC_134370.1 coordinate 18,212,769, forward strand.
ATTAAAATACAACTGAAAGAAAACATTTTATCTAATCCAAAAAGAAAGATGTCCAATTGTTTTCAATTTCCTATGAAACAAATTAAGTTCCAATTCAGAACATCTCTTCCTCAAATGTTTAATTTCCTGTAAAATTCTGTGACACTTTCCAAATCATCTCTCTACTCAGTGACCATTTAAATTGCTTGTTAACACTAGTATGATGTAAAAAGACAATGCAACTAACTGAAAATCTAGCTCTTCAAGCCATGAACCTAAACAGTAAGCTTCAAGGAAAATAGATGTTAACTCCTCTAGAGAGACATCAATAAATGTCAGTGATGAGTTCATCAGCTCCAACCTATGATCATGGGTTGATAACAGCATGAAATGTGATGTGTGGGGAGAAGGAACATTTTTCAAAAATCCATGAACTCTGAATGGTCCTGCAATAGCAAAAATTGGTTAGCAATGCTAAGAAAACATAGACTGTTGTGGTTACTTACCCTGGAGCCTGTCCAGCCCAACAGAGCATATGCATATTGCTCAAAGGGTGTTATGACCAGATCTACACGGATTGCCTTCCAGTCTTTAACTTCTGCCATATCAAAGTTTTTTGACGTGTTGTAATTGCTGTTGTCTACTCTTGGCTGATATAATTTTAAAATTGCAAAACACTTCTGAAAACGATCCATGGCGTCAACTTTTCTGTTTGGTATCTGTTCTTTTACAAATGTTGATTCAATGATATCACAATATAGGAGTAAGCCCTAAAGAGAAGACATTGCTCACATTGAATTGCTGGACTGGTTTTACTGTAATTCCAGAGTTTCTAGACAGTTGTTTTAAAAAATTCATGTAAAATGCAGTTTCAGTAAACACAGAACTGTGCAGGGCCAAATCTGGGCTAAGCAGGCAAAAGAAACAGCTGCAACTTAATACTACCAGATCCCAAGGGAAATCTGCAGTGGTAGTCATCTGATAGTGGCGATGTCCTGCCCTGTACTAAGGAGACAATATTTGCAATTCTTCCCCTCCATCCTTTCCTCCTAAGCTTTTTGTAGCTGATGTCAACAGAAATTTCTGAGTAGGGATTGATGCTTTCCCACATGGCAGACATCTAGAAAAACAGATTAGTCCAGAGCACAGTCTTGCTGACAGATTCCAAACAGAGCATTTGGACTGTGTCTGTTGTGTGAGATTTTCTTGTCACAAGGTCTGGCGTCTCCAGAGACGTGGAATGGCCCTGCCCATGCCTTTTGTTTGAAGGGAGTGCACCAAAAAACTATTGATCCTCGAGAGCTAGATTTTATTAAAGCATAAACAAGATTTTCTTTTTATAATAAAGAACATTCAGAGTGAGAAAAATGGAAGTAATAGAGCGTTGTAAATTAATTCCTTCTAATCCAGCACTGTAGGAAAGGCTGGGTGGAAAGAGGTAGTGCTTTCTTCCAGCTTTGCTCTGTAGCCAGCAACATTTCAATGGCTCCCGGGGCTGCAGTAAACTCTCCACTATCCCCTCTAGGCCCTTAGGAAAAGCATCTTTCTGTCATTCCTCAGGCCTGTCTTTGTGCCTGTTCTTTGCATTTCCAGGCAGCTTCCAAGGCTACTGATTTCCTGGACATCTCAGGAAAATACATCTCATACCCTGTACTCGCAAAGCTTCTTAGAGCTCTGCATGTTCAGCTGCCCTCAGGTAAAGTGCAATGTCCCCTCACCAGCCAGAAAACCTCTCATCACCCAAAGCACAGCACCTGGGACAAGGCAAAGAGCACTATCCCTCTCTCTGCTGCCCAGCACATCCTTTTTAAAGAATAAAAAACATCAAATACACAATAACAAAGAAATAAAGCAGATACTGTCCATCACACCACTTCCTTCAGTCACCTCTGAGTCTTCAGAATAGAAATGGAGCTTGATGCATAATAATATAACAATGCTCAGTGTCACTGAAGCCATCTCTAGCAGGAGGGCTCAGCTGGCAAAAAGATTCCGCTTTCTGAGAGTGGTTCCACATGATGAAAACACTTAGATGTGTGCCTAAGTCCTGGTACACTCAGCCTTAATTTAGCTTTTATAGATTCATAAAATATAGGAGACCACTGTGATTGCCTCCTCTGAGCTCCTGATTTCACAGAAAGTAGAGACTTCTGAGATTTGCCTTTGCAAAAGAAATTTAACTTTGTTATAAAGGTTAGCAACAATAATGCATAAACCACTTTCTTCATAGTCTATCAGGTGTTTATTGTTATTACTAGAAGGAAAACTACTAAGCTGAACTTCCTGACCTCACGTTCTGACTAGATAACCTCATTAGTTTTCATCTTCAGGATCAACAAGACAACTGTCACATGTCATTTCATATCTCCTTTTACATTTCTTTAAACCTACGCATTGATCAAACCCACTTCTAAGATTTCTCACTGATGAGATGAATAGACTCAGTTTCTTAAAATTTCCATCATCAGGATTTCTTTAGGTTCTTGGATCAATTTTTTGTCTCTCCTTTGAAGTCCCTCAAATGGTTACACATTCTCCTTCCTCTGGACTAGGAATTCTTATATTAGTTTCACCATAAAAAGCATGGTCAAGAATGCCTCCTGACTTTTAGTTAACATATCTCTTAATATATGGTAAAGAATCATATTAATTTTGTGGGGTTTTTTTCAATTGCAATATTGAACTGAGAGTATATAGAAGTGGTTTTATTTGATGGTTGTCGATGGTTAACTACAATGGTCTCCAGGTCAGACCTCTTAGGAACACAGGTGACAATGAACTGATTCTTGGAAGAATATATCCATATTAAACAACAGGTTTTGATTATTTCTTTTATATAGTGCAAGTGAGGTAACTTTACATGATAATATGTTAAATACCTTAGAGAATACTTTACAGCAATAAAATTACTTTTATCACTCAGAGCTATAATTCTGACAAAAAAAAGCATAACAAAAACACTTAAGATATGATTTCCATGAAGAAACACTGATAGGTATTATTATATTTTCACCCTCCAGGTTTTTGTTGATGATAGTTCCAAATTAACGATCCCATTATTTTACTGGGAATCAGTCACAGGCTGTTTTATGGGTCACTGGGCCAACCTTTTCAATGATAACTATTTGACTTTCATTGGCATTCTTTTACTTCTTTGGAATTTTTCCTGATTTTGAAGATTTATTATAAACTAATATGAGAAAAGTCCTTATGTAGCTCATTCTCTTGGATTACTAGTTTCCAAGTCTGCTGATTTGAAAATGCTTAATTTTAGCAGGTGCTCTCTCACATCCATCTTTAAAACAGATAGTAATTTTTTCTTAATTTTACCCCAACGTCACAAGGCACTGATGCTTGCTATTTCCAAATATAGACTCAAAACAGCTGTTGAATGTTAATGCATAACTGCTTATTATCTCACTCTTTTTGATGAAACTATGCCTGCCTTCAGGTTAATTTTGTTGCTTTTAATGCTAAAAAATGCTTTTAATCTCATTGATCATTGACCATTAATTGATGACTTCAAGCTTTTATTAAGCACTGACATTCTTTCCATTCTCTGTAAAAATCTTCCAGCTACTTCATCAGTGCTTTCTCATCTTTTGCTTCATTTTCCTTTTTGCTCTTTGAGGTTTGGGGCATTACATAGCATATCCCAGAACGAATCTAAATAATTTATTTCCCTAGGCAGAATCCTAACTACATTAAGTTTTGCTAAAGTCTTATTTTGTAGTTCCAAGTACCTACATTTCCAGTACCTGTATGCTGTTCGTAGACAGTGTGCTCAGATCACCAGTTTTGCAGATTTGCCACAGTGTATATCAGTGTTTGTGTCCTCTTTGTTCAAATTAAGTTGAAATCTCCTCAAGAAATTGGGAATTAAAGCCCATCTTTAGGTGGACTACAAAAGGAATGGAATTCCTACTGTAGGTGGGAAGTCTTAGTAGGATTTTTGTTTCTGATCGCTTGAGAAATCCAGCAAGATATCACGGCCTGCAGTGGTTTCTCTCTTCACAGGCAAGCAGACAAGCACCTAGGCAATATTTTGTCTCAGTGAGATCTGGGGACAGTCGCACACAGCCACCAGTATCCCATACTTGGATTTTTAGCCTGCAAGCTCTTGAGGAGCATGATTATGTATTACCTGTGTGTCTGTAATAGACAAAATGGCCTTAACATAAAATGCTCAGGCCTTTTAAGATGTTCATTTTCAACTTTTAGTCATACACTGTATCCTCTTCTTCATCAATATTTTCATTCTAACACTTAGCTGTGTTATCATCTTATAGATGATCTCTTCTGCATCAGCTTTACTTAGTTTTCAGAGTCATTTTTTCCAGCTTGCTACTCATTACAGGAATATATAGTTGTAAATGAAAACAGGGTAAACTTGACATGTCAGTCTTTGCTGTATTGCCCACATTGAAAATGAAGAAATTCCCTTTACCTAAAGTCATCCTGGATACCTACTAAAGGTCCTCCCTTCGAGATCTCTCAGCTGCTTGAAGAGCACAAATTCTGCCTGTTAAGCCACAGCGTTTAAAGATCGGTCCCTTCTCTCTTTTTTTTCTCATCCTATTTTCATATTTAGGAAATTCAAGGGAACACTCCCTGGGGTCCCTGAAATGTAACATCAAGCAATCATGAAGAAATTACAACAAATCATTATTGGAGCCTTCCTACTGCTGTTTTCCCTTGCTGACTAGCCGTGTCTTCTACCTGAATACATTTTCAGTATTTGCAGTTGGCCACGGTTAGCAAGTGTGACTAGAAAGATATTCTAGGACTACCTCTATCTGGATCATTCTGTAGTGTTTTCTCATAGTTGGTTGGCTGGGCAATTTCTAAAGCTAATGGGAAGAGCATGAGAGCATGTAGGCCACTGTAAATATCTACTTCACTTAAAAAAAAATGCAATTAGGCAACAATTACACATGTGCTGAGTTCAACAAGGAGTTGAAACCTAATTCAAAGCCAGGATATCACCTTTAAATAGGAGCCAAAGCCTAGGTCACATCCATTGGGATAATGTTTCCAATTAACCTGATTTGATTAGGCACTGGACATCACCATCACCCCATAAAGTAAAGCTGAAATGGCACTTCTGTACATTTTGAAAAAAGTATTGCCTGAAGGGGCAGTCAGCTGTGAAGATTGTGTGAAGTTTTGGCTACTGCTAGCTGCAAAACAGCCTTCTCATTACTCTATGTCAGGGAATCTGCAGTTCTTTGCAAATTTCAGCTTGATCTTATACACCGTAAAGTGCTGTAGACTTTGTTTACACAATCAAGTTTTAAAATGTGGGCATTTTCATTTCTCAAATTTACACCACCATCAAAACCAAATGTATTTTTTTAGGGCAGTTATGTTAATACCCATAACAATTTTCCCTTTTTAGAATGATTATGCACTTTTACTTAAATGGACTGAGTGCTGGCACATCAATAGCATTGATATTGGAGTAAATCCATGATCAAACTGAGGAAAAATGTGAATTTTTAGAAAAATATGTAATCAATAACTGAAAAATCAATCCAAAGATGGTCATTAGCATTCTTTGTCCTTTTCAATTAAATGAAATCCTATCTTATTTTTAATGTTACAAGCTGTCATTATTCATAATTGTTGGTAGCTGGATTAATTCTGTTAAAGCTAAGTAGGACCATTTTATACCACTTGAAAATCACAGAATCACAGAATCGTATAGGTTGGAAAAGACCTTTAAGATCATCGAGTCCAACCGTAAACCTAACACTGCCAAGACCACCACTACACCATGTCCCTAAGCACCTCATCCAAACGTCCTTTAAATACCTCCAGGGATGGCGACTCAACCACTTCCCTGGGCAGCCTGTTCCAATGCTTGACAACCCTTTCAGTGAAGAAAAATTTCCTAATATCCAGTCTAAACCTCCCTGGCTCAACTTGAGGCCATTTCCTCTTGTCCTATCACTTGTTACCTGGGAGAAGAGACCGACCCCCACCTCTCTACAACCTCCTTTCAGGCAGTTGTAGAGAGCGATAAGGTCTCCCCTCAGCCTCCTTTTCTCCAGGCTAAACAATCCCAGCTCCCTCAGCCGCTCCTCATAAGACTTCTGCTCCAGACCCTTCACCAGCTTCGTTGCCCTTCTCTGGACACACTCCAGTACCTCAATATCCCTCTTGTAGTGGGGGGCCCAAAACTGAACACAGTATTCGAGGTGCGGCCTCACCAGTGCTGAGTACAGGGGCACGATCACTTCCCTAGTCCTGCTGGCCACGCTATTTCTGATACAAGCCAGGATGCCATTGGCTTTCTTGGCCACCTGGGCACACTGCTGGCTCATATTCAGGCGGCTGTCAACCAACACCCCCAGGTCCTTTTCTGCCTGGCAGCTTTCCAGCCACTCTTCCCCAAGCCTGTAGCGTTGCATGGGGTTGCTGTGGCCCAAGTGCAGGACCTTGCACTTGGCCTTGATAAACCTCATACAATTGACCTCGGCCCATCAATCCAGCCTGTCCAGGTCCCTCTGCAGAGCCTGCCTACCCTCCAGCAGATCAACACTCCCACACAACTTGGTGTCATCTGCAAACTTACTGAGAGTGCACTCAATCCCTTCGTCCAGATCATTGATAAAGATGTTAAACAGAACTGGCCCCAACACAGAGCCCTGGGGAACACCGCTTGTGACCAGCCGCCAACTGGAGTGAACTCCATTCACCACCACTCTTTGGCGCCGGCCATCCAGCCAGTTCTTTACCCAGCGAAGAGTACACCCATCCAAGCCATGAGCAGCCAGTTTCTCCAGGAGAATGCTGTGGGAAACCGTGTCAAAGGCTTTACTGAAGTCTAGATAGACAACATCCACAGCCTTCCCCTCATCCACTAGGTAGGTCACCTTGTCATAGAAGGAGATCAAGTTGGTCAAGCAGGACCTGCCTTTCCTGAACCCGTGCTGGCTGGGCTTGATCCCTTGGTTATTCTCTATATGCTGTGTGATAGCACTCAGGATGACCTGCTCCATCAGCTTCCCCGGCACCGAGGTCAGGCTGACAGGCCTGTAGTTCCCTGGGTCCTCCTTCCAGCCCTTCTTGAAGATGGGTGTCACATTAGCTAATCTCCAGTCAGCAGGGACCTCCCCAGTTAGCCAGGACTGCTGGTAAATGATGGAAAGGGGCTTGGTGAGCACATCTGCCAGTTCCTTCAGTACTCTTGGGTGGATCTCATCAGGCCCCATAGACTTGTGAGTGTCTAAGTGGTGCAGCAGGTCACTGACCGTTTCCCCCTGGATCATGGGGGCTCCATTCTGGTCCCCGTCCCTATCTTCCAACTCCAGGGGCTGGGTACCCAGAGAACAGTCAGCCCTGCTATTAAAGACTGAGGCAAAGAAGGCATTAAGTACCTCAGCCTTTTCCTCATCCTTGGTCACTGTGTTCCCTCCCCCATCTACTAGGGGCTGGAGATTCTCCTTAGCTCTCCTTTTGTTGCTAATGTATTTGAAGAAGTGGGTTTTGTTGTCTTTTACAGCAGCAGCCAGATTGAGCTCTAGCTCAGCTTTGGCCTTTCTAGTTTTCTCCCTGCACAGCCACGCTACACCTTTGTAGTCCTCCTGAGTTGCCCGCCCCTTCTTCCAGAGGTCGTAGACTCTCCTCTTTTTCCTGAGTTCGAGCCAGAGCTCTCTAGTCAGCCAGGCCGGTCTTCTTCCCCGCCGGCTCGTCTTTCGGCACCTGGGGACAGCTCGCTCTTGTGCCTTTAGGACTTCCTCCTTAAAGAATGTCCAGCCTTCCTGGACCCCTTTGCCCATTAGGGCTGCCTCCCAGGGGACTCTCTCGACCAGTCTCCTAAACAGGCCGAAGTCCGCCCTCCGGAAGTCTAAGGTGGCAGTTCTGCTGACCCCCCTCGCCGCTTCTCCACGTATCAAAAACTCTATCATTTCGTGATCATGTAATGTAATCCAAATGTAATCCAGTATGTTCTTCTGAAATGTATATATGTTGTTGCTCTTAATTTCTTTCTAAGATGGTTTAATAAAGTGAAACAGGATTTATTTTTTTCAGTGAAATACCTATAGCTAATCCAAAATACAATGTAGGCACATTAGTTCAGCAAAATCTCTATCTAGGTGAGATGTCTGGAATTCTATAAAGTGGAACAGCTCAAGGAACTGATGCCTGGGAGCAGTCAGGCCTGTTAGGGTGAGGAATCATTAGCAAATGGCATCAAAGGCTTGATCAGCTGCCTTGGTCCCTTTTTCATCTTGAAGTTCCCTGTACATCGGAATGGTCTAATTCTGGGCATGTCCTGAACAGCCTGGTTTTGACAGCAATGGACAGACCAGCGTGGGAGTCCAGGAATTAAGATGTTTCCCTCTCTATGCAATGAGCATTTGCACTGGTGAGCAAGATAAATTGATAGATAGGGACATATACATACATACTTACGCACATACAGATATACAATACACATCAGAAAGATCAGATGTCATCAGAAAGATCAGATGTCATAAGAAATGCCACTGCTGCCTGGATCTTCACTTAAAACATAGCAGGAAATGGAACACTTCTGCCTACTTTATGCAATAACCTCACAAGCAGGACAATCAGATTCAGCCCCATCCTCTGCCTAAAGTGATTTAAGCCAAGTTCTCTCATGTCCAGTACTCTAACCACCATGCAACAGTCTATTTTAGGTAAGAATGTCCTCAGCTCCTGCTGAAGCTGAGCCAGAATGCAACAAAAAATTCATAATGCATTGAGTCATGAGACAATGGTGAGACAATATGTGTTCACAAAGGAGCTCTGCATCCTTATGGGCAGAGCATTCATCTGAAAAAAATAAGCTCTTTGTTCTGGCCTCTTAACCATTTCTGTATCTTGTCTTAGAAACAGGTTTTGTTGCTCTAAAATCCAGCTGTCACTCAATAATGAATGTGCTGCTGTTCTGTGAACCCCGTTTACAAAAAACTGTTTCCAGCAATGAAAAAGTGAGACTGGTTACTTGCTCCTCACCATCCACCTTAATGGGACATCAAGCCTTCCCCTTCCTGACCTGTTCACCTCAGCAAGGGTGAATAATAGAGTCTAAACCAGACCACTAATATACTAAAATAAGTAAGCACAGGCAGGCATCTACATTCCTCATTTTCCTAAAGCCAAAATAAAAATGCAACACTATACTTAGGTGAGTACAAAGGGAAAAAATGAAGAATGCAGGAATGCCTGTAGTAATTGTATCTCTTCCTTTGTTGAAAGTACATATGTAACAACAGGAACAGTGCTAAAGATAGTGATACAGGTTTTTAGCAAAAAATGAAAATGTCTTTACACAGTATGTGAATGGAGCTGCATCGACACAGATGGCTCAGCCTATTTGCCCACGGACTTCCAAGCTCTAACCCACAGAAGTAATTTCTTACTTTCTTTATGAAGCTTTTTGGAACCATTAAAACCATAACCTGTGTACTGCATTGCAGCTTTTCCGTTTTGCCACTCTACTTTGAAGCTCAATGGAGACTTTGTGTTCTGTGTTCCTCAGCCCATTTATCCCTGGTGATGCTGCATCAAAGAGCATGATGGTGTTGATTTAACCAGTTAGTTTTCAACATCTTTCAATGGAAGGATCTTGTTACATTAAACTTTTCAGCTAAGAAAAAGGCCCTTTTAAACTATTTAAATAAGGCTGAGGTCCATAGTTTAGAAGTTAAACATTGCAGAATCCTTTGCTAAGAGCTGCCAAAAGGAAGTCAACATTGTGACCTCAGTGATGTTCTTTGATGAATTTGGCTTTGAAGCAGTAGCACAAAAGTAGAAAGCTGTGAAGCAGATGACAGGTGTACTGTCAAAAAGTATAAAAGTGCTTTAGGTTTGGGGTTTTTTGCGTCCCCCTCTCCCCCTTAGAAATCAAAGGTAATAAAAAGGCAAGAGGAGTATAATTCCTCTCTTTCTTTTTTGCATTTTGACTTTGCTGGCAGCTTATTTTTTAGTAGTGCCAGTAAAAGCCTGTATATTACAACTGCCACAGTAGAGAGGCAGTATATCTAGTAGTATAAGCCATAAAAATTCTGGAGGACAAACAGAACACAGAAAATATTTGTCCATAGCTTTAAACAATCCCCAGCTTGTTTGGGTTTGGTTTCTACAGCCATTGTGCATCTCCACTTCTGACATTTTCTTCATGCTGGGATTCCTAGAGGAATCCTAATCTTTTCATCAAACCCTTGGCCACCCTTGACCCCCCATACTCTCCCTGCAGTCACTTCTGCCAAATTTTATCCTTAAAAAAAAAAATCAGCAAGAACAATTTATTTTCTATTTCTTTCCTTTCAATTCTATTTAACGAAAGCAGCTGAGAGTGACCTGAAAAGCTTCAGCAGTTGCCAGACTTCTCAGATCACAGCCATTGTTCTCATTAATGTAAGTGGAGTGTGATGGAATGGGAGAAGGAATGAAAGGCTGCACTCAGGGCAGGCTCTAGCCTCAGCCTGTCACCACTTTTCCCTTCTGCTGTGTGATAATAAACAGGATTTTTGGAGGACCCACACATGTCTTCCTAGAGGTTCAAGTCTGCTTAAGAAGGTAAAATGACAGCTTCCAAGAAGAAATGCAACTTTTCTCAGAATAACGGGAGTAGAATGACTGAGAAAGAAACTTTACATAAATAATGAAAAGATAAAAATAGAGTAGCTCCTCAGCAGTCATTAATTGCCACAGCTTCATTGCTTTTCATTGGAGTATGATAAATTACACCTGCTAGCAATCTACTTCAATACATAAACTTTCTGTACAGAATTAGGATGGAAGTCACAGAAATCTAAAAAATTAATAATAATCTGTTAACATTTCAAAGACCAAAAGTCAACTGAAGGAAGAGGAATTCAGCTAAGGTTGTATTTTACGAGGAAAAAATGTTTCAAGTCCTTCCACTAAAGCCAGTTGAAAGGTTTTGACCACCTTGAAACAGATAACTTTATACAGTCAGATAAGCTTTTGTCTGGTTGGATGTTTTTAATGTCTTTCATGTGTTAACCCATTATACGTTAATTAAAGTACATAGTTCAGGAATCAATTAAAAAGCATTCTCTCCAGGCTTGGCTTTCTGCACTGAAAGCTGACTTTACTTCACAGTGGGGCATTTGGTGATTCACCTCAGACAGAGTGTTAGCCTTTTTCTTGTTGAAATGTACTCAATTCCTTTGAACAGTACAGGTAGTAAATGTTGAAAAATACCTTACCTGGCTAGAAAGGTAAAAGAAGAAACAAAAGCTTATTATTCCCAACATACTATATTTCTGACTCAGGAATATTTTGAGGTAGCTGCACCTGTTATAATTCAGACTCTTCCAATTTTAAAGCTGCTTGAAACTGAAGAAAGCTGAATAGAAAAAAACCCAAAAGCCTTAGATGAACAATTGCAACACCCAAATCCACTACAATTAAAGCTGGAGCTCCCTGAAGTAGTTCCCCTTGGGAGAACCTACTCCTATCTCAAGGAGAAATTAAATACAGTTTTGTTTCAAAGCATAAGAACAGTTTTGCTGTGTCACTCAAAACTCCACCTAGCTTGATTTCTTACCTCTGACTAGCTGCATATTCTTAGGGTAAGATATAACAGAATGTATGTTGAGTACTTCTGATATAACCTTCAACTTTAGCACTCAGAGCTGGAGGATGCACCTAGATCATCATGATTAATAACCAAATAGAGCAATATCTAATTTCAAAATATTGCAGTCATCTGTAAAAAGGAGTCAACATTCTTTAAGCACTACATAGGCTTAATTCAGTGCTGTTAGAACATGTCTTTTTTGGCCAAATATTATTTAGTTCATACCTGCTTTTTCCATAAGTCAACAACTTTATGCAGAAGTTCATCATCTTCTCTTGGTCCTGGATTGGTGATCAAAAAATCTATATCATGGCCAATCTTCTTACCCCTAGAAGTAATATATAACAAAAAGACTAAAAGAGTTAAGTTCCTGTTGAATTTCACGGTACTTTTGAAGAGAATATTTTTGCTGCATTATAAAAAGAGTTTGCAGCATAAAGTGATAGCAATGTTTCTTGGAACATAATCAAAATAGAATCTTCTATTTCTTTTATCGGGTCTGTCAGTGTTCTTTGTTAAGCAATAATTCAAGCTTTTTGATGTATTTTCTCTGTTGTTCAACTAGATACTGCAGATCCATTTGGTAATGTTAAATCTCTCTCTTTCTTCCCCTTAAGTCCCAGAAAAGAAGGTTTCAGTCATCTTTGGATAAAAAAGCCTAATCAAAATACCGTAGTACATATTATGAATCCAGTGCAGTAACAGCAGATAAACTTGCCAGCCTGACTACTGCAGGCTTAAATATTATTCTTAGGTTTTGATGGACACTTTAATGAACAAAACTGTGATTATGAATAATTTTATTGTTTCTTTTAATGGCAGACATAAAATCTCTGAGTATTTTACATTTCTTCTCTTTTAAAATATAACAATGCTTTTTGCAGAGATTGAGCTTGATTTTTTCAAGAACAGTTCAGCCTTAATGTGACTAAAGCTTTTTTATTACACCCACTAAGGATTTCACAATTAAATCCATATGTGCAAAGCTTAATTGTAAATTTTCTTAAATGATGTCATAACCTCTTGTTTTTCTTCATTTAAGTCTAAGCATTCAGCTTGCCTTTCATCCACTTACCAAATGTATTAAACCTAAGCCAGATTAAGATGTAGCTATCGTTGGAAAACAGGCAAAAGCATGCTATCGGAATGTTTCCCTTCACAATTATAAAATGTTTGAGAACATCTGAAAATTTATCTTACAGTGCAATTCATCTGAGGATTGTAGAACCAATACAAGGTTTTCATTTTGGTCTAAATACTGCAACAGGGACTGCATACACATCTATTTATTGGCTGTAGCCAGGCCAGCCTAAGGAGAAAGGAGCAGAGGAGCTATTTCTGCAGCTAGGTGCAGTATGCAGGAGGTGGAGTAAGCATCCGAAATCTGGAGTAGTGGCACCTAAGTGTAGCACATCTCCAAATCTTTTTCATGTGTTCATGGGAAAAATCTGCTCTTGCTCATGTCCACAAGGGTACGTGATGTTATAGCTCAGGTGTGCTTCAGTTCAACACTGTGCCCAGTATTCAGAGAACTTGTGAATTGTTATACAAGCAGTGAAAATGGGAACTGTACAAAACAAAAGATTTGCTTTTTTGTATTTGATGATATAGTTCATTCTCTTAAAACATTGCATAAAACTGAATCTGATTTCTTAAACTTGGAAATTTGTAGGAACAGGACTGATTGGCAGACATGTCAACTGCCATTTGCATGACAGGAAATCATCTAACTGATGATAGTTGAACAGCGTTAGCAGCAAGATGTAAGGAAATGAAAATCTAGGTTTTACATTTGACAAGCAGTCTAACTCACTACAATGCAACTATTGTGCCGTGTCTGCAGCAAAGTCAAAACTGCTTAAACAGGTGGAAATGATTTCAAAAGAAGTTTCAAACAAAGCATCAGTCTAGGCTTAGAAACCAAACAGCAATTCAAACTCAAGAAGTTAAAAAACATTTAGTATTCCATGTAATACTTTCTGAGTTATTTTGTAGGATGACATTCATTACCTCTTAAATTACCATAATAATCCAAAGCTCTTACATAGCACTTTTTACTTATGTGTCTCAAAATGTTTTTCCAAAGGGAAGGAATTTACTATTCCTATCTTAGAGATGCAGAAAGTGGCATAAGAAAACTTGCCTAAAATTATTAAAAAAAAAAAAAAAAACAAAGGAGGAAATGGGAAGCTGATTCCCGATTCTTCCTCTGGTACTCAACACATACACATTTTAGGTTAACCACATCTAAAAAATCCTGCATCAATCCAGCCATAAAATCCCAAGAAATCCAAGGTGTTTCACTGGCCATCTATTTCCCAAGACAGAGAGCATTTATTGAAATGCTTTTTATTTGTGAAGTTAGAGTGTTTAAATCTCATATAAAAGCAGACAATATAAAATCGTTGTTATTGTCAGAGTTATATTTCAGCTTCTCTTTGAACTAATGCACATTGGATTAATTTCTGACTGAATTTGTCAGGCTGTTACTGGAACATTTAGTCTAATTTCCACTAGTACTCTTTACCAAATAATGTATTTCATCCTAGAAAAATTTATTACCTTCCTTAAAATAGAAAAACAATCTAGTAAATGAAAAAGCTGTATAACATATATTGCTCACGGCTTGTAAATCATGCAAAAAGATGCAGTAAAGTGCACATAGATGCAGACCATCATTCTATTGAAGCTGAAGGGAACGTGGCCATTGATTTCAGCAAAGTAGGGCTTTTCACATATATATTTATATATTTGTATGTGCATACATAAAAACATACAACCATGGGTATTCATAAAATTACATAAAGGGCACATAGGGTGGGATAGTGCCAAGGTGCTCTGTCCCCAGCTCAGGAAGTATGTAAACATATGTATTTGTTTATCAACAACTAACTCTATATGCACATCAACAGTTCATTGAAACTGAAGCTAACTATATACCTAAAGACTAGATATGATACTGGACTTGATTATATCCAAGTTAAACACTAGGGTGCCAGACATCTGGTCTTCAAACTGGATATGAAAACCCAGAATTCATCACCTGATTAGGTGCCTCAGAGATGAAACCTCAATCTCTTGTTCATTCCTGAAGCTCACCAAGAGCAACGCAGCAGGCTGCAGTCTTTTTCAAACCCCATCCCATTCAAGAGAGCAGGTTCCTTACACAGGGCTACAGATGGGCTTTATCATGATCTAAAGACTGAAGGGGGTTAACTAAGCATCATTCACTTAAAATGAAAACAAACACTTTGTTTGAAAAACAAACACCAAATTGATGCTATCAGTGCCTGGTTTTGTCTTGCATTTGGTAGCCCAGTGATTGGTGCAGTGATTCCTCATCTTTTTATTGCCTTACTTTTCTCAGTTAGGAATATTGGCAATGTTCCTGCTTCACAGGAGGCATCTCCTCAGTCTCCTCTCCTTCTGCCTTCCACTGGGGTACAGTTCCAGGACCAGAGTTCGGAGATAGCCTTTGGGTCCACGCCAGTGTCCACAGGTTATTTATTTACTTGTTATTAGCTATTGGATTAAAACCACTCATCCAGGAAGGAGAACACTGATGTTTTCACAGCCAAGTTATTTGTCATCCACTGGCTCTTAAATAAAAAATACAGAGCCAGTGCTTGGTGCAGGGAGCAGATTCTTAAAAGTTCTCCTCTCTAAACGGGCATCCTAGCCAGGACGTTACATCACACTCTCTCTTCCTGGCTCTACAAATCTCCCATTTTATACTGCAGGGTGGCATAAATCCACCCATGCTACTGATTATAGCACACTAATGGATGGTGGGAGATGTGGGGATTCGATTCTGGCACACCACTGCCTACGTACTCTAATCTTAAGGCTTTTATATAAAATTTGAGTACTACTTCAAAAATAAAAACAGCTGCAATGACATTTTAGAAAAAATAATATACATCCTTCTAATGTGTTTGAGAGTTGCTCAGAGCTTGTCTATTTTCTAGGCCTCCTGTGAAATGAGAGTGATAATCTGTCTAGTTTCTAGATTCCACCTGGGCATAAGCAGAATCTGGGAAATTATTTGCTTATACCTGGAAATGCTGGGGCTGTTATGAAGCAAAAGCAGCAGAGTAATCAGGGACATGACTGGGGAGTTCAGGTTCTGAGGCTTTGAACAGAAAAGGACATGGATTCAAGTTTTGGATTTGCTATTCAGAGCCGCTTACATCTTCTTTTTCTTTTCTTTAAATCTAAACCTAAATCCTTGTTGGGCTGGAGCTATAAAAGACCCAGCACCTTGCAGAACTGAAATCGCAGCTTAGGTTTTGTCCTAATAATTTATTCAAGCCTGAAGACTATAAAAGACACAGCACTGTTAATTAACTGTGTTCAATTCTTAGCTGACTAAACTTTTATAAAGCTCGTAAGTGTTTCTTAGTAGTCAATTAATTATCTTTAAGGTTGTTGGAATTTTCTTTTTTGCTGTTATTGTTTTAATACAAAATCTAGATTCCAAGTCATCAAACAAAACTATCATTAGGACTAAAACTTAAATATATGAATATGGCAAAGGATAATCATATTGTCTTACTCTACAACGGCAACATCTGCATAATTAGGCATTTTAGAGTAGTCTGTGTGCAGAGTACAGAGTATTTTGAAATCCCAGGATATTATATATGGCTAAACCATATCAATCACAATTCTGATAAACTGACTTTAGTTGAAGAAAGAGGGACTGACATTTCTCTACCACTCACAAGACTTCACTAATGGAGGAGCTTCAACCACTTTTTTGCAGCAATGAGTTATGTGTCAAAACCCTGAAAACCGTTTAGCAATCTTTGTGCTTATACAGAGTTCAAGTGGATACAGAAGGTGATACTGTATTTCCATGTGTGTGCTTGCATTAGGTAAAACTGTAAGCTTTTCTTAACCTTGTGCAAGCCCTTGAAGTACGTGAAATACAAAGTGAACATCAACAGCCTATGTTTATAAGAGTAACTGCATCTCCTGCTCAGGCATATTTCTAGGAAATATAAGCATCAAAGTAAAATCACAGACAGCACAATACCTTTGGATGGATCTGTCGTTAAAATGATTATTATTACCTTTACTATTGATATTATATTGTGCATAGAAATATTACTCACTTCTCAGTGTTGCCAAAATATGCTGGGCTTTGCCTGCTAACCAAGGAAAGGCATTTCTCCTTTGAAATGTTGCAGTCTAAGTCCTAGATTTGTTCACCACCATCTTCTCTATCAGCCTCCTTCAATTGTGAGGGCCCTCCTCCAAGAGCAGCCCCTTTCTTCAGCTATGCTCAGATGTATCCAGGTCTGCCATGACTCACAGTACGTACACACAGCCCTGTATTTTCCAGCTAAGCTTGCTGTACCATAGTTTTTCTTCACTGGCTTCCTCTACCTCCAGGTTTCTTTCAGGTCTTTATAATTTTGCCCTATAATATGATTCCTCCCTTTTTTTCACAATATGGATAATTTATTTTTAAAAATATTTTATGTTCTACTGCAGTGACATTCTCACTCCTGTATGCTTAGCATTGAGAGACCATTGGAATAATAAGGAGGAATACAAAGATCTAGGTATTTTTTTATTTCCCTGGAATTCTTTCCTAGCTTGATTTTACAGGCTCTGTATTAGACTTTTTCTTCTTGAGTGCACCTCACTTATTCTTTCTTGCTGACAACTCTTTAAAATGTATCTGTTAGTTTTCAAATTCCTAGAATCATATTCTGATAGACGTAAAAGTTGTCTCTCTTTTGACAATCCACCTGTTACCCTGCTGTGGAATAAACCAGAATGAATAGGATAAATCCTTGGATAAAAGTCTTCTGCGAAGTCCTTCAAACCGTTAAAGTGATTAACTGAATGGCCTACTTGCAGTACTAGATGATCACAAATATGACTTCTGACTTTAAAACCTTGAACACTGTACTAGATTGGTCCTTGGTTTATTTAGGTTATTTGGTAATGAGTCACTGTGATGTTTTGCTTTACAGGCTGCATTTTCGTGTTTTCAGAGGTTCACACTTCGTTCCAAGTGGGATTATTATAATAGATTTTACAAATCCTTCTCAAGCAAAACTCTGACTTCACTTCTGTGTGAAAACAGTTCTCAGGTTGAATGATTTACCTCAGATCTGTCCTTGTCGGCTAAATAACAAATGATTGCCTGACTTCTGATTAGAAATGCAAAGTGAACTTTGCTTTGTTGGCTAGAAATTTTGGACCAGGAATCCAATTTTGCATCAGGCTTTCCAGGGCAGTCTAAAATACTCTTTCTTCACAGCTGCCAATCATCTTAGGAAGGGCACTTAAACACTCTTTTTGGGGAAGAAGGCACTTAATATTCAGAAGAAGAAAAAGGTTTTCAACAGCTGCTCAGAAAGATCATCAGAGATGACTGTGGCCCACTGGCTCTGCACTCTCAGAGCCTGAACTGGAGACAAGCTGGCCAACTTGTATTTCTGTTTCTCAAAAAACAGATGGAAAATTTCCAAATAATTTGTTTCATTTTGTAACAGTCACAGCATAGCCAAGTCTCCATTTATTAAGCAAATCCTATCTATTCCTTATTCAGACAAAATTCTTGTTGGCATAATGGTAGCATTATAAGCGTTGGATGAGGTTGCATGTGTGCTCAATCCCTCAGTGTTCACACACGCATACTGAACTTTACACATGAGAACACCGCCACTGGTATTGGAGGCTTTAATCCCTTGCATGAAGTCAAGCATATATATTTAAGAACCTGGAAGACTAACAACTAACAGGTGCTCATTTCCAACATCTGATCAACTATATTAAATAATAAAGAAGCATAAATTCATGTGGGGTTCCTGAAATAAAGCAAATTAATTGCATATAATTAATTACATAATAAATCTTCAAATCATATACTCATTTGACTGCCACAAAATATAACATAATGAAGTGGGGACAAATAATGGAGAACAGAAACAGATTTGGCATAGACATTTCAGGCTTCTTTCTATTTGACGGAACCTTTTATTCCTGTTAAAATTGTGGGAAAATATTCCTTGTGGAGGAAGGCATATGAACTTTTAAACATTGGATATTGGCTAATGTTCTGAGTTAGTCTGTTTGATGAAACTGGATTGTATTTACTAAACAGTACATTTATGATAATATTAATATTCAGATTTGGCAGATTGAAACGGTTTTAAAAAATGTTAATGGATGTTTTACCCATATAATTTGCAGCCTTTACATTGAATAAGAGAAAACCCATAGCTGTGAAATAGCTTCCTGAGAATGATTGCTATCAGGAAATACAGCGAAAAAAATCAGGCCATCAGGAATTGCTATGCAACCAATATTCGCCATAAAACTGGTAAGATTTTTAAACTCTCACTTTCCTGACCATTTTATTGGATAGTTGCATTTTGATACAGAAAGCTAGGAAAATCAGCAAAAGTAATCTCAGACCAGAACTACATGGAGCGGGCCTTAGATAGCATGTGGAGAGTGTGCACAAAATATCAGAGGATATAACTCTCCCTTCCTTCCAAAGAGCTCAGATTAAAAGCAATCCAGCTGAAATCCCTTTGTGTAGCAAGCTGGATACTAGCTAAAATGCTGAAAGCCGGTATAAAAAAAATGACAAGTCCTTTATTTGTTTAAAGAAATATGGGAATTCATTACATGTTAAATTAAGTGTCATCTTCTCTGCATTCTTCTTTTGGGAAATGCAGGGAGGACAGCTTCTAGACAGACATCCCCAAGTGATTTGAAAATATGTGAGGCCATTTGAATATTTCCTTGAATATAGATGAGCAATATGCATAAACATCTAGGAAGAGCAAATGCAATTGCTGAAGTGATGATTGTGTGGCAATGGAAAAGGGATTAAACGTTGCAGAAGATTACACATAGCTGAAGGAATGGACAAATTGTGACATAGCACAAAGAACTTTTGTTTAAGCAGCAAAGAGAAAGCTTGGATAAGTAGCAGAATCACTCCTTTTAGATATAGCAAAAGAATAATTTATAAGTAACATAAAATGCATGTTCCTGAGGGAAAACTCTAGTAGCCTCAGTGTGCGTGCATAGTCAAACATATAATTACAGCTATAATCAAACATGCACATGCATGCATACATAGTTCAAAGATTTCTTTCTGACTATTCTGATACTGATGCCATATTTTTACTCTAGGGAGGTATCCTCTACGCTGGGTCTGATTTAACCCCCATTGTACTGGCAATGTAGAACTATTATTTGGCATCAGTTGAGTTTGACCAAATAGAAGTGGCATGGTAATTCTGTCTCTAATAACCGCAGTCCTGATTAAGGTACCTCTACTACCTGTCTCCCACCAGCATGTGTCTTCTCAGAAGAGGAACAGAAATTTTTATTCCAAATCCCAGGTAGTCTGCATGCTTGTGGGTTTGCTTATTAAGCAGTCTTTGCTGAGACCTTGAACAAGAGATGGACAATTTCTTAAAGCCAGATATTAAAATAATTCTTAGTTACTGTCACTCAAACTATGAAGAACTACACCTTTTTCTTGTATAAACCCCATTATAAAGAGAAAAAAAAAACTTTAAGCTGGAAGTACTGGAGTGTAACAGTGCTACAACTATTATATAGAAGGTAAAATCCTGGACTGTTTAACAGCCAGAGGAGAAAAATTCCATTGATTGCAAAGTAGTCACAGATTTCATTCAGTCAAGAATAATTCTTGGCTGTAATACTTCAGATTTTTAAAACCTTGTTCCATAATGTTCCATATTCAGGTATAAGTTACTAGCAATGTAATAAAATATTAATGCGAAGTAGACCAATAAGTAAAATTCTCAGAATATTTTGCCTGAGCAAATTTACTAAATTCAGAATTTAATCAGAAATTAATTACTTCAGGACACTTTCTTCTGGCCTTTTTTCAGGTCTGAAATCTGGACCTAGAGTAAGTAGCTTTATTGACTCAAAAGGACATTGGCCTTTGCTAGGTATATAATTAGTACAGTGACAGGAAAGAACAAAGGCTCTTTCCAAGGAAATGGACAGAACCATATCTGTGCAAAGGGTTTCTGCAGCAGTGATTTCATGCTGAAGGATTTTGTTGAATGGAAGAAATTATAATGGTTGCAACATTCTCATTTCATTTGCAACAAGAACTAGGTAATAGCTAAAAAAAAAGTTAGAAAATTATCTTGTTTGTGACAGAAAGGATCTTCCAAATTACAATAAAATGCTGTAACATTTATTTGAAGTTATTTCCTCAGAAACTCTCAATTACATATTCTGATCAATACTGTAAAGAGTATTAACAGCCTAAGTAGCAGCATCATACTATACCAGTCCACTGCTATCATAAATGACCAGCTAAACCCTGTACACCACACATAAGCTGTTCTTCAAATCACTGTCAGCTTTAGCTCAGCAGTTTTCCTTAATATTCAAGTCAGCTCCACATTTTCAAAACAACATTTAGTTTCAACAGTGTCAATGCAATGGTGGTTCACATACATATAGAGTAGGTAGCAAGAAAATAAACACTCACTGAACTGCAAAAGCAGCTCAGCCAAAGTTAACAATCCAAAAACCCTGACACAGAGAAAGCAGAGACAGCAGAATGCAAAAAGCAACTGTTCGCAAGCCTGACTCACACTGTGCAATGATTACTGTGTCAGCGGAGGGAGAGCGGAAGAGGGAACGTTCAGCCAGTATAAACCAGGGGCACTCAAACATGCCGAACTCTACCACCAGCTTCACTCGCTCTCTAGGTGCATGATCCTCCTCCTAAAGGTACCTCCACCTAAAGGGAGGTTAAACATGACAAAGACGTAAAATTGATCAGGATGCCAGAGGCAAGATACCATTTTATAGTTCATCAAATTAGTCAGAAGGCTCATCTATACCATTTATCACATGAAGACATACCAAGCTTCCTAAAGGTTGTAGTTTTTAGAATCACAGATGGCTCTGATTCCAGAATTGAAACTCAGGGAAGCCTTCCGTTGCAGGACGGGGTGGTAAATATAGGAAGAGAGAGCGGTGTAGATTATCAGGTTATTTTATGCAATGAATAATTACAAATCCTAGATCATAGTTTTGCCCATGGTTATTAAAAAATGAATAACCGAGAAGGATCCTCTGCACCTTACATTGCACATACAAGTATCTTTGGCAGGTGTCATTTGTTATTTCACCCCGAGTGAATGAATCCCAACATGGTCCACACACGCAGTCAGTCCCTGCTTTTCAAAAATAAAGTAACATGCCTGAAGTAATGAGGAAAACAATAAAGCGAGATCTGATCAGGGCTCCGTGGAAGATAGGTATGGGTATGGGAATATCTGGCTTCTTGGGATAATTTCTGCTCTCCTGGTTTGTTATTTGAATTAGATGCTAGCTGCCTTTGAAGGCAGTTTGACGCTAGTGGTTCCCAGCCAGTGTCAAAATTCATTCTCTTTTCTTTCTAATGCCACATAGGTGCTAATGTACTATAAAACGCCTGTTGAGATGAGAAGTGCCGGTGTGGGAAAATACTTGCACAAACATTTTGAGGCTGGACTCTGATTTTAGTGCCTGGCATTTCAGTCACTCTACTGGACTTGGTTTACACAAGCTGATAAAAATTGAGAGTTAAATATTTCTGGAAATCTAAACACAAACTGACTGAAATTTTGTATTCCATATCAAAGGAAATTCTGGAATTCCTGTCCCTTGAGGATTAATTCTTCCCTGACTGTACATCACAGGGCTATTTGGGGGCATAATTAATATCTTTGAGATGGTTTAATACGATGCTGATTAATGTCTGAAATAGCAATAATCAAATTAAATTAACTGAAATAAATTCTGCCACCAGCAAAGACAATTAAAATTAAAACTGAATTAATGATATATTTAACTTAAAAGATACCATACAGTTATGAGAGTTACTCTGACTCATTTTGAGGCAATTTGTGGGTAAAAAAAAATTGCTGCTGTAGCTTTGTCTGCAGAATTGCTTTTCCCACTGATTTAAGAATAAAATAATTTTAGATTAGACTGTCTCCAAAATGAAAACATAGTGAAAACTGAGCCAGTGTTCTCCTGGGCAGCTGTAAATCAGACTTCTACAAAGGTTTGAATTGCCAAAGACAGCATATAGCAGCTTCTTCACCCACCCAAGTAATTCAACATAAACCCAGCTGAACTACATAAGTATTTGGCAAAGATTCACAGGTGTCTTCTCTGGAAGAGGTGCTTGAGGGTGGACACTTCATTAAAATGCTACTTTTCTTGCCCAGTGTAACACTAATTCTAATTCACTGGGGGCAGAACTCATTTTCCATAGCTGTGGAAGCTATTTATTTTATTTTTGAAGTTAATCCAACTCTGCGATGAAGTAGCAATGAAAAAATCCCTTTCCCTTTAGGAGCAGAAACTTTACTTATACAGCATAAGGGAATATAGCTTTAATATTGGATACACAAAACAAGCACTTCTGGTTTCTCATTTATTCATCAGGATATCACTGCTATGGAGCATCAGTAGCTGCTGTTCAAGGAGACTTCTAGGGAAACACCTAACAATGCAGAGAATGCATTACTTAAAAGATATTTCTTGTATCAAGCCAGGATAAAGAAGCGTCACCTGCTGCAGCAGAAGGGATCCCATCTCTGGATATTTCTGCAAGTTATGCTCTGAGGGTGAAAGTCACTGAAGTGAGGAGAACCAGTGCGAAACCCGCGCAATACCACTTAAATCTTACTTAAAACCTAATTTCACCGTCAGTGACTACACTGCCTCAAAAAAGTATAGTAATGCGTGCCATTCACCTAGTCTCTCATTAAATGTGCTGTCAAAGACCAAGCGTATGTCATGCTATGCTTAACTCTGTGTGTCTTTTATGACCCAAAAGAAACCTAGACACTGTTTCTCAGACTACAAGACGCCTAGGTACTCCTCCTCTTCATGTCGTGCTGATGTCTTTTTTAAAGCTTTGCTTTAACAGATATTTGATGTTACTTTAATGCAATAAGAAGAAAAGACAAATCAGAAAATGGTTATTCAACTGAAGAACTTAAATGATCAGCAGTACTGCTAAATTTAAACTTATCCGCTGATCTTATAAAGCTCTATTAGATTATCTGCATTAAAAATTATTTAATGGGTTAAAAATACTATAATGCAAAACCTCAAAAAGATTGCTTTCCCTGCCTTGTGAAAGGAATGAATGGTGAATGGTGTGTTTATATATTGGCTTCTGTGGACTTTTAGCCAAATGGTTATTTCAAAGCATATTCAGTTTAACATAAATCTGCATGAGGATTCTTTTATACATGGATATCTAAGAAAAACATTATGTTGTGGAACATTGTGAAAAATTTAATGGAAGTCAAAATTTGAAGATCTGACAAAAAAAAAAAAAATTGACCAGAAAACATTATTCCACAAACCAAAACATTACGAACAATCTGATTGACCTATTTTTGTACATATTATCTTGAGGAGGACCACCTAATTACTCACATGCTGAAATTAATTCCCTTCAACCTTAACTCAACTGCAGAGCTGTCAAAACACGCACACAAAAAAATCTGTGAAAAACAGTTACAAAATTAAATTTCAACTAAATTTATTACACACTCTTGTTTATAAAACTAGTCCTCTACCAGCCTGGTTTCTACTGAGACAGCAAAACAGGATAATGGCCATGTAAGAATTTAGTCACCTACTTCTTAATTAGAAAGTATGGCTATCTCTATGTATTATAATAGCTGTACTGCCTAGATGGCATTATTGTCTTCCAGCTTTCTGTGACATAAATGCACGAATGTGGCTGTCACCAATTATACCCTGATGTTGAATATTTATCCCTTTTTGGCTTGCACACGAGACAACTTTTTGCTTCTAACAGCTCTAGGCTCTCTGAATTCTATATTTGAAGTAAATTCACTATTCCACCAACCAAAACAAAACTATACTTAAGCTTTGAATCACTGAGTGCTGTCTCAATTTCATGTAAATAATGCAACTGTACCTGGAAGCTGTCCATATAATTTCAAGCTTTTAAAGCTTATGAAATGTACCATACCAATCTGTCACAGTTTTATTTAAAGTCATGAAATACATTGCTGAAGTTTTGCTTTTGCTGTCTTGGCAAATCCTTTAAATTACACTCCATTCCAATCAAGCGTTTCAAATGACATCATAGAAACTTCCTGCATACATAAATTTTGCCGAGTGCCAATCAATGGTGAAGCAAAACCTCTTCAACACTGTTTGAAAAAGATATACACTCCAATGAGTATTGATGTGGATTTGGGATCTCATATATTCAGCTGAAAGGTAAGAGTATGCAGACGATACATTAGTCTTAAAACGTATATCTAGTTTTGCATTTGTAAACTCAACTGTCAGCATATTCTGTGATAACGTGGAGCAAGCTTTCTCACTCTTAAGAAACAGTCTGTATGACAGTGGTACAGTATCTTTGGTTACTATAAATTGTAAAATTTTAATTATTCTGAAACCTGCAGAAAAAAAGAACATATTCCAATATTGTCCTGATTTCAGCTGGGACAGAGTTAATTTTCTTCCCAGTAGCTGGTATAGTGCTGTTTTGGATTTAGGATGAGAATAATGTTGGTAGCACACTGATGTTTTCGTTGTTGCTAAGTAGTGCTTACGCTAAGTAGTGCTTACACTAAGTTAAGGACTTTTCAGCTTCCCCTGCTCTGCCAGGCGCACAAGAAGCTGGGAGGGGACACAGCCAGGACAGCTGACCCCAACTGGCCAAAGGGCTATTCCATACCGTATGGCGTCATGCTCAGTATAGAAACTGGGGGGAGCTGGCTGGGGGGCAGCGATTGCTGCTCGGGGACGGGCTGGCGTCAGTCAGCGGGTGGTGAGCAGTTGCATCACTTGGTTTGGTGTCCCGTCCCCTCCCCGGGTTTTGTTCCTCTTCCTCTCTTGTTGTTTTCCTTTTCATTACAATTTATTGTTATTATTATTATATTTTTTTCTTTTTCCCAATTATTAAACTGTTCTTATCTCAACCCACGCGTTTTCTTATTTTTGCTCTTCCAGTTCTCTCCCCCATCCCACCAGGGGCAGAGAGCGAGCAAGCGGCTGTGTGGTGCTTAGTTGCTGACTGAAGCTAAACCACGACAAATATGTAGTAAGTACTGAAGAATCAGGCTTGACTAGGGAGAAGGTACATTTTTATTATTTATAAGAGCAGGCATCTCAGACTAGACCTGCTCAGACATCCTGAAATACCTAGTCTCTTTTGGCCTAATTCAAAGGCTTAACAAAGACTTTAGAATTATGCAAACTGAGAGACAAGAAAATTCAACTCCCTCTACTTATGAATACAACAAAGAGATCAGTGCACTCAAAAATGCCAGGTGTTTCAGTGAACTTTCAGAGAGTACAATGAACTTTGGAAAAAAACAAAGAAAAAAAGGTAAAGAAAATGACCTCTCCCCCTCTATCCAACCATAAATCAATATGAGATGATGAAAGAAGAACGTTAAGGTTTTTAGGTCTTCTGTCTGACTACTTTGGAGGTAGTTGGTGACTGGCACTTTTCAGGACAGGCTACCACAAACTGGGAGAGAGCTGGACCCTTCTAGATCTGGATTAATCATTATATATAGATATTGCTCTGATTCAAGATAAATACAGGTGCTGTGTCCACCTTCTGCTCGTGTTCTGCCAGAGAATGAAGTTTGCCATCATGAGGTATTTAGGTGGAGTAATCAAGAGCTGGCTGTAGATTATATATGTACTCAAAATGCCTAAAGGTAGAACTGAATGGTTGAAATGCATTGATGTTCTGGATTTGTAAGTCAGAAAGTTTTCCAGTTTTTTGTTTCCATCTCAGCAGGTACATAATCTACTCAGGTGCCACATTTCAAACAGCATTAGTTGCAAACCAAAACCTCAGCGAAGGGAGTTATATATTGCTAGAACAATAACCTAGTGATCTCTTCAACATCATTAATAATGCAGCAGAGAAAACAGACAGGTCAGCTGCATTCAAATTATTTACTGAAATAAGTAGACAACAGTCTGCATTATTAATTATGAAAGCTGTATATTTTAAAAAATGCTTTTATGAAGCTATTTGTCACACTTACATTTTTTTTAACTAGAAAAAATGGTTTTGCAACTAAGGCAGTTTCCATTTTCTAGTTTAGATTTTTATTGTCCAAGAGAATTGTTTGGTTCAGAATTCTATTTCTATTCTTCTTACTCAGAATCTCATTTATATATAAGCTAACATTTAAGATATGATATTTTATTTTGAAAGAAGAAAGAAAAAGGTATTTTTCTATACTGACACTACAACAAAATTAACAAATAGCTTTATAGAAACAATTTTTGCTGTATTGAAGCTTTCTGGTGGTAGACGGAAAACGTGCATTCAATCCCAGTCCATTTTAACTCTCTCTAGCTAATTCTCTTGAGAATTTCAAATGGATTATTCCTTTGTCATATCCCTTTGTCACGGAAACTTCCATCAAAATGTTCTTTTTCATGCATGTCTACTTTGGCATTTCCAAAAATCAAAACATTCACTTTAAACAATGTAAAAGACAATATTAAAGTTCATGCAAGGAAGGAAACGTGCATTTTCAGAATGTCTGAATGATATTAGATGTTCAGCCTGGGTTTCACTTACTTGGCAGTGATGGGACAATCTGTAGAATCAACCTACCATAAAAATAAAGGTTTCTATTTGCTTCCTGCTCAGCTGTACTGGAAGTTATATAAACATGACAGTTTTTCTATTAAAATTCCTTGAACTGAGAAATAGATTGCTTGCATCCACTGAAAAGAATAATAAAAAAAAAAAGACATCCCCACCAAATTCTAACATAAAATGGGATTAAGACTTCTGTTTGAGCTGGAGGTATGATGGCTGAAGAGTGCAGGTAATTGTTCATGCATTTGGGTTAGTCACAAAGACATGAGAAGCTGATTTATGAAGTTGAACTTTCTGGCATTTTGTGGCAATATGTATAATTCTACTTTAGTTGTGATTACTTTAAGATATTTTATTAATCTATTCCATCTAATGAAATATAATATCTGCTAATTTCAAAGAAGAACCAGCCAGAACAATATCTCAAAGAACCAGCCATGTCATATTTCTCTAAACTCTTGTTCTGACTTTTTCTGAATATAATCTTGACTTTTTCAACCTGCATTGTTGTGTGATCTCAGGTAATGGGGCATATTTTAAGGGCATCTTCATTGTAGCTACATATTTTTATTTCTTTAGGTGAAACGGGAAGAGGCATTTCGTGGGTCACCATTTCTTGCCAGTTCAAATTCTCAAACAATCAGATGAAAGTATCCTTCTGTTTTGTCATGATTCAGCTGAAACCAATGTCAAGGCTCCCACCGACCTTTTAGCTAGAAGGTTCCAATAGGTTGTTCACATGGCATTTATGATATTTGAATGGTGGAGATATGGTCTACATTTACTAAGTCTGGATGTAGTACTATTTATGGTAGTGATACAAATGCATACTATTATATCAACATCAAGACATTTCACAAGCAACAATGTTCAATGAGGATATTATTACTAACACAGGCAACCTAGGTGCAACGGGACACAGTAACCTCTGCAACAAGATCAAATAACCAGGAATGCTTGCTGTGTTTACCAGCTAGAACTCTGTCTAGGTGTAAGATATGCCAAGATAAAAGGCAAATTTTCTGCAGTCTTTGATCATTAACATAACATAGAGAGTGTAAGGTTATTAGTATATGAACTAATATGAGTTTATAAATTTGCATGTGAGAAGAGGGAATCCACAACATTTCAATGATTTGTTGTTTTTTGGTTTTGGGGTGGGTTTTTTTTTGTTCTCCAAGATAGCACCTAGTAGTATCATACAACAGTTATCATAGCTGATGATTATAACTGAGTCTACCTTATCAGGTTTTGCTGCTCTCTATTTAATGCTGATTTTCCATTCTTCAAAAAGATTGCCTGAACCATTTCCATCCAACTCTCCCACAGCATAGCAACAATCCGTAATAAATTCTACCATTCCTAAACTGAAAGCAACTAAAAGGACTATTTCTGGGTATATCTTGTAATTCAGGCATTTCCTACATGATTTATTTTAACCTTTTTAATCTTTTCCTTGTTATCTGACATGTAGAAAACGTCCTGTCTGACTCACATCCTAACAGAAAAAAATTTAGCCAGCAGTTACCTCCTCATTACCATGTCCCCACACCATTAGCACTATTATGTCACACTTAATTAAAATGTTATGGCTACTCTTGCTCACAGGCATCTGCAAAACGTACCCTCTGGTTGCTCTAACCATAATACAAGGTCACCAATGCTTGCAGCTTTTCTCATGAGCTTTTTCTCTTTTAGCTGCCAGGAAAACGTCATTCTTTGCTTGTGCTGTCAACCATCTTTACAGCAACTAACTAGCTATAATAAACTTTTACTTCTGCTAAAGAGTAAATCAGTAATGAGTAAACTCTGCTATAAATATCCTGTTTTCAAGCCAGCTTTCTAGGAATAAAACCATGGTAAAAGTGATGCAGTATATTATATATTATAATTAGAACTGGTTTTTTAATCTCTTGATGCTAAATGACAGGCATTTGATCCTGCAAACCCTGACTGTCTGGCATCTGAGCCTGCAGAATCTCTTTAGCAAACAGTGAACCACAGAATAACATTGTTCATCTTAGTAACTTCTCACTAACAGAGAGCAAAATCTTCAGAACAAATTCATCTCTGGCGTAGATGCCCTGAAACACTTATGAGTAAAACATACTAACAAACAAAATTATCTTGCTATATGAATAGTAAGAAATATACTTGAAAATATTTGAGGCATCAGAAAGGTCTCAGAGGAAGCAACACACATCAAAGAAGGACTGCAAACAAGACAAAATGTAATGAATTATTTCAACTTCTGTCCTGAATTGCTTAGGGACAGGCATTGGAGTTCATAGGTAAAGAGATGCTTAAGCACAATTGTCTGAAACAAAATAAGAAATAGACACTTGTTTTCTGGTGCACCTATATATGTCTGATGGAAAGCTGGCTAAGCATCATTAACACTATTCTTTCTTAACACATTAATTAAATCTCATAATCATACATAATCAGGCTCTATCCTTGGCCCATTAACACTACCTTACAGCTGACTTTACTGCTGGGAACTTTGTCGAGGACTGCTGGCAGAGTTTTGTTTCAATTTGCCTTTATGCAGTTTTGATTCGATTTGCCTTTAGACAAGAGTACCACTTCCTTCTGCGGGTGTCTCAGTGCTACAAAGACAGTGTTACTGTCTCTCTTCATTCCATTCCCACCTTGAGTTGCTTGGATTTTGTTAGTCATCCTCTTTTTAGCAGGTGAACCCCAATTAAACTATTTTCTAGATAAAATCTAAGGAACAGAACTGTCTAACGAACTATGCATCCCCATCTCATCAAGGCCTTGCACGTCTTTGATTTGACCTTTTTATGTTTTTCTTTTATCTTACCACCTTATCTGAAATCTCCTGTCTCTTTTTCTTTTTATCTTGCTACTTCATCTTTCCCTGAATATATTCCACTATCTTAATAGTCCTCCTTGTACCTAATGCTCTATAATTTTAGAAGATTTTTACTTACCAGTTTTAGGTACTATCATGAATATATTTTACTCTATAGCTATTTAGTCATGAGACAGCCTGTAAAACCCTTAGTGCTCATCCATTTACAGCAAATACTTTTCAAGTAGTATATTTTAAATATCGTACTTCAACATACTTCCTGGCCTGAGTATTACAATCAGTCCATTTAAATTCACTGGCTGAGCATTTCAGAAATCAATGCATGATATTAGCTGTCTTCATGCCAAATGTTTATAAGAGACGCTCTGATTATTGTGACTTTTCAGAGCAGTACTTGAAAATATGATGCCTCCCTGGAATATCCATGTAAAAGGCAAAAAAACCCCAGCCGTTAAAAAAAAATCACTAATGACTGGAAAATATTTGCTGGTGCTTGATTGTGCTACAAGTTCTGAGCGATAATTATAGCTGATAGTTTATTCTCTCTCTCTCTAATCACTTTATTATTTACAATGAAGATTTAGCAGAGTTGGTCAGGAAAATGGGAGAAAGCAGAAGGATTTGTGTGGACAGTTAAATATAAATGAGAAAGAAATGTTTTAATCCAAGTTGTTATTTCAATTTCTTGGCCAAAACCCAAATCAAAATATTTCAGTGATCTTGAAAAGGCATTGTAACACTTCACAAAGGTTTCTGTGCCTCTGACTACCTCCTCCATGATGCACATACCCCTGTCTTTAGGTGAAATGACACAATGTGGTATGAAACTTCTATAGCTGTGGCTCGTCATGGAAGAGAAATTCTGACTAAAAAACTCACTAAAGAAATAGAAATCACTTGAATTATAGCCCCCCCTACCAGGCAACAGAATGGCATTTCTGTCCACTTCTTCAATGAAGGATTGAAAATTTTCACAGAAAACAAACAATACTTATAAACACTTTGACAGATATTTTCCAACTAACCCTAAATGTAAGTGTATGATCTGCTTCATTCACTATCTTAGTTTCTGGGTATAGAGCTGTTCTGTAACACCACTGATATGTTTTGGCTTGCAATATTCACATTGTCAGCATTCCCTTTCATCAAACTTATTCCCAAATAGTAACATACAAATTCTCCTGTCCCCCACTATTTAAAAAAAACCCAACCAAACATTAGTGAAAAGCCACTAAAATAAAATTCCAAAACGAGTTAATAATTTCATTTCTTCACTGAATTTAGATTTTCTTACACAGTGAAGCATGTGATAAAATCAAAACTTACTAAAAATTAGATATTCATATTCTCTCTTTATCATATTCCTATTATAATATATCTAATATCAGTAACATGAAAAAGAATGAGTCTGCAAACTGCATGAGCCCTATTTTATGCACTTCAAATTAACTGCAGCACATATAACACGACTGCTACAGAACAGTTCTAAGGTTATCATCATTGATCTTGCCTGAGATTTTCTTGTAAAGAATTACTTGTCCTTCTCTCTACAGATTTTGAAAA
The DNA here is from genome assembly GCF_035582795.1 of Mycteria americana. Lineage (NCBI taxonomy): Eukaryota > Metazoa > Chordata > Aves > Ciconiiformes > Ciconiidae > Mycteria > Mycteria americana. The sequence continues at coordinate 18,244,389 of NC_134370.1, forward strand.
TGAAGCTCATTCAGTCTGTGAATACATCTCCGTACATGTTAATGTTAGGTACCAATTATTTGTACAGCTTCCTTTTAATCAGAACAGCTTTTATTCCCCCGTGACGTATCATACTAATCTACTCCCAAATTACCAAAACATTCAAAGAGCAATAGTTCACCCTTAGTGTAGGAAGCAGATTTTCAAGCTTATAAAATTATACTGATAAATCAATTTTAGTACATGCTCTGTATCATGCAACCTGCCCCCTTGCCCCAGCCCCAGATTGTATGTCATAATAATGCCTGGGGCCATTGGACTGGATGTGATATTTTGGGATTAAATGGTATCCTATTCAAATGGTATCAGCACCAATGCAGGTATCCTGTGGAAAAGACCTTTTGTGAGCTTATTTAATATATATTTTATGCTCGCTGAAAAATGATGTATTTGTATATTGGAAGAATCGTGTATTTGGGAGAATCGTGTTCAAGGAAAGGCAGAGCATTTCCCCTTCCAAAAAAACAGAGAAGTGTTTTCAATATAAGTCATACCAGAACTTAGTAATTTACATGTCCCATTTTCATAATGCTAATAGTAATCAGTACTGCATATGTTGATTGTTCTAAAATGCTGAATTTTTAGTTAACCTAGCATAATAAAAATCACAACAATTTTTATTGCTAACAGTTTTAAAATGGGAACGGTCAGTAGAATATAGGTTATTAAGTATATTTCATTGGTATATTGGGACTATAAATAGTTGCATTATAACCCCCTTTTATAACTTTTCAAAACATGCACTTTGGCAAACTTGTCTAGAAAATTGTGCAAATAATGCAAAATCTGTTTTAACATTTTGGAATTCTAATGGTATATTATCTTAAGAAGTGCCACTGCACAAGCCGCTGGAGTTTGAAGCTGGAAGTACTGTTATTCGTACTGACAGCTGTCACCACTTCTTTCCATTTAGGTGAGTCTAATGAGCCAGCCATCATGATAGACTGCTATTTGTTTCAGAGCTAGGACTTTGCATCAGGAGAAAGCAAGTTACTTGTGGGCAAGCGTATAATCTGACGCTCATACAAGCAACTAAACCAGCAAAACCAAAGTCAGTGCTGCAATCTTCTCTAGCTGATGACAATACCATTCTCTTACACTTTGATAACCAAAGCAACTGGAAATGATACATCTATGGTCCAAATCATTCTCAACCCAGCTCTTCTACGTAACAGACACCCTAGATTGCTTTGGTTGTATCCCATGCTGAGCCATTAAGCCAGAAGCCTCTTTCCCCATGCCTGGCCCCATACACAGTGAAGGCTTTATCACAGTAGGCCATCTCTGTTATATAGTGAAGGTTTTGAGAAACTGTCATCCAAAAATGAGAACAAACATCAAACAGAATTATGGAAACATCAAAGATGCTTTTGAATGAACTACAGCAGATTTCTAACAATTTCTATTACTTTTTGTATAAGTAATAGGCATATTACATTGTAAACACTAAAATAATCCCTGAAAAGATTAAATAAAAACATATTACATTAATATAGAATGAACAGATTTTAAAAACATGGGACATCCATATACCGTTTAGAGCTTAGATTATTTACAAGATGTCAGAATAAATTTAGGAGGGAACTCTGCATTTTTAGCTCACTATTTTTTTCTCACCATTTCCTAAAATGTTTTCAATGTGTAACTTCTTGGAAAATAATTTTCTTCATTTCTCAGTCGGGCATCTTTCTTAAAATCTTAAATGGATCTTTTTGAGTTCCTCCTTCTTAAATACCATTCGCTTACAAAACAAAGATGCTGTGATTTTTTTTCTATCTCACCTCTACACATTATTCACCAACATTGCACAAAGAAACTGTTGTTCTTTTGACATTGCATCTCAATAAATGGATTAAATGAGCTGTGAATATCAGCATTTAACCAATAAAGAGATCTTTATTTATTTAAAATGTATCAGATCTGCTTCATCTAAAAGGCTAATTGAAAAGGCTTTCAGGTCAGCTGTGATATTAGAAGACAACTGAATCACATTTAATGCTACTTAAAGGATGTGAACAGACTAGAAGAAAAATTAAACTATGGCCATTAAAATTTAATTTGACTTAGTGAAGCCATTAACATTTTGGTTTTATGCAGTGGCAAGCATTCTAAAAATATTTCCATATAATTGAGAAACCCATAATTGTCAAATGGCTGACCCTTATGTACCAAAAATGATTGAAAGTGACCTCAAAGGGCAAATCAGAAAAAAGCAAAAGGAGAAAAATTCTTTGAATACCATGATAAGCTGTCATTCTGTTCTTTCTTCATATATATAGAGTCTTTGTATATACATGTATTATTACTGTACACACATATATACATACATAAATTATCTGCTAACAGCAAGTTTCTCTCTTATTCTGACTCACTTTTATTGTTGCTGCTTTTAAAGTTTTGCATCTCACCACATCTATCAGCAGGGTCCTCTGTAACAGGACATTTCTGCCTCTGATAATGGCCAAATTTATCTATGTAGTTATCAGTCTAAGCTCAGCTGGAAACTTTCATAAGCTATTTTAGAATAACTTCTTATAGGAAAAGGCAACCTATTGACAATTTGTGGTCAAAACCCGTTACAGTCCTGTGAATTTTAGTCTTGTTATTGCACTAGAAATAGTTGCATCTTTACTATAAATTCTTGCATTTTTTTCTATTCATTGCATACTTTGATTTTCATTTTAACATTGAATATCAGATTTGGATATCAAATGAACAAAACACTACTTTTATATGAATTGTAAATAAATATCTTACAGTATTATCTAACTGTAAAGAACCTTATCTTACTTCTAGTAGCGTACTTGTGAAATGTTGCTTTACCTCTACAAGTTTGCCTTTGTAATTTGAAAATACTACTGCCAATGTTCCTTAGACTCTGTATAACAACAAATACTGTAAATAGCACAAAGCAGTCATCAATGCAGTAATTTAAAAGATTTTAGCCAGTTTCATATAGAAACTTTGTCTAGAATTAAAATGGTAACAAATCTGATCATGTATCAGCACATAAGTAAAATTACAGATTGACTGCCTGACAAAGAAATACATTACCCCTAGTTTTGGCTTTCATTCTCATTTTTTCCAATTCAGTTAAAAAAATTAAATGGTAATACAGAAGGCTTTATTATAATATTCCTAAAATAATATAATCTGGGGTTTCATATCGTGCTGTATGCACATTGCTTGCATTGCTCAGGCTGACTTACTAGTAGTCATCATCAGTGATGATAGGAAACAGAAAACACTAAACACTGCTAAGGTTGTCATTCTAGGAGGTGTAGGTTATCATGGAAACTGTAAGGCTAATCCAGGGAGTTTCTGGCTCTACATATACAGTGCAAAACCTCTGGGTTCAAAGAAATCAGTAGCACTGCCACCTCCACTCTGGACCCAGCACCTGCAGTAGCTTTAGAGAGAAGAGAGATATATAACTAAACAGCATCCTTCTTATGAGCTGATAAACCCATGAAAGTGGTAAAGGTTTGAGTAGAGTAGGGCGTGTAAAAAAACTTGGATCGCTGAGACAGTTTTTAAAAGGTTTTGAAAGAATACACTGTGCTGATTACTCAACTGTCTCATGGATTCTTACAAAGTTGTTCTTGTCCATGACTCCCAGATACCTTATTCATCAGCTTCTACTTCACGATGGCTAATAATAGATGAAATGAGTGGAAAAATAATCAAAGCTCTAATGAAAAAAGGAAGTGTCTGAATATTACTCCAATAGATTATCTTCTAAATTGACTTGGCTAGCCATTAATTTGGATAAAAATTATTTTCTCTCCTTTCTCAACTTATTTTTTAATGGGTTATGGAAGATTAGAAGCAGAAACTAGTGATGATCTCTGTTCTTCCCCAGTGGTAGTGCCTCTACCTCCTGCCACAGAATATTTTTATTCAGAGCATCCCAATACCTCAAGGTCAAACGCTTCTAAACTTAGGGAGTTTGGTAACATGAAGCTGTTTTACTAAACTTTAAGACCAACTAGATCAGATTAGAACATCTCTGGGTTAAAAGCCTCATCCAAAGTGGACTATAGTTTATCAGAGGCAAAGCTGTGCTCGTGAATGATATCCAAAAAGTCTCTTCAGTCTGTTGCTGGAAGAATTGCTAGATTCTTCTAGGATCTGCTTCAATTAGTGTGTGCAAACTACCGATTCAGCTCAAATGTTCAGTGAGCAGCTTGTCTCACAGCTCCTTTATAGCAGATTTCTCCCTGACAAAATGAAATAACAGCAGATAAAAACTTTACTTTGTATAACATCAGTGGAAGAAAGTGAGCCAAAATTACAGTATTTGGACTTGAGCAGCTGGGTACAGCTTATATCTTCCCTTATTATAGTTTGTGTTTTGAAGTAAAAAAAAAAAAGCATTGAAATAACTGTGTCTAAGGATAGTGTAAATACAAAGATACACTATAACGACAAGGTGAGAGTAGAATAAGGAACCTCTGCTTCTGAGTTTGTCTAAAAACTTAATGAAAGCAACTTTTGCTAAATTAATTATGTTCATTTGAAGTCTGGCACTATTTTAGTCCTAGATCTGAGCAGAAAGAAAACAATTTGCACAATAGGACTTCAAATACGTTTATTTCTCAGAACCTAACAAAGATTTGGAGTCACGTCAGGTGTTCTAGCCTCGTTGTAGAACCTCTACAGCCTGCTAAAGAATACTTTTATTAGGAGTATCCAATATGAAAAGGTCAAATAGAGCTTTTTTATCAGGACTTATCAAGGAATTCACTCAGAGACCACATGACTAGCTCAGTTAAATAAACCACAAAGTCTTGCGTATATACCAAGAGCCTGGCAAGTGTAATATTCTTCATACATTTGATCCTCACATTCTTTCAGTTATGAGCATGTGTCAATACAGTTAGATAATTGTGATTCCAGATGCCTTACAGAAGTCTCATTTCTGAAATTAAGGTGCCACAATAACATTCATTATTTATCAGTGTGTGAGCCTGTAAAATAATTTCTGGAAGCGTTTCTTTGTCCCAGCTATTTCATTTTACTTTATTTCTGAGGTGGAAAGGAGAGATATCTTTAAATTATTTTCTTGATACACAACAGGAAAGACCAGAGTCCTGTGCCATGTCATTCCTTTGCCTTGTAGGAAATGTCACTGCACACAGGAAAGAACCTTTTGCATTGTAATATACAAAAGCATGGCGGTGCTGCCTGACAAACACACTGACCCTGTCCTTTGCTTTCTTCACTGCTTTTCTATTAGCAATCCTTATCTTCAAATGTTACAGAGCCTCAAATTCCAATTTCTAAAAGATAATATAAAATTCAAGCAAGGAGATAGTGATCTACAATTAGGCTCATGTTAGAACAGAATTCAATAATAAGAGAGTCTGAGACAAAACTTCCCTGAAGACTGATGCAGGATGGAGGAATTCGCCTCCTACCAAGACAAATAATACAGGATAGGCACTAGTTATCTGCTTGATGCATTGGCCCAAGACACTTGGACACCTTCTTAAGAACTGCAATATGAAAACTCATCTAAAACAAAGTGCCTCCTTAGTCTGCTTCACTCTATCTTAAGGCAAAGATGGGAGAAGCTAACAAAAGTGTGTCAAAGTAAATCTCATTTGAGAAAGTCACAACTGAAATCGTAATACCCATAGGATGCCTAGGTAATTTCTAAAAAATAAGTTACTATATGGTCAATAGGCACTATGTGCTCATATCATAGTGATACAATCCTGCTGCTGCAGGGCTAACTACAACTATTTGAGAGTGCTACATGGAACACAAGAAAACTGAAGCCTAATTCGTAAATAATTTGTGAATCATATGGACAAAGCACACAAAGGCTAACAGAAAGCCATACTGGAAATGCAGTTAAAGAACATGATGATTTATTCTTATTATTGTATTTAATGCTTATTCCAGACCCTTATCTGAACTTCTCCAGTCAAACTTGGGTTTTGTGGATGTGTGTATTGAGATATGAATAACCAATACAGAGACTGAAGCCATGAACTACATATACTATATAATGCTTCCTCCAAGCATTTTTGCTCTTAGGAAGCCCTCAATCTAGATCACCTCTTGTGGCAAAACCAAATATCAGCAGCTAAATCAAGTTCACAAAAACCCAGGATCTTGCAGAATGTGGTGATAATGATTCAGCCCATGACAACCTTTTCTTGAAGTCACTGTGAAACCATGTCCTACCATAGAGCTACAGGAGAAAGGGGGAAAACTACTCCAGCTTCACTGCCATGAAACCTAATGTGAAGTTCTCTGTCTACTTGTCGTTACTAACAACACTGCAATAAAGTGAATATTATTAATAGCAGCATTAACACATTGCTAATAGGTATCAAATTTTCTGTAACCTGCAGTAATATATACAAGACAAGATAATACTATTACTACTGAAAAACCCTTAATTCTCTTTGTAGAATAAAGTTACATTTTTAATAACAGGGGAAAAAAATTACCAGGTCCTCATTTTAACTCTCATTTAAAAGTGATAACATAGATTAGCCTAAACTACACTCCTGCCTTGGATATAGTTGGGACAAACACAGTACTAATGAGGGATGTCACATGCTAAAATAAAGTTTCTTTTCTCCCCATCCCAGGGGAAACTTCACCCTCAGTGGCTTCTGTAACTTGTAGTATGAAGTGCTATTCCCCACCCCAAAATTTGTCTCATTAAGAAAAAAACAGTCTTAAATCTCAGCAGTTCAAAATAAGAGAGGCTTAGCACTGAAAATAATGCCATGCGAGTTCCCAATTCAAATAGACTGCACGGTAAATTCAGTCTTTCTGATAACATTGTCCACGGTATGCTTTATATTGCATTATTAGCATCTTCAAGACTTCCTTCTCTACAGTCGAGCTGATAGGCCTCACTAGATAGACAATGAAATGTATTCCACACTGTGTGGGTGTGATTTATTTATTTCATAACTACAGTTGCTCTACTTCTGTATTTCCATGCATTTCAGTGTTGTAATTTCTGTTTCAAAATGACCCATATAAGTGTCAGAAAAAGATTTTTTTAAAAAGAAAAAAAATTCTCCCAACCTCTCATGCAAAACTATAATAACTGAAACTCAAGGAATATGTTTTACAGGCAGTTAGCTAAGGGTTTCTGTAGGAGAATAACAAAGGATAAACTCATCCAGACTTCATTAATTTATTCATTTCTGCTCCTGAATGATTTCAAATTAGGGAGATACTGAAGGGTTGCCATCATGACCCTTTATTTCAGGCTTCTTCAGACTCTTAAGGCTTTTATTCCTTTATGGATTCAGATAGCTGAAAAGAGAGTTGCCTTCAACCAAATGTAGTATTATTGCCACTTCCAACCAAAAAACACAAGGAAAGCACTTCTCATTAAAGATGTTTTATGAGCTATTGTTTTGTGAAGACAGGCAGAAAGATGAAAGTATCGGAAAGAAAAGGCATCAAGGAAGTAGCAGACACTGAAGTCTGCTTCAGTAATAAGACCCTTGAGAAAAGCTAAAAGAGAAAATTTGGGGACTAAGTTGAAACTACAGAATGTTAGCGCAAAAGAGGAAATAAATTGTACACAACTGGTCAGAGAAACAGGTCTTGGTATGTTCTCAGTAAGACTGCATCAGCTTTTCCAATTTTCATGCCTTACTCTAACAACATGCAGGTCTGGTATTTTGATTAAACTGCATAGATGCAAAGTAGTAATTTGATTTTCACTTCCTGTCTATGGCCGGTTTTTCCCCCTGAATCTTCCACCGTTCTGAATTAGAGATACACAAACAGTAGTCTCCAGTCCAACATTCTATCATTTGCAAACGGATAACTACTGGCTTAATCCTGCAATCCTACTTCCTTGATACAAGAGTGATCTGTGTCCTAACACAGACTCCAGACTATCAGCCAAACCTGTGCTCAAAATATCCTTTTCTCTCCTCTTCAAGACCCCATCACGTTCACTGTCCGTTGTCCATCCTTCTCTTTGTTTTCCTGTTGTTCTCTAACATACAGCTGCCAGCCAAGTCTGTTCCTGCACTCGGGCTTGCAGTTTGACTACTGAGGGATTGATACTCTGATGCTTTTCTACTTTAGATAGTGGCTTCTCTTGCGTTTGCTCTTAATCCTTTGAACTGCTTCTTCATTTATACCTGAAACATGGTTCATCTACCACCATCCATGATTATGGCTGCTATAAACACCAACTAGCATTAAGACTAGTACAAGAAGCAATACAGAAGACTAAAGGTGAAAGCTAAATCGGATCAAAGAAAAGTCCATGAACAAGTTTGCTGGGGTTTCAAAAAAACCTATTATTTACTTGAATTTTATACTATGCTTTCTTATTTTGAGTAAAAGAAATACTGCAACAGCTGATTTAATGAAATTCCAGGAATCTAATGGAAAAGGTCTAGTAGCTCATTAAATATATCGAGCCATGGGTTTGTTTCATAAGTTTGGGAAAAAGAATGTAACTTTCCTGTAGTTCATCTCTACCCTATCAAATCTCCATGACTGCAGATCACTAATGGAAGTTCTGTTCCTTGTAATTCATTCAGTTCTCCTGCATAGTAAGTAAGGTTTATAAGACTCCTGACAAACCTGGAGGAACACAATCCACTGCTTATTTTTTCCAAGTTATGAAACAAATATACAAGACAAATCTGGGTCCTGGGGAATTAATGTATTATTCAGAGCAATCATGAGCTATTTTCTCTCTTATATTAGTAGCATACAAGGTGTAGTATGGGGGAATCAAGTCATTTGATTAATAAAATTTGCCTGCTTCTTTTATTAAAATATTTACATAACAATGAAAGAAACAACTAATAATTTGTTAATTGAAAACCATGAGCTAGTGAGCTTACACATACTTCATGCTGATGAATATTGCCACCATATGAGACAGGCAAAAAAGAACAGATGTAGTCAACTCTACTGCAGTTCAGTAATTAAAATATAGGGGCCTAATAAAGGTATTTCAATCCATTTAATCAAGTTTTCTACAAATCCTACACTGCAGCATTTGTTTTCCATGGGCTGGTAAACTATCATTTAGGCTGACATTTTGAAACTTAGTTTTTTTAATATATTCTCTGTAAATTTAAAGGCACATAATTAATATGTACAGTAATGCACATAATTAATATGCACAGTATTACTCACTGAAGGTATCATTAGATACTTAAATAATTTCTCTTCTGGTTTGACACACCCATTTAGCGATACAAAAGCTTATTCTTAATAAAAGAGAGAATGGCTAACTGTGATATCCTCCTGAAATAATAAGCAAAACAACTGGCTTAAATTTGATGTGTGAGATTCAAACTTTGCAGACAACTATTCTGCCAACAAAGCTCAAAAAATACATTAGATGAGAAGAAACCGGGAATTTTCAATGTGGTAACAGTTCTGTCCCTGCAACTCTTTGACCTATCTAGACATGTGTTAATCAGTTATATCCAAGTTACTAACACAAGGTCCCCGACTGATTTGCATCAGTGTGAATAGATTGCCATCACATACCTCTTAAACAAGGACTCACAGAATGATGACGCTTGAGGTTTTGAATGTAAAATTTCATCTTGTTCTTATACCTCTGGTCAGGGTTCATACTTGAGCCTAATGCTTCTTATTGACCACACTGTTTTATAGAAATTATGTAGCTGGTGGCTGCAAACATTCTTACAATAAATGTGGGACATACAAAGAATAATTATAAATATCATGAGGTGGCACAAAGGTAATAAAATACGTTCATCACAATCACCGTGCATGTATATAGCAATTACAAATCATATAAGGTCTTAATTTTGCACCGGAGCAAGTCTATGCAGGCCTATCTAGGCTCACAATAATAAATCACACAAGTGATAGGTTAGTTATTAACATTTTTCTGTCTTTCACTTTTGTGCCAGTTTTAGTTGCATAAGAGAGTGATAGAACTGCATATTTTGAGTTCTAAGAGAATTTTTAAAGTATTTTTGAAAGATATTTTTATATTAAAAATATAGTCAAACTTTCACAAAGTAACAAATTAAGCAGCAGGAGACTTAAGGTGCAGACTAGGGTTTTTTGTTTTATGAGCATGACACATACTATAAGTAGTGACATAACGGCAGACTGAGCACAGAGCAAGGAACCTGATACTCCTGAACACTATTCCCAGTCTCAATACTTTGCTGTGTGGCTTTAGGAAAGCTCTCAAGTGCTGAAGGAATGAATTGTGTATGTCCTGAGCAACAGTTTCAGGTTTGGTTTTACAGAGCAAGACTAAAAGCTTTAGGAAAAATAATCACCCGGGAAAGAAGTTCTGAGGTCTCCCTATCTATACAGAGATCAGCCTCTATTCAGTTTAGTCAGTGCTGTATATTCAATTTAGTCAGTGTTTACTGCAATGTATACTTCTAACACGGCAAACTCTGCCTTAGTACATTTCAATCTCAGGTGACTAAGTTCTCTTGAATAAAAACAAACACCAAGATTGCCTTAAAGCTATCGTATCTTTTTTTTTCCAGCATGGCCTTACAATAGTCTCAGCCTCGGGAATTCAGATCCACTAAGAGAGGAAAAAAATACACTCAAGTACGGTATGTGATCTAAACATCATTTTTCCAGCAAGCTAATCTTAGATTTTGTTCTGACAAACCAACCACCTATAGCGATAAAACACAGGAACCTGGGAATGTCAGGATTGCTCTCCCATTTAAAAAAACAAACAAACAAACAAACCAAAGATTGAAAACAAACTCTGATACTCTCCCACTAAGTTTCTTTGATTTTTCAGCGCCACAAACATCATTTTGTGTGTACCTGAATAAAACAGCCAAGTGACCTCATTTGTTTTCACTCACCTCCTGAAACCACCAGTTATGGTAACTAAAGCATCTGGTAGAAACGTACACACAGTATTCTTGACAATCAAGCTTACTGCATCCGCTTCTGCCTTAGATACACAGCTAACAAGGTCCTCATAGTAGAGAAACCCTGGAAATCAAAGGCAAAAAAGTGCTGATCACTCTGTGGAAGTATCAAAATCTACATAGCGTGATGTAAGCCCAGTGTGAAATAGCCATCTCTCACCAAGAAGTCAAGCCACACAACTCGTACCATGGGCAAGGGAACCCTATCTAATGGCAAGAATTAAGAAATGCTTGATCTTGAGTCTGAAACTATAGGTTTGTTTCAGGACATGTCATGGGAAGAAATACATTTTGATCCAGCCTCTTCAGGAGTCTTTTCTGTCCTCCCCACCATTCCTGGAGTCAGTCTCCTGCCCCGGGTGTGGAGGATCACAGGCAAAAGACAGTCTCTTCCTTCCCTGATCTTTGTCCTTATAGTTTATATATATTTTTGTCATTTTCCTGACAGCAGTCAGGATAATTGCTCCACTTGCTGAAAACCTGAATATTTATAAATAGCTCCGACTTCCCTACCAGCTCCCCTCAATGGCATTTCTGGACGTACTGCTTTAAAAGGCACTCTTCTCAAAATGATGGGGTTCTACCCACGTACAGGGCTCAGAAGTATGTGAAATATCCCAGTTATCTTTATGGCTGATCACAGAGCTTGTATCAAAAAAGCCCAGTCCTGCAGCTTGCTTCACATTTGCATATGACATGTAGAAGAAAAAAGGATAAAGGAGCATGAATGTGGGCAAGCTGATCCAAGGGATTCTGAGGTGATGTAAAACACATGGATTTAATGCAAAAATAAAGTTACATTATTTGAACGCCATGTTAAATAATCTCCTTTTCTTAATGCAGCTGAGTCCTTTGTCTAAATGGGTCCCTTTATTTAGGGAAATGGCACACACATGCGCACAAAAGTATATCTATCGGGAAGCAACATTATTCATTTGATCACATGTAACACTTGAAAGTTAAGACATGCTAGGATTATGGAGGTAATTTTACAAGTATTTTATTACAAATACGACTTATCACTAAAGTAGGGCTGCCTTGAAGGAGACAGGTCTCCTCCGAAAAGTAGCTCTGGGCTTTCCTAATGTTGTAATTTTTTCACAACCTGTGCAATAATGACCCATTAATAGTTTTGTGTATAGGAGCAGATTTCATTGGGTATCTGCGTAAGCGATTAAAAAAAATGCATATTCATATTTTTATAATGACACCATTTTTAATTAGGAGCCCTGTTACACCAAATATTCTTTTTAACCTAATAATTTAATATTCACAAGATGTTGCCGCCAGAGAAGGGATGTATAAATGAACTTTGCCTCCTCCTCTGACTGTGTTACCAAGTTCTTAGAGCTCCGAGACATGAGTTTTTATGAGAACTTCACCTTACCTGCTCTCTGCATTTTTGATAGCTTCAGGGTCTTGTCAGCTTTTACCTCTTCCACAGTTCGTAAACCCATTCTGTACCACTTCTCAGATGTCTTCACTCCCACTCCAAAGACTGAAGTAAATTGCTAAGGTCAGTAGAGGAACACACATTTCAGTGTTGTTTTCTAAAGGAGCAGTAAATTAACAATAAGTAGGTAACAACGAGGTTTAAAAGGGAAAATACTGGGCAGAACTTATACTACACTGAAGATAAATAATAGTGTAATACAAACATACAGATTCAGCTTCCTTTCTTTGCATAGTTACGTTGAACAGACAATTGTTGTTATACATGGGCAGTTCTCATTAAAGTGAAATCTAAACAATAATACAGTAGCATCCCCAGTAACTTTATGTGATTTAGCTAAATGTACACTTTCAACTAAGGTTTGGAATATGGATAGTAGTCTCTATTTTTACTGCACAATTAAGAAATGCAAACAATAATGTTAAGTAGCTGGATTCCCTCACACTAATTTCATGGAATAAGAGGAGATGTCTCAAGACTGTCTTCCTAATTTGTCTGACATTATGATTTTGTATTATATGCACTACCAGCTCCCAGTTGTACGCATGATGTTGGTGTTGCAGCACTCCTGAGAGATGGGGTCAGTGGGAACCCTGTGGCTCTTGAAATTCTGCACCGAGGGCAATGGGTCTCAATGGTGCATGGAAACAGATGGTTAAGTACATGAAGACAACTAATCTATTCTTATACTGCATTCTATAAAACATGTATGTTTGGAGGTCATGCCAAATACTGTTTTCCAAAACGAGATTCCATTTCAAGTACAAACGGTAATTTTTGTTTGCTTGCATTTTATAAACAGTCGTACGATTCTTCAGTCCTCGCGTGATCCAAGCTAAATTCCTCTACATCTTATTCTGAGTACAGATTTCACTATTTTGCCCACTGGAAAAAAACTATGCCCGAATCTACCAGTTTCTGAAGTTTTAGTATGGTTATATTCTATTTGTTCCAAAATAATTTTGTACACTAACTTATTCCCCAAGAAAGGATGTAAAGCAAAAACATCACAGTTGTAAGCATTATTCAGTGGATCAATATCTCAGATGAACAGTGATATGAAAGCAAGAGGGAAAACTTTCATGCCTGCCCAAAAGCATGTTCTTTATGTTCAGTTTGTCAATACTGAAGCTCTTAATAGTTTCTTTGTACTTTTATAGAATTCAATGAGTAGCTGTGTAAGACACGAATAACTGCTGTTTTCCATTGAATCTACAACCTCTGAATTCCAACCATGTTAGCCTTATTTTGTGGTTTTCTAATGAGATTAATTCCTTGGAAGTAATTAAGATAAAGCAAAGAGAAGAATTAAAACCTTGGATAATATTAAATAGGAATTACCCTACATTTTGTATATAATGGGTGAAATTACCTATTCTTTGTCTGAATCATGGGTGTTTATGAAAGAATGTGATTTTTTAAATACTTAGATTGTTATCTTTTAATGTTTTTGCTAGTGCTAAAAGATCTTCAAAAGGGTCTATTACTGGGTTTAGAATGATTCCAAGAGACTTAATTAATATTGGGATAAAGAACAAAAGAAAATGGATTCTATGCTACTGTCCAAATTTTTAGAAAAAAAAACCCATATTTTTTCTTTCCATACTAAGATCCACTATTATTCAGTATATTTATAGATGTCAATTTAAAGACACTGCCAAGAGTGCAGTGTGAGTAGCAGGTAGTCCATTTCTTCGATTGTGTATTTGAGCATTGCTCTTTTTCAGCTGGTGAAAGTGAATTATATGGACTTGTTCTCTGCAGCATCCCCTTCCATACAGAGACAAACTGACCACATCATTCACATACCCTACATCTAAAACATAGGCTGCATAATTTATTTCAGATAACTGTGGTCCTGGGACCAGCAGCGATCTTTTAAGTCATGAGTGATTTGCAGCAGTTACCAGAACCATGCTAAACAGTAAAATTTAGGAATTCACTGATATTATGGAATTCTTCTTGGCTTTCTTAGAAACACATTAAAAATTGTTGCAAAAAAATGGTTACAGCCAATTTAGCCAAAATGTTGAGACTGTGCTCAGCTCTTATTAAAGAGAGCCACATAAGTTTGTTGTACTTTGGCATGTGAAACAAGGCATAAAGCATATTAGAGATAATCTGTCCCCTGATAGGTTTTATTCTAATCTCCAAGAAATTTTCTTAAACCCTGAAACATAAGATTTAACGGCTGATCCTCAACCGTTATTACCATTAATAGGCAAGGCTGGTTCCTGAATCCTGCTGTACATGTGAATCTACACCTCTTCTCTGAGTATTGCTACAGATGGCGTCAACTATCACTGAACATCCTTTCACACTTGTATTGCAGGTCAGAGCAAACAGAAGAGACTGCCAATAGGTGAAGTAAAAGTGAGTAATGCAGGGGAGAATTAAACAGCCCCATTCCTTTTACTCTCCGATTTAAATTTTTTCTTAAGACACAAACAGGATATTTTTAGAGATTAAAACTGCAGATAAAATTGAAAAAATATTTTTCCAGTATGTATTTTTCCAGTGGAGAATTCACTGAATATTTAAGAACTGGGAACTGCAGTATTTGCGTGTTTTAGATTCTCTGTGAAAGACGAAGTGTGACCATGACTCTGAACCTAAAATCTGCCTAAGAAATATCTCGTCCTCTTCCTTCTGCCTCATGCAAAAGAAAATTAAAATAGATCTGAGTCATCTTCTTCAGCTGGTATTTTCTTAATGCCAGAATAAGATGCTGTAGTGTTATACTGATAATCAGCTCAGGAAAAAATAAACCAAACATTGGGTTAAACTTACAACTAAGAGTATGCATTACATTAGTTTTCAGGAAAAAGAGATTGTTTAGTTCAAGCTTCAGGGCAACTGTGTATATATCACATTAATTAAAAAGGTAACCGATTTCACCGTTATTCCTTACTCTATCACAGTTTCTCTCTCTCCCTTTCTCTTTATTCAAGACCTTTCTTTCTTCATACTTAACACTCGATGTTCCTTTATAATAAAATTGATGGTTATGTCTAAGCTCTACTAAACAGAGGAAAATATAAGCAATTTTAAGCAATAGTAACAAACCTCAAAAGATTTACCTTAAATGATTTGTATCGTTCATCATTTAACACTTCCTTAGCTCTAGAACTCTCTCCTTCTTCAATAATCTCCTAAGCAAAGAAAAACAGTACTCAAAAAAAATAATAAAAAAAAAAATCAAGATTACGGTAAGATTTAGTAAAATAATCTAAAAGAAAGTCTTATCAACCTGTAAAAACATGAAGAGCATCGTTAGCAAGCATATTGTTTTATTCCATTAGGATCAAATTCTGCAATCCTTTTTGAGACAGAAAATTACTGAAGGATGAAGGAGAAACTGGAACCACAGAATAAATTTCACAGTACTTATTTACTCATAAATTTACTCAAGGATGAAGTAGAAACCAGGACCATGGAATATATTTCACAGTACTTATTTACTCATAAATTCACAGCCAGAAAGCAGTTATTCATTGTAAGCTATCAATGAGTTGTCCTGAAAATTAAATTTCATTATTTGGTTGAGTTTATTTCTCTTAAAAGTAAGACCATTGTAAGAACAGATAAATTTTTTCTTGAATGTACAGTCCCTTCAGTCTTTCTGATAAAAACTAACAAACAAAAAAACCCCCACCAATAAAACCCAAAAAGTCATCCTATTTTCTGTGGGATTATAACTGAATTCCCAGTCCCCAGGTAGCAGGTACAAAGAGCACTTCAGAGGCTAAATTCTTAACTGGTGGAGTGAGGCAAATGAGGAGCCAGAGCAAATCACACCACTCAGCAACGGCGTCTCCAGACAGCGGAGACCCCCTGATCAGCTGCCTGCTGGAATAACAGCACCCGAGATGCGGGGTCCTGAAAAGGCTAAGAATTAAAGAAAAATGCAGGGAATACTCAAAGCTCCAGTAAGAATGTAAAGTTCATCCATTACTTAAATAAAAGGCTCTGCTATAACTCATAGCAAGGTAATTTAACATTAGAGTACTAAAATATTTACCAGTTTTGCAATAATAGTACTTCTAATAAAGCATTCAGGTGAGCAAAGTCATGTTGCCAAGGGCAGAAGTCACACGAACAAAACTATTAACAGTTAACCTGTCACATCTAAATCAGAGTGAGCCTTTAAAAAATACGTACAATGATACTGCATTATTGATTAATTTGTTTTTATTCATTAGTTACCTTTATTCCTAAGGGTGAGGGTTCCATGACAGAACCTTATGTTACTACAAAAGGTTTACAGTAATCATTGCATTCTTAGTAACAAGGAAAATATAACGTTATTACAGGAAATACAGAAGGTTGTGTAAATACACACAGATATCAATGTTGCACTCTGTGACCTCTAAAAGTAGATCTGTAAAAGAATTAATTGGCAGATAATTCAGAGGTACATTACCTCAATGACATCTCTGACTCGGTCTCCCATGCAGGGCAACCCCTGTATATCTTTCATTCTGGTTACTGGAAATGGAAGAAATTTCAGCACAGAAGCTGCTCTCAGAAATTCCAGGCAGACTATTTCATTTTCTTTGAACTCATAATTTTCAGCCATTATCTCAAAGGCATCCTAGAGATGGGGGAGGTGTAGAAAAAAGTTAAAGGTTAATAAAAGCTTAAACTATTCAGTACACTCCTTAGAAAGGTTACTTTGTATGCTAATTCAAGAATGATTTCTTTATACTAGGATGAAAAGATAAAGTTCATAAAAAAAAATTCAGCATAATTTTCTAACCACTTGAAATTTTTCAGGTATCATAAAAATTGTATTTTAGAGACAAACATGGGAAAAGATTGTGATCTGGAACAAAGCCAAACTTTAAAATCTTTTGTGAGATAGACTTTCCAAATTCTGTGCCTATCTAATAAATCAATGTGAAATAGCGCCATAATTTTTAGAATTCTGCCCAAACATAAGTAATCCAGCAGGTCAGTACGTGACATCTTCATTTTCAGACACAGCCAAATAGGAGTCTGTGGCAATACTGGAAACCACCTTCTTCTTTTTGCACTCCTACCCATGCTTCTATTTAGTAATTTAGGGAACAAATTCTCATTTTCCTCATTTTTCAGATGTATGCCCTATGCAAACAGAAACACATTTTCTTTACGGTTCTTCAGATATCCATGGCTTGGTTTATTCGATGTTGCACTCAAAACTACCTGGAGATTGCCAGTACAATTTTTTTTTTTTTTTTTTTTAAACTATCCATATGTCATTTATGCAGCTTTGGAGTCTCTCTCCCTCCCAGAATATCTGTCTATATCTTAATAGCAGCAATTCTTAGAAGTGAAATGCAGGGAACAGATAGCAAAGTGATGGAGAAGAGAAATGGTTTTTTGGTTTCTCACTGTAGAATACTATGTTTTGGGAGAGAACAAATGCTGCAAAATAAGTTTGTGAATAACATAAGATAAGAACTTATGAAGGCTTACTGCTGATTAGCAGCTGAAAAATCTGAGTTCTTAATGAAACCTTGCACAAAACCTCAAAAATTTTCAAGACTGCAAAATTAAGTGGTTCCTCAGAGATGTTTGAGAGTGTACCACTTCCAGAAGAGACTTTCACTGTTCAAAATATTTATCTAAAATGCATCCCACACCTGGCTGTTAGGGATGCTCTTGTGCACCATTCAAATGGCCCAGGGCAGGCTAGGTACAGACCATAAACAAGCCAGCCTTGCAAAGCTCCTGCACTGCATCGTGTCCTGCAGTCCTGCTGGAGATCCCGTTTCTTACTCTTCAGCCAGTCCCTAACAAGCAGCTAGCAGATCCTGGCCTTGAAAGGGCCATATGTCCCACTATATCAGTTGCTGCATACCCTTCCTGTTTTCCAATTTACTCCTGTTTCTCCTTTGACCCACGAGGCATTACAAAATAACAAAGAAGTGGCTGCCAGCATGCATCTGCCTGCAATTATCACTTCACTGAGCTGTAGTCCATGTGTCTGTTCAGAAATGGGTTTGGAATAAGGATGAGTAACACTGAGAGACAGATAGCAACAGCAAATGGCTTACTAGAACAATGACTGCAGTGGATAGTAGGAAGGAATAAGATTAAACAGCTTTTTCCTGCCCTCAGTGTTTATGGGATCACTGTTCATATGTAGGCTCTGATTTAATTTCATTTGTAATTAAATATCTCATTACATAGTTTAAAGAAAAATAATTTTAGATTTTGCTTTGATTTTTATCTTAGTGTTAATGTGCTTTATATTGGAAAATAAAGCCAAGTGAAAACCAACAGGCCTTGCACATCCTAAATGCTACATGCGTAATATCTCCAGGTGAACTGGAGTCAGTTCCAAGCCCACTAACTGATGTGACAGTAAATCCAGGGAAGCCATCCCTTTATTACATCTGTGGAATTGAGAACAGCATCTGTCACCCTGCATTGAAGGAATACAGCCTGATGTAAACAACAATAAGATTTTACTTGAGGTACAATCATTTAGATCACTAAAATAGAACAACTTCTTAAAATTAAATGTACTTTTCACAATGAATGCAGATTATTTACATACTACATTTCATTATTCGGTCCGTTCTAGAAAAATAGACCATCTGATATGTTGTGTTGTTCAGATTATAAACATTATAGTCTCATTGAAGCAAAATTAAAGTTTTAATCAAAATCTTCAAGAAAACATTGTCTCTACTGACCCTAGGATTTGCAAAACTTTCCTCTCAACAAATAAAAAATATGAGATCTTAATTGGATTGACAGTATCTCTTTAGAAGAAATAGGTACCTTAGCTGAACAAAACCACTTCACTTTCCTTTTTTTTTTTTCCTATGCTACCATGTTAAAGTGTATAAAAATAAGTAATTAGGGCCTGCTACAGAGAATTTGCTTTGTTCTATATCACCAGTATAACTTCATTCCTTGATCTCTCTAAGAATCAGTCACTTGTTGTTCATCTCACTGAAGAATCCTCCCCTTAGCTGCATATTTATTTATCAGATACCCTGATTACCCTGATTAGTAAGTGCTGTGCAATTCCATTTTCATAACTTTTCATGAAAGACCTCTTCAGATAGATAGCTGTTCAGCAAGATGCTTGTTGAAGTTTCTACCACTGTTTACACTTGACTAGCCTTTGGGTATGAGGAATCAAAGGGAGGGGGGGAGAATGCTCCTTTGAGAAAACAAGCCAAAAAACCATTCTATTACAAAAATAGTGCACAAAACCTTAGCTTCCTTACAGCTGTCTTTAAAGCTCTTGCAGCGGCTAATTGTTGGATTTCTTCAACTGCTATTCTTTTTTCTTTTTTCCACATTTAAGATATTTATTGCTTGACAGATTATGTTGTATTTAATTACATACTTTTTGGTTAAAGACAGGTGCACGTTATAGTTCCTATTTCAAAAGAAAACTAATGCAGAAAAAGGGGAAACTACCACTTTGAGGTCACAAGCAACATGGATTCATCCCAGTTTGCACATGGAAGAAAAAACACAGCATACACAATACTGCAAAGCAAATGGGGAAATATATTTTACAAGTGGGGTGATAGGAGTCAGATGTTTCCTCTGCTGTGGGGTTTTTTTGATATTCTCTCAAGTTCTTATTCTTTTTATTCTTTATCAGCTTCAAAGATTCTTTCCTACTATGCAGCAGAAGATGCTAATTCTTGCTTTAAGTGAGGTTTACAGTTCCGCTCACAAAATTACGATTACTTTTTCTTTATTTTTCTCTCTTTACAATCTGTGCACATGAATACTCAAGAAAGCAGTGTTTGGCAAGAAATCTCTTACTCTGGTTAACACTAGCAGGATTAATCAGGGGACAGAACCAAAAAGATATAGTCGCTACCTTCTTGTTAAAATAGTCTATACAGACAAAACATAGTCAGAAAACAGTTCTTGCAAGCACCTGCTCAGCAGTATGTAGTAATGACAGCGACTGGCAAAGCCCTCTTCTTGATTAGGAGGCTCAAAAGGTCTAGGGATGTTTTCTCTCACTCCCAACAGGCGGCCTCTCACGTGCACATTTAAATAGATGTATTCTACACTGAATAATAAGCCATCATGATAAATTTGTCTGTGTAAACCAGTACCACTGCTGTTTTAGAGAGGTATTAGCCCCTTCCTACTAGCGGGAGGGCAGTTTTCAGAAAAACTGTGTCACCACCATTATTGAAAAAGACAATCACATGTAGCATTTTTACTCAGAGGCTGTTGAGAGTCAATGAGAAAATATAATCAAAGCATTTTTATCCTTCTAGTTTGCATTTTTCAGTGTTTTCCTGCCTTTGCGAAGCTCATTAAGCTGTTTTAAATAAACAATTAAATAGTATTGAATATTCATTATTCCCTGTAGAAAACATTGTTTGCAAATGCTGCAATTAATTACAGACCTGTCTTTTTACATAAAACTGCTTTTGACATTCTTTTTGATAAAATCTTTCTGCTTTAAAAAAAGAAAGCAACTGATCTCCAAGTGGAATTGCTGTCTATTGAATACTATAGTCCATATTGAATAATATTCCAGAGGGGGAAAGCACATGAAACTCCTATATTAGCTGAGAAAAAGCTTGCAATCTGTTAGATCTCTGGTGAAATCTACTTACAGTGATATAAAAAGGAAAGTTACTGACCCCCCATTTATTCTAAACCTTCATATCTCTTACATTAAGCACCTCGCCATCTTTTTATCAATCAGATCAATACTCGGATTGCCTGTTTAAAAAGTACTGGTTTAACAGGAAACTAAGTTTCTAGAGATTTCCAGAACGTGGGATTTTCATAATCTCCAGGATATTCTGCAGGGGCTGCTCTAGCTAAATGTGAAAGATAACTGGGCTACATTTCAGTTCTTCAGTTATTGCAAATTTTCCATCCATGTCTGAAATTGTGGAATGTACATTGGAGAGACTTGGGCTATGCAAAAATTTGCGGATGGAATGCACTTTCAGATCCCAGCGAGTCAGACACAGAAGTACACAAAGATTTTGTTGAATTAAGTTAAAAATAAGGAAAAGGATAGATGTACTGACAGAAATTTTGAAGCTCATTCAGTATCTGGTATTTAAGACCTAATAAGATAAAATATCATTAACAAAGCAAAGTTACCAGTAAGCATCTTGCACATGCACACTAAAATATTATATCATAAATGCTAAAAAATCACAACACTGAAATCAACACAAAGAGCAAGGTTCTCAACTAATATATGAGAACGATTGTCGGAAAAAATAATAATTAATAATGCTATGCTGGTTTATGCCTGCTGAACAGCTAACCCACTAACATTCAACATGAATACGAGAGTACATGAGTCTGCTCATATTCAGAAAAGCAAAAAAAGCTAATGGTCCCATGCTATGCTTCATATTATCCTGCTTGTTTCAACAAGATTGTCAGAGCAGTTCCATTGCTACTTGCAAAATAGTCTTTAATAACCTGTTTAAGACTCTGCGAGAACAGACATCACCAATATTATACCACCAAGAAAATATTTTAAATCTAATCTGTTTTATAAAGAAAGCATTACAGCTTCATGGACAGGGCACTTCTCTTACTCCCATGCCTATACCCACTGCTCCTCTGCTGTGTGACCTTGGAAAGCTGCTTCAGACTGCCTTGCCATTGTTTCCTTTGCTATCTTTCATTTGCTGTCTATTAGGGCTATGAACTCTCCAGGGCTTGAATTGTCTTTTACAATGTGTTTGTACAGCATCTCTTATAAGAAAGGCCTCTATCTTACTTGAGCCTGCAAATGCTACTGCAGCACAAATAAAAAAATAACAACATACCATTGTATAGGTGAACTTAATCCGCCAAAGAGCTAAATAGCAAAGTGTGCTAAACAAAACAAACAACAACAAAACTAAAAAAAAAAAAAAAAACAAAACCCCCACCAGAAATAACCCTACATGATACGTGGTTGAAAGACTACTATACTCAGAACAGCAATTTGAGTTAAACTGCTTTTCCTCTCAGTCACTGTTTTCTACTTGAAGTTCATTTAGTAAGTCATAAATCCAAAGGGTGCGTCCTAGTTCTCATCACATGCCTTTGCCAGTGTTTGGTGTCCGTTCAAAACTGACCAAAGTGATTTTAAAGAGATTTAGAATGAACCATACATTCAAATAATTTTCTTCTCACTTTTCCTGGTGTAAATCCTTCTTTCATGCGTCAATGGGAAGAGTCATAGGGCACATGAATACCTTTTGTATACACAGAGAAAGAAAAGGAATACTTTCAGGTGCTTATTTCAAGGAGAATTAAGCCATTTGAGCCAACCTGTAGTGTTGAGTAGAGTGATTTCCAAATAAATAAAATGATCCATTTTTGTTCAATCTGAATTTATTTTTATTTTATTTTTGGTATCTGAACTGAAAAGCCCAATACTTGCCCAGGTCCAAAGATTTTATCACATCATCTTACATCAGCTGGAGAAACAAAGGAGCTGAGAGAATGAGAACAGTAATAGCATAATGTGCATGATCTCAGGGTCCTTGTATACACACTGTTATTAGAAATAAATATCTGTTAGCTCCAGCTGCTCCTCATATTAACCAATAATAGCAGGTTCATTTCTTACAACAGAAAAGAGTGGTGCTCTTGAGAAGTTTCCGTATTTTTCCACATAATGTGAAAGAAAACAAGACAATTGTGAGAAAAGATTTGCTGACAGCACAACAATGCTAGTTAGAGCGTCAATCACGCAACACTGCCCTACAGCAGATAAAAACACAAAGTGTAATAAGAAACATAAGATCTTAAAAGTATATTACACACATTAATATGGCCAAAGAAAGCAGTATAGACTTGATGTATACATACAAATTTGGGTTGCCAGTATGTGCAGGTGTATTTATAGTCTGTCTGTATTTTAGGGAGCAGTCTCCCACTTACCTTAAAAATGAGAAGATATATTTCCTCCTTAGCCCAAACCACCAGTTCATTTTGGACAGATATACACTTCACATACCTTTACAAAATTTGCTGTTTTGATGTACTGTCTGGAGAATTTTTACTGAAGTAAGCTATGTCAGTAAAACAGTACATGTTATTAAGGGTATGTATTCAGTTAGTGGTTTTCTACCTATAGAGCTCCCAAGTTCATTATAAACTTAAAGTTGAGGTTCTCCTGAGGTCTGTTTTAAAATGGAATAATAATAAATGCTTGAGCCACTGGCATAACTGATACATATTTCTGTAGGTACAAAAAGAAGAGAAAATAAAAAAGGTTTGGGGTTTTTTTTCCTCTAACAAAGTGGAAAGGAAACCAGGCATCTTTCCCATGCTAAACATCCACATTCTCATTACCATGAGTAACAGCCAAAGCGGAGTAACATTCAGTAGCATTAGCAATAAGCCTCAGAATCACAGAACCGTTTGCCTCTGACTTAATTAGTTTCTTCTGTAAGAATTAAATTGTATTTTCCTCACAGAAGAATGTCTTTCTGGATTTTATTGCAGTCTAGTATTAATATTCAAATCCAACAATCCCTCTCGGGCACAGCAGAATGACTCCATTTATTTTACCACATGAAAACACAATGCAGCCCCCAAGCGTATACTTTCAGGGGGAGAGGGGGAGGATGGCTAGCTATTTACAAATGAGCCAGAGAACAATATTATAATATTATATTCCATAATAACATTAATGTTCAAGACAAACCTAAAGGAAGCATGCTAAGGTACAGCCTCTGGTGAAACAATTTTCCCTTTTGTTTTGCATCTTTACCCATCTGAATAGCTACAGTTCACCTGTGGATTCAGGGCTATGTGTTCAGGCACATTCCTGAATCATCCAAATCAGTAAAGCCCATGGCAGTGGTTCCCAACCTCTGTACCGTGAGGCCCCAGTACGTGACACACAGTGACCCAAAGACTGCATGAGGCCCCACAAGTCTGAAAGTGGTTGCATTTCTCCTCCATGAACTGCCACACAATGCCACTGTCTCCTCCTTGGCATGCAATTTGACATACCGAGCCTATTCTTCACACAACAGGCCTTGCTGCTACTCAACAGCTCATAAAAAATAATTTGGGTAGGATTTGCCCAAAGTCAAACATAGTCATGAAACCCGAACACTAGCACAGTCTTTGCCAACCCTTCTGTAGCTTATTCCATGATATAAAACTGGTTTGTTGCACCTTTCTGTAAGTTATTTTCTGGCTATTACAATAGAAAGGAAACATGGGACAGCTGAACGTAGAAATGGCATCTAGTGTGTTGAACCACCACATTGTCCTCATGTGCTCTCCTCAAATATCTCTGCTGTTCAGTTTTAATAAACGGTCCTTCATGGTAAAATATATACAGAACAGGACTCAAAATTAAAACTGATCACTAATTACCAATTTCTCCAGAAAAGTTTCCAAAAGTGCCTCTCCCAAGAAATCAGCACATTCAAAGCCTCATTGTATGCACGTCACTGCCTATTAGTGACTGTTTTCCTGCTCTTCCAAAGAGACTAAAAGATGTCAAACGTAACTACCACTCTTTCTCAAACACAGCTACTACTCATTTGAAAGAGGAATTTGATACAGGGTATCAGGGCAAAGTCCAGTAAGGAAGAATCCATGAGTTCATCCAAGAATGCATAAGCAAATAATAGCTTTGTGCCCCTGTTATAGGCAAGATCGAAAAACATTATTTTCAAGCTAACCAAGGAAAACAGGAAAATCGTAAGAAAACAGAACAACCCTGGCTCACAGAATAAAGTTGTTATAACAAAATACTATCATCAACACATAATTCAAGATGGTTTGGACCTAATTTTCAGGATGTATGGCATTGAGCCAGGGAAAAATCTGTCATTTAATGGTTGGCTGCCCACAGCATGCACAAGTGAATTATACCAATGCTTCAGTGCATTTGCTAAGTGCTCGCACTGAAAAATCTGTTGGAACACTTTTATTTGAGAACATGAATTACAGGTTTAATACAAGACCAACAAAACAACAGCAAAACTGAAAATCAGGCTCCTGTGACATTAGGCAGACTAACTGGCAGGCCTCCAGGGAACGGGCCAGCTCTTGCAGTCCATAAACACCCAAGCCTTCAGCTGTCATTGGAAGCTTTGGTTGTGAGGAAAAAGAGAAACAGCCCTAAGAAGTTCTATTAGGTATTGGGTCTGGCTGAGATGGAGTTAATTTTCCCCTTAGCAGCCTTCATAGTGCTGTGTTTTGTATCGGTAGCTAGAGAGGTGTTGGTAGCACATCAGTGTTTTGGCTACTGCTGAGCAGTGCTGGCACAGCATCAAGGATGTCTCTCCAACATTCCCTCCTCACCAGTAGGCTGGGGGTAGGCAAGATCTCGGGAGAAGACGTAGCCAGGACAGCTGACCTAAACTGACCAAATGGATATTCCGTACCATATGACATCTGCTCAGCAACAAAAGCTAAGAGAAACGAGGAGGGAGGGCATTCGTTATTATGAAGTTTGTCTTGCAGAGCAATTGCTATGCGTACCGAAGCCCTACTTCCCAGGAAGTGGCTGGACATTGCCTACTGATGGGAAGTAGAGAATAAATCTTTTCTTTTCCTTTGATTTTGCTTTAAACTGCCTTTATCTTGACCCACGAGTTTTTTTCCATCTTATTTTCTCCCACCACCCTGCTGAGGAGGGGAGTGATAGAGTGGCTTGGTGGGCATCTGGCATCCAGCCAAGGTCAACGCACCACACATTACAGCTGTCAAGATGCAGATGCTAGACAGACTCATACGCATTATCAACTTGTCCAGTACCACCTCCAGAAATAAAATACAGCATGAACTCAGAACAGTTACTCTCAAAGTATGAGGATGAAAAACTGCCACCTTCGTCACTATGAAACCTAATTTCTACCCAGACTCAGAAATGTTTGATATATAGGATAACAGAAGGGAGTCTCAGTGCTTCAGTCAAACTGCCCTGCTTCTAATGCATTCAGCTAAATTCATTTATCAAATACAGGTTGTACTCTGACATTAAGACTGCTGCAATGATAAACCTGGAAGTAATTTAGGGACTGCCTCTCTGTGAAACACAGGTATAACAGCAACCACTCAATTAGTAGGTTGCTGCTAGCATAGTTTTCATTTGAACTGAATCTTAGACTAAATCCAGGAATTCAACAGCTAGAAGACAAACTATATATTCACTAGAGTTGTAGTACTATCTTTTAAAATGGAAAAATACTGTGTGAATTTACAAATAAAGATAGTAGATGTTTCAAAAATTAAAAATAATGTTTAAAGGGATCATTAAAAAGGGTACTACCTTATTGTAGACCTTTTTGTGCTCAAAATGTTAATGACAATTAAAAATCAACAACTCTGTGCCTTCTAGGAGTAGCCATTGTACTTCGCCATTATCCATCATAATTACTTTTAATTTTTTACCTTCACAGCGACTGACAAAATGCCCTACTACACAAAATTCCACAAAGAGCCAGACTCCCACATTCCACTGTTTTCAGGAAGTGCAGAACTAAGGCACTTAGCTCCTGCTCCTCCAAGAAGGCCAGTATTTTACAGAATCTTTGGGTCATGCTACCTTTGGTCTGACATCTTCCCCTACAGCAGCGTGTATTTGATATTTGTAAACAGTGAAGAAGAATGACTGCTTTCAAGAGGTTAAATGGTAACATTCACAGCCTTGTTTTTCTAGCAGGAGGTGGGGCACAGCAACCATTTCAAAATAAGTCGTTTGGGGAATGTTGGAATCATTCGGGTTGGAGCCAACCGCAGGCTCAAAGCAGGGTCAAAACTCAATTCCCATCAGGTTGCTCAAAAAGGGAAAATTTTTTAAATAAGCAAACAGTTTAAGCTACTTGAGTACCATAAACACTATTATATAAATGGTATAATTGATGATTATTTCAAAGCATCACTACAAGGCAAAATTTAGGTTATTTAATTTTTAACTTTGCATTCCCAGATCAAGACATTTCAGAGTTGCTCTTAGGTTTATCTTTAGTTCTGAATTCCCAGAGGTTTTAGTATTTACCTTGTAAATGTTTTTTATTCTCAAATTACTGATATCTGTTATTCTTTTTATACAGATCTTACAAATAATATTTACTTGAGAGATTTGTGTGTATTTACAGGCACACTAAGTAAAAGCATAAAAATTATAAATAATAAAACTTTAGGAAGATGAGGAGGTGTTTCATGTTATAGTTGAAGAGTATGAATGTAACTATGGCAGATTTATTCAGACTATACCACATTAGAGTCTCTGTGTCAAATGTTTAATATTGAATAGTTGTTACTGAGTATCTAGAGCCAAGAGGAGCCACTAGGCACAATAACTTAAGAGGAATTTAGACCAGATGACTCAGGCTCTTCATACCCATTGAACTGTATAAAGTTATGAGCATTAAATAGGATATATGACAGCCTCTAAGATTTTGATTTACCTAGACAATTTAAGGGGTTTTTTTGTCATGTTAAAGTAATTACATTGACCACACAATCTGTTTTCATAACTAAGCAATTGTGAAAATCTGAAGCTTACAACCACACTTCGAAGAACCGAACACCTAGGTAAAAGAGAAGGCAGCACAGCAATTGTGAAGTACCTTGGGCTAACGTAAACCAAACTTTTGCTTATCATTACTTCCAACTTGCCAAATAAGACTGTGATGAAAGGCTAAAAGACATTTTCAGAATGTTATTCTATCATTTGTTTTAAAAATTCATGTGTTTACAAGCTATTAGTGTATTTAAAGATCCACTGTGTTAAGCTTTCAGCAATACTTAAAGGATGCAATTAAGCTTGCACTCAATTATAATTTAAGTATGGTAGATTTATAACTTCTTTAAATTGTTATCATTGTGCTGCCTGTTTAACTCATGAATTTGCTGAGGGTGCCATAGAAAATACTGATGTAAGTACTGTATTAATTATTTTACTTATACTAGTTTTTATTTCATGGATAGGATAAGTATTACCGTGAATTTCTTGTTGTAGTTATTTAAAGTTGTCTTCCTTTGACACGCATACTGAGATACTTTCCTTGCAATAAATGATGCCTCTTCTGATTCAGGTGTATTCAAAGGAGGAGACTGATCTTGTTCCTAACAAGGAAAAAAAAAAGGGGGGAGGAGGAGAAGGGTTGGTGACACACCTGTCAAATAGCTTAAAATACCAAAAATATGTTTCATGAGCCCAAAATATGTACCTTTAAAGAGAAGGTAAGAGAATAATAATGCTCATACCATCTTCCTAGGAAAAACATTTAATTTCACATTGACTGCACTGACAATACCAGTTTATCTGGTGATTACCGGGATTTTTCATTTTCTGTAGTAAGTTCTTGCAGGGAGTTTTCAATGGCACTGTCATTTAAAAAAAGTCTCTCTACTACTACTCTTATTATTGCAGTAAGACTGAAAAACTACAAAGCTTTAAGAGCGGATAAGCTTGAAAGAACAGAGAGTTTTCCTAGAAAACACTAGATGATTCAATATAAGATCGGGGATGTTAGACCAAGGGGCAGAGGGGAAGAGAGAGATGCTCAAATGACTGACTTTTTCAATCTGTAGCTAAATTCAGTGGTGGAGGAAAAACGTATGTATGACTTTAAACTTTTCCCCCCTCTGCCAGGTAAAATGAAAGAAAACTTTTTGGTTTGGATTTAATTCATTAAGCTAAATGTTCTATTTTCGGGTCATTATAAAGCAAAGGAAATATTTACGAACAGCCATAGGAGAGTCATCTCCATCCTTTCATCCAACAGCCAGTGTTCACCTTAAGATGTGGTTTCTCACTCAGACCCTTCCATACACGCTGATCCAATTCAGACATCGTTCTTAGGCGTTCACTGCAGCAAGGAAAAGGAGCCAGGTGCCAAATCTTAAATGGGTGTTTCCCAAGCACCAGGCTACCTACATGCTCATTTGCTTTTTGCCTAATTTTGCTCCATGCAAAATCGACCAAGGTCAACAAAAAAGTCTGTGGGTAACCTACCCCAGTGGGGTGGGAAGAAGGGAATTCTGAAAGGCAGGATACACAGAGTCGTGTCCCCATTGGCAAAAGAGAGTCCTGAGCATGAGTCCTCACCATGCGAGTGTCCTGACCAGTAAGCAACTGGAAAAAGACAATCTAGCACCAGCTTTTCTGCTGCTTTATATGCCCAGTCCTTTAATTCCTTTGCTTTCATTAAAAGTGTCCAAGTCTGAAATACTTTGGAAACACCCAAAGCGTTCTCAGCATTTCTGTGTATTTTTTGCTATTTGTCATTTTGTCTGTAAACATTTGGCAGATCTGTCAAAAACTTATTGCATTGCACTATCCAAAAGCCACAGGGAAATGGTTCAACAACAACAACAACAAATATCACAGAGATACAGAGAGGAAATTTTAATCCCAATAATGGAATGAGGAGCCCTTTCTCCCCTGCATCCAAAGACATGCAGACATAAAGCTAGCATCTGTACTAGGCAAACCTATAAATATGTGGATGTGCCTTCACACACACACCCCCCACATATAATGTCATGCTAAATTGCCTTTGTATTTGATACAGAGTAGTTAAATAACAGTATTCACACACACACACAAAAGGCATTTGCTTGCACAGCTGAAGAAGCAGTGAATTATATGGCAGTTTTCATAGTATACACTGAAAGGAAGGAAGCTATTTTATGTGTAAGACCACTCTTGGGAATAACCGAAATGGGTTTCAGCCCGGATCAACAGCACAACTCATCCACTTTTGCACACATTCATGAATTATACTTTAAAATTGATTTTAAATCATATAAACTATGATTGATTACAGCTAATATACTGCTTGAAATGATAGTGCCAGCTGCAAAGACTGTGAAGAAAGAGAACATTACTGAATAGAATATATAATAAGCCATTATCTTCATTAGGATGTAGACAAACAAAGAACAAGAGTCCTACATGTAGCATTACCTGGTATTGTGGATGAGAGCAGAAGTAATGCAGAAACTCTATATGTTTAAGAGGGTGATAGACTGGCACAAACATCCTATTCCTGCCTTAGCAAAGATATTTGATCATTTTTCTTAATCAGCAATAGTTATGCTTTTAATTAACAGGACTTGATTATATATAACAACAGAAGAAACTGGCTAGAAATCAACAGCAAAAACATCTAGCAAACAGTAATTACTATAGTCTGATTCGTAGGGAATATTATGATGCCTGCATGAGAACTACAGGGATGATCTCCTATCATCAGCAGAACATAAGAACAGGATTGGTATTGCTTTTTGGTGTGAAGACCAGATGGGATAAAATCATTTGTACAGATTAATGGAAAAACCTAAAGTTTAATCCAGTAGCAATTACAGTGTAGAACAAGCAACCCTGGAAACTCACACTACCTCAAAATAATTTGTAGTACTGGGAAGAAGCAAATATGGATACGAGAAAAATGTAAGCATTAAAATTCCTTTTTTTGCAGATATCTCCACTACATTAAAATGAAATTATAGTAAACTACACAGGAGCAACCACCGAAAAATATCCAAATGTGTAGGCTACTTAACTAGAGCCTCTAACTGCTAGAGCTAGTCAGAGTTTGTACCCCACATCCAGGCTGCAGTAACAGTGAATGTCACTGCCACCCCTTCAGTGACATTTTCTGCATGGCATAAGCAGGAAAATCAGTCTGTACCACTAGCATCAGTCTGTACAGCAGAGAGGCTTAGTTGCAAAATTAATCTTGGAGGGACTCCTTTGCTCTTTGTCAAACTTTTTTTTTTTTACTACACAAAGAAGTATAACGACATAGGGAAATAACAGAGAGAGAGAAAATGGAGCAGCAGTGAATAAGGTGCGCAGATACTAGAGACTGCATCAGGACACATTATTCAACAGCCAGCAGCTTTGTAAAGTCCAGACAGCATTGATCAAATACTAAAGTCTGCTGATATCCAGCATTTTATGAAGAGAAGGCAGCCAGTTTATAAGTTTCATTTTATTTTCTGGGAAACTCTGACTGTCAGTATGAAGGATTTCTTCCATTAGTTAGAGACTCTCTCTTTCACGAGGCAACAGAGTGAGACACTCTGGAAAATGTTAAATATGAGTTGCCTGTCACATGATATGGCAAGGGATCAAAAGATGCAGTATTTCCTTTTCCTAATGTGGAAGGAAATCCTTTGTTCAAGGAAAATCTCTTTTCCTTTCTAAAGAAATAACTAACAACTTTTGGGTTCTGACTGAGGAGAAGGCAGAAGAGACTCAGCCACGGCACAGTTCCTAAGGCTGCTGAGGATGCCAACCCACTTATGGTTCTCTTCCTTTCTTTTTATCCCTCTGAAAGCTTCTCTTCTGCCTCTTTCTTTTCCATTACCCAGGAAACAGCACTACTTTCTAGCATGTAGGGATGCCCATGCATACATATTAACATCCATGTCCTGCTATTGTCCTGAATACCCATCTGCTTGTGGTGGGAAACATGTCTCTGGACAAAGGCATTCCTTTGCCAGAGAAATATTTTTATTTCCCTTTAAAGCAGATGTTTGGCTACCACTCTTCCATAGCCTATTAAATTAAGTGATGGCTATTAACTATAAAAGTTAACTGTTACTGAATGAATCAGTAAGAATTCAGATCATCTTAGATCTGATCACCCCATCTTTTGTACTCTATCAATGACTAACATTGACTAACATGTACATCAATGACTAACATCAGAGCATCTCTCAGATCATTCGCAACCACGGAGAGATGTACTTTAGTGAGAATTGTAATTAATGTGTTAGCTAACAGTCTGTAACTCTGACTTTATTTCCCTTGTTTTGCATGGAGAAGGGCATTTCTTTTCAGTAATGCATTAAAACAAATGTCCTGAATGAAGAACAACCTTCCAAATAGGCTACTGTAAGATCTGAAAGATGAAATCTTACTGCTATTGATATTAATGAGAATTTTACCACTAACCTACATGTAGACTAGATTTCACCCAAAACATTCCCCCACTGCAATCCATTCCTTTTACCTCAAAGCCTTCATGATGTAGCCTGAGTTCCAAGTTTGTTAATTCACTTTCATTTCACAAGACTGACATAATGGACCAAATTTGCCTTCAGTGAAACTCCAATTAAATTACATTATGTACTCATTCAGTCTAGTACTTAAAAAGAAAATTAACCTTTACTTCAATCCTTACTCGTAATTCAAAGCAGAAAAAAAAAATTGCGATGACACTGCAACAATAAAATTATTTTTATATTTGCTGAACTTATAGAATCCTTTCTCTTCCTTCCTTGTTTGCTTTACAAAAATTGTTTATTACTTTAGAGCCACTATATAATTAAGACTGGTCTTAACTATAAGCTTTAAAGTTAACGGTACAGCTGTCACTGGCTTGCTTATTGCACTCTATATTTATTAGTGTGAAATCTTTATGTTTCAATAAAAACACAAGCTCTTACTTGCAGAGCCAGTCTCAAAGTATAATAATGATCTCCTGACAGCGCTGCTACCTTTTTCAGAAGTTTCTGCTCCAGCAGTATTCCAAAAGGACTTTTATGTATAGAAGAAAACTAAAGCAGTTCAATTTACAGTAGCTTTCTCACTGATTAAAAAAAAAAAAAAAAAAAAAAAAGTAAGCTTCAGCATCATTGGAGACATTTTGGAGAAAGACAAAGGCATTTCTTGCTTTGAGAAGAAAAAAAAATGAAAATATATTTTCTGAGATATTTGAATCTATAGGTTTTCACGCACTGCTGAAATTAAGGATGTACATAACGGTCAATTTGGTTTACTTTCAATCCTGATGTGAAACTCTCAGCAAACTTCACAGGATTTTGTTCACGTTTTGGATTTATTTCTTGTTTAGAGAACTTCTTTGCATTCCCAGTATTTACATTTTTATGACCTGTTTGCCTGTGAGATTACATAATGAAGTAGTTATAAAGTTTTCACGTTTTTTTCTGTTTTGCATTAATTTCTTTGGTCTATTCTCCCTCCAGCAGATCACTGAAAATATTATAAATGTACTGCAAAAATACTTCATTGAAAGGATTGCAAATATAAACACGTATTGTGTCATGGAATTATGCTGAGTCTGAGAGCGACAGCTCCATCTGGTGTATTCACTCCTCCCCCGCC
This sequence comes from Mycteria americana, assembly GCF_035582795.1. Taxonomy (NCBI): domain Eukaryota; kingdom Metazoa; phylum Chordata; class Aves; order Ciconiiformes; family Ciconiidae; genus Mycteria; species Mycteria americana. The sequence goes on from NC_134370.1 coordinate 18,277,852, forward strand.
CCGAAGTGTTATTAAACAGTAATTCTTATATGTAAAATCCTCGAAAAGAGTTTCTGGCAATGAAAGATGACTGAAAAAATTAATCAGGAGCTAGGGTTTTTCTTGGGGAAGGGTGGTGTTTACGAATCATCCTTCATAATCTAAACATCAGGATGAAGAAGAGCAAACAGTGCCATATTGCTGTTAAATATTCAGGCATCCTCTGCCTCACAGGAAGGTACACGCCACGGATCCTGCCATGGTCCCAGTGCGCATGGGTTTCCCAGTTACCGTTTTGCAGTGGGGTCACAGTTCACACGGAGCCTAATCCAGACCCTCAGAAGTCAGCAGGAATCCCTCACCTTACTTCAGAGAGATTTGTAGACCAGACTTACAATTCTCTTGACGTATGAATTCATTTCTTCACCAGTGCATGTTAAATCCATCACCGGGAGGCCTGAGCGCATGCAGAACAAGGCAATAGGTTCATCCACAGCGCAGGGTCTATTTCATGGGCCAGCGGCACGTGCTGTCGTCACGCTGTGCACAGCGCACCCGGGCATCCCTACCACACCCTCATCATTTACAGTCTGTACTGGGGGTACTGAATATCACCATTTCACACTACGCTCCAATCTGAGAAATTAGCACATAATTTTGTCAGATATAGATCAGAGGAAAATATGTCATCATCCATTGCTTCAAGGTCAAACTACATTCACCAAATAATCAGCCTGTCATTCACAACACCCTCTGACTTACAGCTCCCGCTGAGAGATAATACAATATAATAAAAGCTTTTTTTCTTAGCATAGTTTTATACTTGATGGTGCCAAGTTTGTAAATGCATGTCCACAGACTGCAGCAGCCTTCATTCCACAGGTCCTTCAAGGGCCCAGCAGTTAGCTGATCACTTCCAAACGGCAAAGATTTTAATATTTTTGTATTGTTTTGAAGAGGCAAAGTATTCCATCAGGAGCCCATTAAAACGCACTGCTCTCAGTGGGACATTTACCATGATGAAGTCTTTGTGGAAAGACCACAAGTACCACAACAACAGCAAGTGCTTCATTGATGGATATTTCCCCTTTAATAGCACCCTTCTCTTACAGGAATGATGTATATTAACAGTTTGTAACATGTGACAGCATAGTAACGTAGCATTACCGGACACTGACACAGAAGGTATGGAAGGTCTTTTTAATCTATTAAAACTGTGTGAATTACTCATGTAAACTTTAGGGAAAAAAAATGTTAAATTCAAAAATTATAGCACAACACAAGTATATATGTTTTTAGGTAAAAAAAAAAAAAAAATAATCACACACAGTCATTCATTTGGAATATCACTGTATTCGTACTGAAGGACCTGTCTTACCATGAGACGATACTTCATTTCCGAATCAACTGGTCTTCCCGCTTCCATGCAGGCTGTGAACCAGGAGATATCCAGTAGTTCAAACCTGGAGCTGTCGCCCACAGCCTGTCCTCTCAGCCAGTCTAGCACCTCCAGGTAAGAGTTGTTCTCGGCCACAATATGAGTGACAGAGTCACTGTCAAGAAGTATACAAAAAGAAGTTTTCTTTTTTTCCTGAATCCACAGATACAGAGCTGTTATTTCCATATTTACTTACCATGCACTTCCTGAAAATTGTAGTACATCTTGTACGTTAGGATGTGGGAAGCAGTTGCGTTTTCATATCACAATATATCTATTCCAGTCACTGACTCTGTTTTGAGGAAAGACTTTAGCCTGACAGCTCCTATAAGTGCAGCATTTTCTTTCTTTCAGCGTCATTTGCCTTCCGTAAGACTGTCCTGGTTTCAGCTGGGATAGAGTTAATTTTCTTCCCAGTAGCTGGTATAGTGCTGTTTTGGATTTAGGATGAGAATAATGTTGATAACACAGGGATGTTTTAGTTGTTGCTAAATAGTGCTTACACCAGTCAAGGACTTTTCCGCTTCCCCTGCCCTGCCAGGCGCACAAGAAGCTGGGAGGGGGCACAGCCAGGACAGCTGACCCCAACTGGCCAAAGGGCTACTCCATACCGTATGGCGTCATGCTCAGTATAGAAACTGGGGGGAGTTGGCTGGGGGACAGCAACCGATGCTCAGGGACGGGCTGGGCATCTGTCAGCAGGTGGTGAGCAATTGCATGGTGCATCACTTATTTTGTATATTCTTTTATCGTTACCTTCTCTTCCTTTGCTGTCCTATTAAACTGTCTTTATCTCAACCTATGGGGTTTACTTCCCCCCTCCCCCCCCCCCAATTCTCTCCCCATCACACCAGGGAGTGGAGGGTGAGCAAGCAGCCGTGTGGTACTTAGTTGCCAACTGGAGTTAAACCACGACAAAGACACTATCCTATTACACTTTTTTTTGCAACTGTAAAAATACTTGGCTTGCACAAGCAGTACCGTAATGAAAACGCTGCTTTACAATACCTGACAGCCCCTTCCCAATACTCCTCATCAATGAATGAAAGCTTTACAGTATTAAAAAGTCTGTTACAGTAATTCTTTAAAGCTTTACAGCTAGTAATATCTTTTTGTAAATTTAACTTTTCTGTACTTACATTAAGCTCTTTACACAGGGCACTGTCAAATGTTCATGACTTAAATCTTATGAGTTATGCACTCCATCTAAAGACCACTTCCTTGCTACCGAGAGGCCAGTCTCTTACAAAACTGATTATCTTAGTTTAGTGAATATAAAATTCACAGATTGAGTTATTGTTCAATAAATTCTATGGTGTACATTGCTTAAAAATACAGTAGCACAAAGGTTATTACACTAAATTCAGGTTGATGTACTAGAATAACATTGGAAAGAATCCCATGATAGTTCATGATTAAAAACACACAGTTCTGCACCTTCCACAGGAAAATAATGGACAGGGATAAAGTTATGTTTCAAGAAAAAATTACATACGTACTTAGGATGATCTGTAAATTTCTACTTAGCCAGCTGATGTTCCTCAGCAAGTTTAGAAAACTACTAACTTGATAGGGAATTTTGAGTGATTCCTAGTGTTCCCCCTCCACACACACCCCAGAAGGGTGCTGCCACCCACAAAGATAACAACAGATAAAGGAGGAAACTCTCCATTTTCATGAAACTTGTAGGACCTCAGTATCTCTGAAACATATGCCAAAATTAACCGATATCAGTAAACAGATTCCTAAACTTCTCGGGGGGAAGGCACAGACAGTGTCATTACTTGACAGGTTTTATAGAAATAAGCCTAGAATTGGAAAATAAATTGTCTTGATGGCAGCTGGCTCCATTTGCAAGCCTCCGTAACCTCCTGGTAGCCCATGCTGGTGACAGCCTTGTGCATATACAGTAAATTTCAAATGGACCTGACAGATTGCTTTGCAGTTCTTCTGTAACACCTGGAGAAGTTAAGCCATCAACCTGTCCAAGCAGACAGGGCACCACTGGTAGAGACAGCTGGTTAGTATGGACTTTAAAAGCGATGTGTGCTAACTGCTAAAGGCAGACTGCACAACCTTTCAAAGCAAACTACTTTCTACGAGCCAACAAAACCCCTTGGCCTATCCCTGCGACTCTGATTCATACCAATAATCACTGATTTCATTAAATCACCAAATTGCAATGATAAACACTGGAGTCACCCCATAGAAAACTATTATCACGTAATTCTTCAGTGCATTAAATGTACTATATTTTAGAAGTATAAGAAATTTATTGAATGTACTATACTTCAGAAATATAAAAACTGTCGTGGTATAGCACAATTTTTTTCTCTCCCTATTGTGCAACTTGTAGACTAGAGTCCATTAAAAAAAAAATCCCAATTTATTTTAATCTAAAAGATTACAAATCTAGGTTAGGTGAATCTCCATGAAATACTATTGGTTTTATTATTATTTAACCCTGCTAGGTTCTACTTTAATTAAACTGTCACATCTTTACTTGAGTAAAAAAAAAATTCAGTTAGAGACATAGAACTTCTGCTTCCTGTGGTTTATTTCACTTTATATAAAATATTCATATGTAATGTATTTGTACCAAGCTGCAGATCTGGGAACTTTGCCATTACTATGCTCACAGCAGCAGTTTAGCTGCTGTGCACCAGTTTCCTCTGGTACCTGTACAGCTGTGCTTTTTTCTTGGCACAGAACGTAACAAATTTAGCATTTCCTCTGGCATTTTCAAAAACAAAAATCAACAGTTAAGTAGTTCTGTTTTATCCAGTAGCAGCTAAACTGAAATTAAACATAACACCTGCCTTGCACACAACTTACAGAAAGTCTGGAATATTGGCAATAAATACCTGTGTGTCAAAGCAGCCCAGATAAAGCCTCTACTCAGTTCTCAATGGATTGTTAATGTAGGATTCAGAACAGCCCGGTTCAATTTTTTTTCCCTGAGAATTCAATTAGTTTTGTATCAGACACTAATTGCCTACTTCTGTTCAATACCTGCTTGAATCTTGCTCTACAAATTATTTCATCCTCCCTTCCTCCTCAGGCTTTCGAAGTTGATGGGATTGAAAAATCTGTGGAAATGAGCTTTTATAGGGAGGACCCAGTTGTATACTATCTGCATACAGATACAGAGAAATGATCAATACTTGGTTTTCTTCCAGCTTTTCAGAGAACCTACATAATGAGGTAGCTTTCGGAAAACTGCATAATGATATAACTAGCACCCATGAAAAGCACTACTGGAGGAAGGCTTCCTTCAAAATGAGTTGACTTACTGAAACACCACCAGACAAACCTGCAGCTGGAGTATATTTTCACCCTGAAACACCATATCTGTGGTATTTTATTCCCAGGTTTTTTCTCCAGTGTTCTTCCAGATTGTACCAAAGTGTAAGCCAGTAACTGTGAGACTCACATCAGTGTATTACTCACAGGAAGATTAAATATTAGAATACCAGAGATGTTCTAGAGAAATGCCCCCCTCAACCCATCACATTTTCCATTCCTGTATATTTAACTTTTTTTCATTTCAGGAAGTGGCCATTAAGTTTAGATTAATCTCAACCTGACCTCAAGGGGGAAATAAACAATGGCTGATTTAGATCAGCTAAAGACATGATTCACTGATTCCAGTGAGACTATACAAATGCATAGAAACATCCCGTGAAAAACATTTGCAAATTCACGCCTTACATTTTTTATTTTCCATATAAGAAGCAGCACACTGAAAAATGCAGACACATTAAAACTGGCAGACTTAAGACAATTTAGAACCACAGATTTTAGAGGTAAAAAATTAGAAATTTTGCTAGGGTTTCTGTCCTGCCTGCTCTCTGCCCAGAAGACAATAGAAATGAACCACGCTTTAGGAACACCCGCTGCAATCCTGAAGCATCTTTATAGTGGGAAGAGCAAAGTACATCCACCAAATACATAGGCAAAAAATTCAACCACAGTCACTTGTATGACTGTATTTATTAAGTCAGAATGCTTCAAGCAGCATTACTACATGTTATTTCTACACATACAAACATTTTCCTACCTTAGCTCACTTTCTACTCTGAAACCTTTTCTTCTTGCCAGCTCCATCAAAAACTTCCTTCTGGTCATCCCCATCTTCCTCTGCATAATAAAAATGACAAATGTATTGAACTTTATTTCATAACTGCAGGAAAGGTTTGGGGAATGCATCCCTTTCTGTCTCTTCCTCTGGGAGAATACAGCTGGAGCTCTGATCTTGTCCATGATGCAAGGTAGAAGTGTTTTCACTTGGGTAAAAGGGAGATAACATGCTTTCTGCCAGGCAGCAGCTGTATTTAATGTCACCACCCATTGAAGTAATTTTCTTCTGTTTCCCCTCTGAAATCAAAAACAGGTGCTACACAAGCAGAAACATCACTTGCTTTCTACCAGCTGGGATATCTTGCACAGAACTACTCCAGACAGGTGCAAATATACTTTCATTCCTTAAAACAGCCATTACCTATAAAGACTTTATCCAAATAATATTGATCATGGCAAAATTATCTCAAAATATCAACCAGATCTTCAGCTGGTTTAATGGCCCAGTTCCATCAATTTCTGCTTGCAAATCTTTTCCAAATCTCACTTTTCCAAATTTCAGGGCAGATTCATTTTCAATTTATTAAAAAAAAAAATTATTCCTATTGTTAGCTAGGAACTATGTCTTAGAATACAACTAAATAACAGTATAAAAATATGTTGTAGAACAGCCTGTACACTTGCTACTTCTGTGTAATTAACAATTAAAAAGGGATAGGTTTTTTTAAGAGAGCAAACAAAAAATAAGCTTTTGAAATTAAATTTACAATAAAAGAAATCCTGTGCTGTTTTGATACTAAAGCAATGAAAGACAAAGAGAAAGCATTAGAGATGTGTTTAAATATACCTTTGGCATGCCTTGTCAATATTGCTCTCCACTATTTGCCCTGGAATGTATTGCTATCTGTGGCAGGTACAGTAGGGAAGAGGTAACTACCTTTCTGCTTTTAAGCCCCTAATGACCTCCAAACAACTACAGAGGAGATTATGGAGGCTATGTACCATCCTCTCCTAGAGGATGGGGTATTGGTCATCAAAGAACTACGCTAAAATTTGTTGCAGACATTGTGTTGGATCCAGTTAGGTATCACCCTGAATTTCCATCAGGGCAAAGTGAGTGCAAACAACCAGGTTTACAGCATGTGCATCTATTTCAGCACAAATCTACTTCAGTGGTAAATATCCCCATTTCCATGTCAAGTTGGATTTTTATTTTTGGTATAGCAGAGAACTTGGATTTTACCAGTCCTTCAGAATGTGTCAGAAATGTTATATCTTGCAGTTCTCATTGCTCATGTTCAGGAGAGGAAGCAAGGTGGAAAAATCCTGCCTAAGTCAGATCTATCAATTTTATTTTCAGTCATTTTATCACGGATGGATATACAACCTAGGTTATGGAAAAATGAGTCAAAACCTGTTTCCTGCAATTATGGCCACGTGTTTAAAATTAAATTATAAAAGTATTACTGTCATTTTCCCAGCCCTATAGCTCTTGCTGCTTCAACTGTATTATCACAGATATAAGGAAACAGTTTTCATCAGAATAGAAACTAACCATCAAAAATTAATATAGAGGTTTCAGCTCTGGGGTCTTCCTGAGGCCATGAAGAAAATATATACATAGTTCAGTACCTAGACTAGACTCTGTTCATTTCTTCCCTTGCCTAAGGATAACCCAGAAGCCAAAATATCTATTCCTCTTTCTGATTCATAACATTAAAATTGTCAAAATACATCATTTCAAGGTTATTTTGAAATTATACAAGATATTTTCACAGGAACTGGAAAATGGACAAGCAGACTTTAAGAGGCTTAAGCAAAAGAATAGCACCAAGGAAGAAAAAAAAATTAATAGTGAAGGGTTTGGCATTAAGGCTGAGCAATCTGTTTTAGTTGCTCCATGTCTGTTTTCCAGACTGCTAATCAACCATTGAACACTGGCCATCTGCCCGTTTCTGGCATTCCTAGGCTTGGTAAAATGCTTTACTTTATCTCAAGCCCTACAAGGAATAATGTATTTGAGAACAGATTCTTTACATATGTTAAACAAAGTCTTATTTTATGTTATAATTAATTCAGTGCTCTCAAACATGTAAATATAATTTCCCCCAGTGTAACATCAAGATGCTTAGTGCCAGTAAAATCCTTCTGGCATGAAAAACATAAGTTATTATTCCTTTGTGTTACTGTAATAACTCTTGAGCCAGATTTTCAAAGGTATTTAGGTGCCAAAAAGCTGCAAACAGAAGCCTAGTGGGATTTTCAAAATATCTAAGCAACCTAGGCACTTGGGTCCTTTGGAAATCAATTTCCAGCTTTGAACCTAATGTGAAGAGATTTTCTCTGTCTAATAAACACAGTACAATACCATGAAAAGGTCTCTGCCAATGATGCAATTTTATTAAACATACCTTCTAAAATTAACAGGATTTCCATATCCCAGATGAGTGAATAACCTACTGTCCTACAATATTACATTATAATATTTTTGACAGTAATACAGAAAGTAGAATATGCATTAGGGAGAGAGCAAATACAGCGGAGAAAAAGCATGTCTCTTATTTATGACAAAGGAAAAGTATCTGAGTCACGACTCCACATATAATACCTTACTCTCCACCACATACGATTAGTGGCCTAAACCCACAGAAACTTACAGAAATTCTTCCATCTAAGTACAGTCTCCTGGAGTTCAGAGTAGTTCACATCCTTGGAGGGAAATCTAGAACAAATTTCCATATTCTGATGTTCTTGTTGTGGATCAGTTTTGTGCACTATCAAAGGCACAGATTAAGAAAGAGATGTACACAAATGTTGATGGGCATTTAAGTAAACAACTTCCATCACTTGTGATGTCTGTCTGTGCCAACAGCATCCCAAGCAGTCACAAGCAGGGTGTAGTACAGACCTCAGCCTGAAGCCCAGAGTACTGATCTGGCTTCAAAGGGGGTTTCCTTGGGAGGAAAAGTGCAGGAACACAAAATTTCTGGAAAGCACAGTGCAGCTCCTCTCAATTTCAGTATTCACACATGCTTTCACTGCACCTTCTTGATTATTGTCAGATAGCCTTTTAGTGCCTTGCTTTCATGTGAACTGCATTGTAAATATTTTATAAAATGTTACTTGCCCCTTTTATAAGCTTGCCTGTGAAGAGTGGTGAAAGCTGCTTTTAATACACAGCTGCAGTATGGTAACCTTCAGAAAAAGCATCTCTTAAGCATCATCAATAAAAACTAGCGAAGTGATTGTCTGGATACTTTTTTTTGATTTCACATAGGCTTAACAGTGTTTCATGCAGTATTGTTTCACAAGGATTAACTTTTCTTAGCTTTTTCATTTTAAAGTCTTTCGTAATTCAGCATTTTCCAATGAACAATTTCATGGTAATTTTAAAATCCTTCTGATATTTGTTTTTGTCCAGATATTGCCATGACTTTGCTTTTGTTTAAATTCTGGCCTTCTTGGCTGCTAAGCATTCCCTTTGCTGTTCATACCTTTTCTACCAATCTCTCAATGCCTAAAAATAATATGGCAGGTGTTTTTCCTGGTTTTAGTAAAAATTTTGTGGAATCCAATTATACTTCTAAACGAAGTTATTACATAGAACTTTTCTGTATTTGTAGCACTTACACTTAGCCAATGCACAAACTTCAAGGATGTACATATACCAAAATACAAAATATTTAAGAACTTTTTTTGTGAAGTTTTATCTCTTACAAACAAGCACAGGCTTTGTTTTAGTATCTTTATTTATTTGTTCTACTTCAATCTTCGGCTTCACTTGTCACCAGGGAGCTATATGGACTCATGATGGCCTCCAGTTTCTGTCCTTAATTCTGCATTATGTGGGAAGTTCTCATTATTGTTTAATAGGTAATCAACAAACTTAACAACATCTTACAATTCTATTGGACAAAAGGGGTCAGTACCTGGAATTCCTGGACACTGCTACCTGCACCAGCAAACCTTGTTTGAACATATGTTCATCTATTTCTTTAGTCCCTATTTTTTTCCCATATACTAATATATAAATTCTTACAAAATGAGCATGGTAAACCAATCTGGCTAGCCTACAAAATAAAGAAACAGAACATCATGCTGTTACAGTTGATTCCAATGTTTTGAATAAATGTACTATGATTAAAGATAAGGAAATGTTGAAAAGTATATTCTGGAAATGTTCAGATACATTTAAAAATCAATTCTCCCTCCTCCCCTTTGGTGTTTATATTCTTTGAACTACTAGAACTACTAGAACATTTTCAGGGGGCAACTTTGAAATATACATGCTTGAGTTATTCACATCAAAGATTATAAACTCCATAAAATACCCAGATGACCAAGAATTTTCAAAACCTGATGAACTGATAGTATGCTTTGAATGTGCTTACTTGGCTGTATCAGGGTATTTGGCATGTAAGATAAAGCAGGCTTAGAGAGGACACAAAATCTTGTAGTTGCTGTCATCAAATGTACAACATTTCTAATGTACCTGGTCAGAATAGCTGCTTATCTTTTTCTTTTTTTTTTTTTTCCCCAAATTGGAGATGAAAACCTGAATAAGAAGAATGTATTTAGCAACACCTCTCAAAAACTGCCCATGTAGAAATCACACCAAGAGCTGACAGCTTCTTTAACAGATTGTATACACAGCTATTATAGAAAGGGGTTGTTCTTGTAAGCACTTTCTGAGGAAACTAGGGAAGAGCAGTATCACAGTGCTGAATAATAAAATAGGACAATAGGGCTCCCCCTTACAGCTTGGGGAAAAGTAATTGGTGACAAATCCTGGCAGGAGCTACTTCCTACCCACATCAATATGCCTATATTCCCTGGAAACTATTATTTTCATTCTTCCTTCAGTCTCCCTGTTCAGTAACAAGGCTTACAATTGCTCTCTTTGGTTACTCTGATAATGATAGCTGCTGCTCCTTGTTGTGATTGTTATTGGACAATTCTTTGATTTTTTTTTTGTGCTGGTGCATCAATGGTTTTCTTTATACTGAACTCATGAATAGTCTCATGAGAGCCTCGTGAACCTCTCAGCAACAAGCAGAGACATATCTGCATAATCCCATCAATATACATGGTCAGGCAGGTCCTTTGACAGTTACGCATCTCTTCCAAACACAGTTTACAAAGGTAGAGGTCTCTGGATATTGAGTATCATTTATTTAGACTCTCACATTCATCTCATTGCCAGTATTAAGGACATTTCCATTAATTAATGAATACCAAACAACCTTTCAGAGATGAGGAGCTACACAAATTGTGTTGCATGGCCTGTATTTAGGCAGCTGAAAAGATTATTTCTCTCAGTGATTACCAAATAACATTTCTGTGGACATTTCAGAAACTTATTGTATAAAAAGATAATAGAAATTAATACATTGCTGTACAAAAATTCTTATCCTGCCAGCTTCATTCTCTCATAAAGAATCCTTATTTCCTCCCCCGCTCCTCTAGTAGGACACTGCTAGTACAACAGCTAAATTGACCATGTATCTTCTTTTAATTAGTTGTTACAATAGTTACTAGATGGTAGAATTGATGCATCTTGCAGTAACACTGCAAATGCAGTTCTAGACCTATTTAGTTTACAGAATATACAAACAGCAGTATGTGTGAGATTTATGCCTTCTACACTTACAGATAGTAAAGCATGATGCATTTAGTAAATATAGATGTACTTAAGCCAAAATAATGAAAAATGGGAAAAGGCTATTGCCATGTTTCACATAAAGCTTTCAACTATACACTCAATTTTCAGTAGTACAGCAAAGCTTCTTTGGCTTGCAGTTCCCACATCATCAAGCTGAGGAGATAATCAGACCAGGTAATATAAAAGGGAGGGGTAAGTAAGAGTAAGTACCATAGATAATGTTGTTGCAGAGGGAAGAAAAACTTATGAATAATATTATGCGGTATGTCCCCTTGTCCTCTCAAAAGTTTATGCAAATCACACCAAGATAAGAAAGTTTATCTCACTTTCTGGCTATTGAGCAAAAGCAACAGGTAATGGCTAACAGTACGGTAAGTCCTGACAGAGCTCTTTCTGCACACTCCGATGAAATAAGCTGTAGGAAAAAGTCAGAGCCAGCATCAGAGAAGCTGAAAGAATTGCTGATGAGGATTACACATACCTTTGTGTTATCTCCAGAGAGAAAACAAAACAGATGTTCATCTGAGTGACGTGTTGTGAATTTTGGAGGTAAAGGAAAAATCAATTAGATGCCTTTTTTTATTCTAGAAATCTGAGCTGAAGAAAGCCAGAAAGCAGAGTCAAATGGTGGCAGAAGTCTCACCGCTTTGATTTATTGAGGTTCTGAGTTCCACTAATGCAGAACTAATTACAGCAGAAGTAACCTAGCTGGGTGATTAATTCATAGCAGGAAAGAGTTTGCTTATCCAGCTGGATTTTTTTAATCCAAAGCCACTCTTGACACAGTTTCCACAAAAGTGTTCTTTCCATTTCTTACTGACTTCACCTATAGTTTCACAGCTGCCTAAAGTATCACAAAATACTTAAACATTTTTTATTTTGCAGTGTGGATTTGATGGCTCTACCTTTCACTACAATGAAAGCTAATTTTTTTCAGCTGCATAAAAATTTGCTTCTCAAAGCCACTGGCAATTCATTTTCCAGGCTATCTCAAAATTTGCTCCCTCGTTTCATCTTGCAAAAAGTTCAATATTACTAAGTCAATTCAAAGTTGCAACAGCCCCTGCAAACCCTGTCCCAGTGTAGCATTGCATACTTAGCTGTGAACATATGTTGATCGATCTTTATAAGAAAACCACATTATCCCTAGATATTTTTGAGATGATAGATTTTAGAGCCATCTTTCCAACTCCTTAAATCACAGATGTAAATCTCATGCCATTATTTTATGACGCACACCTGCTTATTAGGAAATTCCATCACAAGTTTTGACACATTTTTATACTATTCAAAGACACAGTATAACTCCATCTAATTGATGTATTTGTATTATGAGCTTTACTCCTCTTTCCTGTGTTTATTGCTGTAGAGAGGATTCAGTTTTAAGAAATGAAAGCTAATTTTCTGTGAAAAATCTGACTCAATGTACTATCACAGAACTATGAATGGAGCTGGTAATTCAATAGTTAAGTGACAAATCAGAAGACCACACCGTACTGAAGAACTTTCTGCCAGCAAGCTTCAACTTCTTTCTTCCACTAAGATTTCCTATATCCTTCTGGGTTTCTATTCCTATGCTAAACTAATTATTATCATATATTATGAAGGCAGCAGGAAGGATATAAAGCAGGTAAATCTATTTGTGAATGCTGTTCTGTTACAATAGCTTACAATAGCTTACTCAAAACTTTACTAAAAATACTTGCTGTTTATAATTTAAAGACATTTTAATTTAGTCACTTTGCACTTCGTGATGTTATTAAGAACACAATTCAATATCATAGTTTTCTTTTGCTGTTGGGAGATCATTATGAGGCTTACAGTGCCTGGAACTCAAAATATCGTGAATACAAGCATGATACACAAATTTAGCCTCTGTTTCGTTTAACTGTGTTGAAATATATAGAATTACAAAGACATAAAATCAGGCCAAGTTAGAGAAGAGAAAGGCCTAAATCCTGAGACTGTGCTAATGGTTACGGAGAGCAGGTACCAGTAGAACCCAAAGTTATCATATAGTCAAGAACAATTATTTTGATGATATACTACATACGTGTTTTCAAAACCCAGCCAGCTCATTTCCAGCTATTCTACGCTGCTCTTCTACAAGGTTGATTCAAGCACCATGGAAGTGCTTTCTATTACCAGTTTTTGCTGTCCAAAGCAAATGAGTCACGTAGGAGGATTTAGAGAAAATCTCCTGTAGATTCTGGTAGTTAGGCCAGGCCACACCACTAATTCACCTATATGAGGCACTGAGGAATATAGTGCTTTTTCCTCTCTTGTAGTCTTACCCACTGGTCTGTGCTGTACAGACTCATTGCACAGAACACCTGAATATCTCAACATAACATGCATGGCAATGGCACAATGGCCTTCAAAGAATGAGGAAGTCATGGGTATAACAACATACACAGACTACAGCTTTGACTGCTGTAAGTGAACGCATATCAAAATCGTGTCAGGAAGAAAAGGTCTGTGAAGGAAGATACTTCAATAGCAGTGAACTACTAAGATGAAAATAATGACACAAGATGTAGTCGTGCTTTTAAATGTCTGGGAAAGTAGTCCAAGATGTCTCCTAGGTTACGAGTGAGTAAAATCTTACTTACAAAAGCAAAATGGGACACAATGGAGAAACCATATATACAGCTTTGACTAAAGAATTATAAGTTGTGTATATAAATGTCATAATCACTGGACCATGCAGGTAACATTGATAAAATTATAATTTGCTAACAGTATGGTTTTCTATCTACAGAAAATTTGGTCAGTCTGTCCATTATCTAGTGTAGGCATCCAAGAAGTTACAAAATGCGCCATATTACACAATCTGCAGAGGGAAAATCCATGTATATTTTCATACATCAGTCAATCCAGAAAATTCTCTGTCACATGTAATTATATGTGGTGTATATCTTCCCCTTTATGCAGGCTCAGTGGCTTCCTGGTTACTTATTTCACTGTTATACAGGTTATGTGAGTTAAAATGTCTTCTTGATCCTTTCCTCCACATTGTGCAGGTGTTGAAAACTCAAGGGGGGCGGGGAGGACAACTGTGGGTTATAGAGCTCAGCTTAGAAGACTGGAAGAAAAGGTTCAGACTAACTTTGCAACAGCCCTTACTGTTCTGGTCGCATACAGCATTGTGAAAGGAAACCAAACATAAATATTTCTTGATGAATACTGATAGAAGGAGGTTAAAGGAACTACCTAAAATCAGACTGTAAGAGTGGATGTTTCTGAGAGGGAATAAAAGTTTTCACATTTGAGGGAGAGAACATTAGAGGAAATAATATTCTTCACTTCACTGCAGTGAATGGAAAAAGATCGCTCTGTCCAGGAGAAAGGTTTCTGAGTAGGAAGGATTTGATGACAGCAAGGATGTAGGCATGTATCAAGGGCATATGACACAGGCCATTAACACATACCCTAAATAGGTATTCTTTTATAGACATTGTCAAATAAAAGTTGAAAGGTATCAAAAATATCTATAGAGCATTTGCATTTAATTGTAAATTATGTATGTATACATATACACTATATATACACACACACATAATTTCTTATCTCTTAGTTCCATATAAAATTCTTTTGCCAAAGTATTACAGTTCTAACAGTTAGATGTAGTAATTGTTGGCACAAACACTCTTTAACTTTAGCAACCATGTATACATATTGTCTTCACTAATCGCTGGTCAAAACCAACAGACAACAAAACACAAACCCCACCAGCCTTTGTGGTGATATACGAAGTTGTGGTGCACGCTCCCCGCCGCTCCACAGCAAACCACCGCAGGATCACCTCATTCTGCCTCCGCAGCTGTGTTACCCACAAGCAGGCTACAGCACAAACACCAGTGTAAAAAAACTACAGTACAACATAGAAGGGTGAACGTGAGGGCCAGAAATTGAGGATAACTGTTTGTTTTAAAGGACTAAGTGGCAAAGAAAAAGTAACTGACAGTACTTCTTTAGTCTACTCAGTCCTACTGTATGTGTTTGGATTCATAAGATGTTCTCAAGACTATTTTACATTGCTTGGCACAGCAATTTAGCCGATGCATTGAGTAAAAATGATTACAAAAATAATGGAGCATTAAACTCCTAAAATTAAACTACTCTAAATATGTAGTACATATATCAGCTGAAGTTACAATTTGTTACCACCTTGTCACTCACAACCCAATACTGTACATTTGACACGAAAACTTACAACTCGGCCTCTCTGTAAAATGTCTGAGCCAAAAGAAGTCAACAGCTGCACCTGACCCTGTAAACCACCAAGGAAAACTTGAAAAACCTTGCTCTTGCAAAGCCTGAGCAATCTGAGGTTTGAAGAATCAGCTGAGAAGGCACTTAATCATTATGATGGTAGAGCCAGTTGCTTTATGACTTACTTTTTAGAAAAGGCTATACAGCCTCCTCCATCATCTCTAGAGCAGGCAAGAAAGATTTTAGCAATATATTAAAACAGTGATTGCTCAGGATTTCTTGTCTTGTTAAATTTGAGAATATTTTCTCATTACAGCAATGTCTGTCCTGTTGCTTTCTTTCTTGAGAATCCATCTTAGTCCATCCAGCTGGTATTACATCTGTTATACGTTAAACCCCAGATTCAAAGTGCTGGGTTCTTGTATATTGTTTCCAGGGTTGTGACAGTGTCTGTATATCAGTGTCCAGCTCTCTGTTGGTTTGGTCCATCATTAATACATGAGAACAATAAGGCTGTAGTAAGTTTAAAATTAACACCATGACTCTTCTGTTTATTTTTCAGCAATGACTGTATCAATAATGACTCATGACAAATTTCCTCCATGTTCCTTACCAGGCCAGCCATATTTTATAGGTATCCATTTAAATGGATACATTAAAAATGCTCAACCTTGTTAAGACTGCTTCAGTAGTACAAATAAACTGGATACACCTGAACAGTTGTATATCACTTCTCACACTAATTCATGCTGAATATACTTGCAAATTAGTCGATGCTCTCCCCATTCCTCACATTTCAAAATAGGCACATATGTAAATTTAAGTGGCATACTAAGCATTCTTCAGGGTTTTTATTTTCACAAGTGACTAGAAGCTCCAGACTCATTCACCTTCCATTTAGATCACTGCTTCTCAATCTTTTTCAGCTGTGAGAACACATAACAGTTTTCCAGTGCAGTCCTAGGACTCAAATACAGCAAGCTTAATCCCTACACATTTAAGAAAACCAACGCTGCAAATTACTAAGCAGCAATCCTGTGACCCCTAGATATAAGTATCTGGCCCTACAGTCTTTTGAAAATACTGTCATAATTCTGTGCCTGAAACATAAACCTCAGCTATTTGTACACAAACCTTGAACTGAGGAATCACTTTTATTCCCACTCTAATTACAGGGGACCAAAATTAATGACCAAAGCAGTGTGAACCTGAAATCAAGGGCAATGGCTTCTGCAGGATCTGATAAGGTAAGGTTAGGACTGTACTTAGGCCAAATTCAGTGCTCTTAACATCATGGCCTAGGAGGTAAAATCATATTTTGGATAATAGATATTGCTTTTGCACGTTAACAGAATAGGATGATGTTTTGGATAAAGCTTACAGCTATAGCTGAAAGACACAAGAGAGAAGAGAAAGGTGTTGAGGTAGGTTCAGGGTTAAAGGGTGGTTTGCACTTACCCAGAAGAGGTGTCCAATATGGCTACAAACAAGGGCAGTAAGAATAACCTTGGACTTAGGGTAGATAAGATAAGAAAGCCTAAATTTGGCATAAGGGCCAGGGCCCAGATCAACAAGATCATATTAACGTATACTTAGATATCGGTATCAAAAGGGCCACCAGACTAGATTTAGTCTGGGCCAGCAGCCTCCATTTATTATGGGTGAAGAGATGCAATATATCCATATTAACAATCAGGTTAGGACAATTGTTAGGTTTTGCAAAAACAGAGATCATTTACCTCTGTTTTAGACTCAGTCTAGAAATGAGCAAATTGATTTCGTGCTGATGCAAAGCAAGGGTCTGAAACCTGTGCTTGGATTTTGGCTAAAAGGAATCATTTTTTTATACTAATGAACAGGTTACATCTTTAGAGTTCGGAGTTCAGTAGAGTTAGAGTTTAATTCAAGAGGATCCCACAGCCTATGTCTAAAAGGATTATTGGGCTACAAGTCTGGAGATGCGGAAAATATTGGGGTAGCAGGGGTCAGGATTGCTGGGGTTGTTTATCCACATTGCCAAATGGGTTTATGGCTAATTAATTCCTATGCAAATAAAGAATCTTTCTGTTTTTATAAGTGTGTTAGGTGTGGGGAGGTAACAGCTGTGTTTAGGCTAAAAGTGTCTGACAGACAGAGTCAGACCTGACTCAGAAGCCACCTGGCTTGGTTTTGTGGTCATACAAGCAGTAATTTCCCCCTGCAGAACTCACAGCTCACCTTTTGCACCTCTTCTCTATTTAATCTAACTCTACCCCTTTTCTTCATCCTGTGAAGTGACCCCGTTGAGCCCCAAATTAAATATATTTCTTAAGCAAATTAGTGCATTCATGTTGGCAAGTGCTTTATACTGAATGCAGAGGAGCACACGTGGCATAGGAACGCAAGCAGGTAAAGAAAATGTTTTCAATTCATTTGCTGAACAATTGTTGAAAGAAATATTTGTTTGATTGGAAAAGGCAGGATGTTTTCCATGAAATGAAACCAGAATGTTTCTCTATGATTGAAAGTGTCCATCCAACAAAAAAATGAAACTCCTTGTATCAATTATCCAAAAATATCCACATTCAGTTTAGGTTGAACAAAGTTTTTCATTTGATGTGAAGCCAGACAACCTAAAACAATTTCAGAATACTTGTTTTCCTAATTCCTTATTTTATTTAAATTTAGGGTTATTTTTATTTTAAAATATCATTTTTAAATGAGAAGTAAAAACATCACAAATCTTAAAACAAAGCATTTAATCTATTTCTGTTTTTTTCCTCTCCTAGAACTTTTTTCCAGATTTTTCTGTAATACAGCACTGGTTGCTCTGCTCTGCAGAAGGTGGTGTTATTATGTAGTTAGAATTCACTAAAAAGAAATGCCTCCATTCTCCAAGGGGTGATTAAAAGACTTAAGTCAACATAGAAGTCCCTGCCTTAATTAAACATCTCGGAGGCAACACTGCTGAATTTAGCAGAACAGTAGCACTGTTGGAGAGACATTAGTTAGATGCAATGCCAATAAGGACATGACACCACCGCTTTATTTCACCTCATTCCGCTGGTGACATTAACTGGTTTATCTAAGTTTTGTAAACACGGACTCCTAAAATGGGCATCAGCAACATGAACCTCAGAACAACCAGTGAGACAGAAAGAAACACTGGTAAACTGGGGAAGCAATCAGAAGATATCCACATATATTATATGTTGGATCTCTGGCTTTTGTTAGATTTTCATAACAGCACTGAACAGCATTGGGGAGAGGATTGTTTGTGGGTTTTATGGGTTTTTTTAACATATGCTATTGCTTAAAGAAGTTGCAATCATTTCTTTAACTATGATCTTGACTTTTAATAGTCATGTTTTGGCATATCGAGACTAGCCATAATGGGATATACTTAGACTTAGATGTATTTAGACCAATATGGTGTAATATCTAGCTGTCTTGGTAAATTCAAGCTCTCACCAGAAATATATGGCAGATGTGATCCATTCACCTTCATCAATTTCTGTGCAGCTGGATTGTGGCAAATCTTCAAACAGTGGAAACTTTTTATCAAAGCTGGATATTTTTATGAACTATATGCTTTAGTTCAATCACACTCATAGGTTATAAAGCAAGAATTTATTTACATAAATCATAATTTCTGTCATGCAGAAGGTCACAGTCTATAATGACTGTTAGTCACTGGTAACCTTAACATCTATGAATTTATGAATCTCTATTTGAGGACTTCATGAAAAAGAAAACTAAGATGAGTACTATGATTTCTACACTGAGTAGTTTCCATTTTCATTCCTGGTTTAAGGCCAGCTTCTGGATTATTTCTGCTTCAGCTAGTATAACTATAACTCGAACAGATGACAAAAAACCTTGTGCTTCAATAAGGGATTCATTTAAGATTTTCAGAAGTCTAAATAAGTAAACAAGAGTTCAGTAAGAGCTAGGGAAGAGTGGTGCCCTTTAGTCTGTTAACTGGTGCAGAACAAATGTGCTTTGTACCGGCATACCGGTGTGTACGCATGTGTATGCACATTTCGCTTCTATGAATGTTAAAAACATTTTGTCTGTATTGGGTAGGTCAAATGCTTGAAGTTGAAAACATTTATGATTCAGTTGGTACTACTTCATTGGAGACAGCAGTCCTATATCACCAAAGATTCAGGACAGCAACTTTTTCCTGAAGGATTCAGAGATTGAAGAGTTACGTTAATCTGGGGCACATTTTGCTTTCTATCCAACTATTTATTACTATACTACCCAGGCAAGAATATTATACCATAATATCTTCCATCATGGCTGAACATGTTCCATGCTTTTTTAAGACATGACACAATTAAATTCCAGTCCGATTACTCGTATGACCCTTATGTGTGTCACACAAATGTTGGTATTATTCATATATGTTTAATTTCTTTCTTCGTGGGATTTGTTCTAGATGTAAATTCTTCTGCAACTAATCTCATACTTTTTTTGTATCTTGAAGCTTGTAGGCCGAGTCATTCTGTCCATAAGATAGAAATAAATCAAGCAAAAGACTTTTCTTTAAGCCAGATTCCAGTGTTAGATCTGGCAATATTTTATCCAGCAAATGTTTGAACAGTAAACTGAAATGGAGGAAGAATTGTTCAATGAATGATTTGGATCAATTACTTCAACACAAAAGGATGATGTTCCTAAATGAAGATAATTCTGTGCTAAGAACAGCTCATCAAGTTCCCACATTTTCGTGATCACTGGTTTTCGTGGGAAAGGGAAGGAACATCAAATAGTTACTTCAGAAAGGAGTGTGAACTACTGCCCCTGACTGAGAACACACTCCCTGTTTCCCCTAAACACAAACTCACTGGCAAGAAAAAGTAATCCTTTAAAAAAATGTAACAATTGTCTTTGGCTCATTGTTAAGAAAGAAATTTCTTTCAAGATTTTGATCATTTTCAGAGATGGTTTGATGGAGATTAAGGTATTGTTTCCAATATATTGTTGACACACGTCTTTGAACTTGACTTAATGAAGAATGAAAAGGTACATGGAATATCTGTGTTCGATATCACTTATTCCCAATTCTCTAGCTCAGAAATCACTGTTTAATCAATCCAAAAGCAGAAAGAGAATCCATTAGGCTTACAATCAATGGTAGTATATCATCTTCAAATAAAGCCTTCATTTAAGACCTCATTTCAAATTGAACAAACATTAAGTCCTGAAATGATATCATCAGCCAACATCTATACACCAGAAAGTGTATCAAAGCCAGAATTTGGCATATCATAATATAGTTTCTATTTACAAGGTGATATAAGCACATTGGGAATATCAGCCCTGACAGACAGATGTGAAGGGGAAACTGAGCACTTTAGTATTTCTCTCCCTTTCATATGTTGGTCGCAATAAAGAGCAGATTTTGAAAATATCTTCTAGAGTTACCACAATATATGAAGGTACAGTGAGAGGCTATTGCACACCTGTACAGAGCAAAGCTCTGACATCTTATTTGTTGTATTTCCACTGCTGACAAATTGGGGAATGTTAAGAATTCTGTCTAACTTTTGTAATTATGACTGCTTAAATTGTGTGAATAGCATTTAAGAAGAACACAAAGATTCCCAAATAGAAGGCAAAGTATAAAATTGTCTTTCAATAGTGTGGCACTACTCTACTATTGTCTTCCACATAGAATTTGCCAGGATAAACTAACAGTCAACTATCATGTTAAGCTCCCTTGATACCAAGTGTCAGTTAGCAAAAAAAATACAATCCTATATCTTGTCTTTAATCTGCACTGGTTTTTTATCCACAGATCTCAAAACAAGCCAATGAGCTGCCAACTATCTGACAGCTGCAAATGTCTCCTGCATGAATGTCTACTGTGGGCTAGATTCCTATCTCAGTTACAAGAGTAACAATAAAAGGTCTCTTAGTAAACAACATCAATATAAAAGAAGTGCATCAACTATCTATGGTAAAATTACAGATGGAACCTGTGTTTAGTGAATTAATATAGGAAAGAAAATTAAACAGTAATTTTATATATTTAACTATTCCCAATTTTAAACTTAATAAATTAACCATCCAGTCAAATAAATGAAGAAACTTTCAAACTTCTTTCCAAGTGACCAAAAAACACCACTCCATTTTTGAAAACTAATTATAATGGTTCTGATTCAGTAAGGCATTTACCATTTGATTTTATATATGCACGGAGTAACAATTATTTTGAGTCTAAAGATCTGAAGAAGTCTTCTTTTAGGAAATTGATTTTCATTGCCAACAAGGGTTGAAGAGATTACCTATGTTCAGCTGCCTTGCATTAAAGCTCCTGCTTTCAGTCTCTCTATTCCTGAGCTGTAACGATTCGATGTAGTTGTTAAGTACTCCCCCTTATGGTCTCTTACAACATGGCATTATGATGTATTTCTCTTGATCAAATGCTAGCATCACATATATGCACTGTACATATAATAAGAGTTAAGCTAGTCCTATAGCCTTGAAACTCATATTAGAAAATGTTTCATTGAATAAATCTGTGATAACAGATATTTGCAATTGCAGATTGTCTGTAAATAATTGTTCGTTGTTTTGCTTTGAAATGTGTTTTTGATCATCTTTATTAAATTTCAGAATAAATATATAGAACAAATGTATAGAAAAATAATTGATTAAATCAGGGTTGGCTGACTTGTGTCTTGCTCTTATTGGGATTTACTCTGGACTATAAATACATCTATGCATTGTTGATAGAAGATTTGCTACTGAAGAGAATTATTTGAAATTACATTTGTTAATCGTGTAAGAAACAAATGTAGCATACGCATGAAATATCATTAAAATGGTATTCAATAAATTTTCCCGAAGAAGTGGAAAAAATCTGCCCAGTATGTATATGTGGCCACGGTCACTTTCACTCTGTTGCATGAAAGAGTATATTTGATGAGAATAATTTCCACCTCTCAGTTCACTACTCTTTCCTCAAATCAAGCAGTCTATTTCAAAATACTCATTTCGTAATGTACAGAATGGATCTGCAACTTCACTGTACTACTCTTTTAGAGGAAAGCTTTACTAGTTAGACATTATATAAGATTAGCTGCACTAGATTAAAAGCTGTTCAACATAAAATGCTTTTCACCATTCAAAAAGTCTTCTGCTGTTCCTATCTTCACCCCAGTGCTGACTGAAAACACACAGGGTATCTCACCTGCTATAACCAACTGCAATATCTTATTCCTCAGTGCAGTTTGTGCTACTGTACATTCCCTGTTCTACCATTTCCTCATCATGTTTCAGGAGCGGGGGGGGAAGTATGTTTATATTCTTACCCAAAACATTATTCAAACAGTGAAATGCATAGTTACCATCAATCCACTGCTTTTTAGCTCCAAGTCATTTTCTCAAAATGTACTGAAAAACATTCATTAGCAGTGATGTGATTTCACCACCTTTGTGCTGCGCCAGTCCAGCAAAGTGCTCTGCTCTCTTGCAAAGTCTTCAGAATTCAGTTGGTAACTTCAAAGAAAAGCAAGCACTAACTTCTCCCAGAAGATCCTGTAATGTTAAGCAAAGCACATTAAGGATTAAGATCCTCTCTGGAAATAAACAGCACTTCATTTGATTCAAGTTATTCTCCCTGAACTTTAACTGAATAGTTCTGGGGTCATTTTGATAAAACAGTTTGCTAAAAGGCATCCTTTCTGATAGCGCTTTTATCTTTGCTTACTCCGTTTATAAAAATGAGTGGGTTTATCTGTGATGGATTTGCAATTTAGATCTCTAAACAAAATAATCAGAGTAACAATCTTCTGCAGTATATTTTGTGAGAGTGAATGTACAAAAAGGTTTAGAACATTTATTATTATAACACTCAGCGTGCGAACAGCCCAATGGACACAAACCACTGGGGAATTAGGCAAAAGCCTACTAAAATCCCCTCACCAAAAATTAAGCCTCAATACTGACATTCCCATATAACATTTGATAAGTAGTTTCCAGTACTATTTTAATCTCCTCTGCGAACATAAGTGAGAATCTAAAGATCTGTTCTCTACAAGCGCTTTAAAGGATGCACAAAAATCCAACAGTGGGCGGTCAGCTCCATTCAAGAAGCTCACTTGATTTGGCTTTCCAAGTTTCCAAACAAAGTCATACCCGTGTCCTGGTTTCGGCTGGGATAGAGTTGATTTCCTTCCTAGTGGCTGGTGTAGTGCTGTGTTTTGGGTTTTAGTATGAGAATAATATTGATAACACGCTGATGTTTTGGTTGTTGCTAAGCAGTATTTACACTGGTCAAGGACTTTTTTTTTCAGCTCCCCATGCTCTGCCAGGTGCCCAAGAAGCTGGGAGGGGACACAGCCAGGATTGTTGATCCAAACTGACCAAAGGGCTATTCCATACCATATGACGTCATGCTCAGTATATAAAGCTGGGGAAGCAGAAGGAAGGGGAGGACATTCGGAGTGATGGCGTTTGTCTTCCCAAGTAACCATTACGCGTGAGGGAGCCCTGCTTTCCTGGAGATGGCTGAACACCTGCCTGCCCATGGGAAGTAGTGAATGAATGCCTTGTTTCACTTTGCTCGCGCACGTGGCTTTTGCTTTCCCTATTAAACTGTCCTTATCTCAACCCACCAGTGTTCTCACTTTTACTCTTCCGATTCTCTTCCCCATCCCACCACGGGGGGAGTGAGCGAGCGGCTGCGTGGTGCTTAGTTGCCGTCTGGGGCTAAACCACGACAACCCGCAAAACAAATTCTTCTATTAGGTAAAAATTTTACAACTAGGTCTTAAAGAAGGTGGCTACCTTCTGAAGCAGGTAAGATTATTACTGCCAACTTTTCTCCTAAATTATTCTACCGTGTTGTGGCTTAAACCCAGCCAGCAACTAAGCACCATCCAGCCACTCGCTCACTCCCCCCGGTGGGATGGGGGAGAGAATCAGAAGAGTAAAAGAGAAAACTCGTGGGTTGAGATAAAGACAGCTTAATAGGTAAAGCAAAAACCGTGCACACAAGCAAAGCAAAACAAGGAATTCAAAGGAATTCACTCACTCCTTCCCATCAGCAGGCAGGTGTTCAGCCATCTCCAGGAAAGCAGGGCTCCATCACGCGTAACGGTTACTTGGGAAGACAAAACGCCATCACTCCAAACATCCCCCCCTTCCTTCTTCATCCCCCAGCTTTATATGCTGAGCATGATGCCATATGGTATGGAATAGCCCTTTGGCCAGTTGGGGTCAGCTGTCCCAGCTGTGTCCCCTCCCAGCTTCTTGTGCACCCCCAGCCTCCTCGCTGGTGGGGTGGGGTGAGAAGCAGAAAAGGCCTTGACTCTGTGTAAGCACTGCTCAGCAGTAACGGAAACACCCCTGTGTTATCAACACTGTTTTCAGCACAAATCCAAACCATAGCCCCATGCTAGATGCTATGAAGAAAATTAACTCTATCCCAGCCAAAACCAGCACATACTGTTATCAAAGCCATCAAATTATCACTGAGACATTTTATATGAAATGCTACATTTCAACTTTGCTCTTTCTGAGATTGATTGTATGTGGACAGAATCTACTTTTGTAGGATGGATGCTCTAGAATTCTTCTATATGCAGTTGCACAGAAATACTTTTAAGAGTTTCTAAAACTGGGGTTAATAGTAGAACCTAATTGTAAAAGGATTTTCTTACTAGTTATAGGTAGTACAGGCAAGGGTGGCTGTGTTAGAGGATTAAATGCCGTAAATACAAAGGCTTTGTCTTTCAGACGGGGTGAGCAAACACAGAAAGCACCTTTTCCCTCCCTCCTCTCTTTAGCAGCTTGTCCACAATAGAATCACCTTATTGTTGAGATGGTTCTAATCTCTCAAGATGAGGACAACACCCAACTCCCACAGGCAGTTTGCAATCTGAAGGCAGACAAATTGACAGAAAAAAGGGAAGCAGAAAGGCAATCCTTATGAATATATTGCCTCACATCAAACAGAGGGTTCTCCTTTTTTTCAGCCAGCTTTCTATCAGTAGCAGGGTGGAAGCTAGTCTTTCAGAAAGCCAGCCAAAGTTGGCCATCACATGCCTCCTAGGATGTTCCTTGCCCTCTCAGAGATTCATAACCACACTTGCACAGGAGTGATGTCTTTCAGCCTACTTTTATTTCAGAGCGCCTCTTGACAAGCAAGTACCTGTGCTCTCAAGTTTCCTGGGATACAGATAAGAAATCTGAAGGAGACTAATCTAAGAAAACCCCCACAAAAATATTGCATTCTTTCTAGCCTCGCTCTCCTGCTGTTCTGCTCTTGCAGAGAGTGTTGACTCACAGGGTTTTGCGTGCTGTGAGAGAGACAGCAAGAGGTAAGAGAGCTGAGTACAATTCATCTATAGTGAGAATGAGAAGGAAAATGAAAAAAATTATTTATAGCATCATGAACTTCCTGAGTTCAGTCCATCCAGAGCAGAACCTCTACTGACTCATCCTCTATGCAAAGTATTTTTTCAGCATTTAAGTCTTCCAATACCTCAATTCAAGCATTGCTTGGACCTGCATTTATTGATCAAGTCTTGCTAGATGAAGTTATGGAGAAAAAAGTGAGTAAGATCCCCAGTAAGGAAAGAAACTGTTTAATGAGTAAGTGATTGTGTGGCTTCCAGATGTAATCTCAAAACTACTTGGTAGTTATTGTCCCTTACATGTTATTGAGCTTTCTTTAAAGACAGAACAAAAACATGACTCTAGAAGTTGATGTAAGCAGTTTGCAAACTGTCAGTAGAAATCCAAAAGCTGGGCTGGCAGGCTAAGCAACACTGATGGCATCATCTCAGTGATGTGATAGGGACACTGGATCAGAATGCCTCCAGCACATGCTGTGCTAGAGTGTAAACTCTAAACAATAAAATCATTTCTGTGCCTGTAAATCAAACTAAACTAAGGTCAGCCACCCAAGTCAACAGGAAAGAGGAGGGAGGAACTACAGTTAAGACCAATTTTACAATCACATTAAATAATCTATAATCAGTTCTAAGCTTTGGGCCATTCCATTTCATTTTGCTGATACAGGTAGATCAGGGCCAGTGTATGCTCCCATAGCTTTTGCATTCACGTGCGCCAGTCTTACATACAGCACATATTAAGGGCTTTGGTTATGAACTGGGGCACAGCTGGCCAAGAGGTGAGAATTACCAGAGAATTCAATTGTCTGCTGTAGTCCACCAATAATAGAGAGATGCAAAATTGCAAACAGAAATAATGGATCATACTTTGGGCAGTGGAAAAGATGTGGCAAATGAGGCATGGGATGTTATGCAGAATGTGTAGGTTGCAGAGGACTAAAGTCATCACTGCTTCATCTGATTTGTAACTTCTGACCTCAGAGGATAATCACATCACAGTCAAATCTCACTGTTCTGAAGGTCAATGGCGAGGTTTTTATCAGCCTGACATTTATTGTCGGCAATTTTTTTTTTGATGTTTAAGTTCTCATTTCATTTCTTTTTAATAACAAAGGAATGAGGACATGAAGGTTATGCATAAACAACTCCCACTGACTTTTCATAAAATACTTGAATCAAAACAGACTTCAATTTATCAGGAATGTAGGTAACATTATCAAGGTCTCATTCACATCATACATCCAATCAACTTTTGAAAACAGGGATGGAATTCTAAGGTAGGGCTGCTTTTGAGGTGTGTTCAAAAATGTAAAACAAGCATATAAAAAAAAATTATACCAGAGTGTAAAATTTTTATGTGTTTATTTCTTCTCTTTCTCACCTCATATTGTTTATGGTTCACTTCTCTAGAAGTGACGAGAAGTTAACTTTCACCAGTTCTAGAGAAGAGAACTTTTCTAGAGAAGTGAAGCATTCATCACTGAAGGAAAACAGGAAGCTTCTATTTCCACTACTGTTCAGTTCATTGTGTTGCAAAGCCCAGTAATGCAGTGCATGGGGAAACAAAAGCAAGGGGAAATCTGTCTAAAACCATAATTGAGATACTCAGTATCCACCTGAATAGTAGCTCATCCTCCTTTACATTACCTGATACATCCTCCTTTACATTACCAGCAATGTTCTTAAATACACCAACATTACATAAATCAATTATACTGGACACCAAAGATGGCATTTTGCAACAAAATATCTTGTTGTAAATGAAGTTTAGCCAGTGTGTTTATTTCCCACGTTGCTTCAAAGTATATTCATCATTTGAGATATATCATTCCCATGAGAATGGGATCACAAGGAATCATGGTATAACAATGTTAGACCAAGCAGACAGAATGTCAGTAGTGTCAAACTGGCAAATATATCATTTAACCAGAGATCAAGAGGGAAAATCTGAAGGTCAGAAATACAATATTTATAATACTGTCAGTAGACAGATGCATACTGAACACCTCATATCTAGATCCTTAAAAAGCTTATCAGAGGAATGTTTACAACACACAAGAGCAGCTGTTACTGGAGTTTTCTCTGTTAGGTTGCAATATGCATGGGTATTGAGCACAGCATTCCCTAGTATATTCGCTAGAAACAGAAAAAATCTTGAGATATGCTTTAATGGTACTGTTTGTCATGCAAGACACATGCAAGCAGCAGTCAGCTACTACTCTCATTCCCTCTAATTCCAACTGGTACCACAAAACTACCCTTTGGTACATCCCACGTCACTATTCACCCTCTACCTAATTATATTTAGAAGCCCCAGCATTTTTCCAATATGCAACACATATTTCCTTGGAAATAAACTAACAAGATTAGCATGGCTTCTGCCTTTGGAAGAGAGGAAAGAAGAATAAACCGAAACAACTCTGTATTGTCATCAATTCATACTGCCACAGGCGACTTTGGCACTGTGCACAGAAAATACCTTTGAGAATATTCACAGCTTTCCTTGAGTATCTCTATGACAATTGAACGGGAGATGCTAAACCTATGGAAGAAAGGTTGACAAAAGCAAAAGCTAGTTCACAAGAAAAATGTAAAGAGAATGGACACGACCATACTACATTCTGACTGTATTCAGCATATAACGATAGATTTGGTGTGGGAAGAATCTGTCACTGAATGTTTGTTCCTTCCATACCTTTCTTGTTATCATAAGATCATTTTACGTAGATCTAATTTCACTTAAGACCATGCTGATGGAGATGTGTGATGACATTACCATTACCTAAATGATAAACAAAAACAAACTAATAAAAGTGAGTTAGAGTAAAAGGTTATTAAATTATGACATTACCATTACCTAAATGATAAACAAAACCAAACTAATAAAAAGGAGCTAGAATAAAAGGTTATGAAATTATTGAGTTTAAGTTGTGACTCAAATGAGAAAAATTAAAAAGTGCTTTTTGTCATTTTTTTCTTGATAGTTCTTTCATTTAACATTTATTGTCATAAACATAGTATCTCTTGAAATATCTTTTTGAGACCTCCCCAAATACTGCAGTCAGAATTAAAAAAAAACCCAAACCTATAGATGTCTCAGCTCTTAAGGTCTTTCTTATTTATTGAGATTTTATCATATTCTCTGTCTGTTGACTGTCAAATAAACTCTGCTCGTAAAATTTTATCTATGTCAGCAGGCTAAGGACACAAGACATGTAAAAGCTCTATTTATGAGTCCAGAAACCTTGAGAAACATTCCCTATTTATACAGATTGTCTCCCCATCACCTCCTTTCTCATTTTCTTTACTTTTTGTACCCTTCCACTTCTACACCCCCTCCCTTTGTCAATGTCTTCAATTTCTTTATCCATCTTCTAAGCCCCCTTTCCCCTTTTGAATTCTTGCCTTTCTTCTGTCTTTATTTAACAGGCTCAGAAGTTCGTTTTTCCAACTTCATTTTCAGGGCTCTGTTGACTGGAAGTAGGGAGGAGGTCTGCTTATTTTGGTCCAAACAACATCTGGATGCTGGCCAGCTGACACATATGCTCCACCCAATTCCTCTTATCCATAAAAGTGTATAACGTGCTTCTCTGAACTATTTGGGCTCCCCAAAACCATCACTTTTGTTTCCTTCCTTCCACATGCTCTCTTTATGACAATAAGCAATAAACACCTTGTCCAAACAACTCTATATCTCAGATTCCATTCCCAGATCTTCCTTCCTTCATATGACAACTGACCCCAGTTTCCCTCAGACCTTCTGCTGTCCTACAGAAAGGTCCTAGATTTTGCAGTGCCTGTTCCCCCATCCAGTTATTTTCCCTGTCCAGTTTTTTCTCAATCATTCTAAGTAAATAGAAGAACTAAAGCTATGACCTTTGTGAGTTCACCTGGTACACGTTTTGAATGAAACCTGCATGTCAGTAGCACAGAAACACTGTATCATAATACTATACTACAGTGCTATAATGCTATGCTATAGTACTATACTACATAGTATATATGCACTATATATACTATATACTATGTATACACTATGATACTGATGATACTATAACAATGGTACACTAATGCTTCACTGTTGTTTTGATGCGTATAAGTTCCCCAGCTCAGGAAGAGCATGGGAGAAATACCATCCTTCTTCTCCGAACCTGTATGTTAAGCAGGAAGAAATACCTCTTCAAAACAGAAGCAACTCTGTTTTCCATGGAGTACCTTAACATTTCTTGTTAACAATGCATCCTAACAACAAATACTTGTTATAACGCCAAAGTCTGTTGTGACTGAAGTTTTCCTGGTTCAAGCCTCTATCAATTCAGTGAACTTGAGTAATACTAGTTCACTGTGGAAATGAGCATAACTGCTGCTTGGTAGCTGGATGTACTGAAATATCAAAGGCTGTTCAAAGGTTACAAGCACTGTAAGGAGTACAGTAGAAGTGTGGGGCAAGTGAGGGATGGAGACGTACCTCTGTGCCTGTACCTCAAAGAAATGAGTGGTATCCATAACGCTTGAAATAAATGCACATCTTTGTGTATTTTTATTCAAATCTAGCCCTCTTTTGGAAGTCATACTGAGGCAGATTTCTTAGAAACATCATTTGGAATTTTCCCTAACTACAGTTAGCTGGAGTTGGCCAAATTCATTGCAATGACAAGAGAACTCTGGACCCGGGAAGCAGATGCAGCAAGAAACCCCCACCACTCTGGTTCTTATACTAACTTCATGGCAGTCTTCAACACCTACAGGGTCAACCTTTTGTTGAGATCTTTCACTGTAAATACCATGCAATGATGTATTAGTATGCCCACTGGGAGTTGAAGTACTAATTTAACATTTTTCCATTTATCTCATATCAAGAGTCATGTGCACAGTGAAAAGACCTTCTACACATATCAATGTACAAGCCTCAAAGAAATCAATAGTGTTTAACTAAGAATTCGTTACACTAAGAAAATCCATCAAAAGAACATAAACAAAATAACTTAAAATAAGCATCAGTCACAGCTTTTCAAATTTAAGCTGCCTAGGAGTGTTATTTAAATGATAAGGCAAGACACTAAAATAATATTATTTTTCTGTTTTGAAATTTACTCACTAGATTTTAATGCATATAAGTGTTGCCAGACAGAAATCTGTTCATACATATTTTCCTATATTTTGTCAGAATAGTCAACACACAGATGAATTTCAAAGAAGGAGAGGTTCTATAAGGAAACAATATAAAATGTAAGTGCAAACTATACAAGCCAGCATATGAATCTAGAGAAATAGACAGCAAGTTCTGCCAAGGTGTTCAAACAAACAAAAATCAAAGAAGTGGCTCAGTTAAACTGCAAAGAATACTGAGTACTTGCGAAGGATATCACAACCAAGCACTACGGCATCAATTCTAGCCTTCAAAAAAAAATCAAGGAGAATTTCTAATGAACAATGTCACTTTTGTAGCAGGTTGCATTTTTATTACTGTTATATTTTATTGTACTAGTTAAAACATGAATTTTTGAAAAGATAAAGAAAACTAGGTGCAAAATTCAGGTTACAAACAAATACATACGAGAATAAGTACATTTTTAATGCATGTTACATGTGGGAAAATCTCTCTAGAATAATGGCTGAATCTGTTGCTAGATTCAAAGAGAAGGTCAAACTAACAACCAAAAGCCACATAAAAAGATCTTAGAAGGCTGAGTGATAACACAAAGAGCACCTGTCCTTAAGACAATGGTTTTTATGCTGTGTATCCAGCCTCTGTGACACAAAAGAAGCAGACAAAAACACCCTAGCATTTGGCAATAATTAAAATTCGGATAAAACTACATGCCCTAGGAATGGGTTGAAGAACAAGTGAAATAAAGAAAGAGGGCACATACATGCAGCAAACTGAATTTAGAGGAAGTGATTTAAAGGCGGCAGGTTTCAAATCACCGTACAACCATAGTCTCCTTGGTATAGTAATGGTGCTAACCGCTCTTAGCAAGGTTTTTTGGGTCTGGGGTTTGGTTTTTGTGGTTTTTGTTCTCTTCCATTTGAGGCTTCTGTGAGTGTGGGTCTTTTGCAATCACAAGAGGGAAATGCATTTTAGAGTTACTGTTTAGGGCTACACAGAGAGATACTTTGATTAATGCAAATAGATGTTTTTCGTTCTTTGCCATGAACAGTTCATTATTTTTCAGTAACATAGTCTAGATGCCAGAATCCTCCAATAAATTTTATGTTGACTTGTGAGATAGCTGCTCAAAGAAGTTCTACAGATTATTGCTCTATATTACAAGTTAAAACAAACACTACACAAAATGAATACAACATGCAGTTAGTAAAACTGAAAAGATACCATTTACTGAAAAATAAAACCCAAAATGGAACAATGCTCATTTTATAACATGAAAGCTTTCATAACATTTGGGAAATCATTGATATATTAAGGCTCCTTATGGTTCTCCCCGCTACAGTACTAAATCCTCTCACAGAAACAAGGATGGAAGAAAACACCAGGACAGAAAATAAGGAGATTTGCAAGGACCCATGAAGTATTTAGGCAGGCAGAGTTCCCTCTGGCCTCTGAAAGACTCCCTAATTGACTTATCTAAATCATAAAAAATAATCTAAATCAGTCACAAAGGGAACCCAAGACTCTTGAACTCCATTTCCATGCCTTATATAATTGGCTGGCATAGTAGGAAAAAAAAAATTAAAATGCAATGACAACTCAAAAAACAATACTACATGTTGCCACTGTTGGAGTATGTGTTGTCGTATGGAACCAGTAATATCTCCTAAACCCCACTTCTGCAAAACCAGGAAAATTTTGTTGAGTCTGCCACGTTCTGAGTTACAATCAAGCTTTGAGATAGGTGACGCCATTACAAAAGTTGTTATGAATTTGGCATTACGGTTTTATTATTGTAAGACAGATGTCAGTTTTAAGCAATACAGCTTTGCTGTATAAAAAGAAGTGATTTTGAATACCTTCTTGTTGCATGATTTTTCAAATTTCAACAAGAACTTCCAAAAAACAAATGTTGAAAACCAAAAACCAATTTAATGATAAAGGCACATGCCAGAATGCAATTAAGCTAAACTGTCCTAAGTACAAAAATGTTTCTGCAGAAAGTAATTTTGTAAGAAACTACTTCCCTAAGGACTTACCTGTGGCACCATCGGAAAAGCCTGTGACACCTTCCTCGCTCAAAGGTTCATCCAAGGTCCATTCAAGTCACTGTGGCTCCTGAAATATTAGTAAGAAAAAAACAGAGGGAATTACAGATCCACACCTTAGTGGGGAAAAAGATAATAAATAACAAATATGAGAGAAAACTGAAGTATTTAATTAGTCTTCACAGAAAAGATTGTGACCAGATGCTTAATTTTGATAGCAGCCACAGCAGGATCAGAATATTTATTACCAATGTTAAGGTGGATTATAAATTTAAATAAGAATGGCATAATGATATTCTCAATACAGATTATGAAAAGAACTAGCCAAAGCATTACCCTTGAACTCTGAGTGCTATGAATTCAGCACATAATGCAGGTCAGTAAAATGACAGTAGCTAAAGAAGGGCAAACATCCATCTTTTAAGATGAGGGGGGAAGGAAGACAGGGAACTACAGAACAGTCAGCCCAACTTAATTTCTTACAAATATACTAAAGCAAACGTTGGGCCTCTATATACTTATAAATTTTTTCTTTAATACTGCAGTAAAAACTGACTTGTCAGGAACAAACTGTGTCACATCAGTCTCATTTCCTTCCTCGATATGATAGCTACCGAGTAGATAAGGGGCCCAAAGTACATATTATCATTAAGGCTTTTGACATGGTCCCATATAAAAATCACCACACACAAACTAGAGAAATGTGATAAAAGTACCATATATTGTAAGTGCTCATCTGACTTACATTGAGAAGATATCTGCGAATCACTTTCAAATTCAGTGGGTATTTCAAGTAGGGTCCCACAGGAATTTGTTCTGGCCTTAACTGTATTCAGTATTTTGTTAATAACATGGATGTTGAATAACAAGCACACTTCTAAAGTACACTGGGATATTGCCAAGACAGAAGCAGTTACCACGGTATGAAGAATAGCATACTGGGACCAGTCTGGCCACCCTATTTTTCAATCAAGATGGAGCCAAACTGAAGAGAATGCTGAGAACAAAAAGACTAAACAAGACAATCATTACTTACGAAGAAATGCTAAGGAAACTGGGTTTGCTTCCTCAGGAAAGAGAGGAGGTCTAGGCTCAGCCCCTCTGGTGCTTAGACAGCAATTATCTTTACCAAGGGCACTTTCTCTTGCACCCTCCAGCAGTATAGCACAGAATTATTAGTTCTTCCTCCTGC
This sequence comes from Mycteria americana, assembly GCF_035582795.1. Taxonomy (NCBI): domain Eukaryota; kingdom Metazoa; phylum Chordata; class Aves; order Ciconiiformes; family Ciconiidae; genus Mycteria; species Mycteria americana. Next base: position 18,311,928 of record NC_134370.1, read on the forward strand.
TGTGCCACCCAAGGACATGGTGAACCTGATGCTAACCCCAAGAACGCAGTTAGAAAAAGGGGTTACCAAACTGATTTCCAAGACTGAGCCGATTGACTCTAGTTGTGTTTGATCCTGCCTCTCTGCTGAAGCCCTGCCTAGATCTCCCGAGGTCCCTTCCAGACGCTATGATTTCTGTTGATACTGTTATTTTTATTTCCTGTTAAATAAAAAAAAGACAAAACCAATTAGCAAAATTTTATCAAACTTCTAGACAGATAACTGTAAGTAATCCTTCATTCTCTGTGAGCTTATTCAGATTACAACACTATTCCAGCTTTTTACTTTAAGAATGTTTTTCTCCCACCCACCATGAATGCCAAGCCTGTCAATCACACTAACAACAAAATACATACGGGACAGTTTAAGGGGGAAGAGCAGGCATGAGAAACTGCTCCTTTAACTTATTTGGAATCAGCTCCAACATGTGTGCCTGGGAGAAGAAAAATTAGTATATGGTAAGTCATATTCCTTTCATTATTTTTGTATAAAATGGGCAAAAATATTCAGTGACAACGGCTCATATTTTATACACAGTAATACTTCATTGAGCTATTTTGCTCAAGTACATTTTCCCGAGAGCAGTATTCCAGTGTTATATCCAGTAAAATAAGTTGCATGCAGCTGCTATGGGCTTTTGCAAAGCAGAACTTGACTTTGAAAGTTTTGAAATAATTTAACACGTTTAGTGCTTATGTTCATGAAAATATATAGTTGTATTTAATAAGAAATGCCAGTGGTATGATCTAGGAATCAGTTTTTATACTGCTTATTAACCATTTCTATGAAATTGCAAATTGAGAACTTACTTTATGAAACTCCAAGGAGCTGTAGCCTGTAAAAACATGCCTCCTATGTGGCTTGCACATTCCAGACTGTAGGAAAAAAAATCATTCAAATATGTACTGTAACGATGTGTTAGCTCTGCTTTACGTACAAGTTCTGTATGAGAATGACTTTCTGTTTAGAGGTCAAATTACCTGGTGTATAAAACGCACACATTAACTAAGATTCCTCTGAAATTTGGTAGTTCTCAAGTACTAGATGTAATTTTTGCTAAGGGGTCCAGAAAAATGAAATTTCTTAATATACAGAATCAGATTTCCGCCTTTTTTTGAGGAGTGAAATGGTAAACAGTACGGATGAAAAGCGTTAATGTCTCCAGTTAGATACAAGCATAAAATAACAGATTACACGCTGCACATGTACCCAAACACATTTTTAAGTCTGCCAGTGTCCATGCCAAATCATGAGGCTCTAGGGAATATTCAGTAGCGAGTGAGCATGACCTGCCCAGGGCTAGTGCTGGTTCTCATTCAAGTCTCTACAATTTGCTTGAAAGTTATGTGTAGGCACCTGGCCGTTTGGAGAGAAACAGTGCCTGTGGCCTGTCTTTATCTGGTTGATTCTGGAAGCCTCAATATTCTGCTCAAGGATCCCCCCACCGCAGCCCGCACAGCTAAGGTGTGTTCAAGTGCACATATTTACTTGGATTGCCATGAAAGGTGATATAGTGCATAGACTAACTAGGAGTACGAGGGTAGTAAGTACAATTGGTAATGAAATCTGGGGTCCTCCTAGCCAACAATATTTGAAATAATCCCCATGAGGGTAGTGGAAAGCAAAGGGAAATGCATGATGATATTCTCCATTTTTGTTGCATGCACTTGAGGAAAGAAAACCACAGCACTGATCAAGCTAACATCAATATCAACATCAAGAGACAAGCTGCAAGATCCTAGATGGGCCTCTCCATGTCCCTGGTTTTTTTATTTTTTGTTGTTGTCATCATTTTTAATCTGACTAAAACACAAATGGCAAAATATTTCTTGCAAGCTACAGTCCCTGTGGTTCAACCACCTCTGCTACAGCCCCTTTGGGAACACAAAGCTGAACATGACCTTCCCTAATAGATTTCTGTCTCACTCAGTGGAGAGAGGTGAACTGCATAAACACTGGCCTCTTGAGAGTACTCTCCTGAGAACCCAGAATACAAAATTAAGGCAATGTCAACACAGGCAATGATAGGAGAATTAGCCAAAAGTTAGTGCTGGGGGAGAGCAGTAAGAGAGAAGCCAGGTGGGAGACGAGGGAGGCCTGGGCACAGCAAGGTGGGCAAGCTGGCAGTGCAGAGCTTCAGCTCGCACTGCAGACTACCACGCGTGTAGGGACATAACAGCGGATGGCAGCGAGCAGCAAGGAGCAGCTCCTTGCGTGTCAGTATTTCTGAAAACGCTGGTGGACTACTGGGCCATGGTGAGAGGAAGAGCAGGTACTGCTGGCAGCATGCACTGAATTGCAAAATCCTTAATACACTATTTTTAATCCGCCTTTGCAATGTTCTGAACTGGAACTGCTTACACCTACTCAGTAACCAAACTCAGCCTGTACTGCAGAAATAACAGCATTGCTGTGTTTCACTTTATTAATGTTTCACACCTGATGCCATCTGTTATTTTGTTGTTTCCTCCAAGCAACCATTAAACCTGTAACACACATATCTCCCACCCAGCTGCTTCCCACCTCCACCATACATGAAGACCCTACTACTGACACAATTACTCCTGAACTCAAGCTAGGCAAGCAAAATTTCTTAAGGAATACATGCACCTCTGTTTTCTGGTCCTGCACACAGTGGAAGAGAGTATCGCTCTCCCTTCTCATCCAGGGAGATGTTGCCACCCTTGGAACAATGCACAGCCAAAACACTATGAAAGTCAACATAACTTTTCTTATAGTGTGCACAGCCAGGCACTTGGAGATTATTCTGAGGAGGCAAAGTTTAAGTTGCAAAGGCTTCTATCTTAATTCTGCATTTCTGAAATTCCAGGAGCTGAGTTTTGCCAGATTCGATGTTCTGCAAAGTCACAAGATAGTAAAGAGTTAAGAGTATTCACTGGCAACAACTGACCTGTCAGTCACTCTTAACAGCAAAAATACACGCAGGAAAATTTGAAGGATAGCAGATGAGACATTTCAACTTAGCTGAAATCCATTTTAATCTTTGAACATGTGCCCCAAATCCATTTTGCACTGGGAAATAAAACAGGAAGAGTAATTGGAAAGCAGAATATAACATTCCTTGGTCTCCGGCCTTTTATGGAAGCTTTCATATTTCTCCTGTTGTGGTGACTCAGAACTGCTGAGCAAAATAATCTGGGTTTGTTTCAGCAGCTGCAGCTGCATCTTTGCAATTTTATTGCCCATTCTATAAAGCAAAGGCTCTCAAACTTTCCCCCCTTGCTCCATTTTAGAATATGCACCCCGCCCCCTTCTCCAATTTAAGAACTGTGTATGCCGCTCCTCTCAAACTGGAGGTGTATTCTGTGTTAGGGGTGAAGAGGCAGAGAAGGGCTGTGAGTGGGGCAGGGATGCAGCTCAGGGGAGATGGCTGGACAGGGACACGGGTGGGAAGGGGCAGAAGTGCCCATGCTGAGCCTCCTCGGCTCTGCTCCTTCTCGACTCCATCTGAGCCCCAGCCTCCACTAAAAACATCTGTCTTCCTCCTCCTGCAGCCGAGGAGCGATTCCTGGCTGTGCCTGCCCAGTCCATTGTGCATCTCCCTCCTTAAAGGGTAACGGTCATGGCTCCAAATTTGGGAATCATTGGTGCAACATATGTGATATATATGTATGCAGCATATGTAGAAACCATATCCAGACCAGTAAGTCCCTGAGTTCAAAATGGTTGGAGACTAGGAGAATACTAGGGAAGTCTTACATGCTTGCCCTGTTTCTGTACAGTTTCCTAGCAGCTCACTTCTGACCACAGTCAGAAAAGAAGATGCTGGGCTGGATGAGCTTATGGTCTGACTCAGTACAACCATTTTATGTTAGCCCTACCTTTTGAAAAGATAATGTAGCACTGGAATGAATTTATTGACGATTTGTTCTTTAGCAATAATAATAATGACAGGGGGAAAAAACCAAACAAAACAAAAAAAAACCCCTAAAACTCTAGATCATATATCACCTTAGAGTAATTGCGTGACTTATTTAAGCTCAAAAGTATGATGCCCAGACTTGACATAAAGAATGAGATTACATGATGTGACAATATGGAAGTAAAAGTTCTGCAGCTGAGCTCTATTTTTTCTGTCTATACACCACAGCACAACATGTCAAAACCCACAAGCAAGTTAAATGCAATCTGAAAGCAGATCCAAGCGGCTGGATCAAGGAGTTCAAGGTAGGCAAGAGACAGCTATCACTGTTTTTGTAGTAGGTATGAAAAATAGTTTCCATATTTAAATCTCTAAGATGCTGATGACTCAGAATTATTTTATACACTGATTTTCAGCAGAATTTGTTTAACTGATTTCAGTAATGACAGATATTTGCATATGTTGATATAATAACTTACAGTTTCCTTATACTGGAAATAGTCACTCATAGAAGAATATTGGTACTTCCTAAATCACCCTTTATAGGCGTTCACTTTAAGTGAGCAAGCAGGAAAAAAGTTGCCAAAAGGACTTCCTCCTCGGACTTCTACAGCAGCTCAGTAAAGCCCAGTGAAGCAACAGTTCAGTGTTACTCATACAGATCAAGCCTTCCTCACTGGATAGCAACATGGCCACAAAACTACCGTCTCAAGAGGAATTTGAGAACTGGACAGCTTTTCAAGTCGCAGATCTCCTAAGACAGGTACTGAATGCAACACTTTAGACAGTCCAGTCTATATTCAGCTAGCAGAAACTCTTACTGGATTTATCTTTGAAAAACAGATACCTTATCCTAAATCTAGCACAGATATTTAAAAGTACTGAAAATAGATCAGTCAGCAATTGTCACCCCCAATCACTTATTCTTATTATGTGAGCTTCTTGGTGCTCTGCTGTTTTTTATAGGAATTTAATTCATGGTAGAAGCTGCTAGCTAAGATGTCCTATGTGGCAAATCACATAAAAATGTTTGCTCACAGGGATATTTCTTATAATAGAAAAGGTATTTCATGCCCCAATTTATTTCCTGCTGGGAAGAAATAACCATTCCACTGAAAGTGGGTCTGGATTTTATATTTGAATATCACTTTAAAATTTACAGCTTGTCAATAAGAATCTACTGTTCATCTTTTCTTCCCAATGCATATATACCCATAGTAGTTGCTAGTTGTTGCTTAAGTTTAAGGTACTTGAGCTTTTTTTTTTTTAATCATTCCTTTATCTGCTTGTACCTTTCCTAGTTCCGCAATGTCCTTTCTAGTATATGTAAAATAACGTGAATTGCACAAAATATTCTAAGGTTGTCTTCAGTCATCCTTTCACTACTTGAATAATCTCCTCCAAGATATACAAAATATATCCTCCATGATATATCCTTTTTTTGATATCAGATTTTTCCTTGTCACTTACTGAATACTATGACTCAGGTTTTAGACTTCTACCTGTAACTTACTTACACAATAAAGTCCATTTACTGCATTTTGACATATAGTCTCATTTTACATTCCTTTTGGTTTTCTTTTAATGCAAGTTTCTCTATGTAATTTTTTTATATAGGATTTTTCTGTCTTGTGTTCACACTACTTCTAACTGTAGAAGCCACAATCTTTTCCAGTACCTGGTTTACACCAACAGTGAGAATTTATTGTCATTAAGGTTTCTCATCCTTTTCAACTGAAGGACCATACAATCTTTTTCAAGGAAAATAATACAGTGTTATGAAGTGTTTCTACAAGAGTTCCATTTGTAGCCACGTAAGAAGTAAGCCAAAGTTTAAAATGTTTATTTTTTATTATTATTTTTCCATTTTGCCTTGTGCATAAATACATATGCTCATGCATGTACAATTTAAAAAAAAAAACACAATAGTTTTACAGTGCAGATGTATCACAGATGGACCATTGTCCCCACATTGAGAAACCTAACCTGTTCCATGGAATTAATTCATACCATAATGATAATATATCAGCTAAACTGCAAACTTATTACTGTGAAGAGCTACTCAGAAGATTAATTACCTCAAAGCCTTTCAGCTTAAAGGAAATCAGACTAATTAATAGAAGATATAATGATTTTAAAGTACCCTCTAATTCTACAGCAGAATACAAGACAGAAAATTAATAACAATTGTTCAACAACTCAGGCTTCCAGTGGAGTTTCAGCAGGCATATCATAACTACTGGCTTCATACTTGTTAAGAGAGACTCTTCCAACTTTATAAAAAGCTGTTAATGCCTATGCTTACACTCGCATCACTGATTAAAGCAGCTAAGTGATCTAATTACTACAGTATAACCAGCATTAAGTGCTTGGCCATTCTGCATATCACAGACTAGCACCAGGGAGTACCAGCCATTTGCCTGCGGCCACCATGTGCAGAGCTGTTCAGCTCCTGCTACCAGAGCCTGAGCACCCGGTACTGCCAGCCTTTCCAGTTAGCCAACATGCTGGGGGGCTGTGCTGGATCCCCCCCTCCAGAGACTAGGTGTACATGTACGTGAACCCTAAAATGCTGTTAAGGTTGCAGAAACAAGCGCTCAATGTTAAAAATGCCAGAAGTGGGATTACCTCTATAACCTGAATTTGCACCCTTTTACATACACATTATGATAGTCTGCAATTGCTTCTTTGTGTGCTACCTTTTCCATTCACAAAAAACTGCCTCTTTCAATGCAGAGAAACATGTACGTTTTGTGCACTACTCTGGGCCACTACAGAAACTGTAAGGTATGCAATGCCAGGGCTTGCTGAAAGAGACAGGATGAATTCATGGTAATGTCAGTTCAATCCTGCCTTGAAATATCAGATTGTGTCACTGCCCCAGCTAGCATTTTACCTGAAGCCATGTAAGTCACCCAGAAAAAACATGACATTTCCTGAGTGCTTGACTTGAAATTCCAGGCTCTGATCTGCAGAAGCAGTGAGAGGTGAGAGTTGTACCCGCAGTGGCAGCTCTGCTCAGAAGGTAAAAATGCCAAAATATTGAATATGCAAAATACATGTATATCTCACAGATCCTAAACAGCTCTAGTTAGGCATCCAAAACCACTGGATACTGTGTGAGTTTTATTTCCTGTGCACCTCAACTCCCCTTACTAATAGAGTTTTCATCTCACAGGGTGGTCTTAGAAAACGCAGTTAATTACTGTTTCTGAAGCACTCCGGCAATAAAGAGAGTACTGTAGAACAGCTCAGAACAACAACAAAAAATCATTCTGGGTTCAGAGAAGGTTTGAATACTGTGCAGTACAGGTGTACAAGATAGCAGATGAGGAGTGAGCACTGAACATAATGTGATATATTGAACAGCAGTTCAGGAAATTCACATCAGCTTTTATGTACTGTGACTGAGGCTGGGTCTTCTAGAAGAGGTATACTGAGATTGGGGCCATAATATATATGCACAAGGTGTATGTACATATGTACAGTCCAATTCTGGCATTTCCTTAACTTTGTAGACTTAATGATGTTTCCAGAACAGATTTTGGTGTGTTGTAAGTACAGAAATTACTAACTAGCCATTTTGCAAAGTGTTTCCAACCTCACGAAAGGCATTTTGTATAAAATCAATAACTTCACTACTAAAAAAGAATTAATCCTATTGATTTTGCTTTTTTCCTCATAAATAAGTAAAGATAATAATGGAAGCCTGCTAGTCATGCACATGTACTTACTCCCCTGTTATCTTGCATCTACACTGTAATTGCAACAACACTAAGATATTCCATGGTGCATTCAGAGTTTATCTACTCAGTCTCCATTTGCCATGTAGCCTAGTCCCCCTCCTCAGTACTGACCTTAATGCTATGAAGTTAATGTATTTGTAAGAAAATGAAAGGTTCAATGCTCATCACTAAACACCAGTAGTGAGACATCTGCTTGTCGTCTGCTTGTCTGACAAGCTAACAATGTAAAAAGATCAAATTTTCCCTTACACAAAAGTTACATGCTTGATTAATAGCATAAGGCAAAGCACAAAAGCAGCTCATCAGAGCCAATAACTGGAGATAGAGCCAATAACTAGAAATAGATAGGAAAAAGCCAAGAGCAGAAACTGTGCATTACCTTGATTCTTTGCCTCTCCAGCAACATCAGTGCAACTGATGGCAAATTAATACATCCCACAAATACCCATTGGTCCAACACCTACACCAACCCTCTCCTTTGAATTGTGATCTATTCTGTATTGCAAACAAGCAGCACTCTCCCAATCATAGTATAAAAGAACAACTTATAAACTCAAACATAGAAAGATTGGCTTATAGGCCAAACAAACTGTCCGAATATATGTCTATGTATGAAATTTTCATATCAAAAAAGTAGATAAAATACACTTTCAACATTTCTAAGTGTGATCAGCTTTAAGTATTCTAGAAATAAAGAATTACATTCAAAAAGCCACATAAATATTTCTCTGAGAATAATTTCTTTTCACTAATATTCCTCTGTTAGTGTCTGAGTTGGTCATTACTGATACAGAAATTTACAGCTAAGCATTACAAATACTAAAACTCATTTTGAGAGTGGTACATTCTTAAAGATAAGATTTCATAGAATCATAGAATATCTCAAGTTGGAAAGGACCCATAAGACTCATCGAGTCCAACTCCCTGCTCCTCACAGGACTACCTAAAACTAAACCATAGAATTTCTAGATTTTTTTTCCCACTTTCCATGCATAGCAGTGCAGTTTCTTCAAAAAGCCAGGCTATAACATCAGTGAAACTTTTAGGACATCTTCAGCCCTGCTCCATTCTTTAGTGCTTTTTAATAAAGGAACTCCAACGTGTCCCTTTTTTTTCCAAATTATGATTTACTTTCTGTCATAAAGAGATACTACTTCTGGCCATTCCTGTTTCATTTTATATTATAATCAACACCAACTTTCTTAAAAAATACCACCACCACAACCGTGTTACAGAAAAGAAATGCTGTTTCTGAGCCTGAATTCTTTCCAGCAATGTCCATCTATCATGGGAACTGCAAGACACACTTAGCCCAATCATCTGGTGCTGAAGCCAAGCAGCACCAGTGCGTACAGAGGGTTGGTAAACAGGCATGTAACGAGAGCTTTCTCTTATATAGCCTTCATTTTCCAGCAGTCAGTGATATAACCGTTTCCTGAGGTGATGGCATGGCTACTGATGGTAGCTTGTGGCATAAGCCCTTTTAACCTGTTTCTAATGCTAGCCTCCTCTTATCCCCTAGCAATTAAAGTTCCACAGTTTATTTCCGTTGGGCTCCTTGTTCTATTTCTGTTACAGTTGATGCTTCATAATTTTATCTTGTCTACTCCATTCATGATTTTATCAGTCCTTATCCCCTGTAATCCTTCTTCCTAAGAAAGAGGTAATACTGTGTCTTATCTCTTATGTGGAACTCACTACCTATTTCTTAGAATTACTGTTATTCTGTCCGATATTCTTTTTTCTAATTATCCATGTCAAATAGTATAAAGATTTCCACAACCCCAAGTATTTCAGCATGGAAATATCAATTAGTTTGTTTATAAATGTCAAGTTTCATGCTATTGTAATAATTCTATTTTTTCTCACCTTAGTTTGGAATGCCTGAATCTGCTGTGGTTGTAGAAAAACTGGGCATGAATGGATCTCATTTCTTGGTAAGCATATATTTCATAAGAGGTATCATTCAAGCATATTTCAGCATCAGGCTTGTATTCCTTACAGTGCCAGGAAATAATCTGACATTTTCCTTCTTTGTACACACTTCATCAGCTCTGATTTCCCATTTTAGTGGGTTGATTTACATCTCTGACTCAAGGAACGCCCCTACACAACATAAATCCCAGCCAGCCCTTCTCCTCCTCCAGAGAACATGCAGATATGTAGAATCAGCCATTAGCACACAACTGTGGCAGGGAATGTCTCATGAAATGTGACTTAGAGGCGTTTGGGGTTTTTTTTAAGAAAATATACATTTTAAAGCCATCGTTTATGTAAAAGCTTTTTCATAAAACTTGCATGATTAAGAACATTTACTAGTATAGAATTCTACATGAATTTTACAATAAAATTTTACAGATACCAGGAACAATGTTTGAAAAATTCTGATAACTTCTTTTGTTGACCTCTGTGGAATTTTTGCATAAGAGTATGGTTAATTGATTGCAACTAATTAGAAGACAGGAATAGAATAACTCCTTGAACTGGTGTGATTCCTCTACCACTAATTCCAGTTGTGTAGCTATTGAAGTAAAAGACCTTTAAGATCTATTTTAAAGGTAAAATAATTATTATGTATTTATGCACTGCAGAGAAATTATGTTTGCTTGGCACTTCATTGCTCAACAAAGCTGTTTCCTGGATGCATCAGGAGTTATATCTGCTGGTTTTGTTAACAAGGGCTCCAGTCCTGCAAAGTGATGCATTAGACCACAGCTACTCAGGTGCATGCAGGCCTACTTTGTTTAAAACTGCATGGCCACAGAGTAAAATTGGTTTTTACTAACAATTCATGCTAGCATAGTAGGGCTAACAAAGCTGTCAAATACAGACTGATTCCTGTCCCATTCGCACATTATAAATTAAATCGCTAAAGGTGCTGTAATCTCCATTGCTGGATAAGAGGGAGTGAAGTTAAAGCTAAGGGCGAATGTGTTGGCTCCTTGTGCCTGCTGCAAGTAAAGCTGTACAGCAGCAGTGGAAAAGGATATGAGAAATATTTTCAGACATTAGTGGTAACCAAATCAAAACACAAGTGAAAAAAGCAAGGGGAACAATGGATGATCTTTGGTGATGGCTGCAATACAAAATTTTTAAAAAGCAATATGATTAAAAGTGAAACCATTTGCTAGTATGTTCTCCAAACTATGTATCCTCTTTAACACATCTTTAAAGATTATTTTGCACTGCAGAAAGTGTGGCAGTATATGTGTGATACAATGAGCAAGATCCATTTTTGATAGCATTGTAGAGAAAATGAGACAGGTCTCGCACACCAGTAATAACCTCCCTACAGCTTTCATGTGTTCTTTAATTGAATTGTTCAGCAGCATTGTCAACATGATAAATCTGTAATAAGGTATGCTTGAAACAGAATTAATTATGACAATACTAAAAAAAAAAATTATTCAAGAATCTATATTTTGCTATCATTAGCAGCAATATTTGAGTAACTACAAGATGCTGTTCTCCTATGTACAAGCTAATATGTTTATTAACTTGTAAGTAATTAAATCAATAGCCCACTTTCTTATTCCAAGCTCCTAGCCTAGTATACAAGAAATCCATACTATTCCAGGAATGAAAAGTTCCTTCTCTGTTACAAGGTGTCTGATTTAGAAAGCACACCTTTAGTAAATCCACCTTAACAATATATGACGGAGTAACCAGATGGTACACACTTCTACTCAGAAAATCTGACTTTCTGTCTACACCACTTAAAGCATGATTCCCTAACTGGATCTACTGGTTTGTGTGGCGGTGTCTGCAAATCCAAAATTTCAAAATCCTGATTCTCTTGTTGTGTCTGTTTATTACCTTTGGCAAGAACCTTAGGTTTTGCACCTTACTTTATCATTCAGTTATAAGGGCCATATGATTTACTTCACTACACTCTGCAAAGTCTTAGCAGAAGTTCAGTATCACCTTTAGACATTGAGGTAAAAGTCATTAGAGAAAAGCTGGCCATCTATCCCTAGACAGCAATGAACAAAAAAAACCACACCACCATAAAACAGGAAACACTTGAGCAAGCCTGATGCCATCTACTAGATAGGAGTGGCAGATTTACCTTCACATATTAATAATTTCTAAAAAGCAAATACAAGTTTACCACTAATACATGTGCACATAGAGACATTATACACGTGTAGATCTCTTATGACATATGTGTAGCATTTCTATGTGTCTACCTGATGTTAGATGGATATTTAGATACAGATCTGTTTTTCCCTATGAGATCTGTTAGGTATCCCTGGACAGAAAATTCCTTCTAGTCTGGCAGGTAAAGAAGAAAGCAACTCTCTGTGGTGTCTTCTATGTGAATTTAGTGAACTTTCCCCCACCGCACATTCATGCAATTGTCTGTTTTACCTTTGCACAGTCTGAAAAAAACTGTCCTCTGTCCTTAGGCATTGCTGCAGAAAGCACGTAAGAGTGCCTGTGAAGGCTGAGAGTGCAGCCTGAGCAGAGCCAACTCAATGCCTACCAGCAGCCCTTCACATTTCTCAGACAAGCCCTTCTTCTCACCGTAAAACTCCTCCACCATAAAACTCCTCCAGCCTGCCCCAAACCTCTGCTTCCCTGCCATGGCACTGACACCTTAAGCATATGCAGCACAGGCTTTTTTTATTAGTGAGATATGCCAAAATTCGGAGAGGCAATGCCCCTGTGGGGCGGGCAGCGCGCTGGCCCGCTGGTGGGCCTTGCTGGAAGGTACCTTTCCTGGAAAGCAATGCCTGCAGCCAGTGTGCTGCACATTTATCACAGGATATAACCACCAACACACCAGATGTGCCTCTGTTTCCTGTGTGGTTTCAGTGAGGACACTCATCTTTTTAATTTTTCCAAAGAAAGTATGTTGTCAAAAGTTGGGGAAAATAATTATCCTGCAGAAAATAATTATCCTAAAGCCCACCACTTAACTAACACAAAACTTCTTAGGGGGACTTCCTGCACAACATGCCCTTCATGTCAAATGCAAATTACATTTTATTTGAAAGTGAATCAGATGGATTTATCAATACTAAGGTCTTTTTGAAGTTTAAAATGTTCAAAGTTGAGTCATACAGGCACTGTAGCCACATAATATATAAGTTGACCACAACACCTTAAATCAATTTTGACTGGTTTCAGAATAGAAATAGAGTAATCAACATTTATATGGTCGTTTCTTTGAATATTTCTTGTCTTTGGCTGGCTAAAAAACAATCACTTTTATCGTAATATTATATTCTGTTTTATAAACATACTGAGTATCAAACTGATCTTTTATAGGAAACAAAATTACATGCATTTTATAAAAATTTAGAAGTAATAGCTCTTCCTTTACACTTCTGTGGAATCTAAGAATGCCAAAGAGTGGTGGTATATTAGATCTGAAGTGTACCACGCAGTTTCATTTTTTATCAATAGTTCTATACTTGTGATAGTTATTCAATATGCAGGTCACATCTGAATGACGCTAATCTCGTCCTAATGTGCAAATCAGCATTTAGCCACAGCTGCATTGCACACAGCATATAATATTCTCTCTGGCTTTTTAATATCTGAACTTGCTACACTGTACTCTGCTTTTCAGTTCCCTCTAAGAGTAGGTTGCTTGTTTGATGTGTTTTTTTAAATTCTGTTTTGAATTCCCAGTGACAGATCGAAAAAGATATAAAAAACAGTGAATTTTGACTTGAAATTCAGAACTGAAAAAAGGTAGACTTTCTTACTGGATTTGTACATAGAAATTTACTAAAAGACATCTCAAACATAGCAAAATGGTCAGACATTGATTCTAAACAACTTTCGTGTATTTCTGCTCTTTCTTGCTATTTCAAAATGTGCTTTGAATCGCATGGCTGGAATATGAGTGCCTTGGACAAAACCAGACCCGTTTTCTTCACCAATACCCTATTGGGGATTTTTGAGTAATGTTCAGAGAATGGAACCTGTGTCTTCCTGTGGGAGCTTTGTGCCTCCCTGCCAGTGCAAAACACTGCCAGAGCTTGCCAGGTTCAACTCACCAAGGCTGTACTTTGACATCCATTTATGCCAGCACTGCTACTGAGAAAAAGCAACTATCGTCCCACTTGGATGCTCCTTCCCATCCTTGCAATGCAGAAGCAGCAGATAGGAAAGGACAGGAACCGTATCTGCTTTCTCTAGTGACCACAACGGCCGAACACAGCACACCTAGAGCTCCTCTGCTGCTATGTGAATGCTGCAGAGTCCCACATGACCTAAATCACTTCCCCAGTTTCAGCTAAGAGAGTGTTTCCCAATACTGCTAGTGGTATTTTAGCAGCATGGGGTAGGAGAATAGGTGGAAGGACAGAATAAAATTGGTTTTGGCTGTTAGGAAAGAGCTATCCAGCATCAGGTTCTGTTCAGTTGGATCTGACATCCATCCCTGTATACTTAGTTTTATAAATAAAATTCGGACCATGAATGCCTGGAGTTTCCAGAGGGAAAAAAAATGTTTTCTAGGTCCTACATGAACAACAGAAATAAGAAAATTAAACAACAGAAATTAGAAACTTAAACAACAGAAATAAGAAGCTTCCTAAGTACTTCTTTATAACCTAATTCCTCTGGGAAAGGGCCAAAAAACTCTTGCAGTGTTTTCCCCAGGTATTGAGTAAGCACAGAAAGCTTGCATATGGGCGAGGTCCAGAGAAACATGATGCAAGCTGCAGGTACTGTTGAGTCACACTCTCGGGCTGGCTGTTGACAGCTAAATACCACAATACCATAGCCAGGGTTTAGCAGTATACCGCTTATCTCAGAAAGCCATAAAAAAAAAAAAGAGCCTTTTTACAACCACACAAAACCTCAGTACTAACATTTTGGGGTACCCAAGTGTTTTGTGTGAGTAGAAGTGATATAGGCATTGTTTGTCCCGCCTTTGGCAAGCACGCAAGGTCCCCATGGCAAAAACCAACAATTGTTCACCACAGAAGTGTGATGTTACAAAAATACGTATTTTCAGCTGCAAAACATGGTTAGGCCATGTAGCTGCATTCATTTAATTACCTTTTTGCGCAATTTCTGTTCCTCTGACATTCCTTTCTCCTATTCACATTTATCTACCCTCTGACACCCCCCCCCCCCTTTCCCCAATACACTTTGCAGGCGCTGAGCCCCTCTGTCTCCCTTTACGCGTCCTTGCCTTCGGTGCCTTCCAGCACCTAGCGCTTTACCTCTGCTTGGCTTTTAGCCAGGCTCCTCCTTCCCCTTTCTCCTCAATTAGGTCCTATTGTTCATGAAAGGAAATTTCTCCTGGTGACATTTCTCATGGATTTGCAGTCCTACGGGCTTTCCTCATTTCCCTCCTTCTCAGCTGTAGAGGTTCCCCGTTAGAAGCAGCTGAGCTGCCTCAGATATGAAAGGTATTTTTTCAGAAACACCTTCATTTCCAGGTATTTCTACAGGCTCTGGGCTCACCTTCTCGATGAAGGGCCTAGATCGTGGTAGGAGCCAGGCCCCTTAAGAGCTTGAACTCTTTTGGGCAAAGAGAAGCGATCTTGGCATGTATCCCTATAGCAAGTGCTTTATAGACTTTGAAAACACTGTTAAAATAAAACTGTTTAAAGTGAAAGTTTCTCAGGGCAGGTGGAAACTGAAAATAGTTTCTCCTCAGGGCAGATGGATGCAAAGCATTAAAACAGAGGGCAGAAAATGTAACAAAGAGCAGATAAGCGCGATCTTCGCCCCTTAGCAGTTCTTGCAGAGCGATGCGGGGGGCTGCCAGCGAAGGGACAGCTAGCAACAGCGTCCTAGGTCACCCTGAACATCAACTGTCAAGGAGGGAGGGGTTTGGTTCTGTTTCTTGCTGTTTCTAACCAAACTGGAAACTGTTTCTAAAAGCAGAACCACAGGTACTTACAGTCATTTCAAAAAGAGGAAAATGATAAGAACATACCATAGAAAGGAGGCAAATGTTGTTAAACATATAAAGTAACTAGAATCAAAGAGTGACCTTAAAGAGACGCAGGCTAAAAGGGAGCTATTTTACAGCTTGGCACATCTGCTGCTTATCAATCATCTTCAATTAAGTAGTAAGGTACAAGGGCATTACATATTCATGCATCTTCAACAAAGCATAAGGCATCTGTAAAGTAAAAGCAAAAATTGCATATTTATCCTTATTCTTCAAAAACAAAACAAAAGCTAAATATGAAGATAGGTTACTGAACGTAGATGTAATTTCTGAAATCTAGGGCACCATGAAGTTATGCATCATTATCTGACGCTTAAGACCACAAGTGATTTTAGCTATCAATTTATTACTTTCAAAACATATTATCATTAGTAAACACTAATGATACACAGAGCACAAGAAAACACTCAAAAGAAAATATTAGACTAAGATACAAAGTCAAACATCATTATCACCAGATTCCCATGACTGCTAGCTTAGAAACTGAATTTGTATCCAATCATTTTGAATTATTTTCCTGCTAAGTACTTTCAAATATCTCAAAAGCAATTTAATAAAGCTGTTTAATGCCATGATCTAGCAATGTAATCCTGTAGTAAGAAATCCTGAGCCAGTGCAAAAGTATTCATTGCAGGAGCGGCCCCTTAATTTTTTCTGTGACAGAAGAACATTTCTATTCATATTCCAAATGCTGCTGCCAGAAATGATTTGAACATAAATTTGTTTGTTTTATGCAGTAGCTGCAACTGATGGGAAGTGCTTGTCTGCTTTCCACTCTTTAAGCTCTGGCACACAACAATCCAATAAAATTCTAAATGTCAAATTATTCATAATTACATTAAATATGGATTAAAAGGAATATCTTTTGATGCAGAATTCTTTGTTCTTAAAGTTTACTGATAATTTTAAATGTTATTAAAAATATCCTTCAAGTTTTGTGGACCTTTCAAATTCAAGGAACATGAAAAAGAATATGAGAAGTTGTGGAAATTTTTAAGCCATTGTGTCATAGTTTTCAACATTGACTCTGTAAGCCCTGAGCTGAAAAACAGAAAAACTCCACACAGTCTCAGGCTTTCCAATTTTGAACTTCCTCCTGTTTCTGCTTTATTCAAACATCCTGGTTATATAAATTCATCCCCTCTGAGATCATTTTAGGAAATTGTCTTTCGAGACAATTTAGGATTTGAAGAATCTTCATTTTGGGTGCTTTTGTACTCCTTCCTTCCTGAAAATCAGGAGCTTTTACAATGCATACAAGTTGGAACTTCACAACACTAATGCCTAAAATCATTAGTCATTTTTAAAAATCTAGCTAGAAACTATAATCACTCTCCCATTGTTAAATACCAGCTGCTAACCATTTCAGAAATCTTCTAGAGTCCCTAAAATGTCACAATTTAGTCCTTCTGCTTTCGTATTAGGTGTTTCCAATACAGGGCCATAAATTCCTAATTCTCTGCTCTTTATTTTATGCCTGAAGAGGCATGTGAATGTGGGAAGCTGATAAACAATGAAAAAACGAACTTGCCATTTTAGTATCTTCTGTACAAGACTGATCTTACCAAAAAAAAAAAAAAGATAAAAAAAGATCAGTAGGCAAAGGCACATTGTAAGTTACATAAAGATTATAATGAAGTAATTGTAAGTTTCGGTTCACAAGTTCCACAGGAAGTCAGCAAAATATCTCAAGCAGAGAAGACAGCAGGTTTTCTCTTCTCCCAATACATACTTTTCTTATAAAAAGTACTTATACATATACATGCATGTATGAGTGGACCAAATTTGTCATTACATACTGATAGCTGCACCTCTAGCAATGCAAAGCTACCAAACTAGACAATGATAGGCAGTTTTGTCTGTTTGTCTGAATGTCACTCAAGACAGAGAGCAGTTGGAAAGCATTAGCCGACTGTGGCTTGTAGAAGCATTTGAGGAAGTTATACTTCATGCTTTTCTATTAACAAAGAACTGAACTGCAACAATCAGTGAGAATTTCCCAGAGGTACAGACTTAGACAAGGCCACATTTATAAGATAGGTACTCTACCTTCTGGCAGAGTGGAAGAAAATAAAGCTCAGGAACACAAGCTTTGCAGGAGCACTTGGCTTTTAACTTTTAAGTTAAAAGACCTTTTTTAAAAAAGAATGAGAAAGACCTGAACTAACTGGTGGGAACATTAATCAATTTGCAAGTAGCATTTCCTTCTGTAAATATGGTTTCCTATTGTTTCCTATTCCTCGTTCAGTCATTTCACTCAAAATGACTGAAAGAGATTAGAGAATTAAAAAAGGGGAAAAAAAAAAAAAGTCTTTTGCTCCTACTGTACATCCACAGCAGTTATGTGTACAAGCCATTTTATCAACAACAGAGCCTACGCTGGTTCTGTGAAAGGGTGTGTTACATCAAAAATTGCAGGTACAAGAAAGCAAAGCTGAAAATAAATCAGGTAACAGATGTGTCCATAAGCAGGGAAAGCCTAAGCCCATCTGATTTTTCTGGTCTCACATCTATATGACATTTCACATATATTTATAATACAGTGAGGGAAACAGTAAAAATCTTATGTTATTTTGGGGTTCCATTTCTTTCTCAGGAACCTTTTTTATTATTAGAAATTTTAATTTATAAGAAAATCGACTCTTACAACATCAGTTTATAATGGCTGTAGAATTTCCCTAGATGGTACCATTTTTAAGAAATACTGGAAATCTAGTAATCATGTAACAGAAGAATAGCAGTGAGGACATTAGGTTATACATGTATGGACCTCGCTGAGCAGACTAAACTCATAACTCTATTGTCCCTTAACATCATGAAAATGAAAAAAAGTTGGCAATAAAGTCAAAGTAGATGCAATCTCAACCTGATTAAACCAGGAGTTCCCAAGGATAATGCACTCGCACGGATTTAACTGTCTTCTTGATGAGGGGGACCATGGTGCTCTTAGCCTGGAAGATATTTCTGAAGGTTTCTGGGAAAATACTTCTTTCTGCAGCAAAGACTAACACCAGCTGAATATTATTGCTCCTCATGAGAAAGCATAAACAAGGTTAAAAATCAATGTTGTAAAGGAGTTTTTCTAAGATAGGGACAACTCTTAGGGCTCTGTTGGTTTGGAAAGGTGGATACATACAATTCCACTGAAAACAAGGAAATCCTGTGAGAACCAGACAATATAGCTTCCTAGGAACAGACCAGTGAGAGCCTGAAGATGCAAGTTGTTTATTTCCATTGGGTTCAGGAAGGGAAGACTTAATCAATTTTCTGTGTAAATACAGGATTGCATCAGACAAAATATCTGGCTTTAGCATAAGTTTCTATTCCAAATAGAGGGGATCTGGAAAGGCCCCAAATATTAACATGCTGCTTGGACCAATGGGCAACACTAGTGCCAAAAATTGGTAAAAAATTTCCAAGGAGATATATTTCGAGCTGCTATTCCTGTTGAATCAAAGCGGAACTAATTGGAGTCCTGACTGCAGAAATGAATTTAATAATTTAAAAAAAATAAATTAATTAAAGCAACCTGAATTTCCCGAAAGAGCAGAGAAAGAAGCACATCTTTGTTGAAACACCTTCTAACTCTGTCTCGATACTGTCTGCTACTATAAAGCTACTAAATGTAAAGTGACATAAACTAAAGCAAAAAAAGTACACTGTTATTCCCAGCAAGACATCCACAGGGGTGTTACAAGAGGATGATTATGCCAGGACAGTTCTGCTGGTAAATTTCTCACACAGAAGGGCGCTTGTAGCCTAAGAGCTAGATGTAACCCACAGTAACCTGACCACATTTTGCTAATGCTGACTGAGCTGTTATAGCTGTATTAAAAGGCTTAACACAGCTAAAATGAAAATCCATGAAGTCTGCCATGCAAATTTATAAAAACAAGAAACACAGAGGCAGATAAAGACCAAGGTACCAAGTGTCAGGGGGTTTCCCTTAGTAAAATGAAGCCATCCGGTTTTCTTTTACATGATGCCATCTGTTCTGAATAAGCATGATGCTAGGGGAGAGGGGGGAGAAAGCAAACAAAACAGGAACAGCAAACCTGTAGATTGCTACAAATGCAGTGACTACAAAATTTCAGTGTAATATTGTCTTTAATTTAAAATGATCAGCAGATGGCTTGCACAACCTGTCAGTTATCAACATACTGTTAAGAGCAACGAAAGCTTGCAGCCATTCCTTGAAAGGCTCAGAGGACACTATTAAAATATTTATCAATCTTTCCATGTCTAAAAACTCATGGAATTTGCCCACATAAAAAAAAAAAAACAACAACAACATACAAATACAATTGCAGAGATCTTTCATTAGTGAGTTTTCCCAGTGCCAATTCTGTGCATAAGCACAGACTTTAGCATTAGGGAATCTGGCTTGAAGTTTGGGTTGCATTGCTGAAAAACCACAACACACACTGGTGCTCAGAAAGAGGCATGCTGGAAAGAAATTAGAATTCCCAGAGGTCCTACAAAACCAGTGCTTAGAAGAGTAAGAATTTCAATCATTTCATATATTTAAGGCCTCTGGAATACTGAAGGGCAAAATCTATGCAAAATTCACATTACCATATCAAATCCAGAAGCACAGCTTCTACTTGATGGTACTTGGTTTTCTGTAGGTACTATTACCTGTAGTATTTAAGTTTGCATTAGTAAACAAATAGGCACAAAATTCCCATGAAAGATATTTTAAATTGCTAATTAATGTTTTTGAGAGCTGCTGTAGAATGCTTTTATTTTGTTTCTGCACTACTTTTTTTTTTTTTTTAATTTCCTCTACTGCTCCTGTGTAGCTGGGCTTTTTGGCTTAAGAGTTTAACTGTTTTGCCCCTTGGTACTTGAATGCAATCTACATTTTTAAAAGGTGTTATTGTCTGTATCCATTGCAATGTAGTCCTTGAAAAGCGTAAGATTGAGAACTATTAAAAATAACCAGGGCCTTACAAAGGCTCTGAGTTGATTTGTCATGGTAGGACCCTGATAGAGTAAAAACTTGATTTTCCATTAAACGTAGTTAAAAGTCCCAATATAGTAAAACAAGATCTGATCACCATAATACGAGTAGGCAGGGTGCTTCACCATCTGAATGTAGGATAAGGTAGAAATAAATAACTATACAGGTTGTATGAATTTTTCGTTAAAAAAATATACAGACACTAGATTACAAATGTGTATTTCATATGTATATCTGATGACCTATTTTACTTGCTTAGAACTACCCAAGGAAGATGTTGACATTTGCCCTGAATCCTTAGTTTCCTGTGAAGGGGAAAATGCAACACTTCATTTGTGCATTAGATCTGTATACTACAGGACCCAGACAAAAGCAGGTATGTGCTAGCACGTATGTGCTAGCATCACATTGCAAGGGAAGGAGACTCTTCACTGAAACAAACAAAAAAACCCTCCAAACCCCAACCTCTTACTTGAACGCTTTTGATTCAGGTGGTTCACAGAGTATCTGAAATGCATCTGTACAAGCACAGGACTGAATTTTAAAGAGGCAATAGAAGTAAAGCAAATAAAATCTGTAAGAATAAGGGTATCATCCCCAAAGCCTTGGGTTATATTTGGTCATAGCATATACACTCCCCCAAGAGAAAGTCCTCTACCAACAAATTTTCAGCCTTTTTTAGAACTGTGCCATGCATTATTTCTGGTGTTATTTCTTCCTTTTCCCTGTCCAACTAAGTATTCTTGAACTTTACAGTGTAGCACTACATTTTCTGTTGGGTCTTGAACGATTTTGTGACTGTACTCATGAATAAATTCACGAACATAAGAAACTGAGGAACTCAACAATTAGGTCATAGGAGATTTTTTAATGTTTTCCTATGTTTTTCATCATAATCCAAAGCACCACTTTGGTTCCAAATGGGAGAAATATCCATTTGGGCAGCACAGATAAAGTGGGTATAATCTGACATTTGCAGACAATGGTTGGATTTCCACAATGTAACATGAAATACAGTTCCAAGGCCAGAATTTCTTGAATATGATTTTGTCTTTGTTGAGCTTCAGTTGAAGTAACTCATATTCATGAAATATTGGATATGAATTTTAATCAGCTAAAGCCAAATAGAGCCACTTTTGTCATGCTAAATGGTACCCAGATCCACAGATACTCCACATATGCATGGCCATCAGTCAGAAGGTCAACAACTATCCGAACACCAATCATCCAACTGTGTGCATGCTCACATACACATCTGAATGAGCTGCAGATTCACTCTCTCACATACAGATAATAGTGGGAAGCAGCATTCATTTTACAAACATGTAAGGATGGGAAATGTCAGGGTCTTTTACTTGGCAGGTGATGTAATACAAGAAAATGGGGAAAAACAAGTAATACTTCTAATTACATTAGATGGCATCTAGTCATACTATGCAGGTATGTTACATGGCTGGGTGATTACAGTCATGTGAAAAAAAAGTAGAGTTAAAGAGTACTACAGGAAAATAATATGGACTTTTTTTAACTTAATGCTTTATTCTTCTGGAGTAGAAATACAATACTTTTGTTTAGGTTTATGTAGGAGGTATACACCATTACGGATTATTTCATTAATTTATAAGGAGAAATTTCTAAATGGATTTTGTTTATCTAAGTCTGCATGTCTGAAATTTAAAACCTGTTCTCCCCCCTTCCCCCCAATACTGAGAAAAATAGGTTAATATAAAATACAGATTTAGCAACACTACCCATTCTGTGGCCATCTTAATTTATTAAGGAGATGAGTTTTTCCATTTTTACGTTTTAATTGCACCAGAAATAGCTACAAGTAGTTGTATCCTATAACTGAAGTGATCTGATCACTGCTAGTAGCTTTACTCACTAAAGTGGATTTGGAAAGCCATGCTGAAAAATAGTACTTTCAATATTTATTGAAATATGAAGGAAATTAATGTAATCAAAATTGACCAGTTTTATCCAAATAAGTTATTTTATTTTGGCTGTGGTCACTTAAAAAAGGACTGGATTCGCATTGATATGGGACTCATTACCAACCTTTTAACACAGTGGTGGATTAACTTCTAATATACATGCAAAATTTGTCAACATTTGATATTTAATTAATTGACCCATATCAAAACTCAAATGTTTGTCTCTTTTTGTGTTCTTCTCCTGTTTTACAAGTGTATGTGCCTGGTCATAAGGATGGTTGTTATATAATGTATGATCACTGTCCATTATTGACGGTTGACTTTCATGAATCCATCAAATCATTTGGAGAGCAGCATATGATTTTTATATTAGTGCTCAATGTTCATGCAATTACTAGTTTGCTTCTGCATGTAGACAATAGTACATGATAGTCACTCTGCGCTACAAATTGGTTTAAAGCCTTGATTATAGCATTTTTAAGTGGCACATAGGCAAAAAAAGAAATATTCACTGTAATTTAAATTTTGGTATTAGTCAGTGGTTGAGGGCTGAGAAAGGGAGAGAAAAAGTCAACCAGCAGTGAATTTTTCCTACAAAGAATCTACTCCCACACACAAGGCAGCTGGGTTTGGGAGACTAATTTAAAATTAACGTATTAGTCTCTTTTGTGCTAGCATAAATATAATTGGTATATCAGATATCATCATAATGACAGACTAATATTAGAACTGGTTGCAAATATGTGTATTGTATCCCTGGAATGAGCTTATTTTTGAAGCCATGTGAATCTTCAGAAATTACTAGGATGTGAAAGGACATTTGCATGTACAGTTTTGACCTCTTCTCTTGCTCTTTGCCCATTAATGTATCTCAGCTGGTTTGTCTTTTAACATTCAAAAACTTTCAGTAGCTTTCAAAGCTCAACTTTTCTCAAAGAAAACATGCTGGTTTTCCTTTCTCCTCCCACTCTAACCTCTGCACAAGCTTGCTAATAGATTTAAAGATATACTGCTCCAAAATGGTCAGATGGTACCAGACTGAAATTCAAATGTTAATGTTTCATGAACTGCAGGGAAAGGAAGTAGTGTCTGTATCTCAGTGGAAATCTGGGATTTCTTGTAAGTGTTTAATCTTGGTTGTCAACAAGATGTTGGGTCATTGACCTGTAAAACCTTAAAACAAAGATATTTATTTTTAGACATTTTAAATATATATCCTACTATTTCTTTCACTGCAAGAACCACACTTGCTAACTACTGTATTTTAAATTTTAAAAATTGGTAGAAACAGTTTTTTTTCTAAAAGATTCATGTATGCTTATATGTAGTGGAACAGTAATTTCAATGACATTTGGCATCATTTTTATAACCCACTTTTTAATTGCCTTTTTCACAAATAATTCAGGTCACTTCAAGACACAGCCAAAAGAAAGTCTGTTTCGCATCCATTCCCGAACAGCATCTAATGCTATAAAATCAATGCAGAACATACTAAAAGCAGGATTATACAGGCTGAATACTTAGAAGCTTTGAGAACTTCAGATGTAGATATGGACTTCATTGGCTAACATCAAGCGTCAAAGAGAAAAGACTGATATTTACATTTTTGAAGATTCATAGTGCTGAGGGGGAAGGGAACGAGGTACACACCCAGGTACACACTGGGTGCCCCAGGACCTTGAGTAAGTACTCAGATCCAGCATGAAATCCAAAGAAATAAATGCTTGTGTATAAAGACCAAGCAGCACTACAGAAGTAGAAAACACACAAATACTATATAGTTTATGAACCGATATTCTGCAGAGAAATACATACACACACAAACACCAGCAACTTTGTTTAACCTAACATAATGAGTCCTGTATTCAAAACTAGATCTCCTTTTTCCTACTGAAATGCAACTAATAGTTTAACATGTACTAGATAGATATACATCATCTGACAAACAGGTCGTTATACTGTTAAATTTCCATATAAGAACAAAGGAGATGAGAAACTTTCAAAGTACCTTTTCCTTTGCTTCTTTCTAACTGGCATTAGCTATGATGAGCTGAACAGATAAAGTAAAAGAAAAAAATCAAACCTCTAAAATTAAGTTACTCTTCACCTTTGTAGCTGTCTTCACCACAATCTATCATCCAGAAGCATCATTAGCATCAGACATATTGCACTGACAGAAGACATTGTTTATTGCATTGGACCAGAAAAGATTTTAATTAAACCATTTAAGCACACTAACAAATCTAATGGCATCCCAGAAAAGCAGGAGATGTTGGGATGTGGGGAAGGAGTGTTATGTTTACAGGCTGTCTTTCAGATTTCCAAATTGGGAAAAATAAAGCAGATGTTTAAATCAAATGTCCTTAACCTCTTTGTAGCCAAGCACTTACCAAGAAAATTTCTAAAGCTCTTTGCATCACTGTAAGCATTGATTAATACTGTACTAGTCTTTGGCTTTGCCCCTTCAAGAGGTGGCGCTCATGATTTGGGGCTGCCCTGGCCATAAACCACTAAGCAGCACTCTGCACAGCATCAAGGAGCAGGAGAGAAGTCACTGCTCCATGCTATACGTGCCTTCCACCCCATCTTAGAAGTCCTCATCTAACTCACCATGCTGTGACCCATCACAGATGAGGTTCATGCTTTGAATTAAGACATTTACTGACATAAACAACTACATGTGCCTTTTTCCAGTGGCAGAAATAGCTTCTTCTCTTTAAGTCAGTGCCACAGGCTGCACGCAGTATTGGCAGCTGGTCTCTTCAACACAAAACAGTCACGAAGGCTGAGCTCTTACAACAACCTAGATTTAGCATGTATGCTTTACAATAAAGGAACTTCATTGTATTGAATCTTGATAATACTGCTGCTTACCTAAATTACCACAACTGTATATGGTGTTCCTTCTCCTACTTGCAATGAACTGCCAGCAGCTTAAAGTCTATCTTTTCGCAAAGTTATTTCGGCCATTGATATGCAGCAGTCACGATCTTGCTGATGGACTCAGTGATCACCCACTATTAGTGATGTTGCTTACTGTGGCTGAGGGAACGATTCAAGCAAATAAACTGCTCATTTTCAAGATGCCTACAGAAATACATACGTAACATTTTCATGACTGTATGAATTAAAGAGTATCTGTACCAGATAACTATAACCATTGTGATTATTAAAATGAAGCTAAACAGTGGAACTAAAGCACTACCTCAAGAACATAAAGCGGTATCAAAGAAGGTACAGCAAATCTGTCCCACTATCCAATGGGTACTTTCAAAGTTAAGTAGCTCAGCAGATTTCCAGGTGGGCACATAAAATTGTTTCTTCAATTTAAATGCACAAGGAGCTTATGCTGTGGTTTATTTCCAAACCGAAGGTGGCCAGCCATCGGAGCATTTGGAGCTGCCAGGCACGTACAAAGTCACATTTGGTTTCTGATTCAGCAAGGGCATTTATTCTTATCATTAAGATTAGCTACTTCTTGTTCCCTTGATGAAATTTAATGTGCATATTCATATTATGCATATGATCTTTCTTAATCTTTCAAGAATACTCTCACGTATAAGTTTTGCTTTTAAGACTGCTGTTGCAGTTTTAAGATTGCTGACCGCTTCTGCCATAGTATTTGCTCTGGGAAGCGAGATGATTCTCACACCGTTTCTGTACAGCCTCTTCAGGCTCAGCTATTTCCCAGCACTTCTTGTTATAATTATTGTTTTTGTCCAGATGCAGGAAAGCGGAAGGCAGCTGCTTCTGCAGGCAGTGTCAGCAGGGAGCACTTCTGCACAGTTCCCAGGCCCTTGGCCAGCAGGGGAGAGCTGAAGGCCCAAAGTCCCTCACTTTCTGAGACGCTCCAAGATTGATCCCATTGCTCCCAACAGCCTGAGAGACCTGTGGAGCCTCTCTATTCAATTATTTGTCCTGTATAGCAGCATTTAAGTAGGATTATGACTTACCTTTCCCCAAGTAACAAGGGTCCTTGCCAGTCTCACCTATCAGTGACCTGAGAATTGATTCCTGCTGTGCTATCTCCTGTTCTCATTTTCAGTCTCCCTCTTGAGAGCAGGATGGAAACTCTTAATACCCATAAAATAGGGAGAACTTTTGTTTTTCAGTGTAGTGCACAGAGCGTCTTCCACCGAGACAGCCTCTGCTGCCATTCCAAGACAATACTCTTCCTACTAAGTCAATATTCAAATACTGAAAATGCCACCACCACAACCATTTTCGCTCCTGCCTCCCTCAGTTTCCTCAGTAAACACATTAGATTAAGTGAAGGGACAGTTTCATATCTGGTTAAAGGGGCAATGCTCCCACTTCCACCTTTGCCACATGCTCCCATTACACACACACACACGCACACACTTTTGCTAGCACTGGCTCTCACTTGGCCACAGAAGTGGTGCATCAAGGTTTTAATCAAATGGAAACTTTTTTTTAGGGTTATTTTTCAGCCAGACCACTTCCCTAATCCAGCCCACCACACAAATGCTGGTGACAGCATGGAGGAGGTAGAAGCAGCACAGTGCCAGAGAATACACCTCTCCAGGAGGTTTAAAGCAGCTGTGAAAAACACCGCTGCAGTGAGAGATTTCACACATACCCAGACAACTGAAGAGGCTGCTGCCAGGGACGGCGGTGGGTCTCCTCACCAACAATTTTCTCTCCCACCTCCCGCCCCTTGTTTCACTTGCAGAAGAACAGCACACTTCCCTTGTTTCATTTGCAGCCGGTTCAACTCACAAAAGGGTCAGAGAAGCACCAGAGTCAGCACTGGGAAGGGAGACATTCCTCCATGACAGCAGTCGAGGGAGAAGGGAGGGAGCAGGACTGGCCCTTTGGCAGCCACAAGCCACTGGGACATTCAGGCGCCTCGTACAGCTTCCCCCCGGCCCTGCCTGGTGGCACCCTGCTGGCCTCAGGGAGCGAGCACCAGAAGGGCCCCATGCTAGCTGCGTTTTATCAAACACCCCTCCCAGAAATAGGATATGAGGTAATTAAAATAAAACTTGCTCAGGTTATCTAGGGGCAAGAGACTCTGTCAGAGGATCCTGGAAGAGCCCCTCTACTCCCACCTCAGCAAGAGCCGGGTACACAGGCCATGATGGAGAGGTCTGCTCACGTAAGGATATACCAGAGAGCAAAACCAGATTGTTTAGGTAGGAAAAGATGAACTAGAAAGAAATTGCATGTAACCACATGGCCAAGGGAGAGTCTTGTTTTCACAACAGTGTTTTTTTAATAAGCTAGACTCAGAGGGCCACCACGTGACTCGGATCACCTTCATGCAGTTATTGGAAGGGGACTCAGGTAGCTGGAAGCAGCAGCTGGCCTCAGACATGGTTCAGTGCCGTCGAAGGGCAAGATTATTAAAAGAAGCTGACAGTGTAAATCCTGTTAGATGTCACTATTAAACTAGGTCCAAAACTGGGCAATAGCCTAGTGCATTCCCACCTCGGTCTGAGTCCTGGGGAAAGGTAAATTCCTAAAGCACCAGTTCTGCTTCCAGCAGAGCCCCATGCTGAGGAGAGTTCCACAGCATGTCCTGTTTCTTGGAGATCTCAGGTCACTGGTATCTTGACTACAGACTAGAAATACTTTCCAGGCCATTATTCTTAGATATGGCCCACAATGGAACTTCTGACACTTCGATATTTCCCTCTGTTCTGAATCGGAATGAATAGTTGCAAGTTTCCCATAAAAGTAAAAATAAAATATTTTGGAACTACTAAAGCAGTATTATTGACATGCCTCATTTGGGCCTTTTACCTTATATTAAAAACATCAAAATAAGTTTATTCAACTTTGCCAAAATTTTTTATACATTTTTAATGCTTGATTAAGTGAAAGGAGTCCTGCAAAACAAGTTATTTTAATTGATGAGGCATTTTTAGAGATAAACAGTTCTGCTAGAAGTCTTTCAGCTGCCTCTTCCGAATTATCTTTTCTTAAAAAAAAAAAAACCCAGACTTCCTAATCTTGCAGCCCACATCAGCAGCGGGCTCTGCTAGTTTTTGCTGAGGCTAAATTTCTAGTGGTCACAGTTGTTATTTCTGTATGTGGTGACTTGCTTCCTTTTTCAAACGCTAAACCCCATTTTAATTTGCTTAAGCATACAGGAGTGCATTACTATAAAGATATGGGAAGTGGTTTTATTTTCTATGTTCCAGTAAGTGTCCTTTCAATAAGAACATGCAAATATAGAGCTCAGCCTGCAGAGCATTACACTGTCAGTGAGGAAGACTATAATTTTTGAAAGAACCTTGGAAACCTCTTATCTCTCCATCAGGTCAGCCTAAGACTAATGGGGCACCCATGTTCTAGGAAAAATAACATGAACTTTCCCATTGCATGCACTAAAAAGACAGATTTATGTTGCAGATCAAGCTTTACTGTCTTAGACCAAGGCTATTTCTGCAGCCAGCTTTCAGGGAGGGGACCGTTCATTCAGCATGTGAGACTGAATAAAAAGTCTTGGATAGCCAACTGTGAGCAAGCAGCTCCTGGGGTATAGAATGGGCTGGAAACCCTAGGTCATAAACAAATAAATCATAGGTGAACCCACTCATAGCATATATGAGAAGAAAAGATCAACTAGTTTAATCTTTCATTGGAGCTCTTTCAAAGCAAAAATGGTTAACCTTAAATGTGTGCACTTTAGATACTACTGCAAAAGGCAGTTTCCTCAAAACAATGTAAACCACAGGGATTCACTGAGCTACTAGCACAGGAAAATATCTTTCTCTCGAAGAAAAAAACCAACTTTCTAGTATCTCAACAGTTACATAAATGTGGCAGGGTATACAGTATAGACTCCTCAGCCTTGGAGTTCTGGAAAAGCCATACAGTAGTTCAATGCATACTAAATGTAATAAAAGTATTCATAAAAAACCTTGGGTTTTACCTGAAATGATAGAGCAGCAATACTACAAGCAGATCTCCATCAATGGTGCTAAAGTAATCCTGATTGTCCTAAAAAATGTAAAATACTCTACTGTTCCTTCCAGCATGATAGACACATAGACCTCAAACTCCCATAACATGTTGAACACAGCTCTTAGTAACACAACATTAGATGAGCAGTTTTAACTAAAACCATGCCTGAGGACAAAATACCAGCAGCACCTCCTGATGGCTGACAAATCCACAGGGGACCAAGAAACCCATCCCCAGCAGTCCTATTTACACCAAGCAGGTCCTGAATATATTCCCTTGCTATTAACACTGCTACCAACACAACTTTGTTTGTACTATGTGAGGTCTTATATAAGGCAAATGCAGAGATGGCTGCTGTGAAATCTTAGAGATATCACGTATATCAACAATTCTGGCGCTACTAGTGTGACTTATCTGTATGGTTTCACTACTTCGGAAGAGCATCAGTGTCTAAGCAGTAAGGAGAAGCCCCAGTGAGTGCAGACAAAGCCAGAGGGACTCTGCACGTAGCAATTGGCCTCGTGTCATTGCAACCACTCCCACGCTCAGATCTGAAAGGTCAAAAGTATATTAGAACTGTTAAGCACCTGCGCTGGATTACCAGCTCAGGATAGATAAGACTGCATCGCCTAGGTCTGGCTGGCATGACTGTTAACAACTAATCTTGTCCTTACAGAGCAGCTCCGCAACAAACAGGATTGCTGCGCATCTCTGCTTTCACGTTAAAGCAGTAGGCTCGCCTATCTGAAATGACAGCAGCTGTTTCTTGTACCACTTCTATAACTGTGACTTTAGTTTCATTGCAGAATATCAACATTTGTGTTCAACAAATATGATTCACTGTGTTTTGAAAGTAAGAGAGATGGAATGATAGAGGCAGCATAGCATGAGTCACCTCAGCCTTGAAACTGCACGGAGCTAT
Organism: Mycteria americana; assembly: GCF_035582795.1. NCBI lineage: Eukaryota > Metazoa > Chordata > Aves > Ciconiiformes > Ciconiidae > Mycteria > Mycteria americana. The sequence continues at coordinate 18,342,275 of NC_134370.1, forward strand.
TTCACTAGAATTATGCTACCAGCATTTTTTACCTCTGAGATATTTGCAACTGTTATCATGAACTGAGAATACTGTAAAATAAACATCTACAACCAAAAATTGACCAATATAGTTTGACAATTCTTGCCACAAACTGCCAACCCTGAAAAAATAAACTATGATTTTTTTTTTCCTTATTTTTGCCCACTTCTAATCACACTTTCACTGAAGCACATTTCCTTTCCTTCTTCCTTCAGATTTGTCTCTGTCTTTACCCAGCCTTCTGTTGCTGATCTCTTTCATTTTATTATCTGGAAGATAGATTTGAATGGTGCTTTTAAATTTTTCTATGTTTATTAAATTGCATCCTTTGACTATAGATATGGCACCCCTAAGCCATATTTTAAAATAATTTTTAAAATAATTAATATTTCATTTTTGCATAACTTTGCTCTTTTTTTCCTCTTTATTAGTAATTTATCCGTTATGTATATAATACCACTGGAGGCAAAGCTAAATTAAAGCCTCACTGGGGCAGGTATCACACAGAGTTTTAGCAAGGGTTTTTTCTTCAAAGACACTAAAATCTGAATAAGCTAGAGAAAATGTGGGGGAAAACAGAAAATAGAAAAATATTTTTTAAAATGCTATTTGAATAAAATTATGAATGAGAAATGAGGATATCAACTATGACTCAGCAAAACGCTTTAAGCACAGACCCCAGCAAGCAAACATATCCTCTTGTCTTCAATGAGAATGATTTAAGCACATGCCTATATGCTCTATTGATTCAGACCCTACACGTCTTGCCTGAATTCATGTGAGATCTGAGTCTTGGCCATAAAGCCCTGCTTCCCCTCCCAGAGATGCTTACGCTTGTGAGTAATGCCACACCTGAGACATGCATCACAGCTCTGAAGACTGACTTCTCCTGTTTATTCATAACAGGTCTAAAATTGGTAGCTGCTGAACAATTTCCTCAGTGACCCCACTGAGATTCTTTAACCCTTATCCTCAGCTTTTTGGATGGGAATATTTTGATCCTAACGCCCCTTCCAACCTTTTCCTCTCTGATGAAACTGTTCATCAGGATGACACTTCTGTTGTAGGAGTCCATGCACTCATAAAGATTAACAGACACCACCACCTTGCTTCACATAAATGAGATATTACCAAAAGGAGCAAGATTTAATTTGAAAGGCTCCGTAACACAAAGAAACAGGATTTGAATTAGGCTGAAGTACAGGGAATTGTAATTTCAGTATGTAATATAGTTACAACCTGTTAATCTGCTAATGCAAACTGGTCTCACTATAAAGCCTCTTTGCACACAAGGTGCTCTTGCTACCACTAGATGTCAGTTTTACACACTTTAAAATGGATAAATACCTTAATAGTAATTCGCCGTTCACAATAGAAACATATTTCTTTATTATGCCATTCTTTCTGGACTGACTTTTAATTTTAAGGATTCCACATTTTATTTACCTTCTTCTCTTCTGCTTTTCTCCTCCTGTGGGGCACAGTTCTCCTTTATCTAAGAAAAAAAGACGTAAAAAATTTCCACTATGCATTTATTCCATGATCTACTCAGTCTGAGACACTCTGACAGTTTTTGCCAGATATCACTGGCAAAAGTCTATAGCTCAGGTTGTATTTCTAGAGGATAGCACTGAGATCTTATTCTTATTCCATAAGGATATTTTTATATCCCATAAGGACATTTTTACTAAGAAATGCCATATCTTCTCTGACTAATTACAGATAGTCTACTATGCCAGTTAATAGAGGATATCATTAACATGTATTATTACAATTCTATGATTTTTCAGATTTTTACTCGTATTGACTGTTTATATGTAGATCACTTATTTACACTCCAAATTTCTGTCTCTCAGAAATGAAAAATGTAGCTGTAGATTCCTCCTAATCCTGGCTTCTTGCAGGTCTTTTTGTCAATACCAAACAGATTCCATAAACATAAACAGGTCTTAACATAAAGAAGCTGATCATACTGAATACAGAGCTTTTGTAATATATTATGCATTTACTTTGCCATAACAACATGAAATTGCTTTATATGAAATGAATCTGGGCCTTTACTTTACTTCCCCTCCAAAAAAAGGAAGAAATTAGGAGGAAGTCAAAGTCATTATACAATATCATATTCAGATATACCTTTATAGAAAGGTATATATATTTTTATATATATATATACCCACAGACACACACAAAAAGCAACAAACTCATTTCACAGCAAACCTCTCCAAACTGGTCCATGCTCAGAACTGGCAACGTTACAGAATGTAACTCAGCATTATTGTAAGGTAATGACAAGACTGTCACCTTACATAGAGCTTTACTGCTCAGATATTGACAGCTTACCTAGCAACACAGTATGTTTATAATAAAGTCAAGGGAATCTCCTCATCATCATTCACATCAAAATTTGACCTTTTCAGACTTTTACTGATCCTTCAGAGCTCTCCTGGATTGTTCAGGTATTATTTGCACCTGCAGCCATAACCATCTTATACAGGTGCTTATTACAAGGAGGGGCTGAAAAATAAGAAAGGAGAAAGAGATGTGCTTATATGAACTTCAAAATATAGTTGAAAAGACTGTATCATACAATCAACAATATCAACAACCTTCTTCAAAGACATCTAAAAACTTTTTTGAGGCAATAACTCTATTAAAATATCCCTTAGCACAACCTCAGCTAGGACCTGTGAAAGCATGACAAAAAATCTTCAAAGCAAACCTGGAGGCCAAAATATGTCAGGTCCCATGAGTTCTGACAGTTGTGTTTTGTGACTTAGAAGCCTTCCTTAGAGAAGTGCTAAACCTGGGGCAGGTGAAGGTGCCGTATACGCTACACACTGTGTTACAACATTTTATCCAATGCGAGAGCTCCATTCCCTTTACCTTCCTACCACACTTACTCAGTTTCCTCAAAGCAGGACTCCATTTGCATGCTAACTACCCCTTATCCACCTACCAGTCATCCTTTACATGTCCCCAAGTCTGCAAAATGCCGTAAGGGCCACCCAGCCCAGGTATGTAAGCCACATGCACGTGCTAGCCATTTGCGAAGCACACGCACAGAACCAGAGCACCTCAGACATGCCGGTTCACTCTGCCTGTACTGTACAGTCCACGTGCATGAGTTGGTCTAAACTTTTCCAGACAAAAATGCATAAAACCTACTTAGGTGTCTGCAGCTCCAGATTGCACAGAAATTTAGTTTCTCTTTGTTTTTGATGTAAGGCTTCCCCCTCCTCAGCACCCGTGCTGGCAAGCAGCTACAGCAGGATAGGCTCAGATCCAAGGCATGCCTCTGCAAGTAAAGGAGTGAGAGACACACCTCAAACACTTCCACCACTGCAGCGTTTCTCCCCTTCCATGATGCTATCTGCAGAACAAAGCTGGCTAGCTTGATCTGCAAGCTAAGAGTTTTGGTTACTTTTAGCTACTGAGCTAAGTAAGTGAGCTACTGAGAAAGTTGATGTCAGGTGAATGAAGCAGCCAATAAAAAAGAGGAAATCAATAGCGGGTTTGAAGAGAACATAATTTTTATATGCTTTCTAAATTGTGCTCTAACATGAAACTGTAAATGCAAAAAACCCAAATCTGTCCCTTTAGTTCCTCATTGTATATTTGGCGACTCATACCCCTCTAGGAAAGAAACTACTTTAACTTCTTCTTTATCACACATATCCCTTTGCAATATATTCTATTCCTGCCAATATGAATCGCTAACGATGTATATCATAAGCAACAACAGGAGCAATGGATGATTAAAACCTGGAAGAATTAGTCATCTACTTACAGAAGCTACCATGTAATTTCAAAAATGTTGAGTTTGCAAGATATTTTTGTACTCTTTCCTCCGACCAGAATTTTGTTGCTAAAATGCAGCAGCAGCTCTTAGTTGCAATCAATGGTGCAACTTACTGCAAAAAAAAACCCAAACCCCAAACACAGAAAATAAGAAAAGATAGCTTTCAGCTGGACCCATAGATGCCAATCCCCTCAAACTTCAGGGAGGCTCATAGCTTAATCCCCTTGTTGAAGACTGTCTCGGGGAAAAAAAAAGGAATCTAGTTAAAACCCTCTATATAAAACATTCACCAGTATAGGAAGTGCTTAGATCCATAGCTTCCTCCTCTATCAAGCTCAACTGCTAGTTAAAAAAGTGCTTGATCTGACCATACACGCAGCACTTGGCTGTGTGGAAAGAGCTGCCTACAGCAGAGTACTGCTTAAGTAGCAGATTACAGCAAACATCAGCTTGGAAGGGCAGTGGGAATTACACAGGCTGTTTGGCTGCAATCACCAAGCAATTATACCGTAGCAATCTTAATACACTCAAGAAAAGCTTTAAATAGTCTACTTTGCAAAGAAAGGGGAGTGAACAAAAATCAAATCCTGAAACAGAAAGCATAGCTGCGTCCTCCCCTTATTTAGAAGGTGCAATAACAGGGGAGGAAATAGCCCTAATACTGCTGGTCATTGATCTGCAGAGGCAGTTTGGTGAGTCATCATTACAGCTGAACAAGCCCAGATGGGCCTGTATGTCAATCGGACAGCTCAATATAGTTTTAAATTTCCTCAGGAATTTGGTGATTTCTAGATCTGCTAGATCATCTGCTAATTACCATACGCACTACATGTAGATATGCAGCTGGTTTTTGTTACAGTATAATTACAGGCTAAGTATTAAATGTAAGGGGTTCTCTAGTGTCTGAAATGGCATATTTTCACAACAAATATATCAAAGAACTTGAAGAAATGCAGAGATTCACTTGAATTTAAATACAGACTGAGGAAATATGTTTTCTCTGAGATCTTACATGTTCTCCACTTGATCTCGTTGTCTCATACACTTGTTATTAGTGTCTCATTTTGTATGCCTGATACAAACTCATCTATCATGCTGATGAGACGGTGAGAAAAAAGGCAAAACAGTTTGGAAGGGGACTGATGGCTGAGGGGTTATTCAGAAAAACAGATAGATCTGGGCAAACATCAATTGTATTACAATGAACTCAGTATCACTGAAGTCACTGGAAAGTATCCGTTTTGGAGATTTCACATCCATCATAGGTGTGCCTAGGAAGTCTCAGGAAACAAGCAAATTAATTTCCTCTTCCTGACACAAAAATAAGGAGAGTTAGAATTGCAGCTATTAAATGGACATGTTTTCAGCCTGACCTATCCCCCGTTGAAATCTATGCTGAGAAAGAGGGCATTTTAGCAGTAGCAGATTTCTGGCTGAAATTATGCAATCACACACTTGGTCTGGGTGCAATCCGGAGATTTTACTGGAAATTTTGCACTAAAGGAAAATCCATTGGTAAAAAAAGGTTTAATTTAGATTGGCTTAAAACACTGACTTAAGAAGTTCGGCTGCAAGCTGCGCACTAGCTTTAACATCGGAAGCACTTCTGCTGCTTTAGTGCGGTGCATGGACTCTTTGGCACGTTGAGGTGAAAGGTATAAGAAGCTACATAAACTATTGAAATGATTTGGCTAAACTGTTTCCAGTACCCAAATTAGCTTATACAGCACTACAATGGGCACTGTATGTGCCAAGGTGGCACACTAAAAATTCTATTTCTTTTTCATCCTCAGTTTTTCATGGGCTGAGGTGTCATGCAGAAGTCTAGCACAAGAACAGACCAAACTGGGACTTAATAGTCTCCCAACCATTGTTAAAGTAATCTTCCACTCAGCCACTGTTACGCTAATCTGCTGATTTCAGTAAAAAACCCCAAAGAAATTCTGTGGTGGAGCTGGAAAGAGACTATATAAAATGGCTTGCTTATCGCTTTTTGAATGATTCATTAACCAGTGTAATTTAATCTGCCACATGCCCAGTGAAATTCCAGTTTAACAATGTAGTGTGTGCTACCAGCTTTCCAGAAATGTTACAACAGGCCAGTAATAAAAAGTTAAGCATTAACCAAGATGAGACAATCATGTAGCTACAAAACTAAAAACTATTTTTTAGGTCTTTGCTTAGTTCACTATTAAAAATGTCATGCAATTCACTTAATGGATTGGTCTTGATTAAATTTATCTTTCTTTAAAATACAAAACCCGTTTTCTCTCTTTTCAGAATATATCAGATTATGAGCTGAGCCAATTCAAAATAATGCACCAGCCGTAAGTTTCTCATTATTTTCTGCTTCCCCATTAAATGACTAATACTCTGTTGTCTTCTGACAGTTTCTCTGTTAATAAATAAGGAAAAATAGGAATTGAAACCTCCTGCTCCTGTGAAGGGCATTAATTGATGGGGGTGGAACTTCCTCAGGATTAGGACCCTGGAAGGTTTACAAGAACTGTGGTTCACATCAGCTGACAAGAAAGTCTCTTCTGCATCAGCTGCTGGGTGATATTCTTCCTCAGAACAGACAGGGACAACCTTAATATTAGGAAAAGTACAAGTTCAACTTCTTCCAGAATACAAAAGCTCTTTACTTATAAAGTGTATGAGGCCAAATTTTCAGAATGCCTACTGATGTGGGCATTCAAGCTTTGGATTCTCAAATTGTAAATTGGAATAATAAAGGTGTTTTGTAATATGAATTCTGTTGTCAAGTATAAAACAAAAGACCAGAGTAGATCAAGTCCAAAGTAATAAAACTCCTGAAATGCACAGTGTGGATGTCACGTCCCTAGCACCAACTCTCACTCTAAAATGTGTTGCTCTTACATCTTACTACTTGCTATTGCAAAAATTGCCTGAGTTTCTAGCACTTGAATAGTTTGCATGTTTTAACTGCAAAAGGTCTATATTGATCCACCTAAGCCAGATGAACAGGCCTGTTCAAGTCTGTTCATACAGCAGGTAATCCCCAATGGACCAAAACACTAAGGATAGATAAACAGAAAAATAGTAATTGCCAGAAAAGATGAGACCAAAACCCTGTGTTTCTCCTGGCAGTGGCCAGGGCTTCAGGTCTCTGCCTGTTATGAAAGTTTCTTCATGGGGCTTCATTAGGCAGAAGCTAGGTCCTCTGACATGCCACCATCAAAAGCTACTTTGCCTTTCCCACTCTAGTTCTCACTAGTGCAACACTCAGTGTTCTTCTTTTCTATAAGAAAGATTTTGAGCCTAGAAGGCTATAAATGCTCTGTGAACTAAAACACGCAGTTATTCTACATTCTGCTAGGAAATCCCATCACAGATGTACCAGGAGCAATCTGCAGCCGTGCATAGGTATACTTCCCTGACTTCTACACCAAATACCTTCACTAACTCAATGGAAGGCTCTTTTCCCTCTAGTCAATACTATACCTGTTCTCTAAGGGGGAAAAGATAATGGGCAAAAAAGACAAAATGTTTTCTCAGGGAAGCGTTTATCATAGTAATTCTATTTCGATACTCTGAAGTAAACTTTTTTTGCACTACACTTTTCATGAAGACTTTTATTATATTCTGTAAATTCAATTAGCATTGGCTTTGACAGCTGAACGACAGCCTGATGTAAACTAGTTCTCATCAACACTTAAAGTCACAGGTCTACCTAGATTGCTTCTGAGCAGCTACTGAATATAGTAGTGAAATTATCACGGTGCTATCGCTACTAGTGTCCTATCCTATCCCTGAAATGCAATAATGAAAGATTTCCTTCCCCGCTTCCTAAAACAATAACAGAAGAGAGGTGCTGCTTTCAAACACGGGACAGCGGAGTACTGAGGCACTAGTCCAAATGCTCTCTGGAGCTGGCTGCCAGGGTTGTGCAACAAACTGCTCTCACAGGTTTCTGTGTTTTTCAACAGTCCTGACATCACGTTGAAATCCTGAGCTTTGCTTAAAGCCTCTCCTCCTGCAGAAGCACCATTGCATTTTTCACTCCACACAGCAGACTCAGCTGATACACTCTCACCCTGAAAGCCTGGGGTCACCCAAAACGCGGAACAAGTTCGCTCTCAAGCATGGCAGTACAACAGCACTTTCCAGATACTTCCCATCGGAGAAATCTCAAACATCCCATGGACTACAGTCATGGGCTCATTTGTTCAGTGTTAAAATTTATGCCAGGAAGGACACTATATAGAACTTCACACTACATTCAGGAGCACTCTTTAAGAGAGCGCAGATATCAAAAATCAGCCTCAGACCACAGATATTTCAGAATATTGGAACTTAAGTGCTTTCCAAACATGCTGTCTTGCTATCTTTACTTAACATTTTAATAAGCAGTGCAAATAAGATTGGTATTTATAACTGTATTCAGCAAAACTCGCATATAAGCGACTCAATTATAAACATCCGTAATTTGGAAGCACATCTTGAGAAAGAAATGTAATTAGAGCTCAATCACCTCAGTGTAGATAGTCCAAGACTTAGAGTATCCGATGTTTATGCAGAAGTTGTTTCACAATGCTTTCAGCTTACTCAAGTTTTACTTTCCCAGGGACCGTGAAATTAAAAGGCCTTCTTTATAGCTAATGTGATTAGAAATTCATCCCAGATCAAACTCAGAATGAATTTTGCTCTCCACTCATGAGGTCTGGGGACTGTTTTCCAAAATCAGGACTGGAGTCTTTCATCACAAAATCAGTGCTCTCTATCACATGTGCAAATTCAGAAGCCTGTTCTGGCTGTGTTGGATTGCTAGGTAAATGAGAAATCTTCACCTGCAAATCAGGTATGAGATGTCAAGTCTTGAGTTTACCATTTGTATATAGCAACATGCAGTTGTGGAAGATCCTGGATAATAAGTGAGCTGTGATAAGGAACACATAATTACAAGCTTTGTTTAATTACGGTGTGGGCAGCATTTGATCTCCTTTTCTTGAAGTAAACATCTACCAATTTTCAGTGCTGTGAAAAATGTTACTAGTTTATTTTACCAGGAATTTATAGTATATGCAGAAAAATTTGCTATTTATAAATCAAGTAAGTGTTCTGTAATTAAGATTGATTTCCAGATTAGTTTCTAACATCAATTTTTCATTTGTTCATAATTTTTAATAACTCCAGACTGAAATTTTTCATCCTTGCTTTCCAAGCAAAGGAGATGTCTCTTCCTGAGACATATGAATAAATTGTCAATTGTAAGAGATGTTACATTATAAGGAAAGTACCTTTGTAATTCTGAGATGTTCCGCTTAAAATGTCTGCACTTGCATAATTCAAACTGCAAGAACTAGAAACATTACACATTAACTCCTTTTCTGTCCGCCCCCCTCCACTCACATTTTTTCTTTTATTTCTTCATTAAGGAAGGTAAACAACCTAATGTGGAAAATTCACTTTTCAGCTTTTTCACAGCTATCAACATTTAAGTCCACAGACAAGTTCTCCATACACCAGATGCAAAGGCCTGGATCCCCTCTTAGCCCTTTTGTAGCTGGGTCAAGAGAGAGTCCGTAAGACAAAATCTTTTGGAGTGATGGCATCCAACAATCACTAAACCTGGATTTCATAAATGTGGATTTGAGACCTTGCTTTGCCTAAGTAAACTCAGCTAAATTATTTTAGCATTCCCTGCTTCCTTTTCCACCTGCAGTGTGGAAATAATAGTATTTCCCTATCTCACAGGGGTGCTATAATGGAAAAGCATCAGGAATTGTGATGTCTTTACTTAAAATAGTAAGGAAAACTGTACATCTGCACTGCAGTTGAAAGCCGTAACTTGCTTCCCAAGGTCCCATTCACCAGCTGGGATGCCACAGGGCCACGGGAGTTACATGCATTGGGGACATCTGAATATTGTGGGGATTACTGGCCAAGCAGTGGCCAATACTGCCATGGCTGCAGCTGCCAGACAGACCTCTGTGCTGCCAGGGGCCACCCCAGGCTTGCAGGCAACAAAAGAGGATGATGGTTCAAAGGGCAAACAGGCCTCCGCTGGCAAAATTAATGCTAGTCTACTCGTGACAGAGATTTACACCCATCTTTTCTCAACAATTTAGTCAGACACTTCAGTGCATTTTAACTCATTGTCCATGCTTCTAGCAAGAATCATTGTTTCAAATGCTTGCATGCATAATGCATTTTCTTCCGTTACATTGGTACTTCTCATTAAAAAGACAGGAAAATTGAAGGCATAAACATTAAGACAATAGGTAAAATTAAGAATAAAATAAAAGAGAAGTGAAGAAATAAATCAGTAGACTTCTAACAGACTACAATGACATTCAAATTTCACATGTAGAGAATTTTCCAATCCTGTTTGGAGGGGGGGATTACATAGGCATCATTATTAAATTTATTCTTAGTTAATAAATGTAGGGTGTGCAACATGATACTTTCAGTTTCACTTTAAAATATTTTGATTTCTTACTCCTGTATTTCAGTGGATTACTTTGCCTAATCAAAGACAAATCCTAATAAAAACACCCATAAAATCACTGAGATTCTATAAGAATTAGACTGTTTCCTTAAGAAATAATAAAGACCAAGAGCTTTTGCTGTCTCTTTAAGCAAGATGCAGCAGTACAGAAATCTTGTGACAATCTGCATTTGGACTTTCCCCACTCCAGTGAAAACTCCAAGCTGAAAAAACAAAGGTGGTAGATGCCTTCTATTCCAATACTTAGTAAGCAGGAAAGGTTTTCCCCTCTCCTTGGGATATACCATAATGGATTTTCAATTACCCTATATCCTTTAAATACCAGTGCTGACTCAGGTTGAATGTTTTATGTCTAAATATGTAGATTTAGTTCGTGGCTTTCCTTAGTTTTTTATGTAGCTTAAATGCCACTTTAAAAATCTCCACTTATTCCCATAACTGGAAAAGGCCAGGGCTGCAAATTCAGAAGATACCTCTTCATACAGTGACCTCCCAATAAAAATGATACCTAAAAGAGACCAGAAGAGGTTTCCAGTACATAACCACTCTAGTGTCACAGAAACATACTACAGGACACTTCCTTGGTAGCTATATACACTCCAAAGAAAAAAAAATGTATCTGAATTTGACTTTAAATCACATTTTTATATATTATTTACTCATTTTTAGCATAGAAAGGCTATGACAAAAGTCTACTCGGGCATCAAATATTTACAGAGGCAGCCATTGCCTGCTGATTGGAATTAATTCTGAATATTCTCCTGTTCACAGGAGGATCTAGGAAATACTTGTTCAGCAAAGCAACACCATCCTGCCTCCTTTTACACCAGCAGAGAATATTACACTCCTGCAGCAGAAAGGGGGCAACAGACACTTGCATTACAGCAGTTTCTCTTCCATCCTGCCATGATCAATCGAGATTTTTGCAATGACACCAGTTACTTGAGAAGGAGGAAAGACCCCCTGACAGCTCAGGAGCATATTGTGTTCCAAGTTCTTCTAGGAAGCTCACTTCTGCTCTTGTAATTAGATTGCTCACCATGCTGTCTTGGATCTAAAGCCAGGCAAAAGCGGTATTCTGAAATAATTTTTGAAGTGTTTTGCCAAAGCTTAACTACGAAAGAACGGAAAGATCGCAGCATTAAAAGCCTCGTAGCACCACCAGAGGCTGCGTGGATTTGAACCTGAGACCACAGTTTAATCATAGCACCTTCCCCATCTCAGCTCCATGTCAAAAGAAGTACCTAGTCAGGCGAACACAGACAGACACATTCCAATACTATGAATCTATAACTGGGCATTTTTCTTAGTACTAAGGAAATCCAATCCAATCTTCCAACCAAGCTTTGCCATATTTTTGAGATTTGCCAAAAATTTATGATAGTCTATCTTGGCAAAATATGCTGTCCACTATTTAAGTCCAATAATATTTGATACTTTTCCATAGATAAACAGTGAATTTGTATTTTATGCATTGTTTCATATTGAAAATAATGCATAAAGAAAATTGTACAAGGGAGAAACTGTTTCTGTACATCACATTCTCTCCTACCACTGCAACCACACAGAAGACATTTTCAAACAAACTATCTTGCTAAACTGGACATGGAGATGCAAGGTGGAATTACATTAATGGTGTTCTAGGTGGGATGAAAATCAAACCCAATATAGAAGCCATTCAAGCTAGCAATATGTTCAGCTGAAGAGCAATGTATATCACCTTATGTTCCATCCTGTGCAGTATGGCTTTTAGATCATGAGCGACTCGCCTCCACCTGCTTATAGATCACAGTTAAGACAAACTCAGAGATGCAGTACTTAGGCAACAGCTTTACCTGTCTTGCAGCATCCCTTAAAATTTTAAATGAAGGATATTTTAAGCAAACACAATGTCTAAAAAGCCCCTACTTCAGTGGCCTTTCTCACTAAACAATTTATTCAACTGCAGTTGTATAAAGATACTAAGTAAAGTTGACAGGAAATAACCATGATTACAAGCCTGTCCTTGTTACCAAAAATAAAGATGTAGCTAGAAACTACATTTGGCACAGCTTATAGAGAGAAAACAGACACCTGTATACAAGAATCATTGGAAATCACTAGAGATTGTAAATAAAATAGCATTCAATCTTTGAAAAAGATACTACAAATAGTAGCAATACAGTTCTCTCAAAAGTTGAAAATATACAAAAATACACAAAATATACAAGTTTGTATTTTCTGATCAAGTCCCGATATCCAGATATTTGCTGAGGTCTTACTACTTTCCAAACAACAATGGTGGCGGTTCAGATGTTACCACACTACAGCATTGCAGCTGTGGTTAAAGCGGAAACTAACTTGGCAGTGTTTTAGTTCTTGTGGTTCTGTGGACTATATTCCTGCCCCTGGGCTGAGCAGAAAGAATATACAACAAAAGGCTTTCTTTATGCACACACTACTGTTAGTCTGAATTATCACTACTGCAATGATGAGGAATGCCTCAGGGTTACAGATATATTGTCAGAGTTGGAGGTTTTTTTTCCATTTTAATGAAAATTGCATCCAGAAACTCCAATGAAATAAAAGAATTTTGTCCTTTTTCCCATCCTTTCCTACTGAAAATAATCCCATTGTCAAACAGTTGAAATACCAGTTGATATTATCTGAGGTCACCAAAGAACTGATAGCATATGAAGATGTCAGAGGAAATCCCAATTTTTCTTCCCAACACCCTTGATCCCTGAGATGGAAACCAGTTTCAAGTTGCCTGAGTATCTTCCAAGGCACATTTGATCCTCCCTATCCCAGTTAGGAAAATACAGAGAGAGGCGCAGAGGTTGCAGTCTTAGCTGGCTTATGTCTGTGTATATAATATATAAATCCGTACAAGCCTGGAACTGTCTCCAGAGTCTCCTGCTCTTCTTCAGCCCCATGATTTTCCATTATTCTTTGTTCTGGAGCCTGTTCAGGACAACTTCTAAATTAGAAATTTTTAGAATTAGTCAACCTTGCCCAATCTCCTTTCATGGTACCCTACCCATGGTACCCTACCCATGGTACCCTCAGTCATCTACGGAATGCCATGGCGGGGGGGGCAGGAGAGAGGTTAACAGTATAGTTATAGAAGTGTTTCTTTAATATTGGAAACACTACGCTCATTTTTAGGGACGTTAAGCAAGATAAATCACAGACTCTTTTTGATAACAGTGTGACAGACTAGTGCTAAGTAATACTAGATGTCTATTAACCCTCTTTGAAGAGCAAGAGTGGATCAGCCTCTGAGAAAAAAGCATATGCTGGTCCAGCTGTAGGGAGAGCCAGGTCTGTAACAGTCAGCTTAATCTCACTAAGTTTTAGTGAAAGTAGAAACGTTTATCTTTGTTAGTACTCTAGACCAGCCTAAATAGCAATAGAATATCAGTCACAGAGCAACTCAAATTGGGTACCAAAAATCAACGAAACAAGTCACCTTTTTAAGACACAGACCCAAATGACCTGCTTATGTTTGTACACAAAGCCAGAAGCAGAACCAGAAACGGAAGCTGTTGCCCAAATCACAAACTAGTTCTTCACCATCATAGGTCTGGACAGGATCTTTTTCCTCCACCCTGTCAGTTGACGTGCTTTCCTTTTCTCTATTTCATGGCTGTACTCAGACCACAGAGAAGAGCTTGTTATAGTTTCGATTCACTGGTCTTTCTTCCCTTTTAGAAAATCATATTTGGTAGTCAGAAGGTGCTGCACTTGTGACTCAAAACTCAGAAGAAAATAACTTCTGGCTCATTCAAGCAATGAAGTGTGAAGGACTATTAATTTATAATCTCATTTTAGCAGAATTCCACATGTGCCCCAGCTCAAGTACACACTGGGCAGAAAACAGAGCAGATGTCTTGACTCATTTTGCTCCAAGTCTCCAAAGTGGAGTCCTCTCAGTTTTTGAAAGAAATACAATATTTAATTTACAGCGTGTTATCAACACATATTTATGCTCTCTGCAGGAGAGAGATTTCATTCTTCTCACTTTAGTCTAGCCTCTGTGAAAACGAGTGAAAACATAACCTCTTTTTGCTTTTGTATAAGCACGCAGAGCTTCATTCATTAGTTCATACGTTTGTGCTGTGATGGGAGGTGGTCTATGCAGTGTTTCTAAGATAATGAAGGAAAGTATTAAACCCTTTCATTCAGACTTTCTTGAATTCAGAAATGAGAACAGGTAAATGGTTGAGATAAGATACTAAGCCATGAAAACTGCAGTGCTTAAAAATGGGGTCAGCTAGACAAGCAGGGTAGAGAAGTTACAAGATGAGCTGCAAGGAGAAGCTAAGGGACTGTGGCAGGAGGGCCTGTTGCAGCTGCAAGCCAGACAGTTGGTGCTGTAGCAACCAGTCACTTGAAACAGCTTCAGGAGAGGCTGTTCAGCACAGCTGGCCTGGCAAAAGATGAAGTGCATTTGGTAGGAATGCCACAGCAGCCCTTTGTGCAACAGAATTCAAGACCTGAAACCCAACAGCCTGCACAGCTACAGGTGGCAACCCATTGAATTAATAAATTTGCCAAAAATATGTATTTCAAAGATTTGCCCTAAACAAACGCAGAAATTGCATTCAGCATGCAAATAAATACCTCTCTACTAGCACCTTCCTCATAAACTCCCTTCCCAAGAGCAACACCAATGTGAGGAATTTAGAACTACCTTAGTAACACCACAGACACTGGCATGATGGTACTTGTGCATATCTACGTGACAGATGGTATTAATGCTCATCAACGCATGATTCAGAGCATCAGAGAGCCTCTCTGGGTAGATCATCTGTAACCACCTAAATACAGACCATATCATAATCCACATATTTATGAAATCAAGAGTCACAGGCAACCTCCATGCTAGCTTTCTCTAATTTTCAGTGCTTCAATGCATCTGTACGCTTGCAGTGGGTGCAGCATAGGGACTGAGGAGCTAGCACCAAGCAGGGGAGCTGCTCAGCTGCCAGAAGCAGGAAAGCTCCACCGCTGGACGCCGCACGTGATCTGAAATGCCTTGTCTCGAGGTGCAGCTCTGCTACATCTTGTTCCAGAGACTGCTCAGTTGTCACCAGCTCTGGCACCGTGCTCCACCGCACAGTGTAAACACACACTTTGACTTTACAATCTTGATGTTTGCGTACAATTCTTAGAAGTAAAATTCAGATATGCTCTGAATTCTTGAAGAGGTGACGTGTTTTCAGGCCAGACAATCTCTTGCCACACTAACAGCAGTATATGCAGCTTCCTTGCAGCATGTTACAGTCTAGGACTACTCAGACCACCTCTCGCAGGTTATTTTATCAACCTTCTGGAGGACAGAGGGATGAAAGGACATTCTCCAGAGCAGGGAGGCAGTTCAGTCTCCCCGCCCAAAGCTGTCTTGGTCTGGGCTGAGACTGCGGTTAAAAACTATAATGGCATAGTATTGCCTGAGCTGTTTTAAAAAATATTTTATTTTATTATTCCACAAGCCATGCCTGATTTTTCAAAGTCTGACAACCTCCTTCTGTTCCCAATAGTCAAGAGTTCTGAGGGGAAAAAAAGAGCTTTTATGTATTTTATAGTTCTTATACTAGCTTTCCTGTTTTCCATTCTCCTCCACCCACTGCCATTGCACATTTTAGGTACTCTCCAATGATATTCTTGACAGAGCATTAAGTCTCAGTTTCTTCTTCACAGTTCTGGCACTTCAGTTTCCCCAGACACCTGCTACCACAGCTCTGTCATTTCTCCTATTTAGTTCCTCACTGCCCAGTTTCATGGCTTTTTATTATTTACAAAGCTCTCAGAATACAGACAATAACCTAAAAATATCTTACCATTTCAGTTAATTTGCCTTACCATACATTTCATAAAAGTAATCAGATCCTTTTCTAAATCCCTGATCTGGCTGATATAATTAATTATCTTTATCAGTATTTATCTTCCTTATCTCATTCCTCTGGCTCAAGCAATAATATTCTGAAGAAATACAAGGGAATATAAGGCATATCCATGCTGTTGCTTTAATGAATAGATATTACAGTTCAAGATCACAGAAGTAAAAGCATTGTTTGTATTGCTTGAAATGTCAGCATGAACTACCAGCTATATTCCTTTTATATTGCTGGTACAAATAATGTTTAAGAAATTATTCATAACTAGATGGTTTTTGTCCACATATAGCCCATAAATAGATAGATTTAGATATACTCTGAAAAAAAAATCTGAAGTCAAATATTTCCTGTCATTATTTTGTCTTTTTAAAGAAATAGAAGTATGATTCACATGTATAGTCTTACAGGTATTCTCTGCTAGCTAATCCTTTTCCAGGGATTTATTGAAAATTACAGATAAAACCAAAATTTCAACAATTTCAGCTTTTAGCCAAAAGCAGTACTAAACATGTATGATACACCTTCATCACATTGGTACTTTATTGGTTTTTAGCTTTAACAACAGTAACAAAAGTGGCTCTAAGAAAACACTGAAAATAACAAATGTAGCTAATTTCAGATCACAGACCAGAGCCCTTACAGATGACCTCTTTCCAGCAACACTTCTCTACCATCATCAAGGTGAATATAGTATCAGATCTTCTGCTAACCACAATGAATAACGGGAATAAATTATTCAGGATTAAAGACATAAATGGTCCAGAAGCAGCTTAAGTCAAAACCAACATATCAGTATCTATCTATACCTATCATGTACCTTGCAGAGTCCACAGGATGGAACACCAGTTTCTGGGAAAGCCCCATTTTCTGTACAGATTTGAAGTGTTGTTCATTCACAACCAATGCCCCAAGAACATTTGGAAACACAGCCCCATGGTGTAGCTTCAGCAGATACCTGGGCAGGCTTAGAATTTATTCTATACCAAGCTCAAAATTTTGCTCCTTTATTATGGCATTTCCTTCTACTCTAATATTCCTGAGGATTGGCTTACTTAAAGTAAAGCAATCCTGGGTCAGATCAAAGGTCTAATTCATATGACATTTGTGACATTAGCCTGCATCAGGTGCCTAAGGAAGACAAGAATGAGCAAATGGGTGTGGGTGGGTGCCTCCGTATGCATGCGTATGAACAGTACATCACTCGCTGAGCTGGTACAACACCCCACTGGACCATGCTGAAACAAATACATTTACGCTGTGAACTTTGATTCAGGAAAGTGTTGGTGGTATCAGTTCCACCAGGAATGAGAATATTAATAGAAATCTACAATTTCTTTAGAAGTTCATGATACTTTGAGGAGTCTTTTTCATAAAAGGGGAAATTCTGTGAACAGAATGATGAAAGTTAACCGACCTCAAGGAAGGCTTAAGCTTGAAAGAAATCAAAACCCTTAAGGAAGAGATACCTTAAAAACCAATAATTTCTCCCTGGAAGACTCTATTGTATCCCTATTGTCTTCCTATTTGCTAACTAATATGAACATTTTATAGCAAAAGCTATACAACTAATATATACCTTGTCAACAGTTTCAAATTACAAATAGAACATAGCAATCTAGTCTTCACTCATCAGTCTGTTTATAAACATATTCCTGACTCAACATTATTGTGGCAATAACAAACAGGACAATTTCAAAAGTATAACATAACCCCAGGCAGATCTCTACAACACAGAGAAGGTTTAAGTACCCAAGTCCATGCTGCGGATGTTGGTAAAACCCACTAGCGTCCAGAAATTAAACATCTCATAAGACTATCATCTATGTATATTATTTCTAAACTACCAGTCAGAAACTTTCTTTAACAACAAAATATTTTAGATTGTAATTTCCTCAATGCAGTGACCTTCTTCTTGTATTCTATTAGAACAACATATAATGAAAAGGGATAATTGTTTATGAATAGGACTACTATGTGCTACTGCAATACAATGAATATTCAAATTTACTTATATGTGTTTCTTTACATGTAGACTTCTATCAAATTTTCTTTCTTCTTTCGCTTCTCCCCGAGTTCCCTTTATATTTTAAATCTGAAGGGATGACAAAAAAAAAAGTAGAAATAGTTATTCTGAAACCCAGTGCTTGATACTAAAAGGAGGTTGTAGAGAGGTGGGGGTCGGTCTCTTCTCCCAGGTAACAAGTGATAGGACAAGAGGAAATGGCCTCAAGTTGTGCCAGGGGAGGTTTAGACTGGATATTAGGAAATTTTACTTCACTGAAAGGGTTATCAAGCATTGGAACAGGCTGCCCAGGGAAGTGGTGGAGTCGCCATCCCTGGTGTTATTTAAAGGACATTTGGATGAGGTGCTTAGGGACATGGTGTAGTGGTGGTCTTGGCAGTGTTAGGTTTACGGTTGGACTCGGTGATCTTAAAGGTCTTTTCCAACCAATACGATTCTGTGATTCTGTGATTCTGTAAATGTAGAATTTTTTTCTCCCAATATACTCTGAGAGTAGAAAGATACAGGCTCTTATGACCACAAACGCATTAAATAACTCTTTTAAATGCTGTGCTACAGCAATAAATGCTTCAAAATAGGATATATAAAAAATAATAACCCACTCTGATATAGTGTGGCACTCCTATTCATCTGTTACGGTTTTGTAGTCTTAATGCAATTAAAGTTACCAACTGTGTAAACATATTCTTTGCAACAATTCACAAAAATTGCAGTCTTAGACAACAGAAAAATTTCATGGCTATAGTTACAAGTCTGAGCAATTTTTCTCCACAGAAAAGAGTATTCCATGAAACTCTTTACCTCATTTCACAGCCATATAGCACCTTTGGTCATAAAATGTTATCTTGTTATTATTTCAAATAGTAGTTTGCTACTTTTTTAATTAATAAGATAATAATTTCTTTCTTTCGAAAGTCCCCCATCTCCTTCATCACTTCACTGTCTTTTTCTGAAGGTGATATTTCAAATCCGCTATACTTCTGGATGAGAAGGACATTTGGAACTTTTTCTGTTCAGTGACATTTCTGCTCCCAGAACATAGCGTTAGGCAATTCCAGTTATCCAAGAAACAGAATAGAGCAGTCTTAAGAAGATGGAAACACATGAAAACAGAAAAGACTACAGACAAAAGTATTTTCCCTGTTCCTAAGGAGGAACAGGAAAATGCTCAGACAGCAATTATTATGGTCAGTGAAGCAGTGTAGATTATCAAATTGTGCCAGAGAAAAGATGCACCAACCATTTTCCTTGGTTCCTGCAATACATAACAGGCCAGTGGAGAAAAGAAGTGGTTTAAAAACAACTGTTTTTTCAGCGTTTTCCAGGTACTGAAGGCATCATGATATCTGTAAACATTATCAGGGCTATACAAAAATAACCTCCTTTTACGACATCCCTTTCATTTTGAAATTTCAAAACTTTGTGCAACCTTTTGTCTAAGTATACACAGCAATTTTGTCAGCAGGGACACAAACATATTTAGACCACTCACTATCTATGTCTGAATTCTGACGGATGCTCAGCAGGCACATGCAGAAAGGAAGGACACAAAATGCTTCTCCCCCCCCATCCTCCCCTGCCCTGTGCAAGTCTCATTCTCAGGGCCAGAGCCGAATAACCCACTCTGCTAAGCACTCCCACTAAGGCCTCCTGGGTACCCTCCAGGGTAAATCCACACCCCAAACAGGAGGATGGACAGGGAAGCAAACTTGTCCAAGATTCAATCCAGTTGCAGCAAGAGATGAGGAGGATGGAGAGCAGGGTATACAAGCCCCAGAGAAAAGTCAGAAACAAGAGTGGCTTGCCAGCCTGCAAAGAAGCCCGTGCCCCTGTGCCCTCCCTTCCGTGGTTAGGATCAGAGCTAGATTAAAGCTGGCCAGTTACAAGTGTCTCTGTTGCAGTCACTCTTGACTGCTGGAAGGGGATAAGATTTGCAGATCGAGCAGCAGCACTGTTCTTCAGAGTCACTGTAGCTGTCGGTTGGCTCCAACACAGGTGACTGCCTCCAAGGCAATCTGACCTCAAACGCTTTCAGTTTAACATTAAATAATTAGTCTGTCTGAAGGAGCAAATTTTGTGTTTCTGTGTGCATGTGGAACAGATGACAGTAAAACTGAAAAGCAGAAGTGCAGCTTTTTACACGGTGGCTTTGTCCCCAGAGAAATAAAACACGTTTTCTCCGCAGGTGCTAAAATGAGTTTGCTCAGAAGCCCCTTCATGAGAAAATCCTACTAAATTTACTGTTTTCACATCTTTGCCTACCCTGCACTACCTACACATATGGCCTGTTTCCTCCAGTGAGTCTAAAGACAAACCCAAATCCCATTCAATTAAATTTAGAGTTGCATTTTCAAACGTATCTCCTACTATTACTACTATATGAACAACTTTTAAATACGCCATTTAGTATCCAAAGTAATAACAGATTAAAGCTTTAAGATTTCTAGGGCAGTTGCTAGGAGTCTTCCAAAATTAACACTGTGGCATTGAGCCATTTGACCCACAGTGAGGAGACTAAAACTTCTGAAAATTAGTATTATTTAAAAATACTTGGGACAGAAAAGTACCTTCCTCTCATCTGCTAAGACACAACTAAATGCCCACATGTAACTTTTCCTGTACAAGTAGTGTTTTCTAGTTTAAAACAGCTTATATGCATCCTGGAAATGGAAAAAATCCATTCAAATAGACTAGTTAATGAGAGTCTGAGAGCAATGCTTGGAAAAAACAGAGATGTATTATTTTAAACATGAAGCAGCAGTGTTTCACCTCTTTATAGCAACCAGTAAGTAGCAAATACAGAGAATGTAATGAGAAATCACGTTCCATAAACTCATGGTTTCCAAATACCAGCTATGGGACACTGAATGGTAAGTTAAGTAGGCAGTGTATCAACCGAAAGAAATCAAGGGGAAACAAAACTATGTCTAAATCGGCATAGTTTTAAACAATAGAGTTTGAGTGCTCTTTTGGCCTGGTACCAAGTCCCACAAATTTGCATTCAGACCCATATGATCAAGCACAAAACCCTCCCGGACAGCATGTGACAGTCTACTGCTAACCCTCTGTTTCCCCTCCGCTCTTCATCCCCACAGCTTCTTGCTGGCATGTCTTCCTACGGATATTCTGAAAGCAGAAGAGATCAAACATATACAAAATACTTTAACATAGCAGGCCTTTAAGAAAAAATTCAAGCCTGCAACATGGATACAGATTCCAGTTCAGATTCAGGTGGTATGAATTTGGGCTGTTTTCCAATTCAGATGTAGGTGGAATCAATTTGGGCTATTTTCAGTAGACTTCCACAGCCTTGAAAAACAGAACTGTAGCAATCATTTACTGACTTTCATGTGAACACAGACTGATCAAGCCAAATTCCTGCTACTGACTGGCTACATTTACATTCACATTACGCTGCTTCCATGGTTGGAGCTCTCACCTTTACCGCTATCCCCGTAGTAGCACGAAGTCAGAGCTTAAGCAGTAGACTCAAATTTTAAAGAGACCTTTATGTATGAATAAATACTCTCTTTGAAGCAATTATCAGAGTCTGAGAGAGATTTTAAGACAGCATGTAGATATAGGCAGGGAGAAGAAGTACCTCTGAGCTAGGTGACATACTATGACCTCAAGACAGTAAAATCAGACTGCAAAATCAGATATTTTGAAGTGAATTTTCAATCATTTTACATATTGCTCAGGAGAGCTTACTTTGCTGCTCTTTTGTCATGACTTCCTGAAGGAAAAGCCAAGCAAAAGCTCACAAAGCTGTCTTTTAAATGTGCAATATCTTGTGGTTCCCCACATTTCCCAGAAGTGGGCAAGTCAAAATGAAAAAAAGCGCTAGCTACTTGGCAAGGCAGGTTGTACATGAAATCCACTTGAAGAATTCTTTCCTATAAAGAACAGTTGCATCCTTGACTCCTGAGTACTTCTAAGAAAAAATTTTGGCACAATCTTGTCTATAAATGTTGGAGACAAAATTTTGCTAATTGAGAAGGGGTTAAGAAATGGGTAGCATGACTGAGAGAAAAAGTAAGTCTTATATGGTCGTGTTATGAATAAAATTGAAACCTGGTTAGCAAACCGATTGCTTACTTCAAATCAGGTTTCTCAGCTGTTTTATATACATTGAAGGCACTAGACTGTATCTATGAGCATTAATGTAATCTGTAAAAAATAGCTTCCTCTTGAAATAGTCATGCATAGTTCATTGAGATCCTTTGATGCAGCACTGTCTCCTCAAAGCATTAAAAATGAAAATAAACATTAAAAAGATTTACTGTAAATTGATGTTTTAAACTAATCTATTTACAGTTCTTTTTATTCACCTTCTCATTGCTAAATTTTTATGCTACATGATACAGTTTACAATTCTCTGCTTTTTATTTCAACTATGTGAGATCCTGGAAGTTCAGAAATGGTAACTGAGAGCCAAGGCTGTACCTACACACTGGCTTGGCCTTTTCACACTCTTTCCTGCAGCTTGGTTGCCCGTCTCTCCTGCGTGCCACAGCTCCTGCCTGGGACACGTTCCCAGGGTTTCTTGTCATGCAGAGGAGGCTACGCGCAGATGCTGTTGCATCGCTGAGCCTCACCCCGCTATGCAGTCAGGATGTGGCTTCGGCTGCCAACCCAGATCAGGAACTGAAACAGGCCCCTAGGTTCCCTAGACTGAACATAGTCATTATCTGTAATCCACATTAACACAGTGGCATGAATGGTCTCCATAAAGAGGTGTTAGCATCAAAGCTTATGAATTTAAAAGGAAGATATGTACAGCTGATATTTTATATAATATTTAACATTGTAATACAAATATTAGTGATATTAGTAGCTTCAGCAGGAATCCCTGACAAACCCAAAAATCATCATACAAACCATGTACTGGAAGGTATTAAACTAGAGAGCATTAACTTCAGTGGAAATTGGAAAAAGCAGTCATCAAAGGAGTCTGAGAGAAACCTTCAGCCAAGAAAAACCATCAGTCTTGTCAGTGATAGCAGTCAAACTCTGGATTTTGCCTAACGGTTTCTCTACAACGATTGGCTCTGTATGAAGATGCTCGTTCCGACCTAGGAACACCACTTACCAAGGACTAAAATGCTTCAGACAAATCTTCCGATCCCTTGTTTCTGTGCTACAGGAGTTTTCTATCTACTCAGAGGAGCAAAGTCAAACCATAAATGATCTTAACAACAGGGTATAGAAAACTGGAGCCCTGAATAAACAGGAAATATCTGGCAATTCACAGCAAATTTTGACCAAATGAAGGTAGGATACTCACAGTCTTGGGCAGAGTTTGTTCCACCAAGTTTGGTTTTGACCACGTCTCGATGACCTCACGGCTCTTAAATAGAAACCAGAACACGCTGCCAGAGTGAGGCAGCATATGCAAGGAATGAGCCTGCAGGAAATAAACAGCAGAAAATAGCAGAGGGGGTAAAAAATAATTTTAGTTTCTGAACATACAAGATAAAGAAGTTGCTTTTTAAAATCTTTTTATTTATGAGCATAAATGGAGAATTACACAGTAATATTGGGAGAGGATCAGAGAGACAAACCGAGACTAAGCCACAACACTTGCAGTGATGAGGAAATTATGTTGCAACAGTCAGTGGCATTGAGAAAATCTGTCCAAGCATTTAGAAGGTCTTTT
Source organism: Mycteria americana (assembly GCF_035582795.1). Classification (NCBI taxonomy): domain Eukaryota; kingdom Metazoa; phylum Chordata; class Aves; order Ciconiiformes; family Ciconiidae; genus Mycteria; species Mycteria americana. The sequence continues at coordinate 18,366,134 of NC_134370.1, forward strand.
CCAAAATACCAATGGTATTTTGAGCACCAAAAATAAAAATAAAAAAGCATGCATATTCTGTGAACCATCCTGCCAAGGATGGCAAATCCTGCGTTACCTGTGTTAAGTAACGGTGCCAGGAATTTATCCTGTATCTTTTGTAGCCATATACAGAAAAATAAAGTTAGTGACTATCTACGTAATCACAGAAATGGCAGAGTCTGTGTGAATGTGGGTTCTTAAAACATTAGATAAGAAAATACCATTTAGGTTAAGGGCTTGAATTATGATGCTCCAGAAGACCAGTACTGTGGGAACACCTCTGCAAAAAGCCTCATCCAAGGCATCAAGATATATTCTCCTGGGACACCATTACGCCCCACACCGCTGGGACCTGTCCCTCAGCTGGGCAGCGCAGGCTGGTCCAGGCTGCCAGGCCACGTCTCAGCGGGCAGCAGCACTTGCCAGCCGGTGACCGTGCATCCCACACTGTCCCCGTTGGCCCCAGATGTGCCAGGGAGCATGGAGGTGGCACAGGCATCCCTCGAAACAAATCCCCCTCTGCCAAGAACGGCACTCGTGGCTGGGGAGGAGGGCTTCGCGTTAACCACCGCTATGGTCAAGATGACACCCATGTGGTGAAACAAATCCCAGTTCCTCTTCTGGCATTTTCCAAATGAGCATATTAGGTCAAAGAGGGACAGTTGCTGGGCTTACAACTACAAAAATAGTATGACATTATGTTTGCTGCATGGCTCAAACATGCCACCGCCTCCAGGCCCTCCTGGGGCTCCTGAAGAGGAAGGCAGCGTGTTTCCTGGAGCGGGGGTTAGCGAGGCCCTGGCCCCACCTCCAGCCCCGGCCCCCAGAGACACTGTTTTGGGGTGATGAGTGACGCTGGAGGGATGGAAGAACTGCTGCCACTCAACTGCCCCATCCCTGGTGCAGGTCTGCAGGGCCTCCTCGCCAGCTGCAAACTGTGGTTTGCTCCTCTCCCTATGGACAAAAACCTCTCAACCACAGACAGGATCAGTCCCAATACAAGCCAGAAGTTTGGACTCTGAAACCACCTGCTGGGCAAAAAAAGAGGCCTAGGGCTGTTTGGAGTGGCTTGGGCATGTTCTTCTTTATTTAAGGTTTTTCTCTAGTGGTTGTCCTATCTTGTTGCACCCAACCAAGCTTTCTCAACACCAGGGTAGATGGCCAGATAGGCTGATTTGGAGGCAGACCAGGAAGAGCTAAGCAGGCTGTAGTCATTTTCTGGTGAGGCTACAATGTTTAGATCCAGATGCTTTTGATGCACATACAGATTTAAAATGGGGAAGAGGAGGAATTTCACTGTAACTAGAAAGCTTTGTTTGACATTTGGGGGAGGGTGGCTTCTTTTAATTTCAGGACTTTGCCTGCACTTGACTCTCCACTGGTTTCCCAGGAACATCATATGCAAAGGTGGCCAGATGCCTTGGATTTAAGTAACTGTGGGATACTGGGTCCTGTATGTACTTTTGGGGGAGGAAGGGGGTCATTTATTCTTTGCTCATGTTCTGCATGAGCAAAGAGAGCCAGCCTAGGCCACATCCCCTGGTACTAGTGACCTCTGCTAATTCTAGGCCAGGATTCTTTTCTCCCCAAGCAAAATTCCCAGTGCTAGTGTGTCTTGGTAGGAGTGGATATAAAGGGAAGTAAGATATGCCCTGTGTAAGCATTCAGAGGGCCAGGGCTATGAGGACAAGCATTTACCTCCTTTGCCTGTACTGCTTTCCAGACAGGTAAAAACAAGCCCTAATGGAGTAGCAGGAAAGGGTTTGGGGTTTTGGGGGTTTTGAATATCTACAAGCTACAAACTGCTTGTAGATATTCAAGTGAAGCAGGGCTATGTATTCGGCCATGTGTGTGCATGGAAGAAGCAAGCAGGCTGAGGTGTGAGCCGTAGACAGACCCCACAGCAGATGCCGCAAAAATCTCATGAACCACTCTTGTGCAATGAAGACTTTCTTAGGAGTAACTTCTTGGCAGCAGTACCAGCCTAAGCAGTCACACACCCTAGCCCTCCCACCCAGTGCTGCACCCTCACAAACATCTGTACGCCGAATAAAGTCAAGGAACTGATGCAGTTAAAACCTCCTTTTTTGTGACTTTTTGCTAGATCATTTGTAGTGGACTCCTTCCCCAGTCCATTTCACTGCACGGCTACACAAACACGTGGGCCAGCAGATCACAGGGATGAGAGATCCTGCGTGAGCCGCACTGTCACCAAGCCCTGAGTGCAGGGGACTCGGGGACTGCCCTGAGCATGAGGCATCAGCAGCAGCCCCTTCCCGGGAGCAGCAAGGTGACAGCGCTGGGAGGACAGGCATGAAAGCCCTCCGCACCAGGCACTGCAGAGCATTACAACTAAACCTGTAAACTGTTGAGTCAGGAAGAAACAAGGCGAAACCAGAACGGCAGTGCAAATGACAGGCTGCCACCAAAGATCTCAAAGGGAAATGGTCTGGGATTTCTGCGACGGTCAGGCAAGAGGCAGTTGTTGCGTAAGAGAAATCACTGCATGACCCTACTGAGCAAATCCCGTATTCTGATACATGTTTAGATGTAGCGGGAAGATTACATAAGCAAAAAGTAAAGCAACACTGTGGTTTATTTACACCCACTTCTTCACATTGCCAGAGTGTTAATTTTAACTAATTCAAAATTAATTTAATTTTCAAAATAACTTTTAGGGAGTAAAATTGCAAAGGTGTCCAGTTCATAACCTGATACAATGCAGGGTGGAACTCTAAAGTTTTGTGTAGTAAATGACATTCAACATTATTATGTTATTCCTTAAAGTCCACAAACTTTGTAAGATACCCCAAAAAAGGCAATTTGTTCACTATGGGCCCTCCATAGAGAAATACTGTATGCAAATATCGAGTGATTTCCATGTTGATAGCTTAGAGACCAAAAACACCAGCCATGCTAAGATCAGAGCAATACTGTTATCAAAGCCACAAATCTCGTGGCAGGCTGTTTCTGCAGTCACCTGCACTAACCAGGAAAATCTGTTTCATACATTTTTCACAAGAAAAAACTACAGTCAGTACAATCTGGGGAGGAGACACATCCACGTGAAAATCTAGTCTAAGTGGCAATGAGAATCTCCCCAAGAAATAACTTTGGGTGTCCTCAAAACATATTGTATTTATCAAAACATATTAACATGACGCAGACATACATTTTTTAAAAAAGAATGAGTAGGTTTTCTGCCCAGGGCAGCCTTAGCTTATAAACTAAGCTGCAGACAGGCCAAAGATACAGAAAGAGAGAAACATGAGTCATCCTCCAAAGGTGCAGAATTCAAATTAATCAGCACTTCAAGATAAAGGCTGAACATGAATATCTGCTTCCATTGCCCCTCAGAAGCAACCAGCTGCCTATAAAATTTATTTTTAAAGAGGAAAAAATGGTTGACCTCAAGACTAAGCAAAAAGATCCCAGGCTCAGACATATCCAAGCCATAAAACACAGATCAGCTGCCTACATCTTGGGTGGGAACGGCCTCATCCCAGGTCCCTGGAAGGATCAGGGTTTGCTCCTGCCTTAGTTTAAGAAACAGGGTGAGGAAACTTTTGTTTTCCTTACAGTTATATTCAGAAGGATGAGGATAAGAGGATCGTTTTCTCTAGCTTTGCTGGAGAACCTCTGGGAAGGGAAAAGTTCCCACGGCAGCACGTTGCTACCTGGCACATCTTCACCAGGAAGCGCAGAGGAGCGGGGAGCCGAGCGCCGGCATCGGTCCCCGCAGCCTGCGAGGTCACCTGGGGCTGGACACGCAGCTGAGAGCGGGTTACCTGGCCCTGCCACTGCCCACTGAAGCTTCATCTAAATCTAACCCGCTGCAAAACCAGGGGATCCGAACTGCTGGCTCACCTTTCTCCAAGCCAGTGCCTCCCTAAGGCACTCTGAAAGGTCTAAAGGGAGGAGCGGATTAGCGAGGCCTCGCGATTCCATTTCCAAAGGCTCCACCTCGGCTCCCGGTTCCGCAACCACCTGTGCGCGCCGCCGGGCGGGGCGGGGGCGGGCGGCGGGGCCGGGCCGGGAGCCCCGAGCACCGGGTCCCTCCTCTGCTACCGCCTGCGGCTGGGACGGAGAGAGGCGTCAACGGCCCGGCACGGCAGCGGCCGCGATTGGGCCCAGCGGAGGTATTACCGGCAGACAAGCTTCCGCCGCGCTCCGAGTCACGGCACCGGGAGGGAGCCGTGCGGTGCCGTGCCCGGCGGGAGGAAGCGGCCGCGCCGCAGGTGCCGGGTCGGGAGGAGCGCAGCGCGTCCCGGCGGGTGCCGGCGCAGCGCGGAGCATGGACAGGCTGAACAAGCTGACCGTGCCGGCCGGGGAGAAGTTGAGGTAGGGTCTGGCCCGCTCTCGGTCTCCTCCGCGAGTGGGGAGCGGGGCCGCGCGGGGGCTCCTGCGGGCAGGGAGCGGGGCGGGGAGGGGTGACAGGGGGTCGCGTTCCGCACCGGCGCTAGGGGGGATCGGGAAGCTCGGGGGCACGAGGAAGCTGGCAGAAGTTTGAGAAGTTGGGGAGCGAAGCGGAGGTAGTGCTGCGCGCCGGGGCGGTACAGGGAAGCGCGGAGGGTAAATACAGGTCTGGAGCAATTAATCGGGCACAGATTTCAAAGCAGAACATGCGTCTGCTTCATCTGCAGTGAAAAGAATATTTTTAAAGTGTCTGTTTTCAAAGCTGTGAGAAAATAGTCTTTGACTCGCTAAGATGTATGAGCCTTATGCAAATGAGAAAAAATTAATTCATTGCTTAATGGTTTAATCAGAGCGTCCTATGAAGATGGCTTTTGCAGTTAAGTTCTGTAATATTTCCTAATCTTCAAAAGAACTGGTAGAATAGAGGGAACTGGGAAACGGGAAATGTTCCTAAGTGAAGGAGAACAATGTTAAATACAGGGTTTGAGAGGAAAAAAGCAGAAGCTGACCATTACTGAAGTATTTCTAGTGTGACTCGATTGGTGTGCTGGTGGAGTTGGCACCTCAAGGCTCTTTCATTGTGACTTTTTTTTTTCTGAATAGTTAAAAGAAGTCCTGTTTCAGATTCAAGTGGCATAGAAACTTTTTCTTCCCCTGAAAAATAACAATGAAATACTGAAAAATATTTTTTTCCTAAAATAACTCATACTTAAGCACTCGGATACTAATTTATAAACCATTCTCAAGTCTCTCTCCCTCTCCCCAGAAGCCTTCATGCAAACCGGAATAATTCCTTGTAAAGCTAATTTTGATGGAATGGTATTTCTTGATATCTATTCTTTCCATACTGTTGAAATATTGGCAGGGAGGTGGGGGGGGGTGTACTTGAAGAGCTGCAATGACCCTTATATTCCTCAGCCAGGCACACCTAATAAAAGCCAGCAGGCTGCAGGCTGCGCCTTACAGCCCAGGCAAGAACTCTGTGGAAGGCTCAATGGACAGGGGGAAGAAGACAGTGAATTTCTTCATTGTCTGCAATTCATCACCTTAAATAGTCTAAAATGGTCTAAATGGTGTCAGGCTCGATGTTGGTCTGCACTAACTATCTCAAGATCATACGCTGAGTGATACAATGGAAAGCTTGATGCCATCGAGACTGTTACTGGTACATAAATAAAACACTCTCTGCTGTGATCAAATTGTAGCTGGGATGCATCTTCTGCACCTTTGCAAACAATTAAAGCAGGATTACTTTCAAGTACACAGAGAGGGTCTACATGTGAGGGTTATAATGGTCCACAACTTGTTTGTGAACCAATTCAAAAGCCCTAAACCAGAGAGGCAGCCATCGCACCCCTGCTGCATTTTTACACTGGCTGACATGCTTTATCTTGTCCAAAGTTTTAATATTGTTGTAAAATAAGGAAGAGGAGGAAGTAGCTCTACTTTCCTGTATTATCTTGAAGTATTAAATGCTACTTTTTCTCTCCTCCTCATGGCCAATTCACCCTAGTTGTGCAAGGAACATAGGCACACGCATTTCTCAAACGTGTGAGTGTTCCCACTACACGCAGTGGAAGTGCTTGCATGCTTCAATTTGAGCATGTCAAAATACCTCCTTAGACAGAAGCCTGGGTATTTGGCTACATGGTCTTACTACAGTATCAGGATTTTAAAAACTTAAGGCAGAACTTTCCATGAGTGTATATTCATAGTATAAATTTAGGAGAGATATGCAAATATAGGAGGAGATCAGCATAACATGGCGGCAGCCTTTTCTTCCTTCTTTGAAACAGCCAACTACCCCCTTGCGCTACGTGACTTGTTGACAGTGCAGTTGACTGCCTAATATAGCCTCCTGTCTACACAGAAGACACATAGATGGTTCAGAGTTTGTACTGAATGTTACCTTCCTCCATATGCCAAGATGCAATGCCAAGAAATATTCCTACCAAACATAGCTTCAATTCGTGTAATTATAGTTCACATTTTTCTAAAGACAGCTTTCTTAAAATTTCTGCTTTGTAGCAGCAAAAATTAAAGTAGCACTGCTGTTGAGTCAGTGTCTGAGAGTAGAGCTTTTGATTTTTTTAAGTGTAGACCTGAAAAACTAGATATTATGTGGTTTTGCTAAGGTCATCTATTCTCCGTGGGTATATTTGAGCCTACCAGACCTAGCTTTTTGTTGCATTAGCAAGTCTTATGTCAGATCTGAATTCTTAACATACTCCATTTGTTTGTTTATTGCAACAATAGGAACTATAAGTGTTCTTATGTGCCTCTTTAACTACCATGTTGTGGTATGGACATTGTTTGCAGTTAAGTCACTCAATTAACTTTAATATCAGTTGGATAGGGATGCTGGAATTTCATGGAATTCCAGTATTATTTTTATATAGTGTTTGTTTTAAGGTACGCACAGTGTTGTACAAGTAGTCCCTCAGAGTACATTGTGTGTTCTAATTGCTTCCATGTAGTCAGGAAAAATTAATTCCAAGGCTTGGTTATTTATCATGAGAAAAATTAATTTATGTGGTGCATACAAATAATTTGGTACTTTGAATGGTTTTCTAAAGTGTGGAGTGAATACATGAGCAATAGCCATGCTGCCATGGCAGGCTCTAGTGTGCCTTGATTTCAGCCTGAACTTCAAGAAAAACATTTATGCTGCAAATGTGTACATAAATAGATGCACTCATAATCAGGGATGGTAGGTGGCAAAGGTAACAGGAAGTTAGCAACTCAAAAGATACAGCACTCAACTTGCAGACTCTTTTGTGGGTCAAGTTCCTTAGACTATGAGCCTGTGATTCCTGGTCTTTAAATAATTTCTGGCTGCAATATATGACTCTTGTTATAGCATCTCTTCAGCCTTGCTGCATTTTTGTATTATGACCACAAACCTTAATAATGACCCTCTGCTCATAGCTGTCTTTAGCTGTGTATCACAAAGTCCTTTTCAAAGGCATCATTCCATCCCCACTGCAGTGACAGGCAAACCGTGGCACGAACCAGAAGTAAACTACCACTTGCTTTCACTTGCCTAAGGTCATGCAGCCAGCAACTTCCAGATTGCAAACAGACTTTTCCAAGAGCACAGTTTCATGTTCATTTCAGATTATTTCATTAATTTGCAGCAGTTCTTCCCCCACAATATAAGCTTAAAATCACTATCTCCAACCGTAACTCCCAAATGAAAAGCAAGTGGAAAAAAAGCAACTGACTTTTTTTCTCAGGTTGGGCAAGTGTCAGTTTATTTGCAGTATTTTGTTTTAACATCCCTGGCTAAACAGGAGGGTTTAAGCCCTGATTCTATTAAAATCAAGAGGAGTTTCCTTAAGACCTGAATGTCTGTTAGTTGTCTGTCAAATTTGAAGCTATTTATGCTATTCACTAATTTTCTGCTGATAGAGATAGTTTGACTGTAACTGCTAGGTCTTTTCTTTACCAGAGGATTTTCTGGTGCTGTTTCCTCTTGAAAGTGTATAAGCAGAAAAATAATTCATTTGGGAGTGAAATTATATTTAACTGTAAACTGATACCTTCTAGATATAGGATGTTTTATCATAGGGAATATTTACTTTTTGAGAAAATTAATGGGGAATATCTGAACATTAGTTTTGCACTGTAAGAAAATACTTCATTACAGTAGTTCTACTAATTCCTGTTAATAGTTAATTGTAGCAAACAGACTTAGAAACTTAATCTGTTTTTTCAAATCAAATTTTAACATAGTTTATTGCATCAATGGACTTGAACGAGACAAAAGAACAAAAATAAACTCAAGCAGGAAAGAAACTGGAATTTCAAAGTAAGCTAGAGAATGCTCCCCATGACAGAACTGGGCACCAAAGTCCACATCCAACTTTAACATCTTTTCCCCTTTTTAGTTATATGGACTTCGGAGGAAAGGTTATGCAAATGCCCAGTTACTTGTACACTGCCCAGTGGTCTAAAGGCCCAAATCAGAACTGTTCCACATACGAGACTTTTCCAGACCAACCCTTTCTAGTTGCTCATCGCTATCTCTTCTTCACAAGTAATGGCCCCTTCACTTCTGCTGTTCTACCTGCTCTGTTCTTCTCCTCTTTCTAGCAAAAGTCTAATCTGCCTCCACACTCAGGCCCTAAGGACATAACAGCCATGAAGGTCTTCTGGGACACCACCCATTGCCACCTCCAGCAGCCTTCTGTCTCAGCTCCCAGTTTCTCCTGACAACTTTCCACTGCGGAGTAACACTTTGTCAAGACAGCAGCTTTTGTGGCACACCCACATCTTAGTCCAACAAAATGTAGGCTGAATGTAAGGTCACATGCACTCTTTACAGTTGAATTTCACAGGCACGGGGGAAAAGGAGATCACCAGCTACATTTGCCATGCTGATTGAGTACAAACAGAAGTTCCTTCTGTAGGATTGTTAGGTCCAGTTTGCCATACAAAGCATGGGAATGTGATTAAATGATAAAGCTGTATAATCTCTATTTCCTCTAGCTTTCTGTCAGCTTAAACAGTTCATTAATCTCTCTCACCTCTGGACTTTGGAATGGAATGAGATACGAAATGCAAACTTCCCCAAATACTGCTGTGAAAATCCCTTCTTTCTCCCCCAGTGTGACTTCTCCAGTCAAATCCTCCTGTTGCTTCTCCCTCTGACCTTGCTTCAGCATAGTATAGCCTCCACCCCATCTATATTTGTCCTCCTTTCTTCCTTTCTCTCCGCACAAGCATTTCATTCTAACAATCACTTTAAAGTTTCTTTTTTTTTTTTTTTCTTGTCATCCTTCTTTCCAGCCATGTCAGCCTGCCTGGACCAATCTCCAAGCTGCCCTAAAAAAACCCCAAACAAACACAAAAACAACCCCCAACACTTTTTTTTTTTTTAAAACCTAAATGGCCACATAATAAATTATTCTTATACAGAAATTCTTGCCTATGATGCTGTTTATAGAAAAACATGTTAAAGTGTGACTGTGATCTACCTATGTTTTAAATGAAAATACGGCAATGTGAACAAAATGATGTGGTGTAATACTGAAACTATGGTGAAAAGCCCTGGTTTAATCTCTGTATGTAGGTAGCAGTGTAAGAGTATTGTCTGATCACAAGATCAGCTATGCTGATATAGTACCTATAGTTTCATTCTACTGGTGCTGGCAAAATTGTTCAATCGCTGGCATAGCTTATTCTGCCACTGCCTGGTATGCACACTCTTCCAAATAAAATTAGGTCTTCTAGTGACATTGTAGTTTTGCCAAAAAACCTGTTCATAGTAGGAGCATTTGCCAACTATAGCGATCACAAATGACATTGTCTTGGGCCTGTGACTGTCAGTTTTTCAGCAAAAGCTGGTAATATAGATTGGATCTGAAGACTTGCCTTTTTTTTTTTTTTAAAGTCAAATAACAAATGATGAATAGCCAAGCAAATAACCTAATAAATTAATTTTCTTGGCCATGGAAAAGATAAAACATTCCAGCAAACTTGGCATAACCATTTTTCACCATTAGTTTAAAACTATACCACATGCAGCTGTGCAGAGTGCTAGATATTAAATAATAACATGACATTGCGGGTCCCAGTGATATGTTGATCCCAGAACAGAATAGTTTTTTTTTTTTAGAGAATCATTCAAAATCTACATACGCCACACTACATTATAATGGGATAGGTGCTTTTCTTTTGGAAGGCAAATATAACAATCATAAAATGTTGCAAAAAAGGCCTCCATACTGTTATGGCTTGTGTCAGCCATAACAGTGTTGGAAAACAACATTAGATTATCAAAAAGGGGTAAAAAGAGTTCCCACATTGGTAGAAATTGCTATAAATGCCTCTTTATTTGAAAATAAGTATTGTTTTTAGTGGCTTCCTTTCTCACCTTGGAAAATACCTCTGCTATTTGATTACCTCTCTGAGAGATGTCTGATTAGGCTTTGGAAGCAAAGCTCCTGTAAGTTAACAGTTGAAACAGTTAATCAAGAGTAATGGAATCAAGTTTTAGTTCTGCTTTTGGTGAATTTACTTTTGGAAAACCATTTAACCTGACCAAAAATCCTGACTAACCATCTTCAGGGTTGTGACAGGCCAGACGATATAAATGGAACATTTTAAAATATCCTAAGAATTCCATTGTTTTTGCTTTCTGTTTAAAGGATGAGTGAAATCTGGAGTTTCAACACTGCAGGCAGTTCCAGCATTGTGACCAAACCTAGAGGAAAAAATAAGATTTCAATTATCTGCAGAACAGAAACTGAAAAAATGACAACTTGCAGGGTTCAGATCATTTTACTTAACATTCACAATGTTACATTAACTGAGATTTTTGACATTTAAAAAATTTGAATGTTTCCTTTTAGTTTGATGGACCAGTATAGTTCAGGATTAAACTGTGCTTCTCCATTCTAGTACATTTACTGTATGCACACTGCAATGAGGGAAATTTGTGACCCATTCTATTTGATGTATTTAATGGAAATGCCTCAACACTACTTCTTTCATAGGTGGAGGCTGACTGCAGGAATCAGTTAAAAATAATGTTTAGCCATCTTCAGATGGCTAAATCATCTTTTGCAGATGATTTATAAGTCCCTTATCATTAGAAAAGAAAGAATATATCTGCTTACTATGTAGGTTTTTTTCTTATATATTTCATGTGGTTTTTAAAATGATTGCTGCATTTAGAGGACTGATTCTAGTTTTATATAACATCTTTTATAGTCTAAGTACCCTAAAGCATGTTACGATACGATAGATAAGCAAATACTTCTTTTAGAAAGCAAACGTCACTGGTTTTATGTGCTCAGCAGACAAGAGAATTGGAAAACTGATGGAAAACAATGGCTGAAAGAGACAGTATTTTCTCATTTGGCTGTAGGAAACCATCTTAGATTTTTGGTCAACTGTGAAAGGACTTCACATACTGTGTAAAAAAGTTTGTTTTCTGACAGCCATAGTAAATGACTGAAGGGTAGAAGAAGCTTGGAAATTCTGTTAGCATCTTTATCCTAATCTGTTAGTATATACATTTTGGACAAGTTCATTTTCCAGACATAAGCAAAGCCAGACATGCAATGCTACAGGTTTATGACCTTAACATAAAATATATATACTACACAGTAAATACTTTAGAAGGAATTAAAATAATGCATCCTGAGGCAATAATATGAAAAACATGACTATGTATTTTTCAGGCTTAATGCAAGGGCAACTGGGTGAAGTAGGCTATTAATACAAGTGGCTATACTATATGGCTAAATGATTCCTTTGTGGCTTAAAATATAGACACTATAGGCATCTCTGCAAGAAGCACAGAGCCAGCCAAGTGCTACTGAAGCTGTAGTTACATGGCCAATTTAACTTAGCATAAGTCTGAGCTGCTGCCAAACGAGTAGGTCCCTTTCTTCCACCCTCCCAATGGCCCTGCTCACCCTGCCACTCATCTCCACCCTCACGCTGGCACTAGGGTTCCCATGACCATGTGATGAAGCTGGATCTGATCCTGCTGATATCTAAATTGGCAAAAGAAAAAAGAAGTTAGCTTCCCAGCTGGAAGTTCTGTGATTCATCACAGATGGGTAAGCAGTGAGGGCAGAGAAGAGCAGAATTTCCCCTTTCAATGGCAGCCCGTGTGGGCTCCATTAAAGTGGCCGTATAACTGTAGGGACCAAAATACTTCTCCAAAGTTCTAACAAAACTTGATAGACTTAAATACAAAATGAACGAAACTGATAGATCTGTAAGTAACCTCTATTAGATCCCTGCCAGTGCCACCCCACATCTATGGTGGATATGATGCTTCTGTAACTTGAGCACAAACACTTTCAGCCCAAGTACAGCCGTGTTTGTTAGTCTTCATCAGATGTGTCAAAAATGTGTCCATTTCCCTGTACACCTATCATTGTGATTCTAAACAGGTGGTAAAATCACTTCAGCTAAAGGGAATTTAATGCTAAAAGCATTCAGTTTAATAATTTATAATTTAATGCTAAAGGCGTAAAATACAACACCTGCAATTTTTGCTATAAGCATTACATGACTTGAGCAAAAATGCACAGAGGAAACTAGTTGCTGCACTTCAGTTGCTAATAGGTAAGAAAAAAAATTGAAAGTCAAAAAAAAGTTATGCTTTAGAGAGGAACGAGAGAGAGTTCCCACCTCCTTGCAGCTTGGGCATTCCTGTAGAGAAACTGCCTGAGAGAGGGAAAAATCTTGTCAGAGAATGGAAAAGGAAGTACTGGGCCATAAAGGACAGTTTAAAAACCATGCTGAAAGTCTATTTATGGGGGTTTTTCCTTTACTCTTATTCACGCTGAGCAAGTATGAACAGAACCAATAATGCAATACTTTTTAAAGACAAATTTTGGCTCTACAAAAAGTAATGCACATTTATAAAAGTCCTAAAATTAGTGATTCTCTTAACTTCTTACATCTACTCAGTGTATCTAGAACCTATATACATAAAAGCTACTGTCTTGGAACCAGTCTTAGTGACTTGTGAATATTGGGCAGCATTAAGATATCTGGGGTTATTTTGTCTCTAGGAGTAGGCTAATGGGAGTGTTTAAAATTTAATGCCGTATCTAGAAGCTCTGCTCTGTTCTATTTGGCTGTCAGAGCACTATTTGGTAGAGCAAATGCAGACCGTTATGCATATAAATGCAGTTTTGGTTTAAGGAGGAGTTAAGAAGCTGTTTAGAAAAGCCTCCCTTTTCTCTAGTGCACACAGCACCTTGCCTTCAAACTGTTCAGCCCACAAAGTTTTCCAGCCCACTGAAAAAGCACACTTTTTTTTTATCCTTTCACAGTCTATGAACTTACTGGATTAAAATCACTACATTAGAAATGTATTTTATTAGCAATCGTCAATAACACAAAGACACTGATGAAGACTGCACTCAGATCATGAAGTAAATTTATTCATCTCATGTCAGTGCTTATGTGCCCACATTAGCAAGACCTTAACACAAAATATAAGTACTTACTTTACAACTTTAAGGTGGTTGAAGTTAGACGTGTGCTTAAACACCTGGCTAAATCTTGGTCAAGCCCATTACATAGTTAGACATTGAAAAAGTCTATGTCCTTCAATAGGTGACCAGAACTAAAATGGCAGATTTGAAATTTGTGGAAGAGGTAAGAGAAGGAAAACCAGCAGAACTCGCTCTGTTGGAACACCAAATCAAAATTAAGCCTTCATCTTTTTGTGTTCAATTCACTCAGTTTTCTTACTTTTTCATTCACTTGCATGTCTTTCATGTGCTTGTACTAGTCTTTCAATCTACATGCCTGCAGGGATGACAGAAACGCTATCGCACCTTTCAAAAAATGCTTGTAGAATTGTGATTAAAAGTAATGTTACCACTGACAGGTGGTAATTTTCTGGGTCCATACCAAGTCCTGTCTTTATTCACTTCCCTGCAATGACTTTGCACTTCCTCTTTTTGGTGAAATATAAAAACCACTTTACTCTCTTAAATTTTGGTCCTTGCTCTCTTTCACCTACCAGGCTGTAGGGTACTAGTCCTTCAGGGAGGTACAGCGCTCAGTTAGTTTTAACTGGAACTGTATTTTAGAGTAACCTAATGCATTTAGTTTCCTTCTGCTGCTTGCAAACCTTTCAGAAAAATGGAGTAAGCCTTGTGAATGTAGCTTCTGTGTGGGTTTTTTGTTTTTTAATGCATCAGCTCATATCCAGACAGCTGGTGCATAAAAGGGATCAGTTAACCAAAAAGACTCAGAACAGAGCAGGTCAGTTACAGAACAGAAAATATCTTTTAACTTTTTGTGTCAAGAAGTGACATGCAATACTCGCTTAGCATATCATAATAGCTAATTATTTTCTGTACTACTTACAGTATCACTGTTATTCAGTTGGGATAAAGGGGAGGGCAAGCTGGATGAGAGGGAAGGGGTGTCCCAACCTGAAATGCCTTCAGCTGTTATTAAATACCTATGTTTTTAAAAGTTGTACTGAAAAGTGCCTGGCCGTCACTGCTTTCTGATACTCAAAAACAGCTGTGAAGTCCCCAGTAGTAGTAAAGAAAGATAACAGGAACCAGGCCTACTCTTCCTTTCTGCTAAATAAAAGAAAAAAGTAATGGCAAAGAATACTGTACAACTTAAACACATGAAATCTTGGGTAATAATACACTGTCTACATATACTCAGAACAAGCCTCGGCCTTGATCTAAAATGAGGAAGCAGCTGCACCAAGCAGTTGGTGTCATTGATAGGGCTTTAGTTGTCTCAGCCCCAGCGATGAATCTGCATAGGTTCTTTCAACGTGCGGAGTTCCCAGTCACCTCAAAGTAATTATACTGTTTAATTTCATGTTAGGTCTGATTTGTATCAAAGATGTAGTATGCCTTTACATGCCATATATTTTCATTTACTTCATCTATGTTAGTACTTACTAGTACAAGAGAGATTGACAGCTTCTTTCTGAAGATTACGTAGAGGGCATATGAAGATGAAAAGTATAATCAATATTTAGCCTTTCTGTGCTTCTGTGTGTACCATGTAAACACACACCTGCTCTAATTATGGGGTTTGCCTTTAGACAAAATAGTGGATGATTGAAAAGTGAGCAGAATAGGATGTTATTCAGACTTTAAAAAAAAAATCAACACTCTTGACAGAACTAAACTATTTATAGTCATTTCCTCTTGTGCATCTCATGAACACAGCAGAAGACAATTCGTTGTTCCTTTGCCCCCTCAGATAGATGTCTGTAATTGACTTCTCCCCATAAGCAAACCTCTTTCAACTTTTCTTCACAGCTTTGAGATAGCTAGCTTTGCAGATAAAGATCAAAGGCTCAGTGCCTTGGACTGAAGGTTTGGCGTCACAGGTTACCACCTCCAGCTCCAAACTTCCTCTCCCATCATGAAAGGCATTGCAGGGGGTGGGCTGCGATAAGCCCCCAGAGTGGATGGCGGGTGGTAACCCCCTGTCCTAGACCAGCGGCAACTGAAGCAGTTTATCTGATTGCACCGCAAGAATTCAGCTACGTCTTTATGCGTTATACACACCTAACAGCCATCGGAAACACCAGCTCCAACGCAGCCAGCTGATGCCAGCCTGCGTTTCCTTGCAAGGGAATTCCACTCTCACTGTTCCAGGTAGCATGTGATTTAGGGGTGCGTGCATGTGGAGATCTGAAGGAGGCCTAACGAGAGGAATTAGGTGCTTTCTGTATGTGGGAATTTCCTTTTGCTTTCTACCGAGCAATTGGAAGGGTGGTGGAAGGTGGGGGGAGTTGTTGTATGTAATTAATTGGGTTGGTTTCGATGCACAAAACTGGGACGTAATACAAAATTACATCTTATGAAGACACTCACCCCGTTCACTGAGATCCATGTTCTTCCACAAAGACTGTGTCAGGAGCACTGTGTTAATGGAAGCCTATTATAAGAAAGGTGGTACTTCTCTTGTTTGTTAATTTAGTTTGAGAAGATAGTCCAAGATAAGAGCTTCAAGCTTTTCAAAATCTCAAGCGATACTTTTACAAATCCCCTTCTAGGTGAGCAGGTTCGCCCCCAACCCCCCAAGCAAGCAGGATTCTTCCCCTTTGTCCAGAAACAATAACTTTCTGTCTTAATTTGGTCCCCTGCACACCTGTTTATAAAACTAAAAGCTAATAGAAACACAAAATAAAGACCAGCTGGGGAGAAGGTGGTGGAGTAATTGTGCTGTGAGAAGCAGTAAAGGAGGGGGCTGGGCATGCTGTTCCTTCTTTAGTTTCATGTTTTAATGTGGTTTTTTTTTTTTTTAAATAAGAGGTAACTGTAGTAATTTTTAATTTTCTGCTCTTTAATTTTTGTTTTTCATCTTCTAATAACTTAGCTTTTATTCTCCAAATTCCATTGTACTGTTCCTCACTTTGTTTTCTTTTTTGTGGTTCTTTTCTGTAAAACTTTATAGCTGAAGCAGGTCGGTTTTTTGGGAAGTGTTTTTGTTTTAAGCCTCAATTTGTACGTACTAAATCCTATTCTAGGTTTCCAATGCTAAGCATTTGAATTTGCCTGAAAAACAGGAAATAACTGCTTTTTGTTTTTACATGATCTGTTATGCTGCCTTTCTTAAGACAAAAATGAGGGCTACACCTACCTACAGTCTTACTTTACGTGAATGGAGGTAGTAATGATCTTCAGAAAATGGGACTTTCTAAACACAGAACTACAAGGTGCCCTGTCGGTGAGAAACAGGTGTACCCAAAAAGGTGTAAGAACTGAAACTGGAGTGCAAACTAACTGATTTTCAGGGTGATGATTTTTTCTTTAATTGTTATTATTTTGAAACCAGTTCAACTTTATCAGTTAAAGATCTAACTGATGTCAGGAGGAGGAGAAGGAATATGCAGGTCACTTAATACTGAATGTGTCAATACTGCTTACAAAGCTTCCCTTGCAGACCTTCTGTCCGAATATATGCTGTTCAAAATTCTGCTCTCTTTTTACTGAAGAAGCCGGTCCCAGAGCGCAGCTAGGGGTTTTTCAAGAGGCACAACAGATAATTCAGACAGTCCTGTAAGCACCAGAAATTTAAGGAGGTATAATTCTAGTCCTCCAGATAAACAGAAATAAGTATGCTTGTAATACAGAAAACTTCCTGTGATTCATTTAAAACTGGTTTTTGTTTTGCCACCACTCCCTACTGGCGCTGCAGTTGGCCCTGTTTCCAAAAACATGATCAGCACCACTCCCAACTGCAAGCGCACACATCTGTGCTCACAGCCAGATGTGCTGAAGCAACTGTGCCCTGTCTTCCCACCCCAGAGACCATGTAATAGATTCTTACAGCAGAAGAGCGTCGCTTGCTGTGGGCTGGCCCTCGCCACGTGACGTAGGCAGCTGTACAGCTAAAATGCTGGTAAGCAGAGCGTGTGCTGAAGGTCCAAAGTACCGGGTTCGCTGTGCGCAGGTTGAACCGCACTGTGCGTGCACGCGGGAGATCCCCCTGTTCCCAGGGGCAGGGGGAGGCCGTGGCCACTGAGGAGCCGTTCATGCCGACTGCCCTGAGCCATAATACACATATTTGCGTAATATGTATTTGTAAATGTCTTCACAGATTTATAACACTGATAAATACAATTTCTCAAAAATTAGTCTAAATAGTGGGAGAATTCCTTATGACGCAGATTGGTCTGAAATTAAGACAGGCTCCTCTTTCTCACGTCTGGGGACTCTGTACCTCATCGGACATCTGAGTTGAAAGCTTATTACACACTTTCTTCTTCTTCATGTTATTTATATTTTTCTCTTTTTTTTTTTTTTTTTTTAATTATTTTAACTTCGGAAAGCTTTTGTGGGATAGCTTGCATGCAAAAACGCCAAAAGCTTCCAGCTGATGTTTGGGAGTGGGGATGCGTCACAGGCCGGGCCCAGCCATCGCCCTTCACTTGACATACATTCCTCATATGCTGAGCTGTGACCAGATCAAAGAGAGGGTGGTTTTGTTTCGTTTTGTTTTATCTCAAGGCAGCCCTGCCAGTCCTTGAAGCACAGCTAGGTATTTCGTGACACAGCAAATCCTTCTTTCAGGGTATATTGTATTTGCAGTGGTAAACCTTTCTGCCTTCCTTTACATATGTATCACAGCTAGTGACCCCTTTGTCAATAGGTCCGGTAATGCTGATTTGCTGGAGGCCAAAATTGATAACGTATGAAAAATAGCAACACAGGGCTAGAAAGTGTTTCCTTTTAGGATTCACTGAACAGTCTTTTTTTGTTATTCCCTCCAACATGTAGAATTTCTAATGTATTTGTTAGAAACCCAAAACTTTTTAGAAGCACCTAGAGCCAAGACTTCCAAACTTCTTATCTGCAGAAGTCTGAGAATCTATTCTGTGTGCAGTGAGTTCCTGATCAAAGGGTCCCATCCAGTCTATACCTGTCACAATTAAACCGGATCTCAAAATAGCTATCTGTTGCTGAAAAGATCTATCTGTGTCTCATCTTTTCTACCGTCTCTCTGAAATCACAAGTCAGATAGACAGCTCTTCGTAAAACTTGTCAGTTGTAGCCTATTCTGTCAGCTGGCATCTCGAGAAATCTCAGCCTCTAGCTAACTGAACAGACTGGTTTTTGCAGCTTGTTCAACTTCATGGGTCAAAGGGGATTCCACTTGAAGTGAAGGTCATCCATGCTTGATGACTTCCTACACTTACCACTACACAGTGCATTGGTTATCTGCTTACTCTCACAGGCTTGATGCAAGTTAAGTTGTCCAGAGGCAACAAACTAAATATTCTAGCAACTCCTACAAGAGCTATGTAACTTTGAAAATTAAAAAAATTACACAAATACATATTAGATACTCCCTAATTTATCACAATTTGTAATTGGAAAATGAAGTGGCTTCAGAAAAAGAATGAGGAATAAAAGAGGCAGAGGTTTTTAGGAAATTTGATTATGCAAAAATAGGAATATTTTGATTTCAGTTCATCTGCATGGGAAAAATAACTGATCACACCAGTGAGGTCACATGCGATTAATCTAAATGCATCTTTTTTTTTTTTAATGGAAGTATGTATTAAAATGCTCTTTTAAACTATAGCCTTATTCAGTGCACATGGAACACCCATGATAGTCTAATCAGTTCACCTAAACATGATCAAATGAAAAGCAAACTGTTCTGGGTACTCATAGTTACTCATTTTGGGGTGGGTTTTGAGGGGTGGGGTGGGGGTTAGAGACCAAAGTGACAATATAAAATAAAATCAGTCATGTGAAAAATGAAACACCTTTTTTCAAAATAAAGCCATAATTTTACCATTGTAAAGATATATGAATGTCAGAGATGAGCAATAAGCAATATTCAGATCTAAATCTACAATTAGATTATATTTTTTTGTTTGTTTGGGTCCTATCTCTATCAAACAATAAATACTGGAAGAAAAATAACTGATGCTTACATGCATTTCTAATTAAAGGCTGGCAAGCCTTTCTGAAAAGGACAAAAATGCTTGCAAACGACCATTCTCCCCAAACTAGAACTAAACCATTTAAATCTCCTCTCGTTCTTTTCATTCCTCATTACTTTTCATTTATAGACCCTGGCAGGTGCCAGCTGGGGCACAAGACAGAAACAGTAAACTGCAGAAGATGGCTATTTGTGGTGTTTCAAGCATAACCAGAAGCTGAATCTATTAGGGGGAAAAAAAAAACAAACCCCACAGAAAAGCAGAAGTTCTTCTGAGATCTTCACTGCAGATTTAATGTATCTGGTTATCTTAGATAATAATCCAAGCTATTCTCATAGTCGTAGTGCATTGTTGCAGGAAATATCAAAACATTTGGCTGTGCACCTCCTTCTTACATCTATAAGTAGGTTTTTTTTATATCAGCAGGTAACACTATCCTTTTGCTGCAAATTAATAGTATGAGTTTTGAGCAAAAGTTAAAGATGTGCTTGTGAATTATTTGTCAGTTATTCTCATGATTCTTTTTTTTTTACTGAGTTGAGAACCTGAAAAGAATAGGTTGAATTGTTTTTTAAGTAAAATTGGGCAAAGATTTAGGCTCTAGGAATATTCTTTAAGTATCAGACCTCTAGCCTGTCAGAGCAAGATACTCCATGTTGTATTACAGGGCTGCTGAATATGTGGAATATCCTTCAATTCCAGCCAACATAATGAAAGGATCAGATTTTTCTGTTCTGTTAATAAACATTGTTAAGACTAAAATTAAGCTTTGTTTTTTATTTCAGGATTCCAAAAACTGACAAGTACTTGGTTATTTAACTGTCCTTTTTAAGCAAGTCTCATAAAGTGGGATTAATTGTCACCAACTACCACAATTGCTCTAAAATCAGTAGCAGAGGTAGGAAGGTCCCTCAGCACAAGCCTAATAGTCTCCCGCTACCTGATGCCTTGAGTGGCAACATGTCTGCTCAGCCTGAACTACAGACTGCAAATAATCACATAATGTTAGTGCAGTTATTTCCTGATGTTGTTTAGCTAATTTTCATCTAATTCCAATTTCCTTTGAAAAAGTTATTTTAATTTTAAGAGGCAGCTGTAATTACTAATGATGAAGCTGGAAGATAGTTTCTTTTTAGCAAAGCTCGATACATTACTCAACCTTCTGCATAATAAGGTTTAAAATCTAAAGAAAGCTTTTAAAAAAGGGGAATAATATTTTGTTTATATTTGTCTTTGTAAGCAAAGCTTCCAAGAGTCTTTTGGTAGCCTGATTGTGCATCAGAGATGAGGTAGGCAGGACTAAAACGTGGAATGACATAGACAACTTAGAATGAAGAATGGAAGGCAAAATTTTTATAAGCCCTTTTTGAAAAAAAGTAATTGCTTTCTTTTTATTGGTTGTGATAAAATTTTCAGCTCAGGTCTAATAAAAGATATTTAGTTTAGGTGAACAGGAAGAACATACACTGTGTGAAGAAACTAAAAATATATATGCATTCTATAGAAGTTTCTAGCATGACCAGACTTCTAACAGATTTCTCCTGATACTGACTTGACTTTAGTGGTGTGGGTTTTTTTAAATGAGAAGCGAGGTGGGATTCTAAATGATACCTGCTAAGTGGAACATGAGATATTTAACTTAAATTGCCTTGATTACAAGTAAAATTTTAATGAGGTCAGTGCAGCTGATGAATAAAAACAATCTTTGGTTCCAGATATCAGTCCATGTAACTGGAGCCCTGAGATCACGAGTTTTTACGGCTCAGAGTCACAAATACTCTAATGGTTTCTTAGATGGCCTGGGCCCGGGAATGTATAAGTTTTCCACCTCCTATTATAACTGCAAATGGTATGGGAATGAGGTAAACTGTCCACTCATAAAACGACTCGTGGAACGTCAGAAACCGGAGGGCATTCCCATTATAGCTGTGGAGTGTTCTAAAGTCAGTTCTGAACAAAATGTTAACATTGAAATATTCTAAACTATTCATTTAGGCAATTATGTTCTTTCCTGATGCACTTACTCTTAAATCAATTGTTTAAACTGCACTTAATTTTATTAAGGAGAAGGATAACACAAATCATGCCAAAGAGCTCTGTTAAAAAGGGAGGGAAGCTTCATACACAAATGATTTAGCAACTGAACTACTTACTGAACATACATTAAGCATTTTTGATGTGTGAAATATTACTGGCAATGCATTTCCTGTATTTTTTGTTAATTTATATAAATGGGTGTTCAACCACATGGTAATTTTAATGCTGGCTTTGTTTAATATCTTACAGGAAGCTTCAAAAGATGGTGCATGACATGAAGAAAAATGAAAGTGGGATAATAAACAAGTTCAAAAAGTAAGTTTGAAATGCCAATCCTAGTTTTATCAATTTGGGGAAGTTCACATTGCTAGCATAGTGTATAGTACTTTAGTGATGGGACCATGTTATTTTAGAGGGATATTCTTCAGCGTATGTAAAGAGCTTCAGTCCAGACTGTGACATGCAGACTTGTCATCAGTATTAAGAGTATCACAAAGTAGTTGCGGAACTGGCCTCCAACAGGAGGTTGTGTTTGTAGCCTTGAAAAAACAGTATTTGGGTAAAATGCATTTTTCTTACATGTTCTTTGGGAATGGTTATTGCTTGTTGTTTGGGTGTGTGCCTTTCTCCTCAGGCCACTGTTTAGGCTACCTGCTGCAATTAAGTTTTAATTTGAGGTCCACCTTGAACCAACTGGTCAGACATCATAGTTAGAATTCCCATAAAAATGCTAAGTCCTCCTGTGTTTCAGTCTGATAAAACAAACCCCAGTATTACCTAACATCCTTATTCCAGTAAGAAGTGCTAAACAGCGTGCATATTGATGTCACGTGCATATGAGTGTCATAAAATATTCATGTGTATTTATACACAGAAAGAAATTCCAGTAATTCTGTATCCTTGTCAAATGAATACACCATTCACTGTTTCCAGTCAAACATCTATTTAAACCAATTAGCTATTTAGCACACTTTTTCTTTATGCAATAGCTCATTTCCACTGAACTTCCATTTGGATGTGATTTTCTCATTCAGATGTCTGTCTTTACACGGGTCACTGACAACAAAAGTACTAAGTACTTTTAAAAGTTAATTAGTACACAGTATCTGCAGTGTTTCCAGGACAACCATATTAAATTCTAGAAATACAGCTCTCGTACATAAAAGGCACATATAAACATTGTTTAAAATTGTTCTTAAAGAGCGAGCATGAAGGTTCAGTGCAAGGAAAACAAAAAGTATGGTTTTAACAAGAGCTAATTCTAGGTATATACGAAGCGGTCAGTAGGCTGCTGGGAGAAGCAGTAGGGCTCTGCATGGTTTGGCTATGCAAGAGCTCCGGAAAGCCAGGCTGGCTACAGCTACTGCCCCTGCTGCCAGCCCAGGTGGGGCTGGTGTTTGTGGGGCAGCTGCTGTCCCTGGCAGAGGAGAGGGATACACTTCTAGGAGCAGCAGCAACCACCTGGCTCACCCGTTCCCCGGGCAGGAGGAGTAACCTTAGGTTGCAAGCCCTCCTTTGTGGCCTCTTAATCACAGCTGTGTTTCTGTCCACAAACCTTGAGCAGGCTCTGATGGTAACACCTGATCTATCAGATAGATTCTTCAGATCACTTTTTTCCTTTACTCGTCCTCTTTCACCCTAGCACTGCTGCAATGCACAGTAAATCACAGTCACGTGGTATATGTACTTGTTATTTCCAGACAAGCACAAAAGCAAATTTTCCCTTAAAATTACTCTCTTCCAACTACTTGGATCTTTAATTTAATCTAAGCATGTTTTAGTTTATACCACAGTGTGTATGTAAATAGACCACCACTGTGTTCAGAGATCTGTCTGCAAAAAACTCGGTTTCACCTGGGACCTGCTCACAGGGAAGAGCTTCTAGGCTGTAAAGGCTTTCGGTGGGTTTTTGGAGGAGAGGCAGGTGAGAGGGATTGGGGGGGGGGGGTTGTTGCTTTGTAATAAAGGGTGGCTTCCTACTTCACAGTAGTAGTTTAAGTGTAGTTAATGTTAATAATGTTGCAGTGGGTTCAGTTCAAATGCCTTGGAGAGGAATGCAGATGGCAGAAACAAAAGAAGCATCTCAAATTTATAATTTGAGGCAAGAAATTGCCTCCCATAGTTGCCTGGACATTAATTCTGCTGTTACTCAGTATTGCTCTGACTGTGTGTCCTTCTCTGAGAGTAAGAGGCGAAGGACAGACAAGGGAAAAATAACAAGAACTAAATGTAGCTGAAGCTGGGAAGGTCAGAGGTGCCATCGTTAAATGTCAGATACAAGTTTGCTGCTATAACACTGAAATTCTTTGATTCTCTCAAGATTAAAAAAAAATCCACAAAAAAGAGCAGGCTCATAAAACCTCTCTTAATGTATGACTGCAGCACAAAGCTCACATTTCACCTCCCCCAACTATAAGAATACAAATTGAGATGTAAAAAAAAAATAAATATTATAATCTTTCTGATACTTCTGTGGTTCATCTGAGTCATATTAATCTCTTCGGCAATTATGAAGATCAGAAACTCTTATTTTTTTGAAAATTGAAGAAAAAATGCTCATATTTGCACATGACTTCAGAACTCGAATCTTGAACCCAGCACATAATGAGACTTGCAATAAAAGCATGAGTTGACAACACTGATCAGCATATGTACAAGAGATGCCAAGCTTTGCAGAATTAGAACTAGCTGTATTCCTCTGAATGTGCCCTTTGGGGGCTTTTTGTTTGATTTTAGTAGATGCTTTTTCTAAAAAATGCGGTTATCCAGTTGATCACTTCCTCCATTTCAGTTATAGGATTATTCTATTAAATGTCAAGGATCTAAACATGACTGAAGCACGAAAAATTGTATTAAAAATTGGCTTTATGTAGCACAGATTTGGAATTTGTCTGTATGCTGGAAAAAACATTGTTTTGGCTCAAATTCAAACCTATTATGAGTAGAAATAATTTTAGAGAAGTCAAATAGTGTACTTGCTTATCCCAAGCCTAAAGTTGTCACACATGTACTGTAAGCCTCTACTACTGAAATTGAAAGAATGATCTAATACTTATGAAATACATTTGACTTCTTAACGGTATTTGTCAAGACACTTCTAAAATCTGGATTGGCTCTTGATTATGCAGAAAAGTAAGAGACATTTGTGCATCAAGTGTCTTGCTCTCCAATCTAGTTCATCTGCGGGGTGCAGGTGGGGAGGGATATGTCTGCCATCCATGTGTGTCTTGAAAGTCTGCAGAAAGCAGTCTGAACAGTGGTGGTAACAGGAAAGAAAACTACAAATGGTTTCTTCATTGCTTAAAAGTTCCTGTTTACTCCCCATTCTGACTCAAAATTTTCTGACAGTAAAAATACTGCCCACTGCAAGCTACCATTCACCTGCTTGCCCTTAATCACGTGCAAAACTGTTTACAATACTGGAGTCCCAGCTGCTGTGCAGATCATGATGTCAAAGAGGATTACGTACGCAGGTGTAGAAGCAATAGGTATAGCCAAAGTTGTATAAACAATGAGAGCTGGGGGCATTTTTTCATATTCACATCCTTGGTAATACAGAACAGGGAAGTTAGAGAGAAATCATAGGTTTCACTCTGCAGGGTGGTTGCCTGTGCTTGAAAAACACTATAAAGACATAGCACTCATCTGTAAATCAAAAGTTTTAAGCCTCTAGGCTTTGTTCAGTGGAATCCTAGCTCCATTGAAGTTGATGCTAAAAGTCATACTGCATATACAGCAAAGTCAGGATTCCACCCTAAAGTTTTGATATGTGCTGACCTACTGTGTTGAATAAGAAACTAGAAGTTCAGGTTACTCACCTTGTTGCAATATCACATCCTATCAAAACTTCCTTTGCAAAGCTGTCAAAAATCATGCACTTGTAGTTATTCGTCTAACTGCACACAATCCATATATGTGCATTTCTTGAAATCACATTTGCCACGTGACCTGAAAAATGGAAAGAAAATGCATCTTCATCTCATCTGCTTTACCCAGCTTTTTAGTTGGGTAAGTTTTTACTTCAGATTTGTCTGGTCCATTTTCCTATACCATTTATAACTTAGGCAGTAACTTCAGGCAGAAAAATGGAGTTGTGTCACTAAATGTCTCTCCAACCTGCATAGCTGCAACTAGAAGACATCCATGATAAAACCCTTGGCAGAGGGAAAAGTGGTATTTTATGGACTAAACAGTGAGAAAAAAGTACTAAAATCAAGCTGTACCACACTTAGAAAGAGAAACCAGGGAAAAGTATAATACCTAGAAAAGAATAATACCTTATTTTAACTGTGCTCTGAAGAAACATGAATTTCAAAATGTAGCTGAATGGAATGTTTTGAATGCCAGGATTTTTACTAATATAACAATATTTCATCAAAGTAAAGACTAATAAATCACAACTGTATGCCATTTCACTGCCACAGCACACTGTAAAGAAAATGTGCAAAAGAGTAGGAGTAACACTTTAAAAAAAAAAGTTTCAGATTAATTTTTTGTACAATCGCCAGATACTTCCAATGCTATAACAAACTATTCCACTAGGTCATGAGAATATAGCTCAGGAAAAGTTTATCTGTCAGCTGGATTGTACCTGTTTGGAACTCTGAAAAAGTTTTTGGCAAAGTTCAATTAATTATCTTTTAATCACAAGTGTGAAGATCTAGTGCACTTAGGACTAATACATACTATAAATATTCAACTCAGTAAAGATGTCAATATAATTTCTGTAAAACCTATTAAGTTAAAATGGTTCCTAAGAAAGGAGTGGACTTTGTACAGAATTAACAACAGAAAAAGTGAAAGACTTGAAAACAAAGAGGTTTTAGACACATCTTATATGCTGGGAGAGTGAGCAGAAACACTAGTGAGGAAATACATCTGTAGGAGAATCAAGTGCTACATGTAAAGGGCTACTACTACGTACATTTGGTTACTTTTCTGGGTGTAGCCTTTGTAAAAACAAGTGTTGCTAGAGCAGAAAATCCAGACCTCTGCTGCAGTTTTTTAAAAATTCTCCATTTAGTGCAGGAAAACACAAAAATGTGCTATGAACTCAAAGCATGTGATTAATGATTGCAATTCCTACAGGAGTCCTTACATGAATCCTTACATGAGAAAAGTTAGGCGCGTGCCGAAATGCTTTGTTGGATCAACCTCAGCGTGCTATAGAGGGGAAATCTGAGAATATATTGTTTTTTAAAATGAAATAGTTTATTCTCCTAAAAGTTATTGTGAATTTCTGTACATTGCATTCTGCTCTTGTGTGAGCAGCATCTAGACCCCATTACGTGAAATGTCTCAAATGCTACCTGATTATCTGTTGAAGCTAAATGTATATAATAGGATGTGTGTTGTTGCTTTTAAAACCTGTAAACATACTCTCAAAAATGTACTTGGATTTTATTGAGTCCTTTAGAACTGAAATTTCTCAGGGATATTTCAAAGTGTCCAGAAAGTTACTTATTTTCTATCAAATTTTAGAAAAATACTAGTCGCATGAAAGTAAATGGAAACTTTACTTAGTTTACTTAGAATTATTTAGTTGTGTTCTGTCACAGCTAACACAGAGATACTTCACCACCTGTAACTTCAGTCCCAAGCAGAGTAGCACTAGAATATTTTACTTGGAAATTGCATTTGCTATAATTTTATATAACTCTGTTAAAAGATACATTAGGAAATCATTCTGTTTTCCACTGAAATATGTATGCTCAGTTGGATGGCATTTGATTCTTTCAGTCCTTTTTCATTAACTTCAGGGGAACAGGACGGAGTCAATTGTCACTCTGCAAGCATCTACGTGGATAATTATGTCAGAATCTGAAATAGCTAGGTAACCACTCCTTGGCACAGGGGTTATGTCTTTTGAGCTTGCATTGTGGTTTGCACGTTGGGTCAAGTTCTGGCTCTTGCAAAGTGAAGCTCCAATTGACTTCAAAAGAGCCTGGATTTCAGTTCCAGCACTCAGTAAATCATACCAGTACAGTGAGACTTATTTTTTGAAGTGGATTTGAATTTTAGAGTAAATAACATATTTGAAGAGATTCTAGCAAATATAGATGTGGCCATGAACTGTTTCAGCTCTGTGACAGAAACATTATTTCTTTTCTTCTATTGATATTCAGGTTCCAAAATGAACAAGTGGCCTTAATTTGCAAAACTGGGAAAGATACTTGGGATCGGTATGCTATTTCAGAGCTGCACAATGGCATGATAGGCTGCTTAGACACAGACCTCTGTTCTGTGCTTCGTATGCTTTCGTTATAACATATTTACATTTTCTGTCGGGGCCACTGCCAGGATTTACAGGGCCTGGGACAAAGTACTGAACTCTTCTGCTTAGTAGCTTGGAAATGTATAATGTGGCTTAAGCCATATACTTTACACCGTGACCCAGACCGCCTCTTACTATTGCCTCAGTTCCACTATTTTCCAAGTCTCCACCATCTCTGAACAACTCATGATAGACATGTTGCAAAGTACATTAATAGATTTTGGTCTACCCTTCCTAAGACCTGAGATTTGCCCTGGCAGTGGCCCTGGGTTTTTCTTTCTAACATGCCTGTGCTAACCTGGACAGAACCAACAGCAGGGCTGTTGGGAATGCTTTTTAATTTACTGTTTGTACACTGAGTTATATTACGCTGCAGGAAGTTAAAGACTTGGAGTAGGCAGCTATCCATCATTAGTGTGGTTAGTAATGAACAAAGCAGGTAAACACTTCAAAACTAATGTGCCTAGATTGGGTTTGGTTTGGCTTTTGGGGGGTTTTTTTGAGCTTTAGGAATGCCTGCACCATTTATTCATTGATTCATGCATGTGCTTTTTTTTTTTTTCTTTTTTGTGACTATCTGAACAACAGAATTCCATGAATTCAACTCAAAAGTAGCCAAAGCATTTCTCAAAACAGATGGGAAGAGTTTGTAAATTGATGTGTTAGTGCCAGCATGCCACCACCCTGAGTTACATTGGTGCCTGAACAATGATACCTAAGCAGCATGCTCGGGACCTAAATACTGAGTGTCAAATACTTGCAGTAAAGCAAAATTTGTAGACATCACTATTGCTCAGAGATCACAAGAAAACTTTTTAAATTCATCATGGACAATTTTTTTGTAAATAATTTGCTTATTTTTGCAAATGAATTTGTTAGGACCTGATTGAAGAATCAGTGAAGCCATCAATTCAGTGGACAAAGGTTCAGGTCCATGGTGAGGTCCCATCAGTGCTACAGGCAAGCTGTCAGACAGTGTTCAAAAGTCACTTTGAAGAGTCATTTTAATGTAAATTGTGTTAATGTTTTATATGGCTACAAAAAGCAAAGGTGTGTTTTTTCTCTTCAGATCCATCGGTCTGGCCTCTAATGTCACACATGCACCATTCATTTTGACTTTAAACCCAAATTCTTCTCTTTTTTCACAGGGTAATGAAATAATTGTTTTATCAACTGACTGTAATTCAATGTCTTCTCTGGACAGCTGCAATTTAGCAAACAGGAGTACACATGTATATATGTATGAACAGGAGTACACACATATATGTGTATACACTTATATTACATATATGTATACTCCTGTTTGCTAAATATATATACACGCATATACATATGTATAGCCACAAAGATCCTTTCCATGTTTCTACAAATTCTCTTTTGATTCACTTGATATTACAAATACCATTATAACAGTATTTACCAAAAAAGGGGCATAACACCATAAAATAATAGTAAGTGGGAACAGAATCTGTCCCCAAGACATCTGGTATACATTTAAACATCAGTCAGAACATAAAGTGCATGCAAAATGATAGTTATAAAAATACTGCTGGAGCATGCTGCACCCCTTTCTTATGCCATAGTCTTAACAAAGTCTCTGTGAGACTGAACAGATTTTCATCTTCAGATAGATGTGCATTTATCTCTGACCCCTATGTTATCTGTTTCTGCATTGGAAATGAAGAGGAGGGTGGGTGGGCAAGGAAGCTGTTCTTTCAAAATATGTTCTTAGCAAAAAAAAAACCAAAAAAACCCAAAAAACCGAAACAACTCAGATTATATTCTAATTTCTTATCTGTTTCTAGCTTTTCAAAGCATTCTCCTGCAGCTATGTGCTAAGCATCTGTGATAGTAATCTGTATTTCTTCAGCTGCAGGTATCTTTTTGTTAACAGCTTTTTTGTCTGGCTAATGCTCCCTTCTAGTGAATGTTACTTATTAGATCATAAATATAATAATTATCGTTTACAGGCTAAAAAAAAAACCTCCACCAAGTCTACCACAAAGGGATTATGCTTCAGGTAAGGCTGTATTAATGTAAATTTAAACTGCATGTCTGTGTATATTTGATACCTATACGCCTAACACGCCTAACAGTATTTCAGCTATACTTTTCCTCATAATTTGTTTTTAATGAGAGAATAGTATACCATTATCAACAACTCTGAAGGTAGTTCACACCTCTGAAATGAGAGGCAAGCAAAACATGGCAAGTTGTCCCAGTATGAAGAAAGACTAGCAAGTAGCTACTCTTTCAAAATCAGTATTTACCAGGGGTCTGCATGTAGGCCACTCTAAAAATGGAGGAGAATTTGCACCCAGTTCTCTCTGCCAGAAATTGTGATGTGAAAGTAAATCGGGGAAAAAAATTGAACAAATGGATCATCACAGATTCAGAATCTTAATGCTACTAATGTGACAGTGATGACACCATGAATGATCTTAGAGGTAGAACTATATTTGCTTATGATACAGCACTGCCCACAAACTAGTTCATGCCCATTTTTGCAAGTTAACAGCTATCTCGTTAAGAAAACAGCAATATGAAAACTGAAGCAAAGAGGACAGAGTTTGGAAGTTATCAGATAATTGTTCCACGTTTAACGTAAACACTTGTAATTAGTGTGCTTGTCTTGGAGCTTTAACCGGGAAACAAGAAAGTGCAAGGCCCAGAGGTCAGCGATAGATCCATTACGTAGACATTGTTACTCCTACTTAAAAATTAGATGCATTAGCAGGACACTCTGGGTAAAGTGCATGCTCTGCTGTTCAGACAATGTGCAGTTTGCCATTTTCTAATGCTTTTCCAACAGCTCTGAAACAACTTATCAAAAACAAGCAAGCAAGCATTTAATTTACTATTCAATCCAAACCAGATGTGTTGCTCTGAACTGTTTAGCAAATTTTGACCACTCTTTTTTTTTAACTGAATATAATAGATTTCTTTTCAATCTATACTTAAGATAAACGTTTATGTTCACTATTCCATCTCCTTAAATAACTCTGATGTTTGGTTTAGAACATGCAGACAATGAAGAGGAACAATGGTCAGATGATTTTGTAAGTACATATTTTGGGGTAGTAGGAGGTTACTGTAGCAACAAGTTCAGCACAAGCAATAATAAGTTTATTTTTGAATCATCTACTTACGGTTGAACTTATACTACTGAAATGTTACCTTATTTGTTACATCAGCATTATTTACAAGTAGCCACTGATTTTTAGCTACCTCAATTTTTTTTACATTCAACTTAGAAGTACACTCAGAAGCACTGCCAGTGATAGCCATGGATGCTAAGCTTTTTGGATAAGTAAGCGCATGGCATCAATTTGAGGGACTTCTCAAACTGAACAGTAATTTCAGAAACCAGTAAGGTTTTCTATTTGGGGGAGGGAGGGTGGAAGAGGTGAGCAGGGAAAAGCCACTTCTTCCTAAAAATGAAAAATTTCTGGTAAGATTTTAGAGAACATTAGAATGAAGTAAGTCGCGGTCATCAGCCATGTAAAGTAATTGCCATAGGGTACAACCATCAGCCTGAGGTGACTAGTTTCCTTCTGGAGTTAGCTGCTGGGTACCCTTTTAATAGGAAATGGAGAGGAAGTGACAGGACACATCAGGAGTCACAGTTGGAACTGTCCTCTGAAGGAAAACAAGCTGTTGGTCCATAATTTGAAGAACTTTTGAACTCTTGAATTTGAACTCTTGATGTGAAAAGATTCCTTGGAGATAGCAAGGAGACAGCAAGGAGACAGGGAGCAGGAAGCTCCTGGGAGGAGCAGAAGGGGAGGCAGGCAGGAGTGCCTATTTGTTTAGAGAGGGACCACTAAAAGGGAATGTAACGTGTCCTTTCAAGGATGCATTCTTGTAATTTAGTTAATTGTACTCCTGCAAGGATATTTGTATTGTACACTGCTATGAAGCTGTAAGTATGTTATGAGATGAGAAATGGGAAGTTCTGTCTTTCTAGGACAGTGATTATGAAAATCCGGATGACCACTCTGACTCTGAGATGTACGTGGTCCCCAGTGAAGAGAATCCTGATGACAGCTATGAGCCGCCTCCAAGTGAGCAGGAGAAAAAGAAGATTCCCTCTGCATTCCCTATCTCTAGGGGTGAATATGCAGGTAGTTATGGACTAGTTGGCTATGTCGGCTTGATAATTGCTTATTTATCAGCACCAAAAAAGAAGTGGCCTCAAATGGACTAACCTGTGCTTTCCTCAAGAGTTTGCTTTTAATTCTGACAATCAGGTCTTCAGCTTTCAGGGGTATGATTCCTTATTACAGCATGAAGCAGGTTAGTATTACTGCTAGCAATGTTTAGAACTTTAATATAATGTGTCCTAGAGACTTTGATAGAATCCATTAACTACAAAATTCAAGCAAAGGTATGGGAGATATCACTAATTTGGTTCCAGATTCATCTGCATAATTTCATGAAGGAATTCATACTGAAGATTAAGCACATAAGACTAGACAGATTCCTTCTTAATCTTTTCTGTATCTCAAACCATTATTCAAAAAGCAGTAAAACAGAGGACAAAGTAGCCCAAATATTCACTCCATATTGTCCTTCAAGATTGATACTGAGGAGATTAAATATCCTGAAAAACAGGACAGGATCAAGATTTTTACTTGCATCTGTCCAGCATAAAGGCATGTTTTCTTCCTGTTTCGATTCTCTTCAACCATGGGCAGATTGCACTGAAGTGAATGTACGTTAGCTTCAGTTAGATGAAGATTTGGGCCATGGAGAAAAGAAATATTGGCATGATGCCTGCTTTCGGTTTTGTATGATACAAGACTGTTACTGGTTATAGAATAATCATCAAAGTGTTAAAATGCCACATACGTACTCATAGAAGTTTATCAGCACTTCACCTACGTGTTCTTTGAAAAGGGGAGGAATTTTTAAAATGACACCCCAGAGGACCTGGCATAATTTGTGTTTTAGTCCCACCCTTTGTACTGTAACAGTTGTTTTTCTCATACATCAGATAGGTTCTTTCTCACTTCCTATCACCAAAGTTCATACTGGTACAGGTCATACTAACTAATGGACTATCCCACCCAGCCACCACCTTTTCCCCAAGGAGTTAACCAGTTATTCGTACAACAGTCAGTGTCTAAGCACCCTCTGCAGCCTGATAGAGAGGACTAGGTTGCTACCTTGAGTGACGAAATAGGACCAGTTTACACACAAGTCTCAAGATCAGGATCAGCGTACACTCAGGTCTGCCTTTTGACCTGAGCTGCAGCCACAGTAAAGACTTGTTTGCACAGGTAGTAGAAGACGGTCCAGAGGCTAATGTGTAATTTTTACTACAATTGTTGTTTTCTTCTGTATTAAAAGACAATCGCACCAGTCACCAGCAGCTTCCTCCCATCAACAAACCTCTCCCAAGTACACCCAGTCCAGCCGTGTCCAGACCGAAGAAACCATCCATGCCTTCCCTGCCTTTGCCATCTCCTGCTGCAAAACCAAAAGTACCACCGAAGCCTAAGGAGTGTAGTGATGATGAGGTAATGTTTATAGATATACTTGTTTCGACAGTTTAAATGACTGATGACCCCGTACCAATCATAAGGCTACACAGCAATGCCATGGCCTGGTCTCTTTCTTAGCCTCTATGGTACAAATCATTTTGTACATCACAAGCAGTGACCTGCGAGTACCATGCTGATTCTAGGGGATATCTGCCTACTTCAGGAGGCTCTTCAGGCCACAGAATAGTTTCTGCTCATCCATAACAAGCTGCAGGCAGTGGGGAGAGTGCAGCCTCAAAGGCTACCCCAGGACCAAAGGGGAGGGAGGGCTTTTATCCACCAGTGCAGCACTGGAATAATTTGGTAAAGGGTTTTCTGTCTTGGAGAATCCCATCCGCACAGGATGATAAATGTCTGAAATAGCAGTCACTGTGAAATAGCAACTATTATAAGCAGCTGCCAGCGCTTCAATCCCAACAGTTTGTTGTTGTGATAGAGGTTTAACTGGTAGATTTTTGTCCTGCATTTCTCACAGGATAACTACATTGTGCCAGTGGACAATGACGACGATAACTATATTGAACCTACAGAAAGCAGCACGTCACTACCTACAAGATGTGAGTTTTAGTCATTTAAGCTAATAATTATTGCCTTTTTAGGAACAGCAGTGGAAAAAATGGATCAAATTAATGTCTGTTTCTAGGGTTCAAAAAGGCAAATAGCCTGCAAAAAGGCAATTGGCTCCTTTGGCCCATGACAAGGCCAAGGAAGATTATTTTTAACTTTATTGAAAGCCATGTTTAATTCCTGCCTCTCTCGCTCAGCTGTTTCAAAGTCTAGCCCTTGTACAACCAGGAAGCTTTTCATGGTATGTGATCTCCCTCCTCATCCAAGGGAGCCACAGCATTAAAATTCTCTGTTTGCTGAAGTGCCTCAGGAGAAGAACAAGCCTTTTTAGATTTTCAGCAAATAAAGACAGACTTTGATTCTTTTTTTTTTACCTCACTATTTGAAGTATATTTAGCTGGAGAGTGAAATTATTACAGTCCAAAGGTTAAAAGTAAACAGAGAAGAGTATGTAGTTCTGGTCTCTGACATTACTGACAGTATCAAACCTATTCAGCAAGGCATGCACACTGAATAATGTTTCCCTTTTAAAATGAGAGCTGCTTTCTGCCTCAGTTGATTTGTTCAAGGTCACACAAAAAGGCTATCACTTGGACCTACTTAATATTTATTCTTACTGTATAAATGTTACGTTGTTAGTTTTTAATACATATGTGTATATATAAAAATATATGTGTGTATATACACATGCACAAGCATATATGTATATGAATAAAATATGGTTTTAGCTCCTGTGAACAGATTTATGAAGACAACAAAGTCAGCCCCCCCTACTTCTCCAAAGCCTTCTCTTACTTCTGATATGCAAGGTATGTAGAGTTTGTATCGCTGTTAAAATAAAATAACCTAAGACTGAGGGATATTAAATTACGCTTGATGTATTCACAACACAAACGATATGCCATACTTCAGTAAAACAAAAATGTGTTCCCCTTTAGGTTTTTCTATGCTGTGGTAGTTGTTTTGGCTAGCTTGAATAGTAAATATGTTTTAAGCATGAATAAAACTACAACAAGTTATTTGCTCCAAGCCAATTTATTTTTAGTCTTTTGCTCTAGCAGAGGAACACAAATGGATCAATACAGCAAAAACAATTATAGGACTTAGTATGTTAGTAATCCCATTTCACTATAGGAATCAAGACTCAATACTTTAAAACCACATCAAGATTGAACCTTAAAGAAATTCCGTATAGGCTGATGTTTTGCATGTCCTGTGATAACAGTGTTCCCATTTAAGTTCTATAAAGAGCAATTTCTTTGGAAAAAGAAAAAAAAAAGCAGAAGCAAATAAGAAGAATCATATTTGCTTTTGTAAGTGCACATATACTTTCTTAATCTTTCTTAGCTGTGCTAACTCCGAGTTGTTTTGCATCCTCGTCATGTCATTAATTGCTTGGAATGTAACCTTTACAGATTGATCACACAGTTCTTTAAAAGTCTTTGCATATTCATTAGCAATGTGTTTGGCTTTCAAGTCGTAAACTACAAAAGTTTTTTTTTTTTCCTGCATGACTTAGGATTTTGTGACTTACTTTTCAGACATTTTAAAACGCCCTTTTCAATCTTAGCCTTTCTGTAAATCAGTGTCAAGCAACAACCAGCTCCTGACAGATGTTACTTAAAAAAAAATAAAACATCTCCCCCTGGTGGGAACTCGAACATTTTTCAGCACGATAAAAGCAATGAAGTCTGACACGAAATTTGTTGAAATATAATTCAATTTTCATTGAAGAAACTGGACATAGATAAGGATGCTGGTGGTTTTGGCTTTTAGTATCTGTGAATTAAAATATGCCTATGGGACAGAGCTCAGGGATGGACACTGGCCATGCAAATGAGCCAGCTTGTATTTATGCTTCACCTGATCTCTTCCTCCCTGAGAGTCAAGGAAAGGCTAAATGCTACCACAGGTGTGATAACACATCTCTTCCAAACTGTCCCAGGTTTGCATAACACAAGCATTCATCTTGCTGGGGGGGGAACAACAAA
The DNA here is from genome assembly GCF_035582795.1 of Mycteria americana. Classification (NCBI taxonomy): domain Eukaryota; kingdom Metazoa; phylum Chordata; class Aves; order Ciconiiformes; family Ciconiidae; genus Mycteria; species Mycteria americana. The sequence continues at coordinate 18,401,909 of NC_134370.1, forward strand.
AAATTTTGGGGTGGGGGAAAGGTTCGTTAATACAATGACTGTTCATCAGACTTCTGGGACTTTTCCCAAAGTTCCCACCAGAAGACTGGGGTGTAGCTACCCCAGTGTTTTGGAAGCAGAATCAAGCTCTGAGCAGATTCTCCAAGTTATTTTTCCAGAGGCAGAAGTACAATTGATACAAATTCTGATCAGTTTTTTTGGTAACATGCAGTATGTTTTTGCTAACCAAAGAACACATTTTTTCCTCCCTGTCCTACAGAAGTCTACGAGGTTCCTGAAGAAGAGGTAGGGCCTTTCTATAGTTTATGACTTGCATTGCCCTCAGGTAGAGCACAAATGTGGTTGTAAAAAAAGATGATCAGCCTTTCAAAGGGGAGAAGTGGGAACAAATCTCTGTCTGCATTTAAAACTTTCTTCACAGAAAAGGTGGCAAACCAATTTAAAAGGTCTGCAGAACAGAGTAAATAGGAAGGGGCTGAAATTTCCCAGTCGTGTGCGATAGTGATCTGGTCTGGGAGGCAGCAGCCTAAGGGAATGCTTTCCAGAAGCAGAACTGCAGCAAAGGAGCAGTGACAGTTCTGACAGGCATTTTCTTCCTACTTGCTGGTACTGACATGACATATGGCCAAAGCAGTGTGCTCAGGGCTTCACAGATTTACTGGTGGTGACTTCTTTTCTCTCCCATTCTAGTGCAGATTACCAGGCAGAGTTCTACTAGAAATCTATACCACCACGCAAAAATAAGATACTGCTGTGATAACATAAATAGGACCATACCAATGTATTTTATGAAATCAAAAAGTGACCAAATAATTCAGTGCATTTTCTCTTACAGGAAAAACCATCACCACCACCAGTAACCAGGTAACCCATTGCTATGAATGTTTGTGCATTACTTAAAACTTGTCAGAAAATATATTATCTCCTCTAGATATTATATGTTTGGTAATTCTCTCTCTAGAAGATATACATATAGTAATTCTCTCTGTTTAGATTATCTACACAAAGATTGTCATCCATTTCTATGTTAATTTCAATAACACATATTAAAAGAAATACCTCTTAAGGGTACTTTTTAGAATTTTGAGGGGGTAGAGGAGGAGAAAGAGTTTGCCTTTGTGTTCACTGTTGTTAAATATAATTTTCCTTTCTTAATTCATGTTTTATTGATAGGTTCACTAAGCCACTTCCGTCTATGCCTGCTCAGAATACGGAGCACTCCCACATGCACAACATGACTAGAGAGTCACCTAAGCTGGATACTTCCAGGTAAGTCAACAGCAGCTTATATCAATAGGAAATATTAGCGGAGACAAAATTTTCTCCTCTATTGTGTAGCCTTCAGACAATAAGCAATTGCCAGGACACACAAATAGCTAGGGATGTTGGGACAAGGTAAGAATGAAGGTTCTCATTTCCCTGTGAACTTCTGTATTCAAGCCAGTTTGCCAAATGGAAACTTTTTTCTTTAATATCCCTTTAGGGATCCAGTGCAGGGGTAAAACACCTGCAAGCCAGTTTAAAGACCTATTACCCATCTCTGCACCCTTGCAAATGACATGTTTTTGCAGGGGATGGGGCACAGGATTGCTTGTAAAGAAGCTGGACACAGTAAATCCATGATTTATATTCCAAGTCTCTGGAGGAAAAGAGGCAAAGGAAACTTGAGTATGCAGCCTATTTCACTCCTGTGTCCCCAGAAGTGTAGGAAGTTGCTTCGTAACCACTGTCTCATCTCTAGGACATCGCTCTACAAAATAGGTCATATGCCCCGGGAAGAGCAGGTGGCATCCACAACATTGTGTGTGTTACGGTGTTTGGTGAGGTCCTGTGCACAGCTGCAGGGGACCTGAGGTCCAGGACAGGAGCTCTTCTAGAATAGTTCCACACTGAGGGCCATCACCACAACCGCTGCAGCGGTGCATAGCTGCAATTAAATCCATTTACTGCAGACCTCCTCCTCTCTAGATCTTGAAACACATATCTGAGCCAAGCAATTTAAATAAGTAAATCCTACTCATCTTAACTTATTGTGTATATTTTCCAGAAATATTTTGCCTCTTCCCAGAAATCGTCTTCATCCAAAAGCAGTGAGTAATTAATGTGCCACTATAAAAGAATGTGTTAAACTTGGCTGTTCTGTGTTTTATATATATACATAGGGATGGATGGATGCTTTTTATTATCTGGATTAAGTAACAGAAACAGATAACTCTGAATGTCAGATTGATCTAATATTGTAATTGTGACTTAATCTTTTGGACAAAAGAGGTACATTGGAAATCTGTATTGATCCAAGAAAAACTTCAAATGTTTTAAGGGATATATGTCTCAGTCCACAAAAATAATTTCTTGTACTAAAAAAACACAGTTGAACTCCAGGAACTTTATTTGCAGTAGCAATGGGCCATTTTGCCCAATCTGAAGCACCTTCCTTGAGCCTCGTTCCTTTCAGACGATGAATGATTAATACTTTCTGAAAACGGAATCCTTCTAAAGTGTCAGACAGGGTAGTCTGATGAGTAAACAGTATCACTAGAAAGTGCAGTCCATGAAGGAGTAATTACAAGCTTTGGGTTCCTAAGGCTGTGTTTTAAGTCATTCCTCTTCTTCCTCTACTCTTGTCCCCAGTCTGTCCCTTCCACCGTGCTGGAACAAAGGTTTTCTGAAGCAAAGTACTTGGAAACTTGTCTATCTGCAGCAAATGGACAAAAGCAAATGTATAAAAGGTTCTTTTTCAGCCAGATTAGTTCCATAAATTGTTCTGCACCATAGCTCTACTAACAGTTGTGCCAGCACAAGAGAGGGTGCACATGAGGAGCAAACTACCAAGAAACAAGGTGACAGTAACTGCATCAGCATCTGTGCCAAAAGCTATGTGCATCAAACTCTGTCCCAGCCCAGTGCTCTGAATTGCCCTTAAAGAAATAATCAGTCTACCAATAACTACATAGAGAAATTAGATGCATAAAATTAGGAATTTGGGGTCATACCATACCATTAGATGCTACGGTAACATAATGCAGGTGGTTTAAGAACATCTTATAGTCTTACTTTCAATCCTTAAATTTCTAGGTATACCAAGTATTGCTGGGGGGGGAGGGGGACAGGGGGGATGGGACGGACACACACGACTGCACACCTCTACATACAACACCAACAGCATTTTGGTTTCCCTTCTACCTCATCACAATGTTCTTCCAATTTAGATCTGTATCCTGTAAGATGCTGAACAATTCCCGAGTTGTGCCAAGTCCAGGATTTCTCTTTTATGAAATGGTTTGATTTCTCAGCTTTTCTTACCAATATAAGATTAGAAAATAAATCCTTCTGAACGGAGAATGTTGGACAGAAATTCCACTCTCTGATCAGCACTGACAAGAATACTCCTGCTTCAGAATATACTCAAGTGCCATACTGCAGCTGAAACCTCTCCACTAATTCATTCTCAGAGCTTACCTCTAAGATGGATATCATCGTAGCTTTGCAGAGAATCAGGAGACTATTGTTTTGCTGGGGCCACACACGAAGCTAGTTACAGCACCAAGGATGGAGCTCCCAAACACTCATCTGTACAGTGGGTGTATTCAGCTCTTGGGTACTTGCAGTTACCCAGTTTGGCACAAGAGTCAGCCTAGGAAAGAATTGCCCAGTCTAGTCCAAATTTTGGGGTCTTTGCTTGTTTAAGTGGCCAGCCCTTACAGTTTTAAAGAAAAACATGGTAATGAGCATGATACTTGTCCGGTGCTGTGCCTTTCCATCCCTGACTATGCACACTGACAAAGCAAAACAATAACTGAAACATCTGTTAACTGCTCCCATTCAATCCATTCTCAACACTCACCAGCACCCATCATGTTAACAGAACTGTAACCCTTGCTCCTCTCAAAGGCCTGGGCTGACTGGGAGAAAAATTTCTCCACATCTCATTCCCTCAGCTGTTGAATAATGGATTACACCTCTCCAACCAGAGAAGGGATGCATTTGTAACCAAGATTAGCAAAAAGTCATTAACCTGGTAGATGGAGATGGACAAATTAATAACTGGTGCCTCTTTGAAAGGAAGGTACCTATCGTATGGAAGTCTGATTCCCCAAAAGACAAGAAGTGGGAGCCAAAATAAAGCATCTCCAAAAGAAGCTGGGAAAGACAATCTACTCAGTATCCTCCGTTTAGTGGAAAATGTGTTCTTAATATATTCAAAACTACTGCAAAATTTCTGCTTTCCAGCTTGGAAATGAAACATGAACCAAAAGGTCTTGCTGCAAAATTCAGGGCCAATTTTCTCAATACTACAAGCAATCCCAAGGTTATTACGATGTTCAAAATTAGATTGATGTTTGCTAAAATTTTTCAAATGCTGTAATAAAAGCTGATGAGAAGTATCCTGGATATTAAATGCATTTTGTACAAATATGTCTTTAAACATTAATACAGATTACCAAGACCAGATTATTTATGCACTTCCCATTTAATAATTCCTTTTTTAATTGCTTCTCATCAAATCTAACATTTTTCCATTACAGGACCATGAAGCAAACAATAATGAAGAAAGTAAGTATTCTGTACTGAAAACATGGCAATGTGAGCGGAATTTATTGTCCATATGTCACTGGTGACCTTAATATAGTATGTAGTGGAGTGTGTCAGTGTAAATTTTATCTGTAACAGTCAGCAATAAGCAAGAAATGGAACTGAACTGTTTTCTAGTATAATCAGAGTGAAAACATGTCAAGACAAAAATTAAACCAACAGATATTTTTTACTTTTATTACATTAACACTGAAATGGCAGTGAGGAAAACCCTCTGTTCAGATACAGCTAATATTGCATACTAAATATGTCGTTTGCATCTCTAGATCATAGCTTCAGTAACACACAAGAATCCAGATTTCCTACTGGAGCAGCTCCGTCTCCATTACCAAGGGGCCTGTGAGTAAAAAATAATAAAACTACTTCTTTGATAGGGATGGGGTTAATTACTAGGTGTATTAGGAGCTAACTCCTATCCTTGCCTATGGCAATCAGAATTCAGGAGTAATTTTTATTGCTGTTCATGAAAGATATGCTGACTAGGTAAAGGCAAGCCATTCTTTCATTATTTCTGGAGGAATACTGCTTGCATGCCAGTGCCACTGCCCTTCACTGCCTGCCACTGATGGCAGGTGCTGGCTGGCATGCTTAATTTAGTCACATACTGCAGCAATAGCGTTGGCATGCCTATAAATGCAGAAAGTTGTGTTAAAACTCTTCTGCCCCACCCAAGTTGTCATCTTAAGCACTGGACAGAGTGCAGCTTCCTTGCGTATCAGGAAGGAAGTACCTTTCCTGAGTGCCCACATTACATCTGATACCCTTATTCTTTTTTTTATTCTTCTCCTCCCCCCCGCCCCCCAACTGCTACAGCTATCCACTAAGGAGATGCATCCCATCTTGGCCAGAAATCTCTTGCAATCAGTGAACCTGATGCTTAGTTGCTAAATGAATTCATGTATCTGCTAAATAACCATACTCTTTTTTTCCTTTTTCCTCCAATCTGCAGAAAGAAAACTTCTAATGCAGTAAATTCACCAGTAAGTTGACTTGTAATTGCATAATCAAATTATAATTTTACAGATTATTTTTAATTTATTGTAAAACTTAATTTTATCATTAGTTTGGCTACAACATAAATGTATAAAAAGAATAGGGGAAAGAGTTATAAAGAAAGGAAACATTTGGGTGCAGTTATATGAACTAAGCAGCAGTGAGAAAGCTCAAGTAGAAAAATATTTTGATTAAAGGGATGTTTGGATTCAATACTCTGGGATGTAACAATAAACACAGTGCAAGAACTGAATAAAATGAGAAATAAATGGGAACGCAGGCCATTCAGAAGTATTCCCTGAAATATACAGGACTGCATATGGGGAATGTGAATTTATTGTAAGAGTGATAGGTCAAGAAAGATGCAGGATTTTACCAGAATTTGTCAGAGGTTTTTCAGTAAGTATTTCATCATTAGAAAAATATCCCAAAACCTCTTGTGGGAGAAAGTGAGAGAACTGGTTGAAATTTTCAAAGAAATTAATTTGAAAAATGTTGTGAAACTGACAGTTTATTATCATTGTTTCAAAATGAAAAAAAAATTGAAACTGGAAGATTGGGCGAGTTTTTACTGTGAGCTAAACTGACAGTTTAACGTCCAGTAACAAGAAATGTGTTCAGACATTTGTGAGCATAGCTTGACAAAGATGAAAATACTCAAATTTTGATTCGCAAGTATTTGGGATGGACTCTTCATTTTTGGACTTGAGATAAAAATGAACCAATTTTTACACCACAAACTTACTGATGGGAGTTAAAAAAAAAAAAAAAAACATGCATCTCTAGATTTTACTTTTGTCCATCTATTTATACACACAAACTGGGATTCTTTCCAAATCTACTTTGCAAAATCCCAAGCTTCAAGGTCATACAACTAGAGGCTCTTCACAGAATGGCCACGTCCCTACCTCCTAATCCCTCCGGGATGCTGTCAATTCTAAATGTAAACTAGTTCACAAAAAGTATAAAAAGATAAACATTTGCTGTACAAGTGACATGCCATTTAGTATTTGGTTTCCTTCTGTTTTATTGCAGAAGCCATGTTTACCCTCCAGAGAGACCTTAACTGCAAATGAAGGTAAATTATCTCCACTACTGTGGAAAAAGTTAACATTTATCAGAATTTAATTTTCTTTTTATTAAAAACATGAAACAAACAACACCACATTCAATTTATTCTAGGTTTTTGAGGGGGGTTGGTTTTAGCAGTTTAGAACTGGATCTGGCCAGCCTTAGTTGCACTGAATATCATTGTTCTCTAAAAGCAGTCACAGTAAAACTATTGAGGTTACTGGCAGGGTAACGTACGACATAATGGACCAGCAATGCGCCATAGAGCCCTCAAAGTGGAGAAGGGGGAAGGGAGGCGAAGCGTGAGCGCATCATTCTGAACTCAGCAAGAACCACCTCACACGGAGCTGACTCCTGGCAAGAGCCAGTCCCTCGCACAGGCAGAAAACGCGTCTCGCCTCCGTGCAAGGCGGCAGCTCCTCCAGGCAAAAACTCAGCAGGAGCTGCTGTCTAACACAAGGGTAAGATGCAGCCAGCCAGCCGCACCTCCTCCGGCTGAGCTCTTGTAGGCAGCCTGCCCCAGCGTCCTCCCCCGTGTCCCACAGCTCGCCTCTCGGAAGGCAAGTCTCCCACTGAGCTCCTGCAGGCATTCACAGCGCAGCTATTTGCCTAGAAATTTGGTGGTATGCCACTAGTTCATAAAGCAGCAGGATGGCAAGCTGCCATGTAAGGAAAAACCCCAAAAGTTATAATAATAAAAGAAACCCTCCTTCAACTACTGGGACTCTCTTATCTCGGACAATATATTTCTGAAGAAATCTTGACTCTACCATTTCTTTTCCCAAATGACAGAAAAACCTACAGCAGCAGAACGACGACGAGGTTCCAGCCAAGAGCTTCCGCTTCCACCCCTTCCAAGTGGTGCCCAAAAGTAAAATCTCTTTTCATCATCTCTTGAATATTTCAATGCACCAGCTCCTACTGCTTGGTCTGAACACAGCTGTGAGAAGTTCAAAGGGGAGCACTGTTTTCTCTGTAGCCTTCTGTTGCTTTTTGAAAGCCATGTTTCTTGAGGCCTCACAGTAGCAAAAAATAAAATATGGCAACTGTGTCCAAATACTATAACCACCACCAAAAAGCATGGGAGGATATAATCTCTAATTAGGTGGTGGTGATTTAAACCAGATGTTTAAATTCCTAATTGTCAGTGCTAGTGGGATATGATTTTTTTAAAATACCTGTATCTGGCCCTTATTTCTCAATGGACAAATGGCTGAGATGGAACACATTCAACCACTGCATGCTTCAAATACACGATTTTAGTATATTCAGAACTGGGTAGATCTCCTCAGACCTTTCTGTAATCTCTTGATGTTTATTTCAGGCCTTTGCTCCAAAAGTCCTCCATTCTGCCAAGTAAGTATAATTCGGATTTTGAATTAAAATGTGATTAACTTGTAATTTCAAATCAATCTTTGAATTAAGATTATTTCAAGATGCCATACATATTCATTAGTTTGGAATTAACATTTGTCTCTGTAATGCATACAAAGAGGAGATCAAGTATCCAGGGGTTTAGCTCAGCTAGTAAAATTAAGGGAGTGTGTCAGAGTTATTGTATAAATCGATGGAAACTGGGTGCTTCATTCCCATTTGTGACTACTGGAAATTTCTACCAAAGGCAGTTTGGGTCAGTTCCTATCATAATAAAGATTCCATCAATCTTCCTTGCCACAGAAGAACCCTAAATATGACACTTCTGGGCTGTTCCAGGCTTCTGTTGCCTAGAAGCCAGACACATTATTATTGCATCCAGCAATTTATTCTTTCTCTACAGGGGGGAAAAAAAAAGAAGGTATTTTTATAATGGCAAACACTAAAGCTCTTTTGTAAGTAATACTTTCAAAGAGGAACTTTGTTTCAGTTCACAGTTAAAAACAAAGTAGGTAATATGTATATGAACTCTCTTTGCACAGAATTGTAAATTAGATCCAACATTTTTCTAGTCTCTTGTTAGCAGACACTTGTCTGACCTTCCTACAAGCCCTTTTCTGCACATATTTCAGTCGGAATGTATCTTTCACACTGTAAATGGATGAGAATTGAACATAGAAATCTGCATGTGGTGTAGCTTAAACTTTATATGCTGTTATTGGTACTTCTCTCTATTTCCTGGAAGTGTTTGCTTGATGTATGTTGCAATTATATCTCCTGTGGTATGGAAGTATAATGGTTTATATTCATGTGATAGACTGATGCTCTCAAGTTTGTCTGCTCCTGTCGCACAACTGATGTGCTTCAACTTGTAGCATAAATTCTTACTAATCCCTAAAGTGTAACTATTCTTCGAGGTCATCTGGTGCTAAATGATGCTCTGATTAGTAAACTTTCTGTAACACGCTCTTATTCTGTGCCAGGTCCAATAACAACTTAATTACAGATACAGTTGGTCCCAATCACTGATGTCCCTTCAGCATAACCTGCCATCTCTTCCTTGTCACCATACAAGTCTAGTGCTAACTTTCATCTTCTTCATAAAAAGTTCTAATTTCCCATACGGCACAGTATCAAATGCTCTACTGAAGTCCAGAGTAAGTACAGGACCATATTCCCTTTTTGTAGAACTCTCTTATTTTATGAAAGAGCTATAACATTTTATCTACTTGGGTAAATTTCAGATTTTTCTCTTGCTAGTTGTACCTTTTACCTCCAAATCTTAATGTTCTTTCCTTCAAATTCTCTGTGGATTCAGACTAAAAGGCCTGTAGTTGCTCAGGTCACTTTTTCCACTTTAACTACAGCAATTATGTTTGGTATTCTTTAATCATATGGTACCACCCTGACTTGACATTTATTTAAAATAATTGTTACCAGCCTTGTAATTTCATGTGCCAGTTTAACATTTCTGGGATAAAGATTATCTGGGCCCACCAGTTCAATTGTACTAAGCTATTTGAGTTTTGCTTCCAATTTGGTTGTGGAAATTTCCATTTCTGTACCAGAACTACTATTGGTTTAGTACCTAGATTATCTTTAAAATCAATAAAATTCTTACTGCAGACAGCCCCATTTCTCTTTCCTTTTTACACAGCTAAGGAATCTCTTATTACTTATTTTAATTTCTGTTTGTAAAGTCTAATTCAGGCTGAATTCTGGCAATTCTTACTTTATTCATACAGCATACTTTTCAGCTGTAGCTTTTGCAGCTGGTCAGTCAAAATTTGACAGAAAACCCAAAATTCTTAACATTGAATAGCCTTCTTAAGGTGATTATTCATTCATTAAGAGCTGGAACTGCTCCTTACAATGTCTCCCCTGTACGTGGAATGCAGCTTCCAGACAGCTGCGTCTTTACTACAAAAGAACTTCTAAACCGACTTCACACAGGTGTCTTTGAGCTCTCCAGTCCAATTGAGTTTTTGTGAGTCACTGTATGACCTCCTCTATAACATTCTTATCGCTTTCTGAAACCAAAATCTAAATCAGAATTATATTAGTGAAGATTTGATAAAGCAGTCTGCAGAGTATCATGTCCAGGAATAGGTGAGTGCTAACAAACCTAGTAGCATTTCTTTTCCCCAATAAGTAAAACAAACAAGAAATAAAACCTCCCATAATAACAAAATAAGTAACACTCAACTTTCTACAATCATCTTCTGTAGTATAATGATATTGATCTGTACCCAACTCTGATCACAAGTATCTATAGCAGACACCTATTACTATCTTTGACCAAGATTGTTTTACCAGAAAACAATTATCTATACTTATTTCCTGTATTTCTATCATATCATTACTATGCAACACTACTCAACCATTTCCCTTCTAATTTCTTAAACTCTTCAACATCTGTATTTCAGCCCTAATAGGTATTTTCTACTATGCTTTGTTATTACAATTATAATTAAGCTTCATAATCTTTCCTACTAGTTCTGCTTCTCTATTTAGCTGCCTAGACTTCTTGCACACATACACAAACATTTCAGTTGGACTAAATTAGTGAAAAATGATCTCTGAGCTACATTTGTTTTCCTGACTCCCTCACCTAAATGACTACTACTCACAGGGCACAGAGTGCTTTTTGCATTGTGTTCCTGCATTTTCTTTATCTATGGCTACATTGATTCACTTTGGGGGTGGTGGGGTTTTGTTCTTGCATGTTAAGTCTAGCTCTGGCTATTAACCAAACTGTTGTTAAGCAAAGTGTTTCTCTCTTTATAAGCAAGGCTCCTCTTTTGAGCAGGCAAGTGTCCCATGCACTTATATAGGGCCCACCCATTTACAGTAGCTTGCTTTCTGGAGTGATATCAAAGGTCATGCGTTTCCAGATCTTCCAAAGTCCTTGTAAAAAATCAGTTTCTCACAGCATAACAAATATACTTTGAAAACTTATACATGTTGTTCTTTCTCTTTTCTAGAAGTGCCAGAAGCTGCAAACCGTTCTCTGGGTACTTCCCCTCACAGCAGCATTTCGTCTATGTCAAGTACTGCAGACCAGGTATAACATTAGCTAAATTCACATTACAGAAATCTTCTTATCCTTTACTTTAAAGTAGTATTCCTGCCCCTACCCGCTTTCTAAATAAAAATCATACTCCTTTTGTGGAGGGCATCCATTTCCTCTTTTGCAGTGAAGATTTTCCATAGCACAAGTAACCTGAATGTTCGCTTTTATACCAAAAAAATGCTTAGAACATATAGTGTAGGAGAGCTTTAACAATCTGTAGAAAAGTATGTTAATAGGATTATACCAAACCTTGGCACTCTACCAGTCACTTTAAACAAAACCTGAAAAAGCTTCTTAGTTTCAGGTCTTCCTGACTCCCCAGTTCATAATACTTCCACATCATTTGAAACAAGGAAATCTGTGGTGATGTACTTAAGTCCAGTCTTTGATATAGATAGCTATAAAGAGTTTTTAATTGCCTACTTTTTTCTGACTTACAGCTGTACATACTGTGTCCTGAAAAAAAAAACGTGCACCAAGCAAGATACAATGAAGCTATCCGCAGCTATTAGCATTAGCCTGCACTGATGTGAGGTGCTAAAATTCTAGAAATTTGTAGGAGGAAATGGGGATGCTCTGCTAACTGACCCAACACAGCAGGATGCAGAGGGTAGAATCACTTTTATGACCATTGTCCTATTTATTGCGGTTTGGGGTGTCAGCAAAGTTTTAAGAACTGAGAAGAAAGTCACTGCTGCCCCTCTCGGAGGACACTGTGATGCCTCCCCCTACATTTTTAGTCTCTCCCAAGTCCTACTCCTGTCTGTTCCTTTAAAAAGACCTCTTCTCATTACAATTAATGGTGTCAGTTTTATGACGAATTCTTTTTTCTGTGTTTTGTTGCAACATTAAGCTTTGAATAATCTAAGCAAATGCAAAGTTATTTTCATTTCAGTGCTATTCCCCTTACTCCTATTTTGGATGAAGGGAGACTACAAAATGCAGGAAGCCATTCTTATTAGCCTAGTAGTCACAAACAAGGTAAAAATAGTTCTGTTGAGTGCAAAACAAAGGCTCTATTATGCAGAGCCAATAACATTAAATGTTCTAAAGCCTGACATGACAAAGATAATACAACAGTGAAGAACACAAAGGATTTGAAGTTCTGGAAGCATTTTAACAGTATGTCATACTGTATATTTATTATAAAAATTGCTTTCAAATAAACAGTCCAGCAGACAGTAAATAAACATCTTGTAGCAATTATACTTGCAGCTTTTATGTAACAGCCACGGGCAAAACCAGAGCTTAATAAAACGTCCATTTTGGTTTTGTTTTGGTTTTTTGTTTTGGTTTTTTTTAAGACAATATACTAACTGTTAGTGTTGTTTTTCCCACCAATTATGTACAGTGGTATCATTTGCTGTAGCATCCTGCACAGTACAGGGGCTCGCAGACATGATTCATGCCCCTAGGTTCATTATTTGTTTGGTTCCCATCCAAACTTTGGCAGCAGCTCTCTGCTTCCATATTATAGGCCACAGATAGTGCTGGAAGAAAGGTCTGGGGGCAGTTGACTCCTTGTTCTGTTGAACAAAGATTGGTTTACTGGACTTATTCTCTAAGTGGCCGAGTACCTTGTGTACTTGCAGTTCCTGTCATCCTCTCTTTTTCCAATGAATAGTGTGACTGGAGAAATACATGGAGGAACTTTGGAGGTAAAGTTATATGTTATGGCTTGAGCCAATCTAAGAATTTAGTGCAATGCCCCCAAAATGGAGGCTCTGCTCTCTCCTCACTGTCAACTCCCCTCCCAGCCACAGGCTTCTCTGGTGTTCCTCTGATCCTGCAGTGGGCTGAGCCACCTCGTTAAACTGACAGAAAACCAACCTGGCAGTCAAACACAAAACAAGACAAAACAAAAAAGGTAAATTTTTTTCTGCGAGATTACTAAAGTGAATTATCTCACTGTGGGATCAGATGAGCCACAAAATGAGCACAAGTGAGAAGCCAAGACATTCCCTTTTTGGCAGCAATAAGCCAGCCAGACCAGCTCAGCCGTAACGTGCAACTTCATCTTTAATCTGGTTTGTACAGAGGTGACAAAGCTTGTGTGAAAATGAATTTTATCATTAAGCTTGTTACTATAAAGTTAGAACAAGACTGTTCAAATGACCAGGAAGGTTAATACCCAGAAGTATTCATTAGGAGATACTCTCAGCACTATTTATATAGCCTCTCCACTCACTTGAGTTAGCTTTTGCATAAACCTCCTCGGCAAGAGCTCACTTTTTATGATTGCTGGTTTTACAACCTGCTAGTTAATCGTCTGGCTATTGAAGTCTGATAATGCATAGGTCTCATGTTGCTTCTAATCCCACATCCTGTCCTTCCCTTGAGTATCATTTCTTTTCATACTTCTCTAAAATCCCCCATACCTTTCCCCTAAACCCCACTCCTGTTCCCAAATGTACACTCAATCCTGCATCATCTTACTACTCAGTTTCCTACCACTTCTTCTCTTACTAAAATTACAATCTCGTACCACTCACTCCCAACTGCCACCACCTCCTCACATCTTTTTATCTTTGAACTTCCTTTGCTATGAGAGCTTTTATCTTCTAAAACAGACTCCACCTATCTTTAGGGTGCCAATCTTTCTTGTATCTTTGGGTCTGCACCTATGCCCCCATCCATGAAGTCCTTTGTCCCATGTTTTCCACTGGAAGAACAGGTTAAGTTCACTTACTGTACAGAACACTGCCAAGAATTTAACAGAATGGGGAGAAGGATGATCTTGGTGAGGTGCTCACAGGGGATAACATACAAAAATGAGGCACCAAAGAGATACATTATAAAATATAATGTATCTGCTCTTGTATTCTGTCACGGATGTAATCCTTCTCCACAGTAAACACGGTTTTATGCCTTTTAGATAGAGCACTGTTTCAAATGTAAGGATACATTCAGACTCAGTCCAACAGAGAACCGGAACTGAATCCCTATCTCATGTCTCAGGTGAAAGCACCAGGGGCTGAACTGCTGTATTAGTAGAAGAAAGACATTAATTATTCCTGTTTTGTACGACTCCATCCATTTGTCCTTATTTAATAACAACAAAAAGAGCAAAAGATGCACTTATCCAGTCTCCATGCTATCCAGATGGAGGCAATCATGATCATGTTCACAAATAGCATTAAGTATATGGGAAACTTCATTCCCAAAGCTTAGCTGCCTACCAAATCTGGACATTTCATTGGCTAGCCCACAGCTGAGCAGCATTTAAATTTTAATGGTCAATTTATTCCTCAACATTTCCTGTATACCCTCTTTAAATTCTAGAATAGCTTCCTGCTTTAAAAATACCAAACTGTCCTCCAGTTGAACCTGACTACTTTCCTCAAGGTACCTTTCTCTCTTCTGTCATATATCATATATCTATCACACATTTCTTACCGCTGTTTTGACACACTAGTTTTTCTTTGTCCTACCTCCATCCAACAAAAACAGTGAGCTCCTGGCAAAGAATTTTCTAAATTCTGTGTTTTCTAAAGTGTTCTGCATTTGAGTTCTTCACAGCTGTCATTATTTAGTACTAACTCCTCTATAGGCCATATTCTTTATTATTATCATTATTATTTTACAGGTGAAACACTGTTTCTCTCTTTCTAGGATGCTGGTGTTCATAGTAAAGCATGGTATGCTGCTACCTGCGATAGGAAAACAGCAGAAGATGCATTGTACCGATCAAACAAGGTAGGTCACTTTTAAAGAATGTCTATTTTATGAAAAAACTTCAAATTAAAAAAAAAAATCAAGACAACCAGAAATATTCTAAGAACATCAGTTGTATTCTGAGCAGGTCAGAATACTGTGCCATGCAAATACTGTCAAACATGAAATTATTGTGGTGAAACTATTTTAACTATGGTTTCCATCCCAAGATGAAGTTGCATTAGTGTAACTCAGACTGGTGCACTGCAGAGAAAGCTATTACAGATTAGAGAGCTGAGGAAGATCTGATAGCTCATGTGCACCCATTAAAATGGAAGGCAAAGCCCCGTGACTTTTTACATCATCTCCACCACTGTCCAATGGTTCATGTAAAAACAGCTACTGTTTGGAAAGGCTGATGCTGCTAGGTATTTTGAAATAGCAACACTATGCATTTAGGTATTTGGAGGATTTGAGTTCTCTCAACTATTCCGCGTACTAAAGCTAGTGTCACAGAAGGGAATAGTAACATGTAGAGTTGCATCCTCAGCATCAGGTGCATTTCCACTCTTGCCGAACTCCGCAAAGCAGGATAAAGGGGCAGAGCACTGGGGTTATCACCAGTGTAGGCTACTGCCAGCTAGCAAGCGCTGGGCTACAGTGTCAGTAGCTGTAGGTGCTCGTCTTTATCAGAGTGCTTTTTACAGCTCTGGAGAAACAGTATCTCCACCTCTCACTGCTTTCTTGCCTACCTACTGCCACTGATAGTAACTTCATTTCCTAATAATCTGTGGACCCCAACAGACTGCTGCCACTGCATGTTTATTTCTTCTTTCTCTGGTTGAGAGAGAACAGGCAGCAGCAAAGGTGACTCTTAAATGACACCTTTGTAAGCTACTGTTAGACAGCAGGAATACATTGTACTTCCCATCTCCTGCTGTACAGTTTTTCTAATGGGAGAAAAGGGTTTAATGCTAATATAGATGAAAATATTAAGCTAAAACCAAACTAAGCTGTTGAAAAAAATAAGCTGAATACACTTACTACTATTCTCTCTTTAGGATGGATCTTTTCTAATAAGAAAGAGTTCCGGACAGGATTCACGGCAACCATACACACTGGTTGTGTTTTACAACAGAAGAGTATACAACATTCCTATACGATTTATTGAATCAACAAGACAATATGCACTGGGCAGAGAAAAAACTGGTGAAGAGGTGAGATGATGGGGAGGGGGGTTGGGGGGGAGTGTTTTCTAACAGTTTTCAGTAATATACCTTTAATAAGCAAGGATTAAGATACATTGCACTATGACCAAAAGGATTCTTCATGTATCAAGATAAAAGTATACCCTATATAATGACTGATCTATCAAGCTAGAGAAACCAGTGTAACATCAGCTCCTGCACACTGTAATTAAAACCACAGATCAAGTTTAAAACATACTCATAGAACTGTTTTGAAAAGTTATCAGGATCAGAGCTGCAGCTGCTAGATAAATTCTCCAGCTGTTTATAGTCCTCTATTCACGTTCTACCTAAGACTAGTTAAGTTTCTTGGAAAATCATAGAGGAAGAACAGCCACACTCAAAAAAAAAAAAAAAAAAAAAAAAAAAAAACCAAAAAAAACAAACCACCAACAAAAAAACCCCCACCAAAACAAAACAACAAAAAACCCTCTATCAAAAATGAGAATGACAATACTTTTAATCCTATTTTCACATAAAGAAAATGTTAAACTCCAGTTCTATGGTGCAAAAATCACTGGTTGGCTATTATACCACAAATAATTATTCTGACAGCAAAACAGAAACTTGGAACCCAAATACCAATAAAAACCGTTTGTTATCCCTGCACAGAGTAGGCTTTACAGGGATGTGAAAGTAGGCTTGCCTTAGCCTAATTATCTGCCTCCCAGGCAATGGTTTTGAGGTTACAGAATAAGTAATAGCCTAGAGCTCATCTGGCCTTCAACAAAGGGTCAAAAATGACCCCAGGAGAAAAAGAGAAAGATAGTCCAAAATCTGTATTTGACCAAAGACCAAAAGGAAAAGCAACAGACCTAGCAGATTCTGGATATTAATTTACAGTTACAAACATTAAAATCGCATAACTAAAACAGTTCTCATTGATGGCTGTCTGTACCATGTTACTGCTGGAGATCGCTTTCCCTCTAACTGAGGTGGCTGAACCATAGATGAAGCAGCTTCCAAACTGCCACAGTCTGCAGCCTGGTATATATTAAGGTAAACTGAAAGCGGTATTAATGCCATGTAACAACCTCTGTGGTTCAGTTTGTGCAGGTGGCAATCACAAATGGAAAGGAGCATGAGATGAGACAGCTAGTGGCCATAGTATCTTCTACTACCCAAATTTAATCTGTTTATTACTAGAATCAGGACTAAGAGCAGGATCAGTGCTCTTGCTAAGAAGCAGAGCATCTCACTTGGTAACAGTCATAGCTTCGCCCTCTTCAATGGTGGGAGAAGCAAAGAGAAAGAGATGATGCAGTGATTACTGTCAATATTAGAGCAATAAAGAAAGTCAGCACTAATTAATTTTTGTTTTCTCTATCCAGCGCTTTAACAGTGTTGCTGAAATAGTGGAGAATCATCAGCACACCTCCCTGGTTCTAATTGACAGCCAAAACAACACAAAAGACTCAACGAAACTGAAACACATTGTAAGAGTTTCTTAATCAAACCAAACTGCTAAAATGAAGACTTTTTTAATCACTTCTTTCAACATCTCAAAACATGTGGATTGGGTATTAAAAGAAGAAAATCCAAACGATGGAAAATACTCTTTAAGAGCACCTCTGAGTAGTAAGAGATGCAGTACATAAAGTTCAACCCCATGTCACTTTTATCAGAAAAGCACTTGTATTTAACACAAGAAGCCAAAGCAGATATACTTTCGTCTGCGATTTCCATCTGTGACAACATGGGTATTCAAAGTCACGTGAAGAACAACTGCATACCACAGCCTGGTCCTTTGATTGCTATTTAAAGATAGATTTCCTGTAGGACATTTTCACTTTAAAAATGAGAACACCCACAGTGTATTCTCCCACAGAGAATATTCATTCTCACAGTGAATACCCACTCTTGCCATTTGTTGTGTTTACCACAGATCACTGCTTTCAGCAATTTCTTTGTGAAATTGTGCACAGCCCCAGAAGTTAGAGCAACTCGACCTAATGTACTGCTGTGTACAAGCTGAAAATAGGACTGTACTTCATGTGATTAGTGGCAATAAAGCTGTCTGAACGTTTTAGATTAATGGACATGTGTTGTCCTTTTCTTCAGCTTTACTGTTTCATTAATATTTTTGTTTGTGTTTTCAAATGTGCAAATAAAATGAAAAATACTGTAAAGTCAATAGTGTATGGAAGTATTGCTGGATCACATTTCTTAGCATTCCTTCCAGCAAGAAAGCATCAATCACTATTGTTGATGTTTTAATGTATATCTTTGTATGTGCTCCTTCGCAAGTTCTGTTGTTATGAAAACTATTGCTTTTTACAGCTTTAGCATATGTATTTGGCTTAATAACTCTCAAATCTGTTGGTGACCCAAGCATGTTGCTTCATTGCTAAACCAACTACTCACTCAATTCTTGCAGAATTACTGTTTACAGACACACGCAAAAAAACCCCACCCTTTCTTTTTTCAAGCCTGTTCTATCACAGTGGTTTACTTACTGCATTATTGCGAACAATGTAATTTCCACAAAGGTTAAAGTGGCGAAAATTAAATTGATGAATGTATAAATTGCACCCATGAAAAGCTTTTAAGAACAGTTGTTAATTAGTTCTAGAGGTGTTTGATTCCCCTGGACCTGAAAACTCATCCATCTTAAAGGTACTTTTCCAAAACTGACACTCTACGCACACCTGCTTTGTTCTTTTTGTTCCAGATTAGGCAGTGTTCTCTAGGATTATCTGCAAGGCATTTACATTGAGCCAAGACTTGCAAAGTCTCAGCAAGTCACTTAGAGCTATGTTGTAGCTATATTCTGCAACTACATTCTTGTGGTTTGGATCAATTACTTCTACAAGTAATGCACCTGTCTTCTAGAAAGAACTGCTTACTAATATGATTATGTTCTCCACCTACCTTGCTGTGTCTGTTTCTTGCCTCTGCAACACAGGTAATACTTACCCCATATGTGAAGCAAATGAGACAGGGGCAAGTAAGAAACAATGTATACAGACTTTACACAAACCTGCCTATGACAGACTGTTCACAGTACTACAGAAATGCTATGTTTATTAGTATATTGTTCAGTTGGTATTAATTAGTATTAATACTATGCTTAGTACTAGTGTAATGTTTAGAACATTAAGACTGCCAAGTCAAGGCCTCAAAATTAACAAAAGTTATTAGTCTCTGCAAGCTTAATTTACTCCTATATGTGTACTCTGATATTTAGTTACATGAAACATCACTCTAGAAGGTTACTATTTCAAGCAATACTCCCAATGGAAAATACTCTGTGAAAAAGCAGCCATTCGGTATTTAGCTTTCTTTGCATTCATGTAGAGTCCCTGCCTTATTCACTCATATACTACACAGTATTTAAACCTTGTTCTTAACACAACTGTCTGTTTCTTGTTAACCTTTATATGTTGCTCCTCACAAAAGCGTGTAGGTTCTTCAAACGTTTCTTTCTGAGTTGAATGTGTAGTATCACCATCATTCTAGAACTGGGGAAGAAAAAGGCATGAAAAAGGGAAACTCAAGCATAGGTGTAGGCTTCCATGTGAGAGACTAAGTATCAGGTTTTTAAAGTAATTAGCAATACCGAGCCCTTTCCATACTCAAAGCACTGCTGCTCCTGCCCCTCAGCTCTAAGTGCTCAGTATTACATGTAACTTTGTGGCTGATCTACAAATACCAAATATGCTCTAGATAAACATTGAACTACTTTCATCCCTAAACCCTTCTTTTATTTTTAGCCATGTTCTACGTCATTACAGGGGTACCTTCCTTACAGTTTTGACAACAAAATGAAGCAGGGATTTGATAGGCAACACCACCTTCCACAAAATAATCCATTCATCCTGAGATGAGAACGCCCCAGGCACAAAATAAGGCTCCATAAGGGAAAAAAACCAAACACACCAGTATGTGATCACCTATTTTACTATACTCGGTTTTATACAGGAAGCAGACTAGTTACTCTGCTTTCCATACCCAAGCTAGATCTTTTATAGCTTGGGCAGACTGTGGTATAGACACATTTTGAAATACAATTTTAGCTGGAGAAGAGAAAGGTTTGACCAAGGGAAAATACAAGCTTGCATTTTGCAAGGATATAAAATAAATTAGCACTCAGGATGGAGCATGCTATGTTAAAAATCCTGACTCTATTGATTCAGCAGCCAATACAGAATCTAGGAAATGGTAACTTGGTGCAATCCTATACCTGAAACTTTTATCTTACAACTGTTGCAGTGCCAGCAGCTGCCACTACTTAATGCTGCCAGGTGTTTCCACCAGGTCGCAGGTATGTCAAGTCTGACCTCTGACAGACATAGCAACACACCTCTCCTCCCGTATTTCTTTGATATTGTTAGCTAATTTCTCTTCCGTATTAATTGTCATTAACTGTATAGCTAGGAAGAAAATAAAGGAAGACCTAAAACTAAAGCTAAAAAATTGGCTTTAAAATTAAGTCAATTTTTTGTCTGAGAACTCAGGGCAAAGTACCATATTTACTAATGTACAAAGGAGCAGAAGTGTTGTCTGCCCACCTGATACAGAAAGGAGAGTACAATGAGTACTGCAAATCATTCCTGACAATGTTCCATGAAAGGAGTAAGAACTTGCATTCTCACAACTCCAAGTGTTCAGACATGCAACTTACAAAACTACATTCCTCCTTCAATCTAAACCACCAGCAGCAGGCAGAGATTCTTAGGAAGTGTTGTAAAAAAAACATGTCTCACATTACAACAACCCTGGAACACATATTGAACACAAGTTTTTTGTTAAAACATTGGAATTACTGCGGAAGAGAAACCATGACTTACTGATTAATACACATCTTGCAAAGAATACGCAACAGGATAGATTTTAGGCCTCTTTAAGGCCACTTTACACAAACACATGAACACTGTACAAATAAGGCTTAGGCCAAGTATATATTTACAGAACATTTTCTCAGAGGAAAAACACTTGTTGACCCTGCTGCACTTGCACCTCTTCCTGTATGTCCCAAAACACTATAACCAAGTTAAGGTTTTCTTATCTTGCTACATGCGCAACGTTACAAGCTATCTTTAAATGTTATGGTGGCAAAGTCAAGCACTCAAAATCAAGACACTCTTCAAATCTTGTTACCTGTGCAACCTTAAGTTGTCACATCAGATATATCCATTACAATACAGGCATTAAATATATGATCATTGACTCTTTTTCCATGTGGCTTTCTATATTTCACTTGGTTCACAAAATACTTCAGGGATAAATCGTAGCTGTGTAATGAAGGGCTGTTGTTTGTAGGATATTTGTAAGACACCTTTCCCATTTACTGAAGATGCTGAGAAATGCGCAAACAAACATTGCAGGAGTCAGCCAGTAAAAAGGCAGCCTCATATTGTTAAAGCAGTTGAACATTTAATTGAAGAACTGTATATTGTCCCTGCACCTTCTACTGCACTATCCACTGTGATGCTGGTCAGATTGCTTAAGCCAAATTTTCTCCTGATTATCATTAATTGTTGTCTTAATTTTGTGGAAGTCTCCCTTGAGATTCCTTGAAATCTGATCTGCAGAAGTGCCAAACTCTTAGGACCTCAAACAAAGCATTATGGAAAAGCTCACTAAGAAAGAGAGAATTATATATTCAGAACAGTACTTGAGCAATGTGTGCTAAATAATAAAAGGACATAATTGAGGGTGGGGAAACAAAATATGAAGTCACTGCTCAAGAGGGAGCAACAGTTCTCTGCACTAAATGAGTTGGATGTGCATGGCCAGTAACACATGACAATGAATTAAGATTGTATAAAGCAACCTTATTTCAACATTTCCTAGCTTTACAATGTTCTTTTTCACAGTATTGTTTAAGGTTACCCAGTTAATAGGAAAACAAGCTGGAGGGAAAATTCCAATGACAGTTGTCACTCTCATGATTTATCAACATAGAGAAACCCTCCTAATTTTAGAGCAGTACTTCCACCTCAATGCTAAGTAACTGTTAACAAAAATTGGTCATCCTCGGTCAAGTTGCACAGAGTAAGTTTTAGCAACAAACTTCACAGATATTTCTGCCAAAGAAGGCAAGGGCAATGTCCAGGAATCAGCAGTTCAATTTCAGCATTTATAGGAGAGGAAGCCGAGGAAGCCCACAGATCCTTCCAGTCAAAAAAGCTCAACACATTTTTGTCCTTCCCTAATGCTGTTTCTTTCTAACACACTTCCTCACCACTACACTAGTCTTCTTCAAAGCTCCTACCCAAATTCATGAAAGAGCTCAAGCCCATTGCACAGCACAAAATTATCCAATTTTGATACAGAACACACACCAAATGTATATTAATTCACCCAAACTATGCTGCCTTGACTGTCTCAGGTACTTCAGTTGACTCCCTACAAGGGAGTCATGCACAAGTCATGCACAAGATGCCCACTAGCTACAAGGCTAGCGTGCATCTTCCTGCCAACAGACACATCAAGAAAAAAACCCGTATCTAGCTACTGAAGTAATTTTTTTAAAATCATTTTCATTATAACACTTCTTAAAACATAAGTCAAATTCTGTTACCAGTGACATCCCTGTGACATCCATAAAAGGCTTCTAATTGTTTCATTGCTAGCAAGTCAATCTTCACTTCCACCCTATGGAAACAGTCACAGAGAACTATCCCTGGGCTTGCATACAATCTAAAACCTCAGAGAGTGAAATGCCCCAGTCCTCTCTAAGTCCAGTATTCAATTTTGACAGTTTTTCCATCAATACTTTGGGAAGATGACTTACCCACCTAAGATATAATCTTCCAGTGCTTGGGCAATAGGTGCCATATGGTAAGGGCACTGCCACTGAAGACTGGATCTAGCCTCCGGGTTCATTAAGAATCTGGAGGACAAAGCCTCTAAACATAATAATTACTGTGCATAATAAGGACCTTCATTTGTATACTCTCAGTCACTATGGCCAAGATAAGGTCTTTTGTTTACATAGCCTCATATAAACATTAAGAAACATGAAGCATATTCTCCCTTCATCATTATCCCTAGAACTGTAAGTAGGAAGCAAGCAGGCTCCTAGGAATATTACCCTACTGGCCGGTAAAATGAAGGAGGAATAACTTAAGCCTTGGTTTTGCCAAACCCCTGGTAACCTAAAAGGCAGTTCATCTGAATAAGCAATAGTAGAAAATACTATTTAGTCATTATGGGGACAAATTACATCCACCTGGAATAAAACTGGAATGCAGCTACAGGCTTGAAATGGTGCTTTGCACTTCACCGTATCCTGGCCTTCCCATAGGGTTTGTGGCAGACATAGTATAAAAAAAATAGAAGTATTTTCTATAAATGCTCACAGTCATATTCTGTAAACACAAGTTATAGCAAATTTAATAGTGACAGAGTCAATACAGATTAGGAATGTTCACCATTCTTAAACACCATATACATTATGAATATATATACTGTATATTTTCAACTGATTCCATTCTCAGGCTCACCGTATTAACACAATCGTAACAGTTTTATTAATTTATATGAAAAATACTTCACTAAGAAAGTAGACAAACTGCACAGAAATAGTACAAGTGTCATGTGCATAGCAATATAGCTTAAAGCATTCACATATGGCTTTGTTTAAATGAAACTATTGGGGAAATGGCCCTATATGGACCTATGGTTACACAGTTGACATAATGTAAACTGCTTCACATCTTTTAGGCACTTGCTAACAATAGTGTTCAATCCCTGAAAAACAAAATCAAGAGCTAACAAGTGAAAATAACAAAAATCCCAGGATAACAGCTGTGTAATTGAAAAAATTTTAAAAATTGGTTTTAGTAGTGCATGCACAGAACTGAAAAAGGGGGGGGGGGGGGGAGGGGGGCAATTTCTGTGCAAGAATTATACCAAATAACTGAAAAGTATAAAAATATTTACATGTTTAGGTTTTTTTAAATATGTACAGAACAAAAGCCCTGAAGACTCATTTTATAGAATAAAAATATAGGACATGATAGTTGTAACAAAAAATAATATATATTTTTATGGAATTGTATTTGCAGTTAGTTACAAGTTACCTAAACCACAAAGCTCCTTGAACTATCTCAAAGCTTGATGGCAACAGAGAATCTGATCTTCCTTTTAAAATACAAGCACTTTGCATCATTTTTAAACTTCAGTTACAATACTGAAATACAAAACAGAATTACTTGTGTATCCTAATTCAATTGATTCTCTTTTTAAAAAACTGTAATGTATGATATTTAAGTTTTACTTTCTTCACTGGTCATTAATGAATTCCAATCTCGAGTAGCCTCCATCAGATGCCTCTGTCCATGTCCTACCCAATTATCCTGATTGTCAAATATTCTACCGCAAAACCAGCAGCTAAACTTAGCTTTCAAGGTGTTATCAGAGGTAGTTTTCACAATCTGGTAATTGTTTTTGCTAGTCTTTTTCAGTGTCAATTTTAAGACAAATCTTTCTTTTACAGGGCTAATAGGTTTTATTGTCCTGTGCCTCTTTTGAGAAAGATCATCAGTAGTTACGTCCAAAGGATTGCAGAAGGCTGGCTGTAGAAGTGCTTCAATAGTTCTTTTTGACAATAAAACCTTAAGAACATGTCCCTTAAATTTAGCAATGGTTTTCATTACATTTACAACTTCTGGAACATCTGCATCAGGATGGTTAAGCACAACAACTGGTTGATTTCTCCGAGGGCATTTTACAAGCTGTTTAGAATTAAAAGGAAGTAATTTCAAAGTCCTCACAGTTTCTTTTGATGCCCTCGGTTTGTAAGGGCCACCTGATTCACTAACAACTTCAGCCTGATTCTTTTCCTTACACTTTCTGTGCAACATTACTTTCTTTCTTGGAGGTTCTGGGCAATTATCCTTACTTTTCCGTTTGAAATTCTTGTTTCTTTGCACACCCACAGTTTCTGAACTTTTAGACCCAGTTTGTTTTAAACGAGGTTTTACTTTTGCAGTTCTGTTTCGAGTGCTCCATGCGGACTTCTGACTACTAAAGTTATTCCTGTTGTTAGCAGTTATTACTTGCATACTCTCAATAGAACCTTTTTGCAGCCGTGTCCCTGCAGACTTAGAATAAACAGGTTCTACAGGAGGAACACAAAATGCTGGATTAGAGCTTGCCAAAGAGGCATTTGCTGGCATTAACCTACCTGGTAAGATTAAGGCATCATTAGAAGTAAGATTAGTTTGTTTCTGTGCTAGTGCAGGAGTAAGGGACTGCAAGTTATCCAACTGTAGTGAGGGCACCGAGTTGCTTACTGACTGAGTGGTATCAGCCAGCATATCTGAAGTAGAAGTCTTAATTTTCAGCAAAAGCTTTTGTTGCATGGCTCCAGTTTTCTTTGGTTGACAATTTTGATAATGAGCATTATCCTGAAAAACACTATGTTTATGAACTACAGGCTTGTTTGGTGTCATACATTTCAGAAAAACTGCCTGCTGTCCATCAGGCAAAAGTGCATATACATGTTGTTTCTGTTTAATTTCCTGTTGGTTTACTGACTCCAAGGAACCAAAGACAGCATCCTGATGCTCTGGTAACACCTTCACAGAAGAAATTCCCTTCACAGATGACTCCAATGAGTTTGTAATTACTAGAGGTCCTTTGAATGGCATGCTATTCAATGAGTCATTTGCTGTACTACATGCTCTCCTCTTACAGGAACTTCTTACACTTCTGAAACTGTCATTTTTCCCCTCCACTTTTGAAGCTGGTATGGTTATTTTACTATATTCTCTGGATGCAACCCTACCTAAAACCTGAGAACTATCACTAGGGACATTTGCAACTGTTCCAATTGCCCCGCTAAAAGTCAAAATCATTCCAGGTCCTTTATTTAAAACAAAGGATGCAGGTACACCTTTAGTCACATGCCCATCTGACGAACTGGTTGATGGAAGAGATTTTCCTGAAACCACCTGTAGTCCGGGCTGGTTAGCAAGGTGCAAAGGAACAAAAAATCCTGACGGAGGGGACTGAACTAAAAGGGTTTTCTTCTGTTCCTGAAGAACTGGCGAAAAGCTACTAGGATTTTGGGTTGTAGACAGTATGTTATCTTTTACTAACTGCTGTGTTATGATTGCATCTGTATGAGTTTTTAGCAATGTACCAACACCTGGAGTTCTGGATAATTTATCCATTCCCTGTGAATCAAATGATGTTCTGGGTGTCTGTCTGTCTCTCCCACAATGTGTACCTTCATTTGTGCTACATCTTGTGTTCAACTCTCTCTTATATAAATGAAAGCCTACATTAGTAGGAGGCCTCTGAAAACTACATGCAGTTGCAGAGCTTTTTAAATGCGTAAAGGCTTTATTCCCTGTCTCGTGACTAGAAAGCAGCTTGTCAGAATGAAGTTTTACGCAGTTATTTGACTTGCTGTGTGATTCTTGCTGAGTAGTTGCTTTCACTTTTAATACATCTTGCAGTAACTGGTTTATTTCAGGCGATAAATAATTAGCTGCCTGTTCACTCTGCAATGAGAAAACAGATGTGATTTTAGGCATTAAGACCGAGTTAACACAATCAGAGGCATTTTCTTGGAATTTCTCAGCTACGTTCTCAAAGCCTTGATGTATGCCAGTGTCCAAATACTGCTGGCCATGATGCTGGTCCTCCATAAAACACTTGCCATCAACACCACATTTAGATTGGCTTTTAGAAGACACAGAGTTATTAGTGTTTGTGTGTCCATAAGTTTTATTATTTGATTGGGCTGATAGACCTTTCTCTGGTTTTAAGCCTTTCATTGACTCTGAATATGAAGATGCAGATTCAGTTCTTCTACTGTTTTGAAAACAAACTGGTTTGCTAGATAAAAATTCTTTGTATCTGTCATCTGTTGACATCCAAATGCTACATGGATTATCTGAAGTGTCCATTTTGGAATAGTTATGAAAAGACAGCAACCCTTCATTAGAAGAATCCACTGAAGTTGAATAATAGAGATTATTAGTTCCATTACTATTATTCAGGCCACCATTTTGTATTTTCAGTTCAGGAAAGAAGGGCATTTTCATAGGGTCATAGTGAAGCGTATTTGTAATAGTGGGTGGTAATACCTGAGGATGACTTGAAGGACTATAGCTTCCCCACGAGATATTACTTCGAGTTCCAACTTTTGTCACCTCATCACACAGAGGTACAGTTGAGCCCAACTTCATTGGCAAATAATTCAAACTTTTTCCTACAGCTACATTAGAAGTTGCTACAGTTTGAGAAACACTCCGACCATACAATAAGGAGTTATTTTGTTTTTCTACTTTTGTTTTTCCTGAATGAGGAGCAGAACAAGAAAACGGAGGAGAGGTTAATGGGTGAACAGAATTGTTCTTTAAGGTTGACTGATCAGTTACATGTGGTAGAGCACCTGAAGACAAGCCACAGGGATCAGCAGTCTGTAGCAAAGGAGGTGTAGAACCATCTTTAATAGGATCAGCTTTCTGACCCAACAAATGTAAGTTCTGCTTACTTGTAGGCAATAATTTTATAACAATATGTTGTTTTCCATCTACCATTTTAAATCCCATAAATTTAGCACTGTAATTTGCTGGAACAGATATTTTATTGTTTTTGACCATCAATACTGTTGGCCCATGAACAGCATTTTTCAATAATCCCAGGCCATAACTTGTTCCATCATCTGCTTTATTGTATTGTGCAGTAGTAGCAGAGAGCATTCCACCCGTGAAATTATGCTTTTCTGTATATATAATTTGATCTTTTTCTTCATTTGCTTCCACATCTCTCATACACTGGTTCAGCTCCTCAGATTTTGTTTGAATTTTATTCACACTTCTTAGCACTTGTGCATTTTTTTCTCCAGTTTTGTCACTTCCGCTGCTTATTTTTTTCCGTCTCCAGAGTGCTTTTTTTGATGCTCCCATTTTATACCTTCTTAACACAAGCTTCAGTCCTGCTGGAGTCTTCACTATTCTTTTTTCACATTTATCCTTTTCCAGTTTTTCTTTTGCATATAAGTGGTCTCTATGCAAAGCTATGATGTGTTTTAGAAGATAATCTTTCCGTGGTGTGCTGTAACTGCAATATTGACAACCAAAAGGAAACATACTGGTATGAACAAGAAGATGTTTCTGGAACTCCTCTTTTGTAAAGCTTACATGATGGCATTTTCCACAGTTATATGGAATCTCGTTATGTCTGTGAATATGCTGAACAAATGTGCCCACATCCTGGGTAGAAAACCCACATTTTTCACATTGAAAGTGACCATTTACACAATGCTTTGATGTGAAGTGTTTTGTCAAATCCAACAAAGTGTACATATGCTCATCATTACAGAGCTCACATTTTACTAAAGTGCTACGATGGGTGCGTCTATGCTGTTTAAATGACTGAAAGTCATTAGCCGAGAAGTTACACATCTCACAAGGATACAAAGGCAACTCACCATAGTGTAACAGCTGAAAATGTTTCTGTAGATCATTTGGGCTGTATCTAATGTTATCCTTGCACTTCGTACAAGTGAAATTCAGTATCTTTGCTGTAGTTTTCAAGCCTTCTTCAAATTGCACTTCTGGTTTATTTTGCAAGTGGCTTCCCTCTGAACAACTGGGATTGCTTCCATTTATTTTCTCTAGACTTAAGGACTTCCTTGCAGTTTGCTGTTTACACTGAAAGAGTTTTCTAAATCTATCAACTTCATGTTTCATTAATACTTCATCTGGAATGTTCACCTTGGGTAAATCAATTTTCACATTTTTTAGTTCGTAAGAGAGATTGACATCTAAAATTGCTGGTTGAGTCATCATACTGAAAGGATCATTGCCCAGTGCTTTTTCCAAAGCAGTATCTGTAGAAAAATTCTTTGCAGCATTGTGTTTTAACAAATTAATTTGCTTTTTATCATCAGGAAAAAACTGTTCCTTTTCAGATGGCATGATTTTAGGTTTTCCTTTTCTTTAAGTGAATTCTTGAGACTAGTCTTAGTTTCTGCAGCAAACAAGACTGCTGTGCCGAGTTATTCTCAAGGTTCTAGAACTTCCCCATTTTACTATCCTGAAATCAGAAAACAAACAAAGCAAATATTACATTTAAAACTAATGCAATTAGAACACTCATTACAATTCATTAATAAATACATACCAATCTAGGAAGTTGTTGACTTTTATAATAGCATTTGAGAGAAAAAAGGATGAGGCAAAAAAATAAGACATTACACTGTAACCTTTGTTTGTTTGTTTGTGTTTGGGGTTTTTGTTGTTGTTGTTTGGGGTTTTTTTTCCACACAAAAAATACATAAATCTTGAAAAATAAACATTAAAGGACAACATCTACTGAAAGATGAAAACACTGAAATTCCATGCCATCAAATTTTGGTTTTCTCCCACCAGGACAGTCTGTAAGTATAAGAAATCCCAACAGCTGCTTTTTTTAAAATGAAGCTAACATTTATTACTTATTCAGGATTTCAAGCAAATATAAACACAGTACCTCCTCTGTAACATGGATGACTAACTGAACCTAGCTGAAGTACAAAAACAAGTCAAATTCAGCAGGAGTTGAATTGTTTTTGTTATTCAAGTCTGTTGACTTGAGTATTAGTAGCTACTATTAGTAGCTAACTATTGTGCTTAAAGAGAAAAGAAAAAATTAAAACCTGTCAAAATATCTACTTCACTAATGGAAACATTACCTTTATCAACACCAAAAAACCCACCATACTCCTCTACAATGAATTTTTCACATGCCTACCTTTAGTATCACACAAGTCTCAAGTAGTCAACAGATAAAAGTTAACTTTGGTTTCTCACCATATGTTCCTGGGTATAGGTTAATCTTTTCAGAACAAGAGCATGACTGACAACAGTACTCCTCTATGGATTAAGAGGCTCAAATAGGTATGGTCAGCATCATTGTCTCACTACAGGCTTAACGTCAGTGTTTCCATAACAGGCTGCACTGACAATTTATAGCAGCTCAAGTTTGTGCCCGAACAACACCCCCACATGTCAACATAAAATCAGCAGAAATGGAATAGCAGTGAAAATCATTTGGATTTTTAAAAGTGAAACTGAAACGTAACAAGAACTATTTCTTCACTACTATACAATACTTTTAAAAAAAACTTTTTCCATAGCAGAAATCATAGCGTCACTTTCTTCTTTACTAGCAAAAGTCAGTAAAGTGTTGGCTGAAATCTGATCAGCAGCTCTCTCTCCACTATTCCCCTACCCACCCTGAAGCAACACAGACTTGGAACTCATTAGATCATCCTATTTATTCAGATTCAAACTGAAAGAATGATCACATCCTCTCCCTCATTGTGATGAAGTGCAAGAACTGCTTCTAGAGCTCCAGGCCATCATAAGCATCACCACTAAGGTCTTCCAAATATTTTCCCATAGTCCTGCAAGAAGGAAGTATCTAGCATTAAACATGTAAATACCTGACAAAGAAAATGGAAAGAAAATGGAGACTGAAAAATTTTCAAGGCCATGTTCATGTATCACATAGCAAGAAAAGCAAAACACTTTTTTTTTTTTTTAAGCGTATGCTTTATTGCATTCCTTTGGTAAAGATAGTAGCATTTCTGCACAATTCTTGAAAATAATAAGCAAAACAGACTTTGCCATTTCATACAGACTCCAATATCAAATAAATTCAATTAATTGTGTCCTTCAGCTATGAGACCTGCAAGATTTCAATTACATGTTTGACATTCAAAAAACAAAAAAAAAAAAACCCACAAGCCACAGACACATACATACACACTCCCTCCTTGGAAGTCTTTCCAAACTAAAACACTTCATATACAGGATAGTTTTTTTGTTTTGCTTTTTTTTAAACTCAATAATACATTTCCCATCTTCCACACAGGAGGTTAATACTTTGGATGGGATATTACTCTATGAGATATTACTCTACTTTGAGCCTTCAGAAGAGAACAATTCATCTACCTTACAGTCCACTTTCACCAAGAGAGTACTGTATTGTAATGCTTTCTCTTGTCAATGGTAAATCCCTTATTTGAACAAGAGCAAGCTGGACTCCCACATAAAGAATAAGTAACTAAAAATGACTCAGACTTGTTTGCTGAAGAACTTTTTTAATACACAGATGTAACACATGAAGATTACAGGTTGCATGATGCAATACATCATCCCGATGGCAGCTGCCTATCATTCAGATTAAAATGTTATACTGTCAAATACTGAAACCTGAAATATGTGTGCAATTAACACTATAAAAATCAGAAGTAGATGCAGTATGCTGCAGAGAACAAACACCTCAGGCTTTTAACATGGGGCCAATGTGGTCCTCAATTGGGCAACATTTCACTAACTGGATAAAACATTTATGTTTGGCAAAGAGGCTCAGTTGGATACATTCAAACCTGATTTGAGATCTCCTTTAACTAATTAACCACAAAAATTACAATTTAACTTTGTTATTATTGGGTAGCATGCAACTATCAACAAGCACTTGCAGCATGATAAATAAAAATATTTACTAGAAACAACCAACTAGTAAAAAAAAAAATCTCACAAATCTTTAAATGTACATTATTAAAGAAGAAGTCAGACTTACACATTAAGAAAAGACTTGACTTCAATTCTTCAACAGCCTTTTTAACATTTTTCCACATACACAGAAGAGGTAAATATGTAAGACTCAGAAAAGGCCACAGTCAGGAGGAATAGTGAAAAAAGGTCTGGAAACAAAAGGAAAGATATTTTTAAAGGTGTAAATACAAGCATAACTGAAAGAATAAGCTGAAAAGCACAAATCCTTCACAATTTAACATTACGCGCATTTTTAATACACTGAAGACAGAAAAACTGTAAAACTGTACCATGTTTGCTCCCAAAGAACACCATCAAATACAATAAAAATTCTAAATTAATGAGCGGGCTTTAAAATGGCTAGCAAACTCCTCCTAACAAGGCCTATTTTAACCTTAGCTTTGTTACTACTTCTCAGGCATTCGTAACTGGTAAGCATAAACATATGATAACTTAAAAACAAGACAGAAAGCAGTAACTGGTACCTCAGTCCATCAAATTTTAACTTGAACTCAAAAGAAGCTTTTCTTAAGTAAAAACTGTATTAAATTCTATAGCAAAGACCTAATTCTAATTTTCTAGAGTTTTGCAAAAGCCGGGGGGGTTGGGGGTGGAATATTACATTCACAATATCTGAAACAAGTAAGTAGATTATAAAGCAGATGTAATGAACACAAACCCTGAAAATACATAAGCATGCGCCAAAGTTAACTCTCATGAAAAAAAAAACCCCACACACTAAGCACAAGCATAAGTAACCACTTGAGGCTCTAAGCCTCAATTTTCTTCCCCAAAAATGCTCCAATATGTCAGTATTTTGTTTAAAAAAAGTACACACGGAGAAAAAAAGTTTTAGCTATATACTTTAATCTAGTGAGAAATGACAGATAGAAGTAAGTCACTCCTAAGTTAGGTACCTTTTACAGTTTTTCCATTTAGAACAAAAAAACAGAAATTCAAAACACATTTCCAGGCAGGTAGTATTTTCAAGATTTCTGTAAAAATTGTTTATACTCATTTAAGTTTTACTTAAAAAAAAAAAAAAAAAGATCCTATACTAAAGTATCTTCCGTGCTTGGTCCCATCCTATATATGCCTGCAGATTTAGAGTATTGCCTTCATCTCTACGAAGATCCGGACACATGCAGGAACTTACAGAACTAGATCTTCAGGAACCCATAGAGCTAGAGATTCTGGCAGTCAGATACGATCTATCTGACACAGCAAAATGCTGCTTTTGTAAAAATAAAATGTAAAATAAAAATAAATTACCA
Organism: Mycteria americana; assembly: GCF_035582795.1. NCBI lineage: Eukaryota > Metazoa > Chordata > Aves > Ciconiiformes > Ciconiidae > Mycteria > Mycteria americana. The sequence goes on from NC_134370.1 coordinate 18,434,700, forward strand.
AATCACTCTCAAAGCTGACGAACACAGACACTCATGCCACACAGCAAACTTGTCATTTACCAAAACAGCAGCTCAACGCTCCAGTGATACACGGCCACCGCAAACGTACCTGCAAACAACCACTTTCTCAGCCCACTCTTGCCACGTCGGGGGGACGCTCCCCGTCTCCCCGCTCGGGGCTCCCGGCACCACCACTAATAAACAGCGGTCCCACAGGGCGCTGCTGGGGCTTACCGAGGAGCAGGGCCAGGGCGCGGGCTGTCCCCCCCGTCCCCGGGACGAGGAGGCAGGGAAGAGCAGGGACTAAACACGATGCGGTCGGTGACGCCTGCCCGGCGGGGCTCGGGAGAGCCCCCGGGGCTGCCACTGCCTCAGGGCCGCGCCGCGGGCTCCACCCGACCGCGGCGGCAGCGCGGGGCACTCTCCAAAACTGGGGTGGGGGCGAGTGGGGCGACTCCTCTCCCCAGCTCCTCCTTGGGAGCCACCCGGCTCCTCGGGCGGCCCCGGCGGGCAGCGCTGCCCCCGCCCCGCCGGGCCGCCCGCCGCGGGGCGCCCACACGGCCCCGGGGGGCGCCGCGCTGCCCGCGACGTCTCGCCTGGCCCCGCGTAGCCCGGCGGAAGGATACAGCTCCGCAGGCGGCCCGGGGCCGGCCATGAGGCATTGTCGCCCGCTCCCCGCCGCGGCCGGGCGCTACCCACGGTCCCGGCCGCCCCGCCGCCCAGCCCCGGCCGCCCCGCGAACTTCCCGCAGCCGAAGGGGGCGGGGGGCGCAGGACTATTTGACGGCTCACCCCTATCACGGGGCGGCTTCCTGCCCTGACGGGGCTCTCACCTCCTGCCCACCCCTCGCCGCCACGGCCCGCGCCGGGCCTCCCCCTCCCGCAGAGCGCGGGGACCCCCCCTTCCCCGCCCAGCGCCCCTCGCGGAGTTACCTCGCCCCTCTCCATAGCCCGGCGAGTCGCTGTTGGCGGCCATAACAGTTTCCATCCGGGGACTGTAGGGCTGCGAGCCCGGCGGTAGGGGCGGCCGCGGCGGAGGGATACGCGTTCACCTGGGGAGACGGACGGCGGCCGACGAGGCCTAGGGCGGGGGAGAGGGGTGGGGGGAGGGGTGGGGCGCCACCGCCCCCCAGCGGGCCGGGCGGCTGCCCCGCGGGGCCGGCCCCCGGTGTGGGCGAGGCGGCGGCAGCGACAGCCCCCGCTGTCTTCCTCCTCCTCCTCCTCCTCCTCGGATGTGGTCGTGGGGGCTGGGGGCGGGAGGGAAGCACAATGCCGGGCCGGCGGGAGGGCCGGCCCCGTGGGCCTTGGCCGCATGGCACGGCCATAGGTAGAGCCTTGCCGCACGGCCCATCGTTACCTTTCGGTGGTTTTGCGCTTCCCTCCGCGCAAGGGTGCGTGTGGCTCGATGGCCGGTAGTGGCACTGGGCAGGGAGAGCTGACGCCCCGTCATAAAACACCCAGAAAGAGAGGTCCCGGCCTAGGCTGTTGGTGGCCCGCCATAGACAAGGATTTGCTGAGCTGCGTAGGTGCAATATATAGGGGGTATTTCCAGAAGATGGCAGCCATGAAAGCATTGAGATCATTATACATGGATTAGATGAGTTGATACGTTTTCATATGCTCCAAATAACAAAAAGGAAAGCTTAAAATCATTACAAAATAAATGTTTGCCTTGTTAGAGACACAGTATCATTGCTGCTTAGAAGAGGGATAAACTACGCTCGTTAGTAGTAGCACGCTCTAAATATTTGTTCTAAGTTTTAATGCACATGGAAGATCACCAAAAGTAAGATTATCAATGAGTGTGAAGGCACGTGTGAAACAGGAAATTCAGATGTACCATGGCCAAGAAGTGGCAAGCACCCATGGCAGAAATAGACTGTAAAGATGAATTCTGAGTGAAGAGGTCATTGAAAAGGAAAGCCTTTCTCCACTTATGAAATAGCATTCAGAAATGAAAAGTAAAGAGGAGGAAAGGTCTGGGTTCCCAAAGGAAAAAGCTTAAACTAACTCATGAGCAATTTGACAGCAATTCAGCTAAATTTTCCTCCAGAAGCGTTGTCACATCTTAGTAGTTTCAACAAAGTTTAAGAAATACACTTTTTTACTCATGATCAAATTTGAGAACAAGGAGGAATGCTGCTGTCTTTGAGTGTGTATGTGTGTGTAATATGGATCCATTTAACATGAACGTATTTTTAATTCCTCATTCAAACTGACATCACTTATTTCCGTTGTGTCCTGGACTGTAAAAGAAAATGAACAGAAGCCATTTTGGGGTGGGATTTTTCGCCCTAAAGAGTATCTTCAGGAATAGAATTATATCATTGATGGTGCTACTACACCCAAATGAAACTGTGCCAAAAGCAAGCAGAGAAATACGCTGGTGACTGGCATGCAAATCTTCACATTCTTCTTCTGGCCTCTAATTCATTACATTTTTCTAAATGGTCAGAAATGGAGTTTGTAAATATGTGCCCATAGTGTTTCGGAAGATCTGAAAACTAACTACAACTGAAGAAAAAAAAATGAAAAACAGCATAGTTCTGGCTGCAGCCCTAAAGTCAGAAAAGATAATGGAAATGAATTATCCATGAAAGTCGTCAGTCTAACAAGCAGCTACAGTATCAAATTTGTGTTAGAATGCTAGTATTCCTAATCTGAAATTAAAATCTACATCATATTGTCAACTATTCACCGCAACAAATTCTCATATAAAAATAGAAACTATTTTATCTGTAGTGTATCACTTCATAATTCAAATTTAGAACACATACGGACGTCAAGCACGAGAGAAAAAGAAAACTTGTGAGATAACACCAGCAAGGGAAAGAAAGAAGAAAGGCTAACATCTATTTTATCATATACGTTGAGATTCTTTGCAGCACAGGAGGAATCAAAAAAGATGACATCAAAACACATGCTTGTAACAATAAATTTATTTTGGGATTAAGATTTGTATAGGACTGTATGGAAAAAAGAAGGGTGGCAATTGGATGAAAAACAACAACAATGAGCAAACCCACCAAAAAGATTGACATTATATAATACCTTCGCCCAAAATTAATGAAAGAGCTCTTTATTCATGAGAGTCAGCATCTGCAAAAACGCTCCCCAAAATTTCTAAGTCATAGTCTACGAACTTCCCATTTTGCAGGAGTACTAGGAACCCCTTATAAACTGACATGAGAGGCTGCCTCAAAGATCTTTTGGAATCCACGCACTCACCACTGAAGAGATGACCAATGAATGCAATAACTGCCTTCCTACCACGCTCAGAGTAGAAACTAAACCGAAAGCCATCAAGGAAACCCAAGTGAGACCAAAGTCTTCTCCAGTGTTTCAGAAGTGAGTGCACAGAACTGGAAAGCACATGCGTTTTCTGAGTATCGTGATGCTGGCAGTTGAACCTCATGTGGCATCAAGGCATGAATTGTGACAGAGTGCATGAATGCAAACAGATATTTTTAACTACTTTTATGCTTTCCTTGGAATACATTTTCTTTAAAGCAGCATCAGGTACTGTCCTATTTCAAGGACCAATGAATGCTGTATGAGGACTATAATATCTTTGTATTCTTTTTCCTGAAGACGGAGATCACACATGATGCATCTGGATAGGCGTGATACGTACACATCACTGTTAAATTCCCAAATTCTTAAAAAGCAAGGACTGAATCCACGTAATATTCCACTCCTTCTTTCTCAGGAGATAAATTTAATTTGGTCCACTTTAGTATGTAAGATCCTGTGAAGATGTTCAACCACAAGACAGTCTATATTCTGTGAAACATGAAATATCCCACAGCAGTTTTTGCTTTTCATGCAAAAAAATTGCTCTGACATCTGCAGTCAGGTTTTTTTTCCTGAGCGTTGGCTATTGTCTCCAGAAACATGCAAGCCGTGTAGCCTTTTGGAAGCTTTAAAGGTATTTGTATTCTCTTAGTGTGCATTACATTACAATTACTCTATGCATCTGAAATAGCAAAAAATGACAGGACTTCCCATTACATATGTCATTAGCATTAGTCTTTTATAAATTGGTAGGGCAATTAAGTGCAAATAAGTAGCCTTCATAGGCGATTTTTATTATTGTTGCTATTAGTTCTGTATATGTGATGTTTTAGAATTGAAAACTCAGTGCTTTCCTCAAATACGTGGGTTTCTCACAAAAAACAAGAATACTGCATCCCTGGTTTCAGTTAGATATCCATCTTATTTATGGGTAGCAGGATGGATTGGATCAATCTATTGCATCATCTGCTGGACTATCAGAAATTACTTATATCAGAAATGAATCCACACCAAATAATTGGGGCTGACTTAAGGATTTCCACAGAAATACTCTGGAAAAAAAAGATAATTCCATTTTCAAAAGTCTATGCTGAGGCAGATACCAAGCACAGATCACCAAATGAAGCTGAGGAACTCTTCATTTTTTAAAGAAAACCACTTATTTTTAATATGAAGTTGCTCATGCATTTGCCTGAAATCATTGAATTTGGTCACAGATGTGAAAGACCTTGTTTTAGAGTTAGCAACAATAATGAAGTGTTACTGCTACTGTGGTGCATATTTGCATTAGAAAGTGGAAATACCTGGCTAAAAGGGAAAACATTATTTCATTCAGATTTCCCATTTGTTGGTATATATAAGAAAATAGCCAAATCTCAAAAAGTTTTTTGATCTACAACGATTTTTAGTCTTGGTTCTCTCCCATTTTTTGTTCGATCTAACATGAATTTAAATTACTTTCTACAGACATTACCAATGCTGCTGTTGTTTTCATTTGAACTTTTATTCCTGCAATTTTAACAATTATGGTTTAGATAGCTCTAAGACTGATTGGCACCATGAAACCCACAAAGAAAACTAAATTATTGACTTCTTTCACTATTGCAATGTCACTGTAGATGTGCAGATAAATCCATAATGAGAATTCAGTGATGTTCTGATATTAATAATGATACCATTAGGTGTCAGCTTTAATACTGCTATGTTTTTAAGAAAATGTATTGTGAAAAAGAAGCCTTGCCATTATGCTTTCCTACTGTTTTAGCCAATGAAAAAAAAACCAGGCTATTCACCATAAAAAAACAGAGATTAAAAAAAATTAAGATGTTTATTTTACCTGACAGTTATCTATAGGCAACTGTACATTGCAAAATATTTGATCATCAAAGCCAATAATCTAGTGTATCAGAAACTGGTTTCTCATAAAAAGGCAGTTTTCTTATTTTCACAGTGTACTGATATTTTATCTTAGAGAAAGAAATATGGAACTTCTCTTACAGTCATGAAGCGTCTCATTCACACAAGCATTGTTTCAAGTGCACTGTACTTTATGAAAAAAATTAACTCTGCCTGGCCAATGTATTATTTATTTTAGTGGCAAGCAGAGTTTGGAGCTTTTTTGTAAGCAGATCAGTATGGAAATAATAGATTTGAAAAATGAACTCAAAAGGCCCCACCAAAAAGCTTTTATGTAAGAATACATTAGTAAAAAAGAATAATACAAGAAAGTCAAGTTAGCACCTTTAACAAGTGAACTGGTATGGAAGAGAATAGAATAGATGCATTTTCTTTGAAGCCTCCATTTACACTATGTTGTTTATTGTAAGATTATACTTTCTATTTACTGGTCATTACAAGAATTTGAAACAACCATCAAGCCATAAGATTATTTGACTCAGGCTTTTTATTGGTGTCAGAACAGATCTTTTGTAATTCCTATGAACCAGATATTCTTAAAAGAAATAGCAGAGACATCTCACTTCTTTTTTGCTTTTAGTTCAAAGAGTGTCCTCCGGAGCAGTTGGCCTACCAATGCAAAGCAAGATCTGTCAATTTCTAATCATAATTTTCCTTCATCTAAGCACGTTTAGTCCATGGTTCCTTCCTCCATGGATTTCCAGCCTCTGTTAATTGTGATATTGCCCACCCAGTTCTGCTGTGAAGATAGACATATTTTGTGCTATACTTTTCATGAACATATTCGGAACTTGCTGTCTTCTGGAAAAACAGATAATCATTGGAGCTGTTCTGGTGATACTAAGTAGTAGCTGGTACTGCCAAGCAGTACATAAGAATATCATTTATAATCTCATTACAGACAAGCCAGGAAAGAAGTACCAATGGATTACATTTTATAAAGTAAATATTTAATAAATATATTAAATGCTGAAATAGACAAATGCATATGATTAAGTTTTACTTATTGTTACTAAAAGCCACAAAGTGATTCACAATTTTATCTGCTGTAAGTTAAGGAATGATTTAGCCCACGTCATAAGAAAAATACTAGAAACAGGAACTCTTCCAGGAAATCTGTGCAGCCAATAGATGAGCAAGGTATAAAACAAGCACTCAGAAGATCAAACCGCAGGAGAAAACCAAAATTAATTATTTGCATCTGTAAGAACAGACTTGTGGAAGTTTCTGCATTAGAACTCTTCTTTATGGAATATGTGTAAGAGGCTGTCTTAAATTGTCTCAAAGCGTCAGTAGAAAAGGTTGTAGAACAACAAAATGAATGGTAACAAAGTCAGTAAGACCAGAACCAGGAGTTATAATGGAATGAAGAATGAAATGGCTGCACGATTATGTCTGAGGTGTAACTTTTCAATTAAAACTGATGTATTACGAGACCCCAATATCTTACAGGATTTACGAGATGAGCCAAATAAGTCGTATGTCCATATAGAGTAAACTGATAGAAATTCTAAAAAAAAGTGTAGAATACATGAATATATGGATTTATTATATAGTATTTTGGAATGTAAAGTTGATTTTCTTGGAAGTTACCAGGAAGTCCCACAAAATTCCCTGTTAAGGCCTGCACTGCTCAGTATGTTCATGGAACGGAAGGGTGAAACAGCACCATGACAAAGTTTGATGATGAGAAGTTACTAAATTCACAATTTTCTGCAAAGAGCTGCAAACAGTTTATGGTGCTGAAGAACTGGGCAATAAACTGGAAGATGAAATTCAGTACAATATCAAGTAATACATATAAGGAAAAGCAATAGTAATTTTGTATAGAAAATTATGAGCTCCAAAATTTCTAATACCACCCAGAAAAAGTATCTCCAGATGTGATAGCCATTGATAAGAAAACAGTGTCTGTAAAAAAGTAGTAGTGTAAAAAAAGTTGCATTCTCTACGCCTGAAAATGAGTAGCGAACAAAACAGTAAACATCACGGTGCTGCTACATAAATCCTGGCTATGAATGTATCTTCCACACTATATGCAGTTCTGGCTTGTCTTTCTCAATCTGGGTATCACAAACCCAGAAAGGTTACAAGGAAGGAACTGAAATGCATGGAATCACTTTAGTAGAGGAATGAAGAAACTCAGACTTTTCAGCCATGAGAAGGGATAACTTAAGAGCTGATATGATAGAAATGATATGAAGGAGGTGAGCAAAGGATGACTTCTCACCATTTCTTATAGTAAAGGAATTAGAAGGTATTAAAAAAAGTTATCAGGAGGCCAGTTCAAAACAAATAAATGGAGTGCTATGTGCAATTAAGCGTTAAATCAGGGAACATACTCTCACAAGAAATGAAGGATTCCAAGAATTTACTTGTGTTTGACAAGCTATGAGACAAATTCACAGAAGAAAAAACAAATTATTAAAATGAAAAGTACAGCCTCTGAATCAAGATGACCCTGAGCCTCAGATTGTCGTCCTCTTCTAAAGCTCTGTTGGAATCTGCTTTTGGCCAGATGATGTTTGCTAAATAGACTGTACATCAGTTCCGCTTGTTAATTATTTTATTACACCCACCAGGTGGACACATCCAGTTAAGAGGCCCTGTTATAACTGGGTATCCCACATACACTTATTCTCAGCACAGCTTTTTCAAGTACAATTTCTGATCACTTGCATACAAAGAGTCTGTAGTGCAAATGAGGAAACATTCTTAGGAAGTTACTGAGTCTTCTTTGGAAACTTGTGGAGAAAGCATCTCTCTGCCTTCCCATTATGTGAACTGAGTAAGAGACTTTATTATCATTATCATTTGGGCATGGGGGAGTGTTGCCAGACAGCAGACAGAAGAGGCATTCTTAGAAATGTATAAACAAAATTTTAAAAAACTTTATCACTGTATTTATGGTTCTATAACCTGTAACTCAGTTAGTAATAATCTGCTGAAAGATGAGATTCACCTTCATGAGTAGCTTGCCTTCATACCAGAACTAGAATTTCTACGTATCTATTTCTTGAGTAGACAATACTAAAGCCACTGTCCTTCAAGTATGTTTTAGTTTCATGAAAACTGAAGTTTGCATGGTTAAGTGAAGATCAGATTTGGCTCATTGTAATTTTAGTCTCAATGTATGCAAGTGTCTTCAGCATCATGAGTAGAGTAGTCATAGCTGAAACAAGGTCAGACAAGCTAACTTAAAGCAGAAACTAGGGCTGGAAAAGGAAGAGGCAAGAGCTAGGAACCAAGGCTGAACAGATCAAGGGCGGGATTAGGAACTAGCACTCAGCAGGAAGAGGAACTCGGATATGGTCTAGAAAGCAGAAAACTGGATCACAATTTTAGACAGGAACCAATACTCGAGAGCAAGCATCTAGAGCATAATTACAACTAAAAGGCATTAACCCACCCCAAGCATCCTATCCCATTTCCTGTACATCAAGACAGGTTACACTAATCAGCTGGCTCAGAGGTGAGGCCATTACCCTTTGGAAAACTAGTTATGGCCAGATGACTGAGAGAGAGATGCCTGAACTGACTGCGGGAGAGTCTTGTCTTTGCAGCTTTCAGTGACAGCTGAGCTAGCAGGATATGGGTAACACAAGTGTCTTCCTCATCAGCAGATACTAATGGAGGACCCCAACACCCTTTTTATCAGTAGTGAAGCCACATGTGAGCAGTGAGCTGGAACACAGTTGCCCAGATAAGATGAGAGGGACTGGCAAACCCAGAAAAGTTTGAATCAAAGCAAATTGCAATAATCTGTTAATGCACAGAGATGCTGAGAAAACAAGACAATCCTCAAGCCTTTCTCAAAATGGGGAAGATTTTACTCCTGGTGGCAAACAAACTGGAAACCACACACCATTGCACATACTGTCTTTCTGATGCAACATTACAAAATACATCCTGAGTACTGGTCTTGTTTTCTTTAGCAAGGCGGGTGCTAATTTCCCTTTCAGAAGGTACAGATACAAACTGAAATATTTAAAATCACTAAGTTCTTCTATGCCATAACATAAAACATGGCATTATGTATTCTATAACACCATAACTTCTGTCCATTTTTGCATTTCTAATAGTTGTGAGTATCTGTCAGTAGAGTCCTCTCATATGTTTTACCGCCTAGGCACACAGGTCCATACCAGCACACTTCAGGTCAGGTCATTTAACCTCTCTGCCTCAGTTTATCCATCAGTTGGAATGAAGGTGTACACTCATGAGGGTCCTAAAAGAATTATTCTTTATAAGATTAATTTGTTTTGCAATGAACGCTATTATATTAGCTTAAAGTATTTCTTTGTCTTACTCTACAGACCAACAGCTTTGTACCTTCTTTGATATCCATTAGAAAATTGAGTTTCTTTTTCAAGAACATGTTCTAATACAACATGTTTTTCTCATGAATATCAGTGTGACTTCCTGCATTTTAACCTTAGATCCGTACATACACTTCTAACCAAAATTTAATGGGAGAAGTAAACAATGTTCAGGTATGAGTGTTTGCTTCCTGTTGAATTCTCTGGAAATTGTGGAAATATCTCTGTGCAGAATTGGACACGACTTGTTTCCTCCCTGCTGCTTGAACAATGATAACTTCCATTCCAGTCACTGCTGATAAACCTCTCCTAACGAATCCCTACCAAACCTGAATCTAATGGGAATGTAAATACCTTTCTTTTACTCTGATACCTTTGTACTTTTTTGTATTGCTATATCACCACATGTTGAATTTTATCTGGGTCTTCTAGAAATTGCTCTGAAAAAGTCTCCAGCTGATCCAGTATCTCATCATGGTATCAAGTTAGACATTGACAGAAATCTCTCCAGTTTTTTCCAGTTTTAATCTGTTTCACTGGCTTCCTATGAAGTTTCAAATGGATTTTAAAGCATTATTCTTAGACTAAAATCTAATAATCTGTTGGTTTAATATAGTCAAAAATCTTAAATTCTGAGTCATCTTGCATTTTGAATCTTTAGCTAGCGGATCCTCTACTGCATTTCAGGTCTGGCAAAGGCAGCAGCACAACAGAAGTTTCTCTGTGTAGCCCCACAACTATGTAATTGCATTTAATTATCTGTAATCACACTGCAAATGAGTCCCACTTCCATATTCATTCATCTTTGGCACTTTTGCTGATATTATTAATATCAAGTGGTAACTTTTGAAGAGTGGAGATAGAGATCAAACTGCCATTATACAGGAGTCTAGGCCATAAAGTAGTGGGCTAACTTTGAAGTAGGAACCTACCATGGAAAACCCTTCATATACCATACTCAATCCCTTGGTAAGACTCATAGTCTCTTTCTACCTATTTCAAAAGGTGTATTGGAGACAGCAGGTGCCAGGTTGCCTTTTAATTGCACCCTGTGGCTTTGGATTTCACTGCCTAATGGCAGCAGATCAGTTACACAATGTTGATGTAGTTTAACAACGGGCTAAATAAAGAGATTTTTGTTTTTCTGGCTCCTTAATCCATGTGAGATGTGTTAGCTATTATTTTAGTTCTGTCCCCCATGAGGCTTTCCAGGCGGTTCTCCAGACATGCACAGTATACCCATTCCTGTTTACAGAAACAGAGCAGACTACTGGTGTGAACATGTTTGTTGGTTTGTAATGAAGTGTCTTTGTGTTGGGGAAACTAAGCCTTTAATTAAAACCAGCTGGCACTATGAACTGTTTCATGCTCCATAATACTGGCCGTGGTTTTCAGTTAGAGATATGGAAAATCAGGGAGTTTCCTCATCCTAACTAAAAATTCTGTTGCCGGTTTTCCTCTTAAAGATGGAGTACTCCATCCCACACAAGAGATGAGTAAAACAACTACATTATAACAATTTTATAGTCCCAAATGCTGCAGTATTTGCATTGCAGAGAGTTTTACAAAAGGACAAATAAACCATGTGACAGCCACCTTGTTACTGTTTCTGCATGGCCAGTCAGCCAATTTCTTTGACTTACAGTAAAGGTAAATACAGACTCCAAAAAGTTCAGGAAATATCACGCTCCTCAATAGCGTATGTATTAACAGTTGATAAGGGAGAGCGGCCAGATGTGCACAGTTTTGAGAAACAGGAGATCAAGAAGAGAAGTACAACATCATTGCCATTAAAATAATAGCTCCCATAAGCAAAATCCAGTCTTAATTATTTTCCATTTCAGTTACGAGTTAGCTTTGCTAATGCTATTTCATTAGCTGCCTTCTCATGAAATCTATTCCCCCAAATTAAGTGAGTTTGCCCGTAACATTGTGTTTGTAAATCTACAAATATGAACTTGTTAGGTATTTGTAGAAAGAGACTACAGTGATTAATAAGGCAAAAGATTAGGAACAAGGACAATCTGGGTCCTAATCCCAGCTGAGCCACTTATGGTGTAACCTTGGGGAAGTTACTTGACCTTCATGTTTCTCAGCAAACTCTGCTAGAAATTGGATACCAGCTGGACCTCGGAGAATACGACATGTCTGCTGAACTCCTCCCAATTAGCAATGTTAGAATAATGGTGAGCAGGCTTGCATTATGATTGTGGGGTGCTATGCACATAAATACAGTCAAGGATTCAATGGCCCTCCTTCCCTTTCCGGGCAGGGCTAAACTGATGTTAAAAGGTGGCCTATGCACTACCTGCCCTGTCCAATTGTTGGCTATATCACAAATGAAAATAAGGGCACACATAAGGCAATTAGACTTAAAAAGGATTCCAGCTGTTCCCTTCCACCCAGCAGTCTCCTGCATTTCCAGCAAGGACATTTATCAGATTATCTGATTAGAAAGATTAGATTTATAGGGCCAGACTCTTAGCTGCATCCATGATGAACAGCTGCAGTACCTAATATGGGATCAGTTCTATGCAACTGGAAAAGGCAAGTCCAAGAGTTGGTAATCCCTAAGGTGAAGTATCATTCTGGCCACATTCACCCAAACACACCTGCCAATGATCCTATGCCAGTAACTTTATATCATCAAAGAAATTCCTCATGTCAAGTGTATCCCAAAGTCCTTTCATGCAACTAAGGGATTTTCCTGACCTGGGTCTAAATTTTCTTCTGTCAACATTTGTTGTATTATTTGGAAAGAAAGGAAAGAAAGGAAAACAAGAACACAGGCCACAGTGAAGAAGGGCTCAGCCTTTAAGTCACTTTGGCAATAAAATGATACAAACCCACATAATCCTTAGATGTCACAGTTCACCAAAGGGAAAACAGTGAGAAGAAAGGTGTGCTCACATACGACTGCCATTATATATAGTTCAGACATGGTTTCATGCAGGTATCAATAAAAGAACATTAAATACTTAAAACATCACCATGGAAGTAATTTGGAAACCCAGATAATAAAACAGCACCATATTATCATGTGAAATCTTTCATATTTCCTACAAGAGAAAATAGTTCTCCATAAGCGATTAGAATGGAAGCTAATATAGCACAGCATAATAACTAATGCACTATTTCAGAATGATCAAATTGCAAAGAAGCTGTGATGTGCAGGCTTAAGTAAAATGTCCATTACTTTGCTTTTATTGTGATCCTCAGTCAGTATGTTTGTTTGTTTGTTTATTTCACTACGGTATGGAGCTATACTTTCCAAAAGAAACATGCAGTATCTTTCATACAAAAATTTCTTTGAAACTCCTCTGTATGACAATCCATGCCCCATTTAGCCTTGTGGGGGAGGGAGAGTAGGGATTTTTGACAGATAACTGCTAATTTGCTGCAAAGTTCTCTACCCATTATATATTGTTCTATTATTTTACAACCAATTTATTTTTCAGAAGAGCCATGGAGACACACTCACTGCCCTTGAGTGCAGTCTTGCTGGTAGCGCTTATTAGTCTGCTGAACAAAAATCTAAATACACCTATATAACTTCTTTTAAGTCCTCTCTGTAAAGGATCATGTAGGTCACATTGGTCACTTTAGCCAACATGTTGGTTGTCTAAATATGCTGCAGGCATAATACAGCTGAAAATACTACACTAGCAAAGGAAAAGCAGGGAAGAAATTATGTCCAGGTGCCCACTGTCTGATAGGATTTTTTCTGGAGTTGGTACAGCTCATGCCTTATCAATTTTTGCTCTATGGCAAGAGCAAAAATTGATAAGGTTAGTTGGGTCTGCTGGCAAATTTTGCAAGGATCAGCTCTGCAGGAAAGCACACATCATCTCAAGGTTTGGCACCCAGCATGGTGTTTTCATAGATGGGGAATGTGCTGGCACATTCCCACTGCTTCCTGAGAGACCTGGGGACCAGCTACAAACACAGGATCTCTGCAGGAACGGGGAAAATCTCACATTTCTGCAGTGTTGCGGAAGTCCCAGCAAAATGTATCCAAGCAGATAAACCAAGCTTTAGTCCATCTTCTAGGTGGCCCTGCTCTTCAGCGTCCCATTGTCATGATCTAATTCAGAGCAAATTCTGATGTTTGTAGACACTACATTGTGTCAGAAGGGGTGCAACTGCTATTAAATTGTTATAGCATTTAGTCCACCTTTCAGATTCCACCTTGTTCTACACCTGACTGAGAAACTCTCAGAAAGAACTTGTGCCTTATTCCTAATCCATGTCCTTGATCAAAGCAAGGAAGAATGTTAGCCTTTGACAATGCAGCTAGAAAAATCATGAGTATACTGAAATCTTGTTCTCATTAAAACCAAAGAGTATTTTGTGCTTTGAGTTTTGTTGGATAGAATTGACCCTTAAAGACATGGTATACAATTTAGACAATTAAAAGATACTAAATTGTCATTCCCTAGGACACTGTCATGGAGGCGCACTAAAACTAACTCAAACAAGGGACAAACTCAAACAACTTTATTTCACAAAACAGCCAAAACCACACGACAGAAACCAATGAGAAACAGGTAAACCAAAACCCATCAACACTCCAATAACATTTAACATATAACAGGCTCGAGGTGTCAGTCGGGGATTGTTGCTACACGGCAACACACACAAGAACGATGACCCAAAGTGCGCACACACACTCACTCCCAAAGGGGGAAACTCTTTCTCCCTCGTGGGTACCCAGAAGATACAATCGCTCACCCGGGGCGGGGGCGAGGGCTCACTCAAGGATATATCCAGAAGAAATCGCTCACCAGAGGAGGTGAGGGCACTCAATCCTGGCAAGTTTCCTCAGGCGGTGTCCCAGCCCGAGGGGAGAGGTCCCAAACGCAGGCCCACTGCTCCGAGAAGACCACTCCAAGGGGGACTCCAACTATGCCCCATTTATACCCTGGGTCAGATCTGAGCTGTGGTCATAGTTGGTCATGATCTAGAAGCTTCTCCGAGCCAAGGGTCTCACTGGCTGTGGACCCCGTCTGGTGACCAAGGGGTCCCGCTTCTGCTGCTCCCCCTGCCGAGGCGTGTACGTGCCTGGGGGCACGGCAGAGCACAAAAGGCGCGAAAATGAGGCGGGAAAAGCCGGTGATGGCCATGTTAAAAGCCCCCATCTTTAGGGGTGGGGCGGTGCATACTTGTCACACAATCCATCCCGTGAGCCATGATCCGACCGGTTTCTTTGGAGTGGTGGCACAGTCACCTCTTGCCTCCAAAGTTAACAGGGGGCACAGTGTTGGTGAGTTTAACACCCACTGTGTACCATCATTCTTTTAAGTGTCTTTCAGCTGTTGCAAGGTATCATTAGCGACCAACCAGTCACTAGTCAATCCACAATAAACTATCGACCATATAATAATATCCAACATTATAGCAACAGTTAACAATAGCAACAGGCGAACATATGAGCACCATCCTGGGGGTTGTACTGGGACATCTGACACATATAGGGTTCAGGGGAGGAATGTCAATTGCATGGGTCGGTTTTAGGGGCATGTCAGCGTCACACGTGGGATTCAGGGTAACGTTAGTTTCAGGGGCGCGTTTTCAGGTAGTGTACTTCATGGTGGACACAGATTTCGTTATGGTGCTCTTAATGCAGCTTATAACAATACAAATTACAGCCATCACAATTATGATCATTATCAAAGATAGAAGGAGGCTAGTTAGCCACCCTGACAAGGAAAACCTAAACACATTAAAAACTTTCCCCAACCAATTAGTCCCTAGTGCAGTAGCGACTTCTCTTGTGTCTTTAGCTATTTCTTCATCTTATTCATCTGTTCTTATAGTGGCACCAAAATGTTTGGGATGTGGACGCAACAGTCATCTATCAATAGATTCAGCTTCTTGCATATGCCTTTCTCCTTCAATAGGATTTAGTCTAACACAGCTCAGTTTTGAATAGTCATCTTGCTGTTTTCTTGTAATTGATGGTTTAAAAATCCTGTGCTGTCATGTGTAGAGTTTATTAGCGCCTCTAGTTGTAGGCTTAGCTCTAGAATAGAGCGTCTCTTTCTACTGGAGCAATCCCTGTTCCAAAGATTGACTCTAATCACCACCCAGTCCTCATTGGGGCATTTTTCCACCCCTTCTGTACATCCCTTGGCACACGATCCCACCATTGCTGTGGTATGGGCCCTTCCTGGCAGATAGGACAGAGGGAAAGCATGACTAACGTGCAGGCCAGTTTTGGGATAGTTGGGTATAGCCGGGAATATAGGCGGCCATCAGAGCATGCTGACACTAAATTAGGAGGTGCAGAGACAAAAGATGTTCGGCACGAACCTGGAGTGGTGGTGAGAGGGTGACAAGAGTCTTTTTTATGGCAATTTAAGACAGAGGGATGTGAATAGCTGGTATTGCTGCATAAGCAGCCTTGTACCAAGGCATCTTGGGCTGGTGGATATAGCCACAATAGGGGCATCTTATCTATATCCATACACCAAATTTCCACTTGGCAGTCCCAGAGTGGAGATTCCCCTTTTGGGTGTGCCTTATCTTTTCCCCCGTACCATCTAGGTGCATAGGTGTACCTGGCCTATGTGCAATTGAGTGGGCAGTTGAATGAGTTATTACATGTGCTAGGGCATTTCTTACTGTCTCTTGTAAGGATGTTTGATACACCAAGAAGCATTCAGTGGCTTGGTATACACTACTGAGTGATCGTCAGTGTCCCATAGAGAGCCATGTTCAGTGGTTCCCCATGGAACTTTGGGACAGGGTGTGGTGCCATTGATGCTCCACCCCATGGCTTTATGGGTCAGTTGGAGAATGAAATTGCATTTGGCATCCCACACTGAACTAGCATTTATCGTGCCTGGTGACCAGCTATAAACGATACAGCTATAGCCTATGTCCCCTATGCTTTCCCAGAACTTCGAGTTGTTATTGTTATATTGACTCCATGTTAATTCAAGGGCTACTGGTATGTTGATGTCCTGTACAAAAATGGATAGGAGGTCCTCCACTGACCTGGGGGTGGGTAAACAGACTGTTACCACTGTTAGGTTCATCATCCGCACAAATCCCACCATCATCTTTGCTACTACGTTGCCATCCAGGTCCAAGTCATCCTCATTAGTTGCTGTTGCCACCAGTAGTAGCAACAGAACGGTCCATCCCTCCATTGTCCTGTAAGAGACAACAAAAAAAAATGGGCCTCAGTCCCCTGGGACTGGGCTTTCGGGTTAGAAGTCCAGGACTATCCACCGAGCACTGATACGGTGGGTTTTTCCGTTTTCATCTACGGCCTCCCAAGCATACAGGCCTCTAGGTTTTGCTAGGTTCATGGGCACGATGTCCATAGAAGGTAGTTTCACCATGACAGGCTGGCCTACGTGTTCTTAGTGGAAACTGGTCCTTTCTGTTATCTGGTAGAGGGTCATTACCCATTGGTGGCTTCTCAGGGCAGAATGCCCTGATTTTGGGGCTTCCATAACTCCCCCAATGGTTATTGATGATAAGGACTGCTTGTGTTAGCTGTGTGTCCCAACTCGGTCACAAGATGTCAGCATGCTTTTTAATCAGACCATTGGTCCACTCGACGATTGCATTGGCCTGGGAATGATACGGCGTATGGAACACTCACTTTATACCTTCCCCTCTAGTCCAGTCTCGAACCACTGCAGCCATAAAGTGTGATCCGTTATCACTTTGAATGTTGTCAGGGGTGGGTAAAACACTGAACTGTTCACGCAACACTCACACCGTTTGGTTCCCAGTGGCAGCGCTGGCAGATGTAGCCACCGACAGCCCCGAAACCACTTCCACTCCTACTGTCACCGAAGTAGGGAATAAACCTCTTAACACCAATGTAGCATTAAGAAGCAGGCATTCTCTTTATTGCAGCGCTGGATGCACGGGGGATCCTTCCGCCTAACGTGCATACCAGTTTACACAGACCAGGTTCATTTATACAGTGTATCTTTACATATGCATAGGTTTTCAAACTACTAGGTGGGACTATGTTAATTAGTAGCTTACATAATGATGATTTAGCATAACGCATGCTCAGTTTTTCACATGGGGGGTGTTCTGGTGGTCGCTGGTGGTTGTAGACCCTGAAACCATGCTTTTCAGGTCATGAATTCAGGGTCATTCTTCCCTTTAAGGCTTAATTTTCTCCATGGTTAAATATCACATGCTGGAAGATCCGGTTTTACCAGGATATTCTTGGGTTTTCTTTTGTTTCTTCTTAATTGACCCTTTGAACTTTATTTGTTCAAAGGGTCCTCACTTATTTTCCTCACTTATTTTCCAACACTACCAGGATGAACTTCTTTCCACAGGATGGTTTTAATGGCCCAACATAGTCAATCTGCCAAGTGCTCCAAAGGGCTTTGCCCTGTCTGATGTGCTGGGCCAGTGCTTGGTTCAGGTGGTCAGCTTTAAGCCTTATTCGGCATTGTGGGCAGGCTGTGAGGACTGCTTCACATGTTGCCATAGACACTGGCTACCCCTGAGATCGGCACTCGTAATACAGATCTGCCTTCCCAGAGTGGCCTCGTTTGATGTGCAGCCACTCAGCTAGCCATTCCCATTCTTCCCATATGCCATCAACCACTCTGATTTGAGCTAACTGGTAATCCTGTTGGTTCCCCTTAGCAGCTGGAGTTCCACCTTTCACCCAGCCTACTCTCAAGGGACATGACCTGCCTATTTCCAGTAGCCTCTGCCAATCTTCAGCCCTCCAGACCCTAGTGCGACCCACTTCCCACCAGCTGGATTCCCATTGGCATATCTACTCGGTGGCACCCTTGTAAGTTGCAAAAGAATCAGTGTAAATTGTGGAGGCACCCCCTTCCGCAGCTAATAAGAGAGCACGCAACTCCCCTACCTGAGCACTACCTTCCCCCCTCCTCCATCATTGCTGTTCCGGTGGCAATTTCCACTGCTGCTGCCTTATACTGCCACTTTGTCCCCACTCAATGGGCTGACGGGTCAGTGAACCACACCCCTTGTGTGTCTGAATCTTGGGTTAGGTCAGGTTTATAAAATAAGCTCAGCAGGGCTGGGTCAGGGTCTATGGGTTGTTGAAACTTGGAAGCTTTGGCAGGGCCTTCTTTTAATGGTGACAATTGACCGACCCCCTCCAAATAGGCATACCATTTTTGTATTGTGGCCTTCTGCACCACTCCCTCAGGAGGGGGCAACCCCTTAAGAATTGAATTTATTTAATAGAGGGAGAGGGCCTTGCACAATAATGTCCTGTGATGTACACAATCTCTCCGCCTCCTTACCTGCCCTGGTGAGTGAGAGAAGCCCCTTCTCCCACGCCAGGTATCGCTGTTCAGTTTCCTTGAATGAGGTGGAAGAAAACAATAGGGGTCTGGCCGGCCCTTGCGGTCTGTTTTGGAATATGCCACAATAGGAGGCATGCTCTGCAAACCCCCATTCCACGTTCAGCAGGTCTCGTGGGTGTAGCAGGCCTAGCTTCTGGTAGGTTTTAAGTTTGTCCTTTAGGATGTTAAGGGCCTCCATCTGTTGTGGGGTCCAATCCCATTTCCTGTTCTTTCGAAGCAAGTCGTATAGAGGGCGGGCAATTACCAAAAATCCTGGTATATGTTTCCTCCAGTATCCCAATGTGTCCAATAAATGTTTTAATTCTGTTTTG
Organism: Mycteria americana; assembly: GCF_035582795.1. NCBI lineage: Eukaryota > Metazoa > Chordata > Aves > Ciconiiformes > Ciconiidae > Mycteria > Mycteria americana. The sequence goes on from NC_134370.1 coordinate 18,453,869, forward strand.
CTATTCGGGGTCTGCTCCCCCTCAATGGCTGATAGGACATCATTGGGTACCGTGATAGCTCCTGCTATCCACCAAGCCCCTAAGAATTTGGTTTCCTGCCCAGGACCTTGGCATTCGGAAGGTGGAATATCTAACCTGTTTTCCATCAATAAGTTCCACATAGTCTCACCTACCTGTCCAGCCTGTCCCTTATTCTCTCCACCCACCGGGATGTCATCTATGTATTGGTATATGTGAACGCCTGATGCCACTTTCACGGTGCCAAGGAGTGCAGCCAAGGCGTTATGAGCAATAGTGGGAGAGTGTCTGTATCCTTGTGGAAGCCGGTTGAAGGTGTACTGGGTCTCCTCCCAAGTAAAGGCAAATTGGGATTTGTCCTCCTCCCTTACAGGAATCATGAAGAACATTTCTTTGACATCTAAGGCAGCCATCCATGGATGGGCTGCTGCTTGTATTGCAGTCACCACCGAGATTATGTTTGGGATGGCAGCCATTAGTGGTAGGGTATTACTATTAAATCTCCTATAATCAAAAGTTAGTCACCACAGCCCGTCGGGCTTGCGAACCAGCCAGACTGGAGAGTTATAGGGAGAATGTGTGCGGCTGATTATTTGCCTTTTTTCAAGATTATTGACAACTTCCATGATACCCCATTTCGCTGCGCTTGGCAAGGGATATTGAGAAACGCAGGTTACATTGGATGGTGGCAGAGCAGAAGCAGACTGCAAGGTCCTCATGCGAGTGGCTCCCACCTCGCAGCTTCTGAAACTCCACAGGCCGCCATTGGGCAGGCGTCACCGCTTACCCGCTAAAATACCAAACCCCAATATGTTTCCCTTATAAGGGCTCAGAGCAACCTCCACAGCCATCATCCACTTCTCCCCAGGCAGCTAAAACTGGATTCAGCAGGCTAAAGGACACCTCACTGCTGCACTTGTTACCTCCATTATATTGATGGCTTTTCTCGATGGTTTGATTTGGAGCTCGTCGGTTTGCTGCTTCTTTAGAACACTAATATGGGCTCCTGTGTCAATCAAAAACTCTAAACTTACCTGCTTCAGACCAACGGGAATGTGTACATAGGGTTCCTCAGTGGCGGACCATTGACAGGAACTTACCAAGCGGGTTGGGTGGCTCAAACCCCAAACCGCAACTTTTAGTTTTTTAGTTCACTTAATTGCTCTCACAAAGATGCGAAAGGGTTAGGCTTATGCCTCCCGTCTTGGGGGGTGGGGGCTGGCATCTCCTTTATGTTCCTGGTCTTTCCCCCCAGTAATTCTGCTAACTTCCATATATGCTCGGTGGCCTGCCCATGTAACAGCACTCAAGGTACCTCCAATGCTAATGCTTTCCCCCACAAGTTGTTCTGCTCCAGTCCGCCGGCTCTATCCGACTTGCTTTGGAAGGGTTCAGGCTCCCTTGGGGTGGGGGGGCCATCCGGGACGAGGCTCACAGCTGGCTTGCCAGACCCTTCTGCTCCCATCCACACCACCACCTAGATCCATCCACCGTATTTCATGCCCGTGGGTGACTATATTATGCAGTGTTTTGGCCCATGTCAGTACACATGTGAGCAGATTGAGGGGGTTCTGTCAATTGTGTTCTATGGCCATCTGAATTCTCTCTCAAAGGGACTGGACATGTATTTTTAAAGCATCTGGTAACTCCCTAATGAGAGGCCTGAGGTGGGCAGAATTTACCAGCGCAACCATTGGTATGCCTTGCTGCCCCCTCTTATACATGGCCTGTATACAAGCAGCTTTTTGTACCCCTTCTGCCAATTCTGACAATCCCCTTATCCGAATGGTAATAGGCTCCCCTCATTCTTTGGGGTCTATACCGCCAGCCCAGTAAGCCAGCTGAGAAGTTATAGACTGGTTGCTGGCTGGCCCGTCACTTAGAAACACACTGCGTCCCCAAAACCTTCGAGCCTCATCATCACTCAATAATATCCGATCACCTCCAGTAAGCGAAACACGGCACAGATATTCCATCTCTGTCTTGCCCGGTTTGCGTGAAAATTTAACTTGGAAGTCACTGAGCTCAGGTCCTGTCCATGGAGTGGTACGGACAGTAGTTTGGGGATTCCCATACCATGAGTTCGTATGCCTCTCCGTTTTGATATGAGGTCTTACATCTCTTTTCTCTACATCTTCCTTTCATCAGTGCTAGCTTCATCAGAATCTCCCCAGATGTCCCCATGCCAATCCTCAGGATGTGTTCCCGCAATCAACTTCCAAATTTGGACAACACTGGGGAGCTTTTTCACTTGGGTTAACATGTTCGCTCTCTCTCGTTGTAACTCTGCTTTTAAACATTTGATCTCTAGTTGACTCTCAGAATTATCCTTTTCCATCTGCCTAAAATACTTGTACTGGTCCTGCGCTTGCATCAAGCAGGCACCCAGTAGGGCACACATGGCCCCTTTGCTTCTGCCATCTCACTTGCTTCCATGGCATTTCTGTGGCCTTTCTACAGCAGACTTGGGTTCACACCACTTCTCCTTTGCCCATTCCACTCCTAAGGGAGAGGGTCACAACCGTGCCACCATAACAATCTCCCCATTGACACCCTGCTCGCTGCACCAATTATAAATGTCACAGAGGTACACTAAAACTAACTCAAACGAGGGACAAACGCAAACAACTTTATTTCACAAAACAGCCAAAACCACACAACAGAAACCAATGAGAAACAGGGGTAAACCAAAACCCATCAACACTCCAATAACATTTAACATATAACAGGCTCGAGGTGTCAGTCGGGGCATTGTTGCTACACGGCAACACACACAAGAATGATGACCCAAAGTGCGCACACACACTCACTCCCAAAGGGGGAAACTCTCTCTCCCTCGTGGGTACCCAGAAGATACAATCGCTCACCCGGGGCGGGGGCGAGGGCTCACTCAAGGATATATCCAGAAGAAATCGCTCACCAGAGGAGGTGAGGGCACTCAATCCCGGCAAGTTTCCTCAGGCGGTGTCCCAGCCCGAGGGGAGAGGTCCCAAATGCAGGCCCGCTGCTCCGAGAAGACCACTCCAAGGGGGACTCCAACTATGCCCCATTTATACCCTGGGTCAGATCTGAGCTGTGGTCATAATTGGTCATGATCTAGAAGCTTCTCCGAGCCAAGGGGCCTCATTGGCTGTGGACCCCGTCTGGTGACCAAGGGGTCCTGCTTCTGCTGCTCCCCCTGCCGAGGCGTGTACGTGCCTGGGGGCACGGCAGAGCACAAAAGGCGCGAAAATGAGGCGGGAAAAGCCGATGATGGCCATGTTAAAAGCCCCCATCTTTATCAGGGGGGTGGGGGGCAGAGCGTACCTGTCACAGACACCGAGGGTAGAATTAATCCAAAATAAGTGGGATGAGTCAACTGGAGATGCCTGTCTTTCTCCATTAACTATAGAGGGAATGTAAACAACTATTTCTTAATTACATATTTAGCCATTAGATAGTTAAAGGTACATGGGCTGAATACCATCTTTAATGGGTTAAGAACACTGTAATGCACATGAACACACACACACACATCACATATCGATAGCGTCACTTGTTAAAGGCCTTCTTCCATCCAAGGCACCAGATTTCATTTGGCTGCAATTTGACAAACTATGTTTGATGTGAAGGCTTCAGTCTTTGGCTGAACATCTTGCAAAAATTCAGTCAGAAATGAAGATCAGGCTAGGGAACATTTAAACAAACTGGACATACAGTCCATGGGACCTGATGGGATGCACCCTATGAGTGCTGAGGGAGCTGGCTCAAGTCATTATGAGGCCACTTCCAATAATCTTTGAAAAGTCATGGGAACTGGAGGGTTCCTGTCACTCTTCAAGAAGGGCAAGAAGGAGAATCTGTGGAACTGCAGGGCAGTCAGCCTCACCTCAATCCCTGTGAAGGTGATGGAGCAAATAATCCTGAAAAAACATTTGAAACATGTGATGGACAAGAGGGTGATTGAGAGTAGTCAGCAGATATCATGGCTGAACAACCTGATGGCCTACTATGACGATGCGGATGTTATTTATCTTGACTTTAGTAAAGGATTACAACACTGTCTCCCATAACATCTTCATAGACAAACTGATGAAGTGTGGCCTAGATAAGTGGACAAGGAGGGGGGTTGGAAACTGAACTGCCTAGAGGTGCAGAGGCTTGTGATGAGTGGCATGAAGTCCAGTCACTAGTGCTGGACCCCAGGGGTCAATACAGGGTCCAGTACTGTTTAACCTCTTCATTAAAGACTTGGATGATGGGGCGGAGTGCACCCTCAGCAAGTTTGCAAGCCATACGAAGTGGGAGGAGTGGTTGATACACCAGTTGGTTGTGCTGCCTTTCAGGAAGACCTCAACAGGCTGGAGAAATGGACAGACAGGAATCTCGTGAAGTTCAGCAAAACAAGGAGGTTGGACTAGACAATCTCCAGGGTTCCCTTCCAACCTCACCAATTCTGTGATTCTGCAAGCCTGAACAAAGGTAAGAAGAAAAAAAGATTATTTTCCTTACATTAAATATACATATATTGGCACTTTTTTGACAGAGATATCTCCTCTTTATTTGGTTTGAAGCAGCAACTTGAAATTTGGCAGAAACATGGTTTTTGTATCAAGGATACTCCTGTTGCCTTCCTGATTGATAGTCCCCTAAAGATGAACAATTCATAAACTTATGCAATATCTATTTTTACATATGCTCAGCAGGAAATTATTAGAGATTAACAGCTAAAATTCCAAAGATACTGTTATCCCTGAGCATGATAAAACTTCCTTACAGCTACAGATGAAAACAGTCAGGGATACCCCTTTTCACTTCTCCCTGAAAGGTTGTTTCACTCCATGGATAGCCAGAAGCTGCCTTCTAGTTCCCAGTCCAGTTTCGCTCATGATGAATTAGAACCTTTTCCTCTTACACTGATACTAGTATCTAATGGTGAATATCTTGTTTAACTTTGTAAAATGAAGGTTGAATGGAAAATAAAGATTCTGTAAATGCTTTGGAGAAGTAGGTATCGAGGAAGAAGCAAGTTTGGGACAAAGGGTGTGGCAAGAAAGATGCAAAAGAAGAGGAGGGACTGGCTTGGCAAGGAGATTTCGTTAGGAGCTACTGGTGGCAGAGACAAACTAGGATTGGGAATTGGTGAGGAAAATGCGTGAGGGGAACCACAAGCCATGGGCAGAAGAGATGGTTTGAGTGATGGGGCATTGTGGCTAGACAAATTACTGAGGCAGAGGTACTGAGATGAGAAATCAGAGTTGAGGAATATGGGAAGAACAGGAAAAACTTACTGACACGAACCTGAAGGTGGAGAGGCAACTGAAATGGGTATTGTGAACAAACTGAGGGAACAAGGAGGGGGTCTGAGACACAGGGAAGAGTTTGTGCATGAGACTGAAACTACAGGCTGATGACTCGAGTGAGTCAATACATTGCTATCTGATAGAATCACTCATCTGGAGAATTTTTAATAAAACTGGGAAATTATGTTTTTAAAAGAGTTGCTAAGTCAAAAAACTTAAAGAATAACGGAACTAACATTGCCCCTGAAACCTTTCATTTTGCTTCTCTGTGCATATGCCCAGTGATGCAGCCCTTGCTCCAGTTTCAGAGAACAACTCACTATGGATTTGAATTGGGCTGTGTAGTGAGGGACAACATTGTCTGTGAGCCAGGAAACGTGAAGTGGGCAGGACAGGGGATTACGGCAATAGTAAGAACAGCTTTGCACAGTTAATGCAGCTGCATGATATGCTGGAGAATGCAGTTCTATCCCTGCCTTTTCTAGAGGTCCCCTGGTATGCTGACCAGGCCACTGAAACACCATTTTACATCTACTCAGAATTTCAGTGCCTCTTTTTTCTGAATAAAAGCTACTTACAGTCCCAATGTGCAGAAGTACACAGCAGCTGGCTCTGCTACCCACAGCAATCGGAAAGACTGTCAATATGCATAGTGAAGTATCATGCTGGATTCTCTGAAGAATTGCCTTCCAGTTTTCTTAAATCGGGCACCCAACACTAATTCCAATTTTATTCTCCTCGTGCCCTAGATCCACTTCTGTAAGGGGAAGACAGCACTTACCTCAAAGAGATTTTGTGAAGACGAGTATTAATGAAGAAACAGATATCCTTGTAACCATCACACACACGAGAAAATTCATACTTATCTTTTCAAAAGGCGTCTAACTAGACTGCAGTGAAAAAGGTATAGGTACAAGCTTCACACAGAACAATGAGAAAGAAACAACATAATGAATAGCTATTCAGTAAGTAAACACTGTTCTTCCTGTGCATTGAGTGAGGCAGGAATCCTGCAGGAAAAAAGCAGGCTTCTTGGGAATGTGTGGTCTGTCCTTGCTCCAGGCTGCATTGATCAGGCACAGGGCTGCTCAACAGGGACCCCACAACAGCCGTGTCTGCTTTATTTTATATTCCTTCACCACCACCACCCTGTTTTACTCTTTCCCCGCTGGCCTCCATTTTGCTGACTTTACATCCTTACTTGGGAATTTCAGCCTGAGCCAGCACATCCTTGCCCCTGTCTTTGGAAATTTTCAGCTGAGGGTGAATTTCCCCCACTCCCTATTCACATCTTTGCTAGTTTCTCCTGTTACCCTATTGCTAGTTTAGCTTTGGGTTGGCCCGTTACTTTTCCCCTTTCCCCACCTGCAATGCCAGCAGTTTCTCATGCTGTCAGCCTGTGTTACAGGTGAGGAGTGAGGGTAGCTACAGCCCGAAGTCCTGCTGCTGCCAGCACCACTGTGACCCTTGAAAGGCAATGCAGCCTGCACACAATGAGCCACTCTGCAGCAGTAATCAGCCCTGTAGAGAGGTGGCTTTGGCTCTGGTGGGACATGCCACATCTCCCTTACCGCAAGATGTAGGGACGTTGCAGTGAGGTGGAATACACTCCTCCTCTCACTGGCTGGCGACACTAGAGGTGGTCCCTCTCCATCGACTCTTCCATGGGCAGGTCTATATTGACAATCTTGTAACATCCCTCTGGGCGACACACTGCTGGGGCCATTGGTATGTTGTTTTTCCAGCTGATACACTTTACATTCCCAATGCACACAATCACTTAGTGTAAACCACTGTCCGTTTGCCTGCACACCCTTGACAGAGTGTCGTGGTTTAACCCCAGCTGGCACCTAAGCACCACCCAGCTGCTCACTCACTCCCCGCTGGTGGGATGGGGGAGAGAATCGGAAGAGTAAAAGTGAGAAAACTCGTGGGTTGAGATAAAGACAGTTTAACAGGTAAAGCAAAAGCCATGCATGTAAGCAAAGCAAAACAAGGAATTCATTCACTACTTCCCATCGGCTGGCAGGTGTTCAGCCATCTCCAGGAAAGCAGGGCTTCATCACGCGTAATGGTTACTTGGGAAAATAAAGCGCCATCTCTCTGAACGTCCTCCCTTCCTTCTTCCCCCAGCTTTATATGCTGAGCATGACATCATATGGTATGGAATAGCCCTTTGGCCAGTTGGGGTCAGCTGTCCCGGCTGTGTCCCCTCCCAGCTTCTTGTGCACCCCCAGCCTCCTCGCTGGTGGGGTGGGGTGAGAAGCAGAAAAGGCCTTGACTCTGTGTAAGCACTGCTCAGCAGTAATGAAAACATCCCTGTGTTATCAACACTGTTTTCAGCACAAATCCAAAACATAGCCTCATACTAGCGACTATGAAGAAAATTAAGTCTATCCCAGCCAAAACCAGCACACAGAGATGATATAAATAAGTAAAAGCTGTATCATAAAGGCTGTGCTGAAAATGTAAGAATATTAAAAAAGTGATAATGAGTCAGATTAAAGGACCACCCAACCCAGTATCTCCAACACTGGCCAAGTAAGTTTGCAGGGAGGAGCACAGACCTGATGCTTCCCCAAAAAATCCCAACATCTAAGGATTTGTAGCTTACCACCGACTAATGGCTGTATCCTTGCGTGTTATAACTCCTAACAACTTTTTTATTCCATTAATTTCTCCAATTGCTGTTTGAAACTGGATCATTTTTAGCATCTAACATGGCATCATGTTTCCCAGCCTATGTGTTATGGAAAAAGTAACTCCTTTTGTCTGTTTTGAATGTACTAGTTTGGAATATGAGAAAAGTTTTATTTGATGTCACCTAGCTGTTGGATGAGAGGCCACAGTGAGCAATCATGTTCTGTTCTTCTCCTGTGCCACTGGTGTTATTAACATATTCTTCACCTATCTGTCTTTTATCTATGCAGAAAAATCCAGAAAAATCATGGTCTATTTAATTGTTCTTTATATTCAAACCATCCCATATATTCCCATACTTAGCACCATTCTCTGCTCTTTGAGAGGGGAGAGCTGAACTGCATCCAGTATTCAAGATGTGGGCACACCAAGAACTTCAACGGGCACATCAAGAACTTCAACTAGCAAAACTATGTTATTTCATTTTCTTTTTTAGTATTTTCCTAATAATTCCTAATATTCTGTCTCCTTTTTAGTGGCTACGCAGCATTAAGTTTACATTTTTATGGGCTTGCCTGTTAAAGTTCCTGAACAATACCAGCTAGTTCAGTATCCATGACTGTGTATTTAAAGCTGAGATTTTTTTTTTTGCCATCTGTATTATCTTTACCCGTATTTACATGAATTTCATTTGACCATTTACTCACCTGATAATAGCATGAGATCTTTCTGCAACTCTTCAAAAGAGCCTCTGATCTTTACATAATTCTTTTTTTACTCAGTATCACCAGCAAACTTGACTTTGTAGCCTCAAATACATTTTAAAGTAATTAGTATGCTAAGTGTATAAACATATACTTAGAAACAAACAGATTTTTTCCTAATAATAATGCTAAAAGTTCCCTAAAGATTAACAGTGCTTGTGGCATGCATTTACCTTCCTCAGTTGAAGTTCATTAATTCTGTCTGTATGAAGAGTTCAAACCCAGATTCCTAATCTTTCATAGGAAAGGCAGCAGAAAATTTTATCTGAATAAGAAGTGCCAGAACTCTTTATTTTTTTGTTGTTCCCATCTTCAGGCATTTCTCTTGCTTTCTCCCCCTCTCATATCTTTTTCTGCAAAATTTCTCTACCTTATTTTGTTACTTCCCATCTGTTCCTGTTTACATTTTTCTCTTGGAGTTTTTTCTTCACTTCAGTGTTCTTTTTTTGTTTATTCTGCTTCTTGGGTTTCCACTTTTTTTTTTTTTTTGGCTTGTTTTGGAGGATTCTCTCCAGTTTTGTACTCTTCCATTATTATGATTCAACCATTCTATCATTTAATGCTTGTTACTTTTATTGCAGTACTGAATCAATAAGCATTCCTATTAGCCTTTGTGGACCTAACAAAAAGCTGGTCCCTGTCCCTGAACACTTAGCCTAAGTCAGTGACAAAACATAACAGGGAAAAATAGTGGATGTGGAAGCACAATGTAACAGTGAAAGAATTAAGGGGAGTAAACTGAAATCATAACATGCTGGTTGCTTGGCTCTGTTGACCAGAGATGGTACAGAAACATTGTTTGAAAGGCAATGTGGGGATTTCAAGGAGTTGTTAGATGCTCCACCAGTATATATGGGACACTGAGGGAAAAAAAGTACTTGTAGAAAATTAGTTCCTGAATAAATTAAAAAATCATAGGAGAAATGGAGAGTGATAGTTGACGGGTGATAGAAGTGGGCAGTGGTGAGGCATGCAGATCTAATCAGTGATGAGTCGTCTATGCTTGGTACTATGAGAAAGGGGGACGGTAACAGGACACTCAAATTATGACTTTCCTTCTCCAGATCCATGTTTCTGGCCATGTTTCTTCTACTCTGTATCTCCAGCACTGGAAATACCACCTAGCAACTCTAAATGGTAAAAATTCTCATATGTTTTCACAGCAGCCATGATATGTTTCACAAAAGAACAAGAAAACTGACTTAGTAAAGTGGGATTTTATGCTTCAGAAGTGTAACTCTTGGACAGGTCAAAGTTAACATATCGGCTTCACGTCTTTCCCACCTAGACCCCACTTACTCTGATATAATTGGGGAAAAAGGACACACATGTTACTCCTCAGAGATGTGTTCTCAGCTGCCTTTAGGACTTATTATGGAAATTGGATGTTGTCCCCTGATATTAAATCTGCCCTCAAACCTCAAAAACAGACTTTTTAATTACAACTAGCATTCTCTCCTTATCCTAGTTACTTTGTCATCCAGATACCTGGGCCTCTGGAGTTTCTCAGCGAGACTATAGCTCACTTCTTCCATTTTTACCCCCAACGCATTATTTCACTTTCAAGTTTTGACCACTGCTTTCAGTGTAATTGTTTAAAAAAAGGGAAAAAAAGAAAAATTAGAAGGGAAAAAAAGCTGACTTGGGAACCTAGGTAAAGTGGGGAGTCTGCAGGCAGCAGATGGAAAACAAGCACAGAGCACTAGGAACAATGTGAAAACAGGGTCAGCAGGAAACATCAAGTAAACATAGCTTCCTCTATGGAAAATATATTTGCATTGACTTCATTAACTTTGTATAAGAGAAAGGGCAAACTTTAGGCTGCAGAGTTCCTTCTCCTTTCCCTTGAAAAGTTGGCTTATACAGATTTAAGGCATTTTGTAACTATATAATTTAAATCAGTGACAAACAAATGGAAAATTAAATGTACTATAACTCTTCGAACCCTCTTCTCAGCCTGTATCTATACAGTACCCAGCAAAATGGCATCCTTCTCTGTGACTTGATGTAGCTTCCCGTGGCACCTCTCTGTTACAAACAATAAATAACAAAATAGAAAAGTGGCTTGTGAATCTGTCCAAAATCTAAATTAAAAAAGTAAAGTGAAATTTTACAGGGTGAAATTTTACTCCTTTTGCAAAGTTAACTGGAAGCGTTCAAGCTCCCCCCCGCTGGGGTTATTGTCCGTGTGGCTGAACCACTAGACCTGACCGATGGGACACTCATTTGCGTCAGTGTTTTCTGGCACCTCAGTTCTGGAGGTGAAACCCTCTAGGAAGGAAGCAGTAATCAAGGGTTAATAGCAGTAAGTGAAGGTGTGTCTATGCCTGCAGTCTGAATATTATCAGAGTGCTTCAGACTGTGAGCCATTAATTTTACTAGAAATAAAGCATTTACATACCTTTAATTGCTATAGATCTCAGCGCCACAGTCACTGGGCCTACTTTTAAGTCCCAGTCTATTTTTGCATACTGGACAAAAATGGACATGAAATTACAGTAACTTCCCCTAAATTCTTTCCTTTTTGTGAAAAGGAAAACCAGCAAACCATAATGTAATCTAATGTCAGGATAATAGACACACTGGATTAAATTCATCCCAGAGCAAGTATAAAGAGTATAAAGTAATTTAAAGGTGTTGGTGTAGATGCATGCATTTTTATTACCAGCGTTAATGAATGTAGAAGGTGAAAGGCAGTGAAAACTCAGGATCACAGAAACACATATACCACAGACAAAACATTGCTCACAACAGTGGATTTTTATGAGTTATGAGTGTGGTTGAGAGTCTCAAACAGATAGCTCTCAGCCCTACAAATCCCTGAGACAAGCCACTGCACTTCTGCAGGTTGGCTGATACTGATATTTACCATTCCCTTTACCACACTTCAAAACTGTGAGAACCATTTTTCCTTCACTCTGGAGCAGTCTGTATTGCATTTCTCAATCTGCCAGCTAAATCCTCTAGAAATCAGTCTGGCTTCCTTCTCTGAGATTGATGGGAGAGGAAGAGCAGAAGGAAAGGAAGAAAACACAGCATACCAGCAATAGACATATCAGGTGTTTGAGTCTTGCAACATTCAGATAAGCTCTAAACATCTGATGGACATTTCTCTGAGAAGAAGCCAAGGAACAGCTGAGGTAAGTATGCTAATTTTTGTAGTATCTCTGCAGAGGAAGAAGAAAAAGGGGTCTGGGGATGGTGACGTGACATATGAGGCAACTACATCGAGGCTGCTTCCAGTTTCAGAGGCAGAGGGAGTAAGGATCCTTTTGAAAGGTTAAAAAAGTAGCTACAACACAACTTGTGGGTAGAAGGTTCATTACATTCCTTATCCAAGAAGTTAAATTCAACCTTCTTAGAAGAAAAATAAATTATGGGAGACCTCATCCCATGTAACATGGAGGGACTTCTCCACAGCAATAACAGGTTTTCTTACCTTGGGTAGAGGAACCAAGTTTTTAGGTACCTTTGTATTTGTACTTTAAATTAAAAAACAACGATGAAAACCAAACCAAACCAAACAAACAAAAAAACCCCATTTCAATGTACAGGAAAATTAAATGAACCATTTAAAAAAATGAAATACAGCAAAAAACTGCCTACATTAAGGATTCCCTAATCCCTCTAAAGATGTCTGTGTATCTAGAGCAGAGTAGCAGAAGCACTAAAGGTGGAAGTTCAGTATACAATAGGCAGTTCTTGTGAGCAGTGATTTTGGCATTTTAGAGTTCAGAAACCCCTGCAGGAAAATTAACCTCTACAAAGTGTTCTGTAACAAGGAAATTTAAAAAAAAAAAAAGGTATGCTGCTTGAAAGATTAAAAGACTATAACAATAAATATGAGAGCAAATAAAATTCAAAGCAATCAAAAGTGCCTACATGTTTTTCCTTCGCAGCAGCAATGAGAAATTACATCTTGTGAGCATATAACTGATTTAGAACATAATTCTGCAGAAGCTTCTAAGAGTGTAGAAGCTGACTCACACAAGTAAAAGCTTGCATGAGTTGCATGTTCAGCAATGCAGGCAACAAATTCAGAGCATGATAATGAAGACTTCAACCCTGTTGGGCAGTAGAACAGGTTATTTTGGCATCCCTAAATCCCATTCTGTTTTGATGTGTTGCCAACAATGCAGTCGCAACACCCTTCTGAAGCTGCTGTTTGTGATACCCACATTGCTCTCTGCTAAATGAGTGGAATGTCCCTTTGTTTAAAAATAGTTGAAACAATGGAAAACCACTGGCCCCAGAAGAGGTCACAAGGAAAACTGGGACAGTAATACTGTCTGTGGGGTTTTCCAAAGGTCTGGTAAAGGTGGGAGAGGTGAAAGACTGGTTTATATTGCAGGATATGATTGAGAGATAAAACCAGGAGAAATACCCAAGGAGGATTCGAGAACAGCAAAGCCATTACACAGGGCTGTCTGCAATTTTCCTGCTACTTTCTTTTTGCATAATATTCAGAAAAGAGACAGAAAAAGAGCATGGTTGCCATGAAACTGCTTCCTGCTGTTTGGTTACTCTGTATCTACAGGATGCAAGAACAGGATGGCACCAAAAAAAAAAAAAAAGAACAATCTTCATCACCACTGTCTTCTCCTAAGCGTGACAACCTGCAATACCCTGACTATAAGCGAGCTGTAGGAACAAGAAAAGGTAGCGTGGGGAAGGGATGAGGCAGTTTTCAAGAAAGAAAACCTTGAGCTGTTCTTACAAATTAGCAGGGGGAAGACTATAGATGCTTGCAAAAATAAGTCCCTTGGGCATTATGATCTGAAAAAATTAAAGTGAGAGCTGAATATTTCACAAAAGGAATTAACCAATTTCAAAGGTTTCCTGGAAAACAAATCTAATTCCACAATGGCATTGCTTGCTGGAAAGCAACTGCAACCACGCAGCCTCGCAGAACAGCTGACTGTTGGAAACAGCAAGACAGACCAACAGGGTGGCCAGTAATCAAACTATGTTGTGTGGAAGAATTTCTATTAAAAAAGGAAAGTCAAAAAAAGTTTTCACCAGCTTGAAACTTGCTAGCCATTCTCCGCTAACTGGGAGAATGGCTACACCGGCCAGAAAATATCAGGAGTTCAGCATTTCTCTGCCCCATGTGTAATGCACAGATACCCAGAGGGTCAAGAGCAGATCTGTGCCATGACACAAGAGCCCATTTCTTTAAGTGCAGTTCTTTTTCTTTAAGTTGCCTTGCAAAACTATTTCAGGCAATTCAATACTACAGTTCAAATGAACGGTTTTGGAGAGAGACGAAATAGGAGAGATTCTTTTGTGAAACCTCCTGCTCTTCGTTAGTGCTGCAAAACGTGTTGCCAGAAGAGGGGACTGTTCCCCGGATCCTTTTTAAAGGCATCTGTCAGTCTGAGTGAGCCAAGGTGGCAGTGGGAAAGAGGAGGCTCTCTCCAAGCTGGCAGGGGACAAACAAGCTTTTACCCTGGGTAGATTCACATCCAGTAGAGACACTAAAGATTAACTGACAGCAAACCAATTTATTGCTGCACGTAGGGCTTGTATTTGCAGATGAACAGAGACCATAACACTTAAAGAAAATACTTTGCCATGAAGCATCCTTTGCATTGGAACTATGAATTGAAAGCAGCTAGTACTGAAGATTAAAGCCAATCATTGGAAGAAAATAAGTATGGAAACATTAATACCCTTTTGTGAAAAGCAATAAAAATGAGCACCCTGCGAAATGGGCTACAAATGGAGCTTTCAATGTGCTTTGATACCAAGATTTTCTGAAGTGCAAGGAAGCTTTGCACTTGCCTTCCCAGAGTCTTTGTATTTCATCCTATAATCTCAGTTAACTATCAGAAAAAAGCCTCAACTGCTCTTCAATCATCTATACACCTACTACATTTTCCTTAAGCATCATAGCCTTTTTCTTCCTGTTTACTGAACACACAGGAAATTGTGCTAAATAATCTCTATCGATTGAAACTGGTTGATTGTTGCAAAATAACTACTGTTCTGTACTTCTAAAACAGATTAATTTCTTCAATTCTCCTTTATTTCAGTGAAACTTTTTAAATTTTGTAGTGAATTATGATAAATACACAGAGATCTAAGTGCAGTATTTTAATTCTTGGTGGGATGTTGTTTGCAGATTAAAGCCTCCTGTTCTTCTTAGAGGATTGCATGAAATCCTCCCACCATCACCAAACAATCATTGAGCAGGGTTTTTCATCTCCAGCTTTTGCCTTGAAGAAAAGCAGGTGCTTCATGATCATGGTAGCTAAAAGAACTCCAACAAGCAGAAGGAGCAAAGGAGACAAAACTGCCTGGTTATTATCTAAGACCCAGAGAAAAACAAAATGGCTGTTCAACTAGGGGATTGGAGAAGGAAGGAATTAACTATTAGCCTAGTTTTCCTGAACACTGAATAACTACTGTTAGCACTCTGAAAAAGGTCTTCAGTACGCGTAAACTGCTTGCCCGGTTCTCTGCTCAAAAAGGACTACCACTGTGGCCAATCTGGATGCAATTCTCTCTTTCAGGGTGCAGTTTATTGCTCAAATAGAAATCTCAAAGTAGGCAAACCAGTGTGGTGATGCCAACTCTCCTGCAACCACAGCCATTCCTTTACTTCATGTGACTGTCCCCTCTCTCCCTCTTTGCCCCTTTCCACTGGAGAAGAGCTGAGAAGTGTCTGATCAAGCCCCAGGGAGACACAGCCCATTCCCCTAAAAGACCCCCAAGAGAGGGTTTTCCCAGGGATGTGAGCCAAGCCGGTGAAAGCACATGAACTTCACTACCTAGAACCACAGATGTTGGAGCACCTGTTGGTCTTTGTTACTTACAGAACAAAATCTATGGCTGGGAAGTCTCCTGAATTTAATATGGGTCTGGCATGTTTTGCAGTTGGTTTGTTTCTGATCATCCATTTTGCAACCAAGGGTATTCAGTCCCCTCCAGGCAGCTGCTTGCTTGCTACATTAGGCTGTTGCTCCACAAACTTAGACAGGGGAGGGGAGATGGGAATAAAAACATGCCAGAAGGTCACCTTCCCTCCTGTCTTTCCATTCTCCTCCAGAAGCATAGCAGAAGCACATAAAGCAGACCAGGGCTGACCAGTGAGCACAGGAATGCCCACGGTGTTACACCAGCTCAAGGTTTAGCGGTGCTCAGAGCTCTACAAAGCATTAGACAATCAGTACCCTGAAAGCCTGCCTAAGTAGATAGCAGAAAATAAGTATTATTATTTTCATTGCAGTGATGGTAAATGGAGCCTCAGAGAGATTAAATGACCTGCCCACGGTCAGATAAGTGATATCTTGCGAAGCTAACACATAAATCCAAGTCATCAACTTACCAGTCTAACACTTTAATAACAAGGCCATTCTTCTTGAGTTCTTTCAAGAGTTTGTCCCTGAGAGCTGGTGTAGAAGAACTGTAAAAGTGTTCTTCCATTTTTTTCCAGAGTGTCCCTCACTCTTTTCCAGTCTGCTGCAGAGAGGCTACAGTCAACAGACTTATCATGAGGGCTTGCGGATACATATTTCAGTGTAAACTTAAAGAAAGATACCTAGTCCAGGCTTTCCATATGAAGAGAAAACAGAAGTTTCAACTCTCCAAATACCAGTAACTACAACACTAAGACCTCTTAGGTAGAATGCAGCTATGTCAACAGTCAGGACACAACAACATAATTAGGAAAAATGTGCATTGTGTCGTCATCCAACCATGACCCGGAGCTCTGAGCTGAAGAGGAAGGACTCTGCTTACCACAAAGTTCATTCCACTTTATCTTTTAACTGGCTACACAGTGTTTTCATATGGATGTTTTCTATATAACTGTATTTGCATACCTAAAGCTTTTTTTTGCCATTTATGGAGGTTTAAGATCAAAAAGCTGAAAATGTAGTCAAAGCATTTCACTGTAAGTATTTATCAAAAGTAAATAAATCAGGAGACACATTTGGCAATGAGTAGGAGGAAATCATGCAGAATTTTGCTTGAAAGAGTGTAGTCATGCTGAAGAGCAAGTTCAGACTAGTTTGCAGATATGGAAACAGGGAGACCATGTTCACCTTGATTTATGCTGAACAAGAAGCCAGTGAGTGATTTCTCAGTTTTAGTGAAAGCACTAAGGTTTCTACCCTAACTGGTCACAGCAGAAATTTCACAGTGCAACTGCTTAATGCAGAGACACAGAAACAAAAATGCTACAGGGATGTCCAGACATCACGTAACCCACAATTTTCTGAGGGCTCATTCTGCCCTGGCTGCGGTGGAAGAGGTCAGACTGCAGAGGGACACTGGTTCAAACCGCAACTACAAATGATAGAGAGTAATAACCCTAATGCATGAGTACAATCCTCTGCCTACACCGTCCTCTCGGGGGGGGGAGAAGAAGAGGGGACGGTGCAGGAGACACCCGAGCACTGCGGAGAGGGATTTCTCACCGCCCTGAAGGCAGCCCAGCGCTCGCAGGCAGCACGTTGCCGGTCTAATTCCTCTCCAAATTTCACTTCCCGCGGTTCCTCTCCTTTCACTATCTCGGTATTATTGATCTGGTAAAGTCTGGAGCGCTGTGTCTTCGGGCAGAGCAGGTAAGGAAGAGAAAGGAGTGTGCCGAACTGATTGCCAGCTTGTAGCAGGCTTCATCTCTGATCCTGGTGGTCCCTCTAGAGGTAAAAAAGCAGTGCTGTTTCCAAATCTGTTTATTCCTAGACAGCCCTGCCGAGTTGGCAAACTAGGATAGGAGAGTGAGTTCTGAGACGCTGGCAAATATCCAAGCAGGTCTCAGGCTGAGATTCATCTACTACAAATTACCGGGTTGTAGCATGCATCGAGTTGTACCAGCTTAACGTACCCATCAGCTGAGCATAGGCTCTGGTGCTGCACTCAGCTCTGACTCGTTTCCAGCTCCTTAAACACTGAAGCTGAAGAGTTCAGTATGCTAAGAATGCTTATACTTGACAGTTTTCTTTTTCCATACATTCATCCCTTTCTCCTCCAGCATTCATGTCTTCATTTTCAGGCACTGAAGGGAAAACTAAAACCACTTAAATAAGTACTGTTATCTGAATAAACAAAACTTGACATTATCAATGTTTATTTTTTTTTTTATATCATCCCACTTAAGTTTAATTACACTCAGGAAAGATATCCAGCCCTGTTACTAATGAAAAAAAAAAAAGGTATATATTCTAGGAGCATTGGATCTTCTGCTTCTTTCTCACGGTGATTACATATTGATCACAAGAAGATCCTCAAGAGAAGAGATAGCAACAAAAGCTCTTTGTCCGATTGCTCTGCTGCCGATTGGCAGCATTTCACAGTGTGCATACCCAATTTCACACACACATACACACACAAATACGTATGCCTTCTGCTCTGCAGACGCGCACAGTCAATGGAGCTCTAAGCCACCAGCTTGTCAGTTACTGTTACCAGATGAACTGCGCGGTTCCAATCAGCAGGGCACCCAGGGGAGTTGCAAAGGGTTTTGCCATTGCATTTCAGGGGAACTGAGCTGGATCCTTGGGGAAGAGTACAGAAAAAAATGTACACGTACAAACTTGGAAGCCAGAGCTGACGCAAGCCTGAGAGCAGTGCCTTGCACTGTGCTTCCTGAGATTGTGGCTATCTATCTGGGAGTGCAGCTTCTTAGTCACAGGCTGCATCACTCCAAACCTGAGTCATTGGTATCAGCACTAATTTCTCACCATGGCGCTTCACTAGATCCCAATCAATCTGGGCATCACGGGAGACTTTCCAGGATAAGTGTTCTGGAGCCAACAGAGGTTTACGGCGATACCAGCCTTCTCAAGCCAAGACATGATTCCTTAGCTAGCGAAATCAAATATTTGTGCACATAGCTTAAGTGCTAAAAAAAGTGCCTCTTTATCTAGCCTGCCAGCTTTCCCTGGTTCAGTATGGTGGCTCCCTGCACTCTGCCTGGAGTGTAGATACAAGTTTTCAGTGGCAGCCCCACACCCTCAGGTCTGATAATGGGCTCACTCAACTCCAAAGGAGTCTCCTTGACCAGCGACCATTAAAAGCTTTGATGTGACCGACACGTTAGTCTCCAGAGCATCCCACAATCTCTCCACTTACATGCTGGTAGTTCTTACGCAGTCATTCCTGCTGGACTAGACATGATTCAGTGATCCTCATCCAGCCCATTCAATTATTTGGGGAGAGGCCAAACCACCGAGACCAAGAGTCAGCAATTTTTTATTTAGTGCGTATCTGAGTCACACACTATTGAGAAAAAAAAAAAAAGAAACAAACAAACAAACCCTGAAATTTCTAGGTGCTAACACTGAATATGGTACCAGTTCTCCCTGGTCTCAGGCAGCTGCCTCAACTTTCTGCCTTGGTTTAATTTATCTAGGAATTGAGGATGATAATTTGTCAATAAGGAAAAAAGATGTCTTTAAAATGCTTGGAGATGAAAACTGCTGTGGGTATTCTGGCTAGTATTGGATATTAGAATAATAGCAATGAATGTATATTCTTGCCTTCCTTCAATTTGCTTTGAAGAACCCCAAACAAACAAGACTTCAAAATAATCCTGACAACTTGTAAAAGGTATCTTTGGTAAAGTATTCCTGGTTTCCATGGACTAAAAGATGCACACAGGATATAATTTCAACAGAGGCAAAGGAGTATCAAGATTACAGATAGCTAATGCATCTACTAGATAAATTCATAAAAAATAGGAAATTCTCCAGTGCCCTTTAGCTGAAGTGACTAATCACAATGGCACACTCAAGATGTCCACAAATGTCAGGAAGGTTCTGCAGCTAGAATGACATGAGATTCAAGAATCTACCAATTTACTCATATATGCAGATGATCCTGAATCTAAGGCACTCCCATGCATTCTCAGAGTTGAAATGACTTTCAATTTGGGAATACTTAATCACTTCCATTTCTTTTAAAATAGCACTGCGTATATTGTAACCCTGTTTCAAGTGGGGTACTTGAAAATACTTTGCACACAAGCAAACCTGACAGGCTTCCTCACAGCAACTGCCCCGTTATGTTTTTGTCCACAGCACATAGAAGGTACCTGGCTTTTCTTTTACACTGGGACAAGCAGTTTCAAATCACATTGTATCATCAAGAGCCTGCACAGACTGTTATTGCAAATGACCTGTTATCTGTCATAGCTTCCTATTCAGCAACTCCAAGCTGAACCTTGGAACTTAAATCCCTAAGAAGAATACAAAAAGTTTGTCTTCAATTTGTGGGCATGTACCAATCAACATCAAATTGCTGTGAAGTAAAACCTGCCTGCTTTTGCTGCTCTCTCCTTATTCTCATTACAAAATTACTCTAAGATTAAGTGACTTTGGTTTCTGCATGTAACATCTTCATTTATTTGAAACTATTACATGCATATATTCATTTACCCAGATATTTTTGCTAACAATATTCAATGCCTTCTTTCAAAATATGTGAATACAGCTAGACTTTGAGATAGAATATAATTATAGATGTACACCTCAGAAGGTTCTGTTAGTAGGAATAAACCTGTAGCAATGGATAAAAAGAGTTAGGAAGAGGTTTGGGTTTTGTTTGTTGTTTTTAATAAATTGTTTCCTTCTTCTGTTTAAACCAGGACGTTCTGTGAATACTACTGAAAGAGCAACATCACTAGACACTATTGGAGAATTAGAAGGCAAGCGGCAGTACTAGATTTGACAGCTCTATAAACAGAAACATTTCATTATCAGGAAAAGGGCCATGGCAAGTTCAGCAAATTTCAGCCCAGTGCCTCCATCACTCTCAGCCAAGGGTTTCATGAGTAGAAATCACAACAGTTCTCACAGCAGGCTGTATCTATGCTGTTCCTAAATACTGGTCCTCAAAGTAGCCAGGAGCATGATGTTCTCCTAAATCCATTTGCTTCGTATTGCAAAAAGCCTGCAGGCAGTTAGTGTGATGGTATGTGGGATCATACTGAGAATGTAAAATGCACGAAAGCCATGCTAAGCCATGAGCCACACTGAGGGAAGCAGCATCCTTTGGGCTTCCAAAGCGCTTCTATTCCTGTGTCAGGTGGGACAGGCTCAGTGATTGTTCAGGCAATTAATATAGTCTCTAGGCCCTCAAAATAGCATGTATACATAACCATCAGTCTTCTGCTTCTGAAGGAATTTATTTTCCTCAATTATATCATTAATATCCCAGGTAAATAGGTTCTGTGAGATAGAGAGCTACTCACTCAGATTACAGCTATTCCTACAGCTGGGAAGAGGAATGGTACCAGAACTGTTTCTGGTGCATGCGGCACTGAAAGTAATAAATTATTCAGTAAAGACTGTACAGATTTTGGCAACTTAAGAACAATAATTTCTCAGTATCAAAACTCCAACTGACTTCAGTGGGAACAGAACCGAGCTGTGGCAGTAACTAGCATCAGATTTAAAAACCTGGATTATGGGGATCCCTCAATTAAACCTTGGTGATGATACGCTTATGACATGTTTAAATTATGTTAATACAGCCTTTGAATGTTTTATTAATTCCACTGAGCAACCTGGCTGTTTCCCAGCAGGTTGGAAGCAGGTCAAAGTTAGGCAATGCTTCCAGGGCGGGCCCCTGACAGACATGAGTAATTACCCTGGAATCTTACTCCTGAGAACTCTTTCTAAATGACTTGAAAAATAACCCATGTTACACTGCATTTTCCAAACTGACATTTTCTCTTCATATCAGGCTCTTAATTAAGTAGTTGAGGTGTTCATGAGAAAATCCTGGTTGGAATTAGGCCATTTATTCCTCTATTTCAGGAAGAAGCTAAAAACAGAAAGGCAGGACAAATGCTGTGTTCTTCTGCAATACTGCTCAGCTCATTTAGCTGTTCTTCACGGTACAGTTAAATAAAAGTGATGATTCCATGACACTATAAAATTAATCTTGATACACTTATATAGATTTATGTTGCAAATAATCCAAATTTGAAAACAGCTGAAAACAGATGCATGCACTGCATATAACTTCCCCTACATCCATGTATCCACTTTCCCTACTTCATGATCCATGGAGTATTACAGATCCCTGGAGATTTCTCTGATTGTATGTTGCTGGCTTGTGCCCTCATTTTCTCTGCCTAAAGTATGTCTTAAGAAGTGAAACGTACATTGCTATTATTAAATTTTATATCATGACTGAAGTAGTTTCATGGGAAACGCAAAATCCCAGTCAAAGGGGATGGGGACAGTGAAATAATGTTTCTCCCGTCATGAGGAGGATGTTGTAGCTACACTGGAGATCTCTGTCAATTCACTTTGTGTTCTGCAACCTCAGAGAATTTCACTGGTTGCCCTCATTTAACTGCAAACCCTTAATCAGCCCAAAACATATATTTTGGCTTTGGGAAGTACTTACAAACCACTAGAGAAAGGCCATGAAATAATATTCAGTATGACCTGATCTGAACTCAGAAGCAAAAACAGGAGATTCTTTTATTACTTCTCCTGTGTTTTTTCTCTGAATTCAGTCAATCTGTATTACAATTCCACAAAGCTGAGCAAGAAGGACGTCATTCTATCTTTTTAAAATAATTTCAGCTTTCAATCTCTTCCATTGATGGTAAAAAATCAAAGCCTTCATTGTCTTTTTGTTTCCAGTAACTACATTAATAGTTGTTCCATCTTATGTACTCTTTAAGACAAAGCCTGCCACCTTATCTCATGTTACTCATTTGACTTCAATGGAAGCATTTAGATGAGTTAGATTTGCAGGATTATTTGCATCCAGTGATTGCATGGCATGACTGTCACTCAGTTACTTGGGCCAGAGCTAACTTCTTTACAGAACAAGGAAGTGAAACTCAGAAACACAGAGGATGTAAATGTTCTTATCCATATGTAAGACCAGGCTTCCATAGGCACTAATACCAGATCTATGTGGTGTTGGATCAGCCAGCAGTAGAAATCTGATCTATATCAGGATCTATACAGATCACATTTTGAGGGGATTAAAATAGTAAGAGTATAAACTACAGAGCTTATACTCGCTTTATAATTTTATGTGAGCTTTATGTTGGCTGTCAGAGGACGGGTGATTCCTGTTCTTGTATGAAGTCACTGTAGCACTGAGACAATTGTTGATATAAACAGCACAAGCATAACCCAAGAAGTGTTTTAAACAAAGCTGAACTATCAAGAGAAACTTTATGCAGATCAAAGCTTTGGGCCATGCAGCAACACATTTTTAAACCACCTGTAGGAGTCCAAAAGTTGAACTTAATATTTTGTTAAACCACAACCCAAGTTGGTTCCAGCATCGGTGGCTCTGTGTCTGCAGCATTATACCTCTGATTTTCATAACAAAATTAATAACTTAAATTTAAGTAAAATGGGGGGGGGGGGTTCATTTCATTTCTAGATCATCACTGTGGAAATGCTTATCTGAAATCTTTAATGAACATGGTCAGGCAGTAAAACCTAACCGTTGGAAAAGTCAGTCTAATCTGACGTGCTTTTTTCCATATTTAGCCCCTGTGGTCTAACATACATGTTGATCTAGCAATGAACATCTGATGTTGTTTGAAGAGCCAACTTTTCCATGGCGACCCCAACCAAGCATATCAGTGTTTGAGCACTGCTCTGAACATCAGTTTCTAAGCACTTACCAGTTCATGGTCACTCCTATTAATCACCTGCTTCTGCTCTTCTCCAACTCCATCCCACCATATGCCCCCCTCCCTGATCAATCACTTGCAGCCACATATTCACTCCAACATTACTGAGATGCATCTCCCTTCACCTTCTGCAGTCCAGAGCTCTTGTTCCCCTACAGCACCATGTAGACACATAAAGCCAGTTTTGAGCATGCAAACACACTGACACATGCAACAGGATAACTTTAAATGGCACTGTTTATGTTCATAAAACTTTTAAAAGAGGATCAGAACTCAGTTCAATTCAATTCTAGTGGTTATTTACAAAAAACAACCAGGAACTAACAATAATACCACTTGGCTTTTATACCTAAGTAACACAGTAAATTGCAGACTGCAGATGGTAAACGCAAAAGAATTCTACAAGCATCTTCAAGCAAAGAGTAACTTACAAAATGTAACAAACTTCCACAAAACAAACACCCAGCAGTATCAACCAAATTATTTCTTACAAGCAATACCAACTCTAATCACAGTCACATACTAAGCAAAGCAATGACTCAAACACAAAGACTGACTTTTGCCATCTGTTTTGAAATTGTTAGACCACCACGTAAAGAAAAAACACAATCTGGCATTTCTTAAGACTGAGGCCATTAGTGAGAAGAGAAACATGAAGCGCTAGTTTGTTTTCTTGCCAAAGAGAATCTTGTACAAATTTTAAAATATGGTAATGTATGAGTGTTTCACAGACACTGTTTATTTACCCTATTGATATCTCTAATTTCAGTCTGAGATTCATATTGTTTTTTCATATGCAGTGTTCCTCACTCAAAATACCGAGCAAATGTGACTCCATTTTGCCAACAGCTCAAAAGAGATGGTTCTTACACATTGTCCTCAAAGTAATTCTGATTGGCACAGGGAAACCAACATGTGACTTTATTAGAAACTGTGCACACGATCACAGCAATGCAATGTGCAAAGCAACTAAACAGAGCCCAGTCACAGATACACACTGACTCTTGACAGCACTTTTCCTCCAAGTCTGAGGTTGGTTACGGTGCAGAATGAGCAATGTCTCACCAGTTCCTCTCGTCTCTTACACAGTGGTGGTGGTGGAGATGGCCCTTTTCTTCCTAGAGCAGAACCTATCTTAATACTGTCTCTTTCTTCATTGTTAGGGAAACAGCCTGTACTGATTCACGTAAACAAAAAAAAATACTACTGAACCCTTCCTCCCACGAGATGTTAACTACCTGTTCGGGGCGCAGCCTTTATACAAGTCTGCATAGGTGTTCATCAAACAGTCCCAAATGGAGACCCTAATACAAAATGGGGGTCACAGTTTCAGACGGGAGTACCATTGGCAATGAGCTGTGAAACCAAACAGTTTGGGTTCATTTTACCCTTCCATCCAGATATCCTTTCAACTAGATTGTTCATTGAACACACTTTTTAAACCAGCCATCACAGTGCTTTTAACGATATCCACATGGAGGTATGTTTCTGCATTTTTAATAATGCAGTGGGTGTAATGAGTCACAATGCAATGAGTGAAAATAAGGAGTACTGACTCATGTCTATTAAAACATGTCTCAACTAGATGTGTTGTGACTAGATAATGATGCACTGAATAGCATAAGAACACATTAGGAAGCAGAAGTGATGGGTCTGTTTGTCCTTAAAGCTTGAGAAAGGTACATCCACACACTAAACAGATATGATATAGTTAATCAGCTCCTTCAACACATGACCATGTGCCTGGCAGTAAAATGTGTCCCAAACATATAAAAATCTCAAATTCTTTCAGCATAGTGAGACACAAAGATTACATTAGGAGCCCCTGGGCTCTGACTATCAGATGCAGAATTGGCCACATCCATCAGACACTGTCGCAGAACCAGGACCCAGATCTCCTTGTGATCTATGATCAGATTAGGATACACTATTCCTACATATTGCAACACCAAACCACAAGCTCATCAGTACCAACACAACTGAATAAGGTGCAGCACTTCTAAATAACGGATCAAGGAGCACAGTACTTGAAACACACATAAACCTTGTGGGATTTGGCAGGATTTACCCCAGCCTCAAGTCTGCTGAAATTTATCATTCTTCACTTTTGGTTTTTTGCGTTGTGGACACAGAGTAAACCACGCTGTGACCCTGGCAAACATCCTGGAAGAGAGTGCAACATAGACCAGCCAGCACTACAGGGAAGCTGAAGACTCCTGCAGTAGCAAGGTGAACATGAGCCAACAGTATGCCCTGGCACTGAAGAAGGCGAAGAGCAACAGGACCATGGCAAGTAAATCAAAAGTGATTATTACCTCTACTTAGCACTCAGTGGACCACATCTAGAATACTGCATCCAGCTTTGAGACCCCCTTCTCCCCCCAATACAACAAAGATATTGACTAACTGGAGCAAATTCATCGGATGGCCACCACGATGACTGGGGACAGGAGCACTTGCCCTTTGAAGAGAGGCTGAGTGATCTGGGCTTGTTCAGCCCAGAGACAGCTCCAGGATGACCTAATAGCAGCCTTCCCTTACCAAAAAGGAAGTACAGTGCTCTATACATCCCTGCCTTACCCCTGTGCATGTAGACAGACTTGAAACAAGCTCAGTAAATCCTCTGAACAAACAGAGGATATTAATAGTTACTTTCAGCAGTAGCAGTTGGGTTTTCATTAGCAAGAAACTGGAAGTGTGAAGTCTTCCACTTGTGCCTGGCTACAGAGCTGAAAACCAAGTACTTCAACAAGAAGCACCACAAAGACCAAGTATCCCCCTGTGGATGTGAGCCCACCTCTGCATGCAGCTCTCCTCCACGGCAACCACTAGCAAACAAAAGCATTAACTTTGTGGTACTCCACCTGGGCTGGCTCCTAATTTGGCAGCCCTGGATATTATATTAAAAAAAAGAAATCTTCTTTGTTGGACCCTAAGTTTGAAATGAAAAGGAAGAGGCCACTTTGCCCCACTTAAATTCTGTGGATATAACTAAAATCAAAATATGTTTGGCAGGAGCAACAACATACCACTAACTGCTCTACCCCTCCATCCCTGAGCTAACTGCATGACAAGTAACCTTTCCTAAATTCCAGTTAAAGGAGCTGAAGCCTTCCAAGCAGGAAGTACATATGCTTTAGATGCAAAATTCCTCTGGTCTTTTTAGTTACTGACAAAGTTATTTCCTAAACCGAGAGTGTGACTTACAGAAAAGAAGAACCCCTCCGTACAAATTATATCCACCAACACTCTTCCACTTATATGAATGTTTCCTTAATCCAACACATTATCAAAAACATACACATTTATCCTAATGCCAAAGAAAACATTCATGGGCACACATTTCTATAATAGCTTCCCAGAGGATGGGAAAACACTTAAAGCCAAATTGTTTATCAAAATGCTTCATGAAAAGCATGTATCGTTCAGGCCAGAGCCTTCTCAGATGCTTTCTCTCTTAATAGCCATATTAACAACTAAAGTCAACAGTTCCAAAGGATATTTACCAGCTAAGTTCAAATCTAATAATCACATTTTAGTAGCTATTCTGGGAATCCAAATCCCCAGACAACTTTGAAAATCTTACCCACAGAGTACCTTTGACAGTCAATACAGGCATTTACAAATACAACCCTGGAGTACTTTCAGTAGGAGACTGCCCTCACTAATGCTTCTGAAGTGTTACAACTCTTTTTACCAACATGCCACATTTCATTTACCACCATGCTGCAAAAGAGCTCTGTGAGCAGTTACAGTCCTGTCTTTAGAGTGACTCATTCCCTTTAATTAAATGCCCTTGAAATATTACTGCTACGAATGTCATCAGATGCAGCCTTTGTCTGAAAATAAGATCAACAAGTACAGTAACAAAAGCAGAACCTTCTCAGCCCTAAGAAACACAGGAACTAAGTTTGAACAACTTATTTATTTTAATAATGCTGAGTTCTACAAAACTGACATTCCCTTACATTATAACTCCAAAAATGCAGTCCTTCAAAAATGCCTTTTACGGAATTACCATCTCTTTATTCAGATGAGAACAACCAAGGAGCATCAAAACAAAAGCAAGAACCAATAAACAAAACAACAATTAACATAGTCATTGAGCCATTATTTAAATATTTCTTTCAGTGCTATGTCACCTCAGAATTCAGTTTCTGTCCTGGACTCTGCTTACATCGCTGAAGTGACTGATTCATCTAATTCTGCCAGTCAAGACAAATCCAAACTTCAAAGATGTATCTTACGACAATAGGCACAGAAGTAAAACAATGTGTCAGTCTTCAGGAACTGTTGTATTCTGTGGTCAATGTACCATTAACACTAAAACAATATACCAGAAACGGTATAGGAAGAGGAAAAGGTTTCTAATGTAGAGAGATGGTGGTTCTCAAGATCAGAGTATTTACTGTACTTGGCAATTACCTGCAAGTTCTTCATTTGTATTTTAAAAGCCACATTTCTTTTTTCACAGGCCAAGAAGAACCACCAAAAAATTAGGGAAGGGAAAAGCAGCTTAAACACATAAATACATGCATCAACTCCTGAGATACAGATCTAACCTCCCAGTAACTATAAAGAGAAGTCAGCTCACCCACCATGTCTGAAATTGTGTTAGGACTATAACCTGTGAGTTACAGGTCCATAAATTGTAAGACTTGAGCAGCATCCTCTTTAGAAGACTCCACAAAAATGTTACAAGCATTTTAGTCCAGATTTCACAGGTTACCTTCTAGCCTGTTTTGGATGTAGTTCAGGGTCATAATTTTGCTTGGGGAATTCCAAGAATAACAGTGCTTCTTGCTATCTGGCACCTTTTCAAAGCACAGACAGCAGCTCTCACAGCCAATCTCATTTCCCCTTTGAGACACACGTATTTGCTTAGGTGATTCACGGTCATTCACAGAAAGAGGATACCCATTTCAAAACGGTTTCATAACATTTAGTTCTGTTTTCTATTCTCTCAGGTTCCATATACTACACATAAGTGGAAAACTTCATGCTGCCAGTTTCTTGCTAATGAAAACCTAACTACTGCCACTGAAAGCAATCTTTAATATCCTCTGTTTATTCTAAGGACTGACTGAGTATGTTTTGATTCTGCCCTGACTTACACACAGGGGACGAAGGTGGAAATACTTAGAGCACTGGGCACAGCCTTGACCACCAAAAGTAGATAAAATCTGCACTGGTTAAAAAAATACCACTGGTTGTTACTTTTAGGACTGATTATACGACATGCAAAGAAGCTGTATTAACCTGTTCTCATTACAGTTGCACTACTCCCATTCCCATTTAAACCCCTAAACTCTGATCTTGGAAGCTCTGGACTCTGAAAGCAATCAGCCTCAGTTTGGAGGCTCCAAGATTGTCAATTCTTCCAGTCAGGGTTAAGGTGCAAACAGAGATACATGATTCCTGCAGATAACAACATGGCTGCACAGAAGTGCTTTGGCTTTTCCAATAGTATGATTTTCTGGATGTCTCCAAGATCAGAAAAACACATGCCAGGAGCAATGCTGGCCTTGGGCAGGATGATGAGGCACTTTCCAAACCTATCTTTTGATTGCATGAGAAGCAGACACAGATGTAACTGTTCACAAGATCGACAACTCAGTTAAAATAGGCTGTAATGGGTGCATAGCAACTTGGAAAAAGGCAACGAAGAAGCATTACAAGGATCTGAAATAGGTAGTTCCACAGCTCAGTCATCTTTGTAGCGTGACAACTACAGCATCATTGTTTTCTCGATTATTATATATAAATGAAATAGCTCTCAGAGTACATAGCTTTATCAGGATGATGCTTCCTATCCAAGCCAGACAAGCGCATCTGAGAAATAAGCCAGCAAGTATCTACTCTTTTTTTTTATCCCACTTCACAGTTCAGCAACAGACTAATCCACATGGTAGTTAAGAAGCTCTAGGAGGAGGCAGCATTGCTAATAGTAATTTCCCCCAATACGTAAGAGTAGAAACATAACTTCCCTGTTTGGGCCCATTGTAACAGGTTTTTAGCATGTTGGTGTTTATTAGCTTTCTCCTCTTCAAGCACGCAATACATTTTTGAAGGCCATAAAGGTGTTGTGAATGACTATGTCTCCATTAGGAGTCTGCTTTTGAGATTTATCCTGCCCTTGAAATATAAAATTTGGTATTACCTTTCTTCAAGAATAAATAATTTTATAATCAAAATTAGCTTGAGTATGCACTTGCCTATAAAACAATGTCTAGAAATGAGACAAAAAGCCACCAGAACAACAAAATGCTGCTTTGTCAATAGTCTATAGATCTCAGATAGCTAATCTAAAGAGTTGAAGTATTTCCTCAATTATGTTTTCATGCACAAAAAGCTAACATTTTTCCATTTGATTTTTTTCTTCAGAAAACTATGTAGCATTATATAACAAAATCTGTCATAAATGGAAACTGCCCAAGAAATGCGTCCTCAAAAACAAGGGCTTCCACCTATAAGCACACCTCCTCAGATGAAACGGACCACTGCGGTCCATAGGACTACCCATTAAAGTTAGACATGCATATTTAAAGGAACAGGCTTTTACAGCCCTGGCTACAGTCATTAAACTGGTTATGTCAAAAAGTTGTTTTCCATTTTCTTAATTAAAAAAAAAAAATCATGTCTGAGCATGGGTAGAAATGAAAAATTAAATATACTCCCTCAACATAAATTGCATCCAAAGCATTTCTTCTTCATCACGTTGCATCGCTTGTTGTACTAGGTTTTACATTCTCATTAGTTAGTTGTTTGGGTATTTGGGAATTCAAAGACATAAACCACTATAAAGCACAGAGTATTATTTTGTAAGATCTCCATAGCAGGGGGTCACCAACAAGTGGAAAGCATCTAGAAGGCGGCCTTCTGAATACCAAACAGGTGCACAGCACCTACTGCCAAACCAGAAGCACAAGTGGGAGCTCCTTTTAGTGATCATCTGTCAGGATGCAGAGGCCCCTTCACTCAGGTGAATAGCACAGGCTATTTAAAAGGAGGATGCATGCCATTACAAACATTCTCCCTGGAATTTAACTAGCAGTGAACAAGAGCTCACCCACAAAATAAATCTAACACTTGAGCCTCATAGCTTTTGCAGCCCAAGAGGTGTAGGTCCTTTACCAATAAAGGTGTCTGAAGCGTAAGCGAGCTAAAGGAGCTACAGCTCCTGACACAAGCACTCCACGTGTTAAAACCTTCACAGCTGAATGAAAAAGAGAGAGAGCCAAGGGAAAAGAGAGAAAGGAAAGCAAAAAGGTGCGATCAAGTGCTCAGGAGGCTAAGCACCAGCACGCTCCAGCCAGGGAGAGCCCCGCTTAACCCGGCTCTCCACAGACACGCAGCGGGAAGGCCCCAAGGCCCCCGCAGAGTGTTACACCACAGCCGGGGTCCCTGCGAGAGGGCGAGGGCGAGGCCGAGGCCCCGCACCCTCCCCGGGTGCCTGGGCCCCCTCCGGCAGCACCTCCGAGCGAGGCCAGCCCCTCCCGCGGCGCCCCGCCCCCTCCTGCCCGGGCCTTTATCGGGGCGGCTACGGCAGCTCCGCGGGCCCAAAGCCTTCCCGCGCGTGGCCGCGGAGCGCGGGGCTCGGCGTGCCCCGTGAGCGCCGCGCCCTGATTGGTGCCCGGCGGGCGGGCCGTGCTGTAAGGCGTCAGGCGATTGGCGGGTGGGCGGCCGCGTGCGGGCGCTGCCTGGCTTTGTACACACGCCGGCCCGCTCGGCCCTTTAACAATGGGCGAGGCGGGCGGCGCCGCGTGATGGCGGGGGAGCCCTCGGGACGCCGCGCCGCGCTCAGGTGCCCCGGGCCAGGCCCCGCCGCGGCCGCCAGCCGCGCCGCTGCGTAGGGTGAGTGGCGGCTTCGGCGGGGGGAGCGCTGCCGGCCTTTGTCGGGGCGCGATCGCCCTCCCCCGGGGCCGCGGCTGCCGGCTCTTCCGCGCCCCCCTCTCCCGGCCGTGCCCCGCGGCGGGAGGGGGCGGCTTAACGAGCCTCACTTGTGCCCCGCATGGCGGCCAGCTGGGCCGGGGGGCCGCGGGGGTCCCGCGGCGCGGGCGGCAGCTGATCGCGTTTAACCGGGGGCGAGCGAGGAAGGGGTGAGGGTGGTGCTGCCCGTCGCGCCCCGCCCGCGCTCAGCGAGTGCCGCTTCCTCCCCTCTGCCCAGGCCCCGGCTGCCGCGCCGCCCCGCCGATGGAGCTGGAGGCGCAGTGGTGGACAGGACAGCTGGCTGCCGACATCCACCAAGCGCTTCGCTACAAGGTAGCCCGGCGCGGCGGCGGTGGTGGTCGGTCTGCGGGGGGCGGCGGGGAGCCCGGGGGGCGGTGGGGGGCGGAGGCCGCTCCCGGCCCCGCGCCGTGGGGGAAGCGGAGGGCTGGCGGCCCCGGCGCCTTTGTGAGGGCTCCGACGGTCGGAGCCGGCCCTCCGGGGGCAGCCGGCGCGGCGGTTTGAAGCGGGGTGGGAAGCGCGTGTGAGGCGGCCGCCGCTCGACGGGCTCGGCCCGCCGGGGTTTTGGTGGAGTTTGCCTTTCTGAACCTTGAAAAACACCGTGTCTTCCCCTCAGTTAATGCTCAGGCTGTTTGTCCTCAGCCTTGACAGTTTGTCTGACTGACCAGGCTCTCTCTCTGCGCTTTAAAATAGCAAAGGGGTCGCGGTGCGCTTGGTTCATCTGTTTGGATGTGTACGTGGGTCCAAGTTTAAACTCTGCGGAAGCATTGTAATGCTATTGTAACAACAAACAAACAAACACTAGGTGCAGTAAGAATAGTGGAGGGTTTAGGCAATACTGCTTTGAAGTTGCTTCGACTGACTCAAAGTTGCTCTTTAGGGCTGCTTTCATAATAAAGCACATCCTATGCTCAGAGCTGAAAATCAGTTTACAGTGACTGGACCTACTAAAAATGTGCTTTTGCTGCCTGATAGTACGTGATGAGTGGATTATCTTTCTCGAAGGTGTGACTGCTAAAGCAACTCTTTTTTTTTGGGGGGGGGGGGGGGAGGAACACAAGAGAAGGACAGGATAATTTATTTGCTACCAAAATTAGCATTACTAAAACTAAACTAGTGTTGTGAAAGGTGAATTCTAAAGCCTCGTAGGTGTGGGTGGGGTTTTTGTTGGTTTGTTTGGGTGGGGTTTTTTTTCACTTCAATAACATGTTTTAGAACTTTGAATTGGCCTTAAAACTTTTAAAATTTTGGGCAACACCATCCCAACTTGAATGTCGTCAGACTGTCCTGCTGGAAATGTAATTGTACTCAAAATCCTACTTAATCTGGGCTGCACAATCTAACTCATAAATTTATTCATGATAACAGAAGACAGCGCTGCTGTTCTGCTGTATACAAGAGGAGATGCTAGCTGTTAGGCAGGAGCCGGGGGAATGTTCTTTCTACTAGTCAAACTTTTGTATTCAAAATAGATCATGCGACAGATTTTTCTCATCTGTGGTGTTGGCATGGCTTTTGTTTTGTGGGGTTGTCCCCTGCCAAATCTGAGACCATGTGAGGTTTATGTACACTTAACTAAATCCCTGAGAGCACACTGTAATCGGTCTCAGTGCAACGTCAGTCATATCAGATTAAGTCAGGGTTTAAACATACGCATGCAGCAAACATTGACACATGCACACCCCATTCGTCTTCCTAACGTTGCTACCTTCAGCTAGCTGTTAGTGCCCTTCTCCTGGGGGCACCTGCAGGAGAACTGGCAGCATTGGAACACGCAAACACTTCAATACAAAATCTGATTGCTCAGATTGAGCTGTAGCAGGCGGGGGTTAAGCTATTGGACTTTGCATTGAAGCAGCTGAGGGGTACTCGCGTACCCTTGCTGTTTCCCTGCTGGGAGGTACAGCTTTTGCAGTAGAGGTAATACGACAGAAATGGTAGAAGCTAAAGTTGCTCTAGCCGATTGCCCAATGAAAAGATGTTAAATTTCAAATTATTATACTAATGTTACGTGGAACCAAATTATTTCTTAGTTCTTTTGAAATACAACAAATAGATTTTGTTCTGTGAAAAGGGATGCTGAAATGATGGGAACAGAAGAAGAGGAAATCCTTTGAAAATTCCACGATAAATTTCAGAATATCAGCTATATTAATGCGATACCAATTCAAACTAAATGATGGTTTTAATAAAATTACATGCTGCTGTCCATCTAGGAGCTGAAGCTGCCCTCCTACAAAGGCCAATCTCCCCAGTTACATCTGAGAAGATACTTTGCAGATCTGATTGCCATTGTGAGCAATCGGTTCAGACTCTGTCCTGCTGCACGACATCTAGCTGTGTATCTGTTGGACCTCTTTATGGATCGTTATGACATATCTATACAGCAGCTGCATGTGGTTGCTCTTTCCTGTTTACTTTTAGCAAGTAAGTATGTAGCACCAAACTTCAACTAGAGCAATATAGGTTCTACTGCCAAATACAAGGTGTGTCTTGATGGGATATAGCAGACAGGGGAAAAAAAGTGGTTAGAAAACACAGGCAGATTAGTGTGTATCAATTTGGCCCAATTGGTAGAGCCTTTCTTTAGACTCTTGTTCTGACTTCTCTTGGCACCTGATGAAACTGAGGGGAGAAAAGACAAACTGCAATTAAAAAAACAGTGGTTATGCTTGGAAACAAATTATTCTAAAGTGAACTTTGAGAGCTGTATTGTAGGAATAGATAGACTGTCTTTCTAAGGACATCTCAAAATAGGCAGATCCAGTGCTGGAAATGAGAAATTTGCATACCTGTGATAAAGGAAGAAATTAAATAAACCGTATGTAGACCGTACTGCACCCTGCTGATGGTGCTGTGTGGTTCTGGAATACTTCAGATTTCATAAGTTGCAGTGTTCTTTAAGCAAGCTAAGGCTAACATACATCCTGTATTGTCACATACAAAATGTAATACTGGTGAAATACATTGGTGAATGCACAGTACTCTGAAGACAGAATTAATTACAAACTCATTATGAACAGTGCTGCTTATATTGACCTCTGCTAGATTCTTGTGGTGTGTATCCATCTTTTGACATTTGTGGACCCCTTTTAGATGTCCCCAAAGAGATATGGATATAGTTTGCTGGGATACCTGCTTGCACTTGTTATTAAAGCAATAGATTCAGAGAAACAGGTCCTGGAAGCAGAACTAACTGTTGGTTCAGTTTCTGCTGATCTGTTTCTCTGAATCTATTTTCATTTTATCAAATAAGATATATTGCATTGTAGCTGTAGGCCCTCTTTGCTAGAAAACCAGAGCGCTGAGGTGTTCGCTATTTTTGGTATACTGCTTCCTTTCATTGCATCCCCCGTCTCCACCAATACAGCTATTCAGCAGAACAGTTAAACAAGAAAAGGGTTATTTCAGATTCTTCTGGAGGTAAACTTTGACTGGATGCCACCAGCCAGCAATCTTCTGTGGGCAAAGGATAAGGTGCTGAGTATGAAAACCTTGCCTCAGAAACCAGTGTAATCCATTTAGGAAAATGGATTGGCTTTGAACGAATGCCAGATTTTCAAATGAAATTCATGTTCTGAGGAGAATTATAATTAAAAAAAAAAAAAATCACCTCTGCCATCTTTCATAACAAACTGCAAGTAGAGCTCTGAAAGCCTGGAGTACTCTTCTGAGAAGCAGTGTATGAATTGGTTCAGAAAGCACAAACCAGAATGCTATTTTAAACTTTTACCCTGTGTGGCTTTAAACAAGCAGTTTAATCAGCGGTGCAATAAGTTGGACAAATCACACTGCGATATATCTGATAAGGTTATAGAAGTAATAAGAGAAATTATTATGTGACTCCTGAAGCTTTTATTTCTGTAATTACTAGAGTATGGGAAACAAAAACTAACAGACTGGGACTGGTGTTGGATTAAGTCCTGTATAAGTACTTCCACTGTTGGAAAAAAAGCAAACGTTCAGTATGTTCAGTCCTGCAAAACTCCCTAAAAATGTGCATTTACAACATACCATGTAGTACTGAATAGAGAGTGTAAGGTGGAAAGAATTTGCAATGAAATTGAAATAGCACAACCATATGGCAAACTGTATGGAAATGTGACACTTGTTTCTCTTATTAATGGGTTTTCTACATATACAATTTTCCTTCAGGCTCAAAGCATACAGGCCTGAAAAGTTAAAGTCCAAGGAAAGCTGAAGCTACTAGCAGTGTTAAAGTTGAAACAGTATATATGGCAGTGTGGGTTTTCAGATGCACGTTGCTGAAATGCACTTGTTTGAAATGCTGGAGCAGCTTATCAGCTATCAAATCTAAAAATGTGCCTACTGTAACAGGCATTAAAAGCAGCCACATTGGCTAGAGCTCTAGTTATACTCTAATGAGTTTTAGAAACAAAAAGGGTGTGTGGGGGCGGGAGGGTGATTAAAACCAAATGCTGTGGTGTTGCGTATGCCAAGTCACATCACAGTGGTATTTCACTGATGATGGGGTCACATTATACAATAATTTGGTGACAAAAACTTGCGTATGCAGTGCTAGTGATGTCCCAATACAGCTTACTTCTGCTCTTGGCAACCGGCGTCTGTGTGCCAGGGCGGGAAAACCAACAGGAAACATGGCACTGCACAATATCCTACATGGTGTTTGACATTATCTGCTGAAACTTAGCCCTTTATAGTACATACCCCTTTTTGTCTCTGATTACATCTTCCATTTGAGCTTTGCATCTGCAGGAAAGTCTCAAGCTTGTTTGATATAGTAGAATTGAAATATGATCAACGCAGACATTAGATACAATCTGTTTTACAGTTCAC
The DNA here is from genome assembly GCF_035582795.1 of Mycteria americana. NCBI lineage: Eukaryota > Metazoa > Chordata > Aves > Ciconiiformes > Ciconiidae > Mycteria > Mycteria americana. The sequence continues at coordinate 18,489,961 of NC_134370.1, forward strand.
TCGTGCTGAACCTTTTTTTCCCTCCTCTTTCTGTTCACCTGAAGGTAAATTTGAAGAAAAGGAAGACAGTGTTCCCAAACTTGAACAGTTGAACAGCTTGGGTTGTATGACTAACATGAATTTGGTACTAACAAAACAGAATTTGCTTCATATGGAGTTGTTGTTGCTAGAAACATTTCAGTGGAATTTGTGCCTCCCAACTGCTGCTCATTTCATCGACTATTATCTTTCTATTGCTGTCCATGAGACTGATCTTCATGATGGCTGGCCAATGGTTTGCTTAGAGAAGACTAAGTTATATATGGCAAAATACGCCGATTACTTTCTGGAAGTATCACTGCAAGGTGAGTTACATATTTCAGGTAATGACTCCTTTGTTGTCTTCACAATGTCCAATTTAAATGAATCTTTTTGTTATTCCTTCTTTCTAGATCACGCATTTTTAAATTATGCCCCTTCTTTAGTTGCTACTGCGTGTGTAGCTTCTTCAAGGATTATTTTGCGTCTCTCACCAACATGGCCTACCCGACTGCATCATCTCACTGCATATTCCTGGGATTTCCTAGTGCCATGTATTGAGCGACTATTAATGTAAGTTAACAACGGCAGCTCTTTTAAAGTCCATTTCTGCATCTGTTGGTATGTTTAATTGCTGTTAGAACTGAAAGTAAATTTCTTTTTCAATTTCAATTTTCCTATTCTAAAAATACTTAGGTAATACTGTTAGGTAATAACTGTTTTGTTCTTTCCAAAAAAGAAAACTTTATCAGATCTAACCTCTTTCCTGTTCTTTCAACAAACAAACCTCAGGCTTGCATTTCCACTGAACATCTTTTGGCATGCTTTGAGAATCTGTTAAATAGCTTACTCCCAATTTCTGTAGTCTGGTCAGAGAGGAAAAAGAGATAGCAAAGAGTACCAAAGGCACAGGAGCTCCTACTGACTCTGAAGACCCTATGCCTTGGAAGTTCAAGGGATGCTCCAAACAGATTATGAATCAAACATGCAGACTGTTTGAGTGGCCAGTTTGGGGGGGGGGGGGGGGGGGAGGAAATGACCAGGAGGTTGTATCCATTTTTGTACTACAGTGGAAAGATACAGCTGACATGAGATAAAAATGCCAGCAAATGGCAAGTGAACCTTACTGGGAAGGGATGTTAGACGATCAGTTCTTTTATTCTAAACCTTAAGATCAAAACCTGTGCCCACCATAACTGCTTTCCTCCTACAGAAGTTTGCTCTTGCCCAGATCTAAATACAGTTGTGGTCCACAGAAGCACAGGAACAGCTGTATCTGGAGGAATCACATCTTCCTTATAAGTGTGACATTATCACCCCTGATGGCCTCTTTTGGCTTCACCAATATGTGTAATGAAAGGGATAGTACATAAGGCACGCAAGTGCTTTTGCAGAATTGTTTTTCATTATTGTTCTGGAACACTTGGGGGCGGGGGGGGCAGGCAAAGCCTTTCAGTCATCTTTGCAGTGCACCATAAAAAGCTAGCAATCTTTTAGGAAAAACTGGTGAGGGGTTGAACCCCAACTGTCTTCAAGAGATCTGCCCTGTATAGGCAGTACCAAAAAAACTTAGATGATTTGATGATTTTAGGCCTGACTGAAGTGTGTAGGTGGCACCTGCTTAACCGCAGCATAAGAGCAAGAGAATGATATGTCTAAATACATTTGAGACAGGTGTAAATCAAACTGAATTCAGGTGAGCTAAACTGTCTTAACTTAAGTATGGGGTGGGCTAGAAAAGAAGTGTGAGAGGAAGGAAAAAAAAATGCATTTCCACTCCCCAAAGCAGGATCCAATATAAATATACTTATGATTTTTAAGTACTGTAATGTAGGTCTTTAAAAACCCTCTGATATTATCACTTTAAAACCCTGCACTCCATTACCCAATTTAAATGAGGTAGAAGCAGCAAGTAAGTTTTAATTTCAGGTTCTGGTAATCTGGCACTTTATTGCAGTACACTAGCAGACCTTATTGCACTGGTGACTTTAGATACTGCTGTATTATTTGTATTGTACTTGGCTTTTATCTGCATTTTGTATTGCTATGAAATGAAGTGAAATGCTGAAAAGAAACTGTATCCTAAAGAAACAAATTTTAAAACCTTAGATGATTTTAAACGGTAGGCTAAAATGAGTTTTCTGTTTTTAAAAGGTTTGGAAGCTTTCAGATAATTGCACCATTTGTTAGAGTGCTCTTAAAAGTTAACCCAAAAGAGTTCAAATCCATTTTAATATCTATTTTTATGTATTCCGTCTTCTCAACTTGTTTTAGTGCGCATGATAATGATGTGAAGGAAGCAAACAAGCAAAAAGGACAACATGCTCAGTCTGCCCAACATACTGTATTTCAGACCCCAGCTCCAACTCCCCAGCAGGCTAATGCTCAACAGCACATACCACAGTATCTCCAGGCCCATCAATCTTCATTACAGTATCACCATCAGACATCACAGCAGCAAAACTGTCAACAGATATTATCATCTAATCATACAGCATCTTACCCACTTCAGACTTGCCCTGCTGCCTTACAGTCCAGTGTTCAGGCTCGAGGCCATGTACAGACTGGTGCTGCAGTGTCACTAGCTGTTCCGCTAGAAGTGAAGCCATGTATAAGTGTCTCCTACAACCGGAGTTATCAAGTGAATGGACGATATTCCTGTATTACTCCCTGCTTTGAGAGGTGATAAGTACAAAATGGTTTTGTGCTTGTTTGTTTGGGGTAGAAGTTGTGTTGAGGGGAATTGTTTTGTTTTTTTTGTTAAACCTCAAATAAGTTTGAGGGTGACAAATTGAATAAAAAAAAATATCTTTCCAGAAAAAAGCAACTGGATTGGCAACCAGTACCGTAGCTCAAATACAGACTGCAAAAAAAAAGCACACAGAACACCCTGTAAAAAGAATGTGTATACCTGGGGGTAATAAGTTCTTACTCTGGCACTCAGAATACTCTGTGCTTCTAGCGCACATCTTTGAAATACCAGTCAAAAGAAAAATAGCTGTGGACTAACTACAGACTTACCTTTTAATGAAGGAGATATGCAGTATTATTTTGAAGACATATATGTAATACCACCATACAGTATTAACACTCACTTTAAATTTACTGAAACTTAAGAATCCATTGAATGCCAGATTTCTCCAGATACATGGGGACCACAGGAGGAAACAAATCTCATCTGGCTAACTCCATATTCTCGCCCCTTTTTCAGCACTTGTGTTGGATATTTGCTTTAGGCTAAGGCATTTGAGTTAACTGGTATTTTGGCTAGTTTTTAAGTCTTGTACCTCACAGGATAGACACTATGTTTTTGCTCCTTTTCTCCTCTCTATCCTTTTTATGTTTAAAGTAACTCTTTCATACTAACTCAGGGAATCTTCTATTTGTTACTCTGTGCTGCTGGTTTGTATGCTTAATTGGGTATAACTTGAGGGAGGAAGGTAGAGAGGGAAGAGACTATAGCAAGTGGAGTGGCTTTTCTTCAGGGCATCCATATGCGGAGTACCAAAGGGATATGTTAGTGTTCACAGAATGTAGGTGTGAACTACTGCCCAGCAGTGTGGTATTGAGTAATTGAAAAGAGAAAGTTTCAGCTGAACTTGTACCATACCAGAACTACTACAGTGGCTGTGATTCCTCTGTGTACACACAGACATACATGTAGTATTAACCAACAGAAAGCATCCTCCAATTGTACTGACAGTATCACTTGTACAAAAAAAGTACCGTTAAATGCTTATAGAAATCCAGTTCTGTCAGGCTTATTGTGGAGGGAAATTCTCAGGTAATAGTGAGGCAACTTTTTCTTCTACTATTTGGGAGTTCCAGAAGAAAATGCAGAGATTTACTTTTCTAATGGGTGGATCAAAAATATCTTGCAGAGTGAACTGCTTTATCACAATTAAGGTGCTAATTACATAACTTTATGGAATTACACTATCTCCTGTGGAGTGGATAGTCTGAGGGCAGAAAGCTTCACTCATCCAACTCTTGGATGAAAATGGTGGTAGAGATATTAATGGAGGATTTTTTTTTTAAAAAAAAAAAAACAAGAAGATACCTGGCTTTCTCCTGTGGTAGAATATGGGAGGAAGAGGTATGGATGACAAGATTCTTACTACTTTAAAGTATCTTTATAGTATGTGGGCTTAAGGCTTTTTTTGTTTGTTTTATTTGTTCTTTTACCACCTTCTTCTCCCCTGTCTTAGTGGCAGCACTTAAAATTGTGTACCATCTAATGACACTGAAGTATTGTGAATCTTATAGAGCCTGTTTTGAAAGTAGAGGCAATTAAGATACACTACCAATGTTAAGATGAAGGCTTTATGACAGGAAAGGGGGCCTTACCATAATGTTTGGAATGGAGGGAGGACAGCTGCATTCATTCTTTCTGGGGCTGAATGATAACATGCTACAAAAACCTATTTATTGTTGAGGAGAAGAAATCCTGTTTCTCTTGCTTTGGTTTTTTTTTTTTTTTTTGCATAAATCCCTTTTTTTTTTTTTTGTGGGCTTTTGTAGCATATATGTGCAAGTCAAGAGGGATAGGAGGGTGAATGAAAGAGATTACCCTCTCTGCTTTATGCTAGAGAATCATATGCTTTGAAATAGGCATAGTGTGGTCAATTCTTAAAGTGCGAGTTGGTTTGGTTTTGAGGTTTTTTTTTTTCCCTCCTCTCTTCATCTCTTAATGAATATTTCCCCATGTCTGAGAGTAGTGTTAAGTAGAGACTTTCCACCACATAAGATGCCATGCTTTTTATTCAGCATTGTTACCCATTTAAGAGGGAAATGGACTTCCTTCTGCCGGTTTCATTTTGTTGCAATGCTATATCCAAGTGCTCAGTGCTCTAACTACCTCTGATGCTATGAATGTACAGTCTTGTAACAGACCATGACTTGAAATAACAGCAGATGCCTGTAGCAATTTTTTCTGTAAAAATCTTTAAATCAGCTAACTTGTCATCTTTATTTGTGACACAGCAGTATAGGCTCTTCTTTTTTGGGGTATTAGTAAATTTATCCCATAGGCATTTGATATATAAAAAATTAACTAATACTTAACACTGGAATTATAATGGGCGGGGGGCATATTCAGTTAGTTAATACTGCAAATTTACATTTAATAGGGTATTTTTTATTTGACTATTTTAAGACATTAGGTCAACTGTAAAAAGATCCACTACATGCTGTTTGGTTTTAATTTATTACTTAGACTGAGTTTTTTCTGACACTACAGCTGCATAATGACTACAGACAAAATGTACACTGAACAGTTTCAATATCTTATTTAAAAGGGCTTTACCAGTGTACATTAAAAATACACTGTTCTTACTATTAGAACCAAAATGTGTTTTTTATGGCATAAATAAGAATGGTGCTCCTAAATGCAAAATGTCCAAAACAATGGAATCTTTGTGAGTGCTATGCATTCAACTTATTTTTAAAAATAAAATTAGTTTTGAGTAAGAAGGCTCCAGTGTGTATTATGCTTTTGTGTGTGGGTGTGTTTTAAATATGTAAACTGACCCTAATCTGTCTTGTATCATGCCAGTGTATGAGCTGAAGCTGTACGGACTTTCTTCTTTCTCCCCACCCTTTCTGTGACACTATAATAAGCTTCAGGAACACTCTGACTTTACAATAAAAAAAAAAAAACAGGAAGGAAATCATGCAGGAAGAGGCTTTAAAACTAATTGCACCCACAGCATATGCTAAACATTGTACACTTCAACAGTGTGTCTAGCACACAGCTGTAACAAAGAAATCAAGAACAAAAGAACTGTAGTAGTTCCAGAGCAGGAGGGTGAATTCATTTTGTTCTCATTAAAAAAAAAAAAAAGTGATACTGGCACTCTCATACTTCTAATACTAGAAATCATTTAGGCGAGGATGTGGGAATAGCCTTTTGTCAAGAGCTACAAGCACTTAAGTTATTTACAATTGCTGTGAAGGCTGAATTGTGCTGAAGGCAGCATAAAATCGTGTTATGCATATTTTTGGATGCTTACAGTCTCCAATAACTGCTCCTCACTAAAAGAAATTCTAGTTCTTCCTAATGTGCACATTTCACATTTGCAACATGGCTATGTGATTGTGGCTAGAGCTCCAAAAATTAAGTAGGTTGCATAGAATTTAATTCCTCTGAAGTTAGAAAATGAAATTGTGAGGTCTCTGTTAGCTTAGGAATAAACTCCGATTGTGAAAACCCTTCTAGATGGCCCAGAGGGAGAGCAAGCTCTACTCTGTCCCACTAAGGAACAAGGGCAATGCTCCAGTATGGTGGGGGCATGCATATTATATGGGTACTTTGATCTGGGAAGTTTTGCCCTCATCCTTAGGGCAGCAACACTCTCCCTGAAATATCAATTTTTTAATACTTTTTACTATAATTACAAAATAGGAACTACCCATGACCTTTATGAGTCTCTAACAACTAAAAGGACAGCCAGCTACTTTTCACTTTAGTATTTCAATTAGAAGTCTCAACTTCAAATTTTAAATTGCAAGTCTGAAGCTTTCTGTGTTTGTACGTAACAAGAAAAGCTTTATCTCTGCTTCCCATGGCCCCAGTTCATTATCTACATTAAATATGAGGATATTTATATTCTTCCAGCATTGCAAATTTAGCTTAAAAGATAAAATTTTAAGTTAACATTTTAGTGACTGGAACATCACCAGAAATAAAGATTTTTTGCAACTGTAATATTGCTGTTAAGAATACATAAGCCAGAAAGTAATGTAACATCCTCCTCTAATAATTTATTAGCTCTACATTCCAAATATTCACAGGAACAAAAGTCCCTTGACTAGATAAGGCTTTATCTGACTGAACACAAGTGCCCACTTTTATTACAAGGTTGTCAACAGCAATTTTTTAAAACACCAAGTAAAGTGGCAATAACAAAATACACATTGCTATTTTTAGTTGCCATTACAATGATACTCTAGAAGTTATGGTACAAGCACATACATTTGTGAAGTTTACATTACACATTTTGCTCTTTCTCTGTAATTAAACGTTATGTAATAAATTTCTATAATGTCAATGAACGAGACATGCATTCTGACAGAGGAAAGCATTTGCTACTACACATTAAAAAAAAAAAACCTTAACTGAATAATTAAAGAGTAACTATAGAGAGAGTAGCTCCAGGTTTTAAAAATGCTCAGTGCAACCAAGGATCTGGGCTTCTACTGCCAGTCCTACCAAGAGAAGAATGGAGACTTACAGGTGTTAAAACTGCAAACCTGAGATTCAGTATATAATGTTCATATTCACCAGTGCAAGTCAGTTAAATTGTTATCACACCTATTAGCTGGTATATGCATTCTAAAACTGTTTAGAAATACTGCTTGCTTTTCTTTGAACATTTGAATTTACTCTCCTGAAACAGCAAGATAAAAGGACACTTCCATAGAACAACCCATCAAAGCTCTCTTAAAAGAAAGTATGCATTTTCCATATTCTATCAATCATTTAAAAGACCACTCTAAGGCTAATCCCTAGTCTGTAAGAATTTTTTCATGCTAATTGGTCATTAATTACTAGGAGATTTACAGCCATTAGAATGCCAATTTATAGTTTATTCCACAGATAAAGTATAGGTAGAATCTTCCTATAGCAACATAACACACTGGCTTATTTCTTGTGGTACTGAAAAGATGTGTTGTGGTCTTGCTACATTTTGCAACCAAAAAGCTTCATTTCCTAGTTCTCATTCCTTATCTAGATGATTGTTGTAGGTCCCTTCCAACTGAAATATTCTAGTCTATTATCTTATTCCATGAGAGGTAAGCAACAGTAACTTTGTTTTTAAACATTATAATTTAACTAAAGGATACTTATTCATGATTGTATCAGAGAAACTAAGTAGACCCACAAAAACAAAATATTATTTGGATATGGATTAAAATACACATCAAGAGAAAATTCTTTGCTGGCAATTTCTGAAAAATGAGTGCCAGTTTGATATACAGCTTCAATTACTAACTGCAAATGCATGTATGGCATCTGGATATGGTATCTGCTAACTGGGAAAAAAATATTACAGCTGTAACTGCAACTTGGATTATTCAAGAAAAAAAATTTTTACATATCTTTATCCATAACCACTCTCTAGTTAAAACCTTTTAATATACAAAAGATGCTCTACTGTATGTGCAATGCTTGTAGTTTAAAAGAAGCATTTTACAATTACCTTTTACGGACTCAATCAGTTTATCTGGTAACCAAGCTCTTACTTGTCAATAATTATTTTCTCCTTAAACACCTTTTTCTATGCATCTTCAGGTATCTAGGTATCTTTATCATATTTAAGAAAACAAAGACAGACATGTAAAGCATTACTTAGAAATTTTCAGAAAATTAAAACAGACAATTAAATAGAAATATTTATTTCTATTAAATATATTCAGAAATAACTGAAAATTATTATATGACACATTGGCACAGTTACACTATGGATGTTCCAATACTCAGGCCCATCAGACTGGGTACTTTTAAGACGTACCCTCCTTTCAGTTTGACCTACAGATTTATTAATGGAATTCCACAGCAGAAAAGAAGGGCAGATTGTGAATCTGCCTATTGGCAAAATCTTTCACAACATTGTGCTGACAAATGGTGTTCTGCTTTACCCTTTTCTACAGAGGTCAGCTATATGCACATTTGCATTCCAACCACCTATCAACTACATTAGTTAATGAGAAGAGTTTTCTAGTTCTTTTGTTTGTTTTTAAAACACTAACAGTAGTGTTTTGCTAAGTGTTGCAATATGTTTAGATGCATAGATTTTGCAGGAGGGTAAGTAAGTGGCACTCTGGATGGCATCGCTGCAGATCTCCAGAGATGGAGAAATTCTTCAGAAATGCCACAGAGACTGAGTTTCCAGGGAAAGTGCCTGTATTTCAGAGAGCAGTTCTATGCTTCTGGCCTTGCATCATATCTCAGTGCTCGTATCTTACCTTAGTGCTTGTTCACTGTGGCGCAATAAGGACAATCTCCAAGGACTTGGATATTCCATACCCTTCTAGCAGAGATTATGAATATCTAGAAGACTATCCTCATTGACAGATGAAGGAGTGGGTGTGTAGCCATGCATCCAAAAGACTGTTGAATGACAGATGTGAAAACAGGATAAGATCCTACTGGGAAACAAGTTCTCTACTAGTAGAAGAGTCCCTATCAGGCTTCTATACCCGGGTTCAGATTATGTGCTCCAAAGGGATGCTCCCTCAACACAGAGATGGTTGTAAGTCTGGTTTGAGAATTTCTTGTAAAGTCTCCTAAGTCTTAGGAGAACTAGTGGGTAAAAAGGTAGCAAGCATGCAGCACTACAGCTAGGAGAGACCACAAAGGCTAAGATACACCAAGAATTTTTTCCACTTCCTCGATCAACTAGATTGTGAGAACACAAAAGTAGCTTGGAAGCACTTCCATCACCACTTTCCCTTTGAGAATGCTGCCTGTTTTGTTTATTTCCATAAGCCATTCCCTGTTTATATATTCCTGTTTATACTTATGTTAGTACATGCATTGGTTTATATTTAACAGGAAACCATTCTATTTCCCTGCTGATTTAACTCCACATTCTTACATTCTCCCCATTGCCAAAGCAGTCAACGTTCTGGAGGGCATAAAAATGTATCGAACTGCTTATAACATATCCCCTTGCAATACAGCCCCATTAAGAGATTCCAAAAGAATTTTTCCAGAGTTAGTACAAATGCTGATTTCCCCCCTATATCAACACAAAATAGGTATCAGCAATGATGTACACTTCCAGTGGAAAAGAAAGTAAAAAGGTTATTCAGCTTTCTTACATACTTGCAGTAAGGCTATAACACATAGATTTAAAGCAGTGCTTTCTTCTGCAACCTTTTACAAATTGTTCTCCTTCATTTGGAAAAGGTGCAGGACAACTCTGAATAGATCTAAGTCTTTCATATGTCAAAAGAATAATTACAGCACAAATTACAGCTGCCTCATAAATACTACTTTATGTTGAAAAAACAGGATTAAAGGCATCAACTTCCATAACTATTTAATTTTACCTCACATACAATTGCAGTGACTGTACTGACGAATTGAAAAAATTGGTATTGCTTAAAGAAGAATCTAGTAAGAGCAAACAGCAGAGGGGTGCAAAATAATAGGAGAGACAGGGTAAAACTGGTGTTCTTATTCATCTCTCCATTACTTAAAAAAAGAAAAACAAGGAATATTTAGTGGAACTGAAAGGCAATGTATTAAAATACAAAATTAACTAGAACAAATTATCACAGCTTTCAATGAGAGCAAGAGCTTAGCAGGATTTTCAAGAGATTAAGCATTTATGTAGCTCATGAAATCATTCAGGATTTAAGCCAAATACTAATGGAGGTAAGGAAGAAATATCTCTTAATGCAAATTAGTCAGTAAGTGTCTATGACAGGATTTCTTGCACCTTCCACTTAGTGGATCTGACTAAATGCAGAAAGCAGAGGACTTTCCTAGACTTGATACAGTAAAGCAGTTACTTTTCAATAAATTTTTGTGGTATAATAGATGTATACTGGATTCTGCTAAGCACTTCATATGCTATATGCTTTTCTTAGGCACAGAAGTAAAAGTGTGCAAACATTTATTGAATTAAATACTTGCTTCTAAAACAGACATTCCCAAAAGCACCCATGCTTTTTTCCCCAAAAATGCAGAAAATATTTACACGAGAGTACTGCACGTTGTTCTTATTTCCCACAGCCAAACTCATGCAATACTATATGCAAAAGTATAAGGAATAAACTGTTTACCAGAAATTGCCCCCTCTCTGTAATACTGCCTTTCTCCTAGATACAAAAAAATGTGTGTGTTTTTAAGAGAACCCCTTTCTTCCTCTGCCCCACACTTCCTCTAGAGCTCTCTGAGGAAAGAGTTGCCATGGTTTGCATAATTCAGCTTGAAAACTCTCCTGGAACTGTATTATTATATGGTTATTTCCATACACAGGTTTGACTATGATAGCAAATCATATAGCCTGTATTTAACTAGCAATTAAAGATTTTACTTTTTTCCTCTCTGTAAATAATTATTCTATCAGAATTTAAATGAACTTAAAACAGATTGTTTCAGTAATCTCCCATTTCATTTACTATGCAATTTTTACTTCTGATATCCTCTAAATATCAACATCATTTTCATCCAGTGTGTTTCATCCATAAGGTATTAAAGATACAAGTCAAGAAAAATGGAACTACAAAAATTAAAATACATGTAAATAGAGTATGCATGTAATAAATAGTAGCGAATGAGCCACAATCCACATTATTTAAAAACCACCTATAGGAATTATGATAAAAATTACACTCTACTGGATTAGCTTCCATAGCCACTACCAGCAAATTATCGATTACAGCATTAAATTGTGAGTCAAAGACTAATTTCAGAAGTTCTGGTTTTTTTACTGGATGCTAAAAAAATAAACTAATACTTACTTAAGTTAGGATGAACATCCAATACCTCTTGTGGCAGATTCAGTACCTTTAATACAGTTCATTAGTAAAACTTGTTGTTAAAACCACAAGTTATTAGTTCTTCTGTTTGGAAATTGTACTGTACATTTCTTTTAAAAATCCATGCTCTTTGAAGAAGTTTTTTTAGTGTCCTATAAACTAGAACATAAACTACTTTGATTTGTAGCTTCAAAGCCTGACTACAGAGGAAAATCACGTAGGTGAATAACATTGTGTGCTCCAAGGCATTAATCTATCCTATTTTGCAATTCTTAATGAATAAACATACCTACTAAACTGATATTCAATTTAAATTATTTTGAACTATTTTCAGTGGATGATGGTTGAGGTTTGATTGTTGCAATGATGGTTGAAAATTGTGTTATCTTTAAAATTCTGTCCATCACACACTTCTGTAGGAAATAAATGTCTTATTCAAGGTGTATCCAAGTAAAACTTGTGGTATAGTCGCATGAAATGCACTACAATTACGTATTTTTGCTCACAGGCCTGTATTACGTAAATCACTTTAATACAGTATAAGTAATGGTATTTAAAATATTAAATCCATTTGATTCAAATTATATCATATGAAATAAAAGGAAATAATAATTGTTTATACCTTCCTCAAAGGATTCTACTCACTAAGTTCTGGAAAAGGATACCACCACTTGAAGAGAAGAACAGCAGTGGACTTCTCCCAGGAGGACACATCCTGTGACAAATTCTCCTGGGAAACAGTCTTTTGCTAGTCTTCTAGTCTCAGAGAAGTGGCAGAGAAATCTTGGAATGACGCACTTAAACATTAAAATCTAAGGAACTTGTAAAATGAAATTGACTTGGTAGTGTTAGGTTTACAGTTGGACTCAATGATCTTAAAGGTCTTTTCCAATCATGATTCTATGATTCTATTCTATGGTGTTAAGACCTCCAGTATTCTGTAATTCACTTTCCATGATCCTATTCAAATTGACAAAGGTAATTTAAGTAAAAGAAATCTGTAAAATAGCCGATTAAAAAATTTATTGCAAACACAGCTATATTCTAAATACCCCTTAATTCACTGCATTCTCCCAAACTTCCTACTGTGTATGTTCTCATGATAGGCATCAGCTATGGCTGAATGCAGAGTCTGGAGCTGTAACAGAATACTCCAAATATTGTGACTGAACTTTCTATTCTTCTCTGAACTCTTTGTGTTGCTCAGACAAACTTTGTTTCAGTTCCTCTTCAGGCCTTCATGCTCTCCTCATCATGAGGGAAACATGCTCCCACCTTTCATTGTAGTCACAAATCAGACAAAAGAAGCACTTCCTTAAAAGGTTTTGGGAAAAGGCTATTTTGGAATCACAGTAGCAAAGTCCAGGGCTGTCTTCACATCAGCTATAAGATGTACAGAGACACAAAGAGTACTCGGAAACAATAATACCCACTGCAGCTATTGTTATAATATGTACTACTGGACAATGTAGAGTAGCATCACTCTGAAAATTTAAAAATCTTATTATCACCTTGCTTTTATAACAACCAAACCTCCTACTGAGTTTTGTGAACACCAGAGGAGCTGAGAACAGAACTGTAACTGATCCAAGCCAGTGCTCTCTCATATAAGTGGCCGTTGCAACACTTATGACACATGCTATCAAAAAGCAAAGATGACATAATTGAGAACACAAAGCTAAAACTATTTGTTGGCAGATTAAACAAGTAACAACTAACAGTGCTGCAGGTATAGGTACCAGAACTGGTTCCTCATATGCTAGCTTAGATCTAGCCGGTTTTCTTAGCTCAAGATGCAGCATGGTGTTGATGCAGTCATATAATTTCCAAAGCCCATGGAAGTCATGTCATTTTCATACAGCACTGTGCTTTGAACTAATAAGCACTGCTGGATGCAAGACGGTGCCGTGCAGATCAAAGACTCAAGAGTCCCAAGCTCAGAGTTCACCTTTTCAAACTGATACAAAAATGACCTCTAGCAAAAAAACCCCCACAGAGCAGCAAAATTACTATTCCAAATTATAGTTGCAGTATCCTACAGGAACTCCTGTATCAGATGAAGGGTTCTCAATGTTGTGAACACTCTCTCATTTTACCAGTTCTCAATCTTCCCTCAGCGTCACGGAAAGAGAAGCTGTCTACTTTGCATCAAAGCATCTGAAAAGTTCCTTCTGATGGCAGATTTTGAACTAACTGGAGAACAGTAATGGCAATATAGGGAAAGGTTGTTGTCAAGACAGAAAACATCAAGACAGAAGTCTTGACAAGGGGTCTAGAAAAGAAAGATGATCAAAACTTTGTAATATTATAAAGGCAGACATGTCAGGTTCTGGTTACACAGGTAAAGCAACACTTTTCTTCATTATGATACTAGTGTTTTTCTGCCACTTACTCATACCTTTCAGCTCCCTCTTTTACCTGGCAGTTTACTCATATTCAATAGATGAGTAGGCAACTCAGCTAGCTGCTTCTTCTGGCATCTGCACATGCAGTTATATATTTCTTTGAAATTACTAGAATTTTAAAAATCTACAGCTCTTCAAGTAAACATCCAATGAATAGCTCTGTGCACAGCTGTCACTGATAGTGCAGCACATATGTTGATACATATGCTTTCAAGAAAGGTCTAAAATAATTTTATAATGCCTATAATGGTAATAACTGGAAGTAGTTACTCAGGAAATTTTTTTAAAAGGTCAACACGCTATTCAAGGTTTTGAGAACTGAGATAGCAGATACCTCATATTATCAATATATTTCATGTCAGTTGTTTATACCTCATTATCAATATTTGTGTCAGTTGTTTATACCAATCATTATCACAGGCTTTATTTCCATGTAAGTTCACTGTATGACTCAGGAATCCACCCAATTTTTTTCTGATCCTAAGGGCAACAATAAAGAAAAACAAACACTGACAGGAAACTCTACAGAAAATATCCATGAAAATGGACCTCAAAAGCTAATAACTCCCAGAATACACCCATTCTCTGCATGAAAGAGTTTAAGAACCAAGAATTTCATTGCTAATCTTGGCATAAAGACAGAGTGCTATGAAAATATTTGTTACCCAAAAAAATCCCTAAGTTATGAATTTAATGAACGGGAAAGCTTCAGAAAGAATTGCAAGAAAAATTTACAAGAAAACTTGCATTCTAGAGACAGACTGAAGAAACTCAATTTTACATTATAAATGCAGAGAGAGTTACCAACAGCCTATCAGTGTCTGCACAACAAGAACATATCTAGTATGCGGTCCTAAACTAGCAGATATGGGCATAGCAAAAAACGATTCCAGGAAGTTGAATCTTGATAAATTTAAAATGGATGTACGTGGCAGAAATAAAACATTGTGAATAACTTCATTATTAGGACAACTCTTCTAGGGGTGAGATAGATCTTCCAGCATGATATCCAATTCTTAAAATGACTAACTGAAAGAGGAGCTGTAAGACTTTTTAACAAAGGAAGACAGAAGTTCATATCAGTTGGCTTGCTGAAGAAAGTCAACCCAGAATTTCAACAGCAAAAGTATTTCACAAAATGTCAGGTTTCTTGGGAAATTTTTAATTGTAGCTGAAAAGTTGAACACTTTAAAGAACACAGAATTTTTTCAAACCTAGAAACATTTAAATGGAATAAGGTCTGTATTTCTTTAGTGCCAATGCCTTTGCTGACTGTTTGCCTCAGAACTTCATCTCATGATAAATTGTGGCAGCTCAGTGTGAGGGCTCACAATGTTGCATGGGATATGCAGTCCCATCCTTAAAGAATGTGTGCAAAGTCTTCCAGCCTACAAAACCCAGCACGATAGATGCAGTACCTAATAAAAATATTCGTTTCAACTACATTTTAAACTACATTTTAAAGTTTTTCCCCAGAGCTTCACTTTAAGGACATTTAAGTTGAGGAAAAAATAGTTTATTTTGTTCCAAGTATCATAACCTCTAGCCCTAATTCCGACGAGTAAAATTTTGCAAGGTATAATAAATTTCTTATTGAATTTGGATCACATAATTTGTACTGTTAACTAATATTTCTAATATGCTTCTAATTACAGTTAATCCAAATGTGTTGAAAGTAGGAAATAAAGGAGGTAGCATACATAGATATGAATCAGGACCTAAGTTGCTGGTGAACTAAATTTTCTGCTACATAAACATATAAAGGAACAGGAAAACTGGATTCAGAAAATATAAAAAAAAGACCAAGATTAAAGTTAATACAATTTGTCACATACAAGTTAAAACAAAGACTGTATCTGAAATACTAAATTCCTGAATTATTGTATGTGATATATCCCTACAAACAGAGGTACTTGTTGAAAATAGCAGTTTAACTACTTAAAATTGTAAATTGCAATAGCTGGAAGCATTTGCACTTTTTAATCTCTTCTTCAGTAACAAAGTTAAATTCTTCTTGCAGCTGTGCAAGACAAAAGTATTTTGGAATGGTTTGTTCCTTGGATGCTGCATACTGTGAGAGAATGCAAGAGCAAGGCTGGAGGATTTTACAAATTGTCCTGATTTCAAAACTACTTTTTTTTTTTTTTAAATTAACCTTTACAGCCTTTACACAAATTTCCTCAAGATTTCTGATAGTATATCTTTCTGACTAGCATGAATAGCACAAGCATATGCTAGTTTGTGGCTTATCTGAGCAGAAATTACTTGTCAGGGCAAACTGTAACAGCTTTTGGTTGTGAACAAATCCACATTTTTTTTACCGGAATGAATTTTTAAAAGGCAAGGGATACTTAATGCTTGTTCCATTTCCTTTGTTGTTGTAGTTCTACTTCAAAATGTTCATACATATTTTTTTTCTGCATCATCCAAGAAATGACCAGCTGCCCTTTTCTAATGAGTAGTACTGTAAATTAAAAATGTTTCTTGCAAAATAATTTCACTTATTTTTTTTCTTTTCACTGGATTATCCGATACCTGCTATCCCCATTAGAGTTACTAAATGCATCAGATGTACAAAGCAAAATTAGATGAACCATGCAGGATATACAGTGTAAATCCAACGCAATGCCCGCATATCAGAATTACAGCCTGTATCCTCTAGAGTTAATCTGTGTACTTGCAATAAATCTAATGTGTCCAGGACATCCCAGAGTTACTGAGCATGCACAAGACATCTGTGCATCCTGGAAAGGACAGGACCTTTATCTCAGTCACAGAAGTGACTTTTATGTAACTGCAGCAAAAGATACAGCTTTCTCAATTTGGTTTTATTATTCTGGTACAAGACCTAATCTCAGGCAACAGTTCTGCACTGGGGTTTTAAAGAACTATGATAACTACTCAAGTTTGTTCCCATGCTTTGCTCTTACCTATTAAACTTTTTAAAAACATAATTAACCTTAACTCAGTCCCTGTTATTTGTAATCTGGAAGCCAAAGAACTTCCATGAAAAATATTAATAGTATCTACAAGTATCCCATCTCCTAACACAATACAGACAATATGTATTTTCTTCTAGAAAACTTCTAGTTTTCTACTTACTTCTTCTAGTAAAAATGTGCTATCAAAATCTGCTAAATATTACCATAATCAATTCCATCATACATGAATACCATCATACACAAATACTCAGGATATTTGGGATAAAGCTCAACTGCTTTGGCCCATTCAATAAGTTCGTGTGTTACTGAGCCATCAAATTCCAGTAGCTATTTCTGCATTTATATTTCTTGGCACAGTAAAGTAAAACCAACTAGCATTAACTGCAGACCATTTAAAGGAACAAATGTTTATTGCATCAGAAATTTCTTATAATGTATACAAATTTTAGAATACTCTTCCAATTCTGACAGATTAATCAGGTTATCCGATTTAATGTTATAGCTATTAAAAAAAAATCAACTAGGAAGCACTAAGAAACCCTAAGCCATCATACAAACATTTCCCATAGTTCTGAACATGAAATCCTTACAGATGAGAATCCTGATAAACCTTAAAAATATACAATTCATTACCACCTGCATCAAGCAGAATTTATCAGCTGAGAAACAGGTGCTACAGGAAGGCACTTCCTTCATCAGCTGCCCATGATAAAGCATGCATGAGTTTGCCTGACATCAAAGGATGTAGTTTCTCTGTTTCACCTAGAAAGAAAGGTACCTCTAAGTCAAAATTTGTTGACAGAAGAAAAAAAGCCAGTCAATAAAATTGTGCATGTATATATTTTTAAAAATGTATTTGAAAGGTCACTCTCTCCACACACCCCCCAAATGAAGCAAAACTTCCACTTAATTTTAAATGACCATAGCAACTACATTGCCTTCAAACAAAATTTACACTTCCCTACTTCACAGGCATAGCACCTCACCTGCATTTTAACATTTGAATGGCTGATAAGCATGTGCTTCAGTATTTTCCTGAAGGAGGATGCTTTCTTGAATGCAGAGTTAATGAAGGGGGAAAACTCAATTCTCTAAAACCTCCAGAAAACATTTTTTCTTTCAGTACAAAAATTTGATGGACAAATTAACCCCTTCTATAACAGAAGTTATAGTTGTAACTAACTTACACAGGTATTTACTTCCTTTTCATTGAACAACAACATGATACTGTACACTGACTGCGAAGAGCACCTAAAATGGCATTTTCCTAAATTACTTGTTAATCTCTACAATTTATAAAGATTCTCCGGTCTGTTACATGTGATAACAATAAAGTATACGTTAACTCAAGAGGAAGTTCTGCTCTGAAGGATCTTGGACTACCCAAAAGCCATCATACTAGCGTACTACCACAACTTAATTCCAGAGGAAGTAAAGATGCAGAAAAATGGACAAGAAGGTAAATTGTAACAGTCCTCTTCACCAATACAGAAAGAACAAGGCATAAATCCTAAAATGTGGAGTTAATTTGCAGATATTCTGTGCTCAGGCATGTGGTTTATAATCCACAGGAACTAGAGAGGAAGTGAGAGGAAGATATTTAGTCAGGAAACAGAAACAAATAGCTGCAGGATGGATGAAGAGTGTCTGAGCAGCAGGGAAGAAAGTCAACTAGAAATTGCTGAAGACTGAATTTATAAGTAGGCCTCCCTAGAAGCCCAGAAGTAAAGTCATAAAAGTTTTTAAAAGCTTTTCTGAACCACTGCTTATTACTGGTCTCAGCTTTCAGGTAGGATACTTGGCAAGTATCTGTACCTAGCTTGACCTGGTTAAAACAAAAAGCACAGTTGCTGTAGGGGGCACTGTAATCCCTGATTTGCTCTAAGAGTAGAGGAATTGTGAAGACAGAGATTGCGTGTGAACATGCACTTAGAGAAACTAGAATGGGGTCACAGTGCAGCTACAGCAGGACCAGGACATCTAGTTGTCCTAGTAAGTTCCACAAACTTACTTCAACTACTGACACAATACAAGTGAGTAACCATTCTTTTTTTTTCCCCCATAATATATGGATAATACATCTAAATACATATACAAGTTTCCTTACTGATCTCGGTAAAATGAATATTTATCTGTCCTAAGGCAAACTTGTTCTTCCAGATGTTAGAGTTAGAATGGTATCATTAAGTATACAGTAATGCATAGAAATGTCACTCTAAATGCACGTCATGTATGCGAGATCAGCTTTTCCAGTTAATAGCAGTGCCATTTTGTGTCTTACAACACAGCATAAGGTGCAGAGTAGCTGCAAAAAAATAATTAATAAAAACCATAATGGGTCAGGCTACAGGTCTGTCTAGGCACCATTCAATTTCCAATAAAGACAACAAAATACATCTGCAGAGCAAGTAAATGATACTTTAAGTACTTATTCAGGATTAGGTAGTTGGTATTTCACTTCTACCCTTCTGATTCTCTCCCCCATCCCACCAGGGCGGGGGGAGTGCGTGAGCAGCTGTGTGGTGCTTAGGTGCCAGCTGGGGTTAAACCACAACAGCATACCTGTTAAAATTTAGTACCTTTATGTGCAACAGTTCATAACAAATTTCTTCCATTAGTTTATCCAGTCCCCTTTTGAACCTGTATACATTTTTAACCCTAACAATACTCTGGAATATGGTCTTCTACTCTGGGAAGGACTCTCTCCTTTTGTTTGGTACTAACTTGGCCCTGACAGTTCATCTGACAATGCCTGTCTAACCCTTCTGTTTGAAGGGAAAGGGAACAGTTGTGCACTGTTCTGCATTCAACTAATGATTTTATAGACATTCATTATGTTCTTTCCCCTTCTAAGCCATGTCCTTTCCAGGTTAGTGTATACTGGCACATTCAACTGTAATTCCTTATATAAGAGTATACCTTTAAATTCATCTCACTACCCTTGTCTTTCATTTTTGAAGAAAGTTTTGCATCTTTGAGATGGGGGGCAGAACTGCAATACCATTTGAAAAGGTGGGGCAGTCTAGGTTTATTAAGTGGCATAACAACACCCTCTTCTACTCCCTATTCCATTCCTAGTAATTCATAGCACTCATTTCTTTTCAGACCACCACTGAGCACTGATCTGATGTTGTCACATCTAACGTAACTGTGAAGCTTCAAAACTTGGGAAACTTTTATTAGGTCATAAGCTATCACTGTGCACAAGGAGCTGGAATTATTGTTTCCTCTATGCCATCTGCCATTTTCTTGCTTAGTCATGCAAATCTTCTGCAATCTTTAGGTATGTTTTTTGACTTTTATCACAGAATCATATAGGTTGGAAAAGACCTTTAAGGTCATCGAGTCCAACCGTAAACCTAACACTACCAAGACCACCACTACACCATGTCCCTAAGCACCTCATCCAAACATCCTTTAAATACCTCCAGGGATGGCGACTCAACCACTTCCCTGGGCAGCCTGTTCCAATGCTTGATAACCCTTTCAGTGAAGTAAAATTTCCTAATATCCAGTCTAAACCTCCCCTGGCGCAACTTGAGACCATTTCCTCTTGTTCTATCACTTGTTACCTGGGAGAAGAGACCGACCACCACCTCTCTACAGCCTCCTTTCAGGTAGTTGTAGAGAGCAGTAAGGTCTCCCCTCAGCCTCCTTTTCTCCAGGCTAAACAGTCCCAGCTCCCTCAGCCGCTCCTCATAAGACTTCTGCTCCAGACCCTTCACCAGCTTCGTTGCCCTTCTCTGGACACGCTCCAGCACCTCAATGTCTCTCTTGTAGTGGGGGGCCCAAAACTGAACACAGTATTCGAGGTGCGGCCTCACCAGTGCCGAGTACAGGGGCACGATCACTTCCCTAGTCCTGCTGGCCACACTATTTCTGATACAAGCCAGGATGCCATTGGCTTTCTTGGCCAGCTGGGCACACTGCTGGCTCATATTCAGGCGGCTGTCAACAAACACCCCCAGGTCCTTCTCTGCCAGGCAGCTTTCCAGCCACTCTTCCCCAAGCCTGTAGCGTTGCATGGGGTTGCTGTGGCCCAAGTGCAGGACCTTGCACTTGGCCTTGATAAACCTCATACAATTGACCTCGGCCCATCGATCCAGCCTGTCCAGGTCCCTCTGCAGAGCCTGCCTACCCTCCAGCAGATCAACACTCCCACACAACTTGGTGTCATCTGCAAACTTACTGAGAGTGCACTCAATCCCCTCGTCCAGATCATTGATAAAGATGTTAAACAGAACTGGCCCCAACACAGAGCCCTGGGGAACACCGCTTGTGACCAGCCGCCAACTGGAGTGAACTCCATTCACCACCACTCTTTGGGCCCGGCCGTCCAGCCAGTTCTTTACCCAGTGAAGAGTACACCCATCCAAGCCATGAGCAGCCAGTTTCTCCAGGAGAATGCTGTGGGAAACCGTGTCAAAGGCTTTACTGAAGTCTAGATAGACAACATCCACAGCCTTCCCCTCATCCACTAGGCGGGTCACCTTGTCATAGAAGGAGATCAGGTTGGTCAAGCAGGACCTGCCTTTCCTGAACCCATGCTGGCTGGGCTTGATCCCTTGGTTATTCTCTATATGCTGTGTGATAGCACTCAGGATGATCTGCTCCATCAGCTTCCCCGGCACCGAGGTCAGGCTGACAGGCCTGTAGTTCCCCGGGTCCTCCTTCCAGCCCTTCTTGAAGATGGGCATCACATTAGCTAATCTCCAGTCAGCAGGGACCTCCCCAGTTAGCCAGGAACTGGGTAACATCACTCTGCATAGCTTAGGACTGTAAACAAACTTTGCTTCATGTTCTTATTCACCTTCTCACCAGTCACTGCAATACTCCCTCGCTCACACTCTCCAGCTGTAATAGCAATGATGGGAACCCAGCTTCCTGCTTTTTCTGAATTTCAAATTCATCTGAGGGAAAAAAGTTCCAAAGAAAAGAAACATTTCTAGTCAATACACATATCAACTACTTTCAATAGAAGTGATAGATCTGTATTCAAAGTAATATAAACATATGCACCTGAAACTACAACTATCTGAACAAGTGGTAACACTTCACAGAATTTCATTTGCAAAGACATTGTTTCTGATCTCAGTCATAAGCATCTACAGATGCTCATGCAAAAAATTGTTTGAATAAATGTATATTGCACAATGAATTTGCATTTCACAGAAGATTTGTGCTTCATTGAGTGTATATTTCTGAAATACATACTTGAAAGAGATTGCTTCCATGCTAGAACACTTCTCTGCAAACTCACATGATTATGTTGTATAGCTGTTTGAATTGTACCATTTGATGAGTCAAGAATCAGTTAACCCCTCCCCTCTTCCTTTACTGGGGAAAAAAGTTGTATTATACTGTATATACAGTAAATGCTTGTAAAATGAAAGGAGAGATACATGGAGAATGTCTCACAAAGTTTAGCAATTTCATAAAGTATTATTTTTTATTTCAAATTAAGCAAAGAAAATCTGCAATCTTTTAAAACCTCTCAGTGTTTTTAGCCATAAGTATTTATAAAAAACAGACTGAAAACTTACATACTGTCTTAAAAGAAAAATTGAGCTGGAAGTAATATATTCTAGATATGGTAGGCTTAATTATTTTCAAAGTTATATGATCTTATTTGCCATTTGTAGTCACCTAGATATTTTCTGTTACTCTGCTTGTTTCCAAGTTTTCTCCTATTTTTTGTAGCACTCAGTGTTTTAACCAGGAATAAAAATACTATGAAGTAACTGCAAGAAGACTCTACAGAACTCTAACTTAAAGTACATGACACAATCCAAGTAAAGCCTCATTTTTTTTAATTGCAGTTTCAACTTTTTTCTTAAGGTTGAGTATACATTGGGTCAGGTTTTGTTAGACCATCACCTTGAAAAATGACTTTAATTTAAGACAGTTGTAAGACAACTGAGCACATCTGCCATATAGATTTGTCATTAAAAAATCTAAAAGTATGTTTAAATGCAGTTATAGTAGGGGCTAGATAGTAGCATAAATGCATCTTTATCAGTTTTAAACCGCCAAAAGACAGAAGTCTAACTATGACAGCATAGAACTCAGTGCAGTGGAAGATGTTCTATATTCCTCCTGCTGAGACCAGTTTGGCAGACCTTGTCTGATAAATAACGGTAAGAAAAGGGAAGGAGCAACTCCTCCTCACCACATTCACACAAAATTCAACGCAACATCAGAAAGTATCAGAAAAATTACCTCGCCCAAGTTTTGACTTATGAATTCCAACTATTTAAAGCTTAAACTTTCCTTTACAAAACAGGGAGTCCTCCTCTGTTTAATAACTTAAAAACCACCCTGTCCAACATGACATCAATTATTCTCTATTATTGTACTACTACTTACAAAATACTGTGTCTGGGGGAGAAATAGACAACTGCAGGGATGATCAGTTGGTTTCAAGCACTAGCCAAAAAGGTTTCTTGCCCTTCTTTTATTGTAGTCTGCTATAATTTAAACAAGGAGATACCATTTAAAGTGGCTAAAGTAACAGATTATTTTCATGCACGTGAAAGAACCATTCACTTAAAAGAAAGCAGGATTGATATTAATGAAACACCTCTCCAGTTTAGATTCTACAGTATGAACTTCAGATTTGAATGATAAATTCACAATTAACAACTTTCAAATGTCTAAGAAGCATTGCCTGTTAACTAGCAAGGCCAATATAAACCTTAAATATCTCCAACATAGTTTTGAAATTCAGGTTTGACAAGACTTAAACACTTTTTATACAAGCTAGTGTTGAACAACCACAGATATTGAGATTACACTTTTCAAATAATTTCATACTCAAGCAAGACTAAAGAAGCAGAACAATACGCATCCTCAAACCTATTATATTCACAGAACTGATGCTAGGTGAATTGAGATGGGAAAACACAGATGTATCTCAATTTTTTTAATTTAAACCAGTCTTTTGTTCTGTGCTTTGACACCGAAGGTATCTGCAGTGTATATAAATACTTCCCTTCCCCTGTGCCCCCAAGTTTTTTCCAGTTCCCTCTCATCAATATTATATCTCAAGAATTCTTGAAACACAAAAGTACACTCAGAAATGCCAAGTTATTAGCCCTTTTTAAACAATGATCATGTATACTAAATCAATGCATCCCTAAAGTGGTACTTGGTTTTACATTCTCTCCAAGCAATTGCTACTCGCCTCTGTATGCATGTACACAGGACTGCTGGAAACGGTACAGAAATAAATCATTTGTAGTCTGTCTGCAACAGTTGCATGTGTGACATACAAACCACTTCAAAGTGGCATGCCTGTGCAGCTCATAATCCTGCTTGTATGAAGATACAAACTTAACACAAAGAGTAAGTATCTCCACATGGGCCACTTCTGTTCACAGAGTATCTCAAGTTGGAAGGGACCCATAAAGACCAGAGAGTCCAAATCC
Source organism: Mycteria americana (assembly GCF_035582795.1). Lineage (NCBI taxonomy): Eukaryota > Metazoa > Chordata > Aves > Ciconiiformes > Ciconiidae > Mycteria > Mycteria americana. The sequence goes on from NC_134370.1 coordinate 18,514,246, forward strand.
CTGCTCCTCACGGGACTACCTAAAACTAAATCATATGACTAAGAGTGTCATGTTCAATCACGCTTCATGGCAGCTTCCTTCTGTATATGGTAATAGACCTTTTGTCCCCCCTCTATTTTCCAGCCACTGTACTGATACTGTTCAGGTAGGTGCAAAGTTGAGGCTGAGGTGATGGCAATAGGAAAGACAGCAGCATGGGCTTCTCATTTAAGGGACAGAAAGTGTTTACAGGGGTTTGGGGGCATCCCTCCTGAGAAATAAGGCCTCATACACCATCTGGAGCTAGTATTACTGCTGATGAGTGAATATGAGGAAATTAAATTCAGAAACCTCTACCGTAAACCATGGGAATTGCCACTGAGTTCAATGGGACTATTCAATGTAAGCATGTAAAAATAAAAATTAATAGAATCCTAGCTGACTCGTTAAGTTTTGCTGCACAATAGCAGGAAATATGCAAATAAGTATTTTTATTGTACTACCTTCCTGTAGGCTCTGATTGACAAGTTCTTCTATTTGTCGTCTACCAACATACTCAATGTCTTCAGTAAACTATGAAAAACAAATCAGGAAAAGCTTTCAATGTTTTAAATGTAAATCACATATAATTTTTTCCTACATTAGCTGTTTGACCAACTGCTGTCACATTTTTATTAGTGAATATAAATATTAATGAACCAAAATGCCCAATGTTTCTGATATTTGAGATTTAACATGTATTGTTCATTTCCAAATGGATTATTTTCCGACGCGAAAATCAGGAGTGTGACTTAGTCATGGGCTAGCTCCTAGCCTACGATTCTCAGCAACAGGCGTTTTCAGCAGAACCCCGACCGTGCAATTTGTTCCCTCTGGTGGTGACAGCCCAAAGCTGTGTTTCAGAGCAGACTGCAAAGCTGGTTTCCTGGGGGAGGGTGGGGCAGGGTGTTTCTGAATTGAAACTAGCACTTTATACAACGAAAATAAAAATAATTACCTTTTTTGATCTGCATTGTTTCTGATTTATTATTATATTCTTAAAATAAAAAAATCAGACTAAAGTGCAGGCTTCTTGGTTCACAATACAGGAACGGAAGAGAGATTAATAACCAGTAAACTGCTGTAAAGAACTTAGAACACTGAAGCCAGTATTTAACATTAATCAGGAATATTAGGTAGTATTACACTGTACCATTAAAAAGAGAACATGGCTCTTGTTCAGAGGGCTCTTTTAGATTTTTTTCCAAATGTCAAAGCTACCTTTTGAAGATATTTGGGTTACAGCACAGCTCAGCTGTGAGTACTTGATCTTCCTTCAATCTAACAACATAATCAAACTGCATACAAACATCCCTCAAAAATGCACAAATATTTCTGAAAAAATCCAAGCCAAATCACTGGATGCAAGTTTTCCCTTTTCAAAAGGGACTCTGCTCTCATCAGCTACACAGATGCAAATCCACACTACTTACATTCAAAAACAAAACAAGAGCTGTTACAGATTTATACTGGCATTGCTAGTAACAGAATTTTGTATTTGGTACTTTTCAGTTTTCGCTTACATCCCAAAGACTCGTCTTTGATTAAAAAGAATAAAGACTTCACAACTTCCAAGAATGATTCAATTAAAAATGTAAGTGCCCATCTGATGCTTAGTAACTATACAGGAGATCAAAAAAGTAAAGTTATACTAAAAGAAATATGCAAAATAAAACAACCAGGTATGAATGATTAGTTTGTATTGAAAGCCAAGATGAATAATCCAATATGAAAAGCATATTTGTTTGTTTCATAAATGAGGCATCTCAAAACTGCTGTACGAAAGCATTTACCCTAGGACAAGAGTGAAGAAAGTCTTTGAGGAATTAAGACACAACAAAGCAAAGAAGAACAAACTCAAAATACTTGCTTAAAATATTTAATGTACATGCTCCATGATCCACATTAAATGATACAGTATCAAGTAATGTCAAACCACATTAATAAACAAATGATGAGGACCAACATTATGACAGCTGTTTCATTGTAAATCATGGTTTAAATTTTCAGAACATGCTTCTGGCACTGACAACCATTCTGGCTGTAATCCACTGATGACAACTCAAGAGTAGTGTGCAGGAGTACATGGGAATAATTAAGCAAACCGAACAGCACCCCCCAATGAAGCTTCAAGGACACTAAAAACAAAATTATATTGGCTTAAGCAAGGAAGATGATTAGCTGTTTTTTAAATCTGCATTACTCACACATCCTTGACTAAGGAGATTGCCTATTTTGAAACATCTAGTTAGAAAAGAATTTGGCATTAGCGCTAGCTGTGAAGGAGATACTCTATTTAATCCATGCTGATATCGTATCTGACACTACACTCAAGTCACAGCAAAGAAAAGCACAAGCTTTGGGAACGTGCTATAATTTCAAAGTAGATTCTGCGCTACTACCAGAAAACTGCATCTAAATAGGTTTGAGTGATAATGAGAACCTGACTTGAACCTAGGGAGTCCCTTGTGACCTACAGATGAAAAGGCTTACTGCACAGACCAACACCTTTTACTTTTTTTCAATCAAATAAAGAAAATATAAAATCTCAAAGAAAACCATACAGGTGACAGAACAAAGCCAGTGAAAGAAAAGTAAATTCTGACAAACTAAAGCAGTGCGTATTCTTCAAGCCATGTACACTCATACAAGACACCTTTTTAGTAACAAAGCTGTGCTATGCAAGAAATGTACATCACACCTACAAAAGGTATCCTGAAAAAAGCAGTCACTAAAAAATTAACTAGAAGTTAGCAAAAAAAAAAAAAAAAAAAAAAATCAAACTGCAGATAAAATTCCATGTAAATGTAAAGCAAAAAACCAGGTATAATCTTTGGTTGTAGAAACAGTAGCAATGTAAGAGTACAGAGGGCACATCTATATAGTACTGACCTAGCCAACACTAACACAACTTAGGGGTCCGTATTTTAAAACACGACAGAGGAAAACAAGAAACAATACAGTAAAAAGCTCCAAAATAATTATTAGAAGGCAGGAAAAGTTTCTTATAGAGGGATCTGAGAACTGTAATACATTATGTAGTACTGAAATCATACTTCAGTCTTCTTAAGTACACTGAAGGAAGAACTTACCATGTCCACAATGACTACTCTTGTAGAGAAAGAGAAGAGCCAAGTAACTGAATACAAACTGTAAGTAAAATATGTTAGAGATTAAATATGGATATAAACTAAGAGGAGGAAGTGGATTCTCCACCTCCAGAGATACAAATAGAGCAGGATGCTTGCTTGTATTATGACTTTTAATATAGATGTAAATCAATTCAATTGAGCAACCTGAGAAATAAAGGGACTCATGCTGAAAAATAACATGCTCCCCCCACCCCCCGCAGGCACCTATGAAACAAACACAAAAATAAGTCAACACAACAGAATTTAACAACCATTTCTCCAGGTTCAGACAGTAATCAAAGCTGTTCAAAGTTCAGACTAAAAATATTCTTCTTGTTGTCTAAAATAATGCCATTTTACAAATTTCCAAACCAAAAAAATTATATTACTATAATCCAAATATGGCTCAAATCCAAAAGAAACAGAAAATATAGTATTAACAATTAAACAAAGCTTGTTTAAAACAAGAATCCAATTACCTTCACTTTGAAGAAAACGTTATTTTACAACGGTCCAAAACTATTTTCTTACAAAATACAATTTTTAAAACTTCAGTTCCTTATAGTTCTGCTAACAGTAATAGATACACTTGATTGAGAAAATAGCATTATTATTGTTTTAGTAAATTATACTTAAAGCCAATTTTAAATTATAAGACCACTAATAGATTTTTTTTTTCTCCAGATGTGTTAAAACTGCATAACTACTAGAGAAGAGCATCACTGGTTATTTGTACTGTTTATGTAACTGCTGTCATTCATACTGACACATAATAAGGCATTCGAAAACTACACACAGGAATCACAGCATCTCAATTACCTGAAAAATGACAATGATGAAGTATTTTTGCCTTTCAATACAGTGACATTCAGTTATACATTATTAAAAGGTAACATTAAGAAAGCAATTTTCTGTTTTAAAATCTGTACTTAAAGTTCCCCCCCCCCCAAGATTCTTCATTCTTTCTGGCTAATTAAAAATAGTGTTGTAGAGATGGATTATATGCTTACTGTTTATAGAATACACATCACTAGTAGAAGACTACAACAAAGTTGACAATAAATTGCTGTAATGCACAAGGTAACAGCTCAGAAGTCCCTGAAACCAATCAATGCCTTAACATCCTACTTAAACTGTGGAGCTGAGGAGTTCTGATTACCATCTGCTTTTCTTTGTTTGCACTACCTGGCTGAATGACTGCTAATCACCTGTTTGCCTGCTGTACTCTAACTTGATGTGGCAACCTCTGGAAGTATCCTAAGCAAAATATTCAGAAGAGACAGAAACCAGAAAACAGGCATTTTCTTTGTTAAAAATTACATACCAGACCAAATATATCAGCCTTCTTACTCTAGGGCTATGAAGATTATTTTACTTAGATCTTGCTATAGGTTCTAAAACTTTTTCCTCTAATGTTGGCTTTGTAACTATTAGGCAATGAAGTGATTGCATTCACTACATCACACCTTGCTTAGAAGGACCTTATCAACGAGCGTATGTTTTCTAGCAAAGTAAAGAGGACACTAAACAACTGATATAAGTTATCATTTAAAGTATTAGGTTTCAGGAGGAATACTTTATACTTAAGCGTAAGAAAGTAAAATTCAACTATTCTTCAAAGATGAAGTGTTGTAAGAATTTCAAGAATTTATGGCCCTCTCTTAACAAGAGCACCTTATGATTCCACAAGATTCCTCTGAACAATTGTGAGTTACAGTGTGGTCTTTGGCTTTCCCTCCGATTAAACTCTTTTAGGACTACAGGTTTTATGTTTTCTTTCTTGAAGACACAGGAATTTTTTTGTCCACTTCTGGAAGTGAAAAAGACAGCATAGCACTATCCTTAGATATAGTCAGCATTTCACTATTCTCAGACCGTAAATAAGTTTTATACTCAAAAATAGAAACAAAAAACTTACAAAGAAAACCTCTTGTACTACTATTGATTAGATTTCACAACAATAAACGTTTCCACAATTGTGTTGTGGTAAGCGAGCAAATCAGAGCTATCTCTAAGAAACAAATGCTTTACACAACCAAACAACTATGCAACTAATTAAGATACAATGCCAATTTAATTTTCTAAAAAACACTATTTTACTCTCACCAGATACAAATTCAATAACCTCTTCAGTACACTTTTTTGCAGTGCAGTTACAGCACAAACATCTTCATAGAAGCAGTTCAAGCTATTTTCCTACATCACACTTTTCTCTAAAAGCAGAGAAGGCACCCTGTGGCCCACTCCACTCTATAATGAATGTTTCAGGGTGCTTGTGAGCCAACTGCTACAATGTCACAAAATAGTAGTGCAGAAAGCCAAGTGAGGAAATACTGCAGAATAGCTGTACCCATCCTCTCAGAATAAACTGCACAGGCGTGTTCAGACAGCACTTCAGCAAAGAGAATGAACATGACTGCTTTCACAGAAAACTTACTGTATGCACAGTTGCTTGGTTAGGCTAATAACGCCTCACTGAAGGCATGATCGGGTACCAAAGAATTGTTTTCCTGCACACATCAAATGGATTTAAGACTGGCCTTTCTACATGGAACTATGTCACAATGTCTCCGGTGTTGTTTTCTGTTTTAAAGAATATCAAGCTATTTCTATTCTTATGTGTATCAAAGAGATTACTACCCTCTTTGTAACCTGAACTCTCAGCTCTAAAGCATTAACTAGAGACTGTCTGCTCTCATTCCACTGATTTACTGAAATCAGTTGTGAAACATTTCTTACATGGATGTGGAAAAAAGGCAGAAAGTGAAGATTTCTGGCAAAACAGAACACTTATGGAACTCACACATTTGTGATGTATTTTTGTAGTTCTTACGTTAGTGTGAACAAAAATATGAAATCTGGCATTTTTAAAATTATTTCCCTTAACTATTTCATCTGATGACTTTTCATGTTGTTTCTGATCAAGATCCATTTGTTTGAAGTGTCTGCATTAAAAACCAAAAGTTTTAACATGTATACTGGAAAAAGGAGCACTGCTTCAGAGTACATTCAATTCAGCAGAGTAAACAAAAAGTTATATAAACATTGCTTTAAAGTGTGCAATAAAGGAGTGAAAGTGAAAGAAGCAATAAGACACTAATGTATATTCAGGAGTTATAGCTGTTTTTTTTCTCTAGTACATTAACTTAAAAAGACACACACGCACAACTGCTGCAATCTGTAATACTCTAGTCTTAGAAATGTTAAAAGTTTACTGTCTTGACAAACAGAAATAAAGTTGTTCTGTTTCTCTAATAGCAGCACAATAATTTCAGACTAAAGTGCAGCTCTAATTAATAAGCAGGCTTATCGGTTATGTGGTAAAGAACTTCTACTCTGAAATTTAACACTTCTGGTTCATATAGAAAAGTGAATGGGAAGTGCAAGAATGCTGTTATAATTTCACAGCATTTGTACATTAATACACTGTAAGTTATCAACTACTTAAGCTTTTTTAAATGACACACACTTGCAGGAGTTTCAGAAACGACTTAAAGGCCAGTCTGAAAATGAAAATTAAAGCTAATACCGCAGACTGCACTAAAATAAGTGATCCAGCACTGGCTCACCGATTACCTCTCCTTGACCCCCCATCTGCCTTCCATTCTAAAAAGAGGGAGGCATTCCCTCTCATCTCTCCACCTTCTGAACAACAAGACGTGAACAGGATACAGCTGCAAGCCAGAGGCAGCCAGCACGGCACACAACAGCAATCTGCAGACAGACCAAATTAAAAAAAAGCAAAGAAAACACAGTGAGAAAGAGCCGAGAGTAGCCCCGAGCACAGGAGCTGGCATCTCTTCCGAGAGGAAAGGCGCGGACGGGGATGTAGCGCATCTCTCGATGTAAGACGAGGCCAACATATCCTTCCCGACCTGCCGGCTCCGCGCGTTTCTCCCTCACAGACTCCTTCAAGCCTCCACAGCTCCGCTGAGCTTCCGGCAACGGTTCACTCAGCGGCTCGACCGGGCCGCCGAGGCCGAACTCCAGGGCTACACCTGACACAAAACCTCCCACGGAGAAAAAGCATACCCGCCTCTTTTCACCCACCCAGCATGGAGCCCGGAAGGAGCCGGACGACCCCCACCAGCCGCTGCAGCAGAACCCGCACCTCAGAGTCCCCTCCGCCTAAAACTCAGGTATCACCTCCCACCCGAAACGGCACCGAAAGCACTTCGCGCCACCAGCCGCTGCGCATGCGCCCCAACCCCGCCCTAGGCCCTCCTGGGCACGCATGCGCCCCGAAACCTGCCCCTTCACCCACAGGCTTGCCGCGCACGCGCAGAGGCACCCCCCCGTCCTATTGGCCGTCAGCTTCTTGCACGCTTAGGAGCGGCCCCCCAGTTCACCAGCCACCAGTCGCCGCGCACGCGCTCTCGGCTGCTCCGCGGGCCGGCTCCAGAGGAGCAGGCGCAATCCCCTCTCCTGGCAAGCTGGCCGGCTGCCGCGCAGGCGCAGTTGAGACCCTTTCGGGAACGTTCTGTCTCGCAACAACCTTCCTCTGCAAGGGAAATCCTGTCAGGGTACGGGCCGCCCGCAGCCCCGCTCCTCCCCGCCCCGCCTCGCCGGCGCCCGGGCCTTTCCCTGTTACCGACTCCTGCTGCAGCCCGCGTCCTTCTCCGCACAGCCCACCCCCTCTCCGACAGCCGACTGCCCGGCCCCCCGCAGTCGGGCCGCGACCTCCCCCCTCCCCCCCCCCCCCCGCCCCGGTCTCTTTTTTCCAACCCCAAGCTCAGCCACCTCCCGCTAAGAGAGCGCCCCGAGCCGGCCCTGCCCGGGGCTCCCTGCGTTCGCGGGGATATGCGGCTTTGAGGAGGGAGCCTCACACCAGCCTCAAGCATCTTCTCTGGAGCGGCGGATATGGGCCCTCCGCGGAGGGGGGAAGCTTCCCTCACCCCTCTCCTCCCTGCCCTGGTCCCACTGAGATCGGCGGGCGCTGACAGTGCCCAGGATCTAGCGGGATCGGACCCGTCTAGGTTAGAGTGGGGGAGGTGATGGTCCTTCCCTTGCTGAGGTGCCGGCCTCACCTCTTGCAGCTGCCTGGAGTTTTTTCTCGTTGAGACAAGAGTTCTAGCTGAGGGAGCACAAAGGCAGAACAGACTGCTCGGAGCCACAGGAGAGGGACGGAAGGGACTGCTAGGAAGATCATCCTGCAGCACTGCTGCTGCTAGAGTTAGAGAGAAACCTGCTGCCTCTCCTCTCTGTTTGTTTTGATCTCCTGGAGAGGAGAGGTGAGTTGTTGTCTTTCCCTCTTGTTGTACTGTAGCAGTGCAGAAAATAGGCTAGATTGCAAGCTGCAGAACTTGTTCAGGATGGCTTCAAGCCCCAGCTGACTGCTTGGTTTATTGTACTTCAGAGTCAGCCCTCTGAAAAGGCCCACTGATGGAGAAAGAGATCAGCACCGTGTTAACTGCGCGGTTCTCTCTCCTTTGCTGCAGTGCCCACTTTCACCGCTGTCTCCTGCTCTGCCTGCTCCTGCTTTCAGCATGGTAAAGAAGAATACTATCCCCGATGGGTAAGTATCCCTCACACTAAGCAAGAGGCAGGAGCGGGCACAGTCCTGCCCACAGAGAAGGGGCACTGACTGCCCTAGGCGCTTTCTTGCCACAAGCATCTTCACCACCTACAGCCAGGTAAGGTAGGTATCTTCTCCGAGACAGGAACAACCCAGCCCTTCATCCCCCAGGTGAGTATAATGCTCCAGCCTGTCTGTGAACACTTCTCCTTCATCGGCCAAACACAGTCCCTTCTTCCTAACCTTCTTACCCCCAGGTGTATACTTACTGGGGAAATGGGAGAGTAGTCCATCCCTCTGATTACTCAGCTGTTTGCTATCAGGAGTGGGGGAAGAGTTGATAAGATGGGAGCAGGTGGTTGCATGCATGTGATCAAGGAATATTCTCATGGCTTCAGGTCCAGAAATATCCTGCGTTTTTGTTTTGAACAAGAGGACAACAAAAATGTTTTATCAGAAAAAAAAAAACCACCCAAATGCACTATACAGGCTTTCTTATTACTGCATATGGGGACCACAGAATGATCTCATTTAAAACAGATACAGTTTTCCAGTATTCTCCAGCTCTACTGGAAAAAAAAAAAAGTCCAAGTTTAAAAGTTTAGCCCATGTCTTACTACTGATACCAGTACAAACTTCTTGGATAGGAGGGTGTGCTGAGATATGAAGGCACACTGTAATGGGACAGTAACTTGCAGTTTATACATTATTTGAGGAAAGGTTGGCATTATCCTGGTTTCAGGGGAAATGTTAAATAAGTTTATTAAGAAAATTCTTAGGAGGAGGAATAAAATACAAAAAGCATGATTTCCTGCAAAATATGTTGGCCTAAAAGCAATAAATAGAAACAAAAGATTAATAAAATTTTAAAAATAACTTTGAGAAACTTTGACTTTTTTCATAGCTGACAAACTCAGGGATTCAAATTAGAATAAAATTTAAGAAAAGCTATTTTAGGCATGTATTTCTCTGAAAGTTTCAATGCAATTTCAGTTAAAAGTTGGACAAAATTGAGCTAAAGTTGGTTAGGTTTGCAAGCAGTAATGCAGAAAGCCTGAAGGAATAACTGTCCTCCTTGTTTTCTCCATACTTGGAAATTATTACTAAAACTTTGAGAATCAGGTGCTCATTTCTCCCTTCTTTTTCCCCCTTGCATTTGAACTAGAGCAGCTTTCAGGCTACATGCATTTCTTGAGTATGGGAGAAGCAGTGGACTGTACTTTTGGCTTCTATGATTGGAAACTAATACTTGTGTATCTTTCAAGGAGAGAAATATCTACTGTGGAGTAATTGGTTATAAAGTTAGTGTTACCATCTGACAAAGCTCATGATACTGAAGTGCTTCCAGCTTCTCCAGATACTTACTTTTTGATACTATTAACAAATCAGGCTAGACATCCACAGTATTGGGGTTTTGGCAGTAAAGGAGTTTAAGGAATTGTCAGTCTGTGAATCTCATGCAGCAGTATATTGATGGCATCCTTGTGCCAGCACAGCACATTGTAGTTCTTCACTGTGAATTAGTTAGTACACCAGGAAAAAAAAAAGGTGAACCCTGGAAGAGGACTTAATGAAATCTAATTTTAGCCTAGGTGATCCTGCACATGCAATTTACTGGCCCCAGAAACAGTTGTTGACAGAATTGAGATTGTGGTACACTGTAGCATAAGGACCAGTCCAGACAGTAGTGTGCTATGAAAGTACAACCTCAATCATATCACAGTATTGTAATAGCAATAAATCTAACAGTAGCTGTTTTGTTTTTAATGATACTGCAAGAGAAACACTGTAGTAGATAAACAAAAGAAAGTCACACTACATACAGATATTTTTTAAGATTGTCTTTCTGTTACTGCCTCAATTCTTTATACAGTTCTTAACAGTTTTAATCCAAATTCCATTATGCTAGTTAAAGCAATACAATAAACTTGAGGTTTCAGTTAAGTTATAAGTAGCTGGGAATAGTGCAACTAAACAAGAAATGGTTAAATTTTTTTTAACTGGTCAGCTAATTACTATCACCTTTTACCTTTTTTTATCACGTTTTACTGTCACTGTGTCGGCAGTATAATTACAGTTGCCTTTATGTAAGGGGTTGTGCTATAGCACTGTGCAACCTTGCTAGGTATTAGCACTTCGAGTGTACTCAGCACCTAATGTAATATTAAAGTGGTATTAATTGCCAGTGTTGCCAGTGGATCTGCACTGCTGGTCTTGTACCTTGTTCTTCTTGGCCTATTCTTGTTCTTGTGTCCCTGTCACTCAACCCAAGCCCTGAATGTTTGATCTGATGCTATTTGCACAGTCTTTGCTCCAGCAGTGAGAGGAGGAGATGGACTGGAAGTAAGACTTCCTGTATTACTTCATGGCAAAAAGCATTTCTCCCTTTTCCCAGTAATGTCTTGGAGGAGAGCTAAGGTGTACAGTCTCAATCCTAGAAAGTAGTGCTGGAGAAGTAATTCTGTAATGAAGTGAGACATCCGTATAAGAGAGGGATTCAAGTGACCCTTTGCACTGCTGTTTCCACCATGTAGTCAAGTTTTGGTTCTTCACAGTGTCTGCAATGTTACTGTCCTTCAGTAGTTGTACACTGTAATATTGCAGTGGAGAACCAGTCAGTAAAAGGAGTTCAAGTTACATAACAAACAGTCATAAAACAGTATGATGTTTTTACAGATTTATATGTGTTTGTGCATCAGCGTCCAAAATCCTACTGTGGGTATAATTTCATAAACTCCGGTTCAGTTCTGAAAAACATCTGCATAAATGTCACTTTCTTGCATGTTTCCCTTAAATGGTATAAAAAAATACCAGGAGTGGGATCTTTTTATTATAAGGACAAAGCTGAATTATTTCTGCCTATGCACCATAAACATACTTGTTTAACTGAATTGTTTCTGTGCAGACTTAAAAGCATCAGCACTTTCATTTAGACAGGAATGTTGAAGTCTGTGGTGTAACTGATTGTGCATGTTCAAGGGTGGATGGGAGAGAAGGGTTACCACAAGGTGAGAGTTTATTTGTAAAGTAAAAGTGCTTCATACCATAAGGTACAGAACGTTTCCATTTAAAAATGTGGGATGGAGAGAAATCACTTCTTATAATACCTGAGTAATGATAATATTGCTATAAGACTTGAAGGCCCATGTTTTGTGTTACAGTACACCACAACAAATACAAAGCTATGCAATTACTTATTGACGTGATAAGGACACTTTTCTCCCATGCTTTACATCCACACTATTTTTTTACAAGCTATGACTTACTTGTATCCAACTTGGAGGAGTTGAAGAAAAGCAAAGTGAGAAATCTATGTAGTAGCAGATGATTAAGAGCTATATTCCCTCCTGCTTTGGACCTGTTCAGTATGTGTTCTGTCTTGACAGTGTGTCACGGTGTTTGTAGGGCTATCTTTTCTTCAACAGAATAGTATTAAATCTGGTGTCCACAGAGGTATGGAAGTCACTTGGAAAATAAAGCTGTGTGTATATCATGCAGTACCAGTAGCCAAAAACAGGAGAAGAGGTTCCAAGTAGTATTTTCTAAATGATCTTGCTACAGCTGACAGTATTTCAGACTTGAGTTTCTCTACAGTTACAATAATGATCCTTTTTGAGCGTTTTGGAATTCACTTGCCGAGCTAAGTTCTAAACTTATAACTGCTTCATAATCATAGATGTTCATGAGGGGCTCCAGAATTGTAGAAACCCTTGAATTGTTACATATAGCTTCAGATATCGCTCTCTGAACTTACTTTTCCACCCACTGTAGCTTTTGAGTAATGTATACCTATTTACACTGTTTTACTAACACTGATTTTTAACTATAGATGAAAGTCATTCTGAATTGATGCCTTGAGTTCAGTACTAGTTTCTCTTACTCTGGAATACTGGAACACGTTATTGCTGAACTGAATGTGATACACGGAAATGTAAGATAAGAGAGCTTACTTCCTTTTATACTTAAGTTTTTTTCCTGTCAAAAATACCATAGTTACTATTACAGTTAGAGATTTTGTTTGTTTGTTTGTTTTAGCATATGCTAATGTAAATATCAGTTTCATAGGCAATATAAAGTGGGTTTAGGCTTCAGAAAAGACCAACGAGTTGTAACTGTTTTGCCATAAAGAACTTGTAGGGTATCTGTTGACAGTTTGCTGTGCTCTATATTTTTATATAACTCTGTCACTGAGATCTGACAAACTAAAGACATGAAACTGTCAAATTATTTCCAGTTCAGTGTTTCCATCGTATTGTACCTATGAATTATTTAGTAGCTTTCTTGTCCAGCTTGCCATTAAAAATGTATGTAATATGTTTATGTTAAAAATAATATTTTTCTTTTAAAAATTCCAGAATAAAATAAATAATAAGGTATCCATCTGTTTAAGTGACTGAATATGAATTACATACAGCTGCATATTTTATCTGCTTCAGTTAAAACTTTTAGTAGAGCCAGGTGTGGAACACACAGTCTTGTCATATTTTAGTTTAACATTTCTGTTAAGGGGATATAGTGGCTATAATTTCCAGTATAATTTTCTAAGTTTTAGAATTGACAACTACAAATTATGCTCATATCAAATGAATAAAGTTTTCTTAACTAGATTTTAAAATAGTGTTGAATAATTACATTTAATACTGATATTTACAATCTCTGCTGTGTTTTGCAGTTCATTGATACATAGTTTTGTATGTTTAAAAACTTACATAAACATCTTTGCTATCACATTCATTTTTTGTTTTTTTAATAGCAAGATTTATGCAAAATATAGCTATCATAATGTTCTTTGCTTGGATTATTATCTTGGTATTCAACATACCTTTGAGCTTAACTAAAGAGGCTTCAAGATGAATACTAAATTTTGCGTTACTCAAATTTACTGTAAGCTTGTCTTTATCATGGGCATTTCTATAATGTCTTCTGTTATCCCATTTGAAGCTGGAGGCTGCTATGCAGGCCCTGTTGATGATCCTCAGTTGATTGGTCTTGGAGCTGATTGCTTTTTAAAAGTGTTTTTCTAAGCTTGTTGCTGTTTGTTTTTTTTCTTTTGTCCTCAAACAGAGGCCATTTCACTGGTTGCTGCTGTTACAAAGCATATTGCTGCTAGATTCTTGGGTTAATCTACATCACATACCTTGTAAATTTTTACTAGGATGCATGAAGCTAGTTTCTTTTCTGTTGTGTTACTGAATTTCTCTGAAATTTTTAGATTAAAGAAAAAGACAATAAAATATGCTTGCTTTTCATCTAAATTAAAATATATAAGTCATATATTTTCATGTAAACTAGACTTAAAAACCTCTAACAGATTAGCTGACTAGAGTCTGTAGTATCAGTAATAATTGTATTTACTTATTTAACTGGAAGCCATTCAAGCATCATAGAAATTTCAGAGGGAAAGGGGAACAATTTTTTAGTTTGATTTTAACACTTTTTCTCAACCAAAAAGTGATTCTTTTGTTTAGAATGGCAAGCAAAATTCTGCCTGTGTTTTAAGATAATTGATGGTAGTTGGGGAATGATGAAGACAACATGTGATAGGGAAACGGGAACTGCGAAAGCTAAATATTTAAATAATTGGTTAATTTATATGTTTTGTTGACTTTCAGGTCTTGATCTACATGTAGTCCATGGATTGTTTACCTGTTTGAAAACTTAGAAAAATAAAGCTGTAATTGAAAATGTATCATGTGTGCGCAATATGTCACTTTTTATTTAAGTGCTGTTCTCTCTTAAGTACTTAATTTCAATCTGCTGTTTTTAATTTGAGATAATTTTTAGTTCTGCAGCACTATGCTGAAATTTCCTTTTTAAATATCATTTTAAAGATAACAGGGGACACATACGCTTTATATTTTCTGATGAAGAATGCCTTCTGCTCATTTTATACCATAGAGCTGTCAGCAGCTTTTGAGTTTCTTGCTGATTTTGCAGATTTTTTTTCTGGGAGGACTTAAATGGCTTTAAAAACAGGAGAATAAAAACTCAAGTTTATTAAGGTCTGACGACAAGCTGTGTAATCCTGGTACATTGTTCTATCAATCCCTTATTCTGAGAAAAAAGTTCAGAATTTTTATAAAGTCATTGTTACATTGCTAATTAAAGAGAGTAAGATTTTTAAACCTTCTTTTGATCATTTCTTATTGGCTCATAATTGCTTATATTTATGATAATCATGGTAGACTTCCACTCCTAGTTTTCCAAGAGAAAGCAGGTTTAAAAAGATCTGAATTTCTAATTTATGGCGTCTTTTAAATTGTCTTACTATATAAGGTAATTGGTCTTTTGTGGTTGGGATTTTTTTACTTCTGCCTTCCTACAAAATATTTCTAAACAGGTATATGTGAATATGGCTGGCTATCAGCTTAAATCCTGCTTTTGTAAAGCATTTGGTACATTTTATTGGTAGAGGTAACACCAAAGAGTAATTGAACTAGATTGAAGAAAAAATACTGTATTCTTGTTTGGTTTATTTCTGTGAGAGCATTTGCAGCACTAATTTCTATATCTCTAGGTACAGCCCATTTTCTAATTCTATTTGGAACTTTAAGAGCAAAAGCAGGAAGGGTAGTTCCTTGTTCTAAATAACGACGTGTAATTTCCAGAGTTATTAAAACTAGCAAGAGGCAGGAACTGGTATTAGGAACCTGACTTTGTCATTAATTTTAACAGTAGTTCAGATTAAATATATATCTAAATACAGTTCACAGCATTTAGTACCTTTCTAAGATGAATGAGATAACATTAAACTATGCACAGGCCAAATTTCACAGTTTTTCTGTAGATTTTGTTTCTTTTTTTTTTTTAACTGAGCACTTCTTGCAACTAAGATATTTCATTATGTTGTGGGTTTTGTTAGCTTCGGTAGTATTTTCAGTCCATTTACACTGTTTATGATCTTAATTGATTCATATACAATTTATCTATCTTAAACTAGGATAAATGGAACATAGTCTCAGATTTTTGTTTTCATATTTTACAACTAGTGTACAATTACCCGACTCCAAAGTTTACAAGCTTGAAAATTCACTTGGGAAGATTTCTCAAGTTAGAACACTTTTCTTCTATAATACATGATACGTAATTTTTGAGCAATGCTTTTCAAACTATGGTGATTGAGAATGTGCTCTTTTTTCCCCTGTATGCAGCTATCCTAAGCTAAGGGAATATATGAAGTAGGAGACTGTTTTTGTTCCCTCGTTGCAATTATGAGGTACAAAGTTCCTGCAATAATTTAGTAAAAGGTTTTACTGCAAACACCTCTCAGTGATTTAATCTCTAGCTTGCCCTTACACCTTCTCACCTTGTATCTGTCTTCTGACAGCTGTTTGCAACAGCCTTCCTAATGATGAATTATTACTCTTTTGTTATTTCATTTGTTATCCATTAAACTAAGCATCTGTATGTCTACACTGTGAGCCTGAATCTGTTCTTTAGCTCATGATGAAGATGAAAAAGATAAGTTAGTGCTAAAGACATTGATGTAGTAGATCGTTACATGATTTGTTAGTATCAATTATGCTTCTGATCACCATGCTGTAAGTGTTTGCTTTGTTACTTCCAAGCATCTATGAATGGTAATGTTGTTATTTATATCTATGACAAGTATAATTATGGATATTTCATTGAGAGTTTTGCCAGCCAACATCTAGTTTTGTTATGGTCCCATATGGGAATTGTGAACAAAGCAAAATACTCAGTGGTTAGAATATTTTTAAAGCAGTGTATTCAGTTTATTTCATAAATGATATGGTTTTATGGAAATCAGAAAGGAATCTAGAAGCTGTTGGATGCTCCCTTTAAAGGGAGCGACTAATTTAAACATTAATTCAGGAAATTGTAAGTGAATGGGCACCAGTGTTAAAGAATCTTATGAAAATGTTTTGTATTTTAATAGTTGAGGTACAAGCTGAAAATGCAGAAAGGCCATGTAGATTTTAAGTCATCCAGCTGCATCTTCTGAGGTCATAGAGATAATCTGTCCTCACATGAGGAGAAGAAATAAAAGTCCTGAATTTAGTAAGTTACCTCTTTGAAGGTAAAATTGATCTGCTGACTAACTGGTTTTCCTCTTCAGATAAAACTTGTCATACTTCTTAAAAAACCTGAAATCTCTGAAATGTGATACATCAAGAGTTTTTTCAGTACAGCGTAGAATTTGTGAACACCAGTTCTTTGTGGTTTTGGAATTACTAGTATTTTGAGTGTTGTAACAAATCTTCATATTAGTAACAAATCTTCATAGTTTTGGTGTGATGGAATATTCTCTGTATTTTTCAAAGTACCAAGAGAAAGTGCAGTCAAGAACGTTTCTTTGAAAAAGAAGCATATTATGAAGTAAACACATTGGCAAAATCTAGAAGCTTTATATTTTTAATGAAAGTAAACTTTGCATTTCATTGTCAATTAAATGATTGATGCGAGCATATTACAGCTTTTTAAAGGTGTTTGATTCAGCCATGTTGAAAAATTTCCACCAACTATAATATAAGAGTACTGTTTTACCTGTTGAACCTTACCCACCTGCTTTGCTTTATATTGGTGCTACTTGTTTGTAAATGCTGTCCTACCATTTTAAGGGGAGGAATTTTTTGGAAGTTGAAGAAAAAGGAAGGAAAAAGACTGTTTTCAAATGTCCTGACAATACCTTGAAACCACTTCATGGAATAATTGCAGATTTGGGGACATAATTCTACTGTATAATAAGAGCAATTGTGCACATTATCTCTTAAGAACTATTTTCTTTGTGCTAGTGCTCTATGGAGAATAAAGATTCATTTTATTATGGCTCCTGACTTTAGACTTGCAAACAATAAAGTGTTTTTATTTAAGCTGTGTAGTGTGCTAATAAGCTTCTGCCCTGATCAGTGATGTAGCAATATTCTGTTGATATTCTTCCAGCGTCTTTTAGGCAACTACCTGTTTCTTTTATCCCAAAATAATGCTAATCTATTAATTTTATTCAAATGCATAATAACAAATGTTTATAGTTATTCTAAAAAGATCTTAGTTTCTTGGTGAAACAGGCATGTTACTAATGGAAGATGGATTTTAAAAAATATTTTACTTACATATCAGGATTTAATTGGTCATTTTTTCAAACTTATGCATATCAGTTACAATTTCTTGCTTATGTGGTCAAGGAATTGTAGGAACTATTGGATCCTGTTGTTTAGAAATCTAAATCTTAATACATTATGCTAGTAGTTGCATGGCCCATCATAGAAAAAAGATAACTATCATATCTTTCTGCTTGGAGAAGTTTGAAATAACTATTATATTCAAACTGTGTAAAATACGGCACCAGATTTGCCTGATATTTGTAAGATACTTCAGATTATTTGAAATAACTGTTATTACAATTTTAAAGGAGCATAATTTTTATGTGCTTTGTTTTACCAAAGTTTTAATCCCAAGAGGAAATAGCTTTTTTTTTTTTTGTAAGAAGTTTTACATGAAGCTGCAGGTGTCTTCTGTTGAATCATGTCATTTGAAAATATTTAAAAATAAATATTTGTTTCATTACAGATGGCGGAGTTTGACACCAGTTGGACAGCCTATACCAGGAACTAGATTTATTGCATTCAAAGTACCTTTAAAAGGGGTATGTATAAAAAGTAACTATAGATTGGCTCTATTAGTTACACTGCAAAAGTAATGAAGAATAGCATGAATATTCATGCAAACTTTAGAAAAGTTTTATGAGAAAATAATTTATTCAGATTTAGCCCTTCCAGTCATCTACTAGTGGCTTTTACATAATACCCTATATCTTTTCTCTTTCTTTTAAAATTTGTATTTGGTGTTACTCTTTTTATTTGTCTTTTAAAAATCATAAAATCTCTAACCAATCAGCATGATTCATTTGATCACTATTAAGTGGCCTAAATTCATTATCTTATTTAACATCTTTTCATGACAGTTTTAAGAAAATCATATGGAAGGGGTTATGATATGAATAACAATCTAGGCAATGTAAGCCAAAATACAATTTTATGGAAATCAAGCAGTCATTAAAGGATACCAGCCACTGCGGTACTTTTAAGATTATCGATTCAGATTACCAATTTCATAAGCAAAAAGCTTCAGTGATCTGGAGGAATACAGTATATTTTAAAAGTAAGTCTTCATAGATTTCTTTTATTAATGTGTTAATCGTTCCTTTAGATTCTTACCAACATGGAGTGCCATCTTAATCTATCAAATACACTGCTTCAGATCTTTTAATTCTTTGTGACAATACAAAATGCAGAGGCTGTCTTTTTTAGACTCTTCAGTTCTTTGGTGGATTGAGGCATAGGGCACATTAGGGCAAATAGGGCAAATTTGCCCTTCTGTATAAATTAACACAAGTGCTATATAAATTAACTCTTACAAGTCCTTGCTTCAGATACACAGGAAATAAAAGTTTCTAAGCTCTTTTAAAGTTCATTGGCTAGACTGACCTTAGCAGTTAACTGCAGCTGCTTTAACAGCTTTAGTATGATGGTTCAGTTCGTTTGACACCAAGGATCTCATACTTGACATTGGTCATGTTCTCCATGGTACTGATGGATAGTACAATAGCCTTGTGTCTTTCTACCAAAGATGGCCAGTGGACAGATCCAGCAGTGAATATAAAATTCAGTAGATTTATAATTAGCTCCTTTGCTATTGGTATTTGAGAGAGGATTTTTTGCATCATCAGCTCCTGTAATTCCACTTGACCCAGCACCAGTTTTTTGCGTAGATGCACTATTCTAGGCAGGATTTGTTCAGTGCATATATTTCCAGTTCCCTGTCCCTGTCACTCCAGATTTCAGAGGAAGATACTTCGTTGCTATCTTTACTCTTCCCCTGTAGCTCCTGTGATAGTCTGGAAGGAGCTCTACCAGAGATCATAAAAAGGGCAGACATTCTTAGAGACCGTTTATAGCAATGTATCACAAGTAGGCACTCTACTTCAGTGTGTTTCTCACTTGGAGTCCTACTGATCTCACTGGGGCATAGAACCCTGTTCTGTGAAGCTGTCTTTGAACTTGGCCAGATATAAAATCTGGTACCCAAGAAAGCAAAATCTGTAACATTTCTGTCCCTTCACTTTGTTCAGTCTCAACTATGCAAGATATAGAAATGACAAGTCTGCCAGAGACTGTGCTTGAAGCTCATGGAGTTTGTGGCAGAATACGCATAAAATGCATAACTGGCTAAACTGATATCTTTGCAAAGAAGGTGGAGGTCAGTAAATCTGTCTGGAAACATTGAAGACCTGATTGGTCATAGTCTTGACAGAAGTCC
This sequence comes from Mycteria americana, assembly GCF_035582795.1. Lineage (NCBI taxonomy): Eukaryota > Metazoa > Chordata > Aves > Ciconiiformes > Ciconiidae > Mycteria > Mycteria americana. Next base: position 18,534,190 of record NC_134370.1, read on the forward strand.
TATTATTAAGTTGGTGAAACAGACCTCTTAAACAGGCAGCAGTTTCCTTCTTTGCTACCTATTAGGAAGTTGATGATTGGTGGTTTCACCCAAAGGGAGAAAGCATATTTTCAGTATTTCAAGACTCAAGGGTTATTGTTTTAGCAGAAGATGTGCTGCTAGTAAAGGCTTTAAGGTCATGGGTTTACTTGGAAGGATTTTCTGTCCTTCCTTTCACATCATCGTTGTAATGCTAACAGTAATATTGTAGTATAGGAAGGACTGGGCAAGTTATTTCCCATGCCATAGAAGGATTTTAGAATTGATACAGATTTCTCACATTCTCAGAGCCCAATTAAACACCTAAACTACTGAATACTGCACAGGAGTTTTTCAGAAAATTCCAAATAGTCTTTCAAAATCATAGTCTTTCATAACATGTTTAACCATGTACTCAATCAAGCAATATGTTTGGAGATATCTTATTTTTGTAAATTGTATTCCACCTCAGTTTGTGTGACTTCACATAGTAAAAGAAAAAATTCTTTAACATTCTACCATAGACCTTTTGCAGATTCCCTGTTATCACCTCAAAGTTAGTAAGTTCAGTTTCAGATTTTACTAAAAGTCACTGCTGAATAGTGGGGAGATAACTGACTCTTGTTCATTTTGTTTGAACCTCAGCAATGTCCACTGTTATTTCAGCAGTGCACCAGTATCTGAAATATATAGGACTGAATACTTCTATATGCTTTCTACCATACTCTTTTTAGCTCAAGCTTCCTAATCACATACCAGCTTTGATAGGACTGTCCTGCTGTTTATTCTTTAATTTTGTTTCCTGTCTCTGTTTCCAGACTTGAGATAAATGCTTGCTATCATCTTAGATTATAATCTGTACAGTCAAAAGAAGGAATGGTTAGTTACCCTATAGCATCTGTGGTTCTAAGAGGTATGTGATCTGTGGCTGCCTTCCTTTCCATTAGTTCTGAGTCCAGTCTGCTTGAATTTCTTGTTGACAAAGGAACTGAGAGGTGGTTGAGGCTGCTGCATCTTTTGCCACTGTCTTTATTGGTTGTGGCTGAGCCTGTGTCAAAAGGCTCTCACAAGGGACAAGCGCACTATTCAGAGAAAATCCACTCTTGCCTATATGAGGCATTTTCATACCTAGAGTGAAGAACACATTTCAAAAAACACAGCTACAATAGGGTGAGTAAACATTTTTCCCACTGTTTCTGTCAAATGAAATTAATTATTCATTACCCACCAACACACAGCTTTCTTAGTCACCATATTTTAGTCTTATTTAATATTTCCCAGTGCTAAATGACATGCAAGTACACTGCCAAGAAATGAAGCGGGGATAAAAATGTCTGCACAACATTTGTGGGGAGAAAGTTAAAACCTTTAGAAGAAATGAACAACTCGTGTATCGCAACTTCTAATGTTTTATGTGAAATACACTGTTAATTTTGTCTTATTGTGCAGGACAAAGTATGCTTGGGGGAAAGGGGATTGTGGTGTTTTTGCTGATGTTTAGTTACTTAAAAATCAGTATATACATGCTGCATTTTGCAGGATTTTTGTGTCTATGAAAATAGTGCTTATTTTAATACCGTTTGTTAACATTGTATAAGTGGAAATTCTCATGTATTTTTTTGCATTTTCATCTGAATAGGAATACACAACAAATTCTTGCTTTCTTTTTATTTTGTTCCTTTTCATTTTTTAACCGTATAATACATGGATATGGTTCTGATACTGTAAACACTTCCTTTTGAATACTGATGTTTCCTAGTCCTAATTAAAACAGCTGAATATTACAAATGTCATGTTATTATAACTTAAAAAGAAAATATTTCTTTCCCATTTTCATTGTAGGCAATTAACCAGAGGCTTACCCCAACCCAGAAATTTACACCAAAAGACTTAATTGCTGCAATGAAAGCCCTAAATGTGGAGCTTGGATTAATTATTGATTTAACATATACCACACGATACTATGAAGTTAAGGTAATATAAGCATAATAACAAAATAAATTGATTACTGCAACCTTTGTTTTAAAGTATTTATGCATTTGCTTACCTTGAATTGGAGTAGACAAGTGAGCCATCTACTTATTTTGTGTCTCCAATAGAAACTAAATGCTTTATCACAGAGGAAATAACTCCTCCTCCCAGCTAGTTGCATTTGTGGCTTATTTGTATTATGGTAACTCAGAGTAATGGATACAGAGTTCAGTGCCAGGCACCGCAGAAAAGATGCAGAAGACTTACAGTCTGTGCCCTGAAGACATTCTCATTTATTCCTAGGGTCTTTTTTTACTGATCTTCAGTGGAATCCACTAAGAAAGTGTACTTTTTTAAACTGCTTTATTAATTTCAAATTTTTTACCAGTATGGTCCAAGCAATTGTGATTAATCAGCCTCCTGTTGAAAAGGAGAATAAATAGCAGTGTGATAACTGAATGTTAATCTCTGAATGTACATAGGCTATAAGCATCAAGGGGGTGAATATGTGAGTATATGTATGATTGTGGGTGGGAGGGACAAATACTGCTTATAACTGTAAAATGGGTTAGAATGGAATTATAAGAAACTGGTCTCTTTAGTTAATGTGCTGCCTTATTAGCAGGGATAAAAAAGTCTTCTGTAGAAACTATTCTTTGTTTGAGATCAGGTCTTTAAAGTGGAAATGTAAATGGTAGTTTCTGAGAGTGTATCTTTACAGAATTGTGTCAAGATTGTTTTCAGTTTCTACTCAGGATTTGGACTGCTGTTTTACATTGGCATTATGTTAGATACTGCTTAAGATTTTTCATTGATGCAAGACTTCAGTAATTTTTACCATTTTTTTTTTCTTCTTGTTGCTAGGATTTACCTAAAAGTGTGCAGTATAAGAAACTTTATACTGTTGGACTTGAAGTCCCCGATAACGCTACTATCCTACAGTTCAAAAAATGGGTCAGAAAATTCCTATGGGAAAATGCGGGAAATGGTAAATATCACCATCTTATGCTGTAAAAAACCAAAAATTTTATTTTGGTGCTAACTGTATCATTTACTAACTTCAATAGATATTCAAGACACCAGGGATCTCAGGCTTTCCATAGCACTGTCCACTTTACTATCATAATAAGATACATTATGTGAAGCACTACATATTTTTTTTTATATTCAAAACATGTCTTTTTCAAAAATGACTGGTAACTTAAATGCCCTTCCTAATAGTATTATATTTGCATTATGTGTCAAAGCAACTGCAACAAGGCTTTCATCTGTCTGACCCAAGTTGTCTACCATCAGCTTAGTGTTGTAGCTGCCAGCCCTTTATGGATGTTCTAAATAGCACAGGGTTTCTCTGATGGCATTAGGCACTGATACATGTGAGCAACTTAAGTCCATTCAGTCTGACATAGCAGTTTTTCGATTTATGAGTCCATTATTGCCCTCAGCAATTCTTAAAAATCATATTACAGACACAGTGTCAACGTTTCCACAGTGTGGATCTGCTGCTGGTTTAGTGTTTATGCAGTAGTACAGTTCTTGCTGAGATGGTATAAGGCGCTTTTTGTAGAAATAAATTTGCGTGTATTTTGCCACAGCCTGTTTGCAGCTTTTATCTTCTCACTTTTTTTGGTAGTGATTCTTTGTAAGCAGATTTTAACTGTTTGGCTATCCAATATTGGAGGACCATTCTTTCAAGCTTTTTCATGCTATTTGCTGTGGTTACTTTGGCATTTTCTGAGAGAAAGTAGAGATATTAACTGCCCAAGCACATACAGTTTTTGCTGCAGAGCATAACCGCGGTTTTGCTGTGGATGGTCAACTCTGTTTTGTGAAAGAACTCTGACCTAAATCTCAGGTATGACAGCCTGAACCAGAAATGCTGGGAAAATTAAAAGGTATAAGAAGAAGCCTTTGTCCTTGCTCAGGAAGTTAGTGTGTAAGTTCTTCCTTTGCTCTTTTTTGGCTAAGGGAAATTACTTGGAAATTTTTTTTCATTAAATATGGGTAATTAGAATTATAGGGAATAGTCTGTATAAGGTTTTACCAGTGCCTTGCATGACCATATTAGTATTTTCTTATTTCTTTGGAAATACCTCATTTGAAACATGTAATAATAGTAAGTTATTTTGCTTTTTAGCCTATAGCTGATTAAGTAGCTGATTAGTATAACCTTTCCAAAACAGATAAGATTTCTTTAGAGATTACTGGTTCCCATTAGCGTGCTTGTTTTCTCCATGCATGAACCTAAATTCCTCATCTATGGTTCATCCCAGTAATGATCCAAATTTTTAGTCCAGTTGAATGAATTCTTTGAGTAATGTATTTCATAATCCTAGACCCTAGGGGTATTATGTTTATTGTCTCCTTTTTCTAAGTTTTACGAGAATCTCTAAGTTAAGTTCCTCAATTTTACATTTGCTTGTTTAGATTTGCTTTCAAAACCGTATTTTATTCTTTTTCTCCTGTTACTGCAGCTCTGGCTGAGGCCAGCCGCTTTACCTGTCGTCACTCCTCTTCCTTTTTTCCTACATTCTGCAGAGTTAATCTCAGTCTTCACAGGTTTGGAAGTAGTGAGCTAACTGCTGCTAGAGATCCAGCATGAGGAGGACAAAGTCTCGATGTGTCTGTTCTTTTACAGGCGTGACAGTATAATTTTGTAAATAGCAAGCATTATTTGTCATTACTTTGCAAGAAAAGTACAGCTTTTTTTTTTTTTTTGTCTTGCACTAATTTTTTAGTAATGCCACTTTCTGAACTATTAAAGACTGTGTTTTCCTTTTTGATAGAGAAACTCATTGGCGTTCACTGTACTAATGGAATTAATAGAACTGGCTACCTTATATGTAGGTAAGGGTTGTATAAAAACAGAAATCATTGTTCACAAAAGATAGTGTCTGTATATTAATGTGTAATCCCTTTGGGACAATAATCTAATCATATTTTTCATCAGATATCTTATAGATGTTGAAGGCTGGGATCCAGAGGCAGCAATCCAAGGTATTTATACAGTTTGAACTAAAGCACATGTTGGGTTGTAGTTCACAATTACTACAACTGTGTATTCACAAATACTACAATTCTATTTTAGTATCCTTAGAGTTATTTCATGTGCTGGCTTCCATAGAAGATTTTCTGTGACTGTTGATTCTATTCCAGGCAAGGCTTGAGCATTAGCACATCGACAGCGTAGTAGGAGTATGTTTCAGCTGCTTAAAATCTTTCTTTTTCCCTTTTGCTTTGAAGGGTTTTCAGTCATAGGTTGCTACCACTACTAGTTTTAGTTGTTTAAAAAAAAATGCTGCAATATTGTCAGCTTGCTGAAGTATTTCATATGAAGTTAGAATTGTTTCAAATTCAGCATCTCATGGTGAACAGAAACTTGCCTTTCATGTTTTTGTAGTTCAGTTTGAGCACATTTCATTAGGCTTATCTTTTTTTCTTTAGCTTTTGGTGATGCTAGAGGTCATCGCATGGATGGTCTTGTGTATCTCACAGATCTCAGAACACAACCTATGAGAAGGTAAACAAAAGCTTTTAGTTGTATGGTTAAGATTTTCCAGTATGTCTACTGGTATTTTGAAAAGTTCACTTCCAGTCATAAGCCAAAATTTACCCCCCTCTTAAACCTTAATACGCAACTACACTTATATTGTAAGACTTCTGATATGAATAACATGAAGGGCAGTGTACTTCCTTTGTTCATCTTTTGCATGTATACAGTTCAAAAGATTTTTTTTAATCTGACAACTACTATTGAACATTGGTGTGGTTTTATTATACTATGACAAGCGTATTGAGTCTGTGTTCTCTCATTATAAGCTGAAAGGTACCACTGCAAAGGTTTCTTTATAAGCTCTGTGATCTGCCTGCTGTTGTTGGCATCGTAGAACCAGATACCTTAAAAAAAAAAAGTACAACAGTTTTAGGAGTAAAAAAGTATGGGAAAGTGGAAGATTGTTCTCAACTCCTCTGTTCATAGTAGTTGTATCCCTGGTGTGTAAGAATTTCATGCTTATCATATTCACCTAAGAATGGCTAACCTTTACATCTTCCTAAGTTATTTGTGCCAATGATATCTTGTAGTAGTAAATTGATTTTAAAATAATACCTGACTGATTTGCATCTTTTTAGTTTAATTGAATGCCCTTTGTTTTACTGCTATCATTGCGTTATAGTCTGTGCATGATTATGTTAGTCCTGAATCAGACTTTTCAATAAGTATGGTGCTTGTCTCACATCCTTCAGGATGTTGTTCCAAGCTTATGAAGTTTAGGTATTCCATTTGCTTTCCCTGCAGCCCTTCCCCAAATAAATTTACAAGATTAAAATTTGCTAAGTTACAAATGTCTGTAAATTTAACTTAACATACAAAAACTTCTGCCATTCTAAACTGAAGAATTTTATGTGGGTTTTTTTTTTTTCTCTCAATGGTATGTTTTAAAAAAGGAAGCTTATGTGAGATGTTTTTATTTTTCTCAGTAACCTTGGAATGGATGTATGGGATTCAGATGAAGATATTATTCCCCCACCACATGCAATGGAAGGACCTGTAGAGCGGTTCCCAAATGAAGATTTTCAGGGGTAATAGGCTGAAACATGGAATTAAAAGCCAAAAACACCACACTGTGGGAAAGAGAATTGTTTCTTATTGAAAATACTGTAGATACTCTAATTTAAAAGAGATTTTACGAATTTAGCCTACTCATGCAAAATATATTTACAGAATTTGATGAAACAGTGAAAGGATAAGGGAAAGAAAGGGAATGTGTGCTATTAGAAGTCTGTAAGTAACTAGTTCACTTGGAAAAATTTAGAGTTTTACTTTGCCTGTCCTTCTTTATTATTCTACAGTAATCTGCAATTATTTTTAATTAATTTGGCATCACTGGTTTTCCTGAAACAAGCGCCATAGAATTACAATTGAATGTTTGTCACAGCTTCTACCATGACATTGAAAGTTTTATAATCCTACTTACAGTTTGGATTCTTAGTACCTTTGATCCCTCTATGTTTGCAATGTCTTTCATACCAATTCGTAGTTAAAAAAAACTTGTTTTCATTAATGACTTGTAGCACTTACAAGTATGATGTTCTATTTAAAACAAAAACTTCTTTACAGGTCTGGGAAAAGATTAAGAATTTATGATGACCACTCTCACAATGATTTGCAAGGACAGATACAGTTGAGAGATTTTGATTTCATTAATAAGGGACCTGGACAAAGACGAAGACCATTTCATGACCATCAGACTGAGGATGATTTAAGAGCACCAATGCAGATGAGAAATTGGGACTACAACAGGGGACCAGGACAGAGGCGAAGACCCTTTCCTGATCACCAGTTTTATGATGATTATCAAGAAGACATGCAGCTGAAGGACCTAGATTTCGGTAACAAAGGACCTGGACAAAGGTTGAGACCTTTTCATGGACACCAGTTTCATGATGATTTACAGGCAGAGAGACAATCAAGGGACATTGAATTTAACAGAGGCCGTGGACAGAGGCAGAGATCTTTTCCTGACCATCCATCTCACAGTGATTTGCAGGAAGACAGGCAGTCAAAGGATTATGATTTTGGTAGCAGGGGCCGTGGCCAGAGACGAAGACCGTTCCATGACCACCAATCTCGTGATGAATTTCAGACTCAGATGCAGTTGAAAGAGTTAGAATGTGTCAACAAAAGTCCTGGCCAAAGACTGAGATCGTTCCATGACTATCAGTCACATGATGACTTACAGCCACAGATGCAATTGGGAGACTTTGAATTTGTTAATAGGGGCCGTGGGCAGAGGTTGAGACCTTTCAATGATCACCAGCCTCGCAATGACTTACAAACTGAGATGCAACTAAAAGATTATGATAATAAAGGTCCTGGACAAAGGCGTAGACCTTTTCATGACCATCAGCCTTACGATGACTTACAGGAACAGACTCAGTTAAAAGATTTTGATTATGTTAATAAAGGTCCTGGACAAAGGCCAAGACCTTTTCATGATCATCCAGGTCACGATGACTTGCCACATGAATGGTGTTCAGACAGGTAAGGCATTCCTGAGCTGTAAGACCAGAATTAGAGAATAAAAGTGTAAAGCTCAACACTTTAAAATTAAATTTCAAATTAATTAATTTTTTAAAATAAATTAATTTTAAATCAATAAATAATCCTTTTAAAATACTATATAAATGATCAGTTAATTAACTGTTTTTATTTTGACTTAGGGAAGGGTTTGCTTGTAAGCTGGAGTGTTGCAGCTTTGAAAGCCAACGTTTCCTAAATTAGAAGGTTGTGCTTCTTTAAATTAAAGCTTGTGTGTTTCCTTTACCTTTTTAGAGTCAGCTTAAAACAAAACTCTTTGTCCCACTTTGTTTTGTATAGAAACTTACATTTAAAAAGCAATCCTCAAGACAGAAGACTATACAAAATTTTACTTATGCCCTCAGCCAAACAGAGATAAACAGTAATGCTATAGGGAAGTTTGACTTGCATTTGTTTATTCCATGAGTTAATAATTTCGTAGAAATCCGTAAATCCCTTTGCATCATACTGCCCCAAATACATATATCACTTACTAGTAAAGCTATTGGATTCTGACATAGTATTTCAAAATATTTTTAATATTTCAGAACGTATTTCAGATATTTGTTGGGCTAGTAAAGTTCAATTTAATTTCTTCCATTGTACAGCTGAAACAGAGGATATTATATCATTACACTGAAGCATACCATTTTGAGGTGTTAATACAATTGAGATAGTTTTTATTAAACTTTTAAGTAAATTTTAATTAAAAGTAAAAATTTTTATCTCATTTGATAAAGGCGTATTTTTCAAAAGCTTACAACCATTTGTACTCTTCTTAACGTGTGATTCTGTTGGTTATTTGCAGAAGTCAATCTTTTTCTTCCCATGAAAATGCACCAGAACCTCATTTCTCCTCATCTCCTTCACTTCACAGAGATTATGGGTCTGATAATGATGACTTTAACAGAAGTTATAGGTAAATATCAGCTTGCTTATGTTGTTTTCTGACTTACCTTTATACTCCTATTCCCCCAGTTTCCCAGCTAAAAAAAACCCACCAACAACAAAAAAACCAAATTAACTGCACAGTGTAAAAATTGATGTTAATTTTTTTGCTTAAATGCAGTTTAAACCATTGAATTTGAACACTGAGCAAATAGCGTGACTATTTGTAGTCCATCTATTTTGAATTTGAGTGTGATTATGAAATGATTTGAGAATCCCTCACATAAGTCATTGACATGACAAGCACAGTTCAAGGTAATGTACTACAAAATATGAAAAGCTATTGTCAGTAAGCAAAAAAGCAAAACACAGATGCTATATTTAACTCTTAACTGCTGTCTACAACAACCTAATGAGTTTTACTGTGAGGGATGGTCAGAGACTGAAACAGGTTGCCCCAGGCAGCTGTGAAGTCCCCATCCTTTGAGATACTCAGAACTCAGCTGGACATGGCCATGCACAAACTCATCTAATGAGATCTCCTTTGAGCAGGTGGCCCTAGGTACTTCTAGAGATCCTTTCCAGTCTAAATTAAGCTATGGTTCAGTGAGGGAGAGGATTTTAAAATTACAAAGATTGTTCTGAATTGGCTTTATACACCACTTATTTTACAAAGTAAGAAAGGTACTTGAGGGTAAAGAGAATCCAAAACAAAAAGTATATGTATCATATGTGCATTTTTAGATCATTCCATATGTATTTTGGAGGAGAGTGATTCTTGTGTTGCAGAAGAATTAATAATTCAAATATTTGGAGATATAAATCCAAAATATATTGTTGCCTGTGGAGACTTTGTACTAGAGAGCTACTATTACATATTATTCACAAAAATGAAAACATGGTCTTAGGAACAAAAATGCCCCCTAGGTAAAGAAACCCTCAGTAAACAGTGAATTTTAATTAGAAACAGCTCTTGAAACAACACATCTTCTAGTAGAAGTACTTACTATAAAAAGCTGTAATTTTAATCACTAGAATTGAAAAATTAATATAAACAAGTTTGCAACATCCAGTTGAGAGGATTTTAATTTTAGGGAGTAAAAACAAGAGCGAGGGTCTGAATTGTTCTTTCAAGGTTACACAAGTTTAATTTCTAATGGTGGCCACCAACAATAAATCAACTGTTTAATTTCTAAGGATTTCACTGTTCATATTTGTTCTTCTTACAGTAATCGACCAAATTGTCCTGAAGACAATAGGAGAATGCATCCCCCAGATGAATTTAATAGAGGAAAAAACAGATTTGCACCATATTCTTCACGAACAATGCATCCATCTTCATCTGTACACCAAGAAGATAGTTCAATAGACTATGAAAGAAAACCTTTTCAAGGTGAAACTACCAGAGAGATGGAACAAAGTAAAAGATTACCAGTTGTAACAGTTGATTACAATTATGGTCTGCCATTAGATTACGGACCTGAAGAGGAAGAGAGAACACATTATGATTTACCTCCAAGAGACCGCTACAGCTGGAACTGAATACAAAGGACAATGTTTGCTCAGCTTAGACTTACTTTTACCCATTTTACTTTGTATGTGGACCAAGGGGGGTTTTTTGGTTGTTCTTTGTTTTATTTGTTTGTTTTTCTTTTTGTTTTTTGTTTTTAAACAAATTAGGAAAATGCAAATTTCCATAGTAAAGAACTGGTCTCTATTGTAAGATTAGCTTCTACTGATGTTTGGTTCTTTACATTTATTAGGGTGTATTTGTTAAGTGTAGTTGGAGACAAGGTCTCAGTACACATGGAATTAAAGTAGTCCTTCCTTTTAGTGAAATTGGAACCCTGTACCTTAAAACAAACAACTTTCTGAGTGATTGTAGTTGTGTCTTTTGTTTTACATTTCTTTAAAATGCATGTAATTTCCGGATGCAGAAGTCATAATAAAATACTGCACTATCAGGTAGATTAGCATTGAGATTATAGAAAAAATACTATGAAATGAATGAAGCAAAATTATGTCCACTTCATCCTTTAGTTTGAAAGTAGCAGTTTGAATTATCACTAACAATCTCTGCAGCATTGCAGTTGAATTCCAGATTTTTTTGTACCATCAACTGAACTGACCCAGCTGCACTCTTTCATTGCAGAATTTTTCCCAGATTGCGAAGAACATGGAAGCAAATGGAGTTTGAATACTCTAAACGTCAGACTTGCTTTTCAGTAATCTGAATATCCCATCCTGATTGTATATTTTTTCCTGATCCCATAGGTTATATATGTTTCAGAATAGCCCAGTGCAGGTAAACGTCAGCATTTTCTCAGCAACACATCCAAATGACGTGGCTCATGTATCATCAGCTTACCTGTCTGAACTGGCCAAGATCACCAGTGTCTATGTAGTTACACCTTCCTGTTTGTCAGTCATATCTGTCTTACTCTCCAGTTCTATTTTCTACTAGTTTCTTTTTACAGCACAGCAGAGTAATGTAATCAGAATAGAAGAATAACCTCTTCAGGTAAGTTACTTTTAAGAGTCATGTATTGGATGGTCTCCTCTGAACTGCCACTTCAGGGGGTCTCAAGAAGATAGTGCAACAAACACTAACTAAATTCACGCCAGGAGCTGCACAGTGGCACCAACAGCTCCTACTGTGAATAAACAAATCTTAGTTCATAGCATGGAAAACAGTATTAATGCAATACTTGGGTAAATTTAAAAAATTACATTTTTCATTATTATTACATTTTCATAAATTAATATTTTAAAAGGCATCACAGTGACTAAGGATAAAGCTAGACCATGATATTAAAATAAACAGTTGAAATGAATGCTAGATACTTAAGTCATGCAGTTAAGAAACTGCCTCAAAAGCAGCGTAGCTGTAAAGCAAGAGTGTGTAGGTATACACTAGAAAACTGCAAAAAAAAGTGTTCATAGCCAGAACCCACAGAGCTTTTTTGCCTTTTAACTAGCAGCATAAACCCCAGATTTCTGAATTCATGGTTCTATAGCTACTAAATAAGGACTAGATTTTAAAAGTGTAGAACATCTGGCAACTCCTGTTCTTTTGTAACACATGCAAAAATTTCCCAAAATCAAAGGATTCTGTGGGTATAAATTCAAACTGCAAATGCTTCATTGCCTTTGCAACTGGTAGAACAACTTTGGCTTTGTTCATTGTACAAAGTAAATAGTTTTCTCGTTTTCACAGCAGCTAGTCAATTGTATTTCCCATTAAATCTCTGATTGTGAGCCTCATTCATGTGGTCTCGGGAATGAAGCTCTCTATATATAAACTGGTTGTGGAACTGAGCACTAAATGTTAAGAAAAGGCATTTGTTCCTTCACTTGCTGTCCCCCCCCCCCTTTTTTTTTTTAGTGAGGGATAAGCTGAGAATCTTTATCTAGGCTTCTTTATTTGGAGGCGAGGAAGATCTGCAACTTGGGCTACTATATGGCCAGATTCCTTAAAAAAAAACAACAAAAAACCCCTTCCTGGTACTCTCCAGCAGGGAGCTAAGAATTAGTGACTGGGATTACAAGCATTTGGGGTTTTTTATATACTATGTGTGCAGTATTCATAAAGTGAATGAAGAGCAAACATTTGCCCTTCATATTTTTGTTTGGGATTTGAATTATGTTTTTTAGGATTGAAGTGACCCTACAGTCAATCCTTTGTTACTTCAGACTGGGGGTGGTAGGACTCCCTGGGTGGGTGAAAAGCTGGTGCACTGGAAAGCGCAGTGCAAAGAGAAGTGTGGCATAAGGAGTTAGGATCAGCACTAGCTGTTACCCGTCCTTGGTCAGTCCCTGCAGGACCCTTTGAGAGTTTAGATACAAACAGTCAGATGGTATAATTCCTGTTATCTGACAAAATAAATATCACTTTCATAACTATGTCGGATTCCTCTTTTCAAGCAAAATTAATAGACATGATGTTTCCACAAATGGCTCTGAGATGACTGTATGAAAATAGCCAAAGTTGGGGTTGGTTGGTTGGTTGGTGGGGTTTTTTTGTTTGTTTGTTTGGGTTTTTTTTTAGAATTTAGGATAAGGCTTTCCACCCTATTGTTCCTAATGGAATTAGGGAGAGCTAAGCCCACATAATACATTACAAACTGTTACTGACATTTATCTCAAATTCCACAGCTGAGTCACCACTGCATATTTGCATCTGTAATATTCAATTACTAATTGATCCACATGGTGGAGAATGAAATTAAATGAAATAAAATGCCTTTTTTAACTGAATATTGTATTACAGTGTCACTCATAAAAAAAAACCAAACCACCAACAAACCACAAAAAAACCCCAACACTTTTTCTCTTATTTATTTCACAGTTCTACAAAAATGTCATAAAATCTTGCTGGCCTCTTTTGTGTATGTTCTCAGCAAACCTAGAAATAGCTGTTGTTCTATCACAGAGCAATAAAAAGCAAGACACGGATGGACAGTGTTGGTTTCCCACTGTCCTGAGTGTGAAATCTTGAAGAAAAACACAAAGATACAGAAAATCCAGAGGTAGCACAAAATTATTTGAAGGAGTTGTAAGAGTTTTAAGATGTACAGCTATTGAACTCTGAACTCACAGGAAACTTCTTTTTCTGTTGCTGTCCTGAAGTCATGATTTAATTGAAGGCCTGATTTTTATTGGGTGGTAAAGCCATGGGGCCAGCTTACCCTGAGGCGTGATCATACTGAGTCAGGAAATGTTCAGGTGCTTCCTGGAAAGTGCTGGGAGAAAGTTCAGGTGAGCTCTATGCAGAAGGCTGACTCCCAAGAAGGGCTTGGGGAAAAAGAGAGGACAGCTCCAGAAGAAAACTAGAACACAGGGATACGACTAAATTTATATGTAGAAATCTGTATTACATGTACAGCTAATTTAGTTTTGTGTGTGAAGAATAAACAGTTACCTAAAAAAGGACTAGAAAGGTTTGCATGTGACTTTCTCTCAGCTGGGGCAAAAGGTAAATGACCTACAAGGAGCCTCAAGTACAATTAGGATCCTTTCCTGTTTATTTGCATCTAAAGTAACCGCTAGCAAGCTGCAGGCTGTTTTTCATGTGCAAAAGTGATCAGTGATGTGTTACGATTCAAATTTGGGGTGCACTGCTACAACCAGTGTGCCAGGACCAGGGGTTAAATGACCTGAGCACTAGCTTCTGAAGATCAGTTCCTCCTTAAGATGTCTCACATAAGGCATCCAGGAATGCAGACACCCAAACATCACTTGTGGTTTAGAATCTGCTCAGTTCTGGGGAAAGAAGGAATGTATTCCCCGTCTGGGGTTCAGCAAGGGGATATGAATCCCTGGCCGCTGTGAACAGCAGTTTATTCAAAACGTGTGTGCAAACAAAAAGCAATAGCTTCCATGCTGTTATCAACCACTAGCGTTTGTTTCCTCTCCAGGCTGACTCTTACTTGCTCCAGTTGTCAGAGGACCGTGCTTTACTGGTTCCAGTGGACAGCAATTTCCAAACCTGCAGATCCCTTTCTTCTCCTTGTGGGGAGTCAGAAAAAACAGATGACAAAAAGGAACCAGGTGAGGAGACAACTTGGTTCTCCTTCCTCCTGAGGTGAGAAGACAAGGGGGGGGGGGGGGGGGGGGGGGGGAGGACAGGAAAAAAGATATCTTAAAGGAGAAAAATTAAGGAGGAGGGAAAATGAAAATTAAAATGTCAGGGGGAGAGAGTTATCAGTGTGAGGGAAGAAATGTGCAGAAGATGCGTGCGTAAAAAGCTGGTGAAAGATTACTGGGTATAAAAAGAGGGCACGTGCTGGAGGAGGAGTTCCTGGCAACTTCTTATCTGGGTCTTCTAAGCTGTGTCTGTGGCTCTGTGTGAGCGCCATGCTGATGTAAATGACAGTTATCAGAAAAATACAGGAGCACTCAGACCTCTAATCCCGCAATAAAGGCATGCGGGAGCTTAAAACTAATTACGGCTTCCCTTTAAGCTTTAAATCTAGTCTATGTGTAGTATAATATCCTGAAGAAATTCCCTTCAGAATCCAATGAGAATTTCAGACAATCAAGTAAGGAACTACTCCACAAATCTGTTTCACGCATTGAAAACAAGCTAGGTTTTTACTGGATATCAGGAATCCCATCATTTGAGGAATCTGAAAATCAAATCCAATTTGCTTATTACAAACACATACCTGTCTTATTGCACACTTTCAGGGCAGTATCAAAACACACTATAAGGTTGCTATTACTGTACTCATCACACAGAAATTACAGTTACGAATTAGTTAAGTGTAACAAATAAATCTGAAGTAACTGCCTCTATCAGAAGTATAACAAGCAAGTCAATGCAGAGTCATACTGAAAGCAGGAGGCATTTTCTTCCTTTATGAGGAACGTTCAGGACTGAATGTTCCACAAAGGAAGATGAAAGAGCCCCTGAGATAGATAAACTTAAAAGTTGACACAGATAGGATGATCCTCATGCAGTTCTTCAAAGGACCTCTTCTAACATAAACAGAGAGAAGTTTTTACTTTGCAAGTTGTACTACCAAACAAAAGTCTATACAGCAAAATTAACCCTTTAAGGAAAAGGTAAGAGAGTACAAGCTATTGCTGATATCTGTTAATCACACCTCAGTCCATCTTTGGGGTGTATTTAGATGTTCAGGGATGCACATAGTAAATAGAAGAAAGAAAGTATAAACTGGCATTGCAAAGTGAATGCAACAGCTGATTCATCCTTGTCTGCACACCCCAGATGAAAAATGGGACCACCATATCCTGGTATCTACAATGTTGGAGCTATTTAATAGCAATGCTGGTACATGGTGAATGGTAAATTCTGATTTTCAAAAGTTACACACCAGAAATCTTTAATAGGCCTAAAATGTATTCTGAGACACAGTGTTTACAAATTAAAAGAAAAACATTGTTTTCTATCATTTAATATACTAGTTACAATAAAATATATAGAAAGCAAAGGATATGTTCACCCGACTTATTTTTAAATCTAATTTAAACTCATTAACTGTAGCAGAACTTGTGACGATGACCACAGATTAGCCTTCTTTTCTATCTTTGAAAAGCAACAGCTTTTGGAAAGAGCTGGACTAGATGTGAAACCTCTGGCCCTGTTTATTCAGCATTATAGTGTGTTTCTGAATCCTTATGTCCCTGATGACAGAGGTGCTTTTCTATTTCTGCTCTTTGTATTCAGTTTGTGCACACTGGAATTATATGCACTCTTTTTTTTTTTTTTTAAACTGTACAGGCTAATGTCCCTCTTGCCTTAGTTCATGAAAAAATAACAATCTGACTACTGAAATTAAATAAAGAAAAAAAACTTACATCCACACAAGCTTAAATAATAGAACTCAAAAGGTCTCTACTTGTTTCTCTCATGTTATTTTCATGTTGTGTTCTTCTACATGCCTATGTAGCAAGACCTGCAGATTTATAGGAAGAGTTTGACCTCATTATTTCCTTTTCTCTTTGTCTCTAACCATGGCTCATTTTTGCCTGTTACTTTGATCCAAAAAACCCCACTCAGATACTTGACAGGAGCTTTTCTCCCCTTCAGTCTTTTTCCTGGATATGAAACACTAACTTCATTTTTATATATGTATGTACATGTATGTATAAATGTATGTATATATACATTATAAACATATATAAAAATTTCTGTATATAAATGGAGATCTCTGCTCTCCTAAATGTCAGTGAGACATCAGGTATAAAGATGCAATTGTCCATGTGAGTTACTATTGTTAGTCTCCTAATACTTCAGAGTTCATAAACTAGATTTAGTGAATGTACATATACTTTAGTGTCACTTTCTTGACATAGGAAGTGGTGTAGTTACTAATAACCTGCAAAGAGAGGTAAAAAGAGAGAGGATTTAAATGTAAACATAAAAGTTATTTTGGAAAAAAGAACAACTGTATGAAATGTCTAGATTATATAATTTCCTAAAAAACATGCCACAGGAACAATAAACTACCCAAACTGTAAAATAAATATTTAAATCAGGAGCATGGATAACAGCTAGACAAAACTAAGGAACTTGCAGTTTTTATTCATAAAGTGTGTCCAAAGAATATTGGTAATGTAAATCTTCATCTGCTATAAAATAGGGTGGAAAGTAGAGCTGAGTTAGAAAATGAGAAGTTTGAGATCATGGAACTAAATGCTAGCGAAATTATAGACCACGTCTAACAAAACCAAGGTTGTTGTACAACCTTGTACAACAAGGTTGATCAGTTGTACAGAATATGTTTATAATGGAGATAATGGAGATGGGCAAGGAGCACCACTTCTGAACAAGTCCATGCAATCTCATGAGATAAAATCCCTGGGAACAGAAGATCACAAAAGAGAATCACAAGTTTTCTCTATTTGTCATATCAGGAGCCTCTCATTCAGGAAAATTGAACATACAATGTTAAATATGATCAGAGGTAATTAAATCTAATGAGTTAATTATACAGCCCTGGAGACATATGGAACCTTTTAGGTTAGGTTAGATTTTCACTAAGTGATTGTTATTACAATCCTGTTTGATGTTGAGAAACTGGAGCCCATCAAACTTTTTTCACAAATGTTGCTAATCTGTGTTGTGTGTGGCAGTGCCTTCACCCTGATTTGTCTCTCTAAATACAGCATTTCATTGGTCTCTCTGAGGTGCTTTTTGGACTATGAGAGCTATCAGTCAGCATCCAGCCTCCAGCCACCACTTATGGTGAAGAACTTAAAAGACCATGTACAAGTTGCTACTTTTTAAGGAGGCCTTCAAGAAGGTTATTGCAGCTAGTAAAAAATTTCCTTGGAGTAAAAATGAGACAATTAAAAGCATGAGAGTTGGCATGGAAACTAGTGAAGCTTAGATGAGTAAATGTAAATATGCCTTTAAATAAAAAATAAGCAGAATAGCAATAAAAAGTATTAAATAGCAAGAAACAAGAGATTATTCAAGAAAGAAAAATATCCTTCAGCAATCAGAAATCTGATTTTAGTGACACCAGGAAAAAGGAGCCTAACCTACAGAGATAAAATGTAAAATAAAAACTAGAAAGATTAAATAATACTTGAAGAAGAAACAGTTAAATATAGAAAAATAAATAAGAATTTTGAAGTATGTTGGAAATAGCGTACAAGATAACTGGTTAGTTTGTAGATGTCAGAACAGAAAGCATCATTAAGAAATACATGTTGCAAAGAACCTGCACAATTTACCTGCATAAGATCATAATACATAAATCTATCTCAGAGCAATTTTTCCCCAGATAATCAAAATAATGATAGTGATTAAGACACCAGCAGAGAAGATGTCTGAACAAACTGCTAAGCAGGGACAAGCTTCTAAGACTAGCTTCTCTTCAGACAACATTTCCAAGGGAATTTAGAAATCAAATAAGACAGCCACTAAAATACATGCAAGCTATTATGAAAATAATCTTTTTTTACCAGACTAGGAGGTATCAAATGTTGTACCTACAGTTACAGAGAGGTTGGTGTGATCCTAAGCAATACAAATCTACAAACCTTCAGGACATGAAAAACTAACTGGAAAAATCAAACCAGAAGACTGGAACATGTAGAAGATTATGGTATGTCAGGTGTAACCAGGAGGGATTCCACCAGGAAAACTGTGCCTCTGTCATCTACTATTTGCACAGCTGTAGCACATGGAGACTGCACCGTTTTTTCCCTGAGCTCTGTAGGCATACATAGCAAGTAAGAAAGCTTGCAGTTGCTATGAATCTGCAGACTAAGCAGTAAGAGTTCACAGGTGGACACAGTTGGCAGGAGGAGGAAAACAAAATAAAAAGTAACTGAGATCAATGCAGGAAGTAATGATCATAACATACCAACTGACTGGAAAACACTGAGTTTTATCTAATTTAGGAACAGGTTTGAGAAGGTATACTGGCACACAGCAGATTTGCAGGGGGGATTCTTTTAACATATGCAAAAACAAACAGGAGAAAATGTATGGCTACTCTTTGAAAAATGGGTCAAAAGAAAACGAATGTGCAAAAAGGATTGGTATGACTTATGGAGTAGCTGAACAGATGCATGGACAAATAATAATTTGTTTTCATAGGGTGTAGGAAAAGGATTGAGGAAAAGATACAGGTGAACAGTTAAGTAATGATGTGCTTTACATAAACATCACATCAAAATACAAAAATACATGGTGTGAAACTTGAATGAATTGTATTTTAGTCCAGAATGCCTGCTATTAGGTAAATAACAGATCATTCTTTGTCTTTTGCAGATTGTTTTGCTTAGGCTGCAGTTTATCATCATTTCAGCAAGTACTCAGTGTGTAAGACCCACCACCAATATTTTCCCTGCACTTATTTTTATCAGGTAGGATAACCCCTATGGAACTTTTCAAGACAAATTTTATTGCATGTTTGAATGGCACTCTGCCTTGACTGCTATTAAAACAATGCGCAAAATGTTTTTAAGGAACGTATGAGAAATAGCGTGTTAGAATTGGAAATAGCACCTGAGGGTCATTTCAGTAACACCCACAGCAGGACAGGATGGCTGCTGATTCCTGGCTAAAGAAATGTGTAAATATTATCAGGGATGTTTGCTGTACATCTGTGTCAACAGCATCAAACATGCAAGAAAAATATATCCACCTTCAGCCTGCTCCTTGCTGCTCCCTACTCCAACTCCATGCCATTCCTCCCCATCACATGGCTGAATAGCAGGCACCCCATCATGTGAAAACATGTACACACACGGGACAGGAGTAGATGTGTGCCTTGGATCATGGATCAGGGACCCAGGCAGATGTACCTGCAACACATGATGGCATATGATGGCAGAAAAGAACCTGCACATAGTTTTGGAGTACTTCAGTAAAAGGCTCTTGGCCTCCAACTAAACACACTGTATTTTTTTCTGTATTCTGCTACAGGAGGCATATTGAGCTATCTAAAGGTAGTTACTACATCAGAGCCATGACAGGGAGGAGAAAAGGCATCACCTGGGTCACTGAGTGCAGCACTGTGACAAAAACCGTCTCTACCACTGCCAGTGAAGTCTGTGGTTTGCTCTGACCACACTCTGTGATGCAGAGGCCTTGGGCTGACTCATATTGCCGGTGTTTGGCGTTCCTGAAGTTGCTGCTTTAATGGCAGCTCCTAGTCACCACAGAGCTCCCACCAAAGGACAGAAGAGGGAAACAGGAAAGGGGCAGCCAGGGAAAACCTTCCTAGAGGACTCAAGTATAGGCTGGACCCACATGGATATGAATAGATTGAGGTATTACGTACCGGTGTCTTGTTTATAGAACTATAAAATGACAGTGAACATGCAGACGGCATTAGTATGTCTATTTGAAATACACATGTGTTTGTTAGTGGGGAATGAATGAGCAAACCCATACGTAAAGAGTTAAACCATCCAACAGAAAGGCTGGGGCGAGCAGAAATCCCTATAGAAAGGTTTGGTATGAAGTACACACCACAATGGGCTTTAAAGGAAAACTTTATCATACAGCATTATGCAAATTCATGTATTTATGCAAGTTTATGCATCACAGGAAAGAAAAATCTATTATTGTGTTTTCAACTTATCAGATGAAAGGTTACGTACTTCAGCTAAATTTACATCCCTGTCTGGGATCATTAATTTAAATGATTAGTTGAAGGCTAATTTCTTAAGTTGTATTTCTCTGGATCTGACCGAAGCTAATAGCATGCACTTGGAAACCTTGGTCTCCTTTCCCCAGAGTTACGGGAAGCCGCGGCCCAGCTGCCTGCGGGAGGAGACGGCCGGGTGGGTCCTGGGGATCGTTAAGCCCCGTTCTGCTCTACAGGCCGCCCCGGAGCCCACCCGAGCCGGGAGGACGGGCTGGCTGCCTCAGTAAAGAAAGAGACGGCAGGAAGTGGAAAGAAACGCGGCCCGTTACGGAGTCGCCGTGAGTGGGCAGCGGCTCAGATGCCCCCTTACTGCCGGGGGGGGGACTGGTGCCGGTTAATAAACCCTTGTGAGAAACTGAAACGAACGGCTGTAAGACCACCACCAGCCACGAGTGACCACCTCCCTGCGGGGGGGGGCCGAGTGAGCAGCGCAGCCGGACGCGCGGAGCACGGACTCGCTGAGCGCGCTGCACGCCGGGAGCCGTAGTCTCCGTGGGCCGAGCGGCCGCGCCGCGGCACCGGGTGTAAGCCGAGGGGCAGCGCACCTCGGCGAGTGGGGAGGACGGCGTGAGCTCGCGAGTTCCCGGCCGCCCTCTCCCGCCATACTGGTGGGGGAGAAGGGCCACCACCCGGTGGACGGGCAACGAAACGCGTGTACTTCGCGTTCTGGTGCCTCTCTTCTTCCCTCGGGGTGAGGGACTGGGGCGCTCGCCATTGAGCCCACACACACACACGTGCAGATGGTACGCCCCGCCGGAGGCCGGCGCACCCCCCCCGCAGCCGGCTCGGCAAGCTCCATGGCCGGTCCTGCTCAGTCCGGACGCTGCGTGCGCCCGCCCTCCTTGCTCTTAGAAGCGCTCTCTCCATTGGCTGCGGCCGGGCGCTCTTGCCAATCAGGAAGCGGCTATCATGGAGGAAGGGAATAAATACAAGATGGCTGCTCATATAAAACCAGGCATTGGGCTTCGCCCCGGCGATGGGGGAATAGAAGCTTTAACTCGCGCTCCGAGGGTTGTGCACTGCTCCCGCCCGCGCCACTGCTGCCCCCCTGGCGGGAGCGAGACTCTGACCGTTGCCGGCCACAGCTGCGCTCAGCCGCTCCCCGCGGATCACCGGCGGGGCCGAGGCCGGGTGCGACGCCCGAGAGGCCCGAGCTAGGCCCTGCGTCCTCCTCCTTAGGAGAGCGGCGCCGGTCCCCCTGCCCGCTGTCCCGCCGCTCGCCTCCAGTGAGGCCCAGCTCCGGGCGGCCATGGCCGTCTCCAGGTCGGTAGGAGCCGGGAAGGGTGGGGGAAGGAGGGCCGGCGGCGGCGGCGGCCTGGAGTCCCCGGCCTTCCGTGTGGCCTGGCTTCGGGGAGGTGCGGGGGTGAAGAGGGGTGCCTGGTTTCCACCCCCTCTTGCTTCGGGAGCCTGCGGAGGCCTCGCCAGGGCCTCCACGGCCCTCGACGGCGTGGGCGCCTCGGTGGGGTTTGGGGGTGGCTGCGTGCTCCGGCGCCTGGGTTTGCTTTTTGGCCTGGGGTAACTCCCGTGCCCGGTGCCTAGGGAAGCCCCCTCCCTTTCGCAGGCCGCAGGGGCTCTGCCTAGGGCGTCTCGGGCTTCCTCCTGAATTCGACACCTTCGTTTTGTTGGCCAGCCCTTCCTCGGGTTAAATTGCTAGGAAGTAGGGGATAATGATATCGAGTCTTGAAAACTGGCAAGAAACCGTTTTGGCTTTCAGAGCCCTTAGTTGTAAAGTAACCGAAATAAAACAGGCTTCCATGGAGAAAAGTGATTAGTGTGTTCTGGCTCTGCCTCAAGATATTGGGTAGTATCTGCTTACACACATGTGCGCTGGGGTGTGCCAGTGTTTAAAGTATTCACAGATACAGAGGTATGTCTTAATAGAGCTGTTTTATTAAAAATGCTGAGCACAAATTCCTGCCATCTTTTTTTGTGTGAAATGGGCATATTAAGCTTCCTAACAGGATAGTTGAAAGGAAATCATAAATCCCAATTAACCTTGTGATAGATTAGCTTCAAGTCACGTGTTGGTAGTATCTGTGTACTTCTGAAATGCTATAACAAAACTAAATTCTGTTTCTGAAGCTGTGTATGAATAAGTTTACAATTCTATGTAGCAATGTAAAGGCATGCACATTTATAATGGAAATCCATTATTAATCAAAATTTATAGCAGCAATACACCCTTTAAGACTTCTAGGAGCAGGTGTTTTAGTTTGAGCTTTGTAGTTTCTACAAAGTATTCCTTTATTTATTCTACTCTTATTTTTTATCAACTTGTTATATGTTAGGGGTTTTTTTTCCCCAAAGCTGTCCATAAGAATCTGGAAGTAGTAAGGATTGCTGTAACAAGACTACTGCGTACATTAAAATACTGCCGTAAGCCATCACGTAAAGTAGAGTAATATTCTAATTACATTCGGTTTGGGGCAGTCTGCTTAAATAACTGCTAACATACATGCGATATGAGGGCTAACTGGAATATCAAGATACAGCTTTTCAGCTGTATGCTGAGGCTGTGTCTACTGTAAAGATTGGTTTCCAATTCAATTACCAGTGTTTCTGTATTTCTGTAAAACCACATGGCTTTAGGGAAAAGCAGTAGTGCTCTATGCAAAGATTTAGTTAACACCTGTTTGGTCTGGTAACTGACAGGAAAAAAAAAATCTTTCTTGGGTAAGGCTTGTTCTAAGTTTCAGAGGGGAGCACTAAAAAAGTTGTTCTCTTAATGTCACGTGATACATTGCTTCAGATATTCAGAGTACAGTTTTTAGATCAAAATATTACACAAGCTGAACATAAGGTATAGAACTTTATTAAAGGTGGTGTAATACTTGTGAGTTGGTATAGAATTGTTTCAATTCCACATGTGAATTAGGTAAAAGTATTACACATTTTGGAGTGCTGTAACATCTTGGTTATTTCTGGTGAACTCCAATGTTTCTATAATTGTAAGAAGTGATACTGTGTAAACTTGGCCTGAGGCATGTTTTTTAATAGATAGAGCAAAACATGTCCATATCCCTTTGAAGTTACACAGCAGCTCTTGACAAATGAACCTTTTGGCTGCTGGACTGTAAGAACACTGATGATATGATGTCAATGTTGCTTTTGTAAATAAAAGAAATCTTGTCTTCATCTCTTACTTCAGAACACTGAGTTTCTAAGGTCCTTTCCTTTCAGACATATTACAAATAATTGTTTTGTACACTTATGTACCACATAACTATGTTTCTGTAAAGGGTGTAGTTTTTCCAGCTCTTGTACCAGCCCCATGTAACTGTAGAAATCTGCGCTTTTCCTCTAGGTAGTTACAGTTACCTTTTATATTTTTGAAGGACCAACATAATACTTCATTGTTGAATGAGTCTGTCTATAGGAGTGTGGAGAGTGAGGGAGAAGTTGATTGAAACTATCTTTCTCCAAGGACCATAGTCTTTGTTGAGTGCATACCAAACATTGATATTAACAAAAAACTTCATTAGGGTTAGTTCTGTATTAGAACTATATTTTTAAAAATAACCATTTTTGGAGGTGGGGCAGGGGTATTTTTACATTCTCAAACCAGTAAATTATCAAGTGGTTGTTTTCCCAGTAAAGTTTAGTTTCTTTTGTTTGGCCAATTGAAAACATTTCTTAAAACCCTAGTCTGTTCAAGAAGATCTAAACAAATATAGGGAATGCTTTGAAATATCTCAAAATTAGATTGAGAATTTGCAACTTTGCTATTAATAAGGTCATCTTAAAAATAATTGTCACTTATTTGTAAACTATTGACAAAAGAGATTCTCATATTTTATTCTGTGTTATATGTATACATGCTTGTTTTACCAGATTCTGCAGTTACATGGACTGAAGACCTACTTCTATATAACACTTCTGTGATGATACACTAGAAAATAGACCTAAAAGCAGAACAGTAGATACCTCATACCAAAAGATGTTGCAGTATAGTTGCTTCGTTATATGCTCATCTCTTTGGTAGTTCTGTGCTGAAAAGACTAACAAATGAACACCATCCTCCAGAAGTATGTATAGGTGGGTGGGAAGGTCGATGTTCTTTCTGTGAATGCACAAGATAATTTGGTAGGCTTTATCTTCAGTCTCCTGTCTTAAAAGTATATATGAAGTAGTATAATGTTTGCATAGCTAATAAAAAAATAAAAATAATTCTTGATAGTGGAACTGAGAAGGAAAAAAGGAAGTGAAAAGTTTTGCTTTGGCTTCATTCCTACAAAGTATGTATTCCAAGTGAATAAATACAATGGCTCACTAGTGATCTTTTGAGATACTTTAGATGAAAAAGTAATACTGCCAATTTATGGAAAATGACAACACTTATAGATTACTCAGGGTGATTGAGTTTCAGTAGATAATAGTGTTGATAGTCCTTTTCAATATCTAATAAAACTTTTTTCCAGTTTCTTTAATGTGTTCAAAGGCACCTCCTGTATCATTATTCCAACGCCAAGCCTGTTCTTGGCTTTCTTGTATTTTTGAGGGCCTT
Source organism: Mycteria americana (assembly GCF_035582795.1). Lineage (NCBI taxonomy): Eukaryota > Metazoa > Chordata > Aves > Ciconiiformes > Ciconiidae > Mycteria > Mycteria americana. The sequence goes on from NC_134370.1 coordinate 18,559,286, forward strand.
TACAGTACAAAGGAGAACAAATATGGTTTTAAAATGGGATGAAATACGTGAAGCTGGTAAGATGCATTAAGAAAAAACAATTTGATTTTAGTAGGTATATCTTTAAGTTCACCCTGGAATACCTTCCTAAAGACATTCTCCTCAGGGTAATTTCAAGAGACTTCCTTAAGCAAGTATGGGAGCATAACAACTTGCTGCTGTTGCAAGCAAGCCATTCTTGATGTGGTCCATGTAAGTTTAATACTAGTTTCTAGAGTTTTCAGTGTTTTCCTTTACTTGGATTTGTGTATAACTGGTAATATGTAGATTAGAAACCTAGCTTTTATTTTAAAATAAATAATAATGTCAGGAGGCTATGATAGTGAAGCTCCTGGCAAATAAGCAGGCCTCATATGTTGCTCTTGGCTTTTGAAGTTTAGGGCTGTGACTTCCAAGAACAAATGGCTGCACTGGCGGGCATTGTTACTTATGTAACATTTCAAGTTTAATACTGGGAGGTTGAAGTTCTTACAAGATACCAAAATTATCCAAAAATCTCTTTTATGGGCCCTATGTATCTTTTAGAAATGTTCTTTTGGGGTTATCACAAGCTTTCTAAAGAAAGAATTCAGCTTCTATCTTGTTTGGAAGCCTTTATTCCATGGCTGCTCTTGCATGAAAAGCAAGAGTTAAACTGAACAAGAAGTATGTTTTCACTACTACTTAAACGCATATGCTTGTACCATCAGAATAGGTAGATGCTCTAACCAATGCAATTACAGGAGTTCTGACTCAAAAGGGGGGAAAAATAGTGTAACTCTTCTCTTGTTGGTGGAGATTAATTCAAAGACCAGAAAAGTGGACTGCCTTCCCTGTTGCTGTTTGTGGGAGGGAGTGCCCACACAGTCATGGGGAAGCAGAAGTAGCATGTGCACTACTGCCCAAATGAGAGCGAGCTGTAAAATTTCTCAGACACCTAACAGAATGAAGTGAAAGTTGAAACTCAGGATTGCACTCTGATAAGAATTCTAACCTACTCCAGCAGCTAGAACTGGAATTCTCACCAAGGCATTCCCTATATCACTTGTTGATGCACTTCTTGTATTAGTATGTCTTTACAGCTGTTTTAATTTTCTATTCTTTCTTGCAATTTTTCTGATGTAATTGGTCATATGTATTTGGGCTGCATTGTTGTATGTAGATATATATGTAATAGTTTTAAATAAAACTTGTACAGCCTAATGTTATGGATCATATATGAAATAGACATTCCATATGGAATTAATTATACTAATTTTAGCATTTGGTTGGCTTCCATATGCAGTATATAATACTGTGAGCAGTGTGGTGATGGAGCTCTAGTTTCATACCAGGTGTCCCTTCCACTGCTCTGTAGGAAACAAGAAGATTTCTCTGTTGTCCACAGCCCCACCTTCATAACTATTTACTCCACAGTCTCCCACCTATGAGAAGTAAAATCACAGTCCGTTCTTTATGTGTGTCATCACACTTCTTTGTTCCGAATTCTGTTCAGTGATTTTTCTCTTGCTTGCTGATTGTATATTGGAAAGTTGTTTACTTGATTATTTAACCGTTTATGTGTGCTTTAGTAGGGGCTTGAGTGTTTTGAGCTGTGAAGCTGACCAAGCTGGGATTTGACCAAATGATGAAACACCACCCTGAACAAAGGATTGTCAGGTCAACAAGAAAAGCTAAGGCATCTCTATTAGAACTTAGGTTGAATTTCACAGTGAACATCAACCCCTGTCAAGTCTAAATTTTAATTTAGTGATGTGTTCTAGGCTTCTGGGCTATTTCTGTACTAAGAAATAGTGCCTGGGCGGAAGCTCCTGGGTGTTGAAATACAATTTATATTGTAAAGTCCTAAGAGTATTCCCTTGCCTTCTGATGGGTGCCACCTAGCAGTTTTCCAGAGCTCTAGACAGAGTTTCACATTAGAGTATTCCAGGGACTATGCTACTAAGGGTTTTTTTGTACAGTCACACAATTTTAATGGGTTGGAGGATATGCTAGGATAGTTATGAGCTGTTCTGTATCAGTTGGCCTTTGCTGTCAGAGTCTGCTCCCTGGCCATTTAAACATACTGGTGCATGCAGAGATGTAGAGTCCAAATGGATCACTTCATTGGCAGCATGATCAGTTCACTGTCCCTTTCAAGCCTCAGCTCATTGAAATCAACAAATTGGAAGTTTGCCCATCTGAAGTCCTGTAGGGACCCAATCCAGTCAGAATGTCTTCACTGGGATGAGCAGGATCCTTATACTGATCCAGGTGCTTATGTCGTCTTTTGGAAACATTTTGGAGATACTGTTGATAACCTCTGTATCTTGACCTGGGCATTAACTATCCCACTACTAGCTTTCTAGTGCTTCTATAGCTGAAGGGCTTTCAAATCCCCACTGTCCAGTTTCCATAGGAGTGCCATAAGGTTTACCTTAAATATTACAATAACTGTCCCTTCAAATGAAGATCAGCCCTCTATTAGGCCTACCTGTAGGCAGCAAAGAACTGAAGATTAGCATCAAGAAGAGAACAGGTCATTTGTTGCAACATTTGCCTACTGTGCCTGGGTACAGTCATGTCTAACTTAGTTCAATGCTGAATATGCAAAACTGATTGGAAAGCTGTGACTAGAACATGGAATCACCATGCTACCTGGAGAGTGTCACTGCATTAGTTGTGATGGCTCTTTTGAATGTACTTGCTCTCGTGTTTGTCCTTTGTAATTTTTTTTATTTGTAGTCTTTGCTGCGATAGTGCACTGGCAGAGCAAAAGGCTTGTTATATTTAGTGACTGGGGGCCAATAATAGTTTCTGTGTATTTTTATTCACAAAACCCCTTCAGTTAACTGAACTAAGCCTGTATGTATAATCATTCTGCATAACAGTGTTGATTAGAGAGATTATGTTCCCCCTTCTGACAGCCAACCTTGCTATTCTGATGAATGGCAATGCAAGTGAAATTGTTTACTGTTAGAATTCTTCTTGCCTGCAGTCTTTCTCTAAGAATTTTTTTATTTTTTAGGATTGTAAGATAAAATTGTTTGAGTGGTAGTAGTCTAGTGGTGGAAGAGTCTGGTCTGGTTTGGGATGGCTGTTGCAGTTGATATCCTGGTCACAGACCTGCTGATTATTCTTGAGTATCTCTCAGGTGGTTCTATTCTGAAAGTAAGAATTCAGGCTTTAGTCTTTTCAAAACTAGTGTGCTTTAATGAAATACTCTGGGTTTGGTGACTTGGAATATGTATGTGGGGAGAATTCACTTGCCTAATCTAGGTCTCTGGTGCCAGTTTAGATGGTATAATGTGTCCTTGCCACTTCAGAATGACAAGGATCTCCTGCATGATGTCTGCTGGCCTCATGTGCACCACCTGTTCTAAAGTGTCTCAGATGCTACTAGATGCCTATTCTTAAGCACCTGAATTGATGTTTTTGTGTCAGAAACATTTCTAATGGACTCTGTGTCAGTGTAAAAGCTCATGTGGTATTTCTTAGACAAAAAAATACTTAATTTTAATGTTCATAAGAACTTTGGATTGCTGTTCCAAGTTCTGTCTTGCCGATACACTTCAGCAGTGATTAGAAAATCTCAAATTTCTCAAGTGAGAGGAAAAAGGTATCTACCTCTTTGCATAAGTTAGTGCTTTGTAATGAGCTTATATAGCGTGAGTTCACATAGAGGTGGTGTATGGTTGCTGTCCTATCAGTGAGATGTAGTTGGCTCGGGATTGGAAGGTGACAGTCAGAAGGATTATCTAAACGATTGCTTATGAGTTAAAAGTGAAGGACTTTGTATTTTTAAGCTCTGATTACAGCAGTTAATGTGCAGGAGAAGTAGTTTGAGATATATTTAATTTTTAGCATTTGTTGGTATTTAGATTTTTTGTAACAATCCATAAATCTCTTTGGTTTTCTTTTTCATTTTTTTTTCTTCATGTAAGTACTTCCTGTATTTCTTTTGTTTGCTTGTGTCTTCCTTATTCTTAGAACAACTTTCTGACAGCCTGTGTTGAACTCTTTCATAAAATAATTAAAAATTTTGTCTGCATTGTAGAACATTGCACTCTACCATACTGATTCAGACTTTGGTGTTACCTTTGTGAATGATGTGAGCCACACAGTGCTCTGCTTACAGCGCTGTCTAGCATGAGAGGCGGAACCACATGCCATTAGAAAACTCTGAGTTCTCTTTGTCTTTAAGAACTAATTTAGAGGCTGTTAGTTTGTTCTGAGAATAAAAACCTTATCAGAACTTAGGAAATTTCATTCCAAACTGCAGGTCCTCAAAATTAATTTGTTTAGAATTTTTAGTATTTTTTCATTCTCAATGAAACTAAGAATGAAAACTTTAAAAAAACTAGTGCTGCTGATCAGTGGCAACTTTTTCAGTGCTATCCTTCAAACAGAGCAAGAGAATTCAAGCTCTGCCATACTCTGCTGCAGCAACACCAAAACTTAATTTAAGAATCTTAATACCCCCAAATTATTAACTGTTTGGGAATTGTACGTCAGGGAAGTCTGGGAGAGGGAAAGGAAGAATGATTAGTGTGACCAGGAGTACTGTTAGTCTACTGTTAGCTATATTTGCTAGTCCCGTTTCCATTTATTTTGCTGGGGCTGAATGCTGAAACCTTCCTATAGCAGTGTGAGACAATAGAAAGATTTTTTTGTTTGTTTTATTTTGCATTTGTATGTAAGTTAAGCATGTTGCAATTTAAAATCACAAATTACAAACCAAGCATACTGCAGGTTAAAAAAAAATCAACAAAAACTGTATTTTGTAGGTAATTCAGCTTCAAAAAGTTGTGGGTTTTAGGAGTGAGTGTCTGGTGTTGTAACTAAGGTTGGAATTAAACTCGATTTTTTTTTGAGGGTAGGCTGTCATAGTGGTTTCCTCCTGTTTTGACACATGAAGAGTTCTAGCTGAGGAAGTGGTCTAAGTTGTACATTCTGCTTGACTTTGGAGATGAAAAAAAGATAATTTGATAGTTAAAGGAATGGGTGGTGCTAAATGGCAAACTTCTTGAGTATGGAACACTGAAGTTTCACAGAGAGGTGAAGACTGAAAGGGGTGAGTTTAAGAATGAGAGAACAAGCCAGTTAGCTTGCAGAGCAACCACAGCTTGTTCTAGCATATTTTGTACTGAATAATACCGAGTGCTTACAAATCAGGTTGGATTACTACTGTCAAATGTATTAAGGAAAAAATACTGGTAAATAACTATCTGGTATGTTCCTCCTGACTAGTCCGCTATCAGTGATTTGGAAGAGTTGGATCTATAAAGCTTTCGCTTTCCTCCTTGACTGTCTAATCACACAAAACTGCTAGTTTAGATATGTTTGGGGATTCATTTTTATGTAACTTTAAAACAATTTACTAACTAGTAAATCATAGCAATTGAAACTCCAGTTTTATCTACAGAAATTGAAGTGGGCTCACCTGTTTTAGTAGTAGGAAGATAACTTTTTCAAAGTTGGCAAATATCAGAAGTATGTCTAAAATACTAGAATGATTTGAAATACTTTCAGTGAGAATTGTTTTTATCTAATGGATATTTAATCTAGTGTCTCCAGTTGTTAGAGCATTTGGGTTTTGGAACTGTATTGCTGTGATATTACTGCCTTGACTTTGTAGCGTAGCACTGCTGTTTCTAATGTGTTGTGACACATTATAAGATATTCTCAGGAGTAAACGCAGTTTAAGCATGTCAAAGAAAGTACAAAATCCAGTGATGTTGGAAAGAGGTTTTGTGGGGTTTTTTTGTTTTGTTTTTTTTAATGATTGGAACTAATGTTAAAGGCAATTTTGGTGAAACGTAATTAGTAGCAACAGACTAACAGGCAAAACATTTGTCCTTTTCCTGTATTTGCTCAAACCTAGGGTATGTTTTTATGAGGAAGGGGAGTTGTTCAGTGTACCTGTATCCTTATTTCATTAGGTAGATCTAGGTGAGCTTCACTGCTGTGTAAATTACAGCTTCATATTGTTGGAATATTTGGAGGAATATTTTTATGATTAAGGCTAGAAGGGACAATTCTGATTGCACTACGTGGACAGATTCTAGACTCATGTTCACTAATAACCTCATACTGCCCAATAACTAAGGGGTAAACTAGGCACCCTGTAAAGAGAGTTGTAACTGTCCCACTTATAGTGGAGGGAACAATGAACATTTGTTACTTCCATCATTGATTTGATTATCTAGGTAGTCTCTATTTTTACATGCTTCTTTATATGTTGACTTTCTCATTCAGTAACTCTAAACAAGAAATAAGCTAGCTATTCTGAAAATAGATGATCAGGGTCTCTTTCACTAAATACAGAGTTACTGTGAAAACAGATCTGCTGGTTAAATTCCTGTATTTCATGGGAAGGCCAGAGGTATCTTATATTATTTAAAAGCTGTAAATATAACAACAGGTCTTACATAGTCTTACATATTCCAGGTAGTTAGGGGGAAAGTATGTGAAAAGTAAAAATTTGTGGTATCCTGTAAAAGCAGAGTTTGATATTATAGATCACAGGCTATGTCTTCAAAAGAAATGATAGTGCACAATATGAGCATTTGAGCTCTTTGCTTTCTCTGTCAGACAGAATTTGATGAAGATCATTTACAACTTAACAGTATTTATTTTTCAGGACTGAAAATGTTCTATCACAGAACAAAGAAGGGAGCAATTTAATTTTTTTCTTGTAACTGCAGATTTTTTTAAAACTAATGTTTCTAACAGTTTCTCTGTTAATTTTTTTGCTTACCAAATTAAATGTGCTTTTAGAACAACTATGCTTACTGTTAGGAAAAAAGTACATTTGTCATCCTGTCAATTGACAGTCTTCAGGCAAACATTTCTTCTGTCTGCATTAGATAAACTGAAAAATGTGGGGGAATATTAATAGAAATGAGCAGCTGAACTATGAATAGCATAACATTTTCAGTTTTTGTCAATCATATTTAGGCTTGATCGTCTCTTTATTTTACTGGACACCGGTACAACACCAGTAACAAGAAAAGCAGCTGCACAGCAACTTGGGGAAGTAGTGAAACTGCATCCTCATGAACTGAATAATCTCTTATCTAAAGTAAGCATCTTTTTTTTTTTTTTTTTTTTCCTGAGCTTGCTTTCAGTACTTTAATGGTGAGAATAAAACTGGTTTAAAGGGGTGTGGGTTCTGTGGGAAGAAGAAGAAAAAGCATAGTAGTCTTGTGTTCTCTGAAAATAGGAGACTGAAGAAAATTGGAAGGCTACTTCTGTTAAGCCTGCTGTTTTGTCAGCTTCTGAAGTGGTCACATAAGTCAGGTTTCACTTTGCATTCAGTATTGATATTCAGTGTTTGCTGTAAGTTCAGATTTTCTTCTATAAAGAGAAGCCCTACTGCCTTACAGAAATTTCTGCTCCTGCTTTTAAAGATTCTTACTGGTGTGATACAGCATTAAAAATATAGGAGGCTGCATGTCTTTAAAAGGGCTGGAAAATGGAAGGACATTTCCATTAGTTTGGGACTTCAATCTGGCCAAGTCCAGTAAAAACACCAAAAATAGTGTGTTATCTGACAGCTGGAGATGGCTGAGTGACCTCAGTTCTGGTCTTATTGAACAGGTGCCCTCACCACAATTGATGGTATCAACAGAGTGGCCAAGGAATCATGAATATGAAACAACTTTCAGAGAAAGAAATAGTTTTTCCAGATTTGAGATGTAGTGGTAAATTAGTTTAGAAGAGCATATGTTGCTTCAAGTGACCCATGTTGTTCCTCTTCCTGGGTTAAATGATTTCAAAGTTTTAAGGTCTATTAATCTCTTTTTGAACACTTCCTTTTAGAAAGCAAAAAAACAAAAGTCTCAAGCCTTGTTCAGTACCTGGAGGAAATCAAGGTTGAGGTTTGACTGATGGGACTAAATATATCTTATAAATTCTTAATATCTGGCTATGGCAAGAGTTCTGCTAAGCAGTGAGCAATATAGAGAAGGCTGCTCACATTTCTTTGGTTTATTTTCTTGTCCTTTGTTTTTGTTGTTTTGAATGTTGTCTTAATCCATAGCATTAAAAGTAAGTGTGTTTTAATAGAGCATAACAGCTAATGGATTTTCTGAAAGTACATTTTAAGCAAATATTTATCTATTTATTTATTAATCTCTCCTTAAAGGTATTAGTGTATTTAAGAAGTACGAATTGGGATACTCGTATTGCAGCTGGCCAGGCTGTTGAAGCAATAGTGAAAAATGTACCTGAGTGGAATCCAACTCCAAGATCAAAACAAGGTGCTTCTTAAATGAATTATGTAGAATTCATTGTTTATCTGATGCAAAATGACTGTGATATGAGACTTCTCAAGGCAACTGTGTCATTCTGGTTTTTATGAGCGTAGACTTTTTATATGCGTGGACTGTAGTAAACCTCTTCCGCTTTAGATGTTCACATTCAATTACAACAATGTGCCTGACCTTTGTTTCTTCTAAGATTCCCGTGCTTGTGCTCTGTACCTTCATAAAGCTTTACTTTTATAAATAAAAGGAATAATAACTAGTAAAATGGCAAAAGTTTTAACCAATGAACTTTGTCATGATGTTTTGCAGACACTCTCTTCCCTGTTTCCTTGTTCAAAGCACCTTTCTGAGGGAGGTGAAATGGCAGCTTGAAGTCTATTCTGTTTGTACTTGCTTTGCATCTGAAATTGTCATGTTAGGAGTGTTATAGTTACTTTTATTGTCAACTTATGGACCTATTGTCAGTGATTTTGTCTAAACCTGTTGACACTATCTGGGTTCACAACCTGATGTGGGACAGGTTCCAGAAATTCACTAACTGTTTAAAAAAAACCACACCAACAACAAAACTCATATCTGTTTTGAGGTGATCTCTTACCTGTTTCATTCAGTGCCTCCTGGTTCTGTTGCTATAGAATTTGACAAGCAAGTTCTGCGTTTGCCTTATCCACTGCCTTTATGATTTTTGTAAACCATCATATTTGCTTCCCTCCAACAACTTTCTTCTCTCCAGATTGAAGAATTGCAATCTCTTCAGTCTTTCCTCACAAAACAGCTGCTTTGTCTTTTAGATACCTTTATTTGTCCTTCTCTGTGCTTTTTCTTACTTGTGTCCTCCAGGAGATGCATAGAACTGCACACAGTGTACCTTCATCTCTAGAGTACTGATATTTATACATAGTGGCAAACTGATGCACTTTGTCATGTTTTCAGTGTCCTTCCTGATGATGCCCAGTATTTAGTTGGCTGTTTTGGCTATTGCTGCCCAATAAGCTGGTGAATACAGAAAACTGTCAGAAGTGCCTCCAAAATCTTTACTGAATGTTAACTGACAGTTCTGAATTCAGTGTTGTGTAGGCATGGTTTAGGTTATTCATTTTGCACCTTATCTGCCCCTTTGACCATTAGTGTGTTCTGAGTCCTTCTTGGATTCCGTAGTGCCACTGTGACTTGGTTACCCAGAAGAGCTTAGTTGTCATCTACATGCTTGGAGAAGAGCGCATAGTGAAATCTCCTTCCCATTGCTAAAGACTGCTAGAATTGACTGCAACACTGACCCCTGAAGGACTCCAAAGCTAACTTTTATGTGTCTATAACCAGCTTTCAGTCTGTAAAAGGATGTTTTCCCCAATTCTGTGGTAACTTAATTCCTTCAATTTTTTTATATGAAACCTTGCCAAAAGCTTTTGAATATATTATGTCCACTGGATCCTCTATCCACTTGTTGGATCTCTTTAAGGACATTGATAATCAGGTTAATGAGAGGGAGTTTTTTTCAGGAGCCATTCTGACTCTTTCCCAGTAAATCACGTTTATCCATATACTTAAACTTTATTTATAGACTCTACTATCTTACCAAGGACAGAAGCTGATTTTACTAGTCTAGTTCCAAGAATTACTTACAGCACTCCTTTTGTACATGGAAATTGGGCAACCTGTTAGTCTTTGAGTACAGCAGCTGTTTTGAATGATGGGTTACATGCATTGTCCAGTTCTTGCATATCTACCTATCAGATATGAAATTGAAAAGGTAATTAGGTGTGTTTGAGGAAAAAGGTACCATTTAACAGGGCTAACTGGCTATGCAGACATTTGTTTATTTCAGTTAAATTGTTTGATGTAGTCAAATACATGTTTTACAGTGGTCTGGTTGCATTTAGGTTCTTAGACTTGCTATAAATCACTTCTTTTTTTTTTTGTATATGTGTAATGAAATGTTAACTTTTTCTTCAGGTCTGAAGAAATGTAGGTGGTGTTTATTTTGTACAGTGTTCTGTGTGCACTTAGACTCATTCTACTGTAAATGAACAAGCTTTCATAAATAAGTGTCAGTGTGGGATAAAACACACCAAACTAAATGCTGTATTTCCTGTAGACAACAATTGTATTTATACTGCTGGTTGTAATTCAGGATGGAAGTGTGCTGGACTATGTAGGAATGGCCAGTCTTTTGGGATACTAAGCTGCACATGACTAGGAGCCACAAAACACACTAATCTTTGAGTGTTGAGGGGAGGGAATACTTTGGAAGTGAATTCATGACCAGGAAATGGTAAGATACCTTGTGAGGAACAAATCTCTTCTGTATCAATATTGAACTGCACTGTACCTGCAACTGGATTTGAGAAGAGCTACTAGTCTTCAGCAGCCCTTGGTAGCTGATTTTCTCCCATACCTGTTAAGACTACTCTTCAGCTTCCATACCAGGGATGCTTGGCTGTTGGTCATATGATACAGTGTGGGCATGATACTTGTTTGAACTATTTGTGAGCCATATGCAGTTCAAACTGCAAGTTGGCCGTATGTGTACATAGAAGACCTGGTGATATGTCAGTGTCCAAGATTTTAAAAAGCTAAATTTATCAAGGGAAAAATGTTAAATTTTTTTTCTACTCAATTAAGTGTGTTAAGTGAGCTTTTTCAGTCTGTCTTTGTGAAATAGAGCCTTTACACTTCGTGAATCAAAATGCTGTATGTCTGATGATTCCTTTGGAGGAGAGAGATAATTTCTTCCTTTTATTCTTACTTAATCTTCTGTCAGAACTTTGAACAAAAATTTCATCACGTTGTCCTTTAATATTAATTTTCAATGTCCTATCTAGAACCAGGCTCAGAAAGTCCTATGGAAGATTCACCTTCAACAGATCGGTTGCGTTTTGACAGATTTGATATATGTCGGTTGTTAAAACATGGTGCATCTCTTCTTGGATCTGCTGGTGCAGAATTTGAAGTCCAAGATGATAAATCAGGTATATCTTTATATTTTACTTGCAGACAAGAAAACTTACTGATTTGAAAAAGTTTGTTGTGGCAGTATTAAGTCTAGTCATCCATGGTTTCTCAGAATGCTGGGAAATAACAGAAGAAAATACTCCCCAACATAACTTTGTATTACCTTTCTCAAGTTAAATTTTTTTTTTAGGGGGTATGTATTGTTAGTTTGTTTTTTCTCTTATCAGAATTAGTATGTGTACAGGGAGGAAGAGGAGAGTGGAAACCTGAAAGAGGGAGCAGAAAAAGCAGTATTAAAAGCTTCTGTAGAATTTCTGTATACTTTTTTAAGAGGTGCAGGAACTATCACCACTTGTTCTTCATTAAAACAGTGTTCCCAAATATAGTAGTAGGATGTGGCTTATTTAAAAGCTTGAAGGTTTCAAATATAGAAAGATTGCATGAAAAATACTGTGATAAAACTGTCAAAGTTGGAAGGTCAAATATCAGTGCCTGTGTAATGTCTTTTGTTTCAAGTGACTTGTCTGATACATTTTTGCAACTTTTTAGCTGAGAGTTGGTTTATATCAGTGTAATGGCATTGAATTATTTTAATCTAAAATTTTTTTTGGTATTACTGTACTTTCTTGCTCTAATTCCTGTCTATCTTCCACTTTCTGCACCAAATGAAATGATGCTATAGATCAGAATCTGCTCTCACTGCATAGCCCTGATTCACTTGTTCCCTGCGTGTGATGCGTTCTGTGCAGTGTACACAGAAGATCACTAGCTCAGCAAGGAACAGAACCCGTGGCTCCTGACACTTAAGCAGTATCCTGTCTGTTAAGCCTTGCTGCTATTTTATTGCTTGCCATCTTTTATGCTAGGTTAATAAAGTGTTATACAAGTTTCATCTCTTCTAATGAAACCCTAGCTGTTCAGAAATCAAGTAGATGGAATAGGACACTTTAGTTCGTAGAAGTCTGATATTTATCCCAGTGTTGTATGATTATACAAATAATTTTATGAATGAAAATAAATTTTAAAAAAAATAAAAAAATAAGAAAATGAAACTAAAAATAGCTTTAGTTGCTGTTTTTTTTAACTGGTGGGAAAATGTACAAAGGCTGCTTTCTCTTCTGCATTTTGTAGCAGCTTTCCTTTTCAAGTAAGTAGCCAATGTGAATGGATGTAAAACAAGTTAAATAATCTTTGGAATTAGCAGTCTTTGACCCTTTTTCCTAAGATGAACTTGTGAAAGGAAAAAAATTTTCTAGAGAATGGAAGTTGTTTCTATTTCTCTGCTTGTCAGTTAAATGCAATTAAAAGAAAAGAAAGGCTTATTGGTGTAGATATAATTAACTACTAATTACTACTCAACCTGGTGTATACTCCAAAATTCTGCCAATATTGGTCACCTACTTACAAGTTTATGTGCAGATATTTGACAAAAAAAAACCAGTCTCCTGCCTGGTTTCCATACCACACATGTAAAAAGAGAGTGAAATCTGACAGCCCTACAACCTACAAGATTGGGTTTACTTGGATTTATTCTACTCAGGCATTAAAATCTTCTATTTTTTATGTAAATGTGGGTGCTCCCAAAGTCTAGGTGTTCAGTAATTAGTGTTGAAGCCTCACAACATTCTTGAGGTAGCTTCTATTAACTTCCTAAATGAGCCTTGCTTGACACATGAAGCTTGAGGACAAGATTGTTAACAGACTCCAGCACCTGCTTATGCTTCAAGTCTCCATTGCCATCAGGAGTTAGTTTGGGCAGAAGGAAAGGAGACACCTGGGTCTAGTGCATTTTACAAGGAAGAATGTTTCTGAAGAAAACAGGTTCAGATTCAGCCTAGCTTAATACAGGATATTGGATTGAATATCATTTGAGGGGTTTTATTGGTGGTCGTTATTTCTTAGGTCTGTGTTTCCCAACAGAAGATAGTTTAGGAGGAACAGAAACCTTTAAAAAAAAAAAACCCAAACAATCCCCCCCACTGTCCCCAAACCAAACCAAACAAACCACCCAAAAACCCAGACTGCCAAAATCAACAGATCCCACAAGGATGCAATAAAAAAAGTGCTAGTTCTTGAATAAGTGGCTGGATTTTTTTTTGTTGGGTTAATTTGTTCCTTTTAAAGTGCACTTTCCTAAAAATGTGGGGAAAACTTGGTTTTTTACTTCTGTAGACCAAGTGTAATGTAATGAATTTCATAGGAGCTATTTTCTTCTTAAAAATTGATGACAGTTTAAGTACTAGTATAGCTTCAGCAGCAGAAAAGGTCTTCCTAGGAATCAGTGTGATTTGGTTTAAAAGATTGTATTGATGTATTAGCCAAGTACAATTTAATTCTGTAACTTTTGACTTTCTTGTGTTATTTCCTTGAGCAAATCTTCAATAATACATCTGGTTGGAAATCTGACACATCTTCACTTTTTAAAAACTTTTTTTTAAGGTGAAATTGATCCTAAAGAGAGGATAGCACGACAGAGGAAACTGTTACAAAAGAAACTTGGCTTAGATATGGGTGCTGCAATTGGGATGAATACCGAAGATCTGTTCAATGACGAAGATTTGGACTATTCACCTTCTTCAGTTTCACTAGTAAACAAACAGCCTGTAGGTAAAACCTTGGGCTGTTTGACTGCAAGGAATAATACAGTGGGTTTGCTTTATTTCATAGAATCATAGAATTCTTTAGGTTGGAAAAGACCTTTAAGATCATCAAGTCCAACCGTAAACCTAACACTGCCAAGTCCACCAAATTTGTGCTTCTGCGGTTATAATCTTTATATTTTAAGTATGACGATCAACATCTAATATGGTATCCTTTGGCTTCCTGAATTCTTGTGCCCCATAGTTGCATGTTAGTGTTATTTCGTGTCAAACTGCTGCTCTGAGTTTGAAATTATGCAGGGTTGGGGAAGTTGGGAGCAGTGTGGGTTTGAGGATTTTTCGGGACCTTCATTGTAAGAAGAACTGACAATGAATGACTTCTTTTTCAGACTCTTCAGGCTGCTGAGTTAATTGACTCAGAATTTCGAGCTGGTATGAGCAGTAGACAAAAGAATAAAGCCAAAAGAATGGCTAAGCTATTTGCAAAGCAAAGATCCAGAGATGCAGTGGAAGCTAATGAGAAGAGGTATAATAGTGAACTGGTTTGCTTTTATTTCAGTTAAGCTGTGGTTGTGATTTGATTAATCTGTTGAAAAACTTCCTACAGTCTTTGCACTGTAATCTTTTACATGCTAATTGCGCTGATGGTAAAACACTTGTGTGATGTACTTATTCCCAGTAGAGCTTTGTTAAGGACCTAGCTTCAGAGAGATCTTGAAATAATGGGATGCTACAGATAAAATTAGTGGTTTGTCCTTGTCGTTAAATATGGCTTAAGAATAGCGCATGAAAATGGAGGATTTAAGAAGATAAACAATAACTAAAAATTTTAAGATATAACTTTCTGATATATGCTGTGTTCCTCATTGTAATTTATAGTGACATATTATTGTACCTACTGTGTTTATAACAAGCAGTAAACAAAATTATCTTTCCTTGATTTTTATTTAAGAATTTCTGTATTTCTTGGAAAAGGCTGAGAAGGATTGCCAGATTGGGACAGCATTCTGCTGTCTCCTCACTGAATTTTTTTACATGTAAACTTACCTATTTTGCATATTTCAGTGTTAAACCTCTTTGTTTTGTGTTCTTGCCACTCTTTATTGTATCTGAGACTTCAGTTGTCAAAGTAATTGCTTCCCCTAAAGCATACTTCCAGTTCATAAACTTACACTTGTTCCTTCTCAGCAATGATAGCACTGATGGGGAGCCAGAAGAAAAGAGAAGAAAAGTTGCAAATGTTGTCATCAACCAGCCTGCCACAGACTCAAAAACATTGGTAGAAAATGTTCCAGAAGAGGTATGATGTATTGTTCTGCTGTTAGCAGGAATGATCATTCAGTTTTTTAGCAGACTAATGTAAACCAAAACTCCTTTATGCTCCCAAATTCTTTAGTCATTTGGGCATTGAGAGATGGAGTAAAGAATGCCATTGCCAGCTTACTTTTAAATGTAGTGAAGTAAATGGGCTTCAAACTGTGCATAGCATTGAGGAAGAAAACACGTTTAATCCATTGGTAGCAGTTTGTGACCCAAATGAACCTGAGTAGGTGGATTACAGGTGTCAGACCTGGGTATTAAACTGTAAAACTGTGCTAAACACTTGCATGATAGGATTACACTGAGCCATAAATAATTTGATCTAAATGTTCGTGTACACTTTTATTTAATCTTCGCCTTACTTTAATTAGGCTTAATTTAGAATTAAGTTCTATCTTTAGTAGTTGAAGATTTAAACAATTGCCTTAGTCTTAGAAACACTTGTATTCATTTCAATAGACTGAAAAGCTGAAAAATTGTAAGAAATGCTATACCAGAATACAAATGGTACATAGAAGTTTACTTGAAGAGACTTTATCTTGCTTAGACTCTATTCTACAAAAAGATTTTTTCCAAACATAGCTTAGTAATGAAATTCTTATTTGCAAAACGATGATTGGAAAATGAATTTGAGATTAATAACTGCGGGCTGAATAGCTGCCGGTTGCTAGCCTTTCAAATGCTTTGTGTTTGTGATGGTGTGAACTTACTAATGTTAGTGTCATAATTTCCTTTCCACAACCATGTTGGTTTCCTTGTAGGAGATTTTTGAGATAGTGGATATGCTTCTGGCTTTCAAAAATGTGGAATGTGTTTTGAAAAGGGTGGTGTTTATTACTGGATTAATTGACCTAATTTGATTATAATAGTGTAATTTCAAACTGAGACTTGCCTATTATGTTCCTTAAAGGCAAAGTTCAGAAATTTAAAGAATCACTGGGGAGGATAAGAAACTTGGCTTAATTTTCTGCCTTAGCGTGGTTCCTAAAGGGAGGTTGAATTCCAGAACATCAAAATTAGTTACCATAGAGAAGAGGTTGCACTACTAACAGACAAACTTCATAAGCTTTGTAAAAGATCTGGTGCCAATCAGCAAAGTTCGAAGTGTTGGAAGAAGGTTGGTTGTTTTTTTCAATTCTCTCCAATAACAAAGAAAAATGTTTAAGCTTTCGGAGCTCTTCGTTATCTTCACATATTCAAGTGGCATATAATGTAAGAAGTGTTCACCTGGTATCTTTCTCTTTTAATCTCATACTTAATTTTTTATAAATCTAGGCAAATGAATGGCCTCTGGAAAGCTTTTGTGAAGAGGTGTGCAATGATCTCTTTAACCCATCTTGGGAGGTAAGACTATACGTGCAGTATGTAAGGTGTAACCATACATTTTTTTTAAAAAAAGCTTCAATAGAAGCACAAAAATTGTATGTGTAGGACTTAAGAGCATTTTGCTAGATATCAAAAATTACATCAATCGTGAATACAAATTACATCTCTAAAAGCAGATTTGTCTTAGCTAACTTAAGTGTTTTTTTAAGACTCATTTAAAGGGGAAATGAAAACAGATGTATAATGTATGCCCAAGTGGAGAGCGGGAAAGATATGGAAAGCAGTGATTATAAGTGAGAATTCTGGAAGTATTGAAATTCAAGCAAAATAAAAGCACATGAATCTATGATCAAAAAGATTAAGCAATTAAAACAGCTTGGATTCATCATGAGTTTGAGGAATATTGTGCGAGTCTGTTGCTGACAACAGTGGCATGTTTGTCTCGTGCCAAGCTAGTAGAAAAGGTGGGGGAAATCAGTCCTTTGGTAACAGGGGGTAGGCTACAAATCACTAGTTATCTTCATTTATAAAAAGGAACTTTTAACTTTTTCTAGAATTATAGTAAATGCCAACTACAAAAAACTATATATTTGGTTGCCTAGACAACTTCTTTTCAAGAGTCAAAACCTGTTCTGCTCACCTTTTTATTCAATCCTTATACTATTTTCCACGAACTTTGATATCCGTTCCAAGCAAAAATATGAAGTAGCTGTTGATGGTCTCTTCCTTAAGCAGAAGATAGAAATAACTGTTGTCAACTAACTTCAGGTTTTTAATAAAAAAGTTGAACTTTTGAAAGATTAAATGTTAACACCAACTATAATGTGCTTAGCGCATACATACATACGTCTGTAGCACAGTTTCAGTGATAGCAAGTTGGCTCTGCCCACACTGACCTCAAACTTGGAAACACAGAGATAGATCGTATGCAGCACAATTATTTTGGGCCCAGAAAAAGGATACTTATTCCTGTGGCACATCACTGCATCTGAGCTAATAAGCCTCACCTTGTTTGAAAGCAGGCTGTTTGCAGTTGAAGCCAAAGTCCGCTTGTCTTCTGAAATGCAGACATTCTCACAGCTTTCTTAGTACATTTGATATAGGGCATACACATCTTCATTAAGGAAGTAGATCAATACGGAATCATTATTATGGTATGTTCTGGATGAAAAACAGGTTAAACTACCTCAAAATACATGTTTATAAAATGGCCCTCTGGCATCTTCTTGCAATGTCTAGAGGCAGCCTGGATGAGTAGTTCAGAGTGCTTGCCTAGCTTATAGGCAGCTCAAGTCAGGCAAGATGAATCCTACTACTGGTATTTCCTTTATACGTTTGTCTGTCTTGCTGTTGTTTTGTGTTTGCAGAAGCTGAGAAGTTACCTAGCAAAGTCTTCCTCTTTTGGCTTGTAGAAACTGGCTTATAAGCAATCTTGAACCAAATAAACAAATGATTGGTGTGTTATGAACAATTAGGATTTTAAGACTAGGCTCTCTGGCTGGTTTTTATTGGCTCACTTACAGCTTTTACCAGCAGCCACTGAGCTGTGCAATATGGGGATGTGTATGCTTGCATTTCATCTAAAATATTCTGATTAAGGGAGGACCTACCAACTACTAAGTTCTAGGTGTTACTATCATGAAATGAAATATAATAATCTTCTGTCAGCAACAAGCATGTATATGAAGTGCCCTTAGGGGAAAAAAAAAGAGTAAGTTCTGCTCTAACCTGTGTAAAGGTCTCTTAGTGAAAACCTGGTTCAAAACTTTGCTTTTGCAACTTTCTGTGCATCTGTTGAGTGGGCTTTTCTTGATTAGCCAATTACTAGTCCAGTTATGTATCAAAAAGACCAGAAACAGGTGTGTCTGTAGCACATCCTTCTACTGGTCTTCTGTCATTTCCAAAACTCTTCCTAGTGTGTTCAACTGTTCATGTTTGGTGGGAACATACAAGTGGCTATAATTTGCTTTCCCATATCACTTGTTCACTTATTTTTTTAATATTTAGCCAAGCAAGGCAGGTTTGTAAGCTATGCAGAATAGTAATTCTCAGAAACTTGTTTTGCAGACCCCAAAATATTCAGTGGGGATTCAAACTCTTGTTTAAGAAATATAAAGAGTTGTAGCAAAATTTAAATATATAATGTAAAGAAATATATAAAGTGTTTAAGAAATAAAGAATATTGCTTTTAGCTTATAAACTTACTAAAAACAGTAATATCTTCTAGTTGCTCTTTCTCTGAAAACTAGCATCTTATAGTGAAGTAAAACTAAATGAAAACTCTTTGTTGGCTACATTACTGCAAATATGAAAACAATATCTTCTGTGTTAGAAAACAGAAGCAATTCTTAATTTCTTCTGTCCATAAGCTGGCAAATACTTAGGAAAAAAACAGATTGGTTTTGGACAGATTAGTATTTAAGTATATTATTTGATCTAATAAAATACTACCCTCTCCCACAAGTCTAAGTACCACTAACTCTGCAGCACTTGAAATGTCTCTATTAAGAATAAAGAAGTATTGTTTCAGTTACCCAGTGTGGTTTTTATCTTCTGTTCCTAAATATTTAAAAATTGACTTTTTATTTTACTTTTCTAGGTTCGACATGGTGCAGGTACTGGACTGAGAGAGATACTTAAAGCTCATGGTAAAAGTGGTGGTAAAATGGGAGATAGCTCTTTAGAAGAGGTAAGTTTCCAGTCATGTAGGCTTAACATGTTGCTTTAAGAAGTCCGTTTTCTAAACTTCATTTAAATACTTCAGCTTTGCAGGAGGTGGGTGATCTGGGGGAATATAAACCATGAGATTTGTCTGCTCAGAATAATCTGGATGAAATCACTGTATGCACTGATGAAATGTTTACATTATTTTTTAAAGGCCTGTGCGAAAAACAATACTACTGTGTAAACAGCCATTAGTATGTAGACTGCGGGTAAAGTTATTAAACACTAGCTTCCATACTAGAAAATATTATTTTTGAGTCATGGTAAGGGTGCACTGAAACAGAATTGACAAGTTGATTATGTAACTCTAGCAAACTGTCTCAGACCATCTTATTCTATTCACTTAAATAGTAAGGGGACTCTATTGATCTTGCTCTGTTATTGTGAGAAAAAGTATTTAAATAGTCTATTTAAAAGGAAAACACTTTTAAAAAAATATCCTGACACTAACTTGTTTACTAATAGTGAATCTCATGCAGATTCATACTGACTTCCCTGCTGTAAAAGTAGCTGGGAGACCTTGTGGTTTAGAGAGTGTTGAAGAATGAGGATGTACATTCATCAAATGTAAATCAAGCTACTTCGGCATACTTTGTATATAGGGAAAGCAAAAGCTGCTATCTCTCTCTGCTTCCATGTGGAGTAGTATTTGTTCCGTGGAGATTGCAGGGTAATAACACATGCTGCAATGATAAGATACTTTAAACAGTTTCTTAACTATTTATGGAAAGAGCATGTGTACTCCAGGCTAGCTTCAAAGGCTGCTGTGTATGCTATATGCAGGCTATAATTCTTTGACATGTATGGGAATATGAAATCCATAATATGATGAAAGTTTTGTTCATTAAAATGATAGTTTTCAAGGGAAGTGGTGATCTAGTAGGCAAACAGTGGAGATCAGAAAGATGATGCCTGAGCAGTTGCTTTTATGGGGCTTCTGCTCTGAGATTCAGAGCTATTGGGTCTCTAATTAACAGAGGCTAGGGCTTCAAGACGAGCTTGGTCTAAATTGCTTTGTTAAATCTGGAGGAGACATGGCTGAAGAGCAAGTTCCTTTCACTGGGTGTCCCACAGTGAAGTACTGCTTCGTAGTTTATGTTTATTTGTAAATATTCTTCAAACACATATTAACTGATTTGCCTAGGCCGTGTTGTCATTAGTCAGTATAGATCATCTGAATGACCTTACCTTTGTGTGCTGTGTAGGGGTAAAATTATCTGTCTACCTTACAAGGTGCTCTCTAGCCTTTTGATAAAGATAATATGGGCTTTTTAAAAAATTAAATTAGTGTTTTTAATAAGCCAGGTGAGCTGAATTTTAGTGCTGACTATTTTGCCTTGACTGTCTGTACAAGATCACTATATTCAGTCAATTTAAACATATGTTGTCGTATCTTTTCTATAAATTTTAGCTAAAGCAAGCATATCAGAAATCCTTTATGAATAAATAGTCAAGGTGTTCAATTTTTCTCTTTTTACAGATGATTCAGCAGCATCAGGAGTGGCTAGAAGACTTGGTTATTAGACTTCTTTGTGTGTTTGCATTAGACAGATTTGGAGACTTTGTTTCAGATGAAGTAAGTTGTCTCTGAGTGAACAGGTAGATCAGCAGGCTTCTGCAGGGGATAATATTGCAGCAGATCAGCTATGCTTTGTACAGTGCTACTGCATGTGCCTGTTGTAACTGCTCACAGATGCTTATTACAGAGTAGCTGATACATAAATTTCACCTCATTTGTATAGCAGTTTTGGTCATCTGACTCTACTCACATTGGTTTCTAAGTCAAATTTCATACAGAAATATCTGTTTTATCATTTACTTTATTATAGGTGGTAGCACCAGTACGTGAGACTTGTGCTCAGACTTTGGGAGTAGTATTGAAACACATGAATGAGACTGGAGTTCATAAAACTGTGGATGTTCTCCTGAAGCTGCTTACACAGGAACAGTGGGAAGTGAGACATGGTGGTCTCCTAGGAATAAAGTATGCTTTGGCAGTACGTCAGGTAATAACCTTCATGACAAATTCCAGAGAGCTTTGGAACAAAAAGCTCTCCTCAAAGTTGAGGATGTGGCTGAGCAGTAGATAGGTATGATAAAGCAAACTTGCTTGTACTGCAGCCTCATGTAGGTTATAAGATATGTGACTACATTTTTATATCCAGGCTGCAGAAATCTGCAAGTATACAACAGTACAGCTTTGCTGTAACTTGATAAGTTACTTGCACAAAACATTGTAAATAGAGGCTATGCTTGCCTGGTTTTGATGATACGTTCAAGTGCATGGTTAACAGAGCCAAGTGCTACAAGGGGTTTAGTCTATTCATGGTAGTATTCTGCAAACACTGGTCTATGTTTACACCAAAACTGAGCTGAGTTACAGTTCATTCAAACTTACAACCTAGGTTTTACTTCATGAATGGTAACTTACAATATTTAGATTATAGTCTTGGACCTGTAGCTTCTGTTTTATATTACAAACAGGTTTATTCACACACTCAGAGTACTCCTTAGTTGTTTGGGGCATTATATGCTTTTTAAGTTTAAAAATGCTTTTGATCTTTTTGGTAGGACATGATCAACACTTTATTGCCTAAAGTGTTGCCTGCAATAGTTGAAGGTCTCCAGGATCTGGATGATGATGTCAGAGCAGTTGCTGCAGCATCTTTAGTACCGGTAGTGGAAAGCCTGGTCCAACTTCAGTCTCAGAAGGTGACTGAATTGTTTTCCATCAATTCTGATTGAAAAGTTCAGTTTTGGTCTGCGTGAAGAAAATAATGCTTAGAGGTGGCACTTGGATTTTTTTTTTTTTTTTTTATGATAACCTCTTCTGCTTATTTGTGTAGGTGCCTTTTATTCTTAATACCTTGTGGGATGCACTTCTGGAATTGGATGACTTGACAGCTTCCACAAACAGCATCATGATCCTTCTTTCTTCCCTTCTGACTTATCCTCAGGTCCGCAAATGCAGGTAACTTTTTAATTAGTATTGGTTCAGTATTGCAGGTTTGACTATTCAGTTATTTTCAAATTGGAATAATCAAAGTTGCTTTCAAATCATGCACCAAGGAGATGCTTGATTTAAATCAGTATTTTAATTTTACTCTTGCTTTTCCTTAAAGTGACGGTTAGGACAGTGCTTCTATTTTCATTACATTAGTAAAAGGCAACAAAATAAACAATGTCTAGTACCTTTTAATTATGTGACTTTTTTTCTCCCTCTCTCCATTCATCTTAGTAAAGGATGTTGGCTCCACTCATATGGTGGTCCTGCCCACAAACTTGTCGTTTGTCTGCTCCTTGTTGACAAACTCCAAACAAGAGAGCAAACTATGTACATTAAAACACATGCATGTACCTGTACAAGTTTACTGTCGAAACAGTTCTAAAGAAAGCTACAAACGTGAAAATTCACATCGACCAGTAATTCTGTGACTGGTTGAAGGCAATGCCTAGTTCCTCTCTGTTGGGGACTCTGTCAAATTAAAGGAATTGCATGTTAGTATGTTAACATTTTTCATAATACACATGGTAAACTCACAGCATCTGCATTTAAGCTAGATGCTTTACACATCTTATCTTTCTCATCCTATATGATTGTCACTGCTGAGGCTAGTTTTTGCCCAAATCCAAAATTAAGAATGAAGTTTTGTCACTAATGCCATCTTTAATTCAGCATGTACTACTTGCATCGGTTGATGTGCAAGTTCATGCACAAAAGATCCAAGCTTGTTTTTAATTACTTCTAAACTCATAAATGCCTAATAATAAATTCAAAACAAAACAAAAAAACCCCCTTTTTTCTAAATAGTTGAACAAAGCTCAAAGTATAATCTGGGAAACAACTATGGTAAAAATACATGCTTGGATTGACTAGTTCTTTATACCAGTAAGAAAAAACAGTGTTTTCCTGAAAAAAAGATACTGACTCAAACGATTTTAAATGTTTAAGCTGTTTTAAATGTTTAAACTTGATCCTTCACTTAAAATTACCAAGTATATGCAATAATACTTTTCTTTTTTAAAAAGCTTTCTTTTGGATAAAACTTTATAACTGAAGATAAACAAAACTAACTTGGCTGTGTGTTTGTTTTTGGCGTTGTTTTTTTTTTCCCCTGTCACTGCCTCTACATCTCCCCTTCATGTACTAGTATTCAGCAATCACTCACAGTTTTGGTCCCACGTGTGTGGCCGTTCTTGCATCATACGATATCTTCTGTGCGAAAAGCAGCACTGGAAACGTTATTCACGCTGCTGTCTACCCAAGACCAGGTAAAAATTAGAGTTATTAGTGTTTTACTATGATACATATTGGAATCTGCTTGATCATACGATATCCTTGTTTCAGAGCTCTTCAACATGGCTGACTCCGATTCTGCAAGACATGTTGAGGCACATATTTCAGTTTTGTATCTTAGAAAGCAACCAAGAAATTCTGGATCTTATTCACAAGGTATTTGCATGACTTATGCTCTAGATACATAGTGTTTGTGTATCCTGCTCTTTCATATCTTCTGCACTTTTGTGCAGATAAAGAATAGTGCGTTCATGTTAATTATTTTGTAGTTAGCCTATTTGATGCTTTACTATAGAGTGAAGGAGAACAGGATGGTTCCTACAGTTTATCAGCACATATATGATCTTGTGTAGACCACATACAAATTTGTCATGATTTCCGCTATGGTTCTTTCCCAAGGTATGGCTGGAACTGTTAAACAAGGCATCTGTACAGTATGTGGTTGCAGCTGCTTGTCCATGGATGGGAGCGTGGCTCTGCTTAATGATGCAGCCATCTCATTTGCCCATTGACTTAAACATGTTGCTGGAAGTAAAAACCAGATCAAAAGTAAGTGAAATGTGATCTCACAAACTGTTCTGGGAAAGGTAGGAAATTGGTTAGCTGTACCTAAAGGCATGTTCTAAAGGTGTTAGAGGGGGGTGGTGGTGCCTTTCTACAACTCTAAATGTAACCCATCTTACAAACCTCAAGTCTGTAAAGCAAAATAGTTCTTGTCAGGTTATCCAAGAGAATTCAAAGTTCTGCCATGTAGTATGCTCCCTGTGAATACTTTATACAGTCTTTATTTACATGGTTCCACAACCATCATGGTTCCAAAACCATCTGTTTGCAGGACTGAGATAAGTCTAAAAGCATTGTGTTATGTCTGAAAACATGCTGAAAGAAGTTTCCTTTTTCTTCTGTGTGGACTCAGTTTATTTGAGTATTAGTTTTAATATTATAGTGAAGGAACCATATCATACATTTAATAGGACCATAGAATACTATTAGTGGAGAGGTGATTTACAGTGTTTAACTACTTAAAGAAGTCTGTTATCCAAGAAACATTCTGGCTTAGTCCAGCTTTTGGAGGGTATGATGGTTATTGGAAATGTTATGGGATATGAACTAATCTTTTCTATTACAAACATATTTACTTTCAACCTCTCCCAACTTTATTCCATAGGAAAAGGCAGGTGCTAAACTGCGTCAAGGTCAAACCCAGAATAAGGAAGTGATTCAGGAATATATTGCTGGGGCAGACAGCATTGCAGAAGATCCAGCAACCAGGGATTATGTTGTCATGCGAGCTCGGATGATGGCAGCAAAGTCAGTTTACTGGAAATCTGAAAAAATATTTAAAAGCAATTTATCTTTTTCATTATATAGTGTTTTTGCCAAAATGTTATTATGTAGACTTTTTTGGCATCTTCATTTTGAATCATTAATTGCAGAGTAATTGTAACATTGAAGTGACTGTTCTTTCTCCTTTTGTCAGGTTGCTGGGAGCACTTTGTTGCTGCATTTGTGACCCAGGTGTAAATACTGTTACTCAAGAAATAAAGCCAGCTGAATCATTAGCTCAGCTACTGCTCTTCCACTTGAATTCTAAATCTGCCTTGCAGAGGATTAGTGTTGCATTAGTAATCTGTGAGTGGGCAGCCTTGCAAAAGGTAGGATGTTTCTGCAGCAAAAATAGATTTTACTTGCTATCTTAATCCACAGCTTGTTGTCTGCTTCTTAGCTTGAACTAAAATTTCAGTTGATAAGCTAAAATGGTATTTATACATCTAAATACTAAAATCTTGATTGTTAGACAGTGGAGGAATACATTACTTGGTAGCTAAAAGCCAACTGTCAGAACTATGAATCAGTAAATATATTCACGTTCCTTCTACAAATAAGTCTGTTCTCAAGATGCATGTTATCTAAGGTCAATGCTTCCTTTTAATGTGACTGTCTTTCCTGTATTCACTATCACTTCTGTTTAGTGGCAGACTGAAGGTTTTGTTCATAATGTTTAATATTCTGGGTTACAAACATTAATGGTCCCTCTGGAAACTGGATTTTTGTAGCTAGATTGCACTAGAAAAATTTAGTGCCCAAAACCAAACAAAAGAAATTGTGATTACGCAGAAATACAAATTATGTCTTTTCCTGTTATAGGAGTGTAGAACTGTGGCCATTTGTGTGCAACCTCGTTTACTTGGGGTCCTTTCTGAACATCTCTATTATGATGAAATTGCTGTTCCTTTTACACGAATGCAGAATGAATGTAAACAACTCATCTCATTGTTAGCTGATGCACACATTGACATTGGAAACAGAGTAAACTGCAGTGTATTTACAATAGATCAAGCTAATGAGCTGGTAAGTAGAGGCATGTCTGCCCTTCCTTCAAATCTATTGCCTTGAAATACATCAACAGCATAATTAGTACACAGACAATAACTTTACACATCCTTTGACATGAGATACGTAATAGATACTTACCACTTCCCTTGTGGTGTTTACAGACTATGCCAAAAATGGAGTAGAATGCAAGGTAGATACTTAATAGGAGAAAAAATTGACAGTGTTCTGATTCCAGGTGTAGATTCACTATTGAAATTTACACAGAAGAAAACAAAGCAGGCTGGAACTCCTTCAAAACTACTGTCAAAAGACTAGTAAATAAACTATGTAAATTTTAGAACTTCTCCCTCTGACCTCCCAAGCATGTGTTTTAGTGGGTTTTTTTCCTGGCTGTTCAACTGTTTTGTATTTTTTTTTTTTAATCTGAAAACATCAGAGTTAGATGTGATAATAAAAGGTAGCTCTTGACATGAAAAGCTCCGTAAGCAAAAATAGAGCTGATAATGTTGGAGGCAACAAATTAAAAGGTTTTTGTTCCAACCCCAAACTGGCTTCTTTAGCAGAGAGAAAGATGAGTATGGACAGATGAGGTAAGATATAAATTACGAGCTTGTGGATTTGAGAGCCTGCAAAATAAAAGGGGACTGGGGTGGGAGGGGTGTGTAGATTTGGGGGGATGAAAGAATGGTGATGGATGTGGCGCAGGTTGGTGGGGAGGAGCAGGGGGATTAGGATCCTGGATGTGTTTGTGTATGCAACTGGGATGCTGAGGATAAGGGCAAGAATAAGAGAAGGTTTAAGTTTGTACGATTACGGCCATGATGACTGTAGCGTGATGGATCTTGAAATTCTCAGATAGTAGTATTTATGTAGTAACATGCAGTAGCTTAACTTGGAAATCTCAACATATCTTTATAGATAACTGTAACGGGCTGAGGGAATTTTGGTGGCCAGTCTGATTATGGCTACCATCTAAAATGAATAAATTGCCAAGGTAAAGCCAGACAGAATCATGTGAGCTCATAGTCTGTGAAGTACAGGAGTCTTCTTATACCTCAACTGTTTACTCTTGAGTCTAGTAATAGGGCTGCTTGACCAATGCGTGTTTTTTCAAAAGACCCATTCTGCATTAGAAGACTAATTCCATAATTATTTGCTGTTTTCTCTGTCTGTCTTCTGCACCCTTTTCAAGTTTTCTTGAAATACAGACACCAAACCTACACTGCATTGTAGTATGGGTCTTCATGCATTAGATGTGAAAACCCTGTGCTCCTCCTTACTATTCATATTTTTTGCATCCTTTGGTCATTCCAGTCATCAAGGTCATGTGAAGTAGAACTTGAGGCATCTATAGAATGAAGCAGTACAAGTCTGATAGTTGAAAGACTTGACCTGAACATTTAAAAGGCAAAAACCAACACGCACACACATTCCCCCCGACTAACCCTCTCAACAGCTGTCATCTTTCCTGTACTTAGGAGCCTAACTATCCTATCAGTAGAATAAGTTTAGTGTTTCCATGATTCCACATTGCTTTTAATCTGTTTCCTGTGAAAGATTTAAGCAACAGTAGTCAGCCAATTGTGAGTAGGGGAGGATATGGCAAGTCCTGCAGCTACTGTGTTGTGCTGACTTTTCCTTAGCTTTTTATCCCAGTCTGTTTCCTCAAAAGAAAATTGGCTTAGAAACAAGTTCTTCATGCATGGGACCTTGCACGTCCTTTCTGGCCTCTTGTATTCATAGCATATTCTCCTTTGCTTATCTGTCATGTGCTTACGTATTGCCAGAATATCTGGATATATCTGGCAGATACAGGACAATCTAAATTTGGAGGAATACGTAAACTCCTCTTTTAGCTTTGGGAATCTGGACTTGAAATGTTCATAATATGCCTGATTTTCCCCTTGAGCTGCAGTTCAAGATTCCAGAAACTCATTTTGGAGCATTTCCTGTTATTTGCTGGGAAAAGGGAGATGATAATACCCGGTGAAGTGACTCATGTTCTGCCATGAAAACCATGGGTTTCAGAGGATATCCCATTTTACAGTAAATGAAACAGATTTGTAACTCTTTCTTCCTTTTTATTAGGTTACTTCTGTTTTCAATGAAGTGACATCATCCTTTACTTTGAATCCTAAAATTCTACAACAGTTGGACAGTAAACGACAACAAGTCCAAATGACTGTTACAGAAACAAATCAAGAATGGCAAGTGCTGCATCTGCGAGTCCATACATTCGCTGCATGTGCAGTTGTGAACTTGCAGCAACTTCCAGAAAAGCTAAATCCTGTTATAAAACCCTTAATGGAAGCTATCAAAAAAGAGGAAAATACACTTGTACAAAACTACGTGGCTTCATGTATAGCAAAGCTACTTCAGCAGTGTACAACAAGGTCTCCTTGTCCCAACTCAAAGATTATAAAAAATCTCTGCAACTCCCTCTGCGTGGATCCACATCTTACCCCACTAGCAGCATGTCCTGCACAGCCTCAGGGTAGCCAAGAAAACTCAAAAGGTACAATATCTAAGACTGCCAGGATTCTTAAAATACGTCTGCTTGGCTCTGAACTGTTAAAATGAGTATTTGAGTGAGTCTTATTTTCAGTGTTTTTAAAATGCTAGCAACTGAGTCTTCATTTATTAGTAATTATTTCATTTAGGTATCTTAAACTACACACTGTGTGCAACTAATGATGTGTATAGTTTTCAGAAACTTTATGTATAAAAGACCTTTGTTCCAATTTCCAGTTATTTACTGTTGTTCAATTATTATCCACTTATGATCACATTTCATTTACATGCGTTATGAAGCTTTTCATTGAAATGGAATCAGTATGGAAATTACAGTAGCCTGTTAGATAAAAGTCTGACTTGTGTTATGTTCCATAGGCTCATAGTAAGATAACAAAAGATGAGGACGGTGTTTGAAATGAACAAATAATCCTGTGCATGCCATGGTCACGGATTTTCTTTAAATGACTATCCCTTGCTAAAAATGTATGGATTGAATGAACAACACAAATTAAGATCTTAATACTCTCAAAGATTCTAACCTGCTTTAAGGTTTGACCATTATACATTTTACTTTTTCTTAATGAATGTGTCCTCCTTTGTCTCACAGTAGAATAACATTCATATCTGACTGAAAATTAAGCTGATTAGCATAAACAGAAACATCAACAAATCCAAAGATACTGATGGTGTCTGCTATTGTATCATGATAGAAGTCTTGAACTGTTTGTAAAGGACACAACATAGGTTTGTTTAAACTTTAGAACATAATGTGTTTTTTTTATATAAAAACTTGTGCAAACTTTTTATATTTGACTGAAGTTTTATCTGTATTTCTTGCTCAATAAGAATTTATGTGGCAGTTTGCAGACTTGCTAAGACTTGCTAAGTCTGTAATGTGCTCTTAACAGAGTAACTCCGTACTTAAATTTTTCCATCCTTGAGGATGATGATACTTACTTTTTTTTTTAAAGCACGTTGAGATCTGCGGATGACTTGTAGGTAGCTATCACTTCCATCTACGTTTTAAACTGCAGCTTAAATTGTTGTCAGCTATTCTCTCTTTTCCTTTAGGGCCCAACTCTGATAAAGATGGGATGCATCATACAGTTACTAAGCACAGGGGAATAATTACACTGTACAGACATCAGAAAGCTGCTTTTGCCATCACAAGTCGGCGAGGTCCTACTCCAAAAGCTCCAAAAGCCCCAATTGCAGATCTCCCCACTGGCAGTAGTGGAAGCATTCCTACAGAACTTGATGAGGTAAACTTCAAAAACTTGCGTTTGCAACTTGCACACCCACCCCTCCCTTCCATTAGTTTGAGTTCACTGGAGTTGATAGCATTTTAATAGGGATGTCCAGGATCTTTTCATGAGACATCTGAGTTGATGTAAAATTTTGTGATGCAAGCAGCATATGTTAATTGATGATGATGATGTTTTAAATCTGCAGTGTGTCATTAAGAAAATTAATACTCCTGGAATATTTTACATTTAGTACAGGATATGAATATCTCCATTTGCATGGATTTATATTGATTTCTACAAACTGTGCTGTGATTGTGTCCCGTTACCCATGTTAGTGTTGGTCATCTTGATGCATAGTGGAAGCTCTGAAGCATTAAAAACAGTATTTTAAATATGACTGGCTTAGGATATACGTGTGACTTCCACACTTGATATGCTAAATTTTTTTGTTGCTGTTTTATTCATATAAAACTTCAGCATGTTTTAATAAGATCCTAGTCAGGACTGTGATTCCTAAACAGTGTTGTGGATTTCGTTCTTAATTGTTAAAGTGATTTTTATCAATTCCCATTTCTGAAGAGGGTGGGAGCAAGAGAAAGGGCTTAATAACAAATCAGGTATTGCTTTTGGGAAGTTTTGCTAGCATGCTACTGGTTTTGGTGTCCCCTATATTGGTAATATCTGAGGTTCTGGAACTGGGATCAGTTGGAAAATCTCTTGCTGAAATGGGCCTGTGTCAGCAAAAGCCATATCTCCAAATTTATAGGATTTAAATAGTCTGCTATAAAAGATTTCCATTTTTTACCTGTATAAAAAATAACTTACAAAGGAAAAAATGGACTAGCAAATGTGTTGTAGGTAGCTATAAACACAATCAGAATTGAATGCCTGTATATCAATGGGAGCTTCCTTGAAAATAATTGTTACTCTTAAATGTGTCTGACTACTTTGTTAAATTGTTTAATTCTAGGCTCAGAAACCTTATGTTGTACAGAGAAGAGGAGCTGAATTTGCCTTATCTACGATAGCTAAACATTTTGGTGCTGAAATGGCAACAGGATTGCCACATCTCTGGGATGCTATGGTTGGTTCATTAAGGAACAACATTCACATAAATAATTTTGGTAATTACACTTCTGATTTAAGCTGAGGGGACTGGTAGGCTGGGTGCAGTATGTCAGTCTTAAACTGAACGCCTTTTCTGTTTTTAACAGACCGAAAGTCCTTACTGGAAAAAGGAGATGCTCCTGCCCAGGAGCTAGTAAATTCTTTACAGGTTTTTGAAACGACAGCAGCTTCAATGGATACTCAGCTACATCCTCTGGTAATCATATTCCAAAACTGCTTTTGTATGAAGCAATTAAGTCTGTTCATTGCCACTGTTTTAAATCTTTGTTTTGTAAGGCTTCTTTTTAGATGTTTTTCTAATTTTGCTCAAATGGTGTTTTTATTGCACCTGCTAGCTTGCCTGTTCTCCAAGTCCTGTATCCTAGTCTTGATAAACTGAAGACATAGCCTTCTATCTTCAGCAGTTAAGCTGTTACACTTCAAAGCTGTTTTTTCCCTGTGTCCTATAGGATGTTAAATTCTGTATTTCTTATGCAGGTTGTAGAATAAACCACAAAAGCAAACACCTGCCTACAATTTGGACTTGGCCTACCCTTTTCTGGATGAGATGCTTAAACAAGATTGTGTCCAAAGTTCAAGTTATGACAATATTTATGCTGTTGTGTTACATTGAAATCAGCATCTCAGCTCTGCTTTATTCTAATTCCAGGTTTCCTAAACCTAGAGACCAGACAGGCTCCCTGTGCAGGGAACGCAAAAATTATGGAAGACTTCAGTTACCCCCAAGTAGACTGGATTTGATTACTTTTTAAAAATTATTTCTTTTTACCCACCACTCAATGTAAAAGATTTAACATTTTATATGCAGTAGTAGGCTCTGAACTGACTATTTCTACTCATGAGAGAGATCCTAGAGTTAGGATAGTTCTGTGAAAGTATCAGCTGAATGTAAAATACTGGTTAAAAAAAAAAAACAATAGAAAGTTAAGAAAGAAACAGAACAAGAAAGTCACCATTATGCCTGCATCTGAATGCAATTTTTTAGTACTAGCTTATCCGCAGTACTATATTTCAGAATAAATATAGTAGCACTGGAAGAGGCATAGAGAAGGGCAACAGGATCGTAAAAATATACGAAAAGGCTCCCATGCAAGGAGTAAGTAGGGTAGAGCTCTGGAAAAGACATGATGGGAAAGGATGAGCGTAAGGAATAGCTGAAGAATTCTGAGCAGATGCAGAAAATTCACGTGGAGCATATGGAATTGTTTCTTACCTATTTTAATAAAATACACTGAAAATCACTTCAGTATTTAGCATATGACAGATTTTTATATATATATATGTATTTTTAATATATATGGTGTGTATTTTTAATATATATGGTGTGTAATTAACGTGTAGATTGGTTTTGGGGGTGCTAATACTGTATATGGGTTTCAAAAAAAAAAGGGGGGGAATTGGTTCATTGAAGCTAATACTTAGGGACTTCCATAGGACTTCCACACTAGGAAAAACCTGACCATCCATTTAAGATATCTGACATAAAAACGTATTTGTGATGATGAAAAAAAGACATGTATGTACACGTGTACCCCCTTGGGAAGATGTGAATTTCCTTCTGAGTGTCTGTCTTGTCACACAGAGTTAATAAGACTCCCAACATGGATAATTTGGCTGCCTAAACATAAATGGGATGAGTCTGGGACAAATTTGCTAGCTGGAAGGAATTCTTTAATCTATGTATCTGTATTTAAGCAATAATTCTTTTTTTAATCTTTTTTTAATAAAAAGTTCTGAGTCCTTAGTACTGTATTTTTTCCAGTGTGAAACACTTCCATAATTATCAGGGGCTTCTTTAACTTGCATTTTGACTAAAACACTAAACATTGTTACTCTCTGAATTTTAACTGTATTAGGGAGTAATACTTGTTCAAAGTTCAGTTGTCTTTTTTCTTCTGAAACAATTTTTCGGTTCTAAGCAATTAGATCTTGTGAAGGAGCCACTTCAAGCATTCTTTGGGGAGCAACAGTGACTTTAAAAGACTGTTTACTTCAAAATAATTCAGTAATTTGTTTATAATTCATATTAACGTTTCCCCCCCACACACTCTCTTCTTCTATTCAGTTAATACAGCATTTGCCTCATCTTTATATGTGCCTTCAACATCCCAGCACTGCAGTGAGACACATGGCTGCTCGTTGTGTAGGTGTTATGAGCAAAATAGCTACCATGGAAACAATGAATATCTTTCTAGAGAAAGTTCTACCGTGGTTGGGAGCAATAGATGACAACACCAAACAAGAAGGTGCAATTGAAGCACTTGCATGTATCCTTGCTTGAGTATCAAAAATGCAGAAACTTCTTTGTAGTTGTGTAATTTGGGGGAACAAAAACTGTTGTCTGAAAAAAATGGGAGGACGAATGAAATAAAACGTTAAGCTATTTTCCTCCTATAGACAAGAAATAGAAGAAACTTTCATTTCCATTGCCTTTATTTTATCTATCAAATGAAGTTTTGGTGGAGGTAATTCAGTTTCTTAAACCATGGAATTCACGGGGCTAAATGTAACTGGGTAGATCAGACTTTTTTCTTTCCCCAGCACTGCCCCCACCATTGCTTTGCTAGTAGAAATCTTGTTCATCTGAATGTAATGTGTTAATGACTTTTACCTATTGAGTGTGAAATCTGCCAGGTATATATTGATGGCAGATGATCCTGAACTGGTAAAAACTATTTCCTTAATAACTGATCCAGGTGTAATGGAGCAGCTGGATGTTGGTATTGTTCCATACATTGTTCTTCTAGTGGTTCCAGTTCTGGGTCGAATGAGTGATCAGACAGACAGTGTACGTTTTATGGCTACTCAGTGCTTTGCAACACTAATTAGACTAATGCCTCTCGAGGTAAGCTTGAGTTCTAAATATACTGAGTATGTGAACTGCCCTGTATCCACTTTTTCACCAGCCACAAAGTCCAAGCTGCTGGCTTATTAAATGCTGAATAAGTAACTGTTTTTATAGATGCTGAGTCCATATCAGATAATTGAAGATGTGTCCTTTATAATGTAAAATTAGTAAAATTGGACTCTCTGTTAGTAATTTTCTAAATTAAAGTAAAATTTCTCTTTATAAGAAACTCACTTCAGGGGCATACATGAAGTTAAAGTGTATCTTGATTAATTTTGCCTGTAATGCTGCTTTTGCTAGTTTTGGCTCCAAAGTATTGAGTTATATGTGTGCTCTCCCTAGGTATGTGTGGTGGTGTGTATGTGGTCAAGAGAAATGCATAAAAACACAATACTGATTTAAAAGGAAAAAATGAAATAGCAGTAATAGAAATAGTGTGGAGACAAGTATGGTTACTTATTCCTAGCTCTTAAAATCAAAAAGCCCCACCCTACAGCTTTGGGCAAAATATGGTGTGTATTATGATCCAGTAGTGTTTAATCAGTACAGATTTGCTTCAGTCTTTCATTCCTACAACTTGTGTACCTCAGATACTTTTTAATATTGCACTTCAAGGACTACAAGGCTTCAAAGTAATGTGTTTTCACCACCAGATGGTAATAGAAGACAGTTCAGAATTCATTTGCATGTTTCCAATGGGAAAAAAAAGTCAGTTTAATGGGCTTAGTATCTTTCATTATCTCAATTTTTAATTTAGCATAATAGAACCTTGGAATCTGATAACTAGCAATCTGCCTTAAACTGAGCACTTTCTTTTTGTATGCTTACACTGAAATGTTGGAAAAGTTGAAAGTGAGCAAAGTAGAAATGAATTTCTGGCATGCTGCTGTTCATTTCAGTGCCATTTGCACCTGTGCCCTTCATATGCATCTAAATACAATCCTATGGAATACACATAGCTTGGATTTTTTTAAAGCTATTTTAATAGAATTTAGCAAGCATCTCTTAAAAAATGTAGAATACTTGTTTTATTAATTGCATACACATGCATGATCAGTTCATGTTTCTTTTCCATAGTTACTCAAGAACTCCCTTAAGACTTCCCTTTCCAGTTAAGGAAGTTCAGTATCAGATATTGAACTATATTAAATATGCAAACTTAGAAATATGCAAACTTAAGAGTGCAGTAGATTAATAATGAGAGAAAATACTGGTATTGTTGTGGGACATTCTTTTGAATGCTAGTAATTTTAAATGTTAGGCCAAACAAGGAATTTAAATTGATAACTGTAGAGGGGTTGGAGTCATCTCAGTAGAAAGAGTAGGGTGTAGATTGATAGGGACTGGGGAAACAGATGTTTTATGGGGAAATGCTTTATTAAGGAATCCTTTTTTGAGATTGAAATAACTTCATTATCAAGTTTTCATAGACAAAGTTTCACACATGCTTTGTGTGAAAAAACTTCTGGAGTGGTGTTTTATGGATACAGTTTTACTTTTTAAAATGGGAAGACTTTTTAGGGTAGTCTTGCAGATATTTCATAAGACAAACTCTTACAGTTTTCAGTAGTTACAGTGGTATTAAAACAAAAACCCCCCACCTTTCCACTCTTTCAATTTCATGTCCCTGAAGCATGACTTAGACTCTTTGTTTTGTTACAGAACTATATCTAGTCTTTTGTGTTTATTGCTGCCATTTTATATACTGCCTAAAATGCAAGACCTGAATTCAGCTGCTGGATAAGTAAAAGTGATAGAGGTCTGAATAAGCTTGGAGTTTCTAACCTGTATTTTTATGTTGGTTTCTAATTGTGAGGAATTGGAAACAGTAGCAATAAATTAGTTGGGAGAACTTAGAATCATAGAATAGTTTAGGTTGGAAAAGACCTTTAAGATCATCAAGTCCAACTGCTAACCTAGCACTGCCAAGTCCACCACTACACCACGTCCCTGAGCACCACATCTACACTTTTAAATACCTCCAGGTCTGGTGACTCCACCCCTTCCCTGGGCAGCCTGTTCCAATCTTTGACAACCCTTTCAGTGAAGAAATTTTTCCAAATATCCAGTCTAAACCTTCCCTGGCACAACTGGAGGCCATTTCCTCTTGTCCTATCACTTCTTACCTGGGAGAAGAGACTGACCCCCACCTCTCTACAACCTCCTTTCAGGTAGTTGTAGAGAGCAATAAGGTCTCCCCTCAGCCTCCTTTTCTCCAGGCTAAACAACCCCAGTTCCCTCAGCTGCTCCTCATAAGACTTGTGCTCTAGACCCTTCACCAGCTTTGTTGCCCTTCTCTGGACACGCTCCAGCACCTCAATGTCTCTGTTGTAGTGAGGGGCCCAAAACTGAACACAGTATCTGAGGTGTGGCCTCACCAGTGCCAAGTACAGGGGGACGATCACTTCTCTGGTCCTGCTGGCCACACTATTTCTGATACAAGCCAGGATGCCATTGGCCGCCTTGGCCACCTGGGCACACTGCTGGCTCATATTCAGGTGGCTGTCGACCAACACTCCCAGGTCCTTCTCTGCCAGGCAGCTTTCCAGCCACTCTTCCCCAAGCCTGTAGCGTTGCAGGGGGTTGTTGTGGCCCAAGTGCAGGACCTTGCACTTGGCCTTGTTGAACCTCATACAATTGGCCTCAGCCCATCGATCCAGCCTGTCCAGGTCCCTCTGTAGAGCCTTCCTCCCCTCAGTCAAATCAACACTCCTGCCCAATTTGGTGTCTGCAAACTTACTGAGGGTGCACTCGATTCCCTTGTCCAGATCACTGATAAAGATATTAAAGAGAACTGGCCCCAGTACTGAGCCCTGGGGAACACAACTTGTGACCGGCTGCCAAATGGATTTAATTCCATTCACCACAACTCTTTGGGCCCGGCCACCCAGCCAGTTTTTTTACCCAGCGAAGAGTACACCCATCCAAGCCATGAGCAGCCAGTTTCTCCAGGACAATGCTGTGGAAAATTGTGTCAAAGGCTTTAGTGAAGTCTAGGTAGACAACATCCGCAGCCTTTCCTTCATCCACTAAGCAGGTCACCTTGTCATAGAAGGAGATCAGGTTAGTCAAGCAGGACCTGCCTTTCATAAACCCATGCTGACTGGGCCTGATCCACCTGGTTGTCCTGTACGTGCTGTGTGATGGCACTCAGGATGACTTGCTCTATAACCTTCCCTGGCACTGAGGTCAGACTGACAGGCCTGTAGTTCCCCAGATCCTTCTTCTGGCCCTTCTTGTATAGATGGGTGTCACATTTGCTATGCTAACTTAGCTACGCTCAGTTTTCCTGTATCTTTATCCTCAATTTCATTATTCATTCAACCATAAAAATGAAAACATGACTGAGAGAAGGATTGTAAGATAAGTGGTTCAACTTAATCTGTCCTGTTTTATTGATAAGCAATCATGTTGCAAGTTGACAATATACTTGAACCAAATTAACTGGCATGGTATTCACACTTCATACACGTTCTTTTAAAAGGGAGGGTAGGGCAAGCAGTTGAATGAGTAGGCTGTTGTCTGTGTTTAT
Source organism: Mycteria americana (assembly GCF_035582795.1). NCBI lineage: Eukaryota > Metazoa > Chordata > Aves > Ciconiiformes > Ciconiidae > Mycteria > Mycteria americana. Next base: position 18,596,378 of record NC_134370.1, read on the forward strand.
GTATGTACTTCAATACCTTATTGAGCACTTCTAACATCTGAAATCTGGGTTAGTTTTCCCCCTTCCTTATTAACCACATATATGGTGGAATTATTTGATACAGTTTTTCTTCTCAGACAGGAGCCTTCCCTAAGTGATCAGTAACTGGGGTTTTGAAGTAAAGCTAACTAAAGAGGAAGGTGGCCCAGAAAACTGGGATGACAGACGTGATGATGGAAAATATCAGTGCCTCTCTTGCTACTGTATATTATTAGCAAGCAAGAATGTCTGCGCATGTTTGGTCCCTAGATAAAGCTGCTTTGGGCTTCTGGCCTGGTACGGGAAGTACCTAGGAAGCCATGGTCTGCCACTACGAACCTGGAGGGGTTTAGGTTTTTCTTTTTCCGAGTAGTTTCCAACCTCTTGAATTCAACCTATGGATTTCAGCATCACTTCAGATCTAATTCTACTAACATCTGTAGGAGAAAAATCTATCTAGCTTTGGATGGTAGATGGTGGCTAAGGAGAAATAGGTGTCAAAGGATTCTCTAGCCAGCTAGATAAACTCTCTGATTAGAGGTAGAATAGCTCAGTCTTTGTAAAATCTTACAAGCATGACCAGGATTTCTCCTCTTCTATGCAATTGTATCAAGCTTTTCAGTGTATCCTTTGGGGCAGAATGTCTTTTGCACCCTACAACCCTGGATGAGTTGATCTGCAAGGAATCAAACAAATACAGCTCTGAGTTTGGATTTATACAATTGAGAAGATTGCAGATCTTTGCCATCTGTTTGTTGAAAATGTCTAAGCTAGTATGAGGTTTTATTTGTTATTGTCTGTATGAGAATTAAGTACTGTAGCCCTTACATTACTGCTTTAAAAATATTACTGTAGGCTGGTATACCAGATCCACCAAACATGTCTGAAGAATTAATCCGAATGAAAGCTAAAGAACGTCACTTTCTGGAACAATTATTGGACGGAAAAAAACTGGAAAACTATAAAATTCCAGTACCAATCAAAGCAGAGCTCAGAAAATACCAACAGGTAACAGCTTATACTTTTATTTTTAAAAGAGCAACAAGTTCCAGTCTGATACGATTTTATGGAAGGGTAGGAATTGTTCAGGTGCTGGGGTTTTTGAGCTTTTTGTTTTGTTTTTAGCTGTGCAGTGTCTATCTTGGACTTCTGGGTAAGGAAGAACAAATTAAGTAATGCATGCCATTTATACTGTTTTTCTTTTAATATTTTTTTTCTTCCCCCCCTGGATTCTGTCAGTTTTCTCAGGGAATGGCCAATGGGCTATGCCTTGCTTAGGCTGACTGTGGCAGCTCAGCACTGCAAAGCCAGGCCTCGTTGTACTGTTTGGCCGCTTATGTTTCTTCCTTTATTTCCCTCTGCTTTGAGTGAACGGGCTGTAGTGGATGCATTTATGGTGGGAAATAAGCTCATAGTTTGGCATTGATGGATGATAGAACGTACAGATGTTTGAACTGCAGCTTAACCTAGCCAAAAGCCAGTTTTTATTTCTGAGGAACTCTTTTTATTTTCTGATTTCAGGATGGAGTGAACTGGCTGGCATTTCTCAATAAATACAAACTTCATGGAATTCTTTGCGATGACATGGGCTTAGGAAAAACTTTACAATCTATTTGCATTCTTGCAGGTGATCATTGCCTCAGGTAAGCTTGAAAATATAACATTTTATCTTGAAGACCTTAGTGATAGGCTTTATTTATGGTAATGACTCTGGACACAATCCTGGGCAACTAGCTGTAGGTGGCTCTGCTTGAGCAGGGGGGGTTGGACCAGATGACCTCCAGAGGTCCCTTCCAACCTCAACTATTCTGTGTAAAAACAAACAAACAAACCCCCCCAAAAAACAAACAAAAAAAAAACCACCACAATTTTTTCAAACTTGTTTTGATCTTCTTAAAGGGCTCAGGAATATGCAAGAACAAAACTGGTGGACAGTGTTCCTCTTCCCTCCTTGGTGGTGTGCCCTCCTACACTCACAGGACACTGGGTGGATGAAGTGGGCAAATTTTGCTCCAAAGAATATCTGAATCCTTTGCACTATACAGGACCTCCTACTGAGAGAGCAAGGTAATGCACTTTGCATTTATGACTTGGGTAGAGTAAAATACCACACACAGAATTTTGCAATTCACTTTACTACTGAAGCATAGTTTGTGAGCATGGTAAAACTTGTGATGGTACCTTTAAAGGCTGAAATAATAACATATGTAAGGAACACTTCACTTACGATCTCCTCTTTTTTTCCTTAAGATTACAACACCAAGTGAAAAGACACAATCTCATAGTGGCTTCATATGATGTTGTGAGAAATGACATTGACTTCTTCAGGTAAGAATTGGCTTGTTTTCTGAGGTTTTTAATAGCTTAGAACTTTAAATGCTACTTAAGTCTATGTTCTTCTTTTCTAGAAATATTAAGTTTAATTACTGCATTCTTGATGAAGGCCATGTAATAAAAAATGGAAAAACAAAGCTGTCCAAAGCAGTGAAACAGCTGACTGCCAATTACAGGATAATTCTTTCTGGGACACCAATCCAGGTAACTGCCTGCCTTTTTTCCTAAGGAGTTGGGTGAGTAGTAGAAAACACGCAAGAGAGCCCTACTTTGCAGTCCATTTTATTGTGCTTTTTATCAGAGTTGTCTTGTTCAAAGTATACACTGTCAAAAAGCCTTTCATTGCTAAATGCTTGAAACTACATCTTTTTCCTTTCCCAGTTTACCCATGTATAGGGGAATGGGTGTAGGATCTGTGGTACTAATGGGGCTCAAAAATTGGCAAGAAGACGTTCTCTACCACTTGTTCTTTAAGTAGTGGGCAGGGAAGGGGAGAGAGCATTTCCTTATGCCTCTAGTGAAATTGGCAAGAAACTCCAACTCTGAGAACTCCAGATTTTGGGCTTTGTCCAAAATGACTTGTCTGTGGAGTATCTGTCTCATCCAGGACTAAGACTACTGGCATCTCCTGGGTTTTGTTGTCCAGAAGAACTCGGGGTGTGGCTTAAGACATCAGACACAGTAGAAAGTCCATTTATATGTTGAAGTGCAAGTACAGGTCTTCCTGTAACTTAGGTTGATGAAAGAGCCACCAAGTTCCAGGAGAGCAAAAGTATGTTGAAGCGTTATGTTTGTAGTGTTTTATAGGCAGTGTTAAGTATGTATGGAAATGTTTCTGATAACTTGTAACAATTTGTTACTTTTGAAAATAATTTAACAAATGTTTCTTTTATGTTCAGAACAACGTCTTAGAGTTGTGGTCGTTGTTTGACTTCCTTATGCCAGGATTTTTGGGTACTGAACGCCAATTTGCAGCTCGTTATGGCAAACCAATACTGGCAAGTAGAGATGCTCGAAGCTCCAGTCGAGAACAAGAGGCCGGTAAGGATCAAACATTAAATCTTGGTTTTCTTGTTTTCTTCCTTTAAATGAGAACTGCTAATGAAAAGAGAAAGTGCGGTCAGTTCCAACATAAGAGATTGGGGGGGGGGGGGGGGGGGCTGAATGTTTTGAATTTTTTTTTCTCCCCCTAAAATACTGCTTCCGTTGCCTTCACTAGGGGTTCTTGCAATGGAAGCGCTGCACCGCCAAGTTCTGCCATTCCTGCTAAGGAGAATGAAAGAGGATGTACTGCAAGATCTTCCACCCAAAATTATTCAAGATTATTACTGTATTCTCAGTCCTCTACAGGTATGCTTTAAAAGTGCCTGGAAGCTTAGTTTTTTCAACACAGTTAAAACCACAAAGGAACCACTTCTGTATTCCTGGGTCAATCTGATGTCAGCTCTGAAGTTCTCTGGGACCACAGGACTAAAAAGTTTTTCTAGTACATGTTGAAAAACTAATTTCAGTCTAGTTGCAATAGAGTATGTCTTTAGCTTAATTTCTGGCATCATTCTACAAGAACAACATCTAGGCATTGGCAGATTTTTTTTAAAGAATACCTTCCAAGCTGAAAGAAAATAAATTGCAAGAGATTCCACTGTTAATGTTGATCTTGTGCTACATTTTAAAATAGCTTTCTTGATTTATGATAATTCAGAACTTTGACTGGGAACTAAATTCTAAAAATGACTGTTCATCTTACTTCTGTCGTGGAAAACGTACTCATTCTCTTGTCTGGGGCCTGGTCTACAGGTTCAGCTTTATGAAGATTTTGCCAAGTCTCGTGCCAAATGTGATATTGATGAAACAGTTTCTTCAATTTCACTGAATGAAGAAACCGAAAAACCAAAGCTTAAAGCTACAGGTCATGTATTTCAGGTATGGATTTCTTCAGTAATTTTTACTACCTACTTCATTTATTTCTGGTAACTGTATTTCTAGGTTTAATAAAATATGAAAATAAAAATAATTAACTTTACACATTTGTGGCCATATGATCCAAGTAAAATACTCAGATTTTGGATCAGATTGCCTGGAATGTGATGTATAGCTATTGTGCTTAAATTACGGTTTTGTGTCTTAAGCTGTATAAAACTGTCTTAAATTTCTTAATGTGTTCTGCTCAACTGATATTGAGCTATTTTGTGGATCTTAGATACTACTCTCAATTAAAAACTGATTACCAAAAGTGCAAAACCTCCTAACAAGAGGGAACTAATTTTGATTTCATCAGTTGTTACACTACAAAACTAAGATTCTAAAATATGAACAAAAAAGTTTCCTTAAGGTTGTATCTGAATTTATGAAGGTTCGGTCTTACAGAATTGCAGATTAAGTCTTGGCTACTTGGAAACAATAATTCTCAAAGGCTCTGCATAGCTTCCAAACCCATCTACTATACTCCACACTCACATGAAGGTGTGGGAAATGGTAGTCTTTGCACTGTTCCTGCAACAGGAACCAAGATAATTATGCTCCTAACAGTTAGTGGATGAAGTTTGAAATACAGGTTTTCTTAATATAAATGTGTAACTTTATTTTAATGAAAATATACCCTAAAGTCCAGATTGTGGCTGAGTGGCCTCTATACTTATAATCAATTTTGTTCATCCTTTTTCTGTAACTACATTGTTGCTAACCATTTCTTTGAACTTCGTTTCCTGAATAATTAAAGGCATTGCAATACTTACGGAAGCTATGCAACCATCCAGCATTGGTGTTAACGACCCAACATCCGGAATATAAAAGAATTACAGAGCAACTTGCAGCTCATAATTCATCCCTTCGAGATATCCAACATGCACCTAAGCTGTCTGCTTTAAAACAAGTAAGTAGACTTGCATGTTATGCCTTAAATTTCCTAAATGTGTCTCTAGTGATGTCACAATTTAGAAGGTTTTGTTTAAGACTTCATCAATATGAAAACTGATCTTAAAACACTAGTTAAGTAGCAAATGAAATAGAGTACCAGGGTTTTTAGGCATATGCCCTATTTCTCCCTGTTAATTCAAGGGGGAGGGGGAAGCACAAGCTTGCTTCAAGGTGATGATATTTACATAACTTTTGCTGCCTTGTCAAAAACCTTACTTTTATTCTGTTCCTTACTCCTGTCCCTCTTGTTACAAAACACCTTTTCTCCTGTCTATTATACAGGAGACTATTAGCTTGATAAAGTTAGATTGCATTAAATAATTAAATTCTATTGTAAGTAAAGCAAAATGAAGAAAACAACTCTTCTGTTGACTCTTAAATTTTTCATAGTTTGACAGTGAAGCCAAACTTTGCATTATGTCATTTGAGTGTCATTTACAGACTTCATTCTGTAGTTTACTGTTTCTCTTATTTCTACTTTTGATAGTCCATCAATGTCAGTATTTACATGAGATCTATTGTCATTTTGATGATACACTTTAATGCTTTTTTACTTTAAGCTGCTGCTAGACTGTGGTTTGGGGAATGGTGGATCTTCAGAAAGCGGTACAGAAGCTGTTGTGGCCCAGCACAGAGTACTTATCTTCTGTCAACTTAAAAGCATGCTGGATATAGTGGAGCATGACCTTCTCAGACCTCAGTTACCTTCAGTTACTTATTTACGACTAGATGGCAGCATACCTGCTGGTCAGAGGCATTCCATTGTTTCACGGTAAGCATATCCTTTCATAACCAACATGAGGCCAACTGTAATGAACTATTTTATATGGTACAAAATTGTTCTTTTGTCTGCCTCAAAGCAGCTGAGGTTCATAAATTCATTATTTAAAGGAAATTTACCATGCTTAACTTTTTTGTATGCAGGTTTAATAATGACCCATCTATAGATGTTCTTTTGCTCACCACTCATGTTGGTGGACTGGGACTTAACTTAACAGGGGCTGATACAGTAGTATTTGTGGAACATGACTGGAACCCAATGAGAGACTTGCAAGCCATGGATCGGGCGCATCGCATTGGGCAGGTGAAAAACTTTTCATTTCCCATAAGTTTTTTCCCTTGCTGAACTCCTGTTTCCTCAAATTTGGATAAGGTTGTACCATATAATAAAAGTGACATCTGGGGGTTTCCACCAAGCTTTCATTCATACTGCTTTCTTGCAAATACGACAATGTTGTAGTGTGTACTTTATTATCCTATCCCCCAACTTGGTATGCCTTCTCTTCTGAACTTCCTGAGCTGCTTAGGAGAGGCCAGGGAAGAACCACACTTCAGTGGAGGAAGAGATGCAACTGAGACAAGGAACTGAAGGGAAGCCCCGCAGGGTTGTCCTCTGATGCCTGGACAGGGAAAGAGTGACTGCTGTTAGTCTCCCTCTACAGCTGTAAAAAGCAGTGAATTCTTAACTTCCCCAGTACAGATGCAATTGCAGGTGTCTCTACTACATGCTGGCATAGTCTCATTCTTTTCATCTAACATCAGTCAGACTTACTGAGTACAATTACTGAAGGGTAACTCCAAGCCAAACTGCTTCCAGACTGTCCGTGATGAATACTAAAAGGTTATGCCTTCGTGAATACCTGAGATGGTATTTTTTAGCTAAGTGTGCTTTTTTTTTTTCCAGAAACGTGTTGTTAATGTATATCGCCTGATAACCAGGGGAACTCTGGAGGAGAAGATCATGGGTCTTCAAAAGTTCAAAATGAATATTGCAAATACAGTGATCAGCCAAGAAAATGCAAGCCTACAGAGCATGGGAACAGAACAGCTTCTTGATCTGTTCACTCTTGACAAGGTAAAGAACCATTTTTACAAATACCTACAAAAAGCTTATGGAAAAACTTTGCTTTGAAACGTAAGATTTAATCAGACAAACACTTGGAAGTTGGAATGATGAATAGCAGACAGCTCTCTGAAAAACAGGAGGAAGTGATATTTTCCCAAAAGAATCAGACTCAAATAATCTAGTATATTCCTGAAAACATTATTCTGTATGTTAATTGATTTTTTTTTTTCTTTTGTGAAGGATGGAAAAACTGAAAAAGCAGATACCTCTACCTCTTCTGCAAAAGCATCAATGAAATCAGTACTCGAAAACCTTGGAGAACTATGGGATCAAGAACAATATGACACTGAATACAGTCTTGAAAACTTTATGCATTCATTAAAGTAACCATCATATATTCGTAATACAACTGCTGCTAGTTCACGTATTTTTCTGCTGATATTCAGCAAACTTCAAAGCATATATAGTGAACCTTTAGCTTAATGTGTAAATAGACTTACTGAAAGAAGAATCTTCAAAAGACTGGCACTGAGTAGTGTCACCTGTTTCACTGGGGAGTTACTCTGTCTTAAACGTTTGCACTGTATAAAAGAACTTTAAATGTAAACATTGTGAGGTGGTTTGAATTTTACTTGTTCTGAATGGCTGCAAATTCTTACTTGGTAGAAGAATAAAACAAAGCAAGTTTTTACATATGTTAACAAGTGTTACTTCTGTTGGAAGTTAAGTCCACCATTATTTCTTTCTGTATCTATAATAGTTTTGTACAGTTGTTTCAGTGAGTACTTCAGGTTGTTCAGTGTACATTTTTCTTTTAAACACAACTTGCTTTTATGGTGTATTAAAAAACAATTTTCAACTTAAACTTTCATTCAGATCATTTCAGGACTTGTATCACCAGAGGCGCAAAGCCTAGAAGCCTTCAAAGTACTGAATAATTAAATGGCACTAGGTATGCGCACCTGCCTTTGTATATTGAGTATAATATATTATGCTCTTCAGTCTTTTGACACCATCTTGAGAGAACAGCTGACTTGAACTTTTTAATGTAATGAGCTATATTAAATACAGGTAATGGCCTATTTGAGGCCATGTTTGCATCCTATTAGCAGGGGTGTACTTTTTTAATTTATCTATAAGGCTAGAATATAGCCACTTTGAGAGATGCATGTATTCAGTATGTTTCAATCCTATATATTTTTTGTAACTAAAAGAAGAAATTAAATATACAGACAGACATTTTCCAGAAGTAGATTTTACACTGTCTAGGATTCTAAAATCCATGCTAAAGTGACTGTTTACTAAATTGATGCATGATTTAAAGCTTCTTAAAGGAATAGGGAGGACTTTTTTTCTTTAGGAGAAAATATACATAGAAATACCTACGTTCAGTTTGAGGGAATTGAATAGTTGAAATCATGTAACAAAGATAGTAAAGAACTTTAATAGCAGTGAGTGAGAATAATATGGCTGTATGTTACACAGCTTTTTATAAAAGGGAGGCAGTAGTAAAAGTGTGTTTCTAGGTGTGCATATGTACCAGTATATGCACTTTTTATAAATATTAAATTATAGATAACTTACAGCAGTTGTCTGAATACATAGAATATATGTATAAATATAAAACCTAAGGTTTGTAGCTTGCTGTGTGCTTAAGCATCAGAGCTTAAAAAACACCAGAGACCTCAACTATGTAAAATAAGATTGTTTTAAAACAATATATATAAATCAAGACTGTTCTGCAGCATTGGAGATGAATTAATGTCACATTTCAGTAGTTATGAACTGCCATATTGTAACTAAATTAGCATTCCATGAAAATAAACAAAACTGGGAATATATAACTTGTATACTGTGTATGTCCGTGTTTAGATTGTTTTTCTGTGGAGAAGACTTTTTCCACTGTAGCTGACTAGGTAAAAAACAAATGCTTTTGGAAATTACAGCTGGATTACTAGTATTGTATTAGTTCATTTCTACCTTCATACATAGAATATTTCTGTTGTGCTTTCAGCTGATAATCCAAGCAGAGGGAGAGACAAGATGGGGCTTGGTGCTCTGTTTGCAGAGAAATTATAATGCTGGAGTACTGGGTACTTTAAGATAACTTGGTGCAGTAATCTGGTGATAGTGCCCAGAAATAACAAGATATTTGAATAAACCTACCTCTTATTTAGTCATAAAACACTGCATATATTTTTCTTCAAGAGTTTTATTAGTTGCAGTGGTAGGAAACTGTTTGGCTCCTGTTGGAAAAGAAATACACAGCAAAGGACTGCTTTAAACCAGTTATTTATCACATTGAGGTTGCTATGCAACCATAATACTCTTAGTGATGGCTCTCTTGGATATGACATAAAAATGACTCCTGCACCTGGAAAACAGGGGGGAGCAGTACCTAGAATAATCATTTTGAGATTATTATATGTACTGACTGATCTCAAGTGTTCTGTGAATTAACACTTTCAAAATGGAAACCAGCAGGAACACTGCACTAAGTATATAAAAAACCATTTTTGGTTACCTTAATATTAAACTACAAGCTTTTTTATGTTTCCAAGCTAGCAGACCATTTACCATGATCTGGCTTGTTAGTGCAGTATTCTCGGTGCACAAACTGCAAAACTCAAGAAATACGCTCTTGGAATGTCTCTAACGGCATTTGACATGTTTAATGGGTATTCAGCTGGACCAGAGCAGGGTCTGGGCTGAAATAGAAAAGTTTTCATTTCTAGGCTGAAATAAAAACTTCAAAGATAGTGCAGGGATATCAAGTTCTCAGCACCAATCATTTTGCTCTACAGTGTATTTCTTGCTAATGAAGACATAGCCTAAACCTTGAATTGTCTGCAAGTTCAGTCATTGCAGGCCCCAGAAAATGACCTGTGAGTAGAACTACGCATACACAAGGCTTGATGCATTGTGTGTAACTTGCACTGAATTACTAGTCTATTGCCATTATTTAATGGCATCAAAAGAACACCAATAGTCACCAAAGCCATATTAATGTAGTAGTCCCAGATTCAAAGCTTGCTAACTTGTGAAAACAAAGTACCTCTTCCTGGTGACCACATCCTGCACTGGAAGTAGTGTTCTGAAACAACTGTTTACATAATGGTGCTTTTCAATGAAACTTTTAAGACTGCTTGAAATTCTACTTGCAACTAAATGGAAAACTATCTCCTGCAAACATGCACCAAGTCTGCATAAACATGCCTTCTGAAATGTCTGTTATACTTAAACTAAGAATTCAATCTGACAAGTCTGTCTTTCTCCATGGAATCCACTTAAGCAGGAAACTGCTTTCTTCATGCAAATGTAGTTATTATTATTGTGGGTTGGTTGGGGTTTGTTTTTGACTCCTGCTCCCTAATGCTTTTGGAGGTTTTTTTTCCTAAGCTTGCTGAAATCAAAATTACACTGAAGATCCAAGGTATGCATACTCATGATTTAGTTTCACTCAAATTAGTTCAAGTTTAGTATTTTGCTTTAGTCCTTTGTACAAAATGCCCATTATCTCTAGAAAGCTTGCATTTTACCTTAAGCATTTGTCTTTAAATTTGGTAATTTTACACTTACCATTAGTGGTATTCCCAACTTTACTACCATCCCATGATTCTACAGGTTACTAAGGCAATAAGCACATCTTTCTAATTAAGTCCTAATTCAAGCAGAAGTAGGGCAACTTAAGCCCTGTTAGGAATTGTGGAAAACTTCCATGATGAAAACATATTCACATATATAAGATTTTATTAACTTGCTTATGAATGGCAAATAATGTAGTGTTAAATATAGCTAGGCGTGCAGTGTTAACAGAGCTTTGGCATAGGGCAAGCTTTAAATCTTTTAGGGACCACAGCAATAACTGACTGGTGGCTGGTGATAAGTTGCTTTGTAATCAAAAGCTTGGAAGCTGCATTTTTTTTCTTTAATCTAAGCCAAGCAGGGAGATGCTTTATAGTAAAAATTAATTCACCTTTTAAATCACATTTAAGCAAGTTAGTTCAAGGGCAGCTCTCTGAGCATAAGCATTCTTACAGAGATGATTCATCTGAATTCTTTCAGTGTCCTAGTAAAAGACACAACCTTTGAATTTGTGTCAGAAACTGTATTAGTTGGCTCCTTACCTTCTAGTGGCTTCACTAGTTCTTCAGTATTCTCCTCTACAGCAGGTCTGGAGGTATCCATTCAGTTAACACTTTATTTTTAGGGCTGACTCACTGTTCAGGAATCAAACTTTAGTTGCTACTCTGGCAGCCAAAAGCAGAGTCAAACCCTAGCTGGAATGGGGGATTCTGCCCAACACAGGAAAGTCTCCGTTGGTGTGAGACTGACAGAACTACCCTCTCCAGTACAGGGATGCCACTCCACTGCTGGGAGGTGCTCCTGTGAGGACCATACAGCAGCAGGATAACAGAGCTCTAACTTCATACTGACATAACTCACAGTGATCTTGGGTGTGACCCAAGGGGGAGATGCATTTCTTCCTTCTGCTGTCTGCATGCACAAGCAGAGCTTTCTGCTGGCATGATGGCATTGGGGGAGGGAAGGTACTAAACAAGTGAGCACATTTCAAAAAACAAAATGGCAATCCACAGATTTAGAGCAGGCTTTCAGTCCTCTCCATTCATAAGCCTTATGCAATAAACAAAAAAAAAAGTAATTTTCTTCTATTTCTTACCTTCTTAAAGGTACCTTTAACATAACAGAGAGTAGGTCTGTGCCAAGCTCCTATGTATCATTTTCTTGGTCAACAGCTAAATATGCTATGTTGAACTATGTGTTTTGTTTTGTTTTTAAAAAAAGACCTTTCTTCACTAGCCTCTTGAAGTAGGGAAGGATCTCTATTTCTGTAGCACTCTCCCTTTTCTTTATTACTATATTGTCCAAAATTTAGCAAGAGCTTGGTTACCCTCTCAGTGCCTTGGGATTAAAAACTGCATGTGCCTAAAGCAATCAAAATCTTAAGAATAGCTTAGGAAAACAAAATATTTCTGTCCTCTAATCACCATTTTAATATTGCTTAAATGCTATGATGAGTTGCTCAAGTTTAGATGTTTATAACTGTTCAGTCATGGTAGTCCTGTGGCAAAGAGGAAATTATGAACTGTATTTACCCGTGTTCAGGGTGAGAAAAAGGTGCTTATACAGTGCAAATGTTTCTATAAAATAAGTTTTATACCAAAAAGTTAAGCCTGATTATCTACAGTAAATTCCACAAACGTACATGCCTCGAGCTCTTACTTGCAGAGAACTGTTTTGGGTTTTTTTTAATCACACATAACTCTGCATTTATTTGCAAGGCAGACTACTGGAACCTTGAAATGGCATGTCTTCATGTTTTTATTTGTATTGCCTCCACAACAAATGCACAACAAAGGGTTTAAAAAGGAATTTACTTCCCACAGAAATACTAAAGAAGAGTTAAACGTGGGTGAAGCTGAACAAAGATTACCAAGACACACAACCTCAAAAAGAAAAATGAAGTTACATGAGCTAAGGTATATAGCCCCTCCTAAAAAGACTTGTTGACTGACCAGAAAATGCTCTTGCTGCTGAGCTATGCTGTGCTCTGGAACATTTTTTTCAGGTAAAAGAGAAAATGTGCCTTGTCATTTTTCTTTAAATTAAAAAAAAACCAAACCAAACCCACAAATACCAAACAAACAAAAAAACCCCACAACCAAGAACAAGAGCTATCCATTCTAGGGAACAACCCTGTAGTGACAAGGGCTAGACTGGATGACCCAAGACATCTCATGTTTAGCTTTTATTTCTTTGAAAAATGCAACTCTGTTTTATTGGCTCAGAAGGTTGATTTTTGTCTTTCCCAGTAAGTGTCCTAGGCCCATTGGGATCTTGGGTTTTTAATGCTAAACTGCTATAGATATGCAAGAAGACAAGAGTAACTCTTAATGGTTGTCCTTGCTAAGGTTAAGCCATTTTTATGAACTTCTTGTAGACGCAGCAATCCAAACTTGCAACTTTACATCTCCACTTAAGCTGTACCCAGCCAGCATTGCATCTGCACAAACTAGCACACATGAACATCAACATTTCAAACACTTAAAAATCTTCTGCTTCACCTATCAGCTGTGCAAAAATATTTTAAATAGATTTAGTACTTTCTTTTTCAATTTAAATGAGTTTTCAAGAAAGTGCAGTGCATCTCATGAAACGCCATTTCAGTAAAATTAAGGTCTCTATTGGCACTGGTTGGGATGAGTGAAGACCAGGAAGCCCATCACTTAAAGCTGAAGTCTTTTGGAACAATGATTTGTTAATTCTCGGAGTAGTCGGTATAAAAATAGGTCTCTGGTACCTTATGTCAGGAACCCAGGTTTAATAGATTTGTCTTTTTACTGCTTTTACAGAGGAGGGCCAAGGCTTAAGGAGAAATATCACCTCCTCACCTCACAAGGGATTTATAAAACTGAGAGAGTGAGATACTCAGATACTATAATGATGTCCTGGTTTCAGCTGGGATAGAGTTAATTTTCTTCCTGGTAGCTGGTATAGTGCTGTGTTTTGGATTTAGGATGAGAATAATGTTGATAGCACACTGATGTTTTAGTTGTTGCTAAGTGGTGTTTACACCAGTCAAGGACTTTTCCGCTTCCCCTGCTCTGCCAGGCGCACAAGAAGCTGGGAGGGGGCACAGCCGGGACAGCTGACCCCAACTGGCCAAAGGGCTATTCCATACCGTATGGCGTCATGCTCAGTATAGAAACTGGGGGGAGCTGGCTGGGGGGCAGCGATCACTGCTTGGGGATGAGCTGGGCATCAGTCAGCAGGTGGTGAACAGCTGCATCACTTTTTCTTGGTTTTCCCTGGGTTTTGTTCCTCTCTCTCTCATTTTCATTACAATTTATTATTATTTTATTATTTTAATTCAATTATTAAACTGTTCTTATTAAACTCAGCCCATGAGTTTTCTTACTTTTGCTCTTCAGATTCTCTCCCCCATCCCACTGTGGGGGGGAGGGGAAGGTGAGCGAGCGGCTGTGTGATGCTAGGTTGCCAACTGAAGCTAAACCATGACAAATGGTTAGCATCAGAAGCAGTCAGTGGTAGGGGGGGGAAGCAAACTTCAGAGGAAAGTTTGAATGCTGAGCAGTAAAAGGTGTGGTAAAGGCTTAGGATCATACTGTGCAAAATAAGAAAATTAAATACTGATCTTATTAAACAAACAGGATTAAGGAGGGACTCCATGTGGTCATAAGGTACTTGCACAAGGGAGCCACATTAAGTTCAACTTTTACCTAGAGCTTTCTAGGCACAGATGTCATAATACCACAGATAAGGGTAGGGTACTTTCACTGTGCCCATGTAAGAATACCCACCATCACACAATAGGCTATGTGCTCAGTCCTTCCTATAAAGTCAGGAATGATGCTCATATCCTAATTAACCAACAAGTATACCAGCCACTAAGTTTCAAACCACTAAGGTTTGAAAATTACACTCACTTCCAAGAAAAAGGAAGACAACGATCAAAAAAGATACATTTCAAATGCTACTATGGGAGCTTTCAGGACGAATATTTAAGCTGCAACATGGCAAGGACTGTAATTTCTATCAATTCTGATATATTTTTCTCTTATCAACTAGAGCCCATTCCAGTTCAGTGACTCCAATTGCCTCTCCAAGTGCTAACATTACCATGCCAGCCGAGTGAGGTGCCACCCTCAACCATCATCACTCTGAATGTGTCATTCCTCACACACTACTGTAATTCTCAAGACTGGTGCACCACTGATCTCTCATTAAAATAAACTGGAGGAATGTACCGCTGAATGGGATGAGAGGCTGGTTTTCAGAATCTGAAGTTTCTGTGCAGATGAACAGTCTGAGATTCTATGAAAAAATTAGCAGATCTGCTGCCTACACAAAGAGGTCTAAGACTGAATTTACATTGACTAAAAAGTTGCCACTTCAATCCCTTTTAGTATATAAATATGTGAAAGACTATACAAACTCTAATGCTAAATTATGCCAAATCTTGAATACTTTAAATGGAAGAAAGGAATAGCTGAAAGAAAGAAGTACTTAACACCAGATAACACTAGGGAACTCAAACATGGATTTAGGAAATTTGTTAGATTATCTTTCCTTTCCCTTTCCCTCCCTCAAACCTTAAAAAAGTCACACGCTCAAAACTTGTGCTATTTTCTTTGTTGTACATCATGTGTATAGCTAACTCAGTGTTGGGTGTCTGTCATTAATTTAGCAAGTAATCACCAAACATACGCTCTTACAGATGATGACCTGCAGTATTTTCTTCTAAAGTAGAATTCAGACCAGAATTTGCTGAGTTGTAAGAGGAAAATTCCACATACTAAAGGAAAACATTTACTGCTCAATTTCCCTTTTTAGACAGGGAAAGGAAGTCGATCCAGAGAGCAGCAACTTCAAACCCATAAATTCAGACTCAGGTACAAAAACTGCAGGAAAACTAGGGAAGAGTGAAGTGGAGAATGGGGAGAAAGGAGGACTAATATGCCACGTCCTGCCAAAGGGCTGTTCCAGGAACGCAGCAAATTGAATTAATCTGCATTTCAGTCACAGGCTCAGAAATAGCTGAGCTATTGGAACACGCTGGCCACATCTCCCATACACTCCGGTTCCAGGGGCCTTTGCAGAGCGATGCTGCGCTGTCCATGCCAAGTCTGCGCCTGCCAGAGATTTCCCATATGTCAGAGTAATTACATTTCATAGTTTATGCAGGCTGGCTGCTTAGATACCCCATCGAGAAAACAGGAATACTTATCAGTATACCAGCAGCAAGTGAATTGAGTGGTTAGCTGTGGTATGCTTTTTGCTACTGTTTCTGTGTTATTTCTCTTTGAATAAATATTGTTCTCTCCAGATACATGTTTATGTATTCTAACCCCGTTTCGCATGACTCATGCTGCACTTAGGGCGATTTAATTATCAATCACAGCCTAGCATCCTAGAAATAAAGACTTCAAGTAGAAATCTGTAATGACAAGTCAAGGGAAGAGCTAATGCAGATATTCAAATCTAGCTGCTTTTGCAAGTTAGTAAACAGAGCTTGAAAAAAGTCAGTTGAATTGTGTGTGATCTCTGTCATAGCCAGAGAAGGAAGACATTAAAAAGACATCAACCCCCAGAAAGCAATGCACTCTGATTCCTGCCTCTCTTCTGAATCAGAGCTACTTCACTTAGGAGCAAAATTGACTTTTGACTCTGTGCTACCAAAACAAGTGTAGCTTTAGGAAAAAGCTGTACTGTATTTTGATCTATTTCTCCACGCTGCCCACATGTCCACTCAGTCCAAATTATAAAACACTTTGGGACACTTGCAACTGTTCACCCTTGGTGCCTCTATCTTGCCAGTACTCACAAAACACAACAATCTTATAAACCAAACTAAAAGTACTGAGGTGCTATTTCCTGCTCATTTGGAAGCTTTGGATACCTGTATAAACATAGGCAAAGTTCGTATCTGTGCATAAAGTCAAAATACTGCCCATACGCATCTTCAGGAGAATGTATTTTCAACAGACTGCAGAGAGAAGCATCATGCACACTAACCAAACCAACAGTCACTGCCAGCCCGCCAGTGTTTGTCTTTGTTTATGATTAATTTAATGCTCACTCACTTAGGCATCGTATCAGTTAAATTATCAGTTAATTTGCAAGCCGGGAAGGACAACGTGGCAGAGTTCAAAGTTGATACTTCTGCTTTCTTTGCTGCCCTGGTAAGAGCTGCAAGATGTGATCAGCATTTCAGGCTTCTCACGGCTGGCGCAGTCAGCAGTAGTTAATTATTGCTTATAAAATGCAGAACTGTGTGTTCTCGCAGTTACAAGTTACATCATTCTTTGGCTGTGCCTATTATGTATCAGCTGAAGAGCAAGGCAACAAACAAAGCAAGAAGAGTGGAAAAAAAAAATCCCATGACAGTTTACATGGGCTTGTGCAGGGTCGGGAAAAGTGAAGGAGGAGGAAGGGACATGAGACACACTTGCAATCAGCCCATTTTCCCTGGCTGTTTGGTTTATTTCTCCAAGTTCCCACTGTGCAGTATTTCTGCCTCCAATATAGATGTGGTCACAGCTCCCGAAGTCACCACAGCACCGCAGTGGAAGAGATTTCAATGCCTTACCACCGGGAGCCTACTGTGCCGCTTCATCCTCTTCCCACTTGAGCAGGAAAAGTATCTCCATCCACCAACAAAGGAGCCTGGTGCACCACCACCAGAGGAGAAAACAAACCAGCCAGCCTGGAAGTCCAAATAAGCTTAATGGCAGATGGCTGCAAAGACCCCACAGCTTCTTGCATCAGCACAGAAACCTAGAGAAAATACAACCCTTACACACGGACTCCAAGGCCCCACACTGGCTGCGAGCATGCAGCAGCCAGGGCTGCCTTCATACCTTCACCATCCCTCACGCTCAGAATAACAGTAATAATAGAAAAGGCTTCTAAATCACGAGCACACCTGCCTCTCACTCGTCCCCGGAGCTCAGAGCTCACGTTCATTCTCCCCCAGCGCACCCCAGAGCTCTCACGGGGGGAGCAGGCCCAGCCGTTAGTTTCCGTTGGGCAGCACGCGGAGCCCGCCCCGCCCCCCGCGTGGAGCTTTCCAGAAGCCGGCGGCCCCGCTCCAGCCGCAGGCCCAGGTACCGTAGGGTTTCTTAGGGACAGTAGAGGGGCGGTGCGGGCTCTCCCCACCAGCCTCCCGCCTCCCTCTGAGGCACCAACCGCCGCTGCCGCCCGGTGCCCGCCGCCCTCGAAGCGCCCCCGCCCTCCCCGGGTTTGCCGTTGGGTACCCCAAAAAAATCCCACCTTACAACCAAGGGCAAGGCGGGCTGGGCTGCAGTCCTCTCCCTCAGCGGCAGCAGTACTGCTCGGCTGCTGCTAGAAAAGCCGGGGGGCGCCAGGTTTTGTAGGGGTTTTGCAGCCCTGTGGGTAAAACGATGGTGCGGGTAAAACGATGGTGCCCAAGGAGGTGGCTTGTGTGCTGTTGAAGTGTTTGTAGAGCAGCAAAATCACCATCTTCATCTGCATTTTGTCTGTTTCCTGACAAGTGAGGATCAACCTGGATTTGGGGCTGAGTTGCATGCTTTATAAATTTATTTATCTATTCAAGGTCTCCAGAGGCAAAGAGACTTCCTCACCATTTCGTTAGTCTGCTGGTGATCTGTCATATAGTAAGGCGTGCATCCGTGGCAGAGATGTATTCAAGGCACTAAATGGCTTTTGCAATTATTAGATGCCTTTATCAGCTTTGCTCTGGCATTTAATCTGCCACAAAAGCTATTTATTGCCTCATAAACTCCTCTGCAGCAAACATTATCCTTTAATTAATCCGTGAAAATTACAAAGGCTGATGAGGTAACCTGTTTTTCACACCACCCGATTAAGCTTAGGAGAGTTTGTTGCTGGTTTTGCTTTCATTTTGTTTTTAGACAGGTATCAGCTGGCCCAGTCAGAAAGCTTGTTAGGACAGGTAGTAGCAATTTAGCAACATGGCACAAGTAATGAATACCAGCCAAATCACTGAGCTGTGAGGATTATTCACAGCTGAGAAACTTGGGAGATGAGTAAAAGTTAAATCCCAATTTAAGTCACATTAAAATCGGAAGGGCAATCTGAACAGTGTGTGGCTTCAGAACTAAATGATGTTACAGACTCATTAAAAGACTGGAGACAGCTGCTAATTAGGAGTATTTGTAGTTGAGGACACAGTAACAGAAGTAGATCTCTCACATACTGAAAGATTTCAGATGGATACTTGCTTTATATATTGTGACTTTTGTATATCAGCACTTACAGAAATTCAAAGCAGCTGAAAAGCATCAAGATCTGTCTATGACTAGAACAACTCAATACCCTAAGATATCCATTAGAATAACATTTTGTAGCATGGATACAAGGTTTTTTACGGCATGGACACAAAGTTTTGCTATTTCTACATACCCCAGCCCATACCTCCGCCAGAATCAGACATTAGTTTTAAATAAAAGCAGTTCACAAAAAAACAAAAATGTTAGACATCATGTTTTCAAACTTTTATCTGGCCATATGAGGACTAGAATTATAGCTGGAAAGTCAAGGATCTTGTGTAAATTTGTTGATTCTAGCAGAGCGCTTTACTGGGGGGGAAGTGGAGCAAGAAACATTCCCCTAAATATTTGGGAGTTGGCAATGCTGAGTCCTACCTCATTGCTTCGCATGGATGACTGATAAAAATTCTTGTGGAATTGCCATTGCCTGCTCAGAAATGTGATATCAAGAAAGAAGGTATTTTCATATATTTATACAGGTTAGTTACTGAGTTGCAAAAAGGTGTTGGGTCATGTAATCAGCCAGTTCTCTGCAGATCTACATCAAATGTTTTGTGAACTGTGAATTATATTCTAGGAAGTACCTGGTGATGCAGGGTGTAGTGTTTGTAGTTAAGGTAGTATAAATTTGATAGAGCATATGAAGTACAAGAAGAGAGGTTGCTCCAAAAATTTTTGCCACACATTTCCCCATCAGCATTTAAAATTTCAAAAGCAAATTCTGAAAGAAAAAAAATATCTTTTGTGTTTGAGAAATGGGAAAAGAGGAAAAGAAAAGCAGAAAAAAAAGTGGCCTCCTATGTCTCCTGTGTGTTTTTATTTTTCCTCATCACTGGAAGAAAAAAAACCCAAAACCACAAAAGACCTCAACCTTGCTCTAATGCTAGCTCACAGCTGCTAGGGAATTTACATTTCCTGTGGCAGGTGTTAATCATGGTGAGACTAAAGAGCAGTTCCACTGTGGTGACTCTTTCTACATGTTAGTAGGTGGTAGTATAGTCAGGACTCAAATTATAAGAGATTATGTTTTCAGAGATGTATTGAAAACTCCAACCCAGTAATTACGTTTTCCGAAGTAGTCCATTTGTGCTGCATTACTGCTGGAGACATTCTGCATTGCCTAAATGATGTGTTCTTGCTGCCTGAGTTTCTGAAACATAAGTAGGGAAAAAAAAATGTAGGTGGATCCTGTTAAAATAAAACTGTGGAAGCTAGGAAGTCTAAGAGTTTATGCCCCAGGAGGAGGTGTGGTGAGGCAATGTAGTTTTACATTGTGATAGATGGTACAATTGTCAGCTTCCTGTATTGAGGGGGAATGGAGGGCAGAGCAATCCAAGGCTTGGGAAAAGCATGTCTCTACAATGATAAATACAGCAACAGTTCAGTTAACTAGTTTGGTCCCGGGGACAAATACACAGGCAGTTTTACACATCCCACAATGCAGTAGCACCTTGGTATATGTTCACAGCTCACTAAAATGAAAAGAATAATAGTAGAAAACTTGGCAGTGGGACTTCATGGAAGTTCATTGGAGTTAAAGTGGGTAACCAAGTTACTCAGTTCTAATTCAAGATACAGCTAGACAAAGTTTGGTAGTGAGAACAAGTAGGAACAGTGACACTCACAAGCCTGTATCTTGCCCTTTGACTAGAGATCAGGACAGAAATCCAAACCTGTGAGGAAATGCTGGCAGAGGTCCCTCATTACTCCAACTTCGGCGTTTCTAGGCATCTAATTTCTGCTTTCTCATATGCCTGTAACTTTTTCTTTCTGAGCAGTTTGGTATTTTTGTCTCACGTGAACCAAAGCTGGGTTCAGAAATAAGTGCTCCTCTTCCTGGTTGCATAACAGGGCACAAATACCTGATAACAGCTGCTGTCCTTTTCTTTTAGAGCACAGCTGGAGCACCGGGGGGAAATGGCAGTGCTGCTCCTTCTGTTTTTCTTTTTACTGACTACAGTGCTTGCTCAGCAATGTTACTGTAAAGACATGCAACCCACTAGGCTATGAGTGGATCTGTGTGAGACTGCTTTCTACCCTGAAACTGTGCCACAGCACAAAACAAATTGAAGTATCATAAGGAGCAGAGAGTGTGAGAGTGAGTGTGTGAGGATATCAGGCTGCTCTCTGCAGTCTGGCATTTTATGTGCTTCTCTATGGGAGAGACTATACTTGTGTCTCTGCATCACAGACTGTTCAGTTTATGCACATTAAGCAAAACTTCCTTTGGCTAAAATGCAAAAAGAGTCCTGGTAATGTAACTGCTACTTACCTACAGTTACTTCAAAAATCTTCTCTTGATTGTCTGGTGGATACAGAAATGAAACAAACAGAAGGGAATTTGTTTCCCCCAGATTACATCACTTGAATTTCTGTTAAGCTTCTTTTCAGTGTAAATTAAAAATATCCCTGTTGTTTCAAAAAGATGACAGCATCCTGCCCAGTGGGCCAAAGAAATGGTAACGCACTCTTACAGCCATTTGGCCTGCAGTGAGGAAATCAGCCGTGTTAGCTCTTCTTCTAAGAATAAAGAAAACCAAAAAAGTTAATGCAGGGGTCAGAGGTGCATCCTTTAGAATGTAATTCATCAAATGTGCTAATAAGAACGCTTTGTTATCATTCCTTAAATAGAGTGGTTGGATCAGAGCAACTTGAAGAATAGGAATAATCCAGCAGTGACCTCACCATATTGACCCTAGGCCTTGGCAGGATAAAGAGAAGCTGAGAGCTACTTGAACAGTCTTCTGCATCGCTGAACCCAGCCTTGCCCACCATAGTCTCTTATGAGCAGGAGGCAGCTGAAGGTAGTCTCTGTGAGTATGACCAGTAGGGGGGATTGTTGCCTACAGCTCTAGCAGCAGTGCAGTGCAGTGCAAGAGGCAGACAAAGGCGATACTATTATTCATGCTTTATTTGGTACAAACAATGCATTTTAATCTGCCTACCAGAAATCAAGCCAGATTGAGTCATAACTGTTGTGAGCTTGGATGCCTGAATTGTTCCTAATGTCTGAGCGAGCCTTTTCTTGCTGCTTCTGCCAATCTGATTTGCAATCCAAAGGGGTTTGTAGTGTTAACATAAGTACATTGAATAGGTTTTGACTAATTCAGTCTCAGCTGAAAATGACTGTGTATGTAATGGGATATTTCTGAGAAGAAGCCTCTTGTATTGTGCTCTTCTGAGTACAAGGTTTGTTTGGATGCTGCCATAGTCTTTATTGGACATCATAGCCATGTCTTTGAAGCATTGACCTAATAAAATCTAATGTGGGGGGTAGGGAGCCTGTTAAATGTGAAACAAGCATAACTTCTCTACCCAACCCAGTCCCTCCAAACAGAGATCAGACTTTCAACCTCGGTTCTTTACACAGTGGGAAAGAACCAGCAATTAAAGCTTCTTAAATTCTTGTAGTTGTCAAGTGTCAAAATTAATAGGCACCAATAAATGTTTTCTACAGTGGGGACAGAGGCAGAAACAGATCATCCCACTGATTAGTTTTTTCTTTTGAAAAAGGGACTGAGTTTATTGATTATTACAGGTGAGACCAGCGCATTCCTGACTTGCTCTATCATCTGAGACAAGTCACTTATTTTTGGTCCTTCTGTTCCTTTTATGTGCTGTTTGTTTTGCGTACTTAGACAGCAAGCACTTCAGGACAGAATCTGTCTCTCTGCTTTATGTAATGCCAGGCCCAGCAAAGCTCTGCTTTACTTTGAGGCCTTTAGACACTGGTGAAACATAAATACTTTCAAAGACAATTAGCAGCACTGGCTTTGAATGGGAAGTCATAGCCTGGCCTGAGAAGGAGGAATTTTTACCACTCTTCCCCATCTGCTGATTAATATTGTCTTGGAAAGGAGGAGTGGGAATTTTTGCAAACTTTATAAATGTTCAAAATACTTGCACAGTTGTGGCAGACTCTGAAGGAGGTGGATTGTGAGTGGTTAGACTGCATTTGGCTGAAAATCAAATTAGGTTTATTGGTACCTGTGTGCCTCAATAGCACCCAAAGCCTAGGAAAGGTTTAGTAAAAATTAAAGAACTCCTTGCCCTAAGCAGACGCTCATGATTACTTATAAAATTTAACCATCAAGTGCCTTGAGGGAGGGGAACTTGACATGTGGTAATATTTAGGCTGTAAAACAAACAAACAAACAAACAAATCAAAATAGGCTTTACTTTGAAGAACAATCTAAATTTTCCATTCCTTCCTTTATTTTGTTTTTTATTATTTTTATCACAATAGCATCTGAGAGTCCCAGTCAGCATAAAGAGCAAGGCAATGTACAAACCCGGCCACAAAAAGGCTGTTGTTCCCCCAAACAGTAGTTGGTCTCAGGGCGCAGTGAGAGGAGCAAATTAAGTTGTTCAAGAGATGCCTGATCTGACTACATTTTATAACATTTTTGTCTCTAGAAGTTCCTGTCATCTCAGTTCTGCCAGTTGATCTACTTTTTTAATCTTTTTTTTTTTTCAACTAGACTTTTTTTATAGAGTCAGACTGCATTCTGTAGTAATTAGATGAAGAGCTGAGACAGGTGGAACGCTAGCAGAGATGTAGGGTTAAGTATCCAGGGAGTGGAAACCTCTTAACCCATGATCAGCAGCAGAAGACACAGCAAGTGAACATACACTGATGTAAGTCAGCCCTGATCTCACAGGTGTGGAAAATAAGTGCAGTCAGAAATTCCTTCTCACTGATTTGGTGCCAGGCTGTGATGAGGAGCACCTGCAAAGACAGTCACTGTTGAAATTACTCTGGCCTTTAATTTCTTTGTTTTAAAGGCTAAAGGAAGTCCCACCAAAATTATTTTAATTAACAGACTGACTGATGTAATCATAGAAGGGCACATTTAAGTACAGGTAGGGTATATACAGTTTGCTTCACCCCACTTCTGGTGTACAAGGAGCTTTTAATGTAGGTAGTGTCACTAATTATTCCACAGATGCAACACGAAAGTTGTGGTGTGTGTGTTTTCACTCAGAAGATTTGTGGCTGCCAAAATGTCCTCTGTAATCAGAGAAAATACTTCTATCATGGGAGTGGCCCAGGTTTAGATAGTCTGTTGGTGGTATCATGGTGAACTGTTCTAATTCACCTTCTAGTTCACTAACATGCATTCCTAGTCATTGAAATTATTTGAGAAATAGTACCAGGTCATTAGAGCTCCTGATACTCAAGGCAGGCTCATTGTTCACTTGCCTACAGGGTATATAGATGGAGGTAGTATCTCATAAATCCAGTAAGTTAGGTGCATCCGTATAGGCTGTTAGATATCTGTTAGATAGTTGGAGAACCCTGAACCTGCACGGTGTCAAGGGCAGTTAGATGCTTTCATACTTGGCAATTCAACTTCACTAGAGCTAGGTAACAGGAAGTGGTGTGGACAGACACACATCTGAGATCTTGCCCTTCTTTAGCATGTGGGAACATCACTTGGAATTCACACCTGTGTGTCCTTGCAGTCACGTAATTTTTTTCCTTTCTTCCTAAACATGTCAATATAACTGAAACTCTACTCATGGATTGTGAGAAAAGGTGGAGGGTGCAGCTTCTGGCTTGGTGGTATGAAATGAAAGTGGACAATGGAGGTCTACACGAGCACTTGCTCTTTGGATTTTGGTACTGTTCAGGCAGGTACTATATACTGACCTACTCTGCTTTGCCAGGATGGGCAATTCTGTGTCTGTGCAGAGGCAGCTTTAGGCAACTTTAGTCAGCCAGAGAGTTCAGACAGCTTCAAGGTTATGCAGCAGCTGAGTAGGAGTTTTCAGGAACAGTTTTGGACTTTAATTTTTAATTACATCCTTTTTTATTTTTTCAGCTTGGCCCTACAGTGAAATATGATTAAGGTAGTGCTAAAGGTTTTCCACACCAACAATTTCACCTTCAAAGGCATTGGCAGATGTGACCTCAGACACTGTCTCTGTGTTTCACTTATTTCTCCTCTAGTGACAGAAGGAGGAATTCATGTTCACTGCTCATAAATAGGATCGTGCCAGAGAACATCCTGACTCTGTGTGCAGCCTCTCTGCCTGCAGTCTGTCTGCTTGATCTGCCAACCCTGAATTTTCACCTACCCACCTGATTTGAAAAGGAGCAGATATTAGATTTTTCTCTGAAATGAACTGCTGAATTAACGACTCTCTCTTCTAAGGGCCACAAATGGAAATGAAGGGCTAATTCCTTGTGCCGTGTTGCTGAGCCCTGAATTATGTGGCAGGCACTGTAAGTGATGCATACAATATTCTCAGAAACCATTTTGATGGGGTGTCACTACATCAGCCAGGAGCAAATGCAGATGAAAGGTTCAACAGATAACAAAACCAGAGGAATTCCCTTCAGTCTGAGGTTTGTGTCCTTGTTCAGGAGTTAGATTTGGAATCTGCTTGTGCTGGGTGTCATCAGAGTATGTTTTGAAATCATGGACACCGCTGTCCAGAAAATCTGAAAGGATTGCTGACCAGCTCCTTTTTTTTACACGTTACATCTGGTTTTGATGTGCTGCAAGTACACCTATATGATCTATGTCCAGGTTGACAAATGTCTAGTTTAATGCTTAGTACTAGGTCCTTCATAGCCTTTCAGTCAAGGGCTTCAGTTGTTACATATTAATGGTACAGGTCTTTGTGCAGGTTCAACAGCAGAAACATTGGTACGTACTGGGGTAGGGAATATTTTGGCTCAGCATGTCAGATATAGCCATTGGCCCCAGTTTGGCAATTACTTCAGTGTGTATGTAATTTTAAGCACATAAGTAATTCCAGTCAGTCAGGCTTGTGTTTAAGTGCATTGCTGACTGGGGAATTTCTGGCTCCTATAGTTGTTCAGATCTTGGCTCCCAAGAGTCTTCCTCCAAATTTAACAGCATTTCTGCTTTACTCTCTTGGGCTAGAAAAGTGGTAGCCTGCTTTGCTCTGTCAGCACAGACAGCAAATCTGCTTTAGCTACTATCTGTGAGGATCTAGCATTTATACATTGGACAGATAACTTGATGGGAATAAACACCCTATGGTTAACTTTGGGAGGGTAAGCAATATGTATTGCTAAAGCTGATATTCATTAGCTAGGTTGCATGAAAGTGCACCCTAGCTAATTGGGAAAAATTTTACACAAGCATTTATAAAGTTGGGCGCTTATTCCACAAAGTTCAGAAGTTTACAGAGCCTAAATAGGGCAGTACAGAATAAGAACCAAGAGACATTTAGAAATGGAATTGCTTTTGCACTGGGATTGGGAAAGAAATGTGTACGCTCCTTTGAACTACTTGAACTAGAACATGAAGCTACATCAGCTCCGTGCTATTCATGAGAGGAATATTGCTCAGGGCTGTAAAGGAGAAGATATAGCAGCTTAACTCTTTGGGGAGAGGAAGAACTGTTTGGGACATTTGTAGGTAAGGAAAATGTATTTAAATCTATGGTGCTATTCCTTGTCCTGTTTTTTTAAAAAAATGGATCCTTCACTTTACTGCACCCTAACCTAGATGAATGAAGGAGTTTCTCCTTTCCTCTGGGCAGTGATGCATCGGATCTTTTTTTTGTACTCAGTTGTACTCCAGGCCATCTGCCACTTCGACCCTGGCTGTGGGAGAATCAACCTGTAATAGGGAGAGAGTGCTGCCTTACACATCCTTCCCTTGACAACCAGACTGTCCAGCCTGGCCCAGGTCAAAATGGGAGAAAGGCGAAAGCAACAATAGACTTGCTTTTCCTGTGAGGCTGCACTTTTGCTATTTACCAGCCAAGTGTATCAGGTAAACTTACTTGCTATTTCATTAAATATGTATTAAAGTCTTCCCTGTTTTCAAAACTGGCATTGCCTATACTATTGAGGTTTTGGGACACAAGCCCTTTTTTACAAGAGTCTTGTTCCGTGTTAGGTTTTCCAAACCATGGACCGTACATGCCACTGCTGTACACACATAAAATCCTTTCTCATCTCCTGGGACTTCTGACATATTCCAGCATAATTCTCCTATGGGGCAAGTTGTTCCACAATTGCCAAAATAAGATTTCTTTTGCGTCCTGCTTAAGCATTTAAGACTGGCAACTCTCTGAGATGGGACGTGGAATTACAAGGGTCATTGGCTGATCAGTACAGGCAGCTCCTAAGCTCCTGCAGTACTGCCTGGGCCTTTCATTTGTCTGTAACAACAGAAGGCAACTTCACATCAGAGGTGGTCTGGCTAGATGAGCACCTTGTAGCCTTGGGCACCACCCACCCCACTATGTCCTAGCTGACTTTCACATCTTCAGCTCTTCCTCCAGGCAGTGGGAAAAGCCACAAGTAGCTGGGGAGTTCTGTCAGCTGTAGCTAGTGTCTTCTCTGTCAGAAAATCCACAGCTGTTCCCAGGTGCAGCCCAAATATCGCCAAGCAAAGCAGCAAGAAGTGGAGTGCAGTTTATGGCAGGTTTTCACGGCTTCTGTAGAATAAATGGGAGCACTAGCTCTGTGGGTTGCATCAGACAGCACAGCCTGATATTGCTCTCTCCTTTCCTCAGCTGTGCAGTCCTGCAGTAAGGCTTCTGTTCATACTTAAGAGTGAGGATGGTCTGAGGAGAGGTGTGTGTAAGGGTCTAGAGCATGACTGGGACTATGTCATGGGGAGAGGTGGAACTGACAGAGAGGTGCTATCAGTCACTTTCTGATGCCTCAGAAGGGATATCATGTTCTTCAGATCCAGAGAGAAATAGTGTCTTCACTGATTGCCTTGTCCCACTGCCAGGATGAGGCTATAACAAGTAAATGGCTTGGTAATAGGAGGAGTCGAAGAAGGGCCTCAGGAGTCCAAGCAGGTGGTACAGCTGGTGATGACAGGCTCCGTCTGTGGGAACAGTATGTGTGCTGGAGATAGCCAGGGAGAACTCATTTTAGCAGGAACTGGGCAGACTCACAGTCACATGCGCCCTGGCTCAGCTGTACAGCCTGAGCTTTAGGGAAGCTGAGAGGGCAAAGTTTTCAGAACTTGCATACTGCAGCTGAGTGACTACAGCACAGTGACTGCCTTTCCTGGGGCCAACAGCCCTGTTTCTGCAAGGATCACAAAACAGAGGACAACCCCCCCCCAATTTCTAATCTGACAGTGTATTTGGAATTGGCTCAGGAATTGGGCAAAGATTCAGTGTGAGTATTTGATATGAAGTGTTCACTTCTGGTTAAAGCTATTTCTGTTACATCCCTCCTTCAGAGCATGATTTAAGAGGACTCTCTGATAGAAAGGCACTGCAGCTTGCTGACTCTGCGTTAGCTACTGCAGCATTTTGAATGCAGCTTAATTCCCCTGTGAAAAGGACTGACACAACCAATCCCCATGAACTCTTCACACTTGACAGAAACACAAGTGAAGAGGTTGATCCATAATAATTAGGAAATTGGGATCAAAAGCAGGCAGGCTTAGCCCAAACTGTTTTGCTCAGAGGCAATACTGCAGCTTATAATATACAACTTAATTACTAGAGAACATTATTTCTGCAAGTGAAGGCAGTTTCCAGAGAGGAAAAGCTGCTATAAATATAGTTCTAAATTCTACTCAAATTAGGTTAGGAGATCATGAGTTTGAATAGTGTTTAAAAGAGCAAAAGGAGAGTTTCATGTAGTGTTGTCCTATTTCTGGCGTCACTCCTCAGTGGAAAGGCCATTGTCACCCATCTGGCCTCATGTGTCATTCAGAAACAAGAAAACAAGAACAAGACAGAAATTATGTTCCTTAAAATCCTTTTCCAAACAGAAATAATTGTCCTACTTTAGAGCAGTGGCAGGCATCTTCAGTTCAGGGCTGTAGTTGCTCTGTCAAAGGCATACTGAACTATGTTTTCTATGAACAGTCCTTTTTTATGTCTCAGATACTGTGTTAACAAAAGGCTAAACTGAGGAGAGATTCGTCCTCCCCCACACTTTGCCGCTTTTCCTCTTACTTTGTACACTTGCTCTACACTCTATACACTCTGTACAGTGGAGCCCAGACTTATAGGATGGATGTGAATTTAAGATTTTTTTGTTATATATATTCTGTATGAATAGTCTGACAAATGCAGAGGATTCCACATATCTTAGCATTTGTTTTCCTTTTTCTTTGTCTCATATGACAGCTAGCTTCACTGAGGATTAGCTATCACCAGCCATTACACAGCAGTGAGTTAGATACAAGAATTAGAGTTACATAATGGTGGAAAGATTTGCAGACTCAGTAAGTTATATCTCCTCATGACTAGGGTATTTTTTTGGCCTTCTGGCTATATAGTCTATATTAAAGTTTTTTCAGGGCGGTGACTGAAGTAGTATTACTGAAGGAATTTTAGCACTGAAATTTCCTGGTACCTTAGGGATTTTTCCAGAACAAAACATTACTAAATTGCTGGCTGATCATTGGGAAAATGTGTCCCAGAATCACAAATGTGGACTTTTACTTTTTTTAATCAGAGGGAGGGACTGTTACAGTTTGTCATGTTTATATCCTATGTGCTGTGGGGGTAGTGTTTTCATTACATAGCCAGAAAGTAATGGTAATTCTCTGCCTCTAAACTCTCTTGACAGAAAAGTGCTAGAACATTCTAGCTCTGGATTTGCCTTTTTGTCCTTTTTAGGGCTGTGTGTGTGCAGTTTGCATTATCACTTGTTTCATATTTTACCTTGTAGGATGCAGGTTCTTCAGCACTTCGAGGCTTTAATGTAATTTTCCCCTGTGTGGCAGGTCTTTTTTTCAGTGCTTGTTGGAGTATATTATTTCTGCTGTGGTCAAGCATCAATATTTAGCATCTTTGAATAGAACAACATAAGCACCTAATGTAAACATTTCAGCAGATAAACAAATCTCTTCAGCTGAGAAGAAGAAGAAAAGGGTCAAGGTCACAAAGCCGAATCCACAAAGTTATGTAGGTGGTGTGAATTTGAGCATCGCTGCGTCTAATTGTTTAGTTCGTGGTGGCCGGAGCATAATCCATATCCTTGAGTTAGGCATCTGTACAGTAAATGTGGTGTAGAGATACCCAAGGTGCTTTAGCATTGGCTAATTTAGTTGCTTTTCAGGGTGGATTATCACACAGAGCATTTCACGCTCATGACAGTAGAGTTAGCTTGCGTTATGCTGCCTGAAGCTGGAGGAAGGTTTTTGCTTTCTGTTGTTCCACTTCATACAAAACAAATCAAGACTCTGGACTAAGAGGGTGAGAGCAAAGGAATGACTGACTTACTAATTGAAAGGCTTGGACACCCACTTGAGAGGGAGGAGCTCTTGATTCTGGTTTCTGCCCTATTTCTGAGTTTATGCTCTAACGGGTATCACATACTCCACTTATTTCTGCCAGAGTGACTGAAGTTTTTCTAGATAAAACATTAATTAAAACGGAGATAAAATGGACTACTTATTTAACCTTTCCCCATTCCACCTCATCTCACCTTTGCTAGTGTTCACTTGCAGGTCATTAGGTGCAATTAAGTAAGTTCATCAGTGCGTAGAAAGCAATGATTAGGCATTTCCTAAGCTAGAACATGTTTAGGTAGACTGTAACATAAGAAAGTAACCAGAGTAACATTAATGTTGTGTCTAAAGCTGGAGCTGATGAGAACTGGGTGAAAGTTGAAACATTTTCTGGTAAAGTGGTATCCCACTGAACTCTGTAAGACAGAATTCTGTCTTCAAATTAGTGGGAACAATATTCTATCCCTTACCTTTTATGCATTCTTTTGGCCTTTGATACTGCATGCCATTTTGATTAGCAAGTGATTTCACATTGATGTATTCAGCATATAAGGAGCTTGTTACATAGAGGTAATGTTGGTTGGGTGTTGTCTAAGGGTATTTACATTGTAACATATGTAGCAAGTTCTTAAGGGGGGAGATGCTTTTGTTTATATTCATTTATAGGTGACATTTTCCTTTTGTCATTGGAAGCAGCAGATGAAGGGATGCAAATGTACATGTTCAGTAGTAAAACTGTCCAGTTCTGAGCTGTGACAAATTACACAACAGGTAGTGATCAGGAAAAAAAAAACCAACAACAAACAACAACCCACAGCCTAGAATATGTGTCATGTTAGCACTGTCTTTTAAGTGAGACTCCAGTTGCCTTCTAGAGTAAGTTATAACTACTCTGAATTTTACCCTTTTACAAATGATGGCTTTAGGCAGAATCCTCTCCATTGTGCAACATCATCTTACTAACATTCCAGTATTACTCATTGCTCTGTGACAGATTAAACCTTGTGGAAATGGAACAAAGAAATGTTACCATTGCTTTTCACCCATTCATAAACTGGTGACAATTTATGAAACTGGGGGAAAGCCCAAATTGTAGCATGCAAGTCTAGTCAGAAGTAAGAAAAGTAGAGGCAGAATGTGTAGCAGGACATTTCTGGCACCTGTATGCTGTGATTCTGTGATGCGGGCTCTGACTGCAACAATATGCACAAGGCACAGTTGGAGGGATTAGTTACATTATGAACAAGATTTTGCCCCTGTCTTAGAATTTCCTGTGTTTTTTTATTTTATGAGTCAATGCTCTGTAGTCTGACAATGAGATTAGAGGCCTTTTTGTAACTTTGAAAGGCAAAGATCTTGGAGGAAAGATGAGATTAGATCATGAGTTGTATCTTTGCCATGATTTTTGGCAGTATTTTGCAGAATTATTTTACATATGATTTGTACCAGCTCTATCTCT
Source organism: Mycteria americana (assembly GCF_035582795.1). NCBI lineage: Eukaryota > Metazoa > Chordata > Aves > Ciconiiformes > Ciconiidae > Mycteria > Mycteria americana. The sequence continues at coordinate 18,627,968 of NC_134370.1, forward strand.
CTTTCAAACTTTTATTTCAATGGGTCTGTAGTACATGTTGAAGCTGGCAAGGAAGTCAAGAAGGTGTATCAGAGGGCACTATCTTGTTACATGTAATTTTATGAACAACCATTTAAATTATTTTTTTAGATTTACCTTAGTGGTGATGCTTATGCTGTTCCAGAGAACATTTTTCTTCACTTGGTAGAGACCAAAGTATGTGTCACAAAATAGTTAGAGTGGTTGCTACAACCATGAGCAAAAAGGTTTAGTCCTTGCTCCATAGTGCAGGAAATTTGGAAAAAGAGAAAAAAAAAATCCCCAGTGTTTTAACTGCTCAGGCTATTGGATAGAGAAGGAGAAACACACCTCTGTTCTCCTTTATGTGAAACTTGGTCTGATAAATATGTTTGCAATTGCTTTCTGTGTTTAGGCCTGCAGGTAAAAAAAAATACAAGGAAATACCTTGGGAATCTAAGTAGATCTTGGTTTACTGAACAATTCAGACGTATTAAGACACAAGCAGTTTTGCATATTCCTGTTCACAAAAACATAGACACAAGCAATGCTAGGCAGCAGCTCAAAGGGGATTTTAGGAAGCTGGTAGCAAATAAATGTCACTTGGGCACCTAAAAGTAGCAAATGGATACCTGGTTTTACTGATTTTAGCCCCAAGTGCCTACCACGCTAGTCAAGTAATGGTTGGCATGGCCATACTGGAAAGCTACTGTGCTATGAGTGAGGCAACATGAGTTCTGTCCTAACTATTGCCAAGGGCCTGCCATATGACTTTATACTTGCTGGTATTTTATTTCTCCTTCCAAAACAGGAAAAGGGGGAGATTTCTGGACTTTTATCATGTTTCCTTCTCAAATTGCTCTAGGTACAGTTTGTCATCCCAAGATAAACTTTGCAAAACCTTGCTTGCCACTGGGGAGAGAATTCATTTGAACAGGCATAGTTTGTGTGTGCACCTGGTGTATGCAACTTTGTCCTGTGTTCATAATAGAATTGCGTGGTATAAGGGTTTTGCAAGCAGCTAGTAACATTTTTATGAAAACAGGTTAAATATCTTGTTTGTTTTAAAACTTGTTCTCTGGCTGATCCCTAGGAGAGTGCAGCAATTCTCCCCGCGTGCTCATGCTGTTTAGCTTTTGCTAAACATGAGGAAAGCAGATTATGGCTTTTAAGAGCTAAGCTTTGGCTTTTCTGCAGGTCTGTGTGAGGGGTAACATTGCTTTGGTACCTTGAGTACAAAAATGTTGACCTTAGAAGCGTGCCTAAATAGGTTTAGTACACAAGCTTCAACAGTCATATAGGTAGCTATTTTAGTTCAGTTTAAGCCTAGCAAAAATAACACATACAAACCAGAAGCAAAAGAGGCCATGCAGCCTTTTGGACTTATTTAAGTGCATTGGTTTAAATTAAATTAGTGCAACCTTTTTTTTAATGCAAGCAATGGCTGAGTTAAATGCTGCTATCGGCTGGAGAAGGAGAATTGTCAGTATCAGTACCTTGCAAGTGGCATGGCTTACTTTATCAGTAATGCAGTAATAGAAGGATTGGGTATTAGAAGTTCCAGAGAGGCCGTGCTTCCTCCCACAATTGTTCTCTGTAACAGAGGATGGGGGTAAACCCAGACTGATTTTGTCCAGATGAACTCGGAACATTGTACAGAGAGAGGCTACAATAAGCAGTTTAACACTCAATAATTGGAAGGTGCTTATAAGAACTCCCTTCTCAAATTTAACTCTGATATAACCAGAAGCCTACAAGTTCTCATACATTTATTTACTACTAGAATTCCTATTACAGATCACTGTCTTGTAAAACCACTTCTCCTGGAAGAACAGTCAGTAGACTACGGTTCTTCACTACCAGTTACGGTTTATGTCTATTTACCAGTTACGTAATGGAGACTTATGGTTATTCACTACCAGTTTGAAAATGAGTCCATGCCTGACCGGTCTGTTTGTTTTTTGGCATCCAAGGCTGCTTCTTCCATATGTATGAGCTATTGCACATGGTCATGTTAGGATAAAATAGCCTAACACAAGCCACAGAGCTCTGCACACTAAAGGAGCATGCGCAATACTTAGTCAGCACACATAACCTCATCAGCTTTTCATATAGCTTCCAAAGGGCATTTAATTTCTAGTGTAATCCAAGGCAGTTCCTGTTTAAGTAGAACACATACATTGAAGTCAGCCTGTATTTCTAGTGCTGACAGTTCCAGCAGGGTTGTTGAGCTGCATTTATGTAGACACTGAAAGAAAGCAGTGACATAGAACATGCACTACTCTTGTGGCCTTCACTTGCCCTCACATAGCAGAATTCTCATTTTTTTCAAGGAATTATTCTGTAGAGTTCCAAACAGCTGTAGCACTGAGCTTTAATTGTCTCCTATTCTTAAAACAGAAACCATTAGAAACTAGTGTTGTAGTGCTTTTTTCTTTTTTAACTGATCAGTTGAATCTTTATTAGCAGTTTAACAATGGCTGCAGGCTAAAAAAGTGCAATATGTTAGCCAGCAATTTTTGTTAAATTCAGAGAAAGTAAGTCAACAGTTACTTTTTTCAAGGCGCTTGATACTGCATTTGGTGGGGAAAAACTACATTCTTAGAAATACTTCCATAGTATATATTTTTGTATTTACTTAGCATAATAAATGCCTTATCAAGGGTGGCTTTTCCATTTTAGAGAGAAAACATAAGTGGACCATATACTTGTATTATAAAATAACTAGAAAAGATAGTTTGTGTGCATGTGAGTAAGGTGTGTATTTGCTTAACCTTATCTAGTGTAAGCAGTTTTCCAATACAAGAGTTGGGGGTTTTGTAGCTAGTTTACGTTCCCATAATGCAAATCCCAGGATTTCCTTAGCATGTGCAAAGGATGACAAATATCAGTACTTCATACAACTATATTTAATAAGTTATTACAGAAAAAAATAAAGTCCAAACTACAAAGTTTAAGCAGTTGTAAGCAATAGCAGCATTGAGCTCCATGTTTAGTCACAGTACTGCAGTTCCATACAAGCATTAGTCCAAGCCAAAAAGGAAGAAGCCTTGTTAGAATTACTAGCAAAAACAATCTAAGAGAACATGTAATAAAAGATACAGTACATTTAAAATTAGTTGAAAAACAAGTACAGAGATCTTAGCTGTGAATGCTCTAAAAGTTATGTCCATTATTTTGACAGTAAAATTACAAATATCTAATACTTTATACCCCAACAGAACTACGTCCAGGAAAAAAAAAAAGGAGCCAAAATTATCTCTTGTTAGCACCCTGGTTTTCTACTTACTGCTAAACTTTTTCTCATGTAAATTTGAGTGTGTCAGAATTATGTGATCAATGTGATTTCTGACCAGCTACCCATTTGGGGTATAGAGTAGTCACTAACATGAATATAAAATACTCTGTGGTATGATAGAACACTATAGCAGCAGAGATTAAGAAGTTTGTCTGGTTTAAAAAAAAAGAAAGAAAGGAAGGAAAAGAAAAAAGGGTTTAGCTGACATCATACAAACTAGCATAAAAGCAACTACATACAAGCCAGCTTAAACAAAAGAGACATTTCTACAAATCTGTGACTAATCTTTCACTCATACCTTGCAAGTAGAGATGTCACAATACTGAAATATTAACATGGGAGCTTTTCCCAGTTAAGCGCCTTTTTTTTTTTCTTTTTTTTTCTTTTTTTTACTACTCTAACAGATAGTGAAATCAGCAAAGTTATTTGCTAACTGCATATTTGCAATACAATTTGTTTTAGCCCATGCCTTGCTAGCAGGCTATAAAATACAAGCATGTAGGCAGAAATATAAGCATAAACTTTGTACCACTTAGCAGGAATTTTTCTATTCCCTCTTCATTCCTTAATCTCCTTTGTTTGCAATTTGCGTACATTCCAACCAGTAGTACCTAATTTGAGTCTAAATTTTACTTCACTATTTGATCTAGTCTATACATTACTTACAGAACTGAACACACAGAGGATACACAATAGACCAACTCTGGACACCTTTCTTTCCGCAAGTTACCGATGAGCCACTCTAACATTCTAGCATAAATTAGTCTAAAAGATCATCAGTAACTTGTTGAAGTAATTGTTTTGTCTAGAGCAAGTCATTGTATGCCCTGTTTACGCAACACCAGTTTTAGTCTGGATTGGTTTAGGTGCCAGAACAGAGAGTCACTGGCTTCAGGAAGGGGTTTCTTCTGGCTGCATAGGGAAACAAAGGTGATGGAAATGGAGGTGAAGTGAAAGGTGTTTTGATACTGGCACTTGGTATTGCCAATACAAAAGAAAAGAAGGACAAAGACACAAGAGAGGCAGAGAAGAAGGGAGAAAGACAAAAGCTGAACAGATGTTCAGACATGGTGGCAATATGGGTTACTGTATTGCTACCAGTAAATGGACATACATTATTTTGCATTAACTAGGCAGCTACCAACACTATGTGGTAACTTCATTAGAAAATGATGTGGGTACCTACAGTCTGCTCCATGCTGCCACTGATAAATGTATGCAGGAAGGAAGTTGTGCAGGAAAGGGTCAATTTAAGTAAATAAATAAGATGGTGGCAAAATACAATGAAGAATATATATTTCAGGAGGTTCAATCTAAGACTATTGAAAAGAGAGTTTATTGAGTTCATGATGAGAAAAGTAATTAATGGAGCATTATGCTGAATGGGCAGGGTCAAAAACCCATTGTTTCAATAGATTTAGTTCCTTATAACGGCAATAGTATTTCATCAACACTGGTGGTGTATAAATCTAGACAGCGAACTGGTACTGTGACATCCCTATTATCTCCCTAAATCATTTTGATAAAGGAAAAGGCTTTTCAAAATATCACATTTTTTCTGCTTCATTCTGTCATTTTATTGCCCGATTCTTTGTTACAATTTTCCAATCACTTTACATAACCAACCATTTTCATCATTGCCACACTATTGTAAACCACATCAGCAAGTTAATACATAAAGCTTTGCATTTCAAAAAACTAGACACTTTAGTAACAATATTACAAAGATTTTAGCTTCAAAAATAACTGAAAATGAAAAAAATAAACTTTTAAAGAATTAGCATCATAAAATTAATTTATTCCAAGTAAAAATACAAAATAATATTAATGACATTGACCAGATATGAAAGTCTCTCCCAGAAACAACTATATTAATGGTTGAGAAAGCACTCCTTAAAGAAAATACGAAATAAAAATGAAAAATATGTAAATATGTTTAATTTTTTTCTTAGCAAAAAATCTTTCTAAAAATAACAATGAAAATTTGTCTCAGTACAAAGGCTACATTACTATTGAAAAAATACCAGCATGAAGAAAAGGTACATATTTGACAGTAGAAAAATGATTTTAGTGAATCACAATGTCTAAAGTCTGCAATGAAAATAAATCTGCAATAAAGATTTATGCCTTTTTTCTTTTCATTTTTCTTTTTTTTTTATACAAACAGTACAAACAGTATTGCACATAACAACAAATAGTCGAGGTTAGGTTAGCCTTCAAAAAAATCGACTAGTTCAAGTCTCACATCAGAAAAGGCCACAATAGGACCTGTTGTACCCAGGGGCTTCTTAGTCAAGTTGCAGTTCAGAACTCCATATTTTAAAAAATAACTTTTTTTGAAGGACCCTCTTTTAATATAACATATTAACAACTCAGGGGCACATTCATTTACAAAACAAAAGGGAGCATGTCATAATTTAATAAACTAAAAAAAGTTCTCTTTAAAAAAATACAAACAGAAGAACTCTCACAATTCTGGTCAGTCGTGCATAATCACACTTGATTATAAATATACAAATTAAGGGAAAATATTTTTTCACCTTCTATTCACAACTTTCAGCACCAAATGGAGTTTGTGTTTACACCTGTTCTTTATGATGATTTTGTTTTAGATTTAATCCAACATTATGCTATATTGTACATTTTCCAGCTTCTCTCTCTCTCTCTTTCTCTCTGGGGGTATTTTTCTACATGAAAGAGGGGTATTTCTTCAAAAAGGTTTACTTCTTTCACATAATTAGGTAGATTTCTGTAGGTTAGCTATGATCTTTAATATTACAGTTATAAAGCTCTAACTTCTTCATTTTCAAAAAAACTCAAATAAGCATGAAAAAAATAAAGTTACCCATCTGTTAAATCATTTTTCTTGCAGAATTAAATTAATATATATTTTTCTGAATAAACTTACTTAGAAAATATCATTTTCTTTCCTATATTTCAAAATTGAGGTATTGCAAAAGATCATGTCAGTCAGAAAGCATGCCTTTTTCTTTAAAAAAAATCATCAGCCGACTGTTGAAAACTGTCTAGATACAAAAAGTAGTGCATAACAAAATGTCTTGTACAGATGAAAAAAAACAGAAAAGACACCTGGGCTGGGAAAAGCAATATCACAAAACCGCCCAGAAGTAACTTTAAAAGGGATAATTTATAATAAGCCTTTTAAACCAGTAAAAAACTATTTTTTCTTTTTTTTTTTTCCAAAAACAGAAAAAAATCCTTTCAAAGCCAATACTCGCAACTAAACATTGGGAAAAACAACTTACTAAATTAGACACAAACAAGGACATCACAACAAACAAAACCCAGAACATTTAAATCTACTATGCGGTGTCATATCCAGTCAGATTGTCCCCAGAACTGCAAAAACAAAGGAGGAAAAAGAAAAAAATAGTGTACACATTCTCACAATCATTAGTATACCAAGTGTGTTTATATTTATATGCGATCTGCAGCCCCATAGTTCATGCTAAAAAAATGTCCACTGTGTTAGCAGGTCTTAATTGTATTCAAGCTTCACAGGATACATCCAGGGATTAGAGAGATAACGCCACATCCACAGAGCAGACATCTCATGTTACTTTTATATGCAGACATTTCTTTAGCACCACTTTTTTTCCTAACTTTCTTAAATGTGCCTAGTTTATTAGTTTGACAGACTATCTAATCGGTAGTGTATGTACGCTAGCATGAGCTCTTTGGTTTTCTGGACAAGGTCTGCAGCTACGTAAATGATGCAAGCATTAGGAGAGAGATTGTAACTAAGAGCTCATTTCTGTTTATGTACCTGTTATGAACTGTCAAAAATGTGTTAATGTTGGATACAGAGGCTTTAACAGTTAAGTTTGATCACAGTACTAGACATAATCACTTTACTATATAAAATAAATTGCACGATATATAACAGAGCACCGCAAAGTACTTCATCTACCATCCACAAATTTGTTTTAAGAATATCCTACAGCTAGTTTTTATATTTGTTGTAATATAGGTCATTCTGTAATGGGCTGATCCTAATTTCAGAAGCATTACATTTACTGAGGCATGCCTTCCTCCAGTCAGTAATCATTTTTTTTTTTTTTTGTTACTGAGTATTTTGTAGCCTACGTGGATTCATAATTTGTGCATTGTGGGCAGGTTTTATATTAGACATATATAAAATTTATTGCATGCAGCAACCTGATTAAGTAAACATGCAGTCAAAAAATATTGACCTTCCTTGGAAGCTTTTCTGTATGCTATACTGATCTCCTTTCAGCAGCCATCACTATTTTAATCACATATTCATTTTTTAATTGATACCCTAGCCTGAATAGAGTATTATGGTATTAGTAATACCATTTTAATAGCAGCAAAAGCTATTGCAGCATACATTTACATAACACTAAAAGACCTAACAAAAAAAAAAAACCCAAAACAAACAAACAAACAAAAACCCTCAGCAAAACAAAAGAAAAAAGTCTGATCCAGCTTATGAGGTATCATCCTTACAAGTCAAAATGGAGAGCAACTAAAGGCTTATTTTCTTTAAGGGTTATTACTACTCTAAATGACCCAAACTAATGATTGCTGAATATCTGTTTAAGTTTTTGCTACATCTGCCACCTACTTGTGAATATTACCTTTGGTAAGTCATCTGCTAGGGGCAAGTCTAAATTTCTGAAAATAAGTGCATGCTCCAGTTTAAAAATAAAAATAATTATAATAAAAAAATCTTCATCACATACACATCAACCCAGTGAAGGCTGATGAGAATGGCAGTCTACATAATGTCACTAGTGACAAGTCTTGTGTAGGAAATTAAGGTACCAAGCAGATGTTTGTGTGAATCAAAGTGCAAAATCAGTACAGTTACACTCTGCCGGTTTGTATTATACTGGACACTGAGTTCAGTAATGTGACTGTAAATAATAATAATAGTAATAAAAAGACCCATATCTTCATTAAAGTCGAGGACGAATGCACAGATTTCCAGAACACTAAGCCCTGAGGCAGCGCTCTCTTTTCACTCAATTTTATCTACTCCAGTACTTGTTGCTGGGTGAGGCCTGGGGTTCAGCTCCAGCGGAACGGGACGTGGCGGGGCCGGTCACCTCCCTCCTTTACCAGTGGTTTGTGGAACTCTCGCCCAGCACGAGAGTGTATGCTTGCCCAGCAGTATTCACAGTAATACTGCAAACAGGTAACATTGGCACAAAAGAATGGAGCAAATTTTCCACCACAGCGAGTGCCCTGGCATTCATCACACATCTGATCATCCAGCACATATGGCTTCACTTCCACCTGCACCAAGAAGAAGAAAAATAACTGTGAGAAGATTACATAGTTTTGCTAAGTATGAACAGAAGGAACAATATTTTAATTCTTTTGACTCTACTGAAGGTTTTCAACTGATGTTGGATTAACCCAAAGAGATTGGTAGTTAAATGTTCGTACCAACCACTTGTCAGAAAATCTCAAGAAAGGGTGTGCTTTGGTAACTATCCAACATTTCTTGGAAAAGTTAGGTATGTGAAAGTACTAAGATGGAAGTGCAGTAAAAATAGCATCTCCAAGGATTTTGCTGCTGTCTAAGAAACCTCCAGGAATGTGAATACACAGTTGTTACGGGGGCTGGGTGCAAGAGAGCAGCATTTAGGAAGAAAAATTATAAAGAACAAACTTATATTTCTAAACTTCAGAGGTCTGGTGAGTTTCAGAAGTTTTTTTCCAGAGAGTTTTTTTTGTTTCTTTGTTTGTTTTTTTGTAAACTGCAAAATGCAGGACCGGACTAATAAATTAAGAGAAGATTCAAATTAAACAAGATTAAATGCACTTGTATTAAATACTCTGCCTTATGCTAAAGGCATAAAGATTTTTAGCTCTAGAGATGTAGTAAGATTTCATAGTTGTTCCAACTATGGCCTTGCCATCAATTACAAACAGGCTGGAGAGCTGCTGACTTTTGTCTTAACTCAGTTGTAAACATCTTGGGACTGGAATTCTTTTTGTTTTTAAAGCACTTGTGCCAAACACAGCAGTATTTTGATGCATGACTAGGCACTTGCAATAATACTATTACAGAAGTTGACAACATGCGAGTTTCTCTCCTGTGTGTCTGTTCCTAAGAATCAAGCCTACACGTTTAAATTGAGCGTTTATTCACTCTGGGGAAATCCTTAGTTTATGCATGTGTAATTCTTACGGCTCTATGATGCTATTTATTAAGTGGTTTAAGTACAGCCAACTACATTAAAAGAGACAAAAAAATTGAAATATACATACTTTCATTATACATAATTTTGCTGTAACTGCACAAGTGCTAGTCTGGCAAAATTTGTATATTGCAAGGAAAACTTGACTCCGGTAACTACACTTAAACACATACAGTATTAAAGAAACACAGAACGAGATATTAAGTTGAAAAACAAGAAACGTATTATACAAAAAAGCTTTACACTGAATTTTACTTCAGCTTATCCTTATCACATTTCAACAAAAGTTACTAATTTGAAGTAAAGCTTATATAGTGAATTATATTTCTTGCCTATGGAACAGCTAGAACTGCTGATTTATTCTTTTTTAAATTACACTGTACTACTAGTATTGCGTGGAACAAGTCTGAATAACTGCCATTTTGCATATCAGATGCCCTACCACTAAAATTAGAAGCATCATGTAAAATAAAACAGCACTGTCTCAAATGAAATTGGAAGAAAGCAGGTCCAATGTCCAGCACATCTCTAAATCCCCACCTACTCACATTTCCAAAGCATGAATTGTGAAGGTCTGAAATAGATTATCTCTCTCACTCCTTTTCTTGTTTCAGTTACTAGTGAAATAATTTTAAGAATGTATGCTGTACAATTCAGGGATTTCAATCTATTAGATTTAAAAGCTAATATTTAAGGACTGATTAAGAGACTTCATACTTCTTCAAACTCACAGATAAACCTATTTTAAAAACAGATAAAAGATAGTTAAGTAAACTTAAATTATCAATCAACCAACTGGGAAAAGTACTGATTAGTGGAAAAAACTACCAGCTAGGATCATTTGTAGCTCTATCCTAAAGCTTAGAAAAAACCCAAAGTTTTTAAGCATGGCTGATATATAAATCTCAAAGGGTTCGACACTGTGATTAAGACTCCAAAATTAAACATCTTAGTCTCTCTGTAAATTTTTTCAGAATTCAATGGACAAGAAATATTTAGGAACAGCCTTGTCTTAGTTAAAATAATGAGGTATAGTAGCACCACAGAAAAATAGTTTGAGGACTTATAACTCCATGACCTCATCTAATCTGACAAAAAGTTCAGTTCAGATTTTTAAAGAGAAAGTAAAAATAGCTTGGACTTTGCAGCTGTGTGTTTTTAGATGTATACTGCACATAATAGACACACCCAATACCTGTCAAGCTGACTTCTTAAGAAACAATTTATATTAGATTAAGCAGAAAACAAGCCATCCCTATTGTAAAAATACATAGCAGCAGTGCATGCTGTATGTTCTTTTGAATAATTCTAAATGCCGAGTCCTCAAAAACATAGGTGTTATTTGTACATGTAATCAAGAGGTGAAGACAGAAGGTCTAAAGGAAAAAAAAATATCTTGGAAATTAAGGAATGTTTTCTTTTAATGTCTTCAACTCAGATTTCAGTAAATACCTTAACATCACTCTATACTTGAAAAGCCCTTTGGAAATCAGGATTTCATATGGTTCAACCATCTCATTTTCCCCCCCTTTGCCTATCAAGCAACTATTGGCATTTGGTTTTGGTTAAATAATTCTCAAGACTTTTGAGGTCAGCATTACCTATTATACTTACGATAAACCTGTGTTTTAGGAACCTCAAGTCTAGACGTACATTGCTGAGAGAAAATGTTGCCTAATAATAGCAGAAATGCCAGAAGCTATCTAAGTAGCCACTAACTACAAGCTGTTGATGCACAATGAGCAAAGATCTAAAGGAGGAGAAAAAAGCTGGGAAATTCTACAGTGTTTGACCTTCAGAATTCAAAACAAAACCAAGAACAAACTAGCTTACAACCAACTGTTTTCTGGTTTTAGTGCAGTTACTTAAGATGTTTAAGATACATTTTTCTGCTTTAGCTGCTTAAATAAGCTTTTAAGTAATTAACAAATGTCATCTGAAGAACAGAGGTTACAGTGTTCTCCAACACAGTATTAATACAAAGATGTTTTTCATTTCTGTACGGTTTTGTGAGCAACAACCATTCTGTTCCATGCTATTTTACTTACCCGTTTGTCAATATCATTATGTTGGAGCTGGACAAAGCGAGCACTGATAGCAGCAATATAGCTCTGCTGATTGGAGAAAGCCACTCTGCCAGCGCCTTTTGGATACTTCAACTCTGGGTCTGTATCAATGCCAGCATAGCAGACACCTCCATATAAACGGTCCATAATCATTGCCAATTCAACTGCAAGAAGTCAATTGTTAAATATTATAGATTGAACATAAATAATAGTGTTGCATTTGGTTAGTTGCATTAAAAAAAAGTGCTATTTGCCTTAGCATACTTGTCTTCCAAAGTCTAAAATAGCAAACCCAAACATTGGTTTTAACAGATTGAATCAACCCTACATGAATTATAGTAAAATACAAAGGCAAAAAACAGAATCTGTAAAAAGAAACTTGGTGTGACTGAAGTGTGGAAAAAAATGCAGAGTTACATTGTTAAGGTATCAGGTCAACTGTTTTAGAATTTATCATATTGTAAATTAAAACTGTGGTATTTGGGATTGGGTATTGAGGATCTCCCCCAGCTCCAGCCAGGCTTGTTAATACTGGTTTACATATAAGATCACTTAAAGATATTCCTGTATTTAGAATCTGATATTTTGCCCTAAGTACTAAGGTTGAAAAGACATTAAGGAAGTGTTTTACATTTGAAACAAAATTTTGTGAAACATCATTACACTTAAAGCAAGCCTACATTTGGGGTGCAACTTAACTTAGTATTTTTGTAGAACATTAACTTGATTGTGGATCTTTTAAAATGGCTTCTTGCTTTTTCTGACACTAAGAATAACTCTAAAGTTATAAATATAGTCATAAATAGTCATAAAATAAGACAGGCTGCGTGAATGGCTGAGGACACATACAGGAGGAAAGTTAAGGGAAAGAACTGAAGGAGGTGGAAAGGAGGCTGAAAGAAGTGGAGAAGAGGCATGTAAAGTGTGCAAAGATGTATGGTCACTGAGACAAGTTCTCTGTAAAAGTTGATGGGCAAACAAATTCATCAGATGGATGAAGAACAGACCCTCACAAAACAAGATACTGGGACCTGTACAGGCCCTGCCAAGTCAGCCATTTTTTTATGCTAACATGTGCAAACACTTTCGGTAGCAAGTTAAAATTTAGCTATCCAAGATAAAATGAAAAAGATATACTAAATATTTAAATCCTTGTAGTTCTCACGAAATTCTCACTAGTTGATTATATATAGAATAGAGACAATTTTTAAATTGAGTATGTATGTGTGTTTGTATAAATGTGTGTGTCACATTAAGGGAAGACCATATGCTAATTTGTCCATTTGCAACGAGCAAACAAAGGGCTGACTCATTCTACCAAACCAGATAGTACTCTTGCGCCAAACAGTAAGGGAAAACTATCAGCATAAAGTAGCGACTAGTCAATTCCTCTGCTTTCTAATGATTTGGAATCATCATTTGGGTAATTATGTCAGAAAGTGATGGTATGGAATAAACATCAGGAACACTTAAAAACATTTACAGTTGTAGTTCCAGTAAGTTACTCTTGCCAATAGACAAAGGATATATAGGATTCCAGGGCAAGGAAACCATGCAGTGTTCAGGCATCTTAGGAATAACTTCTGTACCAGATCTTTAAAGTTGTAAACAAGAAAAACTGGAAACTATTTGTCTGCTTTGGAGAAGTTAACTATTTAAAGGCATCAGTTTTCAAATGTAATGCATTTCAAATGTAATATATGACAGACCAAATGACATACAGTTTTATAAAGGCTATAATTAGAAGTGAGGTAATGTTTAATTGTTACTATTTACATAATTACCGTCTTACAATTATGCCTTATTTTAGGATGGTGAGGAAAGTGAAAGCTATCAGGAAACCTGGGCTGGGAGAAATCTTACCGTCAGCAACAGCTGAGGGACCTTGTGTACAGCTTCCCAAAATAATTCGGATTAGGAGAAAGATAAAGCAAGGAGCTGAAGTTCTAGTGGGCTGGAAAGTGGCTGCCAAAGGAAAATGAGGGCTACCAGGGAACCTGATCCAGAAGTCTTTCTTCCAGACAATGACTGTGCAGCCTTGTCTACTACAGCCCTGGAAAATTAGGATTAGGGTTGAGAGGATGAAAAAGAGAAACCACACAGCTGACTTGGAGTGAGGATGGAGAGGGACTACTAAATGGAAGTGTGGGCTGCCAAAAGACCTAGCTAGGAGAAATGTTTCAACTTGCTAATGGCTTCGTGACCTTGACATTGGCTCACCAAAAATATAAGGGTTAGGAAGAAAGAAAACAGTGTCGAGCTACAGTTGGGAGCGGTGCTGAAAAGGGGCCTTCAAAACAAAGTGGGAGCTGCCAGGAGATCTGGGCTGGGATAAATCTTTCCTCTGGCCAAAGGCTAAGGAGTCTTGTCTATGGCTCTGCAAACAGAAGTGAAGAAAAAGAGTTAAGGGTGAAGAAAAATTATTGAGAAAGAGAGCTACATTAGGAGGGGGTCTGGAAAGTGGTCTTCAGTACAGAGTAGGGCCACCAAGAGACCTGGGCTGGGAGAAATTTTTCTTCTGGACAACGGCTGAGAGGCCTTGTCTATAGCTCCATGGGAAAATTAGGGTTACGGTTGAGAAAAAGGGAAAGAGAAATCCTAGAGCTGCTGTTGGAATTGGTTTGGAAAGGGGCTGGGAGAAGTTTGTCATCTAGTCAAAGAAAAGGGGAACTTGTCTGCATCTCAGCAAGCAAATCAGGGTTAGGATTCAGATGGTACACATTACAGAAAATCAGCCAAGTTCTACGATGTTATGCAAACTCAGGGAAAACTGTTTCTACTGAAAATCCTAATTAGTAACCCATTTAAAAGATAAAAAATGTTCATGGTTTGTATTTTGTAGACAGGAAGATACTCACAGACTTAGAAAGTGAGCTATAATCTTTGGAAAAGACAGGGTATATTTTCTGCTCTTTTACATATATAGTATATCTTTTCTCATCTTTTCTGCTTAATCTGGAAGCCCCTACTACATGCCCTACATTTTCCTTCTACTCACCAGCTCGGAGGGGCCGTGGAACTCCTCCAACAAAGATAGTTTTTCTTGGATCCAAAGGCTGAGACCCATCCATCACAAAGTCACTGTCACTTAGATTCCAAGGTCGAATTTGCACCTGCATTAAGGATTGTTTTTAGTAGAGGAACTTGACAACTTAATTAAAAATTAAGAAACAACTGCCAAATCTTTCTATAATTAAAAATATAATTTTAACTTAGCAAAAGCAGTAAATCAGTGGTATAAGCACAAAAAAAATTTGAGAACATAGCTTATCTAAGTGTTTGAAAGAAGGTGGACATTCATTTATCACCTCTAGAGGCCAGGCTTGAGTTAAATTTCATGATAGCAAACTCCTACCTCATTAATTCCCTGCCCCTAATCGCCATTATAATAAGAAATCTGTGAAAGGACTTTCAGAACATGTATGTGCAATTACAGTTGCAGTTTGGGCTTCTGGCTTTCCTGAAATCTCATACAGTGATCCACAATTTTTAAAGCAGTGATAGGAGTGGAGATAAAATTAATTTCTGTACTGGGATACAAAAGGACTTTTTATAATGTGTGAATGCTCATTTCTGTTAAGCAGCAAGCAACACAGTTGATTGGAAATCCTTAGATTACACAGAAAAAAACCTGTTCAGAAGTTATTTGGATAAAGCTGTTCATCCATCCATTTATTGATCCTAGAAATCACGTAAGCACACTCACTGTGCTGTAATACTGGGTTGTTCGTTTATCTGTGCAAGCTTTTTAGTAGTGTTTTTAAAAGGCAGCACGTTTTTCATCTAATCATATTTTGTCTGTAGTTTTCATCTAATCTGTATGTATCCATAGCCACAAAAGGAGACTAGCATTAAAGAATGTTAGAGATGTGAACAATAGAAACAGGTTACTGTATGTCTTCTATTCTGCTATAGCTGTCTGCATTACTTGTTTTTATCCTGCAGTTTATATAAGGTAAATGAGACCTAAATTATACATGATTAGCTATTGCATGCAGAAAAAATAATAATTTAAAAACCTAATGAAGTAGGGGGGATTTTGAAGCTATCTGAATTTTAATTTTGGGGGTTAAGTTTCTTCATTTCATTGCATAAGGCTTTCTTTTCTTTCAAATAATATAGAGGGAAAAATTATAATCCCATTGCTTTACAGCTAACATTGTAAAAGGATGCATACTCCTGTGAGATACCAGAAGTACCAAGTATAAACGTTAATTGAACATGGCATTTATCAGAAAGAAGCAAATGTTAAAACCATGTTAGACTGATACAGAAAGTCAATTCAATGTAACAGCAAGGACAGCAACAGGAAATGGGCAAGTCAATCAACTGTATTTCTTACAGTTTTATTTATTTATTAACTGAAAAGAGTAACAGCAAATAGGTTAGCAACCTGCATAAGTGTCATGGCATAAGCTACTTACTGGTTTATCCTTGATTGTGGGACTTGACACACACAGGTAAAGTTTGCCATCTTCTTCCAGACAGGCATCTATCAGAGCTTGTACAGAGCTTTCTTCCTGGAACAGCAGAAAGGCATAACCTTGGAAAGGATAAAGGCACAAGAAAGAAAAAGAACAGATTAATTTATAAAGCATTTTTTTAATAAAGAAAACAAACCCAAGAAGTGAATAAGACATACAAATTACAAATAACTGTTAAGGCTGTTAGTTTGTTTTAATAAATTAAATTCACCGAATAGATCATACCCTCATACAGTATTGATTTCAGAATGAAGACAAGAGTGTTTGTTGTGTATGAGTATGTTTATTTGATTAATGATTTTGAGCAGCGAGAATATAGGCTGGTGAATAAGGGGTTCTTACTAGTCAACAACTGTATCTGAGCTATTTATCAGTGGTATCTGCTGGTATCAGTGATTATCATCTTACAATGGAGGCACCGAGTTTCTGGTTACTATATACAATGAATAAATGTTAGAAGAAAGGTCAAAAAAGTGGACAGGTAAACAGATAAATAGACTTCTATGCTCGCATACTTAACTATGAAAAAAAACGCTCACCTAAAAACAATAAGCATGAGCAAAAACGAATGGCATGCATTGTGTTTACTATGAGTCAAAGACCGACTGTTGTTATTTATATTTAAATAAAGCAGTTCAAAAGAAAGAAGGAAGAAAGTCCAATAAAAATTGCTCCAAGTGATTCAGAATTTTAGGACTTTAAATCAGCCAGTAAAACTAAGTGTCTGTGGCATTCAGTGCTCTCCTGAATGCAGCTGGCAAGAAAGCTTTCTTCAGTCTTAATGTTGTTAAATTTGAATGAAGATTTGACCCAAGCAGTCCATGCTTTTCCTACCTCAGAAGTGAAACTAATACAGCACACTCTACAGTCAGCAAAGCCATCTAAAGACTGGCTGCTGACTTGAATACAGCTGCTCGGTTAAGAGGACTTTCTATCGAGCATGCATTGCTCTTTTGCTCCATAATCAGTACAACTCAGTTTTCTCACCGAATGTGAACATGTTGGCTTTGACCTTTATAATTTGGCACTTGTGTGTCTTACAGGCTACCTCTTTTCAGAAAATCTGCAGCAGTTAGAGGCAGCTGGAGTTTAAGCAGGGACTGCTAGACTTTCTCTGCCTAAGACTCTTGACACAAACTAAGCGCCTACATGATGATACACCATATTTAAGTTATGACAACTTTTGATATAGCTTTACACAGTCTGTTTGCTATTAATATAGTAGTGACTTACCTTAATTTTGCACTAAGTATTGAGTGAATACTATTTGGCATGTCCTTTTTAGATAAATACTACAAAACTCTGATTTATAAAAAAATTTAAGATAGACACTGAAAACGTGTTTTCCTCTGTAGAGTTATTATCTACCAAATGACCTCTTACCCTACTACCTCTAGTCCTGTGTGACTTCTCAAAGAACATTAAATTCTATGCAGCTGTTTGTTTTCGAAGGCCAAAGAGAGTTTGTGCTAACAACATAGTTATAGCCCAGAACACATCTAGAAAGACAGACTTCCCCAAGAAAACAAAATAGTTTGATCATCACTCTTGCTAGCAAACAAGAAACTTGCATACCTAGAGTTGGAGTAGATTAAAGACACCAGTCCCAATAAAAAGTAAAATATTTCTTGAGTAAAAACATTGCTTTCCTCTCTAGCAGATGTAATTCTCTTAAAACAGTCCCCTAAAGATATAAACACACTTCAACATTTTAGTTTTAGACTTCACAAAACTCTTTACATTAACTGAGTACAAAAAGAATTAGCTTGCAATCACTATGATTTTTAGCTTCATTTTATTTTCCATCCATGCACATGTTATATCTTCCTCACTCCATACCGTCCCTTCTGATTATATTCAAGGATCAGAGCAAAAACTTAATACAAATTAAAGTATCTTTAGTTTAGCAGTTTTTTCAGCCTTATAAAATGCCCCAGTCAGAAAACTAGATACTTGGAAAAGACTACCATGGCAACTACACCTCCAAAGCCAACTGATCACACTCTATGGTTCAGCCCAATCCTTGCCTTATATTTTATATAAATGCCTTGTGAGACAAATTCCCAGAAGATGCAGTGCAGATCAGTCCAGTACTATGAAATCCAAATAAGAATACATGTACATTTATGCACACTTTAAAAGAATGGTTTACAATATATTTAAATAGATTTAAACATTTAGGATTTATCTTCTGACCAGACCATAAGATTTGAACTCTTAAAAATAGAATTTTGTATATTTCAGACTTTTATAATCTTAAACCAGCAAAATATTGGAAATTTCTTTAGCATAAAGTCAAAATGAAAATTGGGAAATGTTTATTGTGGCTTAATTACTCAGCAAAAATCTGGGCAACAGGTTGGGATGCTGCTTTCTTCTATGAAGCTTTTTCAGGTTTTTCTGAGTCATAGTAAGATGTTACATCTGTGGTAGTTGGAGTTGACATCCATTTGGGGGTACAGGAAATGGTATGATCATAACTTCCCAAAGCAGTTAAAATTAATCAATACTTGTTAATTTTCTCTGGCTGCTAGCTTACAAGAGCAGTCCAATTTAGTAAGAATTCAGTTTTCTAACCTGGAGCTAGCAATGAAGCTGCCATGAAGTTCAGTAAGTTAACACCTCCTCATTTCTCTAGACCTCTGTGACTGTAACACATTCTGCCTGCCTGCTATGGAGTCTCTGTGGGCCCTCTGAAGAAGGACAGGTAAGCAGTTTACAGCAGCATTCTTCTGTTAACGCATGACATGATGTCCTTCATTACTTCAAAACCTGGTGATTGCACATCTATTTCAATTATTCAAGGACTTTTGATACTCAAGATTAACAAAGATTACGCTGAAATGAAAAATAATTTAATAACAGAAGTTCAAATAATATAAGGATCATGTAGATACTGATATGGACAAGAAAGATACCTGCCAAAGTTAAAGGTATTTGTACTCATTTTCTAGAATTGCATAGGAATGCAAAAACCTTACATTCAGAAAGGTGCAGCTCCTTCCCATGAGCAGTGTGAAGTGCTAGGCATTGCTATTACTGAATACTTACCCTCTTGCTCACAGTACCACTATTTAGAGATGCATTTGCTTGTTCATACAAGCAAATACGTGTTTCCACGGATGCACTGCATTTAATTAGAACTGTATAGCAGGAGATGCACTCGGAACTTAGATTCCAGTATAAAGAATGAAACTGGAAAATACACATGCCAAAACTGACATTGCATAAAGAATTCTCACACTAGATGCAATTTAATAATTAAATAATTTTTTTGCCTAGGAACAAAACACCATTTTTAGTAACTTCAGCCACAATTTAAAGAAAAATAATCATGCCAATCTGTAAATTAACAGTAATTAATTTTCTTTTTCTGTGTTTAAATGCTAAATTTGGCTATAACTTTATAAAAGAGTATTCCTTCCTGAAGAGATTCTCAAAAATGGCTACTTCAGGCATTATATCCTGCTCTACTGCATATTTCTATTCTTATTTCTACTACACACAATGAGAGATAAACCTAATCCCGAAAAGCTTTACTGCATGGCCAGTTGACTTCTAACTTCAGAATGGTCAATTATAGGGGCTTCTAGGTTTAGAAGAAACGTAATTCATGTTTAAAGACAGTAGGTGAGGTAAAATTAATAAGATGATCAGTTTCCAAAACAAAAATGTATTAATCCAAATAACTTGAATTATTTAGCAGATGCTGAAAGTTGCTTCAAATTCCTCAGCATCATGCGCTTCAGCACATTCTCCTCTCTGTGCATCACAGGTATCATATACTTAAAGCATACGGGTTTTTTCCAAGAAGTAAGAGATTTGATGAATTTCAAAATTGTAATCCTCTACAGCAGAATCTCGGTAGCATGCTGTGGTAGTATGTTGCAGACAAACTTCAGCAGTGATCCTTTCTTAGCTGACCAAACGTTCTAAAGGTTTGAGGGCTCAAGGGATTGCTTCTGACTCAGATTCCATAAAGTAAAAGAAGTGAGATATTTGAAGACGCAGAAAATAGCAAGGTACCTGACAACTGCTGAATATTCTATATACACAAATATGTGGCTTCTTGGCAGAGCAGAAACAATCCAGCTCCTTCTCTGTTGTTGGTACAACACATCACTGTAGTGCTGACAATAAACATTGCACTTAGCAATCCACTGGAAAAAGGCAACAACACATTTTGCTGTAAGAAAAGTCACTACAGGGGTACAACAGAGGGAAGATTAGGAGAAGATTAATTTCCCTAGATTCTGAAGCACAGCCTAGGAGCTCCTCAACCTTGAGCTCAAGGATTCATTATTTTATGGAAAGCAGTACAAGAACTAAGCTCCTTTGTACATGTCCCATTCTGTCATCTAAACAGTGACACAATTTCCATATGAAAGGATAATTCAGTCCAGTTGGTCTAATTTCACTTAACCTTGCTGAGAACAAACTGGAAAATCTGGCATATGAGCTGCGTCCCACTAGCTTGAAACAAGGTCGTCACTTGAAATGCAAGATACGCTTAGAACCACCATATAATGTTGCCATAGTCTGGAAAATGCATTTTTGCCAGTCTAGACAGTCTGGAAAATCTCTATTTCAATTAATATCAACATAGGCGTACCTTCTCTAATGATGGGAACCTTTCTGTATTACTGAAAGCACATTTTGTAATAAGGCTTCAGTGATCTCTTCAAAACAACATGCTAGATGGAAAGCTTATTAAGGTGCTTATTCTGCCTTTCTTGTAATAGCAGAATCTTGATGTTCATACTTCTATGTTAAAAACTGTCATGTTGGTACAAATTACAGGCAATCATATTGGAGTGCATCATGCATGTGTTCTGCCCATCCTTCCTCAATGTAATTAAAGTGAAAAGAACTACTAATGAACCTTTATTAGGGCAGAATGTGTATTAAGTGTATCAGGTGAGAAAGAAAATAAACTTATGGGCCTTGTAGACGCCATTCAACTTAGCAAGCCATAGCTGGTAGAGTTTATCAGAGAAGACCATCTTCTTGCCTAGACCAAAATATTTCTCAGAGTTAAAGATGATCCAGCTTCATGGCTTATGTGGCTCACCAGGAAAAGACTGACTGCATTTCAGAGCATCCATGAATAAAAGATGTTAAAAAAAAAAGCTTTATTTTATTCTTCTAAACCTGGTAACACCTTCCTTGTACGGCTCCATCATTAGGCACAAAGCTGGAGTGAAATGAAATCATTGACTGTGTTTTGTAACCCATGAGAGAAGGTAGGAAAGAAGTTTGGTATACTAGAATTTTTACACTCCTTTCAGTTAAAGTGATTAATTATACTAATGTTTGAGGGCTAAGGTTGTCTGAACAGTCTCTAGTTACTTAGTGATATAGGAGTATTTCAGAAAGGTGCTAATGGAGTAGCTGCAGAGATCTCTCACTTAATGAAGTCCAGAGTGGATTGAATTCAAACAGAAGTTTTTCTTAGAAATTTCAGTTAATTGTGAATTCATTCCATCTCTTTACATTAACTAAAGTTTACCATTTTATGCTCAACTTGTGAATACTATAAGTAATTCATAAGTTCTTTAAGTTCTTGCATTTGAGAACAGCAATATATAAATTGCTGTTCAAATACATCAACCATGAGCTGCGTCTTCTGGTACAAAGCCAGCATTTTGGCATTCAAATGCTATATAACCAAGAGGGAAGGATTAACCTATTTCTGGCTCTTAGAATTGGGGCTACTTTTCCAATAAAGGAAAAAATTGTAATGAAGAATTATATGTAAGGTCAAAGAGTATTTTAATATCCATGTCAGAGGTCTGCATATCATCTACTGATTTCCTACGTAATTGACCTCAAATCCACAATTCCCAAAATTCAGCCCACTTACAAAATCAGATATAGAAATCATATTCTAAGGTGTGTTTTCACACATGAGACACACATGTGTTTTCAGTTTTATAACACTGATGTTGGGTGGCAGAACTAAGACAATGCAGAGAAGGATTTTCTCTTCTTACATACTGTATAGCAAGTCAGAACAGTCTTTGGGTAGTCACATGTATTCATTTCATATGCAAAATGGAAAGACTACTTACACTTGAAAAAAGTTAAACTACCTTTGAAGCACATTTTCTTTCATTCTGTCTTTTTAAAGCTTAGACAGTGTCCTTTCTGATGTTTTATAGGCTCCAAGATTACAATAAAATCTACCATCCACCCAAGATCTCTTATAAAAGTATTTCAATATATATATCTACCTCATATTATTATGTAAAAAATAAGATGGAGTGAAACTGGCAAAGAAAATTAATGTTCTAGTCTCATGTCTTTGGGTTTATTTTTAGATGGTCGAGATGGCTACCTCAAAAAAGTAGATTTAAATAGACTTATTTTTTTCATGAAATATAAATAGCACTTTTTTCTTTTATTTTTTCTCGATTTTTAAAAATAGTTTTGAATTGAATTATGGTTGTATTTACTAGAACTTTTAGAATAAATTTGTTTTAAAAGCGTACAGCAAATGAGCATTTAGAAACAGTGCGAACCAAATTTCTAAATCAGTTAATGTGATGACAAAGGGTCATTGCTCAAAGTCACCCTTAGTAATCTTATTAGAAGATGCTTTGAACATGAATAAAACACATTTCTAAATCCAAAGATGAAATGACTATTAAAAATGAAACTAAGTTTATAAAAATAAAAATCCGAGGTGTTAAAAAAAAATGCAGACTTTCTTTTAAACATTGCAGTGACATGACTGGATTTTCAAAAAACATCAAAGGCTTTAAATACTTAAGAAACCTCAAAATAGAAAGGGCTGTAATCTCACTTAGCTACTGCAGAAGAGTGAAATTATATTTTAGTCAGGGCTGCAAAGATGAATTTCTTTTAGTCAGTCTAATTTTAAATGGCAGTGTATGACCCTGTCAGCTGATTCCTTTCTCTAAAAAACAAAAGGTGCATAAGAAAAGTGAACAGTTTAGCATCTTACAACAAGACTCCTATTCATTTTTACAGGTTTTTCATGAGTACCAGACTAAGTCTGAGTAGTCTGATATGTAAGAAATTCCCCCTATGCCACATTAAAGACAGGTTTTGGGGTAGGTTTTGTTTGTTTTTAATTAAAGGTATGCACTCCATATCCTCAGTTCCACTGAAAAATAATTGGATCCTGAATCTAAATAGCAATTAAATGAAGCGTAAATAGTTAAATGGAAGACAGGATGCATATCAAGAAAAGTCAGCAAGCAAGCAGATCATATGGAAAAGTTGAATGAAAACTGAGGTTTTGTATCAGTAGCTTCTGTAAAATAAACTGCATGTCTTCTTAATTCCAATTTTACCATTAAATAATCCACATCACTGAGATTACCAAAAGAATGGAAACTAACATTTAAAACTTACTACTAATGATCTTACCATATCACAAATAACAGAGAAATTAGAAACCTCCTATGTTGTCATAAATATTATGGAGAATTTTTCCCTACATCTTCAATTTAAATGGGAAAAAAAACCAACCAACCAAACCACGCACAGAATGTCTGCTTGCTCCATGAGGACATAAATTATTTTTGGAACATGGGAGAGGTACCCCAATGTTTCCTCTGCACTTCAGTGCAGAATAGAAAGGACATTTCAGTAGTGCTGTAGTGAATATATATAGTTAAAGATTTATTAATCCTTTCAATTCCAAAATATGTCAACAATCAGAAGGGATTTGCTAGTCATCACTACTTCAAGACTTTCACTGTTTATGGGAGGGTGAAAAAAACACAGTATACATACACCATCTCAGCTTGTCCTGTAGTAAAAATACTCCTACCCACCTGTACTGAAAAAGAAAACATTGAAATGCCTTTTTTTTCTTTCTTTTTTTTTTTTTTTTAAACTAAAAGAATATTCTACAAGCGTACTAAAGCCTCTCTTTTTATCTGGCATTTTACTTCTACACTAGTGTCAAACATTGCAACAGCAAATTTATAGGGTTGTCTCCTCTTTCAAAGGTCACAGCCATTTTAAAACTTCAGACTTCAGACTGCAACATGATCTATAGCAGCTATAAATCAGAATTAAAGGGTATAAAAACATAAAAGAAAGGCTATAACATACAATTTGGTTTATTATAGTTGTAAGAGTAGTCACATGAATTAATCAAAGACTAAATTTTTGATGAGGCAAGAGCTATCTTTTGAAGTTTACTGGGTCAGCAGCATGAAAAAACATGCATTTACATTCATAAATATCAAAAAAGCAACTAAATTCAGAATTTAATTTTTCAATTTTGGTTTTCAAGGGCAATATGAAATGGTGACTGCTCTGGGCAGAGCAGGTCATTGTCATCATCTGGAGGGGGTCAGGTCTGCTGCTGCTGCTTTTACTCTGAACAGATGGCTGAAAAGAGATCAGCCTCCAAGTTTGAACAAAACCTGTTACTCTTCTTTGCAATTAAGCCAATTTCCCATTCTACTCCAAGCAACATTAACATAGAAAAATTCTAGATTAATATAAGTCGTCTGCTTGATTTCAGCTTCTATTTCATGCATAGTGTCAGCATGACGTGAAATAAATTCAACAGAAAGATTTTCAGGAGAAGAAAGCAAAAGCCCAAAAATCCAGGCTACTTTTTAGCTGAAGTCAGTTATTTTTAATTAATAAAATATGATATTGGGGTTTACAATATATTTCATTTAAAATGATATATTTTTCTTAAAATTCATTTTTAAAGAAGAAAGGAAACAGCACTTACAAGAGCTGTGATACACAAAACACTTGGGACTGTTGTCAAGAGCTGAATCAAAGTAAAGAACTTCAATCAAAAAGAGAAGGTACCCCATGTCATTTACATAGACCAAGCCAGCAACATATTTCCTGATTTTGTATGATTCTAACTCTCCTGTGAGCAGACAGGTAATCTGCGCTTCACAGGGAGCGAACTGTGCCTAGAGAGGAACTGAAGTTGTACGACATTTCTTAAGACAGAATGCAGAGCTTCAGTACTAGGCTTTGACTTTTCTTTTAATCAAGTAGTCAATTTGTCAACAGCTGCTGTGGTGCATTGCTGGTTAATAACTAGTTTGAATGTTCACTCACATGTGGATTGTTTTCAGGTTCTAGTTGCTCAAGTTTCTTGTCTTTGTTGACTATATAGAAAAGATGCAGCTTGAAAAACCTTCCTTAATAACAGAAGGTTTTTCCAAAACTTGACTACTCATAGTTGCAGAACAAATTTCTATTTCTCAAAAAAACAAAACAAAACAAAAAAGTGTCTGGTTAGTGAGATTATGCATTTTCCTGGAAGATCAGAATGGTACATTTTACAAAAAAAAATTATTGGACTTATCAAATCCTCTAAAACATTATGATTTTCACTTTATTAAATGAAAACTGCACAGCCTCCATTGGTATACAACAGACTTATACTGTATACAACAGACAGATTATACTGAAGTAGTATAATCAGTAGTCACATACATCATAGGTCCCCAAACTAGGTAGAATTTGCATGGTATAAAGTAGATGAAAACTGCCAACCATGCACTGAGACATCTGAGAGAGACACCAGTTCTCAGCTGCTCCTGGCTTTTGAAATCAGAAAGCATCTTTCATTCCAGCACCTGATGAATTCCCATTGCCAGACCTGACCTTTGATTTGAGAGAACAGAAGCATAATTTGGGATATTATCTTTGATAAATTGCTGATTTATATATTCAGATGATATTGCACTAATTTTATATTACTGTATCATTATCATAGGGGTAGAATTGTGTGCATCATTGTAGTGGTTTTAGGAACGGAATATGGAATATTATAAGTATAATGCTTATAGGAGTTTACAAAAAGAGCACGAGCTTGTAATGCATGAAATGATTACAAGTGATCAGGGGAGCGGGAGTAGAGAACAACTTATTTTTTAGATGACCCTCAAAAACAGTGAATATGCTGCAGTACTAGTACAGAATCTCTCTCCACCACCCCCAGTCATCGCCTTGAACTTATTTCAATGATTTGAAAGAAGAATTTGGTGCTTCATAAATTATTAGCAAAACAAGACATACCGCAAGCTATTAGCAGAGCGCTACATCCTCGATATCACCATTCAAAGGACTGCTTTTATCCTGGAGCCCATAATACTTACAGATCAATTCATATATTTCCATTTACAAAACAAAAGAAAAGCAACATTTAATGAAAGTAGTATTTCCATGGGGGGGGGCACAAACCACAGTAAAATCTACTTGGCTTTATAAGTGGTTAATGAGACCAGACAAACATTTCACTGCTTCCGTTTGACAAAAGTGAAAGCTTTTTCTGTACTTAAGATATGTTCAAATTCCAGGTAATGCTTTCACTTCTCCACCCTGTTTTTGCCACCTTAAACCTTTTTTTAGTGTCTTTGTCATTAGTGGGTTTTGAAAGAAAATTTAGGTAGATATTGTGAACTGACATTCAAATCAGAATTAGCAGCATTTGCTTTCATATGTGTACTATGAAATGACAATAGTGAAGAAGGAACATATTTTTCAGTCTGCTTAGGAGTCTTTTAGCCATTATCCAATGCAAAATTTCAGTATAAACAGTAGCTACATAGAATTATTTAATATACTTCATTTTAGCTAAATATCCATTCACTATTTAAATATTTCCTCCATAAGAGACTTCTCAATCAGAATTCATATTTTCTTCCTCATACAGACATTTCACAGTAGCTACAAATCCAGTGGGAGTCTACGCCAGACCGTATTTTTACCTCCTGAGTAGGCCATGTGGGACATGTAAGCTACTCAGTGATATAAGCAGTACAATAGCAGTTTGATATAAGCAGTACAATATACATGTACATTCAATTAATATACCATATATCACAGTCTAATATATTATTTGTCATCCACAAAA
Organism: Mycteria americana; assembly: GCF_035582795.1. NCBI lineage: Eukaryota > Metazoa > Chordata > Aves > Ciconiiformes > Ciconiidae > Mycteria > Mycteria americana. The sequence continues at coordinate 18,654,880 of NC_134370.1, forward strand.
ATGACAGAGATGCACACCCGTAAAAATGCATGATTTGGTGCTTTTATTTAGGAAATATCATTAAGTCAGTCATCAAGCTCTATGTGCTTCTGTTTCACTAAATACAAAGCTTTCTTTAAAAGAGGATCTGCATCTCCTGAAGTAAGAGCTAAAAACAGTTAAAATTTTGAACTTAGCCCTGTCCCTGATTTGGATAGCTGATGATTTGTCAGATTCATCTTTGATTATTAGAAGATGAAGTCATAGGGCTCCTCCTTTATCTCTGAGACCTTCTTTAAGAACATTAAGATTTAAAACCAGTGATCACAACTAAGTCTAGCTTTATTAAAATTAGTTGCCCAATACATTAAAAAAAAAATATTCAATTTGCATGTAAGTTGGTGGCAGTTACTGATATACTACAGAATACTGATGTCCTGGTTTTAGCTGGGATAGAGTTAATTTTCTTCCTAGTAGCTGGTATAGTGCTGTGCTTTGGATTTTAGCATGAGAATAAGATAACACGCTGATGTTTTGGCTGTCGCTAAGCAATGTGTACATTGGTCAAGGACTTTTTTTTTTTTTTTTTTGACTTCAGCTCCCCATGCTCTGCCAGGTGCCCAAGAAATGGGAGGGGGCACAGCCAGGATAGTTGATCCAAACTGACCAAAGGGCTATTCCATACCATATGATGTCATGCCCAGTATACAAACTGGGGGAGTTGGCCAGGGGATAGCGATCGCTGCTCGGGGACTGGCTCGGCATCGGTCGGCAGGTGGTGAGCTGTTGTATCTTTTTTTTTTTTAATTATTATTATTATCTCCCCCCCCCCCCCCCCCCCTTTCCCTCCCTTGGGTTTTGTTCCTCTCTCTCTCTCCCTGTCTCTCTCTCTCTCTCGTTTTCCTTCTCATTATAATTCATTATTATTATTATTACTATTATTTTGTTCCAATTATTAAACTGTTCTTATCTCAACCCACGAGTTTTCTTACTTTTGCTTTTCCATTCTCTCCCCCATCCCACCAGGGGGGGAAGTGAGCGAGCGGCTGCGTGGTGCTTAGTTGCCAGCTGGGGTTAAACCATGACAACTGAATACTCAAGATATACTCCTGAAAAACTCATAAAAGAATGCATTCTTTAATAAGGACTATCTTTAAGATTTCCTGTTTCTGTCCAAAAAGAGACATCAGTAAACTTGTCTGAAATTTGATTTTTTTTTTTTTGGCCACCATCGATTCTTCAGATTACTGCATCATTTAACCAAACACTTGTCTATTTTCCATTCACGTCAGAGCTATATTTAGTCTAAATAAGTCAGAATTTCAAGAAGTTTTACTGCAGGTAAGAGCTGCACAACAATGAAGAAAAAAATATGGGCACTGTACGCAGGTAAGTCTTATTGAAATATCCTAGTCAATTATTTCAGCCTCTGCCCAAACAAATTTACTGCAACAGTTAGTCCAGAAAGTGGACGCTTGGAATTGCTATTTAAACAGAACCTACTGAACTGGGCATTTGATTGAAAGCTTGTGTGATTTGATTGAGTAGTGATTAGTAGATGCATGAACCAGACTCCAACCAGCTGCTCTTTAGATTTTGGAAGCAGCAATCCCCTTGAAACAAGCCTTAAATATCAACTGTGACTTAACTCAAATGTACTCTGATAAAATAGATAGTTTGTGTAAAGTATAAGAAATCCCATTGCAATCTTAACCCTTCCTAGCAGTGAGTGAGAGAAAACAGCCTGCCTCTTTGGCATATGACCAACAGAAAAGCATTTAGATGATTGATGGAAAGACTTTGTTCTGGAAAGAGAAAATTATGCAACTCCAACACGTGACCTTTAGTTTTCCCTAAAGAGTCAGGAGGCTTATGAGAAAAACCTATCAGTAGGTGCAGATGTGATGCATATGAACTTCAAAACTGGCTTTGCTGGAAGCAATGGATGTGGCCTAAGTATCTCTCCTCATGTAACATACTACCTAGCCCATCAGTCAAAGCAAAACTGAGAGTCATTAGATACAGTTTAATAGAAAAGTGATACATAGACTGCAGACCATGATTATGGGCTTTCAAAGTATGCCTCCTTTAATTGCTACCAACAAATCAATTAGGTCTTTTAGAAATCTGATTCTTTTCTGTGGGAAATCCAAGGTCTTTTGATGATACTTGCCATAAGACTGCTGACAGAGTTATGAGACATCCTGTCTTCTTCCAATAATCACATAGTCCAACAGAAGAAGTCTAAAATTGAAGGCAGTTTTGAATACAGCAAAACAACCTTCCATATTGACTTCTGTGTTGTAAAAAAGGTATTTTGCCTCTGTCAAAAAGTTCTAAACAGCTTCTGAACAGTTATGACTACAAAACTCTTCATATTATAGTACACAGACATCATATTATCCAATGTGATTTGACAGTTGATCCTAAAAATGTTATTTATCTGAACAAAAGAACTACCAAAAATGCCAAGACACTGGTGACTAACCAAGAATCTGTTGAGGAGGTACTCCAGCCTATCAGAGATATCTTAAGAACTTTGAAGTCTTTGGAGGAAGAAAAAAAAAAGAAGGAAAAAAAAAAAGTCTACACATAGACAAATGTCCTGTGGACTAAAAGTCAACCCCAATTTCTTGCAAGCAGGACAAAAAACAAACAAACAAACCCCCACAAACATAAATGAGGGATAAATTTATTGATAGGACAGAGACCTAAATTCAGACAACAGCCTTCTTTTGTGTTAAAGGCAGAAAATAATTTGATTTGGTCCCATTACATAAAATCTCACAAGACTACTCCACTTAGGAGAACATCTTACAGAGTGTTATCAAGCATGTGGCGTTGCAAGATCGATTCTTACAGAGTAATAATTGAGAATAATAATTGAGAGCCGCTATCAATAATTGCAGCCCAACATCTGCCCCTCCCAATCCCGCCTTCCCACATCAAAAACAGTCCTGAAAAGGAGCTGATCCAGTAATTGTGGGCATTACATCAAATTTGTCATGTCTTGATTGGAAAAAGCTTTCTGACACCACATAATGAGAATAAAGAAGAGAGGGAAGTAGGCAGAAAGGGAAAAATTTGTTTTTGAATAATAAGATTTTTCTCTCATAGGAACATTTGGTTTACAGTAATGAGGAAGACAGAAGCTGCTGGGGTTGGATTTACTCTGCTTTGTGACTTTGTACTGGAGCCCAGAACCCCAAATTTCATTCTTGAATTCTACACTACCCATCCTTTCTAAACTTGCACAGTCCTGGCTCTCAAAATAAGGTTTTCAGTAATAACCTAAACTACATTAGGAATATTTGGCTACAATCATTACATTCTTCTCATAATAAATAGCCTTTATTTACTTATTTGGTTACTGTAGTCATAAGCAACTAGTAAGGCTGACAGAAACACCAAATGCTGTGGAGACTGTGGATACTGAGCCCCTTCTGAAGAGACCTGGTCATTCCTTCGGCATCAGAATTTGCTGACCGAAGAAGGGTCAACAAATGCTTGCTAAAAAATTGTGGTTTCTTCAGGGTTAAAAAAAATTCTCTTGCAACCTAGCAATTCTGAAAGAAAACAGCATTTGTTGAAAGCAACATGAAAGCTGGGAGAGAATAATCCTGCAAAGGTACTTCAGAATCAGAGTTGTTCTGCCTAGGGTTGATTGCTCAAAAATATTTTTATATTTTGCCTCATCAGATTCTTGTTTACCCCTAGCAAAAAAAATTGCAAATGGCATAGTTTTAGGGACAGAGATTCTCTTAGATGAAGCAAGCTCCTTGAATGCTCTTTGGTAACCGGCACAGCAGTCTCAAAAGACAGACATTTTAAAATCATCATTATCAGTACACCACCAAGAATCCTCAAACATTTAGGACAAGACAGGAAATAGTGTGAAGAGCTTTACAAAGGGAGGCTTAAACAAAAGTCATCAAGAACCTGAAAGAAAATTCTATACGAAAACAACCTTCAGTTACACAGCTACAGAAGAGCAGATTAGCGTGTACTGCATTTTGTTACCGCACATTTTGTGAATTGCATTGATTTGGGATTATGCTGCCCTGCTGTGGGAAGACACAGGGACTACAAATTACATACATTGCCTCAGACATCAGAGGGTAAAAGACTGACATTGTGCACATCTGTGTTGGAACATACGTAAACAAAGTTTAAAAAAGATCTTGCATCACTATTTGCCATACAATGTATTTCTGGATAAGGAACCTAAGTTTCCATGCTAGCAAATATTACGATCTCTGACTTCAGTTTTTAAAATATAAAAATTGCGTAGGCATTTTATGCTGGACTTTGGTGGTATGGTATTAGATCATTTAAGCCAAAGCAATTAGTTTCCGTACAACAGATTGCTGTATTCGGACAAACCAGATACCTTCTCGTGAAGATAGCTGATGAAATTAGACTTACGGCTCCATACTTCCTCCTTGCAACCATTCATTCTAGTTCCTCTGGCAGAAGCTACTGTTGCCAGTGCAGTGGCAATGGAATTAACTATGCAAATACTCCTCATCCATGAAATCAAGATCAGTCAAAAGACTACCAACAACAATGTTCCCATCTAACGTTACCTTAGCAATCATCAGGAAGGCTCGTACAGTCTGTCTCACCAGTTGTTTTAAATTAAAGCATGAGAATCACTTCACAATGTTACTTTGTGCAACTTGGCATACACTATTTTCTTCTTCATGAGATCTTGTTCACCCTTAGTGTCCCCTGCAGAGCAGTAGGGACAAGTGTGCTTATTTTCATCTAACAACAGAATAACTAACTGAAGAACAGGGAAAACACAAGAGGATCAGACTGCTGCACCACACATCTAAATCAACTGTAAAGCTAAAGCATTCCTCCCATTCCAAACCCATCCTATTTCCAAGCTCTGCCATGCTTCATTTTCTCACTCTATATCTCATCTTTATCCAAACATCGGTCCTCCTAAATGAAAAGGAACAGAAGAAGACTTTTGCATAATTTTTCTCATTTTAAAATACGTTGTGATGTTTTTTGTTTGTGATTGCTAAGAAAATTTTTTTGTGATTGCTAGAAAAATCATAGTTATCACAAAGAAAAATAAGTAAAAACTTTTTTTTAAAAGTTGTTTTAAAGCTAGCAATCTGTTAAAAAAACTGAAAAGAATGTTTTTGAAACAGTTGGCACCATCTGTTTAATAAAAAAAGGAAAAAAAATTACTGTAGTTAGCATAAACATTGCTTAACTCAGCAGACCAGCAAATAAGTAAAAACCCCATCAATTTATATTGCAATAAAATATGAATTACCTGGATTTTGCCAGAGTGAAATAGACTGTGTCATGGTAATGTGTAACTGCATTTGATAACATTCTTTAGTGCATATTTCATTATTTCTCAACATCTCATAGGTACTCAAAAAATACTTAGCCACAAACCACATTTAATTCCCAAAACTCTGTGGTGAAAGCCAAGTAAACACATTACGAACTGGGCATCTGCTTATCCAAGACCAACACATGGCATTTATAATTTTGCCAGTTCCGTTACTAACATAGCCAAACAGATGCCAAAGGAAGTCATCCAAAGACTTTTCGGGCAATGGGAATTAATTGGCCTTACTCAGAAGCAAAGCCTTAAAATCACCTCATGGATGACACTAACATAAAAACATGGTGCTAAGCTTTACAATGCATAGGAGGGGGTAAAAAGAAATGTTAAGGCAATAATACAGATGCTCAGAACTAGAAATAGCAACCTCTTACACACATTGTCAGCTGTTATCAGCTTCTCTTGCCCAAATGCATAATATACACTTTCAGTGACAAAACAGCTGGGTGCCACCGGTCCCTCCGCTCTCAAGCAACCTAAATATTGAGCTCACTGGCAACCGATGCATCCTGTAAACGCTATTTGATCTGTCAGGTGATTTTGATTTTGTTACTATAATAACCAAAACTCAACCATTGAACAAGACAAATTGCTTTCCCAAACACATGGTCACAGTGTATTCTGTGATGTCACGCAAGATTCAGTAAGGGTAACGAAAACCTAGAATATCTGGGAAAACAGGAAAACCTGGATAATATAGATAGTATAGATATGCTTGAGGAATATGGTGCAGACACATCTATGTTGATCTGTGATCCCACAAGGTCCAAAATCATAATGTTGGCACTGTACTGAAATAAGCCTTGTGTAGCTCACCATGCTGGAGATTGCAGCTCAGCGTATTTCACACACAACCAGTTTATGTCCATCAGGTCCAGCACTAAATCTGAGGTAATGTGCCTAAGCAGACCTGTGGTGACACCATCCTGCTCAGGATACCAAATCCAGAAAAACCTTCTTTGTTCAAGCTCAGTGCTGCAGGAATGTTTCTGGACCCCAGCTAGTCCTGAAAACAGCTTGCATGCCACTGCACCTAAGCTAGTCAACCATACCAACTAATAAATTAGCTAGTAAGGCTTGCTAGAACTGACTACACATCTATGGCCTGACTTGCCCACTAAACTAACCAGATAAAGCCCTCAGGGAGGTGATGGGTGGGGTGGGTGGGCCAACATTTTATTTTAATCTTTCAGATTTCATGCCTGATCAGATTAGCCATGGCTAATAGTTCCTGCAGCCTTTTGTTCCTAGCCCTAAGAATATCAAGAAAGTGCTCCTAATATAGTGCAACTATAGGGAATTCATATATTGCACCAACATAGTAAACATTCCACAAATTCAATAAATTATACCAGTAGGTAGATACTGGAAGTCTGTATTAATACACTCAGGACCGTGAGGGATGTCATCACCTGGATGTAACTATGAAGACAGAAAACCATGATGTAAAACTGCCCCCGTGTAAAACTCTGCTGACTATGCTGACCCATGCCATCAACTGCTGATGTTGTCTGCTCCAAACCTCTAATGGAATGCTTATCAAGGCAAACAAACAAAAAAGTATTGAACTTTGTTATAAGTCCAGACACTGCCCACTGGTCTGACCCTACAGACACGAAGGAGTAATGAAAAAGGCTATCCATCAAAAGGACACTAAAGTCTGTCTGGAGGTGATGGCATATTTTCAGAAAGATCAGGGTTCAATTTTACTGCCAGTGGGGCACATTCAAGTAGGTGGGAGAAGCCTTGGAGGTCAGGCTTTATTAATGTGTGAACAAAGATTAGCCTCCACATCATCCCCACTGCATTCCAACAATGCATTTTTCTTGTTTTCCTTTGAGATTGCTAGCACACAAAAACCAACTCATTTTCTCCTCTATAATTTGTCTTTTTTTTTTTTTACATATTTTCCATTTGAAGGAATCGTATTCAAAACGTCAGAGAATTTACAGACTACCAATGCAACATGGAAGAGAAGATATCTAGAAAAAGGGAGAAAATATTTGAATTAATGAGTATTTGACAACTGAATAAGTCATGTCACTGAATTTAGTACCAAGCATAATTTCAAGTATCATTTCATTTCACTGTATTTTTTAAAGAAATGCCTGATAATGCATCAAAACAACTTAAAATAAAAAAGTAAAAAAAATTAATAAAAAATACTTCATTTTAGTTCTGAAGGAACTCCTAATGAAAAACAGCAGTGGAGACATTTTATTGTGGTACTTCTCTCAATGATTCCATAATAACTTTTGAAAAGAAGTGCTCTCTATATATATAAAATAGACCAAAAAGCTGTGAAAAAAATTATAATACACATTCAAACTTTACCCTTTGACTCCTGGTAATAACATTCTGTCTTCTATGCAGATGCCACCTATATGGGATCACAGTAAGTCCAGTACATTTGACCTACCGGGCTTAATATGACTGTAAGTGAATCTCAAAGACAGGAATGCAGGACGTATGATGCTGCAGCCCTGATTGATAACTAAGAAGTCAGTTATAAATAAATCTGGAACAGTTGGGATTGAGTGTTGTTTAGCACTTTCAGACAGACGTTCAGGGCAACTGGCAGGGCCTTTGAAAGCTGTTTCCTACATTAGAATCATAACAAAAATAGAAGTGAGGCTGCATTCCCTTGTCTTCTGCTAAAATAGATCTTACTCAAAAACATTTTTACAAGTTTGGCAAGGCGTAACTAGTCCACTGTCAGATACAGAACAAAATCATAATTGGAAGTCCCATGTTGATCTATCATGAATAGTTACTTATTGAATTAATACAGAAAAAAAATAGAAAAGAAAGAAGAAGAAAAAAAAAAGAAAAAAGTGGAGAGTACTAGGAGATATTAGGGACAAGGAGAAGCTGGTTTTACTACATTTTAACTTGTAAGTGAAGGTAAAATCAGAATTCACTAGCCAGAAAGAACCCTAAAGACCTTTAAAAATAAAATAAAAAGGGAAAATAATACATTTTACCAAATGTCCTTAGGAATATATGAGTTTTTTGGAGGTTTGGGGTGGTTTTTTGCTGGTTTGGGGTTTTTTTGTTTTGTTTTTGTTTTGTTTTTTTAACTAAAGAACAGATGTTGCATAATAACTACTGACAGCAAGGCTGAGTTGTGAGAAAGGAACAGGAAAGAGGGAGCACGTATGGGTTTTTGTTCTGTTTTTAAGTGCCCCAAATACTGTTTACAGGGCAAGCATTTGTCACAGAGTTTTCACCTCCAGCACTTAAGCTTCCAGATAAATTAAATTGGCTTTTATTTGTGTCGTTTTTTACCGTCAAAATATATCTATCAAAGTATTGTAGGATTAGCTAGTTCACTGACTGAACAGCCCATTGTTCTGCCAAAATAATCAGTGGCCTTAATGAGCAATTAAGAGCTTTCAGAGTCAGTGAGAACAGAAAATCTTAACATATAGATAAGAAATTCTGTGTATAACTTCATGCTACTGTTTCACATCATGAGTGAACTCCCAAACTATATGCAACAGGCACGCGTAACTGAGAATAGAATGTATATAGTATAACACAAACTCAAAGGAGAGACTAGGATACTATACGAGCAATGTGATTTAACCAAGGTAACTCTCCAAACAGGTTTCCCATAAACTGTTCTTTCTCATCCAAAACAGGTCTGCATAGTGTTTTGCTGACAGATATGAAATTGCCCTACCTGCACACACTCTAAACCACCCTGAACCAAATCAGCTCCAACCTAGAAGCTCTGTGACTGTGGTGCGTGATGCCAGCCTGCCCTCTTAGCAGAGCTCGTTGCTGCTGTTCAGCACCCAGCGTGCCCCAATGCAGACGTTGTGGTTCTAAGCAGGATCTTGGGTCAGAACACACCAAGCGGACTCATGCTTCTCTTCGAAATACTATGTACCCAATCCACCAGTGACTTCCAGCTATTATTCCTATAGTTTCTACAATATGCAAACTGCAACAGAATCAGCACTAGGAAACTTCTGCAACTTGCCTTCTAAAGTAAGGCTAGTATAAATTAGGGCATGATTCAGGGACTCCAGGGTTACTGAAGAAGTACATACACAGGACCACATTTCAGTCACTGAATTGTGTTTTTTCCATCATGACAACTGCTGAAAATAGGCTTGTTGAAAGAGAGAAAATTAATCATAAAGAGTCGAATCTTTTCTTTGTAATGGATTGCCACATTGCAGCCGTAGTTTCCTTTTACCAGAACAGCCTGCATAGATGTATTTTAAACTAATTACCTTTAGGTGGAAAATATGACTTGCTTTCAGCTTTGTGAGGCCAGTCCACCACAAGAGGTCCAAACCTACGAAAGCTGGCAGTGATCTCATCTACAAAAAACAAATGAGGCACCTTAGAGAGAATCTGAAGACTGACAGTGGCAAGGTAAAAATTCTTACTTTCAAAAAAAAAAAAACCCAAAACCAACAGACTATTTTCTACACCTATTAAGAACAGTGAAAACTGCAATAATGTACATAGAGGATGCCTAACTATTCTTTCACCTCTATGCTATATATGGCTGCTTAAAAATGTAATTTTACATTCCACTAATGCAAGTTTGCAGCAGGATTAAATGCAAACATGATCTATCAGAAGTGAATATGCTTCAGCTGCGGTCTATTTCTAATTATAGCTGCAAAGCAGGGTCAGATGCAGCCACATGGGACTGACTGAGGAGCTACATGTCAGCATGGCCACTCCTTGTAGCATGCCCTAGAAAGGGGGCTGCATCAGGTCATGCGACTGTGGGGTTTTCACCTTCCTCAGTCCCCTCTGGAAATCTGCCTTGAATTACCAAGTTATTTCTTTGATTTTTGAGCATCAATTTAGAAACACTGTGGAACACACATTTCAAACTATCCTATAGAACAATTTTGTTCTACATGCAAATGCTTCAGAAAAAAGTATTTTAAGTTATTTTTTAAAAAATCTTTTTTATCAATGCATTTATGTACTTTAAAGAAAGAATTAGTTTAAAATTGTGTCTAATGTGATGCTAGATAGATCAGAGCAACAATCCATCACGAGAAAAGTTTGAAGAGAAAGGCAGTGGTTTTCAAATTTCTGATTGTTGTTTGAGATGTGTCCAGTTTATCTGACCCCATGAGCTGCACGTCCAACTTTTCAAGCAACTAGAGCCACAAAACACATATCGCATAACGCAGGAGCTGAAGGAAAAAGGTGTTACTGGAGTAGACCTCTCATGGAAGAGGGTAGCAGCTGCCAAATGGCCATGTTACTTCCTTACAGGATAGGCTGGGCATATATTTTCATTCCGAGTGACCCAGCAACGTTCACTTCAGTTGTACCTGTTGGCCTGCTGCTTCTTACAGCTGGGAATTCAGATTACCCGGCCGTCCCTGTATCAACAGTCCTGCAACTCAAGATGTGACATGGGAACTGCATTTGGCTGTTTGTAAACCACAGATCAGAAACTCATACTATATTAAAATTGCACATGGTTTAGACTTCAGTTTAGTAGATCAGATTCAGAGATCCCTCTCTTTTCATTATAAGGCATCCTCAGATTCCCTATGTATGCCAATTGAAGCTAGATAGTGGTGGATTCCAGCTAGAATATGAAAAATACACCAAAAACTGTCACAATTTTGATTTGGGAGTCAGGGTGTGTGGGGGCACACGCAAGTAGAGCAAATACTGATCGAGACTGAGGAAAAAACCTGACCATCCCTACTAAGCTGATTATTATTTTGTAACCATATTAATTGCCCTACATTTGTCAACTGAACACTGCATATATGCTGGATATAAGAGCTGATTAATTAAAGCCTGATTTATTTTGGTAAGGACTGTATTAACAAAGTCCTTAAAGTCAACCACATCTTTTAAAAAGAACAGGGAAAGACTATGGAGGAGTGACAGTATCCACTAAGTTCCCTTTTTCAGCTTTCCCACTTTACATACATGGGAACACATGCTGCTATTGCAGATTAGAAGACCTGCTATGCAGGCATTTCTGTCTCCATCTCTTCTGATCTACAGTACAAAAGAATGTCAAGTATATTCTCAGGTGTTGCGGGGGGTGGTGGTGTTTGTTTGTTTTAAATAATGCCACAAGCACTACAAGCGACATACCTGGGAAAATACATTTGTTTTTATGAAAATCGGACCTTTTTAAAGTAATTATATCAAAGCCAATTCCCACATCTCACCAATGTAACTTATTCACAGTACCTTCATCAATGTCAGGAGGAAGACCTCCAACAAACACCTTTCTAGAATAGCGTTCCACTCTTTCACCATTCTGACAGCGTGTTGGAGAGCTGAGACCCGATGATAAAGACTGATCACCATGACTGTCGTCTAGGAAGCCATCTTCAAAAGGAAAGAGTGAAGACCGACCTGTAACAGATTTTGTAGTATCTATAGTTAACGCTATTTCCTGGAGAATTAAATATTTCAGTAAAAAACATTGTATTTTCCTTTTACTGTTTTGCTTTAACAGAACTTGAATTAAAGGGCCCAGCTAAGTGATCCAGTTATCCAAATGATGTTCATTAGTATTGCTGCTATTTTTCCAAGACTATATTATCCTTACAAGACAATAAGCCTAATTTGGCTTTAACACAAACCCTTGCAAATGGCTAGCAATGAAAACCAACAAGTTATCTGATGAAATTATGTGTCATAGCTACAGAAAGAACCTCTGTAAGATTTACATTTCAAACCGATTCTTAGAGATTTAAATCTTCCATAACAGATCTTGAAGGAATGATCTTAAAGAGCAGATCCCTCAAGCCATTGCACTGCAGAGCAGGACAGTTTCCTTCAGAGTGCTTTACAGGGTCATAACCACAAGGGCTGCATCACTTCCTCCTCGAGTGAACAGAGACCAGTCTGAGTAGGGGGGCAAAGAGCAACATAAACATAGAAAAGCTTTGTATTGTGGATATGAAACATGTGGGTGAAGCAAGAAGCTTAGCTAACAAGAAAAAAAAAAATCTTTAAAATCTTATTAAATAAACCACAAAAAACTTGCACTTGAAGAAAAAAGTTGTTATCTAGGACAGCCTGTCAAGCTGTTACTCAGTCTTAAAACACTCTTTCAGTAATGAATTAACAAAAAGCAACATAAATGGCTGCTATTCAGTTTGTTAATGAAAAGCAAAGAATTTATTTGTGATCATCTGATGCAATTACCTTGTTGCTGTTACTGTTATTTTTGCTATTACTGCTGCTATTACTGCTATTACAAAGTATACACACATTATCTTAAGAACAGATCTATTAACCCAGAAGAGAAAGTAAAGAAATATTCAAAGTCTGTATGTAAGCAGCACTGTAGAACATGCCAACTTTAGAATTTAATAATTCCCTATACCTGAGTTGAAAAATATACCCTGCAATGTAGAGAGATGTATAAATGGGAACTCCATCTCAACTCTGAAAAGGCTAATTGTCCCCTCATATCATGGAGGATTGTTCCCAGGGATGGAATTATAATTAATTGATACAAACAGTTTATAGGGGGGGTTAATTACGAATATAAATAGGGCACATAATTAAATTCAAAGCTAATGGATCACATGAAACTGACTTCCTGCAAGACCTAAGGAAGAATTAATACCATACTGGTATTAACAGCGCAGGGAAGTACAGGAAATAAAAACAGGGGCAAGGAGAAAAATCAAGATATGCAGAGGGACACTAGTCAGAAAAATGTATACACTGAAAATAACCAGTAATAGTCTCCAGTAGAAAAGGACAGATTACAAAAAGAAGAAGCAATCCTATCTGTGGAAAACAAGCTAACAAACAAAAACCAGGAAAGATGTTCTGACTGACGCAGAACTCCAGCCTAATTTTTTTATTACCACCAGGCACTAAAAGAGTCTTGATTAGAAAGAATATATTGAATGCACAACATTGACAAAGATCACAGATGCAAAAATCCACTGAAGCAAAAATCCTACTGTGCTTTTAAGCATCAGCATAAAAAATGGGGTAAATGCCACAATCAGAGAAGGATTTAGAGATGCTACTCTTCAAAGTCTAGTATAACTGGTTGTCAGAAATGGTGGGTTTAGAGCATAAAACAGGAAAGACTATTGATGACTATTCCGTTAATGGACAAACAGGTCATGCACATATATAAACATATGCATTTCAGTATAGAAGAGAACACATGCATGAGAGAAATAATAATTAGGAAGGCTAAAATTGTGTAAAAATATTGAATAAGAAAACCATTGAAAAGTAGGAAATTTGAAAATATCCATAAGAGACTGACATTTCTAAGAAGCTAAATAATCTTTAAATTCCCACCCCCAACCTACCTTCTTGTAAAAAATGAAAAAAAACAAACATGAGCCATTAGTGGAAGTTGACATATCAAATTAATAGACACTAGAACAAGGTGTTCAACTAAAATACAGGTCTACAGAGGAGGCTGAATAAGTGCTGAGTTCTGAAGGAAATAATAAAAAGGCACAGCAGCTTAAAAAGCAAGATATCACCTCTTATGCCAGATGCTTGAGAGTCTGCAAGCATTGTACTCATCTTAAGTAAATGCAAAAGATGATCTAAAACTTTATAGTTAAGTCAAGTATAAAGTTAAATGTATGAAGTATACATTTAAAATAATGGAAAGCATACAGACAAGGGAATAGGGAATGATTGTTCACTGTCTTTTCCAGTAAGGGGAAACTAAAGTGCATTGAACACAATCAGTACATGGCAAGGCTGAAAAGCAAGTCAAACTGTGGAACCCTTTGCCACAGGCTTTTTAGGTGGCTGAAAAGTTTATGTAGGTTCAGAAAAGGAAATGAGCAAGAACAGGAGAAAAACCCATTCTGAAGCAATAAATATTGAGACATCACCTCAAGAAACCCTGAAAGGCAAATATCTGGGAGAGTATTATGAGAAAGCATCACTAAATGCCCTATTTTTATACTCCTGTGCCCCTCCCCTGGCACCTCTGAGTTGTCAGTATAGCAGAACAGATTTTGGGCTGATTTCCCATAGCTGTGCTTACATCTGTACCTGAAAAACTGGTTGTAAAAGTTAAAAACAAGGTACCTAAAAGAACATGACTCAACAGCTCTAAGCATGATACCTACAAAGAAATGCTTGCCTCTTTACTCGAAGAAAACAGAGGATCAAGTAGAGAACTGATAGGTTATGGCAAGCCCCGAGAAATTTCTGACAAAACCTCTTCTCACTGCAGATGCTTAGTCACAGTGCCAGAATCAAACACGAATTAAAATATCCAAGTATAATAAACACAAAATGAGTCCCTGCACAGATTCGCCTTTGGGTACTCTGCATATTTCCACAATGCAAATGGTAAAAACAGTAATAGAGAGGGATATATGAGAACATTTGATAAACAACACATTTTTTAACAGACTATTGTAGAATTTCATATTTCTTAAGGTTAAGAAAGCTCAATACAACATTATAAAATTCAAGGTAATGAAAAAACAGGAATATCACAAACTTTAATATTGTATGAATAAGGCAAGTCACAAAATCCCTAACATTAATGACCAGACGCACGCACACACACACAAATCTACTTGTTACTATAGAAAAGCCTGAATTTCACATAGGAAACAATTATTATGGAGTGAAACATGCTTTTTGGTAGAGTAAAAAAAAATTCTGAAAGTCCAGCACATTCAGAACTTGTTTGTCCTGTTTTGTCATCACTACAATTTGTATAAAACAGCCTACACTGTGTTCATCACAATTACTGCCACGTTACTGTATTTCGCTTCTACAAATAAACACGAGTTGCAAGAAGTTAATAGTGTCCAACTGATTCCCACCTCCTTCCCTACTTTGATGCCATTTGATCAACCTGGAAACACTTGCCACAATCTTAAAATGAAATTAAACAGTGTTCACATGCACAGAGAGTATAAAATATTATATACTCCTCATACTTTCCAATTTGTTTCAGTACCATGAGAGCACTAAAAAAGTATTAGGATGCTTTCAACATCTGCTAACAATAGCCTGTTCTCTGGAAGCGGGGAAAAATAGAAAGGTAAGTTTGTGGGGAAAACTTAAACCTTTTCTTTTTGTTTTAGCTATCAAATAAACATTAAAACCAGTCAGCTTGGAACAAAATCAGCTCAAATTCTGTATTATAAACTGTGTTTGTACAGCCTACTACCTCAATCCATACACATGTGCAAACTACAAGTTACTTATACGCTATCGGCTTGCTTGTGTGGTTAGGTGTGTCTCCAAGCTTCTTCACAAATGTGATGCAAATTCTACATTTTGAAAAGGAAGCGGTGTCACATGCATAACTGTCACAGTACATACATGAAAAAGAAGACAAAATGAATTTTAATGCCAAAGTACCCCAAGCATTAGTGCCCAACTCTAATGGTTAAAAGTTGCAATCTTCACTGTCATTTTCTCAATAAAAACCAGTCTGTGCAAGCTACAGCACAGTACATAAATGTAGGGCACATTAGTAGCTTTCTTGGTAATCAGCAAGCTTGCTGTTGTCCATGTTCATGAATGTCTCAGAATAAACTTATATGCAGCACTGTACATTTGTAAAATGTTTTCAGTCTGCTTTTATTTTTTAAGGGTTGCCTATGATGAAATAAAGTTTAAATGTGCCTAAATGTTGTATCTTTTTTTTTCCATTATTATTATCATCAATATTCACTGTTGAGGACAGTTATTAGTATCGGTATTCACAATGTTCTACCTAAGGCAATGCAATGTAATATTCAAGTGTAATATTCAATGAAAGGTGTTTCATCTAAGAAAAAGTATTTTTTAAATGTTCAATGCACTAGTTGAACATTGCAGTTCTACCAAAAAAAACAAAACCTGAAAACAATGTTTTTTCTGGAACACTACGCATTTAAAGTCATAAATATGTGTCATGAAAGAGTCCTTACATTCAGTCATCCTCCAGTTCACTAGTAAAAGCAACACACTTGAAGTTATCAGCTCAAGATCATCATTGCTTTAAGCGGCTATTAAAAAGGAGAAGTTTTGCAAATGAAGAATATGAGATTGATTTATATGAAGCAATTGATCAACCAAATAATGTTAAAACTGGCAACATCTTATCATAAGAGAACTAAATATTTATTTCTCCCACTATTCAGCAAACAAAACATTTAGTAAATACTTTTACCTCTTCTCCGCCCATAGCTCCTGGCTGCATGTAAACACAGAAGAAAATTGTCGGTACAGCTGTCATTAGATTTAGCTCCAAAAGCAAAGAAAACGTAGCTTCTACCTCTTCTCTTTTTCCCCTCCCACCATAAAGAAGGAAAAGACATTCAAAAAGTGCAAGATGAAATTCAAACAACCCAAGATAAGAGAAAAAGAGAAAAAGTTTGAAGATGACATGGAGGGGGGGTAGAAGAAGGAAAAAAAAAAAAAAGGAACATACCTGCTGTGCAAGTTTTCTACATAGCAAAGGTATTAAAAAAATCAGGCATATCAGACTTACAGTACTATAATAATTTAGGATTATGGTTTTAAGAGGCAATAAACATCATCAACAGTAATCCTAATTAAAAGAATTCATTCTGCATTTTATTAATTAGTTGTGGAGAACATATTTTCCAATTATGTTTCAATTTAAATAATTAACCATCTGTAAATACTAAAATCCTACCAAAACAATATGAACTCAATAGCCAGTATGTTCAGACGAATAAAAACAGATTGACAAAACGTCTTTATAACTACCAGAATTAATACAGCATTTCAATGAGACATGCATCAATGGCAAAATCCACAATGTTGTACAAGTGCAGAAGCATATTTCATGATTTAATGGGAAATGCAAAAAGCAGCATTTTTTGATCTGAAATTTTAGAATACCAGAAAATAATCTGGAAAACTGTCTTCTACACAGGGACTTCAATCTGTCACAAAAGATATCTGGGGTCTTCCAAGGTAATCAAATGTGGAAGGCTAGGAATCAGGTAGAGTTTTTCAACAGAAAGTGAGTTTAGACAATAGAGCCTTGTTTTGTTTCTTTCCCTCTTCACTGCAATACTATTTGTGTTCCTCCTCCTTCCCAACACCATCTCATTTCCAAACCTAACACAATGCCTTCTGGTCCTGCCCTACATGCCCAGGTTTTAGGTGTGATTCCTTTAGTTCTCCCTACACTCCCTCTTAGCCCACTTCATCTAGTTCCCACTCCCTCTTTCTATATCCCGAGTGTCCTCTACCATAAAACCTCCCATTCTTCCCATTTTTCTATTTCCATCTTCAAATGCACGTCCTGAGGTGTCCCACCATACCCCTCAGCTTTCCTTACCTACTTTACTTTGGTAAAAGATCAGTTGTAGCTAGTTGAAAACTACTCATCTGCTGACTGGTCGCCTGGCTGTCACCTCTGAGTGGCCCCAGGGGTTACCCAGAGCAAGGCTGAACCTCCTTCAGCACAGGCACGAGTAACCTCTCTTCTACTCAAGCAGCTTCTTGCTCAAGCCCTGAAGAAACATGGTCTCAGACACCATACACCTATGTCTTTCCCCCCCACCATCAATGAGGCCACAAAAAAGCAAAATGAGTGTTTCATTAGGGGGATTAAAAAATGTCAAGGTCTACGATGAAGAACTGCTTCAGAATTTATGTTTAACATACAGACAGTAGAAGCTGTTTGTGTGAACAAGTATTCAGCCACAGTAAGGTAGTTGGTAAGCCCTGAAACAGACTCTGCTCCTTGCACAGCAAGAGATAGAGAGAATTAATGCCAGAGATGGCTTTGCAGCAAGAATAAATTAATCCTCCTCCTTCCTAGTTACTGCTAAAGCCTTATTTCATTACTTATTATGATGGCAAAGAATCACTGTCAGACCTCATGTAGCAAGTCCTGTCTTGCTGAATGCCCAAAAAAATACACCAAAAAAATAAGCATGTATCAAGGTATAGCTATCAACATGTTTTGAGAGTAATTTATTTGAAAGAGGTTTCTCAAACAGAATTCTACCAATCTAAAAATTAAATAAAGAAGCATTACTTGAGTATGAGATGAAAAAGACTTCTGTGTTTCTTTTTAAGAAAAGAAAGCTTTATATGCTTAATGTAAACATTTAGGCTCTGAACAAGATAACAGTACATGATGGCAGAAATCTACCACAGACTTCTGCAAATTTTAGAATAACCTATTGCCATTCATGTATTATAACACTTCTATGTTATACTGCACTGCATAATATTACTTTTATCTTATATATGCACTCACACATATAATCTTTATGACCATAAAAAAAAATTACCTAAAGTATATTTACAATTGCCTGTAAATTGTAGGGGGAAAATAGTGCAATCCACTTCAACAGGAAGATAGCCAGCCTAATCAGCTTTTGCTGATTTAAAAACATTGCATCACATTTAAACACTCAAAGAAGGTGAAGTTTCACCATTGTTGATTATATTTTATATATATATCTATCTATATACACACACACACGCACAATTTGAAAAGTAACTCAATTTTATCCAGTGTTTACATGAAAATGTTACTTTTTCCAACACGCTGACAGTTATTTAGCACGGCAACTCAAGAATGTCAACACACTTTATTATGTTGTTTACACAGGATACAAAATAAGAATGTATCATTTGAGACAAGTTAATAAAAAATACCCATCTTGTTCATAAGTCGAAGTTCAGAGCACAACAGATTTAATAGAAGGAATGGTTCATCAGGTAAATTTCATAACATCTCCAGTCTGAGTAAATATTTTAGGAAATAAAACAATTTAGAAATTATTCTTGAATGAAGACATTTGGGAACCAATAAGAAAATTATTGTACTATTACAAACAATGAAATTACCAGCGTTACATATTTGAAGTTACTTTCTCTCTTGGGCAATTCCAACCGAAGACAAAAGAAAAGAGACTGGGAGCTCCCAAAATTGTGCCCACACCACCAATGAAGCCACTCCTATATACTGGTTTTGGTGCCAAACATGAATGTCATTTTGCACAGAAAACTACCTCCTGAGACGTTTCAAAATTCAAACACAAAAGTGATTCTTTCCTGGGTACCTCATAGGACATTACAGTATTAATGAAAACATCGCTGCTTTAAGAAGTGATGACCACATTTTCCCTTGTAAAATGTGAAATCGTTGCAAGCAGGCACTGATCAGTTGTGCAACTCCCAGAATAATCACTACTGTGTTAGTGTTTCTCCATCCCTTTGCAACTTACTTTACCTCTGACAGGTAGAAAGTTACATAACCACTATGTCCCAAATTGCATGTACTCAAATACAAAGGAACAATACATTCTTTTTTACCTCCTGATAACCCTCCTGAAGCTATTAACTTGCCTTGTCCCAGAAGTTGAGTGTGTTTTTACAAACGTGAAACTGTACGTTGAAGAACAGAACTCTAAGCTTTTAACAAACAAGCAAAACAAACTTCCCAAACCCCAAATCTTGCAATGCAATTAAGTAAATTTAGTGCTAACACTATTGGAATTCTCAAAAGCCTGCAGCTAAGATTACCCATTGTTGCAGTAAATCAAAACGTACTTAACTGAAATGCTCAAATTTTAATTGCATCTCAAGGAAAGCTATATGTAACTGACGAAAAAGAACTTTAAAGGCTTGCATTTTGCAAACATCTATCTGTCAGTCTAAAGGGACTACTGGTGGCATAAGAACACACTTGCAAAATTTTATGAAGAGCCACAAAACTCTTTTGAGAGAACATGGTTTATGAGATGAGCATAGCTGCATAACATGCAGAAGCACACATCCACACAAGATAGCCGTCAAGGATTCAGAAAGAAGGAGTGACCTAACAACCCTTGCCTATGGTCCTGGAAAGGCAGAGGACCAGAACATCTGCAGTGTGACAATGTTGGCAAGAGAAGACAAGTTATGTGGATGAGAGAAGTTACTCTGCTGTTTAAAGTTACTCTTGCTCAGTTAACATACATCCTGAAAACCAAAAACACAACAGAACATTGCTTTTTGTGTATCAACAAGTAAACCACCTTCATTCTTCAGCTCACTATGTAGGCTGGGAATAAGTTTGGTTTTGCCCTGTTGTTTGTGTTGGAAGGTTCCAACACAAAAAGGGACATTGTGCAATTTGTATGATAAAAGTAAACCATGTAAATAAATACCAGAATTGCACAAACGATTTCTGAGAATTATTATTAGTAAGGCAGGTGTTCCGCAATTTATTTGAAAGAGATGAAACCAAGTGACAACCTACAGAAAAGAAAGGACTGTGACTAAAACATATTCTTATAAGCTTACATGTATAACGTGGACATGAACCATATAGCTTAGCTAGAATACCTATGAGAGCTCCTATGCAATGCCCTGCTGGGTAAGGCCAATGAACTATCCAGACAAGTATTCAGTCTTCAATAGTGACACTAGAAAGGGCATGTTAGACTGGCCACTATCAGTGATATGTTTCTCTCCTATTACCTTAGCATTCATAGTCATTGGAAACATGTTAGGAGGCACACTCTTGCCTACTTCTAATACCTGCTTAAAGGCCTTTTGTTAACAATTTCTCTAATGCTTTTTTGAACCTCCTGGTACTATCTGCTTCCACAAATTCCTGTGGCAACAAGTTCCAAAAGTAAACTACAAAAGCACTTCCTTTTGTGGGTTTTAAATGGATCTACCAGAAGTTTCACCAATTGCTCTGTTAGTTCTAGCTCTGTGGAACATGGTGAGCAGCAGTTCTGCATTCCCCTGTGATTTTTCTAAGGCTCCATCACATTCACCTTCAGCCTTCTCCTCCCCAAACTGAAGCGTTTCGGCTTCTTTAATTTCTTGGTAACTCAGTATAGTCACAGTAGAGACAGAGTATAAGAAAAAACAATTCTAAGATCTAGAGAAAATTATATTCTAATAGTTAGCTATTTTGATAATACAAAATAAGGAAAGAGCATAGCTAACTGAAAAAAAAAAAACCAAACTTAAGCTTCCAAAGGGGATAGAGAAAACTAAAATACAGCAGTGAAACTGATGTTCATTATCAGCCTCATTAGCTTTACCCAAGGATGCAAAGACAAAGTTTCCAAAACCCAAAGTTATGTGCTGTCACTAGTTTAATTTATTCCTATGGAATAGAATTATTCCACAGGAGGGCCATGAGAACACTTTTCCACAAAAAACTATGCATGCTTTAGGGCTTGTACTGGTTTACTATTCTGTAACTGGGCTGGCTATACTCATATAAGGCTTGTAGTATGCACTGTTCACAATACACTTCAGTTATAAGACAACAGAAAATAAAAATCAGTGGCACTTGGGAAAAATAGGTATCAGAGATGACTACACAAAAGCTCAACCTAGAAACATGTATCATCTGACATGATTCAATTAAACGCTGACACAATACATCAGTGCAAGAAGGCGTAATAATAACAACTTATAGTTCAATATCCCTGTGAACCAAGCTTTTGAAGTTAAGAAACACTTGCAAAAACAAAAACCACGTTACTTGATCTCCTGGAGACAACAGATGTTAGTCATGTGAAACAACGAGTATCTACTCTAACAGCTTAACCTCTAGTTAAGGGTTCAATTTTTATGGATCAGAAACTGTGAGGAAAAGTTCCCCTGGGAAGACAGCTAACTTGGTAGAAAGTTGGTAGAACAATTACGAAGCTTGACTGAAACACAATCACCTTCTTAAAACATATTTTTTTATTAAGCCAATCAATCACTTATATAAATCACTTATATCAATCAATCACAATATCAAGCTAATATTTATTCAACATTTTACTATCACTACCATCAAGAAAATGTTATGTATAGAAACTTGAGTATTGTTCACCTACATCAAGCAGCTCAAAAGCTTTCAGCAGCTCCATTGTGGCTTAATTAATAACTTGTGAGAGAGAACTTTCTGGAGAACCTTTTCAAATGCATCAAACCTCATTAAAAATCTGATCACTTAAGTCTATAGACAAGGTGATGTACTTCCAGTGTGTTCATACAAGAGATAATATTGTCAAATTAATTTGTTGACTTGTCTTTTAAATCAGATTCTAACAGCAACATAAAACTGACAAGCTATGAAAGATCCTCTTCACAGATTTCAGCAGAGGTATGGACAGGATTAATTTGTGCTAGAGTCTGAAGACTGCATGATGCTCCTTACTGGAAGAACTTTATAAATTTAAGAAACTGAAAACACATTTATTATAATGTTATTGAATTATGTTGGACCATGAAAATAATCTTTACTGGTTAGGCACATCTCTTAAAAATTTTTCTTTATTTTAGATTAATGAAAATGTCTAAGCCATGAGATCTTATATGCCAAATAAGATAGTGACTTAAAAATTACTGACATCTGATCTCAGTGAGACTTCTTTTCTGATTTTTTTTTATTGCTTTATTATAATATGGGATTGGATCTGCACATTGTATATGGATCAAATAGCATTTCAAGGAAATAATAAATTTCTGAATCCATAAAACATTGATTCAAAAGAACTAGATCTACCCTCGTTCCATATCATAGCTAAAAGTAAATCTGATCAGGTAATTTCAAATACAGAAATAAGTGACACCATTTATTTGTATTATCACATTTTATGGAATACTTAATAGAAAGTATTTTTAGACTTTTAAAAACATTCTTTCTTCACTGTTGATACTTATCTTGTTCATGCAATAATGTGTCCACAACATCAAAGATACACATTTCAAGGAAATCTTAAAGATATTTCTTAAATTGACTTAAAATAACGTTATCTCTATGAAAAATAGTCAACATTTCCAGATTTGAAATTTTGGAGCTAAAAGGGCTAAAGGAAAGTTTATTTGACAAGACTGGGAACCTCCTTGATTTATAACGTACCAGAATCTTATTTCTAAGTTGGAAAACTAATTTGTAATCTTGAAGCAGCCAGCAGTTCAGAACAGTACTTGCTTTAGGACACTATGAGTTGTCCAATAATTTTCTAAGATCAGAAAGAAAAGTATGTCAAGCTTTTTCTTTTGAATAGTGGGTCTTTGAAGTTCTTCGAGATCTGGAAGTTTACAAGTGAATTACAATGCCAGTGAAAATGAATTAATGAACTGAGAGAAGATGATAGAATCAAGTATAAGTATGCAATGTATCTTTGCTATAACAATATCACTGTAGCACAGGCCTTGAACTCACTGAAGAACTCTTTTTGCTAAAGTAACAAAAAGCAAATTAAGAGAATAATCTAGAAACTCTTTTTATGTCGTTAAAAATACGCAGACTGAAATCAAGTATTTGTGTGCATGTAACAAGAAACGCAGATGCAAGAAGTGCATGCAACATAGAATTTCTATCAACTGATTTGAAGATTTCTTTTGGGTCATAATAAAATTCTGAGGTAAGACACACGAATATTGTATCTTTGCAAAGTACTAGACTTCTTTTAAACTTTGGGCCACATATTCAAAGTTCCTTTGGGAAACATTCTTGACTTTGTTCATTTCAGTCAATTAATTTGCTATATATAATGTACATAAATAAACTTTATTTACATGTTTATGATTTAAAAAGTATCTACCATTCACCAACCTGTCTCAAACTACCCATGTGGAAAAATCATAGTTGCAATTCCAGCAAGACAAATCAAAAGTTTCCTGTTTGATCACTCTGTCAGTCCATGCTACTCTGTCTGAATGGTCAAGGTTATCTAACAAACTGTCAAAACGTGAAGAAAAAAAAAAAAAAAAATCACTGAAAAAGAACTAGGTAAGGAACATTCTATTTAAAAAGTGGATTTCCATACATACAGTTGGAGGTATATGAAAGGCAGTAGCTAAAGTGGAAGCTGTTTGAGTAACTTAATTTGTAGCACTCAACGTAAAAAATTGATTATATGTACATAAACATAGTTTAGAATAAATTCAACATTTTTACTAACTAAAATAGGAGTCAAGGTTGACAAGAACAGTTTGCATACAAAAATGAGGCCAATGCTTAATAAAAATCAGCATGAATTTACTGCATATGAAATACTATTTCTTGAATAACAATTTCTGGATCTTATCTAGATAAGCAGCAAGCTGATAAATGAACATGACATGATAAAACTCAGTAAGTCATGTGCATAAAAGTATGGGGAAAAATAAGAATTACATTTGGGAGAATAAAGAATTAAACTTGGTTCACTATATTAACTTTTGGGTTCCTTGCCATAGTATATTTGTGCTGAGCTTTATGTGCACAGAAATCTATTTGCTTCCAAAGAAAGTTTTCTATATATTAATCTGTTATTTGCAGAACACTCGCCCCACTTTTTCAGGGATAGCATTTGCAATTATTTTTACTTCAGCAAGTTTCAGCATTTGAGATTTGAGGGGTTATTTTTCATGATAAGCAATGCAATAGAACAGCTTGTTTAAGAAAATAATGCTCTTTCTTCCCCTTTTTGTATGGCTAGAAAAGCTGTTCACAAAGAACAAGGCTTCTATCCTCCAGCCTTTTTAAAGAGGTCTTTGAAAGAAAACATATAATCCAAATAATTTGGGTTTTGGGATTGGGATGAATTATTGCTCATCTAACAGTGATTCAAAAGATGGTTCTCAATTTCCACTGATAGATGGGCTGGACATGCAGATGGGCATTGTGATAATTTGGTGATATTAGCCTCAACAGTCCCTTCTCGAAATTTTTCCAATGCTAGCAATGCAAGCGTTACAACAATCTCCCTGACGTATGCTGACATACATATACAATTGAATCCCATCATCAGAAAAATAGAATCTACATTCTAACTACAAGCTGTATCCAGTTAAGGCCCACACATTGGACTTCAAACACTTGATCAAACATGTGAACAGCATTTGATACTCAAAACTATTGTTTAAACAGCTTAGGTCTTCCTTCCTTAGGCATATCGAGCAGCCAAGCATCTGTGCAGGAGGTAAGGCTTATCTATTTTCATTTCTTTGTTTTAGTTAAAAAAAAAAAAAAAAAAAAAAAGATTAATGATAAAACTCACATTTCTAACAGCCAGGCTGATAGGAACTTCCTTTATATTGCTTCCAATCTACCAAAACTAATTCTGGGCTGCAGTCTCATCTCTTCTAGCATCATATATAATGCTTGTGGAATAGGCTGGCAAATCTTGTTCTTAAAATTCCTCAGAAACAGATGGCACTCACCCACAATAGAGAGGATCACATAGATTAAAGGAAAGCACATTGGTGAGGTTATGAGGCAGGAAAAGTGATGGGAAAAACATCAAACAAGAAGGTAGTAAAGAGCTACAAAGGAATAAAATTTAAGAAATCTTCCTCTGCTAGAAAAAGACTTCAGCAGTCACTGATGGGAGATATTGCCTTCAGTAACAGCCAAATCAGATCTCAGAAAGTACACATGCTAATATAAAAAATTGAAGGGAAGAAAGAAGAAAAAGCATGTTTTATTGCTCATCCACCTCCCCCCTGCCCCTTTTTTTTTTTTTTAATTAAACAGGTATAGAAGGGACTTCGAGATATCAGCTAGCCTGCCTCACAGCCCCCAAGGCAGCATCAATACTAACTGTTTGTACAGCTGGTTCTGAAAAACTTAACAAGGTTATGTATAAAGTGACAGTTCGCACACTCTGAGACTCTTATGAACCCTGCTGCCTTTGCTATGTCACACTTTACATCATTCATTTTTTCCCTCCAGTTAAATAAACTGATCTCTTCACAATTAAATCAGGTCGAGTTTTGCAAACCTTATTAGCTCTCTCAGTGTCTTTTCTTCCTCAATATTATTCCTTATATGTTAATAAGCTAGTAACACATTAGTAACCGGACTTGGCAATTGCATTAAAGAGCTCAGCAAATTCCTACAGGCAGGTACCAAACTATTAGAAGAGATTGATGCTTCTTGAAATTTGGCCGCATATTTCCCCAGAATATTATCACTACAAAACCCAAGCTTTTACTAGTTATTAAACTACCAACCCAAGATTTTGCAAGACAAAAATAATTCAATAAACATTCTATTTAGAGTGGTTCATTTCAAGGTATACTAATTAAATATAAAATGGTATTTCAGCAACTTAGTTATATCTAAATACTGTGTTTGAAAACAATACATCAGAATACAGGAAGAGCCAAGTACAATAGCTCTTAAGGAGACAAGGCAATTTTAAAACCAATAGAAGCAGGAAAATAAAAAATGAAATTGTTTTGCTGCCATTACACTTTCTGTCATGACATGACGACTTCCCCACATAATTATTATCTATATTAATAAAACAAAAACAAAATCTCAACACAAACTTCTTAAAAGGTGCCCCAAACCCTTGCCTTAATGTATTTTTCAAATTATTTTATTCAGAACAAACGGAACTAAATGACACTAATGAAAAGAAGAAAAGACAGTCAGATGGAGAGCAAACAGTACCAGACCTCACAGATGACACATTTTCATATGAGACAAGAATGAACATTGGAAGCAGATGGAACATTTGAAGCCCAACAGCAGTGCAAAGTCACTGTACAGAGAAGCTTTAGGAAAAACAAAACTCCAGCATTTCAAAGGGGTTTTTCTCATTTGTTGGTTTAACTACCTTTAGTCTAAACTCATTTTACAGAAGTTCGTTTGGGATCCCAGCAATACAGTTCTGTGCTTCCTTAGAAAGATCACACCCCCTTGTTTATTCCCCATCTCCCTTTTTCACCTGCTATACTCCTCTCCCACTAAAGTTTATTCTTGGCTTTCTGGAGTTCACAAGAAGCTTTAAAGATAACTCACTACCTAGCACATAGGTGACTGTATTCATGCTGATCATTTAGTCCTATTTATACAGCTAATTAAAAAGGAGCACATATTAGCTTAAGAGAACATCCAGTGTCCCCCAAACAGAAGCAATGGCTGCAAAAATGTATGACTGCAAACGGGACTGAATACTAGCAAGAGAAGGGGATGAAGGACACCTTTGAGTTAATTTCGGCAAAGCAAATTAATTTATTTTCAGGTTTTGCTTAGTACTGTAAACATAACTTTTAATTAGTATTACAAACACCTACTAAAAGCATAATGAATAAATATTTTCTCTTTAAGTTCATACATGAATTTACATAAATAAAATCAATAACTCAATTTATGCCACGTTTCCCCTAGCAATTACAGTATCAATTGTATTTAATAAGGTGCTGTAGATGAAAGTTTATAAAAATTATTCTACTGTTTAGCTCAGTATGAATGACATTATTAAAAAGTTAACAAACAGATGTTACTACTTGATTAAAAACACTATTTCAATTAGAGAAATTTCAATTAGAGCTAGTATAGACAAAAGCTATAGCTTTTTCCCTTTGCACAATGTTTCAAATCTTAGTACGTGCATCTTCCTTTTTTTTAAATGCTCTTTAGGATTATACTCAGATCTCTCTGAATATTTGAACATTGCATTCCTCAACAGAAGCCTAATTCTGATAGAGAACTTCAAGCGCCTCTACAATATAAACATGTTTACACACGTGCAACAGTTTGTATATGTACACAACCATAATGCCATTAATTATAAGAAGAGATTCATAATAATTATGCATTTAAAAGTAATCTCTTCTATCTCACTAATTTTATTATTTCAGAACTCAGTGCTTTGAGATGATGATGATTTATAGCTTTGCACAATGATGAATGGTGGTAGTATGCTTTACACTAAGCCATGCCAACTAAGCAACACCTTCCCTCAAACCAAACAACCCCCTTCAACATTTACAGACAGTAGCTCAAGACAGTCAGTCAGGAAAATCCCTAGTTTCAAAAGGCTGTAATCAATAAATAAGAATACCAGCTGAAGGACAGTTGAAAGTGTTGCCACAAAGGATGAGAAGGAGCTAGAGACAAACACCCCTCAGAAAACTTCCCCTCTCCCTACAACACGTGAAGTAAGTTTTGCATTGCTGTTGGCATGAGCCTATGTTGCCTTCCAGCTTCAACCAATTGTGTACACTGTCAGTGAGAAATTGAGCTTTGAGTAATAAATCTTAAAGATTATTACCGTGTCTTCGCAGGAAAAGAGAAAAATGCTTATGTAGCCACAACTATAAATAGAATGTGAAGGTTGGATTTGCAGATTCAGCAGACAGTGTTTGGTTTCACAGAAATTATATATAGGTATTACAAGTATTATGATTTAAAGAAGTTACCTAAGTTCTCCAAATTGTTCCAGAAATCACTGGGATGAAATATCTTTTGGGAATTTTTATTTTATTTTACTTATTTTACTTTTTTTAACCCAAACCACAACCATTCCAGCACAGGAAAGAATATTTCTTCTTGGACTAATTTTACTTAGTATATTTCCCCATGGCAAAGGTAATGGATCACATGGGATTTACACAGTTCTAAATTTCTCAGTTTTAGCTGCATACAAAAGAGGATTTAAATCACAGAAAGTAATTTTTAAGCTTATATACTTGAATATTTGTCTTTTATTCTCAACTCTTCAAAGATTTAAGAGCAAAAAACAGTACAATAATTCTAGCTTCTGAGCTCTTAGTAATGGCCAAAAATGGTGTGGCCTTGCCTAGTAAAAAATGGAAAGGAGAAGAGATGCAGGAGAGGGAAAAATATATGGGAATTTATCCAGATTTTTGGTTTGCACTGAATTTCATTCAAAAGAACAATCACTACTATTTTGCATAAATTGCATATTTATGATTCCAGGTTTATTTAAGTCTGTAAACAGTTAATATTTCAATAAACCCATAATATCTTAAATACTGGAAATGCATAAATATATTTTGTTTAGGTCCCTCAGTTAACTATACTAATCTTTTAGCCATACACCAGGACTATAGCTGCAAAGGAACATTATTTATTATAAACAATTAGATTATATAGCTGCTGTAAATGTTTCAAAGGAATTAGGGAAGAAGAAATATTTTCTTAAACATTATTTCCATTAAAAAGGCAACTTTTTTTTCCCCTAAGTTTATCTAGCAATGACAGAAATCAGAATAGATTATATTCATCCATTTAGAAGAAAAGTGAGTTGTCCCAAAATGAAACAACCCTGATTTGATATAGTACAGTATATGGGATAGTGCTTTATATCAGTTTTTCATTCCTGTCTTTCAAAAATCTCTATAGGACTTTGTAAGAAATACTGCTATATATTTCATAGTAACTGTCAATTTTTAAAAATAACTCAAAGTTCAATCATAATCTCCCATCTTCACAATTATATTACTATTGCAATCAACTTATTGAAATGTCCACGTTAGAACAAATACATTCTGAGACCAGAATTCATGTCAAACAGCAGCAGACTGTACTGTGTAGAACTTACTTACACACACACAGCCCCACATGACCATCCTCCCCTTTATAATCAAGTCTTTAATCAAATGGAGCATTTCTCCCAGTTAATTACTTAATTTCCCATAATTTCATGTGCCCATAAGAAAATGGGGCATATATGCTAACTATGACAACAGAAACTCTGCAAAATATCACCTCATCATTAACGGTGTAAAACTAAGAAAAAGAGCACAAAGTCTTATAGGTTTCAAAAGCTCGCATTTAAAGCCAAATGTTAAAACCCTTGCATCTTGTCTATTACAAATTTTCAGCTCTTCACATTTATAAATTATTTTTTAATTCTGTTTGGTACTACAAAAAAACCAATCTAATTTTAAGACTCTAAAAAACCTGCAGTTTTCAACTATACACAGTATACAACATTGTAAGCAGAAATTGACATTTCAAAATAGTTAGTGTTTCTTAGGATTAGATGGACAAAACAATGCTTTGATTTGCATAGTTCAGTTCTACATTATGCTGGTGGTGCCTAACACCCCACCACCCCACATGATATGAGGCTGTCTCCAGAGATTCCAGATCCATTTTGGCAGGTTTTTTGAATGCATATGTTCATGACTGGATTTTTTTAATTTATTTTTATTTTCCAACACGAACAAAAACAATAACCTTTCAGTGACATTCAGTCCCACACTTTTTCCTCATCATTTAGATATCTAAACGTTCTCTCCAGTCCTGTCTATATGATGTTTTAGGGAAACCAACAAAGTAAACTCCATCAGCCAATGTAATTGTATGCAAAACTTGTAATGACTCATCCCAACAAGAAGAAATACATCTGGAGATATATCAGAAATTAAAGTAACAGATTTAACAAGCACACACACCCACAAAAGAGGGAACAACAGAGATTGTTTTGCAATATTATCCATAGCAGGCATTATGAAGCTTCCAGTGGTACACATAAAGCTACTATAAAGCTAATATAAAGAATCACCAATTCCACCAATAAAATCAGAGATAATTTATGAAAATAATTTTAAGACAGTGCACATAAACTTCTATGCAAATATTATTACACACATTTATGTCTGACTGTACAGCTACAAACACAATAAATGCAAGAAATAATATTCAGCATGACAATATTAGTCATTAGGTATTAGCTACTTACTATTAAGAGCCATTATATTGTCTGTTCCTGGATGATGGAAGTTTATTCCCATACGCCCTGCAATGTAAATAAAAGCTATTTTTAATGTTTTTATTTCAAAACTGAATTAAATTTATTAATATGAAAAGTTGCTAAAGGGGATGAACAGTCTGGGTAGCTGAATTTTCCATCTACTGAAGACAACTTCCCAAGAATACATATGTAAGATATTTAACACCATAGTATATTTAGTGTTACGTACTTAAAATATTGAAAATCACAAAATAAACGATGAAATAATTTTTTTTAATACATCCCTTTGCTTTGTACTAGGAAAGTATTATGTTTACCCTTTCAAAATAAGGCCTCAAAGTTTAACCTTGCTGCAGTCATGCCATTTATAGTAGGCTTCAAATAACAAGTACTGCATTACAAAAACTCCACTTAATTGGTAAAAATAAATCACTATTGTCCATACTACCTGTGACACCAGAAGCTCTAGAGTTAACAGATAGTTGGAGGCAGAGTGCTTACCCTGGTTTTGTATTCTTCCCTAAGAATCTTTTATCGCTTACTATTTGAGATAAGATAATGGATTGGAGGGAGCATTGTTCTCATGGAGTACATTCATATGTACTTTGAAAAATATTTATTCTTGACCCACAATATGGGACCATCATATACAGAAGGTTCACCACGAAATTCAAATGAACTCTGCTGTTGCCAGTTTCCAGGAAGCCAGAGAGATGCAAAATAGTACCAAATTTCTCAGGTGAGATTTAACCATTGAAAGGTTGGCTTAAGAAGATCTCTGATGACTTCAGGAACTGGAAGTGGGAACAAATTCACACATGGTTACTTTGTTTCAAAGGAGACGTAGTACACTGAAATCTACTTTTACCATCAAAGCAAGAAATGAGACAACTCTACTACTGTTCAGATTAGTTTTAATTTTAGGTACTCTTTAACTGAGCTGAAGTATTAAAAACCTACCCTGAAGAAACTTTGTAACAGGACTCTCTTAATTAACCCCCCCAAAACAATTTGAAAGCTGTAATTGATATTAGTCCTTGTTTGGAAAAAGATATTAAAGGATTGTTATAGCCACAGAAAAATGTATTTCAATTACTTACAAGTGTTCTAATCCATTTCATATGCTCTCCTTATCTCTAGATCTGTGGTTAAGTTTGGGAGCTAAGGAAGCAGGCAGTTTACATTTCTTCACTACACTGGCACTCAAATATGGGAGCTCAAGATCCATTCACTATACTGAAGAACTAATATAACTGTTAAGTTCCTGTAGTGTAAATTCTCTTCCATACTTCTGCAAAACCAAGTTTTAACAAATAAGCTTTGACAAAGCAGAACTAAAGCCAACCTTCTCCAACATTTTTAGTTCCTATCAGTAAGTTAAAGCCTTCTATTTCCAGTCACAGAGACTGCTGTGCTGTAATATACTTTCTGAACAGATGCAACATGAAGTTTCAGTACGCTTCTGAAACTGCCACAAGCAGTTTAAGAAAAGCAAATATATCTTCTTCACATTGTAATTTTCTCATTCTTTTAGAGAAAAGTGTCACCACGGTAAGACTATGAAGCAAACAGCACCTCCAGAAAGAAGTGGGGGCAGAAGGAAGGTAAATAAAATTTCCATTTTAACTTTCCAGCTCCTTGAGCAAAGCTTCTTAAAGAGATCTTCATTAACTACTTCAGATTTCCTAATTACAGACATAATTCTCCTATACATATTTTCACATTAATCTGGCACTGCAGAAACATTAAAGCTGCTATTATTTCAGTTAGTATAAGCTTGTGCTAAAATATTTCAGAAATCTTGCCAGATTGACATTAATTCCATTTTCCTTAACAGCATATTAATAAGCGTGAGGTTACAGGTATTACTTGTAAAGAGAAAAGGTGTATATAATAATCTATACTTGTAAACTAATGCTTGTAACAGAAAAAAGGGAACTGCTATGAAAAAAATAGAGCAGAATTTGAATGCATAATGTTTGGATTGGCGCTTCTCTTCTCCTTTGCTGAAGCTGAAGTTCTGCTGTTTGACCAGCTTCAGAAATAGAATCGTATCTGTGACATCTGGGTTTGTTTTTTTCCTCCCTCCAGGCTGTCACTGGACCAGGTGCTGCTTGTGTGACATATTGTCACCTGCCCTTGGCCTGCTATTTTTAAACAGTTCTTGTCAGCTATCTTTTAAGAGGAGCAGAAAATACAGAGCAGCACAAGCAGAAGGACATGTTCTCACACTGAGCTAAGCAACAGTGTGGGATAATTCTGTGCATCTTCAGAGGTCCCCTAGTACAATTCTATAGAAACAAATTAATGGAATACTTTCAAAACACACCTGTGTTAAAAGCATTCAAAACAGACTGCTAATGCACCACTCATAAGACAATTAGTTAGCAATCATTAAATAGCCTTTCATATTAGCTACAACATTTGAATATCTTGCTGTTTGAAGCAAATTATTCAATTGAAAAAAAGAGGCCATATGCAGATTACAAAACTGCATAATTATCTAAGGAACAAGAATAAAGCACAAAAAGGAAATTATGAATTTATTCATTTAAAGCTGCAATGTAAAACTGTGAAATGTAATTAAGAATATGTACTTTCAGGGACATATTTGGGTTAAACACAGAAATGACTATCAGAAAACAATCAATTTTAAGAAAAGCATGTGTATGCTACCTGGACCTTTACCAAGTTGGACCTTTACCAATAAGCACATATTTCTAATTATAGTTTTCAAATGAAATCTCTTGATAAAAATTTCTACTTTTCAAGAATCTTAAGCACAATAAGCAGAAACACAGAGAAGTCAGAGCACGGAAGTTATGGACTCCAGCAGTTCACTGAAGTCATAAATAGGAACCCTTCCAGTAAAAACATCCCCAGTACTTGTATTCAGTGTACATCTGCCATTTTCAGTTTGCCTGTCTTGGTTTCATAACTATCTACTGAGTATATTTTCAATTATGTGCTTTTATAACACACACTTATATTACTGCAGTTACGCTGCAACACTAATCACTCTTTTATGTCTTTTCAATTCCTAATAAAAAAAAATAATAATCCAGTTGTATACTTCTTGCTCTTTAAACATTTCAGAGTATAAACCAGGGTTTAATGATTCTTGTATAGCCCAGGCTGCTCTTTTGCACATCTTATGTCATTAAATTCCTTAAATTCTCGCTCCTAACAGCATTTGGAAAGACTTTTCTGGCTGGACTGCCTGAGTGCTCTGCTGCATGTCCAATATCATGCTTGTCATGGCAGAGAGCCCAATTCCTTCTTAGAGCACACCTCAAACGTGCATCTTCTCTTTTCTATTATATTGGAAATAAGATGATGTTAAATGGAATTTAACTGCACGTCATTCTTTGTAGAACAGAGTCATGATTTTGAAACAATTCTGAAATATTTCCAATAACTTAAGGAAGTATACCCTTCCCACATATGAATCTTTTTATTAAACCTTTCACAAATAGATAACGTGATTTTTTTTAATTGTCTAGATAATTTCAAGTTACATGAACAATTTTGAGAAAGAATGTTGCTCCAGAAAAAATACAAACCTGGCTATCAGGCACAGTTTTACCACTACTGCAGTTTTTTGATAGTGTCTAGTGCCAGGCTTGCCTATAATGGTTGCTTTAATCTCAACTTTAAAATCCACTATCTTTAGCAGATATTCAAGTTTACAAGCACAATCTGTTTACAAGTAAGTGTAAAACCAATTTTTTATTTCATCTTTGTATATATGTGCTGGTATTACCATCATTTTCCCACATCTGAAACAAACACCAGTGATTAACCAGTTCCAGATCTCTAACTACTGTTTTTGCTTTAAGAGATTTCTGAATTCATTTTCTCTTTTTCTTAATTTCCTCTTTTTATTCATTTTCTCTTCCTAAGTGCTTTACAGTTTTTTGAACTTGTGAAATCCTAATCAGCTCCCAGACATGAACACTCAGTGAAGGATTTTTAAGACTACAGTTACCTATTCTCATCATTTTCATGTTACAATCAAAGTTTCAAGAAACAATGTTCGTTGGTTATATATTGAGTAAAACTTCTTGCACTGTTATACCTCATGGCTTTCACCAAGATTGACCACTTACTCCAATTCAGCAATTGGTATTTGGCATAAGATTTGCTAGAAAATAGCAAAGCTGGCCTGCTTTTGACCTGTCCTTAACTTATGGGGAATTAGAACTTCCTCTCACATAGTTCTTAAGATCATTGTTGATATCAGTTACAAGTTATGACTAGATACTCCAGTGGCAAGGTCAAATGAATCTGGCAACAGGACTAGGTCTGCTATACTTCCTTAGTAATAATATCTCCTTTATCATTCTTATCTCTTCTATCAAATTATTTCATAGTTGGTGCCAACAAAAGGCATTACAAAACAGCAATAGTTATTTGGATGGACAGGTAGCAAGTGGGGTAGAGCAAAGTTTAGACACAGAAAAGTGCAAAAATCAATGCAAGACCAGTATTCCCTCAAACATCTGAAACAAAAAGATTATTTTGACCCATATGTATTCAGGGGTCTAGTTTACAGCACAGCCTAACACCCACACCCCCCCCCCCCCCATACTCCAGCTCATCCATGAGTCTTTGCTGAATGATTCATAAATGGCCAAAAAGCATGAAGCATGTGTGTGTGTGTATATAAGAATTTTAATCACTTTTACCTGAGTAGACCTCAGACCATTCTCTCTCCTCTTCCCCCAAAAATACAGATACCTGAAACTGATGCTACACTAACTCAACATACGTGCCCAGACCAATTTCAAAAGCAAGAACTGTGTAAGCAAGGGTCTGCATAATTATAAAAATAAAAGGTAACTGAAGAAGTTTGTTGAGATTGTTTCTTTTTTCCTTCCCCTCCCCCCCCCTTTTCTTAAGTCTATCTGACATTTGTTCACATCCATAATTTAAACACCTACTTGGGACTTACATATCTTTTACACATTAACATAGTCAGCAGAACAAAAATACTATTGTTTGCCAGAAGGGAAATATGAAGAACTATTGCTGTGTTCACACATATATATTTTTACTGTGCAAATACATATTGTGGCAATGTGAACAGAAGTGTATAATTATAAGCTATGAATATCAGTAATAAAGCTTGCTGATACTAACTTCTTCCTATCACTGACTAAACAAATATATGCCATCAGTAGAGAAAGCAACCTACAAAATATAACAGCATACACATTACAACAAAATGCACTCTTCATAAGTAAATTACATTGCTCCAATAAAACACAAAGGTCTTGCCTATATTTAAGTAGTGCAAACATTTTTAGCTTGAAAACAGTTATATTTTCAAAATATTAGTACTTTAAAAGCAAGACCTGATGAACATAAAAATAAATTTAGCTTTACTTGTAAGGGGTAGACAAGTATATGTACACATATACCCATTCTACATGTAGTTCTAGAACTGTACTCAAAAGAACAACATTGGTATTCTTATTGGCGAGTTTGGGGGGAATAAAATAAACCAATATGAAAGCAGACTTTTCCATTAGCAATCTATGCTAAAACATACAAACCCCTCAAAACAGTAGAGAAGTGAAGAAGAAAAAAAGAAAAAAGAAAAAAGAAAAAAGAAAAAGAACTTTATGTCTCTGTGGGGCCAATGAAAAAATGGAAATAAAGGAAAAATTGATATCTGTATCACCACCCCTTAAACTAAACAAAGCAAGCAAAAAACCCCACCAATCCTGCCCAAAACAGATTCAGCAGGTCAAAGACAAGGACATGCTGGATGCCAGCAGCAAACTAGGAAGTATGATCGTACTACAGGATCATTGAAGAAAGCACTTATTTAAGAAATATGAACCATTTAATGGTCATATTCTGTACTGAAAAAAAAAATTACAGAGGATTTTCTTAAATAAGGAGAGTTTCGAATGGAAAGGAAACAGAGTATGTTTCCTTTAAAAGGATTAGCTTGGGTGGCCTAATTTTACACACAAATAGATGTGCAAACATCTGTCTGCTCACTCTGGTTTTCACGTGCATTTACAGAAAGGTATCTGATGAGCATTGAGATTTTGAGAAATGCTGTTACAGTGCACTTCTTTCTAACAAAAGTGTGGCTAAAAGCTCTAACTGGGTGGCACCATTTCTAGGACTGAAATGACAACATTTGTTCTATTTGCACAACCTTTGTGTTCAGCTGCTGACTGCAAACACAAATATGAGCCATGCACCTTCACTCTTCTCAGGTCATGTGGCAAACTTACTGCTTTGCTTACAAAAAGCTTATGAACAATTACAGCTGAACAAAATCTGGTGGCATGCATTGAAGTTAACTGAAGATCGAGATGGAAAAGTAAAAGTCCATTCTAAATGTATTAGAATATTGTCTAAGTTGCATGTAGTCTTCAAACACTGCCATCAAACCTCATAAACAACATAGTTAAGTTAAATGTAAACGGGAAATCTTAAATTTTACCTAGTTTTTGTATGACCTGATACAGTCTTTACAATAGTTAAAAAGTAGTAAACCCAGTAACTTCAGTTTTCTGTTGTGCAAATGTATGGATGTCATTCATATTAAGTATTGAAAATCAAGATAAAAAGTTTCCCCACAGACGCTGTTTCTACCTCTGAACTGTGGTACATTGGTATTCAAAGTCTCAAACAATCTCAGAACAACAAATGCTAACATAGTCAAGAAGTATGTACATTCTACTGAAATATTATGACATAATCAGCACATATTTTATGTATCCTTCTACAGGATGATATCCATTAAAATTAATTTTAATAGAGCCTACTGTTGAAATTCTCCTTGTACATGTGTTGTCTCCAAATACTCATACTTGAAGATGTGTCACATTGATACTTTATAAAAACCTCAGAATTTTTATTGGAGATTTGCACATTACAAAGCTCGTTTCCATTCCAATTTAGAATAAAACCCAAATATTACAGTTATCTACTGTAACAGTAAATTTAAAATAAATATTTTGAAGGGACAGGATTTCTCTCCTGAATTTTATATTTTGATTCAGTTTCATGACCTGTCAGTAGCACATGTGCATAGCATATGATCTAACACAGCTGAAATATTTTATTTAATTATTTAAAAATAGAACAAAGGCAGCTGCTAGTTACTACTGATCAAAATATTTTTTACAGATCAGGATGCCTCTGTTTGTGTTGTAATGCAATAGTTTGACATGGATAAACATATTGCAACAGTGACATATTACACCATAGACAGGAGACACTTTGATGTAGGAAAGCAATGTTTTAGTCAGTAATAAGTAGCATCTACTCATAACTATTCTGATAATTCAGTTCTGCCCTACAACATTAGGTAGAAGCAGTACATAAATACCAACAGGTTATAAAATACTTCAAATATATAATTTCCTTGTTAAAGCAAAACTCTTCCATGTTTTTGTAGTGTATAATATATTTTAATGGCAAGTCAGAAAATAAGACCGTTCAGGAAAAACATCTTAGAAAATATTGCATACTTCTGTTATACAGGCCTGGTTATGACTGACACAGGGAACAACCAGATACCTTTGGCCGTATACAGTAATTTGTCTTTAACTAGAACAAGCTTAACAATTCCTTTATTGTACTTTTCCTCTTTTTTCCCTCCTTTTTGAAAGGAGAAAAGGATTTACAAGTATTGACTGAAAGAGAAGAAAAATGTTGAAGCTGGTCTTGATGGCAGAGAAAGCTGGTAAGGAGGTCTGCCTAACTGTCTTGGCAGAAAAGAAAATGAGACTTCCTTTTTAATGAGTTTACATTCTTTAGATCTCAAAGCATGAAAATGGTATAAACAATTTGTGAAGTTACACAGTTCCCAGACTAAGAGGATAGAAAGACAGGAACCTACAGCAGGGTACCCCTATCTGGCAGGAAAAGCTGAGAAAAAGAAATCAGTTTTAGTCAGAAACAGAGTAAGAGCTGACACTGAACACCTTCTCCCAAGACTGGGCTCAAGATAAAATGCAACATAGATGGATAAGCTGGTAATTTATCTAAGTCCAGAAACCTCAGAGCTAGGTATCAAATCTCTCTTACAGCAAGAAAGACCCAAAAAGAACTAAGTGACCCTACTCTCCTAGCTGGAGAGCACCAAGCCAGCCTGCCAATCAGACTAAGTTAGCACTTGCTCAATATAAGTAATTCAATACTGCAAGACTGAGGATCAGTTAGTTTCTGCTGCACTAACAATCCTTCAGCCTTTCTCTTGTTCCACACTTGAAAGCAACACCCCCCCAAAAAAGTCACTTAATCACATGCCTTCTCAAGGCCAAGTGGATCATGCTTTAAAAAAAGTGACCTGCTTTGGTGACCTTGAAATAAATTCAATTTCCGTGGCCTGCAGGACAAAGTCTGATCACACCTCAGATTCAGAGAAGGTAGAAAGCTTCAACTACTAGAAACAAGAGGATAGACTCTTCCTTTCTCACGCCTGAGCTTCTCCACTACCTCCACTGAACAATGCAGAGCATGAGGAACTCGTACCCCAAAATGAGAAGAAAATATCCCAGAACCATTTCAGTTTGGTCTTCACATGAGAATCTTTTATGATTGACCCTCCCATCCAAATTCTAATCTGGAGCCCTTGTTCTATATCCAATATAATTTTTTTTTTTTTTCCAAGTATCTTCTGGGATGTGAGGGGGCACATATGCCAAGAGGGGCTATGTTCCAAGCAAAGTTTCAAACTTCAGATAAACCACCTGAAATATTTTACTAATGAATACATATACAGACAGGACAGTACTTCTAAAAATGCACATTTGCTGAAGACTTTGCTGCCAGCAGCAGGCTGAAATGATCCTGAAATAGCTGCACTGGCTTTGTAACATGCATTGGAGGCTTCAAGACATGCATAGCTTTTCTAGAATTAAATCTTTCTGTGTTTTCAAAATCAGAGGCTTTTGGTACTCATCTTTTTACCCCTTCTATTTAAAAATTTGGATAGTAAATATAAGGCCAAGTGACATGTAAGCACTCTTAACTAAAATTGTTTGAGAAAACAAGGGTCGTTTACCAAAAGGTGAACAATTTAAAAAGTCATTTGAAAGCCATCTCATTATTTTTCTTTATCTGTTTTTTAAACCAGGATTTTTGTGGTTGTTTTACTTTCTATCTACACAAGAAAAAGCTGCACAAAACCTAAGAGAGGACAGTCACAGATGCCAGAGGAAGGGAAGATTTAAAGGGAAAAAACACACTCAGTTTACTATGAAAGACAAAGGAGGTAAAATGAAGAGGAAGTAGCTCTGAGATTTGGTTAAGTTAATAAGATTCCAGAAAGAGCAATTGAAATTTTGCACAAGAGGCATTCACACAGGAAAGTCTGAGGAACTGAAAAATCAAGCTGAAGTACATAACCACTATATTCAAAAAGCTTCAAGGTGAAAATAAATGAAAATGTGACAATGACTTAAGAAACAAGCAAAAGCAAGCAGAGTCGATCACTTACTTTCTCAAGGTGATTACAGACTAAAATGTGCTGCTACTTTAAGGAGGAGAGCCAGAGGAGAGTAGGATAAATAAGAAAAAAGCAAGTAAGTTTAGAAGACAAGATAAGTGAAATCTGAGGAAGGTGCAGAGAAAGACAGGAGCTGAAAACCTTCTGCATCTTTGGTAGAGAAAAAGCAGAAAGCTGGAGGTACAGGGGAAGAGTCAAGACCATTTTTCACTGAAAAGGCAACAATGAAAATGCAATAGGAAAGTGATATGAGGAGTAGATCAATGTTTGCAGAAAAACAGTTAGGTTTTAATGAAAAGGATTCAGTTAAAATCATAACATAGATCTGTTTAACACAGACAAAGACAACACTTCTTGGAAGGGAGAATGAACAAGTCCTGAAACAGCCACTGCTACGAATAGTGCCACTCATGCTGCATAGTGTGAAAACAGACATAGAGGAAAGTGCACGCTAGGTCAAGCCAAGGCTGGAGGTTAGCAAAGTAAGCCCTGTAGTTAGAGGGAGGAGGAAAAGAAAGCAAGACAGGGAATTAACTATATCAATGGGAAAAAAAACCAGCTGGGCAGAGACAGAGAGAGGTAACTAATAGTAAACAAGACTTCTCTAACAGTTACTGGACTGGAAGCTGGAAGAGAGCTACGTAATGAGGCGGGAAGGCCAAAACAGGTGAGCAGCACTGAGTGAGAAAATGAGATGGTTAGAAAGAGCACACCCAGTAAGTCACAAAAAAGTAAAGCCAACGGTCCCACTGGCGACTGGAAAAGATCAACTCAAACTTTACAATTAATACCCAACTCTTTGGTTTTACTTTTTGAAAAGAAGGCAACAGTTCCTACTGCTTTCAAATGTTCATTTAAAACTAGTCAGTCTCCTACATAAATTAATACCTAGTAGAGACGAAAATATTAAGTTTGTTTTGGAAAGGATACTTTTCTTGAAAAGCATGAAGATGCTTAATGAAACCAAGAATTTAATTCCTACCTCATGCAAAACACCAACATTAAATAGCGTTATGACACTCAGGTGCAGCTGTAGAATATGCCACTTGCAACACTTACATAGACTAGCTCAGCTGAGTATTGCATACTATTCTTGATAGAATGACCCAACAACACTAAAGAATTAAAGATCTGTACCCATTATTACTTTATGTGCTAATATTCTGATAAAAAAACATTTTTAAATGGTTATAAAGAGACAATAATAAAATTATAACCAAAAATGCACTTGTATGATGTTAAAGTCTTCTTCTAGAGTAATACAATTTCTAATCCAATCTTTCTCATCTTTTCCATGCTCAGGTTCATATGGAAATTCAGTCTTTAAAAAATCAGTCTCACTTTGTATATTTAAATAAATACTGATTTAAAAAATATCGAGTTTTAGCTAGATTATAATACATTTAATAAGATACAATAAATACTTAAATCTACTTACTAGCAGTTTGGATTTTTTTTTTTTTTTAATACCAGCCATATGAAATGTATACCCAGCAGAAATCTCAATTTTGTTGAGTTTGTTTTTTGTAAGTTTCAGGTTAACACTTATTTTGGAGGACTATGATCAGAATAGGTATGAGAGTATTTCTTGCCATTTTAGACAGCTGAATAATGGTTAAAGACATATGAAGGCTATAGCACAGCAAATTTCAAGATAATAGTGGAAAGCACAGGTTAAAAGAGCTGAGAGTACAGAACCCAGTTTGGTACAATTGTAAAAAAACTCTGTACCCAGAAAGATGGTGAAAAACGCACAAGACCTTAGACCAAGAAAAAATATTTTTCTACATGTAATATACAAATGGGGAGTGGAGCAAATGAGGCAGTCGTGACATCAGAAAAGTATGTATATAAGCATTAGCATAGGAAGTGCCATACACAACTAAATTTCTTCTTTATCAGTACCAGTGGCCTGACTTGGGAGGACTCCTGAGTTTGGGAATCGTTTCTAGCTCAGTACTTCCTTTGTATATGGCTTACTATTAGCTTCAGTCCTCAAAGTTAGCAAGAATGCATGTGAGCAAGAATGTGTACCTATTTTTAAACTTAACCAATGAAAGATTAAGACAGAGGAGTGTGCAGGTTGATCAGGAATATTTATTCATTGAAATGCTGCCACAACCTTTCACTATTCAGTATCAACTAAGTATTAGAAATGGTTTAACCTCCAATGCTATGCCTGGTAGAACAAACACAGTTTAGTAGCATAAATAATCAAAACTTTCCCAGCACTTAACAACATGTAATAGCTTTTGGCTCCTCCTAACAATTTGAAATCCAAATTAAGATACTTTTTTTTAAAAGAAACCTGAAACAACTGTAAAGAGTAAGCTTGATACAGTGGTTGTTTTAGAACCCTGTATACTAGCTGATGATCCAAAAATAATAGTAGTATTAACTTTGAAAAAGATGTTGAAGATAACAATTGGACTCCAGCTGCGCTACACATTTTCTGAACTGAGTGACTCCAGCAGGAGACACAACTGTGCTGATACACAAAACCAAGTTTCAGAAATGCCATTTAGATAATAATACGATTGTGCACTTATAATAAATGTATAAACATTTCACCTTCTCTTCCTACAGTAGAGATTATTATCTTAAGATGGGAAAACAGAAGTTTTACATAACTGACAACTCATTCATTAGCAAAAAGTTTATAGCAATACTGAAAAGCTGATTTTGTTTAAACACCAAGCAAGCATGGACATATGAATATTCCTAACCTGTAAAATGATTCCTCCACATTATATCAGCGAAACTCATTGGTGGGCCACTGGGAGGGTAGTGTTTACCTTTCAGAGGCTCATGATCAGTCCTTATCATATCCATTAAGGAATTTTCCAAAGAGTGCAAGTTAAAAGTGTCATAGGGCCTATTCCGGTCCTAGAAGAAAAAAAAAAAAAAAAAAAAAAAGGAAGAAAGACTGTTATATAAAAAATCATTTTCTAACACAGGTTCATTTCTTATTTTATAAAACTCCAGCATCCAATTCTACATTTCTTCTTGACAGAACTTTCTATATTACTAAAAATTCATAAATATAAGCCTACAGTTGTTAAAATGATACCCTTCATTTTGCAACTGCTGCTTTCACCAGTACAGCTATGCAGAGAGGCTTTTTAATATTTCTAAATATATATATACAAACAATCATTAATTCTAAAAATTATCATTTAAATAAGAATTTAGAAATAAAGGAATATTAATGTTTACACTGGGTAAGTGAAATTGTTTCAGAATTCAGAGATTTTTTTTTTTTTTACATCATCTGCCTTCTGTCACAGTGCAGAAGCAGAAGCAAGCAATGCTTAAGATGCCAGCAGGTACATTCGCTCCAGAAAGTACCAAGTAATTCTTCAGGTGTCTAACATGAATCTCACAGCTTTAAGGAAAGTACACTAGATGCAAGACAGAACAAAAAGCAAGATAGGATATGCAACACGTTCAGACTAGGGCACTCAAAAACCTGAGCAAGGGTTGGTTTGTATTGTTTGACTCTCTCATTTTTAATTCATTGTAGTTCAGCTTCTGTTTTTTAAGTGAGTAAAAGGGAAAAAGAAAAAAAAAAAAAACCAACCCACAAACAACCTTTAGCAGGCCTATTAAAATAAGCAGTTTCAAAGTTCAGGAACAATCTCATGGAAGGAACAATCTACCCATGTCCATGTATCTAGAGTACTGTACACAATGGGACAGCATAACAGAATGGTCCCCTTGTTGTAGTCAGACAGTTTCTAAAAAACATTAATTTTCTTTTTCTCATCACTATCATTAAAAAAAAGTAAAGCACAAGTATGTAAGAGATATAGTATACAAAGAAAAACTGCTATTATGCTACAATTAATAATAATTGTAAAATAATAAAGAGTGGTAGAACATTCTACTGTGCAAACTGAAACCTTCATAGTAATATGCCCCCAAAATTCCTGGAACAATGTTTTCCACATGCTGGTTACTACAAGATAATCCTCTTGCTTGAAAGAATAAAATTTAAAATTTTCAGACAAGAAGCAGCAGTATCCATAGAAAATGTAACACAAGTTTTCTCTTAATAAGTATTATTTCTCTTGAACTCTCTTTTTCTTAGGTTGTCTTTAAATAAAACTAAAGGAGATAATGAGTTCATTGGTATAATTAAGCTTTCTTGTAATATTCCTGTTCTGGAATTCAAATAAATACATGTTATTAAAAGTTTGCTGTTACAGAGACCTCTGAAATACAAATCTTCCTATTGCCAAAAATCTCATGTTCCCACAGCCTGCCTACTCTACACTGAAGATACAACTTCCCTTCTCCAACATGCTAATTTTGTATTTTCTGTAAGTGGACTAGCATTATTTTCTTCACACATTTATTTCATCTGTTGAGCACTTTATGGCAGTCAAACATGATGTCCAAAGAACAATACTTGATTTTTGTTAGAAGCTATACTAAGCACTAAAGTTCAAATGAGCTCACTGATTTTCAGTTTTCATTGTTGACGATTTCTGCCTTCTACAGCTGCTTAGAATGCCAACATTTGTATACTGTATTTAAAAGAGTACTTTTTCACCTATC
Source organism: Mycteria americana (assembly GCF_035582795.1). Taxonomy (NCBI): domain Eukaryota; kingdom Metazoa; phylum Chordata; class Aves; order Ciconiiformes; family Ciconiidae; genus Mycteria; species Mycteria americana. The sequence goes on from NC_134370.1 coordinate 18,699,680, forward strand.
CAAGTGGATCAATACATATGGAATATAAAATAAAATTTATGTCCAGGAAATCTAAAATAGATCTTGAAAAATAAAAATAAAATTAAAAACCAAACCAAAACAAAAAACCCAACAAACACCAAGGTAATTTTTTTTTCCTAACAGAAAACTTTATTTTGTTTAAAACAACCCACTGCTTGGTAATATGTAGTAGGAGAGAATAGTTTGTTTCATTTCATATTCACTTTCTTAAAAGAAATGCAAGGCTAGATTGAAAAATAAAAGTATAACTTGGATGTAAAAAAAAAAAATCCATTCTTGTGATATATTAGTAACTTGATTAAATAGCATCTATATTATTCCCTCAAAGCAAGAATTTTAGTAATCTTTTTCTATTTGTTTCTTTTAAACACCTTTTAAATACCTGTACTGTGAATATGTAAGGAGGTCAGGCATCTTTTTGAAGAGAAAATATGAAAGCAAACATATAGCTTATATCCTAAATAGGGGTGGGGAAGTATTTTTCAGTCAGATCAGTCTCCTGATCTGGTTTACTACACAGCTGTAGCAGAGCTGAGCTGGCAAAACCAACACTGGCAGGAGAGCAAAACGGCAGGACTGCTGCTTTTGCCACAATGATAGTTTATTCCAGCTTTAAACATTCCTGAGATTACAGTCTTAAGAGGCCAGAAGGAGTGAGTTCAGAAGAGGACACAGCCTACAAATTGAATTTAATTGTCCTTTATTAACATATACATGTTATATTTTAAGTATGCTACTATAGCAGCAAATCCCTGGGAGGTCCTACTTTGTTCTAAAACTTCCCAAGGAGCTGTGCACATGGACACATGTGAAAAAAGGGGAGAAAAAAATCATAGCATCAAAGGCAAGGCTATACAGGGCAGGTTTGCTAAAATGTAGGATCTTTCTAACCTTTTAAGGGGCGTACAAACCTGCAATATATTTTCAAGATGAAATTAGACCTACATTGGACACAGGAAGATCAATTTAATCAAAACCCTTTACCTAGGCAATTATAACACTTCCCATTATAGTACTTGAGCAAGCTAAATCAAGTAAAGGAAATTTAGACACAACAGATTTTTACGAGTATGTTGTGGTATGTGCCTAAGTATAACGCGTGCTGACTACTGATTCTGCAGTGTGGGTGATAAAATGAATAAGTCAGGGCTAACATTGTAGTAAAAGGGCTACTAAGTAAAAGTGCTACTACCATTTTTCTTAGTAGCTTTCATTTCAGTGGTAACTCATTTGTACTCAACAGATTTGAAGATTTTTTCCTAAATTCAGCAATTTCTTCCAAGAAGCCTAGTGCTTCTGCACACACACGCACAGGATGATTTTTCCTTATTTCTCAGCATTAACAGGTTCTCCTGGTTTTGTGAACTGCTACTGTTCCATCGCCCGGAATTGCCTTTTGCATTGTTCCACAGCCTACCAATCTACTGCCAAACAATCCCAACAACAGAACAATTCATAAAGGTCCTTAGTAGCACATGAGAACTTTGCAAGGAAGTTCTGGGACTGGGACCATGAATGGAAATCAAAATATAAACTACAGAATGATAAAGCAAAATAAAAAACTTGGAAAAGCAGTTTGAAAATCCAGCAAGTCTGGAAAATCTGCTGGTGTCTTCTAGAGAAGACAAAGATCCTAAGACCTACTTAGATAAACTACACTATGGATAAAAGAGAAATCTCCAGCTACAAGGCACTGCCTTTGACTACACAGCTATCATTAAGTTAGCAAAAGATTAAGTCCAGCCTGCCCATGTTGGGTTGTACTTCTGCTGTGTACAGAGAGCACCTCCTTCCTTGTTAGCTTCTAGTGTGCATGGCAGCATATTTCAGTTCTTGCAATGCTCTAGTCTTGAAAGAAAGAAAAACAGCTTAGTAATAACAACTCTTAGAGAAGATATGGGTCCCAGAACTTCAAATCCCAGCCCTTGGCTGTTATTTATATGTTCATCCATGACATAGACCTCTTCAAAGTGTATATCTTAAGCATAGTGAAAAATTACAAATGCATATGCAGGATCAGGTTTTTGAAGGATCACAAAGTGAAATGGACCTCCAGTTGAAGTTGGGTCTCAGCTTTCTACCTTTAAATATCTTACTTGTAAGGCCGATTAAAAATGTCACAAAATACAGTGTCTATAATATGTCTGTTAATTTAAACAAAAAAAAATCAAACAGTAACTTTCCGAAAAAATAACTGCTGCAGAGTCAAGACACTAAAATAAAATGAGAAAATACAATCATTTGTATTTTACCTGCATTTTACACTTTCATGCATATGTATTATGCTAGTCTTTAATTACACAACCATAATAATGTTTCAGAGGTCTCCAGTCTCCATCCAATATGCATAATGAACCAGCTCCAGGAATGAATCAAAACAGTGCTTTGAAGAGGTCTGTTTGTCTCTAGGACAGATGCCTGTAGTGCATATTCTGGGAGATGGCTGAGGTGTAATCAGTGTGTCAGCAAAGTCCAGGAGGGGAAAAGACATTCTTAAAGTTAAGGGTTATCTTAATTATGAAACAAAGATTACCTAGCAGTACCTGAAGTATGTAATTGACGTGTATGCATATCATTTGAAATCAAAATAACTTTTTCCCTTTGCCTTACGCTGTAATGTGGTGTGCTTTGTCCTGCCCCTATGGGCAGGACATGGGCAGGTAAGGGCAAGGCACACCTAGCACCACTTCAGTTCCCTCCCAGTAGATACACAAACCATGTTGTTACTGGTAAGAGGGAAAGGTAAAGAATGAGAAAAGAGTATATGACTATATTATGGATGACAAAGCCAAGACCAGATCTATAGCTGGGGCCATAATAGGTGTTAAGTGGACCTTAATACAGCCTGGCTTCCTTACTACCTCTTTCAGCTTGAACAGGTAGCCCAAAGTACTTGGAACTAATGAACTAAAAAAGGAAATGACCAACATATCCCATGGCAGAGACATGGAGAACATGCACCTTGCTCCAGAAACTGAAGCTGTATCTTTTTGTTCTGTTTCTGCAGAGGATTATGACAGTGGAGACACTTGACCATTAATTGATTAAACTACAGTCACAAAGTGAAAAGTTTTACCCTGAGAAGGCATGTCAGGAATCTAACACATGTTGCCCAAGCCTAGCTATCGTCCATACTCAAAATCCTTAACCATGTATTTATGCATGTGTTGAACCCTTGTTGGCATGGTCATCTGCATCTGTAGCATAAAATACACATTGAGCTGAGAGATGCCTATTTTTTAGTATGCAAGCAGCAAAACCTCAGGTACCTAGACCCTTCCAAAGATACATTTCCCTATGTCTATATATTTCAGTCCACCTGCTAACTGACTTCCTATTAAGCTTCCAAGCTTCCTGTATTCTGAACAATATCTCAGTTTCAGTAATTTATTTCAGCGTTCTACATTTTCATGCTGCCCTAGATTTTCAAGCTTCCTGCACCAGTATGTGGCACAACGCAGTTCAGCCCTGCCGAGCAGCAAGATGGCCTCCATTCACTGAACTATTAACTGTTTCCAGGAGAATACCAAAACTCCAGTTAGGCTTAACGAAGTCTCAGCATTTTTTACTTACTAGGTACTGGGACATTACATGTAGTATTTCAATCAGAAGGAAGAGATGAGATCCTGGGGAACAGCTAAAATTCTTATGGCTTAAACAACTTTCCTATCAATGCAAACTTCTTCACTGTGGTCACTGCTGCGTTTCATTCTTCTGTGCCTGACATAAGCCTGGATTTGGCTGCACAGGATTGCTAAGCATTGCCAACTAAAGCTGAAGTCAATGGAAGCACAGCTTTGAATAAATACAGGATAAAATGCCAGCACTGTTTTAAACTGGGCTCACTCACTCTGTTCTAGCACCTGCAGCAGGGGTTATTACTAAGAACACAAGGAAAACAAGTTTGTCTTGCTCCAGTATCCCAATCCAAAGCAGCAAGAACAGCAACTGCAAAAAAAGTATTATGGAAGTTCAGCTTACGACATGCTCAGTCTGCCATGATGGTGCACATGAATGATCACATACAGCAAGCTCTAAATACTCACTGAGCAGTCTTTAGCTCCTAGCAGCTTCAGCAGTGATGCAATCCCACTTGCATTCTCAGTAAAGTTTAAAAAGAAAAAAACATCTTTCAAAAGATAGGAAATCTGAGGAATATGGTCACATGGTAAAGTAAAATGATCACTTTGCAAAAGAACAAAAAAACCCTGTAAATAGCAAGTGTTACTTCCTTTGCAACTTGGTGCTGGAATGCTGCCAATAACAACATGACTGACAACACAGATGCATGCAGAACTAGAATAACCAGAAATTTCAGTAATTTTTTCCTTATATTGGATTTCATAAAAATATAAAACAAAACAAAACAAAGAAGGAGGCATAAAATGTAGGTAGGAGGGGAAAATAGGTTAAATTTGCCTATGCCCATGATAAAGAACATTACAGCAGAGCTACTAGTACTAAGTTTTAATGGAATTTTATTTTAATTCCACTTTCTTTTTTGATCTTTCCAGTTAATTTTGGATAGTATTAAACTAAGCCGGATTATTATGTTCCTTTACTGGAACAAAAAGGGGAATGTTTTCTTATGTTATTATTGCTCTTGGAATGCCCACAGAAGAAACACATCGAGTTTTCATACATTTGTCTTTTCTCACTACCAACTGTAGCACATTTTACTTTCATAGGTGTTCAGAAGTTCACTGGGCAAAAGGTGAATTTTTTAAGCTTGTTCAAAAAGCTTCTAAGAAAAATAAGGAAGTTTAATACAAATATAAAACAATATCTAGCTGTATATAGATTATGCAAATATTTCCATATAATTTGAAAAAGAACATTTCAGAACTCTACTTAACAATATTTAATCATCTTGTCTGTGTTATATAAACTTTTATAGCTGACATGTGAGAACTCAGATTGAATCCAAAAGCCTTGAAAACTTGACCTACTCAAGCAATTTTTCCACAAAGAAAGCTGAAGGTTGTATTCAAACTTTACCCTCTTATAAATTCTGAGGTCTAAAATGTTACAAGAAATCTAAAATCTTTCAGTAAAATGTTTGCAATTTTTATTTCCAAATGAACTAAAAAGCACAGAAATAGGAAGAGATACAACAGGCATTATATAGAATTACAAAAAGTAATTTAAATTATATTATTCAGTTTAAAAGTCATTTTACTTTGCAGTTAAGATGAGATTCCCTTTTTGTACACACTTAATACATGCTCAAAATATATATATATGAAAATGTTCAGGCTTTATAACCATAAGACTTGGCACCATAATCACTTAAAGAGAATATCCTGACAAGTTACTGAATATTCAATATTCGCTTGCAAACTGTGGGGAAGAAAGTAATAGAATTTACCCTGCCTTTTCCTAAATAGAGGTGGTAGCTACAAGGGCAGACAGAGGAATGCATTAGAACTGTTTCCCTGGTTTTGGTAATTCATGTTTTGGAGTTGCAGGGAACAAACCACAATATGGCCCTACAGGATACAAACTATATTTTTTTTATACATATATACACACATATATATCTATATCTATCTTGTTCTATATTATTGTTCATTTCTTTCATCAGACCCTTACTAAGCAATAGCCTACTTATTGTGTTCTTTGAAGCACCCTTAGCTATTCTTCCAATACAGCCTTTTATAATATGCCAAGTATACTACGTAGATGATCACTAGTGTTATTTCTCCACCTCAGATTCAAAGACAGTAAAGCCTAGTCAAATGCTTAGACTAAAACCTAGTCAAACACTTAAATCACCTAACCTAATGCTCTAATAGGGAACACTGTTTATTACCAGCAAACAGAATTATAATACACAATATTTCAAACATCTTCCTTTTGCCATCAAAACAATTAGACAATGTGTTTAAAAAACCCAAACAAACAAAAACCCCACAACAACCAAAAACTCAAAAGAATCTACAAAACAGCTATTATTCTTACATCCATTACTCTACTGTAGGGAATGATCTGCAGACATTACAACTGACTGAGCACTCACTGACAGGATTTATATTTAGTCATATTTTGTTCAACGTGATGTTTTAGATAAAAATCTGCTCATCAGTCCTGCTGCTGAATGCATCTCAAAAAGCTGATGTATCTACTTTCTATTATAGTTACTGATTCCAGTAACAAACGGTTCTAACACTTGTGAAATATAGGATTAAAGTAGTTACACCCAAGATGATCATCAATTCACAAAAACAAGCAAGTGGAAAAAAAAATATGTCAGCAGTAGAATTTACAAGGCCATTCATTATACCCTTGAGCTATTAAAATGACATAATTTAACTGGTTCATTGGCCTGCTGTGCAAGAGTTCAACACTGATAAGTTACCTTTGGGCTTTTACCACTCTGTTCAGTAGAATGATGCCTGTATCCCATAGCAAGGAAAAACTAACATTGACCTAAGAACACCTTGCCAGCTAAATCAGCAATAGTTAAGTGCAAACCTCAAATCACAAGATGAAAGCACTACAAAGATGCAAAGACTGCACACAGAGGAGAAGGGAGTACTGGGGATGCTACAGCATGAAAGGATCTCAATGATCATGCTTTGCAGTCTGGACCACATAATGTAAAAGACAGTAGAGGCATATTGCATAAGGAAGCTATTGTCTCAAAGATTTACAATAGGAGCAGTCTATCTCATGATATTATAGGATAATAAGACAAAATGGGAGATAGAAAAGAATACAAGTAATAACTGTCAAATAGATGTCTCAGCACCACTGCTCAGTAGCTTCATTTACTATGGCCACCACAGTAAAGGAATCTCAAGGATTTCTCCAAAACAGAAACAGTGGTTTTGTGTGCAGTTACTGATCATCAATGGGATATATTGGTAAGGTTTTAAAAAAAAAAAAAAAAAAAAGTGTCACTGAAATGTTTAAGCCTTATGGCAAAATATTGTATCTCACCTAAACTCATTGTGCTTTTAAGAACAATGTCACTAAAATAATATCTAACTGGCATATTTCAAGTCAGGCTCCTGTTCCATTTATGTTGTGCTCAAGAAATAGTGCCTCCCAAGCAAAAAAACTTGTAGGTGCCAGAACTCCAGATAGATATTTCAACAAAAAAGGGGTAAGACATTTCATCTGTTCATACAGGACAAGATCTTCACCTACTGGTATGGAGAACTACCCTTAGAGAGGACAGTATTTTTGCCATTTCAATGCCAACATAGCTGTTTAGATCTAAAAGGAAGCCAAGAAAATGTTAAGTATAGTGGGAATAGTTGTTCAGTAACTGGGGCCAGGGGGGAAGTGGGGTCATTTACCAATATTTACCCACAGGCCTAAAACAGGCCCCAAATACTCTCAATCAACAACAGCTCCCAGAAAAGACAAGGTGGCGACCTTTTCAGTGTGATGGCACTTTGCATCCAGCAGAATTTAACTTATTAGCTGCCATATACTTTTAATTACTAAAATTACTTGTGTAAGTTGTCCAAGTCCTAACTTTATATTGTTACAGCATGATTAATATGCATAGCAAATTGTGGCACGAGAATTTAAAACCTATCAAGGACATAATCTATCCTAGAATGCCAAGCTGTCACAGTCGCCTTCTCATAAGGGAAAGAGGACTACAGGCTCTCTCAAGCTGTTCACCTACTTCTAAACATGAGTTGAGGACTCCGTATAGCCACTGGGATACGAGGAAATCCTTTTCCAAAAGTGTCATTATGTTAGAAATTTTAATTTAAGTATATTTGCTATTAACTATTTGGTTCGCTTCAAAGTTACTGAAGGCTGCACATATACAACTGAACAGGTGGGAAACAGCAGAGAGCAGTAATCCAAAGACCACTCATAGCATCAAGCTGTACTTAAAGGAAGGAAGGGCAGAAGGGGAGGAAAAAAATCCCAGCCCAAAATTATGTTCTAATTAGAAACAACTCTTCAAATCAATTATATGCAAGCAATTCCATTTCAGATCAAATTTTGTAAACAAAGAAGGAATTTTTCTGTTTGCAAGTACTTATCATCCCATGTATGAAAAATTTCAGTTTAATAACATTCAAAATTAATATAGTAAATATATTATTTCATATAATCAATATATTAAAATAGTAACTGAATCACACTATGCACACTTGCATCTTTTATTACCTGAGGGGCTTAAAGGCATACAGGATATGAGGAAAAGAACAACTGTCTCATGTACGAGGTGCCTGAATACTTATATTAAAATCCTGAAAAATAACCAGAATAGGTATTTCTTCCTCTTAGAAGAGAAAAAGTCATAAGTATTTTTGTGTTGTCAGTTAGGGGTTACACATTCAAATTACTGCTGCACATTTGGATTTAATGAATTACAGTAATTCAGAAATCACATACAAGATACACAAGTACATGTATGAACAGGCAATTAACCAAAAGGAAACCTTCTTTATGTTAACTCCTCACAGAAATTGGAAAGGATACTCATAGGAGCAAGAAAAACACTTTCCTTTTACATTATAAGAGCTCAACTGATTTAGCACAGGGCAAATTTCGTAAAGTTTGCTCCAGACAAGGAAAATGTCTTGAGATGAAAGCCTACCTGATTTGCAACAGAATTTTCCTTTTTTGTACAAGGTACAGGCACCTTAAGAAATATTGCTATAAGGAAAGAACCAGGGTGTTCAGCCACTTAAATATATTCAGGGAAACAATAACAGCATGAATACCTTGGGTGACAAATGTCTAGGAAAAAGTCTAGCAAGACTGATAAAAGAATTAACCAAAAACATATCAGAAGAAATCAGGAGAAAACAATGTAGCCTCCATAATCGGTCTTCACATACAGAAGGGAAAATCAGGTAAACAAGGCTGAACAGTAAAGACAGGTAAACAGTAAGAGACAAAGCAACACCATCTATCCAATTCAATAATAGACATCAGGTGCATGTGAACACTGTAACCAAAAGGAGACAGGGTTGGTAGGGCACAGTTAGTGGAATGACTAAAGCTAGTCCAAGTAAGAATGTCAGTGCTGTGTATATCTGGCCAGCAAAAAAAAAAATGAAAGAACTGCAATAACTGAAGCAGGATATAAAACTATAGATGACAAACACTGTTTGTAGTTTTTATGACTGAAATTCAAGGATGTGTTCTCTTTAAGAAATAACAAGCAGAGATAATGTAGCATCATACGTTAATTATGCAATATCCTGGAAAGTACCATTTCTGGTTCTTTAAAGGATATGGCTGATCTAACAAGGACTTCAATATAGCATTTCATATGTAACTACATATGTAACTACAATATAGCATTTCAAAGTAACTACATAAATGGGGGAAAAAATGGTAATTAGTGCAACTGAGGAAGAAAGAAAGTGACAAAAAGGGATAGTACTAAATAGAAGTCTGCTAAAGAAAAGTTAATAATGGAGTTTCTTAAATACAAATCTTGAGACCAATTTTATCAATAATGTTGGTTATTAAAGTAGGAACACGTTAATAATATTTACAAGATATCATCAATACAGAGGAGATCAGCTCATCATACAGAAAGCATTGAATTAATTTGAAGAACTGCAGCAAAGCAGGATGATATTTAATAGCACTAACTACAAGGTCATAACCTCAAGGACTCAATTTTCACTATAAACTGGGACCTCATCAACCACATAGAAGGACACAGAAAGAAGAAAGACAAGAGTTTATTAGTTAATGTCTGGACAATTATAAACCATGAGTATAAATGTTAAATGTGAAAAGGTAAACAAAATTGCAGGCTGTATGAAAAATGATACTTCTAGTAGGGTTGCCTTTTGCATCTATCCGCATCTATATTCATTAAAAAAAAAGCTATCTTCATCATATTTGTTCTTTTAAATTATTCCCCTTCCTCTACATGCCCAACAGAGCCAAGGACGGAGCTATATTTTCAAGCATTGACCAGTTCAAGTTGATATTCAAACAAGGCTGCTATGTAAGCAAAAGAGCAAGAAAACTTTCCAGTTTCTCCAGAAAGTGAAGCCTTCCAAACAAACTGTAAAATCTATTACAATCCATTTTCAAATAGTTTTAAATGGCACACACAATGTCAGTTACTTCTCCCTCACCTAACAAGAAAAAATTGTTATATGTCATCTACAATTTCTACTTTGCAAAACCATGTCAGAAGAGTGTGTTCCTGTTTAGACAAGGGAGGTAAGACTGTCTGCAGAAGCTTGCATCAAAACATTACTTGTAAACTCTGCTGACAATTATGGTTGATTTGATTACTCAGAAGTCACAGATACGGCTTCATTTATTAGCAGCCAAAAGTTGCAGGAGCCACCAAGCTGAAATGTCGAACCCAGCCTAAAGTTTGCAAGATTTTATTCGCAGAAACTCTCATCCACAGAAAGTGAACAGGTATATTGTCATCTTGGATTACCATATATGAAATACCACAGCTTCACTTTCATTTTGTATTATAAAAATCCTACTTTTTCTTATCCCTGACTTTTGTTTCCTCCACCCTCTTGTTCTCCCTTAGTCTTCCTACTGCACAGTTAGCTGCTACTGAGGGCTTTGTGAGTTTTAAGAAAAGCTCTTTCTGTTACTGGGAGAGGTTTCACTGTTTTCAATTTTTTTTTAAATGACACAGGAAGAAACAACAGGATCCTAGAAAGAATACATGAGTAAGAGAATGATTTAACGAGATTAAATAGTAGGTCAGACTGTTATGGTAATCATAATTTACAACTAAAAGGTATCTTTATAAGTAGTTTAAAGAAAATTTCAAAACCACAAAGTATGTTATAAACATTTGACAGACTTGGTTATTATACATCTTAATGGTTACTAAGCACATCAATAGATGGTATTAGATTTGGTTACAAGCCATCTCTTAATGTGCTGGATCCTAACAATCAGTTAATAAATTAATAATTTATTAACCCTTTACAAATGTACGGTTACTGTAAAGGTCATGTAGTAAATGGTAGTAACACTAGCTACCTACATGTTAATTCATTAATGCTTTTCACAAATCTCCTTCACAAAATAAAATACTGCATTAAAGGATCCAAGTAGCAATCCGGAAAACACTTCCTTGTGGGACCACAGGGAACATGGGAGTTTAATATATTATATTTAAGGTTTCTAAAGTATGATCTGTTGACTGCTGTAAGGTCATATAACATTTCATGATTGTCTATCACATGCTGCTAATTCTCCACCTTATTTCTGGCTGCTTAACACATGATAAACTTTACAAAGAAGTTCAGATTTCTGTCTTACATTCTAGGTGTCTGGCTGATAAACTAAGCAGAACAAGCTCTCTGGACCTCAATCAATGCACCACCAGTAATATACAAACAAGAACTGTTCAGAGCAGTTCAAGAAAAGCTTGTCATACCTGCATATCAGATTTAAAAAAAAAATTACGAAATTTTCCAGTCAAATTTATTCAACTTAACACTGCATTTTCAATACTCAATTGGATGGTCTGCAAAGATTGATTTTTTTAAATCTTTTTTTTAGGTTAATAGGAAACAAATAGAAAAATTTGAAAGTCAGAGAGAAATAGAAAAGAGAAAAAGAATGACTGGATGATCATGGTCGTGTCAGTGGAAGGCAGGCTTGAAAAACTGAGATGATCTATCATTTAATAATCTTGCAATGCATTGTTCTTAGATATTCTAAGATAATACAGCAACTTTGTAAGCCAAACTAAACATAAATATTTTTTTAAAATGCTATTTTAAATATCATCCAAAAAAGCAATTGTACAAACAGGGCATAAAAAATAAATCTAAAATTCCATAAAAGAACATCATCCCGTTTGAAAGTAAAAATATATGTATAAAGGATAACACTCAGCATAGCTGAGCTGAGAAGATGGTCCAATGATACTTGGCACAAGCTCCAAAACTATTCACCCATTCCATGCCTTTTTTTGTTTAAAGTGTTTTCAGGGTAAGAATTGTTCGTTACATACATTGCATGACATGGAACTAAAATTAAATGGCATTTCACAGTCAGATGCCAGTGGGAAAGTTTTAGTAAATCATGATGATTACTGATTTTACCAGCAAAGTAAAATCTGGAAACAAAAAACTGTCAACTTGGTTTTAGTTTTTTAGTTTATTTGCTTTTTTAGTAAGGATAGAGGCAGAAGAAATCTGAGGTTAGCAGAAGAGATAAGCATAGTAAGTTTAAGAGTGAAGAAACATCCGGGAGACCTTTTAGGATGTTAAGAATTTTTATAAAGTGAAAACCCTGCAATTCACACTTCAACACACACACATCACTGTAGCAAGGATTTAGAGCATAAATACACATAAATACATAAAAATTGCTTTTTTTCATTATGACCATGTAAAAGACTAAGCATAACCACTAAAAACTTTTAAAATTACACAAATAACTGAAAAAAACCCTAAATTTGAAAAATAACAAAAAACTGAAAAAAAAATAATTAGTTTGGTGGTTCTAGTTCCTGTTCCTAAATTTCGTTTTTAAATCTACATATACAGTGTAAATAAACTAGACAGTAGTGATAATGTAGTAGTATTGATGGTACAGTGCCAATTTAAACTTTATCCTTCAAAAACAAGTCAAAATTACTGGGTTGGCCTTTTTAATTCTTATGAGGTAGGAATTGCATAATCATTCAAGACAATATGGCAACTCCTTCCCTTTATTTTTTTTTCCCTTGCTGATAACTAACAAACAGCAGCATTAAGAGCCTAGAACATTTCCATTGCTTCAAGCAGAATGAAGCAGCAACTTCCAAGGAGGAATTACAAATTTTCACCTAATCCAAAAGAATATTTTACCATTCAAGTGTTTTAAAATAAAATGTTCGTTATGTTTTATTTTTAGCAACTTTCATAAGAAGCCATAATTCCAAAGACTTCCTTTAGGAAATAAAATCTTACTCACAAAAAAAGCCTTTACCACTCTGAGAACAAAACCAAGAAAGCTTCAGTGGGTGATTTTCTTTGTTTTGAAGAGTCATTCTTATATATAGAAGAGAATTAATTCAGAAACATAATACATTATACATAGTATCACTTTCTAAAGTTGCCTGACATTTCTCATTAAAAGGTCAGCTTTAAGTTGCTTACAGCATTGCCAAAAATAACTTTTTAGGGTGAATCTTTTTAATATGAGCACCTCTCAATAATTCTTCCATGTCGGAAGATGAATTTCACTGGAACATCCACTTACAATTATGACATAAAAGAAAATTATATATTAAAAAAATGTCCATGTTAAAGACATAATGCTTTTCTCATTTTATGTCAGAAGTGTTTTTCTGTCAATCTGTGTGAAAATCCACCCCAAGTCACACATTCTGGAAGCTGGGTGTGGGGACGGGGGAAAGAAAATCAGTTCAGCATGTTCAGACTAAGTTATCACTTGGTTAAGATTTCTAAAATTTAGAACTTCTAGCTAATATTTCTGAAAACCCCATTCTCCCTGAATTTGTTTAAACCTACTTAAACACCCTCATGCTATTAAGTTTGCACAAGAGTAATTCCCACAGAGTGAGTGACCATGATTCAGCTTATGATTACAGGGGTTTACTGGGCTTTCCCCTGTAACTTGAAGCTTTGACATAGAAAGCAGAATAAGGAAGGCCAACTCAAATGAGAAGTCTCAGTAAAAAAGGGGCTTAAAAAGCAGGTACAGAAAGAAGAAGGGAAGTTTGAAAGGAGGGGAGTTGAACAGTTCAAGGCTGGATGAAACAAAAAGAAGGGGCCATGCCCACAAAATCACGCTTCACCCAAAACTGAGACCCATTGACAGTATGTGCTCTGTACACATTACTTTCATTAACTTTGTTAAACCAAGAACAACCTGTACAGTTATCAAAAGACTCCAACTTGGCTGATGAATCATGTGAAGGTCATCATCCTAACATGTAACAGAATCTATGGTTTTGCTTAAGTATTTTACTTAAGCTCTAGGAATTTAAAAGAAAACTACAATTCTTGCAGATTTTGCAAAGCCATACACAAAAAAAACCTTAGGAAGTGCAGGACTAAGACTGCCTGTGCCATTTAAATTCTACCATTTTGCATGAATAAACTACAGCTGTCTAAGTTTCAAAACCATTTTTCTGACAAACCCTATCTCATCCAGTGCCCATCAGTGATGTTTTTGAATAATTAAGAGGTTGTTTGTTTATAGAAGTTCTATGTTGTTTCTTACAGAATTTAGAAGATGTAGAGAGAATTACATAGACAGTTGAAGAAAGAGAAAAGTGTGTCTCAATTAAGGAAATTAAATATTTTGCTTCTTTTCTCTTATGAAAAGTTCTTAATTCCTGAATAATTGGTATTTAACTTAAACTAAAACTTTTCACAACTGACAATTTGTTTTCTTCACTTTTTGGTGCCTAATTTGAGATTCACACAAATGGCAAACTTAGAGACAGTCAACGGATGTTCTGTTTTCAAAGAGCTATAGATGCTAAATATTTCAGAAAAAAACCCAACTTTTTAGTCTTCTCAGATTGAACATTGAGAAGAAAATTATTTCCCCAAACTCTTATTTACATCCGTAGAATGGAGATCACACCAGCCCTTCTGCTATCACTGTTGTGACAAAGCAGATCAGTATCTACCCTGATCAGCACAGTGCTTCTCTTCTATCAGATCTTGGAAAAATTGACAATTTTATCTCTGGGATGAGTTTGAAAAGCATGCAATAAAGAGACAAAGCCACATTAAACAATGAGGAAAAGGAAGGTATCAATTAGCTGTGTTTTACAAATGCTACTGGGAACTTGTAGGAAAAGACAGAATCATATAATTGAAACTTACGAAAATGTTGACCAAGTCTGAAGATACACAAGCAAAGTTTCTGCGACATTTCACAACTTGAATTTTTTAAATTCTAAAATTTACAACTAATAATAAAAAGGTTACACAAATGAAGATCTACTTCTATATATGAAAATAGTACATTCATCTATACTACTGAGACACCTGCTTATTGTCAGTATGTACAATATTCTAATAATTGCTTAAAAGCAATGCTTTTGCACTTCTCGTAAATTTCTACTAAATAAAACAGGGAAAAATTAAATAAAGAGGAAATAATAAAACAAAACATTGTCATGGTACCCTAAACTTTAGTTACAGAATGTATAAAATGTCACAATAGCCTAAAAACTGGAAAGTCTAAACATGCTCTGACGTCCTTGTTAAAAAATGAGAATGGAAAACTATTTCATTTTAACTTGCATAGTTGCTGAAAAAATAGGTTTAGCTGAAGTATGAAAAAGAGGCAAATTATCTCAATAACAGCAAAACCTACTTTGTCAATGTAGTTCTAAAGCAGGTGCTACTGGAAATTAGTTGCAATTGTTTTTTGGAGAAAATGAACTGCTTATACATACACAGAAATAGATTATAGATATACATACATATATATTTATACACAAAATGCTAATATTACTAGGAATGGAAAATCTGCCTAAAGCTTTGAAATATGCATAGCTTATTTCTCCCATACTACATGTTCCACTTAGTCTTGTTGCTGGCTAGAGGGGAAAAAAAAAAAATCTCTAAACACAAGTGGATATTTAGGAAGGTTCCTTATAGAAGGGAAGTTATTAGCCCACATAGCACCAGAAAGAGTCCAAAGGGAAATTTAGCTGACCTTATGCTGAGTAAACAGGAATTAGAAAACTCTGTTTCCTGCCCTTTCTGAAATTTTATTTCCACCCCACCATACTGAACAAGTAGGTTGAGATCAGAAATGGTAAGAACTACTTTAGGCAGCATCTTGTGAAACTAACCATTTAACTGGGCTTGCCATAAGCTAGAAGGGCACAACAGTCTGATTACCCCTGAGAGAAGGTAGTAAATTCCACCTACTTCTATTGTTCCTCCCATTTGAAGATCATACACAATTTCTTTACCTAGCTTTTGATATCTTCTCACAATAAAAATATGATTTTTCTGAAGACATGGAATAAGAGTAAACAATCCTTTTTCATGCCTAAAGAATATGGCGCTCCATTTTCAGCAGTTAATTGCAACTAACAATTATACATTAAAAGCTTTCAATATTGATTTCTAGGAGTTGAGAAGACAGAGTGGGGGGGAAATAGGGCAAAGAAAGAGAAAAGAGATACTAAGATCTAAAGTCTGCTAACTGCCATTATGCTAAAGGTCTTGAACAGATCCTTTCCTTAAATAACATATTACATGTTACTATGATAAAAGCAAAAGCAAAATCAATGCAGCATGCTTATTTTGGGAAAACCAGTGAATTTTGTAAAGGCCTTTATTTCCTGTGGGATTTTATGCCAACAAGTTGGAATAATGTTTTGATTAAATTTCTAGGACAAGCATCTTTTATTTATAAATACTATTTTCAAACTTGTAACACTGTCTCAAGTGATCAGTAGGAAAAAGAATAACAAATAAAGGCCAGAGAGCCTAAGAGCCTCTCTCAAAGGTCATCACTGGATAGTTTTGGTACGATGTTTTTCTCTTCAGCCTAATTGAAAAGTTTTTGAAAGCACAGTAGTCTACCCAGTCCAAGCAAAATTCAGATGTATACAGTTTAAAATCACTATATAACTTCAAACTAATTGTTGCTATCTTTTAGCTTCTCTTTGGTATGCTTCAGCCAGGAATCACTCATGAGTGACCTTAATAAAAGGAGAGCTATTTCACCAACTGCTAAGAAATGGAAATGTTCATTATCCACTCAGCAAACTCATGTTTTCTTCTTGAAAATCACCTGGAACAGGAAAACATTACTTTTCCAGGTCTCTATTCCTCTTACATTCAATTCACAAGAGCAGCCTCTGGCCAAAAAAATGAAAACTGGGGAAGATGATCCAAGAAGGGAAATAGCAAAATAAACTGCCATGCCCTTCACCTTCCCTTCTACCTTACCTCCCAAAGGAAAGACAGATAATTCCTTTATCAAATCTTTAAGACAAAATTATTGATTCATTGTTCTATATTAATACCTTTAATGTTTTTAAGGAAGTCCTGGCTATATATGGAACTGCTTAGAATATCAACTGCGTGCTGAACTCACACCTTTGCTCTACCTTCACTACCTTTGAGGGCTTATCTATGATCCAGTTGGTGACTGAAAAATCAAGACAATAATCAATAACTAATTAGTGCTCAAATCATCATACTTTAAATATGAAACAGTCATGTGCTTTTCTTCTGTACTGTTACTGTATTTTAATTAATTTGAAAACCCAGATATTTAGAACTCAATCAAATTTAAAATCTAACAAAAAATGTAAAATACTTCACAACTACTAAGGCTAGAATGTAATGTATTGCTTGTATCTGTTACACTGAAGACTACTAAGATACCATGACATGCATTCTCACATTTTAATATTCAGAATCAGGCTACTTCTTGTGCTAGTTAATAGTAACAACAGAAGCATGTAAGAAAGTGGGGGGTGGGGGGGGTGTGTGAGAGTGGACTAAGTTACTTCCACAACAACTAGGTCCTTTTCTTTTTTTTTTTTGTTTGTTTGTTTTGTTCATGAAGTTGCAGGCTGCCAGTACTTGTGTGTCATCATGTAAGAAAAATTAAGATTAGACTACACGTTAAGACACCAGTAATGCTGCTAAGTATGGATACCTACTAAACTGTCAAGAATCCAGAGTCCAGAATGTCAAATTTAGACTAAACAAATACAGTGTTTTAAAAATTAATCTTCAAATAGACTTATTGCATACAACTCTTTCTGGTTGCAAAAAAAAAAATTTATCTAGATTTAAACTAAGACTTTAAAATGACAGTTGCCAGAGTGCATTAGCCAGTAAAACACCTTTACTCATAAAACTGTATTTGTTACACTCATGAATGTTCCAATACTTGAACTCATTTTAATTCAGTCATCATTTTTAATACACACACACACATATATATATATATCCCAATATGCATTTCAGGTTACTGTAGTGTTAAGAAACAGAACTATGACAAATAAGCTACAGCCAATTCATTGCCTGTGAAGAAGTTAGCACAAACATTATAAAACTGAAGTTAATAGTGTATTTAATATTCTTTTCCCTAGGACTTGAAGACAAAAATTACTCTGCATTAGTTTACTGCATATGCGTGTATATTTATGTGTATGTGTGTGTATGCGCATAATTTATTTTGAACATCAGTCTGTATTGGCATGGAGAAAGCTAGGTATGGGCTAATATCACAGGCCTGAAGAACTTCAAACGTTTAAAGAAAGCAGCTTCTTAAGGAGCTGTCTATTAATCATCAACCAAAAGTCACACTGGAATTATAAACACCACACAGTGGCCATTCTTTTGCCCTTCATTTCACTCAACAACCAACTACAGTGTGTTTAGTACAACACATGACAAAGTACTTGTGCCTGCTAATGTATTACTAATTAGTGTATCTATATCTAAATGTATAACTATATATTCATACATATATGTATGCATATATACTTAATATACAAACTTACTGCATGTTTGGATGTGCATTTTGTTTAAGTATGAAATATTGAAGTTATATATAATTTCTAAATTTAGCTTATAATTTTTTCTGGGTCCAGTCTAATTGCTGTTGAAATCAATGAGGAAAAAACCAAACACCAAAACACCCCCCTCAAAACCTTTCTCAGCCTCCCTGCAAGAGATAGCATGTTAAAACTGTCTTTATCCACAATAAGTACCGCCTTATTTATTTCTGCTAGAGAAGTATTTATCAGTAAAGCTGCCAAGAATGACTTGATGTATGCCAGAATCTTCAGAGCACTAAATCGCTATGTGTTTTTTAAATCTAAAACTTGCAATTGTGCATTTTTTATTGTTTCTAAAGAACATTACGCAGCAGCAAAACTTGAACAATTTCTGGGAAATTGTTGTAGTGTTGTTGTTATTAAACATCCACAGGGCAGACTTCCTTAATTAGAATACTGGTCTCCAAACATTTAATTCCTTCTCTATCTTCTCCATCCTAAAGAGAATTTCTTATCCATGCTTCCAAGGGTCTATTTCAGGCACTATCAATCCCCCTGATCCCACGAGCTGTGTCCCAATATCTTCATATGGCCAAAAGCCAAAAGAAATACACTATTTACCTGAGAGAGAAGTGAAGGAAAAGAGAATTCTGGGAGCAGCTCAGAAGCAGGAGATGACAATAGCTCTCTTCAAGCCCCACCACTCTGCTGTAAAAAGGAACTGAACCGTTGCCCAGGTGCCAGGGACAATCACTTAATGTCAGCCTCAAATGCCAGAAATGGGGATGACCTAGCATAATGGCACAACACTACTGCTCGTCACATGACAATCACAACAAAGGACCCTCGCCTGAACCACTCAGAAGCCAAAGAATATTCAGAAGAACAAATGGGCCACATTTCTGTATTTCCTACCTGGCCTTGTTCCACATCTATTCTGTGATCTTATCTCCCAACTCTTATTTGCTACATTACATTTCATTCCAGACCAACTGCTTCTTTTCTTTTCCCTTTCAACTGTCAGCTTTGTATCTTCAAATTTGTTTTATAGAGCGCAATCAATTTTCCTCAGTAAGTATATGAAAACAGTCTCCTTCAAGGTATTTTTAGTTGCCTTTCAACACCAATCACAAGGCAGATGCCAACAGAATTTCTACCAATTGATATTTTAAATGTTCTGATATGTTCTGCAGCACAACTCTTTGGGACAGATGCCGATTGGTTTTGACATACAAGGTGCGCTAATGTATTATTCAAACTTTGGGATGAAGACATCTAGCATACTGCTTTATATACATGTTCTTAAGAGAAACATTTTCAGATTCAACATTTTTTCCTAGAGCTAGATATATCAGTAGCTGAGTATCAGCTGTCTTCAAATATTACAGACTCAGAACACAAACGTTGATTATAGAACTTTTCTGCTTAAAATTTTTGATCACTGTAAAGACCTGAATTAAAAACCAGGTATCACTGATGTTAATTCAACTGGTGAACATATACTTTTCTTTTTACTTACATCTTGAGCTTTGTATCTTATTAAAGAATAATTTAAATATAAATCACAAATTTTAAAAAGTCTTATAATCTCATCATAAGAGAAAAGAATGGGTTAGCCCAAAGAAGTTGCTAATGTGCACTAATGTGTTGCTAGCAAGTTTGCTGAAAGGTATTTCTGAAGCAGGTCAAAAATGCTCAGTTATGAAGAGTGGCAGATGTACATGGATAAACCTGCCAGAATTTCTTGATAGTGCTGACAAGCAGAACTTACTGTGTCAACTATGTCAATATATTACGGGGGGGGGGGGGGCGGAGACCAGAACCCAGGCAGCAAATATTAAACTCTTACATGAATTTGAATTTCATTTTTATCAATGTAACTAAACAGTTGCCTCCTATTGATCATATGGTTTCAAGATTTCTTTGGCAATTTGTTAAGTATAGGAGCAATCAACATTAACCCAGATTACAATCTTGTATGCAAAATTCAGCAGCTTGTATTAAAAAGAGCCTAATAGGAAAAAAAATACAAGTTTTCTGAGTCTCTGAAATCAGACTGTTATTCCAGCTAGTGCTGAGAGGAGTCTACATATTTGCTTTCAGTTGAACAGGAAAATACCAGGTTAAATTCACAGAGAAGAAAACAAGTTTCCAAATTTACATGTTGGCTAATACCTTAGCTTTTCAAAACCTTCATTTTAAAATCAAAGGAACATTTCTTTAAAAACATTTATCTACTTTTTTTTCTTAATGGTGACTAAATACCTGCTAGTTTAATTTGTGACAATTTACAGTCACAATAATAAAGTTGTATATTCATAAAGATGTATCTCACTGACCAAACCACAGAAATAAGACCATTTACTGTTGTTTTCCCTCCTAATTCAAGTTTACCAGAATTTATGTCTTACATGTAGACAATTTAAATAAAAGAATAAATGTAAATTGAAACACATTTCCCACTCCTAAAAAATGACTGGGAGCTATATTCATTAGCTTTTGTGTTGCTGTGCTTGTGCAACATAGTAGTTTCACCAGGCATACTGTGTTTAAAGTATAATCTTTCTCCAGACTTCAGTGCTACAGAGACATCGACCAGCAGTTCACCAGAAGCCACTCCGCCTTCATCTAGGGTAGCCAATAAAAAATAAGCAACTCTCCCTTTAAACAGAATGAAGCAGCAAAATGAAATTTCAGGGCTGACTATAAGGTGCCCTCTTTGAATGGGACTGGAAAGTGCTTAGGAATGCATATATTTTACTTCAACAATCTCTTAAAGTAAGGGGGGGGGCTGTTTGTTCGGGGTTTTTTTTTACTTTGTTTCTAATAGTAAATGTCAATCTAGATGCTATTCTTACTATACTGATAAGTTAAAAACGTTTGAGAGTTCATACTTTGTTGAGAAAGCGATTACCTAAAGAGAAAGCTAAATTCTACCTGAAGATGAATGATTTCACTGTATTTCAAAACAGAAATTTTCGATTTGTCTGAGACTAAAAAAAGCTAACCTAGAAGAAATTTGAGATTCACTTCACCTTGTATACATATAACCGCAAGTGCATGCTCTGCTTTTTTCAACTTAAAATGGATTTCACACCATGACAGGTTTCATTCTGCATTAAAATTGCAAATCTTCTATGTGGCCCAGTTTCAGCTGCAATTGATCTGCTTTGTCGTCATAGATAAAAAAACCAGTGAAGGGCACTGCAGCTTTAAATATTTCAGAGCTATGTAGCTAGTAAATAGACTCCATTGCAATATGGCTCTGAAGGTCGTGTCCTATTGTCTCTTTTCTCTGCAAATATTTTGAACAGCATAAAATGGTTTATTTTATACAATACCTCCCTGCCATTTCTAAATCACGTCAATTGTATTAGGCATTTCCTTACTGGAAAGGACAGATACGCCACTCTTTCCATACACACCCACGCTGCTTCTAGATGTATTCAAAACGTCCACTGTGAATATAACAGCAGGGTGTACATATCAGACGTATACAGCTTTTCATATGTATACCTTATGCGAACAGACTCCCCATTAAATCCCACCACAACATAAGGACAATTAGTTATTTCACCGGTGATAAAATAATTAACCGGATTTTGGGTCAAGAAGCATCTTTGGTTAAAATTAACATGCCAGTTAGAAAACTGAAGCCAGCAATTTTAACGTCTCCTGTTTCTCACATATGGGAGAATATAAAAAAAAAAATTATAACACGCAGCACCAAGAGAACGTAGTCTGCCAAACCTGTTTTTCATGAAGGAAGGCTACTACCTTTCAGATGTAAAAAAAAAAAAAAAACAACAAAAGAACCCAAAAAGCCCTATCACATTTAAGAATAAGTTACAAGAAAAATAAGACTGTAAACCTTAAGCCAGAATTTGGAATCTTTGTGTATGCACTCCCTAGGATCAACCTCGCTTCTTTCATATAAGGTGACTATTCGATGTAAATAGGAGTTATGGAGATGCCTCTCAGATAGAACAGTGATGTGAAATACACCCCTGCAAAAAATACAACTTTGTGATAGCTGTCACCATGTAGAAGGTGCATGTAGTCATTTACCTGAAAAGGCAACAGATTGTTGCCATTGTCCGTCCTGAACGCGTTGTCTTCCATCCAGGATTTGGGGGTTAAGGGTGCAGCCCGTGGGAACTTCGGAGGGGCAATGACATTGCTGGAGAAGGGCTTTTTAAGGGGTGAAATGGGATTGAGGGGGGAGGGTACACCGACCCCCACTCCCACGCCGACCCCCACTCCAACTGCCCTTCGAGGGTCCCTACCAGCCTGCAGCCCACCCCAGGGGTTGGAAGGTGTACTCCAAGCCGCGTTTTGATGGTTATTCCAGCTGGAGGAGGAAGAAGAGGAGGCAGAGGAGGAAGACGGTTTGCTGGTCATGATGGGCTGATGGCTGTAAGCAGCATTTCTCTGGGCGAAAGGTGCCTGATTAGGGCTTACAGGTGACCTCCGCTGCTGCTGCTGCTGAGCTTGCTGCTGCTGCTGCTGATGTTGGTGGTGTTGAGTCTGAGCTAGGCCAATTTGAGGCGAGAAAGTGCCACCAAATACAGGGTTGACATGGTGTGGAAAATTCTGGAAAAGCATTGTCCCATTGACTGGAGTAATCCCTTGGAAAAAGCTATCATCCACCGTGTTTGTGGTCCCTGTAGACCAGGTGCTGCCGAAGGAGGGAGACAAGGAGGTGCCGGCTGCAGGTTCTTGTTGAGGCTGGTGAAAGCTCAAGCCAGGCAAAATGGGAGACTCCATCTGCATCTTCTCCTTGCTATTTTGGGAAGGAGCCGATGTGCCGATACTAGTCACTGAACTGTTGTCTTCTGGTTTGGGTGTCTCCGACGAGATGGGTGTAGAGGGGGCTTCTGCTGAGTTTGGATCTTGCTGCTGCTGCTGCTGCCGCTGCTGCTGGGGCTGGGCTTTGCTTTTGTCCATCAGTAAATCATCCTGCATGGTTTGCGCAGCTGAAACAGTAGGGGAAAAAACCACAAAGACAGATTATTAACATCGCCATTCACACCACGAACCAGGCTGTTTTAATCATTTGCCGGCCAAAAATCTCGTCCTATTGCTAGCGCTATGCTACAGCAAGTTGCAAGGCAAACCCGTAATCTTCCCCCTCCCCCATTTAGGAATATGTAACCTTTGATCGTGGTAGATTGCCTTTAAAATATTTTTAAGATGCTTCACCCTTTTTGATGCCTTGTTTCCCTTCAGTCTAAATGAGAGATGTGCTTATAGGGCAGAGATATACAGCAATTTCGCCACGTCTCTTTTCTCTTACACCGGAACTCAGAGCTCTCACCCTGCAATGAGAAACTGATTCTGGTTCCTGTTTTTCCAAGCACCCTCCTCCTCCTCCACCTCCTCCCCCTGGTTATTTGCATACGTCAATAAATACTGCTGCGCCCTTCAGCAAGGTTAAAAAGACACCACTCTTCACTCTTCTCCACCCCCTTTTCTATTAGGGGACCTTTAAAGGAGCCGGGTACCGATTTTCCTTAATTAACAAACACGCTTTCAATTCTTTAAATTTATCAGAGAGAAAGCACACACGGAATCTCGCACTGACACGGGAGCGGTTCTTAGCTGCACAATCGTTTTCTGGCCTTTTTCTGCCGCACAGCTCGCCGCTTGCTTAGGGCATGAGGAGCGAACGCAAGGACGGGGGGGGGGTGGTGCGGAGACACTTCACGTACAAAGCCACCGAACCGACGGGTGTTACATTGGCCTTCAGTGACCTTACGGTCTCGCCGTGTAAAACGCTATTTTACACCAAAGCAGTCCTTTGCTTAAAGGTATTTCTCCTCGCTATACTTCTATATAATATGAAATAATCAGTAATTTGTTCACTGGAAAAAAATAAGGTCAAAATGAGCAGATCTGGGAGGTATTATTAGACTATGATGTTTCCGATGCTTTCACAATGAAAAATAAAAATGGGGCAAATCAAAATGTCTCAAATATAGACATGCCACATTTTAAAAGCCATCTTTATATGCACAAGACAAAGACTAATGATGCAAATTATTTGCTAAATCAATACATAGGTTTAAAGTTTAAAAAGTAAATGTATGTAGAATGGTTGAGTCTTATATTTGCAAGAAATGGTGCTTCATATGAAATAGGACAGATCATATAATTTGATAATTATTTTGAAACACAATAGTACTAACGCATATACACATCAATGAACAGCAATTGTACGAAACTAGGACAGGAACCTCCACTTTTTGCAGAGTTTTAGTCAATTGAGAGATCATTGTAAATCTCAAAAGTATTGTAAATGATCCAAAAATCACTTACTTTAATTGAGTAACTGTGTCAAAGATGGTCATCGCTGAATACCTAATTGCATTTCTATTGAATTAATCATATGACATGTACATTCCTAAGACTGCATTTTTTTAGGATTGTTGCTTTACAACAATTGTAACAAAGTTAAGCCAAATCAATTAACTGTTTAAGAAAGGTGGCAGAGAGTGAAATCGACGACCCTCTTCTTTCTGACATCAACAGTTTTCAGAAGGTCCATGTGTATCTTTAACATTTTTTCTTTCTTTCTTTTAAATCTCTTCTGAGCCACACACACACATTTTAGTTAAAATTAATGTCAGGAGAGGTTTCTGCTATCAATTAAGTTACCATTCATGCTTGCTATTATTTACCTGTTCAATATGTAACCCAAGCAGCAAGGGTTCATGAACAGACTCTGCAGTGAGACAACATTAGAGCAAGTTCCTAAGATGAATGGAGTAAACTATTGCATCTGTAATAGGCAGCTCTGCTGCTGCTGCTGGGGGTGCAGAAAACCTTGCAAGGCAGTTTAAAGCAATACTGCAGTAAGCCATAATATACTAAGCTCTGTGTAGCTTTCCATTAGCTTCATTTCTATCAAAATCACTATTACTCCTAAGGCTACATAAAATTACTGATGATTCCACATCAGAGACAGAAAAAGATTATATTTATCCCTCCCCTGAGCTATCAGGACAAAAATATATTTAGAGAGAAAAACATAGCAGCTGAAATGTTAAAATCCTGCCGTCGATAAAGTATATTTAAATCAGTTAGTCACCAGATTATCTATAGTGGCTAGCACAGCAGTTGCTTCAAATATGTACCTTGACTTAGATAGTTGTTTTTGAACTTTATCCTAAGGACTGTAATCCACACTCATTTTCATATTCCTTCTTAAAGGTAAAAAATCACTGCACAATTCAACCCTCTTGTCAAGGTCAAGACCTACCTTTAATGAATGAAGCCAGTCTGAATGGAAAAACACTGGATAATAAATGACTTTGAAAGACAGGCCAGCCAATGTCTAATGTTGGATTAGTATGCAGTACCTCTTGATTATTTGCTGGTGCAAGTATTTGTACAAATTTACAATCCAGTATAGGAAATCTATATCCCCATAGCAATACCAGCTCCGTTTGCATGCAGTAACCCATGCAGTGAACACAGAAATTTTTAAGGAACAGTTACCTTTGGATTTTCTGTATTTAAAGATCAACAAAATGACAGTATATTTATTTTCTTCTCTCAGGTTTGGTATATGACAAATAGTCGACCACTCTGGCAAGAGCACTTTGACAACTGGAAGCTTTCAGCGCATGCTCTCCCAAGGAATCATGGGGTTTGAAGTCTTATCTATAGATGGCATTTCACTGCTGCCTATCCTGACAGGAAGAGGGCTCGAAAGGAAAAAAAATACGTGCACACTCCCTCTTTCCAGAGCAAATTGCTGCAATCTGAATCACCAGCTCTGAGAAAATAAATATCTGTCAGATTGGGCTGAAAGTGAGTAATTAAGTAAGAGCTTTTAACAGTTTAATTTATAAGCCCAGATCAAATAGCTACCTATTCAGAACAACAATCACTAGACAAAGAAATAGTTATAGTATTTCCAAACTTCCTTCCAAACTCCAGACTTCTAATATAAGAAATTAATTATAAGCTCATACCAGCTATGAAATATACAGCTATTACAAAGGAGATTGTGTCATGTTGCTTAGCTGAAGAAAGTATTAAATAATCACCTGTCATCATTTCAAAAAACATTCTGAAACTCAAACACAAATAGGTCAAGTATGAAAATTTAAAACAAATCAAAATCAGCACGTAAGCAAACAGTTGTAGTATTTGAATAGTTTCCAATTTCCAAGTTACCACTTTTTCATTAGTGAGTTATTGTTACTACACTGAAAATTCTACCAAAAAAATAAGCTACTCAGAAAAAAAAGGAAGGTGCAAATTTTACTATTTAACATTCCATCTACTCTGTACGCTGTGGTTCCACATTTCAACTACCTCCCTTCCACTACCCATTGCCCACATATCTCCAACCTCCACATCAATACACAGCCTGACAGGAGTTCCTCTCATAAGATATTAGTATTTTGATGATTAATGTAGGTTAGGTAAAGTTTTCAGAATTTTGTTTACCAGCACTTGTGTTCTGTCTTGTACTGGTCCATGAATTATTCTGGATATTTATTCTGGGTAATTATTCAGGACCAAATACTAATGCTTGTGTGGAAATTACATAGTTGAAATCAGAAGTGTGAAAATATCAGTGTTTAATAAAATTGCAGGCTGATTTTTCAAAGGATGAAATATGCATAGCTTTATGGGTGAAAGAGAGATGACTAAAGCTGAGAAAGATAAATTAGGGCAGTTGAAAATGGGTTGTTAAAACACTTATGTCTCTGCTTTCTACAGTCTGTTTATGTTGGACTGTATGGTCTGCCTGCCTTAAATCAATGCTGTAATTAAGAGTTTCTCAACACTTGCTCTAACCTGTTTGTGCTACTCTGAATCATTAGGGCAGGAAAACTGCTTTCTGACAGCAGTTGAAAATACCTCATTTGTTGAAATATCCCAGCTAGCACAGGGCTGGCTCTAGGCATTCTATACCCCTCCTTTATGTCCCTATTTACTTCTGGGTTATTGCTTTTCAGATGATTTGAGGATTCGTGTGGAAGAGACCACACCCTTGCTGTCAGTTCTTTCCAGGAGACAGCTTCACTTTGTAGATCAATTATTAAGATAAGGAGAGTGCTCATTACGATATTCACAAATAGAGAAGCACTCCAGAACCAAAGAAAATCAGGACATAAAGACAGTTTTTGATCAACTAGCCACTAGAATAAAAACATTTTTTGTTTCTACCAGCCAACTCTTTCGTAATTGGAAGTTAAAAGATAATAACAACAGCTGTATCAGAACACAAGAACTTAGTTCAATCTGGTATCTGAATTACTTGATGTGGGCCAGTTCCAAAGAAACAAATGTAAGAAAGGCCCAAATAAGCCTAGCTAACTCAATTAACATTGTATTGAGTGTATTTTTATTTTATGAAGTTCATTATGAAGCAATTTAAACCTACTATGACTAACAAACTATGCTAGTCTTTTTGCCAGAAAGTGAATATTCCAACTAGCTTGAAGGTTAAAATGAAGTATTATGTTACTGAAAAAATGAGTTTAATTGTAGAAACATTTTTTCAGTTTAGATTTGTTTCATTTTAGCTTAATTGAGGGCTCCTTGTCTTTTTAAAGATGGAATCAAGTAGATAAAAAATGCCTCACTGATCTTATGATTTAATTTTACATATTACTATCATAGCTGTTAAAATGCAGTTTTGCCAAAACAGAATACTTTCATATTGCCAGGTTACTTAGCTTTGAAAACAGTGAATAATTCCAACAGTCTTAATGTTGTCAGAGCAAAATAACTGTATTAAGGTATTTCTCCTTCATTATTTGGCCTCTTTTTCAGGCCTTGCTGAAATGGTCAGATAAATATTTAATATAACTCCATATTATTCTTACGGTAATTGCTTGTCAACTTCTTTATTAAACTTAAGTCTTCATAAATTTGTTATCAAACAATTTAGTATTTTAAAAGATGATATTTTGACATAAATCTGATAGCCAAATTTAGGGCTTGATTTTAAGTCCTAAATAGCTTTTTTGTGTGTGTGTGATTTTCATTAAGTTCTGTACTTGCCTTCAAATGTGCAGTTTTATTTAATTCAAAATGGCTGCCATCTCCAGTCAGTATCAGTGAGGCTGAAGTCAGTTGAATCTCAATTAGTAGCAATCATTTTCCCTCACTTCACATTGGCAAAAGGGAGTCTGTTCCCAGGAGA
Source organism: Mycteria americana (assembly GCF_035582795.1). NCBI lineage: Eukaryota > Metazoa > Chordata > Aves > Ciconiiformes > Ciconiidae > Mycteria > Mycteria americana. Next base: position 18,728,308 of record NC_134370.1, read on the forward strand.
GTTCTCTCTGGGCTCAAATGCAGCTACTGCCAGGTGAAGGTAAGAGAGGACAGAGTGAGCTGGTGCAATGAACATCATGGAGACAGAAGGAAGGAACAAAGAAGAATCTATTAAGGGATGATATGGGAAGCAGTAGTTTAAACAATGAAAAATACGCAAGAAGCAACCTGAGATTTATAGTGGAAAGTGCCAATGCAAAGAAGGAAGCATAAAGAACAGAAAATGGAAAGAAAATTAAGAGAAAAAGGGGATGAGGGAGAGTGAATTGAAGGAGGAGATTGTTGGGGAGAATAAAGCAAGCATTTGAATAGAGCAGCTGCATATCCGGTCTTGTTAAGGAGAAGAGATGCAGATGGAATGACAACTCTTACTCTGTCAGGGAATAAGGAGTTTTTTCTCAAATTTAGAAACAGTTGGTCATATACGTATTTTAGGATCACACTTTGATTCTGAGAGCAGACAAACAGAGAACACATACCCCAAGCTATCCAACAAACTCCTGAACAACAAAAAGCCACAAACCAGTTTTTACATTTCAGGATCTTTAAGCTATTTATGGGATGTTAAGAGGTCTGCCATTATAGAATCACAGAATCATAGAATAGTTTGGGTTGGAAGGGACCTTTAAAGCTCATCTAGTCCAACCCCCTTGCAATGAGCAGGGACATTTTCAACTCAAACAGGGTGCTCAGAGCCCCATCCAACCTGACTTTGAATGTTGCCAGGGATGAGGCATCTACCACCTTCCTGGCCAACCTGTTCCAGTGTTTCACCACCCTCATTGTAAAAAATTCCTTCCTTATATCTGGTCTAAATCTACCCTCTTTCAGTTTAAACCCATTACCCCTTGACCTATCATGTTTTTATGTATCCTATTATGTTTTTATATTTCATGTTTGGAAAAAAAAGAAGGAGAAGAAAAAAAAAAGATGTCCAAACCTACCAAGTGTTCACTATTTGACCTGATATTCAAGTTTTGTCCAGTCTTGTCATCCCTGCCTGTGCCAGTGGTAGAGCAAAGCAGCCACCATTGCCACAGGCTGTTCTTTAGCCTCAAATGGTAGCCAAGTGATCCTGGGTTCCAGTTACATTTCTTCAGGCAAGTATCGTTCACAGCCATTATTACTCATCATGACCTCATAGCTTTATCCTAAATGGCAGGCAACTAGCATAACCTTCCCACTCCAAAGCGAAAATAGAGAAATTGTACAAATCACATAATCCTAGAAATAAATCCAGCTTCCCTATTTCCATTTGTTATGTTTGAGAATAAATATATAAAACCTAAGCATTTAGCCAGTCTAGCTGATCAGTGCTCTGGCCAGTAGACAATGCACTTATTCCAGACCAAGATTAGGAACCAGAAACTCTGATATCTAATATTACGCTTATGTTTCATGAACAGCTGTAATTGGGACAGTGCATATTAGGTTCTTTTCTAGGAAGTCATGCCCATATCATTTACTCAGGCCACTGTACATCCAAGACTTCTCAGCAGTGCAAGCAAAACCAAATTTTACTGTCCCAAGAATAGGTACAAAATAAATTTTCTGGGACAGGATGTCAGTATGATGCCTTCTTCAAACCCGCTTCTATACATACTTCCTGTAAGGAACATTTACATCACTGTAACTACTTTAGCATTCCTGTTTATAATATTTGTAGCAATTAGAAAATAAACAACACCCTCCCTACTCTATACATATAATACAGCTTACAAGTCCAAGTCCAGCTATTTTACAAACATTTTTACAATGCTTTTCTCTCAACGAAGACTCTAAAAACCAGGCTGATTTTTCCCTAGCTAAGGCAGCACGGTCAAAGAATCCAGTATATTCACTAAAGTCTCCTTCCTATTCTACCTAATCTCTATAGCCATGTATATCCACCATGCAAATGCTACATGTCTCAACCAAGAACAGATGTAAGTTGATGCAGCTGTACAATCATGGGGTTGGCCCCATAAATTACTACCTTGTACAGCAACTGCAGTATAACAAAGTTGTAATTTACACAAGGTATCAGGGACTAGTTACATGTAACAAAACTTATTACCAGAGCTATTTATTAAAAATATACATACATATATATTTATATACAACCTGAAAAGGAAAATTCAAAGTTGATCTTTACTAACCAACCTTCCCAAGAATCTGGAATGTCACAACTGCCTCTGAAAAGCAGGATCTCACTCTTTGCTTGGGGAACATGACATTATGCAGAACCTTTACATGCACACAAATACGCATACGCTTGGACTGAGAAGGAAGAGTGGTAAACAGACACCCATGGTGGAGATACATGGGTAGGCAACTTCTCCCCAGGTGCTATCCACTTCTCTGTTCTAGAAAGGCTTTTCAGCTTCTAAATTCCCAGTTTCACAGACTGCGATGCTCTGTATTGACTTCAGAACATAAAACAAATTTTAAAAGCACTTTAGAAGGATTTTTTTCCCATTAGGAAGCACACCTACAAACTGCAATGAGAGCATTGTCATTACCACCAGCCGTCCCATGCCTGACCCCACTGGTGCACAGAAGCTAGTGGCCAACAGGCCTCCATCGAGCACAAAGGGCCACTTACAAGGGCGCCGGCTGCTTGTCCTTGTCATTGCCAACAAGCCCACAGAAACGGATTGATTTCCCTTCCGCCGTGCCTGCCACCGCCCTCCTCGGCAGCCTAGCCGGGGTAGGCACCTGCCAAGGCCCCCTCTTCCCTCGGGTCTCTCCGCCTCGCCTCAAGGACAGCTCCCGGGGAGGCCGGCCGGCCGAGCAGGGGGCGGGAGCCACCTGCACCTGTTCGGCAGGCGAGGGAATGGCGGGGGTGCGCAGGAGGGTGCTCTTTCCCTGAGGGGGTCCCCACGCCCTGCGTGAGCGGGGAGGGGGCGGAGAAGGAAGCGGCCCGGCCTCTCCCTCCTTCCCTCCCTCCGCCTGTGAGGAGGGACGGCCGGAGGCGGGAGCGGGGCTGCGCCGCTCCCCTCACCCGCCGCGGAGGGCAACGGTCGCTGCGCGAGGAGGAGGGCGGTGGCGCGAGGGCCCTTCCCACTCCCCCACCCCTTCAGGCCCTCAGGGGAACCTGGGCGGCGGCGGAGGGCAGCGGGAGGGGTGACAGCCACTGCAGAGGGAGCGGGGCCGGGCCGGGTGCTGACCTTTCCCCCGCGTACCCCCGTACGCCAGCGCGGCCATCCCACCGCCACCGCGTTCCCCTACCTGCCCTGCGCACGGTGCCGGGCAACGACTACAGGAGGGCAGCAAGGAGAGGGAGTGGCACCACAGGGAGGGGAGAGGGCAGGGGGCGCGCCGCGCGTCCCGCCGGACCTTTAAACCGCCGGCGGCGGCAGGACTACACTTCCCAGCGTGCCGCGGGGCCGCCGCTGCCTCCCTGGCGCAGGCGCACTGTGGCGAGTGGGAGGTGGTGACGGGCGTCGCGGCTGCGCTCAGCACTTACCTCACAAAGGCGTCGCCGTCGCTTTTCGCCCTGGTAGCGCGGTGGCCCGGGCCGCGCAGCTTCTGCGTGTGGCTCCGTTCCGCCTCAGTGGCCCGTCCTCCGGTTCATTTCTGCCTGTTGGAGGAGGGGTCGCCCCGGCTGCCTCGCGGGAGGGCGGTTTCGCTGCCTTTTCTCGCTTGCCTTCCCCTACTGTCACACGCGCGACGCGCGGCTTCGTCGGCGCCGGGGTCGCCTTTGTCAGGCTCCAGGGCCTTGGCTAGGCCCGCTCCTCCTCCTGGGAGCCATGTCCGAGCAGACGGGCTTGGCTCTGCCGCAGACCATGGACAGGTACGGGGAGAGCCCGGCGGCGGGGCACAGTGGGAAGGGACCCCCGAGGTGGGCGTGCGAGTCTCCCGGGCTGCCCGCGGCAGCGGGTCCGCGTCGCCTGTGGCGTGTTTCGGGCCGGCGGGCAGCGGGGGGAGTTGCGGTGGGCCGCTCCGGCGCGCGGTCCCCGCAGCCGTTGCTGGCGGTGGTGGTGGTGGGGCAGGGCCTGGGCCGGTGGCGCGGGTCCGGTTTCACGTTTTGGCCTCTGGAAACTTTGGTGGTCTGGGCGAAGTCGTGCCAGCTCTGTCGTAAATCAGCGCAAGGTACCGCGGGCACCGGTGTGGTATCTGCGGCGGTGTGTGGGGCGTGGAACGATCGCTCTGGCAGCGTTTGGGCGGGAGGAGGTGTGTCTGGGCTGACACGGGTTCTGGGGAGAGTGGTGAAGGTATGCAGAAGGCTGTCCGGTTTCTGTGGGTCTAAGAGATACTGTAGGTATGGAAAGCATTGGCATGTATGTAAAATAAGATACCAAAACACGACCAAAGCTTAACTGGCCTTGTGTGTCTTGCTGCTGGTTTTATGATCTTTGAAGAAAGCCTCCAATTGCTTTTTGGAGTGCTGTTAAAAAGTACAACTTAGAAACTACTTTGACTTAATGTAGGGGAGGAAAGGTGCTTACTAACTCTTTAAATTATTTTTATTACATTTGTTTTCTCTTTATGCTTTTGTTTGAATATGTAGCACTTTCACCCTGTTCTACTGAGGGTTTAAGATTGCTTATGTATAATTTTGAGTCATCCAGGAAGCCCTTAAGACCCGCCCCTATAAACAACAAAAACAAATTGATAGCCTTTTATTGCAGGAGTTGTGATAGCCTGCTATTTCAGAAGGTGGGGACCCAAAAGGAATCAGGGTTTTATTGATGAACCTGTCAAGCTCTCATCATAAGGAAGCAAAAAAAAAAACCCTGGTGTTTTTTTCCTTTCCAGGTTACCTCTAAGGAAAGAGGATTTAGCGAAATACAGGCTGTCATCAGGGAAGTGATGGAGATATAAACTATGTGAGGCAGGGGCACAACTTGTGCAGCCTGGAAGGTGAGGATGAGAAGTTTCAGTTTGATGTAGAAAGAGGATAAAAGTGAGTTGGAGAGGGAGGGAGGGAAAGTTGTTTGTCTGTGTTTTAGAAAAACTGAAGAAGTGAGAGATGACAATGGGATGATTTAGATTATAATTTAGAACAGTGCCTGTCACAGAGGCTAACAGTCTGGAACAATAAGTGCATTTCCAAGAAGTAACAGGAAGGAGGTAGATTTTTAGAAATACTATCAGGAAAGTACTCAGTTCGATACACTTCCTGTGAATGTAGGGAATTAAAGGGAAGAATTAAGGAAGACAAAAAGAATTGGGAGGAGGATGATAGAACTATTGTGCAGGAGGGGAGACAAAAAGGAAAAGATCAGGAAGAGTGTTGCAGAATCAACTCCTCTGAAACTAAAAAAAATCTCATCTTCATCCTGAAGTTTGTAGTCCAGTAATATGTAATATTTTATGTTTTCGAGTTCTAGGAAACCATGATATTCTGAGTGGATTCTCTACTCTCTATGGCTGTTATATCACACCATGAAGTCCTAGTTCACCCTTTTGGGAAATGGCTGTAAGGTGGTGTCTATAATCTCTGTTGTGAACAACTGTTAAATTAAACAGTTAAGTAAAAAAAGGGAAATAAGTTAACTAGTGGCCAAACCAGTTTACTGTTCTTCAGTTGTTATGTGTAATGAATATGTGGTGTTTAATACATTTAATGTTCTTGTATCCTTTCAGCTTTGTGAAATTGTAGTTTGTATCTCCGGCCCTTTTCAAAGACTTTTTCCAGTAAACTTGGAGTAGCAGAGTCAATATAATCTAAAACAATTGGAAGTGTCCCTGACTTCCTTAATAACAAGACCAGTGGGGGAAAAAGTGTTAAGTGCCTAGGTAGCGTAAAAGGATGTATGAAGAGAGACTGTGGCTTTCATATAAGAATTTATTGGTCTTAGTATAAGAAACTTTAGAAACAGTAGTGTGAGAAGTGGTGAATGGAGTGGTAAGAAGGAGCCAAGTATTTAGGATTTGAATTTAATTCAGAGTGTAGTACAATACCAATAGAAGGATTTTTGAGTAACCAAGACCTCAAAATGCAGTCAGTGTAAATAATTTTTGGTTACATATTGGGTTTATGGAGCAGGGTTACATTGGAATAAACCAATTTTTGTTCATCTCTTATTTCTGAAGGTCATACATAACTGTTTCATGTTGTATGTAGTGATGATCAAGATAAACCTTCAGTATTTCACATAAGGGGATGTAACCCAAGGATGAACCATCTGTAGGGATTCTGAGGGGTTGAAATGCCTCTACTATCCTGTTATCTTTATTGCTAATGACAGACAGTTGTTTTCCTGGATTAAGAGGAAAAGTAAGTATGCAAAAGCTTAAGAGTAACTGTTAATGGATTATAACTTAACACAAAGTGCATACTTTTAAATCAAATTCAGATCTCTTGGTGAAGGATGCAGAAAACAGCTTTTCAGTGAATAAGACTTTAATTTGATTCTAATAGTTAAGTCATTAGGAGGGGAAAAAATAGGGGTGTGTTTGTCTCCAATACCTAGGTGGTCACACTGAGAGGGGTGATGTCCTGTTGTATCAGGAATAAGGTGTTGCTGCAGATCTGAATGTATGCACTGCTTTGTATACAAGGCTCAGAGCTCCTATAGCACATTCTTTAATCATGTATTTGTGAGAGAGAACAGTTGGCTTCTCTTGACTCTTAGATTGTACATCTGTATGACTTACAGGGTTTTTTTCCTTACTAAAGCAATTTGGATTTCTCCAGTGTAAGGAGTGTCTTGACAGTATCTCAGCGTTGTTGCCTGGGATTCATCTTTCTTTTATGTATTTTGTGCTCCGTCCTCCTTTATTTTACCTGCATAATTTCAGTCTGGAAGCAAACCACACATTGGTAACAAAGAGGTTAAACAGCTTTTAAGGTATAAGGAGTTTGTTATTTGAAATTTCTAGCTAAGGGTTTTATACTTGCGTGAAGGATTGGCTACAGCATAAATACAAGAAGCATGAGAAGTAGACATGACTATGAAGTGACACTACATTCTGGAGTTCTCTCGTCTGCAGCATTTAGGAAGCTAATCCAGATCATTATCATGATCCTTTCTGGCCTCAAAATTGGAGTTTCCATCCCTCTTGTCATTTTTTTTCTTCTAGCTCGTGTTTAAATAGCAGGCCTAGATAATAGTCTTAAAATACTGATCTTTTCTGCGTGCAGAATTCTTTGCAATCTATAGTGAAGGGCCATATTCCTGGACTAATGTGTGCACTTGAAGGCAGTGGTTAGTGGTCTGTCTAAATGATGAGGTTTTATTATTTTTAATCCCTTTATTCATGTTTTTTTAATGCATAAATTACAGAATGATAGGAATTTCCATTAAAAAACTGAAGTTATGTGGAGTTTTTTTACATGCTGTTAATAAATGTAAAAATGTTTTTCAAGATTTATTTAAATAAAATTGCCAGATTACATGAAAATGTCTTGGAAATTATAGCTATTACTCTATTCACAGGGCAAACTTTACTTGAAAGTCAGTCCTAATGCATTTGTCAAATTTTAACGGGCAGAGGCCATTTGATATGCTATACATATTTTTAATGTAAAAGCATTTTTTAAGGAAATACCTAGAAAGATTATATTCTGAATGGTATTAGGATGTTGAACCTTTACAGTGAAATTCTTGTGCCTAGTATGCCAAGATCATGAACTGAGTCAGTCCTCCTTGTGTTTTCAAATGTAATTTTGAAAATATACAAAACCCCTTCCGTCTTTTATGGGCTTTTTTCATGTTTCTTATTCAATTAGGTCCTATAAATTTTCTGTCTCTCAGCACTGTTTGACAATAGTTCTTCCAATTAAACACTTGTGTTTCTTCTAGCTGCCCCATGTAGCACCTGTCATAACAGGTATTCTGGCTTCTTAATGCATTTTTCAAACATTTTCTTTCTTCTGGGTAACTTTGAAGATAAGATATTGAACTTTCTGGCAGATTTTGGTGCTCTATTTGATTGAAAACTTAATCCTTTAAATAGTATTTTTCCTGTGTCATTTGCTTGTCAAATACAATTTGACTTTACCTCTCTTATTTTTTTATAGTTATGTTTTTAAGCAGAACTAATCTGTAAATTCAGTTTGGTTTTTAGTTATGTCTATAGCTACATCTTGTCAGTTTGCTATTTGTAGCTTTCTGTAATAGCTTGCATGTTATTGCCAGGACATGAGTTGGCTGTGACCCTGTACTACTTAGCCTTCTTACAGAACACTTGACTGGGTCTTGCCAGAGTTGCTGTTAGAATACATATGAGAAAACAAAACTAATAACTATTTATCTTACAATGCAGTCTTTTTACTGTGTTGGTTGAGCAGACTTTAAAAGCAATTAAAAGATAAAATGCGGAATTGTAGTTGCCTTAAGAAACTACTTATACTATCAAGATATGAATACTGTTGCCCCTTTGCCAGAGCACTGATTTGTCAGAAAAATGCTAGCAATTGAGGTTCAAAAGTTGCAAAATAGCAAATTAATGGGGTTTCTATTCAGTTTTCTGAACTGTCATCTGATTCCATGGTAATTTTCTTCTTTTAAAAACAAAACAAAACAACATATGCAATGGTTTTCTATGTAATTTTCAGTTGTTCCTTTCATTCCATGTGTGGTGGTATTTGTGTTGGTATGAATCTTTTCTTTGCCTCTTTGGAAGTGCGGGCACTGATTTAGGCTTATTTGGACAATTTACTGTTGATACTTGTCCTGGTTTCGGCTGCGAGTTTTCTCACTTGTACTCTTCCGATTCTCTGCCTCATTCCACCAAGGCGGGGAGTGAGCGAGCGGCTGTGTGGAGCTTAGTTGCCGGCTGGGGTTAAACCACGACTATACTGAAGTAACCGAAGACAGGGTTTGGATTAAGACCTTAATGCTACAACCTAGCCAATGTAATTACTGCAATGTGGTCCTTGATTTAAGACCTTTATTCTGAACTCCTTAAGCTTGTACTGGATGTTGTGCGCTGTGAATAATCTCACTGACTAGAGTTGACACATGAATAAATCTTTGTAGGAGTGGAGTTCAACCAGATAAGATATGCAGAGTAGAAAACAATATAAAACACTTTACAGGATTTATGTAGTATTTTTACTTTTCATAAACTATTTACCATCTCTGCAGTTATTCAGTCTGTTTGTTCTACTTGCGCTGATTAAGCACACTTCTCTTCATTGCCCTACCTGAAGGAGTTGTTTTCTTTCTACTCAACACAGTTAAAACTTATTTATTTGAAAGAGGACTTTCCCTGGCTTCTGGTCAAAGCCTATCAGCAACTAGAAGTACCTGGCTTTCTCTTGTTCCTCTAGTGTAGGTTATTCATGCTTAGAAAGAAGAGAGTATAAGAATAACAAACGGGCTGTGCTGGGTTAATCTCTGCCAGAAAGGAAACAAGGCGTTCTTCGCTGTCTTTACCCCAACTGATGGGAAGCTGATGTCGATACAGGAAGGAAAAAGCAAAATTATGTGTATCTTGGAGTGGGTTTGAAGAATAAAAGTTTGAAACAGTAATAACTTTCTAACAGCTTGACTTTTTCATTATTGCTTCATCCCAGGTACATACCTTGCTATTCCAGTTCCCTTCATGCCAAAGGTTCTGCCAGAGATTGAGTTCTTCCTGTGTCTTAACAGTAAAGATGATTAGTGAAGACTGATTGCAGACCTGTAGAATGCCTTTTGCCCATCTGTAGTATAAAAGTGTCAGCATGTTATTTGTAAACTGTCTTAACCTTTTGACTGTCATCTTATGTGCATTATATTTCCATCTTTGACGTCTGCCTTGATACGCTTAGGAACAAACATACATGTTTTAATTGCTGCTTAACTGTTAACTTCTACCTGCAGACAGTAGGCAATTATTCCTCCTGTTTCAGTGTGGGGAAACTCCTGAGAGACTATCTTTTTTGGTTCTAAAAATCTTGGTATTCCATGTATTATCAAGGCATTAAAATAATATTTTCATATGTTGTATCTGCTTCATCTAAAATAACTATACAAAAACCTGTTTGTTGATATCTTCCACATAAAAGTGCTCAGACCTCTATAATATTGCTTAACTGTGATTGTTTCCTTTGGCATGGTGTCTTACAGTGCTTGCTGAAGTTAAAACTTTTGGCAATTAATGGAAATGTATTGAATAGATATCTTAATATGTATAATAGTTTACAGAGTTCAATTAAAAGGTTCACATATTAATTTTGGAACATCTTTTTAAGTAATACTTAAAGTGGTAATGAATACACCAGCTGTTTAGGACTTGTTTGCTTGGTGCTTCTGAGATCTTAACCTGCTTATGGTCTTACTGTACTGGGAAGTTCCTTGTGTGAAAGTGATAGGAGCTTTTTGATATATCTTCTCCTCCTCTCAGCAACAGAATGAATGGGGTACTAGCTTGTTATAGCATGTAATACCTATCTTTATCAAAAAATGACTTGCTCATTTTTTTTACTGGTGCTTGGGTCTTACCACAAGTAGCAAATCCATCTTCAGTGCAGAAGAATGAAAAGTCCCAATCTGAAGTGGTTAAGTTCTTTTAAGCAAACTGCTTCTGGTTAACGTTTCTAAATGAAACTGTTACTAAGGTTACACAAGATGGTCAAGGGGCTGGAGCACATGACTCACTAGAAAAAAGCTAGGGAAAACTGGGCCTGCTTAGCCTGAAGAAGAGATGGCTTGGGGAGACGTAATAACCTTCTAACACCTACTGAGGAGGTTGTTCAGAAGACAGTCTGGCTCTCTTTGGAGGTTCCTGGCAGGATGATGGGAAACAATGACTGTAAATTTGAACAGAGAAGGTTTCAGCATGTAGGGATGGGAAGCAAAGCCATTGAGCTTTGGAACAGGTTGCCCAGGGCAGCTGTGGGTCTCTGTTCATGGGGCTTTTCAAGATGCAGCAGGAGAAAGCTTTGACAATATGGTCTGAATTCAGTGTTGTTTCTGCCTTGGGCAGGAGGTCTGACTAGAGACCTCCTGTGGTCCCTTCCAACGCAAATAATTCTATGATACCAGGTCTAGATGCAACCCCTATTTAAATAGGGAGGCAACACAGTGTTAGGGCTCTATTTGCACTGCATGACATGAGCATACTGCGTTGGAGGTGCCAATATGAGAGGTACAGTCCACTAACACCTTCTAGTAAATCTGCACTTAGCCTTTTTTAGGATCTGCTCTGAAATCTGTACCTAGAAGTTAAGGTGACTTCTTGTCTAGTTGGACTGGAATCTTGTTTTTTCCTTTTCTCTAAGATTTTTTTTTTCTCTCCTCTTATTTTAATGCTAATATGGGTGCTTTTCGTTGACAGCTTTCTCCTATTCAATGAAAGTGCTTAGACTCAGGATTTTTGTGACAATGATTCTGGGGAAAGGATTATACACCTCCTGCCTAACACTAAAATAGGATAAGAAAAATTCAAATAAAAATCTCCACTTTGAAATGCTGGTGTAAAAAGAAAAGTTTGTACTGAAGTTGTATTAAATCTGGGACTAGCTGTTCATTTGTTTATAATTTTAAATCTTAATTATCTTAACTGATTAAGACAAAAATGAAAATTAAGCTGGCCTGCTATATAACAGTTTCCCTATTATAAGTAAATACCAATTGATTTAAGGGCCAACCATGGAATCTTGGTATATGCTTATGTTTGGAAACAACTCTCACAGGAAACAAACTTTTTGGATAAGTATAGTTGCATTTCTAGGCTTTTAGGTGATTGATTGCTGATGAGCATTATGAACTACTTGGTGTTCTCAGTTTATGTATCTGTGCCTGTTTCTCCCTTTGGTCATGCATCTCTTCTTCAAGGTGTACGTATTAAAAGAAAGTGTTAACACAGTGTGAAGGTAGTGAATAATAGAGTTACTATGGACAAGAGGGGCTGGCATTCAGTGATTTATTTATTTTTTTAAAGCCATTTTAATATAGTAGTTACTTCTTCACAATCTTTCTAGAAAAAAGATTAGACCCCCTATTTTAAAGCTGTAATGTTGTCTTTACATAGCTTTCTGATCTCTCCTCAATTTTTTCTCCTGTTATAAATGTCTCCTATTGAGATCTGAATACTCTTGTTTAGAAGTGGATATTTTATATTGGACTAAAATGTGCCAACATAAGTTAGCCTTCTGTGAAGGATATAATTACAGAAGGCCATGTGCTGAGTGCTTGTGACTGTTCTACCGGTGAGTCATGCAGTCAATTCTACAGAGTGCCGAGGAGAGTTACTTAATGTTATGATCAGACACCTTGGAGTTTTGTTCACCTTTATTCAGAGTAAAGGCATTTCCAAATTTCCAGTGTCTGCCACATTTGAGTGGGTTTTGTTGTTCTTGAGGTATTAATGTCCCAAGAATATATCTTCTTGGTTTTTAAAATTCTTCTGTAATTTTTAGGTCTCAAATTGTTCAGTTTTTATTATGTATATTAGGAGGCTATAAGATGACTGACTTCAGTAGAGCTTTTTGGTTTGCTCTCTTACACTGTAAATTATTTGATAAAAATAGAAGCTATAAACTGAGAATAACTTGAGTAATAGTATCTGTTATATAAACTCTCTGAGTTCAAAGCAATTTGCTTGCTTTGCTTTGGAGTCTTCCTGCCAATTTTTGCAGCTCTAGGACTACACTTCCTATTTTTCTTCTCTTTTTCTTTTGGAAGAATGTAACAGAAAAATTGCTTACCCTGTATGGTCAGTTTAACCATTAAACTCTCTAGGCACACATCATACAAAAATTGAACTTTACATTCCACTCTAGGCAAGGTAATTGTGAAATAAAAGTGAGTAGCCGTAAGTTTGGTTTCTAACAAATTAAGTCTGTGCTAATGTGTTTACTTTTGTAAATAAAGAAATTGTGCCTAAAGATTAATTTGTATTTTTACATTACCTGTGTGATACTGGAAAATTGCTGCAGGAGATTGAGCTCACATAAGGCAGACTCTGAATGGAATGTAACTTTGCATTTCTTGTCTTTTTATCTTTTGCTTGTCACAGCAACAGTTTAATGTTGAGATGGTTACAGTTTTAGACATGTCAAAGTTAGTCTATTCTGTATGTATGTCGCTCCTGATATTTGTAACATCTGCATCTACTCTGTACACGTACCACAAATACCAGTATTGGTATTTTTCTGATGCAACTCTCTTCCCCTTTCCCCCAGTGCAAAGTAACATTGTTTAATGCTAGTTTAATAGAAACTACATATTTCTATCTTCTTCTTGAGACTGGGAATTGTATTTAACATTCCAGTTTAAAACAGCAGATTAAAAACATCTTGAAAACACAGATATGGTTAGTGCTCGATTAAGGAAGCTAATAAGTATACTTTAACCTTCTGTTATGGAAAAGTAAATCTTCCAGGAGATATGAAGGACTAATGCTTGTTATCCCTTGTCTCAGAACTTGAAGAAATAAAGGTTAAAGTTAAATTCCTTTAAGTTGACCAACCACTTGCTTTAACTTATATCTTGGCTAATAGAGGAAAAATGGATATAGTTTTGCGCATCGAATGGCACAGCTAATTATAGAATTCTGACAAAGCAATGAAGCAGTTGTGCAGTGATTCCTAACCTTGGTCCGTAAGCAGCATTTTCAAGAAAGCAGTACGCTGTAAGCAGAATTGTTTTGATGTCAAGGTTAGCCTCAATGCTAGGATTTTTAAATTCTTCAGTAATTAGGAGGTTGTTTTCTGGGATCATTGACTGGGGAATCTTTTGTATATGTAATTAAGCTACAGCAGTATCTTAGCGCGTCATAGCATACTTTGAGTCTCTTTTTACTAAGAAACAATCTCCTGTGTTCTAGACCTTCAGATCAATTTTCTCCTGCCTGCATTGATATCTTTCACACAAATCTTCCCTCTATCCTCTATTTAACTGTGGTCATTTAGCGTTAATAAGTTGGAGAGCCGAATGAGTCATTTTCTGTGCACTGCTCTCAATTAAATGTTTTTGGTTTTGTGGGTTTTTTTCTCCTCCAACATTTTGTATGCCTTGGTTTAATTTAAGTGTCACTCTCTAACTGGAGAGGGTATTGACTGAGCTACTGAAAACAATTATGCAAGTACCTTTTTTTTTTTTTTTTTTTCCTCCTCAAAAAAGTAGAATTCAGGTCGTGATGACTGCGAATGATTGAAGTTAGATATAGTTACTTGTTTGTTATACTTTTATTGTCTGGCAAGTAAATCCGATGTATTGGAAACCATGGAGACAGTCAAAACCCAAAATTTTGGACGTGGTGAAATGTGTAATATCCTTAGGGAGTGAGGACTGCTGTAGGAATTTAATACAGTAGATGGCAGATGAATTACAGCAAGAATGGCTTTTAAAACTACTTTGAGGTCTGAAGCTGTCTTCCTTTGCTAAATCTGGCAGTGTTGCTAGAACGAAGACAATTTTTTTAGCCTCAAATAATAATCCATCCTCCTTTAAATCTTATTTGTACATAAATCAGATAGTTCAGCTTGTCAGTAGTTGGGTGTCCTACCTTCCTAGTAGGTCACGTTATCTGTTAAAGAAGGCTGTGTGTGGTCTTCTTGCCGTCTAGAGTGCTAGCAGTATCTGGAACATGCTAGCAGCTTTTCTTTCTTCAGCCAGGGTAAATATTAGTGTATGAATTCTAGCTGATCGAGCCTCTTACTACTTCAGTTATACCTTGACATTATGCTGCTTTGCAAATAGACATTGAGAAAAGCTAAGACTTAAAGGAGTTTCTTCTGGTTTTCACTTTCCTCATCATGAGGAGCTTTCAGACATACTGCTATACAATTTTGTGAATATTACAGGCAATTAATACATAATTAAGATGTTTAAAGGAACATTCAAGGAAGTAACTTTAGCCTCTAAAACATCATTTTCTAGTTGCTTCATATCGCCTGTTACTTTCCATGTTTGTGATTGAGAGCTTTGTCAAACAATGCTTAAGAAAATGTTCTCCCTACATAGTATGCTATCTGCATTATAAAAAAATCCATGAAATGTTTAAGGCATTAACTTAATGCTATTAGAATTTTTCAGTGTTTGCTATGTATGTAGCAAACGTACATGTTGACTACTTGTTCAGCTTTTTCTTTTCAAATTGTGTTGTTCAAGGCATATTTCAGTTTTGGAAGTAAATTGTGTGTGTGTATGGGGTTCCTTGTTTTGGTTTTGTTGTTTGGTTTTTCTTTTTCCGCTTGGCTTTAGTCACTCTCTTATTTTTCTTCCTAAATATGATGGTAAGAATCAGTGGTATGGCCCCCTAGCAGGCACTCAATAGCTTAAATTGTTAGACTTGTATGCCCAGCTGCTAATATGTAATAATAGTTTATTACTAAAACATTACACATTTTGCTAATTAAGGTGCTTATTGTATGAGTAATAGTTTTACCTGATTTGTCCTTTGCACATTTTTAGGAGGGCCCTGTTTTCCCTCCCTTCCTTAAGAAATAAAACAAATGTTTTAACAGTGAAGCTCTTTGTATATTTAGAGGCTCACAGCAAGGCCACCGAGCCTTGGTGACTTAATCAAATTTTCCTTTTGAAAAAGTGAGAGTATGATAATATTAACAAAGCCTTTAAGAGAACTGAATTTTGAAGTCTTTGCAAAAGGGGTATGCCTGAATAACTGGCTGCAAAAGTTTAATTTGTCCAGAATGAAAGGTAATTTTTTTTACCAATAGTCTAGATTGTGTTTGACAAACTATAGACTAAAACCCAATGAGATAGCTAAACCTGTGGGGGATTTCTTATTCCAAGTTGGGTAGAAGCAAAGGCCATAAAAGCCTTGTAAGGCACGATTCAAGCACAATAGGTGGTGGCTGGCAGTCAAAGGTTTAATTTTATCCACAAGCTAGAAAGTTGCCAGCAGGATTCTGTGAACTGTCCTTTACTCATATCTCTGCCTTTATATAGTGTGGTTAACTCAAGTGTAAAATATTTCTCCTTAATTGGAGCTATAATTGAGAATATATAAGTTTAAGTTGAACTTCTAGTAATCACTACATCTTTCTGGTACACTTTCTAGTTAATTATTCTATGTTTTGTTTTTATGTGTTTGCTTATTGCCTTTTAGTCATTCATGAGCTTTTATTAAAAGCTCTTTAAAATCTAGTTTAAACAGCGCCATCCTGTGATTAGAAGAAGTCAGAACCTATATATGGATACCACTTGTGTGGCCATATGCTCACACCAACAGTAGCTTGATACTCTCCATTTAACCTTTCCCTGCTGTTTTTAATGAAAGCAGTACTTTTGTAGTAAAGGCTAGTTACTATTGTTTCTGGATTCTCATCAATTTCTCTTTTACTCAGCATTATACCCTGTCCTTGATGACTAGGCAGAGCAGAATGGGGTATTAGGTCAGATGACTTTCAGGAACTTCATTTCAAGATTTTAGACTTTATTTCAAGGTGACAGCATGTTTTCTAGGTGAATGATCCAGGCTGGAACATGGCTGCTATGCCAAGCTGCCTTAAAAAGGATCTGCAGAAGTCATGATGGAGCATCTAAGACTACTCTTTTTGCACTGGTATCTCTGTTCCTCACTCTGTGTGTGTGTGGTTCCCCCCCACCCTTAGGATAGTGTAAGGATTTTTTGAGTTTGATAGACAGAGCTTGGGTTGAAGATACAAGTATTTTCTGCTGTGTGTGATGGCCAGGAAAATATTGGGGAAAGAGTGGTGCTCCACCTATAATCCTGTTGCAGTCTTCCTCTGCTAACCAACTTCCATTATTGTGCTAGATAAGTCTGTATGCCTTCTGCTGTTGAAGTCTTCATGCTGCTTTAGGCTTTGCAGCTTACTTCATCTCTTTGAGCACTTACATCATGCTTCACAGAGGAGATTAAGTTAGCATGTCTTGGGTCAAGTGGTATTCCCCTCTTTGTAGCCTTTATCAGGGATATGTAGGCTAGGCTTGCATTCTGTTGTGACCAGGTAGTGGCCCTCTAGCACAAGAATCTTATTCCTGCTCATTCCTTCAAACTCAGGGAAAGGAAGTGCTTAGCAGTAGCGTTTGCAATGTGTTGTTCTTGCTTTTTGAGAGAACAGTTTGCTGTGTTCCCTTACTAAGATTCTGGCCAGCTCCAAAGCAGCCTACCTGTGTTGTATGCTGCTAGGTAACTCCCTTGATTTTTTCCGACACCCTAGTCTTCCCATTTAAACATGATCTTATAGTATTTAGAGTGTAGTTGGCAGGTTTAGTGGAAGCTTATCACTATTTTTCATCAAAGATATTTTATCTGTCAGTATAGGCTACGCATAAAAATTTGTTACAGAAGCTCATGAAAAATTGCCTCTTCCAAACAGCAGATTTGTGGGTCATCCTTTGGAACAGTGCCTTTTTATGCCCAGTTATTGGAGTGCTTTCAGTCACTTCTTCCAAGATACGTTTTCACCCCTCACTGCGTTGGCTCTCTGTGCTATCATTGCTACCAGCTATGTTGCAGCCTTTTCACTTGTTTCTTTTTGGATGTGAAATTCAATTCCAGTAAGCCACTCGGTCACTTTCTGCTTAGCAGAACAAGGATGCTTTACTATGATAGCAAGATATCAGCAAATTCCTGCTGCTTTAAGGGAAAGCAGTGTGCTTTATGATGTGAGAGAAATGCAAAAAAATTTTCTTAAACTTATATTTTATGAAGGATGTAATGCGAGGAAAAATGCTTTTTAGCTCATGGCTCTAGAGCATGTCATGCATGTTCAAATTTGCATTTCCCGTGGTAAGGGTTAGGTCCTGCTAAATGTCTTGCAAGAGTTTTCTTTTCTCGAAAGTTTTCTGGTTTTGCTTGCTATTCATACATGTGCGCCACTGAACATCAGGGAAAAAATTCCAAGGCTTTTTTCATTCTGTCTTGCAGTACTGAATATTTTAAACCAGCCTATAAAGCAGCTGTGCTGTCCCAGTCTCACAAGTCATCTTCCATTAAGTGTTGTGGACACAAGGATATCTGCTGGGCTTAGGGGGTGTTAAAGATTTCTGCAAACTTTTTGCTAATGTATATATAATTAACATATTGCTTTTAAATTACTTTTTTTGTATTGCTTACACAGTCATGCCTGCTTGAAAACAAAGCTGTATCATGGTGAATTCCGCTCCCATAGGCTGAGGCAGATTTCATTTAGATCCTGTCCTCTGTCCAATCTAAGACTGGTTTGGGAAAAAAGTAACCTTTAGAAGGAGTATAGCTCAATAAAAGGAAAGCAGTCTGCCTCTAGGTGTGTCTGTTGGTACTGGAGGATCTTAACTGGTGTGTTGGAGCTGTAACTCCAACCAGGTACAGGAGAGAGAGGCTTCCTTACTGATTAGAAACTCGTGGTTTGGAGAAACCTGGGTACTTTCCATCCGCTTTGCTCTTAACATATGCAATGTCCTGAAAAGAGTTTGTCTTTGGTAGAGAAAAAAACAGATGCAATAAACGAGTTATTTGGAGTCAGAGTAGAATTTTTGAGACCAGAGATAGATGCTGGGGAGCTGAATCTAAAAGGCATTTGTAACCCTATATTCAACTGAAATAATGATATTGGCATGGTTTTTGTGTATATTTTGTTTTCCTTTTTTTTTTTTTTTTTTTTTTTTAAGCCAAGGAAGTGTGGAAAAATACATTAGTGTTATTGATTTGGCTCTGTAGAAAGTCATCAAGGAAAAAGGTTTGAGTTTCTATCAGAAACAATGCTTTGTTCCACCTTGTCAGCCTTTTCTATTTCAGGTTATCTGAGTAGCAGCCTGATTCAGTGGTAAGAATCAAGGTCATATTTTATTCAGTACAAGAAAATGGAAAATCTGGCAAGAGCCAAGATACTTGTTTTGAAATGGTTTTATTTAGCCCTTTCTGCTACAGCTGCTGTCAATGGAAAGAGATAAAGCTGATGACAGAATACAAGGAATTTACTGTTCATTATTCATGACTTGCTGAAGGTTTAAGTCTGTAAAGGATTTTGTTATTCTTTTCATGGGTCTTTCAGGTTTTCAGATATGATTGCCTGGCAAGAAACTGGATGAAGCAATTAAAGAAAAGATGCATATTTTTCTTGACGTATTAACCTTAACAGGAAACTTGAACGGAATTTAATCTACAGAGTATTCATGGACAAATTCAGTAGTTAAAATTGCAGTGTAGCAAGATTATGTTCATGCTTAAATCTGTCAGTATTTGAATAAACTTTAGACTTCTGTGGTGTGGTGGCATCTGACCTTACTGGCACCCACAGACCTAGCTAGCTCTATTGTGCAATGAATCAGAACGTCTGCTGTGCTTTGTAATACTTTCAAATCTTTGTGGTGGTTTCAGCATTTTCACTTAGAGTCTTACTAACTTGTGGCTTGGCTGTCTTTCCTCCTCCTGCTTAGGAAGGTTAATGTGCCCTTTCATTTAGGACTGCTATACGTGCATATCGGGAGCATGAAGGTGAAAAGAGGGATGGTATTACAGGAGTGCATAACATGACGATTCTGATTTAAACAGATGTTGTGGGAAAGGACAGAAAGAAGTGAGGTTGGACTTTGCTTTTACCTTCCCGTTAAAATGAATGGAAGAAATTGCAATTCTGATTCGAGATGTCAGTCTTCCAACTGAACAGTTTTCTTGAATGAAAACTGATGCAGTTCTAGTTTTAGCGCACCAATGTTAAAAATTTACTTCTGTAACCTACTGTAATTACCTACTGTAGGTTACCTACTGTAACCTACTGTAACCTACTGTAAATTACCTACTGTAATATGTTCTGTACTTACAACTGGACATGTGGATGTGACAGTTATGTTTGTTTTACCTATTGTTCAATATTAAATTGCTTTTTCTGCAGTCTTTCCTGGAATCTGCATCTCAAATTGTGTTCCCTTTCACAAGTATGCCAGTAATAAGTTGCTACAGGCTGCGTTCTCCTCTTACACACTTGTGACTTAATTTCAGTATACTTCCACCACTATAAATCAGAAAAAGATTCAGTGCTTTGGAAGAATCTCTTGCAAAGATTTTATAGGCACAGTTATTCCTATAAACAAACATGGTTATTCTTCTCTAGAGAAACATTTTCAGTTTACAAATGGAATACTGTCCAAAATAGTGAGGTCTTAAAAGGAAGCTGTTAGACAACAATATTTTTCATTACTTTGGGTTCGAGCCTGACAAAATTCAAGTTTCCCATTGTAGATCCCCCCCCTTTTTCTTCATAGAGGAGTTAAAAATGAAACAAAACCAAAACCCCCAACCTGTTTACAAGTGACATGCTAGGGAGAAAGTAGTGACCTTTTAAAGGAATTACTGTATTTTTGTTGCTTTGAAAGTGACTCTAGTAAGATTGGCCCTTGTGCGTATAATTCCCTTCTAAATTTTGTCTAACAAGCTTTAGTTGGTTACAAGCATTGTTTCTTTTTCCTTTTTTTTTTTTTTTTTGAAGGGGTGCAGAGGAAAGACCTTCAGTATGTGTATGTTCAAGTATAAATTTGTCAAGCAAGTTTTCTGACAACTATTTAGCACTGATTTCCATAAGAGAGAATATGACAATCTGGCGAAATGACTGGAGGTGAAGGGGACTTCTAAACTGTAATTTCTCCTCCCAGGTGCTAACAAAGGTTAGAGATGGGATGCAGAAAGGGCAGACTGAAACAAAAAGTATGAGGGGGAGAGGGAATAAAGGTGAGGAGTAGCTGAGAAGCTGAAACAAGGAAAAAATTTGATTGAGGAGTTTAAAAGGCTAGGAAGAAGGTTTATTACTGACAACGAATGCTAGAAAAGGGAGAGGAAAAGCATCATGAACCACTGTAACATCCCCACATAGAAACTACAATCACGATTCTTGAATCTTAACATTATTTTGTATAGTAGTGCCAGAGCATTTCTCAGCTTCTTACTATCTCAGTTACTGTTAGTGGTTACACATAAGAAGCCTTTTACTGTTTCATCTTAATGATGTTACTCAAATTGTTAAGAGAACAAAACTTAAGCATCAAAATAGTGCTGCAAAAGTTCAGTTAGTGCATAATGTCTAATTAGATTGTATCTTGATAGTTAAATTATAGGGATGCTGTTGCCGTACACATTTATAAAGGTTTAACTATGATTGCAATGGCTTGTATAAAACATTTTTAAAAAATCTATCGAACCAGATTATATTTGTAGTAAGATCCTTATTTTGTTAGATTCTGGCTTATTATCTAGACTTCAGTATCTTCAGTATGGGAATTAGTTTTTACTGTGAAACAATTTGCTAAGTTATTGGGTCAACATATCTGATATTTTCCTAGTTTAGATCTGTATTTTACTTTCTCTTGCAAGTTGTAAGGTGCGCAAGGATCTGGCCTAATCATCAGATCAGATATCTGGGAATTACTAGGATGTGTGCTCTCTTCAGGTCAGATCAAATAGCCTGTCAGTCTTGTGTCTTCTCCTTATAGATTTAGTATGTTTGAATTTTATGTATCCAGATAATTCTTCAGTGCAGAAATTTCTTCCTCTAGTGGTACAATAGTATTCTTGAAGTACTTTGTAACTTAATTTATATTACACAAAATCGATCTATCTGAATTAAGTACTTTCTCTTTTCAAAGAGAGGGAATGAATGGAATATAAGTAGTTTGTTTTGTGTTCCATTGTATCATTTGTGTGGTTTTGTCATTTAAGTGGATTGGAGTTAGTTGCCCAAGTAACAGACTACTGTATTGATCTTATATTTTTGATTTTAAAAACTTACCAAAATGTCTGCTGTAGAAGGAGATGATAATACATTTAACATATGGATTTTTCATATGTTGAGTTATTCAGAGGTTGAACTACAGTCTCAATGCTTTTTAATTCGTAAATTATCTAAAAGTTAAATTAGTAATTCAGAATGTATTAAAAGCAGTTGTTTAGCTGTCTAATATGTTAATACCAGAACAAGACTGTGGTACAAAATACTGACATTTTTGGTGATTAAGAATGAAGCAACAAGCATCATCTCCTCTAGGTGCACATTTTCTAAAACTACATGCTTTCACAAGTGGAAGTTTATTTTAAGCATGTAAAAGTAGCAAAAAATATCATCTTTTTTCCTTCCTGTAATTACAGAAGCTGCTGGGTTTGTTTTGCTACCGATGAGGATGATCGGACAGCAGAGTGGGTGAGACCTTGCAGGTGCAGGGGCTCTACGAAATGGGTTCATCAGACTTGTCTACAGCGCTGGGTGGATGAAAAGCAAAGAGGAAACAGTACTGCTAGAGTTGCTTGTCCTCAGTGCAATGCAGAATATTTAATAGTATTTCCAAAGCTAGGTAAGATATGTATCATTTAAATTTTAAACATCATATAATAGGTTGTTTCTTTATATTGTTCCTACTTTTTTTTTTTTCTTTTTTGTGCTCAGAGCATCACTTCTGTTAAACTTATCTATTCCCTTTTCCAGACAGAAATAACTATATTCTGCTTGTGTCCTATTTGGTGGCTTAGTTAACTACCTTCTGAAAATTTTGGATGTGTTCCACTTAGGTATATTGATAAGTCTTATAAGTGATTGACCTATAATCAGTTCATGGTTAATGTGATCTTTTTTCTTCTCTTGTTGAGCAGAAGGCGACTTCTTTCAGCAATTGCCACATACTAGCACATAAACACATCCCCCCCACCCCTTTTTTTTTTTCCCCTCAGCTTGCAGAGAAACTGTTATCAAAGGAAATTCAGAGAACCTTACTGAGCAACCTGTTGCATTACCTGAAAAACATACTTTTACTTTGTTTGGGAGGTATTCCTGAGTTAATATTGCCCTGTATTCAAGAGGCAGAATATTTGTGGTTGCTAGGCATTGCTCTAGCTCTGTTTGTCAAGGTGAAAGAAATAAGTTGGAGATGGTCTTCCAGAGTCTACTTAACTTGAGTAGCCAAGTAGGACACTGCACAATACGTTACATATATTTAAATTAGCAGTGGTTGCTGTTATTCTAGCCCTCATTTGCCCATATGTTCTATGGGGTGTATTAAGTAGGGCAAGAAAATTAAATGTTGTCATGGAAACATAAATTTTTTTTAAAAGTAAAACTGCTTGTTAAAGAAGTGCTGCTATAGCATGTAGTACAGGCATTTAGAGGATTTTAAAGATTTTTTTTTTTTTAAGTATCTTACTTCTGTCATGAAACAGCTGAAAATAACTTGCACTGCCAGTTCTTTGGGACAAGACCTCTTTTCTGTTAGTACAAGGGCTGACAACATTAAGGTGTGAAGGGAATTCTATATGGATGATGACATTTATTTCCATGATAGAATACTGAGTAATAGGAAAGAAAATATGGACTAGTGTATTGTTGATATTCAAGAAAACATAAACCAGCATGAAACTTACTACCAAGTTATTCATATATCAACCACAATTCAGCTTTGCTATAAGGATAAGGTAGAGAGGAATCTTAATCTCCATCATAAAGAAGGCATTAAATGACAACATTTAGCATTGGCTTTGGGGAAGAAAATGGTTTGATATCTGGACACTTACAATGTACCATAAAACTTGGAGCTGTTTAAAATTCTTACGTGTATCTTGCATGATGAAACTGTAATGTGAGCTGCATTTGCATGTTATTTTGGCAATGGGAAAAAGGGGAAGCAGCTATAGTTTGGAGAGGATACATGCACATAACAACAGGCATTTTCATTTGTTCTTGCGGTTTGTGGCATACTTTATTTGAAAGCTAAGATTCCTAAATGCTAATATTCCTAGCTTCTGAAGCTGGCCTAAAATTCTTGCAGGAGATTGTTCAGCTCTTGCATGCAGGCATGCAAGAATCTTTTGATGTATTTTCCCTCAGAATACCATCTTTTTCCATTTTTAAAGATGAGAAGGGCATAAAAATTCAGACTTGTGTAAGAGTACACAGGACATTGATAGCAGAGCAGGAAAATTAATTTGGGTCCATCAAACATCAATCATGAGTTTGAAGTGCCTTAAACAAGTGAGACAGTCTTGCCCTTTTGTAACCCTTTCTAGTAACCCAAAACTGTTGTATCACAACTCAACTGTAAGTCAGTCAAGGTCACACCAGGCAGAGTTAGGACAGTAAGGTGTTTTCAAGCAGTCTTGCCAGTAGCCCCATCTCTGCTGCAGCAGGTATCTTTTGAAGACATTACTAGTCATACCATTCAAGAAACTAAAATTACTTGAGCAGTGAAGAAGTAACAACTAAAGTTTCCCTGAGGTATCATAGTTCAGAAACTTATTTACAGTAAGACTTCTCTAATGTTTTTCTAAAAACAAATTTATGTGAAAGGGCATTCCTTAACACAACTGCTTTTATTTACGATTATAGTTTTGAAGTAATATCAACTTGAGGAGACATCAATTAATATCTTTAAAAGTAACAGTGGGTGTCTCTTTATGTATTTACCAATTCAAAACAACCTTCCTAGTGATGTATCTTCTTAAAATTATAATTCCATTTCAAAATTGATAGTGCATATCAGTTTTAGAGATTGGTAGTAACTATGTTCTTACTAGCTGTTTTCCTCTCTTCTGAGAACTTTTTTTTTATTAAATAGGAAAATATTATTGCCACTTTGAAAGTAACTGAAGTCTCTTTTACATAATTATTTTAGTTTAATAAATAGAAAACAGAGTTTGGCAGGAAAAGCTCTGTTAAAGCATGATAGCTTTTACAAAATGAAAAATATTTTTGTATTTTGTATTTCCTTCTTTAATTTGTATATCAGTGATATTTAATTTCCTGCTTTTTCATTAATACCATCTTAAAAGAGGCAGTTACATTTGTCCTCGTTTCTCACAACTTCCTTCCTAAAGGGCTAATTAAAAAAAAAAATTGAAAAAATGTTTTTCTAGTCTTTTTTCAACATTCTATACGTAATTCTGTAGCTTGCTGTTTCTAATGGTTAGTATCAGTAAGTGCAATTTGTTAGTGCTTTTAGTGTTAGACTTCTGCTGTTGCCATATCACCTTGCCAAGACGTATAAGGCAAGCTTCAGTGCTTTGTGTTGCCCTTCAGGACTCACCAAATATGATGGATTTTTTGAATCTCTTGTCTTCACCTTCTTCAAACAAATGTAAGTTTTCAAAATGATACAACTAAACAACTTTTTCAGTGACTGTGGGAAACAGTCAAGATGTGTAAACTACTGTGCATTTAGTACTTGCAGTTATGACCTTGTTGCTACTTTCAGCATATTGATAGACATCCCAGAACTTTAAGTCTGTCCTGGGAAGTTAAACATGAGTGTTAATAAAGTTGAATTGCTTGTTCCAGTTCTTTGTATTTTGAGCAGAGTGTTCCTTCTTCAGAAACCCTTTAATTTTGGTACCTAATCAATAATAGGATGCTCAACTCGAGAATAACTCTACAGTCACACTTTGTCAAGTACTTATGGACTAATTTACATCAGTTGGTGTATTTGAAGCAGGGTGCTGGTGAGGTGTTTACTGTCTTACAAGCCACTTAGGACAATGCTTCCTGCCCTTAAAACTAGAGGTTATTACTAAAACAAAGAATGCATGCTGTACTAGAAGATGCATGTACAGGTAACCAATTTGAAGTGCATGAGTAGTAGGTTAAGAACTTGAGGCTCCAGCAGAACTAGAGTAGAGAATACATTAAGCAATATTCTGCCCAGGTTGCTTAGAACTGCCCACTAGTCTGATACATAACTTGGCAATAGTTACAATGACTTTTGTCAAGACTGCATGTAAGCTAAATGTGTTTAAATTGCAGCTCTTCAGTATGGTATTCATGCACATACCTGGTGGGGGGGGGGGGGGAGTTGCAATCCTTCTACAAGGTCTCTGGATGCTACAGCTGTACAAACAGTATGTAAAATCATACCCTGTTCTAATTTTTAAAAAAAAAAAAAAAAGGAAAGAAAGGGGGAAGAAAAAACCCACCACAAAACATATGTATTTGGGAGTGCTTTACAACAATACCAGAGCTGATAAAACATGACAATGAACGAGTTCAATTAGATGTTGGTGTTGCTTGTTTTCACTGGCTGACCTGAGCTGAGTAGAACCAGTCATTTTGAAAGCATTCACACTAGAGCTGTTTTCTTGAAAGAGAAGAACCAACTAAGTCATGAAACGGGAGTCACAATAAGTGATTTTTTGTATATTTGGAGAATGCAAATACAATACCTTTACCTTTAAAAAGGCAAAAAAGGAAAAAATCCTTGGCACCCATTGCATGGTCAGCACAAGTTTCAATTAATTGGAGGTCAGGAGGAAAATGGCATACAGCTTGGGATAGCTGTACAAAACAGCCTGGCAATTGCCTAACTAGTCTGGCAACTGAAATTCATCTAGTGGAAGTCCTGTACATCTAGTACATCAGGACTTCAGTAAGTCTTTTAACACCATTGCTCAAGGGATCACTCCTTCTCTACACCACTGCCCCCCCCCCCCCCCCCAAAAAAAAAAAAAAAAAAGAAATTAGGAAGTAGTAAAAGAATTATAAGATTATAGGCTGGAGTGGGTGAACTGTAATGAGACATGGAGGATTGGTTACTTGAAGAATGCCTGTAGGCTGGTTTTGAGAATGACTCTTAATATTTTTGGTAGGAAAAAGCAGGAGGGAGCTAAGAAGAACTATTCATGCATATGAGCTGGAGGAGGACAGTCTTTATGTCGAATTAGTTGACAAATACAAAAGTAATGTGGAATCTGATCATGGTGATGACATTTTTCACTTCCATATGTACATTTCAGACTTCAGCTTTCGGCTTTGGTTTGCTGGTGTTCTTGCAGTCTCTCAAAGAAAAGATGCAAGCATGCCCTTGTTTACCTCACCAAAGTTGGTCAGGGTAATGTCTTGCTCTGTGTAAGCCTGGAAAGTGCAGTTGTCCATAGACAGAACAATGAAACTCTATTCATCCATTGCTGTCAAAGGCACTAAATTACCTGAATTGGAGGGATTTTTTTCCTCCAACATTTGAGAGGTGGTCCTCTAAAAATACTGCATGCAGTTTCTTCCAGCAGAAGGAATTTTTCATATTGACTGTGCTACTTTTTAGCTACTTTTTACTGTAGAGCAGGATAGTTTAGTGACAGAATTATCTGGTGAAGCTGTCAAACATAAGCACATGAAGTACATTACAACTAATTAGTATTTCTTCCTTTTGAAAACTAAAATATCTAAGAAAAAAGCCGCTAAGCCTAAAATGGTTTCTACAACAGAACAATTCTGATTCAACACAAAGGAAGCTAGTCAACTTTAGTGGGTAAATTAGTCAGTGCTCTAACCAGTATATTAATCCCTCAGAAAGATGTTGCGGTGAGTGAAATGGTAGGTAGAAATAAGTGACAAGTTTAGCTTAGTAGCTTTTTAATTATATGTTCTCATTTAAACAGCACGTGTGGGATGTCAAGACTTGTATTTTGCCAAGTTCATTCTTTCTTATCAGTGATAGATGCTGAGAGCTTTCTTCAGCATGCTTTTTTAAATCTCTTTCTCTCTCAATGTATATATATATATATCTTGAAACCTTACTTTTCCTTTATCATAGGTCCAGTTGTTTACATTTTGGATCTTGCAGATCGACTGATCTCAAAGGCATGTCCATTTGCTGCAGCTGGAATAATGGTGGGCTCTATATACTGGACAGCTGTTACATATGGAGCTGTGACGGTGATGCAGGTACACATGTATTCCATCTTCTTACCAGCTTTGAAAGCAAGCTTTCTAAAGAAAAAGACGATTAATTAAGACTCTTCTTTCCTTGGTTTAAAACATGCTTTAGCTGCTTTCAGCACTTTCAGTGTAGTTAACAAGTGAATAGATAGAAGGCTTTTCACTTTTAACTGATTACACTGCATAAAGCCAAGTATGCCTGTTCAAACGTGGTTCAGTCTGCAACGAACAAAATTCACTACTACTGCAGCAGGCTGCCCTTTGTATGGCAGGCTGGTAAACCCACTTCTCTTCTTACAGAAAAGGTGCCATTACCACCTGACTACTAATAATGGGTAGTCTAATTCTTCAGAAAAGATGTGAGACTAATCTCTTTTTTTTTTACCTGTAGAAAAATTTTGCTGGTAACATTCAAAGGGTTGAGACATGGTGAATTTTTCAGTCCTGCCACTTTTTTATTGTATAAAGGAAAATGCATGCTCTGAATGATGCAATTATTCATAAACAACAAATGCAAAACACTGCAAATTAATAGTATGTTCTTTTAATTACTTCAGACTATGGTTAGTTGAAAGGGAAAAAATACTTATTTTTCCTACTTCTGTTCTTGTGAACTTGCTATTTAAATAGAAAAATAACATTGACAGGTGGTAGACTATTAACTATGGAAAGACTTGTTCACAGTTGCCCTAGTTCAACTACAAGAGTTTTTATAGATTGTACAACTAGACGGACCTTTGTTACCATTTTAGTTGTTGATTCCTAGATCAAGCCCATAACCTGTGTTTTGCCTGAAAGCATAAAAGTATTTCTGATGCAATTCAGTTGTAGGTAGAATTAACAAATCTGTATGCTAATAAGTATTCCTCTACACAGTTCTAATTTTAAATATACAACCTAGTTCTTGTCCATGTAAGTCATATGGCACTACTTTTTCTTGAATTTTGTGGTGCTGCCCTGAAGTTCTACAAGTCACTCTATCTCAAGATTGTGTGCTATTTTGGTTCTGTTTGTACGTGATCTCATAGCAGAAATGTATATGACAACCACTTGAAGTGGAGCCCAAATGAGTTGATGCAGTTCCCCTGGTACCAGTGTGGCCAGGGTCAAGCAGCTGCGTTAAGTGATGTATAATGACTTTCAATACCTGCAGTACCTCACAGAATAATAGAATTGTATAGGTTGGAAAAGACGTTTAAGATAGAGTCCCACCGTAAACCTAACACTACCCAGACCACCACTACACCATGTCCATAAGCACCTCATCCAAACGTCTTTTAAATCCCTCCAGGGATGGTGACTCAACCACTTCCCTGGGCAGCCTGTTCCAATGCTTAATAACCCTTCCAGTGAAGTAAAATTTCCTAATATCCAATCTAAACCCCCCCTGGCACAACTTGAGGCCATTTCCTCTTGTTCTATCACTTGTTACCTGGCAGAAGAGACCGACCCCCACCTCTCTACAACCTCCTTTCAGGTAGTTGTAGAGAGCAATAAGGTCTCCCCTCAGCCTCCTTTTCTCCAGGCTAAGCAACCCCAGTTCCCTCAGCCGCTCCTCATAAGACTTCTGCTCCAGACCCTTCACCAGCTTTGTTGCCCTTCTCTGGACACGCTCCAGCACCTCAATGTCTCTGTTGTAGTGAGGGGCCCAAAACTGAACACAGTATTTGAGGTGCGGCCTCACCAGTGACGAGTACAGGGGGATGATCACTTCCCTAGTCCTGCTGGTGTCTCTGTATTACAGAATGGTACACTTAGGAATTTCCTCATCTGCTATTTTGTTCTCGTTGTGGCCCTTACAGGAACATTGCAACCATCTGTAATACTACAGCTAGACTTTGTGAAATGTACCCATCCTTATCTCCTTGCTCGCTGCTACGCTGAGCCTTTTTCTGTAGGAACTTATGTGACCTTTTTAGCTTCTCTGGAACTACATAACCAAATAGAAAGATAAATGCTCCTTTCTGTAGTTGTTTTGCTTTTGAAATGAGGATCTGGCCTTTAGCAAAGGCAAGTTGTGGGTCTAGTTGAGCAACTGCACGGTTACAGCTTCACATCTACATTAGTTTAGACAGCTGGTCAAATCCCAGGTATGAAGAATTAGCTATTTTCCTCTGATTTAATGGGGTTTTTTTGGTCATATGGATGGCACGCTGGGTAAGAGAATAACTTATTTTTGCTTATAATGGAGGAGATTAAACTGAGAGTGGAGGGAAACTGTTCCACCCCTTTTGCCACCCCAAATTTGCTAGGTTTAATACAAGTTGTTTCCTGATGCATTTCAGACTCCTTTTCTTCAGTTGAAGGGCTAGAGAGAAGCACAAAAGCTATTTTTAAAGGTTAAGCTTCAGATGGAGAAAAATAAATACAGAGTTGACATTGTGACTACAGTGGTAGCTAAGTCAGTAGCAAATCATACGGGGTTACTGAAAACAGAGACAAATAGTAATCTAAAGCAGAAAAGACAAGATACTGAGGCTTTTTTGATGGACAAGAACTATAAGGAGAAAAAGGATAGTGTCAGACATCACAATTTGAGTGGAAGATCGTGAAGAAGCTGGAAGACAAATGCTGAATATTTTTTGAAGGAATAATCTTTTGGCGGCAAAAATATTGGTTATCCCTATTTTTAGAGGCTGTGGTATATAACATAACTTCCTGTTGTAGAAGAATAAAATGGAATGGTTTTCAAAGCAAGGCTAAAAAGTACAGTTTGAAGGTACTGTGATGCGTTACCCTAGCTTCTTCCCTGTGTCACACCTATTCCAGAAGTATTGCTTTTTTATATTTTGCTATTGTTGCATGTTCTTATCACCTAATTCTAAGTTTTGTGCAAGCGAAGATTTGATAGCTTTTTGCATTTGTGGGGAAAACAAGAAGTCAATGAAAACACATCAGGAATTCCAGTGTCTGACAAATGTAATAATAATTATTTTAGTGTTTTTAGTCTTCCTGGATTGTTATGGAAAAAGTCATGAAAGAGCCCCTTCTTTCTAGAAGCCCTTCAAGGACTTTGTTAGCATTTAATAATTCTTAAATTGAGACAACTCTAGAGGATATCTACCACTTTAATTTATTTTGTTGTCCTCAGCCCTATTAGAGTTACTTATTTAAAATAAAAAGTACATACTTTTTAGAAAAACATGCACTGTTCTGTTACAGTTTTAATATGTACATTTTATAAGCTGCGAAGTCTTATTATTTTTTTATGTGCCAGTAGAAAGGTTTAGACACATCGGTAATGACTGTCCTTTAAAATTGTAGCGCTAACCATGTTTAAAAATAAAGTACAAGTGAAGATATGCTGCTGTTTCCACTACCGTTGAAAATAATGTACCTCTTCCTGCATTGTTTAGAGAAGCAATGCTTTTTAATGCTGTGATCTCTGTTGCGTAAGGTATTCCTAAATAAGAGAATTTTTAAATTAAAACATCCTGAGATACTTGCTATCAATTTATCCTTTAAAGACTAGTATCTAATCAATTTCTGAGCATAGAATTAATCATTCTAAAATTGTAAATTCTTCTGTGCATTTTGGAAAGCATGCTATTTTGATATTGCAGATGTTTAAGCTTTTACTCATACAGAAGCACATGAAACTCTTCTTGAGATGGTAAGGAATTGTGTTACAGCTCTCTGCAAGATTAATAACTTGCAAATTAGGGCTGATAGCTCATCTGCATTACACTTGATAAGCAACCAAGCATGCAAAGGGAAAACTGAGTATGTTAGGTAAAACAGTATTATTCTTTTTTTTCTTTAACTTAAAATGCGTGGGCAGCCCCAAACAAACTAGAATTTTTATAAGTTATATTCTTTGTTCAGTTCTGGTCTTTGTTACATTTGTCAACTATATACGTATTTACCAGGTTGTGGGTCACAAAGAAGGTCTTGACGTCATGGAGAGAGCTGATCCTCTATTTCTTTTGATTGGACTTCCCACTATCCCGGTCATGCTAATATTGGGCAAGATGATTCGTTGGGAGGACTATGTGCTCAGACTGTGGCGCAAATACTCTAATAAGCTACAAATTTTGAACAGCATATTTCCAGGTAATGTGATTAAATTTAAAAGGAAATATCAAGCTTGAATTGGAGCCTTTAGGAGATGGGGATAGGTGAATAGTTTTCACCATTCTTAAGTAGAAGTGATAACACCTTCCCTCTATTTTATGTTCAGTCTATTTAGATTGTGTTTGTGTAGTACCTAGTGAGAAAGGTGGGGCAAGAGGAGGAGGAGCATGATTTCAGTTAAGGCCGTAGTAACAAAGCAAGCTACTAAAAATCATGGGTCTTATTTGAAAGTAAAAATCAATACAGTCATTTAATGGAAACAGAATATTCACTGAGAAGAGGGATAGTTCTCAAAGTAATTGGGCAATAGATTTATAATGGAGTGGCGGGTGGGCACTGATGTGCATTCTGTTTGAGGCAGTGGCTATGTAACCTTTTCTTCCCCTGCTCTCATCCCTTTAGGCATTGGATGTCCTGTTCCTCGTATTCCAGCAGAGGCCAACCCTTTGGCAGATCATGTCTCTGCTACACGTATTCTGTGTGGAGCTCTAGTTTTCCCTACTATTGCCACAATAGTTGGCAAGCTGATGTTCAGCAGTGTTAACTCGAATTTACAAAGGACAATCTTGGTAAGATTCAGTATTGTTTGTTTCATAAACAATTATAATATGAGAATATGAAGTGTTGTGCTGTGGGGGGAGGCAGAAAAAGTAAAAAGTAACATAAATTGATCTAGAACTTGAGTGGCATTTGATTAAAGGAAGGGTGGTTTTTTTAAGGTTGCTTATCTTGGTCATGGATGAACATTATGTGTGTGAGACTTTGTCCTTGTGACTGAAACTAATCTCAATTCTAGACAAGGCTGAAACTTGTATCTGGTACTGTACTAGGCAGATCTTAGCAGTAATTAAGGGTGATAATGAAGATGAAGAACCAGCATCTTCTAAGAACAATCTCTGCAAGGGAGGACTGGGGTTTATATTATCAACCTTTTCATATTAGCTTCTGTTTGCTAATTCTTTGAGAGAATACCTTTGTTACTTATTTTAATAAGGAGAGAAAAATAAACTCTCCATAGAAGTTGAATGGAGGGGGGAGGACAAAGAGAAGAGACAGTCTTTTCCTTTGTGAATAACCTCTCTGGCTTGCGGCCTTTCAAGGGGAAGCACGCTGAGTTTAGTAAGGTGGTATCCCTGGTCATCTGACTGTCACTTCAGCCCCTGTTTTCAATTCCAACAGAAATAATGATATTGCAACCATTCATGCAGACTAAAGGTGGCTTAGTGTCTCTTCTTATTTTGAAGACTTGAGATAAACATACTGTAAAACTTTCTGAAAAAAAATTGTTCTACAAAAAAGAGATTTTATTTCATTTCACAGTTGCTTTCAGCAAGTTGCCTTTTTCACAGTGATTATAGAATGGTAATTAGTATTATTCCTTGTGTCATGTATAGTACATATTCAGCGAAGGGAGGAGAGCAGATACATATCTGCATTTTACTTTGTTCTTTAAATAGGATGTACTTTGATTTTTTTTTTTTTAGAATATTTGTCAGACTTCCAAGCAAATAAAAGCTTTCAAAAGGTTTTATAGATCCAGTATGTAATCCCTTTAAGTAACATAACCTCTGTAATAGTGTATTGTGACAAAAAACTTTGAGATACTAATTTGGAATTGTCCTAATTAGCTAAACTTCAAAAGAAAATTCTATATGGTTGGAAAATAAATCTTCTTTGACCAGAAATTTTTAAAAAGAACATTTGCAATGGCATGACACTGAACTGTGCACGTTTTCAAAATATCTTTTTATTTCAGGGTGGAATTGCTTTTGTTGCTATAAAAGGAGCTTTTAAGGTTTACTTCAAACAGCAGCAATATTTGCGCCAAGCTCACCGCAAAATTTTAAATTATCCTGAGCAAGAAGGAGCATAAGGCTGTGATCTCCAGATGTCGTACAGTCTCACCTAACAGGTTTCCATGTTGTATTGGTTCCAACGTTATTGCACAGTAGTGGAGAATTGTGATAAGTTGCTGCTCCTGGTTTTTTTTTTTTTTTTTTCTTTAAATATAATAAAGCACTGTCTTGTGGCAGGGTAAATCCTTTCAGCAACCACTGAACCTAAGAATGTGACTTGGCTTTCATTATTTTTGGGTATTTCTGTTGGGTAACAGGCTTCTGAATTATTTTCTTTGAGCCAATATGCTGAATGGAGAAAAAAAAAAAAAAGCATCAACTACAGAACAAGAACACTTTAAATTGTGTAGTTAATGTAGGCTATATCCAAATGCCTTTTCTATATGTGTTTTCATAGCCACACTATCATCCAGTTCAGCATTTCACACAATGAAGGGAACTTTTTTTTTAGAAAGGAAATGTGAGTCATTACCAAGGAGAAGTAATTGTGGGACATCAGTCAATAAAGACTTCCTTGGTTTTCGCTGGTATCAAACAGGGAGTGTAAAATGCTGAAATGACTGGTCAGAGAAAGCAGAAGATAGATCACTGTCTGCAGTGATCAGTGATCACACTGTGTGTCAGCTTTAGCTACCAGAGTACTAGGTGTTGAAATTAGCATGGCTTCCAGGTGACTATTTTATTACTGATAATTTTTACTGTCCTGTGGTATCTTCTGCAGTGCCTAGTGTTATTTCTCATGGCTCTTTTACTGTTTTGTAACTGGTGCTGGATAGCATTTTTTTCCTCCACAGTAAAATAATTACATGGGGGGAAGTAAATTTCAGTTGCTTATTTTGTAATTAGAGCACTTGTTTAGTTTTCATGTTCCTTTTGATTATGTAAATATCTGTACAAGTACAAAGAGTGGTAGAAGTGTGAGGAAACAACATTGGACACTAAAGCTACATTTAAACTGACAGATTAGGGCATCCTTCTAAACTTCCAGACCTGGGTGTGTAACTTGGCTCTGTACCAGGACTAGGCTCCCTTCTGCCCATACCAGCTCTAGTGGAAGGATCTTAGTGGAAGGAAGGATCGGCTGGAAGGGGGTGGCACTACACTTTGGGTACCTCATCTGAGCATGGTACATACCAGCAGGCTAGACACTCTTAAGACAACTTGGCTCCATTCTGTAAAGGACTAAAGGATAAATCTTGAATGTGTAATAAACTAAGTTTATTTATACAGTAAGCTTTACTGTTACAGTATGTTCAAAGTAGCCAGCTGAGGGAGACATTAGCACTTCCATTATTTGATGTATTTATAAACTTAATTTCAACAGAAATTAAAGGTTTTATGAAGTTAAATTTCGACAAACATAATACGGCCATTTAATATTCATACCAGACCTAACCTAGATTTAGTACTTGAAGTTTTTTCTTAACAACAATTTATTTGTTTTTCTCAAAGTTGTTTTTTTTATTCCTTGTTCATACTAATATGTCAAATGCATGGAGAAAGGTTTAAAAAGTCTTTTAGTGGAAGTATTCATAAGTAAATGTTTCTTTTCACCAGAAATGAAGTATATGCAGAATGGACTTCATATTTGACTGCAATAATGTATGTTAGAGAAATTAAAAATATGGTACCTTTTCTATAGTATGTTTATCTTAATTACTGAGATGTAATATTTTAGAACTGTACAAAAGTGTATATAATGACCAACTAGTATTCAAAAACTATACAGGTATTGAAAATTATACATTCAATCAATATCAAATACTTTTGAAGTTCTTGCTGTAACTGAAGAATTACTATAATCTTGTAAGTCTGCTGATTATATTTGTCTTAGTGGGCTCACTTTTATATAAAACTCTAAATATATTTAGAGTAGCAACCTCTGAATGTTGCTGCTTTCTGTAAGATAGTCTTGAAACAATATAATATGTATTTCTTACAGAATTCCTCATTTTGAGAAAACAGCTTTTCAGTGGTCTTCACTGTATATATTTCCAACCAATTTATTAATGTTTTTTTAAAGTCTCATGAAGAATTGAATGATGCCAATTAGTGGGTTTGAAACTTGTTCCATGGGAAAGCTCATTGTGTCCTCTGGAAGTTAAAGGTATTGTAAAAATACAATTATAAAAGACTGTATGGATTATAAAATGATTTAATCTGAGTAGCAGAAGGTCATTGCTCTGTTGTAAATCTTGGTTTTAAGTATTGCAAATTATAGTTACGTTGAATTAGGTTGAATAAATATTTTTTACACTCCCTAGTGTATTTTGTCAGTTGAACAAAAGCCTGTAGCAAAACTTCTGAATGAAAAATGTGTTTTGTTCTAATGCATATCTAAGGATTTACATAATCAATTTTAAGTTAATAGCCTAACGAAATGTCTTGGGGATGAAGGAAGAATTACTATAAGACTTTGAACTTACATTCACTTTTTTTTTTTTTTCCTCTCTAGTGATCAATAAATGATGTACGGGAATGCATTTCTCAAACATTTAAAGCAAAAGAATTGCTGCAACATAAACAACTTCTGGTACTATAGAACCAGGGCTGGGAGTTACCACGTATCTCTGGGTTGGCTGGTGTGCAGCATATATTTGGGGAATCACAGAATTGCAGAGGTTAGAAAAGACCTTTAAGATTATCAAGTCCAACCATAAACCTAACACTACCCTGACCACCACTATACCCTGTCCATAAGCACCACATATACATGTCTTTTACATACCTCCAGGGATGGTGACTCAACCACTTCCCTGGGCAGCCTGTTCCAATGCTTAATAACCCTTCCAGTGAAGTAAAATTTCCTAATATCCACTCTAAACCTCCCCTGGTGCAACTTGAGGCCATTTCTTCTTGTCCTATCATTTGTTACCTGGGAGAAGAGACTGACCCCCACCTCACTACAACCTCCTTTCAGGTAGTTGTAGAGAGCAATAAGGTCTCCCCTGAGCCTCCTTTTCTCCAGGCTAAGCAACCCCAGTTCCCTCAGCTGCTCCTCATAAGACTTGTGCTCTAGACCCTTCACCAGCTTCATTGCCCTTCTTTGGACACGCTCCAGCACCTCAATGTCTCTGTTGTAGTGAGGGGCCCAAAACTGAACACAGTATTTGAGGTGCGGCCTCACCAGTGACGAGTACGGGGGACAATACTTCTCTGGTCCTGCTGGCCACGCTATTTCTGATACAAGCCAGGATGCCATTGGCTTTCTTGGCCACCTGGGCACACTGCTGGCTCATATTCAGGTGCCTGTCAGCCAACACTCCCAGGTCCTTCTCTGCTAGGCAACTTTCCAGCCACTCTTCCCCAAGCCTGTGGCATTGCAGGGGGTTGTTGTGGCCCAAGTGCAGGACCTGGCACTTAGCCTTGCTGAATCTCATACAATTGGCCT
The DNA here is from genome assembly GCF_035582795.1 of Mycteria americana. NCBI lineage: Eukaryota > Metazoa > Chordata > Aves > Ciconiiformes > Ciconiidae > Mycteria > Mycteria americana. Next base: position 18,765,079 of record NC_134370.1, read on the forward strand.
CGGCCCATCGATCCAGCCTGTCCAGGTCCCCCTGTAGAGCCTTCCTACCCTCAAGCAGATCAACACTCCTGCCCAATTTGGTGTTGTCTGCAAACTTACCGAGGATGCACTTGATCCCTTTGTCCAGATCATTGATAAAGATATTAAACAGGACTGGCCCCAGTACTGAGCCCTGGGGGACACCGCTTGTGACCGACCACCAATTGGAGTAAACTCCATTCACCACCACTCTTTGTTCTTTACCCCGCGAAGAGGACACCTGTCCAAGCCATGAGCAGCCCGTTTCTCTCAGAGAATGCTGTGGGAAATGGTGTCAAAGGCTTTACTGAAGTCTAGATAGACAACATCCACAGCCTTTCCCTCATCCACTAGGTAGGTCACCTTGTCATAGAAGGAGATCAAGTTGGTCAAACAGGACCTGCCTTTCCTAAACCCATGCTGGCTGGGCTTGATCCCTTGGTTATCCTCTACATGCCATGTGATGGCACTCAGGATGATCTGCTCCATCAGCTTTCCTGGTACTGAGGTCAGGCTGACAGGCCTATAGTTCCCTGGTTTCTCCTTCCAGCCCTTTTGTAGATGGGTGTCACATTAGCTAATCTCCAGTCAACTGGGACCTCCCCAGTTAGCCAGGACTGCTGGTAAATGATGGAAAGGAATACACTGATCCCTGTTCATTGAGAAAGATAATACTGGCTGTAGGAAGTATTTTTTTCGCTAATGGCTAGTTTATGTCCCATTACTTTCAGAACAAGGAATATGAAATGTTATTGAGCATTCTCAGTGTACTTTCTTATCTGTAACTTGGTTTCTCTTAGCCTTCCATTACATCAACATAAAGGCACAAATTACCTGAGCCATGATTATGTAAATACGTAGGAGATGCTTCTCCCCTTCTCTCTCCCCTCCTATCTTAAACTCTTAAATTTAGATGGAACACTGCTATACTTTTCACTATTTTTTGTTTGAATGGTGGTTCTTTCCTTCATCCTCTTTCCCCTGCAAAAGCTTTTCTTTGTAACAATTTGCATGAGTTGCCTGGTTTGAAGTATATTAATTCCCTCCTCATCTACAGTTGTTTCTCAAAGGTTAGCTGTCTTCCTTGGTTATCAGAGAAGGATCCAACCACGTAGCTATTTAAGGCCTCTCCAGCATTTATAGTTCTGTGCTTGTAAGAAAAGATATGCTTAGGTATTGTGACTTCAGTCAGAATTGTCTATTTTAATTGAGGGGACGATTTTTACTAGAATTTCAGCTGCATAATGTTTATTGTGGCAGCTGTGAGGATTCCCCTTTTTTAAATGCATACTGTGGAACTTGGACAAGTTTATGGAGTAGGTGTTTGAGCGTTGTTTGGAGTAGTTTTTTTACTAGCTGCTTTTTAGAAAAGTTTTTAACCACAGACAAGTATGTCTGTTTACATAGTAGTTTTTACTGATGGAGAGAACTGGGAGAAGTAGAACTACAAAGGTCATGCATCCATTTACTGCTGCACCAGTAATCTTGCTTTTGGAACCCTATATTTAATGTTCTATGTCCATGCCACTTTCTATTCAGGTTTTCTTTTTTGAAGAACTAGGATCAAATTTGTTTAATGCATCACTGAGTACAGTCATGTTATCTGTTCTCATAAGAAGTGCTGTGCTAACAGTTCCTGCTTCCCATTACACAGTACAAATGCCAGTTTCACTAGCAATTCTGGTTTTGGAATACTTTTCTAGTAGGCAAGTGCTGCTGAAACTTGTGTTTATGTGGTTTTTGACTGTTGGTTTTGGTTTGTGTTTGGGGTTTTTTGTTGTTTCTGTGTGTTGTTTTTTTTTAAAGCATGCTGGGGTGGGGGTTGATAGAGGAAAGCATGAGATAGGATCATAGGTAAAAGCTAGGAAATTCTCAAAAACAGTCTTAGCAGTTGTCTTCTCACTAATAGGTCCTTTCCTCTCGCCCTTGCAAAGTCACTACTCTGCTCCACATAGTGTGAAACCGAACTTACTACCCAAACCCAAAAAGTAGTGGAGTATTCTTTAGTTCTTGTCCACTTTGAGAATAAGTTTTGGTTTTGAAGAGTGATTAAAATGGAAGTGATTCTGTTTTGGCATGTAAGTGTTATTCATCACCTTAATTTTCAACCTATTTTTTCTCACAAGACGGGGACACGTGGCTACTTGACTGGCATGGCACTTGTTAGATTGAAAGAAACTTGAAGGAGGCTGATGGTTAACTAGTATGTTAGCTTGGGAGAGGAACTGTTTATGGAACCTGAATTTTCAGAAGTTTTTATTCCAGTATATTTGTGTGTGTGTCTATAAATAAAAAAATTGTACTAAAAGTTTTCTTGGCTATAGGTAAGTACATGTAAATAGCAGTATATTGGGAAATAGTTCTTGCTAGGACTGAGGCAAGAGTTTAATCCATCACACTACTACACGCTGTCAGGATCAACTCTATTTGCAGTTTTGTCACCTAAATAGAATTTGTTGCAGGCAGTATTTAAGATGACCTAAAAACATTAAGGCTGTGCAGTGTTAATTATCTGCTTTCTTCTTCACTAGTCTAAATGGCTTAAATTCTTTTCACTTTAACATTTGAGGAATTCGGCTGTTGCCATCTTGCTTACTTTTAGCTCCGTTTCCCTAAACTGAGACCTTTGACTCTTCAATTACTATGACTTAGTGACAATTTATTCTTACTGTTTCTACCTGGGTTTTCTGGGGGAAAAAAAACTTCAAATGCTTCAAGAAACCATCCATAGTCTTTGATATTTAACTTAGTGATGTAAATAAGTACTCTTTTCGTGTACTCAGAATGTACCACTGAATCTAGCAGTACATCATCCTCCTTATCCTCACAGCCTCTCACTACCTGAACTACCATCTTCTAACCCCTTTGACTGAAAAGGCACATCTTCTCCCTCTAGTCTCTCACACTTGCTGTGACTTGGGGAAAGATTCTCACTTTCATCTGTTTCACTAAATTCCAGCATAATCTGGGGAAATTGGAAGCCAGTGTTCTTTAATGAGTTGGCTCAATTCTTGTAGGCACTGAGGCCAAGACTTCTTTCTTCACTGCTGTTTAGCAGGTTGCTCTGTTGGAATGAGCTGTAAAACTGGAAGTATTTGTGCCAAAGTTTGCCTAGCATTTCAACCATTCAAATTCTTCCTGCTTTACTAATTTATAGAAGTCCAGGGTAGGCTTTATTAATTCATTTTGAGGCCTTAGTCAGGAGCTTGAGTAATATAGCTCACTTTCCAGAAAGGCAACAGTCACAAGGCCTGTGTGCAAAGAGAATTATTACTGTGAGTGAAAAAACAAAAACAAAACACCCCACACACACACTCTGTAAACAGGGATGAACTATCTCCATTAGATCATGGCCCCTAAACCTCAAGAAGGTTTGAAGATCTGTGGCCTCTTTATACATTCTTGCCAGTTAGTTATTCACATGCTCTGGATATTTAATTGCTTTTGCACCTCTGAATACTGTGCGCATAAAGCAGTTACTTCTGGTTGTACATTACTAAGTAGTTCAGTAGAAAAATTCCATTCCAGAACCACTAAAAGCAAATAGCAGACATGACTTGAAACTGCCTCAACTAAACAGCTCAGCAGCACCTGTCAAAACATATCTTGCAAGCACCTCATTTAATGCTGGATGACTAAGCCATGGAAAAGCAATTGCCTAAGCAGTGGGCCTCCATAGGAAGTACTGTGCTTATTTAAAAATAAATGATGCAACTTATTTCTAGCTTCAGACCACTCTGATACAGCATGCACAGCTTGATGTTTTGGGCGTTTTGTATTTTTCAATTGCTCCTCCACTCTTACTACAACTCAGTAACACTTAGCGCAGCTAATGGGAGCTGGTAAAGGAACACACTGATCTGAGTATTTACTGGATGTGTAAGGACTATTTTGTGCGTAATTGTCATTTCTTTGCCATGAATCATTACAAGAAGCTAATATCCCTACTCACTACCTCTGTAAGAACCCCCCCCCTCCCCCCCCCCAATTTTCCAGACACTTCTCATGCAGAAGATAGAATACATAAGATAGCACAGAATCAAAAGTGGTTTTATTTAGATGAAAATTAAGAGCGGTTTTTGTTTTTTTCTGCAGCAAAATGGTAGCTGGTTCAGAAACGTCTGCCTAACTTGACAGCAGAAAATCTCTACCTCCTTGCATAGTTCTAGGGTAAGATCCCATGGGTAATTCTGAGTTTGTTACTAGTGATAGTTTGCAGCGCTACTCTTGCATGAGCTGCTTGCATTACTCTCTTTCAAACAACAAGACCACAGTGCAGGAGGAAAGTCCTGCTTCTTCAGTATATTTGCACTTCAACTTCAGGGATTTTTATATTTATTTTTTTTAATCCAAGACAGATTTTGGTTAAATATACATAACATTATAATAACTCCCTATGGATAAGAAGCATTGCAGAAGCTTTATGGAATGCAAGTTACATGATGAAAGCCTTTTGGAGAGGGGGGGGTTGAAGGAATAAGAACTTAATTGAAGATCATTTCAGAGACAGAAAAAAGTGCCATTTTGACGTACTGAATCTGAGACTTGGACCAAATTTCCCCAGTACCAAGCAATGAATGGCTAGTGGGATTTCTCATAACCACACAATAGCAATTCTTTTGACTGCTGAGAGGGGCATAGAAAATTGTTGCTAACCTATACGGATAATTCAGTCTGAACTTCATTAAACAAACGTTTCAGTTTTTTCTTAAATTCTTTGGTACCTTTTAAATGCAAAGCAGTGGCTTTTCTGTCAGTGGTTTCTTTTGAAAAAGCAACGGTATCTTTTAACTGCAGGGTTCTCTACCCCAGAGTGTTGTTAAATTTCAAGGTACTATAAAAATGAAAGTGCTTTCCACTTAGCATAAATTAAATACCACGCAATGCAACTGACCTTCCCCCATTACCAAGCGCTGTCTCCTGTCGCAGACATAGAATTGTGCTATGTATTTAAGTCGCATACCACCTTGCTGGTAACTAGGCTTCTTCTCCTATCTCATTTCAAAGAAGAATGAAAATGCAACTAAACTAAGGAGGAAATTAACAAGTGGTTTCAAAAGAATGGGTGCTTGCATTTCTTTGTTCAGCTCTAGACTCTTTATGAACAGAGTTCTATTTTCCTTTCTAAAGGGGCTCAAAAGTGAAAGCTCTTCTGGATAGGTGGTGAGACTCATTACATAGATTTATTTTTTTGAATACATTTATAACACCTACATATAGCTACTTATGTGCCAAAGGACAGAAAATGTATGTGTATTTCCTGAGCCTTCAGGTGTTAAGCTACTTTGGATAGAGTTGGAGTAGGTGATTGCAGACAGTCTATAACATTCCTCTCAGCAACTCCTGCTCAAAGCATTTCCGTTCTTGCTGAGCTAAATCACATAGGCTATGTGTTGGAATCTCTTTATATAACACTTAAGAGTAGAGTCATTAGCAGCCCACAGAAATATTTTGTCCTAATCTACAGATTAGGACCAAGAAAAATATAAAACAGCTTTACTAGTGGAGTCTGTGGAGACATTTTAGAGATGATTCCACCAACACACCATGGAAATTGCCCCAGATGTCAGGGATCATCTTGTTTCCTCAAAAATCTAAGCATCATGGGGCCTTTCTTGACCAAGCATGAATCTCAAGTACATCCTCTGCAAAGGTCAATACCACGTGGCTTGCAGCACTGACCTCTCTGTGCCTCAGTCGTTTTAACTAAGTACCAAGATAGGGAAGAATCCCTGCATGGAAAACTGCAATTGCAGATAGTCTTAATTATAGGAGGTTGTTAGAATGGGAAACAATACTGCAGACGCCTACCAAAACTGCGTGAGATACATGCATTAACTAACCTTACTAGCTTCTTACTGTCAAAATGGTGGCCAAAGTCCTTATTTATTGCAGCTGGCATTCAGATGTTATGTAACTATTTATTTGCAAACCTGCAATTGACAAGCAGAATGCATCTTCCATAGCTATCCTATTTGTCTCTGTTACCACATTAATTAAATCCCATAAACCTCACTTAGAGTGTCTCATCGTTGAGGAATACAACCGTTTATGGCATCCACATATGAAGAGTTTAAAGAAAGTCAAACCAAATCATTCTGTATAATAAGCTGGACACCTTCAAAAGCCAAAGGTGGTCAGCTTTAGGAGCCTCATTACAGGGTAATTAGTTGCCTCTGGATATTCCTCAGGAGCAAATTAACAAAGTGTTTTAAAAAGCATTGCATAAGACGTGAATTCATCCCTTTTGGCAGCTGCATAATCATCATCTGGAAAGCCCTGTCATCCTTTTCTTGCACCTAACATATATTCTTATAAATGGCAGCCACTGAGCCAATGTTAAAACACGTCTGCATACATATGAACATAACCCAGAGAAACTGAATATTTATACATCAGCCATGATGTGCAGCTTGGATGGTGGTTTTCAGTTTTGTTTTGGTTCTATTCTGTTTTTAAAAGAACAAGGCTTGTGATGTTGTGCACCACAGGAAAGGCGCAAAAGGCGTAAGCAAGCTGAATTCAGTATGTGGCAGTTCTGCTCCAGTCAGAAAGCAAATAAATATGCTGAAATGTAATTAGGATAAATCAAATATGCACCACAATTATATGGCACGTGGCAAGCAGACTCCAAAAGTGAGTGGTGTATTTTTGTATCCTAACATTTCCTGTATTCCCAAAGCAGATTCTTTCCTTATTATTGCATTTTTGAGATGTAATTAGATGGCTTCAAAATATCTTTTTTCTGTAACAACCCTTTTTTGAAAGTCAAGTCTCTTTACTAATTGACTTGCGGAGGAACTGAGCAGTATCACCATCAAAATACAGTAACATGACTTAATATTCCCTGTCCAATAGGTAAGGAAGCAAAAGGATGGGGAGAGTGTACAGTGAAGTTAAATTCCAGTCCTATTAACAGGTGAACTTGGTGCTATGTCTTGAGTAGTGCATATAGTTCATTTTGTCTTTTAAAATATATTAGCATTAAAAAGGAAATATCTGATCAGTTTATACCACCCCGCCATGCACATACACAAAACAAAATCTGCCTTTTTGCTCAATAACAAAAACAAAAGGGAGATAGCAGAGTGGCAGCCCACTGTATTGGCCATCCGGCCCTTCAAACACTGTTCTCTTCATCTTGTGCAGGGGTCTCACCTGGTTGGAGATAGCAGTGCATGCTGAGAAGCTATAGGATGTGAAGAACCACTTGATGAAACAAAATCAGCTAGTGACTGAAGTGTGAGGGATGCTACAGGCAATGACTGCAGGGTCACTTTTACCTGCACAATCTGATTTTTCAGTCCCAGAAATCCTACAAACAAATTGTCTTTTCCATCTATAGAAACAAAGCAACCACTTGACAACATAAACTGTCAATCCCAATGGAGGAGTGGGGTTTCTCAAGCGTATTTGACAAGTTTGTCACAGCTGGATGTTCTTGCAGATTAAATTTCAGCTGGTTCAAGGTACAGTTACACAGCTCAGGTGTGGTCTTTGCTGGATGAGCAGCTGCACACAGAGCAACTCTGTGATGGACTAAGCCATCGATATGCCACCTGATACTTTGTACTGCACCTTGCTCATTCCTACTTTCCACATGATTGCTGGATGCTAGTAGGATTGTTTTGGGTGAGACCCTGATGATCCTGCCTTCAGGCTCAGTTGCCTCCACAGGAAGAACCTGCGGTTCACAGCAGATGCCCCTGTCCTGGGGCCTGACCACCACTTGTTGCTAACAGCTCATCCAGGCAGCAGGGGTAACCTGCTCCCGGCTCAAGCAGCAGGACAGCTGTAAGGACTGCTGGGAGAAATCTCAGAGCTGGGCTGAGACCCTCTTTCCCGTACTCTTATTTAATGATACATCGAAAAAAGGGATCTGCACACCTGAGAGAGTGCCGGCTTATTGCACACCTGCACCAGGCGCCCTGGGCAACTGGGCAACTACAGAGCTTTGGGCTGACCTGAAAGTAATTACCTTGTACTGGAGCCAGGCTGGCAGAATAGTATCTCTCCCTTCCTCTGGGAGGGAAGCCAAGTCCAGTTCTCCCAGGACACAGGAAAGGCCCATGAGTCATGCTGTAGAGTCAAAGGCATAAAAGGCACAGGGTGCCCTCTGCCATCACTGTAGGGTGAAAGCACAGCCTAAATGCAGATAGCTGAGTTAGTTGTTACTTGCTTCAAGTAAGGATGGGGCTGAGACTAATCTGCTCTATTGAACAAGCTTCATGCACTTTTTTTCCCCCAGCAAGTACAATATTTTTATTTAAAAATCCTCTATCTTTAGTGGTGCATTATAGGGCTCTGACACCAAAATGCAGGCAGACCACAGTGCAACAGCTTTACAGAGGCCAGGTTAGCCTCAGAGTCTGCAAAATAACAAAAGATATAAATGAGAGCATTGTGGCAGGATTCTGGAACCATACCAACTGCTTGGCACAAAAGATACAGATTTCATATCATGTCTAGAACAAGATCATCCCTCCTTATCACAGCTGTGGTTGCAATGTAAGCCTAGAGCAGATGCTGGAATTCTAAAATTCTGCATTATCTGAAAGCAGATCTAGGCTCCCAGCAGGTAAAATGCTAGGACTCACCAGCACTTTGTTTTCTTTTTTCTGCTTCTGCTGCTCCTGCCAGTAGTTACGGTTGTGCTGGGAAGTTACTTTTAAAGGTCAGAGATAAAGATAGTCGGATATGGATTTGCAATTCTGAATACATGCAGTATTTGAGAAGATGATGTGATCTCGTATTCTGGTTCAGTCCTTTTATAGTTAATCTCCCCATTTTCCAACTGTGTAGGAATTGTAGATTTTGGCTAATCCTTCTTGTTTGCCTCTGGTGGTTGGAGCTTTTTCCATTGACAGCAGTTCATCAGTACAGCTAAACAAAATCACTGTAAGCTGTCAAACAGAAGACAAATGAGAGCTTACAAAATAGAATACTCGCTGAACTGAGACAAAACTTCCAGCGCCGACAATGATGATGGCGGGGGAGCAGAGACTATCTAGTTATAATTGCCAATTTAGCAACAGCTGAGCCTGTACTTATCTGAATTGGTACTTCTGCTAAATTCATGATGTTTTTGTCCTGTGCTAAGCCTTGACGTTAGCAGATACAATGCAAATGCAGTGTTCCAGGGATAACTCCTCTCTCAAAAAACAGCAGGTGGTGGTTAGTCTGAGGACCGAATCCTAGGGGAAGATTGCTTTTTTCCCTCATGTGGGCACCTGCTGTTGAGCTGAGATTTTTTTGAATCTGCCTGCAAGCATCAAGGTGATGAGCATGCACTGATTTTTTCAGTAGAGGTTTATAATTGTTCTCAGTTCCAACCTTTGCCTTTTTTCCTAAGCCCAAAACACACATTCACTTTCATTTTTGTTTAAAACTTTCATGTCGTGCTCTTGAAGTCCTTTCTAGATAACGGCTTATCTTTGGATTGTACCTCGTAACACCAGCATTCTGTTTTATCATGAAGTGATTGCCACCAAACACTGATGAATAAATTGTAAATATGCCTTATTCTATCAAGGATAGGTGATTTGTGGGAGATAATTACTGTTTAGCCTGTTGATTTGCTCTCTCATCAAAAGATGTTTCCAGTTAATGAACAGCTTATAAAAGGATATATAAAAATATGCAAGAACCATTTGTCTGAAATAAATTTTGCTCCAATGCAGTGAAGTGCAGATGAGCGCAGTAACAAAACAAATGCATTTGCCCTTTTAAATGAAAACCAGTGTCTCAGGGGGATTTATATGACAGCAATAACTCTCTCATAATCTAAAAATAATCACCAACTATAACATCAGGCATAGGAAGTCCAAGTAAGAAAGAGCATGTTTAGTGTATTGATGATGTTAGTATATATCAACATCATTAGTATACCTAAAACAGAAAGAGCATACAGAATCCTGAAATTAAACTTAAGACTATTCATTACAAGAATAGGGGATGGCAAGAAACTGGAGTAAGAAACAAATCTTTTCTCCTTTCATGTACAGGTATGCTGCTATGCATTTTGGGACAGCAACCTTCTAACAGCCTTCTAACCCACACTATGTACAGGAGGAACTGTGTCCCTTCTCCAAGCTGACAGTTATTCTAGTCCCATAAATAGCTTGCTATAAATTATGCCAGAGAAGAATAAAGTTGGAGAGATGACACAAAAATAAGCTATAGCATACAGACAAGGGAGAAAGTTGCCTTCAGCTGAAATGTGAAATGTTACAGGCCAACGTGCCACATCCTAAAAGGCTTTGACAGGCCTATCATCAGCAAGGGTGTAATTTCCTTTCCCATCATATATTCTCTAAGTTATGGCTGCAGGCCTTTCTTCTTTTCATATGGGTAGCATGTTTGGAGGTCAGGCAGATCATACGCGTTTATACTGCCTGTGGTCCGAGGCATCAATATTTAAACCAGCTTTCACCAAAAACGCTGCACTTGAGCTCACGTGGTGGGTCCTGCCGGAAGGGGTAGGGGCTGGCAGCACCCATTCTGCTTGGAGCATGTGTGCATCAGGCAGCAGGAGTGCAAGTCAGTAGCAGAGAGGGTCAGAAGAACAGAGCTTAGCAAGGAAGCTTTAGCTTTCTGAGTCTTGCTCTTTAATATGCAAGTAACATCACTTCAGACTTGCATCACGGTGGTTAGTAGGCATAAGTAGGTCTAAGGCCATTCAAGCTGACAAATCTCTGACTCATCTCTCCTCTGTGTTGGGGTGATATGCTTTCTGCATTAGCTGAAGTCTTTGAAATAAAAAACTGACACAGGAAAGACAAAAGGGAATTTAACAAAATCATAATTAATTCAACAACATTTTAAATCACCAACTGCAATGTTATTCAATTTCAGTGAATGGGAAATTAAATAATTCAAAATATTTCAAATCTCACAGAGCAATTATTCAATTGAAAGCTCAAAGTTCAGATCAGTCTTCAGAGGGGTATATGTCTAATGGACAGGACTTCTCTCAAGCCAAGAACATGCATTATCTCTGCAAAGTTCTTTTCAAGCTTACAGCTCTGGAGAGTACAATTTATTCATCTGTCAGATTTTATGCACTTCTTGCCAGGGTATCATATCTTATTTCTCCATACCAGAAAAAAAGTTATTTTTAGAAGGAGAGAGCAAGCAGAATAAAGCCTTTAAATACAAATCGGCTGATTCAGAGTCCCTTCTCCATTTTCTATCTTCTTCAACCATACTGCCTTGTATTTACCCTTAAGTTAAACCAGTCAGATGAGCTTTTGCTCTCTTGTGACAGAATTACAGAAAACAGGATAAGCAGTTTATCCTTTCAATGTGCAAACTGGGCATCTCTTCCAAGCAGATGTATTGGCGAGCCACCACAGCCAGGTGCAGCCCAGGATGCTTATACCCAGCGGTGAGCCTGACTCAGGGGAAAAGGAAGCTCCCACTGCATGGCAAAGAACAGAGAAAGGGGCAGACAACTCCCATCTTGCTGTGCAACTCTGTGCTTCATTCACTGTGCAAAGTATGCGGCTAATGAGTGTTACCTACTGCTGCCAAGCAATTGCTCTTCTTGTGCCCTGTAGAAAAGGCTCATACTGCTCTTCTTTCCCCAGCACTCATGCCTGCACATACCTATGCGTACAGAGTTCCCCCAGACTACCAAGTCTTACAGAGCTCTGCGAGGAAACATTTCCTCTTCCTCCACTCCCACCTGTCACAGGAAAGCTGCTACCGCCACTAGGTCGCCTGATATTTCCTTTAATAAGACCGTATGTCCCATTGCTAAGAACCTTGTCAAACTTTAAACCCCATACTATGTAGCCCGCAGTGAGTAACTACGGAAGATTTCTTCTGTGATAGTTTGGTTACTTAATGAGAAATTGCAGCAGGTCTCTGACAGTCTCAAAGTTTGAAGCAGGGAATTGAAAATTAGGTGGTAGGGAGGACTTCAGACTGGTGGTTGAGGTGGTGGCTTTTGTAACTTGTATGAAGACTTCCCAAACACCTTGAAAATTTGAAGGTTGAAGCTGCTCAGTTGGGATTTTATGGAAATGAACTGGAATTTCCCACTTTTTTTTTTTTGTGTAAGGGGCATGTTAAGAAGTGGGTCTTAGCACCTTACTGCTCCCTGCAGTGCTGTATAGCTGGACCTGAAAGCAGAAAGCCTGTCCTCCAGAGCTCTCAATGACTTCCCTGCTTACTTGATCCTACTCAAAGGCAAAAGATAAAATGTGGCTTCAGCAACAGCTGTAGTGAATGAAGGACAAGGAGGCTGGGGACTGAGTAGTCATTGAGAAAAATGGGTAAGGGATTGTGGACATTAATCTATGACACAGAGCCTGGGAGCTGCAGAAGGGCTTGGGCCTCAGGGTGTGGGGGGCAGTGGATCACAGATTGGATGAAGGAGGCAGGTGACAAATGGGTGAGATGCGGACTGAGACTGGCCAGGGGAGAAGGACATGGATCCAGAGACAGGGGAGGAGGGAGGGGATGGTCAGGAAGAAGACACGGAGGTCTGTCACCCTCAGAGGCTGGAGCAGAGCGTGTGCCTCAGCTCCTTTGCTGCTCTCCAGCACCTGGAAATGGCAGTGATGTGGGCTTATCACACAGACACACATGTCCTCGCTGCTGGCACATCCAGCACGTGATGGATCCCGTGGCTCTCCCTCACGTGATATCTCCCCAAGATAACGTGTGTCTGTGCCACTAAGGAAACACATAATGAAAACTGCCCCCCCCCCCCTTCAGTTTCCCTTTTCTTTTGCTTGAACATTTGGCAATTAACACCCCCAAGTCTGTGCTACGAGCACTTTGCTGCCAAGCCCCCCATGATGCCAAATGCTAGGAAATACCAGAACCACGGTGGCCTATGCAACCTTATTTCTGCCCTCTTTTGTGAAAGGATCTGTCCATGACATGACTGACTATTCACTCTTTTCCACAGCCCTCTGCATGCCACTCCCTTTGCAACTTGCTTCGAAGGCTAAATTGCTGCTGTTTTCCTGCATTTCCCTGTGGTGCCTGTTGTTACAGTGCCAAGCGCTCCACAAGTACAACCTTCCCCAGGGCTGGGTGGGAAGCAGTCAGCGCTGGGGGTCTGCAGTGCCAATGAATTTAGATAATCTCTCTCATGATGCCCGTGACCTGATATATGTAATTTTTTTTCTCAGCGTAACGGGCATCACGTCAGTCACACATTCACTGCACGGCAAAGCCGTGGCTCCACTTGCTGTGCTCGGTGCTGCTGCACATTAACCCCCTGATAATTCATGGACACACACCCCCCCCTAAAAATAAAGAGGCGGCTCTGAGGTAAAACGGGGCCTGCAGCACCCCACCGCCCGCAGAGGCCCAGCTACAGGCCACCGGGCTCCACCGCCGCCATATTGCCCCGCGTATCCCCATCTCCCGCGGCAGCAGGGGAGGTGCCGACTCCCGGCCCCGGCCCGCCGGTGCCTCCCATACGGGCCCCAGCCTGCGGGACACACGCTCCCCACGGCCATTCTCCACCCCCTTCCCCTCACCGAGCTGCCTCTTCGCCAGCCGGCCCGGTGCCTTCCCACCGCCTCACGGCGCCTCAGCTCGGCGGCATCTCCCCGCGGCAGCGGACCGGCGATCCGAACCCGGCGGCGGCAGCTCCGTTCCCCCCCCCCCCGCCCCGGGGCGGGGGGGGAACGGGGCTGCCGCCGCCGGGCCCCTCCGGGTGAGGGCAGCAGCAAACGGCGGGGGTGAGAAGGGAGCCCCGGGGCCAACCCCGTAGGAGTCGCCGGCTTGGAAAGCCCTTGGAAAGCAACGGGGGTTAGGAGACAGGACACCTAACACGATGCTAACCTTGTGAAGATAAAAGACCTCACGCAGCCTTGCTCCTTATAAAATACACATCTGGACCATTTCTGCGACTTAAAAGTGATTTATTTTCTCCCATTAAGCATTTAAAGTTCTCTGTATATTTTTATCTGTAGAATCGTACAAACACGATTTTCCTCGGCGGAACGAAGAAAATAATTTCCATGCATAAAGATGAGATGCACAACTCTTCACATTGTTATAGGGAATAACAGCAAATGTTGCATCGTATAGCACCAAGAAGAATTTTAATTACAGTGTGAAGGAAAGATACCACGAAAGCTTCTTGTTTCATGGTGAATCGTTTAAGCTGACATTTTTCTTCTGAAGTATATGCTGTTTTCCAAGCCATGAAAATTAAACTTTACATAAAAAAAATTAAAAATATACCTGTTTAAAAAAACTTGACACTTTCTACAAATTAAGTTATGAAATTTGATTTCTTGCATAGCAAATTTTCTTTAAACTTTAAAACAGATAAGAAAACCTAACAAAAAAAAAAAATCAATTTTTCCTTTCCTGGTCTTCCCTTATCCCAACCTGGACAAACAGTAGGAAGTAACTATTGAATATGCATGACTACATCATAAACCTGAAATGCCTCTGCAAATTAAGCATACAATCCTACTCTTGAATTTATTACTGTAAAAATGGCACTAAAGAGTTCAATATTTACTGTCAATTACGTCACTTCTACTTGGCTTTCCAGGTCAAAAAATATTTTGGTAAGTGACAGCTCTAAAGACTCAACAAGGGACCAAAAAAATCAAACTTCAGGTCTTTCACTCTCTTGCATCACCATAAATAAAACACCCAGTTCTGTTGTTCATTCCAAAGATGAGGAACCAGATGTGACAGGTAATTTCAAATACATATGCATAGCCATTACCTGGAGGCACAGGTAACAGCACTAATTAGCACACTATAAAGACTGCAAAAGAGGCGATATAATTAAACTTCCTTTCTGACAAGGAAAAGGTAGTAATGTTTAATATTAAATCGAACCAAAGGAGAGACCTGTTGAGTAAGGAGATTTTATTTGATGTGGCTGCTGCTCGAGAACAGAACTTTACTGTTTGCCCAAGGCATCTGAGATTGCAAGGGGCCAACAAGGATGGGATCGCTCTCCCCTCCCAATACCTTTAGCCATTTGCACCTTCAGGACCAGGAAGAAACATTACAAATTCAGCTTTTTATGTCGAAGAGCTGCTGTTGGTCTGTGGGTACTGTAGTGCTATCCATTCTCATTACATCTCTCCAAATTGTGCAATCTCTCTCCTGCAATACCAGTCTACCAGGGCTGCGCACGTTGTTACCAGTACATTTCTGGTATCACACATGAGGGCACCTCAGCATGTTCAATGAACCAGAAATTACCAACAGAATAAGTAGTTTAAGCTTACTGATTGTGCTATCACTTATAGTCTTATTTAATCATACACAAATCTGCACTCGGTTTTGATTTTGCTTTGCAGTCCATTTTCTGAACAATTACCTCTTCCTGAGCTGCTGGACAATCAGATTAATTAAATTTTTCCACACAGTTTTGAGATGGTATATTATTTACTTTAGCTTAAGAAAAAGTGATAGATTAATTACATTGCAAATGCATACTTTACAAATGTAGATATATATAATCTTGGGGCTTAAATTTATCTTTTTGTTTGCATGGTGTATGGTGACTCCTGGGGAATAGCAAGGCAGCTCCTCCGGCATCTTTGTAACAGATCGCTGTCACAGAAGATCTCTGTAACACCATCGCCAAATTAAAGCTCAGTCCCACAAGCTATGAAACTATAGGACTCTGTTTATTTCTATACAAGACTGAGACCCTGTATCTGGATCTCAAATTAAAGAAAAAACATGAATATTACAAGACTTTCAGGACTATTAAGCTATTCCAACAGTATTTAAGATTATTTTAAATTATTAGTCAGAGTTTATGCCAAAACCAGTGTTAAGATATACATATTTTATAATCTAGGGCTATCAATATACTCCAGTTGTCAGGCCAGCTTAAGTATTTAGTTATTAATTATCTCAACTGCCCTTTTTTGTGTCTGTTTGGTAGAGAATATAGACCTAATAAAAGTAATGAGAGATTCTGCTACTTTTATTCTGTTGCCTTCAAAGCTCGAAGAAACTTCAACTGTTCAGACACTGCAAGTTGTCCTGAAAATAAGGTCTTGTATTCACTCTTAATTACTCAATTCAACATTTAAAAAAGACTAATACATATTATTAGCTATACAGCGCCACAGTTGTGCATTGGTAGTTTACAGACATAACACATGACCCTTTTTCACAGGAATTTATAATTTATACACAATGACGTGACAGAGAGGCATGATTATCAGACAAGAAGTGCAAAATGGCATGCAACTAGTTGCTTTCAATTTATATGCATTATCTTCCATTTCAACATTATTTTTATTAAGTGGCTCATAGTGTGGGCAAGCACCCCAGCTCACACTTACATTTTGTATACATTGAGCTTAATACAATCTTTTGTATTTTCACATTCATAACATCTTTAAACTAATGATTACTGACATTTAAATTCAAGTGGAAAATCCAAACTACAAGCATTCTTTGTATATGCATTCTTCAAGTTACACAAAGCCTACAAGCTATTCCACTCTTAGATATGCCCACTTCCAGGAAAAGGCTGCATAAGGTACATTTTTATTAGATTATTCACAGCAATAAAATCATATTGTGCATACAACAGCAGATCAGTCTCCTACTGTGGCTGAGTAGCACCTGCTTTCAAATTATTTCTGGAATAGTTCTACTTGCTTAAATCTCCCACTTTGCTGCACTTCAGCAGCAATCCAGTGTGGCTCTCCAGGCTTAGACATACTATAGATGCCATCTTTGTATAATTTTATGGATAAAGCTTGCCACGATTAGAAGATTAAGTTCTAATCACAGAAAAAATATCCTAGACCATGCATGCAGCCTACGCCCGGTGCATGCCAGTGCTAAAGGGACATCAACGACACTTTTGGCTGATGTGACAATGGTAGTAATCTGGTCACCTCACCTTGGTCAGAGAGACCTGATGCAATGTGAGATGAACAGCGAACGTCTCTGCCTTTGAAGATGACACAAAGAGTATCAGAACTAAACAATCAGCTTGTGGAGATGCCAGATCCAGTTATACGTACAGATTCCTGTGTTCCTAAAATACACTTAATGCTGCAGAATTGTCACAATTACTTTCTCTTCCTACAATTTTGTCTGGAAACGAGTATTAATCAAATCTGTGAACAGGAGAATTATCTGCATAGATTTTTTTCAGATTCCTGAAGCTTCACCCTTAACAGATACGTGCCAGCGAATGACACTGGTATCTCACAGTTGAAACACCAAACTTCACTTGCAGTAAGTGGTTCTAAGAAACACCTTTTTTCCCCCGGTACTGCAGAAGGCTTGGAATGCACAAGTATTAGCAGGCTAAAAGTTACTATTATGACAAAAAGATAAAGTGGGGAAAGGTTGAACTGTTTCACAGCTTACTAACTCCAGAGCACTCATGGGCACTAATCTGTTGAGAACTTCCCTGGCTTTTACACACACGCGCGTAAATAATCATTTGGGTTGAAACCTGTCCTGCTAAGCTTACTTCATTCCAAAGCAAGTTGGAAAGTTTGAAAAATACCAAGCGAACTATTTTTGAGCACTACTGCTGTGAAATATTTACGCGTTTCTGGTGTTTTAAACCAGTTCCAACATTACCTTATCAAGAGCACCACTTTAATAGCTATACAGCAAATTTTTAACACTCCTGTCCACTAAAAGAGATCACATCCAAAATTTAGATACTCAAAGCCCAGTCTCAGCTTTCACTAACATTTGTACACACCCACATTTTCTATGTTCAGTTTCCTAGAATCCCATTTTTGCGCTTGCTCTGAAATGACTCAGCCTTAACCATGTAAGATGCGTTAGTATTGATCTCCTACATGTCCCTGGAATTCACAAGCAGGTCTTCCATCTCTCCCATCACAGGAGCTCATCCTTTACAACAGACTTCACATAGAAAGAACATGCTTTTTATGCCACAACTCAGTGGTTAGTTCAAGTTACCAAAAAATTGACTTCTTTTCCCTCGTCTATTAGAATTTTCTCTAGCCCATTTTTTCCACTTCCCAGGAGGTTACTAATGTAGGTTGGGGACCTCCTCATTCCCTTCTGTTGAACCTGTTCTAATTTTGCAGAGTAAGCATTCACTACTGGAGTATGTGCATGTATGAGCCCATGCGTACCACAGGACACCCAGTTCTGCGTATGGGTGGAGGGAAGGGCTGGAAGGGGGTCCCGAGTTCCAGCTGCTGCTCCAGTGAAAAGTTCACATATTTTTGGCAGTCGCTAGAAAAGTACCACGAGATTCCTTGCTCCCCTTCTTGAAAGGGAAAACAAGCAGGCAGTGAAAACTGCAAGGGATACCTGAAGCAGAAGGAAGCACACCTAACACAGAGTAAGGTGGTAGCAAATCCTCAGAAAGATGCAGGATTTAAACTTGGATGCCTCTCACTAGTTTCCCACTGGCTAAGCATAGTCACTTCCTCGCTCAGTGCAACAGTAACCTGAAGACCACTTGGAGCTGTGTATCTTCCCTCATCCATTACACAAACAGTGAAGAAATTTAATTCCGAATTTTGCACTGCATCACTAAAGAGGGAGTCCTAAAAGCTAACCGTGACAAATGTTCAGCAGTGTGGTGTCCACATCCTTTAACACTGCACTTTCACTTAACAGCCTTGGGGTGGCTTAGAAATATCAATTTAAGAAGCCATAAGTATTTTCAATCTTAAATTCTCTTTAAATGCTTGAGTTCAAATAAGTTGGTTTAATTGTGACATTTCCCATTCTGCTGGGCCTTCGGCCTTACGCACACTTTCTTCCTTTGAACTGCAATTCAGATTTCACATACTATTAGCGTTATATTCCACCAACAGCACATACTATAACTTATGAGTACATTCTCTGAATGGTAAGTAGACTCTGAAATGTTTCAAATAAAAGCCTTTCACAGCAGAATCTACATAGGCCAGGCTTCTTTTGACATTACATGAAAGGTAAGAAAGTTTCTGATCTCTTCTTCCTTCAAAATAGCACAGAGGTGTCTTGTATTGTGCAGCAAGCAGCAACAATATTAAAAACTGACTTGAAAATAAGGTATTTCAGAGTTGGATTTGGATATCAAATTAGGTATCAGCTCAAGGGAGGGACCCAGGCGTTACTGTAGATGACCATATCAGTTCAATGGTCAGCTACTGAAAAAATATGGAAAAAACATATATAAAGAAAGGTTTAGAGGATAACGATTTTTCATTTTACAGTGGAGCTATAGCAAAAGCATACTAACCTGTTAAATGGTAGAGAGAAGGTAGACTAAAATTCTGCTAACCTTGTGTTAAAACTAGAGCTAGAAAATAATAAATGAAGTTAAAAATGTGTGTAATGCTTTTTTCTCCACACATTATGATTACACTGTGGAACACATTATCAATAAGGGCAGTTCACATCCAAGCGCTTAAACAATATTCTGAAAAAGCTCAAGCTTTTTTTTTTATGGCTAACAGTCAAAGTAAATTTGGATAGCTTGATTTTTCACAAAAGACAATGAAGCCAATGAGTCAAGATTTATACCAATCCCTAATGACTGGGAGTGGAGAAAGAGAGCCCTGATGTTGGGGACTAATAACTTTCCAGGTGGGTTGCAGGCATTTTATTTCTCCGCTGAGAGTACCAACCACTCTTCCCAATCCCAAGGACAAAACCTGTCTCTTAACATTGCTAACTGTCAGATATTACCTCAAGGAGCCTCATCAGAAGAGCACAAGTGCGTGCTAACTTGTATCTTTAAGATGTCAGAATTCAGAATTGACACAATTTACTGTTCTAACAATCACACTTACTCCTAACCTTTCTAAACATAATCTTTTGGTGTGTGTAAAACAAAGAAAATGACCAGGGAAAGTAATTTCTCAAAAGCAACACTGTAAAGCTGCACTAGGCATGATTCAGTCTGACTGCAGCGATGCTCTGAATTTACCATTTCAAATTTGATAATTAAAATCCTGTCTTGTGCAAATATTTCTACCTTTATACTATTAAGTTTTCATACACTCAGAGAGCAACAGAGGTGGATCTACCTAAAAGGTGTGGGATCCCACATGGGGAAGTCCTCTGAAACTTCCCTAGAAGTGACTGGGAACACTTCTCCAGCAATGCTATTCAGCCTAACTAGTCCAAGCAACTGGATAGCAGAAAATCACTATTAACAAATAATAAAAAAACATGCACAGACTGATAGATGTAACATTACCAGTATGCAAAAAACTTAAAATGAAACAAATTAAGAACTCCAAACATTGAATTCAGATTGTTTATTGTAAACAGAATAACTCTAGCACTCTGTCATACTGGCTGTGTCACATGCACCCAATTCCACATCAATTGCTTAAAATAGCACTTGCAAAAATTACAGTTATGTAATAATAATTTATGGTTTCTTACATAAACTAATTAACAAGCACTAAAATTGAATTACAGTGTATTCTAGGTAGTTTTTTATTGCTTGTAGACACTGCAGCGTTGGATCCATTAAAATGAACCCATTAGTATGCCTGAGTTTATCAAAATTTACTGCTATATCAAACTCAGAAACTGTAAAATGCTGGAGAACACTTAAAAGCAATTGAGAGTTGCTGGAAAACTACATGGGTTTCCACATCCAGTCACAGAACTTTGAAATTCTACATTTCTTCCTCTGGAAAACATGATCTGTGAGCTTGTGTTAAATACACTGCCATTCCAATTTATTTATGTAATTTGTTAAAATTAGAGTTGATAGTACTTCCATGAATATATATCTCTCTCTATTTTTACACACGATAGAAGCCATTTCATTTTCTTCACTGTAAGAGTGGTATGTTTAAATACTAAATTCCAAAATATATATTTTTATATTATGTTGTCAAAACTTTAATATATATAATACAAATACTTTTACTAAAGGAAAACTATAAACAAAAGCGAAATGCAAGAGGGTAAAAAGCCCATTTTATGTGAAGGATCCATGAAAAGTGTGGTGAACAGAGACACCCTTACTGTTTTTGCTTATACTATGCTTAATTTTTTTTCTCCTCAGGCTACAAAAAAATGCTAGTGGCCCTCCTTAGCAACAGGTTACATCACAAACTATCATCAGATTTATTTAAAATATGTTGAAACATGTACTGTTAACCTTTAAAACAACTTTTAAATACACTGTATTTATTCAACTAGAAGAGACTCTCAGATAAACACAACTTAAGGCCCTTGCCCTGTCAAGCATTCATTTAACTTGGCTTCAGAGCCACTGTAAGAAAGAACATCGATTCAATGCAAGAACAGCTCTATCGAATATACCAGGATTCTGACATATGACAACATGCATGTCACGTCAGGGCCTTAGTTTCAGGTTCTTTTAATAAGAAGCAAACTCTCAGTAACACCCCTGATGAGCAGATTTTATATCTTCAGTGCTTTGCATACTCCATCCTGTCTGAATAATTACAATCAATTTTATGCATTAAACAGGCAGGAGAACTTAGTAATTAGTACGATGCTCCCTTACTGTTTTCTATCTGGGGGCTGTCCCAAGCACAAGACCACTCTGCATAAGTCTGAAGTGTCTAACTTGGTGAAGGTTAGACACCATATATTGTTTTACCATTTTACTAAATTATGGAATATATATACATATAGTATCTCAGCATAATTCTTGAGCCTTCTGGTTTTTGTGCAGCCTTCTGAAAAGAAGTAGGAACAAACATTTTGTGATGTAACCTGAACCATGCCCTGTGCTATAGCAGTACTGCTAACCCAGTACTGCACTGTCCCAAATGCCTTCCTGAAGGACAAGAAGGACCCACACATGTATCGGAACAATGATGTACCCGATTTGTTACAGGGCCCATATTTTACATTCACCTGTTCTTGAGTCAAGAACTAACACGTGCTTGAAGTTATTTGCACTAGTACAAATTCTACTTCAGAACATCCCACCTATCCTTTGAATATCAGGGGTAAGATCATAAAAACAATAGCACTTCAATGAGCTATTATTTTTAGTTGCAGTAACAAAGTAACTTTTTAATGTTTCAGTCATAATGGCTAACATATCCACATATAATTCATACAAAAATTTCTAGCCATGGTGATTATTTCACCTATAAGGGCTGAATAAGAACACAGATCTACTACTGCATTGTGAAAAGTTAGTTATCTATTGGGACAAACATTACCATCCTTCTTCAAGAAAATTAATTTAAGGTCCAGTAAGGGCCCAGTGCTATCATATCTAACCACACAGTGAAATCTGAAATACTTGTATGAATAGAATTTGTCAAATTGCTTCCTCCACAGGTTACACATTGACTGGTTACACTTTGCTGGACTGAGACTTAACATAACAAATGAGGCAAAATAGACTGAGTTCTCTATCAGTGCACACGCAACTGAAAACAAAAAAATGACACCAAATAAAGTATTTTATATACCAAATGGAAACAATCCACAGTAACACTGAAAAACTGAACAGGATGTTAACAGTATCAAGAGACTGGGACAATGCTTTTGATAACAAAAATAAGATGTATTATTAAAGTGTTTCCAGCATTTTACTAGTTTTAATATAAAATGTCCCCAAATTTGTATAGAAAGGTTAAAATCATGCCCGTATCTTCAATTATTCTCATTAAGACAATTCTCTCACTTACTACTGTGTTGTCAAGATTTCCTTCCCCCCCCGCCCCGGTCTTCAAAAAACTTAAATAGAAAATATGTTGGTTGCATTAAGGATCAATTAAAAAAGTATCATTCAACACGTCACTTCAAAAAAATGTGTAAATCTCTATTTTTAAGAAAAATTGTTGACCCCATCCCAAAAAGGACCTACTTTTCTCACCCCCTACAGCCCCCAATAAGATAATTATTGGGATACTAAACGGTGTTCTTCAGGAGTAACAAGGACATTTCAAGAAATTTTGTTTGCTCTGGAGGGTTATTTTATCAAAATGAAAATTTGAAGGGATATACTATTTTAAAAATATACTGCCATCTACAAGTTTTTTATTATTACTGTTTCAGTTGATTTTGGTTTTCAACAGGTTGTCTGTAATATAAATGACACATGACCACAACTGATTTTTATATACTCTCTATCCCTAACACACAGCTAATGTCAAACAAACCAAGAAGGAATTCGGGACTTTCATAACGGACAGAACCATTTATCCTAACGATCTTTAATAATTTTGTTCATCATGAAGTCCCCCGAAACCATGTCAGTACTGATCATTTGCATTTCTTCATCCAGTGGCGTTCTTCACAGTTTTGCAGCCATGAAATTGATATGTGGTTTCACCAGTGGAAAGAGTGGCAGACTGCGCTTGAATTCTGTCATATTTTCAATCACACTTGGCTGCAAAGAAGCGTACGCAAGAAAAAGTCTGCTCAATATCTTTAATTCAGAAAAGTGAGAAATTCCTCACTTTTCATTTTAACTTTTGCTACAGCTACATATAAACACATCTTTCTTGCTCTTTTCTACAATATTAGTGATTCACATTTCATTATTACAGGATCCCCCAAAATACAGTGTTATTTCTTATGAAATAAATGGTTTCATATTTACTCTAGATAATTTAAAACAATAGCTATAATGCAGTAATTGCATTACTAATAATGGCAGGAACTTTAGTAAATGCAGAACTTGTCTTTTCATTTACAAATTCTACTTCAGAACATCCCACCCATCCTTTGAATATCAGGGGTAAGATCATAAAAACAATAGCACTTCAATGAGCTATTATTTTTAGTTGCAGTAACAAAGTAACTTTTTAATGTTTCAGTCATAATGGCTAACATATCCACATATAATTCATACAGAAATTTCTAGCCATGGTGATTATTTCACCTACAAGGGCTGAGTAACACAGATCTACTATTGCATTGCGAAAAGTCAGTTACCTATTGGGACAAACATTACCATCCTTCTTCAAGAAAATTAATTTAAGGTCCAGTAAGGGCCCAGTGCTATCATATCTAACCACACAGTGAAATCTGAAATACTTGTATGAATAGAATTTGTCAAATTGCTTCCTCCACAGGTTACACATTGACAAGAATGTGCATTACTATTTTAGGCTTTAAGATAGGAGAGGAGAGGTTTAGATTAGATATTAGGAAAAATTTCTTTACTGAAAGGGTGGTCAAGCATTGGAACAGGCTGCCCAGAGAGGTGGTGGAGTCACCATCCCTGGAGGAGTTAAAAAAAATGTGTAGATGTGGCACTTCAGGACATGGTTTAGTAGGCATGGAGGTGTTGCGTTGACGGTTGGACTAGATGATCCTAGAAGTCTTTTCCAACCTTAATGATTCTATGATTCTAAGATAATGACCAGGTAGTTGGTTTTGTTGTTGTTGGTTTGGGGTTGAGGTTTTGTTTTTTTTTTGTTTTTTTTTTTTTGTTTTGTTTTGTTTTTTTTAAAAAACAAAGATGATAAATTTGTTGATGCATATGCATCTTTCTCTTGGCACTTGATACATCCAATGACATACAATCAGTATTTTCAGACAATAACAATCTGTGTTTTACTCCACAGTGTAGATACTCAGTAGAGTTTACTACTACTATTAGCTTTCATTCCAATGCAATAGAAGGAACAAAGGTAACAGGACAGACTGTTAAAAAGAAAAAAAAAAAAAAAATCAGGAAAAATCCCTGTTGTTATTAAGGATGACAATACATGTGGAAAAGAGCTGAAATGTCAGCCCCACAACAGCATGAATTTCAAGAAGTTTGTTTCTGCCTATAAACTTGTATTTAATGATACTAAACTTCCATATTAAGAATACAGCCTGGGATTTTTTGTGTATTGTTTCTTTTTACCTGTGGTAGAGGTGGTGCTGGTGCCAGGTTCACATCATTTTGGCATGGAAATTCTCCAACAACAGGGCCTATTTAACATCATCAAAATTAATTCAGGACCATAATTTAATCAGTACCTTTCACATAATAAGCTGTTTTCTCTTATAAGACAGGTATCTATATAAAGCGCAGGTTATTAATTTTCAAGTGTCTCTAAATAAGATTTTCTGAACATTTGGCTTTTATACTCCATGGCTGTCTTTAGAAACACAAAGAGCTTAATCCATGATTTGACTTGAGAACATGTGCTGAGGTAGTAGCTTTTATTCAGTTTACTTAAACATAACGAGAATGTAGAAATAAAAATTGCTAATCTACTGATCAATGAATACTTAGAACTGTTTTCTAGTACAAATTATGAGAACAGTAGTAAATGCCACTGGTATATGCAACAAAAGCAATGCAATAACAGCACTTCTTTTAGTGAGGATGTGCCTATGGAGGCATGGGAGTTACTCCATGTACCAAAATTCTGGATAGCAACCCTAACTCTTCCCTGCCTGTCCCCATGCATGCCCTACTACAGTCCCCCCAAAATTTCTTCCTGCCTCCAATCCACTTGGCCATAAGAACTTCTAGTTCCTAAACTCCTTAAACCTCCCTTCTATCTCCATACTCAAATTTCAACCGTAACTTTCAGCCTGGGACTTCAAGTGCTTCTCCCTTCTAAAATCCCAGATCTTTTCTCTACTGCTTCCGATTCTTTCCCACTCTCAGAGAAAATGGTGTGTCTGCCTCCAGGAGGAAGCGTTCTCTCTGGGAAGCTTTTTAGCCTTCCTCCTTTGTGTTACACTCTAGAGGATGGGCACCTGCACTTGGAAGAATGCTCATTTGGACTCAGGGAAATGTATTAAAGTCCCAATTTCTCTTTCACGGCAGAAGAGAGGCCACATGTCAGATTAAATGGTTTAGGACTGGGGAGTATGTGGAAAGAATACCTTGGTATAATCTCTTTAAGAGTAACCACTTGTTAGGTTGTGTCCCATGCTCACCCTTGTCTTGGGAAGATACCATTCCAAGCAAATTATAAACCATTCTGGCAATGTAGTTTTCTCTAGACAGGAAAAGTATTAGAGCTATTTCTATTTACCAATGATTAGTCATGAAAACTGGAAAGATGCTTTGAAGCAAGTCTTCCTTACTCAGCTGCATAGTTGCAATTTCCAATGTACCATAAAAATCAACCATTCTGAGACTGGAAGGAGTTTCATGACAGGCACACAGCTATCTGCTTCTTTCTGTTCTGCAGACAAGCCTTTAATATTCTTGATTTTGCAACCAGTTACATGTTGGAATTTAAGTCCAGTATAAACTGGTGAAAAATCCGCACAAAACAACATAGAAGTTTTTCCTCTCAGTTTATTTATATTGGTCAGAAAAACTTTTAATCTTTTCCTTCTTTAATTCTAAAATGAAACAACACAGTTTACAATGCATAGCTAATCTATATTATTTGAAAGTAAAACCTAAACAAACTTTGACTTTCTCAAGTTTAAATATAATGTTTGACATTCCCAGAGGGTTGGTTTTGGTTTGTTTGTTTTTCCTTTGAGACTGCTTAAATAAAATTGTGGACATTCATTGCTTGTCAGCAAAAAAACCCCAAACAAACAAACAAACAAAAAACAACAACAAAAACACACCAAAACCCCCACCTCATTGTATTGATAACTGCAAATCCTAATTTTGTTTTTCCCTGTAGGACTACTACAGTTTTATGTTTGTTTTAAAATACCCTGTTGAAAACAGAAGTGCTATTTTAAGATACAAATATATTTCAGAATGGCTGAAGAACTTGGCCACAAACATCAATCAGAAAATCTGAAGCACCCATGTGAAGAAAATCTATAAAAAGAAATACTTTTTCCTCTGAAAGGTATATAATCTCCAGAGCTGAATTTTTCTTACAGTGCATTTGTATCATATAACATAGCTGTCTTTAACTATGACTTGCTTGAACAGGAATTGATTAAATACTATATTCAGCACAATACTTACAGGAGTCCATTTCCCTTGCAAGGACGTGTACTGATACCTTGTGCCTTCTAGGAGCATCTATTGCCAACAGCACCTACAGTAAAAAACATCAAATCCTTCAGGTGTGGGAAGTATCACTCAGACATTGTATTTATAAAACAGTAAAGGAATGAGCGTATTTAAATTTTAATTTAAGCTTTAAAATGAGGGATGAATTTTGGGATGTCCCTTCAATTATTATTAAAGGTCATCCCTACAGTACTTTGAATCATTTTACAATCAAGTTAAGAAATTCATGTACTGTTTAGGACTCAGAAAAACTGGAAGTAATAGGAATTCAGCCATTACCTATCATAGTATCAGGAATGCAACCTAAAATCTCTGCAGAATTTTCGATCCTTAGCAGCCTGCTGGAAGCACATCATCCTGAACACAATTACTAAACTCACCTGGACTAGCTAACCAATCTAGCCAGTTATTTCTGCTCTGGAATACCAGATAATAATGTATTGAGCATTAGTGTAAGCAAAATAGTATAGATTCCTACAAAACCAGAATGTGGATACTTGTTCAAGTTATCATTTATTAAACAACAGCTGCTGAAATTCCATTTACTAAGTTTGTATTCGCTGCATATCTTCACCCATGCTATCATACTATTAAAAAAAAAAAAAAAAACCACCAAAAAACCCACCAAAGATGTTAGTGTTCACTGTGCCATGTAAATAATAACCAGTTTTAAGCATTAAGACTAAATCTCATAAAAATAGGCAGTAATGTAAAAATGACCTTGGATAGTGAAAAGGATAAGACAGACTACAAAAGAGAAACGATTTTGAAAGACATTAGCCCCCCCTCCCCCAAGAGAGAAAAAAGAACATATAGATATGCACATACCCATGCTTCCTCATGGGCAGAAATTTTTCCATCCAATAATAAGTTCCAAAAACATACATCTACATTATTTTTCAAAGTATTCCCTGAGCTATTAGCTGCTCTTTAAGTAATAAAGCAATATGTACACTTTGCAATATAGTGAATTATCATTGCCTATGAAATTTGTTACAAAACAGAAAGAATGAGGCCCAATTTATTTTTTTTTGGGGGGGCCTAGTATTTCAATTGCTTATATTAGATATCTATCTAGCAACTTCATGCTGAGTTGCAGTGTACAATTATTGCATCATTATGCTGTTCCTTTGTTCTGCCTAACTATGAGAGGAAGAAAAAAAAGTATTGATTTACAGTGAACAAAGCTTTAAAAATATCTGTTTCATTCACAATTCATGGACACAAAATAAGCTGAATCATTTACTGGTTGAAGAAAAGAAATAAAAGAACAAATTTGCCATTTTGGCCAAGCTTGGTCATAGAGTAGCACACTTTTTATTCAGAAAGAAAGGATAAATGCGACAAGAGGAGAATAAGAGCCGGTAAGGAAAAAAAAAACAAAACAAAACCCAAACCAACACAACAAAACCCAATCCTTCTCCACGATTTTTACAGTATGCTATTTGCCATTAAATTAAGTGAGATTCAGGAAACAAAATTATTATTAAGGTATCTGCATCAATCATATCATCTACCTAAAACAGGCATAAGTATATGCTTTCATAGTTCACACAAATAACATCCAGTTATATCTACATCTCTTTCCAAGTAACATTTTAACTACATGACTAACTTACCTTGTAGAACTGTATAATATCATCCTTGGTCAGGGTCTTTAGATAAGCCACTTCAATGTTATCTGCACAACAATAGTAAAAATTAGAACAAGTCTGCAAATCATAGCTGGTTATTAGCACACTACTTATTCAAAGTATTTTTCTTTCAAATTCAGATGCTGTAATTGACTGCAAATGATACGCTTTTCATTCTTAACTTTTCAAGCTAATACTTGCATCGCTAAAAGTGTCATTGGAAGCTTGGCAGAAAATTATACTTCAGTAAGTCCATTTGATTGGACTTACTAAAAAAATGCACGTTTGAAGAATACTGATTGCATTGTGTGTTATTCAGTAACTAAAAGAGATATGCCTACTTCTGTATATTATCTTCAAATCAATGTTACATACTTCTAATGCAAACTGATTATAGATGTCTTTTATGCACAGTTAGGAAACAGGACGGTAGGATGTACTTTGGCAGGATGTACTTTTAAATAAATGTAAGGAACGGTGCCTACATCATACCTAGACAATGTATCTCAGTAGCTACATCACTTCATATAAATGAAAGTGTAATGAACTAATCACGTAATATCATTGCTGCATAAGCAGGAATGGTTTTGTTGTAGGCATGCTTGCTTTTCTTAGGGTTAGTGGGAAGGTCAAGAAAGATGCGTGCAAGAGAACAAATAGGCAGCTAACAAGTCTGTGAGGCAGGCTGTAAATAATTAATATGAAGTTCTACACTGAGGAAATTAAAAAAAAAAATCAACAAAACCGTTTGGAAAATTAGATGACATTTGGGAGAACATTTTTAAAACAGTAAAAGTAATAACAATAAAAATGTAAAAACCTGAAGAAAAAACCCTTTCACTTCTTAAGGCTGGAATATGAATTTCTGATTTTGACAATTCTAGTCATATAGAATCATTAATGAAATAAAATTACTAGTGGGCAGAGGGGAATTAAAGATATAAAAGCCAAGGGAAATAATAAGTTGAGTGGGATTTAGATATGAAAGATACGGTTACAGCTAGCAGTAAGAAATTCCAGAGAGATAATACAGATCCAAGTATGGTAAAAACAGAAACACTTAAGGCAGAAAAAAATTGAAGTGTTTCATCAGACACAACAAAAGTGCTTGAGGGGATAAGTTTCCACATTATACTCAGGCATGAAACCTTGTCAATAGCTCTCATACTCTCAAGACCAAGCTAGATGACAACTCAAAATTCTTCATTATTAAAACAGTTCAGTTAGTCATTGTTGACCAAAAAGACTGTATTTGCTATTGTGGAAGGCCAAAACTGTGCATGTAAAGCAGAAAAGTCACAGGATACAGAGCGAGTTTTATGTAGGAAGCATATTATGCATTGAAGATTGAAAATTATAGCTGTAAGAGTTGAGACATGAAATGTGAGGAAAAGCTGATCTGTACCTAAAACTGATTTTTTTTTTAATGTTTAAGGTATACTAATATACCTCAGTATTTTGGACTAAAAAATCTTCAAACAATGATGAAAAAGGGAAAAATACAACCTAAATACTATGTAGGATCACAATGTAAATAACTGTCAGTCCATTTTCAGTAATAACACTAGAAGTTGGATCTCAATTGGTCTTCTACAAACTTATAATCTTCAAAGTATCATGGATGAAAAAAACAAAAAAAATTAATGTTTCTTCAAGCCTACTCTAAGCTGGGACAGGTCACATGTTAGTTAAGATACCTGCTGTTGCTTCTGCCATCACTCCCTCAAAAGAACTGCGCAATGGGAAGAGGAATAGGGTTCATATGAATGTGTGCACTGTCAGGAATGTCACAGTGTATTAGAATGCATCTCAGTCAAGTATTAGGCACATATGTAATACAGACATCTGAACATCGCAGAAAGAAATTTGAGCTTATGCGACATCAACATTCGCATTCAAACCACCTCCAATGCTTGACCTACTCTATGTCTCACTGAGCCTTAAGGGAAAGAATGGAAGGTCAATGAAGCATTTGCCAAGCCCCATCATATGGTGAACATCAGGGAACACGTTTATCCTCCATTACTAACGGCCCCAACAGCAGTAAGAGCACAGGGTCCACAAATGAAGAATTATAATTTGTCTTACCTCTGTCAAAGTTATACTGCTGGGAAATGATTTCTCCCCAGTATTTAGCACATTCTGCAGACAGCTTCTTTGGTTTATCTAGACGACGAATTGCTAAAGCTTGGATGTGTTTTTGGAAGGCCTCTTCTGTCATGTCTTCTATGCATTTCTCCATGGTTTTTAAGAACGCTTCAACTCTGCTTTCTAAATAGTGTGGTGGCTTTTCAGATTGGATAATAAATCGCAGTCCTTGTATGCCATTTGCCCGACGTGGACCACTGAACACAATGTAACCTTGGCAAAACAAGAATAGTCACAAATTAAAGAAATGCCTTGTTCCAGCATTAAGTTTGCCAAACACAGCATGTTTGACAGCAATGCAGTTTTATGCAAAGTTTAATTCTGTATTATAAATGAAATAATGCAGGTTTTCAAAATATGCCACTGTATTTTTTTAAAACACCTTTATTTCACTGAGGTAAATAACAGTTCAGGGGAGGGGCGAGGAGGAGATGAGGCAGACCACGACAGAACAAAAGGAATTCTGTCATCAGGATTAGGTAACCAGAAATTAAGCTGTACTGTAGTGCTTCATTAGATGCAACATTAGGAACTTCTTATTATTTTTTCATAACACCTAATCTGAATTCTCTTTGTTGCAATGTAAAACCACTATTTCTCATGTTATCAATTAGATACAAAGAAAATATTATTCCCTTCCTTTTTGTTGCAGCTTTTGCTTATCTGAACATCCAAGCCTTTTTTCAGTCTTCTTTCACTCTTTTAATAACAAATCTGTCACATTTCAGTCTTTTAAATGTTGTTTTATAGCTCCCTAATCGTTCCTTGATGCTCATGTCAAAACTGGATACAGTATTTCAAAGTCCTTACCTGAACAATACAGGAGTATTATTGTGCGTGCATCTTGGAAGCTCCCATTTATTTATCCCAGCATTTTACACAGCAGCATGACACTGCTGATTTATGTTCTACTTCTGATCCACTGTAATCTGTAGATTGTTTTCTACATAACTGCTACCTAGCCAGTTGCTTCATAGCTTGTATCTGTGCCATTGATTATTCCTGCCAAACCGTTCCTACCAAATTGCATCTTATCTTCATTCAAGTCATGTTTCCAAAACATCAAACTAATTTTAAATTCTAATTCTACCTTCCCACACACTTGCAGCCTCTCCCAGCTTAGTATTATCTGAAGATTTAGTAAGTATATTCACTCTTTTGTTATCCAGAGTTTTGATGAAAATACTAAATAGCATTGGATCACAATAGACCTCTGTAGAACACCATTTTTCTAATGAACTATCCTTAACTGTTCTCCAGTCATGACTTTCCAAACAGTCTTGCATCCAAATGTGTAGCACTTCCACCTAGGCGCTCTCTCTAGCTTATTTGAGAATACTATGCGCCCTTCATACTATCAAGAAGAGACTTACAACATCACCACTTCCACCCATACAGCTAAACTCTGTTTCTATTTAAAAAGTTAGGTTAGTCTGACCTGAGTTTGTCCAGTAATGGTCTTCCAGTTATCTTCTATGAATTTAGAACTGCTTTGATAACTTATTCCGTATTTTCCAGGAATCAGAATTAAGCTGACTGATCTGCAATTTCCCTGCTCTTCTCTTTCCTTTTTTAAGGAAACATACAGCATTTACCCATGTTTATTTTTCCAGTACCTCATCTATCATCCACAAATTCTCAGTTATAAGATTTCTAATTCCAGGATTTCATAACTTTTTGTGTGTATGGCTTTTTGTTTGGTTGGTTTTTTAACGTAATGTAGAGTTCATCATGCTTGAACTCTTTAAAAGCTCCTAATTTACCTGAACAACCTTTAATCTGTTATTTTCCTGTTCAAAGGTAAGTCTTGGACTTTGATCACTGGTATTTATTTTGGAAATCACCTGGTCACAGCTGACATTTTAAGTGAAAACTAACAAAGCCATCCTAACACATTTTGACTTTTTTTTCCCCACCATTGACAACTTTTCTCTTCCTCTTTCTTGTACTGCTAAAGTATTTATTGAATGAGTTCTTGTTACTACTTCTACTGTTTAGCAAACTGCTAACTCCTGAACTTCTTTTTCCCTTAACTTTCTCAGAGACCTTCTTATCAATTCCATGAAGTTTACAGAATTTTGCTGGTATTTCTACTGTCTTCCCTCCTAAGTCTTGTGAACCCTACCACACAGCAGTTACGCAGCGCTGGACACACTCACACAGTTCTTCCTCAATGGTTCCCCCCCTCCTCTTTAGCTGTTACCTCCAACTTCTACACTAAACCTGCCACCAGCAGATTCAAAAAACCTGCTAAATAACCTGGGTCCTGCCCTATTTTCAACAGATACCTAGATAGTTAAAATCCCTATGATCAATATGGTATGGCTGATTCTGCTAGTTGCTCACAAAATGTCTAATCTTGCCTGATCTCCCTGGTAGTTCATAGTCATCACACTGAGACATTCCCCTGCCTCACACCTTTGGAAAAACCGTACTCCTCCCCATCAGTATTTCAATCATGCAAACTGTCATGCAAAGCCTCTGTGTCTCCTTGTTATCCTGTTTGGAATAACCTTACCAGTTCTCAGCCTTACTGGTTCGGGTAACAATTATTTGTACTTCTTAGTGAACAGCTGTATTCTTAAAAAAACTGAAATGTATTTAGTATGGCAGCTTACCATGACCCATACAGCAGTATTCCTAAGCTAAGGCTTGTGAATCATCAAGTGCACCTGGAAGTAGGATCACAAGCAGAAAAGACCAAACTACTACTGCTGATTCTTTAAGAAGATCTAAAATTTAGGAAACTGATATAATCTCCTTTAGGTAAAAATTCGAGATATTACATTTTCTGTACAGTGATCAAACTTTTTATTAAGCCAGAGTTCGCTTCAGGTATTTCAGACTTACCTTAAAAATTATGCTTGCTCCTTGTCAATTTAGAGTATATGCACAGTAACATTCCTTTGAGTCATCAGTTAAAGGAATGATCATCAGCAGTTAAAATGATTTACATTTACCAAGTGCCCTTTAAACGGCATTCACTAAGCAAGGCAAGAACACCTCATTGTGTCTCATGTAAGTGCGTCAGTATGCATGCACGTGTGTATACAGACACATAATCACTACGGGAAAACTTACCTAATTGTTCCTTGGTGCGCAGAGTATTGAAGCATGGTTCTGAGATAATTTGACAAAAGAGCTCCAAAAACATATTCTCAGAAGTGCTCTGCATGTCTGTCTGGTAATATATTTCAATGCCACAATTGTTATGAACTTCATTTCTCTGTTGATATACAAACCAACCTCCTAAAAGACAAAGTTAAAACACTTAAGTTCGTAAAAAGGTACATTCTTATTGTCCACAATTAAAAAGATAATGGTCTATACCTTGTGGAATGGAATTATAATAAATGGTTTAGGACTGTTACAGCAGAATTTTGCTAACAGCATACTTTTCATGAAACAAGTAAAGAAAAGATTATTTTAACACATCAAAATGTCATAGCTTGAGCATATCAGCAAGTAAATTGAAACTGGCTGCATCTCCTCAAGCAAATATTTTTGGAACTGGAGTGGAATTCTGCATTGCCTCTACTGTGTAAATAGTTTCTAAAGACAATTTGTCAGAAACATTTATGAACATTAAAAATAACTCAGCATTTAATACCAATAGCTTCTTTGGTATATGGCAGTTTCCACAGGCTGATGATCAGCTATGGGTAATTGGCTTTGGTTGTATAGCTACATATGTCATCATTTCTGTATAACTCCCAGCAATTCCTTGAACCTCCTTTCTTATATATAAGATTATTTTGCACAATAGAAGTAAAATCATATACAACACTACAAGACCAAAAGAATTTGTATTAGCAAAAACCCAAAGTTGCTTGGATAAGAGCTTTTATTTTTCCTCAAAAAGCAAGAGTCGTTTAGGACAATCCTTCACTGAATGGTCAATTAATATGCAAAAGTGCTCAAAGAATGGTGCTTATTTAAATGTGTATACTATGTGTAGCAGAGAGTGTGACAGGGCTCTTATTTCCATAAATCATACCGAGTGAATTCAGACTGAATCACAGAATCATAGAATGGTTTGAGTTGGAAGGCACCTTAAAGATCGTCTAGTTCCAACCCCCAAGAAGTCCAATTTACATACACAGATTAAAAATGATATCAAATTCATTTTCAAGTGTACCAGAAAGATGATACATTAGTGTATCATTTTACTAACAAAACCAGACCCTAATTATATTTTTCAATTTAAAGTTTAAAATAATTTGAAGTAAGTCTGATTTTGAAACTAACTCCTAGCAACGGAGTAATATTCATTTTAAAATGCTGTTAGTAAACAGAGAATCTCAATTTAACGTGCGTTAAAAAATTGTAAATAAATCATTTAACTTACTGTCAGGAAGTTGTACTTCTCTGTATCTCACTAGCTGACTGGGAAGGAGTGGCTTTGTATGAGCGTGCTCGATGAGAGTGTCCTCAACCATCTGCATAATTCCTAATGCAGCCTGGAAGAGAAAACATAAGAGGATTTTTAACAATCATTAGTTGTTCTGTACCTAACAGCAGGATAAGACTTTCAATTATTGATGGTGACATGAAAGAAAAGAAAAAAGGGAAAAAAAACCCCAAACCCCTCAAGAATAGGAAGTAGGGATATTGTAATTTAATAAAAATACAGTAGAAGTTAAGTAGATGAGAGGAAATCGGGGTTTGGGGGGCAAGGGTTTTGTGGGTTTTTTTTTTACATTTATCTCTTTTACATGTTTAACTACTTCTACTCCTCCCCAATGCTGTTGAAATTGAAGTTCTATGGGCTTTTTTTTCCTTTCCCTTCACCACTTTGATATCATCTTTCAAAGTCTGAAGACAAGATACCTACAACATAGGCTTGCAAAGCTAACACCTCATGAGATGGAATTTTAAGAAAACAAATTAATGGTTAAGTTCCAACATGCATTTCATTGTCGTGCTGATAGTATTAGGACTCATTGCCCAGATACTTTCTTTTATTTGATGGATTAAAATAATAAGAATAAAAAAATCATAAGTAGTGAAAACATTTTAAAATCATTAGTTTCATTCAAGGATTTAACTTCAAAAGCTTTACCTGTTAAGGGTTATGTGTTCTTGTAACCTGGGTATTGGAAATCACAGTAACTTGCTACAAAGTAGTTTTGGCTGAAAGCCAAAACCTCTTAGTCTGCATTGCCACAAACTCGCAACACAAGTGATCTTATCAAAAACATGCAAAACGCCTGAAAACAGTAAACACATGCCCCTTCCCCCCCGAACACTCCCCCATAACCCCACCCAATATTAAAGACAAAAAGATTGAGGTCTAACAAAACCCAGTTTGAAAGGTTAGAGAAAAATACTATATATTCTTCCAATCAAGTCACCATATTAAAACAAAATATTTACAACAAGACTGTTCAGACAGATGTTCTGAACAGGATTAGTTTACTACTCATCCACTTGCAGCAAATAAATAAAAGGAACAGTCAAAAAACAAGTATCAGAATGAAATTAGTTCAACAAGAAATGGGAATTTTAAGCAGCTAGATAGGTCTAATTTAAAAAAAAAATACAGATTCACTAAAAAATTTTTCAAGTATTGAAAGGTGTTGCAAGAGTATGTAAATTTGTTTTTAATTTTAGTCAGAAAAAATTCTTAGATCCAGGTTAAAATTTCTGAGCTTTGTCAGTGATGATCACATCACGGGCACTGAAGGACAGAGAAGTTTTCCTACCCGCATCTATTCAGGGAGGTTTGCAGATCATTTCTAAACATTACACAGCTATGGGCATAACAGTAAATCCTTCCCAGTTCTCTAGTTGTAGGACTCTTCAATAGCCACCCATTATGCCAACTAAAGAATGCATTTCTCTGCTGTGACTGCATTATCATGGAAATCTAAAAAATCTGGTCATTCAGTTATATTTCAGAAGGAATTGACTTTCATATACAAATGTGTAAGAAATAAGGAAGGAAAAAAGTGAGGCTATTTTTTACATTTTTCCACATGAAAAATACTCTATAAAATAAAAAAAAAAATTTAAAGACATCCTTGCAAAAGAAAAGTGTGCATCCAGTGCTATTGGCTCCTTCATCTTTTTATTTTCCCCCTCCTTACTAGTTAACTTTCTTCTCCGTACATTCAGCAGTCACTAGCAGTGTTTATAACACCTCCTGCTAGTGAAGTATCACACAGCTGGTATAACACAGATATACTGCTATACCAGCCCTACAAAAAAAGAATGCAAAAATGTACAAGAAAGATATTACATTTTGTATTAGTACATATATTCAAATATTTGGTTAGATTTTCTATGCAAATACAAACCGTTACTATTTTAATGGAATACAGAACAAACGTTTTCTGATTTTTACTCCCCAAAAGACACAACTGACAGCTGACACTTATTTTTTATGGCCCACCATCCCTGTTTAGCTTTGTGCAAAGTACTTCATTTAGAAGGATCTTGGATTCTTAAATCTTTGCTAGTTAGCCTGAAACTTTTAAATGGAAAAGCAGGATCTGCAGCACATCATTCCTTATGCAGCTTGATCACATCACAGTAATGACATGCAACACAGACTTTAAAATATTTAGATCATAAGTTGTTTTTCATTAAATTTCCAAGAGTAATACAAGGGCACCACTCAGCCTAATAAATCTAAAGTGGAACAAGTGACACTATGATACTCCCATAAAGAGAAAAAAGTACGAAGTCAAATTATGAAATCACATTTGGCAAAAATGCTTAAAGATCTGAGAAGATTTTTTATGCTGCTTTTAAATAAAAATTGTTTTATTAAAGAAAGTATCACACCAACCTGTTTTGTTATATTGCCATGGAGAAGAGCTTCAATGTGTAACCGTGACAACAGCTGAGCTATAAAGGCCTTGAGGCGGGGAAGAGTGACATCTAGAATAGTTATTTAGACAGTTAAATCAATTACATGCATTTTTACATTAGGAAGTACCTAACTCATCATTAGATATGGTGCATTTCTTAGAGGAGGAGAAACTCATCATCATGAAAAAGTGAATCTCTCCTTAAAAATGCAACATTGGAGAGTTTCCAGGTCTACATAGCAGCACTCGTCATATAGTTTGTTTTGCTTAGAATTCACATACCATCTGACCCAGATTCCAAAAAGAAAAGAAAAAAAAAGCCTTCTTTCCAATCATGCTGAACAAACATTCATTCTCCAGAGAAAAAAGTTGCCATCATTCAGGTGGTGTTCCAAGATAAAGCCTTAGTTATTAACTAAACCAGCAGCATATAGTTTATAATGCTCGAGAAACACACTGTGCATTTACCATCTAGACTAAAAAAAGAACCTCAACTCAAATATGGTGTTTTGATAGTATCTTTGTAACAAACAATGCAAAAGAAACATATTTTTGCAATATATCCCAGAGTACACATACACACGCATTCTATGCTAGCCTGTCTTTCCAAACCGGTTTTCATATATAATGCAAAGTGTTTAACATATAGAATCAATGGATGAAGAGAGGAAAGATGGTTGAATGGATGGGGTGTTCATCCCAAAGTCAACACCTCCGTTCTTAATTCCCTGACATTACAAGACTACCCACACTATAACACCAAAAAACTGATTTCTCATTTTGTCATTTTCTCAACTAAAATAAAAACTAACAATACTTGTGTATTTCACAAAGTTTTGAAAAGACAAATGCAATCAAGATTAGGAGGTCACTCAGTTATTCAGTGGGGGATGCATACATATCTAATAAATTTGTGATTTGTATTAGAAAAACCTATACTGTGCTTATCAGTCTTTCCCTCTCTTAAAACAGGTAACTGACCCTCGGTAAAAAATTCATTTCCACATTTTTCCCTGATTCCAAATTAACATTTTATTGTTGTATAATCCTAATCTTAATTTTTGCCTCTAGAATTGCTTATTAATAGGGCAAAAGATTACAGACGCACTGAATGCGAGAGAGGAAAAGAGAAAAAAAAAAAAATCACGCATTAAGTCCCTGTATTTCAAGCAGGCTTCCAGCAGTGCTAAGTAGACAGCATTCCTGTCCAGCATTCCAGTTTTAGCCATTCTTATGCTGAATACAGCAGCATTAATCTTATAAAGACAAGTTACACATGGAACAGAAAATATCTTATTTTTTCAAAATTCAGTAGTCATTAAAAAAAGGAATGACCTACATATAGCTGAACCCACTGCCATGAAAATCAGTGTTAGTTTTGTCATTGACTTCACAGGCACTGCCACCACTGCTAATCTCAGAGATACCTGCACTCATTCAAAAAACTATACAACTAAACATTTATATTCCTATCCTGGAGCAATCCGGTAGGAAAAAAACACACCCCTGTGGAGCTGGCTCAGGGCATCTATAGAGTCTATCTTAATGAAGCAGTTTTCAGCATCACAACTTCAAACAGTATGGTATGTGTCAGTCTTTAACAACTATGGATATGTATTCTGAATCCACCCCCTCAAATAAATACAAAAGTCAAATATTCTTCTTGAAAAGAATGTCTTGGTGTATTCCAAGAAGGTATTACAAGGTATTTTGCAAACTGTCCCAGTAACAGCCTTTTGTTGTAACACAGGAAGATAAAGGTAGGGAAGAGTTCTTTAGCTATTACTAAAATCAATTAAATCTCTTAATTTGAAATTTCTTCTTTCTCCAAATATAGTGGGGCACCTGCTCTTTGTTAGAACCGTAATGTTCTTTATTATCGTTATTATTTACAGAAGTTATATCTTTTTTCTTTTATCTTTTTTATCTACAGTTCTTTATTATCTACAGAAACAGGAGTTAGGATTCCCTGATAATGGAAAAAAGAAAATAGTATGCATATTGGGAAGTACAATGCAGATACACTCCAATGTGTCTGCAAGATGTCAGCTAGAGCCAAATGATTTTAGCAGTGCTAGTTGAGCACTGGATTCACCATACCCAGGCTCATGCCCACAAAGCTGTTCAAGTTTTGCCATTTGAGGCCTTTTGCCTGAACTACTATACTTTCTAGAAACTGGAGGACAAGTGCAGAGGCATTGACATCCACCAGCATCAGCTCAGGTCTGGCACTGCAGGGGCCTCACCTGAATAATGGGCAGAGTTCAAAATAGGTACCTTCATTAGTTTAGTAACAAGACATTTTCCATAAGAAAAAATAAAAATAAAGTTTAAAACTGGCAGAACATTACCATCTAGAGCTTCTTTTAATTCATCTTTGGTCCAAGCAACTTCTGTCATCAGGAGTCGGAGATAATACATTGCATGTTGGTGAGGCTGTTCAGCCCTGAAGTTGTTAAGTGATCTCATGTACTAAAACAAAATAATTAAGTCCAAATTATAGAACTCTGTTTCTAAACATAAAATATTAACCTTGTACTCTCAACTTTGTAGTGCCATCAACATTCTCTTGCTTGTTAGACCTGTCAAAAAATTGTGTTAAATTACCTTAGTAATAATGTGGGCTTCTGAGCCTATGGATTAAGCAGTAACCATTAAGATGGTTGAAATGAGCATGAAATCAAACTTCTCCATAAAATTAATGACTGGAAATTAAATTATTGCAGTTGGACCTAAATAAGTATTTAGATCAAGTTGCTCTACCCAGGAAATATGCATTCTATAATGACTGCCCAGGGGTGGGGTGGGGGAATATCACAAATAGAAAATGTATTTTTCTCCCAGTTGCTTCCCTGGGCTGACTTGGTAAGAAAGATAACAGGAGCACTGGGAAATTCCTTACATTCTTTGCCTGGATAAAGGAGGTATGAGAGAAGAATCAGTGAGCTTCTCCAAAGAAACTCCTTTCTAGTCCAGCTGCACCTTTACAAAATAAGCAAAACCTTTTTCCTCTACCAGAGGAAATGGAAAGTGCACACTAATAGTTTTGGCAAGCTGGGATCATTTCCAGTACAGGAGAAAAGTAACTCATTTCAGGGCACATGAGTGAGAAACAGCGACCATGAAGTTCCAAATAGAAGCCAGAAGCTGGTATCTCCTTTATCTGTTAGGTGTAGACATGAGGGGAAAAACAGCAATCTCCCTCCTGATTCGACTTTTTTTGTATTTTGTCATTTTACATACACAAGAGGCCTATGTAACAAAAATCTATAAAATGACAAAACATGCATAATACAGAGACAAAGTTCAAGCAAACTGTGAAGACAATCATGGAAACATCTTAAACTAAGAGAAAATCATCCAAAATGGATCATTCACAGACCTGTGGGCTGAGTTTTTTTTTACCTTGACATTCGTCACATCCAGTTAAAACTTTCCAGACAATTAATGTATCTTAGGTACACAGAGCCCTAAATAAAGTGCTGTTATAATAAATCTACCTCATGTTTGATGTCCACCTGCTTAGAATTTCCTACTAAATAGTTATGAACTAAAGATGGCCCTGCTGTCTGTCTAGGCCAGTCACCTGTTCAAAAATCACCAGCAGCAGAGGATTAAAATAAGAATACAGCAAGCATGGAGTGATCTTCCCTGCAGCCCTAGCTCTCTCATCTACTGCAGACTATCTGAAAGCTTTCGGGACCAGAAGTCAGCCTGTTCCCTAACACCAGTCTAATCCTTGTGCACTCATTTATACCTCCACAACCACTCATTGCTATGAGTGCCAATATCTAATTTGTTAATTTCCTTTGTTTTACCTCTGTCTTGCTCTAAAGAAAGCACCAGAAGAACAATTACGTATTTTGTTTGGCTTAGCAAATGTAATCACCATTCATAAATTTACTTCAGGAGCTTAAAAAAAAAAAAAAAAAACACACCAAACCTAACTTACATTCCATATATATAGATCAGTCATTAAATTTAGGAAGTGAGACTTCCAAAAGTCAGCATGTTCTTAACCAGC
Source organism: Mycteria americana (assembly GCF_035582795.1). Classification (NCBI taxonomy): domain Eukaryota; kingdom Metazoa; phylum Chordata; class Aves; order Ciconiiformes; family Ciconiidae; genus Mycteria; species Mycteria americana. The sequence goes on from NC_134370.1 coordinate 18,806,572, forward strand.
TGGTTACTTTTGCGCCAAAGGATCTTGGCCCAGGAGCAGAGCTCCTCTTCGCATCTGGGGAGGAGAAATGTTGCAAATCTTTTCAACACTTCCTTTCCCCCTTCACCCATTTTCTCCTTCTTTTATGGCTAGATCCCACTGGGGCCTTTCCAAATTGCAAAACAGGATATAAAGTTAAGATTTCCCCTTGTCCCCTTTCTTAGATTTCTACTCCTATCAAAGCAAGTTGCAATCCCTTGATCAATCATAAGGAAAACCAACTGCAATAAGATTCCAGGGCCAGTTATTTTTAACCAAAGAATGTAATATAAACACTCTGGGTCACAAAAAAGACAAAAGAAAAAAGCTTCTGCAGTCCCAATGAGGCGCACTTTCACTCTGTACTTCCATTAATAATCAGCCCTCAGATTTCATTTCAAGTCAATGCATTAAATTTTAAGTTACTCCAAAATGTAAATTTCTCATGTAGCTTACCGCTTCCTTGATAATTTCAAATCGTTTTTCATCAATCTCAAAAGTAGCCATTTTCTCAATGATCTTCTTGAGCAAGATATGTTGCTTGTCATTATAACCTTTTACAGAAAGCTATGGAAAAAGTGCATAGTTTGCTTTAAATGTGGAAGACTAAAACAATTACCAAGTCTTGTACAATTCAATGAACAACACACTTTTCAATACTTACTCTAAATTCAATGTTATTCAACATTAACTCATTCTGAAATAAAATAACTTTACCCATCAAAAGATAAGTAACTGAGGAATATAACGTTGCATATTTGCCCAGGAGTTATGAACGCAGAAAATTAATGTAATTTCATGCTGATGTAAGCAAATTGTACTAAGAATACAGATTTTTAATGATTACAAGTATTGAGTCCAGTCAGTAAACTGTACATGTGGAGTACTGAAATGATTTTACTCTAGGTTTCTCATTTCAGTGATGAAATCCAGATTCACAGCCTTCTTAAATATTCTCTCCAATTTACTTTTGTTTCATGTTTCTCTTGTTGCTCAAAAAAAAAAATTTTATGTAAGCAGAAGTAAGCAGTACCACAAGAAAAGCGGTACTGTCAACAGCAGCACAATTTATAACCAGGATGGTGTTGGGCTGAAAACACCAAGGTAGTTAGTCTACTATCATAATGAGATACTGATCTGATCATACACATTTTTTTGAAAGTATACATGAAATAAACTTGGTAATTTAAAAACACAACACAGAAACCTAAAAATTACTATATGATTGCATCAAGCTACAGAAAGTTTGTCTAGTGAAAAAAGGCATTAGAAGGCCTTTTTGGGGGAAGAAAAACGTTCAAAATTTCATATCTCAAAACATGAATTTAATTGGATTTGTACAGTTTAATTAAGGGTAAAACTAAATTCTAGGACACAAACCAGCATACAGGTGAATTCCTGCTTTCCAGTAGGAAGAATTTTTTCTTCTATAGTTGCTGAAACATACTTGAACCATGAATTTGAAGAAAAAGCTATCATAAATGGATTTATGACAAAGGTTGGTATCCTAAATTAGGTTAAGAACCCAAACTGTTCAATCATCACCATGGGTGATTGTTTTCAGTGTCGCATCTGTCCTTGCTTAAAGTATCAACATTGTACAGTTACAACTATTGACTATAAAACTTCTCATGATATAGAAAATATTAGAAATTCCCAGATATCAAAATGGAGTAAACTGATTTTAATACACAAAACCAGAATCTTTACAGTAGAAGAATACAAAGACCCTACGAAAAACAGCTAATATTTAAAATAAAACTCTAAACATCTAAACTGTGACTAAAAATGAAGAAAATTACACACACACTTTTTTTTTAAAAGGAATTAACTCTGACCATGGAAACATCAGCAAGCTTTGAAACAGAATAGATAACCGTGTTTGCACTAAGTTAAGCGAATGCTACCAGGAAATGAGATTTGCATTGGATAAAAAAAGAAATTGCAGCACTCTCTTTCATACAGAAAATGTAAAGACAATATACAGTATATTCTCTTACAATATGCTTTGGAAAATAATACTTCTACAGGAAATTTCAAAACACATTTTGGTATAAAATGATGATTAATAAAAGCTTTTAACAGAACTTCAAGAGAGACTATTCAAATCTCCCATCATAAATCTCATAGGAGAAGCCAAGTAAGAAATAACCATCTATCATAATATCAGTGTTTATCAAGTAAGTATTGTCAGCACTTTAAAACAGATTATAAAACACATAATAAAACCAAAACAGTAAGGAAAAGCCATAAATATAAATATCCAACACTGCATTCTAATGAACACATGCACAATCCATTTCCACAGCTCACTACAGCAGAATTAGAGAATTATAACAAAATCTGTAAAGCTGAGATTCATTCAACAGAAAAGTTAATCTTTTTATATAGAAACCTGCAATAGTACTTTCAAGATTACCATGCAAGCAAATAAAAACATGAACTAGAATGCAACAATTGCACTGCACACATGTTCGCAAGACACTGCAATCTCCAACAGGTCACTCAGTACCGATTAAAATATAGTTTTGCTTTGCCTTTAATTCATGAGATATATGCAAGGAAAAAAAACATTAACCATCTCGTTTAGAAATGCAGAAGTCAAATGTTTTCTCCAAGCTCAACAACGCCCAAGCTGTTTCATTTCCTCCTGCGTTTTTTTCTTACTTACAAGTATTGCATTCATTCCTGATGCAATGCCATAGATCAAACCTGAGAGGCGTGCTGCATATGTATACTCTTTTAAATCATCCTTCAATAACCTGATAAACAGGTATGTCATGTTGCAATGGAGAGGATCAGCATAAATGTAGCGACTAACAAAAAGAAAAACAAAAGAAATGCTTTGATACCTCAAGCAGTGACAAAGTAATGGATGAAGAAATATGACTGAAGAGTATGTATATGCAGCCTCACGATCAGTAGTTCTTGAACAGGAAAGCTGAAGTATACCATTCATTTAATAGCATGAAAAGGGGGTCTTCTACCCCATCAGTCAGAAAGTTTTTAGTAGCTATCTGACAAACTGAAATATGTAAGCTTGGATTAGGGTTGCTTTTTTCTTTTTTTAAATGGAGGAACAAATCTTACAACTAATTAATTTCATGAATGATATAAAAATAAAGAAGAAAATTTGCTTAATATGAATGGAAAGATTGTTGAAGACTTTGAACAAAATTCAACTTAAAATTCAAATTAAAGAAAGGATGGTTAATAACCAAGATCAAAAGGAGTGACAGCCTTAGACCCATTTTTTAAATAAAAGTCCTTCCATCAAATCAATATAAAAATGTTGATGAGTGGAAGTAGTTTTAAGGCTCTAAGCTTTTCCTTGATTTGGGTACTTACATACATCCCATAGATGGTATTTTGGAGATCATAGTTCAAGCCAGCTAGTTCTGCTGCATATGCATACTCGTTGAGGGAGTCTTTGAGCAGTTCAAGGTACAAATAGGCCATGTTACAATGCAAGGGATCCACGTAAGCAAATGGGCTGGAAGAAAATGTTGAAAGTAAAATATGCAGTTTAAAATTATTTCTCAGTTTCTTTTGGCCTTTTAAGTTTGATCTGAAGGAAACAATATTTACTGCGAGTATGCTGATATATCCCATTATGAAGGATTCCTATTTCGAAGCCAAATATGAACATACCTGAAAATAATTATTTAGCTTGCTTATAGTTTGAGCGATACCTAAATACATTGAAGATCCCAGAGATATTATCTTATTTGTGCTCATAAATCAAGACACATTATATTTACTTTGCTGCACAGTCAAAATTCACCAGGAGTAAAACAAACTAAATACACTTTGAATAACCAACATAATTTAATAGACTGAAATGAAAGCCCACATACTGAACATAAATTTAATTAATACTTCTACACTATCAGAAAACAAAGTAGTTTCTATTACAAAAATTAAGAGATTAGCAATTTGTGGTATGAAAAATATGCAGTACACGCTAAATTCAGCTCAGGAAAGAAGTCTGGCACATCCATTTTGACACCACCATAATTTTTTGTGTTATCTTTTTAATGGCAACAACTATACAAGCTCTACTGTATTAGAAGCATCTGATCACACACAATACTGTCGCAAATTTCTCAAAAAGAGAAATGCAACTCAAGAACTTAAGCCACTTCAAGAACTTAAGCAACTCAAGAACTTAAGGGGGGGGGGGGGGAGGGGGGGAGAAGGGGAGAGGGGAAAGGGGGGGAGGCCCTCTGCTATTTGCATTTCTCCCTACAACGAGAATTTCCCAAAACTGCGCAATTTCAATATGCCCAATGTAGGTCAATCTTATGTTATCATAAACCTTCCTCCAAACTCATTATATTCTTTTCCATTTTGATACTAGAATAGAGACTTAATCAGTTTGAGTGATTACTATGTCCATATCAGTTATAACTTCTATATACTCATTTAGCTGGCAAAGGCCAACAGGGAGTTTTGAAAATAATGAATACCACTAAGTCATTAATCCTCAAGTGAAAAATAACAGAACACAATTATTATAATACTGTTCTGGGATTTGCCTTCTATTACTGGCAACTTTGTAAATAAATGCTTATTTCTAGTTTACCTTTTTTTGACCAGACTTGAGGAAGCAGAACAACTCAGTCATTGATAGTGTATTTGAAAAAAATCTTAAAAGTCTAGTCTTTTCCCCTTTCAAACATGGTTGTAAGTGACATAGCTGGAATCAACACTGAAGTGTTGATCCTGGGTCACCTTATGAGCAACTCAAGTTGCTTGAAGTATTTCTTAAAGTGGAAGGTAGCAATTATCCAGTTAAAAATAATTAGCATTGTATTTTTAACATCCGTTTCTCTAAACCTTGGGAAACTTGAAGAGCAGAGTTTATAACTACCTTTAGAAAGTTTTCAAAACAACAGCACATTACATTGTTATTTTGCTTCCTTTTAAAAAAGGATACCTGTTGAGCTCTTAAGTCATAATTCATACACAAGCAAAAGCTTCTCATCATCCTTTAGGCTGGATGATAAGTCCTGCGTCAGAGGTTTTTACTGTGGTGTTTCTTTAATGCAAGACTTGTACTATGTAGGGATTTTCAGTTTTGGAACAAGGCAACTTCAAGACGTTCCTATACTCAGATTGTTCCTACTGGATTTGTATGCTTGAAGGAGAAACCACCCTCATCAACTTCCTCTACACAGCAGTTGCTGCTATAACATCTGGGTCAGGAATTCTTCCAATGATTCCTGATGATCAGGGCTGCAGGCATAAGAAATCCTCCTAGTTTTTTCTGTCTTATTGAAGCAGTCTGTAGTGTGAACAAATTCTTGTAATCTGCTACAAGGCAGCACAGCCATTGTATTCTGATCTGGAATTGAGGCTAAAACTTTTTATGAAAACCCATGTTATTAAGATGGCTTTATACCCCAATCCACTTGGCCACAAGAGCTGAGTAATTTCATCAAGTCTCATGAATAAACACTATACATTTCACCATTTCTTCCAATGACCATCAGCATGACCAGTCTCAAAAGAGAGAGAGATTCACTAAGAATCTTCACTAAGTATCAAAACCAGACAAACCTGCTTACAACTTCTTTTGGAGATGATATACCCAATATTGTCAAAATCTCCTCGTGTCCATTCATACACAATTACCATCTCATTTTTAAAGAAAAGGAAAGAACCCTCACCCCCAACCCTAAAAAGCAGCCAGCTTTCCACCTATAACCATTCCTAAGAGGAAAGAGGCAAATAATTTCTGTCAGCAAAGCTCAAGTATTACTGGCTTTTTAAAAGGGCTCACTGAGATGAAAGTACAAATCTAACTGGGAAAGACTATCACCACGTATCTACTTGAAGGTGTCCCTGTTCATTGCAGAAGGGTTGGATTAGATGACCATTAAAGGTCCCTTCCAACCCAAACCATTTTATGATTCTATGATATTGTGCGTATGTGTGCATACTTGTACCTTTGTATGCTCTACATAAAATCAATTATTCTTTTAATCATTCACAAACTGGTATAGAGATTGGATCACTCATAGTTCATCTGGAATTGATTTAAAAAAAAAAATACACCTGTATAACATAAACACAGTGTCCATCAATAAAAACCTATTTCGGATTTTGGCCAAACATAGTACAAGGGAAAGCTACCAGGTATGAACAAAGAAGGCAAAGTATTGCAATTGTTGTTCTCTGAATAAAAGATGGGCAGTCACCATTTTGGTCTTCCACGTCCTGACACATCGAAGTTGAAACAGTTGTAATGTTTGCCCTGTGGTTTCAAAAAGCAAAAAGAAAGAGGAAATGCCCCAGGCAACCTATTTTCCCCAACTAGTACCAACACCACTACCAAGATCTGACACTCTCCGAAAAAAACCCTCTACCTAAAATTCTGCTAAGAAAAATTTCAAGTGGTCACTCAAAACAAGGATTCAACAGTGCATCTATGAGCATCTATCAGAGCCCACATAATAGCCTTTCCAGCAATATCACAGAGTTGTTTAATTAGGCCAAAGGAGGAGAGTTCCTGAAATTATTTTCACTTTCAGTAAGCCAGCACAGAAATAGCTGCGCTCTACACAGCAGTATTTTTTTTTTAATTCAAAAGTTCAAAATTATTACTTGAAAGGAACACTAAGAATGTACATCACTGTTATGCTCATTTAAAAAAAAAAAAAAAAAAAAAAAGAGATAATTTTCCTGTGGCGAAAATAATGCAAGACCAGAATTAACATTACAGCACTTTATCATGCATCCTGAGGTGAGAATCATACATTCATTGATAATACAGACGGTGTTCCTCTAAAAAAAAAAAAAAAAAAATCAGTTGTTGGTGTCAGCTAAATAAAAATCCCCCAATTTTAAGCACTTAGAATTTTATACTGGCTTACATTATGTGAATTAAAAGATAATTTGAACCTAAAACTAGTATCAGAACAGCAAGTTATAAAGAAAACACTATCTTAGAATGGTTGCGATTTAGTTATTAAAAATAATACACACCAATTTTTAAAGAGGTATATTGCAATATGCAGTAGGTCCTATTGGCAGGCGTATTTCAGGAATAGCAAATAAAACACAGAAGAAAATTTGTTTTAAAAGCATTTTTAGATAAAATTTTCCTGTTAATATAGATGGAGCACCTCAAACTGCTTGCATACTACTACTGCATAACTTACATGAACCTTCCTGCTACCTGTATCTTATTGAATATTCCCAAGTAAGGACAAACATTTTAAAGCCTTAATACATGCAAGGAAGTTTTTGCCACAGAAATGCAGATTCCCAAACAACAAGAAACTTTTAGAGAGCAATTTATGTGATATACTTAACATTGCATACCTGAAAAATTCAAAGTTGAGACAAGCTTTTGGCAAAAAAAATTTGTCATCTTGCTTGAACCATAGTTTGCTCATAGCAGTGTCCTGTGTCAAGAAGAGGAAGTTTTGTTAAGTCACCTAACTTTTAACTGTAATATATTACACTGTTTTTAAAAAAAGTCTCTTCACCAATTCAAATCTTAGTTTAGCGTTGTCCCCTTAAATTAATATTCTTGCTATATACATTTGTGTATGCATCCATCTATCCTTATTGACACTCTCTTCTTACCATATGTCACCTTAACAAGCAGTTAAATGGCTGCAGCATTGTGAATGAGCCTATGATCAAAATGGGAACTACTTTTCTAGAGCAGGAGCGATCAAAGACAAATACAGTTAGCTTCACAAAATTCCCTGCTAATGCTGGGATTAAAAGATGTGCCATTATGCAACATTACAGCAGCATACATGTTTTAGACTAAGATAATTGTGTATTTAATGCTTTTAGTAAAAAATATTAATGCATTGTATGTTGTTTTAAAGTAACATTGGTAACAAAAAACACATACACATTTAGAAAAAGTAGTAAAACTAGTTGAAAATTAGTTAAAAGATCTGTTGCCAAATTTTTTTAGAATAATCTCCTAGTACAGGAAAGAATCTAAACATCCCCCCCCTCTATTGCTGCTTCTCCCACAAAAGCTGTGAAATAGATACTCTCTCTCTGTTCCAACTCTAGTTAACTTTATCCCCCCAACAGCTTTTCTTTAAATTGCTATACACAAGAAGAGAGAACTTTAAAATGTAAAATTATTTCTCTTTCTCATATTTTTGAGCAGATGTTCTTTGCTTCTCAGGGATTTGGCATGGTATTTTCCTCCTTTCTGCATAAAAAAAAAAAAAAAGAAGTCTCGTCTCTTACAGCACACCTTCCTTTACACAATATTCGACTCATACTAAAAAGCCAAATTACAGCTTCTCTCTGAGACAACAAAATTTTTATTCTGTTAAATTGCTACTACGCAGTTTAGAATACATCTTGCATCAGGACAGAATGATAAACAGTAGAGCCTGTCTGTAGTACTGGAGACCTGATCCAATAGCTGAAGATCGCTAGCTGCAGTCCATAGTAACAATTCAGCCGTCAGGCCAAAGCCCATATCCCAACTGCCCTCTCTCGTGAGGGTTTTTCAGGGCAAGATGTGCCATTACAACAGAGGTGACATAGTGACATGCTGCCAGTGAAAATTGCCATCCTATTCCTGCACTTGTGTTCCCATCCCTCTCTTTCTCCACAACACTGGTCCAGTCCATAGTAAGCTCACCTAGGCATATAAAACAGCAGAAAAATTGCTTTTTTTTGTACAGCTAATCTCTGCTGATTTAATTCTTGGAGTGTTTTGCTGTGGGGTGAGACAAATGCCAGGACCCACAAAAGGAAAATGGCACAGACATACAGCTGTGGAGAAAATAAAAGAGATGCAGGCAAAATAGATAATGTCTATTTCATCAAGTACAGAAGATTAAAAACATTTTCCCTCAGAAAACATATTTTAAAGGGAAAGGAAAAACTAGAAGCCAATACATTTCTAAAGCAATGATGCCTTAAAGCAAAGCATTTCTGTGGATCAATTGCCTAGCTGCTAGAGAGACACTGAAGGACCATCAAGTTTCTGTAGCAAACCATTTAGTGTTACTTAATAGAGCTGTAGTATGTGTCCCTGTTGACGTTTAGGGTTTCAGCTCAGGATGAACATAAATATATTCTTGAAGTCCTCCTCTGTTAATAGTACTGCTTCAAGTATATACCTAAAATGCCCTGTGCAGAACAAATATATTTTCCTGAAGGATGTCTTTGCACTAAAGTAGACTTATATTAATCTAGTATGCAAAAAGTATTCCTGAATTGAGTATTCAAGCTGAAGCACAACATGTAATTGCAGAAGACTTTCCCTATTTATCCTCCAACTAAGTGTAGAACAGAGATGAGCATTAGCAAGACAACTACACTTTAATAGTGAGAAGTATTTTTTTAGCAAAATGTAGGTACTCAGAAAAACTGAGATTTGCTAAATGTATTGAGATAATTAAATGATACTTCCAGGAGGCTGGACAGTGATGTTTATTTACATGTTTACAGGTGTGTCTCCCTTTTTCCATGCACTCACAAGCTCTTTCCACACACAGTTACAAAAGAATAGCCTTGTCTGCGCCCTTGACTTACTGAACACTGCTCAAAAAAACGTAAGGGTGGCAGTCACCCTTCTGCTGAATAAACAGCTTTAATACTACCTCTATCAATTGTTAACACACCTTCAAAATGGTAAAGAGAGTTCAAGCTGTTTGTAGATTCATTTTCATAAGAACCCAAATAGTCATAATCCAAAGTTTAGCAAGAATGAACTTTCTACTGTCTTTCTAGCAAGACTTTTAAGTTTTGTACTTTTTTGTTTATTACACTTTGGAACATGACACAATCTGTGTTTTAAAAACACACAGGAATTAACTGCTAACTTCCCAGGTTAGCTAGCAAACGGAACAAATACAGATAGCTTACCTTGACAAGGGCAGGGTACTGTGTCGCATCTTTTTCCAATGGCAAAATCTCAAAGTTAGTAGGAATGAACTCGTTCTTCATTGGAAGCTTGAATTTCCCATTCAGGTCAGCATTTTGCCATTTCTAGATAAATAGGAAAAACAATGAGGCTAAGTAGAATTTCTGCTTAATTAACGGATATATACTTATGTATATTATCCTGTAACAAAAGACTTTAAAATGTGTTCCACTAGCTTATGTGCAAATACTATTAAGATAACTGGGAAAGAGAGAAATATCTGGGAAACCAAGCTGAAGTAGGCTATCAGTGGGATGAAGTGCTCTGAGGAGGAAGACAAAAGATAAAAAATAATTTTGAAAAGTTTACAGTAAAGTGGAAGGTGGTTCTATATCTCATCTTTTCTGCTACTGTGAACTCTAAATGAAGGTATTAAACTAAATACATAAGCAAGAATTCTAATCAAGAACATAGGTATGGACAAGCTAAAGGAAGTGAAGTGTTCCTATGCACTGTCTGTTCAAAGCATGCTTGGCAGGTCCAATTTAGCTCTAGGGTGTATTTTACAGCCATCTCTTATTAAAACATTAGATCAATAACAAGTTTCAATGAGGATTTGCCAATGTCCTTAGTTGGAGTTTTGATTTTTAGAAGCTCATTTAATTGGCAAAATATACTCATTTTCTACATTGCAAAAATCAATTTCAGAAACAGTTACATATAGGAGTTGTAAAAAGATTCCTTTCTTAAGAACAGATTAGTTCATTAACATTTAATGGAGACTTTTAAGTTTTAAAAAGTTAATGCTTATGTTTTTAAGTAGCCACTGTGTTTTATGGATCTTTTATAGCAAAAATGGTATAACATTCCCTGTACTTAACATGGTTTAAAACCATTAAAATATCTGTCCTATGTCATAAATATTTGAAATCTAAAGACTAACCTAAGAGCCTTATGTGTCATAGTATTAAACAGACTCATTGTGCAATTTTCATGCTATGTAGAGCAGCAGGTTTTCAACTAAATGGAAAATTAGACAAAGAATTTACCACTGTCTTTCACTTGCAGATATTAGAATATATTAAAAGTTTTAACATGCCTTAATAACTTCATCAGAAATTGCTTCTTGCTTGTACTGTGTTCCATACCAGTCTTCTGTTCGATCAGTTTTTCCTTCAAAAGACTTGGAAACTATTGCAACTCTGAAAACAAAGAGACAAAGCACTTTGGCATGAATGTGTCTGAGAAAAGACTGTGAGAAATTATTCAGAGCACTATTTCTGTTCCATCTCTAGAATGAATTTATTTCTGGAAATGGTTCCTGGACAATTAGAGAGTACATTTGGATAGCAAGTATACATATACTGAACTACACACTAAGGTTAACCATGAAATCAGATTATCAGCGTCATTTAATTTTACTGTTTTTCTAAAGTGTTACAACCTACAGTTACACACAATTACTGTCACATGCAATTTCTATTTTTTAGACTTTGTCCTTGTTCCAGAAAACACAGAAAGCAGTCCTTGAGATCTTCTACAAAATTAATGAAGTGACTACAATATTTTTCATATCACCTATATCAACACTCAGATATGTGAAAATACTCACTATAGAAATTTTATTCCAGACCTAGCGTTTTATATTACATTATTGCAGTTTCACTCTCCCATTCATAATCCAATACTAACAGAGTTTCTTCATTTTGTATTATTCTCATTTCAGATTGATACTTGTTTCTCTGCCCCCCCCCCCCCCCCCCCCCTTTTTTTTCTGGTTTGGTTTGGGTTTTTTGAGGGGAAGGGAAGAAAAGTAGGAAGATTAATGTATTTACAGTCAATACAACAGAATTATACTCAATTAGAAAGCTAAATCACAGAATATCTCAAGTTGGAAGGGACCCATAAGGATCATCGAGTTCAACTCCCTGCTTCTCGCAGGACTACCTAAAACTAAACCATATGACTAAGAGCATTGTCCAGACACTCCTTGAACTAAAGAATACACCTAAGTAAGAGGAAATCCAGAATAAAGAAAGTTACAAACTTATCAGTATTTTTTCAGTAGTCTTCATAATAGGTATCAAGAAAACTCCTTTAATTCTTTTTAACAACCTACAACACAAAAGAGTATTCAACGGAAATAAGTAGCTAGCTTTAAGAGTGAATAGATGTTTATAAGAATTCTCAAATGGTCAAAAAGGTAGCACAATTTCCTCCTACATATATTTAACAATCCCTAGATGCTGAATAGCAAAAACTAACTTTGTCAAATCTTGTGCAGATGGCTAAACTGCACATTAAAACATCAAAATATATGCAATGTAAGTGTTCTTTTTAAAAATCACAATATCTTCAGGCCAGGAACACCCTGTTGTATATTTCTAATGTACATGGCAAAGTGAGGCATAAATCAAAACAGGCATATGGATGTGCCTCAAACTATAGTATTTTATTTTACAAATAGGTTACTGAAGAATACCCTTGGGATGAATTTTGCAATACATTGAAAAGTTTAAATATGTGGACTGTTAATATTGTAAATGCCTATGTCCTCATCCCTCCTTTTTCATTTAACGTTTACACATAGAAGACTAAATGATCCAAGAAGGCTAAAGAAAACAGGGTTCTGCTGTATTTAGTTCTAGATTCCCCTATTATGAAGATTTTCAAATTATTAATAATTTTATCTGTGCATTGCAATTCAAGTAGCAGGAGAAGAGTGGGGTAAATACCTAGCATTAGTTGCATTTAAATAAATGGCAAGTACATCTTGAGTCACATGGGACTGTAAAGACACATTCTCTAGCAATAGATTCAAAAACTGAAGCAGGACTTGCACCATAGACTGTCTAATTTTGAGACAATATTTTAAATCATACACATTAAAGACGGGCAATCAAATCTCACATTTCAGGGATGCAGATTTCCTCTGGGTTGAGGAAGGGAGAAATTTTTACTCCCCACCTTTGAAAGAACCACATGATTAGCATGAATACACACACACACATATGCACAAAACAACCGCTGTTGTTCTGCAGAAGTTATGCAATATCCAAACCAGAATGAGTCGATTCATCTTTCAGAGATACATTATTTCATCTCTCATTGCAAATGGCGACAGAAATGGTTAACATTTTTATTGTGACTTCATATAAAATGGTTTTATATCTGTTTGCATGTTACATCTATTTCATTTTTTATACAAAAGGAACAATACTAAATAAATATTCAGCAAAGAACTAAGCATTTTAATCCTAGAGAATATTTGTTCTTGCAACACAGCAGAGAGTAGCTCGGTCAACAAGGTGAAATCTATTAGCAAGATTGTTGTTTACATTAAAATGCACCATAGAAATACTCTATTATGTTTTGCATTTTAACTTGGACAGCTGGTGAGCAAAAGCTCTATCATGTACAAATGAAGTTGCTAAGACTATAAAAACCATGAAGTCTATTAGAATTTCAGAGCAACCTACCAGGCTTTGCCATCCATTAAATAAAAAATAGAAAGAAAAGAAGAAAAATAGTCTTAAGCTAAAAGATTATCCTGATAAAATTCCAATAATCATGTGGTCTGAGCAGCAAGACAAAGGTGTTTCATACTATAATACAAAGATGTCTGTTATTTGACATTCCCTCCTTCTACCCCTCTCCAACATACCGATGCTCAAGCAGTAGTGCCAATCCAAGCACCCAAACATTTTCTGTAGGAACACACTAAAATTAAAGAGCTAAAAATAATTCTGTCTGCTCAACATATAGAATAAGAAATTGTGGAAATCAGCATTGCAATTCTTCAAGCAGTTCTGCTTCAAGGGATCCTCCTGCCCTCCCTATACCCCAAATCACTACTGGAATGATTACTTACATTTTGAGCTCTCAAGCAAAATACCCACAACCACATGAAACAAACCAAAAGGCATTTAATCTGCCTGAGACTTACAACCTAAACCAAGATACAAGCACCAACAGCAATGAACAGCAGAACAGGAAAAGAAGAGGGGAAAAGAAGCACCACAGGTAGAAATACAATGCTATGCAGTTATTTAAATATATCATGATGCATCTTTAAAGTTACCAATTATGTAATGTTACTTTTGCTTTTCATTTCTGTGTTGTGCTGTATAGCACTATGAACATCCCCATGGTTTAAGACAGCATTGAAATGCACTGGAAAAGCAAGACAGGCAATCAGGCAATCTTTATTAGGACCTGCTTACAACATATTTAAACTTAACCAGTGCAATTAGGCTTCCGAGCCATTCATGAACATGGAACACAGCTAAAACTATAAATGCAATTTACTTCTATAGGTACATTCTTGTACATGCAAACTGTTGTAGTCCTCAGTTATGGTCAATTTTCAAAAACAAGCACAATTTCTATAATGTGATACATATTTACTAGATGCCATCTTGCTTTTCACTCTCCTGAAATCTAAATTGAAGCTACAAGTGACAGATCTACAGAATAGTGTTACTTGGGAAGAGAACGTGTGCTTTCAAATGAATGTACTTCCAGGAAGATTATCAGCTATTATATTCCAGATTTACATAACAAAATCAAGCTTCTAAGGGTGAAAAAGTAACAGACTTTGAGACCACAGTATTTGTGGTATTAGTAACAGACATATCAAAGCAAATTTGTTCCAAAAAATGAATTTACACTTAAAAAGGAACAATTGCTTCTTTTAGGAACTAATTTAAACTTTGTCTTCCAAATTATTATATTGTCAAACAATGGAAAAAATTACACATATCTTATTCAAATGCATAAAATAACATGACTGAGACAAAAACAGCAAAAGCCTAGATTTGTTTATAACTTCCCCCCAAACCATCAGTAAAACTGATAGGAGGCAACATAGGCTATTCAAAGCCACTTCCACGCAAATCTCATTAGAAAACAGAGTAAGAGGGGAAACGACATGCAGAGAGATGTTGCTGGGGTGCAGCATTCTAATCATTCTGCAGAAGCATTTGTTAGGGTTCAATAAAACTAAGTCTCTACAAATGCAATGGTTTGTGGGGGGAAATAAGTGAACAAATTGTGATTTTCAAAATCTTTACTCAAATAAAATGCAATTAAAAAATAAACCCACACATTCCATAATTTTAACATGTTTATCATCAGGGATGAGCATCACTGACTGCATTGAAGTAACTGTTTGCTCAGAATCTGTGAAATTCCAGCCCTTAGAAATTTCTGTATCAACATTTTTGGCATTCATTCTATTTTTCTTCCCTCTAGGATAGTACTAGTGCTGCACTTCAGATATCAAGAGGAAAAAAGTCCATTTACTATCCAGGGGAAAATGTTCTTTAGTTGCCTAATCTGATGAGTCACTAGCTTCTTAAATTTTAATAAGAGCATTTATTCTGCAGATGATGAGGGGAAAAAAATTGTATTGGAAATGATGGGAAAATTACATTTTTCAGCTAAGATTACGACACATGCCAAGTCTATTCCCTTATCTTCACAGATGGCTGGCAAAACCTAATGCAGTTTGAACAAGTCAAAATGATACTTACATCTTACAAAGGTTTCTCTCTTAGGGAAATTAAGCCGCTAAACGCAACAAGTAGTGTGCGGGGGTGGGAGGGGGGAGGAGAATATGGAAACTTCCTGTTATGGTTCAGTCAAATAGAAGCACATATGGATACTTGCTACCATCTGTGAATATGGATATTTTTCCATACTTTTTAAAAACACAGTTTGTTAAGAAAATAAGTCGAAAAGCTAAACTTTTTAAAAAGACATTGAACAGTAGTCTCCAACTGTGAATGCAGCTACCCCAATATAGCCAAGAAAAGTTCTTAATGTAGGTGAATTCCAATAGGGTTATGAAAAGGAAATTATAAATAAAACCATGATACAAAGGAAATATTAAAATCAATGGAAACTAAACCATTGCAAGACACAATTTATGCAAGGCAAAGAAAAAAAAACAAACCAAAACAGGAAAAAAACCCAACAGGCAAAGTTAGGATGATGTGGCACATACTAATTCTTCCATAAAAACAGAGAATAGAAAGGTAAACATGAGCATAAATATCAGGAAATGGCAGATAACCAGAACACATATTTAAAAGCACATGTCCACGTTTTTTTATTATACTACTGAATTGATAGTTTACTACATGCATATACATACAGATGTAATACAAAAAAGTAAAACACAAAGGGACCCTTTTATTAGCATCTATAATCTCAACTCATTCTTTCAAGAGAGCCCACTAAAAATATAAATCCACAGTGTCTTTCTCCAATCTTTCTAACATACCATGAAATCACTTTTAGTAATATTTAACTAAGGTTTTTTTCCCCAAAGATATTTTATCTTGCCAGCAATTTAAAATAAGAGATACTATAAAATTATATTCCTTGTTATATTTTACTATACTTTGAAGTATCTTAGTTAAGTAAAAGATGAAAAAATTCCCAGTCCATTTAATTCTACTTTTAATTTCAAAAGTGCTTAAAATGTGACTAAAAGGAATACAGTACTATATACAAGTTGATATTTTGTTTCAATCACATGAAAATAGGAAAGTCTAATCAGCTCAGATCTTTAAACATCTGATGCCCTGAATAAAAACATTTAATTCCCACTAAAATTGAAAGGACTTTTACATCTGAGAAAAATCAGCTTGCAGTATTATTGTAGAAGCTACACAGAAGCACAACTATAACTTTTGAGTCTACACTGAAAAAAATGTATCATTTAGAGAAGCAGGAAAAAGCAACACAAACACTTAAGATTTTTAAATTTGGTTTGCTATTTTGGGTTTCTTTTTATACATTACAGTTTTAGAGAAGACAAATAGTCTGAACATAAAGAGAACTAAGACGAGAATGTATAGTTGTTATGGAAATAGCAAACACTAGCATGGTTTTAGTCTACACATAATAAGCAATACATTTATCATTACTCTGACCATATACCCTTCAAACTCGAAGTATGCCTGCTGCTACATCATTATAGGCCTCCTGCAGGCCTCATTCAATCCATGTTAGAATATCAGTGCTTTGCTGAATTCCACTGTTAGAACTGCATTTAATCCGTCTTTGGTCACTCTCTAGTTTGTACATATTTATATTTAAGCCTTAACAGGACAGCTGTAGGCAGAGCTGTGGGTATTTAAGCTTCAGAGAACTAACCTACTTTTACTTACTATCTTTAAGCCCTACCAAAATCTCTGCAACAAAAAGAATATATTATTTCTTTAACAATAAACTGAAGAGGCCATAAAACTAGGTATATTCCACTTCTGAAAGTCCCTTTATCTCCCAATATTTAGCTTTTTTATTCAAATGCTTAAAATTACATAATAATTATAATCTATTTCTTAAGCCAGGTAAAGTGAATAGACAATGTGGTTAGTCCTGAGGGAAGATTAAATGCAACGTATTTCTTCCAGCATCCACAAAGAAAGCACAGTAACAACAAGCTAAAAGAAAGCCGGGTGAGACCTAAGACATTTAAAGCCCAAGATTACATGGAGACCCACATACACAGAAGTTACTAGATGACCATCCCTCTCTGATCACAAGCTTTCTTGATTCAGTCACCATGCCACTTCTTCCATTATGAAAACTTTGAGACCTTCCTGTACAGAAAAGCATACCTCTTCTATCAAATTTAGTTTCCAAAACACACCCACCACTGTGCCTCTCCAGGCTAAATGTACTACACTTTGCCACTTGAAAAGTCACATGCACAGCATTCAAAACAGGCTGAATTTGAAAAGCTGAGATGAAACAACCATCTCCATTATCTAAAGGATCAATGCTTCCCATTTGCTTCCAACACTAAAGCTGATCATTTTCAGTTGGTATTTGCCCTAGATGTGTTCCATCTTGAAAAAAATCCTTTTTTTATTTAAAATTAATCACAATTACCAAGTGTAGAGAATATTCCCATCTCCAGCAAGTCACTTTGTCAAATGTGAGAAGACCGATGTAACCCTACAAAATTACTATAAGTAAAAGATACTTATAACAGTAAACAATTCTTTTCCTTGGTTACTAATGTTTCAAGTAAGTTATGGCTAAATTCCATGTCTTTTTAGAAGTACTTTTTCCTCTCTAATACGATTCCTGCTCATTTTGCTCTTTTCTTGCCCTTTGGGTTTTTTTTAAACCAAAGACAAAAGGAACACCAAATTGCAACTGCAAGTACAAACATGGGCTTATATTAACTAAAATAAAAGAAATGTAGTGAAACAGCTGTTTACTACATATTTGAAAAAAGCACACCAAGTAACATTCTACATTCTTCTAAAAATTGTTACCACTATTCCTGTGCTTCTGACCACATTCTATAGACTTGAATTTTCTCCCTGTACCTGCATTCTCTACACTTTCCTTTCCCCACACTAATAACTTTTGAACAAGTTAATTATGGCTATTTTATGCTGAAGTACTGTAAACTGGAAGGGAGTGTCAGAAGGCTGGCACAGCCAGAAACAGGAGTAACACAGAAAACTGATGAGTGGTCTGTGGCATCCAGCAGCGTCTGATAAGCTTAAAGAGTCTATGAATGTATTTACATATATTAATCTCCTCTAGCAATTTTTGCAAATTTAAGCATGCAGATGCTTTGGAATTTCTCTGGCTAATAACGAAGATCCAATTTACATTATGAAAGGTATCATTCCCCAAGATAATATTGACTGTTTTCTTGCAATGTTAAGATCCACATTTTAAAGCTATGTGAAGCTATAATAAACATCAGATCTGATTAAGCACCTGTAGCTTGTTTACTAAATCAGCATAAAAAAATGGTTTACCTATTGCTTGTAAGCAATTCTAAAACCAGTTAAAAGTTGAAATTCATATGGAATTTGGTTAAGCTTTCTTCAGAGAAGATGTAATTGTACATTCTCTCTTTTAATTACTAAAAACAGTGTTTATGTTAAAGGTAAGCTCTTGTATCAAATTTCCAAGAAGTTGGGTGGTAGATCAACATGAAAACATATTCAAAATAGACTTACTTAATACAATAGGAAAGAGAACCTGGAAATTTTCTTTGAAGTATTGTTTGTTCAAAATATGATCTCTCAAAATATTCAAGCTTCAGTTGCAGTATCCCACACACATTACACATAGATCCACACCCACACACAAAGATATAGGCCTTTCTTTAAAGGGCATTAATTACTATGGCAACTACTGTCACTTACATAGGCAGCTCCATTTATTTTATCATTACTTGTAAACCCCTAGAAACACCAGAACCCCATGACATTTGCAAATACAGTTCATCATCCAATTTTATCCTACTTTATCCAATAATTACTTGAAATATACCATCTTTTGAAAATAAAGTAACATGCATCTTAAACTAAATGAATATACAAGACAGATTTTGTCATACAAACATAGTGAAGATTCGTGCCCAAACTTTTAAGTAATTCACAGTAATTTCAGAAGACTGAAATATATAAACTCTAGAAATATATGAATGCATGCCTCACTGTCCTTCTATATCCAACACTGTCTGAAAATTTCAGTGTGGAACATATTCAGAAACAGATCTCCCAAAAAATCATTTTTTTTTTTATCATATACCTGGCTTGCAAAACACTGATGTTTTCAAATACTGTAAGACTGATATACAGAATCACAAGCAAGAGCTTGTTTCTGTGTTTTCATACATTTTAATATCTCTACACCACTAATTTAATATTACAATTTATCACAATATACACGAAAGATTTATTAAAAGAACCAAATTGGGGGTGGGTGGGGGTGGGGGAATCAGGCTCCAAAGTGCTAGTATAACTGTTGCCCATGCAACCTTCTAGCAATTAGATTGTACCACATTATACATACATATAAATATACACACACACTAATTTACATATTGTCCTACCAAACCTCTGCCCTGTTCAGTGCACAGAACAATTAAGAAACAGTTATTCAATATTTTATATTTTTTGCTCAATGTATGACCTGACTTCTTCTCTCTTTCTCTAAATAAACAGAATTACTAAAATTTCTAAAATAGAATTACTGTCCCTTCCACAGCACTCAGTGTTACGGGAACTGATTTAATATTTTAAAATATCCCAAGAGACATTATTTTCATAGATAGGAAGCCGAGGCATACAGAGATCCACAAAGTTATACAGTCCCCATTCATTTTAGATGCTCATTTTAACACTTTTAATTCTTCGAATTGTATGGTACCTCATAAATTAAAAGCAAAGCTTCTGTTGAGTTGTTTGTGGATTCAGGTCCTCAGCAATCCCCCTAGTCAGGCCTTAAGATTTTAGGCATCCTCAAGAAAATAAAAAGGAATGAGTACTGAGTACTGGCTTGCTGTGAAAAGTTCATTTTAGGAGCTTCTTGTGCCATTTAGGAAGCTTGTCACAAAGCAAAGAAGGAGTTCAGTTCTCCTGAGCAGCATTACAGTCTTAACCTTGAATCTGTACTTTTCTCTTTCTGCAGATTCCTGTTACTTTCATTACACACCTTCCACCTACATTGGTAGGTCAGGCAGAGCAATACATGGTACTGCCATCTTACCATGTAATTCCAAACATTTCTATTCTGTAAGAACTGAAATAGAAGTTGTACGGGGGAAAAAAAAAGGAAAAAGCATACAACTGCAGAGGGGGGAAGGGCAAGACTTGGTAAACTTTAGTTTCTTTGCCCTCTGTAGACTATACTGCACTTAGTCTGCACAGGCTTTCCTGCTCAGTTCCTCCAAGCTTAGTCCCATCAGTTCTGCCGCTGTCCTACCTCAGGCACCTTGTCTCGGACCTCTTCTGTTTGCCCTGCTTCCATGATTCAGGACTCTCAGCTGAATATCCTTGCTAAGCCTAACATAATATTTTCTTCTAGACTTGCTCTCTTACCTCCACTCTGCCTACTAGTCCCATTTCCTATCCCCCTCTCATTTTTTTGTCCAGTCTGCACTTAACCATGCCCAGCAGTTCCACTAGCCAGACTCTCTATCCATCCTTGACTGAGATACCAGCTCCCCACAGCTACCAATATCCCCCCTTAAATTAGCTACCAATATCTCCCCTTAAATTACCCCCATGATGTCCTTTGCCAGCTCTCTTGTCCCAGGCCCTTCCTCCTCCTCAATTAATACACCCTTTTTTCACCTGCCCTCATTTTTGTCTCTACGGCTTCCAGATTCCTTCACTTGTAAATCATCATCTCAGCAAAGTATTATTTCCCTCATCCTGGTCTCACACTAATGTTCTTTAGGTATTCAAATAGACATGAGGTACATTTTTTCTTTCGGCCTCCCTTTTCTACTCTGCTTGGGTGACAACAGAAGATCCCCAAAAGCACAGGAGAGAGAGGCTTCCCCTTTTCCTTTCAACATCTAGTCTGACCAGTTACTGAGCCCTGAAATTTGCACTGCAGCACACTCACTCTGCAAAGAAAGCACATGTGCAGTACGATCACACATCAAAGACATGCTCTGGAAGTCTGAGAGATTTTAGCAGCTAAAGACACAGCTATTTCTACCCACATAGATTGATATTTTTCAAAGGGTCTGCTAATCTGCATGAACTTTCGTAGCTCTCCATAGCAAAAATAAAACATATACAGCAGATAAAAGCCATCCTCTTACCAGATTTCCAGACCTAGCTCCAAATTATGAATATTAGAGCATTCCATATAAAATGTCCCAAGAATTTAGTGAAGCAAGATAATTATACTAGGCTTTTCCTCAGTAACAGTTGAGCTATTCCAAGTATCTTCCTAAAAACTTATCCAGTCTGAGGAAGACATCCTGCATAGAAAGGACTGAAAGGACGTTTCTGTCTGAACAGGAAGAGCTGCATGCACTTAAGAGTGCTTATTTTCAATGGGGAGCAGATCTGTTAACACACAGAACAACTAGCTCTTTTTCAGTGACATTTACTTTGGAGCTGTAAGAGACACCTAAGAATTTGTGTTTCCATTAGTTCATCTGCTTTCTTATAATGTTTGGGTTAAAACACAAGTTACTGCAGTTTAACTTACCGAACATTTTCTGGTCTCAATTTATCCAGTACCATCTCTATTAAATCAGGCCTGAATTCTTCAAGCAAATATTCAGCAGCCAATACTTCTTCTATAGGATAATACTAGAAAACAAAGCCCAGAAACACATAGGTGAATTAAACAAAAACTAAGCATGAAAAAAACCTACTGTTTTGTAAAGGAAATAAAAGTGTATACTTCTGGTCACTAAATTTGTATTACCTTGGTAATTTCAAGTTAGAAGTGCATAGATGTCTCAAAATCTTTCTCTTAAAACTAAACAAGACGGAGTAGTACTCTAACTATGCAATCATATTCCTCCCAGATTAGGTAAGTTTATATACTGTATATTACCATTCTTTTATCTTGAAATATTTTATGTCTCAATATAAAAAGTAACCCACCTTTAAATACTGTTTTGAAGTAACTGAAGTAAAAATAACATGGTAAATGCTGACCCCTGGAGGATATTTTTAAAGATAAAAGACACTAAGTACTAGAGTGCATTTGGGAAAAATAAAATATAATAAAGCAAAAAAATCCCCCAACAACAAAAAAACCAAAACCAAAACGAACAAAAAAACCCCAAATAAAACACACACCCCACTAAGTCTTTTAGGATTCTCTAAGAATTCAATTTTTATTTACAGTAATTTATAGGAAAGTATATTTTAATTATCTAAAAGCATAACAAATTTACACAATTTTAATGCTAACATTTTTTATTTAGGATCAAAATGAAAATCTCTTAAAATATATTGCAATTTAAGATGAAAAAACAGTTAAAATTCCTCTGCAAATGATTAGTGTGGTTGACAGGAAAACTTTGTTGTTAAACATCTGTTTACCAAGGGAAAAACACCAGGTGACCTAAGCACCGAGTACTTGCAGTTTGCCATATAGGTGTACCTTATTTGACCACATTATAAAATGGCTTTCTGAATTACACACATCATACAAAAAACTACAGTGGAATGACTTCCAGAACACAGAGTAACTCACACAAAGGATTTTGGAAAAGAGAAAGGGCTGGGGGGGGTGGAGACCAAGGACAATGAACCAAACCTGTATTACAAAAAATCCAAATGTGAGTGCTAAAGATCCAGAATTGGAAAGGTCTTGTCCAAAAGATTCATTGTACACTGAAGAATGCTCATTTAACTACACTGCATAAACAGCTAATCAGACTAAGCAACTTGAAGGGGAGATTTTAAGTAATCTATGCACTTCTAATCTGAAATTACCAATGCAATACAGATATAGTGACCAAAGTCTACATTTTATTTCCTTTACAAACACAGGCCACAGTCTGCCCACCAACTGGAATTGAACATAAATTTTATTTGGTTACTTTATTTTTGTATTGCTTGAGCAAGAGGGTTGGACAAGATGACCTCCAGAGGTCCAGTCCAACCTCAACAATTTTGTGATTCTGTGACTACTTTTCAGCAAGGTCAGACCATAACATAACTAAAATAAAACGGACTAAAACAATCTACATACGACAATCAGATTAAAGTGAAATTTTAAAAACTATACAATTAAGGAGACAAAACAAAATAAAAGAAAAAGGGCACTGCAAACCAGGGAACAACTACTTGGAAAACATCAAGCCTACACATGACAAATATGAAATATAATTTGACAGCAAAACCTTAGTGGTGACTCCTTAGACCAGCACAAATGTGCTTTAAAGATGAACATCTGTTTTGTTGACTAAAAAGGGGTTTTAAATCCTTTTGGTAAATATGTAACAACTTATGACATTACATTTACTCATGCTAACTTATACACAGGTTCTTCTCCAAGTTAAGAAAAACAGGTAGTATTCATAAGTGCATGAAATGACCAAACAACAGTTCTAGCTTGGTTAATTCAAAGCATAAACTTAGTATGACTCAGAGGCAATAAAGAGAACTAGAAAAGTTATTTTTCTATTAGTGTTTAAGCAACTAACAGCAGAATCAGAATTACCATTCATACTGCAAGGCACGGCAAAAGAAAAGCAGTGAAAAAAAAAAAAAGTCCTGAATCAATACCCTCCTCTTTGGAACACTGCTGGCAACTTCCTGGCCTGATTTTTGGAGACAGCAATTGTAATTGGGAATGATCCAACAAATACAGACCACTGAAAGCCTGTTTCAGAAGTCAGAAGTCCATTTGTTAGAGAGATTTTATGCATCTGACAGAAGAAAAGCAAGAGACAGCATCCCAAATAGGAGCTCCTTTAAATATCCATCTAAATGTTTTCAATTAAGTCTAATGCTTTTTAGTAAACAGAAAGACAATTGTAAAATTAAAGATCATTATTTTAGACTTTACAAGTTAAAGGTGTAGGAGCATTAGCAGGAATTCCTGCAAAGAAACCAAAAATGCCTCTGAGTAGATGTAGACATTAGCTGTGCAACGGAGAATGGCTCCAATGTATAAAGTTGCATGAATTTCACTAGACAAAAAAACCCAAATGCCTAAATCCTCCTTCAGTGCAAAATGAGGGAACTGAATTTTGCAAGAAGTATAAAGACTAAGTATAAGCTACATGATGATTCTTCTAGTACCAATAGGTAATCACATTAGTGGAGTCAAACGTTTCTGACTTGCTATCTTAATATGAACATTTCTGCTTACTGCAGTATTTCAACACTGTTAACTATGGAAGCATTGAGAAACATATTGCTTCTGTTTATGATAAAATATTATTTCTCTGTATTTCCCTAGACAATATTTAGCTATCAGGTAGACACAGAATGACACGGTACATATGTCTTAATAAACACTGAAACAGATCAAATAGCAACTCTAGTTACTGTAAAATCAGTTCTACCAAGTATAGAAGTATAAAAGGGTAAAGCGTGAAGGAAATGTGACTTATTGACTGCCAAAACGAAGATCTATGTAGCATGATATTAGCTTCCTGAGCTCAAGATAGGCAAACAACCTTTGCAAATACCTGTATTTATTAAGAGTATAATCAAACATACTGCTAAGTGACTACTATATTGAAAAAAAAAAAAAAAACACAAACCCCCCCCAAACAAACAACAAACAAACAAAACCCCCCAAACAAACAAACAAACAAAACCCCACACACTTACATGCAGCATTCCTCCAAGCTTCGATGTATATCCTCGTGGTCGTTCTTTATCTTTAAATCTGAATGCCACAGCATTTAGATCCTAGGAAACAATGTAGGAAGGGTTGAAAAGCATGTATTAAAGACTATACGAAGAATAATTACTGGCTACTTAATTCCTTTTTATAACGTAAGAAAAGGAAGGAGTTTTGTTGTATCCATTTTATAGTAGTTAGGTACCCAACACAAAAGTTTTCAGTAATATTCAAGTTGCACAAAACTCACAAGCAATTTTGGATAGTCTCACAATACGAAGTGTTATACAAGTCTTGTAAGTCCTGTTCGTAATAAGAGATCTGTCCCATGGCTCAGATATTTAAATTTCCCGATAATTTGAAAACACACCAACTTTGATACAACCAATGCAGTGTTCCAGTGCAATGTTCCTTGTACGTTAATGAACTGAAGCCTTTCCTGCTTTCTTTTTTGTTCCTTTTGTTCAGCCAGCCAAAAGCTAAGTTTAGAGACAGAAAATGTGTGTTCCTTATGCTGTCTTAGCCACTGACATCATTCTTAGAATACAATGGCAAGGGTGAATTAAAGAGATCTAAGACTATAAAGCCAATGAAAAGGACAGTCCATCCTTCTGTGAAACCATGCAGAGAGTCTGATTAATTCAACAATTTGGCTGAAAATAAACTCAAAAGAACATTCTTTTCAAACTAGTTTGCCAGCTCTTCTGACTCACCTCACAGCCTCAGGAGTGCTGGGGCTGATAAAAGAGGAGCAAGGGAAAGACACAGGGATGAGATGGGAGGATGGAACTCTCTCTTTCAAATCTTGTATTTGCTTACAATGACAGTGAAACAATTCCATTGGGACTTTTAGCAGAGGGAAAAGAGACTTCTTGTACTGGTATAGTGTCAAAATCCAAGAAACTAAGTTAATGCATCTGCAGAATTTCTACTCTTAGACAGAAGAGACTCAACAGTTTTCACCAAATAAAGCTAAGATGGAACAAGAAATCTTTACCCAAGTATTTGTAGTGAACCAATGAGACTATATAAATAAAACTGGTTTTATTTCACACTGCCACTGAGAAGTGCAGTACTATTTAATTCTAATAGGATACTTTACATTTTTGCTCTGTGCACACAGAACCATATAGACTTGTAAGAAGCATGAACAGTTCAGCAAAGACTGAAGTGTACAGCCACAGTACTCCATGAAAAGTTTTAGGTCACCTCTCAAAAAGGTGAGAGAATAAACAGATTAAATGTCCTACTGCCTTTACAATCTCAACTATACAATTTGACACATGAAAGAAGAGAGGGGTAGAATAACAGCCATTTGAATTTCCAATTCACTGTTACCCCTCACAGCAAACGCTTCCCCCCTTCCGGCTTCAGTGAAGACTAAGGAAGGTTATGCAAAACCCTTGCGGACAGAGTAAGATACTTCTTCCTCCACCTCCATTATACTATCATAAAATGTCAACTCACAGCTCTGTAAGAGCATTTCACATCTACACTAAGACAAGATATTCTGAATGTACTTGTCATTTGTGTCATGTTGCACCTTTAAAATTAATAAACTTAATTACCATGCAATTATTAAAGGCTATTTCCACAGCCAAGGAATCTGTTTCTACTTATAATCCAAAAATTTGTAAAAATACAACCACCACATATTTCAAGTACCAATCACTGTACCTTGCACTCTTGGAAAACCCATTCTTGAGGTCCTTCTGTACGTAGTTTTTGAATATATTGAAACATGTGCAAAATAATATCTTCAACGTGCACTGGAAAGAAAAAAATACTTGCTTAATAATTCACTCAGTTGTGCACAAAGAAAAAATTCTGATGAACACAAATATGTAAGGTTTTATTTTAATTACACCCTGACACATCAAGATAATAAAGTACATATGCAATCCCCCTGGAAAAGTTAAACATGTTTTTCTCAGAGATGAATTTAAGATAAGTGTTTAGGTCCCCAGCTAATTCCAAGAACTGCATTGAACATGTCTTATGTTAAGATACTGGTTTATAATATAATTTAACTCAGGTCTGAATAGTATGAATAAGTAGCACACAAAGGTACAAACAGCTTTTCTTTTAAAGAAATTTACTTTAAAATATTTAATGAAATACTTTAATTTAATATAACCTCAAATAAGTTGGTTTCTTATGTTAGATGAAGTACGTTAGCATACTGAGAGGATCTAAACACAGAATAATAACCAGTTAACTAAAATAAATTGGCTTTCAAGCTATAAACACAATTAGTCTCTTTGGATACAAACACAAAACCATCAGATAAGGAACAACATGGAATGCGGACATAGTGCTTCACTTACAAAGTCCTTCCTCTGTCAAGTCCACATTAATGATGAAAAACATGAAACCTCTAGCACCTTCCTTCTGTCCTCCAACAAGAGTATTCACCCATCCTATGAAATCCAAAATAAAATATATTACATAAACAAATCTGTAACAATTTATGCTACTTTTTGTATGCTTCAGCAACATTGAATTACTTTTTTTTTTTTTACATTTTGACTACTTCACATGTTTTCCTTCTCTTCCTTAATGCATGTAGCAACAGTGCGAGTTAAACATAACACAAGTCAGACCTATCTGATTTTGTGCTCACAGTGATATGACAAACTCAAGATCATTTGATTACTGGGTAATTTATTTCTGTTTGGAACACAGTAATATAAAGAAAAACAGTGAAAGATACCCTCTTGTAGTCTTCCAGATATTAAGGGACCTGACAGTAGTCTCTACGTCAGTGACAGAATAGAGACAAGATCATTATGTCAAAGTTCATGTAACTCTCTAAACAGGGGTAGATAAAGGGGAGTGCAAGAAATAATAGCTTCAGTAGCCAGAGTGCCTGTTATTTATTTATTTTTACCCACCACAGAAACAAAAATAAAGCGCAAAATGACTTACCACTCAAATTACTCAAACAGTTGGGAACTTTAAATTTAACATACAGACAGACATAACATATGCTCAAACATACATTTAAGTGAAATGTAGCTAAGCTTTAAAAAATTGTGTAATAAGTTACTTTTTAATTCTTTACCTTCAAAGGACTTACCTTTGGCTTTAAGCTCTGACAAAAGACTCCCCGGGCCCTCATGCCCAATCAGATGACCAAGGTAATGGCCAGGGTTTGATTTATAGTACTTCTGAAGGTCTGGTATAGGAAATGTGACATAAAGATTTCTAATGTCCTTAATAGGTACCACTTTGTAAAGTTGCTGAGGGGGGAAATAAACAAGGAGATCCATAAACAAAAGGAAACTCTCATTATTTTATTCACCTCAGGAGCACATATCATGTTCCCTTCACACACACACGTTACAAACATATCAACAAAATCTCAAAAGTAAAGGTATGTAAAAGTTAGGGCAACACTTTAGCCACTCATGATACAAACAAAAAGAGAATTAATTATCTCTCAGTTGCTTACACCCGCAACCAAATGTACAACCTTTACTATAAACTTTACAAAACTACACTAAGCATGGAAAGGTGGGTGGAAAATGAAGAAAGAAATATGGAACTTAATAGGGACACCGATACAAAAGTAGTGAAGTGCACAATGTATTACTGAAACATAAAAAATACCATTTAAGGTGTACACTCCTAATGGAATGTGTATCTCTCTACATACCCGGAGATGTTCTTCTTGGAAAGGATGTTCAGGAAACTCTGGTATAGGGACATTTTTGTTCTCTACTTCTGAAAATAACTTTACCACTAAGCAAGTCAGCTCATCCAAGGATTCTAAAGAAACATTAGAAATAAAGAAATAAAGAAACATTAGAAATTAAGAAACATTAGAAATTAAAGAAACAATAAAGAAACATTAGAAATAAAGAATAAAGAAACATTAGAAATAAACATTAGAAATAAAGAAACATTAGAAAAAGCATAATCATTATCTGAAGATTCTGGCAAATTTGGATTTTGTATATTCTTTGGGGGAGGCATAAATTATACAGAAAAGTAGTTTTAATGGTATGATGATTATTAACATCAGAAAGGAAATCTATATTCATACTTAAGTTTTGAACTGTAACATGCTATAAGCACCATGCTTATTAAAGGAAGGCTTCAAACATGATTAAAGTAAATCCTGTAACCTGAAAAAACATCTTTAAATTTTACTGATGAACCTAAGCTGGAACTGAAGAAGAGACACATCAGATATTGAACATTTACAAAAATAAACATTCCACAAAAAGCTTAAGGGACATGGAATTGCAGCTGCAAATTTTCCAGAGTGAAAGCATCTTTACCAAAACTTGGATTTTCTTCAGCCTCAGCTCACCTCCAGTACTTCATGTATACTGAGCCAGGGTCATCTGTCCTCAGCGCCCCAAAATTTCACACACATCTGTGACCCGTTTAAGCACTTCTACTTTTACATCCATTCTAATTTCAGTCCATGACTCTAGTACTCTCCAAAAATGAGAGGAAGACCATTTGCAGAAAGAATTTGATGTTGTGCATGAATTCACCTACATTGACCTATACCATTTCTGTTGAAATACTGCCTTCAAAATAGCTATCTGCTTAAAAGAAATGCATTTTGGAGCACTTCTCAAAGTAAGAATAAGACAAGAAAGACTCATCCATCAAGTTTTTTAGCACACGCCTTTCAAGGGTGAGCATTGAAGAAAAAACTGGGTGTTTCTTGGATGTCTCAAAGTACAACCTTAATCCTTGAAAGATTTCAAAAAGCAGTCACCTTGTTAGTCAAAACAATCCCAGTTAGATTTAGAAAGCAGAATCTTTCCTGCCCAACATATGCATGCTCCTACACTACACCGAGAGAACAGTGCGGGGCGGGGGGGAACGAAACAAAACACAACGAAACAATGCAAACCACGATGGGTCGCTGTATAATAAAATTTTGTGAACTGCATATAATTCTATTAAAAGACCACTATTTTTTATCCACATCAGCAAAATACACATTCATTTAAGCTTTACAACTACAGTCAGGGTTTTCTTTAGGACACATTTCCAGCTGTCAGAGTGATTTTTACTGAAAAAGTTTCCATTTAAAAGTCTATATGTGAACTGCTGTACTAAAGCTGTTCTATGATTACTCAGTGAATTTTGCTTTTGATCACATAAAAAAAATTGAATTTCATTATTTAATTTTAGCAAACTTTTGAATAATTTTTTACTATTTACTAGAGAAATTCTGATTCCCCCACCACTTTTTACTGACATATATTTTTATTTGTTTTACACTACATATATAAAATGGTGGGAAAACCAGAGAATTACTAGGCTGCACGTAGCTTCAGACATCCAGTTATTTCAGAATGCACAAGAGTAGAGAGATCATGGGGGACTTGCATTGTGCAACTCAACATATTTTTATGTTATAGAATTTCTAACTATTTATTTATGTATTAAATACCAGTACTGCTACACTTACAGCAAGGTATTTCAGCAAAAAATTTACGGAATAATGCTAACTAGGTTTGTTTTCTGCAGTTTGCTTTTTATGGGTGGAGCTC
Organism: Mycteria americana; assembly: GCF_035582795.1. Lineage (NCBI taxonomy): Eukaryota > Metazoa > Chordata > Aves > Ciconiiformes > Ciconiidae > Mycteria > Mycteria americana. The sequence goes on from NC_134370.1 coordinate 18,837,079, forward strand.
CCTCAAAATAAGATAAAATTAAAAAAAAAAATCAGGAAGAACGTGGAACTTGTAAATTTTCAAATTTAATGCTAGAGGCAAGTCCTCAAATAGCCAAGTCAGCCATTAATATAAAGCCTTCTGGAAAGCAACTGCATAATTCTCCTGCTTGAACAAATAACAGAGTGAGAAAAGGTATGTGTTTTTTCAGGGAAAATAAGATGCAACTTTTGTGAAAATAGCACCTCACAATTACAGTGACAACTACTTAATTAAATATGACAAATAACGGTAGTTGTACAGCATTTTGTATACAAGCAGACTAACAAAAAGCCTGAGAGTTACCTTTCAAAAATGTACTTATTTATTTTATAAGATTGAAAGGAAAAATCCCAAAGATCAATGTTTCAAAGGCTCCTAATTTTTCTAAATATTGAACTAGGCAACGCAATTGAACAAGGGCAACTCACACTGAAAGAATTCGACTGTGGAAAATGACTAGTAAAACCACCTAAATTCAGGATTTTAACAAGAATAATTTTTGTGTTTTGTAGTAAAAAAATACGTATGTGCAAATTGCAGAAATGTTTGAGAGGTAACAGATTTTAAGACTATTTTCTACATTTTATTGATATTTGAAATGCAGAACTTGTCTGTGCTGGAATATTGCCTGTCCAGTAAAAAACTAGTTGAAGAAAAAAAGATCCTGGAAACCTTGAAAACAGAACTGTTAAATGAGGAAGAGAGTTTTAATTCAATCGTTTTAAACGTCGACCAGTATCTATTTACCTTCAATTAATAAATATTTTTAAAGAAAATAAAAGTGTTTTTTTATTTTGCTCAGGTAAAATACAAGGAAAAAAACTGAGAAGTTTTTTTGCTATTTGGAAAAGGGGGAAGCACCTCTTTCAAATAGCAATAAAAAGTAAATTCACAATATTGAAAAATATTTACAAGCTATCTTCATTAATATTACAGTGTTTACTTGCAGAAAGTTTCCACTACTACCAGAAAAATAAGGAAGTAATTTTCACACATGACATACATTAAGCCCTAGTGGTATTAGCTACATGTCTACTAGAACATGTCTGATACCACACTTAAAAAAAAAAAAATCCAATACACTTTACTGCTCAGCTTGCAACAGTGGAAAAAAAAACTTTCACCATATTCTAATCAATACGTGATATTACAGCAGGTAAGATATAATAATAAACTGATTTGAAAGGAATTAGGGTGCCTGGAACTGATTCAGTAGTGAGTATATGCACAAAACTTGGATTCAGTTAAGAAGTATAATCCTCACCGTGTTTGCCCACCTTAATCTACAAGAAAAAATGGTTCATGTATATGCTATGGTTGAAATTAAACAGGTACATTTTGTTAATCAGCTTCATACTCAGCATCCTGTAAACAGATAGCTGTAAAGGAAGATTTCACTTTGCTAATGAATTTTATTCCATTCTTACAATAATGCCCGGATGGTGAGTACAACACCATACAAACACCAGTCTGCCAGCGTACTTTCAAAAAACAAACAGTTTTTAACACACTGTTATTAAGCTTTTGGCAAACCTATGTAAAATATCATCTTGACTATGGAAGATTTTAAGCAGTTGGAACCTCTGTTAAGTTAATTCAGGAGTAAACTGAAGTAAAGGCTTTTAATCTAAATGTTAGGTTAGGTTTATCCTTTGATAATACAGAAATTTTTGTAGTGGAAGCGTAAGTCTAAAATACGAAAACAGTATCAAAAGCCCTCCCAATATCTGAAACCAGACAGGTGTCAGTCTTCATAAGACAAACATACAATGACAGCAACTGGTGACTTGATAATGGATTTAAAATTTTCAGCTTATTTTTTCTATTGTAAGCTTAGAAACACCTAAAGTTATACAATGTAAGTTGCTTTGGAGACTTCACTAAACACAAAATTATGTTTGGTCAGTCTGTAAAAGTTTTACTTCTTTCCCTTCTGTAGATTTTCAGACACTTGCATATGCTTTATTTTCTTAAAACATAAATACACGTAAAGTCTTACTCAACCAACAGAACAAAACTCACCTCTTCCTAAGACACAAATAGCCATTAAATTTGATGAATAATAAGTAGAATGGAACTTCAATAGCTCTTGTCTTACATCTATTCCTTCTTTGGTTGGTCTAGTTTCCAGAGTGAGTTTGTTTCCTGTAACATTAAAAAAAGTTAACAATACTTTATGTTTATGAATTTACAAATCAAAAAGAAAAATATAAATTAATAAATCTGCTTTCCTCCATAGGATAGTAATTTTAAAAACAATTACTATGCATAATAAGTAAACTGGATCAATACTGTCTCAGCTTATCAGAGACAATAAATACTTCCACTCTCAATATGCACACTCCTAAAAAACCAAGGATGTTTTAGCCTTCCAAATGAATCTTTTTAATTTGAATGGGTTATTTCAAAGCAACGCAGGTAAGCCCAGGCTATAATTCAGAGGAAGAAAAATGTTTTTCTTTGGCACATTTGGAGTAGGTTTTACTCCCACATACACATTCCTGTCATAGGAATCACTGTGTGAAATTATCTGTGGCATTGTGTGCCACAAATTATAGCCCAGTATATTAAATGAAATAAATAATTACTAATTTACAAACATTATTTGTAAATTGTGACTGTTCAGCTTCTGCTTCACAAATAGCTGAGCTGTTGCTGCAGTAGAGGAACAGGACTAGAGAGGAAGAGAACTACAGCTCTCCCTGAATAAGCCCATAAGCAGAAGATACCAAACTTTCTCCATTAAGTTATCCTCCTGTTAATTAGTGCAATCTCCACATCAACATCAAGCTTTCAATAATTTACTCTAAGGACATACTCCACATTCATAGTCAAAGCAGAACTCATGTTTAGTAAAGGAAGAACTTGAAACAACAAAAAAATTAGAGTCTACGAAGAGCACACTGGATTTTAATCAACTCCACTTCCCATTACTACATGGACACACAAAATGGTCAACATAGTCTACAGACCAGAACTGCGAACTAATACTCTATCTGTTAACTTTGAGATCCGTAACTCCCTTAAGCCACAACCAGACCAGGTACAGAAGAGAGCAACGGATGAGGAGGAAGAATAAGGCAAGAAAATGTAGCAGAAAAGTTGACTTGTGTGTTTATAGGAAAAACAGCAAGAAAGAGAGAAAAGACTGGGAGAGCATGCCTGCTATGCATATATGCCCAATGCAAAAATCTTACAATCAAAGACATAAGTTAATACAAATCAATGAGGCAAAATTAGCTACATAAATAATAGACGAGTATATTGTCCAGATGTTTGGTGACTAGATACAAGTCTAATTAAAACTGCAACAGTCAACAAATCATCATAGAGAGGCTGCCTGAAGCAATATATTGCTTTAATTTTCAAAGTTCACATGTGAGTAAAAGCAAGGATTCTTAACGACACCTAAAAAGGATAATTAGGGTATTATGTTTAAAATATTTTGCCTATATTCCTCACCATCTGCAGACAAATAAAACGCAGAAGTTTTAGATACCCTACTGTGTTTATTCCCATAGAATCAATACATAGTTTAAAATAAAATAAAATAAAACAAAATAAAATAAAGCTAAAGCTTTAGCTCAGTAACTCTGCTGGTACAGTACTGGAGTACATTAAGAGGCAACAGTCAGAAGACACCTTGTAGATGGAGGAAAATGGACACTAGACAGTGCAAAAGTGCCTGGGAAAGTACTTGACACTGTTGAGGGTACTGATGGAGAAGAATTAACATCACAGGCATTAATTCAGGGAGATGGGTGAAGGGTATCTGGGGACAAAATGCACATCCTAACAACAAAACTAGAAGATTAAGGTGCATTTGTTTTTCTGGACAGACAAAGAGAATAGAAGGTTTGCTGGCAAAACAAGCTGCACAGCAACGAGGAGTGACCTGAAGCATCAAAAGGAGTCACTTCTGTATTCAGCTAGACTAACAACATCTGAGCTGGTCAAAAGGAAACAATAAGAAGGATGCCAACGGCAATTGTCATGAAAACCATATCATAGTTGTCACCTCTCTGGGTAAATAAAAACCAAAGCTGGGCTCTACTTCTGCAAAGTCAGATCTACAGGAAGGCTATGTGCTATAATTTAATGTCAGAATCAGAGCCTAATCTAAGAAGAGGTGAGTATGACTACTGCTATTGAATTTGAGCACATTTTGGGTATTCTCCCCGTGAAAACATTTCACTTGTGTCAGCTATAAAACCTTCTTAAATTGTAGAAAACTATTTCTGCAACTTCCACTCATGTTTTCTCGGTGCTATATAAAAATTAAATAATCTCTTCAGTAGCAGAGATTACAGAATGTACTTTGGATGCCTGCCTGGCTATCAATATGTAGTTCCCAAGACTTGTTTTCAAATTTACCTCTTTGGAGAATGCAGTTATAGTTTATTTTCAAATTTACCTGTTTGGAGAATGCAGTTATAGTTTCTCTTTTTCAGACAAGCCTCTCTTTACTGGTGAGCAGAGCAATACATGCTCTTGTAGCAGCTGGCTACCAGCCCCTCAACTGATTGATGCCCTCCATCAACAGGTGCAAAAATATTATTCTCTTTCTTGAGACAGAGAAAGAAACCAGTCCTTAAAGCCCATTACCTGCCCTCCCATCATCCTACTGTACCCAATATTTGCATCAACTATTCATCCAGCAAACTGACCCAGCCACAAAACACATTAATCCTTGAGCATGAAACAGTGCAGCGCATGAATGAATAGCCCTGTTACTTTGATAGTTTCAAAAATAAATACGTGTAGAAAATAACTTACATGAAAAAAACCCCAAACATTTAAACTTCTGCCAAAGCATCAAACATTTGTGGTTTTGACCATAACTATGGTATCCTACTTTAATGCTTTCTAAATTGAGGTTTTGGAGGTATTTATTTTAAATTGTTACTAAGCATTCTGCGAATTATAAAGCCTGAAAAAAACTACAGCCATAAGACTGGGATTTGTCCAAGACCATTTTATCCATCCATCTACTACTGTTGTGTTTTACGCTTAGGATTTTGTTTTTATAGCCTTACTCAGTAATTTTCATGTTACTTTGCTGATCCTTCTGATTCGACCTAGTCACTAGGTCATCTAGTCCTAATACAATACTAGTTAGCAAAAAGGGGATATGGATAAAAACAATTTAAACACAGTTCATTCACTTTGTTATGCACAAAGACTTAACAGTACCAAATTACGACAAATCCAGTAATTGGAAAATAGCATTCACTGCAGTAATTATCAGAATCATAAAGGATGCTTCATCACTGTACTGCAACTCACTGTTTCCTATATTTTTGTCTAGCTCTGTGTAGTCTATGATGTGGAAAATGTGATAAAGCACCACAATAACGATGTATGGAGAGGAAAAAAGGGAATTGTTTCAGTCTGTCTTTAACAATTTTATATAAACAATAATATTATGTACATTACTCCAGAACGTACGTTCTGTATGTTACAGAACTCCAATGGATGGACAATAATATTCTGACAAACCTGTTCCAAATTTACTGAAGGGATGATCGGGGTTTCCAGTAGCCTTCTCCAATTGAAACAACCTCCAGGCATCATTCATCAGATTCTTCTCATGCTCAGAATCAACAGCATTCACTTCCCTGTCTTTGCAGCTTTCATCAAACAAAGGGCACAGGAAAAACTGGGCAAATCTAAACAGAAAAATTTTGATTCAAGTTACGAGTACTGTACATAGATGGTAACAGAAAAGTATGAAGCTTGGTACCTCCTGAAAGCAGCTGAATATATTATTTTTTAATGCAGAACTTATAAATTCTGTAACAGTTTTGACACCAATTCACTACCTTTATTTCTGAATTTCTTTATCTATAAATGCAGACAACAACATATTCATCATATAAAATACTACAAGGATCAAGGACCTTGCATCATAATTCATACACTGAAGATTTCTACTGTTTTGAAGTTTAGCTGCAAGAGGCTCATAATCTCGCAAATCAAATCAGTCTTGTCAGACATCCACGGAAAGTCCAAAGGGAAAATCCACTCTTTACCTCACTGACTACACACCTTTCAATTTCTGTCCCCTCCCACAAAAGGCAGAGATTTAACTGAGTACCCTTTACTAAAGGCATCCTAATATATTTCTAGACTTCATCCTTCTTTTGCTATGAGTGAAATAAGGATCCTATGGGAAGCACAGTATTTGATTATACAATCAGAGTATTTGCACAACGCGTAAGTTCATGATCATGTTCTGTACCCCACATTTCCAAAAATGCTCAGTGTAAACACAGCCTTTGAACTTCAAAAATTCTGCCTCAGTGAATGACTCTGCTAGCTGAAAAAATCTGAGCAAAACTTTTGAAATTAAAAATATCTGGTATCAGTTTTAACAGAAGATAGTGCTCTCAACCCTTTCTTCAATATCACAATGATAGAACTATCAAAAAACTTTTACACAATTTCAAAGAGCACCTATATTACAAAAAATTAAATATAAAAAATGTGTTTACCTGTCCAGTGCACCTTCTAGATGTTCATGTGACACATCAAAGTAATAGTTGGTATGTTCTCCACTTGTGAAAGCATTTGAACTCCCAGCGTGCTCACTAAGGAATTGGCTATACTCATTCTCTTTTGGATATTTCTTGGTTCCCAGGAACAGCATATGCTCACAAAAATGACTAAGCCCAGCAATGTTGGGGGGATCAGACAAGGATCCTGCAGGAGGAAAAATTTCATGTAACCATTCCTAAAAAGTAATACTAAAACGTTAAGTCTTTTAAAGTGCTTTATATTACAGCATGTTGCCTCAGGAAATTATATCAATTCCGTAAATTTAAGCAGACACTTGTGCAGTTATAGTCAACTAAACTCAATCTTTAAAAAAAAAAAAAAATTTAGAATGAGTAGCTGAACCAATTAGTGTCTCAAGTTGCTTCTCCAGATCAGCCTGCGTTGCCTTATAGAGACAATTTTTCAATTGAAGTCCATGACTCATAATCTGTAAAGACCTCTAAAGACCTGGTAGATCACAATGTTCTGATTTCTATACCTTCACTTTAATAACTGCACTGTGTTAAAAGGCAGCAATTGCCAACCACAATTAAGGGGGTATTTATCCTGTGGTGATAACCTGTAATTGCCTGAACACAAGCAGTTATTGATGACCAGCTAGTAGGTGTGAAGGCAGACAGATTAAAAGACAATAATGATGTGCAAGAATGGAACCCAGAAATGTCGAAGTTTGAGTCTGGCAGTCCTGCTTTGGAGTGTACAACAACGTGCAATGGGAGAGTAGAGATGAAGGCAACAGATAAATCTCCTCCAGTACATGTGCAGGAACTGGATGCTGCAGTTGGCTATTATTATCATAGTACCTAACAAAACTACATTTGGGATCCTCTAAACTAGATAATGATTTGTGACAGCCATCTCCATAATAAAAAAGGCCAGAGGTTTTCAAATTTACTCTACTAATTCTGTCCTAACACCACTAGCAGCAAGAGCTCCCAACTACAAACATGGCAAGAGGATGCTTAGGTAATGAGTAACAATGCTTAGGTAATGTGTGCGTGCATCATACCTTCCAAGCAACTGAGAAACTACACAAGCTTGAGAAATACCTCAGATATAAGAAAAGGCCTCCATTATTCCAAAGAGTCAAAGTAACTGCCTTCCCATTCTATTTCCAATATTTCAGTTTGGACACTTAAGCATCAGTGGAGTTAGGGAGTGCCTCTCCAGTTCCTCCAGCACTACAGCATTTTCTCACCACTACACATCAACAACTTAGCATGGAGGGGAAAAAAAAAAAAAAAAAAGTCTGACATGACAGATGGAGCTGTCTGAAATAATTGCACTCATACCCGCCCCTTTTCTGCTTACAAAAGATCTTTCATAACATGAAACTTAATGGTTAAAAGAAGTCTTTCTACTGCCTGAGCTACACTAGAGTAAACACAGAGTACAATAAGATAATTTAATTAGTTCTAATAATTTTCAACTTGATGTGTCAAAGAGTTAAATAAACTCTAAATTACAATAAAAGGCTAGGCTGCCAACTGGATACCACTCTTGTCAGTTTATTTGCAATTAAGATATCAAAACTTAAAGCGTTTTTATTAATGACATAATGACCACAACACGCATTAAATACCTATGTGCACATCAAGTGCTGCTGAAGACTTATCTGTGGTGGAGTCACTAATGAGAAGAGCTTTAATGCCATTTGCCAATTCCAGTCCACGATATTCTCGTTTATCCTCAGGTGATTTGATGATTTCATTTGTTATTCTCTTAATAGCTGGATTGTTCATTTTGTTGTTTGTCTCCTTCTGAAACCTTAAAGAAAACAGAAGAAATTTCACTTACTATTTTTACTTAAGCCCTGCTAATATTTTAATATTATGTTAGAGAATACTGGGCGATACTGACAGCAAGAAATTCTGTTCTGTGCAAAACTCACAGAACGGGCCAAAAAGTGTAGTTCAGATCCTGAGAGATATTGCTGTTAAAACAAAAAAAAAAACCCTGAAGGCCAAGGAACATGATAAAATTGTAGATCATGTAATTGAATGTTTCAAGTTTCATACTAACTGTAATTAAAAAAATAACTTAGTAAAGAAATATCATCCCCTTATTCAATTATGATAAAAATGAAATTAAATTAAGCATACATTGCTATCTCAAGTTTACTTTCAGGCTTCAGGAAAGTATTTCATGTGCCTGAACTGGTGGTTATATTATGAATCTTGTAACTTTGCGATTGTCAGATAAACAAAATTTGACTAATAAACCACTGGATTTGTACACTCAAGCAAGAAAGGGTGACACCATTTATAATACTGCCATAAAAATACAAACACACTGCAGAATCCCCATGATAAATGCAAACAGACTGTCTCACATGTTTAAACTTCTACTATTAGTTTAACAGACATGCTATGAGACATGCTTCTTTAATGGCCCAACTTTGAAATGCTACGAAACTAAGGCTGATTCTGAAATTACAAACTCTGGTTATTCAATTTTTTAAAATGCCAAGTGAAAAGGTGAGACATTCAGACTTGGATATTTGGGGAGGTAGAGTGGAACCGCTTGGCTGCATGTTTAAAAAAAAAACAAAACAACAAACACAACAAAAAACCCCCCACCAACACAAAAAACCCACAAACAAACCACACACACACACGCGCGCGCGCAAAAATAAGCAAACCCCAGAAACGGGAAATCAGAGAGCTATGCTCTGAGCCAAGCATGTGGTGTATTCCTGTATGTAACAGCCACTGAATTCTAACACTGTTTTACAGGAAAGGTTTTCAAACAGGGCCTGTTATAAATATATAGTACCAACCAAACTCAATCTTTTCCTGTGGTGAAATGTTGCTTGCCATATTGCCACGTAACTTACTACATGAGCTTCATTAGTCATTGCTGAACTAATTTCACTTACAAAGAAAACCAGATCCGAGTCTAACTCCTCACCACAACACATACCCAGAGGCACGAGAAATTCTGTACGGTCCTGTCGGTATCACACAGATAACAAGGTGTTTCACAGTATTTACTTTTCCATTTTCAGGTTGCATGGTTCAAGGAACTCCATCCAAGTTTTAAGACTACATACAAGCTTTAAGACCGTATGGGATGTGGAACATGAAGGACTGCACAGTTCTCAACGTACTTACTGTTTCAGGTCCTCGGTCATGACATTTTAACTAACTCTCTAGCTAGCAAATCAACTGCATACTCAATGTTACCAGATACACAATAAAAAAAACTTCGGGAAAGAAAATCTGATTATATATTTTATTTACAGTTTTAAATTACAAATGAAAAAAGGGAGTCAGCTAATAAAATCTCCTTCCTAAAATACTGTATCATTCTCAAACCACGAAGCAGTTCTGTGAGCTACTGTCCCTCTGGATTACCTCCTTCCCATTTATTCATGTGATTCTATGATATAAAAACAACAGCCAACTTGAAGCCTGCAGATGCACAGCCCTCAGTGTTGGTGTTACACATCATAATGAGGCTGATAAAGAGCTCATTATTAACAGCATGTTAAGGATAGAAAGTTTATGAACATAATGTCTACAGTAGAATCAGTGAAAAACAGTGTTTCACAAACAGAAAATTAAGATTTTACCTGTAGCAGAGTGAAAGTTTGTGTAAGACTGGATTTATGCTTGAGGAAGGAGACACATATGTAAACTGAAGAATATATTATTGAAGAAAAAAAAAAAGGCAGTAAAGTAAGCATTAGATCTTTGAATACTTTTAAAAGAAGTAAAAAGATTACTTTGGAACTTTTAAATAGACTTAAGTTATAACATGCCCTTATAGGAAAGCCAAATTACAAACAGGAATTATAATCCAAATAAAAAAAATAGAAGCACTGAGTACAGAAGGCATCAATGAATAATCAGAATCTGAATGTCTCTAAGCAAGAGCCATAAACAATATGAAGTAACTTTTTAAAATGTGCAGCTCAGTGCATTTTAGAAGGAAACACTTCCACTAGTAAAGCACGGTTCTCACACTATGAATTACTTACAAAAAAAAGTGCAGTCAAACGTAATCACTAAACAGTAACTGAAATGCTGAATTTAAATTTAAATGTCTACACTGTCATTTAAACCTGTCATCCACTAGTTTAACGCTGTACTCGGGTTAATCCTGCCTGGAATATCTATGGGCTTCCTTCCTCTGAAAAAACACAGATACCATTCAAAAACAAGGGATACTCCAAGTATGGCAACATCTATGTTTCTCTGCATCAACAGCACTGATATAATCCATGGTTATGATTTAAAAAATCCCTCCTTGTTCAAAGTTCAGAGTCCTCAGTAGAAATACTCTACTAAACTTAAGACTCTGTGTAAAATGTATGAAGTGAGAATAGATACTACTTTTCATAGATGAAAATCAGTAACTAAACCATTCTTAATTTTATTTCACTTGCACACAATTCTATTGGATTGACAAATATAAGTATGTAGGAGCAAGGAGGTCTCTGAATCTCTTGATTTCACCTCTGCTAAGGAACACACATCACTTCATTTTCAGCTAAAATATTCCATCTCATTAAGATACTAGTTGCTTATCATAAGATGCATATATACTATAAACTTCTCAAGTTTTTTTTAAATGTTATACAATTTCCTTGTCATCTGATATCTCCTTGTTATTTCTACACCACATCATTAAGTCACAGAACTTTACTGTTCGTTCAGATGACTCATTTTTCCAATGTGATTCATCAAATTACACGGCTGCTGTGAAACCTTATGAGATTTCAACTGACGTCTTGCGAAGCTGTACACCTCCACTTCATTTTATTATCATTCCCCACTTCTGCCTCCTTCATAGGCTACCTCCAGCTTAGTAGTCAAATTTCAGTACAGGAAAAACCTATAATTTTCAAAAGGTCAAAATCAGTAATTAAGCCTTCAAACCAAAGACTTAAACTTGTATCTCCATCTTCATTGTTATTTCAAGAGGCATTGTGAAAACACCACTCTCTTCAACTTCAAATGGGTTTGCATGATTAACTCACAACTATTTCCCTGCAAACTAAATTGTAGTACCAGACAACTCATATAAAAGCAAGAGCAGATCAACTATGCAATATTCCTGGAAGGCAATGTGCCAAAAGAATAAGACCAATACCTTCCTGCTTAAGTACCATTCCTCACGGTGCTATGTTACTACAATATAATAGCTATAAAAGAAAATTTTATTTAAGATAGAGTATTTATACACTGACTTTTTCTTAAGGAGTAAAACTGTAAGACATAATATTAAACATTCCCTCATAAGACAGCTTTTCTGTGCAACTTTTAAGTTCTCTAAGTGCAACTGCTTTATAACAATACCATGTTCCATTCTTTCACACAAGAATCCTAAAACACTACAAACCAGTTTTTGACAATAGAACTGCTTTTGACCATAGGAAAAAAAGTAATGGAAAGAGAAAGAATTCTGTATTTCCTGTAGTTTTTTGCGAAGTAGCTTAATTCCTAAAGTTGTCTTCAGACGCTGTCCTGAAGTACATGTGCTGTATCTACTTGCTATGCTGTCATTACAGTGAGCATTCAATGCTGATGGTCAGTAGCAAAGAAATTCATCCACAAACTAGATGCTGTGTTTATTGCAGAGCTAATATCCCAATAAAAACATCATTAAAAGAAATATTGTCACACAGCTTTCACAAAACAGAAGCAACAGAGAAAGACCCAATAAAGCAAAGACACCAGCAACAAATATAAAGCATTACTGTGGCACTGGGATTCTTCCACTGGCTCAAAAATTACAGGTGGCAAGATGACAGAGCTAGAAAGAAACAGTGAAAAGAATGGGGATGTTTGAACTGAGAGCAGTGTCCCTATTCAATGACTAGGAAATATTAAACATACTTCCTCCTCATCAAAATTACTTCACTTGTACAAGAAAAGTATCAGTTAAAACAGATGCTGAATTTTAAACCATAGCACTTTGAAGTAAAATTATATCCTATTCTTTGAGGCCCCGTTTTTGTAATGATTTCCAGCCAGGCACTCCCTTGGAACCAGCAAGGCTCTCTGGGGATGCCAGGTTCCACCTGCAAACTGAGTATTACAGAGTGGCATTAAGTGATATATGATTCTGCCTAACTATTTTAATCTTTCAAAGTTATTTTAGTAAACTTACTTTAATTAAAAATTAGCCAATGTAGTCAAATCTTAGTTCAATGTCTGAACAATTAAAGGACCATATTTGAAAACCAATTAACAGAAACTCCTGAGGGTTGCTTCAACGCAAGAATGTAACTAGCTAGTAAAAATATGACCCCCAAAGCACAAACTCCAAAGTGCTTTTCAAGATTTTTTTGCCATGAGAGGCCACACATATTTAAGTCAAATGCTGGTATATAGGTCTGAGCTAAACGAATGGCTATAAACACTAATCAGCTTGAAGTAACCAGATGAACAGCAACAAACAGTTACCAGCCTAGCAGATTTTGATGCTTGCTTTCAATTTATATCACTTGCCTTAAAATTTGGGGTTTGCTTGAAGCTTTTAAGCAACTGAACCCAAATTATTTCTATGGATACACCTGTGGGTAGTACAACATACTCACTTTAAGTTTACACTTGTATGTACTAGGATCTGAATTGCTCCTCGTTTTCAACTCATGTTTCATCTGCCTTTTGAATATACTCGGTATTTTATGCTGACTGCAATACAATTGTTATTCAAGTTCTAACTGTGTCTTTGAAACTATACAAAGACCACAGCAATGTTCAATCTCACATTCTGCACCTGTTCCAAGTTCTGTATTTTATTTATATCCATTTCTTTTTAGTTTTTTTAAATTATTATTCCAAACTTAATTGCCTACCATTTACCAGAGTGAAGTGAAACCTTTGTTGAGCCAAAAGCTCTCTCTGCTCTGTCCTGCATGGGAGCTACCGTTGATAACATGTTCTCTGTAGTATTTACTAATCCATCTTGGTTTACAGTTCTTAGTAACTTACATGAAGATTTCTTCAGCTGCCAACGCCTGGAGTGAAAGAAGTGCCGTGTGCTTCGGCAGGAGGCCCGGTGCTGCAGAACTACCAGCCAGAGTTTTCTCACCTCTCTTACAGGGATGATAGCACTGAATTGAGCACTCTGGAGGAGTCCATGAACTTCTTCAGTTGCAAGCTCATGGCTTTGCAACAATAAAATAAATCTCCATTCTTCCACAGGTCTTCACCCCTTCTCTTTGTCTCTTGCACCTACCTCTCTTCACGATAGCAGAATTCAATGGCATTGTGACATCCTTGTATGTGTAACAGTGACATTACCAGTACATCAACCAACAATCTACCTCCTCTCTTAAGTTCTCCATTCACTTGTACACTACAATTAAAAATTATTTTTTAGACTAAACTGTAGGCAGTACAGGTTTTTTTCTAAAATCAGACAAATGTTTTTACTAAGTTCTGTTACCAAGAATGTAATAAAAAAATGGAGCAGAGAAAGAGCAATCTCAACAGAAAAAAAAACCCCCAAACCAAATTAAATCAACTCAGGTGACCATTACCATAAAGGATACTTCAGGAGACTATCCATAACTCTTTCAGGTTACAGGTTCATCAGTAGACAAACCTAGCAATCCTTCTTTTACACATTTAGAGATGAAAACAGTTCACATTATTCAACATTCATAAAGCATCAATCTTCTGTGAATTTACTTGTCACGAAGCTAGAGAATGTATAAGATCCCAACACATTCCTGTTGCTGATCTAAATAAATTTGATTGCATACAAGGCAGATAGACTGCATAAGCAGATAAACTGCTCAAAATGTTAACATGTTTTATCACTTTTAAACTCATCAGGAATTCAGCATATTACTTCATACACAAAAGCTCCAACTACAAAGACCCACAATGATTTAATCAGTGCTACCAAGTTATTAAGAACAACTAATCATGCCAAATCAGGCAAGTCTGAAGATTATGAATATTTATAAGGTTTTGTTATGTAGTTCATTTTGAAGAAATTCTGAAGTCTCGCTACAATGAAAGCATTTTCAGAACCTCGGTCTGCAGCTTTTTGCCAAGTCTGTAACTGATTCGGAAAATTCCCTCCTAATGACAGTGGCTAGGGCAGATGCTTGCCTTGCTCTTGTTCCCAGAAGGGTCCAGCTTCTACAGGTTCCAGATCACAGCAGTAAAACTTGGTCTGCCTCAGGTTTCACTGCCAATGTGATGGGAGAAACGCTGGTGTATACAGGAATTACCAGTAGCGTTAATGAGACAATATCACATGTGAACTTGGCAAAAACAAGGGCCCTGGTAGCTTCACATGTAAGATCAGGCTCCAGAAGAGTAACTGGCCTGAGTAGTAAAATGATGTGAGTTTTCAACAGTCTTGTGTTGGTCAAACAGGATGGAATATAAAGCATAGCCATGAAGCTAATTTACTTCCCTAAAACTGCATTCCTTAACTTGACCATTCCACAGTTTCCAAAGCACTGGGTAAAAAAGTCAAACAAAAAGGCAGGATTTTATACAATCTGATTTCAGACATAGCAATAAAGGATAACAAGTTTTTTAAAATTTCTAAATCGCTTCAGCTTACTTTTCCTCTCTCTTCAAAAATTGCCCCAAACAATTCATCAAAACACACCCTCCAGGGTAAACAAATTTTATCCAGGTTCACCAGAAATAGGAAACAATTGAAATTAATCTTTCCCTAGCACTTCTTTGCTTCAATTTTTTACAAGATTGCTGAAAATCAGGCAAATTCCAAAAGGGTTTTGAAGTCTTTCGTTATTTGAAAGGCTGGGGTTTTTTTAAATTTAAGTAAACTTACCTGTTTTTAATCTTTAGCCAATATGACGATACAGGATCTTCAGAATGATTTCACAAATCTGGCATAGTATTGTGGCTTGCATCATTATTTTCATCAGAGTCTCAAATTGTGTGCTAAGAACAAGACTGATAAGACTAGTTTCTGTGTTACATGACCAGCCGCTTGAAAGTGTATTTTACTCACTTTCTTCAGAAATGTACTCCTTAATTGAATTAATTGCTTTATGCATCGAATACTTGCAAGCCAAGTGGTTGTCATTCTCTCTTCCTCCCTCCCTGACATTTTTCCTCCACCACCCTACAGCTGCAGGGCTTGGTCTACAACCACTGGGCAGCAGTGGTGTCTAGCGCATGGCCACCCTGCACACGCTAGGAAACATAAAACGGCATGCTACAGGAGAGACCTCTGTGCTTTATTCTAACTGTATTTTGATGTGTATTTCATACGTTTTAACTGCAAGTAGCACATCAGATTGCCCGAGACTCTTTGTAAAGCCAACTCACTTAACACTTTATGCTACCATCTGTCTCATACCCTCAAAAAGAAAAACTTGTGAGGTCTGAATTAAAAAAACAAGATGAGACTAAAACTTTAGTTATACTGCATAACAACAAGAAATACACAGAAAGATGAGAGAACTGGCAAGAAAATTTGATGTAGCAACAACAGAAAGAACTTTAGGATTCTGAATCATGAAAAGTACTGTAATCCCACATTAAAAGCAATGGCTTATCTAACAGTAGAGCTTTGACATAACCAACAGACCTATAACGAGCAGTTTACAAGAGTCAGCGGTGTGTTTCAACAAAGGAAGTCCTGGCTGTGTACCTACTTTGTGTTTTAGTTTTTATGATTTTGGACAATTCAATTCTAGCTCTACTGTTAACGCTGTAAGTAAACTCTCAGCTCTGCAGCGTTTTTTTCCATTTCAACTGTTCAGGCAAGCTATAGTTCTGACTCATTCTAAAAACAAGTTGCAGAAGGTCAGATCTAAATAGAAAGCTACAGTGAAGCAACTTTCAAACAAGCTCCATCAAAAATCACCTTATTACATATATACAGTGCTATCTCATAAGCATATTTTATCAACTTATGGACATCATAAAAGCTGAGAACATAAAGATGCTACTTGACAGACCATGCATATACCAATACGTAACTAGACACAAAACCAATTAAATCAATTCCTCTACAGACATTTTTTATTACAAACTTTTTGATTCCTATCTTGTTAAAAGATCAATATATCAACATTATTATGAAAGCACCTAATACAATAGAATTAATATATCTAAAATATCAACCCAACATGTGATCTCTCAAATGGTCTGACAGTATTTTTAGCAAATGACTTCTACAATAACCTGCAATAACCCTTAGCTAGGGGCCTAACACCTTCCAGCTCAGTGAAACACTGGAGGTAATGAACTTTTTGTCCCTGCCCTCTTTCTTCTTTTGGACCTAACAGGGTAGGGAACTACTTTTGTATTCACGTGCAAAGTAAGTTATATACTTGACACTTTGATCAAATTCCCAAAGGTAACGTTTTATCTAAGGGATTAAGCCACAGCCTTACAAGCAACTGAAGACAGAAAGGAGAAAGGGAGCAAAAAAGCATGCAGACACGCAAATATAAACCCTTCTAGGGACTTCCCAACTAGAATAGATAATTTCAATGCTGCACATGAGATGAAAAGGAAGAGATAAGAAGTTCTAACTGAGAAATGATCTTGCTACTCGACGTGCAGATGAAGGTTAAAAATTATACGAGAAGAAAGAGTTAAAGCTGAAAAAAAGGTGAAAGTATGAACAAAATTCAGAAATGGGAACAGGGAACATGTAATTGAAAGGAACACGCTTAATTTTCACATGTTCGCCATCTTAAAAAAAATCATCATGTGAAAGCACTATGCCTCCTCTCATTTGATTATTATTTATGTAAATCCTAATTCCCAATTAAAACTAAACGGATGATTAAATCATGGTTATAGGCAGTATGAAAACACAACAGGCCTACTCACATATATAAAGTCAAGTCCAAATACTGCATATATTCACATGCTTAAAGAGGAGTAATCTAGCAGGAGAAACTACAGCCTCAGAAAAGCATTGGCTCTGAATATACATTGTGGATTACCTTTACAATACTGAAGCATACATAACAATTATGAACAATAACGGTGCATCCAAATTTTGACACACGAGCATTGACAGCATGAGTCATACCTCACTTTTTTTCCCCCCAAAAGATGCTACTTTTGACATCTCTTACTTTTGTAGCATTAAAGGTAAGTTTTGCTATTAAAATAAAAGACACGGTGTTAAAGAAATAAAGAAAACAACTTAGCCTCTCTCCCTTACCCAGCTCCCTTCCTGGAAAAACTTTGTCGAGTTGTTACGCAGTTTAATTTGCCCCTAAAGTGAGCCATGCCAAGCCTCCCGCCCGCTCCTCCCTCGATCGAGGTTACTTACTGTCTCCACTGGAACTGGTAACACACACACACAAGAACCAGACCCACACAACGCCAGTACTAGACAGCTCGTCACAAACTGAAGTGGCCGCTCCCCTCAACTTTGGGTAACTCTGATAGCAGTTTCTTTTTAAAGAACTTAAACTTTTATATATATATATTTATGGCTTCGGAAGACACGGCAAGTTAAGCAACATGAAAATTCCGGGTTTGAGGGGAGGGGGAAAACCCACCAACAAAGCAAGGCTACCGGGCAGCTAAAGCCGCGCCACAGCCGTACAGCTGATGACCAAGCCTGCTTTGTCAACGGAGGTGCAGTTGGAGACACACGAGCACGTCAGCCCCGCCGCACACCGGGCTCTCCCGGGCGGGCCCTGCCGGGGGCGGGCAGGGCAAGGCAGGACGCAGGCCTCCGCGGCACACACGGGCCCGCCGTCCCCAGTTCCCCCACCGCTTCCCCCCAGAGGGCTTCGCCGCCAGCCCCGCGTTTCCCCGGCCGCGGTCCGAGCTCCCCCTGGCTCCCCACAGGCCCGGGGGTGAAGCCGCACTCGGGGCAGGGCGGGCACTCCCTTGGCCGCACAAGGTGCCCCCGCCCGGGCCGCGCCGCCACCTCTTACACAACACAGCGGGGGCAGGAGCGGGTCTCCGACCTCACGGCCCATCACACGATGCCGGGACACGGGGGCCTGCCCCGGCCCCCCCGCCCCGGCCCCCGCCGCACACGCACCGTACCCGAGAAAGCTGCGCTGCCAGCACTGAGGGAAAAACCGGGAGGCCGGGGCGGCCCAGGAGCGCGCTAAGCCCAGCAGAGCCCGCCTCAGGACAGGAAGCGGCCGCTGCCGCATATCCCGGCCCCGCCGCCAGCGCCCGGCCTCTCCCCGCCGCTGCCGCCGGCCCCGGCCCAGCTCCGCTCGCCTCAGCACGCGCCGCTCCTCGGCGCCGCGGCCGGCGGCGGCGCCATCTTCTCCGCCCGCCTCCCCTCGCCGCCTGGCCAATCCCTCCCCGGCGCCCTCGGGGTCCCGTCCGCCCTCCTCGCCCGGCGGGGCAGCCGCCACCGCGTCGGGCCTAGCGGGGCCCGTACCTGGGGGTGCGGGAGGCTGCCTCTGCTGCCGGGAGGGCCGGGGCTGCGGCTGCGGCTGGGGAGGGGGCAGGGGGCCTCTGGGAGGAGGCGGAGGCGGTGGAGGGGGTGGGTGGCTGGGCGGGGAGCCAGGGCGACACTCGTCGCGGCGGGGGGGCCGGGGAGCCGCTCCCGGTGGAGGCCGACGGGGTTGCGCCGGGAAGGGCACCCGAGCGGCCCCGCAGCCGCCGGCGCCGCGGGGCTAGGTTGCGCCCGCGAAGGGACCGTGTTGCGGCCCGGCGCGGAGGGAGCGGCCCGCCCGCTTCCTGGTGGCCAGGCTCCGCGTCCCTGCCGGCGAAAGCCAAGACAAAAGGTAATTAGACGACTCGTAATTTGAGTACAGTGGATGCGGTGCCGTCCTGAGTGGCAGAGATTTCAGATCTCCCGGTCCAGCAGGTATCAAAATCTTCCCTCTCCTGGGGAGAGAATTTACCCCGTGGGAGCTCTCCGTCGGAGTCTGCTCGCCGCCACTCACCTGCCGCGGGAGGTCTGCAGCGCCGGGGCCCCGCTGCGTCCAGCACAGGACTCTCCTTGCAGGATGGGTTTACGAGGTGTAAACGCTGGATAAGGTTGACCTTCTGTTATAAGTCCATGTATTTGGTTTTCTGGGGAGATTTTTTTTTTCTTGGTAGATTTCCCTGTGGGAAAGTCGTGGTTATAGCTGGCTGCTTTAATTCCTTTCTAGGAAAAAAAAAAAAAACCACCAAACCAAAAAAAACCCCACAACAACAAAAAACCAAAACACCAAACCAAAAAACCCCACTGTTTGCAGTTCTAGTAATGTGCTTTCTTCAGATTTAGCTATTTTTCTATGTGTTATTTCTCAAAAAGAAAAAAACTTAATGTGCTACATTTAATGCCTGATTTTAGCTTCCCCACTGCTTGCCTTTTATTCCAGGTGGTATCTCACAGCTGGAAGTTCACAGAACCCTCCTCCTGTCATAAAAAGGTAGAACGATGTGACCTGATGAGTTAGCCAAGGTTATTTCTGCACCCAAAGATGGGACTGAAGATGTATCGGAAGTAGCTTTAAACTAGTCAGCTTTGGTCAAATTAGCTGTTAAAAGTGGCAGCATGCTACTCCATATGGTCAACAAAATCTGTCAGGGAATTTGGGTAGACATTCAGCTGCTGGTTTGCACTGAGGTCTGCGCTGCTATAGAGACGCTTTTACAGTACCTGAGCCAGCTTAAAACATTCGTGTCTACATCAAGTACACCCACACTTCTGGCCTCAGTTTAGACACAGAACTGTCTCTCAAGTTAACTAATACTGGTTGGAGCAAGGCAGTTGGTAGTTTTCACCTAAATTAACTGGTTGGATTTAGAACTGTGTGGGAGCCTAATTTTAACACAATATGTTAACTCCTGTGAAAATGAAGGATATCTTTGTCCTCATGGGATTCTAGTTTGAGGCAGTCAGGTTTTTTTCCATTTCCTAGTGTATGTAAAAGCCAAGAGCAGGCCACAGGGAAAGAGAACAGGATAAATGGTGAGATCTTAAATCTTACTTCTGCCCCGTTGCGATTGCCCGTGCATCAGAGAGGGTAATACCGTTGTGTCTGGCAGAAAGCATGTTGCCAGATGAGCGCCTCTTCATGATCTGTCTCCTCCCTCTCTGAAGCAACTGGGGCATTAAGAGGTTGTGAATTGGAGTCACTCTCTTAAATTGAATGTATAGTAGAAATGCTTCTGCCTTTATTGTTAAGTTGTAGGCATGTTGTATCAGTTGTCACGTAGGGGTGAAAGCTATAAAAGTATACAGGGTTTCAGGCAGTTTATTCCTTTTTCAGGTCCTGACAGAGTTTGCTAGGCTAATGTAGCCAAATGTATATATTTAGCTAATGCTGGCCTGATGTGTATTTAGCTGCTCTAATAAATCCTGCCTTTCCGTATAGATCTTGCCTAGGATATACACAGGGACAATCCTGGGAAAGCAAAGTAGACTGCACCAGCAAAACTGTGGTGGTCTGCTAATAGCTGCATCTAAAGCAAGCGCTTCTGCTTCTGTAGCTGTGGTGATGAAAGATCACACCTCCTCGTGCATCTAACATAACTATTGCAGCAGAGGTGTGCAATAGAGGTCACACCTACTGTACTTTACACCTATTTTTTCCACTGTAAGCTCATTTAGTGGCTATTTAATGGCACTGATGCTTATTCAGAGCAGATTCTGTTCTTATAATCTAACCCCTCTCTGTTTCTGTTTATACTAGCCAAAATTACACTCATCCACTATTTTGGATATCTTTTCTATGTTTTAAAGATATTTTTAATACGACACCATCAGCAAAAGTAAAGAGGACTTTCAGTAAAATTCCTTTCTCAGTCTAGTCCAGCAACTAAGATTTCTTCCCCATGAAACTTTAATTGCTCATAGACAATTGATGCTTTCAGTCCTGCCTTCTTCATCTGCCCTCGTGGAAAAACAGGTGTTGTCCAAAAGATCAAATGAACTTAAGTATGATTTAGAGTAAGTGTGGAAATTATTCAAAAATTCCCATGAAGAAGCCTTATGGAGTAGCAGTGTGGAGATCCCTCTTCAGAATATATGACATAACTGTACAGCGCAAGGAAAGTTATGTCAAAGTAGCCAGATTACAAATAATTTAGAATAAAACCAGTATTTTATATTCCTCTTGAAAGCTAAGAGGCAGCAAGTGTAAAACTCTAAGTACAGTCTTGATATGCTTACAATGGAAGCATATTTTTCCCCCTAGCTAAAATTCTGGATTAAATTCAAATTGTAATTGTATATAAAAGGGCTTTGTAGCAAACTGGCCTCAGGCCGAAAAAAGCATAGCTTATGATGGTTATTTCCACTCCAAAATAAATAGTGGCAATTTCATGACAAGGCATATATGAAAAAAGATCATCTGTTGACTGTTCTTAATATAAAAATAATGAATAAAATTTTAAAATATTAAAGTCAAAAGGTAATGAGAAACCAAGGAGACATTTCCGGTTGACTTCAGTGGGTCCTGTCAAGTCTATATGTTTCCAATTTTCCCATTCATTGTTTCTTTTCTTTTTATGTAAACGATGTCATCCAGCTGCATGCTTTAAAAATAGGTAAGTGTATGGCAAATTAACTTTACTCTGAGCTAATTACACAAATGCATACACCCCGCCTACGTGTGGTGTTAATTTTTTATTGTGGTGACTATAACTATAAAAAGATGTAAAAGTGCTACCGTCTGTGTCTGTGTCGGACAGTGATCTGGCACACATGCAGAAAAAAAGAGATCCTTTATTCTGTGTATTTTCCTTGGTTAGTTGAAAGCAATTCTGTTTTTAATCATGTTATATATACATTGACTCCTTAATTTTTAATGATAAGGTAGTTATTTTATTGCATCATATCTTTCATTTTTAACAGTGAAATAATTATCCTGTTATTTTGACTGAAGGAGAACTCTATCCTCAGCTGAGAATATACCAGTACAGTGTGTGTGTAAGTCCTCATTGTTTAACTTTCTGTATGTGGACAACACAGAGTTTAGAATATTACTGGCCACGTGGACAGGCTGTTTAAAGGCTAGAAATTGCTTTATGTTTATCTGAGGTGCAGGTGATCTCCCCTTTAATGTGAATATGCAATAAATCAATAAATTTTTCCTATGTCACTGATAATATTAAACAATATTAAACTCTCCACATCTTCAATACAGCTTATACAGTGTAGCATGTTGGTAATCAAAACAGGTGTTACTAAGCCTTGAAGAAGTCTCACCCAAACTTATAATTTGTATTAATTATATGTCTCCATTATTATAACCTCTCTTAATTCTTAGCTAATTATGTGTAGTGTCAACAATTTTACTGTTTTGTCAGGCCTCCATACCTGTAATTACCCAGGTTATCTGATATAAATCCTAGGAAAACACTTTTTTTTTTTTTTTTTTTTGGAGACATGCATTGCCTATGAATATCACTATAATACAACAACTTCTTGTTGGCAAGCTTTAGTGAAAGGTCATCCTTTTTGATCACTAAGCAGGGATTAGTAATGTCTACTGAAGTCGTACATTGACAGTTGTGTGTATTATTATATAATGTATTTTTCTGTAATGTTTTTGTCTCTCTTTAAAAAATAAAATGTATTTGTCACAGATGATGTACATGCCTTCTTAAAGGTCATTCTCCCAACCACTGTTAAGACTATCCTAAGTATTCTTGTTTCTTTTTTCTCGTATTTATTTTTATTGCTTGTGAAATGCTAGCTCCCTGTTACTCAGTTTGTGTTTATAGAGTATTTGTATCTTTAGGCTCTACCTAGTCTAAGAAAATGTACAACCTATGCTATAAATTGACCTTGTACAACAGAGCTGCAGCTATTAAACTGTATGCATTTTTTAAGCTAACTTGATTACCAGAAATACATGTTTTCCACTTACTACAGCTATGGCAAAAGTAGCTATCGGCCAGATTCAACTCCCAGTAATTAAATAGATTTCTCTTGTTTAAATGCAGGTTTGAATGATCTTTTCTTCTTTGTTTGTGAGAGACATGTTAATATTTTGAGCAAAATTCTGACTAACACAGGTCACACTTTCGTACTAGAAAAGAACAAACAGGCAGAAACGGGAAGAAAAGACTTCTTGTGTTCCAGTGCTGCCTTCTTTTGTATGATCCATATGAAGGAGTATAGAGCAAAAGGTAAAGATTCAGTATATTTGCATATCTACATTTGACTTTTCAGTCTAGCAGTAGCTTCTACACAGTTGTCTGCACAAATTATTTTTGCTCTTAGCATATATGGAATACAAAAAGCAAGTAAGAATAAGGGTGGTCTCAATGTGTTTGCAGTGGATATCGCTTTTATCTTATATTAATTTTCCCACTTGGTTAAATCTTCACTTAACTGAAACAAAAATGTGTTATTGTGATTTTCAGTGTTTCATTAGAGGAAAAAAAATAGTATGTGTTAGTAATACCAACCCACCAAGCTAATTTTGGTAGGAAAGTTAAGCTCTAAGACTGTTAGAAAATACAGATTCCTTAGCTGTCTATGCATATAAATTTTACGTGTTTCATTTCAGGCTTTTTCTACAGAATCATTGCCTTATTTCTAGGTTTGAGGCCAAAAGGTTAAAAATTAATGTTTAAGGGCAGTAATTCCTATGGCAATTACTAACTTCCGAATGTCTGTCCTTGCAAAGTAGTTTTCTTTTCATGTAATATATTTATATGCTATATGTACTTTAAGATCGTATTGTTTTCAGTGGCATGCAAGCAGTAAAGTCTTACATGGATCAAACAGAAAATACTTGCTCTGAAAGGCTGGAAATGAAAATTGTTATTAATCACTATAAAGATTTCATAGCTCTTGTCCTGTCTCATCATCAGTCTATATTTAGAATGGCAGACAAATTTGTTGAATATTAATGTTTTCTGAATCAATTTCTGCTTGGAGCAGACTAGGAATCCAACACTTCATATCCTTTTCTATAAAAATAATGTGTGTATTTCTCAGATCCTGTTCTTCATGCCTAGTATAAGACTGATTGGCTCTGACATTGTTCTAACTTTGATATAGATGGTAGAGGAGCATAATGTGATGCTGCTTCATGTCACTGTCAGAAAAATTACCACAAGCCTTATAGGTTAGGATTCATTTGTTATTAACTTTAAGAACTCATGGAGGAGGTGTAAGTTTCAAAGCAGCCAACTTGGAAAAAAAAAAGGGGGGGGGGTGCAGAACCTGCAAAATTATAGATGGGTAATCCGAATTTCAGCAACCGGGAAGGCCCTAGAACAACAGTAGCAAAACACTGTAGCACTGTAGGTCATAACAGATAGATGACAGTATGACAGCCTGTAGGAGCCTGTACAGATTTGTCGAGAACAAAGCATGTCAGACCAGTTAAATCTTCTCTAACACCTGCTTCTTCCCCTCTACCCACAAGACCTGTTACCCTGTCATAGATCTCCACCTAGCAAAGCTTTGAAAACCACCTCAAAGGAAGCTCTCACACGGAAGCTAGGGTGACATAAACGAAACTGCTAGTGAGAGGATGCAAACTTGTACTCGGTGAGTGGTTCATGTGATCTAGTTTCAAAATAGAAGGATGGATTGGGCACCCGCGGTGCTTTGTTCTGAGCCTTTAACTATTTGTTTTCATTCTGACATCGGGTTTTCCCACTAATTGGTCAGGCAGTACCAGCCTGTAAACATGTTGAAAGTGCAGTGTAGAATTTAGAGCGGTGTTGATGAATTGCGCTGGAGACCAGCCTGGGTTAATGCACGCACGACGCACGGAGGGACCAGAGCAGAGCTCTCCCGGCAGGGCCAGCGAAGCGCGAGCTGGGGGCTAGAAACTGCCTGGCCTGGCAGTTCCGCTGCAAATGCGTGGCACCTGCAGCGGGGCACCGCCGACCGAGGAGACAGCGAGGTGCCCTGCTGGGAACAGTGAATGCTGTGCTCCACCATATAAATAGAAATAGGATGCTGGGTTTTTTCAAACAGGCAAAGTAACGCTTCTGCTCCACCGGGCATTGGCTAGGTGTTCTTGTCTAATTTTGAACGCGACGTTTAAAGAAGACGTGGACTAACTGCAGAGCCAGTGGGCATAAAAGAAAGGATGGCCAGAGGGCTTGACCTGTCATGAAAGATTACAAGGATGACGCGAATCTTGAAGATAACCGAGGTGAAAGTTTGGACGCCCGCAAGTACATGGCTGCTCAGCGGCAGCGGCGCAGGAGGCAGTACATTTCCCTGCTGCCCCCTCGTGAGCGCGCGCCGTAGTGGTGGCAAAAAATGGATGCACTGCAGGTTCGAGTTTGACGTCAGCTAGAACGTCACAGCGGTGTGGGGGACCAGGTCAGACGCCGTAACGCAGATGTGCCCCCCCTTTCGTCCCGGACCGCGGGATCCGCCTTCCCCTGCCATCCCGCGACCCGTCCGGTCCAATTCGCTTCATCGTGCGGCCTGCTCTGCCGTGATGCCCGCGCCGCGGCTGCCGGCGGGGGGAGGGGGGGGCGGGGCTGAGCTGCCAGGGACGGCAGCGGGCTCGCCGTAGTCCGTCCCACGGCCACGCGGTCACGTGGTCGTGACCGACCGGGGACTACAGCCCCCAGCATGCAGTGCGCTCACGGCCGGACGGGGCGGCACCGCCCCTTCCGCCGCGCCCGTGCGTCACCACCAGAATTTGAAAATCAGTCCCATGGTGCCCCGCGGGCTCCCGCTGATTGGCCGGGCCGGGGGGAGGTGCGTGGTTCAAAGTCGGCGGCGGAGCGCGCGCCCCCGGCTGGAGCGCGGCGGCGGCTGAGGCGAGCGGCGGGCGTTTGGCTCGAGCCCCAGGCACACCGGAGCAACGCGGTCGGCGTTTCGCCTCTCTCCCTCTGGCAGGTTTCGCGCCGAGGCCCGCCATGACTTCCCTCAGCTTCCAGGGCAGCGGTGGCGCTAAAAAGGAGGAGAAGGGCAAGAACATCCAGGTGGTGGTGCGGTGCAGGTAGGCGCGGCGGCCTTCCCCCCACTCTTCCCCGGGCGAGCGTTGGAGGTCGGCCCGCAGCAGGAGCCCGCGGGGAGCCAGTGAGGCCCCTCCTCGTAAGTCCCTCGGGGACTTCGGTCTGAAACGTTTGCTGCGTCGTCTCTCGGTGTCCCCGGCGAGCCCAGGCCGCCGTCGTGTGACAGGGCGCTGACGGGGCGCCGCGCGGCCCGCGGCTCTGCCGAGGTGCTACTCGGCGGCTCCGGCGAAAGGGAACTGCGTGATGTCTCTCCGAGTACATCGGTTTTGAAGAGCCCGCCGTTACAGCCAAACGGCGCTCGTTACTGCGCTTTAAAATGCCTGTCCGAAGCATTAATTGTATGCGCCGTGGTGCCAGAGCCCTGTAGCCAGCAGAGATAATCGGCACTTCCGCAAGACTAACGCTGCTATGAATAATCTCCTACAGCTTAAAAAGGCAAAAAGTTGCAATTTCCTAACTTGATTCAATGCGCGCCCTGTATGAAGCTATGCAGGAAGGCTAAGAAGAGCTAGATGAGAGTTAGTATGACTGATATTCAAGACAAATCCCAAACGGAATTTCTGTCTTCTATGAGCTTCTGTAGGAAGTTGCTACGATTTAACAGCTAATAAAATTTTTGCTACACCTGCTTATCGATCTTCCGCGTAACTTCAGTGATGCAGACTCTCCAAATTCAGACAAAAAGCTATGGGAGTCAACTTCTTATGCAATAATGACCAACAATCTTGGTTGATGAGAGGAATTTAGGTTTTGGTATCATGTGACAAATTTCGTGTATTATAAAATTAGGTTCTCTTCGTAATTTTGAGGTGACTTTGAAGAGTTGCTCGCTGATACTAGATCTTAAATGTTCTTAAATTGTTACTTGTTAAAACTGTAATACTGCTAATGGATTAAGAATAGTGTTCAAAATACCTTTGGAAGGTTTTTTTTTTTGAGCCAGAACTGCAAATATTAGCTTACATATTATTGTTATTAATGCCTTTTGCAGTCATTATATTCTCATGCTTGGAAGTTTTACTTTTACAGATGCAAAATGAAAATAGAAATTAAAAGCGATTTTCTCTTATTTTTGCAGCACAACTAAAAAGCTGCTGAAACAAATGTCATGGGATTGGTGAAAGTGTTCATGTAAATCAAAGCTATTACAAAAGAAGAATAATTTTATTGAAGCAATTGAGTTCGAAACACTGTCAAGAGCAATCACTTTCTTTTTCCTCTGAGTAGTCTCAACTGTTCTGGAATAGCCTCACTAAATATCAGTGTATATTTTAATTAAATATAATGCTCAGTATGACAGTAGCCTGAGGGTTGTCCGTGGTGTAGTGTTTTGCTTTTGTTGCAACTCATAGACTAAGTCCTATGTCAAGATTTAGTCTCTAACCCCTAAAAACTTTCTAGCTCACCCTTGGTCTTGCCTCTTGTACAGCTTTTCTTTTTCAATAGAGCTTCAGTGTGTTTGAGCTAGTAAATGTTCCTTCCACCTTTCCTTTTTCTTCTGCATCAGTCAGGTTCTACTTATCTTACAACTAGGTAGATAGATGCAATTGTATTAATTTGCTTCCAAACCTGATGTGTCTGAGCTTATCGAAAACCTTTTCAAGCAACCCATTCACTATGGTAAAACATGCCTTTGGAAACTCAAAATGCATGCATTAGCATTGTTAATATGCTTCATACCTAAGGGGATGAACCTGTGATTAAATGTCACCGTGGCATACCAGGTTGCTGCTTGTCTAGTGGCGCATGGCGATGATCTGCATGCATGCTCCAGCCTAGCTGAATTGTTCCTCTAATCTCACAGTTGTGGGCTATCATACCATAAGGCTCCTGCATTTGGCTGGTTCACTGTTATATCATTACAGAGCAGAATATGTTCATTGTTCAGCCTCTTACTGTTTTAAAAGTCACAAAACCGGAGCTGTAACTTGCCCCTGTGAACAAGATTTTAGTGATCCAGTCAGTCTTGCACCAAAGTGTCTAGTGGTCTAACACTTCAGCCTCAGTGCTATGTTGAGGAAGAAATGTTAGCCACAAGAGTCAGGAAACTCAAGATGCCATGCACTTGTGGTATCTTCCTTTTTTTTTTTTTTAACATTATAATTTAAAGAGACAGTATCTGAAGTGCCTCTATGGTCAATATTTTAAAGATTACTAAGGTTGTAGAAGTTCTATTTTCAAGTTGACTGTTCAGGTCAGCTATACAGGTAGTATAGACATTCAGTGCAGTAGCACTACTAAATGAGTAATAAAATAGCATTTCATGCTTGTAGTTTTCAGACCATGGTCATTTCGATGCTTCTGGGGCTAAATTGTTGCAAACTCCCTTTCAAAGGAAAATTGTGTGTACCAGGTTTAAATTAACTTAGTGATGAAACAAAATACCATCAAGTTTCTAAACTTTTATTACACCTCTATTAAACTTTACTTAAAACTCGATCAAAGTAAAAAGGTATGTGTACTTTTTTCCCCCAAATCCAATGTTTTGTCTGTCTTATTAAATTCTATTCACAAAGTCTGTTCAAATGCATCACCATTATAAAGGTTCTGGTATTGCTGTCTACTGTTCTGCTATTAGTAGGGTCTATTAGTATTTCTGGTGCTTTAAGAGTGTTTTGTCATCAGTGTGAGATGTAGGCTTCATTGCTCATGTAAATGAAAAATAAAAAAGGACATTTTTAAAGTTAACTAGTTTGATTCACTATTGCCTTAACTTTCATGTATAAGTTTTTCTGTTTTTGAAGGCTATTACTTATACAACTACTTGGTATGTTTAATCTTCTGCTCCCCTGCAATTGAACAACATTTTCTAATGCAAGTTAGCTGTGTGGACATCTAAATGAGTGTTTATGGACTTGTTAAAAAATACATAGATAAAGAAACTAAAAGCTATAGATACTTGAGTTGTCCCACAGTGGGTGGAAGGAGAAACTGCCTTGTCTGGAAACTGCTAAATTGCAGCAGTTTTTCCTTAAACAATTATTAAATAAATTAAGTTAAAAGCTTTCTGTTCCTTTTACCCAGTTGTACTATTCTGGATTCTTAAACTGAGTGACATTACTGCTTTGTCAGTTTATGTTCTTGTTAGCAATAATATCAATCCGATATTCTTAACTCCTGTCTTTTTAGGCCTTTTAATGCCTCAGAACGTAAAGCAAGCTCCTATGCTGTCGTAGACTGTGATCAAGCAAGAAAGGAAGTTAGTGTCCGAACTGGAGGAGTGACAGATAAGACATCAAGGAAGACTTACACATTTGATATGGTAACTGCTTGTCAAGTTGGGGACTTCTAGAAACAAGCTAGTACATTTCTCTAATATGGTCTGATTACTGTGTGATGCTATACATTACTGTATGGATAAATGGGATGTGTTGTCTTTGCCTCGACAGGTTTTTGGAGCTCAGGCAAAGCAGATTGATGTATATCGGAGTGTTGTGTGTCCCATTTTGGATGAAGTTATTATGGGCTACAACTGTACAGTGTTTGCGTAAGTAAGCCAGTAATTATTATTAGGAAATTTTATTTGAATTTTAGTTTCTTGTTTACATTTTAATTTTTTATTCTCAGTTATGGCCAAACTGGTACTGGTAAGACCTTCACAATGGAAGGGGAGCGGTCACCCAATGAGGAATATACTTGGGAAGAGGTATATTTTCACTCCTGAGATTTCTTTTGTCTATACTATAGTTCAGAATTAGAAATTGCAGAAGGCTGAAGGAAACCTAAAGTTGATGCCTTTCAAATCCTGAAGCTGACTTTCCTTAAATGTTTGTAAATTAACAAATGGTCTCATTCATTTGTATGAAAATCAAAACTTTACATCTTTAATGCATGCATACAAGTCTTGGCAATCTTTATATGCAAGATGATCTTTGTCCAAGGTATTCTTGCTTATATCAAATCAGACTATTTAGCTGAAATTCCACCCCCACCCCCAAATCTCTTCCAGTATAATTATATATTAAATACTTCACTTTAATTTATAGGATCCACTAGCAGGTATAATACCCCGTACATTGCATCAAATATTTGAAAAACTCACAGAAAACGGTACCGAATTTTCAGTGAAAGTCTCTCTGTTGGAAATCTATAACGAGGAGCTTTTTGATCTTCTGAATCCCACTCCTGATGTTGGAGAAAGACTGCAGATGTTTGATGACCCTCGAAACAAGGTTAGTGCTGTCTTCCAAAATTTGTTATCTTAAGACTTTCAGGATTGTTGAGAGATGTGTAATAAGCATGTATTATTTTCTGACAGAGGGGTGTAATTATTAAAGGCTTGGAAGAAATAACTGTACACAACAAAAATGAAGTCTACCAAATCCTGGAAAGGGGTGCAGCAAAAAGAACGACTGCAGCTACTTACATGAATGCATATTCCAGGTACAAATCATCCCTGTTTCAGAAACTTTGTTTTGTTCTTGTTTTATTCAACAGGATCTTACCAAAGAAGTAAAAGATGTTGAAGCTAGTGCAAACCTGGCATGATCTTGAGATTGTGTATCGTAGCTGAGATTGGCTTTCTAACCCACATTTGGCATAGTTAGAACTTCTTCCTTATCACATCCTGTGGGGTGATTCTAATAGGTGTATGAAGGGGATGTTATAAAATCTGAATGCTTTTTGTCTTAAAAATGGGCAAGCTGTTTCTCTCTGCATGATTTTTTACGTAAGCTTCCCCTCTTGTTTAGAGTTTGCATGCTTTGTTATGAATATATCCCTTGTTAATATGCAGTGTCTAGTTGGAACAGTAGCCTTGGCATTCCACCAAACTCTAGCTGAGATATAAGTAGCAGAATGTTCTTAATTTGGCATCTAGAATATTGAAATTTAATTATAACTCAAAGTGAAGAAGTTAACTTTTTCAAAGCTTTCTATGCCTATGGAAACAAAAGACAGAAGTCTGACAGACATGTAACTGAAATACATTGTATGTACTAGCATGAGAGAAATATTCTCTGCAGTAGATATTGTACATCTTGAAAAAGAAGGCTGTGGTCCCTTCAAGTTTGGAAGATATTTAGCTGATATACCTGTATTAGAGAGGTGGGTTGTCTTCTAGCTGTTATGGGTGGTTGGGTTTTTTGCCAACCCTGTTTACTAAATAAAAACTTGGTGTAAGAGTCTCAAGTATCCTTTCCTCTCCTCACCAGCAGTAGAAAATGGTATATTAGGATTTGTTACTGAAGCTGGAATTTCAAAATACTGCTAAGATCTGTTTTTTACAGGTCAACACAAGACCCTATTTTCAAACCCCAGCTTCTGAAAACTGGCAAACTGGATTGTGGAAGTCGGGGATAAGGTTGAGGGGTTTTTTGTATGGCAATGCAAGCTACTTCATATGATTGCAGCTCATACAATCTAGTAGAGACACCTTGGTCAAAAATATCATTGTTTATTACTGATTTCTCATTCTAGAACTGCAGATGTGATATCTATGTCACTGAACAAGTAGTGCTCCAGTGTTGCTATAAGCAAGGAAAACCCTGCCCATGTTATATTTTAAATTAAAGATATACTGAGCATATCTGTACTGGTGCAAGGGAATGGGTATTTGGCTACTGCAGATTAGAACACAGAACTCATTTAATCTGAAATTACAGGGAGTTTAGAGAATTCATTCTGCCTGAACTGTTGTTTTATGCATGATCAAACTGGTGTAATTTGTCTATGGTTTTCTATATATGTTAGCTTCCTATTGTAAAAACTTATTAAAGGAATAAGCTCAAGCTAAAATAATCTTAAACTGTACTACTGTTTTGAATGAAAACTGAATTGAACTTCTAAATTTTTAATATTGGATTCAGCTACTTGCTCATTTTCTTATCCTGATAAAGAAAACTAAATTTCTGACTTTCACATTCTGTAAAGCTGTTCTTAGTGTATTGGCTAAAAAAAAAAGTACAAGCAGTTTTCTTGACATGTCTGTGAGGTGAGAAAACACAAATGTAAACAAAATCAAAGTGTTTCTCTTGGGTTTGCTTGAAATAAGATAAAATTTACCAGGATTGAATGAGGTAAACATAATCCATTTGCTTCATCACTGGTTTTAAGTACGGTATTCATATGTATACACACAAAAATATACTTGGTAGAATAACTTTGTGTATTGAAAATGTGTAAGTCCCAATTAATGGGCCAGATGTATTCCCTAAAAAGATACCTAACTTGCAGTAGTATCATGTAGCAAGCAGATCATTTGGCTTTAATGGGATGTCTGGCTGAAACTGAATTCTTTTATAGCCGTTCCCACTCTGTGTTTTCGATTACCATCCATATGAAAGAAACGACAATAGATGGAGAAGAACTTGTTAAAATTGGGAAGCTAAACTTGGTAAGTACTTGAACTAAATGTCATTGATGCCATTGTTAAAGTAATGAACTAGAATAATCTGGCCTCACTCTCTTGAGAATCTAAGGTGGGTTTTTTCCAATAAGGGTAAAAATCATTGTTTTTCATAAAGTGATATGAACTGTATTTCTCACTCTGAGAAATGTCAGTCCCATTTGTCACCCCAGTGTCTCCTGAACGACTCATAAGCTAATTCATGTGTGTTGCTTGCCCCATAGTGTTGCAGAATGCATTCTTCAGGGTGATTTGAGACAGAAGCGCGTCCTTCCTCTTGTCTTTCAGGTTGATCTTGCAGGAAGTGAAAATATCGGTCGATCTGGGGCAGTTGACAAAAGAGCTCGTGAAGCTGGAAATATCAACCAGTCTCTCCTGACACTAGGAAGAGTTATTACTGCTCTAGTAGAAAGAGCCCCACATATTCCATATAGGGAATCTAAACTCACAAGAATCCTTCAAGACTCTCTTGGAGGACGAACAAAAACATCAATAATTGCCACAGTTTCTCCTGCATCTATAAATCTTGAGGTAAATTTAAGTCTGGAAATCTATTCCTAAAATAAACATTACATTTTGCTAATGATACAAAAATATAAGTTAACTCCTCAGCTTGACCTAGTGTTACATCTATTTATCACAGGAAACATTGAGTACGCTGGAATATGCCCACAGAGCAAAGAACATAATGAACAAGCCTGAAGTTAATCAGAAGCTAACAAAAAAAGCTCTTATTAAGGTAAACTAGACATATATGTTCACAAATTAAGTTACAGGTTAGGTTTGATTCTGTTAACATAGTTTTTGCTATGCAGGAATTATGAAGTTGTGGAGAAGCTATAACTAGTAGCAGTGCTTTTCTGAGGTGATTTTAATCACTGAACTGATGCTTTGAAACGAAGCTGCTCTACTGGTACAGCACTAGTCACTTTGCAGATACTGAAACTGTTGCTAAGACTAAAGCTGGATAGAGGGGGCTATTGCTACTAGCTATGACTCTGTGTATGGATTATCTGTTTACAAGGTAGTGGAGAGCCACTAAATGACACTGGCTATCTTTTTCTGGACTTGCTGTATTAGCAGTTTCATTCTCCAGAAGGTGCCTGAATTAAAGTGAACTTGTCAGTATGAACAAAGAGCCAATATAAAGTAGCTGACTGCTACTAAAGAAGCTGTGATTCCCGTTGTAAGCTGTTTACATGCAACCAAGTACAATTCAAGTGGGAGGTTTCAATGCTTTACATATATCCAATGGTATGAATTTCAATAGTGCTATACTGAACTTATTTGGAACAGAAGTGAAGTGCTTTGCTCCTGTGCTTATGTGAAACTTTCATAGAGCACTATTTTTGTGAAGTATCTGTTAGGCTAAAGCTTATCTTGAAAGCAGAGTAGAAATTTTCAGGTTTACATGTGATTCTTTATGCAGGAATATACTGAAGAGATTGAGCGTCTGAAGCGAGACCTTGCTGCTGCACGAGAAAAAAATGGAGTCTATATTTCCCTTGAAAATTATGAGTATGTCTTCAAAATGTCTATAAAATGACTAGCAACAAATCTCAGATACTGGTACCTATCCTTATACAGAAATGCTTTCAGATCTATTTTTCACATCAGAAAATTGAAGATAGTCAGGAGAATTTGACTGGTCAACTTGTTCTTTTGAAACTAATTATTACACAGATAGAAGCCTAAAGAATAGGTTTGCACTGAGGATTTTATTTATATGTGGAACTTACCTTGAGCATAGCCGGGATGCAGATTTACACCATGCAGCCTTTCTTTCAGTGGAAGCTCTTATAGGAGAGCAAACTTGATATAGTTTACTTCACTTTGTAAGAGGGCTAGTTTACACAGAAAGTTTACAATGGAAAGTTGTATTAAATCCTTTCTGTGTTAAGTATAAATTATCTGCTTTTCATACAGAAGTTAGCAATACTTACTTTTCAAAATTACTAAGTATGTAGTATAAAAAACAGTAGGTAATCTTGAAATCAACTCTTACTTGACTAATTTATTTGCTTGTTTTAATCCTTGCTTGAGAGCCCTTAATGGAAAGCTGACAATTCAGGAAGAACAAATTGCAGAGTATATTGACAAAATCAGCATCATGGAGGAAGAAGTGAAAAGAGTAAGTGACGTTTCTCAGCTGTGGCTTAAATCTGCCAAAAAAACCCCCATCTTTGGGGAAGGAGGAAAAAGTTTGAGCAAAGAACAGTCTAAAGAGTTTTTGTTCTTAAAGTTCCCTAATTAGTCAACAGTGGAAGCTTCCTAATCCTTGAAGTTAGGAGGTTGAAATATCATATGTGAAGTTGCAGGATGTAATATTTATTTTTAAAATCTTTTTTAATGTCTACCACTTTAATTTGCTTTGCTGTGTTTTCAGCAAAAATCTGCTTGTAAAATGGTGTCATCTCAGTTGACAGTTACCTGCTTAGGAGCAAAGAATGAGGGGAGAGAGGAGAAGGTGATGAGCTCCTGTTAACAAATTACACAGAAAATAGGAGCTTCCTCTTTAAAAGAAATGCAGATATTAATTTGCTGGAATATATAACTATTCTGTGTAATCAGCTTTACTAACTCTTTTCTTCAGTTTATCTGCTTAGGTTTGTTTAGTGGGATTTTTTTTTTCTTGTACTGTAACAATTGTTTGATCCTTGTGGTTTGAGTGGGGAAGCAAGGAATTATTACAGTGAAAATGGTGTTGGTTTGTGATATTTTCAGTGATTACAGACACTATACAAATTTATAGTCTAGGTTTAAGACCTCTGAGCCTTACAGCTGAAACTATATTGGTAGATGACAACTTGCCTTCTGGTATTGTGGCATAATTTGACAGATGTGAAGTGGGACTGTTGAACTTATAAAAAGCAGTGTGCCCTATTGATGTTTGTCTTCCACTTTAGATCACTGAACTATTCACAGTCAGTAAAAATGAACTTGAACAGTGTAAAACACATCTGCAAATCAAGGAGAAAGAACTGGAAGAAACACAAAAAGATCTGCAAGAAACCAAGGTTCATCTGGCTGAAGAAGAATATGTGGTTTCAGTTTTGGAAAACACCGAACAAAAACTTCATGGCACAGCCAGCAAGGTTGTCACAGTTCTTGCACTTAACTGTAACAGTAGTTCCCTGTGTTTTAGGATTTTCATGGGCTGTTCAAGGAAATCAGTATTGCTAAAGCATGATGCGAGTGTTACAAAACCTGAATTTAAGATGGAAAACTAGGATTAGCGTTCTTTATAAATTATATTACGATGAAAAGCTACTTAAGATTGCAGGACTGTCTCTCTAATATTGACAGTTGACTGCTAAACATGCTTGTTGGTCTGGAGCTACCTTTCCTCGAGGCCAGTTTGTCATGAGAGTTCCAGTGCTTTGCAGTATCTATTGTCATGAGTTGTCTTGCAGAATAAGTAGGGTTTTTTAGTAGAAGCTTATGGCTGGCCCTACAAAAAAGTAAGTTATGTATAACTGGGGTAGAAAAAACAGCAAAAAGCTTTGCAGAGGTGTGTGCAGTAACTTACACTCACTGAATGAATAATGGAAACTGTTGCCCTGTCACCTCTATATTTTAGGGTATGGTTTTGATGTGTTTGTAGATTGGTCATAATTATCAAAACAGGGATGTGGGGAGAGGGAGAGTGTCCTGCTATTTAAACTGCAAAGTGATGAAACTTGTATCTTTAGTCAACATGAAAATTTCTTTCTACTCAGATTCCTGTAAGGTTGGGAGGGGATGCCTAGTTTTTTGCATGTGGGTTGTGGAGTGTTTGTGTGAGAGAAATAGGTACAGAAATTATGCTGACTACAAAACCAAGAATCCACTATACGTTCGGATTCTAAATTATTTATCACAGAACTAGTACTGGAAACCTCTTGCTTGACTACTCTTAAAGAATGTATTTACTGTCAAATCTTTCAGAAGAAGTTGAAGTGGTCAGGAATTTTTTTTGGTTACTATTCTGTGATAAATGATATCTTAATTCCTTAAATACTGAGGATGTCCTTTATTAATGCTTTAATTTCAAAGTCAGAACAAATGGTCTCTAGTAGGTAATTTTTTCCTGTGTTCTAAGACTACAAATGCCATAACATCAAGATTAAGAACACTTGTAATTTGATGTAAAGGGAAATACCTGTCTTTCTAGGGAGATAACTTGTCCTTTAACTCAGAACTACAGTTGCTTTTCCGTATGTAATATATGTTTGACTTGTTTAAAGACTGACTGAAATAACTTTAAAAAATTGTAGTTACTTAGTACAGTTGAAGAGACTACAAAAGATGTATCTGGTCTCCATGCAAAACTGGACCGTAAGAAGGCTGTTGATCAACACAATGCTATCGTCCAAAATACGTTTGCAGGACAAATGAATGTTTTGTTCAACAAAATACAAGATTCAGTTAGTGAAAACAGTTTGAAGCAGCAACAGATGTTGACATCTTACACAAATTTTATAGGTAAGTATAATACCTGTATCAGTATGTCATCCTGAATTTTTGCAACAGTAGTACCAAAGACTGTTTCCTAAAATGGATCTGTTTTAGTAAGTGGAAGAGGCTTTATTTTAAGCAATGTAATGATTACAGTTGCACCAGTAATAATGTATCTGGGATGATCAACAGCCTTCCTGTGCTGTAAGAGGCAATAAGGTGATGAGCAATAAAATGAGTTCCTATCTTACAGTGGAACTTTTAAAAAAATTTGTAACACTTCTTGATTTCTTTCGTAGGTGACCTCCTGTCTACCAGTTCTTCAGCAGCTAATATTCTTGCATCAGTTGTATCAGCATCTTTTGCCTCTGTTAAAGAATTGGTGTCTACTGAAGTTTCTCACGTGTCTGAAAAAATAACACAACATGAGAATCTGTCGCTTGATTGTAAAGCTGAGCTGCTGAAATTAATTGTTAGTAAATTTATATACTCTTATGTTACTTAAATGTTTGAAACTTTCTCAATCAAAAGGTGTTCTGTAAATATTGTATAGGTTTTTTTCTGATGCTCTCTACCTGTCTCTGCTTCAGCACTTGGCCATGATTATGTCCCTCCCCGCTTCCCTTCCCATGTCACCACCACAAGCTGTAATGTACTATATAGCAAATACTGTAATAGCAGAGTACATGAGTATGTGTATGGATAGCTTCTTACAAATGTAGATGAAGGAACAGTCATATCCTGTTTTACTTTTGCCCCCTTTTTTTTTTTTTACTGCTGTTCCTAGGAGGAACATACGTCTGGATTAGGAAGAGCATTAAATAGCTTGACACCAATGGTAGAATTTGTCTTGGGGCTAAACTGTCAGTTTCAGAGTAACATGAAGAAATATTCTGCTGTGGCTGACAAGGTAATGCACATAATTTGTCTCTTACCTTGTGCTCTTCTATTTTATTTAATTTACAGATAACCCTTTGATGGTTTTTTTGCAGTGTGTCTGAGTTTCCACGTCTGATCTGTCCTTTTCTTCTTTATTCTGTCCCATGAGTTCTACCTTTTAGCTTGCTCTTTCAGACTTCTTTTCTACTTCTGAGTGTGGTGTATTTGCTCGTTACCTATAGTGGCACAACTGCTCTCCTAAATGCTACAGAAGAATGGTAAAACATGGATGCTTAAAGCTATATGTAACATATTTGATAATATCCTTAATATAGTATGTCCTGTATTTTAGAAATCTAAAATAACCAACTTAGACAAGTCTTATCACTCCCAGTTTCTCCTGCTGTCATACCAAGCTTTTTCCATAGTCACTTTGATTCCTGGGGAATGTGATGCTGTATCTTATTAACAATAACCATAAGTGCAGACAACTGCACTTATAAAAAGTCCTTTGCTTCAATTTTTAGTTCTAGTCTGTCTCATTATGTTTATGTAGAACTGCAGCCTCATTCTTTCATTCTTCTTTTTCCATTTTGTCAAAAACAAATCTTTGTTGCTGGTGACCTGTTGCTCTGACCAAAAAATTTCCCCCTTCTGTCAATTACAACTCATGTGAAATCAGCTCCCCTTATCTAGAGGCTTTTTATTGGTTTTCAGACTTAGACAGCAAATAGTCCATGTCTTACCAGCTCTTGCTTCTTGCTCTTGTCTTAACCAAGTACCTTGTCTGTGTCTTCCTATTTTGTCCACCTCACATGCCAAATTTTGTGTTTGGAAAAGCCCACACCAAGTTTCAGTCTGTAACTTTAGATTGCTCTAAGTGTTATTTTCCACCTTTTGTGCACAATACTTTGTTAGTGCCTTTGACAATTTCCTTGGGTTAGAGTTTGTTTCTGTATAAATTATGCTAGGGAAAAGTATCCAATTCTTACCTAAAGACAAATATCTAACTTTAAATAAAACTTTTTTCAAAGATGGAGGGTCATAAAAAGGAAATGGATACCTTCTTTGGAGAGCTCTCTCTCACTCTGAAAAAATTACGGGAAGAAACGGCCAGTGTTTTTGCTCAGCTTCAGAATGACTGTGAGAATTTAAAAGAAGAAGTGGAAATGACGAGGTTGGCACATACAAAGGTATCCTTAGAGTAAGAAGAAATCCTAGCACCAAGTGTGATTGCTTGCTTTGATTTAAACTCTTTGTAGCAGTAAACCATTATACTTACTTCAGAAGAAATGTTAGGACAG
This sequence comes from Mycteria americana, assembly GCF_035582795.1. Classification (NCBI taxonomy): domain Eukaryota; kingdom Metazoa; phylum Chordata; class Aves; order Ciconiiformes; family Ciconiidae; genus Mycteria; species Mycteria americana. Next base: position 18,876,453 of record NC_134370.1, read on the forward strand.
TAACTTGATGATCCTAATTATTTTCAGCCTTTGGGCTGCTTTAAGAAGCTCATCTAGGAAGGTAACAAAAAAAATTTACCCTTGCTCTGAGCATGTCCAGTATATATGCCTTTACATATACCTCCAAAAGCAAAGTGTCTATCTTCTCTACTCAAAAATTGTACCTTCAGCTTTAGAATGACAAAGCTATTTTATTTGCTGCATTTTTAATAAAGTACCCTTTAAGAATGTTAAAAAGTGCAGAATAACAGTGAAATGTATGACATTTTTCTTAATAGGGCGCAGCTGAATTAATGTCCTCACTGCAAAGCCAGCTTGACCTGTTTGCTCAGGAGACTCAGAAGAACTTAACTAATGTACTTGCAAAAAATGGAAGCTTGAAGACCACCATCACTGCTGTGCAAGAAAATGTTCACCTGTAAGGAGCAGATTACTTTTGGTGTATACTGATGCAAGATAAAACTATGTATGAAGAGGACTGCAAAATTAGATGCTCTTCATATTTATATGCTTATAAAGTCTTCTGGACAAGATCTATATGTTAGAGCTGAGTTCTGCCACAGAATGTAGATCATAGTTCACCTTTCCCCAGAGTAAAAGGTAGCTCTACAAGGTTTTTCCTCAAACTCGTCTCTTGAGCATACTGCAGATAAGAGACCATGGTTTTGGGAGCAATATGCTGATGAATGGCCCTCAGTATGGCTGGACTTCAGAACTTCATACCTTAAAGACTTAGCAGCCGGAAGTATAATAGTGTATCTATTGCAGCATGCTTCATTCAGTTGCAGACTGAATAACTAAGGTCTTGCCAAAGCTGCTGTTTTTTAGTTTATGGGGTTTTGGGGGTTTGGTTGTTTGGTTTTGGTTTGGTTTTTTTTAGGGGATTTAACAAACCTACTGCACCAAGTGCTGCAATTTGTAAATTTACTAAATAGAGCAACGACATTATAATTAACTGGTTTGATAGAACTGCACTACTTCACTGGTTCTGGTCTCAAATATTTCTAAATGTAGAATATGTTAAAATCCACCTTTCAAAATCTCTGAACTGTTACAAATACATTGTTGCAGGAAAACTACAGACCTAGTCAGCAGTACAACTTCCAATCATGGCAAATTTATTGCATCTCTGGATAATTTCTCTCAAGAGCTCAGGATTATAAATGCTGAAAACAAGATGATGCTGGAAGAATCCACTGACCACTGTCAACAGCTTCTCAGCAGTCTCAAAAATGTGTCTCGGGATACTGATAAATGGGGTGAATTTACAACTGCTCAGATAGTTGACTTTACCAATCAGCAGCTATTGTCCTTCAGTGATGAGAAACAGCAACTTCAGTGTTTACAAAAGGTACCTGTAGTTGTTTGTAGTCTAATACAACATTCTGAGACAAACTTGTACAGTAGAATTTGTAGCGGGGGAAAAGTTCTCACTTACAGTCAGAACAAATTTGTGGGTTTTTTGATCACAGCAGACTCGTGTTACTCAGCTTAAATAGATGCAATTAGAGGAAATCAAAAGCTTAATTTAAGAGGAGGACTTTGAGCTTTAAAGTGCAAATAACCTCAAAAAATGGTATCTTGATTAATCCCATGCCAGCTAACTTCCATTTGTGATTTGGGTTGTGTACATCTTTTTGGTAGTATATATCTCTAATTCTAAAGCTCTGTCTACCAGTAATATGCCTGGGGGATTTGTGCAGTGGTCAAATACAGAATATATACTGGAGGATGCAAATGACTTTATTGGTTAGATGGATTAACATTATGGGAGAAAGCATTCCTTTTACATATCTAATAGTTCCAGCCTCTTATCTGAGAATTTCTTTCTCTGACTTTTTTTTAATTTCCATCGCAAACTTCACTTCCCACTCTTCTTGTTTTATTGTTCCAATAGGTAATGAAACAGGAAAATCCAACATTTTGCTAACTTTCAGAAAGAAACTTAAGTGTTTAAAAGCATTTGCAGTCTCAAGACACCCCTGTATCTGTTATACCTACTGAATACTTAAGGAGTTTCATTCCAATGGGAACAGCCAAAAATACACATTTTCCTTCTTTTTCCCCTACAAATGCATACAGCTTCTAGTGCTTGTACAATTTTCACTTTCATTTGAATATCCTAATTCTGTGCAGGGCTGTGCATAGAAGCATGAGGAGTCTGATGTGAACCAGATGGCATCATCTTTATTCTTATGAGTAGCTTTCTAAAATGATCATACTTTCGAAGAAACTGACTCTCTTCTGAAGATCGTTCTCAAAATGAGAGTGTAAAACTGGCACTGAAACTTCTCAATTTGAGGTCTCTCAGTTGTTTCGTTTCAGGTCATGTCCCTAATCATGCACCACATCTTAGAGAAGAGGCCATAACCTTAACTTTCCTGTTAACTTGGTGTTTTTGGTTGGGTTTTGGTTTTTTTTCAGAAAAATGAAGAAAATTGTGATAAAGCAATAGCTGAAATTGCTGACCATGTTGGTAGACAAAAGGCTGCTGAGGAGAAGGTACTAAATGGCCTTCTTGATCAGATAAAAGCTGACCAGGAGATACTTCTGGAGCAAAAGCTGGCACTTAATGAGGAAGCACAGCATGGACTGACTCAGGTTAATGGTTTCCTGCAAGAGGATCTTAAAGTGGATATTCCAACAGGTATTTAAAGTAGTCGGGGACAGAATAGTCTTAGAGAAAGTAATTTGAGTTGCAGAATTCATAAGTGAAGGTTAACGGGGGCATAATATAACTAGCAGCCTTATGCCTTTTTTAAGGTGTAATGCAAAGAATGATGACTGAACAAAGCATGATTTCTGTATTGGGTTGATGTAAAATTGAGGATCTGTAATTAAAGCAATTGCTGAAAGTGTTTAATAGTGCCTTTCATTAGTGTACAATTCATTAAAGGGACAACTCCACAGAGAAGAGACTACTTCTATCCAGTCACACTCGTGAGAACAGAACCCCGGGAACTTCTACTGGAGCAATTAAGGCAAAAGCAACCAAAGCTTGATGCTATGCTAAACAGTGTGACAAAGGAGGTGGAGGATAATGCAGATCAGGTATGTGTATGAATGGCAAATGAGGTTCTTGAAGATTTCACACCTTTACAATTTTTTCATGCCATTGCGGAGAGTTGACTAGAACCCTAGAGGTGTTGCAGCCTTTGAGTTTTACAGGGTACTTGGAGTCATGTATGCTGAGCTTTTTGACAAAAACAATATCTTGAAAAATAAGAGATTATGTTAATTTAGAGACTTTCATTACTATTTTTCAAAAAATGGAAGTGCCACGTCTTTTATAGATCTGATCATGTATAGATTATGTGAATGAGGTGAATGTATAGATCTGTATATTTGCCTAGGAAATTCAGACATTAAATACACTTTTCTGAAAACCTTTGTTTTAGGACCTGTTGGAAGAGGAGGAGGGGTTTCAAGAATCCAATGAAAGCCTTTCTAGTGAAAAATCCTTAGTGGATACAAACATATGTTGCCACGCAAATGGTGGCATTCCCTTTTTCCAGGTAACTTCCACAGATATTCCAAACAGCTGTGTACTTAAGAGTGAAGAAAAATTATTGTTCCATAATAGTGCTGTAGTCTAAAGTCACCTACTATCATTTAGTGTAGTCTCACAACTTCTTTAAATCCTGTAGAATATGCTTTGTTAAACTTGAGCTAAAATAACAGCAGATTCTAATAACAGTTAACAGCAGATAAAATAATGCAAGCTTCTGACAAGCTGGACAGACAGAAAACTCCTCAGCAAATAATCCTGCATGAAAAAAATTGTCATAATTTACTAGACATTAACACATGTGTGTTAATGGAAAGTTGAAATTGGATGTGGAGTATTTTCTTAGAGGCCAGACAGAAATATTAGCATTCTTGATTCTTCAGTGATGTGTTTTATTTCCTTCCTTTTGACCCTCTTGCTCTACCAATATATCAGTGTAAACCCTTGGTATATTAGGCTTGGGTTTGGCCTGGGGGGGTTGTATTTACTTGTCATGGATCCCCTTAAAAGTAGCTGCTGAACTTCCAGATGTCTACAATAAATCTCTGTAGTAAATGCAATGTTATGAACCTTTCTCAGGAGTTCTAACAACTTTTTTTTTTCCTCAGAACACTATATACTGCATTGTACATGAGCAAGTAGTCTTTAATTTCTTTGTATTCTCTTAACATGGATAATTTATTGGGCATTTTCTTTAAATCCCAGCACAAAAGGAGTCACAAAAAGGACAAAGAGAACAAATCTGCAGCTACAGTGGAGAAGAACAAAATAGAGGATATGACGGAACAGTTTCTTCCCAAATCTAAGCCTCCTTTAAGATCACTGAACTAAGATATATCCACTGCAGATCCCTGTTTTGAAATACTTATGTCTAATTGTCTACTGAGCCATAACTTTCTTTGGTTATTCTTGGTCTCTGTATATAGTGATATATTGATGCAAAGTTGGATCAAAAGATTGGCCTGCCAGATGTCCTGCCTTTGCCCCATTTTTATATGCTGTAGCTTGCAAAGTATTGACAGACTTTAAAAAAAAAAAAAAAAAAAAAAACAACCTACAGATCATGGTGCTGTATATTAAATAGACTTTTATGTTTTCAAGTATGAGATCCTTTTCTGTTTCTCAGTAGATTCAAAACAGAGCAGAAAGGGATGCGGGAAAATGCTTTATCAGCATTACCAAGCTACCATTTTATTTTTTAATTAACTGTAAATACACGTTCTGGTTTTGTACCTGCTTTTTAGTCTGATTCCTGTTTCTGTGAAGTAGATAGCTGTCTCTTGACTGGGATACTTCAAATAAATCATTGATACATGGAAAACAAATGTATAAGCACCTCCCTCAGAGTAAAACAAGCTTACATGACTTTCATCTTACATTACCAGGTTTAATTTAGCTAAAACATTAGCAGCTATGTCATAAGTCTTGTGCTGTCAGAAAAGGATGGTTCCCTCCCTTGTTTCATAATGACAATAGCTTTATTTCAGTGTCTCTTCACTATACGAAAGCTAGTCTCATTGCTGGGTTTTGGGGTTTTTTTTGTTTTGTTTTTGTTTATTTTGAACCCCACTGTTCTTATCTTCCTCTTAACCTGAAGCTGTGATGTGTTGGCTTGGATATGATGTTATCAACCACAGCTTGTGTTGTAAACTGGCAGCATTTGTTTTAAGATGTAGATACTTAACCTTAAAACATGCAAACTTGATTACAAATGCAGCTCCTATGTTGTATAATAACAGTGAATTTCCAGAAATTGACAGTGGCATTTGACCAGCTGTTCTTTTCATGCTGCTTACCTGACAATTTGAAGAAAACTTCAAGCTAGATGTGCTAAAAAAAATAGATGAATAGGATTATGATGGGAGTGGGGAGAGGCACTAGAAGACAGCCTTAATTTACATCGAATTGTCAAAACATGATTTAAGAGATTGTTCATTTTTCTATATCTAGCTTGCAGGCTTAAGTTGATCTTTCTTCAAAGGGGTGGTCCATATGTCTCTTTGACTTCAAGCAAGTATGCCAACTAAATATACTTTGGACACCATTCACACAGCACACTGCAGTCCTGCTGATAGACACAGAAAGACATAATTTGAAGTATTCCTGTGCACTGATTCTCTGAACTCTCTAGCATGAGGTAGACCATTAATCAGTTGTGTTTGTCTGAAACACTTATCTTACCTCTCATTTGTCCTCTCTCTTTTGCCTCTGTGGGCAAAGCTAATTGCTTTTTCTCAACAGCCTGACAGGAGGAGGGAAAGCGTTAATTCTCTTTCAAGTGAATAAGAGACACAAATGGATTTTATTTTTTAAAATTTTAGGGGAGTGTTATGATAATCTTGGTACCTAGCTTATATACCAAATCTTTCTATTGTTGTAAGGGACTTGAAACACTGGAAAGTGCAGGACTGTCTCCTTCACAGAGTGTTTGTCATATTGTCAAATTCTAGCACGAGAAGCTTAGCGGACTTAAGAACTCTCCAGGGCCTAGGATCCATTTTCTTGCACCACATGTCTGGTAACACTGACTAGGTTTTAGTATGGTTTTCTCAAACTGTTCAAGAAATCATTTACTGACTAAAATTCAACTAGAAGAGCTGATCCCACAGCTGTATATTTGGAATGGCCAAAGCCAAATGCAAGAGGCTTGTGCAAGCCTTTCACCCTACTACTTCATTTTCCCTGTGGCATTCACAGGATCAGTATGAGCAAACAAACTGGAACAGCCAGTACTCGAGGAAGGTTGCATCCATAAAATCATGCCAGAATCTGTGCTTCCTGGCTTTTTATCCTCTTTGAAACTTTCTCCTCTACCTTAGCTATTTGGTTTCCCCTGGTACAGGCACAGGCTGCTTTCCTGATAACTGGGAGCCTTAACAGCTGTATGAATTTCATGGACTGCTTGCATGTTTTCTGTTTTCCTAAAGTACCCCCCAGCATCATGGGTTTTTTTGTTTGCAATACTGGCATGGCAGATCATTGTTTCATTGGCCCTGGTGTCCGGAGGTCACACTGGAAAGCTGAATAGGATGAAAAATCCAGATGCAGAAGCTGTCTCGGCTTCTCTGTCCATGTCTCTTCTCCCACTAGATGGCTCTCACACTAAAGCGTTAGTCCAAAGTTCAAGTACTGGCCACTAACCAGGACTTAGAAATAAGCTTTTTGCCAAGCCTCTGTTAAAAGAACAGGTTTCAAAAACTAATACTAAATTTATGCTTCCACGAAGACCAATTCTATATTCAAGGTTAGGCAAAGGGTTGTTTTATGAAGAGCTGTGTCTGAGAAAAAGATGATCCAACCTATGTCTTGAGCTTTGCTGCAGGGCCAATAGACACTCAGTATCTAAACTCTTGTCCTGACCTGCTCTCTGGGTTCCCCACCATGTGGGCATTGCCCAAAGTAGAAAGCAACGCCTGTTTGTTTTGGTATATTATACAGTGTATGACAAGGAGAAAAGGAGGGTAAGAAAAATGAAAGCAAGAGTTGTTTCTTGTACATAGTCAACTGGATTTGCAGGTCTAACCCAGAGGGAAGAAATGGTGTGGTCCAGGCTAGCTTACATGGTGGTTTGAATTTGTCTTGTTATAAGGCATCCTTTATAAGAAGAGTAGAAAGCCATTTCTACAGAATAAATAGCAAGGCTGTACCCTGACTGAATTAGTCCAGCTGAGCATGAGGGAGAGTTGTGGTGACTGAGGCTGTAGTATCTGGCCATGTTCGAATTAACCTGATGAGTTTTTTCAGATTCTGGATTAGTAGCCAAGTGGGATAGCTCTTGATTTAATAAAAAATCCAGGTAGGATGAATGTGATGTGGGGAAATAAAATGAGGAAAAATATGAGTTTAAATGCATGTGAAGGGAGAATGGAGAGAGCGTGACAAGAGGGCCATGGGAAGCACAGATAATCAGAGCCACCAGCTTGCTTTTCAAGTGAAAAATGAGCAGTTAAGAGGAAATGGAGGAAAGGAAACTTCCTGCTTCTTCATGGAAAGCGGGGAGCTGCGGCATTTGCTGCATCAGAGTTGTTGGGGGATGTAATGCTTATTTGAAGAGAGGAAAGAAGACTAAGCTGTCTGGCTGCTATGGATGGCTGGTTTTATTTTGGGTATCAGAAGCAATTGTGTGGGGCTAGAGAGGAGTGAGAAGAAGGTGCATAGTTGCTAGACTCTGCCTTTCTTTTTTCTGTTAGGTGTCAGTCACTACTGCAATCATCTGTTAAATGGGTAGAGGAAACAAGAGTAAGCCTGTAACTTTGGGGTGATAAAAGAAAAAATAAAGCTAGAAGGAACTGGAAAAATAAATTAAACATTCCTTTTCTATCAAAAAAGAGATTGAAGGAAAAAAAGAAAGAGCTCTAATGTTCCAGAGCATTAAAAACAGGAAAAAAGAAATAAATTTTAAGATACTTAGTTGGTAAATATATACTTTTTAAACAAGTGTTTACAACCATTTGACTACTATTTTTTCTTTCCCTGTTAGAAACTACTTTTTATGGTAAAGGGCAATGCTCTATAAACTGCGCAGCCACCCACGCAGTTAGTTTATAAAGTTAAATAACAGTAAATCATGCTAGGCTTGGCATTAGTAGGCTTTATGTGACATAGTATTATAGGTGAGATGTAGACCACCTAGCAAAGTAGGCTGTTCTTGTAGGTTGAACACAAACTCAATCCACAGCAGTATTGCTATGCTCAATCTTGAAAACGTTGAAAGTATGAACGCAGTGCAGAGAAGCGGATGTTTAAATCCCTATGTTCAGAATACTTCAAAAATCAACTTTGGTTCCCTAGTAAAGGGTCTAGCTACCAAAAGGAGGGCACATTATAGCTACACAAGTGCTCTTCAGACATAAAAAGGAGCAAATGCTTGGTCCAGCAGTCTCTTGTCAGGGAAGAAGTTAGAAACAAGCTGCCTTTTTTATATGAGGTCTGAAAATTGTTCCATATTTCCAGATTTCTAAAACTTCATGAGAAGATGGTCAGTTTTCAGGTGGCGCAAAGTTAGATTTTGTAAAATAATGGAGATTAACTGGATTGTTTCTTTTTTCTCCAAAATATTAAACCTATATAAATGTTCCCTTGACTTCCTTAGTTATACTTTAAATGCTTTTGTGACTCTTGCTCTGTTCGTAACCTAAACGTAATTCAAAGAATGAAGCACAATGACTAAAACTTAGAACTTGACTAGTGCATTTTCTTTATTAAAAAATGACCAAATTATAAGAATGAAATAAACAGGAATATGACATAAAAGTACATTTGATTTTTTTCAGACCTTTCCAGATGTAATCATCTACAGTTGTTGATAACATATATAGAGAGAGAGACTACAATTTTATTCTGACAATGTCCAGAGTGCTAAAGCTACTACCTGAAGATTTTTTTCATGTGATAAGGAATTGTATTTGTATTGGCAGAAGTTAATTTTTTTTTCCTAATTAACACAGAAGTTTTGCAAAGTGAAAAATAAATAACAATTAACGGGAAAGAAAATATGCTCTTTTAGCATTTATGACATATTAAACAAAACATATTAAATACATGGTAAGATACTTCTCCTCCTCCCAGCCATTTGAGTAATAACAATGAATGCTGCTTCTCAGAGGACCGATTTCCCCACTGCACAAGTCCAGTCTTACATAAGGCTAATTCTGCTACAGTCACTTGATTTATACTAAAGTAATAAGGTGAAGGATCAGATTCTCTGTTTTCCAAAGAACGTACTGAGTTGATAATGATGCTTAAAAACCAAAAAAATCTAAGGCCCTGCTTGGTCTCTATAGCCAAAAGATTTCATGGCATTTAGAAGGGTTTGTCTAGGCAAGCCTGGAAGCTCTTCATCCCTAATTCTGTATGTTCTTTCTCACAGGTACTTCAAGCATACCTACTTCCCCGACTTTGTAAAATGACTTTGGGATCTTTCAGGATAGGTATGACATTATCATTCTGCTGTTAAAAGACTAGACCCAATGTCAGTTGAAGCTAGCACTGATCGTAGTGGCCACTGTATCATGCCAGTGTCCTTAGGCATAGTGTGTATCATAGGAAGAGGAACCTTTTAAACCTCCAAAGGATGGCACAGATATCCCCTGTCTTCTAGAACATAACTTCATGCTGAATCTGAGCACCACTACTCCCACTTTGGAAGGAGAAACTTGTAAACATGTTTCTGAGGGAGTAAATGCCTTTTTATTTTTGACACAGAAGATCTTAAGTAACCCCTGTCATATGTAAAGACTGTTTTGGGAAATTGGTTTTTCACATTTCAATTAACTTCCCCTAATGCTCAAACCAAAACATAAGCAGCATTATCATTATGTTCAGAAGCTAAAGGAAACAAAGAAGTGAATCACTTATCATTTGTTATAGCTACCATCTTCTATGACTTAATTAAAATATGACATTAATTTCAAAACCATTCAGCTATAGATATATATTCAAATGGTTATAATGTAATAATGATAGGCGCCAAAATTTTGCTCATTCACTCTAACAGTTTATTTTAGGAAACTCAGTCCAGCAGGATGAACCTTGAATATACAGATTAATGCAAGGAAGGAAATTTTATGATGTCTGTTAGTTAATACAGAAGCCAATCTTATTAATCATGGATTTACAGAGGGCTGTTTTATTAGATGTTAACCATAGCTTATGTTGACAATTGATTTTCATTGTAGGACAACTAAATTTATTATTTGTAATAAGATAAAGATAATTAAATTGACTTTATAAAGGTAACTATCATAAATGTTAGTACCTGTGAATAGCAAACATAAAACTGCTTTAGCAGCGAAAATTCAGTTAAGTGATAGGTGCTTTCTTTCCATTACATCTAATAGTCCCTGAACAGTTTTAGCCCGCGTTTTATTTTCCAGAGTTTATACCTACTGCTGTGAAAAACTGTTTGGGTTGAAGCCTCACTTTCAGTTTATTTTCTTTCCAATGAAACAGGATCAAAACACTTTTAAAGTTATAGAAGTAAAACAAAACAAAATAAAGCACTAAGTACAAATGTATTATGCAATGGACTTTTGTCCTGTCATTTCTCAGATTTGTCATTAAATTATTCAGAATGGTATATTGAAAAAGCTGTTGGATCTACAATAAAATCTGACTTTCAGGGGGTTTTAAGTATTAAAAAGTAATTATTAAGGAAGTTAATTTGGGCCTTGCAAAAATGAGAGTACTTGGAACTTATTTAATCTTTTTTAATTGTATGGGTTTTATGATACATATCTCTCCATCCCTTAATACCATCCAGCCATCTGGGTACAATCTTTTGAAAATGTGGAGGAATACAGCAAATAATTAGACATCTTGGAAAAGCACCTAAAGTAATATCTTCAAACCTAGTGATGATACATTTCTGAGCTTTGACAATGTGGGAACTGTCCAATACAAAAGTAATTCTATCAGAATGCTCACAGTATATTTTTACTGTAATATTAATCTTCGGTTTCTAGTTCTAATTTGCCACAACATTACAGGCTTGTAACTTGTCATTGCTGCTTTGGTGTTTTGGACCAGTAATGAAAAGAAAGAGGGAGTACTTTAGGAAGACTGTTTTAAACTGTGATGTAAGAGTGAATATTTGGTAAGTTAGGGTTTTTTAATGAAATACACTTGGCTGCAGGATCTTTGTATTATTAGAGCTAACTGTCACTACTTCTTTCACGGTTTTGTAGCTTGTGGAAAGAAGGGTTAGCTAGATGGCGGAGTACAGAGGAAGTGAGCAGCACATCACAAGAACTACAGTTTACCAGAGATGTCAGGCTGCTGGTTGCTGGGCTGCAACATAGATGCCAACCCAGTGTGGCTGTTATATTCAGTTTATAACATGGCAAATCAGCTTGGTGCCCAGAGCAAAAAGCAATGAAATTCTTTGTAACTTAAGTTCGCGGCCAGTTTCCCTATGGCACTGTTACTGGTGCAGCTTTCTCTAACAGAAGAGCTATAAAACACTTTGTGCCCGCTGTATTTTTGGTGCTTTGTTGTTCTTGTGTGGATGCTCCTGACAATCTGACCCCAGAGCTCTTTGCTGCTTGCTCCAAGGGTAAGTACAGATCTTGCACTGCTAGGATCCAAGTGTTACAGAGAAATTCCTCATCTCTGTGGCATTCCTGCTGTGTGACAGCCACAGAAATCTGGTCAGAAGTGAGTACCCACTCTGAGTGAAAGCGAGAAGGGTGCTAACGCATGGGTGCTGGCAATTCATGCTGCCATGCTTTGAGGGCTGACTACCGCTATTGCCTGCCTGCCCTGCCAACAAAAGCTGCTGTCAAAGCATAGCCTGTGTATCTCTTCCTACACCACCACAGTTTGGATCTTTTTGTATTCATGGAGCTGCCATTATTTCCACTTGCATTTTGTGTGCTGAGGGGCCCAATCTCAAACCCAGCTGGAGCTTGGTGCGGCAGAAATGGGGTTTCAGCCCACACCACCTTTTCAGCAGCCATGGTTGATTTTGATGGAGCTCAAAAGTCCAGGTGAAGCTTCGGTGGAGATTGTCATCTTGTGCTCAAGCCACCTCTTGGCCCCAGGTTTTCCTCCCAAAGCAAAGCATGGCCTGGATTCACCCTACCTGTGTTTGTTTGGGCACCTAAATGGAGGTACCTGAGAACCCTGTCATACCCTGCTCTCTCCAAAGTCGGGGAGAGAGACGAGAACCTCAGGGGATGATTCATTGCTAGGTGCCCTGCTTGTTTCTCTCTGTCGACTACATGGGAACCTAAGGAGGCAACGATTTTAACTTGGATGCTACAAGTGCATAGAAGAATCTGGGATATGCATCACTCACTTTGAATTTTCCTATTGTGTTTTTTTAAATGTTAAAGACATTTATTGAAATATAAAATACAGGTGCCTTGGCTGAATTTTGACTCTTCACAGCTACCTCACACTGCACTGTTAGCCACCTCCAAGTCATTATAAATAGCACTTTCTGATTCTCTGTATGTCCATTTGTTGTGAAGGTGTTGTGAAGGAAGCCATTGCAAGAATCTGGTATTGTCTGGTTTTAATACATTACTTAATCTGCTCAGGACCAAGCCAAGGCAGACTCATTCTTCAGGCAGTTTCCATTTTGATGTAGTATTTACTTTAAATGAAAGGCCATGATCCTGTTCAAAGACATGATTTCCCCCTCTCTCCCCTGCTGTCATTAGAGTCAGATAACAGGAAGAGACAGTAAGATAACTGCCACTTATTTGGATTTCACTGAAGCTTTCAGGCAGAAACAGGGACGCCAGCCAGAGCCAAATCAATTCATTTGAATGATTTGCTGATTATCTGTGTTAGTGATTCCCTGATTATCTTGCCTGGTGTCCAGGACTAGCTCTTTGCCTTTGGGCTTGGGTTGGCTGTTTATTTTAACCTATTATTTCTAGGGAATAGTCTGCATCATGAGTAGTGCACCCTAGTCTGTAGAGACAAGAATAATTAGCACTGGAAAAACTGAGGACTGGTATGTTAATAACCGATTGACAGAAAAAAGCTTGATCATAGTTTTTCATGGGGGCATCTTAACTTGTTAGTGAAACAGGGCTGATAAAGTGGCCTTTTATAGCTCCTTTCAAGACTATGGCTTGAACATTTGTATCACTGCTTTTGTGTCATAATTAATATTTAGATTATGGATGTTCCAAGAGCTCCCCACCAAGACAGACTGAACAAGGCACTATGTGAACTATACCTGTAGAAGAATTTAGTCTAAAGGACTGGTCAGGGAGCAGGTGAACAGGCACAGACAGGCATGGATGCGGTGACCTGAGCTCCAGCAGCCACATGCCATGGCAAAGGTAGGTGTCCAGGTCCCCAGTTTCCAGTCCAGAGTCGCTGGACCACAGTCTTCTCCTTCCCCTGTCTGGCAGCACAGTGCTACTGTAGTCACTGCTGCATCCCTTGCTAGGAGTTCATATTCTCCATCCCAGTAGCACTCAGGCAAAAAAAGAGAACAAGTGCTGCTCCTAACGCTTGACTTGAATGTAAGCTTTCCTTCCATAGAGTCTACCATCATACAAGACAAGGAACTACAGCAACGTTTAGGAAATTTGAGTTAATAACATTGAGATGCTGAAGTTAAAGTCCTGCATGATGGAGCTAGAGTAGCAGATGGCTAATTTGGTCAGATTGTGCAGTCTGACCTTCTCCCTCCTGCAACCAAAGGATCTGACGAATTCTTCAAATCTAGGGAGACGTCCTGTACTTTGGGGCTTCTGGCAACAAAGAGAAAAAGAAGCTCTGAATTTGATCCTCTTGCATTGCCATTACCTTCCCGATGAGGCAGGCCCTTAGCCAACAAACAGACTGTTTTCTGGCTTTTAACCATGTGCATTTTAACAACATAATGTAGATAAACATATGCAGCTTTCTCCACAATAGAAATAAATCACTTTATTCTGTTCATTACCTTGCCTGAGTGAATTTGTCTGCAGTAACTAAGGCAGTTAGCACATGGTCTGAGCTAATGCAGAAGAATTGGGGAAATAGAGCTGTGACCAAAATGAGATTCTGTCATTCTGAATGATGCAGAAAGAAACCTCAATGACAAAGCAATACAGATGGAATCAGACTACATGTTTTGCAGCCAAACACACAGAACAAGAAATGAAAGCAACTTGTGATGCTATCAGAATTATCGGCCAGTTTTCCCTCCCTACTTCCCTCCCTCCCGGACTGGAGCGACTGGTGCAGCCTGTGGGGTGAGGCTCCCTGCCCAAGCGAGAGTGGTGGCCTTGGGGCCAGGGCTCGCACCCTGCCTCGCCAGCCTGCCATCCTTTCCTTCCTGACTCTGTGTGTGCGTGTACGGCTCTGCTCGTTTTGCTCGTCAGTCCAGACAAATTGAGAAGACTGAAGAGAGACTGATAAACCAGCAATTACAGAGCAAAGTCAACAAGAAGAGATGGCACCACATTGACCAGTGGGAGCGTTTGTTCAGGGAGGGGAGAGAGCTCCAAGAGCAGATACAACTTTCACAGCACAGATAACAGGTTTCCTATTGACATCAGTCCCCAATGAAGTTGATCCAACCTGTAATATCTGCAAAATCAAACTTTTGGCAACGCCAACAAATCTAGCCATCCTGAAGCCTTAAAATATCCCATTTCAGTCGTACACTTTGCTGTAAGCTTCATGTATTAACATCAGCTGGATCAGATCTGATAAAAATGTCCAAAGAGGAATCCAGAAGTGTCAGAGTCAATTTTCTGCTTAAAGATTAATTTTTTACACTTACAGGCATCTATTGACATCTGTGTCTCTCATTAGGAGAGGAACATTAGAGCTGCTCTACTAAGCCAGACCATTAACTCCAATGTCTTCTTCCTGCCAGTGACCAGAAGAGGCTGCTGAGGGGAGCTGTGTGAGAAACAGGCACAGATAGAGAAATCCTTTCCTGCCTTCATCAAACAGCAGTGTAAGGGCTTCCTGAGCCAAACGCTGTGAGCAAGCTACTATGTTTAATACTCATCGATGTACCTATCCTCCATTAATTTGTCTTCTCCTTTTCTGAACCCATTTGTACTTTTGGCATCCAGCGCTTCCCATGGCAACAAGTTCCACAATTTAATTATGCGCTGTGTGAAAAAGTACTTCCTTTTGTTTGTTTTAAACCTACTAAAACAGAATTACAGGATGCACAACAGAATTGCATGGGCAGACTTAACTGGGAAGATAATGTGGAACGACAATGGAAAATCAGTCTCAGCCCAGAGAACTGGAAACCGGCTTTGTTTTTGCTTTACTCTGACCACCAGTACAGGGCTAGTTAGTACTTCCTATCGTTCCTCTCCCTGTCATAAATAAGCCAATTTACCTGATTAGTGGGAAGAGTTAGAAAACAATCTGAGCTCCCTACAAAAATGTCAATGTTCATCAGAGTGGCAAGGTCCGCCGCCTTCCTTTTCTCTTAGGGCGGAAAAGATCTGCAGACTGCTGCACTGGGCAAGGAGGGCCTCTGAATTTGCATTTGAATTCGCTAGGCGGTGCGACAGTTAAAAATGTCTATACGATTTGGGGCTCTTGTGGAGACACACCACAGGGAAAGAGCGAGCGAGCCTCTCTTCTTGGAACTGACACATGATAGCATCTGGAAAAGGTGAGCGCAGTTCTCTGCACCTCGTTACCAGGAAAACAAGCTGGAGGAAGTTCAGAGAAGAAGAGCCAACTGTAGCTATATGCTTGGAAGAACTGGCTGATGAGAAAAAGTACAAAGAGCTGACAGCATAGAGTTTGCTAACCAACACTTAGGGAGTAAGATGACATAATAACTGTTAGCTAATGTTTTAAGTGTAAACCTGCAGGAATGAGAGCAACTAGGTTATTATGAGACAAGAGAGTAGCATAAGTAATGATGGGCTTAGCAGAAAGAAAATGTAATAACAATACTTTATCATCCCCGGCCTTGCCCATGTCTGGGTTTGACCTGGGCATTCCAGGTCTCAGCACATAATGTTTGCCAGGAGAACACAGGTTGTGGTGCTGTCACCCAGCAGAGAAAAGTGTGGGCACAAAGTCCTCAGTGCCATTGCCCGCGCTATGAAGAGGGGCTTGAGCCACCTACTCGTGGCTCAGGAGAAAGGCCCAGTTGGCGCCATTGGAGTCGTTGCTCTGCATGTCCCAAAAGCAGACGGAAGTGCTGTTCATGTCTCGCTCGCGCTCCTGGCTGTGGCAATGCCGGCAGGACCTTGACCTTGGTTCAGGCGTTCTCTGGAGAAAGCACATCCCTGGGTCTAAGTTAGGGTGTAGGCAGATATGGAAAGACTAAACCTGTTTGGGCTTTATCCATAGGTCTCTGCGTACTCGTCAGAAGCGATTCATGTTGTGAAACCCACAGACAGGGAGACTGATGTGTCCAAAGCCCATATGTGAACTAAATATGAAGAAAACGATAGAAAATGCAACAGGCAGAAAATGAAAGAGCATCACGTTGCAACAGATATAACTGCAGCAGGGTTTTGAGGAGTGTGCACTGTGTGGCAGACCTAGCCAACACGACTTCCTTCTGCTACTTTCTGTGATTTTATGGTTATCTAGAGCATCCTGACTCTTTAGGAATTTACTCTTCAGTGATACAGACAGAGGCTTTGACAGGCTGTGGTGCTCGCTCCCAAACAAACCCATTTATCTATAGAACACGCTTATCCTGGCTAACTGACTTTAACATACATTCTTACAGTTTAATATTTTACAGGTGTCAGATGGGTGCTATGAAGGCTACATAAAGAGCAACATCATGTCTCCCAATAGATTCAGTCCTGAGGTGAAATGTAACATAATTTGAAAGAGACAAAACCAATAGAAAAGCAGCTTGGGAAGCCACAAAAATGAAGTGGTTCAGTGAGGGCTTGGTTTAGGCACATTGCTTATTAAACTAAAATTAAATTGTTTATTTACCTTTAAAGTTAGACTGTTCTGACTTGATTCTGTAATCATGGTCCAACTAAACCTGCCTTTACTTATGGTCAGATTTTCAGTGCATCTGAGACTGTAGAAGACCTCCTTTCTTCAAGAACAAATCTCCTAGAAGGTAATGTAATGGCAAAAGTCAGGCAGGGTTCACCCAGTTCCTCCCAGGCTGTCAGATGTTCTTCAAAGAATAAATGTGAGCTACCTCTACCTTCAGTTTAAACTTGGTTATATCATGTTAATTAATCCTGAAACTTTAATTTGCATTACCTTTTTAAGAAAATTACTGAAATTGTATATATTTCCTAAAGTCAGATTACACAAATTTAAAACACACAGCTACACAGAGGGCAGCGTAGAATTTGTTCTTCTAAAAGGAAGATATTTCTCCAGTTAATTTCTAGTACATGTTGGTAATATTATACCAGGAATCATTTTGGTGTATTATGATTCTGTAATTAGTGGGTCTCTCCCACGATCTGCAGTGTCTCTGAAAGTCTCTGTCCTGGTGAGCAGTCTGCTTTCTGCATCTCCTCCCCAGATGTTCTACGTATCCAGTGAGCCTGAACAGATTTTTAAAATTCCATTTTTGTTCACATGCTGATCATATCTTTGTCTGTACCTTGACATGTGAAGAACCGCAGGGATTGGCATGTGACCCATATGCATAACGTTTACCATTGCTCATTGTATGAATGACCCCCACAAACTGCACTGCCTGCTGCTGCCTTGGAGTCCCTGGAAGCAGACATGCTTTTGAATGGTGGGGATCTGCTGACTGTGCTGGGAAAGGGGAGCCCCAATGTGGTGCTCCTTCTCCAGGCATTTCCTGCACGTGCCTGCTCCAGCAGATGTAGGTGCAGAAGTGTGGACTGTAGATCTGCCTCTGAGTTACTCTGCTAATTCAGCAGCTGAGCTGAACAGTGTACAAGCATCTACGAGGATGCAGCACTAAGCTCTGGGTTGAAGTCCAGCTGCCTCTTCTCAGCAGCTACCTATAACCCATCTGGCTGCTGAGGTGACTATTCAGACACCTATTTACATCTTTTTATAGTAATTTTGCTGTAATGTTAAATGTTGCAAGCATTTTAAAGTAAACAAAGTATGGTTAGAGATCAAGGTTTGGATTAGCATCTGCATCAGGTTTGGCTCTGATGTCATGGTTTGACTTCAAGGAAACATCTGGGCTATGGTTTAGATTCCGCAACACTAAAACTCCTATGTCTGCACCTACAATTTCAGGCCCCAGTACTGGGATGAGGTAAGATTATGAGATGGTCAAACTAAGGCAGGATTGAGAAAGAGCAGCTGTTGTGAAAAGTTAGTCAAACCCAATCCTTAAAGTATTAGGAAAGAACTGTAATGTTTTGAATACAGATTTTACAGATTTATACAGATTTTTATATCAGCATATTTATTTTCATGTCAAGCATGATTTAGTTTTTGGTTTGCTTTTACCAGAAGTATTATAATGAATACAAGTTGTGGTGTGGATATTGCCATCCCACCGTATATTGTTGTCCCAGTTTCTGTTCAGGAGTAATTATATTTGGTATAAAGCACCTTGCTATCGGCCTGACTTCATGCCTACCAGGAGCTGTACTCTAGCTGCACAAGCATTTCAACAGGTTTCCATGACCAGCACTGCTGACACAGAGAAACAAAGTGTAGAAACACAATAGCTCAACCAAGACAAATTTCCCAACCAGCCTCCAGGGAAGAAAAATAAAAAAACCCCAAAAGGCTATGAAATAAACTCACAGAACATGGGAAAGCCTGCAGCTTTCCTTATTTCCAGACTCTGAAGGGACTTGAACAGTGACTTGCCTGACAGGTGATTATTGCTGGAGAGAGTGAATGAAACCAGACATGGCAAAGACCCACTCAGGATGCTCACCTACACCTTCCTCTGAGCCAGCTTGAGCTCACATCATTTTAGACAGCCAACAGTGAATACAGAGCTGAAGCAAGGCTCTGTTTATTAAATGATGCATGCTTTCAGAACAGTAAAAATAAAATAACTTTCCGGGTTGGATGTCAATTGCTCCTATATCCCACACATTGAATGGAAGCCCCTACCCTCCACTTTGACTGGGGAAAGTATCCTGATTTTGCTTTATCTCTCAAATTATGCGGGTTTCCTCTCCACTCCATGATAGCATTATCAGGGGCCAAACCAGAGCTGTCAGCAGAGCTGGACAATTCAGAAGTCAATCCTTCCCGATTCTGCAGCTGGAGTGGGGCAAACTGTGCAAAGGCCAGCTTAGCTGCGCTTCCAGAGGATGTGGCATCCTCCTGAGTCCCCCTCACAAAGCAGAAGTCCTCATCGGTGGGTGCCAAATATTCTCTGTGTAGCTGAAAGTGCCACTAGTACTCTGGGACACTGAGATTTTGCCACTATCAGGAAACTGTAGTGTCGTCAGACCTAGCAGTAACTGTCCTGCCACCTCTGGTGTGAACTAACAGAGTGTAATTGGCACAGTAAGGTTCTCTGGACTCAGAGACTAGAGGCTGGGAACTGTCTGCGACTGATGCTGCCATGTTTCATCATTCGATTCGGGGCTACGCAGTTTCCATTACAGGGAGACCTCAGCTCCTGGGCAGGAGTGAGAGTGGGAGATATCTGCCTTAGGGAAAAATGATTCTTCCTTTCATTTCTGCCATTTGATATTGTACTTTACAAGATAGTTCCATGTGCAACTGTCAAGGCATATTCTGTCATTCTGTTATGAAAAAATGCATGATTTGCCTCTGAAAATCATCAGCTTCAGTGGACTCCAAACCCATTACACAAGTTCTGAATTTGTCTCTAAGGCAATTCCTCCTCTCTCCTTTTAGTGCCAATTCTACCCAAGTATTTTGGCTCCCGCCCCTGGAAATGGAGCCTTTGAAGAGTTTCTGCACCTGAGAGTCTAGCAATCTATTTTTCAGATGAGGACAGATTTCAGATCCATCCTTCTAACTCCACTGTTAAACAGCCATTAATAGTTAGCTAGATTGTTATTGTAAGCTTCTATATTTGACTATTAACAGCAACTGCATGTGTGTATCAGCTCCAGATAAAACAAACCTACCTAGGGATTGATTTTATGATGCCAAAATGATGAAGTTTGCTAAAAAATGTAGACTGAATGTGTAAGCTCTGGAAAACATTAACAAAAATAACTAAGTAACACTCCCTATTCATACCTAATTCTTACTGACATCAAATTTAGCTATGTGTACTTTGGACCCATTGGAAGTGTTACAGTGAAAAATCTTGCTGCACAAGTCCTCTCTGAAATGTACAATATTTTGTATTCTGATTACTCTGTAAAAAAATATGTTTTGTCATCACTGTAGTTTAGGCAGATTCTCCATTGTCTGGTATCTTGTTATAGTCATTTATATCAACACAGAGTGGGTGTACGGTAGCCAGCAGTCTGTGTTAGCAGCGTTTTATATTCAGTTTGCACTTACGTAAATGATTGTGCAAGATGTGAGAGACAATCTAGCCCCTGGGAATTATATGTGTTTTTGGGTGTAATCTTTATGTGTGTAGCCAACACATAAGAATATAGAGAAGTTTTAACATGTTACAGTTGCCATCACCCCAGATAAATATAATTAACCAAGCAGCCTTCAGTTGCACTTATAGGCAGGATCCAAAATAGCTCATGGTTTGTGGTGGCAGATATATAGGAAATATGAGCCTGTAAGGAACAATATATTGCTTTGTTTTTCATAGCATTGTTCACCACATTCTCATAATGGTCAGATAAGAAACTCTTCAGGCCAAGGAAGGGTTAGGAAGTGCATTCCAAAAAACATTAAAGCCTACAGAGTTTCATAGGATGGCTCTTCGCAATTCAGAAGAAAAGTCTGGTGAATTATGTCACACTTCAGCTGAATTAAACTCTGGTTTAGAGAAGCTGGTATCACGGTAATCACTAGGACAGCCCAGTCCAGAAAGAAAGTGGTATTAAGGTATGTTTATAACACGGGGCCATGTGTTCCTTCCTTTTACCACAGAGCCATAAATGTTGCATATCCCACTTTGCAAGTCAAGGTGTCCCAGAAGAGATATTAACAATATTGGGGGCTAGAGGAAATGGAGGCACCTTACCAATGTGCTCCCCTGAGGGTCTGGCATGTGTTGGCTTGGAAATCCTTGACAAGACTCAAAAGCACCATTAAAGCGTTTCTGTAGCTTTTTTTTTTTTCCTCAGAGCTGGTGACAGCATATAGGGAAAGGGCACTTGCTGGTGGCAGCATGTGTCTCATACCCACAAATATTCAGTGCCACAAAAGAAGAGCTCTTCAAATAGAAAGAAGAGCTCTTCAAATTATCGGAAAGCCAAGTCAGACCCATGTGTGGCCTAAACATTCCCGAGGTGTCTGTGTCTCTCTGCAGAGGTTTGGGATCTTCATTTTGCCTGACTGTAAACCACAGCCCCAGGTGGAAGAGCAAAGGAAGAACCAAAGAGGCAACCCCTGGCTGACTTTTTGCTGGACGCTTTCATCTCCTGAAGTTTCCCTTGTGGTGGGGCACGGCAGGTTTTCAGTACAAGGCAAGGATGTCTAAATGCCGGTGAAAAAATCTGCTTTCCTCTAACCCAATGCTCAGAAACAGCTGAACCAGTTTTGCTGAAACATTAAACATACTCAGCATGAGGCAGATTCCCTCAGAACAGAATTTTTTCCACCTGGATGATTTAAATTTGGCAATATCATAATCAGATTAATATAGGGATGTAGGATGGAAAATGATAAGCTCCTGCCAGCTCTGCCTAGAATAATAGTTCATATGTTGTCCACCCCTTTTTAGACCAAGATTTGTCTTGTTCTGCTACACCTAATGAATGCCTTTAAGACTGACCTGCCTTAATGTTTATTACGGTTGTAACTCATTTAGTAAATCAAATAATGACGGTGAGGAGGAGGAAGATGTGAGAAGCGAATATCTAACAGATGAGTTATCTGGAAGACGGCAGCACCAACTGACGTCACCCCGCAACGTGCGGTGCCTCTGTCTGGAGCAGTCTGGCTTCCATGGCGCTAGGAAAATCAGAGAGGTGAACTCCCTCCTATTTCCTCCTTGGAAGGTGTTCAAGGCTGTGGCCTCACCTCTCTTGGAAGAGTCTTGAAATATTTTCAATAATGGAAAGGGGTGGAATGGCTGCAGGCTGGATCCTCTTGGAAAGCGCCCTGTAGCATTAGGGGATGATGCTGCTGGTAGCCTGCTCCTGCTTTTAAAAAGATGGACTTTGCTGGATCGCTCACTAATTCTGTACAGCCAAACACAGTTACTTCAGCTAGGAATGATTCATCTCTGGTGTAGCTCTCCTGAACTCCGCAGTGTCACAGAGGGTGCTATTTTGGGCGAAACTCCCATTTTTGAGAGCAGAAACCGGGCAGGTACCATGCCAAAAAAATACATGTTAGTGGTAACAGAACCTGCGAGGCAAGGAAGGAGTTCTGTGCTTCGAGACTCATTTCACTTATAAATCGCGGAGTAGTTCATTGCCCGGAATAACCACCCAGGAATCAGAAATCTTCTGTGGGCCCTTTATCGCAGGTAACCGGGGGTGCGGTGGAAATAGCACCGGGCATTTGTCGCTGGTTTTGGAAGGGTTCATTTCCTTATTTCCAGACGTTTGAGGTTTTTGGTATGATTTTTTTAACATCATCGTATTTTGACGCATTTGCCTGACGACCAGCGCAGCCCAGCGCCCCGCCGCCCCCCCGCCGTGCGCGCCCGCGCTGCCGCCGCCCAGGTGTTGCCCCTCACCGCCGCCCTGTAAAACCCGCTCACGGACACGGTGACACATGAGCGCTAAATCAAAGCGGCGCTGCCCCCTGCCCCGGGGCTGAGGGGCGAGGGAGACCCGGCCACCCACAGCCGGGCCGCGGAGCGGGGCCCCGACGCCGCCTCCGCGGGGATGCCGGCTCCCCGCAGCACCGGGAGGGAGGCGGCGGCGGCCGGCGGGAGGCTCCGGAGCCCCGCCGGAGCCCCGCCGGAGCCCGTGGGCTGCCCGCTTCCTCCGGTGAGGGCTTCCCCCCTCGCCACCCGCGGCACCTGCGGGGCGCCGTCCTTGGGGAAAGCTGCTCCGGGCTCCGCGCAGGACGGGGGCAGGCAGGGGAGGGAAATAGGCTCAAAGCAGCCGATGAGCGCGGCTGGGCCTGGCTTAGTACGGCCCGGGGGCGCTGTCCTGCGAGGCGGCCGTGGCAACATCACTCGTGGGGCATTTGGGGGGTGGCCGGCAGCGGCCGGTGGCAGCCAGGCCCCCGCTGCTTCCCCCGGGGAGCCTGTCCGACCCCGTCCCCGGCAGCCTCCCGTCTGGGGGACGCCCGAAGCAGCATATTTGCACCGGCCTTCTCCGGCCCGAGCTGCTTTTACTGCCCGCCCCGTCGGGAGCGCGTCCCGGGAGGCGGCGGGGGGCCGGGCATCCCCCCGGGCACCGCCGTCGGCGCTGGCAGCGGGGCCGCCCGGAACAAGTGGGGTCCCTGATTTTTTTTTTTTTTTTTCCCTTTAGCTCAGAACTTCTCGAAGGCGGGGGACTTCACAGAAAGCGAAGGGGAGGACAGGGCCCCGCAGTTATTACACAAAATAATGAGTTCTCCAGCCGATCCCTTCGGGCTGAGCTTGTGCCGGTGCGGGGATGCACACATCCCGCCCCGCCGCCCCCCAGAAATCCCCAGATTAGCAAGAAAACTTGGGGGTGTTTCAAGTGCATTCCAAGAAAATGAATGTGGAGGTTTTTTGTTTTTAACCGGGAAAGGAGTGTATTTTCTCTCTCTCTCCCGAGGTTTTTCAGATAAATTGGAGTGCTTTCCAGAGGGAACCTGGAGAAGAAATAGCAGAAATATTAAAGCGCTGTCTTGGTTGCACTGATCTTGGGGTGTCCGCAGCACCTTCCTTGAAATGCCCGTCAGACTGTAAAATCCAGTCAAAACTGTATTTGCCGCAGCAATATTGGTAATAACGTATTTTATCCGAAGCTGCATTATCTCCCTCACAACAGAAACTACAAACAAAAAGTATGTTCCAAAAGAAAGGGAAAAGGTTTTATTTAATCCAGAAAATAATTAAAATCTCATGTATTTTTATTGGTTTTAGTATCCAGCAGAGTGAAAATATTGAAACTCCGAGACCCCTTGCATTAAAAAGTCACAACTGTTCTATTTTATTAGTTCTGACTGTGTGAAAAAAATTATAAGGACAACATTGAAAAAATCCGGGGTTTAGAGCCCCGAATGGCCGTAAAAACAATAAAATCAACTATAAAACCTGCACTAGTGATATTAAAAAATTATGTAGTTCAATAAATGTGACATTTCATGAATGCAGATTTAATAGCCTCCAACCCGCGGAAGGAGGAAGGCTAAGGTCTAACAATTGAATTTGAAAGGGGCGGTGCTGCAGAACTGCAAAATTAAGTGCTCCATTTTTCTTGTTAGGGATTATGCAGTGGTGGTGGAATGTAATAACTGTGCCATTAAAACTTCCTTTTAACAAGGCCTATTGCTTGTATAAAACTCAGAAAATAATAATCTCTTCCTCTATTTATTTGTTTTCCAATGATACAGCAAAACATGGGTTTTTTCTTTTCAGTTAAACTTGTTCTCAGGATTTCGAATCGACAGCTTGTAAAATATTGTGGGGGCCCTCCATACTGCTGCCTCGTATCATGCACGTCGTTATTCCAGAGGGCAGCGGGTCATCGGTTTACTGTACATTTATTAAGTAAATCAAGCTGCAAATCCAACACTTCCAGATGAAAACATTAGCTAAACCCCTTGGAAAGAGCAATGCCTGGGAGACTGAGCGCAGAGAGAAAAAATAATCAAAACTGTCAGCTCGCTTTACGTGTACCTGATATTTACAAGACACAAGACCACGCTTTAAAGGTGAGTTTTGGCATTTGTTAACAATGTAAAGAAAAAAAACCCCCAACCTCGCTATATTATTAAAAATGTATATATTTCCATTTCACCAACACCCTTTCGTCAAGCTCTGAGCCTCTTAGTTATTAAGATCTTCGTGGGTTTGAACTGGAGACCTTTTTTTTAAAAAAAAACAAACCAAAAACAAAAAAGAAAGTTACACCAGCACCTGCTATTCCTTAACAGCTTGCCGTGATCGCTGTCAGCTCGGGGGCGTATGAGGGAGACGGGGGACGGGCGACCCGGCGGAGTCCGCGGACACGCAGGGGGCACCTGCCGCCTCCGCTCCCACGGAGGGGGAGAAGGCGGCGCCACCCGCTGCCGTCGGGCCGAGTCCCCGGGTGGTGACGGGGCGCGGGGAGAGCGGGGGTAGCTGCCCCCCCGCCCCCCCGTGCGGCCGGCAGCGGTTCTCGGCCACGGGCAGCCCCGCCGCGGGGCCGGGAGCGGGAGCCGGCGGCGCCCGGGCGGAGCGCACGTCCCTCGCCGAGGGCGGCGGGGCAGGAGGCAACACCCGGCGGGTTTTTAAAAACTAAATCGACGGTGCCCAGGTGGCGCTGCTCGGGCCGCCGCGCCGCCTTCCCCCGCGGGGCCGCCGGGGAGCGGGTCCCCAGCGCCGGCAGCCCCGTCTGGGGGCGGCCGACCCCCGTTTACCGGCCACCGCCGGCCGTCGGTACCCGGCGAGGCGCGGAGCCGCAAATCGCGCTGCTGCGCCCCGCCGGGCTCTCGGCCCTGTCTGGGGGGACGGGGCAGGAGCCTACGCGGCCCCGCCGCCCTCCGCCCACGCCCGGCCCCCGCTCCGCGGCCGCGCTCCCCCGCCCCTTTCCCGGTCCGCGCAGCCAGGCGGAGTGCCGGCGGCGGCCTTTCCAAAGGCCCGCGGAGCACGGCGAGCGCCGGGCGGGCGGGGGCGACGACACTGCGCAGCCCCTTCTCCGCCACCTCCCTCAGCCCGGGGCCGAGCCACGCTGCGGGGGGCCAGCGCTCTGCCCCGTGGGGACGCCGCGCCGGGCGCGGGTCGAGGAGCGGGAGCCGGTGGGGGCAGCGCCGGGCCCCCTGCCCGGTGCCGTCGGACCCCCGCTCCGTAGCCTCGGACCCCCCGCGCGGTGCCGTCGGGGCCCGGGCGCGCTGCCGATCGCGCCCCGCCGCCTGGGCTCCCCCGGGCCGCGGCGGTGGCTGATTGGCGCCGCGGGGAGTTTGCTCGGGGAGGCGGGGGGAGTGTTTGCCGGCGGGGGGTGGTTTCCCCCTTCCCTGGCCGGGCTCATTGGCTAGACGGAGCCGTGGCAGGAAGGGGACAGAGACCAAGCGGGCTCCGCCCCGCGCCAATAGAAACCTATCGAAGGGTAACCCGAGCCCAGAGAAACCCGCGGCGGCGGTGCCAGCACCCAGCCGCCGCGGTCGGGGCCGGCTTTCCGCAGGGGCGGCCGGGGGCGCGGGGGGTGCGCGGGCGGCGGCCGCGCCATGCAGTACCAGCCGCCGGGCGCGGCGCCGGCAGCGGCGGCGGCCCTGGGCGTCGGCGTCCCGCTGTACGCGCCCACGCCGCTGCTCCAGCCCGCGCACCCCACGCCCTTCTACATCGAGGACATCCTGGGCCGCGGCCCCGCCGCCGCCCCGGCCCCCCACTCCCTGCCCGCCCCGCCGCCGCCGACGCTGCCGTCGCCCAACTCCTCCTTCACCAGCCTGGTGTCCCCGTACCGGACCCCCATCTACGAGCCGACCCCCATCCACCCGGCCTTCTCCCACCACCTCGCCGCCACCTACGGCACCGGCGCCTATGCCGGGCCCCTCTACTCCTTCCCCCGCGCCGTCGGCGACTACGCGCACGCCCTGATCCGGCAGGACCCCCTGGGTAAGCCATGCTCCCCCGCCCTCCCCGGCTGCCGCCCCGCCGCTCCCTTCCCGTCCCCATCTCGTCCCGTCCCGTCCCGCCGTCGGGGGCTGGGGGGGAATGGGAAGTGACTGAATTCTGCCCCCCTTTCCCGCCTGCCCCGCCGCCTCTCCGCGTTCCCCCTGTCTCCCTCCGGCCCCCGTCTGATTTACAGTAAATTAAAGGCGCGCCGCGCTCCGGCGCTGGCAGCAAGACCACAGTGCGCGGCCGCGGTGACTCAGATTTGTTTTCCTTCAACCAAGTGACTCTGAGAGTGTCCTTAGTAATGTCGCGTGTGGTTTTGGTGGGGAACGTTAATTGTGCTGGGAGATCGCATGGCAGATCTCAGCCTTTTCCTGCGGATGACTTGAAAAACAGGCGGGAGGCCGGCTCCGCTCGACGGGCCCCCCGCAGGTCGGGGCGGGTCGGGTCGGGCCGGGTCGGGCCGGGCCGGGGCCCAGGCGGCCCCTTCTCGCCCGCGGCTGGGGGAAGCGTCCCCGCTGCGGGGGCTGAGCCCCGCGCCCGGGCTGCAGCACTTGTTCTTAGTGATTGCAAAACTGGACCTGACTCACCACATTTGTGCAGTGAAAGAGGCTGACCCTTTCCGTTCATACAGGAAACCTTGAGCTCTCGATAGGAGTAAATCTGGTTTCAGAAGCTGTTAAGTGTTTTCCTGGCCGCTTGAAGCAGGCTCTTCCCCGGGAGTCGTGCACATTGCTGATTACTTTATCGACATCCTCAATACAGACAAATTCAGGAAACACTCGACTTCTGATAGCCGGGATCCGTTTTTCTGATATTGTTCATTTCCTCTGTGTGGGATGTGACTTTATGACAGCTAAAATAACCAGTTGCTTCCTATTTTTTTGAGTCTGTTTTGCACCAGAATTACTAAAGCCTGACGCAAGCAAAATCTTGAAAAACAATGCAGCAAATTTCAAAGGGTGCAGCCAGCAAGACAGAAAGGCAAACAGAGTGACTCAGTGGCACTGGCCAGAGCCTCCGGCCCCGGGACGCGGCTGCCGCTCCGCAGCGGGGCTGGGACCCGGCGTGTCCCTGCCTGCCCCACCTCGCTCCGCACCGAGCCCGGGGCCGAGCCTGGCGGGCACCCCGCGGCCACGGGCGGGCGAGCCCCAGCCGCGGCTGGGGGCTTGGGGCGCTCCTTGCCCGAAGCGGGTGGGCGCCCGCGGGGCCGCGGGCACTGCTGCAGAGAAAGGGAGACGGTTTCTCTGGGGCATCGCAGTGAAAGAGCAGAAGGAAGCAAAGGTCTTTTTTTTTTTTTTTTTAATCTCTTTTCTTTGCGAGATAGACCAACAGGAAACACATTGACGGAAATGTTGCCAAAGCCCGTAGAGGGCTTTAACTGGTCTCTCTGTTCGGCGGAGGTGAAAAATCAGAGGAGGCGAAAGATCAGACTAGGAACTGGGGGAAATAAAATCAGGCGAAGGAAATTAGCGGGCCCTGGACCCGGCGCGCCTGCAGGCCCGGGCTCGGGCAGGGGCCGGGGCTCCCCGGGCACGCGTGTTCGCGGCCGGCCGGCCAGTGACCCTCGGCGCTGTGCCCCTCTTTGAAGGGAAGCCGCTGCTGTGGAGCCCCTTCATCCAGCGGCCGCTGCACAAGAGGAAAGGTGGGCAGGTCCGCTTCTCCAACGACCAGACCATCGAGCTGGAGAAGAAGTTCGAGACACAGAAATACCTCTCCCCGCCGGAGAGGAAGCGCCTGGCCAAGATGCTGCAGCTCAGCGAGAGGCAGGTGAGGCCGTGCCCGCGCCCCGGGGAACCGCACCCCGTCCCCGGGCAGCCCCCGGGGCCGGCAGCTCCGGCCCTGCCGTGCGGCTGCTGTCGGCGCAGCGCTGCCGGGGAGCCGGCCGGCTCGGGGGGGCTGGCTCTTGCTTTCTGTTTGTGGCTCGGGTAAGGCTCCTGGCGCTTACCGGCACCGAGACTACCCCGTGCCTTCTCTCGTTGTCGTTGCTCAGGTCAAAACGTGGTTTCAGAATCGCAGAGCCAAATGGAGGCGTCTAAAGCAGGTACGGGGACGTTTCCGTTTCTATAGAAATAAGTAGCTTAATTGTCTTATCTTACGCCGTGCTCGCCTATTCCAGGTTGTATGCAGAAGTCATCTGAAAGGCTGTTTAACCTCTTCACCTTGATTAAAAAGACAAATAGTCATGCTGGAATCCATGAGGGCTCGTTCAGGCAGCACTAACGTTAAAAGCTCCTAATGTGGTTCCTATATCAATTATGCCCGGCTTTCACACACCGCCTATTAAAACTCCACACTAATTGTTTTGTAAACCCATATGTTGTTTAGCCAATTAACGTGGAGAAGATAAGTAATTGTCAGTAAATTACTTAGGCAGTTGTTTTGGAGAAGAATATTTACTGGTCTTTTAAATCGCCCTCTCTTAATAAACACAAGTCGATTTATTCTGCAAACGTTGGGAGAGGCAGGTACAAACACCTGGTTTGTTTTGAGGAGCCGCATGAAAAATTGAGTAGCTTTTACTTTTCGTTTACAAAGAGTTACAGTGTATGAGGCTGAGAGGTTGAAGCGGTTTCCCTTCCCTTAGAAATTGTGCTCAAACAGCTAGATCTTTTTTTTATGGCCCAGAGGGCCCGATCCTGCCCAGCTTGGCCAGATTGAGGCCCCTTGACTCAAAGATTTGTGAAAAATCCCTGCATTGTGGCCTGAGTCTGGCTTCAGTAAGTGTGACATGGACGGCCAAGTTTTACTGGTAAATCAGCCTTTAATATAAAAATAATAAGAAAAGAAAACCAATCACAGTGCCACGATCTAGATATATTTGTTCTGTGAGCTTCCCTGGGTTTAACCGGTGCTTCAGTTGATTTTTTAATAAACCCCTTTAGTCCGGCAAGAGGCGGGCTGAGTCCCCAGTCCTCGGCAGGGCCCGACCCGTGCCACAGTGTCCGGAGAGCTTGCTTGGGATCTCGGCCATTTTAAGTCATTTCCTCCTTTTCATTCAGTTGCATCCATTTCTCCGAGCCCGCATGGTTATATCATGGGTACGTGTCTCTGCCTGCCTTCTCTTAAGAGTATCATTTCATGCCCCCTTAGGGGACTGGGCTCCCCAGACTGCTGCCGACACAGGGCTACTCCTGCCTTCGGAAATGGGGTTTTGTTTTTTGTTTTGTTTTGTTTTGTTTTGTTTTGTTTTTAATGGTGAGTGTTTTAATGTAGAGTTTTAGCTTAATTAGTAATTTTTTCCCATTTGCTTTCAGGCCACTGATGGATTCGGCCTTCCTCCTTTTGCCGTTGGGTGTAATTAAAGAAAGATCAGGGCAGGAGGAAGCTGTGTGTCGGTGTTTGTAGATTCATAATAAACATTTGCTTTGCTAAAGACAAAAGTTCAGAGGTTCCTGGGCTCCGGCAGCTCCTGATTTTTTTGAATTGGCTGCGATAACCATTGCCAAGGAGCCGTATTCACGGCTGTGGCCGCTGTGGCTGCCGGGGAGTGGGATCAGAGCCGAGCCCCTGCGTGTGGCTGAGCCCTTGCGTGGCCCCGTCCCACTCAGGCAGGTTTATAGGCAGGAGGCCCAGGGAGGTAGCGGGACACCTGCCTTTTCCTGCAAGAAACCCAAAGTGGTTTTCCCACCCAGCACAACTGGAATTCCCAGGCCTCCTGGCTCCGTGGTGCGTATTTCTGTATAAAGCAGGCTTCTTTCATTGCAGGAGAATCCCCAGGCCACCAAAAAAGAAGAAGTGGAAGGTGCTGACAGTCACAGTGACCAAAGGCTGGAGAGCTGCCCGACCCCCGAGCAGAAGGGTAAAGAGGTCTCCCTGGATGGCTCGCAGTACACCCCCTCGCCGGCCTCACAGGAGGACCTGGAGTCAGATGTCTCTGATGACTCTGATCAAGAAGTGGACATTGAAGGAGATAAAGGCTATTACAATCCTACCCACTAATGGCCCTGTGCGCAGAGTGGACCCTAACTCGGCTTGCACTTTACCAGGGGCTGGTTTGGAAGAATATTATGCTACAGGAGAAAACTGTCACCATTCCACTGAAAGAAAAAAAACCAACACCAATAGACTCATTTTATAATAAGCAGAGAAAGAAAGATGTATTTTCTGCAAACAGTCCATTTTTGGCAGATCTCTAATTTGGTTAAAGGAACATGGTTTGTATTTAATTATTTGTAAGATATATTTGTACATTAATCGATGTTCTAACAGGAATATAATACTGCACCCTGTCCTTACTCACGGGGGTCTGAATCAGCTGCTCTTGGTGATCAGGCAAAACTCCTCTCTAGCTAGTGTGGAAGTGAGTATGGATTACAGGACTAAGCCCTTTGTAAGTGTAAACAAATGTAGTTTAAATAGATTAATTTAAACCCCCTTTGCAAGCAGAGAAACATGTTCTGTGAAATAGGGAGGGATTTGGCCATCCTGACAAGTGCCTTACACTCATATCCTTTTACCTGCCATGGTGCTCTCTACCGAGACCTCTCTCTGTTCATCAGGTAGAGTCTTTGGACAGATTCATTTTTGCTCTTGCATGACGTGAAATGTGCCTTCTCAGATTTTTGAGGACTTTGTCCCACAATCTGGGTAGTTCCATTTGCAGGGAAAAAAAATACATATTTTTCTCCTTGAAAATCTCTAGCACTGTTTTTTACAGATTTCGTATTTGAGAAGAAAATGTGGGGAGTGATAGGGTCCTGCTGTAGGAGAGGAACTGCCGTCAGCTGGGGGGGGATAAGTGAGGCACACAGCCGTGGGAAGATAATGCCTATTGTATACATATCTGCTTCTGTACATACTAGTTTTCTTTGAAAGTCTGGCGGTTTTATACCTCAAGTTGTTCATATTTTGTACATATTTGTTCAATGTTTAAAAAAAAAAAGCAAACCCTGGTATTTAATTTTTGATGGACTTGTCTGTGAAATAAAACTAAACTCTGCACCACCCGCCACGCTGGCCATCCAGTTCCTGGCAGGAGAAATCCCAAACCTCGCCCCCGCCAGCAATGCCCCAGGCGTGTTGCAATCGGGCTTCTCCCTCCGGTACCGTGCCGGTCACGGGCCACCCTGCGGCCCTCCAGGCGCCCTCGCGTTGCGGGCATCTCGCGTGGGCTCATTGCTTACGTTTCTGCTGTTTTTCAGCCTGCCACCCCGCGTTTCGGTTTTTCGCCTGTACCCGTGCCTCCACGCCTCCTGCCCACTCGGGAAAGGGCTCTGCGGCGGGAGGAGGAAAGCCTGGTCTGCGAGTCCCGGCTGGAAGCGTAGGTGTTTACCCCCGAGTCGCCCCGACCCTGGGGGGGGGGTCGGGGGGGCGCGGGCTGGAGGAGGAGCGGGGCCGGCAGTGCCTGCTCGGGGCCGGGCATCGACCCCAGCCAGGGCAGCCGCTGACCCGCCTGAGTCAACAGTGGTTATTCATCGGCCTTTCTCCGAAACGATGCCGGCCCGGGGGCGCGGGAGATGCCGCCGGGACCGGGCATCCCGGGGGTGGGCAGCCGCGCGGGTCAGCCCGCACCGTCCGGCCTCTTCAGTCCCCGGAGGGGGCCGCAGCGAGCACCAGGGGACAGGGACCTGCCCCCGGCCGGGTGCCACGGCGGCCTGTAGTGCCAGGAAAGGAGTTTAGAGAGCAACAAGTGACTATGTTGACTGACGAGGGGGGACGGCCCTTAGGGCAGCCGGGGCGTCGCGTCTAAGCGGGTTAATGCTTCGAGAAACAGCGGCTGAGTTTTCTGAATAATTGAGTGGCTTCAGCTGTAGTTTGTTCTTTTAAAGCTGGGTTCATGAACACGGCCCAAAAACATGAAGGAAACGGGGAGGTTCCGTTGCCACCTGTTCGTGCACGCTGGGCAAAGCGAGAAGCCTCCGGCCGCCCCCGCGGCCCCGCCAGCTGCTCCCGCTGGGGACACGCAGGGCCGGGACACGCAGGGCTCGCATGGAGCCCCGGGGAGCTGGCACCGGCCCCGGTTTAAGCCCACCCGTGACAAAAGGGAGCCCCGGGACACGCCCGGGCTGTCTCTGGGTATTTCTCCGCCCTTGCGCTCGGATCGAGCCCCGGCGCGGTGCGCGCAAGGCGAGGAGCTCGCCGTCGGGAGCAGAAGATGCGCAGCGCGGCTCCGCTGAGGGGGAAAACGCTTCTCCATCCTCGGCGTTTTCCCTCGCTCAGTGTTTCTGTCGCGGGTCTCAGCCTGGGTCCCGACGGGGACGGGAACAGCTCGCCATGCGTCTCCGGGGCTGGGCTGCGGGGGTGCCGGGAGCCGGGCGGGGGGCGCTCGGGCAGGGGCGTCCCGGCCCTTTCCCTCCGTTTTTCCTTGTCGTGTCTGTCTGTCCCGACCGAGATCGGGGGCCCGAAGCTGGCGTTACCTCTTCAGGGCGGCTTCGTGTTACGGCTGTGCTTTCGCGCGGGGACGGCAACACGCGCGGGACAGAGCCGCCGCGACGGGTGGGCGACAGGCGGCGGCCAGGGGTTGCGGGGCCTTGGGTGAACTCCGGTAAAGCCGATTTCCACGCGGGATGATGCCGGCATCCCCCGTCCGGGGCAAGCCGGCAGGCACCCGCGCTTAAACACTTGCAGGGCCCGATGCGATGGCAGGGGTGGGGGCTCTGCCCGCCCACAGCTCGGGTGCGTGTCCCAGCCGCTGTAACGCGGTCCCGGAAAGCTGGGCTCGTTAAACCCGGGCGCATTCCCAGCAGTGGCGGGGGATTTGGCGGCTCCCTGCAGGCGGGGAGTGCAGACGCATCATCGTGCAGCCACCGGGCCGGGGATGTGGATTTCCAGGGTGTCGGGACAGGTGACAACAGCGCTGTCACCCCGGCTCGGCTGTGGAAATGCCCTTGCTCTCCCACCCACCCGGGGAGGGGGGCTCACGGCTTCGCGGCGCCTAGGTTAAACACACCGGCGGGGGCGGAGAGCCACGGGCTGAGCTGCGGCTGCAACTAGAGAAATACCCCCAGCAGCTGTCCCTGACACCCAAAGCCCGTTTCCACAGCGGAGGAGACCCGCGTGGGGATGCCCACGGCGGGGCGGGAGAGCGGCTCTCCCCGGGCAGTCTCTTCTCCTCGGCGGGAGAAAAACGGCCGGAGCACTTTACAGCGTTCCGTGAAAGCTTCGAGCCCCTTCCGTGCCACCCTGCTTTCTCCGATTTGTTTGCCTGTTGGCTACTTCATGCCGAACTAGCACGTATGACCTTTCCAGCACAACTCCCGTCTTGTTTTCGACTCTTTTATCAGCCGATTCAACTTGAAAATGGTTATCATTTAGCAGAAAAACAAACAGAAAAGCACATTTTTGTAAGCAAAACGTTAATGATTGGAAGAATTGCACCAATTTCAGCTTGACAGTGTGTGATTAATCCTCCGGGTCAGGTACTTATATTTTTAGTCATTAGGTTCGTCGGCCTTTGATATCCAGAACTGTTTCTAGCCTAATAGGATATCGACCCAGCCGCCTATGTACTTTGACTCCTCACACAGCACGGCTCCCCGGCCCGCGGGGGCCACCTGCCCCGCAGGATGCCTGGGGAGGCCGCCCACGCGCGGGGCAGGGCGAGTCCACCCCCGCGGCCGGGACACGCGTGGGTCAGCCTGTTCGCCCTCCCCGCGGGAGCCTTGAGTGCTTCCGTGGTGTGTGGGGGCAGGGGAAGGAGGCAAGTGGTGGCGCGGTGTTTGCAATCCTGGACACTTTAATCTTTCACACTGAAATGGCCAGAGCCTCTTTTATTGCACAATAATAGGAAATAATAACTTAGGGCTCCTAATTGTTTGCTTTCACTGAAAAGGACCTTCCTCTGGTCGCATTGGATAAACAGGTTACCACTCAGTTTAGTGGACAGCAATAAATGACATTAGACCCCAAAGAAATTTACTACTAGATGTCTTCTCAGAGGACAAAAAAATCAGGCAAGAAATCTGTCCATGGGTATTATTGTCTCTCAGTTATGTATATATAAAAAAAAGGTTAGATTTTAAGGACATTATTTTAGCACATGAGAAAGTTTCAAGATAGACCGTGCTGAAAACCTGAACTAAGCATCAACAGCAGGTCAGAGCATGCTGATCTGACTCAGATCAACCTCCCATTAATGTTTAATGGTGGTTTGGGCTTAGCAAGGACAGAAAGATCTTGTCCAGGTCTGCAGGTGACAACAACTGCTTACCAAAGAGCCTTTGTTGACTGTGGAGTCTGTGTCTTATTCTGAATCATGGGCTTCGTTGGCTTCAGGCCTCATGAGCATATAAGATTTGTTTTCTTCCTATTTATTCAAAACAGGAAATCAATGTGTATTTCTAAAATATTTCAGGTGGTGCACGCCAAGGCCAAAAAAAACTTGACACAATTGTGAAAAAGCGTCATCACAATAACTTGACTGGCTCCATTTCACGACTCCATTGTTTGAGAGCTATTGACAAATGACTACTAAAACCAGGGAATCTCAAGCAAGTCCAGACTGTGTTATTTTGGTCACTTGGACTTATACCAGCAAGTTATTATTTGGTGGACTCTTTCAATTGAGTTGGTGACTTGTGAATTTTCCCTTGAATGTCAGATACCCACCCATGTCATAAAGACATACTTTCTAATGGGACTAGCTGAGATCTAGATGGTTTTCCTACCAGACTGATATCCACCCATGTCATTAAGCCTTAATAATAAACAGAACTAGTAGTCTTTTCTTTTTTTTTCACCATATAAAAAAGGGCCTGACATTAAACGGTCAGAGAGGCCGGGCTTGTGCTTGTTCTTCAATTGTGGTGGTGA
Source organism: Mycteria americana (assembly GCF_035582795.1). Taxonomy (NCBI): domain Eukaryota; kingdom Metazoa; phylum Chordata; class Aves; order Ciconiiformes; family Ciconiidae; genus Mycteria; species Mycteria americana. Next base: position 18,911,888 of record NC_134370.1, read on the forward strand.
CTTTTTCCCGTTTTTTTTTTTTTTTTCTTTCCTGAAAGTATTGTTTAAGATGTCAAAGATGCTAGTACAATTCTGGGAAACAGTTACTCTAATTTGTTCACTCCCCAGTCAGCTTGGTAAGAAGCAAAACGGTGTAAGGAAATATATTAATGACTAAGAATTTATCTGCTGACTTTGTAGAAGACAATTATTACAATTGGGTAGGTGTGCATGCACGTGGGCTAGATATTTTCAAGTAGCTGTTTAAAGGAGTAGATTAGATCGAGGGTTTTGTCTGAGTACACTTCATTAAAATGAAGTCAAAGTCAAAACCAATTGCTGTTTGGTGGCCTGTAGGAAGTGAGTCGCTGCTCACACTCCACCAGAAATACTAATGCTAAAGACACATTGAACTTTGTGTTTGTTGGTACAATTTAGGCAAATTAATTGGGTTAAAAGATTGAATGGGCACAGAAAAAGAGCTACCATCTCATCGGCCTTAGGGAAAGAGCCATTTCCAGGAGACCTAATTCAATCAAGCTTATTTTAGGACTAAAAATCCCATCTGACAAACACATAGACCTCAATACCCTTTAACATGATTTTGGCAGACAGTCAGCCAGGAGCCCAGACTATGACCTGCTAAAACTGAGCAGAAGATGATCTTAGTAGACTTTTAGTAGGTTTTGCTTTTGAAAAAAAAGGGCCTGACTGAACTAAATCTACTGAAAAAAGGATCTTTTTCTGTTGTTGTCTAGACAGGGCCTTCAGGGTTTCCCCGCATGTCAATCTGTGCCATTGCTTTGAAGACCTTTGTAGAGAAACTTCTTATTGATTGCTTCCTATGCTATAATTCTCCTTGGCTGTTGCAGTGGGACTTCCCATGAGCATGGCGTGTCATTTTAGAAAGTATTCTGTCATTGTCTAGACAGGTATAAAAGTTGTATTTTTAGAATGACTTAGCAAACACTTTTTAACACCTTTTAGCATTTGACTTGTCCTATCTATGCAAGGTTTCAAAATGTGTTAGTCAAGCTGCGTTAGCTAATATCTTTAAAAACACAACTTTTATCCTAGTCTAGACGTACTGAAAGAGAGTACTTGTCCTGGGATACACCCACATGAGGGTATAGCCGTTTTAAAATTAGTCAGGACTGTCCACTACCATGCAGTTGTATCTCAATGACTTAGTGCAGCTATCAGGATAAAGATCACAGGTTAAAAGGGGAAGAAGTAACTTTGCTTTATACACATCAGTTCTTCCACTTCCTTCTCTATATAAGAAGGAACCCTCTTACCCAGCCAAAACCCTCCTAATCTAGCACACAGAGTCAATCAGAGAGCAGCTCAGACCTGTTGTAGGCCTAAGGTATAGAAAGACCCAGTTCTGCGAAAGGCTGGGCCAGTGGCCAAGGTTGCTCTCCAGGGACTTGTCCTCCCAGTCGTCACCAGACCCTTTTGGTTCTGCCAGGGGAGCCGTTTCCAAACCTACCTTGAATGAAAATAGCCCAAGTTAGTGCAAGCAGTTTAAAGGATGGTAACACTTTAAAGAAAAGGTCTGCACTAACTTGGTTCATTTTGGCTGATGGGTGTCAGAGCTCTGCTGGCACATCGGAGAAAGTTTTGCTAACTGAGGAAGTTTAGTTAGTTGGTCTGGTCTCCTTGGCTAGTAAGACACCAGATTGAATTTTGCTCTGAGCATGTCAGTGCCAGTTAGATGTGGGCAGGAACTGTGAATGAGTTGCTCTGATGGCTGAAAACAAACACAGAGCTGTACAATTCAGGGTGGGAACAGCTGAGGAGGAGCTGTGCTGTGAGTAGAAGAGGCCTCAGGGGCTCAGAGGCAAAGAGAGTGGGATGGGACAGTGGCTCTGCAGCCCTCGCAGTGTCCTGGTGCAGGCAGTGGAGCAAAGCAGGAATTTCTTCTGAAGTCTGTCAAACGACAAAGAGAAATTTGCTAAATGATTGTTTTGGGTAAAGTGCAGAGACTGCCCTGGCAGCAGGGACCGGACTGTAGCTTTCCACCCCGGTAAGACTTTAGGATAACCTAGTGGTCAGCACACCCTGCTAGGAGATGGATGGGGTCTGCCCTGCTGAGCTAAACCTGTTTCTCTGGCTTTGGCCCTGGAGGCTGACATAGGCAGTGTTGGCTCAGTCGCCAATATTATGCCTCGTACAATATTGTGTCTTTGGTGCAATAGCAGACCCCCCCCCACCCCCCCGAGCATCTTACCCTGACTGAAGCAGTCTAATTTTATTCAGTGGAGCAGCGCGATAGTGGCAGCAGCAGAGACGGCTGCTCTCGGCAGGCTCTGCCACCTGGATCTTGCCTCTGTGAGCAGGCAGGAGACGTACAGTACTTCCTCCAAATCACACCCCTTTACGGTAACTCTTTTTGGGAAGCTGAGGATTGAACTCAATCAGATCACTAGTCACTTTTTAAAATCTCGGTCAGAACTGCATGCAGGTAGTCTTCATGTTGTTCACGGTTTCCCATACTGTGGTACGAGAAGACAACGCTGACGCTGCAATAGCTGAATAAAAGACACCCATTTTCTGCCAGTGCTACTCTCATAATGAATATTGTTCGTGCTCAGCAATGGTTTGCTCTACCAGTTACCTCCCTCCTCCCCAAACCTTTGGGAGTGCCTGGGTGGTCAGGGCGTACTCGCAGGAAGTGCAGGTGGTGAATATCAGCATATATTAGAATATATTTATGCCTTAATTAAAAAAAACCCTTACACTGGAAAGTCACTAATTTACCTGTTAACATCTCCACATTGCACTGCAGTTTTTCTTGCTTTTTAACCATTGCCCGATATTTTTGCTGTAACAAAATATATGCTACCTGCAGATGGAAACAAACGTTTTTGCTAGAGAAGAGAATTATGCTACAGATGCCTGCAGGAGACACGACACCAGAATTCCTCTGAATGTTACCATGTGGTGGGATACAACTGCTTGATTTCAGAATCTTTTGCAAGACAGCAGAAGTTCCCTATGCTTCAAGTAATAAATATCTTGCACTCAGTTATGGCTGGGGAGGGCAGTTTATATTGATTCATTATGAACCACTCCAAAATGAGATTGCTGTGTTGTAACATAGCCCTTGGAAGGGGTTTCCTGACAAAATTATTTTATGTTCTTACGCATTTTTTTTCAAATATGATACTTTTGCCTCATGACTGTCTCCTGAACTATCAATCGCATGATTCATTAACATGACCTATACAATCTTATTTCCTATATAAATAATCAATACATCTAGCACTGCCAACTGAAGCACACATGATTACATTTTAAAAAGTAGAGTATTAAGTTATTTGTTGGTTGCGTTGGAACAAATGGAGGATAAATAATGCCATTAAACAACAAACAAATTAAGGCCTTATTTTTCCTTAGTTGCTTTCGGAATCTGCATTACTACATACTTTCCATTATTTGCAAATTACACCAGACTGATTGAATAAATGCTTTAAAATGGGTCCTGAACATTGGTTTAGAAGCACAGAGGAAGTGGTTTCTTAGACAACTGCTACCCGCATATTGATTTGATAACAGGGAGGTGGAGGGGCGAAGATGATTATGTTGATGTACGGAGCTGTTGATTGTTTAATTGAAGGTAAAATTTTTAGCTTCACTAGTCAATTACCTGATCTCATTAAGTTCTTAAAAATCACTAAAATACCATTCTGGCTGAAGCAGCTGCACTTTGCTACTATAAAGCATTAGGAAAATCATTTGCTAATGGTGATTTACAAGTGTAAACATGTGATATTTTTAGTATCCGAATAAGCTTTCTCCATGTGAGAGATCTTGAATGACTACCATGCACCAGGTATGTAAAGACAAAGAAGGATATGAAATGTGTTTTTATTTTTGCTTAAATGAACTGTAAACTTCTAAATATTTTAAGGCTTTGTGTGAATATTCAAACCTTAGTAACAGAGTAGAAGATGGAAGAAGAAAATCACAATTTCTTGACATTAAGGCTCTTTCAAGTATAAACGTAAAAAGTTGTTCAGTGCCTGGCACAAAACAGAGGTTGTTTTAAGGATAAATGTAAACTAAGACAGCATTTGGCATCCCTGTGGAGGACGAAGCCCCATGCTGTGAAGACGCTATAGACTCCAACTAATGGTGCCTATAATGGTAATGGTGCCCTGGAGACTCTGGAGCAGCAAGGAGGACTCGTCCTGTGCCTGGCCTCATTACTTCGCAAGTTGCTGATAGAGGGCTTTGCATAGCACCTCCCAGATTCTATATGCCACAGTGTGCGTGGTACTGACATAAGCACTGCTAGTAATGTGTGGTATTTTATATATTTCCAAACATCACATGAACACATTCTTCCAGGTTAACACATTTTCATTTCACAGGATGACTGTCCCAGAAAAGGTAGGTGATCAGTCAACAGTTATACAGTAATATGAGAACCCCTTTCCAAAACCTACGTGGCAAGAGTTCTGCTTTCTTGCATACTTTTGTTTGTTTTGTTTTTAGACCAGTTCATAGAAAGACATCTGGTTTCCTTGCAGAAGAAGGAGTCTGGGATGAATTTCTTCATTCTTGCAAGCAATGTGACTTCAGTCACAAGAACTTGATGAACTCTCAAAAGGATCTAGACATGTTTTCCTCTCAGTGCAAAGATGTAACAAGAGGTTATGAATCAAGTTCCAGAATGAGAGATAAAGGAAGAATTGCCTTTTTTTTTTTTCCCCCCTCCCACAAAGAAATACTTTAGAACAAATTCAGTAACACCAGGGCTTCCCAGGTTTTGGGCTTATTCCCGTTGATGGCTGTTTCTGGTTCTGTGCCAATCCATGTACCACTTACAGTCTCTTTGGAGTCAAAGATGACTGTCAAAATATGAAGAAGGAACAAAAGCACATAGCACTGATGAAGAAAGGTGCCAGTTCCCTAACCTTAGAGCACTTGCCTCCAAACTTCTCAGGAAATATAATTATTATCTTTCAATAGTTATCTATTATAACTTCAAGTTCCCATACATCAGTAGCTCCCAAACTGCCTGTATGCCTGTTACTTAGGTTTTTAGGTACCCCAATCGAAGTGCAAAGTGCAAGGCAAATGAAACTGCTAGTGTTGCATTTTGAGGTTATGTAAATTGGCAACCGGATTCTGCACAAGGCATTGATATAAATTATGAGATCAACCCCAAATTCTAGGGCTTTCACCGGGAGTCTTCCTTAATGTTACGGTAGGTACCAGAAGGTATTTTATGTTGTAACGCAAACAGTGGCATGAAAAAGACAAAACCCACTTTTCAATAAGACAACATTGATTTAGGTCTTTCAGACTGCAAAACTACTCAGGGTCTGGTTGGGGGTTTTTTTGTTGGTTTTTTTTTTTTAGACTGGCTATTGCCTTTTTAGGGTGTGGGGTGGGGGATGTCTTGGTCTTGCACCAGTCTGTATTGACTGTGGAATTGGGCAGAAAGAGTAGAAGCTGTGTAGAGCTAGTCCGTGACTCACTCGTACTGGTCAAGGCAGACAAATCTGTTATGCCAGCGTTATTGTGATCAACCTGTCTGTCCAAAATGGTACTGAAACCATTCTTGGGTTTAAATAGCACAAACCCATTTTTGGAAGGGGTAGAGCCAGTATAACTTGGTTTACCACTGCAGTTTCTGGAATGATAGCAAATTCAGCTGTGATTTGTTTACAGGAACAATTAAACCATTTTAAACGCAGATTCAAAGGCATTTCTGGGTGATAGCTGCTATCAACAGTGGGTTACCTTCCTACTTGGTAAGCGGGCCAGGAGAGCCATCCTGGTGGAAATGAGAGCCTGGGAGCTCTCCTCTGAGCAGAGCTCTGTACGATAGGAAGTCCCGCAGAGAGAAGCTCTGGGAATAGCCAGCTCAGGAAAATGCCCAGGGCCAAGTATTTGCAGAACTGTTCTGAACTATCGTTCTGCTTAAGGTCTTTGTGGTTTTGAGATAAGAAACTGAGGAAACTGAATAAAAGCAACTACCCACAAAAAGAGTGAGTTGTATAAGAATATCACTTCTGTTTGCAATCTTCCCCCCCTTACAGACCCATGCACTGGAGGAGGCTGCCTTGCTGCTGTTAGTAAACAACTTTTGAGGTGCTTGGACTGGCACTCAGGTTCATGCAGCTTCTTAAATGCTGAATATCTCCTAACCTGCACCCTGAAGGACCTGTGCTGATACATGGCTATATATTTACAAGAATCCTTTGCAGAATAGAATGGTGGAGAAGAATCAGGGTGTAATTTTCTTAAATATAATAAGTATTTAATTCTGCAGTCCATCTTTTAAAGCTTTCCTTAGTTTTGTGTTTGTTGGGGTTTTTTTTCTTCTGTGTTTATTTTCAGTGATTTTTTACTTTATTTTCAGAGTATGAAGAACTATTTCTCTGGTAGCATGAGCTAGACCAAATCCCGCAGATTGCACTTAATATTGATTTATGTGGCAGACTTGGCTAGGAGTGTCATCCTAGAGAGACCTTTTTCTAATCAATAAATCAACACATTTCCTAAAATCAAGGTGGTGGGTGATTACTTATTTTGTGTCTTTCATTCCTTTTTCATTTGAGTTGAGCTCATGCTGTCTTACACAGCACTGGATTGCATTTAAGCTTTCTAAAACATGTTTTCTAGAAAAGGAGCAATTACAGTGCAGTGTATTTTGAAACTACAAAAGTCTGAAGTCATAGTATTTGACAATAAAACACATTTCTCAAACTTCTGCCTTCCAAGAATCAGCTAAAGCATAATGCTGGGAATATAATGCATAATGAATGAAGATATTTCAGTGATTCATGAGGATTTGTCTCATTCTACTTCTAGATATGAGTAGGTAATTAACTAGCCTATAAATATATATACATTTAAAAGCCGAATTTCCTCATGCCCATTAAGATCAGTAATATATGATACAAAAACAGTGAAGTGTTTTATTTTATCTCAGCAGCAATCTTTTCTCTAATTAGGTAATCTTATTCCCAAGATGATAAACTTTCTGACAAACCTTTTCATATGATCACTCACAAATATTAAGGCTTTTAATAGTCATATCATTCAATGCTTATATTGCCTAGCCAACATTTACTGTGAATCTATTAATGTCCTGCTTTTAATTCCTAATGATACTAAAATTAAATTAGCTATGTGTTCTCTTACAACGTCTGTCTCCAGATCTAGAAGACTGTTTATACAAGCAATCAGGGAAGTTAGCTGTTCACTGGCAGGGCAAGTGTCTGCAAATAGTCTGCAATAACATATTAGCCACTGCAAATGGAGGAATATGAATTAAGCATATAGATTTTGCACTTGTTTCCCTTGTGCCTCCCCCCTTTCCTTGGCATGTTTGCTAATACATTTGTAATGTTAGAAATGGCTCCGAATGTTGAGCATTAATTAGATGTGGGAACTGGAGCATAAAATAACATCTACTTTTTATCCTTTTTAATCAAGAGGAAATGCTCTAATGTTGGATTTAGATTTAATGCAAAACTAAATATTTGACTCACTACATATTATGTCAGTAGATTAGCTGGTATTTATCACAGTTTTCAAAACTAGGGCTTTAATGCCTCATTTGACATGATTTTGTCAGTCCCTGGCAGAAAGCTGATAAACCGTCCATTTATGCCATTACAGCTGCCTCTTGTAGCACTGTGCTGCTATGGAGAGGGTCACTTGTCATTTCCTTAAAACCTTTGGTTTTGGTCATTGTATACCAGGTTGATCTTTAAAGTTCATTTGGCTGTATTACAGTAGATAAGTTCCAGACTATGAATCAGGTTTTGATGGTACAAAAATAGCTTAAATTGACCCAGTGTCCAAAAGTTATCTAAATACTGCACTCTCTGTCAAGGTAGCTGAAGCTGGAGTTAAAACTACCACCGGACTTCCATTTCTTCCCTTATTTTCAGTTTCTTCTCCATAGGGATTTTTGTTTTTTCCTTTGCTTGTGCTTTTTTTTTTTTTTTTGGTGAACACGTAGCAAGAAAAAAGGTTTTCCACACAAAATGGCAAAACTGAAATAGACCAAATTATATGGCCTCTGCTGACCAGATAAGATGATTCCAGAGGATCCTCTAGCTCTAACACCCTCTCCAGGCATGTGCTATTACCCAGGCAGGGTTGTAGGAATGGGCAACGTTACCCTGCACCCCAGCTCTTACAGACAACGTGGATGTGCCAGTGCCAAGTACCCTGGGCTCAGAAGATCTGCATTGGGAATGTCATTAGTCCTAATGACTTCTATTGTATTACTTGCCATTTCCACTGGGAAGAGCTGATATACTCACAGGCCCAACTATAGATATGGTTGAGATGATGAAAGACACCTACACTGTCTGAGATGATGGAAGTCCACGTACAAAATGGCTCCAACCATTCCTCCGGAACAGGACAGATTCTCAACAAGAGAGAACAAGTATAAACAGCTAACAAGTATAAACAGTTATACTTGTGTATAACTGTTGTATACCACAAGTTATACAACACAAGTTGTATACAACACAAGTTATACAACACAAGTTATACAAGTGCTGCACTCCACTCGTCCTGTAAAGTCCAAATTACATCAAGTGTTGTTATAAACACAAAAAAACTATTTACCATTAATTTCTAGTTCACCTCCTTCTTTCTTCTTGGTTTTAGAAGTGGGTACTGTATCATCACTGACCCACTGACAGGGCTGCAGCACTGCTGGGATAGCTGTGACAGCCCGAGGAGTTAAAAAAGAGCTGGGGATTTCCATTTCTCCTGTGATACCCTTCACTTCATCACGCTCTGCTTACAGAATGAGAGCTTTACTAGTTTTATCAAAATTGGTAAAAGAGTAGTAAAAAGACAAATGCAATCCCAGCAAGAAGTGCCACTCTGACATGCAGTGCTCAGTCCCTCACCGGCGCCGGCAGGTGAATGGCTTCCTGCAGGACTGGCTGAAGCTCTGTTGGATAATCACTGAGTTAGTTGCACAACAGACTCCATGTTCAGTGTAGTAACGCCATTAGAAATATGAAATGTGTGTCTATTTAGGAAGTCAGGCACATTTTTCCAATTATCTAAATGAAATGAATTGCAGAACTTCAAGTCAAACCTGAACTTTGCCCTGTCTCCAGACGTGCAAGGACAATCAAGCCACTGACTTGGAAAGAGCACAACTCATCCTGCCCATTCTCTTTCCTTTTTTTCGGTTGATCCCATTGAAGCCAGTATCAGCATCTGCAGGAGTAAAACAAGCATTTGCCTTTGGTGACTGGCTTTTGGTAGGGAAAGTATGTGGAAAATGAGCTGCTCAGGAGATTGAAAACAATGCTTTTTATTTTACAGGCACAAATAAATAAATATTTCCCCCACGAAAACAGAAGGAAAAATAGTTCCAGCACTGACAGCTTATATTCTATGGAGATGTCCAAAACCTGAAGAAACAACCTGTTTTAAGAACTTCAGTTGCCACTTATCTCTGTTCCTGGCCGGTCCTGTCCTTGCTGACAGCGTTCAGCCATCACCAGCCTGAGTGCACAATAATCCTTTGCTGCGACCAGTGGCGATTTCAGCGACAGGGCTTTAATTTCTCCCTCTGCTTTGTGGAGAGCAGAAGATGTGGAAATAAAACAATTTCCCCAGTAAGACCCACTAGAAGGTGGGAGGAGAGTCATACGTATTTGTGCCTTCTTGCAGTCCACCCACTCCTTCCTTCCCTGGGCCCACCCTTCCGCCCTCCGCGCTGTCCCCAGGGGCCCAGAGACTCTGCCCTAGCTGGATGCAGTGGCAGCACTGGGGGGGTTGGCAGAGAGCCCTTCCTCCCTGCAGGGCCTGGGAGAAGGGGAAAAGGTGCTTGGGGTGAGCAGAACTGCAGTGCTCGTCCAGCGAGGAAAAGGAGTCGTCTGTGCATCTAAAAGCGATAAAAAGAGCTTCCCTCCTACCTACGCCAACTTGTGTGGTATGTGTTTGACAAGGCTAGGTAGCTGCGTTGTTCCTGTGGCCCAGGTCTACCAGTTGGAGCTACCAATTCTCTAATATAACTCATTTTGCTGGGTCACTATCAAGGCAAAATTACCTGGGTGGTGGGTTGAGGTTAGCACTTGTGCTATCATAGAGATTAACATTCTCATGGGAACCTGCAGAGGTGGCATCAGCTTCTGGGACCACTGGTACAGCACCTTTTGTTTGCTGATCTGAGCTCTTCTGTGCTCAGCAGTGCCAGTCAGCAGAGGCCTCCAAGCTTGTGGGATCAGCACTTTATTCACATGAAAGACCTGACGCCTTTGATTCAGTACTTCTGTCTTTCCAGGATGATGACACCAAAGTAAAGGTCTCTGTGATCTCACTGTCTCAGCAGCTTTCATGTGTGAGGTTGGTACACAGAGAGTTGCCCCTCTGGCATCTATTTACTCAGCAGAAAGGGAGCAGAGAGGCACAAACTTGCCCAGGGTCGCACAACAGAGGTGTCGCCAACTCTTCATAGTGCAGTTTATTGCACCAGGTTTTAGAGTTAATTTTCAGCCTCGGTTCTTGCTGTTGTGTGATAATCTGAGCTTTCATTAAAGAAAAAGTCCAAAGATCCTGTAACGGTGAAATTGTCAAAGAAAAATTAGAAAATGTGCAGCTAAAGGACTAAAAGAATCTGAATGCAAATGAGAACCTATGTGATGTGTAGGACAAACGTGCTTTTCTCAATTTTCTGACTTTTCCGGAGCAGGGGAACTCATAGTTTTAATGTTGTTAACGGAGTTGATGAACGTTGTGCTTTGAAGTCCTCTAACTTGCTGAAGATGCTCCTCTTCACATGCATGGTTCTCAGGGTTGCCCTGGCCACAGCTTTAATGGGACAATGGTGTGGGTGGAGGCACCTAAAAAACCCAAAAACCAAGGGCAGGAAGAACTCTCCTAACTCATCAAATTTAGTCTTTTGTTCTCACAGGCATCACGTTCTCCTTATATAGATCACTGGAAGGGGTAAAAAGAACTGCACTAAAGTTACACAGCTTCTTTTTCTACTCCTTGTCCCCTTTCATTTGCCACACAACCCCTGCTACTGGTGGCATACTTACTATGTGATGGGCCAGCATGTTGGTTGGCCAGTGTATTATTTACGTGACTGCCATTTAGATGTGGCAAGTGCAGCACCAAAACCCAAACCTCTATGCAGTCACCTAATAGAGCAAAACAGAAGTTGAAATACCCTGACTAGGATGAGATCTTCAGAAGTATTTGGTGTTGACCTAACCACATCCACTGAATCTCAGAATAAAATCCTTCCCTGCCTCTGTGGTGGACAAAGCCATCCTGGCCTGCTCCTATAGATGTGACTGTCAGCAATGTCTCATCCCTGTTATAACACAGCGCAGTCTTCCAGTCAGAAAATCAGAGACATTCGTAGATGAAGACTTAGATTAAGGTTGTAAATTTAGATTAAGGTTATAATCTCAGGCATACTCTGAAAGAGTAAAGAAGCAGCCACTAGGCTGGTTTACAGATTTCAATTTAAAAAACATTCAGATTTGTTCAAACTTTAAAGCCAATCTGTTTAAAGCAGAACAGTTCTTTTTACTTTGTTTTTCTAATTAAACACCAAGAGACACTGCTCCCCACATGCCTTGATCTTATAAATGCTTACTGTTTACCCAGGCAGCTGGAAGGACTGGAAACAGATACGATTATATCCTCGTCCTCTTAGGCTGAAATAAAACACATTGGTTTTGTTACATGGTGAGATCTAGTATGGTCCTCTGATATGGCATAAAGTACCTCAAAACACTGTAGATTGAAATCTGCAGGTCTAGTTTCCACTGTATTTAATTTTTTAAATCTCAGATGCTACTAATTCAGACCTAGAATTAGGGTGAATAACTATGCAAGGTGTGCAGAGTGATGGGAATTACAACCTCTGTACTTGAAATTTGCCATGTCTGATATAAGATGCCAAAGACTTCTCTTAACCTTGCCAGCCAGAGCAGAAATAACTGTTCTACTAAAGTGAATAAAATAAGCTGAATTTTAAATACTACATATATATACTAAAATTCTGGGAAAGCAATGAGCATGCTTTGTTTCTATTCAATGTCAGACTCAATTAATCCTGTTCAGATGTGTTGGATAATTATGTTAAACACTGGCTTGGAAAGGGAAAATGGTGTGGTTTTTAACCCATTATGTGACATCAGAACTGCCAATTTTGCATTGTTTTAAAATTAGAGAGGTGTAATGATAGCACTTTGCAATAATATGTGCAAGGTCACAACCACGTACCCTAGCAAATAAAATTGCTAAATATACAGTGCAGGTGAAGTATGAGCATCTAATAATCTCTTCATGTTCCAGCATAGAGAAAGGAAAAGCTAAGCTTAATAAAGTTACAAACCCCATGATTTCTTAGAAATCATGGTCTGAATTCTGCCTCAGGAAATGACAAGCCTACTACTCACCTACCATGAATGAAAATAAGAAACACCTGGTGTCTCTTTGTTCTTACTTAATTTACTTCCTCTGGCCTAGTTTGCTCCCTTGCCTTCCTTCTGGAGGTGTGGGAGGAGCAGTAGTTGGGTCCTTCTTGTCCTTTAGCATTGCTGATGAAATAAATAGGTAAGTGTATACAGTTGTAAGAGGCTGTTTCAACTTGCTCTGTTTTTTATTCATTGTTTTGTTCTTGCTCTCTTCCTTAATTATCCAGCACAGTAGGTAACTGCTGGAGGATATTTGCCTACATGGACTTTTGGTCTGACCCAATATGGCCATTTTATGTTATCAAGTTATTACTGCCTTACAAGAGTATAAAGTCTAATCACTTGGGGAAACTTAACTGTTTTGTATTTTTTATCATCTTGCTGTGACAGATATATTCCTCAGGAGTTTCTCTTCTTTTTATGCTTAAGTCAAACAAAACCATGTAGATTCTCTATAATTTTGGGGGCAGGAAAATCAAAGCCCTGTGTCTTCAGACCTGTGACTGAATGTGTTTTGGCCGATGACACATTGGCTGCTTCTCCTGAAAAATCTGTTCAAGGTTATGAAATAAAAAGGGGAAAGTTCTGTCCACTGCTCATCACATTTTTTTGTAAAATAATTCAACATCAAATTTAGAATGAGTAACACTTCCTGTTATGATACAACTGGCTTAAGAAAAATGGAGCTAGCACGTATCTGTTTGTCCTTTCTGTCTGGAAAAAAACCCACCTGATTTGGCTGCTTTTCTTTTTTCAAAGAGAGCATTCACACATCCTAGTGGTATTCTTTATGGTCATTTAAAAGTCACTATAATTGTGTAAAACTATATATCCTCTAGGCAACAAGAACAAAAGCTTCTATACGCGCTAAATATTGTTTCATTCAGGAAGTTATTCTTATGTGTATGTTTCCACAACTATTATCAGTAGAATTGAAGGGTAGCAGCAATATCCACAAGTTGTCTGATTTCCTTCCCACACTATCAAAGATTGAAACAACAAAGATGAAAATGTTGGGGGAAATGCCTGTAACTATGACATAAATTGCTTTCCAGAAAAGATTTAAGGAAGTTGCCTTTAATATATTGTTTACGGTATGGAGAAGGCACTCCTGCCTGAAAGAGTTTGGTTGTGTTGGATCTTCTAAGCGTTTCCCAAGTCTGGCCTCAGGATGTTCTTCAGTGGGTTATGTTCTGCTCCTGGTCATGGCAGTTGAAGCACAAAGCTCCTCCATTGTTTCTAGGATGTTTATTCTGAATTTGTGCTAATGCATCTGAAATCAAGCTGTAGCAAATATCTGTAAAAATTCCAGTTCAACCAACTCCAGAAAGTTCAGAGGATAAAATCACATAGGAAATTATTACTCTTACAGTGTTTATTTTATGTTTTATAAAGTTCCCTGATTAATACAGATTTTTTTTTTTTTTATTATTGTGACTTCTCTCACGATGTTTGCATAGTATATATATGCAGCGGAAAGCTTAAAGAAAGAGAGCAGCTGCTAAACCCTGTGGCACTGAGATATTGGAGCCTACATTTCCAGCTCCTGTTCCTGTCTGGGAAAAGCCCTCCTGACATACGTCACTTCCAATGGAAATCCATGCCTGGTGAATGGTTTTAACATCGCTCAGCTCCCTTTTATGGCCTTATTTTGTCTAAATGTCACGGGTCAGTTTCATGCACGTCCTGGTATAGGAACTGAGAGGAAGCACTTGGCATGGCAGCTGGTTGGGAAAGGCTGTCTAGCATTAAAATTGGACATCCAGATGCTTCCTTGATTAGAATCTCTAGACTGGTGTTCTCCTGCAGTCTGGGAAGCGGTGAAGAACGGAACTGATGTCTACCCAGGCCACAGGTTACCCTTCTCCTCCAAAAAACTTCTGTCCTATCCTTGTCACTGCTCCCACCTGCCTCTGCTTCTGCCGAGGCAGAACAAGAATGACTGCAGAGATGCATGTCCACCGTGAGCCTCTCCAAATGAGCTGAACACAGAGACCCTGAAGCAATGCTTCACCAGAGCCCACGGGTCTGTCAGGCAGCAGCACCCCTGTCCTCTGCGGCTGCCGTCGCTATTGTTCTGCTGCACTGTCCTCACAGACGAAATACCTGATTCTGATGAGTCTCTCAACTTCCTGGCTCAATAAAACAGCTCCTCTACTAGTGGTTAGAAATGTTTCTGGGGAGGAAAAAGAGAAAGCAAGCCTTTGCTTAGCATCAGCTAGACAACTGGTGCAGACCAGATATCTAAGATATGTTGAGGCAGGCAATAGTGCTCATGTTGGGGTAGGCCTGCCCGCTCATGCACACAGCAAAGGGTAAATGCCAGGGAAATTAAATCTGCTCCCAGTGTTAGGGGAAGGAGCTGGATTACACATTTTTAGATTTAGATACCTCAGCTCTGCCCAAGTCTCTTGTACATGATATTTTTCAAAAATGAACAGTAGACGTTGCCCAAAGTCTGGAGGAATGAAACCTGGCTTATTTGGAGTTTGCTGGGGGAAGAGTTTGGATCTTTTTTAAAATTAAGTGTATGTTATAAATAACCGGATTATCAACTGGAAATTTTTGAGAGGTGAAAACACAATTTAGTACATTCTAGCTTAAGATGACTTCTCCAAAAAAGAAAAAAATACTTATAAGCACCATTATTAATACTTAAGATAGGGGAAAATGAGTCACTACATGCCAAATCTCACTTGGTGAACCCAGCTGCTTTGTGCTCAGCAGCTCTTGCTACCTCCCTGATGCCACCTCAAAGGCCCATATTAACTCTCCAGTCTTCATGGTTTCAAGGGCAGAGGCATCTTGTTCACTTGTTGTAGTGGAGGCTATAAAACTACAAGATAAAAATACTTAACAGCCAACTAGCAACTGCCTTTTGAACAGGTGAGATATGAATATCCATTACCCCACAGCATGTGCCATCATTCACGTCAATACAAAGTGGTGTAAAAAAAAGTCAGAAGTGCAGTGTCAGAAACTATGTTAAATTGGGTGTTAATCTGATTTTTACTACTCTATACAGTGAAGTAAAGCGTTGCTTTCTCCATAAGGCTCAAAGGAACACTGGAGGCTGCAATATATATTTTTGCAATACTTCATATAAGCTCTGAAGCAATAACAAAGGTTCTTTTACCCTTATGTAATGTGTGTTTTTAAAATGGAATACAATAAAATACCTCCTCCTCCTTCAATAGCATTATAGCTGGGTTTTTTTCCTGGCTGGGACTGGTATAACTTAACGACAGGTACATGGGGCTATGCATGCTCTTCTTGACTTGCTAGGGATGACAAAATAGTGGCTCCATCCTGTATGTCATGACCAGCAAGATCCTGCACAGGGTGCAGAGCCCCACCATGGACAGGACAGGGTCAAGACCAGCCAACACCCTGCACGCTCAAGAACCTGCTGCTAAAATCTGCTGGTTTTGTATGCATGTCTAAATCCTATCTTGTGTCTTTCCTGGGTTGCCTACCCCTGTTTGTTCTCACCAGACTGACAGGCCACCTCCTTCAGCAGAGTGCACAGCCCCGCGGGTGCTGGTCCTGTGCGCTCGGCTGTTCTCTGTGCAGCCGAGCAAGCACTGGTGTGGCTACACAGCTGCTCATTTGCCTAACTCGCTAGCAAATGCTTAGGGGGCATTTCTTAATTTTCTGCGTGTTGGTCACAATTGATTTATTAATTAACATAGTGGTGGGAATCAAGGATCAGTGGTTTTGTTTTTCTGTCTGTCTTCCACCAACTTGCTTTTTGCTTCAGGTAAACGATCCAAGCTCTGTCCACATCCTTGTTCCTGTAAAACAGGAGCGATAATACCTACCAAGGAGCTGTTTGTGAGCTTTGCTGAGCTCTTTAGCATCCTCAGCAGGAGGCAGCATAGAAGCATATGGCCAACATACTATTTCAAAACAACCCAGTTTTAAATCATTGCAAAAACCTCCTGCTAGCCCCATGATAGCTCGCAGTCCCCTCCCGATGGTTCCACCATTGCTTTAAGAAGTTGCAGCCAAAAGGGTTTTTCTGGCCCTTCTCTCCCCAGTCATTGTTCCCATACAGTGTGAAAACTTACGCTAGTGAAAACTAACCGCCTTATTTGTATTTTTTCAGGTTAATTTTCAGCAGAAGTTCCCTGATCTAACTGGCCACGTAGTTTCATGACTGCTCATGCTCAGAGAAGAGACACAGTAAGAGCACGCATCTGAGTAGGGGCAGGGCTGCCTCTTTCAGCCACAGCATGCATTTAGATTAGCTTAAATTTATTGGGAAACCCAAGTTTCAGCAAAGCTTCTCCAGGTAACGGTAGGTAACCTCAGCGAGCCCTTTGAGGCATGTAAGCTCACAGCGTTTCAGTTGACCGTGCATCTTAACCTTTAGCACAGATAAAAATTTGATGTTATGGGTTAGCTGAGATTCAGTGACCCACTATGTTCAGGAAACAATGATTTACAGAAATCGTATAGTTAGCCTTTTCCTGGCTACCTGGCTAGAGGTAGTAGAAGGGAAGCAGGTCTAGCTTGTGCTCCGACACAGTCGTCTTTTATATCCCTGCCCGAGCCATGGCCTTCCAGGGAAGGAGCAAGCTTGGCTTCTCAGCCCTGTGCTCTGCGTAAGCTCGTTAAAAGCTACGACTCAGCTGAGGTCTTCTGTAATCTCCTGGTGAACTGGAAGATAAATGGGATATATAAGTTTGTGAAAGCCACGGAGTTAAGGAACTTTTCTGGGATAGTGACAGACTTCACTTAACACCTCGGAGACATAGTAAAGTAAGTTAAACAGAGTATCAAGAATGTCTCACATAGTTTTCTCTACTGTTGAGGACCCCACTCCCAGATAACAGGGTAATATAAGCTAAGTACTTGAGTCAGCATTCCTGGCTGCTAAAGTAAAAATCTAGTAATAGTGCCCATTACACAAAGTGGTATTTCTGTCATAAAAGATGGGAAAAGCATTAAATTGTCTTTTTTATTACTGAAGTATCTTATGCTTTCAGATTTTTTGTTTGTTTGTTTAAAAATATATATCCCAACAGCAACGGGCAATCTGCATCATGAAGTAATGCACCATTAAACATACGTAAATGTGGAGAAACAATTTAAACAAGTGCTAAGAGGTTTCTGAAAATGAAATTGATATGATGGGTTTAATAAGTAAGTGTCCTAATCCAAATAAGATGTTAATGAACATTCCCTAGTAAAGTAAGAGAGAGTGCTAAGGGGTTTTTTATTCCAAGTGAGTCGTGTATCCTTTAGGTGCCTGTTTGTGTGGTGCTTGCTAGCTTTTCTTCAGCATACAGCTCTGAATACAACTACCTACAATAATGGGAGCTGGGAAGAAACAGTTCCACATCTGATTAAAAAACCTACTGCAGATGCTGTTCCTGCTAAAACAGTTCCTGGGTAGTGATGGCTGTTTCTTCATAGTTAAGTGTGTCCATTAGTGTGCATAAGGAACAGCTAAAGGCATTCAATTACATTGTTGAGGGGCTAACCTTCTGTGAAGGGACTAATGTGGTGCTTGACCAAGAATTGATTTACTTCAGGTTCTCTTCAGGTTTCAAAAAAAAGAAATAAAAAGTACTAGAAGATGACTCTTATAGCAACAGTTGGTAGCTTTTCACTGAAGTTTAGAGAAATTACACTCGACTGATCAGTGTCCAGAGAATCTCAGAACTTTTCAAGTAGGCATTAAAAACAGACCCTGCCGCTCCTTTTGGCTTTACCAGAATAAGCCTGTAGTAACATTATCAAAGTCACTGCTTAGGAAGTGTAGACAAATACATTAGTTCTGGAGTATTCTTTTCCACTGTGCTGAATAGTTCTCTAAAACCACTGGAATTACATGGTCCCAGATGTCTAGCTTACTTCAGGTAAAAAGTTCAAAAATTGTCTTTGACTTTGGGGTTATCAGGAGATCCTGCCATGTCTCCCAAAGTATGTGAATCTTACTCAAACTTATTTTTATAATATTTTGTTCCCTTTTCTGTACATATCTGATGCGAAGAAAGTACACCTAACTCAAAGGTCATCTTAAAATGACCTTTGGAAAAGTGCAAAATGCTCTTGTTTCTTTGGTATGATGTAATTAGGTTAGGATTAGGCTAGGTTTTAGTCCTGAATGAAGATACTGGAGAGCCAGGTTGTATCACAGTTGTTTGCATTTTTCTTTTACTTTCTTGATGGTTTGCTTTCTTGATTAGGAAATAGAGTGTCTCCCCTGGGAGCTTCAGACAGAAAGTGCTCTGATAGAAAAATACACTGAATCCTGTAGATGGCTGGTTTTTGCACAGGTAAAAAAGTGTGGAGAGATGAATCAGTAGCGTAGCTGATGATTTTTTTTTTTTTTTTTTTTAAATGTGTACGCAAGGCACAAGTTTTCTGGCTTTTTTTTAAAGCAGCTTATTCAGCTGTAAAGATTTGGGGTTGCTGTTTAATTAGCTGTTTAGAATTGTACGCTTTGCATAATCACTATTTGACTACACTCTGAAAAAAGGAAGTTCAGTCTGTTCGTTACTCAACTAAAACAATCTAAAAGGCGAATCATACTTTCCGATTTCTCTTCGTTGCGCTGAAGTTCTGAGGTAACTAATTCTTCCAGGGAAAGACAGTGTGACTTCTGTCTGATCAGTTGTTATTATTTCAGTCTTGTGCATAGTCTTATCTTTCAAGTAGAATTTCCCGTAGGTGGAAGTCAATATGTTCCAAGATACTGGGATGTGAATAGTTTATTTGACTTGGGAGTGGTGGAAACAGTAAGCTGCTCTGCAGTATTAAATATAAAAAAATCAAAATGTAAACTGATACATGAGTATGTATATGAGTTTTTCATAGCCAAGATTTTCCCATATATGTACAGACACATGTACAAATGTATGTGTATTTATGTACATAAAAACCTCTTTAAAATGTTATGTCCTGGTTACTTGTCACACTGTAGTAGGATCTGAGCACGCTTGTCAAAGTTCTTATTCTATCATACTAGAACAGAAAACGAATACTATTTTTCCAAAAAGTTTTAAATGCATAAGTATCTTTTGTAACTGATAGCATAGCTAGCTTTATATTATCAGCATTTCTCCTGCATTCCCAGGGGCTCTGAAATGTGTAATTAAGATTAGCAGGACAGATCTTGCAGTCCATTCTGAAATCCTCTGTCAGATTATATTTGAAAGAAGAACCTTCATAACTATAAATGCTGACCAAAACAGGCTGGGGTGTGAGACAGGCATTTCCAAGAGCCATCCTAGCAGAGTCCTTCTGCTGTCCTTGCACCCAGAGTCCCTCTCTGTGCTCTCCTCTCCTCCCCATCTCTCTGTGTCCTTCCACTTCCAGACTCATTCTGCTCCCCCTGCTCAGCCCTTGCCCCCTCCAGGATGGGCAGCAGTAGCGGGGTTTGGGCCTGACTGCCCTCGGCTTTGCTCTCCGTAGGGTTTAGGGTACCGGCACTTGCTGAAGACATGGACTGAGGGGGGACGTAGGGGTGGTAGTGAGGCACAAGCATTTCCAGGTAGGGGCTCATAAAGTTTGCAGCAGTATTCTTAAATTCCTGTTTTGACTATTGTCTATAGGTATTGATGAAAAGCTCCTTTCATGACAAAGGCAGGAAGCTTTTAACATTCAAACGGTCAAACTGTTGTCACAATTCAAAGCAAATATGAGGCCTGGATAGAAACACAATAGAAACATTCCCAGGAGAGCTTCTTGAGACTTGTTATGCAGAGCAAAGTTGGCACAGTGTCCCATTTGAAACACTAAAAATCAAATGGTTTTTTTTGTTTGTTGTTTTTACAATATTTAAGTGACATTTTATTTGTTTTAAGAAACAGTTGCTGATGCACAAGGCTTCTCTGTCCACTGATTCACGTCAGATGAGCACTCTTTCTGTAGTCACAAGTGTCTCCTTGGCAGACTTGTTTTTGCAACTGAAAAATCAATAATTCTTTCATAGCTAAGATAAAGAGCTTGAGCCCATTATGAGATTACCACCACTGTGAAGACTTTCAGTTGTATTCATACTACAAGAGGAGGAGACTGAGAGTGTTTGCTACTTATAGTTTGGTCTACTACCTATTTTTGTTTTTTCTAAGGTGCCTATCACTGAGCTATCTAAGTAACAATAAACTACTCACTCAAGTGTTATACCAAATATTGCTTTCAAGATAACTTAGTATAATGAAAACGAAACTTGTTTTGATGATGATAAAAATGTTTGTTCAATAATTTCTACCATCATTCCCAAGTGAACAAGCAGGCCTTGAGTTCATGAAGAAAAGTAATTTCTTTAGTTGTTATTCAATAACATCTTGCACCTGAAAAATACAAATCGCTATCTAACTGATTACATTAATTTATCTGCAAGAGGAATCCCTCTAGGGGAGGGAACGTACAAATGCTCCAAATAAAATTAGCAAATGTATAAGATTAAAGGGAAAGCAATCAATTTTGGATTAGATTACAAATGAGCAAGTTTCTGTATTTGCAATATATTGTAGAAACAATGGAAATAGGCCAAAATTGACAAGCATTTGTGTATTTTATCATTTGCTTAAAAACTTTACCTGTTGCTGCCACTATGGCAGTTACTGTCTCTTAAATCATAAGAAGCCTATAGTCATCCATAGCATTTGGTTCTTTGCCCAACTGTATGGCTAAGAGGCTATCAGAAAAATAATAATTGTTCGCTCCTGCTATGGTGAATCTATTGAGTGTGTGAAAGACCACAGTTTTAGGCCTGGTATTTTCTGCAGCCTGTTACTGTGACTGCATAGTCGTCAGCAATCACTGGGCTGTGTTTCCATTTACAATTTCTTCAGAGTCAAATCTGATTCTCCCCTTCTCCTTCCTGCCTGACACACAGATTACTGCTGTGGCTGCTCCCCCTTTGGTGTGGCTGTGCTCTAACCCAGCCTTCTGAAACGATCCAATTAAAAAGAGTGCTGAAAAGGTTTTTGGCTTTTTTTTTTTTTTAATAAATTGGTATTTCAGACTGAGAGTGCTGTGTAGCTCTGGTTTGGTTGGCTTGAGCTCAGCGCAGTGGTGCTAATGGCGTCTTCAACACTGCTCTGACTGTAGCTCACTGCATGGCTTGTGGTAAGGTTTAGGTCCAACCAGCAATGTGTGGGGTCCAAAAGGGACCAGAAGAACTGCTGATATTATGGCTCTTTGTGTCAAGAAACACTGTACAAGGCAAATCTCTGGGAATATCACTACAGAGCTGTCACATTAATTTAATCAATAATTGTGT
Organism: Mycteria americana; assembly: GCF_035582795.1. NCBI lineage: Eukaryota > Metazoa > Chordata > Aves > Ciconiiformes > Ciconiidae > Mycteria > Mycteria americana. Next base: position 18,933,551 of record NC_134370.1, read on the forward strand.
TTCCCCTTTTACTTCATAAACTTGCAAGAGGAGCAGAAGTTTTAAAGCTCTTCAATGATGGGTAGCAGTTGATTGCTTTTTAATATACTGCAGTTGCTTCTCTCCTGACTGGTCACACAGCCTGAGCTTCTCAATATAAATGGAAAGTATAAAAAGAAATGCACAGAACAGGCAAAAGTTAAAGACGACCCTTTCTTTATATTATAACAGGTTGTAATGTCCTGAGTCTGGAGCCCTTCTGGTGTCTCAGAAGGAGGACTCGACATTGGGGCTGGTTCTAGGACATCACCGTATGAGGTTAGAGTAGATGTCTGCATAGTAGGTGAGCTGTTGTAGAAGTACCTGTGGAATCTCTTCCAGGCTTCGGTGATTTGCCTGTGCTTTTGACAATGAGTAAGTCTATTTTGCAAGCGTTACTTCCCCCCCCCGCCCCCCGCCTTAACAACTGGTGAACAGTTTATTATGAATTCTTTATATTCTGCATTAGAAATTGCATGCGCTTTGGACCTTTAACTTCCATGGATTTTTATTTTGTATCCTAGTCAGTTTGTATATGAAGAAATACCTCCATATTTCAAACGTTTTCTAAATTCTAATTCGAAACCCCCTTTTGGTGCATGTTAAGTACTCACATTTGAGGCTCATTTTCTCCATGACTTCCAGTGTGAGGAAAACTTGGGTGCTCAAACATTCACAAAGTGAACTTAAAGTAATTATAAATATATTAAATTTCTTGGAGTTTGAGGTGACACTGATGCAAAATAGAGAGGAAATTCCGTGAGAAGGAATTAATCATGTTTCCTATAGGATTTTTCCCTAGTCGGAGACAATCTAGCCTTATTCTTTAAACAATCCCTCCTTATTTCTCCATTTGACTAAACTTTTTAGTTTAGCTTTCTTCAGAACTTTCTTTAAAATGTAAGTAAAAATATTAGCTGGGAGGTTTCTGAGTTGCAAGGCTCCAGCTGCAGCACAGGAGCCTTCGGGAGAACACGGATCTGGAGAGTTAAGAATTTAGTGTAGTTCCTCAAAGAATCATTTCAGAAATGTGTGAGTAGAACCGCTGCGCAGCGTACCGAATCTTAGTCACTTGTGCTTCGGCTTTTGCAATAGCCACGTGAAAAAGAAAGGGTTATTTATTAAGAGCAGAACAGTTCCCTTTTAGTTCTGTAGCAATCATGTCTCTTTTTTTCCAGTCCATGGAAAGTGTTATCTCAGGCAGCTTTGTGCAGGAAGTTCTGTTTATCACTTCCTCACAGTTGCAGTTTGTCTAGGACTTAAATATATGATATCAGATTGCATCAAAATGTGGGCCTTTGTGTGCTTAACTCATCAAAGGAGTGGACCCTCAGGACTTGATATCACTTCGCTGCATATGCAGTCATGTAGCAAAACAAAGTCTATCTAAACAGGACAGGACTATTTCTGTTGGTAGTGTAGCAAAGCTAGCAGAATTGGTGTAGTTTCAGGTATCTACACTGTTTCACTTCTTGTTTTTAAATTTACCACTTTTTTAAAAAGTGACACGGTTTGCCTGTTTTTACTATGTAAACTACGATGAAAACTAAAATATTACTTGTACAATCAAAAAAACAAAAACCCAAGCCCCGCTGGGATTCACTTGGTGTACACCGCTGCAGTGCCTGCTTACGTTACAAAAACACTCTAAAATTTTGAATCCACGTGTTTTCGGCTGGCTATTGTTCCAGCAAATCTGAAATGGTAGATGGTTATCTAGACAACTATGTGTCAAATAAGCTTAACGAGAGTATAACAAATAACAACCACAGTTACTGTAGGAGGTTGGCTACAGCTTATGAACCTGCTCTCCCACCTTTGTGGTTATGTTTCTATTTTCTGTACCCTTGATAAAGGAGTTCCCTCTTCAGTATAGCAGGCTGCGTTGCCAGATGTTAGTCTTTCTGGGCAGCCACAGGAAGCCTATTCAAACTGTGTAGCAACACTTCTGCTCTAAGCAACAGCTCCTCTATGCTGACTCTGGTTTTTAATACCACCCTCTCCACGCCCCTTGCAGTATCTTACTTAACTGTATTGGCCCTTTTACTCAACACAAGTTGGTTTCGTGTTAGCTGATAAGTGTCCGGCCGTTGCAGAGCCTGATACCCGCCTGCCAGCCTGGGAAGCTGCAGCTTCGGGTCCATTTCTACTCCTTCCCACATGCTTCTGGTGTGTGTTTTAACCACGTGATAGATGCAAAACTGAGAATATGAAGTTAAGGTGGTATCCACCCTCAGATCCATGATGTAACATGCTCTCTGTTTACTGAAATCTTCTAGTACTATAAAAAGGGGAAAAAAAAGTTTAAATTACTCAGCAGTAAAAGACAAAGTAAAAGTCTATTCTCTCTTGATGTCTCTTTTTTTACCTGTGGGGGAAAAAAAATGTTATTACTAGAACATGGACAGAAACTGGCTGAGTGCTTTTGTTTGTTTGGGGTTTTTTTTTCCTCCTTTTTCTCATTATTTTAACTGCTGTATGGGTTGAAGAACATGATTAAGAGATTACTCCAAATCCCGTCAAGCAACTGCTGGGGGAGCCAGTTAGCGATGCGATTTGAGCAGAGCCATCCTAGCTGAAGGAAGGGGCCCCAGAGCCCAAACCTGTAGGGATGAGTCGAGCTTCTGGCAGACTCTTTCCTGTCAATCCTTGAGAGCGAGCTGGGAAATAATCCAGTTTTCTAATTCCACTGTTTTCCACTCTGCCTTGCTATGCCAAGGAAACCCTGAGAGGCACTTTATTGTGTCTTCCTGCCTTCAGTTGCTGCCTCCCACCACTTTTTCCACAGGAGGGGTGGTGTGGGCCCTAGCAATCACTCACTGGAGCTAAGGAAAATTTTGAAAGGTGTAGGACATGCTGCTCTCTGCTGTAATTTTGAGCGTTGTAAGTCCTTTGTGGGGAGCAAACTCTTACTGCTGGCCGGAAAACAGGAAAGCGCTTAAAACCAAGGATTTTTTTTAAAGCAGCTGAACTTTCCTTCCCTTCTCTTTCAGTTTGATTATATAGCAAAAGTGAAAGTCAGGATCCCACCTCAAAAACTGTCCTACTGCTCCAAAATAGTCTTACTTTGAAAATACCAGTACTTTGCAGGAAGCAAATGCATGCTGTTGCCTCATGACGAATACTTCTATTTTCACTGTGGGGGGAAAAACCCCTGCTTTTGTTAGTCAATATGGATAATCAGTGCTGTGAATCAAGTTTACAGGTACTAATCAGCCATATAGCTTTTTGTATGCACACATCTGCACAGTGAAAACTGGAAGTTTTGTGTAGTTCTGCTTTGTAGAACCTCACACCACCCTAAAACTGCACCCTACAACTCAACTACACCTTTTTTTTCTTTGGGGGAGGGGGTGACAACGAAGTGTTGGCAGTTACTGTCTTGATAATGTTGATCTCGTCTTGATGTTTGCAATTATAGATGTTGCTGTCATCTATATTGATTAATGCAATATGTTTTTCTTTGGTATTTATAGAGTCTTAAATGTTCAAGTAGGTGACGGTACCCTATGTGTCACTGAGGATGTCTAGAGGGTCTACCTCTCCTTACAGTCTATGGCTCGTGGACGCCAGTGGGCATGAAAGGTCTAATCAACTGAACTACTAGATTCACTTTTCCAGTTAAGGTGATGCTTTTAAATAGAATGCCTACTGTTTTGTTTTGGGGGTTTTTTTGTGTTTTGTTTTTTTTTTTTTGTCTTTTTTCTTCTTTGGTTCCGATTCAGGGCCCTTGTGTCTCTGCTCAGAAAAGCATGTAAGGTGGTGTCAACTTTAAGGTTCTACTTAAATCCAGCCAAGGTCAACCAGGATGAAGAAGCACCAGCTAATGATTTTTTGGCTTGGGGCTGCTGTAGGGCTCCCAGGGATGCTAATGCATGTTAATTTAAACTTCTTATCACTACACTAGCAAGACCGTTCACACATTTTCCAGAGACACCACAGGATTTAGGCTGTTGTCCTAATTGCTATTGTTCAGGCTGCTAGCTATTATATTTACCAAAAGCTGTTTTCATCTTGTTGGGAGCCTGGTGCTAAACTGAAAAACAACACCTATCTTAGCAATTTGTTGCCTTCTGGAAGCTGAAGCAATTACAGTGTAGTATGCAGACGAGCTTCTATACAATGTGTGTAAATTTTTGGCTGTGGTTCCAATAGATGATAAATCTGGTTTTAGGGAACCTTGTACCTGATTAGAAATGTAGGGCTCCATGACATAAAGCACAGCACACAGTCCTTCTGCAATTTTTTGTTTGTTTGTTTGATTTTTTTTTTTTAAAGTTTAAACATAGCTGATTAACCAAGATGTATGTGATCATGGCTTTCATGCCTGATCAGGTCTGAACTTATCATACAAGAGAGTCTAATAGTGGATCCACAACCTCAGTTTGTACCTGTTTTGCATCAATGACTGTCAGAGATGGGTTTCTCCATCCCATAGAAGTTTTAGCTGCTCAGAAGACCACAACATTTGCACAGTCATGGTGGTACCAGTCTGGAAAAATACTCCAGGGAAGTAAGAGCAAATGAGAGAGGCCCTTCTTCCTCTCAGTCCAAAAGAAATGGCTACCTTAATCGGTGACCAAATTTTCCTCACTTGATGTGGTTTGGTGTTAGATTAGCTTTGCTGTGGCAGCTATCTGTTGCTGAAAAGCACAGTCCCACTTCTCTCTCTCTGTGCCATAGTTTTCTGCCCCTTTTCTTGCACCAGGAGCAGTGGTTGTCTGACCTGGCAGTCAGCCAGTTAAGAGAGAGCCAAACCAGAAAAAAACTAATTCTATCAAGAAAACCAATTTATTTTCTTCCATTCTTGTTCCTTGAGCCAGTTTGGAGAGAGGTCAGGAAACTTGTATCCTGGGCAGCAGATCCAGCCTTTTGGGCAACAATGCTCCATAAGACTATGCTCAGCAGTAAGTTAAGATTGAACTTCAAATGTCTGACTTTCTAAATTGCTTTATTCTCTTTCATATTTTTAGGTACAGTTATTAACCTGCTTTAAAAAGGAAATTCAGAACACAAGTCAAAGACTTTTATTTAGAGATTGATTTGCTTTGAAAAAAATAATCCTAAGATTTGTCCTCAACTTAAACCAAGTTTGATGTTGCAAAAAAAGTTTGGTTACGCTTGTATTTCTTTCATTTTTCACACTCTTCTCCACTTCTTTCTTTTGCTGGAATACTTCCAGCCCCATCAGAACCTAGAAGTACCAGAAATAAACCAGAGGCATCCATTTTTGCAAAGCATGGGTCTTCTTGTGCTGAAGGTCCTGGGCTGGGATTTGGGAAATCTGGATTCAATTTTCTGCTTTGCTACTCATTTGCAGTTTAACGTTGGGTAAGTTATTTAGTAAAATCAATCTACGCTTCAGACTCCCATCTGTGAAACAGCTGATATCTCCTTATGTCGAAGGAGCACAGTAAGTTCATTCGTGGTTCTGTGATGCTCCGATGCTGTAGTGATTGGAGCCATTTGCGAGCACAGAGAGGCTCTTTTAGAACAACAACAAAATGCTGTCATGTTTAAATAAACATAGGACTTGTTTTAGTTTCCCAAATAATGATTTTTACCTTGTTTTAACCTGTTGGAGAACAAGCTGTTGTGTTTGTTTCTGGAGAGACATAGTATCCCAGTGCTAAACAGCTTTCTGTGTGTCTGTTGTGGCAGTGTCACTCCCGGCCAGCTAACCTGGAATGGGATGTGCTAGACAGCCCATCTTCAGTGGGGCTCTTATGGGGAGTTACTGTAGATTTCCTATTTTCAGTAAGGCGTTCATAAAATGGGTTTTTTCATCGAAGACCCAATTAGCAAATCTTGCGCAACAAGCATAGTTATGCTTTTATCTAGCAGCGTGACTTACTGGGCATGACTTCTCATGACTTAGCACTTTGAGTATGCTGCAAGATTTCATGAGTCAAATTTTTGAAGGGGCTAAATAAGTACAAAAATTTAAAGATTTAATCCTGGATTTGGCATATGTGCCATTAGTTAGAAATGCAAACCATACGAACAAAACTAGTTGCAGCAAACTACTTGGCAAAATACATTGCAAAAGAAAGCCTTACAAGTAATTAGATTCCCAGGAAAAATTTCATCACAGCTGCCTCAGCAGCTGTCAGATGCCAGTTCAAAAAAGACAAGTATTAAAGTTTATTAAAACATTACTAACTAATGGTTTACATATTGGATTCTTCCTTGTGCTTAACAGGAATCCAGACTTTAAAAATTATTCTCAAGCAAATGACTAAGCTCTTTATTAAGTAACTGCTGTACTCACTGAAAGATAGTAATTTGTCTTTGCCATTACACAATGAGTAAGCTCTCTTTTGAATCATAGCTATATACCTATGTAAATATATTACCATGATACAGATACTGTGCTATTTTATTTTTAATTTTTTGTAGTAATCTCTGGTTTTATATTAAGTGGTCTTTGAAAAGACTATCTACAATCAGAAGGAACATCTGTATGCACATGTGAGTTTAGATAGAAAGACTGAAGTTGAACTCAAAGGCATTTTCATTGCAGTATGCTCTAAGGATGAATGAAAGAATACTTTGAACGTGAAGCCAACTGGATATCCAAAATTAAGTATTTTTTTGTTATAGATGCAAAAACTGGAAACTGGTATTGTTGCTAGCTGCTTCAGAAGTACAAAGAAATCCAGAAGCTGAGTAAGTTGGAGTAAGAAGATGTAGCTTTCAGTGCTTGGCACATTTATCGTTCTTAGGTGAATGTTTGCCAAAGGCAGGTATGGTTATTGGTACTGTGGTGTTATGATGTTGTATATAACTGACACAAGACTTTTGAAAACATATGCAAGCTGTTTTTGCGTATGATTGCATATGTTATATAGGCACAGTTTTCTGAACAGTTGCATTGGATTAACAAAGTAGTGGGTGAGGTTCTAAGATTGGATTCAGTATTGAATATAAACCAACTTTAAGGAGTTCAAAGTTAGCTGCACAGTTTTAAAGAGCTTGACAGTAGTCCTTATCTGAGTAAGTTTATGTCTTTAAGTCCTTGCCCAGTGAACTGTGTATTTGATTTAGGCTAGTTCTGTTTTAAAGGACTGATAGAAAGAAGGAGACCTATGTCTGTATGGTCGTGTAGAATCTGATTCATGAACATGTGGGGGTTTATTGCTAAACAAGAGTTTCTGTGAGTAACATACAAATGTTCTTCACACCAATCATTGTTTCAAAATCTTCTTGTAAAGCTGTTTTGAGAGATTGGGATGGGAGGTTGATTTGGTTTTTGAGGGTTCTTCTCATGTTGGAGTAGATCTCTCTACTTTCAGCTTATGAGTAGGATCCTCTTGAGTCTATAAAAGCCAGGATTCTGCTAAACACTCCCTTCTTGACAGCCTGTCTAGACCTCTAGAAAGTGGGAGTGTCTAGTGGCCTCTTAGCGCTTTAACAACTGCTGGCTGAGTGTATGGGTATAGGCCTTGGTTAACCGCATAAATGCCATAGGGAGAGACAACTCATGATCCTCAGCTCTGAATTCTTGGCACTAGTCAATGAGTGGTTGACTCTTAAATTAACGAGCAAGTGCAATGAGGAATATCTCACCAAGTGTGCTGTACCATGTCATTAGCAGAAGGTAAATACAAGTGCACCAGCCAGAATGATGTAATTGTCTTTTTGCTATGCTTCATTATATTCAGTGTAGGACTTCCTTTTTTCCCTTCAGCTATGAGATACCAGCTGTGTCCCCTTGCACCACTGTGCTCAAGTATGACATCAAAATAATCTAATTAAAATATGCTCATGGGTTACCTATAAGGGACTTTAGCAGAGTGGAATAGTTCTGGCCTTGTCTAAAAGATGTCAGCTCTATGTACATACCCTAGCTTGTTTGCTAAACTCCACTGCCTTCTAACCTGTAGAGAGTTGAACATCTTCATTTTTAATCTTCATTTTTAAATGCTTTAATACCTTTGAAAACATGTATAAAATTTCATTTTTGGAGTTTGTGATTTGTCATTCCATACACTGTGGTGTATAGGGGAGGAAGAATTATGAAAAATCCATGTGCAGAAAGAATGATTTGATGAATCCTGAAAAATATGGGATCTGTTGGCATGACTTCATTGTTGCATGAATTGTTGCTAGGGCATCACTGACTCAGGCATCATAAAACTAGGTAGAACAACTTCCAATTTTTTTTAAGAATTGTTATACAAAAAAGGCAGTTAAAATAGGTGAAGAACGGTATTTGATACCAGTTATATTACTAATGCAACCTGAATGTTTTATCTTGAAATTATTGCTATATTTGCAAAATGCCCTGGATTAATTTTAACAATCATTCACCAGTTTTCAGAAATGTCACTACATTGTTTTGGCAGAGAAGATCATAGCTACAGACTAATATAGTTGGGGTTCTCACAAGAGAGCATACAGGGAGTGGAGAGGAGAAATATGATCTTTCTACTTTCTACTTTCAAATTCTACTGAATTTGATAAAGTGCTTCTGTGTTGCCCTCCTAAGAAATTTAAGAATTAACATTAACAAGAATTAACCAGAACAGACGAGTGGCCTACAAATGTGAATTCCACTGTCTCAAATCTGTAAGTTAAAATAAGGGAGAAGCAGATGAGCTCATTTTCCAAAAGAAGGGACAGATGAAGAATATGTTTCTTTGCATTTGGTGCCCTAATAACATTGATGAATTTGCATCTTAACTTTTGGGAACATCAGATATGAGAAGGCATGCTTCTAATGCACCGAGAAGTAATTTAGCAGCTTCTTGGCAGTCACACAAAATCAGAAGGCATTACGTCATTGTTCCTCATGATAGAAATCAGAAGTGACCAAAAAATAATTTTTTCAGTATGAAAAACAAGAACTTGTCCTAATGTACAAAATGAGAACTTCTAGGATGAGACCCAGCAGGGAGAGCGTTTTCTCTATTTCCAAGTCCTTCAGCCTGGGAAAACCACACCATTTCCAAATCCAGCTCCCAGACACCCCCTGCCCAGGCTGCAGCGATGTGTCACGGGTGGCCACTTTGGAGGTTTGGCTTCTCCACCAAGCGAGGAGGGGGCTGTGCTTCCGCTGCTCCTTCCCTTTCCTGCCCCTCCCTCACAGGCGTTCCTCACGGCTGGGTGGAGAGATTTTAAATATTGTTGGGCAAATCTTTCATTTTTTTGCATGGCTGGACTCTGCAATGTTTTTGAGGGAGGAGAGCCCGCTTACTTTGTGCTGGGGCCCTGGGAAAGTTCTTGACCCTGTGGGATAGTTAGTGCCAGGGGTTGTGATGGTGCATGCTCAGCAAATCCTTCCCACTTCACCCTTTGGGAAATGGTGCCTGTCGGTGGATTTCTGACCCTTTGAAAATTTGTACTTGTGGGGGACAGTGGTCACACCACTCTCTTGGGTGTGGTTGGGTCTCAGGGTGGATCACAGAGCCCGTGGTCATCTGCCTGGCTGCATCCATATGGGTGAACACCAGGACAGGGCACAGGCCTGTCCTGTCTGTTTTGTTTTATTGGCAGTTGTCACCTGTAACAACTGACTTCCCTCATTGCAATGCCTGGGCACGTCTCGGGGCATGGCAGAAGCCACCACTTCGTTCCCAGCGGTCAGAAAGAATGAGGCCATGCTGTTATACAGCAGGAGATTGTCTAGATGCGTGGATGGGAGCTGTGCTGTGCCATTTGCCCACAGAGCCACAGAAAAGGTCCCAACCCCACTTAGTTTCCTAGCGTAAGTGCAACCTCTGATGCCTTACAGAAATAGAATTCAACTGTACCCTGAGAGTGAGGGAAGCCAAAGATGCAAAAACAGGGTTCCATAATTCACTAGCTGAAACCAGCAAATGTTAGAACAGCACCATGTGTGTCTCCTGCGGCGAAATGTTACCTACCTAAATGGGAAGTCTGTGCTGGGGATGCCCAGGTATGGCATGTTCATCCTGCAAACGGTGCTGCAATGACCCCTGTAGCTAAGGAAGGAGAATTGAAAGGCTCAGTAAAAAGTGCTCCTGAGACTCTCAAGGATGTTGACTGCCTATGGCATGGAACTCTAAAAGACTCCAACAATAAGCAGCTCTGTGTTGTACTCAACTATTTAAAGCAATCTTAAAATGCTTGCTATCTCGCAACCAGTAGGAATGATGAAGTAACAGGCAGGGAGCCTGGGTCCCGTATTTTTCCAGAAGTTTTGGAACTGTTTGGGCTCTGACAAAGCAAATCCCATTGTGAACCATGAGCATTCTTTAACTCCGCTTATCCTAAGGGCTCATCCTAAAACTGAGAGGTAATCCTGTCTCTAGCTCTCTGCTCAGGTTTGCTGTGCTTCAGTCCAGTTGCAAAAAAAAAAAAAAAAAAAAAAAAAAAAAGGAGTACACTAAACTGGCTGGATTTGAACTAGCTACTTAGTGGCCAAGGGATTTTTTTTTTCTTTCTCATTTTTAATCCCATGGATGCTGAAATATTTTAAGCAGTATTGGTTAATGTCTTCTTCCTTATTAGAACATTAAGTAGTAATTTCCCTTCCTCTTCCCCCTCTTCACCTCATGCTTTATATTTAGTGAGAACAGCAGGTAACAAGGCAAGCCTGGCATCTGACCAAAAAGGTTTTTTAGTTAGGGATTCATTACTGTGTATAAAACCAGCTAACCTTGTTTAAAGGCACTTCTTACACAACAAGAAAGGGGTTCAATTACCATATCTCATTTAAAGTGAAGATTAAACATCTTTATCAGGACAGTGTACTAATCCCATGAATCCTATTTATGTTGAAATGTAGTGCTATTGGCAATAAACAGCAATTTGAGAAGTCATAACCCAAGAAAATAATTGTCAAGTGACTTTAGAGCTCCCTATAAATTTCCTCTTCATGACTTCAGCAGTAGGGTTCAACAACAGAGTTAAATATTTGTATTAGGTGCTGCTGCCTTTAACAGACTAATTAAAAAGATGGAATTCTTTGATTCTATCTCAAATCATTTTAGTTCTAATCTCTCTTAGGCAAAGTCAGCTCTATAAATTGAGCTAAATGTATTTTTTTTCTGAATAGAGACTTTAGAGTATAGCAATAAATTCAAGCACTGGGAAAGTAAATGCAACTGAAGTACCCTTAATGATGCTATTGTGTAGTTGTTATGGTTATAATCCCATTACACAGACCTTTACCTTGAAGGCTATAAATTCTTTGAGAAATTATTCTAATGGGAAGGGGCATTACTTAAAGCATTGTGTTTACATATGATGAAAAAGGGGATGATTTAAGTTTGAAAAACCAAGTTACACAAACCGAAGTAGTAATAATGGAGGGAGATTAAATTTTTGCCTATCACGCAGACCTTCTAAATTTATATTTCCTAAGAAACCATGCAATGGAACTGTCTCCAGGGGTGGTACTTGTTATTTGCATCACAGGCATGCCTGGAACTTGCCATTAAGGATCAGGACCCCATTCTGCTTTCCACCTGCAAACTTAAAAAACAGTATCTGAATCAAGAATTGTCAGTCTAAAAACCTGACCCAAAGCCCAGTGAAGTCAATGGGAGACTTTTCATTGATTTTAATGATTTGGTTCAGGATCTAAGTAAGTATTTCTAAGACAAAAATCAATATTGTCCCACAGTGGTAATGTTTTCATGTGCTTCTATTGATCCTTTTGTCATAGATTAAAGGATACCTTGGCACTGTCAACACACAAGGTTTTAACAAACTGATTTGATTTATTAACACCATTTGATTAACATCTGCAGTAGCAAGTATTTATCAAATGTCAGCAAACAAAAGTTCAGCAGAAGGATCACCACAAAAAATGACTTGTTGCACAATGTGAGCTGAGGTTCAACAGGAACAGGCTTTCCTTAAAACCAGTTTATGTCACAGCCCTATATGATGTGCTCAGCATAAGTTGGGTATTCAGAAACTTTTTTTTTTAACCACCTATATCATCACATCTAAGAAAAGCTCTTACCTCTCCTGGAGTACCTTAACTTACCTCCTTACATAATCATGGTGGAAACAACATTGCTGTGACAGTATGGTTATAAAAATTATGCCAAAAATCTCAAATCAAATTGAACTTCCTTAGTCTGTCAGTTATGCTTTATGATTTAATAATCCATCTTCTAAATAATTACAGTGAAATGCGTCATTCTATTTCAGAAATACACTGCAATTCATTGCTGTGTTTGTAGCATCTGACTTAAAAATGCAAGTCCTGGGGTATCGGTCAACAGGACTACTTATGTTGGTAATATTTACAATGTGATTGTTCAGTTGACAGCCCTGTCATTTAGCTTTGCCACTTTATAAACGAACTGAAACCCTTCAGTAATTTCTTGAGAATGATTCTTCAAAGTCTGGTCCTCTAATTCAACTTGATTTTTGTATGGTTATTTGCAGAATAAATAGTTCATACAATTTAACAATTATATAGTAGTAGTCTAGTACTACTGCTACGATTTTAGTATGTCAAATTCCTCCACATTATATTGTTTCTCAGTTTACTAATAGTCACTAGAAAAATCCCCAAGTTTAAAATAACATTTTTCTCCCTTTGAAAGGATCTTTTTTCCTGGAAGAATATTTGAAACCTTTCAGAACTTTCCCGATCCAAACCCAAAACTACAAGTTATATCTGACATAGACTAGGATGGGTTACATTCATTCACGTTTTCCAAACCAATGTAAAGCTTAATTTGCTAATTGAATTTGTAATCATTTATCACATAACCCGTTACAGTATGAATATCTCTAACAGTTCAATCAATCATAACAAAAATGTGGATACCATGTAAATCTTATCAGGATCACTAAAATAATGGGACTTTTGTTTACAAGGTGTCGATTGGTTTTAGAAGCTTTGATAATGACTCCAGACAGTCAATAAATACAGAGACTTTTACATTGCCAGTAGGAGCCGACCTAAACTATCTAATCTTTTTAAAATGACAGACAACAGAATGAACTCTGAACTTAATCCCCTCCAAACATTAAGGAGACAGTTTAGTGCTTAAAGTACTATTCAAACTCAAACCCTACCTTTTAAAAAAAAAAAAATCATTAAGCATCTGATTCAAACACGCAAGAAAATTCAGAGTTAAGGCTGGTTTCCTTCCCATTGTGCCTGGGCAGTGGTCTGTGGTGGGCTCCCAGTCTGTCAGTAGCTTGTCTTGGGCAAGGAAAACCCCTGTGTGCCTTTTGAAAGCAAGTCTGTAGTCAAATTAAAAAAAAAAAAAAAAAAAAGTTGAAGCCTTAATTACTTTGTGTCTATATTGACCAAATTTTCCTCTAAGGCTCTGAAGAAGACATGGGGGACAATGTTATATGCTACATTTTGGGTGACAGATTTCACACTGCTGGGCTCATAACCTCTGCAAATGACATGTGGCCTTTAAGAGGAGAAGGGAACTATAAATGTAAAGCTTATGTTAGACTGAGAGATGGTGGAGAAGGGCGGCAGGCAATGGCTCACATACAAGTTTCTTGTGGGAGAGCATCCCCAGGCATAATTCATCACTAAGAAGATTAATCATGGAAGGCACATTTCTCCTTTACTTGAAATCTATAAAGCAAGTCAAGACTTGTTTTATAAAGTGACACCCACCACAGTTGAACATTTCTCTAATGCCTGTTAATAGAGAGAATATATATATATTTATTTGATAACTACCTAAAATTATACAATATAAATATGTAACAATATATGAGTATACAAATATATTAAATCACCCTTTATTTCAGCTTGACAATTTTTTAAACACATAATAGGATCATCTGACTGCAGGACTGTTTCTTCTACTAGTAATAAAGTAAGAGGAGACAAAATAAAAATATCCTTAAGTTATCATTATCAATTCTTCAGAGTCAGATAATTGTTTGCTTTTTAACTTCTTTAGAATTGCTATGTGCAGTGCAAATCTGAATCCTCCCAGTACTAGTGAAGGTTCAGTATTACCCTGTTTTCCATGGATTGCATCTTGCATGTCTCTTTTATTGGTTTGTCTTATAAATGTACCTCTCTGGCTAATGAATTGGGGAATTAATCCAGTCTAACCTTTTCAATGCATCCCTCTTGCTGTCTAATGTAAAGCCTGATGTGACAAATGCTTTGGGTTTATTCTTAACATCACCCAGATATCTTTATTGTCTTTCCTGGGTAATTGGAGATAAGTTGTGTTAGATCTCTGCATTTGTTATTATTTAATTCCACTGAACAGATAATATTTCCTGAGATCTTTTCGATGCCTCTCTATATCTCAGGTAGATTGCTCTATGCAGAGGGGAAAATACAATTTAAATAATCATTTGGACTTGAAAGAATAGATTTTTAATTACCAAAATCTGTTTACATTGTTGAATGGCATTTGTTGTTCTGCAATTTTGTAAAATTTTTTTGCTTAAGGTATCCTCATTTTCTTGGTAAGTTACAGTATTTGCATGTGAATGGTTTCAAATATTTTACATTATTAACAACTGATTCTCAAGTCAGGAGTTTCTGAGGTTCCCACTATCTGTGTTTTGCCATGATTAATTATTTAAGCTTGTCTTTCCTGCAGTGCTGGTTGGGCAGACTATAGTTACTTGTTGGTTGAGTTGTCACTCGGATGAGCTACGTTATCAGGACAGCCTAAATCTTATAATGGATTGTTATTGAGAGATGCGATGTCTGTGTTCTCAGGATGAGATCAACCAGCAGAGGTGAGAGTGTGAGTATTTATTTGGCATCAATGTCTGATATTTTAAACCATTTTCTGAAGTCTGTATTTACATTAACTGTACACAAGCTGTGTCTTGATTTCAGGCTCCAGTTATGCTAATTAATTTTGCTGACCTATCACAACACTTCAAGAGGTTCTAATAAAAAATCTCAAAATGCTTTCTTTAGAATCTTTTTTTTTTTTATAAGTTTGACTGATGGGATTTTGACAATCAGTACTTTCTCTGGTAGTCATTTGTGGTAAAATTAGTGGCACTTTATTTCATGGCACTTTTCCTTTGCAATAGTACATTTCCATAGTTGCCTAATTAGTATTTCCTGAGTCAGAGAAGAGCTATATGTCTTATAATGAAAAAAATAAAGATACTGAACCAGAACCCTGCCAGGTGCTGTGCTGAATGAAAATCCACAACTGGTAACTTATTTGGATTCTATTTTTTTCCTTCTTAATTTCTTTAAAACCCTTATTAGTCATTCTAATAGATTGCTTCCTAAATCTGCCTGTTTAGTTACTACGCATTTAAGGACAAGTACTGTAGTAAATCTTATAATAGGAAAGTCTGTGTTAAAGAGCTACACAACTGGTTGTGAATAACATCTAACTGGTATCCAGTTAGAGCAGAACCTACAACAAGTCCCTATAAGATATACTGCAGCATCTTTTACTCTCCCGGGCTCCTTGGTACGTACTCTCTCTCCCATCCTCTTTTCTCCACCACGTGCTCCCAAATGCGTTGTGTTTGGGCAGTCCCATCACAGATCAAGTTATAACTAAGATTACTTACAGACATCTGTATTTTTTTTGTCTATTTGTACGGGTGGTAGCAATGAAAGAGTTTAAGAAAGCTGAATGACCCCTGCTGGCTTTGTGGGCAAAGCATCCTTGGCATGAGCCAGATGGCACAGGACTTGTGGGCTCACCATGGTCACCCACTGTGGACTAGCTATAGTGCAATGTATATAACACAACCCCACCAACCTCTCCTCACCCTGGCAGAGCGGCAGGGACCTGCTGGCTTGGCTTATTGTGTTGCTGTTGTAGCTGTCTCGCTCATAGGGTCAAGCTGCCACCATGCCATGGTGCAAGCCCTGGGACCATGCTGGTGGGCTTGGGGCTGGCTTGGTGACATCCATGTCCTGGGGTGTTGGATCTGTCCTGTTGTGTTGGGTCTGCCTATAGTGATTCAGTTTCCATTTTTGAAGCATTGAGCTCCGCTATCATTTGTAACAGCCTCCCAGCATGGTGCTAGCCCGCAGTGTGGCTCAGCTTTGGTGTCCATGGAGGTCGTGCTCTCCTGAATGGAAACCAAGTACTGCTTTCTGGAGGAAATCCTAGCTGTGCCACAGCCAGTGAGCTTCCTACCAAGAAGGTAGATAAAGACACAGACTTTTTTTTTCCTCCAAAAAGAACCGTATCTTTAATTCCCAACTGTGCAGCAATTTCACAGGGAGGACTTACCAGCTTTCCAATTTTTTAATTGATCAGGCCCTTCCCTTACTTTGCCAGACTGCATGTGTATTTATAGCCATGTAAAACTAAACCAGATCTGCCTTTGTTTTTGTGATTTATGCTTTTTTTCTTAAACAGGAAAGCATTCATTATCAAATGTTGTGAGAACAATACAGTAACTGGAGGTTATTTTATATGAAAATATTGTTGATTGTTCCTCCCCTAGAAATCTCTCTTGGCAGCTCACTTCCTGCCAAATGAATCAGCAAAAGCTGCTCATGAAAGTTGTTAATATATAATACAATCATCCAGCACCGCACTTGCTCCTTATCTATGAAGTCCTTTTGTGATCAATGATTCACATCACCTTTTGATTATAGTCTCTGAGCACAGTTTCTTAATATAAATTAATGGCCTTGGAATTTCTAAATAAACATTCCCTTTTGTTTAGCATCATTTCCTATTTTCTTACCAAAACAGAGTCTTATTGTAATTGCTCAGTTTTCACTGGAAAAAGTGTTTGTGGACTGGAATGTTCTCAAAAAACAAGCGGTTCCTTTCAGAGCTTTTAGTGTTGATTTACAAGGTCTGACCTGCTATGTTAAGTGAATATAGCTAGGAAATATTACCAAAAAGCAGCTAGTATGGTGTGATACTGTAAGTAATGATTCCTGCGTTCATTTACTGGAAAAAAGATTTTCTTTTGAAGTATAGTACTATTTGGCAATGGGGTTTTTTTGATCTTTCACAGTAATAAAACCCGGGTTATCTAAGCAGAAGATATTGTCAAGATACTTCCTCTAAATTTTCGTATTGTTGTTAACGCTACTAAATAGTTAGGCATGGGCTCTTCATCAAAAGTAATTCTGAAGATTTCCTCTGGCCAGGTCTGACTAGTAGGATAATTAAAATACCAACCATCATGGAGTGGTAAGCTAATGTTAATTATCCCCTCTTGCAAACTTCAGTGAAGCACGAGTAGAGAATGTAGCAGAAGCATAAGCCTGACCTGCAGGGAACTCATACAAAAAGCTACCTGATAATATTCCTTTTTTTTAAGGCAGAGTTATTTCACTTAATTGAATAAGGTAGAGTTCTAACTAAACTGAAATTAGAACCTGAGAGACTGAAAATGCCTATGGAGACATTTAGTTTAATTAATTGTTAGCTAAAGTGATCCAAGCTTATATTCAGACAAGGGATTTTTTTTTCCCCAAAAGTATTTAAAGAATATAGGCCGTGATAAAAATGATCAAACTTCTGAGTGGGTTGTTCATGGTGGTTTCAATTAAAGCATTTTAGTTTGCGGTGAGGATAGGCTCAGAGCTGGCACAGTGTCAGTCACTGTGGTCCAGCTGACAGAGCAACTTGCCAAGCTGGGGTTACTTGGCCATTGCCAGTCAGATGTCCATCGTACACTTGTCCTAACCTCAAAAGTAATTTGAATTTCAGACTCACTCATACCCCAAACTAGAAGAGGGGCTGGTCTTCTCAGGAAAGTTCTCCTGGGTTACATAAGGAATTTAAATGCTGTGGCTATCTAAGACTAGATGCTCTTAATGTGGGGAGAAAAAAAAGCCCTCCTGTTCCAGAAAAGCAACGTCCTCCAGGGCAGTGTCTGTAATACAGCTCCTCGCTGCCCACAAGGAAGCAAAGCCTGCAGGCTCCCGGGGCACGTCCTTGACTCAGGGTTTTAATCAACACCTGTTCCTTAAAAGCACTAGTAAGCAGAGAGAAAATTTTTCTGTGCATCAGTGTTTTGTTCTGGAGAACGATGAAGAAACTACTTTGTAAGCTATTATGCAACGTTATTAGGCAGTGTCTCCTTCAAATCTGAAATTCAAACGCTGTGTTAAAATATAGTAGATGTATGTATTTAGTCTGAACTGTTAATTACTTTTTGCATGTGCCCAGAGCTGGGGCTGAGCATTATTTCATGGTCTGTGTGTTGCAATAAAAATGAAATAGTACTTGTTCCTCAGTGGCACTGAGCATTATATAAACACATATGATGAGAGTGATTCTCCTCTCATTCCCGCTGCTGTCAGACAGAAGTGCCTCTGTTCAGCCAGTAGTCTCGATGGCTTTATTGACTTTTACAAAGATAACATCAGAACCAGCTGAGGATCTCTCCTGATATTTTTAGGCACTTGTAAGATGTCAGTGAAATGTCAAAAGTAGTCAGGGATGCGCTTGCCCTCCTAATGGGAGAGATGTGTGTTGTTTTGAGCAATTTACTATAAAAATAACAGGTGTAAATGTGCAATAGAATGTTATTTCCTCAGTCTTTTGGTGAAGATTGTTATATACACTGTCAAATTCTTAAATCCAGTGTAATTAAAACAAAAAGCAATATATTTACAGATTTTGACTACAATTCAGGAAGCATAGTTCACTTAAACACTCTTAAAAAACAGAGTCATTTTCCTGCTGGTATGTAATATACTGGCACTATGGAGTGATCAGGAAAGTCAGCAACCTTAAAAGAATATATTTTATCAGATGCTTGCTAAAGAGATGTTTTAGTAGTAATGCCTTGTAGAGAGACAGTAGCAATTCAGTTCTAGAAAAGTCAGATTTTTAGTCGTGGTAGTGCTTTGAGCACTAAAACAATTCCTAACACATTTCCCTTGGCTTATGGTGTGTATGTGTGTATGTAATACCTGACAATAAATGCTATTTTAAAATAGAAATAACAATTTCATATGCAATAATCTAAAGCACAGTTTGTCCTGCAAACCCTTATCATAACGAAGTGCATTTGGGACAATTAAAAAACATATTCATTTGCAGCAAATGGCTGTGAATCATACACAGAGGCCTTCTACCTAATCTGGGAAAGGTTATCTTATACTTTCTAAAGGTTAATATCAAATTTATTAATGCGTCCAAGTTGTATTTAATCTGAAAAAGCAGTAGATTATAAAGATCAAAGCATAAGAAGTAGGTAACCACTATACCTTTTATTAAAATTATGTTTAAACTCCTATTTCATACACAATTGCATGGTTTTATATCAAAAAATGAAGAATTCCAAGAATAATTTTTTTGTGTATAATGAATGAAGAGGCCTAGAAAGGTACCAGAAGCCCCTTTTTATAGAGAAAAGATTGCTGTCTTCAATGTGTTGCTGCCAGCTCAAGCTCATACTCTCTAAGTGCTCCATTCAGCCCAGCCTATGTTGTACATAGGTTATTACTGCATAGGTTACACTGAATTATCTGTTCCTGCATAGCTACTCCTGCTATATTTGCTTGGGCAAAGGTGCCTGATTCCTGGCAGCATAGCCTTGAGCACTATATTAGTCTGAGCTTCCCACTCTAAACTTTTGATGGTATATTTGAGAAAAATAATTTTGTCCTGATCAAATGGGCCAGGCTGAGCTAGATGCAGCTGTACTGTTGACGGTGAGGTACAGGTAAGTGCATGTTGGTGCTTAGAGGTATTCGGGGGTGGGGGGGGATAGAGAAAGGAGCAAGAAAGAAGTTAGAGTTCCCTTCTTCCTCCCGGTAAATCTCTGATGGCAGTATTCATCAGGAAGCTCAGGTGGCTATTCAGGTTACAGATTAAATAAAATTTCTTAAAGCACATCTGCACCAAGGCAAAAGATGGCAGTGGTAATTCCAGCAGCTCCTTCTCTGCCTGTCCCTCCCAAGAACCATTTGACAGGGTCGTTGCCACCACGCTTTGCCTGAGAGGCAGGCAGAAATGGGTCTGGCCACCAGAAAAGTAGCAGGCACAAGGGGAACAGGAGCAGCTGGTGCAGGTTCTAGGGAGAATGAGCTGGTTTGCAAGGGTCCAGTTTGGGGATGAGCCCAGGAAAGGAGGCAGCACCAGAGCAGGAGATGCCAGAGAAATGACTAATGCCATTGTTGTCCTTGTGGAGGGATGTAAAGAGGAGATATCTGGGCAATGACCAATGAAGTCATTTGTTATAGATGGCATTGCATGTGAAAATTATCTATAGTAATTCCATTTGAGGGTGGACATTTTCCCCCTTCCCTCTTTTCCATGCACCATTCAAAATGGATTCCAATCCAACTGGGAAAGAAAACTAAACAAACCTCTGATGACTTGATGCTGCTAATCTTGCATTGGTAATTTAAAAGAAAAAGTAATCTATGCTGGACTTACATACCCTGTAGGGATGATGCTGTACTACAGCACATGCTACTCTTTTTGTAATTGTCATGTGGGTAAAATGTATTTTTAAAGCATTAACACAGGCAGGCTAGATTTAAACCAGCAGTTCTTGGCCCTCTGGTATCCCACTGGTGTTGGGGAAGAGTAGGAATTAGGAGAGGAAAGGGAGAAAGGATGTGGCAAAAGTGGTCTTGCTCTAGATAAGCCTCTGCATCCTGCTTCACAATCTTGTTGGTGTTTGCCTCAATTTCCCCTCTTATTCTATACAGAGTCATGAACCACTTTTACACCTTCAGCAAGAAATAGGTGCTTTGGCATATTTTTTCAAAGGAAAATCTCAGGATGATTGGAAAGATGGCAGCACCTGTCTTTATAGCTCACAGGCCCTGAGGTTTCTGCCTGTCCAGGCAATGAAATACCTCCTTCACAGAAATAGCGAGGATTTAACAAGCACAGAAAATATCTTCCCTTTTTCTGTCAGGGACTTTTAGCAGATGAATACTTTCTCAGCCTTCTTGACCTGGTTAAATTTCAACTAGTACAAGTATGATGCCTCAGAAACGATAACTCCTATTCTGCCTTTCAGCACGGGGAGTACCATAATTAAAAAAAAAAAATTAAATACTTAGCACTGTCTTTGCTGATAGTCTATTTAGCTGCAGCTTCTGAGCATGTTACTTAGAGTTGTGAAGTAAAGATACACTGTTCTGCTAGAAGTTGATGAATGTATCAGCTTGTGTCATGTCATGGTACTACATTTGTCCTTTTGTCTTTTTGCAAAAAAACTTTATTTCCTTGGACAAGGCAGTTCCCTAAAGCCTTTTGAGAGTGGCCCTGAACTCAGCTGGAAAAAGGAACAGCTCAGGTATGACTGAAAGACGTAGACTTTGGGCTCGTCTAATCAGCACCGGGATTATGGAAGAGGCGGGGAGGAGCAGAAGGCAGAAATGGAGAGGGGGAATGCAGGTTGGACAGACAGCATGAGGAAGAAGCAGGATCACCAGCAGCAGAAAGGGCTTTTGGCAGGTATTAATGGACTCCTGCCCATGGATCTGGAGTCATCTATAGACCCGGCACTATACATTAGATCCTTCTCCACATGTCATGGTCTTACACAGGTTCAGCGTGGGTGTAAACCACTCTGGAGAGCCAAGCAGCCAGGCCTGGTGCAATTTGGTCTAACCCTGTACAGAGAACCAAGAGAACCCTCAACACCCACTTCCACAACCAAACAGAGTGTAACACCTGCCTATTTCTTGGTCATTCACTTTTGTATTTGTTTGCTTCTTTTTACATTGTTTTGCTTTGTTATTAAACTTACTTATTTCCAGGCAGCTGTGATACCTACAACAACATTTGCAGAGTACTGTTTATTTTGGTTGATTCATTCCTAAAGCAAGCTTCTGTGTGAGTTTTTGGGAAAGAAGGAAGAAGAAATTGTACCCAAAGCCTCTGTAAGTATCAAACTCACTTAGAATCACATAAAAACATTCACAAAAGCACTCTGTATAAAGCATCATGCTCCTGTTGCTGCATCCTATTTTTCTTGCAAGCCATGGTGTGTGATGGCTGGGTGTAGATGTCCAAGGCGTCTCCGATTTACCTGGCCTGCCTGTGCCCTGCCACAGTGGCAGCAGATGTACTTTCTTCTATCACGTGAATAAGCTTCAGCTTATTCAGTGTAATAATATTTGCAGTTTACTTTCACAGTGTCACCTCCTAATTGCTAAATTAATACTGAACCTGGTGTCTGTTAAGATTAGAACAAGTAGTTATGATATCCTTTCCTCTGCATTTGTGTGACATCCAGTGGCTGGATGGGTCAATCACAGGCTCCCATTTCTTGTGAAAGGTGTAAAAATGGCTCACAACTCTGTTTAGAACATGAAAGCAGGAAATGTATTGGATTTTAATGCTAACAGAGCAATTGCTTAATTTTGGTTTAAAAGTAAACAGGTCGTTGAAGCAGCTTGTTCAAAGGAACACGTTACAGATTTGTATGTGTGTAACTCATTGCAGCCTTTAGAGCTCTTCCCTACTGCTACTGATGTGAACTCATCTCCTCAGTGTTCCCGCTGGGCACAGAGAAGTGAATAAACAATATATCACTCTGGTCAGAAATGAGTAATTTCTGTTTTCCCGCATTTAACTGTTGACTGCACCATGAGTATCAAGACTCCCATCAATTTTGTCAGGAGCAGTACTGAGATAGGAGTCAAATTTTGATTAAAACCTTTGAAATATCCAAAATAACCAAATATAATAAGATTGACTATGCCACATAATACTGAGTTAGGCTTCTAAAAAGTTGTTTAAATTGAAAGATCTAGAACTCCAGTCTCGTGTTTGAAATAACTGCCTGAAATTAAAGTAATTGGTGGCAGGCATGCAAAGTATTTTCTTTGCCATCATGCTAATGACAACAACTTGACAGCAGCACCGCTCTCAACATTTGTAGGAGTTTATCCATTTTCTTTTTCTTCCATGCAGGTAGTGAATTAGCAACAGGTTTGTTTATTGCACACTCATATAAAAAACACAGTTATCCCAGACCGTTTTTTGCATTGTGTTATTATAAGTAGCATCTACTAATGCTGAAAAGGAAAAAGATGAGAACATAAAAGTTTCAGAACTTTTTTTTAAACATAAACCTTTACAAGGTCCATAAACCTGCTTCATATATCCAGCTAATTTCTTGTGTGTGCAGGCTTTTTATACAGCAAAAGGGAAAAATACAATATTTTTTTTTAAATATTATTTTTAATCTCATAAAACTTAACAGAAATTGAGCATTGATGTCTAGTGTCTGAAATGACTTTAAAATTGTGTTTTCAAACTGCCTAAATTTCAGGCTTAATATTTATTACTGGTGAACTATTACAAGGATGTAAAAATATTACTTTTGCTAGTAAATTTCCTGTTAAGAGAAATACATTGGATGCACACACAAAGACGACTGTGCAGGCCTGGGTACTGCATACAAGGCAAATGTTACCAGCAGAGACAGGAAAACAGCAGCTGTGCACCATTCTTGGACACAAAGTCCTCAGGAGTCACGAGGTTAGCGCAGGATCTGTTTTTTCATGCCTGGTTTTGCTGACTACAGAGTTACTTAGTCAACGATAATAATCAGAATAAAAGTCCTTTCCTAAAGTTAGACTAAGTTTTATGCTAATCTATGGCAAGGAAAAGCAAGTCAAATCTGCCAGAATTGTATCTAGAAGAAAACAAAGATCAGATATATGAAAATGCCCTTGCTGAGATCCAGTCCTTCGAGTTGCCTCTTGGAACCACCCTAAGGTATGCACCTTTTAGATAATATTATATTGTTCATGATGGATTTGTTCCATTCTATAGCAGTTCTTTCAGTCAGCCCAATATCTTAGAAACTTTGTTTTCCTGACCCTGAAATCTACAGGAAAGTTGAATTTAATTTCAATGTGATTGGCCCTAAATGAAAAAATACAAACCAAGGTCACCTACTCAGCTTTCTTTTCACCAGGACAAAGCTATCTGTTACTGAAGGCTGGCTGCAGATTCCCTGTGGAGAAAGCAATTACTCTTAAACAAGAAAACAAGGGGAAATTTGCTCTTTTGTGTAGCAGTGTTTTTAGTTTAATGTTAGCAGATACATTTTTAAAGAATTAATTGCTTCTTATTCTTAGATTTTTAACAAATGCAACATTTTTTTTTAATCACTAAAGACACAACTACTTAAGGTTTTACTGTTGACATTCCTAAATATCTGAAGATTTTAATATTTTTTTCATTTGCAGCTTATGGAAACTGTTTAATCGTAAAAGTGCAACTGAAAAAATTTTCCTTCACATATTCACCCCTACAAAAAAGTAATACATAAAAGATTGTGATGTTATGTGTCTAAGTATATTGTCAGTATCTGTAGAAGAGTTTTAAAAATAGCCTGCCTGGCACTGTAGGCGTCAGGTTGCAGTGACTGTCAGGCTAAAGAAAGAAAATTTAATTTACCCTGAAAAACGTATGTGTCGATCTATTACTTCAGTAATTTGGTGATGGCAAAAAAAAAAGGAATGTGGGAAGATTGTTACTGTGTTTGAGTGATTTCTTGAGGGAAATACTACTGCAGCAGTAGCTTATAGGATTTTTCCTATTTTCTTTCTGCAGCATGCACTTTGTAGGCACTTGTCTACATATGGAATAGTCCTTGTTGATTTAGTAGGTGTCATCAATAAATTCATCTGAATCAACACTGAGTATGATAAAACCACAAGCATAGACAAGATGGGAACAGTCTTCGGTGCCATTTATTAACTAGCATCCAGGTGTAGTTGCACCAGGGCAGGAGAGATGATGAGTTTGATTACAATAACTGGAAGGGTGCCAAACACAATTGTAGCTGGCTGGTGTCTAGACTTCGATGAATTCACAATTGTAAACTGCTATCAGCTTCTCACTGAAAAAGTAGCCACACATCACCCTGAAGTTTTACACTTCAGGCCCATTTCTTTATGCTGGCTTCCCAATTGTGCGCAGATAGCTTTGCCCAGAAAGCAGGTGTATCCTGTCTCCTGAGCATGCAAAACCCAAGGACTAGCTCATCTTTGGCCACAAACCACAAAGTGCATAATTGAAATAGAAAATGGGCTATTCCTCCTTCATTGAAAAACGAAGCTTTGCTGCGCACATGCTCCAGGGCACTAGGAAACAATATGCCAGTTTCTAGTGAAACACAGCAAGCCGATGCACAAAAAGGTGCACTTTTTGGTTGTTCTGTTTTTACCCCGACCCACAAATTTCTATCACCTAAAGAAAGGAAGGAAGGAAGCAAGCCGGTGACCCAACCCGACTGCAGAAACCCCTGCAGAGCTTCCGCGGTAGGGGTCGGTGCCGGTGGCAGCGCGCTCCGCGCCCGCACCGCTGCCGCCTCCCTGCTGGGACTAGCACGGCCCGCGTGTACATGAGCGGGAGCAGTTAAAAGCAAACCAAAGCAAATAAATACATTTTAAAAAAACTACCCCAAGAAACAAACTAGAACTAGCTCAGAGGAAAAAGCCGGTTTTGACCCCATAAGCCTTCAAAGCGTCTCTGCAGCGCGGTGCAACGGGGCGCGGGAAGGGCAGCTGGTCCGTCCGTAGCGTAGCCAGGAGAGGAGTCGGATTTTGGGTGTCCGCCTTCTGTCACAGGGCGCTGAGCGGGGCAGAGCGGGCGGCCCCAGGCAGGGACAGCTGCCCGCGGTCTCTACAGGACACTAGCGCCCGGAGATGCCCAGGGGACGGAGGGGCTTTGCCGGGCTCCCAGGGCGCCCCCGGCGCAGCCCTTTCCCTGACAAGGGCCGCGGGGCACCGGCGAGCCGGAGCGAACCGGGCAGGCGCGGTCCGGCGTGACCTGCTCCTCCTCGCCCGCCCCTTCCCCTCCCTCCTCACCCCCGCCCGGGCCGCCTGTCTCCCTCCGCGCCGCGAAGCCCTCCCCGGCGGCTCCGGCTGCCCCCCGCCCGGCTCCGCGGCCGCCTCCGCCCTCGGTCCCTCCCCGGCACCTCCCGCAGCGGCGCGGCCGCCGGGTCCCTCCCATCCAAGATGGCGGAGAGTCTCCCCGAGCATGATCGGATCCTGCAGGAGATCGAGAGCACCGACACAGCCTGCGTGGGACCCACCCTGAGGTGAGGGGCGGCGGGGGCCCCGGCGCCGACGGCGGGCGAAGGTCTTCCTGCCCGCCCGCCCGGCGAGCCGCAGCCCAGCGCGGCCCGGCCGCGCTTTCTGACAGCTCCTCCCCAGAGACACGGCTGGGCTGTCCGCTGCGCTTCCGGCGGGAGCGGCCGTTCCGGGCCCAGAGGGGACGCGTAGCCCCCGGGGGCGCCCCGCGGAGGCCCGACTGCCGCCTCCCGCCCCGGGCCCTGCGGGGGCGCCGCGCCCCGGCCCCCCTGGGGTGGTGGAGGGAGAAGGGGCCGCCGCGGTGCGGTGCGGGCTGGGAGCAGGGGCCGGCGCGGCCGCGGGCTGCTGTCACCCCTGGGCCGGCAGCGCTGACAGGGAAGGGGAGGCCGAGCGGAGGCGGCGGCCGTGCCCCAGCCTCTGGGCTGGCGTCCCTCTGTCATTGTCTGCCGGGGAAGCGGGGTGCTCCCCGGCTTCCGGCGGCGGTAGGCGCGGCGGGGCCGGAGCGGGACCTCGGGACGGGGCGCCGGGGCTGGGCCCGTCGGCGGCGGCCGGGCTGGGGGCGCCCGCCGTGACCCGGTGCCGGCTTCTCCGTCCCCCGGGCAGGGAGCGCTCCTGCCCCGCGCTTGGACATGGGGCATCTCGCTGGGGTGTGTCGGTACGGGTCTGTGCTGAGAATGGGACCGAAACCGTATTGTGGGTGGGTGTTTGCATCAGTAACTGCAGGGCTCCTCTGTATGCAACCTTTCCTAATGCAGTCTGAAATCTCCTGCTCCAGTCAGGTTCCTTCTGGAAATGTGACAGTGTTCAGAGCATTTCTGAAATGCCATGACTTCAGTGTTTGGGTTTTTTTTTTTTTTCCCCTCTAAGTTCTTTTTTCCCCTGCCAAATGGCATAGCCTGCATGTTGAAGAAAAGGTTTTGCTTCATCTTTGCTTTTAGAGAGAAATGTGTCAGTGCCCTTCAGTTTGAGCTGGGGAGAGAAGGGCAAGGCCTGGAGGGAGTGAATTGGGGTATGGAGGAGGTGCAGGGGGAAAGGGGATCTTAATCCTGGAGCTGTGCTGATGCTTCCCTGATTAGAGATGTCTGAAAGAAGTGAAAAAGCACGGACACTAGCCAAACTGGGGAGAGAGAGAACTGTGACTTTGCATGTTACCTCTTTGGGAAAATAGGATCAGCCTGTGTGCAGGGAACTGGAAAAGGCGGTTTGTGTGGCAGCATACCAGAGGGCAGTGAGCACGGTGCTGCTGGCTCTCCCTGGAGAGGGGATAGTGCCTGCTGGAGAGTGTGGGCAGGGCCGGGGAAGGGCGAACACGGGGTATGCGGATGGGGAACCTCATGCCGAGAACTGATGGAAGAGAAATGTACGTTGCACATGGAATGGGTCATTTTGCACTTTGCAGTGAATGATTTTGTGGTTGGCTGCATATGTCTGCAGTGGGTCCTCCGGCGCTGGGGGCTGTGGGGGAGGTGGTAGTCTGGGCATTTGTGCGAGGCTGAGGCTAACCAGTACTCAAAGAGCCCAAATGGGGAGTGTGGTGGGGTGGCCCAGACATCACCCAGGGGCTGCTTGTGGGGTCAGCCTGGTCTTGGAGGCCAGCTCAGAGCAAACTGTGTTCTGATCTCCTCTTACTGTTCTTTAACACAGCCAGTATTGGGAATACAGTGTGGAGGTGTCAAAGCTGAGCATCACAAGGAGCTTCAGCTGTGAGAGTTTGTGAGCTCAGGTTGAGAGAAAGTAGCTGAGATGCTTTCAGACTTGAGTTGTCCCTGGAGGCAGTTTAGCCGTGTTTCAGCTAACAAGCCCAGGCAGGTTGGAGCTGATGTCTGCAAAAAACACACCAAAACAAAAAACTTAGCAACAAAATATTAAATATAATTGCAGCTTTGTTACCATCTCCAGTATAGAGCTTATATCAGAGGAGCCGATATAAAGGACATACAGAGAATCGGGCTGCACAGGGGAAGAAGGTATATTTGGGAACCACAAGTGTGGATGGGGGAGGGATGTAAAAGGGGGAAGGGAGAATATGAATCTCTTACCCACATTAAACATTTAAAATGTGTCAAAGTTTTTATAAATATGAACATTTAGTTTCTTAATTTCTTTGCATGTTCCTGTCCTTTCTTTTTCTGTTTGTATCATCTCATCTGTCTTATCTATCTTGTTATCATAGTGACTTTTCAGAACGGGATTTTTGCATTGCTGACTTTCAGAATTTTTAGAAAAGAAGTGCACGTTGGTCCGATTTAACCTGTAGTGTTCATTTACAAATCAAAAAAATGAGGCTAAAGAATGGTTACACCTGCTGAGTGTTTTGAAAGAAGTCCAGCCAACATCACAGAAATATGCTGCTACTTTGTAAGAACAGCAGTGTTTAAAATCAAAACTGTAGCTATCTGTTCAGCTATGCCTGTTAAAATTTGTGAATTGCTGTGTGAAACTGAAAAGTCTAAAATCCCACATCTAATTTCAAGATCTATTTCAATGAACAAAAGTGTGAACGTAAAATGGAGCATTATTTTCTGCACAAGATCTAGGTTTTACTTGCTAAACAATATAAAACAAAGAAATGAGTAATTCTATGTGCAGTTGCATAAGGCTACAACATAAAGTGATCCATCGATTTCCAGTCGTGGAAGCCATTGATGCCAGTTGTCTCATGTAATGACTGAAATTATATTCATTTCATTATGTGAAATGGAATATTTCTGTAATCTATGGTCTGTAATGCTGGGAGAATATTTATAGCATTGTGACATGAAATAAAGTACCAACATACCTACTTAAATAGCAGAACAAAAGAAGGGGCTTGAGGTGAGCGGTTCGGATAAGTGGCATGAGGTAATACTAAATGCTGAAGATCATAGGATATGCAAGATCTGACTTATCCTTAATTGTTCGTATCAAGATCTTAATATCTTCCTAATGCATCCATACTTCACAAAGGAAGTGTAATTTTTTTGTGGGCCATGCATAGATTCTATGGAAACATGTTTCTGCTCTTGTTTTTCTTCAGTGTTTTGTTTGCTAGTTTGGTATAGCTGTCTCTGCCAGGGTGCTGTTTCCTACCCTGCTAGAAGAGCGGCAGCACTTGCGCTTATGATATAAAAAATAATAGCATATGTTGATATATAATGTTTTTGTATAATATAATTTACAGATGTAATTTAATTTACAGATAAGGAACAACATACAGACTGATCCTGCAGGTGATTTCCTAGGTCCACCCATGTATAAGGGTGTGAAACGCAGGTCCTTTAAAGGAGGAATCAAGGTACAGCTAGTCCAATTGGGATTATTTACTATTTAGGAGAGTAAGTTAGCTCCTAAAGATTGCTCTGCATCTCAAGAAATATAAAATGAAGATATTGTATTTGATTAAATTAATTTGTGTAGTATTTGATTAATTTTCTTTTTAGATTTTAAGTGGATGAGTGTATTGATTTAAAATTGCTGGTATTTAACTTGCATCTCTAAATTTAGTGACACACACTGAATCATTATATATGAGACTTAAATCAACTGTGTAACATGCCTTTCATTAAATAGGCAGACTGTGTATACAGCAGGCCAGGATTAATTTTTTTCAGCAGAGTCTGTGAAACTTTTATCAACATCTTTCTAGCTTTAATGGCTAACTAAATGAGATTAATGACAACACCTGTTAAAGGCTCGTCACTCTCACCTTTTTATATAACATGTTAATATCTTATAATTCATGTCGTATACATACTGTTGGGCTTTGCAAAACCTGGGAGAGTTGTCAGCGTATTTCTAATCTTTATAAAGGAAAAGGAAGAAGAAAAAAGAAAGAAAGGCAATTCCTATATCCATCTCCAAAAAAAAGATAAATGTATTAAAAAGTTAGTAACAAAAAACTTTCAGGCCCTCACTGAACTCCTTATAGATACATACTAACAAAATTTCAAGAGTCAATTTTTAAGAGTGTCTTCACATTTCTTGAATACTCTATTGGACGTGCCAGGGTAATTAATAAGATAAATTCTATTCAGAAGAAAATAATTGACCTTATCTGCTGTTTAGTTTTATGTTGGTCGAAATGGGTCAAAAGTGGAGCTCAACAGAGTAGGTGATGTTGTTCTGCCAGTGTCCTGATATACTATACTTACGAGTCTCTTTGAGCTTGTGGTAATGTTTAAAAATTCTTTTGAACGTTTTAAAAATACATGAATTAACTCTTAAACTCTGGCTTGGCAATGTATTGCGTAAGCATAGGTAGACTTTTTCTGAACACTTCATCTCATGAGCTTCACATCACTGAACCTGCAGTGTTCTGTGATCCCCATGCAAAGCCTGTCAGAGGAGTACCTCCATGCCCACAATCAGTTGACTAAACAACTAATACAAAAGCAAAATAAAGCTAAAAAATTATGGGGGAATTGGGGGCAATTTTGTAGCTAAGGTGAAGTTGATAAGGAGGTGCTATGTCTATTGATGTATCTGTAGGTGGGATGTACTCTGTGGCTTTGACCCACAATCGCAGCTCAGAAAGTGCTCCTTGAAAGTCAGTGTAAAAATGCTTTTAAGCAACTTCTCTGTTCTTCCGCTCCTGAAATCTGTCATCGCCAAGCTGTTGCCTGGTAGGTATTAAAGCATCTTCTAGGTTGCTGTAAGTTGTGCTGGCCATGAAACTTCTTTGCAGAGTTATGAGAGGGACTCCTATGAAGACATCTCACTGGCATGTTGTCTCTGGCTATGGGAATCGCACCCCCAAGAGCCATTAGGTTGATGTGTTTCTGTCTGATGCCACAATATGCTGCGGTGACCTTCCACTGACCTAGGACCACATAGCACTGGTAAAAGCAGCACTGAGCCGCCCAGCTGCAAAGCAAAATAACTTCTGCATGGTGCTGCTTTTTTCTCATTTAGGTTGAACAGAGTTTGGAGGTAGGATGTAGATTTGTTGTGAGCCTCATAAATGAGTATGGGTGAAGTGTTAGAAGTGATTGATAACTGTTCATCCTCAACTTCTGTCCTTGTGTTGCATAAAAGCTGCAGGTAAAAGGCACACTTCAGTAAGGCATCATTAGAGGAATAAACTGAGGAAGCGAAGGTAGCAATAGTGGTCCAAGCAAGACTGTTTTGTCCTTTCCTGATCAAGGTTTCTAAGAAAATTCAGAGGTAGAAATATGGAGTGAGAGTCTAATTCTGCTGCTTTTACTGAGTTGTGGTACACTTTACAACTGCAGGTGCTTTGCCCAGGCTTGGGGCCATAAGTTGTATTTTGGAGATATTCCTGTATTCATGGAGGGGGCCTGTCCAAAGCCAAGTCACCAAAGCACCTAAAATACCCTTTGGAGTATGACAGGATGTTCTGAAGCCTCAATGTAATTTGTTTTAGCACAAGTACACACCATTATTACTAGCAGGCATGATTTAGTTATAGGATTCTGTATCTTTAGTGGAATAGTTAGTAAGCAGTAGCATAGGCAGTATGAATTACTTGTCTAGATGTGGGAAGATAGTACAGCATTAACACAGTCGCAGGCTGGGAAATATTTTTTCTGAGCACTTGCTGATGGGCTGTTGAGATTTGTGATGTGGTTATCCAATGAAAAAATGTGGTTGCCCTCATTTTTGCCCTGTGGTCTTACTTGTCAGGTATGATTGTCTAAAGGCATTTTTCTGTGTTTTCATTATTTTGGTTTTGGATTATGAGCCAGCAATTCGCATTTTTGTCTATAGCTTAGTCTTGTTTTAAATACAGACCAAACGTAAGAGGACTCTGAGATCATCAACCAATGCTTTGAATCAGAATTGAAATGGTTTGATCATGTATTTCAATTTCAAATAGTATTATAATGTTTTACAACATTGGAAGCTATTTTTTATGGTTTGAAAATTAGTAGTCTGTATCTTTATTAATTGTTTGTCTTCAAGCCCTGCTCAGTTTCCAAGTTAATGTGTTTCATTCCTCCTTCCCTTTCAAACTAGAGTTACAAAGTAGCCCAAAGGAACTAGAAATTCTTTGTGTGTTAGCTGTGGTCTTTTTTGGATCAGGTCACAGAGTGTACTTTGATGTATATTTATATATCAGTTTATTATAATAGCTAACTCCTATTTTGCAACTGGGTTGCTATACAGTAAGGAGAATAGCCTGCTTGCTGAGAACAGTGTATCCTGAAAAACTGGTGGCTGGCTTGTAGTGTCGGTTGCAGATTTTGTTACTTGATGCAGGATTTGATGATATTCTGAGTGTTTAAGTTGAAAGACAACAGTCAGATAAAGCAACTGTCTATGTGAGCAGGTCCATCACCATGTATATTGCTGTGAGGGAGCAATATTTTTTATCGCTAGTCCCTCACATAGAGTCAAAACAGCATAAGAAGAGTGTGTGCTGTAGACTGATTAATCTGGCATTTATATATTCAGTGGCAGAACTGCAGTTCTGATTTTTCTGTGGGCTAGCCTGATATTTCAGGCAGATTTGCCATTGGTGGCAAAAAGTATTTTAGAAGAAGGTGAGGATTCCCTTCCATTGCTGCAAGTTTCAACATAGTACTCCTCTGCTTTTTATAAAGTCTGAAGCTGTTTGTGGGTAATCATATCTGCACTGCATTTTTCTGTTGTGCAGAAAATCCTTAGGTTCAATGCTGATTAAGTTTGTTGTGAAATATGTGTCTGCAAATCAGGTTATCTTGATCTTTTTAAGTGTTCGTGCATCAGCTTCTGACTCAGTTCTTGCAGTGTTTTCCAAATGGGCAACTGCCAAGTGAAGCTTTAACCTAACTGGTAACCTATGTGAATAATACTTCTGAAATAGCTCTCTCCAATTTCACAAGCATTACCAAAGATCTTGAAATTATTCCCGTGTTTAGGAAACATGTTTCAAAATACATTAAAGCTTTTAAAATAGAGGGATCAACTGCCGAGAGATCCACAATAGTGTACTTGATAGGTGGTTCATGCAGTTTGCATCATTGTGTCTCATCTAAATTTAACCTTCTCATTATATGAACAGCTCATTCCCTGTTACGTCAGTTGAATTCAGGAAAGACAATTGTTATTCATGTCATTTCTTTATCGACTTATTCCTCAAGCTGATTTTATTTAGTGTCTGTTGACCCAGATTTTGGACCTGCCATATGCATAGGAAATGCATAATTTTACATACTTCACAAATGCCAGTCACATGGGTACTTACTTTCTTGCAGATTTTTTTTTGGAAGCTGACAGCATACACTGTACTCGAGCTTTCTGTGTGCGTTGCTGAACCATTGCTCTGAGACTTTGCAGTTTCCTCAATACAGATGTCTACCTGAGGAGCCTTAGCATAATTCAATTAAATATAAGCCTGGTTTTGACCTGTAAGTGCTAGAGTGTTTGCACATACAAGGCTGAAATTACAGTAACTGCAGTTAAGCAAGTTTTGTCATGCTGCATTTTATAGATTATACTACTAAAATGAGCTAATAAAAAGCTATGAGGATTGATATTTCTTAAATAATGCTTCTAAGATAATGCCAGGAATGGGTTTGCAAATAGGAAACTATTTCTATGGGTTGTAGTAAACTACTAAGTACTAAGTCGTTCGAAAACATCAACCTAGCTTTGCATCAGCATCAAGTAATCACATTAGATTTTATCTTACTGCAGGGCTTGCTATGGCTAGTTATAGAATCTAGCTGTTGCCAGTCTTTCTGGCTATTGTCTGATGGTGGTTGAAATGCCCAAACCTAATCCCTGTCACCACGGACCTTGGTAAAACAATGACATCATGTTCAATTTGATGTTCAGCTTAAAGTATGCTCAACAATGCATCTCTTCCTCATCTTGTCCATGTCTACTAAGGAATTATTTGTATGCCTGAGAAACTGTGTCCTATGCAGGAAAGAGTTAACGATCTCTCCTGAAACCTGGCTGAAGCCCTTCCTGTACCTCAACCTTTGCCAGTAATACCAAACTAGTAGGGAATTTAATCACTGACAGAGGTATTAAGAAGGAAAGAAGCAGGTTTTAGAGTGCATCAGGTTTTAGAGTGCATCAGCCTTGATGGAAAGACTTGGGGTTTGACAGAGAGGACCTAGAAGATGTCTTTGAACAGTTCTGCACTAGGGACCTGCAGAGAGGGCTGGGACTTTTTTTTTTTTTTTTTGATATAGCATGAGAAAGGTGTTCAGCTGTAATACTGTGAGTGGGATTTTCAGTATGTCTCAGAGAAAGTAATTTGCTTGCAAAACTGCCATGAGTGTAACTTGCAACTGTCTCATGAATCAGAGTAATACAAAATTAATAGTGCATATACTGTAGTATGTGTACCTAGGGGGATACTTTTGAGACATTTCAGCTTCAAAAAGAAGTGTTTAAACTTTCAAGTATTGCATATTTCAATTTTAATACGCTCTACTCTCTATTACAGGCATTTAGATGTTTCTGTTGGTAGCAGCTCTCACTGGGACTTTCACAGTTTGCACACTTCCTTATGCGTAGGGAGACTTTGAAGGTTCTCTACTGCATTGATTTCAGCAAGGCAACCTTTTCTTCTGAGTTTTGTTTTTAGATAATTTCGACATAAAAGTAACGTAGTTGGTATTGTTTTATACTGTATGTTTGTTCTGTTTTGTTTCATAAACTTAGAAAACTGTAATCAGGTAGCCAGTGTGTGCTACATCCTCTTGAAATGTGGAGTTTCTGTGCTATACTGGAGTGTCACCTTTCCCTAAGGCATGAATAGATTTTCTGCCACTTAGTCTGTTTATCGAGCAGGTAGAGGACTGGAGTAAGGTAACAGAGTAGTAGAAGTCAGTTGCTTCAACACCGTTAGTTGCTTGCCAACAAAGAGAAACACTGTGAGTTAGTTTTAGTTGGGCTTTTGAATTAAAAACAGACTTTTTAAAAAGTAATCTTTCATTTTCTTCAGTGATCCTGGGAGATGCACATGTGCGAAATATATAGTACAGGCTGTTGATTTGCATGAGAGAAATACACGATTTTTTACGTATAGGCGATATGAGCTCATAGAGTTAACAAAAAATAATAGAATAAAATTATTGGAAAATACATGCTTTGGTTATATGCTTGCAGAGGAGTGTGACACATCAGAGAATTACCTGGTTTGATCTGTACTGAATAGAATACATTCTTAATCCAATTGGTTTTGAAACTTTTTAATTATTGGATATTTTATTTAGTCTGGAACTTCTTGATTTCTAAAATAATATATTTATATCTGTGTAGTGTTGGTATTCAAAGCCTATTGAAATAAGTAACTTAGACATTTGTGACATCAAATGTTCTGTTCTATTTCATATGTCTCGTGAAGGGTCTACCGAAACAATTGGTATGTATTTATCTTGAAGATTATGTCTAAAGTGCCCCAGATAAAGAAGACAGATTAGCTATAGGTTGTAATAGATGGCTAATTATTTCTGGGACATGTGTAATAGAAATCTGATCAAATCTTTAAGAAGAACTTAGAAGCTCACAATTTAATTTATAGATGAATCCATTGCTCCTAAAATGGAACAATTCATGTTCCGTTCTGCTACAGTCTGTGGAAATATTAAGGGAAGATAAGAATATTGCTATATGGACTTAAGTTTCTTATTTTATTTTCTATGAAATAACATAGGTTCCAACTATGTCCACTGTATCCATTTAGGTATATGAAACAGATGGGCAAACTTGGCATTTGTTACGTGGTGATAGCTAGTACCAAAGTGAGTGAAGCTGGCATTTTCTTTGCTGTCTTTTTTATCTACTATTACAACACAAAATTAGAAAAAAAAAATAGCGCAGCACTTGTTTTTCAGTTTCTTGCTTCATACATCAGTAAGTCGCACAAAGGCTTAGCAGGAAGAGGCATCTCCTTGGTCAGCAGTGTAAAAACAGGAAGGAGGAAGTCTATTGCAAATCTGGGTTTACTGATTATCAGTTCATGTTTCGCTGCAGAGGATGTCCATTAACAGCCATCAGTGTGATCCATTGCTTATCCAGCATGAACAATGACTGCTGTAGTGCTGCTACTACAGAATATGGACCCTGCTTATAGGAAGTAATGTTAACTAACAAACTGTACTCAGCCCTTTCCTGCTCATAGAAACAGGATACTATTAGTGAGAACAATTCA
The DNA here is from genome assembly GCF_035582795.1 of Mycteria americana. Lineage (NCBI taxonomy): Eukaryota > Metazoa > Chordata > Aves > Ciconiiformes > Ciconiidae > Mycteria > Mycteria americana. The sequence goes on from NC_134370.1 coordinate 18,969,565, forward strand.
CAGAAATTGCACATCCAGGAAAACCAGGCAAGTAAAGCATAACAGCTAAACTAAGATTAATAAAATCTTTTCTCTGATTAGGCCATAGCTTGAGTTCTACGTTGTTCTGGCATGTAATGCGATCTTTTAAATACAGCGATGAGATGTAATTATGAATAAGGATGGCAGAACTGGACCCTAGGTAGCGCCTGGCATAGAAAGGCTGCTTAGGTTTTAAGAAACATGCTTATTACCGTAACTCCAGTTGAATTACAGGAAACACCTGGACATTATTTTATAAAGCTTTTAGGGTGTATGCAGCAACCTATATGAAATTACTCCATGGAAAAATCCCTACAAAGTTTGCAGTTTGTGTAAACAGAAAATATCTTTGTATATTGTAGGACAAAGGAAGTTTCTGCAGTGTTTCCTGTGAAATTGCAGTTTAAATGGAGTGTGTGATACAGTATCATGGTTAGGGATGCCATGGTTATAGTCACAATGACAGGTCTGTTTTAAGGGCAGAATCTTAATTTGTATGGTCAGTGTTTTGTGCTTGCATCGATCCCACTGAACACATCGTGCAAATTTGAATTGTAAATATTATTTTATTTTAGAAATTTATTTCTAAAGTTCTAAAATAATATATCTTCCCCCTCCTCCCCAATCAAATGAGAAATGGAGGGAGAGGAGAAACATCTAGTGGGCCACTTCTTGCAATGTGTGTATGGGAGCTAGCTGAGAGAATCTCTAGTGTCGGTACAAAATTGGCTTTGGTAGCAAGATATGAATTTTAAAAACAAGATTTTCCACAAACACAGTTTCTTCATTTGAGAGTTGGTTTATTTGTGTGCATGTGTTTTGTTTTGTTTCAAGTATTACTTTGAAAAACAGAATAAAAATTTTATGTCTGAGTTTCTTTTTTTGTGACTTGGTTTAACTGATCAAAGTGATCAGTTAAAAATGTATTTTTTTTTCCACAATGCTAAATCTGAAGCTCTACAGATGAATCTTTTTCTCTTGCATCCCTTGCAGTTCAGAAGTTGCGTGGTCAGGCTTACGTTCCGTGTTAAACTTGTACAAATATTGTGCAGGTATGTGTAATTCCTATCAGCATCACGGCATTCATGGAGATGTAACTGATTGGCACTTAACTAAGTGGTTATCAGTACCCTGAAAGGAATGTGTGTATACAGTTTTTAATTGCTTCATATGTCTTGTGTAATCAGGAAATGAAAGACTGTGGCAATGTAGGCAGGGGTGAGGAACCTGCAATTTGTCCTAGAAATGGGACAGAACAGGATGGGTTGGGGGTGTGTGAAAATGGTGGAAGGTGGCAAGTCATTAGTGAGGAGCTACTTTGTCCTGTAAAAAGACCGGTATTTTTTCTCTATTTTCTGACATGGGTATTTTTGCTATTTTTTAAATAGATGATCTGTTTTAAGAGTCCTTGCTGCTGTTAGAACCCATTATTATAAATGATTACTAGGAAGAGAATTGTTCACTCTAAAAATTTGCAGTAATGCTTCATAAGCCTAGAGATCTTTCTCCTGAATATGGGTTGCAATTAAAAATTGAATCATTGCCCATTTAGAAAACCAAACACACACACAAAAACCAAACCCCCAAACCTTCAAGAAATAGTAGATTTTTTTAAAACCCAAAAGGGATTTGTTAAATATTTTTTCTTTATCTAATAGACAGTTTTATTAATGATTGTTGACAGAGTTATTTATCACCAACTAGGAATTCATACTATCTTCTGAATCATTATTTTCTTATGAAAGTATGGAGCTTTTATTTTTAATAAAATAAACTCTTCAAGTTCATGTTTGCCTGAAGCCTGAGTACCTGAGCAATTCTGCTTACCATTGAAAAGTTACAGCTATTGCCATAGATATAAGGGACAAAATTACTTCAGTTCTCATTCTGATTACTCTTGCCATTCACTTTTCCATGCTAAACTCCCACTAAGTAGATGACAGTGAAAGTTGTGTTCAAGTTTCTGATTATTCTCATTTTCTAGTGGGAAGATGACATAGATGTGAAGACTGGGGATGAGGAGGGAAAAAGCAAATTGGGGCATTTGGTGAACTCTCAAAAAATATTTTTAGGCTCCTATCCTTTTACACTTACTAGTCTATATGCACTTCCTTTGCCTACCTTTCCAGTAGTCTGGTGAATGTATTACATTAATTTCTGGGCTTATGATTTTTTTTTTGCCCTGTAACTTTTTATTTCCCTCCTCCTTAGTGAAATGTTGATCCTCTTTTAATTCCATTTGCACTCAGGCATTTAACGACATGTATCCTGATTGCATGCACAGAAAATATTTATATGAAATGATAGCAGAAGTATATTTTTGAAGCTGTGCTGTAACCATTTGTGAAGACATCTATGACAGTGGCTTAGAGTGATAATGCATATGTATGGAGTTGTCATTATAGAACGGATCAGGTGATTTGAGGATAATTGATTTTTTTAAATTATTATTATTTTGTGAAGGGTCAGGTAGAATTCATGGCAGGTTAGGTTTTACAATTCTTGCCTGAATTTTAGCTCTCTGGAGATTAGCCTTTTTGCTTACTCAATGGCTGGTATTTTTGTGCATAGAATGGTGCCCTCTGGTGCTTCAATAGATTTTTGCAAAACACAGAGAAATTGTCAATAAGACCTATTAAATACATATTTTTCATATTGTGTTTCAGTTTTGAAAAAAAAAATTCTAGGGAGGTTTTTTTATGGTATAAAGTAACCTTGTTTGCTTTTCTTCAATTGGAAATTGGTTGCATATCTGAAAATTCTCCTTCATTTTTTATTGAGACCTGAATTCAAATCTGTTTATGCTTGTCTTTCTCCCTTCAGCCCAGCTGGTAAGAAAAGATCAAGATAAAAATATCCCTATTGCAATAAAATTGAGCCAGTGACTGAGACATCTTTCTCCATTAGGTTAAGCTGTCTCTGACTATTCCTAGTTAATTTTTTTCTTCTTTCGAGTACTTTCTGCACTATCTTGTGTTTACCTAGACTGGCATTAATATGACTCATATTGTCCAGTTGTTGGGATGAGTCAGGAAAAAAAAGTCTCTCTGTCTGTATCCAGAGTTCTGGGAAATATAAACAAATAACCTGCTACATATTACCAGAAAAATCCTTCAGCTCTGCTTGTGCTCTTCATGGGTGCCCGGCTTGCCCCATCAATTAGGAATGAAAATAGTACCTGCCCTGTCACTGATTCGCAGTATTGATGTCTAACTAGTCACTCAAGTTAATGTTCTCTCATTCCAGATTGAAAATTAAGATGGTATGTTTTGTATTTTTTTCTGCCAAAATAAAGTACAAACTTCTGTCTCCAACATCAGTGATTTTTCTCCTTTTTTTCCCCCCAATTTGAAGACTCATACTGAGAAAAAGCTTACTCTTCAGAGTTTCATGGTGTGAATCGACTACTAGTTGTCTATAGGTTGTCTATAGCTGTATAGATCATAGGTTGAAAGCAATTGTAATACAAACTGATCACGTCTTTCAGTTTTGCTCAGTTCAGGTTTGTGCTATATTTCAGACCACTGGCATCTACTTCAGGGGCCCATAAAGCTGAAGAGGATCCTTGGGGTTCTTCATTCAGAAATGTATAAATGTAAACAAAATTTGAAAGAACTATATATTACACATGTAAAATTTCTGTTGCTATCCTAGGCATGTTTGCCCCTTTTTATGACACTTCCCACTGACATATGTGAAGCAACTTAAAGTGAGAGGGAGATTTTTAGGGTAGACGTAGTTGCATGTAGTAGTCGTCTCCTGAAGAAGTACATCTAGAAGGGTTACCGCTTCCTCACTCTCTTCCCAACAGAACTCTGTGTGTGTGTGTGTGTGGTAAATTCTGTTAATTTTGTCTTGTAATTTAGAAGAATTATCTATAGGATGCTTTCAGGGTGCCATGTCTCTCTCCAAGATATTGCAATACGGTTATTTGGCTGCCTGATAGTTAGTTTAACTCCGAAAAGTGCGGAATTGCTATCAGGATTGCTTGCAGTGCCATAATCTGTCGAAATGTACACCTTCAGGTAATTATTCAAAGGTAGCAATTACTTTATTTAGATATGTGTAGGTAATTTTTGAAATGTATGTATGGAAAATAAGCTTCAGTATCAGAAATGAACCATACTGTACTATGTATGATGTTCTATAATGGGTAAATCAGGTGTGCATTGCCTCAGTTGTGTTTGCGGTTTTGAGAAAAAGCCTGATTTCTGTCTGTGACCAGAGATGGCATGGCTCTCTCGTACACTTACACTTCAAAAAGGCCAATGCTTTAGGTCAGACTTCCTTGTGAAGCCTCTGAAATAGCATGTGTGTAGTCTTGTAAGACTATAGCATCTTAAGAAAGTTATTAAACTTGTTTAATTTGTCTTCTTACTTTACACCTAGATCAGAGAGTTGTGATAGAGTGTGAATTTCTTTTAAATACTGTGATGATTTATTTCTTTAAAGGTAAGCAGTTCTGCCTCATTTTTTTCACTAGTGTGCTGAAGAGGGTTGATTTGTTACTGTTCCCACAAGATGGAGCTGTCTACATATGTAATTAATATGGAATTTATACTAGTAGTGAATCTTGAGGAGCTGTCAAAATACTGTTTTAGATCACCGATCACCATTTTATTAGTATCCCTGCAGAAAACAGCGTAATGTAGAACATAAAATAGTAACTCTTATTTTAGTAAGGTAGGCTAATCTTGGGGTTAGAGCAGTGTGTTGGGATGTACACAGTATTGATTTCTTCCTCCTCAATTTTAAACATTTATTCCCTGTATGATTTTGAATTAAATATTGTGATAATACCCCTGAAAATTATCAATCAGTACTTTATTTATCGTCATTAAACTGAAGTATAAGTAGCTTTAATACTGAGAAAAAGTAATAAATACTGATTCTTATAACAGTGAATACTATATTGCCTATGCTACATTGTGTGTGCTTCCAGAATTTCTGGGTATGTTGTCTGGAATTGTTTGATAACATTTTAAAGAGAAATCTCCTGATGGCAAATTATTTTCCTCTCTCAGTATTTTAACAGCATGTCTGTCAGTGTTGGCAGATCTGAAATCGATAAAAAGGTATCAAGACAGCCATGCTGAACTGCAGCTACTGGATACCCCAAGATCATCGGGCAATAACTAAGTCCAAAAAGACAATGCATTGCTACCGCCAAAGAAAGTTTGGTGGTACAAACTCAAGTACGGAGTTCCTCTTGCACCATCTTTTTACAGTCTTGTATGTTTGGTCTTTGTGTCTTACTACTGTTTTCACTTACAGTTATGTTGCACAACTTACAGTTACGAGTTCACAGTGGTAGACGGAAGTCTCCTGTCTTTGTGATAACGATACTCCTTTCTCACTTCCCTTTGAGAACATTGAAAGGAGATCTAAACTTGGAGACTCCTTCCACCCTTAAATGAAAGGCTCAAGGAAGCAGTAATAAATGGAACTTTTTGCTGGTTTTTGCTTTAGCATCCAGTGCAGTATAGATGGTGAGTCCAGCCCATTCAGGGGAAGGTCATGCATGCCCGGTATCTGTGAAGGCGCTATCTGATGCCTCTGGTCCTCCTAATCTTTTTATTTCTTCTCGAGGAACTCTGGAGACAGGTGGACGTCCCTCTTTGTCCACCCTATAGGTTCCAACATCTCTGACCCTTTTCTTACAGAAACAGAGCAGCACTCATGTAACCAGCTCATACTGTGTATTTTGGAGCACTACAACATCAGTTGTTGAGCCTTTTTCTCATTCCTTCCTCATTTCTTTACAGGCAACAGTGATACGGTCTACATGCTTCCCTGTCTTCAGATGCAGAACATCAGGTTGCCTAACGAGAGCTTACTTAATGCTGACTATGTGTCTTGCACCTTTCTTTCCTCCCAGGCCAGGTTGCTGCTTCTCCCTCCAGCCAGCACCAGGTTCTGGGTGCAGGTGTTTCCCACTGGCAGGTGTGGGTCACTCATGATCTTCCACCACAGCCCTTTAAACCTCAGTTGTCCTGGGCAGCCTTGAGGGATCCCTTTCAGGCAGTCTGACAGGAACCTCAGGAGGAGAGACTGGTTGTCACACATTTGCTCCTTCCCCTGTCATTTCAAACTGCAGTGGTGGAAAAGGTGAGGGCTGTTTTTCACCTTGTGAACTGCTTCATGGGTCAACAACCTTGGATTTTCCCCTGGTGCACTTTGGAGGAAAGAGCCTGCCTTTCAGTACCATAGCCTTATTTTCCTATCAATCATAAGCAAAAGGGGGATATTCTAGGAATATTTTATTGAATAGATTTTTCCCTTAGAAAATATCTATAGCAAGCAGGCTATCAGGAATTGGCTTTCTTCCTTTGGTATGTAGGACAGCTTATTACCTTTCTCATTTCTCTGTCATCAGTTGCTCTCTGAGTGTATTGTCCAAGGTCAAAAGGAACTTAAAAAAGAATGAAGAATCTAGTTACAAGAGTCTCTTCAATCTCTTCTATACCCTTTTCTTCCTTGAAAGGTCAAGTTCTCGTCAGATACTCAGCTATAGGTTTGTTGAATGGGTAATGATGACCCCAGATCTTGGCAGAGCCCAGCTGTCTCATTTGAAAAGAGGATCTTGAAGAATATGGGAAGTCATACTTCCTGAGAAGACCAGTAGGGAAGTACTTTCTCTCTACTCAAGAGTTTTAGAGGCTTTGACTAACTGTTGCCTGGGTCTTGAACTTAAGACTGTACTTCTACAAGCAATATTGAGACCATTGGAACGTCAGCCCTTTTTTTTTTTCTTTTTCCCCCCATCTTAAGATTATTTTCTCATTTTTGTTAAAGTAGCTTCTTATGGATTTCTGGAGAAAACTTTGTAATTATGAAAGGAAATTAGAGGCTAAAAAAGGCAATTTAAAGTTTTGATCTGATTTTTTTTTAATGCTTGTAATTTGCAGTACAAACATGTTTGTATATGTATGACCATATCATCCTTGTATTGTCATTCTCATTCTATCTGAAAAGCTTCTTCAAAAATTACCCATCTGCTGTTGTTGCTATATCAAGTTATTAACCAAATTTTGGAACTACCTTTGCCTTACCTTTCTTGGGAGACTTCATACCTTTGATTTGCAGTACAGTTCTTTGTGATACCTCTTTTCTTGCTTCCTCTGCTAAAGTCTAAAGCTTTAAATTGCCCCCGTCTCCTTTGCTCACTCTCATGGCTGAGCATTTTTCCATGCAGCTTTCTATTTCTGATGCAGCTCAACAAGCTACACCGGTAACTTCTCCTGGAGTCATGTTTCCTGCTTGAGGTTTATAGGTGTACTATTCAAACAGTTAGTAAAGTAAACCGAAAGACCTGATTTTAGCCATTCCTGAAAGTTAGATCCTACCAAGGTAGCAGCTTTAGGCATGTGCACGTCATGGCTTTGCTTTATGAGACATTGAGCGTGGGCAGGAGGAGGCGGGGAGCAGTGGGGATTGCCTTCCACCAGGAGTCTGGCTGCTGCTGCACAGTGCTCCGGTCGTTCTGGCTGGAAGCATCCAACCCTGATTTAGTTGGATAACTCTGATCTTAGGAATACCAGAAAAGCAAATTTGTATGTTTGCACTTCTTTATATTTAGCAAAGAGTGGAATTTGATGGAAAAGCGATCCATGCTATTTGAGGTGGTCGGAGAAACTGATTCTTTTGTACCCATATTTGAGCATTAGGGCTTAAATAACAGACCAGTGAGGCTCAGGTCAACCATGTTGTAACTGGTTAAGCACCTGGATTAATGCCATAAGGGCTGGGTTCAGTTCTCAGTTGTACGCCACCTCTTTCTTTTAATGCTGATTTTGGTGGAGTGGATCACAAATGATGCCACCATAACATCAAGTTTGCGTGCTTTTATTTTCTTTTTAAGAGAGAGATTTCAATAAAGATCCTTGCATACTATTTTTAACTGGGGGAAAAAGTAAACTTCGATTTTTCTTATTTGTATTTAACAGGTCTGTATATGATGACCAACCAAATGCACATCAGAGGTTTATGGAAAAACTAGATGCCTGCATACGTAACCATGACAGGGAAATAGAAAAGATGTGCAATTTTCACCATCAGGGCTTTGTGGATGCTATTACAGAACTTCTTAAAGTTAGGGCTGATGCAGAAAAATTAAAGGTAAGGAACTAGTTTTTCAGAGTTTCATATATTATTGTCTTTGAATATAAAAGGAGGAACTTGACTCTTTTACTGAAGAATAAGAATTTAGTGATTATCACATACACTCTGATGTTTGCAACAATTTTTTAGAAGTGGATTATTTAGGATTTGTGGTTAAAGCTGTATTGCCTGATCCAATAATTTACATTTACAAAGCTGAATATTTTATTAGGTCTAATTCTGATTTTTTTTTAATGTATGTTTTCATAAAATGTTACCAAATTTATTTTACCCTTTTTAAAGGCTTTCTCAGAAGGTAAAGAACAACAAATGGTAAAAACAATATTTCTTATATAGATCTTTTTCTAATCATGCATTTATATGTCAGACCTTAGAAAAATTTAAAATCTTGATTAGAAAAATAAAGATACTGCAATTATGCATGAAAAATAAATTTTCTTTACTCTGTAATAGGTAGGAGAGTAGGTGGTTAGTAGTTTTCATTAGAAATAAGAACTAAGATTTACTCCCAAATCAGAACGCAGAATAGTGAATTATGAGATCCGTCCCTTTTAGCTCTCTTTACACTTTTGAAAGCAAAATATGCACACCAGACAGAATGAGCATAGTTCATCAGAGGTTATGATTAGAAGAGCATTATATAAAGGATATTCAGATAACAAGAGACCAAATACAGCGTCAATGAGGTCATTGAGCATCTTTGTTCAGAAATTAATGAGATTTTTAATAAACTAGAATGTGCTTCCTTATTATGATGACCTAATGAGTCACTTACTATGTGGGAAAATCTGAGGTCGAGCTTTGCCTGCACCTGCAGCATTAAAATGTTGCTGTGGTTTGGAGATTTCCACGTTTGATGTTAATCAACCACCCAGTGTTTGCATTCAGCAAAGTATGAATGTTTAATTACCATAAAATGCAATCACCATTTCTTACAGACAATGAATGGCCCATAGAGCTCATTGAGGTTATCAAAAAGGGACCAGTGGTCAATTGGGTCAATGATTTGAATTGTTTGACAGACCTACAGAAACAAGGAAAGTTCAAAAATCCCAAGTAAATTTGAGAAGTTTGCCACAGAATCTGTTAGAAAGAACTGTCATAAGTAATTGAAGTTAACAAAAGCCCTTTGCGATCAAAAGTTCAAGTTCAAGCTGTAGAGTTAATTTGAATTTGCATTTCTTTGTTCTAAGTTTCTCATGAAGCATGATCTGATTACAAGGGTGAGCAGTCACATCAGGGCAATATATGCATATTTGTCTAACAAAGGTGAAATTATTTTTAAGGTCCAAGTTACTGATACCAACCGAAGGCTTCAGGATGCTGGGAAAGAGGTGAGAAAATGGTGCTTCCTATATGGGCATTATGAATATTTGTAGCAAATTAAATTTATTTGCATAATTTAATTGTGATTTTTTTTTTTTTTTTTTAAATCTCTAAGGTGATAGCCCAAACAGAGGAAATCATCCGATGTAGAGTTCAGCAACGGAATATTACAACAGTTGTGGAAAAACTACAGTTGTGTCTTCCAGGTGAGTGACCTATAGCTAAATGTGATGGCAAATTAAATAAAGTAAGTCACAATAGCCAAAATGGAAAATAATTTTATTTCTTAAGTTGTGGTCCTGTAACATCCAGTTTAACAAAAAAATTAACGGGTTTTAAAAAGATGTCAGCATGTAGGTTCCATGTCTTTTACAGTATTTGACATAGAGCAATTATGCCACTTTGTGAGAAGACAGTGAGACAGATATAAATGATGCAAACAATGTAGCCACATACAGCTTTAAATGAAGTAATATTTTTAATATGATAAAAAATGAATTTGTTGCTTAAGAGGGTGGGTTTTACTGTTTGAATTCTAGGGAAAATACTAATGATTCTATTTCAATGTTGCACTTTTAGCTCTGTATCATTACAGGCTTTTTTTTTTTAATAAAACATAAGAGCTCTAAATGATGTTTCAGAAGGGTGGTAATATAGGATTGCACACAGCTCTATAAGAGTTTTATCCTGTTCGTGATATTGGTGTAAAACAGATCTGAGAATTTTTCTTTGTAAAGTCTTGTTGTTGACTTGTTATGAGTACAGTAGGTGGTACTGTTGCCATTTAATGGAGACAGGTCATAGACTGGTAATGCAGATGAAGTTACGGTATGTAGTAAGTGAATGACTATGCTTGATATATAGTGTCTACTGTTTTGTTTAATCTTAATTTTTTTTCATTTAAAAGCTGTTAAGAGTTCAGTTCTTTTTTCTTTCTTAGCTGCATTCTAGAATATTTTTTTTGCTAGTTTTATCACATTTGTGTTACAGTAGGAATTAAATAAGGTAGATTTAGCATATCCTTTTCTATGGTTTATTTTGTCCTTTACAATATATATTTTCCTCTTTTATTAACTAAAGCCACAATAAGATCCATGGGTTAATCTGCTTGTTTTTATGCAGTGCTGGAAATGTACAGCAAACTAAAAGAACAGATGAATGTAAAAAGGTGAGTGAACTTATTTCTATGAGTAAAATATAACATTTGTAAGTAAATGGATAGAATAGCAAACGCTAATGTAGACAAATAAGTATTCTAAGTCTTGTAGCTTGGTACATATAGTCTTCTTATCATAATACCTCGTCTGGGTTTCAAGAATGTCACTGCAAGTGAACAAATGTTATATTAAATATAAAGACTTTTAGGAGCTCAGTGATTGCCATGAAAAATAATGTTTACTTAAATAAGCATGACATGCGGTGAAATTATGATTTAAAATGTGAAGTAAAGTGTATTATTTTTTTAATACTTAAAACAGTTTAAGAATCAAGAGTAATAAGATCCTTAGGGAGTAAAGATCTTTCAGAGTATGTTAATACCCGATTAATCTATCATGATGTATTTAAATCAAATTTATAATCCAAGAAAGAAGGACATTTCACTCCATATACCTTTCCTTAGACCTATCTGGTGTCTCTATGCTAATCTTTTGTGTACATGGGACTATGAGAATGAAGTGCAGAAAATGTGTTGTTTGTTTTTTTTTCCCCTCTGTGACAAACTGACTTGTTAAAAAAAATTAAAACCATAATTTAAAATAAATTCCTAGAATAATGGTTTCTAACTGGTACGTGATCAGTTGCTCCTTCCTCTGTTGTGTCTTCACTTTCCATCTTCTCAGAGAGCCACTCATTGCTGCGGTAACCCCAGTATCCCCAGTTCTCTCTCTGTGGCAGCTTGGCTGCCGCTGCCCCTGCCCCTGCTGTAGCTGTCATCCTATCCCACTGGGGCTGATGCTGCTGCCTTGCACCTCATGCACACCCACCCCAGGAATACTACTGCTGCTGTTTTCTTCTTCCTGATTTTTACAGCATCATTGCTACCTTCGTCCCTGCCTGCTTTTCATACAGCCTGAGTCACACTGGTTGCTCTGTGTCTTCCCTTACTGGATTCATTCTCATTGTCATTGCCTCTTTGCTTCCCTGGCACCACTTCAGGGAGCTCCTGCTAACAAGTCTGTCTGGACCTGAATGTTTCCGTTTGGAAGTAGCTGTGCATAGTCAGGTGTCTACAGGGCTACTGTGTAACCCAGATTTACTTTTGGACTGTTTGTCTGGATTTCTGTTGTCTGGGTAGCCAACACCTCCTGCCATACTGCTGGACGTCTGAAAAGCCTCAACAATGGCCACTGTGTATGAGTAAATCGGCTCTAAAGCCTGTGTGCAGCCGTGTCCACAATGCATCACATCTACCGTATACATGAGATCAATCAGCATTGCAGCAAATCTGATGCATCTTCAACAGTGGTATATGTGCTACATGATACCTGTGCACACATGCTGTCTGGGAGGTCTTCTGCGGAAATATAAGAGTTTTAAGAATAACCTAATAGCTATGGCACTATGCTCTCTCTTATTACAATCAAAACTTGCTAGAAGTGAACCAGTGTGGTAGATCTTATCAGCTTGACTACTATACACTGTTTCCTCTGAACAGAACACTGGTTTGACATCTGCTTAGAGTAGCTGGCAGCATGTTGTTGCAGTGCTCTTGGAGCAGCTCAGCAGACGGATATAAACGGTCCAGTGCCCTTGCTACTCTGGTCAGAGAACAGACTGCAGGGTGTGCTGTCTGAATTGCACCACTTCCTTCTGCAAGGTGGTCTGTAGAGTGTGCTACGTTTAGCATGTTGAAAATATGGAAACACTGGGATCAAGGCCTGCATTCTGCCATTCCGTTGCTCTGTCAGGCAAGACAAGCAGCATCCCGGTTTTAGAATTGCAAGGGAGGTTATAGTTCCTAATGTCATCATGGAGAGATCACTTAGGTGAGATGAAAGTGCAGGTGGCTTTTAGCATTTTGACTCCATGTTCACTAGTAGTTTTGTAGAGTCCACTGATGGTTGACGTGCTCTCTGAGAAATCATCAGTACTCTTTAAATCTAAAACTAAATTTCTATTATTTAAGAGATTCAGATTGGATAATTTTCCTGTGGAAGGAGTTGCCAGACAGGAAGTCTTAAAAGTCAAAGGGTGATATACTGAATTGAGGGGTTTGGACATGTCATTGTTATACCATAAAAAGATCTAAGGGAGAGGGGAGATGCCATAGCTTTGATGTACCATACCTTGAAATCACATGGAGTGCAGAAGGTTTAGACTCTGCTGCAGGCTACTGCTCCAGCTCAGATATCTCATTCATTAGCTACGCTACAGTTACTACTTTGCCTGTGACTTACAATTCCCTGTCATACAGCCTAGAGGTGGCTATCCCATGGAACTTGCAGGTAATTCAAATGGTAATTTCCTTGTGGCTTAGCAGGCAGCAAACCCAAAGAGTGAGTGTATCCTGGCCTTTATCACTAAGTGATTGAGCAATAGCAAGGACATCCATAGCATCAGTGCAAAGCCCTGATAGCTGATGTGTACAGGTACAAGGAATTTCAAAACTGATCTTCCTGAGTTTTACTGTGAAGCTTTCCTGGAAGAGTCAGAGAGAGGAGCATTCACAATCCCTGTCCTAACAAAACAATGAGGAATGTTTATTTTAGGCAAAGATAATTTTTCTCGTAAACCTTCACTGAGGTTTGTTAATACAGCCAAGCTTTCATTGGTCTTTTAAAAAAAAGACTTTTCTTTTGACACCTTTTAGAATATATTTTCATTATTCCATTGTCTTACGGTCTTGCAATATGAATTTCTAACGTTTAAAGGAAGGGGAGAAGAAGGTGTGGATATTCTATATTTTTGGGGGACAATTGTTTTAGGATAAAGATTGGAATTCCATTTCCTTTTCTCCATGGCAGGCACCTTTTAAGGTCATGCAGGATTTGGGGTCTGGAATACAGAATGGTTTATGCAGATGGAATGGAGGTTTACTGAGGAGTCCAAAAAGCCATCTATTGATAGCAACTTTTGGTCCCTATGAACATGGGCTATGTTTGAACTGATGACCTAGAGGTCAAAGGCTCTGTATCCTATTTATCTGTCTCCTGAGCCATGCATAACACAAGTTGACAAGAACTATAGTTGTGAGAGGAAGTAACCGCAGAATCTGCTCTAAACAGAGACAATTGGCTGGAAAGAGTTATGGAGGGTTTAAAGTCTTAGCTGAGGAAGCACAAGGGAGAGACATGGTTTCTCCACTGCTTTCCAAAACACCTAGTGGGGGCTATGCATTTAGACTGAATTACCTAGATGTTTAAGTCGGAGATAAGATCTCACACATTTTATACAGCTCTGTTACCATGACCTGTGCATTTGGATTTTGATATGTGTCTCTGGAGAAAGTTCCCAGCTGCTTCAAGAGATTGTGATCTAATTGGGAATTGTTAGAACTGGTGGTTTTGCAAGTCTTCTTCCACAATGAGTATTACAAAAAAACCCCAAACCTGCTATACAATGAAAATAATTAAATAAATCAATCTGCTGAGGTTGTTGCTGAATCTTCTCGAACCTACTGTGAGAAGGACTAAAGAAAGTCTATGGTCTTTCAGAGTGAACTTTTTGCCCTGAAAGACTTGGATTTGTTTTCTGACCTTACTATAAGCTTTCTTCAGAACTGTGGGAAAGACAGAGTTGATTAGTTTTTAGGTTACTAAAATCTCACTGGGACAGTCATGCAGCCTTTCTCTGCATAAACCTTCCAAGCATTCAAATAAACCTGAAGGCATAAAGGATGCAAATATGAAAACTTCGTAATTTATATAATTTGGTTCTACCCATGTCTGTATGGAAAGATATTGGAACAGATATAACTGAGGGTGATTTGATTTTGGTTTTCTGCATTGTTTTGGAACCATGTCAAAATGAAGCACTGTATTTTACCAACTGCAAATCAATACTTCCCAGAGGTATCATGGATCTGGCAAAAAACCCCATCAAAATGTATATTTGATACTGAACTGTCAGCTGTTTTCTTTCTCACTGTCCTCACAACCCTATTTGTTCTATAATTTCTATTTTTAAAAAAAATCTCATATCACATCATTATGGATGAAAAAGATATTCCACAGATCTTGGGGTTTTTTGCACGACAACTCTTAATCTGATTTTCAGAAATATTGAACTTTTGACTCACTTTACAGAAGTTTCAGTGTTAGTAGTGCCTTGATATCAGTTCATGGTCCTTTGGGGCAACAGATAAAACTGGTATGCTGGGGAAGTTTAACAATTAGGTTTCGAATTGTTAAGGCAACTAGATTTAAAAACAAAATAAATAAATAGTTGTTCCTGTGGTGAAAGGTTTTCAATTGCAATTTCAATATATCGTCTTCAAGATCTCTGTGAATGCGACTTTTCCACAGTATTACTGAAAAATTCCAGTGAACTCCCTTAAATTTGTTTGGTAGAGTACAAAAAGTTTTTCATATTCATACCTAATGGAAATGTAGTAAGCAGGAATATACAGTATTTGCCTCTGAGGGAAGCACAAAAGTTGGAGAAGAACACTATTTTTTCTTTGTAAATTAAATTTGTTTCCTTAATTAAAATAAAATGAGAATGTTAAGGTTATTGTCTCTCCTCTTGGTTTTTTCAGCAAGAAATTTTGGGAGTTGACTACACGTTTCTTTACTCAAAAGGCTTGTGCACAAATGCGTTATTCTCAGTAAAATTCACAGCCTTTCAAGTTCATCTTGCTCCTGTCCTGTGTAGCTTCTTGACTGCTCTAGTTTAACTTGATGGGGCTTTTTTAGTAAGTTACGCTACTTCTCTTAACTGCCTCCAAATGACACTCCACTGATAAAAATCTTAAAAGTTCTCTCTGTCATTTAAAACATAACTTAATTCTTTGTGTACACTAAAGTAATGGTCAGTTTCTTTTTCTTTTGGATTTTTTGTGTGTTGATGTTTCAAATTCTAATACAGACCTGACTACTCTGTGCCTGGGACTTGGATATTTTGTAAAACACCAGCTCAATTTTAGAATATGATGATGCAAAACACTATTATTAATATTCTGGGGGGTTTTGTTGGGTTTTTTTGTTTGGTTGTTTGGTTTTTTTTTTCCCCAGTCCTGCTTCTTGCTGGTTTTAGAAGTTTCCTTTTCTGTAGTTTGGAGATGTTAGTAAAATCCATCTTATAGTTTTCTGGTTCTGATGACAAGATGGATCAGTTCTGGACAGTCTTATCACGTGACCTCTACTGGTCTTTCAAACTTGTGTCTTCAGTTTCAAAGCTTACATTATAAATTTTGCGTTGGGGAACATATTCTTACAAGATTAGCTCAGAAAGACAGAGAACTGCTATATTTATATGAAAAAAATAACATTGAAGATACTTCTTTAACTCATTTATAGTCAAATAGGCAATCTTTATATGATTGATAATATATGATGGGAATTAATAATATTGTTGTCAAAATCTTCAGCGTTGAGTTAAATCTATGGAATGTTTTTAAAGCAAAATATACAAATGCATCATTCCATGAAATGATATGCAAAACTTTTTAGTTTAAATCCTGACCTGCAGATGACCTTCAAATTAATAAGACTTCAGTGCTTTACCAGAACAGATGTTAAAAGGACAAGGTCCTGAGCTCCATATATATATAATTAGTAAGGGACTCTAGAATGGATTTAAAATGGATTATGTTAATTCTGATCTTGGAGACGGCAGTCAAAGACCTTCCAGATGAACTAACAGTGTTCTGATAAGCTGATCCGTATAATTTAAATAAAAACCTTTTATTCGATTTTGATGCTATTATGGTTGTATTCCCCAGAAGTCTCACCATGTGGCACTCTTGGTCATTTACTATTTAAAAAAACCAAAAACCACACACATAAAAGCCCCAGACCCCTTCTTATCTGCAACATTCCTGTCGCCTTATGTATATTTTATATAAACCAAGTATATAATAAACAAAAGCTCCTAATTTACACTTGAAACCTCTTTATTTGTAGTTTCCTGAAAGCAGTTGTGTTCTGGAATAAAAGAGATGATTTTTCCCATCCTCCAGCTGTGCTGCACTGTTAGCTTAGAAATGTCTTGATTGAGAAAATTCAAAACAATGTGTCTATTTCAGAATGGAACAAGAAGTTATGACTGAAGTATTAATAATTTATTATTGCTTGTCTACAGAAGGGGAGTCAGCAGCTTGAAAGTGTTTACTCACTATATCTACAAAGTAATATCCAGAAGCAAAAGAACTGGAAAGGACACTTTTTCAGCTTTTCTTGAACATTTGAAGGGACTTTGCTCATATTCAGCTCTTCCCTTTCAAAATGATTTGGTAATTTTCTAATACTGATTGTGTAGGACTTTCAGGAAGAAAAAGGAACTAAGGTTATAATATTAAAAGCTACAGATGGGCTAAGGGTATTACTATGTATTTGTGGAAGGAAAGGGTTGGAACTAATAGCAAGTTAACTCGGTCTGATCTCAGTTTTTCTACTTTTCCTGTTCAATCTAGAAAGCATCGGTTCACTTCATTCTGTTATAATAGGCCAAACTAAATGCATTTTTCCGAAAGCCTCCTGGGCTGAGTGGCTGGTAAGAATGCTGCATAAAGGAAAATTATTGTCACATCTACAACTAATTGCTGTCCTATTCATGTTTAACCTGTTTGCTGCATCTCTCTAAAATGTTGTTTACATCACAGATTTCTTGATCATGGCGTTTGTGTTTATTGTCTTCTTAGTTTAGCTGTCTATTCCACAATTGGCCCACTTCTATTTTCTTCATCTTTTCAATAAAGTAAAAATTTTCACAAGCATTCTGCCTTAGGAGCCTCTATGACGTTTGAAAATAAAATAGACAAGGGTATTGACTTCAGGAACAGGCATATAGGAGCCTGACTCAGCTCTGAATCATCTCCTTGTGGTGTTCATCTCTCTACTGATTATAAGAGGAAGCATGGAAAACCAATTTCCCTCAATTAAAATTTCCTTCTTTAATTGTTTCCCTAAATCAGCTGAAAGCATCAAAATTTTACTTATATGCTACAGGCCTGAAGTTGATAAATGGTTTTAGCAAGTAAGTCTTGGCCCCACAACTCCTGTAATCTATGAGAGAACTGAGAGTGAAGACAGGTAGATAACTGTAGTAATAGATAGAGTTGATGTCTCAGTATTTGGTAGCTTTCTGTTGTCAAAATTGTTTGAGTCTTTATTTTTTTTAATTTATTTTGCAGTTAAATCACTTTTTACGTTTAGTTTTAATTTGAGTGTTTCTTTAAACTTGTTGTCCCTTATGTAAAATTTCACAACATAGTTATGAATGTACTGTACAACATCTGCATAGTGTATGGACATGAGAGGAAGTATTTCTTGGTGTTTTGTTTTTTCCCCCCTCTCAGGCCATATCTTCCATATTTCTGCTACAAATAGTCTGTAGGCTAACAGAACACACAATAATAGAGAAAATTATGGAGTCTTTGTTGTTTTGGTTTTTTTTAAAACCCTCTGACCTTAATGCTTGTTCAAAGTAGTTGTTTTCTTGGTGGGATATACTGTATTTTGTCAGAAGAGTAAATAGATTCATGGTTTATAGCAAAGTATGATATACAGCTGGAAAAAATATTGCTTGAGATAAATATATACATGTCTTTTCCAGCTAAGGGTGGTGGAAAGAGGGTGGGTGTGGATGTGTGTATAAGTTTACATGTACCTAAAGAAGGCAGATACATACAGGCACACTTTTCCAAGATTTTTTTCATTGTTTAGTGCATATACCATGATGTTGGATGATTGGCAATTTGGGTTTCAGAAAAAAGAACTCATAAAAAACCCTAATAAATTCAATCTAGATGGGAAGATAATTGTTATGACTTTAGTGCCTCCATTCTGCAAGATGCTCCATGTGGTGTCAGGAATCTATGGATCACAACAGCTAATACTGTAGAAGCCTACTTAAAATTTTTACTTGACTGACTCACTCTGACAGTTCACTGTTTTGTTTTGTTTTGTTTTTTTCAAACTAAAGCATTATATGGATGACCTTTTGTTTGTTAACTTTTCTAAGAACAGAGTAATTTCATTAGAGATACATATTGATTGCGTGTATGATATTGATCTCCTATATTTGATAAACAAAGTATTTCATTAAAATTTGATAAGAAGCTGCATAATTTGATTTTAATCTCTTTGCAGATACTATTCTGCTTTAAAAACAATGGAACAGCTAGAAAATCTATATCTTCCTAGAGTTAGCCAATACCGTTTTTGCCAGATAATGATAGAAAATCTTCCAAAACTGCGTGAAGAAATAAAAGAAATATCCATGTCAGATCTCAAGGATTTCTTAGAGAGTATTCGAAAGCATTCTGACAGAATTGGGGAAACTGCCATGAAGCAGGTAAGCCGACCTTAGCAGGATGACTTCAGTCCTGTTATCTACTAAAAATATCAGTGTCAATAGCCTAAGGTTAGCCCAAAAGATTTGTCTAAGGATTATAGTCATCACATAGACCTTTGAGTAAAGATGGAGAGCTGTGAAATGCTTGCTAACGTCTTGGGTAGTTTCTTCTCCTGGACATGAAGCTATCAATTCTAGCGGTCCCTGGCCAACACAGGAAGCAGCAGTGTGACACCTCAGTAGCATCCAACTTTCCTTCCAAATTTGTATCTGTGTCCTAGACAAGAAGTAGTTTCTTCCCTGGGAAAGGAAGGAGAAATGCTGTATGTCTGAAGTTGCAAAAAACTGTGAAATACTTTCAGTAGTCAACTCCTAGACAGTCTGTAACTCAGCAGCTACTACACCAAAACAAAGAGCAGCCCATCTGGCCAGCTGGCAAGGACGAATAAGACTAAAAGAAACGTTGAGATAACTGCCTGGTTCTTTCTAAAGTACTACTAATACAGGGCATGGCATTGGCATATTACCTTCCAGAAAGGGCACAATACAGGGGAGAGGGCAGAGGACTGAGGTGGGACAGCTGGGGCCCTTGCCTGTTCCATCACAAAATAATCTGCCACTTCAAAGCACTGGTACTGGGCAAGCTTTAAAGCAGTTAATGCTTTTAAAATTTATTTGGAGAGCAAGTAAAGTTTTCATTTGACTTTTTGTTGAGTAGAGTTCAGGTTGGGTTGCCACTTTTTCATCTAAAGTTCTTGTAAAATGCAGCATTGATTATTATAAATGAAACTTAATCACAAGATAATACTGTGCTACCTTGTTGCATTTCTTTCAACAGTAAGGACAATATAGTGCATTTGGCTTCTGCAGCTGACTGCTCACTAAGGCTTAACTGAAGACAGCAAACAAATAGCTGGAAACTCTGTGATAACTGTACTTCATTTAAATATTGATTATCTGTTTGCAATTTATGATCAGGAAAATTACAGCTTACTTTTTAAATTTTTTCTACCTTTAAAATTGCATTCTGGGGATTAGGAAAAAATTATGCAGAAATTAGCTATTGAACTGATTTATCATCCCAAATCAGTTGAGGACAAAATCATCGGTGTAGGCTGAGAACACACATCTTGCAGTTCTACTGATGTGTGTTCAATAGCACCACCTGTTTTTCATGTCATAGCATATACTCATGAGTGATTAAATTTGCATTACATCCCTCTTTATTGGTACTACTTTTAAAACAGGCACAGCAGCAGAAAACCTTTAGTACCACTCTTCAGAAGCAGAATAATGTAAACTATGGTCGGAATATGCATTTAGGTAGAAGCAGAATTTTGGAATCCAAGAACGAAATTACATTGAAGCGAACGTTTGAAGAAGATGAAGAACAAGAAGAGGAGGTAACTACACTAATCAGTATGTCTTATTTAAAGTGATTTTTGTAGGTTTATTCAACAAAACTTGCAGTATGCTGTCTGTAGGTGGTCAGCGTTAGTTAGGAAGGACCAGAGAACACCTTCAAGGGACACCACTCCAGATCAGCATTTTAGGGGGAGAAAAATAGTGCCAAAATACTAGTTGTATTAATGCTAGCTTTAGCATCATGTTTGGGGACATTCAAACTTGTAATTATTCTGGAATTCAGTTGCAATTTACATTACGTAGTACCTGCCCACTGTAAATGATATGTGGCCCACTGGAATATTCTGCTATTGCTAAAGCCAGCATTTCTGCGTTGAGGACTTCAGCTTGTGTTAGAACTCTTTCGGCTATCAAATACTCAGCATTCAGAAACTGAATAAAACAGCGAATATTTAGACCTTTAAATCTGGTGCTCTGAAAACACAGTGCAAGGAGTCTGGTCTTTAACACAAATGAAATCTAGTACTGTAATACAAAGGGAGGGGAGAGTCAAGCAATGAATTTACTCTTGTGATAGAACCCACCCATTTTTGGGTCCTGAAATTACTGGCAAAAAGACTGATGCAGCTACTCTTGAAGTCATTAAAGCAAACTCATTCTACCACTTTCTATGAAAACAGTAGTTTTAGTAGCCATAAAACCTGTCAACAGAGTTGGCTTTTGCTGGTCCCAATTTGGTTGTGCTTTTGTATTCAACCCCAACGTATTTCCATATTAATCTGAACCTTAGATTCATCAGTCTGCTAACTTGACACTCTACTAAACCTACTAATTCTCCCCTAAATCTCCAAATTTTAAGAAACTAAACTGAGCAGTTGTAACATTAAGGGCACTAAAACAGAATTTAAAAGGAAGGGATAATTCCTTACCAGTAAGATGCCGTATGACGTATTTATTAAGTGGACAAGTTCTGCTGGTAATGTATCACATTTTGCAGGTTATATGGTTTTTTATGCTTTATATACTTATCTTTTTCCTTTCTTTCTTCAGGTTTTAACTGCTCAAGATCTTGTAGACTTTTCTCCAGTCTATAGGTGTTTGCACATCTACTCAGTTTTGGTATGTATTAAGGTGACTTCAAAAAGATATTTTACTTTTTGAAGCTGAATATTCATTTTTGTATTTTTCATACTCTAATAGTTTCCAAGCAAGCATATTGCTTCTAGTAGTAGTAGTTCTTGGTGAACCAGCTGAGATGGGTAGAGTATGGATACTCAGAGCACAACTGCATGTTTTATTTTATATGCATAATAAAGGACACACAGCAAGGCATCGATTACATAAGTGTTCTTAAGAATATATGTAAAATATACGTGTCTGCCTCAATAGTGGTATCGGCACTTTTGCAGTTCCCCCAAGTGTTCCCTGTTACCCAAATGTTTCGGGGGATATGATGAATATTACAAAACGTGGGAATATTCAGTCTGAATCTTGTGGAAATCAGAGTAGTAGAGCAAAATAGCAAGCAAAAACTGGAGATTGTGACAAACTGTGCTCAGGCAGATTAGATTGGATTCAATGGCAGAGACACAGTAGCCCATTTTAGCTGCTGTAAAAGAAGATACAATGCACAAGCTAACAAGGACGAAAATTTGGGGGGGGGGGGGAATTGGTAACAAATTGTTTATTATTTTCTCACCTTTCCTATGTCTCAGTTACTTCTGAAGTCAGGTTACTTACAGAATAAATATCAGGGCCATATAGATGAAGTACTTTTAAGTATTGCTAATCCTACAATCTCAGCTGGACCTGGCTTCAAGTATTCAGGCTGGGTTATCTTCTTTCTATTGAATCCTTGCAGCTGTGTTACATGAAAGCTTGTATCTTGAAATAATGTTTAAAGTGTTATTTCACTGATACTGTTTTTTTTTAAAGAAAGAATCCAAACAAAAGCATCAGTAATTATGTCAGTAATTACTCATCTCGATGGAAAGAACAGGAGGGACAGAAAGACAGGCTGCCAGAACTATTGAAAAAGAGTGGACCATTTCTTTTTACAGAGGAAATAAGTGTGAAATAACATATAAAAAAGAATGTGTAAAGTTAAATACACCAGTTGACAACATCTGCTTATTCTTCCTTTAGTATAATAAAAGAACAGGAAGTAAAATTGACAGATGGCATTTAAAAGTAATATGTGATTATGTTTTTCACTTTGACAAGGATCCTGATGTTAGATCCTTGATCCAAGGATATGCTCTTTGGGTTTGCACAGAAAGTTTGCCAGCTTCCAAATTTACTGGAGACAGAAAACAACTTGGAGTGCTCTCTGATATCAAAGGCCTTTAGCCCCTTAGAAAAAAGGGTTGTTGATGTCTTCAGAATAGGGCTTCTGTCTTTCCTGCCAACGTCATCTAATTAGTAAGCCATGGTAGCATTATCAAGAGTTGTGCATTAACCACTTCTTGGAGTCTTTCTCATTTACCTCCTGTTCTAAACCATCGCTTTTGGAGTTTAGATAACTTCATGATGACAGCAAAGGACGGAAGTTGATACCAGGTGGCTATTCATTACATTTCTATATCAAGGACTTATCTCACAGCAAATGTCACCTTCTTAGTGAATTCTCTCTCTGCTACAAAGCTGTAGAAAATATTCTACCTTTATGCAGGACAAATACTTTCTACTCTGCTTCTTCATATTGAAGAAGAAAGTAGGATTTTATGTACCTCAGAATACTACATAACTTGTGATTGCAACCTCGTGATTGCAAGATACATACGTACCAAGCATAAACTGTATTTATTGACAAGTAACCTTTCTTTAGACTAGAAACTTCTGGGCAATATAAATAAAGAGCTTATTTTAGCCCATATATGATGTGAGATGCTGTATATTTAAATTCTGCTGAAAACACCCTTGATCCCCTTGGCATGTAATGTTACCTTTTTAACTATGGTGTGAAACAACACTTGATATATGAGCAATATTCCTAGAATTTACAACCCAATGTGAACTGATTTATTATTTCTATTGATATAAACTCATGAACTTTTGGAAGCTGGGCAAAACAAATGCATTGCTTCAGTATATGTTATCTTGCCTTTCCTTTGCTTATTCAGTGAGTGAATCATCAGGGTTGTTGCTGTATTCTGCTGATTGCTTTAGAACATCTGTTTAAAATAGTTGCTATGCCTGAATTGCTGATCTTGATTGCATAGGATAGTGTGGTCTATAAATAATCATGAGATATTTTACATCTCCATTTTTGGTGTGGATTTGAGAAGAACAGCTATTCTTTTTCACTTGAGAAGCTTGTGTCAGGACTGAGTAGAGATTTGGCATTGGAAGCAAGAATGGCTTTGTGCATCTGAAAACTGCATTGAATATTTGGGCTGGAGGTGAATGGTTCATATGTCTGATCAGTATGTGTTAGTACGAATTATAGCACACTGTAAAGTTCTGCTGTAAGAGAAAGTGTGCTAGTAAATTTTCATCTCAGTTTCAAGTGGGTTTTTGTTTTTAAGCCCAGTCTCTTTTTTACTTTTAGATTTTGTTAGGTTAGCAGTATTTCTAAAAATGATTAAATACTCATTATGAACTTAAAATACTAAATTTAAACTTTCTTATATCTTATAAGTAATGCTGACTTAGTCATATACGATCTCTGTAATAACTTGATTTGAAGATTTTTGGAAGCCCAGGTAATGGAATTCTAAATAGCACTGGCCTAATAATAGACTCATGAGGTAAAAACAAACCTTAAAAATGCTAAGCTGCTTTATTCTTCTTGCATACAAATTACGCTGCGTTCAGTAGGTAGATGAGTCAATGTAGCACTGATTTCAAATGGACAGATGGTTTCTACTGAATGGTCATCTTAATGAGATGGGTAGGATGTCACTTGAATTCCTTACAATATAATCATTAGGCACAGAGGGTATTGTATGTTTGGGGACTGTGATAGGAGAAAAATCCAGATCCGCAGTCATTATATTTACCAATTCCAAAGCGAATAAGCAAATATTAAATAAATGTCATGTATTTTTTTTCTCAGGCAAAGCTAATGCAGGCAGTGTTCAGATGTATCATATATTCACAAAAACATTTTTGTAACTTACCTTTACAATGCACTTAGTTTCTTGAATAACCTAGAGAAACATTTTAGGAGACAATGAGTTTCAGTTATAGAGTAATAGGTAATATGCCTTGTCTGTAAATATTAATAAACTCTGAAAGTTGTAGTTTAAAAACATAAATATTGCTTAAAATGCATAATACTGTTTGACAAAATGTAGGCACATGAGCAAAATTTTTATTTACAGTACATTCTGTAGGCTACTTACACAGAAATTATGTATTTTTTTTATTTATTTCATGCATGCCAAACTTTGCTGATGTCAGCTGGAGGTCTATGTGTGGAATAAATGCAAAATATGTGGCTTAGTTTAAGAGAATTCTACCCTTAATTTAAGAAGTGTCTTTTTCATACTGAGACAACGTTCTTGTTTTAGCTACTTTTGTCTTGTTTCAGGGTGATGGAGAAATATTTGAAAATTACTACAGAAAACAAAGAAGGAAACAAGCAAGATTAGTTCTGCAGCCGCAGTCAAGCATGGTAACCAATACTTTTGTTTTTGCATTGCCTTGGGTTGTACCTAATACTCAGTAGTATTTTTATTCCTAAACTTGTTTTCTTTTTCACTGAAAGCATGAAACAGTAGAAGGCTATAGAAGATACTTCAGTCAAATTGTAGGGTAAGTTTTCTAAATGGAGATTTATTTCAGTTTTACTATATTGATTCTTAATTCACCCTCTGTTCTCCCATTGTCCAAAAACTTTCTTCTGCAAGATTCAGTTTCTGCACAAATCATGCGGGTGGTGGTTGCTGGATCTAAGCAGGGAAGAGCGTCCAGATCCTACCAGTACGATGCCCCACAAGGACCCTCCAGCTGGTGTGAAACAAACTTTTCCCTTTTTGACTTCATGCTGGGCAAAGCAGAACACCAAACCTACCAAAGTGTCACTGCTTGAGTGGGAAGGGTTTGACTATCCTTGTATGTGAAAGGGTAGAATTTGCTCTAATATTAGAAAACAACGTAATAATTTAAGCATTATTTTGTTTTAGTTTCTTTGTAGTGGAAGACCACATTTTACATGTAACCCAAGGACTGGTAACTAGAACATACACTGATGAACTCTGGAACATGGCCCTTTCCAAGATCATTGCTGTTCTTAGAACACATTCAGTAAGTGAGAAGTCTTATCACTATTGGAGTTTAAATCCTCTTACTTCAGAGCTCTGTATATTTAAAGCTGGGATAGTAACAAAGTGAAAAATTACACCTCTCTCATGTTTTCTTTTCCTTGTGATTAAAAATTGCTCAGATTTGGGAGGGAGCCTGCCAAGCTTTTGTTTTTCCCAACAGTATCAGGCTGTGATCCGCAGTCATGGGCTATTTGCATAATCCTTCACTGATTTACAACTCACTGGGTCTTCCAAACCTTCTCTTAGTCCAGCAGTTTAGAATATGCAGAGTTAATCTGCTGTTATTATTGCAATCCTTCCTCATTAGTCTCAACTGACCTCTTCATTAGATCAGACTGAATAGTTCAGCACTGAAAGCACCACCAGGAAATAGTTCCTAATTATCATTCCAAATGCTGTGTTTCCAAAATAAACTCCACCAGCAAAACCCTTGGAGCTATCTCTTCAATGCTATAGTAGTAATATGTTTATGCTGAAGTAAAGGTATTAGAAAAATCTTCACAGATGTTAGAATGTAATTCTGTATCAACTGAGTATTTCAGTACATTCAAAGTGTGTCTCCTAAAGTTACATACCTATCTTAGCTCCAATGATGCTGAATAGCTGCGTGCTATTTCTTACTCCTCTTTGAAAACCAGTGGAATACCATTGTTCACTCTGACTGATAGTAAATTGCTTCAGAGTTTACTATTGGTACAACTTTTACTATTGGAAAAAGTAGAAGAGTTTTATCTTTCCCTTTTTAATGTTTGCTAGAAGCAGTTCCTTTATGCAATGTTATTTTTATTACGATTGATCTTTAATTTGAGGAATATTTTACATTTCATATATACTGAGGAAAAATGAGGAAAAAGTTCAGATTGCAACTATAGTTTTATCATAGGCCCTTTACTGATCAGTGGTACATGAGATGTTCTCATACTTTAATTCATTTTAGAGGATTGGGATAAATTGAGATATATTCAGCATTTTTTTAAGCTAAATACTTTGCAAGTTAATTGGCTGAATATGGATTTATACACCTATGTAAGAATATGGTAATTTAAGGAGTAAAAGTAATGTAATCTCTAAAGAACTCTTCAATGTCTTGTCATGTAGTTGATCACTGTTTCTTCTCAAAATGCATAACTCCCATCAAAACCAATTCTATCACAATCTCTTTCTAACATCATCCTAGTACAGACTAATGTTTAGATAAGTGTCAGTTGCCTGATGAGGTATTCTAAACCAAACCCTTACTTTAATAAAGTAAGCTAAGAGCAGAAATTAAAGAAAGGTGAAACAGATGTATATAATCTCTAACCAATACTATATTCTCATGCTGCTTTAAATTACTTTAATATAAATATTATTTTACTTTATCCAGTATTGCAAATAGTGAAGCTGAGGTGAAAGCCTTAGTTGTATTACTCCACACCTCTGAAAATCAAATTTCAGTCATTTAGTAAATAACTTAATGTCTTGACTTTTTACCATCAAATTTGTAATTTGAATTTATTTAGAAAGTATTTTATAGTGTTTTCCCCATACGGCTGGGAAACTGTCTGAGGTGGCACAGTTAGTACTAGTTAGACCCAGGTTTAGTGTTCAAAAGAACGTCCTGTGGAAACCTCTCTCATGTTGAATTAGCAAAGCATTTTGACGTGTGCTTATGTTCCACTGAAATACATGTAATTTGCTGATTTTGAATCTCAGTACAACATACTGATATTTATTGAATCTCATATTTTAGTTTACTTTTTCTGAGCTTTTATACTACTGATAGTTCATATAAAAATTTAACAAATACTTTTATGTAGCTGGTCTAAGTGAAGACAAGTGAGTCTAAGTTGTTTTTTACTAAGGCAGTTAGGTAAAGGGATAAGGCTGGAGAGTTTAACCTTCTGTGCTAATATTCTTTGACAACATATGTCCCATATTTTAAATCCTTTTAACAAAACCAGAATTTCTCACTTTCAGTCATATTGCAGTGATCCTGACCTTGTTCTGGAACTGAAGAATCTCATTGTAGTATTTGCTGATACTTTGCAGGTACATACTATATTAGTAATTTAACTGAAATTCCTAGAGTCAATTTTTTCCTTTAGATGAGTAAGTGCAGTGCTTTGGATTTTACTGAATCATATATATATGAATCAAGAACAAAATTACACAATAATATTTTAAAAATACATGTATTTCTTGCCTTGGTTCCTCCTTTTCAGTATTATCAATTTAATGTATGCATTCTGGGCTATCCAGCTAGCATCCAGTTATTCATATCTGTGCAAAATTGTTAGCTTTGTAATTTGTGTATGTTTTTGTCTTTTTTATAAATGCTTTACTTCTGACCTTTAGCAAGAATATTTTCTTTAGCAATAGCATTCCAGTTATCATTAACTCTCTAGCTGAAAGACCAAATGAACATCATTGGCAAGTATTCTTGCAATGTTTAACAGACTGATAAAAAAGATCAGTTATATGCATAAATAGCAAGTTAAAATGTTATAAAGAAATGTGACAAATTTCTGCTTGAAAACCAAAAGCATAGGATAAAGTATTTGTTAAGAATTTAATATATAATCTTCTAATTGTAGTGGTGTGTTTAAAGTACTATAATTTGTTTTATAGAAGTGACAAGATTGAATAATAAGTCTCATCTCAGAGTCCTGAAGTGATGTGATAGGAATTGAGTGTATTAGTTCTTGAATTATCCACCCTTTTCATTTTTATACCTTAGGGCTATGGTTTTCCTGTGAACCGACTATTTGATCTTTTGTTTGAGATAAGAGACCAGTACAATGAAACACTGCTTAAAAAGTGGTCTGGACTGTTCAGGTTAGTATTTCAAAATAATTGTGCCTTTTGTATTACATCTATTGGTTTTTGTCTAACTTCAAGTTTTTTTGATAGAGTTGTAATTCTGGAAGAATTTATTAACTCAGTATTGTGTATGAATTTCAGGTTGGATAGGACTAAGATATCACATGTAACTAATATTCAGGAGAAGAGCCATCAAGTACTGCTTCTGTAGTTAATGGAGAGAAGGAAGGTCTCCAAAGGGACATTGTTGGAGAAACATGCAGGAGAGACACGTCTGTTTTTCTTCATTAGGAACCTAATAACTCTAGGCTATTGTAATAGGGCATTAGGTTCCTAATTTAGGTTGACTTAATGTTTACTGTTAGCTGATATGCATATCTCCCTGACAGACTACTGACATTGCCAGTACGTCTTCATGTTTTTTTAACGCAGGCTGGTTTTCACCTATTCTTTGGAATCATTTAATTGAGTAAATTGTAAACCCAGGAATATGGCAGTGTGGGACTGTACTGCAAAGCCTGTTTGCACATAGGGCTTGATGTCTGAATGTGCAGAAATTGTTTACCATAAAATATGTTACATTGTATTACAGAAAACGTTAAAATTAAATTGACCACTTAGGTTCTGAATCTCTCTAGACTCCTAGTATAGTCATTTGACTAGTAGAAAAGTCCAGAGGGTACTTAATGTTGTGGCCATGTGCCTAGTTGAAGTTCTCTGAGTCATCTCTATTGACTATAGGTAGCTGTGGTACCTAAGTGAGACACTCTGAATATCTGCTTTAGTGTAGGCAAAGTGTAGGCTACCATAATTAGTAAGTATCTCATGATGGTTTACCCTGGAGTAGACTAGTTGGTCTAAAGTTCTTTTGCTGTATTATGCTTTGAGTCATACATATTAAAACACTTTCAACTATTTTTTCTCCATGACTAGACACAGTATAAAGAGTTAGCATATACAAGGTACTTTCAAATTAATCTAAAAATAGTTTGGATGTCTGAAATTATGATGATTGCAGCTCATAACTTTTTGAAGCTGCACACCTAAGTGTGGTAGTAAAATTTATATTCATTTGCATGTTTTAACACTGGAAAATACTGTAAATAAGTTACATGTCCTAAATTTTTTTCACTTTACTAACTAATTCACCAGGGATATTTTTGAAGCGGACAACTACAGCCCTATTCCTGTAGCAAATGAAGAGGAATACAAAATAGTTATAAGCAAATTTCCTTTTCAAGATCCAGAACTTGATAAGGTAAGGAAAAGTTTTATTTTATTAAAGTTTGCCAAAATCCAATTAAGGACACTTGGGACAGTAATGATTTTTATAATTAAAAAGCAATTAAAATTTGAAAAGCTAGGTAGATTAAGAGGCTAAATCACCTTCTTTGTGTGTAATTATCTAGTCATAAATAAATATGAAAATTAAAACTTTAGTCATTTGCGCTGATGTTTGAGTGAATGATGAAACCTATTGTTTTGTAAACAAATTAATAATACACTTTAATTGATACAGTCTTTATGTAATTATAATACAGTCTGTCTTTAGTTAAATTTTGTTGCAACTCATTGGGTTTAGTAACTCATAGTATATGCTGTAGTATTGCAAAAATACATGTAAAACAGGGATCTGTTAGAGACAGCAACTTTTGTATTTCACTTTTAAAATTAATTATTTGTGTTTGAGTATGTGGGGCAAAATAAACATGAAGAGACGGTAAATAATTCTGCCGTACTAGCATTCCAATAGGATATTCTTTCATAACCTCAGCCATTCTTTCACTACAAACTCCTTTCACAGAAAGGTGATTAATATGTTCTGCTCTTCAAATATGGTTTTGCTAATACCAGTTAAGAAATAACAGGCCCATGATGGAGTCTGGGGAACTAAATCTAAGACCCACATGACAGTGGGAATAACTGTTGTAGAGGGAAGCTGGTTTATACACGATCCATCACCACAGATATCTGCAAAAGTAAAAAGATACTCTAATTCTATGATTCAGCAGGGATTTACCAGGCAGATGTAACAGCTGCATGTCATTAATACAGTATTGCAGTGAAGATGAAAAACTAAAGGTGGGTTTTATGCTGATTTTTTAATAAGACTCCAGAGTGCTTGCTGGATGCTTTCCTTCATCAAATTCATTTACTTAGCCATTATAATACTAAAATGAGATAAACAGAATGGAAATCCCTTACAGTGTTGGAAGTATACTGCACCCCAGATACTATTTAGCATGACATATTTTGCTAATAAATTGCAGAGATTTTTAACTTGCACTGAATAATTTTACCTGCTAGCCTCTCTCACTCTCTGTCTGATGTATCAGCACGCGTGTGTGGACGTTACTTGTGTAGGCATGTGTAGTTACATATATGTATGATTAATACAAAGCTTTGGCTCTTATTTCACCAGAAGGGAAATGTATTCTCTGTACCCAACAATTTTCATTTTGGTTTATGACACAGAGAGGGATTTCTATTTCATAGTGAGCAGCACTTTTTGTAGATATTTTATGGGCAGAATCTCACTGATGCTTATTTTTTGGGCTGGTGAGCTTGAGAGTAAAGCCGGTAATCAGGTTGGATTCTGTTCCCAACTCTATCATTGACCAGCTGCGTGGTGCTGGTAAGTCACTTCACATCTCTCTGTCCCTGTTAATTCCTCTGTAAAGCAGGGATAACATTTTTTTACATTTCTCTGAAAGGAGCTTTGAAACCTGCATGTAAAGCAGAAGGACGTCGTTAGAAATAAGGCAGTCTGAGGCTTTTTTCTTGTGTCCTGGTAATTTTTGAAGTAGTTTAGTTAACTTCAACCAAATTTAGCAAAGGGGCAGAAATCTCAAAGATAATTGGGTTCCTAAAAGTTTTGTCAAGTAGGCAGTAGGATAGAGGAGAAAGAATCATTAAGTATCCTTGTTGAAAGACTGTAGTGTTACCTTATGTGTTATTAGATAGCAGGGAATCCACGTGGAGAGGAAACTTTGTAAATGCTCCAACATCACCTTTATTGGTTGCTGTTTATAATCTCAGCCACTTCATGTCTCTGTTGTTGCCTCAGGCTATAAGGCGCTGGGAGGTCCTATTGGGTGGGTTAATGTAATCTACATTTCAATGTTTAAAAAAAAAAAAAAAAACCAAAAAAAAAAACCCAAGATGTGTAAGTTCAGGCTAGTCGCTGAAGAAGCCTGTGTAGTTGATAGAGAGGAATACACACCCCACAGGGCTAATTCCATTTGATGCATCTTTGATGCCTTTTACAGATTAAGGAGAATTTCTCCTTTGAAAATGTCTGTTTCTCTCCATTTAGTATAGAAACAGATGAACGTGAGTGAGTGTCTCATTTTTAACTGTAGGTTAGGATGAATCACCCTCACATTGTACAGGTAAGTTTATTGTAAGAGTTGCTTGCAGCAGATTAGGCAGAAGTATGACCAGAACCTACTAGATATTTAACATAGCAAATCCAATCTGACTGGAGAAAACAGTCTTATTTGCACTCTGCTGTTTAGATTGAATGGCCCAAAATATCATGGTTTGATTATATCATATAATTTTACTCCCTTTTTGTATTCAGAAGTGAAACAATTGGCTTGTATCTCTGGATTAGTTGTTTGTTTGTTTGTTTGTTTGTTTTCTTACTACCTACTCTAATAAGCAGACAGAAAGTGTTGTGTCCTCCTGTATGGGCCAGACACTGTAGAGGAAAAATAATTGCTTCTCTTAGATTGTTGAATATATGAAGGTTGAGACTCAAGCCCTGCTGACAGAATATTGTAGTGATCCGAAATAGGTGTATGTAATAGCACTTGTTTTATCTGTAAAAAATTAATTGCTTAAATCAGATGAACACATATTTGAAGTAAATTTTGTTGTTAAAAAAATGTTTGCTATCGCTGTTGAATGACATGAAAGCCTGGCACTTACACCACATAATTGTCACACCACCTAATCTTAAATAAAGAGGTATGATTAGGAGAATGTCAAGGTAATCTGTTTTCTCTGCATTTTTTAATACACAAATGTTGAGCTGCTGTTGATTAATGCTTTTTTTTTTTTTTTTTTTTTGAGAAATTCAATTCTCCAGGGATGATACCAGTTGTTAATTATTTTTCTCATGCATTAGTCATACAGTAAACAGAAAATTAATGGTTTTGCAGATTTCAAAAATTATGTATTCAATTCAGAAATATGTGTTCGGTATGTGTAGATTTAATTGAATGTATTTCTTTTTGTCCTCCCAAATACAATATCAGCTTTAAAATTGAAGAAAAAAGCATGATTTTATTCTTATGGACTGCTAGTATTTCCTACATGTTAATCCAAATTGTTGAAATGAATTGAAACTGCTTTGGTTTTGTAAGCCATTGAGAGAAAGTAAATATATGATAGTAAATATATATGCCTAAACGTACTCAAGATGCTTTGAAAATCCCAGATGTATTGAACATCTCAAACCTTTTTTTTTTTCTTCACTGCTTTCTTTGGCAAAAAAATGTTTGCATTTTTGAATCTCTCGTCCCACTTACATCTATCTTGTTCCTTCAGATTAAAAGTGGTTTGAGACCTCTTTTTTAATGTGTGTTTGTAAATTGCTTTCTACAGAGGGTTCTTAAATTACATTAAGTCTCCAAACTTTAAAGTAATTTAAATGAGTGATAAAGTTCTGTTTTGCTTATAATCTATTTAAACAGGTGTAGAAGTCAACCCAACACATACCACTGTTTGTATTTGATGAAAACCAGAAAAGCTTAAAATAGATTAAAATATTGATAGTGTTAAGTGGCTTTCTAATTGTTGCGTTTAATTCCAGGCTATGCTTAGAATTGGTTTCAAGTGTAAGATAGTATTATTTTTTATTTTCACAGCAATCCTTTCCAAAGAAGCTTCCAATGTCTCAGTCAGTGCCTCAGATTTACATCCAGGTTAAGGAATTTATTTATGCAAGCCTTAAGTTTTCAGAGTCACTTCACCGCAGGTGAGTTTAAAGTATCAGGCATGTGACTATAAGGTAACCTATAACTTCCAGGTGACCTAAAAATATATATTAAATTGAAAATATATTTTCTTGTGTGCTTGCTAGCTGTGCTTGTTTCATAATTTACATATAATTTACATATATAATTATTTATACTTAATCTATTAATTCCAGTGCTATAGCGTATATTTCATGTGTATAAAAATATTGTATACAATATGTGTATGTCTGTATGGGTGAAGGTAGCTTGGCATGCTAAGCAGTCTAAAACACTGCTGGGGTTTTTTAAACGGTATTGACTGGTTTGAATAATCTAGAGACTTTATTTATTTAACAAAGCCTGTAAGATTTGAAAAATATGCTTTGGTACTGACCATTTCAGAAATAATTGCGTAGCATCCCTGATTACTTTGAATGGTCTTTCCCTTCTCAGTGCTTTGAGTTTCCTTAGCAATGATTTCTCCTGCAACAAAACATGCTGTCTACGTGCTCATTCTCTCTTCCATCCCACCTTTTTCGGATGGAAAACATCACAATTCTCCCATTTCCTTTTCTCTTGTGGCCTTCAAAAGCTTAGTTTTAATTACATAAAATAACATTCATAGATCTGAAATCAGGAAGGTATTTGTGGCTGCTCACCCACTTCTGCACTGTTAAGGATGTAAATGACTCTCACACATTCTTAATTGATACTGTTTATAATTTACACATACTAATGAGCACATGTTGACCTCCTCAGTAACTCATTAAAACCCACAAATTACTCTTTCTAAACTGCTGTGTCAATAAACATGTCCAAAACCTAGAAAAAAAAAAAAAAAAGGTTTTGCTTCAGTGTTGAAATTCAGTTAATGGATAATTTGGTAGGTGAAAGAGGTGTTCTGTGTGTTATAGCACAGAAGACTTGGAGCAACCAGAAATTAAATGCACACAGGGAATTCTTAACATGAAAAGTTCACTTTGCAGGGGAAAAAAAAAAAATATTAAGTATTACTGTCAAAGTATTGTCATGTACAGCATAGTTATAAAAATAAACTTTTTTTTCAGCTCAACAGAAATAGATGATATGCTCAGAAAATCTACAAATTTGCTGCTTACAAGAACTCTAAGTAGTTGTTTACAGAACCTAATTAAAAAACCTCATATAGGTTTAACCGAGGTAAGTTTTAAAACACACGCTCAAAACTGTGTTAAGACAATTAGTGCTAAAACTGTTCTTGTAAATGTAGATATACCGTGGTATTAAGATTTGTGTAAGAAAAACAAGTAGTCTTTGCTTTAAAATTGAAAATTTAGAGGTGAAAGATGAAGTATAAAAAAGCATCAGTATCTGTTACATAAATAATAACAGTACATTTACACAGGGATGCCTTTTGAGGGAGAGATGACAATGAAAGAGTTGTCTCCTGTATGATAAACAGAGATTTGCAAGAAATAAGCCAAAGACTCTTACTACTTTGGTTGCATACAGAGCATGATTCGTGTGTTCTGCTCCTGTCTAGCAATTACTAGCACATAGTTGAGTTTCTTTTTCTTCCTATTAAAAAAAGGGTGTGTGGGGGAGAAAATCTCTCTCACATGAAGTGTGTAAAGTTTCAGAGTAAACTTACCAGATCAGGAAATCTAAAATCTCAAGTTGACTCTGACACATGAAACTTTTTCTATAATAATTGCAATTAAAATATTTTAGTTGGTTTGTGCATGTTGTTTCTTCATCGGGACTCTTGGTTTAATTTCTTTATTGAACAGAATAAGACAGGGTGAGACAGTGAATCACTCTGAACATTCACTGCAGGTATGTGCGATGTCAGGAGACAGCAGGTACCTACTGAAACATGCTGAGAAGGACTTAGACTGTTGCTGTTAGAGCAGCGTTATGTCATATTGAATGTTGTTTTTTAAACTGCAAGAACTTCTTGTATAGATGAAATCAAGAAGAAGAAGATGAGGAAAGAGTTCTACAAATCATATATTGCCATGTTAGTAAGACAAGCCATACAATTTTTCTGAGACGTAGTTTTCTATGTTCTTGAAATTGGTACAGGAATATTTTCAAGGATATGAAAATAAATTCACTAGTATTTTTTGAGGTGTTTCATTATCAAGTCAATATGTTTTATGAGAAAAATGTTAAAAAGAGAAAACTTATTTTACCAAGCATTACATTAGTGTTCACTAAAACAGTATGCAGTGAGAATTAAGATATAATATATTGATATTTCAGTTACTATGCATTTATGTACGCTGTCTAATTTGTGAACTGAATGCAAATGCAGGTCCTGCTTATAAAAACATTTATATCATGTGCAAGCAGATTGTTACCATTGTTGGGGGGGGGGAAGGAGTTGACAAGCTTATTTTTGAAATTCCGTAACTTCAGAATGCATAATTCTGCAGACAGTATTGTGAAATATTTTTTATAGCAGTAGTTTTTAAAAAACTATTTTTATGGTACAAATTAGTGATTTGCTTTTGGCAATATGTTTTCCTTTGTTTTCCCCTTTTTAATTCTGAAATATCAACTGGATTTATTTCACTGAGTAGGTGTCTGCAGTCTTAATTTTTAAAACGGCATCATTTGTATGTAAACTGTAGTATTACTCCTTAGTGGTATTTGAAAGCAAACCTGAAAACTAACACGTAATAGGTGGTAACCTGAAATACTGTATTTAATTTCTAGAAGCATTGTTGCTGAAAGAAGTAACCATTTACAAAATTAAATGACAATGGGTGATACAAAAAGGATTTTTACAATAATTTTTTCTCTCTTGTAGCTTGTTCAAATCATCATAAACACAACACACCTGGAACAAGCCTGTAAATACCTTGAGGATTTTATATCTAACATTACAAATATTTCACAAGTGACTGTTCACACTGCAAGACTTTATGGACTTTCTACATTTAAGGTATGGTATATGTCATCCATTATATGACTATGTCTGAAAAGCTACATTAAAATCACTATAAACAAAACATTTTAAAACAAAAGGGGGTGAGGGCAAAGCTGCATACTTTCTCATTTTTGACTCCAAAACAATTCTGAGCTGTTAAGAATTCAATTGTAACACTGAGCAGATAAACACTGTTTTTTATGTTATCGGTATGATCTGAAATATGTCGGTATGTGAGAAGCATCAATATTCTCTGTCAGATGCCTCTTTTATTAAGTTACGAAATGACAAGCTAAGCTTAACTGCACCAGAAGGTTTCAACAGATTAAGCTTCAGTTTGTGTAACATCTCCCCTTTCTGAATGGAATCAAGCAAAACAGCTAGTTTAATCTAAAATGTTTGTATTATTTATTTGTTCTTATTCTGCAGTAGAAATATTTTGTGGTACATTTTCAAATTGTGTAATTTCTTAATATAAAAGCAGTATTAAGAATGTGCTACAACGCATAAATTATTCAATTATGTTTTTAGAATTCATATTTTATTTACATGCCCTTTACATACACAATAATACTTGTTAAAATGATCACTGGGAACTTGGCTGTTTCCAATGTATGGCAACTGCTTATCTGCACAAGCTGTATTTTCTCTGCCATTTCTGAAAAATGTCAGAAGTACTTAAGTTTATATCTCAAAAAATTAAAGTAAATCATAGGTGATGCATACTCAGCATAGGCAATTGTAATTTCAACAGTTAGCATGGCAACGTTTGTAAGCCAAGTGTAAAATAACCCTAAAATAAAAAATGTTGTAGTCTTCTTTCTATATATGGCTCCTCATCTCATTAGTAGGTGAAGTTCTCCTAGTTGTTCTTGCATTTGCCTGTACAAACATTCTGAAGGATTTTGAAAAGAGAAAGCTAAAGCAAAAATACCACATGACTTGTATAGTCTCATCTGATGTCCTTGGCAGAGCAAAAACCATACACTCATCTGTGAAGTCCCTCTCCACAATATTACTCAAAAGGCCTTAGTCCTTTTACAGTTGTAAGGGAGACAGTTGTTAATGAGAAACCTGCATGTAAAATGAAATTGCTGAAGACAACTTATGCACATAATGTCAGGTAACTCAAGATGACTGAGATTTATCCCTAAGATAAATAAGTCAAAATTCTGATCCTTGTTCAGGCTGTGTTATGTCATTATGACCCTAGTAAGCTCTAAAACAAGATCCCAACAGCTGGACTAGCTATGCTGAGTGCAAAGGTGGTTTGGTCTCAGGCCACTGAATGGCTTTACACCAGAAACCCTCTTTGGCTGTGGCACTGGGGACAGGTGTAGAGATGCTTTAGAGATCCTTCACGTCCTGGTGGTGGTTGAGCACCAGGTACTTCTTTCGAGCAGTATACAGTATACAACCAGACAGTTGTATACATTGAAGAACCAAGTTTCGGTATTCGTATACATAAAATATGGCAGAAATTATTTCATTGACTGAGTCTGGCTGAGTAGCTTTTTTGGTTTAGAATAGAAGCAAATGTGTGTGCTTGGGATGGGGCTGGGATTTTCTTTGTGTGGTGGGTTGACCCTGGCTGGATGCCAAAAGCCACCAAAGGCACTCTATCACTGCCCTCCTCAGCTGGACAGGGGAGAGGAAATACAACAAAAGGCTCGTGGGTCAAGATAAGGACAGGGAGAGACCACTCACCAATTACCGTCACAGGTAAAACAGTCTCGACTTGGGGAAAATTAATTTAATTTATTACCAATCAAATCAGAGAAGAGTAATGAGAAATAAAACCAAATCTTAAAATACCTTACCCCCACCTCTCCCTCCCTTCTTCCCGGGCTTAACTTCACTCCTGAATTCTCTACCTCCTCCCCTGCAGCAGCACAGGGGGACAGGGAATGGGGGTTGCGGTCAGCTCATCACACGTTGTCTCTGCCACTCCTTCCTCCTCAGGGGGAGGACTCCTCACACTCTTCCCCTGCTCCAGCGTGGGGTTCCTCC
The DNA here is from genome assembly GCF_035582795.1 of Mycteria americana. Taxonomy (NCBI): domain Eukaryota; kingdom Metazoa; phylum Chordata; class Aves; order Ciconiiformes; family Ciconiidae; genus Mycteria; species Mycteria americana. The sequence goes on from NC_134370.1 coordinate 19,007,814, forward strand.
CACAGAAGACAGTCCTCCTTGAACTTCTCCAACGTGAGCCCGTCCCACAGGCTGCAGTTCTTCATGAAGTGCTCCAGTGTGGGTCCCTTCCACGAGTTGCAGTCCTTCAGGAACAGACTGCTCCAGCGTGGATCCCCCATGAGATCACAGGTCCTGCCAGGAGCTTGCTCTAGCACGGGCTTCCCACGGGGTCACAGCCTCCTTCGGACATCCCCCTGCTCTGGCGTGGGGTCCTCTATGGAGTGCAGGTGGATATCTGCTCCACTGTTAACCTCCATGGGCTGCAGGGGGACAGCCTGCCTCACCATGGTCTTCACCACAGGCTGCAGGGGAATCTCTGCTCTGGCCCCTGGAACACCTCCTCCCCTCCTTCTCCACTGACCTTGGTGTCTGCAGAGTTGTTTCTCTCACATGTTCTCACTCCTCTCTCTGGCTGCAATTTCTGTTGTCCAGCAACTTTTTTCCTCTTCTTAAATATGTTATCACAGAGGTGCTAACCACTGTCACTGATGGACTCGGCCTTGGCCAGCGGCGGGTCCGTCTGGGAGCCGGCTGGCAATGGCTCTGTTGAACATAGGGGAAGCTTTTAGCAGCTTCTCACAGCCCCTGCCCCAGCTACCAAAACCTTGCCACGCAAACCCAATACACTTTCTGAAGAAAACATTCTCACAGAAGAATAATCTTGTATAGGCTACCTTGTGCTGTTAATTCAGCCAGTGCATTGCTGTCTTAGTCTCTTGGGACTTCAATACAGAAGTTTTTGAAAGAGAAACAAAACAAAGTCATCAGGGATTCCAAAGCAGCTGCAACTTGAACTTTAGGTATTTGGGGGTTTTTCTGTGTACACTGAAACAAAGGAGGGTGATTTCTTGTATTTATGGGATAAAGAGGACTAATCCTATTGAGAGTAGTTCTGTTTTCTGTACTTCATTTTTTCTCTTGATGCTATATGTAGCCTATCCTATTATAATATCGCCTCTGGCATAGATGTTAAAAGGTGGGTGAGGTGGAATAAGACATCATCATCACAAGACGCTTCATATTTCCAGTTGATAGCCGACAATTTTCCCATTAACTGTCATTTGTTTTGCTAAGGATTTAATGAATAAGGCAAGACAGAAAGGTTACCATTGTAGTTAGGTTACCATTGTACCATTGTAGTTTTGTTCTACCATCTACCGTTGTAGTTAGGTTACCGAGACAGAAAAGTTACCATTGTAGTTACATTACCATTGCCCTACCAGTAGTTTTACTAATTTTGCCCTGTCCTTTAGATCTAGGCTGCCTAGTTTGCTTGTTGTGTACTGATAGTGCATGTGTGTCTTTGAATTTGCATATCTATAGGTATTTTCGTGTAAGGGGAATCCGTAATCTTTTTAACATTCAAACAAAGCACTTAATGCAGCCATAGTCTTTGATTTCGTTAAGAAGTAAGATGTTCTATATCCTTGAATTTCATATAATAAATGCAGTTGAAAGTTTGCATTATATTTTGTGCTGATTGCTTATGCTGTAAGTTATGTTTAACTATTCTATAAACTATCTTAAAGTTCTGTTGGAGGGAATCACAGAATATTATATCTGTGTTTAGTGAGCTTAGTATCTATGCACTTTGGAAAAATACAGAATGAATGCTGACAAACACGTAAGAAGTTTTTTTATGGTTTCTCTCCTGTCTCTTTCCCTGGAGAACTTGTTAGCACAACGTTCTCCACTTATAGTAGAAAATTCTTTTCTCGTTAATCCCTCTTTTTTTTCCTCTATTTTAATGAAAAACTGCTTGCAGTTCCCCAACTGGGCCCTCACAGAGTTTGGTATGTTCTACTGTTATTAAATTCATCTCCTGGTGGCAAATCATGTCACCTCCATTCTTTCTGAGTGGTCAAAAATCTCCTTTTATTAGCAGCATTGATCACATTTACATTCCATGAGATGATCTTGTAAGTACATCTACACTGTATTTTTTTAATAGAAGCCTTCAGACCTATTTAATTATTGCTATTTTAGAGGACTGTTTTTCTCATTTTATTTTTGTATATAAGATCTCATTTTAAGATGTCCTTCAAACTCTCCAAACTCTCCAAGCATTGTTTCACATGGGTGGAAATTTAAAAAAAAAACAACCACCAAATCTTGTTTCATTTTATCATATTAAAAATTTGTGTTGCTTTCAATATTTATAGCCACATTTTCCAGCTTTGGATGACGATTGTTTTCCTTTGTTTAAATCAGCAATTGCACTAAGCATAGTTGACAAGTTTTTGACCTAGTTGACAAGTTTTTGAGCCCAGGGTCTCAGCATTAAGTTGCATAATGGCTGTGGGAGAGCTAGATACGCAGCATCAAATCCTGTGCAGAGCCCAGGACATCCTCTGAGAGAAAAGCCATTTAACAAAACCGCACCATTTGCCCTTTTCACTTTGTAAGGGGGGAAAATCTGGTGAGCTTTCAAAAGGTTTTGATGCAATTCTGTCACCACGTTAAAAGAAGAGATGGAGTTAATTGATCTGCCTCTAGGAGTCATCCCAAATCTGAATACTGCTAACTCACTCTTTCTGGGCTTGTGCATGGGATTCACAGTGCTGCTTCTCAGAAGTAACTTCTGGGTTTGAAATCCAATTGTTCAGCTGTTCACGGTTTTCTCGGGTAATAGAGCAACACTCCTTGCTTAAGTACTGGCAGCATGCTGCTTCAATTGTAAACCAATAACCAAAGCAAAATAAAAGGTAGCCAAAAACAGGCTTCCAAAACAAAAACTGAAGGACTAGTCTTGCCATTGCCAGTAAATCACCTTAGCTGGTAAAGGTGACACAGCCACTCCACAAATTACTTCGTTTTTAAACAAAAAAACCCCAAACCCAAACAAACAAAAGATCCAAGCAAATGCACTAAACCTAAGCAGATATATTTGCAAGTCCCGTCATTATAGATTGTTGAAACTGAGGTCTCATTGTTAATTAGAAACTTCAAATATAGACTTGACTTTAATTGAAGCTTTTATAGTCATAGCCATCTACAAAATTGTGGATGTCAGCATATTCCTTTATTTGACATGTTAACAGGTTGTGAGATTCTTGTGTGTTGGATTGGGAGAGCTGTTCAGTGGACGCTTTTACAAGTTGGTTTGGCAGTAAAAATGGTATTTTTAGGGAATCATACTTTGATATTTATATATGGCGGGCTACATGCTTTCTTGCTTTCTCCTGAAGTGCCTCACAGCCTGGGGCCTGACTGAAGACTGAATTTGACACGCTCAATGTGATGCCACCTTTAAGCTCAGATAATTTTGATATTTTTTTTGCTTCTTTTTTCTTTTTGCCTTTCTTATTTACACCTTCCTGAAGTGCCATGTTTTTGGACTGCTTTCTCCCAGAGGAAACTATTGATGGGAATTTCATCCACTTTTATGTTGCTTCAGTATATCCAGCCTATTTTTACTCTCTAAAAACCTTCAGCAACTGACCAGTTCACTTTAAATCAAATGTCTTACTTGAATTATTTCTCCAGGATCAGTAAAGAAAGTTTCATGTTGAGCCCAAATTATCAGAATTATTACAGAATTTGTCAAGTATCTTTAAACTCCAGGCTGGCAAAAGCATGCTTTTCCAGCAAGATATGCCTTATCAAGCATCTGTACATAGAACCCATTGCATCTGTGAGGATGTGCCCTAAACAAATAAGGCAGATAGATAGCATTGTAAACTCACTCCACAGTAAACGCTAGACTTTACCTCTTTACTGTTCCAAAAAGTAGAATCCAGGTGGTGGCAGAACAAAAAGTAGGGGTGGGAGGAAGTAGGGGAGTGCTCTGAATCACAGTGTGTGATGATCAGGATATTTAAAGGAGGATGAAAAATTATGAGTATTCTTCAGATGTGCAGCTTTAAGACATTAATTACATAAAAATCATACAATTGCTGGACCTCTAGCCATAACAGATAAAATAATTAGGTTCTTTTATTATTTTCTTCATAGAAGAGGGCAAATAAACTTTGTGTCAGGGTTGATAAATTTGTAAGGCTGAATTAAAGGTGATGTTGTGAAGAGAGTAAAGCAACTGCTTTGTTTCCAAATTCAAATTAATTTCATTTGTCTCTGAGAACTTAGATTATTCTGTAGGCATATTCTGTTATAAACACTCTTACAGTATACATTATGGGGGTATTTTAAAAACCACAGCCTCAGACTTACTGTAAGACAGAAGTTAAAATACTGATTTAAATAAAGTATTTTTTGAATCTAAGAAAAACACCAGACTTCGGTTTTGTTGATGAATATAATTTTATCTGCATTCTAATAATATTTTAGAATTCTGACAGTTGCACATGATTTCTTTTCAGGATGCAAGGCATGCTGCAGAGGGAGAAATATACACAAAACTTAACCAAAAAATAGATGAATTTATTCAGATTGCTGATTATGATTGGACAATGTCTGAATCAGATGGAAGAGCCAGTGGATACTTAATGGACCTTATTAACTTTTTAAGAAGCACGTTTCAAGTTTTTACTCATTTACCTGTAAGTGTTCAAAATTAAGTTTAATTTCAAACTATTTGAGCATTATTTTATTTTAAAATTCTAAGATTTTGAAGATAGATGTGATTTTTGAATTGCGCACATGGTGGCAGATGTATTTTCAGATGTGTTTCAGTATGTTGATGATGCTTACCCATGGTAATACTTAAAAAATACTTTCAAATATTTTAGTAATATTGTTAATGACAGCTAATTTACAAATAGTAGAAAAACTCATGCAGTTTTCCAGAGCATCAGATGGCCTTTTTAATTAACCATATTGGTTCTGCGTACACATGCATTGATTCAACCAATGCAGAACTGGTGCAAATCCTGCATTTGTGCATAAGATTATGGAGGTCTTGGATTCTTCAAGGTTGTTTTCAGCTAAACAGTTTTGATCATAAAAAGTCATTTGATTCTAGTTAACGGAGCTTCACTGAAATGAATCCTTGTTCATATTCAAATATATCTTGTGTTATTTTGTCCCCGGTAAAAGGGTACTGTTAACCTGTTTTATGTAGTCATTGTTACATTCTGTTGTCTGATTTCCCCTTGCTTTAAGACAAAACCAGACTATTTCTAGTTTGATTTATCATTATAATAGTTTATAGCTTTATAGGTCTGGAGTAACTTCAATAAGTCTTTCAAGCTACATCTGCTTTTCATCAGCTTGTCCTTGGTTGCTACTGTCACACTGATGTCCGAGTGCTTTACCCACATATAATGCCTATAAAGAATAAGTCCTCAATGCATAGAACATTTTGAGGCTCCAGATGGGAAGTAAAAGATAATTTCTTTATGTGCACAGCAAGGCGTTGGAGTTGCTGGCATAGTGGGCTTATCTGGTCTTCCAAATCACATGTGAAGAGGCTGTGATTCTTCAGTCTCCTTTTTTTACTGACTCAAAGACATAACCCACTCAAAATGTATCACGTAATATTGATGTGAATGTGACGTATGAGGCATGTGCTTCTGTGCCAAATCAGTTGAGCGTTTTTTGATAAAGAATAGCAAGTTTGTTAGATACATAAATACATTGTAACTTAACATACAAAGCAGTGTGAACAAATGGCACTGCTCCTCAATGGTCATAGGCATATAGCAGTTGGGGGATGTGCAACTTCTAGAGAAGGATGTATGGAAGCCTGTCATGAATGTGTGTTGTGATATAGCTGTTTGGAAATGAGCCACAGACAGAACGAAGTAATGTGTTAAGAGGGATGGAAAGAAGCAGCTGTGGCATTAGGACTTGAAAAGTGTGAAAGGAATAGAAATGTGTGCCTGGGGGCACAAGTCATCCTTTGGAGAAAGCTAGTTCCTATGAAGTGGTTATATGGTAATTTCAAACTCTGGTCAGGTAAGAGGCGAGATGTAGAACTATATGAATGACTAGTCTGGTGTGGCAAGAGGGTTCTTGTAATTTTTGATTTATCGCTCCCTATTCTGGCTTAGCCAATTGTAGAAACATACAGTCCTATGAATGTTGTTGTGCGTGAGCTGTGGAGGTTATATGAAAATGCGTATACAGTTTCATTATGGTGATTCTGGTTAGATTTGTAAGTTATTTTCATTAAGAGAAAATTTATAGTAAAAGCATTTTCAAAGATAAGCCCAGAACTAGGTTCCATAACTCATTAAAACAGTAAGTGCTTTGGAGTGCTAAACTAAGCTAGATTCTCATATGCCATAGTTAAGATTTGGAATAGTTTTAGTATTCATTTTCATTAATGGATTATTCCATTCATGTCACAGTGTCATTTCCCTAATAATTTTTGTATGGCTGGCAGAAACATTCCACTGCTCAAAATAGTTTCTCAGAACCTTTTCTGTAATTAGAAATCAAAGAATAAAAGTCCTAGCCAGCAGCCATAATTCTGGTAAGGAAAAGAGCAGGACAAGTAGAGGAATCTCTTCTCTTCCTACCTTAATGTACCTGATCGTGTTACAGGGCCTTGTGCTAGGGCTAGGGGCACTAGCTGGCCACACTAGTCCCTGTAGTCTCGTTCAAGGGTCACTGACTTTCTCTGTTTCAAACTCTACTCTTCCTGTAGAAGTGTTATGATATGTTCTTTAACAATTTTTTGTTGCAGTCGTTGAGTTCCTGTTGTTAGAGTCTTGTTTTATTTTAGCTGTATGTGTAAGCTGTGTAAATGCACAACAATGTGTGTCCTTCTGTGCTTCCATGTGGGGCTATACTGAATTATTTCTGTACCAATGTAGACATAACTTTAAAAAAAATATATCTTATGTTACATACCTGTTTTATGCAATTTGTATGATTTTTATTGGAACATTACAGATTTAAATCAAGTAGACCATGGTCTCAATTTTACTGAACCTGCACACTTTGTGGCACAACTTAGTTGGGGTCTGGTATCTCTGTTGAATCACTGGAAATGTCTTGTGTCTCTGAAGCTTTTTCTTCCCCCGTCCTAAGTTTTACATCTTAGTTTTCTGCTCTGTGTTTGTTTACTGTACTTAAGAAGCAGTTTTGGAAAAGAAAATAGCTTTATTCCACCCTGCAGTTATATTACCATTAGATTTATGTTAAAATTTATTAATGGGTCGTGTTACATTTAGATTCTTACCGTGCTGAGCCATTCTAAGTCTTGCTTGAACAAAGTACGTTAATGACATAAGATAGGCTCTGTAAGCCAAGGTGGTAAACATGGCATTTATTTTTCAACCTAAGTGTTTTGGAATATGTTATTTCTTATCATGAAAACTTTCTGGAAATGCATATCAACAGATGCTTCATCATTTAAGTTTGCTACTTTGATATTTTGGCATACAGTTCCTTATTACAGAAAAACATTTTATTGCCAAATTAGTATTCTTTAAATTATAGTCTCTTTGTTATGTCTCAACAAAATACTACATAAATTCACAGATTAAAAAAAAAAAAATTAAGGAATTATGTAGCTCTAATTGTTCTTTTTGGAAGCTTTTCCTTACCTTTTATTGCTACCAATTTTTTATTCTTTTTTTTTTTTTTTTTGACGTTGACAGTACATCTTAATTTTTTTGTTTTGATTGCCTTACTGGTTTCCTTCTCAGAATAACAACAATGACCATGCAGCTATGTCGGTAAGTAGATGCAAGATGAAGAAAAAGCATGTGAACTGAAAAACTATGAACTGCCTGCAGGCTTATTGCTTCAATTTTTAATCATTTAATAAAAAGACCCTTCTGTTTTGCTGATGACTTGCTGCGTACCTTGTGTGGTTGCATGCAGGGATCAGGTTAATGACTAACATTGGGCTTTCGTACACTGGGACAGCAGGAGCCCTAAAAACCTTGCAGAAGGTTGGTGGGGTGTGCCTTGCATCCCAAATGAGATAATTTAGAGGAGATTGTGAGACCTTTTGGAAGAGAGGTCAGGTATCAAAACGCAGCTATCAGACATGCATACAGAATAAGGGTAGAGTGATATAACAGAATAAAGCATCAGTGAAAGTTCCATCGTTTCTCTGCTACATCTGCCTGGGGTCAAGGGACTGTATGTGCTCAATTTTTAATTTTTTTTTTATTTTTAAGAAGATGATGGATTGCATTTAAGAATTCTTCCAAGCCCTGATTATTTTCAGGTCATCAATTTTTGTATAAGGAGTTTATTTTGATTTGGCATAAGCATTTCCATGATAATGAAAGTATTGAAATTAGTATTATCCTGTTAAGACTGGCTTCTGAATACTGAATTTCTGAACTTACTTTTACTAATTTTCTCTAATAATGTGGTTGAATCTTGTTCACTTAAGCAGTGTACAACAACAAATGTACTCTGTGCTGTTCACAGTTCAAGTCAACAAATGTGTAAGGCACTTAAGGGTACTCAGTGTGGGAATAACCCTGTTCATTGCTACAGTCTGGAAAGCAATTGGCTGAGTAGTAGCTCTGTGGATCTGGAGAGAGGATCTAGCAGTGGACTTACAAGTTGATAGGAGCCTGGAGCACATAACTAACAAATGGAGGTTTAGGGAGGTGGATTATTTAGTTAAAGAGAAGGCTCGGGAGAGATCTAGTAGCAGCCTACAATCTCTTAAAGGACAGACACAAAGGTGATGGAGCCAAACTCTTCTTGGTAGGACTGACAAATTCACATGTGGCCGTCGTCATGAGTAGAAGCTTGGGGGATGAAGCTTTGACATTAGGGAAAAAGTTTGCATGAAGAAAGTAGTGCGGTGTTGGAGGAGGTTACCCAGAGAGGCTGTTGAATTCCCATCCTTAGTTGTTTTGAAGGCTCAGCCAGAAAAAGAGGACAACGGACCTGAACTAGTGTTGGCAACAGCCCTAGTCCAAGGAGGAGGCTGGACTAGATGACATTGGTGGTTCATTCCAATGAACATTTCTATGATTTGAATACTCAGCCTCATGTATTAACTGTCACGCTAAAAAGTGTCATGTGCTAAAAGGTGTCATGAGCTAATAGGTGTCATGAGGTGTCACTAGCAATATTGAATATTTTGTGTAGAAGTATTTCCTGTTAATGTGGAGTAGGTGTTAGTGTGCTGGTTATGTCATGACCAAGCACTAGCAGAATTTCAGAGATGCAGAGCACAGAGGCTGCATTGCTTTTGAAAGGTTATGCAGTTTTTGAGTCATGCAGTTTTTAATGGTTCTGCTTTCTAAAGTCACAAGAATTTAGTCTTTTGACACTATTGCTGTTTTCAGGTTCTTTTACATCCCATTTTAAGTTTGTATTGCAGTTTATAGTGCCATTAGATACTTTGAATCTAAAAGCAAATTAAAGTTTTATTATACAGCCATTAATCTCATGGAGTCAATTGGATTATCAAATTTGTTATTAAGGACCTGCATTTTTTAGTTTTTATTTTGAACAGTTAAAGAAAAATAATACCTTTTATTTTCAGATCAGTTAATTTGAAATTACAGAGGGTGTATATATACGTGTTTTTAATCTGAGTTTAGAATTAGCTGAAGTTTTATTCTAGATATGTGCTTTGTCAGTACAAAGTTAGTATTGGACAACTCTTTGGAAAAGAATGACTATTGAAAAGTAACAGTTACAAATTACTTTCAAGTAGGTATTTTTTATTATTTCAGTAGAATTTGGGGCAGAGACTGGAAGTAAAATTGATTCTTAAAAATTCCATTAGTGTTTTTTAGTATACTTGTATTTTATGAATAGTTCAAAAGTGAGATTTTAGTCCTGATGTGAAGTAATATAATGCTTTAGTTATTATGACTGATAAAATCTGTATGTTAATTTCTTTGCATTTTCAGAAAGTTTTTCATTATGTCATTTCATATTGTTAAATTAATTCTTCAGCTTAACTTCTTAGATTTAACAGATAAGTTTTGTTACTTTCTTTTATGCTGAGGATGGCAGTTTGTGTTATTTTATTGTTTCTGTGATTGGCAGCAAAAGCCTAATTTCACAGCTTGCAGTGAGGGTGAAGGGCTGGTGGTTTTCTGCAGCTATATTCAAAAACTGTCAATCAACAGCCTCCACAGGCTACTTAGAGAATGGGTTTTCTTACCGATTTCTCCAAATGCTGCTTCATGCTGTCTTTGATTGGCACAGCCTGGCAGGGAGGATGGATGAATCTGTCACTGGCTGGTTAATTGTGTTGCTGGTCTCAGCCTGACATCAGGTCTTTGACTCCGAAGTGGCTCAATACAAAACAAATTAGCAGATTGTAGTCATATTTCTCATTCTATATGCTTTGACTTTGTTGAATGCAGTCCATAAATCATATTGACTGACACCATAGTGAATGATGAAAGCTGCTTTTGAGATAGCTAGCATGGGTCTTAGCAGTACCGTGAAGGTGCCGTGGAAGGATGCATATGGCTGACCCTTTGGGAATTTCCTAGGAGCCAAATGTCTCTTTACTGCAATTGTTCTTAGGAGAAAAGCTTTTGGGTCCTATAAAAAAGGATTTAATATGTCAGCAGATTCTCTTTACAAGCTCCTTTGAAATATAAGAAGTTTGTCTAAGGGTTTTCTCTTTTTACAAACTTGTATTTCAGCAAAATGTGAAGTCTGGGTGAAAAAACAGTTGCCTTAACACTGTTAGCAGGTGGTTTTGCTTATAGAATAGGGTCCTTGTTTCTTAAACTTTACATTGCTTGAGTGGAAGAATAGGTTTTGTAGATAGCAGCAATTAGCATAGGCACAGCGGAGATAATAGTGTTGTCTCCAAACGGGAGACAACTGGAGCGAATATGAGAAGCCTGCTGAGTCTCTGCATGCTACTGAATATAGGTATTTAATTGCTAGATACAGTAACCACGGCTACCGCCCCCTTAAAAAAATAATCGTAATTTAAAAAACCCAAACTGACAAATAATAAACATTAAGAATGTTTTTAAACTAACTGAGATTTGTTTAATTCTGGAAAAGAAACGTGTTATTGTTATGTTCATGAATCCTTAAATTTCCTCTTCAAAATGCATTATGAAAAGATAGCAAGGAACTGATTAATTGGTGGATGGTGGAAATTTGGAGAGAGATTTTTGACTAGGTCTCATTTGTCAAACATGAATTTGAATTTCATTCTTTTCGTATCGTACATCCAACGTATTTTGAACTGGGAAGCACCAAATTTTGAAGAGGATAAAAGTAAAGTTCACATTTCTCTCAGTTAAAATTCAGCATTTTGATTGACATACATAGCTTCATTTTTTCTCTAGATTTAAGCAAATCGAGTGACTGTATTAAGTAAGTACAAACTGTGTAGAGTAAAATTCTATTATTTGTTGATACATTATGTGAACAATAAGCCTGTAGTTCAAGTTACATAGTTGGAAATACTTTAAATGTTAGGATGTTTCCATTTTATAAAATTTTAAAATAAACATTAAACGTACATGTATTGATACTTATTTAAAGTCCAAGTGGCTTTTATCATGTCATTTCTGTATTGTAACCATTATCTTGTGCTCCAGTACTATTGATATTTGCCAGATTGTAACAATTAACTACAGATGCTTGTTAGAAATACAAAATTCTGTCTTTTGTTTAAAATAATAGAGGAGTACACATTGTTTGCATATAAAATAAATTGAATGTTAAAATGTTTCTTGACAACCTATTAATCTGGTTGAACTTTTATTACATTATAGTGGCAGCATAAATAGGACATGGAGCTGATTTGATGGAGCAGTACATTAAACAGAGATGCACTAGTTGTTCCATTAAATCAAAATGACATTTCCATTAAGTATTTCAAACCTTCTACGTTGTAATTAAATGAACTGTGACCCATTGATTCCCCTTCTCACCTCCTTTTTTCCTTCTTTTTTCCCTTTTCTTCCTCTTTTCTTTTTTTTCCATTCATATTGATAATGTTCTGCTTGGGGAATAGAGCTGCATGTCTCCCAGTGTAATTACCATTGGGTTTGGGAGACTTTTAAGCATGCTGTTCTTGCATTGTTTCTTACATTCCTCGTTGTCAGTTCATCTATTTTGGTCAAAAATGTTACTTGCTTTTCTGAGATTTTCAATTAAGAAACTGATATCTCATTTTAGCTATAAAGCTCCTAACGGTTCAAGGTATCCTAACGCTAAAGAGGTATTAGCAAAAGCCATTTAATGTTTCAGTGTGACATGTGAGGACAGCGAACACTTTCCATTGTATTGTCTACATTTTAATTACTTTTTAACAAAGAATGGATTTTTAAAGTACAAAGTATTTAGGGTCAAATTTGCTTTTTCTTACATGTATACATGAAAATTCAATGATATGAGCAAGTTGTCTTATTAAGGACAAGATCTGGCTCTTCAGATGTTGGAGCAGACCTTTCCAAACTTTTTGGGACAATGAACTGCTGTCTATCCTTATCATTTTTCATTGTTTATGTGTTTCTGTGAGTCAACAGTGAATTGATCAACCTGACTTTGCAGAAGACAGCTGGGGAACCATTGCTTTAGAGAATAGGTGTCATCACTTTACTGATGGATATAAGTAAAATGGTAGTGATGTGTGCTCCAGTAGGTGTATTACGTAATTATGGTTTGTTTCGTGTAAGCATGTTAATAGTTATGTTTGTTCCAATACATATTGTAGCATAGACATCAGTTGAAAAGTATGGTTTAATAAGTACATTAAACTACAGAGATTCATATAATTGCATTTGAAAGCCAAGATCTCTCTGCTTTAAAAGATTGCAGTGCTATAAATAGAATGGTGCCATCTGATTGGGTATCTGGTCTTAATTGGTTTTCTTAATTCTAAGGTAGAATTTCCATATCTTTCAATTTTTCTGTACTAAATTTTTAATAATTTTATCAAATTAATGTCTGATTCTTTTGCTTTCTTTTTTGGTCTCATGTTTGGAAAATTATTTGTCTCGATTACATATATATCGTAAAGAGAAATGTTATTAACTAGACTGTGATTGGAAAATTATTTCTGTTTTGTACTGCAGAGGGCTACATTTAATTTTGTAGGTAGTTGATTAGTGACAGCACTGATTCATTAAGCACCTGAAAAGATGATGGATAAGCATGAATATTTTAAATAATTTAGCAACAAGCTTTGAGATGGAATTCAAGCAATTTAAGTGCCAATAATTAGCACAAGCTGTTAGGAGAAATGCCCCAACTGAAAGCAATGGTTTTGGTTTATATAAAGTTTGGGGTTTTTTTACTGACTATTGTTAGAAATGTGCAGCGTGTTGATTTTCATTACATTCTTGCTTTTGTTCTGTTTGGGTAAACAAAAATAAAACAAATCCACAAAGCTGTTCATATGCTTCAGCAACTTATATTGTTATTATTTTGGAAATGTCCTTGCATTCCTGTTGGATTTCTGGAAGAAATATCAATAATTGCTTTAACATATATTTAATTTAGTTCCCTGATTGATTTAATAGAAACTAAGCTAACAGGTCAAAGAAATAACAGTAAATGTGATCTTTCTCCTTCTAATCTAAGTCCTGCATCATTAAGACTTTGGTGTATATTAAAATCAAATCAGATAAGCAGTTCTTTAGTGAAGTAGCATTTATTTCTATCTTAAAACCTGTTTCTCTTTCTACTAGGGAAAAGTGGCCCAGACAGCTTGCATGTCAGCCTGCCAGCATCTCTCAACGTCCCTAATGCAGATGCTACTGGACAGTGAATTAAAACAAATAAGCATGGGAGCAATTCAGCAGTTTAATTTAGATGTGATACAGTGTGAATGTAAGTAGATGTTCCAGAATTCCTATCTATATCTGTCTTAACACTGCAGAAAAAATCTGTAATGTAAGCCATATAGTGATCTTCTTCCATAGTCTACTAAAGCTTTGTCTTAAAAAAAAATATTACAGTACAGCTTCTTGTAAAAGTATTTATGAGTAAGTATGTTAACATTTCTGGGAAATTTTTTAATGAAACTTTTTTTTTTAACTCAAGTATCTGATTGAAACGTACATGTGTTGTTACTCCTAATGGGATCATAATTGCTATATCGAGTAAAAAGACTATAGTCTAGTACAAAATTGCCCAAACCCACTACGTGAATATTGTGCTTTTATAGTTGAGAAAAAAAGGGTCAAATGTCTGTGAAATTTTAATTTTCCCTCTTGAGTTTGTTTATTATGATACAAATTTTAAATGTGCTGTTACATAGGGTTTTCTCCCTCCTAGAATTACTACTGCCTTACTGAGCAGCATAATAGTACTCATTTAGTAAACATCAGATGTTGTTTTATTCTCACTGTTCAAAATATGGCATCAGAATTATTTTATAAAACTGGTTCAATCCAGCACTGAAGGCAGGATTAATTTCCTCATGTTTTACATGGAGCTCACTGCTGTGGGTGAGCTGTTAATCTGTATAAAGGAAGTTACTTCCATAACATCATTGTGTTATGAATAGGTTTTAGGTCTGGTTTTATAATTGATGACTGAGATACAGTGAAAAGGCTCACTAGCATTTTTTTCAATGCATATTTTTAGATTCTTATGCTCTGTTTTTTCCAAGTATCTTTCCTCTTATGTGTTTGAAGCATGGATCTCAATGATTTTGGTGACAGCTGTAAAATGGGGCAGTTCTGCAAGTTGTATCCTGAGGTTTTTAGTTTGGACACATGAAGAAATTAATGACTACTCAATTAGCAGCCACCTATGGGAAACTGGAAATTTGATTACAAGCAATTTGGTTAGCATCACAAAGGGTTCTTGTGGGAGTCCAGAGACAGAGTTAAGGGGCATTTTTGACATTTTAACCATACGTTTGTCTTTCCTTCTCCTGCCTTATTTGTTACATTCCAACTAAACTCTGTAACAGGTAGAGAAGGCATCTTTCTGACAGTCCTTCATTATACCGCCTGAAGGCCTTTCAGTGCGTGGAATGAACTGACAGGGTTATCAGGGTCTGATTGAAAAAATATTTGTGATCATGACATTAAAGTTTGTCTTGTGATTGCACAAGTTGGCCAAACAGGTGATGGTTTGACTTTTTTTTTTACTTTTAGTACGCTTGATGCTGCAAATTTAATAGTGTTCTTTTCAGGTGGGTGGGTAGGGGTATGTGTATGTGCATTTGGGTGGTTTCCTAGATGCCAAAAAGATCCCAGTTGTAAAAACAGAAATTCCATACTATGCATAATACTAACACCGATATCATTCATCTAGACAAGCTGAATTGGTGCACCCACTACACAGTCATCTGCGTTCTGAACAAATAGTGTAATAGAGAAGAAAGCTTGCCCACTGCCATATTATCCTGTTTCTAATATTTAAAATATTATCTGTGAACAGCGCAGTACTTCACTACTCTGTATAGATTAACCAATCCATTGTTTCACTCAGAGATTTCTAGTGGTACAGAGGATAAAATGCATGCCTTG
The DNA here is from genome assembly GCF_035582795.1 of Mycteria americana. Classification (NCBI taxonomy): domain Eukaryota; kingdom Metazoa; phylum Chordata; class Aves; order Ciconiiformes; family Ciconiidae; genus Mycteria; species Mycteria americana. The sequence goes on from NC_134370.1 coordinate 19,023,137, forward strand.
CAGGTGACTTTCACAGTATGAACAGTAGGTTCACAGCAACGTAATGAGAAGTCCCAATGAGTCTGGCTATCATCTGGTATCTGGGTTGTTTTCAGACCTTTTTCTTCTCAGCCTTTGCCCTGTTATGTACCATCCTAATTTCTATTACCACTCTTTCTACCATCTTTGGTTGCTGCAAAGTGGAAACTTCAATCAGTGAAGAGATTTTTTTAGTAGAGTTTTATGTAATCTGACATGATAACATTTCATTATTTCAAGATTAAAATATAACCTTGAGACAACATGTTTTGTAATATGTAGCTGTTACACTGAGCATATGGCATGGACAGGACATGGGAAACCTTGGACCAAAATGAGAAAGTTTTAGAAAACTAGTAACTTAAAGACTGAAAAATGCATTCTTTCCACCATTGCGTAACTTCTAGCGTGGGCTGTACCAATGCAAGTAAAATAAACTTTAATTCTTCCTTTCTGCAAAGCTTTTAAAGCACGTTAGAAAAAATTTGGTTTTGCACAGAAACCCTTTGAGTAGTTTAAATATAATTACGGAAGCTTGTCAGAATAGTATGTTGCAACAAATGACATCTTACAATCTGTGGAACGAGGGATCGACACAAGATTTTGCTCAGACTGCTTTGCTGTTGTGGTTTCATTCATAAGGTCCATCACAGGCACATTCCAGGCCTCACTGTGATGCCTGTGATTTATGTTCTTGCTCATCACCCTCCCCCAGCTTTATTCTTTGACACTTTGGGATTAATGGATACAACAGTGACATTTCAATTAGTGCTTAGAGTGTGTGAATAATTCACAACTGTTGCGTAGTTTCCTACTGTATTGTATACATGGGTTTGACATTTTACTTACAGACGCAGCGGAGTATCCTCAGATGCATTTTGAACTAAGAAGTTATGTGAGATGTAGAAATTTATGAATATCTAAAGATATATTTTTTAAAATTCTTGGCAATATTCTAGATATTTATTCTGATCTTTAACATTGCATTTTTACTCTTTCCAATATGAACTGGAGGACATCTAAATAAAAGCAGGAAAATGTGATTATTTGTCAGGTTTTTTCTTTTCTGTTAAAAAGCAATCAACCATCCAACCAACAACCCAACAATCTGTTAATGGGCAGCAATCTGTTAAAGTCCGTAAGTGCTGAAGTTCTTAGTCACAGCAAATAGGTAGAATAAGTGGACTTCCAAGAAAGGAAGGTGGAAGGGAAGGAGGTGATCTTGTGGTGAACTCTGGGATTTCATTATCCTGCACTGCATTTCTATGCAAAGTACCTAACTTTAGAAAGCATCTGATGCTTTTGCATCAGATGTAAAAGTATGATGCTTTTGCTCAAGAATAATAATAGTATCACGTGGTCTTCTCTGATGATTTATTTAAAAAAAAATTATCATCTTCTTGCTCTGCTTCTAGTAAGTTTTTTGGTTTCCTTCCAAACATTCCAAAAGCTTTCAGTTTGATTTCAGTTTGTCCTGTTCTAATTGAATTATTTCTCCACTCTCTCTACATATTTTATAACTTAGAGCAGTGTTTTACCTCTGTATTTTACACCATTCTTTCTCAGTGGTGATATTCCACTAGGATGACTGGGATTCTTACAACAGTATTCAGAAAAATAGAACATACTAGGTCCCATTCAATAAAACCCAAAGAATAGTCTTTTGCTTGGACATTGGATTTCAGTGCCCTGAGGAGAGAAATGGGTTGGGGAGGGGAGGCGTTTGCTATTTCTTGAAGATGAAATTCAAATGTGGGTTGCTGTATCTCCCTTTATGAGAAGTAAGGTGTACATAATACAAAATGAGCTTTTCAGAGACATCATCCAGATCTAGATACCTTACATCAGCTTTTTATTAAGGAATTAGAACTGGTCAGAAATTCTAATTGCTGGAAGAGTTAAATGTAATTTTTATAATTTCTGTGTTTTAATGTAGCTGAATTGTGAGACAGGATTAATTGGCAGAAGAAGGTATGGTTGAGTGGGCATCCTTCTTCACCCAGACATGAATCTGTGCAAGGATGAAAAGGTTTTGGGTCCTGCCTATAAATGAGCATGGGTTAGCAGAGAATTAGCATAAAGCAGGATGCAATATACCTTCCTAACCAGCCCTGCGTAGGACTTCTTGCCAGTCCCTCCTTTTTCACCGACTGTGTGGAGAGCTGCAGTATCCAAGAGCAAGAGAGATCTTGACCCAAGTGCTCTCTGTTGAGCATACACGAAGGTAATCTCCAGGTGGGCATGCCAAAAGCTGAGGAACCCAAATCCTGGTTTTCCTTGAAAAGGCACTGTATTTTCCTCTGGAGGCCCCTCGCTTTACCTGCCTCCTCTCCCATCTGGGAAGTCAGGTTAACTTAACTCAGTTGAGACCATCCTTCATCTGCCGGTCACATATGGCAGCACGGGAGCGAGGGGAAGCAGCAAGATCTCGCTGGTGCTGGGGGCAGGGCTGGGGGCTGCTGCCCGGCCAGCTGGCAGCTCCCTCAGCAAGGCTCCCCTCCAGGCGTGTTTGAACAGCTGGAGCATCCAACAGGGCTGCAAAGTGGCTGACGGCTGCTGAGATAGTCACCTGATTCTCCACTCTTCCTTTAAAAATACATTTGTAGCTTTGCTGTCCTGCCTGTGAATCAATGCTATGAGGCTGAAGTGAAACTGTCCTAATTTAGTTTTTGATCCGAAGTCTGGACTCTGATTTTTAATTTCTGCCGTTGAGCAGCAAAACTATTTGTCAGGAATTAGGCACTGAATTCCCAGACCAAGAGAGAGGCACAACGGGATGATGGCTAAAAGATGAGGTTTTGAGGGAATAAAATGAAGAGACCTGTTAATAAATCTAGAAGTGCATAGAAATTCAGTACAATTTACAGTTAAAGATGTCTTAAATTCCATTTTAGCAGACACAGCCTTTTTCTTAAGATATCCATTAACACATATATACATCAATTCACATATATCCTGTATACAAAATTTAATTAAAAGATCAAAGCAAAGTATTCAAAAGAAAATGGACTGAAGTCATCTTTACAATATTTAAATTTACCATTCTCGTGTATGTGTTACCTCCCAGCCTGTTTTTGTATTATTACATACTTTTTTCATTAGATCCTACCTCCTGTAAATTCCCAAATTGGCTGTTGTAGGAAGGACGTTGAGATTGTACATATTGCGGACACACATTGTGCCAAAGATCCTGTTCTATATATACAGAAAAGGTCTACACAGTATCAGCAAAGTGCAGGGGGAAGAAGATGTTAACAAAAACCTTGTGGATACCAGATTCATGTAATGCATATTTTCAACTTATTTTCCCGAAAACACTGAAGTTTCTGATTCAAACTGCCAAGCAGACAGTTGTTTGCCCCTATATGTGACAGTTTAATGGTGATCTTTGCATTTCATTCTCATATAAGATTCCTGAATGCTCTTATGCACACTAAAGCAACCAACAAACCAGCCCCCTACCCCTCCAAATCCTCTTTAAGCCTAGAATGGATGTAGGGGGTGAATATTTTAAAAGATGTATATATGACAATGTGTCATTCATATATGACAATGGTTCATTAAGGAAGAGGACCCTTAGGCCAAAGACATTAAGAATGTTAATCCTGTTCTTGTAATATCTTCCTAAAACGGTGTGCAGTAGAAAATATTTAATTAACTTTGTAAAATTGTTAGCAAAATTTAAAAGCCCTGAGCTGAGGGCGGAGGGGGAACTGTCTGACTGTTACCATAAGTAGATTATCTTTTTGCCCTTTGAACTCATGAAATTGTAATAATGAAACAAATTCTACTGTAGTCACCTGTCAAAAATGACCCAAATGTGAGAATACATGCTTGTGCTATAATGAGCATCCCTGGTGTTCTAAATGCATTCATAATATAAAATTGTAGTTAAAGAGAACAAAGCTTATACAATAATTAAGTTTGGTACCTTGTGTGATTCTTGTTCTATAGCTGCAATGGTAGTAGGTACTATGTGGAGAAACTAAATCATACTGCATTTTTTAATGCATTAGGATAAATTCCAAACTATGTTAGCCTGATGAGCTACAGAAAGGATGCAAATATTTGCCTTGTGGTAAGTAAAAGTATCCCACTATAGGAAGGTACCTCCCAAAGTATGAAGTGCCAATAGCTAACTGAAAAGTTTTGCTGCAGGTCACACTTTTCAGTTATGTTCACTTCTCAGTTCTGTAGCCATTCCTTTGCCGTAGAGCTTCCTTCTCTCAGTGCTACCATTGTGGAGTGGGTGGAGGAGCTCAGATTCTAGTGGGGGAAGCTAGTCTCTGTACTGTGTATGAACAGAAAGTTATACAGGATCAGCTACAGATGGGCCTTATCTTTCAAGAATAGTACAGGTTCTCCTTCCTTGTTCAGGGGATGTAGGAAAGACCCCTTCTGACCATCGTGCTTATCCTCCTTATTAGTGTGCTGCCATTGCTCACAAACCATGTATCTCTTTTTAGCTGTTTGCTGTGGGGCATTGCTATAGAATGCCCTGCAATAATATGGTGTTCCCATTTTAAACGCCATGTTTGGCTGACCACAGGGGCCAGCTTCATAGGCCTGTCTGTCCCTGAAGACAGGGTGGTCTCCGTGGCCATGAAATACAGAAGACAGCCATGGAGACACCCAACCCTTTAGCCTAGGGTGTTCAGAAGGGTGCTTTCATAGGCCTGGAGATCTTTCATTCTTCTGCAGGTTGGTGGTTGTACAGACTGTTTTCTCTTTACTGCTTTTAAAGAGTTTATTATTAAGCAAATTCTCTGTATAAAATGCTGAGTTTAGGATATGCTTTTTATACTTTTTTTTATCTTTCTTCTTTTTAATTTAAAAAGCATCTTTGTGGTAGATGGAAACTCTCTGAAAACTCCCCTGGAAAGCTGGTGTTACTTATAAAGTAGGAAGACCAGACAATTTAAACTTCAGACTTGAATACAGTAATCAGTGAGCATTTGCCAACTGTTACCAATACTTGTCTGTGACATTACAGTGTTCTCCCTAGCGCATTTGATTGCTATATTTTAATTCCTTTAGTTGATGAAGAATCAAGTCATATTCCAGTTTAATTCATTTTCCTATTACATGACTGTCTATAAAAATTTTTGCACTACTTTAATACAAGTATTAAATTCTGCCCCTACTGGTAGAGCTGCTACTCTGGCTATATTCCTCTATTACTAAGCTATTCTTAGATATTCTGAGATGGTCTTAGTAGCTTCTTGTACCACTTAAATAAGAATCTTTATTATTTTCATTTACAATTGCATTCCATATAATCATTTTTAGACTTGTGAATAGTCTATCTGAATTCATTAGTCTGCTTTTAAGTTGAAACCCTACATTCAGAAGTAAATGATTGAGCCTATTATTTTACCATCATGTTAGCTCAGACACCAATGTCTTTCTGGATGTTGCTTTCACTTGATGATCCAAATTTTCTAACTAAACATTAAAAAAAAAATCTATTAACGATTTTATTTTACTTTTAAATGTTAGTAGGAGTCCATGTGGCACAGTAGAGTTGAGCACTGGATCTGGAAATTTTTTGAATACGTATGTTCTGTTTCCTCTACCGTTGAATGACCTGTTTCTCAAACTTGGAAAAAAATGTTACCTTTCACTGCCTCAGATGATACCTCTCTCAAACTATTACAGTAATATCTACTTTGTTTTGCTAAGAGCTCTAACTGAAGAGCACAAGAAAAATTCTCTTAAGCTCTTTTGAAGTAAGATGCCTAACTTGAGTGGGAATGTGAGGCAGTGGGTGTTTCTGCAAGCATCTTTGTTATTAACGTGTGACTGGGATAAGAACAACAAAAAGTATATTTATTTTTATGTTTGACAATTATTGATCATTTCCTAATTTAAACAAATAGCTGACTTTTTTCATTACCGTAAGTGTTACCTTAATTGTATTTTGTATTTTGAATATAGTTTTGCCTTCCAATTTTTACAGCCTATTTTTGGATTCAAAAAGAGCAGAAGTTAATTATTGATAAGCTGGCTAAAAGGCGTGAACAGGCATTTCAGCTCTGCTCTGACTGTGGCACATAGAGCTTTCCACCTGTCGTCTACACGTTAAACTAACTCCCACCTTAGTGTTTGTCTTTTATTGCTGTTTGGCTGGAGGTGGGGTTTTTATAGCGCGGATGCTGTAACAAAAGCAGATGTTTGAAAATATGTTGACAGCCATGGAATTGGTATTATTTAGAAATTCTTCAGTAATCATTCACCTCAGGCCAAAAAAAGATATTGGCTTCTGTAGTTGTAGCATTACTACTAGGTTAGAATTTTAAGCAAAATTCCTAATAATACTCCTGATGGTATTATTCTTTGGGATTATTGGAAAAGTGATGGGAAAGTTGTTTGTGGTCTGTTTGTTTTTAATCACTGAGTTATTAGTTTAATCTATTTCTATCAAACTAGTTTCATTTTAACGCTAGCTAGCGTTTATATTGCATAGAGCTTGATTTTCTGTTAGATTTTTTTTTAAAATCTACATCCATAATATTTTTAACCTTTCTTTGCAGTGTTTGCTAGTTCTGAGCCTGTGCCAGGATTCCAGGGAGACACCCTGCAGTTAGCTTTCATCGACCTCAGACAAGTAAGACACTAGTTGTTGTTTTTTATCCTACTAATTTCCCCTTTTGACCAATGCTGAAGTTATTAAATTCAAGAACCTTTTATGTTTTTGCATTCCCATGTAATTAGTTTTGAAAAGCAGTTATTTGAAGTGTTATTAGTGGCACTATTCCCTGTAATTTAGCATAAAACTGTTTCTACAATGTGTTGTTAGGGGGCACTGTGCTACTGGTGGTACTGTTTCATGGATATAAGATTGAATTTTGGTCCTGACAATTTTGTAAAGATCCTATGATGCCTTTTCACAAGAGTGTACATGTTACCCTGGTGTGTACTGGCCTGATTCCATTCTGAGCAATTGCTCCTGTCTACAGAACTACTCCCTGGAGAACAGAATCAGGCATGGTATTATTTAGCATTTCCTTTCCTTAATTTGTTACATAGAATTCTTTTAAACCATTAGAAAGCAGCTTTATTCCTACTGTCTGATCTTTATTCTATATCAAATTTAATTTTAAATGCCTTAATATTGGAAGCACTTTTCCACAGTTCTTGCCAAAAGGAAGGTTTTTCCAGACTAAAATCTACTTATCTTAATTTCATGTAGTTATTTCTGTTCCCTGCTCTCTGTAAATTCTGACACTATATATCCACCCATAGCAATTTGTTTTCAAAAACTTATCATACTTGAAGTAAGCTTTGAGAAAGGATTTATTATTTCACAAAATTGTGAGTATAAGTGTAATTTAAATAGTGAAATGAATCATTAACTGCACATGGAGGGTCTTTAGCTTTCTGCAGATGTTGGTGATATTTTTCAGGACTGTTATGAGCCTGTCAAAGTCATCAGAAAAGAAGAGAAATGTAGAAAGAATTCCATACCAAATTATCTATATAGTAAGAATATTTTTGCTTTTAATAGTTTAGTAGGTTTTTCACAGCAAGATAATGAAAAGGCATTTCAGAAGGGAAAATTGCTGAGGCGAAAGTATTCCAGTTTCTCCTAATAGTTAGAAAGGAGTTCATTAAAGTGTCTTTTTAAATAAAAAAGTTAAATGTAGAGTTGTCTGTTACATTCTCACAGTAATATCTACAATGGGTAAGTGTGGATTACTGGAGGAGGATATAGGATTGTGGCCATAAGATTTGTTCATGTGATACTTGTACATTAGGTAGAATTCAGTATGTGAAGATGTACTCTGCCAGACTTCAAATATCACAAGTCTTGCCTTGACTAGCAGCCTTCCTCTTTTGGATTCTTTTTTATTTTCCTTTTATTATCCATGTTAGAAATGACTAAACATCTTGCAATTTGTACTAAGTCAGTTTAATTCAAGGGAAAGGATGTTGAGAGATTTTGGCACCATTTCTGTCATCCACCTAAGTGGTATAAATCCTTGTAAAGCCTGTGTTTGTTTCAAGGCAAAACGTGATTTCCGGCTATGCAGGAGGGCAGGGTGTGTACATACTTGCTACACGAAATAAATAATATTTTAATATATTTTAAGCACCAGCTGTTGAGCATGTCACATAAACAGGGATTATGTTGCTTATGATAGCTGTCAGTTTATGTTAGCAACTTATATTTAGAATTCTCTTGATACAAGTAACACTTTATAGAGGATGCTCTGTATGCCATGGGAATGTAATCGATTTCAGGTACTTTATAAACAGCAAAAGTCTGGGCAGCTCTGTTTATTGGGTTGCAATTGGAGCTTGTAGATGTAGAATAGTGCTAGTATATTTCTTTTGGTTTGTTTTTTACTATATTTTTGCATGCCTCACCAAAAGGTATTGCAAGCACACATTAAAAACATTTACCGTTTAGTAAGGATTTGCAGTGTTTTCCCTTTCTTCCTTATTTGTGATCCATTTCTACCTTAATAGGGTGGATGACAGTTCTTTTCAAGAATACTTAGAAAGGCAACAGAGCCTTTTTCAGAAAGTTCTTATAAAAGGTCATGCTTCTGTTTTTTAGTTTGAATTTGATACTTCTTCATGAATTGCAGGATATGAAAGATAAGGAAGTAGGTCCAGTGGTCAGGTTTTACCTGCCCACCCGGACTGTGCCCTGAGGTCAAACTACTGATATTGGCTGTTTGGTACAGAGGAGCTGATGACAGGTAGGGGCTGATACAAGGGGGAAAGCTTGAACCGTATCAAAGCTAAAAGGCAGGAGATTTGGGACTCAGTGAGAGACTGTAGCTAAAAGATGGATCAGCAGGATTGCCCTCTTCTTAAAAAGAAGCTGACCTGCAAGGGAAAAGACTTTATCGTCCTGCCAATCACATGGTTGCTAATGGAAGCCAGTTATCTCAACAACAGCTTACTCTCTCTGTTGTACTAGGGCAACGTGTAAGATTAATGAGGATTGGGCAGTAGAATATTGTAGCACATTTTACTAAAGAAGTAAAGTCACTTACAAGGAGCCAGCTTGGAAGACAAAGAGGGAAGAGCTACACTTGGATGATTACCACGGGGGGAAGAGCAGCTTTGAAAAGAATTGCCATAGGTATTTTCATCCTAACAGTTCCTGATCCTCCATCTTTCCCTGAAGACAATGTATGGACAACGTGTTGTCCCCAGCAAGCCCACTTCTTTCCTTCTTCCTTCCACAGACGTAGATGAGCAAACAGAAAGAGAAATAGTTGGCATGAGAAAGAATTGCTTTTAAGAAGAGAACAGTAGTTAGTAGCAGGAAGCTCTAAGAGGCCAGGAATCACGAAGGGGCAGGCACTTACCAATGTCCCCTTTGATGAGCCACTTCTTTCTCCTTTATGCTATCCCCTCTTTGCTCTTGTCATACTTAACATCCTCCTTAAAGATCTTAGTAATCTGTAGAAACCCTAGTCAATAAAGATTTTTGTGCTATTCCCATAACCATAGTATCTCAGCATCTTACAGAGGTGACTTGGCTAATCACACATAGTGCACACTAATAAAGAGTCACGTGGCCATGATCATCTAGAAACTTGCAGCTCCAGCTAGTTTAGCAGCTCCTAAAGCAGCAAGCAGCTGCTAAGAAAACTGGGATAGATTCATGGTTCTGTACAGCTGCAGTAACTGTGTCATGCCTCATGCCACTTGTCTTAGTGTATGACCTGAGGTCATACCTACGTGCACCCTTTCACCCCACTTACTTAAAGCCACTGAGGGGCAGGTCAGCTCAGCAAGGCGATTATCAAAGCGGCATGTGCTGCTTTAAAGAGACTGGTCTCTGGCATCTCGTGAAGATGACCCAGCTCTCCTGCGACCTGCATCACTCTCTGAAGATAATCTCTTGCTACTGTCTATATAGGGAGCCTGGGTAAATAGTGCAGTGGCCCAAAGTGAGGTGGAATGAACTTTGGGGATTTCGCTACCAATTCAGATCCTAGGTCAATTGGAATTAACCTTCAAAGGTAAACAGGTCTTAGTTCCTCCTACTTGAATTAGTCTCTGAGGAAGCTCAGCCTCCGATATGAATTAGTTTTGTCCTGGTTATGATCTGTTCTTTAGTGCCTAAAGACTAGGGTTACAGTTCTGGAATGTGAGGCAGTTTCTTGGATGTCCTGGATACTTAAATACTGTGAGGAAAAGGCCTGAACCTTACAATTTGTGCATTATTCTTTGGAGGGCCAGTGTAGTGTGTAGCAGACAGGAATGATAACCTTGTGGTAGCCTGAGAGGTCAGCAGTTGCTGTCCTAGGGCAAATTTCTTGATTCTTAACCAACTGGGTGGTAAAAAATGCCTATTCTTGAAATCAAATGATTGCCTGCAGAGTTATAACCTAAGCTGCAAATGTAGCTTGACTTTTTTTCACTTTTGACGTCACAAGTTGTTTCTAGTGTTTCTCTCTGCCTTCAGTTTCAAACAGGCCTTCTTCCTCTACTGTCTGATCTCAGACAAGTACTCAGCTAGCTTGATGATTGTGGAATTTCCTTATTTTGTCAGGGGTGAGAACTGTGTCTTATCTGTGTTCTTTTGGCACTTAAGTACACGTTGCTTATATCCTCCAGTTGCTGTCAGTGCTGGCCCTGCAACAGGGGCAGCTGTCTCAAGTGAACATAATCGTATGCTGTTGGTAACCCCAGAGTTAAGCAACCACTGTAGCAGTATCTCCACCCACATGGTAACACAGAGTTTACAGTCTACTAGTGGTGTCCCCCAATCTGGGAGACCAAGGGCTGTAAATGACAAGGTCCATAAATTCTGCATAGGTATGGGAGAAAATTCTCGAAGATTTTCAGCAATTTCTGTTAACATTTTGCTAACATTAGAGATAAATTAGACATAAAGTCATAATGCAATCAATGTGATTAATATACAGAATAATGTACTATGGAAACATTAGAAGATACATTTTTGTCAGACTTTTGTTTATGATGTATGTAAATAAGCATGTGGGTAAGCACTTCTATGAGCTCAAGTTATTGGTAATACACAATATGAATTCCTTCTAAAAATTGATACCTGATATTTAAAAGTATAATACATTTTATTCTGATTCGAAAGCGTAATGGAAATTACATTGATAGTTTCTTGGGTTGCTTGTCCATTTACTTTGTAATGCATTTTCTGGTGTATTGTTGGTGAGAAATATTGCTAACCTTCTGAACTGTAGTGTTGCATGCAACAGATGTAAGTTTATTTGAAGGAGAAAATTCTTACTAGTACTTAATATAGTCGTCCTCTTTCTTCTTTGCTTCTCATTCATCACTGAGAGATGATACTGTCCTTCTGATAAACTCAGAAGCAGCTCATTGTAGGTAGGAGCTGTGTAACAGATCACTGGCTTCAATCCCAGACACAGGATTGTCTGCCACTAAAGGCTGATAGCTCGGTCTTCCCCACTGTTTTGTTTGCAGTGTTTAATTTGAATTCATTTCCTGTGGTAGTAACTGCATTTCAGCTCTGGCTTGTCTCCGATTCCCCCAACATGCAGCATGGCGAAACTCTCACCATCTGTGTTCCCTGTGGAGAATGCACTTGAGCCCTTCAGTAGACCTCAGAGAATAAGTTGCAGCCTGTTGCCAAACCTATATACCATGGCTCTTGGAGGTCAAGGGCTCTAAAGGTGTGGTGTGGCTTCTTTCACAGGCTGCCAGCCCACACAGTGCCTAGGCTTTGAAATTAGTAGGGTACACCCACCCCTGGCCTCTACTCCTGAGAAGAGTCTTGAACTGAAAAAACATCAGGATTTTCCAAGAGGGAGAAATCCCTAACAGTATGTTTAGGAGTAAGTCTTAACTTCAGAGTTTAAAGGTAAAAGTAAGCCTCTCTTTCATAAGGCAACAGTTGGAATGTTTAATTAGCAAGTAGTATAGAATATTTCATCTTTCACTTCCTGAGGGAAATGGTTGTTGACACTTTCATCTTCACAGAGGCTCTTTCACAATGCTTACTGATCCCTTTCCCCCCGCCATGCACTCCCCAGCTTCTCTGAACAAGCAAAGGAGCATATTACATCTGTAACGTGAAGCCCAGCCTCAGGGTTCTATGTAATGGGATTTGTGCTTCTCTAGTTTTCAGTGCAATGCTGCTTATTCAGCTAAAGAAAGGAGCTCAGATTTCAGACAGCAACAAAACAGGAGGTGCACCTCTCTGGATTTCAGACCATAGATCCTCACTTTGCTGGGGGAGGAAGGCAATGCTCTTGCTGGCCTTCCCCTTCTCCATAAATTGACTCTGCACTAAAGCAGAAGGAGGGCTTGAGGCACGCTGTGAGCAGAATAGGGACACTTGAAGGCTCAGTATCTCATGTATTTGCATCATACAGGGGTAGCATGCATATGCATACCTGTGTTCAAAATGACACAGTTTTTTAAGTATGACTGCATGCTAAATGTGTGTTATCCAGCTTGCAGGGGACGCACAATGTCTTTTCAGAGTACTATATTTTTACAAGTAAATGGGAATTCTTCACACAAACATCACAATTTGCTTGTAAGCGCTTATATTCCCCAATGGAATCTCTTCCTTTTGATTTCTCCTTTTCAACTAGATTCTGTGAAGCCTGTAGGTAATTGCAGTAAGCTGAGGTCACAAGTTGTGTGTATAGATATTTGTGAGGAAGATCTCAATCAGTGCTCTGTACACAGAAACAAGCCAGCTCATTACTGGGATGGGATTTATACCTGCCAGCTGCTAAGAATTAGGAAGCTTTGGAAACAAATGCACAGAAATTAGCAGCAGGGGGTCAAAAACAAGCATGGCTTTGGATGCGCTATCTTGATAAGGATTTGGAGAACCGAAGCAGGATGGCAAGTCAGTCATTTCCTGGCAGTAGGTATTCCTACCCTGTTACTGCCAGGAACTAAGAGCACACATGCCAGGTATTAGGTGTATGTGTGTTCTTTGGGACATAAAAGCAATCATCAAATTCAGTGCAAAACAAACTGTATCCAGTTCAACATCTGAATGCCCCCTTTTCAGCAGAGAAGTGCAAATAACGTGCTGATAGCATACCAAGTTTTTGCTCTAGATCCTGGCTTATTGACAATGAGAGGGCATACCTGAAAACACGTTTTAAAAACTTCGTGTACAAATGCTGTTATTTCACCTCAGTAGCCCTATCAATACCTTATTTAATTAAAATGATATACATATGGCCATTTAACTACAAGATACAGTACTTCATCTATGGCAAAAACTGTACCAGTTTCTCCAGAGGAAAGTATAGTAGATTGTGCACAAAAGACTATGTGGTGAAAGGTATAATGCTTAAACTGAATGTCATCTCCTAATTGACAGTAAAGAATGCTGTAGGTACCTAAACCATGGAAGTTATCAAAAATGAGAAAATAGTTTTCTTGTTGTTTCTTTAAGCTAGTTCATTTAAGGGATACAATTCTCTTAGTTCTCCACTTACTGAACCAGATATACGCAAGAATTAGATGAGCTGACAAGAAATCTGTACTGTGTATTTAGAAAATGACAGAACTCATGAAGCACTGGCTCAGCTTGACTTAGAAACCTGCAGATAACAGCCTTTGCCTAAGAACATAAGCCGTAGTTGAACAAGGGGGGGAGGTTGTTGTTATTAGATGAATCTGTAATTTTTGGAACTGAGACAGGAAATGGCGTTTATTGATCTCATTTGTCATGTGCAGGTGAAACACTTGACTTCTTAGTGCAGGGGAGTTCCAGCTTCTAAATATTACCATCACAGAAATTACTAAAAGTTTCACTGGAGAGGTTGATCAAAGCAGATATTACAAAAAAGAAGGGGAAAAAAAAAAAAAAAGGTAGGCAAAAGTTGCTGTCAAGACTATTTAGATGGACATATCTGAGTCTCTATCTGAATACTACCAACTGTCACATTTAATCAGCTTTCAGCTCTTCTTCTTAGTCATCAGTACTTTCACAAGACAAGGTTTAGAAAGAGTTAATCAATTAATTCAAAACCTACAGAGCTGTTGTTATGATGAAAACTTCATATCTCTGGAAAACCTTTCTGTTCAAGAAAGCTCATCCCATAGTTACAGGGGAAATTCCTGTAAGATCATGACCTAAATGGCACTAAAATTGTATCCTTGGTAGTTGAAGTGCATATCCCGATTATACCCTGTCCGTAATGCCAGAACTCAAAGGCTTCAGTTTTCTTGGGCGAGATACTAAATTTCTTCAAAAACTGGCATGCTACGTGTGTGGGAGACTATTTATTAAGCAGTCATTTCCAAGGACATTATGAGAGAAAGCACTAAGTAAGCTTTATGTGGTGAAGGTTTTATTCTTTTGCAGAACGACCTGTTGGTAGAAAAGTTTCAGAAGGTTCACTTTCAGATAATTTCTCAGTTAACAAATCTCTTGCTTAAATGAGAAGAAATTGATCCATGTGCCTATTATATTTGTAAACTCTGAGTTACCCTTTCTTTGAGTCACTGATATACATCCCATTCGGTGGAAGTTATTCAGTGGAATGAAGCTTCTCTCTAGTTTTCTTCTGCTAGCAGTTTTGCTCCCCATCTGATCCTCGCCTTTATCTTTATAGTGTAAGAAATGATGTAAATGCAAGGAAGGAAGATTTTGGTGCATGCCTTTCCTGAAGTTTGTGAATACATTATATCCAGCTGTTGTCTTCCTGCTGACAGCCAGTTGCTGCAGGATCTCTACCATTGTGTCTGGGCCCTTCTGTAGCCCTGAGCTGATGGATGGAGTTCAGTTTTGGAGTTTCCAGCTCCACAGGACTTCCTCTGAATCCTGTGGGTGGTATGTAGTTCCTATGAGTAATGAATGAGCATTGTTAATTGAACAACACAAGAGATGAAAATTATTGTTTTCCTTCAAGTTACTTGTTATTTGTATTCTCTTAACATCTATGAGTCCTAGTCTCCCATCAGGGAGCCATGGGACTGGTAGCTGCATTAGCATATTCAATAATTTCTGCCCCAAAATTGGTTAAATCCTCCAGCATTAGCTAAGCTGGTAGTATCACTGGTATGTAGTATGTATTGGGCAACACTACTAACCCCTTAACCCTACAGATTTGTCTTCAGTATTTTTTCAGTTACATCAATCAACATATTTAGGCTCCATTCCTTCCCTAAATTATCTGTCAATCACAGGCAGCAGGCAGAATATCCCATTTTTTTTCCTTTTGCTAGTTTCTTCTGTGAAAAAGAAAGTTAGTCTGTCTTTTCTTTGGAAGTTACTATAGGGCAAATGTAAAATCCAGTAAAATCAAAGGAACCTTTTACAACAAGAAAACAAGAATTGTTCTCTGCTTCAGAACAATAACAACACAAGGAAGGAATTGCATAGACACAGTATGGCAGGGACTTGAGTAAGTGAAATTTAGTTAAAGAATGTTGATTCATTTGAATCATAGTGTCTTAGAAAAAAAGATTATATCTTCAACAGTGTTTGTACAATATGTACCATAATGTGACACTGATCTTCAGCTGGGTGTTTTAGCACTGCAGATATACAAATAAAAATATATTATTCTGACTATCTGACTGCCTCCAGTCAGTCAGTGAAATCTGGGAGATGAAACCCTCGTATCTTCTTTCTGTTAGTACAAAGATACTAATAAGTGGCAAAAGAAATGATTGAATTTCATACTGTTACGTAAATAACTGGTTTCTGAATGAAGGAAACTAATTGTACTATAAGCAATATGACTGAACCAGCGTGTTCTTAGGCACAGTTTTATGTCATACTGGCTTATACCATGTTAACATATATGGCTCTTATGGGTGTGTCAGGTTTGGAGCAATTTGTCATCTTACAAGTTATACTGTTCTAAAGAATATTGAAATCATAAATAAAGTTTACATGGAAGATTCACATATAGGTTATGTTTTAAAACCTAAAGAAAAACTCTTGGAGAGGACTTTCCCTAGAGCATTAGTAGCAAAGGAGAAGTGCAACTTAGAATATGCAATCATAGAAAGAGTGATGGAGGGAGAAAAAAGAATGAATAAGAACAGAAATGCAAAGGAATGAAAAGAAAAAAAAAGTCAAAATATGAGTAGATGGAAGCAGCAGATGATGGGGAGAAAAGAAGAACTTAAAGATATGGGATGAAGGACAAAAAAAAGAAAAAGTCAGTTCCTGTCTATAAATGTACTTTATTGTTCTTATCCTCTTCTTTCTATGTTTATCATTTTCCATGGTTTATGCTGAGACCCATTAAGAACATTTGTTTTTTAAACAGTAGAAATTTGAAGAGATGTTTTTACCCAAAGGAAAGAAAGGACTTTCAGTACACAGTTAATGGTGTATAAGTCCATGAAACCATCAGGTTGCTTTATTCCCAGGAGAACGCAAGCTTTCCTGGTTTCAGTGGCGTGCCTCCAGGAAATCGTTCCAGGAGGACACACAATTAGCCCATGCTCTTCCAGAGTGCACAGTGTAACATGATGCAGTTAAACCAGAAGACAGTTTTCATCTTTTGACCCTGTGTCAAACATGCCAGTTGAGTAGCTTACCTGAGATCTGTAAAAGAACATAGGCCATCAGATGTTTTCCTATAGAAAGGAACATGCAGTAGACACACACAAAAAAATGCAATTTTAAAACCTAACTTATTTTCGAAGTAACAGAAAAAGGGATGACCCAGCCTTTGTAAGTGGCACAACTCAGTGCATTCAGATTCTCCTTTCTTTTTGCCAGTCTAAAGTTTAAATAAAAATATTTGCCCTTTCTTAGGATGTATGAGAAGGACATTAGAAGTGGCTCTTTCATTTTAAGCACTAGCAAGATATTGAGCCCTGTAGAAGGATAGATTTGATAATATCATTGAAATGCACATCCAAATGATAGTTTTGGGAATGGTAATATGTTCAGTATAGTGTCTGTCTTGCATCCATTGACATAGAGGATAGTTTAAAAAGTTCACAGTGAAACAGAGTAATAATGAATAATTCCTAGACAGAAATACACAGGTAACTGGGCGGGCAGGGGGAACCTGCATAACTGGTAGATTGAAAAGGCACAGGCTGAAAACACAAATGACAGTGTAAAACAGTCCCCGTAGCTTAATTAAATAAAACCAATAATGCGATTTAAACTTCTTTGAGTTAAAATTACTTTAATAAGGGTGTTAATTACTAGAGGATTAACACTGCTTACATGTGATAATAGATGTGGTCAGTCAATAAAGGGTGAGAATAATGTCCGTTTAAGAAGCAAAAGAATCTAGCACAGGATTACTCACTAGAAGGGGATAACATTTCAAAGTGGCAAGAAAAATCAGGGGAAGAGGTTTTCAAATTGCAGAAGGCATTAGAAGCTGAATTGTGCCATCATTACTCAGCAAAAGTTCCATGTATATTGGGATCTGTTGGAGCTAAAATATGAAAAGTAATTATTACAAATTACGTATTACATAGTTTGGGATTATTCTATCTTCCAGAGCAATTGTAACAAACAATTTTTCAGATGAAACATTTTAAGAAAATACTGTCACCTGAGAAGTGAGGAGAAAAGGTATATTCTAAAGGAAAAGGATCAATTTCTATGGAGAATAATTTCTTGAGGTATTTCTTAGAAAAGAAGTAATAATGGACTATTGACATTAAGCAGAAAGGGTTTTTCCTAATATGTTTGCAAACATAGCAGCAGGAGAAGAAGGATCTTTTGCAAAAAGCCAACAAAAAAAAAAATCTGAGTTATCTAGATTTGTTGTTACTGCAACTTCCTGGGCTCAGAAGCCTTTGCTAAACCAAGTTATCTAGACAAGAAAAACAAAAACAAGTACCAGGATTTTTTATGGGCTGTAGTATTTGCTAAAACGTTTTTAGAGTCATTTGATAGATATAAATGTGGAAGTAAACATCTTGTAGTAGCTGAAGAAGAAAGTGAAGGTTGTCCAGGAAAGAATATGAAACTTTTGTCTAGTGATTTGGGCTTTGCTTTTAACTTGTCTGTATTTACATTCCTGAGCTACTGATTGTGGAATTCCTTGTCCAGTGGTTCCCAGGTCTAGTATAGCTTTCCCTAAGGGATGTAACTTCATCTGCTCTGAAGGGTGGTTATGCAGCCATACCCTGAATGCACTACTTTGGAAGAAATAACTATCTGTTTACAGTAGATTCATGATGAGCACATCTGTAAGTGTCTGTGCCTTATGCATTGCATTGGATTTTTGTTTCTGGATGCA
Source organism: Mycteria americana (assembly GCF_035582795.1). Classification (NCBI taxonomy): domain Eukaryota; kingdom Metazoa; phylum Chordata; class Aves; order Ciconiiformes; family Ciconiidae; genus Mycteria; species Mycteria americana. Next base: position 19,041,328 of record NC_134370.1, read on the forward strand.
AACAAAATGATGCTGGTTTCTGGCCTATTATGTCTTAGATTTCAGTGGCTTTCCACATATTCTAACTCAGCACCCAAGATTAGCTGAGATACTTTATTGAACAGTTGCTATATTTGTATCTGCTTCCTGCAGAGGCTTTTCAGAAAGACGCCTTGTATATAAAATGCTGAGGGCTTTGATGGCCACCTAAGAGAAGAATCTGGAGCACTGAGACTGTGATTCTTTCATTTTAGATCTGCAGCTTTTGGAGAAATGCACAAATTTAAAAAAAAAAAACCAAACCAAAAAGTTACAGATTAAAAAATAGACTGTTGTGTTGAAACAAACTATTTTTCCCTACCTGCTGTAGAACCCCAGGTTACCTCAGTGGACATAATGTGTTTCATAGTGCACACTGGAGATCATGGACTTCTGTGGAGACCAAATGCTGCAGATTCAAGAGATGCTCATAAACCTTATAGACCTGATTTATATCCTCCTGTTAGGTTGGAAGCCTCAGTCTCTGTAAGAATGTAATTTCAGTATTTTTCTTAGATGTAATTTCCTCTGGTGTTTTGGTCCAAGTCAGAATATGACAAGAAATAGCTGGAAAGCTAGGGGAAGGAAATATCCTGTTCTACCACTGAATTGCTAATTTCCAGTGGCCAGGTTGGCAGCTTCCTGGGTCAGTCCTGTGAGCTGCAGCTTCACACAAAGAGCTGAAGTCTTCGCCTCCTCTGTGAGCACAAGGCTGATGCCATGGAGCTGTGCCATGCTTACTTGTCTTCCCATAGGCATCAGTTTACATTCGCACGCCAGGGCTGTGTATCTAAAACTCCTTCCTTCAATCCTAGAAGTAATTGGACTGAAATTTAAACTTAGAGTTTTAATTATACTTGGGCAGACCACTACGGATGTTTAATTCTAGGGTACAGCAGCCTGACTTTATAGATTAGATGTGCGTGTATACAAGGACAGTTTGGATTAGTTAGTTCAAAACAGCTTTTGTCAGATAATGACTTTTCGAGGTATAGTATATATACTGACCTCTGAGACTGCAGGCACTAGAGTTACTCACATGGATATTGCTAAATATTAAATATGACAGATGGGACAAGAGTGTCCAATTCCAGAACACAGTATGGAAGTTGAAGTGAATGTGTTTTGTGTTTAAATTTTATTCCAGTTACACCAAGTTAGATGATTTTTAATTAGTCCCACCTTCTCCAAATCAGAGAAGGTGGCTAAAATCTAATTTTAAGATTAGATTTTGAAATTTTTGAACATATCTTTTTAGTGAAACACCTCAAATGGGTTTTCACAGGAAGGATCGAGACAAACGTTACAGTTTTAATCCCCAAGAAACTTATTTTAAGGTACTGTGCCACATCACATGCTATTTATGGCATTATTTCGTAGATGAGCAAATAGTTTAAAGCAAGCCTGTTATAATAAGTCTCATGCAGTTGAAAAAACTGCTTATACAAAACTTAAGTTTAAATAAACTAAACTGTAAAAATTGCCTCTTCATTTAATAATGGTTTTGATAAATTTCAGTGTTTAAGTACTACTGGTAAACCTGTGTTTAAAAACAAAAACAGAAGCCAAATGAAAATAACAGCTTAAATTTAACTGTGCTATATTAAATGCTTCATAATTTTAACAGGTGAAATTTTATTTTCCAAGTCTCATTCAGGTCCGAGGCAGATGTCCTGTTTTGGGGGGCTGTACTTGTCACCCCTGCGTGCTGTTTGAGCATGTACGCCTCTGTGTCAGAAGCTCAAAACCAAAAAAAAAAAGGTGAATGACCTGACCATTGCATAATACACAATTTTTAATCCACACAAATTTTACCATTGACATAGTTTTATGCTTTGTCTAAAGGGACTTCGTGTACGGGCTAACGGGCTTGACAGGACCAATTTGGCCTGAGCCCATGCCCTCTGGAGCTTGACTGTCTGCCAGGCTCCTGCTTTTCAAACTCTTCCCTGTTTCTAGACTCAGAAGATGGTTCTTTTGCTACTAGTCCAGCTTATTCTTTAATGATGAAGAACACACTTCATAATAAACATTTGCACTGTAATTAAACAAATCTTCTTTGAAGAGGTATTACTTGTTGCTATATTGTGTATTGCATAGGGCCTAGCTATTCATATTTGCCTCAGTGACTATTTTTCAGTGACTTTCTTCAGATGTTACATCTTGGGCTGCTTGAAGTTTTAATGGGATTTGTAAAAATTATACGTTGTGAGTGTTTTTCTGGTTGTGGTACAGCAACAAGCTTGTTCACGTGACTTCAACAGCAAGCGTTTTATTTTGTAGGCAGGCCTAAGTTCGTTTGAAGTGCCAAAGAATAAAAAAATGTATTTGGGCTTGCTCATGAATATAACAAGACCAGGCATCTCTCAGAGTGTACCTCAAGGTCCAGATTTTAAGAAATAATTCTGCCCTTTCAGAGAATTTAGGTTATAAAGGACTTAATTGAACACAAGTAACTTCTGGTTTTTTTCTTAGCATAACAACAATTCCCAGTGGTTCAGCTGTCATAACCTCTGAGTTTATACATTATACACTTACAAATGTGTTAAAGATTGTATCCCAAAATTCATGAGAGTGACAGATATGATTTTCAGTTATAAATTTGAAACAGATGGAAATATTTAAAAATAAAACTGTTTCATTCTTATGAACATTTAAATGTTGCCAATTTAGGCACAATTTCTAAATGCATCGTGCTTAAAAAAAAAAAAAAGCACGTTTTAATGCAGTGGCTTAAAAACTGAAAGACACTGCCTTTCTAACACAAACTATCCTTCCTTTGAAAATCGAGGGCTCAGTTTTCAAAGCATTGCCTAGGAATTTAGCCTGCGACCCCCATTGACACTAATGGGAATTGCATAGCTAAGTCCCCATAACATCACTTTGAAAATGCGTTTGTTATACCAATCCAGAAGAAGGGTAGCATAAACTATAGGGAGACATTCACAGATCAAGAGATCAATTTACACTTTGAAATACAAGACCAATGTGTGTTATTCCAGTTATGTGATCAGTAGGGGGGATTTTAAAATTCACCACATTCACAAAATAAGTCACCAGGAGTAAACAAAACAAAATATTTTGGCAAGTGGCAGGCAGACTTGCTAACCAGGCTAACAAGATATTTGTCAGCAGTAATGAACACCAACTGATTAAGTGATAATTGCATTTATTTGGTGCAGTGTTATTCTACAGTTAGTAAACTCTGTCGTCTTTCCTTGTAAGCTGGACTTAGTTCCTTTGTGACCGGGAAATATTTAGAGTGAACAAGACTTGTCTTTGTCCAGTTCTGATTCTGGTCCTTCGCGTTTTAGTTCCAATCTAGTAAGTGCTTTCATGGTGTGCATGCTTTAATAAACAGGGAGATAACATTTGGTGAACTAATGGGGGTGTTATCTTCATGTTCATGCAGGGGTTTTTTGTTAATTCCTTGGAAATAAGTGTATACCTGTGTAACGTATATTCATGTGTACTTGTGCATGAAACATAAGCAGAGACTAAAAAGAAAGTGTCGTTGTTATGTAGCTGTGTTACTGCAGGGCCTATGAGTCCCAGCCATGGACCATGGCCCCATTATGCTGGGCAGAGTATAAATAAGTGTTTTAACAAAAGGAAGATGGGGCTTCCTCAGAGTTCACAAACCAATGAGATTATAGCTCCACTGGAAGATTAACATTATGTCGAATTATAAAACAACAATGATTCTGGTTGACAGCCTTCCTCTTCGCTCATAAAACCCGTTTGTTCTTCTGAGTAAAAGGTGTATATAGGTACAGTGTGAGCTCCTTGGGGTGGGAAATGTTGTGAGTGGCTTTTGTGAGTTTACTGTGTTTAAAATTAGAAAGTCCCCTTCATCTTTGGAGCTTTTTAGCTCCAAATCCCAATACAAATAGTAATAATTGAAATATTAACATATTTGCTATTCCTTTCTCTTAATGACTTAAATGATACATAGCTAACAACAGTCATGGGGCTTTTCTCCTAGGTCAAAAGCTACGCATCCTCAAGGAAAAAATTGCAATGTTATTTCTGTATTCTCTCCTAAGAAAAGATTTGGCATAGCTTGCAGTTGTATATGCTCGGTACCGTTCATTTCCCAGAAGAGTTCACCAGTATTCTAGGCTTTGGGATTTTTTTAATTAAAGAGGTCAAAATCCATTATATCTAAATTTCAAAGAATTTACCAATTAGCTGTAGTCTGCAATGCCCAGCAGGTGGCTTTTATGCTATTAAAGGGAGATTGTTTCCATCTCTGATCAAAGCAAAAACAAACCAAAGGAAAATATAGAGTGTTTTGCTGTACACAGTGCAAACCACATGCTGTGTAAATTATAGGTGAAAACTGTATGAGAGACTGTTCAGTCCTACCACTTCACAAAAAATTTCTATATATTTTCACAGTTCCCCATGAGGATTTTAATGGTAATGTCTAAATCTGTTTAGATTACTGATTAGCTGAGAAGATTAGACAGCTTGCTATTTCCTAAAATGAAGATTGTAGCATTTTCTTGCTTAAAAGTAAAAGTAAAAATGCACAATGAAGTAGATTAACGAATTTGCTAAAAGTAAAATTAGAAAAAGCTGAGCGTGCTGGAATGTCACAAGATGCAAAAAAGTTCCAATTTGCACTTTTCAATGAATCTAAACTTCCACGATTTTTACCTACTTAAAAGAATGTTTGTGACCTTTTGACCCTTTTGTTATCCCTTACTCAGAAAGGCCTTTATTCTGTAAGGCTTAGGTATAAAAAAATAAAAAGAGCGTTAATGGCATAACAGTCCTTTCTGATCACCCTGTGTAAGATGTTTATGCAAAGTGTCAATAGAAGCAATTGGCCTAACAGTGTGACAACCTGCTTTGCTTGGAAATGGGCTAATCTCCTGTTTGGGTTATCCAGAGGTCAGGTAAGGATTTCTTTTTTTGCATTCCCCGTAGTGCGTGGGTACATAACCTGCAAACACTACAGGGCAGAAAATCAGAAGCAACTGAGCCCAAGAATGCCACAAAGCTTTTTTTTTTTTTAATCTTGCCCTTTTTGCTTTTTCTGATTTTTTTTTTTCTCTGCCTTCTTTTAATTTTTCGCTTCCTGGTCCCATCCCAGAGAGTCTACTTGAGCATATAACATGTAACGATGACAGGGACTCTACCAATATCATATCCGCTGCTTCACTTTGTTGGTTTGTTGTGGTTTTTTTTTTTTTTTTCCAAACAGGCATCATCCCACTCTTTCTTGAAGTTCACGTCGAAACCTACTTTAAATCTCAGTTTTTGAGGGCTGCCCCTGTTGCCCTGTCACAGCAGGCTGGAACTCAATAAGCGCTCAGGCAAGCATAGCGGGCCAGGCAGTGGGCCTTGGCGGGCTGCATGCTGTGAACTCCTGCCTCACTGAATCAGCTTCTGTGTGTTTTTATAACTGCCTTTTTTTTCCCTGTTAATTATGCCCCAAGGCTGTGGAAAGACAGCATTTATCTGTTTCAACAGACTAAGCAGCAAGTGTTCTGACATGTTTATCAGGCAAATTGTACCTGACAAAAGGTAATTACACATGCAATCAAGTCCAGAAGTAACTGGGTGATTAGGGGTTAATAAACTGTTTAGCATAAGAAATATTCAGCTTGTGAGCAAGGAGAGTGGGCCAGAAGGACATAACTGACAGTGATACGTTAAAAGGATTACTTTTCTTTTGATGGAATATTTGGATTTACAGATAGGTAAGCAGGGTAGTAAGTGTACAACTCCTCGTTTTTATCTCCAGCCCCTGAATCACTGGTGCCTAGTTATACAACCAAAGCTATTTACTGACACTCTTGATACTTCAGAAGAGATAACGGCACCATTCCAACTTGTACTAAGCTACCTTGATAATTTAAAATTACTTTTTTTCTAGTACAACCAACACGCTTAGTGTTGTCTAATGGACACTGCCCCATTTCCTTCTGTGAAGCCCTTCTGTTGACTCTGTGGATAGCTAGTTCCCAAAGTTGCATTCTCTTCCAAGATTATTCCTGACAGTTGCCCAAAAGTAAAAAGGAAAGGGCATCTGTATGATATTTGAGGATGTGACAAGAGGTTGAAACAGCATTGAAAGGGCCGGATGGTCGATTCCAGCAGTTCCCAGTGCACAAAATTCTCACATAATTACAAGATGGCCTAAATACAGGACTACAGCTGAACTACTCAGGACTTTAGGTAATAAAAGACAAAGCTTTACTGAGCAATGGTTACCATTAATTTCTATCCAAACATGGCCATATCACCTAGATATTGGGAAAAAGCAAGAGTTCTGAACTTGAAGAATAGGTGCAAGTGCCCTATTTGAAACCAGAATTCTGTCCCTAAAATCTTAAAGCTTTTTCCCCCTGTGGCATCAATATTGTAATGTTTTGTGTTAACCAAACCTGTTAGCTATCAAGGTCTCAAAGTAGGACCTCTTTTAACTGAAAAATAGTTTAGTATCTTTTACAGATTTCTTTTTTAGATTGTTGTGTTTAAAATAGAAGTCTTCTAATTAACAACACCAGCATTATTTGTATAATGTAAGAGATTACTATAGCCTTTTATATAAGTATATATAAACACCTTTTCTTTCTAAGTGGTGTTTATTTTGAGCAGAAAGAGCTTATGTTAGAAATGTAAAAGGCATTTAGAAAATACATAGACAGGAATAAAAAGTTAGAAAATCGGCGTATTGTAGGGCATCATTCAAAATGCAAGTGTAGAACAGCAACCAAAGGCCTCAAGTTATCTGTAATGTTAGAAGTACATATGTGACTGATAATGTGGTGGTTTGAGAGGACAACACTGTTTCATATACAGTAAAAGGAACATGCTGCTCTCTGATCATCAGCCTTGATAGTCCCAAGATGTTGGATGAAGGTTCCCCTTCTATCACACCTTTAGAAGAGGCAAATCCTCTAAATAAGGCAGAGGCATGTACCCTATCTATCTTGTAAGTGGACAGTCTATTGAACACTCCATCTGGTATACTAGAAAGGATAAAGCTTTTCCCATGTTCCTTTCTTTTTTGGTAACGATTCACACACATAGATGCACACACTTCTCTGCAAACTCTTTTGTTAATTATTCCTAGTCAGAAGGGCTTGAAGATCTGTCCCCTTGCTCCTAGGGAGACATACTCTGCATCATTATAAAATTTGCAGGTATAGCATTGCCTGTCTTAGCTTAGTCTTACTTTTCATGGTTGTTATGGGATAAAGAGAGTACAACAGTGCTATTGTTCTTGCGTATATCTAGTTTATTAGGTGCTTCACAGTGTTTCAGCCACATGATAAGCTGGTTCTGACAGAGCACCCACAGGTGGCTCCTTAGGTGGGGCTGAGCAGCTGACTAACAGCTAATGGTCTGCACTCCCTCCAGACTGAAAGCAGTGGGAGATTGCCTTTCTGTCTGGTTTGAAGTATTTCCTGTTCATGTTAACTTTGGAAAGATGCATGTGCAAAATAAACATTTTTCCTATTGTAGTTTCAAGGCAAACAATGCACATTCTAACCTTGAAGAAGTCACAGCCAGCAGCACCAGTGCGATGTGCTACACTGTGTAGATTTTGGTTGATTTTTGAGGCAGGAAAATATTTATTGCCAGGACCTACTCTGTGCACGTATTTCTCTTACTACAGTGCATGTCAGTGTGGACCATTCTTTGCTAGACAATACATCTCATTCTCAGTTACTGTCTCGGTAATAGCGACAGTTTTAGTGGATAAAATAGTAGTAGGGAAATGTTGCTTTAACTTGGCCTTTATTGATTCTAGTTGCCACGATAAGAACTACTGTCACAGAACCAGCAAATTCTCCTGTACTTCTTGCTTCACAACTGAGAAGCCATGGGGCGAGCTCATCTGAACTTAAATCCCCTAAATGTTTTGGTTTTTGTTTTTGGTTTTTTTTAATTGTAGTTGATACTCTTTTTGGCAAAATTAATGCTTTTATGATTAGACTTGCCCTTGATATAATTTCTCTTTTTCCACATTAGTCGTAGTCACAGTATTTAAAACTGCAGATATTTACAACCTTCTTTTATTTCAGTGCAACTTAACATACCCCACATATTTAATCTCTGCAGTATGAGTCACGTCAGCACGTCAAGCCAAATCCACAAAGTATTTCCATTATATCTTCACCTTGAGTACTGTGTACTGTTCTCTCTCCTTGTGGTTTTGCACACACCTGGTCCCTGTCACATTATAAAATCATTTTAATATGCATCTATTGTGAATGAAAATGCAGCAAAAATACAGGGAAAAAGTTGGGGTTTTTTCTCCTCTATTGAAGAGTTCGCCAAGTTCTCATGATGAATTGCATGTAGCTATCTGTTTGCATGAATTAAAAACCAGACTTTTTGCATCTTCATGTTCTTCTCTTATTTTCAGTAATCTTTATGTATAAATTTCAAGATAACTTTATCCTTTACTAAAATAAAAATCATCTACCAAAGGATTAGGTAGGCTAGTGTTCATTATCAGCTTTGTCTTTCCAAGAGTATGTTGAAATCACATGAAGTAGCCCAAATATTTTTCTGCATCTTTGAATGGATGGGCTGTCTTCCAGATCATATGCCTGTGGCCAAGACAGTCCCACTTTAATAGAGGTCTTTCTGTACGAGGAAGAGGAATTAAAATGGTTCATTTAAATAAGGCACACACTTTTGTAGCAAAAGGCAGTATAAATCAGAAAGGAACAGAGTAGCAGAAGATGAAGCAGACTGCAGGGTTGATACCTCTGCAACATGGCTGCAGGAGTGAAGGTGAATGCAGGGCTGTGCTCGAGGAAAGCTCTGTATGGGTGGATTGAAGTTATTTCCCATACACGTGTGATGGTCATGGGACCAGTAGCTCACTTCTGCTAGACTGTCCTTGCTGCTGTTGGCTGCTCGCCAACCTGCTCCCCTTGCAAAGTGCCTGCATTGACTGTACATCCGCCGAGTGCCAAGTCAGATGCAGGTGATATGAATGGCCAGGACACAGATCCAAAGAGCTGAGCACCAGGCAGCACTTGCCCACCCACAGCGTACAGTACGTGCTGTCAAAGCCCATTATGTACAGCAATATGCCACAGCGCAGAACTGCAGCTGTGAGGGGGACAAAACGCACAATGCATAATTGTGCACAGCAGCAGTCCGGTCTCCAGCAGTGTCTGCAGCTCTGTCGCGTTTACTCCAGCAGCAGGGCACGTTTGTTACACACAGCCCCTGAACACGTGCGCAGGAGGAGGGAAAGGAGCTGTGACTGGGTGGCATGTGTCATTTGATTGCATGTCTCTGGTCCTTCGTGTTACCTGCCACATGTCCTGACAGCTGCTTTAACTTAGGAGATTTATTAGCATGAGGCTGGTTGCGTGCAGCTCTTTGACTGAGTGTGGAGCAGGGAAGGGGCTCTGGGTACATCCCCCTTGCTGATAGTGTCTCTCAGGGTGTTCAATCTTTAGACCCAGGACTGTCTTGGAGAGCACAGGATATACTTCATGTTCTCTTGGGGCATTGTTTTACCTCATGTGTTTAAAAGCAACGGACTCCATGGTCTGTTTAGAGCCCTACCTGCCTACCTGTGTTTGGTCAGGTGACAAATGAGGTGTAATCTTCCACCCCAGCTGTCACTATCACAGATGTCCCAGAGCCACGACACAATCAGATGGTTGATTCAAACACTGGAGTATGGTATGAAAATCGCTCATGCAATATTGGCAGGAAAGTTTGTTTTAACTTGTCAGTGCTGTAATTGTATCAGTCATTGATGGCTTTGGGCCACACGTTGCTAACAGGATACAGAGCTTCAGGGTTGTTTAGGATTTACCCAGAATCCTCAGTTTCAGTGTTACAATAGGGATAAGAAATGAAATCTTCCACCTTTGATTTACTGAACACAGCTGCTGCAGGAGTATTGGCATGGTCCTTTCTTAAGGACCATCTCCCATGTGGAGCCCATTGACAAGTGGCATTGTAATTAGTAGTTATTTATTAATACATTCTCTTTGCTTCTCTGTAAGAGAGAGGGAACATGAAGTCTCCAGATCATATAGTTTGGGTTCCTGTGGTTGTCAGTTTTATCCTCCCAACTTGTGTTGTGCATCTGCTTGTCCTGTCTTGCTGCTCTTTTGATCGTGCTTTTGAATATATCATACGGCCTCTATGAGGACTGGGCACTACCGGCTGTTGTGACACAGGTAATAAGAAATGATGAGTAACAAGCAGCAGCAACTGAGGCCGTGGATTTCACAAATGCCACTAATTCCTGAGTTATCAGAGCCTTCCCAAGTCTGTTTGCTTCGTGGCTAAAGGCATGTTCTCTTCTCTCCAGCTCAGTAGGAGAATTGATGGTGCCCATCCTGATAAAGTGCTTTGTGAGAAAGAACTATTTGCATTTGACCTTGATGACTATCATGGATATGTAGTCAGTAGAGAATTAAATAGCCTCTGTGCTTTTTATACAGCTTTCACCCAAATGAGATAGTCAAATGTAAAATCTAGATGTCACTGAGGTTTGTAATGGTCCATGGAGGACTTTGGAACGACAGAGCAGTAACTGTGTCAGCGGTCCATTATAAAGCCAGGTATTCATAAAAGACTATACTACAAATATGGAAGGAGTAATTAATTAGAAAATAATTTATTTAAATTAGACACTTTATTTGAAAATAGCATAAGAAAGGAGTTAGGAAGTGGAAAAATTTGGAGGAAAAAAGGGTATAAATTTGAAGCTGTGAAGACCAGGTGTATGCTTTTACTTTGTAATTAGGTTGGTGTTATAATGTTTGGGATGAGCATTACTGGAGTTCTGTGACGTTTTGTCAGACTGAGAGGTTTTGAGTAAGGCAAGGCTGTCAGAGGTGCAGTCCTGCTCTTAGCGTACTCTGAGAAGTCAGAGGACCGGGCGCCTGCTGCAGCTCTGCCCATGGGAGCAGGGGCCGCTGCTGTTGTTCCCCCGCTGTAACAGCTCTGGTCTGGCTTAGCAGAAGCAAATGTTTACAGTGAAAAGGGTTCTTTATTTAAATAGCAAAATGGTATGACCTGCAGTAGTCTGTTATGTTTCTTAAAGTGGTTTTTTTTTTTACAGAAAATCCTGTTCCATCCCACCTTTGCAGGCCTTACTGATATAGCAAGGCCTCCAGGCAAGCAGGGGCTCTAGGTTACAGTGAGGACCCAGCTCAGCAGAGCAGCCATGGGCACCGCGAGCCAGGGCAAAGGGTTGCTAATGGTTCCCCTTGCTTATTTTAACAGTAGGTTTGGCTACCAGCGGGCAGCCTGAGAACAAGCCCGCATTAGCCCTCTGCAGCAGGATGAGGCCAGGCATCAGACGCGGGGGGAAGCTGGGGCACCCCGCCATTGACGTCAATGGGAGTGGGGCCCGCCAGCCCGCAGGTAGCCGTGGGAAAGGCTCCACCGAGCGGGGCCGCCTGTGCCCTGGCCCCGGGCAGCCTGGGCAGGGCGCCCGGCAGTGCCTGGCCCACACCCCTGATGGTGGAGGGGGAATTAGGCTTTGAGGGCTGCGAAGGTACTGGCCACTGGAGGTGAGGCATCGCGTCTGCTTGTAAAAGCGGGCTGTTTAGTTAAACAGCAGCTCCGAGATTGTGAGTCAAAGGCCTGATTCGAAACTGCGGCCAGGCGCTGGACTGCGTTTGGAGGCTTTTTGTTCCCCCATTGAAGTGTTCGGGGTTTGTTTGGGCCAGAAGTGTGCCCAGGGCGCGGGGCTGAGTCACGGGGATCAGTCGCCATGGAGAGTGCAGCAGGGGTTTGTTTAATTTACTTAATTGAGACTACCTGAACCTCTGGTTTAAATTACTGTGAGCAGCCACAGACACGAGTATCCCCTTCTCCCTTCCCACGGTAAACCAAGTCCCTGAAACAGCAAAGCCTGAAGCCATTAGCATCCCCTCCTAGGGCCGAACCTGCACAGCCGCCTCCCAGTGCACGGAGGGAGGCAAGAAGGCGTTAAAGAAAGACATGGGCAGGTGAAGGGGCTGTCGGCTGGGCTCCCGGCGAGGGGCTGCGGCCGATGCGGCCGGGCCCGGGCCGGGCGGGCGCTTCCTTCCCGCAGAGCCGCTCCGCGCTCCTTCAGCCGCCTCTCCCCCCCAGCTCCTGGACCTCTTCATGGTGTGGGACTGGTCCACCTACCTGGCTGACTACGGGCAGGCCACCTCCAAATACCTGCGGGTCAATCCGAGCACGGCCCTCACGCTCCTGGAGAAGTAAGTGCGGGGAGCCGGGGGCCGGGAGCTGCCGGCGCGGGGATGCGGGCGGCGGCGGGGCGGGCGCGGGGCAGGGCCGGGCGCCGCAGCGCTCCGAGCCCGGCACCCACGGGGCGGCTGCGGCGCCGGGGCCGGGGCCGCCCTCCCGGGAGCTGCGGCGGCGGGAGCCGGGCGGCAGCGCGTTGCTGTCCCGGTCCCGGGTGCCGAGAGCCGCGCAGAGGCGCGGGCGGTGCCGGAGCCCCGGTAGCAGCTTGCGGCTGCCTCAGTTGCCGCTTTAGGGAAGGGAAACGCGTGGGGGTTTGCCGTGGTAAAGCCGGTGCGAGCGTTTCGGTCGGCCCGGCGAGTGGGTCGGGGAGGGCGCGTTGCCTCCAGCCGAGGATCAACCTGCTTTGAAAAACTGCGTCAAAACACACTGTGATTTAAAGGCATTCTCTAACGGTGTTTTCTCTCCTCTCCTGCCTGCGATGCGTATGTGTTTTGCAGAGTTCACAGAGGGTACGTATCGCCTATATTGTTGCTTCAATTTATTTCATTTCCCGAATTTCGTTTTTAAATCTAGTGATACGGGAGATCAGCAATAACGACATCGGGTAATTTGACGGTGAACAAAACACGCCCGTTCGCTGAGACTGAACTGACCATGGAAGCAGATGATACTGACGGGTTTTCTGGTTTGCTTCTCTCCTAACACAGTTGGTAGGGCCAGTTTCCTGCCGAAGCGGTATTTGCTTAATACTTACGGGCGATTTGTGAAGTAATATTTGTTAAGACAAGTTCCACATTGTGGATGTTTAATTTAAGAACACATAGATAACAGGTTTTGTAATCCTTCAGTTCTTATTAGCAGAAAGATCGAAAGAGGAACAAAAGTAAACCCATTTAAATAGTTGGATTTTTCCTTTTCAAATGATGTTTCTAACGTGTCTGTGTCATTTGCTTTTTTATTTCTCCAGAATGAAAGACTCTAGCAAAAAGAACAACATTTTTGCTCAGTTCAGGAAGAATGATCGTGACAAGCAGAAGCTGATAGAGACTGTAGTAAAGCAACTTAGGAGTTTAGTGAATGGTATGTCCCAGCACACATAGGCCTGTTAAATCGACGGTATCTCATCATGCCAAGAGGTATTTCTTAGCCACTATTTCTACTAAGCAAACAGTGATATCAGTTAGGACATTCGTTTGACTGAGCAAAGGAAAAATGCAGTAGATGGCTTGCACACGGAGTCATCGGCAAACAATTCTTTGTATGTATTTTTAATGGATCGAATACTATTTTGTATATTGTAAACAAATGGTGAAAAATGAGACTGTACAATAAAAACCAGCTCAATCGTATTGTACATGGAACAGCTGAACTGTAAATACATTATTTAAGTATCTGCAGACATGGTGTCCAAAATTTTGCTCTGGGTAGGAATTATTTGAGAAATGATCCCTTAGTTGCTGTTTTCTGGAGGAATCCTAATTTAATGTTTTTTAAGCACCGAGATACTTGCGTTTCGAGGCCGCCTATCGTTTTCCTGCATTAAATGTATATTAGCCTTAAAGTGATTGGACATAATTTTGTATACCAGATTTTTGTAGTCTGGAGGTATGAAAAAAATCTTCTGATTTTTTAGTACCTTTGAAAACTACCTGAGAACTGGACTTGATATTTATTTAGCATTAGGGCTTATAGGCTTTTGTTCTCCAAAAGGATTTAATCTTGAGGTCGTGAATGTAAATAACCATTCGAGTTCTTTATAATGTGACTGTTTGGTTTGGTTTGGTTTTGTTCCTCAGGGTTACTATTTCTAACTCTACTTTTGTAAGATCCCGGGTTCTTTTCCCCAGGTTGCAGTAAGGAATAGATTTGCCACTGTTGGTTTCGTGCCGCATCTGTTTGTCAGTATGTGCTTTCTACCGCCAGACCCATCCCAGCAATTAGCATTTCGTCCCACCACCCGTCTCTTTGCACTGTCCCCTCCTGGCTATTTTAGACACAAAGAGAATGTCTAACAAATACAAACCAAATGGAACGTGTAAAAATAATGTACATTTTCGCTGTATTTTTAAGTTATTGACGGTCTAAATACAGTAATATAAACCTCACCCCTATTCCTGTTTAATTTCATGCCCTGGGATGCACCTCAGAGCTGGTTTCGGTGGGACCTGTACAGGTCCCGGCTCTTCGGTGATTTACCCCCGGGGGCTGGGGGCCCGGCGCCCCGGCGGCCCCGACAGGAGGGTGCGGCCCGGGGGGGCTGCGGGATACCCCCGGCTGCCGCTGCAGTCCAGGGCGGCGGGGGGCGGCGGGGCCTGCGGAGCGGGACTGGGACCTTCCCCCGTCGGGGGAGCCCGGGACGGGACTCGCTGCCTTCCGCGGACGGCGGAAAGGGCTGGCCCGAGGGGGAGCCTGGCGACTGCCGGCGGGACGCGGCGCAGAGGAGCACCCCGCGCCGAGGGGCAGCCGTCCCGCCGCGGAGCCGGCCTGGCTGGGGCGGGGGGGCCGTGGCCGGCCGGGCCGTGCCGTCGGGGGGAGCGCCCCGAGGGGCCGGGCAGGGGGCGGGAGCGGGGCGCCGGGCCCCCAGCCCTGAGGAGAGGGGGCTGCCCCGGCCTCGCCCGCTCGGCCTGGCCGCGTCCCCGCGCCCCTCAGTCACTGTCCGCGGTTCTCCCGCTCCAATCACCGCACTTGGCCGCGCTGCTTAAATATGCAGCGGATACGTCATCTCCGAAGGTGGATCGGGCACAAGTGGCCAATATCTATATAAATGTGGCCGAGGGGCGAACCGGCAGCAGGAGGCGAGCGGGGCCGGGCGGGCAGCAGCCGGCAGGGCCAGCCGCGCAGCGCCCGCCGCCGGCAGCGGAGTCGCGGGGCGCCCGCCCCCCCCCTCCCCCGCCGTTGACAGCCGCCGGGGCCGCCCCCCCGAGCCGCCCGAGGCCCCGGGGCGGGGACCCGCCGCCGCCCCGCGCCCGCCCCGTCTCCCGCCGCCCGAGAGGAGGATGCCGGCGGGGCTCTCCTGGCCCGAAGCGGCGGCGCTGGCGCTGCTGGCCCTGGCGCTGCTGGCCACTCTGTGCCGACACCTGTGGGCGCTGCGCTGGAGCCTCAGCCGGGACCGCGCCAGCGCCCTGCCCTTGCCCAAGGGCTCCATGGGCTGGCCCTTCTTCGGGGAGACCCTGCACTGGCTGCTCCAGGTAAGGCGCAGGGGACGGGGACCTGGTGGGAAGGGGCTGGCGAGAGCTCCGGGCTGACCTGCAGCTCGTCCCCAGGGCTCCCACTTCCACAGCTCCCGGCGGGAGAGGTACGGAAATGTCTTCAAGACCCACCTCCTAGGCCGGCCGGTGGTGCGGGTGACGGGCGCTGAGAACATCCGCAAGATCCTGCTGGGCGAGCACACGCTGGTCAGCACGCAGTGGCCCCAGAGCACCCAGATCATCCTGGGCTCCCACACCCTGCTCGGCTCCATCGGTGACCTGCACCGCCAGCGCCGCAAGGTGAGCCTCGCGGCCGCCCCGACACAGCACGCAGCCCAGGCGGCACAGCACGCAGCCCAGGCGGCACCTCCTGCCCAGGCTTGGGCCTCGGTGGCACGTGGGACGCCCCGCTTTAACCACCTTCCTCTGATCCCCCCCCTTCTCCTCCTAGATCCTGGCCAGAGTGTTCAGCCGCGCCGCCCTGGAGAGCTACCTGCCACGGATCCAGAAGGTTGTGAGCTGGGAGCTGCGGGGCTGGTGCATGGAGCCGGGCTCCATCGCAGTTTATTCCTCCGCTAAAACCTTAACTTTCCGCATTGCAGCTCGGATTCTGCTGGGGCTCCGCCTGGAGGAAAAGCAGTTCAAGGACCTGGCCAAAACTTTTGAACAGCTGGTGGAGAACCTCTTCTCCCTGCCCCTCAACATACCCTTCAGCGGGCTGCGCAAGGTACTGCTGCCTGCCCTGCTCCCCCTGTCCCCAGGCCCGCCAAGGGGCACTTCCGATGGGCCAGGACATCTCCAGCACCCTGTTCCAGGTCTGAGGGCCTGGTGTCTTGCTCACCCCAGCCGTCTCCCCTTCTCTCTGCACTTCTCACCTGCTCCTGGTTGGCTTCCAGCGCCTCCCGGGCACTGGCTCCAGCTCATTGTGCAGCACAGGGCTCTTCTCCTCCCTCACCCCATACATTGCCTCTGCTGGCTCTGGTTAGTCCATCATGTCTGGTCCTGTTCCATCTCATCCCACCTGGACTCATGTCAGCCCATGGCAGAGGGGTCTGTGGGCATGAGCACAAAGGCAGGTGGGCACAGCGCACCCCAGGTTAGCACTCCCTGTGCACCTCAGGACAGGCCAAGGACTTGAGACCCTCTTATGGTCCTTGGTCCCTTTTCCCCCAGCAGCAGAGAGAGACAGCAAGGGGTCCTGGAGGGCAACATGGCAGAGGGACAGTCTCCTCTGCCTCTTTCAACCCGCAGTTTCTTCCCTGCTGCCCTGCCCCTCTTTGCCTGCCTCCCCACACTCCTGCTCTAGGTATCGGTCCTGTGTCCCACCCCTCCTCTCCCATTTCACTCTGCGTTCCCTCCTCTGGCTTTGGGTTCTCCACCCTTACCACAGCTCAAGTCTCCTGCCCCTTTTAGCCAGGTCTTGCCCAATCTCTTATTTCCACTGTGAGGTCTGCCCCACCGGATTGCCTTACCCAGACAGTCCCAGTTCTCCCCCAGCCTTCCTGCTGCTCTTCTCCACCAGTTCAAAGCTCTTGTTTTCCCTGTCCAGTTTCCCTTTGCAGATTGTCACCAATGTGAGCTTTCACCCCCTATCCTAACCACCCCTGCCCTCTCTAAGGTCAGCCACAGCCTTTCTGGTCCAGGTCTGGAACAGGACCAGACCAACCTCTTCAACTTGCATTTAGGTCCCCTTGTCTTTCCCCTTGCTCCCTGCCCTGTTTCCTTTGTCCCAGCCCTTCCCACCCCAAATCTCAGCCTTTGTATCTTCTTCCCAACATCTGGTCACGGCCATTTTTCGTCCCAAATCTCTGGTCCTTCTGGCTTTTGCAGGAAGCATCTTGATACAGAGCCACACACTCTGTGACTCCATCCATCCCACTTTGCAAAGAAAGTGCTGATCACTTGACTTGCTGAGATCTTACCTAAATGTTTTGCTGCACAGGAGTGCAACACAACTGGAGATGAGCTGGGTGTCATTAATGTGTCTTTATCTACTATATGCTGGTAAAGCCACTCATTTGTTCCTGTCTCAGATGTGCCTTGCTGCTTGGACTCAGTTTTATTAAGTTACCTCTTCTTGTCCCTTTGGACAAGCTTCTTTTGGACCTGACACGACTGTGGGTTTGTTCAGCGCAGATGCCTCTGGACTCGGTACCATGGGTTTACTGCTGTCTTTTCCTCTCAGAGTGTTTCCTAGGACTTGTCATATTTGATTGACAACAGCAAGGCAACAGAATTTGCAGCAGTTCCCCCAAACTGCTGACTCTTGCAAGGCTCTGGGGCTGGGCAACAGATTAAACAGTCCTTGCTGTTACAGACCCTGGGATTAAGGATTGCCACACTTGGGGTCCCCCGGTCTCTCTGGAGAGGGGGGGCGGTTCCTAAGGCTCTCCTGAACTGTGTCTGCCTCCCACAGGGAATCAAAGCACGGGACATGCTACATGAGTTTATGGAGAAGGCTATACAGGAAAAACTGCAGAGAAACAACCCGGAAGATCACAGCGATGCTCTGGATTTCATAATAAATAGTGCCAAGGAGCATGGCAAAGAATTCACCATGCAGGAGCTAAAGGTAAGGAGAACCCCCCTTGCAGTGTCCCTTCTGACTCAGTGGCTGTTTGAGAGACCTGAGCTGAGGGGCAAGAGAAGGGTTGTGTGGGGACCCACCACCAGCCGCTGGCTCCCGTGCTCCTCCTACCAACTCTGAGGACACCATCTCCAGCACAAGCGAGAAAGCCGGGACTCAGCATGCTCATGTGCTCTTGTAGGATTGTGTCTTTGCATTAGAGGAGAGCTGGTATTTAAAAAGGGAATAAATGCCTCTTCTACCTTCTTCATGGCCACCAGGCTTCAGCCTGACTTAGGATGCTGGTGGGGTTATGTGGCTGTGCTAAGGCTCTGTACATCAGTGTGCACTCAGTAACCTCCAAGATACTGTCTTGGAAATGTTTAGAGCTAGTCGTGTGCTCGTCAAACATCCCCCAGCATCTGGCGTAGTGCAGTGTGTAGATCATGTCACCGTGTGCCCTGGGGCTGCAAGCCCAAAAATCCCTGAGACGATGTATCAAAACGGGTCCACGGATGGAATGATGGATTCTGGGTCATTCCCTATCACCTCGTCGTTAATTAAATCATCTAGCTTGTGGATTACTATGATGCAACATGATGCATCACTGTGACTTAGGGATGAACCCAGTAGTCCTTACTGAGCCAAAACTACCAACTGAATGAGAAGAGTATTTTGCCAACGATCTTGGGAAAAAATTGTCATTAGTACTGCATCGTTCATAGCTCCAGGTCACTTGGTGTCAGTCAATGACAGATGCCGCTGCATTTATGTAACAAGTTTTGAAGCAGTTTTGCATGGGTATAGCAGATGTATATAGTTTAAAAGTATTTGAATATAGTTTAGAATTATTGAACATACATAGTTTTACTGTTCATTTAGGTATTCAAGGAAAACTATCTAAAGACTAATATTTTATAAATATTTTGTAAAAGTGTAATCTCTAAAATATTTGAAAGACTTTACAGCAACTATTAGATACAATCAGAACCATCATGTATTCTTAAAGTAATTTTATTATAATTATTTATTATATTATTTATTCTAATATAATGGGTTTTATTATAATTAATTTTTTAAATAATTGCCAAATTCAAAATATGATTGATTAAGACTGATTAATCTCTGTCAGTGTTCATGTGGATATTACACATGAATAATTACATGATCTCTCATCATGTCCCTGGCTCTGACCACAAGTGGAATAAGAGGATATTAAACGTAACATGGAGTGACATGGCAGTAACCTCGGGCCAGCTGATTCAAATGATAGTATATTCATATGCTGTCCTGTACCTTTACAGTTAGAAAATTTCTACCTTGTCTGTATTAAGAAAATTACTTGCGAACTGAACTGCCTACACTCGCAATTATGGCAATATTCTCCACTCTAATAAAACAGTAGTAGAGCTCTCATCCAGTGAAATGGTGTAATTGGATAAAAAGTCCAAAGCTGTCTCAGAGTCGTGGATATGTCTGACTTTGAGAGACACTCCAAACACTGGCACACACTAGTTACTAATTTGCTTTTTGTTCAAATGATTTTGAAGAACCATTTTCCCAGAAATTTTCCTAAATACACTGTGATTTGCACTGTTGGCATGAACTCAGCAGGACCCTAGGAATGTAAATGTCATTAAAAAGATATCACTTTGCCAAAAGTACTGTTTTAAAACTTTGGAAGGATTAAAAAACCCCATCCTACATAATAGTGCTGTCAATGGCTGGATGGGTGGAACCGAAACACCGCCAGTCCTGCCTCCCAGGGCGGGGAGTCGGGCTGTAGCACAGGGACAATACTGGTGAAGCTGTGGAAAGATGCTGCCTCCCAGTCACCGGTTATGTTGGCCTTGTAAAAGCAGGGAGGGGAAGTCAGCAGCTCGGTGTCACAACTTATGTAGCAGCACTGTCGGAGGTTGATGCAGGGAGTCATAAGGGCTGTTACTTCAAGTCGCAGAGCCTGCCCTAAATTCCTTGCATGTTATTGAAATGTCTTGGGTTTTAATTGCAAGTGGTGGAACTCAGAGATTTCTTTTCATCTGGGTCTGCTACCTTGTGAATGTAAAAATTCCTGCTAACGCCTACAGGAGGTGTGATAGGGGTCGACAGGGATTTGTTATTTCAGAGGTTTTATTTCAGCTGGAAGATGCCCCTGAGAGCTGCACTTTGGCAAAAGCTTCTAGTCCAGCCAATATATGGCACCGGGGACGGTAGCAAAGAGTAATCCTTGTTACATTACCCTTGACCTTACCAGACGTGGCTCCAGGTACCTTCAGGCTTCAGGTGTCCTTCCCTGTGTTTTTGGCTTCACCTCTCCAGAAACCAGTTGTGTCAGAACAATTTAAAATCCAGACACAGAGCTGTGTGAAAGGAAACTGCTCTGTTTCCCTGGGGGGTTTTGCTCCGCTTTGCCCCTGGGCTGGAGCGATTAGTGCTCGGTAGTGCCAGCCAGGTCCCAGCCCCTCCCAGGGTGGCTGGGACCTGGTCCCAGCCCCTCCCTGTGCTCCTCCCTTGGGCTTCTCCCGTGGCTTTTGGGTCTGGCCTCTGGCCTCAGTGCTCCCAGCCCTGTGCTACGGAGCTGCTGGCACCTTCAGATCGTGCTGTAAGTTTGAGCATTATGTTTGCTGTCAGAGACATGACATGCCATGACCCAGTTCCAGGCAACCCTTAACTTTTGGAAAACAATTTCCAAAAGTTGATCACAGGCTGCTGCAAACAGCCCGCAGAAACCTGGCATATGCTGTGCCATATAGACCCTGCAGACAGTCCCAGAAGGACTGGGAGGCTGCATGGGGATTCATGAGCTGGGATAAGGCACGTATTATGGATTTGACTGTGTTGTGGTCTGTCTGAGCTGGTTAAAATCCTAACTTGTTATGGACACATCTGCTACAGAGCTACCAGTACTGCTGTACTTCAAGCTGTGAAGCTTGAAAAGCGAGCAAGTCCTTTGCCTGGTTGTGTGCATCCCTGCGGGAGAGCTCCCTGCCAGTTACAGCACCTCCTGGGCTGACCTGCTCTAGCAGGGAGGTCTTTCTGCTTTCGACTCTGTTGGTTTGAGTCCCCTCCCAGGCAAGCAAATGGTGGATTATAACTGGAGATGGATCAAATGCAACCCATTTTAGCTGCCAGTGCACCTAGGGTTTATGCATAAACACACAGCCTCATAACCTCAAGCTGGGCGCAAAGGGGAATTGGCAGATGAAGGTAAAAAGCATAATGCTTGAAATGAACTTCACTCAGTATGCTAAAATGCATGTTAAAATGCTTCTTTAAAATTTGTAAATCTTGGGAGGAAAGCTCGGAAGAGCTGGATTGGACATGATGTGTACTCAGGTCAGTTGTGTTTCTGCATCTGTCACTTGGCAAGGGGATGTCCAGTTCGTGCAGAAATGGAAGAACAAGGGTGTCTTGTTTTGGTCCCTGCCAACCCAGGGTGGGTGCAGGTTTGTGGAGAGCAGAGCGGGGGCCAGAGCCCTCTGCACAGGGACAAAAACCTGCAAAAGGCGAGGACAGTCTGAATCACAATCAGTTTAAAATGGCATTCAAACTTGTCACCTTCCTTCCTCTCCCAGGAGTCAGCGATTGAGCTTATATTTGCTGCTTTTTTCACCACGGCTAGTGCCAGCACCTCTCTGATCCTCCTGCTTCTGAAGCACCCCTCAGTGATTGAAAAAATAAGGCAGGAGCTGATGTCCCACGAGCTGTACCAGCAGTGTGAGCACTGCCCTGTGGGACCCTGCCTGGACACCCTGATCACCCAGAGCCGGGACAGCGAGAAGCCACTTCTCTGCCCCACGGCCAAAGGTGCTCGCGAGGACCAGAGCCAGCCCCCAGGCCCAACGGAGGAAGGTTCCCCCCAGCCCCATGCCCCACCGGAGCCCACCCTCCCCCAGAGCAGTCCCTCTGCTGGCCCCCAGCTCCGGGCGCCGTCAGGGCAGAGCTGTCGCTGCCCTTCGGACATCAACCTGGAGAAGCTGAGCCGCCTGTGCTACCTGGACTGTGTGATTAAGGAGGTGCTGCGGGTGCTGCCCCCCGTCTCTGGAGGCTACAGGACGGCGCTGCAGACTTTTGAGCTGGATGTAAGTGCCTCGCACGAAGACAGGCTGCTAGGGAGCTGCTGCCTGCCACTGCCTGCAAGCACCCTGTGTCCAGCACAGTGGTGGTGCTTGGCAGTGTAGCTCAGGGGAAGGTGTCACCCAGCAACCTCCGTGGGTCCCAGCTGGGCTGGGGAGAAAAGGAGCTGCAGAGCAGATGGGCAATGTGGTGGGGCTGTCCCCAGGCATCCTCTGCTCACCCTCCACTAGCAGAGCCGGCTGCACAGGTATGTAATGCTCCTCTCCTCCCCTCTTGTCTCCCCCCCCAGGGCTACCAGATCCCCAAAGGCTGGAGCGTCATGTACAGCATCCGTGACACGCATGAGACGGCTGCCGTCTACCAGAGCCCCCCTGGCGGCTTTGACCCAGACCGCTTCGGTGCCGCCCGGACGGAGGCCGTGGGCCGCTTCCACTACATCCCCTTTGGTGGAGGGGCACGGAGCTGCATCGGCAAGGAGCTGGCGCAGGCCATCCTCAAGCTGCTGGCCATCGAGCTGGTCAGCACAGCCCGCTGGGAGCTGGCCACCCCTAGCTACCCTGCCATGCAAACCGTGCCCATCGTGCACCCTGTCGACGACGGGCTGCAGCTCTACTTCCACCCCTTGCAGAGAGGCCGTGGCAGCGAGGCCTGAGCCAGGGGTATGCTGTCCCCCTCAGCCCTGGCGTCGATGCCCCTCCATGGCTGCCAGGGGCAGGTCTCTGCTGCCCCAGGCTGGGTATGGCACTGGGTCACTGCAGAGCAAAACCCCAAAGGTCTTTTTTATGTTTCCCCTTCTGGTGCGCAAGCTGGTAGGGAGGGTCCTGCAGAGTCCTGCTCCTGAGCACCAAGGTGAGCCTCAGCCCCAGCCCGGGGGCAAAACCCACTGAAGCTGCTGGCAGGGAGCATCCCCCCATGGGGGCTCAGCCAGCGCCTGCCCCACGCAGGTCTCCAGCCACCAGGGGTGGGGAGCAAAACTCTCAGCCCCACAGCGAAGGCTCCCAGAGCTTTTCTGTCCCAGGGTTATCTCCTGTGAGTGTGTTATAGGAAAGGCAGGACAAACATCCTGCACACTGTAGCTTTTTAGATGTAAAAAGAGGGAAGATGGGGGGCTCTGCAGGAAAACACAAGCCAGGGCTGCCCCATCCACGGCATCAGCTGTAGCTAGAATAATAGAGTGTAAAGTGGTTTTTATTGTAAATATTTAATCTCATTCCTGCACTTCCCATTAGAGCCAGCACAAAGAGGACATGTCTCATTCACCCAGTAGTAGCTGTGTATGTTGTGCCTGAGCACTGTGCTGCTGCTCAGGGTCTGCCATGAAGCTGCAGCCTGTCTGAGGGATTGGACTGAAGCAGGAGAGGGGGCTTTGGGGAATAAACATTTGAAAAATGGACATTTCTGAATATGTTGATTTGTGGTAGAAAGTCCCCTGTTCCTGATGCTGTTCACATTGCAGAGGGGGCATTTGCAGCTCTGCCAGGGAAAGTCCCAGGACAGCAGGTCTGTGCGTCCATTCATGGGGTGGTACCTGGGGCTAAGCCTGGGTGCTGAGGGCACCTTTTTTAGGTGGCTTTTGAGTACCACTTGCCTTGCTGAGACACGGGGTATTTCTCTCCCATGTAAAATGAAGTGAGTCCTGTTGCTTGCGTACTGAGAACAGAGCTGGGCCCAGATCCTTGCTCCACTGCAATGCATTTATAAGCTCCTTTCAGCTTCACCTCTGCTCCCCACCGTCACGTGTCCTGCATCGAAGCAGTGGGGTAAATCATCAGCCTTGTCTCTCCAGTGCATCCTGGGCCTGGTGGCGCGGTGTCATCTGTTTGAAGAACCAGCAGCAGCTTGACCTGCGAGGGCAGAAATGTGGCACGAGGACAGAGTCCCTTTGGAAAGGCTCTGGGGAGCTCTCCTGTCCCCTGAATCTCTGAAGTCATCGTCCTGCTTCAATGCCAGGCTACAAACGAGCTCGCCCTGGCCAGTCCCCCTTGCACGTCCATGCTGGGGCACTGCAGCGGGGCGTGCGCTGCCGTTAGCTGTCAGAGGGCTGCGCAGCGAGCACAAGGCTACCTGGGGCAGAAACGTGGCTCCCAAACGTGACAGGTCAAATCTCGCAGAGGTTGAACTGCAGGGCTGAGTTAAGTGCTGTTGGCAGGTCGACCCCGTAGTGACCCAGCGCTCTGCCCCTCCTGACCTTGTCCTGAAAGGTGAATCTTTCTGGTTATCAGAGGTGAAATCAGTAGGTGGTGGCTGCAAGTGGCAATGACTAACTTTAATGACTAATTAGCAGGAGCTGCTGGCGTGGCTGTGACCCGCGGGCGACGCAGGCTCCCACTGCGGGCAGGGCTGCGGGCAGGGCTGGGCCTGCAGCGCCCAGCACCGGGTGCGGGAGGGCCGGGGCCCCTCCAGCAGCACACTTAAAAATTACCCCGAGCGCTAACGAGCCCGGTAGCCACCCACTGAAAAATGTAACATGAATCTAGTTAAAAAAAAAAACAACTTGAAACTGATTTTGTTTGCAGATAAACACGAGCATTTACAAATGAAGTGTAATAATCGTTACTTGTAATCAAAGTTTGTTCATATTAGGCTGTTAATTTCTTGACCCCCTTCCAAGATGTTTTTAATTATCCCTTTCACTCTTTTACCATTTGATTCTTTTCGAGCGAATGGCTGGGGAATACACAGCTGGGGAGATAATAAAGCCTTCCTGTGGCAATTATCGGTGCTCAGGCCACCGTATCTCGTTATTTTGATAGACAGTGAACTTGGCGCGGTTGCCGGCCGGGTTCACGCAGATGTCACGGTCCGTGTTGTAGGTCACAAGCGGGTCAGCGCCCGGCGAGGGGAGAGAGCCGGGTCAGGGCGCGGCCGCCGCTCCCGGCCAGCGCCGCCCGGGCCCCGCGGAGCCGCGCCGGACCCCGAGGGGCTGCGCGCCTCCGGGGCGAGGAAGCACCGCGGGGGGGTCCCTCTTGCGCAAGGGGCTGCGGAGCCGGGCAGCCCCGCTCCCGCAAGGCATCGTACGAGGAGGGAGGCTCCCGCGTGATGCGTTGTCAGAAAAGTAATAATTAAAAGTGACATCTTCCCCACACACACACAAACGCACACACAACTTCCAGCGTTTATTGAGCTTGTCTGGGAGCAAGGAAGGGAAAGTAACAGGGAGGGAAAAGGAAACAAAAACGGAAAGAAAAAAAGCGAGCACGGTAGTTCGTTGGGTAGCAGCCGTGCCCAGCGAGGCGCTCCGCGGCCCCCTCCCTCCCTCCGCGGCGTCGGTCCGCGCCGGGCGCCCCTTCCCCAGCGGCCGCGTCCCCTGGACGGCACCTCCTGCGCTGGGACCCAGCGGGAGCCGCAGCGAGCGCAGCCTCCCCGCAGCCCCGCCGGCCGCCCCGCTCCTCCTGGCCGGAGCCGCCGCTCCATCCCGGAGAGCAACCCCCGGCGCCTGCCCGCCGCCCCCGGGAGGGAGCCCCTCGGCGACCCGGCTGCGGGCGGGGTGCCCGGCCGGTGCCGAGCTCCCCTTCCCGGCCGCGGCAGCCCCGACGGCCCCGGGGTGCCGGCGAGCCCCGGGCGAGGGCGGGCAGCGGACCCCGGGAAGAGGAGCCGCGCACGGCGGGTTGGGTGTTCCCTTTCCGCGCTCACCTCCCTTTCCCTCGGTGACCCGCGCTTGAACCTGCATCAGGAGGCTGAGACGGACTGCTGCCCGCGGCTCCTTCCTCCGCGGCCGGGCAGAAATACAAGCCGGGCCTTTCGAGGTGAACCAGAGGACAGCGGAGGCTCCTCCGCCGATGCGACGGCACGGTTGCGGCTCTGCCCGGCGGGCCACCGGGCTCCCCCAGTGCGGGGGACCGCCCGCCCCGTCCGGCCCCCAGCACCGGCCCGGCTTCTCCCGGTTCCGCTCGCTCGCTCTCCGTTCCCGGCCGGCGACAGCAGCGGGCGGGCGAAGGCGCTCCGCAGCTCGCAGAACGCGTCGGCACCGGCCGGAGAGCGGCCCCGGGGGTAGGTGTCTCCGGGTGCGAGCGGGGCATTTCTCTGCCTCGGCGCAACCTGCTGGTCTCCAACGAGCGTCGGCGATAAATCCGAGGAGGCGGCCGGCCCCCGGCTGTCAGCTGTCGGCGGCGTCCCGCAGCCCGCTCGCTGAGCGCGGTGCAGCGGGGAGCAGCACCTTTCCTTCCCCGGTGGCTGTCTGCGGCGGGCAGGATGCGCCGCGCAAAGCAAATAGTTAAAGATTTCGGGGGGAGGAGCCAGGCCGCAATCCGCAATTAAAGATGAACTTTGGGTGAACTAATTTATCGGACCAAGGTAGGGTGGGCAGCAACCTGGGAAGGGTATAAAAGGCGGCCCGCGGCGAGCACGGCCCGCGCACTCGGAGCTCCCGGGGGGCCGGGCTGGACTCGCTCCCCAGCCATGGGCTTCTCCGCCCTGGTCGCCAGCGCCCTGTGCACCTTCCTGCTGCCCCTTCTACTCTTTCTGGCCGCCGTCAAGCTCTGGGACCTGTACTGCGCGAGCAGCCGCGACCCCAGCTGTCCGCTCCCCCTGCCCCCGGGCACCATGGGGCTCCCCTTCTTCGGGGAGACGCTGCAGATGGTGCTGCAGGTAAGGCGAGGCGATGCCGCGGGGAGCGGAGAAGCGCCCCGGCTCCTCCTCTGGCTGCAGGGGAGGGGGATGAGCAGCGGCTTCGTCGGGCTCCCGTGCCCAGGTGGGAAAGAGCTGCTCTCCCTGCCCCTTCCTCTCCTCCTTCTTTAGATTTATTTTATTATTCCCCCTGTCCAGAGGCGGAAATTCCTGCAGATGAAGCGCAAGAAATACGGCTTCATCTACAAGACTCACCTCTTCGGGCGGCCCACGGTGCGGGTGATGGGCGCCGAGAACGTGCGGCACATCCTCCTGGGCGAGCACCGGCTCGTCTCCGTGCAGTGGCCCGCCTCGGTGCGCACCATCTTGGGCTCGGGCTGCCTCTCCAACCTCCACAACGGGCAGCACAAGCACCGCAAAAAGGTACGGTCCCGACGGCGGGCGGGGAGCGGGCGCGGCCGCCCCAGGCGCGGTGGCTGAGCCTGTGTCCCCTTCTTCCTCCTCGTCCCCCCGGGCAGGTGATCATGCGGGCCTTCTCCCGGGACGCCCTGCAGCACTACGTGCCCGTCATCCAGGAGGAGGTGAGCACTTGCCTGGCACAGTGGCTGGGCGATGCCGGGCCCTGCCTGCTGGTGTACCCCGAGGTGAAGCGCCTCATGTTCCGCATCGCCATGAGGATCCTGCTGGGCTTCCAGCCCTGCCAGGCCAGCCCCGACAGCGAACAGCAGCTGGTGGAGGCCTTCGAGGAGATGATCCGCAACCTCTTCTCCCTCCCCATCGATGTGCCCTTCAGCGGGCTCTACAGGGTAAGGCTCCTGGCGGGCTGGGAGGAGAGGGGTGCCCCTGCAGCCATGGCAGCGGGGAATGGATGGGAGGGATGGCAGTATTGGCCGAAGTCCCACGTTGCTCTCCCTGCTGCCTGGCCAGGGCTTGCGGGCGCGCAACATCATCCATGCCAAAATTGAGGAGAACATCCGTGCCAAGATGGCCCGCAAGGAGTCTGAGGGCGGCTACAAGGATGCGCTGCAGCTGCTGATGGAGCACACACAGGGCAACGGGGAGCAGCTCAACATGCAGGTGAGGTTCCCCAGGGCCAGATCCATCCCATTCCCCCAGGCCCTCTGTCAGCAGCATGCTTATCTTTTGGGGCCAAAAGGAGAAGCAGGGGGCTCAGCCCCCTCTCCCCATGCAATAAACCAGCTTGTGTTGTGCACTGGGGTGCAGAGGCTGCAACCAGACTGTTGGATGGGGAGCACAGGACTGGGGCCATGTCCCCAGGGAGCATAAGCAGCACCCCCATCCTGGCCCCTGGGTGTCTGCTCCAGCCTGGGAGTGATGCACAGTCATGTGCTGGTGGAGTGGGCCTCGTGGAGATACTGTATTCAAGACCTGTTTTGTGTTCCTCTGTCCTGTGCATAAGGAGCTGAAGGAGTCTGCGACAGAGCTGCTGTTTGGGGGCCATGAAACAACTGCTAGCGCTGCCACGTCGCTGATCGCCTTCCTAGGGCTCCACCATGATGTCCTGCAGAAAGTGAGGAAAGAGCTGCAGGTGAAGGTGTGTGTCTTACCCGGAGCCATTTCACAGGAGCGGGCAGTGGGAAGGTGCCTCCAGGAGAGGTGTCCCAGACAGGGTTCTCCTCGACCCAGATGGTGAAAACACCACTCACTGAGGGGCAGCTGCTTTGCAGTGCCGGGAGCCCTGGCTGCCTGCTCCATAAGTCATGGCAGCATCTTCCTTTCTAGGGGTTACTGTGCAGTCCCAACCAAGAGAAGCAGCTGGACATGGAGGTCTTGGAGCAGCTGAAGTACACGGGCTGTGTCATCAAAGAGACCCTCAGGCTGAGCCCTCCTGTTCCTGGAGGATTTCGAATTGCACTCAAGACCCTTGAACTAAATGTAAGTGGGGCTTGGGCTCGACTCAGTGCAGCTGCTAAGTACTGGTGCATTCACGTAGCCTATTTGCCTTAGAGCAGCCTGCAGGAAGCCAGGAGGGGAGGTGGGGTGCACCGACGTGTCCTGTGCTGACACTTCACCTTATTTAACACAGCAAGGCACTTCATGTCTCCCTTGTCTTCTTTTGATAGGGTTACCAGATCCCTAAAGGTTGGAATGTTATTTACAGT
The DNA here is from genome assembly GCF_035582795.1 of Mycteria americana. NCBI lineage: Eukaryota > Metazoa > Chordata > Aves > Ciconiiformes > Ciconiidae > Mycteria > Mycteria americana. The sequence goes on from NC_134370.1 coordinate 19,070,052, forward strand.
ATCTGTGATACCCACGATGTGGCAGATCTCTTCACCAACAAGGATGAATTTAACCCGGATCGCTTCATGTCTCCATCTCCAGAGGATTCTTCTAGGTTCAGTTTCATTCCTTTTGGTGGTGGCTTGAGGAGCTGCGTGGGCAAAGAGTTTGCAAAAGTCCTTCTAAAAATATTTACAGTGGAGTTGGCTCGGAGCTGTGACTGGCAGCTGCTGAATGGACCTCCTACGATGAAAACGGGCCCCATAGTGTACCCTGTGGACAATCTGCCTACCAAATTCATAGGTTTCAGCGGCCAAATCTGAGAGCTCAACGCTTGCCTGCGGCTGGATTTCTATATAGCATCTAATATGTACAGAGCAACTTTTTATAGTAACAAAGGCCTTTAAATATTTAAACTTGTAAATGTACAATAGTTATTTATGTCTTCTAAATATTTCAAAAGGCTATGATATTTTTTTTTTCCCCAAGCACTACAATTATGGGTCTCTGATTCATAATTAGATTGTTATTTCTATAGAAATAAGTTTTCCCCTATTTAAAAATCTTATTGAAAGCTGGCCAGCTAAGCATTTGAAGACATTTCATGATGGTGTATGTACTAAGAGATATTCTTAAAGGCGTTTGAAACAATGGTAACTAGCTACTCATCCAAATTACCTAAAATGGTTATTGTTTGAGAATGTTTTCAGTATTATTTGTGTCTAGATCTTATGTTTTAATGTGTGAATTTTAAGTTTGATAATAAAGTTTATTTTTGATGATCCTCTGTATGAAGATTTACGTGTATACTAGAGAGTAGCTTAACCAATGCCTCTAAAGGGTTTGGATGTAAACTCAGGTCTGCTTTTGTGAATGAGCTGTTTGCTATTTCTATGCTCATAACTCTCTCCTGCCTCCCACCCCCAATGTGGTTTTCACTTGTGAATAGTAAATTGTTTTAAGTTTTAGTCTGTGAGTGGCAAGAGCAGCACAAAAACATACACACTCGCTGAAAACAGTATGGAGTTATAGCAAGTGCTACACGTCTCCTTATCCATCCAGTACATAATCTTGAGCTGTAGCAAATAAGAAAGTAAAGGGAAGCAGAAGAATAATGTGTAATGTGAGTCTTTCTCTGTAGCTAGAGAAAATAAGTTGAGGAAAAAAAATTTCCATAAAGGTCCTCTCCTCCCGTATTACTGCTGACCTGTGTAAACAGACCATGGGATCTCGTTCTGTGTTGAGTCTGCTGGCTATGAATCTTGACTTACGAAGGTGTCTCTTATCAGCTGGTAGAGCAAATAAAATCTGCTGTGATTTCTTCTTGAAATGCAACAGCTCTGACTAGGGCAGAGATAGAGCATGCATTTGGTTTAAGAACTTCTTTCCTGGAATTCAGCAAAGTGAAAACTAAAAGGCAGGCACTAATGTGAATTGATTAACAGGGAATCAACTGTTGAGATGCAATTCCCTGGGGGTGTGTAAGCAGGGCAGATAAAATGCCCTAGGCATGACCCCTGTTTTGGCTTAACCACAAGGTTTTTTGTGCTCTTCCCCCCCCCCCCCCCCCCCCCCCCCTTACTACACCTATTAGTCTTCCCTCAAAAGTCAAACAACATAGGCTGCCTCTATAAACATCTACAAAGTAAACCAATGTAATTCACTGTCACGAACACTTATAGCACCATATAGACTAGTTTAATTTTTTGTTTGCTCCTGGAAAACAGTCACTTTTTCACTATGCTCTCCCAAGGTCAAAATTAAGGATGGAATTACGTTGCTCAAAATTGTTGCAGGTGTTTAATAGCATCTATGAGGTTTTGGATTTTTTTTTAAGGAGCGTTTCCATAATACATTTGATGTGTTTCCAGCTAGCATTTTGAATAACATAAGCTTCTAATGTAAGACCTTAGATACGACCTACAGATGAGTGTAACTATCAAGACTTTTGCGTATTCAATTTTTTGTAGTCTTAAAATACAAAAGATATTCTTTTTAGATTGTGCCTGAGTCTTCTTGGCAATGTTTAAAATGTTAAATAATTTCTACTATGCAAACATCTTGTACCATTACGTTTTTCAGGGATTTGATGAATAATCTCAGTTTAAGATCCCTTTATTACCAATATAGTAGTGGAAAATTGCAAACCCTGATCCTGATTTGGAGGTGATCTGAAGTCTGGTGAACAGCAAGACTCTTGTCTTGGTATCCCTCATTAACATTTTCTTCCTTAACATTACAACATTCTGCAAATCCAAATAGATGATGATATTCTTTAAATGTTTCATTTATTTTTAACTGAAGTCTTTTATATGTGGGAACTTTTTGCATGGTCTTCATATTATTTTAGTTTATATTTTGTTTTTATAAAGAATGGGAATCTAAGTGCTGTCTGGAGAATATGGAGAATGTGAACACTCACAGTGTAACACTCACAGGTCATACATGCATTTCTCTTTTCTTTTTTATTTTTGAGTCAAGTTTGCAAGGCTTTTATGTTTGGAGGAAAAAAAATCATATTCTTAATTTGATTTTGTCTGGACATCTGGGGGTACATCCTCAGCTGTTGTAAATCATGACAACATAACCTATGTTAGGCACTGCCCCTGTATAATTTATCTCTGTAGTTAAATGGTCTGTCACTGCTGTGTAATTTAGGCATCTTGGAGTTAGCTTTAAACAAGCTATGCCAAGAAATGGTAGCAGTGTAGCTGCAGTAATATGGAGCTCAGTGTGGGTTAATTGCTAAAATATTTGCCCAACTTCTTGAGCAGGTTTTACAACCCCTGCTAATCTTCTGTATGCAGCTGTATCTTGACAGCTTAGATGCTGGCTGCAGACCAGTTTCAGGTGAGCTCTGGTATGATTATATGTACCTTTGCCTGCTCAGCAGTGGCTGGTGTGGGCACCCGCTAAGACTGTGGCTGCTGTTTAGGGGCTGACTGGCTCCTGCACCCCCAGCTCCTACTCCTTTTATTATGTTGGATCTGGGAACTGATCTTGCTGAAAAATTATCTACCAAAAACCCCACCATTTTTCAGGCACACCAGGTCCTCGCTCCAGCTCCCTGTGCGAATGTTGTTTGTGCTGGGGTGCTGCAGCGGAGACGGAGGAGGCAGGAAGAGGAAGCAGCTGCTTCAGCCTGCTCTGCTGCTAACAGGTAGTTCCTAGAGCCATGCTCCAACTTTCCTTTTGCAAGTGTTACCATGTGTTACTGTAAGTGACTGGTGGTCCAAGGCTCACAAACTGACAGCATAACAAAAATAAATAAAATATTAAAATAAATATTTTATAAATAAATTTTAAAAAATGACATCAAAGAACGACGTTGTTGTAAATTGACATTGAGGACTGTGTTGTGATTTAGCCTCAGCTGGCAACTAAGCACCACCCAGCCTCTCGCTCCCCCCCCCCCAGTGGGATGGGGGAGAGAATCAGAAGAGTAAAAGTGAGAAAACTCGTGGTTTGAGATAAAGACAGTTTAACAGGTAAAGCAAAAGCCGCGCACGCAAGCAAAGCAAAGTAAGGGATTAATTCACTGCTTCCCATGGGCAGGCAGGTGTTCAGCCATCTCCAGGAAAGCAGGGCTCCATCACCCGTAATGGTTATTTGGGAAGACAAACGCCATCACTCCAAATGTCCCCCCTTCCTTTTTCTTCCCCAGCTTTATATGCTGAGCATGACGTCATATGGTATGGAATAGCCCTTTGGTCAGTTTGGATCAACTATCCTGGCTGTTTCCCCTCCCAGCTTCTGCACCTGGCAGAGCACGGGAAGCTGAAAAGTCCTTGACTAGTACAGCAACAACTAAAACATCTCTGTATTATCAACACTGTCTTCAGCACAAATCAAAAACATAGCCCCACACCAGCCACTATAAAGAAAATTAACTCTACCTCAGCTGAAACCAGGACAGAATGCTACTTGATAAATCAATTCCTGATTGAAAGACAAGAGTATTTCCAGATAAGGTCAGAACAGGTAATAGTGAATTTTGGTAATGGTTATATGAGTAAGGAAAAAATGTGCAAACAAATGCTGAAGACTCACTGGAAATAAAAAAAATATTACTTGATTAAAAACAATGTGACCAGATTTATTTCTTTTGTCCTAGTGAAACTAGGACATGTTACTTTCATGTTACTTTCAGCAGCTGAGCCAGGAAAGGATTTTTTCTTTTGGGTCATAAAAGTACCTACCGAAGAGACAGTATCATTTGAAGCCTTGTATACTTAAGATTTTGCACTTACTTTTCTGACATTTTATTTTATTTTGTGCCTTTACTACAGGGGTCTTTTCCTGGACCTTGCAAGGCGAGAGGCTGACAAAAAGGTTACCCTCCTTTCTACCCCGTTTCAATCTATTGTATGTTTTCTTATTTTATTCTGGTCAGTGATTTAGAATAACCTTTGGGGAGGTACCAAGAAAAATACTTAATAATATATAAAATATTCTATCCTTGACTTTCAAGTCGTACTTTCCTAAGTTTTTAAATCTGTTTTTACAAATCTGCATCTAGTCATCTTTAAGAACAGAACACTGCTGTATTTTGTTAATTCTACACATTGGCAGAGGTGTTCAGGGTGGATGCTGATAAAAGAATATGCCTCAGTCATTTAAAACGAATATGCATAAAATTAGACTCCTAGATCCATCTCTCTTTTTTTTTTTAAGCATTAGAATTGATTTTTATGAGGTATAAATTCTCAAAATTTGCTATCTGTCTCGAAGGGAGCTGCACTGGTTAGGCTCCCTGAAAATCCAGCTGCTTTTGACTTAGGCTTAAATACAGATTAAGTAGCCCAAGTGCAAGCAACCCATTGCAGAATTTCTTTACCTTAAAATTATTGCATACCATCTTTCCTAGAACAGTCTAACAGGATCCTATAATAGCCTATAGGATCCTATACAAGGCTGTGTCTCTGCTGAACATTCACGTAAACCAAACTTCAATCTATTGATTTTTGGCAATGTTTTTGAAATTATAAAAGGCAGTCACAAATCTTGTGGCTGGGACATACTGCTCAGTAGGGTATGTTCCAGCCTCAAATTAGTTACTTAATTTACGGCTTAAAGGTACTATGTTGCATGTAGTTGTCTTCTCTATTACAACAAAGAAGAGTGGGTAGGTTTGGATCGCATTTGTTAATCCAGATAGTTTTGTTTGCCAGGTGGTTTGTATTGTAAATTCTCTGTCAAGTTATACATCCAGCATGCAATGCAAAACATATACAGATTAGGAGCAAAGATTCGAAAAGTTTATTAGTTGCAACCATTAGAGTGATAGATTAGGAGAAAGGAAACATAACTGGCAGCAAGTTTAGAGAAGGCTCATTACTAGACTGGTTTGCTTCACTTGTTTAATAATGTCTTATGAAAAATGTTATATGAGAACTTCAATGAATAATGCAGCCTTCATTAAGTTATGTAAATGAATGTAACTTTGTGGGTGGGTTAGAAAAAAAAAAATTAACAAATCTCTTCACTTCCAGAGAGCAAGAGCAGCAGAAACAGCTTTTAAAGAATCTCAGATGAAAATATTTAAAAGGTGACAGATGAGAGAAATTTGGTAGTAGGACATAATAGTGCTGTTTTAATAGGTGTTTACAGCTCGCCTTGCAGTTGCAACATATTAAGTATTATCAGTTAATTCAAGTGTTATTTGTTCCTTTATCAGCAGTCCCAACAATGCTGTTTCACTTGTGTATGCTGTTAGTGCCCCAGAGACGCATGCAGAACTTGGGTGATTTGCAAGGCTAGAAGGATCATTTTAGCAAAAGAGACTTATGACGTACTTGTTTGCCAGGTCATTTTGTTCACAAACACACAATCATTCATACACTGATTTCAATGCTTCCCCCCCCCCTCCCCCCCAATTTATGACCATTTAGGAAAGCCTAAGTCTCCACGGGTTAAGTTTACACTGCCATACAGGATAACTGCCACAACACAAGAAAATTATAAACCAAGGACTAAATCAGCTATTGACAACATGCTTTCCTACCACACCTACAAATGGCAACCTTTCTTATGCCTCTCCCAAAACAAATCCTTGGATTTGGGCCTCACAGCTTACCCAGAAGGTCAAAGATTGTTGGAGGCTGTTTTCGAGCAAAGGGGGGAATAAATTCCAGAGCTGAGGGCCCCTCACAGGATCTCTCCAGAGATAAAAGTAACCAAAAGGCAGTCCCTTTTGCACTCTTTCGGGTAGGAGGCAAGTCAGTAACTTTCTGAGGTGGTTGGGAGCTGAAAAGATCAGTGTCAATGCGGAGATCTGGGTCCTGAGCAGTGGTCTAGGTTCAGCTGAGACAGTTTGAGGAGATGTGCACAGGCACACATCTACAAAGATTGTGTTAAGTCATCTTTGTTAATGCTGCTTTCAATGAAATAGCTTCCTCCAAGAATCACTATTTTGAGGGAAGAGCACCAACTTAGTTTTGGGTTTTTTTCTGCTTTAGATGTATAGGGTCAACATTAATTTAATATATCTGTATCTCAGAAGTATACTGCTTTTCTGTGTAAAATGTCAGCAGAAAAAACATCTTTCTTTTCAGTATTAGATCTGAATTTGCAGTGGAATGATGGTAGGTCTTGGTTTTCTTGGCTTGCTGACTGAATTGACTGAAAGAAGCAAGGGGCTGTGGTACGCTTCACCTAATAGCCTTTATTTTATATTTAGGCCCCTCTGAATTAACAACCTCTCTGCATCCTGTGGGAAAGGAAGGAGGGGACTGGATAGTGCCCTGCTAGCTATAATAGTGCCAGCCTGCATGAACAGGGTTGGTTTTTTTCCTCTTACTTACAAGTCTACATCATACAGCTACACACAAAACACCCTGCTTCTCCCCGAAGCTTCCCTTGGAAGCCTAGGGACCACAGAGTAATCGGAAACTGCTCCCTGACCTGGCAATAGCCTCTTCTTTTGTGAATTGTCCTTAACTTTGACAAGAATGGAAGGAGATAGGGTGGGAACAAAGGGGAACCACCAGCGAGGCAAACAGCCGCACCGCTCCAGCACTGCACCACAGCCCTGGCTGCATGACACACAGGTGATTTTCACCCTAGTGTTATCCTTCTTGTCCCGACTTCTCTTGCTTTTTGGTGTCATTATATTAAATATACATTATTGATGGTAATGATGCTGCCTACAGCACTGCAGTAAGCTAGCACATGCATTATAAATCTAGCAGTTAAAGAGAAAAGTTCATTAATCTTATCAACAGATTGCTTGAAGTAACGGCATGTCGTGACCTTTTTGCTCATTGTATGAAACGAAATGGCTTAGATTTGTGACATTTCTGAGGGAACCTTTCCTCTAACTGGGACTGAGAGCACACCGGTCACTGAAATGCACTAATTGTCACTCAGCATTTCTAGAAAAAATTGCAAATTTCAACCACGGGGACGTACACAGGAAAGCACATTTTACAGAGACAAGTTACATGTCTTCAAAGTGGAACCATCCACTTTTTATGAAATCGTCTTATTGTTCTCCTGCTTTGCATACTGTCAGTACTCTTTTTTTTAATCAACAGTTTACAGATGTATTTATTATCAAAGTATTTAGAAGGAGAGAGAAGAGACGGGCTGAGCACGCTGATGAGGAAAACCGAGAATCCTGAAGCAGTCAAAGGTACTACTTGTTTATTTTGGTGGCTCCTTGGTGATTGTTCTTTTCACCTTTTATTAACCTGCAAATGGATTAGTCCTCATAAACTAAAGAGGGGAAACCAGTGCACAACCCACTGCCTCACAGATAAGGTCACAAAGAGGGGACGTGTCCCGAGTACAACCTCAGAGAAGAAATAGAAGTCTGAAGGCATTTACACTAGGCTGCCATTGCGCTTTACTAGCCCTACTGTGATTTACCGTATCAGTTCAACTGCTGACACCTTTATGTCCCTCCCTCCTATCCCAGCAGGCCACAGAGACACAGTCCATGATAGATGCTGGTGAACTTTTCCTCTGATCACCTTCTGAAGAACTTTCCCATAATCTATTGTTTTCTATCACAGTGGAAAACAAAACAAGGGTTTTTTTGACTTTCAGTTACCAGCTATTTTGCCCTAACTTTAAAGCAATGTACTGAATTTATTACATCAGTGTGAAAGAAGTTTTAAACTCTTGTCTCTTTATCCTACTCACTGAACTTAACATGGTCCAGAGTAAATCAACGTAATTGCTGTTAGACCTACATTGTTGCAGGAATGTTTTATATTCCATGTTGTCAGTTATTTAGAACAGTTAATTGAAATTGCAAACATAAAAAGAGGAAAGCTACAGTTAAGAAATTAACTTTTTTTTGGTGCCTTTGGCTACTGTATGAATTATATAAAGAGCTAACATTAACTTTAATGTAAGACCAAAAGTGTCTGGAATATCTAAAAGAAAAAATACAGTTGTAGATTCGAGGCAAATATTTCCTTTAATTAACCACATAAAAATATAAGAACTCATTCTGGATTGAGAGAAGCAGCTGACCTAGCATTCTTCTCCGTAACTCCAAAATACTTACCAAAATGTTGCATTTGCTTCTAAATAAATAAATGCCACGGGCTGCACCTGGTTTAGTCTCATCAAAATTCAGCACCAGTATTACAGCATGAAGGGGAAAAGAAAGTCACAGCAATGTTAAGAAGGGGCATATTGAAGAGAGTGCACTTGGAAAAGAAAAGGGGGGAACTGCGCTGCAAACTCTCTCCTGCAAGCATTCTTCCTCTGAGTATGCCCTCAGCTAACTTCCTTGCTACTGCAGCCTGTGGAAAGGGCGAGCAGAGAAGCATGTACAAGCAAGCTTGTCCTGCGTACAGAAGCATCACTACATGTGTAACAGGGAGTTAAGGAGTGGCTGGACTGGGAAGGAGATATCCAGGAAAGGCTGAGTCAGCACCTGCCAGTAACATTCTCATCGCAGAGCTGATCAGCTTCATCCTTTCAGCAGAGAATTACGTTTGAGGCGGTCTATGATCAGTGTTCCCAAATATGCTTTCGCTGTCTTCCCCAAGGCTCTCTGCCCTCTCCGCGTTGTGACAATACAGTGGTGCATTAACCTTCTAGTTCCTGTATATCGATGGCAATTAACAACTTCTGTTAAAACAGGATTTTCATTGCAGTGACCCATGAGGCCACACTTTTAGTGTCAGGCTATCTTTCACGCCAAAACATCCTACTCTGTAGTTTGACTCTGAATGTGGGACAGTGCTGAGTTTAGGAAAGGCACAAGGAGGGAAAGGATTGGTGTAAAAGATTTGGGCAGGATGCAACATTACATCTCATCTTCTACAAAACCGGGCAGACTTCACAGTTGGCCTTACTAAACCAGAGACCTTCTCTGAACATGCCAGACTGCCATCACGTGTCCTAGCCCTGCCCTCTGGGTGGCAAAAGAGGTGCCATTGCTACGGTGTTCCCACTGACAGCTGCTTCCCAGTGAACCCTCTGTGTTAAAAGCGAGCCCTAAGATGAGTCTCCTTTGCAGGACTCAGCCCTAATGCAGCTCAGCCAGCTGAGCAAGCAGCTGTGCGATACTGGAGGGGTTTCTCTCCTCGTGCCCTGCCACTCAGGGTTTCATAGGGCCAGCAGCCTTGTTTCAAGAAAGGTGCCACCTCACACTTCACGGAGAGGTTTGTTTCTTACCCCCAGGAAGAGGAGAGCAGGGTTGTTATCAAAACTCTTACAGAAGAAAATAGTAGGTTCAATCCCCAGGGTGGCTGCCTTGGCAAAGATGCTTAGGAGGTCACTGTTGAGTTACAGCTGTCAGATACACCAGTAATGATGGTCCCAAAGCTTTTTACTTTACAGCTATCACATTTGAGCTGGCTTACAGTGATGCAGACTCAAAGTGGTTTTCTTTGAATTATTTTGATAATGGCTTTCTTATCATTAACATTGCTGTAGAGAAAGATTTGGCCCAATGTCTTTTAAAAAATTAAGTCTTTGTCTTGCTATTCTTTCTTCATACACTGAACTTCATACTTCTCAAAGCCCTGCTTCTGGGCTCTGCTATATCACTGAGGCTGGCTGTGGTTTTGGAACAGTTGTTTTAGGCAGAAGTGGCAAAAATACAATAGTGATATTACAAACCAATCTTGTATTCCCGAATTCCTTAAAACTGGCTGCTTGCTTTATCTGACAGCATGAAGTCTGCAGTCAGGTTAGACATAGAAATATTTACCCACGCTATACAAATGAATATAGTTATACATCTAGCTACATAAAGTCAGGTAGAAATATGTAAAATGTTTTTTATCTTCGCATTACCTACACTAGGCAAAGAAACACAGATACACTGTGGAATTGAAGTTTGACCTGTCACCTCTAAAGCACAGTGTGTGTCCCACCTGGCTGCTGCTCCTTGTTTGCTTGTTTCTCCCAAAGGCTGGAGGAAGCACCAGGATTTCAGAAGAAGCTTCTGGGTCAGATGCACTGTCCTTGCACCCAAAGCAGAAAAGGGGCAGGAGTGGGGTCAGGCACCAGCTTGGGACAAGGCTGTGGCTGCCTTCCTGCCTGCTCAACTTCTTTGGACGGAGAGGACACAGGTATGCTAAGAAAACAGTAAGTGGGGAGAGCAGAAACCTCGCCCTTTGCCTGCTGGTTTTACTGAACACTTGTGCACTTTGCAGCTCCTGTAGGCTGAGCTGGTGCAGGCACCAGGGCCACCTCCCCGTCAGCTTCCTCCTTTCCCGTCCTCCTTTGACCTCCTGCATGTCCCTGATGCCTAATATCTGCCCCTGCACTGTGGCTTCCCTTCCCTCCCGCAGATCCCTGGACAGAGGGTAAATGTGGTTTCATGTCCCCTCATGCTCCCTGCACCTCTCTCCCCTGTACCAGGCTTTCCTGCTGGCAGGCTTTCCCTTTCCCCTCATCTCCCATGGCAGTGCTCAGGGTGGCCCCGTCTCCCCACTTCTGTCAGTAGGCTCCCATCACTCCCATCCGAATTCCCTTCCCCAGTCTCCTACCCCCGGTGAAGGCAGTCTCTCCAGCCTTTATTTGTCTGGGAAATAGCTCATTTAACTGGGACAGGGAGGATGGGCAGAGATGAGAAAGAGCCATTGTTATGCTGAAAGCAGTTAATGGGTGCCACCAGACACTTGTGTGATCTACAGACCGTAGCAGAAGTCTCTTAAGCTGTGGTGGTGCTGCCCAGGGCACAAGGGTTTCCCACTGCTCCCTTCCCAGTTTTCTGATTTTCCTCCAGTTGAAGAAGGGTCTGGCACTGGTCTACACCATTCCTTGGCATTTTCTAATGGATTTGATGGGGTAGTCAAAACACACCATACTACAGAGGGAGAAACACCCTTGAGTTGAGAAAAGGCCTTATGATCTGTCATTAAAGACCTGAGGCTTTGGCTTAGAAGAGGGGTTTGGAGAGCTGGGCAGGACCTGTCCTGCGTGGGAAGGACTGACAGCTGAAGCTGCAGACAGGGTTCCATGTCTTCTTGGAGTTAGCTGTGCACTGGGTGGCTGTGTGGAGGAGGGTGGGATTTGGTGACCTGCGCCCTTACTTTCTCTTGAGTGTTTAAACGTGCCATGAGACAAAAAAAAAAAAAAAATCACACTTTTCCAGGAGAAAATGCATTTTTTACAGGGAGATGCTGGGCCTTCAGCAGATGTGTCAGTCAGCTGCATGCTCTGAGTGTCCTTATTTGGTTAAGGAAGTCTTCCTTTGTGTTTCTGTAGAAATGTGCCTTAACTCTCAGATGGATCGGAGCTTTTATGGTTAATTGGCAAAACCACTGTTGAATAATTTAAAAGCCTGAATAACTCAGGTTTTTACACCAAAAATCATTCACTATCATATTTCTTCCACTTTTCAGGGGGCTGCCTGTTGGAAGCAATGTGAATTGTTCCTCACTTTTTCAGTTCTGCTATCTGAAGACTTGGAAATTACTTACATTTTCACCCTTTCTCATTTTTTTTTTTTCTCTCTCTCCCTCACGCTCTGTCTGGATCACAAGTGCTGACTTTAATATTTAGTGCTCCACAAGCAGTAAGTCTCCCAGAGTTTTCCTTGTGACCAAAAAAGTGGAAGATGAGTAAGAGTTTGCTGGTTAGAAATTGAGTGTTACTGATTCATTTAAACAAATCCAAGTGGCTGGTGGGATGTCTGTAAATACGCTGTAATGAATCACTAGTGACCTCTAAGGGGAAGATAATGTGTCAGAGATTGCCTACAGGTACACCTTGTAGATTGGTATGGAAGATGGTTGTTTCCATATTCCCTGAGAGGTATAGGGAAGGTACTTGAAATAAATCTTGTAAGAAACAGGGTGGCTGGCATATGGTGTCATTCACCTACAATTCACACCCAGCCCAACTCAGCAGTGGCTGAAGTTGTTAATATATCATTGTCCTTTAATGGTCTATGAAAATGAACTTTCGATCCCAGTCCTGTTTTAAGTAAACAGATGACCCCATCAAGCAACACCATCCCATTTGGGAGCTCAGCAGAGGCTAAAACTAGCAGTAAAAGATCTACCGTTCACAGATATTGCTAGTCAGCTGTGAACTTTTGTCCGGGGGGGGTGGTGGTGGTGAAAGGACACAGGAGGAAGTAGGAGGAGTAACACTTGGGCCTGACCAATTTCCGGTAGATTTTTTTAACTCTATTTCCTTCCGTCACAAAGAATTTTCGAAATTAAGAATATTATCCGTGAATAAACTCAGGAGGCAGAAAAGGTTAGTAACCCTGCCTGTCTCCCCTAGAGGTTGCCTGTGCGGTGGCAGGAGACAGTTCACATGGTTCAACTGTCCTCCTACTCTGCTGAGAGGACTGTAGTGGCAGCCCAACACTCTGCTGCTTTTAGTTTGAGTGATGCCGAAGAACGACGGCTAGCACATGTGCAAGCTTTGGCCCTGTTGATCTGAACTTGGTGATAAAGTGAGTAAGTGTTTCTACCAGAACCAGCACGCAGATTGAACTCTTTCCCATTTCAGTGCTAGAAACCAAAAAGGTATTGCAACATGCTGTACTTACGGGATACCACGGGCCCCTTCAAATTTGATCTTAAAAATGTTTTTTCATGAACAAGAAAATTCACTGTCTAGAAACCTTTTTTGCAGATTACAACCTTCTTTGCTAAGCCCAAGTCATTAGTTTAAAGTTAAGGACTGCCTTATACTATAAAGCTGGATAACCCCTTTTTGCTGGGGGGAGGGAAGGGAGCTGCACGGCCTTTCACCTTCCAGCTTTACAAGCAAAGCCAAACTTCTGGGCAATCACTGTGCAAAATGCTTTTTCCCTCCCCCTCTTCCAGTGATGGCTGCAAACAAAGGTCTTTAGGGCTGGCTGCTCCAGACTTCAGGACTTTTAAGGGTCTTTACTTGACTGGAGATCAAAGGTTTCTCCTTAAAGAGTTTATCACTCAGACAAATACTCTGCAGTTAGCATTTCAAACTAGGTTTACAAGTCAAATAATTTAGCAATTTCTTCTAACCATGTGGCCTTATGCGGAGGCTGCTGGATGCCAATTATAGTACCACTTTGACATGGAGTGCAGCACTATCTATTGACAAATGTGTGCGCCCTTTTCACCATTCTTTACCGCAGAGAAAAGAGCTTTCCACATATTCTGAGTAGGTCCCAGACTGCTCAGCTGGGGCTTGAGTTCCCTTCCTGGGATTGCTGATTCCTTACTTGTCACCTTCAGTATATCTCTTCATCTCTCTGCCTCTGCAGAAAGTGTTTGTCTCCTTTGAAAGCATGAGAACTATGAAGACACGTAACTGGATGGTGAGCATTATTATCATTGGTGTACAATGCAGTAAGGTGACTAAAACTATGTCTTAGACATTGTTGAGATGTCCCTCACCATTAACCCTTCTCTGTTCAAAGTTGTTACCAGAACGTCCTGGCACTAGGAAGAAGAGATTGGCTGTTGCACTGGTGCGTACAGGCCAAGCCAGTGCCCAAAATGCTGTTGTAGGCAAACCTGTACCAACAGCTCTTTCATGTTAGCTGCTTGAGTCCAGAGCTCTGTTTATTTTCTGTGCTAGATTTTTGTCTGTTATGTTCTACATAGGTTCTCTTGCTGTGCTAGTCACTTTAAGCATCTTCCAGAAGTGCATTGAGCAATGGCACTAGCACCCGTCTTGGATTCCTGTAGTTTTTCATCTCATCAGGCAGAGAAATGGAGTCACTGACTTGTTTTGGGGAAGGTGAAACTTTTGTTTCTGTTAGTCTTTTACATACATCTTCACAAAAAAATATTAAAGAAAGAACAAAACAGAGCTCTGTTTATACATATTTTATTTTAATTGGAATGTAAAATTATGGTAGCAATATCAGCTGTCCATTAAAATGTGAGAAGAGTAATAGATGGGATTCATTGAAGGGAAGGTGCCTAGGCTTACACAAACTATCAGCTTGTTGTAAGGGGAGCTGTGTAAGAAGTATTATATATCGCTTCTTTCCACCCCATGGAGGGAGGCTCTGCTCTGCCTGATAACTGTGGAGGCACAGGATCTGACTTTGGCTGGTTATTCCAGAACAGAAGCATTTTATGGTAGCAGAAAGTGATCAGTGGGTCAGGTTTTTCAGACAAAAGGCTGAATGTTTTCTCACAACTTCTGTGCAACCAGTAATATACACAGTATTTGGGCAACATTACTAATAATAGTTTAGCTGGGTAGTTGTTTTCAATTAAAAGTGCAAACGAGGTAAGGAAAAATGTCAGCATGGCATGGGTAAATGGTGGTGTGTATTTCTTCCAGATGAACATTCTGGTTAGTACGTGCCAGTTATGACGTATGTTCAGGATTATGGGTGACTGAGCACTCGATAGAAGAATTTCATGTTGATATTAAACAAGTGGTGTGTTCTACCTGCACCTGTAGGTATGTGAGAGGTTGGCTAAGGATTACTTTTCATTTAGGACAGGTTTTTTTCTTTGGAGGATATTAGGTACAAAACACCCCCTCTAGTTTTATATGTCTATGGTATCTGCTCAGCATCCTTGATAACGGTGCTAAATTCATAGGAAGCATTTTTGATCATCAGACCCTTTCCCTCACAGAGAGAGTGGTTATTTTCTAAGTTATTGGAAAGTGTATGACTTCTATTCCCCAGGCTGACAGTTTCTACAAGAAGCCAAGGTCATTCATCCAAACACATTGGCTGTGTGAGAATTGCAGGCTGAGGAACACAGATGGTGTTGCATCTTTCTCCTGAGCAGTTTCTCACATTAGCCTGTCCTTGCCCAGTGTCTCCACCATGCAGAAGGCCTTTGAAGAACAAGTTGAGGCTAAGGAGGTAACTATGTAACTTCAACAGCAGGGAAATTAATTTCTGGAGGGCTTTCACATCCAATGTACTTTCAGGAGCAGCTTCTGGAGATCATAACGAGATCAAAAGCTGGCCTAGTTCTGCTGAGAAAAACTGGCACCCAGTTGTTTCATTTCTGAATCCTTCAGGAACAGCTAACATTCAGGTGAAGGCAGTAAACAGCTACTGTGTTCACACCATCTAATGTGCTACAACTGAAAGTCACGGTACCCTGCCCAACTGCCTATATGAAAAAAGTTGGAAAAACAGAAGTCTTAAGAACTCTAGATTCTGATATACTCAGGTACTGGCTGAATTATCAAAAAGATAAAAGATGTATGTTGGTATATATATAGAAGACTATGGAAGAAAAATTTGATTTCTGATGGGTTGCAATTTCAGGTGGACATTCAGAAGTGAATCCTAACTGGGCTCTTGTCAGTATTTGTAGCCTGCTGCATTATTTTTACCTTTTTGCTGAATTATACCCAACTCTTTCAAAACAACAAAACCAAACAATCCCTGTTACATATATATTTTATTCTAAACTGATGATATGATAAGAAATTGCTAGAACAGTCAAATCAAGTTAATTGATAATTGGTAATGATATGATGTCAAGTTGGCATTGTCTAGCACAAGGACCATGCGATGTTATGTACAAAAGCAAGGTATAGTATGGGAGGGAAGCTCATTGGAGTTGATAGTAAAACTCCACTTGAATTTGAAAAGCCAGGCTTATCTAGCCAAAATTTCTTGGAGGACTCCTCTAGCAAGCCAGTCTTTACCCTGGAGTCCTATAAAGAGCCTATCCTTGTTTATTTTGTTACCATTTAAAATTTTGTCACAGTGTCTAGGAATCTGAAGCATGGACTAGGAGTCTAAAAGGGTATTTTTCTGCCCCATCTTTGTGCTCAATAATCTACAGGTCCTGAGGGCCCTAGATGCATTGTTTTTCTACTAGATATGCTCAGGATATCACCTGAAAGAGGGAAAATAGCAATGGTGTCTCCTTTTCATCTAATTGCCTACTAACGAAAGTTGCCATCCAAGACTTAGGAAACATAAGGCATACCTTGGCTGGGTGACACGCTTCTCCCCCTTGCTGGGAAAGCATTCCTAACCGCAGAGCCTCCAGCAGCATGGTGGAGTGCTCAGCTCTGGGGAGGAAACTTGACTTTGCCTGGAACAGTTGTGCCAGAGTTTATTATAAGATTATAAGTATTCACTGATCTGGCCAGGAAGCAGGATTCTAATGTGGGAGTTGGGGTGCTCATCTGAAAGTGAGGGGCTTGGCTACACCTTTTGTGAAGTTGTATGTCTTCTGAAGAAAGCTTGACTAGGTTGAGGATGAGTTTGATGTTGTCATTTTGGCTACCACAGTGAGACGGCTAGACGAGTGTGAAGTTGATGTTTTCAACTCTATCTGCTTTTCACATTGCCATCTACAACCTTAGCACTGGATAACAAACACCCGACCTTTCTAATGATGAGTGAGTTTGATTTTTGACAGGAAAATACTTCAAAGGATGAAAGCTAAGCTCCTAGGGACCCTAATTCCAAAGACTCTAGTCTTACCCTCCGTGATTTAGTTCACTTGTTTCCTATGATGACAGTATAAACCAATGCACTGGAGAGCGTATTTGCTCGTTGTGGTCCTGAGAATAGTAGTTAAAACTGACAAGCGTGAGGCAAGAAGCAGCAACACTGGCTTACTGCAGAAATGCTCGGATTTCCTAATGGGCTATCAATATTTCTGTGCCTGAATGTGAACATTGTCCACTTTATTATATCTACCAGGAAGGAGGAATTGAATAAAAGATATTCATAGACCTGAACCTTTCTGAGTGATTTATCAAGTAGTAGGAGAATTCGGAATGTGAGGGTTAAATCTGGAAAACAGCTGTGTTATGGACTGAATCAATGCAAAATATAAATTCCTTGCTCTCTTACACCCTATTTGATTTGTTCATGTTATTTCAATGTAGTAAATGGGAATCCAATTTTGCATTCCTTACTTAAATGTACAATTAATGTAAAAGAATCACCTTGTCTGAAAAGTTGTGATAGGTCTGAGTTAAAACAGCAGGACTGGGCAGCAAGTCATACACTACAGACTAATAACTCCTTAGCATAATATCATCATGTGCCACAAAAACTAGAAACTAAAATATTCAAACTGACTGTAAAAAGATCTTTCTACACTTCACCACATCCTAAGGTATGTTTTCTTTTGGAAGTAACGATATACCGAACTTTCAATATAACCAGGTCAACATTTTGTATAATATATTCCTAGCATTACTATTGCTTGGTGAAGTGGTTCTTGCCAAGCTTAGTATCTGCTGATGCAAGTGGTGGGAGGAAGTGGGGAGAGAAAGAACTGTTGTTTCTAGATTTTAATTTTGAGAGAAACTGTATTAATATGTCAATACCTTGCAGGTGTTATTTTACAGATATTATTTTGGCAACAATGTGGTAATTTTTATATTGGAGCTAGTACATTTTATCATAAGCAATATATGTTATCATAGCGCTGGACTAGAAGAGACCTTCTTTGACGCTGCTGTTGCAGGTAACTACTACCTGGTCACAAAACCCATTCTCAAAATGTATCAAACTCGGTCTTAAAAACAGATATGTTTTTTTGCCTCCACTGTTCTTAATGGAAAGCTCTTCTTGAATGTCACTTTTCTAATAGTTAAAACCTTCTTCGAAATCCAGAAAAAAAATTGCTCAGAGCTAGGTTATATCTGTTTATTCTTGCGCTAATTTGGTTTTAAAATTAAATAAGATTTTTCCCATTTTGAGTACTTGTTTTTTCTTTTATTTATAGAGAACCATCCTAGCAGACTTCACTCTGTTGCACCACGTGAGCCTTTTTATTCTCTTCTCCAGGATCCTGTCAGTGCAGCAAGTCTTCTCTGTGGTCATTCAATTTTGAACAAAAATGAATTTAAAATGTGGGCTAATGCGAACAGTATTCCAGATGAGGCTTGAACAACACCTTCTCCAGTGTTATGAATATTTGACTATTTCCACTGGAAATGCCTTGCCTCATATATTCCAGGATCACTTTTGGCTTTTCACAGCCATATCATGTTGGCGACTCAGTCTTTCCATGATCAGGTAATACCTCCTGATCCTTTTTTTTCCTTCTGTTGTTTCCAGCTGATGAGACCCTTAGTCTAATTTAAATTCTCGTTATTAGTTGCTAAATATATACTTGTACTTTATATATTACTTTCCATCCCATTTTTGCTACTGTAGTCTTCAGGAGTATCTGTTTCTCTTGTGTGCTATTCTGATCATTCTCTTTTGGACACCACCACCCTCTGGCTTTTTGTTGTCTTATGAAATGAGATGGTCACAAAACTGATCATTGAGAAATTACAGTAGTAATTTCTCCTCTAACCACCTCTGACCAAATATTCCTCCTTTCAGCACTGCCCCCCTTGCAAAATTCTCATCCACATCACAACTCTCTCAACTCCTACCTTCTCTACCTTAGCTAACCACCACTTATGAAGCATAGCATCAAGTGCTCTGTTGCAGGCTTTTTCTGTGCCCAGAAATTATGTTATTTTCTCAAAACAAACCATCATAAGATGTCTCACCCACTCTGATATATTTACTAAGAATTCTCACTGGTAGAGCTGAGCTTCATGTGTTAGTTCTGTACAATTTCCTATGCAACAATCCTTAACTTGTCAGGAAAAATTCAAAATGTATGCATTTCAAATATGGATGACAGTATTGTTAACAGGTGCAGCTTTGTGGTACATCAGTGCAATATTCAATAGCTAATTCCTCCCATAACAGAGGGGATGGAATGCAGTAACAGGATAATTTTTTTTTTTTAATGCTTGTCTGACTTGCTTGTTTTGTCTGTTGGTTTCTCCACTCAGAATCAAAATGATGAAATTCTTTCAAAGCTGATGGAAAAATTCTCGTGACGACAGTTGTGCAAAATATCATCTTTATTTATTGACTCATTAAATCTTTGTAATAGGGACCTGGCATAGTTGATCTGTCCTAATAGAAAAACATGCTTCAAGAAATATTAATATTCTCCTAATTACATAGAGATGATGTATATACTAATACCTTCATGTATACACTCATGCCTTCATTTTTGTATCATTTTATGATTTTCTGTTCTTTTGAGATCTAGATCTTCGTGAAGCACAACAGAATTGAGAAAGAAAAAGAGGAATTTTCTCTTTTTCTGCTATGGACGAACTCAAGCAGATATAATTACCTATACAAAGCTATCTGTATACTAGTGAAAAAAGTAGAATTGAAAAGCAGAGAGGCTTCAAAAAGTTTTCATGCTTGGACTCTCTTGTAAAATATCTTATACATTTATCTAATATATCAAATATCTAATATCTTATAATTTGTATATTAGCCATTCTTCTAATAGCGGAAAAGGTTTATAATTCTTCAGATACAGACTCCTAGTACGTGTTTGTTTCTATATATTTTTTAATCAATAAATTATCGTTAATAATTTTCTGGAAAAGGGAGTAAGTATGTGGTTTGGACTCATATTTGGTCAGATGACAAATGCATCTGGTAAGGCACCGAAATCTTTTCTTTACAAAATGGAAAGAAGCCATGATAAATAGGTTTTTCCTCCTCAAAGAAAAATAACTGCATTTTTATAACTTCTGAAATCCAGCTAAAAATTGGGTAAGGTAAGAAGGTAAACATTTCTGCAGATGACTTCAGACTTAGACACCTGGTTTTGAACCACAGAACCACCTGTGCCGTGTTAAACATGAGAGGAAGGAAGTACAGTATACAAGGTGAAAAGTACAGGGCGAGGCAATGTGATGTATCCCTTAGGTCAAACAAGAGGCTGTTTGTAAATGACCCTTCTGAGGCAGACATATGACTTCCCAAGACTGGAGCATTCTACAAAGGGATGCATAAATAGCAGTTGTTCACAGCAAGGGTTATACTATATGGCTATTAGAGTGAATAGAAGCAACTCACTTCTTGCCAATGACAGGAAATAAGGTCAAGCAAAGATAACAGGTCTTTGAATTAGAGGTTTTCAAAATATTAGTCTTACGCCTTCAGTATGGAGTTGAATGAGTAGTTCTCTTTAAAATGTCCTACTTCTAAAACTCAGGGGCATTTGAAACCAAGCGTATGAAATAGCAATCATTAGGTTTTATACCTGCCTTACCCAGCTTCACTTACTCCAGAAGGCAGTACAATTAATAACATAGCCAATCTGAATGTAAATAATTTAAAAATGCAACTGAGGGCTTTTGGGAATGTTTTGTTTAATCTGGATGTTCTTCTCTAAAAAGAAGGGAGAAGAAATCATGAAGTATGCCAATGCTGTAATAGCACTACTAAACATCTGACTTACTTGAGAAAATAAATATTTGTATAACGGCATATTGTTTACTACTAATCTTTAATATCTGTATTCCTGTGGTGCAGTAATAGTTCTCATTTTCCATAATCCTTTAATGGATTAACTACATAATCCATTTCCAGAGTGACCAAAGCCTCAGCTTTCTTCTTTGGCATTTGATAAGGAAAACGGATCTTTTCCTGTTACATGTTGCTGAATGTACCTCACAAGTCATCATCCAAAACCAGTCATTACCATGTTTTAGAATGCAAGCATTTAATATCAAAATCTGTTAGGGAAATAGTTTTACAGTGATTCCTAGAAGTTCAGTCTGAGCTACTGTCCTCTTAGCTCATCTCTTCAACTCTTACAAGGTGTTTTTTCCTGTAAGTCATTTAAAAATGTAAAGCAATTGGATCTGTGATAGGTATATGAAATTAAATCCCAGGCATAAACTTAGGATAATTTAAACTCTTATGTATACATACCATGTTCAGTAATCACACAATAAGTGAACCTATACAAACTTGTTCCATAATGGGGTGAATTCAATAGAGTGAATTCAAAATTAATCAAGCTGTCAGCAACAGTGAGGATATGTGCAAAACATGAAAAAAATTAAGTATACCTTTTTTTGTAGCCCCCCTAGTAAACTAGCACATTCCATTAATTTTGTATTAATATTTTGTAGTCGAAATCAGGAATGAAAAAATAATTAAATGCCAAATAATTTCTTACAACAGATATACAGCTGCAACAGTTTTTGTCTCTACTGTGTACATATTTCATATGTTTAGTAGGTATGTAATTTGATTTTGCACATATATTGTTCTTTCAATAAAATACAAATCACTGCTAGCTAAATAATTTCTGACTACTTAGTAAATTCACGTAGCACAAACAGACTACATATTTTGTTCTAGTGTTTGTGTACGCATTTGTGTTTCAAGTCAAATGCATCAGGAACAATGGATAAGGTCATTTTTTTAAAAGACAATAGAAAGTCTTGTCTTTCATTTAGCAAGAAGGGGTAAAAACTCTTGATGGTCATTAACATGTGTTAGGTGGGCTAGGAAAAACGATTAAACATCCTTTCACATTATCCCTTAATCATAGGCAATTTCCTTGATGCAGGAGTTTCATACCTTTCATAGGGATGTCAAAATGACCCATCTAAGTAGATCAGCTGCAAGACAAGGGAAGCAAAAAGTTCACACATTTGTGTTCCTTTTGTAATGCTGCAGCTCCTTCTTTAAAATGACAGAAAGCATATTTCCACTTGGGGTTTTACATTTAAGTGAAAAATCTTTCTCCTTTTATATTTTATGCTTTGTTCAGTAATAAAATGCCAGTGATGTTAACTAGGTAGATAAATATTGTTATTACATGAGTCAAGTATTTGTTTCTGGTAAAAATGTGCTGTTTAGGTAAAAGAAATATGAAATATTAAAATATATTTATTTTAAATAAAAAAATATAGGTACATTTCATGCCTACATGACATATTCTTCAGTTTACAGAGTGATCTATAATTTATAATGAGATCTGTAATAAGGAACAAATGCTTGAAATAATTATCTTCCAGCTATATTTTAAAGATTGATGTTTTGAAACCATGATAAGACAAGGTTATGTAGTTAAAAACGTTTTCTTCACTACCATACATCTTTTTAAATGGTGGGAAACCAAATAAGGTAGTAGCCCTCGTCAGCTACATCACATCAAAAATCTAATTCAAATCTGAATTGTAGACTGACTACACAGGAAGAGAGAGACTGTCTTCCTAAAACATAGATACTATTCCAAGCTCATAGATCCAATTGCTTCACAAAACTGAAGATAACATCTGCCTGCTGTCAAAATTTCTTCCAATTAATTTTTTACATATTCCAGTACATGGCTTTGGGAGGGTAGAATAGGAAAAAAAAGGTATGTTATATACTTTGAAGCCTGCCAAATCTAAGCAGATTAAGGTTCGGCTTTAATTGTCCTCTACTCTCTTCATTTTAGCTATGTTAGTGACATGATACTTGTTAAAGACTACAGAAAGGCAGTGGTGTGTCGAATGTGGTCTTCTGAGCAGCATAGCAGAAAAATCTGCTTCTCATCAATTTCCAACAATGAACAGTTCATTCACAAGTGAAAAGGAGAAAGATTGATGCTACTCAGTAAGTCCAAGAGAAAGAGAAGAAAACAACTCATGGTCATCTTCCCCCCAAAAGAAGTTTGAGCTGGTCAGTCTCATATAATTTCTTTAGAGCTTCATTATCCCATATAAGTCTAAAGTACTCTTAACAGTACATTCACGTCAGTCTAGGTGAGCTGGAGGAGGAAACCTACTCCTTATCTGGAATTTCTCAAAGTTTAGCAGTAGTTGCCTCTAAAGTTTTGAGTCTACTCACTCAGCAGCTGCTATTCAACAGTCAAGTTATGTTAAGATATGACAAGGCATAGCAGTCAACTTTCCCCAAGGCACATGCATCCAAACATGCAGTAGCAATCAGGATTGGCTACATTGCTTCTCCCAGTATTGCTTCTGCACTGGGAAGGTGTTTCTTATCCCTGTTTCCTTACAGAAATCTCCAGGTCTCCAATTTCTTTTGGCCTTATTGAAGAAGTGGGAGAGGGAAAGAAAAAATTTCTTTTTGTAATTCAACTTTTGGCTTTTTTTGAAAATGTTAGTTATTGTTTATTTTTGACAGTCCTCGTGTTGTTTAGAATAATGTTAGAAATAATGTTTTCTCTCCCCCCTCCCAGTTCTAATTTTGCTGATTTTGAATAAAGGATTTATTGAGTTTTCCTTTAAACAGTGTGCAGACTAGCATCAGCTTGACAATATGTTCTAGTTCTTTGTTTTTATATATATGAAAGATTATCTGTCTGACATTGGTCTTTTCTTCTACTCTTCATTAACTTTAATGATTGCGTATTTCTACCATACATTCTGTGAGCTCCCTAAAGTAAATCTCTGAGTGGTATTTGGTTTTCCTTCATTCCTTGGGTCTTTAAATTTTATTTAAAAACATTTAAGAAATGGTGCCACAATTCCTTGCATTTGTCCTCTTGAGTTATTCCTTATTCTTTAAAAGATTTTACCCAGAGTTTGCTGATTCTGTTAACTCTTTTATTCATGTCATCCTGGCACAAAGGATGGCATTTTTCCAGCGTTCAAATAATTTTTTTGGTAACTGTCTAAAGTTAAATATCTTTATAGGCTCTTGAGAAGTTTGCAACTCCTCCACGTTTGCCACCTGTACCTGGAGGAGATGTATTAATTCAGTGAGCATGGCTGTGCTTCTGTGCTATGACTATACAGAGCTCAATCATTCTCTTGCAATTTTCACTCCCGAACTACTGAGAAGCTTCCTGAACAGCACCATCTGAGATGTATATTAAAATTGGTCTGTCCTGTGTGTGGTCACTATGAATGTAATACTTGAGTACTGCAGTCCCAATGCATTTTCTTTGCATTTTTCTTAATGAGGAAAGTAAGTGTTATTATTCCCATTTCACATATGGTTCAGCATGCTTCAGTTTACAACTGCCCCAGTCTTCTGGTGAATGACATACTTCAACACAGATTTTCAGCTCCTCAACTCATCTCCTAACTACTGGAGTTTTAGTATAGTTACTGTGCTTTATGTATGGTTTCTATCTCAACCTTTTAAAGGAAAACTCTTTAGAGACGTAGGATTCTACATAGTCTGAAATTCCTGAGGTTTTGGATGAAAAATGCTTACGAATTGTTGTACAAATTTGAATACCAATTTGAGTCCTTCTGCTTTGTCGTATTTCCGATCTACACAGGTGCAGGGTTTTTTCTTCTCTTGCTTTACACGTATGGACTTTCTCTGTCTATTGTAGCAACATCCAAAAACATTAATATTGTATCTGAGGTGCCTGCTGAGTGTTTCCGACACTTACCCTGGGAGGGGCACACATGTTAGTAATGGTATCTCCAGCTGCTGCTAAATAAATCATAATGCCATCTTAAAAACATTGACAAAATAGAACCAGATTCCATATTGAAAGCTGGCCAATCTTTCATATGAATGTCTTTCACAGAAATTCCTGGGCACCTGTTATAAGACTTACTCTTCACTTTTAATTAAAAGATATCCATAGGTATTTTTATTAAATACCTAAGCATCTCTTTTTATCTTTTGTTTCTTTTCCGTAGAGTGTAAAATCATCTGCCAAGCATTGTACTCTGTGCAAGGTTTGTGGTTTGAGGGTCATGTTGAAATGGGGAACCTGAAAGATGAAAAGGATGTACAACTCTGAAACTATGTTTGTATATCCAATACATAAAATGCTGCCCTCAAATGCAGGCACTTTTGTTTTATTTTGTTTTGAGCTGTCCTCTAGAAATGAAAACATAACCCTGGTATCACTTCCTGCTGGAGAAGCATAAGTATATTAGAGAAAAAGTACTACACACATTTTAATAGTAAGGAATGAAAACATACATGGGATAGGATTTTTAAATAACTCAACGATACTTCCATATTTTTTGCATAAATGTACCCAACTGAAATAAAATTCCTCAACTCTGAAGGTTGCTCTGTTATTTTTCTGGTTTCCTGTTCTATCATGAATGGATAGGCTTCTGCCTTACTACATAGGTCTTTCTTGTAATGTTTTTTTGCACTTTGTGATCTTTTCATCTGTATTAGCTGACTTTTGTTTTCTCTGAGGCAAACTGCACAGTTACAAAATTTACCACCAGCCTAGAGCATTCAAATTTACTGGTAACTCTCTATAAAGAGTTATCCATGCTCCTTCAGTACTTTGCTTTTGTGGGGGTTGAGAAAACCTTTTTAATATTCTCTTTCAGAAATATGTCTTTGGGACAATTTTTCCCTGTGTATCTGTGAGCTCTGCAGACCATAGTCTGCTTTCAACACAGGTTTTCAGGTAGTCATGTCTTCTGCTCCTGCTATGTGCTGTCCTTTGGGACAGTGCTTTCATATTGTTTTAGCCTAATACCATAACACCAGCATAAAGGCAGTCGTCTTAAGAAGGTGAAATGAGTGAGAATCTTAGGGCACGCAGACTATGGCATGTGTATGCCAAAGTTTTTAAAACTTTCAACTCAAGTCTCCTTAAGAGAAAGAATTAGGAAACTGAAAGCTAGAAGTAAATTTTTAATGCCAGCTAAACAAGCTTCATAGCCTTCGCATGCAACAAAACCAGTCTGTATTACAAGGAGTGTACTTAAACCATTGGCTGTTCTGCACAGTGGGAGAAGTAGGGTGTATGTTCAGAGGCAACCAATGCTGCTAATATTAACCTACAATTTTGAGTGCATAAGGCTACTGTCATGCTGAAATTCTGTGTCATGTGAGAGCTATTAAGAGATGGAATGTAAATTAGAGAAGCAGCGCAGCACCACTGAATGTTGACCTCTCCTCGTTCCTGAAGGTAGCTGATTCACAAAGGCGTTCAGAAAATTTATCCATCAGCAGCTCCTAAGAAACAAAGGACACTTGATTGGACAACATAATCTGGTGGAAATTAGCACATACTTGTATACATTTTGGTATCAGTCACCAGCCAGCTGTGACTAGTATGAGTGCTAGTATGAAGTCATTCCAACATATAACATCATGCGTGTGTGCAAGCAAGAAATACCACCAAGAATCTTACATCAGAGGTGGTGTACCACACATCTATTAATTTAAGCTCTGTAGAAAACATTGCCAAACCAGGAGGCCCTGCATGCCTTTTGTTTAACTTGCTGTATTTATTGCCTAACACCTTGAAGAAACTGTTAAAACATTGTTTATCTTTATGCAAAGACAATCCCTGAAATTGTGCCAAGTTCAATGTTAGCATGGTTTACAGACCATTCCCATGCCCACAGGGCTAGAAAGTCTGCCCAAGGGCATAGGAAGGGTGTAGTCTAGTTTGGAGTGGCTTATTATGATGAAGGATGTAATGTAATCACTGGATACTAGAAAGTAATAAAGCATTTGGATTAAAGATAGAATTTACAGGGTTTTTTCCTCTAGATTAAATATATGCAAAGGAATGACAAGAAGTTGTTTTGTTTTGTTTTTTTAAGTTTGTTCCTCTAACCTTGTGCTTTAAGCCATTTTGCTTTCTGAATATTGCATAGGTAACCATCCATATTTTAGAAGCATATTCTGTTCATTAGTCTCTTTTCTTCCAGTAAAGTACTCAACAGTTTAATTGTGAGCTCATTTAAAATACATTGGTAGTGCAACATAAAATGAATCTAGAGTTAAAATTTAATGGATAAACCACTGAGACTATTAAAAATGTTCCATATAATAAATAAAAAAGGGGAGTGAAAACTGCCTGGGTTATTGTCATACACAAAGTACGCAAAACATCTCATCTGCTTTCTGGCATTAACCCAGCTGAGACCTAGCTACCATGTAAAAAACAGATTAAACTAACATCCATCAAGGTGAAAGATAATTATTGCTTGTGTCAGACAACACCTGTTTTTGCAGCATTCCTCAACTGAGTTAAACTAGAGACATGATGAAGCTTTCCACTGAATTTTACATCTGACAGTTGCCTGAAGCAATTGTGTCTGTGAAACACCTTCACCTCTTCCTTTGTTTACTTTTCTGGTAGACTAAAAATGTTAAAATACTAAATAGAAAATTTTAAAATGAAGCAGAAAATCCAGCAGCAAAATATGTAAAGTCAATGATGGACGTTTATTGAAAAATGTTATGATAGTCAATCTTTTGTGAAGTCTCCATACAGAACTGTTGAAAACATTCATTTGAGAATGAATTCTGCTTATGTTACTCAAGTGAGTAATCCCATTTGCTTCACTGGAAGTTCGTAACAGTGAAAGTAGTAGTCCCTAGATAATGCCATAATGTGCTCCTGCTATCTTTAAGCAACACTGCATAGGTTGTAAAGCAAGATGTTCATCCTACTGCATAAAGTAATCTGTATCACAGGCACAAATTTCACAACAAAGTCCTGCTTCAGTTGTGCCAAGACAGCTTAGAGCCTGTGGATCAAGGTGCATTCTGTTACATGAAAAGCAATGATATATATGCATGCTATAGCTTTCATAGGTCAGTTCACAGAAGGATTTGGAGTCTTTTGTTTTGTTTTGCCTTTTTGTGAGATGTAGGATAAAGTTTGATTTTGTGACTGTAACATCAACAGAGGTCTTCTGAAATAGACCTCTTTTGAAATAGAACTTATTTTTCCTCTATATAGAAAAAACCACTGAAAACTCTATGACATCAACTACTCTGCAAGGTACAATCTAACTTGATCAGGATAAATACTGAAAGGTCCAATCCAGAGTTCACTTACATCAGAAAGGGTCTTTTAATCAACTGAAGTGGGGTTTGGATGATACCTGATAGAAAGGCCAGGTGCATCATTATGCTAAACAGTAGCCCCTAAATTAATTTGATCGGAGGAGATGTTGCTTTAGAAGAGAGAGGGAAGTGCAAGGTTTGGTAGACTACAAACTGCACATTAAGCCAAGAGGGAAAAGAACTGGGAAGGGGTGCAAGTAATGGAGCACCAATCATCCCATTAAAAGCAAAACTGCCAGCACATGGTAAACTATGGTAAACTGTGTTCAAAAGGTAAAGAAAACCCCTCTGCAAAAAACGTGCTTCCCAAGAGAGAAACACAGAGGTCCATAGAAGAGAATGAGTTGAGGTCACAGATGTGATGTTTATTGGGGCAATAGATCCAGAGGCAGCACAGCATGCCTCATTGCAAAAGGAGGCAGCAGTTAACAGTGATTGGTACTAGCGGGTTTTAATGACACACAACTTCTAAAGACTGCACACAGATTTGAAAACAAACATGATCAGATGGAGAGATATGAAACAGATAAAACATATAAGCCAAAGGCCTTAAAGGAAAAGGTACTGCCACAAACAAGTTAGGGGAGGCAGTTGCACCAGTACAGATAAAAGATGTAAGATCATCTTGTGGGAAATATTTGCTGAATGATCAGGCAGAGGAATTATTGGGGCTACCTCATCAATTCTTAAGAGTTTTAGCTGAAAGCATGTCAGGGCAGTATGGTCACAGCAAGGGCAGTGCTGACACCACCCACAAATACAGTGTTTGAAGGGATTGCCGTGTTACCTTTTCCATTGAAAACTCATTTGGAGGGCAGACCTTGGTCAGCAGAGTATGTCCTTAAGTGAGTAACCATACTTCTGAGAGAATTAAGACAGCAGCGAACAGAACAAAATCAATAGGGGAGATCACAAATTGGCTAAAGTCAACAAGCATCTCACCAAAAGCTTAGTGGCCTGTATAGATGCCTGAGTATTTTTAAGATTGTAATACAAGAGCAGTATTAAGTACTGACAGAGGAAGGACAGTTGGTGACAAAACAAGCATGAACATTAAATAAAAAGGATGCCCTGCAAAAATCATGGTCTTACAATAGATGACAGAATGACCAAGAAAACATAATACTTTAGCAACATGACCACATTAATTTCCAGAAACTTCAGAACAATGGATGGACAGAGACCCAAATGTAATCTGACAGTACAGTAACCAGAGGCAGGAGTTAAGAGTATGCAAACAGTAAGAGTGTGTCTGTGGAAAGTGTTTTAGAGATGATGCCTCAATAGAGGATGAGGTCAGTGGAGAAAGCTGTCAATTATTTGAGCTGGAAATCTACATTGCTGGGAGCTGTATTAACAATACAGCTGGTACTGATTACATAAAAGCAGTACAGGAAATACCAGAAACAGAAGATAAAAAATGTCTTTTGGTTTAAATGTATGAAAAATACATCTTTGTAGTTATAGTGATAACTGTGGAAGGTCTTAGTGCATTTCTTATATCTCTCTTAATGTACTGATCCTGTGCTTTAGAATAATGGGCTTAGAGCATGATTCAGTTACATCGAACCTAACTAAATAAAAGGTGTAATTGGTGATTAGAGAATTGCAATGAAATCAATGGGAGGAATCAAATAATTAACTTCCATATGGTGTTTTTCAGAGTTTTATTTTTCAGACAAATCTGAGTACAGACCTAACATACATTCTTTCAAATCCTAGCCATAAAAAACATCGTTATGGTTATGAAACTTAATAGTCTTTGCCCTGGAGTATATAGCCTAGAACTATTTGAGTGCCAAGTCTGTATTTCTACCTGTGTTAACACTTTAACCTCTAATACTGTCCGAAATGGTTCAAAACTGGTAGAGAAAAACGAAATGCCCAGGGCAACATCCAATCTGAAGAACAAATCATTGTGATTAGCTGCCAAAGAGGAGATGATGACAGCTGTAGTCTGGTTCAAGGAACTGGTCCACAGACCATGTGCACGAGCTGAGTCCCATGTAATAAACCCTCACCCATTTGTCTGCATGACACCGCATACTTGAGTTGGTATCAGTGTTGACCAAGGCACTATATTTATCTTACAGATTTTTCCTGATCCATGATCTCTAGATACCTACACAGCTAAAACCTTTTTATGAAACTCTCACCCACTCACATCTCAGTTTCTAACACATCTTCTAACACATCTTTTTGCCTGGTTTTCACAAATTCAGTTCTTCTCCATTCATTTCTGTTCAGAAAGATGGCTAAAAAATTATTTTCTTAGACTGTTATTTCACTCACGTCTCTCTCACAATCATTCTCTCCATAGTCTAAGTCAGTGTAAGTGATTTGTATTTTCTTTTAAGGAGTTTCATAGCTTATATGAGCTTCTCATTCAGCATCTAAAGGTCGACTCCTATTTTTAATCTGTTAATGATGCCAGTGTCTATTTTCCACTTGTTACATTTTCAAAAGAGCACCAGAGTGCTTTCATCCATATATTTGGCAGAAGCTCCATTAAGAACTTCTTTAGAAGTGCAACCTATTTATCTTCATTGCCCTTAGATACAATGCCTACAAAAAAAAATTGCCAACAACAGACTGCCGGGGTCCTGAGACGCCTGCTCCTCAAGGTGACAAGTATTTTTCTGGTGTTCTGTTGTAAAGCTCTGTTGTAATTTGTTTTCTTTTATTTAATAGTAGATCTCCTTGGGGCAGGGACTTAGGGACTTTTTCTGCTTTGCGTTTATGCAACATTGCTCGGACCTGCAGTGGTGTCAAGAGAAGAACAATTAATAAAACTGTGTACAAAATTATGTCTCCCAGAGGCCAGAGTTATTTGTTGCTACCCTGTAGCTTATGAAATAACTACACACAACAGCCCATAAATGGATGACTTAACTTTTGCATGATCTACTGGCTATCTTGCATTGCCTTGTAGACCCGACCTTCCTTCAGCACCAAGCAGGGAGATTCTGTGTGATTAAAGATGTCATATCTAAACACAGACTTTTAAAAAGCTTGTGGCATTTGCTGCATAGTTCCAAACACCTTACTCTGCATGTTTGTGTGTATTTGCTACTTTGCTTCTGCTTAGAATTAATAAAACTGGCCCCAGCCAATTTCACTGGCACTGCTTGCTTCTAAACTTTCTCCCTCCAAATCTCTTAAAAATGCATGCATCAACACAGCAGTCTAACAAGCCATTTTAGGAACTGATTTGATTGATGCTTCTGTAATAGGTTGCCAGTACAAGTCCTACAACAAATTAGAAAGAAATGGGAGAGCAGGGGCACACAGAGGGTCTACAGTGCAAGGGTCAGCTTCCTAAGTCTCACAGAGAATTCAGTGTTTCAGTTGGGGAATGGGTTTGATATACTGTACTGAACTTCCCAGAAGAAAGACAAGGGGATCTGAAGGATTAAACACATATTGGTCATCCACACCTGTCACTGTGAAGGTAACAGCAGCCTCAGGGGGGCTGGCAACAAAATCTTTCCTATCCATTATCATTCCAGGTGCCAGAGGTAACTTTCTCCCTGGATCACGAAATGGGTGCCAACAGCCACTCCTTCTCCAGTTTAGACGAATCTCAGCCCACAGCCTTTTCACAGAGGAGCAGGAAGCAGAAAAATCACTCCCATGTATTGGAGGTGAAAAGAAGTTCTCCTTCTTGTGTTGCAGAAGGCTTGACTGGAAAGCAATGCCCAGCAAGGCTTACTTAGCACAGCAGCCACTGGCTGCTCAGAAACCGTGGGGTAAATTTGCAATGGCACAATTGCAGGGTGCCTGTCGCACCTTGGGTCCAGGGTTTGTGGATTTGTGGTTCTTGACAGGGAACGTCTGGGGGGTGTTCAACAGTTGGGAGAGGAATGGAGAAACTCAACTTTATCCCTTGAGAAGTTCGGAAGGTTAATTCATAGAGCATCCAGGGTGTGAATTTAGATACTTCATGGAGAATATGTAGAACTAACCAAGCAATGATTCAGGTGATTACTTTTCAGATCTCTGATAACAATACAAGTATTGGAGCGTACAAAATGTTACCGCTTTAGATCAGGTCCCTCTATGGAATTTCAGTAGGGTGTTGCCCTTCAAATGGTAGCCAGGGACTCACTGTCAGCTACTTCACATATTTTAGGATGCTGTAGAGCACAGGTGGGTCCTGAAACTGAAACTAAGTAAATTTCAAAAAATCCTCAGCCATCACTGACGGGACTCCCTGGTTAAAAGGAAGGGCTGGATTCAAACTGCGGGTGCCACAGCCTTTTCGAGGCACCGCTGCTAACGCATCGCCCGCCCCGAGGGAGCCGGCTCGCCGGCTCTCCGCCTCACGGAAGGACGTCTCCGAGAACCCCGCCGAGGCGGTGCGGGCGGCGCGGCCGTTGGGCAGCGCGGCCGTTGGGCTGGGGGGCGCGTGGCGGGCGCGCAGGCGCGGGCAGGCCGCACAGGGCAGCGCGGCTCCCGCAGCCTCGCCCGGGAGGCTTCCGTGGCGGGTCCCGGCGCCCCGGCTGGCACCGCGGCGGTGCTGTCCTCTCCGCGCCGACGGGCTCGTTTGCGCGCTGCCCTCCCGTGAGCGCGGCGGATTTTCCCCGCAGGGGGCCGGCCGCCTCGGCTGCAGGCGCAGCCGGTGCCCGACTCCGCGACGGGCCTGAGGTGATTGCCCTGCCTTGCAAATGCCTCGCGGATTTAGTGCCTTTTGCAAGTGATATAAGAAGATACCGGGACTGTTAATTGCAGGTACAAGGCATCCCTTTGTCTAGCTGTGTGAAATTAAGTGAGTCTGCAGTTGGCTTTGGGTGCCAGCTGAAGTTCTTCCTTATCGTTATTTGCATCTATATAACCTGTTAATTGCGTGATGAGGAGTGGAGTGAGAGTCCCCAGCGGGTAAAGCTTGCTTAATTTACTGTGAAGAAGCCTCTGGTCGGTCACATGCTGATGTCACCTGCTGATGTCACATCTGAGTGGCAAAGAGCTCCTCAGAAACCGCCGCGTGAGCCGGCCGTGGACGGAGCGGCTCAGACGCCACCCGGCGAAGGAACGCGTGGTGCAGCCTGCGCCGGCCTCGCCGCTCCCGGCTGCCTGCCCGGCTGGCCCCGCCGCCCGGGGCCGCTCCTGCGGAGCCAGCCCCTGGCAGCCAGCCCCTGGGCCGCCGGCTCTTCGTGGTCTTTTTTTTTTTTCTTTTTAAGCGCAGGAAGGCAGATACTTCCCTTTCTCATTCCTGCAGAATGCTACCCTCTTGGGTGAATAGAAAAAAGAGCAGGTATCTTGGAAGTCAGACTTGCTAGCAAAGCAAGTGGAAGGATTAGAGACAGAGCTGTGTAAGTAGGCTTTGTTGTTAAGTGGTAAATTTGGATGATTTAGTTGGAAAAGAAAGTTAGTAATACCACATGTCTTTAAATTGCTTTAGGAATTTTCTAATTCTCGAATCTGTCTTCCTGTCATGGTTCAGCTGAGTAAAAACATATCTGTAACTTTATTAGTAAGCTGCATCAGAGGCGACATTAACTGTAATACTGTCAGTGACTATTACAGCTGCTCTCTCAAGTAATCTCTGGGTTGCTTTTTTCACTCTTTTGGATGGAAGGAAGTAGTTAGTCTCACAGGCTGGTGATACACAGGTTGTTGTGTGGTATGATTATTTTCACAGGGAATTTACAGGGGACTGAACAGCGGTAGGGTTTTGTCACTCATCTGTTGATACTGTAAGGCTCATTTGAACCCTATGTAGTATGCAGTCGGCACTTCTAATGTGGTCAGAAATCTTTGTCATTCATATGCGCTAGTGAGTTATGAAACTGATTGTGAACTTGAAGCACAGGACATCTTGCAGGGTCCTAAAAGTAATTTTAAAAGCCCTGAAATAATGTCCAAGTTTTGTTGGTTGATAGGTCTAAAATTGATAAAGCATGAATTGAGACTGCTGTAGAATTTTTAGCAACTTTAAGAAGGGATCATAGCAGTCATGCAAGCAGGCCAAGGTTTAGGGTCTGTGAGGAGCAGCAGCGTAAGAATCTTAAATGCACTGTGTTTTCCCATTTTTTTAAGGACTCTTTCTGGTATATGTCAGGAATGCAGATGACCAAACTTTTTCCTTTTGGAAAAAAAGATTTCAACTTCTCCATAATAAAGAGAATCCAGCCTGAACATAAAAATGAAATAGCAGTGCAGGGAGCCAAGTGAATTCATGTGTGCAGAGTATTTTTTTTTTTTTTTTTAACTAACTTTATCTGTGAACTCCCAGCCCTGGAGCCTATTTGAAATAAGATAGGAAGCTTCAGTCTTGTCACAAATGCAGCTACAACTTGTCCTGGGGAAGTCTTCGTAATGGGGTCAGGTAAAGTTCAATGAACTACCAAACCAGCACTATTTCAGAAATGCTAAGGTGCTCTTTCCACTGATCTCTCCACTCTCTCTGCCTGTTATTAAACTGGTAGTTTTTACAACATCAATAAAGAACTTTCCTACCCAATTGCCCCAGACAAAGGCCTGAAAGCTAGGTTTAAACTATGAAAACTTTGTGTTAGGTTCATTTAGATTGTTTTGCTGTGTCAAATACTCACTTGAGTTCAAAAGTTCAGATGAACCATGAACTTTGTCATTTCACAGCAGGCAGTTCTACAAATATAATCCGAAAGTGAAAAAACATGCGATATTTAAGGTGCATTTGTTGCTCTGTGTGGAATGTACTTGGAGTTCCGCATTTGCAAAGTTCTGCTTGACTTAAAGAAACTTTTAACTATTTAAAAGATGGAAAAACTCTAAACACAATTAAGCCAAATAATTCCTTGATCCCTGACCTTTTAGGCTTTCAAACCAACACATATTCAGTGACTAATCATTACTGCACAAACTAAACCCAGCTAATCTTCTTAATAAATTGTGAAGTCTTGTATGTCTCATGGTTTCAGTGATGGCTTTTCTTCCCGTCTGGAACACTGCAGAATATCAAAACAAATGGGTCATGGCTTTATGTATTTGTTTAAAGTTTGAATCTATGTCATCTCATGATATAGTCTTGAGCTAAGCAGGTTTTACAAGCGTATGTGAAGTATAAGACTGTTAGGAATGAAAAATCAGTCAGTGCAATTTTCACCTACTTACTAGATAATAAAAATGTGTGGGCAAAAAGAGTTTGTGCAAAACTATTTTTTGAATGTGGAAACTTACCAGAAACTGAAGAGCCTGTAATAAATTCAGCTTCTTTTCCATGAAAAGGAATTCCTTATGCTTACTCTCTCCTTCCTCCTAGTAGGTCTGGAGACTCGATCTATCAAGAAGCAGCAGCATTTATTTTTCAGACTTAAATTTGGAATCAGGAACAACAACAACCGATTTAAGGCTGTTGTCCCTGACTGTTCATAAATTGTAATTCAGGACTCCCCAGAATTGCTACATGTGTTTTAAAAAAAAAAAACAAAACAACAAAACAAACCCAACATGATATGATCTGAAATTTATTTTTTAGTATCACATATATTTTCTGATTTTTACATTAGAAAAAGTTTGAATTTTTGAACTTTATGCTGTTTAAGAGCTGGGACCTTGTTTTGGGAGCTTATCATATAATTACACCACTCTCGGAACTTCTCATTTAAGGAAAGCATAAAATAATTATAGATTTTTGTTAAAATTGCTATATTTGGTCTCTATATGAGGCACGTGCTCTTTGCAGAAGGAGTCACTTAATTGTTTGAAATAATTAATTGCCATTCTTGTATTACTCAGCAAAGAACAGGTATAAACATAGGGAAGAAATTAGCAATTGTGTTCTTTGTGAACAACAGAGAGGAGAATGAGGAAACGTCATATTTGGTGGACATCTGCAACAGTTCAAAATCTGTGCTGCTAAGCCCATACTTGTAGTTGAGATTGTGATCGAGCTTGTGATGTGAGTTGTGATTGCTTTAGGATCACTACCCTATCCTCCCTCTTTCTGAAGGCTTGTGTCTGCTAAATGGAAAAAATACACATTGTTAGAAAGTGTGCATTGCATGTCTTGTCTGATGGTTGCAAATGTTCATTATCTTGGGCAGTTCTGCTGCAGTATCTTAACCAAGTGCACCTACTCCAGGAGCTGGTGATACTTAACTCATGGGGCTAGCTATGCTGCAGCAAGCACGAGCTTTATTCCTGCTTTCAGGCTGTTGTGGGAAGAAGCCAGGGAAGCAAAAGTAGAATTTCCAGAATACAAGCAGTGCATTTCAGTGGCAATAGCTTCCTATGAGTGCAGGCAGGAAGCATTATATACCACATCGGAGATCTGCAGCATGAGCTACAGACCTTCTCTGAAGGTTTGGTTATAACCTAATTTATACATATGCATGTAAGTCTTTCCTTAGTGCCTTTATGCTGGGTAAAAATCACAGAGCAGTACAACAAGCTTTCAGAATTCTAGGTCTAGGTGAGGAAGGCTGTCTTCTAAGACCTCTCCTGCCCTATCTTCCAGCGCTTCTGGAGATGGGTTGGTGGTAGGAGAGTCACTGGAGATGAAAACCATAGGCTGCATCATCACTTAGACTCTGGGCAGCCTTCCGTAACATCGTCAGCAAGTGACCTGAGACACTGTGTTGCAGCCTAGCATCAGAGAAGGCACAGAGATGGCTTTAAGCCAATTGAGCATTCTGTCCCTTCTCTGAGAGCTCTGTGTCAATCCGTGTAGAGGTACAACATATCTACAATCTTCCTAAAGAGCTGTATAACCTGTGAGCTGAAGAGAATTTCAGGGCTGGTGGTTGTTGTTGTTTGGTTTGGTTATTTGTTTTTGCAAGGTACAGTTTAGACCAGAGTCCTGTGTAAATTTCTAACTGAAGATAGAGTTACCTAATGCTGAGGTGGCCCTTCCAGTTGTTGAGGCCTGTATAACAGATGAAGAGCTGGGAAGGATAGGTTATTTTTCTCCTATTCTAAACATGGCCAGTGGTTTTAAACATAATTTTCTTCTTCCATTTGGGAACATGAGTTTTACTGAAGAATATTCTACTGAAACCAGGCTGCAGCACTAATAATGTTCATGCAATACAGTACTTTTCATTTTATTGTCTGTTTTAATCAACTTTAGTGAGAAAATAGAAGAGCAGTATTTCTCTTCTTATAGATACCTCTTGCATAAACAGATGCTCAGGATCTAATTTATTGTGGCAGGTCCTAACAGGTGAAAACTTCTAAATAGGTCTCCTGTTTTTATCATCAGTTCTCATACATGTATAGTAATTGCTATACAGTGCGTTTAATGTATTTTAGAGTTATAATGAGAAAATAAAAATAGTAATAAAAAACCAAGTGCGACTCACTTTTTTCTTAGATTTTTCTTCCTATACGTCATCTCAGTTCTGTGTAGGTACAAATAGCAAAAAATGGTAGGCACTGAGATTCATTACTGAAGCTATGTAAAAAAGGGCAAACTCGTCTAGTACCAATTCATAAATTAGACTGTATTCATCTCTCATATAGTTTTGACTGAAATAGAATAATATTGGTGATAAATACAATCAATTTTTCCATTCAGGCTGCTGTGATCAGATTATTTAGTGAATGGAAATGACTCTAGAATGGGAGAAAGACAGGCATAGGTATTGTATTGCTTGTGCAAGCTTGAATTACTAGGCTTTTCTAACTATTTATTATAATCTGTTTTTGTTATAACAAATTACTTAACAAATATGACAAATTTGCTGCATTTGTTATTTATTATAATTGAATAAATAATTTTATTTATGTTACTTATGTTGATGTACTGACAGCATGTCAGCGTAGAAAGAAAGCACATTGCCTGCTTCAAGAATGCTGAAGTTCTGATTCTTGTTGATTTAAGCACCTAAAATGGTGTCAGTTTTTCCCAAGCTTCTTGAGACTTCAAATGTTGACTGGAAAACCTGAAACAAAAAGTTGATTTCTGGTATTAACCTCTTACTGGTCCATTTGTACATATTTGGGGAAGAGAATTTTCAGTGGTATTTTGGCCTTTTGGCTCTGCTTGCAAGGTAAGTAAGATTGAAAATTCATTAAGGTGATTTCAGAAACATTCTGTTTAGACTTAACATAAAAACATTTAAAATACTTTTGGATGACAATGGTGGAATGTTTGTACATTTTTTTCCGAAGTGGTTGAACCATTACTAATTCACCGTTTCCTGATCTTATCCATACAATGCAGTAGAGGCTTTGAACTTCTTTTTCAGATAGTATCCTTTAAGAGTAAGTATTACAGTGTTACATTTTTACTTCATGCATGTGTCATTACATTGGTTAATTACTAGATTCACCAGTCTTCTGGGGGCTGACATGGAGTTTAAACTGAAGTCACGTAAAATAAGGGCTGAACAACAGAAAAGCTGAGACTGGCACTGAGACCACAGAGAAAGGGCTTGTGCACTAGTGCACGTTTACTGTGTTAACAGAAAACACACCAAAAGGTGTGAGAACTTGATCCTCTGACTGCTCAGAAGTCTGAAAATAATTCAGTAGTATTGGTGTGTTCCCAGAAGGGAACAGGGAAGTGGTGAATTGGAGTCCCAACTCTAAGTCAATGTGGTCAAGCCTTGCAGTAGTTTGGGCAAAAAAATGGAAGCTGCAATAGTTTCGTTTTTGTCATTGGTCCACAGGAGTTTTGCCATTGGTCCACAGTGAGATGCTTCTTCTAGTGACTTGCCTAAGTGTTTGTGTCTTTAACTGCCTTAACAGGGGTGTTTAAATACATAGCAGCTTACTTGTGAATGGCAAAGAGACAGATGATGGAAATAATAGAAAGAATAAATGAGAATGTTCAGTTGTAATAATTCCAACAAGAAGTTTGCCTTGGCTTTTGTCTGCATTGGGATTCTCAAGTGTTTTCTTTGACATCCTGCTAAGGATAATGTCA
This sequence comes from Mycteria americana, assembly GCF_035582795.1. Taxonomy (NCBI): domain Eukaryota; kingdom Metazoa; phylum Chordata; class Aves; order Ciconiiformes; family Ciconiidae; genus Mycteria; species Mycteria americana. The sequence goes on from NC_134370.1 coordinate 19,108,842, forward strand.
AAAGAGAGCTTTGCTTTGAGCTTACAGAACAATTCCCATTTTCCTGTCAAAAGGAGAGTCACTGACAGCAGGCTAACCATAAATTAACATAATTTCATGTTTCATGTCCTCCTCCTCATCAGATCAGGTACCTGGCCAAGTTGTGGTTAGCAGGTCTAATTCTTTGTGTTATTTGCTGACTGCAAGACTGTAGGTTGCCTAGGCCTTCAATGCTGCCTCCTTTAGCCTTCAGCCAATTGCTCACCTGCTGCCCTCTCTTTCTGTATTCTTCTTTAAATTGCTTTTACTATAACTGTTAAAAGAGGTTTTTTTACCTCAATATTCTCCTGGCTAGATGAAAGTGAGGAACTGTCAGTAGCGGCTTCACAGCCCATAAAAGACTCTGTGCTATTGATAGTTTTCACCACAGTATTTTGGAAGTTGTACTATCGTAGGAAGCTGTCAGGGTGCATTTCTGTACCCTGTAGACCTGCCTGAGGCCACACAGTGAAGTGGCACTCCTCGCTGGTTTGTATGTCTCCACCTTGGTGTGCCATAACTGCTGCTGGCTTGTCCTGTACCCTAGCACGTTATCCCACCCCAGTAAAAACTCCAGAGGATTAACTGATTCACTGTAATGACAATGCTGGTGCATTGTCAGGGCATCCAGTGCTGCAGGTTTCTGATATGGCTGGTTCTTTAAACTCAAGTTCTGCATGTGTTTGCTTTTTAATGTTTTGAACAAGCTTTACCAATCTCCACAGGAGCTGCTTCTTTGGTCAGTTACATTAGTGGACTTCGTGATGGCATGTTTCCAACTTGAACGGGATAGTGCTGTTCGTACAACACTTTTATAATTTGTTTTGGCTCTGTAAAGTCAGTCCATGGAAATAAATTTCTTTCTTTAAACAGTTCACTGTGCAATCTGGAGATGGCTGCCTCTCAGATTCTACCTCTTTCACTTGGTTCACAATTCCCCACTCTCAGTGACTGACTGTTCAGCCTATGTTTTACTTCAAGGACATCTGACCTTTTTGTAGCTTTTGTTTTCTCTAAAATCATGAGCTCTCAGCTGGTGAATCTGAAAGTTTGTGGACATGCTGGAGATCAGTATCTATTCCAAGTTCAAATGATGCTGTACTTGTTTCTTTTGCGGTTTGGATTCTGTGTGCTTCTAGAAGGTATTAATTATTTAAAACTAATCTGTTTTACTAGCAGTCTTATCTATTCACCTTCAGATGAGCCTCATGTAAATACCAATAAGGAATGACACTGCTACTTCAGCTCTTCTGTTAGTACAGGAAATCTGCTTTTTTTTTTAAAAACACCGTATTTTAATGGAATGGCTTTCTGTCACAAAAACGTGCAGAAAACACAGTTCAGGAAGGGCAGAATAGAGGAATGTCATCTTTATTCTACCTTTACTTTGGGAGGTGGTTAGCTTCTCACACATATGTGCTTGGAGCAATCTTGCTTGAATGGTGGTGGGCTAGTGTGTGGTCCAGGATAGGTGAAGTACCTGGGCTCAAGACTCATCTTCTATATGGAAAGAAAGCATGGAGCTTTCTATCTCAGGCTTCCATAACGATGTCATTATGGCAGCAGAGCAGCAGAAAGAGATCCATGATCTTTTTTTGGATGAACAGCATTTGGATCTGCTGGAAAACATGCAAGTCTAAGACCTGGCTGCACTGTTTCCTAGGGAATATCTCATCTCCTTGTACTGGTACTTCAGTGATATGAGGGTTTTAGCAGAATCGTAGAAGATCACGAGTCTTCAGATGGTCCAGTATTTAGAGCAGTGCAGTATTATAAAGTTAGGATTGGCCTATTGAAATTTAGTGAAAAGACTGGATTCCTGGGCAGGATGGAAACTCAGGGAAACAGGGATGACTGCTTAGAGGAGTGCAAGAGAGGATAAGGAAAAGGTAAAACCAAGAGTTGATGAGAAGTCGTTTGGCCTGAGAGGATGGATTCATTATATCTGTCAGTGGCACTTTCAAATAACAGTCCACCTTTTAGACATTCTTGCATCTGTGATCTCTGCTCTGAAAAATCTCCACTTGCATCCTTTCATCTTACAGCTGGAATATTGAATAAGTGACCTTTTCTGACTCAGACACATTGTTGTCTCTGACCTCCTCAAATCATGGTTTCACCTTTGTTGCTGCCAGATGCCTGACTACCTTCCGTCTCCCGTTTCTCTGCACCTCAAAAACTGTCCTTCATTCCTAGCTGAGTCTTTCCTGTTGGTCTGTCACAGACCAGTGCTTTTCTCACCACTTGCCTCTCAGATCATTATAACTGACAGGCATTTACATTTTATTCCACTTTGGGAAAGCAGCTTCCATATGGAAAACACATTTTATTTGATGTTTGATTTATCCAGGAGCTGATCTTAGTCATAATAACTGTTTCTCATTCAGGGTTGCTGCTTTTCTTTCTGTATTTTCCAGCTGGACTGTTTGAGGCATAGGAGGTCAAGTGACTTGTCCCAGACTATGAGTCAGTGCTGTGAATTTGGACTAGGACCCAGTATCCTAAAGGCTCCCAGTCTTCTCCTCTGACCATCACTAGACCATGCAGCATCTCTGAAAGGCTTGGCTCTGTGGAAAAATACAGATGAAGAACACTGAGTTTGAATCTTTAATTCCCAGAATGTAGTTATTGAGCCTTGTTCAGATTACAATGAAAACATGTTTTTTTAAGTAAATAAACCATGTAACAGCTTTTTGGTTCTTGGCTTTGTCTCTCTCTGCCCAGCTAAGTAGTGGCAAAATGTTTTTTATCAGCAACTAATACAGGAAGCAAACCATGAAGGGGAAGAAATCTAGAAATGTTTTGCCTAACTGTGGCCATGATTTCACACATTTTGGATAGACTGACTCCTTTTGTAGCTGCATGCAATTGCAGTTGGGTGCCTCTTCCATTTAATTTGAGCATACTGCTGTTCATAATTTGAGGATCAAACCCTCCTCTTTATCTTGATATATACTGAGTTTTCTCAAGGGTGCCTTCTGGAATGGTTAGGCTTCAGAGACCTTAGTTAAGACATTTTGTTTTCAGAGCAGCTCCACAGGGTGATGGGGGCACTCCCCCATTTTATGAAGTATGATAAAAGTACAGGGAAGTTGATGCAAGAGTTTCTGCTAAGTTTGGGACTCCAGTCTGAGGTGTTTAGACCTGATTTATCAGGGAAAGGAAATTATGTTGCTTATGCTTTAAAGGATTTTGGCTATTATTGGCTGGTTGTTTTTTAAAGAAAACTGAATACAAAAATTACTTGTTTGTGAACAACATCAATGTATTTCCACAAGATGCAATTTCATAGAGTTGATCCCACAGAGACTTCTGTCACAGGTTTTGGACAGACAGCACCTGTAGCTTGTTGTCTAGTCAGTGAAGAAGTGATTAGTTTGTAGACATGAACTCTCTTGCTGAGGCCTGATCAAACCTTTTTCTGTTTTCTGTCCCCATCCACTGGCTCCTCATCCTAGTCTCCAAGCTGATCTTATACAAGTGCCAAATAATGGTCTCCTCAGCCAAGTCTTAAGTCCTTGTTCTTAAGCATTATAGTGCTAGGCATTATCATCTGAATGTATTGATGGGGCAAAGTTATTTTTATTCTCGTTTCAGGGGGCAGTGGTACAATTGCACTGAAGCTCTCCGGAAGACTGTCCCAAGGCAGGTAAGAGGAACGGAAATGTTCGGATTAATCAGCTGGAGAGTTGCAAAATTATAGGCAGTTGAAAAAGACTTTTATAATGCAAAATATTGGATAACCTTAGCTTTTGCTGAATCAGCTGTGAATAGAATGAAGCTGACAATGGCATGTTGGTTTGGCAAGAGCCACTATTACATTATCAATCTGGCCATCAGGCTGAGTTCTGAAGAAAATGAAACTTGATTCATAGACTGCACTAATTTTGCTAGGTACCTGTGCTCCGACTTTGTATTTCTTTTGAATAACATACAGGCCCCTGGCTGACGCCTCCTTCTTTGTCACCTCATATGTGATTAGGGATAAATTCACTTTTAATCCTAGAATACTGATAAATCTCTCATCAGTGCTTTGACTTGCATATCTGTATTACTATAAGCCAATGATAACAGCATCCTGACAATAAATTATGTAGTCCTTTGCAGGATATTTAAAATACAGAAGCTCATCTAGTTTTGAAAGTACCTCAGTGTGATGATGTCACACTGCTTTTGGTCAGCTAAGCAGATTACCGGAGATGACTGGTTCCTATGTCAAATATTTTTGATGATCTTCAGAATTTATAAGACAGTACTGATGTTCATTTCCCTTTAGATTCTCTCTCCTAGGTAAACATAGCTGTAGCAGATCTGAAACCCTTCCACCACACATGCAAATTAACCAGCTTGCTAGGTTTTAATTTAAATTTGAACTTAAAATTTGAATAGTTTTGTAAGCCTCTATACAGAGGGAAGTACAGATGGCACTCTCACTGGTGCTTCCCTAAAAATATTGAGTGAAGAGGTTTAGGTCCAGTGTAATTTAAGGTTGCATTGAAAAAACGGGCACAGTTGAAATGGCATCCACATGCCATAAGATTCCAAGGGAAATATTTCAAGGTTAGCAATTCTTATAAGATGTCTGCTCTTTGAAATTCAATCCTTATGGAAATTCGTATTCTCATGAAAATTTCAACCAACTCCTAACAGACTAGAACTGGAGCAAATCTGTCTGGTTTTGGTTTTAACTGGAGTCAAAGCTGTGGTGCCGTATTGGACAACTTCAAGGAGACTGACTCGCATAGCTGAAGTTAATTTTTTGCTGAAATGTTAGGTGAATCAGGGCATTACAGTTGAGGTTCTGATTATAACTCCTCTCTAACAGACTTCACATAATCATGTGCACACATAACTTTTTAAACTCATTTTGTTTATCAGTTTATACTGATATACACAGAGTTTGGAAGTGTCGCATGCTGTGCAGGTTGGAGGGGGGAGAAGGTGTTGGTTCCGTTTGTTTTTGTTTTGTTTAAGCTTGAATTTGAACTCTGGAGGTAGGATTTTCCAAAGGATATCTGTCTTGGGTATTTTTGAGACAGAGACACTTGTGAAATGGAGAACATCTGGTTCAACATTGTTAATCTCCATTTGGAGAATGCCAGTTAGTTATTACTCAGACTTTATGGTGAAAAGAAAATATTTTGTTTTCCAACATTGTCTGTTGTTCTTCTGCTTTTGAAACCTTTCTGAGATAGTGGAACAGGAACAGTATGCATTTTGTAAATATAATGAATGTGTTATGTAAGCAATGGATTTTTTTTTTTTTTTTTTTTTTAAGCTCTGCAAGTGTGAAATGGTTAGTTTTAGAGCTAGCTCAGTCTGGAAAGATGAGCTACTCTAGCAAATTACGGTTCTGCTTACTTTATTGTGGGGCTACAGTATGCAAACTTGCAGTGTAAACTGTTGCATTCAAATGAGAGAAAATGAGGGCTAGGGAGGCTTGCCTGGTTTTTCACCTGCTGCAGTGAACTTCTTACTTCACAGAATTTGTATAAAGCCTAGAAAAGCATTAAAGTTTAACAGCTACCAGTCTTTCATCAAATCATTTGTAACAACTAGTGTTTGGAATACCAGTTGCTCCCTTGGGTTTCATATGTGCAACACAAGAATGTAATTTTACTTTCACTCTTTCCCACTTTGCTTTCACTCCTATTTAATAAAAATTACCAAACACTTTGTAAGGTCTACTTTGCAATGTACTTTGCCAGCCTCCCATAACTGTAGCCAGTAAGGAGAATGGAAATGTTTACTTTTTTCTTTCTTTTCATTTTTTTTCCTGCTTGGAACAGCCCTTTATATTGCCAATAGCACTTGACATTGACATTTCTTCTTTCTTCCACAGTAGTCTACAAACTGGGCAAATGATCATTTTGCTCATGACACAGAAATTAAGGTAAAGTGCATTTCAGCAAAAATACCCATTAAATGCTGCTCTTACTTTTTGAATTTCTACTGTCCTATCTTTTTGTTCCAGAAGCTCTGCTCTTGAGGTTAGTTGCTGAACACAGGAACAGGTAGTTTGCGTCAAAGGCTCTGCCTCATTATTGCACGAGGTTAGTAGTGTGAAAAAGAAAGGAAAAGCCCTAACCCTCACTTTTTTTATTAGTAGGTTTATTTTTTACTGCAGTCATCACTGAGTTTTTTCTGTAAGGAAAATCCTTTTAAGTAGAAGCAAGCAGCTTCCACAAATTTTGCTACTTACAATAATTGGAAAGTTAAATTCAGCAAGTTCTGGTGGTGTTTTGCTTGGGGGAGGGGGAAGGTACCTATATGTATAAGATCTCCTCTGAAGTGGGGTAAAAATCTGTGGGAAATCTGTTTTATCTTTATTGAATTTTCTTTTAAATCAGTTATGACATGGTGCACCAAGAATGGCTATTCCCCCCCCCCCCCCCCCCCCCGAATGGATTCTTCAACAAGTAGCAAATTATTTAAGATAAATGCCTACTGCTGTAGACAGCTGCCAGAATAGAAGTGAAAATAAACTGGTGAAAGGAAACTGCCCAGTTCATGGAAAGGGCAGCAACGATATAGTGCAGCAAGTCCATGACACTTCTGGATACACATGCTGAAAGACTTACCCTGGCTGGCCTGCTACAAATCTCCCAGTAATTCATTAAGGGGAAACGCTCCTTGCAACATTTCACTCCTATTTTAACACCCTTTGTCTTTACCTTCCATACTCAGTGGGTTCATTCCTATGTCAAGTGAGCCTCAGTGAAACCAGTTTTTCATTCCTGATAGAGCATACTGTTTTGCTCGAGTAGAAAGATTAGATGGATGCTTTTACTGTAAGTATTTTAACAGTCTGTGGTATTTTTTCAAGGTTTGGGGTCAAAAGAAGGATATGATCATTGTGATCCAGTAAATAATGTAGAATAAAGTAGTGTGACTACTGACTGAAACAGGGGTCACGTTGTCATGTTTTGCTGTAACTTTGAGAAAGTGCCTTGAAGAGACAGTCATCCTCTAAATATAATGCAATCAGCCATATATTAAGATGGAAATATAAAAATGTATCCTGGTTGCTATAATCTGCTTAAAATCTTTGAAATTACAGAATTAATTTATTTTCATTATCACAGGGGCCAATTTGCTATAATTGTCTTAGGAGGAATCCCATTAACTTCACTCTCAATTCTTCTGAATGCTGGCCATGGGATTTGGCCTGTTTAAACAAAGCAGCTTGCCATTTATTTCAGCTAGTATTTAGTTACATCAAGTGTCTTTATTACTCCTTATGTAATTTGACAACCCTAAAGAAAGTTGTAGCTGAGTCCTGGTTTAGTAATTTTGTATTTCTAAAACAGATCAGAGTGACGGGACAATACCTGAATTTACACAATAGTTACTGAAAGATGTTGGCAGAAAGCTGGGTCTGGATAACCTGAGTGTATCCACAGAAGTAAAACTGTCGTTTTTTGCTTGTAGTTTACAGTTTTATGAGATTAGGCAGGTTGGGAGGGCAAAGTATGGCAATACCAGTACTTCTGGTATACTTTTTTTTTTAAACTGTAGTAGCTCATAATAGCATACTGGCAGTTGCTGCTATATCTAGAGCTGATGTGATTTTTCTACACAGCAGTGCAGACCCTTGAGCATAGTTTGTGGAGAATGGTTCTATCAAGAGAATGTTTCAGAACTGTTCTATCAAGTGTGCAATTCGAGAAGCAGTCTGTTTTACATTAGTGTGTCTCCAGCTACAAATTCCAGTTTTTTTAAAGTTGTGTTGTTATTTCCCAGTCTATAAAATGGCTCATCATTGATGGCATTCTGTGGGGCTTCTGGATTTCATTCATAAACCTTTACAGTCTGATGGGATTTCCATGGTCGAGAGACATTCCATTGTGCATATGCACACATACAGACGTGCGCATGCTGCAGTCTTATCTGTGTAAAGGAAACGCCTCTTCAGTGGAGGCATATAAATGAAATATCATCTGACTGAAAAATGTTTATACTGGGCCAAGAGCGGGCTGCGTGTTCACATCGGTCCAATAGGAAAGCTAACCTCTGTAATACTTGGAAGTTTTGTTGCCTGTGTCTTGTTTGTTTGCTTGCTTGCTTGCTTGTTTTTAAATTGGTTTTTAATAGTACTAATCATTGTGACTGAAGGTACCAGAATCTAGGCTGCTGTAACTCCTGTTAACTATCCTGTGGATTTCCACTTGGAAATTCAGTGAGCTGCTGTTTCCTTGGTTTAACACAAATGGTAGTTGGATTTGCTTGTTGTAACCAGGATGGAAACATCTAATGCTATAAAGCAAAGAAAGCAAACCCTGTGCACAAGAGTTATTTTTTCACTCGCTGCATTAAGTTTGAGACATTAACACCTATTTCTTTAAGTCTCCACCTTTGTAAGTGATTAAAACATTCTCATGTTTGTATGTGGGTGTATGTTTGCTGTTCATTTCTTAAAAATCCTGAGGAATCTGTATTTGGCATGATCTCGAAGTGCCATGCTTGACACTTTTTCTTACTATGCACATAGAACATTATTAAAGTTTCCCTTCTACTCTTATGTTTTAGCATTGCTGTTTTTCCTTTGTGATTGTATTTGGTGGCTAAATATTGTTTGATGTGCTATGGTTAGTTTCAAAAAACTATCCCTGCTCTGTCAGATATGTGCATCTCCTGCTTGATATCTTATCACATGCTTTGTGCTTTGAGAGCAGAATACAGTGATGCTGTCTGAATTCCAGCATCAGACTTCACAGTATAGTGTCCCTTTGCACCATTTTGGAACCTGAAATTTCTCTTGCGTGTTTTATTGTAGTTACTCGTAATAGCCTTCTGTCACTTTACTTTAGATTACTAACGCACCAACAGTAGTCCCCATTTTTGGTCAGCTTGCATTCTGTTTTCTTCAGGCTTACTTGCTTTGTCCCCTTGCATAATTCTGTACACCTAATAGTAAATTGCATTCTCAAAGTAACAGGTATCTAACTCAGCAGTATCTTAGCAAAAACAGACCTTCAGAGGAATGCTAAACCCAAAGTACTGTTAATATGAAAAGCAAATTGTAATGAAAGTAGAAGAACTAAAGACAGTAGTAAGCTTGGTAGCTAAAAGAGAAAAGAAGAATGAGTGATGAGTCTTAATACTGTTTTGGGTTAATGTGATGGATATGGTTTTAGCTAATGAGTTACTATTACAAACACCTCAATGACAGAAAGTGATGCCACCTGGTAAAGCAGTAGATTCACTGGTTTTTATAACTGTAAAATTAGTTCTGTTAAGTAGTGAACTGTGATTAGTAACTACTTGCAGAGGTGTTTTTCTTTGTCAGATGAGCTGTATTAGCAGGAATCATTACAAGCACATGAAGATTTAATGTAGCTCAAAAATGCAGACTGTGCTTTGGATCATGAGATTTTTTTGTGTGCTTGTAGTATGCTGTTTATAATTGACTTTGAGAGATAAGCAGTCCTTTCATTAATGAAAATGTTACAGGTACTTAATAGGTAGATCTCATGTAAGATGTGTTTTCTGTATTTTTCCTTTTCAGAATGTTATTAGAAGTTGACTGCTATATGTGAACTGAACGTCTTAGAGGGCATGGTTTTGCTGCCTGAAAGCAATGATCTCCTGAAGTACAGGTAGCATGCTTATAAGGAAGCAGCAAAACATAAAATGTGATTAATTTCTTTTCAGAAGTCCTAGAGGGTCAGGGCCTGTGACACCCACTAGCTTTTATCTTGAATTTATTTCTTGATGGGAATGCAGAGGTAGAAGGGTTGGTATTACTGCTGGAGATGTGACAGAGTGGTTTGTCCACCAAGTTGTAAGGGAGGCTTTCAAAGGCTTAAGAAATACATGTGCCTAAATCTTATCAAGTCTCTCAAGGAGTCTGGCACCTAGTGTGCCTTTGTCAGAGGTGCAATTTTCTCTTATTTCATTTAGAAACCTTAAAAATGGAGGCTACTCTGTTTCACACTACAAAGTAGGCCTGTTCCGGTAAGAACTAAAGTTAGTGCTTACTTCCCTCTTGTTTGGCTTAATTGTTTATGAAAGACTTCTTTAGGGGCTGACCAGCTTTGTAGAGCTTGCTAATTAGAGTGGTTAATAACATCTGTTAAATAAATACATGTTTGTTGGCAGTCAGCAGCTTACCTCCTCTTTATGTTTCTCTTTCTTATCTGCTGTCTTTTTTTGGTTGTAAGCTTTTTGTTCCATACCTTGGCTGGTACAGTGCGCTTCATTAGTGCTACCATAGTTTTTTTCCTTCGCATTTTAATTTAATTCATGTTCTGTTACTGATTGTTCATCGTAAGTCTAACTTCCTGAAGAGATACTTAACCAGCGATGATTGTTGTAGTTCTGCTGATCTGACAATTTGTCTGTAATGGTCTTCAGCTAACAGAAGCTGAAAAACATGGCATGCATGTTTGCATATGGTTTGCTGTATAATCAAAGAAAAGCTTTTGGAACCTTCTTCTGTGTAGGCTGCAAACTTTTAAATGCTTCATTCCAAATAATGGCTCTTTTCATCAAAACCCAGGAGTTAATTTGAAGCTCGGAGAAGGCGAATGCACTTAGAGACGCTCCTAAAACTTAAATCAGAAAAACGTTTCTGAGCTTGGTAATTTCCTGTTAATTTCTTACTGTTGGTTTTGTTTTTTCTCCTCTCTGTTTGCCTCTGAGACAAAAAGGAACAGTGCAAAACTGGAGTTGCACTCAAGGAACTCTACTTGGCCAGAATTGGAAAGGACCAGTGGGCTCAGAGCAGCCTTCCTCTCTTCCACCTCCTCCTTCTCTGTCTCCCTCACAAGGTTCTAGTCTGGAATTGTAGGCCGAGTTATAGATCAGCCTTTCTTCATGGGAAAAACAGACTCATTTCATGTGTATGCTTACCTGTAAGCTGGCATTTGGTTCTTATCCATGTTGTGCTACTAGAGAAGGCAGACAGAGATCTTTGAGGAAAAAATTTCAAGACCTCTTTTAATCAAGTCTGGGGAGCTCTGCATAGTATGGAACAAAATTTTATGGGGGATATTTCAGAAAAACACCATTGCTTGTAGCGTAGCCTATATACTGATCTCAAGTGTATACAATTCTTACACAATTTTAAAGTTTTGTTAAAAATTATATTATCAGTTTTAATATATTAATATACATTTGGGAGATCTCTGTGTACAAATAAGATGATGTATGACCTTAAAATTAGCATTTAATACATTTCTATAACCCATAAGATTCTGGTTTTATATAAATAGTCTCTTCATTGCTGTATGTGAGGTGGGAATGGGAATTACGTAGTCCACAGGCTTTAAGAAAAGGAGAGAATTTGCTCTTAAAGGTGTGGGGGGTTTTGTTTGTTTTTTGCCAGAGCATTCCTTTTTTTGAAACAATTAGTAACTTTGAATAACTAGAAAGCATTTTGAGAATCTTTCCGCTTCAGAAAAAGGGTCTGTACCTTATTGAGACAATACTAAATACTTTTGTGTGTTCAAGGCTGACAAAGTAAAATATCTCTAATTCTTAACTTCTTTTGGTAGGTGAAGTAATAGGTTAAAAACTTCTGTTACATAAATCATTATTTGCACTTAAAGATTATTTGTATGCCTTGTAGTTTGAGCAGGGCAAATGTATGCAAGCAAATATTGCTTAAGTTCAAAAAAAGAATCCCAAAGCTAAATTTTAAATAAAAGGACACATACAGACCTGTGCGGTAGAGTGTCTGCCTTACCAAGATATCTTAGTTTGGTATAGCAAGAAAGGAAAGAAAATTTGTAATGCATAGTACAAACATGAAGGGGCAGTATAAGCAGCATTGCTTTGCTGGTCATGCTTCTGCTTTAGGAAGTCATCCTTACTTTAGGACGCATCAAAAATAGAAAAATGAGAGGCTAGGAAGAAGAATAAATGGAAACAAATCTAACTGGGCATGAAAAGAAGCAATGGTGCGAGTTAGAAATGTCAAGATTCCATAAGGCTTTTTCTCCATCGAAAATGAAGGAATAAAAAAGGTTTCAAATACGGAACTTGCATTAATCCAGTGGCCACAAGCATATGCTCCAAGAATTGGCAAGAGTTGTTGCTAGGATAGGAGACCTGCAGGGATTGCTTTCTTCATGCTATTTATTCTTTGTAGTGTCTTGTGCCATTGAATGTATGGTAGGAAGTGTGTCCTGCCATTCTTCTGTGACATTTTAAAAATGTCCAATCCAACAAGGAATCTGAGGTTAGCGTACCCTGACCAATCAGTTACTTTTTCATCTGGTAAAGAGGTGAATTACAGCAAGCGTTAGGGAGGAAGGAGGACATGTGGAGAGCAGCAGGTTTCAGAAATGTAAGTTTCCAAGTGTTCCAAAGCCTTAGAGATACATAGACATGAATAAAATAACTTTGCAGAACAGCGTATGCTGTAGTGGAATAGCTGCATATTTTCTGAATTAGGTCACATAAAATGCTGCATTAGCTCATCCCTGCCTCAGCCACTTAAGAAAGGAGCCAAGAGCCTGTTTGAGTTATCAGACAAGTAACAGCTCAACCATGGGAGAGGACTAAGGGTGCAGCCTGATAGTCATGTACCCTTTTGTATGTTTAATGTTCTCATTCCTTTCCTCCTGGATTCTCTCTCCATCAGCAAGTTCTCCTGTGAACAGCTGAGTATCTCCTGAGAGGTAAAGAAACTATTTACTTCTAAATTCAGGACATTGGCCCATTTAGAATTTGGTTTAGGTTTTAGAATTCCTTGTGACAGTCTTCCTTCAGGTGAGTTGGAAGTTGCCATAGCTTTGTCTGCTAGGTAGAATAAAGCTCTCAGACACTTGGATTTGGATTCCTCTTGCTATCACCATGCTGAAATACATTACAAAGAAACCAACCCCAACACCACTAAATTTTAGTGAACCTTTACTAATCTGTGAAATCACTGCTAGCAACATTCGTACTTGATGATGGCTACTTGCTAAAGAAAGAAGATAAATAAACAAATTAAAGTGCATTGCAATTGTATACATTTAAATGAATGCCTGCAAGTGGGAGAGCCCGGTGTGAGTGGGTGTGCTGGTATTGGCAAGTAAAATCTTGTTTAAAAGGACTGGTGGAAATCAAGACACTTGCTGTATTAGTAAAATAACACTGGGAAAATGCATGCGTATGGCTGAGTAATGAAATGAGTCAGGTGAAGTAAAAGCACCAGGTTCTCTTCACCTTTTCAGTCGCTGTAAATAAGGAGCAGGTCCACTGAACAGAGTTGCACAGCATGGAATAGCTTGGAGAAGTCCAAGCTGAATTGAAGTCACAGTGGCAGGAGCAGAGAGGGTAAAGTCTTCTGTAAAGGTTAGGAAGGAGACTGGTAAAGGTCTCTTCAGGACAACTGTGAGTGGGGGCAATGGCTTAATCCTGTATCTGCCCAGCAATGTGTTTTCTGTGTTGCTATAGGGATGTCTCTGGTGTGCTCTGGGTGATCTTAAATATTGCACAGTAATTCTCAACATCTCAAATACATTCCTCGTTTTGGACTTCTGAAGCATCAAGTGGTACTCGCTGATGGCCAGCAGCCTCATCCTTGTCATCAGTGACCTCTGGAGTGGATCTGAATGCCAGATACACTTCTGTTGTCAATTATGCTTCTATTCCTTGCCTCTTGTTAATTGCCTTCCTATAATCAGTGTTTCCTGTGATCAGTACTGCAGTTCCCATTGGGACTTTATCGTAAGAACACAAACACTACTGGGATGCAGAGGATCCCTGTGCATGATTTGGAGTGAGTAGACTGAACGCAAGAATGCAGTGTTGACAGTAGGTTATGAGAGTGGGGGTGACTTAGGCACTGGCAGAGCAGGCAGAGCCCAAGGAGCAGAAAAATCCTGTCTTAAAGTGAGAAGAAGAAAACAGGCAGGTGTTGAGTCTCCCAGCAATGACAGTGGATATGTTTCTGTGCCCAGTCTGTGCTGACCCTGCAGCAGTTTCAGCACAGCGCAGATTGCTTTGATCCAGTGAGTGGCACTGATGTGAGGTGAGAGATCTCTAAGCTTACGGGGGAATCTCTTTACAAAATTCTCTTTGCTTTTGTGATACTTCTGGATTGATGTTTATTCCTGAATTGCATTGTGCTCATCATCAAAGGTACTTTTTGTTTTGTTTTGTTTTGTTTTTTCCCCTGCCTTGGAAACAGCTGGGTATTTGAAAGTATCAAAGAAGGAAAAAAAATGGATAAAGGAAGAGTTCAGAAATCTGTCTAAATTGTAGACTTAAGATTTGAGTTACTACTGTATTCCAGTTACTGAGTATCTGGAATACCATCTTGCTACCTTCAAGGAAGGATGTGCAGTGGGAAACAGGGATATTCATTTATTCCCGGGGAAGAAAAGTGAAAACTCTAGCTTAATGCTTAGCCCATGATCATGAGCAAGAAATCAGTTCATCTCCTGCTCAAGGGAGAAACCCTAATACATCCACCAAAGTGGATAAGACCTTTATTGGAACATAAATAAAGTGAAAAGATGGCAGTCTTATTTTAAAGGACTTTCTGAGATGGGCATCTTCTCCATGTACAGATAGTGAAGCTGAGCTCACAGAAGTTCTGGGACTGACTGCAGAGCCCTTAATACAGGATGGTCAATGCTAAAATATGAAATTATTTGAGAATGAGCTTCTGTGAGCTGCTGTGGGGATTACTTGGATGATTAAGAATCACTAGGAGTAAATCTGGCCCACAAAGATTTACTTAGGATCATATGACAAGTTAATGGCTGTGCCAGGAATACAGCCTAGGTCTCTTGGCTTCCAGTCCAGTGACTTATGCACTGCCAAAAGCAAACAGGGTGATTAACGAAAAAGCATCAACATGGATTTTGGCAAAAATAGGAAGCCATAATATGTTTGAGATGACAAATGCCGAAAGGCTGTTAAATTCACCTCTTAAAACCATTCAACTTACAAGTACTTTAACAAATCTTAGTTGGACAAATGAGCAAAAGAGAACAAATGTAAAATTCCTTGTTAATCTTCTTTTATTTAGTAATTTCTGTAATTCATAGAAATTATTCTTGCTCATCCAGAAGAACATTTGCAAATTAGATGGGGAAAAAAAAACCAAACCCAACCCCTTTTATTTCTGTTGAGGTGTTGGTTAATTGTAAGAAATTTTATGTCCCACTGACTTTAGTAATGTCTTGGTTTTTTGGATGTTTTCCCCTTTTGGTTTGTTGTGATTTCCAGATATTTTTGGTCCTGTTTTCAGAGAGCATACCTGATTTACTGTGTCCCTTTTAACTTGAGTTAAAAGTTTTAGAAGTTCAATAATAGTTTTTCTTGCTATGAAAAATGAAGTTCTCAATGAAAAAGGCTTTTATATGATGATTGATAGGTCTACTGTATTTCTGGTTTTAAAATTCACTTTGTTCATTTTTTTGTGAAGCAGAATAGTGTCAATATTACATTCTATTCAGACAAGTCCACTATAGGCACTCAGATGTCAAAATGTTTCAAAAACATATAAAAAATAAAGAAATGAATAGAAGCTTCCTTGTTCCTTAAATTATTACTGTGTTACCCTGAACTGTAAGTGAACCCTTTTTGCTTATAAAAGAAGCAGCTGTTCATGCGATTGAAACCATGGTTCATTACAAGCTGACCTCAAATTCAGGAGTAAAACTTCCTCTATTTTACTACAACTATTCAGACGTGGACTAGAGATAAACAATAATCAAAATCAGGATGAAACTTGACTGGGAAACCCTCTATACTCTTTGGCAGAATTATAGCAGCTCTTGGATCACCAAGAGTGATATAATGTTAAATGACCCTAAAACATTCCCTTCTCAAATGCAGCAGGTCTGTGCTGCCAACTCTGTAGCAAACAAAGGCTGATTGTAATGACTCCTAAAGCATAAGAGTATAGAAACGTTAATTATCATGTTTTTTCACATTAAACATTTACAGAGAGTCAAGATGAAAATGGGCCTGCTTATGTTGATTCTATACTTCTTTTTGGGTAAATCATGTGATTAAAACAGATTTTCCTTGTGTGTGTCCTATTTGAGTTTCATATCTTTCCTAAATGGTTTTGCTTTTTAGCTAATTTTGGAATTACATTGGATGTAAAATGAACAAAAGTAAGCTAATGTACCACTACTCTGTTTTGACTGAAGATGTATGTCTAGAATAATGTCATACCATTAAAAAATGTAAACTAAATTAATGCTCATTACTAGCCAACTCTTTTATAAATGAAGTAGGGCAGTGACATAGTGCCTTGGATGTACGTTTCTCTCTTTTGGTCTATTGTGTTTGTTATCCCTCTTCTGTAGCTCCCTTGTTTGTTGTTGTCCAATTTTGAGACACAGCAATCCTTTCTAATATTATTCATGACCCATATAACGAGACTTAGAGATAAGATCTTTTACTATTTACTGGTGTGCTATACAGAGTTCTTAAGATTTCATGATCAAGTACAAATAGGAGATTCTTTACAAATGTGTGTGTTTGCCATGATACATTTAATTACACAGATTTGGGGCAAAAAAACTTTGAGTCAGGGTGAAATACAATATGCATCAAGTAGTAGCAATATTAATGACACTTGTTCAGTAAACTGGAATTCTTCCTCATATTATAACTGTGTTCAGACAATTTTTTTGCATTGACCTAACTTTCTTGTGGGGATGTTAAAAACTTGGTAATGGGAATGTATTTTTAGGCTTTTAAAATGCGTTATGGAAGTATCTTAAGAAATTGCTGGGGAAAAAAAAAGAAAAAAAAAGAAAAAAGCTGTTCTCCTATGCTTAGAAATCTACTGGCTGGAGATGTGTAATATTGTTTTGAGTTAAGCTGATACTATCTTCCATTGACAGTTTTCCTGATGCCTTATTCACCCATTGAAGCACTTGTGGTGTTTGACTGTCATTATTAATCTGCATAAAATTTGTTGATTTCCTTTACCCACAGATTTTGAGAGGTGTTTTTACCAAAGATGGGATTTGTTTAAACTGTCTAACCTTTGAATGTTAGGAAAGCAAAAAGCACTTCTGTTGAAGTGTCATTTTGAGGGAAGGTAGTGGAAAAGCTAAAACTTTAGATTTCTCAGAAATATTTTCTTAAATTTGTTGTATTTTCTTTGCTCATAATGTGTGCATTGAATGCAGTGTCTTCTTCCCTACTCAGTAGAATTCCATGTCATCTTTGTCCAGGTCTATCCTCTGCCCTTCCTGTAAAGAAGCCAGGAGGAGACCGCCTAGCTTTCACATCAGTTTTACTAATTCCACTGTTTGGTTTGATCCCATCACCCTGCGACTCCATTATATTACTCGTGCCTGTTTGCCAGAGGATCAAGGAGCCTTACCTGGAGTCACACATGGAAGAGGTCAGAATCCCACTAAACTAGACTTCCCCCCCCCCCCCTTTTTCTTTTTCTTAACATATTGCCCTGCTGGTGCAAACTCAGCCATAGTCTAAGCAGAGAAGAAAGAGGAAAGGAGGGAGGGAGACTGGGCAGCAGCTTAGCTGTGGCTATACTGTGTGACATGGAGTCATGCTTAACACAGACCATAGCTGTCTATTGCAAAATATGACTCCTCTCTCTCTGGACTCTTAGGGACAAATCTCTTCACACATTGCATGTATCCTGTTTTCAGTTGGTCTTTACTTGCCCTGTTTTCATTTAGCTCCTGGAGCCTCACTCCTTATAGTTGTGCCCTCTCTTCTTTCTTGTGTTACAGGTCTTTACTCTTATGGGCCTTTCTTCTCTGCTTTTGAACTTCTGACTGCTTTCAAGACAGACTTTCTGGTTTTGTTTCCTGTCTGGTCACAGTGCTGCTGATTACTCACTGCATATTTTCTGTAAGAGTGATAATGTTTTAGATTTCATCTTTTTAATTATTAGTAAGTGGTATTATGGTCATTAGCTAAATGTCTGCCTTGAGTGTAATACTGGATCCTATATATCATGTCTGATATTTTGACCCAACTGTGTTCTTTTTGAAGTGATAGTGTGCAAATACATTTACACTGCAAGTGTGCAGCGCTGTCACTCCTGAGACTGACCAATTTTTTGCCTTCACGTGGAAGGTGTGTGTTCGTGCTCTGCTGTCCCTCGTGTTCAGTGCAGGTGGAGTACGTCTAGCACAATTTCACTTCCTCTCAGCTGCCTGGGGGATGAAGCATTCTGCTGAAGAACTCTCTCTCATGTAGAGAAATCATGAAAATTTTGGTCTTATTCTTGTTTGCTGCTGTTTTATCATCAGTCTTCAGCCCATAAAAATGCCTGCTGGGAAGAAAAAAACCCACAAAACCTGGGGCAAATTCTGTTAATGGCTTTGGTTGTCAATCTTCTCTTGCATCAGTAATCTGTTCAAGTTATCTTGGTGAAGGTAAGTCCAAATGCTCTGCTTTCAGGGCAGATGTGTTTCTGGCCCAGAATAGCACTATCTGCTGCTCAGGTATGCTGAGTTCTGTGGGTCTCAGCAGCATCACATCATAGTTCTTGGCCCTGCTAGAGAGGACCTCATTCAGCGCTGACCATACCCAGCAATGATCAAGCTCCTCTGGCCACCAATGTAAAAAGAGATATGGATACTCTCAATTTCAGCCCTATGCCTCCTTGTTCATCCCCACAGAAATGTGTCCACTGGATCCACTGCAGCTGCTTAATGTCATCCATGTGTCTGTAATCTTCTCGATTTCTGGGTGAGGAACTCCTACGGAAGAAAAAGAGCAAAGGCAGATGAAGACTTAGTGATCTCTGTCCTCCACTTAAGGAGAAAGCCAAGCTCACGCATAACCTTTTGGATATTTCTTCACGGTCCATTAACTGTTAGGGCAGCACTTCCACTTAATGAAGCTTTTACGGTTCAAGGCAATATCTTGTGGTTTATTACATTCTCTTGTCATCTGACTATGAAATGAGTCAGCAAAGAGTATTAGCTTTCCACTGGGGAGATGGTTTCTTTTTTGGATATCTGCTCAGCTAGAAGTGTCTAAGCAATCTTACTGTTAAGATAGGGACCCAGATTGCTTAGATGGTGTTGATAAGTGAGCATCTCTCTTGGTACTGGTGTGATCAGATAATTACCAGACCTTTTTGATATTTATTGAGCCCAAGCTCACTGGTCATCACTGCTTTGCAAACCTCTAGTTCACTGAATCCAAGGATGACTTGGTGGTGTTTCAGAGAGCTCTAGCTAATTTCAGAATCTCTCTTGGGCTGTTCTAGACAGAGCAGGTCTTAGGTCTGCCAGTCTTCTTGTATTTTCTATTTATTATTTTTGCTTCTCTAAGAACAGCTGAAACTTGGCAGTTTTTGGAGGTACCTTTCAACAACATTGAAATACATCAGACCGAGAAACTACTAAAGAGATGGATTAGGACAATGTTTCTCAGTTTCATTTGACATGACTTCATCTGCTCCTAAAATGGAGCCATGCCATTTCCAAGAAAGGGAACAAAGAATGTGCACTCTGTGGATCCATAAGGAGAGTAGAAGAATGAATAGAATTGTCCAGTGGAATCAATATATTTACCCCTATAAATGCCCTGAAACATTTAATGATCTAAGTGATCAGGAATGTTGTTGTGCCTGTTGTAGCTGAGTGTAGGGTTCAGAATGCTCCAAAGCCAAAGGGAGCGCCTGGTGGGAGTAGTGCCGCCTGCTGAACCCCTGTTTCCATTGCTTATAGCATCCTGCATTGTCCTGTGTGTTCTCTTGTCTGTCCAGGTTGATGGTAAACTGTTCAGGTGACTGTGTGATGGCACAACTTGCAGACAGTCTACCACCTTCTGTCACACTCTTCAGTCTCTCAGATGAATTTCATAGGTAAAAGAATCTTTGTCATTTTAACCTTTTTTCAGTGGTTTGAGTTAAAGATGAAGTGTCAGATGTAGCTTTTAATTTCCTGCCTATTTCATTTTAGGCCAGGTCTTTTGGTGTTACTTAATCGGCGTGATATTTTAATGCAGCTACTGACATGTGACTCTTGCTCCGGCATGTTTTAGAAACACACAAAATGTCTGCAGTTTAAAAAGCAAATTATGCCAAACTGTAAAGTACAACAAACAAAGTAGACTTATTTTTCTCCTTATTCTTAAAAAGCAACAAGAACTGGTTATCTTAACATAGTCTAGAATGGACTTTTAAAAAAATGACAAAGATCATCTGTGTTTGGAAGATGCTATTTAGATATGGCTCATGCAGATGAGAAACTGGTTTAAAATGTGAGGGCCAGTATTAATTTAAGGGACTTCTTAGTATTTTGAGACTTTAAAAACTGGTAGATGCAAAAAGTTATCCACAGCCATTTGTTAATAGTGAAAAAGAAAAAAAAAATCTGTACCAAACCCTAATATTAGGATAAAGCCTATGCAGAATTTAAATAGCTGCTTTCAAAGCTAGCAGTGAAGTATACTGTTTGATGTCATTCATGGCCTCTTTCTTAGGGAACTTAGATTTCCCTGTGGTCATATTGGATTGACTCAGGAAAACATAGAGGGGTCTAAACATCTCAGAGGGAGGTCTTCTGTTGCCCGATGCAGAGGCTGCTCATGTAGTAATGTAGATTATATTCTTTTTCAAAGAGAGTCAGAACAAAACCACCCCTCCATGACCAAAACCAAAATATAAGATACCTTAAATGTATTAGCCTTTCAGTGCCGCCTTTGTTCTGATACTGCACCATCTGCCACATGCTACACTGTGACTCTCTTGAAGTATTTATTTATTTCTGTAGTGTCTGAAAGTTTGTGCTATAGGTGTCAGAAACACATAAGAAGGTAGCACTGTGCCTAAAGTGCTTACAAGTTAAACAAACGGGATACAAAGGGAGGAAGGAAATTTTTATTTATTTCTGCTTGCCCTTTTTTATTATTTTGTTTTGCCCATTCTGCTGCTTTATGTAGCTACTCTATTTGCTAGCTGCTTTCTGTAGCTATTGGGTATTTTCTTTAATTGCACACACATGCCTTGTCTCTTGTGTAGTAACCCTTTCTTGATCTATCATGCAACTTTTATGAGTTTTTCCATTTCCTTTTAGCTTTCTTCTGTTTTCACACTTGTGTACAAACATTTCTTTCAGCTGTAAAACATAAATAGTTTGTATTCTGCTTCAAACTGTCCTGGGCCTTTGGAGGAATCTCTTTAGCACTTAGGCTCCTGTTAAAAATGCTGATTAGCCTGCTAATGATCTTGCTATGCCAGAGCCACTGGGTATCTCCTTTGTGGTCATAAAAGATATGCCTAAAGCAAGAATGAAAACTGCACTGTCCTTAATCCTCCTGGTCTACTCGGTGCTTTCTAGCCCCAGCATATTGCAGCCTGGAACATCTCTCATTTGGTTGCAAGAACAGTAACAGTGTGACCTGCACATGTGTGTCCCCAAACACAAACACAGCCAGTTACTCCCAATATCAGGATGCTGTTGTCCCTAAGAAGGAAAGTGCAGTGGGCTTCTATCTCCTCCGTGGTTACAGAGAAGCTAAAGAAGAATGCAGACGCCAGTTTTTGCAATTCAGACATCTTAACGGGGCAGATTATTTGCAGAGGAGGAGAACATAAGGTAAGTAATTCTGTTCTTGTTATTTTAGCTGTCATTTGTCTCTATAGCTAATCTAATTTAAAAAAATAATGCAGTGTATCAAGAAATACTGATAGCTGGACCCAAAGCTGACAGCCACTGCAGTGTTCTTCAGTTGCTACTCATGGTTTATTTCATAATCTCACTGAATGGACTCTCAAAAAAAGAAACTTTTTTTTCATTATCCCCACTTCACAAAAATCATACTGTTCTGAAAATTATCGAACTGTTAATGAAGTGAACATTAATACTTTCAGAACAATTACTAAATGAACCAAAGAGCTAGGCTGTGAAAGTTGTACGTCAGCTCTAAGTTCAAGATCTGTGAACTGGCTTAAATCCAAAGGCTTTGACATAGTTTTCTGCTACTGCATTCATGCTGCCTTTTGTTTTTATTTGGGTTTTTTTTTTTTATTTTTATTTTAATCACTTATTTTCTGTATGAAAAAACAGACTATGCAGTGGAGGGAGCAGTGTGAGTGGAAATTACATGCAAAAGGGTTTGGAACTCAGAAGTCCTTAAAAAAAAAAAAACAAACCCTTAAGAAGATTTTAAATCAAGGAAGAGATTTATCAGCTATTCTGCTTTACCAGCAGTAGGACAAATTTGGTATGAGTCAAGACTTCTGGCCCAAAGCTCAGAACAGCAGGTTTTCAACTACCCAAAGGTGCAAGTTTTGCCTTGTTGTTGATACTTGACAGAAATCGTAGTGTCAGCCCCCCTCACTTTCATCATGTGACATCACGTGATGATGCTGGCTCTCCTCCAGCTCAGGCAATATTCCAGGGAAAGATAGCATAGCTAAGTCAGTCAGCTGTCTAAAAATGGCTTCGTTAGAAAGGAAGGAAGAGTGAGAATAGAGAATGTCTTCTCACATAAAAATAAAATTTATTTTAATATAGATTTTTTAATAGATTTATTCTGACTTGCCCCTAAAAATTGCCTCAACAGTTTTTCTATTGGATCCCAAGCTTACTGTCCTTCCACTGGAGGAGGTTGGTTTGAAGAAAACCTGGCTTTAAAAAAAAAATGAACAATAAAGTCCTGTAGTTAAAAACAAAAAAACCCAACAAAACACAACAGAGAAAAAAACCCAAACCAAAACAAAACCACCCACACTACAAATTAAGCCAAAAGATTTAATCAATTAGTATCATCAAAATTTTATTCAATCTGAAATACATTTCCTCCCAAGCTGAGATGGGAGAAAATAGCAACAGTTAGTTTACAAATTGGTTATTTAGAGACATTTGAAATTTAACATCATTTAGCACTGATTGTGAAGTAATTGTTCTGTTAAACCAGGAGATTAGATGAAAGAATATTAAATTATTTAATAGGTAGCTGAGCTAAAAAATCTCAGAGGAAATGTCACCTGTTTTCCTGTAGTGTGCCTCCCTGGGCTAATAATTTCCATGCAGCTGAAGCATTGTCCTGTATGGCTTTACTGCCGTTTGTGACTGTCTTTTCCCATTGCACATAGAAATGTCATTTCCATGGAAGGACAGCAGTTCCTAGGATCACAATGATGATTTTTATTCTGTTTTTCTTCCCTAATATGGCTACATATTTCTAATGACTTGGCACTATCTATTGGTGTAGGTGCTCTTGTTTTCAAATCTATTTTCATAAAATTTCAGTAAGTCCAGGTTTCTTCAGTGCACTTCTGGAATTAAGAATACAAATGCATTAAATCTTGCTCTAATGAAGGACCTCCAAAGAAATGGTATTCAGCTGTAGTTCTCTCTGCTTTGCTAAGATTATTGAATTTCAGTGCTCAAAAGGCCAAGTCTATGTTCACCACAAGCAGGAAAGCCACAGGTGGATGCCTTTGTCAGACAGGATAACAGTCTGCTGAAAATAGCTTTGATATGTGTGGTGACCAGGTCAGATGTAGTATGTTACAGTAAAGCTTGATTGGATAAGTGAGAACTGTAGTGTGTGTGTATATAGTTTGTTTTCCAGACACTCTAAGCATCTCTGGTTTATACAGAGGCCCACTATTGTAGTCACACATGGACTGCTCTCCCCCCCCGCCATCATGTTAGGTTTTTTTGGGGGGTGTGAGGTTGAATATGTGAAAAGACTTAGGTGCTGCCTTGGTGGCATTTGAGACCAATTTCTTTATTTTCTGTGGGTTTTTTATTTGTTTGGGTTTTGGCATTTCTCTTTGGACTTTTAGTCGTGAACTGCTTTGAAAAAGGTTTAGCTTCTGAAACATTTTGTTTCTCATGGCACATCCTAAAAATCATCAGCCTTTGGGAAAAAAAAAAAAAATTCCAACCAGAACTGAAAGTTCCCCTATAAGCTGATGACAGAATCCTGAAATGTGGTGTTTGCATACCTTATGATAACAGTAGTGGCGAGCAATTAATACTCTTGCAAATACAATCCAGGATTTAAAAATAAAACAAAATATTTAGAAAAAACCAAAGAGAGCACCACTTTTACATAAGATAATAATTGGATAAAATGAACAACAGTCCATGAGGGCTAAAATTCCATGTTGAGTGGGCTAAGTGTCTGTGTTGATGTCATTCTCTACCCACAGGGGAGGCTTCAGGTCTGTGAAGAAAGCTAAGCCCTACAGAGGGTGAATTTGAGACACACTCGCCCTGAGTGCTTCTCTGTTGGTAGGGTGTAGGCTGCTCCACGTGCTGACTACTTTGGCCTTGATTTTGTGTCATCTACTTAGCTCTATACGCTTCATAGGGAGTAGAGGCACCTAATAATAAGACCTGCCTGCTGTCCAACATGAAAGCGTTTACACCTTTTATTGGATCCATCCTGAATTTTCTTACATGCTGCTGGTCATCTAGAAGCCTTGTGTGTGTGAGATAGAGCCTGGCCAGCAGCTTCAAGCCCTATTAGGAAAGGAGTTATGAGAGAGGGATAGACAAACAATACAGGAGCATAAGCCTTCGTTTCTTAGGAAACCAAACTAAAACCCTGAATTGGGCCGGTGTTTTAATATCTGCTCATACCTCTACCTTAGAAGGGATTTGAAAACATTATTACTTTCTGGGTTTGGTTTTTCTTGCTATATTTGTCTGTTTTTTATGCTGCCTCATATTGGCTAGTACAGAAGGACTCAAATTTGATGAGTTTAAGGTACCTTGCAAGCCACTCAATCCTTCTTTTCTGCTGGTGGGTGCAGAAAAATTAGAAAAGTCATGTCTAAGCATCAGAATCTTGAATGCTTATGTCGGGTGGTTCTGGATTCCATGACTACTTCTGTCCTGTTTAACCCTAATACCAAGCTTACTCAGTAGGACAGAAGAAACAGTCCATGGGATGAGCCATCAGCTTAAAAATGGCAGGAGCGTGTTACCTCTCCCTGCCTTTTCTGTTGCTGGCTGAATGCTCCCTCTTGTACTCCCAGTTTATGTTTTAGTAGATTCCCACTCCTGTTGCGCTAAGGACGCGTGCCTTGTTTAGCGTCAGCCACTGTTAGTATAACTGAAGTTGGTGCATCTGCATAGTTCAGCATAATTTCACACAAAGATAAGGCTCTGGTCCCAAAAGCAGGATACTAGTAATACGCATGTGGGACTGCACTCTTTCTCAACAGAGCTTACTTATTTGGATATGGCACTGATTTGGCTATAGCGGTAGAGAGTTTTTGCTTTTTAAAATGCTCTTTTCAGGCAATGGCTGTGTAATTGTTACATTGAAATCCCAGAGAAAGTTTTTTCTAGTAGATTAAACCTTGGACCAGAATGTAATAAATCTGGCTCCTGACCTGTTTGATGACAGTGAGCAAATCATTTTATCACCCTGTGCTTGATGCTTACCTAGTTAAGCCTGTTCATATGCACTGAAGCTAGATACTTTTACACACCCAAGCCAAGAGTAAGAGTGTTTGACTAGAATACGAGATGGCTTAGTCTGATGTGACGTTTATCTTCACTCATCAGAAGTGCAATCAGTGGGGAGTTACCCAGATCTGTGTTCATGAAGATAAATGTCAAATGTTATCTATCTACATTCTCATATGGTGTCTATCACCATGGTATCTGAATGCCTTCCAAAGCAATAATGTACACAAATTAGACCTAAACCAGTCAGCAAATGATCATCATAAAGATGTCGCTGACAATTTTCTGGCAGTGGCTGTTTGGATTGAATCTTTCCTGTTACTGTTCATTCTGTAACAGACAGTGAGAGATAAGCTTGTTTAATTATTGGGAGGGGAGGGCAGGGGGGATTAAAAAAGATAGACTTGGACAGTATGATGGAATACTGAATTCATAATAAATTCTTTCTTTCACCTTCCTTCTAGTTTCCCTTTCTGCCCAGGAGGCTAAAGACATGTTCTCTCTTCTAAAGTCAGTCTTGGAGTAAGCACTGCCAACAAGGCCAGGTGTAATTTAAAAATATTTATGCATTGTCAGTTCTGGAATTAATCTTTCTTAATTGAATTGACACGAACTCATGTCTGCAGGTAATGTAAACTGTCAAACACTCTGCCAGTGACAGCATGTTGGTCAGGGTGGTGAAGTTAATGAGAGAGCTAAATTATGATGGAATATCTCAGTGTTGGCTTTGGAGCCTGGTGTTTATAAATGCATTAGTAACATCACATTAACTACAGGCTACAGACTCTGGAGTTCAGAAGGGCTAATTATTTGTTCGCAGTTCCTGAAAGAACTGGGGATGAGATATTTGTACCTCAGAAACATTTTAGTAGCATATTTGTTGCAGTGAAATTTCTTTCCCTTGAAATGTATATAATGGAATTTTTAAACATAATATATTTCATTTGACAAACAGTGCTTTTATACTCTGGAGATACTGTTTTAAAATACGCATTTATTGATGCTGTCTAGGAGGGTCTTACCCATTTCCACTGGCAGCTAGATCAAGCCTGCAGTTACCTGTTAGCAGAGCACTTAGCACAGTCTAATACTGCTTTCCTTTCCTTCCCCTCATGGCAAAATGGAATTACTGTTAGCTTTCTAAAATCCAGAGAGTGCAGGGAGGATACTGTGTGTGTAACAGAAATCATAGATAACGTTTGTGTTGAAGGAACAAAATTAGCAGATGAGCCTTTTCTTGCCATAGGCAACTGTTCGTGAGGATTTCCCAGGATCTTCCAAGCTTAGCGAAGCATCCTGGGCTCTGCCCATGGGCTCTTCCAAGCTTAGTGAAGCATCAAGGGTGAGACTGCAGCCAGGTTTTACTGAGGGGAGGTAGGAGCTGATGCATCCACAGTCTGAATGATCTATCCTCCGAGATGAGTGCTTGCTTACATGCCATAATAAGTACTAGTAAGTATCACACTGCTTTCTGTGCTAATTAGAGTTCAGACCCTCTTTACTGCATGCAGGCTGAGCTCAGTGGAGATTTACCGTGCATAATGCAAACAGGATGCTGATTAGATTTTAAATAGCAAGGGATTGATTAAGGCTTTTATCTTGAGGCAGCTGGACCATAAGAGAAGACCTGACTGATAATATTGAGTCCAGTGACCCAGTCTTCCAGACCAAAGGAACTGTGCTCCTAAAGGGAGCCCTGTGAACAAAAAGCTGAAATATTTGAATATCAGTTTGATATTGGGACAGTTTCCCTGTGGGTTTGAGTGCAGGAGAAAAACCGAAGGATCCCAAGAGTCCCTTCTGGCCTTTTCACAGGCAGAATTCTGAATTGATGAAAAGTCCCTCTCCAAACTCCACAGATGTCCACCTAGGAGAACTAACGAACATAGTTTACTGCTTTTAGTTCTTTTGTTGCAAACTTTTCAAGAGGTAAGATAATCCGTAGTAAAAGTAGTTTTTTTTACTCCTAAAATTTTACTCCTAAAAACTCCTATAAACTCCTAAAATTTTACTGGCTTTGGTTTATTTTAGAGTAAATTATTTTCTGAATAATTTGAGATAAGTTCACCATTCAGGTGTTTATAACTTTTGAGAGGTATTATGCAAGAATATTGACTTAGCATATGCTGTCTTTATTATGAAGGGGACCCTTCCAGTCATCATGTCAGAGTGCAGGGAAGTGAAGGAAGAATTTCTGTAGGTAAGTGAACTAAAACAGCTACACTTTGAAGTAACCTTGTCTGTTATAACGTGGGAAAAGGGAGGTAGTGTAGTAAAGGTAATATCTACTAATAACTTTGAAATATATTTAAGAAATTCCTTACCTGCTGTGTGGCACTTCTTTCTGTAGATGGTTTACACAATGAAAGCATAGGATTGTTTGACACATTTGGAGGAAAAGCTGATTAAGTTTAGCCATGCAGCTCTTTGTACTCAGCAGGTATGTATCATGCTATGACCATTATTCTTTGCATCTTATGCACCAGAATTGTTGTTCATTGTGTTGGGAAGTGGAGGCTCTGCAGATTGTCAGAGTAGTGTGTGGCTGAAAAGCTGCATGGGAGCTGAGGCTGTTGAGGCAAGCACGGTCATGTGGGAAACCTGGTCAGGAGCCGTTCTTCCCCTCTCCTTCTTTAAGACTGCGGTATGGGATCTTGTATTCTCCTAACCCTGACTGTGCACTCTCTTAACATACTTAGGAATAATGATGTCCTCCCTAGACCTTTTTTGCCCTAGTTTTGCGTATCATTAGCAATTTTGTTCTGTGAAATAAACAGAAGAAAAACATTTGGAAATGAATACTGCCTTTACAAATGCTAACTTCACTTTAGTTTCTCAGGTATCATAAGGGCACCATTGTTTATGAGTGTTCTTTGGTAATATCACAGACTGATACTTGTTGTTATGCAAACTCTTCTTCTCCCTCAAATGCTCCACAAACCCTACATCCTTCCTTGAGCTGCTTAGTCATTCTATGTCCTATGCCAAATAATTGATTTTAATGGGGTAATTCTGAGTTATGAGTTAAGACAAATGATCTTAGAATGAAGTTTCCTTTGAGACATACCATTTTGCTCTAAAATTGGTTAAAAATACTCATCTTGGTTAGACATAAATCTTCCAGAGAGATGTACTTACCTGAAGGAACTAAGAAATATAAGCAAAACTTTAGGTTTGGGGGTTATTTTTGACTGTCAGATATTGTTAATAGCAGATTATCCACAATAAAAGTGGTAGCTGAGAAGATACACTGACATCTTTGTGGGCAGATCTGCTTTGCAATGAGAAATGCATTGCACACAAAGAGGAGATAGGTTCCTTCTTGGTGTAACTCTGTCAAAGTAGTGTTACATTTGTGAGAAACTTGGTGTGCTGTGATCTTTCTTGTTTTACAGTCATGGATGAGTAACGTAGATTTTTGGAAAGGAAGATTTTTGAGAAAGAGTCCTTTGATAGCAATCCACAGAAGCAGTCATGTTCACTGAATAATGTTATTCTCACCAGATCACTGCTTTCCAGTGGTGGTTTTTTTTTTTTTTCCCCAGGAACATAAATCATTGGCGTTTTTCCTAATACATCTTCTTACTGGCATCACAAAGCATGAAAATTCTGTAGAGCCACATTGTTACAAGGCAGTGGCTCATGTGGCATAATTCAATATACTGCTAATTTGTGTCTCCTCTTCTTTTGATTCTTTCCCTGTTACTCATTCCCTTGCTTATTTAATGCAGACAAAGATGAAAGACATTTACAAATAGCTCATATGAAAAATGCCAACCCAATAAGACTACAGTTCACCGAGGTCTCTGGAGCTGGTGTCTTCATGTTAGCACTTGACTTTCACATCAGAGTTCATTCTGTGGTGTTGCGTCTGCCAGCTATTTCCATATAGTTTTTCACTATTGTCTTATGACTGGAGTAGTACAGGTTAGAGAAGACCAGTTCATGATATTCTGACTGGTGTTTCATCTCATTCTTGTAAGGTGTAGGTGATTTTCTGGTTAAAATTACAGTAACTTGTTTAATCCTTGTGAGTGTTAGTGTGGGTCAGATCTTTTATATACGTATCATTGAAAATTTGTAGTCCTGCCTTAATCCTGGACATACTAATGAGCAATTAAAAAAACTGAATAGTAATAATAATAATAAAAGGACTAGGACTTAAATTAGTAGCTAATTCACCTGGCCTTGCCTCTGTGAATTAATAGAAACAGTTTCTACCTTGTGCAAGGCTTGGAGTAGCTTATTTGGTTGGAGCCACCAGTAGAGAGACCATTTCTGATTCAGATAAGCAGCGTAAATGTAATTATTTCATTATGCATAAAAAGAAAACACTCTCATTGAGCTTGAAATTTCAATTGAGGTGTTGTGGGTTTGTTCATCTTGTGCAGAAACAGAGACAAGGGTCTATTACAGCCTGGCCTGTATTCCTGAGAGCTTGTAACAGCTCCAGCACTGCATTGGGTTCGTAGGTTCCTCTGCCCAGTTTAGATGTAGCTACTGCGACCACAGGCGATTCTGGTAGCTTTCTGCAGCTTTTCATTGAAACTGCTGTTCATGGTAAAAGCAACAAGCATGTTATTTTCATAGACAGGCAATGGATTTTTTTCTTTACCCCTTTTTAATTGCTTTCACACCAAATTTTCACAGCAATTTTTTTTCATTGCATTCAGATAAAAAAAAAATTGGAGGTGAAATTTGGTATTTCAGTTTCCCAACTGGAAACTCAGCTTTTGAACCAGTAGTGACATGCAGCAGTGGATATGTATACTATAGTTGAGGCTTTACGGAGCAGGTGGCCATATGCTGAACAATTGCTGTGGGAAGGTGTTTCAGAGGTGCATCAGCATCTCTGCTGCGTGAGCTTTGCAAAGGTAAGACTGATTTGGAGGCTGGCTGAATCGGAAGACGTTTTCCCATGTGCTCCAAAAGAGACAAAGAGCAGATCAGTTGTTAGAACTGATGCTAACAGCAGAACTCTCCCATAATTTGGCAGGCTGGCCTGGCTTTTGCTGTGCCTCCTTATTGCCTTGAGTGCACAAGTTTGTTTTCAGGGTCTTTTGCTAGTTTGGGAGCAGGGGAGGTACGGTTCTCTTTCATTGCTTTGGGGGATTTCCATTCCATTTTCCTTTAATTTGCTCCTCCCTGTTAATCGCATAAGAGAAGCTTAGAGTGTTAAGTGAACAGATAATTCTTCGTCTATGTATATGGACAAGAAGAATTCAGATTTGCATGAAAATAGCTATCCTCAGGTTAGACCTTTACATTTGGAAATAAGCTCTTTTCAGATCTATTTTCCCTCCATTGTTATGTGTTTTATTTAATGTGAATGGTGGATGTTTGGGGAGGGACAGAGGTTTGTTTGACTATTCAGATGCATTGGCAGGGTTTAAGTTGGCACAGCATGGATCAGAGCAAGATGAGCGAAGACATCTTATTTCTAATTAAAAACACACTCACATATACTTGTGCAATTGAAGTAAAAGTAAATCCTTTCTCACAGCTGATTGCTTCTACCTGTCTACTTTTTTTGTGTTTAAATGCACAGCACAGTGGGACCATCCCATTTTGTTCCAGGATTTTTTAAGGCAAGAAGCAGAACCAAAAACTATAGGTCCCCAATAACAGAGCTCCTGTATGGCAACAGCAGATGACAATCTTACTAGGTATTCCAGTTCCTTTGTTTCTTGCATAAATACTTGTCTCAGTATTTTTTTTTTCTTTCTTTCTTAATATTCTAACAGTAGCAGTTATATGTATGTAGTGCATATACAGTGCAGGCTTTTGCATGAGGGCAGGTGGATTATGTGGTAGAACGTGTGTATTTTGGGCTAGACTGATCTGATGTGGGCAGGATTAGTTTTAAGTTTAATTGGCTGCCTCCTACTCCGAAGTGGGACCTCTTTAGCTTTGCAAAAAGCCCACTGAAATCGATCCCCTGCCAGGCCAGGGAGTGTCAGAGGTCCGGGGCAGGAGCTCACCGCTGGAGTCCCAGAGGTGCCAAGGCCACAAGTAGCCTTTGGAGGCCAGTGGGTGTTTCTTGCACCCGAGAAGTAAGGGCATAAGGCTGAAGTGAAGGCACTAATTAACTACGGTGTCAGTTCTCAGCCAGATAGCTATCTGAACAAAACATTTGTTAACTATGTTAATTAAAACAAAGGCTTCATGTGTCTGGGAGTGAAAGCTGAGCAGATTCATATACAAAATACTTCTGCAGAATTTCTGCCCTTGAAATCAGGGAAAGGAGTGTTAAGAAATCTGGAATTTTGCTGCAGAAGCCTGATGCTTTTCTCCAAGATAGTGATGTCTAACGTTTTGCTATTAACTGGAGCTTTCATTGTTTTAGCATATGCTAATACCTGTCTTTTACATTTAGAGTAAGTGTTGGGTTTCTTAAAGGATTATCTCGACTGGTAAGTTGTCCTGTTTGCGATGTCCATCCCCATTTTTGGTACATATGGGGACTGGTGGTACTTTTTTTGTTACTTTTTTTAAAATTTATTTTTATTTTCCCTATTATATTTGCCCTCCTATGAGCAAATAAATTCTTCTGAAGGTCATTCCTGTGCAGTTGATGTATTCTTGTCTCCCTGACTCTGCTTGCAGTCCTGAAACAGAGTCCTGGGGCAAAGGAACTTGGTCACGACTCAGTTTGAGAATATTTAGTTTGATGATTCCATCAGCTTAAGATACTCTTCCAAGGCCATAACCCATGATTTCTTTCAATACACCATTGTACTATGGTTTGAAGCAGATAAAAGAATAGTCCCCACACTAAAAAAATTCAGAAAAGGTGTAGGAAGAGGTTGGTGGTGTTTCCTTTTGTTCGAAGTCTGCTTTTGTTAGTCAAGGGCATGGTAGTGAATAGGAATAAATATCTAAAGTTAGTAATGCCACCAATGCCAATGCATTGTGAAGCCATGGCCCCGTTGGAATGGTCACTTTGAAGCTGGTCCATGATCTTTAGGGATCACTTCTTTGCAGTATCTTATCTGATGCACCTGAGTAGTAAGGAATATGCACTCAAGGCTAGAAAACTTGGGAAATCTGCAAGGAAGGGCATCTCTCACAGCTGTGAGTGTATAATCCTGCTCCCAGTTGCACAGTGCTACCTGTGGGTGAATTCCGTCCTGGGGATTCCTGCCAGTGAGCATGGGATGCAGTGAAGTATACGAGCTAGTGTATTTTGTAATGTTGTCCTAATATGTAAATGCAGGGAGGTATTACAGCTTTTCTTTGTTCTTCATAAACTAAATAATATGCTCTGCCATTGTGTTCCAACAGTTATCTAAAATCTGCACAAAAATGTCGCCTTTGACCTTTTGTAAATTTTTTTGCCTTTTAGGTTGAAGATTTTGAGGGGGAAGAAGGCGTCTTCATGTGTGCACGTGCATGATTTTAGTATAGTCCCTGAAGAAAGGCATCCGATTTATATGTTCTCTACCTCTCTGTAGCTTACTTTTAGATATCTGTTATTTTCTTGTTACTCTGTCACTTTCCAGGCTAGTGCTGACACTTAAGCTTTTCTTGTACAGGAGGCCTGCTTGCTCTTGATTACTTTCATTGTCCACATTTGAATCTTTATTCCTTTATAATGTGCCTTTTTTGAGACCTGTAGCAAAATCAAATATGAAGTTTGAACATTAAGATGATTGATTGATACAACACTGTAACATGTTCTGGTTTATTCATTGTTCCTTGTTTGATGATGCCTCTAACTTTATTAGTTTTCCTAATTGCTGGTTCATCTTGAGCTGCTCTCAATGGCAGACCCAATAGAGGACATAGCTGTGTAAAGAGGTACTGATGGGAGTTCAGGTGCTTAGGTGCAAATCTGTAACTGTTCCCTTACTGCCTAACAGCAAGTTGCACTTAAGGTTTACATAAACTCTCCAGTCACTCCTAGTTCTGCATCTTTCCCTTTCTGGAAGTATGTGTGTCTTCTTACAGCTGAGCAGCTTGGCACCTAACCTTCATTACAGCCAAAAGTTTAAGTATCTCTGAAGGCCTGGGCTGGAGGCGGTAGGCAGTCTGAGAGTACAACCGGCTGCAGTACTGAATGCCCACACTTTCTTTTAGAAGATGGTGGTGATCGTGTCGTCTGTTGTTTTACCATAATTGCTTAGCAGTAACAGGAATTACACAGGAGACTGGAAGTGCAGGTTCAGTTCACTTCTCTGCTTGAAAGGTTTAAACCAAAGTCTGCTGCCTGGCTGAGTGGGCTGTTACTGATGCAGTGTTGGTGGGAACACTTTCCAGCACTGCCACTGTGGTAGCAGCACTGTTACAGAAGGGAATGGAGGGGAGGTGGTTTGGTCTGCAGGTCCCATGTGGATGCTGGCACCCTGCTGCAGCCCTGAGCTGTGCGGTGTAAGGCATGCGCTTAGGCTAATGTAAGACATGCTGTATCCCCTACAGGAATTCAGCGAGCGCCTCACTCCTCTGTGCTGGCACTCGTGGATCCCTTTGAGGTGGCTGGCGGTCCCACTGCTCTGTTCAGGGTGTCTGTGTACCTCCTGCTGTGTTCTGAACGCCCCGGTGCTTTTTGCTGGTAGCCCTGACATCTTCCAGGTATGGGAAAGGAACAGAACTGCCTTGGAGTCTTTCATAAGCAATTATAATGCATTCAGAGTTTTTTGGTGGCTTCCGGGAAGTATGTTTTTTCCCTACGGTGTTCCTCACCTTGCACTTGTCAATGGATTTAATCTCTTAGCCACAGCAAAGGTTACAAAGGAGACAAACTGTTTCAAAGGGTAGCTTTGTGGTCAGACTTGACAGACATAGTGTGTATTCCCATTTCTTTTCTGCGTATGAATTTTTAAAAAACTTTCTAGTTTTCCTTCTTTAGGGAATTGTCTTTCTAATTCAGGTCCCTGTCTGTATCCATGACAGCCTGTCTGTATATCTGACACACACAACTCTGAGCAATGGAAAGTGCTGTGTAGAAAGCTGAGTGCTATTTACTAGCTGAGCTAGCGTTGACACAGGATTCAGCACTAAATGCTGCCATCTCACTCTTTGGTACTGCTTTCAAGTTGCTAAATAGATACTTGGGCATCTAGTGGCATGGAGTGGAAATCCTACTTACACAACAGCATTAAAGTCAGTGGGGTCCACACTCGGAGTCACTTTCTGTTTATATATAATAGGCGGGTCCCAAAGGCGCTTACAGCTATACTTTCCAAATACACTTGGAAGCAATGGACTTCGATGGGACTGTGCTTTCCCTTAACTATTAAATATATCTTGTTGTTCATCTCTGTATGTGAGATGTATTTAGGATGGCAATAAAACAGAAGTACTGGAAGGACTTTTTGAACACATGAGACTTGGGATGTCATCTTGTGGTTGTTCAAAGAAATGCAAGAACAGCTTGTAGGTATCGTAAAGGTGACTTTACTGCCTCTTTATTTTACACTGAGTTAGTTTAGGTGCAAATTTTTCTTCTTGAGCTACATGATGATTCTTTCTTGTACAATCTGTCTAGTTGTAAAGTACATGACAGTAGCTGTTAACCTCCTTACAGCCCATTCCAGTAGTCAGGGTTTGGTGTGACGACAGCAAGCAATCGATAGGAAATCACATGATGCTTGGATACCTGAATGTATCTGAGTGCAGCTGCTGTTGTTTGAACCCACATGATGTCAGTGACAGAAGGACATACTGCTGGCAAGTGACATATTGGTTTTATTTAGCCATTTTTTTGTTAAAAGCACTTTCTGTTTAGCTTTAGCCTTTCCCTGGCTGTTTCAGCCAGCTAGCATCTCATGTTTGAATGACACGCAGGTGCAGAGAAGGTAGCCTCACCAAACATTGTCTTTTCCCAGAGCAGAGAATTCATTTTAGACCCAGATAATCTTTTCTGTGGAGCAGAGAGTCCGTGTACTGGGGACTTAGTGACAGGAGTGCAGCTGAACATCAGCTCACAGGCCAAAATACTTGTCAGCTTACCAGTTTAGGCAAAGCAAACTCATAGGAGGAAGAATTCCTGGGGTTAAGTAATTTCCTGTTATAAGGAAGAGTGATATCAGGCACATCTACATTCTGCCCTTTTTTTCTGTGGCCTCAAAGGACGTTTGCCTCAGTTGCTGGCAACTGGAGCAGTACAGAGCTGTCCTGGCCAAAGTGAACATCCCAGTAGTCAGTGCAGAACAAGAGCAGCATAAAGTTGTTCCCTACACAGGGCTAAATCTTTGCTAACTGTTGGAACTAGGCAAAAAGCTATTGTATGTTGGAGTCACGCACAGCAGCTACACCGGCGAGTAGAGATTTGACTAGCATTGTATGTAAATATTAATGACCACATTATCTTTCTTGTGAACATGTGTTTTCTTTTGTTTGTTACTGGAGCAGGCTGGGAGACAGAATGGCTTCTCAGACTTTTCAGTTATGTTTTCAATGGCATTGCCTAACTGTAGTGAAACTATCAAGCCTATACATGCTTGGACAAAAAGCATGGACATCTGGAAAAGGGTAAACTCAACTCAGAAGGGCAGTACCTGCCACTCTTCAAACGCTAGGTGAACAGGCTTGCTCAGATCTCTACTCCATTTCATAATTGTTTTCTGGGGAATGCTCTTTCAAGTTAAATGCTTTCTAATTACAACCCTTACAAGCAACACACCTTCTTTTCTTACAATGAAAATAAAGCTGCTGTGATTTTTACCGTCTGTCAGATTTATGGCATTGATTGGGACAGATTTTAATAGTGGATGATCAAACATTAGCTCATGCAAATTGCCAGTTATTTCTGGAGTGCTGTTTTGTCACTAGTGAAGGGACAATCCATCTGGATGGTGATTAGTTCTAGCTCTGAGCTCTCGTTCATAGGTCAAGATGCTTGAGAGTTTCTTAACAACCAAAAAATAAGCGCGTTGTTACCTTTTTGACAGGATGACTGCTGCTTGGTCCACTCTAGCCAATGGGACTTCACATTCTGGAAATTATTTCATGTAATACCTTTACTCTAGCTTGTTCAACAGAATTAAGTCAGTATAATTTACTTATTTTGCCTCACAAGTGCATGCTTATTTTACCATTTTAGGAGAGCATTAAGTGTGCCACTAAATACAATGACAGAGATTTTTCAAGACTAATTCATTCTTGCAGTTATTTTTGTCATCTTTTTAAAGACAGCTGAAGTCTTTATCCAGTCGAGAGTGTGACAATCATACCAAATCCTGATTTCAGGTTCTGCTGCAGATTTCCTACATTTCAAGCACCAGAGAATGTTCAAAGAGATGGTTCTGCTTTGGCCCTCCATAAAAGTGAGGTGGAATCCTGGAGTATAACCTGATTTTTAGTGCAGCTTGTATTTTACTGTGCCTAGAGAGAGGAGACTGAGGCTAAATGAAATACTTCCTGTATGCAGATCAGATTTCAAACAAGGGTTGAAACTGGGTTGTGTATCCTCTTATGTTTTGATTCAAGATCATCTCTAAATACAAGGAGTATAGTGAAACTATTCAACAAATTTCATTTCTTTATTAATTTCCTAATTAATGAAGAAATTCATTAGAACTTTGTACAAAATTATTTCCTTATTCTTCACTCTAAAGATAACAGTAAAGTACCTTAAACTCCAGTATTGTGGCATTACATCCTCTGATAGACACTATACAATACCTAATGCATTGTAGTTTTGCAATAGATGAAGAAAACTGGAAACTTGCATTTTACCTGTGGATAACTTTATTTAAACATTAGTAAATTATACTAACTAAACAGTATATTATGTGCACATGCAGTTGTTGTCAAGATACATATATAGCGTTGTCTAGTCTATAGTGCAGTAACTAAGAATTTTAAGCAGCATGATGCTGAAAACTTTTCTAGAAACAATGTCTGAGCCTTCTTTGATTGCACTGTGAGGTTTCTTTGGTATACATAATTATAAGTAGTGCTTGTTTTTCATTAAGTTAAAATGCAAAGTTTCAAAGTGTGCCCAATAGAAAGGAATTCTCAAAAGGAAGTATCCATTAAAAAATAGAGACAGCAATAGCAGGCAGCCTCCTGAGTGATTTTTATGAAAAGTCTAGTTTAAAAGCAAGGAAGTCAGAACTTGACCATGTGTAGATAACTACTGAAGTAAAAAAAAGTACATGAAACATGAGGGGGTTTATCCTTTGTTTTTTTTTAAAAACACTTGTCATGACCCCTTGAACCTTGGTTAACCTTGGTTAAATTCTTACTTATCTATTTTACAGTTCCAAATACTAGCGATAAAAAGGATGGAGAGCCTTGCTGAATTTGGTCCACAGCCTGAGGCGAAACCTCATTACTGTTTAGAAAGATGAGGTAAAAACTCTTCTTTAAATTGGTTTCACGATCTTCATTGACAAATAGTTCTGTTGGGGGAGGAGGGAAGAAACAATAGAGGTAAAAAGATGTACACAAAATACTTCAGTGTAGTTTTGTAAAAGACATTTAAGATATTAAAATGGATCAGAATGTATTCAGGGTATGGTAATTTCAGTTAAAATACAGTAAAAATGAGTAAGATATTTCAGATTAAAGTAGACTGAAATCCAGACTGTAGACCGTCTGTTAACTATTTTTAATTGTGTAGGTTATTAACACTTCTAAAGCACTCATTTGCTCCATCTTTAGTTAATAGGTTAGTTTTAACATAAATTTTAATTGTTTCTCAATAAAAATCAGTTGAAATTGTTTATAGCTATAAGGACATAATCCTTATCTCCCTGCTAAAACTGAACTGATAAACTCTCTTGTCTGAGTAAGGAGTGTATCCTGTTGATAACTCATATATAAGCTATCTTCATAGCACAGCTGAAGAACAGTAACATTTAAAAATTCTTACCGGCAATGAATAGAGGAGTACTGCTACAAACAAGAGTAAAATCAGCAAGATGATAAGGCCGATAAAGAGCCATTTAAACCTGCGCCACACAATAAATTTCATTGTCTTGCAGGGATTTGTAAACCAAAGGAAGGAAGTATCTGGTCGGCTGCATTTTGAAGGAAACAAATATTACTCGTACTATAAAAACAGGGAATACTTAAGCGTGAGAGTATAACACATTAAAACACTCTGGTTTGGAGGTTGAAGAAAACACAGATAATTTTGTCATGTAAGATAGCAGTTTCAGTAAACGTGTGCCATTAATACTGAAACCACCTTGCATTTTATCCTAATGCCTGCAGAAGGAAATAAGACAGGCTTTTATAAATGAAGTTTTGCAAAGGATAATTGATGTCTTAGATCCTTTACTGCATGCAGATTTTGTCAAGAACATCATAGTAGCTAGATATTATATATTGTGCAAGCTAGTGAGGGAAAAATAGCTTACTTTGGTAGATCTAGCTTGGGGTTCATGTTGGGTTCATCTCTTCCTTTACCAGCTGGCCTTTCCTCAGCTTCTTTTTCATTGACAACTTCCAATGTCATTTCAACTTTACCCTTCAGAAAACATGTGGCATGAGACAAACATCTTATTGAAACAGCACTATTAGTACTTGTTTGGTACTTATACAGCAGAGTTTGGGATCAGCTCAGTGTGTGCATCTGTGTGTTTTCCATTTCCGTCTCAAAGTCTACTTATTTCTGCACTATGACAGTGTCACAACACGGTATCAGCGAATGACAAATAAAAAAATCACAGTACATAAAATGGTTCTGCCAATTCATTTGTAGTTCTGTTTTAAGCTATACATTGTTTTTTTCCAATTCAGCAAAACAAAAATTATTCTTCTCCTCTTTTGAGAGCAAAACAAAAAGAATTCTTCTCTTCTTTCAAGAACAACTGAAGGACTGCATCTTTTCCAAATGACTAAGCATCTCTTTTTTTATATTGCTGTAACTGATAGATGTTTCTGAATATTTTTCCTCATTTATTAAATTCCAGCAATAAAGTTTAAAGGCAAAAACATTAGAAAGAAGCAGCAGACACACTTGAAAGGCTTAATATTCTAGCAAGTGATAAATATGTATTCATATTCTTTGTAGAACAGGTTAAAATGCTTTAGATCTTCTGATTGCCGTCATAATCACAAAGCTAGTCTGGGTTCTCAGTATATAAATTATTTTTGCTGTGTACAACAATGCTTTGGATTTAAACTTTTTTCCTTAGTCTTTAATGTGTTTAGGATGTCTCGTGTTTCTCCTAAGCAGTAACATGATAAATTCATTCACACAATAACTCTATTGGCTGCTTTGGCAAGATAACATGACTCAACCTGGCACCAGAGTCCTTCAAGTTAAACAGAGTTAAAAACAAAATAAATAAATTTAAGTATTAAACTTATAGTTTAAAACAAAAAATTGTTGATGGAGCAAAACTCCTGAACTTGTGCATGGAATATTCTATTTACTCCTCCTCTGTCTATCCACTGAAAGTTAACAGCTCAGCGGGGGACTCTTTACAGTCTGTCTTTATACTTTGAAAAGCAAGGTGAACATGTTTTAAATACTTTTTAAAGAAGTAATAATCATACCGCTAAAATACGGGAGCCATCCTTTTCAACATAACATGGCCACCATCCTTTCATGGATTTCTGTTCAAAGAGAGAGGCGGTCCTGGGAGCTTTCTGAGAACTGTCTGCCTTGTATTCTGGAATCATGTCTATATTGCACTTCTCTGGAACTTTTGCTGGAATGATTGTTTTATGTAAATCAAGTTCCACGAAGCCTAGAAAATGGATAAAAAAATAAACACTGCATAACACAACCAACCATACAGCATAGTGGTTCAACGTCAACTTTCCTATCTCTAAACATGTTGTACAGGAAAAACAATCAACACAGACAAACAAGAATGTAATGTTTAAGGATGTTGTGTGGCAGGCAAGTGGGACACATCAGGCTGTGTTTAAGCCCATCTTGCTGATGTTGAAACAGTGGTGTTGATAAAATTGGACTTGGCAAGCTCTCCTCCCCCTTCCTTAATGCAAGATCACTTAATTTTTAATACAGGCTTTTTTTCCCCCACACACCTAAATGGAAGATAACCAAATACAGCAATGTAATGCTAATGTAATTTCTGATAGTTAAATGCATTATTTAACTAACTTTAATGATGGTTATAAATCAATTATTTGTTTTCAGATTTTGAGGCCTATATGGTTTGCATGTAAGCTAAAGACTTTGGAGCTGTCTTAATACACGGCAGAGAATCTTCTGCAGAGCAGTATCTCTACAAAAAGTAGGGATTAATAATGGTGTGAAGTAGATTGCTTAACCTAAATTACAGCCTTATGTCAATACTCTTACTTAGAATTGAAGTACTCTTGTTCTATGTAATTTTACTTAAAGAAAGAAGCAAGTAAGTTTTCATGCATGTTATCATTTAATGCACTTTGTGAGAGGGCTTAACTGAATGAAAAGTATCTTGGTTTACCTGCAAGTAGGCCTTTACTGAGTGAATATTCACTCATTCATTCATGAGCACAAGTAACCCTGTACCGTGTGGGACAGCAGGAGTGTATTTGCATGTTCAGTGGCTCACTTTGTAAGCACAGTCCTTATGCGATAATTTAATATTGTTCATTTTTATATCTTACTTTGAGACAACAATAATTCTTTTCTTAGAAGTCTTACCCAGATAGTCATCCAAGGAGAACTTGTCATTATCCCATATTTGAATGATCAGTTTGGGTGGGATTCTGAATTCTGTCTTGTCAAGACTCCAAAAATGTTCCTAAAATTTTAAAAAGAGAAAACCCAAGCACCTTTTTAAAATTACTTATGGAAATTCAAAGCTGTGGTCTGTTAGTACTTGTGAATTGTGGGGTTGGTGGAAGTATTAAGGATCTAATCTTGCCCTTGCTAAGAGGAGACTGCTGTTGTTGCCAGTGTGGTGTTCTTGGCTCAAAGGCAATATTGAATCTGTTCGCAATAGCAGTTTGAGAAAAGTATGCAGAACTGAGCTGAACTGTCTCTTTCAATATGTACGTACAAAATTATCAGACTAATTGCAATCTGTATTCTAGGTATTGAAATCTTTAGAAATACTTACCTTTTTGGAAACTACACAGAGTTGCTCCGCTGGGAGATAGTCAAACGGAAAAACAAATCTCCAGTTAAAGTTCCCTTCACCATCCAATGATCGGTAGTGAACATCAGTTTTCTGCTTATTTTCTTCATTACCAGGCATCCATCTGAAAATACAGAGATGTGTCTGGTGTTTGCAGTGGGACTACACTGGTGCTTGTTTGTACTGTAACCATGCCATTAAGTGGTTGCAAACGAGCCGTAAGAGTTGCTCACAGAGGGCTGGAGAGTCTTTCACACCCTTTCTCAGTTTGGTTCCAATTTGGCACTTTAAATGGGAACTTCTGAACTGAACTTCTGATCTGCTAAGACCGGTACTGTATCGGTGGTGAGTTGTTGGTGGGATTTTTTTATTTCTTTTTTAGGAGAAATTAGATCAATAGCCTAGTAGTATATTTCTCTGATTTCTGTTAATTTTTTACATTAAGACTAGGAAACATAAAAAATAAGAATCCAGGTTATGCAGCACCAAATCTAACTCCCTATCTTTTCAGTTGCTTCCCATCTCAAGAGATGAACTTCTGGGATCTTTCACTGCACATTAACTGGTCATGCTTTATCGCATAATACTTCTGTACTTCTCTGAGGTTAGCACTATTTTAGAGGCTGTAGTGTGCATTGAATTGGCTGAACCAAATCATCTTTGGAACCCATGTAGGCATTCCCAGGACATCTGAACGTCATTCATTTGTAAGTGTTACATGACAGGGTGCTCCTACCCCTTCACGTAAATGTCACTCATTTCTTCCCCTGTGATGCTCTTTTCATCCAGAAGGACATCTTTGGTGTTCCAGACAATCACCCGCAAGATATACCTGAGAGAGAAGATGTTTGGGGAAAGAGAATTGAGTTGCCTTTGTCAGGGCTGCCAGATGGTGTGTAGTATATATGGATACTCACTTCTTGGCTTTTCGGGGAGTAATGTTGAAGGGAGGGCCTGGAAGTCCTAAGCTTTTGGGGAAAACATCAACCCACATCTGGAGCTTTCCCTGTAGCAGTGGAGAAGATGGATGAGGGACTGTTTGTCGCATACAGCTTTGTCATGGTAATTCCATGGAACTGCTTATTGATGTGCTTAAGTACTAATTTTAGCCACAGAGCAGAGCTCACTTATGTTACCAATGTCAGAACTGCTACAGACTTCAGATAGGAGCAAGCCCAATCCCTCATGTTATATAAGCTTCTTCAAATGAACAATGCCAAGAATTCAGAAGATGGGAGGGATGGTAATTCCTAGTGAATTCAGTGCAAGTTAGGTGCCTAAGTCATTCTCATTCTGTAGGTCCAAGTTTCTGTTCTCT
The DNA here is from genome assembly GCF_035582795.1 of Mycteria americana. Lineage (NCBI taxonomy): Eukaryota > Metazoa > Chordata > Aves > Ciconiiformes > Ciconiidae > Mycteria > Mycteria americana. Next base: position 19,151,504 of record NC_134370.1, read on the forward strand.
CAGAGGTAGTAGTAAGTACAGTGTCATATGTGTGGCTGATAGTTTGCAGCTGGTGGCCTACCCAATGTAGATGATGAGTCCCGTTAACTAGACTCTGAAGTAAGGCAACCACTGCAGATTTTATACTCTTGTTCAAATGCCAACCCCTTTATTTTTGCAGATAAGTTTTCTGGTTGCTGCAGAAACCTTCTTAAAAAAACAACCACTGGTGAGTTAGTAAATGCTAGAAAACAAATGTTAGCCTTTGTTCCTCTCTTAACAGAGAGGTCCAGTGTAAGACTTCATGTTTAAACTAGCACCTCTGAACCTTGTAGAGAAATGACAAGTTTGGTTTAATTTGTTGAATGTAGCTAGGAAGCTCTTGAGGCTTTCCTATATTATCTCCTTTATTGTTGGTGAGGTATTAAACACATATTCCAGTTTATTTCAGTAACAAAGTAATAAATAAATCTTTCCCAATTTCCACTCCGTCAGTGTTTAAGGTGTCATTTGGGGGTCTTAATGGCAAAACATAACTGCGTTTTGTTATGTTTCTAGACTAACCTGCTTTAGTTTCTCAGCCAAGTAATATTAAGTTGTAGCGCTCTTCCTCCTGAGTCATACCACTCTATTGACAACATGATATAAATACAGAAATGCTCCATTTGTGCATTCAAGAAACCAGAAGTAAACCTGTTCATAGTACCTGGGAGATGTTGGGCTGGAAGGTGCTATATAAGGTCCTTGTCTCCACATGTTCAGGTACCAAACCCTGGGTTCTGAGGATATGAAGGGCTAGCCGCTCTTCACCTGGACCAAGATGCTGATGCAAAATTTTGTTAGCTTCTGAAATAAAAGAAATGGAGAAAGAACAGGGGCTCATGAACCAGAATTTTCATTTGAACTTAAAAAATTTTAAACCAGATATTTAAAATTGAGCAGAAAACTGTGCTTAACATTAAAAAAATGGAAGATTTTTCTAATTTTCCATAAATAACTGAAAAGTTTTATATTTGTATCAATATGAATTTAAGACAGAAATATAAAATAAGTGAACAAGCTCACCAGCTTCCTCCAAAGTATAGTCTCGTCCCCCGTAGTTAATCTTTCTACCATTCTCAGAGAGGACAGGAGGAGCATAGCCTTTAAATCTGGCTACATTTTGCAATAACTGGGTTGGTTTTAGTTGATCACGCCAGGTGTTCACACCTGAACTTTTAGGAAAGCAACAGAAACACATCCAAAAATTATTCACCATTCAGGGCATTCACACATCATGTAAAATGTTTTTATTAAACTCATTCAGAAAGGGCAGCACTGTAACTGCCTAGATTGAGGCCACTTGAGTTTGATAGTGACATAATTTTGTACCAGCTCAATTACCTTCCAAGACAGAGTGCTGTTTTCTTTACATATCAAAATCATTTACGCTAACAGATGCTTTCATATTTATTTCCGTGAGTAGGTCAGAAAATTCTGTTAAGTGTATGTTCTTGGGCAGAAATAACACATTAGCATATAAAGAGAATATGAAAATGTTTGGCATCATGGTTTTCAGTCAAGGCTCTTCTGAAGACTTTGCAGCTTAACTTGGAATTCAGATAATAGTGAGCACAACAAACACCGATGAGAAGCCATAGCATTGGTTTTTAACCATATAATTAAGATGAAGGAAGCCCAGATTTTTTACAGAGACTGGGTACTAGATCTTACAGATAAAAATTTTCAGTAGACAAAATGACTTACATGCAATACTGCTGTGGGATGCCACAGTGAGATCCATAACGAGAAAGGAATCTGTTCTCAAGATCAATTATGGTTTCACCCACTTTTTCATCACGAGTCAATGTGTCATAGTCATAGACTGAAATTTTCAGATCCTTTTCTTGAGGCAAGAAGCAGCTGAGTTCATACATTCTAAACATAAAAATGTCCAGTTAACACTTTTGCTCTTTTGAGCAATACTTTTTATTTTTAAACTTAAAAAAAAAATCAAAACCCCACACTTTTTAGTTTATTTTTGAGCAACAGCCTTTACAAGATATTAAAGGGATGCTGCCAATGCTGATAAATCTAGCAGTAGTTGCCACTCATGCTCCAATTTCTATTTGCACTTATTAATAATTCTGATTGTACTGCTATGGATATTACGACCTTCCTTTCTGCACAATGTATTAGATGTTTTCTGTGTGGCAGCTTGAATTGGGACTGAGAAAGAAACTAGTGTGGCTCTGCCAGCGACTCTGTAAAAAGGATGGTTGTTCAAGCCATAGTTTCTGTATGATTAGAAGTTTTAAATTTTTTTTACCCCAATACAAGGACAGTTGGAGCCTTAAAAAATATGGTCCAAAGGTTTAGCTTCTATGACTAGAAGCGATTATTCTGTCATCTAGCTGTCCTACACAAAACAGACTGCAGAGTTTTCTCAAATTAATTCTCTGAATTTACTTTCAAGATATGCAGCCTCATGGTTTCTACTGCTGCTAAACCCATTACCCTTGAGGTAAAGTATTCCATGGTTGATTATTCTCTACATCTTTTTGTTTGTTTGTTTTATTTCTAGTCTAACTTTTTAACTTTGACTTCCAGAATCATTCTGGAAAAACTTGGAATTTTGAAGGTACTTTGTACCTGTGATCAGGTCTCTTTGCTGTCTATTTCTTTGTATAATCTGAACAATTGAAATCCTGTAGCATGTCATTGAAAAGTACGCTTTCCAAACTCTTTATAATCCTTCTAGTCCTCCTCTCCTAACTTTCTAATTTATCAAAATCCTCCTCTAACTCTGGACACCAAGCAGACCCAGAATTTCATTAGTAATTATAAAGATGATGTAATCTCTCCATTCCTAATTAGTATTTTTCTATTCATATATTTCAAAGATATCACTAGCCTTTGAAGTAAAGACCAGTGTACTGGGAATACATGTTAAGCTGATTACTCATCGTGACATCCAAGTAGTTTTCAGAGTTAAAACCTTTTCCATATTCTATAAGCATATTTTTTTATTCTGGTATGCATAACACAGGGTGGTTTTAAGATATATACATTGTTTGACTTTGTGCAATTTACCCATGTCATACCGAAAATCTATAGACTAGCCAAACACCTGTGTTGCCCAATGATTTCAAAGGGAAATGCCTTATGCAACTTATACACAATTAACTGTCAGTACATAACTATGCATAGAGCATTGGATATTTCAAATAATGGTTTATCTTAAAAAATAGGAAAACATTCTAAAATACAATAAATTGAAAATACAAAAAAGTTTGTTACCTGCCAAAAATTGGGTTGAGAGTATTAGGCACATAATTGTCTCTGTCTTCAATTACTTTTTTACTTAGGGATATTTTTATGTAAGGATCACACTATTTAAAATAAGCAAAAAATATTGTTAAGAAATAGTTATCAAGACTAACTTTATTTAAAATATACTACAGCAGAGTTAGCTCACAGACAGTCCAAAAGCAAAAAGTCTCACCAGCCCATTATTATCCTGGGGTTGAAGCTGCAAAGCTCGAACAATATAAATTCGTACAATACACTCCTGAGGCCCACTGTCTGGTAGCTCGCGGAACTGGCGAGGAGGAGCTGGAATAGTGGGATCATCAGGTAATGCATAGATTTTAAAGGATCCCTAAAAAATAATATAAAGACTCAGTGAAGATAAATGTAGAAAAGTCAGTCTGCTAGGTTTGGTTTTGCTTATTTATCCTACAAATACACACTCTGTTTTATATAGGAATAGCAAAATTATAGCCTGATCCACAGTCACTTAGAAGTCTGTTTTACTTCAGTGGGTTTTGGATAAGACTTACTACAAAGGCAAGGTTATACCCTTAGCTGATTTAAATCAATACAGTTCTTTTGATTTCAACATAATTACTCAGTTTGCTCCAGCTGAGAATACGTAACGCATACTTCATACTTGTTTTCCTCTCCAAAAGCATCATTTAATGGGGGTTTTGGGGGGTTTTATGGGTTTTTTGGTTGGTTGGTTGGGTTTTTTTTTTACATACAATGTTAACATTATTTTAATCTTTAAAAGTCATAGACAGAATCATAGAAATAGTACAAAATACTTTTTCCAAATGCATTCTAAAGATGTACTTCACTCAGAACAGCTGCAGGTGAAACTTAAGCCCTGTTCAAGAGGTTATATGGGAAGGTTCTGTTCCACAGGTACGAGGGAAGATCACATTAGCAGGAATGATATTTCTTTTAAATTAACATGTATCACATTTAGTGTGAGCAATGTGTAGCTGTACCTTCCTTGAAAAAGAAGGGCCTGTATCTAAGTAGTTACGAGCATCTGTTGCCTCTACTAACGCATGCATCCATATTTAAGCTGAAACGCTTGCATGTAGACTTACTTAAATGATAACCACTTACATACAAAAGACTGCATGTAGCATTTGGTTGTTGCCCGTTATTTGAAATTTACCTTGAATTCCCCAACCACTGATGGATCATCACTGTCCTCAGATTTGCCTCTGTATAGTTTAAATGTATCACAGAAGTCTGTTAAGCTATTAAATTCAGGAACTTTTTCCAATTCACAGTCATACACCTTAAAAAAAGAAAAGAAAAAGGAAAATGAAAAAGGTGCAGTTTAGAAATTATCATACATATCAGCTCCACCATTGCGGCATTGCAAAGTGTATTGTATGTTTGATGGAATACCTTAAGGAACGAAAGTATTTGGAACTATTTTTATTTTTACATCAAAGTGGAAGCAAATGGAATGTTTGGAGAACATGCTATCAAGCTTTATTTAGGCCTTGTTAAAAACAGGGTAAATAGCATTTCACAAGCTTATCTTTACTTTCTTTGTTAGGTGTATTAGATGAGAAATGAAAGTGGTCTGGCTTCAACTTTTAACCAACAGACAGTAAAAGTACTGATACTCTGTGTTCATACTTTCTCAATGTGTATGTTTATTTAGGATCTGCTTGGCACCCAAAGAAGTCAAGAGCAAAATTCCATTTGACTGAAGGTTAGATTAAACTCTTAATACATCTCTTAATAAGTATAGTTAAGTAGATAAGAAGCAAAGATATCTTCTTAAAACCTTCATTTCACCACATGAATTAGTAATGGACCTTTACAGGAAATCATGTACAGTTAAATTTTGAAGAGCATTTAAAAAAATGAAGGGCACAGCTCTGACCAGGTTTTGGGCCTATAAACATTGAGATATGTTAATTTATTTTATCCTAAGCAATACCTTTAAAGTGTCATATCCTTTTTTAATATACTGTCCACATTTTTCATGTTCTCCTACTGAAGCATAAAATTTGCTCCACCAATCAACAATTTCTTCCTCCTTAAAGAAAAGCAAATAAAAAAGTCTTATCGGGAGATGAAGCCTCTTTTATATCATGCTGTACAGCAGAAACAATGAACAATTAAGCATACTAAAAGATAATATACTCTAAAACTTATTATCAGTTAAGTAATATTAAAGGTTCATCTGAAAGAGAATTAGAATGTAAATATTAAGGCTGAAAAGATGGAATTTCTCTTACCCAGGTTTAGGTATCTAGTCTGTAATCCAGCTGCATTGATAGTCAACAGCCAGCCATCTCCAAGCAAGCAATTAATTACTGATATCTAGATACCTATTGCAAAGGACCGATTTCTGGAGGTGCGTATATGTCTCTCCATCTTCTGGCCGTGCGGCACAGCTAGCCACCTAAGTTCTAAATTACTTAAGTCAGAGGAAGTGAATGTACACAGCTGGTGCAATCATTGTTTCAGCAGCTAAGGAAAACCACCATCATACCTGGTATTCATTACAGGAATTGCATGACTGTAAAAACTACAGTGAATGTGTTGATAACTTTCTCCTGAGGGATAACGGTGCTAGTTTGCTTTCAGCATTCTCATTTATTTCAAAACGGTTGCCATATAACAACACCAGGACAGACCTGTAACTGCTCTAACCATACATTATTCCATTAAAACCAGTGGAGACTGTCTGTATCATGACAGAATCTTGCAGTTGGAGATCTACCTTAATGTTTACCAAATGCAGTTGAAAAGAAGGAGCAGTGAGTCTTGCTCCTTTAAAAATAATACTTCAATGAGCCTTATGAAACCCTAGATGCTAGCAATCTATACATTCCATTAAGACAGTATTTCTGTGGGGTTTTTTTTATATTTTCATTTATCTAAGTCTGAAAATCACGTTGTTCAACAGAGTGCTATTTTCTGTATTTATCCATAGGGACTGCATAATATAATTATTTGCCCCTGCAAACATACTTCAATTGGTAATGAATAGTATTCATTCACTGATTCACTGTGAATGAATAGAATGAATAGTATTCATTCACTGGGTAAATTTGAAAAAATCTTTAAGATTGTTTGGATTTAAAGAGAGTCTTAAAGTATTATACAGATCATTAAATGTGAGGTTTGGTTTTTTTTTATATCTAGGGGTTATTACTTCAGTCTTGCATATTTTTCCTAAATTTACCATTTTATAAGTTGATTGTAGGTTTTATGTCAAACATTTTCAGAGATTACTGTTTTCATCCGCACGCTTAAAATGCTAATTTAGGAGGCAGTACTGATATACTGATTTTCAATTGGAGATCTCATTTACAAGAAAGCAATGTGTAGATTTTTAAAAGTAGTATACATTACCTTTTCTGTAAGCTGCTCATGAGGATCAATTCATTAAAAAAAAAGAGCAAAATAAAAAACAATGGTAAGGATAGGATTTGTAGAATTTCATACAGTTAAATAGGCTTTAAAAAAATTTAGGTTTTTGTATATATATGTGTATATATATATATAAAGTAAGTTACTAACATCAATAATTTATAAATACTTTTGAAGAATATTCAGACACCATGTGTTTAACTTTTTTTTTTTTTTTGCTGCTGTCAGTATGTCCTAGGTACTAAACTGGAGCATATATAAAAATTTTAAAAAGCAAGTTTTCAGGACTGTAAGACATTATCACCCTGTGCTTTGTTCTTCACATAACAAAGCAAAACTGAGAGAAACTTGGTTTTCTTATTGTATCATTGCAGTGTTACTCTCTGGATTCTATTTATTCATTTCCACAGTAGCATCATTCCCTGCTTTCATCTCTGGTTACAGAGAGCACTGGATCTGATTTATTTCAGATGAAAAATGTTTTTAAGAGCGCTTACAAAACTCAATCTATTGCAGAGATTCCTTTCCAAACAAATTTCACATACAAAAAAATCGTTATTTTTTTGCTCTTTTTGAATATTTACTACTTTATAAAACAATTTGCTAGTGCTCAACAGCCTATTCCCTTTTCCTTCTACTATAATTTTTCAGTTGTTTACAGGCTGTGGATTTTCAGGAGTCTGAAAAAAAAAGGTGAAGAATTATAAAGTACAGTAACAACCAGTATATGTGTCTATAGATTCATCCGTCTAAGTGTAATAACAATCTGCACAATCCAAAATGCTTCACCTGTTAAATCACAGATACTGTAATTATGACCCGATAGTCCATTAAGAGCAAGCATCATGCATCCCATTTGGAAGCCATGATTAGCAAGTGTGATTTGCAGTGGTGTTTATATATCATACCTTGTGTTTTAATTTAAAGGCAATCCATAAATTTTTATGCAAAGCAGAAGAAATACGCAAAACATTTTATGCATACAAGCCAAATGCATCAATAGGTCAGGACATCACTCTGGTATATCACACTCATTCACTCCCATTTCTATTCTGTAAGTAATTGTCTTGCTGGGATGTTCAGGTCTACTGTATTTTAGGAGTCTTGTCTAACTTCAAATCAGAAATACAGCATAATTTTTCCAGATTTGCATGGGACTGTCAGATTTTCTAAAGGCAATTGAAGTGATTTAGTCTCAGAAACCATATCATTAATGATTTGCAAAGCTTACAGGCAGAATTCATGAGGTAATTTTGAATACTTTGCCGTATTTAAATTTGACTTTGTTTAAACACTGGTTTGTAATGTTGACAACATGAAGGGTAGCTTGCATAATTATGCAATAATAATAATTTAAACTCCCAATTTAAAGCCTTTTCACAAAATATATTGTGTAGAACTCTGAATCTTTCATCAAAGCATAATGTTGGAAGAGTTTAAATTAGGGTTTGTGGGTTTGGTTTTTTTTTTTCCCCTTGATATACCTTCAAATGTCTCTTCAAATAATGCACTTGGTAGCTTTGGGAATAAGAGGTTAAGAAAAAAAAATAAATCAAAACCTTAAGGGCTTCTTTAAAAATTGCCAAAGCAAATAATGAGTCTTCAATATTTTGATACTATTGTTACTAAAACTAGTAAGCAGGATGTGCTCACAGAATGCTAAAACACAGAATAAAATGCTGTATGATAAATTTGAGATTTTGGAGTGAAATATTCACATGGTAAAGATCATGTAACGGTTACTGTCCTTTTTTTAATGTACCCAGTGACTTCACTGTAGAGTGTTATACATGAAGTTTTCAAGACACTAACCCTGAACTATTAGCTTTTTGAACATCTTGAAATTATGGACAAAAATTAAGAGATACAGTGGATCCCTAGAAAAGTTAGAGTTAGAATTTTATTTACTGTAGATTTATTTTATTCTCCAGAAAGTAGACTTTTAAACAAAGTTTAAATATTAGCAGTGTGGTTAAATAATTCCTGTTGATTTTGGTGCTTTTAGTACATAGATTCCAAATAAGCTGACACACAAAAAAAGTTTTTAATAGTTCATAGATATTGTACACACATAGTAAGCCTTTCAGAAGGATACCTTAATATTCGTAACTAATCACACTAGACTTATGAGCATCATCTCCTCCAAAATCTCTCTATGGAATAATTGCCAAGAGAAGTACAGCCTCATGACCACATCACATTAACATTCTTCCCCCATCCAACCCCATCTGGTCATCTCCATGCATTAGCTCTGTACATACATACATGCACTGTTGTTGGGGAAGCCATTTTGCTGAGTGCTGTTGACATACTGCTTAAACACTGGAAATTGGAATGTAATTGATGAAATTTTGGCATTTTGTGTCCTCAGGGTGTTGTCTGCATATCACTTACACTTTCCACAGTTGTATTTATTTCAATTTGAATTGTTTTGAACGTTATTTCCTCTCTCATATGGATGCTATCACTATATCTAGTATTATAATATATTTGTCTCGGGTGATGTCAAACTAAAATAAATTGTGCTTCACCTTATGTAGCATTTAAAATTTCCCCTCTTATAGTTGAAATCAACTAAACAAATTCGATCAGTTTTGCCAGTGAGTTCAAAATGCTAAGTTTTCTTTATTTTTTAATCTCTTTTCTTAGAAGTTTTAAAGGAAATAAAAATTCTCTGTACCAGCTATAAAGCATTTGTATTAGAACAGAAGGCCTAATTCACATAGAAGTTAAATATTAAGGACAATTTACATGTATGATGAAAGTAAAGACAAGAACATGGTCTATGGGAGACTTAAATTAGAGTCTGAATATCATGATATTAAGATACAGAAGAAGAAATGAAGGAAGAACAATGCAATCAATAACATATAGCAGTGAGAGTTCGAAAGTTTAAATTCAGTAGTATTTACTTTGGACCCTCTGTAACAAAATAAAAAATTCTGCATTTTTGAAAAATCAAGATTAAGAGCCCGCAAAATTACTATATTAAAGCCCATAACTTTTGTGCTTCCTTTAAAATAACAGGCCATCAGAAATTTATGGAAACACCTTCTAGGTAAGGGGAACATTTTACAGTCCTAAAATAACTGAAAATTTTTCCTTGAAAATGTACTGTTTGGAATTTGTCTTCACTCATATTGCAACTTAAGGGTAAAATTCTGCAAGCTGAATTATTTTTTACCTGGAAAGTAAAATTGTATTGTGGTGGTCCTGAAAGAATCAGAGCAGTACAGAGATTCACAAGGCACAACAGAAAAGGAAAGAAAAGAAGTGTTAGTGCAGAAAAAATTGTTTCAGTGCTATCAGTTTTGGATGACTTCATGGTAAGAGAGGCAAAGCCACAACTGTGATAAAATGAACAGCTGGAGGTCTGTGTTACCATGGCTTTGATTCTGTACCCACCAAAGCATACACCTACTTCTAGCTCCTTTATGTAGAACCACTCAGTCTGTGGAAGATCAGGCTGCTCTAACTGTCACCAGTAGACAATTGGGTAATGTTCTATCATATGCTTTCAGTAGCTATTGAACAAGTGAATTAATTCTTAAGCTACTGGGTGAACTTTACCATGCACAAAAAGCTATAGTTTGATGTTTACTATATGAAACCAGAGGTTAAAATTATTAACATATTTCCTTTGCTTTCCTGTCACAAAGTAACTTTGTTCCATCTGGGTTTCCAGAAGGTTGCTGCGTATGTTTCTGACAATTTTGCTGTCTAGATAGTTTCTCAGAAATCACAGATCTGAAGAAGAAAGTTAAGCATCAAATTTTAAAGATTACCTGCGCTGCTAGCAGTGGCTGTGTGTCTTCCATTTCAATTACCGTATCCTGGCGAGGTGCAGCAGAGAGCAGACTAACTGTAAGCCAAAGATTTTTTATTAAGGCAATGTGGTGTAGGAAAAATATCTTACTAAACATTTTAATCAGATTTGAAATCCAAACAGTTACAGAAGATGTAAAATAATTCATTGGCCATATGTTCGATCCTCTAAAGAAAAAAATGAATTTTTTTGCTAAAAATACACAATATATTTTTGTGCAGGATACGCAAATATTTCTCAAATACACAGAACTGAAAAAAGAGTAAAACTTGAAAAAAATATAGGGGAAAATGTCAGCATTGTATTCAGAGCATTCTTGCTGGAATACTGGCTTATTACTTTGGTACTTAATGCAGGGGTAATATGCAGGTAGTTGAATTCCAAGTTGATACTGAAGAGGAACTTCAGGGAACCAGTACACTAAGTCTGAAAGTGGACTTGCCTTTGCACTCTGTCCTCTTATGCTCCACAGAATATTGCACTAATTAATACTCCGAGTTAGATTATTTTTTCCTTTCAGATCACATTATCTCCAAATAAGTGCACAACACTAGATGGCTTTCATCAGTACAGTATGCAGAGTAAACACTGAAGATAGGTTATTCTAGCATCTCATAAGAAAGTAGAACTTTTCATTTTCCAGCTGTCTACCTTTCAGTTGTGGTGCAATGTCTTCTGTAGTAGTGTAGGGGTCACAGCGAAAACTTTCCAGTAAATCAATAGTACACTGTCCTACAATGGGCTTCCGTCCAAATGGTCTGTGGTCTATTACTTTAATAACAAGAGATGGACTGTATAATTCCTCTTTTGGCAAAAGCTAAAAATGAAAGGTTAGAGTTTGTTTATAATGCAAACAGAAGGAAAATGAAGAATAAAGATTTCCCCCCTAAATTAGAGCTGTTACTTCATTTATTTAATATTGAACTACTATGTTCTATGGCTGTATGGTGAGTGAAAATGTCTAACCTTACATTATGATTCAATAAAAGTCAGTAAGAATAATTTTAATTGCCTCAAATCTTGAATTTTCTTGCCTCTTGCACAGCTCCCATCCTAGCAGTAGAAAGGTAGCCACACATCTACAGGTAAATGGATGCCTTTTCAAATAAATATATATACACTGCACTGGATTGTGCATATAAAATTGTATAATTTATCAATGACTGTACAGACATGTTTACATGATATTTGTTAGAATTTTCAGGCTCAGTAAATTGCTTATGTTAAGTCAAAAAAGGATGTGCAAGTTTCTCTGTTCATTTTTGCCTAACAAATCCTTGACCTTTAAAAGTATGGGATAACTGATTTTGCTATAGATAGCTGGTATATAGTTTTTTGCAACGTACAACTTTCATGAAGAGAACAGAAGATGGAAAATTTGGTGTCTTTTTGAGGTTTTTGATCACCACAGATTCCACCATTTCACCCCCACATTCCACAATGAGACTTGGCGACATAACAGGTGCCAGTTGGTAGTTTTTCATGTTCCGCAACCCCCAAGCCAGAATCTGTAAAATAAAATCCAGTGTAAGCAAAAGTGGGAGAGATATCAATATCCTTAATATGATACTCAAAAAGTAGGAAAGAAGAAATGAAGTCTTTCCAATAATAAAATGTGGCTGGCAAAATATTTCAAGGTTGTAGTTCTAGGAAAGTTAATGGAAAAAATGAAACTCAAAAACACTTAAAGAAAAAAATCCCCCATATTTCTCACTATTAAATATCTTCTTTCTTAAAGCAAATACACAAAATTACTATCTAGAGGATGAGATGACTGTACTTGCATTCAGTTAGTTTAAGAATAAACCATACCTCAACAGCAGTGAGTTGAACTACTGGTCTGATTCCTTGAGGTACCATGTAAAGCTTTGGTGCTCTTTGTGATGGAAGAATTGGAAGGTTGGCACCACCCTATTATGACAAAAACATGAGTATTAGTTTCTCTCATCTTCCTTAAATGAAATACCTTGCAAGTGTTAAGACAATTCTTCACATTATGACTCACTGTGAAAGGATATATAATATATCTTATTATATTACAAATACACACACAAAAAAATATGTAATAAATATATACCTTGTCCCTCAAAATAAGTTCTGCAGCAAAAAGAATGTCTCCACTAGCTTTGCCATTATTTGTTACAGGATACCAGAGCAGTTTTGGTGTGATGTCCTCTTCTGGGTTTAATTTGACCATGGGGGAACAAACACTTCTTCCAAGGAATTCATCTTTACCCTGCAACCGAAAATAGCAATCATAGCCATTAATGTTTTTCTCAATTAATATAAATAAATAAAAAAGCAATCAGGGTAAAAAGCATTCACCTACCACTTGGTCACTGTCAAAAAGTTCGATAACAATGTTAGGTGGGTTTTGGGCTACTGTCTGTGGGTCCCCATAGATCTCAATTTCATTAAATATGAGAGTTTGGTCCCATGTAGGATTTAGAGTTGAATGAATGATCTCAGTTGTTTTGCTTTGATGGAGGAAAGAAACATGAGCATAGGGATCTGAAACATCATACAAAGATTAAAAGCACAGAGTTACAGACAAACAAAACCCCATCAAGCCATAAGGCACACAAGCACAATTTTTATCAAATATAGTATGTTATTTTTCTTCTGTCATTATCAGTTCTGTAAGCCATTCTATATAAAACAAAAGCCCACACATACACATAATTTACATTTAATAGAGCAAATTCCATTTGATTACTAAATAGCTTCCTTTATACAAGTCTTGATTAACAGAGTAATAGATGAAAAAGATAAAACATCTTGCAAACCAGAAAGAGAATCTGAAACTAAAATGAAACACTGGCTATACTAATCTCTTAAATATTGTCCGTAGAAGCATTTTTTTGTTGTCTCCATTGATATACAACTGTACAGCCTCATAAATAATACAAAGAAATAATTCTAGTTCTGACTAGTTGCCAAACAACAAATTCTCCCAGGCTATATTGCTCTGATCAAGCTTTGGTTTCAAACATGCTTATTTATAGCAACCTCTTCTTGTGAAACAGCTGAATTATTAAAGTGGCCTAGGCCCAGTGTTTGGCAGGTCTTTAAATCATCAAGAGCTCTGTTGAAGGTATCTGATGATTGTCATTAACATTTCCTGTACAAATTGCAATCACTAAAGACTAGAGGCTATTTTAAAGGTTATCTTTAGGTCAGTTTCAACAGCTTCTGGCTAGGTACCTGATCAGAATTTTACAAAATTTGGCTAACTCTTCAAACTAGTTTTAGAGGAAAATAAAATGCAGACGTGCTAGTTTATGTGTGACTGCATCTGCGGTACCTATCTTGAATTCTACATATGCAAATTAGAGGCATTTATTATTTTTCCTTTGTATTGCTTTTAAGTGCTGCGTATTGAAGTAAGACCAAATACACACAGGGAGCTGTACAAAACCCCCCTCATTTCAGAAAACAGCACTAAAATACCTATAGCTCTATATCTACTGTAACAAATTAACAAATGCATTACACTTACTCATTTATTAATTAAAAAAGGGAGAAAAAGAAGGATGCAAATGGAGGTTGATGGGGAAAGAAAATTCTAAGCTGCCCGTTTAATTTTATCTTTGGCTGAACTTATTTAAAGGAAGTGTAAAGTCATATTCTTACAGAATCTAATTTCAATTCGCTCTCTAACTTCCCAGTGGAATTTTAATTCTAATTAGCAAAATTTAAATATTTGTTAACCTGAGTATTGAATTAGCTTGACTACAAAGATGCCAAATGGATACAACACTGTTGGAATACCTAAGAGCTGGAAATAAAAGGGCAACAGGTACACTTGTATAAACAAACAAAAGCCATGCTTATTAGTAAGGCACAGTGCAGTTTTCTACAGGTTCATCTCAGTATGAATTAATATAAAATACTGAACACTGAGAGGCAGTTGGTGACATAACAGCCATCCAGCTTTCTTCATCCTTGCTTTTGTGCAAGCGTGCTGCAGGACAGCTTAGGAACTGTATGTAGGCTTTGGTTAGAAGGAGAAGCTAAGGCCTAGGGAAGGGATTGGTCATGGGAAATTCAGACCTGATTTGAATTCCCATTCCCTCGCTGAGATTTCGTTGGCAGCAGCAGGTGCTGCACATTCAGAGCACTTCTTTTTTTGGCAGCTTCTGGGGCAGTACTAACCAAATCTGGATCATACGTAATGAAGCTGAGACTTCCTTTATGGCGTAGTTTCAGTAGCTAGGACCTACGCACAGACCTTAAGGATTTAAGATATTCTATAGCTAAATCAAGTTACTGGTTCATTGCAGAAGTGGGTTTTCTGCACCATTAGCAGGATTTTTCCGTACCTGAAAAACTGTCTTTGTCTAAAGCCATGAGATTTCTTGCCTGGTAGATGTAACAGCGAAGGTGGTAAGTATATACTCCTGTATCAAAAAATAAAAAGAGTTCAACTGCATTATACAGGCTTCTTTTCTGTAATGAAGGTATTTTGAGTTTATAAAAATGCCTTACACATTTTAACTCAAGCACAAGCACTGTAGTAATATTTCTGCTTTTCTATTCTAGTGACAAGTGTACTAATACCAACGAGCTAGCAGCTGAGAATGTTTGTTCCAACACAACTTAAAGCAGAAATGAAAAAAACCCACTCATACTATTTGGGCTTTTTTCACCATGTGATCATCGAAAAATCTTTCTGTTAAAAAATTCCTATTTGAAACTGTGTGATAATCTAGCTCCTCCGAAGAGAATCAAGAACTGGGCATTCCTGTGCTTAATTAAAGTATTCACTACAGCACTTGCAGGGACCTGGGAGTTTCACATTTTTAGCTATTAGCTCTAGAAAATTACTCCAATTGCAACTCTCTCTCTTTGGCTAAAATACATATTAAAAAAAAACCATGGCAGGCAAGGTGGAATAGCTTAAAAGTAAGATGTGAGAGCAGCCCAAACCCAGGACAGCATGTGGCTAAGTTACAACAGCTTTTCTTTAAAAGATGTCAGTGCTAACCCTTTCAGCCCATGGAAAAATCTGAGCCACTCATAGCCTCAATAAGCTGAAACCTCTGAACTCTGGCAGGAAAAGGTGCCATTTTTCTCCTGTTGTGCTCCTATTAAAAGAAACTGCAATAATCTTCCTCAGTTTCTGAAAGACAAGATTTAAGATTTAGGCACCCATTCCCAGCAGGGAGATCAAGTTCTGGACAGTCCAAATAAAGACAAGTGTTCCAGTCAGAGATCCTCAAAAACGATTTTGAGTCTTAGGAATAAATGGGATTGGTCTCTATTCCTATTAACTAACACTGGTGGCTCCCATCTCAGTGTCCGTGCTTTTGTGAATCCCATTACAGTGATTCTGAGGCATTTAAAGCCAATCCAGGTTGGCAAAGTTACAGCTTTGTTCACTTTGCCAACTCAACTACACGGTCTTACTGCTTCTTCTGGGTCAGGCATTTGTCTGACCCTGCATTAAGCTGGTTAAGTGAGCTAAAACAGCAAAAAATTAACTGTACATACATCTTCTCTGCTGGCTTAGCTCCCTGCATTGTTATGGAGGGACCCTAGTGCTAAAAATGCATCATTTAAGACAGGCTTAAATTCAGGTGCTGCAATAGTTAGCTTTAGAATTCCTGTCCCATACAGGTTTTAAAAATGTCTGCGTGACAGTGAACTGAAATGTCGAAATGACTAACTGTAATTCTTCTTTTGGTAGCCTAAACAGGGCCCAATCAAGGATCAGATTGTAATTATAACAGAAGGTATATAAACCTAGATGCAAAACATAAAGAATTACAATTCTGTTTGAGACCAGGGAGAAACAGACATAATTTATAAGAAAGGAATTATTAAAGAACCTACTGTCAAAGTAGCAGGAAACAAGTGGTGTATTGGCACCAAACACCTTTGTAGCTGAATCCTTGGTTTTGTCTGAACTCTTCCCTTCTCCATCATCAACGCTATTGTCTGCTCCCTGAAGTTATACATAGAAAAGAAGTTAACTGCATATTTACAAACACAGAAGGAACGTGATAAAAGTGGACTGTGTGTGGGAATATACGGGTTTCAGCCTCTCCTCCAGGACAAGGAGAAATTTACTTTTCTGAGTGAATGTACTTTAAAGATGTTTACTCATGTCTGAAGGTCATTTCTTGTTGCCATTGAAGCTGTGCAGAAATCAAATCCAGTCATTTCATCTTACTTTCCAGAATGTCTTATTTCTGGAGATATACTAGCTACCTATCAGCTCTTACTGAAGGAGAGGTTGCAGGTCTTCTGCACTGCGCCATTGCAGAGAACTGCTCTAAGGCTTTATCCTAGCAATAGCCCAGGAAGTATAGTCAGAAAAGAAACTGAAACAGGAATTTTTAAACGCTGTGGAACCAAAATAAGTGGAGAAAGAAAATGCTATCAATGAATTGACATTTGGTGCAAGAAGAGAGAAACAAACCCAGAAAAAAGCTCAAACTTTTGTTAATGCTATACAATCAGACTTGGAATCATTATTTTAGAAAAACAAAGTAGCCTTCTCACATTATTTGCTCCCATTTGTATTTGGTAAATAGAGCTTATCTATGAAGCTGTGTTAACCTGAAAACTTGAGGAATAATTACATTCTGATGATCTATTTGTGACGTATGACATTCTGGCTTCTCCAACACTTTGCTATCCTTTCTTGTGTTTGGTTGTTCATACATGATTAATATATGTATACATTAATCAGGGACAGCTATTTCAGTGCCTGTTGTTTCTTGTGCTGATGGTAATACATCTAATTTATGTGCATGAAAAGCCTGAGCTATCTTCTCACTTTACTTATAGAAGGCTCATCTAGTAATTTGGCCTTTTGCTCGAAATCTCACTTAATAATAAAAACAATTTGAAAAATAAAGTAATAAGCATGTTATGCAAGAGTCTGTACTCCGACTTTAATGGCCCCATTCAGACTTTAAACAATATAAACTGTATTAGTTCCTCAGTTATATATCAATCTAACAATTCAGGGACTAAAATAGCTGATATAGGTAATTGTTTATTTACTGTAAATTAACAGATTGAACTTTTAAAGACTTTTTTGATACTCCGTCCCTTACCAAAGCACCTTCAAGTTTAAAGATAGCTGCTGCGCCATGTGTCTCTGAGGGAGCCATTTTTCGTCTCCATCGTCTTCGACGGAAGGTATCAGAACTGCGTTGTTTCCAGTGAAATTTCCAGCCAATCAAGGAGGCGTATTCCCATCCTTCTTGATCTTCATATGACGACATTGCCTGGAAGACATAAATCCTTGTTATCCACAGTGGTGCATAAACATAATGAAAAAAATCGGCACTTGCTCTGGCAGGCATAATGCTATCCTCATAAACCAAAGCTGGAAACATCAATTTACAAAAAGACAAAGAAAAGGAATATAATGAAAACATACGCGGTTGTTAGAGATTTTCTTGTTTGGTATTAAATTTTTTCTCTATTCAGGAAATGAATAATCTCATGCGGATTTTTTTTAAAAAAGAAACTCAAACTGTTAACAATGTGCAAGTCTCTGACTACATCTCTCTTCTGCTTACCCTTCCTGCTGTTACTGCTTGAGCTGGATCCCTCTTACGTTTCCGCACCAGTCTTCGTCGTCGATGTGTATGGTACATTTTCTCTGCAGCAACCCATGACTTTGGTTTAGTGTCTGGAGGAATAGTAATTCCATATTCCCATCCTAAAACAGAATTGATTTGTTGGTATATTTCCAGAAACACAAGCAAGATACAAAGAAAAAAAGCATGGGAAATATTGTACCTACAGAGGATGAAGCTTTAGTCACACAAGACTATTTGATATTGCAAACCCTAAATGCCCAATAGCTAGGGGGCAACTGATGACATTTTATGATGATGCTATGTTATAATATATATAACAATAAAAATCTCAACATTAAAACATGTATAATACATTTTAAGTTCTTTTCTTTGCATTCTTGTTTTTTCAAATGTTAGGTGTATTGATACCACATTTTCATACTTCACCACAGGGAAAACTCCTCCTTGATTTTAAATAAGAGTGGAATGTCCTGTGTACTCTTGTAACTCCAGCAGCTTGGCTTTTAAAGGAACACCAACTATTTGAACTCCCATCATAAAACTTTAAGAATTGGTAAGGCTGTTACTGTATTTTGGCTCTACCTATTATAATTCAGTTGTCAGGTATCTAGGACTCAGACTGTTACTTAGATTGATCTCTTCTTAACAAGTTACTGCAGACTCCTACCAGAGGTTTCAGTTAAGACAGAAATCAGTACTCTTTAAGATAAGTAATTTTTTTTCTACTCAAATAACTATTTATTTCACTTATATTTAAAAGCAGTAACTATTTGCGAGTTTTCAGCTGTTTTAGAACATATTAAAATTAATGATAGTTTTGCAAAATTCTGGGCTTCCCAGAATCTTCTACGACTTTCCCTTTTGCTTTTATTATTCATTTTGTTTTCAAACCATCAAATCAATGTCCTGTAAATACTTTGCTGTGAGAGATTGACTACTTTTTCCTATTGCTCTATCCACACAGAGCAATATGAGATATGGTGGCTGTATGGTGGCTGTATCCATATAGGATAACCTGATCAGTTAATAGAGTATATCTAATCTGAAATACTCTGTCTAGCAGCATCAGATTCTTCACAGAAAGACTTTGAAGTCTTTTTCATTTCAGAATTGCCTAATAATCAGTTGCATACTGTTAAGATTTCATCCTGATCAGTCTTGCATGGCTCCCTTCCCGCATAAATTCAGTGCAGTTATTCTGCTCTCAACAATACAGGGAATCCTTCACACACTTGTGGTGTGTGACCAACACAAACAGGCTCCTGACTTCCTTTGGTCCCCAGACCTCCTGATCCACCTCTTAGCATTGCTTGGTGACTTGTCCCCTGGCTAAAGGCTCCCAGTTAAATTACCAGATAGATCCAAACCTGGCTTTGCCACATATTCTTGGTGCAATTACAGAGGTTTCCTGCCTCAACTTAAGCTTCTGACTTCTCTAAAAACAACCCAATTACCGCTACTAATCACATCTTACAGGCCCGATCCTAACCATTGGACTGCATTAACACTGGACTTGGGAAAAATGTTTCGGAAAGTTATTTCAAACAAGGATGGGTTCTGTTTCCAAGCACAGTGTTTATACGTGCAGTTTTCCCAACTGGAACCTCTCATGTTAGTAGACTGTTCTTTGCATTAGCCTTCTTTTTTTTTTTTTCATTTGTCAAAGCTTTTGGCTCAAAATTGTCATCTACTGCTGCAGTTAAGACCAATGTATAGCTGCTTAGATTATGTGATTCTCTCTCTGGTAGGCACTTATAAATGCATTTATTACATATAGTGTTCAAAATACTGGTCCTTTTGATCCAAGAAAGGCTCAATGAGAACAGTGAGTTTGATGGAACAGTGATTAAAATGGAAATAGAGACAGATGCAGACAGTGAACACTTTCTCAATGTCATTTTATCTGATTCATTAAGCAACTGTTATCCAAGTATTTCCTTGACAGTTTTCCATTGGGCAACCAGTAGCATGCTCAGGACATTGCTACAGTCTTGACATACATCCTCCTTCAGTATAGACTATGACAGATTGTCCTAATAATCAGATAAACAGTAAATCTTACCGTGCTCATCCACCGCTCGATTTAAATCGGATTTCCAAGCATCATCTTCCCACATCCATCCAACAGGACACGTGAACTCACGTGGCTGTGGAGCTTTTTCTCCATTCTTTATGTAGGGAAAACATAACAGTTCTGTGCATTAATAGATGAAATACACTGTGTAGCAAATCCTAGAACTCCTTTTCTTAAACCTTTACTTATCCAGTGAAAAATATAAGTCTCACCACATCTGTGTAACTGTCTTCAGCTGCTTTCCATTCCCCTCCAGGATAGCGACTCTCATTTTCATACACTTCATCAGTAAACTCAGTATGACCAGCATCAGCTTCAGTCAACAAACTGCAAGTCCAAAGCAAATATAATACTAAACCAAATGTATTTTAGTTAGCTACAGAGAATATATAGAAACAATGTACAGAATGTGCACACGTGCTGGAGTTCTGGATTGTCCATCTTTGTGAAGTTCTGTTTATTCATTGAGTACAATGTAGCCCTCATCTGTATGAGGGCTACTTATTTCCTTAGACTGTCTTCCGAAAACTGAAGCAACTCCAGTAGTAGTAAGCAATAGGAGGAACATTACTCATAAGAATGAGTGAGTGACTAGCAGGAGTGTTTTAACTGCTGTGTTATTGAGGATCTGCTTTCAACAATTCCTCTTGGAAAAAGAAAAAAACATCATATATTTAAGTGTAGGAAAACCCAGACTGCACATGACAGTTATACGCACCTCTGATTTTTATGTATCTAGCTATACACTAAAATTTGGCAGTGTAAATAATTTTGTTCCCCTTTATGCTGTTGACAAGGCAAGTAATCAGTTGGCTAATATTTTTCTAACTTGCAAGTAAAAGAAATAAGAGAACATTAAATCAGACAAAATAGCCTTGATTTCCACTTGTGATTAATTGTGAGTCAGAAAGCACTAAAGTATGTTCTAAAATGCCATCTGCTGGTCAAGCAGATTATTTTCCAATAAAAGCAGATGCAAGACATAAACATGCTTATGCATTTTAACAGTAGGGTTTTTTTTCCATTATCTGAGAAAATATCTCCATGGTTGTTATTGCTTTTCCTCATGTCAGATTATTCATTGAAATAAAAACTATTCATTGAATATGAAAATAAATCCATCCATTCATACCTATAAACTGATATGATTTTAAAATGGATCAAATAATAGCACATATGTTTCCTACACAGTTTTTCTACAGCAACAGTCCTGTATTTTTTTTTACCATCAGAACACAAGAATTTAAAATAGGCTGAACCTTTCCTTTTAAGAAAATAATCTCTTTCTCATGCTGGCTTTTGTTTATGAAACAAATAATTTACCCAGTCTGGTTTAGTGTGGCAACACAACTAGCTGAGCTGGCACAACTCAGGAGTTGAAAACCTCTGACAGAGCAAGACAACCTGCTAGAGCTGGGGGAGGACTGACACCTCATCAATTCAGTCCGCCAGGGGAGGAATTGTCATATGGCACCACAACCTTAGGCTCTGAAAACAACCCCTGCCTTAAGTCAGTTTGAGAAATAACCTGTGACAGTTGTTTAACAAGGGCAATGGAACTTCTCAACATTTAGTGAACTAAACACAAAAAACCATCCACTGTATGTGAATGGCCATACAAATGCTGTAATGGTGTTGATACAACATGAACTGCAGATTTATACTGGATGTCAGGGTTAAGCTTCTATCTATGGAAGATCTAGTTATCCAAAGGTCTTGTCTGAAACCATCACAGCAGGATCTGAGAACCTCACATAGACACAAGTGATCCTCACAGTAGCTTTCTAGGAAAGGAAAACTATTATTATCCCTTTTTTAAAGATGAGGCACTGAGACACAGAGAATATAAGCAATATGCCCATCATCACATGGGGTCTTCTAAACCATAAGCTGGTTCCTAGGAAATGGATGCATTCTTTCTGTTGTATGTTTTATTTTACTTTTTAAAAAAGGTAATGTTAATTTTAGTGTTATTAAGTAGCTTTGACTAATGGCTGGCTTTTGCTGTCCTAGAAAGTTCAGCTTAAAATCTCTTTCTCAGCCAAGAAAACAGAGGAGCTTTTACTCTACACTCCTAGATTAAACTGCTTTATTCCTGCCTGCATAAAATTAAAAAAATCTGACCTTCTTTCAGGATCAACCATCCATT
This sequence comes from Mycteria americana, assembly GCF_035582795.1. NCBI lineage: Eukaryota > Metazoa > Chordata > Aves > Ciconiiformes > Ciconiidae > Mycteria > Mycteria americana. The sequence goes on from NC_134370.1 coordinate 19,173,766, forward strand.
CTCCTTCCCACTCCCAGCCCTTTGGGGGTAGAAAGTACTCTCTTTTCAGTTTGATTTTTCCTGTGACATCAGAAAACTTGTGGCGTCCAACAAGTCCTGAGGTACCCCACTTTCCAAAAAGAAGAGCCTGATTTTCATACTGTTTGAGAAGAAAGAAAAAACCACAGTACTTCAGGAATAATAAAAAGCTTTTAGGAGGAAAAAACCCCCAACAACCAGATTTATGTAACTGTTACAACTGAAACATTCTACTATACATTTCCTTTCTCTGAAATGAAGTACTCCCTTCCCACATTATTCTACAATGTCATGATTAATGTCTTTCATTTTCTTCTATGCTGCATGGTAAACAATTATTCCCCCGCTAAACTAAACTAGCTTCTCAATTTAATGCCTCTCTACAACTACAGTCAAACTTCCTCCAAATTAAAGCTTTGTTGAATAAAATTCCATTACATTATTCAAACAAGTTTCTTCTGTTCCCTGAATGCATGATCCTCTCATTCTTTTCCATCTCAAGTCTCCTCCTATTTATAATCTCTTCTTTCGTAACATGTGAAACTGAATTATAGTCTTATCATGGAAGCCACCAGGGGCATGATTCTGATGTCAGCCCAGTTCATATAGTATATTTCCCTTCATGCTAATGGAATTATTCGTAGTTTATGTTGGTATTGAGTTTTCTGCTCTTATTCCTGTAAAATTGTTGGATTGCTGCTGTATGAAGAGCAAAAAATGAGATATTCAATAGCCTCTTAAACTCGATACTTAAATAATGACTTTGAACATCCATTGACTATTTTAAGTTACTTACTACAGCACTACTAAATATTTAAGCATAGGTGCAATGGTGACACAAGCTTCTGTAAAAATGTCTTGTTTCATTAGCTATTATACTGCTGTTGGATTATATGCACCAATAGGTGATGGGTCATATAAAAGACACCTGCTGCTTACCATTTTCATTCAAAATCTCTATTATATGCTGTGGGACTATTTCAAGCATTGTTATTCCAAATTTGTTAAGTCTTACCATTGAAATTTTATCATATTATAGCCTCTTGTCAGCAAAGTCTACTGGTTTTGACCAGTTTTTCCTGTTACAGTAAATTTTCTACTGTTACAAAAGAACCCTTATTAAGCAAAACCACTTGTATCCAAGTATCATTTGTAGAAGTGAAGAAGCAATTAAAATAAAAGTGTTATTCACATGCCAAAACATAATGGTCTAGATCCCAATCTTAATTACACTGATAAAAATCTAAAATAAATGTCTTTGAAATCACTGGAGTTAACCAGATTTTTACCTGATTAACCAGTTCAGAATCTGGTCTGATGAAGTTTGTCTGGTAGGCACAATGGACTTGATCATTAATTGCCTCGAATGGGGTCTACTTGTTTCAGTATAATAAATACTACTCTCCCTTTCTCCCTGGCATGCAAAAAAAAAGAATTCAAAAGATCTCCAATTTCATTGAATTCCTAACACTCAGGTCCAAGTTTAAAGTAAGAAAGCAATTATGGACATACCATTTCTGCAAAAACACTGAACGTTCCCTCTGCAAAGCTATTAAACTTCTTTTCAACTGCACTGAGCCCAAGCCAAATGTTAATTCGCAACTCCACAGGCATTTTGACATCTTTCGTCTTGTCCTGTGGGTACTGGCACACAAACAAAAAAAGTTATTCTTTGTTATGTTATGCAGGTATTGTAGCTTTCGGTAAAATACATACAATAACGTAGTGATATGAGTAATAATACATGATTTATTTATCTCTTCCTGTACTGTTTTTCCTCAAAAGCCAGTAATAAATAGTTCAGGAAGGAAACAATCTTTAAATGGTACCTGCCTAGGGCATGTAAAAACCAAACACAGTAACAGTAGTATCATCCCTGTTCCTGTATATTCTCTCCCAAGTTTCATCCAGCAATGAGTTGTTAATTATGACAATAACTTAAAACTTCACTGTTGATGTTAGTGTTTCTCATCAGGAGACTCCGAAAATGCAGAGGTGAGTCAGAATGGTTCACTAAATGTAGTAGCAATGCATCATAACACACATGATAAGGGGGTTTGCATAAAAACATGAAGATACAGGCTTGTCTGCATAGAAGCATTAATCAATATAACTACTAGTACATGGACAAACTCAGTAAATGCTATTGTTCTACAGTCAGATTGCCTTTTTTCTGGTTAAGTTTATTCCAATTAAAGACAATATGAACTTAAATGGAGAAAGGCATTCCTATTCAAGAGTAAGACTCAATGCAGAGAGACATACTAGGGAAGTTCTGGGTGTAGACCCGCTCTATATTACTTGCAGAAAACCATCCGAAACTTTGAACAGGTTTTTGGAACTTCTCTGACTTATGCTAATTATTCCCTCTGAAAGTCTGCATTCACATCCAACCCCAAAACACCAACCCCAGTAACACTTTAAAAGTCCTATCACAATTTTGAGCTCTTTCAGAAAAGTATCGGAGATAAAGGCTGATGCTGGTTCTAACTGGCTTATGATGAACTTTACATTACAATTTCTGTGATATTTTGAAGAAGCTATATGCAGTTGGCTTTTAAGCTGTCCTGAGTTTTGACACCTCATTGTTCATAGTTTTTTTGCATGTTTCATGCTCATGTCAGAAGGCATCACAATTTACGGAGTTAATTATTTTTTAAGGGGACAAAAAAAAAGTACCTTTAAGAAGATTGTTTGGGTCTTTCCACAATATTTACCAGATGATTCGGGGCTCGTTGTGGAATACAGCACTTGGTGTGCAGGAACACGAGCATAAGCCAGTCTTTTCTCCCCTCGGATCATCCATATGATGACATCAGGCATACTGTTTTGTGGCTGTGGATTATTTGTGGGGAAAAGAAAGGTAAGAACGGTAATTAATAGAATGTTAAACTAATCTAATGCTTAGACAACAGAAACATAAATTAAGATTATGTCAAAGGATTTAGCACTTAGAATCAATAATTAACATGAATGTATGATAAATAGAGGTAATTGTTCTACTTTGCAAGTAACGCAATATATAATTCTGAAACAATCATTAAAAATACCATTGAGATTGTTGGAAAGCAAATAAGTTTTATTAAAAAAACAGTTCCTGTATCGTTTGCAAATTTTTCTAGACATGTTTTGTATCTCAATTCCTTTATGGCGACTGCAGTGACTGATCCCAAATGCTAATGCTTTGGATTGACCTGCTACATATTTAAGTGCTTGTAATGCTTCCACATTAAGGGTACATCATCATAAGACTTTTAGCAGAAGACAGAAACAGCCTACTATCTTTTTGCAGCTTTGTGCACACCTTTATATGCTAGCTGCAAGTCTGCCAAATTAACTGCTCTTTTTTTTTTTTTTAATCAGTAACTTTTCAAAGCAGAAGTGACAAAAAATAAAACATTTCTACAATGTTGTGAAAACCAATTGGAAGATAACCGAGATGAAAACTTAAGATGTTGCTGAAAATTTAAAAAACACAGAAACAAACAGATTTAACTCTGTTAGAAGTTGATTACTATGGCTAACAAGCTGCAGAAGTACAATATATATCCTGCAGTCCCTGAACCAGCAATGTGCCCTGCAATTCTGGAAGAAAGGAAAGGACAAAATACTGTCACTTTAAACAGAACAGAGTCTATTCTACAAATCACAGAGTGGTTATTTCCCAACACACGTTCTCAGTGAAGACAGCTAACACACTAGAACATTATATTTAAGTAAATCCTAATTACAGAGGGGAACATGTTTACTTTCACAGTATCTAAAATTACTGTTAGACAGCTATTTCTAAACTAACTGAATCGCTGGTATTGTGTAGTACTAACCTCTTCACTCAGTTGCAGTAATTTATCCAACCAGTCCTCAATTTCTGTCAGAGTGGCTTTCACATCAGTAGCTTCATTTCTCAGCCTTGCTGCGGCTTCTCCAATCTGTTTGAGAGACTTGAGGCGCAGTTTTTCTAGCTGAGTGTCAAGGACTGTAATATTAGATTTGCCTTCTATGAGGGGAAATGGTTTACTGAAAAGAGAATATTTATTATGGTTAGTAATCTAAGTGGATTTTATTTAGCCACACACTAAATGCGGAGATGCATACAGTGGCAACAGATTGAGTGCTATTATTTCCTGTGATTGAAAACCACTGGAATAGTGCTATAGCATCTATTTCTGCAGAGATTTCCACCTGACAAAGTGTTTACAGTAAGCAAGGGAAATGCCGTGCTTACATAACAAGCACCAACATAGAACAGCTCGAGGTGTATGCTTTAATGTAATTGCTGCTAACCAAACCAAGCAAAATCCATTTCCCTATATATTCAAATTAGAAAATTATTGTCTCAGAATGTACATCTCAAAGATGAAATCAGTGCCTTCAGACCAAGATTAGGTTCTTTTCTTTCACTGGAAGCTGTAAATTCTCAGAAACTCAGTATACAAATATGGCTTGTGTCTATGACTAGAGTTATCTAACCCTATGGCATGAAAACATCGAAGAACTCTAAAAGAAATCCATGACACAGAACTTCTGAGTCACCAGAGGGCAGAATAACTATTCAATGGAACCAAGAAATCCTATAGTATCACAGTAGAGCCCAGGAAAAATGAACTTTTTTGAGTTGGTGGAGGTTTGAGGAAAAGGCAGCTTTTCAAAGACTAATGACTATATCCCTTTAACAGAGTTCATTAAGGGGTCTTTAATATGATACTTAAAAAAAAATATTTCCAAAGACACTGCCAAGTTTGAAAAGACTGACTCTTCTCTGATGTATTTTTAATGACAAGCCACGCACTTCTAAGCAGTTTGATTCTGCAAAACCTTGATACTGACTATTGTGCCTTCAACTATTGTTAATTCTACTAATCTGAATGCAAGTGCTGCCTGCCCTCTGTGCAAGTACTTACACATGAATCAAATGTACCAGATCAGAACTTCCAGAAAGTCACCTCATTTCAGGTTTAAATAGTGCACTGAAAACTCTCTCAAACTCCTAACTCATTTAAACTTTAGCACGGCAAGGAAAATTGTTCTATGAATCCAACACAGGGAATTATGTCTTTGACACAGGTTTCATGAGTTTGCTGAAAAAAAACCATAAAGCGCATTGTATCCTATGAACAACAGCAAGGAAGCTCATTTGGTTGATATATCTAGGTGCTATTACTTCATAATTGTTGAGTGATAAGATATTTTATAAAATAATGGACTGAATTAATAACAGTGCAGATATGTGTCAAGAGGATGGGCTGACATAACTGATAGAAAACCTGAAGTTCCTACATTCACTAGATGCCTCCATGTGACAATACCTTGCCCTTCACATTTTGCTTTCCTAAAGTATGTCAGTTCTTTCTGCTTTCTTCCAGATCACAGCAGGTATTCTATGAAGTTACTAGTTTATATTTTGATACAAGCTTTCTATCATATAATTCTTTGCTAGTATATACTGATCTCCACTGTTTGCTTTCTCCTCTGTTCACTTTTATATTGGCTCTACAGCTTGATGAATTTGTTCTCTCATTTCATGTTCTCTGTTATTTCCTCTAATGGATAACAACTGTTCTCTCATTTTCCCCTTTCCTTTTCCTGTGCTGTTTCATCACCCACTTGTTTAATGTTTTTCAAGTTTCTCTCCCCACCTGAATGTCTCCTTCTATTAATGTCTCTTTCTCATGCAATTCTTTCCTCTCTATTTAGAATTCATTCTCCTGCAAAACCCTAAGTGCTGACTCCTATTGCCTTCTCTGAACACTCCCATACATACAGACATGTTGACTAAAGTCTTATTCGAAAATATCGCCCTTAAGCTCTAAATAGCTTTTAAATTTTTTATTCTGGGCTTACCAGTAAATCACAGAATTTCTTCCCTCTTCGGTGTCAGAAATAACATTGAAACATGGGTAAACAAAAGGTACATGAGGAACTCTAAAGAAGGCAAGATGGTAGAAAGGCAGCAGAGATCCACAATTTCACATTTTCAGAACACTCCTGCCTTAGATTTTTTCAAGCGATGTGCTGTTTTATTACTGTCAGTGACTAAGATAAAGGAGAATTACAAAACTACATGGATGACTTCATTGGCAATATCCATGCTGTTTTATTACTTTCAGAGACTTTTGGAATTCCAGTTCTCAGGTCAGTTCATAGGGGTAATCAGTTTTATAGTCCTTAGAATTTGTTTTCTGACTTAGTAAAGGCAATAGCAAAGATTCTGAGCAGGCCTAGAATGATAACGTAAGAGATAAAAAAGGTATTTTTACCTTATATCTTCTGTAAGTTCATCAATCAGCTTCAACCACATCTCAGCTAATCGGTTTTCAGAAATTTTAGCCTGCATTCCTGATTTTAAGGTGGCTAAGTTGGATTGCTGAGGAATTTAAAAGAAAAGGATTTGCACTTACAAACTTCCATTGTGGTTTATGGTCAATATGAGTTTCAAGACTTTAATCTTATTTATTTGTATGTATAAAGCCCAAATCAAAAAAGACTCAGATGTTCAAACTTGACTCGTATTTAACAGGGCTATTCCTATGTTCTTTCTCACTGTATTTAACAATACATGATATTGCACCTAACTTCCAAAGCAAGTAACAGTTCTACACTTAACATGCCCCTAACCAACACCGAGGACTCTTCCTTCTTGTGGGAATTCCCTGCAGATTCAAGCAGGAGTGTGTTGGGCCTTGCCAGAACACAGACCTATGATTAGCAGTGCCATTTGTTACACCGAGCTATGTTTAATTTTGAATCGGAAAAAAGGAGGGAAAAGTGTCAGAAATCTGTTCCATAATTTGCTCAAAATGTCATTTTTTGATTACACCTCTAAATGAAAAAAAAAGTAAAAGTGAAAGGCATATCAGCAAAAGAAAGATCCTAAGTGTCTTACCAGTCTTTCAGCCATGGTTAGGATTACATTCACAGGGTCTAATCTATGACTTATGTCCTCCCAAAAGGAAGTCAGCGTTACAACTGGCTTTGTGTTTGCCCATGGCAAGTAGTAATAATAATTACCTGGTGTGAAACATTTGTATGTTAGAGTTAGAATTCATGGCAGGAACACATACGGTACACTGCACAAGTTGCTATATTTATTTCATTTATGTACTACAATTCATTAAGAACAGGCAAGCTAGTCCAAACTTATCAAAGGATTTGTATTTTTCAGCCATTGTAGCATCTGTTGGATGGTAAACTTTTACTTCAAATTCTTTCAAAATCCAATGGATTTTTTTCAATAAATTATCTGTTAACATATTCATTATTCTTTCGCATAATTTACCCATGTAGATAGCACATTAATATAAGTGTATCCTGAAATAAAACATTCAAATAATTATTTTCCAGAGTAAACCTGATTACTTCATTTAATACACAGAAAAAAAGAACTCCTTTTGTTTGCAGTTAATAAAAAAAGTTATAACCAAAATATATTTTCCTGTGATCTAGCCAGGTTGTTTTCTTTTAGGCTGCCAGACACCTGGTTTGAAAACAAGTTTTTATTTTATTCTAAATCAGAATGTTCAAAGGGTATTTTCCCTATTTAATCCCTAGTTTTTAGATACCTGTAAAATAATGTGATTTTTTCTTGCCAATTTTCCTGTGCACATCTAGTACACAGTCAAAAGATTTCACTGAATTCTGTGAAAATTTCTTTAATAACCTCAGTAGACTTTGCAGCATGTATTCCATAAATGTAACTTCATCTCAAAAGCTGTGAAGAGCCACACCTTCTTTTCTGTCACACTTTCAGTCAGTTTTTAGTGCAGTTATGGCTGTCATTCCAAAGCTATAAAATAGCACCTCAAAAAGAGAATTTTACATTATTTTATCCCCATACCAGCAGCATCCTTACCATCAAAAACAGCACGACTGTACTGAGTTGTGGATGCCAAAGGTTTACAGGTGGTATCAAACTTGTTGCCATAGTTACCAATGCTGACTTCAAACTGGATCGGCTCACCAGTGTCTTGCAGCATGGTAGCAGAATGAAACACAGCAGCCAAGCAGAACTTTCGTCTGCGCTGGTATTTCTACAAGAAAAACCTTTTTAGTTGTATTTCAATATTTGTAAAACAGGATCCACAATTATAGAAAACAATAGCAATTTCTTAATGGAAATAATAATTTTAATATTTTTACTAGTTTCTGAGAAGCAACCAAAAATATATAATGCATGTATAATAAATTACTGTATTTGAGATTATAAAAATGTTTCAAATTAACATTTCATGCTATGAGGGTATGACATTTTTGTAGCCACACCATCAATAACCACCTCTCTTAATTCTGAGATTCAACTCAATTGTTTCAATTTTAGTAAGTTAGATCATTCTCCAAAAATAACTAGCCAAGGCACATCTCCATTACCAACACTGACAATAAACCAAGGATTTACCTCAACAACCAGTAAGTCATCATTAGGAATCATCTCTAACTTTTTATTAACAGGTTTGCTTTCAAGTATTGTAGATAGTTCAACCAGAATTCTCCCTCTATAAGCAACTCCTTCTCCCTGTAACATAATCACACATTGAATTCAATTTTATATATTTCTCCTAAAGTAGCATACTCTTTCTTTAGCTGTACATGATTCTGGCTTCACTGAAGTGTTCTCAAAACTTCTGCAGAGGCATGGATGTACATATTTGAACACATGAAATAAAGCAGTTGGCTTTAATTAATGCTAGAAGTGAGAAATATATATTTACAAAAACAAGGAAATAAATACAAATGCATGCAGAGATGCAGGTAGTGAAAATTATCAAAACCACTGCTGCTTCTTTAAAAACACCTTTAAAACAAAAACAGATAAGAATGGAAAATACTATCATATTTCCTTATTAATCATAAATATAAAATATTATTCAAAAAGAAACACCAAAGGGAGTGTAATGTGAAACAACAACAAAAAACCCCCATTAAAATGAATTCATTCATTGATTAAAAACAACTGGGGCTAATCCTTTTATTAAAAACAATGAATAAAGAAACTGACCTTTCCAAAGTTCAATTCATCATATGGGTCTGGGAATCCAGTGTATTCTCTTGGACTTCCGTAAAAGTTTAGGTAACAAGGCCCAAATGTTGGTAAAAAGCCAACTTCAGTTTCTCCAGTGTTTACTAACAGAAAACATTACCATTACATCTTTGTTAATTATCATTCAGAGCCAGAAAAACAATTAACATTACTATCAAACCCAGTAGAACAAACGTTAGATATTAGTTAGGTATTAGTTATTAGTAAAGTAAGAACGCTTTATTCTCTGGGTATACTATAGGAATTTAAAGTAATTATACCAGTGACTGTACTTGTTCCTAACCTCCTCCTTCAATGTACAATACTTACTAGATACTACTTCATGCAGTAAAAACCCCACAGAATAAACAGAACTTCTGCCCCACGCCAAATATCAGGTTATAATTTATGTGAAAGAGTAATACACTCTTACGTTAACAGAAAATGTCTTTTCTAGAAATAAATGAAACTGAGTAAAACAACATTTGCAATCATTCAAATGCATAGGCCATTGTTCTAGCTAGACAGCTCCAAAAAAGATGCACACCATAGTGGGAAAAAACCCTACTGTTTAGCATAGTTAATCCTACTGTTCCAATTTTTAGTGTAGTTTTTCTGTGGTTATACTTCAGGGTAAAACACAGACTACTGCAAACTCTAATCGTAACTGCTACAGTGCATTCTTTCTCACAAACACCCTTTTCAGTAAGCTAAAATTAATACAAGACTGAAAGTCTGCAAACTCAGTTAATTCTCAGTTAATTCCGATGACAATAAACTCTAATTTGTATACTAGTCTTGTTCCACGACTAGCAAATTAAAATTTCCCAATGTCTTAATCTAGCTAAAAAAAAATTAATAAGGTTTTAGATATTTTTATCAGTTTTAATAGCTAAGCTAGGAAACTACACACCAAAGCTATTGTTTATTTTCAGGTATTTAAGATATCTAAGAACTTGAAAAGGTATTTCCATTGCTAACACTTACTGTCATAACTTTGTAGTTTTGAACAGTGTTCTGTTTTTTAGCAGAAAAATATATATAGGAAGTTTTAGTTGTATTGCTACTGTTATCTTTTGGGTTTGCATTCATGCCTTGCAAATTTATCAGATGAATGAGATTCTAAAAAGCTCTTTTTAGAGGCCATTAAAATCTATACTTAAGGGAGTTAATAGTTCTTTCAGTAACAATCAAACACATGCCAAGGCTATTGATTGACAAATTTGATGAGTAGAGCAAAGAGAATTAGAACGAGCTAAGCAACACACATGCAGAAAAACACTGCAATAGTTTTGAGCAAGCAGGAAAGATTCTATATTCTTTTCCTTCTTGTATTCTAGGTTTTGTCTTTGAACAAATGATCCTGGTATAAAAAAAGATGAGAATCGGGTTCTAAACCTTGCAACAGATATCACTGAGTGATCTGTGGCACAAAGAAGGATGCATTTATCACCGGAAAGGATGGCCGAGATAAGAAAGTGAAAATAAAGGGTTATGCTTTGTATTGACTTTGCCACTGTGACTACTGAGTGACACAAATAGATAATAAAAATGAATGTGATGTCTTGATGTAATTTTCTGTCAACACAAAGTCACATAATATCTGCAAAATATACAACAGTTCTCTATTTTGCATTTGGATACTTTCACATCCTTACATCTGAATCAGAAACAGATCAAAATTTGAATGAAAAAGAATTCGGACACTTGTTGGAATACCGTCCAATTTTTAAAAAATTCTAACACTGAACTGCTCACATCAGATCTCAATATGACTAGATTTAAGGTACAGATCTGTGTTGAATTAATACATTCACTACTTACTGATGCTAATAAATTAAATAGAATATACATTTAAAAACAAAACAAAACAACAACACCACCCCCCCCCAAACCTGGAATAAAAAGAATATTTTTTATTTGTTTACATTTAAAATTCAATTGTTTACATTTAGAAGGCTGATGATCACATATTACAGAAAGAGATTCCGAAAAACTATATCAGCCTTTAACGTAATATTACTTTATTAAGAAAGAAAGATAGTAAATGAAGTATTTGTTTGGAAGAATGTTTGTTACCTTTTAACTATGCTCCAATTGTATTTATTTCTCACTATATAAATATTTACCATGAAGTCTTTGAAAACTGGATGTCAACCTAGACAGTTATGTAAAAAGCCATTCTCCAGCTTTTAACGGAATCAGATTTCATTTTTCAGACTTTACTTATATAGCTAGCTAAGCATAAGCAAAACAGCCACTAATTATTTAGGCAGTTATTTACTTCTGCAGGGCTCTGCAGCTGCAAATATAGTTGCAATCTTATAGCTAAGCTAAAAATTGCAAGCCATTGTTAGACGAAGCACTTTATAATTGAAGCAACTGCATGCTCAACTCTAAAACACAGCTTGAAGCACCAGCCAAACAGAAATGTTTTCAAACCAGTTCCAGTGCCAAAACTGTTTAGTTATGTTTGATACTCTTTAATAATCATGGTGAAGTCTTTTAGACAAGTAATTATTAAAAAATATTTTTTAAGATGATGGGTTTTCTTAGGCAATACTTCTCAGTTTGGGCAATGGAAAGCAAAATCAGTAACAGACGAAGATATAAACCTTCATATGATGAAGCCCCTGTTCCCGAAGATGAAAATTCTATATTATGAAAAGAGAAGAAGTTACATGACAATTGACAATAGCATTTTAAAAACAAATTTATCACAAAGCAATCTGCTTTTAAAATAAAGTTGAAGGCTGGAGAAAAAATAAAGTTCATGTGGGCTAAAATTTTGCTTCCTGATTAAAATATGAAGGTATTACTCTTCCTGTACAAATTCCAAAGAAAAAAAAAAATCAGGTAGCTGACAAAATATATTGTTTTGATGCTTCTGTTTCAGCTTTGTATAGTTCTCCTCCCCACAAAATAAAATTTTATTTTTAAAATTATTTAAAATCTTAAGAACATTTAAGAAAATCACGACATTTCAGGGCCCATTAGGATATCTTCATTTACTGAACACCATAGACTAGTTCAGTTTCCCAATCCTGTAGAAACCAGGACAGGCTTCAGGCATAGCATTGACCTCAAGGGAAGATAATGTGTGATTTTACATGGAAATGGCTATTCTAATGTCAGTACCTCAGTAGAGAGAGAATCCAAATAAGATTTTCTCAGTTACTAAGTGCTTGGGTTTGAAGTATAAATGAGCTATGACTCAGCTGCAGTTCAAGTTACACACTTATGTGGGTAGTACAAGTGATCTCTCCAAAGCTGAATTTTCCCCAACAGCCCAGCCCTTCTATCGTTGATTTCCCATTGCCTTTTTCTGTAACTCCTTCTTTTGCCTCTGGCTGTGTGTGGAATATATGAAAAGAATGTTTGCACAAAGTCTTACTTCAGCAGCAGTACTTCTAAGAGGGCTGGGTTATAAGCTTGAAGTTATGTGACTGAAAATACACTTCCATCCGATAACATAAATACTTGGCTCAAGTCACTACAGCATTGGAGCCACTAATTTTGTTTTTAAACTCCTGACATAGCTACCAACTTAAGGACAAACTGGTCTGTCTCAGACAAGTACATATCATAGAGATTTCGTAAACACAACAGAAAAAATAGTAATTTAGATTCTTACTGTAGCAATGGTGGAAATGGTTTTGAGTCACTGTCCTTCAACTTAGTGTAGACAGTCAGATAAATAAATGTTAAGCCTGTTTAGCCATGAACTTTACAATTCTGTATAGACAACTAATATGCCATACTATGTTCATTAAAAAGATAAAACATTTTTTTTGGCAAATTAACACAGAATCCTTGTCATGGAGCTGGCTCGATTGTATGAAAGATCTTGCTATAAAAATTGCAAGATATTATAAATATAGATCACAAATAAATAATTAATAATCACAATATTATATTAGAACATAAATGTAACAGGATTTTTTTTTTATATTTCCCAAAATCTTGGCACAAAAAATGTTTGTTATAATATTGTAAAGAAGAGTTTTATTACAAAGGTATTGTCCAATGGGGACACCATGTTAGGAGCTTCATATCCTGCCTAACTAAATCTGTTTTATTGCAGTTAATCAGGGGTTTTTTTTAGTTTCTATCAATTTACATATCCAGTCACCTATACTGATTGAAGCACGTAAGTTAATTGTCTGTGATCACAGCATTGCAATTAAAATCTTCATTCATTGAAGCTACTAAAATAAGGGTTACTAAGTAGTAACTTGGAGCACTCATGCAATGAGATGCAGTGTCCATTTCTAGTAAGCTACTGATCAGAGCAGAGACCGATCTAAGTTCCCCCAGCACCTGAAAGCAGCATAATAGTATACAGGAAGTGAGTAGGTGGTTCTAGATAGTTCCTGTAGGCTAACTACTCAGGAACATTCCCCAGCTTTTAGGTTCTCTTCCCAGAGAAAGAACAGATATGCTTATAAGGTGGCAAAAAAAGTCTTGTCCACTAGTGCCCAATGAAGTAGTGATTCTGAAACAGTGACTACGGATTGTTTTTAAATTAAATGTCTTATTAAGTATCTTAGTAAATTTGCATATCTTACTCTTGATAGATTGTGATACCACATAGTTTTCTGAATTTGGGAAAGTACTCACAAATTTAATTAATTCATTAACATTATATATATAACAGAACACTGAATTTTGAATTAGTTACTGCTATTTCCATGATGATGTGTTTTAAACATTAAAATTTTAATACTTTACTTTGAAAAGTCCCACAGTATGTTTTCTAGGAGCATTGTTTTGAAAACTCCAGAAACAGATAATCTTGTTGCCCCAGAACTGAGGAACTATAGGAAAATATACTTTCTTAGAACACTGATTTTTGCTATTCCTCATAACACAAGAGAAGATAATAAGTTACATACTGCTCAATCAATTACCTTCTACTTCACCTCCAGAAGAAGCAATTTTTGAGAGACTTAAATATGTTGTTCCTACTACATCATTTTTTGTAAGACGATCCCTACAAAAAGAAAAAAAGAAAAATTTTATTTAAATATAATGCTGGTCATCCTACACAGAAGCAAGCTACCAGTGACTAAATGCACTCCAGGATGGTGCACACACATTTGATATCACCTGGAATATATATCACATTTTTTATCACCTGACTAACACACATGGTAATGGCTAGTTACAAAAGTGGCTGTATCATGAAGAAGTCACCTGACTTTTACACTATCACCTAAATAGCGATAGGGCTTAGTGCTCACTGTACAAAATTAACAATACTCCCATGTTACACTAATCAGGTCTCTTGTAAAGAAACCATAAAGGAAGATACTTAAACACTTGCTTAAATACTCTCATAGACTGTAAAAATACCTGAGATCTATAGAACCAGACTTTTCTTCACTTAATATAGTTTGCCTTGTCTAGTACTTTGATTAAAAGTCGTAACTCACCAGTCAACAATTGCAAGTTTTATTTTCTCACACATCGAGGGAAACTGAAAAAAAAAGCAATTAAAATAAAATAACCCATTACTTATTTCACCTCTGTAATTTCAATGCCCTGAGTTCCAAAAGGATGGCTGTTTTCTACAGAAACAAGAAAAAAAAACCTGACCTTGACTTGAAGATAAATAATTTGATTCCACTCTGGATTAGCATTTTTCTCAATTATATTTGTGCGAACCTGCAAAAAAGGAAATCAACTATACAGCACATCAAAGATAAAACAGACAAAAAAGCATATACTAGCTATGATTTAGTATAAATCACATCCTGTTTGGTAAGATGAGGGGTAGTAGTTAATGATGAATCCTGAGTGCTTTATGCTGCAATAAGCCATTAGTTTTCAATTGGTAAATACTGCTAAACCGATCTGCATATGCAACATTAATAACTATTGGAGGAAAAAGAAAATTTTGAAACAGTGTTTAAACCTGAGACTGGAATTACCCTACAGGAAAAAAGCTTGTTATTTCCACTAGCTACAATTTAATGTGCTTTCACACTAGTACTGATCTCTTTTATCACAGCAGAGAAACAAGACTAAGAAATTACTTGATTCCAGCTTGCTTTATGCAGATTTTAGAGTAGATGAAGAATATATTCTATGGGAAAGCCTATATTATTTGCTAATCATGTCTACTGAAGATCCTCTACATTACTGGGCATGGCAACCTGACTATATAACATAATAAAGGACTGACATTTTTCTTCTTAAAAAAAAGAAAAAAGATTGGCCAGCAATGAATATAGGTTGTGCAACTGTGCTTCAGCTCAAATTTGGTATTCTAAGGAACATATTAGTAATAAAATGTACAAATGCTGTTAACCTGTCCAGAAAGATCTGTACCATCAGTTACAAAAAGCAATCAGGAACAACTGGTAGGCAAGCAATCTGGCACGCATCAGCTCCTAGCATTGAGTCATACATTCTTTATATTAGTCATCAGCTTTACACCCATTCTACTGTACCTTGTAGTTCGTCCTCATTTTACAAAGTGAACTTTAGGGCTAATGTTCTTTTATTTCCATAATTTCAGTAAACTTAAAAATGTATATTGGCATATCTTAAAGGTCTTTTCCAACCTATATGATTCTGTGATTCTGTGATTCTGTGATATGAAATTTGTTCTCAGGACTACGATTAGAATGCAAAGATTCAGATATTTACTAAATTACCTTTTTCCCAGCAAAAGAAACTTCTACAAATGGATCTACCAGGTTTTTCTTGTCTGCTTCTCCTCCAAATATTTCCTTGACAGTCTGTGCAAAAGCATCATCCACTGGTAAGGTGTCAAAGAAGAAATTAAGGTTTATGCTTTTTAATTATTATTTTATTTTATTTATTTATTCAGCCTAAATAATAAATTGCCCATAGCAATCCCACTGAAATCAACCAGCTTACAGATCTAGGCAGGGTAAAGTCTAATCTGATAAACAACATTCTGAACAGTGTTGCCGGTAAAAATGGAAAATTTAGGCTTAGGAGCAATTTCAAGAATATAAATTTTTGAAACATCATAAGGAGTGCTGATGTGCTCCTGAATTTAGAGGCATAGTTGTATGTGAAAAATATTATGCATGTACCTGTAGACATTGTCATTTATTGGGATAAGGGATCAAAAGCTAAGAACGGATAAAAAGCCACCTATATTCTATCAGAAAACACATATGGCATATAATGAGAGAAATAACCTTTGTTTCAGCAATATAGGGTTGACACAAGTAAAATCTCACTAAACGAATTAAGGTCAAACTGCTTACAAGCTCCCCTGGCCTCAAAGGCTGTTTATTTAAGCTTATGGTGCTCAACTTAGAGCCCACAACCTGCATGCAGCTTTCTGGGATACAGCCAGTTCCTAGTTGCTTATTTCCTGTGGCCACTCAGGAGCAGGTTGCTGGCAATACAGACTGCCTTGGCCATCACAGCAGCGGCTGACTGATTTCAGCAGTCCTGTGGCCTCTCCCCCATTGCAAAATAGCTGCAGCTATGAGCACCTGTGAAGAAGAATTAATGGACTGCTGGGAACAGGAAGGTGCAGGGGGCCATTAGCAGTACTACTTATCTACTAGGATGTAAATGGCCTTGGAAAATAGGGCTGCAGGGAACCAGCAGCCTATAGGGAAAATAGGGCTGCAGGGAACCTGATACCCTCGCGAAAGTGGGCAGGGATTGGGATCCAACAGGAAGGTGACACATGCACTGTATACTTGAGCTAAACATGCACAGAACATCCAGCTTATCTGCAGATCAACTGTACTTGTATGTTAGTTACTTGCATGTAACTTCTGCGATTGGAGAAGGGCTAAAGATGACTCTTTCCCCCTACCAGAAGCTGTGTGGCACACTCAGCAACAGATGAGCATTACTAATCTAATGGGTAACACATTAAATGATGCATTATAAGAATTAAGCAGACTTACTGAGCATTACCAAAGGACTTGAAATGGGCTACTTAAGCTGTCACAGAATTGCTGGCTCAAGTAACAATGTAAAACACTCAAGATACTTAATGTTCAAGGAACGTTTCTGAACAGTTAACACAAATATTTCTAATGGTAATCAAATACACCAATGGACAAGTAGTAAGAAGCTACATACTTTGTGGAATGTCCTCAGCTCTGTAGATTTTAAGAAGGAAAGTGACCCATCGAAGTGCAATTCCAGCAGGTAATAACAGATTGCTCTCCACATCATCGCTTTCATTATCTCTTTCCCTTTTTTCAACCTGTTGGGAGATACAGTGGTACATACTATCTGGTATGTAAGAAAGACAGAGTAATGTACAGAATTAAGCTGATTAGTTAAACTGGTGCCCACGATACTCTTCAGATAGAAGACTCTTGTCAGTTTCATTATAAAGAATGAGATTTTATCAAATTATCAAGCCACAAAAACTAATTCTACGTAAACTATTTTACTTACATTTTAATCTCTAAAGTACTCAATTGCAGGTGCCCATTATAATCACACTTTTAAAATCATCATCATCAGATGATGATGATTTTAGCATTCGTACAATGCTAACTTGATGCAATTTTCATACTCATCTCAAGATGAATATTGTGGTAAGGCATCTTACTGCCATTAGAAAATGCATACAACACTGATACAAGTTACCAGAACTTACTGCTTACTCCTTTAAAAATGAATAGGAAAGAAAATATTTCACCACAAATAGCTAGACATATCCTTGTGATTTCAAGAATCATGAGGATAGCAGAAAGAAGAGCTAATACGGAACAGGAAGGAGATCTTCCATGGTTCTGGGGATCATATTGTATTTAATATGGAGACACTCCTGACTTAGTCCTGGAACTGGTATCAATATGTTGCTCAGCCTGATTAGCTATGCTAAGGAGAATTACATGTTAGCTTGTATGCAAGACCAGGCTAACACATCTCTACTTCTTCCAGGATGTGAAGAAGTATCTACAAATGGTAGATCAACACACCCAGAGCTGGTCCAGAGGTTGCTTAATTGGACAAAACAAGCTTTGAGTTAGCCACTTAGTACTGGATGCCTTTGAAACAACTTGTAAATCTTGTCTTACTTTTAAATACTACTCACAGAGCAAATTATACAGTATTCAAAAAATGCTGGGGGAACATGAATAAATATCCGTGGGGTGGAGAAGGGAAGAAAAACATTTAAATGGAACTTACTGGTGGCTCATCTCCAGCTCCCAGAACAAACATGCTGACTTTCATATAGCCTTTAGCTCCTGAATTGGTATCTTCAGGATCACTCAGCAAAAGCCATTTTCTCATGACTGCGTGGCCTAAAAACAAATACCATCACCCGCCCCAGCAATATCCATTACAAAATGGCAGAAATCATAAAATTAAAGTCAACTGTTCCAAAAGCATGCTTTATCCTAAAACTAATTATTTAAAAAATTTATTCTGTCCTAGACAGGTCTCAATAGTGCCATTTAAAACAAGAAATCTAGTGGTGTTAAAATGTTGTGGCATACTAATTTAGGGACATAATTATCAAATATTTTTGCATTATTTTTCACATTTTAGGTCTTTGATACCTGTGCTGGTTTTGGCTGGGATAATTTTCTTTATAGTAGCTAGTATGGGGCTATGTTTTGTGTTTGTCCTGAAAACAGTGTTGATAACACACTGATGTTTTAGTTGTTGCTACATAATGTTTACACTAGCCATGGACTTTTCAGCTTCCCATGCTCTGCCAGGCGCACAAGAAATTGGGAGGGGGTGGGCACAGCCAAGATAATTGATCCAAACTGGCCAAAGGGCTATTCCATACCACATGACGTTATGGTCAGTATATAAAGCTGGGGAAGAAGGAGGAAGGGGGGGACATTCGGAGTGATGGCGTTTGTCTTCCCAAGTAACCGTTATGCATGATCGAGCCCTGCTTTCCTGGAGATGGCTGAACACCTGCCGGACGATGGGAAGCAGTGAATGAATTCCTTGCTTTGCTTTGCTTGCATGCGCGGCTTTTGCTTTACCTATTAAACGGTCCTTATCTCAACCCACGAGTTTTTGTACTTTTACTCTTCCGATTTTCTCCCCCATCCCACCGGGGGGGGTGAGCGAGTGGCTGTGTGGTGCTTAGTTGCCAGCTGGGGTTAAACCACGACAATACCAAAGCTAATATCCAAATTTTAGGTGCTTTAGGTACTTCATCTTGAAACCACTGAAAGGACTTATATATTGTTGGATTTTTTTTTAAGTTAATACATAAAGCAGCAATCTCAAATAACTTTCCATTAACTTTCTTGTTTTACTTTAGAAATTTAATGAAATGTTTCAGCTTCAAGTTTCAAGCTAGGGAAGAAGCTCTGAAGTAACTGTTACTTACCAGGCTCATCATAAACATAGCCAATGTCAATCTGAAATAAAGATCAAAGGCATTACCTCTGAAGAAATACCAAAACAGAAAAATGCTAGGGCAACTCCCCTCAAGTTTTTAATGAGTACTACTACATTGTTCTCTTGTCAGAAACAAAATAAAGTTTACATAGCGTATTCTTGGGAGGAGAAAGAGAAAATGCCTTACATTGAAAAATGAGGGATTTTGAATGGATACAGCAGCCAAGAAGAAAATGCAAGAAAAGATGTATTAGAACTAACAGCTGTAGTTATTTTCTTCTTTCCTCAGATCCCCAGCTTTTTCATTTATCAGAGACAGAAGATAGGGCTAACTTACTGCTTCTTGAATTCCCTATATTCCCCCATTATTTTATGTTCAGACAGGCTTTTCAGAACTCTTTTGTTTCTATTTCCTGCTCAATGTCTCATCCTACAGTTCCAGAAATGAAGCTTGTTTTTTTAATGAATAATTTCCTTTTTCTTTTATGAAGATGATGGGCGATTTTTCCCCCCACTGTGTCAGATCTGGACAAGATTGCACATATACTGTATGCATTGTATCAGATTTCAAACATGTTCAGGAAGGTAAGCATGTTTGCTCATGGCAATTTGGGCTAGTATTCCTTGCAGGTAAAGTCTGAAAGGGTGATTTTCTAGAGAGAATTACCCTTGGGGTTTTCTCCTGGAATGCGTGCCTGCAGGAACAGAAAGTAGCTGAATGACATGCTGTCACCTGCTTAGTGAATGATCAGTCCTCCACAGAGAAATACAGCACTGTCTGAATCACTAGAAATTACATAGATAATAAGCAGCGAGAAGCAAAAGCAGCCGGCTTTCTGGTAGAAACTGCTTCATTTAGAAAAGAGCACTCTTCCACACTTGTATATTTTTGTGAAAAGCTGGTCTAGAGATCTACTGAATTTATGCAGTACAAAATAAGTAAACAGAAAATACAGCCAACACTGATATTTGAAATGTTATAATAGGGGATCCCAGTAGCCATTACAATTGTCATGTGAATTCTTTGTCTGTATTGCTTTAGGAATATCTTCAACAGGCAGATGCCTACCTCCCAATATTGACCATAACAAATACAAATAAAGACAATCTCACTAATATAATCAGAACCACAGAAATTACTTTAACTAAGAGACTTTTCCACCATCTCTTTTACTTAACAAACTTCTGACCAAAGGAACACCCTTCCACATCACTTGAGAATGTGTAACTTTATGCCGCCATACATAGCGCTATTCTGCCTAATAGCTACCTAATAAAATTATCTCTTCAAACCCTACATCATACCAAATAATCACCCTGATACCTTTTGAGGAAAAAATTTACATTTTGGTAAATATTTTTTTTCTCTTGGATGCAAGTTAGAGAACTTGGTATATAAACCATACAATTTTCTTTAACAACAATCTTATATAATCTCAAATAAGAAAACTGTTTACTAGCACTTTGAGCAAATGGTCTCTAGCATGAGAAGCAAGACATCATCAGATAATTCTTTGGCCCCATGCTAAAATAGTATAAATTCAAACATTTAAAACAAGTACTTAAAAAATTTCTCCCATTTTATTTAATTTAGTCAAGATATGGAAGTTGTTTCATACCCACCTTAAATTCTCCCATTAGACAGTCTGCTCGTAGAGAATAAGAATCATACACCTAAAAAGATAGACAAGCGTGAAACAGGCATGTTCCTAGACACCATAGTGAAATAGCCAGACAATGCTATATGCATCCAGCAGCTTTTTGAACATGCACCATTTTTTCTTACCCGAATGCTAACTGTTTCATCAAGCAACTCTAAAGGAGTCATGTGGACATTGTAGAAAAATATCTGTTAATGTAAAAACAAACAGAAAACCTGTCTCAAAATGACAAACACATAATTCTCTGAACAGAAAATGCAAAAACATTATTTTAACAGGCTTGTGAAGCATGCTTGCTACAGTACTTTTACCCTGCCTCCTTGCTGGACAGATTATACGATAATTTAACACAGAATAAAAAATTAAATTTAGTAAATAAACTTAGTACAAAATAGACAAGAAACAGTCACAGCTTCCATTTGAATGAATGCAGTAGGCATAGCTGTGCTGCAAACTTTCAGCACTGCCCTTGCTCCTTGTTCTGCACTTCACATTTTCCCCAGGAGAACAACTTTGGGAATTATAAAGGTTGTTTATTTTCCAGGTCATTCAGTTCCGGTCTACCCATCTCTGTTGTAGCTGTCAAAAAGGTCTTGTTTAGGGCTAGTGGTGATAGTAATTTTAATGATTTGCATCTTCACAATTCAAGGCCACAGGAATAAATCTGATAGTTTGACAGCATGAAGATAAAGATACTATTTATTAGCTTATTTGTTTTATTAATAGTATATGCCTCACTAAGTTTGGTCTTTGAGCCCAGCTATACTCCAGTGAGTACTTTATCCAACAAAAGGGAAAAGTACATAAACATAGTCCCTGCTACTCCATTTTTAGCCTAGTCTGGATACTGAGACTGCCTAGGAATTGATTCAATACAAGGTGAAACTGGCTTTCTCCTTTCCCTGTTTTTTACCACTTGTTCATAAATCTTGACTGCTACCTACAGCTTAGTTCAAGTCTCAGAGTTCTGTAACTTCCTCGGTTTGGCCTGCATGTGTTAAACATGCTTGCCACACAGTTCCAAAATCTTCTGAATTTTCCACACGTGTCCAGATCATGAGTGTTATCCCTCAGCATTCTCTCTATTAAGCTTAAGCATTGCAACATTAGTCTTCCAGACATGGGATCATTCTTGTGCCCCTTATACAGCTTTCAATTCTCTCCTATTTTTCAGTGTGTTTGACGTACAGATCCCTGTCTGGACAAAATCTAGTTGTGCTTTTACAAATCATGGGTAGCACAGCAATAACATTTCCAGATTCTGTATGACAGTGTTATTGACCCAAGGCATTGCACTGAAAGCTTGTCTGCACACACCATAGAGATCTACAATTCCTAATTAATTTTTCTGTGATTTTATAACCTGCACACAACTATTCAAAGTCATTATTATGTCACATGGCCAACTGTATCAAAGAACATGTTCCATATGTCTCGGCTGAAGTTTGACTTCCTTCTAGATAGCTTTATCTGCTAAGACTGCCAGTGACAGAGATTGTTTAGTGATGTGAATACATAAAGAAAGGGACTGGGAACTGCAAAATGCATATTAGCCATAATTAACCTTAAATATTAGCAAATTCTTATTCATTGATCATAAGGAAAGCTGTAATAACTATTTTTCTACATTTGATAGCATCAGCATTTCAGCTACAGTGTTCTTATGCCACTCACTTCATCAAAATATGGGTTGTTTCCTCTTTTGATTCTTGTTCGGTGTGTCTGACCACAAATATGAACTTTGACTACTGGTTTTATGTTATTTCCAGGCAACTGACGACCTTCAATGACTCTAACACGAATCTGAAACAAACAAAAAAATTAACTCATTCCCTATATTATTTATCATCCTGGTGACAAGAATTTCTTACTATACCACCAAAAAAGTTAGCCAACACCTGAAGTAGCTGGCAGATATGGACTGGACAGACTTTTCAAGCTTAATTATGATAGCAAGTATAATTTTACTTGAATTTTACAAGACAAGTTGGGGATAATTATTTCAGTAAATTTTTTTTACTTGCTTTTACTACTTATTTTTAAAGCTGCTATTGTAGTTTGAAATCTATACAATATACAAGAAATAAGGTTCCTCGAGATTTCAGTCAGAACTGTACAAAATTGGACACCTCTCTAACAGGCAAATTTGAAGAATACTTTAGAAATACAGGTTTTCAAATGAAGAACCTAATTGTCTCTACAGTGCATTAGATTTGCACAATCTGACATTAAATTATGCTCAGGCTATGTGAAAGGAGCAGTGTCATGCTAGGAAGAAAAAGGGAACATGCAACATTTAATAAATCTATTACCTGGAAATCTTGTGGTTTGTTAGAAAGGATTCTCCGTGTTTTCTTTCCTTTGGTGATGCGTTTAGCTAGCTGGGCTTCCTTCGTGTCACTTGGAACTGTTGGTGTGATACCACCAACTGGACCATCCAAGCCATCCTCATAACCTCCATCATCCTCTCCATCTCACACAGTAAAAAAACAGTGCAATTAATAAACAAATACTACAGCTTGATAAATAGTTACAGGAGCAAGAGTCTGATATCCAGGAGTTCCACTAAAATTGTATTATTATCTCATTTCAACAATTTTTTTTGCTAACCACGTGCTCCCAACTCCTTTTGAAAGCTAGTAATTTTAGGCTGCTTAAGAACAAATTTATATCCTAACCAAACTAACTGTAGATCTGTCCCTCTTCAGGATGCAAAGTATCTAATACAATTCCCATACACTTTTTTG
Organism: Mycteria americana; assembly: GCF_035582795.1. Classification (NCBI taxonomy): domain Eukaryota; kingdom Metazoa; phylum Chordata; class Aves; order Ciconiiformes; family Ciconiidae; genus Mycteria; species Mycteria americana. The sequence continues at coordinate 19,197,534 of NC_134370.1, forward strand.
AACCAACCCATTGAAGTTTTAGCAAAATACAGTTCAGCTGTAATGGTCACCAGAGTAGTTTACAATACACCAGAAGTGATTAATTTTATTCCAGTTGAAGCTGTTTCCCAGCAGCAAGACTAGGCTATAAGCATAGCATTGGTTTTTACTTCAGAATCTTGAAAACATGAAGACATTTAGGGTCTGCCATCCAAAATAAAACTCTGAATCCTCCTCCACAGCATTTAACTGTGGAATAAGTTAAAGTTTCTTAGTAAGCCTCTGACAGTTCTGAAATCACAATACCTCTGTGGAAGACTGGTCTACAACCACATGACACTACAATACTGGATCATCCAGTGAGGTTCCAGTATTGCAAAACAGGATCCGAAAATATCTAGACCACAAAAGTGTGTCATTCCCTTGTGTTTCCAGCTTTTTTTCTTAACTGAGGACAGTGACTACGGTAAAATCTACAGGAAAAACAAGCTGTGTCTCTGATGGTTAGCATTAACAGATGTTTGTTAACTTTATGAATTAGTTTGCCAACACAGGGTGATGATCACTTTGCATAATGAAGTCCTCAGTGATCCTTGTAAGAGATGTATAAAAACACAGAGACTGACAGACCATGTATTTTATAACTGGAAGACCCCACCTCCCTAACATCCCTAAAAATCTATCTGCCTCGATGGATCCATGAAACTGATTGATTACACATTCTGACTTAGCACTTAATTTTTAATTTCTGAAACTGAGCTGTAGCAATCTCAGCTGGGGAGGTGATTTCATTTCATGGGAAATAGGTATTTACAACAATTAACTAGAGGTGTGTTTGATATTTTGCATGGAAATAATTTTCATGCAGTTGCTGGATACTAGCTAAAAACCTGCCACATTTTATTTTACCTATATTACCTTATAGTTCAAGTACATTTTTAAAAAGCTATCAAAATAGTCTCATATAAATCAATTTGCATTTTTAGCCTTCAAGTCCACATTTCTATAAAATTATTTCAAAGTGTAGTAACTTAACACACAGCTTTTGTGTTTGCATTACCTATCCTTCCACTCCCCAAGAACAGCTCTCAGTGAAGTCAGTGGAATCAAAATTTCCCCCCAGAAGACTCCTCATTTCAGTTTTTTCCTTCTTATGTTATTATCTATCAGCAGATAATGGTCAAACTGATTTATTTCTCCTCAGATATATAACATTTATTACATTTACTTCTTTCTGCACAAACACAGCCTGGATATTAGGGTAATTATTTGCCTGTTAACTGCAAAAACCTGTTGTTACTTCACAGTTCTTTTAAAAGTGGAAAACCAGAGGATCTCAAAAACACTCTCAGCAAAAGCCTGGTTAATATGATATATAGAGACCAAAAATATTCCCTACTGATCACAATATTTCATAGGCTGGTCAAATATCAAGCCTAATATAAGATACAACAGTGTCTTTCAAAACTTACTTATTCTACAGCAAAAAAAAAAGTTTAATGGTTTAAGAAAATCTTTTCACAAAGCTCCCTGACACTGAAAGTAATAGAATATATTTTTCCAAAAATGTGACTTCCCTGCTTTTTTGGTTAGCCCTAGCATTACAGCAGATGACTGCTGTTTCTTTGAGCATTCAAAAACCTTTATTTCCTAAACAAAAGCCATTTTGAAAAGCTTTTAAGCAACATCATGCTTTTGTAACCTGATTCCACTGGAGAAAATGATGCTAAAAACCATTTTACATCAGGAAATGCCAATTTTCTTCCTAGCTGTAGTCCTGAATCATCCTTAATTTCTTTAAAATCACTATCTGGCAGTCTTGACATGCTTGCTTCTGGTTACATTTTTTTCCGATGAACAATGCTGTTGAATTACTTTCCTTATCTTAAATATCTTCGTGATCTTTTAATAATAGTGTTCTGAGAAAAGATTGAAATACCTTCTTGTGTATTAGTCCCTCCTGGATCATTTGGATTTGCAGGTCCAGCTGGTGGCTCATATCCTACTACCAAATCAATTGTTGCCTATAGAGGAGTACATGGGTTTTTATGTAGCACACAGTATTCACAACAATTGATTTAAAGCAGTAACTTGTTCTAACACTGTACACGAACAATTAACTATTCATAGCCACAGCACAGTTTATAATAAAATTTCAGCTATTAGTAAATTAATAAACTGTTATTAAGCTATATATGCATACAAACAATAAAGATTACACAATTTGCAGCTAATGGAATAGGCTCTAAAATAATACCTACCAAATGGAATCACTGTGTTTATATTAAGAAAAATCTGTCACAATACAAGTATATAAGATGTTCTACAAATGTTAATTTATTTAGTTCCACAATATTCATGGCAGACTAGGTGACATTCTAAATTTGCAGATGGAAAAACAAAGGCAGTGAGAAATAACACTATCTGATCAACAACATAACAAGTCTGAACTGTAAGTAAAATTTCCTATATGGCTCTTCTAATTGCTTGTTCATACCTCCATCCTGGAAGAAAAACACTATGTCATTTTCCATTCTAATTATAGAATTGTCTTTTTTGTGCTTGACTGCGGTTTTGGATTATTGAACAAACCATTATTATTCCTAGTTGCTACAGTAACATGAGGAGTCAGCAAAAAAAGCCCAACCCTGTGACCAACTAACCATGATATTAAACTACAGCTGATGAGATACTGAAATTACCCTGAAAGCCTCTTATTATTAAGCGTACTAGAATGCAATATGAAGTGCCTTAACAGCTAGACTGCACACTGTAAGGTCCCAGTTCTAGAAACTACTTAATTACTAAGTTAACAACCAGTTAATAACTCCGTTAAATTTAAATACGTGCTAAACCAAGTTAAGCAAGTTCTTGTGTAACTTTCTGAACTGAGCTGGCAGTGAACATGTACATGATTACATGCTTTCTAGAATCAGTGCTATGACACAGGTGAATATTAGAAAGAATACAGCAAAAAAGTGCATATGGGAACTCCATCTGGTACTTAGGAAAATGCTCTTTTTGAACATCAGGCTGATTTTCATGCATACTCTGTGGCCCATAATATTTGTAACACATATATACAAATACATAATACATACACAGAAAACAATTTATCTAACTTAAAGGATATTAAACAAACTCAGATGGTATAGACATAATTATATCTTGTTATAAATTTCCTCTGTCTGGAGCTTCTGCTACAAAATTCCAAGCATTTAATTTATAAAGTAAAAATAACTTGAAAATATTTTTGTTTCACTATTAACCCTGTTGCTGCAGCATTTTGATCAAGAATACAGTAAAATAAGGAAATGTAAGCCACTCACTCCAGTTTCTTGTCCCCTTTCATTTAGCAGAGGTATGAGTTTGTAGGGAAAAGATCTGCTTTGGTTACCTACAAGATCCTTAAGTGCTATGGATGCACTGCCAATTAATCTGAAATGAAGTAAAAATCATTATTAGAATGCAAGTATACATAAAAGAGAAGTTCCCTTTTGTCTTTTGCTAGTGTCTGTTAGTCGACCAAATAACTCCAGCCATGACTTGAAAACCCAAGACACAACAAAAGATCATTGCAAATGCTATCTAATGATTGTGTTCCGCTAATTTGGATTTTCTGTTTCACTGCACTTAAATGTGCTGGTGTGCTTTGAGAAAGACACAACTTTAACCTAAAAGAGGTTAAAAACCTAAATTTAAATAAATGTTATGTATATTTTTGAAAATAATCTTCTGTATAACTTTCAACAGCCATGTCACTTGTTTCAGCCACTGAATTCTCATTGGTAAACTAAAAGATGTAATACTTTCTTTCCCTATATAGCTTTGCAAACTTTCAGATGAGAAGTAATGTATAAAAGCTAAATATGACAGCTCCTGTATTACACAGAGACACAAAAAGACATACACACATCTTTAATGAAAATAATGAAAGAGAACAAATGCAATCAACGTGCTTACTAAAGGCTTCACAAAATTAATCTTCTTGCCAATACTCTATATTTTGGAATAGCTTCATCTCCTTGCCTCTAAATTCTCAGAATGTTTCAATACGGCTTTAGAGGGGCCTACCAAAGGAAGCTGCCCAGGAGATCTGACATTATGTAGTAGACTCTTCTGAGCTACTTCTGCCTGCTTTGGGACTGCATCTGTCACCCCCATCCTCTTCAAAAAAGTGAAAACTGCATGCACTTTTCATAGAATCATAGAATGCTTTGGATTGGAAGGGACCTTTACAGGTCATCTAGTCCAACCCCCCTGCAAGCACAAGGATATCTTTAACTAGACCAGGTTGCTCAGAGCCCCATCCAATCTGACCTTGAATGTTTCCAGGGATGGGGCCTCCACTACCTCGCTGGGCAACCTGTTCCAGTGTTTCACCACCCACCTTGTAAAAAATTTATTTCTTAAATCCAGTCTAAATCTGCCCTCCCTTAGTTTAAAACCATTGCTTCTTGTCCTGTCACAACAGGCCTTGCTAAAAAGTCTGTCCTTGTCTTTCCTATAGGCCCCCTTTAAGTACTGGAAGGCTGCTATAAGGTCTCCCCGCAGCCTTCTCTTCTCCAGGCTGAACAACCCCCAACTGTCTCAGCCTGCCCTCATAGGAGAGGTGTTCCATCCCTCTGACCATTTTCGTGGCCCTCCTCTGGACCCGCTCCAACAGCTCCATGTCCTTCTTGTGCTGAGGGCTCCAGAGCTGGACGCAGTACTCCAGGTGGGGTCTCACCAGAGCAGAGTAGAGGGGCAGAATCACCTCTCTTGACCTGCTGGCCACGCGTCTTTTGATGCAGCCCAGGATATGGCTGGATTTCTGGGCTGCAAGCTCATGTCCAGCTTTTCGTCCATCAGTACCCCCAAGTCCTTTTCCACAGGGCTGCTCGCGATTACATCATCCCCTAGCCTGTATTGAAACCGAGGATTGCCCCAGTTTTAACCTTTTTAACTTTTAATCTTTTTAACTTTTAACCTGAGAAACTTCTTTTAGGCAGAGTTTCTAACAGTGTGGCATTGATCTCATGGTATCTGGCACTATATTTCATTCCCACAGTATGTAATAACAGTTTACTCCTATACTGAAGTGGATTATTGGAATAACTGAGATTTTTGCCAATGAAAAAACCCCAAGATAATTCCCCCCTGTAAATATTACAAAGAACATGTTTTACAAACAAAATACCAGCTTTGCTGCCAAAGCGGAAAAAAGATCTGTACGTGGAAAACTTAACTGAGGTTCCTTTGAATAGATTACAGTGCTTTTTCATGGAGAAGCTACGGATGCAAGGGCATTTTTTGACATGGAGCAAGAGCATTATTATAGCTACTCTCAGGTGCTGTGTCATGAGAACATAATTTACTTTTTGCAAAGTACATTATGATAGGTAAGTATAAAACATTAATTTCCTGCAAATATACATTCCAGGTATTACACATTACAACTTTTGTTTAGCTGTGCACAAAAAATAACTACACTTTCTGTTTGAATGACCTGTTAGAATTACTTTGGTGCTGTCACCTCCTCAGTCAACTCTGCTTTCCCAGTTCATCTCACTCCTCCAATTCCAGTTGACTTTTTGATAGCTTTGACTCACTACTCAAACCTTTCACTTCTGCCCCGCAAATTGCCAGAGCACAGTAATATTCCAGGTACTCCTCACATATTTGTCACATGCAGGGGATGGGCTAGATGTGAAAAGCAGTTTAAGATCAGGCTGTGCTGCATAGGAAATGCATGAAGTTGTTCTAACCTTTAAGATGACCATAACCAAAACTCTGATGCCATTTCTAACAGCTGCCTCTCCTCCCTTTACTGAACAGACACCTGGATTCAGTATTGTAGTCTTGATCCAGTGTCCTTTAAAGAACTATGGAAATACACCTAGTTATTTCAGTGAGCATGAGATTAACCCTAGGTACATTTTCACTTTTTACAAATTGTTGCACAGAGCTGGACGTTAGCTGAAACACTGACTCCATGCATTTCTCAACTTTAAGGAGCTTAAGAAGCAATTTCTCCTGTTATGCAATCAAAATTGCATTCAACCCACAAGACAAACCTAGATTTGGAACATCAGATATACATGCAGTGGTCTTATTTATCCCTCCAACTGTCGTATTATTTGACATTGCTTATGATTTGATGTAGCAAATCTTGACACTAAACATTAATGTCTACCTAGCTCAGGAAACAACAGCAGATGGTCTCTCAAACAGAAGGAGGTTTTATTTTTTCCCCTGTGGCTTCAACATTCCAAAAACTGGTGTTATATAGAAGTCAAGTAAGTCTGACAGTACACACCAAAGAGAACATCTCCCTCTACATTTGACCAAACTTTTCTATGTAAAGAGCAGGTGTCATGCAGACATACACTGATACTATTCAACAGTTAAAGAAAAGCAGAAAAGGTTCATTCCACAATGATTGCAAATCCCAAAGCAGTTAAGAGAGAAAAATACTGGGTAGCTTAATGCATTTTTCTCTTTACTACATAGCCTTCTAACATGTTAATAGCTTTGAAAGCAAGCATAATATAAGCAAATGGGAACTATTCCTACAGTTGGAAGAAACAAATGCTTGACTTTCATTTACATAGTTGGATACTGAAAGAAACCAACTTCTCTTCACTCTTTTTCCTTCAATGCAAAATTAATCAATAAAACCTTTCAATTCCAAATATTCTTATTTTCCCCAAATCCTTCAACTGTGACTATGCCTTCCCGTTTGAGAATAACAGAGAAACATATACAGTTTGAGGTATCATAGAAGGCAAAAACCCAACAAGACGACCCAAAACCAGCTAGGCCAAATCTGATTCTAGAGAAAGGCAAAGAAAATATTTTCGTATGTACATTTGTAGAACAATTTTGTAACTTGCTATTTTGATTTGATATGAGCTGGAGTGACTTACATAAACTCCAAAAGGAACTTCAGTTCAGAAGTGACCCAGTCTCAAATCATCTGGATGACTGTTTCAGCAACCACACCCTCCTATCTGGTGACATTAACTCAAGAACATCTGTTCAACAGTAGTGCTTTTGAAATTTTCCAGCGTAAATTTCCATTTCTACATCCTCATCTGTCCTGTGCAAATGGTAACTGTGCACACATTTGAACACATAGTAATTGTTTTTAAAATTCTGATCACCTTCAGAAAACTGGAGGGAGTCAGTTACATAACTTGCTTGCTACTAGTTGCCTCTAAAGTCCTTTGTTTCCCCCTCCTTTAACAGGTTGGGCAACAATAGTCTCCAGTCTTTTTCCACTCTAGCAAGAGTGAGAAATCTAATATTCAGCCTATACACTATCTTAGCCTACTTCTAAGCTTTAGCCAAATTCTAAGTTTTAGGCAGTTAGTGTTTTGCCCTCCCCAAAGTGGTCCTATTCACTGGATTTGGGATGTTTCACCCCTCCCTTAGCAGAACCACAGAACGGATGAGGTTGGAAGGGACCACTCAAGATCACCTAGTCCAACCTCTCTGCTCAAGCAGAGTCAGCTAGAACAGGTTGCCCAGGGCCATGTCCAGTCTGGTTTTGATCATACAGCTACTCAACAGCTGAAGTAATATTTTCAAAAGTAACAAGGAATGCCTCAAGGTCATCGCTAGATCTCATCTTTGTCACTTGCACAGGTCTTGGAGAAAGCATTTTTCCTGAGATGCTTCTCTCCAGTCTCTTTGGGCTAAGTCAGGTAAGATCAAGTCAGCTAAGTCAGATAACAGCAGCTGTTGTTGTGACACCACGTCCATTAACAGTTCATTGCTGTTTAATGCTTTGCTGCAAGGTCTGCTACTGTATTCGCTTCTACTGTACTCGTATGCTACTGTCTGCTACTGTACTTATATGTAACTAGACCCCTAGTTCTCTGCACGACTACTATGAAGTTGCTGTGTTCCTCTGAACTCTGAAGACTTTTTACCTTCTGGCAGGATTGCATGCAACCTCCCTCTGAAGTCCTGACTTTCAAGGTGACAAAGAGTCCTTTCCTTCCAGCACAGCTGAAAAGACTTTCTGTCACCTATTCATCCTCAAAGGACACTGCTCTTGCTGGAGCTATTTCAGCTTTCTTCCTCTTGCCTAGGCAGACAATATTTGCCCGTTTAATTCCAGATCACACTGGTCTCTTGACACCATCAAGTGGGATAGGTTCTGGAGCTTTTGGAACAGCTCAATACATCCTCTGACCTTTTGTTCATCAGCTATTTTGGCAGTAGACAGCAAACAAGTATTGCTTCTTAATTCTGCTTAAGTAGCTTTTTGGCCATCCCTAAGACTTGTGTAAGTATAGCGCTTAGTCAGCCAGGTCTCTTAAACTCTTCCAGCTTTGCAGAGGTAAAGCAAAAAACCTGTCCTGCCATAAGCAGTTTGAACATTCTGGTCTACCACTGAATACAACACCAAAGATAAATGCGAAGTCCACATTTAGAAGCAGTGTTAAAGCATTTTAAACCACTTCAAATATACCTTTATCAGTACTAGGCCTATGATACTTTCCCCACAGTAATCAAAGGGAAATACTTAGTTTATCAGCATGAAATCAATGAATTAGTGATGACCAACTATTAAACACAGTGTTGCATTTGTGCCAAAGCTAACTAATCCGTTAGTGCTGTGGTTAGCACTTCCTGTTAGCTGCCCAAATAACCAAGAGAAGTGAAACTTCACACCCATGCCTGGATCAGAAAATGCTAACTCACAGTACCAACCATTTTATTACTCCTCCTCTGTTTGAAAGTAGGAATTTATAGTAAATTCTTTAGCATATCCTGTCCTCCAGCTGCTTACATGCTACTTCTACTAGAAGCCCAGTGATTTTAATCCCCTGAGAGTCAAGCATTTAAATTCTTTTGACTTATTTTTAAGGGTTTATTTTGGCAGAGGTTTATATTGATTATTTTAATCAGCAAACTTGATCCCACACTGCAGTTATAATTGCTACACTCAACCTTTCATTCTTAGTGTATTTGTGCCATTATAGATTCTATGCTACAAGACCCAACACCCACGTTCTGTTACTCATGCTGTGTTTTAAAATTTTTATTAAGAGCAAACCTACTATTTTTATCTTCTTTAGTTATTTGATAATACTCTTTGCAAGAACAAACTTTAAAAAAGAAACAAAGCATGGATACTATTTTGTACAAGGCAGAAAACCCCAAAACAGAATCTTAACCAGCTTGGATCTTGCATACAATGTATGCAAGGAAAACGTGCAACTATGCACAGCCACACTGACGTGGAAAAGAATCCACACAAAAGGGTACAGCGGTAGGAGGATTCAAACAATCTAGAAATTATTTAACTGTGGAAAATACTTAAACATGATTAAATAATTTGCTGCACTGTTCATTTGTGGCTGCAATTTTCTGCTTGAGAAAAGGGTGTGCCCGATTTGGTTTTCCTCTGTGTTGCTAGGTTACTAACTATGCAAAGAACACGGGGAAACGCATAATCCCAACTCTCTTTCAAATAGAATGAAAATCACTTCATTCACACACGACTGTAACTTCCTGTTAACATTTTTTTTTTCCTTAACTTCACAGGGACAACTGAAGTTACTGGGTTTTTTTTGTTCGTTTTTTACCTGCATAAAGATTTGTGTTCTGAGAGTTTGAAATCTTTCTACTAACAGTATTAGACATAATAGAAAACAGATGTGCTCTCTTTTCAAACATCTTTATGCTGGAAAATCTAGCTAAGCATGGACCATATGAGTCCTCTCTAGTTTATTGCTATGATGGTCTGTCTGCATACATGTCAGTGTGGTTTGCTTTATTTATCTTTTCCAATGACTGTGTCTTTTTACCATGAGGAGCACTCATTTAATCTAGCTGCAAAAGTTTAGTGATCCTGTAAATGAAGCAGTAAATTCTATCTCCAGGAAAAAAGAAATGGAAAAATATTGAAATGTTCTTTCAGGCTTGATTTACAAAAACATGCCAAAGCAATGAGTTAAGTGTTTTGGCACAGTGTAAAAACAGAGTAACATCCACTGTGCTCCTCCTCCTGCGTCAGCATAAGAATGGGCTGGATGAACAGCTATTTAAGTTTGTAGGAGCTGTAACAAATCATGGTTTATATTGCAATCTGCTGCCGTGTTGTTCGAGAGGGGAATACGGGTTCTGTAGCCACCTCTTAGGCGCAGCAACGGACCAGGTGACCAGAACTAGTCAGAAGTAACGCTGCATGGAATAGCAGAGTGTGTATTGGCTAGGAGCTTTGTGAGTGAGCAGCCAGAGAGAGGGAGTTGGGTTGAGAAACACATTGTTCTGCTTCTAGCCTACACTACAGCAAAGAACGGTGGCAGAATATTTGAGCAAAAGTTGTCTCTACCTTGAAAATAACAATAGCAATCCCCACTGCTTATTTTCCTCCAGAAGAGAGAAAATAAAGCCAAAGGCATGGTCTAGTTTCTTCTCAGTGCTCTTTCTCGGGCAACATAGTCCCCTAGATGTACCCTTTACACTCAAAAACTAAATCCCCATTCAATCTAGACTTTAAGTAAAATATATAAAAACATGAACCTCTAAAGGAAAGATTATTGATTTAGACTCAAATCCCACTTAGCTTAAACACCAGATACACTTCCCAAGTTAATGGGTCTACTCATGAATAATGTCAAAAGCACATAGCAAACACTGGGTTTCTGAAATAACGGGCCTTTACCTCTGAAAGACTTAAGTTCAGTTAACCACATCAAATTTACATGTAAAAATGAATACAATATTGTCCAGCCCTCAAACCCCCCTCCCCCCCCTTTTTTAACTGTCATTATAATAGCTCTCAGTAGTAAGGACCTTAGGTTGGCATCGTACTCCATCTTTTCAATCCTGAACTAGCATGCAGACAAAGCAAGGGAGTGTCATTTGCACACTCTTCCGCTGAGCATCTTTTTGGAATGCAGCAGCACTGCAGGCATGTATCTAACTATAGACTTTTTCTTAAGTATTAAAAGAGGATACTGTGAAAGAATGGCAAAACTATGATACGGTAGTCCTAAATCTCTCTCAAACTCAGTAAATAGAATCAGTAACTCTACAGAAATACAGGTTATGCATACATGCAAGTAATATGTGGGAAACTTATTCCACATTCCCTCTTTCATATGCTCCTTTGTCTAAATGTGAATGTTCATTAATATCAAATCTCTTCTGCTGTTACAGTGGTTTGTGTCTTTAAAAGAAATCCAAAATGACATTTCCTATTATCTTGTTACAGTCAGGAAGCCTGCTCATGTGTTTCCCACTTCTCACCCCCTTATCCTGTTTCCCTGCCAATAGCCCTTCCAAACACATCATACACTGCAAATATGTGGCAGTTATTGAGGATTTATTTTCAAAGAGCATTCCTTTGAACGCATTGCTCTGTCTTTGGTATGGACTACATATATTTTTGCACAGCTCCATACATGGAAGTCACTTTCCCAAAGAATTTTACTGGTTTGTACACAGAATAAGTAAGTGGTGGACAACTTCCAGTGCATAAACCCAAGCAAAACAAGCAGGCATTTGCACAAGCTGGGGATTAAGCACTACAAATATGAGTCCAGATGATATTTACACATACAATTTGACAAAAAGAAAAAAACACATGCCTGCTTAAATTTGAACCCACGTACAGAGTGAAACATTTTAGGGACTTCAGATAAGCACCTTCCTTTATTTTCCGATACGTTATAAAATCCATTACAAAATTCTGATTACTGGCAAGCTTTCCTATATCAAGTTCTGTGATTTCTGGGATTTCCCTAAAGTCAGAGGCATGCAATATATTCCTGCTTTACTGACCTACAGGAATCTCAAGAAAGAGAGATCTGAGTGTATTGGCTTGACTCAGAGATTTTATGACAGAGCTGTTGGAGCATTGTAAAAACCTGAATTCACATACTGGGAGGAGGCAGAAAGTAGTAAAGAAAAGCTAACAATGGAAGTGGACTACTATCAATAAATATGAATGTATGCCTAGCTCAGTGTCATAAAATACCCAAATTTACCACAAAAAAAAAGGAAAGAAGATGACGTGATATCATACTCCCTTTCAAAATAGCAAGTGAACACTACTTGGCACTGCCAGAAAAGAGACGGCATGAGACTGCAGCAAACAGAGGAGCAGATCCTTGTTTAAAATCTAGGACTTTATACGAAGAAGTAGGGAACTGGCATCTCATTTTTGATAAGCTGTTCTTTTTTTCTGCGCAGATTTTAAAAAAATCTCCGTGAGTGATGCTTGTCCAAATGTATGTATTTACCTTTTTAGACAAAAATCCTACGATTTAAGCAGAGATAGGCAGAAGATCTTAACCACTATGGGACAGCTAAAGATTAAACACATTGATGAAGCTTTATCTTGTTACGGGTGTTAAGAAAGAACTCCTATACTCTGCCAGAGCTTTGAGTACAAGCATGTTTCAACACGAAATAATACACTTATCCCTGCTGTACATTAGCTAAAAGAAAAGCCTTCAGATTAGCTTGCCACCACCCAAGACCTTACCCTTTTCCTTCAATTGATTTTAGGGACCAGGTTTATTCCTGTGTGACAAGTCATAAAACAAATGGCATGCAGAACACAAGAGGTTGCTAACAATTTCAACTGGTAATTTATGTCTTCTTCATTGAAATGATCTGCATGCCTTGCTTTAAGGTATCCTGTACACCTCCAATTCTGATATGAAATTAAAGCTTAAATCCTACAAAACTCCAGATACATTTGTTTGTTTTTTAAATCACTATCATCTTATGCTCAGAACCACATAAAACTTTTTGGAGTCTGTGTTATGTATATGTCTCATCACAAATACAGCAGGAACCTCAAAGTCTAGGTCAAAATGACAAAAAGTACCCTTCAGCTTTACTAAAGTTTATATATTATGCTTTTTAATAGAATGTGAATTGAATTCTAGTGTTCCCATATATACCATTTAAATGTTTTATGGCAACAATTTTTTTTCAATGGCCACAGTCAAAAGGTCCTATCAACTCAATTCACAGGAACAAATCTATTCTTATTAAAAGAAAGTTTGAAAAATACAAAGATGATTTAAAAGTTAGTCGAACAAGACACCTTAATTACCTATATGTTTACTTATTACATGTTCCTCTTCTGTAAGAGTATAAACCTACAAAAAATGTTTAAATGCCAACATGGACACCTGACAGCATTCCAGTACTGTAAAACTTTTTATAACGTCATCTCCTTTCATATGAAGATAGAAGCCTCAATTCAAGGTGGCTCCTTTCTCAGTGTCTTCAACAGCAAGATTAAACTAAAAAAAAAAAAAAACAAAAAAAAAAAAAACCCAAAAATTTCCAGAAAATCATACACTCTGTGCATCTTTTCTGCTGTAATTACTTCATGTGTAGAAAAAATATTTTTTATTTTTTAATTGAAGGAAATCTATTTGTGTTTTGTGTGATATCCTCCCAGGCACACATAGATACAGCTACTGTCTGTTTATCTTCAGTTCTCTAAAGTTAATAAAACCTGATTTTGTCAAAACTAAAACTAAGCATCTTACTTCTACATGAAGAAGTTTTTGTGTGAGCACTGAGGGCTCAACAAACAACTGCATGCATGAAACTTCCCTTTAGCCTCTCAGAAGTGAAAAAAAGGACCCTACACAAAAAGATCTGCAGCCTTAGATCCCATGATACTTGATTTTTAGATGTCTGAAAAATACAGAACCCAATTTTAGGTATACAGGTGCTGTATATACCGCATTAGTAGAGTTTAGACCTTTAGAGTAGGATTCAAGCCTATCAACATCCACTAACAGCACTAACCAAAACAGAAATGGTGCAGGAGAGAAAGAGTTAAATTCCTGCATGTTCTTCTGCTGAAGACCTAAACTCTTAAATCCTTTACTGATAGTAGGAGTCTCTGCCTTTCCTTTCCAAGAAATGAATGTCAGAAAAGGCAATTCTCAGCGGCCTCCCACCCCATTTTTATAACAGTCTAGAGTCCTCCTGTAAGGAACGGGAAGCTAGATAGCCATTTGCTTCCTCTGCTGCGGTTATTCAATTTACTTTTCACAGAAGACTCTCTTACTATCAAACTACATATTTTCTTTTAAAAAAAAATCAACAAAACAAAACAAAAAACCCAAACCACCAACCAAAGAAAAAATCCTCAATCCATTTTTAAACAATGTTTTTAAAATATAACCAGAAGAGGAAGTAGCAACAGCATCGCCAATCTTCCATACATACAATGAGCCTGAGGCTTATAACACTCAGCCAACAATTGGAGACAGATTCATTTCCCTACTCAGTGTGAGAGAATTTACTGTCACATCTGCCATCGAAAAAGAGTTCTGCAAGGTGATCTTGGGGAAGTTACTTCCATTTTCAAGTTCAAGCTTTTTAATGACCACGCAGAGAACTCATGGTTCATTGGGCCAGGAAGAGTACAGTAGTAACATGACATTTCATAGACCCTGCTAGCTAGGACACTCAAAAAAACAAAAACCCAGATTCCGTTCCCAAGACAGTTTTTGTATTTTATCCAACATATTTATACTGATGACTAAGTCAGTCTCCCAGGAGATGAGTCTAGGACTTCAATTCCTCCAGACAAGATAGGAAATTGAACTTAGGCTTCCCCTCTTCCTAGGCAAGACTTAAATAAGTGACATAAAATATAGCCTCTTGGGGAGATTTTTAAAGATGGTTAAGACCCTTAACTGCATTTTCTAATTTTTGGTGGTTTGTGTTAGCTGTGCTCTGAGATTGCCAGTTAAGAGTTCTTCAGAACTACTTTCTGGACACTTATTATGTATAGTGGTCTTGGGTACTGCACTGCACCATTCTGCAAGATGACAGTCTGCACCAGGTATCTGTGGCGGCATAAAGCTAGTTACACAAGGACCTTTATTACAAGTAAGCACCAACTGAAAAATGGCAGCTGTGGTTTTCAAATGACAATAAAAGGTGAAGAGATCTAAATTCTACCCAAATTCTACCTTAAATGCCTAAAACGTTCCTTGCATTTAGCTTCCGCATGTCTAAAATTAAGTATAAAAAGAAAGCTGACACTTTGCTTCAGAGTAACAATCCAACTGGTAAGGGATGGAAAGCTCACCGGCTTATAGGCTACAAGTAGGTATTACATCAGAAACTATCTAATTGCATCCACCGTTTCTCTCCAGCGACTCTCAGTTCCATTTCTTCCCTGGACTTCTGTACTGAAAGTAGTGTTTAATACTGGGGGGAGGTGGGGGGGGGGGACACTACATACTTGTTTTGTCCAATTGATTCAAAATCCTTCACAATAATTGTCAGGGAAGATGAATTATCCAGAGCAATTCCTTTCAAGTCAAATTCAAGAATCTGAACAAAAAAAATGAAGCAAAACCAAATTATAATTACAAGTTATGCGTAAATTAATTAACAGCAGAGTAGCATATACAACACAATTATTCAGAAATAAATTTTGCATTACATTTACATTTTGCATTACAAGCATTACCAGCTTACATTTGCAAAAGCAAAGTTAAAAATCTGGGAACATGCTCATAGCACATTTTTGATTTGCTAGTTACTAGTAACAATAACAGAAAAATAACTAAATTGTTTAATACTGAGCCATAACCTCTTTTGCAGTTCCACTTCCTCACACTAACATAAGTATTTTCTTGTCATTCCTAAGATCTGGTACTGTTCCCCTGCAATACTGGTTGAAGTCAGTTGCTGTTGAATTTAGACAAATACTTGTAGGTTGCCTTTCTTTGTATTCCTAATTACAAAATGTAAGAATAATCTTAACTTCCATTTCCGGTTGTGAAAAAACAATACTAAGAAAACATTTTCCCAAAGAAAAACATTACTGAAGATGCAAAATAGGACCAGTCCTACAAATAAACCAAGAGGAACTTCAATACATGATTCATTCTAATTCTGTAGGGTTTTTTCCTAGTATATAATAAAGGATCTAATTATGTTCCCATAAATGTGGCTAAGCAATGCCCGAATATCATTTGGTCCAAAGTAGGAGGGAACAAAACCAGGCCACAAACTCACCAGGTATCCATCTACTTTTACACAAAAACATTACTTAATGAATTGTAGTACATGGCGCAAGATGAATCCATTCACCTGCATTTACTAACACCTTGAAAGAACACATATCACTAGTTAGTTCCTGTTTCTAACCAATATTCACAACTGTAGAAACTGACTTACCAATTTTACAAGCGTTTTGTCTTAAAAAAGACCAAGAATTGATTAAAAAAAAATTACCTCATTCCAAACAGGATTAAGTTCATTGTCAACTTTCTTTGTTTTCTTTTTTTCATCTGCAAATACAAACAAAGTGTGATGATCTGTTTTTGCTAAAGCACTACACAAATATCACAATTTTTCCTTTCACTTTTCAAAAGAAAGTTTGAGCTTTAAACCAAATGTTCCAATTCTTTTTGCCTCTTCCGGTAGCTGCACATTTTACAATCAAAAAGTCCCCTGGGCAATTTTAGTAGTTGAGGTTTTTTATTCTGTTTTGTTTAAGCATAGCTAGATGTATTCCCAAAAAGCAAAATTAATGTTTAGGTTTCTCAACCTTTTATGACCCTTGACTGCAACTTCAGTAATGATGAAAGAAGATAAACTAAAAGACTTGGAGACATCAAGCTAAACAGTAACCTCAAAGTGATGAACTTCAGTAGTAAAGAAAATGTGTTAAACATCTACCATAACCGAGTTACAAAATACTTGTAAGTGTTTAGCTCTGAAATAAAATCACTTGGAAAAAAAAAAATCTTAAGAAGATATCCTTACAGTGTCAGCACTTTCTGCTTTAAATGAGCAAATATTAGCAGAAATACACATGCATATAAGAGGAAATGCAGTCCTTCCTGAAAAAATGGTTTCCAGAGGTTATGCAGATCACTTCACTGACATTTACTGTGGCCTAAAAATTACAAATTTTCCATACTTCATGGCAAAATTTGCATTTGGTCAACCTACAAATCATGGGAGTGTGGGGTGTGGTATAAATTACATATAGTGCATCATTTCAATTCAAATTCCTTCTCCTGAGAGGAATAATACAACTGAGGTGTTGCAGAGGCCCTTTGCAGGCCCCCCTCACTTATTAAAAAGGGAAACAAAATTCTGTTCTTACAACAGGTTCAAAGCAAGTAACATGCCACAGCTTTATTTTTACTTTTTAGTTGCACTATACATAAACAGCTCCGATGGAGAACAAGTCTTGACACAACACTCAGAAGCACAAAAGAACACTGGCAAACATGCAGCTCTCTAAACAGAAATTGCATATATTAGTGATAACAAATTAGTATATTTAAGTACAGTCAGTAAACTAACTGCTGATCTACAAAATGCTCAGCCACCACAAGAAGGCTAAGTTTCAGACACGCTCCTTGTATTTAAAGACTACAGTAAAGGTAATAGCATTTTTATTATTCGCAAGTTATGGCTATACTTTGCCAGGAAAACATTGCAAAGGCCTGGAAAGCAAGAGTAAAGATAGGCGACACGGGCAAGTTCATATACCCACTATTCAAGCAGTAGACTGTCGTGGCTCTTTTTATTGGATGAGAGTGGGATGTACTGAAAGAAAAAAAGTCAGCCCATACTGCAAATTGCGAGAACTGACTCACATTTATGTAACAGGAATTGTCTACAATTTATACAGGATATTGACTCACATCGTACCACAAAGGAAAGAGCATTCATAACATACCATACAGTGGACTCGCATTTTGCGGAACAAAGAACTAATTAACGTGCTAGTAAGAGAAATTCAACTTCATGGTATCTAATAGGAGAAAAAGCATTTTCAAAACTGAATATCCCAGAATATCTGGGGTTTGGCACAGGTACTCCAAGTCCCCCTACAAATAGGAGCTGGGAGTCAGGGAAAATATGTTCTCAGTGCTGGTGAAAAAAGGAACAGTTGCAGCTGTTTGTAAAGGAGAGAGTGAATCACAGACCTGATCCTGACGGAACTAATGGATAAAAGTCCTATGATCCCTGCCTAAGCTCAAATGTAATTCTGTAAGGTAAGGAAAGCCCTGGCTTGAACAACAGTCAAGACAATTCTTGACAAGGAGTAAAATTTTCCACTCTGCACTATCCATTTTCATAAAAACAAGATTAAGATGTATGATTCCACTAACAATTTGCATATTCTAGATTATACTAAGACAAAAACTTTTTTTGTTAATGCATTTCTGTGAAAGTTGGATGAAAAACACTGGGAAACACAGCTTACATTGGGGTTCAGTTCCAATTTTCATCAGTCTGAGTGTAGCATTCACATTCCTCGAGCATGTATTTTGCATGTATTTTCTTCACTTTACTGACTTCCTTTTTATTACATTTTTTATCATTCTTTTAATGCACTGGGGGTTTTTTGTTTGCTTTTTAAACTGTTGGCAAAGAGCTTTCTTCTTCCAACCACAAAAATCTTTGCCAAGCAGGGTAAGATGGACTGCCCAGTTATTCCAGGAGCTCACATACGTTTCAGGCCATCAGGCTGCCTTCCTCTACGGGTAATGAACCCAGCTACAGTAGTCAAGACTGTATACCACATCAGGATAAACTATAAGATAGGGCCAGTCATCATTTTTAGTTTGGCCCTACCAAGAAATAAGAGTAAGCAATTATAATGAATACAGGTAGGACACTCTGTATACTTGTTTCTTTAAAAACTAACTACAGTAACCTTGGTACTGTAGGAGAAATCATTATTTGCTTTATCTTGACAGAGGCATTATACTACCTCATGTTGTTTAATATTCTCAATTGGAAATGAATATAATAAGAACTTAGTGATAGTCAATGAGATGACACTGTTCAAAAAAATTCAATCAAGATGAGCTGTTTAAATAATACCTATTCCATAATTACAAAGATAATTATAGTACTGCAAAACAACCAATGCTTACATCTTAAATTTTTTTCTGCTATTATAACTAGCATTTTTATCAATTTCAGCAGGTGGGGAATAGCAGAAGCAAACATTTATGTTTAAGTCTAAGATTCAAGAGAGAATCACATTTCAGTTCACTAAGTTTTCCATAAAACTTTCTTGAATGAAGAATTAAGATTGCACGGTGGCCAGCAACTGCAGGATCAAACACGCAGACCCCCAAAACCCAGGAAATTAAAGTTAGGGTAATTTAATTATCTGCAAAACAGAAAATATAAATTTAGTGAATAATTACACTCTAATACTCTTTTTTTTTTCCCCACACACTGAAATATAAACATAGCTATGAACTACTGCAGGCCTGCTGGAAAGCTCTTAGATTAAGCACAAATGGAAAAAGAACTTTTATTTAAGTTGGCCCAATCAAACTGAATGCCATTTCACATCAGGTTTTAATGCATAAAGCTGAATGAGGCAGTCAAAAGGAATGATCAAAGCACTAAATGTCCTAGTATTGACTGCACATATAAGCAATTATGTCAATTTTTACACCCAAAGACAAGAATCTGACACGTTTTTCTCCGGTTTGGTATATCTAACAAACCAAAAGAATTGTACTGGTTTAATCATTACCACTTAGTGCCACTTCAGCAAATGGCAACAGTTTTTCCATACTAATTTGACTAATAATTTGTCTCATGTAGAGTGATGATGAACTCAGAATTCTGCTTCCAGACAGCAGTTCCAGCTAGCAATACTTGTTTACTCTCAGGGTGTAGTTCTCTTTGAACAGTGAGTTGTTCTTCAAGCAAATAAAAGTTCCATCCTGCTGGACTGAACATAAATGTGTAAAAGAAAAAAAAAAGTCAAATGCTTGCACAAAACCCCTCTATTGTACATAGGATACCACAACAGAAACAGCTGCCTATTTCCTCTTAATATGTACCTAATATATGTCACTGTATTAATTGTACTGACTGTATAGTCTATAACTAGCTTAGTTACACAAATTTGATGAAGTCTATTCTATACATAGATGAAACTATACTATCATATGTGTGTTAACACACAAAGTGTTTGCAGAGATGCTTACATATTAATAGCTGTAGATAATGGCCTTTTTCTTCACAGCATAGCTGTAAAGGTCGAATCCTGAGAGATACTGTGTGTTTTCATTAAAGTCTTAAAATTACTGAGCCTGACATCAGCAAAGGCTATGTAAGTTAAAGTTTGAAAAGGCTAATGAACAAAACAGTTTAATGAAATGTCAACTTCCACAGCAAATTTCTGGCAAATGAGTGCTGTTCTCTAAGACTTCTCCAAGAATACTCCCAAGTGAAACAAGAACATGAAAATGTATTGCAGGGTTATGGCCAAAGTCCTGCAAATGCCTGAGTTCTTCCCAGTCTGGAAATTAAACTCCCCATTGTGTTTTTTATGTCCTCCAGGAGCTACAGTAGGTATGGACTACTGTTAAAGACTGCTGCCCTTTGATGTACACCTTCCCAAAAATAAGACTGGTTTCCCATCTCTACACACTAACAGGGTAAGGGGGAACAGGCTGTATATAAAAAACATCTATAACATAAACAGCCAGAAGTTCAACATATTTCAGATATGATCCCTATGCCCTTATGCCTGGCAACCAGGTACGCCATTTACAAATTAAATCAGAGCTGCTCAGTAGCTGGCAAAAGCCTGATATTTTCTGGCCCCCTTGAATCACTCTGGGCAAAAAGCAAAAAATCAGACTGTTGGTATGCAGTAAAACGACATAAAAAGAAGTGGCAGGTATAATGGGAAATTAAATATCATACTAAAAAACTGTCACAATTATGAAGTTGTGTTTAAGACAATGGTTAAGCATGTTTGTGAACATCAAAAATCCCAGTTATAGCACATGAAGGATAAATATAAACTCAATCCTTTAATGTCTGTTGCACAATTCCTGTGTTTCGGTAACTGAAGGACCGAGAAACAAATCCAGCAATGCAGAAGAAAAAAACAAATCTGTAGCTTATATTTACTAGGTAAAACTTAATTGCATTAGAGCACGCAGTAGGAACAAAAGATTACAAGGAGGAATTAAACAGACACTTAAGGCGTAAAGAAGGAAAGGCATAAACAAACTCTGAAATATGAAACTTCAGGAACAGAGGTAACACAGAAAGGCAAAATTGTGACAGGACAGCAAAGAGAAAGAGAAGGAACTGAAAAGATAATATGAATGCCTAAGAAGCAGCAGAAACAAATGGAACAAACCAGAGAAATTACAATACACCAGTAACAGCACTTTTTGCAGGGCAAATAAAATAGTATTTTAAGAATTAGGAATTTCCAAAAGCTACTGAGATAGGTTCAGCCACTTGCCCTATCACACAGGGGGTTAAAAAAACAAACTTGAAAAAGAGGAGGAAAAGAAAGGAAATTGAATGATACCACATCTTTCTGATGCTGAAATAAAGTATCAAAAAACTTTTTATTTTGGAAGTTAAGATACTGGATGTGCACTGCCTTGTCCTTTTCCAGCCTCCAGCAAAATGTCATGATTTGAGATTTGGTTTCTAAAGGTGGCAAACCCCTGCAATGATTTTTCATACTTTAGGAAATACCATTTCCATTTCAGTGCACAGTTAGGAAACTAGGTTACCAGGAATTAAGATGACCATTTGTCACAGTTTGGTTTAACGTATTACATGATCCAAAATTGCTTGGAGGTTTCCGCACCTTAAAGATAAACCAATACTTGAGATCAAGTTCCTTTAGGCTAGCCAAGTGATGGAATGATGGCAATAGGTAAAATATACTGTAAAATATAATTAGCTTTACATATAAATGCTAATTTTATCACGCTGTTTTCTCTTTCTCCCATATGTATCTGACAAGCAATGAAACTGTAAAATGTGGTTTCCTTCCTAAATCTTTATTTTAAATTAAATAATCTCAACAGGCAAAATTTTAAAGTGCAATTCAGTTTGTAAAACAAAACAAAACAAAACACCACACCTTCAGTAATGGTACTACTGTTTTTCAACATGCTGGTAATAACAACAACAAACCAGTCACAATAAAAATTGGTTAACAGTGAGCTGTGGCTGTGCAAAGTAATCAAGACAGAGGAATGATTTTTTCAGATGGAAAACAACAAGGTAATCTTCAATACCAGAATTAAAAGTGGATTTATCTATGCAGGTAGATTTAGGTTTTTAAAGCAAAGGGCTAAGCCTTTGCAAAACCTTGTAAAACGTGGATCCTGAAGCAGAAGCACTGCTGGCCAGAAAAGACCAATGCACTCCACCCAGTTCAAACTTCATTCAGGTAACTCCTGCCTCTCTAATTAAAAAGTCTTCCCTGGAGTTACATCAGATGTAACTTCAGGAAAACATGTTTCCACAGATTTTCAAATACTTACATAGGGCACTATCCTTCAGAAAACCTCCTCCCTGAGTACATTTATGACAGTTTTCCTTACCTTTAAAAATAAGAGAAACAATAGGATCTGGTTTCCCAAACTTGGTTTTAGGGATATTGGTAGCAGATTCCACAATCACCCGAAGCATTGTTTCCAGTCTTGACTAAATGCTGATTGTTACCAAAGAAATTCAAGGAAGTGTTAAGTTTCAAACTCCTTAACTTCTGGACTGAAATGCTAGCAGGAAGAGGAGGCAGGGAATAGCTGGTTTACAGTAAAGAAGGTCTATGGGTGGATCTATGACGGACTAGTTACTGAAGGCTATGAAAAAAAAGAGTACCTGTAAATTGACACCAAGTTTTGTGTTGCTGCACAAAAAGAACTCTCGCTAGTGAAATCCAGTATCAGAAAGGGCACAGTGTAAAAACGAGTGCAGATTTTTTTTGTGGCTTTTATTCTTAGGCTGCGTGATAAGTCTCCCATAAGTAACCAAGGCAAGAATAAGCATGAGCGACATGAACATTAAGCAAAACTCCAGTACTCAAGACACATCACATCTGCCTCGTGGTATACCAAGGTATTATATGTCACGATAGCTTATATTTTTTTCCTCTTAATTTTTAGAACTTCATTGTTTGCAAATGTTTTTAGCTTGCCTCCGTGTCAGTGTATCATCACAAAATACCTACGGTCTTCAAAAATAGTTTCAGTGCTCCCCCTTCAGTAGTGCTCTGGAACAACTACGTTTTACACAATAAATACTACAGGTTCCGCATTTAACATGCTGAATTTAGTAGATCTCTTGAGAAATTATTACAATATATGTGCGTAAGTAAAAATAAAGAAGTATTAAGGAATTACGTGCAAAAATGTGAGAAGACCCTCTGTATTGTTTGGAGGCCTATAAATATTTTGTCTTAACATAAATACAGGCAGTAGACTCCACTAAAATGAAACTAGGTAAAACTTACATAAGTAAAAAGAACTCTTTGCTCTAAGCTACCCCATGTTCAGCTTTACAGCAGCTTTTCTCAGCTGTGGACCAGATGTAAAAAACCAAGTGGTGCACAGTACCGCTGTAAAATATGTTTTTAAGTAGAGATGAGAGAGGAAGCCAGCAAGATGGAGCAAAAGGAGTCATATGTGGACCAAGTTCAGCCTAGTTTTTATATTGTCACATGAGAACTATCTTAGCTTCTTACTTTTGAAGCCAAGATGGACCTTGCTTCCTTTCTAAAATGATTAGATTCTGGGTAGGTGAGAAAGAGGATTTCTGGGGGAGAAAAGGTAACCTAAAGCCAACACGTTCACGAAGGAACGAGGAGAAAGACACAGAAGACACAGCACCGAGAAGACCCAGAATACTTGGCTGAAGCATCATGGCAGGTTGTTCCGCCCTCGCCCATCCCGGTCCCCAACAAGTCCCCCAGCCGGTGCAGGGGCCAGAGCCACAGGCCAGGCTTGCTGCCCCAGGCAGCTGGTAGCCACTGCCCTTTCTGCCCGAACAGCGAGTGAACTAAAGCCTCGTGCAAGGCAGGGAAAGCCACCCGCCGGGCAGCAACGTGAGGGAGCGCTCACCTCTCACCGCCCCTCCCTCAACAACCGCTCTTGAACAACGAAATGGAAATCCCCTCAAAGGAAAAATTAACCGCGGCCTCGCAAAGGGGACACAAACACCGCCCGGGGCCGGCAGCCCTCCCCTCACAGCGGCCGGTGGCCAGCACGTGCGCTGGGGCAGAGAAACGAGGTGGGGAGAAGAAAGGCCCCACGGCATTGGCCACACAGGTCACGCGGCCGCCCACACCAGCCAATGGGGAGCATCCTCTCAGGCATACCGCGGAGAACTCGGCAGCTCCCCGCCGGCCGTTAGCGGCCACCCAGCGCCCCGCCGCTCGTGCCTCTCCAGCCCCGCCCACGGCTGCTGGCCCAGCCCCCTCTAGCCAGCGTCTTCGCGGAAGCGTTCTTTGACACCCCCCCCACCCCCCCCCTTTCTGACCCATCGGAGACGCCGTAGCCCTCGCTTCGACGGTGAGACGGCCCGAGCGGAAGTGACGATGCCAGAGCCGCGGGATTCAAACTCTCGGAAGCGGGGCTGGGCCGGGGCCGGCCGGAACAGCAGCCTCCGGGTAGGGTCCCCCCTTCCCCCGCCGTAACAGGGTGCTCACAGGCCCATTTGCTCCCCGCGGCCCGGTCCGAGAGCTGCCAGCAGGAGCCGGGAAGCTCCGTGCTGCCCAAAACTGTGTCGGAAGTCACGTCCTGCCTGGTGGAAGGCATTGCTATTCCGTAACGCTACGTTTATTTTTTATAGGTGCTTAAAGATGAATTCTAAGACCGCCAAAGATATAATTATTGGCAGGTGGGGCTTAAAGTCGGGTAGCTCCAGACCTGAGAACGATCTCGAGAAGCATAAGCAGGAGAACGCAGCCCTGAGAAAATCAGCGGAGGAAGTCGTGAAAGGGAAAAGCAAAATGACTGATCCGGAAAGGAACGGGCTCCTAGAGGTGAGGTGGATGTTTGTACTCGAGCTCACGTTTGTGATGTCCTCATTGTGCACGGTTAACACGAGTCTGAGTACGTCCGACTTCGTAAGCAAGATGCCAATCTTTCCTCTCAAAACTTAGTTTACTTTGATGTCACTGCTGTTTCAGTTTGATATTTTTGTTCAGTTTTCAGCGATGACTGAACTAATCAAACTACAGTCATCTGACAAGGTTGTTAAATACAAAGACTTGAGGCTAGAGGTGCCAATTAGCCCATTAAGACCTGTCCTCACATGTCCAACTGTTTGGAACAGTTGATCCCAGAGAATTATTTTGAGCGTTTCCTGTAAAGAATGCTGGGTTTGCAAACAGTTGCCTAAGAACATGCCAAAAAGTGCTGAGTATTTGCTTGAACTATATTCTCAAGCTCCCACTCAGCTATAGATAAATAAAACTGTAGCCAGTTCACCACATTATTCTTCCATTACAACCAAAGAGCATAAACTAAGACACTGCAATTTCCATGCCCTGTAGTCAATTCCAGGTAAACCTGTGGTTGCAGAGAAAGAAGTTCAAGACTTAGTATGTGACCAAGCCACATACTGTTAGGCTTTCCAGAAGGACTGGGAAACTTTAAAGGGACTCTTTCAAAGGATACAACTAATGGAGACTAGGCACGCTAATATTTCTAGGCTACTTCTTTTGACAATAAGGCTTTTCATGTGTCTGTGCTACAACGTCAGTTGAGAAGTGCTAACCCAAGTACCAGCTATGGCTAGACAGCTCGTGTACTGTTGTTGCTAAATTCCTTAGCATATTTGCTGTGTCTGGTGGAGTTTGCTGCTTGCTTAAGTGTTGATTACTTAATGTTGGGTTCCTAGTTTACAGGTGGAAAATCACAGGCATGTTTAGATATAGTAGGTACTACTTGGTGTCAGTATTTTAATTCTAGTGAGCGCTATGTGGTCTTCAACCACTCCCTAAATGAGGCTCTCGAAAATTCAATTTCAGTTTCTCTGTCATCTTCTAATGACTTGATACCAATACGTAGGATTTCAACATCAACCTTTCTCATGGAAAATGAAATGCTATCATAACAGAAGTTTACGTAGAGCCCCACGGTATCTCAAATGCAGTACTAATGCTATGTAATAATTACCTGTGCTGGAGGCCTACTGAAAAGAGAGTGCCTGTTGAAAATATCTACTGAAGCACATTTTGAAACTAAAAGGCCAGATAATTTGAAAAACAGGATCCTTCTCCTGAACACTTTATTGTAACTCTTTTGAAACTTCACTTACTGTCATTTAGTTTACAAGAAGGCTCTGCTGCTTCTCAAAAGCTACTAAGTATGCTAGCCAACACTGAGAAATATATCACCAACCTCTTCACTGGAAGTGTTCAAGAGTTCTTGTACTGCTTGTGTTTCAAGGTTCATCCATTGTAGTGATTGAGTACCTACCAAGTCTGTGAAATTTGCTTCTTTGCATTCTTTCCTTGTTTCATCTACTTCAGACTGTTTTTACTATTACTTGAAATGTTTCAGATGATCACTGTAGTATTGTCTGTTTTGAGTAAAAAGTAATATTCTCAGCTAATTAAAGGCTAAGAGAGAACCTTTCAAAGTGTATCTTCTCAAACTGTTGTGAACTTGCTAACGCATTTGCTGCATAGACTGACACTTACTCATTTGTGTCACTTTTCTGTTTCATTTAGAAAATACTTTCCCTTGAAAAAGAAAAAGAAAAACACAACCATCTTCTTGGAGAGAAAGACAAAGAAATCCAAAACCTGAAAGTCAAGCTTAGATCCAAAAACAAGAATAGTGAAGTCTCCTCATTACAAAGTCAACTAGAGGAAAAAACAAAGGAAGCAGAAAGGAGAGAACAGTTACTGCGTTCTCTATCGGAAGAAATGAACCGGTTAAAATGTAATTTATCCACTGTTACTGCAAAATGTTCTGAGCTTGAAAACAGAACCGGTACTTCTCAAGCATCCCAGGTAAGCACTGAAGAAACATTGTAATCGCAAATTCCAAGTCTAACCTGTTTACAGGTTAGACTTGGAATTTGCGCCCACTAAGCACTGATATCTGTTGTAAAATAGGATGGATTTTTAATCTTCTTACAAGTTGCATTGCGTGCTGAAATATTCTTGTATGAAGAGAGATGATATCCAGATTGAATGCTAAATGAAGAACAGTCAGAGAGCACAACTTCAGGCAATGCAGCTGTGGAGGGAATTCTCCAATGCTGTACTGCAAGGTCCCTTTTTCAAACTCACTCGCAGGTGGTATGACTAGTGGTACTATGTGTAATGATCCACTGTTGCTTAAGCAGATATTATGCCCTCCTCAGGTTTGCATGCTCAGTGATTAAACAGGCTGAGGAGAAGGCAGCAATAAGAGACATGGGGCATTAATAAAGACAAACTAAGCTCCTCACCTAATTCAGCTTCAGTCGTGAGCTAATGGTGATGTCAAGATTGGAGGCAGCCTGGGCTGCAGTGATCATGAACTGGTGGAGTTCACAGTCCTGAGGGATATGGGACAGGCAAAGAGTAAAGTCAGGACCTGAATTTTAGGAAAGCAAACTGCCAGCTGTTCAAGAAGTTAGTCAATAGGACCCCCTGGGAAACTGCCCTCAGGGACAAGGGAGCAGAACAGAGCTGGCAGATCTTTAAGGACACTTTCCATAGAGTGCAAGAGCTCTTGATACCTGGGTGTAAGAAATCAGGAAAGGAAGGCAAGAGACCGTCATGGCTAAGTTGAAACCTGCTGGTCAAACTAAAGGGCAAGAATGAAATGCACAGACAGTGGAAGCAGGGACAGGTATGCTGGGAAGAGTGTAGGGATGGGGTCAGGAAGGCCAAGATGTGGCTGGAGCTGAACTTGGCAAGGGATGCAAATAATAATAATAAGGGCTTCTACAGGTATGTCAGCCAGTAAAGGAAGGTCAAAGAAAGCGTGCCCCCCCGATGAACAAGACTGGCAAACTGGTAGCAACAGATGAGAAGGCTGAGGTTCTCAACAACTTTTTTTCCTCAGTCTTCACTGGCAACCTGTCTTCCCACACCTCTCAAGTGGATGAACTGCAAGACAAGGACTGGGGGAGCAAAGTGCCTCCCACTGTAAGAGAAGATCAGGTTCCTGACCACCTGAGGAACCTGAACATATAAGGTCTCCCCGGAGCCTTCTCTTCTCCGGGCTGAAAAACCCCAACTCTCTCGGCCTTTCTTCATAGGAGAGGTGTTCCATCCCTCTGATAAGTCTACAGGACCTGACAAGAGGCATCCCAGAGTCCTGAGGGAATTGGCTGATGTAGTTGCCAAGCTACTCTGATATTTGAAAAGTCCTGGCAGTCAAGTGAAGTCCCTGGTGACTGGAAAAAGGGAAACATTCCATTTTTAAAAAAGGTAGAAAGGAGGACCCTGGGAACTACTGACCTGTCAGCCTTGCCTCTGTGCCACGGAAGATCATGGAACAGATCCTCTAGAAGCTATGCTAAGGCACGTGGATGACAGGGAGGTGATTTGAGACAGCCAGCATGGCTTCACCAAGGGCAAGTCCTGCCTGATCAACGTAGTGGCCTTCTATGATGGAGTGACTACATCAGTGGACAAGGGAGGAGTTACTGATGTTAACTATCTGGACTTCTGTAAGGCCTTTGACAGTCCCCCACAATATCCTTCTCTCTAAATTGGAGAGATGTGGATTTGATGGATAGACTGTTTGGTGGATGAGGAATTGGTTGGATGGTCACATCCAGAGGGTAGTGGTCAACAGCTCAATGTCCAGATGGATATCGGTGACAAGTGGTGTCCCTCACGGGTCTGTACTGGGGCCAGTACTGTTTAATATCTTCATCAATGACATAGACAGTGGGATTGAGTGCATGCTCAGCAAGTTTGCAGATGACACCAAGCTGAGTGGTGCAGTTGACATGCTAGCAGGACGGGATGCCATTCAGAGGGACCTGGACAGGCTTGAGAAGTGGGCCCATGTCAACCTCATGAAGTTTAACAAGGCCAAGTGCAAGGTCCTGCACCTGGGTTGGGGCAACCCCCAGTACCAATACAGGCTGGGGGATGAAGGGATTGAGAGCAGCCCTGCAGAGAAGGACTTGGGAGTACTGATGGATGAAAAGCTGGACATGAGCCACCAATGTGTGCTCACAGCCCAGAAAGCCACCCGTATCCTGGGCCGCATCAAAAGAAGCATGGCCAGCAGGTTGAGGGAGGTGATTCTGCCCGTCTGCTCTGGTGAGACCCCACCTGGAGTACTGCGTCCAGCTCTGGAGCCCTCAGCACAAGAAGGACATGGACCTGTTGGAGCAGGTCCAGAGGAGGGCCACAAAAGTGATCAGAGGGATGGAACACCTCTCCTATGAAGAAAGGCCGAGAGAGTTGGGGTTTTTCAGCCCGGAGAAGAGAAGGCTCTGGGGAGACCTTATAGCAGCCTTCCAGTACTTAAAGGGGGCTTATAAGAAAGATGGGGACAGACTTTTTAGCAAGGCCTGTAGCGATAGGACAAGGGGTAATGGCTTTAAACTAAAAGAGGGTAGATCTAGAATTTAAGGAAGAATTTTTTTTACAATGAGGGTGGTGAAACACTGGAACAGGTTGCCCAGAGAGGTAGTAGATGCCCCATCCCTAGAAATGTTCCAGGTCAAAGTTGGACAGGGCTCTGAGCAACCTGATCTGATTGAAGATGTCCCTGCTCATTGCAGGGGGGGTTGGACTAGATGAGCTTCAAAGGTCCCTTCCAACCCAAACTATTCTATGATTCTATGAGAATATATTCTCCTCCCTGCTCTTATGAATTTGCTCCTCAGTTGTTGAAACTAGTTGCCTGTACTTTACATGGCATCACACATGGTAAATACTTCAATGTGACAGAAGATAGGATAGGAATAAGTTGCTTCTCTCATTTAAAAGGGTTAATAGGTATGGTGCCAGGTACTTGGCAGCTTTTACAAGTGCATTTAGTTTTCTACAGTTGTTTTTCCACCCCTGCCTGTTCTAATGTTCCATGGAAAATGCAGTAGTATCTCAATAAGGGGCACAGGGAAGTTGGTGACTAAAAGAGGTGCCTATAAGTCTTTTCCAGCTTTTGACCTGCAGATGGTGCCGGTTCCCCATGCTCCACAGGGAAGTTGAGTAATTTCTAGAAATACAGCTTTAGCCAAATACATAGCAAAATATCTTAATCTACTAATTTCAATGATAATACCTATATGTATCACTTCTAATAATGCAGTATTGTGGGAAATACCACTTTAAATGCAATGTGTTTATCTTCAATTTCAAGAGACTTTGAACTTCGTTAGAGAATTTTAAATGTATGTTAATTCAGCAGATTTCCACGATATTTTTGTCAATGAACCACCAAAATATCTTTTAGTTTAAAATCAGAATTTTCTTTGAAATTTCTTACTGATTTATCAACAGAGGACAACAAAATTTAACAGATGTTTTGACTGGATGTCTTGGAAAACTTGAAAACAAGTCTAGCAATGCTGCTTGAAACTGCTAGGTGGCATATGAGCAGCAGGTATGCTCTGAAATGGAAACAACAGTTGTGTGACACGATTTTGAAAGAGTTTTCACTGAGCAGAGTTCTAATGTTTATAGAAATAGGAATCTGAGCAATTGTAGTGTCTCTAAATCCTATTTTTATTAGGAAGTGCTAAAGGTTAATAATTGCATTCAAAGATCTCCTGTATTTTTTCAGCTATAAAGCTTGTTCTAAATCATGCTCCAAAAAAACCGGAAAACTTTGGAAAAATGTAGCTTGGATTTGGGTAGTAATCTACACTTTTATTTCCTTAAAGTTCCCTCTGACTTATACCTACACAGTTTCAAAAAGCTTTCTATCATGCAGTGAATAAACATGTCAGATTATGACAGAAGTATAACTGTTTAACTGCTGTTCAGTTTTAGATGGGTCTAAAGAACTCTCCAACTCGGACTTCAAGCACTCTGCTGTGCATCAGGTCTCAGAAAACCAGTCAGTATGTCCTTATGGTTCCAGACAGGCTTGCATTGTTTCCCAGATGTTTATAATCCTCCTGTTATCCCAATGAAGCTGTCAAGGTCTCTAGCTTTCCCCAACAACTCCTATAGGTCTAGCTTATTGTACAGCGTACAGCGATACGAAAATAGAACAAACACCTTTTTTGTGTATTTAAATAATACCCTAAATACCTTCATTTTTCAGAAGCTCTCCTGCACCCTTCAGGCCTTCCGAGATAGCAGTTCAGCAGAAGACACATGATATTCTTAGGAAATGTTTTAATGTAACAATAAGTTGCAGAGTTATAGAATAAATTAAATGTAAATCTTTGTCCTGTATCTTCCAGGAGATTTTACTTTAAATCTATGAAATGGTTTTCTACATAATTTAGATTATTTAAAAAGAAAATACTATAAAGATCTTTAAACACAAAAGGCACACGTATGCATCTGTTTTTCATTTTTAAAATATTCTTACGCTATTTATGTGAGATTAATAGTTACACAGGACTAGCTTTACTGTTTCAGCCATCTGTTTTAAAGAACCCTAACAAGTTGTTCTTTGTCCACAGGAAGCTGTAACAAATACCACTGGATCACCAAGTAATCTTTATGAAGTTGAAAAACAACTGAAAGATGTAAGTTTCATGTACAGCATTGCAAGTATAAATCATCTGTATCAAGGTGCATAAGAATATAAATTATCACCATATACATTTTTGGGTATATACCCTCAGAGGGTATGTTCCTCTCTCAAATGTAATACTTAAATTATTTTGTGACAAGACAATAGTTTAAATTAAAAAAAGACTTGGGGAAAAAAAAAAACAACCTATTTGCATCATCTTTGAAAAACCTTGCTTGGAACATCAGAACAAAGTGGTTGCTGACAAAACAGGAGCCCCAAGTAACTTGGTCTGACCTCAGAGCTGACACTGCCTGGGATAGCATGAGGCTGGATTAGAAACCTCCTGAAGTCCCTTCCAACCTGAATAATTCTATGATCCAATCAGATATAAAATCCATGTGCTTGTTGTTACAAACTTTAAGTTGCAATGGTACAGTTTTAGTTTACTCCATTTTCAAGATCTGTTATTTTATAATTTATTTTATATGTGGGATTGAAAGGTTAATTCTTCATAATCTGGGCATGACTCATGAAAGCCTTTGTTTTTAAGTCATTTTCCCATTCCAAGAAATAAACCAATCAGTGTTTAATATTGATGTAACTTTAACTTATGCTCAACAACCTGACTAATCTTTCCAAATGAAGATGAGTTTTATTTCTTGTACAGAGAAGATTACTAGAATTCACAGCAGAATTAAGTAGCTTATCTTTAAACTGTATAATATGTAACTTTTAACATTTTTAAGATGACTAATACTTTTAAAATCTGATAAATCACCAGAGGCTTTTTGTTGTTGTTCTTTTGTTCCTTTTCATGAAGGCTCTTGAGAAAAACCAACAGTGGCTACTCTATGACCAGCAACGTGAAGCATATGTCAGGGGACTGCTTGGAAGGATCTTTGAACTTGAACAGAAGTCAGAAATAGTTAGCCAACAAGAATCTAAAGAATTCAATTCAGAAGGTATCAACTTTATTTTTTTCCCCACAAGTGACCCAAACCATAATTATCTATAGAATGAGTTTTCTGAAAACAAATTGTAGCACAATTAAACAAAATCAAGACTTTCTTCTCAACATTTTGGTTTCTTAATGGTAAAACTCGGTTAAGTAAAATTTCTTTGCTTCCTGTTATCTAGCTACATTACTTAATCAACAGTATTTCATGTTCTTATCTACTTCAAAAATGGGTTTTAACAGCCTTGACACTCTATTAGCAACCTCTCTGTTTGCGGAAAGTGTCGAGGCAAATATATGTATGCCTCCCATCCTTCAAAGTACACTTTCAACCGACATAATGGAAACGTTAAAGATTTATTAGCTAGGCGTGGATCAGGTTTTTTAAAATTTTTTTTTTCAAAATAAATATTATAAAAATGACTCAAGATGTGCCACGTTCTTTGCTCACCTGAACAGTTCTTACAGGGCATGAAGACCTGTGGTAGGTTTTGGCACCTATCCAAAAGTATTTCACAATATGGATCTGGCCACCTCTAGCTCACTTCCGTGCTATGTAGTTCCTCAATAATGAGCACCCTCTCAGTACCGTGCATTCAGATAGACTTGAGTTGTGCTTGACCAGCATGTGGAATAAAATTAAAATAATCTTGAACAGAAGAACCATAAGGAGTTGGCTTGCTTTTCTTATTATCAAATTATTAATTTCATATATGCTGCAACTAACCTGCAAGGTAAATTCACTAAATAGAGCATCATCTGGGGTAAGAGTAGGCCCACAGATACATACCACTTAGTAATTCATGTGTAGTGGCCTGGTTTCTGTATTACTGCTTGAATCTTTATGGAAAACAGTAAAATATCATCATCTTGGTTTGATGCTGTTCAGAAATCTATGAACAGTATTTTAGAGGGAGGCAGACTGAAGCAGCTGACCAGGAAATGTAACTCAGTTACTGCAGTCAAAGCTTGGTCATCAGAGCAGCCAGGAGACTAGGAGTAAAGGTATAAGAAAGTTCCCCTCTTCAAGCAGCTAGACAGTAGCAGAGACCCAAGTTTCTAAGACCCTAGCTATACAAGTTGAAAATGGATATGAGAACTCTTTCCAAGCAAAAACTTGGTATCTCTCTGAAGATCTCACCACCCTATAAAGGAGTATTGCTAACAAGACGGCACGGCTTAGCTCATAGTCGAGGGGAGGGAGAACAGTCAAGCAAGAAACCTTCCCTAGTAAATTACACTTTGAAGAATGAGGGGAAGCCTTCAATAGGAAAAGTATCAAAGTCAAGAAATTTACAATGCTGAAAATCAGCAAAGCCTGTGAAATTTTGCATTCCTTGTTCTGCTTTTAGGTATATTATGTATTGCTACTGAATTTTTACAGACTGCCTCCTTTTTTTTTTTTTTCCCCTCCGCTTACTAAACTTTTCTTGGGTTGGCAAGCAGAAATTTTTCAAACTCTGGTTTAACTGTCACTAGCCAAGAAGCAGGCATTTTTTTTAATCAAAAAAACTATCCTAGTCCCTTTTATCTGCAATTTAGAAGTAAAGGATAGCATACAATTTGAAGAAGATAGTCTGCAAAAGACAATGAATAGTCTGGCTTTGGTCAACAATGGTGAAGTAGAGCCCATCAGATCCCCAGGGTATCTCTGGGGAGGGAGTAATGCCAGAACCTTGGCTAAGGAGCCTAAACCTGGAAGTGAGAATCTAGTGTCTTTGGCCCTCAATTCCCATGTGTCAGTATAATGCATGAGGCCATATAAGAACTATGTGTGGGTCATGGAGCTTGTGTAGTCAGGACAAAGGATATAATATTGCTGTAAGGGTTAGTGAAGGAAGTGGCTGTAGCACAGAATATTATATGCAAGCCAAGTTGCAGTTTTCCAGTAACTATATCGGGAAGGAGACTTTACTGCATTAGAAGTATTGAAAGCTGTTTTAACTAAAGTTTGGTGCCAATCTGAGCTGTGTAATAGCCTAGAATATCAATTTCTATCAATATGCCTTAAAATGCTGTCAAGGATTTGGTGTTCTGATTAAGTGGTATTTTTTTCCCCTCCCTCACATTACTATCTCAATTATTTCTGACTCATTAAGGTCATCTACAAGAGGAAAAGCAAAAATATTATGACCAGCTGTTACTAACTGCTAAGAGTGATCTTGAGACTGAAAGACGCATTATAACCCAGCTGAGATCTGAACTTAATGAATTCAAAAAGAAGTATGAAGAAACACAACGAGAAATAACGACTTTAAATGCCTTATTGCAGTCGCAACAGGTTGCTGAAATGAAGACTGTAGAAAATGAAAATAAAATGAAAGAAGAGAAAGTGCAGAGACTAAAACAAGAAAATGAAACTATAAAAGGACAGCTCAGAGAAGAAAAGAAAAAGTCTGAAGATCTTTTATGTCAGGTAAGTGGATGCATTTGGAGGCTTAAGATCATTAGCAAAGAATCAAGAGAGCTGAAAAGTCATACTTAATCGGAGTGGACCATCACTCACTTGCTCTGGTAACCGTTCTTTACGTATATCTATCTTTGTGGTTAAAACTGAATTCTTTCTTTAATATATTGGTTTGAATCAAAATCCAAACTTTTGTTAAATTTCCTTGTTTAAACAAGGAACTCTTTTGTTCACTTATTTCCCTGGTCTTGTGGGACACAAGAGGGAGAAGTGAGCGAATATTTAATTGATTCTATTCTAGTTCATCCTCAAGGTTAATAGTAAATGAGAACAGGAAAGGTAAAAATTCAAGTCCATACAGGCTATTTTATCATGCTGTCTTAACTACGGACTATCACTGATATTTGATGTCACCTGGCTGCTACAAATACATATGTGGGCTTGTAGTTTCATACTTACTGGATAAGCAGCTGTGTCCTTGGATAGAGCCCCCAGCCAACCATTGTGGCCACGCGGATGGGGGGTTTTTTTGTTTGTTTTTCCATTCAGATGAGTTCTTGCATTTGGTTCTCTATGTGATGCCATGGATAAGAACTATGCAGGCACACCTGAGTACTAGAAAGCAATGGCCAGAAAAGCAAGGGAAGGGATGGACCTTAAGTTGTCACTGTCTTCAAGACGGCTATTGTAGAAACCACTGAGAAGGGTTCTGCAATTCCCTATAAAGCCTAAGAAGTGCCTGTCAGGCAGGCTGTTCAGTATGCGTGGTTTACGCTGCTGCCAGATCTGTTCTGTTGGTTTTGTATCAGATTCTAATTGTTTGCAGGGCTTGCCCATCTCCCAAGGAGTACAGCGATTACTTCAGTGAAATAATTCTGTTCATACGCGAAGGTCTTGGTTCTTCCTTCCTTCTTTTTTTGAGCCCAATGGCTTTAACCACTCTGGCTGATCAGAGGCAGGGGAAGACATGTATGTGCTATATGTTTGTATTTTAAAGTATTCATTGCTTACCTCCTTTTGTTTGGAATACTCAGGAGGACTTTGCCACTTCCCCTACATGGAGAGTTACAGTGGTGTCTTGGATTCCTATCAGCATAGTGATGCTCACAAAAAAAAAAAAAATATCTGTTGTTTCCTCTTCTGGACATGAAATCGTGACCACATATCTGCTGAAGAGAAACTGGAAAGTCTTCCTTGAAGGACTGTCCTCAGGGCATCCAAATAAGATAGACTTACTACTTGGAGAAGTTTGTGGTCAATAACAAAGCAATGTAGAACTGAAATTTGAAATATGAGAATAAAATTTACTAGGCACCAAAGTAGGTTAAAACCAGAACAACAGTTTAGCTCTCTAAACACAGGCTGGTTCTCACTGGTTAATCATGAGTAAAAGGTGTTGATTTTTTTTTTTTTTTTTTTTTTGCAGCTGAACAACAGCATTCACTATACAAGTTGATACATGCTGATAACGGAGGATATTTTTACTTTTTTTTACATTTACTTAATCCATTATAGTATAGTACTTTCTGAGCCTGAAACTTGTTCTATTCAAAAAAAAAAAAAGGTTGCATTACTTGTTTTTTTTAACATCATGGCATGTTAGTGCAAAGATAGGTTTTGTGTGTATGTTTTGTCTGCATCCTAGCAATCACCTAGGCAAGTTCAGCATCCATTTTTCTGTTGGTACTGGAATATAAAAGTTTACTTCCATCCCTTTTTAGATTCATTATTTGTTAAGCTTATTAACTGTTGTATATGGAAGTTCTTTATTAAAAACGTTTTTCTGCCTTGTAGGTGCAACTTCTTCATAAATCATTGCTCAAACAGCAGGAGGAACACACTAGGATAGCTTTGCTGGAAAAACAGGTACTGAATTATATGCTAAGATGCTGATACTTAATCTGTATTATGCACAAAGGCTTTCTAGACTAACTTTTCAAATTTAAGAATGAGTAGTATGTTAAATAAAATAATATTAGACATGAATATTCAATTGTGAATAATCTCTTGATGCTTCTAAAAATTTTGACACGTCTGTCAAGAGGAAAATCTGTAACCTTTTACAGATAAGAGGGTGTGATCAAACCTGATGCTATTTTTTTCCACAATCCCTTGTTCAACTGTACAGCCTCAGATTAGGTATGGGAAACATCCTAAAACCAAACAGCTCATTGAAGTTTTGTAATATACTCTTGATAAAGTTATACAAATCATTGCGCTGCCATCTTTTCCATCTTTATTTTTTCCAAGTACATTTTTACAGATCTAATTGATGTTATTGGAAAAAAAAAGTTTCATTTATTTGCTAAGCTTGGGTGTACAGTGTTACCCATAGTTTCTGTCCAAATTGTCTTGCTACAAGAAAGATCCTGGAGTAGGAACTGGCATTTTTAATGAGAACTTGCACTACATGCTTTTCTATAAAATGTTCAGTTTAAGATTGCAAGACAGCTTCAAATACCTGCCAACCAAAATAACTTCAAACTCCACCTCTACTAAGGGAGAAGATTTTCATAATTGGGCATGTATGAATTTCACTGTAGTGAAAGCAACAAGTAACTTTTTAAAATTTTGTTTTAAATCACATTTTAGGATATGATAGCAGAGTAAAACTTATTTTAAATATACAAAGAGGAAACATTCCCCCCCCCCCCCCCCCCCCCGCAGTTCTTAATAATTCTGACTTTAATTATTTAATCCCCCCAGTTCTTAGTAATTCTGACTTTAATTCTTTAATTTTCACTTTGGGGGGTTGCCAGATCCAGATATGCACCACAGACTTTGAGAATGAAAAGCGTGATCGCCAGAACTTGCAGCATCAGTTAAACAAAGTCCTTAAGGAACTACGCAAGGCCAGGGAGCAAATAACCCGTCTGGAACCTCTGGTATGTACTGAATAACTTGCAGGTGAATTTAGTCAGGGATTTTGCATAAATGTACATCTTCTCACTTTGGGATCTTATTTCAAGTGTAGCGAGTCTTCTGTTGATGTTATCAGATATTCACTGTAGGCCCTTACATCCTCTAGGTGTGCGGCCCCAAGATGCAGAACCCTATGTCAGCTAGCTAGGCATCATTTTTCTCTACAGCATGCACAGAGAACTAGTATTGCAGAAGGGGATCCAGAGTAGTCAGGTTCCTGAGCAGGGAACATAACTGTATTTTGTATCACCATGTGTATCTAGTTTTGTCTGTTGCACAATGATAAAACTGCAGTATGCTTCTGCTCAGACTTGCTGCTAGTGAACAGGACACAATCCTTAAATATCGAGTTGAATTCCTCCCCCACCTCCATCAGATACAGGATGGGTGGGTCATTAAAACCTGGGTCTTTCATTTCCAAAAAGACAAGCTCCCTACTATAATGAAAAAGGACATTTGCTGTATTGTGAGGGCCATGGTCTGTTTTCTGCTTATTATATAAGCCCAAAGAAAGCCACCTAGATTTGAGCCCTAGACTTGATGGAGAAATTTGTAGGGAAGGATTAAGTATTAAGCAAGCCATTGATCTGTTTTGCTCTGTTGTATCCAGGATTGCCCTGGTCTTGAGCAGAAATGCATTTTGACTGTTGTTGCTTCTGGAACTCTCCAATAAGCTACCTTGTAAGATTAGGTGATAGCTGAATAGGATTGTCAAAACTGCATTTCTGGACTGACTTACATGAGGTTCAAAATGGAAATCAGATACCTGTGTCCTTCATTAGATCAGGTCTGGTGCCGCTGTGGTTTTTACAGAGAAGATAAATGCAAAAGCTCCTAACAAGTTGCAGATGAGAGGAATTCTTCTGTGACTCTGCCAGACTGCTCTCCCTCTTAGTTGTATCCAACTTGGAAGTATTTTCTTCAATGAGGAAGGGAATGGAATGAATTCTGAGATACTGATGTTCTTCATTCATGCGTTGCCCCTGGGAGAGCCTTGCTTGCTAGGATTGCAGTTGCTGGCCCTGCTGCCGGGGGAGGCCACTGGAAAACCTTCTGTCTGCTGGGAGTAGAGCAGAACTTCGGGCAGAGCAGGGAAGTTACAGCTTTGAGTTTCTCTGTGCTAAGACGCTGGAGGAGTAGTTGTCAAATAGACAACTGGGTGCCTTTTACAGTTAGGGACAGCCTTCATGCACAGAAACTTCACACATGGGGATCAGGAGGAGAAGAGAAAATTACAGCAGAGTTTTTGGGAGGGTAACTAGGCAGCATCCTATGTAGAGGGGACTGAGGCATCATTTTATTAAGGAAAAATAGTGTGTGAGTGGCTAGGAAGATGGTTGGGGAAGGATTCCTAGTCAGACATTGTGGGAAACCTGTCTTAAATAGTCCACAGAAAAGCTACCTGCAATCTAATTTAAATGTGGTGTTAGAACTGTACAACAGGCCCTCTGTTATTAACATGAACAGCTTAACTGCATTTAGCCATCTTTAAAATTCTACCCTTAGTGCTGTAACAAACACAAGGCTTGTGTGCCCTCAAACTTTAATGTCTTTTCCTACAGTATTTGATCAGTGCATGCATGCCCCAATCTTATACTAAGGCTTCTCCTTTTCAAGAAACTCCAGGAATCTGGACGTATGGAACCACAAGAAGATTTGCAAGCTGTATTTGAAGAGAAGCTGACCATGTATGACAGAAGTCCTTCCCTGAAACATTCAAGCCTTCTTGATGAAAGTTTTCTCGAGTGTCCCAGATGTAAAGTGCAGTATCCAACAAGCCAGCATAGAGAATTACTAGCACATATTGACTTTTGTACAGCTTGAGTTACAAATGGACTTACTATATTTGCTTTATACACACTGCCAATATGCTCTTCTACAAAGGCAAGAGATCTTTTTAAAGCTTTTTTTAAGGTTGTATGAAGGACTACTAGTTTTATAATTCAGTTCCACAAAAACATTAATTTATTTGGCCTCAAATATTTTACCTGACGTTTTTGCAAAAAACACCTACTGCATTTTTGTTTGCAAGTAGAAATATTTTTAGAATTAGGAAAATCTTAAAATAGTAAACTACTGACTTATTTTTTTGCACTATTAAAAATGAGAACAGTAAAAGCACACCTATTGTGTCAGACTTTATTTTAATGTTTGGCATATCCAGTTCTTGGTTGGTGAATCCTGATGATTGTGCTTGTACCTTAACTGACAGTAATAGCTGCAAAAGATTTTTGGCCTCAGTAGGTGCACTATATATACATATATTTATATATACATGGTGTGTGTGTATATATACACATATTATATGTATCACATACATGTGTAATGTATCACCATCTTGATACATTAAAACTCAGGAAGGTCATGTTAAGAGGCCTTTGCTGCTTAAGATTGATGTTGAAAACATCAGTTGTAAGTAGCTTGTTGTCCTGAACCACAGTCAGGGGTGACTTAGAGCTCCTATAAAAATGCTGACCAAGGTTTACGCTCTTCTCAAAAAAATGTCATAGGGAAAACAAACTTCCTTGGTATGGAAAAAAGTTTACATTTCAGACAATGTCGGAGACCATGTTCGAAATTTGGATATAGAATTATGCTGAAGTAAACTTGTTTGCACTTCTGTATTTTAGAGGTTAAAGTTGGGAAATGTCAGTCACTCAATCTGTTACGTTTGACAAATGTCCCAGTTTAAAAGTGCAGTTTTTAATAAATTGCTCTAGCAGATTTGAAGTGTCACTGTATTTTGGTATTAATACAGAAAGCAAGTTCGCAGTAAATTCTTGCAACAAATTAGAAACTGGCAAAAAATTCTGTTATGGATTTGCAATCACAGTGTTGTTTTCCTCTAGCACCTACTGTAAACCTAGATCTGTTGCTAGCATTTTGCTCCTTGCGCCTGTAATTCAGTCCAACAAGCAGTTCCTTCCACAAAAATTATTAAAGTGAGGAAATTTTACAAAGATACACTAGTTAAGATAAATTTGCTTCTCTTACAAGTTTATGGCTTGCTGAGGACAGTGAAATACCCAAGGTCCATCTTTCTCTGGTTTACTGATTCTGATTGCTAGCTAGTATCAGCTTTTTCCATCATGCTTTGCTGCACAACTGCATGCATTTACCTCATAATGTTCACCCTAATCTCTGATGGTTAAACATTCTTAAATATGAGGGTGTTTTCCAAGTTGTTTTCAGTAACTATTTTATCAGTAACTATTCAGTACATAATATCAGTACTATTATAATATCAATATAAGTGATGTTACTGATTAAATCCAGTGTTTGCGAGACAGAAAAAAAATGTTAAAAGCTATTATATCTGAAATATCTTTGCCAAATCTATTGTATTAGCCACTATCTATCCACTTTTCAACTTCACTGACCATATCTTGGGCTAATCTTTGACAATTTGCTCAGTTGTAGCAACAGGTTTTCTGACCACAGATATGATGAACTAATGAGTAAAACAAATTATGCTTCAGAATCTCAAGGTTTTGCTGTGAGGGAAACTGTCTTAATTTCATGTCTTTCTTTCTAAACATCTTTTAAATTCAGGATAATAACTATGCTTTTCATTGCAGCCTAATAATTTTAATCTCTAATTAAACTACTTTTCAAAGTTTTAGTTGTCTTTTAACAATGCATTAATCAGCTAGTATTCTATTCCCAGTTGCATACTCAGCATAGTTTCTGCAAAAGGAAATTCTGATCTTTTATGTATTATAGATG
This sequence comes from Mycteria americana, assembly GCF_035582795.1. Classification (NCBI taxonomy): domain Eukaryota; kingdom Metazoa; phylum Chordata; class Aves; order Ciconiiformes; family Ciconiidae; genus Mycteria; species Mycteria americana. The sequence goes on from NC_134370.1 coordinate 19,238,941, forward strand.
AAATAAGTTTGCCTGCTACAGGTCAGCAGTTGTGTCTTCAGTAGTTCTGAGGCTTTCTTAAATTAGCATAAAACACTTTCCTCATTAGAAGCTGGTACTGTAGAGGGAGACTCATAGAGTTGATAATGTGATATCCTTTAAAAAGTTTTGTTCATTCCAGCACCTCTTCTAAACTTTAACAATGCATTTAGTCCTGCTTGCTAAATATTAGACCTAAGTACAAAAAAGCCTTACCGATAAATTTATACACAACATCAGTGTGATATATGTTGAAAAATACCAAAATGACATTCTAGTGCATCAAAAGACCTATTTTGAAGGCAGGACCACAAATATTGTCATCACTTACATGTGATTAAAACCAGCTATAAAACTCCAACTCCATGAAGTATGCAGATCATATCACTGCTTTTTTTTTTTTCACTCTTCAGAAGCTAAAAAGGAGTCTAAGACTGAAATTTTTTTTTTTTTTTTCCTAAAAGCAAATGAACAAGAAAAAGGTCTGCTGCTCCTCTCTCTAGTTATATGTAGGAAAGAGGTTTGCACCTAATGAGCTCATCTTAATGCTAAGATTTAGCTGTAAGTTTAGTTCTTTGTAGGGCAGGAAGTAATTAAAAAACCAAAGCTGTTATTTCAAGCACTTTGTATTTACAATTTCAGTAGTCTTCTTCTGAGTTATGTCTACTTCAAGTAATTGAATTCCAACCTAGTAGAAATTCTGTGAAGTCTGCATCATTTGAAGATGTTGGTCTAGCAAAGCTTCTGGATTAATACAAGGGTTCACCAATACTAGCTTATTTATAAATCCTGGCTGTTACATACTGTGCTCTTTGTAGAGAGCAAGTGAGCTAAGTAGCTTTGATGCACTGTGGTGTGGTTGGAAAGACAGCTAAACTGTGCGTAACAACTGACTTTTTTTACACAAGGAGAGCTTCTTGTGAAATAATAACAATTGAAAGATGGCTCTGTTATTTTTCTTGTATCAAATGGATCAACTTCTAATCATTTACTTGCTTGTGCAGCTTTCTCCCTTACTCTTGGTTTTGATAACTGTCTTTCACACAGTTATTCGCCATGTGCCAGTAACTGTACTACAGATGTTAAGGCAAACTATACAATAAATCACTTATGTTTAACTATGCAGATAAAAAGTGGCAGGGAGGCGTAGTGCCGGTTATGCTGTAAAAGAATCACGCTGAACAGCACAAATATTTAGAAACAACAGGACGTCACTGCTCACCTGGCAAAGAACACGAACGTAAATGGTGCAGTGTCTTCAAGAAAACTAGGGGGAATATTGCTCTTGTGATATCTCTATAACAAAGCAGAGATAGGTGGGAGTTTACAAGCGATGAAAATGTAGCAGTAGAAGAGCTGTAGGCATCTCCATTTCAATCTGACAATCAACCTATTAGTTTCCATATCTTGTAATCTGATTGAACTGTTAAGATTATAGTAACAGTTGTGGCTATGGTTTTACCTTAAAAATTATAAGCAATTATCTCTATCATACAAGAAAGATATGGTATACATAGTAGTACAAGCTACATTACATACAGTGGGACTATGCAACTCTGAATACTACTTGCAGCATTTCCAAATCTCTTCCTTTCTCTAATTTGGAAAATGTCACAGAATTAGGTAGCCAAGTGGTACTCCCTGCAGTAAGGGATGGTCCTGCTGAAAGTCTCCGGGTGTTAAAAATATGGCATTATTGCCAGTATGGAGGTCTGTTCTGGTTATTTTCAAGGCAGCCATCTGGAGCAAAGCACTTGCGTATCTCACAAGGAAGGGCACAGTGAGCGATTGTGTTGGAGAATTCTGCAGTGTAGGTGGGATTTTAAAAGATGAGGAAAGAAATAAAAGTGCGGTGCCTAATAAGGAAGGAGAACAGAAGCCAAAGAATTTTAGACCAAATCAACCTAACTTCAATTCCTGGAAAAAAAACACTGGCATAGAACCAGCGGTGGGAATCATGTCACATGTCCCTAGTTTTCTTAACTGGGCAAGTGCTGTGGATAGGGAAAAAGCAAAAGATGTGCTAACGTGGACCTTTTGTTTCAAATGCCAGTTTCATAACAATGTAGGGAAATACAATTATTTCCTCTAGTCTATTCAATGGGTGAAAAGCTGCATTACATAATTAAGAAGCTATAATTTACCCTAAGAATGTAAGTGCGGCGAAAAATGGATCTTTGTTCTAACCTGCATGACCAGAACATTTAGTGTCTCTGACAAGCAGCCTAAAGTGGATGCCTCGGGTATAGCCTAAGGATAGGGGATGCACATGTGGGACCTTCTAATAATCTCAAGCTTTAAGAGCCAGATGTGGTTCCCATGTGTTAGCACCTCTCAATGGATTTCTCTTCTAGCCTCCCCTTAAGCCCATTTTAAAACATGAAACTAAGACTAATGTATTAGACAATCCCATGGTAGTCTATCTGATTCCAAAACTATTTGTATTTTCATAGGTGCTGCAGATGCTACTACAGTACACAAAATCTGAGACACTTCAAGGTAGGAACTGAGAGCTCTTTAGAGGACAGCAGGAATTTTCAATTTATCAACACCAATGATCTGAAATAAATAGGATGAAGTATTACATGTAGGAATAATCAACTACCAAGACCCAAAGTAAATAGTATGACAGTGTATCAGCTCCTCCAGAAAGTTTCTTGGGATTACAGTAAACAGAAACTTGAACATGACTCAATATCCCACCTGCATGATTTTGCAACAGTTTTACAACATGATGAATAAACAGACTCTTACATGTTTTACATGTAAACTTTCATTTCTAGTCAATACAGGTGAGACTTTTAGCTGGAATACTGTATCCAATTTTGAGTATTGTACTTCAAGAACGATTTAGACTAATGTGAATGTAATAGAATTCTTTCAGGTTTCTGATCAAGTTCATGGAAGAATCAGGGTTATGCAGTCCAGAAAAGACCATGAAGAAAAAGGACAAAATTTCATACAGAGGAAAGAAAGTCTTCCTATGCTCAGTGAGAAGAGTAACAAGCTCAACATTGCAACAGGAGAAATTTTGACATAAGGAAAATCTTTCTGGTGGTTGGAATAGATGAGCAGTGAAACACATCACTTATGGAGGCTGCAAAATCTCCACCATTGGAGATTTACAGGGACACTTATATAACTGTCTAAACCATTCCTGACAGGTGAGTCTGCCTGGGGTCAGGGACATCAGCCAGATGATTTCTCACAGTCCCTTGAAGCCCTACTTTTTATGGCACATATAGAGCTGCAAACAACACACCATAAGATTTAAATTAAAAAAAGCAGGTAACACAATGTTTGTTCTGCACTGACTCTTCATGTTATTTCACTCCATGCAAAACTAGGAGCTACTGCACCAGAAGTCAATATAACAGTTTAACTTCACCTTGTTTCTCAACTCGAAAATTATTGGCATTCCTATGTCTGTATAAACTTCTAGTCTGAGCAAAGTCATTTAGAATCAATATTTGCACTTGTGCATCTCAACCCCACTGGAAAACAAGATAAACAACACAAGTGCAACTTGATGTCACTTAATTCCCTACTGTTGGGAAGTGCCTCGTTCCCGCATTGTTTTAACGAACAGCAGCGTGGTGTCTGGTTCTTTGGCATTTGGGGAGTTTGGGCTCCCCTCCACAGGGATCCCAGGAACAGAATTCAGGAAGCCAGCGTATTGAGTGTGAGTTACCCAAGCCAGCCAACATGACTCCTCAAGAAAGCCTAGGTCTGCATAAAGGAGGTGCTGTTGAGGATTCACAGATGTAAATTCTCTTCTAGCATTGGCTGCCTATGAAAAATGAGTCCCTTCTTGCAAAAAAAGCTGACTTCAAACAGGACACATATCCATGAAGTGAGACCTCCCCTTACACCCAGTCCCCCTTCAGACCTGGAACAGAGCTCCCCACCAGTGGTCAGGAATATATACTCATTTTGCTGTCTCTCTGACCAACCAAAAGTTTAAGTATTTCATACTGAATTAATAGTTTCAAGAAGAGAGAGCAAGATAAGGTACCTCAGAATACCCTGTAAGAAACAAGCCTGGGACCTTATCATAGTGATATCCAGCTGGCTTCTTGACAGAAGTGCAGCCAGGTGTAATTTCCCCAATCAACTCAAAACGGGTGAAGGAGCACACTGCACCAGCAAAAGCTTTATTAATGTAACAAGTGTCATCAGTATTGCCTCATTCAACTAGACAGAGAACTATACAGCCTAATTTAGACATCCACGCGTTCTGGACACAGTTTACGAGAAGCTCTAAGTCACATGTCTTTAATCATCTCATATTAAATTATAACGCAACCAGACCCCAAACAGCAACTGATAATGAAAAACATGAACAGTGCGGGAAATAACATGATTTAGTATTACACTTGGGAAGTCAGAAGGGTTTACAGCAGAATTTAAAGTGTTATCTCTACTTTCTCTCATTGGTGTTGCAAGAATGATTTTTTCTTTTCTCCAGCCCTAGGTTAGTGTTAGTGCTAGCTAAGCACAAGCCTTGCCTTCCAATACAGACAGATTTTCTTTGCTGCAGACAGGCCCTCTGTAAACCTAATTTCAGAAATACCTAACTTTAAAAAGTAAAGCTTTTATCCTGATTCTGACCTGAAGAACCCCTGTTTTTCCCAACAAGTTACTCTTCTAAGATGAGGCATAAGGGAAAGAAAGCAAGCCGATTTTCCTTAAACCTCATGAATAAGAGCATTCTCTAATCACTGGGTTCTTGAATATGAGGGAAAACGATGACACCTGCGATCTCTGCACTGCGTGCAACCCAGCGGACCAATGTGTTCAGGGAGTGTCTGAGTACGTCTCATGAACAAGGGAGGCTGGTAACAAGTTTTGTTTGTAAATCCTTCAGAGGCACACCATAGTATTTGCTTTGATGGCTCTGCATCCAAGCTCATCAGCAGGAATGTGAGTAACTTTATTCACCCCTGAAAGTTAGCAAAAGTCCAGTGTCACTTAAATATCAGACTATAATTCTCCACATAAATCTCACTCACAGTCTCAGTTCCTTGGGGAAAGTGTTCTACCAGATCCTGTAATGTCCAAATGAACCATTCTGATACCCTATATTCACTGATAAACGCCCTAAATCCATGGGCTAGATGTGTAAGTGTAATACAGTATCTAAAACTGTTAAGAAACAACAGTCTAGCTGGAGCTGAGTCACCTTGGTGAAGCTTGGTTAGCATGCAGCATAACAGAGATCACGACCTTCCAGGGCAATTCTCTGTTACATGGATTATGTACTTACATTTGCACTTGGTTCAGAGAGAAACCCCTCCCTTACTGCAAGTCATGAAGAAATTGTTAAACGTTGCTGTTGGCAAAACTTCTGGTGGTCCTGACAACAAAAAAACTGATCCAGCTCTTATTAGAAAGCACACCTGCTGAGAGTATTATCAGCAGCTCTGCTTTTGACTGAGGGCATTCGTCAGTAATGCTGCTGCTACAGCTTGAAACTACAGTGCGATGGGACATATCCCAGGAAGTGTGCCGGCTTCTGATGGATACTGACCACAGGAAAATGAGACTCCCCAGAAGAAACAGTGACTAGTTCTTGACATGATCACACAGATCCACAGAAGCATCTGGTATATTTTCAGTGGACACTGGAGTGGGTGAGCTTGCTACTATATGAAGACAAACAGATGCATTTATACTTGCACTACAAGTTTAAAATTGCCCTTTGGGCATTGCTGTAAATGCTTCAGCTCACTGATACAAAAGTATACAATGGGAGAGCAGTTAGAAGACTTCCTAAAAAGCAAAATAAATCAAAAGAGATTTGTATTTGAAACAAACCGTGCAATGGCATAACTTCTTCTAAGCACAGAATTAATAGTGCCTAGAAGCCGAACAGCTGCAGTATGGTATGTAAAAGCAAAAATGAAAATAGAAAGCTAACCTTGGTTGCAACTTATGCTAAAACCCTTATTATATAGACACAGCTTGAGTCACCTACAAGCCTGGAACCTCTTTTGTGAAGACAAAGGGTCAACATTTCTAATGCAATGAATTTAAATCACTTAACAAACATTAAATATGCAATACATCTGTTACAGAAGTCAGTACTATTTACTTATTGTGATACAGGTGCATGGAAATAGACCCAAAGACTTAAACACCAATCGACATGCAAGAGTATGCATAAATAAGGCAAAAACCTTTACTAGGTCATGTCCAAATGGAACAAGAATCCCCCTTTCCCAGAATCACCTAGCCCAGAGGTCCCTCTCTCTGGGAATATTTTTTATGCCCAAGAAATAAATAAGCTGAACTATCCCCATCTGTTGTGACAGTTCACGGTTGTCAGGGGAACAATCTGAAAAACAGAGCTTGACTTATGGTATCAGGTAACACAGCCCTTATCTGCCATAGAGAAGGCAAAAACTCAGGCTTTGATTCAGGATGAAAAAAAACCACAAAAAAAGAAACAAGATTTTTCCCCGCTAAGTTAGCCAACCAGCTCCACAGAGGTCCCTGCAACTTTGATTTAACCTAGAACACTGAAATCTGAGTTGACTGCATGTTTCACCACTTCTGAGCATAAAAGAGCACCTAGGTTGAAGAAACGATATAGGTTAAGCAATCGTAACAGGTTTCCAAGCATTCTGTTAATCACTTCCTCGTCATAAGCACATGTGGAGCATATACCACACACAGCATCCACCTATTACAGTAATGCCAGAGTAACTCTATCGAGGTTATGATTCCTCCTTTCCTCAGATTTCATGTTGTGATGGTTGCTATGATTGTAGCTACCCAACAGCAAATACAGCTTTTGTACTTCATGGGAGGGAAAAGAAAACTATTTTTTTAGATAATGGATCCATTAGACCCATGAATAATCAGACTGTTTTTGTTCCTGCAAGGAGCTCCCATTCATTTGATTAAACCCCATGGAAACGTGCATGTCTCTTCACACCTCTGCTGTCCTCAGGCACAGGATTTTGTACACAGGTCAGTGTGAAGCTCACTCACTAACAGCATACTAAAAGCAGCATTTTGCTTTTGTTCTCCTGAGCAAACAACAGGCTTATGCCAAGTAAGTAAGGTTCTCATTCACACCTAAGGACCAAAGCTAAAGGTGATCCTTTTTAAAGAAGATCAAGGGTCTATCCAGATACTTCCACACATCATCTCATTTTCAAACCTTCTGCTCCTCTATAGCATTCCTTTCCTCCCTGACTGAAAATATCTTCATTTCTTCAATAATGTTGCTTTGGATGTTTCTCTCCCTATTTTCCTTCCCCCATTCTGTTTCAAATGTGTTTACCCTGAATTGATAGGACCAGTTTCTGATACCATTTTCCACTAATGCCAAAGGGGCTAAAGATTTCATTCATAACACAATTTGCATTTATGTGTGCTACCATGTCCAGCTGCCCCCCTCCCATCCTGTTAATGCCTTCCAAGTTTTCACACAGGTACAACCAGACTTCTAATGATGGCTCTTTCCCAAATCCCAGCCTCTATTCAGAGCTGCCCACATCACCACTACTGCCAGCTGCCCAGAACTTTGGGGCTAGTTTATCAGTTTGTATAAAGTCCCAGACCTGTGAGGTTGTGGCAACTGGAAGGTATTTGCTGTATTTCAAGATTCGCTAAGCATTTCACAGAATCAGTCCATAGCAAAGCCCACATAAATTGTGGCTAGATATGTCAAGCTTTGATCATAAATATGAATAATCATCCTCAGTAGTTCTATTGAATTTGCTGAAACTTTTGCAATATGGGTGCAGAGCTTTTTCTCTCAGCAAATGATGTAGAATAAAATATGTTTCGACACTTGCCAGTCACTTGTGTTGCTGGCTGCCAAAAAAATAATCTTTGCAAGTTTCCTTATTGTCTTCATTTGAGTTCATAGTTCATAGCAGCCATCCACATAAGAGCAAATCTGCCCACATCTCATAGAGTCAAAGAAATCAGCAGGAAATAGTAGGAGCATCTCATCCACCTGTTTAAGCTGCCCTGCAAACTCCCTGTTTAATGAGACAGCACAGATAGAACCACTTCTAGCTCAAGAGAAAACATGCTAATTAAAATCATGTAAATTCTGCACTGGCAAAGATGTGGGAAGCGGTCCAGGAAAGATCTCACTCTTGTCATTCCTATTTAGGAGATTGTCCCTTAGAAGGACCGAGTTTCTGGAATCCCCACTAATCTGGAATCCCCACTAATGCCATTGCGTAAGCGGTTGATGGCAGGGTCACACCCAGGGTACCACGGAAGCACCGCCCGGTCACCCTGTCCCACTGGCACATGGGTTTGGAATAACTCTCACCTAATCAAAAGGTGTAGCTCCATACGGCCAAGCCTGTAAACTGCACCCTTAAGCACCCACACTGCCACTGAGACAAACAAATTCATCCAGAGCCACCTATAGTTATACAACTGTTTACATACTTTATGAAAACATTTTATCTTCTTTTATGAGACATTATCTGCTCGTCTGTGACGATTTATGCACTTCACTCCCAGTCCATTTCTAAATCATCTGGAATGAAGAGCGTAAGCGGAAAGGCCTACTTTCATTTACAATTTCAGCAACTGCTTTTAGGAATTGAAGTCCAGAAAAAAGATGGTATTTTCTAGGTACGTCTTAATTTACCAGGCTTGTTCAGCAAGAACTCGTAACACAGGCGGGTAAGACTCTGGATCAACTTAGTAAACAGATCCCTAAAATCAAGACAGTAACACAGGTCCCTACACACCAGACCACGGTTAGCACAAGGAATGCTCAGGACTGCTGTTTCCAAACACCACTGTCAAGACACAAGGCGATGGGTACATTCCTCTTTTTTTTTTTACCTTAGAGCAGCGCTGGTTATCCCGGGCTCCTGAGAAGAGCTCTCAGAGTGGTCTGACAGCCATCCCTCTGTTTTAAGCCATGCACACATCCCCAGCTGAGGGGAGCAGCCTGGGTGGCCTCCCCGGGTCACCGGCGCCCCAGGGGCCTGCCTGTAGAGCAGGGCAGACCAGGGCCAGCCCTGGAGGAGGTGGCCAGGCCTGGGACCCTCAGCATGGAGGTGCCAGCATGCTGACCCACGCGCTCCCCAGGGAGCCATCAGGCGGCCCCGCTCACCTCCCAGCCCCTCGCTGTCTCCCCATGCACGGCGGCCTCGCCTTTGTGTGAGCTGCGCGTGTTTACCCTCCCACTTCCTTGTTCCACTCCAGTGCAAGGGCCATAAACCGCCCGGCTGGCAGGGCCAAGCCCACGGTGGCACGGGCAGGAGGAAGAGGAGGGAGGGGGATGGCGGCCAGCCCCCCGCTCCGTGCCGGGAGGGCACCCCGGGTGCCACCGTGGTGGTTGGGAGCGCAGGCCTTCCCCTAGGGCTGGTGCCGCCGCCTGCGGTGGGTCTCTCATGCCCGCTGACCACCCTCATGCCGGGGTCTGGAGGGGTGCCAGGGTGGAACAGGACCTACTTCCCCTTCTTCTCAGACTTCAGGGGCCACAACGTGACAGCCCTGCGTGTCAGTGAGTCGTCCGCCCTGGCTTCCATCTTCCTGCTGGCCTTGGCGGGAAACATCTGGGGCATCTGCCTGCTGGTGCGGCAGCGGCACCGGCTGTGCGCTGCTAACTGCCTCGTCCTCAACCTCTTCTGCGCCGACCTGCTCTTCATCACCGCCATCCCCTTCATCGCCGTCGTGCGCTGGACCGAGTCCTGGGTGCTGGGCGACGTCGTCTGCCACATGCTCTTCTACGTGATGAGCCTCAGCGGCACCGTCGTCATCCTCTCCCTCTCGGCCGTCAGCCTGGAGCGCGTCGTCAGCATCGCCCGGCTGCGCCACGCCGCCTTCCGCCGCCGCAAGGCGCTGGCCGCCGCCCTCCTCCTCATCTGGGGCTTCGCCGCCCTCGCCACCCTCCCGCTCTGCTGCTTCTTCACCGTGGTGCGGCTGCCCGCCGCCGCCGGCGAGGTGAGGGCGAGCGCCGCCGGGGAGGGCCCGCAGGGCGGCCGCCCCCGCAGGAGCAGGGCGCTGGGCGGCCGGCGCCGGGCCGGGGGGTGGGCGCCGGGGCAGAGCGGGCGGCGGGAGGCCGCAGGAGTCAGGTGGGGGAGGCGGGCGCGGGGCCGGGCGGCGCGGGAGGCTCGTCCGCCTCTGTCACGGAGGGGAGACTGCCTCTGGGCAGCGGGCAGCGCTCCGTGTTCCGGGCAGGTGCCGAGGTTGTGCCCGGAGGCGCGGCCAGACCCCCCCCCGGCAGGGCAGCGCGGGAGACCCGCGCCCGCTGTCGCCGTAGGCAGCGCCGCCGTCGCCTCCCGTCCCGCTCTCCCGGCGGGCCCTCCCGTTAGATATGAAACGCGCATCGGCTGGAATTGGTTTGCGTTCCCCAGTGCGGCTTGGAAATCCCCTCTGCAGCACGCGTCCCCCTTACCGAGGGATCAGCATCCTGGGAGCGCTGCCCGGCACACGCGGTAGCCTCTGCGTGAAATGGCCATGCACAGGTTTTTGTGCCTAGTATTTTGAAATGTGAACCAAAGTACGCTGAACATGACACTCACATACATGATTAAAGTCTATAAGTTTCAATTTTAAAGTCGCCGTTAGCATTTGATATGAAATTTATAGCAATATTTAGATTGTGGACAACACATCTATTTGTAATTGTATGGGCTTTTAAAACCATGAAGTAATACATTAATTGACTGCTCTGTTTGAGTAGAGAGTTTTCACAGAGTCGGTTGAGTCTGCAGCCATTTCTCTATAGGCATAGAGATAAGGACAACCGTGTAGTAAAAATAACTGTGCAATGTTAATTTTCTTCTCTATTCTTTGTAAACAGGAGATTCAGATTTGCACCTTAGTTTGGCCCAGCATTGCAGGAGAAACAGTTTGGGATGTGACCTTTGCCATTGTTTTCTTTCTAATGCCGGGATTAGTCATTGTCATCAGTTATTCCAAAATCTTACAGGTATGTTTTTCCTTTAAATTTTGTTGTAGAACAAAGGGAAGTAAACAGTAACTTACTGGGCATCAACATGTTGTCACTGAATACAAATACACCTAAAGGGCATAGACATCATGGTAAGTATGTGATATAAAATGAGGCACTTCAACCTGTACATAACAGCCTATACGTTTCAACTAAGAACATGCTTGAACAGCACATTACCAGAAGCCCAACACAAAGTTTGTCTTCATTTATATATAGTATTAATACCCTTCCCCATTAATGTGCTGTTCATATTTAAAGACTGTCAATCTCCTAAATGTTAAAAGAGTCAAGCATTTGAAATAACTAAAAACTAGATTTTGCTTTCCTTGAGCCTAAACTCCAGAGTCACAAGGGATTTCTAAGAAAGCAAAGAGAGGCAGGACTAGAAACAATCCATCCCCTTTTAGATCTACTGATTGTCTGCATGTATTTTTAGTACACAGATCTTGTTAGATTACACTTATTCCTCCACAATTTCAGACTTCACAAACAAAAACTGTAAATTAAACACTTTGCTTCCATTTTCTTTCTGAGTGGATGTTGTTTAACTGCTGAAATATAGGCCAAGACACCAGGCACCACAGAGTTTTAATCTATATTCTAGCAAGCATGATATTAGTTACGTAAATTCCTTTTAAAACATCTGATTTCATACCCCTTCCTCTTCCAAAAACAGAGTGAGAAAGAGCTAGAAATCTTCAAACTAGGCACTGCAATGCCCCATTTTTAGCAACTGCCCCCAAAAGATTCTTGATTCCTGTATTAGGTAATTAAATTTCTCATATTGTATATAAGGAAAATTATAGGTTTTGGAAAGGAACTTCAAAATACACAGATTATTGAGCAGGGAGTTAACTGATGAAATGCTGGGCACCAAGGGGCTGTGGGTACATGCACCAGAGCTGCATGTAGGTGTTTCCATGAACCTAAGACCAAGAATCTGGGCTCTACATGTACTTGCCTATTGATCAGGCTTAAACTCATAGAGTTATCAGCTCTTAGTTTCTGTGCACTCTGTAAGCTTATTACAGCCTTGAGGTAAATGCATTAGGTAAACCTCTTCTAGTGAAGTAAAGCACTTGCCTTTTGCAACCTCATATTTGCTGTAGGCAAAGAACATACAGTAACTGAGTGGGGAATCTGAGCCCTTTGAAAGAACTGGAAAAAACTGCAGGCCAAGGAATGCCACAGCCCTTGGTCAGAGACCGGGACAGGAATGGCGTTCCTCTTGTCCTTGCAGACTCCAGATTACAACAGGTAAATTTAGAAAACACAATGGCACGTAGGGAGCTAGAAGCCCAAAAAAGTGTTTGGGATATGGGATTACAAGACAGCCCCATGCTGCCATGCTCACGTTTCTTTTCCAACTTGATAACACAGATGCTAAGATGCATTACCATTTCTCCTGAACTGAAAAAGGAACGAGGCCCAGAGCAGGATCCCATCTGTTGTAATTGAATCTTCTCTTTCACACAGCTCTCCAGTAAGCAACCAGAACTCGGCTGGAGAATGTCTTAATCCCTGAGTCATTCCCAAGAGCAGATGCACTCTCACTTGGTGAGAATGCTCCATGATGCCAATGCATGCCGAGTACAATGCTCAGTGTTACTGGAAGCAGTTCAAAGCATTCATGTATTCAAATAACACAGCATCTATGACGATGGTGATTCACTACAGATGTAAGCCCTCAAATTTGTTAGCAAATATACTCTAAAAATGTATACTTTACAATTTAATCTGAAACTTACTATTATTTTTACATAACACTTCCCAGAACCCTGGCAAAAATGACAGATTGGAAGCCATGATTTGTAATTAAGTTATTTGTTTTTGCATTGTTCCCCTCTCGGGCAAGACTTAGATAAGAGGCTAGAACTAGTAAAGACGTTCATGTTCTGGAAGTTACGTAGTTGTATATACATGACTTCTAAGTTCCTGGTTCTCAGAGTGTGGTCCAGATGCCCGCTGTAGGTATCTAGGTTCCTTATACTAGGCAGACCAAAAAGGGATCCAAAACATATCACTGCCACCCCGTTTCAATTGAGCACTTCCTTAAGATGCAGTTGCATCTCATTTACTGCAGTTCTGGCGATTCTTGCATTCTTAGTTCTAGGCTGTGCAGCTCCAGCAGGAAAGATGGAGGGTACTTATATGGGATAGATACAAAGGTATCTGATGAGGACATTCTGTAGCTGTTTCGAACAGTGGAGGCCGAGGAGGGTACAGAACTCGGTTTTCCCACTTTTCTATTACAAGTGGATATTAGTCCTTTGTATTTTATGAAACCTTCATTCTTCCTAAGACAGGTTAGGTGCTCTCTGAGAACAACTCTTGGATAGGATTGTTTGGAGGAGTTAGCCTAGTTTCTGGATTCCAAATGGGTACAGCAGCAGATCATCAGGCTGGAATAGTTCTGCATGTTCAAAACATCAGAATTCTCCGCCCCTTTTAAATCAGGGAAACAGCTAGTGAGACTGTCCCCTTCTCAGGCTCAGCAGCTGCTGAGAAGGCCATTTTTGGATCATGGGTTTTGATTTATACATCTATACTCTGTTGAAATCTTTGGTAGATGTCTAGGTTCTTAATCAATATTTATTCTAGGCCATCTATCTCTGTGACAAATTCAGAAAACTGCAGAAAGAATTACAAATTTCTCTCTCTCTCACCATTTTCACCCTTACCTGAACCAGGAAGCTATTAAGTATTACTAGTATTAGTGTTATCCTTCCTTTAGTTGTTGCTAAAGGGAAAAGTCACACATAAAAGTGGCAGGAAGAGTCTTACACCTTTTGACTTTCCTACTTCGACACCAAATTGATCCAGGCTTTTGAAAATACCCCTTCTTTACCCATGCAGTGGGTAAAATGGCATCTCAGTTATTTAGCCTAAATGTTTGTTTGCTAAATATTCCAATTTTATTTTATTTGCATCATATATGTGAATGTAACAGACTTATTGTGCTATGCCAGCTTCAGTGAAGACAGGGATGTAGAGCATGAGATTTAGAGTTTTCTGCAATCCATTGGGATTCAATATTCTACCTAATGACCGATGATTCACACCCATGAATACTAGCTTCCCAAACTATCCATAGTCTGGTTTGTTACATCAGACAGTACTGTTACAAGACACAGATTATCATAGTGACAGAAGGATCTGTAAGATTTCAGTTTAGTTCATAGAAAGCAATTCTGATTACTGAATGAAAAACTAAAAGTTTACACAAAACTTAACGTAAAATCCCATTCAAATTTAAAACATATCATGATTTAGTTACTGTAATAAATTCATGCTCCTTCTAATACCTACCTTATAATATCAGCATGGCCATAAGAGAATTGGACTGTGTTCCTTCTTGCCTATCAACAGGATTGTTAACTATGTTCCAGCTTGCATTTGTGAAAAAAATCGATGGGTTTGTTTAGATAGAACAAATGAGGTCATAATTTGAAGTTAAGGGGATTTCATGAGTAACTAAGGCTCTGGTTTACGCTCTGTTTTATGGCTGGTGGAGAGCCACGAGAAGAACAATTAGCTTGACTAATATTGAGGTGAGTTCACAACTGAGAGGAAAAAACCTGCTAGTAAAGTGAGAATGTTTGAAATGGAACCATTGACAAAAAGTAAAAATGGAATTATGCAATGCCTTTTTGTAGCCACTTTTCAAAACAGAAACATCATGTGCCAAGATTTACTTTTGCACTTGTAAAAATGTGTTAATAATTCTTCTAGGTTTCAGTGAAAGTTACTGTCTTCTCTTTTACTGCAGATTACAAAAGCATCAAGAAGGAGTTTAAATGCTGGTTTAGCCTACTCAGAAAATCATCAGATTCGTGTTTCCCAGCAAGACTACAAACTATTCCGAGCCCTCTTTGCATTGATGATCTCTTTCTTCATCATGTGGAGCCCAATTATAATAATTATTCTTTTAATTTTAGTCCAGAAATACAAACAAGATTTAAATATTTTGCCATCAGTTTTCTTCTGGATAGTGTTATTCACTTTTGCCAACTCTGCTGTCAATCCAATTTTGTATAATGTTGCCCATTTCAGGCGTAAATGTCAGGAAATTCTTCTCTGTTGTACAGGCGAACCTGTAAGGCATGGGGCTGGTACAGAAACCACTGCAAGAAGAAGTAACCATGAACAACCAAATTTGTCTTTCATTACCAGATAATTATTTAAAGTCTGAGCTGTGCCACGCTTTGGATGCTAATGTCTACGCTATCCCAGGTTGAATAGGTCACTATATTACGGTATTATATGCCAGAGAAGGAAAAAAAAAAAGCTAAATCTGTATTTTTAATTCCTGCAGGTAAAATTCTTTTGACTTCACTGCTTTGCCTCAGTAAGATTTGGACCATTTAATCCAATGGATTGAATTCTCCACTTACACTGAAATAAATAGGAATATGGCAGTGAACTTGGTGAACGTAAAATAGTTGAAATAAATACTTACCAGACAAATTAATTTCTATAAGGGTATATTTTCAGTTGGCATAAATGTCATTAACTTTAACAAAGTTATAGTGAATCTATATCAAGAGAGCACCTGATCCATTTTTACTCTATTTTCTACTGAGTAAGAGAGATCAACTTTCTAGTGAAAATGTACATCCTCAGAAAGTATCTGCTCTTGTTTTCAATCCCATTTAAAAAAAGGCACTTGATTATACACTTAGGTAACTGACTGCCTGAACATAGGTTTGGGCAGACTAACCAATTTCATGTAGGAAACAAGATGATAAGCATGTATTATCATCAAGTGAATGACCAATTTGGTTCCATCTCAAATTAAAAATAGGGACATAATGCCCATTAATTTATAAATAAAGAATAAATAAATGTTTACTTGTCATGTGTAAAATAGTTCTTTAAAAAAGATGCATGTTTTTTATGTCTTCAGTACTCATATAATAATCAGTGATATATAGGGTCACTGAAATTCCTTCCTCCTTTCTAAAATGCTATTGGGAATGATTTCCAGTATTTCCTAGAAAAAAGATTACATTGTATTTGAAAAGCAATTAAAAGTTTTAGAAAGCAAATACATATATTTTGGTTTTTTTTTAATTAAAACTCTTTTAGTCAGAAATTGAAACCACTAAAAAAAGAAAGATTAAATTCTTAATTATCACTATCTGTCACCAATTCAAAATAGTGCATTAAGATAACAATTTACTAATAAAACCCATGTCTACATATGTACAGATGTGCATACAAACAATTTGCATCCCCTGTAATCCAAGTTTATTAAAATGTTTCATTGGTTTATTAACAAGGTGAGCTACACAGCTCAGATAAATATACTCAAAATCTAAATGAAGCCATTTAAAAGGTTTTCAAGAGAACACCCGATCAATGTGTTAACTTTACATCCATGGTGCTGTTACATGGTTTCTTTCCATAGTTTTGGATCTCCTTAAGAGCAAAATCCTGAAACACACAAAAACCAAAATTCCATTTTTCAACCACAGTAGGCAAAATTAAAATATACAAACTTTCCCCAAATTTAAAATGCATACATATCTAATTTCTTTAAAATGCTCTTGAGTTCAGCAGTCTGTTACTTGTAATGATAATGCCAGTACCTTGCTCTGCAGTTTATAATTCCAAAGAATTTTCAACTCAGAACAAAACAGGAATTCATCCAATCTGGTACACCTGTCTTGAGCATTTTAATACTTCGGCAAACAAGGTACTGGATAGGTCAGTGACAAAAGAGTTATTTATTTACTTTAATGAGCTTCAAATTATTTGCCTTTTAAAAATTTTTAATTTAAGAATGTCTTTCAACAAAATAAGAATCTCCTGACCTCCAAAACTTCTAATGGCAGTAGTAAATTAGCTGAAGGAATATACCACTCTTTAATTCACAATTTTTTCTTCTAGTAAATGCTAACAGCAGATTCAGCTTTCAGCTCTACTAACATGATGTATTGTATTTACAAGTAGTCCCACTGTGATATCCACACTCACATTGCATAACTTAAAGCAACTTGAGCTATTACTCTGAGAAACTAAGTGTATCACAGCCTGATCCATATTTGGAAAGGCGCTACCATCAGAAATGCAATGTAAGTTACAACCAAAAAACTCATAATTTCCTGGGCTTCTCTTTTGCCTTAAAGAGCCCGTATAAAAAGAGCAGATGTTTTAGATTTTTTTTTTCCATCAAGGTAAGTTTTGTACATCTATTATGTTTTTTTGGGAACTTAATTTGAATACAGTATTAATTTAAAAAGCTAATTAAAAGTCTTTGGGAAAAAAAATTAGCTTCAAGACATAGGCAGAGTATGCACAATTAGAGGCTGTTCTTGCAGCATCTATTAACGTCAGTCACAATTTTAGCACAATAACAACTGATGCAGGTCAGTACAGACAATTGAAGTAGATTTTTTTTGCTACTAATTCTGTAGCTCTTAATAGCAGAATTAAAACTAAAGTAGCAGGGCTTCCAATCCCACACATAAGGAATTAAGTGAATTTTGTAAGAGTTTCTGATACAAAGCTTTCAATAAATGTTTTTTTCAGTTTAGGTCACAATCATTCTCTCATTCCCAAATGTACTTGCTTTGCAGGAACTTTGGCTTAATGATACTGGAGAATTCAGAATCAACTAACACTGTGGTAATGACAGGTCCTCATCACAGTAAGGGGAGAATGCAAATTTCTGGCTTTAAGTTTCATTTATACTTTGGTGATGGGCTCGTAAGACAAACTCTAGCGTAATCCTCAATAAAAAACAGACAGCATTAAGGACCCAGGCTACTATTTTTCATTTACAAACAGTATTGAACTCACATAGTCTTATCAGATGCTGCACTCAACACCTAACGTCTGAATATAAATTAGGATTGCAGACAAAGAATACAGCCCTCGGTGCAACTTGGTAGATTTGATATTTCTAGAACAAACTAGAGGCAGCATGATCAACGTTTACATTAAGTTTGGGAAGTCAAGGAATATTTAAGGCTGAACTTTCAAAAGACATTCTGAGCTTTTATTTTTAAATTATATGATTGGTTCTATATTCTGTGAAAAAATACAAGCATTCTATTATATAGAAGCTCTGAGATACTTGAAAACGTTATATCACAAATCACGAATAAATAAATATATTCCACTTTTCTTTTTGGTTTATACTTTCTTGCAAAGATTGACAATACATTTATCGCCTTGCAAGCCTCATATAGTGGGGAAATAATAGAAACGCAGATTCCACCATACTGAATCAGACCAGTACTTGGACTAGCCCAATATCCTGATTTTACAGTGGGATAGTACTTTCTCTGGGTTTGACAGAAATGCAGGGAACCATCATAACCTCTCAAAGTCACAGCACAACAGCTGTATATCTACACTTTATCTTAGATTTAATACAAAAACATCCCAAGCATCTCATTATTTTGTTTTCTCATCTTCAGAAATTTTTATTCTTGCTGTACTTCATTTGAAGAGCAGTGAATGCAGCATTCAAAACAAGAAAGTATCATCAATTTATATAATGAAATTGTTTATTTTCTATGCTACTCTTTATGCAATCATACACATCAGTCACAAAAGCCAATTTCATTTGCAGTTACACTCTCTCTTAGTCTTGGCTGCCTTAAATCTCAACTGTCTCTTATGCTGTCTCCAAATTCTCATTCAAGACAAAATTTTTATTTTCATTGTTGTCAGGCACTTTTTCCAGGTCACTAATCAGTATTCTAAACACCACCCACCTTAGCAGATCTTTCAGGCACTCTGTTATCAGCATACCTACTTTACAACATGGCAATATATTACTCTCTGTTTATAGATCAGATGAACAGGTAATAGAGCCACAAGAGCTGACTGTGCTCATCTGTTCTGACTTTCTTTATAATACACAAAAGTTCCTTCAGTCAATCCCAGTTTATTCTAACATGTCATTTAGAAAAGCCTTTAATCCTGATTTACAGATTTCAGTGATGAAGAAGATACAACAGCTCTTGGTAAACTGGTCCAAAGGTTAATGACCTTTGGAGTTAAACAAATGACTATTTATTTCTGCTTTGAATGCATCCAGTTTAAAGTTCCATCCATTTTAATTTGTTATTCCTATGTTTGCAAGTCCTTTATTATCCAATTCTTGTTGCTTGTGTGGGCAAGCACAGACTTTGCTCAGGTCAGCCTTTAACCTCTTTCTGATGAGAAAAGATCAAGGTCTTTGAAGCACTCACTACAGGACACATTTTACAAACTTTCAATCATTTTCTCTGCTCTTCTTTGAAACTTCTAATTCATCCCCAGTACCCTTTCCAGTTATGATTATCATCAAACATGACATAGCAAGCAGACCTATGCCAAGCACAACAGTCTCATATGAGTCTGTAAATTCATCTTTTGCATCCTTGGTTTATGCATCCAAGAATCACATTGACTCTTTTGGCCACAGCATTACATTGGGAGTTTACATTCAGCTGATTCACCAGTCAAGCCTTCCACAGATATTGTGTCTTCCAGAATGCAAGGCGGGGTAGGGACGAGTACTCTACTATTTTATTCATTCTAAATTAATTCTAAATATTCTGATCTGTCGTCTTCATTCTTTACTATTCCCCACTCTGGGTGTAATCTTTACCAGTAAGTATATTATGTTTTCTTCCAGATCATTGATTAAAGTAGCATAAATTACAATTTGGCCTTTTCTAATATACTTGAGCACAAGTGAGCTGATCTGTATCCCTCCCTGTGTTGCAAGCTCAGCCTGACTATATGACTCAAGATAGGGTCATACTACCAGTATGAGGGATATGTCCCTCTTCCACAACCCTTTGTGAAATGGTTGGCATGAGGATCTGTGAGAAAGGGTCTGCTATAAGGCATCCTTTCCAAGACTTCTGATTTTCCTTAAAAACCTTTTGTGAAGAATTTTTCAAAGAAGTTTTTGAAAATACATTCTATTCCCTTCAACAGCTTTTTTTTTTGAGAAAGGCAAAGAGTTCTGATTAAAGAGACTAAATTTCTCTTTACAGCAACTATGAAGTTTATCCTTACTATGTTTACTCATACTACATTGATTTAATTGTTTTACAACTTCCTCTAATTATTGTTTCAGCTGATATGATATGCCGCATAAAAAGCTATACACCTTAGCTTTCCTTCAGATAAGGGAAGTAAAAGTTGGAAATAACTTACTACAAGCTCTAGTTTTCAGAAGACAATATTACAGCTACTAAATAAAAGACTTCAAGCATTTGCTATTTAATGAGCAAGAAACTCTCAGTGCTTAAGTCATTAAACCCTAAAATAAAATTCTTCAGAAAAAAATGTTCTTACCATTATGAATGATAACTCTGTATTTTCTGTCCAAGCAGAGGTCTATCTGCCTTTGTCTGACAATTTTCTGTGCCTCTGGAGGCAATCCCTTGGGGTCCCGGGAGAACACAAAGGAATAGCTATCAGCACAAGTGCCATCTTCATTTAGTTGGCGGCAGGAGTAATGAAGAGCATACGTATCATAATCTGTTGCCACTACCCAGTGGTCATCATCTGGAAGAAACCACAGCAAAGAAGCAAAGGTGTTAGCAACACAAGTAAAATCTACTAAATCTAAAGAGATTGCTGCCATAACTTTGTAAAGAAAATAATACGATGAAGATTGGTATAAATGATAACAGATTAGCTCTTAGTTTATTCCTGTGTCCAGTATTAATTCCATGTTTTGGGGGGGGTCTTTTTTTTTAAAAGAAAATAAGCATATTTATCAGGGACAGTGATGGAGAGAAGAGGAAATGGTTGGCACTACTGCTTCTCCTCTAACAAGGGCACAGAACAAGAGCAGCATGAAGAAATGCTAATAAACACTTTGTAAATCCATGCCTAAATATCATAAAATGTGGTAACAAACACAGAAAAGAACCGTGTATTACAGTAGCTACCATGAAATACAAAGAAAGTTTTCTTATTTTAACCAAAAAAGTGGAACAGTCAGACAGAAAATAGTTTAAAAAATAAATAGAGAATCGAAATGAGCATATTTAGCTTGGTCATGCTAGTCATGCTCCAGATTACTCAAAACCATAACCGTATTCCTACCAGGGATGTTACTTAAATGGTATTTTTAAGGAAAAAGATTATCATGCTGTTGCCATGTGCATTAGAAGTGGTTTTGCTACAAGCTCTATCATAAACCCTCTTCTCAAAACACAGTTACAATTTCAGAGAATTGTTAACTATTTAGCTAGGTAATCTGACAAATATGTGGTAACACAGACACCCTGTGCTAACAGAAGTGAACCTAGGTGTTTGCAGTAAAAAGTGTTATCTCTGCACCTTTCTCTCCTGGAGCAAAAGATCCTCCCTTGCACTATGTCTGCGCTGGTGAAGGCAACATGGTACGTTCTCTTCACTGTCTCTCCTGAGGGTGGGGACCACAGTTTTTAGAAAGGTAGAGTCTAGGGTCAGCCAGCAATCTGAAGTATCCATGAAAACATGATTCAGCAGCATGCTATGAGGAGATCTGGCAACAATTCAAGAGCAATTGGCATCCAAAGCATTCTTTGTAACTGGGTTTTTTGAGAGAATGGAGCTCCAATCACTTCCAAAGCCCACTTGTTTCTCTCGGAAACAATCTGTGGAAACGCCTTGAGCTACCAGTGTCTGAATCTCTATTTGGCTCAATAAACTAATTTTGCATAGGGTGTGACAGATGACAGGAAAATATGAATATATATATATATATATATAGGATCATATTTGTTTCCTAAAATAGATAAATATCTACATTTGCAGACACGAGACCAAGCAAAATAACAATTGCAAAATCCTCTTCCCTGCTTAACCAAGTCTGATTTTAGGCTTTTCAGAGAGAACAGAAGCATCCAGTAACTGAGTTCTGAACTAAAACAAGACTTAAAATACTTTATCTGCCTTTCATTTCTTTCCAGACAGTGACCTTTGATTATATTGTTGGGTAACAAACAAAAGAAATACAAAGATATACAAAGGCCTGGTCTTCACTTGTTTAATGAAAGCCAACCAGCTGCTCCACATAAAAAATAGTGATTACCTTGTTCACATTAAGGCTTTCCTGTATGATAGTTATTACGTGTTTTAAGTGTGTTTAAGAAATCCAACACTATTTTTTCCTTCCCCAGCATGGACACACAACATAACTAAGCTCCCAAGTAGTTCTGCATCTTCTATAGCTAAGTACTCACTTCCTTTCTGCAGAAAAGAGGCAACACCCCAGTACTTCATCTTGAACTTGGCAGGATCCTCTGTGTCAGTGAAAGAGCCAATCATGTCAGCACAGACATCCCAGTTACTGTAGCCAGAGAGAAAGAAAACACCACATTCACACCTCACAGCACAGATTTGGTGTGGCTGTGTGACTAGCACAGGGGTAGCAGTAGGACTAGAGCACCAGTAAGCAAAGCAGAAGCTTACTGAAATGGAACAAGAGGAAGATTGCCAACAGCTTACTTGAAGAGTCTGACTCTGCCCTTTGCAGTGGCACTCATTTGTCCATTCTCATCTACAGTGAACTGGGCTACCACGTTGTCCTGCAGAAACAGCCCCTCAGGATCTTTTTTTGCCATGGCATACCAGGTGCCACTGTACTGCAAGGAAATAAGAAAGGCTGCAGTTAGACCTAGAAGTATGGAAAACATTACAACCAGACATTACAAACTGTGGGAGGTGACAGAGGGGAGGACATGCAGATCTTTGACACCATGCCCCAAAGTTGTACCTAAGAAACAAATCTAGCTGTTCCAACAGCATAAACACACCAATATGTCCTAGTGCAGCCAGGGTTTGTGGAGGAATTGACATTTTTTGTGTATCTTATTTGTATCTGCACTTCTCCAGTATTTAGAATGCAAAATTTGGTGGGAAGAGGATAACAACTGGCAGATCTTGACAGATCTATGTATAAATGTTTTTTTCCTTGCAATGATGTCTGAAAACACCAGAGTATTAATTTTTCATAGAAACAACCAAGTCACTACACTTTTGTTTAGACCATACAGTTTGAGACCAGTCTGCTAAACTTCGGTTTCTGCAGTATTCCTTTGCCAGATGCATCAAGATCCAGCATCTGTCGAGATGTGGGCAATATCACACACTTCTGCTGTGTCTCAGTATTGCAGTGTGTGACTTTGAAAATGTGAACACACTGGTGCTACTGAATGCCAGATTTTGTAGCCTGGGAAGAGGAGCTAGGCAAGACATCACAGATCCAGGAGAGAAAGAAGATTTACCCTGGTCTTGTCGAAGTTTTCCTTCACTTTGAAGCTGCTTACTCGGCAGTCCCTCTCCGCCATGCTGCTGCCCAGAAAGGCCAGTGCCAGCAGCAGCAGCCAGGGCAGAGCTCTCTCCATGTGGGCCATCCCGTCCCTGCAGCAACAGCAAACAGACAGAGAATAGCATCAGAAACAGGCTCTGTCACACAAGTGGGGAAGGGAGGAAGGCTGCCCCGACAGGTCCCCAGGGCATCGTGCAGCTTTCCCTGATGCATGGGTAGGCGAGACACCCGGTTGTCCCCAGCCCACCACAGCAGGGTCCCTTACAGACAGTGCTGGTCCCTGTAGCCTCTTGAGAGCCCAAGTGTTGATGGCAGTGGTGGGGTGCCCAGACAGGGAATGCTTTATGTAGTCCTGGGGCTTTCGCAACCCCCTGAGGTATAAAGCCAGCATTGGAGGGAGAGAAGGGAGGCGGGTTGATGCATGCTGCAGGCTGGCACCCCTTCACAACAGCCTCTTGCATAACACCCATGGGCTCAGGTGGTCTTTGACCCTGACCTGCAGCCAAGCAGGGGCTAGGAGCAAATGGCTCTCTTTGGTTTTCCTAACCCAAAGGCAGAGCTCACACCTGGGGGAAGGGGTGTGCACATGTGTGGGGAGAACAAAGGAAAAGAGAGGCACCCCATGTTTGCACGGGGGAGAGTGAGCTGCCTCCACCTCCTCTGTGATTTTACACACTGCAGTGCAAAGTCCTTCTTACCCAATGTGCTCAACCCAGTTACAAGGTGCAGACTTGTTTCCTCCACCTCCTCCCCAAATTCCTTTCCTCTCTTCTGATAAACAGTGGCAAACATCATACTTGCAAGTTTCTGCTAATGTTTCTGAAAGCCTGGTCATGCCAGAACCTCTTCAGGTCCTCATGACTGGTTCCCTCTTGCTTCCCAACGGCTGGCTCAGGTGCTAAACCATCTCATGATCAGCTCCCAGGGACAGGAACTGGGGCCCTGCAAATCTTCAGGAAGGCAAAAGAGCACTTTTGTATGGTACTGCAAAGGTGGCAGGACATACGTGTGGCCTGCAAATACCCAAGTGCATGCATGCACCACATCTGGCACTTTTGACATCAATTTTAAATTAGAGCTTCCAGAATTTCTATTCTGGTTTTGGCAAACTGCTTTCAGTTATATAAACCATTACTGTTTTCTCCTTTCCAGGCAAATTTTGCTGCCTCTCAGTCAATATTTGTTCTATAGTTTCAACATCTTTAGGAAGCATTAGAGAAAACCTGTTAATTATTTTCTAGACTTGTAACCAGAGCAGGATAGGAATGATTGTTACCAAGAGAACTAATTCACCTACTTTTTCACCTCCCAATTTTGAAAGAAGAAAGGCAGAAGCCTGTTAGTTGAAAGGTCTGTGTTCATTAATTTAAGAATAAAGCAAAAATATAATTTAAATATGGAGATACTGACGTAATATAAAAAATACTTCAATAGTAGCCGATGTACAGAATTAAAACAATTTATTCAGCATGGCCTTTCCCAGAAATTTACTTCAGCCTTCTATTCCTTTCACATATTCATAAAAATATTGAACTTTTTACTGTTGCTGCCCTTTACAATCTTTTTCATATGTAATGCAAACAGTGGCACAGTCTGTTTGATTTATCTGTTATTCTTTCTTTTCTGCTTTGTGTTGGAGCCTTTTTGCATAGCAAGTATATTTTTGTTCACTTTCTCAAACAACAAATGCTCAGGGCTATTCCAAGTCTGCTCTGAAGCCTTTGATTCCCTGGATAACACCAGACAGTA
Source organism: Mycteria americana (assembly GCF_035582795.1). Taxonomy (NCBI): domain Eukaryota; kingdom Metazoa; phylum Chordata; class Aves; order Ciconiiformes; family Ciconiidae; genus Mycteria; species Mycteria americana. The sequence goes on from NC_134370.1 coordinate 19,263,933, forward strand.
AAAATTCCATTATGTTTAACATTAAGCTTCTACTTGGAGTAAAGAATGTATTTAACACAGGTAACCAGAAAGGTTACTTTCAACAGTCATCTTTCAATAAGCCAACATTTCCATTTGTAAATTGAGATTTTCAAGTTTGCTCATTCCCACAGAAATTGAAGAGAAACAGCGATCTCTATCCCTCTGGTGGCTTTTAGAACCTTGCTCCAGCCCCTGGCAATGGTGATGCCAGTTACATATATGCATTTTTGCAAAACTTTCACAAAACACTCACTATTCTTAATATATGAATTCATCATCCTTACAAGATCAAAATCAACATGGATTTTCTTTGTTCAGTGTCTCACATGACTGATGGTAAGAAGAGGGATTATAGCTTAATTTGTAACCTTTAAATCTATTACTTTCTTTAATATCAGATAAAACAATTATTTCTTTACTCTCTGCCAATTTGTGAAACATTATTATTTCTCCTAAGTTTGTCCTCTTCAAAAATCTGTATACTGCTTTATATTCCCAAAGAGGTTCTTTCAGGATCAAATCTATTCCTATAAAATTTTGTCAATAACATAATTATCCATGAAAATTCTATGGCAGCGGTTTTCAAAGGAGTCTATAGTCACTCATCCAAATGAATCAAAACCTGATGAGATTTGACCACCTCTGGAAAATCTAGGTCAGTAGTCCCATTATACTTACTGCATGTTGTCCTCAGCAGTTTTACAGACGGAGACCAATCCAGGTTTCACTGAAACAAAAATTTAATTCTGTTAATAATTTTTAATAAGATCAGTTCTAAATATGTGCAAGAGCCATTACAGTCTCTTAAATTAATCTGAGGTCATCAACAAAAATAAATCAGAAATTTATAATTTAGTATTAGCCATGGCACAACACTTCTTTAATTGTGTGCCTCCACTGATCTCTGCAATGTTTGGCAACTCATATCTGGTGGAGGTGCCTGGCAGAGACTTAATAATTATAACTTTTAATTCATTCATCTCCTCAAGTCTGGGATCTCTACAAACTCCAGGCAATGCCTGAGAAAACTCTTTTTTTGAACTGTTATCATTGTGGATTTGTGGGAGGGCAACCACAGTGAAGTCACACCAGTATTTCCCAGTCAGATTTCAACAACTGCAGAAGAGGCCCTGGTCAAGTCAGTACAATGTGAAGGTTATATAGTAAAAGTTTGTCTCTGTGCCTCTTCTGGTTTAGCTATACTTCCAACTCTTGCCTACCTGAGACACAGTTTACATTAATGAAGTCCTTTCACAGATACAGCTAAAGCACTTTGGTTCAATGAGACAGGGTTTTTAGGCAAAAAGTCTCCTCTGTTAGGTCAGTTATGTCTAGATTGGAGGAGGAAGGTTGCTGGCAGACTAGCATCATTATGGCAATTCAAGGGTGAATTTTTTCTCAGTCCTAACAGATGTAGCTATGCCAGCACAACTATGTAAACTCATAAACAGTGTAAACTTCACCTCAGTTAATCATTTGGATTGACTTGGGCTATGTGTTTGGTTGAGAAGTGATGCCAGTGAGTGATTCTCATCCAGATCTTTGGAACCTGGATATACTGCGTGCAGATTTGTACTTCTCCTGCAAACAGAAAGGAACAGAATTTGGGCCAGGATTTCAATTGCTTCTGAGACCAATGTGCATAGATCAAGTCAATGGCATCAAATGATTGCTGGGTTCTGGGAAAGCTCAGACAATTACATTTAAAAGAACTATTAAAATACTGATAACACATAAACATGCAAATAACCTCTAATGTAAAGCATACATTTACAAAACTTGTGCTAGGTTCAACACCAAGCTTGATAAATTTCATATATGACTTCCCATTCCAATGTTTGAAGCTGGCAGCATACTTTGAATATTATAGAAAGTTTTTTAAAAGTCAGTATGTATTTCTTGGAACCATATTTAATTGAGAGGGAAAAAAGTCTTCTGTCTTTGAATTTTGCCAAGAGTTCATAAAAAAGGGGCTAACTTCTGGCAGTGATTGAAATATTTTTTACATTAATAGCCTGTAAAATTCTGCAATATTTTCCATTAGGAATAGCAACAGAAAATACACAGAAAAAGTCAGATTTCCAAAGGAACTGGCAAAAAAGCTTTCTTTGTAGGAGTTATTTTAGTTTCATTTATAACTTTATAAAAAAAAGGAAGAAACAAGAACCAAATGACTATTTAAAACATTTTTAACATTGCAACATTGAAGCTTTAAATATTAAAGGAACTAGAATTTTATTTGTGGTCACAAGAATAAGTCTAGCTCTTAGCAGAAAGCTGGCTCAAAGAACTGGTAATAGGAAATGGAGCATCCATTTCCAGCCAGACTGCATATAGATTGAAAGACTTTTTACTGTCTTCTTATGGTTATTTATTTATAGAGTGCCATTCACAAACACGGGTGTTCATTAAGCTCTTAGAGGCGGATTTTGCAGGGGAATGAATGACTGCTGTGTGCACAGAGCAGTGGATCCAAGTGTAGCCACTGCCCTGTGGAACCAGATTCATACTAACAAACGACAACAAACAGCATAAGCTGAGCCAAGGAGCTCCATGCACTTTCTAAGGGACAGCTATGTACACTGTCACCATCACAACTGTTCCCCTTGGTGGCACTCTGAGTACAGAGGTCAAGGACAGAATGGAATTGAAAAGATTGGCCTTTGCACCATGCCGGCCTGCGTGCTACCTGTTTTTGTAATTTAATGATGTGACATTCTGCTTAAGGAGTAAATTTACATTGAACCCTTTATAAACAGTATTTAAACAAACCTAGTTTAAAATGGTACCTTTATTCTCTTTAGCAAACATTTGTGAGGATTGTGATTCTGAAAATTGAAATGTTTTTCTAGATGTATTACTAAAATGGAAACAACTTGAAACAAAGATGTAAAGTTTGCCAACAGGCTGGCCATCCTGGTAGGGAGAGCTTTAAACTATGAATGATGAAAGACATGGACATACTGGAGTGAGTCCAGCAAAGAGCCACGAAGATCATTGAGCAATAAGAGAATCTGACAAAAGGAGAGGCTGAGAGAGCTGGGACTGTTCAGCCTGAAAAGAGGGCTCAGGGGATCTTATCAAGTGTATAAGTATCTGGCAGGAGGGTAGACAGACTCTGAAGAAGACAGAGTCAGACCCTTCTCAGCAGTGCTGAGTAATATTCTCAGTAATAAAAAATGGTCAGGTAACCTAAGATCACCGGGGAGTAAATGTGAGAGTGGATGAGATTAAAAGGCTGCTGTCGTTTGCTCAGTATGTATACTAAAATTCATGCCAAGCTACCAAGGAACCCATGCTCATGCCCAAAGCTACAGTGCATCTGGCAACCCAGGTTAACCCCTTTATGCTAGACTGGCCGTTTACTTCAGGAACTCTCCCCTAGAAGATAAAATCTCTGTTGACTACTTATTTCATGAACCCCCAGAGCTAATCATTGGTAGTTTGAAGGGACCATGAAAATTTGCAGCCATATAGAAAAAGCAGCTAACTTACTATCTTTAGTTTTTGCATTTTTAAGATTACTTTTGTAAGAAAAGGGACAGAAAGTTATTTTAAAAGAAACATAAAAGTTGAGGTTGTTTATAAAGGTCCCCAAAACATACCAGATCAGTGACACCAAAACATTTCAGTGCCAAAAACTGGCTGTGTTAAGGGCATACAGTACCTGTTGTAAATACCTACAGAATCCATTCTCACAACCTAATAATTTAGAAAAAATCAGTATTATTTCTGAATATTAATTTCTTGGATTATACGTATGAATCTCCGATGTCCAGACAGTGGCCACAAAATTACCCACATCAAAAGACATGCAATTGAAATAAACACATTTGATCTCTTTTTCTTCAGAAAATCTTAACTGAATGAACCACATTAACTGCTATCAAGATGGACAGAGATGCTCAGATACAAACATTGAGCTGAACTGGGAAACCTTATAAATACCTTTGGCATTTACGTGCTGTTTGAGTCTATTTAAATAACCATGTCTGTCAGTTATCCTTCTTAGGAGTTTCCATGTATCACAAGGGCTCAGGAATGGTCTACTACTAAGAACTACTCCATAAATACTTTGATTTCTCTAGTAACTATGAACGTCAAAGGCAAGTGATATCATATGTATTAAAATCATAAAGCACACATATTTCTGGTATTCTCTGAAATTAAAACAGTTTGAAAAATATAGCACCCAGCTCATCATGTTTTTAAACCAAACCACCTCAGCATAAAAAAGAATCAAAGACAAATGCATATTATTTTTGCCTTTAAAAGTGCAGTGAAAACAACTGTGCGAGGTTAGTTTCCAATGTTAAACCTCCATGCATATAATGGATCCTACATTAAAATGTATTTTCTTCATAGGTGATCTTACTAAAAAATTGCTAGGAAAGATGATAGCAAAATCATGTTTGAAAGTACCAGAAATGTGAAATAATTTTTGGTATAGTTTCTTATAATAATTTTAAATACAAATGTGATTAGCATTACTAAAGATAAAATGTTCAAAAGTGTGGAAAATAAGGAGAGTAAAGGAGATAGAACAGAAAACAATGTCTTATTCCAGCACAGAAACTTTAAAATTCATTACAATGCTAGTGCTTTGAAATATTTAAATGGTCTAATTTACAACATTTGTTAAAATACTAATATGAGAAACCCAAAAAAGCATCAATACAAATACACTGTATTTTCCTAACTCTAAAATGAGGACTTCCATAAATGTAAGGTACATTTATGTACCAAACTACACATTTTAATTTCTATCAAATCTTCAACTTCTTGGTTTGCATTAATTATTCATGGTTAATCAATAGGTACATAGAGTTCACGATGAAACATAACATGACTAATATAGCAATTATTGAAAAAAGCCAAAGCCAACTTAACTGTGTTCCAAACATAAACTTCATAAAGAACTTCTATTGGTTTCTGATACTTCTTTCCATGTCATTTTACAAACACTTTACAGAGCAGGAGTACAATTGTAAGAGTGAATCTAAATCAAGAAAAAAACAAAAGAATAGTTTGATTATTTAAGAATGATTACAGGACAACCCAGCTACATCTGAAACATTTTGTTATGAAGAAAGATTTATCACCTTACAGTAGTGCCTAATTAAAATATGATCTTTATTTGTTATCTCAAAGTACAAATAGTGCAATTTATCATGTGTAAAAACAGCTGGGCATGAAGGAAGGAGATTTGGTGGAACCATGATAAGCATTTTAGGTGGTACTGCATATTGAACAAAATGGTCAAACATGATAATAAAATTGTTAGCTTACAAAATGGTAACACACCAACAATTGAGCTACAAATTAGGAAGATGACAGATGAAGAGAAATAGTTTAACTCTATGTGTAAATACATATAAAATTATTTTCAAGTCTCTATTGCTTTTATATTTATTGATCAAATTATGAAAAAAGATATTTGAAGACTAAGATATAAGTACCTTTCTTCTGCTGTTTTCTTGTGACCCGTACATGCGTACAATGGTGAGAACATCTTGCTGTGCTGCAGTTGCACAGTCCTGCCACAAAGTCAGTATCACCAGTTCACACCTGTAACGAAGATGCTGCAACCTCATACACCCACCAGTGAGGGTCCTACGCTGCCCCCCAGGCTGCTAGGGGCAAGTAACCCAGCCAGAGTAAAGGAACCACAGAATGTGTCCATACTGTGCTGATTTTCATATGCATTTTAAAATCTTTATGGCAACTGCAGTCTGGCAAAAATTGGTGTCCTACACAGCATTTCATATCACAGTCAGAGGGAAAACTAATGTACTGAGTTAGCTGCCATTACAGACCAATCACTGACCTGTTCTTTGTGCATGAGAGGATCAGTGTCAGTTGCCCATGTTGATTCTCTTAGATCTGTTGATAAAAATGGATGTTGACACACTGTGGTCTCTGGCAGACAGACAAAGTTGTACTTTGACAATTACTCTTTTCAGATTAAGAATTGCCAAAGGGTATATGGTCTATTTTCCTTACACCAAGAATCTCTTTCTGCTCTCTGATCAATGTGGATGACACAAGTAGAAATAAGATGAATTGTATTGCAGCCCTCCTACTGCGCTGAAATTCAGATCTGTTTCACTGAACACAGATAATTTGCTGTCATAGTTGGCACTCAGCTTAAACTCAGCCTTCTCACTCACATAGCCCTGGGGTGTTTGCTCCTAAGATTCAACACAGTTTTCATCATTCCTTTTCCATTCATGTGAGTAATGCTGATCTTCCGATGGTAGGAAACTTCAACCATGTTATAAAGCTACAACCAGACTCAAGATTCCCTCTTTGCCCACTATCTGTCAGTTATTACCATTGTTCTGCTATTTAAGAGAGCAGAGATCTCCCACTTTTTCTGAAGAAGGCATAGAAGAAACTACATTACTTGCAGGACCCTGTAAGGTTATTTGTGCTTATAGAGTAAAAATTTTACTGCCTCCTGAACTCAATTTGAATTCAAGCCATTTTCTGATTTTACTCTTTCCTTTAGACTATCTATTTTTGAAAAATGTTATATATAAGTCATATCTGGCTGTACTGAGTCAAATTCTAATTCTTTTACTCCATCTTCACCTGGGTAAATCACTTGAGCAAGCTCAGACTTTTGTAACGTCTTTAGGATTTCACCTATTTTATGCATGTATAGCTTCATAATTATTTACTTTTAGTAATCCAATTTCGATCATGTCCTGACTATTTCAAGGAAAACTAAATTTTGCAATTTTAAAATTTTCTCTGTAACATTCTGTTTTCCTCCCCTTAGGTACCTCTCACAAATACACGTGTGTATGTCTGTGCACGTGTATAATGCGGGCTAAGTATCTAAGTGGAATTCCTCATATTAAGTTTCAGTGGAAACTTTTGTGTGTATAGTACAATATACGTACTGTGAATGAAGGAGATAACATACAGGTGTACATATCTACACAACAGACAATTTTATAAGGTCTAAGAATTAATTGGTTAGTTTAAAATGCTAAAATGATCCCCTTAGGATTTATGAGCTAAGAATGCTCAGGGGTTTAGTGTCCTGACATCTCTTTAATTAGCAGTCTCCAAGATCTCACACTAAGAAGATGCTAAGCCAGTGCCTTCTGTCATATCTCAAGAGTTTCAGAAGGCTTGGAAGCCACAGAGGAAGGTGAATGTACTATGCCTGTGAGCTATACAATATGTACAAAGTACCATTTTCTTACTAGTGTCAAGTTAGGACTTCTTGCTACCACTCCTGCTTTGATGGTGATGCAGTTCTGAAAGAAGTGCTAAGAACAATCCAGCAAAAATGGGTGAGGTAAATAAAGATGCCATTGAAAAATACTTGGAGAACAACCCCCAGTTTGCCAAGGAGTATTTCGACCGAAAAATGAGGGCAGAAGTTCTGGGAAGTATCTTTAAAGTCAGCCCTGGAGATGTGAAGGAAGGAGTCAGCTTCAAAGACATGTCCCGTCTAGAGGAGTGTGACATACTTTTTGAGCTGCTAACAGAAATCCAGGATGAAGGAGGCACTATGGAAAAGATAGTGCACAAGACCCTGCAGAGGCTGGCACAGCTGCTGGCAGCTGATCGGTGTAGTATGTTTATTTGCCGTTCCCGAAATGGTATTCCAGAGGTAGCCACCAGGCTTCTCAATGTCACTCCAACTTCCAGCTTTGAGGAGAATTTGGTGAATCCAGACAACGAGACTGTTTTTCCTCTGGACATCGGGATAGCAGGATGGGTTGCTCATACCAAGAAGTTTTTTAATATACCCGATGTGAAAAAGGTAAGTGACTTCTCTTGAGGAATGGGTTTCTGTACATTTGCTTACTCAGCTTCCTGCACAGAGCTTGTGGTACAGAGTCATTCCTCAAAACATCCCAGAGACAGAAATCCACACCAAAAGCATGAGAAAAGCAGCAGCAGAGTTAGCTTAAAATCCAGTAGAACTGCATCATGTAGCCTAGTGAGGTACTTCCAGTATTCTTGCACAAGAGTTGTAATGTAATTTACTGTAATAAGGGAAGAGAATATTAGATTAATAGAGACCAATAAGTACTTGTGTTTCTGTTGAACAAGGCAGGCTCCCATTCTGTTTTCCAGTATAGGCTTGCAAGTGTTCTCCCTTACCATTCCGTGCTGCCATACACAAACCTCTGAATAAAATTAATTTGCAGCTTTTGTAATGAGGATGCTTCCTTATAAGTAGGTGAATGAAGCCAGATGAAGATGATGTCAACATATATGTTCAGCTTCAAGTCTGTCTTTGAATTTAAATTGGCTCCAAATTTTGAGTATGTCCAGATCCAGGGCTTTTGTTCAGAACCATCTATAGAAGAAGATTAATGAGTCAGAGCTGCTCTGACATTTTCAGAGTTCCTGTTGAATTTGCACAGAATCACCTTCTTTAGTTATGGTGCTGATAAGGGTTATTACAAATGTTAATTAAAATGATGAGTCAAATGTTAATTAAAATGATGAGTGACCTAACAGAAATTAAACATGCATGAATAAGAACTGCTTTAGAAACTGCTCTGAAATACATGGGGAAACATAAATGTGCTTTGTAGATTTCTTTAAAAATAGCTAACCTTATATTATCAAATGGTGACATCTTCATCTCTTTTTAGTCTTATGTGAAAAAGCTCATCTTAATCAAATTGTGTGAAGATAATTATACAAGATGACAGTCTGGCTTCTCAGTATTTCCTGTATAGTTCATTTAAAGTTCTGGGCCATTTTAGAGATGGAAACCACCTCAGTGTCCTAAGCTCAATGTAATAATAAAAATCTTTATACACTACAATTATCTATGTTTTCCAGGAGGTAAACAAAAAGTAATGTATTTTATCATGTTAAAAGTTGGCAAGCATAAAGAAATAAAGGACTACTTTTAAAGCTCAGAAACAAATGAAAATGTATGTATATGTGAAAAGAACATTCCAATATGTAGTAAACTACCTCAGATGTAAGTAGGAATCATGGGAGCAAACAGAAGAATGACTGATTTGAGAAAACAGATCAGTTGATTTTTAACTGACCACTAAGATGCTTTCTTCAATGGCTGCTGGTCTGACAAGAAGCACCTGACTTACTGCCTCTTACCACCACATGGGGAAATTGGAGGATAATCCTTCTAAATTCATGAGGATGATTACATGAGAAAAGATCAGGAGGATCAAGAAAGATATGCCTTCTATCAGACACTGCACTGCTCCTTAATATCATTATGTGAGAGGTGCCCAGAGCAGGGCTGCCCAAATATTTCTGCATTTGCAATAGGATTTCTTCAAAATTTTGTGACAAATGTAATTTGAATATGCTTAAATAAGAGAACCTTTCTGTCCATCTAATCCTGCTAGGTATACATTTTACACTCATAAATTAATTCATGTTGGCTGAATATCAGTCCAGCTATTACTCAATCGTTCTAAGGTAACTTTTACTTAGGCATCCATTTACTCTCTTAGGATTACTGAGGTCTATGCCATTAGGCCCACACTTAAAAATACAGTTAAACCATGGTGCCATTAATCCACATTTGGTAACTAAATGTCATAAAAACGTTGGCATTTTATAAGTCAATTGCAAAACTCCCAGAGACTTCTCTGGGACCAAGATTTGTTATTTAAAAACAACCCTGAAGGTCTCAAAATTGTCACCATTTCCATTCTATTTGTAAAAAAAGTCAAGTGTCCAAATCCACACTCCTCACACAGGCAAAGCTCCCACTGGCATCACCAGAATCTTTATCTCCGTAAGGAACCCAGAACTGCAGCTTTAGTCGGTAACATTTAAGGAATATAATTAGTCCATGGCAGCATAAATAGGCAGCCACTGAAGTCTTTATCACGTTTCTGAAAGGAAAATTATTTTTCAGATCACTTTGTATGCGCTTCAGTCAAACTAGATTGTCTGCTACCCAAATCCTGAGCAAAAAATGACAAGCAGAGTTAAGCCAGAGAGGAATTTTGCCCCTACTGCCTTGTCAGAATACAAAATGCACAATGAATAATTCTAGATGGCTGTAGTACTTTAAGGATGTCATGTCTAACCACTTCCTATTGTTGACACAATCCATATCCAAACAGTATAGTGTTTTTTAAGTCTTAAGTACATGACAACATTGACAAACCCATAGCGAGACACTTTCATGCTTCAGTCACCACCCCTTTATAATGCGAGTGAATGTAACGAAAGATCGCAACAGCAATAAATCATTGAAAAAACGTGAGACTCCACTTTTAGTGCCTGGTAGCCAGTTCTTTAGGGATTATCTCCTTCTTCAACCTGGAAAGGTACCAATAAACGTGAGGAAGCTCCTCATCCTGACTAATGCTTCAGAAAAGAAAAGCAGAGGAAAAGATACAGACCTTCCATAATTAACTTAGTAGCCAGAACAGTCTCCCCCCACAAGATTATGGACCTGTTGACTGGGAGAGCTAATAGTGTTTAATCCAGGATTTAACAGTAGTGAGAAATAGCAGGCCAGGCAGGACCACTACCCTAATAATTTGCCTCATATCATTCACAGAATCACAGAATCACAGAATCATATAGGTTGGAAAAGACCTTTAAGATCATCGAGTCCAACCATAAACCTAACACTGCCTAAACCACCACTACACCATGTCCCTAAGCACCTCATCCAAACGTCCTTTAAATACCTCCAGGGATGGCGACTCAACCACTTCCCTGGGCAGCCTGTTCCAATGCTTGATAACCCTCTCGGTGAAGAAAAATTTCCTAATATCCAGTCTAAACCTCCCCTGGCGCAACTTGAGGCCATTTCCTCTTGTCCTATCACTTGTTACCTGGGAGAAGAGACCAACCCCCACCTCTCTACAACCTCCTTTCAGGTAGTTGTAGAGAGCGATGAGGTCTCCCCTCAGCCTCCTTTTCTCCAGGCTAAACAGTCCCAGCTCCCTCAGCCGCTCCTCATCAGACTTCTGCTCCAGACCCTTCACCAGCTTCGTTGCCCTTCTCTGCACCTGCTCCAGTACCTCAATATCCCTCTTGTAGTGGGGGGCCCAAAACTGAACACAGTATTCGAGGTGCGGCCTCACCAGTGCCGAGTACAGGGGCACAATCACTTCCCTAGTCCTGCTGGCCATACTATTCCTGATACAAGCCAGGATGCCATTGGCTTTCTTGGCCACCTGGGCACACTGCTGGCTCATACTCAGGCGGCTGTCAACAAACACCCCCAGGTCCTTCTCTGCCAGGCAGCTTTCCAGCCACTCTTCCCCAAGCCTGTAGCGTTGCATGGGGTTGCTGTGGCCCAAGTGCAGGACCTTGCACTTGGCCTTGTTAAACCTCATACAATTGACCTTGGCCCATCGATCCAGCCTGTCCAGGTCCCTCTGCAGAGCCTGCCTACCCTCCAGCAGATCAACACTCCCACACAACTTGGTGTTGTCTGCAAACTTACTGAGAGTACACTCGATCCCTTCGTCCAGACCATTGATAAAGATGTTAAACAGGACTGGCCCCAACACCGAGCCCTGGGGAACACCGCTTGTGACCGGCCGCCAACCGGAGTAAACTCCATTCACCACCACTCTTTGGGCCCGGCCGTCCAGCCAGTTCTTTACCCAGCGAAGAGTACACCCATCCAAGCCATGAGCAGCCAGTTTCTCCAGGAGAATGCTGTGGGAGACCGTGTCAAAGGCTTTACTGAAGTCTAGATAGACAACATCCACAGCCTTCCCCTCATCCACTAGGCAGGTCACCTTGTCATAGAAGGAGATCAGGTTGGTCAAGCAGGACCTGCCTTTCCTGAACCCATGCTGGCTGGGCTTGATCCCTTGGTTATTCTCTACATGCCATGTGATAGCACTTAGGATGATCTGCTCCATCAGCTTCCCCGGCACCGAGGTCAGGCTGACAGGCCTGTAGTGTAGTTCCCCGGGTCCTCCTTCCGGCCCTTCTTGAAGATGGGTGGCACATTCGCTAATCTCCAGTCAGCAGGGACTTCCCCAGTTAGCCAGGACTGCTGGTAAATGATGGAAAGGGGCTTGGTGAGCATTTCTGCCAGTTCCTTCAGTACTCTCAGGTGGATCTCATCAGGCCCCATAGACTTGTGAGTATCTAAGTGGTGCAGCAGGTCACTCACCATTTCCCCCTGGATTATGGGTGCTCCAGTCTGGTCCCCATCCCTATCTTCCAACTCCAGGGGCTGGGTACCCATAGAACAGTCGGCCCTGCTAATAAAGACTGAGGCAAAGAAGGCATTAAGTACCTCAGCCTTTTCCTCATCCTTGGTCACTGTGTTTCCTCCCCCATCTACTAGGGGCTGGAGATTCTCCTTAGCTCTCCTTTTGTTGCTAATGTATTTGAAGAAGTGTTTTTTGTTGTCTTTTATAGCAGCAGCCAGACTGAGCTCTAACTCAGCTTTGGCCTTTCTAGTTTTCTCCCTGCACAACCTCGCTACACCTTTGTAGTCCTCCTGAGTTGCCCGCCCCTTCTTCCAGAGGTCATAGACTCTCCTCTTTCTCCTGAGTTCAAGCCAGAGCTCTCTAGTCAGCCAGGCCAGTCTTCTTTCCCTCCGGCTTGTCTTTCGGCACCTGGGGACAGCCCGCTCTTGTGCCTTTAGGACTTCCTCCTTAAAGAATGTCCAGCCTTCCTGGACCCCTTTGCCCATAAGGGCTGCCTCCCAGGGGACTCTCTCGACCAGTCTCCTAAACAGGCCGAAGTCTGCCCTCCGGAAGTCTAAGGTGGCAGTTTTGCTGACCCCCCTCGCTGCTTCTCCATGTATCAAAAACTCTATCATTTCATGATCGCTCTGCCCAAGACAGCCTCCAACCATCACATCGCTCACAAGTCCTTCTCTGTTCGTGAACAAGAGGCACCTTCCCTCGTTGGCTCACTCACCAGCTGTGTCAGGAAGTTATCTGCCACACGCTCCAGGAACCTCCTGGACTGTTTCCTCTCTGCTGTATTGTATTTCCAGCAGACATCCGGCAGGTTGAAGTCCCCCACAAGAACAAGGGCTAGCAATCGTGAGGCTTCACCCAGCTGCTTATAGAATAGTTCATCTGTCTCCTCATCCTGGTTGGGGGGTCTGTAACAGACTCCCACCACAATATCTGCCTTGTTGGCCTTCCCCCTGATTCTTACCCATAAACACTCCACCCTATCATCACCATCATCGAGCTCTAATCTTACCCATAAACACTCCACCCTATCATCATCATCATCGAGCTCATTCCCAGGGTCTGTCAGAGGATGTGACTCAAATATTCCAAAGTAAAATACTAGACTGCATAAAATTTGCTATGTCCATTAGTATTCTTTAAATATTAACTGATAACACGGACAACACGATAAAGAAGAGTACAATTACCTTACATCTTTTGCTAAGGCACTATTTCCAAATAGAACTAAAAACTAAGAAATAGTTAAACAAGGAGCATGCCTTCTGGGGAATCAAAATCTCACATTCTCAGCCTGTAAGAACCAATAATAAAGGCTATATATATATTTGTTTTAATCCATCATGTATTTAAATTATTGCATTATTCATTTTAATTCAGAGATATTTGAAGACAAAGATTTAACTGAGGATTGGAAACTCAAGAAATAATATTCATGGTTATAGTAGAGTATAAAATTATATAAATGGTGAAAAAATGCTTCAAAAGAAGTGAAGTCTTTTGGATTAGATCCACAAAGAGACTTAAATGTTCTGATGCTGAAATAACAAGCCCTCATTTTCAGAGGTCCTGCACTGGAATCCACAACCCCCAGTGAAGTGAAGAAACAACAGAGCATGGAGATATTCTGGCGCTTCCAACTCAGATTAAGCAGCCAGAGCAGTGATTGTTGTGGCACCTAATTTAACCACTGGAAACCTATCATACAAAACAACTTAAATACATCTTCAAGTTGCAAGCACTTGTATCATCCCTTTGTAAACTGAGCCAGCTTCAGTTTGCAGGAGTCTTTCTTTTCTGGGAGCTCTACTTCTCTGTAATGCAAGGGTGGGAGAGACTTTAATTCCAGGCCTGTCTGAAGTGAGAGGAGTTTCAGATTTATGGGAATGTGCTGGTCCCCAGACTCCAGGCTGCCTGAGCCTGGACTGAGGAAGAAGAGACACTCCATCCCTCTTCTTGAATCTACACCAAATTGTAAAATAAATTAAAGATTATTTGAAGAGGGGAGAGAAAAGAGCGAAGGGAAGCATGGTTTTGCAGTTCAGTGGTTCAAACTCCCATGTGGCAGTGAGGAGACCTGGACACCAAACTGTTGTCCAGCTGCTGTGTGTAAACAGTTGCTCTGGTAACACACAGCAGTGGTCCTGGGACCAGGCGTTGGTGTTAGACTTCCTTCTAGGACAAGAAGACATTGCTGGAATCAGGCACATCCATGTCAAAAATATGAAGCAGTGGGAAAGCATGAGAGAGAGCAAGATGGTCGATGGCACAACTGGTTGCCCTGAAAATGGAAAGAATGGAGTCACTTTGTGGTGGAGCTGGTAGCAGGGCAGTCACTTGCTAATAAGATGTCTGAGTTCTCAACTCACGTTCTGCTAGTCACCTCACAATGTGATCTTGGAGAAGAAACGCAAATATCCAATGTATTGACAAGGCAGAGTATGTTAAAAAAAGCTTCAAAGGCCAGAGGAAGATTGTTAAAGTAATATTAGAGGGAAATTCTTGAGAAACAAACTCAGAGTTGTTAAGATGAGAAGAAATGAGAGCAAAGATACACAATACTACAGAAGTACTGCCTTCCTGAATGTCTGGAAAGTAATGAGAATTGAAAGGAACAATCCCAAGATAAACTAAAAATGGGGAAAAGATGGAGAGGTAGCCTTTTACCTGGGAAGAACTTGCATTGTAAATGTTAATGTCTGCTCCTCCATTTTATCTTACCATCTTGATAATAAAAAACAGATTGTCATAAACTCACACTCAATATAGTAAATATTAACTGGAAAAATGGAAATGTATTCCAATCTGTTATAAAGATAAAGATTCAGTCAACTTACAAGAAAATATTTTAACACAGGAACAAATTTCTATTAATTGTGCCTTCCAGAAGAAAAACCCAAACCTTTAATTCTTTCCTTGAATTAACTCGTGTTAAAAGAGGAAAGCTCCCAAAACTGAAGAAATAATGAACATTAAAAATTAAAATGAAAAGCTCCCTTTTAGCCTAATTTTCTTGTTTTATGTGAAAAAAATACTTAAAGCAATATAATACAGATTCAATTTCAAAAAGTTGCAAAATAGCCACTACATATGGCAAATAACAAGCAGATATTTCAGTGACATTAAATGCTGTTAAATATATATTAATTTCTACTTGATTCAGTTTCAAAACTCTAGTGATCTTGAAGGTAGCAAAGTCAATTTGTTCTGTTATGCTAGTAAGTTACACGTCAAAATGTAGTTGTTTTATATCCCTGACAATACATGATTTTTTGAGTGTGGCCTAATGAATGGCCAACTCATTTAGCTAATTGGTGTTGGTTTTGAATCAGACTGATGACATTTTTGTAGCTGATGGTAGGTACTTTTTATTTTCCATTCATACTCAATTATATCATTATGAAACAAAAACATTTGTGAGTTGAAATTAGGATAAGCAGAAATAAGAGATGAAACAATATAGCACACCAATACCACCTACTCAATGGTAAAAATTTTGTCTGAGAAATCTGAGCCAATGCAAGACAAACAGTGGGAGAACAAAATATCAGGAAGAGGAGAAAATACTGCAGGGCTACCAGAAAGAAAAACAGAAACATGTAAAGATGGTGGAAATAAATGTGTGATAATGATGAGAGTGTGACACCAGCTCCTGATGTCACAGGTTCCTCTGGTTCCTGTTCCAGTAGTGATCCAAACCCACCCCTGGTCATCACACATCCAAAGGATGATGTTTTTTAACCAGTCTGAGCTCATCTATCCAACCCAGAACCTCCAGCCCTGCATGAGCAAAGTAGTCATAACTGCAGGGGGTCCCAGAAAGCCATTCTTCCTCTGTGCTTTATAAGAGGAAAGAGGTGGAGGAAATAGGCATCTGCTCTCTTGGCACTACCACCTCAGCTGCAGGATTAAGCCTTACCACTTCTCAGCTGTGATATTTGATGCACTGCGCCAAACTCAAAATGGAGAGGTCGGCTGCACAGCAGATGCTAACACGTCACTTGGAGTCAACACAAGAAGGAAGGAACAGTAAGAGTTTTTTGAATGGGAGTAATGGTGATGGTGATATGAAAACCAAGGTGTAGATGTCATCTGTGGGACATGAACAAAACAGCATCATGCTGCTTCGTAGCAAGACCCTCAGTGAAGGAAGCAAAGGTTTATGGGAAAGTCTAATTTCCTAACATTTCAAACCACATGTGTAATGAAGATGCTGATGGTGTGCCAAATGAAAAGCAATTGGGAATAAGCGAGTATACTGGAGATGTTGAGAAGCCTCGGTACTAACAACTTTGAGCTGCTGTTCCTATTACCTCAAATCAACCAGAGCAGTGAATCTTCAGCCTGACTAGCTGAACAGGGAAGAGGGATCCTTGTTCCCTTACACTTTTGTTTTGAGTTGCTTTTCACACTTCTCCATTTCTCTGTCTTTCCTGCATTTGTATAAATTACATACTTTTGCATGTGCAATGGAAACCAAATTAACAAGGGTTACACTATCTCATTACTCACAATAGTTTTTGCATTTTCTGATCAAATGTACACTCAACAAATAATTTACACTGCAGACTTTGACCTGGAGTATCCAATAGTGTCAAACTCACTTGCCTCAGGCTGCATTTTGTCGTTAATCCAATCAGAAATGCTCAAGGCTTAGCTCGGTGTTCTGGAGCACAGTGTAGCAAATCCTAAGAGATCCTAAGATTGGGAGGTGTACTTCCTTTACTAAATACTGTAGGATGGTTCAATGAACATTAGAATGATGGTCTTCGTCATCTTTAAGCTTGGCATAGAATAAAGCCTGTGAAAGGTTAGAAATTTTTGCAGAGCTCTTTTTCATAGTTTGCTTAAAGAATTGTGGGATATCTAAAACCTGCCAATGAAGGAGAATTCATCATGAAAGAAATTAGGTCTTTAAAAACTGGTAAAAGAAAACATAGAAGAACATATCACTCCCAAGAAAGGAAACAAGATCTGCAGGGAGAGCCGTGAAATGAGAGACACAAGATGGTTCCTTCTGGGCAGGAAGGAATAACTGCCATCAATAACAACTTTTCAGAAACAATAAAGTAACACTGATTTTTTTTAAAAAAACAAGCTACATAATCATAAAGTATTATCTGCTTATATATTTTTTTAAAATTAACTTTCTTCTCAAAATGCCTGTGGTTCCCAGGGGAGTGAATTTTTCTAATTTATATTTATTTTACCTTATTACAGACATGAACTTACAGTTGTTTAGCTACAATTCAGAATCAGATGTGGTATAATCTCAGTAAGCAAGTTTATCTGTAACTGCCATATGAGGAAAAGAAAGATTATTTTTAGAAAGAATGGCCTTATTTTGCCCTTTCACACTGTGTAATCACACTGTTTTCACAACAGTGAATTCTGATTTAGTAAATTCCACTGGTAGCTATGAGATGGAAATTAGGCTTATAAAACTTAAAGGAACTGAAAAGTGGAGGCCAAATGATCTAAACATAGGGCATTATATTGATATTTCATTGGTAAGAGGTTTATAATAATAATAATGTATATTAGTGTTGGTAAGTTACAGTGAGATAAAACTGGTGTCATGGTTTAGAGAATCAAGAAACATGAATTAGCTACTAATTTCAAGTGTGTAGGCTAGATCCATAGTAGCCTGCCAAACCCCTCTCCAGTTGCCTTCTATCACCCATAACAGAAAGATGAATACAAAGAGGCGTCCTGATTTTCCACTCCTGTATGCTGGTGCTAGCTTAGTGCAAATCCAGGACATGTTACACATCTTAGGATATATCTACAGAACTGATCATTGTACAGTAAATGGCTAGGTATCTTAGCTTTAACTGGAGCTAGTAGAAAATGCTTGCAAATGTACTACAGTTAGGGAGTTATCAACAGATTGCCTTTCCCTCATTTTTTTTGAAAACCTATTTTATGATTCAACCGAGAGCTGAAATTTCACAACATTGCTCTGAAAGATGGTTGGATTCATAAGATTAGGCTCAAATAGACTAAGTGTCCACACTCATATATTCATAGGAGCACTAAGATGCTCTTCTGGCTCTGGTACTGCAAAGCACATTTCTGGCTTATTTGTCTATGAACTTGATTTTCCAGACATTGTGAAAAGTGATTTTCTTTGAAAACAAAAGCAGCTTATGTTCTCAAGAGAAAACATTTTAAAACCTTGATTGGAAATAAAGGCTTCAAAACTCCTAGCAATTATATGCAAAATATTAAATAATGAAAAGCCTAAATCTAAGCACAAATTTTTGCTTGTATATGCAAATAATGTGTGATAGGAGTCTTTATATATGCTGTGGGAATGCTGCCAATGTGTTACGAGGTATTTATATCTTTCTGCATTGCACTATCCAGGCACAATTCAGGATGGTTTGTGGTTACTGAACTTCTTGTTTATTAACACAGACTTGCATTCTTTAAAATTTTCCTAACCTCTGCAAAAATTGTATGACCAAAGTGCTTCTATGGAACACTTCTGAACACCACTGCTTGTACCTTCAGACTGGACTTATTAAACAAATTAAGACTCAGCAGCTGTGTCCTGCTGATTCAGCTCACTTGGTGTATATAGGTCCCTTTTAAGTATTCAGAAATCCAGGAGTGTCTGAAGTAATATTTATTCCCTCATAGCAGCATACAGCACTCTAAAATCAGGAACCTGGGCCTCGCCATTATGCTAGATGCTCTTGGTGAGGCGGAGGGACTACAAAACAGGGTCAAATTCTCTATCTGATTTACTTTATTTTGAATGGCTAAAACAGTCATTGTTACTGAAGCCCAAAAACACACCCAAACCCAGAATGGTTGTGTCCGTTGGTAATACATCTCAGAGAAAATCAAGTTATTTCCATGCAATAACATACTCCTTTAGAAGACTGCAGGACAGTATTTGATTCTTACATAGAAGAGACAGATTGACTGGCATTTTCCCTGGATGTCTGTTAAGTGAGATACCTTTCTCTGAGAAAAACAGAAAACAACAACTCAGGGAAAGTTTGACAGAAATAGAGAAAACATCCCCTCTTCACCTGGACAATATATTCGGAACTGGCACTTTCCAGGGACCCAAATACAGCCTGATACACTGAACTAGAAAAAAAACATATTGGTTACTTATATTCTTCTCAAGGGGATTTATGGTGATGACACAGGCTGTCCTTAAGAGAATCAATTCTCTGTAAGAGAGCCCAGTTGGTAAATACAGAAAAGACATTTCAGAGTTACTTCCACACATTTAATTCTTTCACAGAAACGCAGTCCTAGAAGGAAATCTAAAATGCCAATGTAAAAGATGGGCTGTCTAAAGACTATGAAGAACTGAAGAAAAAAAAACCCCTAACATTTTGAACACATAATAAAATCCAGTCTACCTTCTCAGGGTTGTATATGCTATAAATTCAACAAATACCAGAAACAATTGCTAAGAGGGAAGAGGGGAAAAAAGAAATTAAGAGGAAAGATCCAAATAGTAGACAAACAATTTTAGTTCTAGCCTTTCCTAGCCTTTTCATGCTTGATTTTACAACCTAGAAAATGTTTGTTTGTTTGTTTGCTTGCTTGTTTAAGTAACTTTGTGTATAATTTATGAAAGTAGAAATTCCATTATGCATCCTGCAACATTCTCCAGCCCATCAGCAAGGAAGAGACCTTGAGATTCCCCATGCAGATCTTGGCTGCCTAAGCTAATGCAGTAATTAATAGCAGCAATATGTATCGGCTCTGTGGGTAGACATGCACTAACAAGTCAGTCACTTTATAAGTGGGTTCACAAATACATGCTAACAGCAGGGGATTGGTAAGGTTTGGGAACCTTGGTTCCAGGTGAATGTCCTTAAAGCAGGACTCCTTTGGCCCCTCTCTGGCCGGCTGCCGTTCCTATCCATGGTGTTATAATGTAGTCTGTAGTCTTCCCTGGTTACCAGGCTACTTGCCACCTCTTGACATTCTCATTTAGCACCAACTGCTCATCACCTTGAGAAATCAGAAGCAGACCTGTTAAAGGAAATTCAGGGAGAATCTGCCATTGACTGTAGACCAGGACTTGAGTGCTCATTGCTCTGAAGAAGAAGTTTGAGCAGTGACTTGTCAGAAGTGGCAGATGCGAGGGGATGGAAAAGGCTCATGAAGACAGAATCTGGCTATTTTAGCTGCTTAGTAGAACCATGTCCCTTCTCAGTACGCACATATTCACAGATTTCAATCCCCCAACTCATAACTCAGCTCATTTAGATGTATTATCATAAGAACATCACAAAACAAAACAACCCTTGACAAACAGATTTCCCTGACAAATTTCAAATCCCTTTTTTAAAGAGAACACGAAGGCATTTCAAAGAAAACACCAATAATTTCTTTGATATGAGGAAACGAAACAGTTTTCCATGAAACATGAACTAGTTTCCCAGTATTTTTTACATAGAAGAATGAAAAGAAAAGCTTTTACTAAACCCTCCTCAGCACTCAGTTTCAAGGATGAAATTGGTGGGGTAGTTAGTTGTAGCTCATTCATTAGTCACGTGGTCTCATTCCCACGGGATCACACATCCAACAAAAGCAGCTCTGAGTCCTGATCCCCCTGGCCCTACACCCCCCCATTCACCAGAAAAGCATGTTGGGCTGGGAGCAGCAGGAAGGGGAGTCTGTCAGACAGGAAGGGGTAAGAAACGGTTCAGCCAGATGCGTACCTGCTGGGGATGCCTCTCTGCCAGAAGCATTTTTAGCCATATACATTCAGAACAGACAGTAGTTTTAAACATTGTGTAATGGGACATTATAATTAATGTTATCTACAGAAATAATTAAATAATAATAAATATTAACATAGCTATGAAGTAATTCTCTTACATGCAAGCCATGTGTATTAGACTCTCAGGTAGCCAGAAAGTTGTATTACTCTCTCCTTTATTCTAGATTTTCCCATGTTTTTAATTCCTCAAATTCCTCAAATTCCTCATCATTCTAATAAAAACCTGCACAGAACTTGATTTCAGAAGCTATATTCATAACCAACACCTAAGTCAAGCTTGTACATATAACTCTGCAAGACTGGTTAAATAATGATAATGGTTTTTTGCGAGTATAAACCTACTGCAGCGTGAAACTGTGCTCACAGTATTGCAAACATAAATTATCAAATGAAATGATAATTTGCTCTTGGCGTGGTAACTAATTGTTACGTGTTTCATTTGTGTGTGTTTTTTTTTTCTTTTCTTTCAGAACAACCATTTTTCTGACTTTCTGGACAAAAAAACTGGTTATACAACAATCAATATGTTGGCAACCCCAGTTATGCAGGGTAAAGAGGTGCTTGCTGTTGTGATGGCACTCAACAAATTAAATGCCACTGAGTTCTCAAAAGAGGATGAAGAGGTAATAACCTCAAACGTCACACAACAGTACAGTTGTTAGTTCAACAAGTAGTTTGAGTGAATCTACCTCTTGATTTGATACTTTTGTCTTATTTTTGCTCTTTGTCATTTTTAGGTCTTTAAAAAATACCTCAATTTTATATCTTTTGTCCTAAGAAATCATCATACAACATATCTCTACAATATTGAATCCCGAAGAAGTCAGGTATAGAAGAATTCATTAATGTTTATACTTCATTTTTGTGTGAAACCATTATTATTCCCACTATTTTATATTCTTGCAAACTTATTGAAGTAAGGATAGCATCTATTTAATTTTTTTATTTGATAATAGTAAGGCACCCTATTATTTTATTCTGGAATGCCTAGGATTCATATGTTTATGTTTTCTTACTGTTGTGAACATTTACACTCTTTCTCTTTTGTTGTAAATAGATGCTTTTGTGGTCTGCCAACAAAGTATTTGAAGAGCTAACGGATATAGAACGGCAGTTTCACAAAGCACTGTATACTATTCGAATGTATTTGAATTGTGAAAGATACTCTGTTGGTCTGCTGGACATGACTAAAGAGAAGGTAACAATCATTTTGCCTACTTGCTAGAAATGTGCTACTCCTAACTTTAAGTTATAAAATCCATCCTTCTAATTCATTTATTCTGCATATTTCTAGTGCGTGTCTCTCCAAGACACAAAGTTACCATGCTTTCTAACCCTTTGGGATAATTTATATAAAATCTATCCATGTTACAAAAATTACATGCAAAATATAAGCATGGCAAAGGATACAACCACAATAAACATAAAGGCTAATTCTGAAATGATTTTTCATATTAATAATTCCATGTGAGAAAGGGTAGAAGAGAGAAGTGCAGGTCTGATTATTACTTTATAAATACCTGCCTTTTAAAACAACAAATAAGCTGTACAACCATCCAGGGATAAGCTTCAGATTAGCCTGCAATTTACTGGCAAGCATTTCTTGCCTGGAATATATTTAACAATATTTTCTTAATATTGTCTGAAATGTGACCATAGAACAGCTATGTAGAAGGAAAAATAAAATTGCTATCCACAGATGTCATGTTATCTATGAATACAGAACTGATTTTTTTGTTTTCCTTTTGCTAAAACCTGTGTATCATTTTCTCAGGAGTTCTATGATGAGTGGCCAATCCGACTGGGGGAGGCAGAGCCCTACAAAGGCCCTAAGACACCTGATGGACGAGTGAGGATATTAATTTTTCTTTTTATGAATCTTAATTTTAACCTTAATTTTAATCTTAAATTTGAGGCTGTACAGGTCACCTACATGTTTTTCTCTTTTTATTTAGGAAGTCAATTTTTATAAGATTATTGACTATATTTTACATGGAAAAGAAGAAATCAAAGTAATTCCGTGAGTATTCATTGGCAGCCTGCGAATGTGTGGTAATTAGATATATTGCTGGGATAGAATAATAACATGTCTGTATTGTAGAAATCATTTAATTTCATTCTCTCTCTAAAGGTCACCTCCAGCAGATCACTGGTGTCTTGTCAGTGGATTGCCAACATATGTTGCTGAAAATGGATTTGTAAGTTCATAGCAAAAATAAAAACTAAAAGTTTTAGTTCATGCAGTTCTTCTGATTGAACAAAAAAAACCCCCAAACTTCCCCATGACCAAAAACCTCCACAAAAATACCGTGCTGCTTCCATTGTCATTGGTCCCCAGTGAAATCACGTGAATCAGTAGTCTGGATGGAGACAAGCCCTCAGCACAAACGGCCAAAGCATCAGGAAAATTTCCCTCTGACTGTGGTGACATCAGAGGAATAACATGTGCATCTGATGTCACTTTCCAGGTGTGCTAACTAAGTCTCACAACAAAATGTCAAAGTAAGAAAATAATTGTATACACAGTTTTTAAATTTTCTTTTTTTTCTTATCTCTTCTTGCGTAGACAATATACATAATTCAAAGTTGTGATGTATGACAGTTATTAGTAATCCAATGGCATTTTTAATAGCAGTAAGGACAGAGCCCTCGGTACTCAGTTATTTCTTTCTATAAACCCTCATGCCATTTTAAACTGGAAGTGATTTTCTTAACCAATATGCTTATGCACTGCAAGACATCGTACATGAGGGACTTTGCTACAAGCACTCCAGAATGACGTCTGTTAGAATAACCGCATCTAATTTAATAGGAACAGTTTTAATTTCTGTAGCTAGCTAGGGTGCTCACTGTTGTTAGCTTAGAAAATAAATATGCCTTTTTAAAATATCAGGCCAAGTCTTGGTGCACATTATATTCCATTTAAACAATGTCTCCTTTTCTTTATGCTGCAGATTTGTAACATGATGAATGCACCAGCAGATGAATATTTCACATTTCAGGTAATTCCAGTAATGTTAATAATTATGGACATTGTAGAAAAATATGCTAATGCTTTCCACCAATTAGTTATACAGTTGATTACATAAATAATTTCTCCTTTGTTTTTGATGCACAGGTCTTAGCGTTACATTCCTATATCAATAGCTGTATTGCTACTTTCAAATAAATATACAACATTTCCTGTTCTTTGGCTTTTCTACAGAAAGGACCAGTGGATGAGACTGGATGGGTTATCAAAAATGTCCTGTCATTGCCTATTGTCAACAAAAAAGAAGAAATTGTGGGAGTTGCAACATTTTACAATAGGAAAGACGGAAAACCTTTTGATGAATATGATGAACAGATCATTGAAGTAAGCTTAATAAGATTAGAGGCTTTAAGGAGCCATATGATGTTAATAAAAATATTATTGTAAAAAGTTATTTTAAAATGTCTAAAAATTTTCAAATAGGCTATATTAACATCTACTCAAATGTCTATCTTCTTCACTATACAGTTTCTTAAGAATCAGAAATTGTATTTCCCTTTATAAACCTGAAAATTTATGAGAGATCATTTACATTCCAATAATGAACAAAAGTCAGATATAATTTTATTTTTAATCATTGGACTTTTTAGTGATGGTCAGCATCTCCTAATTAGCAGTAGGTAAGCAGGTATGGCGTGCTGCTTGCCAATGGCTATCATGCCTGTGATCATGGGAGTTCCCAGAGCATTCATGATCACATGTACTTGGGCAAGATAAGATGCTACACAGTGTATCCAAGTCCACCCAGCTAACTTAAGCCTCATAAGCCTCAAAGTCCTGTATACAAAATGGGAATATGGGCCCTTAATTACTAGGATGAGACAATGTCATTAAAAGCCATGAGGTGCTAACAGAACCTGTTGACAGAAGGTAAAGGCCTCTAACAAGTAGAGTTACACATTACTTTTCAAAGGGCACTACCAGAAACTGGAGTTTAAGAAAAGTAAGTTCAAATTGTCAGTTTAATTTTATTGTCATGGTGTCATCTCCACTTTGCTTCGCTTTGTTCCAGACTCTCACACAGTTCCTGGGGTGGTCTGTTTTAAATACTGACACTTATGAGAAAATGAACAAGCTTGAAAACAGGAAAGACATTGCTCAGGAAATGCTTATGTACCAGACAAAGGCCACCCCTTCTGAAGTTGAATCTATACTGGTAAGTTTCTGTCCACAGTCACAAAATTAAAGTAGGAAATTTGCTACACAAAACCTGAATTTCTTACTCATTTCCATTTTTAGAAATACAAGGAGAAATTAAATGTAAACAGTATAGAAGAATGTGATCAAAAGGATCTTATCAGGATTTTGGTAAGTCATTAAAATGAAAATTCTGGTAGCGTGTTTATCTCCGATAGTAATGTGTCCTCATTATTGAAGAAGTTGTGTGTAGCCAAATACTGATTAATACAATTGATTTTAGCTATCAATTCCACAAGCTAGATGGAGTTGATTTAATAATACATCTTCAATCTCTTTGGGTCTTCTACATGCAGACCCCACTGTTACCTACAGGGAAACATTCTGTCCTAAATATATGTCAACAGACTTGGATAGTCAGAGTTATATAGAAATGTTTATATGAATTAACATTTAAAATGTTTAACTTCTTTAAATATCCATGGGGACAGTGCTACACCTATAACTGAATTTATTTAATTTTGAAAATAAAAGAAGGGACATTGATGTAAGGTTACTTTCATTCTGAGTAAAAGAGCACATGTAGGAGTGTCCGGTGGAACTAACCTACTTTCAGATTAATTTTCCTGCATTTCATTAGGCAGAGAAGTCCAAAGACAGTGATCAGTGACTTCACAGTGACAAAACAGATTTGACCTAATCAGTTAAAACTCTTCTACTGCTAAAATAAAAATGAGTAACTTTCTTTTCCAGATAGTGCAGTCCTCTGGCTGCCTTAGTATTTCAATTTAGAAAGGGATCACCTTTTTGGAGGAAAACTCCTGTTTGTGCTCACTTACTGCACTTTGTTTTTTCTTGTGGAGCAGTCCTGGAGCACATGCACTGGTTTACTTTATCTGAAACAAACAAAACTCAAAGATGTGCTTCAGGAAAACACTGAATGAACTCCCACTGTTAGTGGATCAAAACAGAGCTAGGCTGAAGAAAAAAGGTCAAATACACACAAAGCTGTTGAATTCCAGTACCAACCACTTCACATATTTCCTCCTATTACACTACATTTGCTAATGTAGACATAGCCATAGGGAAAAGATCTCATTAAACTATTTTTAGTTATGTACATGTGCATGCCAGAATGCAATGGTGTAAAGGTTTTACTGGCTCCCACAAAACAGATGCTCACACAGCTTACAAGTGGTGAAACCAAAAAACATCAACAGACTGTGTGTAGCTTCACATACGTTTTAAAGTAAATTTAATTTAGTTGCATGAAGAATTGCAAAAATTAATAGATAAACATTATAAAATCTCTCTACTGGTAGAGCAACAAGTGATTATTATGGTACAGGCTCCAAATGTAAAAACATAATACTGGTATGAATTTTTAAATCTCCAAAAAGCAATTAAAATGAGCTCTCTCAACATTGTGGAGTCACAAATTCAAAGGTCTAATATCCTCTGCACTGCCAAGGCTACATGCAAATGCTTTATCCTATTATAAGACCTGGAATCCCAGATAGCTAATGGGATAAAGCAGGTGTTTCTAGATCTGATGATTCACAAAGTAATGGGTCTTAAAACACCACTGCTCCAGATTTCCTTGTCCTTGACCTCAGATCAGAGTAGATATAAAGGTAAATCCCAGGGAGAAGGAAATACCTTTGCATGGATGTTCAGCCTTATTTGTTGAAATATATGCATACATTCAGTCATCTTTTTTCCTTATCTGTAAAATGGAGATCATTTATAGACTACTATGGAGGAAGGGAGTAATTGTGATCATATAATCTATTTTTTGTGTTGCATCAGACTTCCCTGAATTAATTCTTGTTTGGATTGGGGCACATCCCTTAAAATATAATACCGCTCTCCCTAGGCTTTGGGATATACAGATGAAAAGTATTATAGAACAGTTCACTAATATCACTATTACCAGTTAGGATATTCAATGTGAATGTATATAATGTATACAAAATAGGCAATTTAAATTTAATACAGGCTTCTTAACTTTCATACCCTCTGCAGTTTAGAAGTTAGTATATGTTTTATAGAGGTTCTTCAATAAAGGGAAGAGCTGACCTAAGCTCAGTATCTGCCCTTCAGAGAAAGAAAAATCCCTGAATGGTATCCAGACAGCTTCTAATGAAATTTGGTACATGGGGAAAAGATTATGCACTTATACAGTCCACTACTTCTGGAACGATCCCTCATTTTCATCAGTGGTCAAGACTATTCAGAATAGACTGTTGTAAACTACAGAAAGGCAATGACTAGGATAGAATCACCACCAACTACAGCACTAGAAAATTAATTACTCTAAGGGGTTTGAAGTAAGCCATAGTAACCATGAATACTATATGCTTTGTACATTTAAGCATTGTAACAATTTTTACTTTATGCATATACTGAGATCATTCAAGAGCCAAGCAGTCAAGAATCTACTGCAAGAAGACAAATGAGAACACAAATAAGATTTGTGAATTTTTACATCTGATCTTGTAGGATTTTCCAGTCCACTTCCCATGCGCCAAATCAACCTTCCAGGTTTGTCTATTAAGTGTATATAGGCTATCACAGACAAAGAGAGACTGTCACAGGAGACAGGGTAAGACAGACTAATTTTGAGAGTTGGTTGTGGAGCAGAAACAAACCACCAGCACTCCACAGGTTAAAAAATGTACAGGAATCTTTGCTTGCCTATAGTGTCTCCAAGAGAAGACAAGGCTATGGGTAGGTAGGCATGCAAGCAAGCCTTCTGTTATTAAAAAAAATGTTGCTGTTATACGTTATTCTACGTAAAAGTAACAAATGTTTTGTTCTAGACAGGTTGGTTTTGGTCACTATATTCTTCACTATTCATAAGATCCAAAAAGGAAGAACAACACTTAACAAGAATAATTTTGGTTGTGAAAAAGATGAACTGCAGCCTTGAGACCAGGCTAAAAGTGGGAGAATCATAGGATTTTATACCAGGAAGTAGAAATTCCAAGGCCTGAGATTTCTGAACTAAGGAATTGTTGAGATGGTCACAACAAATTGTGTTGGAATTCATAGTAGGAAGAAACACCGCCTGGCCAAGACTTTTACCTATCATCTTTGAGAAGAAAGCCAGCAGTATCACGACTGTGTTTCATATTGATACACATTAGTTTGTACTGAAACCTGAGGCCTTTGAAGATATAGTAAGCATACTGTCCTTAGGCAGTGTTTCTACTGAAGTCAGAAAAGAAAATAAAAAAGTTTTTCCAACTTTGTTCTTGCCAGAAAAACCCTTGTGTTTTTGACTTTTCCTAACAGAAAGAAGAATTACCTGATCCAAAAGATTTAGAACTGTATGAATTCCGCTTCAGTGACTTTCCCGTTACAGAGCATGGCCTGATAACTTGTGGAATACGACTGTTCTTTGAGATAAATGTTGTTGAAAAGTTCAAAGTCCCAGCTGAGGTCTGATTTATTTTGTCCTGTTTACATTTATTTTAAGATAGAAGAAAAATAGCTGACTGTAGGTACTTTAATATAGAAGTAGGCAATACTAAAATATTAGTGGTATGGATAACAATCTTCCATTCTTAATTAAACCTTTGCATCTTTGTCATAAAGACTTAAAACTAATCCCGAAATTGTGTGAGCTATGGAAGGAATCAAATCAACATACATTTACATAAGCACAATTTGCTGTTTCCATGTTTAATTCACTGAAAAGCAATTATTTTCATAGAACTTGCACATTATTACACTAATTTCATAGTATGTTCCAGTAATTTTATAGGAATTTCATAATTTTGTTTCAATTAACAGCACAGTCTTAATCACTTTTGTTCGTAATAGGTCCTTACAAGATGGATGTACACAGTCAGGAAGGGTTATCGAGATATCACTTACCATAATTGGCGACATGGATTCAATGTGGGACAAACAATGTTTACTTTGCTGATGGTAACATTGCTAATATTAACCTTACATTCATTATTTAGTTTTCCTTTCAATTCCAACTGGAAAATTCAGGAAGGTACACACTCACAATTGTCTGTTTTCTTTTACAGACAGGCAAAATAAAGAAATACTATACTGATCTAGAAGCCTTTGCCATGGTTGCTGCTGCTTTCTGCCATGACATTGATCACAGAGGGACCAATAACTTGTATCAGATGAAGTAAGTACAAATGCTCAAATATATGGATAAGTAGTGTTTTTAGTGGCAAATGAAAAAAACATGTCAAAACTTGCAAAAATATAAGGTATATATTCCATATTCATCTGGCATGAATGAATGTTTATCCTACAGAAGATTTCTGCCTCAGAGCATTTGTCATGACAGCTGAAACACAAAGACAATATGCAAAAACAGAATCTTAGAAGGATCTCCTGGAGCTGCAATTCATTTTTAAGAGAGACTAAGCTCTTGCAATGCTTGAACTGTAGCAGAACCTCATGCACATGAGGCCACAAAGAAATGAGAACAGTAAATTAAAATCCCTAAGTGGATTACTTTTTTTCAAGACGGCATAAGCACTTTTCTGGAGAGGGATTCAGAATATGGCATAGACAAGGGCCAGTTTAGAGGGAGACAGGATTTAAGATGCATTCTTTTTCTCTGTTTTCTACTGTCTGATTCAACTAGCTCAGTTGTTCCCCCCACCACTCAGTTTACTGAGTGATGTAGGTCCTTTCCTGAGGTGTAATCTCCTCATGTTATACAGGATTCTGAGCTAAAGAGCTTGTGTTCTGCCACTGGGTCCACACGGCAGTAAGTCACACATCATGAGGTTAAGCTTTGCAATTCATGCTCCTTTTTGTTCTGAGAAAATATTCTAAAGGATTTCTTTGTGATTTTTCCCTTGTTTGTTATGAAACAATATTAATTAGTGGATGCTTGTTATAAAACAATATTAATTAATTTTGTTTTAAACTTACCTTTTTATTACAACATTACATATCATGGTGAGACCCACTCTTCTCCTGAAGAGTGAACAATCTACCATTTAGTCTTTTACATGATCTGTTAGGGCTGTTCTACGTACTAGCCAGAGAACACAGGCTTCTCAGAATGTCACACGTGCCAGAAGATTATAACCATAATTTTCTGAGTACAGTTTCCCACCAACTGAATGTCCAGAATGATTCATGCTCCTCCTCTGACCCTGGACACACTCCTCCCAGGAGAGGTGTTTCAGCCTGCATGCTGGAGCAGCGAAGCGAGGGGATTTTCTGATTATTCTCAGGGATTCTCCGGGTGACGTAGGAGAAAGAGAATGACAGACGCTGATTCTTATTCAACGGATTGCCTCTCATCCAAATAAGTTTAAGGGAGGTTTTAAATCTTCCTACTGTGGTCTTCCCTAGCTGAAAGCCCTCTACGTGAGGTCATATGCAGTAAAGCTATTTATAAAAGTTACCAGGCTTTACCACGACAGTCCTAATCACAAGTCAGAAAATACAGGTAGCATGTAGCAATCCGCCTTGGGTTATCTGAGGAACGGAGTTATTGGCCAAGGGAAGAAAGGAGGAAAATATACTTCCAAACATGCAGAACCACCTGGAGCCTATGTAGATAGGACACTTATCCCTTCTTCCCGCTACCCTAGTCTGATGCAGAATTTCCTCTGCTTGAAGCTTAGCCCAATGTCAGAGAAATGCTTTGGGCTCTGTGGTAAGACAGAACACACCTGAGCTGTCAGGACTTGCGCAGTCCATAAAGTGGTGATTTTGGGGGAGGAAAGGAGCCCAAGGGCATTAGAGGAATTACACTCCATTATACTGTTACTTCAGATTTAACTTACTGTCGTGGTTTAGCCCCAGACGGCAACTAAGCACCATGCAGCCGCTTGCTCACTCCCCCTCGGTGGGATGGGGAAGAGAATCGGAAGAGCAAAAGTAAGAAAACTTGAGGGTTGAGATAAAAACAGTTTAATAGGTAAAGCAAAAGCCGCGCACACAAGCAAAGCAAAGCAAGGAATTAATTCACTACTTCCCATGGTCAGGCAGGTGTTCAGCCATCTCCAGGAAAGCAGGGCTCCATCATGCGTAACGGTTACTTGGGAAGCCAAACGCCATCACTCCAAATGTCCCACCTTCTTTCTTCTTCCCCAGCTTTATATACTGAGCATGATGTCATGTGGTATGGAATAGCCCTTTGGTCAGTTTGGATCAACTATCCTGGCTGTTTCCCCTCCCAGCTTCTTCTGCACCTGGCAGAGCACGGGAAGCTGAAAAGTCCTTGACTAGTGCAGCAACAACTAAAACATCTCTGTATTATCAACACTGTTCTCAGCACAAATCCAAAACATAGCCCCATACCAGCCACTATAAAGAAAATTAACTCTATCTCAGCTGAAACCAGGACACTTACTTACAGTAAGTTAGAATCACAGGGGACATGGCCCACAGTCATTACAGACAGACAAGAGTTCAAAAGCCGTGCCACACAATAAATACTAAAAGATGCATAAAGGCTATTTTTAAGGTACATGGAAGATGCATAGATTAAACAAACAGCTAAACTGAACATGCAAGACAAAATAGAGGCACATTTTAAAAAACACAGTTTTTGAGTTTTGAGGCATCTAACTATGCCTTTGACTTTAGTGGGCACTGAACACCCAGTGCTCTCCAACTGCCATCATTACTCAGTCACAAGAGTGAAGGCAAGCAAGTTTTTTTCTTTTGCTCTGCATCGTACCAATGGTTAAGATATATAGATTAAACTATCGAACATGCAAATCAGAGGCATTTTAATCCTAAAAATCTGAATCCTGAATCAAAAATATTGCCTCCAAAATATAAAGAATTGCTTCTTTTTCAACAGGTCAGCTGCTCCGCTGGCAAAACTTCATGGCTCTTCCATTTTAGAAAGGCATCACCTAGAGTACAGTAAAACCCTACTGCAAGATGAGGTACGTCCGCATGAACCTTCTGCTCACACTGATCAACGCAAAAGACCCAATTAAATTACGATGTTCCAAATTTCACCATGTCTCATTCATTCCTCTAGGACCAGATTAAGAAATTATGCTAAAATTCAGAAGTTTAAGCCAAATTCTTATGCATTGGCCACTTTTAGAGAAACATCAGTAATTCCACCAGAAATAGACTCACTCAAGACAAAAAAGCTTTTCCTCTGAGCCTCACTGAAACTCCTTAGGTTTTTTCCACTTTCACAAAACAGCTGATGTTGAAACCAAAGCAGAAAATACAATACATACATACGAAATGTTGTAGTTAAACTGCTGCCCCTGGTTCAGGAGGTCTGAGTTCGGCTGCTGGCTCTGGCAGCTGAGGAGCAAAGGGATTGAGCTGTTTATGGAGGGTCCCGCTTACTCCCAAGGCCAGACCGCACACACACGTTACCTTGCTAATACAGAGAAGGCGGTATCATGAGGCTCTGCTGCAGCTCCCATTACTGATCTTCCCTGAATTAGGCAGATGCCCTCAGCTGCCCTTCCCCAGCAGCCATGGAGGTGAGGCTCCCCACCGCAGTCTCCTCAGGCTCAACAAAATGGCAGCAGTGCAGCCTGCCAGGGCCTCTGCCCCGTGGGGCCCTGCTCCTCTGGCGGTGATCGGCCATCCTTCCCTCAGCGGTGCGCGGCTCTGTCCTGGCTACAAGGGAGGAGACTATTTACAACTCTTTACTACATATTTTGCAGGGAAATAAGACATTTAACAGGCAAGGCTTGAACGCGTGTGTCCCTTCCATCCCCCTTGGTTGCAGCAGCGTGGTGGGCACCCACTTACACCCTCATTTTTCATTTTCTAATCCCTGTGGTGGTGCAATTCCCTGACCTTGTGAGGCCACAGAATAAATCCTTACACTAACCAATAGCACAATGATCATAAAAAACCCAGAAGATTTATGATTTAAAAAAACCCATAAACCACCTTTACCTTTATTGATGGTGATGTACTTTTTCAAACGTGAGATGCCGGGGACTAACCCCTGCTCTTTGCTGGAGCAGTCGTCAGGGCCTCTGGAGGCTCTCAACAGCGGCATCACTGTGCCCTGTGCTTTCACAGGTATTGTCCTCTCAGTTAAAGAAGGAAGGAAAACCAGGACACTTACAAAAATGCTGAGGGTGATGCTCTCATTCCCTTTGCCTGAGGAAAAGGCCATTGCACTTACTATAGTAGGTCCCTAACAGCACTGCAGGCAATTGTGCTGACCCAGGTTAACAGGAGGAAAAGGTGTCTACTCTGAAGCTTTAAAAAGCCTAGGAAAATTAGGTTTATGGAATGTGAACTGTAAAGAAATTATGAAGAACTGCCATTTCTTTACTAATTATGTGCAATACAGGTGGTTTTCTTTGGTTTTAATTTAAATATGGCGATAGCAGGACTTGCAGCTGTTTGAGTCACTGTGGATTTAGTTATGGTGCAGCCTCTGGGGGCAGCATCTTAGATCCACCTACCATTCACACAGTTATTTAGCCATTTATTAGCCACGAATAAGGGCCATCTTTGCCAACCGAATAACTTTTCATTTGTAGCATTATTTTAATTTAGGGACTGTAGTTGGCCAATTTTGTTATACTGTTCTGAGACAACCTGTATAGTACAAACCGAAGACAGTGTTATAAAAGGAATTGAATTCGTAAACTTTCCATCTTGCAGAGTTTAAACATCTTCCAGAACCTAAATAAGCGCCAGTTTGAAACTGTTCTACACTTATTTGAAGTTGCAATAATAGCAACTGACTTGGCTTTGTATTTCAAGTAAGTACTAAATTCTGTATAACTTCCTACTGAAAAAAATGTCAATCCTATACAATTTATAACTGTAGGTTTTAGTTGTTTATATGCAGAGTACAGAGATGTTTATATGCAGACTACAGAGCTATATTTAAAATTATTATTAAGTCTAATTCTTGTAAAAAACCGAGACATTCTTAGATTCATTATAAGCTTTCAAACTGGAGAACACATAAATGTATACTTTACTTAGTGTACATTTAGTAGGTCATTCAAATACGCTTTCAGTTACAGCAAACACTGTATTTCAGAAGTGCGACTTCTGTAGCCTAATTGTAAGGTGGTGTGCATGTGTGATATTTAGCGTACCATGCTACAGTTACTCATACTAAACAGGAATATGCTTATGACATGCAAATTAAGATTCTGGTTTAAAAACAAAACTGCAGACATCAACTGATCTCAGTGCTAAATATGCCAAAGACTCCAAATATCAAATCATCCATCTTCTTCCTAAATTTCTGACTTAATGTGCTTTTATGATGGGTGTTTTCCTTAAAGATATATGGAGCCTTTTGTTTTGGTCCAGATGTCTTATGACTGAAACAATTTAAAGCCAGGAGACAGGAAACAATTCAGTAAGTTGTTCAATAGCAGTTATTAAATTTTAGTGAACTGTAATTCCATACTTCATTCATTCTAAATGCAAATTAAAAGATTAATTAAGCAATAGCAAGACACGTTTATATTTTTCAAAGTTCTTCTCAGTCAGGTCTTAGTGTTTCTTTGGATTTTTGAGGGGAGGGAGTGAAGAACATTTAGTAGTATTTGCTTCACTTTTCCCAATTCATTATGCTACAGGAAGTAACAAACATGTAATACTAAAGAAGCAAGAATGTCATCCCAAACAGTTTAATATGAAGAGTTAGGAAATTGGTTGTTTCATTGTCAGGAATTCTGACATACTACTTTACACATCAGTGGTATAGAGCAAAATCTAAATGTGCTAGGTTTGCTGAAAAGTTTGAGTTCAATGGGAAGAAGGCATCACTTTGATACTACTATGACTAGGTTACTACTTTGGAAAAGCATAAATATCAGAAATATGGTTTTCTATTTAATTTTTAATGCAGGGACTTTTGTTCATTAATATACGGTTTATTGGAATGTTTTAACAGGAAAAGAACTATGTTTCAAAAGATCGTGGATGCAATTGAAAAAATGGAAACAGAAGAGGAGGCAATTAAATATATATCTATTGACCCAACCAAAAAAGAAGTAATCATGTAGGTGGTTAATATTTTACTCTTCATTCAATCAGTTATCTAGGACCAGATTTTAAAAGAATTTGGGCACCTAAACATGTAAATTGGTGTTATTGTCCGACGAGAAGCATAACCATGATTTTAAATTAGAAATAGATGCCTACAATCTTCTCAAAATGTGCAAAATGTGCATCCATCTGCATCTTAGGTATCTAAAGTCCTTAAAAAATCTAGACTTTTTTTTTTCTATCATCATCCCAACTATACTCCTGTTTTGTTTTGTGTTTTCAAAGGGCTATGATGATGACTGGATGTGACCTGTCTGCTATAACCAAGCCTTGGGAAGTGCAAAGTAAGGTAGGTACTTTTCGAACAGACAATACTGCATTTGCTATCTCTTTTCCTGCCTATTTGGTGCATGATCATTTTTTTAAAATTACTTATTATCATTTGATAGATATTTAAGTATCTGTACCCAACTTTGTTTCCCAAAAACAACCTATATTCTTCTGTCACTGTGAGTGTAAGGGTTCCATGATGCCTCTCCCCAACCACTCTACAGTTATTCCACCATTCTCTACTTGTCCTTCAGCTAAAACTGGCATCCCTGATTCTGTCAGCTGTTCCAGCTACCCTTAAATATCACTCAGTTATTTTTGTGCTATCCAACTTCTGCTATTTTTCAGATATTTTTAAGGTGCAGATTTAACAATATGATTTGAATTAATTGTGTCTGTTCTGTAGATCTTGGTGTCATTTCAAAGTAGCTTAAACATGCTAAAAATAAATTCTGTGATACTGTGTGACACTGCTTTGGACATAAGTACTTCAAGTACTTCAGTACTTATTGACCATCATGCTGAGGCTCATCACTTAGCGTTACAGGAATAGGTTTTAACAATGTATAATCAAAATACAACTGCAAGATGCTTGTGGAGCCTTCTAAGTAATGCACACTACAGGTACCAGAAGATTCTGTTATGTTGCTAATATTGTCTTGTTCCTGTTGACAATAATCTATCATTTACTCAGCATGCACCAGAATATTGGTAGAGATAAGTTGCTGGAAAAAGCCTTAAGTACACCAGAGGGTGTCTGTAATTTTTGAAAGAAGTGCTTGACTATGTCTACAAGGATTAAAAAGTGGAATTCTATTGTGTTTGGCCAAAACTCCCTATTTCTGGAGAACTTTTTAAACTACTCAGAGGTAACGCAGCTAGCAAGAAATAAATCCTCTCTTTATGGAAGGGAAGTTAGTTATAATAGTTAAGTAGTAAATTGAGAATACATTGATTTAAGCAGTAATATGCCAGTTCTTGGTTAATCAACATTTTCACATCTTCTGAAAAGCCTTGTTCTTTTATTTATTTATTTAAATGTACTGCTTTCTGCTGACACTTCCACTGAATTGTGATTATTCAGGTTGCCCTCATGGTTGCAAACGAATTCTGGGAGCAAGGTGACCTGGAACGAACTGTGCTACAGCAACAACCAATTGTAAGTACTAAATAATTTAACTGTGTTAAGCAATGTTAACTCTTATTAAAACATTGAACAGATAATGGTCCATGATGCTTACTAGATCATTATACCAGCAAGCATATCTACATAATCTAAATTACCGCTATTCTGTTCTAGCCTATGATGGACAGAAACAAAGGAGATGAACTACCTAAGCTCCAAGTTGGTTTCATAGATTTTGTGTGTACATTTGTGTACAAGGTAAGAATAATTTTTTTTTTTAATTTCCCACTGCAGCAGTTCTGATGGCACAATTAGTGACAAACTGTTGCAGTTAAAAAACTGTAGACAGCAGTGGGACTCTTGGTCACAGGGTAAAGAACTATCACAACCGCCACAATTTTTCAATCTTTTGTTACATAGAAAATTGCTCCCACAAAGCAAATTCAAGAGATGTGAAGCAAATTCATAAGAAGTGGAGATCTCAGTGAAACTTGAGGGCACTGAGGTTTTGTTACTACCTTGAAAGACTGAGTTAGAAAGCCCAGTCTGATTCTTCACAGTCCCATTTAATATAAGTACGCAACATGTGGATGGTTACAGAAAGCAGTTAATGGCACAGCAAAGGGAATAGGAAACCTGCAATATTCGGGAAATACAGATATTCTATATCTTCTGTAAGGCACTGAAATGCCAACATTATTAATCCCTGTCTAGCTTTTAATATTATCCCAAAATGTCATGCAGAAAAGTGACATGTAATATTTTAACACCTTCAGATACATCCTCATCTGCTTGGAATATACTATAGGATACTAGACTTTATTATTATGTCCTGATACTGATAATCATATGATAAAATATCATGCATCATAGTTATAATTGTATTATGAGAATCAGACCATCAAATGTGGGATTAGGGAAGATACTAAAATGTTCAGTATATAATTCAGATCTTTTCTGACTATGTGCACAATAGAGCATTATTATCCCAACATGGTATTTCCAATAATATGCCACCACTGCATAGCCAAGAACATGCTTTAAAATGTGCACCAGCAGGTACTCACACTATTTCTTTCAATTTTTTTACTCTTCTACAGAAAACCCACTACCAGAGATGGAACAAGTGCTTGAAAAAAATGTGAAATCAAATAAAATTAATTTTATCTAGCATAGATACTGAATTAGATTTCATAGAAAAATGAAAGCTAATGTTTTCTCTGCAAAGCAGCATTTCCACAAATTCAGACTTTACTAATCATCAGTGTTCACAAATTTCTAATTTACTAATTTAAATTGTTTGTATAGGAATTCTCAAGATTTCACAAGGAAATTACACCTATGTTTGATGGTCTTCAAAACAACAGGGTTGAATGGAAAACACGAGCTGATGAATATGAAGAGAAGATGAAAGTTATTGAGGAACAAAAGAAAAAGGAAGAAGAAGCAGCTGCCAAAAAAGGTTAAGTAACTTTAAGGTTTTAATTTACATATATTTGTAAGGCAGTCAACATATTCTCTCTCTCAAATTCACACATGCAGCGCACTTGTGCAATATTCTATTAAACTTTATACTAATGGATGCGAGTTCTGAATTAGCCAAAGTAGCTTTATCTTTACTTGGAGGAGGAGTAACCTTTAAAGATTGCACAAATCCAGTACATTGACCTCATTTTCTAAACTGCAGAATTATAGAAAATATGACCATCACAAAAGTGAAGGGAATGTAAAATTTCAGTTTTAAGTCAAGACGAAAGAATGTAATTAAACACTTATTTATCTGTGAATGCTGCACTCACCTGAAATACTAGAGATCTATCAAAATTCTCTGTGGCATCAGCCTCAAATGTATTCAGGTGCTTTGTTTAAGTTGAAAATGAAAAGCATAAGGAAAAGAGATGGGAATGGATAGCGTGCATTTGGAACATTAAAAAGCAGTGCAAATCTCCACTTCTCTTCCAAGTTTAAGATAAAGCTTTTGGCTCTAGCTCCCTACCATCAGTTCCTTGGCTGAAATACACTCTATCATATTACAAATTTAACACTAATCTTCCTAAGACAGCCCAAGTCCTAAAATTGAAAGTATGGTTCTGCGTATGATAACCTAGAAGATAATCTGATTTTATAGAAACTGAGAACCTATCACTCGAGTCTAAGAGTGAAACGAGACAGTTATTTTTATTCTGTATTGCATGTGGAACAGCAGGTCAACAGCTCTGCCAATCAGCTGAGATGACTGAAAAGGTTCAGAGATTAAAACAAAAACGCGTGTGATTACTACAGAATGATTTATTGTCAGCTAATTTGAAGAAGAAAAGTTAGTTTATTCTAAGTGTGTGTTTCACATCTTTAAAACATAAAACAGCACTGAATAATTTATTTGTTAATCAGTGTCTGTGGGAAACAGGTGAGTATTCTTCAGGTTTCACACAAACGAGAGGCTACTCAAGGCCACCCATCAAGTTACCGTCAGAGTGTGAAGTAGAACTAGAGCATTACTGGCTCTTAAAATAAATGATACTAGGCTAAAAAAAAAAAAAAAAGTTCTTTCAAAGTGGTTAAAAAAGTACTGTAAGTTGCATGATTTAATCAGAGCAGATTTTTTAAAGATAAGTTTAATAACATGAGTCAAATTGTAATAAAATCACATGAAATATTTTGGCCTGCTCACACTGTGATAC
The DNA here is from genome assembly GCF_035582795.1 of Mycteria americana. Taxonomy (NCBI): domain Eukaryota; kingdom Metazoa; phylum Chordata; class Aves; order Ciconiiformes; family Ciconiidae; genus Mycteria; species Mycteria americana. The sequence continues at coordinate 19,303,126 of NC_134370.1, forward strand.
CACTTACACACACTTTCACAGAAATTATGCCCAACCCCATTGTCTCACAAATTTACTTTTAGAAGACACTTTTTGCAATTGATCATATCATCTTATTTATTTAAGATTAATTTATTGCTGAGAACTAGCTGGTTCTAAGTATGAACAAAATACTCTTTCCTTACACTGGAACGTAAACATCCGAACTTCACAGAAATATCAGCAAAACCAAACAAAACAACCCAGGACCTACACACAAACCTCCTTACACACTTGCTTTCTTGGCAAGAGTATAGTTACTAAAGTCTGATCCTATGCCCTTAAGCATAAGGTTCTTAAATAAAAATTAAATTATACATTTAGGAAGACTCAGGGATTTCTACTCCCACTTGAAGTTAGGACCATCTTACATCATTGGTATTTTGGAATCACTTAGTCACCGACTTAAGGAAAGAAGTATTTTCCCACAAGGAACTTACACATGCAAGCACAGACAGACTGATTTGCAGGAGCTAAGGATCTGACCTTTGCATATTATAACCAGTACCACAAAATGTAAGTGAATTATTTTGCATCTTTTTAAACGTGCACTGGAATGAGGCCATGCACATTTGTGAAGAACAGATCTGACACTGACAAATCAAGGCCATGTAAATATATGGGTTTCTTAAGTCAGTTCATACAAACAATAATCTGATAAATGCTGAACCACAGTGGTTTCTCTAGATCACACTGACCTGGCTATTCTTAGCTATTCAGTAGACAGAAGACAAAATAAACATATTTGCTGAACCACTACAGTGGAAAGTTCAGAACAGAAACTAAACCAGAATACAGTATTAAACTAAGAAAATAAAATACATAGTTAGTAACATAGTGTTGATTATGTCCACAAATTACAGAGTGTAGGACACTGATTATGTGACATGTTTCAATGCAGGTGGAAAGGGTCGAAAATGACCTAGTAACATGGTGATCCACAGCTTTCAAATGTAAGTTTTAATTCTAATATTGGTATCTTACCTTAAATGAACCTGGAAATGCAATTTATTACACTGAAAGAATCTTAACTATGACCAATGAGTATCTGTGGAATCATTTGAGAGAGACAGTAACAGAATCAGTAGCTACAGATAACAAACATAAAAAGTCTCTCTCTTAATTGGTAATTACAAAGGGATTCATGCAGGGTTGGATAAAGGCTTATACAATTAGGTCAAATTAAAGTTTTTGTATCATCTGCTTCAAAAATAGATTCACAGATTATATTGATCCAAGAGTTTATTTCTTTTGCATGGCTTGCATACCTCAGTTTTGTATATGTGGGACAGTTAACTACTGAAACTTTCCAGTAAGAGTGGTTCAGTGTGTGTTTGGTCCTCTGAGAAATGTTGGTATCAACTGCTACACTATATACACATATGCATACATAGCATGTGTTACTGTTTCTTATTCCATTTTCCCAGACAAGTAGTGAAAGCACGTTCAATTTTCAGAAGGTCAAACACACATAATACGCATATCACAAAAGCAACACCTTTTTAACAAGAAATTACAGCAGCTAAAATTAACAGAAAATACTCACTTTACCTTCCTTCTCTGTTTTTTAGCTGAAAATGCAGCTGGAGGTGGTGGCGGAAGTGGAGAGGATGGAAAATCCAAAACATGTATAATTTTGTAGTTCTTTGTCTCAGACACTGTTTCTGCTACAGAAAAGACATCTAGAAAGAACTTCAATGAGCCCCAATGGATTTCTGCTTCGCATAGAATAGTATAGATCAGTCTCTTAACAATCCTCTTAAACACTTGCCATTTGTTGGAAATAATTTTTAATGGAGTAAACAAACAGTTACAATTAAAAACTGGAAAATTAAAAGAAAAAATAATGGTGCAAAATGAGTTAACTGTGCACTCTAGGTATTTTTTCATGTCACTCAATTTATACACAGTATTTTTATTAAAATATGTAACCTCTGCACGCTGTCCAGAAAACATATAAATAGTTTTGACAGATCTTATGTGAAATTACTGAATGAAATCTAACATGTACAATTCAAACAAAAAATTGCAATTTTCATAACTTGTATATTTAGATTTTTATATTATGTGTACCTCCTTAACCTGGAATTGTCCTTTTCCTTCATTCTCAATACTATATAAAGTTCTGGAGTAAACATCTCCTTCACTTTAGGAATGCTCAATACAATTCCCTGGCTCATATCTATTAAAAGCAGGTCCATGATACACAGTATTTTTTCAAAACTACCAAGGATGAATCTGTAAATTGTAGCCATAGCTCAGAGAAACCACTCTCTTGCCCACACGCAAATGGCTCTGCCCACAGTTCCTAAACTGACCACCTTTTATTGTAAAAATCTAAAAAGGCAGACCGTAAACATCATACTTTGCATACAAGTAAGAGTTTACTGAAATACCTATACCAGCATATCTACAGCAGGATCTACGTTCAAAGGCATTTTAAAAGGCTCATGTACTCCCAACACACCTTTTTTAAAATGCAGTAAATGAAAGTATTTGAAAACCAGTGAACTGGCACCAATTTAATCTTGGGAGGGAGAGGACAGCAGAAATAGAGCACATCAGAATTCACATTACCTCCCCTTCTACAACCAAGAAGACAGACTGCACACAATTAGCTCTTCATAAACAATGATCTCCCTACCAAGACCTTCTGTTCTTGAAGAATGACAGAGTCCAGTCCATACCTTCTACTCAGGTCTCACACAGCCAGCTCCTCCTGCAGATGAAGGAAGGAAAATGGCTAGTATATTATGCACGGATCTGAGTATTCACTGGAACCAGTTCCAAATCTAAGAGGAGATGGATGTCAAATGCAATTCCTGCAACAAACAAGTCTGACGTGCAGACTCAATCCTGCTACTTTTCTTCCCCCTTTAAAGAAGGCAGACCCACACTTTTCTTTTTCTCTGAAGGGCCCTCAGCATCCACAGAGAAGGGAGAATGTCTGAATGATTTGCCATATTATATACCTTTCTAAGAATGCTCTACGAACACAGATAACTGTGTACAACTATCGGCCAAAATTAAAGGAATCCACAAAAAAATCCCACTTATTACATCCTTATTTATAAATGGGCCAAGTATTTTATGCAAACTCAGTTATGACACAAAACTGGGTATCATATATGATTTTCTGTATTAAATGCAGATACTAAAGAAAGCTATTTCAAGATTGTTTAATCATGAAATTTTATTCAAACTGTATTAAATGATGTATTTAGTATGTATACTGTACCATTTCGTAACTGTATTTTGAAGACCCAAAGAGGAGTTAGTTATCCAGAACACATAATATACAATACTCGAAGCAACAAATATAGCAACACATTCGACAAAAGCCCCTTTGGGCAAGTTGCATACATGTAAGCAGATTGCTACAGATTGGATTTGACTCTCAACCAAGCTTGCAAGATGACAGAGAATTAACCTTTAAATCCACCTTCTTACCTAACGAAGCCTTCACGCAAGGCTACGTTTATTTCTTACTCAAGGACACCCTAAATATGTCCTTGTACTGTAGTCTCTTATGCAAGTACAAACTGTTTAAAATGTAATTATGTTAAGTAATACTTGTAAATAGAGTTCTCAACTTAGTCATACAATTGCATGTAAAATGTTCATAAATACACTGCAATCATCTCTTCTGTTACATTTTCCACACAGAATACTTATTATAAATACTTTCTATAAATATATCTACAGTGGGAAGTACTTATCAAAAATATATTTTATACAACATTAACTTTCCTCAGATTAACATGAACATTTAATTTAAAAAAAGTGTGTCCTTTATATCCAAAGTAATTTTCATCCGACAAAGAAAATAGCCACTGTACCTATTCATGTCCAGACTGTTTCTTTGGAAACATAAAATAAAGAATGTTTAAAGTTGTGGTGCAATTTGAAGAGGAAGATGAATCCAGTAAGTTTCTCAAGCAATATACATTCTTTACTTGTATATTTAGGATTACACATTAAAGAAGGATTAACATTCAATCAATGTTAAGGAGATCAGAAACCATAGATAACATGCAAGTCACATGTACATCTCCAGTAGAAAGCCACACACTTTATTTTTTACATCAAAAATTTCACCAACCAACCAGATTTTTATAAGTGGAATTACCAGTCACATCATATTATAACAAAAATTTAAAACAAAGTCACAATGAACTAAACTTTTCTAAGGAGTAGGGGAGACATTTCAGATATGGTTTACTTAATTCAAGCAAAATACACATTTGATAAAAACTGAACTTCTCCAATAGCATTTGAAAATACTTACAGAGACTAATACCTGAATATTAAAGTCTACATGACCAATAAATTTAAGGCTATTAACTCTTGTTTAATAAATTAGACATATGACTATATTAAAGTGTATGGCTTTAAACTAGTAACAGAATCTTCCAAGATGCCCCTTTTACAAAAATCTGACAATAACTGAAGTTTGGGATAAAATAAAAAGCAGAGCCAACTTCCTTAATGTAATGTCAATAAACTATATTCTTGTTTGTTTACAACCTTCCTACTTTTAAGTTTGGGTGCCATATATCTTTTGCACTGAACTGAAAATATTATTTCTCTTATTTCATGAGTATACAGCTTACCACAATAAAAAGAAAGTTTTTAGACCTGAAGCCTTCTACAAAAATAATCTACTGAGATAGTCCATATGAGTGACTGTAGAAAAGGTATGCTGGCAGAAAGAGGTCTCTGGTCCCTAATTATGACTGGATTTCCAGACCTTCGTCTTGGCAATTCATGAAGAAAATCAGCCTACATCAATTTAAAGTTTCAGAGGAACAAGTCTTGAAAATACTCATCGAACTCCTCCTCCCTGTAAAAAAAAAAAAAAAAAAAAAAAAAGGTCAAAGAAAGTTCTGCTTTGGATCTGTACCTAGGAGATAATCTTTGTATGAAAAAGATTCAGCAGACTTCTGATTAAAATTTGTAGCTGGTATAGACCATTTTGACTTATTCAATACATTCCAATACCCTTCACATTTCCCATTCTGTGCAACAGCAGTGAGTTGATTGTTAGGATTTACTTCTAAGATAGTTAACGGTATGGTAGGGGGGTAAGACAGCAGTGGCATGGTAGTGGCTTGACAAAGGTTTCCCCTTCAGCATTGTGTGTGTCTCCTCTTTAAAAAGCATACTTAGGTTCACTATGTGGAAGGAGATCTGACATAATTTTAAATGTCAGAATATTCATTAAAACACTCAGGAAAAAAATCTCTGCCCTTTCAGTTCTGAATGGACACAGTATGTTTTACTAGCTACATCAAACTAACCGTGATTTTTCATCTGCTTCTTGTAGAGGACCTTTCCAAAAGTCAGCATCTGAAGGACCATCTTGTGCTTCGCTGTTATCTGAATCTGTTAAAATATTTAAAGTGCTTATGAAACAAATTTTAAAAGAATTTATCTTTTATTTTTATTTAGATGGTATAATGCTAGGAGCAATGTTTAACTGTAACCATGAGAATAAAAGGAACACTTTACTTTGCATAAAGTAAAAATGAAAACATTTTCCAATATTACTCAACACAGCACCAAAAAGACTCTTAGATATTATGAACTAATATTTTGGCCAAACATAACAACGTCAAAACACTGATCTTGACACAACAGCAGCATAGCACTTTGTTCCTAAAATTAAGGGTTTATAATCACAAACCCAGAATTACAATACAGTTTCAACTCATGATATTAAATGAATCAATTACTTCTACATGAATGACAACTTTTATCAATTGTAACTTATCAGTGAAATTGCCAGAAAACATGGATTACTGCATAACTGTTTTGTGTAAGTATACAGAAGGAGTGAAAACCAAAAAAAAATCTCATTATCAGAAATATGCCCTGACCTAAAAAAACCAAATCTTCCAACAGAGCTTTCCTGACAGAACAAGGACTTAGGGCATGGTCTGAGTCATAAGTAAACTACTTCAGGTCTTCCTGTATCTAGCTGGGAAAAACGTAGGTGCTGAGGACATTCCTAAAAACATATAGCACAGCAGAACCATCAGGAGAAAGACTCAATCCCTTCTAGACAGTCTGCAGCAAGAATTGGCATGACCAGGAGATGGGGCTTGTTTCATCAAAAAAGAAAGTGGGGACTGGAATTACTGAGATACAGAGACAACCAGTGCCTGAAGAGTCACTGAGACTCTGAGTGCATCCACCCGCAACAAGTAGGTCTCTGAGGTACTACAGGTGGTAGCTGGAAAAGACTTTAGTTAAAGCCTAGGATTTATTTAAAAACTATTAATTTTTTGAGTAGAGTACATATCAGTATCATTCCCTGAAAGGAAATGTAGTAGTTACTATATTAGAAAAGTACTTTCTTTACATGGCACACATTACACAACACATATCTGCATACCAAGACCCATGCAATTACTAACACTGTACCTATTTTTGCACCCTCTGCTCTTTTCTGGAACAACCTGGCCTCTCATTTTTCCAACTATTTCCATTCTGTTATCTGCCCACATTTTTATTCCTTACTTAAATTTAAAAGATTTCCTTCTTAAAATTCCTTACAGTTTTTCTCCAAGAATTTGTAAGTAATTATTTTGACCCTTCATATCTCTGCTTGTTTTCACACAGCATTCTTATCATCTTATAAAATATTCAAACTGCCAGCAAATAAAACTAAGACTAATGACAAATGACCATGAAATAATACAACTTATTACAAAAACATAAAATTCAGAAGATATTCAAATACTTTACCTTTATCAGAATTATCTGAATCTTCTGAAGAAACCTGATCTGGAAAGAAACACCATTTAAAAAATAGTAAGCTTATCCTGGTTTTATCCATTATCTTAAATTATTTACAAGGATATTTCTATCACAACATATTACACATAAACATGTGCACATGCACGTACACACCATACATTCAAAGAAAGCAAGCAAACACTGACATAAAAAGATTTTTTTTTGCATGAGTTCAAAGGTCACCAGTGTGAGCTCAAATATGTTATCCCTAGATCTGTGGTGTAAAAAGGTTATCTAACATTTCCAAAAGGCTTTCAACCCCAAAGCCTCAAGGAATTAAATACTTCACAACCCTTTCTGGTATGCAATGTCCAACTCTTGGACAAATTTTCCTTGTAATGCATAGTTTTCAAAAGGCTCTCCTTCTCTGTAAAATATAAGAAATTTATCTTTTTTTTTTTCCTCCAAATTTATCTTTTTTGTGCACCTAGGAAATTTTACCTAAGAAATTTATCTTTTTTACTACCTGTGTTACACAGTCAAGTAAGTTACATATCTATATTTATAAATAATTATAAATCTATATCTATACATATGAAGCTGTAGCAAAACTAAGATTCAACTAACATATTTGTGTATTTTAAAAACTGGAGGTCTAAAAGTTAAATTTACCTTTATGGGTCTTTTTTTTGGACTTCTTTTTTGCTGAACAAGATAATTTTGTCTTCTTAATTTTGGGCTCTTTAGAGTTCAGTACAGCTGCGCCCCTTTTCTTGCGTGTTTTGACTTCTTTTCTCCTTTAAAAAAATGAACGTACACTTTCTCATATGTACTCCTTGAGCAACAGTAAATCCGAAGTATTTAATTCAGTCAAACAGTTGTCATTTTTTCTGAAACTAGTTAAACTAGTTAAAATGAAAAAAATTAATTCAGTTAAAATGAAAAGTGCTATAGAAACACTAGAGCTCTATAGCTAAAGGCAAAGGACAGGAAATGCTAAAGCTGCTAAAATGACACTGATGCAGGCAACAAAAACAGTGAATTGGCAACCAAAAATTAAATACAAAAAATAATTTTATAACATGCCAAATTATTTTTTCTATTGAAATCTTATTTTTTCTTTTAGCAAACAATTTTGTATATATGTAATGAGAAAAAACACAGTTAATACAGGTTTTTAAATGTATTTTCATATTTGATAGCGACAAAACCTGAGGTAGAAGAATCTCAAGCCTAAGAACCTGCTGCAGACCAACAACCCATGTATTTTATTTTCAGCATTATTTATATAGGCTTATTGTATGAACATAGGCTTTTTCCTGCTTCTTTGCACAAAGAAGTCACTAAAATTGTTTCAAAGTAAGTATTACTCCGCAGTTGACAAAGAGAAAATGTTTGACCATGCTTACTCTGAATTCAAGTGGTTTTACAATTTTAGTTCCAAAAAGAAGCAAGACAAATCAAACTAATCTCAGTTAGTTAATTCTCCTTCTTGGTATGTGCCTACACAGTGCTTTAATGAAACTGAATATGAATTAACTTTTAAAATGGATGAATTAACTATCTTGGCTACATCCATCTAGATGCACCTTTGATTTGTGTTACTTTAAAAAAGAACTCATCATTTCCTAGCTCAAAGGTTTCCCTTTCATATGCTTTTCAGATAATTGTACAGCTTAATTACTGAGCCGTGCAACCAAGTTAATTACACATCGAGATTCAGAAAATCATAAAAACTGAGTATCAATAGTTGTGGAATTCAGTAAGATTATAGATAATAATAAAAAACAAATCAAATCTTAATGCACACATTTATAGGTTCAAAATTCACTATTTTTCTCTCCTACTACTAAGTGATTCTCAAAGAAGAACAAATACCCAAATTCAAAATTTCAAAGCACAGTCACTTGACACACACATAAAACCACTATTTGTAATGTTTTTAAGCATTCCAGCTCTTAAACACAGCAAGAGGGAAAATAAAAAAGAGAGTGTTTTGCATAAACTTTCAGTAAAAAAAAAAGAAATCACTGGGCTGAAATTAAGCAAAGGAAACTTTTGTGGGGGTGGGGATGGGATTCTTCTAGTTTGAGGGGTTTTTGTACTTTCATTATCACAACAATATCTAACTCTTAACAGTGTCAAGCCAATGACTTTATAAGAACTCCAGAACAGAATCTATTTCAGCATAAATGAAGTTCCTAATAATCTAGCTGAAGTCTTCCCCCTATTTCATCATACAGTTCATCATAACTGTAATCTATCAATAATTCAGCCCTCATATTTTCAAAATATGTCATTACCGGTGATGAAAGTTTAGTTTGTAGGAACATTCTGGACATAGTCCTGAAAAAGAGAGAATAACATTACACCCATGTACTTGATAAGCATAATTAACAAAACTTATTAATACATATACAAAACTAGATAGAACACTATCTTCCAATTTCAGTAGCTTTTCCTTCAAAACAAAAGTTACAGTGTAATTCCAGCCAGGGTTGAGAAAAATACCACGATAAAAGTCTTCAGTACAAACCCAGATTTTACTAAACCTGGAGAAAGATCACAGGTTTAGCGCTGGCAAATCTTCATTAAAAAGTATCAGTGCTTATCACGTACAAATATCCCATCCTATGGATCTTTGTGGACAGATCAAATTGTTCTACAATTACACTGAAGACCTGTAAGTCTCTTAGAGCTTTGCCAGAGACCAAGTGCTGCCACATGGAGTGTCTTGTGCACAAAAGAAAAAAAAATAAAAACATTAGCTTGTTTTGCACAAAGTAACTGTTTAAACTGTGGTAAGTTTAATTATCTGATGAACATATCAAAATGTACACCATACTGAACAAGAAAATCCCATTCAAGAGACATGACTGGAAAAGGAATTGATTTAATTAAAGTTAGAATTTTTGGAAGAAAACATAAGTACTAAAAATAAAATTAGTAGAGCTGAAGGTGTGCAAGAAGTTGTCTGGTCCAAAGCCCTATGGACTCCTAAGCCACGTAATTGATTAAGCAATGACAATGATGAAAACCCTCCTTGCAATGCAGTATTGTCCATTAAAACCAGACATGCTTGTATACAAAACAGCTTAGAATCAGTTATTCTGATTTTATGACACCACCAATTATACAGCATGAAGTGCTCAACCTGTAACAACTTTTTCATTTAAATGATAATAGCTGTTCTCTCTAAATCAAGACCATCATACTACCTGTAATTAATTTAACAAAATTATCTCCTATTCAGCATTTTCCATTTTGCATGAACTAATATCATTATCATCGGGTCTCACTCAATAGCTTTTAAAGCACAAGATATTTTTCTTCTTTTAAGTGTACATATCCTTGAAAGGCCAACTTACTCAATTTCACAAGCGCATTCCTCTTTTCACCATGTTCAACGTAACCAAAATTCACCTCCCAGCTCTTCAGGCCTTCTTTCTCATCACAGTGCTTATTTCCACAGGAAAACTGACCTTTAAAGAGGTCAAAAACAGCAAATCATCGTTCCATGATTAACAAGCATAGGTTTGGGGTTGTTATGTCCAGTTTTGCTCAGTTTTTGCTTTTTGTTTTCCATTTCTTTCAGATAAAAAAGCCCAAACCTAAAAGTAACATCTAGATTAGATAATGACAAAGCAATCAATCACACTTGTCTAATATTGAATATTTGCAAAGAAAGAACATAACTTGAACGGTGTTTTACAATGTACAGATGAAGGCATATGTTATGAAATAATAAGCCTAATATTGAACTCTGAAGAAATGAATGTCACTAGGATACATTCCATACCTTAAATGATCACTTACTTAGCAGAGGCTGATGGATCAGGTGGTGTGATTCAGACATTCATCTTTAATGACATCAAACTATTCAAAGTATCACGTATGTACAAAATTAAGATGCCCATGTTCTTATCACCTTACTAGTTTACCTCATATACTGGACATACAATTTGTATTCTAATGACTTTCCATAAACACTTTACTCTTCTTTTAAGAAAAGGAAATCCAATTCTATGGGAAACTACACAGTAGCTTTAAAAGCTTCCTTGGGTTTATTATGTTAAATACAACACTAATTTTAAAACAATTTGCACATAATCAATGTTGTTTACACCACTGTGTTCCCAATACTGCAGTAATAAAGATACATATATTCCCTTTGCAGAAGGGATTTGTATGCTGATTTGTATGCAGAGCTGGCAGTAACGATGTGTATTAATAGGCTCAGAAGCAGGACTGCTGGTGAACGGTTAACCTCACAACATTCTACTTAAGCGGCTAACTAATGGATTGGCAGTGTCCTCAGATACTTCAGTTCTGCAATGTAAAACCACTTGCAATGCTAACACTTGAAGCAAAAAAAAAAAACACCCCAGGACTCCCATTAAAAAAAAAGTTTCAAATTAGTATACATTAAATATGTTTAACGCTATGTAAGGTATGGCTATCAGTACCCTGTGTCTTCAGGAATAATTTATATCCATTGTAAAGAAGTAAAAAACTAAAAGGAAAAATTTATACTATATAAAACTTTTTGGAACTTAACCAGACTGTTTACTTCACATCTTCTGAAAAAAATCCCAAACCAAACCCAGAAAAACAGGCAGAGAGAAGAGAGAGATACATCAGTTTTATTTATGATTAGCTGCTCTTTACAGTATGTAAAATCCATTTTGGATATTCTACATTTTGGATGTGAAACTGAGTATGTTCACAATATAGTTGGAACAACATCTTCAGATTGCTAAGGCAAGCAATGAATTCTTAGGTAAACCAGAACTTGACTGTGTAAACCAGCATAATTCTGTGCCCTTACACATTTACTTGCATTTATGATCATCTAAATATTTGAAATCATGGTGTTTTTTTTTTTTTTGTAGATCCCTGCTCCATGCCATACCCATGTATAAACAGCCAGGCTTCTCTTACCCTCCTTTCACACTGCAATCCCTACAACACATATTCAAACCTCGACTTGAATACAGAATTCCACTCTTTCTGAAGGCTTTTTCAGTAGTATTTATCACTCTAGTATATCTGAATGTCATAAAAGCATTAAAAAACATATTTTTGCAAAGTTAAGAGATCATTATAATGCCCATCGTCTATATGGAGAACCCAAATCAAAGGGAACTACAGACCAGGTTATTCAGTACTTGAAACATTACTTTTCCCACAGTTAGATGTCCAAGAAAGGAAGACACAGAAACCAGCGTGCCGAGTGGACAGTTACCTAATTTACTCAGCATGAAAAATGAATGTCCAAAATTCCATTTCCATCTGAAGTTTTGTCACCTTGCTATGAGCTGCAGGGAAGTTATCGCCTTCATGTTCAGAATTATAACTTCTATAATCTGGCTGTTAAATGTGTGCTTTCAAAAACTATTAGCACTTTCTGCTTCTTGCAGAAGAGCAGAATAGGTCGAAAATGTAAGTACTACAAGCTAAATGACGTACTGAAAATTAAATATACTAAGGAAATCTAGAGAGCCAAAAGACTGATTTTAATGCATTTTGATTAGAACTCAGATGTACCAGATTGGTATATGGATACATGGTGCACTATCCAGGTATTGATACCCTGCCTATTTTCCATGGAGAAAATTACTGAGAAAAAATAAATGGAAACAGGTTTGGAAGAACATTTGTTTCAATAAGGTAAAGCATATTATATGTGTATTTATACATATATAAAATAGGCTAAGAAAGACACTACTATGCTAAAAGTGAAACGTTAGTTCAATGAAATAGTGAAAAAATGGAGTGTAGATCAATTTGCAGGTATTAAACCCTATTTTGCCAAATAATATGTCTGGTTTGAGTATTTTACTACTTAATCTACAAATACAAATAAGTAGAAAACAGCAAATATACCCACAAGTTCAGCTTTACTCTTTCTGTGTATTGCTGAAAAAGTCCTATTTCACCTCTACCCAATGAACTTGTTACCTGTTTTCCTACAGAAAACTTTTACCACTATCGCCTTTTGCCTAAAATACCTTTTATTTTAAAACTTTATGCCATACCTTACTATTCATGCTTTGAAAGTACAGGAAAAAGTACTTGGGAGGGCATGTCAAATATATTTTTTAAATAGCTTAAAAGCTTTTCATTTTAAGGATTTATTTTCAGACCAACTAACTCATGTGCCTACTATTCACTGATTTATAAAATTTAAAGTAGGGCTTCTACCTTAACTTAAGATTTTAATTAAGAAAATGCCCATTTTGCGGAACCATTTATTGAAACTGGCAATGTTATTACACCATTAACCACCATTAAGGTTACATTTTAAATTTAAGGAGATACAACAGCAATCTCCAATATGACCTCCTTTCAAAACACCTATGGCAAAAGACTGGAGTGAAGACTGGAGGGAAAGAAAAGAAGAGAAAGAAATAATCTGGCGTTTAAAATTAGTAATACAAGTGATACCTCTCCTTTCACTCATCCTAACCCTTCTTCTTCTCTATGACTTTACAAAGACAGACATCGAAAACAAAGCAACCAAATGTGAGTAACGCAGTCCTATGCTCCTTCTTAACATACCCCAAACCATAGTACAGTCCACCAGCAGTGGTTCTCATCACCACCACTATTATTGTCACAGCTAAAATAAGCACATGCTCTCCCTTTTTTAATGTGAATTATCAGACAGGTAGATATTAATGCTTTATTACATTTAATTAAAGCAATTTATATTACTGACTTATACTTAAAAATAGCAAAGGAAAGGCATTAAAGATTCACACCTTTTTTTAAATGATCATTTAAAACTGCACTTGAAAAGAGTGTCGAATACACAAGATAAGGTTGAATTCTTGCGCCCCTTAGTGGTGAAAGACACTATGTCTCAATTCTTATGTTCCAATTGTATGCTTGCCATTAGGATTTCATTAAAAAGCTTAAAACATGTAATTCTGCACTCTCTCCCACATTTTAAAATACAGAGTACCAGATATTAAAAGTACAATTCAGCTTTAAATTCCTTCTCCCCATGAAGACATAATTGTTCATAAATTACTCATTTCTCATTTAATTTTAATTATCTTTTTAAAGCATTCGATAAAGCATATAACTATATCAAATGTAACTATCTGGTAATATAATCTGTAGTGCTGAATGCAACATATGACTACAACTACCTTTAGAAGCTTTAATCTTTATAGCTTAAAATACCCTACCATTAATGTTCACACCTCCTCCTGTAAAATTTTTTTTTTTTTAAAAAATAAGTGTATTTCTAACTTCTTGTAATATATTATAATACATAGAGCTGTTTACAGAACTGTTCTGATCAACAGTATCACTCCATGCAATTGTCTTGCATGTGCATGCATGACTTCTGAAAACCGTACATTTGTATGAAGATCTACCCACACGAACAGCAATACATTCACATCATTTTCTTGCTTGTTCAGCTTCTTGAAAAAGTCCATGTGCCTAGGCCATGGAATGGGGACTACTGTGCCAAGTCCCAATAACACATCGGTAAGAACTCACACACAGAAGCAGCCAGAATAAGCTACTGATTTAGAAACAGGATTGGGAGACATGACAACCATTCCCACTGATTCCCACTGAAGCTTTCAAAACCAATTTAGCCTAAAACAGACATCACATGGAACTTTAATTAAAAAGTTAACATTTTGCAAAACAGCATTGGAGAAACCATTAAGAACATTACTTCCTGAAGAAAAGTATTGATACCTTCAACTAAAGGTATCAAAGACTAATGAGGTAACGCAGAATTACTGGAGAAAAGCAGCTAAAAACCATATCCATGAAATTCTGTATTATCAAATGCATTATGTTGGTGTTCATTATAAATCTGACCTTGTGAAAAGAAACCATATGTTCTCTTCATTTTAATATATGTAGATCAGTGTGCACTCTAGAGCTATGTGGCATAAAACAGCGAAGTTAGAAGTTAGGTCAATTTATTGTCCGTTATTATCTGATAAACTTACCGGTATTGTCAAATACTGTCTAACAAAATCATGTCAAAAAGCAGCAAGAAAAGCACCAAGGACAAACGTAATGTAATATAAAAATGAAAGACAGCATTACCTTTTCCTGAAATTACTTCTTTCTCATGTCGCCATCTAAATCCAAACTGTTAAGATAAGAACCAAAATTAAGTTGTGAATAGTCAACGTATTCAGTAATGTAAAGACTAATTTCAGTTGACTGATGTCCTGCATGTGGTTCATCCATTCAGTTCTGGTTAGTAAAACTGAATTTCTTTCTCTGTTAATTAAAAATATCTCTCTGCCTCTGCTCGCCAGAAGGATTCCAATTTACACATGCAATTCAAATTCCAGTAGATGCTGTTCAGTACTGAGCAGCAACTTTCTAAAAGGCTTCATAGCAGGCAGAAGAACAAATAGGAAATTAGGATAGACTGACTTTACTAGATACTTCATTGCAATTTTGTCCACACTAAAAACTGAGAAAACCACTGGAATACTGAAAAGTCATATTAGCACATATCAATGGATCACCTCTTACACCCTAAAGACTAAGACAAAAAAAAAACCAACCCCAACTAAGTTGTATTTCTCTTTACATTGCCTAGAAACTTCACATGTAGATAACCCATCTACTATTTTTGTTTTCCAGTAGAATCTGCATCATCCTCTCAAAATGGCAAGTAGCCTAGTGAAAAGACTGAAGGTGGAAGGGAGTGAGAACAGCCTGGGAAAAACAAATTTATTTTCACTAACAAACAGAAAGAGGGGATAAAACTCAAAGGCATACAACTTCTCCAAAAAGGGCTATCTTGTATTTTCATTTAAAATTCATGAACACAGGACGACAAGAAGATAAAATTGCTGCTCTGTAAGCAAAGCACAGAAGACTCTGAACTTCATGTTAAAAGATGGAGAGGGAAGAGGGGGAAGAAGGGTTACAAAATCAAAGAGGTACAAAAATGGCTGCAAAGCCCATCTTTGGCACCTGAGTTCCAAAGCATCCTTTGGAATATGAACCTTCCCTTGGTGCACTCATAGACTGAACCCACACAAATGTGCATTTTTTAGATGCAGTGGCATAAATTCTGTAATATACTGGATTGATTTTCAATGTTTTTAATCTAATTTTAAACACTGTACAGAAGTACAGGTATCTATTTCTCTGTGTGGTCTTTAATGTTCTTGATTTTTTTAATAAACCATAATAATTCTTTATCTGAAGGGCAACAGCATGGAGTTCTCATGCGTGAAGTGGTATGTGGTTCAAAGAACATCAGAAAAAACAGGGAAACAAAAGTTTTGGCATTTAAGAATGTGCCATACTCTCATATAAGTACTTTGCACCTTAATAACAAAGCTGAAAAAACTAAGCAGAAAGACATCAGTAGCCAAATGTTTTGTCAGCACTGATTTTCCCCAAGTCAATATATTACATAGAAGATGTCTAAGAAAGCTAAAAATTTGTACACCAGCAAAATATTTGCCTCTTTATATCAGTCCATTAATTTTGAAATTGGTATTATATCATAAACAATGTTTTCACACCTACTGGTTTCACTGGTAAAAAAAAATCACAGGAGATCAGCTTCTGCCATCATACTGTGATGACAACAGTTTGCTAAGGCTGGATCAGGTTGTGCTTGGCCTACTCTAAAATCTGCAGTGTGGTCTAAAGTACCATTACACCACTCACGCTTCAGTCAAACAAAAATTAATCAATTGTAAAAACCAAGAACTGTACTGAACAGTTCAGTGGAAACAGAATGTAAAATACATCTGTAAATGTAGAATTCATGATAGAAACCAGTTGATCCAAAGAGCGATGGTAATTGTTCTTGCTCTTTTAAAGGATATTTTCTGTTTTACAGGGTATACTAATTCTGAAAAGCTTGTGATGCAATTGAAAAATACTGCAAGGTTACGATTAAATGTCAACAGTATTTTGGCATGAATTTTGCACACGTGTGCTGCTGGCAATAAAGAGTAAAAAATAATTCGACTTTATCTGCATGTTTGCTTTTTCATAGTCCATCTGCTACTTCAATCACCAAGTTATCCATGCTCACTTTTGCTACTGAGTAGACTTTTATACAAATTTTCCCTCACAGTCTGAACTTGACTCAATAAGATATAAATTGGATTATATTGTTACAGAGTATTTCTGTAATGATATCAAGAAAAATAAGCAAAATAAAAGAAAGGAGGGAACCAGAACCACCTGTAGTACATCTAGGACAAAAGTTGTCCTCATCCACATTCATTTTTGCCAATCATTCTTCCACCAACTAGTGGAAAATGACAGAGAGCGGCCAAGGCTAAGAAGAAACAATAAAATAAAAAGTAAATACAACTGAATTCCTCTAACTAAGGTAAAATATCAGGAACAGATTAAATTATATAGGAAAATTAAGTTAGGGTAGGTTCTTGAATAGTCAGCCTGCAATATTAAGGAACACAAAAGCATTGTCAGCAGACAGCATTTATTCTGCCTCATCTTCTTTGTTAAATGAGTTCAACAAGATTCTAAATGAGGTATTTCTATAAGGTAGACCAAGACCAAGTAGAACAACTCCAAAACAGATGCTTTACAAGAGTATCAAATGGCTAATTTAATAAGAAATGGTAGTTTTAAAAATGTGAAAGACCATTTAATATCCATAAAGAATAAAATTCCCAAATTAAATATGGACTGCTTGTGTAATATGCATTGGCTGCAGCAACAACTAACATGTCCACAGTCACCTCTTTCAGAAAAAAAGAAATGTATGACTTTAGACAACACTGTGCAAAAATACCACAGATATTTTAAATATTTTTACTTTCACAGGAAAGCCTCCATGCTGAAAAACAATGACAAAAGCCAACATATTAATATTACCAAGTGGAAGACAAGTCGGCCTAGAAACCTGAAAATGATCTGGAAATAAAAACAAAAGAATAAAATGTATTCTGTTCAATGACCAGGTGTCAGACAGATTTCATTTCTTAGCAAATAGGAGACACTTCCAATCTGTTAAGTTACAAAACAAAGCACAGAGACAGCAAATAAGAAAATCGGAAAATAAGACAACAAAGAGAAGAGGGTATTTCTAGTCCAATGTGTACCAAAGTAAAACTTACATGCAGAGCACTCTCCCCTACTGCATTGCAAACCTGACAGTAGAACTAAACTATCTGACAATACAGAAGGTCATTTATCAGCCTCAAAGCTTGCAGACAAGATCCACTGAAGGTTCAAAGACAACCTCAACCTAAAAAATTCTGATGCAGGGAAAATGTAAGGAGTAACAGACCCATCACAAGCAAGAGCTGTCAGAGCACACTCTTCCAGTGTCTCTAAGTAGCCTAATACTAGAGGGTCACCTTGGCATTTCTCATTAAAAGAGATGGAAAAGATTGTATGTCCTAACTATACAAAGGAAAGTGGGATCGTGGGTCACAGGACCCTATTTGCCTGTGGTGCCAGCAACCGAGGTGAGTGCAGCTGTGCAAGTGTGTGAGCACCAGTGAAGATCAAGCCAGTCTAGCCATCAGCTAGGTGAAGCTGCCTGGGAGTAAGGAGGGTGCATGGGTCTCCACTGGCCAGCACTGGATGAGAGAGTACCTCTGTATCTCTAAGGATGAGAGCAGAGGGGGGTCTGCTATGGGACCAGGGGAGTCCCAGCCATCTCTGTGTGTGCATATGTGTGTATGCATGCACGTTTGTGAGTGAAACAGTCTGAACCAGCAACTGGAGTGGCCTCAGGGGTTCATATGTCTTGGGGCTTCTTACTGCTTTCTTTTGAGCTTCAGCCTTTGACAAGGTGCTCTGCTTATTTTTCAGACCTCAAGAGAGCCCGCATCATTATCCAGTACTTAGGAGAACAGTGTTTTTTCTCAGAAGAAAAGTTCTAAATGAGATCTGAGCTACAATTTCTATGCAGAGGTCTTTAAAAGAATTAGCTGGCTAGAAGATTTTGGCTAGTAGCAAAACAATTACAGTTGTGAAAAGACAGATGAGTATGTATGTGCAAGTCTCAATCTGTGCAATATACATATATATATATATATATATATATATATATTAAAAAACATCACAAAAACTGATCTCCAACTTTACTTTGACACCACCTAGCAGGATACAGAATCACAGAACAGCCCAGGTTGGAAGGGACCTCAAAAGATCATCTGGTTCAACCTTTCGTGAGAAAGGGAGCCTAGATGAGATTATGTAGCACCCTGTGCAATCGCATCTTGAAAACCTCCAGTGATGGGGAGGTTGTTCCAGTGAATGAATGTTCTCACTGTAAAAGATTTCTTTCTTATATCAAGACAAAGCATCATCATATAAAGCATCAACAACTATCATATGAAAGGTTGGCCAGCTGAGAAGCTTGTTACCCACCCTGCACCTCTCACAGCACCAGCACTGCAAAACAGAAGGCACGAGGGACTAAAGATACCCAACTTCCAGTTTCTGGAAATACAGAAAAAGACTCGAGGCAGGAAAAATCTGAAAGCACAGACTGCATTCCATTGGTGTGCATGGGATCAGCAGCCTATTTCTAACTTCCAAGAAAAAAACCTGCTTTGACATCCTTCTGTACCAAACATGGGCATGGATAAATCAATAATTGAGAAAAATCTCATTTTTTCTATTTTTCTAAGAATTTCCAAGAAAGGACTCTCACATGGTCAGAATGTATTTGAGAACAGAAAGCATAACCTAATATAAGAGAACAAATCACATGATACAGCAGAGTTATGCTGACAAGGCAATTACAAAAATATAGGTAATGACTTATAAGCATAAATAGGAACTCAGAGTCACCTCAAAGGTAGGACAGCCACATTTGAAGTCTGACAGGGAAACACTGTTCACACAACACACACACACACACACAAAAGGAAACTGGGGCAGAACAGTTTCCCACAAAAGATAGCAAACATATGGAAACTTGGCATAGCAGTGAAAGAAACAAAATCTGTAAGCATGCTCAAGGGAAAATCAGTTGGAGGGGGCGGGGCAGAGACTGAGGGATATTAAACAGCTATAGGAAAATAAAATCAAATTTACTCAAAAAAAAAAAGGAGGGAAGACATTTTCAGCATTTTACTTTTTGTTAACTTTCATTTACTTTTTACATTTTTCTGTTACAATTTTCTTTAGAAGGCTGTCATCTTTTCTGCCTAATATTAGAGTTTAAGCCCAGTCCTTGCAAATACGTACCAGTGAATGTAATTTTCAATACTATAAATAGTCTCAAAGAACTTTATATAGACACTGTTTGCAGGGCTGGGTTGTTACTATGTGCTAACAACACTAAGACACATCTGAGTTCAGCAACACTCTTTGCAAAATCACAATAGAAAATCCACATATTCTTTTTGACTAAGAGGTTAGTCAGTCAAAAACTTAGAAACAACAAAGGCTGTTCCGGTTAAGAAGGAAAAACTGGTGCTGGAATTGGGCTGTTTCTCTTAAGAAATTCTATTTATTTACAAGGAACATACAAATATCCTGTTTCCATAAACAGAAAAGAACAACCAGCAAAAGACGCTGCTTTAGAACAGACATTTCCAAAATTGTTTCTGCCAGCATTCAAGTACAAAACTCTCTCTTTTTAGACTGTTATTTTAAACAGTAACATTCCCAGGGGTTTTTTAGGCTTCATCTAGTGCTCCTCTCCAGGCAAACCTCTCTAGCTTTCTCTCCTTAACCTCTCTGCATTTTCTGCCTTTCTTACACACAACGTACCTCTTCATAAAACACCATCTGACAGAAATGCTCCTGTTCCCACAGAAGCACATTTCTGGGGCAGTGACAATGCTTGGATTCAAACTGCTGCTGCTTATTAAACAACCTCACAAGTTCTCACAACTCTCTTTCTAGGGAAGGGGTACTAACATTCTGGTTTCACAACATATCCACAGTCATGAGGCAATTTTAAAAAAGGACATAACTTAAAACCAAGATGATTTACAGTAATGAAGCGTACCTTATTCTCTTTGTATTTACTGAGATCTGCAATACAGTATTCTTTGAACAATTTATCATAATACTTCTTTGCAAGCCTCTTCTCCCTATAACAAAAGGTATTATTTTTTATTAAACATAAAACATGATACAATTCATTTTACATTGTAATGACATTAGCAAGACAAAGACATGTTGTTTCATCTGAAGAACACAAGTTGCAGAGCTAGAAATGCAACAGAAATACACTCATTGAGCTAAGGGGTAATTTTCATGAAACTGGAAAAATACATCTAAAATATATCTACAGCACAAACTAAACTATATTTTTTCAAACTAGGCTTCCTTCAGAGTTTTCAGAACAGTCATTTGGATCTCGGAGAATGCACAAATATTTCTTAGTTCTTTCTGTCATCAATTCATTCTGCCATTAAGCAATATTACAATATGAAAGACCTCCTAAAGGTCTTTCATTTTTCAGTGCATTAAAGATCAAAGAATGATCACTCAGTATGCACAGTAATTCTTAATTAGTAGGGGACACCACAAATTTAGTACAAGTGATCTAAAAATAACATGTTCTATAATAGTTCCAGGTACCAATTCATGTCTGCTTCATCATCTTCGTTCCACAGGAATCTATGGTTTTCTCTAATAACATCAAGATCCGTCTTGTCATTAGCTCTATAAAAGGACACATTTTTTTTAGTACAATGTAACATTAAAATGAAAAGTCAGTCAAATAATACTTTGGTACACATCAGTATTTCACAGTTGTGATCTCCACCTCACCGCATAAAGGAATATATTGCTATGGAATAAAACTATCAAAAAACTTATTCCCTGGCATACCTTTTCCCAAATGAAGAATCCACAGTGGAAAATGGCCACTGAAACGGTGACTGACTTGATCCTGCCTGAAAATACTTTTTACACTTTTTACTGAAGACAGTAATGTTAGAACGTAGTTATAGATAGCTCTAAAGAAGGTTATCATTATTCTGGACAATGGATAGCAATTCTGCACATTTCAAAAGTATTTCAGATTGTTATTTTGAAGGTACTGCCAGATATTTCTCAATGTACCCTCAATTAATGCTCACCTGTCATCTTTCCTTTTACATAACAAAACAACTATAATTCAGCTCATGGTAAGTTCTTACATAAAAATAATGCTGCAAAATGAAACAAGGCAATACTGTGGTTTGGATATTTACAATTACTGTAGTTATTATTTGTGACCAAAAAATTAGTAATTTGATACATAGCCACCTCCCCTTCTCCCCCCCAAGCTATAATATATAACAGCTTTACATAACAGGGGAGCTTTGGGGGCATGAGGGGAAAGATTGCTAATGGTTCTTACCCAGAACGTCGGAAATCCTCTATTTTGCCACCATAGTACAAAATGTAGTCATGCACAAACTTTTTATGTCTTTCATACTGAATAAAGCAATTAAGGATTGTTTCAGAACTTATATCTTCTTTTATTTTACCATAGTTTAAAACTAAAAAAAAAAAAAAAAAATTTATATACTTAACAGAAAGAATTTTTTTTCTCAAAAAAAGTTCAGTAATTTCCAGAAAGAAAGGATTAATTGGCAATTTTTACTTAACAACCTCTCATAAAAGCTACTTTCCAAATACAGAAATTCAAGGCAATTTCATCTTTAAAGCCTCATTCAGCTGCTAGACCTTTATAAAATTGTCTTCCTTTATCAAAGATGCTCTGTATGCATATACATAGAAACTGGGTTCATTTTTTCAGCTGTAATTTAGACAACAACTTCTTAGTACTGCAGTTTTCGTTTAAAACAGGTTTGTATTTTTGTATTATAAAAATAGTCTGGCTACTAAAATGGAACAATTTATTACATTTTACCATCAACATACAAATAAAAGTTATCTGCTTTAGTTTGGAGATGAAAATCACGGGAAAATATGTAATGCTTTTTTTAGAACACTTTGGCCTCAGAGACACGATCTGAAACACATTTTGTACCATAATTTGAGCAAAAATATCCTATTACTTATTCAGAAAATAAGCATCTTCACAAGTAAAAACATTATATATGGCTACTGAAAAATATTTTCAATTAACTTGTATGGTGTTTCTGAAGCAGCAAATTAGGAAATACATGATCTCCTGGTACATATCCTGGCACTTACTGCATCAGTGTGAATAATTTGTATCAACCCACTATTTTGACATGCATTAGGATTTTATTGAGAAAACATTTTATTTTCCAAATGTCCCCAAAAAGTTAATTTAACCTCAGTATGTGTCTTTTTTTTTTTTCCCCACCACAAATTGAAGGAACAGAGAAGCAAGCCCAGAACGTTTACCTGGCACAATTAAACACATTTAACACAACATACTATTTTGTGCTGCTATTTGAGTTACTAGGCTTTAAAATTGCATAACAGTAAAGGTTTTAAATAGGAACCACTCAAAAACATTAGCAGAAACTCATAAAAGTCTCTACACAATGAGTTTTGTAGTCATTCCAGAATATATGGGCTTTTCTGTGCCTAATGACAGTCTATAGCATCAGGGGGACTGATTAAGATATGTCCCCTTTACAGGCATACGGTGGTTTATGTAGTGCCTGGCCAAATCCTAAGCAGGTTAGAAGTTACTTTCTGTTTACTGGAGTTTCCAGATTTAAGTAAGTCTTTCTGTATTTACTTAGTCTTTACTTTCCTATTTATTAACTGTTACTGCTGAAGAACAGCTATTTCAACAAACAAGGAACTGATGATATTTCAGATACACCCAGTCAAAACATGTAATGACTGTCCCAGGTGAAAACTAAATAAAAGGAGAAAGGTTGTAATCTAAATAAGGTAGTAGTTATAAAAATAGTTACAAATTATGCATGAAATATGATTAAGAGATTAAAAAAACCCTAAAATAAAACTGCACATGATATTAAACAGGCTTACATTAGAGCATCTGTAGAAGATATTACTGTTAATAAGAGATAACTGGAGATAAGGCTGTTTTGAATAGACTTTTGAATTAACTAATGCATTCTTAAATTTCCTGTAGAAATGCATTTGTCCGCAGGTAATAGCAGCCTTATATAGAATTATGTTCTGTATAAACTCAATTGAAAGAGCAAAGTGTTTTTGTGCCAGTCTAAATAAAATTCACTGTATAATAATTTTGTCCCAAACAGCGCAAATGAACATATAGGAAAAGTTTGGAAATGCCTCTACTCAGTAACAAAAATAAGCTAATTTGAAGAATGGCTCAGTATCTGGTGCTGCACTGTCAACTGCTGTGATAACTGAGAAATCCCAGTATTTCACCTTAATAGATAACCTTTGCCCCATTTTCAAACTTGAAGAAAAATTAAATAGAAGGATACAGCATCCATCGCTATCAAGTGAAATCTTCTTTTTCTTGCTTCTTCCCTGTTAATAACAAATACATTTCAGTGAAATCTATCTTTACATTAAGGGAAAAATGCCTCACAAAATCAACAGATAAAAGATACCTATCCCATTCTTCAGCTGCAAATTGTCTGTGAACCACGCTGCATTGCTTTGGTTTTTGGAATGGCTTTATCAGAAGGCCATCTTCCTTTATACTAAAGGTAGGGGGAAAAAGGAAGAAAAGTTAGTCAAGAACTTTTCGTACGCAGTAAAATTTCCATATGCCAAACTTTGCACTAACTTGAGTAACAAAAACTGTTATATTGCTAGTTGCTACATGAATAAAACCAAACTTCAGAACCAACATCAGCTTAGATTTTACTTCATTTGCAGAACAAAATCGGAAAGGCAGTTTACAGTTAGGATTTAAAGAAAATTGCTTAAAACAGCAATTTGTAATATTTATTTTTATCAATATTATCACTATAGAACTATAATGAAAAAACCCTGAAGATCCCTCAGTTTCACTCTACATTTAAAGGCCTCTATAAATATCAGCTACACAGCCAAGTAGGAACAGGAAGGACAGTATGTTCACTGAATAAGAGTGACTGCTAGTAACCCTATCCCATCCTTTCATGCTAATGTCTCAACACCTCATTAAACAGCTCTGCCTCTCTTAGTGTAATCACAAGAATCGCTAATTTAAAGCTTAAGTACTGTGCAGTGAACCATACTTGTCAGTGGGCAGCTAAAAATACTTTCAGAATTCAACAAAGTAATAAAAAGTTAAATATAAAGTGATGCACTTTAGCTAGTAAAAGGTATATTTAGTTAGTTTCATTCCTCAATAGAGGTGATGAAAAGATTTTTCCATAATTATCAGCTGGCAGAAAGAATGGAAGTTGGAAACCTGTAGAAAGCAAGGCAGGGAATTTATATTTCAAGCTTTGGAATATAGGACTCTAGAAACTAAGGGTATCATTTGCTCAAAAGGATCTGTAGGCACAAAATTCCCATAAAGAGACTCCGTAAAACAGCAATATGGAGAAAACTTAAGACTACTATTTTCCTTAAAATGAAAATAAATATCATCATAGAGCAAGAAAAGGATATATACATATACAGTGAACCCACATAACAGCCCTACTGGGAATCAGCAGTAGTACGCCAGAACAAGGGTAATGATGATATTTTTGAAAGGCTCCTGATGGTTAGTTAATATTCCACCTAGAAAGTGGAATGGTATAATGTGTAATGGCCTTTTAAAGAAAATGAAAACTGAACAAAACCAGTCACTGTTTTAATGGAGAACAGCTATATTTATAAAATAAATGGAACAGCACAATGCCTGCTATTATTCCAATGATTAAAACATGAATTTTTTTTCCCAGAATGCAGTCAGACACTACAAAACCCATTCTTTCAATTTTATTACAAAGGAAAATATGCAAGACTCCTAGGAAAGTTTCCAGAAAGCCTTCTTATATAAAGTCCAATAACAGAGAAAGGGTGAGACAGGAAAAGGTAAGAAGAATATATGCATAACGAAGGCAAAATGTTCAGTATGGAACAGCAAGTGTTGAAGGACTATGGTGCCAAAGCAAAATAAAGAAAGAAATAAAAATCTTAATAATATAATGAGATCAGACTACAAAATTCAAGGTCACCAATTGTGCGAGCCACTGAAAGAACTGGCAAAGGTGATCTCAAATAAGAGATGTGTAGTTACATTTCAAGGATTGAGTTCAACACAATTCAACAATTCCCAGGTCTCTTCACAAACTAAATAATAAAAAAGTATCATCAGTTCTTCACTTGCTCCAAGCAGGCGTTTTATATCTACAACGCCTTTTTTGCCTTGGTCTCTTAGCAGTTCCATGTGTCCTGATGGATCACAGTGAAGTGAACAGCACAGCCAAACCCCAGCAGTTGATACTAATGCTCAGAAAACTGAAACACACTGCTCGGAGAAGTGGGGGCCATATAGACACCAGATGGACATGGCAGAACGGAACTTAATCAGCTGCCCCTGAGAGACGACATGCTTTGGCAAGCTTGACGTGAGGAGATGCAGGAAATCAGAGAGATTGATTTTTCAAAAACCATTTCAACACCAGACTTTACATACCACAGCATAATCTTCTATACACAGTAATAGGCCATTTGCACAAAATACATAATGCAAAGTGTTAATTCTGTACTACATTACCTTTTAGTCTTTTGCACAGACTTCTCTCCATTCTCCTCATCACTAAAATCAGAATCATAGCCTCCATGGCCATGAGCCTGAAAATAATAGACAACACAGTCAATATACCTGCTAATGTAATATTGTCAATATACCTGCTAATGTAATGTATACCTGCTTATGTAAAGACAGAAAGACAGAGAGCAAGCAAGTGAGTGCAAACTCTCACATATGTCTAAACCAAACCAAATCCAACAGACAATGCAGAGTATATTCCAAGTAACACAGGGGAAAGAAAGACATCATCTGTCAAAAGATCACTTTATAAATAATTTATATGCGCATGTCCCCATGTTTAATCTTCACATAGATGCAGACAACCAAAAGTATGATACACATCTTTGGTCTTCACTTTCAAACAATCTCCCTTATAAAAGAAAAAGGTGAGTATTTTGCCCAGGAGCTACTCTTTCAGAGGGCTGGAGGACAGCAACTGATGTGCCCACATTATAAACAAATAAAGATGAGAACAAAAGTTTCTTGGGCTGTGGTACAGCATTTTAGATCATTAGATCTTACACTGGTAGCTGGAAAGCTGATTGAAATGATCACTAAAATACAAAATAACAATATGCCTGCAAAAATGTGCCATCTAATCAGCACAACATTCCTACCATGAAATGAAATATTTTTTCCCACACACTTTGGGACTACAATGTCAAATTAATGCATATAAGAAAACCAAAATATCCCATATCTTAATGTCATCAAACAATCAAGCACTGACTGATGCCCAGATCTACCACCTCCATTTTTCAAGGCACAGTTACACGTCCAGTTCTTTCAGCAGAAGTAATGGCTTAAGTAGTTCCCATCTCCTCTCCCTCACTCCTACTCTGGTACCTTCTTTCCCGTTGCTCAGTTGCAGTTGTGAAACTACACATGAACCAGATCAAACAACTCACCCAAGATACAAAGGATCCTATCCAAAAAAGATTATTTTAACCCAGATAAGTTTCTTGAGAGTTCATCCAGAGCCCCCCAACCAGCTACACCAGCGAGCTGGAGGGGTAGCACAGGAAGAGAACAGCCAGAGCTGGGAATTGCTTAAACCGGCACGGACACCAAAAAAGCATTTACACAACTGAGCTAAAAACAAGAAGGATGGTTATTACACATCTGCATGGGGAAAGGTTCGACACATACTTCTTAAGTATCTTGGTAATTAACACTGTGGATGAGAAAAGAAACTGGGTTAGAAAACCAGTGTATTTGATTCAGGGTTGCTGATTCCTACATTACCTACAATCCTATTCCTCCTCAGACAAAAACCTGAGAAAAACAAAATCTGAAAAAAAGATGCGTCTCTTCAGGATGATTTTGATGAGGTGCCTTCTCTGGATGCAAATGCCTCCCAGAAATGCCATGCTGGAGAGTCAACTGTATCCTCTACTGACATCAACAACTGGTCTGTATCGTGCAGAGTATGTAAAACACTACCTTCTCACACTGACAGTGAAGGATTGATTTTTAAGAATTTTTTTAAATTATTTTTATTAATAATAAACTGTTCCTTTTTTCCTTGCTTTAATACTGTAATGTTCCTTCCACTCTTGAACTCTTCCGAAGAAGACATAGCTCTCATATACGTATATACGTCAACAAAAGCAAATCAGAACTTTCTGATTTGCCTTTATGTTTTCTATTTCCCAGGAGACACAAAAATAATCAGTTACCAAAAAAAGTGCAGCAGAAGTCTGCAGTGTCTGGTGTAAGTGGGCCTCACACACTGGCAAAAGAGCAGCTATGGTGCAACGTCCTCCCAGCACAGTCCCATGATAATCCACAGTTCAAATGCAGGTCTGTGCTGGTTTCAGCTGGGATAGAGTTCATTTTCTTCATAGTAGCTAGCATGGGGCTATGGTTTGGATTTGTGCTGAAAACAGTGTTGATAACACAGGGATATTTTCGTTATTGCTGAGCAGTGCTTACACAGAGTCAAGGCCTTTTCTGCTTCTCACCCCACCCCACCAGCGAGGAGGCTGGGGGTGCACAAGAAGTTGAGAGGGGACACAGCTGGGACAGCTGACCCCAACTGGCCAAAGGGCTATTCCATACCATATGGCGTCATGCTCAGCATATAAAGCTGGGGGATGAAGAAGGAAGGGGGGACGCTCAGAGTGATGGCGTTTTGCCTTCCCAAGTTATGCATGACGGAGCGCTGCTTTCCTGGAGATGGCTGAACACCTGCCTGCCGATGGGAAGGAGTGAATGAATTCCTTGTTTTGCTCTGCTTGTGTGCGCAGCTTTTGCTTTACCTATTAAACTGTCTTCATCTCAACCCACGAGTTTTCTCACTTCTACCCTTCCGATTCTCTCCCCTCATCCCGGCGGGGGGGGGGAGTGAGCAAGCGGCTGGGTGGTGCTTAGTTGCCGGCAGGGGTTAAACCATGACAAGGTCTCCTAGCTGAGGTGGTTCTAATAGCAAGCCTGTCACTACTTTTGTTAAGAAAGCTTATGTGATCCTTAAAAAAAGCTGAATACATTATGAGTGTGCAGCAAGTATATTTATACTTGGCCTCTAAATTTTAAAAATATAAGGGTAATCCAGGAATGTTTTAAATGGCAAAAGTAATGCTTCCCAGATGAACAACGAGAACTTCCTTCACACTTGAAAGGGGAGAAAGTCCAAGCCAATACAATGTGCATGAAAGTCAACATGAGACAGATGAAGTACAGAAACAGGCAAGAAGAGAAAAGCTCAAATAAAAGGAGATTTTCCAAAAGTGGTTGCCCTTGGATGATGGGCCCCAGCAAAGACGTAGACATACTTGGTAATCACCTCCCAACTGATTCTGGGAATGACTCAAAAAAAAAAAAGATGCAAGAAAAGCTGCTCCAACAGAGTCATACTGTAGGGCTCTCAGAAGTTGATGACTGCCTTTTGGAAAGCTGTGACTGTGATTAGAAGGGCAGGCATGGCTAAGGACTAGGTCCTGAGAGGCTGCTCTTCCGACAGGAAACCTCTTCACAGCTTCAGCCGTTCCTCCGAATCACTACAATCACTCAAAGATAAATTCAGAGTGAAAGAGTACAACCCACAACTGATGTCCTGACACTTCTAGGTCACTCCTTCTTTGAAGGCAACAGCAGAACGGGCAGGTACTGTACCGAAGTTGGGTTTGCATCAGCAGGTCCAGCAGTGCTGGACGGCACTCTTGGAGACCGGGACTGAACAATTACTGACCTGATGCCGTAGGATGATACCAAGATGACCTGACTTTTAGGTAAAACATAAAAATGGACTCCATCAAAGAATCTCATCCATAAATTAATCTTTCCATTTTGGAAGGACAGTGTAAACAGATACCTGCTTAATGTTGTAAAATTTCAAGACTGATTTCTCCCCTTCTCCACAAAAAAAGCCAAACAACAATCCCAGATAAGGCAAATGTATTTAACTGTAGTAAAAGAGGGGCAGACACCATAGCTTTGTGCCCAGGCTATTAGATTTTAAAAGAGGCATATGTAGACATGGACATGCAAGATTGTCAAGAAAATGTAAAATAACTACTTTCACTATTTGATAAATCCTTTAATATAATCTTTGCTTTGATGGAATTTGTCAGAAAATCAGAATGCTTTTAGTAAATTAGGAAGGTAAATAGCAAATATTTTATCAAAACATGAACCTGAAAGTTGCATAACTTAAATGGTACAGTGTGCTTTGTCTGTTGCACCAACTTTGAACTTTTTTTCCCCCAAACAACAAAACAAACTGAAACCACAAAACTAAAACAAGTACCAATATGCTTTCAGATACATTTAAATCACAGACATTTAAGTAATCCCAACATCTTGGATTAATTAATAGTGAAGCAACTGGAGACAGAACCAAGCCCACTAACTTAGGGCTCCTAAAAAAAGGCAACTTAAACACAGTAAATGTACAAACACTGTACACAGCTGATGGCAGATAGAGGAGATGTCAACTGTTGATGTCAATACAGAACACTGCATTTACAGGAGTATTTGCATCCAGAAAAAGCACCTCCTTTAACCCTCTCCACTGGGGTAAACACACACTAGTGAAATGGACACATAATAGCTCATGTTGACTCCTGACCACAACATGCAGCTGAACACAAAAAGACAGTAAAAAAAAAAAAAGGGCAAAACAATCCTACAGACAAAATCCCAACTCGTGGCTCCTGAGCTCAGCCCTCATGTTGCTACCGCCCTCACAAGCGTCACTCCCATCCTTCCCTTTATCTGCCCAGCGCACACGTCTGTGCTCATCTCTGCCCACAGCTCGGGTATGGCCCAAAACTGACCCCAGTGCTCATTTTAGTACAAACAAACCACTCTGGGAGGGTCTGAAGGGAGCATGGGATCTAGAACGGGGCTTGAGGAGCCGTCCTGGCTGGAAAAAGGGTGCTGTGCGGGGGGTCAGCATCCTTCACTGCAAAATGCTCTCCCCACCTTGATGCTGTTTTGGAGGCTTTGCAACCCCTACTTGGAGAAAAAACCTGAGACTAAGTACAATTAGCTTCAAACCTACTCTTTCTTGTAAAACCAATTACGAGGAGTATTTGCATATACTGTACAGCGAACACCCCTAACAAAGAGAAAAGACACCCACAAAATACTGCCCCTTTATTAAAGCTGTAAAACTACAAAAGGAGAAGCAGGAGTAAAAGGTAGGTAACAGCAGACCACGACAGGGAGGATTAGAGCTTTGTGGGGCCCCACGGAGAAAAATCACACCGAAAACCGGCCCGTGTGGGCCCGACACGACTTCGAAGCCGTTCTCACGCCCCGAGAGCCGCCCAGCCCTTCCCCAGCCTGCTGGGCGGCCCGCCAGACCCGTCCCGCCGCCACAGGAGCGGCCCTAGGACGGCCGCGGGGCGCGGGGCACGGGGCACAGGCCGCAGCCCCCCGGCCGGCCGGCCGCCCGCCGCACGGGGAGGGCGGCTCGGCCCTCTCCCCGCTCAGGCACGGCCTGGCCCCTCCGCCGGCCCCACCCCCGCCGCAATGGAGGCCGCGGCCTCCGCCGAGGCCTGTCCGCCGCCCGCCCCTGCTGGGCCCCCTCCCTCCGTCCGTCCCTCCCTCCCGGGCCCCACTTACGGCCGCGGAGAGGCGCAGCTGGTTGGGCACCATGGCGGCGGCGCGGGCGGCTGGCTGGCGACGCGGGCGAGGGCCGCCTCCGCCGCCCGGCCGTGCTAGCCGGCCGCGACGCTGCTCCCCCGGGCCCCTCCCGGAAACCGGGGGCAGAGGCGGAGCAGGGCCGCGCCGGGGAGTGTCTCCCTCCGCCGCTGGCGGGCGGCGCGGCGCAGGGCAGAGGAGCGCGGGGAGTCGGCGGAGCGCGGCGGGGCGCCGGCGGGCGGGGGAGGGCGAGCCGCGCCGGCAGGGGAGGGGAGGGGAAAGCCGCTCATCATGTTTAGGGGCGAGGGGAGTCTCCCTGCCCGGGAACCCGGTGCACGGCGCCGGCTGCGGCGGTCTCCGCCTCTGGGAAGGTAGGACTCGGCCGCAGTGGTTCCCAGAGAGGCCTTAGCGAGCCCCTCTCCTCCACATCCCGCTTCGGCCCCGCACCACCCCCGGCGCTTTCGGGGAGGGACTCCCCGTTGGAGGAGCTGAGCTGGGGGGGGGGCCGTAACGGCTCAGACCCGGCTGCGGGCAGCGGGGGCGGCGGTGCCCGGCGGGAAAGGGTCCGTCGGGGGGGCGGGGGTCGCTCTGGAGGAGGCCCCTCAGGGAGGAAGGGCCTTGGGAGGGTGCTCCTCGGCGGGCAGGAGCTGCCAGACGTCCCCGGGGCCGGGCTTCATGCAGTAGGTGTGTGCGCTGCCCTCACCGCGGCACAGACCTCGCTCACAGCCGTATTAACGCCCTGGCAGCCTCGGCAAGGTAATATGTAACATTGATTTCCGCGTTTTAGCGGTTTCTCTTGTTTTCAGTCGCATCTCGCAGTTAGAAGAAGGAAAGGCAATATGTGACCCAGTTTCTCTGTGAGGACCAACGGCAACTGGGTGACAGAGTTTGGGAGCCTGTGGGTTGCATCAGGGAAAGGAGCTTTATAAACTAAAACTGTTTTCTCATAAGCTAGCTGGGAAATACAAGTCTTAAGCATTAAGTCATCAGATTCAGCAAGTAGCTGTCAAGGAGTTGATATTGTTTCCCATCAAACATTAGGGCACATAATACTTGAACCAGCGTTTTGACTGCCGAGGTCTGAAATGCTTTAATCCATCACAGATATTTTCTTCTGGACTGTATCAGAGTTTCCAGCCGTGTTATTGATTCCTGGAGTCTTAAACTACAGATACACTTAATACAGGGAAATTTTCAAAATTGAAATACTACTGCTGTCATTGTAATATATAACTTGTAAAATATAAGTTGCAGCTAGTTGCTATTATGCAGTAAGGCAATCACACGCCATAGTTGACAATGTACCTTCTTACCTTGGCTACCAAATCTCAGTTTTAAAAGCAAACATATTTTTTCTCCTGACCTAGTATTTGTGTCACTCATTTTGTTATCACTCTGAATGGATGTAAAGGTGATGCTAAAGTGTCCCGTGGAAAGGAACAGAGTGGCAATATACTTATTTGAGTGTGTGCAGTATTCTGCTGAAGTCCTACTGAATGTGGCCCGTTTCTTTTAAAGGGCAGAGACTCTATTGCAAAAATGGAATTATCCTAATTAATAATTTAAATATCTCAAAATAAATAATGTATACCCACGAAGCTGTAATAGCAGGCATCTTTTTGTTGTTCCTCTCTTACGGAAATGGCAGACTGCTTTAGTGTGAATGAATCCTGACATGATTCTGGAAACTGGGCCAACATATCATTGATTATGCACTTTGAAGAAAAGTGGGGAAGGTAGAGGGAAGATTTACAATTCTTTAATCTCTTGGCATTGTGCTGTGGCCACAGAAGCCTGCATATAGAAAAAATAAAGTTTCTGGTACAGAGGAAAATTCTGCAGTGAGTCCAACTATAGCAACTGTTGTAGATGCTGAAGTTATTTTATGAACAGCTTTTCTGAGAATAGCAGCTAGCTAATTTCATCTTACTATGTTATGCTTTTCTGATGTCTGACTGTATTGCTTTCAGCATCACCTGACTGCTTTTTATATATGGGCTACAGTAAGCTACAGCTGGGGAAATGGATCAGAAATGGCCTCCTAAATAAATTGGAAATTGAAACTGGACCTGTCCTTAGCCCTTGATATATGGATTATAGCTTGATCCTATAGGAGTATCTCCGTAATTTAAATCTGGCATCAATATGCTTTGACACCAAAAAGGACACTTCTCTCATCCAAGTCCCACAGGACTGAAAGATACGGAAAAAAGAAGAGGCGGGCATAACTCTTTGCAGGGCGGGAGGTGCTACGGTTTTAAGTTGGATTTCAGTGGTTGTATAACCAAACCTTAGGAGCACAATTTTCCATTAGAGGTAAATCAATCTATGGGTTAGCTGCTGCTGAAGAGAGCATTCCTCTTCTTGAACTGGCACTAGTGCCCGTCTGACCGCTTCTGCTGAACTGCAGTATTTAATTTTCTGCCAGTCTAGCTCCTCTGACTATCCTGCTGTGGTGTCTAATGAGTAACAGTGCCGGTGCGAAAAAAGGTTAAGGATGGAGGGATGGGACAGGAGGGAAGGGGGAGGTGAGAAACAAGGGTGGCCCTTTCAGCAGCAGCTCTCTGTTAGATCAGCTTAGCAGTAACATGAAACTATACTCTTAAATTACAGTAGCCCTGAACTTCATGGCCCACAAAGGAGACAGCATCACTGTAGTTCTTACTTTACTTCTGCCCTAAATCTAGAAATGGGCTAAGACCTAGTGTATCCAGAAAGCTTAAGTCAGACATTATTTTAAAACCTTCAAGAAGTAAATGATTTCTCTCCCAAGTTTTCAAATCATTGACATATTCTTTACTGAACTTTAGTCACTCTGTTTTCTGATGACTCGGTGTGACAATTCCATAGAAAGTTTTGGGAAGAAGAAATGGAAATTTCTTCCCTCAAAAATTCTTCCCAGGGATATTCTTAGTAATACAAGGTAATATCCATGATTCTGAAATAATCCCAAGAGTTCATC
Organism: Mycteria americana; assembly: GCF_035582795.1. Lineage (NCBI taxonomy): Eukaryota > Metazoa > Chordata > Aves > Ciconiiformes > Ciconiidae > Mycteria > Mycteria americana. The sequence goes on from NC_134370.1 coordinate 19,337,505, forward strand.
AGCTTCTCTGTATTTACATTAATGCTGTCTTTCTTCCAGTCACCTATGTAATCTCAGATCATATTATGTAGACCATGGAGATAGCCTCAGTATGCAAAAACAACTAGACAAAAATTATTTGATTGATTTGCCACTTCTCAGACATCCAAATTCATTAAATGGGTGGTGAAACTGTTGCTGACATCAAGAGATTTATGAATACATATTGACTCATGTCATTTGTACCGGAGAGTAAAAGGTGCATTTTAACATCTGGGATGTGTCTTAAGGACAGACCTCTGACCTTCTTATTGTTTGGGGGTAGCATTATGTTTACTTAAGTAACCTGTTTATTTAATTAATTCCCCCATATTTTTACGGGGGGTACTTTTATCAATATGTATGTACCAAAAGAAGGTATTAAATCATGGAGATGTGGAATTCAAAGAATCATACCTAACATACTTATTGAGCTGTTCCTAAAAGCTTCCAGTATAGGAGATTTCACAGCATAAATAGCTTAATCTATTAACCTCTTACGTATATAGGGGTTTTTTCCTAGTATCTAAGGTAAATGTCCTTTGTTGCTACTTGAGATAATGTCTTAATGCCCTACACTAGTTGGTACAGAAAGCAAGAACTGATCATCGCTCTGTTTTATTGCTCTTCTTCAGACTTGGATTTCTCTCTATATTTCTAAGAAACATAGCATAGCTGTTTAGTCCTTATCAGTATTTAGGTAGGAAGAAATACCTCAACCTTCCTGCAGGAGATGATTGCCTCCTAAGATCTTCTGGCTAAGTTGCTTAAACTCAGGAGCCACTGATTTGTTTGGTCAAAATTAGTTTGGTTAGCTAATTAAAAAATTGGTCCAATTTTTAATGAAGCAAGTCAAGCAGCTTTGCCCGCAGGCCAGAAGAGGCAGCTACCACTGGTATGGAGAGTGAGGGCAAGGCAGTGGCTGACAACCATATCCATTATAAGAGCTGTTTGCAGAGGCCATGTATGACTACATTTGAGTTTGATTATGAGAAAGTAATGTGGAACCATCGAGAATGCTAGTAAAGTTGAGATTTATCCTGTGTAGTCTTTCCTCTTTCTACATTAAGCCAGTTATTTTGTCGAAAAATGAGGAAATTAGACTTTCTAACATTATTTGATATTGGCACCTTCCTATCTTCTACATGTCTATGAAGTAAGTTGCCAAATCATTTATTTTTGTGTCTTCGTAGTACAAACAGTCTCATGGCATCTGTTGTGTTCCAGCTTTTCATCTCCCTCTATCTGAAGTCCCCTAGTAATTTGTAGAAAAGCAAGTAGAACTAAAAATGGATGTTCACATATGCCAGTAACATCACATTCAGTAAGCGTAGTTCTCCTTTTAGATGTACCTGTGTACAACTTTAGGGATGCACTGTGCCTCCCAACGAGCCCCGAGCATGGTATATACTTAAGTCAGGCAGCTGACTCCCCAAGCCTAAGATTCCTGACAATCAGGGAAAACCAGTAGGGCTGTGCTGAGGGGCAATGGCTCACCCTCAGCAGTTTGCATCACTGGGGCTAGTCATTAAAGACTACGGTTATTCTGTAATCATCTAGAGGTTATGTAAAGAGAGCAGGCTGTTGAAATGCATATTTATTTTGTCAAATTCAGTAAATGTTATGTTCCATGTTTTCTGTCATACAAAGGATATCAAACGTGGAGTTTAACTAGCCACTAGATGTCAATGTTGTTGTGCTAAAAGGGAAATGCAGTTTTATTTGTTTGGCTGATAAAGTAATTTATTAAATAAATTCTGGATTTAAATTTTTTTCCAGGATAGAGTCAGTTACAAAAAATGTCATAGACAAGCCTGTACTATGTCCATTATTTCGAGAACAGCTGTGCTGTTTTATGCTATTTTGGAGTTGCAATTACCATTTCAGTGTGTAATCATTGTTAGAAAAATGCCTTTGAAAAAATAGCATCTGATTGTTCATCGGTTTCCTCCCTTGTTCCAAAATCCCAGATCTTTGTATAAGTAACCGCAATCATTGTATTGCATTGTATTTGTTAATAAGATAAAATAGAGATAATAATATGATATCTAATCCTATTATAAGAGTATAGAATTTCCTAAATTCCAATTATAGGTGGAAATTTTCCTCTTAATTATTCCTGTTTAACACCATTGGAGATCAATATCAAATACATTGTGTAGGGACAGAATTTCTAGAGCACTAAGGCTGCCAATATGAAAAACAATTTGGAAAACTTGGTTCTTTTGAAAACCTGGCCCTGATTCTGTATAACTGAAGGCAGAGCTGACAGATGATGGAATTTTAGAAGGCCATGTTAAGTAGAGTTTGACCCATGGACCTTTCTTATTCCAGGCTCCTGTACTTCTAGGGTGAACAAATCACTCCAAACCTCCACAGCTACTTGTTGCCTAATGCAGTGTCAGATTTTTATCTGAAGGCAGTGGTTCTGTTGGCCATCTACAGACCACTTTGAGACCAAATTTTGGGAATTAGTTTTATAAACACCAATCCAAAGCTCAAGAAGAGGACAGTACACATCTCAAATTCCAAGTTAAGCTTGTTCTGCTGATAGGAGGAAAAAGATACCAAAGGCTTTTATTAAAAATGGAGTTGAAACTTTCAGTTGATGTGAAAATCTCCAAGAAGAAAAACATGAGGAAATTGCTTCATTATCATGGACTGAGCTAGTTTAAGTCATGCTCAACACTTTATTTGATGGTAACATCACTTACACTGTTAACATGCTAATGAATCACAGGTAAATGAAGACTTTTAATGAAACTTTTAATTTCTAACATCTATTTTAGTTTTCTTGACTATGAATACAGAGTTATGTAAGAATCTTATCATAATATCTTGAAAACCAGATTGTTTCATTCATTCATTCTGTTGCAAAATAAAGGGAACACTCATAGCAACAACCTTGATCCTAAAATTTCTGTGAAGTTCAAAAAATATAATTAAAATAAACTAAGCTGCAAGCCCTTGTTAATGTGTGTATTGTAAATAAAGCCAGTATGACCCTATAAAGACTGATTCAGTTATGGAAATAATAAAGCAGACTTGCATCAAAATATAATGCATGGAAGCAACCTCCCATATTATCTCTACAGCTGTTTTGGGGGTTTTTTTTACAAAAAGTAAAGAATTTTACCTAATAAATCCACTAGAGATATATTATGTAGACTCCTGTCTATTGTCCTTTGTCACTGCTATTGCCATGTTTGTTTTGTGGCAGGTAATTTTGGTCTCCAGAGCTTACAGTCTGGCAGTTCTACTGAGAACAAAGCTTACTAAAAGATTACACATGCATGTAGGCATGCATAAACAAGTATAGTGACTTCAGTCTATCAAAAATTTAATTAAAAAGTAATTATCAATATGCACAAAATACTACTTCTTAGTTTTATCAACCTGCATTTAAATAAATGGAATACAGAAACTAACTCCTCCAGTGTGTTCCAGTTTTCATTTGAGGAGATTTTAGAAGTTCATTATGGTTAAATTCCCCAAAGTATGAACATTTTCCTAAGACAGCAAAGAATGCTTAATCCTACTTTTATGTCTAGATCTGTTATGGTGAAAAGCTACTGATGGCATTTCAAATACATAAATCCAAGAAAAAAGGAGATCTGTTTTTTCCAGTTTGGTATCAGAGTTATTATATGAGGGAAAAATGAAATAAAATAATAAGCAAGCGACAAGGAAAATATACTAAAGTGGAAATAAAAAACCCAACCAACCAACAAACAAGCAATATACTTGTTTTCTTTAAATTATATGGTTTCCCACTGGATTTGTTTTGTGAAAATAAAAAGAATATGTGAGCAAAATTACAGTCCATTGCACTTTTAAATCATAGTGGAAAGGATACGCATTCCCTTGTTTCCTGATACACATTTTTGTGCATAATGTCTACCATGTATATATAGTCATAATAATTCACTTATGATGACAACTGAGGCAAGGTACAAATCATTTACAGTTGAATGTATGGAATCTAAAGTCTTCTATATAAAGAGGTGAGTGACGAGTCACTATCTTGAGTCATAGAAGCAGTTAAGCACTGCTCATGTATCTGGCATAGAAAACCTGGAAAAGAAAGGTGCCTCGGAGTCTGAGTCTAAGATATAATGTAATAGAAAAACAAGGTCTTATGCACATTCCATACATATTCCAGAAGACACCTGTGCTTTTAGAGATGTGTTGTTTAGCCAAAAGTTGAGATCTTAATCCAGGAATCAAGAAGGTCAGTCCTGCAAACTGTACTATGCAGCTGGTCAGGCATGTTCATCACAGTGTTTTCCACTGGTTGTCCTAAAGCTAAGAAAATATTTCATAGCAGAGATTATTTGCAATATACAGTGGTATAGTCAAGTGTTTGGAATCTCACAGATAGATTTTTAAAAAATAAGGTATAAGAGCATAACAGGGCATCATGATGACAGAATCAACCCTCATTCTACCTTATGATTTCAGTGGGATTACTTACGTAGTAAAGTAGTACAGTAACTGCAAGTAGAGGCTGATAGTATCTGGGTTGAGGTGATCAATAGCTGATCATTCAGTGGAAACTGAAGGATACAGGGATATAAAGAGCTCTGAGCAGTGAAGTAGGACGAATCAGTAAAAATTCTTATTTCACTTTTTTTTGTGAGCATGCTTATAGAGTACTACTGTGAGACCTGATTTAATTAATAATACCATTAGCCATTCTGCTAGAACTGACTTTTCATTAGTAAAAGTATACTACTGATTGCCAGATTTTGGAAACAACAGGTGTTATTTTTCAAATTAAATATGATTTTGTGTTACTTAATCACCAATATCATTCAGACATAAAGTACTGAAATACCATCTACCTTTCTATTGAAAGTATTGCCAGGATACTATTCATTCCATGGCACCTAAGTGGAACAGGAAGGATAACTATCCTAAATGGGAACAATTAGTCTAACAGTTTCAAATATCAAGTTTGTTATGTATAAGTTATGTTATTACAGCCAGCAACAATGAGCCATGCAATATCCACAACTCTAGAAGTAAAAATGGCAGACTCAAAAAACTGCTGAGGAAAGTATCTAGAACAAGTAAAAAGAAATATTCCAGCTTGTATCTTGGGGGAGATCCTGCTACTTGCTGAAACCACATTCAATTTGCAAGCGATACGTTAAAATGTTAACAGTTACGTATCTAGATGACTGCCTTTCTTGGATGGAAATAAAATATAACCACATGAAAGGTAAGGGTCAGGAATTGAAGTGAGATTTGAGTGGAAAACCATTTCCTTTAGCATATCATGGAATTTTCTCTCAAGTTTGCATTACACTGTCCTCAAATACACAGTCCTTAAAAGATGGATTGTATTACGTAAAGTTATATTAGGATCTGTTTTAATATATTTTAATAATCTTGTTTTAGTCAATCCATGCCACTCTTTCACTGTACAACTAACTTTTATTTGAACCTTGGCCTTAACAGAGTCAGTATTTGGCAGGTTTCTATAATCTGAGTCTGTTAACAAAAGGAAAATATTCTTCTGACTACCTCATTTATCTTAGATGTGGTCATAATCCATCCACAAATTTTAAGAACTAGGAAAACTGGTATTTGGAGATGAAACATTAAATTCAGTTCCTAATACGGGACTCCTAAAGCATAATCTTTCTCATGCAAACAATTTCCTGTCAAGCTTCAACTTGTCATTGTAATTTTCTAAAATCACATAATTTTGGAGAAAGTTAAACTAGCTGAATGAGTTTAAGGTATTCTGTATACAGAAACAAACCTGGTTTATGATGTGTTTGCAAGCTAATGTATACTGTGGAATAAAACTCCCATGTTTCTAGGTAGGAGTTACTTTAATGACCAATATTTTGCCATCCATTCTTTCTTGCAACTTGCCCTTTAACTCATGTATCTTGCCTTCAAATTCAAGATCACTTGTTACCACTTGGAAGAATTTTACTACACTATGAAAGAAAAGTAAGTCTTATTTAGACACTTTCTTATCTCCATTAATCTTCATAATCCTGAAACGATGCAACCAGTCGTATTCTCCTAATGTAGAAAAGTGATTTCTAAAAGCTGGAAAATACTTAAGATGCTTTTAATTGCAGAGTATAGAGATAACTATGTTCTAGAGATAGTCCTCAAAACTTCTACATGTTCAAGCTTGACAAAATAAAATATTTCCTACAATTCCAAAACTTTTTGTCAGACAAATTTTGAAAACGTGCGTTTCATAACCCTAAAAATCAAATTACACTTATCTATAGCACACTTCACTGTTTTATGCAGTATATGAGTTGGAAAGTTATGTATAAGCAGTTTTTCATTTGCACTATCCATTAAACTGCAGACAGGGAGGTAACTTCCAAAATTAACATTAGCTTTGTCAGCATTGTCAGAGGACACACTGCCAGAAGTTCAAAACAACGGCATGTAGTACAATTTTTTTATGTGGTTTCATTGCTGTCTTGAAGGTAATCAAATAGATGATGAATTGTCATCCTTTCAACTCTATAGTAAGAACAACTAGTGAAGCATTTTGATATTTCCTTACTTGGAGACATCAATGCCTGCAGAAAAATATGTCCATATAACAGAATATTAAATTGTTTTCCCAGTTAAAGAAGCTAATGTGCTATTAATGTATGAAGGTAGTGTTGTACTGTGCTCTGACACTACAGTATGAAAACCAAAGCCTTGAACTTATGGTGACATCCATGATTTGTATTGATTTGCAGTTCAGTGCAGTCTTAGAACACAAATACCCCGACCTTGGAGCCTGAGAGTTTTTATAAAAGGGCATCACAGCCCAGGTCACAGATAATAATACAGCTGCCTGTCAGCCACATGCACGCAGATCCTCCATGTCCTCGGCAAAGAGGGATTTAGCTGTCTCCTTAACATCACCCATTCTGAATCTATAGCAACCCTCCTCTAATATGTGAAGCTATTTTTAGCATCAGGGCAGCCTTGAAAACAGCAGGTAAAGCATGAAAAGAATGAATAAGTGGTTGTGGTGCTTGCCTGTGAATAGAATCTATATATAGCTCTTGAGAGAGAGAGATCTTAATATATATTAATGTGTATATGAAGGGGGATCTGCCTCCCTGAAGGGAGGCAGACGTGTCAGAAACATAGAGTAGAGCATTATTACTACTTCTGTCCTGAGCAGTTACCTAAAAAGTCATAATTTCAGATTGTTCTGTTTAGGAAAAGAAGTTGTTAATGGAATCGGGTATCTTTGATTCAGTCTTTATTTGCAAAGAATGTATAGCATTCATTTCCCTCAGTGAAGAGCAAATTGAACAGCAGGAGACTATTTGCAGCTCCAAGCTCTTTTCAGCCAATACTTGCTCCAAGAAGTTCTCTAGGGGCGTTTCTCAGGTCCCCCTTTCCAGTGCCTGGGGTCCAAGATCTCGGTTTCTGCGATGTCTTACTGCTCTCTGAGTTCTCACTCCTGGTTTCTTGTCCCTTTCTTTTTCTCTTATATATTCATCCATTTGCTTCAAAAAAATACTTAGGAAAAAAAGCCACATGTGCCTTTGTTTAATCAGTAGTGTGCACCATTTATTTAGCTGGGGAGCTATATTGCTTCATGAAGGAGCTTGGAGCTTATTACTTCTTACTGATGTATTATATTGAGGCTGGGAATTAGGCCCTCCAGTTTTAATGACTCTTTGCCTAAATCACAAGAGCAGCAACAGTGGGAACTTGCAGATGCCTAAAAGTGATTGGTGTCTAAAAGAAAGCTGTATGGAATTTGGATTGTTGTCTTAGAAAAGTGATATATAGGAAGCATTGTAAGCTCAAAATGTGAATGTTATCATACTCAAGGTAGGGAAAATCCTTTCGCTTCTGAGGAGTCATAACTAAAACATGTATCTCTCTGTTGCTACGAAAATTACATTTAAAACTACAGCCAGTTCTTAAGATAACGATGTTGTGTTGGTTTTGCTCTCCCACTGCAGAGGGAGAGAGCCAACAGCCAAAAGAGCAAATCCTTTCTTAAAGCTGTACTGAGTAAATAGCATGTTGGCATATGAGCAAACAGATGTGATGGACTTCTTCAGCCCTCCAGAGTCTCCTCTGCAGGGGGACGTGGTTCGTAAGGAAAAGGGACCAGGGATTTGAGCTTAGTGTGGTGTCTCATCTGATGGAGAATCTGTGCTGGGCTTTGTGCAGTGGCAGTGTGCCCACCATAGGATGGGGCAGGGTGTCAGGCAGAGCTGATATTTGCTTGAGGTAAAAGGGATTAACTCTTACCAAACTAAGGTATTTTTCCAAATTTCTTGAATTGCTAAGAACAATAAAACGTCAGTAAAATACACTTGTGGAGCTATCACCAACGACCCCTTTTAAAATGTTTTAGCGCTGATCCAAATCCCAGCTTTGTAAAGCATTTTGACTAGCATGATGAAACAATAATATGCGTTTGATGAGGCACATCCTTCTCATTGTGCAATTCATTATGGCCATAGCACTCCAGCGATGCTTTTACTTGAACTATTTCAGTGACTTCAGTGGCACTAAGATTTCTTTCATTGTGAATTATTCAGGATGTAGAAACCTTCTGTTTTTAATGAGTAAAGATTCTCTCCTCAAAAGCCTGTTATCTCTGCCATGTAACAAATAAATTTCCTATGTACACTTAAATAAATAACATTTAGTTACTTTTTTCTGTCCGCAAAATGACAAGGAAAATTAAATACAAGTTTATAAAGATGAGAATAATTCTGCAGGGAGCCAATGCCATGAAAAAAGTACAGAAGGGCAATGTAAGATAGCACAGGTCAAGGAAAGGATTTTATAACATGCCGTCTGTTTTTAATTAGCATCTTGGCAAACTGGAAGAGCTCAAACATTTTTCCATGAAGAAATGTCTTACAGACTTTTCTAGCTGCCAATTAAATGGCATTTAGCTACAGTGACAGTGGTATGTTGTTTTGGGTCTGTAGAAAGCACTTGCTCATGCTAGAAAATCTGGGACATTTTGTTTCAGATACAGGGTTCTTACTGGCCTGGATTTTCTATCTCTCTGTATTTTTACTGTAGGCATGAAGGATACCTCCTATGAACAACTACTAAATTAATAAATAGTGCAAGGGGCTGGCAAAGTGAATATCATAATTATCAAGTGTCTGTTTGTATACACCTCTTGAGGGTCTGTCCTCCAGTTAGATGATAACTTTTAAACAACGCTGGATAAATACTAGGGCATTTTATGAGGTTCATATTTTGTCCTATTTGGTCCAGACTGAGGTACTTTGTCACCAGTTCTGTCCTACGGTTCATTTAAATGTTTGTGAGCATTTGTAAGAAAAAACTGCCCCTCAGACATGTGGCTCCCTATACATTTTCTCTACCAGCGAAGCCAATAGTCCCTGCCCGCTTGTGTCCTCAGCTGCTTGTTCTGGCTCTAGCAATTATTGTTTTGTTTTGGAAGGATTTGGGCTTGTTTAGGGTTTTATTTGCTTTTTGTTCTTTTACCAGATCATTTATTTAATCCAGTTTAGAGAATAGCATTAGAGACAGAGACACTAGTAGCGAGCTGTGGAAGAGGGCAGAACCAAGAGCCTGTGGAAGAGTGGGGAAGAGGGAAACCACCCCATTAAGGAAAGCGTTGCACAGAACTGTGTTCTCAATATCGCCACGTCAGTTTCTTCAGAAGTCATGAGACCATTTCCAATTATAAATTAACCATAGATTTTCTCAGTAGTATCACGCTTTTAATGTCTGATCAGGCTATGCAGGGGAAAAAAAGGCAAAAAAGTAACTTGCATATTTGAAGACGACTTTTCCTCCCTGAGAGGTTCCTACAGAGGGCACTTTAATCTTAGGGTAGGATGCACGCTAGGTGATGAGTCTGATGTTGGTTCCACTGAAGTGGATGGGCATGTTGTCTGGCTGAAAAGTGCTCCCATTTCCAACCTTGCACACACAAGATGTTGATCTTCCCAGAGTATAAATTAACTACTGGCAAATTTTCTTGGAACTTTTCTTGAAAGATTGAGAAAATGCAGATTTCTGCAGCAAGTGAAAACCTGGTGTTCTTTTTAACTGTTTCCTTTCTTAATACTTCCCTCCATGTTAGGTGTGGTCTCAGTTCCTGCTGTGGACCTTGAAGCAGCACAGCTTCACACATCTTTGAATTGGGCTCTTGTTTGCTCTTGAGCTTGTATGCTTGCTCTTTTCATTTCTCCCATCTCTAAATATCCATAGTCAGCATTTTCAAGGCAAAACACAGACAACAGAAACAAAGCAGGAATTATTTGTTTAGGTCTGGAGAAAAGTGGGTAGTATTCAGGAGAGCAGTTAACTTCGTGCTACTGGATTGTGTGCTGCAAAGCATTCTGCTTTGTAACAAAGCTTATGAGCCTTTTAAAAACCTGAGAAAGCAACTGGTCCCACTCTGCTGGAAAACAGAAGCAGGAGTGAGGGAAGAGCTAAGGAATCCCAGCTCTGGGATTTATACAGGCATCCAATCCCATTTGGAGGAACAGGAATAGACAACCCCAGAGGAAACTGGGGGTCAATACAGAACAAGATAGATAGGATTTATGGGGTCTTTCTCATAGTAAAGGGCCAATCCAGTAATTGAGGTTATGTCCATGTGTGACCTGAAGGACAGTTAATGGATTTTTCTGTTTGATAGTTTGTTCTGTTATTTTTCTTTACTTACATAAGGTAAAGCTACTGAGCTGTGGTGCTTATCTGCCTGCCTTGGAAGAGAGTCAGACTGGAATGAACCATCATCCCACTGAACATGTGAACACACTTAACATGAGCAGTATTGTCAGTATCAGCTGTTCAAAGATGACAGATTAGGTCCTTAAAATTTTGTGATACTGGTTTAGAAGTCATGTGATATCAAAACATAGTACATTTTGGATACTTCATATCTAGCTTCTTAGCCTTTATCCCTCTTGGTTACCCAGGAGGTTGGGTGAGGTGTCCTCCTTGGATCCCTCCCAGCCTGAGCGAGCCTTTCAAAAATCACAAAGGGTAGAAATCCTATAGCTTTAAAGTGTCTTCTGGGGTAATTTCTAATATTCTCTACTATTTAAAAACCTGCAATTGAAAATAAAGCATCAACAATCATAAAGATGTCGGAAGTCTTGGCTGTAACAAAATAAAACCTAAACATAGATTAATTTTGCCTAGCTTCTCTTTGAATTAAATACATTGCGCATTTTAAAGGATGACAGTTCACGTAACAGACATCCCTCCTGACATACTTTTTGTCATTGGTCAAATTCTGGTGTACCTAAGCCAGCGAGCAGTCCTAGAACCACCTGCACACTCACCAGGATATGCTCAGTGGAGTAGGTGTTCTCCATCACCATGCAATTTTGGCCATGAGAACCAAGACCTGACTCTCTTCAGAGGTGATCACTTCTAACTCCACGGTGAACTGTGAACTGGCTACTTTATGCAAGGGAAAGGAGACCACCCTCCGAGTTTTTCTTTCCTCTAAAGTTGGCAGCAATTAAGTAGCCATTTCCTCAGCTTTTTGACACAGGGACTGGCCTGGTTGTTCTGCTTTTAATGAACCTCTTGTGGTGTAATAAAGAAGGATATCCGTAATACGGACCTGTATAGACAGGACAGGGCAAAGTCAGAAGAACTTTCCAAATAAAAAGTTCTGGGCAGCCCCATGATTGTTCCCAAGCTAGTCTGTACTATGAGCTGTTGTAAAAGCATCTCGAGTTTTATTATGCCTAACCTGCAGAAGGCCTCTTCCTGGCAATGGCTCTTGGTGCCAGATCCACCAGGAAGCATAGTCTTTTCAGAACTGTTTAGAATTCACAAGACTTAGTTTTGTTTATTGAAAGTACAGCCTCGGTCTCAGCTGCTTTAAATTTGCCATTTGCTGCAGAATTTGTTAAAAGGGTGGCACTGGGAGAGCGAAAACTCAGACTCATGAGATATTAGTAGGAGTCTTTGATCTCAAAATCCTTCTGCTCCAAACACAATGGTAACATAGCAATGACAATGTTTTGTTCTTTAGGAGACTCATGAATACTGGGGTGTGATTCGGACTATTGTGCATCTGTATGGTGTAATATTATGGGCTTGACACCAAGGACAGTGAAGTTCACTGAAGTCTCGCCATCACCATCAGTGGATTTTGGATTAGGCCACATATGTGCAGGCAGCTCATCCTGAGCATAGAAAAGGCAACACAGTTTTCTAAAAGCAGGATGAATTAAAGGATAACTGTAACAGTATATGTATCTGCAGTCAGTATGAAACCACAGGAAGCTTATTAAAATTTTGTGATATGTTGGTAATGAAAACATATTGGGCTAATGCAAATATGCAAATATAGTCAGTGGAGCAGAGTTAATCCCTCAAAAAAGTATTACATATTTTTAAAAATAATTTTTGGCTCTATGTTCTGACTGGGTTTGCTTTCCTCAAATATTTTAGCAAACAGGTTTACTTATAGAATTATTCACATTGTAGCCAGATATTTGAGAATACTTGCTAAAAATGTATTTTTAGTAAATATTAATAATAATAAATGCATACGTTTGCTCTAGAAACCAAGCTACAAAAGTTGCGCTAAGTCTGACCAAAGAACCCGAGTAATGCTAGGTGGTGAATACCTCCAATGACAACTAGCAAAAGCATCTTTAATTTTGACCACCATATACCTGCACCAAGCTTGTTATTAGATGGCTGATTATCATAAAAATTGTCGTTACCTAACAATTTGGATACACCGGAAGAAATAAGCTATTTGATTCTTACCGTATAGAGTGAATAGGTGGGAAATACTCGGTCACTAAGGCTTACTTAGCTCTGGCCAAAATTAAAGAGCCGAAATGCCGCAGCGTATTAATAAAGCGCAGGGAACACTAAAATCTGCTCTGCTCGGTGCAGCGACGGACGATTCTCCCTCGTTACAAAGAGGGCGGACATTGTAAGAGGGCACCGTGGGGAAGCCGAAAGGGAAGCCAGGGCGCGCCCCGCCCTCCCTCCACGCCGCCTCGGCCCTGGGGGCTCCTCCTCAGCCCCGCTCCGGCTCGAACCAGCCGCCGCGCCGAGACCGCGCGCAGGCCACGGGCAGGCGCCCCCCCCGCGGGGCAGCGCGCGCCGGCGGCGGGCGGGAGCGGGGCTGCCGCGCGCGGGTTGCCGGGATACCGGACCGGGCCGCCCGCCCGCCCCGGCGCGGGTGAGGGCAGCCCCGGCCCGAAGCCCGCAGCCGCGGCCCGGGCGGCCAGGCTGTGGTACGGGAGGTCTCGCTCGGGTCCGTGTCGGGACCTGCTGGCCCGCTCGGTACTGACACCGGGCCCACGGCGGCAGCCACAAGCACACTGTATCCCTGCCCGCACTGGAACATGTCTGCCGGCCAGCACCTCCGTTGCCCGGCAGGGTGAAGATTTTTCGGCTAAAACGTTGTCAAATGACGGGAAGCAGACCGAGCAATGCGAGCCCTCCCGCTGAAACCTTGCTGAAAGAAAAATGAATAAATTTTGAACCACATTGTGCCTAATCGGTACCTGAAGCACCAGCGAAAACAAGCTAGCAAGGACCTAGAGGCAGGCGCTCGGACGTGGGTACAGCAGGCAATCGCCTGCCCTGTTAGCCAGAAAACAAACAGTGATGGCATAGGTAAAGGGTGAGCCAAATGTTGCAATGGCTGGAGAGCAGCTAGGCCGCTGAAAATCCACAAACCATTTGTTCTTAAACTACTAGATGGCAAGAAATGAAATACTGAGCTTGGCACAAAAGGACTCTGGAAAATGTGATTTATGCCTCTCTTTCAACGGAGCTGTTATAAATATTCACAATATTTGCAATTTTGGAAAAAGCGGTTGTTTTGGCAGGTAGTTGGGAATAGAAAACTAACTTCCAGGCGGTTCTCTGCACGGACAAAATCGGAGTCAGGTTGCTGCCCTGCTGCAGAATGTGCTTTTGTTGCTGAAAACCCGCTACACTGCAAAGTTTTCAGGAGGTTCACAATGTGGCTGGAGTATTAACTAAAAAGAAATGCCTAAGTAATTAATGGTGGATTTCAGTGAATGAGCTGAAGGAAATGAAACATGGGGTTACACCATCAATGGCAAAATATCGCCATGGCAATGGGTAGCTTTGCCAGGAATAAACAAACAAACAACAACAGGCCTCTTCTCTTTCAGCAAAAAGTTAGAGAATTTTCTGTTCTCACCTCACCAAAGTCTGTGCTTTTGGACATCTCGGAGGGGAGAAGATAGTGTACCCTAGTTATGCAAGTCCCACAAACCCCGCTCCCTTCTCAGTTGTACAATTAGATCATTTCCAGAGCAAGAAGTAACCTGTATACCCAGGGGAAGGCATCGACGTTTGCTTTATAATGATTTCAGTGCTTTGGTTACTGTAATTCTGTACCATTTTCTTACAGGAGGTGGAAGGGCTCAGAAATAACGCAGCTCTGTGTCACTCCTAGTTGAAGTCAATCCTGCTTCAGGAGAGACTGCTGACAGGGAAGATTTCCTTATGAGCAAAAACATGGGCCTGCACTTAAATTAATAAAGAGCTTTAAAAAAACCACACCGCAGAGAGCAAGGGAGCTGAGAAAGCACGAGCTGCCTTCTTCCGCAGGCACGGGCGCCAGGCGGGGAGCATGCCGATGCAAGGCACCAGAGTCCTCTCCCAGCAGGGCCTTCCGTGGCGGCCCTCTGCCTCTGAAAGCTTTCTGGACACTTCCAGCCATCCCCAGTCCCTCAGAGGATGCAGTCCCACTGCCGGGTGTGAGCTCCACAGGTCTCCTCTCAACCCAGGGAGACAGACCTCAGCCACCGCCCAAGCAAGGACTCAGCAATGTTGGGGTCCTGCCTAGTGTCCATATGCTGAGCTTCTTGCATTTTTGCAAGCTGTTGTCCCCTTTTGCCATCTTCCACGTGTAGCATCTGAAATTCCCACTGGGCACCCATATCTGGGTATGTGCTGGGCCTTGCTGGCATTGTTCCTGAGGAAGACAGACATGGCCCAGTGTTGGTCTTAAGATTTCATGCCCTGTAGAGCAGGAGCAATGGGTCAGAGCCAGGTGGCCATGTGGAATCAAAGGAGGAGTAACCAGCAGTGAAGAGAGATCTTCTGGCTTACAGCTATCTCCTGGTGAGGAGACAGCACTTTTGTAAAGGAGCCAATAGTGAGCATGAGCGTACTAAATTTCTGTACCATCAGGTTGACCCTAGTAGACTTTGTGATCTGTGTAACGCAAACAGTGCTGCCAGTCTGACGGGGAAGTGTCAAGACCTATTAAAGTTTGCAAAACTCTTCTAATAGCAATCCTATATCGGAAAAAATAAAATCATCCCATATGACTTTCCAGCTATTTGGCATTCATTAGTTTTGTCTTACCATTCTTTATATAATAACACTTAGGTGCTGCTTAAGTTCCCTATAAAATATTTAATGTCGTTTACTGTAAAGTCTTCAGGCTGCGGACTGTTTCTTACAGAGTATTCATACTGCACCTAGCACTAATTTCAGTTGCAGCCTCCAGGCAGTATTGTAAAGATTCATTATTACCATCAAGATCTGTCCCTACCCTGTCACTTTTCAAAGAAGGTCCATTCTTAACTACAGGTTTAACATAGCTGGTGTTTAAATAACAAATTTCTTTCTTCCATCTAAAATGATCAAGCCAGTCTCCAAGCAAATAAATTTTTTAACTTGGACTTTTAATTAGCGTTGTCCATTTTGAACGGTGCTTGATCCACTTTATTTAACCAGCTCAGAAAACATGTAACAAATAAGAACGGTTCTTTTTCTAAAAAAAAAAAAAAAAAAAAAAAGCTGTAAAAGCAGTTGGGGTCTATTTTGCATGAGAAAATATTTTGTTTAGGAATGACAGTTGTAGGCATTCTCTCATACATTGTAATATTTTCCATGTGTGGCAGCTTGTTTTTCAGTGGTACAAATATGTGCAATAAGGGCTAAGGATAAAAATTAATCTAACAGCTTTTGCAGCAATGCTTTTGATGGTTTCGCTCGATTTCATTTTCCTGTGGATACTGCCGTTAGTTCTGCTGCTTGCAATATGTGAAGCATAATTCTCAAAGGTTCACGAGGTTGTAGGGATCCAGTAAGAGATGACTGATTTCTCCCCCCACACACATACACTCCACCCCACACCCACTCACCCACCCACCAGCAAAACATAATGCTGTACTATTTTTGGTAACAGGGAAAGGGCCTCCCTGTGAAAACAGAAAGCAGTGTATTTCTCAGTTACATCACTTTGCAATCTAATGCTGTGTTGTGCTCGGTGTTTTTGTGGTGATGCAAGTCTTTTTTTTTTTTTCTTTTTTTTTTTTTTCCCTTCAGCCGGTTGGATTTTCCCCATCTTACAGCACCTCGCAGGTCTCTTCTCTGAGCAGTACGTTGCCTGAGTGAGTGGAAACATACAGATCAGCTGCAGGTTTCTGTCTACAAAAACAGAGTGAAAGAGAAAGAAAAGGGTTGGGAAAGCAGAGACAAATATTGACCTGGACTTATAGAAAGACATCCAATGGCTGAATAAAGAACCCCTGTTCATGTTTTGGGATATTCTTTCAACTGGCTGGAACGAGAGCGGATCAAAAGAATGGGAAATGCCAGCAGACCCTTTAGAAGAATTGCTTATTTCTTATGCCTTTTATCTGTGCTTTTGCTGACTGAAGGGAAGAAACCAGTGAAGCCAAAATGTCCTGCCTGGTGTACTTGTACCAAAGATAATGCTTTATGTGAAAATGCCAGATCTATTCCTCGCAGCGTTCCACCTGATGTTATCTCACTGTAAGGGCTGTAAGCATTTGGTTATTTAATTTATGATTTAAAATGAACTAGGAT
Organism: Mycteria americana; assembly: GCF_035582795.1. Lineage (NCBI taxonomy): Eukaryota > Metazoa > Chordata > Aves > Ciconiiformes > Ciconiidae > Mycteria > Mycteria americana. Next base: position 19,354,338 of record NC_134370.1, read on the forward strand.
GTGTGGTGTTTTCAGTGCGTACAGAAGGATGCTTGCTGCAGGGAGTACCTCCAGCATTCAGAATCATCAGCTAATGTGTTAAAATTGTGCTGCATCCTTGAATCCTGATTTTTACATCTCTTTCATCTGTCTGTCTGTCTGTGTATGTGCACACATCCCATTTTATACCTTCTTCTATACTACATGAAACCTGTAACATTCATTTTTTTGGTTGGTTTTTTTTTACTTATATAAATAAATTTGTCTGTGATAACCATCAGTGTTATAACCACAGATATATGAGACTACATTAATATAAGGTTGTTTTTTTCTTCTTTCCAGATCCTTTGTGAGATCTGCTTTTACTAAAATCCCAGAAGGGAGTTTTTTGCTCACACCATCTCTGCAGCTTCTGTGAGAAATATTTATATGATACAATTTTCGTTATGAAATGTATATGTATCCATAAATATTTTAGAAAGGGTGTCAGTATTAATTTTATAAGAAACAGCAAGAGAAGATTCATTAGATGACAAAATACAAGACTTTTTAGCAATTTGAAAGATAGTGCATGTTTCATTTTTTTCAAAGTGTATCTACTTAGTATTTTGCAAGGCTATCTGTTGTCAGTACTACTTTGAATGATTACATGCTGAAGCTTTCGGTGACAGAACGTATGCTATCTTTATTATACTTTAATTAACATTACAGTAGGGATTTGAGCATTGCAACAACTATTCTTGTTTCTTTTCTGCAGTCCTGGGGCCTGATCCCAATATAAAGCTGCCCGTTTGCAACTCCCATCGACTGTGAGCTCAAAACCGCTCAGATCAGGCCCTTCATTGCAGTGGGACAGGTCCTGATGTCCCTTTCCATGTAAAATTGCCACTGACTTCTGTGGAAGTTTAGTCACTTCAGTGGGAGTTTTGCCTTCATAGCGCCTGAATTTGGCCCTAATTGTTATTTCATGTTCTTTGAAAAAAAAACCAACCCAAAAAAGTAGTGAAGATTTTCTTCCGATTAAAAAAAATTAAGCAGTTATTTCAAAATCAAATATTGCGATGAGGAATACACAGAAAGAATATTTTGGGATGTTTAAATATTAGATGCATTTCTATATAGGATTTTTACAGGCTGACAGGCTTTCCTAGAAATGTGGGCATACGATTATATAATTGCGAGCTATACAGAGGTAGAGGGGGTGTAACCTGAACTGTTTATAGTGGATGTGCTGCCAGCCTGACACACACACAGATCTGTCTCAGAAATCCAGCAAGACAGACTCCCCAATGTGATCAAAATCAGAATTGGACGTCTGTCCCAGACTGACTTCCCGTCTACTCTAGATGTGGTCAGAGGTGTAATGTTGATGTATTGGAGCCCTACGGCTGTTCGATTAAACTGCTGGTGCACTGACAGCTGAAGCCCTGACCCTAGCTGTACTCTGCTACCTCAAGTGGAGCTGATAAGGAGGTGCAGACGTACTGTACAATTTTGGATACAGGGTAAATAGGTAAATGCAGTTACTATGGAAACCTAAATGCTTTTCCATGGTGCTTTATTCCAGAGAAGCTTTTCCCAGGTGGCCACAAATCACAAAAGGGACACATTTCACATAATTCCTGCAATGGGCCTTTCAAAGGAAAAAAAAAAAAAAGAAATAGCAGCATTGGTGGAGCTTGTATCTGAAGAGAGTGAGTAGGACATCATCTCTCTTGGCTACGATACGCCACCTACACTTAGCGATCTCACTGCCAGGGGAGGCAGAATTGGGTAGGGTGGAGTAGGACAGACACAGTCTTTTTATTTTGAGTTATTACAGTGCCCGGCACAGTGGGGTCTGTGTCTCTGGCAATGGCTTTTGGCGTTTTAGTAATGGTAATAATTTGCATGATCTGCTGTATACTTCACTGAAACGCACGTTCTAAGCTGCTGCTAATCAATGCTGCAACAAAAGCTCTGACCCCAGAAAAGGAGGTTTTGTTCCTCCTTTTCTGGGGTCAGCATTGTAGCAGGAGCATTGTAGGCTTTGATGAGAGGTCTGTTAAAACGGTGCAAACAATCCACAGATTACTTACTTCTGCTACCTAGCATTTCTAAAAATACCGCTGAACACTTTTCCAGATATATTTCTAACATGGTAGCCGAGCTGCTTGCCATCTTTGGAAAGTCAGTCTGCTGATCTAAGGCAAAGGACTCCTTAAACACAGACCATAGGAGCAGGATTGTATCCGTGGGACCAATACTCCAGTTTGTAAGCAGGAAAGAAAAATTTCTGCCTTTGGCAGAAGACAGCAAGGGAAATAAGAATATGGAAAGCTCAAGTTAATTAACAATTAAAGTAAGTTTTAGCTTTGCATGATTATAGCGGTATTGGTAGGTTTAATTTAGCCAATAGCAAGATTTAGCAACCTATACATATTTTTACATAATAGTCTCCAGCATTACATTTTTAGAGTCCAAATGTAACTTGGTATCTCCAGTATGCCAGTCACACATTTCTAAGAGTGGAATATATCTGCCGCTATTATTATTTGCTACTATTTTTACTGTAGTAGCAGCAATGGCCTCTGGAAGAGTCATGGTCTCGTTGTGCTTAACATTACTCCTAAGTCCCAAGCCAGGAGAGCTTTTCTTCTTGAATAGTATGGATGGTATGCTCTGTGCTCTTCATCTGACAGCAAAAATACAAAGGACCTCACAGCTATGGTGAAGTGTTCCCTAAATGTTGAGAAAATCTCCTGCTGTCATCTCCAGCACTCGTAACTCTGTGTATCATCAGCAACGTGCTGAGGGTGCCCTTATAAACTGATGACATGAAAGCCCATAGAAAGAAGGGAGGTAATCATGGCACCAGGATCCATACCTGCTAGCAGCGTACAGTTCCTGCTAAGCAATATAGTCCCTAGCCACAGTGCAGTATCTTCAACCTCTGTACTCAGAAACAGCTAGCTGGTGGGTCACAGATCAAGAAAATCTCGTGTTTGAGGTCAGAGTGGGAGAAAAGCCACTTTGTGCATCAAATACGCATGATACAGCCATTGTGGGGAGGTATGAGATGGGAGGCAAATGAGCTCACCAAGTGCAAGACCTGGCAATCTCTAAAATAGCTATACTATTTAAAGAGATACCACCCTGTTCTTTAAATTACAAGGAGGGTAGAGTGCAGAAAAGGAAAAATTATCCAGTGAAATCACATCAGAAAAGTAAAATTAGTTGCAGGCAGAAGATTTACTAAATTGGTCTTCTGGTTCAGAGATTTTACAAAAATACTTATTTCCTCGAAGAAAGAGAAGTATTCATTGTTTCTAAAAAAAGGAAGAATTTCCTGCTTATATTTTTCGTACATATATAGGAACATATTTAAAGTGGAAGCAACACATTCTGCAATAGCCAAGTGAGAAAATAAATCAACTGCAATTTATTCTTAATGCAAACTTCAAAATAAGATATTAACTCATTAAATGTATTAACTCATACTTGGAAATCTTGAATTCCTGAATGCCTAAGGAGGTCATAGTATAAATCTATTTATCCATGAGGTCCAAATGAATAAAATATAGATGTGCATCTAGTATTCCACTGGGGTAAAGTTCATTGTACTTGACAATGCCTCACCGTATTAAGGGTGTGGCACTCCAGAGATGAAATAAAATGGACAAATGCAAACATGGCTGGTAAGCATAAATAAAGTTGGAAAAATCGATGCTAGTCTACTTTTTATGCTTACAAAATTACATAAAATTAAATGTGTTGCTGGTATTTTTACTTCTAGATGGATGAAAAATACATGCACACACTAAGAGCTATCTCCAGCAGGTATAATGTGGTCTTAAAAGTAGTTCTGATTTGAACACTGACTAAATTAAGAGATTTTCTATTTTTTTCTCAGTAACTTCTCAGTACCCTCAGGTCAAATATGCTCACAAGTTTAACTCGTAAGTTAAGGGATTTTCCTGCCTGTCAGTGGTGCAAATTCAACCTGATGTCTGGCCAACCAGCTGGATACTTTCCCTATGTTGTCATCAAAAGTAAGTGTTCTTCAAGACAATTTAGACCTCTCTAGTACTTGAACATTTCATTGTCGTCCAAGTATGTCTCCAGTGGCGCTTGTACAATCCCATTGTTTTACTGGCATGATAAACCCACGTTTACATCCCACAGAAGTCAATGGAATTTTATCAGATGGCCCCAGTATGCAAAGCAAGGAGTTGTTGGGTCCTTCCCTTTGCACCAGACTATGGTGCAACAGATCAGCCTTACCATCCTGTAGTGCTTGCACAGACAAAACCATTGAACCAGGCAGTGGAAATTTGGCCTACCATGGCTTGCTGAACCGTTTTCTAAAGATGTAATAACCTCACGGGTTTTTGTTTTACATCTCTTTACACAGGTTGTTTACATCCAACACTTTTGATGTTATTAGTGATGATGCTTTCATGGGCCTTCCTCATCTAGAATATTTGTGAGTGGACAAAAGTATATTTCCTGGCATTATTGAATAGAGTGGGTGGGCTTCCAAGTTCCAGGCATTGCTTTGACCAGAATGACTTTACGACCCGTTACAGGTTCATAGAGAACAACAGCATTAAGTCAATTTCAAGAAATACTTTCAGAGGACTGAAATCTTTAATTCACCTGTAAGTAAAGTGGTTGAATATATTGCTTGGTATGTTTAATATAGTAACTGAACCACTGCGTTGTTTAGTTTTTCATTTTGATATATAGCTGTTCACATTTGTTTAAGTGGTATAATAGTAATTTAATTAGAATGTTAATCTTTGTGTTTCCACCAAAGACTTCCAAACTGTGGTATGTGTAGAAGACCGAGACCCAAACAGCTTCCTTGCAGTACATGTTTGGCAGTAGCTCCCCAACTTTCTCTGCTCCGAGCACTGGGGATTTCCAGCTGAGCATGTAGGAGCAGGGAGAAAGCAGGAGGGTCAGGAAGCTTGGGACTGACAAGGTGAGTCCCAGTTTGGGACTTGGAGAGGAGGAAGGTGGGAGCTGTGGTCAGCACTGAGGTGCCACGGTAGTGAGAGACTGAGGGTTGGACACACACTTCTTCCCAGGTACCCCAGTCTGGCATGGATCCAGGAGAATATTACGGCCATTCCTGGGACCAGTCATCACTGTCTGTACCCGTGTCCACTTCAGCCAGTACCCGTGCCCAGCAGAATTTCACCAAATCACATTTGAAAATTCCCACCCTGAACAATTTTAAATAGAAGAGTTGCAACAAGATGCACTTATTATGACTTACCGATCCACTTCTTCCACTTAACTGTGGGGCATATCAGCCTTTAGACTTCAACAGGATCGGCTTCGAAGCCCTGCATTGCACCCTGTCCTCTCCTGCACGCAAGCCAGAGCATCCCATGGTCAGGATCTGTCACTCACTGACACTGGGGTCTGCTTAACATTCCTTGTGTTGCTGCTCATCCCTTCGGCTATCCTGGAAACACAGCCAGACCCTTGCCCTCTGACATGCTGCAGCCCCCTCACTTCGTTAGCCGAGAGGGGAAATTAGTCAAAGGCACTCTGGGTGCTAATGTGGCTGTTAGGAGCAACGCTTCCCATACTCACACCAGCGGAGGCATTTCTCACGCTGTGCTCAGCAGGTGAAATGCACACTGGCAAGAAATACCTGTAACATTTCACTGCAAACACAAGAGTAGCATCCTCATGCTCTGAGCTAGTAAGACAGTTTTTAGACATGCTTTTGTCTCTTTATCTTACATCAAGTTTATCTTTTAACAGTAATTTTATTTTAGCAAGCGATACATTTATTGAAAATACAATAGGTAGTGTAAGAAAATATAAAAACTACAAAAATAATGTAAGAGAAGGAGGCTAAAACATCCGGAGTGAGCCTGACATGGGTATATACCCAGCTCTGAGCATTTGCATTCTGAAGCATATATCTTGGGGTGTGTGTCATAGGCAGGGGAGTGGATTCTGACCTTTTGGCCTTAACACAATAACCTCCAAGAGGGTTTTGAAACACGGTCATTTAACTTTTTCTTTCATATATTTTGACACAGGAGAGAAAGCAAAGGTTCCATTTTAAATAGTTAATGCATAAATATAATAGTTGAATTGCAATTCACCGCATAGTCACCACATAGTAAATGTACCATAAAACACTTTACTCATCCCTTTTTGGTCAGAATAGACAAGACTCACAGCTGGCTGAAACTGAGCCTACTGTGGCTACTTGTGTATATAAAGTTACTTGTAGAATGGCTCTAGGTCTGAGGAAGAGGAAAGAGCGGAGAGGGAAAACGGTATATAAACAGGCTGTGCACATCCCATAAAAATCCATATTAGAGGTATAGGCATAATTATAGTATTGTTACAAAAGGCAGATAATTGGATAAGGCTGGTAACTGGGACCCTGTCTTCAAAATATTTATGCACATGAATAGCTTTATATTCACAAATGGGTCCAGTACATTATTTATCATATTCATTTACTTATTTAGTAGCTGTCGCTGTCAGTGAGCAAACTGCTTTTCTAACACAGAGGAAGGCAGAGTTTCTTCTCCACAGAGCACACAGTCCAAGAGTTGCATCTTGTCGTGCCTGTTACATTGGTTTCCGGGGTTGCTTCAGCAGTTTCATAAGAGAAAACATATGCAAAAGATAGAACCACATTTGAGGAGCCACTGCTGCTTGCAGGTGTTTGCATGAACACTTTTGGGACATAGATTTGTGCATCATGCTGCTATTGCACATGGAGCACTATTCATGAAGACAATGAGAAATTTGCAGAAAATAACTGCAAAGGCAGGTCCATTAACCACAGAATGCGACTAGTTTAATCTGCTTGCAGAACCACTCCCCACTCTTTGGGGAAAATTGCACATACACGTTAAGAATAATCATTTGGCACCCTGAGGCATTTCTCATTTAGGAAACAGGAGAGTACTTGTGTACATAAAAGATATTAAAAAGAATCATAGTAAATAAGCATACAGATGAGTCCCATGAAGTTAGAGGAGATGATGAACTTTGTTCTATTTATTCTGTTCGCTTCCTTTTCACAACATAACTTTTGCAATGCAGTAAGCTATCCAAACATTTGTATTTTTATAATGCAATTAACTTTGATAATTACAGTGTGTCCTTATTGTAAAATAGAGCCATCTAGTATTTATCGTTATGCAACACAATTCATGTTGTGCTCGAAGCAGATATAAGAAAAGGAAAAATAAAGGAAAATAGCATTTTTTTACAAATTTACTAATTTAATGTCAAAATCTTACAGTTAGGATTGGAAAATAATTTCTATTCACAATATATAATTTTGATTGCATTTCTTTCAGAACTGCGACCATAAGTTTAACCACATGTTTGATTCAACCTTTACTCTCTTATTATAAACCAAATACTATGTACAGCACCATCTAGGCAACCCAGTGTTTGCTAATATATGTATGCTTTTAACAGTGGAATATAAAATGCATAATTTTCATCCAAAAATTGGCAAATGCGTAAACCTTGTGTACATTTTTCTGTCATATTCCCATGGCAGTGGTGAACCACTGGTATTTCCAAGTATATCATCCCTTTCAGTTTGCTATGAGCCAGGTCGTAAAGAATATATAGGGCGTTAAACCTGCCTCAGCTTGCAAGTCTGTTTAGCTTTCTCCATATGAGTTACCTGACTGTTAAAGAATTGCTCTTGAGTGTAAAATTAAGCATAAGTGAAGCACATGATACATACACCAAACACTGTTACAATCAGATGTACTTTGAAAGTGGTGAAGGCAGAACGGACTAATGGCATCATCCCATATTTACTATTCCTCATAAGGCAAACTCTTCATTTTAAATGAGGCAGTAGACATAGTACACCTGGGCCTGTTCTTGGTTTTAAGTACATGCCTAAGTGGCTTTGCTTGGCTAGAGAAATTGCAGTTAAAAAATAATTCTTACGTTTACAAGTGAAAACAGAAGAGGTTCTAAGTCTTACTAGCTACAGGTTCTAACTAGGATCTTAAACTAGAATTATTTTTTTCCATTTTCATTCCTTCTCATAAGTAGTAAATAATTTTGTTAATCAAAAGAGGCATAAGCTATACCCTACAACATTATTCTTTTCCTGTCATGCCCTCAGTGACATCTTGGAGAACCCAGACCTTTGGTGGACTCACACAGACATGTCTGACTGAAATGTAATATATTGCTTGTTCAAAGCCTGCCTGCATTTCCTTGTCACTTTTACTAGCTAGAATACTCACTGAATTTAAAAGAGTTTTCCCAACATTAAAAATTAGGAATTAATGGCAGTTTTTTGCTGGTCTTACGCATATGTACTCACACACACATTCCAGGAAAGAAATTGATGCTGATCAGCAATTTCTTGTCTATTACTGCGTATTTCCAAAAACTATGAGCTAAGCCCAAGTCCAATGGAATGAAACCTAATGTTAAGATTTTGCTTACAGAAGAGATACAAGAACATGGGGAAATTGCAGTAATATGAATACCACGTATTGGTATCTCATAAGGAAAACGTCAGTAGATCCAGTCATGACTAATTGTTTTAAAATAATGGTGTTGGCAAAACACCAGAGGTGATTGCACTTTTTACCCTGCTAAGTGAAGTATTGTAAATGCTGCAAGGCTGCTGAAGAGTCAGAAAGCAGAAGGAGGCATGGCATTTTAGTGGGAGAAAGAGTCACAAAGTAAATGAGCTATTCTTAAAAGCAATCTTTTAGAACTAAGTACTGGAGAATATCAGGGTTCTTTACCTTAAGAAAAAAAACCCACACAGCATTACACCTTGCAAAAACGTGTAATTTCTTGAACTAGCACTGATACTGAAGTGTCTTCTTTTACAGGAGTCTCGCAAATAATAATCTCCAATCGCTTCCAAAAGACATATTCAAAGGCTTGGACTCTTTAACAAATGTGTAAGAAAGCAATTAATTAATCTATTAATTATACTAAAAATATAAAGATATTATTTTAGAGGACATTCTGAGTAACCATTCAAACCAATAGCCAGTAATGGGATCTTATTACTGGGTGGAGACTACCCAATATGGGTAGGCTTGGGTTTTGTCTACTGTTGTTGATAATTTGCTTTAGTTTTGAATATTCCACCAGCTATGAAGATAAGTAATATTGTTAGTAGTTATGTAAGAGACCTGCATGTTCATTAAGACTTAGTGAATCCTTATGCATCCTTAGGGATGCATGAGAGAGCATGGCATGAGGGGAGGGTGGAAGATATTTAATGGAGTAACATTTCTATGTGCATATAATTTATGGGAAGGCTATCTTTTATCACAAAAGCATGTGTTAGTAAGTACCGTATCCCATACTAAATCTAATTGCAACCAAACCAAAACATGAACTCGTTTAAATATATCACTTACATACCAGTAAAAATACAAAATATAGATAAACAGATAAATCCTATAGTCACTTCACTGAAGTATGTCCTGTTTACAACACACACCAAATTCTGGTTCACCTGATTTGGGATAATGAGCGCAGAACATCCTTTCCCTGCTCCCTGTATTAACAAGGTAGGCTGAATTCATAGTGTAGAGCTGCAGCAGTAAGTTGTGGAGATGGTCAGTGTATCTGGTAGCATTACTTGGCATGACTGATCATGGCCAGGTGGTTACACAGTCTGGTCCTGGCGCTTGCCCGTTCCTGCACATACGATCTGAAATCTGACCGAAGACAGCTGTAAAAGACTTGAATAGAACTCCTTTGCTTGTGTCTTCTAAGGCCCTAAATGAGTATATCTAAAGGAGATAGCAAATACTGACGGGCTGACCATAAGGTTACATTCATTCCGGTTTTGTTGTCTAGAATGCTCCTATTGAGAAAGGCTAATCTAAAAGAAACAACCTCCCAAAATATGGGGCCAACAGTTTGGTAGGCTGGTACCTGTAAACTCGGGGAAATCAACAAAAAATCCCTACTGATTATCAAGTTAAGTTCTTGATTTCCTTAATAGAATTAAATATGTGTGGGTTCTGGTATGTAGCTTTAACTATGAGTCAGGACAAATTAAGCCAGGAAGGCATCAACTGAGAATAAGCAAGAGGGCACATATTTAACAAGAGTCCAGTTTGTTCTTGTCCTGCAAGGAGGAATACATCAGCTGACTACTTATTTTCAATGGATGATTTATTTGTTGTAGAGATCTTCGAGGCAATGCATTTAATTGTGACTGCAAACTGAAGTGGTTAGTGGAATGGCTGGGCAGCACCAATGCAACAGTTGAAGACATTTACTGTGAAAGCCCACCAGAATATAAGAAGCGCAAAATCAATAGCCTCTCTCCGAAAGAATTTGACTGCATTATTACAGGTAACATGCTTCCAATTACTTAATCTTTTTAAATTAAAGTCAAAGCTATATATTTTTTAATTCTAGGGTCCATTTTTGCAGGACGTCTGCATACTGGATGGAACTTCCACTAAAACCAATATGAATGCTGTGCAGGTTTAAGTCTGACATGCGAATCACTTGGGAGTGGGGACTCAGACTTTTCCAAATACTCAGACTTTAATATGTGATTTGGAAAACTGGGACATAAAACAGCATCTCTTTTAATTGAGAAAGATTGAAAAACAAGTTGCAGTGCTCCTTCATCAACAGGAAAATTGGACTAGTGATGAAATACTGTAATTTGTAATAAATTGGTATCTGTTAAGCAGATGTTTTTTCAGTACAGTATGGAAAGTATCTCTATAATTATCATATGTTGTGTGCACTTTTACAGAATTTGAAGTTTATCAGTCCCTGCCATACCAATCTCTGTCAGTAGATACTTTCTCATACATGAATGACGAACATGTGGTTATTGCTCAGCCTTTTACTGGAAAATGCATCTTTCTTGAATGGGACCACGTAGAAGTGATGTTCAGGAATTATGACAACATTACAGGTATGAACACTGCTCGACAAATCACATTACAACAGCTGATCCAAAAAGTGGTGCTAACCCTGTCTTTTACTTTTGTTTTTATAGGTACTTCAACTGTTGTGTGTAAACCTATAGTTATTGAGAGTCAGCTGTATGTCATTGTCGCGCAGCTGTTTGGAGGCTCCCACATATATAAAAGAGATATTTTTGCTAATAAGTTTATAAAAATTCAAGATATTGAGATCCTTAAAATCCGAAAACCCAATGACATTGAAACTTTCAGGATTGCTGAAGACTGGTATTTTGTTGTTGCAGACAGTTCAAAAGCTGGTTTCACCACGGTTTACAAATGGAATGGGAATGGATTTTATTCCCATCAGTCTCTGCACGCCTGGTACAGAGATACTGATGTCGAGTATCTTGAAATAGCCGGCAAACCACATTTAATTCTGTCAAGTAGTTCCCAAAGACCTGTAATATATCAATGGAACAAAGGAACAAATGAATTTGTTAAGCGTTTTGATATCCAAGATATGGAAGATGCATATGCAGTGAAACATTTCAAAGTGAAAGAGGATGTATACATTTGCTTAACAAGATTTATTGGGGACTCTAAAGTAATGAAATGGGGTGGTTCAGCATTTCTGGATTTACAAAGGATGCCATCCCGAGGGTCAATGGTATTCCAACCGCTTCAGATAAGTAATTATCAATATGCCATTCTTGGAAGTGATTATTCTTTCACTCAAGTCTATTATTGGGATGCTGAAAAGGCAAAATTTGTGAAGTTTCAAGAATTAAACGTACAGGCACCAAGATCTTTCATACATGTCTCCATCGATAAACGAGATTTTCTCTTTGCCTCAAGTTTTAAGGGAACTACATTGATTTATAAACATGTCATAGTTGACTTAAGCGCATGACACTCATAATTCTGAGATTACATCAGACTTTCTACCATAAGTGGACAAAATGAACTAAATGCATGATGACTCTCTTATCTTACTTCCAAATGAATGCCTTTAAAAGTTGAGATTGCTAGAACAAAGTATTACTAGTATCTTCATCTTTAACTGTCAAGTCTAGTGGTGTTGGAAGTTGCATTTTTTAACAAAAAGAAATTAAATTAACTGTTATTTGCATCCACAATATGTAAATATGTGTGCAACTGCATCTGTTGCTATAAAGAATATTAAGATGTACTTTTCCATTTATTTATTCACCTGTTTGAAACAACTGCCAAATAAAATGTTTACATTTTGTGTCTTTCACATTCCAAATATTATTTACAGGTGATACTTTTTATTTGTGTATATATTATACACATATAAAATAAACCCAAGAAGGCATATTGCCCAATGCAGTGTCATACTGCATGGAAGATGCATAGTATCGAAGATCAGGTGGGTTTTACATATAACAAGAAGTTCTTGATAAAAATACAGCATTGAACCCCAATCCTATAAATTATCACCTGGACATATCCTTGCATTTATGTGAAGCTTCACTGATTTAAATAGGACTCCACCCAGAAAAAAGCATTCAGTTATATAGATCCAGTTGTAGGATGGAGGGTTCAGTTATATAGATCCAGTGGTAGGATGGGGCTTTGTACTGTGTATAGCTGGAAGTACCTGATTTTCTAAAAATTTACAAAGAAACCAACAGAATAAAAGGCGATGTAAAGGTCTGTCTTTCTCCACCTCATGCTGAAGCAGCACAAAACAAATCTCCGGTATGACACTGCGGCTGTTACTGTGCTGAAAGTTAGAAGCACAGCTTATTTTTCAGCTAGCGTCATTTCTGTATCTGAACTGTCACACATCACTTGCATGAATTCTGTGTGTCCCTGTCAAGTCTTTCCACTGTAATGGCAATTACTTAATCTTCAATGAATTTATTCATTATTCTGAACGAAGCTAGTGAATGTGAAGTCCTTTTTTCCCACTATCCTGCAATGAAGTTTAGTAACAGAAACTTCTGAAATTCAGGGAACTTTGAATGTGGCAGGACAAACTCAGTTGGTGTAGCATATGCAACTCCAGGAAAGCTACCTATATCTGTTAAATTATGCCAAGTCTGAATTTGGCATGAAAATCTATTACACACTCAAAGTTAAAATAGTCTTTTGTTTAGATACATCTAGTGCATCACTTGTGAGAAACCTGTACTGCTGCTGAAGATCATTTGGTGCAGCTCAGGAAGAGAGCTCAAGTTGATTTTAGACACCTTTGCACTTCACTTGAAGTTATTAAGCCTTCTGCTCCAGTGCTATCTTTAAAATATACACATGAATACTGTGTATGTTTATACACATTTCTAACATTTCTCACATTCACAGACATTGATTGGCAAATAAGACTTAATCATACTATGCATGTCAGCTAATCACACAAGCTGATTCTGCAAGCTGGCTGCTCCCTGTACTCACAGAGACCCCCAAAATGGCAGAGCATTATGGTGCTGCTGAGAGCACCTGCAGCAGAAAAATAATCATTAAGAAAAAAGACATATAATGTATATTTTAAGAAACCAGTCCTAAACAGTATGCTTCTGTAATAAAGAATAGAGGGGTTTTTATATTAAATGTTATTTGAAAAGAAAAAAAATCCCATGTGAACAATACTACTCTAATAAGTTAATTTTTCTGATGCCTTTTTATCCATAGCTGCCTATGCTCTGGTCAGTATTTGGCTTAATAACTACCTATTCCATAAGTATTTACAGTGTGACTAGAAAGATTTTAAACTATGTTTCACAGCTGAAACCTCGATATTTTTTTCTTAATAAATACATTTTATTAAGAAAATCAAAATCATCTTGATTAATGATCTTGATAAATTGTCTTGATAAATCATCACTTGCTTGACAGGTTTCCTTTTAAATTTTTAGCTTTTATATGAGCATGATTTCAAAACCCAGATGAACCCAACTAATCTCTTTTATTATTTCTTAACGTTGGCTGCACATCTGTGATTGCCAACTCAGTTTGTCCATCTCTTCTTCAAACCACCTTGCATGGCAAAGGAATGAAATGGAAAAGGCATGAACCAATCTCCAATCTACCAGCAAATCATGAAGTGTTTTCTACTTCATCTTGTCTTTTGTTTTGGTCTTTTACTTAAGTTCCTATTGAATTACGTGCACTGATTTTGATCTGATTTCTCCTATTATACTTGCCTACGTGCACTCTCTATCAAATTATATAGATAATGGCTATGTATCCTTCTCATTGTGGACATATTATGGACATCTGGCTGAGTTTAAGTGGAGTTGGTTAACCTTGCTAATCTGCTACCAACATTCATTTACAACACTATACCCCAATATATTGCCTCACATTTGTACCTTGAGAAGGTTATGTTTCATGGAATTATATTTCAGAGCCAGCCAGCTACGTGCAGTATGCTATAGTAGTGCTGTGATTGTTTTCCTGAGTTAATTTACTCTGAAATAATATGACGGACTTGTGGGAATTCACTGTAACTCCTGGGTTTAAGGGAAGAGTTTAAAAGCCTGCAAGGGTGTGAGTCAGGAGAATTTTACATTCACAATACCTGTAAAACTAGCCACGGTACAGTGGAGGGTGGTAAGGGATTAATCTGCTGAAGTACGCAACTGTGTTATCAGTTTGCTTGTTCCTTCAGGAAATTTTACCTGTAGTCAAGCACTAATGATTTGGGAAGTTCTTAATGCCTATGTCATTTTTGGAAAGTCAACTAATCACTATAAAGTGCTGAATCTAAATCTGTTCTCTTTTGAAAATCCTTTTCTCTAGTCAATTTATGTCAGGTGGAGATTCACATGGACTGTAGGCAGTTTCTGATTGTGCAAGTATAGCATTTCATTGCACCACATAAGGAATTGGGGTATTTTTAGAACAGAACTCATAATCCTTAACATAGAAGAGTGTAAAGGCTCATTAGGTGGCTCCCTATGCTGTTTCTTCCTAATTTCGGAGACTGGGCATTTTAACAACTCCTCTGAGCATAAGGCCATATTCCGTCCTGGTTCTCTGCTCAGTAGTATTTCTGGTATCGGTGGAAGTCCCAGACAAAAACTAAAATAGAACCTTTTATCATATATACATTGATACTTTTTTAAAATGTTGTTTAAAAAAATCCATTTCTTTCAGCAAAGTCTATGTTACTTGTGGCTGACTGGTTGTCTTCTGCGGTTGTAATGGATTTTCTAAACTCCCTAATCGTTTTGTTTATGACTGACAGAGTATGTAAAGTACTAAAAGTATTATAGAAGACAGTATTGAAGGTTATTAATGGATACTGCTGATCCTTGATGCTGCTTAATCATATTAATGTCTAAGACAGAAAAAACTGTTAGTGGAATTGTATTGTATTCCTACAACTACTTCATTATATTTTTAATGGAGCACAAATATAAAAGAATATACAATTCTCTACTCTGGAAGGGATATATAAAATACATTCAGAATACCTGATATTACACCATGTGTAGCTTTTTTTCTTTGTCTGTTGTAATGTCTAGGACTTGCAGGTTTTTTGTTTCTACTTATTTTCCATTGAAAAAATATTCCAAAATGCACTCTTCCTACTAAGAAGAAAATTCAGTAAGGAAAAATCTCGTTCTGTAAGGTAACAATACAAACAGAAATAGGGACAAATTGTATTATTGGTTTGGAGTTGCATTTTAATTATAACTTCTCTTAATTATCTTATTTTTATTTTTTAACTTTATTTGAAGGGGTGATAACAGCCATTCAAAGTACACTTGAGGATGGGAAACAATTATTAGCATAGTTAATAATATGTGTGATATGCTTTGATATGTTCTAGTAGCAATCTAAATGTCTAACAGCTGTATTTATGTATATGAGCATTACAATATATTGTGTTAGTATTCAATGGAAAATAAAGAATATTTAAACCACAGAAGTAACAAACAGTCCTCAGACTGTTGATGAACACCACAGATAATGGCACCAAGAGAAAGCAGAGAAGTCAGCATGCCCAAAATGTTACAACTATGGACAGAGTATAAGCCCACAGCAAGTCTAAGGGTCCGGGATACTTCCCTTTCAAGGAAATATTTTCCTTACCATGAAACAAATAATGTGTTTCTCCTCAGCGGGGACCCCTGAAAATCCAGACGATCACCCAGTTCTTGCAAAATATAGCTTACAAACTTAACGCGCTACACCCATGATCTTCGTTTGTGGCAATTTTTCCTTTTGACATCTCCCCGTTACATCGACAGGGTGACAGGAACGGAGCGGTAAGCAGGCCATCGCCCACCAAAAAGGTCCGGGCCCTGCCAGAGCAGGACAGAAGTTAAGCCAGGTTCAGCAGATGGAAAATCCAAACCCAAACACTCAGTGCACTCAGCTGTTAATGCCTCCCCCACTGCCTAGCAGGCTTTCTCTCCTATTTGCTAGTAGGTATTGCAAACACTGGCAGCTACCTTTCATACGCCTGCAAGCCTTCTCCTCTCACACTTGCTGATCTGGAGACCTGAGCATGGCAGTAAAGCTGTGATTTAGACTCCTGATTAGAATAGGTAAACATGTTTTTGTGGTTGGGAACTAACCGATAAATGTTGAGGTCTTGGGGAGTTTGATTCCTCAAGACCGAGCTGCGGTACACTGCCTGACTTCCTGCTAATGGTAACTTCTCTTCATTGCTGATGACTCTGAATTCTAATGGCTGGTGTTACAGCCATGTCTCTGTTTGTAGTCCACTTAAACAAAGTGCTCAGAGGCCAACCTAACCCTATTCCTATTCAGGAATTTTCCTGAAATGAACTATAGCTACAAAGACATCCAGTGTGCTATACAGAAGTGGTGTTGTATTTGTGCTTTGAGACTTTGAATTTCTCCAATTAGTTATGCTAGTGTAATACTTCTGTCTTCAGATTTGTTACAACAGAAAGCAATTTGCCCCCAAATATGCATATTTATATTCATATAATTGTTTATTTATTCTCCAAATAAACTGAAGTGGATGATGGCAATAATTATGTTACTGTTCTCAACCTCTCATTCATTAAATCAATTTTTGAATTCTCAAAAGTTGTTTTCAACTCAGCCTTACTTTATGCTTCCTACTGAATTATTTCAATTGAAAAAGGACTTTCTGACCCATTCTCACTTCCTGTTTGAAGGCCTGGATAGCGACAGCAGTATGTTAGCAAGTTGTCAACCTGCCCAGATGGTGAATATCCAAGAATGCTGAAAGAGCTTCAGAATAAACAGGCTGATCTGCTAAGAATACACAGTCCTTCATTAAAAACCATTTATGTGCAAAAGAACTGGAAGTAACAAATACCGTGTCTATTTTTATAAAAAGTTCATGGGATAATCAGTGGAGTTTCAGACCAGTAAGATCTGCATTTATATCTGGTCGAATATCTGAAATGATAATCGAAAATGGAAATGTAAAATTTCAGGAGAAAGCAGGTAACTAAACAAGTGGGACAGGCTGACTAGTGAAGTTCAGGGTCCAGAAATGCAAAATATTATACATAGGAAGGAAATGCTCACAAGGTTTAAAATTAGCAGTAAATGACATTGTTGTGAACTCAGCAAGACACTGATCTCAATATACAGCAACAGGAAAAAGCAAATAATGTTACAACATGTGCAGGATAGTAGGGAGAATACAACACTACACGTCAAGGCAAATCAATGCTGTTGCCTTATCTGAGATACTGCATGCAGTACTAATCTGGTCATCTCAAAAAACACACTGCAGAATGATTAAGGACTCAGAGAAATGTGGTAAAACTCATTGAGGGTGTGGAACAAGATGACACTTGACTTTAGCAAACACCAAGCTATAAACCAAAATAGTTCTCCCCCCCAATTAAACTGTGGCATTCATTGCAATAGGCAGTTGTTGAGAACAAGAACGTGGCATTCAGAAAAGTCAAACATGGACAAATTACGTAAAAGTTGTATTTCTCTTTTTTTAGTACTTAAAATAATTTCTAATTATTAGGGAAGAGGAGGTTCTTTGCAATTCTGTCAGAAGTATCTGGCTGTAGCCATTTTGGACAAGAGGACAGCCAAGCAGCTGGATAATGAATGTGCTCCAGTGTGGCATTTCCTATTTTCAGTCCTTGAGACACGCTGCTCAGAAATTAGCTCAACATTGTTGCTGAGATTCACAAAATAAAATATATAGGAAGAACATAAGAATTAGCTGCTCAGAATCATTTACAATACTGAGAACATGAACACTGAAAAAATCTGGAAGATACCGGCAACATATATTTCGAGGATGTCAACAATTAGAAAATTTTGGCAAACTATTTGCAAGCGCTTGAAAATGTAATTGCACAACTTTGGCTGGCTTCAGCTATGTAAGTCCTGACAGACAGAGACTCCCTTGGGAAGAACAGAACTCAGCCTTTTTATAAGCTTCTTATTAAGAGTTGAATATTAGAGCTGTAGAAATATTAGTTGCAAAATACCTTATGATTAACCAGGTAATAGCATTGTCCTGTGAGGGAGTACTTTCTAAAACACAAGAACAGATCACCAATTTTGGAAAAAAACCCAAACAAACAAAGAAATAAACAACCCCAAATTTCACAATTTCTGAATAACTGTGAAATCGGAAAACCCTATCCTGCTCCCTTTTGTCCTCCATATACAATAACATAACGATACTGCCCATTCAGGAAAAACACCAGCAAATATGTTGCTCCAGAGTGCAAAACAAAGGAAGAAAAAAGGACAAAGCTGGGACAGAAACAATAGTTTGTGGTCAGGAAATCTGTTTGGTTTTGGAAAGTTTAATTGCACCTGTGAATGTCTAAATTTTTTGATACATAGAACATTACTGAAAATAGAACATCCTTTTGATGTTTACATTTGAAAGCATTAGCTACCTGGATTATAAACTGCAAACACCAATAAAAATCCACTGCTTTTAAATAGTCCATATGCACTGGCATTACTCCAGTCTTAAACCCTCTCTCTAACTTTTCCTTAGCTTTATTTAAGATAACAATAACTCCTTCAAACTAAGCTCGCTTCAAGGCTGAGACCAAGAAAAAGTATCTGGTACAGCAGCCACTAGGAAAGCTCTGCCTTTCTATACAGGGTTCTGGAGTACATCAAACTGCAACAGCGGTATGATAATCATATTGTATTAACTTGAACCAAATAGGAAATGAATGTTTCTTCCAGAATTACAACTCATTTCAGAATTTCTGTAAAGTTACTTTGAGAACAGTGACACTATCAAAGGATCTAAGAATAAGGAAAAAGGAAGCTAACTTCAACTGCTTCTCAAAAAATCCTTCTACTGGGGTGGTTGTGACTGTTGTCTAAAAGTATGCATAAATATCACTAGGTAAAATTGCAAAATAATCAGTTAATTCAATGACATGAACTGTAAAGGGTACCTGGCAAGACTATTACAAATAAACTATGCTGCAGTGGTATCACTGTATACAACCAGAGCTCTCAAGCCAGTGAATTGCAAAGTTCTGTTTCCCTGTCTGAGAGTACCTTGTAGCCCTCCTTGTGCCTGCACAAGGAACAGGCAGCCCAGAAGCTGCCCTTGGAAGAAGGGAACAAGCTCCATGTGTGCCTCAACAGTGACAATTTCCTTGAAGTACGGCCACAGACTGGAGGCACTCCTCCCAGAGACAAGGACAACTCAGCAGGGTCTTGAGGATGCCAGCTCTTGCATTTCGGAACATTCCCAGTTTTGCTGGTATTTCAGAGGGAGTAATCAGCTTGCGTGTGTCATCAAACCCAAGCTCACTTAGCATCCACTTGCTGGGGAGCCAGGAACAGATTGCAGAGATCAGCATGCTCTGCAAAAGCTTGGTCAGCCCATTCCTGAGGGGCTGCCACACTGGCACTGTTAGCAGGATCTGAGCTAGCTGAGGTTACAGGGACATAAAAATAACTATTCAGAGTTAGACCAGGGTTCATGTGCTCCAACGTCCTGCCTACATGGCCAGAAGCGATGCTTAAAACAAAAAAAAAGAGCATGAGAAATACAGCACGATGATTTCCCAGGATACCCTCTCATCCTCCAGCAAGGAAGGAAAAGAAACCATGCTTCCTGCCTTAAGGAAGTATTCTTGTGGACAGCAAAATGCCTAGGATCAGTACATTCTGCGTGCATGGCAGCAGCAGGGTTTTTTTCTATAATGAGGAATGCTGTTCTGCATTGCAGCTCCTGGAGGTAATGAAGGAGCACTGACTTCACTTAAAAAATAATGAAAACAAAAAAGACCCCACCTATATCTGTGACTGACAAATGGAAATGTTTTCCTCCCATAACAACAGTTAGGGTGGCATTTCAGATCATTCCCCTTTGAACATACTAGTACGAGCAAATTGAGAGGAGCAGACATTGCACTAGCATGTCAGAACAAGATGAGAGGTGCACAGGCTGAATCATGTTAGTGTTTTATATATATCATATGTTTATATAGGTACAGAACATAAATATGTTTTATATAAATAATATATCATTCATATATATAAATATATATGTATGATAGACTCCCAGTACACTAATACTGATCTATCACCTGTGACAAGGTTATGTACATTGTATGTAATTTTTGTTTCTGGGGAAAAGCAGAAGCCAAGGAAGAATAATCTCCTTCAAGTAAGGCATAAAAACGAATGCTTAATAATTCATAGGAGCTGCAAGTAAGGAAGTTTCCCCCTTCCTGCCCTGCAGAGCAGCCCCAGCAGATAGCTTACAGAATAGGAAAAGTACTGTGTAAGTGCCAAGAAATGCAGCTGATTGAATAGTTCCCTCCCCTTCCACGAAGATAAACTATACATTCAGTCATTCCTATTGCTGCAAAAAATTAGTTAAGGTGACAGTGAAAAAATATAATTGAACAAATTACCTTCTTTTAACAACCAGAAATGCCATTATACAACAGAACAAAACAAAACAAGCAAAAATGATCGGTGGCAACTGTGAGCAATTTCCACTTTCCTCCACTCCTCCTTGGGAGCTCTAACACTCAATGGCACTCAAGCTGTACTTCTACTATATGATTTTTGTACTGTACTGCCTGCCAGAAAACAAATCTCTGGAAAATCACCACGAACTTTAAAGTTATATAATTTTTTATTTCTCTTTCTTTTCTCTCCACAGTGCTGACTGCTATAAAGAAGGAAGAAAATACTTCCCCTTGTCTACTAGTAATTCTCTGAGTAATTTAGAAAGAGCATATATTTCAGGTTATGGAGCAGATCATCCTGAGTGCTATCACATGGCATGTAGAGGATAACCAAGGGATCAAGCCCAGCCAGCATGGGTTCAGGAAAGGCAGGTCCTGCTTGACCAACCTGATCTCCTTCTATGACAAGGTGACCTGCCTAGTGGATGAGGGAAAGGCTGTGGATATTGTCTATCTAGACTTTAGTAAAGCCTTTGACACCATTTCCCACAGCATTCTCTGAGAGAAACGGGCTGCTCATGGCTTGGATGGGTGTACTCTTCGCTGGGTAAAGAACTGGCTGGATGGCTGGGCCCAAAGAGTGGTGGTAAATGGAGTTAAATCCAGTTGGCAGCCAGTCACAAGCAGTGTTCCCCAGGGCTCAGTACTGGGGCCAGTTCTGTTTAATATCTTTATCAATAATCTGGACGAGGGGATGGAGTGCACCCTCAGTAAGTTTGCAGACAACACCAAGTTGTGCAGGAGTGTTGATCTGCTTGAGGGTAGGAAGGCTCTGCAGAGGGACCTGGACAGGCTGGATCAATGGGCTGAGGTCAATTGTATGAGGTTCAACAAGGCCAAGTGCAAGGTCCTGCACTTGGGCCACAGCAACCCCATGCAACGCTACAGGCTTGGGGAAGCGTGGCTGGAAAGCTGCCAGGCAGAGAAGGACCTGGGAGTGTTGGTCAACAGCCGGCTGAGTATGAGCCAGCAGTGTGCCCAGGTGGCCAAGAAAGCCAATGGCATCCTGGCTTGTATCAGAAATAGCATGGCCAGCAGGACTAGGGAAGTGATCATCCCCCTGTACTCAGTGCTGGTGAGGCCGCACCTCGAATCCTGTGTTCAGTTTTGGGCCCCTCACTACAACAGAGACATTGAGGTGCTGGAGCATGTCCAGAGAAGGGCAACGAAGGTGGTGAAGGGTCTGGAGCACAAGTCTGATGAGGAGCGGCTGAGGGAGCTGGGGTTGTTTAGCCTGGAGAAAAGGAGGCTGAGGGGAGACCTTATTGCTCTCTACAACTACCTGAAAGGAGGTTGTAGAGAGGTGGGGGTTGGTCTCTTCTCCCAGGTAACAAGTGATAGGACAAGAGGAAACGGCCTCAAGTTGTGCCAGGGAAGGTTTAGACTGGATATTTGGAAAAAATTCTTCAGCAAAAGGGTTGTCAAACATTGGAACAGGCTCCCCAGGGAAGTGGTGGAGTCACCATCCCTGGAGGTATTTAAAAGATGTGTAGATGTGGTGCTTAGGGACATGGTGTAGTGGTGGACTTGGCAGTGCTAGGTTAACGGTTGGACTTGATGATCTTAAAGGTCTTTTCCAACCTAAACGATTCCATGATTCTGTGATTCATGATTACAGTATTTCTATTCAAGCACGTTGCAGAATGGTAACTGATACCTGCTGCCTACTCCTGTTTATCTATAGTTCAAAGAACATCTGCCCTTCCTTCTTCCAAGACCTTTGGCTTTGGTAGCTGTGTTGAACAGGCTTATATAGTAATCTCTGCCATACGTAAGTGGCAATTTGCACTAAATAACACGACAAGTTCCTAAGCAATTTCCAAGAACTCCTTCAAGAAAGAGGTGGAAAAAAACAAGTAAAGTTATCAAAATTGCCAAATACGATTTTTTGAAAGATCCAGAAATTGGGACGGATTTGGGAAATAATTTTAAATTAAAAAGATGTTGGGGGCTGAAAATGTCAAAACATTAAATTTAGGTATTTCCAAAATAAAGCATTTTATTTTGAAAATATCTAAATTTAAGCAACTACCAGGAGGAGATGCTTACCAGGAGAAGCACCTACCCAGGGCAATGCATACATAAATACTACCATGCTCATTTCGTCTCTTCTATACATCAAATGACATCAATGTTTGGGGTTTTTTTTTCTGGATTCCTTATTAATTTTCTCTTCTTTTCTTTTTGTTCACTGTGCACTGGATGATCTTACTCTTTATGAGCAAAGAGTTATTGAAAGGGAACAGAGCTTTAGTTAGTTTTATAGCTAATCCCATAATGTTCCGCATTCCTAGCAATAGTACTGACACATCAAATCAGAAAGTACAGTAAGGGAAAGGGAACATGCCAAGGTTGCAAGTTCTTCACTGCTTAAATGGCCCCAATAAACAACTGAAAAAGGAATGATGAGAGTTACTATGTTACAGTGAATCCACGTTCCTCTAGTATAAAAAAAATTATATGTACTTTCCTGCAATTCATTTTACATATAGTAAAGACTCAGATACCCTCAACCAATCAAATGAAACAAGATGCCTGAATAAAACACCACCCACACTTCTTTTGCCAGAAAGGAGATTTTTCCAAATTCAGGTTTTCACATTGGTTGCTTTGCCAAGTTTATATTCAAAATATAGATTCTCCTAAAGAAGTGGAAGCAATCGCCTTGACAGTGTATGTTTATCAAGCACTGCTAGTTTTAAAGATGTAGGAATTCTGTTCATTACTTTCACTGTGTCACAGTATAAACCAAGTACTTACAGATGTATGTGTATGCACCTGAGATACACCTGAGATAGACACAGACGGGGTGTGTAAATACACATTTACAGTTTAAAACCCTGTTCACTGAGACTAACTCAGTAAGTTTTGCGTTTTTAGCATGGTATACTTGTTACATGATAACAACAATCTGTAAAACTTCACGACAGTAAGACAGTAAGTGCTGCTGTTTCCTCTGAGTACCAGGGCAAATACCCGAATGCCACCTGCCACCGTGCTTTACAAAAGCCACAGTGGTTTGGCCTGTGGCAAATACATTTATGATCAACAAACCAGTATTGCTGTTCATTTTCTTTTCTATCAGTGAGCTACTCAAGTTCACTCTATTGATTTGCTTAGATGTTTATGTTCTTCGGTGTACACAAAATGATAGAGAAAGAAAGAGAAAGAATCAGATCACTTTTATTAAGGGATTAAAATAAAAGATTTTTTTGTCCAAGATGTATCAGAATAACAGCCTTTTCCACGTGCTTGAAGAGAACCAAAAAATGACATAATATTTTTAATTTAAGGATCACCATCTAGATTTGCATAAATTCTTCAGAAGTTTATGTGAAATACAAGAAAGAAAACACTAAGCTTACAGTGTTCAGTGTACATGGAAAATTATTTTTAATTTATCCTCCCATGAATACTAGCTACAGAGACTTGATTGCTTAGGAAGCAGTGTAGCTAAGCCATCTGAGGATAGAAGCAATGCTGCATGACCTTTATGTGACCAAAATCAGCTAAGCAGCACACCTTTAATACTGAATTAAAAGCACACTAACAAGTATAGAAGCAGAATTTGAATATTGTCCTGCTTATCCGTTATTTTCCAATTCTTCAGAAGTAAAAAAAATAATCTTTCATTCTGAAGACCATGGAATTTTTTTGTTACATATACTCCTTACTTCTACCTGAATGTACTTGTCTCAATACTTTCAGTCTCCTGAACAGCAACTGCTAATAGTGCAATCTGAAAAATGCAGGTAAAAAGAGCCCCAGGATCTCTCCATTATATTGACCATAATTGCAGGATTCCCAATTATTACAAAAGTCTATCTCCTATTTTACAGTACTATGCAGTACAACCACCAACTGAGGAGGAAGAAAACTGTGATACTCTGAACACACTCTTTGACGCAAGATTAAACATTTGTACAACAGTTGTATATATACGTGTGGAAGCACTTTATGGTGATGGCAAAACTGAGTATCATTCACCGTCCACCATAACAGGGAAGCTGAAAAATATGGGTCTCTTCTAGCATGTAAGATGGGCATAAAAACCACTAAGACATGCATTGGAATTTTGATGGAGCAGCAGCAGCTCAGATGGACCACACCTTCGCTGGGCTGCGAGACTACAAGGGCTCATTAATTTTAAACTTTTTTTTCTTTTTTTTTTTTTTACTGTGAGGGTGACTGAACACTGGAGCACGTTGCCCAGGGAGGTGGTACAGTCTCCATCCTTGGAGATATTCAAAACCCCAGGGGACACAGTCCTGAACTCTAGCTGACCTTGCTTTGAGCGGGGGGGGGGGGGGTGGGGGGGGGGTGGGGGTTGGACTAGACAACCTTTCAAGGCACCAGATGTGCCCATCAGCCTCAGCTATTCTATGACTCCCAAACAACTTTGGGTTGACCAGAAATTTGAATGAATGACCAGGACAATGAAACTCCTTGGTGCTGCAATAATCATCTGTTTTATGGCATTCAGGTGCAGAGGTTATTACAATGCTCTTAAGAGTTGGATCCATCTCAGAAGCTGATAAAGTAATTCTTATCTATTTTTTTGTCAAACCTTTTCAGAAGGAAAGGAACAAATGCAAGTTTATTATTTATTGTGTTACTTCCTTTGCACTAGCCTATATTAGTTTTAATGAATTTATTGCTAGACAACTTAAATCCCAAATTGAGATCTTGAAACCAGTTTTACAGAATTAGCATTTTTACAGAATAAAAGCCATCAATACGGATTTCTGTTTTGATTTAAATATTCTACTATTTTGATAGCTTAAGCAGTACATAACTGTGCTGGCACAGCTACGTTAAGATCAAACTGGGATAGACGTCACCAGGGTGTTCCACATGCAGTACCCCGGAATCCAGCCTGCCATCTTTTCTGCCTGGGCTCTGCAGAGAACTTAGTGCTGCCCTTAGGTGAGGTGAGGCAAGGTGAGGAAGGGCTACTTCAGTTCCAGGGCTCCCTGGGTTTATATTAGTTAGTTCTCACTAAACCTCCAAGAGGCAGCGGCGTTCCAAAAAGCTTATTAGGATATCTCAGTGGTGGATAAAAGCAATAATATGACAGTGGATAAAGTTCTTATAATCTCATATAAAACTCCCACGGTTCTCCACAAAACTCAGAAAATTGCGTTGTCCTTTGTGCCTGTTTCTGTTAGAGTTTCTGAAAAGCCACTCTGAGGAGTCGGAGACAGCACTTGCAGGCAGGGAGATGGAAATTGAACATCAAAGGATCCCTCACCAGGCACACAGACCCAGACCAGTGACTCATTACAGTACTTCACTAAGTACCTGCCAGGTCTGTATCTCAACCTGCGATGAAGCACTGGCTTGTTCCTGGCATTTATAATGAGAAAAACTGTCCGCCTAAATTCTGGATGAGGATGAGAATATTCTCCTTTGAAAAGAGTAACCCAAGAAAACTCTCTGTGTGGAGAGTGGTGACTATGCAGGAGAAGGTGGCTCCTCTCTGCACTTATGATATTATGGAAACCAGATAAATGCCATTCTAGCTGGTGCTGCAGTTTAATTTTCAATGGTCAAATTGCCCGAGTTCACTAAAGCTTGTTCTTATGGACTTTGCACTCAGGGAAGATACTGTAGGAAGTCCTTACTGCTCTACTGTTGGTTGCAAGCTGGCAATGTGCTGGAGAAAGGAACAGCTGGTTCTGAGCACAGTATTACAGAGACGAGGCTTAATCTGAACTTGAAAGGGCTGCATAAAACATTGACCTTTATGTCACATTTACGCAGCTACTTAATTTTCCAATCTAGGGCAGTGTGACTGCAAATCACATTTGCCCACTGGTTAGTTTGGGCAGCTGTAACTGCTCCGTCATTTTGGAAGTGCTCTCCTTACTCAGAGAAGAGGGTTGTACTTTGCAAACAGAACTTGGAAGCTCTCACTCGAGCTGAGACAAGCCTGGCAGTCTGACCAGGAGCAAACAGAACACTTCATGTATCTTGGCATAAACAAACACTGCCCTTAGATGTTCCCTTTCAAAGCCAGACATGGGGGGGCATGGAGGGGGTTGTTGCAGAGTATCTTTGAAAACTCTCTACAGTCCAGTATTTGGGATTGTGGTACTTAAAAATTTTACTTTGGGTTTCATAGTGGCAGTATTATAAAATAAACACATAATCTGCATATTTTAATGAAGTATATAAACAAATAGCCAGAAATCATAAGAACTCACTAAATTTTGTTCTGTGTCTGTACTACGGATTAAATGTTTTGGCTCTGGTTTTCTTCACTGAAGACTCACGTTAGCCAGCTTCTTGTGGTGTCGCTGCCTACAGAGGTAACTCACCTAGTAACTGTGAAGATAGGCCTTTTTGTGGATACGTACGCTCTGCAAGTCTGCTTCACGCTCGCTGGCCGGGGACGTGCCGGGTCTTCCTCCTAGAGACCTGCAGGATTGCCACCCCAGGATGGCTGGTGAGAGGCAGAATTTCCACTGCTGCCTTTCACCAGAACTTCTCTGGGGAAGAACAGGCGGCTCTAACTTCGTGTTGGCGATTCATAGAACAGTGACCTGTAAAAGCCGCCTTGGAGTACAGAGAAGTGTAAGTTTCTTGGGAAAGCAGCGGGCTGCCAGGTTTATTTGCACCTCCCTCTCTAAATTAAACCAAACTCTGAGGGACAGGGACGTGCATCAGGCAAAAGTGACTTCTTAATTAAGGGTGTCTGTCTGGGAAATTTTGCTGGCCTGATTCTCCCCTTCATGGGACATGCAGCTGCTGTTGCATCTCCATAGAGGAAAGATATAGTAAAGCTTTCAGTATAGACTTTGTAGAGGACTATGCTGATAGGAGCTTTAATAAAAATAGTTTATATCTAGTGCAGCAGATATTTACTTATTTTCTTGGTTTACAGCAAGAGGAGTTCAGATAATGTAAATCTTTAGAAAGAATTAATCCTGATTTCAAGACAAACTTTTAAATTTATTTATCTTTTTAAATAATTGATATAACACATCTAATTTTTAGTTAAGAATAATTTGTGAAATAATTCTGGTCATTTTAATCAAATGCTAGCTCCGAGATAATGAAATACTTATGGCCTCTGGTGGGTTAGCATGGACTATAAAATGTGCTAAATCAGAGACAAGGAAAGCTTGAAATAGCTTTTATGAGGTAGCTTGAAGGAAAGCTTGAAACAGTTTGTGTGAAATAGCTTGTATTTACCATTTAGTACTCATTTTGCTAAAGCTATAGATTACATTTCCCCTTAAGAATACAGAAATAAACACTGATTAATTTATGCAGCTAAAAGATTAGTGTGAGCATAAACCTCTTACTTGAATAGAAATTCGTCCCTATTTTAATTATTGATAACAGCTCAGCTTGCTGAAAAGAGAAGAATTTTAGCTTTTGAAATTTATTCTGCTTTTCTCTGCACTCTTTGATGGGTAAGGAAAAAGGGCTACTCTGTATTTCTTTGCACCAGCTCCCCTTTCTGCTTCCCCTGCCAAAAGACATAGGCGGCATTGTTTTAAGGAAAACATACCACAAGAAGGTGGTTAAATGATTTTTGTACCCTACTAACAATCCTGTAAGGCTTTTCATACGCACGCAGAATGACTAAATCGCCCACCAGGTTCCCAGCTCCATTTTGACCTCTATGAATGCAGCTGGTGCAGGCAGCTCTTCCACAGAGAGATGCTGCTGCTGCTGCTGCCACTGCTCACTGACATGGCAATTAAATGTTAATGGGCCCACTGAAGGAAAGCCAAGCTATTTAAATCGGTGAGGAGATTGGACCAGTAGGATTTCAAACTGTGACACACAGAATATGGAAAAGCTGTAATAAAAGCTCAGTTACCTCGGTGCAGATCCTGCCTATGAGCAGGCTGATGAGCCAATACCGTGAAGTATCAGTCCCGTGTACAGTTAAGAGCTATATACTTTTATTTCAGGCGCTCAGATGATGCAACAACGCCCCTAAAATAACTTTGCGTCATCGTTTTCCGCAGTTTGACTTCCTTGCAAGCGCACCGCCTCAGAAAGTTGGTCAGCGGCAGCCGCGGCCTGTGCCGCCCCGCACCGTGCAGGCCGCCGCGCACCCACCCCCGGCGGCACCAGCCGCGCCTAACGGTCACCCGGCGGGGGCCAGCCCCGCTCCTCCCGCCGCTGCCCCGCTCCTCTCTCCGACGAGGTGAGAGCTCCCCCTCCCGAGGCGCCGCAGCCTCGCTCCTCCCCGCCGAGCCCCGGCGCGGCCCAGGACCCTCGCCCCGGCAGAGCTCTCGGCTGCCCGCTCCGCGTCCCTCGCAGGGGGCAACCGCGGGCTGAGGGGACACCGGCGAGGAACTGGCAGAACGCTGCCGCCTGTCCCGGGAGGGGCGTTTGGCTCCCTCCGGGCTTTCAGGCAGGTATCTGCTGTGGGAGGGGGACCGGCACGCCGGCTGTTTCCAGGCGGGCCCTGACTCGTGGGGTGTAAGCCGCGACCTGCTATAGTCCCCCCGCCCCGCAGCGCCGTACACCCACGGGGCGGGGGGAGGGAGGCAGCCGGGCGGCGCTGGGCGGTGGCACCGCATGCGCAGGAGGCCAGGTGCCTGCCGGCTTGTGAGGAGCCGGTAGCATCGCGGGCAGCCCGGCGTCCTCATGGTGCTGTGTCAGGGCGGCGAGGCCGCCGCTGTTCCGGCAGCGGGCGGGAAGGAGCCGGAGGTGCCGCTGAGCCGGAAGGACGGTGTGGGTACGGGGCAGCCTTGCCTGTGCCCGGCGCCCGGCATGGAGGCGGCGGGCGCCGAAGAGCGCCGCGTTTGTGGCTGCTGCTCGGGCTTGTCCTGGCCGCGCTGCTGCAAGGCACCCGGTGAGGAGGGGGAGTCTGGCAAGCGGGGCAGGGGGGGCAGCGCCCTCCTGGCTGGGCTACCGGCTCTCGGGGTGACATTGCTGGCGGGGCGGAGGAAGAGGAAGCGGCCCCGAGGGCACCGGGGCTCACCGCACACGGCGGCGGGGCGCGGAGCGAGCTCGGGCGGCCGCAGAGGGCGCCCGGCACCTGTGCCGGCCCCGCCGCCGGCTGCCCGCGGGCGGCAGGCTGCAGCCTCGCCGCCTCCGAGCCGTCCCCGGCCGTGGCGGCTCGCACCTGGTGCCGGGCGGCTCGCACCTGGTGCCCGGCGGGGGACACCAGGCCCCCTGCGAGCGTGTTCGGCGTCGCCCTCTTCCTCCCCTTTCTCTTTACTGGAGAAGCCGGCCTCTGGTGAAGAAATCAAGTGAAGCGGCAGGCACACCCCCTCTGTGGCGCCAGCCCTTGTGTGTGTACGCCGGGCTCGGCTCGGGCCGGGCCCCCGGTGCTCCCCCCCCCGGGAGCGGGCAGAGCGCTCGGGGCCTCTCCGGCCGCGCACCGCTCACTCCCGTCTCCATGGGCGGGCTGCTGCTCCGTCCCTTCTACACGTAGGTCTGTGAGAGCTTCGGTAGCGATTATCCCTTGGGAAAACAGTACTTCCTGCTGTCAAAGTTTTAAAGTAAGACTTGACAGGTTTGGGTAAATCGAGGTGCCTTCTAGCAGTGTGAACTTCTGGCACTGTAAATATGTTGAGAAGGGGCATCAGTGCTGTTCAACAAGTCCATACTTGCAACCGTGACTTCCTTGGTAATTCTTACCTTGCTTTAGTGTGAGTGTACTCTTTATTTTGTCTTAATCCGTGCTTCTTGGTCACTTTGAATTGTTAAAGCCACAAATTTATTGTGAAATATGCAACATATTTTTGTAAGTTTAATGTGCCTTCCTTTTAAAACATAAACGCCATCTTAAAATAATTTTTGAAGTTGTTATCTGAAGTACTTTAGCATGTGTAATTTTTAAACAACTTCACTGAAAATGTGTTTCTCATTAAATATGGACTATAATTGACTTTCCAGCAGAAAATGGATAAAATGGTGATATTTGTTAGCTAGTGAGCTCTGGAGAGACCAAAAGAGATAGCATACTTCACCAGTGAAATTCACGTTAGTATCACTTCTGAGGCAAAGCATGGGAAAAACCCAGTATTTGAAATCTTGAGAAACTTACAGTTATTCACCAAAAAAGACCTTTTTTTTTTTTTTTTTGGTAGTCTGTCTAGCAAAATGTTAATTGAGTCAATGGCTGAACTTTATGAATCATGGCTAGATCTTGTCTGCATGACCATGGTTAGTTCATACGCAGGCTGTTGTGCTCCTGGCGCTTTCCTGAAGCCTGTGAGAGAGCTATTCTTCTGCTTCTTATGGTGGGAAGAATGGATCACCCTCTTCTGGCTTTCCTGAAGGTCTGGGAGAATCACCTTCTCACTGACTGACCACCTTCCACATAGCCAGTACTCTTCTGCCTCTACTACTGTTCTCAAGATGCATGTATGTGAGAAGTGTCATTTTCTTCACTGTATGCATTTTGCAAGTATAAAAGCTGTTTGCAAGAAAGCATGGCATTAAAACGCAAACAAAAAGAATTTACACAGAAAATGGCGTGTAGTGGGAGGTGTTTGACTATGACTTAAGACAGGAGTGGAAGATTGTTTGAAAGTCTTACTTGTGGAGATGGCTAGGGAATAAAATTGGAAAACCAAATCTCAAATCTGTAGCCAGTCAGAAAAGAGGACTTGGGTACTACCTGAAACTTTATTTTTAGACTGTTACGCTTTTTTAAAAAAGCATGAGTGCTTGAGTGTTTTGATGGCATTGGGCTAGTGTTTGGAGGCTTAATATTTTGTGGGGTGGGAATGTTATCTTAACCTAACTTCTCCTTAGAACATATTTTGAAATAAGTATTCTTCAGAACTGCAATTCTTGTTTTTGGTGGAAGAGCTTGTGCCATTTTATTTTTAAAAGGAAATAAAACACTTTCTCATTGCACTGAGTACATGCTTTGGCAATACGAGATGCTGATGGTTTAAATTCTAGTATTACAAGATACTGTTTCTGGTAGGCTTGGTATATTGGCTAGCTTACAAAAATGAGTTCCTTGTGGTATTTCTTTGTCCCTTCAAATCCGAAGCTTAGTTCTGGGTACAAGATCCTTTCATCTTACTTTGCTTTAATTTGATTGGTTTTCCATTTCAACACTTCCATTATTTAGATTGGCTTCATTCTGTAGTAATCAGACAAGCTATCATGCCTGAAATAAAACTTCATAGTTCTGTTTGTGCTGTGTTCATCCATAAGCCAGCCTGGGTTTGGATTTCCCATTTCAGTTATAGGGCAGTCTGATTCCTCTTGCTTTAATATTAGAGGCGTTGTTGATTTTGCAGTTCTGTTGCATGACTGTGTGGATTAGGACATGACATAATTCATGAACATTTTTTAAATCCACTCTGTGTCATAGTTGATAGATGTCCCAGTCCAATGTTGGTTGGTGGTAGTTTTTATAGTCACTTTTATGTAAGTGGCTGTTGCTAAATATAAATATTTCTAGTAGAAGCTGTCATTCATTTTCAGCTGTAGTGTGGCTGGATTCCTTGAAAAGCAGGCCTTCTGCCTACTTTAAATTCTGGTTGCAGTTGTAAAGCCTAGGTCTCTAGAACTGTTAAAGCCAGAATCGGTGCTATACACACTGTATCAGCCCGCAGTCTCAGCTCTTAGGTAGTAAGAAGCAGTTTCTCAGCTTTGAGTGCTGATCTCAAGGAGGATCAAAGTGGTTTGTGACAAGTTTTGTTGATTTAAAAAAAAACACACACCCAAACCAAAAAAACCCTAAAAACGATATTTAGTTGCTAAGCAACTCACAGCAGTGCCCTGCTGATTATGTTTTAGAGGATCCATAAGGCTGGCAGGCTCCCACACTAATGTGAGATGAGGCACCCTTTTATCAAAACACTGCCTAAGGGACATGGAGTTCTTGCTCTTATCTTTAGAGGGTGTTGTAGGAGAAAGGCTAACTCCCAATGTTTTATGCAGAGAGAAAGAAAAGAGGTAGTGAGGTAACACCCCACTCTAGATGGGTTCTCTTTTCCATGGTGTTCACCTCTAGGTTCAGTGGAAAGACTGAACCTCTTATGCAGAAATGCAATAACCAGAAGGTCTGGGTTCTTTGGAGACAGTGTTGAGGTCAGCAGCAGTTCACCGTCTCTGTTTGCTTTCCTTTTTCTTTTTTTTTTTTTTTTTTTTTTTTTAAATAGTTGAGGGTGGAGAAGATGAGTGGAGCAAGGAACAGTATGTCACTGAAGAGGGCCTAAGGCAATGGGGAAACTTGAATAGCAACCGTTAGACTTGGGAAACTACTTCAGGAAGAGAAAGTCTGATAAGTAAGCATAAACTAAGGTGAAACTAAGGTCTTCGTGGAACTGTGATAGATATCAGTACTTTAAGCAGGCCTATGATGTTTTAAAATCAGTCACTTAAATTTCTTCTGCTTAAAAATGTATATTTGATGTTTATTTGAAGAAAATATTTGGATTCTTGCAGCAAGATAAAAATGTTATAAAACTTCTGTAGGTCTTGGTCAAATTTAGAATGATTTAGCTGCAAAATAAACATGAGATATAACAGAAGTGAGGTACTGTACACAATTTTTACATGTGTGTGTTTGTGAGAAAGGAAATTAAATTGTTGCTTAGGAACCTTAATTAACTTAATAATCAGATGATTCCCAGGTAATAAGTTTCAGTGTTTCAGAATCTGGCCATGGACCATTTTGCAGTCAGTTGGTCCTTGGGCAGTGGTCAGAATCATACAACTAGTCCTATAGTGAATTGCCCAAACTAGTCTGATGCCTCCAAGAAGTAAAGCCTACTAACTCATGTAGAGCTGAGAGAGGTGTAGGAATGGTTTTGTATCCAAAGCGTTAGAGTTCCTCTCTTATCTCCTGGTTTAAGAAAAAAAGGAGAGCTGCGATGGTCAGCAAAACATATTTTCAAGGTAGGTCTTGTAAATACACGTAGTATTTGCATTTGTTTCTTTTGCTTCCCCTGTCCTCTACCACAAGAATAGCTACAAATGTGTGGAGCACTGCAGTACGTGGAGCCACCTGATCTGAGAAATCTTCTAATAGATCATTATTAACGGGAGTTTATGTGTTGCAGGAACAAAGAAGAAAGCTGCCTGTCCAGGACTTGGTCTGTTTTATACCGTACTGTCTGCCTTCCTTTTCTCAGTGGCCTCTTTATTTCTTAAAAAAATAGAAGACGTACATTCAGTGGAAGTGAGTGCATTTCGATGTGTTTTCCAAATGGCATTCGTTCTTCCTGGTTTAATATACTACAAGTAAGTGTAGAAGATGTTTAAATTTAAAGTTATTTCTTCAAAATAGATCTAGAATTATCACTCACATATCAGATTGCAATATTATTTTAATTCAGACTCCAAGTGCATAACTGCATTGTTTTGTATTAGTTGATAGTTTGTTAATACAATTCAGAAAACTGAAAATCTCTGACTCCCTGAATTGTAGAGGTTTTTACAGGGATTATATAAAATGTATTGGTCTTCCATGAAGCGGTGTTCTTAAAAAAATAGAAGGTCATTTGTAGATACTCTTGGGTTATTTTGCAAGCAAAAAATTAATAGCTAGAAGAACAGGTTCTGGACTCTGAATGTGATTGGGGGTGGTGATGGGAATAGATTGGTCTGTGATCAGACAGTTAAAAATAGTTTGATAGTTGAGATAAGTCCCTCATCTAGAAGGGTGTGTACAATCTAGAAGGGTGTGTACAATCTAGAAGGGTGTGTACATTTAAATGTGGTTGGATGTTGGTCATGAAATAAGCAAGCCAGTGGCATTAATGTGACATTTCTGTTTTTCAGAACAGGCTTTTTGGGACCAAAAGGTAAAAGAATTTTTCTTTTCTTCCGAGGATTCCTTGGCTCTAGCGCAATGATTCTTCTCTACTATGCTTTCCAAGTCATGCCGCTAGCTGATGCCACTGTTATAACTTTTAGCAGTCCTGTTTTTACATCGTTGCTGGCATGGATCTTTCTCAAAGAGAAATACAGTGTTTGGGATCTTCTGTTTACCCTCTTCGCAATCACTGGAGTGGTTCTTATTGCCAGACCGCCATTTCTGTTTGGGTCAAATGTTACGGGGATTGAAGGAAGTTACACAGATCACCTTAAAGGAACTATAGCAGCAATTACAAGCACAGTGTCTGCAGCTTCGACTTTTGTTATACTAAGGAAGGTGGGAAAATCTGTGCATTATTTTTTGTCAATTTGGTATTATGCAGTCATTGGTTTAATTGGATGTGTTATAGCATTGTTTGTTATGAATGAATGGCGTTTACCATATTGTGGTAAAGATAGGGTTCTTCTAATATTAATAGGCTTGTTAGGGTTAGGGGGTCAGATATTTCTCACAAAAGCATTACAGATAGAGAAAGCTGGACCTGTAGCCATAATGAAAACAATGGATGTGGTGTTTGCTTTTATTTTACAAATTCTTTTTCTCAATCATCTACCAACTTGGTGGACTGTGGGTGGTGCCCTTTGTGTGGTAGCTAGTAGTTCTGGAACTGCCATTCGTAAGTGGCGACAAAGCTTGAAAAAAGCTAAACAAAATGAAATCTAACAATACAGACACTAATTCATTACAGAAACAAGCAATCTTGAAATATACATACAATATTTATTTTTATTTATTTAAAATATCTCATTTACCAAATTGTAGTACCAACTTATATCCAATAAAATAAGTTGATTAAAAAAAAATAATTGAAGATGCTTTAACAACTGATTAGGTATATACTTTTCTTTCTCATATTTAGGTATGCAAATCTGAGAAGTAGAAGGATATTTAAAAGTTGCTTGCTTCCTATCAAAAGTGAACAATAGGTTTTTGGCTTTTATTTTCCTAAAATTCCTGATTCTCCGCTACTTAGACTGTTTCCCTATACTTCCGAGCAGTGGAAATCAGTATCCCGGGCTTATTTAATACTATTGTGTGCTTGATTACCAGAGGGATTGCAGTACAAAAGTTAGAAGGGAATGAAGAGTTATAATCTGATAAACATCCAACTTTTATAGAACAGATAAAGCTTGCACATTTACAAGCTTTCTAATTTTTTTTGCACAAAACAGATGCCAAATGGGGATTTATTTTTAATTTGGATTCTAAAAGAGCAAAAGCTATTTCATCTTTCCAAGTAATATCAAGAGAAAATTAACTTGTGAAAATTATCTATCAGCTTTGCTTTCTTTTAAAAAGAATTTTAAATGTTTGCACTTGCTTTACAGACATAATGAAACAACCTAATATCTGTTTTTTTAATGTGATTTTCCCAATAAACATGTCTTTAGTTGCTGCAGTCTCGGTGATGAGAGACAACAGTTAATTGTATACCACTCGCAAATTAGCCGTTTCTTGTGGTATGGAATGTTATGCTGTAGCTGCACTTTTCTTTATTCTATGCAAAAGATTGTATTTTTTAGGTATTTAATATAGGTTATTTTAAATGCTGCTTATGACCCTTTTGTTTAGATTCTTTTGTACAAAAGTTCTTTATGAGACCAAGTTTAAGTCTTCTTGGCCTTCATAAAGTTAGGAGGATTTACAATAAAGCATTTGCCTGTTTCCTAGGAATTTACAAGAGTGCAGAGTAATTGCAGTTTCACAGAAAATGCAGGTTGGCCAAGGTCATAGCAGAGATTCTACAGAACAGGTTTGAGGAGAGCTTGGTGGGAGGGTGGAGCTATGCATACACATCTCATGGCATGGAGGCATCCACACTACATCGGGCAGTGCTCGTGGGCAGCTTCAGCCCCGTTTCTCCAGCTGGTCCTTTTACATCTGCACTTAATCACTTCTCTTACACATCTTCTCAGTTTTATAGGCTTTATATTGATAGCAACAAATACTACGAAAAAAGGCTTGTGTTACTGATCTTAGTGTCCTTCATGTTTGAGGAGGAATATATGTTTAGTTAATATCTGTTAGTCTTACGTACTTTTGGGTCTTGTCTCTAGTGCTTAAAGAAAATTTTAACTTGGATCTTTATTTGGTCCTTTGTATCATGAGGTGGTTTTCAGTTATTTACTCTCTCCAGTGTTTTTCTAAAGGAGAATGCTGTGTTCTGTAGACTTGATACCCGTTTTTGTTTTTTTTTTTTTCAAAATCACTAAAGGTGGCGGTTGTTTTCTTATTTTGATTTACAGATGTCTAGTCACATTTCTTTTGCCAATAAGCATTGCATATTGGCAGGGCAGATGTAGGGACTTGAGTCCTGAAGGACTGGAATGTGTATAGTACTTTGGGATGCAGCTGGATGCAAGGAGCCATCTTTGTGCAAGATTCTGTATGTAAACCAGCACCCTGAATCTATATATGTTCATGGACATGAGCAGATTCCACTTGAGTGATAGAATCGGTTCCTGCTTATAGCTGTCCATTCTCTGCTTCTCCTGAAGGTTGAAGTTCAGCTACTGCTGACAAGGTCAGGAGTAGTATGAAACTGCTTTCACATCTCTTTAAAGCCTGATGTAATAATAAAATTCCAGTTTGGCACCCATTTCACTTAATACTTGAAATTGTAAACTGGGATTGTTTCTCCTGCTGCTCAGCCATCACTGCCATTGAGCAACAGCTTTCAGGGAAGGGAAGGAAAATAGACTGCGTTTTTTACTGCTTCACTTCATGTTTAATATGCATGTGTTTGAATTGACACTTATAAAGGTATGGTTCCAAAGCAGTTCATATTGATGTAAACTTGAGTTGTCAGCTAGTTCTGCTCCCTCGCATTGGCTCAGTGCTTGTGCTTATGTGGTTATGTGGTGAGGTGGCCCTGGGAGCTGATCCAGCTACATAACTTTTTTGTAATGTTGTTGGAGAGGGCAAAACCAGAGTAGCCTGAACTTGATGACAGTGTGCAAACATTCAGAAGGGGAATTAGATAATAGTTGAAATTACAGCATATGAATGCTGCTTTGTCAGTACAGAATAAAAATAATGTGGAAGCTTATATTGAAAAATCTTTAGGTCATAAGATTTCAATGAATCTTGTTTACACTTAGTAGAGAAGAACAGACTACTGAAGAAAGGACTGTTTTCTTGCCCTTACCACATAAGTAAGTGTAGAAAATAAGCTGGTCTGAAATCAACAACCTGATATAGTGATTAGCAATTTTTCTCTCAAGTTCTTGCAGAAGCTCTTTCGATGTATTTCCATACCTGTAGTGCCAAAACCCCCAGATGATTATTTCTTTTCTGTGTCCAAACCTATAGGGTTTCCTTATGGCTCCATCTACTTATTTTCTTTTGCTGTTCCTAAACGTTCCTGAATATTTAAATTGTTAACATAGGATCTTGTTTAGATTATTATTTTACAGAACACTGTATTTTTTGAACATTATTTTGATTTTGATCCATCTTTTAGAGAATTGTTTAACTGGTTTAAGAATGAAGGACTTGATTAGGGCTTCTGTAGTCATAAAGCATGACAAACTAGCTTCTATAACTAGCTTTTCCAGATGATATTGGGAATGGAAGACATTTAAGCTTTAAGTTTTTTCAACCACCTCAAGTTTTTAATTTTTCTTCCTCTCAAATGTAGGTTGAAAACCTAAATTTTAGTTGGAAGCCTTGAAGAGAATGAAATTAGACAAAAGTATGGATACCCTAAAATGTTTGGGGGGGGGTTTTAATTGAAAATATTTCTTACAATTCCTGTTAAGATGGTCAAACATTTTTTTTCTTCCAGAGCTTAGCTGTTTGAGAATCTGAAATTAAACTGGCTGAGCCTTGATTCTTCCAGAGTCTGATTTTTTTTCCTTTTTTTTCTTTCTTTTTTTTTTCTTTCCTTGGATAGATTTTTACTT
The DNA here is from genome assembly GCF_035582795.1 of Mycteria americana. Classification (NCBI taxonomy): domain Eukaryota; kingdom Metazoa; phylum Chordata; class Aves; order Ciconiiformes; family Ciconiidae; genus Mycteria; species Mycteria americana. The sequence continues at coordinate 19,392,865 of NC_134370.1, forward strand.
CTGAAAGGTTTTTTTAAGTTTTAATACAGCAAGTTTCTCAGGGTCAAATGTTATTTTTCTAAGCTTTGGGTCAGAAATATATTATTAGTGTTCATTGCCTATAGTGTCCTCTTGTGATCTTTACAGTATTTTTGAGTTTGATAAATGTATTTTTCTAATAGAAAGTCCTTCCTTTGTAATATGATGTATTGTTGCATTGCAATTGCTATGTTATAAAGTTAAGTTTCTCTTGAATTTTAACATATTAATTCAATGTACTGATTTCAGCAGATCCTGAATAGAAAGAGTAATAATTCATTATTGGTCGTTTTGCACATAAACACAAAAAAAGACGTAGTTGTTACTGATGCCTCACAAGCATGTTTCTTATGTTCTTTACTATGCAAAACACTGTAATCATCTGTTGTCTTCAGAGGGACTTTACAGCCTTAAAGCCTTATGTACCCGACTCTTCTGTATAAAGCTGATAGCTGAAAAAGCTATGTACTGTCACTGTGCAGCAGCCAATTTCTTTCAGGTGGAGTTGATTGTCAAAGTATGCTCTAAAAGTTCTCTAAATACATCTACACTACGAATTTGACAAGCTCATTGTGTAGACAAGGGCAGTCTACCTAATAAAAATGGATTTCCTGCATTTGTCTAACACCAGGCATGAAATAACCTCAGCATAACAGCATTGGTGAAATAACTAGTTCAATGTGTCATTTTTCTTCTGAAACCTGAAACTAGGCTCTTTCCCAATTCCAAAAACTGTTCTAAGACAGCTCTTCCTGTAATTGATAATGAAAAGATGGATAGGACTACCCTTGATCATCACTTAGTGTAAACACTTCCCCCCTGCAGTATTTTCTCTTTCTTGAGCTTTTGTTCAAGAGCAATCTGTTGGAAGAAAGTTTATTTCTAGAGAGGCAGCCTCTTAAAAGTTAATTCCTTGCTAACTAGCAGTAGTTAAGCAGGAAGAATCTGTTTTCCAGTTCTCTAACCGTGGTAAGCATGGTAGGCTCATCTGCGGCATCAGTCCCACAAGGGCAGTAGAAGCATGATCTCTGTCCCTGCATGGATTCAGGGTTGGCAATGCCGACAGCAGATGTGCAACGCAGACTTCGGCAGGATGTTGCAGTTACCAACAGAATGTTTTTGTGGTCATAACTGCCTGTCCATCCAAAGAAAAGTTGTGGCTTTATGTTCCTGCAGATGCAGGTAACGTCAGGGTGGAACATACATAGACTTCTATGGTGATAACACTTCTGTATATCAGAATGAGTAATTTCCTATGTTATGTGAGGTTTTTGTTTGACAAAAAGGGGGTAGAAATACTGTCAGCATTAATTAAAGGATTTTTACTATGTCTTATATATTGTTAAATATATGTTGAATGATATGTTTTGTAGAAGTTACTGGCTTTGTTACGTAGTAGTATATTTTTATAGATAATTCTTATATATTGAAATGTTAAGAATATTTTCATAAGAGATTTATATTCATCATTGCTAATAAAATGAACCTGAAGAATTAATCTCTGGTTTTGCATTGATTAGTAGAACATATTTGAATGTAGTGATTGTAAAAGCTTTATGAAAGAACTATTAATCAAACAGTCCCTGTTAAATATGAACATATGCCTCCAATTCTGCTACTATTAGCGTGCTGCATTGACTTTTTTTGCCTTGCAACAAGCTAGAGCTGAAAAGAAGCTCCATCAGCTTCCATACAGCAATTTTTTAACTGGAAACATTGTGGCATTGACAGGTCAGTGAAGTTAAATTTTCCTGTGTCCAAGTGGCAATTTGTTTTTGTGGGGTTTTTTTGTTTGTGTTGTGGTTTAACCCAGCTGCTTGCTCACTCCCCCTCGGTGAGATGGGGGAGGGAATCGGAAGAGTAAAAGTGAGAAAACTCGTGGGTTGAGATGAAGACAGTTTAATAGGTAAAGCAAAAGCCATGCATGTAAGCAAAGCGAAACAAGGAATTCATTCACTCCTTCCCATCAGCAGGCAGTGTTCAGCCATCTCCAGGAAAGCAGCACTCCATCACATGTAATGGTTACTTGGAAAGGCAAACACTGTCACTCCAAATGTCCCCCCCTTTCTTCTTCTTCCCCCAGCTTTATATGCTGAGCATGATGGCATATGGTATGGAATAGCCCTTTGGTCAGTTGGGGTCAGCTGTCCCGGCTGTGTCTCCTCCCAGCTTCTTGTGCACCCCCAGCCTCCTCGCTGGTGGGGTGGGGTGAGAAGCAGAAAAGGCCTTGACTCTGTGTAAGCACTGCTCAGCAATAACGAACACATCCCTGTGTTATCAATGCTGTTTTCAGCACAAATCCAAACCATAGCCCCATGCTAGCTACTATGAAGAAAATTAACTCTATCCCAACCAAAACCAGTAGTTTGGGTTTTTTGTTTTATTTCTATACGTCATGATTTGAATTCAAGTCTTACCCCTTCTGTCCCAAGGTGGTACTTAATCCCATTATGTAGTGTTTCAATAATTAAACTAATTTTTCACCAAAGAGGAAACAGCAGAAGAAAAAAAACTGATTATCTCCTTTGCAAAACCACCACCATGGCTAAATATTACAAAAAGATTGTAGTAATTTTTTTATTATTCTTACAACAGTGCTTCTTCCTGCTGTGCTGTCTGGTTTTGTAAAAGCAGAAGATAACAGAACTGGACAAGGGTATTAGCCTACTTGAGAGCTTTGTGCATGTAACGAATCTTTATTTCTGGGTGTGACTTGACTTGGCATTATAGAGGGAAACTTAGATGAGGGAAGACGAGGTAGATAGTGGGGAATTACTAGCAGTGTTAGCCTGTCTATCCAGCACACTCTTCTTCACCTTATATGCTCAAAAATTAACTTATTGTAGGATGACTTGACGCCATCTGTTTCTCAGGCTCTAAAGTAAAGGAAAAGCAAAGTACTTCCAAGGGAGCTTACTGTGCCAGGCATACGCAGGAGAAGATTAATTGTGAAAGAATTTCGTGCAGAAACTTTGCAACTTTCTCTTGGCAGTTCTGTAGGTTCTTTGGAACAACTATAAATATATAATATATAGAAATTTAAGCTTTAAGGGAAGGGGGAAAATAGCTTTTTGGATAGACATTAAAATCTTCCTTATTCACAAATGGATAGTGACATAGCACACGAAGAGAGGAGGGCTATTACTAAATACTACAACTCTTGAAACAAAATTCTAGAGTTATGTCTACCCACTCAAAAAAAAAAAAAAGGGCAAAGGGAAAAGGGATCAAAGGATTTCAAAGGAAAAAGCATTCTCATTATTACTTGGAAAACAGACTTCACTAGAGTTGCAAAATACTTACGGGATAACTCACACTGGTCATTATTGACTTGATAAAGTTTTCTTACACTCCTAAGCACGGGAAGCAATACTTGAGATACGATATGCAGATTAACCACCCAAACAGGTTTAGTTGATTCTTTTGATTCTTCAGTTAGCTTTGCATTGAACTTTATTTTCTGACACTACTGAATGAAGTTCCTACGTTATCCTGTCAAGTAGCAGTAAATTCTGGACAGGATAATGAGAAACTACTTTGTCGTCTGAGCTTACGTACTGAGCAAAGGGCAAATGAGAGATTTCAGTTCTTGCTGTGCTGGTATAAAGTGATTCTGGGCTGTGTGTGAAAGAGGTGGAAAGAAAATCCACGTTTTCTAGTCAGCGAGTACGAAGTTCTTTAATTTTTACCCTGTACTGTGACTGTTCTGTCAGTAGGTGGGGCTATCTTTCTTAATTTATTCCTTAATGTGTAAGATTAAACTAAGCCCTGTTAAAAATCCAAATCCACAGTTTTAGACATTAAAAGTTTCAATACAGTGTGATGTACACAATGTAAATACCTAAATTTAAATAGGAGTCCAAATGCTATTGAAGCACTTAAATGACTATATAGAATGCTGCCCAGCAAACCCCTGAATGATCTAATCTCTTAAACTCTTCTCTGATGTTTTAAACTGCATCCTGCACCCCCTTTCAGAGCAAAACATTCCAAAGGTCCAGAGGGACTTTAGCAGTGCTCTCTCTGAAATTCTGGAAGCTCCGTGTTGCCCCAAAACACTCAATTGGGAAAGCAAGGGGAGAGTGGGCCTGCCACCTTCATGTCAATGTCCGTGAATTGGGAGGGGATGTTGTAATGAAATTAGACATCTCTTCAGTAACGATGCTGCTGCATATAATATGGTCTGTATATCTAGCATATGTCCTAAGCATTCTTTAAAAAAAAAAGAAAAAAAAAAAACAGCTGCCAAAAAAAACCCCAAACCAACCAACCAACCAAGCAAACAAAAAAAGAAAACAACAGACAAAAAAGGGGATAAGTACATTCTTGCTATTAAATTCTTTGGGGTAATTTGTGAAGAGTTAAGATGAATTTAGGCTAATAGTTCTAATTTTGCACAGAAATAGAGTGCATATGCTGTCTCAGCAGTTGATCAGCATGTTGTAACTATTGCCCCCTGTTCTTCTCCTGTTTGACTGGGGGATTTACAAAAATATTTTCTGTTCCACTCTGATTTTTATTTTGGGGCTGGGGTGAGACCCCTACATAGTTCTTGAGCAGGTTCTTGGTGCAGGTGCTGAGGCAGGGAGGCCCTATCCATCTTCTAGCACCTCATCCCCAGGGCCCTACTGCCAAATATTTCCAATGCCAGGGTTTCCCAGTAACTGTGTTGCTCTGGTCACCACAGCATAGGGGTATGGACAGGACCAGGTGTGCTGGAAGAGCCTCTTCAGTCAGACCAGCCGATTAAACAGGAACGTCATGCAAGCTTTGGAGCATAGACGCACCACGCTTGAAGCCTGGTAGAGTTGGGAATGGTTGTTCCAACTTCAACTTAATTTAACGGAAGGAAATAGTAGAAAGGGAGGAGGTTTAACTACTACAGCGAGTAGAAAAAATACTTGTCAACTTGTTTTCCATTGGAAAGTTGGCTGGAGGATTTTTTGCTGGTGTTAACTGGCACTGGTAGGTGTTCTATTTAATAGGAAGTACTGGACAGATTTTGGGAAGCTAAGCAACGTTAAAGGAGAGAAAAATCTTTTTAATATTATTTGGAAAGACTATGTGGCAAATCCATCTTATTTCATATAAAGTGCACTGTGAATCAGATATTAATATTCACTTTCTACTTTCCCATTTGTAATTTATTTCTTAAAACAAATATTCCTTTATATTACCATAAAAACTGTTCAGCCACTATTGAGTTTTGATCAGGAAGTGAAGGAAAAAGCTGTGTGCTTTTAAACAGTAATACTGATCGTGTCATTTTTTCACTTTACCAGAAATATTTCATGCCAATCAATGCCTTGTAATAGATGTGTGTACAATTTCTTCATTAAACATCATCTTTATATAATATGAATAAGGCCCTATGTTCTACTATTTGTAGTAACGTACATAGGAAGTCCATACAAAAAGACTTAGCTGACGTTCTTTACTATTGCCATATGGCAAACCATTTTCTTCATTATTAAAAATCGAGAATGATAAAGAAATACTACAATCTGAAATTTCCTACAGGAGGACTACAAATAGCAAGGTAGCTTTTTCTACCCCAGAAGCCTGCTTTGCTTGTGTTATTCATCTCACTATTCTGCTTTACTTGCTGGAACCACATAGCTGTATTTCCCTTGCAATTTGTTCATTCCTAATCTGTAATAAAGGTGGCTAATTTCAATTTATGGTGTTATCAGCACAGTTAGGCTATGTTGTATTTTCAGGGAGGGAAGGAAGGAAGGAAGGTGTGAATTTTTTTTTTTTTAAGATATGCAAACTGTAAAATTTACAGATTAACCATATTTCCTGCATCAGCAGAGCTTGTAAATTTTAATGTAAATGTCTATCATAAATCATGTTGACCCAACTTTAGAGAACAGCCTCCTGTATCTCATGTTCACTTGGAAGGGGGGTGGGCGGGGGAGAAAAAGGAAAGGAAAAGTGTGGGGGAAAATCTTTGTTCTCTCACTGGCAAGTATTCTGCAGCTAAACTGTCCCGAAGAACCCTGTCTGTGTGATTGGGCACAGATTTAAGGAAGAAAAGGAACAGTTTGTTCTCTGCTGATTATGTAAGAATACCCTTGACTGTGTGTTGGTTGCTTCAGATAACAATTTATATCCCAGGGGTAGCATGGAAGAAAATAAGAGAACTAGTGTTAAACCCACAATTTTGTTTCTTTAGTATGCCTTTACTGAAACCTGGAAACCTTGGTTTTGAGGTAATGGATGCTCCTTTATGTTAGTTAGCCTGTAACGCTCTAGATGTCAGAGTTTTGATCAACAAACATATACTGTTTTCCTCGAAAGGAATATACTTGCCAATTTGATTCAGGCCTTTTAAATTTTCTAGAGGACACTCTTGTCTTTTCAAGTTTTGTGGTGTCCACAGATATTTTGTAGCATGTTTTTCTAATTTGCCTTTTGTCTCCTTTTATTGGATATTTAGAGCTTCATTTAAGGATTAAAAGCATTTTTCTGCAGTCTTTACTGATCAATTTTTGTGAGAAGACAGATTTCCACTTTCATATGCACACTTACAAATATATTCCAGGTAGGTAATTAATGAAAAAGCATTATTTGCTTTTCATTTCTCCTATGAAAATGTTTTCTTAGTGCATTATGAACTTCTAGACAGAAGCATGAAGGATTACGCTGCACTTTTAAAAATTACAGCCTAGTTCTCTTCAGGTTAATAGTTCTTTTTAGGCCCCCTAATTTTTATATAGATCATACCATGCTCACACGGAATTTGCTGTAAAGAACAGTGGCTACCTTCAGTTTCTCAGTTGTGCTTAGACTGTCATCTGTCAGATGTGGAAGTGAGGGTGGTTACTACGCTTGTACCCTCGAGGGGATGGGAGTACTGGGTTGGGTGTGCAGTGACAGCACACAAAAAAGGGAAAACAGCACTACAGATTGGTCAGGACAATGCAAAACTCTCCTAATCCTGCATGTGGTGAAGTTTAATGTGGTCTGGAGATCATCCATCTCATGCTCTCTGTCCCCTCAAACGCTCCTATTGATGGACTGTTCACTGGAAAGCCAATGACGTTTACAACACACTAGCAACTTACAAACTTGAAATCAGGAGGCGATACCAACACTGTACTATCTTCAGAAATCCTAGAAATTTATGTTTTGGACAAATGGTTTATCAAGCTCTTCCCATATCAGCCCCTTTCCCAAACAATTTGGTTCTTTAGCAACAGTTTTACTGTCATAATCTGGATGGCAACATTTCTGCACATGATCTTAGGTCATTAGTTTAGAATCTGATGGTGCTTGTGTTTAGTTTTATTCTGTAATTTTTTTCCCTTAGCTCTCTTAATTTTATTTTTCCAACTGTTGTGATAATTTCATGTCTACTTATATCGGTATGTTATCACACTTTGAGGAATTTTTGGCTAGGTTGTTCGGGATTTTCAGTATTAGATGCCGCATAACCACATGTATTTATTGTCTTAGCCTTAGCATATGATTCCAAGTTGTAATTAGTGCCTCAGTGCTGAAATGTACCAACATGAAACACAGCATATGGATATTTTGATGAAAGGAAATTGGGAGATACTGCTTTTATAAACCTGAAAGCTGCAGAGCAGATGTGGAAGGAATTACTGCAAAGAATCTCAACTGGCATATAAAACAGAAGCTGAGGTTTATTTTGTTTTTATTATAAAAGAAAGAACACTTTGCTAAGGTTCTGTTGTATTTAAAGTTAACAAAATTGAGTTGTCCAGGACTAGCTGTGAAACTATATGCACTGATGTGACACTTAATGGAACAAGGCAATTTTTTTTTCTTTAAATATTTAGTGCTAGAACTTTACACGTTGATTGTAAAATATGTATTTTTAGAATTTACAGTAAATTTAATGATGCCCCCTTTTGGGGGAGAAGGCTTTAATAGATATTGCAAAGTTCATGTCCTTTTTTTAATTTCATGAGCAAAGAGCAAAGTAGTGATTACCCTTTTTGCAGTCTGATTGTCTGGCTACTTTCATGGAAAGTCCTGGTCATATATACTAATTTCTGAATAACCATTAAGATTAACCACAAAGTATTCCCATCCTCTCACATTTTCAACACCTAATCAGCCAACCTGACTTTGTAGGAAACAGTAGATTATTATTTACTTACCTTTTATAGATTTCAGTAAAGCATTGAAGTGCTTACCAGGCTAAAACATGGCTGCTATTACAGTGTTAAACAATTTTTTTCACTTTATTTTCCTTTTCAATTAATTTGTTAGTGTAATGCTACATTAGAATTGCAGTGAATTACTAGTCAGTGTGAATTACTATTCAGTGTGAATTACTATTCATGACCTTTCAGAAAAGTTTGGGCAGATAATGGACTTACTTCCTTTCCATAAACCTACTGTTTAGAGCAATACGTTCATTATTTTTCATTCTATTGTTAGCACTTCTAAAACGAAAGATGATGTGGCAAAATCATGTGCATCTTTTATGTCCATAGTTATCAGAGAAATTATGTTGAATTTATGTATCAATCAAATGCTGCTGGTAGTATAACTATATGTTGCTATGACAAACAGCACGTACACAAGCACAGTGACAGCAAAACCGATATATTAACAGAACTACAAAGGAACTTAATCTAAAAAGCAGATTGCTTTTAAATGTAAAACTACAGAATGTTGTCTTCCATCATTGATGGAAAAGATGGATCCTTCAACATATTAACTATCAGATGATTATTCTTGAGCTTTTTTTTTTTTATAGTGTCAAATGTCAAAATTGCGGGCAAAGCAAGACGTTTTGTTCATGTCCAGAATTCACGTGAGCTAGCAAATGCTAATCAAAGTTGGCAAAAAAAAAAAAAGTAATTGGTTACACATCTGAATAGTCCAATCATATGGTTTCTTTATAAAATTGATTCCGTTTTATTTTTGCCAGATTCAATAAACTAACAGTTTAAAATACATGTTGGAATCTACTTCCGTTCAATAGCTTTTAATGAGAAAACCAAAGAACAGCATTACATTCTCATTGAAGAACTAAATTTGAAAAAGACACGAGGGGCCAGGCTCTTTTAAACACCGTGTTGTATAACCAAAACCGCCTTGGTTTCCTGAACATTGTCTGAATTATGCTATTTGGAAGCCATCCATCTGCAATAGAAATGAGGGATCCCAAAATGCAAGAGTGATAAAGATGAAATTGCCTCTGTGTTATGTGACATGGGAGCAAGGCTCCTCCTAACTCCTTGTAAGATGTAGTTCACAAATCGCCCAGCGAAGACTGAAGATTGATCTAGGCTTATGAATAATGCTTTCACTTTCAACTCTCCTTTAAATTTAATCACCTGCTACTCACCTTGTCAATGTACTTCCTTTTCCCTGTCTAAACACCGTTTGGTTAACAGTCATACAAATCTCTGTGTGTGTATTACCTCTTTTTCTAGGACATTAGTTCCCAAAACCAGTTATTAAAGTTTTGTGTGCTGATTTTTGAGTGCCCTTATTCCTGAATGCATCCATTTCCCAAAAGCAAATGCATTTTTAGGAATCCTTCAGCCAACCAGTGGTATTAGTAGCAGATCAAAGTGTGTTACATGCAAGGTCATGCCTCAAAATTTGTAAGATGTCTTCTTGCAAGTACTTGCATAAGGTAGGAGAATGTAATAAATATGAAACAAACACATGATGAAGACATACCGAGTATATGAATTCCGAAATATCTTTTTACTAGATTGAACGGCAAAAGTTGCCAGTTATTTTTATATAAACTCTACCCTAATTCATAAGAATTATATTAAAAGCTTATATAACTTGTTTATCTTTAGACTTTATCACATAAAATTTAACATCCCAGCGTTAGACTGCAAAAAGCACTACCTAAATATCTACTTTGAGGATGAGGCAAACTTTCAGTTGAATTGTGCATGCCAACATTATACAAAACTTTGGTCTGTTCTGCAGCCTGTATACGTTAGTAATTCCAGCAACTTGAGTTTTTATTGGAAAGCTAGAAGTAACTTAGATACGCTTGGGTTTTTTTATAAGGTTTATAATGTCTCTTCTCAAGTAGTCTTGGAAGAATCAGGTAATACCCAGGTTTGTACTTTGAAACAGATGTCAGTTTCTGCAAAATGTACTTTTATTCTGATATTACTAATTTCAAGAAGGTTGTGTATTATACAAATGTAAAAATCTCATATTTTGATGCTAAGACTGTATAGCATTAGGAAGTAGGATTTGCTTATTTCAAGCATTAAAATTTTAGTCTTGAGACTAAATTAATCTTAGTCTTGAGATTAATCTTAGTCTTGAGCTGACAATCTTTCATCTACAGGCATATCCCTTAAGAATATCTAGAGAAGCAGCAGAAAATTAAATGGCTGTGGAGCAATAAATAGGTAACACATAAAATGGCCTCGTTTGGCTATAGTAAGAATACATGTTTTCTGTAGCAAAAAAGACAAATTATACTGATAGCAAATAGCAGAATTAAGTCTTAAAAGAAGAGCAGCCTATTGGAAAAAGGGAACAAAATTCTTGGCAACTTTATGCGATCCCTCCCTATATCCTCCATGTTTTTAATAATTAAATCTCTCGATGTGTGTGTGTATTATATATCCCTGCAAAGGAACAATTTTTGCCAAATTTCACTGGAAAACACCACAAGATTTTCAGTTAAACTTCTTATGTAGAGGGTACTTTGAATCATCCAACATGAAATGAAGTATCTTAACATTAAGAAGGACAAAAATACTAACATAGCTTGTAACTACATGTTTTCTAATATTATTGCCCATTGTATTGGCACCCAAATTTTCAGCTATTAAAAGAAAAATAAACAAATATTTAAAATATCTTATGGCTCTAACAGTTCTGGTCAGTTACCTAAACAAATTCTTGTGTTGGCTCTTGGATTTGGTGAAACGGATACTATGGCAGGTTGCCAGTAAAGGAACTGAATGTTAAATAGACCCTGTAGACTGGGTGTTGTTTAGACATAGGCATTAAGGACAATACAGGTTTTATAATTTATTATATTAATAACTCATTATCCTGGCTGCTTCTTTAAAGTGATGACAGAGCACGGGTAAGTCAGCTCATTTGTTGGTTTGCAGAGGAAGCGAATCCCTGAGTACAATAATAATGTGGTATTCAAACTAAAGGCACAAATTATGAGGCGATAGAAGAACTGCCTTTTGGCAAAGCTTCCTTGAAAACGTCAATCAGGAGAAACAAGCCTAGAAATAAAATACTGTTCAACAGGATTACTCAGGTGAACCTAAACAGTTAATGGGATTATACAAAGATAGATACATCTAATGAGCTTAGATAAATCAGGCTTTATTGTTTAGATACTCAGGACTATATTCCATCCTGGTTGGACCATGTAATTTCATTCAAGAAACAACACATTTTATCATTATAAAAGTATTAAAGACTTTACTGTGCATATGAGGAACTTTAAATCTGAGATTATACGAGGAAAGTAATAAAGCAGGCTTCTCAATAAATTTTCATTATGGCTGTATAATTTGATTTGGAATTTCAGTGTTTATTACTTGCCACTTTAATATCGCTAATATTTATGTACTATTCTTGGCCCCATATTCTCACAGATTAATCCATTAATAGATATGTATTTTCCATCTTCTGTTTTTTAGGGAGAATTAACAGAAAATTATGGTGTAGTATTAAACTTTATTCAATTTATTAACTTCATTCAATTAGTAGTATTAATACTTTGTTTGACTTCCATTGTCCCTGAACTGTAATACGAAGTAAACAAGAGTTATTCCTGCAGTGTTTTGAAGACCTGTATTCTAATGTAGTCTCTAACTTTTAAGAAACTGTCATGAAATAGTGGTGTAGCAAAAATTGATACTAAAAATATAGATAAGTTATATGATAGAAATACAGTTGAGGCATAAAAGGCTTCCTTTAATTTGATCTATATCAGGAGTTACTCCACTGAAATAAGAAATTTCTCAGAGTAAAACTTGTAAAGCCAAAAAACAATAATGCAATTATTCCATATTTATAATGAATTATCCTTATCAGAAATGTTCTGTCTTAGAGATATTTGAAAATAATGTGTGTGGGTTTTTTAGGTTTACTCCAAAACCTTTTGTATCTCTTCCAAAGACTAATTGGAAGATGACTTTACTAATGACTTGATAGTTGAGCAGCTGATGTCAATTCCAAAACTCTAAATTAAGTGTTTCAGCTTATTATTCTTTTTAAACAGTTATTTATTTTATCTAGTTTATTTTTTTATTCCTAATTGAAATGTCAGAAAGTCTTTGAGCATGTTCATTAGGCTTTCAGAATTGCCTCCGTGGCTGCTGGTGTTTATAATAGTCAGATGGGCAAAACAGACTTCACATCATGTAAAGTGACATTAAATCTTTAATATAGTTACAAAGCCCCTGGAACATTCATGGAATAGCAGGCTTGTTAAGAAACCTCCAGTCCAGAGTTAATAATTTAAAAACAATTTCTGAAATTCAAGTAGTTTGTCTTCCATATGTTTATTATTTTGAATCAGTATAGAAATTGTACTGGTTTTGACTATTTATCTAGCAATCACAATAAATAGTCTGCAAATCGGGCTTTTACTGAAGTAATAGTTGTCTTAACTGAAACTGTCTTTCCGTAAAAACTCTTCTCATAGGGCAGAATCACCTTATGATTGAAATAGAGTTGTGCTTTATAGAGTGCTGAGCTGCCCCGACAGAGCAGTCACTACCCTGCGTCCATGGGCTGTACTTGTGTAGAATAAGAATTGGTCTAATGGAGGGGAGGAATTAATTGCAGATAAGGCCTATGTGTTCCTTCACGAGAAAAACTGCTATCCATTAGGATATCAATGAAAATTTTGCTGTACTGAAACCAGAGTGCAGTTAAGAAAGCACTCTCAGTCCTTATTTTCATGTGTTCCTAATTTTCTTTTAGAGTCTCTGTTTGCATGTGCGCAAGCATGCGTGCTTTTCTTTAGTCCTAGCTGAAGGGTGAACTTTGGAGCAAAGCCCAAGGAAAAACCTTTGGGCTATTTTTTAAAATTAAAAGCATATTTTAAGTGTTTTATGTAATTTGTTAAATAAATTGTTTGAAAATATTGCTATAGAATACCACGATTAAAGACAAAATATTCCTTTATACATTATACTGCAGGGTTTAGGCAAGTGATGTATAGTTCAGACTGAGTGCAGAAAAAAAGCCAGGTATTCTTAAGTACTGCTCCTACCACTGTAGCTACTTTTTCTTCCTGACGTTGGGAAAATCGCCCAAGTAAACTCACATTGCTTTAGTTTCCTCATCTGTATAATATGACTAATACTTACCATCTTGCAGGAATGTGTGGAATTTAATATTTATGCATCACTTTGAAGTTCATCTGTAAATCAGTTTTGTAACCCAAACTCCAAAATATATGGTTGGTAGAAGACTGTTAGCTGGTAAGAGCTAAAAGACACATCAACATTTTCTGAAAGTCCTGTATTTTTCTCTACATATAAACATTGTATGTAGAATCCCAGATTAGTGAAACTTCCTATCTGAATCTCCACCTTGAGCATATATATTGCTAGTGAGTCTAGCAATATGGTGAATTTGAGTTGGATGTGTTGTCTCTCTACATGGTCAAGCCTGATGGAGTAGGGTACAGTGCGATGACTAATGACCGTTCTCATGAAAACATGGTGGCACTGATGTACAATGAGAGAGAAAAGAAAATGGAAGCATTCTCAAAGCACTTTCTGCTTGGCCGAGAATGTTAAAAAGGAACTGTGACCCACAAGTCAAGTCCAGTGCAGCAAAAAGTTGTTTCTTCATCTGTATAGCACTGAGGTCAAGCAGCTCAAAATTCACTTCCGCAGAACTCGGGCATGGGAGTCCCCCGCGGAGGAGGAAGTGGAGTCCTGGATGCTAATGAGTGCCTGCAGACTTCTCCCACCTTGGGAACAAATTAGTTTTGAAAGAAGGTCAGTGACTTTTGTTGAGGGGAGTTACTTCTGTTTTGTGTACAACCAGGAAAAGAGGTCCAAACCTGACGCACCTTGCTATAATGGAGGCAAAGAGATTACTCAGGTAACTAACAGGCAGCTTTCCAATGCGTCACCAAGGAGATGATGTTCTTCCCAAGTAAATCTCCTTGCAGCATCTCAGAGGATCATGTACTTCTGTTGGAATGGAAAGAAGATGGTTTGTCTCAACCGTAAATGTGTAATTGGGATGCAATTTCATTTTCCTCATGATCTACATATAACTTCTGACTTGTTTTTAAAGAAGGAAATCACATTTAAAACATTATGTAGCAACTTATTTTGTTAGATATATCTAGGCACATTATTCCTTTGTATTTAAATTTTTCTCAGTCTGCAATGCATTTCAGGGATGCGATTTCTGAACTATCAATTGCATAAATACATTTTAGGAAGAGAGCAGCTATGTCAGCAGTCCTGCAGCTTTGTAATCTTGGTCATTTCTTCTTTCCTACAGTATTCAGAGAAGTGAATGTCATACCAGAGGAACTGAGCATCTAATTATTTTGTAGCGAGCACCTGTCACCATTGTATCTGACATAACTTTCACATTGTTATAAATTTTTTTATATCTTCCATCATCATAGGGTTCGAAAATCTCATTGTTAAGAAATAATCTTCTAGTGTCCTGGTGAAACATGGAAGTCTTCAATTTACAGGTGAGGAGCTGGATCTGAGGAAGAGATCCTTAATGCAACAAATTGCTTGAGCATGTTATTGATCCCTGGTACGCTAAGTTGTCCTATTGATGTGTGCCTGAAGTTAGACAGATGCCTTAGTCTTTTGTCGAGTCAAGGATATGGCAATTTCTCCAAATTTTCCATTCTGTAAAATGTATCACTTTCTTTTCACTACAGGATACCTTTTATTGTTGGAGTTTTGCAAGCTGAAAAAAATAAAGTGCAAACACGTTGTGAAGGAAAATTTATATGTATTTTCCACTGGAATAATGTGATAATAACTTTCCTGCACTCTTTAAAACAACTGGAAAAGCAGAGAGAAACTGGAAAGAGCTTCCATGGAAAGGTTCCTGTTGCCTATGTGTTTAGAGGATAATTCATTGTCACTATTGTAGTGCTGAAAACTATTGTATGATTTGTTATGAAGTAGTGACTATGCCTCTGATGCTAATAAAATGTAAAGTACACTAAAGTATTATTAATTGAAGGTATTTCGGGTCAATATTCAGTATATGAATATATGGAAGTACTGAAAACTATACAGATCAGACAGAACACGGATTGGAAAAGAAAAGATTGACTACTCAAATTTTACTTTTTGCAAAACATTGTATTATGACATTTTTTGGGCTACTATATGCAGTGAATGAAACCTGGGCCACGCTGGAGGCAAAGGGAATATTACATTTTCTGTAGGACCCAGATTTTATCCAATCTGTACTGTATTTCAGTATAGAATGATCAATATTAGGAGTTAATTAACAGAATTAGTTCAGATTGGCCATGTCTCATGTCTCCTAAGCAATAAATGATTTTGACGCTACACTGCTAAAAAGATCAAGGTGCTTTACTATAGTGGGTGTATTTTCTCTCACTATTCTAATAACCAGAATCTGTAAGCCACTGAAAGAGTCAGAGTAGATAATAAATGTAAAGCCAGGAAGTAGTAAGTGAATAAATATAATATATATAACACTGTAATCTAATTTGTTAACACCCCCCCCCCCCCCCAAATATAAACTTTTTGAAAACACGTAACTTCTGTAGACTTCCAGTGGGTAACTTCACTGACTTTTTTGATGTATTTGTTGAACTGCTAATAGACGTTCTCCACTGTGATTACTATCTACAGGGCATCAATACTATTCTACTTGAAAATCCTCACAAGACCATTATTGTGATGAGGTGCAGAGTGTTTGCTGAGGTGACAGAGTAGAATATCTCGTAATAAATCTGACTTTCAAGCGTTCGGCTTTGTTCTTCCCCTAGAAAATAGTACGACAAGTTCCTTACACTGGAAGAGAATGAAGTAAATTAACTGTAAGTTTTACAGCCCTGTACTGGGCCACAATCTCCACATACCTTAGTTATGAGAATCGGTGCCCTGCACATTAAAAACGTGCCAAATAAACCCGTGTTATCTATGGCCAACTTTCGCCTGTTTAAAAAATGAGAATGCTTCCTTTAAAATGTACGTTTATGAGACTGCTTTTCTTCTTGTCGTACTCTGCATGGAAAAGACCGCATGCAAAGGTGCACAGCTGAGTTCACCGAAACCGTATTTTTCCGTCGCGCCGATGGAAACAGTGCAGTATTTCCCCCTCCCCTTCCACGGGCTCCGCTCCCTCTTCGTAGAGATAACGGCTGGCAGCGGAGCCCAGGGCAGGGGTTGTGCGCCGCGCTTCTCAGCCCGCTCCTGAATCGAGCCGTTGTTTCCACCGCCGCAGCCCGCGCTCCGCTCCGCACCGCGCAGCGCGGCGGCGGGGCTGCTGGCCGGGACCAGCACCTCGTGCGCTGCCGCTGCTGCCGCTGCTGCCGCCGGGCGGGCGCGGAGCGGAGCGGCGGGCGGGGGGCGCGGGGTCGCGCCGACATTCCGATGCGCTGAGGCAGCCGCGGCCCGGCCCGCCCCCGCCCCGGCCCTCGCTCGGAGGGCGCGCACGGCGATGGCGCTGGACCGGCTCCCGCTGCGGGGGACGGCGCCGTTACTCAGCGGAGTGGAGGCGCGGGGCCGGGGCGCTCAGGCGACGCCGCCCGTTGGCGGGAGGTAGGAGGAAGGGCTTCCGCGGGCGACGCCAGCTGGCAGCTGCCCAGCGGGGGGGCGTGCGACCCGCGGTGGGACGGGACCCGGGTGCGCTCTCCGGCTTCGGGGATCCCCTCTGCGGGCGCCGTGTGGTCTTTTCTGAGCAGTCACGCACACACGGCGGGGGGGGGGAAAGCAGTTGAATTTGTAGTTTAGGGGCACTGCTGCCGGCAGGGTTACCCGCCAGGCTTGTAGGACGTGGAGTAGTTCAAACGCCGCCTGGGAAGAGCGGAGCGGCGGTGGGCAGCCGCCGCGGACCGCGCATCCCCCCGAGGCGCCGGCAGACGCGGTGCTGCTGCGGGGAGCGCACCCATCGCGGCGCGAGGCGAGGGCCTCGCCTGCGGAGGGGCTGCAGAGCCGGCGTGCGCTGCACCCCCCCGCGGTGCCGGTGCGAGCGCGGGGCTGCCTTGGGGCAGGGCGAGGAGGAGCTGCCCGCGGCGAGATCGCCCGCAGCCCGCCTGTCTCGTGTGCGGGGGATCCGAGCGACCCGGCCCGGGGCAGCCGCCCGGCGGGAGGGTCTCCCTCCCTCCGCCGCCGAGGAGGGGCGGTCCCGGGGGAACCCTCCCTGGCGGCCCCGCGCCCTCGCTCCGCGGCTGAGTCAGCCGGCGGCGCTGCCCCACGGCACCTCCCTCCCTGCCTCCGTCCTTCCCTCCGCCGGCCCGGCGGGGCGGTGCGCGCCCGCAGCCCCCGCCCCCGGCCCGCCGGGGTAGGCGCCTCGCTCGCTCCGCCGCTCCGGGCAGCGGCGGCCGTGGAGCGCTGGCGAGGCGGGGGCGGCCCCGTCCCGCAGAGCGCTCCGCCACCGAGGCCCCGCCGCTGCTGGAGTCACCGGCCGGCCCGAGGAGGAGGAAGAGGAAGATTCCGGGGGGACGCTGAAAGGTGCGTCCCCTGCTCGCCCTCGCCCGCTTTCTCGGGCTCCTTTCCCGGCTCCCGAGTGAGGCTGGCGCTTCCCCCAGGGGCTCCCTGGGGCTGGGTCTCGGCGCCCCGGCCCCGGCGGGGGGCGTGGAGGGCTGCCCGCTGCGGCCGTGCCCGGGGGCGGGCGGGGGCTCCGCTTTCGGCCATGTTCCGCGGCCCCATGCCGCCGGCGGGAGGACCCGGTGGCCCCCGGTGCCCGCGCCCTCCCCGCCTGACCTTCGGCTTCAGGGCTCCCCCTCTTCCTCCGGGAGGGTTCAAGAAAATCCCAAATGCAAAAGCACATTGGGGTGGATTGCCCTTATCCTGCATGCTAGAAATTGCTACAAATTCATCCCTCGCTTTCACGGTTCTTTTATTTTTTTTAGCTGTTGTGATCGTACGAGCAGTTGTTATTTTTTACATTAAAGCCTGGCTAATTGTAGTCTGACAAGAGCGGTGTAGCTCACGGGAGATGTGGTGTTGGAAGGAGCCTCTGGTTGTAAGCGGCAAGGGTGACGTTGTTTCTCTCTCCCCACTCGGTCTTGGCGAGCCCCTCTTGCAGGCTCTAAGCACTCTTTGCGGGCGCTGCAGGCCCTGGCGCCCAGGCACGAAGGGCGAATGCATTCCTTCCAGCTCCAGACTTCTCTTTGGCCCACTCAGTGAAGTGCGGTTGAGTTACGAAGACTCTTAAGTCTGCAAACACTTACAAAAGTAGTTTCACTGAAGTGTTTGTAGGATCAGGACCAAAGTGGCTGGGTGCGATGCTTATCGGTTCTGCTGCACACTCTTGGGATGCCACCAGCACAGGTGATACGGAGAAGAGCCTATACAGGTGGCTGCGAACTAGGCTTCTGATAAAGGAAGTGTAAGAGCTGGGTAGAGTGGTAGAGAATTGCATAAAGGATCAGCTGTGCTTCAAGGAACAGTCAAACGTTTCGTGTTTCATAGTAAGGCACTTGTGTGAGGAGCAGAATTGGGCTTGCTGTTGTATTTACATGACAAAAGTTTGCTGAATATTTCAGTCCTGTACATTTTATTATACTTGTGTATTTGAGAGGGGATCGATCAGAAAACCTGCCAATTATGAAAAAGCCATTTAGCAAGCAATTATTGCAAAGCAGTGACCATTATGTAGTTTAAGAAGTCATGCGTTTCCAACTACAGATAATCATCTTTGATCCATGGTACCTCATCCTGTGAAAAGTCAATTGCAAACAACCAATGTTTGTGATCGTTACAAACACAAAATGGAAAACACCTAAACAAATCTGGGAGCAATGAAACAAACCAGGTGAAACCAGAAACAGATGCAGTTTTGTGTATTAGGAAATGCTTCAGAGAGAAATGCCCAAGTCATAAAAGAGCATGTTCAGTCTGTGCACGAATTCGCAAAGGATTACTAAAATCTTTCTTTCTTAGTCATCTAAATAGAATTTATTCATATTCTACCATATTTAGGTATTAATCTACTATACTGTAATGAGTTCATTCCTATTTTCACACATGGTAAGAAGTTTGTTAAGGCTTTGTGACTGCAGACCAGACAGTGCAGTTCCTGTCCTCTCAATTCACATTAGTTTAATGTGATGCATGTTAACCAATAAAAGTGTGGTGTTCAAGCCAGAGTTCCAACAATTTAATAAGGGAAAAAAAACCCTCAAAGTAAAACTTTCAAGTTCAAGAAATATGAAAGCCCTACTGCAGAATAAAAAATTTCCAAAAACTGTATTTACTGGAAATCATAGAACACGTTCATGAAAGAGATGATAAGATAATTTGAGGTTTGGGAGATTTGTAAAATGAGAAAAAGAAATTCTCTATATTTAGGTTATCCAAAAGAATGTTGTGAAACAATTTGAGCACTCTTTGTAAGTACCCATAGAAGAGAGTATTTCTTGTATCAAAGGGCCGTTCTATTTAAGAGAAATGTGAATATTAAGATCCAGTGACTAGAATCTGAATATTAAGAATCCAGTGACAAAATCCAGTATAGAAGCAAAGCACATATTGAAAAATGACAGTTGTAACTGTTCATGAAGGATTGCGGTAAATTTATAATGGTTGGAAACATTTAGCTCAAGTTAGCAGCTCTTCTTTTTTGGAGAAGAGCAGCTGTAATTTAGCAATAGTTCTTGGATTTGAAACAAGAATTAGTTAAAGGAAGACGTGAGTTATAAAGGAGGCAAAAAGCAATTAATCTATTATTTCATTAGAAGTCTGTGATTTGCATAGGGATTTTTCATTAAACGTTAAAACTAAGTTTTATTTTAGTGATCAGCTTAATTTACCTGCATATTTACAAAAGTATTTCTTTAAGATTTTCTTCTTTTAAAACACTAAAGACCGCACTTTGGAACAAGGGTTGTCGTTTTGTTTTCTGTTTGTACAGCACCTACTGCAAAATGGATATTGGGTCATGACTGTGAGCCCTAAACTTTATAAATGACAATGATAGTGTTATTAGCAATAATTCACATCTTTTTTGTTTTATATACTTTTCAAAAACACCAATAACTGACACATTGGAACGAATCACGCAGCTCCAGCGTGGACAGACTTACCCTCACGCCTGTTCACAATGCACCCATTGATGGTTTCATTTGAATAATGGCTATTATTTGATTATGCAGACAGCAGGTTAACGGCTGTCTGTACCTTTAGTATGCAGTCTGATTAATTTTTAAATAATACTTTTCATCATGGCTCTGTTTTAGAAAGCTATTAGCATGCTAACCTGAAATCCATGTTTTTGCTTAGGTTAATTCTGTCCCTTCTTGAGCCTTCTTAATCTCATTTAGAAGAGAGTTGTTGCACGTGTACTTGAGGGCCTACATGACTAAGTACATATTATATGAGAGCAGTCCAGCTTACTCTACATACTGCTTTATTTGTCTTGGCAAATCTATATGTATATCTGCTTGTGGGTGGGGTTTCCATAGTCATGCTTCTGCCAGATATTGGTCATATTTCACTCTTTGATTCTTTTTGGGCAAAATGTCCATCTACTGAAATGACACTTGTGTTTAAGAGCTGAGGATAAAGTGGTGACAGTTTTTGTTTGCATTTCCTATATTGGGAGCTTTCTGATCTTTTTCTTCTGTTTTTCAGGCACAGAATTTTGATCTTACTTGAAACAATGGAGTTAAAATATGTCACTGTGGGATCAAGGTCTGGTCCTTGCTGGTTTCATATACTCTGTCATGCTGACATCTCTGTACAAGACTTAATTAATGTCACTGATTTTAAACTGGGCCATCCACAATACTCTCTTAACTGCCCGGTCATTCATAAATAATCCAACATGTTCAAACAAAAGCTAGGTGTGCCGTCAGTTACTGAAAACTGGTAAACTACAAGAGCTAGAAGGAATGAGCTCAACTCTCCGCCAGAATTATCCTTCTTCCAGAGCCCACTATTTTTCTCCGATTTATCAAGTGTCAGTAATGGTGCCGCAGGTAATACCAGCTCTTTCAGTGAATGATTTAAAGTAGCAGGGACACACACCTTGTGGAATATGTGACATGCCTCAGGGAGCTGACTTCTGCATTCTTTACATCCAAAACTCTTTACGTAGTCCAGCGTAACTTTTGAGTAGGGAGACAGTGCAGACTTGAGTATTGTACAAGGAAGTGTATTCTGTAGGCCAGTATGTTTACTGTAATATTTTACTCACAGTAGTCTGAGGCATATCATAATAGTTTAAATAGGCTGTCAGCTCGGGGGTACTTCTTATTCTACATTGCTATCAGTAAGTAATATTTAATAATTTGTTACGACATTTTCAGTGGAGCCACCTCATTAAAAAAAATAAATACATTATTGTATTTTTCAATTGTTGTAACATTTCATAAGTAATTAAAAAATTAAATGCTCAGGTATTTTCAATATTCTTTAGGTTACTCATTTGAATGTTTTAAATGAGACAAAAAGTGGAAACATTGAGTGCAGAGCGGAATCTACCATTTGAAAACATTTGGGGTAATGATTTTATTCTATTAGTATGCACAAGTGCTGCATAACTTGCATCTAATAATAGTGTGTTTTCTTAAACAGATGACTCTCCAGTTGCATTGACCTTGCCTTGTGTAGTAGGACCTTGCTGTCTGCTGTTGCAGACAATGCTCTGATGTGAGACCTCTCCTCCCACAGTATTTTTCTCTGTCTGTGCTACAGCATACAGCAAGAATGCTGCTGCAGTGATCTCTGGTATTTGAGGTTTTTGTTACATTGCATCTTCTTTCTAACATTTTCATAATGCATTCCTTTACTCCAAGTACAAAACTCTGTTGCTTGGATTAGGTTAATTTCTTTGTGTAGCAGTGCAAATATCTTTCAGCAGTATTTGGGGAAACCCAGCTTGGTTTCCCTTTGGAATTTAGCAAGATAAAAAGGGGTTATGTAGCAGAGTAGCTACTGCTTTGTGCACTACCAACAGTTCACACTAAAGAACAACCTGTAGAGTTCCTCTTGAGGAACTTTCTTGACATGAATGTCTCCTTTTTAATTCCTTTAGGGTTGCTACGATTGTTTTGGATTACAGCTATGCACCAAATTGCAAGGGAAAAAGAAAACCCAGTGTTTTAATATCCGGGTTGAATTGCCTTTTGAAGACAGTATTCTGCTTCTGGTCTAATTTTAGGTAGTTTTCATACTCTGACATTTTTCAAAGATGTATTTTCAACCAGTTAGTTATTGTTGAGTTCGGAGAAGTATGTTAAAATGTATTTATAATCAGATTGTTTCACTGGTGAGCAGAGATTTGTAAGAATTGGTTAGTATTTTTCTATTTTACTAGAAAAATTCACACTTTCGATGACTTTCAAATATATCAGATGTTCTGTGAGCATATGCATTGTTTCTACTGAAAGCTGTGGGACAGTAATCTAATTGCAGGTATTTCTTGTGAAAGCTTAAAGTTTCTGCTCACTCTGTGCACCCGTTTTAGTTCAACAGGCTTATGGGAAGCAGTAAAAGTAGAGGAATTTCTATCCAAGGCTGCAACCCCCTAGATTTCTGACTGCAGGAGAGGCTGACAAACAGGCTGCCTCCCTGTTTGGGTTTGTAATTCACATTCACTCTTTAGCTACACTGTGGGCTGCTTTTCTGTAACATCTTGAGTGGCAAAGGTGTCAAAGAGTACCAGGTAGATAATGCTTCTTGAAGTCTTTCGTATTGTGGTACTTCTGCATTATTGCAGTACTTCTGCGTTTTTTAGATGAAAAATATTTCTTAATGTGGCTCCTTTAGAGCCCTTGAAATTTTTCAGTGTAGCTGTTACTTTTGTGAATAGTCTGTTGTTTGCATTTTTCCCCCAAAGAACAAAGTGGCTGTACAAAAAGGGGAGAATCTTGCATAATTACCGTTGCTTTGTTGTGATTGCACCTTTTTTGTTTGTTTTTGCTTTTCTTAATAGTGAATTTATGGAAGAGACAACAAAAATAAAAACAATAAAATCAAGCAGTTGGACAGCTGCTTATGTTGGAAATATTTTAATCTTAATAACCACTCAAAATGTTGCTGTTGTTATTGATTTGAATATACATCTGCTCTTATTCTGTGCTTTAATTCAGCAAAGTATAAACAAGAAATTCCACTTTGGTGGTCATGTTCACTCAGTAGACATAGAAATGAAATATGGAGAAACTTATTATAAAAATGGGTGGTTTCATATGTGTCATTAACTAAAAGCTCCATGGCAATCCCGTTTAGAGGCATTTCCAATTTCATTAGCCTGGATAATTTAAATATGTAAGTCCAATTATGGGGCTTTTTTTCTTTCTTTATTTTATTTTTGTAGGAAAAATTTAGAAAGTAGCTATCACTATTTCATCATCTGTCACTGTATAACAATTCCAACAAGTTATACCATCCAAATTAAATATACTATTCCTTTGAATAGTCTTGATATGTCTACCAATATGTAATAGGTACACTTAATGGTTCAGTTCTGTGTGTGTGGTTTTGTTCTACTTGTTTTCAAAATGATCTTTTCTTCTTGTAAGATATGGCTGTTGGAGGGCGGTAATTACTGCCCAGTGCTCCCTGCCCACCAGTAATTCATCCAGTTTCGAATTTTGCCCTTGCTCTAGATGTTTTTCAGTTTCCCCTCCTTCTCCGTAGTGTTGAGCGTTGAGTCCTGTTACACAGCATTAGGTTGTAAGAGGGAGTGGTTGATACTTGGGGAGGGCGATACCATTTCATTCTTCTGTGTCTTTGGTACTTTTGGTTTGACATAACCACGGTATGGTATTAGCATGTTGCCAGTTGTTACCTGATACTGTAGTATGTGGAGTTACATATTGCTTTCCACAAGGGAAAATTCAATGATTGCATGCTTTCAGTTCCCTGCAGTGCAAGTTTATGTGCATGGAAGCAAGAAATATCTCTATTTTCAGGATGTGTTCCTATCGGAGATACTTGTCTCAGTGAGAATACCCTTGTATTCCTGCAGACTGGACACCTGCAGAAGCTACGTTTCAGCTGAAAGGGTCAAATCAAGTAAAAGGTTGACTGTGTGTTACACACATCAAAGTCTACTCATGCAACACGTGTATCGCTTAACAACTCTGTTCCCTTTCTCTACAAGACCTCTCGGTGACCTGGTATCTAGCAGAACAGCTCAGTCATGGCTTCCCCCCCCCAAGTGTTATATGAAGTCTGCAGTGTTTCTGAAAAAGGAGAATTATTGTAACTTGCTGAGAAGGGAAACGTGCACCGTTTTTTCTTTCCTAAGCATTAAAACTGCTCTGTCTGTACTCCTGACTCATATCTCAAAGCAGTTCTTTGCCTTCTATAGCTTTGAAAATACAGGCTCTTCTGAGTATACCATGTCATAGAAATCTATATACCTTTCGTATATTTTGGGTATATATTTTATGTAATATGCTTCTGTTACAGATAAAATTATGGAATAGTTAACATAAAGATGTTACCATGTAACTAATTAAGCAGAGATTTAAAAATGCCAGCTGCATGTATAGTGTTACCTCATATTTGAAAGGCTGAGAGGTTTCCTACCTTTGGAAAAGTCATGATGTTGACTTTACATAATTCTTCTCTTTTAAGGAACAGTAAACTTTGGATCTGTAGTATATCTGTCAGGGTATTTCTGGATAGATTCTTCTTGCCTCTATTGAAAATTATATTAGCTTAGCCCAAATCCATGTAACATTGGATGTTGTTGTTTTTATTGCATTACTTATTCCACGTTGGCAGAAATATGATGTGTGTAAAAATACAGTTTTTGCTATCCAGTTGCCTTTTGGTGCCCTCTTGAAACAGATTTCAGAGACTGTATTACTGGTTGAACTAGCTTGCAGTATGAAACAGAAATGTTTATTGATTTTTTTTTTTAAGTTTTTTTTTTTTAGATGTGTGATGTTGAAGGAGAAGGGTGGGTTTTTTTTTTTTTTTTTTTTTCCTTCTTGGTACTTAACCAGAAAACATTTGTAGATGAAGGTCTAGAGTTTAAACTTGTTTGGGAATACAGTTGAATCTCAAAATGCACTATTCAGTTGTTTCCATTCTCATCTAGCTTTCCTGAAGTAAAATGAAAGTTAAGTATATACATAGGACCCTGGTATCAGGATGTTGTGGTCATCAAAAATCTAGCTTTAGTGGCAATTTTGCTATAGAGAAAGAGTATAATGTTAATAATGTTCATTCTTGTTTGTGTTAAGCAGATATTGTCAACTACCAATCTAGTTGCACAGATTAAATTTGTTTATATATAGTTATGGAAACATTTTGGATTTGCTATAAAGAAAGAATATTCTTTTAAAATATTAGTTTAGGGCCATGAATAAGAGGAGTTTATGAGTCTCTTAAATTATTAAATGCTTTTTTTGTTTTGTAGGGGTCAGCTGAAATTTTTCTTGTTCCAACAAATTTTGAGCTATGGCAAATGTTATATTTTTAACTGAATTTCTGTGTTACTCAATTATGAACAGTTTTTGGAAGAATATTTTGCTTGTTTTGACTATGTTCGTGCAGCAAATTCTGGAACTCTGTCTTAAAACTTCTTATTTCTCTGTAATAGGAGATATAATGACTTGAGGAGATCAGGGAAAATAGGAAGTCTTCATTAAATGTTTGTAGATTCATTTGTATAAAGGAATAGGAATTTCTTGGAAATCAGCAACATTTTGGGATGTAAATGGTCCTTCCTACTTTTCCAAGATAAGGAAATACTAAAATTTTAGATATCTTTGGTAGAGTCAGAAAAAAGGATGAGTAATTTGTGATATTAATAAATGGATAATACCTACAATTGAAATCTATTTTCACAGGTTTTTCTAGTCACTCAAATCAAATCCATTCTGGGGGCATGCCAACAAACTGATTTTATTATGAAAACTGCACTGTCAGCACCAACTGTTCAGTGCATCAGGTTCCAAATCCTTATTATCCTTCCCCTTCTATGATTAGTTTGGCTTAAAAGTAATAAACGTGGAACCTTCCTTTTTGTCATAAAATTCTTAAGTCTTTATTGTTCCCATTTTCTTCTTGTTTTTATAACTAAATGGTCTGTTTTTAAAGCTGAGATTATAAGTAATTATATAGTGGTACTACTAGGGGCTTCTAGAAAAACAGTCCCTTTTCTGAGTACATGACTATAAGAATTAGCAATACTGTGAAGTCTGTTTAGAAATTAATTCTCCATACTATTTGAACTGTGATTCTAGATTTGCAGGCCAGGTTCAGTAGTGGTTTGCAGAAATAACCAGTTCCCTAGACAGCAGGCTATAAAACAGGTCAGTGTTAAAATATGCAGGAACATCTTTCAAATGTCTGTATAGTATTAGACTACTATGCCTGCCTGAGTTCTCTTTCAAGATTCAGATCATAACATCTGTTTGGAGTTTTGTGACCTGATAGGCATAGCAATGGTAGAGATGTGTAGAGAGTAAAGGGTTTTCAGGAGGTCTTCACGTCCCCCCCTCCAGAAGAGGCAAGTTTGCATGTTCTCTTAAAATTTGCAAATGTCATTCTACGTTGCTAAAAGCTTACCTCCATGTTTGTGTCACCCCCTCATTTTGTTCCATATACTCTTTATTCTGTTATGCAAGTTGATAACGAAAACGTTTATTCTTAACAGTCAGTTGTCCTGTTGGCTAGGTACATAAACCTGTTATTGAGGCTAAAGTTTCTGAGGACAAAAGATAATGTGCCACAGTTATAATGGTACAGCACAGTATTATCCTGTGTAACAGCTTCAATGCACCCCTGAACTTCATCTCAACCGTGTGTTTTATAGAGAGCTGCATGGAGTTGACTTACGAGTTAGTGGGAGAGCTGTAAAAATACTTGAGGAAGGTGTGTGCGCAGATTTAAAGCAAGGCAAAATTGTTTGGTATAACAGCATTGGATCTATGATGGCCAATAAAGTATCTAATCTGTACATAAGTCACTCTGCTCTGAACTCATGTGCCTTCCTCTGACTTGACATGGTGCTCCGATTATTTTTCTTTTGCTTTATAATGCCATTCTCAGTCTTTCATCAGCTTTTCTCTCTGTTCCTTTGAGCTCTGAGGACACTAGAAAAGGGCAGAAAGCCCCAAACAAAAAAAATGCCCACACCTTCACTTGCTATTCTTGCTTGAATTCACACTTACCAAAACTCTCCCAAATATTTTAGGTGCATTTGACTCTTTGAAATCAACGGATAATTTAAAAAAACCCTGATAGCCTCTGTCTCCTGGTTTTCCTGCCTTACCCATCTTGCTTACAGTAAAGCTCTATTCTGTTAGCAACCATATGCATCCCAATAAAGGTTTTAAAGTTTGAATTGAGACAGAGACTGTCTCAGCTCTTGGCCAGCAAATGCAAAGAAAGTTGGCCATGTTCCCTCTGCTTGCCAGAAAAGCATGAAAGCTGGGGCCCTTTGTCTGTCAAAGGAAAAGGGAAGCTCTGATCTTTCTGCATACAGATTTTTGCAAGTATTGAGTCCCTGACCTATTCTTGGTAGGACTTGTCTGTCTCTTGCGTGCTAGATGTGGCCCAAAGCCCCCAGGAAAAGACCTCTAATCTACAGTGAATTTATATAGATCAACCTGGGCTTTTCCCCCCTGATTATCAGTTTGACTGTGGTTTGTTTTTTCTCTAGTTAGTCTTAAATACCAACAAAAAGTCCCATCTCTACAGTAGTATGATTTTTATGCATGTGGCTTGTCTCTCTTATTCTTTCTACTAAATCTAAAGACCTAAATCTTAATATTTGATGTACATAAGAGAGTATAATTAAAAGAGCATAGATGATGTCATCTAGTATCGTACTATTTATTGTGTGTTTCGGTGTAGGCATTTCAGTGCCTGGTCCTCTCCCATACAGGGCTTTAAAACTTTCAGTATTAAGATAATCTGACAATCCATTGAATGATGTGTGACTATATAAAAGAAAGTAAGAATATTAAGTTACGGAGGAAACTATCCATAAAATTTAGGCTTATTTTTAATATGTACTGGTATGGTCTTGAAATATTTAATTCATTATTGTCAAATATTTGAATTTAAAGCATTAAAAGTCAGAATCTTGAGTTTAAAAGCAGTATAGTAATAATACCTCTTGCACATTCTTCTTACCATAACTGTACCTAAGACTATATAGAGGTTGCTGTGTAATTTTTTCTGGTGAGTGAATAATGAAAACCAAGCAAGTGTTTTGATTTTTATGGTTATTATAGGTGATAATTATACACACCTGAATTATGTACAACAATTACACAGTTATATAAATAATGTACATCAGACTGCTGGCTTTTTCTCTATAGTTATGGCATATTTTCTGTAGTGGGTATAGTCTTTATTTTTCAGACAGGTCACATGTGAAATAAGAAGTGATGAAATGCATACACTGTATTTTCAAAAATATGTTGAAGCGTTATAGTAATAGCATTATTACTTCCCTAGCTGTTTCTGCTTTTATAATGGCATTAGAATGCTTAAATAATAACAGCCAGCATTAATGAACAGTTAATAAAGCCAGAAAACTATACAGAATCCATGAAGACCTTAGTGTGAGGAGTGCACTGTCTGTTTCTAATTTAACCTGTTCTCAGGTTACTCTCAGGACCTGTTCTAAGTTCGTCAAATACTTTGAGAGGTCTACAGTAGATTTTGGTTTTGAAGGTAGAGCTTGTCTTTCCTAAACTAAATGTCATTCTACTGATTTTGTTTTTCTTAGTTAGGTAAAAAGGGGAATCAGTATTTAATAAATAATTTTTGATAGCTTTGGAAGTCAATAAAAAGATGTCTTGAATATATAGGGGGTCTAAGTGTGACATAGCCCCTGCTAAATTAACAGGTGCAGATCTAAGGAGGCACTTAAGAGTTTGAAAGATAAGCTCATAATAAAATAAGAGGACTACTGATTAGAAAAAAAAAAAAAAAGCCCTAGAACTTAAGGGGTGCCATCTGATTTGGAAAGGACGGAAATGAGAAAGATCTGCAGGAGCAGGAGGTAACTGTTTTGGGGTGTGGCAGTAGCATGCCTAAGAAGACAGGTGAACAATATTTAATTTGAACTCTCAAAGGACAGGTTAGTCTGCTTTCATTTATGTATGCTGGTTTTATATGTTGTTTCTCATAGGTCATCTACTGCTATCCATGAACTTTATTCTAGATGTATGGGTACTATTTTTTTCCTCCTCACCTCAGTTCTGACACATGATCTGCTTCTTTCTTGTTGGCTTCCTAACAACCAGAAAGTGCCATATGGGAAAGCAATACCATCCCCACTAGAAACTGTTATTATTTAAACAAAGAACTCCACATAGTGTGCAGGATATAAGTTGGGAAAATGGAGAGCTTCAGACTGCCTGTTGCACCTTGTGGGTACTGGTACAGGTGATGATACCCTCACTGAGTTACCATTTAAAAACACTTTCTCTACGTATCATCAATGAACTCGACCAGTTGTGGCAAGCCACTGATATGCATCACCTTACAAACTGGCTTGAAACAGTTTTTTGTTTTTTACACTGTTTTGTAACATTACATAGGTTTTTGTTGTACGCAGAATGCTGTTGCTAGTGTCAGCCGTTGTTTTGTTCAAAACTCTGTAGATTGCACAGACCATGAGTTTTCATTGCTGCTTTGCCTCCCCTCAGGGATCTCTTTTCATGCCAGTTATTACTTCATAACGTGCTCAGCTGCCTGCTAAGGTCATCGTTGAATGATCAGTCCTGCAGGTGAGCCTCCTGCATCTAGTCTACAGGTTTTTCCCCTCAGCAGGATGAAGTCAGTGTTGTCATCTTGCCCAAGAAAAGCCTGATTACAAGGCCTTGGGCTGCTCCTTATCTTTCAGTTTGCTGCCTCAGTACTGTCCTGATAGTGTTTGATTCAGTGTTTCGGAGTAACCTCCTCGTCCATGCTCTTGTCCTTGCTGGTGACGTGCAAAAGTCGTTGTACTGTTCGGGTGTTACTTAGTCATTACATTTCCTCAACTTTTTATCATTTGTGGTGAGAACATGGTCGCGGCTGACGGTGAGGCCAACAATTTCCTTTGTCGGGGAACCGCAGGAGGGGGCAGTGGGAGGACGAGCCGGGGGCTGAGGCTCTGCCGTAGCCCTCTCATCCCGAGACCAGCACCAGCGGGTGAGTCAGGTCCGACGTCAGTCGGAGTCTGGTCGAAAGGTCAGGAGCAGCGGAGGACAGGGCCTGGGCCTGGAGCTGCCAACGACATAGCTCAGCCCAGGACTGGGGGGACAATCCTGAGCTGAAATGGCTCCTGGGCCCATTGGCGGGGGTGGCAGGTGGGGCTGGTTATGGCATTTAAGGACTTGGTATCCTTGGGGCCCTGACACTCCCTCTGGCAGACATCTGCGATGATCCCGTCCTGGGTTAACATCGCATATCCTTGTGCTAGTTGCAGCACTGGTTTGTTGTTATCATGCCCAAGTACGTTACAGAAACAGAGTAGTTTCATCTTCTTTAACTGTTACAGCAGAAATAACCTTGAGCGTTTCGGCATGCGTTCACTGGCCTGTTATCTTTTACAGTCCTTTTGTGGTTGGGTTCTTTGGCTTGTTTAGCTGGGGCACTGACTGTTTCCTCTCTGGTGCTTTCCCTTCTCCTCTGCTCAGTCTTAGGGTATACGTCAGGCATACGTACATGCCTCCTCCCTTCTAGGACCTTTTTGAGCTAAATGTAAGGATATTAAGTAATGTGATAGCAGTAGGGATGCACAATCAAATGGATGCAAACTAATTTTTCTCCTTGACTGAGAAAGTGTAGCCTATATATATAATGGTCATTTTTACATAGTATGTTATTACTGAGGCACATGAATATTGGAATGTACGTGTATCTAGGGTAAAAAAACCCAACAAGATTCCTTAGTAGCATTTTCAGATTTTAATGAAGCAGTGTTGTTTGGATATTTGCAGAGTCTCTGGCACATATTGCTGCTTATGTCAAAATAAAAAAGGGTGTTCCAGAGAAGCAAGTGTCCTTTTCCAAATTATGACTGCATTTTTTAGCCTGGTTTCTTATGGAAACGACTTTGCGAAGTCACACTGTGTATCTGTATATCTTTTCTTCCAGCTTTTAACTTGGCCTGTAGCAATCAAGTTTATTACAAAAGTGCAGATCTCAAAGATGCTAAAGACTCAACAAATTTCATGCAAGTGTTACTCAGGTATAGAAGAGAAGTTTGGTAAATCATTCTGGCTGTGAAGAAGTTGCTCTGAGAGTTCACACATTAGCAGAGGGCCCATTATAGGAGAAAATCCTTGGTAATACCCCAACTGTAAGAAAAGCTTCAGTTGGAACTGCCATCTCCTTAGGCATCAAGATTATTCAGAATTTATTACTTCTGGAAGTAACTAAGGTATTTAATGCTTGGTTATCATGTGTTCTGTTGTTTTTCAGTGTACCTTTAGCTACAGAATACTCTACACAGACATTAAATATCCTCTGAAATACTTGTCCATTAATTTTACCAACAACTCCACTGTGTTAAAATTGCATTCCATCCATTCAGCTGAAAGTACAAGAACTTTTAAGAAATGTAACAAACTTTGAACAAGTGACTGTGTGCGTTAGGTAAGTATAGAATTAGCTTTTGCCATGCATTCTTATCCCAATTAACTATATTGTGAAGACTGAAGTAGACTAAAAATCTGGGATAAAGTCCCATTTTATCAAGGGAGCAGATTTTCATGTTTAGAATTCCAAATTCTTACTATTCTTGAAGCAAGGAGCAAGACCATACTACCTAAGAATGAGCTGTTTTATGATGACTACACTTAAGTTGAACACTTGCTGAAGGTTTTATCCCAAAAGAAAAGGTGAAGTCCAAATGCACAATTATAAGCCACAGGTTCTAAACAGGAATCTCACAAGTAGTCAGAAATGTTTAATGGACTACTTTCATAGAGGCTCTGAAAGATAACCAAGAAAAGCAAATAAATGTGCATTTGCTCAGCAAGGATATAGACATTCTTTGCAATCGTTTTAAAGATCCTCAAATAAAGGATCACCTAAATGTGTCATAATCATATATGGAGACATGCTATGTTGATCTTCAGACATGTTTCTCCTTCAGATAAGTTGTTAAAGAAATGCAAGTGGAACTTAAGGAACATGGAAGTTGCTGTGAACATACAGTTTTCTTTGTGTCTGGTTCCATTTATCTTAGAAGACATGACAGTATGTTATAAAAGAAACCTCCTAATTTTGACCCTGGCTGTGTTTCCATCCTATTTATTTATTGAATAAGATTGAATTACTAGTATTTATAATGTGAATTACAATGATGCCTACAAGAGTTTTAAAATATTAAAACATTTAATTTAAAATGATCACTTAAAATTGATTATGCTGGTAATGACCTCTTATGTTAACATAGTAAATATCTTGCAACATCGTGAAAAAATAATTTGCAGTTGTGTGGTGACTTGCTGCTTGCACATTTGGTTCTGGCAAGAGCCAACATTGTAGAGATTACTTCATGGCTTGAATGAGTCACATGTCTTCCAGAGAATGATGCAGTTGGTAAAGCCATCGTAGGCAAAAAAATGAATGTAGTATTGATTTGCTGAGCACATATTGTTTGCTGTATTTGAGTAGTGCTGTTTTCAGTGTCACAGTGCTTAATATCTAGAAATGTTAGCACAGTAGTAGTAGTAGTATAGAAATTGTTTCATGTGTTTTCAGGGATGCTTGATGAATAGTCTTCTGAAAATGTCATCTTTCTCAAGCAGATAATTAATTACCCTCTAAGCGTTCTCTATTAGGCATGATAATAATATGCAGATGAAATAGCATACCTTCAAAAGAGAAAGTAAAAATAATAAGAGAATAAATATTATGATTCCTGAATGAATGGTATGAATAGGTCAGGAATGGTATACAAAGAAAATGTATTTTGAGAAAGTGCAAGAGTGGTGCAGTAATTTAATAGTATTAGTCTTCAGCATTTGAAATATTTTTCTTTGCTTTTCTAGAACTAAAGTGTAAATGCATAGTTGATAAATGGCTGAACTCTTCACATACAGATTAGCTTTTCATTTTTGTTTGAAATATATACTGGGGTTTCAGACTTACTCTCGTTGCAGTTATGACAGCTGAGCAATAATATATAAGTTATTACTCAAGTAATGTTTTTAATAGGACTACTGTGGCTTAGCATAATGTGAATAGAAGTGTTAGCTTGGGTTTACAGAAGATAAACTGTAGTGATGTATGCGCCTCTAACATACCATTAGACATTTTAGTAGTCAGAAATATTTTTATTACAGATTTGTTTTGTTCTCACCACTGTGGCTAGAATTACAGCTAATGCGGGAGAGTGAGAGAGAGGGAAATGAGAGAACACTTGGGTGCTCACACAAGAAAAATGCCGTGAGGAAGAACAAAAAGACGAGGAACCTAAGGTGTTCTTGTTGCTTATTGTGCGACCTGCTTTGGAGTAATTTTAAAACTTTGGCAAGGTGACAGTTTTTTATGGCAAGGTGCAATTGCACTTTGTTGAAATATATGTCAGTGTGTGCCACTTTAAGTCCTTTAAAGGCATGGTTTCACCTTGGGCAGAAATGCTAGATGAGCTCAGACAGGAAGGCTACCTACCAGTGGGGCTTTGTTGTTAACTGGAACTAGATAAGAAAGGGGTTTGCCAGGGCTGGAGGTTCCTGCTGGAGGGGCAGGGATTTCTGCCTTGTGATGCTAACCTCTCTGGTGTTACTTTAGGAAAAAGGAGGATGAGAGATAGTGCTGTTAGGATATTTGGGAAACGGTTCTTTACCTCAAGGCTGAACTGTCACTCAGTTACAAGCCTCTGAGCTAAGGCTTGTAGATCCTCCGAATTAGTACTTGTTATTGCAGTGTCCAGGTAAATAAACCTACTTCTGTAGAAACCGATGTGCTGGTTTCTATCACTGCTGAAGCTTGGATCCTAGTGCAGGGAGAGAAACCTTGCTGGGAGGCATAGATGGTGCTCCAGGCAGGGTGTGGAGTGTGGTTGGCATGCTGTGATGTCTGAACCTGGTCCACTAGTCTGAAGGGGTCAAGCTGCTGTAGGGCTGGGCTGGTGGCTGGCTAACCAAGGCATTAACTTCTAAAGGCTTGAAGCAACTGACTTAGACAAACAGTATCCTTTGGTCAAGGTAGCATCTCTGAAAGCATCTTTCACAGGTGTAGTAGGAAGAGAATGGGATCAGAGCATGAAACACCCAATTCTGTCACTGGTGTGCCATTGTGAATCTGGTTGGATGGTTTTTTGCACGTGAAGGCCTGCAATCGATTTCCTACTTACTTTCCCTTTGCATTCAGGAACTCGTCTAGCTTTCAAGTAATGTAATTTTTTCTGCTCACATAGTGAGTTTATTTGTGATAATGATTCTTTGAGGAGAGAGTTTGATGGAAACTGGAATGGAAGAAGTATACCGCGTTTACAAATGACATTGGTGGGTAGTCCCAGGTTACTGTTGACTTTTTAGAGTCATAAACAGTTCACGTTTCAAAGTGACAGAGTTTGAATGTGATAACCAAGTTCTCAGAACAATAATGTTTGTATGTAAGCATTCCATTTTGTATTAACATTTTAAGGCCACAGAAGTGATTGGCAAATGACAGGAAATACATACAATCATTTTCCCCATATTTATTTATTATTTATAATTCATATTTTAACAGAATCACCATTTGCAATATTTTAAAAATAATTTGTAATTGAGATTCATTGTGCACAAACCCCCTCCACTTCTGCTTCTTCGCCTCTGGTTGCAGGACTTTACTTAGAGTCCTGATCAGTAGAACATCCTCCTGTTATTTTCCAACATATTTAGCACCGGGTGGCCTTAGTGAAGGAACTCACTGTGCTTTATCAACTGAGGAGAAATGGCATAAATTCACTAAGGAGAACCACTTGAATGAAGATGTGCGTGTGTAGAAGTTCAGAACTTGTTAAAGGATAAAATGAAGATATGAATGATGGCATTGAGTCCAGAGGGGCCACAAAATCTTCAAAGGTAGACAAAGCCTTGAAATGGGATGATGGCTAAATTATTTCCGTTTGAAGCTGTAGGTGTTTCAAAGGATCTGAATGATTGATTGTTGCTACTCAAATACACACAGAACATGTAGGCAGTGCTGTGAACATGCTACTTGCTGGTCACTGCACAGATCTGTATAAGATCCTTGGTGGGCCTGAGTGAGGCAGTTCTGATCTCGTGGCAAGAGTGGTGTATGACTAGGTCAGTTAATCCCTGTATTAAATACTGAGCTAACTAGCCGGACACTTGCTTGGGGCTGAAAGAGACAAACCTGTTACTTGCCCTTGTCTTTTTGTGTTGTGTCCAGTGCATATGTTCCTTCATAGCAGTTCAGTTTAGGGCTAAACTGAAGTTAGAATGAAATTAGAAAAAGGTAGTTTGTACAGAAGCTGGAAAGGAGTATTGGGGTTTCCGGTGTTTTCACATTGAAAAAGACACCCCCCCTTTTCCTTAGGCTGGTAATCATGCAAAGAAGGAGGGCAATGAGGACCCTCTAATTGGTGTAGGGATCAGCTGTGGAAGGACAAATCACCATCTGCATAGTGCAAGTTATTGCCAGTCATTGCCAGGTGAAAAGGTTAATAAACTTGCTGCCCAATTAAAGATGCCCGCTTGCATCTTGTTTTTTATTTCTACATGTCTGAGACAGGTTTCAGCTGCTGTTCAGTCGCTTGATCTCACATTTGACTTCAAGGTGAAAATTTTTCAGTAGTCTATATGGATGGAAAAAAAAAAATTAATCCTGATGGATATAGTGAACATAAGATATTGAGGATGGTGTAGAGGAGGGTTGACCAAAGCTTTTCTGAGCAAGTCTTGCAAGTTGACTAGATGAAAATGTGTTTGTGAAACTGTAGGAAAGTGGTCCTGCTCAGCTGATACTGCTTAAGATGTTAAAGTCAGCGCTCTCATCTGGATTCCTTTCTGCCTTTTTTTATCCTTTGTTTTTACAGGACACTTTAATTTTGTCATAATAATTCTCACTGTTGATCAAGAAGGTTACTTTGTTTATTTTGCTTTGCTGAATGGCATTTCCTGTTTTTATTTGTTTGTTGGAGTTGTTTACAGCCTTCGTTTCATTTCTTCTAACAGGAATTCCTTACATTTTAATTTTTAAAGTTTTGCCTGGCTTATGATGTGTCTTTGCTGTTATGTTTTCAGCTGAATTTCCTGTAGTGAAAATGCAACCTTGTAAGAAAGTTAGAATTACACTCTTCCTTTTGAGGACATACTCTCTTTGTTTAGATAATCAGATACTCTTAAATCTGTGCAGCAGTTGCACTAGAGAAATTTTGATGATTAAGAATTGAGAGACTGTGGTTAAGATGTGTAATTCTTTTATTAGCTTTAAACAGATTTAGCTCTAGTTTGATGATGATCTGATAAGGGGCAGAGAAAGAATTGATTCATTTAGCAGCTGTAGTTATTAACTCTGAAGAATATAACTCTGGAGAACTGGGTTGATGCTTCTGATTTTCAAGATCATGGTGGTACGTATTTGCTTTTGGTAGTGGAGTTTTCAAATCTCCTTCAGAGCAAGATGATTTTCCAGCTGTGTTGAAACTGTAAATAATAAATGATGTGAGTAATTCCAGTGAAGCAGAGGATAACATCTGAATTCTGAAAAATGGCTGAACATTTTGGCTAGTACCAATCTTACTGTTTCTTATTACATTTAAGTAATGGAACTTTCCTTATGGTCTTTGCTTTGTTGTGTTTTATCCTATTTGTTAGCTGTAATTTGTGTTGCCTTAACCTCTTAGATTTTTATACTTACGTGTCTATGTTCCTATAGATTAATTTTTAGGATGTATTTTGATGACTCATTCAAGCTGTCTCAACGTGGGATGCTGCAGATACATTTCCACTCTGGTCTTGGTTTCTCCCTCTGGTCTCCACCCTGCTTTGTGCTTGCGCTGTCTCTGTTAACTTGTATGATTATGTTGTGAGTAGCATCCGATAATCCTGCCTGAAGACTAGTCTTTCCTTTTTCCTGGGTTCGTTTTCCTCTGGGTCAGTTGACTCCTCTCCCTGCAGGAGTTCCTGTTTGGGAGATGGTGAAAATACCTCACTGAGGGTGACAGGGAATGAGGGATCAGCTACTTTGGCTGGAGCCTGCCAGTGGGTTGGCTTAAATCTGAAACCTCATTTTTAATCTTGTCCTTTTTTGCATAGTTTGTATGATTCCTTTTTGAATTCTCAGATCTTAAAATAAATCCTGATGTACTGGTCCATTTGACTTTTAGCTGCTTTTTAAAAAATGTTTATTTCTTACTATATTTCCTATTTTTCTTCTGCATAAGCATTATTTGTCCTTGTCTTTCATATAATATCTTTTATTAATTATCAGTTATTTTGTGTACCTTTATAGTTTATGTAATCTTCCCAAGAGATTCTACGTACCAGTGTCAAGTTTGTTGAATTCTGTGCTTTGAAGATTTTTGTTTTAAAGTCTGCTGCACTCCCTTTTCCTGTGAGTGTGAGACTCAGTGCTCCAGAATCTTTTTCACCCATTTGAGACTGTTTTCACAGTTCTTCAAAAAGTTAAGGAAATTATTGCAGAAGTACTTCTTCAAAGATGAAGTATAATCCCACCTTTAATGGTTAGAGGTGTCATGCATCTCAGACAAGAAGGACTCGTTAGTCTGAGTGTCGATGATGAAATTACAGCTTTCAAATAAGGTTACTTAGCATGAAATTCAAGCAACCACTGAACAGATAGTTTATTTAAACAGCTTATTGCAGATCAGATCTAGAGAGAAATAAAGAATTGCCCCTGACAGTAAGATAAATTCTATCTTGGGTTCTCTCAGTGTGTCTCCTCATACAGAAAAGGAATTTCTGTAAAGAAATGAAGAGTGGAGCTGGTATCTGGCAGTAGCTTCAGAGTCTGCCTGATGCAGTGATGAATGATGAGGCAATTGAGAGGGTTCACCATCTGGCTGACATTTGCATAGTTTGAGACATGTAATACTTGATCATGTTTAGATAAGTATTCCAGAAATTAGAAAAAAGACTCTAACCTGACACGATATATAAATACTGTAGTTCTTTGAGATTTTTTTGTTGTTGAAACACAGACACCGGTGGTAAATCTGAGGTTCCGCATGGTGCTCTGTGCCAAATAAAATGTTGTTATAACTTGCTTCCAACTGTTCAAATAGGGTTTGTGCACATCTTGAGTGATTCTTAAGAGTCTGGCTATTTCCTCCTTACTGTTTGCCCGTGGTTCCCTGGGCAGAAGAAAGGTTTAGAAAACTGATGACGACGTGCTGGTGCCCTGTTCTTGTACTGGTATCTTCTGCTTGTTTCTGACATAAGGCACCGTAAGAAAAACTAATA
The DNA here is from genome assembly GCF_035582795.1 of Mycteria americana. Classification (NCBI taxonomy): domain Eukaryota; kingdom Metazoa; phylum Chordata; class Aves; order Ciconiiformes; family Ciconiidae; genus Mycteria; species Mycteria americana. The sequence goes on from NC_134370.1 coordinate 19,431,383, forward strand.
GTGTGCATGATACAGGATAAAATAAAGAGGGCTTAATAAACGTGGGTTTCTTATTCTCTTCAAGGAATTGGTCTGGAACAAACTAGCTTATTTACTAAAAAAGAAAGCTTATTAATTTTTTTTTATTGTTAATGGATAGTTGTAGTATACAAACAACTTTCCTTATGAATCAGTTGTTTCCTTAAGAGCTTCAACTGGGATTATATTGTTTAAACACAGTTGTTGGAGTGACATGAGTGAGATGATCAATAGTTTTGTATCCACTTACTGTGCCAAATTATTTCTGTAGTTTACCGTTTCCCGAGAATCTCTTACTCATTGATTGTTTATGCCTTAGATGCTGTGTAAATATTTGTTAATTTGAGTTAGTTAATATAATTATTTGGTTGTTGGGGGGTTTTTTGTGTGCTGAAATGTCTTTTGTTTAGGATAGATAGTCACCATGTATATGTAGCATGTAGGATGGAAGTTGGAGAAATAACTATAGATGTCCCAGCATAGCCAGGGAAGAAGGGAGGATTGTCAGGCCACCTCCATTTGCCCTTTAGCTGTCTTGAATTGCCTTCTGTCCCAGTCCAATAGCAGTTTGCCCACGGGAACCACCAGTATGTGTTTTGTAATGTCACATATCTGTTTGTCAGTCCCCCTCATTCTCTGCACCCATAATCTTGGCCCCTGCCGGGCATTCACCAAGTTCCCTGTGAGGCTCCCACAGCGTCCTACATGCTGAATTGCATTTGGCATCTCTGGCAGCCCGCAAGTTCTCTAAATAATTCCCATCTTTACCATGAGGCCCATCCCCTAATTGCCCCTCATACAGTTGCTGCTTCTTCCCACAGTCCAACCAGCATCCTCAAATATTCATCTAATCATCTTTTCCTTGACAGCCTAGAGTTGAAAGGCTTTCTAACTTACCACATCATGTGACGGTTCTGATCCTTCATATGCCTTTCCTTAGACTAAATAATAGTGTAAGTCTCAGCATACTCTGTTTTTTTTTCTCTGAAGAAGAATTCCTGCTGACTTCAAAAGGAAATTAGCTTGAGTAATGAATTATGGGTTAAACTGATACTAAATTAATACAGTTTTAACTGATACTAAATTAATACAGTTTTATAGTCTTTGATTATATGGATGTTTTACCTAGACTGTTGTAGACTTTAATCCCAGATGGCTGGGGAATAAGGAATTATTAAACATTATTATTAATTATTATTAATACTAACTAGAACCAGCTTGCGCTTTAAGTCTTAAAGTGTATACAGCAGTGTAAAAAAAAAAAAAAAAAGTTGTCAAATTAGTTTTGTGTCGCATGGTTTCAGACTTAATACATTTTGTGAACGTGTGTGCTGAAAGGTTGCCGGATTGTTTATTTTTATTATTCGTTTGTCTTTGTTGGCTGACCTCTGCATCCAGGATGATTCACTAATGCTGGATCTAGTTTCTTATATTTTTACTTTCCTTTACTGATAGAAGGAGCACATTACATTTCTGACATAACTTAAGCCTTGTAAAATGAACCAGTGTAGTTATTAATGGATTTCATCAGCTAATCTAGTGGCTTTAGAAAATGTCAGCATGTGTTGAATACAGTGCAGGCTTAGCTGTCTACTTCACGTGCTTTTATATTCAGATTTAACTGTGAATCAGTGTGTTTTGAGTTGAATGTGCAACAGGAGGAATATGATTTTGAATAATTTCAGCATTGTTGTTATATGCAAATGTATGCATATAACATGCATTGTTATGTGGATTTAATGTGAGGATTGAGGCTTTGGCCACACATATACAGATAGGCAAGTAAGGGAAGCCGCAGGGAGTGAGAATTCTGCAATTTTACAATAAGTTACAAAATACTGTTTTATTGGTTGAGCTTGTGAGTTTTACACTTGATAGCATTTATAACACTGTGTTAACGCACTTCATAACATGTCTAATGAATTCCAACAGTTTAAGGAATTTGCTGGGCACAGTGAATTGAAATCTGTTGATTACAGTGGAAAGCAGAGACTGAGAAGAGTGTAATGGGGGACACACGAAACCCTTGTCATCTGTTCGGCAGAGCCGCAGCTTCACATATTTTTGCAGTTGTCCATAGATCAGAGGCTCTACTATCATGGTTTTTACTTGCTATTTCATGAGATTTTAGCATACTTGTACACTAGATAACTTTTCTCTTAGTCTATTATGTTCAGGGCGCATTTAGACATAATAGCAAACGTGATCTAAACTGAAGCTGCTACTGAGACGTGTGGTCCCTACCAGGCATTCCTAATATTTCCTTTTTGTGGAATATAGTGATCATGTGGCCACAAGGTGAGTCAATTCATTTGGACGAAAAGAATAGTTTCCTGACAAATCAGCCAGCTGAATCAACTTAACTCTGCGAACTCAGGATCTCTAGATGCATGAGGTGGGGGAAATGGGATCTGGAGGTCACGAGTGAGGGGAGGAGCAAGTCTTCCAGCTTTGATGGCAGCTACCTGCTAGATTGACATAGCTGAAACATCAAATTACATTTGCAGATTGCAGAAATGGGTAAACCAACTTAAGCAGCATTTTTCTCCCTTCCCCATGCTGCTCATTTTCTCCCTTGTGCTGTTGTAGCACACATGTTAGTACAACCATATATGAACTGGATTGGGAAAATGATCTAGCTGTGAAGTAACTTGAGCAAAAAATTCTTGAGACGGATCAGTTCCCTATCACGTTGCAATGGTCATGAGAGGATGGGAACAGCTGGACATAGACAGGGAGCTTCTTAAGCAGACATTATTCTCGATGAGAGGGATTTCAAACATAGGCACGGGTAGATAGAGAAGAGTGATGCTGGTAGAGAGAAATGGGCAGGCGTGTAGCCTCTGGAGTTGTGAGAGGTGACCAACAAAACCACTGTTGGGGAAGATTTGAGATAAAGTTTCTAGACGAAAGAGAAAGATCTGAGAGAAGCAGTTTGGGGAGGATATGTGGAGACACTTTGGCATAAGAGAGAGGTAGGAGAATGATGTTGAAGGAAGGAGGACTGTGGAAGAGCAGTCCTGGCCTCGGAATGAGCTTTGTGGACAGAGTCTCGGATATAAACAGACCTCAGATTTTAGCAGCTTTTCTGTTTACAGAAGCAAATCAATGATAGGATTTTTTTTTTTTTTTAGTTTCTCCATAAAGAACGATGTAAAAAAATTCAGGTTAACATGCATGGTCAGTTTTGTGATCTCAAATTCATTGTGTGATGTTAAAGTTGCATAATGATGTTGTCTTTTGTGGAGTGATGTTGTTTTGTAAGAATTTCAATTGCTGACCAGTGTAATAAGCAGTGTATATTTGCAGTGACAATCCATTCCATTAATTTTTATTCCTAGCTTAGCAATATTACAGGGAGTACATTTATGAATATATTTTGGTGGCTTGTATTTTCATTGGATTGCCTGGAATTTTTCTGATGCAAACAGGAAAGATGAATCAGTAGACTGAGATGTTTTGATAGATGAGAGAAATCCTTCAAAAATCAGTACTGAAGACTATTACTGATACATGTACGTGTTTTATACCTTTTACAAGGTTGATACAGTAACAAAGAAACTTAAGAGTAAGAAGAAGAAAAAACGAGCTGCTTCTCCTTCTAGCTCCTCCTAGATATTTCTCCTTTGGTCAGCATCATTGTACGTAGATTTGGACTGGAATGCACAGGATGGTTGCCAGAAGAAATAAGATGGCAACATTTCTAGATGGATTGCTTGCAGTTTCTTCAAGTGTGCAGTGGCAAAAAGTTACGTAAGCTGTTATCTGGGGATTTGAAGAGGGAGGAGGACAGGGAAGAGGGATAGGAAATGGTAGAATAAGATAATTGCTGAGGTACTTTCCTCTTTTGTGTGTGTGTGTGCTTAAGTGTGTTGTTTTGTGTGTGTGGTTTTTTTTTTAAAGTGAAATAGTTAAGATTGAAGAAAGTGAACTAAAATTAATTTCAGGCTACAATTTAATGATATGGCGACTATCAGGGAATATAGACTTAAAGAATGACTTGGGTGTTGGTTTCTCATTGTATCTCTTCTACAGTTGTGCTGTCGCAGTATTTTATAGGGTGCTCTGTGAACTGTGTTGGTAACGTGACCCCAGTTGAAGTCCTGTCCCTGCCACTCTATCCTACTACTGCTATCTCCTTCTACACAACTTTTCTATGAACTGTGGTTTTTATTGTCCTTTCTGGTGCTAAATCTCTCTCTTGTACAGGATCTGAGTTTCCCATCCTCACTCTCCTCTGGCTGCTCTGGCATGCACATGCATTTTGTAATGCATGGAGAATGTAAAACTTGTGGCTCTTTGTTCTCTCTCTGTCACTTTCCTTTGCGACCCTCCCTGATCTGTCTTCTGTTGTTAAACCAATAAAATTAAAATCTTGATTGAAATATTGAATTGCAATTTTGTTTTTCATGCATTTACTGTAGTTACTGTCTGAAGAACGGTCTTCACCGGGCTAGCAAATTTTTAAGCCATGGATTTGTAGTGAAATGTAACTTTTCTTAAATTTGTTTTTCCTTTTTGATGAGCCTGCAGGAAAGATGATACACTTAGTTACACTTTTGCATTTCAGTGTGTGAGAAAATAGCACATCAAATATCCTATTAACTGAAGGGTGTGTTTTACCTTTTTATTTGTGCCAAACTGCTTTTGGATGAAGATTAGTAATCAATAAAAATGAAAGCAGACACTCTAAAATGATTTAAAATAGAATTGTTAATCATAGTTACTTGAGAAGAGTATCAGAATAGATTTTACACTTCACAATTACTTTCATTATTAAGCTTTCCTGATTTTATCCCCCTCATCATTCCTAGTTGTTTTATCAACTCCAGATGATTTAATTATTATGCTTAGCTAAACTGCATGAACTGAATTGAAGAAGGTAGTCCCTTCCGCTTATGTAGATAGTGTCTGGGTAAACATTTGATTGATCAGTTCAGTAATCTCTAGTTGTTGTACCTAGCCAGTGATTTGCCTCAGTTTTGTGGTGTTTTGCTACTGAAGTTTCAAAGTCACATTTTTTTGCTTGTTTCTATTGAATTTAGACTGTTTTAGTAAACTTAGGCCTTAATACAACTTTCTGCATTTTCCACATTTTTAATAATACACTTAATGTTTTTAAACATTAAATATGATAAATTAAAATATAAGTTTGTATTTGTTTAATTCTCCGTAATTTATCTGGGTCTCTCTCTTTTATTCTTCTGTTTCCTTTGTTGAACTATCTGTAACCTCTTATTTTCTGATCCCAAGATTTACTTCGGCCGTGCTATTTGCAGGAAAAGAAGCTGAGAATTAATGGCAAAGTCGAAGGGCAGGCTAACTTTTTAGCTTAAGGCATATAAGTAAAGGGGTCAAAAAAAGATGATTGATAATATTTCAGTCTTTTACCCTACTCTGCCTTCATACTTTTTCTGTCATAAACTTCTGGCAAAAATACTGTGTTTTCTTCATGCTTGCACGGTAACAACATAAAGTTTAATGAAAACAAAAACCGCATAACACCAAAACAGTTGTAGTTGTGATAGAGTTCAGTTCTGAACAGGAAAATGATTAGTTTGAAAAGGCAGTGTAGGTTTAAAAATGATTTTGTTCTTCAAAATGTTTTAATTTATCCTGGCTATGAGTCAGAAAAATTATAGAAAAAATATTTCCTTTTTTCTCTTTGTATATATCTTGTGTGTTCAATTTCGGTGTTACAGCTTCAGTAAAATTACTTTTCTGCAGTCATGTAGCTTTCCATAGTGAAGACAGCTATTTAAAGATGTAAAACATGACTGTGATTTCCTCAAATTTTAAAATGAGACTTTAAGACAGATATAAATGTGTATTTTGGAATTCTGTAGGTTTCAGTATAATTAACTTCTGTTGTTTTGTGTTCCTTCTCTTTACATAAAAAAGAATTCTTTCTGTTGTAGTTGTGATGGTGGATTTTGTGCCATGGATTCTGTTCAATATATATATTTTTTCTTTTCTTTACAGAAAACCAACTTTTTGGATGCCCTATGGGGAGATGTGTCTTTGACATGGATTATGTGTTTGGTCATCTTCTACAACCTGAGGCAGTGTGTGTGCTACGCATGGTAGAAGAATTAATTGTGGGAAGAGACAAGCCAAATGGCTACATCACAATAAGAAGCTGGTTTAAAAATGTTTGTATTTCATGCCAGTAATTCAGGGCTGGGAAAGCCCAGTAGCCGAACAGTCAAAAAATTGCTTGCTTTTAAAATCCAGTTCAAAAAGAACAAGTAGTCAATGTATATTTTACCATGTGTTCCCTGATTATTTAGCACTGAATCTTTTATTACACTGAAATCATGGTGTGAGGATTGGCAGACAAGCCCCCCCCCCCCCAACCCCCCCATCCCCAAAACACATCCAGCAACTAAAGACTGTGTCAAGATGACCTCTGAGGAAATGACAGCGTCTGTTCTCGTCTCTGTGGTACAGGGTAAAGTGATACCTGCTCAGTCAGCTGGAGATGAAAATACTGAAAATGCTTTGGACACCAGTGTTATAAAAAGACATACTGCCAGTCCGGGAAGGCCAGCCACACACGCTGTCTCATATTTACGCAGACTTGAGGAAGAAAGTCTTCAGGACTCAGTGCCCAAAATATTCTCTCTGGCGAAAGAAGATCTGACTAATGACAATAGTAATGAAAACTTCTGGGAGAGGAACAGCTCCATCCCTGATTCAGTGGAATTTCTTAACATTAACTGTAACATTGTACAGAAAAACTACAAGAGTAATATCCCGTGCAGCCAGTTGTATAAATCTTGTGATCCTTTAGCAGAGAGAGAGGCATGCCTAGAAACTGGAATTCCTGTTTCACTGGAAAGAGCCATGCTTGCTGAAATTCAGTTGAAAATGAATGGACCTTCGTTAAGAAGCCAGACAGCAGTAAATAAGAATGACAGCAATGATACTGATAAAGTCGCCTTTTTTCACTTTCATTGTGCTAGTGAAAGGAATATATCAAAGGCTTTGTGCAGTTTACACAACGGCTTCATTTTGGATGACTGCTTGCAGCCAGTAAGTGTTGGCGATGGTAACACCACTGGTTCCCTGGCCTGCACTTGCAGATTAATGGAGTTGACAAATAACTGTGAGAATGAAAATGGGCAGCAGTTGTATGAAGACGCTTTAAGGGATAAGTATTTATGTCTGGAAAGAGCACCACAGAAGGTTAAAGTGGCATGCTCAGGTCACAACTTCTGTGGAAATAACTTTACTGGAAGAATGCCCTCAAAGCCCTTTCTGAGCCATTTTGAAGACTGTAATGATAACTGTGAAGAAGAGATGGAAGAGGATTTTTTTAGAAACAAAAAGGAACGTTCTACTTTATTAATAAGGCGTTTCTGTAAAAATGATAAAGAGGTTAAAAAATCAGTTTATACTGGAACAAGAGCAATTGTTAGGACTTTACCTTCAGGGCACATAGGAACTGTTGCTTGGAATTATGTTGAACAAAGGAGAAACAACAGTGGCTTGAAGCTTTCTAGGATTACAACAGAACAGCTAACTATAATTCAGTCCTTAATAAAATGGGAATTGAATTCCTTTCTTGAGAAGTCTTTATGGTATGAGGTAAGCTTTTCATAGTGTTTTTTGGGGGTTTTTTTTGTTTGTTTGTTTTTTAAGTTTTGATACCCTGATGACCTTTTCATTAAAAAAAAATGCCTTTGGTAAACACTTAGTAACACTGAGTAGGAGATTTAACCACATTGAACCTCATGTTGAAAATGTTTTTTAGAAGAATGTATTCTCATCCTTTACAATTCATTTTGGTTTAAAATAGGCATGGGGTAAAATGTATAATTTTATATCTGTATAAAATTTATACATACATATGTATGTCCATACATATAAAAATGTATATAGGTACATATTTATGTATAGATGTATGTATAAATTTATATTGTGATATATATTATTTATATATAAGAATGTAATATACCTATATACAGATATAAAAATATATACACTTTTTATATTTATATTTAAAATAGAAAATGTATATAATATGCATTTATATTTATACATACACATGTAAAAATAGTTGTATTAATATATATTGTAGATATACATAGTTGAATATATATGGCATATATGTGTATATAAACATTTGATGCATATATTAATGATATAATAATTCTATGGAATAAACTGTATAAAATGATAAGTGGCAGTATTAGATCACAGTGAAAATTTTTTTTGCTCTAAAACAGAAAGCATAGTATTTTCCCTAAGTGACTGACGTTTATAATGCTTCTACATTTGCAAATAATTTTTAAAAATTATGTAATAGTTTAACGTATATTAATGTGCTGATATTGCCCTGATTTGTATTCTCTTAAATTAGATAATACAAAAAATTCTAAGTTTAGAATGAAATCATGAATGCATAAATTATTATTGTAGAAATGACATAATACATCCTTAATAAATTATATTAAGTAGTAAAAGATTTTCTGTGATGGTAGAAATTAAATAGTTGTCTATGGAATCTATAAAAGAGATTTTGACCACTGATTCTCAAGGATTTATCTGACGTGACGACTGAGAAAGAAAGGCCAGCAGGATGATCACAGCAAGAGAAAGTCTTTCAAGATGAGTAAGAGAAGAGAGGTTTACTGAGCTTAGCAAAAAAAGGAGGTGTGATTTTTCTCTGTTAAAATGTGTGAATAAGCTTTAGGGGAGGGTAAAATAACCAAGGTAAAGGAGAGTGTGGTCAGATAGCTATGCTTATAAACTGGTCCTGAATAAATGTAGGTTGAAAACTGGGAAAAATTTCTAGCAGTTAGTGCTGAGACTCTGCAACAGCTTTCAGTAGGACTGAAATGAAGGAAAACTTGCTTACTTGAATAGAATCATAGAATCATTTAGATTGGAAAAGACCTTTAAGATCCTTGAGTCCAACCGTAAAATTGATGAAATGGATTACATGAAATTTTGTCAGTGATAACAGCAGAGTGGACTTAGTGGCTCAGGAGCTCCGTGGCAATTGTGCCCTCCAGCAATATCCTCATATCCTTCTAGAAACTACTATTTTTTCCGTTTAGATAGTTGACTGAAGAGTTCTATGAACATGTGTATGTCAAGTTTTTGTACTAGGTTGCAAAGCTTTGTGGTGCTGTTCATTATTGTGATATTCGCTATCCTAGTCAATGGAAGTACAAACTTGCTGGTACAGCACATGCCCTGTGTGGTGCATGGTCATGCTCCCATGAAGGGATGAATATGAGCCATGTATTTACCTAACATGATATCTGCTCAGTACGTTTGTATTGTCATTATAAGCTTTTCTGGGGGGAAAAAGGGAGAATGTTTTGTACCTGAGGTCTAGCATAATCTTCATTTATATAGGTATGAAAAGGGAAGGATGCATTTAGGTTTCGTAATTGCGCATTTCCAATTTGACTTGAGTTCCTTAGCTTTTAACATGCATGCCTGTTTCACCACTTTCTACTGCTGCTGCGTAACACTGAATGTATAGCATTTTGGGGTGTGAGGGCTTTAATTTGAAGGTTTTTTTGGTAGTACATATAGAAACTCAGAAATAAGTGTAATAAATACTCACTGAATAATTATTTAAATAGGAAAAGTTCTGTCTACAAATGAACGAAAGATTAACAGGCACAGTAAAGCACTCTGCGTAATTACAATGCACAGAATGTTTTCTCATGGTCAGAAAAAGCTTAAAACCATGTGTTTCTAAGTCTTTCTTCTTCCAAATGATGACTACGAATATTTTTGTTCTTATCAACCTCTGCATTTAATCTCTTTATGTATAATATGCATCAAGCATTCTTAGCATTATTTTTTCTGTTATTTTAATGTCAAATATTATTTCTGCAATAATATTTCTATGTGTTTATGGCTTATATTATTAGCATTATAGATGGTTTTTACACAAACATAGAAATTAACTCAGTGCATGGGACAAATATATGGACCTATGAACATATGGACTGGGTTAAAATAATTTAATGATTACGAGCATTTGTAGGAAGCTTTCATGCTAATAATCAAAGGAAGAGGGAGAAAGTAGTAAATGAATGTGGTAATTTGTTCTTTCTTTCCCCTTATCTCACCCTTTGAGCATGCATTCTGTTTGGAACAGCTAAGTGAACAGTAGTTCTGTTCTTCAAGGGGAAAAAAAAGTTGGAGAAATTAAGTTTTCATAGCAGTACTGGTGTAACATGGAACAATAGAGACCTTTATGTTTTAAGTAGGAAAATGTGGGTCTCATTTGTGCATATCCCTTACATAAAAATTCTAGTGCTAGTAAAGGAAAGGCACTGAACTGTTGTCTTGCTGAATATTTTTTTCTTTTTTCTTTCCCTACATGGGAAGGTGGGACTGAGGCTTTGGATTATATAGAAAATACATGACGTTATATATTTTTAATGTAGCATATGATTACCATTTATAGATACTTTATATGCAGATTTAGACTCCTCTGCTCTGGATTTAATGTATGTGTTGTACGAAGAGAGAAGATTTTTATGTCGAATATTCTTTCTAATTTTGCATATAGTTTTTGCAGCTGTATACAGTGGAGTACTTAGCCTTATCAGATGGATGTGTGTAACATGGCTGTTTTATCTATTCATAAGAAATTTGCTTGTCCGTGTTGGAACAGTGCAAGTCCCTCACATTGGTACATTGGTGTCGCAAATGCAAAGAATTTGCCACAGAAACAAATAATGAGAGTGCAAGCTTTGGTGTTGGCTTTGCTTGGCCTGGCACTACTTGTGTTCAGCTCAGCTGCATCATGTTAGCAATCTGATTAATTACAAAAGTCGGACTTTCTGCAATCATTGAACCATCTGTGTCTGTGAGGTGTTAGGTTCATAGTGCTGAATTACCCTGCTTTTTTCCCTGGTATGATGGTGTTTCTGCAGTTGTGGTAATGTAATATGACAAAAGTAGCCAGGTGCACCGTTGACTAAGATAATAAAGTTGAGCAGCTCACTAGACTACCCTGGGGTGATTCTCTCAAACCAGGTAAGTGACCTCAAGATCTCCAGATGACAGCTGCAACATGGTTGCAATGCATAATAGCTGAATTCTTTAGTTAAGCTTATTTTGCAGGCGTTGGTACCATCTTTGCTGTGTCATTACATTCCTGATGCCAGTAGTTTGAGCTTTAAGAAGCAAGAATTCTGCTGGCTTGCTTAACTCTGCTGAGATAGAAGTTTGCACGCTGATGTATCTTTCACTCTTTGTAGCTGCTAAGGTGCTACTGAAATGCCAAATACTAATAAGGCAACAATTAAAAAAAACCTTAATTGCCCCAACATCTGTTTCCAGATGGAATAATGATTTCATTATAGATATATCTTGTACGAGTGCTTTATAGTTAATTTAATGATTTGGTATTGTAGTTCAGCATCTGTTAGCATCAGGTATTTTTTCCATGTAGTGTCCATAGATTTTTTTTTTTTTTTTTATGATTCATGTGTAAGATCATTGTAATGCAACAATTTTTTATTATGCTTGGCTAATGTAAGGAGTCTTATATTCTTGATTTCCATAAAGTTGAGCTATAGTCAGTTGGTGGCATCTGTTAACAAACAGTTATGGAGAGAAAAAAGATTTGGAGGTAAAAAAATTTTACTATCCTGTTTTATTAATGTGATATCTAAAATAGTAATCTTTGATAATATTTTGAAGGAAACAGAGCCAGGCATAAGTAGTTTTCTGTTTAATAGATGGTATTTGTCTGAAGCTTTTTTTGGTTTAGAATTTATTATTAATTCTGAATACATTCAGAATTAATGTATTCCCCCCGCCCCCTTCTGCCAGAGGTGTATCAGCAGCTCTAGTCAGTGTATCTTTATGTTGCATGCTTTTCTGGCATTTCTGAAAATATAGCTAGATTGAGTATTTCACTATCAGTCATGGAAATAACATCTACTTTGACTGTTTTGACAACCAGTTGCACTAACTAAATACAGGAGCACTTTACATCAAATGCTAACATGTTTATGAACAACGGAAGAGTTAGTAATGCTTTATGTTCAGAAGAACGCTTTTTTGGTTGCTTTTCTCAGGTGTCGGCTTAATTGTAACCTTTAATTGTCAATATTTTGTCAGAATGAATAGTATAACCCTCTTTTTTATCTAGTAGTATCTTGGAAGAAATACTTTTCCAGTGTATTCAAAACATAATTTATACAATGAAGAGGCCTATGTTGATTCTTAAGAAGTGAAACAAAAACTTGAAAGCATCTGACTTACCCTCTGTGCTAATGATAATAGTAAGAAGCATGAGAGTCCTCGTGTATGTGCTGCATTTCGCTCGGATGACTGATCTGATTTGGTAGAACAGACACAAAGCTTGTTGGAGTGGCCACATGAAATCACCTGGCAATAACAGTCTTACTAGTGAAGTTATTCTGCTAAAGTCTGAGATTCAGAACCCACGAAGCAGCCTAAAAAATTAAATTCATACAGGCTTTCACTTTTCGGTTCTTTTTAATTATTTCTGTGGGAATTTCAGGTCTAGATTTGCCATGATATCATCTTTCTGTTAGGATTATGTGGTTTTCCCACAGGTTTTTCCTTCTTGCTCCATATTTAAAAAAGGTGGAATTCTTTAAATGGACTTTTACTCTCCTCCCTCCCAGTTTTGCATGCATACCTAAAATGTAACACTGCTTCTTATGCTAAACTTTATGCCATACTTGTACTTTTATTAAAAAAAAAAAAATAGTTTGCGATTCTATATTGTGGATTACAGACAGATTTGGGGTTTGAGACTTTTTGTTTTTTTCCACTTTGAAATAAAATTTCTAGTCCAACACACTGAAAGGAATTTACAGGAAAAAATGACATAAAGCAAATAATCTGCAAGTGGTTGGAGTTCTCCTCTACTCTAACAATAGTTTTTTTTTTTTTATCTGACTGTGCATGAGTATTTTGCCTGTTACTAATGTTGTCATGTTTTTAGACATAAAGGTTTATATTCATATGTTAAAGGAGTTGGTAGGTGTTCTGTAGTAGTTGGAGCTGGGTTTTGTTCTACCTGGACCCTGTGTTTCTTGTTTTTTTGCATGAAAGTTGCAGTCTTTTGTTTAAAGAAAAAGGTTCATGAGCAAAATCGACTATTTGGAAAAAAATCAGGGAAGCAAAAGAGAAGCCAAATAGGCATGAAATTATGTTTTCCCTTCAGTAAGTGCTGTAAAAATAAATTGAACTTTGTTAAATGAAGCTCTATACTTATATTTACCTTGGGTTGAGTTACTCCAGTTTTAAAGGCTAGCTTTAAAAATAGAAAATTCACCCTCTGTCTGTAGAAGTAGTCAGTTTTATTACCATAATGTGTGATAGAATTAGAGATAAATCTCTTAATACTATGTATTATTTTGTAGTTGCCTCATAGCTTTAACAGTCTTGGGCCAAATTATGAACAATAAGTTTTAGCTGTGAGCACACTTAGGTATTCAGAGCCAATAGTGTGGGAGTCTTGGCAAGAGCAATATATTATGCCTTCAGTTTTTCCACATTTTCTGACTTTCCTTCTAGTGACTGTTCATTAACTGTAAAGAAGCATGAAGATCTGTTTTAGAAAATCTCCCTGCAGAACATTAAAGAGTTCATTTTAGAGTGTTAGAGTTGGACACTCTTCTAATTCTTTCTCAGTTGAAACTAAGTTATCTCCATTACCTATATGAACTGTTGAAAAGTTTGGGTTGTTTACTCTGGTATGAGTGAATAAAAACTGTGCTGTACAAAGATCAGTCTGTTGGTGAGTGAATAATTAAAATCTGAATTTATGGGATTTCATATACATTTTCATTTATCTTGCTTTTCCACAGTCTTTCAGGATCTTTTAAAAAAGTTTTCTAAAATGGAATAAGCTTGGGTTGACAATAATTGGTAGGCATACATCTTATCAGTATGAAATTTCAAGAAGGACTTACAGGAAAAATCTCTACTGTAAAATTATACTTGCCACAATATCGAAGGCATCCTCCATGAGATATGAGGCTATTTGGTTTCCTTATTTGTGAGAAGTGATTTGATATAGCATGGTTATGAGCCTCTGGTCACGAAGAATTTTGCTTGAAAATACAGACTGGTGACAGCTTAGAAAAAGGAATAACAATTTAACATAATACAGCTGTTAGGTACCGTCCAAGTACATATGAGCTGGAGTATCAAGGGGCAGGAGAGCTCTGAGGGTGCTCCCACACCAGCCAAAGTGAGTTACATCAGTTCAGCAGTTGGAACCCGCGTGACTCAGGGCAGTGTGACAGCATACAGCTTTCATCAGGAATGTCGGAAGTGGGGCAGCCCTGGAAACAAACATTCAGCTCTGGCATTTGTAACTACTTCCTTCTTTTTTTTTTTTTTTAATTTTTTTTATTCTCCTAATAATTTCACTAGAAAACTATATAGTTAGAAGCTATTCCTTACCTGCAAAACAAATGTCTCAGTGCTCGTATTGTCCTGCAAATTGTGTGAAAGTGTCCATTTTTTAAAATATTTTGAACTGTAACCAGATATGATAATTTTTGAACTGAGATTGAAGACTCACTTTTGAGATGCACTCATCAATCACCTACCTGAGTATGAGAGAGAAAAATATGTTGGATTGGCTTGTCATCATTCTTACTTGCAGATAATATTCTTGTCTTCCATTTATATGAAGTTTGGAAGAGTCTTTTCATGTCTGGAATTATAACACTTACTGTAAAAACTTAAGATTTCCTTAGTACAGCAAATACTCAAAGATAGATTCCTACAGATAAGTTTGCTGTGATAGTATGGGAATGTGCAACAGTAATGAAAAAGTTTGGTTTTATCTTGAAATCAGCACCTGCGCTTGTTGCAGGACTCTGAATAATCTAATTAACTCTTGTGAAAACAGATGATTTTTTTTTTTTCCCCTTAGCTTTTCCAGTAACTGTAATGCCTGTTGACTGTTGCCAACATTTGGACTTTGAATCCACAGTAAAATAATGTGAGCTTCTTTTAAGATGATTAAAAGCGACTCTCATGTACTCTTCATGATTATTGTATTCTCCTGACAATAAAAATTGTTTTCAAGAAATCACAACAGATACAGACCTTCATTAGTAAAGTGTAGGCAAAACAAAGGATGTATTATTAGCTGCTCTAGTTTCATGTTACAGCAGTATTAGTTCTTAAAGTGTTAGGAATTCCCTTCAAGTATTAGAGAATGGGTGAAATCCTGGTCATGTTGTAATCTATTTGAAATCTCCTATTGGGATAATGTTACTTGAAGGGAGAAAAAGAAGCATGTGCAAAATGGAACTATTGGCTTCATGGGAACCATAATTTTACGTCAAACATTTTATTAAAGAGACATATGCCAAACTTATATTAAGCAGTTTTAAAACTATAGTTTAAAACTAAAAATATTGTCTCTATAAATATGTATAATGCATATAATTCAGGTGGGATCATTAACTTGATCTATAAAACTTCCTTCAGTACCCTTCAGTTGCATAAGGTGTTATGCATGCTATTCATGTTACCACACTGCTTGGAAGCCCTACTTCTGGACTTGAATCTGTTGTCCTAGCTGTTTTACAAACAAGTGATGATCTCATCTGTTCTATAGACTTAGAAGCGGTTAGTTGTTAGTGAGCTCACTCAGGTTTTGGAGAAGATTAACTTCTCCCAAACATTCTCCATATGCTGTGGCTAAATTTTCTTTTATCTCAGCAGGCTTAGTAGCTGTGTGCTGCACTCTAGTCTGCAGAAGAGACATATCCTAAGTTTCCAGTGGGGGGAAAAAAAGGAAAACATTTTTCCACCAGTTCCAACTGTTACTATTTGGTAATTTTAGAGTTATATGCATTAGAGCAAATTAACAACAAGTTGGGTTTTTTTTTTTAATGTATGTAGCCAGTCAGCACTGAAATACTTCTAGGCTGAATAAAGGTCTGAATGATAATTCTGAATAGTTTATCTTTCAGCAAAAACATAAGAATGTATCTGAGCCGTGGAGAATTGTTCTAAATGTGATTGTGAGTTGGATCAAGAAGACCCATGAGAGAAAACTGTCATCAATCTTCTCTGTTTTAAATTAGGAATTTATCTTGAGTAACTTTGCAGACTTAGAGCATCATGCCACAAACTTGAGGCCGTTATAGTTCTGACCCTGTGCGTATGTAAGATATTTTACTTTATATAAGCACATTACAGTTGCCATGGGAACCATAACATTGGACTTCCTGTTTGTTGTTTACAATCTTGGGATTGCACTAGGTGGCTTTTGTGTGTGAATGTGTATATTTTAAAGGGAAAAAATATTATTTCATGAACATTCAGAATATTTCCCTTTTATGAAATTAACTTGTATTCTGGCTCACCTATGTGTCCTTTTGAAACTTACCTTACTTAAAATACAGTCAGGGAGAACTACAGGAGTGCAAAATCTTTTGCTACATGGAGACTTCATTGTCATCTCATGATTTGCCATCAGCATAAAGGAGGCTTTGGTCTATTAAAACCAAGTCACTCAGCAGGTTGAGGCTGTAAAAAAGATAGGTAGAGGTTATCAACAAACAGGAAATATAACATGGATCTTATTTAAAACAGCAGCGTATTAATTTTCTTATTCTCTGGCAGTCCAGAAGTAGAGGGTTTTTTGTTTCTTTCCTTTTTTTTCCTTTAACCAACAGGTTGTAGGTGGACTTTTATAATGATTTGAATGCTTCCTTTGAGCAACAAAGTTCTTCAGGCTTTCATCTTTAGCAGGCATATGTGAATCATTGCATATTTAGTTTAGCTTGCACGGGGTTTCTTTGCCATTGGTTTGGAAAAACTGCAAATCCAGCCTTTGTAAATGATGATCATTTTGAGTAATTTTTTTTTTTGGTTTTGAACGCATTTCTTATCGCACTTTAGCTTTGACCAGCTGTTTCCTGTTATTCCTCCCAGTGGTTTAGCTGCTGAGGAGATAAATGCATCAATGGTTTGTTTCAGAATTAAAATTACCTTTATAAAATGATGGAAGATTAAAACAAATAAGTTGGACACCATTAAGAAGTAAAATTATGGTGAAATTCAGAAATGAAGTATCATTTGCTGTACCTAGATCTTTCATAGATTACAAAGCTTTTGCTACACAGGGAGCTTTTTTTGATACAAGAAAATTAATCCAGCATTGGAAACACCAGGGTAAAGCTTTGTGTGGGGGATTTGGGTGTGTGTGATGGAATTTTTTAAGCAGTTCCAAGTTCTTGTGTTCATATGAGAATATTTTGATTTACCTGATCTATGATCTACATAATGACCTGACCATTACATCATATTTGTCCTGTTCAACCTCCCCTTCCCCCCCCCGGGTTTTTGGACTGACTTGGATAGAGGGTATGTTCATTTTTGTAATCATACAAACTATTTTGGAATTTTATAACTGAGTTTGTATTTGTATTTTTGCAGAACAAAGCAGGGCAGGTTTACCAGGGATGATGGGGAAGAGTTGGTATATTACCTGTCTGTTAGGACTGGCTTGTGCAGTACACTTTGGTTTTTTTATGTTCATGGTGAACTTACTCCACAACCACACACCTAACAGCTACATTTTGTCCTGGCTTCAGACATCTTTCTTCAGGACCTTTAAATGAGTTCTTTACTAACCTGAAAAGTGTTTTACATAAACAGTAATGAAAATATTGCCCTCTGTCTTCAGAACTGAGGTTGTCACTATGTAGTATTGTGGAAGGATCACTTGTTGCCCCTTCTTTTTTTATCCTAGTGTAGCAGGCTGTTCTGTGGAATCCAGCATCACCTGTCCCTTGCTCTGCTTTAGTCCTCCCTGTGACCTAAGTGGTCAGATCTCATTTAGTCTGCACCCTCTGGCATGATAGAAAAGCACACAATCGGAGACAGTTGATAGCATGCCAACTTCCACGGCCAGTGATCCTCCCTGGATTGAGGGTTTTAGATATTCCTTACCTGTTAGGTCACTGAGTTTCTTATGACCGAGTAGCAGAGGAAGAGCGGGGGTTTTGTTTGTGGTGAACATCCTAGCTCCAGAACCTTAGAGCATGCATTTGCTCCCCTGGACAAGGTGCTGTATCCCTCAACTATTTTTTATCTTTACCCATTTCTAGGCCTTATCCCATACCAGTTTTAGAGCCCTGCAGACTTCTACAAATGTCAGCCTTAATAGCATTTACCTCAGGGTATGGTCCAGCTGTTGCCGTTTGAAAAAGACTCACCCCTGCAGCTTGCACTGTCTTCATTTCCCTATGGCTTTTCCAGGTTCCTTCTCCCCACATTCCTTTTGGTGGATGACTCCCAGATCTGCTCTCTCTTTCTAGGCTTCTTGACCTTGGAAGTCTCCATGGGGTTTCTCATTAAATTCTGTGAAGGGAAGGGGAGAGTGTTCCCCTCTGCGCCTTGAAAACTCTAGGTTTTTTTTATAATTCCTCCTAACTAGTTTTGCTCTTTTTAGTTCAAGTCTATCAGTAACTGTCTGTTCTTGTTCCCTAGTGCCATTCTTGAACTTACCTTCAGCTTGCTTTGTATTTGCTAGACTGGTGGTCTTTATGGAGCCTCCTTTATCCTTTAGTCTTATATAGAGGACAGGCTTCCCAATGTATTTCCCTTTAGTTCTCTACTACTAGATAATAGTTTCTCATAGTATTCACAATCTACTCTTCAGCTGAGCCTAATAGTTAAGGCTGAAGTTCCTTCTTCATGCAATTGTGTGGTCTTAATGGGCACTCCTGCTTCTATTAGCCTTACGTCTAGCTTTGTTGAGCTCATACAAATTTACATGTGGCCGCTGTACCATTTATAGCTATTATATTTTGGTTTTAGCTTTTTTTTGGTCCTCTTCCTTTTCATGTTCTTTGTGGGGATTTGTTTTTTCCAGTGAAGGTTAGTAAACAGCATTTAAACTTCACATTGGATGATTGATATGCACGTGGTTGTAGTATTACACTTTTAGACTGAAATTGGCTTTCCAAAAGAGTTGGTATTTTTGGCTGAAGTTAAATGTCCATTTCATCAAACTGTCATAGAGAATAGCACATTTGTAACTTTTTTCCTATTGTACTCATTGGGGAAAAAAGAAGTATTTCCTAATTATTATTTATATTAGGCATTAATGACCAGATTCCTCTTTATTTCCCTCATTAATTGCTTAATTTAAATTTCTTAAGTCTGCAAAGAAACACAAGGAAAACAACAGCCAAGATGAAAGCAGATTCTCAGGAAATACCCTTGTGGTTGTGACTCAGTGGATCCAAGAGAACAAAAACCGAAAAAAGCCCTTTTTCATTAAATGAAAGAAGTGGAAATTGATTTAACAGTACTGGGCAGAATTTGCTAATAAGATATGGAAGGTAGTTAACTGAAAGAACTAGTCCAGAGGAGCCAGTGTTCTATGAAGAACTTGGAAGGAAAATAAAAGAGATAGTTGACAAAGAGTTCTTTGAGTTTTGGAACTTTAAAAATGTAGAGAGCAAAAAACAACAACAAAATCTTCTTTCCAAACCTAACCAGAACTAAAGGTTTTGCTGTTTTTTTTGTGGAACTAAGACATATGTAAACCAGTGCTAGTACTGTCACGATGGTTATGTACAAAGGTTGTACTTTCACGTAGAAATACAAAGAAAAGGAAAAGAATTTGGAGGGAGATCGTTAGTCATCCTTCAATTTCTAAACCACTGTGAACTGAGGCACTGTGGCAAGGCCTGGTGTGACAAGGCCAAGCATGTGTAGCAAGGCTCAGTAGTTGGGCTATTTTGCTAGCTTCTTGGGTTTTTAATTAGATTATGTTTTATAGGGGTTTTTCCCGGGAATATTTTGTGCTATGGAAAGTATCTGAAAATAACATGCTTTTTTAAAATGGTTGTTGGTTTAAAAAATTCAAAGCTGCAAGCAAGTTACTGAGTCTCAGGTTTGATAAAAATCAGTTTCAAATTCTTATCTGGGCAACAAATGAAATTAAATAGTGAAACAGAATGAAACTTAATTTTGGTAAGGTTAGAATAACAAAGTTTCTTAGAAGACTAAGATGAGGCATATGAGAACATTCAACACTGCTATTGATATCTTGAGCCTCCATGCTTTCCGGGGACTTAAAGACTTCCACCTCTCTCCCAGAGAGGAGGGGCAGAGCTCCCAAATTTATCTTGCTCCTATATTACCATTACCATGGTAGCAGCAGCACTTAACGTGCACATGCAAGAAGAGTTGTTTGGTTGCTTAGGTGACATTTGTGTATCGTTAATAGTTTGTGCACCACAGCTTGGAAACCCATGACTGAGTCCATGGTTTGGCTGGGTCAAATTTTGTAGTTTTTGACTGAGATGAGATTATTTGCTTCATGTTCTGTTGATAAATACTATGTTGGCCCAAATCTAAGACAATGTAGACCATAAGTTGGTTTCATTTTTTGGAGAATAGAAGAAAAAGTTGACATTAAATGTAATTTTTAAGAAGAAATTAAAATGAAAAGCCCCATAAGCATTGTATCATCATCCTGTAGTCTAACTCATGCCTCTTCCCAGCCACGTCCATATTGTCCTGTGTTATTGCCTGCCTCCTCCTCTGCCCTACAACCTGCAGGGTAGATAACTTTCAACGTCAGATCTTAAACTGCTGCCTTCTTCACTATGGTCCTCTTGTCAGGCATGCTGATTTCTTTGAACACTGTGACTAGCCTGAGGGCATTTAAGCCCAGGGTCCAACCCCACTAAAACGATGGTTTGCTGAAACCTCGCTGACCTTGGCAGAGTTATTGCAGGGGCTCACACGCTCTCCATATCCACCATTTTATGGGGGGGGGGTGAAAGGAAACTATATTACTCCTATTAGCATACATGAGTTGCTTATCTCTTAGGCTTGTCCCAAATCACATCCTAGAGCTTCTGTCTGTGTCAGCTCCAGCTGCTTGGGAGGGAATCCCACAGCTGTACCAGGGATCTGGAGCAGCTGCAGCTGCTGGGTGAGCAGGGGCTGGATGGCACAGTATGCCTGCAGGATAGTAAAACAAGTTCAAGTTTTCTAGATATTTTATTTTTGAAAAAACCCTTGCCGTGTTGTTAGGCCAAAATGTTAAGACATTAATGTCTTCAAGACCCCCTAAGACTGGGAAACAACTTCTTAATGAATTGTCAAAGTTACATTGTGGGAAAATGAGTAGTAGTTTGGGGTGTATTTGTCTAGAATAGTTTATTCATTATTGTGTAACATTGAAAGCCTTATTCTTTTTTCTTCTAGGTATTTGCCTCATTATGATTTTTTTTCCAAGAAGAAAGGTCCATAAAATTAAAAATAGATTAAGCACTGACAAGCTATTAACTGGCAATTTGAAACCACACTGATTTTGTAAGACAGAAGAGTGTTGTTGCCACTGAACATTCTGCAGTTTTAATTTTTGTACTTTTCTAATTTTTAACTTATATATTGTATAAGCAAGCAAGCACTATGAGCAAGTCTCTGATACCAGTTTTTCTCTAGCACAAAACATCTGCTTATTGAAGACCATTACCGGATTTTCTCTTTCATCTGGTCTTCTGTAGTTAGAGCATCTCCTTATTAGTATGTCTGTTAATACGCATGGTCCAGCTGTTGATCCTCCACATTTATTAACACAAGACCTAGGTAAGAATGAAGGGCATAAAATAAATTCTATTTTGTGTTTCCTGCCTGAGTCAAGTTTGGTTGTAGGACTTGCTTGGATCAAATGGCTCTAGGACCATGAGACTTTGTAGATCCCTCGTTCAAAGGCTGGCCTGTTTGCTAATTGTTGCAAGTTGCTCCTGTCCAACCAGCTGTTGACATGATGTCTGACATGGTGCCTTTGTCTTAGCTGAATACCATGGACAGATGCAAATGACTTGACATCAGTCAAGGAAAGCATGGAGGTTTGAACTATTCTTTATCAGAGCTGATCCCCCAAAACAGGAGGGAGACGATGTGAGAAAGCTTCATTTATACAGTAATTCTCACTATACTTTTTTGAAGGTAGAATTCACACTTTAGTACTATTAAAAAAAGTTATAGTCAAAATTTTTAAATACAGGCATTTAAACTAGACACCAAAAAACTATCATGATTTTGGAGATGCTGAATGCCTTGTATTTCTCATAATCAGATCAGCAGCATTTAGAAATCTTAGGGATTTACAGGTTTGATTTTAGGAGTCCAATTTGAAAATTTGGGCCTAAATTCCACTGAAACACTCTCTGAAAGTGTTGACAAGGTTTCTTTCTGTTTCACTACAATATCTGCATAACTGTCATCACTGATTTCCACTTAGACCTGGTTTGCATACATATATACATGCACACACACATATATACATATATATTCAGATCATAAGTAACTGTGAATATCTGATACGATACCCATAATGATAAAATTTTGGTCCTTTTTGATAAAATTGTCCTTTTGACAATACAATTTCATTAGAGAACCTGGACAAACTATAGTGGTAGAAGAATCCTTATACTATATTTATGCTAACCCATATCTCTGCAAGGATGGTTTTACAGGTGAAACTTTCCTGGTAGAACTGTATTAGCATCTCTTTGCTAGGCGAGAAAAAGCTAAGGTTTCAAAACAGCTCATAGATGACTATGGGTTTTGTAAGTGTGGAAATTAATTCATTTTTCTGTACCTTGATTACAGTACATACCTGTTCATTTGTATAATGAAACTGTATAAATTCTAAACTATTACTGAAATTTGTACATTAGAAGAAAAAGAAACAGGAAAAGTGTGATCTTCACCCGTGTCACTGAAGCTTGACTATATTTGAAGCAAAATGTGAGGCATATGCCATCTGGTGGATAGAATTATTCATACAGTTTTATTGGTAATCTTGATATATTTAACAAGCAGTTTCTATTAATGTTTTAAATAAATTTCTGTTCTATGCTGCATTATCACTTTTAATTGGCATTGGTGGATATTTCTTTAGTCAGAAGTAAAGGGAAAAAAAAAAATCTGAAAACTGATTTCAAGACAAAATGGAATTCCAAACTTGGCTTTGGTGTATGGTTAGTGAACTGGATGCTTGGAAAAAAAATGCAAAACCCAAATGGAAAAGTAACCATTTTCCCCCCACTTCAAATATTAATTCTAAAGGTTTAAAAATGTGTGCCAATTAGTCAAAGATCTTCTCTAATACACCTTTCCCAAGTTCCTGCCTTATTGCAAATTATGATGTTTGACATGGTCTTTGCAGAAAGATTGGATATTGCTCTACGTCTGCACTGACGTGGCAGGTGAGACTGGAGTAGCCTTTCAGAGCCCGTAGGCTCATGTTGTACAGCAGCTTTCAGGTTCCTTTGCCTGCAGGTCAGAATTGCTTTTTGCTGGCCATTTGGGGCACAGTTTCATCAAGTATCATTTTGTACAGAAAGGTGTGCTTTTAAAAATGTTAGACTGCTAGTGGATGTGAATGGAGACATGACTTGGGTATTTTAGAAACCTAGATTAGGCAGATACAGTAAAGAGTGTGGCTAGTATTAAATACTTTTCTTTTCACACGATGCCGCATGGGTGCGTGACTGCAGGGTATACATTTCAGGATAGTTTACAGAGTAGACATAGTGTGGGATAACAAGTGGAGCAGTCAATGTATATTGATTCTGATAGAGAATTTCTGTTATGTTGGTGGATAGTTTTTATTCTTTGCTCTTTTAGTGGCCATGGAGGAATCTAACATCATGTTATCTGCTGGGAGGCTGATACTGCAGCTTCCTCATTTTTTCTTTAGACTGATCAAACCTAATAAATTTATTTTTTCTGAACTTGTTCTCAGCATATTAGAAAAGAATTGAAAAAGTACTTCATAATGTCTTTCATACTGTGATTTACTACAGATCAGATCAAATAAAAGCAAGTTTGTGCTTATAGTCTGAAAAGGAATTAATTATTCAAATACATTGTAATCAATGCATGTGTGAAATGGAATTGTCATCACCATGTTATGTCATTGTTCCATTAGCTAATGTAATGGCAAGGAGAGAGCTGTAATACAACACAATGGAAAAAACAGGTAATGCTATTGCTTCCACATGCTCCTGATTTCACAGAGCTAGTTCAGGTGTCTGCACTGTGCTGCACCACATTCCTAGCTCTGAAGGTTTATTAGTTCAGTCATAGTGCACAAGCAAGATGGAGATCTAATTGCACATGGAAGCATTCATGGTTTGTTTTATTACTGGAAGTAACTGGCTACTTTAGAAGTATTTAAAAAGATTCTTCTTGACAGTAAATTTACTTACAGTAGACTCAACAGACATTGTATATGACTCCAAACTTCATGGCTCTGTTATTCTTCTTGTAACTAATTTATTTCTCAACACTCAAAGATAAAGAACCTTTAAAAATCCATAAGAACAAGCGTTCACATTATTTGCAAAAATTACAGTTGAAGTATTTTTGCACCATTGTATAACAGAGCTTCCTTCTGAACTAAGCTGCTTTGGCACTTTTCTGTGTGGAGTATTTCATGAAGGAGCAGCATGTACAAGCTCACCCCCCTTTTAACGGTTTCACTGGTCGGAAAGCACATGTTTAGTAGAGCATTGCTAAAATGGCTACAGGTTTATACTTCTTCACGTGGTCCTGTATTCTTTCAGAAACATATGTAAGCTACACTGGGAGTGAATTACCTGGTTTGTGGTATGAATCTTACTGTGTCTAAAATGTTTGATATGATTATTTACCCTCAGAAAGCCCACAGCACTTTAAAAAGTTCAGCAAACACTGGTGTCTGAAGTAGCTTTGAAAAGATCCTTTCCCATCAATTTGTTAAGCATTTTCCACGTGCTGCTGTTGTCTTCCCATGAAATGCTGAATGACTCCTACCATATTATTTTTTTTAAAAGAAGTATTTTTCCCAATCTGATTGAATGATGGTCAGCCAAAGGAGAAATACAAGTGAATTCTGGCCCAAAACAGGCTAAGAGATTAAAAAAAAAAAAAGGGGGGGGGGGAGGGGGGGTAGATGTGTTTTCCTAATATTTCTTGGGGGGAGGGAAGTGTTTTTATGGTGTTTAAAAGGTATTCAAGGATTCCTTCAGGCAATTTGTGGTGAAGCCCTCCTCCACTTCCATTGAAAAGCTCAGCAGAAATTTTGTTGTTTTCATTTCCAACTTAAGAGCACAGTTAGGGAGGCAAGTCTTTTTCCACCCTATGGGACCAAGCAGAAGCGTGAGGTCTTTTCGCAGGCTCTATGATGTCATGTAGGTCAATTAGTCTAGATCCCACTTTTTATTTAGAAGAATAAGGTCCATAAAGTATATGTTGAACCTTATTTTTCTGAAATTTTTTGCCCTCTTTAGCAGATTGGGAATCCTCACAAAATGGTTTAAAGTTGGGGTTTGGTGTTTTGCTGACTTTCTTCTACAAACCGGCCAACATAACCTTTCCCTGAAGTCAATTTGCCCATTATGGAGCCAACCTCCCTGGCTTTTTGTGCTTATATGGCTGGAACAGAGATGATATTTTCTCTTGGATAGTCTTAATGTCACGACAGCTATGTTTATATGAATATAAACAAAAAGATTTATTCCAGCCAAATTATCTGAATATAAAAGATTTATTCAATTTGCTTTGTTTTCTTGCTTAAAATGTCCTCTGTGTTCACATATATATTTGAAAAACATTTAAAAATCTGTATTTATGAAAATGCTGCTCTTGGCAAAATGATGAAAAGAAACATTTTCCCATTTAAAGAACAGTGCAAATACTAAATAAGATAGATTGTATAAAAGAAAAGTTTAAAATGAAATTCTTTTTTTTTTTCCCCAATCTTCACTGCTGTGCATTTCAGACAAGTTTAGGCTTTAAAGTTGAAACGTTTACAAAAAGTTAGTCAAGCCTCCATACAGCCTGTGAATTTCAAAAAACACTGGAATATCACTCCTTAAAGTCTTCATTAGCAGATTTTTAGATGTGGGATATCAGATTCCTTGTTGGAAAAAACTGATTGCCCATTTTACTTTCTACTAATTGAATAAGATTGTGGGCAAAGTTTTTTTGGTTGTTTGTACCATTGTCATGGCTATAGAGAACAATTTTCCTACCAGTAGGTGGAATCAGATGAAAATCTTAACTATTAAACACAGTATGTAGCTGTGTTTTCTGATCAGGCCAAAAGAAATCATCTGAGTAGCTCCAGCTTTGAAGTTCGCAAATAATAGTAGCTTTCTAAAAACCATTTAGCTCAGAAGAACACAAATTAGGTTGGTATAAAGTTAGCATTTATATTTAAGAATAATATGGCTTTGATACTGGCTCCCTATGTGCACTTTTGAAGAGTACTCCTGGATGGGTTTAAAATGTTTTATTATTATATGATGTTTACCACTGTCAGACTGTAAAACGTTCTCCCAGATGTCTTCTTATAGTCATGTTCTGGTATCTTTGCATTGTCTGAGTGAAAGAAAATTCTGTTCTTTGTTAATATCCATAGCTGCCCAGTAGGCAGTTTCTTCTGGGCAACTTTTTTTTTTTCATAGAAATTTAGAATTAAAATCTTCAAACTACAAATACTGACCTATATGATGCAAAAAATAAGGTGCCAAAAACTTAGGAACATGAGCTTTGTAGACACTATTTTAGAAAATCATTCTGACCATCTTTCCAATTTTTTAGAATTAGATTTATTTTCAGACCTCTTATGAAGAAGGCTGGCACTATAATTTCTTTTCTTTATATGTCTTGGAAGCATTCATTAAAAAAAAAAAAAGGAAAAGGGAATGAAGGTTTCCCAGTTACATTGTGTGTGTAAAGTTTTGGCACTGTTGATTTCTTGTTAATTTTATGTATAATTATTAAGATAACAGGATTGTTGTATATTTGTATCTCCTCTGAAAAATCTGAGTTTGTGCACAAAACTCAGTCTGAGTGACTGATTCATACACCAATTTTTCTTTACTGAACTCATAGAAAAAGGTATGTAATCCCTTGGAAAGCTCAGGCAGTAGACAAGGTTTTGTCTAGCCTTGTAATTGTGGCAGTTGAAGGAGAGTTGTTCAGTGAAGAGGGAGATACTGGAAGTTAGAAGTTACAGATTTTCCTTTAGACTCTTCCTCTGAATAGTTCTTATTTTGGAGATGTTATTTACATACTTACTTTCTCCACTTCTGCTGTGTTTGTAAACCTGTAGTAGTATCATGTACTGATTTTGGGGTATAGTTTTCCTTCCTCCTGGGCATTTTGGAATCTAAGAGAAAAATTCACCCATCCAGTACTAGTAAAACTTTTAAGTAAACTTTAGAAATTAGGAAATATACACGAAAGAAAATTTTAAGGTCTTTAGTGATGGACATTTCTGGCAAGGCTATAACATAGGCTTTCCAGTTGGTCTTTGTCAGGTATACAAAGTGCAAGCTAGGCTTCAGTCTGTTTTTCTGAATTCCTCCATAATGGTCTCCTGAATTTTTGTCTTCCTTCCTTCTTACCAGTAATTTTATGAGCTGGAGAGTTCCCATTTATGTTCTTGGAGGAAATAATTTTTCATGGGAATGTTTTTCTCCTTTCACCGATGAGAAGCTTTCCAGGGATGGTTTGGATCAAATCATACAGAATATTTGTGATGAAAAGCATAAGTTACTGGAGCTCAAAACATAGCTCACACTTTCTCAGTGAAAGGACTGGAGTACTTAATGTATTGCAAATGCATGTCTTGGTACAGGCACAGGTTCCAAAATGTCTAAGAAGCTAAAGCCTGTTGGGACAAACCTACACAGACAAATTTCATGAAAGGTATGTGGGAGAACTTGTAACACCAGAGTTCTGCATCTGGGTTTTTCTGCTTTGGGACAGACTTGGCAAGCAGACCAAAGAGTGTAAGTTGGATGTTTTCTTCCTTTTCTCCATGCCCCCCCCCGGCTGTATGCCACTCCTTGCAGATATGCGCTCTCTCCAGTTCCATTCATACAGAGATACAGAGAACTAGAAAGCTAAAGAGATATGTATTTAATGATTTCTAGGAAATATGGAGTTTGCTTCCATGCTATAGCACAAATTTTCTGCTCTTTGCAGTGTCAAAGGTGGTCACTGTGAAATTAAAGCTATTGTAGAATTGACAGGCTCTTAGTTAAGAGGTCATATAGTCAGTCTTCTGCAGAGATGGTTTGTTCTCTTTGGAAGGAGAACAAAGCTGAGTAATAGTGCCTTCACCTTTTTGTCAAGAAAATCCTGCAGCTGGGGAGAATGTCATCTTCTGCTAAAGCAGATTGCACCATTTATGCCTCATGTGCTGGCACAATAAACTCTCAACTGTCATCCCTCAGGCATTTTGCAGTGGTTCATTTACCTAAAATTCCGTGACATTATTGAGAAAACATAGCTTTTCTTCGTTGGACTGGAAGAACAACAAATAACAAAAAAGCTGTTGATGTGGGTTAGGGGGAACAAAGTTGTTCATCTGTTGGATTCCACAGACGAGTGGAATCTCTTGTAAGTTGTTTTATGCTGTTAGGCCCATATGTTGTGGCACTGAAAAATACATGAGAAATGTATTTGACAGGAAAAGCATTTGGTTTTCTTGCTAACCCTGTCCTAAGATGAAGAGAGCAAGAATGTCTTTCTGGTGCCTGACTCCTGACTGGTTTCAGCATGTCAACACTTACCTCGTGTCCTGCGTGCTGTACTTGCAGTTCCTGATGAGATCTTAGAAACACCTCACGCCTGAAAATTTAAGTGAACGTAGAGTTTTCAGCCGCCTCCTCCCAGTCTTTCCTTTTTTTTGTGTAGGGAGGCATTTTAGGGTGCTGTGAATTCAGTTAGTTTGACAAGCCTGTTTGTGTAGAAAAGAATATGTTCAGGACCATGGGGACATGACGATCTTAAATTCAACTGATAGAGAGCATTGCCATTCTATATGTGGAATCTAGATAGTGTTTTGTTCTTCTGCACAAACTCTAAGTCCCCAAAGAGGAAAGAGAACTTCATTGTTTATCTGCCAGAAGTGCACTTAAATTGTATTTGAACAAATCTGTTAGATTTTTGTTTTGTTGGGACTGCCAAGAACAGATTGGCTGTCTTGAAGTATTTCTTTGCATAGTGGATCATGCTGCACATTAAAGAAGCTTAAAAGAGTAAAGCAGTTTCTGTGCTAGATGGTATCAGGGTTCACACTATCTGGATAATGACGTGGTCATAAGCACTTAGAGTGAAGATTTTATTATGGACGCCAGGAGTTAGGAATTTTCAGTTCAAATTGTATCTTTTGCTGAGGCACTTTGTTCTAAATTTTCAAAGACCACTTTTGCAGCGATTGTAGAGGAATAGCTGTGAAAGAATATGAACCTTAGCAGCATATAATATATAGGTAAAGCTACAGATTCTAGAGCTGCTTAGCTAAATCCATTGCATATTTTTAAGCCATAATTTTTTACTTTAGTTGTGTTTCTTATCAATTACATTTTCAAACCCATTTTGCTAACAAATCATTAATGTGTCCTTTAAAACGTCCATAGACTTGAAAATGTTAATACGTTATGAACTAAATGCCCATAGATGTTTGCCGACAAACTTCAAATTTATCTTGGAATATATTCCCTTGTAGTTAAGAAAAGGAATTAAAACTATTTATCCCAACTTTATTATATTCCCTAGTTTTCTTAATTCAGAACAATTGTTGTTCCCCTACTTTACGGTGGAAATAGAAACTGCTGCTGGGACTGGAATTATTATAGTAAAGATGGGCATCTTTTCATTAATATCTCCTATGTAAAAGTGGAGCTATCCATTATGAAGACAACGGTTTCAATGAAGTGAAAGAACAGGTTTGTCATGTAAGATGTCTATTTTCTAAATATTAGCAGGTAGAACATCTGTAGACGTTGCTCTCTGTTTCCAGTAAAACATTTGGCAGGCCAGCTAAGGAAGAATAGCTGGTTTTTGTAACTTGTAGTTGCCAGACATGTATAATGATAGGGGATTTCTTTGAGGAGCTAATCTGTGCTGCAAACCTCAGTGTGGTTAGGAGTGTATCCAACATGTTTTCTGTGGGAGAGGTATCTTTAAATATTTATATGATATGTCTCTATCAAACATTCTCGATTTTGACAGATGCTCTTTGACAAGAGTTAATCAGTAGCTAGAAAACAGAAAGCAGAGTGTATGTACATACTACGTTGTCGTTCTACCTAGAAACACACATTACTGGGCATAAAGTAGGCAAAGAAGAGACTACAGCTGTCCCTCTCACTGACTACCCACACGGACTCTCCTTCCAGCGTACTTTTTCTGTTGCCCTTTTGCTCAGATGTCGTTCATTGATCCCTATTTCCAAGAATGTAATGAAATTGGTGTATGTGGAAGAGGTGCTTACCCTGTCTTTTCATGCTTGGGAATTCCTGTAATGTAAAGACTTCTGTCAGTATTGATACCATGAAAAAGAGTTGTCTTCTAGACGCATCCTTACAGGAAAAAAGAGCCAAATTTTAGAATATCATGTAGTTATGCCTTGTCAAGCAAAAGGACATTGTCCCTGACAATAACAGCTAGGAAATTTCTTCTGGCTTCCAGCACTTGAGGAAATAAACCACAAATTGGTATTAGGGAATTTTGGGTACTAAAACAGGTGTTATAATGTCAAGGCAATACCAGAAAATCAGTGATTAGAGCCAGACAAATTATTTTTTTTCTAAAGAACAGTTCTCCACAGGTAGTTGTTGTATAATATTTAATTATTTTTGGTAAAAGTAAAGATTCTGTAGAAAAATAGATACAACGTATTCCAGAAGGTCTTATTCAACAAAAACATGCATGTGAAATTGTTTTTGCTTCAGTTCTGGAACAGTGAGAAAACTGTATTGTAATGCCAGAGCCTACAGTACTTAAAATGGCTGTGATGTACTGATCTTTGGAGCATTTAATGATGAGGTTTTGTGAATTTTTGTAAAATTTTTTATAGAACTCGGCTATTTCCTGCTATTTTTACATTACTTGCTAGATGACGTGTTATATTTAATAATGATAGTCCTGATAAGTACTATTAGTACAATAATATTAAAACATTTGTTACAGCTTTTTCAGAAATTGTTGTATCTGTTTTCTGTGGATAGGAGAAGTCATGAACAATGGTCTCTGCCGTGCACCCTTTTTCTGTATTTGGTGCTGTCTGTTAATTATTGTAAGAGGACACTGAAGGAAGCTATCAGGTTTTACTGACAGTTGGATATTTTGCATGTTGTTTACTTTCCGGACACTCTAGCATGCAACTGTACCATATCTTTTCATAGTTTTTCTTCTGTGTTAGTTTTTTGATAACCATAAGGGAAGGTATTCTAAAGACAGTAAGGGGTGAGTCATGTTATTTAAAATATGTTCCCAGAAGATATGCAACTGTCGCGTTTACTGCACAGTTTCTTCTACTCAGTGGCTTTCCTACTTTTACCTTATCACCATTACCTTTATCACACATTTCTTTTTTTTTTTTTTTTTCCCCTTCTTCTCACCTATCATTGATTTTCAATCAGTGTTTGTCCACAGATGAAGTTATTCAAGAGCAGTATTTGAGGGTAAACTAAATAGTAACAAGGCCCACTTCTGAGATAAAGTTACCCAGGTTACCAGATACGGATTTATTCAAGTTTATTTGAAGTGTGACCCATTTTAAGGAGTCTTCCTGAGGAGTGTAAGGCCATGAAGCCACAAAATACCCACTGTGCTCTAGTACTTCCATGTTGGCTCCTTCATCTATACTTTAATAGAAAAGAAAATGGATTTGTAAGACTGCTTATTTCAGTTCCTGCATTAGGAAAAATTCTCTTTCATCCACTTCGTGTTCCTCTGCGACCCTCTTAAAGTAGCATACAGTCACCCTTGGAATTTTTAGGTTTGCAAAAATTACTTGTGAAACAGGCCTTTCCTTTCTAAATTGTGCCCCCTTGTGAAGAAATATGGTGGGTCAATAGAAAAGGACATCTGCAGCATTACAGCAGAGCAGTGTGCAGCAACCTCAGCAGTATGCTTGAGAACTGTTTCAAGAGGACAGTAATCAAAAATAATCATCTCGTGTTGATATAATTTGGCTCAAAGTTTTTTTTCCTATTAATCTGCATATTTTCTGCAATAATATAACTGTATTAGTAGCTTAGAGATGAGAAATCTAATGTGGGAAGAATTATTTTACTTCTACTTACTCTCTACAATGAGTTTACATCATGCCAGTGGCATTATTTTCTGTATCTATAAATACATTTCAGAAATTACTTAATTACTAACATTGTAAAATATTTTGTCTATAAATTCATACAATACCAGGAGTCTAAGGCAGTGCTTTCAGATAAATTTAGCATTGCATCATTTCATTTACAGTAATGTAAACACAAACTCCAGTATGTCAGTGAAATTAAATATTAAATATTTCAGATTTTATTATCTGTGTGTCTGTGGTTAAACTAAAATGCTTACGGAGTTTTCACAATGAACAGATTTCCACTGACTGTTGGAAAAGTAGACTTGTAGGAGCTGCAGAGGTGAGGCAGCACCATGTGAAATGCAGCGACAGGATTAAGATTTGGCAATGTACTTCTTTTCTCTCCAGGCTTTTAGGCAGTCTCTGTAGACGAGAACAGACTGTCATCTTGTATTGCTGAAAGCTAACTTGCAGTTTCTGCTTGTGTCTGCTTGTTTCAATTTCTATATGATTTTGTCATTTTTCCTACCAGTTGATATGATATGGATATGGATATGGTGAAACACAAGGGGAAAAGGTATGGTTTATGTAATAGAAAATATGAAAAAGTTTTTCTTACTGCAGGAATAACAGGAAGGCTTTCCTTCTTCAGAAAGAAGAATGTAGTGCTGCAGAAAAATATATTCTTAGTATATTAAGCAGGATATTTCTTACTGGAACATGCTTCTTTTTCAGTCAGTACTTATCCTGCAGATGTAAACAATTAGTAATTTATAAAAGTCAGTGTTGTTTCCTTTTTATTTCAATTAGGCATACTGCATGTGAATGTTTCTAGCTTATTGTGTTTGATTGTAAAGCCACTTACAGAATTTTAGTACTTAAAGTTATAAAACTTGGATGAACTTCTGTCTATTTGTTTGCTTAGTATTCAGTTCTAACTCTATAAATAAAGTAATATAATTACAGGCTTTTCTTTTTCTTACTTTGTTGTTTTGATAAAATACTTAGACACAGTTAATGAAGTCGGCATTAAACCCCCCAATGAATACCTCACTGTTACTGTACATTAATGAAGAAATATTGCATGTGCAGCAAGGATTTATAGAAAATGCTTGCTATTTTTTAGTAAAGTGTATTGAAATCATAAAGTGAATATATAAGATTTGTTTTTTTGAATATTCAGTAAGAATATAAATGAATGCAAATTCTCTACCTGTCATTTCACCCAGTGTAATCAATAGAAAAATGTTCAGTAGAAATACAATCAAGATGGCATTTCATTGTTATGTATGTTTTTATAAATACTAAAAATATTGTTTTGTCTTACTCTCCCATCATATGCACGTGAAACTAAAATTACAAGCAGCTCACTATGCACTAGTGATGATAGTGAGAGAATTGTTTCCTTTTCTCAAACATATGTTGTACTTTTAAATAGTCTGAAAACTGTGTAATGTTCAAGTGTACTGGACTAGTCTTCCAGTAAAGTACTATGTTTCAGGAATTTAAACTATGAACAGTGCTTTCAACTTGGCCCACGCAATTTATTGTGTAGGTTGTTTAATGAGGAATCTAAGTACCTACTTTTAAAAATAACATAATAATGTTCTTTTTTGTACATAAGCTCTGATGATTAGTAAGAGTAAGTTCACTCAGTGAACACAGTCTGTATCTCTGTGACAACTTGTGTCATTTTCACTTATATAGCAGGAGGAGTTTTACCTCTCTGATGCTTTTGTAGTTTAGTGTTGTAGCTGTACTATGTTAAAAGCAAATAGGCTGGGAACCTTATGACAAAGCTTTGAGGCCTTCAGTAAAGGGCCCAAACATCTACTTTTTTCTTTGTGCTGCTATGAAACGATAAAACAAAAGGTAACTGAAGGTTGATACATTACGAATAGTGTTAAAAGTCACGTATACTATCATAATGTCTGGCAGCATTAGGCTGTGGGACTTATTTTCCAAGGAGCTGAATAAATGCATAGGAAGATAAAATTCTTGTTTTAAGGTGTGTACACGTGATAAAAAGGTGAGCTGTGGGATATACAGATATAACATATTATTAAATGACCATATTGATAAGTAGCATGTATGTGAATATGGGGTTTTGCTGATGTATTAGTAAGTCCAGAGGAGTAATGCCCCGTGAATAAAGTAAATACACAGGTAGCCTGTCACGAGACAAAAAAAGAATGACTAGACTAAAATGTTAAATTACAGTCACATAAGTTCGTCAAGCATATATTGAGGGTGCAGAGCTATCAAAAGCATCTTAACTTAGTTTATGGAATAGTATTTGTTTCCATCTTTACTCCTCCTTACTTCTCTATTAATTTTGAGATCCGTGACTCTTAAGAAGGGTCATTTTTGTATCAGTTATTTTAATAATACTAAACTAGTGCCCTAACTTTCCATCTTAAATTTTGATAAGCAACTAAACTTCCATCATTGCTTCATTTTCTGTTTTCATATGGTCTTTGATAGATAAATCTTCATAGGCAGGTTTCATTGTAGAAGAATGTATTAGTACAGTTTGTAGAGTGACTTTTGGAATATAACTCCATTTTAAAATAGATTTTAGAAATACGTGTCCCAGATGGAAATTACTTTTTTTTACCACAGCAATGCCTTTTTCTATGCTAGTATTATAATAGTTTTATATATGTTATGTAGAATTGGGGTTTGATGAGACCTCTGTTACTAAAAGCATATGAAAACTTTACCTTCCATGGGAATAGATTGTCCTTGATATGCTACTGAGAAAATAAGGGTCTGGAAATTCTCTCTGCTTGTTTATCCTGTACTGCAGTAAAGATCCATTAGATCTCTGTAACCTTTTTATAAAGTACTTCTTTCTGTTTTTTGTCCCTGATGCCACCTCAAGTTCTTATCGTAGCACTATTTGAACAAAAAGGCTTCCTGCTTATTCTCAGAATGATGCTACTGTGACAAAAATGCCCTCTAAAGATCTTAACAGTGTATTTGTCAGGTTTAGTGTATTTGAGACTTCAGTAAAATGTTATGCTACTACTAGAGTTTCATGGAAACATGCAGTGCTTTCAAGGTTTTTCTGTTTTATCATAATTATTTAAAACGAGAGAGCAAACAACCATTTTTGCTTGGGAGTTAACTGAAACATCCACTACAAATTTTCCTCCCTCAAGTACATGAATACTTTATTATGTACATGAAAACTTGGTGCAGTTAATTCAAAACAAATCTGTACTCAGCTCTCCCAATACTATTGAAGGGCACTATTTCTCACTAAGATGAAGCTTTTGAAAAAGTTTAAAAAAATCCTGAATTGGGCACGTGTAATTATGGATGAATGAGTCAAAGTTTTTTCAGAACTGGTGTGATGGAATGAAAGAGAAGCTTATAATAGGAATCTAAGTTTTATCCTTCATTTTGAGAGGTTAAGCATATACATAGGTCACTTACGCATGTAATTCGGTGTAATATAATTGCAATTTATAAAAATGATTGCACTGAGCAGAGTGGCTATGAATTTTGGTAAGGAAGCTGTTGTATATACAAAGTTTAGTTGAAGCTAACGCTAAAGCAAAATAAATCTCAGGGATGACTAAACTGTAGTCCCTGGGTCTGTAACAATCCCCAGAGAATAAGGAAAGTTAATTTAAAATATTTTTGTTCTTCTGGTCTTAAGCCAGATGCCTTAAATTCTGAAAATCAAGCCTCAAGTGACATTCTAGTCCAGTGGAAAAAGAAAGGAGAACATATAGTCTGGTCCTGCAGAACCATGTTTACTTCATTAACAACTAAAAAGTGTATTTTAAATACTGAACTTAATGCTCTCTCATTCCCGCTCCCTTGTTCAGTTACTCTCCCTTCCTTACTCGCTCTTATTCTTTCTCTCTTAAAACAAGCATATTTACTTTAAAAAACATCTTTTAAATGTGATGAAAGAATTAGAACTTTTGAAAATTGCAGAACATTAGATTATCTATTTTGTGCATTTCAGGCAAGTAGAACTGAACTGGAAATACAATTAATGAATCATTGTCCTGTCTTTAGATTTTGGAATTGGCTTCCGAAACCCTATTTGGACATAGCAAAATAAACTCATCAATTTTAACGTAATCATAGTGTTACCATCATTTAATGTTTTTAGCAGATTTGGATGAAACTCAAAAACTCTTCCAGTAACATTTACTTCTGTAAATACAGTTTTATTCTAGTATACAGTTGTCTTAATATAAGTAAGGCTATTAGTGTATATTAGGTGTCCACCATCAAAGTTGTAACACAAAATAAAAATATGATGTGAAAATTGAACATACTGTGTCCTGCAGGACAGTTATTTAGTTTAAGGCAGCATTTGAACACACCAGCTGAAAACAAGGAAAAGATGAAATTATTTCTTTAGGTCACTGCATTGTGTATTACCTGTTCATGATGTCGTCTTATCTTAAACTTTCCTAAACTTTAGATACTTTCTACAGATAAAGCACAGTCTTCCTTAGCAGCTAATGACTAGGAAAGATGAACAGTGTTGAATGTACTATGTTACTGATTCAAGATACCGACATCAGTAAAATTGCTTCATTGTACCATGCTGGATAATTGTGATTGCTTAGTTTTAGCCAAAAATGTTCTTCTAAAAATATACAAGTTTTTTTTTTTTTAGGATTGTTATTGAATGTTCATTGTGAGCAGTGATGAATGAAGACTCACTTTTTATCAGTAAATTAAGATTAAATGTGTCATTTAAAAATTAAGTGCAGAGTATCAATATTCTGTTGTTACATTGGGCAAGGAATGGTGCCTTTTCTATTTCTAGGTAATTAAAAAAACCTCTTAAAGTGGAAAATGCCTCTTTATAGAACAAAGTTATTTTGTTTCATGAAATCATGTTCTGTAGCCTGACCTAGAAGTCTATTAAACAATTCAGTCATGAAAACTCTGAGAATTTCCTGGCCCCTAAGTACTATCCAAAATAATCTTATAATTATTCATGTGACCCTATGAACCCAACAGCTGAAGTACAAGCAAACAAATAGGCATGGATTCAGTGTCTACAAAATTAGAAGATGAGAACTAGATTTCCTGTGCTAAAGAAAATGCTCCAAGTTGCTCTTTTATTAGCTATATGCCATGGGTAGGATGCATAAATTTTACAGCTGTAGTAAAATGCCTACTGATCTTTTACAACAGTATCAATTACAATTATTGGTTATAAATGAAAATATTTAGAGATACAACAAGGTTCTGTTGCACTTTACATTTATGTAATACTTATGTTTCTTACTGTAGATCTAAACTGTAGATGGTTTTGGATATATTTGGGAAGATCCGCCTTTCAATATAAATCTGCAATGTGTAGTACAATAAAATCCCAATATGAATCTTTCTTTGATACAAATAATAATAGTGATTGTATAAACACGAAGACAGTTTTATTACATGTACTTTGTCTTTGAGGTTTGACACGTTTAGTCTGAGCTTGAGACCTTGATAAGCAATTCTAAGCAGTTCCTTTAGTCACAGGGATGCAACATCGCACTGTGTAAAAACTGAATTAGCCAGTGCTGTGAACTTTAACCCCTACCATTGATTATCTTTTGACTTTTAATATCAGAGACACAGGAATGGAATAGACTGGATGCTTTCTGAATCAGTTATGTAAGTATGCGTATTAAAATAATATTTAAAAAGAACAGGTAAAGCCAGAGTTTTGCAGAAGTAGTTATAGCTAACTTCGGCAAATAGATAAGATTGTAGTAAGAGGACGACAAACCGAACATTTAAGGGCTGATGAGACATGGTTTTCAACAGCCATAATTTTTAGGTTTTCTGTTTGGTTCTTTGTTTTTAAGATGGTTTTGTTGACAGGAGATCTCTTAAGTTTTTTTCTGTACTGTGGGTTACCCCTCAAACTTACTGTCAATTTGTAGTTCAGAAATATGCAACTAAGCTCATCTTTCAAAGTTGTTTAAATAAATCAGTTCACATGTGTGGGGATGCAGTTATTTTTAAATGTGTGAGTTCTGTGGAAGCCTTTCCTCAAATGGGAAGATTATGGTTGTTAGTAAGGTACAAAACCATACAGATTTCTGCCTGTAGCTGATGTACCTGATTTTTGGTTTGTTTGTTTCTTAGAGAAAATCTAGACTCACTATTCCTCCACATATAGAATAATAGTTGAAAAAAATAGACATGTGGGAAGGAGGCTGTTTAACTCTTTTGATGGGCCAGATGGTGGGTTCCTCTGCATTGAATGCTCGGTGTTCACCTGTCTTGAAAGCGCCTGTCACATCATCAGTGTTTTGGAAATGAAAAAGATGAATGTGATGCCTGTTTGAAACCTTTAATGACCTAATTAAAATAATTTATGTCTACCTTTGAAGAAAGTAAGCCTTTAAGTACGTATTAAATAGAGGTTTTGGTGGCTTCTGTTAGTATTTCTTACTATTTTTTACTTGCATTTGGAAAGCTTAGAGATCCCGTTTTAGTAGTAGCATCCCATTACAGTTTGATGTTCCAAAGACATACAATGAAAGGTGGAATTTGCAATGAAAATGTGCATCTCTCTTGAGTTGAAATTATTCAATCATGGCACATTTAATATTCTAACATCTAAGCAGCTTGACTGTGAATTATTTCAGTCTGCTTTCTGACATGGAGTTTTAATCCTACTTACTGTCTATTTTAGATAATGTACTTAGCTACAGTAAAACTTCTATTCTCTGTTGAAAAGTCAACCTGCTAGTCTTTTACTTGTTTTAAATACTTTTTATAGTATACCTGAGAAGCTTTATATGAATGGAGTATCCTTGTTTTTCATCAGGAAGAGGTGTCAAAAGTAATTATTAAAATATAAAAAAAAGTAATATGATTTTAGAACAAAAGTATGTGTGGTGCTTATACTTTTATGTTAAAAACTC
The DNA here is from genome assembly GCF_035582795.1 of Mycteria americana. Classification (NCBI taxonomy): domain Eukaryota; kingdom Metazoa; phylum Chordata; class Aves; order Ciconiiformes; family Ciconiidae; genus Mycteria; species Mycteria americana. The sequence continues at coordinate 19,470,425 of NC_134370.1, forward strand.
AGTAGACAATTTTGAAAGCTGCTAACTCAAGAAATTCCAATCCATGTGATCAGGTATTCAAAGGCATGACCCACATGAGACTAGTAAAACTATCATCTTCTCAGTAAATAAATAAAAGTGTACATTAGCTTAGTAGTTATGTTTAGAATAGGTAGTTACTTTTAGAATAAAGTTGAAATAACACAGATGTTTGAATAGAGTATATTTAATTTACTTAGTTACTAAGACAGCATATTGTTTGTAAGTGAATTTGTTGATAAAATTTTGGAGGAAGTACATAAGCCCTCATTTAGAAAATAGAAAGAGAATACTGGCTGCACAAAGTATTGACAAAAGTAGAACAGTTAACGGAAATTTAGCTCAGAATACTAAGTTGAGGTGTACTAGAAAAGTATAAAAACTATGATTTAAACTGAGGAAGTTAGCAAGAGAACTTAGTAATCAGATAATTAATTACTATTAAGAAAAATATTTTTTCATGTATACTTTTGTGCCAACAGAAATATAAATAGCTGACCCAGCTGACCAGAAAGTGATATTTTTGGCCTTTTCTGTGTAAGATTACAGAAGTCTCTCTCACTGGCAAGGGCATTTTTTCACATTGCTGAAAAGTGGTGTGAAGAGCTCCTGTGTTGTGTTTGGTGTCATCCTTTAATCTTCTCCTTAATCAAATTGAAATTTCAAGTATTTATGAACAATCTTTCAAATGAGAGTTAATCGATGGCTTTGTCAGCCTCTGTTTTATATCTTAAGATAATTCTTCTTAGTAGTTATTTGGATCTAAAGTATATTACCTGCTATGAGAAGTAACAAGCACTATTTTACTATTCCTTTTCCACTGGACTGACGATTCCTTAAGACCAGGACTTTCTGGGGGTAGAGATGCTGTGGTAAATCTGTGCCCCATTTACATCACACTGCTTTTTCTGTCTGCCAAATCCATGAAGTCCATCTTTCCTTCGGTAATGGCTTTTAAAATAATTAGTACTGTTGCCTTACAGAAATGGAAAATTAGTAAATAATAGCAGCCCAAGTTTTATCAAAAGTGAAAACGACGACTTGTTAGAAGTTTGGGCCTGCTGTCACAATTTCTGGTCATAAGTAAATCCAACTCTCAAGTGTGTTTGTTTTTTTAAAACTGTATCATCATTTTCTTATGATCAGGAATAAAAAGATTTCCCTACTAAAGACATCGGTTATATACCAGGACTGAAGGGGGATGGCTGGTATAATTTCTGAAAAACGTTGAGTTACATTTACGGATTGCTTCTGCAAGACGGTTTGATCCTCATTAAATTCAGTTTCTGCTCCTTGAAATGATCTCATCCTTAACAGGATGCAATTCATAAGAAATATTGGCTGGTGAGGTAATGCACATTCTGTAATTGCAGTTGAAGCTGTAGAAAGTTCACAGAACATCGGTTAATGAATATTAATATTTGAGCACATCTGTGCTTGTTCACTCTTCTGGCAACCTTCCAGCTACCATCAATACTGCTCCCCGTGTTACCAGGGTGAACTCATCTGTTTTCCTGTGTGTCCTCTGCTGCTCTGTGCCATGTTGCCCAGTTACAACTTAATGTGTAAAATTTGATACACAGCAAAAATTGCTGTTGAATAAGTGAGCACTGTTGCTCTGTAGCACAGTACTCTGTCTTGTGCTCTGTCTTGGCACTGTGAAGATCCACATCTTCCTAATCATTGAATAGAGAGCAAAAGTTTGAAAAGCCTTTGAGAACAGACATTGTACCAAGGACATTGACAAGACAGTTGCTAGAAGAGTGACCAAAGGGGAGAGGTCGCTGCAGTGTTTTATCTAAATTGTTAGAACCTGAAGCTCATTTACAGAAAAGCAAAGGAAAACATTTGGGCCTCCCACAGTAACTGTAACACTAGTTGTTGTTAGAAAAGCCATGAGTGAATTAGAATTTGCCCTAAGTATGCTGGAACAAGCATTGACTCCTATGAAGAAGAGGTGCCTGAAGACCATTATTCCTTTCCTGTGATCCGTTCTTTCCTTCAGATGCGTAAGGGGACTGGATGGACTCTGGTGCATGCACCTCATCTGCCAGTCATACACGCCCTGCCCCGGGGAGGGCAACTTCCTTTTGACTCAGTAGATTTATTCCTATTGTAAGGAGAATGTGATAGTATGTGCTAGACTGTATCTTGGCATCGTGTCCATCTGTCTGTCCATGTCCATCCGTCGGCGCCCCCCCCCAGTTTCTGGGCGGTGAGGGCATAACATACGGTGTTTGCTTTTGTAAATTATGCAAGCAATTGTAAATTATGCAGGCAGAGATCTTTTTTAAAATGCACACCATGAAAAAAAAAAACCAACCAAAAAAAAAAACCAACCCCACTCCTTTTTCCTGTGTTTCCTTTCATTCCTCTTTTACCTGCTCCTTCTGTTGACTGCATTCAAAGCATCCTCAATGCAGTGACACTTAAGTTCTTTCTACCTCAGCTATCTACTCAGCAATCTTCCCCTTTGCCTTTCCTGATGCTTCCATGCTGGTCTGCTGCTGCTGCAGTGAACAAAACTTTCCATTTGATGCGTTCTCAAAGTAGTTCCTGATTTTCTTCTTTAGAGTGTCCCAGACAAAAGATGAACACCTGTGAACCACGCCACCCTGAACGTGCCTGAACCACCCTATAGTAAATAGTGCATTTGTCAAGTACTGGGCAAAATTGTAGTGGTATTAATTACTGTGTGTATGTATTTTGAGCAAGGTCTTCTTCCCGCCCCCCCAAGACAACAGTATTCCTAGTATGTTATGAGGTATGCTTCAGATTGTACCGTGGCACTGTATTCTCTTATTTTCTAGGCATTTTTTCAAATACAAAATAGCATTTCAGCAGTCTAGGGATATTTTAAAGAATTTTTCCATTATGAAAATTAGCATCTCACCAGTCAGGATATTCTGTTTAAGCACCATGTGAAAATACATAGGGAGAGCAAGATATGAGCAAATTAAGATGTAGAGGACACTGTTAACCCCTGATGTTCTGAACAGTCTTTGCACAATTGCATATATTTCACTGCAAATGTGTGTTTATAGCTCCAGCTTTCTTGCTGATGAGTTGCTACTGCAACTCTGAGATTACCTGCATAGAGATCTCCCGAGGCTATTCTTTGTCATCCTGACATGCTGTAGGAGATGGTGGCCATGTCACACTGTGCCAAAACAGTCCTTTATTGCTGTATCTTGAACACAAATGCAAGCCTGCACCAAAAGTTCCTTCAGGTGATGACAGTTCTTTTTCTCCTGTTGGTAAAGCTGCAGGCAGACTAGATGGCAAGTGCCATTGCTGGAACTGCTCAGTTCTGCTTTGCAGGGCAGTTGTTGGCTTCCAGAACCAACTGAAGGGTGAAATTCAAATGCATCTCCAAAAACTGTTAAGTATGAAGAAGGGCATTATGATATATAACACTTTTTTTTTTTTTTTTTTTTTTTTTTTAATCTGGGATGGTTGTTAATACTTTAAGAATGTTGTCTGTTAGCCAAAAAAGATGGATCATGAGATGCTGGGAGAGGATTCGTGGGAATTTTTGAGTTTGACCCCAACTTGGAAAACTGCAGTTGCTTCCAGATAGCTGTTTCCAGATTTGCCACAGTGCACCTAGGGAGAAACTCTGCAATAGAGTGTCATGACAAACAAGAAATCAGAGAAGCTCAGGATAAGTAGTGAATCTCATGCAAATTTAAGTGGCAGTACAATTTACTAAAGCTTGTGGATGACTATTTGTCATCATCCACTTCATCTTGAATAGTAAATTAGGAATGGAATTTAATTGACCACAGATTTTTATCCCTTGCTCTGCTTGTAAAATGCTAGAACTTAGTAAGACAAGTAGCCAAAAATTTGATCGGCTGTTCTGGTGTGTGCTTATTTGGTCACAGGCTGCTGAGTTCCACCAAGAAGATAATGTTCTAACAGTCCCCAAATGTCCAACTTTTGTACTCCAAACACTGAAAAATACTTACAAAAAAGCTCAAATGAGTTCAGTTTCTCAAAAGGGTTTCTGAAGGCCTCACCTATTTGATTGCTAATGTGAACAAGATGTGTCAGTGAACAGAGCTAAGAAATAGTCCTAACAGAACAGACCTTCCAGCTGTTCAGAGCATCATCTCTGTCAAACACAGTAACTTCCTTCAGCTTTGAACAACCTGCATAACTGAGATATGGGGCTCTGGCATGTCTTCTTGAGAATCTTAAGTACATGACAGGAAGAAAGACAGATATATACACTGTTCTAGACATAACAGACAATGCATTCAGTTTTTAATGTATTTCAGTTCTCATCATTGATGACGTTAATCAAAAATTGTTATAACCAATTCAGTTTTAGAAAGTCCAATTAAAGATTTCCTTCTTCCTGAAAATCAGGAAAGTATACATACTAAACTTGGAGCAAGCCATTCTTTTTCTTCTATGAAAGTCATGGTCAATCTTTGATCTTTTTGAGTGCAGGACATTTGCAGTGATACACATTTGAACCCAATACCTGATCACCTCCAGTCTCACCTGCTGTTATTTTCTTTATTTTTTAATAGTAATTTTGTAGCTGGAACCCTTGAAATCCATACTTAATGCGTAGTAACATGAAGCTTCGGTCCTGAAACAGACAGATGGTGTAAAATTGTCCAAAGTATGGTAAATTTATCGATTTGTTTAAAAAAAAAAAAAAAAAAAAGTATATATTTGCAATTTTGCCAAAGATTTGACTTTTTGCAGGGGAAGTTTGAGATGCAGTGAAGTTGCATACAGATGTTTGTTAACTTGCTGTTCAATATTAAGTATTTTTTCTTTTAGGTATGTCTTTCAACTGCATTTTCATGCAATTTAAGTAAAATATCTTCCAAGATTTTAATTGGTGACTTTAGCAGTAACGATAGAAAATACGATACAACCATTTTTGCTGTAGCTTTTAAAGTTTTCTTTTATTAAAAGAGTTTCTTTCCCTTGGCATTGCAATCATCCATCTCTACAGAATCTGATTTCTTGCTGTCTCCTTAACCAAATTTTGTAGTGCATTTCTCTGCAGAGATGCCTGAGCTTTATGAGAGCACAGAGAGGAAGTTGATGAAGGAAGCACTTTAACTAGATTCTGTAGTGCTGTAAGCAATAAGCATGCACAAGCAAGTAAGCCCTCTCAGAAATGGCATCTCTGACAAACACAGTGCTGAGAAACAGGTAATCTGTTTGGAGCTAACTGAGGTCAGAAAGCTGCAGTGCTTTTCTGGAGCTGGCCTTCAGAGCACCATCCAAGTGTCTTTGTACCTGTAGTGTTTACTCGGACTAGATAATTGCAAATGAAAAGAGGAGAATTAACTGTACAAAATAGTGTGATTCATTTCTGTTTATGCACAGCAGGAATTATTTTTGAAAGTATGAGCTAGATTAAAAACAAGGTCAGTAATTATTTTGTATTGGTTTAGAAATCTGTATGCGTTCACATGACCTGACTAAATCCCAGATCAGTGGCAGACCTTTTTTCATAGATTGGTCTGCTTTTCAGCATTTCTGCAGATCCCAGTTGACAGTTGTTTGTTCCAACATCTTTGAAAATCAAGTCATTAGCAACTCAGCATTGTTCGGAGAGTAATTGTCTGGTTCTTTGACAGTGAACTAGATCAAGGGATAACTGTTAATTAAGTCCAAAGTGTTTGTAGCTAAAAGAAATGCTCCTTGGACTATGGCCTCACTCCTGTTTAAACAGAATAATGTTGGGTGGTATTTTGAGATTAATGAGGTGAACAATTTTTCAGGTAAGAATGTTGGGAAAAGTAATTTATTAATAGGAATTTCATTAGGAAATTTGTTCATTGCCACTTTTAAAATAATACCATTTTTTCAAAAGGCAACAGTAGTAAGGAGCAATAGGAGAATATTCTTTCATTTTTGTTTAAAAAAAACCCCCAACACCACAACATCCTTAGAAGAAACTGGCCAGTGACAAGTGCTGGCTCTAGGTAGGCAACATCTTTATAAAAAAGCATTTCTTACTCCATTCTGCATTTGTACTTTAGCAGTGATCTTGAAACATCATGGGTTAATCAGTGTGGGTATGGTCATAACCTGAATGAGATAAACCTGAGAAAATCCAAAATCCTTCAGAAAAGGATAGGACTATCAGAATCACCTCTTTTTAATTTTATTAAATAAACACTCTGAAGTGTGATGCTGGAGTGCCATTTTGGAAGACATAAAACTGCAGTATTGACTAACTGCATTAACGCCTGATTCTTTTGTTCTGAGCAAATTCTCATTCTGGTAAGTGTGTTTCTTCTTTCAGCCCCTTTCCCCTCCACCCAAGTTCACTTTACATATTCCTTTCTTTCTGCCCAAAGTGCTTTTTTCATAGCAGACTGCTGATGTATTGCATGCTATAGATATTTGAATTACACTGTTGTGGAATAAATACATGTAAAAGCAATTGGATCGGTCCTTGGTCATGACTTCCAATAGATCACTGTTAGCTTCATTTGGTCGATATTAACGAGGGTTTTCTTCTGAAAAACCTGTAGTGCCAAAATGAAAAATCACCATCAGAATTTCCTCAGTTTAATGACATTTTTCTTGGAATAGACCAAATTTGGAAAGAGCAGCATTTCCTGTGATGTTATTAATTGTGTTTAAGCTCATACGTTCTATAAAATTTTCGTGTTTTCAAAGGAGGTATTTAAGTGATCTTCAAGACATACCACCCTGAGAGTTATCACTTGTTAATATACCAGTCTGGTTTACAGGCATTTAAAATTGCTTTAAAAATGTGCAACAAATGAAGGCTTTGTGTCGCACGAATGCTGCACATGGGCTGTCGGCAGCCCTCCATAATAGAAACGGTCTGTAGGTAAACAGCCAGGAAATCAGACCGAAATGCACGGTACCAACCGAGCATATATATAAACACACACACCCCTCCTACATTTCAGTGTTTCATTTTGATCATCCAGGATATATCGATGGAGGTTTTTTAGAAAGAGTTTGGACAGAAACAATGCAATGGATTATGAAAGCCCCATTAGGGCCTATTTTCTGTTATTTTTATGGCATAGTAGCAATAAGCATAATTTTTCATGGCTGTTCTTTACAATGAACTTTTTGGGTACGCATATTCTTTATTATTATAATAAAGTTAGAGAAATTAAGCCTGCTTCCTAATAACAGCAATCTTTGGTTGGTTCTTAATTCCAATTTCTGGGTTTCATATGCGCCGAGCAGCTGCTAAATGTTTGGCAAAATGATAACATTCCCCAGGTTCTAAGCTAAATACCTGAGGCAGAAAAAACATGAAAAGAGAAACAGAAGGTTAGAGTAAACAGGAAGAGACACATGTAAGTTTATGTAAGAAATCAGAACAATTCTGTTTATGAACTTCTATATCCAATATTTCCAGTACAACAGTACCCGTGAACTCCAGCTTCATTTTGGGGGAATATCTGTCATAAACTGTAGGGCTAAGAATGGCTATGGTGGTTAGGTTTCTGCCACTTTCATGTAGTAAACCTACAGTAATGTGCGTGGAGAAAAGGACATAATGCAATTTGCAATTGTAGTGATGATTAAACAGAAGAAAAGACTGTAAGAGAAAAATGCAGAATAGTTTCAAAGCCAGCATGAGTTACTTGTTCTTATAGTTATTTTTAAAGAATATCTTAACAAAATATGTCTGTTGTCACTGTAAGAAAGTTTTATTGCCTGAAGGTTATCAATAAGTTAACTTGCAGATACCATTCTAAGTTACTAGAAGCAAAACTGAGGTTTTTTTTAAAGTAAAGTTTTGGTGATTTATTGCATATGTTATGTTATTAAGAGCTGAAAGATCTATTTTGTTTCCATTTATTTTCCAAATATGGACTTGGTTGTAAAACTACAAGGATGGAATTCTGCCTGAATTTCATCTTTATTTTAATGCTAATTTTCATTTTTTAGTTGGAGGACATGTTTTTCTTCTGTAGTCTTCTGGAAAATTTTATGTTGCAAGTAATTTTTATATTCTTTTTACTTACCATTAAAATCTGTTTAAAAAATAGAAGAAAGTAAAAATCTATCAAAACCATAGTATACTTTCATTGGAATAATGCTGTATTAGTATATGGAGTGACCTATTTCAGCTCACTTCTTATTTTAAAAGTATCGTGGGGGAAAAAAAAGCGAGAAAAGAAAAAGTATTAGAATGTATGCTTTTATTGTCTAAAGTAAATCTTGAGGTACTGTAGTTGCATATAAATTTTACCATTTACATGTTTGCTCATTACAGTGGTATAGGTAAGAAAGTTCACCTTAAACTCCTTCCTGTCAGTGTCAGTACTTTGCACTACTTAAAAAGAAATTTGAAGTACATTTAATATTGCAACGCTTTTAGATCCAGGTAGTATCCTCAGTTTCTTGTGAATTACTGCTCAATACGTAGCCTGTGAGATACTGCAGCATCAGACTGCAGATGGCTTTGAAATCTTTAATTTGATGTGGAAGGCAAAAGTGAATCAGGAGCGATACGCTCGTGAATCATTGTTTTTTGGTAGGCAGCTGTCAGTTTAGTGCTGTATTTTACTCTTTTTGGTTCACATTCATTTTTAATGACATTAATCATTCTTTGGTAGTGATATAGATCCATATAACTACATCTGCCACGATGAACTGCAAGCCCTGGCTTGGAATCAACTTTTTTGTCTTCCAGGCAAGATTAAGTTTCCCCAATTGTTTGGTGCAATCTCACTGAAAGGTGGTTTTCCCTATCAGTTACCTGAGGCATATGTTCCTATTCTGATTGTTTCAGTTCTTTTCAGTGGCTGATAAGTATACACATTGTAAGTCTGTATTTTTTCATAACCTCATCTGTGTACAGCAAAAGTAACAGATTCAGAGCTTTAACACATCAAAACAAACAGTATTTGAAAATGTTATATGAAGCGCAGAGTCTTTGGAGACAGCTAGTGCCCTGAAGTCTACTTTATACACAAGAGATTAACACCATTATTCTATGTATAATCTCTCCAGCAAAACAGTCGCCTATTTCTGTCAACAAATGGTTTCTTTGCTTTGGCAGCTGAAAGAAATTTTAGTTGTGTAGGCAACAGAACATGCCTTTATAAGTTGCAGAACCCAATTTGAAAAATATTTTGGAAGGTAACTGCAGTTTTGAGAAGTTAACTTATTTTCATTAACTAAATATTTTTTTAAACAAGCTAAAAAGACTAATCATGTCTGCTACATGTGACACACTCACGATCCATGCATAAGGTGGGTTCACTATTTTACAGTACACCTTTTGGAAAGGTGAGTTGTATGCACATCCCACTGTTCCTCACAGACACTTACCTGATTAAAAGGTCTGCGCTTATCCTATCCCGAGAACGTGCACTCCAAGAGTACATTTTCTTTCTGAATAAAGGTGGAGATGAGCAGGGTTCTTACTGAGAGTCTATGAGTCCATAAAACTGTTGTATACCAACGAAAAGAAGGTAAAGAGGCTCAAATAATGGTTTAATATTTCTAGAAGCCTCAGACCAAATAAATTTTGGAAAATTTGCAGGGAGGGCAAAAAAAAAAAAAAGAAGATAGATACCACAGCATTTCACTGTGTAATGAATCACAGAAGCCATATTTCTAATGTAATTGAGTTACAGAAGTTAGTCAACATGTGAAAGATTTTTTTAAAAAAAATTATATTAATAAATGTCAGTGCTCTTTTTCAAATAATTGAATTACTTTACTAGTTAAATTATTATATTTTGAATAAAATTTTACTGTTTTCCCCAAGAAATTTTTAATACAAAAATGAAAGCTAAGAAATACGTACTTTAAATATTGCATTGTATTTGATTTTCTGGTTTATGGGAAAAAAATAAATAAGAAGTAAACAATTTGCCAAATTTTGAATTTAGTAGCTGAATCAAAGCTTCTGCTATTCTCAATTTCTTTACCTAGATGAAAGAATTACATCATCATTCACAACTTCTGTTTGTAGAGGGTGAGATACCTCATGGGAGCAGGGCATTTGAACCCTCCTCACTTGCATGGCAGTGTAAACGCAGGTCTTAGGGCAGAAGTGGGCACGCGTGCAGTGCCCTGTGCCGAGAGCTGCTTCCCTCCATGGTTACATGGCTGGGCATGTATGTGTCCTGTGGTGAGGGTGCCAGTGCCTCTGACATGTGGTGTGCACAGACTGTGCAAACAGTTTCTTATCATTTGACTGAGCACGTGCGTGCTTGCATCGTAGGACTGGATGCGATTTTTGCCATGTTGATGGATAGCCGTGTTTTGTTTATATGTGGGGAAGGATGGCAACAAGAAACAAACCGTTAACCACAAAAACCGGTCGTTAAGTCATCAGCTTATTTCTTGTGCACATCTAAGGACTGATGGGGAACAACCCCATGAAAATTGTCTCGGCGACTGTCATGGTGACAGTTGTAGTGACCTTTCCCTATGTTAATTTTTAGTTTGATAGTTTACACTTTCTAATTACAAAGCACACATCATTGAAACAAATTATTAATGTTAATCAGTAAGTCAGCATCCAAGAATGCAAAGAATCAAGTCTCTCCTTGTATACTAAATGAAAAGATTTCTTCCAGATTCTTGCTTTGATCAGTAGACTCTTTTAAATAAGCAAACATTACTTAGTTGCTAAGCCACTGACTGAAGTTCATTAGTGTGTTAGCACAAATATTGGAAAAAGAGTACTAAACCAATATTAGATAGAGGACCTGTGCGTAGGCTGGAAGTAATGCAATGAACGTGACACCAGAACATTTTGAAAGATTGCTCACAGTGATTAAAACCATTTCTGTTTGCAAAAACCCGCCCCACTCAGCAAGAAAAAGTGCAAACCCTGGGTAGATCTGTTTTTCTGCTACTGATAGCTCTAAGACTTTACTGAAAGTACAATAGATTTAATAGTCTTATAAATAATTTTGTGCATATTCTTTTATTTTAGATGTTGACCAGATGTATTAATGTGGCATTCTTTTATCTAATGGTGATCCTTAAAACTGGTTTTCATTAGGATGCTTTTAACCATAGATTGAAAGCCAGAATGCCATCTTATTTAAATAGCCTATTTGGGAACCCAACTCAAAATCTTCACGAATCAGTTTTGGATTCATAGATATTTCAGGTTTAATGCATAAATGTAGTGTTTTAACACAGTGCCTTTTTTGCAGAGGCCGTTGAACTTTACAAGAAATCGTGCTAGTTTGGAATTTTTTTATGTTCAGTTTATTATCTTAAGCAAATGAACTGACAGTTCATGCTTTTGCATTCTTCACAGATCTTCAATACAGTGAGAGAAGAAGAAGCAGCAGAAGATATTTTTGAATATTTTCCTCATCTTCTGAGAAAGCTCCCAACGTTTGATACAGAGTGTATATGCAAAGGTGATGGTTTTTGTGTAAAACCATGTGTAACAGGTGCTTACTGTCAATACCGTGCCACTTTACAGAGGACTGCACTCTCTAACTATATAACTGGTGCTTTACTAGAAGCAACTACATCATTAGGAGCAAGAAGTGGTCTTTTAAATATCTTCGGAGGATCAACTGGAAGAACAATGCTTAAAGGTAATGAAAATTTAACTTTTTGAACCCTGTCCACTTTAAATATAAGGTGTATTGCAAAATATATAATACTGTATAATATTCTGTAGTTTATATACTCATATATGAAGTTAACAGATAAAAAAGATTTTCATGTTTTCAAATATTTGCCTTTGCAATCATTATTTGTCATAATGACTAGCTATGTTAGTTTAATAAAGTAAAAACGCATGCAAAACTGAAAAGATTCTTATTACAAAACCAGACACCTTTCAGGTTTTTTTTCTTTTTAGATGTGTTCCTGTCTGCATCCAAAGTTAATGTCTAAGCCATTGTTGTTAGGGTGTTCCTTTGTATAGTATTGCTCATTTACCAAGCGCTCCTGCTCATGGGCTGACTTCGTTCAGGACTTGAGAAAGGAGTATATACTCTACTTGGTTATTATTGTTGTCATTATACAACTAGCTGTAAGCATAGCACTGTGTGGTAAGTACGTACAATTAATTACTGATTTGTTGTTGGTCTTCTCCTGGATCCATCATGTTTCTAGTATTGGATCATTTCAAATAAAGTGGGTATTGTCTATGTGGAAAATGCCTATTGGAGGATGGACGTTACATACTAACTTTCCATACTGATCATCTTTGTTGCAATAAGAATACCATTATGTGATTTAATTTGGTCAGTTTTGGAAGTTAAACAGGACAAAGGCATTCTTGGTACAAATTCATTGCATTAAAACAGGGTTTTGTACAGAATAGTAACTGCATTTTAAATTAATTTTTAATTAATGCCTACAATATTTGCTAAGGTACTCAAGCGTTTGAGGTTTTATCATCATCTGATATACTGTAACAAAAGGAGGTAGTATCTCAGTTGTACAGTTGCAGAACTGAAGCATGTGGATATTATGGCTTGCCCAAAGTTTTACAGGAGTATGACAAAATCAGTATAGAATTCTCAGTGCAGTTCCTTAACTAGTGCAGATACTGACCTCATTTTTACAGACAAATAATGATACTGTTTGTGCTCAGATCAGGTTGTCTTATTTTTATACCAAAGAGTGGCCCTTTCTAGTTTTAATTAGTCTCCCTTTAGGTGAATCAAATGCAATCTGTGGCATCTGAGTGACTTTCAGTAGTACATTGAGCAACATTACTAAGCTTCACATATCCTCGTCATCTGTGAGAGAGAGATATGTACAGTACAGTGTCCTATTTTGGTAGGGTTTTTCCTTTTTATCTTGTTTGGTTTTTATTTGTTCTGGGGATATGAGTGCTTTAGAAAAATAAACATGTACATTCCTGTAACAGCTCTGGAAAGCAAGGTTAAAAGAACTGAGTTGTGTACTTGGTGGTACAGTGTGGTGGGCCTTCTTCCTATGGAGTGGGAGAAGAGAGCGCAGGGTTTTGATGCCCCAGACCTGATCGAGACTCTAAGGATGCTCTGTCCCCTGAGTACAAATGTCAGCCTCCCATGGGGCATGTTGCTGCAGTGCCTGAAAAGCCCAGCTGGTGACCGGCACTGAAGAGCTGCAGGCTTTGACTGAGTTCTGAAACTGGAAGCAGCAGCAGTAATTAGCTCAGGCTCACTGACATGCTAATATGGCTGTATCTTTTTATAGAGCCTGAGCTGGTGACTGCACATGTGTGCTCTGTGTAGCAGCACACTTTGCACTAGTTGGGGATCTCTGCGGTGCCCGTATTGTATAGTGTATGCTTCTGTTGTTGTATCCTGAGCCCAAGCAACTGAGACCTTAAAGAAAAGGCAAAGATCTTGAACTTTGTTTGCAATTCCACAGACAACCAGTATAGATAGTAGAGATTTGATTTACTGTAGTGGTCTAGGTATGACTTACTGTAGTGGTCTCTGTTGAGGAATAGATGTGCTGCAGCTTTAGGATATTGAAGTTTTCTGGATGTAGAAGGTTCATGTTTAGGTATATCACGGTGATTTAATATATCTGAGAAATGACAAAGGTATCAGTAACAGAGTTCTCTCTAAAAACATTTACAGAGTGTTACTTGGCGATATTATTAACTGAGACATTAGCATTAGCAAGGAACCCAACAGTATTCTGAATTCAGAATTGTGATTATCATTCATGGGTATGTACCTTTTAAGAAAGAAAATAATCCTATCCATGCAGATTGATAAAAAGGTTATTTTCATTTGTTCAACATCCTCTCTTAGTGCTGGATTTAACTTCAACCATAAGCTAATCTCATCTAAACCTGAGAACTTTTAACTGACATCGGTAACAACGCTGTTGTCAAGTGCAGTGGAGGATTTATCACAGGATACAGTATGTCATTGGAACACTTCACTTATGTCATTAGTATGTCATTGGAACACTTTTGGAGGTGTTGAAAAGGGAATATATTGATCCTGGTGTGGTTTAATAGTTGTTGCGGTTTAACCCTGGTAGGCAGCTAAGCACCACACTGCAACTCACTTACTCCCCCCCAGTGGGATGGGGCAGAGAATTAGAAGGGTAAAAGTGGGAAAATTCATGGATTGAGATGAAGACAGTTTAATAGATAAAACAAAAGCTGCACATGCAGGCAAACCAAAGTAAAGAATTCATTCACTACTTCCCATCAGCAGGCAGATGTTTAGCCCTTTCCAGGAAAGCAGGGCTCCATCATGCCTAATGGTTGCTTGGGAAGACAAATGCCGTAACTCTGAACATCCCCCCTTCCTCCTCTTTCCCCCAGCTTTATATGCTGAGCATGACGCCATATGGTATGGAATAGCCCTTTGGCCAGTTGGGGTCAGCTGTCCCGCCTGTGTCCCCTCCCAGCTTCTTGTGCACCCCCAGCCTCCTCGCTGGTGGGGTGGGGTGAGAAGCAGAAAAGGCCTTGACTCTGTGTAAGCACTGCTCAGCAATAACGAACACATCCCTGTGTTATCAACGCTGTTTTCAGCAGAAATCCAAAACATAGCCTCATACTAGCTACTATGAAGAAAATTGACTCTGACCCAGCCAAAACCGGTACAATAGTGAAGGAGATATTTCCAGCAGCACTTGTGGTTTGTAGCCCTCCAGAAACAGTTCCAACTGTTGTACATTTCATCAGGGCCCTACCAACCTTTCTCAGACAAGATAGCAGTGTATCTAAGTTAAGAGTATCATATGTTGCAGAGAGACCAGGGAGATGAAAATAAATATTTGCTTTGACAGTCAGAGGTTGTGAGTGCCCATGTAGTAATTTCAGTGCTGTGCGCTGCCCTGAATTAGTATCAGCAATAGGACATTAGCATTATATCTTTTAGGCGAGGTTTTTTCATGTTGCTCAGCCTGTTGAAGAACGGAGGGAAGACCCCTTTTCTGATTTTTGTTTCTGCTGTTTTGATCAAGAATAGCAAATGTTTCTTGTTACTGTCTTTCACAAGCTGTGACAGGACAGGTTTTCAAGTGTTGGCTAGCTTCCACAAAAGCTTCAAGCGTAGGTTCTCAGAATAAATTCTCTTTATTTTATTTTTTAATTTTTGTATTAGGATCCATCTTACAGTTTTTCCTTTAAAATTGTACTTGAAAAAGTATTGGCAGTGTAGGAAGGCATAGTACAATTGAAGGTCCAAGCATAAAGGTCCTGATGGAAGTGGAAAGCACTGATGTGATGTTCATTTCTTTCAGAAAGAAAGAAATTATAGATGTCTGGTTTGTGCAGGATAGTACAGTGTAGAGACAGGATCTGAACTGGGGTATTCTCATGATGCAGGGAAATCCCCTGTACTTGTTGGTTTGAAAACAATATAGGCAGCCTCAGTTAACAGTCCTTCAAAATATGACTCTTTCTGGTGATGGCACTAGCTGAGATTGTGGTGTTTTGAGCGCCATTGCACCACACTTCACTATGCAGAGGTAGGCATGCCCAAAGGCAGCAATTATATTGATTACTTGAAATAAATAAAAGGAACTACTAGCAATGAAAATGTGAACACCAGTAGCACTGACATAGGTGGAACTAGAATGCATTATGAAAACAAAAGATTTTATAAATTTATTTTAAAATATCTTCAAAAGTGACTTGCAATGTTATATAAGCATACATAAAAGAATTATTGAACTATCTAGTTACTGTTCTGTCACTGAGAAATTTGAACTCAGACTTCCTTTGTGTCCTATAAATGTTATAATACCTAAAAACATTGTAAATAAAAGATGAAAGAAGTGGTGAATTATTATGAAGTAATTATAGTAAAATGTTTTTGTGGTGGATCCAGTTCAACAGATCTTTACCTTGTAAAGATGCGCTACATAAAGGTGCTGTTGAAGACTTGCTGTATTGCATGTTACTACTTACAGTGTTAGACAATGACAAATACTCTTGCGTATTAGAGTAAAAGTTTACATATCTGAGGCTCTGAACTGATGGTAAGTGGCAATGCCTGCATCGACTTTCATCGCCTCTCTCTTCTTCCTGGGTTCTTGTTCCTAGAAACTGATTTCACTTCAAAAAATCCTGTAGAAGAAGGGAACAATAAGGGGCAAAGTCACCTCAGCCTAGTATTGCCACTGAGTGCTTCATTTTGTCAAATCATGTCTGGAGTTAAAAAGCTCTAAATTGCCTTAGTTACTTGTATATGTATTATGCATTTCAGTTCAATGAGTTAATAAACTTCATCAAAATGTTTACCTATAACATAGGCAAAATACAACTGTTTAAAACATGCTGTGATTAATGTTTCAGTTTCTAATGCGTGTATACATTGTCATGTATTTTATTTAAACATATCATTCTTTTTGCAGGCATTATGCAAATATATTCTTAAGTGTAAGAGGATTCTATTTTTATTTGATTGAAAAATACGGATTATCTGGGTAATTCTAGTTTTATTTTGTAAAATGTTTGGGAGTAGGAGGGTTGTATAGGCATCTTACTCTAAAATTACCAGTGACAAATGATTTGAAGAAAAAGGTCTTTTAATAATGTATATGAAACAAGATTTACTGTAAATGAGTTATTTTGCAAGTAAACATAAAAATGTAGGCTTCAGTTTACTGGCTTTTAAGACTTCTTTCTTTTTTTTTTTTTTTTTTTTTTAAATATAGTTCTGTCTGTTCCAAATTAGGAAACAGCTTGGTCAAACCTTTTTCTCAGGGTTGGGGAACATTGTCTACTGACCATGTTCTTTTGGGTTCTTTTGTGCTGTCACAGAAACATGACAGGCTGGAGGAAGTAGAAACTAACAAATGTGTGACTGTACTGAAAGGAAAAGTTGAGTAATCCACCTATGCAATTTTTCAGTGAGGGTGATAGCTCTCTTGAGAAAAAGTTTCCATCTGAACCTGAAAGGTAGGGGCTTTATTCTGCTTGTAAAAATAATTATCATAAACAGGTTAGCTAATCTTTAGTGTTTTATTGTGGAGTTCATTTATAGGCTCAATGTA
This sequence comes from Mycteria americana, assembly GCF_035582795.1. Taxonomy (NCBI): domain Eukaryota; kingdom Metazoa; phylum Chordata; class Aves; order Ciconiiformes; family Ciconiidae; genus Mycteria; species Mycteria americana. The sequence goes on from NC_134370.1 coordinate 19,487,372, forward strand.
GTCATGCTGTTAAATGCATGACTGTAAACTGTAGAGTATCACTTAATGGGCATGTGGCTGGGCAGCAGGTATAGAGCCTGGTTGCATCCCCTCATGCCTTTCAGCTTTGCGGGAACTGCATTTTTAGTGCCTGCCTTTTTTTTTTTTTTTTAACTCAATTGTACTCTGAATTGTACCAAAGTGCTTCACTCACACAAGCTTTTTACTTTTACAAGCTTATTTTTTTCTGAAGTTGTGAAAATATACAGAAGTGTCCCTATTTTTTGTCTAGAGCATAATGACTTACTGCCATACCTTATCCAAAACAGTTAAAACGGCCACCAGAGCACAAAGCTCTTTTCTTACCCTCTCATCTAGTCACTGAAGCCCTCACAGTAGCACATGGTACATGGTGTATGGACCTTTACTATTCAGAATGGGAACAGATGCTTTTTACAGAGGTGAGAGGCTCTTGGGCTTGAAACTCTTCCTTTTCTCTTACTAATTAAAAAAAAAAATCTGGTTTGTGCACCTGTGGTGATCACTAGTACACCAGTATGAGGGAGAATGAAGTTTTTCTGGTAAGAAAGTCACAAGCCATTTAGAAAGTTACAGCTCAGACCAATAACTTAAGTTCAGTCTGAAAGCAGTAGAAAACTGATGCACAGGGGACATAGAGTGGGTAGACTACTGAATTCCACGCTTCATGATTTCTGAATTGCTCTAAGGGGCAGCCCACATACAGATTGTGTTGCAGTATATCCAGTCTTGTGCCAAAGACATGTAACATGGTGTCAAGGTCCATGTCAAATAGACGTGTATCTTCCACCAGGTAAAACCATTCCTCAGCTTTGCTACAAGTTAAGATCCAGTACAGACATGAAACTGTGGACACAATTTAGACAGTTGTCAACTCTGTCGATTATTACTGCACTTGAAATGATTTTCAAGACGGTTCTTAAAAAGCTTCAAAAGTGGAAGTGAATTTGTTTATTAAAACCAGTCTGTATCAACTTGTCTTGGAAAGATCTCAAGGGCTGTTGGATTTATGTTTGGAGGACCTCTTCTGAACCAGACAACATTCCACTATTTCTCCTTCAAAATGTTGCAATTCCTGGAGATAAAGTTCAGCACTCTCTTGCATAATCTGTTTAAAGAGGAGCCCATTACTTTAATGGGGAGTGTCCTTCATTATTTAAAAGGAAGACTTGTCAAACCCTTTATATGCTCTGTAGTTAGGGATTTTATGTAGTATCTGCCCCAGAAGTAGGGATCCTGCAAACACGGAGTCCCTAATGCTGGGATAGGCTCCTGGTTTTATGTCTCCCTAGCACTAAGCACATTGTGAGTTCTTTGTGTTGAGTCCTTCAGGAGTTAGTTAGTGACCTGAGCAATGAACCTTACAGTCACAAGCAGTCCAGCTCCAGGAAATACTGTTCTAAGGTTTTGTTCGGTAGCTATGGACCCTAAATGCTCTGAGTCCCCAGGGCTAGGATGGTCTTGCGGGCAGATCAGCTGCCAGTGTTGTTAGTTTCAGAGAAGGCTTCCAAACATACCAGACCTCTGAAGCCAGAATTCCCAGTCGTGTGGATCTGGGACTGAGAGTCTTTAAAAACTCATGTAGGGCTTGCTCTGTAGGAGACTCGTCTCCTGGGTCTGGAGCAGTGAGCCTGCAAGCCCTGCTCTCAGATGGCTCACAGGGCTGTCAGGCTCCCGACTGAGGAGCTGTGAGTCTGGTCCCGGTAGCACAGGGACAGTCTGAGAGTGGACTCCCGGGAACCACAGATGCCTGGAGTTCCCACAGCTGGTCAGTGACATTCACATCCTTGTCAGCATCTTTGTTACTACAGAGAACATAATTTTCATGTATGAACACTGAAGACATTTCAGCTGCACTGTTTTAGCACCTCTGTATGTAGCTGAGAATTTCTGGTTAGTAAGACGTTTTGAGAATGTCTTTCAATGCGATTTGGATTGAAACCAGATTTCTTCCCGTAGAAAGGAAGTCCTGCTTCTTAGGCTGTTCTGTTTCTTACAAATTGATTGTTACAGAAGTTTGTTCATAGTTGTTAATGGTCCAGAACTTTCACTGGAATCGTATTTGAAGACTCAGTCATTGTCACAGTTCATGTGGTGACAATTTTTTACAGAAAGTGCAAAAAGGTTTGGGTCTTTTTTAAATCTTAAGAAAGGAACTAGGGTATGTGAAAATGTTTGTGCTTTGTGTTTGATGCCTGTGTCCAGAGTCATTGCTGGAAAGAAACTTGTACCCTTCCTTCTCTTTCCCCCCTGCCCCTGAACCCCATTATGAGGATAACTTCTATAGCTTTCTAATCTAAGAAAAACAAAAGAAAAGTGAAAAGAGGTGTCTGAGGGTGGAGCAGACAGCAAATATTTTGTATCACTATTCTTTTCACTTTAGCATCTTTCAAAGCTGTTTAAGTCTGATGCCACTTTCTTAAGTGATGTATATCAGACTACATCCTTGATTACTGTTGTTCATCTTCCAGAGGAAGGTTACTCAGAGCTTGTTGAAAAGACAACAACAATTTTTGAACAAGAACAGAAGGAAACTAATTTGTCATGAACATGCAGGCAGACTATATTGATCTTAAGAAAACCTACTTCATTCATCCCTCAGTATTCAGAGATTACCCTTTTTCTGTAGTCAGGCTTTGCCATCAGCAAAGATTGGGCAGCAAACAGGACCCAAAAAAGTCTCTGTGGCTTTTCCCACTGCTGTTTCTTGTACGCTTTGCACTAGGCTTAGTGTTACAATACTGGGGAAGTTCCAGGATCCCTGAAGCTGGGGCAATTGTCTGACAGCCGTATGTCAGGAATCATGGGCGATACAAGCTTTGTGTGCATAGGGTGAGGAAGGCCAACATGATTTAGCTGGTCTGTGGTCTGCTTAACCTTTGGGCCCAAAGGTTAAGACCAGCTAGAGTGAGGAATAAAGCCAAATGAGCTGAGATTAACACCTGAAAAGATGAAACGTGTCTCAGGCCGAGAATCTAAGGTAAGAAGATGGGTCAGGCAACACTCTGTAGAACAAGAAATCAAATCCAGGAGATAACGTCAGACAGTAAGTAGATAATGTGGCCTGAGGCAAGGGTGTGGGTCAGGAAACCAAGGATTTCGTGCTACCCGGTTGGCTTCAGGATGTAGATCAGGAAGACCAGGAACATCTGGTCCAGGTCATCTGGCCAGGGGCAGAATTAGGAGTGACAGGACAGGAAGCACAGGTCAAGGCTGAGATGGCAGAAAGAAGGGAGAAAGATTTGGGAGGACAGCTGTAGCCAAGGGACACCTGGAACTGTCTGGAGCTGGCTACGATGGTTGTCTCCATAAACTGGCAGAAGGTAAAGATCCCTGCAGTCAGTCCCCGGACCTGTCACTGTCTGGTTGGGCCTGGTTGCAGCCAGGTTGGTCACAGCAGTGGCAGTAGGAGAAGGACTTAAGGAGGATCCTTGCCAACATTAATTTAACAAAAACTTCCTTTAATCCAACATGTTTAATACATTGTAGGCACAAAGAATTAGGGTCTGCCAGCATAGCTTGTCTCGTCCTTATAGTCCTCTTTCTGGATTTAGTAAGATATATATATATTACTGCAAGATGAAAAGATACGTAATTGATCCAGACAGTAGATTGAAGTGAACTACTATAAGTAATCTAAGTAAAAAAATTAAAAATATTTTAGTCTGTAAAATTGCTCCTTTGGACAGAACAGGTAGGACACTCGTGGTACAGGAAGGTACATGTTTGTATGGATCTGGATATCCTAACCAGTGTATAGAGCTGAGCAGTTAAGAAACAGAACTGAGTTTCGGATGCTTATGTATAGATTTTAGTTCCAATAATATTATGTGGCAGTTTGGTACACTGATGATCCTTTAACTTGTGTAGCTGAGTCTCTGCTTACAGCAAGATTTTTGTTGGTAGTCTATAGCTGTTTTTTCCACCAGCAGAAAAAAGTTTAATTCATAGAATGAGTCTGACTGTGCTATTAAAGCTTTGTTGTGAGGAAGCAAATGAAGGACATACTGTGGATGAAGGCTGAGAGAGCAGAAGTTTGTGCAAAGTGATGTTAGTTTTAAAATCAAACTTCTTATTTTTTTTATGAAGAGTAATTAGTCTTCAGAAAAAATGAAATGGGTTTCTAAGTACAGATAGTTAATCCCTAAACTGCTTATTATTGTTTATTATTTTAAAGGTCTGAACATTTGTTTGAATGGGCCTTGTAAAAGTAGTGTCCATGGGAACTTTTAAAGTGTAGAATGGAACTTTTTCGGTATGTTTATGTTAGCATGTCAATCATAAGCAAAAAACCCCAAGGACCTCAAGCCTCAAGATGACTCAGGAGTCATCTCTAAAGATTCCCTTAAAGTTTTGTTTCTAGGGAACAAATAAGAAGAAAATGAACTTTTGTAGGATAATGCTGTTTTATTTATATCCAGACACAATTTTTTTTGTTGTTAAATTCAAAGTACATTGTACAGTTTTCTTTGTAGACTCAAGAACATTTTTACTTTTTTTTGTTTAGGTTTTAAGATATTTGCTTTTATAATTAGTGGAAAATTCTTTAGTATTGACCCTATAATGATGGGAAATGTTTAATCTGATGCTTTATTTTGTATTTTTGTAGGGAGATAGCATTAATAAAAGTGATATTTATAAATAAAATTAATTTTAAGATTCTATACTGTATTCCCATGGGGTTCCTTATATTATCATATTTAACATGAATTCTTCAGAAATCTAAGCATGCTAGTTTTCATCTGGAAGTTGGAAACAATGCTAAATTGTCATTCTTCTGATAAGAAAGAATATGCTGTTATTGTCAATGAAAAAATAATGGTGTATTGGCCGGGTTCCACGATCATTCCTCCAGTAGAGGTTTTTCAGACAAGACGTACATTCACCGTATAAACGAAGTGACTCTAAGTGTACTGCTTGCATTCCAGTTCTGCACGGATTGCTCTCTCAGACTTCCTGGGGAAGTGGAGAAAGGTTTCTTGTGGCAGTGTATTGTTATTCAGTCTTGTGTACTCTAGCAAATTTCATAACTAACTTTTCACTGATGTAGTCCTGCTGCTTGTAAAAGTGATGTAAACTGTGTGTAGACAAGGCTAAGGTTAGAATGAAGAAAAGAAGCGATAAAAATTCCAGAGCCTGATATTAATGGCTACTGGGATCAAGGCAGAGTTTTGGTGTCTATGTTGTTTACTAACATAGATGCAGCCTGAAAGGCTATGCTGTCTTTTTAAGTCCCCCTATTTGTAATTTCTTTACAGTTAATCACACTTCTGGAAGCCTTGGGGAGGTTTTCTTCTTCTTTGCCTCTCAAAGAAACTTTTTTGGATTGTTGCCTAAGTCATAGCCCTTTGTCCCGTTAAAGCTAATGCTATTGCCTTTTATTAGAGACTCTAGTGCAGAGTGCATAATAGCTGTAAAGGTAGGGCATTTGCTAATAAAGAAACCCACGTCGCGGTTTTTGTAATGCTTCAGCTGAAGTTTCCTAAAACAAAACTAACTCCGTTTATTGCTTTTGGCCTGTTTAAACAACACAGATATAAATATAACTTGTGCAAAAGCTTGGGTGTAGGCTAACTTATTTCTTAATATATTTAAAGACAAAAATCCAGCAGAATTTAAATCACTCTTGTTTATAACTCTGCTGTCAAAATCAAATGCTTTTAGTCTTCGCAGGATGTACGCTCGTCCTTAATCTCTAAACTTCCTTCCATTCGAATCCCAGTGTTTCAACGTTTATCTGGGGAGGTGGGTAACCTGACCTTTCAGTGAGCCAGCCAAATGCATGTCTTCTTCATGGCTTACACAAGGCATGTCAGTTATGCGTTTTGCCACAGTTTGTAGCTTTAAACTGAGCAGCTGTTGCCTGACTCTTAGTTTGGACAAGTGCAGCGTGCAGACTTTCTGTGGTATTGGAAGTACCTGCTCTTCTGGCATTTTAGTAGGAATCTAAGATTCAATGGAAGACGCGTTTGCTGGTAAGATTTGCATTTCTATGGCCCATAGCACACGGTTCTGATTATATGTAGGTAGTCAAAACAAAGTGATGGTTCTATTTCCAGAGACAGAAGTAGATTGGGTAGGGGGTTTCTAATCTGATGTTGGATCTATGATGTTTGCGTTTAATAACAGTGCTTTAAGGACACGTAAAACTGTTGCTAGCCAGAAAATGAAGTAGGGATTTAATATAAACAATAGGAATTTAAAGTCCTCTCTCAGCCTTAAGTGTGTATTTTGTATTTCAACTTGTTCGAAATGGAATGCAATATAAATATTTATAGGTGATTTAGGTATACTCTGCATTTATTCAGTTCACATTGCAACTATTTTGATATCAGAATACATTGTGAGACTTTCCTTTGTTTCTTATTCTACAAAAACAAGTGACTGTTACGAAAAATGCTGGACAAAATATGAATGTCAGATATAATAAAAGTTTTTAAAACTACTAGAACCAGGTAATTATTTTCTTCCCTGAAGTTTATAAGTGACTCAAATGTTACAAGGTAGTAACATATTTTTGAATGTAAATCCACTTCTGCTTTTTTTCTTTAGCAAGCTTTTGTTCTTGGATATATACTTGTATGTATATACAAGTTTATAACTTGTAACCAATTTGTGTTTTGTGATGCTTAAGTCAGTTGATCTGCCCCCCCCCCCCCTTTCTGAACGACATGAATGCATAGCAGCATGTAAAAGAAATGTTTTGCTACTAATTGGTCATAAAGAAACACCTATATTTACATTTTTTCTTTAAACTGGCATGTGTAACTTGAATGAATGTTCATAATATTTTACTGTGTGAAAGAAGGAATGTCTTTTATGTGCTAACCCTCCCATTTCCCTAATCTGGCTGTTAGCTAAAGGCTATGACAAACATTCACCATTCAAAGAGATAGTATCCCATTGCAATAGAAAGATTGTATTGGTTGTCAACACCTTTATTTTCACCTCAGTGATTTAGACAGCACAGAAAAAAAAGCCCTGATATCAAACGTATCTGTGTTAATTGCAAAATAACGGTAGTTTTAATCCCTTTATTCAGTCAGTGATAACCAATCTGAGATACCTAGTAGGATTACAAGAAATGGAGGGAAAATGATGTTAGTTAATTTCAGAAATGTTAAAATTATAAATTCAGCTCAGACCCTGCCTTTGATAGGCTGATTTGTGATGTTTTTAGCTTTGTTTTGAGGTAGAATGATGCAAGCATTTTCTAGAAAATAAGCTGATATGAGAATCTTTGTTTGTGTATAATTTGTTTAGTTTTTATTTAAGGGGCTTCATATTGACATAGTTTCCTAATGTTTAAGTGTCCACTTTGGAAATAGTTGTTACGTATAAAAATGCATTACTACACATTTTAATAATTCTGAAATAAGTACATTACCAGTGAGATTTATCAAGTGCGAATTGAAAATATTTTGCCTACAAAATACCAAAACAACAATAAAATAACTAGAAATACAATTTGATGGTAGAAGTACCTTTAATTGCCTCTTGTGATTAATTTTAAGGGCTTTGCACGGTTGTACATCAATTAAATATTTTTATCCTTCATTTCCCATGGACTTGGTACAACAGATTTCATGCACATTTTCAGCTTTCTTCTTATAAAGTGTTCAGATCTTCTAGAAAGGGGATAGATCTGATGCTGTTGCATTAGGTCCCTCCCCCCCCAGCTCCCTAGTCACCATTTCAATTTCTCTTTCTTCTGATATTTTGGAGCAAAGCACAGATACATACCTTTTGACTTAACCATATTGCCACGGGCAGAAGTGGTGTCTTCTGAGAGCATTTTTCTTTGGGGGGGGAAGAAATCTCAATCTGGGAAAACTATAGTTTTGAATGCCTGTTAATATGTTACTGTTAGATTTGGAGAAGATTTGATGTGAAGTTGTTCACCTGTATTTGCTTGTTCAGAACTAAATTGCAAAGCTCTGCAAAGGAATTCAACAGATTTCTTTAACATGGATATTTCCTTATAAAAGTGGAGTAGTTATTGAAGTATCATAAATATGTATGACCTTTTCTAAAAATTCTTATAAGATTTTTTCCAAATAAATTGCTCTTCTCCTGGAAGTGTAAAGCCTAATGTCAATGGAGACCTCTAGCTATAGTCTGACGTGCTTTTAAGATGTCATTTACTTAAACCCAATTGTCTCTATTTTAAGCTCAGTAGTTGAAAGACAGCAGTGCTAATGTACAGCCTTCGGAGGATGCTTTAGAACTGTCATCCACATGCACAGCTTTTTCCAGTGGTCAGTGACGCTCACAGTCAAAGGGGGGTGACTTATTTCTAGTTTGAGTTTGTCTGTCATCAAGGACCAACTGTTCTTGTTGTGCCTTTTTTCTGATGGATTAAAGTCTTTAAAAACTGACATATTTCCCCTGTTGGAAATGCTTACATAGGTACTACAGTCCAGTCACCTCTCAATTCTCACTTTACTGAAGTAAAGTTAAGCATTTCTGATGTAAATCTCTCCCTCCAGGTCTCACTATTCAAGCCTGGAATAATTTTATAGCTCTCTTCCGCATGCTCTCTGGTTTGCCTGTGTCTTTAAAAACATTGAAAAGATACTGCATTATTGGTGTCATCAGTGATTAATGCAGGAGGACCTGTTTTTGCCACCTCCTTTTTCGCTACCTCCCCCTTCTACAAACTCTTAGAAAACATTTGGTTTTAGTGTCCCTTCTTATTTTTTCAGAGTCGTTGCCTTTGGGAGAGCAGAACTCCATTCCATACACAGGATCAGCATTTCTTGTGTCTTGTTTTGTTTTCTTACTATGTGAACAATATTGTTGACAAAGTTGGCCATAATTCCATTTTAAACCTTAACCCCAGTACAGGTAGCAGTGCCACCACAAGGAAGGGAAAGAAAGAGAACTGTTAATTTTTACTATGTACATTTAGAGAAGGAATTAGTTGTATTTACAGTCTTCAGATTAAGGGAGATATCTTAAAATCTGAGGAAGTAATCTCAGAAGGCCAACAGCATCCTGGCTTGTATCAGAAATAGCGTGGCCAGCAGGACCAGGGAAGTGATCGTGCCCCTGTACTCAGCACTACTGAGGCTGCACCTCGAATCCTGTGTTCAGTTTTGGGCCCCCCACTACAAGAGAGACATTGAGGTGCTGGAGCGTGTCCAGAGAAGGGCAATGAAGGTGGTGAAGGGTCTGGAGCAGAAGTCTTATGAGGAGCGGCTGAGGGAGCTGGGGTTGTTTAGCCTGGAGAAAAGGAGGCTGAGGGGAGACCTTATTGCTCTCTGCAACTACCTGAAAGGAGGGTGTAGAGAGGTGGGGGTCGGTCTCTTCTCCCAAATAACAAGTGATAGGACAAGAGGAAATGGCCTCCAGTTGTGCCAGGGAAGGTTTAGATTGGATATTAGGAAAAATTTCTTTAGCAAAAGGGTTGTCAAGCATTGGAACAGGCTCCCCAGGGAAGTGGTGGAGTCACCATCCCTGGAGGTATTTAAAAGATGTGTAGATGTGGTGCTTAGGGACATGGTGTAGTGGTGGACTTCGCAGTATCAGGTTAATCGTTGGATCTATGATCTTAAAGGTCCTGGAAAGAACCTAAATGATTCTATGGTTCTAGGTACTAATTTTGAGTTTGTTTTTGAATAGCAAAATCATTAATTTTGAAAGTTTTCATGTTGGAAAAGGACTGCAAACACCTTTTCCAGATTAATCTGCTAAAGCTAATGACAAAGACACAATTCATTAAAAAGTCTTGTGACTGTTTAGAAGAGCTTTTATGTAGTAAGTGTATTAATCCTGTGAAAACCAATTGGAATAAATACTTTCATTTTTACAACAAGATAACTAGTTACAACAGTATAATACATATAGCTATGCTCTGTTTGCTTGAACACAATCTTGTATAACTGTATCTTAGTTAAGTCTATTTTGTGTAGTCTATTGTTTTACTTCGTTTGGCTTCTAGACATGTGCCTGCCCTGTTCTCTGCAGTTTGCTGTATTCCACTAATCCCTCTATGGCTTAAACTCCTGAGTCATTGAACAGATTCGAGTTCTAAGGCTAAATCACGCAGGGTCCTTCACTCTGTAATTTAAATCCATCTGGAGGAAAGAAATAAAATCTTTTAAGGTTTGACTTCTCGGTGGCTCTGTTATTGTGCTGAGTGCTTTTCAGTAAGCTACATAATATTTTTGCTGTCTTAGGACTATAGATTCTTTCTTGGACTTCACAGCTTTAGTAAGCACACCAGCATTTCCATTGAGATAGATGCATGCTTTAGAACAGCATTTGAGGGCATCACTGAATTTCAGCAGTCAACTTACTAGTTTATTTTTTTGTGTCTGTTGGCCTGGTTAAATCATGACTATTGAAATAAACTGAATTGAGGGCTAGTAGAAACTGAATTGAACGATAGTAGAAACTGAATGGAAATTTCATAAGCCAAATAAGCTATTAAGAAGTGGTAAAAAAAAACGGGCGATGTGTCTAACTGCTAGATCATATTAAGAAACTGTTATTAACCTTATTTTAAAAATTAAGGAATAACAAATTGAGAGATTAAGACATTTGCTCTAGTTTTTCACGAAATCTGTCCCATTCTCTGAGACCAGGACCATGCCATTTACTGTAAGACTCTACTGTTCAACAAATAATTAAGCTTGAAATAGGTTTTTGCTGATTCTCCTAACAAATTTGCTGATATATAGGTCTAGAAATAATTTAACCAAAGAAATTACTTAAATTTACTGGATCTGAATGTTAAATAATCAAAGCAGCAGTATCCAAAAGAGTTAATTGGTGGTTCATGTTCTGCTCTCCATTATGAGTGCTTTATATGAGTGAATGTGTGTACTGAAGTATATTCGGAGTAGCTGAGAATCTTATGCATATTTTGTTGATTGCTATAATCTACATGAATTTGAGGATTTATTTAAATGGAAATTTTATAAATTCATATACAGTTGTACGTTTATTCTGTCAATAAGTTCTTTGCTTTCTGGTACAATTTCAGATGTTCTAGTTTGTTCATACAACTGTGTTTTTCACTTAGTGAGGTTTACCTTTTTGTACAGGAGTAGCAAAAGATTCAAGAATTTCTAATAAGCTTAATTTTAGGTCACACAAGTGTGTTCCATGGAAGTTAAAAGATGCCCTAGCATTTGCAGACTTATATATACAGGTGAATTTTCCTCCTGACTTTAGTAATTTTATATGTGTATTTATGAAGATTTACCTGCACATGAACAGTGCACGTTTGCTGACTTTTTCTCTGAGAATATAGCAGAGAAAGCTGTTTTACTCACTTATCAAGAAAGACGTACACAAAGATTCAAAGAGTGTAAGACATTGCATTCTATATGGCACATGGACATCCAGACCAGATGGTATTATGAAGTAAAATATTAGAATTTTATAGCAACTAACTTTTTACTAGGCAAAACATTTCTTTTTTTAGTTACTTGTTTGGAATATTAATTATTTCCCCCAGAAGAGTATTTTAAATGTATGCTAAGAGCTTTAATTTTCTACAGAATACAGGTAATAATTTCACAAATAGAGAAATCCTTTTGATCAGTTATATAATCACAAAGAATAATAAATTTTCTTAATGTTTGCTGTGTTTCCCTTTCTAGACTTCTTGGCTGTACTGTCAAGAAAAGTATTTGGTTTGATTAATACTCTTTCTGTCATAGTTGGAAATGTTGAACATGAGAATCTGTTGCTAAAACATGTATGCAAATTCTGCCTTTGACCTGAGAAGTAACTAGCTGAGTGAGTTACATGTTAACCCAGCTAAACTGCTTCTTATATGTAATTTTACAATTTACACTAAATTCTGGGTTGCCCTTAGTAAGTTCCATGGATACCTGGTAGCTCACCTGGCCATGTTTGTACTGCATGGCAGTTGTGGCTCTCACTGGAGTGGTGAGGTAGCCCTAGATGGCTAGATCCTTCAGTCATTGGTATAGCCACTGAAATGAAGTGACCTTGCATTTGATGTGTTCTGTATGTCAGTGGAAGGATTTTGATCATATTCACCTGGGTTTTGCTGAACTTTATTTCTCTTTTTCCTCTTGAAATGCCTGTCAGCATCCTTTAAACTGGGCTCCTGGCACAGTCTTTGTGATTCCAGAAACCTTGCTAAGAATAGCTGGCTAGTAGCAATACTTTCTTAAAAGACATACTGGCATGCTATAATACTTATATAACATCACAAACATGACTTACTGCGATGGGAAGTTGTAAAATCGTGTAAATACTTTATAAAAATAGTATATGAATTTCCTTTAGCTTCCCATCATCCTCCTCATGGGAAAAATGAGCTTGTTAAGGATGCCTGCTGTTAGAACCCTTTTGAAAGTTTTCTGGTAATTGGTGTAATTAGATGTTTGCATTGAAAGATACCTTTTAAAATTACCTTTTACATTTTTGAAATTGCATTTTAATATGAAGAATAGCTTCTTTCATTTAATTTTGTAAACTTATTATGCAATCCTTTTCTTTACTCAGTAAATTTAGCTATAGTAATCGGTCTTTTCCAAATAGGTATTGTACTACACCGGAAACTTGCATTCAAATTGCAACTTAGGAAAACATGTGAGACTAGGGGTAACTAAGAGGATTGCTGCTATTCTAGGCAGAGAGATTGGTTTTACTTTTCCCAAGTTAGAGGGGGAAGTAGTCTACACAAGAAAAGAGCTGAATTACTTCCCTTCTGAAACAATGCTATGGCAAAAATAAGATTTTATTCCTCTGTAGTTATAGGCTTTCCTTTTCTCAGGCTGGGTTCCTGGGTTATTGTTTACCCCTACATGAAAAAAACCCCCTAATTTGACATTTTTTGTACGTTTACAGTAATCTAGCTTTAATAGATATTACATATTCATCAATGAGCTTGGAGAAAAGACTATGTCTGGGGGAAGAAAAAAAGAACATACACTAATCCACCCCAAACTAAACAATAAACACGTATTAGGAAAGCTGCCGTCGCTTTTCCTGCACTGATCCCTTTGCATGTTGTGTATTGTAGTTTTATACATGAGATACTCTCCAGGTGTCTTCGGCTGCCTGGGTTGGCAGACACTCTTCAAGGTTCCCACAGCTTTCAGCTTGTGTGCATCTCCAGCTGCTTGTTTCTTTGGTACTGCAGAATGTATGTGGAAGAAACATGTTACATTACTGTGATATTTTTAAATTTTTCTTTTAAAGTATTTGTTAAGTAACAAACAAATGTTTTGATCTGAGAGCACTCGTAGAACTTAGCCCGTGATATTGTATTTCTCAGAGAAAGAGTAAAACCCGTTTCTAGTTCTTTGTCTACGCTTTATATCCTTTTTTATTGTTTTCATTATGCCTTACCATCACCACCAATAAACGTTGAAGACATTTATTAGTTGTTAAAATAATTTTTAAGCAAGAGTGCCTTTTATACTGCCTCCAAGTGTAGTCCTTTAAAACATACATGCTTAACTCGATGAGGCTATGCCTCTATAGTCCAACATTGCTTTTACGGTAGTTCATAAACATGACTGTGTTAATACTAGCTTTGAAGATAGTCCACATTTAACTCCAACTACAAGAAAAAATGTAAATAATATATAGAGTAGTTCAAAATAGATCAGTTGGAAGGGACCTGCAACAATCATCTAGTCCAACTGCAATAGCTAGCCTTCATTTCTTGTAATCCAAATTTAAGAGATTGTACCTGTGCTTATCTAGGAATATATGTAAGGATTACAGCAAGGACATGGGCTCTGATTTTACTTCTGTGTTTTTGCGCACTCTAAATAGGACACAGACAAAGTAATATTTTGAATGCAGAAACCAAACCTGGGGTAGCAGAGCTCTGGATGTGTGGGGGTAGAGGTGGCTGAGACCGTGACAGCGCACTGTAGGACATGTGAGAAGAGCCATGCATCTGCTGCACAGCATTCCCAGTGGGTATTGTGGCTGCAGCCAGGTTACTGAGTAGGTCATTAAATAAGACTGAAATTTCCAGGGTTTTTCTTGTCAGTTAATCCCGTATTCATTTTCACATCTTAAATGTCCCCCTCTCTTTTTGACCAGTTCGAGTGAATACTCTTTTAGTATGTCTTAAAAGACTTGTATGCCATTTCTTTAATAATGAAGTGCAAGTGCTAAATGGTTACGCTGTTGTGAAACCCATCAATTTATTTCCACTTCATCATCCTTTTCAATTTTTGGCATCTTTTTTAAACATATGTGTCCTTGGTTCATTCATTTATTCTTGTATGAGAGAGTCTTTTCATATTTTCAAAGTGAATTTTCAAAGTGAATTTTGAACTCAGAGGTGGAATTACTGCACTGTAATAACTATTTCTTTATAGCAGTATAGAATTTGCTATTCTTATTAACTATTTGTTAAGTATCTTTCTAAATTCTGGTACTTTCTGTAACAGCACTTTGAAAGGCCATATTGTTCTTGGTAGGTTCTTCCTGCTGTACACTGCTGACATGAATAATGTAAAAAATATTATCGCAATAGTTTTGTGATGTTCCAATACATTTTTCTGACTGATACCTTAGTACACCATGCTACCTTCTCTGTTATGTCTTAGGGCATTTCTTTGTGTATGTTAAATTTACATTTTTGTTTAAATACAGATATACTTCCTAGGTTTTGTTTTTGTTTGAAATCTGAAAATCTTGGATATAAAATTCAATTATAGATGATACAATAATTTTCCCATTTACAAAATATTCTCATCAGGGAACGTTCAGAGCATGCAGCAGAGTAACAGAACCCTCACCAAAGTTAAGTGGCAAAGGTGTAGATTGAAGGGCTTCTGCTACAGTTATGCAGATAAGAAGCTGAATTTGTATTATTCAAAGTGTAATATAAAAAAAGTGAACAAAGTTCCTTAGATCACACAAAGAAATTTTGAACGCAAATGCACGATCAACAGCATTTGCTGTTAGTGGTTCTCTTCTCACTCCTTTTTCTGTGAAATAATTATGCAGAGGACAGAGCTCAAACAAACTAGTGTTATGATCAGATTCCGTTTCGGTAACTGCTGAAAGCAGGCCAGAATGATGAAACCTCTGAATTGATCAAAAATTTTTCAAGTGTATTATGTTCTTTTAAAATTCTTTCACTACTAAGCTGCAGGGCTTAAATTGGGAACATTTAATCAAGTCTTGTTGTTTTTACTGGATGTGACTTGGATTAATTTTGTTGCAATAATCAAAATACCTTATGCAGCAGAATTGCCTCCTTTGGTTTACATGGAAAATCTGGTAGCATCTTTCATGCACAGGATTGTCTTTTATATGAATATTCAAAAGGCAAGAATCATAAATCATAAAGACTGTACACGTATCGGATCTTGCTTAATTCTCATGTTATTCCTTGACATAATTATACTTAAAATTAGTTTCTCAGAGTGGCATCTAGTCTTCATCTTGTACCACTAACATCAATGGCAGTTTTAGCATTTGCTTCATTTGGTGTGACACTGAAGCCATAATGAACATTCTTATTGTTTTTACCTTAAAGGACTATATTTAATGATTGTTTTCCAAAATGAAACCATTTTCATTAAAATACTTCTTTGAATGTAGGCATTCCTATTCTGTGCAGTATTTGGATAACTGGACAGTATTTGGATAACGGGAACAGACATTCCTCTTCCCCCTCCATCCTTGAAGGGTCTCTTGTCACGTGTGATCTGGCCTTCAGGGTGGGACCAAAGTAAGGAAGATGATGTTTGTTACAAAATGTATTTGTGAGGATCTTAAAGCCAAAAATGCAATTTGGGTTTGTGTTTGTGGTAATTGTTAAAAGTTGTGCAGCCGAGGAGCAAACTGCAGCAGATCATTAACTAAGCGCAGGGATTGCTGATGTGGAAGACCAGTGCTCTCAGGCTAGAAAGGAATGCTTCAAGGCTGAGGCTCTGAAACATTGAAGGTGTCTGTTGTTGCAGTTTTGCAGTTATTTACATTATGAATGCTATATTTTACTGCAACTACAGTTTGTATAGTCTTTCAAATTTAAAAAGTGCCTAACAAAGAAAATATGAAAAATTGAGATCATGAGCCTGTGCTTTAATGGGTACCTAACTTTATATACATGTTATTTTTAACATCCTTGTTTTCGATAGGTATATATGTGTTCTCAAATTACATTTTTGTTTAAATTTTCTCCTGTTCTCTCTGAGTCATAACAGTTGTTTTATTCTTAAAAATGAAAAATTACTTAATTTCTGCTTTATGTAAATGGAAAAAAAAAAATTAATTTTGATCCATCTTGATCAAAATACTCAAATATTGGAACCTGATCTGAGATTCTTGCGCTCTGTTTAACCACTGGATATTCCTCCATTGCAGCGTTAACTCAAAGTTGTATGCATTTTAATTTCATTTTGTTCTGTCAGTGCACAGAAACTCCTGCTTTGATTTTGGACATGCTTTGTATCAGCTTTTGTGGGTGTGGTTAAAGCTTGGGTTCTGCTTTAACTCAGGCAGTAACTTGTTCATTTTGCAGTGAGAATTATACAGTTCTTTTTCTAGAACGCTCTTTTCTTCCAAAGTCAACTCATAAATCTTCTCTCTTGACCATTTCTTTCTTATGTGCTGGAATTTATCTGGTAATTTATATATACATTTATTTAGCATTTGAACTTAACATTCTATGTGGTATACTGTATTTATATCCGGTATTTTAAAAGATCTTGAATACAGATGCTGCATAGAGAATCCTCCTGCTGGTGTGTTGCTCAAGTCAAGATTCTGGTAGACTACCACTGTGACAACCTTTAGGAGAAAGATTTGTGAGATGTATGTGAAAGCGGAATATTTCTGAAAACATGTCCAGGAGACTGGCAGAGGAGGGAATTCATTAGATGGGATTTCATTGCAGGAAAATAATGAAAAACCTGAAAACAGTTCAACAGCAAGTGTGGCGGTGTCATATTAACCTCTTTACAGCCTTTCGACGTATCTGTTACACCGTGATATAAAGGTGTAGATTTACAAGTCAGCCGTTATTTCCCTTAATTCTTTCACCCAGCCGTCATGTTGCTGGGTGCCTCTGAAGCAATGAAATCTCGTGTCTGCTCTTGCACAGCACGAGCTGCAGCATGCCACAGCAAGATAGATGGCATGTTGGTATCAAACAGCTTTTGAGATGTTATTTTCAACCAGCTGATCGGACACTCACTGTCTATCTACCAAACTTATAATTAAACCTTCTTCTGGCAGGTGTTCTGAAATCAGGATGTAGTGTCATGATCTATAGCAATAGGTGAAGGTCCCCTAAAATAGCAGGGCCCAGGTGGCCCATTGCCAAACATGTAGACTGGAAGCAATAAGGCTGCTTTCTGACTAAACTTGTAGATGGTGGATCTTTTCAGACTTTTGGCAATACACACTGCTGATTCATCTCTCCTTAATATCTGTGAACATGTGTATGTTCAGCCAAACCTTGCATAACACTAGGTGCCCTTTGTAGCTGAGTTATCCATTTGCTACCGTGGTAGCCTCAGGGTTATTTGTTAGGGCACTGCCTTCAAAGCCTATTATTTCAGGTGCAGAAGAAATGTTTGCTGGCTGGGGTTAACCCACAATATCACACTGATTCTTATGCAGATATTCTGGAGGCATTGCTAGTCATCCTGTGGCTGCATGAGGATGCAGTCCCAGCTCTTCGCTAGTTGCCCTGAAACGGAAAGGAATCGGGAAATCAGCATCAAATGGGATAAATTTTGTTCTGAGATCTGCTACTGTTTTTGCAGGGTCTAAATTACTGTTACAATGCTACTATCTGCATCTTTTTTTTTTCTGGTGAGCATACAGCCAGAAGCAAAACCAATGGATCCATTTATTATGGACAGGTCTGTGATTGTTTGTATCAGCTGTAGCCAGTACCAGCCAAACTGCATACAGAGCAGGAAATGGTTGGTTAAATGTGTTGACAGTATATGGCAATTCAGAGACAAGCAGCCAAGTTCTTCCTTTGTACGCTGCAAAATATTTCCGTGAATGACTCAGGCTAGTGGAGTGGTAAAAGCCCTGGGATACACTGCCAGAAATCTGAGCAGCAGTGTAGATGTAATTACGCAGGGCAGTGTGGAGCTGTACACTGGGGATGATGGGAGGCAGGCATTGCAGTCTCAGGTGTGGTGAAATCATGGCGATACTTTAAATTCTTTCCATATATTATGTCAGTGCTCATATATAGAGTTTACAACCAGGATCTTCTGAATCCAGCCACAAACAGAGTTTAAATGGGTTTTCAAGTTCATTCTTATGGGTAGGAACTTCTGAAAAATGTAAGGATTGCTGTGTAATTGCTAAAGTTAATATATTAATAAATCCTTCACATTGATCATCTTTAATTCAGCTTTAAAATCTGAATGAATGTTTCTCTGTGCATAGGTTTCACCCTGTGAGAGTATTTATCCACAACTTTTGTGGTAAAAAATAAAAAAATAAAAAAATTCCCATGCATATACACCTCAACTGTCCTGATAAGTAGGTAATTTGTTTAGTCAACTTAAATTTGTTTCAAGTCAGAAATGATATAGGCAGGTTGTATCTCTAACTATACAGTACTTTTCACTTTTTTCTGGGTTTTCATTTGATTGATGCTATAATGGCGAAAGATAAAAAAGAGCACACAGTTCAGAGTCTGCTTTTCAACACTGAACCCTTTGCCATTTCCTAAAGCAGGAAGTGATTTTAGGAGTAAGTGGTTGTTGTTACAAGCACTCCATATCTTTCTGTTTGCTGAATTCCACTATGCCGGTCAGTTCATGAGTCAGAATTTTGTGGCATATAGTTGTAATTTAATTCAGTTATACCTCAACATGATTGCTGCCTTTTTTTTTAAATCCTCTCCAGAGGTTTCATAACTCTATTCAACAAAAAAATCTCAGCCTCAATAGAAATACCTGTGTGTTATAGTTTCGTAGTGATCCATTTCCAGCAAAACTATGTTCTGCAGGCAATTTCTACCTTTTTCTTTTTTCCTTTGTACTGTAGAAACTATTGTTCTTTTCACCTGGCCCATTGTGATGACTTGCTGCTGCTCCACCAGAGAAGATCACCTTCTCCAATGTCTTGCTATTACCATGATCAAATTAAACTCAAAGCAGGTATTCTCAAACTAGCTGTGAAGTTTGCTGTTTCTGTTCCAAACCTGAAAAAGATCTTGTGCCCCCAGAGTGTGTCTGTAATATTACTTGGTCTAATAAAAGATTATTTTCCATACAGACCCTGGCTAAATTCATCTTTTTTTCTTCAAGTCATCATCTTGGAATCTTCCTTTGCTCAGAGTATTATCTGATGCTTACTGATGCTCAGATCATACTGAACTGCAATTTTATTTAGTGCAAGTACCCTGTAGCTCCAGTGCTCCCCTGCTAATAATTTACAATGCATGCTGATAATGCAGTTTTAAGAAGTAGCTCATATTGCTAGATTTAGGGATATGGAGAGAGAGCATGTGCATCTTCTGATTCTTTTATTATGAGACTCATAAGTAAATTTGAAGAAGAAATGGGATCTATTAATTTCAGTGGTTTCTGCAGTGAAATTAAACTTGAACTTGATCCTGTTCTGTGGCAAGCTTCCCACTGAGTTTAATATCAGCCCCTTTGATACTGGAGTGAGTTGTTTGCAGTCAAAATTGTTAACAGTGAATTCATGTTCATTAAAAGAGAGAGAGAGAGATGTTTTTAATTATACAGAAGAGGAACAGGAAATTAACAAAAGCTTGTTGGTTTGGTTATTATGGTACTGAGATATGCTGCATCCAAGGGACAGCAAAGCAATGCTATCCCGGTTACGCTGATCTGTATCTGAAGCTGGTGTTCAATTAAACTGTCATATATTACATACATGTCTTGTGTTTGGGGGAGTTTTTTATTGTATTTTTCCTCTTATTTGAACAGAACCTGTCTGTATTACATATATTGACAGTAGTTCACCTGTGGCCCTTTTTCGATTTTTTTTTTTCCCATGGTCTGCTTTTATTTTCTCACTGTAAACATAATCCATATGTTCTCTTAAAGCATACGAACAGTTTGGATGTTGTCTAGAGCATGGCTTGTTAACAAGGCTTCTATTGTAATCCATTTATTGCATTACCTTCTAATATCAGCTGAGAAAAATAATCTCCTAAGATTTTTGTGTAATTTTAGCTACAGTAGTATAATTTCATGGAAGTAAAGTCTGTTATCAAAAAAGCAACTAAGATGTTATAATTGGTTGATCAATTATTCTTACAGCTATTGAAATCTGTTTTCTGCTTTAGAACACACAGTTTGTCATAATCACAGGATCTTCCCCCAGTAACCTTCTAGAGAGAGAGCACTTTTTTAGTGATTGTAATTTTCACTTTACTGCTTTCAAACTGCTGCTTTTTGAATGTACAGAGAGAATACTTTTTTTCCTCAAAGTAAGTGTAGAAAGAAAAGCAACCTAGAAATAAAAATAAGACACAAATCCAGTTATCTCATTTGTCAATTCATCAAACTTTGTTGAAAGTCAATTTTCATCTTTTTGGCAGGTTTACTCTTTTGAGATTGTGCTCATTTAAAAAATATGATGGCTTTTCCCTGGCTGTACTCCCACATGCGTGGCATATTCCTACAAGTATCAAATGTAAGAGTTGTTGTGTTTGAATTGGGATGAAAGTAATTCTGTACCACTGTCCTTACTTGGTCACAATTCACATGGAAAATGATGTGATTTTATCAAAGTACAAACTGCATGGTTGGCAACTGTAATTTTGTGCAGCATTAGTACTTTTGACGTTGGTGTGGTTACAGTCGGCTGTATTTATTTTCCTTCTGTCTTTGTGTGAATTCCACTTACTTTGCTCAAACTCAATCCTGAATTTCTGCTTAGAGAAAATTGATGGCAGCAGCCCAACATTTCTATCATATTGTGTATTAATAAATCATCTATGTGCATGATGAAATAAAATTTAATAAATAAGCACCTTTTAATTTTAGCTTTACAAGAAATATGGTAAATGTACAGATAATTTTGCTTTTATTGTTAGGACATATTACATATGTCACATAACTACTGTGTTTAGTAGAACATATAAATGTGGAAAAATTGTATGAATGATTACTGATAATTAACACTAGCTTTCTAGCAGTATTTTTCATGGTTTTATTTATAAAAGTTTCTTTGAATTTTTCTTTAAAGTGAACTCCTTGTTTTTCATATTGAAAAAATACTGATTCAACCTCTCGCTAATATAGCAAACACAAACATAATAAGGTTCAATACAGAAAAACCCCAGAAAACCCCCAGTTTTTCAAGACTCTCTTGAAACTTTTTTGTATACACACACAAAAATGCACACTCAGTTTTTACATACTTACATACTTGAAATTTATTTTTTCAGTATAGCTTTCATAGAGCCTATACATATACAAGATGTATGGAAATTCTAAGTTTTGTAGTAATAAAGGCTGAGTTAATTTGAAGTTAATCTGTTGATAGAAGAGCTTGTTACTAAACCTTGTAGAAAGTTTTTAAAAAATAAAAGTGGGTAATTCTTGAGACAGTGTTTTTTAGAGGTCATGACGAGCCTAGGCTGAGTAATATCCTGAAGCGGGCATTCTGTATTTTTCTCCCATTCTTAAATAGATTATTCTTTTGTTAGAGAAGATGAAACCTTTTTGTTCCCATGTGTATCAGCAATGATTAAGTCAACCCATGAGTCCTTTTTTTAAAGCTAGGCAGAGGTTATCTTGTTTTGATTAATAAAAGCAGTGCTTGCTATTTAAATGATTACCTGCTTCAGCTGTTTATCAGAAGGATAAGCAAAGCTATCAATTCCAGCTTTAGGCAACTTGCAAATGAATAGTCAGGGTGCTCATTTTCTTCTACTAGTTTTAGCATTAACTTGATGTGGTAGAGCACAAAGAATAATACCATTTACTGCAGCAGCTGCTAATTTTAGTGAGGACTGTATCCTGCCTTAACTCTAACAAAATCTACTGTGATTTTGGCCTGAAAGCAGTTCCATTTTGCAAGTTAATCTAAGGACCTGGTCTGTCTTTGAAGCACAGAAAGATACGATCTATTTCCTGAAGAACATCAACTGACAACACAAAGCTAGAGGACTTGTGGATGAGACTGGTGAGGGAGTTTTGTAGCGGAAACAGAGAAGTGCAGATCAGTTCCTGGAGTGAAAAATGATAAAAGTCTTAGACACGAAAAAGAAACAAAAAAATAGTCCAGAAAATGACTAGTTTAGTGCAAGCAAATAAAAAGAGAGAAGGAAAAAGGACTAGACTTTTGTACAGAGTGTAAATCATGGAGGGTGGTGAAGCTGAGAATGAGGATTTTCTGTGATAAAACACAGAAGACTGGAATGAGGAAAGATAAAAAAATCAGAATCTGGAGAGGTGAAATATGTCAACAACCAAGACTTGCAAAGATGTGAATTATGGATGAAAGAAATATTTATAGGTGTAGAAATAGTCAACAGAAATAAGTTATATTTCCACTTCTTCAGTATTTATATCCATACTTTAGCCATGAGCTGTGAACCTTTATAATTCTGTTTGGCCTCTGCGCTTCTCCTTGGATATCAGCTGCACTTCTGCTGCAGCAGCTTGTTCCATGGACTCTTACATTAAAGACACAGCACTTGTTTAGTTCTTACAGTTTAATGGAGAATTGAGACATGCTAGTTTGAAATTCAGTTTTTTGAATTAGGAAGAGTTTTATTTATTTTCTATCTTCTTCCAAATCCAGCAATACCAGTGGCTAATCTTGTTTAGCCTGTGACTTGAATCCTCTTGGATTAGCTTTCATGAAAAGATTTTCTTTTTGACAGCTTCATTTTTCTGTTAGAATGAAGCTGGCTTGTGAAGCCTTCATTAGGGAAGATGATAGTTTGATTAAAGGTAGTTTCATTAAAGGCTTTCAAAATCCCTGCATTACCTTTCTTCTGGACTTGATCAATGGGCAGTCAGTCTAGTGAAATAAAATTCAAATGAGAGATTCCTAGCAGTTTCTGGCAGTCCGGAGATACACTGTGGAGCCACCTTCTTACCTCTGGTCACTTCAGTGTGTTGAGCCTTGTTCTTAGATGTGAGAGGTTATAATAAGTGGAGCCTGAAGGGTGATTATATTTAGGCAAGGCAGTGTGCAATAGGATCATGAACAGTCCTCTAGCCTATTGCAAATTCAGTGTCAACCTTTGCCAGTTTTTGAGGTCTTTGAGCAAAGCTGAAGTTCTGAGACAATGTGGAATGTAGATCTGTTGAAAGTGTGAATGTGGGTGGTTTTTGTAGTTGATATTGTAATGGAGAAGGTGGATTATTGAGAATGCACCCCTAAATCTCATCAGCAAGCAGTGCATTGTGGAACAGCTCATCTTCACTCGCATGTTATCTCTCTTCCATCAGTCACTACTTGATTAGGCACTCCTTATAGAGTTACGCCTTCCTTTCCTACTGTATCGATAGATACAAGGTGTTTATAACTGTAGCTACCAAATAATGTTGAATTTGCAAAGCACCAGTATTTCTGTGGCATTGCATTGTCCATACTGCTTGCTATTTTGTCTCCTGCGTTATGTGACCACCTGCAGCCAAGTCATGATCTGAGCTGTCTGGTCCAACTGTCCTTTCCTGACCTCAGTGTCCTCTCCAGAGCTTGGATGCCGTGGACAGCTACAGCTTGTTAGCAATTGGGATGTGTTAGTTGCCTTCTGGGAGCGCATCTTCTGGTGCAGTTTCATCTGAAAAGGATCCACTTTGTGTGCTCCAAGACTGTAAACTAAAGCACAGTAAGTGAGGATGTTTGGGAGATTTGCTTCAAAAGTGCATTTGTCATCTAAAATAAATGGAAAACGTAGGCACAACCTGTACGCCCTCAGTTTCAGCAGTGAGGCACAGGAGAGGCTGGTACAGGCTGTACTTTCTCTGCCTTCTCCTGGCTGGCAGGGCGCCTTGTATTTCCCAGGAAAGTCCTTGAGTGAGAAGAGCTGTCATACATGGGGGGTCAGCGAGGCACTGTGCCTCCTAGGGAAGCAATGGGTGGTAGCGGATGTTTGCATCATGCCTTCCATATCCTCCTCTTTCTGAGATAACGCTGGTTGTGACAGTCACAGTTCGGTCCATATATGCAAAGCACTATGCAAATATACAATCCCAGTAATATAAAATGAACATTGTATTTTTCATTGTTTTATTTTGGCATAAGCTTATGTTCTGTTGCTACATCAAGAACAGTGCAAATGAGTTTTAAGACCTTTTTCTTAGGAAACCTTTCAGAATTGTTCCACACAGATTGAAGTAGAAAACAGAATTGCAGTCTTATGTAGGATCAAAGCAAACAAGACTGAGAGGAAGTCCAGAAGCTCACTGTGCTCACCTGCTGCCCAAAACAGGATTGGCATGTCAACATGGTGTTCTTAACTGTCTTTTTTCCCCCCGATCTTTCTTGCAGGAGTTTCAGTGACAGAGATTTCTTGGTATCTGCAGATATTGTACAGCACTACTTCACTATTCTTGAAGTTATACCTGTTCCCCACTATGTAACGAGGATATTGCTTGTTGCAAATTAAGTCCATTACTTTATTCCTCGCCAGTCTAGATACAGAAACAATTACTCTTTGGCTCTTTCAGAAGCCTTTTATGTATTTGAAAATTTCTCAACAGGTTCTGTTAGCCCAAGGGCTTTTTTTTTAGGGCTGCTATAATTTATCTTTTGACTATTAGTAGAATATATTAAGAAAAGGCAATTTTCTGTCTTTCTGACTTCCCACTGATTGATAACAGAGTTTGCATAAAATGAATGTAGCAAGGGAAACCTCATGTAGCATATTTTATGTTTATTATAAGAGAATTAATTGTAATCAGTCATTATGAACTTGGGGGTTTTTTTAGAGGACAGAAAGGATATTTGCTCCCTCTATGAAATGACAGGTTTTTTGATATAAAAAAAATTGAAGTAAAAGATCTGGAGTGTACCTCCGTTATGTGTGCAAAAAAATCTCTAAAGATATTTTGTGAAGCAATGCAAAAAAATTAACTCCTTTTCCTGGGAAGGAAGAAGAGTACAGAATACACTACTATGACTGTTATACGTTTAAGTAATTCTTGAAAAATTATTGTTCAGAGAACCTATTCTAAACTTATCTAGTCAGAAGACTCATACTCACTGTTTTGGAATCATTGTGTTGATGTTTCAGGCTTCCCACACAGTCTTACAAAGCTTGGCTTCTTCCTTCTTAGGAAAAGTTTTATTTTTCAAGGGACATCACTGCTAGGATATTTAAAACTACCATGAATGTTTTGTAATAATGTATAAAACATGCATACTCCCAAATATATGCATTTTCCCAGAGGAATGAAAAATGTTTTGTTACTTTGGACATTTAGTTTCACAATGCAGTGAGCTCAGATAAATGGTATCTTATAGCAAGAGGAATATGAAGAGAAATGCTGACCCACGTGAGTTTTACCTGATCATTATACATTATTTCTTGTGGCAGTAGAGTCCTGATGCCCCAGTCAAAGCCTCAAACCCCTTTGTACTGCAGACTCTAATATGGAGGCAAAACAGAGCCACAGTCTGCCCAGATGATCCTTTTATTTGAAGTTTTGACAAGACTCCAGGTGACTGAAGCAGGCATTTGGATAAGTCAGGGAGCAAGCACATTTTGGCAGGTAGCGTAACAATCTCACAAGTTCCAGTTACCAGCTATCTAGGTAATAGCAGATACAGAGATATGCAGAAAGACCCCAACTAAAAGAACGTATTAGGTTGTTTAATAGTTAGGATATAGTGTACTGCTGAATAAATGAATGAACAGTTTAACAGAACAAAAAGAACAAGTTGTCTTGCTTTTGCACAGCCCAGTCCAAGAGTTAAAGGCGAAACCTAATAAATTTTTTGTTTTGTTTTAGAACGCCAAGCGTGTACATCTATGGCTGGCTCCAGCGTCCTTCCCTCCAATGTGGCTGGTATCAGCAAAGAGCTGATCGAACTGCAGCACCTCATCCAGTTCCCGGAGGAGGTTGCCAGCATTCTGACCGAGCAGGAGCAGGAGCTCTACCGGAAAGTCTTACCCATTGACTATCTCTGCTTTTTAACCAGGGATTTGGGTAATGCTGAATGTCAAAGCAAGCTGCCGTCTATTAAAGCTTCCATATCTGCTACTATTCTTTCTTCCCCAAATGGTGAACATAACGCTGTAGAAGATCTTGTGACAAGGTTTAATGAGGTAAGACAAAACTTTTAAATTACTTTTCATAAGGGTTATTACCTGATTTGTGAGTTAGTTATTTCCTTTATCTCTCAAAGCTGAATTTAGCTGTAATGACAAATTTTTAAAACATAAGTTAAGATGACCAGGGGATTTAGCTAAATAACTTCCACTGAATTTAATAGGAGTTATGTGACTGATTTGCTCAGTGAGTTTGGAAAACTGCAACCTAAGTTTTTATTGCACGTTGTAAAGTAAACAGGAAGAAAAAAATTACAGGCTTGTATTTCTTTGTATTTATGATGACAGTATGGGGTATACTTTCAGTCAGTTTATTATTTTGTTCAGGAGATGGAGTTTTATTTATTTGTTTTGGATTTTTGTAGACTAAGCATGATCTTAGGAGTCAGCACAGAAGTATTATAAACTAGAAGTTTCTGTATTCTGTATAATATAACTACACTAATCTGCACGTTTTATTTATTTATTTAATCACTGTGTGTGTCTTGAATGTTGTTATACAAAGAAGTGTCATTTGGCACAACACATTTCCATAAGCCAAATTGTGAGTTCTTTACTAAGATTTTACTTTATGTTTAGTAAGGTGATCTTCTGATGAGTTTAATGGAAATTTGATCAAGGATTGAGAAAACCGTAGAAAAAATCCACCCCCAAAATGCAAGCCAAAACAAACCAAACAAAAACCCCCCTAAATAAACCCTCAGGTTTTAGCTGCAGAAAAATGGAACAATGTCTTCCTTTTTTTGTGTGAACCATATGCAATGTTAGCAGTTTCTAGAGTCATATAAGTGGAATAAAATGAAGGTAGTCTTGACTTATGTTCTTTTAGTTTGTTATCCACGGCATTCTTATGCTTTAATAAGAGATGAAAATTGTGCAGGTATCAAAAAGACAGCACAAAATTAAGTAGATAGAGCAGAATGTGTATTAACCCCCAGCGAACTTCCTGCTTCCTGGGCAAATACGAATCAGTGACTGAATATTTAGCATGTGTCGAAGTGTTCCTGTTTGTTGCATGTTATTGAGATTTAGAAACTAAAATAATGTAAATATGTTGGCTTCCCTCACCTAATTCTATTATTGGAACATAAATAAAAGTTGCAACTACAATATTCAGTCTTTAGACAGCCTCAAAATTATTTAAATTAGCTCTAGTTACAGTATTTAGGAAAATACTGTGGCTGGTGCATAGCTGGAGAGGAATCTAGCTCCTGACCCAGCCAGGGTCCTCCTTCCTGTGGCGTTTCTCTTACGGTGATCTCCATAGTGAGGGCAGTGGGAAAAAGGTGGAGTGGTCAAGCTCTAGTACGAGCTGGTGAGGCACAATGCCAGAGCAGTTTCTTAGGACATTTTGCAGTTGGCTGTACAAATTAGATTGACCGTCATGTGTTCTGACACCGAACAGTCACAGGATTGAAGAGCAAGTAGGTGGTGAAGAAGTCTTGTCAGAAATCACTGAGACTATTTCATATCGATGAGAATTTTAACATTAAAGTCGCCTTTTGGTAAAATAGTCAACATTATCTTTTAGTGTTAGAGGTTTGTGACTTTGCAATTTTTGCATTTTGCAAAATCTAGCATTACTTGTTTGGTAATGCTACAGGATAATTTTTCATTATAATCTGAATTAATTCCTGAATATCCGGTGCATAGATCATATAATATTTAGTGCAATGGATTATTTTAAGTATAATCTGGAATAACTTTTTAAAAACATAGATGTTACATGTTTAAATGGAGTTATTGTACAATATCTACTGCTTGTAATAAATCACTGTTTTGCTATCTGCTTTATCTTATGGTGGAGTGTATCAGTTGCCATAGCCAATCACAAGCGTGAACTTTCAAAATGTCTTTGTTTATAAATGGCAAGAAAATTCTTGTGCAAAGAGTCATGCTTTTGTTGGCAAAAGTCAGTGAGCACTTGCTGATTTTTTTTGGCATTGCCTATAGAAATACTGAAGTGTATTTATAATGTGGGAGCCAGAATGACTTCTAGGATGACAGGCTTCTGATACCTAATGGGAAAAAAATAATTTCATCCCATTGTTCTGTTAAATGAGCAGTTATAGTATATAGAGGATTTTTCATAAAGCAATATGCTTTTTAGTAATTTTTCTGACACTTACTACATATTGACGAGGAACACTTTATAACACTTGTTTAAAATGACAGTCAATAATTGCTGTTTCGTTACACAAAGGAACTTTATTTAATAGGAAAAATACCGACATTTTCATGGAAGCTTAGATTGAATCAGGGCTGCAGGAGTATTATAAAATAAATTAATAATTAAAAATAATGAAGATTAAAATATTTTCAAATTATTAAAATATCCTTCAAAAAGTGAGTTTAAGTGAAAAGTAGGGAAAAAATTTGGGCATATTGAGGTAAATTTTACTAGTATTATTTACTGTTTGAATTCCAGTAACTTGCAGAAACCCCCGTTCATGACTGAAGTTGCAAACTCCTGTTGACTGCAGAGTGCAAGATCGAGCTGTAGATATTGGGAAACATCACATGGTTCCCTTATACTTGAAATATGTTTGCTGTTACAAAACTGTTGTTTTCTAGATGTGACTTATTTAAATATTGTTATGGGTGAGATACATAGAGTATGAGTATCTTCTAATCATTTGTTTAAACCTTTCTATTTGGTTAGTGTTGTTTAATATGAATGACAGTATTTAGACCTCAGTGGGGTCTAAAAGGTATAGGAAAGACTTACACAGAAGAAAGCACTTATGGTGAGTAGTCAGCCTTAAGCATTTGGCATGGAGATGGTCTATGAAGAACTGAATCAGAAATCAGTTGCCCTCTGCAGTAAGTAAAATTGGTACTTGAAGACAATTAACACGGCTGAATGTGCAATAAATAACTGCTGTTATTTTTCCTACTCAATTCTCATTTGTGGAAAAGCGTAATGGTGGGCATACTGTCTAACACTGGGTGAAGCCTGTAACATGCATTTTCTTTTGCTGTATTACCTGGGTAAGGTGTTTTGACTTAAAGTACTGGAAGTGATTCAGTGGTCACGTTAATGCTGATGATCCATCAGGAACACTTCCTGAAAATTTTTTTCTGTAGAAAGGCAGGATGATGGTAGCTGGAGCTTTTGCCAACTTCAGCGTTTCATTATATCTGTAGCTTGTTTTAACATCTTGAGAGTCTTGCAAGATTTCTGAAAATTACTTGGTCTCTTAGTATGACGATGGAAATACATTTTTGTCAGATACTCTTGTTTGGAGATCACAGCGTTGGGAGGCTGATGAAAGGAGCTGACAAGTGTAAAAAGGATTTTAAAAAATTCAGAAACCGAGTTAAGAAGCATATAGTGAGAAATCTGCATCGCAAGTAACTTAACACACAAGGAGAAAAGTTGTGGTTGTGCCTCAGGCCAGAAGGACTTTGCATTGAAGGGGCATGTGTGAGCCCCTTCCTTGACGAAGGCTGAATAGGCTTTTGGCCGGCCAGACATTAACCAGTATCTTAGTGTTGCCGAGTGACAATGCAAAAAATAAGTAGTGGTAGGTGGTATAAATTTAATTTGTGGGCCTCATCTGATTTTTTTTTTTTTTTTAAGTAGGAGCTCTTTTCCTGCTTTAAAGGCAAGGTAACTGACTTAAATGTTTAGGAGAGCTCCTTTGTTACTGTCTTTGTGCCAAGGTTTCCACAGCCTGCTTACACCTTGCCTGAAGAGCCACACAATTTGTTTTTAACCTGCAACAATCTGAACATCGTTGTCATAATGTCAGTGTCCGCTCGGGGTGTCAGTGGACTGAGCCCTCTATATTATGGAGGACGCACAATTCGTTCTCCTCTGGGAGCTGTGATAAGCACTCACCTTGCTCTGTTTTGTGTGGCTTTAGTGAGTGCTTTGATCTTAAATTCAGGGGTACAGCAAGGAACTCTACTGCAGCTGGAGATACCTTTATTTGTCACAGAACTGGATGAAACTAATAACTGAGGGGCTTTTGTTTCTGATATGTGAAGATCTTAAAAAAATAAACAACAAAGATCAGAGAAATAGATTACCTTTATTAATATTCACAAAAGATGGAAATTATAGCACTCTAGATCCTCTTCATGTATACGTTTTTTCTTTTCACTGTCAAGAACGATATGGAAAAAAATTGTAGTAGTATAAGTGTAGAGACATGAAAGATGGATAGCATGGATTAAAGCTACTGTCAAGCTCTCCACGAATAGTAGCACAAGCATGCAACTGGCAAATCTTGTGCTGCTGAGGCTGGGAAACAGAAACTGCCTTTATTTAAGAGAGCACAGTTATGGCTTAGACCTGACATACCCTTACTAGAGGGGATTCAAGCATTATGTATTTCCCTGTGTCTTTTCTTGTCATGGGTTTCCAAGTATCAGTTTATTACCTACTGTGTTAATCAAGGTGGCTGCCATGACAAGGAGCTTGAACACTCAATGACTTGTTTCAAAAATATGTTGTGAGAAAGGTCGGTTGTGAATGATCTGCTTGAATCCCACAAAATGGGATGGAATACATTCTCGGATTGAATTTCATTTGTATTTTAAAAGTTTTGGGTCATTCCAGTTCTCAAGTCTGTACAAAAATTCACAGGGAAATAAAATATTCACAGGCAAATAAGAATCTTAGTCTGCTAATGTTGCAGTTTGTCTGCAGGATTTACTGTCTCTGATGGAGTTTTCAGACAGAAGTTCATATGACATACAGCCCAGTCACTAAAGATTTGTAATATTTACATATATAGACATGTTTTTTCAGGCTTCACTTCCCTAGAGGTACTATAGAAAGATGATAGTCATGGTGGAGATTGCCACAAAATAATCAAAGAATTAGAGGACTTTTCAACATGTGGAGTAGATGCAGTAGACTTGAAAAAGGAGAAGTTAAAAATGATGGATAACCACAGAAGGATGAGAGATGCACGCAACAGGTATTACCGAATCACTACGATTACATACTACACTGCAGAAAGAATAGAGATTACTATGTAGTAATTATCAGGTATTTAATGAGGAGGAGAACACAACTGAGAGAAATGATACCGTGCTCCTAATGGATTTGAAATACACATATTTCAGAATTAAGGAAAATAAATAAATAGGTTTGTCTGCTTAAGAAGACATGCATCCTGGTGTTCTGCAATTAGCAAGGCGCGAATTCCCATGTAAAGAACAGATCCCATCAGTCACTTTGTTGGAGTAATATAATAGTTTTATATTGTTAAACACTCAACACTGAAAAACAAACAAGGGATTTTGTTGGATTTAGAAAAAGGAGAGAAAATTATATTGTGTTCACCTGCATCTACAGCTCTTCTAGACAGTGCATGCACTATCTTAGACATGTATATGTGACTGAAATTGAAACTTTATTTGTCGGAAATGTTCTTTTATAATACTGTGATTAAAATGCATCTTTTTTCAGTTGTTCCTTAATCCTGAAGTTTAGATCAGATTTCACAAACATACAAAGTTCAAGGAGAAGTCAAATTACTAGAAGGAAAAAGTTTAACTGCTATGTTTTAAGACCCCAGATATGTTCCTAAACTTTCATTGATCCAGTGGTCATCCTAATTTTCTAGGATGGCAGATTGTAATCTCAGCTGTCATAAAGTTCTTGTGTTTTGACCTCTTGTCTCTGTACTGTACAGAAAACTCAACAAAAATTCTTTGTAAAATTTTAGAAGACATTTAAAGAAGAAACCGAAAACATGGAAAGTAATTTTGTTTTTTACTTAATGTATTGTAGGAACGTTAGGCACTAGAATTAATGGATCCTGTTGTATTTTCTCTCGCTTTCTTCTTGCAACAGCCTGAGGTTTCAAATGGTCTCAGAGAAAGGGAATGACATTTCTGTCCCTTTAACCTATTTGACCTGAAATTCTGTTTGTGTCATACATCTTGTTCCTATGGGTTGTCTGTTTCCTTACCTGTTAGTATCAGTAGTTCTGTTACTTCTTTATAAATATTTTGAAGGAAACATTGCTTCAGATATTCTGAATGTATTTGATTCAAATTTTCAACAGCAGGCAACTAAGTAAGATTTTTATGAAAGAAGTTTGGTAGAATATTCTGTTTGTTCCAATTCTGTTTTTATTGCCAGAAGACAGTGAGGGAAGCCTTCTTTAAAATGATGGACTTTCTCTGTATTTTTAGAAAGTGTATAGCTCCAAACTTGGAAGTGTTGCAATATAGGAATTAATGTATCTTTAAATCTTTTTCAGGTAGAGAAGAGTCTTTCTGTATATTTTAAGGATGCATAGTATAAATACTAAGCATAAATAAGGATAAATATATTGCTAAGCCAGGTGTATTTGGGGAAGAAACTGTGGGTCTGTTACATGTGCCAGTTTCTGGCGTGTAACTTTGATTCAGAAATTAATTCAGATTTACAGGAGTGGAAGAAGCAAATCCACCTATAGGTATTTCAAATATTCTTAAATGTTTTAGCTTTTAGCTTTTCTTTTTTTTTTTTTCCCCACTGTGCTAGAAGAATTTAAAGCGATATTGTAGCCTGTGCCACATGTACTTGGATAATTAGAAAGTATTTTGGTATTCGATTTTTATTTTATAACTGTAGTTATATGATAGTAGAGACTTGGGCACAACATGTACTCATCAGCGAGACACAGCTGATATTTCATTTGCTTCTAATAATATCAAATTTATCATAGAGTCTTGTAAAAGCAAGGCAGTGGATCAAGCTGAAGACAGATATTCTTTCCTGTTACTGAATGTAATTAAAAGCTGATTCTGAATTAGTGGCTAGCGTGGGAGGAGGAGAGTGAAATATAGTAACATCTAGCTTTGCAAAACTATTGGCTTTTGGATTCTCTAAGACTGGGCATGTAGTAGTAGTAGTAATATATTTTTCTGCTCTGATAGAGCACTGACTATCAGAAGTTTAGTTTTCATGGATGTATAAAAACTGTGGGAGGAAGCTATTAAGGAGATTCTGCAGTTAGCAGAGCCCTGGTAGCTGGGAAGAGATTAGGAAAACAGTGCCTAAGTGTGTTTTAGGACCCTGAGAACTGTAACAACATACTTTTTTCTATCTCTCTTTGTTGCCTGTTGTGCCTTTCTCTTCTTCATTTAGTTCTTTTCTCTGATTCCTGTATGCTGTTATGAGTTCGCCCTGCTTCGTTACCTCGAGTGCCACGTGGTACGCTTTATGCTATGCCGCAGTCTTCCTGGGCACCTGTTTCTTTTTCTGTGTCTTTACCCTCCCAGGCTCTTGCACATTTATGGTTTTTACTCCCAGCCGCTCTTCTAACTCTCACCAGCAAAGCAACCACAGAAATACAAGTTCACTGTACATGTTGTAAACATTTATGTTTATGTAAACATTTTAAATAATTTCAAGCATTGCTTTATATAAACATGAAAAGAGTCTCTTGTAACTTGATCTTTCTGGCCACAGCTTCAAGTAAAAGAAAACCAGCAAAAACTTAAAACAGGATGAAGCATTTAATTTTCCACGCTGAGATATGCATACAAAGCACTTGTGATGTCTTAGACTGAAATATGCACCAGATTGAAAGATCATTCAAACAGCTGTCTGAAGGTAGTGCCACTATGGAACTGAAAATGCAAAATTAGAAGTTCAGTATATAAGGTGATTTTTTGGAAAGATTGAATTGCCAAAGAATAAGCTAAGAAGGTAAAAATGTTTGAACTGCTCCAGTATAGCACTGCTACTGGGGTAGTTTCATCATTCACTAAGTCATTCTTATATTCAGTAAAGTTAATTAAAAATATAGCTATTTAGGACACTAAATGATAATGATAGTTTTATTTTTAATGGTTTAAATTTGTAAGTTTTCTTCATTGTTCATTCAAAACACAAATTTAAACCCTCACTAGCAAAACAGAGACATATCATTTTACTGAAATAATGGAATGTAAATAAATATTGCTCTCTGTCTCTTAGTTCAGCATTTTTTTGCAATGCCTAAATGGGTTTGCATAATACTTTTAAAAAGATTGTGTTTGTACAAATATCAAACTGTTTCCAGTCCTTGTTTGGAATAGTGTTTCATCAGATTTAAAATGGTAAATGTTCTTTCTAAGGTTATATAATTTCACTCAAGCATGTAAAGTGAACCATCTGTTCATAAGATAATGCAATTTATAATCCTCAGATTTAAAAAACACATCTGAAAATTATGTTGCATATTATACCAAAAGCCCCAAAATTTTCATAATGAAACGTTAGTGAAACCCATGTAAAATAAACCAATTCTGTGATATCTAATGTGACCCTTATATTCATTCATCAGTATGCACAGTTAGCAATGCAAAGGAACTCATGGTAGCCAGCTATTAGTGCTAATGCTGTATACTGCTAGTGTTTTAAAAAGCCTCATAAATATGAATCTGCTCCTTACAGTTTTATAAGAATACTGTCCCTCAACAACACTTTTACTTTGTGGAAAGACTTTGTAATGTTGTGAAAGATGGATTTAATATTTTTTGTAAAGAGGGAGAAATCACAGTACACTGATCCACTAAGAATTCTGCTTTTAAACAAGATAATGTATGTTTTTCCCTCTTGCCATAAATACTGCATGATATCTGATGAGGGTTATTGTTTTACATGGATTATTCATGTTCTTCAGATTTTACTTAAAATTCTTAATTTTATCAAACAAAATCATTAGAACCAGAATGGCTCGGTTAAATGGGTTACGGATTGTCATGCTTATCCTTTGGATACCTGAAAAATAAACTTCTTGTTTTGTATTCAGACACTTCTCATACACATACTTTATTTCATCAGTATTAAAATTGCTTGCTTTCTTGCTCCAGTGTAGGCAGTAGTTAAATCAGCTACAATTTATTACAGAAAGATATCCATGGCTAATTTTTATATATTAGGTGTTAGAGGAGGTACGTACTGTAATCTTACTTTGTGGTAAGCCAAAAGATTTTATTTTACTTGCTGGCAATGGTGAGTGTTAAACTTCAGGTAGACAGCTGGGTTTGCTAATTTCACCTCTGAAAGCTGCATCTCTGAAGTATTATAAGTTCCTAAAAAATGTGATATAAAAATAGAAGACGTCATTTCTTCCATGCAGCATCACCCACTGAAGTATGTAGCTTGGGAACTGCTGTAAAAGCCTTATAAACTTAAGAGCTGGGGAAATGAGGGTAAAACAGTACAAATGACAAAACACTGGGCTTCACGGGTGGAGATTCTTAATAGTTTCCTCCCTCAACACCACTTCTACATTTACATTCTGATAAAAGATAAACAATAAATTAATTCCATTAAAAAAAAATTCGCAGAATACATTCTCTAGCAGCTATATAAAGGATAGTAAATAATTTTTTTATGTATATACGTGAATTATTATAATCTTGAGTATTAGAAGACTAAAAGAAGAAAAGGAGTAAAGTAAATCCATGGCAAATTTAGGGATACAGTGCGTAATTCAACATGCATTACGCGCTGTTCCATCCTGTGTACTGCACGGAGCAGGGTTCCCATAGAATAAATGGTAAACAGTCCTGTAGTTTACACTTGTAAGGACTTCAAGGTCATGTGCCATACCTTGAGGATCAAATTCTATCATGGGTGTCTCTCTTACATCCTTCATCTTCTATTAGTAAAGCAGCTGAGCATCAGTAATAAGCTATATCCTGCCCCTGACAAACTGGGAGATTTTTGCCTGCATATAGATATGACTTTAAATCAGTGGTAGTTCAGTGATTAGGCAGTCAAAACCAGTCTCATATTATTTTTTGAATGATTGATATAGATTTTCCATGTTTAAAAGTTTAGGGTCGGTTTATTTATTTTTTGTTAATAACATGCTGTAAGTTTAAAAAAATGTATTCCTACTATGAATTCTGACAGTTGAGTTACAGGAACTTTTCTGTCTATTTAATTGCCTTTTTAGAAAAAAACAAATGAAAAGGTAATTCTGAAAATCAGAACAGAAATCTCTGGAGTCTTCTGGGAATGTGATGTCCTGAAAAAGGAAGGTTTGTCTATCCTAAATAAAGGTCTATCATTGCTACAGTTGTGAAAAATTCTAAGTAAAGTAAGTTGAAACATTGAATGAGACTCGGTCATTGACTTAAAAATATTCACAGTATGTTTGAGGATTAACACCGAGTTATAATATGCATTAGCAATATCTAACTTGAATTTATTTGAAAACTTTGATCAAAGTAAGATAAGCCTAAAAATATTTTAAAAAAGATTATTGAAAAGAACATATTTTAGTGCAGTTAAAGTAGTAAGAGGTGATAGAAAAAGATAATTTCAAAAAACCTAAGACTATACAGATTTTTATATGCTACTGTGCTTGAGATAATTTCTCAGCTACAATGTGCATTGCCCAGACATCTGATGCAGATCCTATGTGCTCAGACTCAGATTTGAAGGAGGCTCCTGTACCTCTGAAAATTTCCAAATGAGGCTACTTTACAATATATCTGAAATTAATTTGGCACAATGTTGTCAGTGGTTCTCTGTATTAGGTCACCAGAAAATATTTACATCTTAACTAAGTATCTATTTGATTTGATTTTGTTTACTACTTAATATTAGTATGCAGTAATCCTGAAGGGCACTCATTTTTATCCATCTGAATGAAAAGACGGATGTTATTATCAACTTGAGTGGATCGTGTTTCAATTTATGACTTTTCTTGTGTCTTGCAATCATGTGGATTATGGTAATGAAGCCAGAATACATTTTCTCATACTTTTCAGACTCATCAGCAGCGGAAATCTAATTATAGGTTTGCTGTGGTGATTTCTGTTCTGAAGGGAGTTTAAAATGAGTTATGTAAAAAGAAGCTATGTAAGTCGAATGTGAAAAAAAGTAAAGGAAGGAAATAATGATTATTATATCGATACGTGGATTGTGATTTGATGTTAAAGTGATATCTAACACAAAAATTTGGTCCAAAAAGTGTTACTGCTCATTCTGAGGAATATTCGCGATGTATTTTGATCTTCTTGGCAAGGCTACTGCCGCGCGCTCTTTTGGCTGGGGCGTGCTGTCTCGGGTCCTGGAGGCAGCTAGTGCAGGCAGTGCCAGAGCTGCGAAGCCCTCGCCGCTGTAGAGGCAGCCTGATAACTAGGCAGCTGGCTACCTGGTGGTACTTGGTCCTCGGGGTAGGTGCTCCTCAGGTGTGATGCAGCTGGGGAGGTGGCTCTGCGAGCCATCCAGGCGTGAACTGCTGGAAGAGGAGGTGCGGTTCTGTGTCCAGCTGGCTGAAGTGTCAGTGCCCACTTCTGGCCAGGAGGGAGCCTCCCTTTGCTCTGTTCGCCCTGCGGAGGGTAGAGATCACACCTGGGTTTAGTGACAGAGAAACTGTGCCACTCCGGAATACTGTCTGTGCTACTTGCTTGCCAAAGTGCAAAACCCAGGGTTTTCAATTCAACTTCCAGGTGATTTCCATAGTCACGAAGAAATACGTACATATACGGAGTTGTTCTCTGCTTTTCTTCTGCGTGAGGTGCATCTATCTCAGGTGTGCAGAGACAACATCTGAGGAATCCAATTCTGAACTTTCATTTGAATAAAGGTCTTGAAAAGTTTGTTACTTCCTGAACGCCATCTGTGCAGAGGAAGCTTTATGCATCCCAGGCAGCAAAAATGTAGTATATGCATTGTCAGGTATTTTGGGGATGCAGTGGCAGCTATACGTTTGAGAGTGGCAGTCATTTGAGAATGTTGAGTGATTCCTATGGAGGCATTCCTTTGAGGGTGTACTCTGGACTGTTCATATATTTATCAATAAATGACAAAATTCATGAGTATGTTTACTGAGTATTGTTTAACGAGCGTATGTTTTAATTATATACTTAAGTTTCCTCTAAGCTGTCATACATGATGTTTCCTGAAGATTGCAGTCCTTTCAACTTACCTGCATTTCAGTGTTGTTTGTACGTTGTTCATTTTAGCGATGGCCATTATGAATAATCATCTCAAATTAATGCCATACCCAAGCTATTTCAGTATGCTTTTATTTAAGAGCTGTAGAATATTGTTCTTCATGATAAAATTCTTGGATCCATCAGTTCAATGTGCCTGGGCAGAATAAAATGTTCAGGGAGTTCAGAGCTGGGAAGTAACCTCAGTCAGCAGTTCAGCTTCGATTTTCTGCTCCTTTAAAGCCTATTGATTCAACCACATCTCCCACCTTCAAAACTTCCGTGAGAAAAATCCCCCATGGGATTTTAAATGGGTAACTGATAGTTCTGCTTTTTAATTCTGTGTTTGTTTCCTAGCTGGGCTCCAGGACCACATTTAATTTTGGGGAAATGCCCCCTCAGCTCTGTTACCTGACTGAATTCTCCTCCCTTTCTAGCTGTCTTCACTAAAAAAGCTAGGGGTAGAAAAGTTTTGCAGATGTTAGGCACAGCACTCGGCGATAATTTCACTGAATGAAAGGAGACGGCCTTTGTTCACAGCTCCTTTCCTTTGCTCCGTCCTTTCTGACAGTACTGTTGCATTTTAATCATCCCTGTTCTCATCTCAGACTGATGAAACCTTCCAAGAAATCAGTTTTGGGGCACCAGCCTATTATGCTTTTTGAGAAGCCCATAATCCCCCTTTCTGGGGGCTGTATGATGCATTCAGATTAACCAACAGTCTCTGAATAATTCAGAGAAAAACTTTATGGAGACCTGATGCTATTCAGAACCATCAGAAAGGTCAATTTATACTTCTGGCTACTGCTAGGAGACATAAAAGAATGGTAAGTTGAAACAGTCTGTAGCATATGTAGAGGAACAATTCTGTTTCATTCCGAAGTTCATCAACATGTAAAACGATATGAATGAAATTTTCCATTATCTGCATCTGACTGAAATATCCCAGCCTGCTCCTCACACTTTTCCTGATTGCCAGGAAATATGGAAATACGAAAGTTTCTAAAGCAGGCATGCTCATTATTTTTCAGGAGTTGGTTGTATCTTTAGATGCTCAGTTCTGTCCCCTGATTCTGCCCAATCCATTATACCTGCCTTTGCCCATTCTGTTTTAAAATTTAGAGATTCAGACAATTTATTTTTCCTTCTTGTTTAGTGAAAGATTTTAACATGTTTTCTGCTCTTCCTGTAAGTCTATTCTTGTCCTGCAAAAGGAGTGAGCATAAACTTCATGGGAGGTTACTGCCTTTTGCACCCGTATTTTGCTCTTACATATACATATGCCATCTCGAGGCTGCAAAGGCTTGTTCATACTGACCTTTATCATTTTTTGTTTGCTTTTACAGAGTGTTTGTAAGAGTTCATCATAACTGTTTATAGCAGTCCTAAACTCTCTATTAAATAAATTTCAGCAAGTGACTGTCCTAGTTTCAAGGTTGCTTCTTAGTGGGGAGTCTGAATTCAATTGCCTTTTCAGATATTCTTTATCAATTCTGATAGTGTTTTCTCCTGACCATTACATCTTTACTACCTTAGCTTAAAACAGATCTGTTTAAAACTATATTATTCTTTAAAATGTTTAAACGCATATTAATCAACCTGTCATTACCACACTTGGTATTTCATACCAAGCAAATAATTTTTTTTTTGTGAGATTGCATGTTTAGCATTTGCATTCCCTAACAGAGCCATTTCTGGAAAATGGGAATAATAACCAAGAACAATATGGAATTTTATTCCAGCATACACAAACAAGTCTATGCCAACCTTGAATCACAGGTTTAACTGGTTTGTTTCACAATTTCTGATATTTTAATGCATTTAATTAATTACCTTTTATTCTGGTTTTGCCCTTGTTTGACCCCCGTGTCATGCAGTGCTCTGGTTTTTTTTTTATTTTTCCATACCTTCATGCTGTTCAGGTGTGCACCACTTTGTTGATTCAGTTTTTACATTTTAGGAATAACCAATTGAGCGCTTCAAATAAAATTTCAGCTAAATTCAAGTTCCCATTCAGAGCTGGTGCAGTGATTAGCTGTGTCTTGTATAGGGCAGCCAATATGAATAGTTTTTATTTATTTATTTTTGTATTGTGGCCTCTACAGCGACAGTGCATTACGGCTGTGTTTGGGAAAGCTTCTTGAGCGTGTTTACATGTACGACATCGGACTCTGGTACTTGTTCTACCTTTCTTGAAAGCTCTGTACCAGTCACTGGCTCCTACTCTTTTCTATTGTTATATGTTGGTTATAAAAAGATATAGTAATTACTGAAACAGTAGTTAACCTGTTTTCTTTCCATTATCACTAGGCTCAAAGTGGGTTTCTTCCAGCTCTTGCCTTCCATACCTAAGTTGTTCAGTGAGGGCTAGAGCAGGTGGAACGTCGTTTCTTAACGGGTCCGTTGTCCCCTGATCCTCACATGCCATTAGAGCGTCCCTGTCCCCGTGGTACGCGCTCCTGAGCATGGCCTCACCGCGTGAAAGACAGAATGATTTTATAACCTCAGCTCTTCAGGAATTCAGTCTTAAAAATGTGATTTTCTTGTACGCGCACATACATTGCATATATTGGAGCTATGGCTTGCCTTCTCATCTGCACATTTCTCATTTGTTGTTCGTGATTGGTTTGGGTATCAGAAAGATGAAATAGTATCTTAGATTTTTCATATTCTTTGACTGTTCTCCCTCAGGAGTGAGAGGCTCAGAACGCTCTATCTGTACAGACTTGTACGAATGGAAGCCCTATGTATTTTTAGTGGGTTTTTTCCTGTTAGTACTAATGCATCTATATTTTATTTCTCATACTTTATTTTTTAAATAAAAGTCTATGTCCCCTGAGGGGTGAACTAACATTTTCTAGGTTTTATAAGCCTCTCCTCACACTGATATTGTCTGTAAACACTTGAATCCTTCAGGATCAAAGAATGAAACTCAGTGTCAGTAAACAAATCACGTTTATTGCTTCTTAAGTGTTTATACAATGACAAAAATCAAGCCCCCAGGGAATCATATTGTAAAAAGGAACATTTGGTTTAAACTAGGTTTCCATGTGAAATATAGCTACTTTTTATGGATGTTGTGGGAACATAAACTAGAAAGAAAATCTGCACACTGATAAAGTGAAGGTTTGATTTTTATTTTTTTTAAATACAAACAGAATCATGTACTAAATTAATTTCTGATTCTGGCATTAATTAATCACCACAGAGAAGCTGGTAGTATGGTCACACTTAGGTGGGAATTTTTTTTTTGTTTACTTCATTTGTGATCTTGCAAATAGAAAATGTGAATTATTTTAAATGTTCAGTGCATATAGGAATTGGAAAATTTGTGTATTAACCACAACTACCAATTTTGTGAAATTAAGCAAAAATAAAAATCCCAATTTATCAACTTTCACTGTCCATGTTGTAAGAACAAGGGTTATTCAGTGTGAGGGAGAGATTTGTAAGCTATGTTAATGAGAATTTACACTGCAGATCTCTCTGGCAGCTTTAGAAATCAGCGCTAGCTTAAGCTGTCCATTTTTTTCCATGGCCTGAATGCATATTCAGAATATCTTATATTAAGATACAGTAGTTTTTTGTTTAATATAAGTATTTCTAGAGTAGTTAATGATTTAACTGTTGTAACCTGAATATGTTTGCGTGTAAGGTGTGTTTGCAATGCATGTGTGATTTGGCTGTGAGTGTATGAGTAGAATTTTGACTGATACCCTCCTGACAGAAGGAAACCAAAAAAACCCACATTATCCATCAAGGATGCATGAATGCTCCAAGTGACATTGCTTTGGCTGACTGTACTATCTGTTTTATTTTACAAGGTGAGCTCATGGGTTACCTGGCTGATCCTGACTGCAGGTTCTATGGAGGAGAAACGAGAAGTCTTCTCATATTTAGTACATGTGGCAAAATGCTGCTGGAATATGGGCAACTACAATGCTGTAATGGAATTTTTGGCAGGCCTAAGGTACTTGCAACTGTTTTTTTAAATGGCTTTTCAGTGATAGATTACACTGCAGCTTCTGTTAAGCAGATGTCTCTGGAGAACAATGGACTAAACAGAAATCCGTGGCTAAATCACATTATCTCACCCTGTGCCTTTCTAGTAATCCCTTTTGGGAAAATGAAGCATGCTAAAAGCTGTTTTTTTCAAAATCCTCTGGAGACACCATTGGTTTTCCTGGTACATGCTAAATATGTTATATTAGAAAACATACTTTTTTTATTAAACATAAATTTTTAAAATGTGAAAAGAAGATGGGAAAGTAGTTGTGGTTCTTCTGTAATCAACTAAAACTAATGTAACTTGGGGTTGAAGTTTCCAGAACACAAGTGAAATATAATCGTGGTAATGTTCTAAAAGGGTCAGTCTTAAATTGTAAAAAAACCCCCAAACAATCCAAAACAACAAACAACCCCAACAAAACCAAAGAGCTAAACCTCCTTTGTTAACCCCTCCAGTTTACTTACACTGACTGATGTTGGGATCTTACGCTGTCCTAGTCTTACATAGCCAGACCTGCAGCGTCTCCAGGAGAAAGACAGCGTGTGGGGTTAAAGACAGTTTGTTGCTAGCTTTCCTACAGAATTGCAGGTTCGTACAGGGCCGGGCGAGCAGGAAAGCAGTGCCTTTGCACGGGCAGTTCGGAGGGCAGCAAATTGGACTGAACAGGGAAGAGTTAAGATCAGATTTCCCATCTCTTAGCTCTGACCCTCCTTGTATATTGTGTTTGTGTAACAAAGCTTTAAAGTGTTTTATTGTCGCTCTTTGTGGTTTAGTAAGGATTCTCACTGAGCTATTTGTTTACATTTTTGGTATATAAAACACATTTGAAACACTCATGGACATGGGGAGTCTTTTTGAGCAGAATGCTTCCGCAGTCTCCAAGCCATGTAAGTCGTGAGGGAAAATGCAAAGCAAATTAAGGGCTTAATTCTCTCTCTAAAGCATCTGCACAGCACAAGGGAAAGAGAGGAGAGGAAGGCTAGTGCTGATCAGCAGTGTTTCCAGGACAGGGACAGAAAGTGGGGTTAAGGACATTCTGCTGTTAGCATTTCTACAGACCTTTTGGTACATCTGGGGCCAGGGGTGGGTAGAAAGGCCATACCATTGCACAGACATACAGCTCAGAAGGTGAGACACCTCCCAGCAGTACTCGCAGTCCTCGGGGAGCATCAGGAGCTATTTCTGTTTGAAACCAAAGATTCTTTTCATCTACAGCACTGCATTGGTGCCTGAGAGCTGGAGCATGGTCCTGATTTATTTATTTCCATGAAAATAATTTATTTTGTGAGTGAAATGGGAAAAAAAATCAATGTTAATTATTTTAAATAAATTTAATTTTAAAAAATTGCTAAGTTAATGGATTGTTAATAATACAACTAAAGGAATCTGTAATAAACCATCTGGTTTGTCTTTATGCCATTTCCTTAATCTTTTCTTATTCTTCCCAGGCCCTTATAAATTTAAGGCAATGACACAATGGAAATGCTAGAAAGCCTGCTAGTATGTCTTATGCAGTTGGGCTTTTATTAAAATGTCAGATGTTACTCCAGTAGATCAGACTGCTTGTTTCTCCTTTTTAGTTTTGTTCTTTAATAATTCAAAGGGTGGAAAATGGTCCACCAACCAGAACGTTCATAAAAATAATGATCTTTATTTCATTCAT
Source organism: Mycteria americana (assembly GCF_035582795.1). Lineage (NCBI taxonomy): Eukaryota > Metazoa > Chordata > Aves > Ciconiiformes > Ciconiidae > Mycteria > Mycteria americana. Next base: position 19,531,160 of record NC_134370.1, read on the forward strand.
TCATTTCTGAGTAATGATGATAATTTCCTCTATTACATATATGCTGCGAGTGTTGAACTTGAATGTAAATTCTTTTTAATTTTTTTAATAAATGTTGTGATCTCTTTTTGCAACAGGTCAAGAAAAGTTTTAAAAATGTGGCAGTTTATGGACCAGTCTGATATTGAAACCATGCGAAGTCTGAAAGATGCTATGGCACAACATGAGTCGTCATCTGAATACAGGAAAGTGGTCAACCGGGCACTCAATATTCCAGGCTGTAAAGTCGTGCCTTTCTGTGGTGTATTTTTAAAAGAGCTTTGTGAAGTTTTGGATGGAGCATCAAGCCTCATCAGACTCTGTCCACGATATAATTCCCAGGATGAAACATTAGAGGTAAATGAGATTGATATTCTAAGAGGTTACGTTCATAGCCATCCAGTGCTTCATTTTATACTATTTTATTTTATATTATTTATTATTTTATATGAAGGCTTCATCTAATTAAAGTTTTCTAAACCAGACTGTTCAGTTACATGGACCTCAATTTAATTCCCATAGTTACTGTAGCAATTTAGATTTGGTTGTTTATATCTAGTTCAGTATTGGAGTACTGAGAAATTAAAGTTAGTACCAAAGGACCATGTTTATACTTTGGGTGAAATAAGTATGTAAATCCTTACAGATGTAACTATTTTCTGTTAAATGCTCTGACCTTCCACTTAACTCATTGGGAATTGGAAGGTTTTCAGTTCCTTAAAAACGGAATTCAGAAGCTCAGTGGATCAAGCTTTTCCTCTATGAAAAGAAGCAATTCCTTTGAGTTTTATCATTTTGGTTTTAAAAGAAAAATGCCCCTGTTACATGAAAAGATTAAGACTCAGGCTTTTAAAAAGTTTGCAGGAGTTATTGTAACTTCCATTACTTGATTTATGCAGTGATTTGGTCTGTTTAGGATTGGAAGTAGGTACAAAATCCCATTAGAAGCTAATAGGAAATACATGCTAAATATCCTTAATTCTTGTAAAAATTTCTCCAGTGAGAAGTAGATGACACACTATTCTATTTATTACTATACTAATCTTTCAGATATCTCTAGTTTGTTTCAGATTACAGTGGACAAGATAATTTCTTGCAACGAGTAGGCCAAGATGGTTTAAATAATCCAGAAAAAGAATCAACAGCAAACAATATCTTTCAAACTATTCGGAGCTGCAATCGCAGTTTGGAATCTGAAGAGGGTGAAGATAATTTTAGTGAAGGGAGCGATTCAAGAAAAAACTCTTTGAAGGACAAAAACCGGTACCAGTAGGTCTCATTTTATTTTCTATCGTCACCTGTATATTTCATGGTTTTAATCTTTAATTTCCTTTTACCAAGGCTCACTTTTAGAAATAAGGGTGACTTTAACATCTTCCCTTGTATTTATCCTCTTCTGATTCAGAACTTTTCCCCCTGGAGTTATGCTAAGTATCTGATAGTCAAATGCTTGGAAACTCTCTGTATAGTTATATTTTCCCTCATGATGCAATTACTTCCTCTCACGATAAGGGTAAATCCTTTTCGTCTTACACACAGAGCTTTAAAAATCCACAGTTACGATTACAATTTTGATCTGTGGTGACAGGAATAGCACCAGGACATATCTGTTATCAGAGTTCAGAACATTGCATTCTGCACGCTCGGGCAGTGTTCTGTCCCCTTCAAAATAAAGGTTATTTATTATCCTTCAAAAGACCTTTTCTTTTAAGGACATGTTCATTTGAGGCTTTTAAATTATGTCCAGAAAACATTTGTAAGTCAGTACACATTTTGAATGTTCAGGTTGCTGTAGTCCTGCTACTTTACATAGAAGTTTACATAATTGTGCCCCATAAAAGCCCAATGTCCAGTAATCTCAGATTTTCACTTTGAAGACCTGCTATATTCTGTACTATTCACCAGCAAGAAATATGGTAAATGCAAAGTTTAAGACATCACTTGATCTTCTAGAATATTGCTTTGCAGTGAAGTTGCAGCCCATATAGACATAGGTGGGTCAGCTTTAAACTAAGTAACTCTGTTAGAGTAACCTCAAATTAAGTAACAGAACTGTGCTGTTCAGTGGTGAAGTGCTGTAAAATTACATGAGGGCTTGCATAAAAGAGCATACTTAGGTTACTGCTTGAGGTATTTTATTGATAATGCGTATCAGAAATATCCATATGTTCAGAAGTATCCAACATATTTCAGCTACTTACACATAAAATCTAATAAGTGACTGCCTGAGAAGGAACTACCATCTTCCTGTTTTAAATGCATTTATTTCATTAACATGCATTTCTAAATTTCATTTCAAATAAATAACCATTGTTTCCTGAAAGAATGGTTTCTAATATAATTATTCACATCTGGCTTTAGTTGCTTCTGGAAAGTGGAGTAGTAGATTAAGCCAAAAAAGGCAGTCCCACTTCTCTGTCCATTTATGTTGTCTCTTGACTTACCTCAGTTCAAATACTTTCTTCCAGGAATTATTATTGTTAATTAATATGCTTTAAAATCAGCTTGCAACTCACAGTCACAATCAACATTTCACTTGGATGAACAAAGCAGAATTTAAATATAAAAGAACAATATGGAGAAAATGAAGTTCTCTTTGTTCTGTGTTTATGAAGTCAGGTCTTGGTAAATTAGTTATTTATGCTTTATATTTAAATATAATCTAGTAAGTTCCACTCTAACTAAAGTAGGAATTAAATGCAAAACAAAACCTAATATGACACTGAAATGAAAGTTTAAATGAACAGAACTGCAGATAGGTAATTAAAGTTAGGTTTCCTGATTCAGGCTACTTAACTACTCAGTTATTAGTATCTGTAGTTCTGGTGCAGGAAGTACTGATTTTAACAGTATAATGACTTGTAGAAAAATACTTCTGAAAGTATTAATTTAGCTCAAGTACCTCCTAGACTTTGGAAATTCCTTATTCACCTGCCGTATGTTTCCTGAGCATTCAGAGGACTGGGTGAGGCACAGGAGCAAATTGCTGCAGAGGCAGAAGGGCCATATTCTGTTGTCCCTGTTGTATGGAGGCTGCAATGTTTGGTGTATTTTTAATGCTATGAACAACTAAAGAGTTCTAAGGAAGAAACTTAGGTCTCTTTCTTGTGAGACCTAAGTCATATTTGCATACAGCATTATAAAATCCAAATTATATCATAATTATGTATTACTTGATAATTGTAGTATTGTGGTCATAAAGGCAGAAAACTACACTGTACAATGTTTCTCATAACTTTAAAATTGCAAGGAAGATTTTCAATTCATTTGCCTTTTGCTGATTTGGATTAGTATTGTGGAACGTGAACCCACCCAAGCTGAGAGGTTAGTTTGATTGGAAGAAAATGAAAGGCATCTAATAAAATCAGTGGGTAGTGGGTATAATTACTTTCCCAGTTGTGTTAGCAAATAAACTCTATCACTCTGTAATCAGTGAGCTGTTTAATCACCCTGGATTTCTGTATATGCTGGATAAATACAAAACTTTAATTTTTATTAGAACTCTGTCTTGACAGTTCTCAAATAAATAAAGGTAGGTAGGAAAAGACAAAAAATTTCAAGTTTGAAATACAGTTTTTATAGACTGGTTAATCAAATGACCTATTAAGATACTCTAAACTTTGATGTATTGCTTTATTAGCCTGATCTCATCTTCACTTTCAAGCTTTCCTAATTACAGTAAATATGTTTTAAAATAATAGGGGAAAACCTCAAGTTTTTTCCTTTTTGTACCCTATGCAATTTTCCCCTCTAAAACTGCAATCTGTTTTAATGTTTCCTTTATCCTTTGTTTTCATTTCCTTGCATCTCAGTGCAGCCCATGTAAAGAAAGCTTCCGATTCAAACCGAGCTCTGTAAGTGTGTTCTCAATAATTGATAGCTGTGTCGCTTTTGGCAGCTCCTGCTGGAGGTTTTGTTTCTGTATGTGATTATGTGGGTGTGCTTGGCTTACCTGCTTCTTGTACATTTTAATCTGCAGCATGCCAGTGTTATCAAATGTGAAATAAGGCATAAATGAAGCTCTGCCATTTCTGTCTCCACTATACTAGACTCCTCCAGCCATGCACATCTAGTCTCAGAAAACATTTTCTAGCATTTTTGCAGAGACTTACTTGATTGTTTTGAGGGCATGGGGGAGAAAGATCTGCTTTAGTTGTTTGTTTAACTTGAAAATCTTAACCCTGTATAATACAGGTAAATATTTTAATGTACATGTGTCTGGTAAGACTTTGGTAAGACAGTTTATTCCAGCTCAGTTATAATGCATGACCTTTATTTTTAGGAAGATTTCTTAAGGAAATAGAGCTACAGTTAAGGCTGATACAATTATTCTGCCTTTGTTTGTCAGTCCCCTCACCACAAGCAATAAATCCTCAGCCTGTTGGCCACTTTTTTTAGCTAAATTTGGTGGAGAATTTAGCTAAATTTGGGGAAAATTCAAATTAATTAGCACCCTGGGGAGAGAAGAGTTTGAGGAAGAGCTAATGGTTATCCGTGCTGTTCAGCTGAGGGAGATAGTATTTGTGACTTGGAACAAGTCACGACATGAATCGTCTGTTGCTCAGCTGGTAGGACGTGGGCAGGAGCTGAGAGTACTGTGGCGATATGAAGGGGAAGCACTGAGGGTACTAGGACAAGATGCCTTGAAGAATATTCAGAGGAAGCTGTTTTGCATTTTATTGCCTGGATATCCTTAGGAAAATGTGCTTCATTCTGCTGTACAGAGAACAGTTTGCTCTTTTTTATGTTCATTAAAGCAGTATCAAAATATTGAACATTTGTTCATTCATACATGTTAGAAGCGTCTGTAGGGAAAAAATTTTATTTAAACTACCGTATTTATTAGTTCAGTATTGTTGCTCTGTATCTGCTGTTTCTAATTATGGTAAAATATTTCAAAAATTTTGGTTGCTGCATACAAGTTTCATGTTAATATTTTGCTTAGGTAAAATTAAATTTTCTAATGGAAAGTATCCGATAAAATTCTTGCTGCATTCTTACGAGGAAGGCATGTATTTTAACCACTATTTTACAAGTGTTAATCAGCAAATTATATAATGTGAAAGTTCTGCACATTAAATCAATAATAGAACAGAGATTAGAAGTCCTGTCTTCAATCTACTAGATCCTGCTAACAGTTTCCACATATGCTACCTGATATTTCAACTGAAGCAGTCTTATGCTGTGGATTTAGAAACTGGAATTGCTTGACTTTATGATCCATACAGATGTTTTTTATTGTTAATGTAATGTTTGGAAAGTTCTAAGAAAATATATTTATATTGTTACAGGAGTTATAATTAATTGTAGCAGCATCTATTAATTAATTCAAAATTGCAATAACATAAATTGTAATACTGTAAAAACTACGGCTGTTCCTGTAAGTCCAAATTATATAGTGACAATAGTATTATTTTTATTTAAACTACAGCAGAAAAAATATTCATCAATCATAGCATAAATCAGCACATGTATCACTACATATAAGTCTCTCGTCTTTATCCACTTACAGATTTATAATTGGAGATCTTTCAGATTCTGAAAGTGATATATTTGAGCAGTTGAAGGAGTGGGACACAAATTCAACAGAAGAACAACAAAAGGCTTTCTGCCATGGGATAGAACTCATTCCCTGGTACGTGTTATCTATCAGGGCTGATGTCCATCAGTTCATGCAACAAGGAGCAACCGTCATTCATTATGACCAGGAGACACATCTCTCGGCACGTTGCTTTCTTCAACTTCAGCCTGACAATAGTACTTTGACTTGGACGAAACCCACAACGGTTTGCCCTGCAAATGCTAAGGCAAAACTGAGTGTGCTGGGTAATACTGCTGAGCTTGGTAAATACCAGTTTCTTGGTAATACTGGACTGGTGGAAGGTTTCTTGGACTTGTTTTCAGCCAAGGCTGTATATATGGGACACTCTGGCATTGATATGCACACTGTGTGTGTTCAAAATAAACTTTGTAATATGTCCCTTGAAGAAAATGGTATAACACTACTTTATGGACTTCAGACTACTGATAATAAGTTGCTGCACTTTGTTGCTCCGAAATATACTGCCAGAATGCTGTATGATGGATTGCTGGAATTGACTAAAGCTGTAAGAAAAATGAGGAGATTCCCTGATCAAAGACTACAGTGGCTACGGAAACAGTATGTCAGCCTTTACCAGGTAAAAGATGCTACGAGTTTGTGTAAGATAAGTTCAAAGATGTCAACAACTTAATGTAATGCAATTAGTTTCTATTATAAGTAAGCTAAGATTAAAGATGAGCACCAAATCTCCAACTTTGTAACACAGCTTAAGTCAATAAAATCTGATTCTCCACATAATGTTCTGTCAAACCTTGCATGTTTTCAATACACTGAAGTTAAATCTTTTTTTATTATGAAGCTCTTCATGGGTTTGGAGTTTTGGAATAAGTATTTTATTAAAGAAAAAGCAATGACTGTACTTGAAAAGGGTTCTGAAATACTGAGTGATGAGAGTTAGGGCCAAAAAACCCCCCAAAATAGCAAACAAAATAGCCCTTTGGTATTCATGCAGTAATTAAAAATTGCCTCCTCTTGATGTTTTGTCTTTCATTGGTTCCTTAGAGACGTCTATATTACCGCTTAAGAAAATGTGTCTGTTCTTATTCTCCTTGTTTTGTTAACGCTGAGAATTTTTGTAGGAGGATGGAAGGTTTGAAGGCCCAACCTTGGCTCAGGCTGTTGAGCTGTTTGGAGGCAGACGATGGAGTGCAAGAAACACAAGTACGGGAACTCTCACCAAAAGCACTGAGAAACCTAGTGTACAGAGAAACAACACTCTGGGAATAAGCGCAGCTAAGAAAAAGAAGAAAGTACTCATGAGGGTAGAGTATTTTGTTATTCATATATTTTGTTGCTAATCTGGCTGATTTGTTTCCTTCCTACAGTTACTGTGTATTCTGAACCAGAGAAAAGAAGTGTTAGATGATAATTTTAAAACTGTTTATTGCAGTTTCAGGTTTTGGGCTTACTGTTTTCCATTAGTTTGGGCTTCTTTTCTCATGCTTGAAGCATTCTCAGGACATGTGGGCACTGGGGCTAGCAGAAGGGGACAGAATCTTGTTGAGACCTTTAGGTGCTACCTCAGTATAAAGGTAAAATACTGGTAATAATAAAAATATTAACCTGAAAGTGATGTTTGGAGGCTGGTGTCAGTTTCTTTGCTCATTTTTGTTTTCATGTTCCCAAAAACATCACCACAGTTGTTCTGCCTCAGGTTAGCACACGGTTTTATCTTACGTGGCTGACAGGAACACTGGACATTGTCCGGCAGACTCCTCTCTTTTCCTGGACTCAACCACTTTCAGAAATAGCCAGGAGAGAGGAAAATGCAGGGACTAGGAGCTCTACACTATCCACGTGTTCTAGTGGACAGGTAGGGAAGATCCTCAAATGACAAGATCCACCCTCTTTAGGGCTCCTATGCACCAGTGGAATAGTGTAAAGCCAGCCGCACCACTTCAGAGAGGCGCAATCATTGTCGTCTTCTGTGTGATGTCAAACTGAGGTAACACCTAATGGTCCCACACTTCACTATGTATCCTGTTTAAGTTGTCTCTTTTCTACTGGTAGCAACCTTACACGAGTCTGTTTCATAAGGAATAGCTGATTTATCTCATGGTGTTGTTACAGATTGCACTGATAAAGAATGGGAAAAGTAGTGTTTTCAGAATATTTATTATGGTGCTCATCATTTCTAGGGTGAAAGTGGAGAGGCCACTGATGATGAAATGGCAACTCGGAAGGCAAAAAGCTGTAAGGAATATCGTAATAGAAGTGGTTCAGATCCTCAAGATATTGATGAACAAGAAGAACCAGGTAGATAAATAGCTTGAGTACTTAGAAGTCCCTCAGGTTTTTGCTCAAAGTCTTTTTATACAGACATTTTTTAATGGTGTTAAAAATACATTTATGATATAAAACTACTTTTGCAGTTGAAACTCCAAATGCTGTAAACTTTTAAATTAATCTCTGTAGTTGTTCATGATTGTCCTTTCGTTTAGTTTCAGTAGCACTTCCTTTCCATTCAGATGAAATGGGTATATGGTGTTAAAAATACATTTATGATATAAAACTACTTTTGCAGTTGAAACTCCAAATGCTGTAAACTTTTAAATTAATCTCTGTAGTTGTTCATGATTGTCCTTTCGTTTAGTTTCAGTAGCACTTCCTTTCCATTCAGATGAAATGGGTATATAAGTGTTGTTCAGAATGTATCTTTTTGACTGTCTTGGGACAAATCTAGAATCCTTTTAGTGTCTTACTATGTGTTAATGAATTGTGATACCGGTCTCTTGGACAAAAGCATTTTTATTGGGCCAGATGTTGTAATTGTGCTGCAAACTCTTGTTTTCTCCATAGATCAAAATATTATTATTAATGCTTCTCCATCTAACAACCTGCCATCAAGAAGAGCTCACTCTCTGACAGCATCTGGATCTCCTAATTTAGGAGCTACAACATCTTCACCAGCAAGACCAGTCTCCTCTCCTGTAATGTCTTCAAGCAAGAGTCAGTCTAGGTAAGGATAAAATCAATGCTTTGATTTAAAAAGAAAGTAAGTTACTGTTACTTAATTATCATCAAATGTGGTTTTCGTGCCAAACTGATGAAATCTGACAAAAACAATGCCAGAAATGTCATTAGCCTTTTGATAGACATCTAAAACACATTGCAGAGCAACATAGGACATTTAAGCTGAAATACCATGAATCTGAGAATGGCTTTGTAGCAAGTCCCTGAGCAGCATGCTTCAGTTTGTCTGTTACAGAAGCAGATTGGAATGCTGTTCCAAAGCTACACAAATATGGAGTTTAACTCTTTCTCCAGATCTTCTCCAAAACGTAGTTATAGATGTCCTCTGTATAATGAAAATCAACAGAAATGTTGTAGATGTGTGAACTGAAGTTCTGAGGTTTCTCAGCACAAGTCATTTCTACGTGGGGGAGCATTAACTTTTGCTGACATTCGTGGTGATGACTGCAGTACTGTCTTGGGGAATTGAGGAAGAGATTTGAAATCTTTCTCTTACAGGCCTCTCCTCCTTCAACATTCGTCCTTTTTGTGTCACTTAGGCCGTGCAAAAGGTCATGCTGTGGTTGTGCAGTGACATAGTGCAGTAATGTATTAATTCTATGAATGGTAATAATGGCGGTGGTGGTAGTAGTTGTAGTAATAATAATGTAACAACGTTAATATGTCAGGGATGTGGATGGTACTTTATAACTTACAAGAAGACAGTCTCAACGGAGGCCTTCTAGTGCCTTTTAACAGAATGAATACTGAGGTATGGTTATGAGTATGAATCTTGGGGTTTCCAGGAGAGCAATGGTAAACGATGGAAGAGATTACTGCTGCTGGTAGATTATTATTTTTGAAGAGACATGTCTTGTGTAATGGTTTATGTTGTGTATTTCTTAGGGATTTTTTTTACGCTTAAAGTGGTTGGGCTTAGCAATAGATCTGAGTAGTAGAGCCACCTGTGGACATCTGTGGTTGGCTGCTTCTTTTAACACTGCTTTCTGAGACTCTTACTATGTTCTTTACTTTTTTGTTCTTCACTGTCATTCACAACCATGGGATGAACATGCCAGACTAGGATTTATCTCTGTAAGACATTTCTCTTACTTTTTTTTTAAGGAGTGGAACAGCTTTCTTTTACATGAAACTGAAGAAATACTGCTTTACTACCTCTGGAAAATGCTTCTCTGTTTTGCAAATATGCTTTTTGTTTTTATGCCAAAATAATTGTTATTCTCTAAATGAGATTAAAAGGCTCAACAGAGAACTCGCATTCCCGGGGGAAGGACAGCTAATGTTCCTTTAAATCCTCTCAGTCCTGGGTTTCTGTACAGATTGCTGTGCAGCTTAGCACTGTGGGCCTCCCCAAGTTATGACATGTTTTCCCTGGCAAAGTTGTTTGGAAACTCCACGGCATCGTGTGGTAGAGCTCTCCCCAACTGGATACAACCCTTCTTGCTAGAATTTGCTCAGGATACGGCTGTATGGCTGTTTCATCTGTCCTGAGGAAATCTGCCTCAGAACAGAATTACATGTTTTATCCATTACCTTGACCCAGTTTTCATGAGCCCTTAAGAGACTTGGAGCACTGGAGAGAGTTTTATTCTTGGTATTTACCCTTCGAACCCTTGATAGGTCTGAATTGTGCTTGCCAGTTTTCATGTGTGTGGACGCTTCACATGTGCTAAAAGAAATAAATACCTGTAGTGCCTCAACTGTGATCAGTAAGTCTACGCTATCAAATAGTTGGCTCTCTGCTTTGCTGCAAAGTCCTGTCATCATCCACCCTATATGTGTATTAATTCAGTTCTGGGATCTCTTTTAGAGTAAACCAGCTGGTTGCCTCCAAGATGGAGTTTAGGTGCAGTTCTGGGAATATTTGCTCCAGTGACTTCTGTAATTAGATACTACGGATGGCGAGCTTACTCAGTCTCAAACCATCTACAATATACATATACTGTCTTACAGGACACACTCCCAGCAAGGATTGTACCTTCAGGCAATCCACCCACAGTCATGGCCTGTCCCATTGCTTTGTGTTACATTAAATAAATGGCACTCTGTCAGGCAATAACATATGCCACAGCTTATTTCAGCCACTTCAAATAGGACACACACCAAAAATGAAAAAGATGTCTTAGAGACAGGCAAGCACCATGGAGGGACCAAACCAGACCTGAGCCAGTTGCTGCGCAGTGCAGAGCAATGTGAACTTGAGCCTTTCTGTCCCACTCAGAAAAAGTGGCAGGATGGATGCCTTTAGCAGTAGAGATATAACTGACGGAGGAGCAGACTGGGGCTGTGGTACGTATAGACGGCGAGCAGCACAATATTCTTCCTGGAAGCTGCTGCCCTTAACAGCGGTGATACACAAGCAAAGTAAGTTTGGGAACCCACACAGGCTGAACATGGACATCTTTTGTTTCTATTTGCTCCATTTTTGTTAATTCTGCAGTCTCATAAAAATCAAGTTATGTGCTTAGTTATACCCAACCAGTTTTGTCAGTAGCATCATAAATTAAGATAAAATGAAGTATCCATTTTCCAAAGTAACAGAAAGTTGGAATGACCTAGATAATGTTATAACATAGGAAATACAGGATCCACTGGGAGTGCTTGTATGCGTTTGTATGGCTCTGCCCAGATTAGAGCCAACAGAGTTTATTAATTCAGATTAGCATCTGGATTTAGACTCAAACACTGACAAGGCTTCATAGTTGGAGGCAGTGTTGGACATGAGCTGGTTGTGCACGTCAGGTGAGTGCATGATCCCTCACAGAACCCAGAGCTTAGGAGAGTGGGGAGCAGAGGGTCCCACTGGGCTGCACAGAAGCCTTTGCAGCACAGAAAGCTGAGCTGGTGACAAATGATTGTTAGCTGCATTGTAGCAGCTAGGAGGAAGAGAGCAAGAGAGATTCCTAGTTCTTTTTCTCTTTCTCTTGCCATATAATATGTGAATTAACTTTACCTGACCAGTAAATTAGATTGTCTCCACCAAGTGAGAAACGCTAAGCAAAATAAAATTTCTTAACGTGAAAAAAAAATCTAAATATAATGATAGCAATTTAAAAAGAGGAGGACCTGGCTATCTTTGTTGTACATTTTAAATAATAGTAATTATTCTAGGTAGAGAATGAAAAACGGTATTTTTAGATATGTAACTCAAAACCTTAATATTCCTGACCTCCTTACAAATAATTTATGTTGAGAAGAAATCCTTGTACAAGCCAGATGTCTAGATAATTTCCAACCACAGGTAGCCTGCAGCTGTCTTCTGTCATTCTTTCAAAGCAGATGTGCATCCAGCAAATTCCCAAGTTCTTTGGAAATCTAGTGCTGCCTGTAAGGTGGAGGAAGCAGGGGAAACGGTGGTAACGCCACTGGGAAACAGGTAACAGGAAATGGAAAATTAGAGATGGAGGCTTTTTTGCGAAGAGAGGGTAAACTGCCTCTCTCATTAGCTGTATACAGGTATAATCCAGACTGCTACTAATTACAGTTTTGGTTGTTGGTGGTTTTCTTGGTGGGGTTTTCTTGGGGTTTTTGGCTTTTTTTTTTTTTTAACAACCTGTATTTATTACACATGGAACGATTGTGGAAGATACACTTTAGTGATCAGATCCAGTGAAATGCTGAGCGTTATCATCTGTTGCTGCTCTTCATTCGGTACTTTACAGTTCCAGTCTTTTTTCTGGAATCAAGAGACTTTCGTCATCATGATTTATTTTTCTTGTCTGATAAAAAAGTTAGGAATTATTTTAGCCACAAAGTTATATGCAGTATGTCAGTACTTGCCATAGCAATGTCAAACAAATTGAACGTTATCAACTAAAGTAGATGGTATTTTTTTAATACTTCTAAATCACATTCTGTTTTCAATTGCATGCATCCATCCCAGGCCAGGAGTGAACTGAGGAATCTTGATCTAGCATATTTATGTATAAAGTCGCCTGCTTGCAGCAGGTGACTGCAAATGTCTTTACAAACACTGGACAACAAGCTGGTCCTGTTTTTCCATCACAGCTGTTGGAACTATTTGTACTGAACCTGATGGCAGAATTCATAGATTAATGGATTTGTAGATTTGAACATTACAAAGCAATAAAGTCCGACACACGGCCACCTAGTCTGATATTTTGAAACAACTACTGTAACTTCTGGAGTTAGTTATGGTTTAAACTACAAAATTCTTCATATTTGTGCTGGCTGCTTAAATCCCTTCCTTTTCAGGATGCTGGTGCTAGTGGATGCCATTTCTGCAGTGTGTGTTCATTGGTGTTTAGGCCCAGGAAGGGGTTCAAGAGCTTGGCCCATCATTGCAAATTAGTACATGACATTCACTAAGGACTTGTTCATACTGCTCAAGGGATAGTTCAGGTCAGGGCCTGACTACACTTCCTAGTGTAAATCCTGTAGTAGCCTAAAGATTTTGGGATGTGGCTTTTGGAAGTATACTGGTTCTGCTTCAAAAACTTTGTTAGCTGCACAACTTAGGTTAACAATTGCAGTTATAAAGAAATTGGCTGGGCTTGGTATTACTCAAGTCAACTAAAATAATTAGCACCAAATAGCTAGTTGTTTCTGTGATCGTTTTCTGCCTTTGCTCTCAAGAAATTCCAGTCTGCTTTCCTTCCTTCGGCCCACAAAGCTGAAAGGGGGGAAGCATTAGAACCTCGTTTCTAGAAGGAAATGGCCTCCAGAGGCTACTGTCCATGCCTAAAAGAAGAAGAGAACTGTAGCTTGAGGTATCTGATGATAATCCTGACTGTTCTTGGGAAGTATCCGAGAAACCCCTGGGCTGGGAAACAATGAGGGTTGAGTGCCAGGAAAGGGAAGGGTTATGCTTCTTAAAATCTGCACCTGTAATGCTCCCAGATATAAAACTCCAGGTGCATAAGGAAAATATTTGTTTTTCTTGCATATCCGGTCAGAATATTAGTATTTTATTTTGACAGTGCAGAGCTTTAAGGAATTCTACATCAGTTTTATTTTTCCCTTAGCAAATCTTCAACGAACCTCATAAACAGCCTGCGCTACAAGAATACTGGCATTGTTTTCTTTAAAGGGAAAATGAGAATGCTTTCATTTGTGCCATTTGCATCAGGCCCTTTTGCACATGGAAGAGCTTTAAATAGCATGCATATACATTAGCAATTCTGGCAAACTCTGCAGTTGTCTTGAGGGAAAAGAATAGCTGCCGTAAAACAAGACGGTACAAACTGTTGTTATGCATCTTATAAGATACTGCTTTATTTGCTTCTTCCAGATATTGGTAATAAATGCATTAAGGAGAGCACAAATAAAGTGATAATGCAGTAATGTGTAATATTTCAATAAGTAGAAATTTAACATAACAAAACTACAGCAGTCTCTTTCTGATTTTAGCACATGGAGCAGTAGTAGCTGGCATGGCCGCGTTAAAGGAGGAATGAAGGGGTTTCAGAACTTCATGGTGTCTGATAGTAACATGACTTTTGTGGAATTTGTAGAGCTCTTCAAATCTTTCAGGTAAAATATATTTTTATTCTGTACTGACCTAATTCATCCAAGTTTATAAAAAAGCAAAAATTGAACTTTTCGACTCTTTTCACAGTGTCCGTAGCCGCAAGGATCTGAAAGACCTTTTTGATGTCTATGCTGTGCCTTGCAATCGATCCGGTTTAGAGCCTGCTCCACTTTACACTAATTTGAAGATTGATGAAAATAGCAGTGGATTCCAGCCTGATTTAGGTTTGTTAAAGAGGAAAATACAGCTGTTAGACTGCTGAACAGCTTCAGTTACTGGCCTTAAGAAAAAGTGTCTCAGTCAGTCTCATAAAGAACTATCAATTATAAGTTTAAGTAGAGGATTGCTGCCATACCTCCACTAATACCTAGTTAGCAGGATGTAAGACAGGTTCTTTGTTCAGAAATGAAGAGGAGGAAAAGTATTCCTGCTTTACATTAGCCAGAGACATTTGTAGCCAGTTTGGCAGGGGCATAAAACTTGTTGCTGAGCGGCTGGGCCCAACACAGGGATCGGTATCTGGTTGCAGGAGCTCTGGAAGGGCTAAAACACTGAGCAAATGTAGGGAGGAGAAATGAGGAGGCTGTGCCCTGTGTCTCATTTGGTTGCTTTTTTCCTGTCTGGTTTCCTAGTAGATCTGCTTTATGTGGGACAAGGGGGAAGGAAACCTCTGTCCCCCTTTACATTCCCCAGTTACCATAATCTAAGTCTGGAGCTTTGTCCACATTTAAAGAAAACAGTGTTTCTGCCAAGCAGCCTGTGGGGAGGGTACAGTACAATTGGTATATGGGACTGGAAGAAGATCAACGGTGATCGCACAGGAAGGGTATGGGGTTGTACACAGCGAAGGAAAGGCTTTGAGGCTGTACGTGATGGTGAGAGGAAGCAGGAGGGTCCTGGGTGACAGTGTGCAAGAGGGTATGAATCCATGGTAAAGGTTCCAGGATTTTGTTTATAGTAATTGAACGCTTATAGCCTCCTCCCATTGTTTTCATATATGCTTCATACTCTTTCTTCTATTAGTGAATAGAAACAAGATGGGTTTGTTCTAATTTACTATGTCAGTGCTAAAATATTCAGTCAGATATTCATATGTATTATATAGTACATTATATTCTATACAGCATATATATAATACACATAATTATATAGCTCATATTTCTATTTCCTTATTTTTCTTTTAAGATTTGTTGACTAGGAATGTTTCAGACCTTGGTTTGTTCATTAAGAGCAGGCAGCAATTATCAGACAACCAGAGGCAAATATCTGATGCTATTGCTGCTGCCAGTATCGTAACCAATGGTACTGGAGTTGAAAGCACATCGCTGGGAATATTTGGAGTGGGAATCCAGCAGCTAAATGACTTCCTAGTGAATTGCCAAGGAGAACACTGCACCTATGATGAAATCCTCAGTATTATCCAGGTCTGTAATACAAACATCTTGCAATTCCTTTTACTTGAACTTTACTTCTGTTTTCCCCACTAGCGTTGTCTGCCTTGTAGTCCAAATAGCATATCTGTGTGGATATCTCCTTTCACACTGATGTTGTCACTACAGTTTACTTGAATTTAAAATTTAATACTGTCTTTATTCTGGGCTATAAAATTGTGCAGACGTCCATAAAAAGAAAAAAAAAATCATGCAACTAAACAGTTTTATTGGCTGTGTGTGCTTTATCCAGAAAGGGATGTCACCACTTGGGAAAAGTATTCATAACAGTGCGTTGTTTTCTCCTTGTCTGTGACCATGTTTGATAGAGCTTAACCCTAATTTGGAACTTAAAAAAAAAACATTTTCACATATTTTTATTTTATTATAAAAAATTTTCCAGAGCAAACATGGGCATTTTATTCCTTTATGTACAATGGCTGAAGTGATTGGAAAGTATGTGGAAAATTTTGAATTCCTCCAAACATGCATAATTAATATACTCCAAAATTAAGCCCCCACTTAGCAGTTAACGAAGGCTAAAAATTGTATATTTCAACTATCAACGTGTAATATAAAATTGCAAAGTTTAAAAGACAGAAATTCTAAAGAAACATCAAGTTAGCATACTACAAGTCTCTTCAATTCGAGATGGTGGTGTGTTGTGTTTAAGCACAATAGATAGGAGAAGGATGCCTGATTATAGATCCTTTTTAATTTCAGCTTAAGTGCTGACTCTGCTTTGAACAGGAGGTTGGATTAGATGACCTCCCAACATCCTTTCCAACCTGAATGATTCTATGATTTACAGTTATGCGTTTAGTATGCTTGTTTAGTGATTTGTAAAGCAAGCATGAGCATACCGCAGGCACCTAATTACTTCATCCACAAAAAGACTGGTTTTAGATACTAACTGGTTAGTTCAATGAGCAGACTACACTATGAAAATATGAAAAAAACGTATTTCCAAGAATTGGTATTATATATATCTCTTAAATTTCTTCCTCTTTATAGAAATTTGAACCCAGTGTGAATATGTGCCAGCAGGGGCTGCTATCTTTTGAAGGATTTGCAAGGTAATTATTTATATGTTAATTGATATATATATACACACATATATATAAAATATTAAGATGACACCAGTCTATTGATGTTTGTTTGACAGTCACAAAATACTCAACAAAGCATAAAATTTCCTCACATCTTCTCACCTCTAGATTTTTGATGGATAAAGACAACTTTGCCTCCAAAAATGATGAGTCACAAGAGAATGCTGAGGACTTGCACTTTCCACTGTCGTATTACTACATAGAATCTTCACACAATACTTACCTTACTGGCCATCAGCTTAAAGGGGAGTCCTCGGTAGAGCTCTACAGCCAGGTATGCAGGATTGGATCATTGTGTAGTTTTCAACATGAACTTGTTTGTTTAACTGGCAAGTCGCAGAAGCATGACCTTTTTGCTTTGAAAATCTAAATGTCCTAAACCCCTGCTTGCAAAACGTTGGAAAACATGATGTGTGGGAAAGCTGCCTGTAAGCACAGTTGTGCTTAAATGCCTTTTCTAAGGCAAAAAAATGGGTTTAGTTTGAGATTCATAGCATTTAGACACCAGTCGGTCTGATCCAACCTACTAAAATTAGACTTTCCCACAGGAAAGACTGATCTAATATTTTAGTTCATTCAGATGTCAAAAACACTACTAAAATACTGTATATTGCACTGCAAAGACAAATTTCAAATGGAACTATAACTTCTAAAAACATTACTTCTAGGAATATTCTACGTTTTTTTAGACTTTATGCCTGATCGGTGGTGAACAGGAAAAGAACAATTTCTCCCTAGGGCGCGCGCGTGTGTGTGTGTGTTTGTGTATTTGTGTGTATTTGTGTGTCTGTGTATTTACCAAATGCTAGAGAAAGCATCAAACTTCCTGTGAGCAGTGTTTTCATTACTCTAAATGTTAATGGCTCGCCATTGAGAAGGGCTGGTGTCCCGTGTGCTGCTTTGCCTTGACAGAGGAGTGAGGCTGTGTTAGGAAAGCCCAAGTAACATGATTGCATTGAATAATGCAATTGCAAAGGAGGTTTCTTTAGTAGCACTGCACAGAGTGATGTGAGTATTGTGTCGGTAATAGATGGGAAGTGAGATAGAGCTCAGCTGGCTCCAAAATTTGCATGATGCAGAAAAGCTTCTTCCTGTCCCTCAAGTAGTTGTCGCCAGAAGAGAAGGGGCACTTTGTTCTGGCTCAGTGTGTCTGACTCTTACAGAAGTGGTGGTGTGCCAGCTTCGGCCACAACTGCCTTAATTATTCAGGTTTTGAACAGGAGAAGTAATTTTTTCTTTGTTCATGAATGTGTTTGCTGGAAATGGTTTTGATTGTCGAGATCTTTGTTTTCAGTAAAATATTTAATTGTAATACAGATAACTCTTTCAATGATAGGCATGCTAACTAGTGATAGCAATAATAAGCTGGGCTGCCAACAGGTGGGTTAGCTTATCTTTCCCTCCATCCTTCCTCTTTGCTTTCTTCAGTGGTTTTCTAGCAAGCAGGGCTTTCTAAAATAAATACATGAATAAATAAGAAATGGATGGATGGGTGGCTGTAAATTAGCTTAATATCATTAAATAAGATGGCCTGGCACATTTCCATTCTAACTATCGTCATGGAAGTTGTTCATAAGACATTATTTTCAGACCTTCTTCTATTTAAAAAACTAACAACAAAAAGAACCAGCAAGCAAACTGCAGATGCTGTGCCCATAAGCTGTCATGGTAGCAACCTGGAATAAATTGCCAAAAGCTGCTTTTGCAGGTAGAAATATGGAAATGTTTCTCTCCCTCAGAACATTAAGCTATACATTAAGAATCACTTTCTGCAAACAGATTCCGTGTGTCCTGTAAGATACCATTAATTTCAAAAATTTATGGTACTTCTCCTAAGAACGTAAATGCTGTCTTAATTTTTCCCACTCTTTCTCAACCTAGGGAATGCAGTTAGCTGGGGACTGTAGCTTCTGTGGGCTCTGTTTACTCCACAGAGATTGCTCTTACCAGCACTTCTGCTGAATCACTGGGCTTTCATTCAGCTCTGCAATGTCTGTCTTCTGCTTTGATGGCATGAGACTGTGGCTTATACATGCTTACACTGTTCAATTGCGTTGTAGGTTCTTTTACAAGGCTGCAGAAGTGTAGAATTAGACTGCTGGGATGGCGATGATGGGATGCCTATCATTTATCATGGGCACACTCTTACTACTAAGATCTCTTTTAAGGTATGCTGATAATTGCACATAGAAACAAAAAATGAGAAGAAAATCAGTAACTTTTTCTCTAATGAAGGAAAAAATTTGCCTGCTAGAGAAGTTCAAATCCTAATGGGCTAAATCCTAATAGAATATGAACTATGGACTATGTCAGACGTGAACTCCTCAAATGTAAACATTATGCTTTTCAAATTAGTTTTTGTAGCATACATACTATGATTTTTTTGTCTTTTTATTGCCAACATAACTAACATAAGCCACTGTTACCAGTTTTGTTGTAACAAGATGCTAGGTTGATCTGTAGGAGCTTGTTTTGAAAGCAAGTTGTGGATTCTTTCTTCTTAGAGGGGAAAACAGATGCCTTCCTTTCTCCCCTTTCAACTAACAGTAAGTCAGCTGAATGCTGCAAAATAATCACATGTTCTTTCAATGACCTTTCTTTCTTACAGGAAGTAGTTGAAGCTATTGATCGCAATGCATTTATCACCTCCGACATGCCAGTTATCATATCAATAGAAAACCACTGTTCATTGCCTCAGCAACGCAAGATGGCTGAAATTTTCAAGGTAGTCCACAAATTGTGGTAAATTATTCTAAGCAAATGCCTTGGGATTTTCCATAATGTATCGCATGTTCTTTGATATTTCAGAATGTATTTGGAGATAAGCTGGTAACCAAGTTTTTATTTGAGACTGACTTTTCTGATGATCCCATGCTTCCTTCACCTGGCCAACTGAAAAGAAAAATCCTGCTTAAAAACAAGAAGCTGAAAGCCCATCAAACACCAGTGGATATATTGAAACAAAAGGTAAAGTCCTTCCTTAATAGCAAGCAGTGAGACCTAACTTTTGTTAGAAATAATTCATTTGTGTTTGAAGTTTTTGCCATTCCAATATGTACAGCAGAATAATCTAATACATATTCATGCTTGGAAGACTCATGGTGGATTGCAACACTTTCAAATAAGTAGACAAGACATATAGTAAAGTATAGATACAGCGTAACAAAATTTCAGTGTATTTTAGTTTTATAATACTTCATAATATTATGATTAGCACCACATGCTCTATGTGATAAGCATAAATGAAGTTTCACTCTGAGGCTATAACATTTGCTATTCGTGTTTGTTGAGAAATAGTGATATGCATTGAGTATGTCTGTATACATACAATATGTAGTAATTTTTAGTAGAATTCTGCTTTGTTTCTTTTTTCATATTCAAGCCAGGAAAATACTCTTTCTGACTCCCTTTTCAGGGAGACTCTGCTATTCAAGTAGTGCTTATACCTATATGAGAATTTTTTGGGTTTCTAAAAATTAGGGCTGCATCTCTGGTAGCCTCAAATTAACAATGTCTGTGGTTAGTCAGCAATTAGATTGAATCCTTGAAAACTAATTGCTTTTACCCAAAATGTAAACACAATTGAATTAGAATTGAATTCTTCTATCAGAATAAGTAAATCACACTGATCGTACCAGTATGTGGACATTCTCCATCTTTTAAAAAAGTTTTAAACTGTTTCCAAAACAGCATACCTCAGACTGGAAAAAGGCAGTCTTGCTCTGAACAGTGTGCAAAGTGGACATTTTCCCATCATTAATCAGGTTTCATATCTTATTTGGTGTTTTTCTGCCAATACAAATTTTCTTTATACTCGAACCCTTAAAATGGTATTTTAGTTTGATCTTAACAATCTTACTTATTTCTCATTATATATATTCAGTGCTTTCATGTAAATAAAATAAGATGCAAACAGTGATGAAAACTCTTTTGCTTTTTAAAAATACTTACCAATAATGTAATAAGTGGTTCTGTTGCTGTAGGCTCACCAGCTGGCGCATATGCAAGCACAGGCTAGCAATGGTGCTAGCAACCCCACACCTACCAATGAAGAGGAAGAAGATGAAGAGGATGAATATGACTATGACTATGAATCTCTTTCTGACGGTAACAATATATATTTCTTTATTACAGTGCTGCTGTTAGAACTGTAGCAATAAGGCCTGTAAATATTCTAGTTCAGGAATGATGTAGGTAAGTTGATCTTACCTTGTGAGAGGAAGATGTACGAAATGTCCTCAGTGGCACTTTGGTGCAGTGGCCTATAATACTGTGAAAATAATTTGACTGTGTAGAAGACTGGAGTGTGACTTTAACTCCAACCATTAGATGTTTTAACTGTGCAGTGTATGCTAAATTGTAGTGTTTATAAATTATATTATATTTTATTTATATTATGCAAAAATGATTGTGTTCATAGTGTACTGCTCTATCTGCGTTCACCTGTACGGTCTTTCCTAAGGAGTTTAGACACCTGAAAACTCAAGGTTCACAACAGGCTTAGCCCTTGCATCTCCATGACTGCCATTAAATTGACCTAAGATGCAGATTCTCCAAAGTCCTCCTTGGTTACTGTTGAATCCCAGAGATCCCTGAAGTACCTATTTTAGTTACACTTTCAGTATCAGCTGTTCACTTCATGCGTAAAAGTAGAGAAGCCACTGAGTCCCTGGCTTGTTCAATAAAGATGGCTTTATTAAAGCTTTAGCCGCTCAGTGAAAAAATGGCAAGGCATGCCTTACTGACTTGCCTTGTAAGTTCATGTGCTGTCTACGCTTCAGCTATCCTGACCTTCAGGAACTGGCAGTTTAGCATAAATCCACCTTTAGGGGCAGCTTATAGATCGGATATAATTATTGGCATGCCAGAGGTGATAAAAAATACTGCAGTTATTAACTTCCACTGCTTCCTTAGCTCTCCAGTTCAGTCAGACACGTTTGATTTAACTACAGATGAAGGACAGAATATGCCAGACTGAGGTGGCTGAGCTGAAGTCATGCATCTTGTTTTGCTTCTCTTGCTGCGGGGCTGGTAGATTCTGGTAGAGCAAACAGCTAGAGTCAGAAACATTTAATCCTTTCAGGCTTTGTCAAAGAACATTTCTCAAAACCCCCATGCATGGATTGAACAAGCTGGATGCATCTAAATGGGTTACTCATTATTTTTCATTGGTAATTGCCAGAGTATATATCAAAGTAGATCACCACGCGTTTACCCAATGAGACAGCAGTGATGGTACAAGTAATACCAAGCTCTTTGGGTAGTTAAATGCTGCACCATTGTTAAACTCCATAAATGGCTCAGAAAACTGACCAAAGGGACAAAAAAGTTACAGATGCACTTCAGTGTAGATAAACATAAGGTAATACATTTAGGGGAAAAAACTTAAACCTTGCTTATGTGATTGTAAGCTCAACAATGGCAGTAACAATTTGGGAGATCATGGACTTATTGAAAGTTCTTTGAAATCCTCAGCCTGGTGTGCAGTGACAGCCAAAAGATAGGGATCGTCAGGAACGGTACTGAAAAAAAAACATCTTTCTGCTTCTATATAAAACCTTAATGTGCCACAACTTGAGTTCTGTGTCCAGTTCTTGCCTCCAGATCTCGAGAAGGATATGGTGGAGTTAAGGAAGTTAGAGAGAAGGGCAACCAAAAAAGTAAAGGGAGTGTGGCGGTGGCTTTGCACGGGTCTGAAAAGGCTGGAATTCTCCAGCTGGTAGAGAACGAGGGGTGAATTTGAAGCAGGTTTACTAAATCATGAAGTGGTGGATAAGAGCAGTAAAGAACTGTTACTCATTAGATCTAGGAGGTGCTCAGTAAAACAAGTGGAAGATCAGTCTAAAACAGGTAAAATAAAGTATTTCTTTGTGCAGCTGGTAGTAAACTTCTGGAATCTGCTGCCACAGGAAATTGTGGAGGCAAACGGTATCAGCAGATTGAAAAAGAGGATTGGACAAATTCATGGATGGGTTTATAAGCAAATGTTATAGGTAGAAATGTACGGTCCAACATCCCTAATATTCAACAATTGTAGATGTTGGGGTGGTACAAGGGAAGTGGACCATGACTAGTGGCTGGATGCTCTCTTTAAACAGCATCTCCTGTTTCCACTGTCAGAAAGAGAATGCCGAGCTAGGTGGACCATTGGTCTGATGCAGTTGGGCATGTTCTCCTAGGTAACGTACTTCACTCATTGAACCTTTAAGTCTAATGGGTACCTGTTTAAGTTCTAGGTACCATGTTCAGAGAAGAGGTAAGGCTCGAGCATGCCCTGCAGCACAGGACTTCTTTCCAGTTGGTCTCTTTTTTACATTACTTGCTTCTGTGTCAATGATTTAAAAAATAATCATAAAATTAAGGACCTGACACTACTTGTGCTCTAGTGGTATTATTTATGCTAATAGGAAAATGTATGAGTTTGGTGCCGGTGCTGCCTTCAGTTGCGTTTTGCTAGAAAGTTGGCCTAACTGGCTACTTGAGAATACTCCTTGTGTGGGACAGGGTGGAGATAGTGTAGATGTAAATTGCTGTGAAAAAGTTGGATCTTTAACATACTTGCCAGGAAAATACTGCAAGCTAACTGCAGTAAGTGATGTTTGAGCAATGTTCTAGTTAAGAGAAGGTTTGAGAAATCTGAAGCTAGCAAGAAACACTCACACCTTCCAATATATGAAGGAATCTGCAGCATTGTTTACTTCTTTATTACAATGATTAGTCTTTGGGATCTTTAATTATGTTACTATTTTGGCAAAACTAATCTAAATAATGAGCTGTAAACTTTCTAAAAGATTTTCTGTTTTATTTTCCTTACTGATACATTAGGTTTGTGTAAGGCTAATAGTTTTACAACTGACACTTAATTTTCATTTCTCTGGCTGTAAATCTTAATTTCCTTTACTCTTCTTCCCTCTCTGACTCCGTTTCCCTGTAGCTGATGTCCTTAATGCTTCTCCTGCTCCTAACAGCCAGGAAGGTAAAGGCCATTTGGTTGAGCATTTTAACTGCATGAAATAAGCACTGCATCTCCAGCCTGTTACATGTGACAGTGCGAATATGTGGTTTCTACTTCATATTAAAAATGCAATCAGATATTTTTATATGGCATTGTTAACCGGTCAGGAACGGTTAGAAGACTGCATGTGTGCCACCGGTCATGCGTAAAAAGAATATGGTCAAAGCATCAGGAATAGCAGGAATGAAATAAAACCATTCCTTTTGTGACAGTTACAATATTTTGGTTCAGAAAGACCAAATTAGTAGGTTTATTCTTCTCTGATAAATATGTAGCTTTGAAGAGGAATTTCTATAGATGTAAAAAATATTTGTTCATGGTGAATGTAAGGAGAGGAAAGCCAAAACTTGCTGTACAAAGACGTGTACGTGTTTGATTTGGTTAATTGTGTTTGGACTTGAGCAAGGCTTTGTTGTTCAGGAATATCAGTTGTTTTCAGATGGCAAGCTTAATTCATTAGATGATTTTGTTTTAAGCATCTTCTGAGCACAAAAGGATGGGCTTTTAAAGTGCAACATATTAACCAAAGCCGAGCATTAAATTTTTAAAGTAGAAAGTTACTACTAAAAGAGAATGCTTTGACCAGTAAATGCATTATTTTGGCATCTGGTTATTCAGATAAGATTCACAGCATTGTCCACAAGTACTGTTAATTCAAATTAAATTTCCAGTTGAAATTGTTTGGCTTTATGTTTATTAAAATCCCATTAATTTTTAGATAACATTCTTGAAGACCGACTTGAGAATAAGTTATCAAGTGATAAACTGCAGTTTGAATATAATGAAGAGACTGCCAAACGAATAAAGAAGGCTGATTGTGCTACTTACAATAATAAAGGAAAGGTAGTTCTGCTTTTTCCCCCTTTCTTCTGAGCCACACTTTGATATATAACCAGCTTCAAAAGGATTTGAGCAGTTTAGGTAACTGAGACATCAGATGGCAAATGTGCTTTAATGAAGACAAATAGTAGAAAGCATGGAAACACACCAGAGAAAATAGATTGAATAGAACAAATGCTGAACATACTGTTCAAGAAAAGTCCTCAGAGGTTATTGTATATACAGGCTATTTGGCTGAATATTTTAACTGTCATTGCTCTCAATGAAAGGCTTCATTGAAGCTAAGTCCAGACATTTGTTTAGATATCTGATTTCCACTAACATCAATGGAACCGAAGATTTCATCTGAATCTTCAGCATCTTTTGTGTATATATAAATAACACATCGCACTATGATATCAGATAGCCATGTTACCTTTTATTAAACCATCTGACACCTGAATCACTGCTTTGCTGTTTAGTGAATTGTACTTTCTCCTGAACACAGATATTTTTTGTCTAAATGTTTGTAGAACTGTCTCTGATTGAGGCCTTTGCACACTATTCCAGTATCAGTAACAGGTATTGATGCATAAACCTGCACACAGAGGTCTGTTAGGTGAAGACAGCAAACCATATAGGAAGAATGAAATAAAGAATTTTAAGGACATAAGATATGCAAGAGTGCTTTCGTATTCAGTAATTTTATTATTACATGTTCCTGGAATTGCCACTTAGGTGTACGATATGGAGCTGGGTGAAGAATTCTATCTTCCGCAAAATAAGAAGGAAAGCAGACAGATAGCCCCAGAGCTATCAGATCTTGTAATTTACTGTCAAGCTGTAAAGTTCCCTGGTAAGTACACTGCCCTGTTTTATTGCTTTAGGCTTTCTAATTCTTGGAGACATGGTGTTTATGTTTTGAATTAGTTAGTACAAGCATTTTCAAATTGAAGTAGTCGAGGAGCTTTTTTTCTTGATGATTTGGTAGTCTACATAATAATAGCTCCTGGCTGAGAAGTAGTATACATAAATTATGTGAAGACATATTGTTTGTCATATTAAAATGTTTACAAAAGTGAAATTTGCCAGTCTTCACAACTTAGACAACTGCTTCATTGCCAAATGACCGATGACAGAAAGCTTTATCTTAAGAGCTCTGAGTTTCCATGTAAGGACGTACTGAATTAGGAAGGAAAATATTCTCCAAACCTTGCAGGAAGAGCTTGTCACATTTCTTTAAGTGACCTCAATTTAACGTGTTTCACCTTTGCCTACAGCTACATCTTCTGTTCTTTCCTAAGTACATAGAAGGGGAGCCATTTGGGCAGGTAAAGCAGCCTTTTCATGGGGTGGGTGAGGACAGTTGATTGCGCAGACACACACACACATTCTTTATGGAAGGGGTTAAGGAAGTAGGAGGGTCTTCTTCTGTACAGTAGGAAGAATAATGTTTGCAGAGGAAAAGGAGAGGGAGTAACTGAAGAGGCGATCACTGATAGTTACTTGTTCAGTACTGAAACACGAGGTTGAGTATGTTTTGGCTCATACTGAATACATAAATACTTTTAAATTGAGAATTTATTGTTTATTGATGTGTTTAATGTTTTGAATGAAGAATCTGCTTTTTAATGGAGTGGTTCTCTGTGGAAAAGTTAGTAATTCTGCCAAATCATGATCTTATACAAATAGAACTATAATCAGATTAGAGAAGCTAACCAAACATAAAATAGTGTCAAATTGGCAAGATAAACATGCTGAAAAATGGAGAGACATTCTTTTATAATCTTCTATAACTTTAAGAATTGTAGGTGTCACTTGTAAAAATAATAACTTCTAAAAATTCAAATCTGATACTCTTTTTAATGAAATTTGCAATGAGATATCTTTCAAATAAAATATTTTCATTTGAAGAATGATATTCAAGATTAAACAGAGATAGTTTAAGTTGTTCCAAGCATTTTGACACACAAAGAAGTTCTGATGTTCTAAGAAAACTTTAAAATACTTCAGTTTTTTAATGTAATTTCAGTTATAAAAGAAATACCCACTTTCCTTATCGCATTTCTTCCTCTTGCTTTAAAGCTGTGGAAATTATTTTTCCAACAAACTTTGTCTCCTTTGAGACAAATACTGCCTTCTCTGCAAGATATGTAGACTTCCATGGCCACCATGCTACTGACTGGATTGCTCTGCTCAGCTGGAGGGCACAGACAGGGTGCACTGCCATACCCCAATACGGTTCATTAATAATGAGAACAAGGCTGGTACATCCACGACTATGTAGCTCTGTTGACTGGGTTCCTAACCAACTCAGAAAATGTGAGAGTTTTGGAAACAGGGAGGGCAGAATTCATGTCAGTGGCGCATCAATGGTGTAAATACTTTATTTCTCATGTCTTCATATATTTCTATTCTGTGTCTATAGTTGCCTATGTCCCTGAATGTTAATCACTGATTTGTGACTATAAAAAAGGACAAGGACCATTATGCTCACTTATCCTAGCCTACAGCGTAACATAGACTTCCCTAAGTGCTCCCTGGTCAAAACAGAATTTATCATGTGGAGAAAATAACATTTCTTGTTTATAGAATCTCTAGTAGCAAGGAACCCACCGCAGCTCTTGTTTCAGTGGGTTTTGACCCTTACAGTCCTTGCTGAACTTCAATTTCAGTCTGTTGGATGTTATCATACCATTATCTAAGAGGGTGAAGGTCTGTTCTTTTGGGTCACCCAAGATGAGGGCAGTGAAGCATACTTGAGCACAATACTGCTAAAACCCACGGGCACCTGGCCGTCGCCTTGGTGCTGAGCATCCTTACACAATGAGTAGAGAAAGTTGAGTACATAAAAACGGGATCTGCACAATCAAGTGTGGAGAGCAGGGAGTCACCTGAGCTAACCCGCATGAAATTCAGTCACCGTCTCCATTGTATCAGACTATCTGCCCCTATGGTATCACTTTTCAAGAAACTGAAGTGAACATAAAAAAGGGAACCCTATATACAAAAGTACCGTAAATTCTTTTTCAGGGTCTGCAAACCCGCAGACTAACTGAGTGTTGGTCTGAAACACAGGGTGAGAAAGTGACAATTACAGTTTAACCTCTTACTTTAGCATGGTTAGAATAAGAAGGGCAGGGAAGTTTGCCATCCTCTGGATTAAAAATCTAAAAGCAGTAAAGCAGTGTGGTTGTATCTAACATGAGAGATGGGCACTGAATTCTGTAACTCAGAGGATACAGCATAGGGGTTGTAGGGAGATACAAAACATTCACTCCATCATTATGGTAGTATGATAGGATCTGTGTGGAATATGGTGGGATCTAAGCTGGCCCGCTTTGACCAGAGGGTTGGACCCAGATGACTTGCAGGTCCTTGCCAACCTCCATTACTTTATGAATTTATGATTCTGTGAACAGGTGATGCTATATTTTGAAGTCAAGTTTCAATTGGAGTGAAAAGGGGAGCTTGTCTCTGGGAGGAGGCATGTCACATGCAAAGCACAGCCATGGGAAACACTGAAAGAAAACTCCCAGCTGCAGCTTACCCTGTGGCCACCACGTTGGGTTCAGTTAACCCTGGTGTTTTGCATTGCACTCTCTGGTGATTTATGAGGTTAGTCTGTTTCCTCAGCGACTGTCTCCACAACAGGATTTTGAAACATGGATCTTGCTTGCCAAATCCATTTGATCCATTGAAAACTGAGATTAAATAGTGCTGGAAGTACACAGTGCATAACTCCTCATTCTTCTAGTCAGTTCATATTCCTTGATCTCAGCTTCTACCATCTCCTGTGGTTTATGTGTATGCTTTGGCCCAAAGAGACAATACGTCTCCAACGCTGAAAACATTTATGTGTATGCAGTTCCATTGAAACTATCAGCATAATTTTACTAAGTACATGTAGACATGCTGTAAAGATTGAGAGCTGAAAATTTACAGCTGTGGACAGACTTCAGTAGAAAAGCGTCCAGTGTATCCTCTTTGTGATTTACATGTGTAGTTGAAATATTAGTATTAAATCCAGAACTGTCTTTAGGCAGGTGTGAATTGATGTGAGTTCGAGGGTTGTTTTATGAGTCACAGTTAGGCAAATAACCGTGTACTTGCTTTGTTATATTTTATATCACAAGTACATCTTGGGTCTCTGAGAGCATCCCGCACCTCACTGCTGTGGGTGTCAGAATAAGCATCGTGCGTTTTGACTTACTTTAATTTTGGTCTGCCATGTGCTCTCTCCAAGTCAACAGAAAGAAACGGACCTTAAGGGGGATTAAGTCTGTTTACTTCACTGGGATTTAGATCATGATTTTAATGATTATTTTGCTGGAATGCATACGTTTGAATAATGGCTATACTAGAGCTTTCCAGCTTCACTTCTAGTACATATTGGCCATTAAATGCCTAATGGATTTTGCACACCTACCATATTTCTCATCACTGAAATACAAATTCTAAACAGAAGAGGAGAACTCTGAAAACATCTTGAGGTCAAACTGTGTAACCAACAGCATTTGGGCTTTTTCCTTTACATTATATCTTTAAATCATATTTTTGCATTTGTTTAATTATGTAGGTATCCTATCCTAGATGAATTTGTTTATATTCACTATTGTACAGATTTATTGCTTCTGTAGAAAGGAATTTTTTTAAAATTATTCTAAGGATGAATACATTGGGACTGTTGCTGCAGAATTTTTTAGTATTAACTAGGACCATTTGGTAATTTGAGACAGAGCCTTCCTCAAGCCAAAAAGTAAAATGGAGAAAAGTTATATCGCAGACAGATAATTGTATATCTGTATTGCTTCATATAATTTTTTATATACATTATATATATAAACATACATAATATATACGTATATAAAGGCATGTATGTATGCAAAGATGTTAAAATTAAATTATGGAGAAAAATACACTGCTTGCCCTGTGTACTATATAACAGGAGTATTCATGCCTTCAAAAATAATGTAAAATATGATGGAAAATGTCATGACCTCTTGGTCATGTTTTTTGGCTCATTTATTTTACATTTATGGGAACAGGCTTGTCAACTCTAAACCCATCTGGCTCTAGCAGAGGAAAAGAAAGAAAAAGCAGGAAGTCCATTTTTGGCAACAATCCTGGCAGGCTGAGCCCTGGGGAGTCAGCTACTCTTGCCAAAGCATCTGGAAAAGGTAAAGTTAGCATCTTCTTTCATCAGTCACGTGGAATGACTCTGTAATCCAACACATGTACCAGACCAAGTTGTTAAAGATCAAATACTTTACAATGTGTAAGATGTTGAACTTTGGAATGGTTTTTCGTTAGCGCAGCAGCTATTACAGTAACACTATTATAACTGAAGTGTCAAGTGTGGAATGTTAAAATAGGATTACTTGGTCAGGAATATGAAGACCCTAATTCATAAACGATTCAAAACTAACATACATTTTAAGTGATGTATCTTAAAGTTTGTATTTTAAAAGGTATGAATGAGTATTTTCGAAGTACAAATGGAAGTCAGAACTGTTGGGCTGGATCCAGAAAAGGATTTTTAGTGTCTGAAGTAGGACTTAGTTGCCTAAAATTCAGCCAAGTCCAAATGTGTAATCGTGCAAACTCCCGTGTTCCACCTTGGATGTATTTAGGTTCCGCAGGTAATTCAGTTTGTGAACTTGGAAATTGTACTTTTGCATATGAATAGATGTAAAGAAATACAAAGAAAGTACAGAAAAGGTTCTGGAGCAGGGATGAGACCCAGATCCCCTGCCTTTCAGGTGAATGCCATAAACAGAAAGTTACAGAGTTGCACCCTTTTCTTGTATTCATTTTCTGGCTCAAGGAACGTTGCATTTCTTTCAGCCCAAGGGGCACAGCTGCAGCAGACAGGCTAGATTCCCTTCTAGAGATCAGTGCCCTAAAAATGAAGAAGTCTAGCGCCTAATTCTAGAGCATATAAGTATTTTGCTGGCTTTGTCCCCTAACTCTTACGGCACTTGGTAGACTGCCTGTTTGGATACTTAGCAGACGGGTTTCAATCTTGCCTCCTTTCCTCATGTAAAATGTATAAATGAGAAGAATGGAATTTTATTCCATTATTTTATTCAGGCAAATGCCAATTAAGTATTTATGAAAGTGGTTGTTAGCACTTCTAATGACAGTATCACTTCAATACTTAAACATTATGTTTCCTCTCATGGATTGTTCCTATTGTATAAGAAGGAATGTGACACTTACACCGAGTAGTGTCATTTTCCCGGACCACCTTTTTCTACCATAACCAAAGTATGCACACATACTTCACGAGAAGGCGTTGAATTCCTGGAGTCTGGATCTGCAGCTGTAACTTGAAGGTACTGTTTATTTTCCAGGTCCTTTTGATGTGATGCGGCAGACCTGGGAAGACCCTTGCTCTCCTTACAACTCTCCAGCTTCTCTGAGTGCTATCATAAGGACGCCCAAGTGCTACCATATCTCCTCCCTGAACGAGAACGCTGCCAAGCGGCTGTGCCGGCGGTACTCTCAGAAGCTGATCCAGCACACCACCTGCCAGCTCCTGAGGACCTACCCCGCTGCCACGCGCATTGACTCCTCAAATCCCCATCCACTGATCTTCTGGCTCCATGGCGTACAGCTCGTAGCTCTTAACTACCAAACAGATGGTATGGGTACACGAATGCACATTGTAATACGTTTTAAATGCGAAATAAGTCCTTAAACTGTGAATTTGTATTTGACATTTGCTTTTACCTGCTGTCATGAGGGGATGTACCTGTCGGTGCCCCCAGCACAAACAGGTTCATACCATGACAGTCTGGTCTTTGAGAGCGGCAATCCCAGAGTTCAGGAGCTTTATGCCAATGTAGCAGATCTCCTGATAGCATGGAAGTGCCTGGACAGCAACACCTTCTGGTTTTATTTTTATTTTATTGCTGAAGGTTGTTTTTTTCCCCCAGTTCAAGTTGCTGTTATCCCTTTTTGGTAATTTCAAGTATAAAAAGGTACTGAACTATTTTTTACTTCGAAGTGCTGCCTTGGATACTGGTTTAATGTTGATCAAAACGTTTTCGGCCCATTTTCTATCCTGTCTTGTGTTCCTTCACCTTTTCTATGGGGGATCCATTAGGTCATCTACAAAGCTACACAGTCAATGCTTTTTCATTCTCCAGTTCAGAGCAAGTACCTAGAAACTTCTCAAAGAATAGGTGTAGGCAAGCCCAACAGTTGCATAAAGACAACGGAAAGGGATAGAAAAGAATGAACTGTTCGTATAGTTTTGTATAATTAAGTATTGGATAGATTGGATACATAAATTACAGCTATCTCTGAAAACCAAGAATGAATTGATAGTGCACAACTAAAATAATTTAAAAAAAGATATTTAAAACATGTCTTTGTCTTCACTGTTAGAGTTTTTCCATTGTACCATTGCTCTTTGTCAGTTTTGGCTGCCTTACTTTCACAGATCTTCCTCTGCAACTTAATGCAGCGATGTTTGAGGCTAATGGCGGCTGTGGATATGTTTTGAAACCTCCTGTTCTGTGGGATAAAAATTGTTCCATGTACCAGCAGTTTTGTCCATTAGAAAGAGATCTTGATAATAAGGAGCCAGCTATATATTCTTTAACAGTAAGTACATTAAAAGGGAATTTCAAACAGATAGAAGTAGACAACGTTTAACCACAGTCTTTAAGCAGCACTACAGTCATGCTTCTGTATGAAAAGATGGAACCTTTAATTGTTGCTTGTACTTCTGAAGGTCAGCATAACTAAAAGAAATTGGAGGGGGAAGGAGCAAATAATTGTCTTTATTTTATTGGCTGGTTTGTATCCATAGTTACTTTCACTGTTTCCTTTACAATATTTGTCGAAACGCAGCCCTGAAAGCATTTTCCCTGGGACTACATAACCGTGTAAAATTATACACGTGCCTGGATGTTTCACACGTTTGTGAACACTTGAGAAGTTACACAAAAAGCCATTATGAAAATATTGAATATTAAAAAAATATTTTTTAAAAGTTATCTAGTAAGATATATCTTTCATGGATTTATGGCCAACAAAAATGTATTCTAAGAAGCTAGTCCTTTCCAGGAAATGTTTCAGAAATGTGAGATTCATAAGAATCAAAATTCTCCCAGCTGCGGTAATTGCACACCTAATTCTTGTGTTGTGTATGCCAAAGCAAGCCAGAGGTCAGTGCCATCACCCCAGAGTAATGGAGAAGAAAATTTGATCCTTTTTGACTACGTTACTGGTACATTCGTTCTGGATTAACTTTCAGATGCCTTGAATGGTTACACTCATGATGTATAGTGTATTTTTTTCAGAGGAAAGGTACCGTAGCAATGGCATGGGGTGGGGGGGCGGGGGGTTGAAGCAGCTCTGCTTCTGAAATTACTGCCCTGGCAATTACAGAAGTAGGGGAGTGTTGTAATTAAATCGGCATGTTAACAAACTGTGCTTAGGAGTGTGATAAACAATATTTAGCTCAGAATCGTGACAGTAAAAGAATTACTCCACTAATTGGTTTCTCTGTGTACTCCTCGGCTCCAGATTGTGTCCGGACAGAACGTCTGCCCTAGCAATAGCACGGGCAGTCCGTGCATTGAAATCGATGTGCTGGGGATGCCTCTGGATAGCTGCCATTTCCGGACGAAGCCCATTCATCGCAACACTCTCAACCCCATGTGGAATGAACAGTTTCTTTTCCGGGTTCACTTCGAAGATTTGGTCTTTCTTCGGTTCGCGGTTGTTGAAAATAACAGCTCAGCTGTAACAGCTCAGAGAATTATTCCCCTAAAAGCCCTAAAAAGAGGTACAGTGTAGTTTGTAGTGACACCCTATACCAAAATGGTCCAGCAGATTCCTGGACTGAATCCTGTCGGAGGGATATTTTTAATCAGCTGGTTGCATTTTTCTAGAGGAGACAGGGAGCAAATAGCAGACAACATACTTTGCCCTGGCAGTACAATGCTGATCTAATCGACTCCATGGGAGCTGGAGGCTGCCCCAGTGACTTGTAAAAAGTCAGATCTTGTGCTGTCGCAGAGGCTGGGGCATCTCGTACGCAGTTGCTCCGATCCTGAGCTGTGGCTGTGAGGTTGTGTTCACCTTGAGACTTGCTGCTCCCTTAGGAAGCATGGAGCGGTTTCACTCCCTGCTTTGTGCTTTGCCCAAGAAACTGCTGTAACTGGTGATCGCTGGGCAGAGGGGAATTGCACTTCTTGCAGCCGTGGCTGGAGGAGAGGTGAAGGAAGGGTGAAAAAAGGTGAGAGAGAAATGAGGAAGCATCATTAATTCTGTGACACCTGGGGGAGGGAGTTTCCATATTGCCAGCAGCTCTTCAGCAGAACGGTAAAAATACTTTCACGTTCGCTTCATGCCACTGTAATGCCACCCAACAGTCTTAGCGTATGAGGTCTGGCCATAGGCACGCATTTTCCCAGTGAGAATTTGTCCTTGTTTCATTCATATTCTAATATTTAGCTATTTCATGTATGAATATATTGAATATTACGGCAAAACAAAGGTAGGCAGCTATACGAGCCACTCAGCAGTTCATAGCATTTGGCTTACACTGTTGTACAGACAAAGAGTGTTAATGCAGTGTTATTACAGTGCTTTAAATCCTATAGGTGTGGCAAATTGTAGCTACAAATACAGCAAATTTGAGTTTTCCATTTATGAGACTTATGTCCTAGGATGTGGCAAAGTACTTACAGAAGGGTTTTTTCTCTTTAGGCTATAGACATGTCCAGCTCCATAACCTGCACAATGAAGTATTAGAAATTTCTAGTTTGTTTATAAACAGTCGGAGAATGGAAGAAAGTCCCTCTGGAAACACTCTGCCTGCATCTATGGTAATTTAATTACTTTTTTGTGAATGCCATGTATTCTTGC
The DNA here is from genome assembly GCF_035582795.1 of Mycteria americana. Taxonomy (NCBI): domain Eukaryota; kingdom Metazoa; phylum Chordata; class Aves; order Ciconiiformes; family Ciconiidae; genus Mycteria; species Mycteria americana. Next base: position 19,565,505 of record NC_134370.1, read on the forward strand.
TTAACGGTCTGAAGACTTCTAGAACCAGACTGTTCAAAGATGTTAGCCCCTAAACCTGCACATTTTTCAGAAGTACCTCGATGCCTAATTCTTTTCGGCTTTGGTGGAAGTAAGGCTCTCCCACCTGGCTGAAACAGTCGGGGGGTAAATCTTTTCAAATTCTGGCTTTCGGTATATTTAGGTATAGCACAAGAACTCCTGTGCTGGAGGAGGAGTGTGGTTGAGCAGTAAGGTTCAGAGCTGCCTCGTGCATTCCTTTATGCATGAATCATAATGCATTTGGGGAAAAAAAAGAAAGATGCAAATTACCAACAACTTCAGAATAATGAGAGTAAAATTGAATTCTATTACAGGAAAAGATGGAGCCTGTATTTGCATAAATACATACATATATTTATATGTGTGTGTGTGTACATCTGTATGCTTATATGTACAAATGTGTATACATACACATACAGATGTGTGTATACTATATATGACAATACGTATGTATGTATGTATGCATCTATGGATGAGATTTTTTTTTTTTAAATAGCCCTTAATGTTAGGTTTCCTGGGTTACTTGTGCTTTAGTAACATTAAGCATGTATATTACCATTTTGCTGATTCCTAAAGTTGTTAGATAAAACCTCAGCTACTGTGTGTGCAGCAGATGTGTTGCAGATGTTGCCCTCCTGCAAATACATGCCGAACACGTATCTTGGTGAATTACTAGGGCAGAAAGGAAGAACATAAATGGTTTGGAGAGTAAAATGAAGTTACAGATTTTCATCCAGTAATTTGTACACTGAATCCAAATAGTCTTGAGCTCAGCTAGAATGCCGATAGTGAGTGATGGAGGTCTACCCTTTGTTCAGTGGCAGTTTATATACCCTCACTGGAAAAATTCCTCCTTCTTCTTTCTCTTCAGCTTCAAGGTAGGGTGGGGTCTTTTGGGGGGTTGCTTTGTTGGGGTTTTTTTAATGCCTTGATCTGTCACGTAAGAGACATGTATTAGCTGGATAGCTTTGCTCTGTCAAGGTCCTTACAAATCGTGTGTACAGTTTCAAGCAACCTAAAAATAACATGCCTGCGTAAAAACATTCAGTAACCTGTTGAATGTTGTCTGCACAGTTGTTTAGCATGGGGGAAAGGAAAGCTGCTGTGACATACAAAGTGACAATTCATGGAATTCCAGGCCCGGAGCCTTTCACTGTTTTTAATGTAAGTGGGGGGACCACGGCTGCACAGCTTCTCCATCAGGTAAGCTGCCTGCTGAATTGCAGACTAATTGCAAGAATCCACACTAACATCATTCTGGATATTCATCTCCCTGCATTTCTCACATGCAGGGTCATTGTACTTCATTCATGACAGCAAGGAGATGCCTTAGGAATGTATGATGTGGAATTTATTGCATTGCAAATGCAGACTGTCATCAGTGACATTTTCCCAATCTTGGCTTCAGAGAATGGGTTTATAATCTTAGAAGATATTCCCTGTTAGTATTGTAATATGTGGGCATACGCAGATGAGAAAAACAGTCTTTCTGACCGACGGAGGCAGTGGGCAGTCCTTACAACAAGGGCAAACATTTCTGCGCAATTCTTTGAACTTGAGCACCATAGGAATACAGAGTAAAAGTTAGAGGGCTAAGTTCATGAGTAGAAAAACCAGTTAACTCAACAGGGATTGTTATTCTAGCAGTGGGAAAAGACTGTACTGTCCTGGGATTATGAATAAATTGTCTGGCCAGCCAAACAGGACAGAAATAAGCTTAAATAGTACTGCCTTGTCTGGAATAGTTGAACTGCTTGGCTAGGCTAAAGAGAACAGTACATTACCCTGGAGTAAAATATCTGAATAATAAATAGCACATCAGAACTCTTGCCTACACTATCAGAATAGTTATTGATTCTTAAAGCTTCTTTATTCATTCTCATTTATAACTACTAATTATGCAGTGTTTATATTTAGCATTCTAATTGCTGTGTGTTTATTGTGGTCTGTCTTAGCTCTTGGCTACCACAAAAGGCACCGAGTCATGTGCTGCAGACTATTTTCTGATGGAAGAGAAAAGTTTTATATCTAAAGAAAAGAGTGAATGCAGAAAACCACCATTCCAGAGAGTGATTGGTCCTGAAGAAGGGCTAGTGCAGCTTTTGAACAGTTGGTTCCCAGAAGAAGGATATGTTGGAAGGATTATCTTTAAAACCCGAGAGGAAGTAAGTCTGTTTTAGATAAATTGTTGTTTACAAAGGTAGCTAAAACCAGCTGCTAGGACCAGGAAACAAAAGGGTGCAGTATTTGTTTCACTACTTGGTGAGTAATGTCAATGTTGTGTACTCCATTTAAAAACAAAGATAACTCTTGAGTGAGCGCAACTAGACTGCATACACCTGTGCAACACTAACTTGACTTCACTCGGCTCTGGGGTCAGCTACGTGGTGTTTAATCATTATCGCTTCCTCAACAGTTCAATGCCACCAGCTTACTGTTTTGACTGATAGTTCTAACTTAATGTAAATCTAGATTTTGATGTGATAGGGAGTTAATATAAAGAAAGGATAATAGTTAATACTAAAGGATCATAGGTAACAGAACTCCAGACTACAATTATCAAGCAGTTTAGATGTTAGCAACTTCTTCTCCATTCAGAAAAATTAGAAAGGATTGTAATATTGAAGATCTGTAAAAACCTCAAAGGCTGATTAAATTATCAATGATAGCCTAAAATAATGAAATAGGTGATTTCTTTTAATTTAACGGGGGAAGATGGAGCGATTACTTCAGTTTAAACTCTGAGCAAAACATCCACAGCTTGAAAATATGCTAGTGCCCAGGCTTGTGAGAAAGAAACAAACAAGCAGGAGAAAGACACAATGATTTCATTTTCAGAGGCACTTCCTTTGGTCAGTTCAGCATATAATGATGCTTGCTTAGCTTGAACATAGTAATGTATGTACACATATGTTTAGATACACAGATTTTGCATACACAAATGACAGAGATCCTCTGGGATCCTTTAAAATGAAAAAATACATTTTTAACGATTATTTTGATGCAACTTTTGATAAAGCTTCAATTTGACAAATTACCATTGTGTTACACAAATCTGTATTTTGTTTTCCCTTATTTCTAGTATTTGGAGCAAAAGTTACTAGGCAGAAATTTGCTTGTGGAAATAGTAGCCTACTTAATTCAGTTGACTGCAACACTTACTTTGTAAGTGTATGCGACCACAAATGTGTCACTGCCAAACCCCATTCTTTCAGGAAACATGGTTTAAAATCTGTCTTAGCATATGTGAAAATTATGCTGTAGTTTTGTCCTGTGATGCTAGTACCTCAAAGGATTATCTGTAATTCTGAGCCTTTCTGCAGATAGCAGCCTCAGATCTTGGACCTAGAAATGAAGCCGCAAATTTGCATGGAAAAACAAGGAGTGGGTTCACTTGCAGGGTGTGATACGCAGCCCATGTTTACAGCTTATAAATTCAAGCTATGTTACCAGGGGTTGGAGAGAAATGCATTATCTGAGAGAAGGTGCAGGGAGGAATGCTGTCTAAAATCTGCAGTAGTCATAGAGCCTGAAAAAGGACAGAGAAGCAGCCTTCCTCTTGCTCCACAGGAAAACGTTCGCTCAGACTTCTTGCTCTCTGAATTCTTTTGGCTTTAGTGCAGGGATAAGGAGAGAAAAGGACACTTTCCACCATCTCCCATCGTAATGCCACCATTACATGACATTATTTTGCATACATAAGGAAATAAAGGATTTAAGTGATCATTTTTGCGTAATGTGGTACTACGCATATGTCTCCATTCCTTGTGTACTATGAAAGGTATTTCAGACACTGATCTTAGAAACACGGGTATTTATTACAAGCAATAGTGGCTTGTCAAAACTCTTCTACATAAGACTTGCATTTAATGAAATGGAGCTGGGGCAACAGCAGAGTCTCCAGTTTCCATGTGATAAAAGCCTTTTGTGACCCCCAGATATGAGTTACCTCTCTGAAGTAAATGAATTTGGCTCTCCTTTTTCCTATAGAATTTGAACGAGAGAAACATCTTTCAAGAAGCAAAGGAAGATGCAGCCATCAGCTCTGAGGATGACAGTTTCTTTGTTCAGGTACATGATGTCTCCCCAGAGCAACCACGCACTGTCATCAAAGCTCCCCGCTTCAGCACAGCTCAGGATGTCATACAGCAAGTAAGCAACATGTTTCCATTTAGTCGGTCTGTAATGTGTAGGGTGGAGGTTGGTTTCACACAAGATAAGGTGGGGTTTGTTCTCAGCACTAGCTGAGGAATCAGTTTAGTAACCTGAATCTGAGGGAATGCCTTCTTTTTTTCTGCTTTTAAACAGACTCTTTGCAAAGCCAAATACTCCTACAGCATTTTGAGCAATCCAAATCCAAGTGATTATGTGCTCTTGGAAGAGGTGACAAAAGAGCCAGCAAACAAAAAGTCCTCAACATCTAAACCATCTCAGAGGATTCTCTCTGATCAAGAATGTGTGTTTCAGGCCCAAAGCAAGTGGAAGGGAGCAGGAAAATTTATCCTTAAACTCAAAGAACAGGTTCAGGTAAAAGATTCAATATTTTGCAGCAGTTTTTATAGATGGTCTGTCAGCTCAATGGGAACATATCGTCAACGGGAGGGAGACACGACTGGCATGAGGCTGGGTGGGGAGAAGAGACTACAGCAAAAAGCAGATTCCTCTTTTCTCCGCACCTCCCTTACTTTCTTCTTTGCAAAACTGCATCAGTGACATCCAGCAACACGATTCCCTCCCAGCCTGCAAATCCCGTGACAACCCTTATCTTCTGCTACCAGCTTTCTGTTTTTCAAAATCTTCTGGCTGTGCATGCCTTGCTCCCCGTCATAGTAAAGCAGGACTATTCAAATGGGCAGAACTTAAAAACTAATGGAATAAAGTCCCCTTTATTCCTGCCCAGTGAAAAAGGTGTTCTGTTGCTTTATCTCAGGCTTTGGAAAATGGCAGGAATGAAGTACTTGCCTGCTGGGAGAAGGAGCTGCGTTCTCCTTTCCAGCAGAAGCCACCAATCCACAGCAGTTGTTGCTTTAAAGTAACTGTGTCACAAGCACAGATTTTTATACAAATTTATACCAGATTTGCTAAACATATCTTTGACAATGCATAATTTTCAATTAATTTATTCAGAACAATCAGAAGAATGTGCTTGGCTATGAAAGCACAGCTGCAATGAATTTCAAAAGGGAGGCCTGCTTAGAAATATCTTAGGTGGTTTCATATTAATTCTGTATTTCACAGCTAACAGTCTGTTAAACCACTTCTGTGCTCTGATTTATTTTTTTAACAGGCAGCACGAGATGACAAAAGAAAAGGCATTTCCTTTACCAGTGAACTCAAGAAGTTAACCAAGTCAAGTAAGCAGTATCGGGGATTCATATCGCCGCCTCTGCAGGTCTTGCCGGACAGTCCACAGAGCAAGGATGAAAGGTCTGCGTGCAGTTTGACTTTCAGTGATGTTATGGAATAAAACCCACCACTGCCTACAGTACAGTCTGTTCAGGTATGAGATATTAATTCTAACTCTGAGCAGTCATTTAATACATGATTCACAGAGTATTTTTTGTTCAAAGTTGTAGTTGGTGAAACCATAGTGAGATACAAGGGACTGACAGAAAGATCCATACAAGCCTTATCCATTGCTGTGCACAGGCACAGTAAGATCAGTAAGGTCTCCAGTTATTTATTATGGCGTTTGCACAGTGAATCAGAATGGTGTGAAGACTGGAGTTTTGCCCACTTTCTTTGCCCATTTAAAAAAAAAAACAAAAATGTTGCATCCTGGTTGATTTTATAGTATGCATTTTAATCAACTAACTGTGCTTAATTAACCATGTGCTGTTACTCTTTTGCTCTGGGCCAAAGTAAATAGAAGTATCCAGCTAAAACAAGTTTATTGTGTTAATTTCTCTCTGTGGAAATTTTGCCAGAAATGTCTAAACGTTTTTACTGTCCTTTCTGTATCTCTTCAATTTCTTCCATCTTGCTTGACTTACTTAACAAATGAAATACACAAGGTAAGACTGTCCCGTTTACAACTCGTCCACTGATGTGCACTAACCAGCTATTTGCACAGTGCTGCTACAGCACTGAGATATCATCTGAGAAGTTACAGCCTGTTGTAAATGAAGAAGAAATCTTTCTCAGTGTTGATAATCCCATCTCACATATGGCCGATGTAATATTACATTTTTCTTTCCACATACACCTAAGTATTAAAGCATTATTTGACATGCACTGTCACACTACTGCTAAATCATTATGTTAACAGAATTCAAATAATGTTTTCATTTGCAAAGTATTTCAAATATGAACGATAAATTTGATACCTTATTTCTAGCCTACTATAAAAACCCTAAATCATCGAAACAATCTGAATTCAAGAAAAGCAAAGTAAATTATGGAAAGAGCCCAGTCACATTCCCTCTTCTTCTGCATTTGTTCTTTCATTTTTTTGAAAACTGGAATTTACATCACTGAATCCTTCTGCAGTGCCTTTGAAGGAACCTGCTGCGGTCTGAACTGGTCGGCAATTGTGTGCCCTGTGCTATAGATGCTTAATCCAGGCAATGCTGCTGGGTTAACATCCAGAATCTGGGAATCCTAAGTGGGATGTTGTAGATTGGAAAGATGCCTGTCAGCTATCAGAAGATTCTCCTCTTCCCATATCTTCACATCTGCAGATTCCCGCTAGGCGGATGAAGAAGTTTTCTTGGACTGTATGTTGTAAACAAACGTGTTGTCGCCCTCCCCTTTTTAAACAAAAGATAATTTTAGCTAGTTGCCTCTAGGGAAACTGCAGGCAGAGAACCAGAGTGTTCTTTTATGTGTATTATATTAAAATAATGCACTTTTACCTGAAGATTTCTGTTAAACACTGTGTTAAGTGATTGTAAAGAGATTTAAATATACTGTAACTTCCTTCGCATATCTGTTTGTTTAACTTTGGTGAATATACACAAAACGCTTGAATTATTTATGGTTTATCTGCTTTAACAAAATAATGTACAATAGCTAAATACACCTAACTGGTAGTGATACTTTGACAAGGAACAACATTTTCTTCTTATAAATTCTTGTTTTCCAGGCTTGTGTTTAAAGAAAGAATATTTATTATCATGTTCCAAAATACATGCCATTGTATAATATATTTATCATATACTACTTCTTAGAAAATGCAGAATTTTTACCTCTCTCTGGATTTAGAGGAAAAAATGTTTGAAGTTTTCTGGTTTTTTCTTTTCAGCACAAGACATTTAATACCCAAAACTGACCAAATTCAAAACAATGCATTGATAAATGTAATTAACATGTCAAAATTTTGAATTCGAAAAACATTTTTCCATACAGTCAGGAAATGTCTTTTTACTTCTGTGTTAAACCCAGAGAGTATAAAGAACTCTTACACTATAAGTCCTGACATTTTTGTTTACATAGAAACACTGTTGTAAAGTTTTATGTTTGCTGAATTCATCTTTTGATATTTAAGTTAGTTGTGGTTGTCTCTTTTTTTTCCCTCCATGGGAGTTATTAATGTGCTTAGTTAGTTAAAACAATCCATACCAACTTACAGGGGCACAAATGCAACAATTGCTGAAATCAGTCATCCCCTTTGATTTCCCACATGAAGTGTAGCTGTGATGAATAAATTGCTTTGCATGCATTTTGTCTCCCTAAACAAAGCATTTCAGTTACCTGGTGTGACTAAATCAAGAAATCCATTAATACAGGGAGTGATTCATGCACTCAGTTATTCCACATCAACTTTAGCACTCGAGCACAAAATGCTGCTGCTCTTAAGAGCATCAGGCAAAGGATGAAACAGCAGTGTAACTAAAATGAGGTTTACTTTTGAAAGTGCAAGGACAAAAGGGAAAGAAGTTACAGGCAGTAGTCCCGTGACAACCACCCCCCACCCCCAATTAGAAAATGAATTAAAGAAAGCAAAGTCATTAACTGGCATAAAAACAAGCAGACAGAACCTGCATTCTGTCACCAGAAGCCATGAAGTCTTTCACTATACACTACAGAAAATTCCTATAAAGTAGCCATTACCAAAGCAAGAAAGTGCCCTCTTGAGGTCATTTCCAGCTTCCAGGGAAAATAACCAGACACACAAAAAGTCTCTGGCATATCCTCCCAGAGACCATGCACTTCCCACTGCTTATCATCAGTACTGATGTAGCAAAACAGCATTTTGCAATGCTGATCCAATTCAAATCATCATGATTTGCAATCATGACCCAATTCAAAACCCAACCACCTCCTACCGCAGCCTCTTCACTCATGTATTACCAATTCTGACTACATAGCCAGCGCCTGTAAGAATGCATATGCTCTCTCCCTACCCCACACCCATGGCACATGCATAATGCAAGACTGATACCGAGTAAAATGTTGGAAGTGACAACCTACCCATAGTTTTATATGCATAGTTTGCTTTGGAATACTTTGGAATTACTGGGAAATACATCAACCTACTGCACAATTCAACTAATGCATTTTTTTTTAAATGTTAGTTTCATTCTCTCTGTTATTTTAACACAGCAGCAGTTTCCCATCACAAAGAATTTTTTTCTTTTGGTGTTTCTATGGCATTTTAGAAACAATACTTTCCTAGAGAGTTTGCCCTTACCTGTTTGGCTTTTTTTTGTTGTTGTTACATTCAGCAGCACTGAAAATAAAATTCTTAACATCACCTGGAGTATCATAGTAGTCTGGAAAACACACTTGCTAATTCATTAGATTCAAAATAGAAAGTCATTTCACCCATGTCATCATCCACTAATGGTTTTCTGTCACATAGATTTAAAAAGAAAAAAAAAACAACCCTTGGGAAATTAAGGGACAACAGTAGCCATGTCACATTGTGTAACGCAGGTCTAACACTAGCCTGCTGTCCAGTGGCAGTTTAAAAACAGTAGTTTTGTACTATTTCTACTAACGCAATTTTCTAGCTGTGGGATTAGTTTATTAATATAAGTATCTTCCTCATCAATCAAGGACTAAAGTTGCTTTTGCTGCTGCTTATCACAGTGAGAGAACAGCAAAATATTTGGCTTTCTGTTAAAAAAACCCACCAACTTTATAGGCATGTAGACGTTATACTGTTCCAGTATTTTCATTAATGTACCTATATCACTTAATTTCAAGTTTAGGTATTGGTAAACATCAGAGTGAACTTTTGTTGGTGAAATGTGGTACCTTTTGGGGTGAAGTTGGAAAGGAATACAGTATACTTCCATTTGTGTTGGTTCCAAATATCCTAATAATGACAATACAGCACCACTTGAAGCATTAAACAGGTTTTTTTTGTTAACTTCTGTGAAAGCCCATTTAGAAAGATTTCTTGTGCCAAGTTATTATTCTAATAGGAAAGTTTATTCTCCTTGGCCACAGATTTTCTTTCTGCAGGAATACCTGTCCACACATTCCTATGACAAGACTTACGAAATAACTTTGTCTCTTTCTGTGCTTTTGGCTGGGCATGGACATCAATTAGGAAAATACATTCATTTTTACATTACAAACTATTTACAGGAAGCAGCTTCCAGGATAAAGTTTGAAAGAAAGGAATGTAAATAATCAACACCTTCCAGAAACATGTAGTCTCTGAGTGGTAGCAGGCCTCACGCTGAACAGTTTACAGGTGGAAATCTCACGCTCTGTTGCCTATTGGCAAAAATACAGAAGTATTTTATTCTATACTATTTTAAAATCACTGTTACTTTTCTACCAATTTCTTATATTTTCCTTGCATAGCATGTGCTGCTTGCAGTGGTGTGACTGTATGGGACAGAAGTTGGGCAGCCACGGATCCTGGCCCTGTTGCAGTACTACTCAGTTTGCAGGAACTGGGGCACACCAGGAGGTACTTCCTATCGCCTGAAGGGTTTCCTGTTTCTGTCTTACTAATCCGAAGTTTAGCAGTTAGAAGAATAAAAAATATTACGTCAGTTTTAATTTTTAAAACCTAGTCACATTATTTTTATTGCTACAAATATTACTAGATGAAGTATCTCAATAGCCATCTTTAGAAAGCCATCTGCTTCTAGAAATCACATGCTTTCAGGAATTAAAGACTTTAACATGGAAATATCTAAATATTTCAAGAACACGTTCTCTTACATTCATAGTTTGTCTTTAAAAAAGAAGAACTTGCTGGTAGCGTTAGATTTCAGTGAAAGGTTGAGTCTGCAGCTTCTGAAATGGAACTGTCTGTTCTGCTTTAGCTCTCTGAATGCTTCAGCTAACATTTGGTTTTTAATCACTTTTTGGCTGTTACTAGTCCACTATAAAACCATTAGGGTAGCCCACTAAATGTAACAAGGGTGGCATTTTTCCTGTCTGTGATCAATATTTTGTAACTTCAATAGCGATAGACATTTGGCAGAGTTACCAATTAAACACAAAAATCAATAGCAGTAAATAGATTTTGCTCCAATACCTGCATAGGATATTTCAGAATGACTTAGTTGTACAGTTGTCTTCCTCTGCCTCTTAAAGCATGTCGAAGTATTCTGACAATGCAACATCACTATGTGCCAGTCTTTATATTGTTTGGAAACTATGTAAAGTGAACAATTTTAAAAGTGACTTTTCCACCTGGACTATTTTCTCTCTGCTGACTTGAAGAATAAACTTGTATTTGTATATGTTGTAAAAAAATAAATGGTTTAAGATGTTGACTCTTTGCTTTTGCCTTCCTGAACTGACTGAAGTACTGGCAAATGGCCCCCTTGGAATTTTCAGAATTAAATCACATCCATATTTGCAATGGCTTAACAACTAAAAAGAACTACTCAAAAGCTATGGGAATGGCAACCTAAGCAGACAGAAACACATGTATTACCACCAGGATTATGTAGGCAGTTTTGTAATCTACACAGTAAAATTTGTGATTTCTAATCCATTAAGATAGAAGTCTATTCAAAAAAATGTTTGTGAATTTATGTTTAACTACTTGAAACTTGGTGAACTAGACTGATTAATACTAAAAACATGTATTAAAATAAAATTAAATTACTTCTAAAACTATCTAAGAAGCATAAACCAGGATAAAGGACTAAATACCCTAGAGAAAAAGAAATATTTTCTGATTATTGTAAGGAGGTTAAGCGACTTGAACAGAAGCTTTGCAAAACTTACAACATGCATCGTTATCACATCATAGACTAAACATTACAAAATGTATTAGCTGCCAGCCAGGGACAGCCCACCACGCGTCCCTGTGGAATGGAATTCACATAAAGCCAATACTCACTCTTAAGTTACTTCATATATTTTACTTACTGTTTGCAAAGCCAACATGCAGCTGAAAATGGATTCTAAAACAACCAGGCAATAACTAGTATTTGGGGAATGAAGATTAAAAAAAAGATTTAAATTCTTACCTTGAATTTGTCCAGCATTCTTGACAGTGATGGTTTATTGAAGACATTGTAGTACAGCATTCAATCATGGTAGTTCAGAACTGGAATTCAGTAATCTCAATTTGCCAATACCAAGATTCATCAGAGGGAAAAAAACCCCCACCAAATGCAAAATCGTTTCAAGATGAGATAAATGGTTAGGAGACAGAAGAAAAACAGAAAAAATGCAATACATATTCCAAATCTCTAGGTATCTTAAACATCAAAGTCAATATTATATTAAAATTTCCAAAATATTTATTATTTTATCAACACAACCAGTGATTTCTCAGAAACACATATGTCCATATTCTGTTATAAAAATTAGAAAATATATAAACAAAAATACTATAATGCATGGTTGCAAACAATTTTAAAATGACCTGGGTTTGTATCTTTTTAAATTACTGATGTGACTGTTCATTGTGGTTCCCAAGCCCTGAGAACATGGGCTCGGTGGTTAAGCAGAGAGGCTGTGTAACTCTGTGTGAAAAACTGCTGTTACATCTTTCATATGTGTCTATATTCAAACAAAAGCCTACTTGAATTCCTTTAATGATGAGTGGAAATTTCTTTCAGCCAATCTTTCTCCATAATTAAGAAGCCAACTGAACATGACTGATAGATACATTTATGACAAGGATGATTCCTTCAAGTGTTTAGCAAAATCCAAGGGTTTGTGAACAACAGTCTCACTGATGTGTTGTCGAAGCTGTTTGTTTAGCTCTTCATCTATAAATGAATCCATTTGTGAGAATGTATCCTGAAAATTACAAAATATTAGTTGCATTACAAAACAAGGCCAGTATGTGTTTTCCATGCATAGCTGAAATTAGCAGTCCTGTTTCTCTCCCACCCCCCCGTCATCTACACCAGACCTATGGAACTAGCTCATGTATATCTGGCCTGCCAGTAAGTTTCACTTGGCTAGCAACATGCCGATGTGTCAGGCAGTCCTTCGTAAGCTCAGGGTTCTGGTGAGGATTTTTTGTTTTGTTGTAAACTGGGCTTTAGAAGAATACCTACTACACATAGCCACAGCTTCCAGCTCTGAAGGAGCTTACACACGGCTTCCTGTTCAACACACCTTATAAAAACAAATCAAGCATCTCTGATTGAAAGGCTAGTGAAAGCAATAATGCTAGCAGTAGAGGCTGTGAGTCAGAAGGGAATGCCCTGAGCCTGCCTCACAAGATCCCTTCTGGCTGCAGCCAGATCTGGAGCCCTCCACTCTTTCCTGGTGCACAGACGAGGAAGGTCACGCACAAAATTTATACCTCCCTGTTGAAGTCTTAGCACTCACGTAGTCAAGTACTTTGTGCACTCAGGGACAAATGAGATCCTCTCTTTAGTGGTGCACAGGGAAAGAAAACTCCAATTCAGAGCTTCTGTCAATGGGGGGAAGTGCTGACAGACAATGGCAGCATGGCACACAGAGAAAAACATGCAGGACAGATAGGGTAAAACTTAGATACTGCCAAAATTTGTTAAAATGAGCCAAACAGCCAGAGAACAGGCAAGACCCCAAGGTAATTTTCCCAGTTATGTCCATTATAACCACCTGTGGACAGTTTGTTCTGTTATCTTCCTCTTCTTTTGTTTCTGCTAAAGAGCTTGTGCACTTCCTTATTCAAGCACTACACAACCTCTCTCCTATCTGCTGTTCCCAGCCTTGTTCTGTCAGAGCTGCTAATGTAACACCCTAGCAGGACAGATGCGTCAAGAAGTCATTGTAAAAGGACAGAATAAGTAAGTAAAAATACATTTTCAGAAGTTGTTTCTCTAAAATGGAAAAAAAAATTGTGCTCTCAAGGCTTTAACTGACATTACTGAGTTACAAACTGGAGGCACTAACAAGGTTAACAGGTTATAATGTTTTCATGAGGAAGAAAATTAATTATCACTTTTTAAAGGACACACCACTCACTGGACATTTGATGGAGGTTGGCATCTGGAACACATCCAGTGCTGAGGATCTAAAAAGTGTTCATCCACTTCTCCTCTTTATACATTAGCTCTTTGTTCCCCTCAAATTTACACTTTAAAGCTATAAACTGACACTAATAGGGATCGGTATCCTTCTACATACTGAATCAAAGGCTCTGGAAATCCAGCTGTCCTGCCAGCTACCCACACTGGGGAAAGAGAGCTGGCTTTTTATTACTGCTTTTTGAACAAACAAACATTAGTTCATTATCACAGAGAAGGAACAAGAAACCTGCACTGAACCACTGCAAAGTGCAAAAGATAAGTAAAATAATAGCTACCATACTAATCTTGCTACGTTAACTAACTGATGCTATAGGAGGTGGAACTATTCATACAGCTTTTCTTCCTTCTTTATAGTCAGTGCTATCTTATGTCACGTAAAAAAAAAATACTTGACACAGAAAGTACAGGAACCAGAAAGCCAAACTAAGTGTGCTAATGCCTGGGCACTGCATAGTGAGCCAGCAGATACAGGTTATACTGGTGTTATCATGTGGTTAAAAAAGGACACAGAGAGAGATGAGATGGTACCTTTCTTTTGGGTGTTACTGACGCAACAGGAGGGTTAAAGGTCATTCCTCTCATACTGTATGCCTCAAAAAGTTCTGTAGCAGGCCTATAGCAAAAACCACAGTGAAAGAAAAATGGCATTAGATACATTTCTAAATAATGTAGCACCAAATCCAAGAGCAGCTTCTCCCACACACACACCCCATTCACACCCTCCACCATGCTTTAAGAGAACTCCTCGGAGTAATGAGCATCACCTGCTAAAGATCAGAAGCCAACAGCTGGAGAACAATGCAAGTAAAAGCAAGTAAAATGTGTCTAGATACTCAGTTGGGGGACAGAAGAAATGGGAGACAAGAACACTGTTCTGTTGGCTTGTCAACAGACTGTCCAAGCAGTCATTGCTTGCCCTGTACATACTTGAAAAAGTAAAAAACCCAATGTGGATAAAGGTTACCTAGCTGATACAATCTGCCTGAATTTCCAACAGTTCCTTACCAAATGGTTTTATGAAAACTAAGCAGCCGTGGGAGAACAGGGAAGACCTTCACATGGGAAAAGAACTGGTTAAAAGACAGGAAACAGAGGACAGGAGTCTATGATCTGTTTTTGTAATGGCAGGAAGAAACTTTGGATTTCCACAAGGTCTGTGCCAGGACCTGTGCTTTTCAACACACTCAAAGATGAGCTGGAGAGTACTAAGTGACTTGCGGTAGTAAGAATGAGCTGCCTGTGAAGAACTGCAAATAGACTGTATGAGATGGTCAGTAAAATGGCAAATGAAATTTAGTGGGGGAAAAAAAAAAGTCATACAGAAAAGCAATCTCAGCATCACATAAAAACGGGCTCTGAGCTGATCACTATCACTTACGGAAAAAAATACTGTTATGACAGGTATTTTCATGGGATTGTGGCCTTAATGCTGTTTGGAGTTGCAAAGAAACAGAGAACAGAACAGAAAATAGCTACATCAGTGTATAAATCCACAGATCACCCACATCTCAAGTGTTGCATCTGAGGCTCCAATTTCCTCATCTTGAAATACTTGAATTGGTAAAAGCTCAGGAACAGGCAACAAAGATGATGAAAAGTATGGAATAGCTCCTGTCTGGGCCAGATCCCTTCAGCCAGAAGAGATGGTAGACAGAGGGACAATATGATAGAGGTCTACCAAGTCAAGTGAGGCACAGAAAGAGCGTATTAGAGCAGACTGTTCATTTCACCTCTCAGGGCAAGAACCAGGGACTGTTAAATGATGCATGCTGGCACCAGGTTCAAAACAAAAGAAGGTAGGTCTTAACGTAATGAGCTGTGGACTCATGGAACCCTTACCAAACAATGCTGTATTTGCAAAATGCATGCTTTGGTTCAAGGGACATGGACCAGTTTTGAAAAAAATTCCATGAACAGGTACTAAACACAGAATGGTATCAGGTTCAGGAAATCCACCAGGCTGAAACCAATTGGAGGCTAGGACACTGCCCAGCACACGTTGTCTTACGTGCTTGCCCCGTTTTTACTCTTCCTGAGGCACCTGCTTCCAGCCACTGCTGAAGACAGGATGCTGAACTAGATCCTTAGTCTGAACCAGGATGGCTGTTCTTGCGTTTTAACATACTATGGGACCTTATGCTGCAAGTTGGTTTCCAGTTTACACTGGACAGCCACGGTTCAGTGATCCTGATCCATATTCAGATCAGGGCTGCTGCTGCAGATATTTTGCTCCTGTGGGAAGAAAGCACACTGCACTTTGAGATTTTTACCCTTGTCACAGCTTGGCAACAGGCCTCAAAAAAAAAAAAAAAAAAAAAAACAAAAAGAAAAAGGCAGCCAACATTCTGTACTGGCAGAAGAACAAAGAAAGTGAGTTTGAAGAACAGAATCTTTTAATTTTATGGATAATTATTTTTAGGGATTCCTTTAATAAAGGATGAGCAACAGCTACTTTTCAGGGCACTATTTTTAAAAACAGAAATCTCTGATAACTCACATTTGGCTCAAATCAAGTGGAAGAGCTCCTGAGCCTTCAGTTGGAGCTCCAACAGTAAGGTGAGCTGCGTATTTCTGCACTGTTGGATGATAGTGTCTCTGAAAGAAAGGAAGAAAGAAGGCAGTTGACTGAGGGACAAGGGATAATGTATTTATCTATGGATTCTCGCATTTATTTCCATTTCAGTAACATGGAAGGTTCTGCCTTTGTTTTAGATAGAGAAACTGAGCACCCCAAAATCAGTCAGTTTCTGGGGTTAAGTGAATGAGAACATCCAGTCATACATTTATTCACTAGTATGTCATGCTGTGAGCATAACTCTCCACAGTTAATCTAACTCTTACTCCCAGAAGGCAGGAGAAAGGGCAGAGGAACCCCAGCCCCCCAGCCCCAAACTCTAAATCCTGGCTGGAATGACAGATCAAGGTGTCAGTTGCTCCCTGGAGAAGGGCTGGACTGCAACGGAACTTAACAGATTGAAAAAGCCTCCAAAGGAGTCTTATTAGGCAACCTGCAGTAAGATCCAGTGTGGTACCAATATAAGGGATGTGTAACATCCCCTTTTGAGCTCATTCCTTCCCTATACCACTGTGCTGCTGTCCCTCTTTGTGTGGAATAAGCTCAGGTGGGCCAGATTTGACTGATAAGCCTGAAGACCTCTGTTCTCTATTTGTGTAAAGCATATAAACATTTAGCAGCTATTTACTGCTGACTTTTACTTCTCAAATCACTCAGCTACTCACTAACCTGCAGTAAATGCAGCTCCCACAGAGCCGTGTTCTGAGCATTGCAATGCTCTGGTTCATCTAGTTCTGGCAGATAAACTCCACTGCCTTGAGATTCGTTGTCTAGTAAGAGGTCCATCTTTGGGAATGTCTACAACACAAAAGAAAAGGACTAAGTTGCTTGTATTACATGTCCAATTATAATATGGTTAAGTAAAGTTCAGGATTCATTCCATATTATTCAATCTCACAGCATTTAAGGATACTCTGTTTTCATCATTCTTGCTTAAGATGCTTCAAAATATTTTGCATAAAGTCAAATTGTCAAAAAATTCAATAAGCTTTAACCAGTTAGCTGAAAATTCCAACAAGTAAAACTTACTTGCATGAATACCCTGTTTGTTGCCAAGATCCCAACACTGGAGTTTGGAAGTACATGAAGAGCAAGCGTGGAAAGTCGCTTTAGGAAAGCAAGAGCTCGTTGCTGGGAAACTTGCTTTCTCCGCTTGGCAAACATGACATCCAGGCACTGGAGCACAATCCCTATATCATCATTGGTACCACCTCAAAAGCAGAATTTCGTACAAAGAGTAAATACCTATGTCGAGGAACGTACAGCTAAATACTCTGCTATTGACTGTACACTGGAACCTGAGAAATAACATGAAAGCTAAGAGGTTCAAACACAGCACTAATGTGATACAGACATAAGCATCCATCTTTTTTTGGTAAAAATAGTCCAGCTTTGAACAGAAAAAAACGTATCATTGTTTCTGTGCTCCTTTCTAAGAAAATATTTGTTCCATCAAAAATGTCTAAACATTAGAAGCAGTAAGTGTATTCATTATATCATCTTTTACAAATTTTTAAACGGTGCAAAAATTTAGTCTTTTACCCATCCAGAACTGTAGAATGTTTTTTCTCAATCTTTCCCCCTTAGTGAATGCAAATTTATGAAGTTAATTAAAATTATGTTAATTTCAAACTTTATAAGTATCTCTTTTCATAAACTATTCAGCTTCTCAGAATTATTAGAAAATTTAGATTAGAAAATTAGAATGTCAGAATTATAAAAATCAGAAATATAAACCAGGAGATTTTAGAAAACAGAATTTAAATTGAAATTATTTTTAAAATTATATTAGAAAAATTAAGAGATTTTTCTCTAGTAGAGAAAGAATTAAGAGAAAAAATACAGAATTTTTAAATTGCCACGGAAAGAAACAATTATAAGGAAGTAAAAAACTTAAACTGAGGACAGGATAAATGCTTATCCAAGATCACATACTCAGCATTCCCTAATGAAATGACATGATTAGAACCCGGTAGCATGTATTGCAATAATAATTCTACTATTTGTATTGCAGTAGTGCAATGTGCAACTTGAGAAAAAAGTAGATTAAAACAGACAGTAATATTTTCAGAACTCAGATATCTTAAAACAACTGTAGTTTATTAACACTATATTAAGGCTGTGATACCAAACAAGCAGAATAAACATTTTTTAGGTGAACAGTGAAAATAAGAATCTGGAGTTACCTGCATGTAGGCTGAACAGTGTCTTGTAAAGATGTGTGTAGAATTTCATCGGATCAATGTTAAGAACATCACCTATTAACATAATCCCAAATAAATACATTTACTCCATTAATCTATCAGACAATATTAAGCAAAAGTTTGTTTTTAAAGATCTCTTACCTTGACCAGACAGTATATGAAAAGCACTGAGAATGCAATGAAGACTCTCACGATAGCTTAAACCCTAAGAATACAAAACTGATTAAGTACCCAAAAGAACATAATTTTAAGAAAACTGTAATAAAAGTAAGCTCAACTTACCCCAGATGCAATAAGAGAATGAAGGACAATCAACAGGTCATCAAAAAATTCCACATTTATGAGATGAGCAAACCTTGAATCAAAGAGATTTTTATTTTTAAGTTACAGACACTATCTGCAAACTCAGTTCAAATTATTTTGAATTGCCAAAATCTGCACCTTAAAAGCAGAGCTAAATCAAATGCTGAACATCTATTTTCTTCACATAGATGGATGATTCAGCCCCCAACTGCTAATCACGGCTTCCCTATAGCACTAGAGACATGCTCGTGTTCTTCAGGAAGTAATCAGACAAAATAATGGAATCACATCACACCCTGCTGGGTTTGCATCACATCAATTCTATCATGGGAAATTTCACATCACATTGAAATGTTTTTACAAGTAGGTGAAAACTTCAGCAGAGAAATAAAAGAATTTCAACAAATTTGTCAGGGACAGTCTTCTCTCACTTTATAAATCCCTTTCAAAGTCAAAAATCCCTTTACTGCTTTATGTCTTTTCTAACACACACAAAAGAAGGTGGGCTTAGTTCTTACTTTGCAAGACCTTCTAGCACGGCTGGCAAAAGTGGAGACTTCTGAGCTTTCTTCAAGATTCTAAAGTAAGTTACAAATACAATATTCAAGGTCTCTGTGTGCTGAAGGAAAGAAAACAAAATAAAATACTTAAGCATGGAAAACAGACGCTTCTACTTCACTTAAACTCAATTGCAAATGCTCCTCTCTGTTCAAGCCTGCACTCAGGCCTTCCAAACCAGCCCTGGCACTGCCATCTCTGCTCTTCTTATGCTGAAAAGCTCAAGTCCTGCTCTCCTGCCCTCTGCTCTGTCCCCTCACCTTCTCCTAGCTAAACAGCCTCTCTTCCCCTCAGTCCATCCTAGCCACACTCCTCCTTTGCCTAAAGATCACTCTGAGAGGCTCGCAGCAGCCGTTACAGTGCCATATGTAACAGGAACAGGACACCTAGAGGACACATGTCAATGGATACAAATACCTTTTTGTGCAGAGAACAGAAGGAAATAGGAATGGCTAAGTTGGCTTTCCCAGGTAAACTGAGAGGGTTTGGTTTAAAACATAGACCTCTGGCATAGGCAAAATGTTTGTAAGCTGTCAACATTATCTAGAGGTGTGGAATGCTGACAGGCTGGGATGGAGGGGAGACACTTGGTTACAAAAGGATTAGGAGCTGCTACTTTGCAAAAATAGGAAAATAATCTCTAAATTACTTACCAGCTTCAGTTTTTTTTCTTTACTTTCTGACGCTTCTGCTTCCAAGAGTTCTCGTTCCAGTTTCTCTTCTGCTTTCTTCCACTGAAAACATACAGTTGATTTTAAGACAACAGATTAAATGTTTCCAACCAGCCTGGATATCCAGGTTCCAAAGATACCCAGAGAACAAATCTTCTATGTTTGGTGAGTTGCTTAAGTCACGCTGTGATGCTACAGGGTAACCAACTTGGATATATTCCTTCCTATCAGAAACAACCAATCAAAGGCGTTATAAACACCAGAAAGAGAAAAAAATTAGGAAGATAATTAAATTCCCTGTAGAACCTCATAAATATTCAAGTACAACGCAAACACTAATCACTGATGCTGAGAGTTAACAATGGCAACAGGAGAAGTGCAATCATTGCTAGAACAAATTGGTACATAAAGTCACTGAAGCAGAGCATAAGAAAGCACACGTCATACCTTTCTTTGCATTCTTGAAAGATTTTTTCTTTTCTCTTTGTAAGTCATGAACTTTTTCTTTGGTGCAATGTCTTCGGAATCTTTTTGTAATTCTACTTCCTTAATTCTTAAGTGAAGAAATACTTTTAACACCTATTATAAAATGAAATAAATACAATGAAAGGTGATCCACAACGGAGGAACGGAGATGGTAAGAAATCCTGAATTCCATTCAGGCTAGTGGGCTTTGCTCATCAAAGGCTCTTCTATTTATTCCCCTCCTTTTCCTTCATATCTGTATCTCTCATCTCTGCTCCCAGTTCCTTCCCCAGCACTGTCCATTTCTATCCATTCCTCCATTTCCTTCTCTCACTTCAAGTTTCCCTACCTGACTTAACACACATCTCTGTCGAGAGCTGATCTCCTCCTCCCAGTCTCTTTCCCCTGCCCCATATCTCTCTTTCTAACCCTCTGGCTCAGCCCACTCCTAAGCTGCCTGTGTTATGACAGGGTGAGGAAATTCTGCTAGTCTGCAGCCAGCAGCTGCACTAACTTTAACTTTCAGATTTTTTTTTAAACCATTGACAGAAGAAAATTGTGTAGTACAACAAAAAGATTCTTACCTCAGGTCTGACATCGTAATTTCTACTCCTCACAAGGCCAGAAATGACCTTAACTACACCGAGTGAAGCATAGCCCAACTTGTCTTGTTTAAAGAGCTTCTTAACTGCCTCAAAGCACAGTTCAGAAATCTGAAAAGTGAATTTGAACAAATTCTTCCGTAAAGCCAAGTCTACGACAACAGCTAACTGGTAATACTGATGGTATTTACTAATTAGAAAGTGGACACAGCCTGTAAAATAGCAAAAAGATATGGCCACAAGATCTGGATATTGTGGAATAAAGCTTAGAAATAGATTATTTTTCATACAAAACAAGAACTCTTTCCCTAATCAGAAAATCACTTACCATTTTTGATGCATCATTCATGAGCGGAACAATGAGAACAATAATGTTGTTGTGGAAGTTAAAGTGGGGTAGGGCCACAAGCAGCTCACACAGACACTTCACTGCAATCTCCGCTAGACCTTTGTATGCTTTTAATGAGATTACATTGCTTTTCTTCAACTTCCTTTGTTTCCAATCTGTACAAAATATTATTTTTAGTGATCACTGTTCAGAATGTAGGGAAGCTTCTAAATAGTTATAGTTTTAGTTATTGCAGGCATTCTCCTACACACTTATATGAAACAGTACTTGCATGAAAGACAGCAGGTAGCATTCAGAGGAGGTTAACTGTGATGCTGCAAATATTTACTACAAAAAATGGAAAGTGTTGACTGTACCTTTAATTGTTTGTTCCAGATTTTCCAAGTAAAATTTATACTGGCTCACAAGGCCTTCTTCATATTCTCTCAGTTTCTGAGTTTCTTTTTTAACCTGTAAACATAATACACATGAAATTTTATCTGGAGAGCTAAATCCTGAAATTAGCCAGTGGTGAAAAAACCCAAAGTTTTAAAACAAATTATCAGACACCTAAGTAGTTTTTTCTTCTAGACAGACATTCCTAGAAATGTATCAAAAATAAAATATTTCTACATATTTCTCTACATGTTCTTGTGCTCAGAGGGCCTTTTCCAACTAGGCCGATTTCATTTATAGGTACTGAAGTGAAATTTGTAACTAGATGTTATTGTAAAGCCATGACTCTCAACTGCACTACAAGAAACCTTCTAAAGAATTGGTTAAAAACAAACTCCAGGTAACAAGTTATTCTGCATTTGTTCAGCAAATTATTGAACACATTACACAGAAATCTGTGCCAGGAAGGTGTCAATGTTGCATAATTTGCTTTCTTTCTCATTCCCTTCAGTGTGACACAAAACACCATCTTATTCTGAGGTTTATGATGAAAGTCACATAGGTTTGGTATGCTACTTTCATATACTATTTTTTCCCTCCATTACCACCAGCATCTCACCTACTTATTGAAGGAAGTACTTAAGAATTAAAGGTTCAAAACAAAGACCTCTGTCCCTGAAAGTGTCACAGCTTCTGAATTTCCACAAGTGCTTGTGTATTTGTCACCCTCTGCTCAAAACTATAAATTCATATTAAACAAATCAGTATTAGTATTTGATATAACTTTAAAAAATCTGAACTACTCACAATACTCTATAAAGAAATTTGGTATTTCACCTTGGTAGCCTTTTCTGCTTCAGTCAGAGGCCGAATTTTGTAAGAAGGCACAATATCTTTGAATATCTCCATCAAAGAAACCATGACCAGCTTCCGAACAATCACAGCCACATTAGGATCCTGTTCCATCAGCATGGCACGCAGCTCCTTCAACTTTTTAATCTGATTAAGAAAAGAGGCAGACAAAGTCAGCTGAAGATCACTCACAAACCAATGTACAAGCACAATGTACATTTCAGCAAAAGTTTGCCACAAGAAACATGCCTCATTTTTAAATACTAGAAAGAGAAAAAAATTAACTCAGCAGCTACTCGGACTCTACTTAGCACTGCATAAAGAGTCAAGAAATGCTAGATATCCCAACAAAATTTTTATCTTGGGAATGTTCAAACTACCCTGCTATGACAAACTTGCACAGAATTATAGCAAATCACTAGCATATCCTGAAACATTGACAACTATCGGATACAACCCTGAAATCAGAGCTTAAATAAGGGTCATGCTTAAGGAACAAGGTAGTTTGGACAGGGAATACGACAGACAGTTATTATTCCTAAAACCACAACTATTCAGAGGGACAAATTACAACTGAACAGTGAACACAATCACCTAGATCTTCACCTGATTCAAATCCTTTGTACCAACCTATGGCAGCAGTTTCACTGTTTGCCACCCCCCTGAGAAATGATACAACAGTGACTTTTTTTCTTGTTCTACTCATGTATTTTTCTGCTTTTGCTATTGTTCAGTCACTTCAGATCCTTATTTATTGACTTACTGCACAACACAGGCACACATACATGCATGTTAAGTAAATGCTACCTACGTTGTTGTCTGGCTCAGAGAGAATGGCCGATGCTAAGGCAGCTATGTGCATCTTCCTTTCCTGCAGCTTTTGTCTCCTTTGAGCAGCCATTTCCTCAGGAGTGAGAACAGGCAGGGGTTCTTCATTGAAGTCTAGCACAAGGTGCGAGAGTTAGAAAGGAGGGTTACTAGGGAAGCCACTTAACAAATACCACATTGCAAACTACAGTTCTAGATACTGCATTTCAGATGGGTACCACAATAACACCACACAAGAGTAACACATGCAGTTCCACAGTAAAAGAAGCTTTAAGAATGACCTTGCTAGAGCTTATATTAACCCAGAGATTAATTTTTGCTCCACTCCAAAATGTTACTTTTCAAAAAGAAATGGACCAAATGTCTTTGAATCTGCAAATGGTATTCCCTAAGTACAGTGGGAACATATAAACTCAACATATGACCCCAACTGTGCCAAGAAACTGCAGTGCTCCGCAACTTGCAGCAAATTATTCACCATTCAATTTTTGTTTTAAAAATACAATTGTTTTATTTGCGTTTTCCGAGTATTATTTTGTATGTCCTTCCTCATCTTCAGATTGTATTTAGAGAATAATGACTCAGAAGTGGCAGTTACAACTGCAACTGTTATTTGAATATGACTCTTAACTGGATAGCAAACTGCAAATTAAAATCTGAATTTCCTGGTATTCTGATGTTTTAAGTAAAAAATTTCAAAGACAGACACTCAAAAGCCTACAGAAGTCTGAGCCCTGAATTGCATTTCAAAATGATCTGAGTAATCAAACTAGAACGACAGCATAGAGTCTTTAAGACCAAGGTTTCCCTTCTCACTAGCAAAGATGACACAACTGATATAAGGAACTTCATCCAAACATCAGTTCCAGGTGAAAATCAAAGTAATTTTAAAGAAAGAGATTCTGAAGCCAGCTGTTCCTCAGGTTCTGGGATTCTAGCAGGTAAGAAAGCAAGCTCTGCACCACTGTTACGCTCTGGGGGCAACATGGTAATGAACATATTCAAAAACACCGTAAACAAAATACACTTAAATTACAAACTTCCTTAGGGAACAGCAAAGTACTCATATGTCAGTGATTTGGAGGAAAAAAAAAAAAAAACAACAAAAAGCAAACATGATGTTTTATTACCCTCTGCTTCCTCCATTTCTTCTGTATCCTCTTCTTCATCCTCTGCAGCATTGAGAACTACAAAAATAGAGTGTCTAGTGTCAAGCATGTAATAAACACCGTGGAATTTTAAAAGAATAAATTATATACATCTTGGCTACTATACTGATTCTGGAATCTGTGTCTTACCTGGCTTTTCCATAGTTTGGGGAATAATGCCACCTTTGTCTTTTATGGGGAGCAGATGGATGAGTTCTTTTTCTGGCTCAGTCTGCATACGTCTTGGCACCTTCTCATATTTGTCAATCACACTTTCATGTTTTCGTTTTTTGACGTGAACAGGTTCACTGAAAAATACAAGCCAAACTAAATGAACTAGCCATCTAATTAGACATGAACCATGTATGACAGTATACTAGCTGGATTAAGTGTCCCCACTCAGAAAAATAAATAATGGCTGATCTTATTAAGTGGAATGTTTGAGTGTGTTCACCATTGACAGCACCAGTCACCACTCAGTCAAACAATGTTAATGTGGATCTGTACAGGATCTTTGAATTCACGACAATACAGTGCTTCCCATCTCCTTTTTTTAGGAAACAAAATGTGAAATGAGCAAAGACAAAATGAGATTTAGTTAATCTGGCAGGTCAGCCCACTTCATGAATTTTGAAATGTTCGCATATGAGTGTGAACACACACATGCATGCAAAATGCTTGCATTGATTTTGAATTTACAAAAAAAATTAATTGAATGGTGTAACCACTTATAGTACAGGCACACTATGAAGTGTGTTATCTGTTCATATTATTAAAAAACTAAAAGCCAGGGATAAAGAATCACATTCTTGAAGCCACATGGTCTGTCTTGTAACAGGAACACTGCTTTTGTTCTTGTAAGGAGCAGAGTATCAACTATGAACATCTGAAGGACTCTGAAAGCTCCAGGCTCACAGACTGCTAGGCTTCAGAAAGTAAAAATCGCTTGTATGAGAAGTAGTATGATATCCCAGAGTCTACCCAGATTCCCTGCACACACGACATGGTCACCCTACACACGCATTGTAAAGACAGTGCACCAGCCTCAGCCTTGCTGTGCCTGTGCAGATCAAATCTTTCCTGTGTACCCAAATCCTAGTCAACGAGCACAGGAATTCTACACATCTGTGACTGATCTGTTGAGCACAAAGAAAATACAGCTGCTGTGAAAACAAGGGGAATTCTGGGTCATACCAAACATCTGGAAACCCTAGTATTAGCTGATGGGTTTTGAGATGGCACTGCTCCCATTCATGTAGCAGTAAGGGACATGGGGACCCTTCAAAGTAAGGCAACAGTAAACAAATCAGATGAAGCTTGTAAAGGCAAACATCCTTCGGAAACATTTCAGCCCTAAAATATTCAAAATTTTGGAAAAGAGTAAATAAAATACAAAGATGCAGAACAGAAACTATTAAGACCTCAGCACAGCCTGTTTCTCACCTAGGCCAGAGTGCTGTTTTACCTGCCTCTCTCTCCACTGTGCTCCCCCACTGCATGAGCAGGTGCCCCGGCATGGCTGAGGCTCACTAAAAATTTAACCCTGAGCAGTCCTGCCATGAAGGACTCCACCAGCAAGCAAGCAGGACTAGGACCCTCTCACTGGACAAACAGTGCAGTGTATTCCTTAAGATGCCCCACAGCCTCACTCTCCGCTACCCTGCCTTGACTTCCCAGGCGAGGCCTAACCAGGATGTGATAATGAGTGGGTCAGTGCACATTTTTATTTATCCCTACGCCATGTTAACTTTTACCACTATTACTATCGCACTATCGCTTTTCTACTCTGCTCACTGGGAAAGCTTGTGTCACACCCCACTCTCCAGGGATAACAGAAATAACGCAGTGTGGTGTACCACCCTTTCGTGGGATATGTTCCTAACCTGCACATAAGTATGTAAAAACATATGTATTTAGTCTGTGCTAATATGACCATGTAATTTATAAGTGAGGTATTATTTGACAAGTTCTTAAGAATAATCATAGTTGATCAGAGTAAAGCAGATTGAAAAGACAAATTCTCCAGTTTAAGGGAACACTATAAAAGGAGCTAAAAGCTAGTAACAGTAAAACAGGTAAAAGAGCAGCTATGCTTCTATGTATTTCATTGTGAACTCTACCTAACGCATTGCTCTAGAAAACTGGTAACGAATTTTTTGTACTAACGTTTTGGTGTCGCATGTGTTTACAGACATGGCTTCCAGAACCCTTTTGTTTTTTCACAGCAATTTGCAATGCAATATGAAAGTATAGTGGCCCAAAGTCCAGGGAACATCCTGAATACTCTATATAGAAAAAAAGACTCTGTATACAGATTAAAGCATGTCTTTCAGTTTGAGGAATGCTACTCATCTCGCAGCCAGGGACCTCATGGGAAGGAACACTGTGCAGAAACAGTAATCCTGAAGGTCAGGCAGAGCAGGTGAATGTACTGATACACATCAATACATTAATACTGAATGTACTGACAGACTCAGGAAACACTAAACTGGAACTACAAAGAAACATCAGACTGCAAGTGACCTCCTGATCTATGTATTACATTACATATTAATTCCATATTAACCGCACAAAGCTGAATTAGTACGAAAAGTAGACAACACAACAACACTCACTTAGAAGAAAGATCTCTGGTTAAAAAGGATGCTTTTTGAGACAAATCCTCCATTAATTTTAAGTCATCTTCATCCATCATGTCCAGTGGAAGAGCATCTTCTTCCTCTTCTTCTTCCCGTTTTTCAGCTATTTTAGAAGATTATGTATACAGATTAAGATCCTGTACATATATTCAAACTTGAAAACCTAACCCTGCCTACACCTGAGAGACCATTTTACACCTTACTTCAACCTTGAGCTCATCAACCTTCATGCATGTATTTTGTGTTATCCCAGAAAACTGCCCCTTTATTGTGACATTGAATAATGATTAGAGCAAACACATTTCTACCCTCTCCAACTGTCAGATCTTGTTGCCAGAATGTCTACATTTTATATTTTTCATAACTCTCCCTTTCTTTCCTTTAAACAAGAACAGGAATTATTTGTACACAGAAAATGAAATGTTGTTTTTTTGATACATAATTTTACAACATGAAGCAGCAGGATATTTAGTAACCCTCATACCCTTCCCCTTACAAAAATAATTCTAAGCAAACACTTACCAACTTGTTTTTTCTTGCATTCTTCCAATGGAAAAGGTTTTCTAGAGATAGCATCTCTGACAGCCTCCCTTAGCTTCTTTTGTTCTTTTCGATACTTCCTAGCAGCACTCTGCTGCTTGTACTGTTTATTTTTTAATTTGTTGTCAAGTTTTATTTTACTAGTTCTCAGTAACTTGCGAAAGCTTGGAACTCGTTTTGTGTTTTTTCTCTAGGAAACAAACAGAAAACTACAAGTAACTGACATGTTCATAGACTTTGCGAAATTTATTTCACTGTTTCAGATCTCATTAGGGTCATATTTCTATCAGGGCTGAAGAACGCATTTCTTCCAAATGGTATCATCGGTTAGCTCCAAATTTACCCAACTGTGTTAAATTCTTGAGAAGAGAGACCTGCAAAGAATGTTTTACAGAAACATTCTTGGACAATTTTTTTTATTAAACCTTATGTCCATCACTTTTAGACACATGAACACTCAAAGTACGGTAAACAGATTGTTAGGGCACAGTTCTTTGCCCTGTGTGCTCCCAGGCACTGTCTCCTCTCTTCACGATGCTGTTTTTCCCCAGCAGTGTGGGGCTCCTCGAATCTGGAATTTTTGCCAGTTCACCTTTATCTTCCCTTTTTAGATTTGGCTACAGGGAAAGTGCTGAAGACAGAGAAGCAACACTGACGCTTGTCCCTATGCCATCCACACAGCACCGTGAGCTAGAACAGCTACAGACAGCAACGCCCCTGCCTAGAAGTCGGCTCGGACTCCGCTTTTCCTCTCCTGATGCCACCCCACAGCCCGAGTGCATGCCAGCAGGTCACGCTGCAGACTACCCTGCTCCCTGTTAAAGCTCCGACGCCACGCTCCGCAGTATAACCAACAACGGGGATTCATTTCTTCTTCCACGCCTTAGTTTCAGCAAAATCACTTTCCAGAGGTGAGAGACGAAGGTGTATTTTGCCGGGGACCCGCCGCTGAAGGGCGGGCTGTTGCCCGCTCTAGGCGCCCGCCCCCCGACGCTCGGAGCTCTGTCGTCTCCTGCAGCCCCACGGCCGCGGCAGCACAGGACAAACCCGCTCGGCCCGACGGGAGGTGGGGCCAGCACAGGAAAGCAGCCTCCTCCCGAGGAGACCGCGGCGGAGGCCCAGGGGCCGCCCCCCGCCCCGGCCGGGCGGCCAGGCCGCCGTCCCGTCAGCCCTGCCAGGCGCGCCCCGCAGCAGCACACGGCTCGGCGGAAGGCCTGAGCACCGCTCCCCCGTCCCGTCCCGCCCCGCCCAGCCCCGCAGCCCACCCCCCCAGACACCACCGTCCCCCACCGCAGCGTCCTACCGGCTTCATGGCGGCGGCCCCGAGCGCGTGCCGTGCCGGCGGCGGGCAGCGGAAGCGCCGAGCAGGGGCGGGGCCGAGCCCAGCCCTCCCCGCCCCGCCCCGCGCGGCCGCAGCCACAGCGGCCCCTGGCGGCGGAGGGCGGCAGCCGTTGGTGAGGGAGGGAGGGGGACTGCTCCGGCGGGGAGCAGCTCCCACTTCATAAATAAATCAGTCTTTTATTTTAATGCCCCCCCCCCGCTGCCCCGCACCACACCACGCCCTCCGGGAGCAGAGTATCCGCCTCCGGGCTCACCCCCGAACCCCAAAAAGAGCAAAGCTCACCTCAAGGCATAGGACACTGCCCTCCACCTCAGCTCCTCAGGGAGGCAAGAAATCCAGGTAACAGAAGTGTGGCTCCTTAGTGCAGTAACCAGTTAAGTTTCCAGCAGCACAACGCTATCCTTGAGGCACACTCCTGCCCTACTTAGCAGGAAGTTATGGAGGAATGGAAAGGAACCACACTGCACCTCTGCTATAAGTTTTATTTACACAGGAATTGTTACTAGTGGTCTTAAAGGAAGGCTCGATCCTTCTATTTACAGTTATATACAGATTTATAGTTGAAAAGTAAGAAAACTGTACAAGATAACACAAAAATATAAGACAAATTGGATCCAATTAAAGTAGTGAATACATAAGTTAAGAAAAATCTGACATTTAAATTTCAAATTGTAATGTTATGAGTAGTATATATGTAGTTTTTAAACCAGATAGCAACGTAAGTTACACCACACTAAATCTTTACCCCAATTATGTAGACTCTGCTTTTAAACACCGGACAACTGGAAGCCTCCTGCACTTAAAAATACATAATGGTAATTCTGACTTGATTTCCACAGAGGGACCAGTTACAAAAACCCACATGTAAGGAATTTATTTACATTAAATATTAGCAAAAATGGACCAAGAGAATGCAAGTGTTCCTCACCTGCAGTGCTATCCATTTTAAACTGCCATCCCCTACAATCACAAGTTGTTGTACAGCATCTTCGAGAATAGGAAATGTTTGCAAATGTCTGCTGTAACACATATAATATGACCTTATGTCTCACAGTTAAAAGATGTTAAAGAATTAAGTATCACTAAACCAGATGCTTTTTGGATTTCAGTATTGCACACTAAAAGATAGTTTCAAAAATGATTCTGTGTCTGCATTATTCTGAAGTGTTAAAAGTGGCTGCTCCTTTGACAACACAAAGTCTGCAGATAGCTTTGTCAGTTTCTAGTGTTCACCATTACGTACAAGTATTTCTTAACTGGAAATGGCTCGACAAAATAAAACTTCTGGTGGCAAAACCCTTTCACAGAATACCCACTCCATTTTTAATAAGCTGCACAACCAATACACCAAAAAAAATGCTTAACACCACTTGCTTTGAAAGCTGTACACTCTGAAAATAATAGCCCTGATCTTACCACTGTTTAAAATTCTGATGATTTTTGCTCTAACAGGTTTGGGCACAAAACTTTCACAGTTCCTGAGTTAATTACATTTGCCCAGACTGAAGGATGAAGCTGTATTTAAAAAAAAAAAAAACCACAACCAAAAACAAACAAAAAACCCCCAAACAAGTAAATAAGACCATACCCCTTCCCAAATTTTAACCATCTTGCACATAAACATACCAAACTACCTTATTTGGTCCTCAATACGTTCAAATGGTTAATTTTGGAGGTAATATTTGTACCAAAAGCATTTGGTTTGGATAGCAGTTTTGGGGCCTTAAGATTTAGCATTTCCCTCATCCCCCCCAAAAAGTGCCTTTGTGGTATTTGTAAAAAAAGTTATGCCTCAATTTTTTTTTTTAAAGTACCAACAGAAGTTATTACAAATGTTTATTGCATTGAGCTGATTCTTTTAAAGTATTAAATATGAGCTCCCCCACTTCTCAGTTTCATAGGTTTTAGTATTCTGTGTGAAAACAAAATCTTCCCACGACAAAAGCTAATACTGGCAAAAGGGTGAAGATTTCATCAGTTCATTACTCCACTGAGAGCTGTGTCGGTTTTCTATCTCATTTTCACATTTTCTATAGTGCTTTTCCACATAGAAGTGATGTGAAAACTCCTTTGTCATCAAGTGGTTTTCCACATTTTCAATTGACCTCAACATTACGACAATTAGCTTTTCAGTGCTGGGCTATGGTTCTTGTCCCCTTCTTTGTTGTCCTTCATCAGTGAGGCAAACACCTGGAAATGTAAATTATTTAATTAATATAAAAAAGCCAGTCTTTTGGGTAAAAAAATATCAATATTAACCACCACAATATTAGCATGGAGATTAATTTCTAGAATGAGACACTAGAAAGGAAGTGCCCATTGCTCAGAAGTCAGACATGCAACATAAAGTAGTCGTTAAGAGAAGTGCCCCATATACTCATGTGCTGACATGTCTGTTTTGAGATACATATATCTATCTCCAAGAAACTCACCTGTGCCCATTTTTTGTTACTATTCTGCATCTGAATAGCTGCAATACAACTAAAAAGCTTTTCTGATGTAATGTCTTCCGGAAGTTTTGTTAGAAACTGTGCTATATGAATAAAGTCCATCTGTAGGAGGATATCTTCATATAACCGAAGGATTCCTAACCCTGTCCTAAACAAAAATTCTTCTCCATCTCTACAGAAAACGTCCCAGACACGACAGGCCAGATCAAGTGGTAATGACTTGCTGTAGAGTGTAAAAATCCTACAATTGAGAAAAAAGGACACAGTTATAATTTTAACCCATTTCAGAAAGGTGAAAATACAACCTCCTTTAAACCTCAGTTATGTTAGCTGGAAGTGAGCAGATGACAAGTTATTTCATATGTTCTTATTTTTTCCATATTTCAAAGATCCACAAGTGTCCAGTTTTTAAAGTCAGAGTTCCTACCCTGAAATCCATCTCTTTTCAAGCTACAGGAAATCCTCCACTTGAAAGCCACCTCCTTTAGGAAGTTCTGGCTAGGGAAGTTACAAACATCTTTACACTCAGAGTATAATATACAAATAAGAAATTAACCCTTCCCATTCTTTAAGCCATACAGTTTAACAGCTCTGTTCATCATTTGTTTTCTAAACTAAATCTAAAGCCACAAACCATCTCAATAGAAGGTTACATCCCACTAACGTACTAATGAGAATTCAATAACTACATTTCCATGATACATTTTGAATTTCTATTCACATTAACAATCGTCAAAATCTAAAGACAGTCGCTGTTCTATTCTCACTGGGAAGAGTCCCCTTGCATTTCTTATTGCAAGGTTTATTTTTAAAAAGCATTCATTGGCAGAGAGTTCAGTCTGCTGTATGTACCATATTGTAAAACCCCACCCCTAAATTTGTAGGGGTTCCTTTGATACAAAACACAGTGTTCTCTGTTTCCCCATTATTCCCATTAGGAAGTGGTTCAGGAACTTCAGAACGCTCCTTACTGCAGACTACCACAACCTCTTCTATTCTCCCTTTATAAGAGGAGTTCTCTGTCTCAAGGCCATCTTTGGAACATGTGCAGGAATAACGATCTTCATTTCTCACAGGTAACTGGAAGCAGAATATTCTAGTACTTTGTACAGCAGCACTGTTTCCACAACACAGATACCTCTCTCAATCTGCCTAAACTATCAGCACTGCAGCATGCTCCTGACTCAATGCTGCTATTGTGTAACCTGCTCCTGCTGAGACTTACTGCTTACCGATAAGCTGCATCTTATAGCCGAAGTTCTTCATTCCCAAGTACTCAGATGACATGATATTTTTGTATTATTTAATTCTATCCAATTCCATTTACTCTATTAGAAACTTCTAACCCTTATAATAATACTATATGAAGCACATCCTTATCCACACACATACACTTATGAATAGACATTCCGTATTTGGCAGCACTACACACACTTCAAGGATACTTCCATTACTGCCTTCCATTACAGGCCCATAACGTAGTTTGGTACTCTCTGCTTTAAAACATTCATTACTTCAAAATGTTCACTGTACTCCCAAGTTTATCCCTTCCCAAATCAGGTCCTAAATTTCATCCTCCTTCTGCTTTGAAGTCTATATTCCTATATGCATACTTTCTTCAGTAGCAGATTATGTTCATTTCATGCAGTCACTTACAATAGACAACTATGGTATAGTAGCCTCCTCTCCCCTACTTATGTTACACATAGCTGACACTTACCTGCAGCAACATGGAGACACACAGGAGTCCTGTGTGTCTCCTTTTATATCTGAATAGATGTCACTCCTAATCCCAGTTCATAAAATCCTGCCAGAGGAACTGCGGTTGCACAAAACAGTTCACCACAATTTCACAAGACCTACGAAGCTGAGGTACACACACACCTACTGAATGCTTTTTTTTATGCTGTATTTCTGTTGCTGAAAAACCTATAGCAAAATAGAAAGTGTTCCAACAGTTGTGAGGTTAGGTTTGCTATGTTCTCTGAACTCACCAGTCTATCAAATATATGTCTGGAGTAAGACTGTATGATCTGAAATGAAGAAACAATTTGGGAAGATTTTCTTCAAAGAATACTTCAAAGGCTGCAAAGTATTTCAGCATCTGTAGAGACAGTAAAGCACCTCATAAGCAGTCATCAGAAGAATGTTTAATTGTAGAATAAACACAAACCCCACCAAGAATTGAGGATGTCATCATAGCACAATGTGACTTCTTAGGATAAGTACGGATTAAGTAAGGATTTTTACTTAGGATAAGTAAGGATTTTTCCTCTAGAAACATTTAAACAGTAGGATGTGTTCTATGGATTAGTATCTGGTATTCTCAGTTTTGTAACCACAGGTTAGAGTTCTCCATTATTCAATCAGACAAAAGGAAGTAATCAATAAATCAACTATGCTTCAAGTCAAAAGAATGTTATGGTTCAAAACCAGAAAACTCTGTGCATACCATGCTGTGATCCACACGGAAAAAGGCCAGCTGGCATGGCTTGTTTAGAAGGTTAGCAAAGGCAATGAAAGCATCTGCCTCTTCCAGATTGAGAATGAGCACAGCAGCAATGAAGGACATCCCTTGTACCTTCAAGTGGGAAAAGCATCGGGCAAATATAGGTGAGTAGGTTCAGTACATCTTATGTCTTTGGAAATGGAAATATTTACAGTCTGCAATATATCAAATACCATTGCGTAACATTTCCAGATGAACAGAAACAATATGGATAAATAATTTTCATGCATGCAGTCAGTTTGATTTCAGCAAGACAGAGTGTTTCTTCAGATGCCGGTTTTAGGTGCTTGATGGAAGTTCTGGGAGGTCTCATGATCACAAGTCCTTGGGACTTGGAATGCAAGAACGTTAAAACCACACAGGCTGGATGCAGAGCTCATAAGAGACAAAATTTGGCCTTAAGTTCATTGTTAAGCTATGGGAAAACTAGACATGGAGAAAAACCTCACATATGGGACAGTTTAGACCCAGACAGATATGTTGGAATTGAGACAAAATTCTGTTTCAGGACAGTCAATACATATCTTTCCACTTGCCAAACAGTATTTGTTCACATACATAAAATTACATTTAAGTGGTTAGCTACAATGCAAGTTTACATTTTTCCATGATTACTCTCTCAAAAACACTTTAGCCTGCAATAAAAGTGAAGAGCATTATTCTTGTAGTTGTTAACTGATTATCTGAATACTCATTATTATAAAAAAATACTGAATACTAATTATATTATAAAAATAATTTTACCAATTCCAACTGCAATGATGCTTATTCTCCTGTTTCTAGGCATTTATGCTGCCTGCTCCTCATTTAAAAAAGATGCACTCAGTATTTTAACCAACTAGGGGAAAAAGTATTGATATGGATCAAAAGCAGTCCCACAGCTTTCCATTTTTGTGGGATAGATGGGTGTGGAAATAAGACTACATTAAGTTTACTGCAATATTAACATTAATAATAATAATAAAAAAAAATCTATGATCAGCAATATCCAGGCCAGCTGTGTTCCTAATGAAAAAGAGAAGATCTATCCATGAGAAGTTATTTATTTGCCTTTTAAAACTCCACCCTGGGAACAAGCAGTCTCAGAACCTGCAGAGTTTGTAACCTCACTTAAGAGTATGGGAGGGTCTCCAAAAATGAGGTCACAGATGACAGAATTCAGGGCTAAAAACATTTGAACATGAAAAACCAACTAGATGTTGATGCAGAGTCCCAAGCATGTCTGATTTAGAGGAAAACACACCCTGTGCTAAATAACGCTTTGTTGCATGGATCGGACTTAAAACTCTTCAAGTTCTTTTTAGCCCAGAAGCAATCAGAACTTGTGAAAGGTGATCCTAGCTACCGCCACGAACAAAGAAAGAAAAAGAAGAAAAAAAAGCATCTGTTTGTTATTTAACTACTCCTGTAAGCTGACACCATTCAGAGAGACATTAGGTTTAGTTGGTTTGTTTGTGGGTTTTTTGGCAGTTTCTTTATGGGCTTTGGGGTTTTTTTTTGGTTGGCTGGTTTTGGGGCTTTTTTTTGTTTGTTTTGTTTTGGTTTATTTTTTTTTTTTTAAACCACAGTAATGTTTGCTGCAAACATGAACTCAGATGGAGCGATTAAGCTTTGACAACAAGACACCAATAAGGAGTTTCTGGATTTCAGGACGTGCGGTAGTGAAGCAGGGAGTATCGCTACGGAAATAGCAGCAGTGGGAGCAACATTAGGACAGAACAGGCTAAGCCCTCACTGGAAGTCCGCTAGCATTTTGTGTTTTTTTCTGTAGATACTGTGGGTCTGTCACAACTATAATGCCTTGTGAACACATCCATTTAAAATTTTCCATGCAAGACAAACAGTATACTCATCCTTGACATTCAGTACATTTTCAGCTATTTAATTATCTCTATGAATTACCATCATTCATTTCATAGCAGTTACAATAAGTGCCAAAGTTGAATTATTTTTAAGTGCTAGTAGCATAAAGTTTAAATAACCTACTTATTAAATATGCTCTAATACATGACAGCTTAAGCTTATTTGCCATGTTATAAACATTTTACAGCAAATACTTACATATCCCACATCTGGTCTGTAACATGTATATGCTCCTAAAACACTATGCAGGAGATCATGATAAGGACCACCCTAATACAAGGGGAGGGAGGAGGGGGAAAAGAAAAAAAAAAAAGTTTTTTCAAAATCACTTTATAAATATAGAAAGGTAACAAGCCAGTATTTTAAGATGCAAGTGAGCCAGTGAATTATTGCTTTGTTCACATCTAGATAATACCAGTGTTTAAGCATTACTATGTATGCTTTTGAGAAATTAAAGGAGAAGTAACAGACCGATAACCCTATGAAATAATGCAGTAGAAATCAGTATATATTGGAAAATGAGTATATCTGGTACACATCAATGAGTATATCTGGTACACATCCAGCATTGGTTTTTCCTTTTCAGAGACAGTGGATGTTTTAATTCTTAGTAACACAAGTTACTGTATTACAATAGTGCATGCCATTTTATATACATGTGTATGCATATATCTATATAAAAATCATAAAGCCTGAAAACGTGTACTAAAACGCATCAAGATTTCTGTAGAAGCAGTTAAGAATAGTCTCATTTTTGCATGTAATTTCATGAACATTAATAGGAACCACATGCAATTTTTCCAGAGAAGCCTTATAGTCCATTGTTACGTGTCCCTACTTTATTCTCATTAAAAAAAAATATATATATATATATGACTATTTGCTGTTGTATGTAGAAAAGAACCAATTTTACTTTTGTTGTTTTATACAAACAACTTCTAAAAACTATTCCATATTTAGCCAGCTAGGTTCCTTTTCTTGTTTAACTATTCAGAAGTTTAAAGTTGTCATAACTGAAGTTACAGAAATCTCACCTTCTGGAAAATATACAGGGATGGAAATGTGCGTGATATATCCAACTTAATTAGCTCCAGACTGGCCTCACGATCAGCAACAGACGCACCTGCATCTGCAAGCAAAACCAACACTTACTAAAACTGATAGACAAATTCTACAGACTTCAGAATAAAACTGCCACAGGCACATAGAGCACTTTTAGGATCTAGGGGAAAAAAAGTTACCTAGTTCTAATTCTTGGAATGCACCTCTACAGTGCTATACTTCAGGAGCTGAAACTGCCCATTGATACCTGATATATGCCATCAACTCCAAAAAGTGAGGGAAACGATCAGTAATTACTACCTGTCTACTCATTCTTTTTCAAGTCATACACCTTTACACCATTCAGACTTGAAAACAACAGGTTACCTTTTACTTCTGTATAACACTCTATTCAGGCCCAGACTGGCCCTGCATTCACTAGAATTTGCACTTTGCCCAGCCCAGTCCTCAAAATCCTGTCTTCCTTCTTTTCTTCTACTGTGACTTCAATTACTGAGTCTGTGCAAGAATACAGAGTGCGAGCATTGCTTTTGATCGAAACGTGATCCACTGGGATCTCACTTTTCAAATTTTTCATTCCTAATCGGCTCATTTGGCAGCTCATTTCAACCAGCAGCATTGAAATACACTCTGTACACTAGAAGAAAAAGATGAATTACATCATTATCACAAGAAGCCAGCACTGCTTCACCTGCGAAGTCAAGCATATTACTTTTGTAGTCGTGCTTTTCTCATGTCCCACTTTTACTGAAGGTAACTAAAATATACAGAAAAACTTCACTGAAGTTTCCAGAATTGACCACACAGTTATGATCTGCAGAAGTTACATTACTTCTGAGGTCTCATTAGATGTCATTTGACTCAGATTTTTTTGCATCCTAAGGAGTGGCGTTCCTCAAATGGCAGGAAAGAAGGCAGCATTCACTCAAGAACCTCCAGAAGAAATTCTGCTGGCCCTTGAATTATCTCTATCCTGTCCTCTACATAGGGACATGATGGAAATACTATTGATAGCAAGGAGAAAAATACACATGGCACTTGGGGAAAAGGCTCTTTCAGAGGCCTTAAACCAGTCAAGACCTATTTGGGAAGCGGAAGATTGCAGAATTTGATGAATACGCTAAACAGAACCTGCTCTGCTGAAGTCTGGAAAGCAGCATTTTCTTCCAGTCCTCCTAAAACTAAGTTGCATTCAGGAGTGAGTGGGACTGCTGGAGGCTGTGTTAGGGGAATTCGGGAGAAAGGCGGCAATTATTATTACAGAGAAAGAACATACACAATCTAAAATAAAAAGTTAAAGAACTGCTGCTTAATCCTTCCTTTCTCTTTCAAAAGGAACAGGTATTAGTATATTGGTTAATTTAGGATCATTTCATTTGAGACAGTATCCATTTAGAGTATTCCCAAGGAAGATTATAAGCTATGGTATAGAGCATAAGAAACTCTGGATTTATACAAGAAATTCAGTTCAACTCCAAAAGAGGAGTCACTGGGGGTCTTTTGAACAGATCTGACAGATAACACATCTTTTGATGAATGTCTTGTCTTCAAGACATAAAAAGATATTTTCATGCTTCAATCTTTATCTGCCAAAATAAAGTGTTAAAGATATTTGAACAGGAAAAACCTTCAGAACTACTCAAATATGTTAAATGGGTCTAAAAGAATTGATCTTCCAGACTTTGCTACCAAAGATTAGTAATAAGCACAGCGGGCTGGCTTGCTTTTCAACCAGAGATGAAAATCCTATTACTCTAAGTTTTCCCTTATTACTACATTTCCCAGAATATCTGACACAATCAAATTGGACCCTTCCCCCTTTCATTCCCATCCAGAACTACTAACTTTCCAAAATAAACAAATTACCTCAGCCTTCCCCCACACTCAGCCCGCATCCGCACAACAAAAGAGCAAACAAACCGCCACCCCACAAACCAAGGGGCATTGCAAACATATTTTCCAAGGATAAGCATATATACAGTCATGTACACACACAATTTTTTTATACGAGTTTCAGGTGAGTCACAGAGTTAGCCTAAAGAAGACCTGAGTAATTTACAATCAAAGTAGCCAATTAGTCAGGACGGGCTATGGCAAGCGCAAACAAAAAAAGCACTTCTTGCATTACAATGGCATTTTCTTTCCCAAAAAAAAGAGACCAACTCAAAAAAATAGTCATTTCATAGCAGCTGGTACTGACAGTATCACATAAGACAGCATTTTAAAAAGTAACTGTTAACAGCCAAGGAGTTAATGTTTATAACAAGGATATATCCACCATTAAAAACATCATTGATGCTATTTTTAACAGGGAGAACAGCCACAGGAGACAGCAATATGCCAGTGGTAAAACTCCATTATACATACAAGTGTGCTAACATCCCCACTTAATAGATTAGGGTGGAAAGGCCATCTGGGCAACCAAGGAAACTCAAGTGGGATCCAAAATGTGTAATATGTTATGTATTCTTCACCTTTCAGTTCCACAATCAAAAAAAAATAGGAAATATTTTTTTTCTTTCCCAAAATTGCGGAAGAGATACCAACATAAGAACTATCTACGGTATGCGCTGTTGCTTAGCTCTGCTTAATGTAGTTTCCCATTTCTTCTTTTTGTATTTCATCTAAAGTTTTCATAAGAGCTTAGTCCTTATATTTCAGGAATTCAGAGGAAAACATGTTCATTTGAAAGTGAACTAGCACATGCAATATTTTAATGCATCTTTTATTGATATAGTAAATACTGTTAAGCCTCTCACTCACTGACTTGCTGTAAGAAAGCAAACATTTAAGTAGGGAATGACTCAGAGCACTTTTAACAAGTATTCCTAATGCTGCAATTGCAGCTCCAACTTGTGAGACTTTCTGGGTTTGTAAAAGTGAATAGGAGGTTGTCTAGCATTCAGGAGATCTCACCTTCTATGTCATTCTCAGAACTTGTCTCACTGAAGCTTTTCCATCGTTCCTTAGCTCTCGACAAGAAGATTTCATAAAGTTCTGCAAGAAAACAAAACAAAACCAACAACAAAAAAGGAAGAGATAAGTAAGAAAAGCACCCATCCAAAACAAAAGCACACTAACTATTCTTGGCTTTGGTTTTGTTGCTTGGTTTCATCTTAACCACTGGGGGTGGGGGGAGAATCTATTCGATGGTTACCACTAACCACTGGAGTACCACTATACACAGTTTTATGGTGTGCACTGTATTATGCCTTCTTCTGTGGTGAACATGCAAATTACAAGAGGGAAATCATGTCTTAAATAATTCAAATTTTTATTTTTGTGAATGGGTTAGATTTCCAGTTCATCAAAATCATTAGTTATGAAATAAAGCAATTCCCCTTTCCACCCCTTTAAGAAAGCAAAGCTACAAATTCTCAATTTTAAACTTTTTTTTTTTTTTTTTTTGGGGGGGGGGGGGGTATCTTAACTCTTATGAGACTAAAAGGTTTTCATAAGCAGTTTTGGAACCTTGTTTCCATAGTTTACCAGGCTATGCCGTCTAACTGTAAAAAAACAGCCGTTCCTAAGGTTGTGAAATACAGTTCTTCAAAAAGCAAATATACCCTGATTTGTATTTTTTTTTTAAACTAAAGCTTAAATTTTTCTTTGAAAATAAACCAACTTGATTTTGCATTAAAATGTGATCTGTTAAGACATACCAGGAGTGATATTTAATTCGTTTCCCACAGCTAGACTCCAAACTTTCCCACGTACACTTGGGGGTAATCCTTGCCACCACAGCTCTCGAACTCTTCGGGTAGCACGCCTAGGGTAGGGAAGCAGGAAAAAAAAACCCAAAAACAAAAGGCATATATTGCATATCTTGTTTTCTAAAATCATTGGGCAACTTACAAGCAAAATAACATACTATTTCCCAAATCAATATTCAAGGATCTCTGCTTATGCTAAAGGCCCGTTAAAAAAAACCACCCAAAACATTAAGCTCCCAGAAAGCACATTTCATGTTGCTCTGTAATGACCTCTCACTATATCATGGCAACAAAAAATGACTTCTTCACAAAACAGACAGGAAAAGGAAAATAAGGTATGTGGTTCCTCTGTTTCCAGAGGAGAAACAAGGCAGCCTTGCTTCATTTACACAACAGAACTTTACTTACATGCCTTCCCAGTTAGGTAGTATTTCATTGACCCAAATCACCATAGCACTAGCGATATTCTCTTCTTGCTTGAAACGCTCTCTCATTATTTTTTTCCTTTTATGTGCTTCTTTAATTTCTGTTAGGCATAACATGTTAATAATTCTGTATTAGTGCATATAAATTATTAGGTAAATAATTCAGCTATTATCTAATTATTTAGATGTCTGATAGAGATCAAGGGTAAATTACAGTTGCGCAGGAGCTAGCTGGTACTATTTCTGTTGATTGTAGGTGTATTTCTCAGGCAATTTTTTAGCTTAAGCTGTCTTTAAGTTATTCAAATACACAGAGATTTAGACAAGCAAAAATCTGGCTAGAAAACTCATAGCAGTCTTTTCAGCAGTACACAGAATGACTGAAAAGCAAGCACATCAGCACTGTTTTTCCTGTAATGAATTTCACACCATGTGCTACCTAAACCTTACTTATTACTTAGACTAATCAACAATAATTATAGATAAAAATATTATTCAAAAGTGCAATTCCACATCTATTTTAAAATTATTCAAATTCTACTGAAACTTCCACCGAGAAGGGTTATGCCTTTTCTTTTCAGGAAAGAAGACATAAAGATCTGAGACAAAGCCATAACGCTGAACAAGAGGAGTGTTCTGCCTTCTGTTAAAAAAGGATCATTTGTAGATCCTCTTATTAAAAATGCTAAAAGAAGGACAGAGCAGTGCTATCTTGACATCACCAAGAACCACTGTGAAATTGCAAGACATTTTCTATTTATGCATGCATTAGACACATCAACAGAGTAAACATGCTATCCCTGGTAAACTGATACAGCTGACCAGCTTCATTAAGTTTTTACTGAAGCTTTGTGTGTGTAACAGTCTCTAATTTAATGAATACTAGGGCACACATACTAAAACACTACACATGGCTGACCCTCCAAAGAGGCAGTTAGAGAACATGGACCACAGATCACACCTTACAAGGTGCGGACCACAAGAGAAGAGTGAAATGAGTTGTCAAATGCCTTGGCTTTCTTACTACATTTTTCAGAGTAAGCTGCCACAGATCCATAGAGGCTCAATCAGTTCAGAAGCTTATATCTCTGACAACAGCCCAAGCAACATGCAGCACCGATTCTTAAAATAGCTTATTCCCTGAATACTAGGCACAAGACTACAGAAGTCCTTTCAACAACTATTCATAGATTGACACAGTACCAGATGCTACAGATATGTTTAATTTAAAAAACAGATCTAGTGGGAGTAGGAAGGTTCACACAGGTACAGCTGGTTGGAAAAACCCCAAAGTTTTCATCTGTCTTCACATTGGAATTGAAATTCAATTCCATTCTCAAATTCAATTCTCAAATTCCTGAAAAAACATATCTTTAAGCAGTCAAGCTTTATTATACTTTGACTCTCAGTGGCAACTGCAGCAACATGGCTTGAAAAAAGAATCTGAGTACCCAGGAAGTTTCTAGCTGATCACATTACACAAGTAAAAAAAAAAAAAAAAAAAATCAAGTTCCTACTTAAAAATTAAAGAAAAGGTTAAACTGACTTCTGAACCTAGTTACATTCACTGTGGTGGAATAAGAATACAATTAGATAATTGAGTTCTGTTTTAAACTGTGTGCACATATGTACCAGAGAATAACCTAGATATTAAACAAGGTTGTTCTCTACTGTACCTACTAGCCTACAAGCCAGAAATTATTTCATTTTTGCTGCACAGTTAAAAATAATTATAACTATTATTAGCAGTTAACATACCTCGTTTTTTTGCCTCTGCCACCATCTCATCATATTCTTGTCGGTGACGTAAAGCCTCCTCCACCGATTTGGCAGGAAGATTTCTGAAAACAAGTTGTTCCTGAATTCAATACACACAAATGACGTTCTGAACCATTTCAAAAGAGGTTTTAATCTGGCTTCTCTCTAAGGTGAGCTTTGGGGTTGTCACACTACCAGTGTTTCAGTAACAGCAGTGGAGAACTACCAGATGTTTACTGCTTCTGTTTATTAGTTCTCCTATAGCTTCCCCCAAAGCAGAGTTATTAGATTTGTTGAACATCTGGAATGATGCTCAAATGAAGTTTGCTTGAAGTGACAAAAAGGAAATACTGATATTCCATATAGTTATTTATTCCAATGCATTGCTGCACATGCATATTTTAATCATTAAATATACCTGCATATCAATACTCCATTTGTTCATATGAAATCTGTGATAACGTATTTTCAATAAAAGATAAAGGTTTTTATTAATTATAGTTAGCCCTTTAAAACTCCCACAAAATAAGATAGGTTTACTAAAGGAAGAAAGGATAGATCCCCATTTATGTCAGAGCTAAA
The DNA here is from genome assembly GCF_035582795.1 of Mycteria americana. Taxonomy (NCBI): domain Eukaryota; kingdom Metazoa; phylum Chordata; class Aves; order Ciconiiformes; family Ciconiidae; genus Mycteria; species Mycteria americana. Next base: position 19,608,757 of record NC_134370.1, read on the forward strand.
GCTAAGGAAGCTTGCTTCAGTGCTACAAGTTCACCAGCTTAAAATGTGTTTGGTTTTTGACTGCATAGTGATCCCCTAATTGCCAAGCACACGCTCTTCCTTTTGACCAGGCAGACTCATTCCAAAACAAATCAGAACACAATGTTTGGTCTCAGTCTTTTACCCAATCTCTAGCCTACTTTGGTTCAAAATAAACAGAACACAGTTTTGTCATTTTAATATTAAAAAAAAATTTTTTTTCCATCTCCTCTTATACAAGCAGAAAAGATCACTTTATTGATATTTCCAATGAAAGTGAGAGCAGAATCTATTTTCAAGGACGAGATTGTGGCAACACATTACACACTTGGGATGGCACTCCAATTTGAAACAAGTGGAAGTGTCGTCTGTAAAAACATACTTAGGGTAGTTCATGAATTGTGGTATTTTGAAAGTATAGAAAGGCATCAGCAAACCAGTTACTGCATATCTTACTCTCCACCACACAGTAAAAGAAATAAAGCATTTACAAAAAAATAATCATAGCAATCCGTACCTCCCTTCAGGATATTTCCTTCTTAGCACTGAATGAGCTTATATACTACTAGAGAGAATATCAAAGGAAACACTGTATGTTCTATTTTCCATTTCCTAACTGGAACTGATTACAGCAAACATTTAACAGTGCCATGACAAGCTTTCTCAAGGTGCTATTTGAAAGCTTTGCCCCATTTGCTTTCCTCACAGCATGTGTTCCTAGTCAGCAGGTCCTCCCCTTTCCTTCAAATTGCTGAAGACTGTATAGCTGAAAATACTGACCAATTTATTACCCAGTTTTCATTACTTTTCTTATTTGTACTTAATGCTGGTTTTGTTTCACCTTCATCTGCTCTTTCCTTGCCTTCAGCTGTAGTTTTAAGGAGCCATGAAAACATAACTGGAAGAAGGGCAAGGAACAGTATCAGTGAACACTATCATCTCAGTACCAACAAAGCATTTAGCTGTAGTTGCCAGATACAAAATGAGCATTCAGCATTTGCGACAGAAAGGTATTTCTTGTGCTTCAAAGGCAATTCTTCCCACTCCTGCTGTTACCTACCTAATACTTTTTCTTTTTTCCTATTTTAAAAGACTCTTCTGATAAGCCAAATCCAGGATTGCTGAAGTAACAACTGCCACTGTTAGGTCTTCCTGACTGGTCTAGGAAATTAAGTTTCCAGAATGGGGGAAGGAGAAGGGAGTACACACTGAGGTGGCAGGGAAGAAATCTGTAAGTCTTCAGGAATTTTCCTGATTAAGGATGCGCACAACACTGTCACAGGCAGCTGTGATATACAGTAGATAACAGACTGGTGGCCCCATTACAGCAAGAAAGAATTCCTCATATAGACTATAATACACTTAAAGATTCTTCTGGAGGTATTTGTTAGGCTATTATCTGGGATGGAATAATCCAATGATACTTTCCTGTAAGACTTGTGAAGTTGAGCTCATCAGAAGCATACTGAACAAATTCAGTCATCATCAGTTCCACAGCAGAATCATACTTACGCTGGTCGATCCTCCAAAATCAAAGCAGTAGTTGAAAGTGGTTCAAATTCAATATTTTTACGTCTTGCTGATGGGGGTGGAGCTTTATACATTCTTCCTGTCCGTGCTTCATATTCCTAAACAACATTATTGATAAAAATTCAATTTCAGCTTTCAGCCTCACTTCTAATATTACTTAACACATTAAATAGTTAAAATATATGATATTAAATAATTTACAACAGCAAGGAGCTAACATTACAAGTTCAAATTGTTTATAGCAAGACAGTGCAGCTTTCCAGGAATTCTAAGTAAAGATGAATGAGAAAGCAGTTTCTTGCATCAACTTAATCTTTGCTCTATTCTAGTTCAATATTACTACTGAGCATCCAAAGTTACAGTTAGGAAATCTGCACCATCTCCCCAAATTAATTAGTGCGCAAGTATATTTAAGCAATCTGTGAAGCTGACAAAAAATCCAACAAAAAAACACTAACCAAGAATGTGTGTGTCTTCCCATTTCTTTCCTTTTGATTCTAGCCACCCTTAAGATCCGGTACCCCTCACATGTTTCTGAAGCCTTTAGCAAGGCTATCAAAACCACATTATCTAGAACTACCTACACTATACTCAGTGACAATATAACAATATTTATCATTACAAGTCTGTTTCACATCATTTCTTTCTCAGAGGTTAAAACATGCAATCTACTTAGAAAGAAATATTTAAGAGCCTATACACAGAAGACTCTGAGGAAGAAAGAATCCCATTCCTTTTTCCACAGAGCAACTCAACAAAACAGAAATATGAGACAGTCTTTAGGAAAAAGGCTAGACAGAGCCAGACGAAAACCTCAAATCTCACATTCCCTCTTTTTTAGCCTCTGTAAATAAAAGTTTACTGCCAAGTTACCGAGAAACCTATTCTTATGATCCAGCAAATCTTAAAAGGTTATCTGTGAGAAGACTCTCAACTTATTCCCAAACCAAGTTAGCTTGTGGGTTCACACTCTCCTTAGGCATGAAGGCTAAACACTAGTTTCTCTGCAAGTCTTCCACATGCTGGAATTCAAACGCGGAATACCAAGAGCTGACAAATCATCTTTTTAAGAGAACAAATTCAAGGTACTTTAGTAATGTACTTTCACAGATCACACAGCTCTATTCTTAAGCACAGCCAAATGAGCTCTAACTGGTACAAGGTTTTTTTCATCTAAGGACAGTTTGTTATTGTACATCTGTTGCTTTAATAATTGTGTAAGTAAATTCAGTCTCAGATTAACCAAAATATCTTATGTTTAAGTCACCAAAAATAAAAAACTGATCTATTACTAATTAGGTCATGTATCTTCCCAATCAAACATAACAGTCTTCTCTAGAAACTGCTCCCAAATGAATCTCACACCTAATACACAGCTTCTTGTACACATTAGTTCTCCCAGGGAGAAAGAGGGCTTTACACATTCAGTATTCATTGATAGCATGATAGAAGCAGAGCTGACAACTTTAATCTATTATATAGCTTAAAAGTTCAGTATATAGTTGAAGTCCATAAAGTTAAATGGGAAAAGACCTCTTACAAACATGACAAGTGCAGCCTCAGATTTCCAGAGAAGACACAAAGCATTTGCCCAATGCTAAGGTGGCTTAAAGCTTGCTGCTCAACAGCCTCCTTACCCTATCCATTTTAATGATCCCTAACAAAATTTCTTCTTCCCTAACAAAAGTTCTTCCACATTCGGCATAACACATTAAATGATCTGAAAAGTATAACTCAGTGAAGTCATATTAATCTCATCTCAAGAGGATGCTATCACAGAATCATGGAGGTTGAAAGGGGCTTCTGGAGATCATCTAGTCCAGACTCCCTGCTCAAAGCAAGGTCAACTACAGCAGGTTGCGCAGGGCCTTGTTCAGCCAGATTTTTAATATCACCAAGGATGATATTAAATGGAGTGGAGACTCCACTCTTGCTAGGCAGAGGCTACAGCACCTGGTATTCCCAAGAGGTTTCCCATCCAAGTACTAACCAGGCCCAACCTGGTAGCTTCAGAGATCAGAGGAGATGAGGTGTGTTCACAGTGGTAAGGCCACATGCATTATATGCCACTACACTTCTCAGATCCTGAGGAGTTACCTGGACTTCTTGCCCTTCTCTTTCTAGTTTGTGGGAGTCAAAACAATAGTTTAACTGATGAAAAAAGGTGATTGCACCTCCACAAAACAAGCCAAAGAATGGTTTTGAAACATTCTCAGTATCTTTTAAAGTGGTTTCCACCCCCGCCTCCTCAAGTCTTCAGCTATTCTTCCAGCTATTTACCTTTTAACCACTGTATCATACTCTGCCCCATGGCAGCGCACCAAATAACTCATTTTGTTAGCACCCTGGAAAGACAAGCACAAATCTATAGCAACTAGCCTACTATTTCAACTAGAGGAGAAGCTCTGTTGCTTTTCTGTCTTCAAGAGCAGGCCAAATATGCACCTTATAAAGAAAAAGAGCGAGCAACTGCTATCATCATTTTTACATACATTCATGCTAAAAACCTAATGCTTTGTAAACACAATGACTTAAAAGTTACTAGCCAACTGTTCTTAAATACAACTTAGTTCTAAATATTTCTAAGTCTCTGGCCAAGAACAGTGGTTATACAAATTTCCTAGAGCATATTCCTCTCCTGAAGGGTAATTCCCAAGATAACTTTTGATTGAAAATAATACGCATTCAACATCATTTGCCACATTCAAACAAGTATCTTGACCATCTGGACATGTAGTATTGGTAAAGTTCTGTTGTAATTCACACAAGCACGAGAAAAATCGGAAAACCAACATTCACTGTATGAATGAATTCTTAAGCCTAAAATTATTTAATTCCACCTAAAACTATAGAGACATTATAGGCACTCCCACCATGCTTTATACCCCAGGCTACCCCAGCATATTCTTAAATTAGGCATGCATCCTGTGATAGCACCTGGAGGTCAGCATCCAGGCTGCAGTACAGTAGCAATGCCATCCCTCATACTCTTAGCAGAAGTTCTGATTTACTTTCACACTTTCCAGTACTTTGTACCAGGAGCCACAAAATCAAGTTCATTTAGTGGTCAGAGATGAGGAAGCTCAAACGGTACCAACCTTTTCAGCATTCCTACATACCTAATTTGTAGGCAAGTTAAATTAAAAAAAAAGCATTGCAAGATGGACATTAGAAATGAAACCACTCTCACCCTTTTATTACAAGCAACACGTTTGAATGGTGCTAGTGCTTCTGGCTATCGTACATGCTAAGAACTGATATACTATTTCCAAAATAACAGAGAAGAAAAAAAAAAAAAAAAAAGTCTTCAACAGGGATTTCCACAAAAGGCAGAACTCATCACCCAACTGTGTTTCTGGAAGTAAATACACTTTACAAACAGTTGGTTACAAACAGTTCCCACAGAGAGGGAAAACTGTGTTACTAGAAAGAGTCAAAGCAGAGACCAAATAGCCTCAAGCTCGAACTGTCATGGCTGCCCATTCCCCAAGATGGAATACATTCCAAAGTAGCAGAACTTCCCAATGGAAGATGCTTCTTCCTCAAGAAGCCTGTGCTCTAGGAAACTTACTTGAAGGTTAGATCCCAGAACCATCAGACATGCATGGAACTCACTAGTTTGTGCAACTAAAATATCAATTTTTTCTGGAATATTTTGTATGACTAGATGTAAAGAATCCAATAGCCTTAACCATGCATTTGATGCAGAATCTAAAATTCTTGACACAGGATAAAAAGCTTGAGCTGACATAGAATTTCACTTCAAAGGATGTGAGCTAATACTCTTCCATAATAAGGTAAAAATACAATTTAAAGTCAAATGTCTTGTCACATGCTTAACATGCAGGGCATATGCCAGAGGATAGAACAGTGGACAACTAAGATTCAAGACTATGTAAGACCTGTTTATGCAAAAAAAAAAAAAATTGGAAGTGTCACATGTATGGTTTCAGTCGTTTAGGGAATGTTGTTAAAAAATCCTTTATTGCAGCATAGCTGGTATTTATTAAAAGATATGGAACATTTCACAATCCCAAAATAGATAAAGAAAAATAAATCTCAGCTTTAATAGAAAGTAAGAATAGTTATCTCGTTATTAAGGCTGGAACTGCATCCTCTCATCTACTGCCAATAATAAACCTGTTAATAGGCTAAAAACATGTTTTCCTGAAAAACACTGTGACAGTATATTTAAGAGCCCTTTGATATGTGGAGGGACTTGTATTTCTGGTATCTGTTCCTACAGAAATATAGATAAGCATATTAACCTACAGACAGGTAACACGTAAATGGGGCTGGGAAAAGAGTCTTTTGCTTATAAACTGCCTTTGTGCTTAAGGAGATAAAGATATCCCAAATTGTAACTTCTTTAAAAAAACAAACAAACAAAAAAAGCCAAACAAAAATCCTGGTGGTTTAAACAAAAGAAAAATAATAAACCTGCACAGGTCTTTATTGCCTGCAACTTTTTCATATCTACATGGAAAACATACGAAATTGAAGTTGCTTTCATCCTTCCTCAGAAGAGCCATATAGGACAGCTAGACCATTCAGAGCTGGTTTAGATATCTCTAAACAGTACTGGATTGCACTCTGTAACATATGCATAATTGCCCATAGCTGCTCCTTCCAGCTTCTAAGCAAACTAACTTACAGAAAGGAAAACGAGCTGCATCACAGCATCCAAAAGCATTAGCTGACCCTAAGTAGGGTATGTTTGTGGGGATGAAGTATTTAACTAAGTGTGCACATAATGATTCAATTTTAGAAGACAAACTTGCATCTACAGTGCCCAAACTATAGAGCTTTAAAGGAATAAATATTGACCATGAAATTTAACATGCGCCTTGCTGGGGTAAGTTTTGATCTATCTAGGATCCAGCAACAAAAGCTGAACTCCTGGAAATGACTGATAAAAGCCTCGGACTACAAGGATTGCAGAAGTCCTCGCAGTCCTGAAAGTACCAATTATACAGATTAAGCACCACAGAGCCAATTATGTTTTATGTATGCTGGAGGAGAAAGTGACCTGATAGGCAACACTGAATTAACTTTCACTATCTTAAGGATTGCCTCTATTTAAAGTAGATGTCAAGGCATACTAACACTGCAGTTAAACAAAGCATGCACCCTGTGTATTACAGTTTCTTTTAACATGCTTTACTCCCCCAAAATTCTAAGCCTGATATCGAAACAGGTTTTATTCAAGAGCAATCGTGATTTCTGTTGAGGAAACAATGGGGATTGCCATATATTCTTCAAGTGGTTTTAAGCCTCTCTCCCCTCTACACATACGTGCGACTGTGGAGCAGATGGGCCTCTAAAAACATCTATATGATTATTTTCAATGTTGTACAGCTAACTAGAAATATCATTAGAAAGATTATTTCCCTTCATTTCAAGCAGAGTTGATCATCCCAGAATGGAAGCATTAACAGAATCACTTCAGAGGGCACCCATCTACATCCCTTTAATAAAACTAGTAGAAAATTTAAGCAAGAAGAATTTCTGCTAATGCAGAAGGATTCCTTCCTATGTAGTCATGTGTGTGTGTCCAGGTTAAATGTTAAAATTGCTGAGCTAGAACTAGTTATGAGCTGATTAAAAACAAAGAAGTGCCTATAGCAAGAGTAGATGTCACTGAAAAATTCTGTGAGTCATAAACTAGACATTTTCCCAGAACTAAGAATGCCAGATGCTATCAGGACAGACAGAACAGTACACTCTTTCCTAACTTGCAGGCAATATAGGAAGAACCTATATTGAAGGAGGGAAAAATAATAATCTTCACATAGTACAAGAGAACAACCAGACATTGAAGAGTTTCTAAGTCAACATTCCAAAGTAATGCCATCCATCTTCAATTGTTCATTTATTTTTTCCTCAATTGGATTATTAACAAGTTGCATCAAGTTTCATCTTTTGCTGTTTACAAAAAAGCATGAAGCCAGGGGCTCTTGGGCCCAATAAAGAAGAGCTGAGAGTGGCTGGACCATGTAACATGAACCACAGGCATCACATATCAACTAGCAGTTACATTACTGCTCTGTTTCACAATGCCAGAGTAACAGATCTACAGAACTAAGAAGCTAACTTGTACTATTACTAGTTAACACAGGGTGTGGGATTACATAAAAAGTTTTCAAAGTAACAGGCATGTGCGTGAGACCAATTTCAGAAGGATACCAGTCACAGCAAATAGAAGACATAACATATAACAAAAGTTTCAATAGCTTTTCTAGGTTTCCAATTTCATATTGGAAATAGTGATTAAAAGCATCTGGAGTTCTGAAGTGCCAGTATTAATAGCTTGCGTGACGTAGTGACAGAGAAAAAAAAAAGATTCTAGGATATCAATTTTCAAAGCTAATACAAGGTGCTCAAAAATATTACAAATTAAGCCTTTTAACAACTTTTACTATTAAGCAAGGAGTAAGCAAACAAAGTAAGTTACTGTCAAGCTCTAGCATTACCTATTTCCTGCTATTCAAGAACATGCAATATAAACAATAATAAACAATAATACTCTATCACTTTAAGTTGTTAGTGAGATTCATGTGTGAGGTTTATTTGTGTGTTTATTTTACTAATGGTATCTAATGAGTTGATGGTTAGTGCCATAAAATATTCATGCTACTGTGAAAATGTGATGTTTGTTCTATTTTAATGAGTGCTACATAGTCCCATGCATGGTATTGAATACAACTAAAAAGAATATATATTAAATTTCATACCCCTGTGTTTAATAGACTGAGAGCAGATATTGACGCAAGACTGCCAGAACTGTCATCCTAATGAGAAAAACAGAAGCAAAGCCTTAGTGAATAAATAAAGGAAAAGACCATTACAATATAGCAACATGCAAGCCAAAATTTAAATTCACATGTAGAGTATTTATATTCTATGTTTGAAGAAACATAGATGTGGCTGTTCCTCCTTCTTCTCCAGCCCTCAAAATATACAAAAACACATACAAAGACTTCCCACTTGTGCAAGATGTGTATAGACATCTATTGGACTATTTTTCTGTTTTAACTGAAGTTTTGTATTTTCTACAATCAGTACCTTTGCCTGCAGGGACATCTTTTCCCATTGCACTTCTCAGGTGCATGACAAAAGGCGTTTCCTGATATACTGTCTCTCCCTAGTCCACATCACCCATAAAAGTTACACTTATTTAAACACTAGCCTTGGAAGATATACTGTTAAAAAGGAAAGAACAAAACGTCGTCTATAGGCTGACACAAGAAAACAGAAACTGTTTGCTCTGAAAATGAATCTTGAAGACCTTGCCTTCATTCAGCTCATGTTAGATTGCATCTCACACCCACCTAGATCTTCACCTATAAGCTAGTGAGCTTTAAAGCTTAAAATGAATACTCAAGAATAGTACTTGCACTGTGGAGAAAGGGAAAAGAAACGTAACTGGACTTGCACAAGCATTTGGCAAGAAACAAAATACTAGGGTAACTTTCAAACAGAACTTTCACATTAAATGTTTGGGTTCTTCTATTTCACATGAGAGGGTAGAAAATGTCATTAAATAGCACAGTGACTTAGAGCAGGCCTTTAAGTCCCCCACCTTCCCCCCCGCCATCTTATAATTAGTATTTCTAAATTGAAAGCTCAAAAGTGGACTACACCTCAACCGCACTGGTGAGCTGATGAGAACTAAGATACATTTGTAAGGCTTGGAGAAATGGTCACTTAAATTAAAAGTAAGATTCTAAGCAGCAATATGAAACCCCTTATATCGCACTGCAGCAAGGCAATTGGGCAAAAGCATGCCCGACTACAGGAGACCTTGTACAACCACAGCTCTGCAGGTTTCCATTCAAAAGTCAAGGGTGGTTTTCTAATGGAGGAGCCAAGCTTAAAGACAGGGCAGGGGGTGGGAAGGGAAGACACAGCTGTTGCTTTTAAGCATTGGATTACAGCACCTGGAAGAAGGAAAATAAGCTTTTTATCATGCCTTCAACATTATTTCTGAAGGTATCTGCAGTGTTCTTGTACCATGCATACCCCAGACTAATAAAAAGCATTTTAAAGGCTTCCTTCTCCCTTGCCATACTGTTTTCTCCTTTTCAGTACTGAAGTACCATGCCAGCCTCAGAAGGATAAGGCTTATCTTAAAAAAAAAAAAACACCCCAAAACAAACAAAAAACCCCCACAAAAAAACCACAAACAAACAAAACCCCACAAACCCACACTTTAAAAGAAGTCCATGAAAGACAGCATCTTTACCACCTGAATCTTTTTGCTAAATCCTATCCTTTTGGAATTTGATACAGCCTGCCTAGATGATGATTTTGCTATTGCAGCACCTCAAGCTCATCAGTGTAAGTCTGCTTAACCTGCAAAAGCTCACTTCTTAAAAATAACTGGTTTTTCTTCTCTTATCTGTGTCATCCTTTGCTGAAGAAATTCAAAGGCCCAATAGAGGGGGAGGCATCCCATCAAAAAGAGGATCCAGAAGACCAAAAAAATCTAGTGTCCCACCAAATCAAAGTAAAAGAAGTTATATCATTTTTATTACCTCAAGATTGTTTCTATATTCTTTGTTTCCCCAAAACCCAGCAACTTCCAAGGACAGAAATGAAAATACATACAATGCTTATGCTTTCTTTTTCAAGCTTTAGTAAGAGAAAGTTTGCTTCAATACTCTTTGTAGCTGACCACAAAGACTTTTTTTTTCTTAAAAAAAAAAAAAAACAGCAATCAGAAGAATTCATATCAGCAGAGTCAACATCTCTGCGGTATTTTCAAAATATTAGCCCCATGCTCACTGTAGAGTACTCCCCTGAAGATACATTTGTGCCCCCAACATAGCACTGATGTCATGAGAAGTTCTCCTTGACAAGTTTTCCTTGTCCAAGCAGCTGGGTAAGGCCTGGTACTAGGAGCTGATCTGTATTTTATGTCCTTTATGCAAACAAAAGGAGAGACATTTGTCTCACTGATGTCCTACCAGTTTTCCTACCAGTAAAATTACCATTTTACTGACAAGATAATCATTGCAAAAGTCTAAAACACTGGGGAATGTCTTTCAAAGACTTCAACATAACACTTTGTTTTACCTCTAGCATAGCATTTTACTGACTACATGTGTCACTCTGGAAAGATGACCGACATTTCTTGAGAATCTGACCGCTACAGTGTCTACAAAGAAAACCATCACAGCCTTCTCACTGCTGCTAGTAGACAAATTGTTATTCAGGTGTTATGTGTTCCTTGCAAGACCCAACACCCCCATTTATTGTCTGTTCTGCTTTCAAGGCAGTTTGTTACCGACGTATTTCTACCTCTATCTGCTAAACAGGCAGAAGTCTTGCCTTTCTCTTCTCTCCAGTAGTAGTGCAAGATGAGCCAACATGACCTCTGTCTAGGTAACTATCTGCTTAAGAATCATTCCTATGTAAAAGCATCTAGAACTGCATTTACCTACTTCTTTTAGATATTCAAATCCTTAGATTTGTTGAAAAACATGCCATATACACTTTTTAAGCATTAGGAGCTTCATGCATTGTTAAACTGAAACAATGAAGATTGGAGGAAAGAGTTAATATTGCAAGTTAGAAGGTCTGAGTCATATGAAAACCGACTTTAAATGCATCTGTTCCTCTGAAGAGAAACCTCTGACAACTCTTGTCCCTGGGAGACCATGGGAGTTGTGCTGATTCAGTTGAATGCAGTTTCTCTGTTAGATTTCAGACTGGAGATAACGACATCAGAAAAACATGCAAGTGAAGACACTGTTTTGTAGCCCTCAAGTACAGTATTTTACTTGTTTAAGATTTCAGAGCCACCCAAAGATAATATTTTCAGAGGCTAGTGGTAGGACAGTGACCCAGTCATCAAAATCAGAGTTAGTATTCAACAGACCATCTAAAATGAATACCTTTCATTTTGTACACAAGGTGACAGCTTTTGGAAAAGATGGCTTCACTTCTGAATAAGCAATCATTTCTAAATCACTGAAGGCTTTTCATAGTGTGTCAGATTTAAATAGAAAAGAAGCTTCCCCCTCCCCCCCCCCCTTATTTAAGGCTGACACTGACAGTACTTTGTTAAAGCTGCTGATGAAGTGAATTTGGTGTATGTTTTCCTTTTCTTTATCTTGTGATGTGTATTTCCATATTTTCAGTTTACTTTAATTCAGGCATATTAGGCAAAAGTCACCATGCTGCTTTAATCAAATTAATAAAAAGTATTCAAGACTGCTTTAATAAAAAGCAAGAGCTAAACTTAATGACTTGATATTCAGAATCATTTTGATCATAGATTAAAAGCTCTTTTCTTTAGCCAGAAGCACAAAAAATGAAATTGAGCTTGCATTTTTAGACAGAACTTGCACTTCAGTCAATACACACCAAAATGTTACACATCAGCCCACAAGTCGGTTTCTGCTTTAAATGCTTCTGTATTGAAATATTTCGGCAGTCTAATTTGAAGCAGATTTCTGCACAGACCGAAAAGAATTTACCAGACTGATCATTAATGACCACATACTTCTAACAGCCAGTTTTATTAGCTGCACTTCATGAAAAAAGGCGCATTTCCTAAAACCATCAAATGCATTTGACATTTGCAGTCCTAAGGAGTTGCTATTTTCCCTTTTTAAAAAACAGTGAAGGAAGGAAGCCCAGAGGAGGGAGATGTCCAGCAAAAGAGTTGGCCTCAATCACATCCTGCTTGGGCAGCTCTAATTCCAAGGAGAGCCGAGCGTGCCAGCAGCTGTGAGCGGGGAGACGCAGCTGCCAAGAACTTCCAACCTCTGACCCAGTTCAAGCTAGAGCGTCTCGCCCAGAGCATGCTGATGGCAGCACAGCTGCAGGGGACTCTGCCATCTCCCCAGCCAGGCAAGCCCTGCAGGTTGCTTTTCAACAAAAATATTCATCCTCTTCTACATACGCTAAGAAACTTGCAAAGAAATTATTTACAGTAACATTCATTAGACAGTCTCTGAAGGCAGAGCTGGCTAGCATCGTTGTCTGAAAAATGTCTGAAACAGTATCCCAAATTAAGTTTCCAGATTTTCTTGGAAGTTATTCAAGATACTGGAATCACTACCTGACTTCTCTGCAGAGGCATATATAGCAATGTCTCGTTGATAGACAGCGACTGGGAGCCACAAGCATTCATTTAAGTGTAATTATCAATTTACGACATCATCCTTACCAAAATAAAGATAACAAAGGAGGCCTCCATTAGCCAGGATGTAAGCAGGGCTCTACCACCCTTTTGACTATAAGTCTACAATGATGCAATTTCTTTCCTGTTTTACTAATAGGAAAGTCCTTTAAGCTTCGCAATATTGCCATAAACCTTTGATTTAGGTATTACCCTACCCAAAAGACTTCCTCCTTCTATTAATTATGAAGTTTTTCCTGTCGTGAGTTAATTTTTCCTGCAAAAGGGCTGCTTAAGATCTCATTTTTCATCTGAAGGATGCTGACTCATTACTGAGTTTCCTTAACCAAGGGTTTATTTGCACCCTCCCAAAGCTGGCCACTGGCATCAGCAAAGTCACAGAACTTTGTGTTCAACCCTGCAGAATGCCATAGCTGTTCAGGAACAGCAAGATTTGTTGCTAATAATAAACTACCATAAACTCCCTCACAGGCAGCCTGCCTGCAGCTTAAGCCCATTCTACCTGCATAGTCGTACACCTAGAAGCTCATTTTACAAAAGACGGTAAACAGTGAGTAGCCGTTGTTCTGACCACAGGTGGCTAAAAAATTGGGAAAAAATGCAGGGTTTGTGTTTCAGATTACACTTGATCCCTTGACTTCAATTTAGAAAGTCAATGTGGAAGTTTGTAGAGACACTCCATGTAGGATATGAAGTATTCTGCCAGGTTCAGAATTATTTGTGAACAGAACATGTTAAGCTTTAATCATACCTCTATCAACTTCTTAAAGGCCTCATAACTGCATTTTTGTCTATATTCTTTTCACTCATCTCCTGCGATAGTGAGAAATTTAGTCTAGGGACTTCAGTCAGCCATTCAAAAGTACAGATACTATTTTCCACTGATCTTCAATAACCAAGTGTGCCTATATTCATTCTAATCCATCGCCAACTTAGCAAATTTGAACATTTTTGAGAAAAGAAAACACTGGTTTTTCTTCAAAGGCATATGCACAAGGAGCTGTATTGTAAATTTTAAACACACATGCAAGACATTTGACATATGTTAAACAGGGAGACATTAGGGTCACCTCTCGATTTAAGAATCAAATTTTCTCAGGTATTGTAGATCTAACTCTGTGCAGAATATACCGTCAATCTGGATCCCCCTTTGATAACTGTATATCTTAGCTCATGATGCTTTATCTAAAGACCATGCATGCTTTAGCTAAATTAGAAGCTAAAAATATTAGCTATTACTGACACATTACTCAAGATTATATAAATCCAATAATGACCCTAATCTGGCAACCATTGTAACAGAAGCCACCATGACTAGTGGCTAGGACCAACTCAGTCATGTTTAAAGACAATACATTGTTTTAATATATTTGCTTTCCTGCCACTTCAGAGAAGTTAAAAAAAATAGGAACACTACAGTTTAAAAGAAAAACTGTCACTGAAGGACAACAGGATAAGAAAATAAGACTATTTCTGCAGATTATAACTTGGTCTCCAGAACAAACATTTTCATTACTAGAAAACGGGAAGCAGATGACTGGTAGCATTGTGCACACTCTCCATTTCTCAGGATGGAAGAGACATCTGGATTTTTACCACAGTATTTTCATAGCACAAGGCCAACCACGTTCATCTGCAAGTAAACTAAGAAAGAACACTTGCCCCTCTCTCACCCCAAAAGGGAAACCATTTAAATAAGGAAAATTGTATTTGAAAATGTTGAAAAAGCACCCGGTTTACTTCAGAGTAAATAGCACTTGCTGCAATCTCATCATTTTCCTGCAACATTTCATTGTGTGACATCCCACTACATTGAAGTCCTTCAAAAAGAACCTCTCGTTTTTCAGTTTAGTTGCTCCCAAAAGGCCCTCTTCACCACGAAGCTCTTTCTAGAAGATGGCTGAGCACTGCTTCATTCACAGCCATTTGCACCTGCCAAACACATCAGCTTATATGGAATTTGAGAAAGGAGACAAAGAGAAAGCAGCTCTCAAGATTCAAGTTAGTGTTTTCACCAACACAAGGGACATTCACATTCTTAGGTCAACAAATCTTTCAACTTCAGGACTGCATGTTAACATTAAGTTAATGATACATTACCAATTGCTCATCTTTAAAGACTGTACCATTTTATTATTATTTTATCAAATTAAAGATGCATTCCACAGGAACGAATATACAGAAGTACAACTTCATATCAGGGGAAGGAAATCAAAATTACGTTTCTGTATTACCCCAGTAACTCCAAAACAAGTTCAACTTACAGTACTATTTTGAAACAAAAATACCTTGAGTGAGATCAAAAGTCTAAATGAAACAAGATTACATGTTTCAGAATTCTAAGCAATTTGTCACAAGTTACCCAGATAGTAAGTCTTCCAGGCAAGAAAGACTATGGAAAGATGAGTTAGTTAAAAAACAAAAAACACAAACCAAAACCCAACAGTTTTGTAACACTAGAATATCCAAGAATGCTTTAGGAGGATAAATTTTACTAGATTAATATCATATCTAGTTTGAAGAAAACCTAAATATACAAGTATGACTACGGTTTTATTGCACAAAACAGGCAAAAGTAACTCGGAACTGAACTTCATAAAGGAAGCCTAGAGTATTTCACAATCACTTTACCATTAAAAAAATTGTAGCATATCATGTTAAATAAGGCAAAATTTTACCGGAAGTATTAAAACAAGTTCTGATGTTTTGACCTAAACAGCTCAAATGCTTTTTTAACATGTATCACCTTTTTATAAGCACTGAGATGTACTGAAGAATGTGCTAGATAATCATAAAACTCAAACTCCTTCTCAGTAGCTACTATTCTTTCAGCAAAGCCCCAGAAGAGTCTTCCCAGAGCACTCTATGCTATTAGAGTAACAATGTGGAGATAACAGCAGAGAACTGCAATACCTCTACATTAATTTTTACAAGTTTTGTACCTCGAGTTGCGTTACGCTTACTCACCTGCTGAATAATTTTGGAATCTTTTGGAAGGTTTTCCCTGGGTGGGACTTTTCCAAACAACTTCCAACCAGGAGCGCTTTGGACAGCAGGTTTGAGTTCCTTTGTCCTTTTAGTGAAAAAGTTTCTGAAAGAGAGGAGGGTTTTCTTTTTGTTTATTATAAGCATATAAACAAATTATATTTGTACCCACTTACATGTCTTTAAACCAAGTTCACCACTGTAGAGATTTACTGCTCAGTGAATGCATAGTGTTCTACCTTAGCTTTCTCTTATACTTTAAGATAATTAACTTGAAGCGGAGCAGCTTTTGTTACAGGTGCTTTGATACTAATATTTGTACTCAGTTTTGCCTCTGAATTCTAAGCTACTTTATGCCATATCAGAGCTCTTTTAGTAATACCAGACACTTTCTTAAATGTAAGTTAGCAGCATGCAACAGCTCTCAGACTTTTATGTGGGGTTTGTTTTAGCATATCTTATGGAGCTATCTGGAGACTGAAGAGAGGACAGCTGGAAATCACTGTGTAACTTACAGATTTAAAAAAGAAGTTGTGACCTATTCTACTAACATTTTCTGCAATCTTCACACCTTCAGCTTTCATAACACGGACTAGAAAACCAGGGAACATGCACACAGCTTCAGCTTAGCAGATAACCTTTGCCAGTGCCTAAAGTAATTACACTCAATCAGGCAGATGACTGCATTGCTCTATTACTACTTAGAAAGCCAACCATCACAAGATCATATTAGCAAGCATTTGTCTAGATACATGGCTATATTATTTGACTCCAATCACAAGCTCCTACAGAGCATGCTACACACAAGTGCTCTGAAAATGAAAGAAGTGCATTTATTCTGAATACTGGAAAGTTACTTTCTAGAAATTTATGAAAAACACAGAGGGATTACAAGTTAAGTAGTCTGTAAGGTTACTTCTCAGAAGGCTTACAAGTTGACCTCTGAGCAAACAGAATATGGAGCACTTCTATTGGAAGACGTTTTTGTGCAGTGCTAAGTAGCTAACCTTGTACTTTCACACTCTTCCTTGGGAAAGAGATCCCCAGATTTATTCTTCACTTACAGCATTTGCTGTATTTTAAAATACATTTTCTTCTCAAATTGAATGCATTCACATTTGTGCACAGAAAACAGTCTCTTGGCTTCGCCCAGATAGAAGAAGCATGCTTCCACAACCGCAATCTATCTGAAAAGTGCACAGTCGCTCTTAAATTCCAGCGCTGTCTCTGACCATGCAGCATAGTTTTACAATTAGGAACTGTTAGTGTTTGTAAGACATTGTATAGCTTTCAAACACAAACTATCTTTTCAGTGCCCAGAATGTGTTTCGTTATTTGGGAAACAAGCAAACGCCTGTCACAAAAATCCCTTCTGTGCAAGTCTGCGTGAATGGACTCTACTGATATTTGTGTGTAGCTGAAGATCTAGCCACCAGAAAACAGCAAGCTGGAGAGCAGAAGT
This sequence comes from Mycteria americana, assembly GCF_035582795.1. NCBI lineage: Eukaryota > Metazoa > Chordata > Aves > Ciconiiformes > Ciconiidae > Mycteria > Mycteria americana. Next base: position 19,625,904 of record NC_134370.1, read on the forward strand.
AGATGCTGATAAAGCGTGAAAGTCTCCCAAGAACCAGCAAGCTCAAGACTAGCGGTCCTGTGGAATCCAGGAGAAACTCAGAACACCAAGACTCTGCTCGGTCTGTCTGAGGCCACCAGCACACACTACCATCAACAACAGCTTGTTTTTTTAAAAAAAACCACACTGCATTAAAGAAAGCAGCAGCTGTATACGCAGGCAGGGACTATGGGGTTACATACACACCTGATGAAAGAGAGAGTGCCTTGAGAGATTTTTTTGAACACCCACATAGAAGCTGTTGGTGCATCAGTGCACCCCTCCACTTCTGTGGAGGTCTCCCAGCTGTTGCTCCAACCCAGTAAGTGAACAAGCATGTTTGGGAATAATTGCTTGCACTGTATAAATAATTCCCTGCCATTAATGGAATCAAGCTGTTGCTATTAATAATAGCTTAATTAATACAAGGTGTTCTAGTAAGCATTAGTTGTGATCCATGCATCCCACAACTCTGTCCGCATCAGGGAAACTTGCAATATCTTAATCCATCCCTGTGGAACCAAAGCAAGCACCCAGAACAACAAACCAGCAGTTTCTGACACATGACCTGGAAGGAAGGGCTGATGAAAAAGCCAAGCCATGGTACCAGCGTCCTTAAAAGACACTGTCCTCAGTCAATCCCAGGACTGCATACCATTAGTGAAATGAACAGGTCCGTCCATAAAAGAAAAAAGATGCAAAAAGTGTGCTTACGTAAACAACAAAGGCTCATTTCACAAGTACAGGACACCTTTCACAGCGCTTTACATTGTCTTCAGGAGGGAAGGAGGAACGTTCAAAGAATCAAGAAAACAAGACAAAGTATTCTAAAGACCAACATGTCACCAAGTATTACACTACAGCCTTGCCCTTAAATGTGCAACTGCAGCAGCTATATCTGAAACTTAGTTGGAAGGGTTTTTTTTCCCCAAAAGCAGGTATGCAGGAAGATACACTCTGCAGTACCATTCTTGAAATACGAAATAGCTCATGCATCCTGACTTCATGGATAAAAATAACCATCTGGTCTCCGCACATACTATGGAATACCACCAGGATTACCTGGCAGTTCAGCTCCATTGCTTCTAGCACTTGTGGAAGCTGAAAAGATGTACGCCTTTAACACTGATGGCAACCTGTCACTGTACCAAAGCTGGTTTATGATTAACCAGGAAGCTGGCAGATTTAAAAAGGAAAAACATGTAAACACACAGAAGGTTTTAATTAATATTTCTGTAAAAAAGATTTAGGCATGCTCATGGCTCTTACAAGATTTGATTTTTAATTTTTTTTTTTAAACAAACATAACATTAAAACAAACTGTCCAGAACGTAGTCGCCACCATAATGAATCTTGGTGGGTTTTTAATATTCTTTGGTGTACTGAATTAAGCAAAGGCTTGTTTTGCTTTTTATGAATGCACAAGTGAAAATATACAATTTTACTTTTATTAAGTACATATTCATTGAAGTCTGTTTCTTGTGAAGGCAAAAAGCTGGTCAAACTTTATATCATGTCAGAATAAACCTCACACAGGAATTCTAATCCGACAGAAATTAATAGGAAGTTTACAAATAAGCTTTGCTGAAGATGGAAGGACACTTTTAATACGTTGTTTTGGCAGCTAACAGTATCACATCTGATACATTGTTGACAACAGTAAAGCCTTACAAAAGCCCTGTTAAGGAACAGCATCTGTGAATGCTTACAAGTTGCATTCACTGAATTGCAGGAAGTGTACTAGATTTGATATATTTGTTGCTGCTTAGAATATTCATGAGTTTCACTGATCCCAGGAAAAGTCATCCATTGAGACAGACTGAAAAGTCAATAGCATTTTGGTACAGAACCTCAAAATCCATTTGCAAACTTCAAAATTCCTTAAAAAGAAGCCTACACTTTAGAACTGAATAATGCTTTCTGTTGAAAGGACTTGTGGGATACCAGTATTAAATTAGTTCATTGAATTAAGCTCTGGTTTACAAAAGCCCAGTGGAAAAGTTGCAAGTTTTTTTCCCTGCTAGTTTTATATAACCACACTGGAACACATATTAACACTCTCAAGTGACACTCAAAAATATTTCAGTAGGTGCACTGAAGAGCTTGAAAAGTAACTGAAGCACCACAGAATAAGAAGCCGTTACCGGCACATACCAAGACATCTATTCCTAACGTTTGGATTACACTAGACAAAAACCTCTGGGCTCTCATGATCACACAACTACGACAGCTGTAGTAACAGCTACAAGTGGCAGTTTTCTTTCTTATTTAACAACATTGCTTCGACTATTCCTGCCTGCGCCCACAGCACTCTGTGCAAGTTTCACCATACCAATGGTACAGTGATTCAAACGTTAACCATTTCCACAGCTGGCATTAATATGATGTTCTAGTAATGCAATTGCTTGTTTCCACTCTGCTTTTGCTTTTCAAATCACTTTTTTCTTGCTGTTTACGATAAATTGGTGAAGTCTGAATGCCATTAGAATTAAGTCTCAGAATGGGATAGGTGGAACTTGATATTTTAATGGGATTTTTTTTGTTTACTTGGGGGTTTTGGCTCCCCACACACAGAAATCTGAACACAAAACTTTTTTCCACTTTTTAAGCTAGCTATATGCTAGCCCAAGAGGATGACAGATTTCCAAGTTTTAGAGGAAGTTACTGGAAAATACCAAAGACCATTACTTCAAGCTTGATCTTAAATTTCATCCAACACCAGACTAGAAACTGGGCTGCCATATTTGCACAACAGCCACTCAAAGAAAGCTGAAGTGCTTTGAACAGCAACAACCATGAACATCAGCAGGTAGGAAAGTCACCAGGCTAGATACAACTCCAGTACTCTGCCTCTAGGTACAATTGATTCACCTCTCCACAACACTGAGTAGTCTTCTGTTTGACCAAAAATGTCAAACTTGAATCTAGTTTCGAGCTAGGTATCACTTTGCTAGTTCTTTCAACAAAGATCACACATATAGATCTTCCCTTTCTACAACTCCACTGTGTGCCACGAACAACAGGCTATGAGCATTTCACTGCTTTGTGCACCCCAACAAACCTGAAGTTGCTTTCCTTCCCATTCCAAATGCACATCCTTGGGTTTCCAGTCTTAACTCTGAGTCTCAGAGAAGCCTGCCAGAAGAACCATCTCTGATGATTCAGAACTCTGATGTTATAGTAGAGATACAGTAGAGATATAGTACTGCAGTATTGGAAGTAATCAACTTTATTTCCTTCCCATTTTTCCCTAAAAATCCCATTTGAGTCCAGCATTCTTAACAATAACACTTGGAAACAGTGTACACAAGCCTATCTCTGCCCTTAGTCCTTAGCTTTAAAATATACAATATTTTACGGATCTATTTTACGGAACAATATATGGATCTTGACTAATCTCTCCACTCCCTCCGTGAAACTGTAACCTGTAGCCTTTAAACCCATACATTCAACACTTGTGAAGTACCAGCCCCAGCCTGGAATGCTACAGGACTAGAGGAAGTTGTTCAGTAGCACAGCCATTCTAACCTGGTAGAGAAGCAGGAGCATGAATTGTGCTAGAACCACAAAGGAAAAAGAAAGCAGTAGTTTAGAAATCCGTGAAATGCAACTAAGTTGCGAGATGGCAAGCTAAAATGCAGTTCTGGTGCATATAGCTTACTCTGCATTGTTAAAGTACTTCTAATGTGATTGCCTAGAAAGCCATCCTAGCTGTTTAGCCAATGAGTCTAGTAATGCAGTTTCAATCAGATTTTTAAAAGGCTTAGCAAACTCAAAGATAATTAGTCAGCCAAAGCAGACAGGTGTCCCAATAGGAATTTGCCTCCTCCGCATCAAAGGAAAGGTTGCAGCATCATTCTACTTCTTATTGGGTGTTAGAGATTAGATCCACCTTCAGACCCAAGCTTCACCTGTTCTGCTGCTTTTAGTTATCTATATACAAAATTCAAGTGCAGAGGAAGGTTGGATCTTACACCTGAGCTATTTAAGATGAGTATCAGTATGAAACATATTAAAATGAGCCTACCTTTCTCCAATCTGTTAATCCTGCACTACGAAAAATAGCAAAAATCAAGTGGTATCAACTACTGAGACAAGGATATCGTCTCAGAAGAGAGCATAAAACACGTGAGCATCATTACTGTTACACCTGAGCAACCAAGCATGCTTCCTTACAGTTCACTGTAATATACAAATAAATCTAATTCAAAATGCTGCACCATGTTATACAACAAAAAACTGTGGGCATCCCTGGAAAGCAATCCTTGCAAAACTTGAAGCATGGAGCCAAAGAAACAATTTTTTCCAAATAAAATATTCAGAATTCAGGCTTATCTTGGAAATATATGAATACTGTGTTTAAATCCTGACGCTGAAAGCTAGGCTACTATTCTCTAATTTTTTTCCCTTGCACAGTAACTTTGACCTTGCTCAAAATGTTTGCTCGCTAATCTACAAATAAAATAGTTCCAACAAGTGACCTGTTAAGTTAGAGTACTAAAAGTGACTTTTTTAGGAAAAAAAGCTTACTGTTAAAACATTTTTCTGACTTTTACTTTACACACATAACAATCTGGTTTACTGTCATTTTCAATCAACAATCATTTCTTCTCATTGCATCCACTTTTCAAGACCTATGATAACAGGGAAGCACTGAGAAAAAAGCTTTGAAAGCCACAAGAACTGACAAAGGAAGTGAGGGTTGATTATATTTTCCTTTTTATTAAGCATCTAGTACCTGTTATTAGACACTGCATAAGACAAGTCTCATGTTAAATCCAGGGAAGCAAGACACAAACAGGAAGGAATCAGCATCACATCACAAGCATCCTCACTCTATCCTATATAATTTTTCCTCCCAGAATCACAAAGGCTTGAAGGGGGAATCCAGCATGGAATTAATGCTACAAATGAGCACCGAGTTGGACAAAAAACAGACTAGGTTTTCTGTTTGTTTGTTTTAAATAGAATTACACAACTGCAGTTAAAAACCCTGGAAGTTGCATTTCTCGGCAATAACTAAAGTACATTAAAAATCCACTGATTCCAATAAAACCTCAGAATTTGTAAAAGGAATATGAAGTAACAAAACTCATTAAAAACTGTGTATGTATTACAATACAAATTATTTTGCATCTCCAGAAAGATCAGAGTTCTGCTTCTGCACAGAGTCTGTTCTTGCTCCATCCCTATGCTGATTTTTAAACAGGCTTCCTAGGCATACAAAATAGGTCTATGGTTGAAATTTGTTGAAATTTGAATTAGCCAAAAGACAAACTGATAAGGAAACTACTTATGTACCTAATAATCTTTATCCAGAGAGCTGTATCAGTGAGGAGTTAGAAGAGGTATGTCCCAGGAATTGTCATAGATGCATTTTTACTGGTATAGCATTAAAATGAATAATTTTTACTTAAACCCATACTTTCAGAACAGTCTGCACAAATTCTGAAGGCCCCTGCAAGTCTGCAATTCCATTTCCTTCATGACTATAACTGAGTACATAACAAGAATTATTACATTCACATTGGCATGTTTTTACCATGTGTAAAATGCAAAAGATGCTTAAGAACACAACAGAATTTTTCTTCATACTTCTGTCCTTTCTGTTAAGGTCTTATGTGCAACAATTTGGAAATAACAGCAGGAAAACATTTCTTGATTATAGACAATTAGCTCCTCTGCTTTAAACAAGACTTTTCAATAATTTACATATAGAAACAAATGTAACTCAACTCTAAGCATAAATAATGAATCATTAAAAGGAAATAAAACCTTTTTGGTTAGCCACTTACAAAGCTTGCAGAGCAACAAAAGCAGGATTCTATTTCTACATTTTAAACTGTTTATATACAGTACACCATTTGTAGGAACTGATAAAAGTGTCCAAACAGTTACAGCGTATGTTCAGAGTGCACACAGTAATTATTTCTTAGACCAATGGATAGGGTGTCCCCACTATTTTAGATGTGAATTATATGACATTGCTCAGGAGCTATTTGCTCACTTTCACATGCTCAGAAGTGTTTTCTCACATTATTAGCTACGGTTGGAAAAGTGACATGAACATAAAAATATTAAGAGCAAATAGCCCCTACTTCACAAATATACTTTTCAACTCATCCTTTACTCTCACATTTCAACCTTAATTTGTAAGTTAACATGCAAATGTTTTTAGGTTTAGTTTAAAATTCTTAACATGGAGATTTAGAACAAAACACTAATAAATTTAGAATTTATTACACACTCTACATTTTCAGTTTCAATAACTTAGAATAACATCAGCCCATTTTGATTCAATACATTTATACAGTTGCTCCAAGCACAAGTTTCAAAGCTCTGCCCTATATAGGAGGAGAGATGACCCAACTGATTTTACAGTTCACATCTTCCACCACCTTGCTATCAGGAGAAGCCAGACACCAGCTTCTCTGTAAATTTTGTTACCCCCAAACACAGATCTATTACAGGATGTTTCTAGTTTCAGCACCTTTTAGCAGTACAAGGATCTCTTCTTTCCACACCAAGACAACCCAAAGAGTATCCCAAACCACCCCCTCCAAAGGAACTTCAATGTTTGCATCTGTAATACTCAAACTACAGTCTTAAGTGCTATACAAGCAAGTTTTTTGTTTCCCTTCCTCCCCCAAAAAAAATTAAAATAAGGAAACCAAAAAATCCTAACCAGGAGAACACGCATCTTCAGCAAGACCAAGCTTGCAGTATTTTTTTTTTTTTTTAATGAAACTATGACCTCTCCATTGATATTACTGGTCAACTAAAGCCTCAGCTACAATCAGGTATACCTGAAATCTAATGAACTGTCAAGGAGTAGCTGCTAAGGATTGAGGGGTAGGGAAGGAGGTTTCTGTCCTCTTAGAAAGGACACAAAGATTAACAGAACTATTATGGAACTGCACTGTAGATACTAAATTAGATCAACCCTATTGCTCAAGCTCCTAGGTGATATCAGTCCCAAAGTAGCTTTACAAACTCTGCTGGCAAAACAGTTTTACTACAGGTACACAAATACTTGGGAAGTTTTAAGAGATGAAAGCATTTAGCAATATCACAGAACACTCTGTACAGAACACTTACTGGTAAACAGTATTTTAACAGTCTACATTATACTCTTAAAGAGCTGTTGCACAGGTCAGCTTTACAAACATGCTCAAGCATTCCAAAACATATGTAAACAAACAGTGTCATATGTAACAACAGTGTCATATTGTTTACATATGTAAACAAACATATGTAAACAAAGGTTAAATTTCAGAATGCTCAAGTACGAAAAGAGTAGAGGAAGACAATCAGTGTGGTCTCACCTTTACTTTTCAGAGTGAACTAACAAAACAGAGGTCTATGCCAAATAATTCTATCATCTTCATATTTAATCAGGCAGTTCAGCAGCTATTTTTGACACTACACCAAACACTACGGTCAATCTTCTGTAATAACCAAATGTCACTTGCCCACAGAATCTAAACCAAAATCCTAGATCCCAGCTGCAAGAAGTGGAGAATTTCTACAGGTTGAGTACAGATGTTCTGCTATTCCCTTGCATGGCCAGGAATATCTACTCCAGCAAAGCCACAGCTGGTTAACCAGCAACATACTATAAGCAAAACAATGCTAGAGGAGTAAGACCCCTTCCTCCCACACACATACAACGGCCAAGCTGTTTCAGCTCCACTAAGGGGAAGCCCGTTCCTCTTCCTTGCACCAGTCATGTCCTACACTGCCTTCTGCTGCATCAGTTCCGAGACCCTCCATACCTTGGAAGTCAATTCAACTCACTAATCCCACAGAAAACCATCCATATTTTTTCACTCCCCAGCTTAATGAGCTACAGTAGCTCACAGAGGATCAAATAAATACCAGAAGCAGGGAAGAGACATTCCCTTTGTTTCCCGACAACAGCAAATTCTTCACTCAGCTCACCAAGGTATCTCATGAAAGTGCAACCTAATGAAACAAACTACCTAAAACTGTTCTAGTAGGAACTCACTTTCAGTTAAGGCAAAAGTCACCAGCTTTATCAGGGCAGTCACTACACCTATAGTCCAAGTGTTCCTATACGAGACACATTTTTCCAGGCAAAAGTGAGAAAGATTTCCAGCCTTTGACACAGCCAAAAAGTCTGTGAACTGTAAGTTTCAACACAGGGCAGAGTTTTATTTTGAAGACTGTCCCAAGGGCTGGTGACGCTTACTACTCTGACCAGCCTGGTTAAACCTCATTTAATATTTTTCCCTTCTGCTCCCAGACAGAGTGCCTGTCGACTACTTGATTGTGTGATGTAGTACTACAAAATACTACTGTACTACTTTTGTAGCCACTCAGTGTATCAGGTTTCTGCTGTGGTTAGCAATTCATAGTATGTTTTATGCCACTGCTTCAGTGATAAATTGCAGAAATACTACAAAATGCAAGAATCCATTTTTTATCGTAGACAGCTGATATTAATATGCAAGAGCCTGATTCCTTTCAGTTCTGCCCGATGGCTTTGTGTTTTACAACGCTAGAAAGAAATTCCCCAATCTACCACTCAGCTGCCTACAGAATTTGAAGAACAGCAAGCAACTTGCAAAACACCTAAAGTTTACAACAACAAAAAGCTACAATGATAGAATCATTTAGGTTGGAAAATACCTTTAAGATCAAGTTAACCTAGCACTGCCAAGTCCACCACTAAACCATGTCCCTAAGCACCACATCTACATGTCTTTTAACTACCTCCAGGGATGGTGACTCCACCCCTTCCCTGGGCAGCCTGTTCCAATGCTTGACAACCCTTTCTGTGGGGAAATTTTTCCTAATATCCAATATCCTCCCCTCACGCAACTTGAGGCCATTTCTCTCGTCCTATCGCTTGTTACCTGGGAAAAGAGACCGACACCCATCTCACTACAACCTCCTTTCAGGTAGTTGTAGAAAGCAATAACGTCTACCCTCAGCTTCCTTTTCTCCAGACTAAAGAACCCCAGTTCCCTCAGCTGCCCCAAGCAGAGATACTTTGTGCTCTGGAGTCTCCACTGCTTCCCACTTTACAGCTACCAACCGCCCAAATACCTTTGGTAGTTCATGGTTTGTTTGGTTTTTTAAAGCATTCCAGCATACAAATGGCTTCATTACAGCCCAGCAGCAAGACAGACAAGATCTTGCATTAATGGATGCATTAGGCAACTGAAGCAATACAGATAGGACCGAGCTTTGTGGGGTCTGAGACCTGGCCAGGGCCAAGCTTCCCCTGCTACAGAAAGCAAAGGAGCTGGCATCAACAACTCCGCTGTTCTTGGAGCACAAGTAAGATGTGTGAAGTACAATCACCCTTCTCCCATAGCATCTTCCTCAGCACATCAAACCAGACCTCAGCAACAGAGGCAGCAGCAGCAAGCCTGGGCTTCTGTGGCTCCAGCAGAGGCAGAAGGGCTATAGATGTTCTGTTGCTCTTTATATCTCTGGTGTTTTTTCTCCTTTACTTCTAGACAATGACTTAGTTTGCCTATAGCTGGCCTTCACGAAGTTTGTTTAGGTCAACAGAACTGCCCTAGGCGAGGGGAGCCAACAAGGCAGCTTTTATTATACTACCTGATCAAGGGAGACTCTCACTTACCCGAGAGCACATTAAATAAAAGTTCCCAATATAACAATGGAAATTGAAAATTATTTCTTCTTAATAAAGGAGTACCTTGGAGAAGGATGGAGAAAAACTGCAAAGAGCTTCCTCCCATAGGCTACAGGTATTATTTTCAGCTGGGAGGAAAGCAGTTTACAAGAACACCAGTCTGAGTGTTTGGCTCTCAGAAGTTCTGGGAGAATAAACTCATCTATAACCATCAAAACTAGTTTTCTACCAGTTGAAGTCATAAGTTCACCCACACGACATCCATCCACCTCTCGCACTGCTACCCCAATGCCAGGCCAGAAGCAACATGCTCTGCAGGCGGTTTGCACAGCTGACTGGGTTTCTGCAAATACAGAGCCAAATTAGCAGAGTCTCTCTTTGACAGGCTCTCCTTATGTTCAGCCTTCATTCAAAAACCTGTAGGATTTTTATATTTGAGTCCTCTCAGTCTCAGAGAAGTTTGACTGAACCTGGCTAACAGGCTGCAGTATTAGAGAGATCAGGCAGTAACTGCCTAAACTTCACTTCCTTAGAAAGCAATAATAAAAAGGCTGAGAAGCACAGCACAGTCTGAGAAGCTCAAAGCAATGCCTACCACCCAGTCTAACAAACCTAGTCCCTTCCCAGCTGAACAACAAACAAGACCAATAAGGGATAAAAAAAGGACAGGCTTTATATCATATACATCTCAGCAGTTCCCAGAAACTGAACAGAGGAATAACAATTTTTGCACCCATGTGAATGAAATGTGACCAAAATCCTTAAACTCCTTTTTTATTCTTAAACGATCAAGACAAAATAGCCTAATGAATAATTGAACAGCCAGAAGAGCAAAAGCATAAAACTATCATTTTCTTAGAGGCCAGCTGTGATTAAAGTGACCTCCTTTGGTTGTTGTTTTCCATGTAAAACATTCTCCTTTTAGTCACAGCCTATTCAGAAGAGAGGTCCCATTCACTTTGTCACACTACTCTCAATATATTGAGTCTGTAAGAACTTCTGTGACACAAAATAAGCAGAAGACACCACAGAATGAAAAAGGCTTTCTGCAAAATGAAGGGGGAGAGAAGGTACTTTCAGGTTAAGTTTAAATGCCTCTGTAAAACACTCCTTAGCAAAACAAGCTATGACTCCAACAGTTTGTTGCATACTAAACAGCAATTTCAGCTGTTTGGCTTGAACACACACCCCCATCCCCACCCCCCCCCCAAAAGAAAAAAAAAAAAACAACCCACACAAAACACTACAGCATTAGCTTAAGGAGAACTTACTTCAGGAAAAATCCTATTAGGATTATAAGACTCCCAGTGCAAATATCTGTACCGATGTAGAATATTACACTGTCTACCAAGGAAAGCAGAGAAATTGCTAATAATACTTTGGGTAGTTTAAATTGATGAAGATTATACATATGGTTCTAAGGTCTTAGAAGTGACATTATTTAGTCAGCTTGGGGGAGGGAAGACAGGCTGCAGACAGAAGCTGAAGCAATATAGCAATCTGATACCTATCCAGAGTAAAATCAGCATACAATTCTTCCACTTACACACCTGAAATTTAACTTTGGTTCACTACTCAACAGACATGCTAGCCAAAATAACATGGGTGCACAGCATCTTACATACTTACAGTGAAACACCCATTGCTAATGTTTTTCAGAAACACAAAACTCTTTAAAACCTATACATCATGAGGCCTGGAAGTGAAACTTTCTCAAACAGGCATTTTCAACTCATAGACGTTGAGGACTTCTCATTTTAGAGAACCAGTTCTAAGCAGCTCACAAATAAAAACAACACTGCTGCCATATAGATTTAATTTTCTACAGTGGGATCCGCACTTGTGAGAGAAACTTTAGATGCGCAGAGTACTTCCTTAAGCATTTTATGAATAAAAAGTTTATATAATTTGGGTAAAATTTTCCATGTACGCAGTTATTAAAAAGTTGGGAGCCAAAAAAAAAAAGCGCTGAGCATTCGTCTCCGAAGTTTGCTACAGTTTGTTTTACTTTGGAGATTACCCTTACTTAAGTTGTCATTATATTTGTTATTCATATGACTGAAAGCCAGAAACTGGCAAACACATCAACACAACTTCATAAAACAAATCATTCTTAGCAAACAGTGAAAGAAGAAACTACAGAGAAGCTTTTCATTTTGATAATATGAATGCTTTTTCCTATTTATATCAAGTTAATTACGTCTCTAACTCAAGAAAAAAAGAATACTGTTTGAGTTAGTCACAGATTTGGGTCCAGGTGCTCTCGCCTACTTTCTCCAGTCAGCTTTAATTCAAATCAGTTATAAGTATCTGCTCGTTCACTTACGGTACAAGATTGCTTAGAGAAAGCAAAAATCTAGGTCCGACAAAGACAGAAGGGTGTCCTCACAATTTCTGGGGGAAGCTTTATTGTATTCCCTTAGCTCTCCTCTCCAATCATCTTTCCAATATATTGTCAGTGTATTTCCTTGACCTGTTAGAAGCACTCTGTACCTTTTTTTTTTCCCCCTTCTTATCTGGACAGGGAAAAAAAAACAACCCCAAAATCAAACACACACAAATCTTTCAGGATGTCAGCAAGAACTGACCAAGATATAGGCACAGGCAATACAGGAATATAAATTAAGCGTTGTGAAGTGCCCCCATCAATCTGTTCTTTGATCTTTACACAAACAGAAGGTTTAGAAGATCTGTTGCAACTAGGACAGCTCATTCCCCACTTGACTCATTTTTGACCAAAACCCCACAAAACATTTCTTTGCCATAGATGCACAGTACATCCCCTGAAGTTTCATGGTGACTTATGAAACAGAAAAGCTCTGTATACAAAAAGAAACATTGATTCTGGTATTAACCATTCACAAGATGCAACTGTAGCCTAGGTATATGCCTATATAGCTCAAAGAGCTGTAAGTGCTACTCAGTAATAAATTGAAATATACTACAGATCTAGAAACATTACTATATACACAAGTAACAATACTCAGGGAAGTCAACCTCTTTGCAGCCCTCCACAGTCTCTGTCAAGGACATTTGTAGGAGCAAGGAGATTAGCAGCTTTTGAAGAACTACCTACTTACTGAATCACAGAACTGTGTTTACAAAGAGGGAGAAAAAGATGGGGGCTTCAAGTGATTTCTCAGTTCTTTGTTCCTATATATACTGACTGCCTTCAACTTTCCATCACCTCTGCAATTGAAGATTTTTCAAAACTTCTGGACAATAAGCACAACCGTTCTGGGTGAGGAAGGAAGGATTAGACTAAAGACAGTATTTATAAGCATATGTGTGCCAGCTACCATATATGCTTACAACCCCTTACACCTATTGCTCACAGCACATCCTAAAGACCTACGAGAAGTGGCAGTTATGAATTAAGCTCTTTGCTATTTTATCAGGAAAACTTGTTAGATGAATTCTGGAAAACAAGTATTTGGGAAAATGGTGCTTTACTACAACAAAGTAAGCATCACTGCTGTTGTCAACAGTAAGCTTCAAATCCAGGAATGAGAAACTTTGCCAACTACCAGATACCTAAATTTACCTAGTAAATACACAATTCAGAAAGGAATAATATCTACACAAGCTGAGAAGATGGCTGGAACATAGTTCTATACTTCATAGAACTATGAAGTATAATTCATCTTTAAAAGAGGTTCAGAATCACTGTGGCTTTATCTCAGCCCTAGAATACTCACTGCTGCTTGCCCTTTTTGGTTTACTGTTCTGCTCTGTATGTGTTGCTTTAGGGGATAAAGTATACTGCAATCAAGGTAATCAGCAAGGCTTTAAGTCAACTGTCCATGCAACATTCCTGCTCACTGAACTATTCTGTATCCAATAGCAATCCACTGGGGCTACCCAAAAGTGACCCAATAACCCGAGGACAGAGCATTGCACTTGTAAGCTGCTATGTAAGACCACAAACCATAAGAACAGTGCCTATATGTGACTGCATCATGAATCATACACAGGAGTACAAAGCAGTGACAGGTGACTTTCAAGAAGACACTTAATGCTCTGACCAAAACAGTAGCACAGTGGAGACAAGTGACCATAGTCATGCAATTTTCCTTGCCATGGCACTCTGCTCCACATACCTCTGATTTACTTGAGGCATCCCCCTTCACATGCTGAGAGACAAAGAGGTAGAACAAAGAGGCAGCAAAAACAATTATTTTTCAGTTAAAAGTTGTTAGCGTTGATTTGACAGGCTTAATAATTTGGCACAAATATGACTTACGATCCCAGGGTCAAATATTACACCTAATACTCACCTGAAAAAAAAAGCTTTGATCATTGATTTAAACTTTCCCATGATCTCAGAATAATTATTATTGACAATCTCAAAGGCACAGCCACTCTTCCTGTCGCAGAGCTCGGGTAAGATACTGCTGTTGACAGCTGCTCACTTCTTCCCCTACCTCACCTCATCGGTTTCTCCTCGGTTCAGTGAAATGAAGACATACAATTAACATGGATTATTTCAAAGAACTGCGAAGCAGGCCAGTCTGATAATGGAAGAGATGGGAACAAGCAGCTGGAAACAGCAGCCTCCTAACCCAGATCTGCCATGACCGAATGGTTTGTCTGACTGGGCAATTACAACAATGAAGCTTTCACACTGAAGGCAGCGGGACTTCCCCCTTGCCTTCTCTCAGTTTTTAAATAACAGCAAGAAATGTCTTCCTTTTAAAAGAATTTCCATATAATTATGACTACTAGAAAAAACAATGGGAGCTACCAAATTTTTGACACTTTGTAAACTAGACAAAGAACATTACAAATGCGAAACATCCTATATAAGATGCTCCAGACTGCTGAACTACCCGCGGTTAGCACATCCAGTACCTTTTCTTGTACACTGTGGGAGCAGGTACACATTCCAGCAAAACACGAATGAGTTGTCCTCTCTTCGCAAGTACTTTTCATAGAACACGGCCAGCCGGTACAACTTAAACTTTGAGGAGCAACATCATTTATGGCTCTGTGCTCATTCAAAAATACAAGCAACCATCTGCTGAGAAGCTTCACAAGGACGTATAATTGCTACCAACATTCCATCACAGGACAGTTTTTAACAGTTTGAGTCCTCATTACTGAGAGCCAAGGGATTTCTCTTTTGAAGAACTGGAGAGAAATCCACTCACAATGGCAACTGTCAGCTTTGAATGAATCCGAGCAGTTTAAAAAAGTGAGAAGTCTAAGCTTTTAAAGTATCGGAAATAGTTCAGAAGACAAGAACTAACTACTCAAAAAATGATGAAAAGAAAGTTTTATTACCACTTTTCTAAGCAATGGAGACTACAAACTCTAGTGTTACTGTATCTAGAGACAAATCTATCAAGGAAGAGAAGTCTAGATTGTTTTTAAAAATCAGTAAAAGTGTTTTTTATTAGTAAATTTCATTTTGGCTGCTCAGATGAAATCAGCTGTAAGTAACACACTTTTATGAACGTATAGGCAGAGCTGAAGGTAAAGTCTCTGAAGCCAGTATTGCTCGCCAGGCAAAATGCACAAGAGGCATAGCCAGCTGGGCCAGGCAGGGCTATGAAATTGACTCTCTGGCAAATCCTTTTTTTCACTGAGGTGTCAGCACTATATCTTTTGCCAGGATAGAAGCCATTAATTTTTTCCATGTATTATCCAAGCCTTCACTGAAAACAGCAAAC
Source organism: Mycteria americana (assembly GCF_035582795.1). Taxonomy (NCBI): domain Eukaryota; kingdom Metazoa; phylum Chordata; class Aves; order Ciconiiformes; family Ciconiidae; genus Mycteria; species Mycteria americana. The sequence continues at coordinate 19,641,222 of NC_134370.1, forward strand.
GTCACCATATATCGACAACAACTTCTACTCCACACCAAGTTCAGTCTTTTCTATGAGGAAAATTCTCCAGAATTTCACTAAGCTATTGCTCTGGGGCAAAAAGCAGCAAGTACTGTTACTAGGAAATAGTGGGAATAGAGGGACATCTCTCTACCCATCCTTGAAACAAAGTGGAGACATCAAACTTACCCTGCAACTGCCACTATCCTTACCCTCAGGCAGGAATCCATCTCTCGCTTTCCTGAGGGTTGGCAGGAGGAGCCTGTTTCTCAATTTGGGATCCTGCCATGAGATCAAACCTCTCTTCTTTTATATCAATTTTTCAGTTAATAGATTCAATCTTATTCTGTCTTCTCAAAACACTTAGAGACCCACACTTAGAGACTGTGCTATCAGAGTGACTGTCACCCAATAACTACAACCATGGGGTTCTGGAGAATAAAAACTGTTAGAAATTTGGATATTAAGCTCCCCTCTTCAAACATAATAAAAGTAATATAGAGTATGCTATAAACTGTTACATTCAAGATGCATCTCCTGTGTAGTATGTTAAAGGGTGAGCAACGCTGCAGAGCCCACAGGTAACGATGCTGGACGTCCTGAAGTTTTCGGTTTTGTGCTAGAAACTTAACAGAAACCCAACTAATTTGAGCACAAAGCCTAGTCCTTGAAGCTTTCCGCACCACACGTTGGAATAAATAAGTAAACTGTACCTACACTGTCAACAAGTAGCAAAAGCTTTATGAGCCTTTGCAACTTCCACGATGATTCTCAGAATCACCCGAAAGTAGCTTCCAATACCAACGATTTTCACCTTATTCCCCAAGCAGTTTAATCAGTACCACCGTGTTCATTCGGACAGTAAAATGCTCTGGCACAGGAAGCAAATTCCAGTTTGAAGTCCACATCGCTTGCAGCAGCAGAAGTATCGTTATCATCTTACCCTCAGGTCCAACGCAAAGCCTCTTTCTTGCTGCAGCAGTATTTACTCGGTGGCAAAAGATCCCGTCGCGGTCGGAAGCGCTCATCGTCTCACCAGCAGCAAGCCACTGCTGACGCCGAGACACGGTCCTCCTCACAACCCCACCACCCCCTGTCAGCCGGCCCGGCAGACCTTAACCCCCGCCTCCGGCGCGCCCAGCTTGCCGCGCCCCGCGGGGCATCCCCCCGCCAGGCTCAAGGCCGGGAGCTGCCGGGGGCGCCGATACCGGCCCCGCCGCCGCCCGCTCCTTTACCTGGTGAAGAACTCGGCCAAGCTGCTGCCGGCGATGCCCGCCCGCCGGGCCCTCTCCGCCGGCTCCTGCGGCGGCGCCGGGGCCGCGGGCGCCGTCCCTCCGTGGGGCAGGTGCTCCGGGGCGCTGCGGCGGCGGCTCACCTCGTAGGTGTTGCGGGAGTTCAGGTTCACGTCCGTGAAGCCGAGGGGCGCCGGCGGCAGGGCAGCGGGCTCCGCCCGGCCCCGGGAGGTCCGCACGCCGGGGGCGGCCTGCGCCTGGCTGCCGGCGTCGCCCCCTGGGCCGAGGGGCGGCGTGGGGCTGCCGGCCGCCGCCCCGCGCCGCTCCGCCTCGCTCCGCAGCTGGCAGCTCCTCAGCGGCTCTTCCAAGGCGGTTCCCGCGGGGACGCCGCCGCCGCCCCCCGGGCCGGGCGGGCAGGGGAGGAAGCCCCCGTTCTGCAGCTTCGCTTCCTCCTCCGCCGGCCCCGGGTCCGGCTCATCCCGCCCCGGCTCGGCCCGTCCTGCCCGAGGGGGCGGCGACGGCGGCGGCTCCTCCGGCGGCGGCAGCAGCAGGAAGCCGACGTCCCCGTTGGTCATCCTCCCGCGGGGGCCCACGGCGTAGGCGGCCCCGTTGGCGGGCTTCTCCGGGCAGCGCTTCCCACCCGCCGCCGCGGCGGCGGCGGCGGGGCCGAGCGCCGCCAGGTACCGCTGCAGCAGCCGCTCCTGCCCCGGCCCGCCGCTCCTCCGGCTCAAGCCCCGGCTCCCATCCCGCTCCCCGTCCTCCTCCTCCTCCTCCTCCGCCTCCTCCGCCGCCGCCTCCTGCCGGCCCGCGGGAAGCACGGCTGCGCTGCCCGGAGCTCCGGCATCGTCCGGCCCCACCATTTGCCGCCGCGGCGCCCCGGGGATGCCAGCGGCGCAGCGGGGCGGGGGCGCGGCCCCCCCGGCGCGGCGGGGGCCGAGGGGGGCGGGGCGCGCGCGTTCCTCCGCACCGGCGGCGCCGCGAGCGCTGGCAGCCGGCGCCGCTCACCGCCTCGGAGCGCGGCCTGGGCGGGGGGGCGGCGGGCCCGGCTCACGCAGGCGCGCGGCGCCGGCCCTTCCCCCCGGAGCGTCACCATCGAGAGGCCGGGCAGGAAGAGCGCGCCCGCCCTCCCCGGCGCGGCCGCATCCGGGACCATAGAGATGCCAACGAGACAGGATCTTCCCCGCCAGAGAGGTGCCGCGGAGGCCGCTCCCCCCTCCTCGCTACCGTATTCCAGCTAAAGGCTCGCCGCGCGCAGCCGCTACCGCATTCCGCCGGCGTGCCGCGCCCCTCTCTGCCACGGAAAAGCGCAGCCCAGCTGCCGGCGTCCTCCTCCCTCCCCCGCAGCCGAGCTGACACCCAGACACCCACCGCCTGAGCCAGCGCTCCGGGCCTCGCCGCCTGCCCGCTCCTGCGGGGACTGGACAAGTCTGCAGGGCCCTCCGGCTGCCCCAGCGCCCCCGCAGGCTTCGGGCGCGCCGCTGCCACCCGCGCCGAGGGCCGGTAGCCGGGCGCCCGCACCGCACAGACGCGCCCCGCGGTCACCTTGCCCTGCCCCGCGCAGACACAGCCCACCCCAGCGCCCTGCCCCGCAGGGCCGCGCACGGGCACCGCACCCTACCCCGCAGCCCCGGGCCGGCGGCCGCGGCAGAGGACGCCGGGGCTTACGGAGGGGACCCGCAGGGCGTTCAGTAGTTTCACTGTTGGCCTTTTTTCCTTTTTGTGACGGAATAACGATAATAAAAAAGACGTTTAACGGCAGCGAGGGCGTTGCGAGGGACGCCTGGTACCATAGGTTAAGGTGCGCTTACGGGAGGCGAGGCGGGACGGGGAAGGCGGCAGCGTCGCATAGACAGGGCTGCGCGGCAGACCGGCGGGCGCCCGGGGGGGCTGCGGCGGCGGCGGCACGGCCCGGGAGCCCGGGAAGCGCAGTCCCGGGCTTCGGAGCGGGGCGGGCTTTGAGGAGGACGGCGGAGGACCCACGGAGACCCGGCACCGGTTTCCCCGCGGGGGCGGGCGGCAGCGGAGCTACGCGCTCACCCGCGGCGGAGAGGGGGCTTGGCCTTGCTGTCGTTTGTCACCTCAGAGCCGCGCCAGGGCGTCGCCGGGGAGGGGGCGGAGGCGAGCGCGGCGCCGCAGAGCGGGGCCGGGGCGGGAAGGGGCCGCGGCGCCTCAGGCGGGGCACGGGGCAGGCGGTCCCGCGGCCGCGCCTCGGCCTGTGGGGGAAGCAGAGAGGCGGCCGTGGCGGGGGGAGGGGGGGAGCCGGGTGCATCGCAAGTGCGGAGCCCTCGGGCCGGCCAGGGCAAGGGCAAGGGCAAGGGCACGGGCGCGGCACGGCACGGCACGGCCGCCCCCGCCGCGGAGCCGCCTGCCTCCAGCGGCGGCACCAGCGGGCGCGGGGAACGGGAGGGGCATGGCAGCGCCCGGGCCTGCCTGTGGTTCTTTTTTGAGGAGACAGGACGTACTTGAGCTTTTGGGGGGAACAGGAGAGGGAGAAAAGAGAAATAGGATGGGCACTCTGAAATCATGGGGTGAATCCTTTCCAGAGCAGTGATGGGATCTCAAAACTCCTCAGGTTAACACTGGGGAGGCGGATGGAGGACGTGTAGGAAGGCAGGTGTCAGCACCCATGTTTCCTACCGCACCTCTCAGAGGAAAAACAAGTTATTACAGCCCCCTCCGCCCAGGGGGGAAGCAAGGCCAAAAGTCACAGGCAAAAGAAAGGGCAAAGGGGCTTCAAGTCCCCAGAGCAGCAGTAATAACATAGGCCACATGCAAGGTCTAGGAGGCTACCACTCATCCTAAGCAAGCACCAAAGGTAGCGCCTCAACCCAACAGATTACTTTTGTATTCCTTCAGTAAATACTCACAGCTGGTAACAAGGGAAGTACCATTCTCTTGGAAATCCTTGGCCAGAGAAGTCCTCCATTTCGTAACTCCACCTTCAAAGGTCCTGCATCATTGTGGCGGTCCTTGCTTTTAAAGGCAGACAAGCAGGGCATGCCCAGAGAGAGAGGCCTCACCCACCACATGGAAATGGAGAAGGAACAGCCATCCTCTTTTAATGTTTTTTTTTCCTTAAAAATTGCAGGCATTTTAGAAAGAAAGGTTTAACCTGGGAATCTTCATCCAGATAAAAAGTTGATGCATTTCATTGTGTTATGGCTTCTTGTTAGGACTTTGCAATATAAAGCCTTCTGGGCTTTGCTTTAGTAAAGAAATAAACAAAAAAATGAAGTTTGTGATTTTTTTTTTCCCCTTCTTGTCATCTTGTAACTACTTCTGAGGTCAGATGTGCAACACTGGGTGTTCTACATGTAACAAACAAGTCTGGTCTCTCCCCTTTTGACTTCTGTACCTGGGAAATACTTGGGATCTCGGAGGCTGGAGAAGAAACAAATCTGATTTTGTTTTTTTTTGCCTTGCCTATCTTGATAGCAGGCGTGCAGCCTCATCCAGCTACAGCTGTGCCAGGTAAAGGACCATTGGCCTCAGCTGCTTGCAAAAATGCCCAGTAAAGATTGCCAGCATTACCTGTCCTTTGGATATGCCAGCTGTACTGCTTGTGGGAGCACTTTGTAGGCTACTTTGGTCAAAACAAACTGTTAGCAAAGTTGAACTAATTAAGCTTTTTGGTTAACTAAAGCTTTTTAATTAAGCTTTTTGCTGTAACTAAGATGGTAGGTTTTCTGCTCTCCACTGTGATCCGGGTCATCTCAAAACACGTGGAGTCTGATCACCATGCCTGCTAAGTGAACATACATCCTGGGTGCTATAGAGGCTCTCTGTGCAAGGAGACTATGCAACTTAATGTGCGGCAACTTATGTGCAGCATATGCCATGGATCCTCTTTCAGACTGTGGGTCTGGGCAGGTGGCTCATCCATCCACCTTGCACTTCTGTTGTATTTTAGTTAAACTGATGCAGCAAGCAGAACATCCCAAAGAGTACTTGAGTAGTCAGCAGCCACAGGTAGGGTAGATATTGTGTCTTCAAAAGTAATTACAAAAAAGAGTCTTGGTATTGTTCTACCCATCTTAAATTGGTGACTTCATACACTGTAAGAAGGGATCAACAGTGGTTTCACTTAACATCTACATAGCCATTGTTACCCTGGATAATGTGATATGAAGTGAATTGTTGTGGAAACACAGCAGCACTCTATGCCTTGCAAGTAAGGAAGGGGTGGATGCAGTGTGAATCCATAAAGTATAGATTATCCAGGAGCTCATTATGCACCAGGACAAAATGAGAGATATATCTGCCTTTACTGGTGAGGATTTTAGGCTTAAGGAAACACTCAGAAATCCATGGAGTGTTTGTGCTCATTTTCAACAAAGTGTTCACTGTTTACCTGGGAGGCTGTATGGCAGTGTCACTCTTGAATAGACTCCTATGATTTAATTAATGCAGAACCTGCAAAACAGTACCAGATGTTAAACAAGCTAAGCAAAATGAAGACTGGCACTGAGATTGTAACACAACATTGGCTTATGGTGAATTTATTTCATTCAGTGCAGCTGGGATAGTTGGTAATTATGCCAGGGATTCCAAAGGATAGCAGGTTGTTTTGCACAAAATAAAACCACTTGGCTCACTGCATTTGCATTGATTTCCACCTCTAGGACTTTCTAGACAGGCAGATTAATCTTATATATATTTTTTTAAATAAACAGATTTCCAAATAATATTTTGGATTTTAAATCACTCCTGTACGATAGAGTTCAGAGCTGAATGAGGATTGCGAAGCTCTGTATTGTATTTTCCAGAAATGCTCAACCCTGAGGAATACCTCAATGAACTAAAGAATTAAAGATGTGATTAGCAGGGATATGTATTACACAGTTCGCACATAGCAGATAATGAAACAGCTTTGAGCCAAGTATCTGAAAGTCAAGGCAATAATTCACAGAAAAGTGCATGCTCCCCTGGGCAACTAGTTTCATGTTAGAAGGTCATTCTCATTTGGATGAGCAAGGATGAGCAGGTAATCTGGAGTCTGTAGAGGGTTGTCAGCAATCTACAGGGAAGAAGTGGGGACTAAACAGCAGATAGGTGGTTATAAAATCCGGGAATTTTAAGAGCAGGGTTGCTGAAAGGACTAGGAGTGAAGGAACACATTTTGAGCCTTGCGAGAGTGCAGTCCCATGTTACAATTATTACAGCAGATCTGTGAAATCATCTGGTTCAGAAAATCAAAATCCCACATCGTTTCACTGATTCATTTTAGGGCAAGGCCGCACACACAATTGAATCATCACAAGTGAAAGAGAGTTAAACTGTGGCTGGAGGTTGGGAATGAGCGGCCAGAGTGGGAACCTCTTATCTTCGCCTTGACATTGAAGAAATTACAACACGGGATTCTACCGTAACCACACCATATAGTAACTGTGCTGTTGCCTGACACTCTTAAAAATGACATTATTTATACTGTAGTTTTGATCTGGTAGTGAGATCCTTAGTATCCAGTGTTTTAGACATATTCACATGAGAAATAGCATAATTTATTAGTGAAAAGAAAATAGCTGCTTAGTTGAATATTGTGAATAACTTATTAGGCAGTGATTTTGTATTGTCCTCAAACCGATTAGGGCAATTTGCATGTAATAAGATCCTTTGTGCTCCTGGCTCTCTAAGGTGACCCTTATGAAGGAGGCAACTTTACCAAATAAGATTCTTTGAAGAAAGAGTGAGTCACGTTACATAAACGTGAAGCTGAGTTCTTTTTCTTTTGCTAAAAACTTTTCTGCAGTAACAAAGCCTCTAGCTCAATTTATAAAATATCTCAGCTATGGAGAAGATGGTCCAGGCATGTTGGGTGTCAGAAAGAAGACAGCAGTATCTTTTCTACTTTAGAAGGCTGTCAGCTCTGAATGCTATGCCAGTTTTGGAGTGATAGCAAGAGAATAGATATGAAACAGGAGCTAAGTGAGAGGAATCTGGCTAGTTTGTTCTCACTGTTACTCATTGAAAGAGAAAGGAAGCAATCTTCACTGGATTCATTATTTTATGTTATAAGCAGCACATACGACTTTCAGCTAAACAAGTCCTCACTGAGACAGTGTACAAATAAATAGACTTTGCTCCAAGGAGTTTACAATTAAAATATCGTGTAAGGAACAATGTAAGGCTTTTCAATACTCCTTACATAAGGTTTGCATGAACTACAACGCTGCCGTGCGTTCCACTGGTTTATAGTGTGCTACAGTGACCCAGACGTGATGCCTGAGAGAGGCAGCCTTCTTGGTTATTAAAGGCACCAGCACCAGAGAACTCGACCTGTCTGCATCCTTGACTGTTTTTGACAGCTGACCTTTCAAATACCGTCCCTCATTAGGAATAGCCCCCGTCTATAACTGCACCCTTTCAAAGGTCTGAACACTTAGGAAATGTCACACATCTCTCATATAATTAGCACAATTCTAAGTCATTAGTTTCAGCTCTGGTTTCCATTTTGATGTGTGTTGCCCATCCAGTTATGAATTTTAGTGATGCAGACCATTTTTTACTCCCAAGCTTAAAGCATAAGGAATATCCAGCAATAACATAAGCCAGGCAATTGTTTTCAAGGAGGCTGTGAACACAGGCAAAGGATCTAATCTTGCAAACATTTATGACAAGGTATACTGTGAGCAGTGCTAAAAAAACATGGTTGTGATCTCTGCATACTTTGGTGTGTGGTCCTTGCAGAACTAGACTCACGCAATGCTACTGGCAGTACTGAGAAAATCGTAAGGCATTCATTCAGGAACACGAACCTGTTGCTGAAATGCAGAATGTAGACATCACCAAACTGATGTCTGCATGGGGGCTCAGGTCTAATATGAAATTTTAAAAACCTCCGATGTTGAACACCTTGAGCAAAAGTATCTAGTAGTTAAGTTCAAAGGTCTGTCAAGACTGATCTCTACCACAAAACCAAAAAAAGGGCTGTGACTACAACTCTTTTGACCATCATTTTAGCACAGTGAATTTAGATCACAAAGCCTGCAAACTAATATTTCCATAAACATTCTTAGTTTGCAGTAACACTCTATGTTTTCCAAGACTGCTCATCAAATGCTGGTAGTCTCTTCAAGAGCATGCCTTTGCCATAAACCAGGAATCATCTTTCCTCTTCAGGGCCAGATATCTGAGATTTTTTGGACTAGCCCTACCATTAATTATCCCAATGCAAATGCCAGCCAGCTCTGATATTGAATATGACTTGAGAAAACTGATCTAAGAAATAAACACCTAAGTCTTTTCTTATCACTAGCACTTTGCCATCAAGAAGATGATGCAGCTTTGTATTTAGAATGCCTGTACACAAAACCTAATAAAGCAGTAAATTTTAACATCAGAAGGGCTACTGAAAATGCTAAGCCTGAAATTGTTAAAAATAATTTTCTTTATATAACAGGTCTGGTGGTGAGAAGCAAAGAGAATGTTCCTATTGACTCCAGGATCATTACAAGACTGTTTTGGCCAGGGCTATCTACCATGGTAGATATAGTGGCGTAAGCTTCAGCCAGCTTTCCTCTCGCCTTTATTTATGTTTCTGCAAGGAAAAGAATAGCAAATTATTTGAGGAGACAGGTGATCTGCTTCTGTGTCACTAATTTCCTACAGAGTGGTGAGATACACTTACTTTTACATATGGCTGCTGTGCAGGGACTTCAGGGAACCCCAGTACAGAGGCCAAGAGATGGAGAATCGAAGGCCCAGACCCATCCTCCCTATTTCTAAACATTTTTACAGGTCCCCTCTATAGGCACTGGAGAGAGAAATTCTCTAAAGGGCAGTTTAGCTCACTTGAAATCAATCTCACAAGCCCACCTGTGCTGTCTACAGAAGGAGTGCACAGGCAACACAAGCAAGAGGTGTTCTCCTAGGAGGGAGTGCGAGGGGAAGTTTTGGGGCTAGGTGCTATGGTTGCAAAACATTTACAGGGGTTCAAGGGGAAAGTGCTTGGCTGAGACATCCAGCAAGGTTCAGTCAGTCAGAGTCTGCAGCTGCTCGGGGTGGTTTCAGGGGCTCTCATCCATCATTTCAAAGTTGAGGCCACTGAGACAGAGCTTGTACAGCTGCTTGGGCTCTCAGGGAGGCTCAAACATTTTCCTAGCAGTAGTAAGAGAGCCCCAGCCTCTGGTTTAGAGGCAGGATACTGGGCTAAACAGACCCTTAGTCTGACGGCAATTACTTTTCTTATGTTCTTACGTAAATTGTCATCTCCAATTCCCATCTGCAGCTCATGAATCAGACACTTTCTGCAGTTCTGGAAATTATTGTCCTGGTTTCAGCTAGGATGGAGTTAATTTTCTTCCTAGTAGCTAATATAGTGCTGTGGTTTGGATTTAGCATGAGGATAATGTTAATAACACACTGATGTTTTAGTTGTTGCTAAGTGGTGTTTACAGAGGTCAAGGACTTTTCCGCTTCCCCTGCCCTGCCAGGGGCACAAGAAGCTGGGAGGGGGCACAGCCAGGACAGCTGACCCCAACTGGCCAAAGGGCTATTCCATACCGTATGGCATCATGCTCAGTATAGAAACTGGGGGGAGTTGGCTGGGGCGCAGCGATCGCTGATCTGGGACGGGCTGGGCATCGGTCAGCAGGTGGTGAGGAGTTGCATCACTTGGGTTTTTCCCTGGGTTTTGTTCCTCTCTCGCTCTCTTGTTGTTTTCCTTTTCATTACTTTTTTTTTCCCCCCAATTATTAAACTGTTCTTATCCCAACCCACAAGTTTTCTCACTTTTGCTCTTCCAGTTCTCTCCCCCATCCCACTGGGGGGGGAGGGTGAGCGAGCGGCTGGGTGGTGCTTAGTTGCCGACTGAAGCTAAGCCATGACAATTATGAATGAGGAAACTGTCAATTTATAATGTGTTCCCAAGTGCTGAGAAACAACACTACTCTGTTAAAAAAAATCAACAAACTGTACAAAAAATAAGCCAATGGCCATCACTAGGTTCTCCTTTTCAGAAGAACAACTAGCAAGGCCACAGATACTAGTTTACCTCTTGTGCCAACCAATGCTGATAACTGAAATACACATTTAACAGTTATACATATAACCAATATGTATTTGGTGGTTTCCCTGTGCTGTTTCATTACTTCTGTAATTAAAATGTGGAATGGCTTCCTCAAATCAATATATAGGAAGAACTGTACCCTAGGGCTCCCAAAACCTCAGATGTTCTTCCATTTGCAACATGGTTGTGCTCTTCGGCAGTTCACTCCAGAGGCTCTCATTTCTTTGGAAATGCTACTTTGGCAAGAACACCTTTGGACCCCACTAATAGCAGTTTGCACTTTTAATACAGTGCCTTCTGGACAAGATCTCATCGCAGAGTATAACTAACAATTAATTAAGATGTTCAGAGACATGACGTTTGGCAGACTCCTTCATACTGCAAGCTTCTCCTTAGCGCACTCCCAGCTGTGCTGCAGTCCTAGAATTAAACTACACTGCTTGTGGATCAAACATGCTGTATACCTGTATTAAGATAATTCAGCCTGTGGTGCTTTGCTTGGGTAGGCTTATGCTTGCTGTGGTTCAAACCTGCCTGAGTGCCAAACCCCCCCCTGAGCACTGCAGAGGGGTAAGCTCTATTTGCCATTGCTCTGCTAGGGGCTAGAAGGCTTTCCAGGTTATTGACGGCCACTGGAAGCCTCTCCTTCCGTGTAACCTCCATTGCCCACTTCCAGACTGGCCTATGTAATGGCATGCCTATGTACAGACTTTTTCTGATACCCTCTGGCTATCACCATCAAGATACTGAAAAGCTAGAGACTGCTAGCATATCCCAATATTCCTGGTTTCAATGTCAGCAAACCCATAGGGACAGAGAGTTACCTAGAAATCACTCATCCTGAAACCAGGTTAAGATAAAAACAAATAGATGTATTTATTGCCACATCCAAAACAGAAATGTAATTACACCAATTCTTAACAGAACAGAAGAGAGAAATGGAAAAAAAAATTATCTGCTTCTGCTAGGATCCAAAAGGCTTTTATTTTCCTCTTTCTATCCAGCTAATCACTTAGACACCTAATCCACAGGCTCTGTCCATCCGCATGCCAGAAACCTCAGGCTGTTTTCACAGAGACTGCAAGTTTTCTCTTTCTTTTTGTTCAAATCCACCCTTTGAGGTCCACCAAAGGAATAGGTGCAAGCTGGCAGAGAGCAGACACAGATGACCCAGAAGAAAAGGAAGAGATGAGGGTAAACAGGCAGCACAGGATCTCCCATTCCTCAGCCTGGGATCCTCGCTCACTCAGGCGGTAGCCCTGTGTTGTTAGTGGAGGCATATTTTGGGGATGACATGAAAGGGAAGTCACTGTAATGAAGCAGAGATCTGAGCGCTTTTCTCCCTTCCCTGAGAATATTTTGGCCAGTTATTCTCCATCTAACCCTTTTGGGTTTGTTTGGGGGTTTTTTTAGGACCAACAACAGTTCTTCCTTTCCTAATTTCATCCACTAATTTGACCCATTTTGAATCACTTATATTCAGCCTCAACCCTTTCCTATTTTCAGGCAGGATATCAGCATGGTCCTTAGCCTACAGCAGCAAATATTTTTGTGGGAGCTCATTCAACTACATGGAGTCTACTTTGTACTTTTCCTACCAACATTTATTGTAACATGCAATGAGAGTGTTTTATAAGTTTTTTGTTTACTTTTCTAAAGCTAATATGTAGTTGATAAAGATATTAGTCCTCCCCCATGGTGATTATAACCTTATCACAAATTCCTGTCTCAGTCTTGTGCTCTATTTGCTCATTGTGTCACTAATACAAATAAAATCATTTCTATGGCTGATAAAATATAAGCAGCAAAAAAATAATGGATTCTTGGGATTTTTCCTTTTAATTTTTTGCTAAGTCATATTGGATTTGTATTATTAAATTAAAATTAAAGAAAAAAAAAGTGTTGTAACGCACATTGGGGGCTATGAGAACAGGACTCTGCGTTCTCCAAACACGTTCTCTTTGCTTCATAAGCTAAGTTCATATCAAATATTTAGGAATAATCTAATTGATCTGATATTATGCTTCCCTGAACCTACAGGTGCTGTGTATATATATATCCACAGCATGACTGTAAAATGTTGCCGAGACTGAGCATCAGGTCCGGGGCAGTCTGGAATTCTGTCGACTAAATTTAGTGGCAAGAGAAGTCCACTAAGAAAAACAGATGAAACTTGAAGGAGTCTTTCCTCTTGAATTCAGTGAGACCTGAACTGGGTTTAGGACTACCTGCAGATGAAATCTTTTAATTTAATTTTATTATAAATTATTTTCTTGAGATATGACCAGCATAGAAACTTTCAAACCTTTTGCAGAAAGTTGAAGAAATCGTCACAGGGTGTATAAGAGCAAATGGTAGAACGAGTGAACAATTTTTCAGTGACAACGTTGGTGTGAACCGACCTTCCTCTGTCGCAGCTCCTGCTCATGCATTCACCTTTCTAATCCCGCCTGCTGTTATGCCATCTCAGCTGTTTGTGTGGCAATGCAATGAATCAGCCTGAGAAAGTCATATGGCTGAAAAATACCTTAATTTTTTTTCCTTGTAACTTTACAGCCCTAGCAGTTCTGTTGGTTTCACAGCACATAAAGCTGGGTGATACAGACACATGAATAAATAGCTGGAAGCAGAAGCTGCCTACCTCAGTTTACAAACTGCTGCTTGTGAATGCTGAACTAGGTCCTAAATAGTAGTAAAGAAGAGTTTATCCTTAAAAGAACAGGTCTCCCTTATCTTGGGCAAACAGAATAACAGGGAGTGGTTGGAAAGGGTAAGGTTCAATTTACTGCTCTGTGTTTAAGCAGTGCTAAACTGGGAGACAGTCCCTTAGGAAATGCTGCAGCCAGGCACAGCCGGTACGACTGGGGCTAATCACAGGCAGTGCAAAAGGGGAGAAACTTCTTAAGTGTATTATTAAGGCCATTTGTTAAGTATATTTACTAAGAAATGTTTGTCTATTTATAAAAACCAACATGCACCATTTGGCACTATGGATGGATAGGAATGAGGAATGAGGAAAATGAGAAAAAAAAAAACGAGGCGTGTATTTACTATGCAGAAATATCACCTTCTAGTTATGTGGTGTTGCATCCTCCAGATATCCTGAGCTATTTTCCAGACAGCTCTGAAAGGTTGTGTTGCTGAGTTATTCTATACGGTTTTTTATGCTATGCTCATCACTGCAGTGTCCCAGTCCATCACCGCACTAAGTAATGGCTATAAGCGCAGCCATTAGATAATGGCTGTGTCTGAATTGTGGGACAGTGGAACACTTCTCATTTCTCAGTTCCAGGGGTATAACTCATTTTATCCTGACTTGATGTTAAGAGCTAATCGTACATCATGCCTCCACTTCTCCATGCAATGGTTTCCAGAGAAGGAAAGCCAAGGAAAGACTGAAAGGGACCTGTCCCCACTTTGAAAGATTGGAGCGTCTCATGGGAAGTACCTGTCATGCAATCAAGATGTAGCCAGTGCAACTAATATTTGTCATGTTCTACCACAGGGGAAGAAGCACATACTACAGACAAGGATTTTTGTTTATTTGGTTTGTATTCAAACACAAATTTGCTCAGCTTTTGCTAGAGAAGAAACATGGAGCACTAGGTGGCAAGGTGTGTGAGGTGCTGGAACTTCTGGGGCAAAGATTGCAATCAAGTGACTCCTGCAGGATGGATTTTTTTCTGACCAGGGACAGTTCCCAAGTAGTTATTAACCATGACCTTTACTGTGAACATTTTATGTGGCCTTTACCAGCATGAAGTCTGGGAAAGCCTTGAAGATAAAGAACAAGAACTTGAATCTGAATCAATTTCCAAAGTAGCCAGTGTAGGCTGTGGAGACCTTACCTGTTGTGCCCACATGTCTGTAAATGTCCTTGAACATCAACACCCACTTACTTTAAATGCTGTAGTCCAGCCATGAGCTTGCAGTAAGTGGGTAAATTAGGCTTGCCGTTGCTTGCCAGTATAGGCTAATAACCTAGCTTAGATAATAGAAAGTTTGTGCTGTCAAATGAGTGTTTGAGAGGAATCCAAAGATTGTTCTAAAATACAGGTTGGATAGATTGTAGGGATGTGGGATCTTCAAAGAACAAAGAGTGAATATAGGGTTGTGAAGCCTTCAAAAGGCTTCTATCTGCCACCTGGCATCACTTCTGTCTTGCTTACATTCTGTATACCTAATTCTTGTCATTCCTCAGGCCCAGCTTATCCAAGCACCAAGCCTTACTGGTGGCAGTGGTGTGGTCATCTCTTCAGGACACAAATGATTGTGCATCATCTCTGTGTTGTCTGACCATGTAGTCCAACCAGTTCCAATAGTGGCTGCATGCAGGCTTTTAACAAGACAAGAGGTTGAAATGGTCCTTGTGAAACCCTAAAATTCAGTGGCTATCATGTGTCACATCTGCTGGGTGCTAGAAAGCTTTCCAGCTTGCTGACAGGCTCTGTTTCACTATATCTCAAAAATAAATGAACACAAAACAAAAAGCAATGCTGTGGCTGTCTGAAATTCTTTAAAGTCAAATCATGTTGAGTAGAGATTAAATTGCACTTAATGCTGAGTGCTGAGCACTGTACCTTATAGACAGAAAATCCATTTGCAGTCTACCCTTTGAAAATATCACACATCTTCTGTCAAAAAACTGTTTACACATTGTGGGGACATGGGCAAAAAAGTAAGGAAAACTCACATTGATTTTCTGAATAATTAAAATTTGCATATTCTGAAGAGATACATTCCCAATTTAGCAGATAGCTTTTTGTTGGAAGTGGAGCACAAGTTATTAATTTCTATAGGAATCTCAATATGATTTGGCAATAGTCCTGCCACATCAGTTAGTAAGAACGAATTTCAAAATTTTTTAATTCTGCAAAGTGCTGTGTGTGCCCTCTATTGGAAATATATGATGGATTGCATTTTTTAATCTTAATTTTAAAGCTTGTTTTATAAATGCAATGACAGTCAATGAAGCATTTGTATCCTAAAGTATACGGAGGTAGCATTTTGAAATAGTCAACACTTTATTATAGACTGCTTTTCACATTATTATTATCTTGATTACTTTAATCTACATTAAACACTGGTTAAAATAATGTAAGGACTGATTACTATAGCAATGTAATGTATTTTGTATTTCTGTTTAGAAAGCAAAATGAAAAAGCTCTTTCCTTTGACCTGCCTCTCTGGAAAAAGGCAGCCACTGTCATAAAATACATGGACATGTTGCTTTGTTCAATAGAGAAAGTACTGGCTTTTGTGCTGTGCAACTCAAAAATACAGCTCGTGTAAGAGGGCAAAGATTGCATTAAAACCATCTTTCTGCCTCCTAGATTATGGGCTGTGTCAGGAACCAACTCAACCCCAGCATTACTCTACTCAGCTTGTATGCTGCTTTGCCTTACAGGGGTGCTTCGTGGCTGCCCGTGAATGCTGCTCAAGATCAGAATAGGCAAGAGCACCGTCCCAGGGCTGCCTGGGCACTAAAGCTTCTGGCTTTACCTTCTGGATTTTGGACTGCACTTAAATGTCACACTGGGCATTTCATCCCTGCCCGAGTTGGGAAGAGTACCCACTCAAAGGGATTTGCCTTTGAAGGTGCTGAATGAAAAATACTAGTGTTCAGTCACTGACACCCTCCCCGGAAGGTCCAAGGCAGTGAGCCAGGGATGATGAATTGCCAGCCCTCTTCTCTGATCTGAGCTTCTTTGGTGGAAGCCGCTAACTAGAACTGTGCTGGGGAGGGAGGAGCCGAGGGAGCTGATAAAAGCTAAGCACTGAGAACACCGAACGGGGAAAAACCAAGAGACTCACTTATGCTAGTTCTGGAGAATACTGGAAGGAATAATATCTTGATAAAAGAAAACAATATGATGAGCTTATCGGTGTGATATCAACACAGAACTTCCCTGGAGAACGGGCTGAATTACCGAAGCTGATCAGAAAAGTGCCATCACCAAAGGTGACCTATTGAAAACATGCAACGCAGGATGGTCAAAAGATGGATTTTGCCTTTAAACTAAGCCTTACCCAGCAGACTAAAATAAAGGACAAAGACTCCTTTTAGCATTATCTGTGGTGAAATATGAACATGATTTTTCTATTTAGTAATAAGTATTCGCTTGTTTCTTGGCAGAATACTGAACTCATTTGTTTGACTTTTTGAAGGAAAAAGTCTAGAAATGTTAAATTTCTTTATGAGTATTTATCGCTAACAGAAAAGATTAAATAGAAATTTGAAGTAAGATAGCTCAGGTTAAATGCACAGTTATAAAATGTTGCTTTGCAAAGCAAACCCTTTTGAATTAGTTGTTCTCTTTCACGCTGTTCACATTAAAGTTGCAATTCAAATGACAGTTCATTTGACCTCCTACACTGCTTCAGTCTTCACATATTTATTCTTATAGTTTTTAAAAGAATTTTAAAATCTACCTATTATTTAAAAAAAAAAAAAGTTTATCACTTAAATATACCTTGTACTCTTTTGTTATTTACAGTATCTATTATTTAGAGTACTGTCCTGGTTTCAGCTGGGATAGAGTTAATTTTCTTCCTAGTAGCTGGTATAGTGCTGTGTTTTGGATTTAGGATGAGAATAATGTTGATAACACACTGATGTTTTAGTTGTTGCTACGTGGTGTTTACACCAGTCAAGGACTTTTCTGCTTCCCCTGCCCTGCCAGGGGCACAAGAAGCTGGGAGGGGGCACAGCCAGGACAGCTGACCCCAACTGGCCAAAGGGCTATTCCATACCGTATGGCGTCATGCTCAGTATAGAAACTGGGGGCAGTTGGCTGGGGGGCAGCGATCGCTGCTCAGGGATGGGCTGGGTGTCTGTCGGCAGGTGGTGAGCAGTTGCACGACTTGGTTTTTTTCTTGGGTTTTGTTCCTCTCTTGCTCTCTTGTTGTTTTCCTTTTCACTACATTTTATTATTATTATTATATTTTTTCCAATTATTAAACTGTTCTTATCTCAACCCACGAGTTTTCTCACTTTTGCCTTTCTGGTTCTCTCCCCCACCCCACCAGGGAGGAGGGTGAGCGAGTGGCTCAGTGGTGCTTAGTTGCCGACTGAAGCAACTAACAAGTAGTCATATGCTAATCACATTAATTATATCTGAAATGTTAGGCTTCCATAAAAATGACAAAACTAATAAAAATACTCAAATAAGGGAATAGTGAAGGAGGCAGAATCCTTACATTAGCGCTAGCTATTGCTTAAGGAAACCACAGAGACATTCAAGCAGATGCGTACCTCTGAATACCAGGAAAGCAATTTGCCAAAACCCCAATGTGGCTAAGTGATGAATGCCCAGCAATAGCTAAGCCAAAGTACAGTCCTTTTGAATTCTGGGGTCCAGCTCCAAAACTAACTACTGAAAACAGCCTCAGGAATAGTAAACTACAGCAGACAGAGGATAACAAAGGAGTTAGAAGGGTTGGTGTGGCCCTAAACAGGTCTGTGCATTTCCTGTATCACCAGAGGTTAAAGGGAATAATCAAAGAAGATTTAGACAGTCCTAGGAAGGACAATGTTGTCTTCTCTACTTCAGTTCTAAACTGGAGAATATGATGGGAAGACAGCTACCCTTGACCTAATCTTTCCTAGTAGGGAAAATAAAGCATTCTGTCAGACTGAAGAGTAGCTATAAGATAAATCCGAGCAATCCTATCATTTTAGAAGCATAAGAGTCATCGCGTCAGGTGGCATACCCAAGAACTCTGAAAGCACTTACAGATGAGGTGGTTAGGCTGTTAGCAAAAATGTGCAGCTTTTGTGTGAGACCTGGAGGGTCAAAATAGTGCACCTGTATTTAAATTATAACTCTACAGTGCTGTCTCCAGGCATTCCCAACGAGAGGGGTTTACTCAAGACATTGGATTGAAAAGGATAGCTCAAGTAGACTCTCAACCAAATGCCTCAATATCTGCTAGAAGCCACTATCAGGCCCCTAACTAAAGCACACAGTCTCTACACTCAAACTCTAAAAATATCCAACCTTTTAGGTCCAGATATTCTTGTGTATACTTTCTAGATATGTCCGGACCCAGCCGCAGCGAGAGACTCCAGTGTCTGCTAACCCAGTCACTCCCTGGGCACGCTGGTGTCCATGGGAAGGAAACTCGGGTGGGCAGGAAGGGAGCCAAGACATGCTGCTCTAATGAAGTTCCTGGCCTGGATGAGGGTGTTGGAGCATGCTGCAGTACACACCTACAGCTCAATTTAGGCAAAGCTTGAATGATCCAGTCAGTAGAAGAACATAGAACCACTCTGTTTAGCTTACATAAAACAGATACACAGATAATGCAGAGACCCTGCATCCAGTCAATTTGTCAACCACACTACAATAAAACACCTTATTGATTATGGTAGGAAAGGATCTGAGCGGCAAAGTTTCTGCAAAGAGACATCATCTCTTGCTGAGCTGGTATAAAATACTGTCTTGGTTTTGTCAAAATAGCAACAAGGGAGAACTGACAGCAATTATTCTTTGACATTTAAAATTCCTTAAATATTATCCTTCATGAAAGAGTGTTAAAAAAATTAAGAAACTTCCCTTTATCTCTCAAGGAAATCTGTGTAGCCACTTAGTGGTCCAAACACACAAGAGGTAGCATCTTCACTGCTGAGTACCCATTGTGTTGCAATACCAGCAAGTGTTGTGGAAAAGCTGTTTATCTGTAGTTTTTGTTCTCCTAGCACCCTGACACAGCAAATCCCAATTGCGAATAGGGACTGGCTTCCAAAGTAGATCATATGACAGCATCACAGCATCCCCACAGACTGGTATTCATAAGCTATCATACAGTGATGCTTGGAGGGCCTTTCCAAAAAGTGAATTTGACATCTCTGGCCTTTATATCTCGGAGAGAAGCCAGGCACTTTTCCCAGAAAAGTAATTTAGTTAGATATTACATCACTTTCATTCTTCCTTACTTAACTTTAAAGGTATTCCAAACTCAAGAGCTGATTTACTAAACAACTTACAGTGAAATCACTTTAAGAACCATATTAACTTCAAATGATGTGAAGAGCTACAGTGGACACTATATTGGACACCACACACTCAAATTACTTCTGTTAAGCCTGACCGGACTAAACATGCTTTTGATACTTAGCTGTTGATTTAGTTAGTCTTTCTTTAACTTGTCTAGACAGTTTCTGAAACAATGAATTATTCAGTGACTTCCAGTTGTATCACACAGCTAATCCATATCTCTGTAATAAAAAGGTCATTAATTTTCAACAGTAAATGCTGGACTCACTATACAAATAGATTAGCAGTCACAGTATATGATCAAGTTCACAAAACTCACATGGCATTGAAAGCATGAATATAATATGTAAAGCCAAGATGCTAAGTGTGCACACATACACACATATTTGTACAAAATCAGATAGATTCTTTAGCTATACAGAGATGGATAGATGGATAGACAGATAATCATGGTTTCAGATGTAATGTTAATTGTCTTCAATGACATTTTCTTCCAAGACATTTAAAATCAGTCCCCAAAAGTAGCTGTAAAGGTAATCACAAAACCCGGTTTAGTCTGGTTCACATACTATCAATGGTTTTTCAGACTGCAAGGAAGACAACTTATTCAGAGCACCATTCTACCAGTACCTCAACACATCTTTACACGGTGTGGTCACATTCCGTTAAATGATACTACTTCACGAAGTTGGTTATAAAAATGCTCCTCCATTTGGACAAGATCGCAAAATTAAATGAACTATTTAATTAACCACTGTTGGTATTACATTCATTTGACAAAGCAGTAATGATTGGCACTGGATAAACATGGCTGAAATCTACAGTCGCTGTCTTTACGAGCCCAGATAACGTCAGTGAGACTTGGCATCAGTCTGCACGCAGCTTGCAAGCACAGTGCGGACCCTGTCCTTAACCTGCTGGAGGCTCGTTCGCCCCAGCAGACTGCAGCATGACAGCACAGGACAGGAGAGCTGCGCTGCCCTTGTGGGAGGCACCTTGAAGCTTGGGTTGAAATATCACGTCCTGCTGAGCGTTGAGTTTTAACCCGCTCCAGTTGTCCAGCCAGCTAGCACATCAGGGACCGAGACAGAGGCATGAGCTCTGAATGCAATGATAGGAAACCATTAAAGGCTTAATTTTAAGTTCTGAATCAGATCTCCTCTTAATCATAATATGTGCTATAAATATTTGAGCACTGAGTCTAGGATGAGATAGTTTTACAAGGGAGAAGTAAGACAAGGAGAAGGAAAGGGGAGGGAGAAGGAAACTGATTTTGGTTTCTTATATAGGTCTGTCTGTCCAGGCTTCCTTCTTTCTCTTCTTGGAGGGAGGGAGATTTTGAATACAGTGACTGCATTTAAAAAACATACAATATAGAGACATTTTATACATGGCAATATGTTTTACATAAATTCTCTGGGTAAATTTATTTTTTCACAGATGGAATGAGCTTGCTAATTTTCTGGAGTCACAGGAGACCATTTTATCCAGTCCATCAGTATCATTTACATTATTTTGCTCAGACCCTTCCTATTCTATCCCAAGTAAGATTAATTCAAGAAATAGCTACAGGCCTTAAAATCGAAGTCTACAACATTTTCAACTCACTGTACACACTGATTTTCACACAGCCTTGTGTTTTCCCCCGTGTCTCTCTTTCCTCCCTCTCTGATAAGTTTACACTTCACTCCACCATGCCCAATATAGGAATAAGAGCAGGGCAATGTTTCTATTCCTGTCTTTGCCACTGACTCACTGTATAGTTTCTTAAGCATTTGCATCTTGCACTTGGATCCTCTGGTATCTAAGAAGACAAATGTGTCGATGTTTTCTTTAGGATAAGAGCATTCGTAATGTCTCCCTCTGTGTGGATTCTCTTGTGTTTAATAAGGGTTGAGTCCACACTGCAACCTTCCTATCGGTGAGGATATTAGTAGGGGTTCTGACTTCTACCCAGACGCCTACTTTAATTACAAGTGTAGGAAATTAATTTTTCAAGGCATCTACCTCTCAGTCAGATTTGACTTCAGCCAACAGCCTCAAAATTTTGAGGTAGCGCACTTGCATAAAAACATATGCACACAAAACAGTATGATCACATACAATTCCCTTTATAATGCATGCCAAAAAGGAGCTAGAGATATTTGTAGAGCATAACGAGATCCTGGGAACTGGAGATAGACTGAGACACTGAAAACAGTTGTTTTTTTAAGGATAATGCTAGCTACCTTCTGCTACAGAGCCCTGTAGCACTACTATGCTGAATATGCAAAAGCATTGCTCTTTCCTTTTCAGTGCTACATTGCCTTCATTCCATCTACTGTCCCACTTACAATCCTGCACAAATATATTCTGTTCTTCAGGGTCATGTTATTGCTTGTTAAATAGGAGTAAATGTATTGAGTCAAATTAGCAAGTGTGTAGATAATTCTTACAAACTAAGATTTAGTCCTTAGTATTGGAATTAAAATCAGAGACCTACTGTGGTTTGCAGATGTTGGCAAAATCCACATACATGGAACTACAGATGGTTCCAAATAAGACAAGGTGTAGAGTTGACACTTATCTTACAGCCTGTGTTATTCCGACAGCTACTACTGTTTTAACAAAGTATGTATTTTATCAGAGAAGATTCTAGATAAATTGTTTGAATTATGAGTTAGTCTTATAGACAAACACATTAACAAGAAACGTATTCCAATTTTCAGTGTCACAGCAGGAATAACACAGTGGGCTGCGTTATGAAGACTGTGGTCTCCAAGGCACAAAGCAACTAGGATCTGAAAAAACATGACCAAATGTTAACAATCTGTTATGAACTGCTACAATCCAGCTAGTTTATCTTAAATGCACTGATTTTTACAGGCTAAGCTGCCAGCTTTGCTGTTAAAAATTTGTTTAAAAAATATCCAGTCTCTGTTCTGATTACCAAGAATATCATAAGAGTATAATGGAAATCGGATAGTCACTGGCTTGAAAATCATTTGTATTGGCATTAGTGGATGAAGTAGTTTCAATTAGGAGGCAAGAAGAAAATATAAAATACCTCATCCAAAAATAAATACCTGTTTGCCATGTTAATTAGTTACATGAGTTGATATTTTCTATTCACATCCCACTCTCTTTTTTCTCATGACAGGATTACCGTATAAATTTTTCCAAAATAAAGGACTGTACCCTATTTGCATTAGGATACTTTACTGCAAGTAGGCTGTAAATACATGCGAGACATTTATATGACAACATGTATATTATTATAACAGCAAACGGAAGACTGTTGAAATACATCAGAAAACACTTTTGGCTGAAAAATAAAGAGGCAGGTTTTGGGTGCTCGTGTCTGAGGAAACGCATGAACAACTTGCTGCCAAAATGCAGCAAATCCGAAGTAGAGGTGTCTTAGGTTTCTCTGCTTTTGGTTTCTTTACACAGGATTTCAACTCAAAACAAATAGCAAAATACTGTTTTGGTGAAAACACAGCTTCTAATACGCAGATTTGATAGCATTCTCCGTGTACACACACGCGAAGTGCTATCCTGCTCTTCAAGAAACCCGCAGTTTGATCGCGGGCTCCAACAGAAGGAGATACCTGGGGAGCGCCAGATCCTCGGCCCCGACGCTTACGCAAGTACGAACGAAGACTGAAAAGGGACCCTTCCCGGCGCGATGCTGCGGGGAGGTCTCCCTCCGTGCGGCTGCGAAGGTCGCTCGATCCTGGGGACTTTCCACGCCATTCCCCACGCGGGCGCAAGCTCCGGCTGAGCGTGGGCTCGCCCCGCGGCTCCCTCCAGCTGCACGGGGAGCCGCAGCCCGCCGGCGGGCGGCACACGAAGCCACGGGAACTTGCTGCTCGTCCCTCCCGGCTGCGGGCAGAAAGCCGCGGGTCCGCCCCAGCCCGGCGCAGCTCCGCCGCCGAGGGGCTGCCACCGCCCGGCCCGCACTC
Organism: Mycteria americana; assembly: GCF_035582795.1. NCBI lineage: Eukaryota > Metazoa > Chordata > Aves > Ciconiiformes > Ciconiidae > Mycteria > Mycteria americana. The sequence goes on from NC_134370.1 coordinate 19,664,404, forward strand.
CCGCCGCAGCGGGACGGTCCCTTCCCCGGACGCAGCCGCGGCGAGGCGACGGGCGGGCGGCCCCGAGCCGCCGGCGCGGTGAGTAGCCCCGAGGCAGCCCGCCCCGCCGCCCGCCGCCGCCGCGGGGGAAACTGAGGCGGGCGGCGGGGCGGCGGACGGCGATGCTCCCGCGGGCGGCCGCCCTCCCAGCCCCGGACGGCGCCGGCTGCCAGGGGCCCCGCCGCCCCCTCGGGGGGGCGTCCCGCCGGCAGGAGCGGCCGGGGGTCCCGGGGCAGCGGGGCCGGCCCTTCCTCCGGGGCAGCGGCGCCGGCGCTGCCCCGCGGGCGGAGCCGCGGCGGCCGGGGGAGCGCCCCCGATGGGGAACGCGGCGGCGGGGGGCGGCCCGCGGGCGCTGCGGGCGCTCACCGGGTGCCTGCTGGCCGCCCTGGTGCTGAGCACGCTGGTGGGCAACGCGCTGGTGTGCCTGGCCGTCCTGCGCTTCCGCCACCTGCGCGCCAAGGTCACCAACTGGTTCGTGCTGTCGCTGGCCGTCTCGGACCTCTGCGTGGCCCTCCTGGTGATGCCCTGGAAGGCGGTCACCGAGGTGGCCGGTGGCTCCTGGCTCTTTGGCAGCCGCTTTTGTGACACCTGGGTGGCCTTCGACATCATGTGCTCCACTGCCTCCATCCTCCACCTCTGCATCATCAGCCTGGACCGGTACTGGGCCATCGCCAGCCCCTTTCGCTATGAGCGCAGGATGACGCAGCGCCTTGCCTGCACCATGATAGCCGTGGCCTGGGCCCTCTCCATCCTCATCTCCTTCGTCCCAGTGCAGCTGCACTGGCATAAAGCCAAGGACATGAGATATCCAGGCTCCTGGCTGCCTGGGACGCCCCGCTGTGATGTCAGCCTGAACCGCACTTACGCCATCACCTCCTCCCTTATCAGCTTCTACATCCCCGTGGCCATCATGATCATCACCTATACCAGGATCTACCGAATTGCCCAGGCCCAGATCCGCCGCATCTCCACCCTCGAGCGAGCAGGGGGGCAGTGGCCAGCTCACGGCAAAGAGCCCACCTCTTCTTTGCGCAGTTCCCTGCGCAAGGAGACCAAGGTGCTGCAGACCCTCTCTATCATAATGGGAGTCTTCGTTTGCTGCTGGCTGCCCTTCTTCCTGCTCAACTGTCTGCTGCCTTTCTGCCAGCCCGAGCTGGAGAGTGACCATGAAGGACAGTCACCCTGCGTTGGCCAAACCACCTTCAACATCTTTGTGTGGTTTGGCTGGGCCAACTCCTCAGTGAATCCAGTGATCTATGCTTTCAACGCAGACTTCAGGCGGGCTTTCAGCAACCTGCTGTGTTGCCGGTGCTTCTGCTGTGGCACACCCAAATCCACTGTGGAGAGGGTCAACTTCAGCAATGAGCTGGTTTCCTATCACCATGACACCACCTGCCAGAAGGAAGGAGCTGCCTCATGGTCAGTACCCCCCCCTGCCGTCACTGCCTGGGTGCAGCCCATACCCCATGCCCTAAGCCTTCAGGGAGAGGACAGCAGTGAGGAGATGTCTATGGAGAAGAGGCCTGTGACTTCTCAGACACAGGCTGCCCCTGGCAGCAGCCCCAAGAGTCAGCAGGTGCCAGCCATTTTGCAATTGGATTGCGAGGCAGAGCTATCTCTGGAAACTATTACCCCCTGTACAGGGCTTGGGCGGTGCGAGGGACCCCATCACTCTGTTCCAGAGGGATAAGCGATTGTGCGTTTCTCACACACACAGCCATCCCACGGAGAGAGTTCACTCTTGCCTGCACATGAGATACGCCTGTCCCCCAACAAAGTGCCATCCCAGAGGGATGGCGACCTGCTGCTCTTACCCCAGAGGGGTGATGGGTGTACGAAGTCCACCCCAAAAGCATATAGCAACCACATATTAACCTCTTCCCATGGCCACCTTCACCCCTTACTCTCTTTCACAGTCAGTAGACATTTCCCATGCCTTTGTTCACCCCCACGCTTCAATCAAGCTTACGATATTTATTGATAGTGATAAAATTAGATCAAAATACAAACAACTCATAGTTTGAGACTCTATAATATAATCTTACATAGATAAATTAATCTTAGATTTAGCTTCATTGCTAAAACCCATTTTTCCCCCCTCTCATGGTTTCACATCATGTGTGTGCATAGTTCTGGTCCTAAAGGTTTGTGTTCGGTTTTACTTCTGTGTTTATTTCAAAGCTGCCTGTCTGGATTTACACATCTGAATCTGTGTTTAGGCTCTTAAATAAAAATTGCTCTATTAAAACATCACTATGTTATGCTGAGTCAAAACACTGCTCAAAACCCTGGAAAATTAAGTTGCTTTTATGTAGGACCCCAAACACAGTTTCAGCTGCCAAACTTTGGTATCCAGGCTTAATGACACTGAGCTAGGACCTTCCTCATCCTCCAATGTTAGAAAATGTAGTATTGTATTAGGCTGAAGTTACAGCAGGATGGTGTTTGAGAACTAACACAACTCCGGTGCAATTTAAGTGGCTGTCAGCTGAGGCAGCTGCAATCCTTCCTTTCTCCTACTAGTTCAGGCAGCCAATCCTTCCAGAAAGCAAGCTGGTCCACAAAATAAAAAGTGTCATCTCTCTGAACCCATTTCACTACTTGTAGACATGAACAGCAGCAAAAGGCAGAGCAAACGGGTGTTGGATGGCTTGCAGGAGAGAAAATACTGAGGGAACTTGATGATCATTTCTGTATGTGGAAAGGGTTCAGCAGACATCAAGGGAATACAGTGGCACCTCTCTCTCCTCCACTTCTCTGTCCACCACTTAGGAGTTCTGCTGCTGACCATTTAATACTGTGCTCCACTAACCACCATCATTACCCCCTTTTTCTGTCCTTCGCCTATGATTGAGTTGATTGACCTTGATTCATCTAAGGAAGATGATGAAATGCAACTGTCCAGAAAGAGACATCAAGAATGTTTACACTGCAAGAGTTTTCTTGGACATTCAGTCTTATAGATGGCACAACTGATATCTTTCAGAACAGTGATCCATCCTGAAAAGCCAGACTCTCCTCCCAGTGATCCTGCTCCTGCTCCCTGTGAATTTAAACTGTGTGTAGTTCTTAAGTCCCTGTACACATTTCCCCCCATCACATTAATTCTTATGGGAAAAATTGCTTTTGCTGTCCTGCTCTTTTCAGGAATGTGTCCTTGATGGATAGTTGGGTGTGATTGTAATCCATTCTTCATGGCCAAAACTGACAGGACAAGAGGCAATGGGCTTAACTTTAAGAAAGACTAAGGCAAGACTTTGGGAAAACTTCCTAAGAATAAGGATAATTAAGCACTGGAGTAGATTGCCTCGGGAGGTTATGACATCTCTCTCAGTAAAAGTCTTTAAGATGGCATTGCTAAACATCTGTCAGAAATGACATTGGCATTGTTAGTCCTGTCTTGGGGCAGAGGCATAGTATAATGGTCTCTTGAGATCTTTCCTAGTCCTGCTTCACTGTGACAACACGACTCCTTAAGCATTGAGCTTAAGATGTTTGCTTTTTTTTTTAATGCAATGATCCTTAGCTATTTTCTTGAAGGCAAAAAAGCATACAGATAAGAACTTTGAGACCCCATTGGCATATTTCCCTTCTTCTCTTAGCGATTACCCATTTTTCTTAGCATTTAGCAACTATCATTCAGCATGCCTAATGCCTCATCTGGAGAGCAACACTGAAATAAACCTACTATTTTCTTAAAGGAGATACAAGATCTGTGGTTTTTGCTTTGATTCCCTTTGATTGTTTTCTAGGTGATCATACGTGAACTGTACCTGGATTCAGATGCTAAAGGGTCAATGAATTTGTGAGAGGATTTTCCTTGCTACCTTTCTTCCTTCTTACACAAACCAGAAACATGTATCGTAAGAGTGTCAGCATCTTTTATCTCCTCCAAAAACCAAAATTATATCTTAGAGCTGTAAGAGACTTCTCATCTCACCCCCTCCACACTAAAGCCCATCCTGGGGATATACGGACACGCCTGATAAGACACTATCCTGAAGTGTGACTCCCTTGCTGCCTGCTTCACTTCTGTTTCTGTTGCAAGAGCTTCAGCTGGCTCCATCCCTCAGGGAGTTAACTCTCCCTGCCCACGCACAGCTTCCTTCTCGTGGGCAGGCAGTCTTCTGGCAGTCAAGGCCTCACATTAAATTATTATGGGCAGGAGGTTTGGGGTTTTTTGTGTGTGTGTGTGTGTACAGTCTCATTATTAGTGATAAAAGCTGTTAATTAACGGAAGGGAAAGATTTCCCTTCTCACAAGGTTTGCCCTGCCTATGGGAGCTGTCTCGCCCAGGAAGCAGTCTGGGCTTACTACATAGAGTGATGAAAACTTAGTGTATGATGGCAGAGTGGGTGGCAGAAATTAAGCAATGAATATATTTGAATAACGTTTTCTCTTAAGGATAATCAGAAATGCATGATAGCTTTGATTTATGAAACTGTATTTGTGTTAAGAATGGAAAAAGCTATTTGTATCAGTGCTTGTGGCTATAGTTTAAATAAGGTTCATTAATAGGTCAGGTTGTACCTGAAAATAAATGGATATTTACCTGAAGAAAAAAACCTTGTCTTTACTGAAGCTTTTTAAAGGGACAATTTAAAATTGCTCCTTGTAAGTGATGTTGGAAATAATTGTTTGTACCTAATTGATAATGGTCATTACTGGTGTGCAGATGGTAGACGTTACAATAGTTTACAGCTGTAAGGTCCATTGTAGTAAGTGCAGTGTAATGTTCAAGGCTGCAATAAATTTCAGAAATTGCCTATTATAAACTGTTTATAGTTATTTTAAGTGGCATGTTACTGGAAGTACTTCATATGAAAGCTACACCGCGTAGCCCTTCAGAATACATCTTCTGCTGTTGCTGATTTAATAACACATAAATATTGATACTCTATGTATTTTTATTTTCCTAGACTGGGAAGGCTCCCGAATGTTAAGCATACTACAGACCACGCAGTTCTGTTAACAGTAAATGAGCAAGACATATTTTCCCAAGAATTTTTTCTAGTGATTAACTGTGATTTCTAACTGACATTTTTGTCATGACAGGGCAAGCTGCTGTGTTAGATTACACGAGGTTCAATTAGCATTGTTAGGTTCAAGTCTGATGAGATATATTAAAATTATTACACAAAACCAAAGGTTTACTTCAGCAGAAATTAAGAGGCAAAATTATTTCCTATTTACACCATTGCAGCCACTCAAAAGAAACATCTTCCAAAGCAAAAACTTGGCAGCACTTTGTTACCCATTTCTGGGTCACAACTTTCTTGGCTTGGCAGGACAAAATGAATCACAAATGGTGAAGGTATTATTTTAGGGAGATCTATGGATATTCCTCGAATACACTTTTTAGAACTTGGATCATCAAATCTACATACTTCTTTATGATTCACCACAATATATGTAACATATTTCCCTGACTAAAAGCAGTTCACTTCCATGCCTAGTAGTTCCACATTTACCATTACCACATTTACAATACCATTAACGTCACAGTGACCTAAAAAACAGCTTTTAAATAGCCTTGGTGTCAAAACAGTCCAACCTCACAGATACCTTATCTAAACACTCTTATTAGCCAATGTCTAAACATCCAAATCAAAACATGTTCCAGTTCAGCACAGTACAAGTGGTAGGGCTTTACGATGTATATGAAATGCCTTCTCTGTTCAAATAACTCCCACTCCCTTTCCTTCTGTCAGTCTACAAAGTTCTCAACCAGCTACAGGTCCTATTTCTTTATTATGCAACCAAAATGAATACAAACTGCTTGTGGTCAATTAAAAGCTTATGTAGCTGAGCTGCCACAGCAGCCCTTCTCACTATCACATGAGAAATAGGGATAATGTCTCTGTAGCCTCCTTGGGTGGCTGTAGAGATGCTGACCCAGCTGGGAGCTTTTCCTTGCTGTCAAATTTCTCTGAAATTGTTCACTGAGTTTAAAAGTTAAGCATGGGGGTAAATGGAGACAGATACGTGCATGCACGTGTGCGTGCCTTCTTAGGCAACTGGGCTAGAAAATGAACAGCGTTCTTCAAGGAAAAGGAAACTTAAATCTCAAGGCAGGGCTGTCTGGCGCTGGAGATACAGCAGGGCAAGGACAAGACCTCCTTCCTGGTGAAAGACCAGAGGTGCCAGCTGACATTTCAGTAACCAACTATCAGGGTGTTCTTTCTAAAGACAAATGTAGTGCCACCAGCCACACGCAGCACCTCTGTAGCAGGAGGCAACAGTAGGACAGCAAAGATGTACTTGAACACCACACTGATGCAAAGTTTCTTCTTGTTTCCTAAGCAATATTTTGAAAAGATTAACTACAACACACGTGCGTCCTTGACATTATGCTTACATTTTTGTGTTCTGTTGTTTATTGCTTATCTGTTTCCTGACATCTTATTTATGGAGGGGTTTATTTTGCATTACACACAAACTTTCAGAGATCGCCATTGACTTTAAGAAGCTTGTTACACTACAGCACTGCCTCTACACGTATCAGTTCCAGGAATGAGAAGGGACAGAAAAAGCCTGGGTCCCTTGGTGTGAGAAAACATAAAGCCTTGGGACAATTCTGCAATTCAAACCATAATAAGAGAAAAATACATTCTCAGAGAAACTCCCCATTAGCAAAATCCTAATAAGCAAAACCTAAAAAGACTAGATTTCCTCCCATCTCCCCCTCCCCTCGGACTGGAAGTCTACCCATGTATCCAACCTGCAGGGAAAAAACTTCCACCTTCCTCATCTTCTTTCTCCTTCACAAATGCACATAGACATGCGGATATTGCAGAGGGATATTAGCCCTTATATATTGCAAAGTATATTTCCCAGGCATCAGAGGAAATAGTCTTTTTCCAAAATCAGCCTTCCCTCCTCCTCCCTTTATTTCTTGCTAAATTGTTGTAATTTGCTTTGTTGAGTTGAATACAGACTAAATTACATTGTGTCCTTAGAAACTCCATCCAAATATATGTAAAAATGGAAAAATGAATTAATAGTTCTGATTTAGCAACTATTACATATAGTTCCTATGATAAAGCTAAAAAAAAAAAACCAAACCCAAAACACCTCATCCACAAGTGTATAGTTAGATGTAACTTTAACACATGCTGAATTCAGTGGAAATATCAACGTAAAGGAAAACAAGATCATACCTCAACTGTATATATTTTTTTCTTATCCCTCTGATACTAAGCTGATGCCTTAACATTTCAGTTAAACTTTAATTTCAGGGAGAAACAGCTGACCTAGGTAGCAAAAAGAAAAAACTGTTATACAACTTGGTTGTCGGAAGCATCTGTTGTTTTGCTTTTGCCGAAATCATGCCTCTTGAGTTAGATTTCAGAGGTTGCGCCTACACACACACCATATTAAGTAGATTTCAATCAGTTGAGTATTTCTCAGTAAAAATTCTTTTGTGAAAAACTCTCTATTCTTTATAAACTGCTTTTTTTCCTCACCTGGGAGGTTGAAGTGCCTTTCTGGATGTTAAGCACTATCAGTCCAGTCCCCCTGGACTCTAATGTACTTAAGTGGTTTCATCACCATGGTTACAGACTCCCACCACATAACTCTTAACTTTATTTATCTCATTGTCATAATTAACTCACTTTCCTGAACCCTCTTGCCTTTCCTACTGCAAAGGCACATACAGCAGGATGCACCCTCTGGGCACGGGCTACTCCTCAGATTTCTAGTGCTCTTAAGAACCGATTTGCATTTCCACCAAAGAAAGGCACAAAGATGTTAAACAAAGTAATTAATTTTTCTAGCATATTTAGCTTGAAAAAAACTTATGGTAATCCTGATCTGAGCTTGTTATCCCTCCCCACTCCCTACCTGTGTCTAATCATTCAAGACATTTTAGAAAACCCAGGGCTTATGCCTGCATTTCACATTTTTCTAAGTTAACTAGCTACATGATAGGAAAACTGCCTACCAGTGGAACTACTGACAGCAGTAAGTGAAGTGTGGACATGTGTGCAGGATCTTTACATGTGCATGGCATAAAATGAATGAAGATGCTAGGGAAACATGTAGGTTTATCTTCATCAACCAGAGGAGCAGAATTTCATCTTGAGCCAGTTTTATTTTAGTTTAGGTAGTGAGAAGACATTTCCATTTGTAAAATTTGCAGAAACCGTTGCTAGGTTCCCCTTTTTCTTTAAAGATCATTTTCATGGAGTTTTCTGCGGTTCAACATTTTAATATATTTTTAACTAATTAAATTCATCTTTGCACCCACCCTCAGTAAGAACACATCACTTCATTTTACTCTTTTCATATTTAGATCTGAACTGGCTGAATGGAGTTTATATACACTATTTCATGGGCTCAAATCCTGTGACGACTTTTGCATGAAAGGTAACTAGCTACATGTGAGCAAGTTGTCTGAACTTTTATTGCAGTCAATGGAGATCTAGGCCAAACAGTCAAATGTGTCTAGAGTGATTTGCTGGACCAGCTGAAGATACCTACTTTAGGATGAGAGGAAAAACTCCTAGACTCTGACTAGCTGAAAGGGAAAAAACCCCAGTGATGCAGGATAGTAACAGACAGGAGATAACATGATCAAATGTGCAAACTAGTTGCATTTTTTGCTGTTGCTAACAAAGGTGAATCACTTAGAGATCGTACTAAAAACCTGACAAGAGGTAATGATCTTTCCTATGTACGCAGAGCTGGATTTGATCTTTTGTTTGATGGTCAGTCTGAAAAGTCTAACATCCCATTTAGATTTCAGGAAATAAAAAGATATAAACCATCAAAGTGATAAGAACTATCAATTTTCCAAAGTAGTTTAAATAAATGAATGCATAAACTAACACAGAGCATAGAGTGTTTACGAATGCCTAAATCAGTAATACAGTCATGAGAGGCAGCATTATGGCAAATGTTCTTGGTGCACATTTGTTAACAGAGGGAAGGAAATATATAACAGAGCTGAGTTTCAAGACAGCAAACTGGTAATTAGACATTTTGTCTCTTACGTTTTGGACTATAGCAGAATTTTAGTGCTGCCAAACTACATTGTGACAATAAATTAATTGATAGTGGTAATTAATAACCATAATTTTCACTCTAAGTGTGCTTATCCTGTAGTACCAGTGCTTCCAGGCCATGAATTACCGTAGCATCAGACTGATGCCTCCTTGGTGTGCTGCCAGCCCTCAGGCTAAAGCTCTTCAAGAGCTTAAAAGAAAACGTCTGCACCATCGTAACCCAGAAAGCCTTCCGCGACAGTCGCTCCCGCTATTAGGCCTTTCACACCCACAGCAATGGTCAAAAGAAATCCTCTGCTCTGCTAGGTGGACCCCCAGAAAAAGGAAAGACTTTGCCCACATTCTCAAAAGCCTGTCCCTTTCCCAGGGCGCAGGCACTCGGGGCAGGGGCTGTTCCACATGACCAGGACATCCTCTGCTCGCGTCCTTTCCCGCGGGGCTGTGGCTGCATTACTTCGGGTACCGCCCGTCCTGCTGCGGCAGCCATGCCGTTAACAGCGTGCCGCAGGGAATCGGCGTGCTGGGCCTGCAGCTGCGCCTTCTGCTGTGCGACGGACGGTGCCGTCCCGCTGTGTGCTTCACAGCATCTGCGAAGAAGCTTGGAAGAGGAGAATCCCTTAGAAACCAAATCATCAGACAAGTGGCATCGACAACAAAAGCCACCTTTGCCGTTACATTTACGCAGATGTCTCTCCAGTGTGATGTTCTCCTTTCAAACAGTTTTTCAAAGGGAACAGTGGCTACTTCTGCTTTTGTTTCCTTTCCCACTTTTCATTTCCAGCTGCATATTGTTAGGCCCCTGGTTTTGTCTTAACACTTTAGCACTGACAGCAGGTATTCACCACAGGGCCAGTCTGGCCACCTAGACTACTTTCTAACCCAGCCTAACAGCATTTTACTCATAGCAAGACTCTTCTTGAAAGCAAAGGCAATTTTTATTGATGGAGCTGCAATAAGAGTTCTGCACCACCGATGCATTTCAAGAACCTTTTAAGGCTACATTTTAATAGGTATTAAGACAGATAGCTCTCAAGATAGCTGCCTAAATGACTTCCTAAAATGTGAGTATACAAGGCACAAGAAAGCATAACATATTGAGCAACTATTATGGGAACAATAGGGTGGTTTTGGGACACAACAGCTTACTGCAGGCTTCTTTCAAAAAGGGGCTAGATTTTCACTGTACTGCTGACAACTTATGCTACTGAAGGAGCATAAAGTAGCTTTAAAGATGTTTGTAGTGGAAGCCATTTCCTTGAGGTGGGGTAAAAAGTTGCTATGATGCCCCTCAGAGGCACCATCTGAGCACATCTGGGGCTAGTCCAGGGACAAGGGAATGAAGTGTAATGCCTTTTGTGCTGTGCTGATATCTGCAATTCAAATAAACTGATTTTATTTGAAGCACAGGTCACTGCGCTCACTACTACCGTCACTTTTGCTTCCAGATGATGCACAATAGCTGCTTATCTGAATATGCATTACCTTTTTTTAATAGAAACAACATTTTATTTCACTTCTGAATAATCCCCTTTGTGAATTTAAGCCTAACTTTCAGAGACAAGCAAGCTGGACAGGCAAAAAATTTTAATTGTAAATGTCTTCTTGAGCTTCAGTTGTTGTTAAGTATGTCTTACTTTATAAAGCTGAAATGGGGTGGCACAAGCTGAGTTCAAACAATGCCTCAAGTCATATGCTTCCAAATATATTTTTTCTCCCTAGGTGTTGCTACAACATGCCTGCTCCCCTGCAGTCCAGTCAAGAGTTGCTCCTGGGAAACACACTGACGGAAGATGAAGGAAATCTATATACAATTAAAAAAAAATAACCTTGAAGGCAGAACAACAGTCCAGGGGAAAATTTTCATGTAGTTTAATACCACTGAGTATTGACACTAAATATTTCTGTATTACTTAGAAAAATCACACATTTCCATTCAGGAAATGCTCATCACTATCTCTTGACCTCAGCTATAGTGTGTTTTCAAAGAAACGGCAATTTTCCTCCTTAACATTGCATTCTAACTTAGGCTATAGGATTTTAGAGGCAGAAGACCCATCAGTCTTGGCAAGGGTATCATGTGTGGTAAGAAAGGAAAAAGCTCTTCATGGCATATTGCTCCAGGAACAGAGACTTCCATAACTTCAGTCTACTGATACATGTTACAATGGAAAATACAAAGAATGTCAGCATCCCCGAGGGGTTAACCTGGAAGAACTGGATGTACCGAGCAGAAGGAGTCATTGTGGTTTTGATGGCCTTTAGGCTGAGCATCTACCATCATGCAATCTTGTATCCACAAAATAGATTTTTCCTAAATTTCAGTCTACCTGCATGCAATCCCACCGCTTTATATTGCCTGCTACCATGCTAGCATGCATCCTCCGTACACTACAAGCAGTTCCCTCCCTGCCTGATTCTGTAGTATTTGCTGTGATTCTGTTACCACCTGGCCTGGTAAGTATAAAGGTCTCATCACTATGCTCTCCTAATAAGCCAGGGTGTGGAAAAAATATTTTCTATTTCTAATGGAGCCTTTTAGGCCCAGAGAGACCAGGATGCAGAAAGGGGAAAGTAACTATCATTTGCTAAGAGAAGAAAAGACGCAAACCTGACCACGTTGGATGTAGAGAGATTGCACAAAAGGCAGAGTGCATGCACTAGGTGCTTTGTCCAGTGATGGAACTAACACCCTGCACACCTCTTGTCTCCTGTCTCCAACAAGCAGCTTTCTTGTGGATGCACTCAGTCCACAATGGGAAGACTTCTTTCAGAAGCATCAGGTCTTTAGAAAGATGAAAATGTAGATCCCAAAGAATGATCCTTTCCAGGCTTAACAAGTCCCAGGTCCTGCTTGGAGGCTCGGTGGTCACCCAGCGATGCAGTCCAGCACATAGCAGAGGGGACGGTGGGCTGCGGCACAGGGGCAGCAGCGGAGTGTCAGGGCAGGACTTTGTTTACGTGACTTTCTCCTTTGGACCTCACCAAAATACAGCCAGAGCCAGCCCACATCTCCAGTGGGATAGGCTTGTCTGGCTGGCTGTCAGGATGCCTGGGTTTTTTGATATTCCTGATTTAGGGATGGGAACATATTCTATCTGCGTGTCAGTTTTGCTGTATGTACCACAAAAATAATACCCATTTTCTACCTTGCAGAGCAAAGGGGATGAATTGACTAGTTTCTCCACAACTCTGAAGCACTAGCACAGGTGTAAAAAAGGTTTCTAGGTTTGGGGATTCATTTTTCTTTCTAAATTGAGGGGAAAAAAACTCTTAGAGTGATTTTTATCATGCTTAAGAAATAAGAGAAGGAACTTCAGTTTATGAGTTTTCCAATTCTGTCCTACTTTGCTAATCCCTTGGTACATCCTGAGAGTAGCAAGGCAATGGGGAAAGTAATTATATTCTTTGGGAAGAGCAGCAGCTATGGTATGTGAAGGGAAAATTGTGTTTTGGGTATAAATTCTGTTATCGCTTCCAAACTTTCCACAACTGCCTACGTGAAGTTCTCCACGTGTACCAGCAGCCTTTCACAGACGTGTTAGGACTACAAGTGCAGGCAGAGCCTGGCAGCAGAACTCACAGAAGCTACAGTGCACCTGGGCTTTTAGGGATCCAGACCAAAGAGCTAGCAATAGCAAACTAAAACAAGAAAACAGATGGGTAAAAGTGTACAAGTGCAGTGTTTACTATTACTTGCTTTTAGGAGCAGATTATTCCATATATTCTACCACAAGAATAAAACACCATATTTTCTAACACACCAAAGAAAATGCCAGAACTGCTTGGAAAACTGTGCCTGCAGCAAATGCTTCATAACAGGATGGATGCACATTTGTATCAAACCAGAAAACACCTTTTTGGAAACTTGGTGGCCTGTGTAGTGTCAAGGCAAACACACACGAGCAAGAATATGCTGCTCAGCTGCTTTTATTAACATTAGGTTCTTAGTTCTCCTTTTAATTAGGTGTCTTTCCTTGATATTTCTTTGTTATGGTGGGTTTTTTTATTTGATACTTATGCATAGTATGGTTCTACTTAAAGACAGTATCAAACCGGTTTTAATTTTGTAATACAAGAGCCATGAATCATATGTTGTCAGAGTATACATGGGCTTGTACAGCCTGGGTATTTCTGCCCCACAAAAAAAAAAAAAAATCACTTTAATTTATAGGGCAGGGCCAACTTCATTGTTTGCTAGTGTCTAATACACCAGTGTTCTCCCCACTACCTCAGATCTTTAGACAAAAACACAATATAAAAATAAACATAACCCATTAAAAAATGGGGTTTTTTAAGAAAAACATCCACCTTCTAGGTACATGACATCTTTCATAATTATCTCTTTTGACATTTACTCTTCCTTGTAATAGTCTACATATCAGCTCACGCCATGGAAGACCAATCTCCAGCCTTCAGTTTGTGAGCAGTTGGTAAGAGCATTAAGCTCTGAATAAACTGAATGGCTGGACAAGTTCAATGTCTGAACTTGCTCCAGTCTCAGGTGAAGTACTTTACTGTGATGATATACAGAAAGCATTATCCATGTTAGTCTATTTTTTTCTGAAGAAAACTGTATTTCTATTATTTTTTATGAAATAAAATTAAACATACCAGGTCAGTTTATTGTATGTTTTATAAATTTGCCATTTAGGTTTTCTGGAATTTTAACTGGAACCTGGTAGATCAGACCTTTTGTTCTAGATTTTTTTTTTTTTAAACTTGTATTCCAATATATAGCTTTGAAGTTCTTTCACTCAAACCACAAGACATTTAATCTATTTTAAAGAACTCAGTCTTCTGTTTACAACTTGATTGTCAAATAATTATAACGTGTTTCCTTTTTGAAAAGTTCTGCAACTACATTTTGTTAATGAACCCCTCACAACTTACATTTTCAGAACGTGAACTTCCCTCACATTTCACAAAAAGAAGAAAAAAAGGAAGCAATCCCACCCCTCTGAGTCTTCTCAGTGATCTGTACAACACGTTTCCTCCCACACGTGGCGAATGGGGAGTTCATGCTGCAGTACCGGGTTTTACATTAGCAGCCGTCTGTTATCCTCACGCTATGGCTGCTGCTTCTTGAATAAAAATGCTCTCTCACCATCTGATACAAGCATGCTCTGGTAACTTTTTAATAGCTGATCTCCTGCATCATTTTAGCTCCCCCCCCCGCCTTTAGCTACTCTTCTCGCTTAAACGATGAAATAAGCCTTCTGTAGCATGTTGGTCATCTCCACCACATTATGAAAGACAGCAAAGAAATAGTCTCAAGATGCATTTGTTGGGTTAATTTTAACACTTCACATTTCTAGAAATGTTCAGGTTAAATGGGTCCGCCCCACTCCTTCTGTCTGTGTCTAAAATAAGTGGCCAAGATCACTTTAAAAAGCAACTCATTTTCATTCTACAGTGCTTGCATGGTTTTTTAATTACATATAGGTCTGTATACATGTTGCTACAACAATGAGGAATATATTTTCCGCTTCTTTAAATTGACTGTAGGATGACCAGCCATAAGTTCTATGAAAGGAAATGGTCTTTTTTGGTATCCAAATGAAGTCCTCTGTTTAGTAGTAGCTGAAATCAATTCTTTCTGTGATTTCCTTCACTATTAGAGGGCAGAGACTGATTTATTTTGAACGAGCTTAAAGAATGGAAAAGGCAAAGCTGAAGTTCAGGCTTTCACAAGACTTGAAATTTTGATCAGCTGATAGAAATCCTGGAGTGGTAGGGGTGTTTTAGCAGCTCCCATAGCAAGCTCAACAAGGGGCATTGTCAATGCCGAGGTCAGTCCATTAATTATACAGTGAAGAAAGAAGGAAGGAAATAGCGGTCATGTGGGTTCTCTGCAAAAGGAGACAACAATGACTCTTTGACAAACACTTGAGACACAGAAATAAAAAAACTTCTTAAGTTTGCTTATGAAGGTAAAGAATAAGAAAGGTGACCTTTACATGACTGGAAAAGAAGCATCCTCACAGTGGAAGGCAGATTATAGAAGAGAACATTTAACAGGTGGCATTTTAAATATGAAAAATTACATACTTAGAAAAATTAGCACGTATTTATGTGTGTCTAATCAGAAATACAACAATCTGAGTTGAGAATATACAAGTCAAAGCAAGAAAGGAATATGCACATGGTGCGAGGGACAAAGCGGTTCCTATGGAGCAAAGGAACCACTACCAAAAGCTTAAATCACTAAGATTTCCTGAACTCCAGTGTGAAAAACACAGCACTGGAGAACACAAGGCAAATGACTCAGATCAGCTTGTGAAAAAACCTGCAGGGCATGCGAGACAGCAAAGATGGTGGAAACATATGTGGAACATTTTTCGTTAAAGCAAATGAATTGAGGAGAAACCGTATTCTGGGATGATTCTGAAGCACCCTGCAACAGCCTGGCTTCCAAGAGAGCATTCAGCAGCAGCATGATCTGTTGACTGAAGGATGGGCATAGGGATTATTTCAAAGAGATTCTGCAGCATAAGAAATTGACTTATAGATCTGCTAATCCTTGGTCAATACTACACAGTTTCTTTAACTTTTCTATCATTTTGCAAAAAGCCATCTTTTGAATGAAAGGTTGGGTTGAACTTCATTGGAACTTTATTGGCAGGGAAGGAAAGAACCAACACACAAACATGCCAAAAACCCAGACAAAGGCAACAGTCTGACCCTAGAGAAGTGCTTAAATAGGATCTAGGAGAGACTTAAAAAGAAAGGAAAATTTGAGCAAGGAAATTCTTGTTTCACTTTGTTCCTTCTATACAATTGGAAACAGGACACAAACCCCAGAATTTCAGCTATCTGCAGGTCAAAGGTGGTAATAATATATTAACCTGTGCCTAATCTTACAAAACAGTAGTCACACTTACTTGCCAGCTAGTGATGGAAGGAGGAAAGATGATGAGAAATGGTTCAGAACTTTGCCTTGCAGTGCTCTGGCTCAGAGTGAGGAACCTTACAACTGTCTGCATTCAGAAGATCCTCCAGCATAAGTGGACATCAAGCATTAGACACCTCTACCAGTAAAGCCAGTAAATACATGATACCCTTTAGGGGCTGAACTTCTGAGGTGCCCAGCAGAGATGAATGGGACTGTTGGGCACCTTCCCAGTGTAAGGTAATATTTTATTCTGCTTCATGACCAAATGGAGAAATCTGTCTCTGCATGGCTCTTCAGCCACCAGTTTTTGTCTTTTATACCATGCAGAGCTTGGCTTGCCCTGAACAAGACCAGGTAACTGAGAAGTTCAGTCTATCTCCCTGTAGACGATGCTTATTACCACATTAAATATGATTTTACTCTCTTGAGCCAGTACCAAGAAATCAGAAAACTGATAGCTCAAACAAGTAGGTTAGACACAGCTATGCTCATGTTGTATATTTAAAACAATTTAGGTTTATGAATCAATGTTCTTTACACTACCCACTTCTCTGAAAAGGAGTTTATAATGACAGGGCTGGAGACTGTGGCTACTTCCCACTTGTAAAGCAAAACTATTCTTGCAATCATTAACAATTGTTGCTGCAATCCTAGGGTCAGAATAAGAGAAATAAGTATTACTCTTCACAGTGACTGGACCTTTCATAAACAACATGGTTAACTCAACTGAATTTTCAAAGCTTAAAACCCTGAAGTCAATGCCCTAACCCAGCTTCCTGTACAATATCTTCAATGTGGGTGAAGTGGCCTACAAACGGAATATAGGTTTTTTTGGTTCAGAGTTAAATTTTAACAGGATAATTTATTCATTGGCCAATGAAAAGTGTAATTAAAGCTATTGTCTGAACTTCTGAAATGGAATGAAATGGCATAAAGAAGGAGACAGCTTTAAGCAGTGGTTGAATTTTTACTATTGCCATATTTGCCTTCTTAGTTCTTTTCTTCTTTAGGTTAACAAGCCCATTGCTTAAATTGTTTCATCATAAATCAAGTTCTCTAGGTCTGTGATATTCTCATTACTCTTCTGCAGACTCAGTCCAGTTGATCTTTATCTTTTTTGAAGAGTAATGCTTAAAACTGGATACAATGCCCCAGTCAAAGTCTGGCTTTAGCCCATGCCTTACTTCTTTTGTCTTACAGGCGATATCCTTATTTATGTGTCTGCCTTTTTTGCAGTTGCATGACAAATGTCTCACATTCAGCTTGTGATTCACTGTAGCCTTACATGCATTTCTGCAGGCATTACTTAGTCACCATCCATCATCTTGGATTTGTGCAGGTGTTTCAGACCTGTATCCTACACTTCTCTCCATTGAGCTGAATCCTGTGGTTTAGACTGTTCCTGTGAGTGTTCACGTTAACTTTGTGTCATTTACTTAGATGGACAGGCCCGTTAACTCCTCTGAGATTTGTTTCAGGCTGTCTGCAGATACAAGGCAAGTATCTCCGCCACAGTGCACACTGATCATGTTTTCAAAGATAACTCCATAACCAGCTGAACTCTAGAACTATAAAGGTTATATTCTAAGGCGAGGGGGATGGTAGGGAAAGAGAAGTCAAAACCCAGCAGCAGCAGCAATACAGACTAGCTAGATTATTTTAACTGCAAACACAGAACAAAAGGATACAGTGATTTTAGTAATGTAAGAATGATCTCTCCTCCCCACCCCCATATCCTCATCAAAACCAAGAGATAAAATTGTAGCATGTGCAGGAAAATTAATATAGAAGCAATAAGTATCAAACACTAACATCTGCTTTACTGCAAAAGATGAGTCACAATCATGGAGGAAAATGTGTGTGTAAATATACGTACCAGGAAAACATGGCGAAGAAGATTAAGGAGGATAAAATTACTATATGGGGAGGCTAGGCAAGCTTTCATTCTGTTTCATTTTCTTTCCTTAGTTCCTGAAGAGTAATAACTTGTATGAGTTTAAAGTAAACTGTCCAAAAAGTATAATAGCAAAATGTTCATTAAAACACACAGTAACATTTCCCTCCAAACCTGATACACTTATGATAACCTGCTATAAAAGTGATCTTGATCTCAAACATATTAGACAACTCCATTTCACATTGCATAAATGACAGCAAGAATGTGGAAAATGGACAAGGATCTCAGTGTAATAATATATAGCAATTACAGGTGGTTAGACCTTAATCTGAAAGCAACTCCAAGGTTTGGTGGACTAATAAGCTAAGGCACATGATGTGCCTTATGCTCACTGGAGCCACAGAGGGTTTTAAAAGTCACAATGCAGTTCTTTATGGTGCCTCATGGTACCCACAGCCCTAAGTTAGATGCCAAGATTCCTCCTACAGCCCATGGGAAGTCCTCAGCACCCATGAAAGGGATTTACACAATCCAGCATGCTGAGCAAGGAGCCATGCACAGCTAACAGTCAGCTAAGCCTTGTCCTTTGGAGACAGTTATGTAGGTAACTCCAGGTCAGAAAGTGATACCAGCGTCCACTTGAGATTCTTGGTTGTAAGCCCTCTCCTATGGTTTGTTGCCTAAGCCATTGTATTTCCTTCTCACGACCCTCTCTCCCCTGCTGTTTCCCCCACCACCACCCCAACCAACCAACTAGGGAGAGCTAAAGAGAGCTCCAAGTATGACATGCAGCTAGGAAATGGGAGATCTATCTGAAAATGCTCTCCCCTCCTCCAAACTGGAGAAAGGACTCCGCATCCCACCTCTTCTCCAGCAGTCATTCTCTCAGTCTCTGCAGAAGTCTTTCCTTTTTAGGACTTACTGCACAGAAAGATAAATGAGTCAATATCAGTCTCTCTCTCCTCCATTGAGTCCCACTGAATGTTGTTTCTCCAAAATAGAACAGCCCGTGAGGAAAGATTAGAGGAGTACTAGTACCCCCAAATATCCACATGTAACTGAGGCACTCTTTTGGGGTGCTTGGCAGACTCTTCCCTACTATAAGCACGGTACATCTTTAACAAAGTCACTGTAAAGGAGGGATGACACAAGAAGAAAGCCTAGAGCAGATGTCACTGTCCCAGTCAGTCTTCATTACAGCAACATTTATCTTGTTGTGCAAAGGCTACGTTTTAGCTTTGCTCTACCAACGCCTTTGTTGCTGCGCTCCGGCCGGTGCGGTGGCTGACACACAGTGTCTGTCCGCCGCGTACCGGGGAGGGCCCTGTCCCGCGAGCCGCCGAGGGGCAAGAGTCAGAGCTGGTCTCAGCCTGCGTTGTGCCCACAGCCCTGCCTGCTTTAGGATAGCTGCAGTTCAGCTATTGCATTACACCGACGGTACCATGGTCTGGATAGTATCTCCACATCAATGTAAATATAGGGTATAAATATACATGGGGGATATGAGTGTATCTATATATAGAGCTCAGTAGTAATCTTTCCAAAAGCTTGTGACAGCTCAGGGAACAGCCTGGACCTCCCCTGCGAGTGCCTTGGGTGAGGAGCGTCTCTGCCGCGCGGTGCTGGGCTCGGCGTGCTGAGCAGGGACACGCTCTGCTGCTGATCCGCTGCTGCGGAGACAGCGGGGAGCTGCTGGGAACTCGAGGGCTTGCTCTCTCCGATCTTCATAAGAGGGTCAGAGTGATAAGCAGTTTGGAACAGATGTGCAAAGTGAATCGTTGCCCATGACACGTAAGCACATGTGGATTTTGAGAGTCTACGTCCGACCAGAGATTCCCAAAACTGGTGTCTGATCTCCCATCCCCAAACGTGCAGTAACACAAAGATCACGTCTACGTTCTCTTGAAACTTCGGGCATTTTTTTTAAACACCCCTCACACACACGGAAGCCTGCCTCCACATTAAGAAAAAACAACCACCCCAGAACAGCCCACACGGCTGTTTTACTTCCGAAATGAGATTCCCTTTCTGTGATCTAACTCCGCCAGCTTCAAAGGAAAAGAAATAAATCGATTCTCGTCCACCAGAATGCCCCCGAGGGGAGGCTATCCGCACCGCCGCCGCTGCCCGACTCGGCACCCAGACCCCGCTCCCTCGGCCACCGCCCCCGGCGCCGCAGCCCCGGGAGGGTTTTGCGGTACCGGCGTGCGGTTTCCTCGAACAAAAGGGGAGGGGGGGGTGTCGGGGAATTCCCGCAAGCCGGTGCCGTCGGGGCACAGAGCTGTCCCCCCCGTGTCCCCGCTCTGTCCCCCCGCGGGCGGCGGGCCGGGGAGGGGCGTCGGCGGGGGCAGCCCCCGGCCATTGATAACCCCCGGCCCCGGCCCCGCCGGCGGCAGCCGGAGACCGCAGCCCGCCGCGCACGCCTGTCCCCGGGCCCCTCCACCCACCCCACAGCGCGCCGTGAGTGCCCTCGGGACAGGGCGGAAAATAGCGGGGGGCACGGGGAGGAAACGGGGTTGGGGGGGAAACGACGGGGCTCTAGGGGAGCGGTTGGCCGGGAGCCGGCTCTGGCTGCCGAGCGGCGGCCGCTCGCTGCTTCGATGCCGCAGCCGGCGGGTGCGGGCTCTCGGCTCACGCTGCCGCGGGGTTACGGCTTCCCGGCTGGGGTGGTCCCGCGGCCCGGCCGCCATCGGCGGTCCGTCAGCGGAGCCAGGGCGGGGGGGGGGGGGACGACGACGACGACAAGCCAAAAGCCCCGGGGGCCACGGCCCCGGAGAGACAAGCCCGCCCCGCGCCCCTCTGCCGAGACAAACCCCACCCGGCTCAGCCTGGCGCGGCCCCGGGGGCTGCGCTCCCGCCGGGGCGGGCAGCGGGCGGGAGCAGCGGGGGCACCCGCCCGCCAGAGTCCGTGTCTCCGCAGGGCGCGGAGGATGCGGCGGGCCGGCGGGCCCCGTGCCGGGACGCTCCGTCGCTGAGGCACCGGAGGAGGCTCCCGCGGCGCCGAGGAGATGAGCCTGCCCCTGGCCCTGCTGGCCCTGGCCGCCCTGGGGGCGGCGGCCGCCGGCGGGGCGGGCCGGGAGGCGGAGGCGGCGGCGCAGGCGGGCCGGTTCTCCACGCCGGAGCAGCACCGCTGCAGCTGGGAGCTGCGCTCGGCGGCGGGGGCCACCGAGCTGCGGCTGAGCTGCCGGCCGCCGGCGGGCGGCGGGGCGGCGCGGAGCTGCGCCTACCGCGGGGAGCCGCGCCGCTGCC
The DNA here is from genome assembly GCF_035582795.1 of Mycteria americana. Classification (NCBI taxonomy): domain Eukaryota; kingdom Metazoa; phylum Chordata; class Aves; order Ciconiiformes; family Ciconiidae; genus Mycteria; species Mycteria americana. Next base: position 19,685,489 of record NC_134370.1, read on the forward strand.
CCGCCTACGGCGCCCGCAGCCGCCAGTTCTGGCGGCAGATCCTGGGCAGGCTGCGGCGGCGGCGGCACCCCTGCGCCCAGGCCGGCCCGCTCAGCGCCCGCCTCTGCGGCCCGGGCCGGGCGCCGCCCGAGGCGCAGCTCCGCCTGCTGCCCGGCCCCGGCCCCGGCCCCGGGCCCTCCCCGCCGGCCGCCGCCGCGGAGCCCACCGGGGACCCGGCGGAGGCCTACTGCGCCGAGCGGTGGCACTCGCTGTGCAGCTTCTTCGTCGGCTTCTGGGAGGGCTGAGCCGCCCCCCGGGCCGGGGCTGGCGCTGCCCGGCCGGCCGCCGCGGTCCGCCCTGCCAGCCCTCCCCCGCCTGCCACCCGTGTCCCTCGACTCTGTCAGCTTTCCTCTTTTCCTCCCCAATAAAGTGGTAACTATTTCATGACAAGAAGCTCGCGTAACTCTTTTCTCGTCAGAGCCCGGTAATACCCGCAGCACCGTTACGCGGCTGAACAACGTGCGCGACATCTGTCAGCTAACTGAGATGAGAGCATCTAGGGACAGTTCATGTCTTTGAGTACGTTAGGGTTTTTCAAAGGACATAAACGCTGAGAGAGCTATTCCCTCCCCAAATCAATTTCTATAAGCCTAAAGGTTAAAGCTACACTGAAATTGCCCAACTAGAAAAACAGACGTTTACACCAAAGTAAGGAACAACTGAGACTTCACTAAACAGTAAGTCCGAGGAAAGGCTTCCTTGCTTACAAAGATTTCACAAGCTAAACAAGCCGGTCCGGTCCTGTTGCCACAGAGCAGGTGATCACTGGCTGACTTGGAACAGGAACATGAACAGAGTTGGGTGAGAAACCAGCTGTGGAAAGATTGGGAAACTCAGAAGCAGCTAGGTGCAGGGGCTGCATTGTGGAGATTAGTGGTGTTTCACCTCGCTGATGAGCTAAGGCCAAAGCAGCAGTCACATTCAGAGGAACGTAGTGTTGAAGTAGGCAAGTTGTTTTACCAAGGGGGATGAGGGGTTTGGGATGTTAAATACTTTATCCACTTACTGAAGCACAGTTCTGTGGTACATTTTGGTACGGAAAGCTCAGGTTTTCCTCAGTCCCGATTTCTCTCCTTTAGACACATCCCACTCATTCTAAGAAAAGGGATTGTGATTTCCGCAGCCCATACCCGACCGCGCGTCAGCAACTTCTCTGCCCCGCTGCCCAGTACAGCTGTGCAGAAAGCAGGGCTGCACTCGAGGTAAATGTGGGAAGGACCTAGCCCCTTCATTCATAAAAAAAGAAGCTCCTGGGGAGTCACTTGTGCAGAAACCTGTCTGCAGAGACGTGTTTGATTAAGGATGACATTAATTTAATTGTTCTGCAGGGATATCTTGAAATTACCCCTGCAGCCACTCAGAGGGCTGCTTCTCATACGTTATTCCTGAAGCAGAACGTTTCACTGCGTCAGCGGATGGCGCACAGAGGAGCAGTATCCCAGCAGCAGCAGAGCCCCATCGCGGTCCCCTCACACACGACAGGACCAGGGATAAAACATCACATCCCGACGGGTGCAGTGCAACAACCACATAAGCCACGGATAAAGCAGACAGGGCAATGTCGAAAATAGAACCCAGTCCCCCTCAAACAAGAGGGTTCCAAGGAGCAGTCGCATGAGGAAGCAGCAGGTATATCTTCTTTTTAACCTGAAGAATCCCTGGGGAAGCAGCTGGGCTAGAAGAGGAAGTCAGCACTATTTTTGCAAGGCTAGTGGTCCCTGTGTAACCAGTTCTCTGCCTCAGGAAAATACACCTCTGTCAAAGCTCTAGCATTACTGATAGATGAGTGTTTAGCCATGTAATATATATTCTTATGGCAGCATTATTTACCTTGCTGGATTACAGAATTTCACCTTTTCATACAAGGGAAATGGTAACAATGTGTTGCAAAAGTTTGAATTTCACAGCTAAGCTGTTGGCAAGCTCATTAGAACAACGTGTTATTCAGCCTCACCGGTAAGCACAGCAGCCTACAGACATGATGCGACTGAGCTAAACCAGAATTTTAACTATTTGAAATTGAACTTGACCCAGACAAGAGAGAAACAGTTGCTGACTTGCAGCCCTTGCAACTGTGATGCTCAAAATGCGGCAAGATAGCAAGTAGTGTTCACTTTCCTTAATGTAGTTTTATAACATAATTGTGCAGAGAGTTTGAGGTTGATGCAATACTGCCCAGAGACAAATTCAGTGTTAGTTTTGAAATTACCTTTTCAAAGCTGAACTACAGAGTGTTCAAAAAGGTTATGCAATGTGAGCTGCTTATTCCTAGTCCTAAACATGGCCCCTTCAGACAACCTCTAAAGGCACCCAACCTACAACTCAACACGCTTAAAGAAATCCACGGAAGCCAACAAAAGCACCAAACCAGAACCATTGCTTACGTAGCTCTGTAAGTGCATGTGTACCTTCACAATCTGTCCTTTAGCCCTTCTTTTGCACCATTAATCTCTATGTTTAACAGTGAGGGAGTATTCAAGTTAAGCCCCTTGCTTGCAGTCCCCAGACCTGTTTCATGTACCAAGTGCCACCGATACACCTGAGTACCGTCACAGTGCAGGTGAGGGGTGGTAGGAGGGCAGCCACGAGCATGCCCCACTCTGCAAACCAGCCCTCCTCGGCTGCCCCCAGACTGTCCCCCGGCACATTTGGGTGCCTGTGGTCCTACACAGCCCCGGGTGCCTGCCCATGACTGGGAGCACTTGCAGACCCTTTCTATATGGATGGCTGTGAGGAGGCCACCAAGAGGCAATAAGGATCTGCCCAGTGGCTCTCTCAAGAGGATCTGGACTGTTGTATACAGCTTTTAGTGCCAAGGGATTTTCCTTTACAGCAAGTAGTTTGGATAATCCTCAGCAGCACTATGCAAAAGCTTGATCACCAATGTATGTTACTTACACATTTTTTTTTTTTTTAATGACAGCTCACTTTTCCTTCCTATGTATGTCATACAAACAGCCATACAGCAGGCTGCTGGCCATAGCATTGCACAATATCTTGCAGTAATAGGCAGCTTTGTTTTACTGCCATGGCACCGGCACAGCGGCTTTGTGCAGTGCCGTTAGAGCTTGCGTTTCACACCATCAGATGCAAAGGTGGAACACCATGGCAACTGATCTGATTACCCACATCGCCTTGTGTTTAAAAACCCAACTAGGAACTCTTAACAAATTCATTGTTTTACCTGAGAGGAAGAAGAAAGAAGAGGATCCCTTGCTCTGTGTTTCACCACATTATTCCCCTGACTCTCCAAAAGAGCTCAAAGTCTTTCCTATAGCACCACCAAATAATGAAACACAACAACCCAAGAGACCGTATTCATTGCATTTACTGTGGTTAATAACAGCAATGCCTGGAGCTGAATGGCAACAAATACTCAGTTTTTGTACTTTGGATATTGCAGATCCCAAAGGCTGGAAAACCACAGTCAGATGCTCAGATTTGTTTTTAAGGGGGAAGACTGTGGCTTTTTGCTTCCAAACTCAACATTTTCATCCTCTCCCATGGTTAGGTGACAGCTGACACCACCAGCTAAGCCAACCGAACACAGGGAGGCTTTGTAGCCAAGATCTTCACCTCCAACAGGATCTGTTCCTTTCCAGCCCTATGACAGCTCCACCACAACATGCACTTGTCACCCCCTAGATTTAGCACAGCCACCCAAATCTGCCCACGCACCCGCTCTGCAGCCAGCCTTACCTCTGCTCTCCCACTGCAGCTGTGGTGGTCCTTCACCACTTCTCTGGTTCCTGGCTTGGCTGGCTCCTGTCATCTTATCCTTCCCTTCCCAGCTCCTCCTGGCCACCCAATGTCCTCAGCAAGAAGAGCCAGCGTAGGCAAGGCCTGATAAGCCCACAGGCCTGATAAGCTCTCCCATCCCAAAGGCAGATGGTCGTGGGCATAGTTAACGAGAGGGCACCTTCCCCACATGCAGCTGCGAGGTTGGGTTACCATCACAAGGGTGCTGCCAGCTAAATGTATGAGGATACTAGCTCAGTCTTTCAAGGAAAAGCATGCTACCTTAAAAAATAAGAATCAATTGACTTTTTAGTTTCTGGATTTTGAATTCTGAACTCTTTGGAAGTTTTCAAGGGTAAAAAGAATAACATGAGCTTTGTGCCATATTGCACACAATCAACATTGTTTTCTTTCCTTTGGCTGCTCAGTAGCGACGGCAGCCAGTTTGAATTCACAGTTCCTTATGTATTCATGAGACCGTACAAACAGCTATCTCAGTGTCTAGAGTTTCCAACAGAATCTCAACAGCTGGCAATACCATTTCTTGATTTTCCTTTGGAGAAAAATCAGTGATGCTGAATCTGGGTATGTTTTTAGTGCAGCTGGCTTTAATTACTCTTTTTACACATGGAAACCCCTTGATCTTATTAAATAGCAAACTAATAATCTCTCTTTCACCACATTCTGATTTTGAAGGCACAATTACAAGATGTTACTCTAATTCGCAAGGTTAAGGCAGACAGTAAGCTGCTTTGCTGTTTGAACAATCCCCTCCTATAAAGTGACATCACAAAATTAATAAATGAAACAAATCTTTCTTCCCTATCTGAACAGGGCTGAACTAAGAACAGGAATCTCCACAGGTTCAGCATAGGAGTCATGCTCACAGTGACGGCAGCTTTAGACAGACACAGCTGTGTCTTACTTGAAAGCATTTTTCGTGTCTGTAAATCAGCTTAACGCCTATGAGTTATGCTGGACCGAGGAGGGAGAAAAGTCCAGTATCCACAAAAGGAAAGACAGCACACGAGCTCTGCCCTGTCTGGACGACAGGACTAGCTCTTGTCCTCAGAAGGACCATCCCTCTATTTATTCTCCGTTTGTAAAGGGAAACTGAAACTAAAATAAGCCAATGCACGCCAATATACTGCCACATTGAGTATAGCTATTGCAATTTAAGATGCCACAGTAGTATTGAGTTGTCATAAGCATTTTTTGAATACTTACAGTTTTGGCTTAGCGGGCACTGGCTGTTGTATGTCCTCAGTGGATAGGTGTTTGGTGGATAGGTGTTTGTCCGCTGCTCTACTGCAGCGGAGCACACAAGTACTCTCGCGCACACCTACGTTACTAATACTGACTCTGCAAATTGCTTTCTCTGCCCTCTTTTCATTTGTTACACTCTCAGGACCTGCAGAAACAGCGCTGAGCTTTGCTTCTGCTCCTGCTCCCCTCTTCCCAACCCATTTCAAGACATGCAGAGTTAGCCACAGTATCGGAAGGCAGCAGGTTGTGCTATCTCAGTGCAGACACGTAAAAGACGATCCTTTCACAAGTGGCACGGGGTCGCTGCCAGCACAAGCACCACGGTACTGCGGGAAGCAGTCTATGGAGGTCGATTTTAAAAAAACCTTGAAATGGCTAAGCTGCAGAGAGTTTCACCCAGAAACGTCAGTGGCCATGAAGCTTTGAACAAAGTGAGAGACTGCTGGAGGAGGCTGCCAGGAGATGTGGCACTGGGACCGGTGGCGGCAGACACAGCCCTGGCACAGCTGCCAGCCCCGAGGCGGCTGCTCCCGAGATGGCTCTGGGGTTGCAGACCCCAGACTTTGAGCGGTTCAGTCTTTTGTCCCAGCACACAACAGGAATTACTCTTCCCAGGGTTCTGCACTAGGCACTTCCGTGGGGAAAATGCTCAATATTAGGAAAAAAGCAGGAGGATGGAATAGGAAGAGAAATACCTGACCAAGATACCATTATTTACATAGGCAGCAGCACAAAAATGTACTTAATACCATACATTGCAGTGTATTTGGTCCCAGCCGGCCAGCAGCCTGCCCCCAGCACCCCAGTGCCCTGGCCAAGGGGTGGGTGCTGGTGGGTGCCCAGGTCCAGGCGTCAGCACCCTGCTGTCCCCCCATCTCTCTGTGGGAGCCCGTAGTGCTGCCTCTGAGCACCAGCGCTCAAGGCCCTATACAACTAGCAAGGACACGTGTGTAAATCTTGCTTATTCCAAAAGCCGGTTGAACTGAAGCCTCAGCTAGGCTGGAGAAGTCCTTTAGTTATTACAGGTATTTGTGAGAAATTGTTTTTTGGAAAAGGGGATGTGACTAGTGTTTTGGGCTCCCGGGATTTACGCTTAGCCTGGGTCCCCACCTTCCTTGAGGCTGAACGTCACACGGGCTGAACGAGAAAGTTCAATTTCCTATAAGATAACGAAAGCTAAAGAGAGTCCAGCACAAATTGAGCTTAATTGTCAGGTCTTTGACACTAACTGGGATTTAACCCACTTTCCTGCACCGCTGTAGGAAGAGGAGAGCTGAATTTCCATCTCATTTATGCCTTCACAATTCCTCTGAACATGTCACAGTTTCAACAAGTGAGGTCTGGTCAGGCAGCCTCAGTTCAACGGTCAGCTCTACTGGCTATACATGCCTGTGTTTGCGTATTTAATGTTTCCACATCTGAGCATTTGACATGGATGTTTGCTACCTGAGTTTAAGACCAACCTGTTCTGGGGGAGCCTACAAAGAGATGCTATGTTTTTGGAGACTCGTGGTGCAACTTAAAAGCCATCAGGCTATTAACAAATAAGAATAAGGCAGAGGCACAAAAAAAAAAAAAAAGCAAACATTCAAGTGGGAGCTGGTTGGATAACGGAACCTGAAATCTTCCAGAATTTCTCTTTAAATGCCTCCGACATATTCTAGGCTCTCCCTTGTGCCGCCAGCCCTGTCTGAGACTCACTGTAAAGCCAAGCAACACAAGAGGTGAGTGAATGGCAGGCCTTGTCATTTTGCCAAACACCAACCCCCTTCCTTTGTAATAATTTGGATTTTTAAGAATTGCAAGCTCAGTTCATGAACACAGCTACATGAAAGAGGCTTTTAACCGTACAGTATTACAGAGTTCAGATTAACTCTCCCAGCCTTCACACTTCTTCCTTACGAGGAAGGGATCTGTTAAGTACAAGCATGTATAAAATATCTACGGCTTTAGAAATAATTCAGCGTTTTAGGGCTTAACCTGGTTCAGTATGTGCCATGGTTTGTGACGTGCGTACAGTCTGTGCTGGCCTCTCGGAAGGCCAATATTGCGCCCGGTTTACGTCAGGCGCTCAGAAGGTTAGTGAGGCACCTTTCTCTGAGGGGGGAGAGGGCGTGAGAGGGGCGGCAAGGCGCAGCCTGGGCTCAGCCCACATTCCCGCTGCCTGAATAGCGGCACGGCCTGACTGTCCGCTCTGATTTTACTGTCGGCTCCCGCCTTCCCACGGGAGAGACCCCCCCCTGCGCCCTGAGTGGCCCCGGCCTCCCCCCGGGCTCCCACGCAGCCCCGGCCGGCAGAGACAAAGGCTGAGAGTCGGCCCGTGGGGTCTCAGCTCACCAGGGAAACACACGGATGCTTCACTGACAGCAAAAAAAAAAAAAAAAATTATATATTTCAGCGCTCTGTCCTTGCCGCTGGCCCTCGCACCCCGGATGGGTACACGCATTTAATAACCGCTCACTGCCAGCGCGCGCTCTGGGCAGACGACCCTGCTGGCTGCTGGGCTGGTGCCCAAGCCGCACGGCAACATGGCCGCCCTAGCACCCGTGTCTGCAATTCACCCCGGGCAAACCCGTTTTACACCCACGGTAGAGCTGTTGGATCAGCTGGAGAAGTTTTATGCTCATCTCCGAGAGGATAATTGCTCTTTGTAAAATAAGGCTTCTTAGGATTAAGTTGAATTAATTTCAGGCTCTGACGTGACATTATTTTCTATTTAAACTGTCATAAAATGAGAAAAAGTTTGATGAAAGGGTCATGGCAAACATAGAATTAAATCGTTTCTTGCTACATGTTCACAAAGTACTGAAGTTAAAATATCTATTTAACAAAGGAAATACGTAGGACAAAGTCTGGTCCAAGAAAAGAGATCCAAATCCTAAAATGTAAAAGTGTATGTAATATCTATTTCGGCACACATTATTAATTTAATAGAAAAGATCTTAAAGCATTTATTCTGCAAATTATGTCCAGAGCCCCTATTTGGTCTTACTACTGGATCCAGCAGATTTTCTTGCATGAGTAAGTGAAGGTCTTAGGTCCCAAAATGTCTATAGGGTTTGAATTCTCAGGTGAAAAAGAACAAAAAATCCAACAGTAATTTATTATTTTTTTCAGACTGCACTTGCCACTAGAAAATACATGAGATGTATCATCCTCAGAGGTAGTTTTGTGAAAAGCAGGGAGAGAAAACCTAGTGGCTGACTTTTTAAAGCTGTGCTTCTTTTCAGTTAAAAAAAGTACTGTGTGCTTCCCAAAGTCACCATCCTTAGCAGCAGCATGATTTGCACTAACAGGAATAAATACAGCCTCAACCCCCTGAGTTTTCTTCTTCTTCTTTTTAATTTTAAGAGCAAAACCTTTCAAAATTATGAATAAATTTATCACTAGTATTCTTTTGATGGGAAAAGAGTAACAAGACAGCCGCACAAGAGAGTATTATTTCATGCCAGTCGAGACAAGATGTTGAGGATTTACAACTGATCTTTTGTCTCTGCTCAAAGACAAATGGTATAAAATCTGTATGCATGCTTCTGTCCTGACAGCAAAGGGCCTCGGCACGACTCTCGCTGAGAGCTGACGGCTCTTGGGGACGCTGCTCTAAAGTCCCTTGCCGTGAAATGGTCTCTTGCGATTCATCTCCCGTTAATAGCAGCTCCAAGACTACAGTCTCTCTCTTTTTGTTTTTGTGTGTGGGGGGTTTTTTGTGTGGGTTTTTTGTTTTTTTTTGTTTTTTTTTTTTTTAAATTCTTTTATCCCCAGCTGAAGCTGCCTGTGTTCTCATTGGAGCCGAGAGGGTGTAGTGTGAAGGTTTTCTCCCCTCGGCTCTATTCTCCCACAGCCCTCAGGAGACGTCGGGGCAAGCTGGAGGCCCTATGGAAAGCAGGGCCTGATGTCATCCCACCCAGCGCGGGGCCAATGAACGTCCTCCGGCACCCGGCTCCGCCACACACGTACACATCAACAGCATCTCAATAGCTTCTGGGGGCTTTTTAAAGCTGTATTAGTCCATGGTAAATAGCAGCGGCATCGTGACAGTTTGTTTCAGTGGACGTCTCTGAGGCAGGAACTTTATGGTGCCATAGTCCTGTAGGAAAACAGTACCAGGAAAGAAAAAAAATAGTTTGGTTTAAGAAGTTATTGTAGCTCTAAGGGAGATAAAGGCTCCTCTTTTCATTTCTGGGAGATGAGGCAGCCCTGGGGCGGGGGCCAGCTGTGTGCCGGGGCCACCCGTGGGGACATCACATCACTGGGCCACCAAGAGGCTCCGGCTGGCCCTTTCTGCCAGCGCCAGGATGGTGGGGAGAGCCCGCATTGCCTGGCGCCAGCTGCCTTCTTCCTTTTAACGTGCCCGTGTGGCAAACGTGGCTTGGGAACAAAATAACATCACAAAATTAGGAGTACGCACCCCATGCCACCAGAATATAATCTGTGACAGCTTGCTCCGCCTTTTATGTGGGTCCTCACCTGCCACGGTCGTGCAGATGTTTCATTGCCGCCTTCATGCTCTTTGCTGCCCAAGGGAATTAGGCTCAGATGATAGTGTTATGTTTCTGCCTCTGTAGTTCCTCTGCCCGCAACCTGATGGTGTGGTGGGACTCTCAGAGATGCTAAATCCTTTCAAGTTGTTTAAACTAAGATGCTGGAGCAGAGTAGACTTCTTGTTGGAAATTCGGAGCTAACTCCTGAATGAGGTTAACGAAAATATTTCCATCACGCATCACTTGCAGCAAAAGTAATTGCGTCTATAGAGAAGGCACCACCTAACATTAAATCAGAGTGGAAGCGAGTGTAAAAAATTCAGAAGATAAGGCTGGAAAGTCGTCATTTCCTGAAGAAGAATAGCTCATTTATTTTTTGTTATTACATAGTCTGGGTAAGGACTAAGTACATATAAGTACTCTTTGACAACTTGAAATAGTGATTTGTTGGGTACCCTCTCTTTTCTGTGCACCTTGGCAATCCTGTTCACCGCATGCTCGTGCAGTTAACCCGGTTATCTCGCACCGGCACCCCAAGGCTGGGGAACATTGCTTACGCTATCAGCTGCAGTCGGCAGAAGCTGGCCTTGCAGCTGGAAGAGGCAGCCTTGTCCTTCTCCTTTTTTGCCATTGCCTATGTTTTTATGTCAGTGCAAGTGCTTATGCAGCCACATCGCAAACGAGATCAGGGCACCGGTCTGGGGCGCAGCATCCTGGGGCAGGGGAGGTTTCGGCTGGGTCAGGTCCCCCAGATGGTCGTATCAGCATCAGGGAAGGGATGGCACAGGACCCGAAGTGAGTGTCCAAGGGCAGGCGAGCCTGGATCTTTCAGTGACAGGACTGCTAAAATCTCATTTGACATGGCTGTAAGTCTACAGCATAAGCTGTTTGTTTCTTGCAACTAAATGCAATTCGGGGTCCACAAAGACCCATTTATTTATGTTTCCCGGTATCTGGTCTGAAGAAAGGGTGATTTCAAACTAGCTAACAGCAATGTTTCACTTAATGCCACGCACAGTGAATTTCACAGCGGAATTACGATGACCCAGCGTAACTACCAAACTCCCCACGCACATTCACCAGAGCGTCTAGAGGGTGCGAGGCTGTCCCAGCAGCAGCATGGAAAGGCCGCGGATCTCTGGCTCTAAAGATCACCAAAAACTTGAAATCTACGCAGTTACACAGAATTAACTGCAGTTCTGTTTGCCTTCTATCTGTAAATGCTCCGAGTTGTACTTTCTGGGCTTGGGCCAGCCGCTTGCTATTGTTTCCAAGCCCCACAGGCAGCGAGTGAGCTGCCCGTGCAGCCGAAACCACCCTTCCAGCATCCTGCCACAGCGTGTCTCACTTAGACCGCTTATTTCTATCTGGAATACAAAGCTGGAGGGCAGAAAAAATAGCTGTGGGGTTGATCACTCAGAGGAGTTCAACCAGTTAAGACTGTTGAAGAGAATGTGATTTTTTTTTTCTGTAATGACAAAAATCATGGCCTCGCTGACATAAGCTAATAGCTTCCCTGCTAGTATCTTGATTAGAAGCTGAATTAAAAGCAGTCCTTGGCCTTACATTTAATGGGGCTATAATGGTGCATTTTACATCCTCCACTATCACTCCTACCCACACGTGAGGGCTAAGAGCCTGTGCTCTCCTCCAGCATCTTCCAGCGCTGGCCACGCTCTCACCCCACCAGCCCTCACCTGCTTTGCCATCCCACGGGGTCCCCCAAGCCACCCCCCGCTGTCAGCCTTGCCCTGGTGCTGGCCAGGGCTCAACGCCTCCAGCCCAGACCCTTCCCCTCCCCAGGAAGAGGCTCTGTCCTGTGCCACCACCCAGGCAGGCACCAGGCCACCGGGGAACATTGTCACTCAATGCAGACACAGCGAAGTGAAGGCGTCTCCGGTCTAGTGACTATACAGCACGGGCTGTATTTTAGCAACACCGGATGACCAGCACAGCAAAAAAAAAAGTATCATGCGGTCTGTCTTGTGTGGGGAGGGGGCGAAAGGAAAAGAACAGGCATTTAATGCTAACAGAGTTTTCAGTTAAGTTTTTATTGATGAAATCAAGCTTTCCAAGACCTTCAATATTTGCTTGAGGCTGTAGAAAGGTAGTTTAGGTCAGATCTTCTCTCTTTAACTCCCAGGGGCAACTTTTGTGGCTCTCATAGAAGTGCATTAATCATTCAGCTTTGTGTGTGCGTGCGTGTGCGTGAGCTCATCCCAGTAAAGGGCATCCTTCCCCAGTGAAAGAGCTTATTACAACTGCTGCTGCTCTTGATTTGCACTAAGATTGTCACTGGAAGAAGTCAGAGCAAGAAGTATGATTTCTGCTAGGTCTGTTAAACCAACACAGCTGTGTCACTGCCAATAGCGACTGAAAAATGGTAGGATGTAAAGGGAGAAACCCCCCACAAAAATCTATTAAAATGAGCCACAAACACAATACTAATGTGGTAAGTCAGGGCAATATGCAAATGGCTGCATGTCCCAGAAACCCTAATCCTATCAAGAATGCAGAAGATGTTAATGTGACCATCTTTCACAGCTCATAAATCTATCTGTAGCAAAGCCAGGCTGCCAGATGTCACCCAGTAGCACTTCTTTGAGGCTGGCAGTCTCAGCATAGACGCCTAATCATGCCTCAGTAAAGCCCAATAAAGAGCATTGTTCGTGTGGCCTGAGAGCAGCTTCTCACATTTTGCTACAATAGAGGAAAACAGTGGGAAATGTGAATGACTGATTGGCAGAACTGGTGGTCTCGCTTGTGCTGCTTTCCACATACGGAGCTATGGATTCCACGTGCATTTTATGTCGTTAGTATGCAGATTAATCTATCTTGTTCTTAACAGTTAGCAGTATAGGCTCCTCAACTTAATTTCTTGAATCCTAAACGATAAATACAAGCCGGACATAGTTCCTTTTCTCTCAGGCAGATACTCCTTATTTACTTGAAACTACTTAAAATGGCAAAACAATGGATCACATTATGATGTTGTAGTCTAACAGTGTAGTCTAAGAGGAGCTGGTGGAAGGCCAGGGCTTACGTAAAGCTGATAAGAGGGATTCAGACTGGAAAGCGGAACGTCTAAACAAGAATTACTGTCCTCGGGAGTAAAGCACATCCTGAAGACACATGAAGCTAATAAAGATGTTTTGGGAACCATCTGAAACAACTAGTAGAAGTGTGATAAGAAGCACCCTCAGGCGAACTCTCCTCATTATAATACTAACAGTTGCACCTCTCGAGCTGGAGACCCCGGCCCAAGCGGAGACCCCTCACCTTTGGGCACGCGCAGAATATTAAAGTAGCACTGTAGCTTTAAGTTGAAATAAGAGAAATGTAGACCAATAGAAAACTGCTTTGTGTAATTACTTATGCATGTGCATGACTAGACTGTATAAATACTGTACCTGCATGACCGAACTGTGTGCTAGCTTTGTGGAGCTACCACCTAGCACCCGTCTCTGCGCAGACATGAAATGAAAACCTCTGCCCTGTGTGCATATTGGCATCTCGCACACCGGGTAAACGACCTCACACTTGTGGGATAACAATGTGATCTTACTCTTATGATTTAACATAGAGAATTGAAACATCCTATTTCAAAGCAAGCAAAGTTCTCTAAACCAAAGAACTCTAGAAATGTGTACTCACTTTATCCTTCTCAAATACAAGGTTTAAAATTACCATTTGCAATTTAGGTTCTTTAGTTTCAACGAGGATTAATCCAACTTGCTTTTACAGGGTGTATATTAAAGCGCCACAGCAGATATTTTTGTGTGAAGTTACCTGGGAGCAAGCTGGATAAACCCCACTTCTATCTAAACTGAAATGCCTTTCGGCTTCTCGGTGGATATTGTGACTATCACGGAACTCCGGGTCGAATTGCCTTATTACAGAGTTGGGCTGAAAAAAGAAACCAGGCAAAATTATAGAGAATGCCGTAGAGAAACATCTGTAGAGAAACAGGAATTCCCAGCAAAGAAAATGATATGGGCTGTCTGCTGTCTATAGGTACAGAGATCCTCATGGAAATGGCTGTTTATTTAGGACGTGTACGTTCCTGTCACATGCCATCCAAAACATCACCCAAACATTTTAGATCATGAAGCTCCAGCCGCACAGAACGGACTTCTAGCGCTTCTTCAGATCAGGTACAGAGTCTACAGCAGGGCAGACTCTGAACCAAGAACCCGAGGTCCTCAGCGCCAGCGAGTGCCTGAGCTCTGTAAGAAGGGAGAAGGTGCAAAAGGCCACTGATGACAGCCTGCATCTTTCAGGTGAATGCAGGCTGCGACGCTACTTGTTTAGTGACATCTGTGACAGCGGGGGTCTCCGGAGCCACCTGTAGCAGTGATGATGGAGAACGCGACGGGGACCCCCGAGTCCCGCAGGGAGGAGAGGCCGGCCATCTGGCCGCCTCAGCCTTCCTGAACTACCTGCAAGCCCCTCCTGAAGCGAGCGAGCCGAAGCTTAGTTCAGGAAGTAAGTTCTGGAGACAAAACCTGTGTACAGCCTTTTCCCTACAGTATCACATGCCAAACCCCATTCTGATCGCAGTGTAAGGGAGAACTAGTAATAATGAAGTGAGGCTTTTTTTAGGTAGCCACAGTTAAACAAATAAAGTAATTCCACTGGGTCAAAAGACATAAAATACTACGAAAAAGAAGAAACCAGAATAAAGTAAGCTTTAAAACTAAAGGATATACTTTATGAATTTGCTTGGGAAGTCCTGGGTGCGTTTTACCTCCAGAATTAGATACAACCGGGGAGAATGAATTGTGCCCAAGTTTGAGAAGCCAACTGTTCCGGTTAATAACCTTAAAATACCTGTATTGCTAAATTAGGGTATGTACAAATACAGTTCTGATTAATTTTTCTGAGAATAACAGAAACCTGAGGCAAATACATGTGCTTTCATCATGTTTACAGATATAAGAAAATTCATTATGTTAAAACTAGTAGGTCAGCGAGTCCAAACCCACTATTTTAACAGTATTTCAAGTAGGTTAAAGATGCTGAACCACAAACTCCCCAAAATCTATACTGTAAAATCAGTCCAGTGAAGGAGACATATTAAGAATTATTTTTTAAAGTTTTTTCTTTTTTTTAAAGGAAAATATGTTATTTATTGATATTGCAATAAAACATCTATAATACATAACAGTGCACCCTATTACACAATTAATAATATTTAAGCTATTAATTGTACAACATTGCATCATTACTCTTTCTTCTTTTCAAAAAAATAAACACAACCAAAACTTGATATATGAAATATTTAACTCATACATTTTGTTAAACTCCTTTACTGAAAAGCTGGCATTTTCTGGGAATGGGGAAGGGAGTCTCAGAAGACAGAAAGGAGGCATACCTAAATCCGTAACTATTTGTTTACGGACCATTTTGTACGAGTCCTTGGCTATTAAAAGTTGCCACATGTACAAGGTTCTCATATCTCTTGCAAATTGTTGTCATGATTTCAGCATTTCTGCTGGACTACTTCCCTACAGCACACATACGGTACTTATATATAAACCACCCAAAACTGGTTTTAAAGCATTTCCCTGAATAAATCTTTCCATTTACAGTAAGTGTGAAACATTCCTTTTAATTGGTCTAGGTCTGAAATTACTATTCTTGCTTTCTTGTGTTTGACAAACATCTGTTCTTTTCATTAGGTGTTTCTGAAATTATAATTGATTAAGCGCGCTTTTAATAGCGGGTGATTCAGAAGTGCCTTGGAATATGGTCTAATACACAATTACATAAAAAGAGCAGGTTTCCAGGTTTTTCTGTCCAATCCTCTCCGTAACGCGTTATTCCCATTAGAATTCCCCCCAGGCCTAGTCTGCTCTGTGCTGCTCTTGAGGATCGCTTGAAACGTGCTAGCCCCAGCTCATCATTCTGCCACTCCGTCTCATTTCGAGTCTGATTATACAAATGCTCAGAGGCTTTTAAAGGTATTTAAAACACTTACGTGACATGTATAAATAGGACATTGGATAGAAGGTTCACTTTAAAGTTTTTTATTTTAGAAATTCGGCAATCTGACTTACTCTTCACCACAGTTAAGAGCAGCACTTTATTTTTGTCTCCTTATCATGACACTTACTGCCTTTCATTCTAATTTTGTGTAGGCAATTTCAGATCTCCTGGTATACCACTGATCAGATTTTCTCTGTTAACATTATCTGCCACCACGCTCAGAGATGCTCACTCAATCCCCCCCCCCCCCCCCCCGCCCCTCTTTAACCCTGTTTTTTTCTTCAAGGTCTGTCTGTTCTGCACCTTTAGAAATCCCTCTTACTAGTAACGCACTAACCTGTTCCCCATTCATAGAGCTCTACTCCCAATAGAACTTTTTCTTCTCTTAAAACCTATGTTTTTGCAGCTTCTAGTGCGTTTTCACATTCCTAATCTTTTGAAATAAGCTTTACCATTAGTCTCTTTATTTTGAAGTCAGATTTCTTTCTTTGTCTGATTGCTGGTTTTAGAATCTTTGCATTAAATAACACTTTCTATACTACGTGCTTCAGGAGCCTCGTTATTACTGGGACTATGCTATCTGTGAAACTGCCCTTATTTATATAGTTTTTTGATTATATATCTTTGGGTTTTAGTAACCTACTGCTAAGTTCTAGTTCTTTCCCTAAATCCTGAATTAGACTTGTTTTATGAAAACAGGTGCTCTAATGAATATTTATTATTCAAAGTTAAGCCCTTTAACACCAACCCAAATCTAATTTATTCTACTGCATGTTTGCAATGCTTCAGTAAAATACTTCCCAATAGGGAACCACTATCTATCAGGCATTGGTCATCATATACAGATTTATGTCTTTAAAGATGACACTTTTGGACTGCTTGGTAGTTCATTCCATCATTAAAACAATACTTAATGTAACTGCTGTCAACTTCCACTTTTGACTACTTCAATAATTAAAACCTGTTAGATACAATATCCTCCTCAGTGGGGTCATAAGTATTATATACACTAATTGATTTACTGTTACTCATTTTTGCAATAAAATCTATTTTTTCCTTTGTTCGTGTAACTTCAATTCTACTTACATGTCAATTCTATTTACCTGCTTAATTTATCTACATGCTTCTTTATCAGGCTAGTAAGAAGTTCTGCTTCTATACCCGACTATTGATCTATGACGCCCACTGTCTCACAAAATTGACTAAATTTCTTGCTGTGAAATAAGCTTCCAAATATATTGCTGGAAAATGTTACCTTTTTGAAGAGCAGCTAGACAACATAAAGCCATACACCACTAGCCCAGAAATAAGTGACTTTCAAGTCCGTTTCTCAGGCTATTTCTAATAGCTTCATTCAATATTAATCCTTTCCCACAGATACCAACCTAGGTCTGTAAACAGTATTATCAGCTGACATGAAGCTGCTCTCCCAACTATAAAAAGTCTCAATCATACATTCTTAGGCACTAGTGCATTTTCTTTTGCTCCTTAAACAATTTACATTATTTTAAATATTAAGGTTTGCAAATACTACTACTGTGATCTTTTGAAAACTCTTAATGGTCCTAACTTAAAAACTGCAAGCAGGGGTTCCCCTAGCTGCGTCACTGCACATGCGTTGGGCAACGGCATCGTGTACACTGCAATCGTACCACGTAAGAAACCACCCCAAGCCCCTTCGCTGCCACCCGTTAAGACCTCAGCTGAAACATACTTGAGTTGCGGCTGAATACATTCAGCAGTTTTATCAAGACTACAGATGGAGAGATAGATCTGACCTCCACTTCCTTCTTTGAATTTTCTGGCTGCATTAAAATCCCCCCCCCCCCCCCCACCTCCCCATGTAAGTCCTACCACTAGACAGGATCCAGGTAGATAATTTAATGTGACATACTTTTAATTTACTGGTATGCTGGTCTACTGTGCTTTTTCAGCTTGTCTCAGACAATCAATGCTTCAGAAACAATGTGTTTAAGAACTATTATATAGGACATTTGCCTTCAGTTTTTAAATCCTATTTCTTTTTCTTGCACACATAATTTCCCAGGTCCAATGTTAATGTTTTGAATTGGCTGCAACTTTCTCTTCCTAAACATGTATGTTCTTCTCAAGAGCAGCTATTTTGAAATGCCTGTAATGTCTACACATCAACGCTTGTTTGCTGTTTTAACTCAAAATGGGCAGAAATAATTCCCAACATAAGTTGGGAAGTTGACGTACCACGATTATCTTGGCCATTCCTAATAATTGTATTATTTATTCCCACCATAACTTTTCAGAACTACCATAACTTGTAGAACTTGCCTTTCTTTCTTCACAGGTTGTTATTAGTTCTTTTAGTCTCTCTCCCCTCCTGTCTGTCTTCTCTCAGTTACCAACCTTGCCCCTTTTTAGGGCAGAACATGTTAACTTCAAACCAGTCATCTACATGCTTTTTTCTTTTTATCTTGCATTCTGGTCTGGCTGCCTGCAGCTTTTTCTGATCTAGTGAGCCACAGGCAGAGGGAAGAAACCCCTTGATGCTCTCAGAAGTACCACTGCTTATGCTTGCTGGAGAGGGGCAAAAAGAGGCACACGCCTCCCTCCACACCCTCG
Source organism: Mycteria americana (assembly GCF_035582795.1). NCBI lineage: Eukaryota > Metazoa > Chordata > Aves > Ciconiiformes > Ciconiidae > Mycteria > Mycteria americana. The sequence goes on from NC_134370.1 coordinate 19,703,596, forward strand.
ACTATAGCACTTCCCTTGCTGACGCTATCTCCACCTACTGCAACTTCAGTGGGCGCAGGAAAAGCACAACTCCAAGAACCACAGAGGGGCAGACCTCAGGCAGTCCGATTTTCCAGTTCACTGAAGGTGAGAAAGCGGTCTTTGCTGTATTGTTGCATTAATGAGTACAAATCAAGCCTTTACACTTTTTTTACTGGAAGGCAGAAGGCAAGCCACCCATGGGATCCTGTTGTTGTTTCCAGCAAAAGAGAAAAACTGTTTTATTACATTAAGTTCAGGAGATGGGCAGAAGGGGAAAGGGCTCCCAGGCTGCAGCACCCTCACTGACAGCGGTGGTCTGCTGGAGAAGTCACTTTTTCTCAGCTTCTTGGTGAATGAAGTGAGCGAGTGAGCAAGCGTGTGTGTGCTCATATATACACACATATGTATACACACACAGCCTGGTGTTCAATAAGAAAGTTCAGGGTAGAAAAGACAGTGGCAACTCCTCTTATACACAGTTATTTCCATTCAAAATTGGTGCCAGCAAACCTCTTGAACATGCATTGTACAGATAATCTTGAGTTTTTTCAGAGTCTGGCTAAATTATTTTTTCATTTCTAAGAACTAAGGTCTAAGTTATGAGTAAAGTTTTTAAGAAAAAACCCTAATATTTTCAATTTGCTTACCTGCAGCAGTTGTTTTTATACTAATTACTTAGTTTTTAAAAAACTAATGCAGAATGAAAAGTTAATTTTAATTTTTTACAACCTAGATAGGTGGAATTTTCAGAAGCAATTTGATCATAAGTTGTACTCCCAATATACTTTAAAGATTTTCATCACCTTCAACCTTACTAAACATTTGTTTTCCTGCCCCCTAGTGCTCATATTTATTTAAATCTTCTATACAAGTCTGGTTTTGGAAACCTCCTACCACATAAGTGGTCCTACTGAAATAAAATTATTTACTCATTGCGATACTACAAGTGATCTAAGCAGTACTGTTGTTGTTGCTAATGTATGTATCATACTGCTACCTATGCAGTTATGTGAAACGTAAGACTGGTCAGTTACTTTTCATTTTACAAAACCAATGTAAGGCAGTTTTCTTTTTCATTTTGGACCATATAATGGAGTTTTAAATGCATAAATTGAAGCTTACTTCTAGATTTATTATTAAAACATTTTCACTGGTAGCTAAAGCTGTTAGCTATATACCAAACTACAAGTTTCCACAGTATTTACAGTTTTTCATCCAGATTAAAAGCTCTTCTATTTAATGCAATTAATTTCCCCTCTAATGATGTAGTTTGTTATAGTATTGTGCATGCTTACATTCAAAACAATGGGTTGACATACTACATCTGTAATTACTCCCATGCTACCAGAAAACCAGTGAATTAAATTTATTTAGTGTTAAATGGATATGGAATGTTATACAGTACATGTAAAGACAGTTCAAGATGAGTAAAGCAGAACTAATTGCACAAGAGATTAAAGGTTCACCTCAATAATCAGTATTATCAAATCATTACAGCTTCCATCTTCAGAGTGCAAGGTATGTCATGCAAAAAAACAGCTCAAAAAAATCCCCAAACAGACAAAACCAACATTGTGGTACCAATTAAAATGCTATCATACCACAATATTTTACAAGACATTAAGTGATCATTCAGAGAGAACGAAGCATTTTAGCAATAACAAAATGTTTTAAACATACTTAACAGATTTTGCATGAACACCAATTCCAGCATTACTATACCTAAGGAACAGGCAACATGCTGGGATAAAGTACTTAAAAATCAAAGCCTTTTTTATTCATAGCCAATATTACTTTCTGCAAGAGTTATGCAATCTTATTATTCAGATTCCCCACATAGCTGGGTAAGGGTCAATACATTTTTACATAGAGCATAATCACATAACCACCACATCAGCAAGACGATTTCATTATCTTGACCAGTTACTACATTTAAAACCATGGTATGATAACATGCCCTGCAAACAAATTGTCTTCTGGGACAGTGTCCTGTATGTAGAAATATAAAGCAACTAAAATATACGCCTAACCACTTTAACCCCAAATGAACTATAATTTGTATTTACATATTTTTGAAATATGTAGGTAAAAACTGCAGATGGAAGAGAAGCAGAATACACAAGAGAGCTACGATAGGGCTGAATGAACTGATCGGTGCATTCAGTAACCCCGACTGAGACTTGAACAGTGGGTTGTACCTTTTGTACTCTTCCTCCACCCAAAATGGTCTTATCAGGGCTACCAAAGGCAGCTGCTGCTGTGGAAGAGCTCCTCGTCCCGCTTACACACTCCTCGCCCAGCTGGCCGAGCACAGGGAGCAGAACCTTACACCCCAACCAGTTCCACTCAGCCAAAAGTGGATAAACAGCAGATAAACACACTTCTACGCACCTGCTTCAACTACAGGTTGAACATTAACATGGAAGAAACACAGGAGATGACAGAATGGTTTTTAACATTTCCACCTCACAATACTCAGATCCTGAGGGCACCAACAGGTAGATTAATTTACCAAAATAAGCATACAAAAAAGGCCAAGTTGTTTGCCCTCATATTAGGAATAAACTGTTTAACTTCCTGGCTTAAATGTAAGCAAGAGGAACTCAAGAAAGACCTCCTTGAGGTTAATTTTCCAACTACATTCCAAGAAAATAATTTACTAAAACTGTAACTTGCAAGGTCTACTAGCCTTGAAGTAAGGATACAGGTTAACTATACCTATAGTTAAATAAAAAACTTCAAAAGACATTTTACAGAAATAAAATATGCAACTCTAGGAAGTAGGTGGAAAAACACTTTAGTATTCAGCTGGAATATTCTATTTTCATAACCTATTACTCTCAGGAATGTATATTTCATAAATAAAAATACAGAACAAAAATTTGCGTATTCAATGTAAAGTTGAATATTTCTAAACCTCTTCAGATAAAATTTGCTTTCTCCCTCACAAATAAGTGATAAACCCTGAAAAAAATTGGCTTTTCAAATCTATCGTGCATGAGAAAACACAGATGAACAAACCAACATCTGGAAAAAACATTTTGTACAAGGTTGCAGTTCTAAAACACTTATATTACAAAGCAATGTAAATAAATACCGGGCTAGTACAAAAGCTCTTATTTACAGTTTTACAAATGAAAATGTTTTCAGTGTAAATGCAGTGTTTTAAAGAACACAATATTAGTAAAATGAGTTCCTGTATAGAGCATTACAATTTCTGCTAAATTTCAATGCAGTATTGTATAAAATTATTGTTTCAAGTTAATTTTCTGTTTATAATTTAGTACAGCCAAACCCCAGTTTATGCCTGGAATGGTATCTGTTAAAGTGCTGAAGAAGAGGACATGTCTGAAATTTTAGAAAAACATACTGTACATTATTAAAGCTGTATCAAGTAAAAAATGGTGTATTTTGTTCACATTTGCTACCACACCACCTGTGGATGAAAGTTTTTCAACAACTCATTGTCATTAACAGGATGGTAGCCATTGGTATCTTTGCATCCCAAGTCTGATGGTTTCCCACAAGTAATTTGTCTTAAGCTTCAGTGGTGGCTTCAGGTTTCATAATCTGGTAAGTAATCAAGTATTCTGGATAAGCCTGAAAGAGTGACACACATTCTTTATTATGATTTAATTTTCTGGATAAATTGAGAATGTTTGCTAGAGAGGAGAAAAAAGTATTTATGCCAAATAAAAAAAAGGCAAAACGTCAAAAGGTAAAATGCCTGGAGCATTCAGGAAACACAGATCCTTTCACCTGCAACTACAGCTGGAGTTTGTTTTAAGACAAAAGCAAGTCCTAGCACCTCGAAAGTAAGAAAAAAAACCCCAACACGTTACATGCCTTTAAAAAAAAAAGTCTGAAAAATCAAACCAAAAAGCTATTTACCTGCTCCCCTCTGTAAATTACATATTCTGCCAATGCCAATCCATTTACACTGGGTCGCCCAGTAACTGAGTGATGTCCTGGGGGAGAATGAGCCATTTTCATAGCACTGAACTGCAGGAAAGACTTGCCCAGTGTTACACGACAAAACAGCAATTGCCTGTGTTAAAAGGGAAAAAGGACCATGAATACAAAATGCTTGTGAAGCTCCAGAAAGACTGTCTTCATAATTTGAAACTTTTACTTGAGGAGAACAGTGGAACTTTAAAGCCACTTTAGTCACTCCTTGTAGTTCACAAAACTCTGAAGTTCTGTTTTGAAGGACAAAAGTTACGCTCCCTTTGGAAAAGCTCGTTAGCCCGAGGAAAGGGTTGGTAATAACATCAAAAAAATATTTATCTTAATTACTGGAAACAGCATGCTTAACAATGTACTCAAGGACTGTCACTACCTTTTTGTGGTTTTTTATTTGTTTGGTTTTTAAAAACAGTTTTCTGAGGGTGCCCCCCCCATCACTCATACTAACAACGTAATTCACTTGTGTTCCAACACTAGACTTGTATCTAACAGCCAAATCAACATCAAGGCCAAGTGCAAACTCTAGGTCAACACAAAATACCTCATATTAGCATGTCAGTATGTTATGTTGTTTTTGTTATAAAAAGACAGAACAAGGGTACTTATTTCTTTACATATGTACTACTGCAAGGGCAATGGAATCTCAGCATTTTTGTAGACCAATGTAACGTACCATTTTGCTTAGCCAAAACTTTTGCATTTCTAACTCTTCACACAAGACATTGAAAAAACTTATTCAAAACTTTAGAAAGCATGAAAAGACTCTGACATCCTCTGTAACTCTAGAAGATTATTCTCTTTATTTGAGAGTGCTAGAAAAGAGTGAGCAATATGAAAAGGGGCAGAGACTCAAGGAAGGAAACTGGAAGAACGACCTTATCCCTGCAATGCCAATGCAAAACAGTAGGCACACAAACACACAAAATATTCTCCTGGTTGAAGTGATGGCCACTACCACAATTAACTCCATGCAGTACTTTATTCTGAACTGATGGTGTCAATAAGATATAACAGGTGTTCTGCAGAAAAGTGGATTTAAGAACTCAATTAGTGGTAGAGAGTCCACAAATCCACATCTGTATTTTAGCGTGTGAAGCAGCAGTGACACGGAGGCTGACTGTTACAAAGTACATCCTCCTCAAAGAAACACATCTGAGTATCACTGAATTTCTCCTTTTTCTGTAACAGGCAATGGACTAAACCCTCATATTGCTGCATCTTTCACACAAGCATCTAGCAGATCCTCTTCACTCTCTGGCTACCTAAGTCTGATTTTTACAGTAAGTTAATGGCAAATGTTTGGTTAAAGGTTCTTTAAGACTTAAATATCAACGTTTTCTGAAAGTCTCTATTAGGCCCAGCTTATAGAGTGCTGAGAAGGTTTGATTACCAAGCAAATCTTTCTTCAGAGAGAGACTCTGCTGACTTGATGGTCTATAACACAATATACAAAGGCATTCTTTTGAATGACTTACCTGTGGCAAACATAGCAAGATCTATCTTTGTGAATCGGACATCCAGTGCCACCTCCAATTCCATACACATATTGATTACTTTTGGAAGAATTTTCAGCAAAATAAATCCCAGCTCCAAACATGCCGCCTATATAGGCATGTCTCTCATCAAAGCCTTTGTGAATGATTGCATTTACAAATGGGGAGCCTAAGAGAAAGGAAGTAAAATATTGAAGATACAGTATACAGATTTTTGTACATGTCACAATTCAATCATCCATTCTGAACTTTTTTTGGTACCATTTTTCTACACATACAAGGAAATCAATCTCCAGAAATTCTGACCTCAGATTTATGCAGCCGATTTGCTACAGGTATAATACAAATGACAGTAGGTGATAAGTGTACATTTTTAAGAAAGACGTACAAAGAATAATATCTGAGACAACTCTTGCTGCAGAGAAGGCTCTATGAATCTGCACTCCCTTTGGTAGAGCTTCATTCTAACCGAGATTCACTGAATGCATTGCTACACAAATCCCGTCTTCTTCCTAACACTAAGTAGATTGCATTTAAAAAGCAATAAACATAAACCAATATTTATTTACTTGCAATTGTCATAAAATTTAGTGTTAAAGAATAATCCGTTCAAAATGGTTGGATTCTGCATCTCAAGACACCTGATACTCATTAATTTTCACAAAAAGTGCAGGTTTTTTAGTAAGGATTTTTATAACAGTATATATAAATATGAAAGCACCTTTAGAGAAAAGCTGTTCTAAGAGAACATGGCATTTCAGAGTTATGTTGGGAATTACAGTGAAAATAATCCAAAGCCTTATCCTCCAGCCTAAAGATGATAAAACCGTATATGGAGCAGAACAACATTCCAGATGAGAATGAGAAAAACCTAAGACAATTGCTTGTCATCTTCTGCAAGTGGCGTATGTGGTTAGACATATGTTAATGCTTAAAAAAACCTATATAAACTAAAGACTTACACACACACAAAAAAAAAGAGAGAGAACACTCATAAGGCATTAATTACTTTGTTCCAGGGATAATTTTGTTATTATCTAACTAATTTAAAAGACTTTCCTTTAAAGACAGGTCATTCCATTAAGAGGCTGTTTCTTCTTACAGGGGTACGGACCACAGTGAAAAGACAGGATTTAGGTATCTACAAGTTTGAAGTTTGGGCAAGCAGTTAATTATTGTGTTATCGCTGCTTCCAACAGTAACATATTACGTTGGGAACTATGTAGCTTTCATTGTAAGGATGTACTGTGAACTTGCTTAATTTGCTCATCAGGACAAGCTACGTATTTGTGCAATGGGAGAGCTTTCAAGTGGCTTTAATTTGCTAATTATAAGCTATCTTTTCTGGAATGATGAACGAGAACTAACTTACCAAATTATAAAAACAAGAAAACAAAAAAATCCCACCCCAAGCCCCAAAACAACCCATAGCAGAATAAAGTTTGACCCTTAATCATTTTGGTCATACAGCCGATAAAACAGAATTAGTAACTTAACCAGGGAGGCGGCACACCCCTTAAATTTCCATTCATAATCACTAAAATGTTTTTACGTAGAACTTTGAAGTCTCCGTTAGGGAGAGACAAGGAGATGCAAATTTCAGAAGAAAGATGCAGTGCGTTATATGTCCCCATTGTGACATATACAAACACTTGTTTATATAAAACTAATGCAAAATCTAGAACCTATTTCCTTTGAGAAAATTTACTTTGTTTGAGCCAGTAGAAACCCTCCAATAAAGAGTGTTGATGGTGAAATGAGTTCATAAGGTGCATTTCAATATCTCACCATGAAACAACATCCTTTCATTAGCATGGTTATGATTCTCTTCAGACACCTCTTTCCTCCTGTGAGTGTATCTTTCCCATAGTTTTTTGTTGCATACTTTCTGAATCTGAAAGAGTCAAAATGTAAGTTCTGCCCTGAAACTGAAAACTTCTGTTTGCTTTGCTTGATAGATATTTAACCTAGAGCAGCTATACCACAGTACACTTACACTGCCACTTAAACAAGAATATTTTCCTTAGAACTCAATGAAACACAAATTCTCTAACTTACCCTGCAGAAGTCGAGTGTTGTAGCAGACTTAAGTAAATCATAATTACATGCTTCATTAAGAATCAATTAATTTTAAACATCTGTTGAGCAATACTTCTTAATTTAAATTTAGTCACAATTCTACTTGAGTATCACTCCAAACATAGCTTGATGTCAAAACACTAGTAAAACGATTATCTAGTAAATTAAGAAGTGTCTTCCACGAAGAATTCTAGAACATTTTAAAAATAAAGTAAATTATGTACTCTCTGCAGAGGTATGCTGGACATTGGCAAAGCCTTATGTGTGTAGATATAGCATATCAATTCTACTGGGGAAACTGTAACATCAGTTCAGAATAAAACTTAGTAGCACTTACTTGCAAATCAAAATCTCTATCATTTTAATCAAAATGACCATTTCTTCAGGGGAAAAAAAAAATATGAATGCAAGCCAAAATTCCACTAAATTATTTAAAGCAAGGTTGTCTACTGTCTGGTGTTTTAAGCTGCTTTGGCGTTAATCAAGCCAAAATAGGTACCCTTACTTCCATGCTTCAAGAGGTTTGCTTTCACTTCTTGCTGTTTTTTTTCCCCTGCCATTCCCTCAACAGAAACCTTCTTTTGTTTCCTATAAAACCTTCTGTATTTTTCTTCAAACATTCTGCAGTTTTTTGTGAGGTCCTTCTATGCCAGTTTCTCATAATATTTCTTAATTACTATTAACCCATAAGCAGTTTTTCCATATAGTCTTATTCTTTGAATTTCCCTGGAAGATGATCTTTTTCTTGTGCATGTCTCAGAACAGCACATCTTGCCACATTATGGAACTCAATAAACAAATGTAGAGCATTTTATGGACATTTTATTGTCAGCCAAAACTCTAAAGGTGTAACCATTGACCACAAAAATGCAACAGCTACCTTTAAGATGTTGTATCTATTGAAGACTCCGCCAGCATGTCCTCCGTCTCTATGCTCTCGGACAGTACTCTGCATCTGAAGATTGGGAATTTTAAGAAGGATCACTTTGTTTCAAGAAGTTTTTAGGCAATGATTGTATGTTAAGTAATGCCAGATTTTGTGGATGTACATGAACAGGTTTAATGATTTTTTAAAAATTTTATCTTAAATATTCCATGGTCTAGTTTTCAAATTGAAAAAGTCTGTCACTAATCTATTCAGAATATTGTTTCTTCAGAATTTTGTCCAGTGTGATTATGACACTTTGGAAGGAAGTGACTTAAAACTGTGTATAACAGACAGGCAATCGGTAGCATAGAATTTGTGTGTTATATCAAAGAGTTTTTCTATACAGTAAAGGTTTTAAAAATACTACAAGCAATAATAACCTAAGTAAAAAAAAAAAATTACAAACATCATGAGCACAGATTATAAGTGATGCAATTGAAGTTGGAAATTTGAAGTATCCTTATGCAAGTTTTTCTTAGGCTTAGCGATGTTTATTGCACTGTTAAATTGTCTATTGATACTTCTTTATCCTCTTAAATAGAAATAACAAAATTACTGAGAGACCACAAAGAAAGGTATACCTCTTCTTCTACTGACTGAAATTCCTTATCTTCAGTGGAAAGATCTATGAGAATAGTTCCGCTTCCAGAAGTATTTAGAGTCAGGTATGGGTTAAGTCCTGTGAATATAACAAAACACAACAGTTTCAGAAACTGCTTAAAGACTGCTGATTTGGAATGATAACCACTGAGAGATTTTTCTTTTTAAAATGGACCATTTTCTCAGAACTCAGTTTACAAGATGAAGAGGTTAGCTGCTAAGGAAGGCAGATATTACCAATTACTTTAATTACCTTCCATCAGCCACATACATTTTTGTGGATGTCAAAGTGCAATCCCTCAAATAATTTCACTAGTTTCAAACAAACTTTTTCAGCATCTCTGTTTATAACCTCTACCCGTACATTACCGTGCATACACTATAAATGCCATCAGAAGCACAGGAGCTCGGTCTAGATGCAGATCAATGGCAATCATTTTCATTGATCTGTGGATACCGATCAATCATTCTCTCAACAAGAATAAGCATTTCAGACACACTAACCCATCTGCCTGTGCTTAGCTCAGTATGTTAATGCACATGACAGGGAAAATGTATGTAAGCAGTTGCTTACGTAAGAGTTCATTTCAACTCTAGGCAGTGAAACAATAAGCAACCTGTCCCTGTGCAGAGTCCATGACTACTGATGGCAACGGCATCATGAACAAGAGAATTGACTTGAAGTGCTAACTCAGTAGGAATATTTTTCCCATTGATCATGCAGAAAGAGCTGACAAAAGAACTAAGATAGTCTGTGAACCTAAAAGGCCTGAGTCTGATATTGAATGCTTAAAGGAAACTTCTCTCTCATTCCAAATATGCCAAAAAAAAAAAAAAATTCGGAATTTTCTGCAGAATCCACTCTCAATTTACATACAGGCTTCAATCACAACTGGCAAGTAATGGCAATGTAATTACTGGACATAAGAATACAAAGACAGTGTGTATCAGGTGTCTTTTTGTCCGTAGCCTTCCCAGACAACTAGCAGGTGACCAGAGTCAGATGCTGGGTGTGTCATAATCTCTCTAGAAAGGAATAATGTGGGGAAAAGGGAAATTACAGATTCATCCACAGTCAGGAGCCTCACATTAGCAGTGTGCAATGGGAATAGAGTGTTCAGGAGCAAGAAACTCTGGCAAGAAAGCACCAAAATAAAACTCTTCCACAAAAGCCCTACTAACAAAATAATGGCTATACTGTGTTCAGGAAGAGATGACAAAATACCAATGCAAACATACTCGAGTGCAAGAGCACAAAGGGCAAGATTTTTAGATCAATTGTCAATTTATCTAAAAATAGTCAATTTATCTAAATTTATCTATCAATTTTTAGATCAATTTGTCAATTAGAAAATTGACAAAACAACCGAATGACAACAATCCTCCCCGCCCCAAAAATACACCCTAGAAAAAAAATTAAGAGCTGTTGAAATATTCAGTTTAAGTACTTACGCCTGTGGTTAATGTTACAAATGAAAAAAGGCCTTTTATAGCAAGACAGCAAGACTCTAGAAAGAACGGGGGTGGGAGTGGTGAAGGATTTAGATGTTTGACATTCTGTCTATATACAGACATATTAAAATGTGTACAAATATACATATGTTCAAGAATATATCAGTCCTACTTGGAAGGCAAACCCAGTATACGATTACTGGTTGTTTAAACTTAGAACTCAAACAGGACATGAGGCTGAAGTGACACCTTAAAAGTTACTTCTATCCAAAATACTCAATGAATCTGTCAAAAACCATCTGAGAATTAAGAGAAAATTATGAAGATTCACTTAAATACTTCATTACTAGGAAAAGGATTATCTTAAGGGTTGGTTAATACTGTTTCAAGGAGAAAAAAAAAAAATTTAGAGCTTGGGATAGTGACTCTCATACTATGGAGTGCAGATTTTAAAATGAGAATTCACAGATGGTATCTCAAGAGGGAAAAAAATCCTACCAATTCTAACTAATATATTCCATTTCAATGAAACACAGCAAAACAATAGTAAGTGATGTTTCAGTGAAACAAGGAGGAAAAAAGGTTTAGGGGTTTTTTTGTCTCTTATGCAGCCATAGTTAAACGAAGCATACCATTCCCAGGATTGCGCTGGTATCAACAGTGCTGAACAAATAAAGAAGCTTTAGCATAAACTTCAATAGAAGTTGAAGATGTTAAACAAAGCAATTATGTTAATTTTGGTTCACTGGAAGCACACCAACTGTATTTTTAAAGAAAAGTATATATAAGAATTTCACCTGGCTTTCTGAGAGAGCAAACACAGTATTCTTTTGTAGAACCCAATGGATCAGTACATAATAGGCCCTAACCCATCAATAGAGAATGTGCTCTGCTCTCCAGAGCGCTCCAATGAAGATAAATACTCCCTACCTCAAAAAGGTTACAATCATTTTGCACTACAACTACACTTTACCTAAGTAAACACAAAACGGTGATCATGAAGGAAAAACTGAAAGGCAAGATTCACAGCAATTCACAGCACAAATAAGAGCACTCACGTTTCAAGTCAGAAGACATTCTTATCATTTGAAGTGCCATTTTCTAGGACAAGTTTTATTATAAATTCTTTTTAATGAGATACAATTTGGAATAATCTAAAGCATTTATAAAAATGCATTCTATAAAAGCAGTGTTAAATAATAATTTGAAACAAGTATATACCTTGCTGTCCAGAAATGAGTCTTTCAACTCCTTTAATGATTTTATGCCTATGGCCATAAGCATTAATTCCAATTTCCTTCAATTCTTTGTGTCCCATTTCAACCAATACGTCCAGTGTTATCTATAATGAAAGCAACATCATTTTTTTGTACAACAGCATAAACAGACTAGAACAGCTGCCAATGACAGTGAAAATATACCTCACAATAGTTGAGAAAAAAAGCAAGTGTGAAAATAACATGAACATTGGAGACTTTAGTGTATTATTCTTGTACTTTACTTTTATTCAGCTGTTTTCTCTAAACTTTTGTCTTTAAATAAATATGCTACAAACTACAATCGTGTAACTTGTATTGCTTGCAAGGATCATGTTTCTGATTGAGAAATACAATTTTTTAGATATATTCAAGCCAATAGAAACAAAACCAGAAACTACTAATCAACACTGACTACTTATTTGCTCCACTATTTATACCACAGAAAGGAAACATGCCTACACTCTCAAACTGATATGGACATTATTGCCCCAGTTTTTTATATATACATATATTTTAATATATATTTTTATTATATATAAATTAAAAAAATCCAGTTACTCTCCTTTCCTTCATTCCACTCACTTTGACATTCACTCATTTTAAATCTGTCTCATTATGTTATTCTAAACAGTCAGTATTTATTTCCTTGCTTTCTAGCCAAGTATCTCAAAATAAATATAGCTACTTACCTGTTCTCTCTCAAATATGTCAATTAGATGTTCGAGGCCAAGGTTCCGCACAAACTGATTTATGCTAAAATCTACACCTGAAACTGGATAAGAACAAAAACTCACAATAAACTTTCATACAGGTACTGTAAAATAAAGTTATTGCGACAGACAGCATGAGATGCGTATAGAAGAGACAGAAATTCCTGCTCTTCTGAAAATGGAGAATAAATATCTATATTACTAACCACTGGCAACTATTACTTAATCTACCCTAGTACTCTAAGATTTCTAGCCCTTGGAAGAGCAGTCTTTTTGCTTCCACGAAATAAGCAACTAACTAGCTACCAGAAATACATGTTCAAACAGAAAATATTTTGAGAACTAAAGTGTTATAGAAGTAACCTTTTCAAGAACAGCCTCTTAGAAACTAGATAAAGTTTGTCGTAAAATACTGCTTGGTATGGAGCCAAATTTCATTTGGCTTCTCTTTTAAAACACAATTCACCATTTTGGTTCTGTACAGAAAAAGAAGGAACATTTTAAAGATTCTGTAAGGGCAAAGTACTAAAACCTTATACTACATGACTTTTAGACTTCTGTTCCTTGTTAATAACATCATAAGGAATAGGGATACTGCATATGTCATAGGAACTGTGGGCACGCGTGGGAAACTTCACACTTGTGTGTTCTTTTTACCATACAGTAGAAAATGTTATTCATTCCTGAGAAAGCCTCACCTTCTTTCTTCTCCAGAACAGCAGCTCCCTCTGCACTGTTTGTGCCAACAACAGAAGGAAGTTCAGAAAAACTACCAGACAAGTTGTCAAGACTACTTGCAGCAGACAGACTGGAAGGACTGGACGGAACAGAAGACAGGGAATCAGCTGTAGAACCTGTCGTCTGAGACACACTGATAACCTGAGGTTTGTAGCAAGTCGGTAAGGCGGAAGGAGGCATTGCTGCTGTCAATAATGCGCTGACATCATCTGCCTAAATAGCAGAAAACAATTTATTAAAACAGAGGAACACTTTTACACAATGTTTATTCCTGGAATGCATTATCATTATTCCAGACTTCTTAACTATACTGCAAAATAAATAAACGCATGTTGGAAAAATATGCATTTTACAATGCAGTTTACAAATGGCCTTTTGTGCCAACAGCATACATGACACTGTAAAATGTTTATATTAAAAACAGTCATAAGATAAAAAGTAAAGACTTCAATATTTCTAAAAAACTTTAGGGACAGTTAAACAGAATTAATTTTCTAGGAAAAACGAACAGCGTAGCATAAATATTGGCAACCAGAATTTATGAAATGAAACAGTTACTCTGTGTGTAGCTTTGAATTGTATTATAATACTTAGTAAAAAAAACACTAAAAAAATTAACAGCCAGATAGTTTCCTAAATTTATGTCGCTGCAAAGTACAAAGTTTGCTTACATTTTATTGCCACAACTTTTGTGTTAGTCAAACTATAAGTACCTAATTAAAAGCATCAAATTAGAAGCATGAATTCCTTTTGTTGGTGTGTCTGCCCCCCCCCTCCCCCCCCATCTTCAAATAAGAAGTCTTGACCAAGAAAATATTTTAAAAAGGTTTATAAAGGCTCTACTGACTTTCCTTACCAGGCACGTATAGACACCAGAGAAACCACAGAATTTTAAATTTTGCAGAAGTTGCTGTATTACTATATTTTTTAAAGGATAGTTTTTAAATGAGCTGTCACAAATGGCAGGTAAGTACAGATTTCCCAAGAAGAGCCCCATCACTTACAGTAACGAGGTCCAATGGCGTTTGTCCTTCTTGGTTTTTCAGAGTAGGATCAGCCCCATGTGCCAGTAACAAGGCACAAAGCTGTGTCCTTCCTTTCTGGGCTGCTTCATGCAGAGGCGTGAAAGCCCATTTATCCGTAGCATTCACACATGCGTTATACTTTATAAGTAAAGCTGCTACATCAACATGCTGGGAAATAAAAACACCTGTTAAATTCCAAGGTGCCACAGTGTATTAAACTAACTCAGAACTATTACTGAAACTTCTCTGTAATCCTCATTCTGAATTTTCTTAGAATACATTTACTTTTTAATTATGATAAAAAAAAGTATTAAAACAAGGTGTTTTCTTCCTCACCTATAACATACCAGTAAAAAGTTAAGATTTCTTCTCTTGTGAAAAAAGGATGGACTACAACAGAATCCCAAATCCAGGGGAATCTGAAGGAAAAAAAGCCTGAATTTGACTGTCCAGTTTGGAAAGTACTCCAACTGTTTTGATTAAAGACTTGATCCAAGCACAAAGATCCAGGAAGTCCACAAAAACAATTAGTGTCTCAAGACCAGCCAAGTAAGTGAAAATGAGATCTTGCTGATAAAATTTGACTGTCACAGGTAAGGAAACACATTTTATGGAACACCTTTCAGGCTGCTGGCTTTCTAAGTGTTCACGTTCAGAAAACTCAATTCTGTAAACTCCAACCATGACTTTACAAATTCAAAAAAGTCTTCACCTATACAATGAGCTGACTACGATCGAATTATTTTTTTTGCGTTTTACAAGTAAGATTACATTACAATTCAATGGCAAAAGCTTTCTAGAGAGTATTGGCTCACAATGCTGTCAATGGAATTTATCGCTTTTATTTATTTATTTATTTAAAAATAAACAAAGCCTCAGAAAGTTTGAGATATTTACCCCATAAGATGCCGCATTATGCAGAGGAATCAAACCTCCTTTATCCTGTGCATTCACATCTGCTCCATGCTGTAACAGGTACTCTGCAACCTCCAAATTGTTGTAACCAGCTGGAAGGTTGCAAAAGGACAGAATAAACAGAACATATTAAAAAAACATCCTCAACAGGTTGTAGAGAAGTAGTAATTCACTTAAATTCCTTGAAAGTTAAGATGTCAATCCCAGTGAAGACAGTGTATTATTATCTGTTAGTGAAGACAGCTTCACCCTGTTTAAGAGTATTTGGTTTTAAAACCTCTGTCAATAAAAGATCCTCTTTGGCTAGAGAGAATAGGAAATTAAAGTCATTAAACAGTTTAGAAGAGGAACGTAAGATTAATATGCATAAAATAGTTTGTTTTGTTTTTTTTTTTTTTTTTTTTAAGAGAGAATATGGAATCCTCTAGCTGAGGCTACACTTTAAACTTGCTTAGACATAGAAAGTTCAGCCATAATAATGAATAACTGATCAAGCCAGTTAATTAAAACACTGACCTGCTAAATGTAGTGGTGTTGAATGCCGTCCTTGCGTATCCCGACAGTTGACATTGTCAGGTGAACACAGCTTTTTTACTCGGGCCAAACAACCTTTCTTCGCAGCATCTAGTAGAGCTGCGTCTCCTCTAAGTAGGTCTTGAATATCAGTATCACCATCTTTAACAAGGTCTAGAGGAGTATTTCCATCTCTGTTTTTCTTTGTAGGGTCAGCTCCATGCTGTGCACATCAAAAACGGTGGTAAGTACATAAGCAGAATAAACACGTTGAATCCTAGGCATCTTATGCCTTACTGAGCAAATACTCTGACACATATCTGAATCCTTCAGAGACAGACTTCCATTTACTGTGTGAGAAAGTTGCTAATAGTATCCCTTTTACTGAAAACATACAGTTAACTACAATCATTTAAGAACCACAAAACACAAATCAATTTCTCAAAGAAGTCCAATCGTATTTCAGGCTGAACAAGAAAGAAAAGAAAATAACCTCTCCCCAGCATATGTAATACCTGCAACAGGAGTTTGCAAATCTCATATTTTCCTTTTGCTGCAGCTTCATGCAAAGGAGTGAATTTCCACAAGTCAGCTACATTGACAACTGCACCATGTTTAACCAGCAGTTCGGCAACTTCATAGTGACCATATGAGCAGGCATTATGTAAAGGGACGAGTCCTCTGGAAACAATTAAAAAAAGAGAAAAATTATCTTTAAAAACTGGGTCTTTTTTCACAAAGTGATATAAACTTAAAACACAGTGCACCTTCAACAAACCAACCATAACAAAAACATTTTTTTCAATAGTCAAATATAGTAGGAATATCTACTGCCAAAGTGGTAAAAATGCAATCAGCAGGGTCACTGAAGAGAAGTCAAAACACACTACCAGAGAAATTCTTGACGCTCTAGTCTGAAGTACTGCAAAATGCTTTTGCAGATACTCTGAACAGCTTCATTCTGATAGAACTTTGCATGAAAATAAAAAAATGAATGTCTGAAGAAAGATGGGATGCTTATCAGCTAGCAATATTCAAGAGCTGACAGATATCAGCAGTTACAATTGCCAAGAAAATATACATTTAAGTATTTACCCCTTGTCTTTTGCATGCACATCAGCTCCATGCTGAAGAAGATACTCGACAACGGATACTCTATTATATCCGGCTGCAAAATGAAGTGGTGTAGACTGACGTCCTTCAATATCTCTGCAGTTCACACTTTGAACTGTACATAGTTTCTGTGAAATCCCCAAAACAAAATATTCATCACTATGTATAGTACTGGCACACTTAATTTAGTCATAAAATGTTGTTATACACATCTAATTTTGAAAAATTATTTTCATTAAAAAGAAAGTTTATTTCTTCATTTATTTTTACAGAAATCCTTTACTTTTCACAGATTGCGTCCCAAGAAAAAAATAATTAAATACTCCCTCCTCCCAAATCCACACCTGTGACTTCTTATTTACGCTTTTTATATAGGACAGACTTCTGGAAGTGGTGAACATTACATTTTGTAATCTGTAATATCTGTGCAATACAAAGGTTTTAGGACAGGGATCACAACTCTAAAGCAGTCAGTGAAGGGTGTTTCATTGCTTGTTTTGAGAAATTATAGTTTGGGATATAATTCCCTCTTATTTTTAGGACAGGTTTAAGCTTACTTTTACAGTATCCACATCTCCAGCCTTTGCAGCCTCCAGCAGCTGTCGATCTGCATCGGAATTACCTAATGGGATACCTTCTGCAAAATAAATTGAGGTTGCATGACAGGTACATGTATGTAGTTGAATGAATTTGCTAAGACAGGAAATAATTTGAGTATTTAAAGGATTTCCCTTGAAAAAAAAAGTTAACCAATTATAGACATGTTTTGCCTTTTCTTACCATCTACAACTGTACCTATTAGCTCTAACAGTGTTTGCAAAGCTGCCTTTAGCAACTTGCTTCCTATGCATTCTGAAGTACTGTGGAACCAACTAAACCTTCTTACTTCAGTTTCAGAATTAGACTACATCAAGAAGCTTACCTATGTGTATAGTGTCCAAACCTTACTCTTGAAAATCCATGTACCCTGTTGCCTCTGCTCATAAATGCAAAGCAGCCATTTTTCCTTTTGAAACTCATTTTCTACTTACAAGATTCCCCTCTTCCTATGTCAGGATTTTTCCAAAATGATTCCAGGTGGCTACACCATGAAATATTCTAAGCATTTCTGACAATCTGTGTAGCTGAATACTAGAGAGTAAAAGATATTCTTAACTACACCTAGAGCAGGCACTCCCCCTGTGGATGTGGTTATGGAATAAGAACTGCACAACCCAGTACTGTCTTTTGTAGAAAGTACTTTTTTTTTTTTGCATGCTTGTGTTCACTATTATTTCTTGATGACACTTGAAATGGCAAGTAGAATGAAGCACCGCATTACTTCAGAAGTGGATCTTGAATAAATCAGTTGTACCTTGTAGTAGCTGTTGCACACTTTCAGTCCCCATTTGTAAGGCTGTAAAGCCCTGCAGAGACACAATGGAAGGATCACACCCAGAACTCAACAGCAACCTGCACGTCTGAAGATGACCACAATGTGCTGCTCTATGAAGAGAGGTCTGGCCAAGATTATCTAATGCATTAACCTAAAAATAACAGACAAGAAATACCACCATCAAAACTTAGTATTAAAGCTGTTTTCATTGCTGACTGGGAGAGTTTCACAAGTATTATTCTTACTTTAATTAAAAGACCGTATTCAGCGTATTTCCAAAGGTCATGACATTTCAAAAGATAAAATTTAAACAAAAGCAGTTCATAAAGTTACAACTACATTTACTGAGGAAGAACAGCCCTCTTTTAGAAGCATGTGAATAATCCAGCATAGACAAAGTTACAGTAATTTTACCATATACAGAAGTAGGCCATTATTTTGCTCATGGCAGCAAAAATCCTTAGTGCCAACATGTAGAACAGCTTGTACCTGCATTGGCTTATTATGGTCTTTCAGATTGAGGACTTTCTATGCGTTTCAGTCAAAGTGTATTTAGCGATTTAAAACTCTGCACCCAAAGGTTACTTGTACTCCCTACTGTTCCTCTGGTTTTGATCATTGCTTTGGAAACTTCACAGCAGCCAGGCTGTAATCAAATTTACATGAGAGAGAGATTCATCTAGTTTTGGAGCATTCAAGCATTATAGAGAGTATCTCCTTTCCACTTTTTCTTTTTGTGGAAATTCAACACTTGTGTATTTGAACTAAACACTGTGTTATCATTTAACATTTTGCCTTCACTGTAATTTTTACTGCACACATCATCACGTAACGTCTACCTGTTTTACCGTTCAGTCTAGCTTCTTGTTGTTTGTATATATCGCCTACTTTTTTTCCCCAAGCATTTCATTACTACTGCTGGACAATGAAGCACCGAATAAGACACTCTACAAGCTTTCAGTTAACAGTGAGAAGAACTGCATCCACACTTCTTATAAAATAGAATCAAAACAATGATGATGCCTCAATGTACAGGGCTGTACTGACGGACTGATGGCCTATGCCTTAAGTGTATAAATCTACAACTTTCCAAAATGAATTATTTTAGAAAAGTCTGTCCACTCGGCTGTCCATTCTCATACTATGAAAACCTATATAGTAAGCAAACCTCAACAAAAAAAAAGTATGGATAGTAACTCATACCTTAGCTTCATGTTTCACAACTACTTCAACAACATCATTATGAGCCTTTTCTGATGCCACATGCAGAGGAGTCAAGAAGCTTTAAAAAAAAAAAAAAAATTCAAAATGTATTTTGCAAAATCGTCTAAACAAACACTTAGGAGTATTCATTTGTAACCACTCACTCTTTTGTTTTTTCATTGATGTTGGCTCCTTTCCTCAGCAGCAATTCACATACTTGTTTTCTCTTAGGATATGGAGATGCAGCAGCACAGTGCTGAGAACATTAAAAATTGTAGCATTAACAACTAGCTAGCAATATACAGGTTTTACTGCTTGCTTATCAGCTGGCAGTTAAGAGCTGGTTGTGTGCAAAGTCAACAGGAAAAAAAAAACCAAACATGTAGAAGCTTATTAATTTGGGAGATTCCACATGGGCTTTTGGATTTACTCTGGTATTTTCCAGAGCTCCTTCTCCAATAAGTGCTGGAAACCTTCAAGCTTTACAAACAAAGCTAACATACGTAGCTTGCTGTTGCTTAAAACTGGACTATTCTACAGAAAAACAGTCATTTAGACAACCTAAATTAAACAGGCAATTTCAATTAGTCTTAACATTAACCTTAAGAACAAAATCTTAATCAATGTCACTTGTTTAACTAGACACTGGATATTCCAGGTTGATCTGAATTACACTGTTAGACACTGAAATTTTTAGTTCTAAACTATTACCTAGTATGTTTAGGTCAGCCACAATATACGCAAAATAATTAATAAATCCTGAGATATTACCAATGCTGTCTCATGTGTTTGAGGATGCTTGAAGTTCACTGTCTCCAAAGAAAGATGTTTCTTTATACGAGCTACATCTGATTCTCTTGCAGCCTGTAGCAGTGAGTGACCTTTGAATTCATCTTTAAAAAGAAATAAATACATACCAGAAGGTTACACTCCTTAACTCAAGAAGGATCAAGAGGATTGTTTCTTTCAGTTAGATAAAAATATTCATTTTATTCAGCAGACCACGGTGCAGACATTTTCAACTCAGAGTTGAGCTTTTACATCACTTGACAGAACTTGTTAGCTAAGTCAAAACACTACAGGAATGCGCTTTGTTTCTAAACCAAAGCCAGAGACATCCAAACTGGCTGAACAAGATCTATTTCACTCACCACATTCTAGGTTCCACTCTTTGCATATGTACCAATTCAAGAATATATAAATCTCTACTTTTGATCTGTCTTTGGAAAACCATTTCTAGATGCTAACATGAAGTCCAATGTAGTATTTACTGATAATTTTTGTACGCATCCCAGAAAGTTATTGTTTGAGCACTCAAGGACAGAATTGGAGGGCATTCTTTTCAACTCCTTAAGTTTGCTGGACAAAAATCAATGCCTTTCATCAATTTCTTTGAACTTTCAGCAACTGTGGCATACTCAAACATATTCAGCATTCTAAACAATTATGTTTTTTCTTTTCTTCAAACAAAATAAAGTGGAATAAAAATGAGTATTTCAACAGTCTTGATGCAATGACAGCAGCAAGTATGGAAAATGAAAGCGTACTGGCAAGGTTGCGAGGGAAAGTGTGTATTCAGGGAAGAAAAGCTACAAAACCCATCACAACCTCATGACTAAAAAACTGACAAAATTATTTTAAATGCCTACATTCAGAAAATCTAGTAATCTCAAATTATAAACAGTGAAATGTACTGTCCAACATTGCACAATTGCTTAGAAAGTGTAAGCATTTTCCAAATCTGATTTCTTGCAGGTCACTGTCTAGGGAACCTAAGTACACATTACAATCTATAACTGTAGAACTGATCTCACTTTATACTCACATGCTAATCGTTCTTTTAATTGGGGTGTTGGAGCCAAATCAATGGTGCTTTTGTTGTGACAGTTCAACAGCGTTGGGTCAGCACCATAACTTAACAAAAGAGAACATACTTCCACTCTGTTCTTAGAAGCCGCTTCATGGAGAGGGGTGAATTGCCACAGATCCATTGCATTCACACACGCTCCATGCTTGAAAGGGAAAGGGGTGAAAAAGATGCAATATCAAAACCAGATCATTAGAAAAGACTTTTGTCATTAGTTTCAATGCAGTAGACTGTTAAAATAAAAATCAATGCTTGTATGCAAACTGTATCCAAGACATTCTCCATTCATTCATTTTCAGTATAACACAACATTTCAGCACATTGCAGTTTTTAATCCTCTAGTGTCTCACAGGTACATTCAAAGAAGCCGAAGGCAGGCTAGTCTCTTCAGGTCTTCTCCAGCATCTCTAAAAGGAAAGTAGCTCTGCTACAGGTCAAATTGGAGAAAGAGCCTAATTCATATACTGCAAATCACCTTTGAACAAGCTCCTGTTTCTTGTTGCTCTACAAAAAGTCTAGAGTGAACAGTTGCACTAAGATAAATACATGTTCTGTGAATACACCCCAAGATATGAATTCACAGATATCTAGGAGGAGATAGGCACTCAAAGTTGACTTCAATTCAAAACATTTAAGTACAAGGTTCTGCAAGTAATAGTCTTGGATGATTAATATCTGTGTAATTCTTCCCCAGTAACATTCCGTATGCACTATGAGTTCTGTCTGTAAGCAAGTCTGATAGGACATGCTCTTTCCCATTGCTCCTGTTAAAGCTGTAGTGCTTTGCAAAAAATAATTCAAGATTCACTGGAGCAGAAATCCAATAGGGAATACAACTCTAGCTTAACAGTTAAGGCATGCAGTAGTGTCTATGCAAGAGGGGTTTCTCTAGTACCACAACTGTAAATATTCATTTTACAATTGGCCTCTGAATTAAAAAAAAAAAATCTTGACTATTTATACTTAGTACAATATATGCTTGTTTCAATAATGTTTTACTGAATTTTTGCTAAACAAATAGAAAGACACATGGAATTAGTGGGGACAGAGACATACAGGATAAAACAACAATAGCTATTCCCTGAGCATCCAAACATCTAGAGTTACCTAACAGAACACTCCCAGCTGTTATAATGATCGTGATTTGCTGTAGCAGCTGAGAATGGGCACAGTTCAAAAGCCCCTTGGTGGACAACACTCACAGATTTTTGCAGGCCACATCTTTGAGCCACTAGTTTAATGCGCATCATACTTTATCTTCAGGATTAACATAATCCAGATAAGTCACTTCAGTTCTGAGAGTTCACTTACGTTAGGAAAATTGACACATTTTTCTTTCTTTGGGATGAAGGCTACAATTCAGGAGCAGAATTGATGTTGTAAAGTTCGTTCCCTCAAGAGACTGATTACTCTTTAAAACACTTACAATCTTTACCAGTATTCTTTTCAAAAACCTCTTAATACTGTCTTCTGAAATATTTTTCTATTGTCAAACTCACAATATTGCTCAGTTTTTGGTGGTTGGGTTTTTTTTGGGGGGGGGGGGGGGATGGACAGTGGGAAGGTTGAGATGAAAAGTACTTACTTGGTGGTACAAAAACATTCAATTTTGGAGCAAAGAGTTAAAAACAGAAAGCACATTTGTAAGGAAAAAGCTTCCTTGCAAGCAGAAGATTCTGTAGCTCCAGCTTAATAATCACTAACATGTAGAGCAAAAGCAATCTATCATTCTTTAAGTTTTGTAAATCTATGTACAAAATAAAAAAAAAATATGCAACTTGCATTAGTCTATTATAAATTGTTCTTACTTAATAATATGCAATTTAATCTCTTTGAAGACCAACCTTTACTAGAAGCTCTGTTACTTCATAATGACCATAGGAACAGGCATTGTGAAGTGGCACCAAATCTCTATATAGGAGAGAAAGGGGGAGAATGATTATCTTAGTATGTGTATTTCAATTCCAAATGCATCTATAACATTGCAAATGGTACTATGTTGCACCTTGAACATTTTACAAAAATAATATCAGAGATGTTCAATGAAGTTGAGGGGAAATAAGAAGCTGGAGAAGAACCCAGAAAATCCCGTCAGCATTCTTCAGGACAATAAATGTTTAAAATAATCAGAAGATGAGAAATTAATTGCACCGTCTTACTGCAAATGAAACGGTTCTGCTCAGACTCGGAATCCTAAGCAGGAAGAACTATCTGCAGGGGATTTTCCAGAGTGACAGTAATTCTTTCCTTTTTCACAAGAACATTGCTGTAAGATTATCTTCTCCCTTGGAAACTAAAGAAGGCTTACTAGCTAATGTTTAAGTAACTGTACAATATTCTACAGTTACAGCAGAGCTACGGAGGTTTTAAAGCCAGCTTCATACTCTCTCAAACCCAGTGGTCTCAGGAGAAAGTGAGAAATTGCCCAAAGTAATTCTTTCACTGTGGGCTAGTAAGTGAGAAATGACAAATGTGAATTCCAGCCCCAAGGGGACAATTAAAGCTGTCTATCAGGCAGCTATTTATGTAGCTGTGAAGTGATCCCAGGAAAAAGGAGGAATAGGAGTTTACTTTCCACAATCTTTAATGTACATAAATATGCGTTTTAAAAATGGGTTTTTCATTATATTTTATGTAACTAAATAAGCTTAGCATGTCTATATTTCACTACATTTCCTGACATAACAACCAAATGCTTGAAAAAGTAGTCCAAATAAAACCTCTGGGAAACAGATCTTCAATTTTTATCACATTCTTTGCAAAAAGAAGTGCAGAAACTTAAAAGCAGAAAGAAAGTTAAGATGGATTCAATCATCGAAATATTCGCTGACTTCACAGTCGTGTATGAACGTATTTTATTAAACAAGAGATAATAATTTGGCTAGTGCTACCTAAAAGGCAGCATGTTCTATGGTAGCTCAATCTGGGTTCTACTGATTCACAAGTCTTAAGCCTGTACACTTTGCATTTCTGTCATAACAGAAAGGCTACAGATGGCATAATGGTCTCAAGTTAGAAGTTCTTAATGGTTAAAACAGTATTACTATTCTTTACTTTGTCTCAATTTTTAACAAATGTTATTTATTGTGAACAAAGCAAAAATGAACCTACCCTTTATCCTTAGCATGTACGTCAGCCCCATGCTGCAGTAAGAGCTGTACTATTTTTACACGGTTATACCCAGCTGCTAAATGTAAAGGAGTAGACTGAAATGACAGAATGTAGAAGTAATCAGTAACACAAAACCAAGGGCTGATTTTTTTTTTTCCAAAACTTGTTAACAATACTAATTACTGAAGTCCTTAAAATACTTGCAACATCAAAAAAACCAGAGTGCTCAAATCGTACATTTGATAACTACGTTCATTGTTTACTGACTACTCTCGCAGTTGTCACAAACACAAATCCTGAATTTACTCCATCACTAATACATTCTGGCAACGAAGGCCCTCTTAACGGATTTTTGAGTCCTGGAGTCCATTTTTGTCTTTTAGCCTACCATAACTATACTTTGCTGGGACAAACTATGTCCCTTGTGAAAGGGGAAATATGATGGCCGTTAGAAACAATGACTGTTAAATTATAAAGGTCTCCCTGCCAATCAATAGATTAAGTTTAGAAATTATCAACAGAGATTGCTATTCCCATCTGTGAGTGCAGTAAGTTAGTGGGGTGTGGGTGAAACTTAATCTTCTAAATTCTCACCCTCCACAGAGCAGTCGGATAACTGCTCTGTGATCTTTTCTAGCAAACTCACTCAAGCATATCCATCAGCAGCACCAAGGGCAGAGCTAGGAATCAGTGAAGAGAAATCTTACCCTCTTCATTTACAAACCCATCAACTGAACTGGGTTTGTACAGTTCCTAGAGGATGAGTCTCATAACCAGAAGGTGAGAAAATAGAGATGCATAGGTGTTTTGGAGATCCCAATATCTTACCACAAAGCCTTAAACAGGGAAACTAATTTGAACAAAACTGAAGTCAATGAGTACAGATACTTAATGAGAACATCAAGGATGCCAAAAATTGATACTCAGTAATCTGAACCTTCAGTAGGCTAGGGGCTGAACCCAGGAGGCTATCAGGATTTTTTTAGAATGGAGATTTTGAATATTTTTCACGTAGTTCTTTACCAATAACTTATAGTGATGAATAGCTTGTTCCTGAAACAGCAGCGCTAACTTGCCTAGGGTGTATGGCAAATAAGGGGTCTGTGTATATCTCTTCATGATAACGACAACAATCTATGAAAAGACCTTCCTTCTTTATCACTGCAGATAGTTCAAATTGAAAAGGTGTTTGCTTATTGCTCCTAGATGAAAATACCTACATAGTCTTTTTAAAGTTAAAAACCAAAAAAACCCAGCTAGCTGCTAGAGAAGTACAATCTTATTTCCCCACATATATTAAAGAAAATAGATTCTATGTTAACATTCGTAAAATCTAGTCAAACAATAACTGTGAAACATGGAAGAGTGAACTAATTTTAAAACAGGTTTTAAACAAAAATACCTTTCTGCCGTCACTTGCATGACAGTTAACATTTAATGGTGTAAGAAGAGACATCATCTTTTCTTCATTTCCACTCCTGAAAAACAAGATGGGCAAAATTCTTTTCATTCCAGTTTTTAGTAGCTTATTATGATTTTATGTTTTTCCTTGCTATAATGTTCAGCAGATCTGTCCTGAAGTAATTAATTCACTTCTGTATTGTCAGCATTAAAGGGAAAGCAAAAATGCATTTATATAATTACTTTTGTCGCTTCATTCACAGAGAACAGCCAAAGCTTAGCATCTAGATGGAATGCCAGCTCAAAAGCCAGTATCTACATATTCATTACACACAAACCACCAGACAATTCTGAAAATATAATTAAATACTAGATATTTTCCAAACATGCATACCTGGCACTTTCTAAGAGTTCATCTTTCTTGTATTCACCTGGAAGACAAAAGGGAGTCTTTTAGTTGTTAAATAAATATCTATATACATGAAGTTCACTACTTATCCTCCTCTTTTTATAGAGGATAAAAATTTTATAGAACCTAAGTGCTAAAAATTTGACAGTCCATTACTGAACTAGCACGATAAACTATTTATCCATAACACATCCCATGACTGAGATGATGAAGGCCATATGGGAATTTCTGTTTAGAATTACAAAACAGAGGGAAGTTAAAGTAACATCAGAAAGAAAAAACCCCAAAATACTGCATTACATTCATTCGACTGTTATTAGTCATAATGTAATCTAAAGATTATCATTTACCAGTCAGCACTGCTTTTGCAGACGGGTCTGCTAAATCCAAAGCTGTTCTTCCATCTGTGTTCCGGATGGTTGGTTCAGCACCATGCTGCAGCAGTACTACAAAATGCCAAAGTTTTCCATGAGAAAACAATTCTGCAAGACATGGCTTATGAGACATATCATTACTGTAAGCCACAAACAACAAAAGAAACATCCAGTTACTGATCCTAACTTTCCCTCTCAAATTTTTAATGTCAGAATTCCTTAATGTCAGCTGTGAACAGTTTAACTAATGAAACATGCCTGGACACATTTCATGAGAAAAAAGCAGAGCAGAAATGGAACAATCACAGACGGGCAGGAGGCAATCTCAGTTGAAAGACTGTGACTGACTCACCACAAAAAATCAGTAGCTACTTCCCATCAGTTCCAGAGCATGCTGCCTCATATCAACAAGTGACTATGCCCTAAACTGTACACAGCAGTAGCAGGCCATGCATCTTCCACGGATACTGGGGCCAAACAGGCAGTGTCATATATACAACTCTCTCCAGATGTGCTCCTTAATAAAGTAAATGGGAGCAAACCACACAATCAAAAAATTAGTTTCTTGACCACGTATCTAACTTTCTACTTCCTCCTAACTCAAGAACTGTGTGGGCAAAACAAGTGGTCAATATAATTGAAGTTTAGCTCCTGTCCTTAACTAATTTAACATGGCTGCTACACATACAGAGACAGAACAAATCCAACATTAAAACCAGTTTTGTTCTTTCCACTGCACTGTGAGTAGCAGCAGGAGGCAGCATAACAGTTTAAGCTGAAGTAGAAGAGAATCTAGCTCTATCACGTCACCCTAAAGCTCTTTCGCCATGATGACAATGTGAACCTTTATACTTAGGCAATTATCAAAAACAGATCTAAAAACTTGTTTCTTATAAAACTGACATATGAATTTAAGTTTATGAAAGATTTTTAGTTTTAATCCTCATACCAGCCATAGCTTCACAGAGTAAAAACGGTCTTTAAAAGGTTCTTGATTTTTCACAGTGAAAAGAAAAGAGTCAGTCACAGGAAGAGTGGGAGAAAATTACCAATGCAGACATCTGTCTTGCCCTTAATGGCAGCTTCATGAAGGGGAGTGTAATTCCAATTATCCCGAGCATTAGGATCTGCACCATGCCGCAAGAGAAGATTGACAACTTCGGCATGACCAAAAGAGCAAGCGTTGTGAAGAGGAATAAGGCCTCCATCATCTCGTGCGTGGACATTGGCACCACTTTGAAGTAAATATTCAACTACATCCTTCCGACCAAAACCTGGAAGAGATAAAGAGCTCTGTTCTATCTGCTAGGGAGGAAAGGTGACAGGGTGGGGTAAGAGAATTCCCTGTCCCACATACATAGATTAAAACAACAAACTTAAATAACAGTAACCACTCCAAATACCCATCACAACTGGCATTCTTTACTAAAGGAGCATTTACACACTAAGGCTATTTTTGAAACTGCTAAAAATTAGATTAAAATAAGTAGAAAAATAATATTAAAGATTACTGGAACAACGAATATCTTGATAGGGCCCCCATGAGTCAACAGCTTCTTGAAAACATAACAAAAAGAACAAAATGCTGACAACAAAACCTCTTGTTTAGTAATTTTATATGGTTATCAAACCAAACAGTATTTTGTATAATACTCTGCCAACCCACAGCCAGTTTGCGGAAGGACCAATAGATGAGCCCTGGGAGCAGTAAGGATACGACTGGCTACAAGCCAATGCATGTACAATTCATATTCCAAGCTTTTAAAAAAAAAAAAAAAGATTCATATAACACGAAAAGTATTTTACAGAAACACATTGCTTGTTTTTAAAAAAAGCAAGTAAGCAGCACTGCTCTCAGGTTAAAACTAGAAGCATAGCTATTTGCTTTCTAAGGAATAATTAATATAACGTGCACACAATTTCCATCTTTGAAATGATCACTTAAGAAAATCCTTAGGGACATAAGTTTATCTGAGACCATTCTCTATTGAAGAAATTTATTACAAGAGTATGCACAACCATAAAGATATTTCACAATGTCTATTTTCAGTGATGCCTAAAATGATTATAAATACTTGATCACGACTGAAGCACAAAAATGCTCTTACACCTTGTGAGGCACATTTTTACAATCCTGTCATTCAAGTTAGTAGACAGCAAAAAAATATGCTCACTTGCACATTTGGCTAGAAACACATCATAAATAAGGTAATTACTCGTATAAGCCAATTCTATAGCTACTATTGTTTAATTTCAGCTGTATCTTTCACATTTATATAACAGCAAATAAACCAGGGCATCAAACTTATCAACTGTATCTGTGTTTTCTCCAATATCTTCAAAAGAGGCCAGAATGACTCAGGACTGCCTGTAGCCATTATGCCCATCTGGTTATGTTCCAAAGGCCACTGCCTACATAAATACCTCCAAGGTGTCAGGAAGGGCTCTTTGGGTCTCGGGGATTATTAGGGCAGGTAAGAGCCGTATTTTGGTATGTATCAGACTTGTGCCAAGTACCTTCTGGGAAATAACCCGTGTGTGCAGGACTTGGCCTTCCTTGCTTTAAGTATCTGAGTTGCAAGCCCTTTTCCTGAAGAGATCAAGAACTGGGTGGGGATGAAGTCTTAAGCTTTTCTTCTTCCTTCAGACCGGATCATCACACAGTTGCCAACACCAGTGATACTCAGATTGTAGCAAATTTAAACTTTGTTACAAATCATCCATGGAACATCAGTAGGTAGGTAGAAGTCCCTGCAACCATAGCCTACGAATGATGTTTATTCCTGATAACCACACAGCATTTCAGTGACAAAGTCACAGAAGCATATGAGAAGTGTCAGCATTTTAGTTACAACTGAACTTGTTCATTTTCGTTTAGATGCAACTCAACTTTTTCATAGCATGTTCCTCACTAAACCTGACTATTCAGTAAATCCTTCTCCCAGACTGACAGCCACTGAAATCCTGGAGCAAGATGCACTTTCACCTTTGCTATTCAGAGCTCAAAAAACAAACATTGCCATTACTAAGCAATCTCTGGAACCTACTTGCTGAGAGATCTTGTATACAAGCTGTATATGCCAAAGATAAAGAGGCCAGGAAAGGTATTCGGAAAAGCCTTTGCTAAATTCTACCTTTCCCTCCTGTTCCCTCAAAAGTCTGGTAAGGAACCACATTCCCCACAGATTTCTGATTATTATAAAAATAATTTTATGTGAAACTTTTTAATCCCAGAATGAACTCCAAGGTGTTTTCAAGTAACAATCACAAGACTATACTGGTGATGTGCTTCAATTCTTCAAAATACATTATTCACAATACAAATCTTAGCTTGCTAGCACCTTAACTTTGATAGAACCACATACTGTACAGCACATTCACTTTTGAGTCTCAACATGACAGTTACCCATCTTATAACTAACAGAAGGCACCTTGCCTGTCCTAACAGAGAACAGGAGCTCAGCACACTTGAGATGAGAACTGGATCAGATGTATGGCCCATGCAAAACCAATTTATCTGCACAGGCACAGTAAGTCATATTCACTGCAACATGCATGCATATTTCTGCTGCCAAAAAAAAATCAGTACCTATACAACATATACCTGTGCAGCCATATTGTCTATATAGTAAATTATATGCAGCACGTTTCTCATTCTTACATAAATTTAGCTTTCATAACTAGATATAAGTATTGTTATTTTTCTTAAATGTGTCCTCCTGAATTTTTCTTACATCTTCAAAATCTCAAAAAATTCTGTTTCTAGTTTGAACGTATACTCAAAATGTGCTAAAAATTCTTTGAGGATCTACTCAGATGAGACTTTTCACAAGTGCCAGCATCCTGCAAACACATCATCAAAGCTGTTATTTGATGACAGATTGCTTGGTATCTTCTTTCAGTACCAAAAAATGTTTTCCAGAACTGCTTTAGTTATGTCAGAAAAGCCTCTGATGAAATTCTCTGTCCAGAAGTTACAGGTCTGGTAGCTAAACATCACTCATTCTTGTACAGAAGGCATTCCTGTCCCTCAAAGCTTTGATGTATAGCCGTGTTTCTGAATGTAAAATGCCAACCTTAGCAGAAATCACTACCATAACTGAAAATCAGCTGTAGTAAACCTCATTATAGGCAGAGCATTCACCTGGATACCCTCTATTTAGTACCTAGGTTCAATCAGATACAGTTCATGAGCAAGCCGTAGCTTCTTCTCTGCGCAAAGCCTGCATCCATTTGAAAAATACCCTAAGTATAGCAACGCCCCGAACTACCTGTAGTTATTTTAATGTTGAGATGGGCTCATCTGCATCACACTAATTTTTGTAACTTCTCTTCAGCAGTGAGTGCACAGCAGGGATTCCTTACTTCCTTGTGGAAGCATCTGTACAAGAGGGCACCATATATGGAAAGAGAAGTATTTTCTCATTGTTTTCTAAAGGATGTATGTGTACAGAGGAGGTGGCCAAACGCTGTATGATGGTCTCTCCCTCCTCTCTCGTTTCCACTGAAAGTGGAAAGAGGGGACAGCCTTTGCTTTACTGTAACAGTTCCCCTTTGCCATTAGTCCACTGCTGCAAAAGCAATTTCAACACTTAAAAAAAAAAAAAAAAAAAAAAAGAAAAATCATCATTTTTAAAGGGTGGGGGGTTTTTTTGGCTCTTGAGCTTCTACCAAAAGACCAACTAAATGGTATCACAGCTTACAACTGTGCAAGATAACTGTCTCATCATCATGAACACTATTTCTTACTGCAAAGTAGAATGGGTACTCAGGGCGTCCAGCTGACACTCTTCTACCATCTGGGACAGCCGAGTAGCTCACTGCACTTGTTCCCCCAAAAGTTACAAACTTTTAGCTGACAAATCCTGAATATTAATCAGAATAGAAACTTCTAACTGTAACATTTTTTTTTTAAAATTGTATTTATTTACAGTCACTGTTGCATCATAATTCACATTCACCGAATTTTGACGGGATGAAAAGGTACAGAAACAACTGAGCTCCAATTCTTCTCCCCTGCCCCAGGCATTCATTTTTTTAATGAATTTTAGTTTGCAGGAAGGGCATTTTTGTTCCTGCCAAGTCCCTAAAACCTTCTGATACTTTCAAGTTTGACATACACTGTGATGAAAAGGACTGACTTGAGGAAGTATATACAGCTTATGGTGAGAGAGGACTGAGCCTATTATGTTGCAAAGGGTGGTGGGTTCTTGACTTAAGCTTCAGTACAACTTATCTACCACACACATGATTACATACTAAAATCCAAAAAGCAACCTTCGCCAAGATCCCAATATGTATTACGTCTAATAATGACACATGCCCAGGGACAGCCTGCAGTATTTTTTTGATATGTTTTAAAATCCACCTTTACAAAATGACACATGGAAAAAGAGGAATTTGTTTTATTTCTTTAAATTGCTAGGTACATCTGAGAAAAAAAAAATGGAACCCAAGTTCAGACCTCAGAATGCCACTAAAAAAAGAAAAGAGGGCAATATAAAACCTATCTTCATATTTCAGCTGCATCCCTTCCATAAAACAAGTCTTGAAACTGAATGAAACTAGTCAGAGAAGCTTTGTAATGTACTTTCTAAGAACACCTAGCCACCTAGGCTAAACAAAGCAAGAATATAACAGACTTTTGCTTTTACTACCTGGAAAGCAATTCCTTTAGAGTCAGAAGACAAAAGAAGCTAGTATTACTCCAACTGTGAATAATGGGGGAAAAGCAAAACAAAACAAAATCAATAACCCCAAAATCCAGGAGTTACTTATGTCCATCTTTCACACTGAGTCTATTGCAGGTAGGCTGACAACAGCAGAGTTCTACCTGAAGCAGTGGAAGAGTGTAAAATCAAGAACTTACACAAGTATTTTATGTCACATGTTAACCAGAAACTTTCGGCATCTCCTACAGTCTTGTGAGAGGAGCAATTAATATCTCTGTATTGCGTCTGAAGCAGACGTAAGGATGGCAATGACCTCCCACATTTACACACCAACCTGTTTAACGTTAGAAGTCTAACAACTACATGAACTTATTCCTATGCATTTTTAAAAGAAAAAGCTTTCTATAGATCAGGTGTTCTGTTTTTCAAAGTCAAGACAGATCACACCTGTCCAGAGAGATAAACACTATATTGAATGAGGAATGCCTTACGCATCAAAAAAAAAACCAAACCCAAAACACCAAACCCACAAAACAACAGAAAAACCCTCACTTCTCCAAAATGCTGTAAAACATACTGATTTGTTTACAAGTTCAGAGTTTATTAGCAAACAGGCAGGACTGCTGCATACAAAAAGATAGCTGCAAAATTGTTTTCCTCTGACAGGATATTTTGTCTCCTGGGCTCTCTTCTTAATCAAGTTTCTCAAATCTGTGAAATGCAGCTGTCCTGAAGAGGCTTTCAAGAACTCAGACCTGTTTAAATCTACTGAATGTTTAAATCTACTAAGGAAAGGACACCTTAAGTAGAAACCTTTTCCAAAACAATTCAGTGAAGAAACAAACATCTTTATTACTATCCATATCGTTCAGCTGAAAAGAAGCTGTTGTCTTCTGTAGCCTGCCAGCCTCGGGGTCCTACATCTAACGCTGAAATAAAATCAAAACAAACAACATGAAAACGACAGTCACAGTCAGGTTTTTGTGTGAAAAGGTGGGATATAATCTTCTGGCCTGTTGCCAGTGAAAGCAGTTGTTCGGTTGTTTGCATGTCTAAGTCCCAAATGAACAAAACCTATTTGCTTAGAATGCAAGAAGCTCAGAAACAGTGTTATCTGACAGGCACCCTTCATGGGTGAAATTCTAAAAATGAGCAGGCCTGCTGAAATCAATGGAAACAGTACCTGGGACATATGTCACCTGTCAGAGCTCACATGCCACAACATGAACACTCTAAACCTTAGTCCAGATGTTCTTACCGCCAGCTAGAGTGCTTTTTTTGTTTTGTTTTGTTTTTTTTAAAGAAACAAGACGGCACCTGTACCACTCGGCAACCACCACCGCGTGGGTGACTGCTCATCGGCCACGCGAGAGCGGGCGTCGCGCCTAGAAACGGCCACAGCCACGGGACGGGCGCCGGATGCACACGGGGGCCGGCGAAGCGCCCCGACCCCCGCGCTGCGCCCAGGCCCACCCCCTGCGGCGGGGCCTACGTCCAACAGCACACCCTGTGCTCCTCCGCGGCCCGGCCAGGCCAGGCCCGGCCCTGCCCAGCCCGGCCCTTTCCAGGCCCCGCGCCGAGAGGGAGGCGGAGGTGCGCGGCCAAGCAGCGGGCCTGGCTCCGGCGGGGCCGCCCCCCCCGGACTCCCCCTTCCCCCCAGAGGCGGTGACCGCGGCCCCAGGCCGGTACCTGCGGCGAAGTGCAGCGGGCTGGACTTCCTGCCCGCCGTGTCCCGGCTGTTCACGTTCTCGGGCCGCACCAGCCGCTTGACCCGCTCCACGTCCCCGTTCCTGCAGGCCTCGAAGAGCTCCCGAGCCGGCTCCGCCGCCGCGCCGCAGCCCGGCGCCTCAGCCAAGGCGGCCGCGCCGCCCGCGCACCGCCGCCCCGCCATGCCGGGCCCGCCGGAGGCGGCCGAGCAGCCCCCGCCCCGCCGCCCCGCTCACAGGCCGCGGCCCTCCGCGGCGGCAGCCCTCGACACGCGCCGCTGGGCGGGGCGCTGCGCCCTCCGCATCGCGGCGGAGGGATCCGGGCGGAGCGGCCGCGGCAGCAGCACCGCTGCCGGCCTCGCTGCGCAGGCGCCCCCCGGCGGCCCGGGCACGCGCGAGGCGCGCACGCGTGGAAGGTCGCACCGAGCATGCGCAGTGGGGCGGCGGGCCGCTGCCTGAGGGGGCGTTGGGTGGCGCGGCCGTGGCCGCTGCGGTCCCGTGGCTCCGCTGTGGCCGCCGGCCGCCTCTGAGCGTCGTCCGGGGGCGGGGGGGCCGCGGGTTGCACGGCACCGCTCGGCCCTTCCTTCAGCGGCCGGTGTTTCCGTTGCGCTCTGAGAGGCGCTGCCGGGGCTCATCGCTGCGGCCTGGGGCCGGGTACGGGCTGCGGGAGGTGTGCTTGGACCGAGGGGGCTGCCGCTCTACCGGACATGTCCGCTTCGCGAAACTCTGGTCTCAAAGTGCTGCCTCTCTTCTCCTTCCCCCTCCGCCCCCGAAGGCCCTTACTGCTGCGGGAAAGATCTGAAACTGGGTTCTTGTTAATACGAAACAGTTTGTCAGTACACTTTTTTCAGAGTTGGGGAGGAAGCAAGATAAAAGATACTGCTCATGTAGTCTGGCTTCAGCCTGCTACCTGATCCTTTTTGGGGGAAGATTGGTAGCACAAAAACTCAAATACAGAGCTAGCAGTTCATCCCAGAAGAATAGAAATTGTCTGTTTGCCACTTACAGTACTTAAATGTAGATTACGAGGTGACAACTATGAAGGATGTTTATTTTCTTGTAAAATGTGTAAGACTGCATTTTGGTGCTAATAACCTCATGATGTAATGAAAATCCTTACATAGCAAAATACCTTGCTCAAAATGAAGTTAACTGCATAACTATGAAATGGAAATCATACAATAGAAGTCATATAGTTTTATTTCTTAATCTTGGAAAATAGATACTAGAAAATACTGTTGGTTGACTTTGCCAGTTCAAGGTTTTGGAAGAGAGCACCTCTTCCCCTCTTGTAAGCCCAACAAGCTTGATGGGGAAGCTTGAGCTCAGATGGGACTAACTAGGGGATTCATTTGGTAATTTTGAAATTTATTTTTCCACTCATGCTGTAATAAAACACTTACTTTAGAAAAGGTAGTTGAATAGGGTCAGTAGTTTCCTGTTCCAAAGGCAGGAAGGTAAGCGCCTCCAAACTCAATTGAACTTGCAGACTGTTGTTACACTAGGAAATTAAATGGCCTAAGAACCAGGAAGAGATGCAGCTGGTAATTTCCACAGTTTAGTCACTTCCATTCTGTTAAACATCCTTGTCTGAAACAAGGCAGTTACATCCGCGTTGCCTGTCCCTGGTCTGTGCTAATGCCTAAACTGTGCCCAGGAATTTTTTGGGGGAGACTGCTAGCTGTGCCAGGCCAAAACCATGCACAGGTCAAGGACCAGTGCCTGTGTCTGTGTCCCAGCACTGTTACTAATTTACACGTAGCCATAGTAGAAGCAGGACAGAAGAATGCAGCCAGCACAGGGACAGGAACCATGTCCTTTGACAAGCACATGATGCTTTGGTCGTGTATTTTCTGTCATCCCACTGGCTTTTCTCCCCATGACCACTTAAATTACAAGCTGTGCTCAGCAGGCAGGTAAAAGTCAGGCCATGACCAGAGTCCCCTATCAGCTTTGTCACACATACATAATTCATCCACTGCTTTGCATGTGGCCATAATGTTCTGGCATAAACTGTCATCAAATGTGGCTCATAGTCCTGCAGCCATCTCAGACCTTCCCAGCATCTCCAAAGTATGCATGACGAAAACTGCCCTTTCTATGTGCAGGCTCCACAGACCGAAAACAAGATCTGCAGTCCCGCCGTTTGTGTCTTTTATTAGCCCCATTAACACAGCTAGAAAAAATATGCAAGCTTTTGAGTTCATAAACCCTTCTTCAGGCCTACAGCAGAAGTAGCAAATGCATTAACTTGGCTGCTTCCATTTCAAAACTGAAGAAGGGACTGTGTATCTACAAGTCTGTGGACGTGTAATTACCTGTGTAAATACAAACACATCCTGTTCCCCAGGTCTTCTTTAGAAGTTTAGAACACTTTTTCACTAGTTCACTATAAATGCTATCTATGTTTCTTTCCTTGGCAAAAGCTATTATCAAATGCTAATGGAAAAAAAATTAACTGAGTTAGAAAAAGAGCAGGATTATAAAAATAAAGAGCATTATCTAAAATAAACTCCACGTCATTATACCAAAAAGATGCTATTATTCTAAATTACCTACAGCCTGACTTCCTTTTCTGGTATGGCTTCCTGATAGCTTGAGTGTAAAACTATGGCAGGTCTCTGTGAATGGAAAATAATTTTAAGAAATATTATCCTGTAAGAGCAGGATTCAATTAGACTTGAATTTAGTGAGTCAAACACTCTCAGCATATTTTAGGATTGGTGTATTAATAGCCTTCACACTGACTTTTGAGATTCACACCATGTAAAATAAATCTACTTTTTATTTTATTTATACATTTATTTCTTTTATGAGAAAATAATCTGTAAAATCCAGTGCTTTCCTCCAGTCTTCTGTACAATAGTATGGTTAGAAAACCATAGCTGAAATATATGCCAAATCCCTCCCAATATATGTGGTAGGGATTTTTCTAGAGGAAGCGGGGGTTTATAACCCACCTGTTATTAGCACCACCTGAGAGGCTCAGCCATTAACAGCTTGGAAACATTTGACTGCTATTTTTTTTTAGTGTAATTTGTGATATACCAATAGCCTCTACCTTTGCAGCATATTTATATTAGTGGCATGACCTGGCCTAAGACATACATGAAAGTATTTTTGAAGTGTGCTTAAACAGTTTATTTAGAAACATGGTTGGTCACTGGAGGGCAGGAAAGAAGAAAAAAGAAGAAAGAAGAAAAAAGAAAAAGAAGAAAAAGAAAAAGAGAAAAAGTAAAAGAAAAAAGAAAAAGAGAAAAAGAAAAAGGGACTGTTGGGTCTGGACAGACTAAGGCAGCTTTGAAAATAAACCCTTTTCCTTTCTGTTTAGGAGATTAAAGTTTGCTTATGGGCAGAGACATCGTCCATGCCGATCTGCAAGGCAGTCCATCAGATTTAGGATTTTCAGCTGTCAGCCCTTCATTTCGTGAGGATTTCTCAGCTCTGTCTAATTGGTCCCTGCAGTCGTTTGCCTTGCTCTTGGAAGCAAAGTAAAATGCTAGAATTAATAGGACATTTCAAGTGTTCAGAAATTTAGTCTATTCCAAAAGAAGAACGATTTAAAATTTATTCCATTTGAAGTATTTCCAGATGAGCCTTGGAAAAAAAACTCCAACCAACCAACAATAATTAATGCTGTACATCAGGAGATAATAAAGCATGCCTATAAAGAAAACAGGTGATTTTGTAGAGAAACAGAAGTGTTTAGTTACTAAATTTTTAAAACTAGAAATAGAAACTTTCTCAGTGCAGGCCACTTTTTCTAAATGAAGAGAGGGGCTGATCAATTTAAGAAATAAGAGCTCACTGCAAAATCGAAGCAGCACAGATTGTACAACAGGGAACCTTTGTACAACTATATCTTTAAAGGAACTTACTTCCTCCCTTCCCCTTCTCATCACACCTACCAAGTACCCTGGCTACTCATTTTAAGCAGGAGCTAGTTTCTCTTCCTCCACTCATCTGGAGCATATTACATGTGCCAGCTTTGTTTTACCAGCAGATGGGGGTAAAGTGGAATAAATATAAAATGTTGTTCTGGAATAATAAAGGGATTTTAAAAAAAATTAGATGAAAGGAGACTTGGAGATAGTGAAGCACTGAGAGACTGAGCACTGCAGAGAGGAGCAAACACAGAGCCAAGTGGTCCTTCTAGGAGATGTGGATACACTGTGAGTTGTTGACAAGCTGTAATGGCAGGCGATTTAGTTATCGAAATAGTGTATCTGTGTATGCAGCAACCAAGAGAATTGTTCAGCAGCTTGGTGACCAGCTGTGGAGATGACAGTTCACATGATACATTTAGAGAAGATTCTTTTTAGTGATAGGGAGAAGCTTGTGCTTCTGACCCCAGAAGCACAGATAAGTGTATGAGAGATCATGGAAACTAGATAGCACAGAAAAAAAGCCTTTAGTCCAGGACACTTGTGATTTCTTTAAAATGATTCCAGTTTCTCTGTCAAAGATGACTAGACAGATACATGTCTAGAGGGTTTAAAGGGAGCTTTTGTTTGTTTTTCTCTAGTGCCTGGAACACGTCTGGGAGGACAGAGAGCTTTTTTAAAAGCATAGACTCTACACATACAAAACAGAACTACGTGGGCTGCCAGCATGGGAACATGGCACAGACCTGGGAAATTGTTATTTGTTATTAGGAAGAAAGCCACAAGTAGCAGAGGAGCAGTAGGGCGAAAGATCAGCATTGACTAGGGATGTTAGCAAAACAGACTTCGTATCATATATAAATTTTTATCATTTAAATCTCAAATAGGTACAGTAATATGTAAAAGCTAAAAACAAATAAAGGCAAACTAGAATGTCTATCCAACCGTGACATATTCAGCTTTTCTGATGCTGACCAAAAGAAAAAAAACATGGACTACTTAGGTTATAATCTATCTAGAACTGACTGAGATGCGAAGTAGTAAGTCTCTTGGAAAAACCATCTCAGAGGAAGAAAATTTCAGAGCAAGAACTAGTGAGAGAATCTCTATGCATTTAAATTGCAGTTCAAGTGACATTATTTTAACAAATTTCAATATTAGTTTCCTATCTCAATTGAAAAAAAAAAAGGCTTTTGAGAGGTTCAGGCATCTTCACAATCTGTCCTGGGCATTTAACAGAAGTGTCCAGGTCCTCCAGGTAATTAACTAAGCAGGCAGGTTTCTCACTGATCTACTCTTAATTGCCCTCTGAGGCACTTTACCTCTTTCCATTGACGGTATAAAAAGCCTATAGTATTAATTTGGATACCTAAATCGGTTGCCTATAGTGTGTAATATAAATACCATACAGAGTATGCAGTGTGAAGGAAAGCAAAGAAGCAACTAAATGTAATGGTTTTTTAAAAAGTGGTAGTGTACTGCTCCAACTACTTGCACATAGATTGGCAAAATGTTATTTCAGGACAAATCTTTGAGAGGCAATTTCTCAACAATTCAAATGATGGCTTTGGAACACCTAGTTCTGCAGTCTGGGGAAAAAAAAAAATAAAAGAAGAGGCTATTCTTGACTTAAACCTTAGCAACACAGTTACTTGGTTCAAGAAGTAATTACAGTTTTACCATGAAGTAATAATGATCAAATCCAAAGAATTTCAACATTTCTAATGGAAGGCTCCTACTGAAAAGTAGTCCATAGCACTGATTCAGAAGAGGAATTGTGATGAAAAGAAGGAATGTGATTACAGTGGTATTAAAATCAGATATGAAAACATGAAAACCCTAAGACTTACCATGAAGAATATATTTATGCAGATTTTTAACTGAGTGACAGAACATAGGAAGCAGGTTCAAAAGGTTATTGGAATCAAACTCTAACGGTCACAAATTGTCAGTAAAAACCAATAAAAATAAATAGTATTTTTTTTTAAAAAAAGGAGGATTATGAGAAGTGAACGCAGTTATGTATATGTCCTGCTAAGCATAAGTTATCATGGAGCTAAACCAACACATGACAACTAGAAACTTCTCCTTTCCGATGATTTTTCCAACATCTTATCACTTATTGTAACTAGTAATAATGTCTCAAGAAGGGTAGAGTACATTTTGCCAGGGATGTTCTTGGAGAAAAAAAGTTTTGTGATCCATTAAAACAGTTCTTCTGTTCCTGCAAGCAAGGTTTAAAGTCTGCATGCAAAGATATTTTTGCCTGTAACAGATAAATCTCAAGAGACTCAGACATTTAGTAGGTAAACATATTTGCGTTCCTACCTGAATGCAGGGTAGGCAGCCACCCTGTATTTGAGGGACTAATCCCCACTTAAGGGACATCTTCTATTTTATTTATTTGTTCCATGAGTAAACTGAAGACAGAATTTGTTTATCAGCCCTCTCAGATTGAAGCAAAGTAAAACATAAGCTAGTTATACCTTAAATTTAATGTAGAATTGGGCCTAAAAAAACCTTAGAAAACCCTGGGTGGTCGAAAAGTTCTAAAATATTTCTGTGTTTGAACTGTCTTAAGAGCCAAATAAATTGCAAAACTGAATTAAAAGTCATTAATTTGGCTTCATTTTGAAACTCTGCCACGTAGGTCTCTTTTTTTATGCATTACCTGGCTAAGTGTGTGCAAGAAAAACGTCTTCTAACAGTTTCACTGATGCTATACAAAGGGTTTGTTGGATTTTTACACTAGAGTATATTACTACAAAGATTCAGTGAGTATTTAGCAGAAGGATGGGCACTGAAACATGATAGCAAACTAACTACTTATCTATTGTAAGTTTTTTGTATTACATCTACATAAGCTGCAAGAAAAGAATAATTCGTATTTTCCATTCATTCATTGACAGATTATTAATGGTATGTTGGAATAGACCTTACCAGCTACAAGGGCAGATACATTACCAAAGTTCAAACTATTTAACTGTTGTAATTTTTATATTTTCACTTGGATTACCTTTTACATGCAGGTTCACAGAATTATCAAGTAGACAAGTGAATTACTTCCCTTTCAATTGCTTACTAAAAA
This sequence comes from Mycteria americana, assembly GCF_035582795.1. Taxonomy (NCBI): domain Eukaryota; kingdom Metazoa; phylum Chordata; class Aves; order Ciconiiformes; family Ciconiidae; genus Mycteria; species Mycteria americana. The sequence continues at coordinate 19,744,498 of NC_134370.1, forward strand.
CAGCTGTTAAAACATTTTAAAATTAAAATGTCTTGGGCATCAGTGCCACACACGCAAATCCCATGTGTAAAGCAATTTTTTAAATTTTTTTTTAATTCAAAGAAGAGTTAGTATATTGGTAGGCTTTGTTTATTACCGATATTATACATTTCATAAAGGATGGGAAAATATTAGCAAATTAAGCATTGTTGCTTTCTGTCACAGTTCACAGAATCACAGAATCACAGAATCGTATAGGTTGGAAAAGACCTTTAAGATCATTGAGTCCAACTGTAAACCTAACACTACCAAGACCACCACTACACCATGTCCCTAAGCAAAAGTTGAGTGATGTACATGAATGGCAATGTATCATTCATTTATGTACACAGAAAATCTTTTTCTGGTTTTTGTATTTTATAGTAAGAGAAGGAAAATTTTAAGTGCTTTATTCAAACAGTTTATTCTAGGATTATTTCTGTGATCTACTTCTGTCTGTAATTCTTTATAAGCAACTGAGATGTTTCTTCTGCATAGGTTATAGAAAGCCTTACAACAGTAACTTATGTCTTTATTGATCCATGGAAAATAATTTTTCCATTCATTCCAGAAAATTACTGTTCTCTTCTTGGATCAAACATACCTTGATTGTTGAAATGTTGCCTTATGGTCGCTCTCAAGATCACGGTTACACGGTGCCTAAAAATAGTAAATAGTAGTGCTTGTGTTTCACCTGGGACTGTGATTATTTTGCATAGCATGTACCTGCTGTGTACTTGGCCAGTACAGCCAGTGCCTAACACCTGATACATTCCTCTTGAGATGGCAACATTTTTGAGTGTGCAGGGCAATCCCAAATGTTGTGGGGTTTTTAGCTATCAGGGAAATATATTTAAAAGTTACCCTTTTTGTATTTTAGAGGTGACCGAATAAATTTCTATAAAATAAAAAAATAGGCCCTTTTTACTTTACAGGGTTACAGAAATGCTAACTATTGCTGTTAAGATGAAGTTACACAGGATGTCATTTCAACAGCAGGGTTACTTGGGTTTAAAACTAAATATATCTCAGGTTCTATCACTCTGGAATCCCTCCAGGAGAGCGAGTAGTCATCCTTCTCCCTTTCCTTTTCACTTCTTTTTCTCATCTGGCCAGGCCCTTTGGTCTTCAAAGTACTTAGCTGAAGGAGTCTCCTACCTCACTTCACCAGTACATGCCCAGTGGGAGCCTATTTTACTTTCCAGATCTACCTCATAACCCAAACAATTTCAAAACTGGAAACAGAACAGCTGAATAGAAAATTAGATTGGTGTGGAGGTAGCGCGCATGATTAAGATCTTAAAACCTTAAAGACATCTGAAATGCTATCACTGCACACGATATATGTGCACACAAAATAAATGCCCCATAGGCATGTAACAGTGAAATAGCTTTCTCCCAGTAGGTTAGTAACTGTTTTTCTTCAGAAATAATTTCACTGATGATCCTTTCTTTGTTGTCTGGACAGCTCATGCAGTAGAGCTACTGCTGTCTTTCTTGGTATTGTCCATGTACGGAAACTCTTCAGTGTAGACCAGAATAGCCCTTGCAGTGTAGAGGAGGCCATAGCACCCAGCCGTTTTTGTGGCCCTCTTAGCTTGTAAACAAAAATCCTATGCAACAGATAAGCACTGGGCAGAAGTTGGCCTTGTTTGTATTTGTTCCAAGATAAATTATATTCCTTGAAAAAAATATATGGAATGCATGCTAGTTACTAGGGATCTTTAACTGTAGGCAAACAAATAATTTTTATAATTTGAGTTAGTTTGATGCAACCAGCAAAGTCCCTACTGTCACCCATGTATTCAGAGCAGTGCAAAGCACTGTAGAACTTATGACAGCATATGCAGGAGAGTATGCAAATGGCTCAGGGACTTTCTTCTCTATTCAGACACTTTAGACTCTAACAGTATCTCATAGTTTTATTAGGAATACCAGTTTCTCATTTTATAGCTAGATTGAGTGATCTGAAAGAAGTCTGCTTGCTTTAGCAAAGATTGGAGTGACCGAAGTGCAGACTTATCAGAACAACTGATACATGCCTGCCCTCATGCTATTAGCATTTTATCCGAGACAGAATGATGACAGTAAGGAAACATCAGAAGGTCTTAGGAATCCTCCAATTTAGCCAAAATAGCTTTTAGCAAAATGAACTTGGGACCAAATAAAATCATACTTTTTCTGAGCTATTCTCATTTGGCATCTACTCAGGCAACACGGAGAGGGCAGCTCTGGAAAGGTGGATTCACATTATAGAGAGTATGAAGTAGAAACTGTCCCTTGCATCTAACAGCACAGCAACACCAGCTTCTGGGGAGAATTGCGTTGCTTTTAGTAGAGATCTCCTGGAGTCCTGTAGGTGTAGCCCACCTTGGCTAAGAGCTGAATCAGTGATTTTTTTTCCCAGATGGCCAAGCTCTGGCTAGCAAAGTATTAAGGTATTTTGAATACTCATGTTGACTTATAGAGAGATACCTGCATATGGGAAGTTCAGAAACATACCTAAATGCTTTGCTAAATAAGCTGGCCAACCGCCAGTCCCTTTAGCATAGGAAAGGAAACCAAAGGCTTTGCTTCTGGGCCAGGCAGTTGTGCTGGGGGAGGCCTGAAGTTCTGCACTGGCAGAAGGGATAGAGAAATAAATAAATCTTACTATAGATTCCCTTAGCTAACATTCCTCGGTCCTGTTTTATTGATCTACAGACAGATTTATGATGTACTTTGATGCTGAGCTCATAACATTCTTAAAAGGCGTATTTAATAAGCCCCTGAAGAGAAGAACCAGTTCTTATATGAAATCGGAGACATTATGCTTCAGTATAGTAAGAAATTAAACAAATATTCATGCTACTCACATTGCTGACAAAAGCTATGGGAAACCATCCTGGCTAAACCTCAGTTTTATGCATTAATGGCTGCCCTGAGACCACTCTCTAAAGCAACAGTCTTGTCAGTCGCGTGCCAGCGTGGAAGCACGGGCTAAGAGACGGTGTGAGCTGGTCCCTCACGCTGCTGAGGGTCCAGCACCTGAGGCCACAAAGGCTGCAGGCTGCAAGCCGTTTGCCAGGCAGCGAGATGGATTGAAGATGGACAGGGAGTACGGCACTGCTGCGTGGACTCTCTCAAAGCAGCATATATACAGCTGTTTTGTCTTTTTTATGGAGGTAATTCACCTGTGGAGATGGTAGAAGAGTTCACTGTAGATATGGTAAAAGAGTTAACTCAAGAATGAAAGAGGAGTTAAGTAAAAGCAGACGTGCTGCAAAGCGATACTAGAACCACCCAAGCAGTTATATCAGCAGAATGGAGTAGGCATAACCTTGCTATTATTATTGGTCTGAGCATCAGAAACGCACGAACTCCAAGCTATGCTCCCACACAGGCCAAGCTCATAGTGTTACTCAAGCGAGAGATCTGTATGTATGGACAGAAGTCAGCTTGGGACAACAATGAAACTCATCCTAAGGAACCAGATGTGACCTTTAGTTGCTGAACTACTTCAGAAATATATTTCTTCTTTACAGAAGAACAAGGAATCCAAGATTGTCCATGTTTGTATTTTGAAATTGCCTGGTTACAGATTTTTTTAATTTCTCAGTTACACTTTGTCCAAATAGTTTAGACAGAGGATTTATTGGCAGTTATTTTTTCTTAGGCAAAGGGCCAGTGTCCTCTTTTAAACCCCTGCTTCTGCGCCAGCTGATCCCAGCACAAATGTGAAGGCTTAGGTGACTTCATACTCCCCAGACAGAGCTTCCAAACTTACATTGTGTAAAAGCTTGATATAGCACCTCTGTATCTATATTGGGAGGAGTTGTGTAAAGCAGCTAGATATGTGGGTATTGTGAGTACTGGCAAATTCTGCCGCTTTTTTTTTACTTCTGATGCCAAGCACTCTGATATATCTTGGAACACAGTCTGTGCCATTTGGAAACCCTGAAAAAGAAGTTCAGTGAAGAGAAACCAACACAAACATGATGTGCATTATGTGTCAAAAAGTTTCAAACCAAAAATTTAAAATCACTGAAAGACCTTGATTTTTCAGGCCAAAATGGTGCTTTCATTTTGATAACAGCTGCCTTAGAAATATGGCTAAGAAATTACCTTGTAATACTGCATGCGGGCTATTTTGTACCCTGATCTTTTGCTAAACACTCGGGCATTTAAAATTAATGGATGGAAACATTAGCATAAATGTTAACTAAGAATTCCAAACAACAAAAACCAGTGAATATATTAAAAATGTCTTGGAATTTCAAGGTGGGGGGGGAATATTTTCACCAGTGTGTGACAATTATCTGCACTTTGTGGCTGCCTGACAGGAAAGGTTACATAGCTTCTCTTATAGGAAAAAGTATGTTTGTGAAAAGAGAAACAATAACACCCTTTTCCTGGGCTTGAGCACAGAAGAGGGAAAGACCTTCTACAATTTCTTGGTATCTTGACTGGTGTTCATTTCACATCTTGCCTTCCAATCCAGGGATCTGAACAGCTTACTAACTAGCAATTTTTCCATTAGCTATCGGAAGGCTTTAAATCATCAAGTGATTAACAAGGAAAAATATGACAGAGATAGGGGAACTGGTTTTTATGTTTGCAGCTTAGCTTGGGCAGGTTGTGTTGTGCTGTGTTCAAACAGCGACTTGACACGGGCATTGACATTCCAGGCTAAATTCAGAAGGAATTCAAAACAAGGCCACAGTGACCTGCAGGGACTTATTTGCATGTTCTTTTCCTTTGCTATGTGCCTTTTACCACCTTGTATCACTCTCCCACGTTTATCTATATGAAACTAACACCCTCCTATTTTTAAATTGCTTCTGAATTTGATCTAGACCCTTTTCCTTTAAAAGATATGTTCATGGTTGTGCATTTGAGCTGCTGTATTGGAGCTTGCTTGCAGCAGACCCACTGACGTGCAAACCTTGTTTTTGCATCTGACATGTTAGCATATGGTAAGTCTAATAGCACGCTGACAGTGAGGCACCACTTCGGAGCTGACAGGCTGCTAACTTTTTAAGCTGCCTCTCAGCTGCCAGGGAGAACATGACTGCTCTTAGTTGTTTTTCAGGGCAAAGAAGTTCATCTGAAGTCCTGCTGTGGCTTCAGCAAACGTCTTTGACATGACCCAAAATGAATTAGAAAGGCTCACTGAATCAATTCTTGGCTGTCTTCTCTTAGCTACAGGTGAGAGGAGGCAAGGGTGGATCTAATCCCTTCCCCTCACGTCCTCAGGGCAAGAACAGCAGGTTGAGTCTCCTGTTATATTCCCCCCAGCAACCTGCCTTGCCTCAATTCCGTGATGAGTTTGCCACTGGGGAGTGTTTGTTGTGCGGACGTGTGAGCCCAGCCCCGAGGCTGGCACACACAGCAGCCAGACATGCTCGGGACTGGCACAGCTCCTCTGGCTGCAGGGACAGAAAAAGAGAAGTAGGAGGAGGAATGGGATGGCAGGAAAATATGCCTCTTAAAATGTCACGCACCTTTTTAGCTCTCACCTTTTCCTAACGTTTCTGTTGCATCACTTGAGGCACAAGGCGAAGGGAACAGAGCAAAGGAAGGGCAGTGGCCAACGTCACCTCTGAATTAGGGCCCTTGTGCTTAGCACTGCTCAAGGACACTGAAAGTTTTTTTTTAAATAAAACCCGAGAGGGAATTTCTGCCAGAGTGGTGATTTTTGGATAAAATCAAACATGCCTACAAAACACTTAACTGCAGTGAAAATACAGAATTTATGATGACTTAAAATTTCCCTTCATATTTAGACAATGTGTCTAACTAAAAAGATTTTTGCTTAGTTCTTTCTTGGCACATTACATTTAAATTATGACATATGTGATGGGAGAAAATGACCAAAGTGAACTGGCAGTGCTCTCTCCTGGTTCCCCTTTGAGGAAAGTGTAGGACACCATAGCAAAGTGCCATGTCAGTACCTGTTCTGGGACACTGCTCAAGAGACAGAACAAAGCCGTCGAGATACGGAGCCTCTAACTCAACTTAGTTCCTAGCCTGGCATCTGTTTTTTCCATCACCATTTCTTCCTGCTCTCTGCCTCCTACTCCAAGTTAGACCCAATTTAACAGATAATTCCAGACATTCCTATTCAAAAGTGTCCCCTGGCAGGAAATCAGTGCCCCATTTTTCAGATTTAAAAAAAAAGAAAAAGGCAAACTAAGCATTTTCTCAGAACGTATGCTCACATCTCTCTTACCCACTCTAAATTCACGCATACACTTTTTGCATCGGCCATCCGATCACCTGCCTTCTGAGCCAGGCTACCAAAGACAAATTTAAGGTGGATGAGTAGTCAATTATCTGCAAGAATGAAGTCTCAGTGGGTAATTGAACTCATCTACTCATTAAGACTTAAAAAGGAAGAAAACTGGTTTTAGATATGGTGCCATGTATCAGCAATGGAGTCATAACACGTTTCGGTAGTCTTACCCTGCTAAAAGTATGCTGACTCAACAGTTAAAATCTTGTGTGACATAACAGTGGCTCAAAGAATTCTACACTAGTTTGGCTATAGGTTGTTGGAGTGTATATAGTACAGTATATCTGTAAGTCTCCTTCCCTCCTGCTAGAAAGTCTTGCTCTAGTTCCTTGTTCCAGATCTTTGACCATACGGCCCTTTTGATAAGGCATGAAAACATCATCATTCAGCTGTGAAACTTACACTAATAATAATCTGCAGGGAAGGTAGCGGATTTGCTCAGCTGGTCTGCTGAACCACTTCTTCTTCCATAAACAATACAGACAGATGAAATAAATATTAGGCAACACTTCTTGAAACTATCATAGGTTTTTTATGGTGTTTCTTTTCAGCATTGCAACAGATTGGTGTTGGTTATTGCCATTCAAGCTGATTGAATTATACTGGCACTGAAGTACAGAAACCCACATATCCAAAGGAACCTCATGCTCCGTTAAATTTGTGCAAACTATTGTGGCTGTGGGGATGATGGGCAGTGAAAGTAGAATTGTCTCTAAACTCGGAGCACATCCCAGCGAATGGCTTTCTAAGCATCTCCGTGCCCCATCAAGAAAAGACCGGTAGTAGGAGTTTCAAGTGGGAGTTTCCACCCTTGTTATTCCACCATTGTAAGGGTTACACACTGAGTGTGGTAACATTGTTCAGGGAAAGATCTTCAGGAGTATAATTACTCTTTCACCTCTTCAAGAACAGAGGACCTCAAAGACCCACAAAAGCAAGAGGAATATCTCTGTTGACTTAGCTGAGAACCTATCATTAGAAATGTCAGCCGGAGAACCATGGCAGGGACCTTCTATATTTATATGGTAACAAGTTATTCATCACTTCACACTAGTTTGATGTGCTTGCACTGGAGTAGGTCTCATGTTTTTCAGAAAACCTGCAGTTTCTTTAGGCACAGCTGTTTTTAATCAGCATTGCATCCCACTCTAATAGGTTTATGCAGTTTAAACAAAATAGAGATTAATGCCTTATTTTGAGAAAAATGGTAGAAAGAAGGTTTTGCTAATTTCAATGAACTGATGTAAGAAAATAAGATGTCTGAGTCCAGGAACCTCCCTGTCTTGGACGGAATGACCTTCACCTGCAAGAGGGATTGATTTGCCTTCATTTTTGTATACAGCTATCATAAAAAAACAGGGCACAAGCATGAGCCTGGAACGCAATTTACAAAAGCTGTAATGTGCTATAGACTATATTATTTTTAACGTTCTACATGCCATTTAAAAACACAGAGGACAAAACTAATGCTATATTCCTGTAAAGCTTATAACAAGGGATGCTAGAAGTAGGGCATACTAGGAGAGACATTACACACCAATGAGTCTAAGGTTGATCTAGACCTTTTGATTTAGAACAAGATCAATGACAGAAGGCATGGGCATGCTCCTGTGCACAGCATCTTTTTATAGAGATTTGACAATAGTCAAGAATACGTTTAGACTTGTGACGCTTTAGGATGTAGCATATGAATCAGCAATCTTGGTTTTTGGATGAACAGATAATGAATCATCACTTCTCTTCCCCTGTCTGTACTTACATTGTGTTACATAAAAGGGCCAGGTATACTGCTTTATTTTCTGGTATTATACCTGCAGGGCATTCACAACCTGATTTTGGAGCAAGCACCCCTGGTAATAAGGTGTCATTTCTAAAACAGAGACATTCCATTGACCAACACCCCATCCTGCTTTCAACATTGCTGTGCCATGACTAGCAGAGAAGTTTCTCCTTACATACCTTCTTCATGGGATATTCAAATACAGACTGTATGAATTATGAATATAGCTATTATCTGGAGAAGCCAAATGTGTAATACATGATGGCAGTAATAAAATGGATACATCATTTCTATGCTACCATTTTTATACAGAGCTAGAATCTATTTTCTCTCATGCTCACTGTCTTTATGACTACCCTGAGAAAAAAGCTGCAAATGGAGCAACCTTCCTTTCCCTTGGGGACAGAGAGTTTAAAAAAGTTAGCATTCTGGGTTGGATGGAAACGGATTTATTAAGCTTTATTTTGTAAATATTTTACTTCCCTCCATTCCCTCCCTTGCTCCCAAAGGACAGAGTCACAACTTCCTCTCCCATAACAGCCAGTTGATAGGGCCAGGCACTTGCTGGCTCAGGATAGCCTGCTCCTGCCCTATCAGTAGGCTGCAAACTGCCTGTACTGGAATCCATCTCTCTCAGCCTCTCCTGTTAGAGCTATGCAGCTTTGCATACATAAATATACTGCAGAAAAATATACAGGCCTGTGAAAAAGGATCAGGAACTTTAGGATGGGTTTTCCCTAACCCAGGAGAAGGACGTGAATGCCATGCCACCCGTGCTATGTGTTATTTTGTGTCGCATCTCATTCTCTGGGAAGGGGTCCCTGGTAGAACTCCTTGCTAAAGGCAAAGAGAAAGGTTGGGTTTTTTTAAAAAAATTGTTATGTTTCCAAGAAGCACTTTGATGAACATTTATTCCTCTAAACATTCCAATTTTGTAACAAAGAAAAATTTCTAACTACCACTGGTTAAGAGAAGCTTTTTCCTTTTTTACTAGTCTGGGAATAAAAACAGAATTCCTTTTCCTCTCCAACACACTCAGTGCTTTCTCCTTCAGAGAAAAGTCCTCAAATAATTCCTCATACCCTTAAATAGCACATTATGATTAGTAAATGTATGTCAGTGTCACTGAGGTGAGATCTATGCTTTTGCAGTAGAGTGCAAGTTAGATGAAGTTAGTGCATGAGCTGTGTTTTGCTCAATGAACAAAGTCCATCCAGTTGCCTGGTTAACACAAAGCAGCTAAAAAGAACTAGCCAGGAAGGATGTGTGTGGGTTAGATTAGCATTTGAGCAGCCTTAAGTGGTTTGAAGCAAATTTTTGTTGATGTGGTGTAGGAACAGCATGGTGAAAGAGCAGCTGTGATTTTTTTTGCGTTAGATGCCTTTTTAATGGGCTTCAGAAAGAAAAACTGAAAGGTTGCCAGCCTGAATACTTAAGTGAGATGAGGTAAAGTAGTAATGAAAATCTTAGCGGCTTTTGCTAAGCTAACAGGGCAATAAGCCTTGGGTAAAAGATCAAGGGAGATAAAGTGGAAGTGTGGTGAACCAGTTTAGTAGACTTGGAGCCAGAAGGAATGAGAAGGTGAAATGTAAATCGACAGCATGAGAAGTCACACAACCAAAATGAATTAGAAGAAGAGATAGGAAGATGGAAGCAGCAACATGTGTGGAAATAAAGATGTGGAAGATCTTAAGATGTAGTGTCAGAGCAAAAGCTTCCAAAGAGGTTTGGCCTATCCATGACAGCAAGCAAAGCAAATGGTTTGTGTATCAGCATTTTGGGGAAAACTTTTTTTCAGCTTTACAGATCAGTGTGAACAGGTGTCATTTGGAAATGGAGGCAGATGTTAAATCAAAAGTTCTGAATGCCTGCGAGAAAGATTTCAGTAGTCTGTTTACAGAAGTGCAATATCCCTTCCCTAGATGACTGAAATCATATATGAGATAGAGAATGATTTCCAAAACTGCCAGATTTGGAAAAGGAGTGATAAAAAGAGAATCCACCAACCCACAAATAAAATGTAACTTATTGTATGCCAAAATACCGATAACTGCTGTTTCCCAAACAAACCCAAAAGCCTGAAGAAATTGCACAAATTTCTACGTACCAGCCTGTACAGAGGCTTTGCCACAGCAAACAAAGAAATTCTGCTTGTGTTCCATGTATGAGAGAACACGATGGATCTTGTTTAAAATCCTGAAATAAAGGCCAAGGGGAGTGATTATTCCCCTCCATGGGGCACTTGTGAGGTTGCATCTGGAGAACTGTGTCCAGTTCTGGGTCCCTCAGTAAGAAAGCCTCATGGACTAACGGGTGAAAGCAGTGGAGGGTCACCAAGATGGTCAGGGGACTGGAACGTGCTGCACAAGGTGAGGCTGCGGGAGCTGAGTTTGCTTAACTTAGAGAAGAAAAGGCTAAGTAACAGTGGGTCAGAGTGCAGCCTCCCACTACTGAAAGAGGGAGTAGAGAGAAGATGGAGCCAGACTTTCCCCCGAGATGTACAGCAAAAGGAAAAGAGGCAGCCATCACGTGTTGCAGCAAAGGAATTCCAGATAGATAGATGGAAAAAATTACAAGAGTGCTTAAGCACTGGCACAGGTTGCCTAGAGAAGCTGTGGACTCTCTGTCCTTGGAGGTATTAAAAGCTCAGCTGAACAAGCAACCTGAGCAGCCAGATCTAACTTTGAAGCTAGTCCTGTTTTGAGGCGGAGACGGGATTAGATGACCTCAAAAGGTCCCTTGCAACCTCCATTATTCTATGACTGTAATTGTCCAGAGAAGCACGCAAGATTTTTCTCACTGATTAAATCCATTTTAAAGATTGCAAAACTTACTGTAAGCATTATTGCATATATGGAGCAAGCACATTTTGACAGTAGACTCTCTGTGTTCTGGGAAGCAGCATCCAAGAATAACCCAAGGAAACCAATTTATTGCAAATATGTTATTTAGGCCACAGATCTTTCTACACTCAGAGGCCCTATCTACTTCCCCTCCCATTGCGGGATGAAACAAGACTGATGCTGTTACAGCACTTTGATTTAAGAGCTTCATTCTTTCCAGCAAATCTAAAAATGAAATTAATCTCTGCATGAAATTTGACCCCTGTGAAACTGGGGAAATATACATATATATTATGTGTGTATACACATATATAAAAATATTTATATGTTTTTATATACATATATAAAATATATATAATGTTGTGCATCCAAAAAGGATAACTAGGTGAGGTCCTAGGAAACTCCGATTTTATGGCTGAAGTGATTAGAAATTAGACTAAATCTGAAAGAGAAAAGGTTCATTCATCTCTTAGACCTGTGCCATAGGGGAGCTTCCCCCCCCCCCCCCCCCCCCAGCAAATCTAAGAAAAACTTGACACAGAATTTCACTGTCCTGATTTCCAAGCCCTGTTTTTCCCTTGTGATACAAAAGACAAAAAGAACCTCGTAAGAGAACCTAAAATACAGGAATGGATCATGTCTCTTGGGTGGCAGAACAAGAAAAGGAGCATTATTCAGACCCTTCAAAGGCTTCTAAACACTCTGGGTGAACATATTGCAGATGTTAGCTGGGCCGCTGTCAGATATAGCAATGCTCATTCAGGATGAAGGTTTTCATTCAACATAAGTCTTATGGGAATGGTAATCATATTGAAAAATCATGTGGATCCTGCAAGGCTGTAAGGAATTGTTCACATGTGGATAAAGAAATCACATTTTTGCTTCAAAGATTGCAAAGAACGAGAATACTTCCCACGTAGCTGATGGAAGTGTCTACTCAACCAACATTTGCTTGGTCACACAGGATTAAACATAAACCCAATTGCACAGAGCAGCATTTCACTTACTGTTTTCTTTGGAAAAGACTACTGATCAGCAGAAGTAATTCCTCCACCTGGGCCTAGGAAAAGGAATAGAGAATAAACACTGATTATCTATCCACAGCAACATGATTTATATTTATGAAACATTTGGCCACAGAATTTCAAGGTTCAACCTTCTTGTGTGTGTGGTTAAAAAAAAAAACCAACACAAAAAATGAGAAAAGAAATGTAGTTTCAAAAAATACTGAAATACTGCCTTTCTTTCAAACATCTAGGAGGGCCTTTGCATTCTCAAAAACTGGTCTGCATTCATAAGCCAGACTTATGTATAAAATATATATATGTGGTTTTTTTTCTGCACTCCTGTGAATTGTTCATTGGAAGTTCAGATTATTCTAAGAATGAATATCTACATTCATGTTCTTTCTTCTTTCAGTTTTTCTTTCCCTTTTTGCTCTAAGTAGCAGCAATTTATAAGTAACATGCCATTGTCTTTACTTCATCTGTTGCTTACTACATACAACCAAAGCGATTATACTTGTAAAAGGCTGCATTGTGCATAAAAGCTGTTTAAGGGAACCTTGCTCGAAATATCCTGAATTTAATATAATCACATTACACAAAACATTCGAGCAGCCTGAGATACATTTTCTTGTTTTTCTGTCAGTTGTTTCAGAAAGCAATACACTTCTCTTGCACTATACATTTCCAAAGCGATGACTCATCTACCATTGACTAATCTGTCATTAATCAGTCTTAATAAGATTAGACATTTTAAATCAATTTCTAGCTTCTAATTGAGTCCATTGAGTCCTAGAAGCTTTCAGTTTCTAGGAATTTAAATACCTTAAATTTAAATGCCTTTGAATTTAACCTTACGAAGTTCTGAGACACGCTACTGGCAAGAACTTTTGCTATGGACTTAAAGAGAACCAGACCTAGACCCCCTGCCGGTGCTTAAGGAGTTAGGCCTACATCGTATGTTGGTGAGACTGATTATCCTATAGTTGCTGTAAGAGAGCATAAACCCCATCCATCTTTGCCTAATTTCTCAGTGAGTTTGGCTGCACGCCGCTTGCCCCTTTCTCTAGGGGACGGGTGTATTCTGCCAGGCAGATCTGGGAAAAGGCCTGATCTGTGCAAGCAAGCTGCAACTGGGTAGGGAATGGATTTACTGTCCTGTCAAAGTCCGAGTTTTCAAACACTGTCTAATAACGAAATATCTGGAAAAGTTAAACATTTCTGAAAACTTACTATTCCCATCTCCAACTTTACGTCATTTTGTCATTTTGAAATGTTTCATTGTATTTTTTACCTTCTTTCTTTCCGAGTTAAAAGTTTATTCCAAAAGCAGCATATCCCAAACAAACATGGTTTAGCAGCAAACATGGTTTAGCAGCAAACATGGTTTAGCAACAAACATGGTTTAGCAGCAATTTTGTCAGTATCCTGAATGATACCGACAAAAAATACTCTCAGAGTCTCCCAAAGCATAGCAGTATCATCACGACAAAGAGGAATTTTGTGGGCACTGGAATACTTTTTCCCAGACATTCTGTGATTTGTCTCTTAACAAGTGGTCACAAGTTACTGATGTCCTCTTGGTGAGGGGATCCCAAAGGCTGGGGAGTGTTAGGTCTGGTGAACCATGAGGAATGGGGTAATAAAAATTCTAAAAAGATCAAAAACTTATTTATTCCTCATATGGACTGTGCCAGTGCTGAAGAAATCCCTAAAACAACAACGGAGTTTCCCAGGACAAGCTTCCTCGGTATATATTCGTAACCATTAGGAATTTTCAAAGTTCACCAAAGGGCTCTGAGAAGAAATATAGAGAAAATAACCTTCCGTTAAGATTAAATAAGACTTCTGCTCACTGTATTTCATCAGATAAATCACTGATTTTAAATTTTCAAAGGCTCACAGGCTCAACTCAGTTTGGACTTCACGAGCCTTGCTATGTACCTGAACAATTACTAATTGCATCCCAGTCACATTCATAGAAACCTGCTGCCCAACTTCATAGATAATGCACGTTTACAAAGATTAGTTGTAGTAGCAGAGAGCAAATATTGAACAGAAGAGCTCAATTCAAGAAAAAAAAAAAAGGCTGTTGTAAACCTTGTGTGACAGCACTGTCCCCTGACCTAATGGGGCACGTTTGTCCGCTATCACAGATATTCTTTCATTAAAGCTCTGCTTCATTCACAAGTGTTGAGTGATGCTGCAGGAACCAAATATGTGCCAGCCAAAAGAAGGTGGATGTTTTCTGGTAAGCCCAGTATTTTGCTTTTGGCCTAGCAGTTGATTTTAGTCTCAAGCTCAAAATAAAATAAACAACTTCCCTGTTAAATTGCATACTATAACTGCATTGAGTTAGCATTGCTTTCCCACCCCGCAAACAGCAACAATTTTTCAAGGGATGCATTACTATGCAAGTGAAATGGAGATTTACATTTTTTTCTCTCTGGACTTTTTTTCCTATAAATGTGGTCATGACTTTGCTCTGAGGAAATTCTTGCTTATCTTTGTTTCAAAAGGCTTCAGTTAAGTGCCAAAGGCTGTTCAGCTCTTTCTATATCCTCAGCTGCAACATCTCTCCTTGTGCTGGTTTTGGCTGGGATAGAGTTCATTTTCTTCATAGTAGCTAGCATGGGGCTATGGTTTGGATTTGTGCTGAAAACAGCATTGATAACACAGGGATGTGTTCGTTATTGCTGAGCAGTGCTTACACCGAGTCAAGGCCTTTTCTGCTTCTCACCCCACCCCACCAGCGAGGAGGCTGGGGGTGCACAAGAAGCTGGGAGGGGACACAGCTGGGACAGCTGACCCCAACTGGCCAAAGGGCTATTCCATACCATATGGCGTCATGCTCAGCATATAAAGCTGGGGGAAGAAGAAGGAAGGGGGGGACATTTGGAGTGATGGTGTTTGTCTTCCCAAGTAACTGTTACGGGTGATGGAGCCCTGCTTTCCTGGAGATGGCTGAACACCTGCCTGCCCATGGGAAGCAGTGAATGAATTCCTTGTTTGGCTTTGCTTGCGTGCGTGGCTTTTGCTTTCCCTATTAAACTGTCTTCATCTCAACCCACGAGTTTTCTCACTTTTACTCTTCTGATTCTCTCCCCCATCCGGCCGAGGGGGAGTGAGCATGCGGCTGGGTGGTGCTCAGTTGCCGGCTGGGGTTAAACCATGACAATTAAGCGCCAAAGGCCGTTGAACTCTTTCTGTATATCCTCAACTGCAACATATCTCCTTTCTTCCCTTCTGGAGCTGTGGGGGAGGACAGCAGAGAAGCACAGGAACCTGAAAGTAATAGAGTAAACCACAAAAACCTTGTTTAATTACTCAATTTCAGAGCACAGACTGAAAAAAGCAGCTCTTTCATTCTACTCTGCCATAAAATGACCAGAGCCAACAAACAAATGACCAAAGCACCCCATTGCTGCCCAAGAGCTGACAGAAAAGCACAATTGCTCATTATCTGCTCTCAGAGCTGCTGATTGAAAAGCGTTGGTTAGTTCAGACAGGTGAAGAACAGCGAGACCTGGAGGGCCGTCCGCATTTAAAAGCATTCACTGTGGAGCTAATACCATATATTTGTCTTTGAACAGAACAGTGTGAACCCAATTGCCTGCTTGTCACGGAGCAACCTCAATGAACTCCTTGCAAAGCGAGCCTGTGCCTTACATTGCCTTCAGATCATCTAGGCTGCAAACTATTTTTAAAAACCATGCATTTAAAGTTTACCAAAACCGTGGTGACTATACCAAAACTATATTTACTATAGCTAACTTGTTGCAATTAGCTTCTTACATTTAAAGGGCAACGTTTTCAGAAAAAGATAACTAGTCTAGGTGGTCAATTTGGGTTTACTTGTTACAGAAGCAGTTGGAGATACAACCCCTTACGATGGGGCTTGATTTTATAATCATCAACCCTGCCTCTTCCTACATATATATATGTGTGTATATATATATATACACACATATATTTCTGCCACTGCTTCTATGGCCACCTACAAATGTCAGGAAAGCTGATATGCCACAAAGTGCTGTCAAATGCACAGTAAGACAATGATTTTTTTCCTCTGGTGCTCCCATTTTAGCAGCCCTGTTTGAAAGGTAAGACAGACAGATCTACATTTTTAAGCTGCCGAACCAAAATAACTGGAAACCTGAGTCCTCTATAAAAAGCGCAGCTAGAGAGCCATCATTGACAGTGCAAACTGGTGTGCTACCTCAGATAACCCCGCTGGCTTGCCTCGATGCAGAGGCATCTCCTCTGATGAGGAAAGAGTTACTCCGGCTCTGCTTGTTTCGGCAACCGGAAACTGGGACACCAGTCCGCGGCCACGAACGTGCGCCAGGTTACCAAGTAGGCATGAAGTTGCTGTATCCAGTCCATATTTACTGACTTGGGCAATGATCTGCCCATGAAAGGCTCTGTATCTCACTACTGGTTTTTTTGCTAAGCATATCACCTTAACTAATCTTTCATGATGTTTTGTAAGTCAGGCAAAACAGATATTTTAACACAACAGGAACAAAATATTTTATAGTGGCAAACAGTGCAATGAGCTACTACTCGGTAGCAGAAATACACGTAGCAAAGCCTTGAGGTGACTCCTTTTGTGCAGGCTTCAAGCATGCAATAAAATAATTTCCCAGGTCTTATTTAATGCCTGCACATAGGTAGTGTGATAGAGCAGCCCCAGCTGCTGCACGTGCTCCCTGATAACGCAGCAGCCCAGCTACGCGGTGCTGTGGGCGAAGCTGCACGGACAAAGATTCAAGTAGCAAAGGCTCATAAAACTTCTCCAGAGTTATTCACTCATTTTTTATAATGGGGAAATAGAGGAGATTTGGTAAGTGCCAGCCATGTGCCCAGTCCTCCCTTATGTCCGTGGGGGATGTTGGGCCCTGCTTACTGCTGCCAGGCAGGCGGCTGGGGCTGGAAGTAATTGTGTCTCTTCCTAAGGAGAAATAAACCCCTTGCAACTAGCGAGGCTTCCAGAGCACAGGTACTGTTTTCTAGCACTTTCCCTGGGCAAACGATGAGAACATATCATCTACCTTTGAGAGGGAGCTGGCAGTCACCAAGATGGAGAGGGGAAAGGAGAGGAAGAGGATGTGAGCGGCGGGGTGTGACTGGAGAAGCGGAGGACCGGGGAAGGTCGTCGTGAATAACTAGTGCCAGAGAACAGAGCAGTGCTTTCCAAAACCTTGGCTGCATTGCCAGTTAGTGCTTCAGGCTTCATCTGTGTCACACTTAGGGTCACGTACTGGCATGAAAGGCAGGAACTTCAGTCACCAAGGGTCCGAGCTAAGAAACTGAAGTCTTACTGTCCTATGAATACTCTCATTATACATACAGAGACAGCGTAGTGATCCGCGTGCCACGCGTCAGTCAGCGGAAGTCTTCCCTCTCCAGCCCTTTCCTCGCTGTTTTTTTACTCTGCTTCTGTGTAGCTTGAATCCAAAAAATGGAGGTGTCCTTGTCACTACCCACCATGCTCACATGCTCACACACTGTCTCCTAATAAACTCTCACACATAGCAATGGAGCTTTTAAATTTTTTTGCTCACAAACCAAGAACAGAAAAATCATTTGCGTGAGCCAGAAAAATCCTGTATCGTCTGTTCAGCACTGTAAGCCCCCTTTGCTTCACGTAGAGCACAGGCCTTCCTGCTGTTCATTTGTGCATGGTCTCATCTACTGGTAAAAACTATGAACTCAGAAAATTACAGTTCACAGACTCCATATCACATCTCAGAGAGTGACTGCAAGTCCTCTGTTGCCCTTCGGAAAGAGCAGATGGGGCAGCAAGAAGGTGACAGTGAAACTGTTGATCCACAGAAGACCCACAGAGCCAGTTAGCAGCCAGGGCGTAGTCTCTGAAGAGCAGTAACTCAGGGATGGATGGACCTTCTCTGGGTGACTCACAGCCTGCAGAAGACCGCACGCTGCCACCCGTGGGCTATCCACACCTCCGGCATCTGCAAGGGCTTGTCAGCCTTGTGGACCCTGCGCGTGGGGCCTTCCGGGAGGCAGGACGCAAGCAGTAAGACAGCATTGCTATGGCTAATGCTGCGGAGGCTATGTTCTACCGATTTTTTGTCCCTTTGCTCTAGAAACAGGTAATAGATGCAATGTGGGAACTACAGCAGGGCCTGTCACATCCTCAGACAGTGCACAGATCACCATGTGTGGGAGATGAAAAGCTATCAGCACCGTTCAAATTAAATGTCCAAAAGTACTTTTTCACTGAGGACAAGGCCAGTTATATTCCAAGATGACAGATTTCTGACCCTGGCAACATTATCTTACAATGTAGGGCTCCAGCTCCTTTTCAACGAAGCTGACAGTCTATAATTTCAACCGGGTATTACTTTTGTTCCACTAGGTAACATCCTTTAGCAATGACTTGAGGCAGCCCTACTTTGACATGTGAAACAATATCCACTTCGCATGGAAATCCCGTATAGCAAATCCCTGTTTGCTTTCTGGTTGCTTGAAAAAGCAGGTGTTTGAGCAAGCCCCCTCTGAAACTTCTGCCTGCCTTCCAGCTGCTCTGTTGAGGCCTCGTCTCCTGCCTTTCTGAAGGAGGACAAGAGGGTAAGGCGCAGTTTTGGAGCAGACTCCTGCAGCGCCGTAGCTCCCTGCTGCCCTCCGGCCCAGGTCAGGCAGACTGATTCCTGCCAGGCAGGGCTCTGCTCACCTACCCCTTCAACACACTTGCAGTTCGACATGAGAACCCTGAAAATACCAAGAGTAAATGCCCTTGGCCATAAGTAGGCAGCACAATAGGGCATGGAGCCTTGGGGGAACAGAAAAGGGGCGGAGGGGGGGCCGGAGGAGGAGAAGGAGGGGAAAAAAAGGGGGGGAGGAGGGGAAAAACAAAAAGAGGGAGGAAAAAAAGGAGAGGGGAAAAACAAGGAGGGGTGAAGGAGGGGGAGGAAAAAAGGAGGAGGGGGAAAAGGAGGGGGGTAGAAAGAAGGCGGGGGGGAAGGAAACGGCGGGTGTCCCTGCGGGGAGCGGCACAGGGCGCTCCGCAGCCGGGCCGGCCGCTGTCGCACGGCCGCGACGCGTGAAGCGGCGGCAGCCGCCCCCCCGCCGGCACGCACAGCCCCGCCGCGCCGGGCCGCACCCCCGCGGGGCCGGGGCCGGGGCCGCCCCTTGGCCGCCCGCCGCGGGCAGGGCCCCATAAAGGCGGCGGCGGCGGCGGGGCGGGCGAGGCGAGGCGCGGCGCGGCCCCATCCCGGGCACGGCAGCAGGTAAGCGGCGGCCGCCCCCCGAGAGCGCTCGGCCCGCGCGGTGCCCCCGCCGGCTTTTGCTCCGTTTTCTCTAGGTGTGCGCCTCCGGGCCCGCGGAAACACCAGCCGTCGGGCTCCAGCCTTCGGGGGACGCGGCCTCAAAACCTGCGCTGCTCTCCTCCCCGCCTCCGCCTTTACGCGTCCTGCAGAAGCGCCCTTATGCTCGCGTAGCGCCTGTTAATGCCGCTGAACCCGCCTCATCTTTTGCCGGCGGTTCACTTTTGCCTCTTCCAGCAGCCTGCCTCTTCCAGGTTGTGGCGTTGGGGCTTTTTTGGGTGCTTGCTTTTTGTTGTTTTGGGGTTTTGTCTCCCCCTCCCTCTTTTTGTGATACTGCAAAAGCTGAGGAGCAGTTGCGCCAGGAGCTGGTCGCGAAAGTTGCAGAGAGAGCATTTGTGAAGCCTTCGTTCTTTTCCTATTAAAGCAAAGCAAAACTTGATTAATTTGATGCTGGTACTCTTCTTATCCTACTTATTATGGCAAATACTGCCACAGTAAAAAAAGCAACGAGAAGAATTAAGAGGCCAGCACAGATTCTGCTTTTTTTGGCAGGGCTCTGGAATACCAGTGAGAACGCTGGGAAGGAGAAAGCCATTTATTTAAGTGACAAAGCAAATGCTCTGGCTTCCTATGACTCAACAAAAATCCGTGTTTCTAGCAAGGACTGCATCCTTCTCAGAAGGGATGTGCTGCAGTTGAAGCCCCTTTTTACCAATACTCAAGCTAACTGGCTTTGAATGTGCCATATTCTTGCATAGTAACAGTGATTTTCATCATCTAAGAGGGAGGGTTATGAATAGATCTTTACAAATAAAGCTGTAGCATTCTTATTGAATACTTTCAGTAGGCTTTCAGCATGGACTTTGTGGATTATAAAAAGGTTTTTTTAAGCCAATTCTTGAAAGCATGATGAAGTGAAAAAATAAAGTGTATCCCTCCCCCCCCCCCCTTTTTTCGTCCTGTTCACTCAGCAGTCAACGTTAATAGTGCAAGAGAGCTCTGTTACCTAGACTTGGGTTAATAGCTCATAGAAAATATTTCCAAAGGTGCTTTAGCATTTTTATTTATCTGAATTAACCAAAACCAGAGTGCCTGACAAATGCACTTATGGTTGTTCAGACCCACAGCATGATGATTCTGCGTCAAGGTATATAGCATCCCATTTGATGCTGTGATGGGATAGGGGACTTGCTTAATATAGAGCTGTCTCTGCTCGGAGATGAAGCAGCTGATCCAGCTTGCTGGAATTTTAAGACCTGGCTGAGGGTCTGTAAAAGGGAAGCTGAAGTAGATGAGCACTTCCACTGTAACTGGATCTGTTTTACTGGCTATTAGAATGTTCTTTTCTGTATTTTCAAGGAAATGTGTTTAATTAGCTGTCACTAAAATCTATTTTTCAGTGGTTCGGAAAAAGCAAACGAGACCACATTTGAATCGAAAGAGTTCAGAATTAGCAAGAAACGACTGAATAGTCTCACCCTAGTTCCTTAGCTTGAACTGTCAATTGTAATTTAGGCTGCATTATTTAAAGCCGTGCAAAGATGAGGCCATGAATAATTAAGACAGTGGATGAAGCAAATATGCATTCTTAAGAATCTTCTTACCTAATGTAACAAATAATAACGTCCTGTCTTTCTACTCCTTTCAGAATGATACAGATCTTGGACCCGACACCCTTGCCAAGCTCCATCATGCCTGTGGACGTAGCCATGAGAATTTGCTTAGCCCATTCTCCACCACTGAAGAGTTTTCTCACCCCCCTTGAGGACTGTCAAAGAAACAACTTTGTGAACAGATTCAAACCTCTCAGACCGTGTCTTCACGTGAAACGTGACTCTGAAGCTCAGAAGAGTGACTGGAACCACTCAGCAGCCCGAGCCAAGAAAAGAGTTGTGTTTGCGGACTCAAAGGGGCTGTCCCTGACAGCAATACATACCTTCTCTGAGTTCCAGGAGCAACCTGGGTGGGATCTGCAGTTTGACCTCTTAGGCCTTGAAAACATAACATCTGGCTTAAAGCTACATGAGGAGAAAAACTTGATTCTGGGTTTCCCTCAGCCCTCAGCTGACTACCTGGACTTCAGGAACCGCCTGCAGAAGAACTTGGTCTGCCTGGAGAGCTGCACCCTGCAAGAGAAAGTGCTGTCGGGCACTGTGAAAGTAAAAAACGTGAGCTTCGAAAAAAAGGTTCAGTTTCGAATTACCTTTGATACATGGAAGACCTACACAGACGTTGAGTGTATATACATGAACAATGTTTACAGTGATTCTGAAAATGATACCTTCTCATTTACCATTGACTTGCCTCCTGCCATTTCCTCTGAAGAGAAGATAGAGTTTTGCATTTCTTACCAAAGTGGAGAAAATACCTTCTGGGACAATAATGAGGGTCAGAATTACAAGATTCTCCACGCAGAGTGGAAGCCTGATGGTGTTCAGATACCATCTGCCAAGAAAGACTGTGTAGATCTTCAGATTCCAAGGAGAGGGCAAGAGAGAGAGCCTGATCAATTAGGCAGTCCGAGGCTGTCCAGTGGTCTCTTTCCCCAGTGGCAGAGCTTGGGTCAGATTGAAAATTCATCACCATATTGGTGATCAATACTAGCGAAGGAGTGTTCTTCCATTTGGCAACAGAACAGCGTTAGTTTTCTGGTTCACATACTACGTGACAAAACCACCTGGCAGGTTTTGTTGGCTGTCTGAACAAATCCAAATTCACGAGTCTGCAGGACTTGTTAAACTTGATAAACCGTATTATGCTACTGAAGTTCTTAGCC
Source organism: Mycteria americana (assembly GCF_035582795.1). Taxonomy (NCBI): domain Eukaryota; kingdom Metazoa; phylum Chordata; class Aves; order Ciconiiformes; family Ciconiidae; genus Mycteria; species Mycteria americana. The sequence goes on from NC_134370.1 coordinate 19,766,485, forward strand.
AAAACTTATCCTTGGAAAGAAAGAAAACCAAGATAAAACCCATGCGTATGCCACCTACTATAGAAATAGCATGCCTGTATCTTACGTGTAAGCTGCTTGCTTTCTGCTGTAGACTCTCCCGAGTCACTAGGTGAGAGACTCTTGGGAGGAAGTACGGAAGGCGATGGTATCTTAGCAAGCTGTAGTAACTGCATGTGTGAGAGTATGTGCGCGTGTGCAGGGGCGTTACATGGACAGAACATCACGATTCATTTTGCACCTCTTAGGAGTGCAGTAGAGATGAGGTGATGCTGGCAGGACGGAGGCTTGCTATGACCCTCTACGTGCTTGTAGCAGAGGCAGGTAGGAATGCATGGCTAGGATTTGTGGCTTCAATACAGGTTAAGCGACTTGGAGAGGATAATGGAGAAGTGGGAAAAGGGGAAGAGGTAGGATGTGCTGTATAACTTGGAGACGTACAATGTTCTAATATCTTTTTTCCAAAGCTGGTCTTCTAAATCCCAGAGAAAGCTGTATGGGATAAAAAGGAGAATACAGAAACAATGCAAAGTGAGTGGTGGAGGTGACCGCTGCTTTGGGAAGACATCTCTGTCCTCGTTGGCTTTGTGAATAATAAATGTCTTGCATTTGAGAACAAATCTAAACTTGACTTCATCATCCTACTCACTTCACAGGCAGATGGTTACCTTCTAATGTTAAAAGAAAAACATGCCTTTTAAAAAAAAGTTAAAACCACCCTCCATGTCAAAAATAGGATAAGGTGACAAAAGAGACAAAGTGATTTGTAAACTTCCTAGTCTGTAGCAGAATTAGATGATTTGACTCATCACCTGATCTAGTCTTACAGCATCTGATGGTCCACTATCCTGCTCCCTGTTGCAAAGTTAGCAATGACTTTCACAAGTGTAACATAGGCAAGGTCCTTCATATTGAAGACAGTGAATTAGCTGCACTTTGTGAAAGCTGGTTTCTTTAAAAGAGCAGGGTTGCTACTAGTTTTTTCTAGACTGAATATAGGCTTGCACATAAATAGAAAACTGCTCTGTTTCATTGTACCTCATTTTTTGAAGTTTTTTTTTTTAGACTTCAGTAAACTAATGTATATTGTGTATCTGTATGCTTATAATTTAGCTTTCTGACCTGTCAAACTGTAAAGGTGATCTGTGTTTCATGCAAGACTTGTGTCATGGTTTAACCCCAGTCGGCAACTAAGTACCACACAGCTGCTTGCCCCCCCCATGCATTTTAGATGCACAGAAATGGTGTTAACATGAAAATATAAATAAATTTTTTCCCATTGCCAAGAAGTATAATATCCTGAGTCTGAAGCTACTTGCAATGCAGGGAGATGATAAATACTAAGGTGAAATAAGCCTCTTCCACTAATTGCACTTTTTCCCTGTGTAACCCTTGCTTGTTATGTGTAAACTAGCCACTTTAAGAATAAATTGTATTTTGATACACCTGGTTCTTACTGTGTCAGCTCAATCTGTCTATTTTCTCAACTTCTTTAAACAACTTCAGTTGCGATATCAGGTACAACCAGTTTGTTCTGTGCCATGGATGTTGTGAAAGCTGGATACGGTATGGTATCTCAGGTCAGGAGCTGGCATTACCCTGAAGATGAAATCCTAGCTCTTCACTAAATGAAAGATGCTGAAAAGTATTCACCTTATGAGTTGTGCCATTTAAAAAAACCCCTGTATCTCACCAAATTTAACTGGAATATTTTGGTTTGACAGATTCTGTCAGGGATCTTGCTGTGCCATGGGTGAGTCTCTCTGGCAGGAGTCTGTCTTAATCCGATGGCCAGACTTACCTGCCTGTGTGATGCTTGCATGGGTGCATCCAGACAGCAGCCCTTAATGTCTTCCAGCTCGCTTTCACGTGGTACTTCGCTCGTTGTGCTGCCTGCTGCAGCTATACTGCTGTTTGGGGCACCGGGAGGTTGGGTTTTCTCCCCTTATACCCAGGAACCCAGCTGAACTGCCATCAGTACCAAACAGCTCCCTGCAAACTAAAGTGTCTATCGTTGAGCCAGCCATTCGCCTTTGGCACTGCAGCGTGGACCTACCCTTGCAGTTACTTAGAGTGGAGAAAATGGTGCGCTGCTTCCCAAGGGCCCTAGTCCCCAGGGGGCAGAGGGTTTTGGTACACCCCTGCTTCTCCTAGGTGGCAATTCAGACCAGCACAGAGTAAGAACAGGCTAGCCAGCACCAGTTGCACACCAGATACTTTATATGGGATTTCTTAATACATTAACTCAGTGGCAAGATGCAGTTTAGTTCAATCTGTTGCACACAAAGTCAAGGGTTTCCCAGCAAGAAATCTAGTTTTAATTATGAAAAAGCAATTCCCAAAAGGTAAAAGACAACATGGTGCTAACAGCATGTTTCTGACCTGGGGAATGAATTTAGAGCTTCCACGTTGCAAAGCCTGCACTGGCCGCAGAGCCCTCCTTTCCCTAACACCATCTACCACTCGAACTCCACCACGTACTACACTGTGTCTTACTGCGCAGGAGCTCTTACGATACATACTGCAGCACCAGCTCCCCGCTCTAGGAAAAAGAGGTGAACCGAAGAGAGATTTGTAACTTAAGTGGCTTGAAGGCTCCTCTGCCTCAATGTGGGACTTTGCTTTGGCAAACCGGATGCAAGGCTGCTGCATCTGGTTTGCAGGAGCCTTCTAGCATGAGGACAAGTAGCATTTCTCATCCTCCAGCCAAGTTTTGTGGCCAGCCATCACAACTGAAAAATGTTTACTTGTCCTCCTCTTGACTGAAGCCTAAAACACTTTAAAATACCAGAAGACGTCTTCCTTTGACCAAGCTTTGGCTTTAAGCCAGCTTCCTTGCAAAGGTGCCTTGCAAGATCTTCTTTGCCCAGAGGAGAGGCAGCGCAGCGCTGCAGTGTCGGGCAGCAGCTCCGAAGCCCTCCCCAGGCAAGAGAGCAAGGGGTTTCTCCTTTCTCCACTCCCTCCCAAAGCAATGCAGTTTCACTCCTTCCTCTTTTAAAACAGAGCTTGTGTTTAACACTAAAGCTCGCATCCATCAGAAAGGTAACAGGCTCCTAGAGGAAGGTATTAGCAACACTGAGGTAGAGTAACAGAAAAATAATTAGTCTTGCCGATGTGTTTATCGGACACTGAGAAAAACAACGTCACCCTTGGAAAACTGTCTTAGCCCAGGGGATTCAAACATGCATCTTAGATGCTGCTCTTTCACATACATCCTATTCAAAAACTGAAGGTATAAAAGCAGATGCAGTCCTTGAAACAGAGCTTGCAAACCTACGGCATATCTTCTCATTCCCTTCGGAAGTTACTTTTCCAGCTGCATTGTAGATTTGTATTTCCACTGCTAAGGTGAGAGCGCGGATGACTGGATTCACTCCTACAGCTCTGTAGGTCTAAGGTGTCTAACTTTCAGTTATAGCCTATGGGTAGCACAGTACTTACAGACTTTATTCTTCAAACTGTTTCAAGTCGGGTTCCTAATAGCTGAACTCACTTTTGTGAAGCTAGGCCTAGTCTTACCATGCAAAATTAAATTGAAATTTGCTGGTGTTTCACATTAACAAAGATCCCTCACCCTGGAAGATCAGCATCTGAACATTTCCTGAGAACATAGTTAGAATTTTCACAGGCAATTAGTGAACGTCTTTTCCTGTAATTTTATGTGTCTAAACAAATTACCACAATTTATGTGGTAAATCTGTTAAATTAATGGTAATATTGTAGATGTTATGGTATTTACATATACATAAAGCAACAACTCCCATCCCTCTCAGACACTTCTGAGCTTTAAAATGAAATGTAATCAAGAATAGAATGTTTCAGTGAGACCAAAATAAAAGAAAGTAAGGCCACACTAAGTCCTCTCTTGAGAGCCTCTCCTCCTGTTTCAAGTGTCACCAGTACTCCAGCCATTCCTGACTGGCATTTGCTTAACCTGTTCCTACAGCCCTGCAGTGATGGAGGCTCCACAAGCTTCCCAATTATTCTTTCCTCTTCTTCCCTTAAAGGAGGCTCCTGAGGTGTTAGCCTAATTAAAATTAAGCTCCTAATTACTTGTTTTATTCTGCATAGACAAGAAGAGGAAACTATTGCTTTCTTTTTGCAATAGCCTGTAAGTGCATGAGAGCAAAGAACAGCTTTCCCTCCTCTCCCCACATCCCTTCTCTATGCTACATAATACTTCATTTCATGAAAAATGTGTATTTTGACTTTTGATCCTTGTTTGGAAAGGAACCTGTTAGACCTTTGGATTTTCCTTAAGGCAGAAATATCACTCTCGACTAGCTCTGGTAAAAGCCTTGTAGCGTGCTCCTCAACTTCAGCAGTGAAAGCTTAACACAGCGTACCCATCTTTCATTGCTCAACTGACTTAATCTGTCACATACAATAAGGCCTCAGGAACGTACGTATCGTTTCCGTAGTGCTCGATAGACTGTCTGTGAAGCTTATGACAGCTGGGCAGATTGAATCAGTGATGTGCTTCACTGACGATTTATTCTAAGGATGGCACTTCCTCCATTAAAAACGTTCATCATCTTCCTGCTCCTCCTCCCTATATTGCCAACTGCTTCTAGCACTCCAGCCTTTGTTTATCTCTTTTCTGGACTAGTCATTAAGTTGGTCAGCTTTCATTTCTTCCACGTGAAGAACAGTGTTTTCTGCTTCAGTGACAAAATTCATGCAAGCTTGATAGGATTCGTGCGGAAAAGGCAGGCTGACTTCTGTTTTTGCAGTGTTCACTGCAGGTGGCCCAGCGTTGATCTCTGTAAGTGCGGCTTTCAAACAGTAAGGTAGAAAATACCAGGGTTAATGCCTCTGGTGAGGCAAAGCACGAAGGCTGCACTGTGAGTCTGCTCAGTTACTGATAATTTTGTAAGACGCTCTAGGCATTGCAGTGCCCTGAACGTACAGCAGTCGTGTATGTGTGTTACATCCTCAGCTTCCTTGGAGCACAGGGGAAAAAATAAGGCTGCTCAACAGCTAAAGACTGGGCTTTCCGACAGGAGTGACTGTCAGTAAGATATTGTTACAATAAGTTAGCAACCAGAACCAACTCGGGGGAAAGGAGCAAGTATCAAACAAGCACTCAACCATAGTATACCAGAAACTGGAAGTCTGCAAGAGAAGAAATTGGTCTACAGTTTACCATACTGTAAAAGAAATAAATGGGGAAGAATAAAATGAAAATAAAAGTGATTTGCTTCAAAGGTGTTACTGGGGAAATACCTCTGCTATCTCTTCATATTTCAGGTCATTGTAGTTTTTTATATGCTTTTGGACTTGCAGCATCCTGCACCTTCCTTTTAGGAACAACATGGAAGTGGCTGCTGCTACACACCTGGCTAGGCGGCAATGGGGCTCCCTTGCAGAAATGGTAAGACAAAACAAAAAGCTTCATACAGTACAACTCCTGCCCTACATAGTCCCCTGTTCCCCCAATCGCACACACAACTGTAGTTAACCATGAAGTCAGATCTCTGAAATTGTAATGTCAAAAGCAACTATCTGAATTTTTTTTTGAAAGAATGTGTCTTATTGACATTCCTTTGAGACAATACCATTTTAACAGATGAATTCATAGTATGCAGGAAGTATCATTAACTGAAATCAGGGAAAGCTCAGGGTGAGGTGGTTTTGTGTGTGTGTGCTTTTGTGTTTTGGTTGTTTTAAAGGCTTTTCTTTGCAAGGCTTTGCTTTTGTCTCCTGCCTTCCCACTCACAATCTCCCTCCAGTTTCCCATGCCCGGAGCTAATTCAGTATCTAACCAGAAGACAGATAGGTTCTGAAAGCATCCAGCTGCCTTATTTTAACCCAACAGTTACAATAGAATTTATAGAGATTTACAAAAAAAAAGCCTCAAACACAAAACCACAACACACCAAACAAACCAAAAAACAAACAAGCAAACCCCCTAGTTCTATTTCTCAATTTAAAGCTAATTACATACTGCAGGTCCCTCAGGTCAGGTCGGTCAGGTCAAGAATATTATGGTACAGCACAGACCTCTTTAACTTGGCTCTGAGCACCATAGCAAATCCACTGACCCCAGGAAAACAGATCCATCCATAAACTCAGAGTACAGCCACAGCCATTACTATTCTCCCCTCCTCTGCCCATAAGAAGCTCAGGCCACGCACTGATACAGTGCGGAAACACACAGGAGCTGCAGAGTTGGATAGGTACTGTTAAAGATGATTTTGTGTTCAGGTGACAATCATACGTCAAATATTGATACCCTTCAAACTCTCCATCTAGCAAAGCTGAGTGATGAAAGAGCTCCTAGCATTTTCTGCTCCACTTTATTATTCCCTTGGAAGGGTCCCACCCTCCCTTCTGCCCTCAAAGGTGCACAGTCAAGACCAGCACATGGTCTCTGTGTCTGTAACTATCACCGCAGCAGCTGCACCAGCAAAAGTGTTTACCCTCTGCTCTGCGTTGGGAAGTCAGGAAATGTTAACTTCCAAGCCATTCTCCCCAGCCCTAGAGCTTCTTTTTTCTATGGGGCTATAAGATCCTCCTTTTCTTACCTGGCATAATCTTCTGAAAGACCGTGGGTGTCTGAATTGCTGGACAATATCGCTTTCAGAGGTCTGTCATTGTCTTTGTTCAGGAAGGACACCAAGGCAGTATATAATCCCAGTACACAGGAACAGTTTGCTGGCAGAAAGGAGACCCCAGCAACTGAGACAGGAAGAGTTAAGACCACTCATAGGTCCTCAGGACAAGACCACCCCCACCTGCGGGAGATGGAAATGATGCTTTAGGGATAGGTGTTACTGCTGAAGTAAATCTTGTGCGGGCCTGATGTCAGCCTGGGAACGGTGGGTTAGTGCCGAGTGCTGCATTAGCAGCAGCTGAGAAAATGGGAGTAGCAGATCTGGATTGTATGGCACACATGGTGGTTATTTGCTAAATAACTGAATGACATTCATTCCCCTCCAGATCAAACCTTTACCATGCTGGAGAAAAACAAAAGGGGTGTTTTTCAAGCCCCTGTCTCAGCATCCTAGTTGTACTGGGACCAGTTGCCCAACTTTTTACATTGGCTGATGTGAAAGCGTAAGGGCAAGGCAGCACTGAAGAAATCCGGGGCCGGCGCTGAATGCAGAGTGGACGTTGTCAGCGTAACAGCTGTGGGTGCAAGGGGCTTCTGCTCAGCTGGCAGAGGGGGCGGGGGGGCAATACACTCCGTGATGAGTAGGAGTGAGGACTCTGCTCCTCTGTTTCAAAATCCCTGAGCAGCTGAATACTGAAGAACTCAGCTCTGATATTCATTCTAACTAGTAATTAGAAAAACACAGTATTGTGGTATTTTCAGTGGACTGCAAATGTCAAATATGTTGTTCTTATTCTCTCAAGATCAGTTATATAAATAAAATTGCACTTTATTCTATCCAGTGAAAAATATGCTACTTCTTAAGTATAAAATGTCATACAAATGCTACAAGTGTAGATTCTGGGCAAGCGCAGGTTAAGGTGTCACGTAGTGCCTCAAGCAGCTAACCGACAGCGGAGGTTGCGCTGGATTTCTCCTCCTCACGCTCCAGTCGTGATTCAGAGAGGGGGAAAAAAGAGAGATGGATTCTCTTTCCGAGATCACATCTTGCTCGCTAGTTATTAGAGCTCACATCTGACTCCTGCTGGCTCTGGGAGGTTGCCCAGGGCATACACCTGAGCTGAGTTCAGGGTCACGGTGGCTGTGAAGCCGTTCGCCCCGGCAGGTGTAGCCTTTCTGGTCTCTTGCGGTAGTATGGGAAAGAATTACTTTCTGTTGGCATGGCAGTGGTGGGGAAAGAGAGGCCTGTGCAGTCATTTTAAATAATCAGTCACCTTCCCTGGGGTAAAAGCTCCCTAGAGAAGGCAAAATTTTACCTTTCAGGATCTACGGTTCACAGGTATTTACTAAGTGGCCTTCCTCAGCCACTGGTGAACATACGGCAGCAATGCCTTTACAAGGAACAATTAGGCGGAGACGTATGTTTATGGTTAATTACCACGTTAGGGTAGCAAGAGCGGAGCAGAGTGAGTTCCAAAAGCAAAATACCGTCCCCCCTTCCTTTTCCGTATGGATTATATTAGCCCCTCTGGCGTTGGCTTATCCCTCTTGGGAGCCTTTTCAAAGTGTTCTCAGCTCTGGGCTGAAATGGCCTGTGGACATTTTCCAGACACCAGTCTACCTATTTTCCAATTCATCTTGTTTACTGAGTATTTTTCAAAGCCTCAAGGCATAGCTATTAAGGCAGTACTTACAAAAATGGTCTCTCATAACATTTTTGAAGGATCTTCTCAGACATCAGGGTTACCACCACTCTGGCATGACTAGAAACCAGCATAAATTCCTAATATTTTACTTTATTTTTATGCTGTTCTTTTGGTAAATAGAGCAGTGTAATTCATAAGCACGTAACTTGTGGTTTAGGTGCCGCAGGGACATTTGCCACAGGTTTAAAATAATCTTGAGACAGTGGTGGGCTTTTTTTTCATCTATGGTTTCAATTTTTGTCAGAGCAACTTCTTGCCTTTCCTGCTCTGAGTCACAAGTTTGTGCAGAACAGCATGGGAGCCCCTGCAGGATTTTATGTAAGGGTTTATTTGTGCGCCTTTATAGAGACAAATCTGCACAGTGGTTTGTAATGTATTTTTTCCAATTGATTTTAAATTCCGGCCTCCTGCAAATAATCTTTGCTGTTACTACAAATTTGCTGGTTTTGTGACTGCACGACAGACTCGGTCTGACATCGCTGGTGAGGGAGAAGTATCTGTAGGGCAATTCTTCTTGAACTAGTGCCAGTCCTGCCGGAGTGACTTTGGCCCATTGTGTTCAAGCATCTTTTGTTCTCCAAAGGGCATTCCTTTTCAACACCGCGAGCCACGTGGTTTCCCGGACAGTGTGGATTTCCCTTCACATAATGGTGCAAATGAAGTGCCTCCATCCTTCAATAAATTTGGGACGTGTGTGACTGCCTCTCAAACTGGCAAGCAGTACAAAAATGAAGAAGGACAGAACGTGGACTGGAGTCCCTGGATATTTTCCACCATCCGGTCTGTAATGCTTGCCGTAGCTCCTCACTTCCCACGCTGGCTGCCAAGCAGAGCCCAGCCAGCCCCAGACACAGGGTTAAGGGGATGGCTGGGTCACTGAGGGCTGGGCTGCAGCTCAGCGCTGCTAAAGGAAATGTTCCTCTGCTCTAAGCAGACACTGAAATAGTTGTACTGCCAGCATCTGCTTCCTCTTAAACCTCTATTTTACTCCTACATTTGACAGATGGACCAGTGATGGGGAGATGAGTGCTGAGAGCCTCCGGCTAATTTCACTGATTTGGAAACATAACTGAGAAATACATATATTTTTATCCCTCATTATTTTCACAGGGGTTTTACTCCTTTCATTCAGCAAAGGCCAGAGCTACAAATCAAATTCAAATTTTGTTTAGCAAGGAGTGGAGTAGAAGATGAAGGTGCGGCTGATCTAAACCATTCACCCATTTTCCATGTTTCTGCAGACCTGCTGAATAGTTCAAACACAATTAACTAATATATTCTTCGTGGAAAGACTGCTTCTGGAGTCGAAGGAGCTATTTTTGATTTCCAGCTGGATTTCCCACCCTACGCTGAACATGCTGCAAATAGTTAAGACTTCTCTCGGATAGCCCTCGGTTCCGTTGGTCAGGCGACACAGCAGTTCTGCCATCGTGCTTGCCTCCCTTCTGGGGCTCCTTGCAATTTTTCCTCTCATGCATCCCCAATTCCCAAACTTGCAGCAGAGCTATTCTCACCTCATGCCCTGCCTGAAATTCGCAGGCTGTATGTGCTAGGGTGAGTCAGCAGTAATTACACTTCATCTTTAGGAAAGCCAGTGGTGAAGGAGTTGAAGGTGATTCAGCAGAAGACTTTATTAGCAATATCACCCTGGAAGTCATCACACCTGAGTCATCAGGTCCAAGCTTCACAATCACAGGCAGTCGTGTAGTAGATAGTTATCCTAAAGGCTTTCTGTAGTAGCCTGAAATATGCTATCCCATTATACTTACAGACTGCAAGTTAAAGCGCTATGGAAGGGCAGGGGTGGTGCCCGAGTGCTATGAGCAATTTCACATTTGTCTGCCCTATCAAACACACTTCTCTTGATTCTCACAAAACACAGCACTGTAGTTAGAAATCAGTTTATTCTGATGAGTCAGAGCTCATAGTATTATCCTGGCACAACTGAGGCACTCGCAATTAAACCTTATTCTCCAGTTGTTCTGCCTTTTTAATCACTGCCAGTTCTCATGTGTTTCTGGCTTATTACTTGCTCTGAAGGAGCTGGAGGCAGATGGCTGATCAGGTATCGCAGAGACGTGCCATACTGATGTCAGTCTAACTGCAGAGTTAAAATCTACTGTCTGAACAAAAAAGATTGCATTTGTATAATGAATCCACCATGGGGTTACGTTGCAGCATCCAATAAAACAAGAGCAAAACAGCACTGCGTACCAATATCATAAAAGGAACCAGCAGTTAATTGTGTGATTGGCTTAGTTAATGTTTGTTATAAATTACAGTAATTAGCAATGTAAACCAAAGTCAAAGGCATTTCTTCCAAAATTTAACTATTTCTCATTTCTTTTTAAAACTGTACGGCTGGGGGTAGCTATTTATGAGGCCGAGGGTGAACCGTCACTGGACTGAGCCTCACAGAGCAGGTTGTTCAGCCAGACGTGTGAGTCTGCAGGCTTCCTCTACAGCCCTGCCAGCACGCTGACCCTGTCTGTCCGTATCTTCCCCTTCTGGTCTACCTTTCCAAACAAAGCCTCCTTTACGTGACATTTTGTACGAGACGAATCAGTAAAGGGTCAGCATGAGACCAACAAACTCCTAGTTTGTGGCTTAAGGAATGGCAATGCTTAACATATTTTGCCTATAAGTATTTTACAGCAATGACATGCTGTCCTCTCAGTGCTTTATAAGGCCAAGTGGATAATCTTTCCTTATCTCCTAAATATGTTCTGTGTAATACCCCGAACAGCATTTGCAGCTGCTAATAAAGACAGTATTTTTTATGGAAGTTCTAATTTTACAAAATCGCATTTCATTATTTGTTTACTTAGTATAAAGATGTTACATTCTGCAAATATTTTCTTTAAGGCTGACAATATTTTGAAGGCATGTCAGAATTAAAGTGCTGGGTTTTTAATGTAAGCAGAAGAGACCATCTGAATGCCAAGTAGGGAAAGATGTGAGTGGAATGAGAGTGCTGTGGCCATGCAGGGGAAGTCACATCTGAGAGCAGACATGAAGGCTCCTAAGCCTGTAGCTGGGTCTTGATCGTGCAACAACTTTTCCCTAAGTTCAGAACTGAGACTTATTCAGAACTGAGCACTTGCTTGAGCTCTTCCTAAGGGGAAACAAGGCATTTCAAAAATATCTCTGTAAAAGCTACATGGTTATGGAAACCATTCAAGTTAGCCAATACGAAAGTGTGTGTCAAGCCTTGCTCCTCTCAATAACTTCTTTTGCATTTTACTTAATTGTACCTTAAAAATTTCTCTTAATTCAGCACTGCCAGATGCCTCAATGCTTTTGGTGCTTCCCCTTTTGATGCCTTTCTTAAAGGTCTGAATTAAAACCTACCTGTCTCCTATCAAGATTCCCATTTCTGTTAAATAAAAGAATCAGAAAGAGGGGTATAAAGACAGCAGAGAGAGACTAAGATTAAATGGAAATGGGATTTTGGTAGCCTGGCTGTGATAACTCCACTGTTTCCTCCCTCTCAAGGGCTGAACCGCAAATGGAGAAGACATCAAGGTGTCCTTCTCCAAGCACGCAGACTTACCCAGTTTTCTGCTCAGTACATTTCCTTCCTCCAAGACTCTGACAAAACTGCAGGCATCACATACTGTGAAGAAGCGTCCATGGAACGTGGACCTAATCAATGCCCTCATCACCAGGTCAGCGTTAGCGCTTCCCTGAGACCACACAGAACCATGAATAATTCAGATGACAAATTTGCCAGGTGGAGCACAGGCAATGGGAGCTCTTGCGGCCACTGCGTCTTAGACCCTCGTTTCTGTGCTAGGTTGTCACTAGCTACCTCAGCCCCAGTGGAGGACAATCAGTTTGATTCCCTTTCACACCCGAGAAAATTAAAAATGTCTTCTAGGAGAGCGTCCTGCCCATGAGCTAATGTTCCCTCCGGATCTGAGAGGAAATGCTTGGAAACACCTTTTTCAAGGTATTCCCCTGTGCACCACAGACATAAAGCCTCCTTGCATATAATGAAAAAAATGGATATATCTTAACAGCCTACTGTTTAAAGTATTAACCTGGCTCGCCTTGCCCTGTGAACACTTAAATATTTTTAAATTGCCATTGGATAAAAGGCACAAGCAATTCCTGAAGCTGTCCAGGGGGGAACGTATTCCTCAACTTATCTGCAGTAGGAATGAGTTGGAAGTAGGTGCTCAGTTGCTGGGTTTCTCACAACCGGGGTACCTGTGGGGCACACAGTCCCAGAACTAGGCAGCTAGCAAACATTAACAGCAGAACGTGAAGCTGCTATAGACTGCGTCGGCCTCTGGGCTTCAGCAGCACCTAAAGGGAGTTAGAGGAGCAGAGGGATTTAGATGCCAAAGTTCCTTTCTGGATCTGGACCTCAGTGCAATGAAGTTTCCACTGGATTTCAACAAGGGGTCTGTCGCTTGACCTCTGGTCCTCCTTTCACTTTCAAAAGAAAGGTGGATGCATAATAAGATTACCATATGCCCCTAATAATACTTGAAGTAGCAGTTAAAGAGATAAAGAGGATTCATGGATAACTTGTATGTACTCAGAAGAAATTGATTTTCATGGAGAAAGTGGCAGAATCCCTCTCTGAAATGTATACGGTATTTGCCTTTTCCAGAAAAAAATACAGCTAATTTCTTTATATGGTTTTACAGAGTTCTTAAACAGTTCTTCAGTGTGAAAAGTTATGTTTTTTCCAAGTATGTATAGACTCATTGAGCATTTAACAATGGCTAGAAACACAGTCTACACTGAAACATTTGTCCAAAATCTATTGATAAATACCTTGTTATAAATGTAGTTGGGATGCCACAAAATATTTTCCCTAATAAGAAGTAAAGCATAGTCATGTGTTATTCTGATTTCAGCGATGCCGATGTGGCAAAATATGCATTCATAAATTCACTTTACCAGAGAGTACCATAAGGACAGAACTACCACATTTCCAAGGAGATCCCACAACAGATCCCATATTAAACAATGTTCCAGCTTAATTTTCAATGAAAAGGGTTTTATTTTTAATTTAAAAATGGGACATTGTCTGAAATGTACATACACTTACCCAAGCTGTGGATTAATCAGGCCCTGCCTTCAGCTGATGCCTCTATTATGGAACTCGTAACAGAAAATATTTTATGCTCACCTCAGACACAGCTTCGCCTACTTTTAGTTAAAGCTCTTCTTCTTCTCTTTAAAGAGCTGCTGGCAAAGGTGAACACACTCGTATGTTCTTATAGCCTCCTTTACATGTGTTTTATATCACGAGTCTTTTTATCTGGGTTATCCCACCTCATCCTTATCCTGGATAATTGATCAGTGAGCATACAGCAGAATCGGGTAACGAAGAAGAAATTGTATCTCAGGCAAAGACTGTACCCCAGGTAGCTTCCCAGGGACTTCCAGGGAGGCTGAAGGGAACTAAAAGTGCGCTAAGTCAGGTTTGCCCCTTCTGGATCTGGCCCCAGTGTAAGAACTCCTCAGCGAAGCGAGGAGCTGCTCTTGTTAATAGTGGCTTTGAGCAGCAGAGTGGGCTGCACTGAAGGTACAGGGAGTTGGTCCACAGAGCACGTTGGCCACATTTCTGACTATCCAGCTTGTCCTTTCCTGAGGTCAGCCTGGGTCACAGCCTTACACGTGGGACTACAGGGGCAACGCAGATGGGCAGACTATTGGGCACCATGGCTATATAAGGCTTCACAAACAGAGAGCGAAGGGGTGTGTGGATCTTCTCCCAGGTCCCTTTATAGCACAAAAACTACCGAGTCCCCAAAATATGCAGGGTCAGGTTGTGGGTTTAAAAGCACAGATATGAAGAGCATGAGAAGGAACCACAATTTTAACTTCTTGCAGGCTCAGAAGATAGATGTGTTTCTAGCCTTAAATCTTTGGAAAATGAAGGGTATGAGGCCTCACAGTCTGCTCTTTATACTCTGGGTGCTTCTGGGATCTAGTGGTCATATAATCTCTCTCAGAACTGCTAAATGAGCCTTTACCAAAAAAAGCAATTTAAGAGCTGAGGAGAAATGCCAGAAGTGTCAGTGGTAGGCATCCTTCCCTACCCCAGCCCATTAGCTGTGCTCAGTGGGAGGTTTTTCTTGCTGGAGCTGCATTAAAAACACTCTGTCCTGGGCTTGATTTCCACGAGGTGACAGATTCCACATGCCCATGTCAGAGCTTGACCCCAAGCTCACATTCCTACTGCTAGAAGGTACTCTTTTATGCTCAACACAACAACTTGATTTCAACCTGCAAACCACAGACAGGCCAGGATCCTCTTTCTCTCAAAAAGAGAAAGCCTAATTTCTACACATGGAGTCCCAAGTTCTCCATGTTTTTTGGGACAACGCTGCTTAGAGGACCTCAAATAGAGGACAGCCAGCACTAATGCTCTAGGCTGCAACTTTTCTTCACAGCAGCAAGCACCATTGCATCTAAGCCATCCATCCTATGTACTCATCTCACCAACATGAGTTAGGGTTGCCTGACTAACATGCAAGGACTGTCAGTTAAGAGGACTCAATGTGGGGATGTAGGGCCACAAAAATGATCAGAGGCATCGAAAACCTCTCCTATGAAGAAAGGCCGAGAGAGTTGGGGTTGTTCAGCCTGGAGAAGAGAATGCTCCAGGGAGACCTTATTGCAGCCTTTCAATACTTAAAGGGGGCTTATAAGAAAGATGGGGACAGAGTTTTTAGTAGGGCCTGTAGCGATAGGACAAGGGGTAGTGGCTTTACACTAAAAGAGGGTAGACTTAGACTAGGTATAAGGAATAAATTTTTTACAATGAGGGTGGTGAAGCACTGGAACAGGTTGCCCAGAGAGCTGGTAGATGGCCCATCCCTGGAAACTTTCAAGGTCAGGTTGGACAGGGCTCTGAGCAACCTCATCTAGTTGAGGATGTCCCTGCTCATTGCAGGGGGGTCGGACTAGATGATTTTTGCAGGTCCCTTCCAACCCAAACTATTCTATGATTCTATGAATAAGTCATTGGTAGAGGTCAGAGCCCAAAAGTTTGCCAAAGCTTTGTTGCAAAAGATGGCAACACATAAAAGGGGTTAGCAAGCTTCCTTGAAAAGCAGGCCTCAAGTTGCGCTAGGGGAGGTTTAGATTGGATATTAGGAAAAATTCCTTTGCTGAAAGAGTTATCAAGCATTGGAACAGGCTGCCCAGGGAAGTGGTGGAGTCACCATCCCTGGAGGTATCTAAAAGACGTGTAGATGTGGTGCTTACAGACATGGTTTAGTGGTGGACTTGGCAGTGCTAGGGTAACGGTCAGACTTGATGATCTTAAAGGTCTTTTCCAACCTAAATGATTCTATGACTCTGTGATTAATTTTGAAATCCATTGTAAACAGTGAGTGAGCCCTGGTTCTCCCTTATGCTCCCCTCCCCTTCTGAAAAATTCCCCTATGTATCCCTAAGTTCATAGGGGTTCATCTGGCCCGAGACCGAGATCAAGTTCGGTGCACACAAGTCCAACCCCTCCCCCACCATCTTTTGAATCCCAGATACACTTTTTTGGAGTTCTGGGGTTTTTCTTGCTTTTAATAAGGGAGAGAATTCATGTGAAGGCCAAGTGCTGTGCTATAAGAAACATTCATTCTCTCTAGAGAAAATCAAGAAAGGGTCAGTGAGACAGCAGCATGCAGGGAAGTACTTTTGTAGGACCCTGTGCTAGCCTCATTGCTTCTTGAGAAACAACTTCTGAGTAGTTCTCTGAAGAACTCATTATTCCACCCTGTGACTTGAATTTATCTCATATAAACCAGATATATTTAGAAAAAGTTGCGGTCAAAACCATACAATGCCATCATTGATTTATGCGCAGAGCAGCAACAAATGAGCAATAAAGTTAAAAAGTAATGAGAGGTCTAGCAGATGGGCAAAGCACCAAAATAAACATTCTGATAAAAACACAGATTCAGCAAACTATCAACCCCAACATGTTCTTGGGAGTTTGGCTTTATTTGGATTAACTAAGTAAATTTGCTAAGAATGTTGTTAAACTATTATAATACTAAGGCACAGAACACGACCAAGGACAGTTCAACATAATCTGGATATCAGAACATCAGAATATCAGAGAGAAAAATGGAGATCTTATTGTAGCTCAGTTACACTTTGCCTCCATCATGCAAGCTTAAAAATCCTTCTAGAAGACCTGCCCTGTCCCACAATCTTTCACTAAAACTAGATGCAGCAATGGCATTTGTGCACCCGGAGCCCTCATCTGCCGTTCCTCACCTCGTGCCTTCACGTTTTGTACGAAATTGCTTTCATTTCAGGAAACTGGGCTCAAACTTGGGAAAAAAG
The DNA here is from genome assembly GCF_035582795.1 of Mycteria americana. Classification (NCBI taxonomy): domain Eukaryota; kingdom Metazoa; phylum Chordata; class Aves; order Ciconiiformes; family Ciconiidae; genus Mycteria; species Mycteria americana. The sequence continues at coordinate 19,783,081 of NC_134370.1, forward strand.
TACAGTAATGCAAGTGTATAAAATACTGTGCCATCTTAATGGGACATGGCAACTTGGCAAATAACTTCTCATTAGCAAGGTTTTTGGTCAACTTGGTTCCCATTTTCTGCTGCAGGATAGGAAATGTTAGATAAATAATACTTTTGTTTTGGGGAATGTGGCCTCATTATAGCTGGGGAATCCAGTGCCGTTACTGCTAGTTGCTTGGGTGCAGAACCTGAAACTCAGTTGCTCCCTTGTTTCCCATACCCCAGCTTTGAACCTGCTCACAGATGAGGGAAGTGGGTAACCCTCCTTTTGACCAGAGAAGGACAGTCACAGGCTCTACTCTGTGACGATAAAAAATGATTTTAAGTGAACGACACTGCTGCACAATCCATTGCAATCTGCAAATAAAATAGAAGGATTTTCAGCAGTATTGTTTTCTTGTATATACAGCCTGTGTACAGAACTAACATTTAATTATATCTTTTTGGGTTAAGAGCATCTGAAAATAGCCTCCAACTGCAATTATAACCCGTGGATGGCAGAGGTATTTCCAGAGATAATCATCTGTTCTGGGCAGAAAATGAGACTTACGTGGCCCGAGACCAAGATCAAATTTTAAAAACACTTTTAGAGAAATCATTTCTAGGACGATGGTTTCTCAACAGCTCTAAGTCAAGCCAAAGGCAAGGTGCCACCAAAAAATTCGCCCTGCCCTCCTCCTTCGCCAGTGTTTCCTCCCTTCTCTTGGGCCTGTGTGAGCAGACAGTGATAGGAGCAGGACACTCATCCAGCTGCAAAACAGACTCGTTCTTTGCTGGGTTCAATTTTCAGCAGTCCAGGTTGGGATAATCCCAGACCAACAGTCTTATTTACAAAAGTGCTTTCGAACCATGTACAATTCAAATACTTTTTAAGTGCTGTAACTAAGTAATTTGGTTTATATTGCAGCAGCAGCTGAGGAGGATGGGAGCTCCAGTGTGCTAACCACACAACCGTGCACGTCCCCGTTGCCTCCAGCTTGCAGCCTGAAGCCCTGGGCCCGCCGATGGACTCCTGGTCTCGTGCAGAAACCCTTTGTACAATTGGGAGCAGGGCTGAAAGGTCTTCCTATGCTTCCAGCTATAACGTCTGGGCCTGAGCAAGCTTTCCAGCATTAGAACTCAGGATGAATAGACAGTTATTAAAAAAAAAATCTGGCAGGCAACTCTTACGAGTAGCTTTAATCAGAAACAAAAGCTAAATGCTATATGAATGGGGAAACTTCGGTCACAGGAGACCGTATAGTGGTTTTCTCAAATCTACGTTTGTTGACTATGGCTGCCTCAGTCTATCAAATCAATATTTTCTAAATTAAGAGGGATTTATATAAACAGAGCATAGTCTCTAAGGTGCTGTTTATGGTCTGTCTGGTGTAAATATTTATGATAATTCTAAAATAAGTGATTTTTCTAAAGTGTGCTTTTGTTTAATATGGCTCATGACAGTTTCTATGGTAAATATGCAGTTTTGTTTTTTAGGAGAGAAACAGAGGCAACATAGAAACCCACTGTAAAGAGTGCTACAATGGTGGCTAATCAACGGAGGGTTGTTCTCGTTTAGTGCTAAGCCTGCTTCTTGAGCGTCGTCTGTTCGCATTCAACCATAACTGGGAAGACTTGATCTTGGATATGGTAAGTGTTCCAAAATGCTTGGAGAAACAATAAACTTCCATGCAACATATTCTAGTTAAAGAGCTGCTGTTATGGCATAACTGTGTATGAAAATACAGATAAATAAACTAAATAATACACTTAGGTGGAAACAGTTTTCCTGCATGGAACCTTCTTTAGGCTGAGTGATCAGCTCCATCTGTCTGTTTAAAAAACAAACAAACAAACAAACAAAAAACCCCTTAAAATTAATCATTCTGCGATGTGATGGTTAAAACTGGGCTGTCCCGAGTCAGCTCTTAATGTCATTTAGGACTGGGTTTAATGTTAAGAGGAGTGCTGGCAGGGTAGGTGCTTCTGCAGCTGCAATTGCTGGGATTTTCCCTGGGCATCCTCAGTTCTGGCAGGCCAGGGTCCTGGCATCAGCATTACAGGGATCAAACAAAGCAGATACTCCATTTCCCTCGGAATTAAAAAGTTTCCATGTAATATGTCCACAGAATATACTCCAGCAAACACCCCCATGACACAGGCTCTTTCCTTCCAGCTGTATATACTAGACTTTGCTTCTCAGGTCTTTTTTCACAACCATGTGATGCAAAAGGAACGGTCGCAGCTCTTCTAACAGGGACAAGACTGATACAGGCTTTCCCTGAAGGATTTTGAAATATGGAGTTCATTTTGCATCTCCCTCTGCATTCACATGTTGCTGCTTTGTGCAGTTCTAGATCTTTCCAAATTTTCTTTTTGGATAGCAGTCCGCACTGTTCAGCGAGCTGTAGGCTGGGTGAAATGATTGTCTGTCCTTAATGACTGCTCAGGGCAGAACACCTAAAAGCACTGTAGTTTGGTTTTCTTTCTAGTCTGTTTTTAAATACCTTGGTAAAAAACACACTCCAAATACCCTGACAGCAATAGCTTACATATTTATCTATCAAACCCCAGAAATATGGATTTTGCTGCCGTATGTACGTGCCACTTGCAGACTGTACAATTCAGCACTTGTGTGGTAAAATTATATTGAAATTTCACCTGTCTCTTCCGTTCAGTAGTGTCACCTATGTGTAAACACACCATTTGCAGGCTCATAGGTCTCACTATTTGAAAAACGGGCCCTTCTTTATTCTCTGTTTATTAACGATACATTCATAAAGCACCCTATAATTATTTGAAAGTATATATAACTCTTGACAAGCTGTGGTGGGTAGGATGCTTCCAGGTAACATAAGCGTTGTAGTTTGTCCTGCCAAAGTCGACAGCCGTATCTCAAATGTGCTGAGAAGCAGCTGTTGCCATTGACTGTACGGTACTGGGGTAGGGTTTCAGCTCGCTGCAATAGAGAACATACCTCGCTCTAACGTTCAGCCATGGCCGGAGTGCCTGCTTCTTAAAAAATCATGCAGGATTGCTAAAATTAGTTGTGCAAAATTTTTTCTTGTCTTTCAGCCTGGTGAATTTCCCCCCTCCCCCCCACAATAAATTACTGTGCGCATTTTCATTCTTACCTTCATCACATTAGCAATGGAAAAGTAGCTATAGATCATAACTTTGCTTGAAATTTTACTGGTGACATGTACAACGGGTTTTCACAAGTCCATTTCTTAGTATTTTCTCATTATTGCTGAATAAATTTTGTTCCAGGATGTTTGGAAAAGCTGACAAATGTTTGCCAAACTGTTTGTACCAGACTGTGAAATTAGTTGTGAGCTTTGCTGGAGTCATGAGAAAAGTTTATCTTTAATTACAATTCAAACATTGCAAACTGAATTATTTGACTATAAATAAAACACCTCACAGCTTCCCAGTCTGATCTCAGCAACTGACCGTCCCTCCCAAAGCCAAATGAATCACTTATGCTTCAGGTAATTGAGAGGCATCTTGGGCCATTTTCTGCAGATAGCAATTAATAGATCATACGGAAAAAGTTGCTGAGCTTATGGAAGCTCGGCTATAAAATGAATTCCTGCTCCCATCACCTTGTATTCTCTTTGCAGCCACAGGATCTAGTCCAGATTTTTTTATCCATGTGTGCTGCTGCAATACCATGCTGGACTGACTCTGGCCAGAAAGAACATTGCATTCTGCTCCTTTCCTCCTCTGGCAGACACTGTGTGTACACAGCTAATTCAGTCCACCCTGTGCTAACTTGCTGGTTTTTTCATGCTGCCTTTTCCCTTCCTTGCCTTCCTTTTTAAAGCTCTTTCTCCTTTTAATAACATCTGTACAATTTTCAGGTGTTTCTGATTTTACTCATCTTCATCTCTTTCGCCACTGATCTCTTGCAGCTCTTCTTTTGCCAGGAGCCGATTTCCAGCATTTCTCTCTCTGCTTGCTACCACGTCCTGTTAAGACTTGCTGTTTCCACTGTGCCGCTGCTCAGCTCGCTCTGCAAAGGCCACTTGTTATTATGTGGCTATTAGTCAGCCACGGAGAGAAGGGCTGCATTGTGCTACGGGTAAGGTTGAACCCTGGCCACACAAATCAAGCTCCATTTTGCTTCCTTTCAGAGATTAATTTATTTTGCTGCAGCCCACAGCAGAACTAAAGGAATCGAGTCTCGAGGCCATCAGAAGACATGGAGATTTCTGGAGTTTGTATGCATAAGCTGGCTCAGGTTATTTTCTTAAAATGGGACAAACATCAGGGAACCTCTTATGAACAGCAGCAAAAAAGTATGCCAGTACAGAAAAAGCCCAGTTGAGAATTAGCTTTTACTGATTTGACTAGATGGGGATTGACTGCTGCCCAGCATCTCGAGAAATGGCTGGAACTGACAGCAGAATTGAAATCTCCCTTCTGGGACATCACAACAGAAACTGTGAAAGAAAAAGCTAGCAGCTACTCAGGGAGGTGGTAAGAAAGACATAGAAGTCATTCAGGCTTGAACAAAACATTTCTGTTTTTTTGGAGATCAGCTCTTGCTTTTTTAGAAGCAGCTCTCACAGCTGCTCGTGTTCAGTTACTACCGTTCAACGATCCTGGATGCTGGGCACTGCCCCTTTGCCCTTCTTCCTTTTTATCCCTGTTACTGAATGTCATTGGGGAGGTCACCTACCCAAATTCTGTATCAGTGCTTCTGCAGGCTCTGGGGAAAGAAATCGGGGAGGTAAGATGAAAAATACTGAGCATCTTCTAAGAGCACCTAGGACTTCTGCCCCGGTTCCAGGCCTGAACCGTAAGAGCTGAAACATCCTTCCCTGTTACCACACTACTTTCCTTACCTTCTGAGTTGCCATCCTTCCAATATTAGCATGTAAAGCAATAGTTTACGTTACTTTTTGCATGCCTGGGTGAAACCTAGCTGCAAGAGCTTCCCTGATAAGTTGTGGGAACCAGCCCTGCAGTCTAAGGAGCACTCTTGCTAAGCTGACTTTCTAATTGGAGTACATCACATCTGACAGTAAGGGCTTTCCTGACAGCTGACTAAATGAGCAGCATTGCAGCACTTTCTATTAGGCTTTATAATGACTTCCAAGAAGGTTTCAGTTCCTTCATTTGCTCAAGATATAGCGACCACCACAGAAACAAGTCTCACACTGCTGCTTTCAGGAGGGGAGAAAGGGTAGCCCCGTTCCTTCCCTTCAGCTTCTGCTGTGGAATGAAAACCAAGGCACCAGCCACATGGCACCAGCCCAAATCCCAGTGAGCAGGCTCCCCCGCTGCCCGTGAATCCTCCTTGGCGTGAAGGAAACACGGGGAGAACACAGCCCCTGGACTTGGGGAACCGAGATCAGTCTCACTCAAGTTTGGAGAAGGGCTGGAAACAGTACTGGTCCACTATTTACGTGTGAGAGTGAGACTCCTATCTGTAAAATCTGCCTTTTGTTTATGTCTGAATCAAAATATTGGGCATTTTTGGGACCCAATATCCTTCTTGTTGTTACTGCAGGTAGCCTAAGAGACTGTATGCAACTCATGCAATTTTTTTCAGCTCAGGCCTGCCAGCTTTGCTCAACTATGAACCCCTGTGGGCTCTTCTCTCTCTGTTTGAGAATAATTCACTCATACACGCTTTTTCTCAAGCTACACGATCCTTTTCCCACATGACCATGTAAGCGTATCCCTGCCATGCAGCAACATATATAGGAAGCACCGAGAGGAAGCACTGGAGTCTGCTGCTGCCTCCTGCAATAGAAAGAATGTGATCACATGGAGTGCACCTCCTTAGATCTGGTGTCAGAAGGATAATTCGTGTCCTCTCTGCAGAAGTAAAAATAAATAGGGTTCAGGCTGAGTTCAACACCCTGAGGTTGCACACTAGCAGCTCACAGTTTTCCTGGGAGATGAGGCACTTTTCAAGTTCCCACTAACAGGAAAGCAGTCAGATAAAAGCCCGGCGCGTGGATGAAGGGCACGGTGCTCACACTGAAGTGACTCATACTTTTTGGTCGTGACTCTAGTGGGCTCTTGTGAGCCATGACTACAGCATCTTTTAGCAGGATTGCCTTGAGTCACTGGCCTGTCTATTCAAGATCTATAGATCTGTGGAACCTGAGCAAATTTATAGAATAGACTGTTCTTGTTCACGCACTGCATTATGAATCGTAACGTGCAACTGTGGGTAGACTGTCAATTAATTTCTATCTTAATCTCTCTTTTGAATAACAAAGCTGTATTAATAAGTAGTAACTATCCCTTTTGCCAGATCTTGCAAGTAAAATCTACTCTTAGTGTAGAAATACCAAATGAGAGTAGTAACCAGCTGCAAATTATTATGAACTTCCAAATCCCTGACCAAATTAGGTCACCCAAACAGTGTCCCTTCTTCCTCTGCCTCTTTTCCATTCCCACTCTTCTCCCTTGTTACACTGCGTAGGAACACGGACTTCAGAGCAAGAGCAAAAGCAAGTTCGCTATGGTCCTCCACTCAACCACTTTAGCAAATCTCAAACACAGAAACAATTTAAATTCATGTATGACAATTTACCATGAAGACGGAGAGCTGGCAAACTGTAAAGCGGCCAACCTACTGCTACAATTCAATCTGCATGAGCTGACAAGCTGAATGATTAATGTACATTTGCAAATGGGAATGAATTTGTCCAAAATGGAAGAAGCCAGGTGATAGTCAGTGAAGGGGGAAGAAATGGATTCTAAAAAAAATTTGAGATCGCAGGGAGTAATTAATTGAACATGGTATCATTGTTTATAAATACCTGATGGTTGTGGTGAGGAGTAAAGAAGAATGAGCCAGACTCTTCTCTGCAGTGACAGGACTGTGACAGGACAAGAGGCAATGGGCAAAACCTGAAACACAGGAAATTCCCCTTAAACATAAGAAAAAACTTTTTCACTGTGGGGTAATTGAACGCTGGAACAGGTTGCCCAGAGAGGTTTTGGAGTCTCCATCCTTGGAGATAGTCAAAGCTGGACTGGACAGAGCCCTGGGCAACCGGCTCTAGGTGGCCCTGCTTTGAGCAGGGGGTTTGGACAAGATGACCTCCAGAGGTCCCTGCCAACATCCCCCTCTCTGTGATTCTGTGAGAAGTTGACTGCGGCTTGTCAGTACCTACAGGAGATGGCAGATATGAGAATAGAAGGACCAGAAACTTCCCCACGTGACATGATTCAAGAACTAGGAGCCGATACCAAATGGTTTAAGTAAACTGCATAATTTTGACCATCTGACTTCCTAGAGCAATTTGCTAAGGACTATGGTGGATACTCCATCAACGCCAATTTTGAAATCAAATAAGACATTATTCTAAACACCACCATTTTATTCAACTAGGAACTAATTCAGTAAAATCTCTGGTCTAAGCTGTAATATGTTTTTATTGGATTCCTTTTAATAATGGTCTTTTTATTAATGGTCTATTCTATATAAAGTATGTTCTTATACTTTATAAAAGCACATTGCTGAAAGGGGCCTATGTTCCAGTGAACTTAAGTATCCCGGTGCATCTTTTAGCTCATGATTCTCATTACATTCTTTTGGCCTCAGAAAACTGAAAAAATACAAAAGATATTTTTTGCATAACATTGTCACCATGTAGGAAAAACCTACAGTAAGAAGACCAGCTGATGTATTTTTTTAACTCCATAAATGTGTCTTTGAAGAAATAAAAATACCTCTGAAAAAGAAAATATAGCACAAGAGAGCCCTGTACAACCCATATTTCTCCCTGGGGTGCCCTGCAATATTGGTTTTCACAAGGAAAAAAGTATTGGTACACCTTTTAGGCTGTGGTTTTGAAAAGTTTTTAAGAATGAAGAAATCTCCTAAAGTACAGCTGTAAAAATGATGCCAAACTTCAGTAATACTTGTAAATTTATGGAAAATGTGCCCACCTCCTTCTGACTACAGAGGATGATCAGCTGTCATGGGCACAGAACTGAAGTTTACAAGGATCTTTGGAATTTTAAGCTAACTTGAAACACGAGGGCATGTGCATCTGAGCAGCGCATTTTCTAGTTCGCTGCGTCACCGGGACAGCAGTCAGCGTACGCAGCATGTTGCACATGAACGGAGTGCCTTAAGAGGCCTGCTTCGGTTCAAATACTGATTTTGTAGATTGTACATCGATTAGGTCTATGCGGCCTCTTTGGCCACGTATAGCGTGCTGCAAACATCCAGGTTACGGCACCCAGTTTGCTGCGCATCCTGCTTCTATGAAAAGCAGAATATCCTTCCCAGCCCTCCCCTCGCCTCTGGCAATTTTCAGAAGCGAAGGTGGTGCAGCTTGTCAGCATCTTCCGTGGGGTACCTGGGTGGTGACAGCCTGGGCTCCACACTGGCACGCGGCAGACCGAGGGGAGCTGGGGGCTGTTTTTCACAGCCTTCTGTCAGGCAGCCGGACCAAATCCCTTTAGACACAAAGAGGACATTTTTAGAATAACTAATGTTCAGCGACAGGCCAAAGTGATGTGTTTTGGAAAATTGCTGCTCAGGGAGGAAGACTGGAGATATCAGGGAAAGAGGATTCCCAGCTTTACTGAGCCATGTTAAATACGTGCTAAATCTTTCCAAACAGAAAAGAAGTAAAACTAAGTTGGCTAAAACCATCAAGTATGTTTGACCTTTTTTCCCTATAAGCAAAATTTTAGACTTGAGCTGAGGTCTCCCTCACGTGAAAAAAATAAAAAAGCACTTGTTCCCTCTGGTACGTTATTGCTTTCTAGAGATGGGGAAGATGATGTTTGTAATGTACGTGATTCCAGCCTTCCACCCTAATCGACGTGGCCAGAGACCTGCCCCCAGATGGGACTGCATGGCAGATCCACCTCCCCACAGAAGCAAACCTCTGCATTGCTAATGCTTTGGAGCACCCTGGATTAGACCTTTGAATCTGCAAGAATCAGGGCTCGGAAATGACCAACGCATCCTACCAGCCTCCCCCTCAACCTTTCACTCAACTTTCATTAACAGAAAACGAAGCAAAAATATCACACACACACAAAAAGAGGAATATAAAGAACATTTCTCACTGTTACAATTGCAATGAAAGTCTCAGATCCCCTCTTCCCCACCCCCAGACTGCCCAGCCCCCAAGCAAAAGTAACTGGGGAGGCTGCAGAAACCCTGGCGTGAGAGTGCAGAAAGGGTACCACTCACTCTCTCGCATAAGCAAAGTTACCCAGTGAGGGTAAATTAAATGCCAACATTATTTGCGGGGACTAGTGCTTTGTTTATGTGATTCACCCACAAAGTTAATTTTGTAAAAGAACTGCAAACAAGCAAGCACCACCGTTTCTTCTTTTAAATCTGAGTCCGATGACTGGCAGAGGTCTGTACCAACTTCTCAGGCTGCCAAACAGCGGGTCACCTGCCCAACACAGAGTTAAGAGAGCAGTTCACAACTTGTGAAAAAGAATATTATTTTTTTTTTCATTTTTCATTCCTCCCACTTATGGGCAAATAGAAGAAAAGAAAAGAAAGTAGAAGACATTGCTAACTTTTAAAATTTGCGGATTTTCTAAAATGCACCAGCATAATGCTTAGCTAGCAATGGAGAAAAAATTCTTACAATCCATTAAAGATGAAACCATTCCAATTTTTTACTAAAAAAGCTGCATTCAAAACCCAGGGGAGCAGACCTTTCTTGATCAGCCTCCATGTGTTTACTAACATGCAGAAGCCTAAAAATATGTATTTACCAATCACAGGTTACCAGAGTTCAACAGAGCAGAAATAATGCCAGTTAAAATTTAACAGTCGTCTTCTAACTTGTGTGGCTGCAGACTTTGAAGCCATGCCCAAAATAAAGTAGGAGTTCTCTGTGGGCCTAACCTGATTTGAGCATGGTTAGGGGGCAACCTTTGAAGGACTGCCAGTACAAATGGTCCTTCTTGATAACGTCTGCCTTGAGCATGGTGAAACAGCTCTTGGATGCGATTCGCTAAACATTGCTGTCCTCTTTGAGCACCTTTCAAGTGAAAAAAAAACAACCACCAACCAAACCCACAGAATTTTAGCAAAAAGTTTACCCTAATGGTAAGCCTAGATTGTTGACCTAAAATGGGGGTTGCCCAAGCCCTTTTTATGTTTTACTAAATAAAGATACTTACTCTAGTGCAATGTTAATTAATAACTGTCTGATGGGCTAATTTGGAGACCTCAGGATGGGACTGAGCAATCAAAAGCAGAACGTTCTCTCATTTAGTCTGCATTTGCTGCCAAATCAGTCTTTTAGACTTCTGCTTCAGCTCTCTTATGATGAATTTAGAGCGATGAAGTTTTTTTGCAAAAATAGTTAGATTTGCTTGCTGGAGCTGGGAAGCAAAGGCATTGGTATTCTCATTCCCCCTTTTTCTCCTTCCTTCCTCAATATAATAGTACCATTTTTTAGGTATGCAGCTTATGCTGAAAGTACCACAGAGCCCAGATGTAGACAGCTACAACTATGCAATAGAGAATTTTAGTCCACGCTGAGCTTTAAACGTCTGGTTTAGATAGTACTTTGTCAAATGGGAGCCTGAACACGCACTGTACGTACCTTGCTTTGCAGCTGGGAAGGTGAAGGGAAACACTAGGTACATCTTTTCGGTCCATTTTCTTCAGTGTAGTTTGTGCCAGTGCACAGATTTAAGAAGGTTTCGTCTGGAAGCCCAGGACAACCATTTCCCTTCATTTGCAGCAGGATTTCCTAAACTTCTGAAGGCTGCTCCTCCTGCTTCAGGAAAAGGAGTCCTGGCACTTGGCAGTTTTGCTGTGTGCTGCTGAAGCCCTGCATGCTTCCTCCCCATCCCTGGCCCACCTTGGATAACCCCGAAGCATGTCACCACTGGTCTGTGCTTTGTTTTTTCAAAAACACCACCTGAGATTGTCCTTTCAAAAAGTGGAACCCCCTGACAGTTTCTCTTTAATGCCAATATTTTAAGAGGTTACTTGTTGCCAGTGTTAACATTGGTATTCACCCCATCTATATACCTTGTGTATGACACAGATTTCTCCTGCTATCCTATTAGTGAAGTCTTATCACATTTAAATCCAGTTATCATTAATTCAAAAGACAGCCAGCAGTGGATAGCTTTTCTACGTTTTTAGAGGCTGAAGTATGAGTATCACAGGTTCAACTCTCTGTTTCTTTTTATGATAATTAAGTGCTGACTTCATTCCCAGGACTGAAAGGGTGAACCCCCGCCTCTAGCTCAGGTGCAGGGCCCCTAGGCATCACCAAAATGTTACAGGGATCTCTGAAGCCCTGCAGTGAATTTCAGCCTCTGCTCAGTGTTGGAGATGCCACGAAGCAAACTTCCAGCAGACTGAAGAATCTCTGCTTTCAGTAAAATGGTCCCTAACCGCCAGAGCGTGTCAGCACATGCGTAGTGCTTCAGTTCCATCTGCCCTGTTCGGCAGCACGTGTAAACTTGGATTTTGTGATATGAAAGTTAAACAACTAATGTAGGCATGTGAGGAAATAATAATAAAGCCATAAGCCTTTGTTGTGGCCTCTGCAGCATTAATTTACTGCAGCAATTTACTGCAGCATTAATTTACTGCAGCAATTAGGTTACTGCAGCAGAAAGCAGAGATGACTTTTCTGGTTATGGGAGAAATACAACTCTTGACAAAATCGTGTGCCATATACGAACAACATGAAACGCTTATGAAATGTGAGCTGCTTCTTTTTCTTAATATAGTTTAGAACACATTCTCCCGCTAATGTCTTCCAGAAACATGCGGGACAACCCTGCTGCAGCTTAATAAGCCATTCCTTTGCTCTGGGCTTTTTGTATTTCAACACACTTTCCCAGATGCCACTTTCAGCTGAAAGGGATGGACTGTTTCTACATTTGTCAAACAAAAATGTAAACACTCTGCAGTTTAACGAACTAAAACCATGTCATGAACTAGAGGTCTTCCCTTCCTCTCCTGCCTCCCCGAGCAAGCATTTCAATTGGCCTCTAACCAAGTATTTAAACTTCTTTAAAGGCAATATTGCCAAAAATGAAATCAAAGTAGCTTCCATTCTATCTTCATGCCTACTAGCTATTAAATATGGAAATATCCTGGGACTCATTAACTGATGGGCAGTCCTATTGTCATTTCAGTCCCACAAGAATCTGTTTAGTTTTTCCAATCTCAAAGAACCGTAAAAAAAGGACAGATTTTGTTTAGCACAAATGTGTTCATGTTGTTTAAAACATTCATAGCAAAGGTAGGAAAATATATAATCCTCACAGCTGATATATTAAAGTTATTTTGCTAAGAACCACGAGGTCAGGTGGCCTGAGTTTTCTAGAAAGCTGGTACGTGAACAAATAGATGCACTTTCTGGGTACAGAAAACACAGACTCAGCTGCAAACAGCAGAAGTGCTGCCTGGTGTTGCATACAGCCCCGTTCACGTGATGCAACCACACAGGTCTCATCCACCAACTCGGGAACCGAAGCCAACCCCGGGCAGTTACGCTACATAGTAAGTTTTCACTTACGTTTTGCCAAGGAATATTTATATCCCAGAGGTACACAGCTGTGATATGAACTCGGACACAGGCACCACCGCGACACAAAACACAGAAGCTAAGAGTGATATGGCTCTTCCAAATGCAGCCCGTCGATGCACACCTGAATTTTGAAGGATGCCAGTCAGAATGTCTCTGTTGACTCTGAGTTTGATCAGAGCTGTTCGTCCTCCCGGTTAAGTGAACACAGGCAGCTGTTTGCCATCCAAGAGCAAACGCCTTACCTGATTCTTCCTGAAGTGTTAGGAATAAGAAAACTGTATGAGGTGTTTTTGTTTCAGTGGCCATAATCCTCATTCTGCATAATTGGTGTGGCTAGAAATTACTATGTCTTACTCCAGTAGTGGACTGATGTAGCTCTGACTGGGATTAGTTGACTGTGTTGAAAAGATAACATCTTGATAAGGTTTATGTTAGCTAAACGAGCTATTTTGTATACTTTAATGTGAGGTAAATGGATATTGCTGAAAGAAAGGAAGAGACAGAGCTAGGGCAAATGTTCAGCCATTTCAGGCAAAGAAAAGCCAGCTGGGAGTACCTGTGCCATACCTGTGGTATCAAAACCTCCTTGCTTTCAGCAGGCGGATAAGCCTGATTCTGGGCTGAGCCAACCTTCTCGCGCATCACGTCTGGTTCATGGTGTCTCTCTTGCCTTTCGCCTAGTCACTCAGGGTATGGAAAGCACAGAAATCTGGTACAAATTGCCAGCACAGAAAGTCCAGATGAGCTCCTGTTAAGCAGGGGCTGCCCCAGGAGCTGGACTCTTCCCTGGCCACAGCTTTCCCCTTTTGAAGCAGCTTCAGGATTTTCTTCCCTGAACGTCCCCAACCCTGCCTGCCCTTTGCTGCCTTTGCCAGCATTGTTTTCTGGTTCTGTTAAACCCTCTTTAGGGAATTTTGTGACTACCAAGAGGGAGTTTCAGTGGCGTTAATGATCCCAGCAGCAGTGCCGGGGCTGCAGCAAGGGGGATGCCAGACAGTGCAAACTTGACCGCACCTTACCGGTTGTTGTTGAAGAGAAAGAAGGGCTGTTGTGGTAAGGAAGTGGTGGCAGACAAAAGGCAACTTGGTAAAAAGGAATGAGAGCAACACTTCTGGCACCCCAGCACTTTGCTTTGACCCAGGAATAACAAAGGTTGAGGCTGTCTGGAAATCTGTGGTATTACTATGCTGACTCTTGCAGACTCAGGACATTATCCTATTTGGCCTCCGCAAAGCTTCCCATGAAGAAACAAAACAGTCTCCTGAGATAACGCTGGTTTATAGCAGAAAACCACCATCAAATATAGAGAGATTGGCTGCCCGTTCTTGCTACACAAACTATGTACTTGCCTGTACTGATGTCTAAAATAAAAGAGGGCAAGGTAGTGCTTGCCATGGAAGGAAGCGTTTCCAATTCAGAGGATTTAAATTCTTTACTTTGGCCAATGTATTATTTTGCTCTTACTTCCCGACTAATTTGTCTTGGATTTTAAAGGTGATTGATTGTGAGTTTCAAGAATGCATCCAGGTTTTCAATGGACTTCAGCTTAGATAATATTGTGTAAAATATACCTGAAATAGGAAAATACCACAAAAAGAAATTTTTGAAAGCACTGCAGTCTTTAGAACTGATAAAAAAGACAATCTAACACACGCCGGACAAATACGCATAGTATGTAATGATACGTGTCTTCCTTGTGTTACCCTGGTTTGCATTCATTTTAAGTAAACTGAAAAGAGTCTTTTCATGGACACTGGGCTGGGAACACACTGATATTATCAGGATGGAGAAAGTAACAATCTATTATTGCAAGCAGAATACGCCTGTGACAAATACTGGTACTGCTTACATTATATTAGCATTTCCCAATACTTTTTCTCACCTGTTTTTGTTGCCTCTTTGATTGACTGCACCTCCCCTTCCATCTATTGCATCTGCCAAGGAGGGGGTAACCACTGAACTTCTGACAGTCCTAACCCTGGAGAAAAAAAAGCAACGTTTAGTGGTACTTGTCATTGCAGAGAGTGGAAATCAAGTGTCATCGAGAATCGTTGCATAGGGCTTAATAGTCACGTGCTATTTTGCACATCTGTTTGTCCTGGGTAAAGAGAGAAGTCAGTAGCACAGAGATGTGTGTTCCAGCTTCCAGACTTGTTCTGCTAAAGCAATGCTAATAGGCTATGTCCTGGAGAAAACTCTTTCTTTGGGGAATACGAACACCCTTCTGCTTAAATATGGTGAAGATATGGACAAAGAATTATTCCATCTGTAAACACAGTCTGCTGCTTATTTAAGAACACTTTTTAAGAAGCTGAATATGGATCAATCTTAGGAGAGAATGATCAAGAACAACATATTTCTCAGGGGTGAAAAGGGGGCTGCTCTCATACTTATTCAGCATCATTCTTTATTGACGCTGTCGGGTTTCAACAACTGACTAGAGGTCGTGGGTTTAGCACCCCTTAAGCATAAAAGCATCAGTGCCACACTATTTTAAGAAATTGCAAAGGATGCCCAGAAACACAATTGCTTCTTAATCTGTGAAGACATAATTGGGAGCAGGCTGAGCTAGATGCAGAGGAATATGAAACAACCATACAAAGGCAAAGAAAGTCTATTGTAATCACTGTCCGAGTTAAATCTGTATTTGTAAGAAGCGTGTCAACTCAGCCAACAGAAGTTGGCAGCTATGTGTGCGCAGCTAGTGTTTCCAAAGGAAGGCCAAAGAAAAACTAGAGTGTGTTTATTCTGGCATCAAGACAGTCTCACCCCAGCTGAAAGCTCAGCTATGTTTGTTCTAAGTCCAGAATTATCTTCATTCTACTCAGTGTACTAACATTCCTTTCAGATACATATACATTCTTAAACCAAATAATAATTTGCATCCAGAGGTAATGTTTCTGAGGAAGGTTAATTCTGGTGAGGTTACCTGACTACTCAGCAAGCAACAGGGCACCTTCTGCAGTTCTCTGCTGTCTGGTGTCCTTCCGTATCCAGAGCTTTTACTAAAACCCTGCATTGCTCTCACTTTTTCATATGGGGAAACTGAAGCCTAGGGAGATTAACTGATTTACTGTAGGGTCAATAATTTCTGATCTTGTTGCAGCCTCATTTGAGAAAATTGACAACATACCATAATTCCCAGGTAAAGGCTATTTGCTTTCAAAACAGAGAGACAACGAAGCATACTGATGTTTACAAAAGTAATGTCACACACAAACTACGTAGCTCCGGGAATGAGTTGGCCGTACTAAACCCAAAAGTAAAATAATCGTGTTTACCTTATTAGACAGAGATCTGTGGCTGCTTCCATTTACGCAGGCGTTATCTGCAGGAGTTACCTGGGAGCTGCAACGAGATGGGCTTTGAGATGAGAAGAGCATCGTTGGAGCTTTGGGAAAGGCTATGGGGGAGTGACTGGAATATTGCTGTGGTTGGGATGAATCCCTGGGGAAGGCACAGAGCTAAAGGGGCCCCTACGCTCTACTGAGGGCGGGTGGGTGCTGCTGTGTGGGGTCTGCGGGTGCTGGGGGTGACACCTGCACGAGGAGCTGCGGGTCTGCTCAGCAGCTGGCCAGGAGCTGGGGCAGGGCAGTGGGATGCTGGTGAGGCCGCCTAAACCTGGGTTAGCAGCAGCTGCGGTCCCGCCAGGCGCAGCTCAGTGTCCCCGGGCCCGGGTGGGCTGCTGCTGCTGCAGCTCCAGCTAGCAGGGAGAGGTAGCGGGGAGCCACCAAGCCCGGCCCAGAGCCACGCTCCAGGTCCAGCGTGTCCCGTCTGCTGCCCACGTCCGCACGGCTGTGCCTGGGTGCCAGCTGCTGCCTGCTCTAGGTCGCACCAAAGCCCTGGTACAGAGCCAGCTGCCGAGTCCAGATCTCCGGAGCTTCAGGCCAGTGCCTTCATTACAAACCCCCTTCATTTCCCATCAAATCGCTTGCACTTACTCTCCAAGGTGTATGTATGCCTGTGAACAGAAAAAAAGAACAGGAAAAAATCAAAAGAAGCTTAAAAACTGTAATTACTTTATGGAAAAGTCTCACAGAATACAAAAAAGAAGCCAGAATTTTATAGAAACAGAGTCCCATAGAAATTATAATAAGAAGTCCGCAGAATTTTGTCAAGAATTATTACTTGTTCTTTTCATCCAGACCTGTATTTCTGCTAGAGAGTTCTGCAGCAAGCCTGAAAAGTCCAGTTATAAAGCATTAAATTATCATTTGGACCTTACATAAAGAATGCCAGGGAAATTACTTCCGTCTGCAAATCAGCAATTTCATACTTGAATGAAGGAGAGTTCACCTTTAACAAAGTTCACTATTATTCTTATAATTGAACAGTTCTACGAAACATATTCTTTTGCTACCTTGAAGTACTTCACTGCAGTGCATTTGTAAGATGGCAAAGTTTATTACCTTTGTATCTTTAGATGTTTGCCCATTAAATACACCTTAAAACACTTTTTTTCCAGAATACTGGCATACCTGATATGTCATGTAATGTGAATGCACGTTGTCATACTAAGTTCCTACAAACTTATTTTTTGCTCATAGCATGAAATGAGTTAAATTCAGAGCTAGATTTGTATCTTTATTCATATAAAAGCCAGCTACAGTGGAAGAATTAAAGACATTAATAACCAACTGTCAGTGAAAAATATCAGTGAATTTAATAGCCTACTAGGTGGGTTTTAAAGAAATAGATGCTTTACCAGCATTGGTTGTAGCCACGTACAGCGTGTGGTTGCTGGAAAGAAGAACTTTGGCATCTCAAGTGGTGCACAAGAGACTCCTCTCCCAGAGAAGGCAGACACACAAAAGGTATCAGAGCCTGAGTCTAAAGTATGGTATCATATTGCAAATTGTATTATCCAGACTTATCATGCATGTATCAGTTTTGAATTTAATCTCCGCATTAACTGACTTTCCCCCAGAGCAGGTACCCTGCCAGGAAGATGTATTTTCATCACCTTCCTATTTGATTTTTGTAATACTAATCCAGAAGCAAGCTTGAAAAAGCAGAACAGTGGTTAGATCCCCATCTGGGTTTTGCAGAAAGTTTGTGGAGATTGGAAAAGGGCTTAGGAAAGGATAATTTAGCATCAGATACATAGCTTTCAGGTCAGATTTATTAGCAAGTCTGCTACGATGACCAGCCTTAGGGAAACAGGACAGGCCTTGCTAATGAAATCCTCGTGTAGTTACTGCTATATCCAAGACCTTACGATCTGCATGAAATGCTGCCTCTTGCCATAGGCTGCTCAAGATGCTGACGCTTTGCTCTTCAGCGGTAAATTGGCAACAGAGGGACGAGCAGGCTGCTGCGATGTGCTGTGGCTGACGTGGCAGATTAGCCATTTCCATTTGGTTTTTTTTTTTTCCTGGCACCTGATAGAGGAGTTGGCTTTTGTATTCTTCTGAATCCTGTGATCACTCGTGGTCTTACGGAGCTGGTAACGACACAGGACTTGGGAACACACAGGGAAAGAAAAGGGTATTTTACCTTGTCTGCCATTTTCCTCCTCGTTTGTCTGTGCTTGCTCAGGAAGCCCTGCTGCTGCAAGAACAAAAGCGTGCGAACCCTGGTGAGCGGGCTCAGCCAAATACGCTTTGCTCATGGGAGGCTCAGGAGTAGTTGCTGTCAGAGCCAAGGCCTAATGTGAATCTAAATTCACAGAGTAAGAAATTTTAGGTAAAAACACAAAATCTGGTTTGTTTCACTTCATTCCCTGTCTCTTTGCAAGCTGTCGTGCTAGCCTTTAAGAGAAGCATCTGCAATAAGCCGTGACAGTGAGAATATTGGAAAGGGGCTTCACAAAAAGGCTGGAATAGCGTCTTCATTTGCCTGAAGCGTGCCCGGTGATTGCCAAGTCACGCTAGCGCGCTACTCGCACAGCCTTGTTGCCGAGTTGTTACCGGGAGGGCAGGCTGATAGCCTGGGCACAAGAGCTGGTTCCTCCAGCTGCAAATCCAGTCCAGCTCACAGACAGGCTTTGGCCGTGTCCTGGAGCAGCGGCAGTGGGTCACCTCTGTCCCTTCCCCTGCAGACTGTTGCCAGCCGACTCGAGGAGTGCAGCAGCGCTGCCAAGGGAGCGAGCCGTGGGACGGGGACCGAAGGTGCAGCCCGCTGCCAGGAGAAAGCCCTGCTGAGGGACCAGACCACCTGCGGGGCCAGAGGAGGCAGAGCCCCCGGACCCATCTTTATATAGTGGGTGCCAGAGATACCAGGGGTACTGTAAGCAGTCCGATGTCCATAATGCCCAAATCCCAACATTAAGTGGAACCTCTACTGTGTTTCAAGAATGCATTCATTATACTTAAAAGGTGAGGTAATTAGGCGGTGAATTGGTCTTAGATAATGGAAAAGAAAGCATTTAACAGCGATTTAAAAAGTTATAATGCAAGACTGCATATGTTTCTGTAGATGAAATCCTTTCAGGAGTTTTTAAGCACAGAATCCCCCCCCCATCTTAACTGTCAATAGTCTTCTGAGCAAATACTCCTTCAGATTAGAATGAGGATTTAATGTGGAGATAAAAGCTTGGGGCGGATTCTTGCCCAGCATGAACTCACACCTTTAGGATGGAGGATGGCTCTGCTTGTTAAACAATCCGCCCCAAGCTTTTCAATAGCTCCTTCTGCTAATGCTGTGAATCACAGCTTTTGGTGCTGACAATGTGCATGACCTGAGCAAGCTCCCCACATGAACTCCATGTCAACCTATCAACAGCGTTGCTTGCCTTGGACAGAGTCAAAGTTCTTCAGCGAGTTTAGAGGACAACTGGCAAACACCTCATCTCCTATTAAAAAAGAGGGAAAAAGAGCAACAGACTAAGTGATTAGTGGACAAAAAAATAACTATTTCAGAATAAATAAAAACAAACTGGACTGGAGAAGAAGTCGGGGTTTTTTTGTATTAGAAGTATTTACAAAATATGATTTTGAGGAAGGTGACGAGTTATACAAGCCCACGTTGAGGTGCCAATACAGACCTGCAGAAACTGCAAAGGTTACACATTCTGGACATTGATTTACTTGATTAATTCAGCCTGATCATTCAGAACTTTAAACATTCAAAGGCAGCCAACAGTTTTGGAAGACAGCATTGGTATGGAAGTTATTGCCTGCAGGTTAGTGACTGGGTCTGTACACTCTGCGGCAGCCGCATCCTCAGGGTAATTGCACAGAAGACAGCGGTGCAGACAGAGTTCACGTTAGGAAATGGTCAAACTCACCTCGGGCAGAATTTCATCTGGAGCTAGGGGAATTATAGCAGAAAGTGATCGGGCACAATTGAGCCCAAGCATAGAACTGGAGCAGCTAATTTATGGTACTATTAATTCTTACTGAATAGGATGTATGTAAAAAAGTTTAAATACACGCTGCATAAATACCCATAGGAAACAGGCACACAATTGCTCATGCTGTTTTTCTTTATTCTGTTTTGATGATTTTTCTCCTTAGTATATTCAGAACCACAGTGTTCCTGAAGCTGGTTATGATCCCTCCCCTCAGACTGGAGAGTTATAAGAGCATTTCAATCTATTTTACTTGTCTTGACAAAAATAATTTCATTAAAGAATGAGAAGTCCCTTGAAAAAGACGCATAATATTCGGTGTAGTAGTACTTCAAGGCAGGGGGGAAAACCTACAGGAACGCTATTTACCTTCTGATACCTGCAAACAAACACCTCCTCAATTAAAACTGAGGGTATTTGTATTTCAAAGGTATCTACGAAATAACTTAATAAGGCAATTTAGGAACATTCAGAGGGGATAACAGCTTTATGTGTTTCTGGCGTGCTCTATGCTTTGGGTGTAAACACTCACAAAACATCCAAGCTTGATAAGAGGGGAAAATATTAGAAATTAAAGCTTAAAAAATGCCTGTTCATTGTGCAGATTGCAGTTCTGTACACAAAGTTGTGATTTTCATAAATAAGGAAAGAATGAATGATCAAGTTGTTAAGTTTGGGGAACATATTTTGTAAACTAGTGAGCGTATAAATAATTGTATTAAAGTCTTTGCCAATCAGGTCGTCAAACTGAAATTTCTACAGTCAAAACTTGAGTTCTATATTGACAGCATTTTTACAAGTTGGCAAGTATGGGATTCATCCAAAGCCTGCTGAAATCAGTAAGTGTTTTCATGGGCTTGAATAAAGACTTTAACACGATATGTTTCATAATGCAAATGACACAGTGTTCTCAACACCTATCTCTGCAAAACTGCTTGAAGCTTTATAATCAAAATGGATTATTTTTAGCTTAGAAAGCATGTTAAAAATTCAAAGTTTCATGGAGACTCCAAATGCATATTTTTCAACTCAATATTCTTCAAAACTGTCTATATTTCATTTATCTACATGAAAAAAACAGCTAATAAGTAGAACAGAGAACCAGAAGTCAGGAAACCCAGGTTGGGTTCAATCCTTTATATGATTTTGTGCAAAATGCTCTGTTCTTCTGTGAAGAAAATAATTTCAAAATGCCATAGGCATGCTCTGCTCCAGCATTTGAAGTGCAAAGGTTTTTCTACTAACAAAATCTGCAAAAAACCCACACCAAACTGAACAATTAAACTTCTTTCTTTAATTATCTCTAATCCAGAACAGAGTTTTGCAGAAGAAATGGCCTAGAAAGCATTTATAAGCATCCATTGGCTGGTAGGGCTTCTGCAAACACCCACTAAAAAATTACATTTACAAATCTCTCCATATGCTATAGAAGCAGAAATTTTAGGATGCCTTAAATTGCACTTGTTCACACAGAATTACTATACGCAGTGCGGGATGTGGACTGGAATATTGAAAAGTAGCAGTAAGAATTGGTGATAAGGTCTCTTGCTCTCACACAAGAAAATGTTTGCAAATAAACTGGCACCAGGAAATAAACCCCACATCTGATGTGAAGGGCAATCGAGTCCGGGACCCAGAGGTTCCCTGCCTGCTCCACTTAGCGGCTATCCCGCTCAAAGCCTGGCTCTACACCAGTCCTCCGCAGAGAGAAGGCAGTTTCCCCAGAGAAAAGAATCCCTTCGATGGTTCAGAGGCCAGGCGAGGCCTTGTTCGAAGGTTTATGATGTTATATGAACAGCTAAATACAGCCCCAAAAATATAGTGTTGATATTACAATAAAACATGTCGTCTTCTGAGTTCGATAATAAAAAAAAGAAGTTAGTGCTATGTAATAACTGAACAATTTACCACGATGGCTTTCACAGTATTCTCTGTATTTTCAGCCAGTACGGTCTTTCTGGCTTGTTATTTTAGCACATTGCTCAGGAAAATTTCATCCTGAGACATGAAGAATGATGATACTTTAGTTACGAGACTTACCACACTTTGCAGAATGCTTTCCCATTCCCAGTCCCGTCCGTCCTCCTCTTAGCTCACGCCTGCCTTGCGAGCAGGAGGAAGGGTTCCAGGCACAACTCCCCAGTACGATTAATATTTTGGTTTAGCCACCAAGCTAAACATTTTCAGAAAACAAAGACTGAGCTCAAATCAAGATAAAAGTGCAGTGAGGGCTATTTTATTTTCCTGAGGTGAGGAAGCAGAAGGCCCTGGTTCATACTGAATCAGAAACGAAGCTTTTATTCCAGTTGCAGATGTTTAACAAGAGCAACCACAGAAGTTAAAAGCTAGAGCTCGTACAGCGTTCACGATGGTGGGAGAACACGGCTCCCTCTGACCGACGCAGGGTGCTCACCTCGGGTACGAGAGGGCCAGGCTCCCTCTGCCTGATGCAAACCACAGATTCAGGAGCCCATGGGCTACGGGCAACACAAGTTCAAATCCTGCCCTCAGAAGACTTGAGTGCCAGTTCCCCCCATCGCCATTAAATGCTCTGACCACCTGAGTGTTGAATGGAAAGGCTGGAAAGGCATGACGCCTCCCTCACTTTGTAAATCGAATATTTCTCCCTGCAAAGCTCATGAGCTGAAATTAGCCATTAAATTTTATCAGCAATTTTGGATCAAACAAAACCTCAGGTAGGTTCTGAAGGCACAAGGAAAGATTGCTATAGGTTTGAATAGCTGTAAGTATGCAAGACCCTGTAGCTGTATGTTATGGATGCTCTAGTTATCAAAGGTAATTTCTCGAAGACTTCTCTAAGAATTTCTTTAAGATCATTGAGTCCAACCGTAAACCTAACACCACCAAGACCACCACTACACCATCAGAAAATTTATCTTGCTGCAAAAATCAGACACATTTGCTACAAAACTAAGTCATTAGTGAAATAAGCACTTACACTACTGGTTAGATGTAATACTGAAGGTAGGGAGTAGTTACAAACTAGAACATTGCCCTACAGTTACCTCTTGTTTTTTAATTCCTTCAGCCAAAGCCATCCTTTGCTCTGCTTGTGGGCAGTCTGGGAACCCCACCAATAAAACCACCAAAACAAAAAAAATCCAAAAAACCCCACCCTTCAATACGCAAAAATAAATAAACTTTTTTCATTATATACAAGTTGCCAATGTGTGGTTCAGTATTTTCTGTGGTTCTCTCTTCACAATCCGCCTATGCTAAAAAAGTAGTTGAGGGAGACTGGAAAGGCTGTTACTGAGTTTTACAAGATGTAGTGGACATATAATGCCCAGCATACAGAATCACACAGAATCATATAGGTTGGAAAAGACCTTTAAGATCATCAAGTCCAACCGTAAACCTAACACTACCAAGACCACCACTATACCATGTCCCTAAGCACCTCATCCAAACGTCCTTTAAATACCTCCAGGGATGGCGACTCAACCACTTCCCTGGGCAGCCTGTTCCAGTGCTTCATAACCCTTTCAGTGAAGTAAAATTTCCTAATATCCAGTCTAAACCTCCCCTGGCGCAACTTGAGGCCATTTCCTCTTGTCCTATCACTTGTTATTTGGGAGAAGAGACCGACCCCCACCTCTCTACAACCTCCTTTCAGGTAGTTGTAGAGAGCAATAAGGTCTCCCCTCAGCCTCCTTTTCTCCAGGCTAAACAACCCCAGTTCCCTCAGCCGCTCCTCATCAGACTTCTGCTCCAGACCCTTCACCAGCTTCGTTGCCCTTCTCTGCACACGCTCCAGCACCTCAATGTCTCTCTTGTAGTGGGGGGCCCAAAACTGAACACAGGATTCGAGGTGCGGCCTCACCAGTGACGAGTACAGGGGCACGGTCACTTCCCTAGTCCTGCTGGCCACACTACTCCTGATACAAGCCAGGATGCCATTGGCTTTCTTGGCCACCTGGGCACACTGCTGGCTCATATTCAGGCGGCTGTCGACCAACAGCCCCAGGTCCTTCTCTGCCAGGCAGCTTTCCAGCCACTCTTCCCCAAGCCTGTAGCGTTGCATGGGGTTGCTGTGGCCCAAGTGCAGGACCTTGCACTTGGCCTTGTTGAACCCCATACAATTGACCTCGGCCCATCGATCCAGCCTGTCCAGGTCCCTCTGTAGAGCCTTCCTACCCTCAAGCAGATCAACGCTCCCGCACAACTTGGTGTCATCTGCAAACTTACTGAGGGTGCACTCGATCCCTTGGGGGCTTGGGGGCATAATCCCTTGGGGGATTATGGGGGCTCCATTCTGGTCCCCGTCCCGATCTTCCGACTCAGGGGGCTGGGTACCCAGAGAACAATTGGCCCTACTGGCCCTACTGGCCCTACAATTGGCCCTACTAATTCCAAAACTGTCTTGATTTAAAAAGCTTAAAAAAAAAGTCACCAACCACCTGGCTGACAACTTGGTAGTAGTGTCTGATCCGTCCAAAACACAAGAATCTCCTGCTTCTTGGTTTTCTCCTTTGACCCCTGAGCTGAAAAGACACTGGGGTGCCAGCTGAGTGAAGTCATCGCAGAGATACCTACATGCACCTAATTAAAGAATGCTAATTGCAGAAATTTAGCCTATCAGGAGTTTGCATTTACAGCATTCTCAGGACAGCTGTATGTCCACATACTAAAAAGCATGAACAAGTGAAACCTAAAAAAGGTAGATGGATTTTTTTTTTTCCATAATTATTTTCTTCAAAAGAAATGACCTACTAATCCTATCAATTTGGTAGTAAACCTACATTTCAAATTACTTTGCTCACCTCCACTTATCAATTTCTAGCAAAACCCATTTGAACAAGGTTGGGAAATTAACCACTGAATACAGAGGCAAGATATTCAGTGAGCTTCAGCTGGGATCTAGCCTTCATTGACTGGCCGACATTAACAAGTGGCAACGACTCCAAAGTGAAGAACTGAGAAGCATTTAGAGAGCTGAAGCGAAGGGCTGCAGCCGGCTTGCTCGGCCCTGGCACGGCCCTGCGAGGAGGAAGCGTGCTCGCCAAGCCCCAGCCGGCCGCCCCTGCTGCGGCAGCGGTCCGTGGCTCTAGCTGAGCAAACACAACATCTCCCAGCAGCGTTGCAATCAGGCTTGGTTAAAAATGGGTCCATCTAGACAGACTTGAGATAGATGCTGTTAACTCTTTAGCTTTCTAAATATCGTCAAATAGGGCGGGATTTCACATGGGCCAAGACAAGTCTTGGCTTCGTTCTAATCTCGTAAGTGGAGATCTCAATTTAAATCTGAATTCTGACAATCTGAAAGCATGCGAAGCCCATCACTAGTAGAAATCAGGTAAGCACGGGCTATGACAAGACCAACAGGAAAAAAAGCAAACATCCCCAAGGTAATTCAAATAACAAGCTAATCGCAAGAAAAAGGAAGAGGAGATCAAATTCCAGTGGCTGATCTGAAACTCGTAGTGTTATCCCACAGGGATTTTTCTCCCAGACAGGTTGTCTTCAATAGGTAGCCTCCGTGTAGCTCCTCAGAAATGAGAGATGAAGCACAGCCACTGTGCGCTTCCCCTGCCACCACCGTGAACCATTGTTTTTAACCAGTCCTTTTTTTTTTTTTTTTGAAGAGGCAAAGACACATTTACAAGTTGCACCCTAGACACACAACTCATTATCCTTTCTCAGCAGCTTTAACTATGTGTTCTTCATTAATATTAGAATCACTTTATGAAAATGTGCTGCAAACAGAGGATTGACATTGCATGTAGCTAGGATAAGGACTGACAAGAGAGCTAGCCAAATAATTCATCTGTGTAAGTGACAACTCCGTTCTAAAATGTCTGTTAAATAAGCTACCCTATGTCTTGAGAACATACAAAATAAAACCTGAGGTCTAGTCAAAAAAAAGGAGAGAAAAAATTTGTCACAAATAGCCTAAGGGATGATTTCCTAATGTAGGGAAATTCAAAGTGAAAGCTTCCATTTCTTTATCACTCTACAATTACATATCTGTTTTATTATGAATGACAGTAGATCTTGAACGTAGTGAAAGGCAGCATCACTATGCAAAGAATGCAGATTGTTGCTATAAGTGATGACAGGAGAAATTAGCCAGGGATTGGTTGTGCTGCATGAAAGTAGTAATTTCTTCTTCACAGTACACCTACCAGTATGAAAGTGCTAACTGAATGCATGATTAAGCATAGCATCTATGCTTATGTCACATATAATTAAAAAGCTCTACTAATAAAGTCAGCAACAAATAAATTGAGAATAAATTCAAGGGCAAAAGATAAACTGAGAATACCTTTGCACCATAAAATGTAACAGCTTTGATGCATCACTTGGTGCCCTGGAGACAAGGAAGGGAAACCCAGGAAGTTCATGTTTTCTTTTGAACAACTAATGATATGAAAAATGACGCAAGCAATTACACCTTCAGAGTCACAACTGCAGCGCACCCATTGCAAACAGTTACAAATGAAAGCCACACGCAACTACAGCTAGCACATGGGGACAGGAAATCAAGCAGAGCTCAAGAAATTCCAACACTATGACTTTAATATAAAAACTTACTCCTATTGCATCTCTCACATTTTGGTTACATGCCTACAGTAGTTTATGCAAAAAAACAGGGAAGGAGGAACAGAAGACACAGCTCTCAGCATAGCTGAGTTGATGCTGCCTGAACAGCTTTGGTTATAGGATGATGTTTAACTCTTAAAATCAAGTATAGAAGACCCAGGTTTATTTTCCTAAACTAATTTCATTGAGATTTTAGTTCTGTACCTGTGAGTTCTTGGCCAACATCATAGGCTACTGAAGAAATTGAGTTCACTTCTTGAAAGGAAGAATTCATGGGTACTGAATATTGCAGTGTAAGAAATACATTTTTTAAAAAATCTGTAAGCCTGTGAAACCCATCACCAGTAGAAACTGGGCAAGCACAGGCTAGGAGATGATCAACAGGATGAAAGCAAACATCCCCTAGGTAATTCAAACACAGCTTGGCTGTAATACCCCAGGAGATTTCAGCCCCTATCTGGCAACTCACAGAGCAAAGTAAGAAATTATTAATTTGGAATCCTTTTCACAGATTTACAGTAACCTCCAGTAGCACAGGCTACTGGAAAGAGAGTTTTCACCTTCCAGAACGTGCCATTTGAGATAATAGCTTAATGCATTTCAATCAATATGCAGAAGTATGATATCGAATAGATTCTGAATCCTAAAACAAAACCACCCAAACCAAAATGCAATGAGGTTGTTTATATGCAACAGGAACAAAGGTATGCTACTTTAAAAGCTTTACTTTGAATGAATACCAAGTGCTTTCAATGCTCGGGAAAGCTTTTCTTTCACTTAAAAATTGCCACATAAGTTGGAATTCCAAAAGAAAAGTGATGCAGAACATTTTATTGATTTCAGTACAATTAGACAATGCAGTAAGCACTATACAGCAGTGCACATGGGAAAATATTACAGTTTACTCAAGTTTTAGCTTTACCTAACATGGTGATTGAATTAAAGAAAAATAATTTCAGTTCTTAAACTCTCTAAGATATTAATCATTAGAAAAATTAAACCTCATCAGTTAAGGGAATAAAATTAGATTTCTGCAACTCAGAAGCAATTCTATAGAACTACTGTATAAGAAAGTAGATTTTTCTCTTCTACTACTAACCAAATTTTTCCTGTGCTCATCTCTGTTTTACATAGGTCACATTTATCTGCCATGATTAATTAAATTTTCTATTGATGAAGTGAAATGTTTAAGAATGAATATGACGCATTTAGTATCACAGAACATGTATTTTAAAATCTGAGCAGGATACTCCTCCATCTTGTAATCCAGAAAGATCTGGGAAAAGATGCCCCTGTAAAGTCGATGAGTGAGATGACAAAATTAAGTGCCTTCTCTGCTCACTGTGGCATGTTACTGGCCCATCTGCGTATTCCTTCCTACTAATGAAGGCCAACTATTAAAACTCCCAAGCAGTATACATGCTGCCACCACAGTCCTTGAAAATAAGGTGTGTGAGGTTACATAAAATCACTAGAAGACAACCCAAAACCAAGACCCACATGTT
This sequence comes from Mycteria americana, assembly GCF_035582795.1. Taxonomy (NCBI): domain Eukaryota; kingdom Metazoa; phylum Chordata; class Aves; order Ciconiiformes; family Ciconiidae; genus Mycteria; species Mycteria americana. The sequence continues at coordinate 19,810,967 of NC_134370.1, forward strand.
CGAATTTAAACCACACTGTTTTCAAAATGACGGCGCTTTGGCTACTTTATATCCAGCTGGATTGATTTTCCAGGGGACAAAACACAGTTCCTGCCCTCCACAGTATTGCTACCGCTACAAAATGAATAGCCAAATAAATGAATATTCTAGCTCTCCACTAGAGCAAAGAGATTGCATGTACATCGAGTAAACTCACTCATTGACAAGATGGTTTGAATAACTTACATGTACTTACAAATAGTTCTGTTCTGTTAACGCCTATGGAGACCAGCGAAGGCTGGATTGTTACTATCCATAGTGTGGTAGCAGCCAGAGATGCTAGCGTAAAGATACTAAGGACTGTGAGAACAGATGCATTTCTCTTGGTTAATATGAAAGCATGCGATAGAGTTAAAGCACCATATAAACAGGAAGCCCATAAATTAAACCTGACCATCTACATAATCTAGGACAACTCTCATGGGAAGAAAATATTGCATAAGAAAGTAAGAAGTCTATTCATCACTCACAACAAATATCAAATCATAAAAATTGATGCCAAAAAGAAAAATGGTAACTGAAGCCTTGATGTGGTAGAACATAAAACTCCTGAAACACACAACAAAACCATTAATGTATATATCCTATTCTTACACATATAGGTATTATTTAACATTAGTACCGCAGAAGAGTCCGGAAGTGAACTTATGTTAGGTGCTGCCCAACTTACATGAACTTCTCCCACCCTTCCGGAGTTTAATGAGCAATTACTCTACCAGATCCTCAGAGACAAAACCTCTCCATCTTCCTGGGCCTCATTCCTAAATGTAGTTTGTAGAATAAGTTATTTTTTAATCAAATATCCATTCTACAGTTATGAACGCACTAACTATATCAAACTATAATAACCCTTGCCATATCTGTTCCCCTGTTACATTTTACAGAAAGCCATTGGGGTTTAAAGTCTTTAATAAGAATTTAATTAACAATTTGGAAGGTGCAGATCTCTGGGGGCCCATTTTTGCTCATTAATTTAACAACAAAACCCACCTGACTATGAATTAGAACATTTCTAACACAAGTGAAACAGCTGTGGCAGTCCAAGCCATCCCATTATTATTTTCCTAGACACTATGAATCTTTAAAAGTCCAAGGAACTTCAACACCACATACAACAGCACAGATCCTGAAGAAGAAAAAAAAAATCCAAATAGAATGGAAAATTACTTGACCCAAACAAAAAAGAAATTTTCTTGGAAGAGAAATAGGTGCTCTAGAAGGAAAAACACAGGCTCTTACAGTCTGCCAGTCAGGACACGAAAACAGAGGCTTTGAGGGACCTTTAAGATATTTCAGTTTTTTCAGGGAAGGATTCTGAAAGAACATTAAGTACCACAGCTATGAAAAATAACAACAGATATAGCATTTACTTTTGGAGCAAGTCAACCAGTACCCATCACCAACTACAACTACAGAGAAGGACATCAGCACTTTTGGCCAAATATCGAAAGGAAATACTGCATTTCAGTATTAAGCCCCTGCACCAGCCATCTGATCCCTAGTTGGAACAGGACAAGCAAGCTAGGTTTCCTAACCTCTTTCTGAATATCAGTGTTGAGGCTATCGACTGTTCAGAGATCAGTAACAATCTATGTCCTCTCTTTGAGACTTTGGCAGAGTCTTTCATTGATCCCAGTAACACATTAGGGAACTCTTCATGGACAGAGAAGACATTTTCAAAACCCAATGCTAGACAGAAGCAACTGCTTCTCCCTTCTCCATATCCATTTGCTAGCAGCCAATTTATATTTGCTGATTTTGTGACTCTGATATTATTTGTTACACATTTATAATTTTTTTCTTCATTATTTCTACTTACAATATCTACTGCTGGTTAAGATTAAGGTCTGACATCTAATTGAGTGGTTTCAATCCTCATCTTTGCTGCCATCTGTAGGTAACTTGAGTGGTACAAAGGAGACAAGAAGTAAGTTTGAATCCAGTCAGACATTAGTCCTCTGATCAGGACCTGTGTCCATGAGAAAGCATGATGTACTTGTTACCTGCCCCTCCCGATTTTAGTGTTAAAATTAGTCAGAAAAAGACAAAACATACAACAGCTTGGCTTTGTCTCTCCTTGTACCTCAAAGTAATCTTGCAACTGAGGAAATAAAAAAAAAAATAAATAAATCAGGAAAATTTGGTTGAGGATCCATGCTATTTTACAGCATTGTTACACCATGGTATGCACTGGAACATCTGTAGTTTTGACTATAAATATGGAATATACTTCTGGGTGTATGTCCGGTAGTTGAAACTCAGTTTCTTTTTCAGTGAGCCATGCAATATTTTAGCAAAACTGTTACTGTAAAGAAAACTTTTCAAAAGAAAAATAAGACAAAAGCAGATAGGTTGATCATATCTTTAAACCCATTACAATCAATTTTAGAAATCTGAAATTAAACAAGTAAGGCCAGAAATTGAAATATTTGATTTAATGACTGCACAATTTTAATACATAAAAATAGATACTTAGTAATGAACAAGTTTATACAAACCAGATTTCTTTTGTACGGTACAAAACAATGATGGAGATAAAAAAAAGATTTGCTGGATTACAGGGCAAGACAAAAGAACAACAAAACATCATTCAGGAAAAGTTTTAAAATAATCAGAGGCTTATTTAATAAATACAGTGCAATGCTTTCATTTAACAAATACAAAATTTACTATTTAATTTATCAACATCAGGAAATATATAAAATGTCATTGAATGACAATCTTATTTAAAAACTGATGCAAATACAATAGCCTTTTTAGAATTCTGAGGTAATATTACACAGTAAATCAAAAAAGCTTCAATAAATAGAACTAAACCCAAGGCAAAGTGCAATTCAGTGAAAATAAGAAGATAAAGCTTTTATTTTAACAATAATAGATAAATAGTTATTAAAAGTGGGCTTAAGCCATAAAAAAATATTTTTGGCTACTTTGCCATGTTTTCAGATAAACTGTATAGCTATTTATTCATAAGCCAACCTTCCACAAATCCAATTCTACAGAGTGGGGAAAGGGGGGAGGCGTTTGTTTCCAGATTTCTTACTACATCCACATTCAGCTGTTAGAAATTTAATGTTGCTTGAAACTATCTAGTTCATTCAGTGCAATGGTGAAAGTTTCATTTATTTCTTAACATCTGGAATCCTGTCAATTAAAATTTATTTTAAAAAATCTCCATTTGGGAGAAACAATGTAAAATGCACAAGTTTGAAGTGCTGCTTTTAGCACTCTCCGTGCTAACCTAGTTTTGTTCCAGGCTGAAGTAAATGGAAATCTTATTACTGGTTTCAAGGAGAGCAAAATGAATACAGTGCCAAATATTTTAAAATATCTCACTATTTATCTCTGCTTTAATAAAACAGTAAAATCACCAGTACCTTCTCTAGGAAATAGAATAATATAAAATTTACACTTAGCTATTGAAGAAAATCCACAACTGGTTTGAAACTACGGATTGGGCAGATTAATTTCTTCATCATGTGTAAATCTGTTGGTTGTATGTAAATAATACAGAGAGGGAAAACAAGAATAATATAATATTTTACTCTTATTGCAAATAAGTGAGTACAGACACTACAAGATATTTAAGCATCCTTGCCCCAGCAGAAGTCAGCAGGGAAAGCTGACAAATTAGATGCCAAAGTGTCTTGAATGATCTGGGCCTCATTCAGCTGAAAGAAAAATCTATAGAACACACAGTAGCTATTCATATTAAAAAAATACTATACTGCATGCTGATAAATTCTTTCCATTTAATGAATAAAACCCAGACTTATAATTACATCTGCATTTTCGAACCAGTTTCTTTCCCAGCTCCTAATTTACTAACTCAGAGCAGGCATACCAAGAATTCTTTTTGTGTAGTTTGTGCAGTGAAACCCACAAAACATTGTCTTTAAATGCTGGCCTTCAAGTTAATGAAAGCTTCAACATTCTTCTGAAATGTTATTGTATTCACTTTTGTCACAGCTTACTCAAGACTTTCAACAAAGTTGCTGAAAAAACTGATAGCATGATACACTATATCAGTTTTCCCTGTGTTGTGAATTTAATTCTTTTCCTGAAATAAATCACCATATATGGAATTTATTTTAAATATCTAGTTTTGTTTACTATAACGCTACAGTAGATCTGGTTAGTTTGCTCTCAAAGAATGAACATACAAGTTGCTTAATACCTGTAGTTTGAACTTGAATCCCCTCAAGCTGAAAAAAGTACCTTTTAACACCCTTGTACAGTCAAGTGTAAAAGCTGAATATAGAACATCTAAAACCTCTTATTCATAAAAAATAAATTTTTAGCACTAAATGGCACTATCAAAACCCTATTTGTTCACAGGCAGTTATTTACATGCTTCTTAGACAGCCTGTTTCATTGAGAAGGAAAACCAGAATATTAAAACTGCATACATTTTATAAAGACTAAAATTCCTATTTGCCTGTGTGAAAAATATGGCTACATGCTGTATGGTTTTTTTTTTTCTATTATCAATGTTAATTGAAAACATTCTACCACTGGGATTAGCTAATAAAGAAATATTCCGTATATTATCTCCCAGTGGGATACCTGCGGTGTAAAGGAATTATGATTAATGATAAAGTGCAATTAAGAAAAAACAGAAACAAACTATAACTTAGAAATTGTCTTAGTTGGGTTTCGTTTATCAAATAGACTAGCTTTTTGTACGAAGAAAGCTACTTTCTGTGACAAAGCAAGCAGTAAATGTATTGCCATTCAGGAAAAAACATACACTTCATATTTAATTAAAAAAAATAACTAAGTTGGGTAAGACTGGCACAGTATCAAGAGACATAACAACACAAAGCTTAAAGGCACAATTAGAAGAGTGTGAATGCTACATAAAAATGCTGTTCTTGAAGTATTTAATTTTATTCTAGACCAAAACCCTCTGCATTTGAAATTCCAATGATCAGCTTTTGCTTCAGTTCCTTCTTGTTCTTGTAAGGAGGAAGGCAAAGCTGGTTGAAGCAGGTATGGGCCACAGGTAACCTAAAATAATTTAAAAAAATGCAACAAAACACATTTAATAATAATAAAATAGCAGCAGAACACTGCAAACTGCCTACACCTTTTCAGTTAAACATTACTTAAATAAGAAACCCTGTAAAAGGAACATTTATCCTAATGTTGTTGGTTCAAGTTCTGTTGAACGTAAACACCACCGCTGTTGGTTACAGGCACCTCAGGTGAATTTGTTTGCCTGCAACTCCCTCCCCGCCTTTCTTTTTTTGTTAAGTTAGAAATATCTCCTTCCAGGTTTTCAAAACTCCAGGTACCACATGACTTCAAAATCAGTTTTTCTCTACATACAAAATCTGGGTGTAATCAGAATCCACAACATGAAGAAGGAAGGTGGGTCCTGCAGTAGGTATAGAGACACTGAGATGAACCACAGTTACTGTAAGGGTACAGAACTCAAAGTTCAGCCTGGTAAGATACATCCTTACAGACATATGCCTCAGTGCAGAGCACCAAGGAGCTGATTGAAGCCCTGAAAAAACAACAGTTCACAAATTTTGGTCTAGCCATACCAACACTTTCACTTGCGAGTTTCTTCTGAGAGCTGAGTTTGAATATATATCGCAGATACCTCTAGGATTGCCTGACTGAAACACTGGAATCTCTGCTCCTCACTAGAACGGATTAGTTTGATGAGAACTGTTCTTCAGTAGCAGAAGCATTTGTTTTGCTATCAGTGTGAGATGCCGCTAACATCCTGCCTCATAGCCACAGGCAAAAAGAAGCTATGGGATCTTCTTGCCCTTTATATTCTCAAGTGACACACAGGACAGCCCTGAGGATACAGACTTGTCCTACAGCTGGGGGAGAGAGAGGAGAAAGACAATGAGCTGAAGCTCAACCTGACATTTGGAATTTGTCCAACACACTGAAAAATTTCTAAAATTTGGACACTTAAAAGTTAAATTTTAGTATGTGACTCAAAAGCTCTCTGGTTCTGTTTTCATTGAAGCCCTTAGTCTTTTGAATGGCAGCAGCTTGGCCTTTGGTCATTAGCAAACGTTCTTGAAAGGGGGTGGAATTCCCCCAGATCTGGAAACCCAAGCTACTTCTCCCTTCCTGCCCTTCAAGCAAGCAAGCAAAGATCTGTTAATGACACTGGAGTCATGTGCTTCAGAATCTGGAAAGTTGGGAAACTGGATATTAATTTGGCAATTCTTATTGCTATTATCTTCTTTGATCCTATTGTGTGAGCAATGCAATGCCAACATGTCTACATTCATCCCTGCACAGGCAGTCTGCAACAATTATCTTGCAAAACACAGACCTACATAATTTTAAAATGCACACTATTTCAAAACACATTTTCCCATTTTTAAGAAAAAGAACAATACAGGAGAATGAACTTAAACAGAGGTTCAACGTTGACTGATTTTTCTTCATTTTTCATGAGATCCTCATGTTCCTTTAACATGTTACCAGAACCAGTCATTAGCTTATTGAATAAAGCATTAGAAATACCACAGTAACAAGCTAAACCAAATTTAAAAACAAAATCAAAATTTATTTTGTTTATGCATTTTAATTCAGCTCTCCACAGAAAACCCAACAAAAGTTTGACTTTAAAAATATAGTTCCACTTAAGTATTTTGATTATCCTAAATGTTTAAGAAATCTAGGTAAAGCCAGCAATTACTGCTTAGCAGTGAGCTTCAGAGCAGTAAGCTTTTCTATACAGCTTTCCAAATAATTTAAACTGACTTTCTCCAATCTTGAGAAGGAAAATACTAGCTGGAAAGTGTGTGGAATTTCTCAAGTCAATTCAATACAAAATAAAACACTACCAGAAACGTAAGAAATTGGCATGAACAATTTAACCTTCACAAGAAATTACAAGGCTGCTTTGTTCCTATTTCTTCTGAGCAACCTCTGTATCAGCCATACACTTACTCACTAGAGACCCTAAAGGAATGCTACATCTTCTCAGCCATACATGTTAAAATTCTTATTTAGACCATCAAGAAAGAATGCAAGCGTTTTCTGCAACTGGAGGGGCTGCTATACATAATGACAAACAGACTCAACGAATTCAGAAAAATTCATGGTGATTCACAGTATATTTTCATTATAGCTCAGCTGTCACATTAGAAACAATTAAACAAATAATTTTTTGAATTGAAAACATGTAAGGAATCTCTATAAATAAAGAATTCCTGGCCTCAATGTAAGCATTGAATTAGTCACCTGCAAAATTTAGGCAATCAATAAATGGGTATTACAACATTTTGAAGACAAACTAAAGGAGTCCATGCAGTTTCTTCCTTATACATTAGTTTGCTCTTCTTTAAAAAGACATTCAAGAGCGATAAGGGCTCTCAGGAAATAATTTAACAAAAAAATTTAAAAATCCAGAAAACTACTTACCAATTAGTCGATGTTTCACTCTTTGAAATCTTGAAATTCAAATCAGCCATTCCTCCCACAGGTACTCTATCACTTCCTGTAGCAAAATGTAGCAGCTTCTTTTGAAGGTCAAGAGAAAATCCAAGTACTACATCCCAAAAGTATCTATGTTCAAGGCAGAGGGAGAAGAAAATGGCGTAAGATGCAATATCATGACAAAACAGTATGAGGATAATAATATAACCGCAAGTACTACATTATGAATGTCACTTACTGAGAATTTAATTAATGTAATATATGGGACATCAGTAGTATCCTAATATGCAAGGTTAAATAAATTCCTAAGGACTTGACAAGTACAATGTTTTATGAATTTTGGAATGATGTCTTGTCAAATGATGCCCAAACCCACTTTTCTATAAAAACATAAATGCCTTCTACTCACTAATATAAAAGTCCTTAGTATCAAATAGAATTGGAAGAGAAAAAGCCTTTTTAGAAGATTGGATAATAAAAACAAAGACTCAGATTTCACTAGGCAGGATTTGAAGCTACTCTTATTAAACTGTCTCCATTTCAATCTAATCATAACCTTTTAAAGGTATTCAGCAACACATTATGCCATTAAGGATCTAACTCTTCCTACTTACGGATAATTTAATAGTGTCTTTGTCTTAATTGGAAATATGTTTTTAAAACTTCAATCATTCTCAGGTTATCCTTGAAGAGATTATTCCCAACAGTCTACCATTGTATGATGTTTTTAAACTCAGTAATTAGAATGAAAAAAAATTAAGCCTACCGTATAGTAAGATCAGTTTTTTGGTAGCCCTCATATTGAGTACTTCGCTGTAAAGCGGACATATCCAGTTCAGGACTGCCACAGACAAGAATTTCAACCTCTTCTGGACGAAGGAGCTGCCAGAAATTAATGATAAAATATTTAATTTTTTTTAAAGATGAGAAATTATGTTACTAGATTCTGATTAAATTTTTCATTTAGCATTATAGAAAAATTAACAGAATATCATTCAATATAAATCTATAACTTAGATACATACTGTTTTACAGAAAAATGAATTCCTCAGTACTTTGAAGAATCTCTTACTACTGTATATAGTAAAAAGCAAATTACTGGATAACATATTTTAGCATATTTCTTTTGTTCCTCACTTCTTTTTCATTCTTACATTTATTACACTGGCTTGCTTGTCATCTGATCAGATTACAAAGGGGTCATGAAGAAAATTGAGTTTGTACGTCTGGAATTCAGAGGGAGGGTCTTGATCTGAATTTTGGTTACAACTTCCATTTCATTTACACTGAAAAGTCCCAGTGTAGGTTGATGAGTAGCAGTGGCTGACAGAACTTGACTCTTAATTGTACACACTGCTGTGCAAAGCAAATACACATAACAATAAGCCATGTCTAACAACTGCTAAACTTACACCTGCAGAACCTACTTATTCATTTACTACAACATTGTTAAATTGCATGAAAGTATGTCATGGCATTTCAATGGATTTTCATTCTCCCTCCAGAACCTTCCCTGCAGTTAGTCACATCTGACTTTGCTGCAAGTGTGTCATACTTGGCTAATTTCACAGCAATGAAGAAAATCTCATGCAAATTGTAATTGCCTCTTCTTTCTCTTCTTACTGCACAAGGGATGATGTAAATTACAAAAGGCATTCCAACAGCCAAACAGGACTGAATACAGAAGAATGTTTAATCTCAACCTCACTGAGTGTTCTTCCTGCAAAAAGTAATAGGTGTTTTCAGAGGAGTCACTCAAGAGCACACAGACATAGTTGCTCTGCTGCTCATAACTGTAGGGAATACAGAGAATCCTTGTAAACATTCACGAGAGCCCATGAAGTGTCTCTGAATGCATACTGATAAACCTAACTTGTGGAGCTTTATTTATCTCTTTTCAATGGAACACTACAGAGAACAGTTGATTACTTGCTTTATTTCTTCTGCTTATGTTGGATTAATCAACTACATTGATTAATCAAGATTATTCATGAATCCTAAAATCATCCAGTGTAATTTGTTTAATTTAGATAAGTCATTGTCACATATTTGAAACAGAAGTGAAGAGTTATGTTTCATTTTATTCTTACCAGTAATGCATATGAAGCACAGACACTATGAAATCCGTAATAGAAAGCTGCAAATTGTTTGTAGATTGATTTGTTGAGAAGAAAATCAATATAGAGCTGCACATATTCTAAAAAAGAAAAACATTTTATTTTGTTACATCATAATAATTTTAAATAATAATTTGTTGTGTTCTCTCAGATTGTACTGAATTAAGAAAAATGAATGCATTTCAGTTTAGATACTATTAAGTTGGTAGGCATACCAGAAAGGACTACAGTAATTTCATTTTCACACTTTGTTAAAGAAAACCTAGGCTTATAAGGAGGAAAAAAAGGACAAACTTAAATCTGCCAAATATCTGTAGTTAATATGTATTGAAGTACCTTTCCTATTCTGATTTGTGACTGGAATTTTATCTCCATTTGGCTTTAAATTGTAAGATTTTATAACACCAAATTCTTCCTGAAAAACCTGGAGAAAAAGAGGAGTCAAGGTCAGTACTGGAAAATACATTCATATACTCACAAATGACAAAGCTTGTATTTATTATTTCATGTATTTCCCCTGTCTCTCTAGCACATGCTGTAATTCTGAGGGTTGTGGGGTTTTTAAAAGTCAAATACTACAATTTTCAACAAATTGCTCAAGAAATTGGTATTCAAAGTAGAAAATTTGACCCTGTTACACAGTGGCATATCAAACTGACCTGCAGGCTCTGGAGCCACAGAGTTTTTCATACAAAAGAACAATTTAGGAGCATCAAATACAATTAAGAAGGTATTTGTTCCACTGCAGCTCACCTAGGAACTCCTAGGAACACCTAAAGCAGGAAAAGTATCTGCTTTACAAAAATTCTCATATGGTCTGACAATAATGTAATTCAAAGCTGAGGGGAAAAAAAAAGGCCAATACCAGTCCAATACACATCCATAAACCAGCATGAAATTTTACTAACTAGTATGAGTTCTAAAACAATGAATAAATGAAAAAGGCTTTCTTGATTGAAGTAGCAGTTAGACATATAGGTCAGGCAAAACTATCGTAACTTGAACAAGCTAGATTCAAGTGAGATTTCCTGGACAAAGTGTATAAAATAACCAGAGTAAGCTTTGACTAGCATCTGGGTTAGACAGAGAAGGGATTGTTTTGCAGCCAGATGAATTTCACCAACCAGGTCACTGATTGCAAGGTGATGGTGCCAGAGCAAGCAAAGAGCTAGAAAAGCACCAGCAGCTGGCCATGCGACCCTGGCAATCAGTACTCAGATCCACCTACACTGCCAGGGGACAACAGCTTAAAGCCCCATAACGGAGCAGAGCCAGCCTCTGTATGCCCTGAGGCCCCAGGGCTAGACTGGTTCTTGAAGCAAGCTTTAATGCCCATGCAGTTATATTCCAAACAATCAGCAATCACACAGTAGTAGGCCACTCCATTGCAGAAACACTGGTAAAAATTACTGAACGAGTTTGAGAATCACTTATAATTGTGTATTTAATGACCTGAAAGGTTGAGTAAAAATCCTCTTCGACATTGCCTTCATAGGACAGAAGTTCACTTAGTCCATGGGCCAGTTCCTACAATATGAGTAAAAACTCTTTAGTAAATCCACAAAAGTAAGTGATGTACTTTGCAAGGATGTGCCAGAATCATTACTTGATACAGAAAGTATCTTGGAAAAAGCTGTATATTCAAAAAGCATACACAAAGGAAAACTCACTGCTTAATTAATTATGTGTGTGTATATATATTTACTTATTTTTATTTCAGTATAAACTGTTACATTTTTCTTTTTACTACAGAAAATGTGTCTAGAATGCTAATATCAGATTTTGGTATTCTAACTTCAAGTAGGTCAACAAAAATTCTGCTATGCTAGAAAACATGGAGAATTTCTGTTTTCAATAGAAGAAAAGGAGACTTTATCAGCCTGTGCTGAAAAAAGGCTGTTTTCAAACAGTTTATAATTCAAGCATTAAATATAAATAAAACATGTTTTAAATCAGTAATTTAGCCTCTTAAAAAATGTAATACTTACGGGCATAATCTGAAACAGGTCATCTAATGTGACATCACAGATGCCTACAAGTGTGTTATGATCACAGGGAACAATGGGAGGACTCAATAATTTCTTGTAACAGCAAGGTGGGAAACGAATATCCAGTGTGATGCTATTATACACAGCAAGTCCCATAAGCTATATATGTCAAATGTTAAGGGCAAACCCCACACATCCTTGTTACAGTTAATATTTTGAGTAACTTGGAAAAAATATTTTATGATTTCTCTAATACATGCTAAACAAACAGAAGGAATGGAAATTATTTAAGTTTTTTGGATTGACAGTTTTAAATGCAGTTTTGTATTAAGTCGTAGTTAAAATGGTCAAGCGGTGCACATTGACAGAACACTTGATAATCTTCATCATAATATTCTATACCAGCATTTCTAGAATAAATTGTTCCAAAGTATTGTTATGAAAAAAGTTTTTAACGAGAACTGTAGAGATATATTTTTAATCCAAAAATTCTAGAGAGAGCTCAATATAGCAATTTTTCTTTTAAATAAATCTAAAAGCATAAAGACAAAGCTGCACTGGCACTACAGCTCATTAGCTAGCACATTTAAGTGTATCTTGTGAAACAAATTTCAAATTATACCAAAAATCAGAAGAATCCAGTTCATGATTCAGCTTCTCACTAGGATAGAACAGTTCAGTTGGAAGACACCTACAATGATCATCTGGTCCAAAGGCAATCAGTAAAATGAGGACATCATCATCTCATCTTAGTGGAGTTATAAGCATATATTACCATTAATCATTTGTCTGAGGACTTCATAAATGAGCATAACAGAAAACCTAGAAAATAAACTTATGCTCAAAATAGCAGGTGGCTTCCATTCAGTTAAAAAAGAGCCACATACTGATCAACAGGGACTTAAACAAAATGTTAATGCATACAGACTCATTTACGTTTACTGAATGAAACTCAAGAGGTGTAAGTACATAGAAAATTACAACTTATACACAAAAAAGTTGCATGTTTAGTCTTAATTCTAGTATTTTCTGACTGTAAAATGTACCATGTACCCACATACCACCATTTTCTTCCTATTTTAGTTCACTTGCTTGAATAACATTCTTTTTATACATTTAAAATGGAACACACTTGTATGTACAGCATCTGAATGAGCTTTAATCAGTGCCTTATTTCATCCCCGTACCAGCTCATTGAATGGCTGTTCGTTTAGCACCGTCTAGCACACGTAAAAGGATACAGCTCCAACCAGTCGGAATTCAGAATAGTTATCGCACTTAAAGCTGCTGAACCAATGGCAGTGCGAGTCCTTGTGGTAGGTGAACATGCCTGCAGAACAGGAACGGTGGCCTTTACAAAGCTCGAGCTTCAATAAAAAGCCGTACAAAGCCTCATCTTTCTCACATATGCACCCTTAAAAGTGCTCCTAGGTGTGCCCGTATCTCCACGCTTGTTCTCAGCCCCATATTCCCACCCACAGCAGGAACCTGCAGGTGCTTGGGCAAGGACCACCAAGGGCAGTACCAAGCCCGAAGCAGGCCCGAGCCCACCAGCCCTGTTGGGTGCTGGCGCTACGTGTTCTTCAGTGCTTCCAGTCATGGATATTCTGCATTGTCACTGTGCAATCTGTTTCTTCACTGTAGTTCATCATCCGTACAGCCAGAAACATTAATTGTCTAACCAAAATTTTCTTGCTGCAATGTAAACCCATTCCTTCCTCCCTTCCTGGGTCAATAGCAGATGACAATCTTTAAAAATGCTGGCATGAATCCCGTGATACAAATACCATAAGCTTTACCTTCTTAGCATAGAAAGCTGTAAAAAGTTTATCTTATACACACGCTAGCAGCAAAGGGGTATGTTTCATATTTTCTGTCAAAAAATTATATCAGAGAAGTTAAAAAACCTCAAACCGCAAATACCCTAAAAAAACCACTCACTGGTCTAAATGACAAGCTAGATCCTACTGAAATCATGACTGTAGACTAGTTTGACTGCTATTTGCGTCAGATATGGATCATTCTGCAGAAAGTAAAAACCTACGTAATTAAACCACATAACAGCTTTAAGATGCCTAGGAAGTATTGCTCAGGGAAGCAAGACACTTACACTCTAGTTAAGTCTGCACTAACAGTGAAATTAACTTCAGCAATGCAGAAGTAAATTGGATAAAATGTGATGACTGGTTTTAAATTTGTTGGGATTGAATGGGCCGACAGTTTATTATTGCTTCCACAGTCAGTGTACAAACCAAAGCACTGAATAGTTCTAAGGATATCTTGTATGCAGTAGCTCACTGCATTTGTTGGAAGATAAAGTTGGGGAAAAATAATATTTAAATAAAAAACACAAAATCAAACTCCTTTGGATTAAAAAAAGAATAAAAATCCAACTGATGTCTTAGGGACATCTAGTTTTTATGAAAATTTATAGGTAAAACTCTGCCTTCACATTATTCCCCCCCTACTCTCCTGAACAATCTTAACTTTATCGTTTGAACTTTAGCTCAAAAAGGTGCTCATCACAAAAGGTTTAGACAGTGCCTTTACCAGAAGCAACAGAACAGTTGCATGTAAGGCAGAGCAAGGCTCACATACTGGCAGTGATGCTGGAACAAAATAGGTCTCAAATCCCATTTATTAATTGTCCACACTGAGATAAAGAAAGCATTGTAACACACATAGGAGGGCAGACAACTGAGTTAATTGGGAGTTCTTTAATTTCAGGGGTTAAATCTGCAGGATCAGCTAACCTGGAAAGGGTAATAACAGGGATGTTTTCCTCTGTTTTTCCTTCCAAGCTTCTGACATACATTATTTGCAACTTAAACATTAAAGACAGCAGAGTATACAGTCTCTTTCCGAGGGAGAAGAACATTTCTGAACTCCTCCCACACTTGGCTGATGGTCATATCAATGAAAGAATTTACACTTTAAAGCAAGGAAGCCTGCCAGAGCTGGTAGAAAAAAAATTACTCTCAAATGTTTCCAAACCCATCAGTTACCAAGCTCTGCTGACAACACATTTTTACTAACAGAACTGTCAAACTTACAGAACACTTTCTTCAGGATAAATTGTTTCCTATTAAGGTTGTTATCACAAAATGTCATCTCTCCACACAGACGCCTTTTTACTAGGAAAAGGGCTATAGGCAAATAATGATCTCAGCAGATTTGAGGACGTATTTATGACTTAAAAGTCTGGACCTTTAGGAGTCCTACAAACAACAGAGGACCGTGCATTTAAGGGACATGAGCTCTTCCAGGCAAAGACAGACAAGCTCTTGCATTCTACCAATGACTATCAGGTGTTATGCTGAAGTCCCTAGAAATCAATGTTTCTAATTTAAGAGCCAGCCTGGGAACACTTTAACCCATTATAACATCAGCAATGTATCCATGCACAGCTGAGGAAAGCTGACTCATTTAAGAAATATTAGAGTGGAGGAAAAAACCAATGCAGATCCATCTACAGCAATATAAAACACGTAGATTGAATGGCTTCCAATCTATTTACTCAAAAAAAAAAAAATCATCTTCCTTTTTTTTCCCCCCTTGGGCCTGCAGATATCATTATGGGCTCATAGGTCCTGGTAACAGCAGGGGCAGGCTATTTTATTCAGTCTCACATCTGCCTATACTGTGTCCGCACCTGACTGAAGGACCTTTCTCTCCTGAGAGCATCTCGGACCACTTTAAGAATACTACCCACACAGATACCCCAAACAGAATATATGATGACAAAGATTCAAGTAAGAACTAACCTCTACCTATACTAATCACAGAAATAGCACTAGAACTTGCAGACACTATCAGTGCAACTGTCAGTGCAAGCGAAACCATTGATACTCGGGAGGCCAGAGTCAGCAGTTTGCCAGAACTGAGAACAGTAACAGTATCCAACTGTAGCTACTTATGAAACCCAGGAAAACTCCCTAAACGAGCAATGTGAAGACAGCTGAGGGTAGTGTAAAAACAGAAAATGCAGCATGAGAAGAAAGAGGCAAGGATGGCAGGTGACAAAAAAAATACATTTGGCCTTATCTCCCCTTGAATATTTGCTAAACCATCTACTTCAGAGGCTGTTACGTGTCTCTTCCTATTTTGGAACAGGAATATCATATTCCAATTGCAACCAAACAACATATTAAGCTAGATGGAAGAAACTTATTCTTAAATCCAAATATACAAGTTCACACATATACTTGTGTGAATTCTAGAAAAATTTCCAAGGGCAGACAAGTATCAGTGTTTCAATGGCTTGCACAGCTTTTGCTTATTCTTCTTGGCTTGTTAGTAGGTCTAGTAATTCACTAACACGTACAGAAAACTCCTATAAGTTTTCTACTCAGAAGAGACATGGAAAAAACCTGTTCAAATGCCCAATTCCATTTGAGTTATAACAGATTTAAATTATCCTTGTCCTACTCCATAAAATAGTTGATGGCCTTCTCCCATCTGCCCAGAGGTAAATCAAGATCCTGTCTCTGGATAGAGATGGAAACACTGTAACAACACAGATATATCAGAGGAAGAACTTGAAGGAAGATCTACTGCTAGTCTTGAATCCCCCTGCTTCGTATCCAATATGGTCACTAGCCCAGGGATACTAACAAACCATAAACATTGAGCCTCCAGTTTCTGAAACAAGATTTAGCATGACTAAAGTCTTAAAAAGCTGAATCCTAATTTTAATTCTAAACCTTTCCATTGATCAGAGATTTGTTCACCCTCTAATTTTGCCATACCACTGAAGCAAAAATCTCAGTTTTTCAGCAATGCTTGAACCTTCTTTTCAAAAGCCAAGATCTTCAAAGCTCTTGGAGTACTTCCCACTCTCTTCTACCTTCCTCTGTGCCAAAACTTCTTCTCATCTATATACAATTCTAACTTGCCTGCTTTTGTTTTTACATCAGTGAGTACCTGGTCTGCCTAATACTGGATTATTGAAGAAATCTTATCCATCACTGTTTTGATAATTTAAAATGAACAAATTTTCATGTTGTACTTACGAACATTTATGAGGACTCACCATAATCTGGGTGAAAAATCTGGCGAATCAGAAGAAGAAACCATTCTTTTGTCAGGCCACCCATATCAAGACCAGCTTCCCCTACAAACGTGACTTTCAACTTCTTTTTCAGATCTGCCCTCTTCCTTGCTAGCTATTGCAAAATAGGTAAGGAAGAAGAAAATGGGGATTTAACATATTATCACTACCTCTAGCCATAGAGAACATGTATCTCCGTCTCTACCACTCTTGCTTTGTTTAAACTAGTAGTTTGCATCATCTCCTACTAACAGGTCAAAACTATATTAAAACAATGATTGAATTGCAGAAGCAAGACAATCATAACTACCTGACATGATCAACTACCTTGCACATGGAGCCACTCTCTAGTCTTGAAAATAAATTAGGTGATATGCAAACAGACTTTTAATAAGCTATTAGATACAATGAATTGAGTCTGTCTGGAATATTTTGGACCTATATAATTTTTTACCTGCATGGAAGACATTCTGCCAGGAAGAAATGATAGATAAAAAAATTAGACATCCTTTGGAGATATTTAGAAATAAGGAGGTAGCTAAAAATTTCAATATTTGGACACCGTTCTGTTCAGCATAAGATACTTGCTGGCAGGTTTCAGCTAGTTTTGTAAAACTGTTTTTTAGACAATGGTAACAGGCTCTTTTCATTCCTACGCCCTAAGAGACAGCATTTCATCCAGGTATGCAAAAGACCTGCAAAGAATTAGATTATAGCCTTTCACAATTAGCAGTGATCTTTCAGATCAAGGCCCCATACAATTTTTCTTTAAATCATTAATTACTGGCCAGCTCCAGAGAAAGTGTTTACACCAGTCAGGACTATGTATGTGCTAAAATAATTTCTATGTTGTTAGCTGCTCAAGTAAATTCCTGTTGCACAAATTTTATAACTGTAGGTATTTGTATTATTTGACACAAACTATTTATTAGCTGAAGTGATTTTCCTTTGCAAATTATTTTTTTTAATTTGAAATACAAATAAGACATCTTTCCCTCACCTTCCATTCCTCACACTTTTGAGAATATGGATAATATAATACGTTCTTACTCATCCCTGAGATGGGCAGAAAAAAACATCAGAAATAAATAGGGGAGTATTTTGGCTATCAGAACTCTTGAAGTTGCTCTTCGTTATTTCAGTGTGATAAAAAAAAGCCCTATAATGCCTGAGAGAAAGCAGTATTATCACTCATATTTCTTCTATGTTACGGGAGAAGGCCAAAATAGACAGGCTTTAATCTAGGGAAAAAAGGTTTAAGCTTATGTTTTCTGAACATGAGTAATCAGAATTTGTTTGGTCTTGTTTTCACCACTTGGACTTATTTTGCAACACCATCAGGCTGTTTTTAGTGTTGAGAAAGAGTAGAGAACTAGATTTCATTAAATAATATTAATTAGCAAGGTTCAGTGGATAATGAAGAATTGCCTACTTTAATGGACACATCTGTTTCATTTATAAAAAAGGAAAAATTACATTCAAGAATGTGAGGAAATAGTTAAAAATCAAGATAAGAACTTAGAAAAAGAAAGCTTAAATAATTCTTATAGGATAGACAAGTTAGTGAAGGAAAAGAATAAAAATATTCCAAGAATTAGAACAGAACAAACTCATTAGTGATTAGTCACTTACTATTCATGCTCCTATCATGGAACCAAGTCCTACATAACCTCATAATTATGCACTGTATTCGTACAACAAAAATTGCAAACACAAATACATACCGTGTGGCATGCATACATGTATGTTTATTATGGGCTTAGCTATGGAGCAGTATGAGGACGGAAAATAAAGTTCAGAATGTCTAACCCAATCTATTCTGCAGCACTGCTATTGTGTCAGTAATTCAGTTCTTTTTATTTAGTATTATACAGTTATATTCCCGATCTCTTAGCACAGAAAGTTTTAAATATGACTTATCAAATTGAAATCTAAGGGCAATAGCTATTCCGCAGCAACACACCATTTAATTACATTTTTTGTTACCTCATCAAGTGAATCACTAACAAGGTGCGTCCTCCTCACTTTCACATTTAGGAACAACATATTCATGTCAGGTTTCTGTCTGCGAGAGACTTTATCCACAAGGCTTTGCTATTTGAATGAAAAAGAATCATCATATGTGCAGTATTTTCATTTAAAAAACAAAGTGCCACACTTGTTAAATGTAAAAAGTCTTTAGTATTAAAGACATTACCCTAATATGATAGCTGCTTCAATATCTTCTAAGAGATGGAGAGCAATTTCTTTTCTACTGCAGATAGCATTTACACCATATTTGAACTAACTTATCAGGAAGTTTAACAAGAAGGCAGCAATTGTGCAGCAACCTTTTAAACTCCCCAAATAGTTAAAAACATACCCATAAGATTCCGGAGACTGGCTTGTGCTTTACTTAGCTATTCACAAAACACATCCAGCAAGACAGGAATGGATAGGTGGTGGTGCTGCCACATTAAGCACCGAGGAAACCAGTATCACCTAGCACCTGAAGGAAATGACCACTGAAGGAGGCAGGCAATGCCTCTTTCAAAACAAAAGAGGCCGCCCAGAAGCAGTACCTCTTCTGTGACTTGTGAACATACAGTTGCATCTTGGTCTTCCATGACAACATATCTTCACAGAATAAAATAGGAAACAGTCCAAAATTCTCATGGAATTTTTCTTCCTTAATTATCTTGTTACTTTAACATGCTAGCACATTATGCTGGTTTCTCAAAAAAGAAAACAAAATAAAAATTACTGTAACTCTTTCTCCACAACACTGGTATTTATAAGCATCCTGAAACTAAGCACATTAAAATAAAAAATATTGAGAGAATCCAGCATGGACATTTGTAGACTAGTAATAGTAAAATGGCTCAAGTTCTTTTTCAGGGTAGTCCGAAATATTAGAAATTGTTATGAAAGGCTGTACAAAAAAACTTATAAAATGTAACAAAACTTATAAAAATCTAACAAAAACCTTATAAAATACCAATGGATGAGACACATTTACCACTAAATGACTTACCCGTGCAATACTTATCATCTGTTGTTCTGAGTCCCTTTGAATAATAACTTTTTTTGCTGCTATAGAAATAATAAATGGGTATTGACAGAAAGAAAACCTAACAACAAGAGAAAAGAAGATAAAATATTTCCTTTTTAGCATCTAGCATATTATTTTCTTTTTAAGAATACAGGAGTGAATCTTTGCATTATCATTCAGTAACCACCTTCCCTCCACTGATAGTAATTTGCAAATAGCTACTGGTTTTTTTGTTGTATACATAGATACTCAATTCAGTAGAACAAACTGTTATTTGCAAACACTACTAGAAATTGTAATTAGTAGTAATACTTATGCTCAATAAAGCTCTTTTTTATTGTTTATCATTAGCAATAGACCTAATAAAAAAGTCCTCTTCTGCTTTAAATACTAAATTTTAATTGCTACACTGAATTAAAGAAAACAATAATATCTTTTTATTAAATACAAGAAAAACAACTATCTCAGTGCAGCGTTCTTTGGTACACAGTAAAAATATTTCTGGTTTGGCTTATTTGCTGCAGAATTGATTTTCAAATGAACTGATTTTCCACAGGCCCTTCAGATTCAACCCAGGGTTACAAGTGTTTAGGACTTCTAAAATGTTAGATCACAGCCACATTCCACTGCAATCAAATAATACAAATAATTTTGAAAAACTTCAGAAATCATCAAGGTAAGAGATTTTTTTATTACTGGTTATTTTGGTAAGTTTTTGTTGATTTAGTTCATGCATCACCTAGCAGAAGTTCATACTGAAATACCCAGAGCTTCAGACTATGTGTGCATCTTCAATCTAGACTGTACATGCACCCTGAATCCCGCCTGTGAGCAGCTCTGGATTCTAACGTCTTTAGGAAAGAAAGGAAAATGAGGAAAAAATATTCTCACTTGGTCTCCTGGAAATCCTAATCCAAAATGTTTTACCAAGGAGTGTTGACTTAGTTTGAAGAATTATGCATTTCAAAACACTTCATACAGAAGGTAAACCAGGACTTGCTCCTACTTGGCCTTCTTAGTTCCAAGCATATAGTCTTGATTGCAATTTTTTGGGTTGTTGGTTTTGGGTTTTTTTTAGGGGGGGTGGGGGGGTGGTTGTTTTTGGTTTTGTTGTTGGTTTTTTTTTTTGGTGTTTTTTTGTTTTGTTTTGTTTTTAAAATGGAACAACAACAGAGTTAAAAGATGTAAAATTGGAAAAAAGTGTGATTGTAACAAAGCAAAAGAATTAAATTTAGTTTAAGAATAATACAGCCAGTCTGCACTTCAGCTACTCCAGAAATTATGTATCAACTTTGTTTTGATATATATTGAATTCCCAGTGTCCCAGATAACTGAAAAGAACTGGAGCAGGTGGAAATCTCACAGCCCTTTTATAAGTTTGGATGTGGGTGCCAAAACAGCCAGATGGTGCCAATGAAAAAAAGAAAAAAAAAAATTTGAAGCTCAGCAGTATTCAGATTCCAATACTTTGACTGAGACTATGCAAAACCTACTGTATCTTTATTGCTATCATGTGTCATGGGTTCTGGTGGTTTTGTTTTTTTTTTTTCTTCCTTCCCAAGCAGAATATCAGGTATCAGACCGAAGACTAGCCTAAAATACCTGCCTAGGTGGAGCAAATTATGCTCTCCAAGTTTTCCCTCAACTGCTGCTAAAGGCAAGGAAAATTGCACACTCAATAAACAAAAAGCTACATTTGGATGGCTGACGTCTTAAATTAGCTTACTGAAAAGTCTTGAAATATGGGGAAATTTTAATTGATCTTGTGATTCAAGCTGTGAAGACTGAGTGATACATACTGATATGCTGAAAAATACAGCTACATAAAATAAATTTTATTAAGAAACCATTAATAAGATTTTAAACTTTAGCAGAAAGATGAAATGCCTGTTTCTCTAGATATTTCTAAATCATACTGCTGGCTGTCTCTCACAAGAAGAGAAATACTTTGCAAGCTTTGAGTCTGTAGAGATTTAACTTGTGAGTTCATTTTCATGTTAACAGAAATAGTACAATGTATTTCACTGGAACAAATATGATTGGAGCCACATATACACAGGTAACTAGATAAATTTTCATCATTAAGTGGTAAGTATGCACACAACACCACTTTCTATTAATGTACTGGAGGTTAAAATATGTTTGTAGTAAGACACAATTAGAAGTCTATGCCAATAAATAACAAACTCGTATTATTATCATCTATATTTTACATCTTTTCTCCAGTTTGCAAAGGCAGAATGAGATTTATTACAGTTGACCCCGCATCTATGCGGTAGCAAGTATAGCAAGTAGTAGCTATGCTATATTTTTCCAGTAAAATACAGTATTTAATGTAGCTATATATACAAAGGGTATGTATACCATATATACACACTATATATATATATATATATATAGATACACATCGTGTAGATAACGGTGCTTTGAAATACTACTTAACAAGAAACAACCAGTTATTCCTCTTACCTGTGAGAATTTCCATAACAAGAAACAACCAGTTATTCCTCTTACCTGTGAGAATTTCCATAACATTGCCAGTTATGATATTCTTCCATAAGATCAATATGATCAAGTGTAGAATTATAGAAATCCGTATATGAAATAATAGGAGGACTGATCAGACTATTTGCAGCATCTACAAAGAAAACACAGAAGTCTTAAAATACTGCCTGG
Source organism: Mycteria americana (assembly GCF_035582795.1). NCBI lineage: Eukaryota > Metazoa > Chordata > Aves > Ciconiiformes > Ciconiidae > Mycteria > Mycteria americana. The sequence continues at coordinate 19,833,287 of NC_134370.1, forward strand.
ATTCAGCACATCTGTTTTCTAGGCATCCGGAGCACCAGTGACCTCAGAAACTTTAAGCCAAATCAGCTAATAACAACTTTGTCTCAGTCTTAGCTACAGAATTAGAACTATAGCATGACGCCATATGACATCATATTAATTGCTGTAGAAAACAGTAAATGCCTAGTTCAGCCCATTTATGATAAAAGAACCTCCATTTGACTCTAGCCCACTTAATGACATACACTAAGTTAAGGTTTCATGGATAAAGAATGCTATGTTCTGCTGAAATCAATGAAAAAGCAGTTTGATAGATGGATTTCTTAAACACCTTCATTTAATTTCAAACGTAGCTATGGATATAACATCTACATGTTTTCCAGTTAACAATTATCTGTGAGTTTGATGCCTGTTTGCAAAAGGGATGGAAAGGGAGGCACACAAAACATAGTATGCAAGGATACACCTATTTCCTCACGTAACTACTATACCGTCTAGACTCACAAAAATTAAGTACTTGACCAAATTAAGAAAACCGATTCACATTTAAGCTGCCTATCTCATTATGTAACATTCATATAATGTCAAACAGCTAAGTTTTCTCTATTTGCACTTCGACATAATCTAATTTTGATCAGACAGAAAGTAGCGTATTTTGAATTACTAAATATCCCTTTTCCCAGAATTAAGGAATTAGCAACTCTCATAGATGACTAGACAACACACGTCTTGGTTTTAGATACAGTTGAGCTTATGCGTCTATAAACTGTTGCTCTGGACAGGCAGGACTGTGCAGAATGGTTTTAAGTAAAAGTTTTAAGTTGACATCAAAATGAAAACATCCTCATTCCAATCTTAATTTTCATTTGGTGGTGTCACTTTTTTGTAGAAAGGAGAAAGGGTTTTTACCCCTCAAGAAAAGGGTACTGACCTTAAACCTCCCATTTTCATAGTAAATGCTCTAATCACTAAGCTATTGGGGATGAGTGGAGAAGAAGGTTTGCATTTGCAATGGTCAAATTTGCTGTGCTCTATGTTGAGCTGGACAGGGATTTACTTTTTTTAAGCTGTAGTTTTGGACTTAAGAGGCATATGTATTGCCTAACTTCTCTTAGATGCTAAGTAATTCTATAGGGGTAAGCCAGTTACAGAAGAAATTCTGGCAATTACACATTTAAAACAGTTTGTTTTATAAATCTAAGGGAAACCTTAAACATCCGTTACTTCTGTGGATTTTTGTTTGAATGATCTTCAGTTGTTACAGGAAAACGATGCATAGCAACTATACTCTACTGGAAAGCAAGTACGAAGACTTGCCAAAAGAATATGTTTTTGTTGCTTACTACTTTTTGGCATTTTATTGTCCTTTGTACTGTGCCACCATCATTGTCAGTCTCCACCAGAAGAGAAGTATAAATTATCGCCCCATATGTGTATATATATATACATACACACAAACATACATATATACACATATACATACATATGCATACACAGTTCAAGAAAAATACCTACTAAATAAAGCCAGGACTTTGGTTGCTGATGGAATCCACCAAGTACATTTCACCATAGGTGGAAACTCTTCAGGTTTTGCAGGAAACAGGCGTAAAGAAATAAATTGCAGTAACCTGTCCACCAGCTGCTTGAACCTCCTCTGTGAAATCCTAAAACAAACATGCTGCAGTTACTCTCATCTGATCGCTATCCACACTAGAGTTTGTTATCAGATTTCAATGTTATTTTTAAAAAACATGCTTTTGTCCTATACAGAAAAACAAAATTCCAAATATAAGGTTTGAAGAAGCATGCTTTTAAATATTGGCACACAGCAATGCTCTTCAGTGCACCCCAAATAGGCTTTTTAATGTCTGTGATTTAAAAAAAAAAAAAAAAAAAAAGCAACAGAATCATTACTTGTTCTTGACTTTTAGCAAACAAAAAGAAAACAAAATTCCTTAGCTATTTGACTCCACAATCTGAATACTGAGGAATTCTGAGTTTTTTATTTTGAGATACTTGGTCCTATTGAATAAAGAGCGGAAAGTACTTCATACACTTGTGACAAGTGCACATTTAAAATTATATGCTGTACCGCTTCCATAATATCACAACAATACACATGTATGTATAGATATATTAAAGCATCCTTTTCTGAATAAGAGCTCTCCTATTTTAATGGTTTAGATTTCCAATACATGTTTTAAGAATAAAAACATCAATATGCCTATTGCATCCTTAACCAAGAGGGTAAACCTTATTTGTAAATACCAATTCAAATGAAATCATATATTACCACAATTTTAAGCAAATCTAGACATATTACAGGGTGGGGGGAGGGAAATATAATTTCCATCCTTTAGAGAAGAAAATCCTTTATTAACAGATTCCCTAGAAGATAAGGGAATTGTGAATATGGCCATTCAAACTTCTTTTTTTACCCCAGCCTGAACTTTTTGCACAGTCATTATAAGGAAGGCAACCTGCATACCAACTTAAAAGCCACTCTTTGGGCAGTTACCCCCATATGACTTTATTAGTAAGGTTTTATTAGAGTTATTTCAATTAATTAAAGATCTAATGCCCTAACTACACTCTCTCACCACCTCTATTACACTGTGAAGCAGGGACTAGATTTCATTCGTGGTTTCATACAATGCAGTAAAGTTACAGTATCTTTTGCAAATTATGCATGATAAAACTTTATTTAAACAAAGATCATAAAGATGTTTGTATTAATAATACAGTTTAAATATGTATCTAAAAATTTAGATACATAAGTTATTTTGCATGTGTTACGGAAAAATAACTCACATAAGTTATTTTGCAATCAAGGCTTTTTTGCATAAAAATATTCATTTTTATACATTATATACAGTTTGCATCTATAAATCAGTATCACTTAGTGGACTATGTCCAAATGTACTTTGAAAACAACAAAAACAATCTCTTTAGTCAATTAAATTAACTTTCATATAATTTATAAAACAGTCAACATCAATGGAAATACAGTAACAATTGTAATCCTAAAAATGGAATTTTTAATTTTTTTTTTATTATTATTTTTACTTTTTAGACCAGTGCACTAGGAAATGATGGTCAGCTTCTGTTAAGGCTGCTATCTGTCTTAGCAAGTGAGCATAGATGACATAAGTAGAAGTGTTACTAAATTGAGGATTCTGAAAAAGATTAAAAAAATGTGTTAGGTTAATAAACTGCATAAAGGGAAAAAAGTCATTAGGATTTTTTCTTATGTTTGTTGTTGCCAGTACAATTACGCAGGAAAGGAATTCACAAAATTGCTGCGACAGTGGTAAAACTATTAAAAAAAAAAGTGATTTGCAACTTCTAGTCAAATACATAACTTCTATATTGTAAAAGTATGGGTTTTTTGTTTCAAAAGAAAGCCCACAGGTAATAAAGGCAGTACTCAATATATTTTTCTGGATTATTATTTACTGTGTAGCACATAAATTACACTCCTCTGAGTGATGTGCTTTCCATTTCAGTAATAAGGATTCTCATAGCTCCTGTCTTCCTGCACATCAGTCCAAACTTATTTTCCCTCTTACATATGAGTTCACACATTCCCACTTTTCAGCAGGACATATTCCTTATAATTCACACCTAGTATACCACCCCAGAGAAGAAAACTATTATCTCAAAAAATTAAATTACCATCTGACCTTCTCAAATAACAGTAGAAACCTCTCCTTGTGTGAAGAGTTATCTACACTGGCATAATTTAAAGGGGAAATTTGCTACAAATGCAAATCAACTACAGTAGCAAAGGTAATAGGTTAACACAGACAGAAATCAGACAATGTAGCCTGTCAGATAGACTGGAGAGAGTCTGCTGGATAAAATGCAACACTAGAGAAAGTTACAGCAATAACAAAAAGTGCATATACTGAAACTTTCTGGAAAGATCAGAGTTACAGCATACCAATAAAGGAAACCCGGGAATAAGGAAGAAATAAGAACAAATAAGCCACTAAAACATTTGTTCTTTCAACCCACAAAATTACAGGAAACAATTACATGGCTAACTGTTAGTTCATAGTTTTAATCTATGCAACCTTTCCCCATCAACTATCTTCCATTAAGGTCCCATTCCCATCATGCATACCCTACGCTTCTTCCACATTTTAATACATTCTTATAACAGGAAATTAAATGTGAAGTATCTCAGCCATACAAAGTATCTTGTTTGCATAGTATACTGTTTTATAGATTATAAGTTAAGCAGACACATACTTAAATAAAAATACTGTATTCTTCTTACCTGTAAAAGTATACAGTATGCTCTAAGATCATCTTTTGTTCGTGGCCTATGAATGAATGAAAAAATAAGCAGAACCGTATGTATACATCATAGAAACACATCACGAGTAATGAAATCACGCACCCTACAATTTAACTTTGCTTTGCCAATATGTGTTGAATACCATATCTAAGGATCTTCACTGCTCTCAGAAGTTGAAAAGGACACTTAAAGATTCTGACTACTCTCTAAAGGCATTAGCATCTGTCTTTTGTGGCATAACGCAAGAGAGAAGGCAAAAAAAAAAAAAAAAAGTCAGAATTAAAGAGTAAGAGGTGTTCCAAAGAGGGAAGTCCATGCTGTTGTCTATCTCAGGTAACACCACAGAAGAGTTTATTTGCCCCATCTTAGATATTTCCTGCCAGAATTCTCCATACACTTCTACCACTGCAGCCTCTGTACTTCTTGCTGTTTATCTGCTTCAAGGCTTTTACACAACCACAAACACACATGCAGCAACAGCACAGAAAAGGTAGTATAAGGTGGAGAAAGGAATAGCCAAGGGCTGGGTCACAGGTGAGTCACAACACGGTGCTGTCTCTTGCTATATCTTTTTGTGAATCAAACTATGCATTCTCACTTCTATTACTTCTTGCTAAAATGTTGTCATCTCCAAACCTCCTAGCTTTGGGCTATCCCTTTCTGCATCCTGCGCTGCCCTTTCTATGCCATTGCCACACAGGAATGGTATTGTGAAGTAAACGTCAGATCAAGGAATTATCTAAGTTAAAACATGTTAGTTGTTGTTGGGGGGTGTGCGAGGAGAATGTGTTTTACTCTAGAAAAATTCCTTAATTCATCTCACAGTTCAGATGCCCAAAAGTTTGCCCTGGCAACGAGCAGCTGAGATTTTGTGGGGGAATGTATGGCTGGGTCTGGGTCTGCCTCTCAGAGGTTCAACGTCAGCTTACAGAGTCGAAGATATATTTCAGCAGATTTGCCTGCCAAATGGAGACAAGTTCTTATAAGTCAAGTAAGTTGTATCAGAACATTTTCTTTCTTTGGCTAAAACAATAAAGACAAAAAGTATATCAGTTGTAAGTCCTGGCACAGCACTAATGCAAACATTTGTTATAATTACCCTTTCCATTCTTGTAGCAGACCATTAATTATTCCTTTTAGGACTGACTTCTGAACATCTTGGGGCTGTGGAAAAAGAGAGGAAAAATGATACCTAATGTAATTATACATATTCTATAGAAGATATTGTATGAACAAGCAAGTTTGTTTTGCTTGTGATTCAAGCCAGCTAAGAAATCTTTGTGTTATGATGCTGAGCTCCTAAGTGTCCTTCCTCACAGACTATTAGCCTGGAGTTGTGCCAACAGTGGCTTTCAACACTTTAAACAACTTAAAAACTGTAAGTATAATTTCTAAATTACTCCCGTCCTTTGTTTACTAGGCACAGTACCCACTTTTTCCTACCCCCATTTTCACATTTTCCTTATTGCCCACCATGCAGTGTCCCATCACAGTCACGTCATATCTTGCAAGCAGCCTCCGAGATCTACCACTGTATAAACTGTGCATTACTAGTAGCAAAAATTTCCTCCTCTTTTACTAGAGTGGTTTTCATGATTCTATGGCAATTCTCATGGGACCATTTTAAGTATGTTTTGAGAGGTTCTTCAGAAATCGTGCCTATCTGAGAAAAACTTTTGGTATAAATTGCTTCTTAGCATATTTCTTTGCTGAAATAATTGTTACAATATTTTAAAACATGAATTCTTTTCTTCTACTTACAGTATTTAATAAGGCATCATAGACAACATTCACAAATTTTGCATTGATTCCAGAGTCCTCAACGGTATTAAATGGAGAATTGGTATCTTTCTGTAAGTTAGATAATACATGAAGCTTTTGGTTTTGAAATGTTTTGAATATTTTAGCTGTCTTTGAAAATAAAAGTTTAACAGCAAGTTTAAACAAAACACATACAGATATAACTATTTTTTTCCTTATCAAAACATAAGAATCTAAGTTGCTTTTATTGATATGTGAAAGATGAAGCTAAACAATATTAATCTTACACAATGGCAATATTCATGTAACTCCATTACCTTGTTCATTTTAAAAATGTAAGAGGGTTTCAAATACTGAGTTACATCGAATTTCCATCTTTCATCTTTGTTGTCGATCCATCATCAGACAAGAGCAACAAGATTATAAGCACTCAATATTTGTTAAGTAACTAAAAGTCACAGGTTATTTTGTCTAGGTTCAGGCCCTACTGTCCATATTAAATATCATAAGCACATTTTGCTCTGTAATAGGCAGGAAATATTAATTTAGCATGAATTCAGAAAGTTTTCACACACAAGTATGATCTTTCCCAAGAAAAGCTGAGTATGCCATCACAACACAAGAACAGCTATACTACTTGAGCCCATATCACACATTTTTTTAGGGACAGGGAATTTTTGTTTCCAGATTTGCCTGGGCCTCCATATTAGCTGCATTAGCTTGCATTTTTTTTAAACTGTAGTTTGCGTAGAAAATATCTACACAGTCATAGTGTCACGAAACGAACTACATACCAAAATTTTAAAGCTCCACATACACTTCAAATATAGTTGCTTAAAATGGAATCAATAAATCATTGCAACAACAGATTGTCTACTAAAGGCAGGTGATAACATGATAAAATGATCTTAGTGGCCTTGAGTAACTAGCTGCAAGCCTTTAACTGATGTTTTTGTAAACACTTTGAAGATACAAAACACTGTAAGTACTAAACAGTATTTTGAATTATTTTCTACCTTAAATGCAGCATTTATCTCCAGGAAAGAATCAAATGTTGTAGAATAAAAATCATGTACAGCTTTCCAATCTCCTGATGACTTAGACTTTTCCACATCATCCCTAGAAAGAATATTTTAAAATATTGGTAATATAAGGGTTCAATCTTCCCAACTACTTAGACTTTAGACTGCACTGTAACTCTAAGCTTTCCTCACTAAGCACACTTAGAAGACAGACAAGTATAATATCAGTATCTTTCTAACATCTTCCTTGTCATTTTAAGATCATGGTATTACAAGAGAACAAAAGCATAGTTTGTGTTTGATACAACTGAGCAATGTCTCTTATTCAAAATGTTAATTCATGGTGTCACAGTTCAGTATGTTAAGACAAATAATTAGCAGAATAGAATTACGCTGAAGATACACTGACATGATAAAATTACTGAGACTAATTTAGGTTAAGTATGCAGGCTCCTAAGCTAGTCAAATTCATTATCATTTGTACAAAATTTTATTTCTCTTCAAATTTTTCAAATAAACTTAATCTTTGTATGCAACTGTACACATTCCTTAAGGGGACAACAAAATCTATGGATTTACTCTTAAAGTCCTTTTAAGTGTTGGACCTTAAAGCAAGTATCTGTATATAAAATTTTGTATAATATCTTAAATTTAAAACAAAACAAAACAAAAACAAAACACCAAACAAAAAAAAACCCCAACCAACCTTTGAAGCAGAATTTTATTTTAGCTATCTACAATGCTGGTGATACAAATCCCAGTTTGCTTCCCCCTAGATAATTTCTTTGTACTAGATATTAAAAAAAAAAGTTATCAGTGGGACATACCAAAATGCTAACGACTTTTTAATACTTTACTTGAAAGAGTAAAATCCTTGATAATTACGTAATTAGGCAGCAGTCAATAGATAAAAAAAATCTGAATAAAGAAAAAATTTCAGATCTTCAGATGACCTGAATACCAACAAAGGATCACCTCTTGTCAAATTCTCTTTTATACCTGTTTCCTTTTCCACCAAATACACACACTGACTAATCAAAAAGCATTCCTTTTCCTCACTGAATGCACAAAATTTCACACACGGAAAAGAGCAATGAAGAGTATATGCTCATACGCCTCTTGGAGCAACTGTGATTTTTTTTTTTTTCCCCATCTGTTTTGAAAAATAGAAAAATCAGGCTTCTTCCTCAGAATACTTCTCCCCATTTCCTGACCAAGATTATCCTACTGTAAAACACTCAGGGGTATTACAGCAGCATAATACTGCTCTGTGGGTGCTAAGGCTAAAAAAATGGAAAAAAGGCAAAATGCCACACTTTCAATGAATTAGTAAATACCCCTCTAAGAACACATCCACTCTAAAGAAACACTCTGCCAATATATGTTCACATATCGCAGGCAGAATCCCCTAGTGTAGACATACCTTACGCCATCAGTTTTTCAACAAAGTTATGCCATTTCCTCAAATGACAGTGTCAACATCACAATTTTTGGGAACATAGCGATGTTAAATAGAGGGCAAAAACCCCATTCTCTATTGCCTTGTGCCCACAGCAAACCAAGCAAAGCCAGCAAAAGTTTGTGGTGTAGACCTGACATCAGGGAAACACAGTTAAAAACAATTCAGGTGGTTTCCTTGGGGACTTCTGCTAGCCTACCTAAGCTGATCAAGGATCATATACCAAGTATCGTAACAGTGCTGGAAGAAACCTAATGCAGATACAGTTTTGAGTAAAGGTCTATACTGATCTGGAAAAGCAGAAGTGGAACACAAGACACTATTTCACATCAATTTTACTTTCCTTCTAGCTAAATTAGTGTTACAGGGCAGCAGCATAAATATCGTCTGCACAGACTCTTTAATCTTAAAACTCTTTTTACTTCAACAAACTTAAAGCATAGTGCCTCTCATAGAGAAGTACTAGAATAGGTTACACTTACACTGCTTAAAATTGTGGTTACATAAGCAGCAAGTATACATGAAAAAAGAAGTAAGTTTTTGCCATAAAACTAATATTGAAAATGAATGCTCTTTAACATAATGCATGAAGAAAGGTCATCTGTACTTTTAGCCAAAGTTAGAAATAGTGCAGTCCATGTAATCACTGCTCCAGGTCCTCAAATATGATGTTATACATTTAAGTGTTTGATGTGCAGTGTTTCACACAAGACACGCCCAGTACCTCAATGGACAGGACACACCATAATTGGCAGTACAAACAAAATACTTAAGACTGAAAGGGATTTTCCAGCCTGCAATAAGCCATACATATTTTTTCCAAAACTAAACATCCACTGAATGTCAGGAACTGAATTTCTATCTCTGAAGTACAAGCTTTGCCATTTCTTGAACAGAACAACACTTCAAGCTAGAGACAGTATTTTGATAATTTTCACAGTAACAGAGTTATCAATCCCACCTTCACAACCAGACTAATAACTACTACTACTAGTCAGTCCTACTGAACTGTTCCCTCATTTGAGATTAACAAAATCAAATGTATGAACTAGGACAAAATGAAGAAAGTCCAAAGAAAGAAAGTACACTTCTAGAAACACCAGTTTAACTTACTGAAAATCTTTCACAGTTTTGGTTCGGATGGGAAGGGAAGGTTCAGGAGGAATTGGTGCTTTCAGTTCTTGGGGTAGTGTATCTATAGAGATGCGCTGCTTTTGTCGTACATCGAGGCAAATAGGTGGTAGGTCTCTCACTTATTAAAAAAAAAAACAAACAAACAACAAAACCCAATAAATACAATGCAATCATATAAATAACAGTTAGCTAGTAAAATATAGATATATAGGAACTAGGGGGGAAGAAAAAAAAGAAAACTCACACTGTCTGATTCTATGTGTTTAAACCCCTACTCATTGAAGTACTTTTCTTACCATGTGCTCATCCCAGACAGGATGGAAACTTCCACTAATTGAAGGGAAGTAAAACCCTATAAACAAAAACTGTGTCCTGAGTTCGTAACGAAGTCTTTGTGAACAAAGTGCTTCCTTCTGCCAAAGGAGGGATAGAATTGGCCAGTCTGTCTCCAATCTAAGGCTTTCCAAAGATGGGAATCTCTACTATTTTATAAATAAACTGCTGGACAGAGTTGCAAACAAATTATTTGTCTATTACAAAAACAAAGAAAACCAAGACAGATTTTCACAATTGAATTGCTGGCATACTGCTGACAAAAAAAACAAAAAAAAGCTGGTGATCTGTATTCCAACTCGTTATTAGGGAAAATAGCAATATAGTGTACTTACATAAGATGTGCTGGTATTACATCAGTAATAACGCACTGATATACGTACAGCAGCATTCACATCATACAATAAAACCTCAAGTTCATATATAATTTCATTTTTAGAAATGAGTGCTGCAGAATTTTCATTCAATCTATTTGTAGCTGTAGACGCTCAACCTTCTGAACATTAAGCCAAGTGCCTTCTAAAGTCAGATGCATAAAGAAAGTGCCTATTCTGAACATCACATCTACATGAACCTATGAGGAACTCAGGCTAAGCAGGTTAAAACATAATTAAAAAAAAAAAAAGTCAAAGAATGTCATGGAATTACAGAGTTACCCAGGGTGATGCTGTTATATTTGCTCTTTGAAAGACAAACCGAGCAGTACGTGACTGGTAGCTATTAGTCACAAATAGTAGTGTTGTCCACTATTGTATTTACAATATATATCATAATATACAAACTGTAACACTGGTGTTCCCTACACCTAAGAAAAATCTCAAGCAGAACCATACCAAAGTCCAACTATTTTCTGACATACAAGGACAAGTCTTCAGTCAGTTTTTCTACACTGTGATATATAATTTTAGCTAGAGCTGACTGTGCATCATCTACAGCCTCCTAAAAGAACCTATCCAATAAATTAAATGGGAAATCCAAGTTTTCTGTCTTGCAGAGAATTACTGTTGAAATGGTAGCATCTTTAAACATTTCTTCTCAATAAATTTGGCTGCCTATTCTAAGTCCAAATAGCAGTGCTTTAACAAGGTCTTTCTATTCTACTCCTTCATATTTGATCTGAGAACATTGTATAGGGTTTATGTGGCAAGGTTTTGGCAGAAGGGGGGCTGCAGGGGTGGCCTCTGTGAGAGGAGAGATGGGGCTGCCTCTATGTCAGATGCAGCCAGCTCCAAAACAGACCCATTGCTGGCCAAAGCTGAGCCCATCAGTGATGCTGGTAGCACCTCTGTGATAAAATATTTAAGAAAGGGTAAAAAACACTGCACAGCAGCTGAGAGAGGAGGGATTAAAAAGAAAAGAGAGAAACCACCCTGCAGGCACCCAGGTCAGCGGAGAAGGAGGGGAGGAGGTGCTCCAGGCACCAGAGCAGAGATTCCCCTGCAGCCTGTGGAGAAGGCCATGGTGAAGCAGGTTGTCCCCCTGCAGCCCATGGAGGACCACAGTGGAGCAGATATCCACCTGCAGCCCATGAAGAGCCCATGCCTGAGCAGGCTGCTGGCAGGAACTGTGGCCCATGGGGGACCCACACTGAACAGTCTGTTCCTAAAGGACTGTACCCTATGGAAAGGGCCCACATTGGAGCAGTCCTTGAAGGACTGCAACTCATGGAAAGGACCCATGCTGGAGAAGTTTGTGAAAGAGTGTATCCCGTGGGAGAGACCCCATGCTGGAGCGGGGGGACAGCGTGAAAAGGACGAGTAGCAGAGATGAAGTTTTATGAGCCGACTGCAACCCCCATTCCTCACCCCCCTGTGTCACTTAGGGGAAAGGAGGTAGAAGAGTGGGGAAAGAATGAGTGAAGTTGAGCCTGGGAGGAAGGGGGGGCAGGGGGAAGGTGTTTTGAGTTTTGCTTTTGTTTATCTGGCAATAAATTAATATCCTCAAGACAAGTCTGTTTTGCCTGTAACAGTAATTGGAAAGTGGAGTCCCTGTCTTTATCTCAACCCATGAGCTGTTTCTTCTTATTTTCTCCCCATGTCCTGTTGAGGAGGGGGAGTGATAGAGCAGCTTGGTGGACGTCTGGCAGCCAGCCAAGGTAAACCCACCAAAACCGTAAAAAAAAAAAGCAGTATACACAAACATCCGTTTTACTGACAGTGTCTTCTCAAATATCCTTAAAATGCTTTTTTAGTCCGATTTATACTGTACATTTTTAAAAGCATTTATATGAATTATGATGCATGTTTGGGATAGACAACACTGTATAAAATAAAAGTGTCCTCAAAAGTCAAACATATTAAACCAAAATCCTCTATGAATTGTCTGAGAACCCTCTAAGCCTTTTCACTACCATTCCAAGAGTTGTTTTTTAAAATTAACTAAACATCAAAGTAGTATCACTACTCCACTCCCTACTCCATTTATCACAGCAGGGAAACAGTTGCTAACAAAATCCCCAAAACCCAAAGGCAGATTCTTTTCACTCATGCTAATGACAGAGACACTGTCATTGTGACTTAACTCAGCCACCATTCATCAGACGATAACAGATCAGAGCTGCCCTCAATCCCCTGAGTATGGCATCAATTATAGATACGGAACCTTGCCCACTCTCACAGCTGGAATTTAAAGCTATTTAAAGAGAAGAGTAGTAATTTAAAAAACAAAGTGGACACATAGATACTAAATTAATTCAAGCCAAGGTGCCAAACAATCCTGCCATGCAAGTGCTCTGCTATTGCACATCATTCTCTGAAAGCAGGATGGACTCACCTCAAAGAAACTAAGACTATGTCTTATTTTTATACTCTGAGAAGGACAAGTAATTTTAATGTAGCTCTCATTCTGTCTTCTCAATTTTAAATGGATTAAACATTGAATTATAACCAGCTGAATACACTGAAATGAGGAAAATACTCTCTCCACATCTGCAGAAGAGACAGCTGGTGACAGAAGCTGTTTCTCATTTCAGTAAATTGAGGCTGCAGGTGCTAAGCTGGTAACTTGCACCCTGTCAGTGATGCAATTTTCTCTGAAATACATGCAGCTTAAATTAGATATACTAAATCTGAGTTTTAATAATATGTTTAATAAATATTGTCAACTTCAGTATGTTTTGCCATAATTCAAGTTTATTTGTAAATAGATTTATTTGCTCATACTACAAGGAAATTTAGGGTGAATGAATTTAGAACAGCAGTTATTTTCACGGTGACCAACACAGCTACTGGCAGATGAAAATTTTCAAAGTAGGTAAAGCAAACAAATCTTACTTGTATTTGTAACATTATAAAAGAACTAGAACAATCTAGTTCCTATATAGATTTCATACCACATCATTGCTGCATTAGAAGACCTGTTATATAAATTCAACCTCTGTGGCAGCTATATAGCAAACAAACCACCCTAGCTTACATGCTGTATTTACCAGCATTACCTTTTCCACGCTTTTGTTTTTCAATGAAATTAACATTCTTTGAACTCAAGCCTAAAGTGTTACCAGTATATGTACATATATATACACATATTCAGAGAGATAGCACATGTACAGATAAACTGAAAAAAACCCAACCCACCAACCAAGCATCATTCCTGAATTCCAGAATAACAAAAGAAGCATTTTTAACTGAGAAGTTTGTTTCAATTACTATTTTTTCCACAGAATACACATACCTTCTCAAAAAATTTTGAGTGCACCTTGGACTGTTAGTAAAAATAATCTGTTTTTATATAGGCAGGTTACCCTGATCCTGAAATTACCAGAATATCTGCTCAATTTTACCCATTGAGCTCAATTTCAAGAATATATCCTTGACTATAATAAATATTGCCATGCATTAGTGTGGTGAAAATCAACAACTAAGTACTTACAAGGCAGTAATGACAACTGGGACAGTATCATGTGCAGCAAGAACTGAAGGCACTTCAAGAGAGAGGTGTTTAGAGTTTACCATTCTTGTCAGGTACAAAAAAAAAAGGGGGGGGGAGGGCAGATTTCTTCTGTCACTAAACAGAAGTGAAATGAATTCTGCAAAAGGGTATGTATTTTTCACATTGCTTGGCCCAATACTAGATTTAATTTTACTTTTTCCTAAATTTTATTAAGCATCAGGCTTTCATATCATAACATAAGATTGTATTACACAACTATTCAGAAAGAAGCCGGACAGGAAACAATTAAGGCTTAAATAATGAAAGACAGTAGCTTGGAGTCTACGAATCAACTGCATGCGTGTTTCTATCAAAAAGGCTAGCAGCTAAGTAGTTAATATTGACAAGAGGTCACTTCTAGCTTCTTGGGAAAATAATGTTATCCAAGAAAAGCAAAACATTTTATTTCTCTGAGGACTTTCAGATTCCAACAATATTGCAATTGTTTACATGCAATTCACATATGAAGACTTTTCTTTAAAAATATACAGGTGAGAGCAATGGCCACCTGAAGGTTGTTCTTCCAGCTTTGTTAGCTCGACCTCACAGCACTTTGTAAGAATCAGCAGAGCTCTGACCTGCTTTGCAGCATCTTCTTTTTGCCTTACCCCAAGTATTGCCCTCAAGAACACCACTTCTACCTTAACATTGGTAAGTTATGCAGCAGCAAGAGAATTCCTCACTGGCCATCTCCAGCCACCTTGGCTTCCTTTGTGTAGTACAAAGTGACTTGAGCAACGTACAAAATCCTGTCTGAGCTGTCATTTACATGTAATTGCCTTTTGTGTTTCAGTGATTGCCTTTTTTTTTTTTTAAGTAGAAAGCACCTCCTTACTCCATAACAAAAATTGCTTAAAACCAAACCAAACAAACATCTTGCATTGACTTTTACTTTTGCAGTATAGCTAGCAAGGATACAAAGATTATTTTAGTAAGGATCCAATCCTGCAAGGTATAAGCCACCTTTTTCTGCACAACTTCGAAACTGACAATACCTGTCCATAGTTTTGTTTCAAACTTGCACTACTGACATCTCTGAATTAAAGCAGTCTCTTTCTAGCCTCGAATTCATTGAGTGCTATAAAGACTTAAAGAACCACAGAATAAGGCTGAGAGGGACCTGCTCAGAGGCAAGATCAGTACAAACCTGACAAATACAGCCTGTACAGCCTTTTATCAAAAGCCCCAAATTATTGAAATTCCATATCCTAGCCCCAAAATCTAACAAAAATTTCAGGTCTAACCACAATGTCATCTTATCAGGCTTCACGATTCTAGCCTACCATACTGAATAGACAGCTCCAATTTCTATCTTTTCATCAATTATTGTTACCTCATCATACCACAACAACCTTCCTTCTCACCTTTAAAGCTCTTCAGAACTTACCAAACTTGCCAAAACTCACAATCTTCTTGTGAATTTTATTTTGTCATCACTGGCCTTCACCTTCACTGAAAAACAGAAACTCTCAGCAACTGTCTCCATTCAAAGCTCTATGCTTGCCTCATCCCTGCCATCCTTCAGATGGCGACAAAAAAATCTTCTCCACAAAGTTCTGACACAATTTCTAGAGAAACTGCCGTCTGACTGCAGTTAGACAAACAGTATCTGCAGATGGACTGCTGAATCTGTAACTTTCTTTAAAACTTCAGATGATTATTTCATCCTCCAGGTCCATTTGTTTTTCTTATCCAACTTGTTTTGACATAACCTCTACAGAGGATGGACTATCATATATATCACTGCCTGTACAATGTACAGCACAGCACAATTTAATGAAATCTAGATTTCTAGATTTTCTGGCACTACCACAATACAAATATTGGCAGAACACCGAGCACCTTCTTAAATTGGTAACTAAGTAACACAGGGCTTTTATTCTCTTACCATTTTTGATGTTGGGTATAACAAGTTGCGTAGGTGAATTTCTGTTTCCGATGCCTTCTTTCTTTTGGTTGATACTTGTGATGAAATTGCTGAAAGTGGAAAACTGATTTTTGGCTCCTCTCTCCAACCCCTGTAATTAAGATGACAGCATGCTATAAAGGGCTAATACATTACTGCGAGAGTAATCTTACCCATGAGGCGTTACAGAGAATACTTAAATATCTTGTACCTTGAAATCAGATTGGTAATACCTAAATAAGAGAAACAATGATTCTGCAAGTTTGTTTCAAACTGAATCAGGAGAGATACCATAAAATTCCTTTCTATTTCATTCAAAAACTCAAGTATTACTTTGCAGGATATGAAGATATCCTTGGATTACTGTGAGGAAAACACAATACGATTAGAATGCTTTCAACAATATTCTAACTTTCTGTATCCTCATTTCTAACTATTTTTATATTCCTCACTACATCCAGCTCAGTTTAAACTGATAAAAGTGTCACATATTCCTTTTTCCAAATAACCCTCATATACTGAAGTAGTTTAGACAAGCTTCCCAAGACTTGAGATATGGGGTCAAAAATTCTATGTGAGCTAACTGGCTGATAAAATTTAAATACTGGCTATCTGGGTAAAAACCCCAATGACTCAAAATTGTCAGCATCAGCTGCCACTGAAGAAAGGCTAGCCAACAAACTTTTGTTAACACCATGTTAAAACAACCTGCTTGAGTACCTGTATGTGCTGCCACCAAGGAGTCCACACAAGCCTTTGCTAAGAAATGTTGAGTGCTAATGTGTTTTAACAGTGAACAGAAGTGAAATCACAGAACAGACTTCCAAAGGATTGTGCCAATCAGTCTGTTTGACACTGAGTGCTATTACATATAGTTATTTACTCTGGAGAATTTGCAAAGCATAAGTGGGTTAAGGGGCTTGCCCAAGATGACAGAAGTTGCATGATAGAGATTTTAATTTCCATCTCTCAGCTTCAAGTCATCAGCTGGTATCAGGCAAAGCTAGATCAACTAAAAAATATACACACTCTCCCCTGCACATCATGATTTTCAGCCTCATATTAACCTAAAGATTCCTTTACTTGATGTCTGGTATCTGCACTCTCAGAAAAAAATGTTTTCACGCAAATCAAAACTGTAATTCCCCAAACAAGAACAAAAACTCTAGAATAATTAATGTAATATCCTATAAATTTTTTTAAACCCATACATTTCTCTTTCCCCTTAAGAGTAGTAAATTTGGACTACGACATGCAGCCAGAGTTCTGAGGAAAGCACTTCACTTCCACCACAACATCCTGAAATACCACCAGGAGGGTAATAACACAGCCCATAAACCTGCCATGGTGCAGTGTATGCAAGCTGGTATACTGCCAGGAATTTTAAATAACTGTGGCACAAACAGCCATTTTTCCATGGCTTATAACTCAGCAAATTATAAATTTGAACAATCAGCAGGACTTCTGGCTTTAAAAATACCAAGTTTCAATTTCTAGCTCCAAATTCCTTGTATGCAACAAACATTCAAAAATAAAATGTAATTACCACTATAATTTTCACATTAACTTTTTATTTTATTCTATAACCTTTGAAATATCATTAAGATGCTTCTTAAAAATCACCTGGCACATGACTGGAGAAAAACAGACCCTGAACAAACACAGCAAGACATAATTGACTGAAAAAGGACTTTTTAACCTCAGATCTGGATTTGCTTATCTGCTGTGTCACAAAATGTATGCTCTAGGTAGAAAACCTCTGGAGCTTGGACTAGTCTAATTATGATCAATATGGAATAGATATCATAGATAATTGAGAAGAGGAGCTTTTAAGAAACAGACTATTGTGACAGCCTTTTTGACTGACTCAGCTTTCTAGGTTTTACTCCAGCCATACCACTGAAATAGTATAGTTGAACAGTTTAAAGAGGTTCTTCTTAATGCCACCTTCCTCAGCAGCGCTCAGAAAGAACAAAAATTGCACATGCTATTTAACTCCATAATCCTGCTCCAAGTGCAGTTCCAACAATATTAAACAAACGTATGGACAAAGGCTTTACTGGAAAGCCCTGGAGGAATACTGGGAAACTACATGCTCATTAACAAGGATCTCTGACATCTCCTGGGAGAGTAATCTAGGACAAGTGTACAGCACCCTGTCATACTTAAAAGATTTTGTAGGAGGTCAGTGAGCCTCTAGAGCTTAAGACTCTACACGTATACTGCCATCAGAAAACTGAACCCCCACATAAAGAATGAGTATGCTTAGAGGGAGTAGGTGGATCAAAGTAATCTTTAATCCTCTTTTTTAAGAGCATATTAATAACTCACAACCCTGCTGGCTTCTTAGTGGAAGTTTTCCAAAGCATTAAGCTCTCCATAAGACTGGAGAGGTACTAGCATTATACTTTATAAATTTATGTTTTTCATTATTGAAGTTAAATTAGATGGTGAAAATAAGTCAAACTGTTTGCAAAGAGCACATACAGAGTGCTTTCTGGGAAGAGGCAAAAGACCATCTAGAAGAGTTTCTTGAGAATCCTACTCTTTAGCCCTAACATAACTCACTCAAGACCCATATATACATGGCAAGCAAAGGCCAGTGAGGAGTAAAAGGTTTTTTTCCCTGTGCAAGAAGACATGGAGGACACTCAGGTTAGAGGCAGCTGTCAATGCAACAGCCTGCACAAGAAGTAGGATTTTCCCTTCCATTCGTATCTTGAAAGGTATAACATAGGACTGGTTTAGTTTTATGGAAGCCTCTACTTGTTCCTGCTTACGAGGGGGCAAGTTATTTAGCTTCCCACAAGTTTCTTTTCAGAAAAGGAACACTGACCTCCAAACCATCACCCCTTATGCATTATTTCTAATCACCACTTGGCCCATAAGAAAAGCCTGAACTCCTTGCAGGATCATGTTAATCTATTCATGCACTAATTTAATCTCCACAACTTTCCTTAGAAATAAAAGCCAAAAAAATAAAAATTAACCATTCTTCCACAATTCTGCATGGCCCTTGGCTAGAAAAAGCCACAATATGAATGACAATAGCAATAGTCACATAATCCCTTTATTCCAACTTGCAGCCAGCTTAAACTCCAGAGAGACATCTTTCACACACATGCTCTTCTGAGAAAAAGGATACCATGGTTATCTATTGACTTACTAAAATTCCAACCTTTTCCACAGCTATTGCGGAGAATGGAAACTGTTTAAAGGATGTGTCACACCTTCACGTTGCCTTCGAGGAAGCTCTAGTCATGCCACATCAGTTGCACAAGTCTATGGTGGGTGGGTCTTTAGTGCATTGAAGAAAATGTCAATTACACAAAATCTGGGGAGAGGTTCTGAGACAAGAATAACTGAGGCTCACTTCATATAGAGACAAGGTATAGTATCTATATCACCATAGTCATCATTATATGATGACTATAAATGTAGAAATAATAGGCAAAGAGAATAGGAAAATTAAGGTCATCTGGAGTATCGCTGTATTTGTACCAGGCATGTATTTTTAAAGGAAGGGAATTTTAATGGGGAAAAAAAAAAACATAAATAAGCAAAGATTATTTTTTTTTTCAAAGACAATAATTTCCCGCTTTTGTCATCACATTACAAACTTTTCCCCAGTTTAATGAGAAGGAAGCTGAGAACATATTTCTCTCTTTAAAAGTGTTTGAGAGGATTTGATTAAGTAACACTCATTTTTTGATGTTCAATCAGAACTTTTAATAAAAGAACTTGTATTAAAATCATGTTATATATGACGAATCTCACAATGTACTTCATGAAGCCCTGGAATTAGATGTGTAGGTTGGTCAGAACTAGGGCTTAGCAGACCAACAGTCCAATACCTTTTTTACAGCAACTCATAAAGGTCTTGCAAAAGCATACCTGCACTCCCTATTTGATACATTTGGATCAAAAACTGCATTCTGTTACAAAGAGAGATTTCCATAGCCCTGGATTTCTCTATTACATCTGTCCACAAAACTCTCCCTCTGTAACATACTATTAAAATTCGTATGCAGCTCTTTGTAACTTCAAAATCCCACACGCATTTGACAAGCAATCACACCTAGCCAGATCTGAGCTCCTCTGTAGCAGGGCAACTTAGACAACTTATGCCTGCAGGCAACAGTTCAGAGGTACATGAAGGATGTCCAGCTACAGACAAGTTCTCCTGGTTCTTTAAGGCAGTGGGAATTCTACACAGCTGCCCAGTTGCACATGTTTCTCATTAGCTGAGCTAAGCCCGACACATTTTAGACCAGAACTTGTATCTTTATTCTAAGGGACTGGCATTTGCCGTTCAAAGTCTGAAGTGGAGATTTTCAGATAAATCCTGGGCACTTGCCCATTACAGACTTCTCCCAGCAAATCTGTATTTGAATCACAGGAACAAACACATTCTTCCACATTCACACAGATCATTCACACAGATTTGCAAAGCTGAAAGTCTTTCAGAAGACTGGAATGTTGTAGGCAAAACACAAAATTGGCAGAATTGCTCTGAGGAGTTTGCAGTTTGCCTATGATTACTTCATTTAACATTACAATTATTTCACGACAGTCATAAACATTAGGTGCTCAATCTTTTAAACTCAAATTATGTAAAATGATAATTTCTAGTAAATCAGATACTTATCAGAACTGTTGAATTAAAACCTCATAACTGTATTACTACAGAATTGGTAAAATTTTTGCTGTTGTTGGACTGAAGTAAGTTACAGCAAGCTTTAACGTTGAGCTATGCAAGATATTCAACTCATGCCAGGAAAATTTTATGTTTTGTAATATGGTATGGTCAGCAGAAAGAAAATCATAACTCCAGCAAAATTAAAAATCTCAAACGAGGTTTCTGAAATGAAATGATTCTGGCAAATATCCCTCTCAGTTTTTTAACCGTGTTAACTCATTCATCCATTATCGAAATGTTTTGTCATTTTTGCTTCAGCACAATGTAAAAACCGGAAAAGACCTTTTAAGAAAAAGTTAAAAATACAAAAGTATTTTCCACCTAGCTCTCTTGCTATTAAGCGTATTAAGAGCTGAAACCCTCCACCCCCGAAAATCCTTAACGAACATTCACAATGCTGCAAACCCTCAGTCATGACTAACCCAAAAGAGCAGATCGTTGTAAAATGTTAAAGAACTATAAGTAGATGGAGAATTTATAGCTTCATTATGTCACCGCTTACAGATGCACTTGTTATTTTTAAGAAACTTGAATGAAAGCCTCTCAACGGAAAAGAACATGAAAGAAAATGAACATGATGCTCCCCCACCACCACGAATAAAGCGGCAAACAGAGCAAATGACAGCGGGGACCGCAAGGACGATCCCGCTCCCCGGGGCCGGGGCCCGGCGGGCGGCAGCCCGGGCGCTGACGGGTCGCTCGGCCCCGCCGGGGACCGCAGGAGACCTACCCCGGCTGCCGCGCTGGATGCCGACGGGATGGGCGGCAGTTTCTCTCGCTCCTTTTCTTTCTCCCCTTCTTCCTCCTCTTCTTCCTCATCCTCGCCGCCCTCCTCGGCTGACGGGGACGCCGCGCTGCCCTGGTTCAGCTCCGCGCCCGGCGGGAGCCCCGCGCCGGGGCCGGGGGGGAGGTCGGCGGCAGCCGTGGCCGCCGGCGGGCTCTGCAGCGACATGGCCCCACTCCCGGCCGCCCCGCGCCTCTCTCCTCACGGCAGCCCCTCAGCCCCCGCCGGCACCCGAGCCCCCGCGCCCTCTTCTTCTCCTCCCTCCCGCCGCCCCCGAGCAGCCGCCGCGGGCACTCCCGGCGCCACCGCTCCGCTCCGCGCGGGGCCGCCGCGACAATGCAGCAGCCGGGCTGCTCCCGGGCGCTCAGACACCCCCGCACGGCGGGGCGGAGCGCGGCCCTGCCGCCTCCGCCGCGGCCCCGGCGAGGAGGGGGAGTGCGGGACGCAGCGGAGCGGAGCCTGCCGGCGCCGCCGGACCCCCTGCCCTGGCGCCCCCTCGGCCACCGCGCCACCTACAGACCGCGGGCAGGAAGAGGGCCCGCGGCCGCCATGTTGTTTATAGGCGGCTCATAGAAACGCGCTTGGCGATCGGGGGCGCCGCGCGGGGGCACCGGAGGACACGGCTACGGAAACTCCGTAGCGCAGGAAAAGCCGCGGTGCCGGCCGGGCGGCGCCGGGCGTACGGGAATCGGGGCTGTGCCCCGCGCTCTGCGCAGCCGCGCCGGGGAGGGGCGAGCGCTGCGCCGGCAGCCGCGCCCTCGCCGGGGCTTCGCTCGCCGGGGCGGGGGTGGGGAGCACCGCCGGGCCCCGGGGGTGGCGGGGAGCCCTGAGCGCCCATCTCTCGCCCGTCCTCCGCACTCCCGTGAAGCGATGCTTCCGCCGGCCGGGGCCTCCCGCGTCCCCCGCCAGCGGGGAGCCGCCTCCTGCCGGGCCGCGGGGGGCAGGCCGGGCCGGGCCGGGCCGCGCCGGGGGAATGGCAACGAGTAAACACACGAGTAGTAAATGTCAAACTGCGGCGAAGGGGCCTCGGGGCGGGTGCCGGCACGGCACTCCCGCTCCTCCGTCACACCTGGCCGGTGTTGCGCATTGCACCGCTGGCAGGGACTGTGCTGTTAGCGGCACCTCTCGGACCGCCCTGTCACCTCGTGGTCCCTTCGTCACGGCTTCAGGTCACGCTAACGAGGCAAACACGGAACTGAAGTGTAAAGCTTAGTCCTGTCGCTTTCACTGGCAAAGGCAGAGCGGTGCCAGGGCCTGGGCGATGGCAGGTCTTGGCCCTGCGTTTGGACACGTCTCGGGAAGCCTGAGGTCATAACCTGCTGTCAGAGCCTCTCTGCGGTAGCCTGGGCTTGCTGAAGCTTTGCTGTAATAATATAAAGAAAAATCATCTTCAGAAGACATGCTATGTTGAACCAGTTGCAATACAACATCTAGAGTAGATGTAATACAGCATTTATCTGTGGGGTACTGAATCATAGAATCACAGGATACTTTGGGTTGGAAGGGACCTTTACAGGTCATCTAGTCCAACCCCCTGCAAGCGCAAGGACATCTTTAACCAGACCAGGTTGCTCACAGCCCCATCCAACCTGACCTTCAATGTTTCCAGGGATGGGGCATCTACCACCTCTCTGGGCAACCTGTTCCAGTGCTTCACCACCCTCATTGTAGAAAATTTCTTTCTTAAATCCAGTCTAAATCTGCCCTCCCTTAGTTTAAAACCATCGTTCCTTGTCCTGTCACCACAGGCCTTTCTAAAAAGTCTGTCCCTGTCTTTCCTATAGGCCCCCTTTAAGGACTGGAAGGCTGCTGTAAGGTCTCCCCACAGCCTTCTCTTCTCCAGGCTGAACAACCCCAACTCTCTCAGCCTGTCCTTGTAGGAGAGGACCTACCACTACTGACCTGCCACTTGGCTTGGTATGCAAAGGTATGGAAGTCCGCCTGCATGCGAGGGGTGCCGTGTTTGTGTATGCTAAGCTACATAAAATTTAAGCCCTTCAAACCATTAACTGCCAGATGAAACAAGTTGCTTTCAGACCACTCTAATTTTGTGTCTGGAGAAGAGTTCCCCGCCCAGCTCCAGGATCAAAGGAGTGTGAATAGCGTTACAGACCACTTGAAACAAACCTTCAAAATTGTTTTTCAGATGGAGGTAAACCACGTGATAGTTTTTCTCAGCATTGGCATTACACAAGTAGCTCCTGCAGGTTGGAGCTGTGGTAAAGATCTCTGTAAGCTGCATAAAAGCAAGGGCATAATAGGTACTGCAGTGTTAATCTAACACATTGAAAAATGCTTTCCCTTTTTGAAGGAACAGGCAGACCTGGAGTTTATTAGGTTTTATTAAGAAATCACTTTGTCTCCTTACCAAGTTAAATATGAGAGCTGGTTTTCCAAAAAGTTCACTCCTCACTGTGCTTACTTCCCAGTTGCTCTCAGTGGTTTGCATGAATAAGTGGCCTGCTGCACTTAAACAAAGCCCCCCAAACACTCACTCATCTTTTTCTTTTCCATGCCAAGAAATAACATAATGATAGTAATTGCAACAACTTCAGTACAAGCAGCTATACACCCAGTGGCAGTCCCCAACTGGAAGTAATTGGCACAGCTGTTTTGTGGAGCTATGCCAACTTGAAATATGGAAGGATCTGCTCCCTTGAGCCTGCAGAGAGAGATGAAGCAACGGGAAATAGAAATGTAGGAAGGCAAGTATACAAACGAATTCATAATTTTTTTTTCAATTCCATTGAGCTATAAAGGCCTGATTTTCAATAGCTTAAAAAACACTGAAATAGCCTTCTGCCAAGATTATTTCACAAAAAGCTAACGCAACATCAAATACATCAATTTTTACTGTCCATGCTGTCCTGTGCTATGTGAAGGTGAAGTGTTCTGTTGAGCTAAACTAATTCAGGTGAATATTTTGACCCATGACAATTATGAAAATAGGCACAAAAATACTGTTAAAAAATGTCTTCCTATTTTTATAAGAGAGTAAAAGGACCACATACTGAAGGAGAAGCAATCACATTTTCCTACTTCTAACAAAGGTAGCATACATCTAGTGCCTAGGGTTTGTAATAAAAAGTATTTCAATATAATTCATAGATCCACAAGGCAGTCAAGGATGTAACCACACTGGGAAAGGCATGTCTAAACTGGCTTTCAATTTGCTAGCATGGATGGGTGCTAGCTGGGCGCAGCAGTGCTGTATGTAACGAGGTAATGCACGTAAACCCTGCAATCATTTGTTGCCAAAGTGATAAACCAGGGTAGCGGGCAACGGAGCAGTCAGAAAACAGGATAAAGACAGTCTATCTTCTAACAGGCAAGATTTGTGGGATATAAAATGTACAAAATTTTGCAAAACTAAACAGAGGCATGCAACTGCCATTTTACAAGACGTCACGAATTTGTTGGCTAGATGGCCTGGGAGCCTTGACAAAGGGCCATGCACACTCAATGCATTTATTTTGAAAGTGTTTGCAGGCTTTTTGTTTGCAACAAATCATAATATTTCCAGTTCTTTCTTTGAGGCTGATAATGCTTGCCTCGATGGTTGCTTTTCCACCCTCAACTGTTATTATGCTCCCTCCTTTATCCTTCCTAGGACCCTTTCCGTGATTTTTTTAATCTTTTCTGAGCTGCTTAAAACTCTTAAATCACATGGTGCCAGCTACTTTACAGTATTTTTTGGTGAGTGGGGGAAAGGTAAAGGTCAATCAGAAACCGTTGCTCATGCCAAGTACATCCTGCCTGGGCCTACACATCCACCCTGGTTCCTGGACGAGCTTGCAGCCTGCGCTGGACCCCACGCTGGCATGCCACGCTGCTGCCTCCGAGAAGCATACGCACACTGCAGTAACACCCCTGAATGACTACGGGGGGCACAAAGGCAGTACATGACCCTGGACATATTTTCTTGTACTTACGGGAGAACAATCCTGCCTTAGCAGGGTGTCGATCCTTTCAACCAGAAGATGACCTTCTTGACAATTTATTTTAAAATTGTTCACAAATAGATTTCTTCTCTCCAAAGAGTTTGAGTTGTCAGGAAGGGGAAAAAGTCAGCGGCACATCTCTGTGCAATGACGTGGCCAGGCACAGACCGCCACTAGGAATGACAGATGGAAACAAACCAAATGCTAACATTTGTTCACAAATCATTAGTAAACGCTTACAAGTAATAGATACACTTGCAGAGACTGGCATTTGGGAGTGATGCACAAATGAAAAAAATAAAAAGGGCTAAATTCCCTGGCTAGTATTTTCATGACAAATAATTGAGTGTACCTCACATGTTCCTCTGCAGTCAGAAGTCAAAATGCAGCCATAGCCAAAACCAGCCCTGGTTTAATTCAGTAACATTAGGGGTAGTTTTGGCCCACGAGGGGCTTTTCCCTGCCCCTCAATGCTTTACTAGTGTTTGCAATCAGAGAGTAGCAAAGATCCCTGGTGCAAACTGGCATTTCAGGAACGGAAGTGACCTGTGTCCTTTAGAAAAGGTAGGCTGAATTTCCTGTTCAGTTGGTGATACACTCTCATCACACGGCTATACTGTGTCTCCCTCTTTTATTGAGTAGTACTGTTTCTTTCTCTGCATACTGTTTGAAGATCTCCTACACTTCCCACTACAAAATATTTGGACCATTTAACAGATGTGTGCTTTGTGAGATGGACCCTGAGTGGGCACAAGGGGAAGCACGGGATGGCTGCAACATTGAAAGGGGAAGCAAGGGCTGGAGACAACCCATTTCCTCTCTGCGGGAGCAGGAGAGAGAGAAATGGTTGGGAATTTTCCAAAACAACAGGTTTTCAGCAAAACGTTCAAGTTTCAACAGAAAGACCTGATTCATTGGAATGGAAATGTTTTACAAAGAAGCATCTTTTTCAGTGACCTTTTAGCAGAACTCAGGCAAGATGCCACCGAAATCCACCTGTTACTCTGCCGACTCAGTTGGAGAGCTCGCCACACTTGCCATGTGAATCATCAAAATCAGAGACTGCGTGACTTCTGGACTCCCCGGCCAGCTAACTCCCAGGCTGCTCTACCCTCCTGTGCCACCTGCCCACATCACCCGTTAGGGAAGATGGAAGTTCATGTCTGCCCACACGTCATGACTGTTCTGAGACTGCACAGCCTCAGAGCTTGTAAGGGATGACCCCAGTCTCCTCTGACCTCCCTATTGGCAGCCATTCATTTCCCTTGAAGTTGGACTAAGGTATACATTTGGGGAATTTTGTCCTAAAGAGTCCAAATTATTGTGAATCCGTCTGCCACTGCTGACAAGCTAGTCCAATTATGTTTATTATTCTTGCTGAGAATGGGAAATTACATCAAAGTTGAGCCTGTCTTACTCTATCTTTCAGTCCCTGGATCATATGCTTTCATCTGCATGAGCGAAAAGCTCCCTTTTTTCCAGGAGCACATGTGCAAGGTGCATTCAAACTCTCCTAGCTAAGTCCACATTATTTCCCCTATTACTAACATTAGATGAACTAATCTATGGCTCTCATTTACCCTTTGGCTGTCCTCCAGTACTTGGAAAGCCCCATTTTTTAAAGAGTTTATAAACATTTAGAAAAGTGGTGCAAAGAACTCCTCAGCTAATTCATGTGAGGCACTTAGGTGCAAATTACCCAGCTGTTGTTTTGTCTTGGCAGATCATTTTATCTTTCTCTTTGGCAAATGGTAAACTTTTGATTCAAGGTACATCATCAGATGGGATGCATCCTGCTTGGGCATTCCTAGTGCAGAGAAGGAAGAGGTAATCAGCAGTTCTCTCTTATCTGCATCGTTACATTTGCATTTTGGGTTCCTTGTCATCACTGACTGGTGCAATACAACATCTGTATCAGCTAACTGTAAAAGGCTCATGGACACTGGTGCCTAGGCAACAGCTGGTTTTTTTAGGTTAGTGATTAACTCTTTTTTGTCTGCCTGAATAAGCTATTATATTACTCCTTGCCATGGAACAGGACCTTTGGGTTGAAATAAATCATTAGCCTCTATTTTAGAAACACTATGGCTATTTTAGTGATGTCCAGAGTGAGGTTATCTGTGATAACGCAGTGTATGCAAACTCTAGAAGAGAGACACAGCGAGAGAAAAATTCACCAAGTGAAGAGAATGAACTTAGTGACAACACAACTTACTAAGCTTTCCATTTCTTCTCTCCAGAAAGTTGGTGTTGGTTATTCAATCTTCAAACTTCAGCTAACTTCACTTAAACTCTTACAAGATATAACAGCAGCATGATCTGTTATAGCAGGTATAGCAAGGGACGAAAAGTTAAGGCTAGGAGATAACCCTCTATCTTTGTCATGTCTGACCTGGAAATTATTTTTAAATGAGATAGAGGCAGATATTAGACACAGAATTTTATCCAGTTTCTGTTCAAACTGGAAATAAGAAAGAAGTATGCCATGCTAAAGGTTCAAATGAGGAGGCAGTGTATAATGTTTAATTCAGAAAGTTGCTTCTGTACCTTTGTCATCATATGACCTATAAAATTGTAAAATACTGTCAGAATTTAGATTTCTGTTTAGCGTGGCTTTGCAAATCTTTGCTTACTTACGGGTTAACAAACTAGCCTGATTTCTTTAAAAAGAGAACATTCTTGACCTGAAGTGACAGCGAGGGATGAAGTTTAAATCATTTTAGTATGCTCATCCTCTTTGCTGAAGAGGACTTAGCCGGCAGGAGCAGTGCCGGGAGAGGCGGCGGTAACCGGGGCTGCAGCTCCCTCCAGCGCCGGCACGGCGGCGTGCCCGGCCGGGAGGGGAGGGGACGGGACGGGAGGGGAGAGGACGGGAGGGGAGGGGAAGAGAGGGGAGGAGGGGAGCCGGCCGCGGCTGGAACGGCATCACCCACGGCTGCGCTCCGGGCTCCCAGCCTTGGGAAGTCATTTATTAGCGCACAGCCATGATGGAGATCGTAGAATTGCCCAGATCTTGAGCTTGTGTGGGATCAGGTCGCATAGACAATAATTCACGTGAGTATCCTGGTGTGCTGGTTTTGGCTGGGATAGAGTCACAGCCAAGGTAGTTGACCCCAGCTGGCCAAAGGGCTGTTCCATACCATATGACGTCATGCTCAGCATATAAAGCTGGGGGAAGAAGGAAGGGGGGGTGTTCGGAGTGATGGCGTTTGTCTTCCCAAGTAATCATTACACGTGATGGAGCCCTGCTTTCCTGGAGATGGCTGAACACCTGCCTGCCCATGGGAAGCAGTGAATGAATTCCTTGTTTTGCTTTGCCTGTGCGTGTGGCTTTTGCTTTCCCTATTAAACTGTCTTCATCTCAACCCATGAGTTTTCTCACTTTTACTCTACTGATTCTCTCCTCCATCCCACTGGGGGGGAGTGAGCGTGCGGCTGGGTGGTGCTTCGGTGCTGGCTGGCGTTAAACCACAACACCTGGAAACTGATAGGGCAAATGGCATAGATTAACTTTATCTCGTATGTTAGTTTTGGCAGGCTTAAGAGCTGGATGCTTGAAGACCGTTGGGAATTTCACACCTTTAATGCAGTATGTGGCATTCCCTTTGTAATGTCTAAATGGGATGGGTACAGTGCTTGCTCCTTCCGATACCTTGGTTAGCTAATTCTCATTGTGTTTCTTATTTCTTGAAAAGATGATGGCTAACTTTTATAAATAGGAGAGATGTCTGAACAACTTACAGAGGTCTTGAATCTCCCAAGGAGGAAAGGCCTCTGGCAGACATACAACGGTAACTAAAATTGGAGGGCTGGGGCAGTTACGGCCCCCATCCACTGAATGGTGCTGTTCTTGCCGATGAATCTGCTCCTTTCCTGCCATGCTTTTCAGGCTGGTCTGTAAGATAAACCAGCTCTGCTTTTAATCTGTTGCTACAAGCTATGGGAACCCGAAGTGGAGGAGGAACCTCTCCTGCTGGGTGCTGGCGGCCTGTTCTTGCAGCAGAGCGAGCCCTGAGGACAATTCTCCCCAAATCCTGTTCCTCACATGCAGCTGGAGCCGGGCATGGATCCACCTGCAGATCTGTAGCATGGGCCCCGATGCACCCCAGTTCAGCACCTGGCCAAGCGGTAGCTGTTGGGTGCTGTGTCGAACAGGCAGGTACCTGGCTTTCACAGGCTCAGTCTTCCTCTTCCAGAGCTGCTTTATTTTCCCTTCTTCCCTGCTCAGGGTAACAGTTGTTTGAGAAAGTCAGTTGTTTCGAAACGTGTCCCAGTGCTTACCCCTGCCACCCATAAACACCATCAGTTCCAAACCCAACACTGCCACTTTCTCAAGATTTTCTTAAATTTCCCGCATTGCTATCAATTGCAAATTTCCCCTTGGACACTGCTGTAGACCCGCTGGCTGCCTTTCAACAGCTTGCCCGGAGTAGCTGTGAGAGGGAGCAGAGATAAGGAACACTGTGCTGTGCTGTGGCAGCCACAGACCAAAACCATAGAAGGGAGAGAAAAACTCCCAACAAGACCCCAAACTCTGCTGTAGTGTCAGCATAGGCCCATCACACATACGTACTGGTATGTTCACCATACCTCTGAGGAGCGCTCCTGAGGTTTCACAGCAGCTTTGGGGGAAGACAGCAGCCTTCAGAACATATCCTCAGTCAGCGTGGACTCTGATGCCAGAAGCTCCCTGCGTGCCAGCAAGAGGCAGCAGGACACACAACTCGTAATTTTCCAAGAGTGCCAGAAGTGCTTATGGGGTCGGATGGGTGCCAAGGGCTGTGCACACCCCGAACGGCTGGCACGGGGCTGCGGACAGGGCACTCCAGTGCAGGTTGCACTAGCATACTCCCCAAGGGCCTTGTAAAAAAGTGCACAAATGTAAGTAAAGAAGATCTAGAACTGTTTTATGGATATTTCTTTTGCAGAAATACTCATGTTCACTTCAGAACTGGTTCATTCCTAAACAATGTCTCTTCTAGTAAAACCTCATTTTCCAACAAAAAAACCTCCCCTTGGTGTGTGTGGAACTGAAGGAGTGATGCAAACACAACTAATGTAATGGAGACCGAATTTACTCAATAAATGAACAAATAATGCTGTTTTGCCTCCGTCATCTTCAGAGGAAATGTTCACCAAGTGGTTAATAATCACATTTTCTGCCCTTGCCCCACACAGAACCCCTGTATAAAAAAACCCACCACAGTGTTTGACTCCAGTGGTAGGAACTTTATAAGAGCAAAGCATTGGTCTAGGTAATAGGGTTGATATATCTGACTTCTTCCTGAATAATTATCTTTTAATAAATGTTACCCCTTTGGACTTTTCCTGCACTTGTTCTCCTTAAAAAAATAGCTATTCCAACGTTTTTCACAAAGATCTTCACCTCTACATAGTCTCTAATAGGGTCACACTCACTGGAGTCCCTGAGACACATAGTAAGGCAGTAGAGAATCCTGTAGTTACACAACACTTTTCAAATATAAATAAGAGAGATTAAAACTAGCAGCTGTACCAGATCCCTGTATAAATTATTACAATTCTTTAAACTGAAAACTCCATCTACTGAAATTAATCTGGAGGCATTTTTCTTGAGACTGGCTTCAGCTCCTGGCTTTGTTGGCCAGTGCTGGTAGCGTGAGCAGGACATCACTTTCCTTTTCAGTCTGAGTGACGAAATAGGCTTATCTTGGTCTTCCGCCCCGCACCGCTCCACCTGACCTCTCGGGAAAAAGACAAGGGGCAGAGGAAAGGTCTTGCAGAGCTTCCTGTGAACCCTCTGCCCAGCAGAAGAGGCAATAAGGAGATGTGTATAGATCCTCCCCGTGCTGCAAAGCCTGGCTAGGGGTGAGCAGGGGTGCCCGCTCCGGCAGGGTGCGGAGGGCAAGCTGGGTGAGGATGGCCCTGCTCCCTCCAAGGGGCTGAGCTGGCAGCGGGGGAACAAGGGAACCGGCTGTGCTCATAGCACAGTCTCCCGCATTTTCGGCTGATATTGCAGAATTTACTGTTATTGAGTATAGAGGTGTCTGATTTGCTGGACAGCACTGCAGGAGTACAGGCTGCTTCCCAAGACAGCGGTGCCAAGTTATAATGTCATTTGTATTCAGCCAAGTTGTTCTATTTATAATAACCTTTCAGGTGACCCAATCGTATACTTGGTAAAGCACTTCTAAAGAAGGAGATTACTTTCTATCTTTCCAGGGTATGAACTCATGTACTATATAAATACTGCAGCTTAACTACTGTCTATTTTGAATGTCAGTTAGGATCAGGTAGTGTTTATACACTCCTGATTTTTAGCAGTTTTTATTCAGGACTTTTCAAATTTGCATCAAGCTGAAACTTGGCATGTAAGCTGTCAGCACAGATGCTAGTTTTATTCCAAAAATAGAGTATGTTAAAGCTTTTAAAGGTGTCAAATGGCTTATTTATGCAGTGGTTGCAGATGCTTTAGTTTTCTGGCACTTTCAGCTATACAAAAGCCTGCTGTATCGCCTCCCTCCCTCCTCCATTCTCCAGTGGTGCAGTCCTGAAAAGTGAGGAATAAGAAGACAAGTAATTGCACTGGAGTAATAATCCAAGGATGGTGTGCCCTGGAAAAAGGCGTAAGTGACAGTCATTTTTGGTGAAACAAAACTATCCTTACAGAGTCACCATAAAGAAAAAAATTGAGAAGACACCTGACGTGAACACGTTACCCAAAATGATGACAGTGAAAGGGAAGACAAAATCCTCAGCCCTGTGGAGGGTCCCTAACACTTCCATTTAGCCAAGGAAGAAACTCCTCCCAGCGATCACAGCGGCCTCCTCCTCTGCAGTGATCACTGCAGAGGATAGCTCTACATCCACCATGGTATTTATTGAGTATGTGTATTAAAGTCTAAGGCATCACAATTCAGAAAACTTATAATAGTATAGATCACTTATGTTCAGTGATCTGCAACACTGTTTGAATGGTAAAAAACTGCCCCTCATAGAATAAACCAACCCAAATATATATCTACAGGTGAACCCATTTGCTCCATTTTGCACAGGCAAAGCAATGCCCTCTGCTGTATCCTGAAGTTAATAAACCTGAGTTCTGGCAGACTGCAAAATAAAACCAGGCGATTATACAACACAGGACCTTTCATGCAGAATAATGTTCTGCCAACAGCTACGGGAGAGGGCAGATCAATGTAAACATGGCATACACCCCCTTCTCTCTCTTTTGTAAGTACCCTGAAAGACAGGATGGGAGAGAGAACAAAGCTAGGGAGGTCCTGCCTAGAGATCTGTCTCCAGCACAAGTTTCCATTTGTAACAAATGGAGGCAAAGTATACATCATTATGCAAGCATGTTTAAATGTAGATAAAGTGTCTCATATTATGATATGTAGGGTTTTGTTCATTTTCTAAGTTTTAAGAATACTGACAGGATGCAAAGATTGTGATCAGGCTTCAATTGAACTTACTCATTTAACATGATCTTCAAATTCATAGCTATATTTTTTCCAGTGAGCAATTTACTCTTGGTAGAAGCACTTGTGCGAGTACAAGTTAATGTGCTTGACTACTTCTTTGTTCTACCCCTCTCGGGGAGGCATGCTCTGTTTATAAAACAAAGAGAATTTGCCACAATGGTTACAGACTAATATTTTTAAGTTTAGATCCTTTCATTCCACTGAATCCAACTAGACCCAAATATGAATAAAGACCAGTCACAAGATTATAAGCTTGAGACATTTGCTCGTACATAATACAATATATTCACTACTCAATTTTTTTTTCTCAGAGGAATGGTAGAATTTCAACATTCATTGGCTAAACCTCTTTTTAGAGGTTTTTCATCAGTAATTTCTCCTCTAAAATTTACTCCATATAATGTTCAGCTGCATCAAAATAATAGATAACAATTCCATATCAAGCTCTGTTTAGTAGCCAAGATTTAACAACACACAGTACTCATGACATGCAAACGTTTTAGTCCTTCCTGTCAGAATGAAGCAATGCGAAGAACCTGAGCTAATTTCTTTGGGTTTCAGACAGCTGTGGATAAGAACTAATTTACGGTCAGGTTTTGAAATCATGCCCGCAGGAGGCTGCTCTTCAAACAAATGCTCCAGTATACTATTAGGAAGGTCACATATCTCACGTCATCATTTGATGGGAACCTTGTCAGGAAGTCTCCTCCCCTCCTGCTACAGCTGTCCTTGTGAAATAGCAAACATTTTCTGGTCATTGTGTGCTCTGTGAATTATTTCTCTGAAAGCTTATTTGCAGAAAACTCAGGGATCCATTTTCTTAACTCTACAGACATGGAGGTTGAACCAAATCATGTTTGTTAAAAAACCCAACCCTCGGTGTGGTACAATTCTGAATCTTTTTTAATAATTTCAAAATGTTAAATTCATTTTACAAATAAAAAAAATTAAGAAACCCAAACCCACAATGGATTCTTTATCGATTCTTTGCTATTGAAAAGAGAGATGAAAATTTAGAGATTGCATTTTTTCCTAATGTGCATAAAAACGGGACAGCTCAGAAAGATACAGGCGGAAAAATCCATGTTTGTGTCAGTGTCTGCCTAGACCACCTCTTGGAGCTGTGTGAGTGGAGGGGTCTTCACATCATACATCTGCTGCTGCTGTGTGGGCATAATCGGTGTTTCTTTAGCACGGTACTCTCCTTTGGAAGAGGTTTCAGGAAGCCTCGGCACAGGTTAGGGAGGAGCACAGAACGGCCATGGTGCCCCGCACTCACGCGCTCAGGGGTCGGCACGGCTCTCCGGGACACTCCGTTCAGTCCAGAGCTCTGAGCGTGCCGTCTGTGCTCGCAGCCTGTGCTCCGGGTGGTGTGCAGCAGCCGCAGCTCCGCGCCTCTCCCGGAGGCGAGCCGTCGGAGGGAACGGGTCGGAGGAGCACACCTTGACCAGAAGCTTTTTGTGTCTCCTCAGCCTCCATGAACGCCAGGTCGCATTGTAACGTTTCCCCTCAGGAAGCACCACGGTTGATGCCAGAGCTTTCTAGCTCCCAAGAGTTTCTTCTGTACCTGTCTCCAAGTGAGACTAATAGAAGCTGGGTTTTTCTGGTAGGTTACTCATCCTGTTGATAGTCAACAGTGGCTGTAGTTTCATGAATGCTTTCAGGTAGCATAAACCAGTTCCAGTGTTGAAAGAAGCTGTCCACCCTTCCCCACCCTCCAGCTACTTGCTGTCATCCCACCACTCCCCTGCCCTGGTGTTTGCAGGAGCATTTTGTGGAGTCACGTGGAGAGCTGGCTGTGCTTAAACCATGGAAAAAGCAAGAAAGGTTGGTAAATCATTCATGAAAAGACAATGAGGGCCAGCAGCAGTGCCCGGGCTCAGCGGTGGCTCGGTGCAGTGCCTGAAGGTCAGGTACCAGCTCCACGGCTGATGTAGGGGCTGTACAGGAAAGGGTGACTGAATCAGTCCCTGGGGGAGATTCAAACAGGGCACCCCTGGGATTCAGAGCCCAAATTCACTTCTGGTGCCTGGCTGCCTACAGCAC
Organism: Mycteria americana; assembly: GCF_035582795.1. Taxonomy (NCBI): domain Eukaryota; kingdom Metazoa; phylum Chordata; class Aves; order Ciconiiformes; family Ciconiidae; genus Mycteria; species Mycteria americana. The sequence continues at coordinate 19,868,047 of NC_134370.1, forward strand.
GGAAGGGGAATGTGCATGTAGGTTATATTTTGCAAGAACTGCCCAAAAAAGGTACAGTGAATATTTTTTGCTTGTGGTGTGATTTGACACGTGACATACCACAGCAACCTTCCAGGGCAAAGAATGCGATCCTAGTATGTATCTGATATAATTAAGGATGTATGACTTAAGTACCAGCTCATGGCAGTGGTCTGAAGTGATACCATTGGACTGAGATACAACATTGTGGTTTTGCTTCCCATCTAGGGAATTGCAATATGTGCTAAAAATACTGTTGGGCGCATGGAAATGCAGAGTGTTATCGCATGTGGAGGGGGAGATGGAATGTCAGTCCCAGTAGAAGTCACCACAGAAGAGGGACAACGTAGCACTGAACACTTTAAGGTGAGCCTTTTTGTGTTGCCAGCGAGATAAGCTAGGTCTGGGTTGCCATTCTTTATCCTGCCTCCCTCGCAGGATGAGAAATGATCTGTTTAGAAGTGAGTCATAGGTAAATAAAACCTATATAGGTAAGCATTTGCACCATATTAAGGATCAGTTTCCTGCCACACATCATATCTATGTAGCTCCTGAAGATGCTGTTTTCCTCCCTGTGTTTTGTCATGGGAAGACGCATTTATTTTTTAGCTGTGTTTAAAGGCATTCATCTCTAGGGAAACATGGGAGGGGATGCTTGACACGAAAGGACCGTGCTGACTCATCCTCCCCTCCAAACCCACTCTGTGCCCTGGCTCTGCTATCCCAACTCTGGGTGGCACACAATGACTGTGATTTAAGAGAGCAGCCAGAAGAGAGGAGTTGTTCTGACAGCCTCTTTAGAAGAAGTACCCATGACCCTGTTTGAACTTGTGGTTACAGACAGCGGCATCTGCTGAATTATTTAAATTGATACATTCAGGTTCTACAATCATATAATCAGAAGAGAGGGAGCAGAGAAATTTATACACGGTTACTTGTGAAGGACAAAAAGGTAATAAACAAAAGGTTCTGGGTAAATAACAAATTAACCAAAGTGATTAGATTTAAGCCTTAGAGAGCTGTAGAGCCAACCCCTGCCCGTTTTACCCATATGAGTAGTTTCATTAACAACAATCTGCTTCTTAGTAAATTGCCAGTTATAATAAAAACAATTAAAGTTGTTCTTTTGCTTCTCTATCGTTATGCATTTTAATAATTCTAGTCATAACCATTAAAACTTGTGCTTTTGTACTCCCATGTTGCAAAATACTCTTCACATTACTGTTAAACCACTCAATCTCCCTTTTCTGCCTGAGTGTCAACGTAGCACCCACAGAAGAGGTAGAGGGAAAGTAAATGCATCCAGGAGAGGTGCCAGGAGAGGAGCGGGATGGTGCAACCGTCTGCTCTCTCTGCCCACAGGAGCAACGCGGCACCGGGGGCCACGAGCGTGGGTCCAGAAAGTGGGGCTGAGTCAATTCCGTGCCAAAACGTCGACGACGTCTGATATGCGCAAGAGGGATGCTGAGCGCACAGAACCGCGTGTCTTGCTGAACGTAATACCATGCAAACACCAGCGGGGTTAGATTTGCACACAGTAATCATTTATTTGCTATAAAAACAGATGTGCCTTATAACTGTATCTAAAAGGGGCGGTCCCAAAATTAACAATCCAGAACCCATACGAAGATAAAGGGTTTGTAACTTCAGTAATTGATTTGGAAAAATTACTCTCCATTTTCTTATACTGTAAGTACCCATTTTAGTAAAGCAGTGAGAGACTTCTATGAAGTTTTTTCTAATATTACCTTAGTTTTTGTTTTGTCACATTCTTATGTTTATAATAATCCCCTATGCTACATAGGTAAAGGGGTGGCTATGCATGTATTGGCTTAGAGCAGCGAGTTGTCTTTAAAGGAGTTGTTTTATGTGTTTTCTTTTATGCTATTCAGGAAGTACTTAATGCTATTCAGGTGAGTAGCTAGCTCAAAAATCATGATCTTTAATATGCCCATATTATGCCCACTATACTTATAAAAAACCTGCAAAAATGAGTTGGCAGAATTTTGTATGAAGTTGTGGGTAACATCTCTTTCCTGAACAACGGTACATTTAGGAAGTGGCTGGCAGTTTTTTATTCTGCCCATGAGAAGTGACACTCCAGAAGACTCCCTTTGTGCCCATCCTTCTCAGGAGCATTATGGAGAGGGCGACTGGCTCAGCGGTGCAACAGCTGTGGAGGGAGGGATTTCACTTTACTGCCCCTATGAAAGGGAAAAAGCGAGGTAAAATGATATTAATTTGGACTGTTATCGACAGTTCCAAGAGTCACACTTGAGAAGCTAGCAGAGTTGTGTACAGGCGTTACTCATCCCTGTTTCTGGAGCCCCTAAATGGGTTGTGCTGAATGTTGTACGGAACTGGAATAAAAAGGCAGGCCCAAAGGAAGCTGGCAATCTGTGTGTGATACAACAGACGATAAATGAGTGCTAATGGATGGAAATAAGGAAGTAATTCTGTTATAGGCCACTCAGCAATCTGAATAATTGGTTTGTAGGGAAGGTTAGAGGGGATAAAAACTTCCTGTTTTCTAGCAAAAAGGTTGTTTCTAAAATAGAAGGACTTTGCTCAATATCTTTTTACAGTCTGGTTGGAAGTTCCTCATGATACTAAAAGCTGTTTAGTGAGTTTGAAGTATTTAATCTCATACTTCTTACATGTTTGATGAACTGCTGTGGAACCCTCTTGGATGGCCACAAAGCCGCAATCTCTGAATTAAGGAAGGACAGGTAGTCTGTCCTAAGGCTGAATCTGGTCCCACCAGAGTTAATCATTGTACACTGTGGTGGTGCTCGGCAGCCAGCAATACAGCACTTCTGGCTCTGGTGTTGATTTATCAAGAGAATAGCCAGAGACCAGGCTGCTGCCAGTGTCCATGGGTCACGGCAAATGCATCCCAAGCAGAAAAAAGTCTCTTGGGTCTTTGTATTGCACCAAGGATAACACAGTCCCAATCCAAACTGGAGCTCCACAATGCAAGTAAGAATTATTAATGGTAACAGACTGCTGTACAACTGAAAACACAGGTCAAGGACACAAGACATCCTTGCCTCAGTAGCTTTCCATTTGCTCATGATGCAAATGTCTCCAATGACTATCTGACTGTTCTCCTGTTCTAGTCTTGTGGGCAAAGCATTAACTGTGATGAACTCGGGGTTCATGTGAGCTCAGCTCACATGGTAAGTCAGACTCCAGACTCCCCATCTGTGGGAGTAACTCCACTGATGGCACTTCCTTAAGTAGAGTTGTAGCACTGTGCCTTTTTTTCTGCTGTATAAACTTGGACCCATGTAATCTAAGGAATTCTGCCTAAAATTAGTTGGCATAGTGAAGTTTCTGCTGAAAGATGATTGAAAAAGGAGAGAAGTGAGTGATAGGAAGTGAAGCCAAACTATACGTGGTGTGAACCTTGTTTTCCTTTTCAAAGTAAAACTAAATGTATGTGATCTAATTTAAAATGACAGGATGCTTTTGAAATATATATAAAATGTTTCATTTTAGTAAGAAGAAATGCTGAAAATCTTTTTTGCTACCAAGCAGACATGTGGATGACATTGGCTGGCAGCCTCTTACAGCACAGTAGTACAAAGGGAATTTTTTCAAACATTGCCACAGTACATGGGTTTTTTTCAGTTGAGATCTTACTACCATAAAGTCAGTCAACTGAGAAGAATTTCTCATGTTTTGGGTGGTAATAAATCTTCCAGAACAGTGTTAACCAAGAGCTCTGGCAGTTTTGCTGGTTCATATTACTCTATATCCCACAATACGAATTGCTGAAACAGGAGAAGGGGCTTAGGTACACATTTCAAACATTTCCTTCCTAGTTTTGGTCAGTATCATATGACTACGTAAAAGAAATAGGAAGGGATTCATCAATATATAAGCGGTAAGCTACATCTCAGGTTTTAAGTTAAAAAAAGAAAACAAACCCAAAACAACTCTTCTTTCCCTGCTCCCCCTCCTTATTCCCATCTAACTCTTCAACAGACTTTGTGAGAAGTCTTGGAACAATTTCCCTTTTCAACACTTCTAATTCAAATGACTTACTAGAAATGAATATTTCATGGCATATCAGGACTCTGTTCTTCAAAGCTTCGTCTCTTTAGTGCTAATTATTTCAACAAGATCTCTACTAAAGGCAAATCCCGTCAGTTCTCTATATTGTCTGCATTAACACTATAAAACTAGCTTCATATGACAGTTAAACTTCTCTTTTCTGGTATTTCCTCATTTTCACATTTTAGTGTCTCCCACATAAAGAAGTGACACAGTTTCAAGAGATGCAGGGTTTGGAAACCCTGCAGTTAACCAGCTATGGCTTCATTAGTAAAAAAAAGCAAGACTGCTAAAACTTAATCCTTACTTCCCTTTCTCTTCAAGTCAAAGCCACCGTCGATTTCTGTACTGGAAATTCCCATAGCAGTATCCATAAACAAAGTAATGTTTAACCCTCCAGGTCAGTTTGAAATAGTATGTATTGCCTGAGCAAGGAAGCAAGGTCTGCTTAGACACTTACGTGTTTGGAGTTAAGAAACTTGGAGAGTTTCCACTAGACCTCACTTCTCTTGTCGTAGTAAAAATCCCCAAACAAATCAACCCTCCACCTGTATTCATTTCACAATCTGATGGGCCCAGAGGTAATAAAATAACCCCCCAAACCCAACACTTACGTCATTTGATCAAATGGAAAGAGGTGCAGTGCAAAGCTGGAAATCTTTTCCATGTACCTTGGCCAAGGTCAAGACAACCCTGTGAGCAACCTGGCGCCTGCAGTGTCAGTGTTTCAGACACGCTTTCAGAGGCTCTTGCCGCAGTTCCTTCATGCACTGTGCACACTGAGGAAAACACACGTACGGCGAAGTCTTCATGTCACCCTTTGAAGTTCCCTCTTCTTCCTTTACTCATACTCAACCTTCAGCATCCCATCTCTCATTAGCTGCAATTAGGAAAGAGAGCCTTCCTTTGTCCTGGCTTCTGCCTGACTCTTGAAGTCTAGCTGAGCATCCAGGTGGACCCTCACACTGAGAACGCAGATAACAAAAGCTGCTGGGAATGGCCTACGAGAGAACAGCACGGGGGCTCACAGTGGCATTCTGCTTGCCACTTGCTGGTGTAATCCTCCAGGTGAGAGCATTAAGGCCTGATGGCTGCTCTGTGTTGCCAGAGCAGCATAAAGTAAGACCAGCACCGCCAAAGAGCAGTGAACGGTATGAGCAACAGTGGCAATAATTTCTCTAGACTATTCTTTGTCTCACTGAGCAACCCAAGGCTGGGGAAACACCTCAAAGGAGGGAAGAGCCAGAGTTTCAGACTTCCACTCTTTGTCCTCCAGCCTCTGAGCTGAATGACCTGGATCAATTTGACTTTCTAAAACTGGTATTCACAAGAACCACACTTCAGTGCTTCAAATACTCAAGGCAGCTTTTCCCTCAATACCTACATATGGCCTTTACTTATCCATACTAAGTTTTCTGATGGAGAACCAGGAGGCTTTGCATGCCCTTACCCGTTCCCACAGCCAGTCTCCCAGGTGCCTAGCATCCTTATTCACAGTAATCAGACGTACGAAAGTAACAATTCAATTCCGGTTTTATGAAGTGCAGATTTCTGTAAGGATGGAGTTATCATCATAAAATAACCTGCTGTTTATTATCAGGCCCTATAGGTTTTGACAAGTTTATTAGTTTTAGATGTGAATCTTAACTAAGTCCCATTCCTTGACTAGTTTTAGATGTGAATCTTAACTAACTCCCATTCCTTGACTATTACAAGAGTGACTTTGGCCTCTTAAACACTTAATAGACATGATGAAACAATAAACTAGCTGAAATGAAAAGAAATGTTGTGGGATTAGCTCTGCATTTGAACAGAGCTCTTATTGTATTATTTAGCAAACACAAGGACAGATGCTTGTAAGGTGGTTCTTTTGAAAGAGCAAAACAAGTAGGACGATCTGGGGAGACATGGTGTGAGTAAGATTAAGTCTTATAAAGAAAAATCCCTCATGACACTGTAGCTGAAAAAACCAAGGCATAATATTTTCCATTTGTCCATACAAGCTATTGCAACAATTTCTGCAACGAGGCTGAAATGGTATCTGCAGATAGCCTTTGGGGTGCAAACTTAATGTTTGTGTGTATGAAGCATCCTGGCACGCACAGATGATCTTCAAATGCGAAAGATTGCTAATGTATTTTGCATCACAAAACATTTGCAGTAGTCCTACAGCATTTGACAGCACTGTTTACGATCGAGGGCCAGACTGTAATATCTGTGTTCACAGCTATTTAGCTTTTACCCTCGCCCTTCCCAAATTTTCCTCTGTTTTATCCCGCTTCTGTTGGGCATGTGACCATATAAACTATATGAACAATTGTACTTCTGTCAGGCTAGTCACCCTGTTGGAACTGCCCGAATCTCACTGGGCTGATAAATCACAGTTCGATAGCTGCTGCCAGACATAACAAGGACATCCACTGATGTCAGTGAAGCTATTTGTGAAGCAAGCCACCGCTCAAAGGGAATAAGGGTATCTCACAGTTGATTTGCTTGCTAGGAACATGGAAGTTAGGGGAGCAACAACAGGCAGAAATATTAAAAAGTCATTTTGTATGGTTAAATACTTATTTTGGGATTGTGAAGTACAAGAAAACAGGGAACATAAATATATTAATTCAGTAAAGACTATATTAAGGAAAATGATTCTTCACATGAAAGCTGAAGCACAACAATGAAAAAGTATATATTCCAGCAGAAAATCCATCACTGTTTACCTCCTTCTGCTAATACAATCATAGTTTAGGCTAAGCCCATCGTAAAACTTAAATGAACTGGAAAAGAGAACATTCTGTTTTGCAACTGTTAAAAACAATTGAATATGATGTTAAGTTCGCCATCGGTTTTGGCAGCAAGGCCTTGCTCTTTTAAACTCCTATGTGCACACTTTCTACTCTTTTGTAATAGGGACTTTCAAAAGTCATTAATTTGGCTTAGTTTGCATGGGAATGGTGCAATCTGGACAATGTGGAGAGCAGCATTTGAAAGACATTGTTTGCAAGGTTGTGCTGGGTGACAGCAGCACTTCGATCTGTCAAACGCCTGAAATGTGCGCTCACCCTGGGAAAGACTGGAATAAATGAGGAAAATAAGGTGATACTGGTCACTCAGCTGCAGCTACAGAGTCTTACGTGGCATGTGGGCGAGTTTTTGGGCAGGCAAAGAGTATACCAGTGTTGTACATCAACAGAAGCCCCAGGACAGATCTGGTACTGGACAGAAATAATTCTCACTTCATCTGCAGTGCTTAGCAAACAGATTTGTTTCACTAATTTCTCTTTAATCAGATTCTGAACTAGAATAATTCTCTCTTCAGTGAAACTGGAATAAGGAATATTCTAAAAGCATGAACAACTAATAAGACATGAATAAAATGACTTCCATGTGTATGTGATTATTGTAAATGTGACTTCTCTTTTAAACAAAGAGTACTGTAAACAAATACATGATCCAGTTTATTAACTGAAATTGGCTGGATTACAGTTTGAAAATAAGATACACATGTTGGCAATTACTATACTTCACTATAGTTAGGCCTTTAAAAAGCATACTTCATGTGTTTTTTCCTGTAGAAATTGTAACCTTTTTAGCTTGCCTTACTAGAAGGTTTTGAGAAGTATCTTTTCAAAATGTATATGCGAGCCTGACTTCTGAATCCATATTCAGACACGAGAGGGCAGATCCAGACTCCGTCAGTCACATGGGCTGGGGTAGAAGTTAGAAAGGTCTTCCAGCCAGATGGGGTACACCACAGAGGGGGACTAGGTACAGATGTTTCAGTGGGTAGCACGCTTGCCTATAGCCTGTGTTGCTCAGGATACAAGACCGAGAGGTGCGTGGCCTGGTTCAACTAGAAGAGCTGTGTCAATGTTCTGTTTTCTTAGGGCTATTTTGTCTTGCAGGATGGTTGTTCTCATCTCCTGGTCTGTAAAATGGTGACGAAACAGACCTTCCTTACTTCCCGTAGATGTTATTAGGGGAACTTAAACTGCCAGGCTCTTAGGTACTTGTTGCCAAAGAAAGGTAGATTTGTTGTTGTTGTTTTTTAGAGTAGCTTTGAGAGAAAAAGCTTCTCCACTTGGTATAAATAATGAGAGAAACCTTCTAAACAACAGCAGCCTGGCATTCAAGGCACTTGTGGGGTGTGCGGGCCAAGTTCTTGTTCCCCGTCAGGCAGAGCCCTTGCTTCGCCGTGGGTCTGCTGCCTTGCCGGGGCTTAAGCCTTAAGCACTAGGCTGCTGGCCACTCTGGAGCAAGCCTCTCAGAGTGAGAGCCTTCTCCTTCTGACACACAATAAAAATGTGATTTAAGCACTTCACACGTTTTGAGAGAGCTCTGCGCTGGGTTGTGCTGGTTAGAGTGGAGGGGGCAAGTTAGATCCCATCGCAAGGAACAGTGATACAGATCTGAACCAGAGCACCATACTCAGCCTAAACAAATGATTGTTGCTGCACAGTTTGGACAGATGGCTGGCAAAACCAGCCAGAGGCAATTCAAAGATAATACTCATGTGATGTCCCACTTCCCCATGTTAAGGAAACGCGTGTTAATCCTGGCACTAATCCAGTACTGGGCTATGACATTAGAAGGGCATAGGCAGCAAGTAGGAACATGTCTGCAGAGATCATTAGGGGTGATTATTCGCTCTCACAATACAAGGACTTTGTGTCGCAGAGGTAGAAAAAAGAAGAGGAAACCCAGGCTTCCAGGAATCTCTGCTCAAGCCCATAATAATCTCCAACATATCCAAGCAATGATGACAAACTGTTTTGCAGGCATTATTGGAGCAATGATTTTGGGTGCTATTAGTCCCATCCTGGCATAGCTAACATGCAGGCAGGAGAAAGACAGACCTTACCTCTCCCTTCCTGTCATGCAGCCTAGAAAACCAATGAAGTGTCACAATAGATATGAACAACAGCACAAATAAACCTCCTTATCTAATTGACTCCAGTACTGGTGGCTCATGGTTAAATCAGTCAGAAAGACATGAAGTTAAAATGTCAAGTTTAAAAGCTAAAGAAACTAACTCTGGCCTCAGCTAAGATTCTTGCGCAGGAGCTCCACGAATAGAGGAGTGCCACAGTTAAAAAGCGGTATCTATTTCAACCAAAATTTACTGAAGTATGAAGGATTCCCCCAGTGAAGGAGCTGTCAGTCCTGTTCCCCCTTCCAGCACAGCAGAGGCAAAGCTGGCCAAGTGATGGGCTGGCTTAGTGTCCTGCACTTCAGGCTTCATCAGGGGGGTAGTGAGACATCACTTTCCAAGCAAAGCCTGGGATAAAATTACAGCAGAGGCCATGCCAGTCTTCAGCTGCCCTGAGCAGGTCACTAACATAGGAAAACTTTTTTTCCCTGTCTTATGTTACAGCTTTCTCTGGGTTGCCAGAAAACCTCAGATTGTGTTTGGGTTTGGTGCCGATTCTAATGTCACTTTTCAATAAAGTGAAATAATTTGTCATTTGCAAAAGGAATAGAGTTAATATTGAGCACGTCATAAATCTTACTAGAAAAAATCTGTTCAAACTACATGAGATGGAAGTGTGTTCTGAAAACTCTCTAAAAGGTCTTAAAAACGCGGTAGGGGCAGAGAGATGCCATCCAGTTAGTCCTCTAGTCCTACCCACCAGTTAGTCCTCTAGTCCTACCCACCATCATGACTACACTAAATAGCAAAATAGTCAGCTTAGGAGGGGTCAGAAAATGGGTTGAAAATATTGAGAGAATGACCAGAAAAGGCAGTATTCCCACCTCTCTCTGTGTCATTTCATTCTACAAAGCCAAAGATTGTTTTCTTGTCTTTAGAAAATGAAAATGAAAGCCCTGCCCTGTTTTGTTAGGAAGTGTTGATCTTTTTATACCACCTATCTGCTCAGACAAGCAGAAAATTCCAGATAAATCTTTGTAACAGGTCTTTTTTACTGTAAGGCCAAATTAATGGTTGAGGTATTTATTTCTTGGAAGAATAATAGATGAGTTTCTGCTCTGCCTCTGGGTTTGTGGCCGTTAATCAGTGACAGCAATTAAAAATTATTGCCTTGTAAATTGTTTCCATTACCAGCCTAGTTCACGTGTTGGAGGCAGGCGAAGGTGAGCAGGGCCATGGCGGTCAGTGGGTTTCTCAGGCTGGCAGCCAACACCAGCACTACTGTCTTTCGTCCTGTGATGGATGTCCACTGGAGCAGAGCTCCACCAGCCTTTGCAGCATGAGGGGTAGCATGCATCTCTTATCACAGCAGCTCCGAAGGACTGACATGGTTCTCTCTACTTTCATGTGTTCCCATCTTTGCTGCATGTTAGGCTAAGCCACAAGCCAGCTAATGGCTTTATCGGCCGCCTGCAGAGGATTAGACGGACATCACTTGACTGGACATCACTTGAAGCCCGGGCAGCTCGTGGTGGCAGTGGCTCTGTCTCGAGGGGAGCTGAACTGCAGCGTCCCATGGCCCCAGCAAAGATCAGACTGCATTTATGCACCCAGGCTTTACAAAGCAGCCATCAGTCACTGTTCGGACACAGGGGACTGAGATGGGTTTTGGCAGCTGGATCCCCAAAAGCATTCAAAGAATGGGGTGGGACCAGACTGTGACCAAACTGTTAGGAGCCACTGGTGGAGACCGGGGGAACTGTTCCTGGAAGAGAGCCCCTCCATCACAGCCAACCTTATGCCAAGAACTGCAGTGACGCAAAGACACAAACATTCATCTCACTACCTATGCGGTGTTAGTTTTGTGGATTACACAATAAGAAAGGTATTATTAATAGCAAATTCGGCCCTTGCTCTCAGACATAAAATTTGCAAAGCTATGAAGCCAGGTGTCTGATACTGTGGAAATCACTTCAGAGATGAACACCACCAAAACTGTTTTTAACTGGCCATTCTGGAAGTGTTTCCAAATGTGAAAGCCTTTGTTTAGGGAAATCTGCCAAGTTGCCAGGTGACAATAAGGTTACCTAAAATAGAACTTCCAGAATTCAGATGCTTATTACAAAAATGAACAGATAGGATCACAAATCTATCTTAAGCTAAATACCTCTCTTTATTATTCAGGGACCCCTAGATTTTAATTTTTATATTTTCTAATGCTTGACTTCCGTTATGGTAGGAATTATACTACTGTCATTTGGTCAGCTCTAGCAGCCATTGCTTTCATTAAAACCAATGGAAGCAAGATCAGATGCAAACCTATTTACAGCAAAGCCAACCAACAAGCCCAAACAAACCCCAAACCCTGTCATTTATAAAACACTTTCTTTGATACAGCTCATGCACAGCTCCATGAGAACCATGAGGGGGTATATTAAACCCTTCACAAGGCTGAAGAAGGCAAGTATCAGATGGAAGACACTCTATAGTGGATCTACTCTGACTATTTCTAAGACATTGAAACTTCGGCAACTATTTGAGATGTCTTCAGGTTCTCAGGCTATAATCTGTTCTTTTCAGACCAAACATGGACATTCTCAAACCAAAACAGTTTTCCAACCAACATTGCAGAGGATTAAAAAAGAAAAAAGTCATTTCTCCCTTACCCAGTTAAGGGAAAGCCCACAATGAGGAACTCGGAACTGATACTCTGCTTTTATACAGAAATACCAAGAAAAGAGGAGCTGGGGAAGGAGTATAATGAACAGTCAAGGAACGGTCATTAAGAAGGATGAAACATTAGACAGTTTTCAAGCGTATCTTAAGCAGATATCATGGTAAAAATGGCTATAAGGAGCTTTTGTTAGTGTTACAGATTTGACTGGAAGCAGACGTCTGTCACAGTAATGAAGCTGTTGCTGTAAATGTTTTACAGTGGAGAAATAGCTTTCAGTAGCTAATAAAAACATACATATTTAAAGAAACAGTGCCTTACCCCGGTCAGCATTCTGTTTCACCTTTGATTTCCTTGTTTTCACACCCTCTGCACATTTCTTTCTTGCTGAAGGCTGTAATCCTTGAGAGAGGAGGTAGTGAGGTTCTGCACAAGTGTAATTGTCTAAACCTGTCTTTTTTTTTTTTGCAGATTGAGACTTAAGAATTTAACGATTTACAAGACAACACCTCTGCTTGAGGCCTTCTTTCAGCTTTTATTAATTAAAAGTACATGTCTTTGATACAAAGTGGAATCTCCGTGAGGTGAGAGGCATTGCATTCTCGAGTATATTTAACAGAGAGCAACATAATAGATGCAATTTAGGCCTCTTATATCCTGCTCATCTCTTTGGTGGCATAAATTTAGAAAGTGTTAAAAGGTTTAATGCTTATAAGACTTAAGCATGTTACAGCAAGCCAAAAAAAAAAAGGGGGGGGAGATTATGCATTCTCTCAGGAATCTGTCTAAGGAAGTTATGGGTGTAACTGCAGCGTGCTTTGGCTTTGGTGAAAGTCTAGAGCAAGAAGTATTGTGGGATGTCCCCGGGGAAACTGACAGAAACAAAAGCTATAAAGTAAGGGAAAAATCTAGGTAAGAGAATTGATACAAAACTTTAGGAGAAATGAATCTCCTATTGGACTGAGAGCCTAGAAGAGGATTATCTTCCTTCTGGAACTGACAGTTTATTGCAGAAAAAGAAATGAAATGCTGTAGCAATGATGGGTTCTCCCAGAGCGGTTTCTGGGACCTCTCACTCCTCTGGGACTCCTCGGAGGAGTGAGAGGAGGTTTTTTTCCTATTCTGCTATTTTGTTAGTTATAGCTGTAACAGCAATTTAAGCAACAGAAAGAATTTTAAACCACTTGGGGAAGTAGTCAGGATTTTGTGATTGACTATTCTTTTGTGATTTCTGTAAAACGAGCGGGACTCAATGCAGTGGGACTCCAAATTGTGCCCTCCTCACCACTGACCCCAGAGCTGCTCCTAAGGCGGTGCTGTGAAAGCCTACACTTGCTACTGGAAAGAGCCGTTACTGACAAACACGGGTTCAGAAAATGTTCCAAATAGTCATGTGGCCTCGTGTCTGACTTCTTTTTCTAAAAGCGAAAGTTACCTGGTTAAGTCTATTCTGGAACAATACTGTCAGTTGTTTTCTGAGTATTCAGAAAGTCCTGCTTTGTTTGCAAATTTAGACCAGAGAACAAACAGAAGTAATTTCTCAGCTTCAGCAAAACTACGTATTGGAAGCTGGAGGCAAATATCAGGATACCTTCTTGCTCGAACATTATGGGCCAGACTATGTCAAATGGTGGAAATCAGAGTAAAGTTAACAGACTGTCTTGCCAGTTCCCAGTGAACATCTGACTGGGCTGAGCTGCCCCATGGTCAGCCCCCAGTGCTTGCACCCGGGCAAGGTTTCTGCTCCACAGACCTGCAGAAGGGTGCGAGTGACCAGCTGCCCTGCAGATACACGTTTTAAGTGTAGCTTCAGCATCTGCAAGTGGAGACTAACGCCTTCGCTTGCATAAAGCGCTGGGCTCTGCTCAGTTTTGCAGAAAGTCGTGTTTATCATGTTAAGTTTCTTTAGGGAAGAGGGAGACTAGAATTAGTCTCCTTGAAGCTGTTTCTTCTGCTGCTGCAGCTTTTTTAAGTATAGAATTTATGGTGTAAAAAAACCAGACATGTGCCTAATGCCAAAATTCCAGTGCCCAATATTTTATATCTGTGTTTACTTCACAGCGTCATTCAAGCCCCAGAGCTGACCGGTCCAAGTAGTCTTAATAATAATTGCTTAATAATATTACAGCAGCTCCTCAGGAAGTTCCCACATGAAAAATCCACTGCTGGCAGATTGAGGAGGGAAAAGGTTCAGGTAGAAATTCTCCCTCCTGCATACACATCTTTAGGACTTTATGTGGACCTAAACATGTGAAGAATATAGCTTTCACCCACAGATGGCGATGAACACAATCTATGCCTTCCCAAAGATAGAAAATCACATATTTAGACTCAAGGAAATGCCAACATATAGCTTAAGGAAAGGGGCTCTAACTTCTGTCAAAACAGTATAATCAATTTGGCATGAAAAAAGTGAGAGTCAGATCGGTGTAACATCTACCCATTCATCAGGTTCCTGTGCAACCCAGGAAAGCGCAGGCTCCGGGAAGAAAACTGCCTCATCCTAATAAGGCAGAGCTGCCTGCTAGCGACATAGTCTGGATGCCTTCTATATGAACTAATGCAAACCATCGGGAGAGCTGCTTCTGTGCGGCTGAGGAGCCGTATCATCTTTCCATCAATAACAAAGTATGATCATCTTTGCAGGATCATTCGTGCCGAGTTGCACACAAATGCTTTGCTTGTGTGCGTGCTGCATGAAAATCTCATGTTACAAGAAAAGCCACTTACCGATGTCCTGGGTTACCCTCTGCATCTCCTTCAATACGAAAGCGCAGTGAAAAGAAAACAGTCGTCGTGCCTGAATAGGAAGCATTTTCTCTGCACAGGGAATATAAAATTATAGCAAATATTTGATTTATTTTTGACTCTGTAGTAAAATTATATTGCTTTTTAATTTGACTTGTCAGGACCTTCCTTTGTTTAGATTTAACTTGATATGACTGAATCCTTTAGGAATAATAGATGTGCTTTGGAACAGAAGACAACAGCTCAGAAGGGCATCTATCCAAACAGCCATGCTTCTGCCTATTGCTAAGTGGAGGTGGCAGGGTGTCTGCTGAGGTAGGAGCTGCTGCTCACTTATTTTGAAGAAATGTTTTTACTTCTTGATATATTTATAACATTCATATCCACTACTTTAATGCATTTCAGGGAGAGCCAGATCTCCCTACTGACGTCAAGAGAAGCAGCTGAAAACAGGCCAATAACAATTTTGGGGTTTTAAAGCAGGCTCTGTGGCTGTGCAGGAAGAAGGAGATTTCTTGTTACAAGCACAAATAAGAAAAAAGTCATTTACAAAGAAGAAAGTAAGTAAATCATGTCAAAATTATTCATGTTTTGCTGTAGCTCCTGTACTTTGTTGCCAAAAATTGATCCTTCCTGCAGCAAGATTTCCATCTGAATTATTAGGAGATTTGCTTGATTAAGGACTGCAAGATGTGGCTTTTGCGCCAAACCTTCATTTCGGTCTATCGGCATTGTGGGCTTTCTTCATTCAATCAGAAATACCCAATATATTAAAATGAAAATGAACACTCAGCTACATCCACTACATCTTACTGTTTTCTCTCAATAATTATAAGCATCTATCCAAAACACGGTGACATTTCATACTTTTGCAAAGGAGCTAAGTTAAAGCAAGCGGTGACCTTTTCCTACCGCCTGCAATAATCAAGTATGGCTCTACTGGCCTCCTAATCCCCCTCCATGCCCTCCTTCCAGATTTCTTCCTGGAACAGGGTATTAGTGGCTTGAAAGAGAACAAGGAATTGTGATGAAGGTAGGAGAACATGCTGTGGTGCTCTCGGGTGAATAAACAGTGCAATTGAAAAGATTTTGATTAAGCAGAGATGTTTATCTCTAAGCAGAAGAAAGCATGGGCTTATTCAACTCGCATTTTTATGAAGTGGTTTGTTTTTGTTTGTCGTCATCGGGGCTCCCTAAAGTTTGGTTACAATTAGTTTTCAGTTCAGAGAAGATGCTCTCATTTGCTCATCAGTTATTCAGGAAATGAAGGTAGCCCCGACATTCACATGCAGAAAGGAGCCTCCACCGCAAACCTGCCAGTTACTGTAAGCAGCTCCTTTAATAGCAAACTTCTGCAAAAACACAAGATACGTAAGAGGTGCATCAGACCAGGCATAAATACACCTCTATAGCTAATAAAGCAGAAAAGAAGTTGAAATTTTGAAAAGTACTTTTAAAACCCCTGCTAATGCATGTATATACACAGATCCAAGGAAAATTATGCTGGATCTCTCTGAGGTGCCATCTCCTACAGATATGCCCTTTCTCTACCAACAAACCACACATGTCAAGCTCTACCTGCAACAGGAGAGAAGCTGGGTCTGACTAGGGATGTACAATTCACTTACAAGACCTCCTATTTCACTTGTAATTCTTTAATAGTTTCAAGTTGCTAGTCATATGGTTTCAACAGTGGGCAACTTCCCTGCATGAGTTATGGTTGCCAGTTGAAATTTCTACATTTAAGTAGATGGACAGACCCAGTTATTGGAACTTCTAGATCTTGGAACAGTCCATCTCCATTGGAGAAACAGAGAGGGGGATTGCGGTACACTCAGCAAAGAGACCAAAAGGTGAGCAAGCGTAGGCCGCTGATGTGGCAGAGGGCCACTGAAGCATCGTCAAGGTGTCCTGCCAAGTCCTGGTAGGTGTAGTCAGTATAGAAACCCATCTGAAATTTTCCAGAAAACAGTTTCCACATGACCGACATCTTCTACAGGTCAAAAAAAAGTTCATTATTTCACCTCTCTGTCCCAAGCAGGCAGGTCAAGAACAAACTCTGACACATCAGCATTTCACACAAGACAGAAATTGTCATTTATGGCCACCTCTGCATTTTTCTCCTTTGGGTAAAGGAGTTCATTCCTCTGCACCAGAATCTGTCAGCACACACCAAACAATAATGACGTATCTAAGTGTAGTTACTCAGCACTATGTACCCGAGCACCTACAGCTGAGCAAGCTATTCATGTAGTAAGCCAAATTTGGAGTCTCATTCTGCTTACCCTGAAGAAATGCTCCATCATTCTTCCACTGCTTACACGCTTGTTCTGCCATCCACAGAAAGCCTGGTGACTCAGTAGTGCCCACTCTTGGGCAACAGAAAATGGAAGACACTAGAAAGCAGAAGTACAAGAGAAGAAACCTCCTTAAAACCAGGAAAGGTCTTTTTTTTTTTTAATTTATTTTGAAGTGGGCTGGCCATAGAGGACAACTTCTTTCCTCTTCCTCCGTGTTGCTTGAGTGCTCTAAGCATGCTCTGAGTCCAGACTGTGATTGGGAGGGAGCTCACTCATCTTTAACATCAGTTGTAATGCAGGTTTACTAGTCCGAACTCCTTCATTCTGGTTGAGAAATAGTTCCCTCATTTCACTGCTTTCTTTATTCTCTCAAGTTTCTCTCTGCTCTCTCCATGTCACTGTGATGAGAGAACGGTGAGTCCAGTCCCAAGCAGTCACTCTGAGTATGTATTTTAACACTGCTGTGGTTAATTAACTTGTCAGATAGCACTCCAGGAGCAGTTGGATATATAGGTCTCTCAGGCATGCTGCATATTTTGTCTTTGCCGTATCACTAATTATAACCATAGTTGTGATTAGAATGCTGAGATTCATGTTTTTACACCTCGCTCTTCCCTTGCCAATCCTAACTTTCATTTCAGCCTCCTCTCTCTGGCTCCAGCGGCAAAGAAAACAGACATCAGTGACGGGGAATGCCTGCCAATGCAGCAGGAGCGAGCCAATGCTGATCCCTTTTCCAGTAACATGTCCTGGCTGAGCATGTCCAGACTAAAAAGTCATTACAGCCAAACTTACACATCCTCAAAAGCAGCTAGTATCACTAAGTACTAAAATGAACAGCACTGTCATCAGAAGCTTCTTGAACAGACAACCTTTAGGTAACGGAGAAACTGGAAGCAGGTTTAAAACTATACTGGAGGGCATTTCTTATGCCTAGCTGCACTAATAATACCTAACCCCTTGAAATGCCTGTCCTTTCAGAGACCTGTTAGGGTCCTTGCAATGAGGGAATTCAGACCAACAGACCTGAAAAAAAAAAAAAAAAAAAGAGAGAGAGACAAAAAAGGATACAAGGCAACATCAAAAAGGACTTACGCAGGACTCAAGTACCTGATCCCAGACTCCCTTTGCTTGGTTGCCTCCTAGCACTGGAGAAAACTCGATTTGACAGATACCTACTTTTTCCGCCTCACAATGCCCAGCCAGGCCCTGAGCTGCACCACTTTATACATCCAGAACTATCTCAGCTCAGACAGAGCAGAGGAGCTCAGCATTCAGCTCCGCTTCAACCTGCTCTACACCCAGAGGCAGGGCTTTAGCTCAGCCAGGTGGCAGGAATCGCTCAGTCACGGTGCAGCTGGTTTCCAAGTCTCAGAGATGCAGACAGATACCATGGTGGCTTCTGTCTTCTTGTAGAACAGAGGATGAGGTGGGGTCCTCTTAATTCATTATCAGTCTGATGCTTAGCTGCTTCTGCCTGTGGGCAAGAAAGCTGTGATTCCGAGCAGGATGTCTTTGTCGCTAGGTGACAGCTTCATCCTCCATGAGGCAACACTCCCCATCCCACCAGCTGAAGCCCTGACACTGTTGAGGGAAGCACTCACCATGCTTCAGGGCACTCCACTGCAAGCAGGGAGTTCTGGTTACTCTCTCTGCTGCCAGAAATGCTTGCATATATTACTGTGCAAGTGCCAAACACCGCTCATCTTGGGGGCAGGAACCACAGCTCACAACTCCCCTCTTCCTCATGAGTGCCCGAAGCATTAGCCTACAGACCTGCAGCTTTTTTGTTTCTTTGTATTCATGCTTTCTCTCATTTTAATTAATTTTGGTTTGGTGGCACACATTCAAAAGGAGAGGGGAAGGGTGTTCTCCCAGGATAAGCGGTTGCCTTGAAAATAGAACACGTGGATTTGAATTCTCTCAGGTTGAGAAGGGAACCGAACGTAAATCCCATGCTTTCTCTGCAAGGGCTGTAACCTCCCATTGCTATGGGAAAGGTGCACATCTGACACGCCCAGCAAGCCATACCCGGCTCCTTGACGGAATGGACCTTGGAAGCATGCCCAAGGCAGAGCCAGGACCAGGCTCCTGCTGGAAGGCTTCTCCCTGAAGCTTGAAGCCCGTAGTAGGACATTTCAGTCAGGTAACTACCCAGGCAACTTCTTGCTGAGCGTATAGACTTTGCATGACCCTTTCCTCAGACTTCCTGACTGCTAATCTAAAATGTTAGGGGAAAAAATCAGTTATTTGGTCTAAAAATTGGTATGGTAATAATGACACTTTCCGGATTGAGCCAATATCTACAAGCGCTACACTGACCTTACAGTTCGGGTAAAATGGTCTTATACCTGATTTAGTTACTTTTTTGGCTGAAAAGTGCTTTTCCCCCATAACTTCCTTTCAAGCAATGCTGTTATTAGGTCTGGGTTACTTAGAGCTACTCAAACTGCAAAAAGGGCATGATCTTTCGGCAAAAATGCCAACAGATATTCACAAGCCGGGCTTAGATCACATGCTGAGTTTTGTAGGCTACCGTGAAGGTGTCCAACGATGACCGCTTCAGGCATCCATAGCAAAGGCCTAGGGGCTGGTGAGGCTTGACCCTGCAAGTCCTTTAAGCCCTACTGTCTTGTGTGCAAAAGATCAAAAGCAACTGAAGTAACAGTTACTGTGTTACATCGTGTTGATTCAATATACAAATATACATATTTTCACTTCAGCTTTTCCTGTGCTTTGACAAAAGTGCAATTAAAAAAAAAAAAAAAATCTATGAAATTAAATTGTGTACATCCAAAAGCCAAGCCTGTTATGTTTTGCTGCTTTTCAGTTAATTTACACTAACAGGATTTTTAGAAGTTCAACGTACCACCGCTGTCCTGTAATAATACTTCACAGTATGATAAGATTCACTGCCTTATTTTTCTTCTTGGCCCAGAGTGAATAATTCAGCATTGCATGTTTCATAGTCTGAGTCATAAATGTTGAAATTGATTACACAGAGGCATTGGAGTAGTCTCTCATTTTGCTTGCTTAAAGATCCACTGAAATTCGTTGAGACATTTACAATTCCCATGAAACACCGGCTTCTAACTTGAAGCTTTTTATATTTTCCCACCCACTGTCAGGACAGCAACTCTGAGGATGCAATACATGTTCAGAAATCTCGAGAATGCTGAAAACCCCAGACGTTGTCTAAGAAGTGAATATGTGATGAACATTGCTTAAGCTGACTTTCTTCTAGCAGTGACCAGGTATTACCGGTACGCAGGCATACGCTAATTCTCAGTACTGTGTAACCTCAGTGGCAGTCCCTGTTCCTCTGCCTACAAAGAATTTTAGTATTTCATGAAGTTTCTGTTTACTGAAATTACCTCTTTTAACTCTCTAACACCCCTTTTGGTAGCAGAAGGCGGCAGTTAGATCCTCCCAAGTCTTTCTGCTCCAGGATAAACACACCCACCCCCCTTAGCTCTGTTCTCCTCTCTCGTATGCTCAGCCGCCTCCTCAGCCCCCCATTTTAATGGCTCACCACTGAATTAATCTATTTGTCAATAATTGCACTTGTTTAAAACAAAAAAAAAAGTATTGCTGGTCTTCCTAGTGGAAGGAAGCCGAAATACACCAGAGTGCAGGATGAAAGACATTAAAGTAGGTTTTTAAAGGTGGGATTTTGCTTCTTGTCTATGGAACCAGTTGTGGTCAACTCAACAAGAGTCATTTGTGCCCTTGTTGAAGTCCATGCAAAGCTGGAGTAAATCTACGACAGGAAATGCAGCGAGTCCAGCGCTGTTTGACGGTGTTCTTTGTACAGGGGTAACTGACTCGATCCTCTACACCAAATCCAATGCCAAAGCAGATTAATGTCTGACTTCCCTAAGACACCCCCAGCGCAGGAGCTAGCTAATATATAGCTAGTGCCTGACAGAAAGGGTGCAGCTCAAGGTAATGTGGCTAGAATAAAAAGGGCACTAGCAACACCTACTTCGAATTCTGAATATGTTGCCTGTGGAAAAAAGTCAGTGGAAGACTAGGAATTTCTAAACATGCCGGCCATTTAAATAATTGTGTTACGTTACATACAATAGTGCAGATCTTCATCCATCTGTAAGTACCGTGCAAGCTTTTTATGCAACGCTTAACCATTTTCTCTTCTGCAAGCCAGTGGGTACTGAAATGGGGGCTCCGGGGCAGATCAAGGGAGCTGATGGAACAACGTGGGCAGCCCGCTCATTAGACCTCCTGCACGACCAGGCCTGGGCAGGACTTTCTGCACAGCATGTTCCTCTTCCCCAGCCTCACAAGGCAAATTAGAATACATCCAGTTAAGACACAGAGGAAGCTTCAGCTAGAAGGAAATAACCTAATTCATATTTCACTGGGACATGAAGGTGATACGTCCATTTTTACTCAAGCAAACACAACAAGGATAACAACACTCTGCAGTCCAGGGCCAGAACGCAACCCTTACTGTAAGTCGAGGGTTTCAATATTATTCTTAGAAGGATCATCTTTTAAAGAGTTGCCAAAACCCTCCCTGGCCAGAGCTAATGCCTTCTGACATGTAGGGAGTCATATTTTAAAATGTTTTGTCTTCGTGACACCCCATCCCCTAATGAAGGGCCATCCCGCACACGCCCCGTGATAGTTTGCTGTGTTGCAGCTTGCTCTGTGCGTGTGTCACACCTTGCAACCCCCCTTTGTTGGTCGTGTTTGCAGCCTATACCTCAATACTGCTCTGAGCAACTGGTTTCCTGTAATAACCTTTGGAACTTACATCTTTGAAAAATTATACAGCAAAACCACTCCAGAGATAAGAGTTTTCAGGTGGGCTGGAAAACACTCCTTGTCACAGATGAGACTCAGGAGTTTTTCATTGGCTTTAATGCAGCATGTGTTTTTTCTGGCATCAGCGGGGAAAGAAAATAATGTGGTATCAGACGATGATAAATCAAAGTATTTTTAAAAGACTGTGTTCCACCGTCTCCCGCCTGCACAACAGTTTCATGGAGAGGAGCGTGGACGTGAGGCAAAGCAGTGCCTACCGAGAGAGAAGAGGAGGGCACGTGCTGACACCGGGGCACAGCCACATCACCTGGTCCCTCCCGGTGCTGCATATTTGCTCTGCAAAGCCCCAGATACGCAGAGGGCTTGCTTGGCTTGCTACGTGTTTCTTCAAAAGAGGAGTATTACTGATGTTGGAGATGTCTATACCACAGAGTAAGGTGGGGAGGGATTTGCAGTGAAAATGAGTAACACTGTTGTAAACCCTTTGTACCTTCCAGCCCAAGGCCCCGGAGCATTTCCCAGCTGTACGTGTAGCCTGAGGGGCTCCCCGGGATGTGGCGGTCCTGAGCACAGCCGTCCCGCAGCGCTGCCAGGGCGGCTGCCCGGCCCCACAGCATCTTACTGCGAGCCCCTCTCTGGTGCTGAGCCGGTTTGGTTTTAGCTCTGGCAGGGAAGGGTTCTGTGGCATCAGTGCAGAGCTATGCTGTTCCACAGGCAGCCTCCCAGCCTAATGCGTGAGTTTTAAAAGCTTACTTAGTAAATATCAGATTTCGTATTATTTCATCTACCATTTCCCACCCCCGTCCCGGGGCTAAGGACAAAAGCAATGATGTAACTTTGCATTTCGGATCAGATTGCTGCCGGTCTCCTCTCCCCTTCCACCTCTCCCCTCTCCCAAGGTTTCTAAATAACAAACATTACCACTTCCCTAGCACTCGCTCCAAGCCCACACTGACACAAAGCCAGACGAGGCTGTGGCATCTCTTCAGGAACACAAAATAAAATGAGACCCAAGACACCCGGGAACTGGTAGAAGGTAGAAACTATTTCGGTCTGCTCCTGGGTTTAAAGAGCCAGCTGCCAGGACAAAAGACTATGGAAAATGTCCTCTACAAAGACTCACAGTAAATGAGAAAGGTCAGCGGTGACAAAGCTGCTAAAGAGACAGTAACTGTAGCTAATTAGATGGGCTCCTGCCTGAAATTAGCTGTCTGAAACTCAAGGATTTGTCTGTGAGATATTTTATTTTAATTTTCTGAGGCCTCACTAGGCTTGTGTATTATGCCGATGCACTTCATGCAACACAAAGATGTTTCCTTTCCCTTTCTTTTATTATTTATACCTTAAAAGCATCATTGTGTTCTCTGTTAGGTCTTTTTTCTGGAAAAAGTAGGTGAAGGTAGGTGAAGGATAGATCTGCAAAATCTTACATACCCAGCATAAGTAAGTGGACACTTGTGAACTTAAAAATACTTTGCAGGTGGACAATCAGTGCAAATTTTTTCATTAGGAAAAAGTTTTAGCATTTGAAATGGCCAGTTCCGACATTTTCCTAATTGATTTTTCAGTTCAAAATTAAACAAAATTCCTGTTAGGGTCATTTTAGCTTGGCATGTCCAAGTCAGCATCTCTCCCCCTTTCCTAGCTCGTCTCTGTTCTTTCCATGCTGGAGATAAGCTGGGGGATTTGCATGCTATTTTCTCCCTGACTCACTTTCCAAATATGGCCATTTAACAAATATTATTTCTGCAGGCAGCCATCCCCTTCAGATCCTTCATAAAGGAAATTACTCAATCAATAAAGTTAATTTTCACTCCCCCCTGAAGCAGCCACCCACCCCAGCAGATGTTCAGAAACAGGCTAAAACAAAGCCGGAAACCTACGCAGATCCAAACATCTCTTGCCAATGTCCTCCTGCAGCTAAGGTTGAAATTAATACTTTATCTGTAGTAGGAAGCAATGCAGAGAGCAAGTCCATGTTCTGCTGCTTTAATTAGCTAACTGAAAGATTAATAAACAGCAGTGATGAGCTCTGGTCCATTCTCACTATGTTTACAGTCAACCCACTTCTACTATAAATATTGTTTTCATGTTGAAACGACTTCAGAAAAATCCTGTAGCTGCATTACTTCAGCTTAGGTAGGGATGCCACTGGGGACACCCTCAAAACTTCTTGAGTAGGGTCTGGTTTTGCAAACCTGCAACCTGTGGCAAGTAATGCACAATAGCATTAATCACAGTAACAACAATCTTTTTACATCTCTTCTGTTTGCAATGAGAAAAAATGAGGTTCAATATCACATATACTAAAAAAAAAGATCTTGGGATCTAATCTAATGTGCTTTACATGAACATGGTGTTCATGGAGCAAGTCCAGACTTAAACTGAGAAAGCTTAGAATTAGGTTCTCCTCCAAAAGGGTCTTACCTTGTCCAAAGTCTTGCCACATGCAATCTCCCTGATCCTAACATGTTGACAAAGGCAGCAGAGAAGTTGGCCCCAGTTTGAATTTCCTTGGGAGTCACACTTGAGTAGAAGGGGCACTGGCACCCTTAAGCAGGATTTAGCGAGTGTGTTAGCTGGCCTTAGATAAAGTTTGGAAGAAGACAGGAAAATGAAAGTTTAAATTTAATGTTTAAGAAAAAAAGAAAAGTTACAGTTGTTCTCAGGCATAATACCAAGAAAGGTTGCTAACAACTGAAGCAGGTCTCCACAGAGCCAGGAGGCACAGGGGAAAAAAAGAAGAAAAAGCACTCAGTTATGGAGAAGGGGATTTCGTGGGCAAAACAAACATCATGAAATGACTCAGAAATGCAATACCAATGTAGAGCATCCATCCTTGCAGTACGTAGAGCATAAGGTAAGAGAGGTGTGAAGGAACTGGGACCATTGATTGTAAGCCTATTATATGAAGCTAAAACCAAGGGAAAACCACCATAAATAGTGATAGCAGGAAAGAGAATGAAAGGAGAAACTGATTTATCTACCTACTATCTATTTACCAGCATAAAAAGAAAATAATGTGTTCTTAACTGAGTGTAGCTAACTAGGGCACTTGTAGAATAGGTCTATTCACATGCCTAAAATAACTCTCCTGTCACTGCAGCCTTGGGGGTCTCACTACCCTAGGCACTGCAGGCCACTATTTATGTTACAGGTGTTGCCATTTAAGAGATAAAATTAGCCCATCGCCCAGGGGTTTACCCCCTGGGATTTTTCTGAGCTGAAAGGCAGAGGTGGGCAAATCAACTAACTCACCCTGTGAGTCGGGGCAGAGGCCGGGTGGGGGATGCTGCAGCTCCCCAGGAAACCCCCGGCAGGTTCGTGCCACCTCACACGGGTGGGACGGGACTTCTCCAGAGCAGGGGTGACCTGGGAAGGGTGTCCCATGCTTTGGTGTTGTGCTGATAAGGGAGGAGCGGTTGAGGACGAAGACAGCTTTGCACTCAGACCTTAGCAACTGCACATACCTGTGACTGCTGGTTTAGCAGCAATTTCCATCCTGCTGACATAACCAGCACCAGGAGAGCTGGTTGCAAGGAAGTTAACCACTGTAATTTCAAGCAGAGCTGTTGCTATTAAAAAGACAAAAGTTTTGATGATGAACAGAGGGAAATCTTCTGTAAGATCTGATGAGTCAGCACCTGATTTGGTAGGAGATCCAACCTGAAAGGATGGAAACTAGTAACACAATGCAGCTGGCTTCTCAGATGGGACTTCTCGTGCGGAGAGCACACAGAATAGTCACTGTTGCTGGTAAAATTAATGGCAAAAGCTCACGGTTTCACAAGCCCATTGGCTGCTTGAACTGAATTGATAACAAAAGATGGGGAGCAAAATCCTTCCGCAATTTAAACAAATACCTGTGACATGTATCATATATAATGAGCTTAAAACATGGAGGTCCAGCACATTCCTACCAACAGCTCCTGACTATGATTAACTGCTTTGCTCTCTTTGTTCTGCTTATTGCAGGGCAGCAGAGTATCAGATCAATTTACCTTAGTTCTTCCACATAACTACCTCGCATAAATGCTATCAGAAGAGTCCAGCTGCCTCACCTGCTGAAAATAATGGATCCTGGAGATTAAGGATGTGTTTAGAAATCTTTACCACATGAGAGAGCTAGAGCTGCAAAGTGGTGTTTGGAGTCTCATCCTGCCTGGGTATGGAGTCACTCCATTCAGCCAACACCAAGCTCCTAAAGGTCAGGCCTCATGACACACTACACACCCATGGAGTTTCCAAACCTTAAGATAACTCTCTCCACCTCCTCCCCAGCTATCACAGCTGATCTACAGCAGCTGTCTCCTGCATTTAAGCTTAGTTTTTGCCTAAACCACTGTAAAGGTATTATTTACAGTTCAAAATCCTGACTTGGACACGTCTGAACCCAGGGAGCGGCTGCTCCGGACTGATCATTAACAGCAGTAAATTCTATGCTAACAGCTTAGGGCTCAACTATTGTCTTTGTACAGGAAAAAGGCCAGCTATTAATGGACATGGAGAACATCTGTAAAACCAGCTTTTTTTTTTTTTTAAATGCTGCATTCCTTGGCTTCTGCTTTGATGTACAATCCAGTGAGTTATTTTTCAAATCTTCTGTAGTTTTTTCTATTTAATAAGACAGTTTCAAATCACAGAACCCTCTTCCTTTGCTGCTGTCATATTTGTAGTCTCTCCATGCCACTGAAGGTGTCTCAGTGCTAAGGAGGAGCTTTGCTTTCTGGCCTTCCACTATTGGGCTTTACCACTAAATTTAGGAAAAAAATAATGCCTGGGGCTTTTGGGAAATTGTCAAAAAGCAATTTTTCTTTGAATGCAAAGCACAAACTCTCCATATGCATTCCACCCTTGACAAAAGCACTGGGTGTGGGTGAAAGCTAAACAAGCCATGATCCATCTGATTCTGGAGAGCCACAGAGGAACTTTTCCTCCCGTTCCTTGGGATGGACACCTCTGTTTTCTCCGTGTCCCACTCTGGAACCTGGGCCTTGCATACATCCACAGAATCACAGAATCGTATAGGTTGGAAAAGACCTTTAAGATCATTGAGTGCAACCATAAACCTAACACTACCAAGACCACCACTACACCATGTCCCTAAGCACCACATCTACACATCTTTTAAATACCTCCAGGGATGGCGACTCCACCACTTCCCTGGGCAGCCTGTTCCAATGCTTCATAACCCTTTCAGTGAAGTAAAATTTCCTAATATCCAACCTAAACCTCCCCTGGCGCAACTTGAGGCCATTTCCTCTTGTCCTATCACTTGTTACCTGGGAGAAGAGACCAACCCCCACCTCTCTACAACCTCCTTTCAGGTAGTTGTAGAGAGCAATAAGGTCTCCCCTCAGCCTCCTTTTCTCCAGGCTAAACAACCCCAGTTCCTTCAGCCGCTCCTCATAAGACTTCTGCTCCAGACCCTTCACCAGCTTCGTTGCCCTTCTCTGGACACGCTCCAGCACCTCAATGTCTCTCTTGTAGTGGGGGGCCCAAAACTGAACACAGGATTCGAGGTGTGGCCTCACCAGTGCCGAGTACAGGGGCACAATCACTTCCCTAGTCCTGCTGGCCATGCTATTTCTGATACAAGCCAGGATGCCATTGGCCTTCTTGGCCACCTGGGCACACTGCTGGCTCATATTCAGGCGGCTGTTGACCAACACCCCCAGGTCCTTCTCTGCTGGGCAGCTTTCCAGCCACTCTTCCCCGAGCCTGTAGCGTTGCAGGGGGTTGCTGTGGCCCAAGTGCAGGACCTTGCACTTAGCCTTGTTGAACCCCATACAATTGCCCTCGGCCCATCCATCCAGCCTGTCCAGGTCCCTCTGTAGAGCCTGCCTACCCTCAAGCAGATCAATGCTCCCGCACAGCTTGGTGTCATCTGCAAACTTACTGAGGGTGCACTCGATCCCTTTGTCCAGATCATTGATAAAGATATTAAACAGAACTGGCCCCAACACAGAGCCCTGGGGAACACCACTTGTGACCGGCCACCAACTGGAGTAAACTCCATTCACCACAACTCTTTGGGCCCAGCCATCCAGCCAGTTCTTCACCCAGTGAAGAGTACACCCGTCCAAGCCATGAGCAGCCACTTTCTCCAGGAGAATGCTGTGGGAAACCGTGTCGAAGGCTTTACTGAAGTCTAGATAGACAACGTCCACAGCCTTTCCCTCATCCACTAGGTGGGTCACCTTGTCATAGAAGGAGATCAGGTTGGTCAAGCAGGACCTGCCTTTCCTGAACCCGTGCTGGCTGGGCTTGATCCCTTGGTTATCCTCTACATGCCATGTGATAGCACTCAGGATGATCTGCTCCATCAGCTTCCCCGGCACTGAGGTCAGGCTGATGGGCCTGTAGTTCCCTGGGTCCTCCTTCTGGCCCTTCTTGTAGATGGGTGTCACATTCGCTAATCTCCAGTCAACTGGGACCTCCCCAGTTAGCCAGGACTGCTGGTAAATGATAGAAAGGGGCTTGGTGAGCACATCTGCCAGCTCCTTCAGTACTCTCGGGTGGATCTCATCGAGCCCCATAGACTTGTGAGTGTCTCAGTGGTGTAGCAGGTCACTGACCATTTCCCCCTGGATTATGGGGGCTCCATTCTGGTCCCTGTCCCTATCTTCTGACTCGGGGGGCTGGGTACCCAGAGAACAATTGGCCCTGCTATTAAAGACTGAGGCAAAGAAGGCATTAAGTACCTCAGCCTTTTCACTGTGTTCCCTCCCCCGTCTACTAGGGGCTGGAGATTCTCCTTAGCTCTCCTTTTGTTGCTAATGTATTTGAAGAAGTATTTTTTGTTGTCTTTTACAGCAGCAGCCAGATTGAGCTCTAGCTCAGCTTTGGCCCTTCTAATTTTCTCCCTGCACAGCCTCACTACACCTTTGTAGTCCTCCTGAGTTGCCTGCCCCTTCTTCCAGGGGTCGTAGACTCTCCTCTTTTTCCTGAGTTCCAGCCAAAGCTCTCTGTTCAGCCAGGCCGGTCTTCTTCCCCGCCAGCTCGTCTTTCGGCACCTGGGGACAGCCCACTCTTGTGCCTTGAGGACTTCCTCCTTAAAGCCTCCTTCCGCCAGCCTTCCTGGACTCCTTTGCCCTTCAGGGCTGCCTCCCAGGGGACTCTCTCAATCAGTCTCCTAAACAGGCCGAAGTCTGCCCTCCAGAAATCCAAGGTGGCAGTTCTGCTGACCCCCCTCGCTGCTTCTCCAGGTATCAAAAACTCTATCATTTCGTGATCGCTCTGCCCAAGATGGCCTCCAACCATCACATGGCTCACAAATCCTTCTCTGTTTGTGAACAAGAGGTCCAGCGGGGCACCTTCCCTCGTTGGCTCACTCACCAGCTGTGTCAGGAAGTTATCTGCCACACGCTCCAGGAACCTCCTAGACTGTTTCCTCTCTGCTGTATTGTATTTCCAGCAGACATCTGGCAGGTTGAAGTCCCCCACAAGAACAAGGGCTAGCGATCGTGAGGCTTCACCCAGCTGCTTATAGAATAGTTCGTCAGTCTCCTCATCCTGGTTGGGAGGTCTGTAACAGACTCCCACCACAATATCTGCCTTGTTGGCCTTCCCCCTGATTCTTACCCATAAACACTCCACCCTATCGTCACCATCATCGAGCTCTAAACTATCCAGACACTCCCTAACATACAGGGCTACCCCACCGCCTCTCCTGCCTTGCCTATCCCTCCTGAAGAGTTTATAGCCATCCATCGCCGCACTCCAGTTGTGCGAGTCATCCCACCATGTTTCTGTGATGGCCACCATATCATAGTTTTCCTGATGTACAATGGCTTCCAGCCCCTCCTGTTTATTGCCCATGCTGCGTGCATTGGTGTAGAAGCACTTCAGCTGGGCAGTCGTCCGTGCCTCCTTCACAGAGGAACATCCACATTGCTCTGCTGATAGCAATCAGCTGTGTGCTGTGTTGCTGCTCCCCATTCTTACTCAGAATCACTTTGGCATCTGGGCGTTGCTGGCTTGCTCACATATTCATGGAAGTCAGGGAAAATCTTGCCACCTCTCTTTGTGAATTTTGTAGAAGCACAACTGGAGCATCTAAAGTGCTGCTTGGAAGGGATCTATGACACTTTGAGCATTCTTAATGCAACCTTCATGGGTCACCACTCACCAAAGCTGGATTTCTCCTCCTTTTCTAAATATTACTGATGCATGAAGAGATACAGATTCAGTTCAGCTTCAGCTCCTCAAATTAGAAATGTATATGTGCCTTGTGGTCTGTTGCATTAGAGGTGCTTGTACCTGTAGGCTTTTAGAGATGTGTACAATTGATCCTGTACTGAAGTGGAAGAAATCACATTTGACTCACAGAGTAAATGGAAACAATCATCAGCCTCTGTGTGGACTACATTTAGGTAAGTTCTCTTAGCAGCAGGCTACAACCCACTAAGCTTTTGCTCTTGGGACATGGTATCTTTTCTTAGCAGCTATTAATAGTATGAAGCACTATCTAGTGCTTACTTTCTCACAGAACTGTTTTATTTATATTCACAACTGTGCACGCCTTACCACATTATTTTCCACCACTACCACTCCCAAATAAATATTCTTATTCTAGTGGTTGCTTGTGGGCAAATAAAAGCAGACCAGACGGTATAGCTGCTTCACAACAGGTGGCTTTCCTTTCCCAAGACCTACGCTCCCAAAGTATTTAGCAACAAGAAACGTGTGAATCCAGAGAGTGGGTCTTGCTCTGGGTTTCACAGCCTCACTCGCAGGCTGATGGCCGCACCAAGAAGCCTCCTATCTTCTGCCATAGCTAGGACACCTTTTTTTCTGTCTGTAATTCTATGGTAAGGCGCTAGGATGCCTTCTACTTTTTCCAAGGTCAAATTCTTTAGTAACTCAATGCTAACAGTAACTGGAACTAAGTCTAAGCTTCCTAGTAGTAAAATGTGAGGACATTTAAGAAACACAGTCGTACCTGCTGGTCACCTATTTTAACCTGAGGCATGGCTTGGCAGCAGTTAAGAAGATGGGTGATATTAAAAATGTATTTACTGGTGAAAGGTACTACTACTTTGAAAGAGTTTTTTATATATACTCCATGGGCAAACATAGTGTGTACAATGAAGCATGGTGTAAAGGTAGCCTGGCTAGCAATGACCCGAGCTGGTACCGCGGCTCAAACCCTCAGCCGCTGCCTACCTGCAGCCAGTTTCCACAGTCATTACATAGAGCTGCCAATAGCTTGAACAGTGCTGTACCAACGCAGCCACGGTACTTGCACTCAACTGGTTGCCTCATTGCTGCTCTGTGGGGTGGCTGCCTGGTATTCCCTTCTGTTGGCACGCTGAGCAGTTTCCTCTGCATGGTGCTATCTGCGATGCTACGCCTTTGAAAATTCTTGGCCCCACCTGCTGTTGTGCAATTGAGAGAGCTGAGAACTATGGGAGCTGAAGACTGAATTTCTTACAGGCTATTCAACTTTGGCTTTAGCCAGTCTCCTCCTGTGACGAGCAGTAGATGTCATCAGAATAAAGAAAATTAGTACACAGCCCTCTCCCTTGGAAAGACAACCAGTCTCTCCTACCACATCCGTCCCCTTCTCAAAATCCAGCAGATACTACAAGGAACTTAAAAGAATTTATCTTCTCTTCAGCTTCTTTAAGCAGTGATTATTGTAGTTTCCCCATGTTGGGAAATGAACCTATATTAAGGCTCACAGTGATAAAGCATCTTACTCCGTTTCCTGATGAAAGAATTTTTTTGCTCCTGAGTATTTGTTTACTATAGAATAGGTCTTGGCCAGGAGCTGCAGGCAGAAACGAGTGTTTGGAGGCTGAATGCAGGTGGCAAGCAGCTCACCAGGTGCAATCACTGAAAGGGTTTTTCTGGGCACTTTTCTCCAAAGTCAGGGGACAGACCTGAATAGATTTAGGTGTGAATTCTCATTCACATTACTGTTACCTTGAAAACTTATCTTGCAATTGCAGTTGAATTACTTTCTTGTGCTAAGTTGCTCTATTCTACTTTCACCTATGGCCACGTTGCCATGGCAAAGTCACTCCTGCATGTGTACGTTTTAAATACATAAGCTACAAAGCACTTCGCATTCCTTTGACATGCTAGGCATCTATTTTCCAGGTGACTTTCTTGTTTTAGATACAACCTGTAACACAAATGGAGAACATGCTACCAGTAGGCCAATTCATATTTCCACAACAGCATCACTAAAAGCTGACGTACACGGGTTGCATGTTCACATGTGAATATTCTTTAAGCACATGCCTTTTTATAGGATCAAGCCTCTACATAACATGTCTTTGGTTTCGTGCTGTTATCATGCTGCAACATAATTCCTTGTGGTTTTCATAGCAAGTATAGAAAATTAAATTATAGCAGCCTTTGGTTGAAAACAAGAACAGTGCAGATTTTATCCTTTATAGTATAACTTCTCTAAATAAGCTATAGCATTATTTATTTATTCTTGTATTAACACAAATTTCCACTAGCCTGTCACAATGACCAAACATTTTTGATTTTATATGTCTGTGAATAAATAAAAAAAGGTCAAATTACACAGGTTATGCTCTGAACACACACACATTCATTCTCTCAAAGGATTAGCCAGAGAGCTCTTCAAAATAGCAATTATTCAAAAATTGAAAAACAAATTACATATTGCTTACCTCAAGCAGATTAGCAATGTTCTTTCCTTTGTTTATAAGGTACTCTGGAAGCACCTTTTCACTCTAAGAAAGATTCTGGCAATCAGCAGAACATGAAAAGAGGGGTAGGTTGACTGCTGCAAGTTACAGAACTATTTACCAGTACAGATCCATGCCTTTTTTTCTCGTTCCAGGGATTTTCATTACCAGAGAACAACAATCTGAGCTGAACATTTGCAGAAAGAGAAAGGATCTAGAAGAAGTCCATGAAATTGCTGTTTAACATTATAATACAATCAACACTGGAGATGAAGAAAGAACACATATAGAAGTACAGGTACTATTCTGGATGCTGCTTGCTTCCAAGGGGTACCCATTGGGAGTACATCCCTTTCTCTTTTCTTTTTAATGAATTCAAATACATTCCAGAACTTAGAGAAGATGAATTCTGTCCAGATAGCCAATTCTGGATGCTGTACCATAGAAAATCTATGGAACTTTTTAATATATGCAGTATAAAACCTAAGACATAGTCTATACACCATGCTATATAATAGGTTTTACAGTGAATAGTAGGAAAATCCATTATTTTCAGCTATGCTAGCACTTCTTAGATGTAGACTAGAACAAGTGCCATTTTTTGCAATGATAAAATTCTTTTATGTCAAGGCTGGTGACAGTCAAATTGTTCACGTGAACCAGATTCAAGTTACTGTGTTGAATTTTGAGTCTTGTGGAATTAGGCAAGTAGCCCCTTATATCACAAGTAAATAATTTATTTCTTAACATGAGTCATGCATTATCTGTCTCAGAAGAGACCATTAGCTTTGCTGTTCAAAGCCATTTTTCTGCTGGGAGTTCTTCATGAGTAATAAGGTGGCTTACAAATTCAACATCATAAACTAGCAAAGTGCAGGAGCAGCAGCGAACTTCCCGAGCCCACTTTTCAAGATCTTCAGAAATCTTGATGTTGGGTGCAGCATAAGGACAAGAGGAGCATACAGAGTAGTCTCTTTGCGTCTGCATCACTTTTACTGTTTATAGGGAGGAGCATGGGAATAAAACACCTTTTAGAAAGTAGTCAAGACAAAATCATACCACTTTGAGAAAGACATGGACAGAAAAATTAAAGGAAGAATACTGGCTAGTAACAAGCTCTGCCAGCTCTACGGATGTACTAGGACATTAAAATCCGTAGAGGCTACTGGCAGCGGGACTGGAAGTCTGCAGGGGCACTGACACATAAATGCTGTGCATCTTCAGTCACCAAAGGATGACATTAAATCCAAGGAACTGAAAGTGTCTCCAAAACTGGTATTAAGTACAGCTTTTCTTAAGAATAGGTTCATTATTGTAATTATTTTCCATCTCTATAAATGCACTTACTGTAGTTATTTGTGTACTGCAGGAAAGGACAGAATTTCACCTATAAATAGTTTAGAAAAGATGGACAGAGTGTTTTTGAATATAAGAATGTTTTCTCTTCCTGTGTTAGTTTCATGGGATAGATGCCAATGCTTTTATGACTTATGAATGCAGCAGTCTTCTTTCCAAATGAAGATGTTGGAAGTCTGCCACTGAAAGGAGGTGCTCATATTACATAGTGCCAGCAAATTTCTGTTTCTTTAATGAAAACTAGATTACTAGATCACTTTTCTTTTGAAAAACATTAGTCTTGCCTATAATGATGTCGCATAGCATATTCTCCTCTACAAAAAAAAAAAAGAAAAAATAATCAGGATAGAAAGCAATTTGAATCACAGTTCTAACAGGGAAATTCATATGCTGTGCCCCTGATGTAAATAACTGTTTGTGCACCACCTACCTTCCTCCTTCAATAAACATAATCCCGGTTTATGACTGATCAGGCATTTGTTAGTAGTCCTATGCATTTTTCCCCCACACAATGATTCTCTTTTTAGCTACCTGAAACAAAGTAATTCTTTAAAATAATTTAATCACCAAGATTTTTAATGGAAATCTTGCTTGAGGAAACATTGGTCCCTACTTAGGAGCAGAATTTTGCATTTAAATACAATTCAATTTCTGTTTCGTAAAGAATGTAGTAGCATTATGTAGAAGCATTATGTAAAGTTTGGTTTTTTTCCACCGAGTGACCCTAAGTCTCAAGAACACTTTCAGAAGAAGGGAAAGTATTAGTCTATAACCTTTGACAAATCTGGAGGTCAAATATTCAACATGAAAAAGCTTCAAAGCAAGCCAGTGAGGCTGCACTGCTTCTGCTGCACAGGTTACACAGCAGCCAGTGGTGCCACAACTGCTCTTTGCCTGTGTATCAGCAAACTGCAACATTACTAAGAAATCCCATGGAAAACGTGATTCATTTAATCATATGTATATATTGCAATATACTACATATACCTTCACCTTCTGTGTTCACAAGCAAGTGTTATCTTCTTCTGCTAACATCTAGAAGGATTTTACAAGCAGATGCAAAATGCTATTTGTCTCAGGACATTTTAGTTGAATCAGCAATCCTTTCTATCGTTCCAAATCTGAACTACATCTCAGATCTCACGCAGTGGGGTATTGCAGGTTTCACAGTAGCATCTCAGATAAAGGTATGAGTTTTCTTGAATAACAGCTCTCCCTCCATTGTTATTCTTCGCAATAACTCAGTATATAGTATGAAGACTGTTAGTTCACACCAAGGGCTCATTTATAAGGATATCCTCTAGCTTCCAATTTGCATGCACATTTATTTTACGTTACCTTAGAGTTAAAAAAACCCCAACAACATAATAAAGGGTAATCAGAAGGTAAGTGCACAGAACAATAAATACTACTAAAATCATATTAACTCAGGAAAACATCAAGTAGGGAGAGAACAAAAAGGAAAAAATAAATCTGGCATGATAAAAAGAAGTGAAATTAGATTTAAAAAAACTGTGGCAGACACTCTATGGGATTCTTAAGCACTGAAATGTACTTTTTAAAAAAAGCCTCAAACACACAGGCACACTGTGTAGCCCACCTGGTTATATTTTACAAATGAGGTGCCAAATCCAGTCAACTTTAGTGTTAGGTAGGCTTTGCACCCGTGAAAATTAATGGTATCACTTCCTATGACATTAACGAGAACAAAATTAGGCGATGTAAGTACCTTCTGATTTTTCTATAAGGCAAAATATTACTGCATTCCATTTTCTACTCTGCATTTCTGCAAGTTGATAGTACGCTTGCATGATTAAGATACAAAGCTAGTAAATGTTTTAATTAAAATATTATTACAAACTAGAGAGAATTCAGATAAAACCAGAGATTTTTTATTGCACAAAATAAATTATATAGAAACAATGCAACAAAACAACTCGTATTGTAGGCTGCACAACAGATGTTACAACATGAATATATTTATTGCTTTGAGAAAGGAGCAATTCAGTGCTAGTAAGCAGATTAGTTATACTTCTTGCTCATCTAGATTTTTCATAAAATTAATCCAACTGGGCTAGAGGCATCTTGCAGCATACGGGTCAGACCAAATTGTCATTTGTTATCAGCTGTTATAAAGGTGCTGTGAACATTCTTGAAATTAGCATGAAGCACTCAATTTAACATCACCGGTACTGAGCCATACAGGTAGTTACATAATTACAAATATCATTACATATCAGATATATTTATACACAAGATTCTAAAAGGTCCGTTTTTACAGGGTTTGCACAAGCTGTTGTTCTAAAATCTTGCTTACAAACGTCGATGCAGCTTGGAACAGGCACACTTCACTCTACATCAAGCGGCAGGACCATGGGGTTTTGCCAAAAATCCCCCCTAGTACCGGTACTTCCCTTACCTAATTGTAAAATCGCTCACTAGTGCTAACTGAGTTATAGGTGTCTCATTTTTTCCAGGGCCACACTCAGCTTCTAAGGATTTTAGCACAGATTAAAAAAAAACCCCAAACATTCCTTTGGTAGAACTGGGTGAAATTTACAGTGCTTTTTTAAATACTTCAAAACACAACATATTTGGTTCTTTAAAAGATACAAGACTGCAATACTGGTATTGCACTCAGCTCAAATGGATTTAAGTTTTTAAACTGCTACTTTGTGACCCTGAGATGTTGACCCCCTATGAATTAATACAGAAATTAGCTCTTAACAAAAATTACAAAAGTGGACAATACTCAAATAATGAAACACATCGAAACGTGGTCACTTGCAGATCTTTGTGAAGGATGCGTGTTAAGGAGATAGTGGCATTACAAGCGTTCATAGAGTGAAATTCTCCCCCAATTTGACAATTATGCAAGTATTTACTCAGCTGAGTTTATAACACTGAATTCTACTGCTAGTGTACACACTCAATGTTGCAAAACTTATTTACCTATGGGACGGTTAATATAGCAAGATTAAATTTAAACAATATTAGCCACCCATGAAAGGAAATTCAGTGAGAAAGTGGGAACTCTGGGTCATTTCAAGACTTAGCTACAAGGCTAATTAAAGGAAGTAGCTCTGCTGAGGTCAAGCTGAAGCGCTTAACTCAGCATCAGGCCCACAGAGTAAACCCCTGTAGAATCCCACTGAAATAAGTAAAGATGTTTTGGACTGTACACTAATAACTACAAACAAATGTGGTCGCCACTCTTTACTGTACTTTAATAAAATTCTTTGCTTTACTGTTTGGTTTTTTTTTTTTTCCTGAAACTGTGTTAATGCACTATGTTGAATCAAAATACAGTTAAAAGTGAGGGTTCAAATAGCTGCAAAACATTACAAGAAATGAGTATTCTGAATTTAAAAAATACTATTTATACAAATGCTCAGAAACTTTAGTGATGCAATCATGTTCCATGCATGTACCCAGCAGTAGTTTCCTCTGGAGGAAAGTAAGTATGAAACTTGACTAATCTGGCATACTTTTTCATCCAGGGAACTGGTTTTTTAAATACTGTACCGAAAATTCTGTCAGCATTTTATAAAAATGTTTATAAGTATAATAAGATTCAACTGAATAACCAAATATACCCTGAAACATCCATTAAAACACAAATATCACCAAAAAATCATCAGTATTTTTAATAATTATTATGAAGTAGAAATGTTATAAGGCAGGATGAAACTAATATCAAAGATGAAAAACAGCACCACCAGTCTATGTTTTGCAATTAGCTTTCTGATCGGACAGAAAATATCTTATCAGAGTCAGATACAATTGATTAAGTTAAGGTAAGAAATGCATTTAGCCCAGCTGTACTAACTATACAGCTTCACACAGAATAAACATTCCATAAATCAACAGAAAATGCATTTGAGCACAAAAAATAAAAATATGTAAGTGATTCTCTAAGCAGCATTTTGTTTTCTTTTTTTTTTTTTTTCAAAACATTAACATAGATAGATATTGGACTGATTAAATATCTACAAGTGCTTTTCCTTTACAAAAATACATATATTCTCAATAGTAGGATAGACTGTCATTAACAATGACCTGTGTTTTTTCACTTCAATTTGAATGATTTATAAGCTAAATTTTACAACCACAAAAAGGTTTATTTGTAATATGATGTTATCACTTTTGACAAAAAGCTTACAACATTTTATATTTTAAAACAAATTAGCAACATAACATCACAATATGTTCTATGAGCTCCTAAGTACTGTGATGGCTGTTATATTAAAAACTGGTAACTACTGATCAAATGCAAGGAAGCATTAGAACGTTATTACTGCTCACCATAGGCTCCTTTCTTATCATAACTTGGATCACAGCTTGTATAAGGACACTTAGGCCCCCATCCCCCCCAAAATCTATTGGGAGTAACTCTATATCATCTATTCAGTAGCCTGGAACATCCAACAATTCAGGCTTTGCATTAATTTTAAAAAACGCAAAATATTTTCCTTTCAATATTTAAGTCTGCAATAAGGGGAAAAAAATGATGCATTGCTTCATGTTCATTCTAAGCAGCTTGTATTTGAGGAAAAAAATACAATTAGTAAGTTTTTAGCACGAAATATTTCAGTCAGCTAAAGAATTAAATTGTCCTATTTCCAGTTTAGTTAATCACTATCCTGGAAAAGGAAATAAAGATATTTGGATCTCTTTATTCTTTCTATTTTATGCTGCACAAGTAAAAGAATCGACTTCTTGCTAATCAATGGTCTCACATCGAGGACAGCAATGCCATTTGCTAAAAAAATATCTATAAAAATCTGTAAAACATACTTAATATCTTCTCATTATCCTCCAAGTCTGTCCTTTCCACCCTCCAAAATATCACTGAACTACGACTAGAAAACCCAAAAGTAGCTTGGTGAATATTTTGTGCTTTGGAAGGTTTACAGGATTGACAGCACACTGAAGATTTTTATTAGTTCACAGGCCAGGTATAGCAGACACATCAGTAATGCAAGCCTTTGTGCTTTTCTTCGTGAACATGAGCTGTGACTCAAAGAGCTACTCTAGGTCTGGTAACTCAACCTTTACGCAACTCCTGTTGTTTTTTTCCTTTTCTATTTTGTTTTGGAAACTGCTAGGTGTGCCTAACCCTTTAGCTTGGTGACGTTCAGCTACCACCAGTTAAGTTCGGCGTGACTGATTCCAGGTGTAACTCTTGATCACTGCACTCCAGAAAAGTGTCAGTGCCTTATTCCAAGTCAGTTTCTGGGTGGCTTTACCTTTGGTATTAAATAGGTCCCTTAAAACTATCAGGCAATCAGATTATCCATAAAAATATTTTATTTTAAAAAAACCTTTTTTTGAACAAACTAAATATCTGACAACAAAGAGTAATTTTAAATCAATTAGTATGTGATATTTTTCAGTAAAAAGGGAGCATGTTTCATTTTACCGCATCGAAATTCATGAGACAACAGCAACAACGTCTACTATACTCAATAGAATACAAACCAGAATTTTAGGAGTAGAATACCATCATAAAATATGTGCCTTGCACTTTGATAAACATCTTTATTACAACTTCATTTGTAATACAAACCTCAGTATGTTAACTAGCAGCACAAACGTTTTACTGTTGCAGCAATTTTGTCTATTGTATAGCAAACTACTCTCTTACTTTGCTTTCCACTCACTATCATGAGGAAAAAGGAAAATGCACAGTAACTACTTCTGTTCACCTCATCCTGTCAACTGTCACATTATTAAACCTTGTTAGAAGCATTTGCTAAAAATACACATAAAAGTTACTTCAAAGAAAAGTATGCCTAATGGTTCAGATAAACATGCAAAGTCAAACTAATGCCTCTCTTTGGTTAAAATTAATGTAATTACAAAAACTTCCACTTGTAGACACCTTTCATTCCAGAATGTCTCCTCCATCCTGGGCCTACAGAACTGGGTTTCTTTCTGCAAGTACAAAAGGTAGCCTGGATCTTTCCACCCACCTCTAGAGCTCCTCCGTTTCACTGCCACACTCCAGAACGGCACGGATCTAAATTGCTTACTAGAGAATGAAACAACGTCCTTACTCAAGTGTAGTAGCAAGCTACCTGAATTCATAAGAAGATTTATGGCACATACCTTGGATGGAAGAATGTGTCAGGAATTCATTAATTAATCAATTTTCTATTCTGGAATCTGATGTTTTAATCTGATCTACAGACAGTGTAGACAGTAGTTTTTTAAAAAAATTCAACAGGTAGATCTGCTTATGAAGAAAAATATATTACCATTATAAGATCATCTTTTGGAGGACATTCCTACAGAAAGAAGTTTCAGCTGAGGTCTGAAGGCCAGACTACCCATATGTGATAAAACTAGCGGTAAATGAGCAGTTGGAAGCTTTTCACATTTCCTTTAGGGTGAATCAATCCCTTGCGTCTTCGAATCCATGCTAGAGCATGCTCCAGTAGACTGCAGTCGTTCCTCGAACAAGTGTCTTTAGCTGAACACCTTGTGGAAGTATTACCTTGTTCAAACTGGCTATAAAGGATTCAAAATGCAAAACTGTGAAAACTTACTGAAATCCATGAGAGCTGCCTGATGAACCAGACCTATGAGCTGATTCCTCATCTGCAATTTCTCCTTTAGAACTTGTCAATGTTTCTACTTGTTGGGCATGAAATTGGGGTGGGGTATGGGAATGGGCAAAGGATGTCTAAGAACCTAGAATTAATGACAGGATACAGGGTGCTTGAATAGACATTTTAACTGAGATTAATAATAAAATGACATAGCATGAAGTAAAATGAGAGGGAAATATCCTGCATGATATATGCATTTTCGACGGAATCAAACAGATGCCTTCAACCTGTCTAGGTTAAGTGAAGAAACTGGACCAAGTTCTTGATTTAAGCATGTCTATATTTATGTATTTGCTGTGGACAGGCATATAAGTCTTATCCTGGAAAAGACCAAAGGCAGTTAAAAATTAGTTTGATCAGTCCCTGTAATTGACCAGTATTTTATGTAGCCCCTCCATAAACACGGTTCAATCTGTTAATTTGAGATTTAAGATTGGCTTTGAACAACTATCTGTTATCTAATATTTCTACCAGACGTAGTACCTGGCTGACCTGAATGCTATTCCTTTTGTTGCAAGTCCTCCCAAGAACATTTTTTCTGGGGAGTGAATGCCTCTTGGTGTCTTCAGTGATATGAAAATGTAAAAAACCAGAAACCGAACAATACAACTCCGTGACTGGTTCAGTTAAAGGACTAAACACTGGCCTATTTTGTTATTTTAGAAAACAGCAGGGAAGGAAAATTGTTTACTTCTCTCACAAAGTCAAGTCTAACAATTATACATGGGAGAGATGAGATGGAACGCTGGACCATCACTTTGTCTGCAGCGGAGAACAAGGGCCTAGCTTATATCTAAAGGGACTGTGATCAATCTCTTTTCTCCTGCAGATACACAGGAACTGTTTTTGATAACGGCGGAAGAGAAAAAGTCAAGTCAAATTGTTGGAGCCTAAGGAGAAAAAAAGACCAAGATCCAGAATTCAAGGTTTCCTCATGCCGAAAATGAAATAATTTCAATATAAAAGTCATTCTTTTCATATAGTTTCTACTGAGATAGGTTTTTCAATTTTAAATTATCTAACAGAACACATTTCTTTTTCTGCTTGTTTCCCATGAAAGAAAGCTCT
The DNA here is from genome assembly GCF_035582795.1 of Mycteria americana. NCBI lineage: Eukaryota > Metazoa > Chordata > Aves > Ciconiiformes > Ciconiidae > Mycteria > Mycteria americana. Next base: position 19,909,209 of record NC_134370.1, read on the forward strand.
CAATACAGCATGTTTACGAAATAATCTTGCTGAAAATATTAAGACCATAGATAAAATACAGAAGCAAATATTACCCTGCCAAATGCAAATAATGGACTTAAAAGGTATTCTGTATTAATAATCAGGCACTTTGCTTTATATAACATTTTCAGTAAAGTCAAAATAATATGTTTTAGAAATTTTTTTTGCATAATAACTGCAAGCTAGCTGAGTATGCACAATATACTTATAGCGCTGCATACTCCTAGGACCCAAATCCCAGAAGCTTTCAAATGAACAGTACCTACTATAGTGATGAGTCACTTTGATCACTGTAGTAATCTTATTTGGTATTTCATCCAAATAAAAATATGCTTATAGGACTAGGCCCTTAGCTATGAGCAGTGTAGTAATGCATGATGGAAGATACATTTCTTGATTAATCATCTAATTCCATATTGTTTGAGATATGTTATAGGATTGTTATAGGATCTCGTTTGTAAAATCTAGCTTACAGTTTGTTACTAGACAAATGCAGCATACAGCTATGCTCAACAAAAAGTTGCTTTTGACTTTCATTAGTGAGTTACCCCAGAGTTAAAAGCAGATACAAGTCTTCCACTTTTAGGGGGGGAAAAAAAAGCACCAAATGTGCTAAATAAGAGACAGAAAGGTTAGGTAGTAGTGCGGAATTTTTTAGGTCTTATTCCTCTGCAGCTAGGTACTGCCAATATTGAAAGCCATAGAAACACAGTGGCAGCAACACTTATTTTATATTCCTATTCTTTACGAATATGCAGTGGTGACACTTTGTCAGGGAAATGCTCAGAAAGTGTGACTGTATACAGCAATCTGCTCTAGGATGGCATATGGTGCAATTTTAATGGAATGCTTAGGTACTCATTTCACTTTACCCCATCTTTGGCACACAGGAATCTGTACAGGCATTCTCATATTCCTATGCTGTTCAGATACTCTTAATTGGCACAAATGAATTAAATATGCATATCTGTAGACACATGGCACATAGGTACTATACAGGAGAGAAACTTCCTGTGAAGAAGGCAATGCCTGTGTTACACAAGCTGCCCAGTTAAGATATGTATTTCACTGGCACCTCACTGCTACAAAGACTATTAAACTATAACAGCACTCAGGCACCGTGCCATCAAATCAGAAATGCATAAAGTGTAGGTGGCTAGATCATATGCATTTAATGCCATGATTCTCAGCTGGGAACATTAAATCATATCTGTCAGTATTTTCCATGCTTAAAATGAAGATTTGCCTTCTGCAATCTACCTTTAAGTTGCATCAAGAAAATACCATGAATTAAACCAATGTCCAATTCTGATCAAGAGAATTCATGGTTCTCTGAATTGTGAATACGGAAAGTCATTAAACAGTCAAATCTTCTATTAGTTGCCATTCAGAAGCCAATACAAAGTAGTGCTATTTCAAGGGTCCTGTTAGGTGGATGCAAACTTCTATGTAAGATAACTTAGTATGGATTAAAAATAATGTGTTCTTCTCTTTTTAAAACAAGTCTGTTCAAATTTGTCAAAGCAGCAAGCGCAACTGTTGAGAAAAAAAAATTGTCCCCTGAACCAAGCAGAAATTATGCTTAAGCGTACTACCATTAGGTTTGTGATAAACTGAAACAGGCATTTTATGTCAAGTGAATCTACAGTGAAAATTCTGGTAGAAAAACACGTGAAAGATAAAAAAACTGTAAGGTGTCATTTGTATGTGCATGTAAATATTTACAAATAATATCCTATTTCTACTGTACAAAACAACTGTATATAGTAAAGAGAAGAATGATTTGCAATTAGAATGCATGCTCTGCTCTTCCAAGCTGCTCCATGAGGAGGACCTCTATATACACAAAGAATCTATTTTTCCCTAGAGACTGCAGAGGAGAAGGGCCCTCCCTACATGGGGTATCTTCTTGTTCCTGCCAAGTAGCACATCACAGACTGGGTGGGCAAAAAGACAACCGCTTCCTGCAGCCAGCATGTACACCTCTTCCCATCTACAGTGCGGGCAAACCAGTGCCTATACCAGTCAGCACACTACGCCTGCGGAAAGGAGCAGCAGCTTCCTGAACCTTTCGCTTCCCCAGGTTCACTGGCATCTGCACAATATGTGCAACCTTGACCTGCAATGGCAGGTTTCCTAAACAGACGGCTACCGACAGCATCTTTATTTCTGTATGTCATATGGGCTTTGGAGTGCAATGGTAGAATTCAACCCGACTAGATATGGACTCCTCAAGTCATCAATGTTAGAACTCCTACTAACATTAAAGGGGCCAGATTTAATCCACAACATGCTTCGTTCTCCTACAGAAACATACTAATGTACATGAACAAAAATTTACAAAGGAGTTACAGCCTTGCATCTACCTTTTATACTTGATCCCAAGACAGAATTTTCACTTTGTCTTATCTAGATAAGATTAGTTCACTCTATAGTAACTGCTGAAAAGTTGATTTGGTTCCTTTTTGCTCAATGCAAAAGGCATAAGAAAGTAAATAGTTATCTACAATACTAGCAGGCGTGTATTAAGTAGAAATTACATAAAGGTACTGAACTATAAGTATCTCCACAAAATTTGAAGTGAAAAACTCAACTGACTTTGAAGCAGAGCAAAGACAATGGAAGACTACAGAAAACATATCCATTACTATGCTCCCTGCAACATTACCAGAAACCTCCATAAACTTTCTATGCTAGAACCATTACACTTGCAATACCTAAGGCAACAATCACTTTTTATCCAGCACTACCAGGTCTTAGGAAAAAGAAGACCTGAACAATTATTTTGGTCAGACTGCTTATCTTCAGTATTGCATTACCTCTAATTTTATGGAAATAATTTTATGATGTGACTTTAACCAATGAAAATTTCTACAATGAATTCTAAACTCCAGATGGTGACAAGAGATATATAATGTAATTAAAGCTATATATTATTTTTGTCTTAGCATATTATATACCTCCAACCAATCTTAAAAGGAAATGCCTGCTATGAAAGGCAATAATTGTGTAAAATTTTGCCTTGGTTGTATTCTTACAGTGAAATTTATTTGTTCCATAGACATTTACATTATTTTTAACTTCATTTTTATGAAGGCTTTATTAGAAGAAATGTAATCTGACCAGAAGCCATTTTCCAAAAATACCTAGTATCCCAAATTCCAGTCTTTAGGGAAACCACAGAAAAGTGCAATCACAAAGGCTGTGATGCTTTTAAGCAATATTAGCAGAATTCTATTTAGAAGATTTAAAATTGCTGTTTTGAATTACCATGTTCTACATCTCTTGTTAAGGGCAATTAATCTTCATTCACCGCAAAAGGACTGTTGCACACTCATGAGCGAGCTATACCTGGACCCATGAGAAGCTTATCAAGAAAAAGGTAGTGGCCCAATCACCACTTTTCTAAATATATTTTCTATACAAAATATTTTCAAGGTATAATCCTTAGTTATTTGTACAGTACTCTATGATTTAAACAACAATATTCAGTAAAATAGTAAGTGTGTGAAACTGCAACACCACATGGAATGAGCACTCTGCCATTTTGCTAGTGTAATCAATATTAGGACCAGGAAAATTTTCTAACACACAAGGAAAAATATTCCATAGTTTTTGAATCTTGACTGTACACTTCATGATTTTGGCTATGATTTGCAGCACACTCGTAAGATACACAAATATCTTATGCACATTTCAGTAGCAGAATGGCACTTGGCTTGCTCTAATAGAAACAAGAGAGATGCAACTGACAATTTTAAGAAAGACAATGTCCTTATTTGCATGCTGAAAATCTGGTTGTGTCCCCCTAATCCAGGCACATCCATTCATTGTGCAATCTGTCGATGGGTAAACAAATAGTGCAGGATTCATCTCAGTGGGATCTGGCCCTTTGGTCTAACCGAAGTCAATTCTAGGTCGATACTGAAGTACCATAGGGTAAGACTAGAAACAAAAGCAAGAGAAAAACAACAACAAAAACAGACAAGAAAACATGAAGACATAATTCATAAAAAATACAAAGAATATGCAATTCAAGATTGCCTTAAGAATAGCCAGAGCTTATCCCTAAGACACATGTATATGGCAATCAGTTTTACTTATATGAAATAATTCTATACTTTTCAACAGTTAAATCCATACCTGTACTTCAAATCTATATTTAATCTCTAATCAGCTAGTTGTAGTTGTTTGTCATTAATATAAAATTCCTGTATCTGCTTTTATATATTTCATGATTTATACGTTTTACAGCATATATACTTGGAGTGCTCAAACAACTCCTCTTATTTCTGTGTTGCTGTGTTTGAAGAAAAGCAATCTTGAAATTTTATACTTTCTAAAACAAAGTCCATTTATAGATGACGTACTTTGTTTGATTTTTATCTATATGGAGGTTCCATAGCTATACTAGTAGTCAGCACTAGTTAATGGGAGCCAGGCTACTCTGGAATTAAAAAGAAAAAAAAAGAAAAAAGATCAGGTCAAATTGCTGTCAGGTGATTTTCTGAGAGATGAAGGCTAACTTCTCCCCCAAATCCAAACTCCTCAACTTCAGATCTCATGATACATTTTCATTAGTTCATACTGGAAAAAAAAAGGCAAATCAACAGCTTGGATCCCTGAATTGGACAGAACTGTTGTGGAATGAGAGGCAAGAGTGGGCGGCTTTCCAGAAAGTGCCATGGAATGCCTGGACACTTGTTGCTGGAAGCTCTATTTTACTAAATGTCTTATTTTTTCAGTCTGTCAGCACTTAAATGAAGTCTGATGTTTTCCTCTTAACTTCAATAGGATAGTGGATGTTTTCTATAGCACAAAACCCAGGAAAATCTTACTGTCTTAGCAACTGTATGGGCTGAACTACCTCTCCACCACAGGGCAGAGGAACATCACCAATTTAAGCCTTTTTGTACTGCAAATTTGGAATTATAAAGAATTATTACAGAAGCTATCATTAAAACCAGAAATAATTTACTGCATCCTTCAAATGCAATACAGATGAACTTCAGTGACCAAAACAGAAAGATATCACTGCAGAGACTTATACAGGTTAATAAACTTTCCATGCTATGGTAGTGAAATGATCAGCAGAACTAAATGTGATCATACTTGCTGGGGATTTACAAACTGGAGTGCAGAGGAATCAAAACATAAAACCAGAGGTATTCAACAGTTGCAGGGGCATTTAGGAGAGAAGACAGGGAGCACCATCTGTAGTCTCCACGTGCAATTTAAAAATGTTTATTTGTAGTATCGTAAATTACTTGGTCTCTGATTTCTTTGCATAGGATATGACTACCATATTATTTAACTGCTATTTCACGTGTTTTTCACTTTGATTATATAAATTAGCGCTAAAAGTACTCAACTCTAATTGGAAGTGCACACAGGCAGAGAGAGCAGTCACCTCACTGAAACTGCCATGTAAACCAGTGAGGCTCAGTGTTTTTTGCAAACAAAATTACAAACCAACAGTATAAATAAAATGCACTATGCTGGAACAATTCTCATTATTGAAGTAGGCGCGACTGCAGTACGTCACTCCCATCCCTAGTGGGGAATGACCCTCTATCATTAACTTTTAATTTTTTGCTCAAGCAAAAATATTATTTCAAACTTCCAAAGTAACTTTTAGAAATTAGTTCAAATCAAAATTCTCAATGAGGAAACTGAAATATTGTTTCATATAGGCATGAACCGTTTGATCAATGAAATTTAGAAATCAACTTCAGTTTGCAGGTTCTGGAGGTTTTGGTTTTTTACATTTTAGAGATAAGGCATTATTCCATTTCTAATTTTAAAAGATGTGAAAGGAATACAGTATCAGAAAAATATAACATTTCTTTACTCCATTAAAAAGAACATAGGAATTGCCATAAAGAGATGAAATCAATGTAGTCTCTTTTGATTCACACTCTTCAGTTTTGATCCCTTGTCAGTGACTGCCCGATGCTACCAGTTAGAAGGATGAGATAGGAAGAGGTAGATAATCCTTCCAGACTGATGCAGATATCAGCCTACAGAATGGTATCTCTCTAACAAAAAGATAAATGGCCTAATGTAAAGAGAAAGAAACCCCTAAACATTTTGAATGGATTCTATTTATTCATTCAGTAAAGCTTTCTCCAAATGAACGAAAATGCTCAGGACTTTCTCATAGAGTTTTAGCACTTTGTAGCGAGGAATTATAAAAACTCCGTAACTTGGATTACCATTGAAGTGCTGACAGGACCTTAATGACTGTAGTATGTACAGTCGTGAGTGCCTCTTACCTGATAAAAAGTGCCATCCTGTGAGCAGACTTGCGAAGATGAGCAGTTCTGACACCGAAACTGCGAAGGAGATGATTTTCTGATCAGATAAGAGGCATCCACAGCTGGACATATACATCTACCATTTAATGTTGGTTTGTTTGTTTGTTTTTTAATTTTCAAATGTAAAGCTTAAAATTAATTTACTTATTTAAAACAGGAAAGAATTCTCTAATGAATAAATGGGTATTTTCCCTTTACGACTCTACCTCTTGTAAGGTCCACAGCTGTGCCAGTAAAAGCTCATGGTGAATAGTACCAAAGACGGAGATAATGGATTTACTTGATCTTCATCCAAAAGAAGAGATTGTTAATTAATTACCATTGCAACTTCTAGTTTATAACAAGACCCAACACAGTTAGGGAAAACAAAATCATAGAAGCCCAGATGTTACTTGATTTATTACCAGCACAATGTAGTTTTTACAGGTTTTAGTTTGTCATCTCTTACATCAGGGGAGTGATTTAAAACTACATAAAGGAAAAGATCATAGAATCATGGAATCGTTTAGGTTGGAAAAGACCTTTAATATCATCAAGTCGAACTGTTAACCTAGCACTGCCAATCCACCACTAAACCATGTCCCTAAGCACCACGTCTACACGTCCTTTAAATACCTCCAGGGATGGTGACTCCACCACTTCCCTGGGCAGCCTGTTCCAATGCTTGACAACCCTTTCAGTGAAGAAAAATTTCCTAATATCCAATCTAAACCTCCCTGGTGCAACTTGAGGCCATTTCCTCTTGTCCTATCACTCGTTACTTGGGAGAAGAGACTGACCCCCACCTCTCTACAACCTCCTTTCAGGTAGTTGCAGAGAGCGATAAGGTCTCCCCTCGGCCTCCTTTTCTCCAGGCTAAACAGTCCCAGCTCCCTCAGCCGCTCCTCATCAGACTTCTGCTCCAGACCCTTCACCAACTTCGTTGCCCTTCTCTGGACATGCTCCAGCACCTCAATGTCTCTCTTGTAGTGAGGGGCCCAAAACTGAACACAGTATTCGAGGTGCAGCCTCACCAGTGCCGAGTACAGGGGCACGATCACTTCCCTAGTCCTGCTGGCCATATTATTCCTGATACAAGCCAGGATGCCATTGGCTTTCTTGGCCACCTGGGCACACTGCTGGCTCATACTCAGCCGGCTGTCAACCAACATCCCCAGGTCCTTCTCTGCTGGGCAGCTTTCCAGCCACTCTTCCCCAAGCCTGTAGCGTTGCATGGGGTTGCTGTGGCCCAAGTGCAGGACCCTGCACTTAGCCTTGTTGAACCCCATACAATTGACCTCGGCCCATCCATCCAGCCTGTCCAGGTCCCTCTGCAGAGCCTGCCTACCCTCCAGCAGATCAACGCTCCCGCACAGCTTGGTGTCATCTGCAAACTTACTGAGGGTGTACTCGATCCCTTTGTCCAGATCATTGATAAAGATATTAAACAGAACTGGCCCCAACACAGAGCCCTGGGGAACACCGCTTGTGACTGGCCACCAACTGGAGTAAACTCCATTCACCACAACTCTTTGGGCCCAGCCATCCAGCCAATTTTTTAGCCAGAGAAGAGTATACCCGTCCAAGCCATGAGCAGCCACTTTCTCCAGGAGAATGCTGTGGGAAATGGTGTCAACAGTTTTGATAAGGTCTAGGTAGACAACATCCACAGCCTTCCCCTCATCCACTAGGCGGGTCACCTTGTCGTCGAAGGAGATCAGGTTGGTCAAGCAGGACCTGCCTTTCCTAAACTGTGCTGACTGGGCCTGATCACCTGGTTGTCCTGTACGTGCCGCATGATGGCACTCAAGATGATCTGCTCCATAACCTTCCCCGGCACCAAGGTCAGACTGACAGGCCTGTAGTTTCCCAGATCCTCCTTCTGGCCCTTCTTGTAGATTGGCGACACATTTGCTAACCTCCAGTCAACTGGGACCTCCCCAGTTAGCCAGGACTGCTGATAAAGGATTGAAAGTGGCTTGGTGAGCACTTCTGCCAGCTCCCTCAGTACTCTTGGGTTGATCCCATCCAATCCCATAGACCTGTGTGTGTCTAAGTGGAGTAGCAGGTCTCTAACCATTTCCCCTTGGATTATGGGAGCTTCATTCTGGTCCCCATCCCTGGTCTTCCAGCTCAGGGGGCTGGACACCCCGAGAACAACTGGTCTTACTATTAAAGACTGAGACAAAGGCGGCATTAAGTACCTCAGCCTTTTCCTCATCCTTTGTCACTATGTTTCTCCCCGTGTCCAATAAAGGATGGAGATTCTCCTTAGCCCTCCTTTTGTTGCTAATGTATTTATAGAAACATTTTTTATTGTCTTTGATGGCAGTAGCCAGATTAAGTTCTAGTTGGGCTTCGGCCCTTCTAATTTTCTCCCTGCATAACCTCACAACACCCTTGTAGTCCTCCTGAGTTGCCTGCCCCTTCTTCCAAAGGTCATAAACTCTCCTTTTTTTCCTGCCAAAGCTCTCTGTTCCAGCCAAAAGCTCTCTGTTCAGCCAGGCCGGTCTTCTTCCCCGCTGGCTTGTCTTCCGGCACATGGGGACAGCCTGCTCCTGCACCTTTAAGATTTCCTTCTGAAACACATACCTGATGAACCAATACCTGACTATACCATATGTATGTAAACACAACTTACAAATTTAATCAAGAGTTGTCAGCTTCTATATTCACTTAATGTTAAAAACTATAGTTCTGAGCTTTTTGAAAAATTTTAACCAGTACAAATAATGGCCTTTTTGTCAAGATGATAGTTACTGTTGCTTCCAAACCTATGCAACTGCCAAAAGTCCGTTTGTAGGCAGGGGCTGCAGAATTAAATGTCATGAAAGCATTCCATTATCACTAAAGTTGTTGCCTCAACATTTCCTGATAGTACAGTCAATGCTAACAAAAAAGTAAGATGGCAAGCCAAACAAACACCCACTGGTTTCAAGGCAGTATTGGAAAAAATACTACTTAAAGCTCCCTTATTGGTGCAATATTGGGGTTTCAGCAATCACCAAATTTCAGTGCAATATTACTTTCAAATTTAATGAATACTTGCCTATATACATTAACTCCCCTAATTCCTAGCAAAATCTATCCTTCCCCCACCCCCTTCAGATTAAGGTAAAACTTTAAGAAACTTGTGAATTGTTAACTCCACAGTGTGCTTAATCCTCTGTCTTCTCTCTCTGTGCCCCAGTGCTTTTTATTCTGAGTACTAGGAAGCTTAAAAAAAAAGTACAGAAAGTTTGGAATTTTCTACGGATCAGTGCATTAACGTATGTTAAGTGCTTAACCTTCGCTGCACTCCAATATAGCCTCCACTGGTAGTGATAGACAAACCTGCATATACTACAAAGCAATAAAGAGTGAAGAAGAATCAACAGCCATACACAAACGAACGTATAAGAGAAAGAGAAGAAATGGGGATATGACTTCTAACAAAAAAAATTAAATATCAAGGTAATATAAGGGCTACTAAATCAAACTGAATGTCAGACCTGAAAGAAATGTCTTTTAATAAGTTCAATATTGCAATTCTAAAATATACATATGCAGCAAGGAAAACCCATTTAGCTGTGTTATCTGGATGCTAGTGTTATACAGCATATCTAAAAAAATGGGTGTAGTATTAACAGAAACAGTAATAAAACAGTTGGATTTCTCCAATAATTTTTCAGTGTCACTTTCAGTTTACTACTGAATAAAACAGACTCTTAATAAAGAACTGTTGGATGCATATTCCCCAACTATTGTAACTCAAAAGGTCGCTAAAAGCAAATTTTCAGAAAAAGAACAAGTGCTTGGGTTTTCAGATACTTGACTTAAAACTCAGAGCAGAACTTGCATGTAAGCTTTGTATACCTGCTATTTTTAAGTTTCAGAATCTGCACAATATATGTGCTGCAGGGTTTTACTCATAGGGTTTAACATAAGAAATCCAGAAAACATGCAAAATGCATTTTTAAATAAGGGTTTTTTGAAGGGTCACAGAATATATTTTGGACAAAGCTGTGAAAGCATGTATACTCTCTATAATAATATACCAAAATGTCATTTATTAATAATGTAACAACATTTACGTTTTCGCCTCTTAGTCTCCATCTCGTCATATAGATGAATTCCATAGTATGATCCTTCCCCATGATTTCTCCATTGCATAGTACATCCAGCTTAAAATACAACAGAGCAAACAGTAAGACAAAGGGATGCAAAATTTTAATGTCTAAATGAACTCCTAAGTGAATCTCTTGAGAGTTAATACCTCAACTCCTATCATTATACGATAATTCCATCAGACATGTATATCAAACCTGTTGTATATAAATACAACATACTGACAATAAACTATACGGCTAATTTTCATAGTAGTATTCCACTTTATTTTTTCACTTTTGTGATTTCAATTAAGGTGTGGACAGAAGGAAGTCTACTAAACTAGGTAGGAAATCACTAGTAGACAAACAGTCCCTCTATTTATCAATACTACATGCTATCTGTTTGAAGAGAAAGCCTTGTGCTGTATTTTGAAGGCCTTTTTGCTATGTCAACGCTCTTTCAAACCCAAAGATACAAAACAGAAGTACTGTAATTTTCATTTTTAAAAAATAAATGATAAAGTAATTAAAAAAAACTACTTTAAAAATAACTATAAATTACAAGGAAAAATGCAATTCTGAGTAGACAAACATGATTCTTCATTAACTGAAGGCAAAATAAAACACAAAGTAATGATCTCACTGTGAAAAATGGCTGTTTTAAACTGTATTATAGTATCTTACTTCTACCCTCCACTGAAATTGTTTGAAAATTCTTTCATTACTATAGCCATAATGCTTTTCTGTTTTTTAGAGGAAAAAAAAGTCAAAACGTTGAAGTAATCAGATACTCTGTAACACAAGCCATTAAGGTGCCAGAGACAGATTAAATTAACATATTAACAAAACCAAATGACATCAAAACAGCTGGTCAGCATGTCATGATACTGTGACAAACTCCTGCATATAGCTCTGCAATAACCTGGGCACCTAATGTAACTCAGCCCTACCTCTGACCAAAGCTGGGGTGCTGCCATTTGTGCTAAAGGCAGCCTGCAGTTCATGGAGTCATTGACTCCTGTAAGAGAACTGGCTGAAGAAATAGTCTGTGCTGAAGTCAAAATTCCTGTATCCCTGGGAAGAGGGAACGCAGAGGCAGGAGTCTCATGCTTCCCAACTCCACCCTGCATCACAACTTCTATCATGTTAGCAAGTCCCTCCAGGGAACAGTCTTGGCCAAGATCAAATCACTCATGGAGCAAAGACCCTCCCTCCATCAAATTGCACCTAATTCCAGAGAAGTTGCAAAAAAAGTATCTGCATTTTGAAAGATTCAAATGGTATTTCTCCTCACTTCTTCATAATTACTGGATAGTTTCTTACATCTAAAGAAAATGAAACTGCAGAGTAATTTGGTGTATGTCTCGTTGATCTGTCCTTTTCCCCAGTAGCTACTAGCCCAAAACAGTATTAAGTGACTTTTTAATTAACCACATGGAAAGAGAAAGCATTTATTTTTTACATAAAAATATAAAAACCTAACATATCTGTTCCTTCACAGGCGAGCAACAAACTGAGTTACCAGAACTGTATGAGTTCCTTGATTAGCAACTTTAGTCACTGTGATAAAATGATCACTTCTCAATTAAGGGCTGAAAATATAACTTGGAATATTGAACAGTACTTAGTAATTGGGCTAAAAAATATTCCTCAAGTTCAAATATGATTAAATTTCATAAAAACCTAATACTTTGCAGGGAAATAAAAATACAAGCATCGTTCGTTCAAATGTACCTCATAAGAACTTGGAAGTTTTAATTTTAAGCTGAGAAACTTTTTGATAGTTCCCACGGTGACTCGAGTAGAACAGCGGATAAATTTCTTCATTAAGCCCTAAAGCAACAGCAACAAAACAGAAAAACCATGTTAGACATTTTGGAGCATGTGAGCAGTCTTTAGTGCAAGACAGCTGTAATTGATATTTTTTTCAACCAGTAACCAATTTTACTGCACTCTCTTCTAATTCATGATGGCACCATAGGTTCATTTTTGTTTACTTTTTTGCAAAATTTACAAGATGACAAACAAGTTCATTTAACCAATCTCTGGTTCTAAAGAAATTTCCAAAAGATACAGAAGGGAGGAAAGAAAAACAAAACAAAACAAAACAAAAACCATCAAAACCACCAAAAGCCCCAGAAGAACTTAAATAATCTAAGTGTTTGTGTTAGTAACATTGGGGATCAAACAGATGTTAAATTTCTTAGAATTTCTTCAGTCCTTGAGAGAAAAAGGAAGTAAAAACATCCTCAAATAATCTAGGTAAAATACAGGGAAGCTACAAATCTGAGATGTGATCTATTATCACAGATTCTGCAATCCAGAACCTAATAGTTTTGATTCAACAGGAAAGCTAGAAACCTGAGACTCCTCCATGGTGATGGAGATACAGATTTCTTACTGTGTATAGCATAAACAGACAGTGATAACACATACATATTTTTTCTTGCTGAATCAAAACTTTCTTACTGTGTGAAGATTTTGGAAGAGAAATTGGAAGATTTTGGAAGAACTTCCAAAATTATACATGTAACATAGTACACAGAAAATATAAGTAGTGTTTTATTAGACAAATTTTTAATATTTTTAAAATTCTTGTCTTTGTAATTTAATAAAACGTTATTAAAATACAAGAGCATTTCTAAACACTTTCTTCTAGACTCGATACCATTAGGTAATCTTCCCTTCATGAATAGAAACCAAATATCCCTAATTCTTAAAACAGCAGTTAGCAGGTATCACCCTACACATATTACAGCTGGAAGTGACCCGCCCAAGGCCACAGTCGACACATCAGTGTCAGAATCAGGTTTACAGCTCAGAAGATCTGTATCCCAGTCATTCAGTGCACAACGTATCTGAAAAGCAGCGTCATGCTGGCATGGTAAGACAGCAATCCTGAAAGTGTGAGGCAGCTCACCTACAGCTAGCTTTTTAAGTACCTCTGTGGTATGCTGTAATCTGTTGTGTAATGCAGATCTATACCATCAAGGCTGTAGACTACAAAACTATAATCCATTAAAAATAAAAAAATCCACTGGCACAGATGGATTTCCATATGGAACTGTATTTTTTACAAAATTCCAAGATGCATTGAAATGTTTCAAACAAAAGGACTAAATAAGCCTGGAAGTGGAGACAGGTCACCACATGAACATTTATTGTTAATGGTTATAAAATGATTTGGTTCCTGTAAGATGCTATTCTGCCAACAATAACAACAGCACAGATTATCTTTACTACTCACTTTGACTACATTATCTCCTGACTGCCCATTGTTGCGTAAACAGTCGAGGCAAATAGCAATCTGTGGGTCACTCCTGTGATAGTCTTTATCTTCTTCGTTTTCATCACACTCCTCATCTACTTTGGGTTTATCAGCTTTTGGGCTTTCATCTGTAAAATATGAAGATCATATTATTTAAGTGTAAAATAATTACAAGTCACAGTAGCAACAAACACATATTTAAAGTAATACTTCATTGTCAAGAGCATATTTTTTCTTCAAATTAACTTTATACAATTTTAATTCAGTGCATTCTTAAATTGATCAGTTTACAAATCTCTGAAAACAAAGTTTTACTATTGGAATTTTAATGTAATATGCAAACAACAGATTCCTACGTGACAGAAAATAATTAGGCAGATGGACTACTAATGGTTACGGCTGTCTACTTCTGTTTGTGTCCAGTGATTAAAACCCTGCAAGTGTGCATGCATCAAGATCACTCAACCACATAAACCTACTCTATGGTGTGGCAGTTCACTGCCAAAAAACATTGCTTTTAAATAAACAGTGGAATAACTAATCCCAACACCTGTATATCAAAGTAACATGGGTAATCAGTTCATATTAACAGTCTGCTGCAATAACCCAGTGGAGACAAGTTCCTGAAAGGTTATCATGAAGTAAACCAAGGCAAGATAAAACATAACTTTCATCCACTTTTGACCTGGTCTAAGTAACACCATTGTAAAAACTCCAGGTGTCTCTCTCCAGAAGGATTTTATAACTAAATAGCCATATACTTACTTGTTCCCCTTTAAAAACAAAAAATGTAAGAAAAGAGGAATGGTCCCCATATTTTTTGGCAGAGCACATATATCCTATATATAATAATCACATATACCATATTATCTCTCTTCACTGATGCTGTTAGATATTCTATTGATTCCTGGTTTAAAAATCTAACTCTTTGGAAACGGTATCATCTCCTACAGTTTTCAAAGGTTTAGCATAGTTGAACACGCAAATGCTAAGACTAGCAAGTACATCTAGATAAGGCCGCAATGTACATAAATAATAACCAAACAATGAGCCATAAAATGGAGTAACTTTTACAGATTTGGAATACAGCATACAATAACCCTATTACAAAAATTTGTTTTTTTTTTTTTTTTTTTCTATATCCCCAGCTTATTTTTTTTTATTTAAAACAAAGGCTGCTCTCTGTTGGAATAAAACATTATCACAAGTAACTTGAATAAGCTACTTTTGCATTTCCTGAAAAACTTTCAGATTAAATTCTGCTGTTTTCCTACACTTACCACAAACTTTCTAAAGTCATTTAGAAGAGTTAAGATGAGAAGATACAATGAAAACTTTAACAAATATCAATCTATGCCTAAGTTTCTAGACACAGTAATTAGTTCACTTTGCTTAGTTTACATATTCAAGATGAGTTTTAAGCTACATTCATTGCTTTTCTTTCTTACTGTTTTGAAGTATTTTATAATTACAAAAGATTTGTCCACAACTCCCTACTAGCTATTGATACATTTAGTTGAATGTGTATCATACATACGTTTTGTTCCTATCATCTTGCTATGAACAAAATTTACAGTATCAAACTACAGATTTTTTTTTCTTTTTGTGAAACTCCAGGAAACAAACTTTTTTAATCAAGCAGGTACAGTCTACCTGTCACAAGCATTTGTCTGAGGTGTCTGCCTATGATTCACAGATTCTTCGGCAATGCAAACACATACACAACTTTCAATAATTATCACTGCTGAGTAATGCAGGAAGATTTAGCTATGCAGTTTGAAAAGTCTTGAAAGGCAAACCAACTACAGAACTAGGAAAATTAGCAAATTTTCAATCATAAAATCATTCCAGAAATAGGTACACACACAAAAACCATCGCATCTTTCAAGATATTCTGATAGAAATTCAAATGCTCCTCTGTGTAAATGGCACCAGACTATTTACTAAAAAATCCTTGTAGATATTAGAATTAATGATGTTTGTACAGGCAGCCTCCAGAAATCAATGTGATGGTCCATTAGAGGCATGATATTAAAGTTCAATATGATACAATTAAAAAAAAAAAAAAAATAGAAAAAAGAAAAAATGAAATTTTAGTCTCACCAAAATGGACTCAGCATTCTCCAAGTCAAAAGCATCAAGCCAAAAACAGAAGACAGGAAAAACAAACCAACTCCCCACCCACCTCCACCCTCCATGCCTCTTTCCTTAAGGCGTAATTTGGTGTCTCATTTTTTTTCTCATCTTTCTTGCAAATTGGAAGTTGTTGGAAATTGGAACTTGTCTTGGAACTTGAACTTCTTGGAACTTGAACTTCTTGGAAATTGTCTACTTTCTGTGCTTTTCTCAGATATTCAGCGTAAAACTGATCGCCAGAGAGTGAGTCAATGTAAAGCTGTTTGCCCTCTTCCTTCTCCAGTTCAGACTTGGAAAGGACCAATAAAGATTTTTTCCTCTGTACCACAGTATGTTTCCTACCATCATCCATCAATTCTCTCTAGTAACCGCTCTCCTAGTGGAGTCACCAATGCCTGAGATATGCTTTGCTGTTCAGGGTTTTTTTTCCTTCCGATATGTGAAAATTGTAAGTCCTGGGATTTTTTTACAGATCTTAGATGCTAAGGTTGGGAACTGTGTTGTGACCTGTGGTAAGTACATAACTGATGGACTCTTTTAAACTGGAGGGACTACGTGATTGCAGGGGATGGTATTGACAACTGAAACAGTCCCTTCTTACTGAAATTATTCTCACCAAATAATTTATTCTCAGGCAAGATTCTAAATGCTTTTTTATGGCAGAAAATAGTTTAAATGCTCATAATTTGTCTCAATGAGTTACCACGACTTTCAAATGGTTTCTAGTGTCAAATTTCCATAGGCCAAGGACAGTCACTAACAGAGCTAGATACATCTGTAGCTACTACTTAAAAGTATATTTTGAGAGTTAGAGCCTTCCTCTGATTCACAAAACAATCCAATTGCTCATTACACTTAGTAACTGATCTCCATTAGGTTTACCATTAAATTATGGGAAGAAGGTAAGAACCAGAAGAATAAATTGGTTAAAAGTAAGTCACATTCTACAAATTTGCAAATTATATGTTATTTTTCTCTATGTATATAGCAAAAAATAGTTGTCTAAACAGTCAACAATTGTCTATATTTCATAAAAATATTTTCTAAGTATTTTGAAAACTGAATAGGTATACTCTATACAGTATGTTGTAGTAAACTAATATAATTTCATCTACACTGTCCTGCAGTTCTTCATTTAATTATATAACAGAGAAAAGAACCTTGTTCCTTATAATGGATGCCAAATGCAAAACAACAAAACTAGTGAGAAAGAAAATGAAATGTTATGAAGTTGAAAAGAAGATATTATAAACAATTGAGTGCAGAAGAGTATTGCAAGAGCACTTGACAGTGATCCTTTACTAAAAATAGCTATTTTTTTAGCTTAGCAGAGCCTTTCAGAAATTCTTAAAAATGCCCAGATCAAATAGGCTATGGTATCAAAACCTTGATGTCAAATTAAAGGGGCATAAAAACAGTTGGATGTAGTCCTCACTTAGCACCTCAATACTGAGCTCTCACAGTTCATAGGTCAACCACAAAAAAAAAAAAAAAGAAAGAAAAAAAGAAAAAGCATTTTGGAATCTATATAAAACAATTGTTTAGCATGTGTGGAAAACTGTTGTACTACTTGTCATAACTAATTCTTGACAACCTCCTACTTAACAGCTGGTCAAATTCAGTAACAGAAAATAATCTGTAAAAAACTCAAGTAGTTCTGCATCTTGCTGTATTAAGAAAATTAAGAATTCAAGTGGAAAATCGCATGAGTGTTGAAAGTAAAAGCTTAGGGAAATGCAAATAAAAATAATGGTGAAACAGCTAGTGTTTGTAAAACAACTGGCTAATAGATAAGCAGCAGTACATGGAGGCCCAGATTCTGTTTACATAGATTTGTTACACAAGTTTCTATAGTATCTTTGAATTCAGTAAAAACAATGCATGTGCATAAGTGTTTGAAGAAACAGGGCTTAATGAGCAATGTTACTTAACATACAGATGAGAGAGGAAAAAAAATCATCACCTTGTCCATTTTCTTGAGGTTTGTTTTTCTTCCAGAATTCAATCTCCCGCTGCAGTTCCTCTAGTTAACATCAAAGAACAGTAATGTGAATTTTTAAATCAATACTACAGGTGTATCAGTAGAAACAGCCATATTCCCTCCATCAACCCTCCATGAAACAGGTACCCAAAACCAAATGAGAAACTTACGTTCTCGAAGTCCGGGCACCAGCTTAAATATAATTTCCTCTAAGGTGTTATCCAGCCTTTCAAAGGGAAAAAATAAATTTCACATTAAGTAGAAACTAGCATTTTAAATATCTGTAGCCTTTAAATAACACCCCCCCACACTTTTGAATAAACCTATGATTTTAGCTTGTGAGACAACATGCATTAAAGCTTATCTCAACCACCTCTTGAATGGATTTATTTTAGAAATAACCAAGGAATTCATTTTTTAATGTATAAAGACAAAAATGAAAAAACATTATACTCTAAAATTTTCATTGTTTTAATTTGTGTTACATGCAAACAATTGTGTTACTAAAAGGAACAAACTGGAAAAGTAGCATCCAATTTTCAGGTCCAGGTTATGAGTAGTAACCATGAAAATTATAAACTCCATTACCATATTAAGTGTTCAAGTGCTTTGGTAATAAGGCTGTTATGAAAAACTGAACGGACTATTCCCTGCTCATTACAGCACTGACAAACCAGTCTTGGCAGGATAAAGAAGACCACAGAGCATCCATGCTGCTCTGGCTAGACAGTTCTCAGCACCCAACATAATTCATTTAAACTATTTAAATCTGCCATGAGTTTGTCTACCAGACAACAGTACACAGCACAGGCATGTCCTCTGATATCCTGATATTAGTGCCAGAAATAGCTATTACAGTCCCTTCCAGAGGACACAGTGCATTTACCCTTGCTGCTGAAGCTAAAATATTTTTCTTCCCTTTTCTCTGAATTTTACCTACTCTCCTACCCATTTAATTTATCTTCCATTTTCTAGTTCCACTTCCTCTCCCTGTCTCACTTAACCTTTGGTTTCCTCTGTCTCTCATTCTGTTTCCTTTTCCTTTCTCTCCTCTGCTCTCTACATCTTCTCTTGTGAACAGTAACTCCCACTGTCCACAGCCTAAACAAAAACCCATGACAAAACAAAGTACTAAGTAATACGGCCAGAGAAATTAAGTACCTTGAGATTCAGTCAGAAGCTACAATACAGTAATTGCCTTTAGTATATTTTTAATTGCCTTAATTTTTCACCTCAATAATGATATATTTCTCTCTATATACATATATATTTGCACATACACATACATGTATGTGTACATGTTATTAATAATACACTATAGGCCTGTTCTAAAACATATGACTGTTCTCTATCTTTTGTTCACTAGCAGCAGCAAAGTAGGAAGAAGACTGAATGATTTTATTGTTGAGGAATGCCTAAAAGCCATTTTAGTAGATAACAATTATCTTCTTATAATAAATATATGAGCATTCCAGGTTCTCTTCTTTACAGAATTTGTATTTGTAATTGAAAGTTTACAACCAGACCTATTACCCAGTCATCTTCTTCTGAGACTAGTTCCCTGTGTTATCCGTCAGTTCATGGAGAGAGTCATACCATAAGAATATTCATGTTGAACCTACAACCACGATCCAATTTTTAATTGCTTCTTCTTATAAGGACAAAAAAAACCCAACAACCCTTCAGCACATGAAACAGACCTCCCCTAAAACATAGAAGCATAGAGAGTACTTTCTCACAGATAAGAAGGAAACCAAAATCATGGGATGTCTGAGCACTTAGCTTCTGATAGATGACAATACAGGTCTACCTTTCCAAATGGTATATTATCTCTTCTCGCCTCTCCTCTCAATATCTAACGCAACTAGATGGTACTGCTTTCTATTAAGTTCCCACAGCAGAGCACTGGGAACTTGGGAACCTGTCTTGGAAATGGAATTCATTTCACATTGTAGGAAAGCTCCCATCTTCATAACTTACTCATTAAAAGAACAGAAATAAGGACTTCAAAAGAGAACATCACTACCTTCATTCAAAATCCCACTAACCATTCCTCAGGATGGTATAATACATGCTGTTTTTTCTACATTTCTTTTTGAAAATTCCCACTTAGCACTTTCTAATTTGTCTTCAATGGCCCAAACCAAAAGTCACTGGTAATGCTAACATAGCAAGAAAGCGAGTATACTTAGCAAATTTATGATGCTAGCAGCAAGAACTGGCTTCATAGTCTAGTCAATGACTTTATTTTCTTTCAAAACCTAAACAAAAAGAGCTATTTCATCCTTATGAAGTGTAAATACTAATCAATACTTTCAAAAATGCATAAAAAATAACACTTATCTGATCTTTAAGTACAGGGAAACTAAACTTAAACTACAGGGAAAAAAATAGGAAATTATAAAAAGATTCTCAATTTCACCTGCATCTTACAGTGTTTCTGTTATCCACGCCTATGAGCACTCTAACAAAGATTTGTATTTCTGTGACTTGCATCAAACCTATTCCAAAATGAAACTACTTGACATAACTCCAAAGCTGGTCTCAGTCATTTAATATGATACTTCCTGTTAACGCCGAAACAAGAACATTAATATTTTAGACACACTTCTTTCCACCCCCACATCTTCCAATCTCCAAACCAGAATGTATAGAAAGAAGAACCAAGCATTTATATCAGCTTTGTATAGTTTCTTTTTTCACCTCTTCTATAATATTGAATGACTTATAAGATCAAAGCTACTCTCTGATAATTGCTAATTATCTGAAGTGAAGCAAGCAAAGACTATCACTCAGGAGAACTTGCATCCAAAGAAGCATGCTACCAAGAAAAAAAGAAGCCTGCCTTCATGGTATAACCAACCCAGACCCTATTGAATACTGACGATGCAGAATTCTGCTAAATAGGAAAGGGAATTCTAGAATTTAACACTCTTCCTAGATCTTCATTTTAGAGCTCAATGTTGAATTTCAGACTGAGGCTTATAGTTTCAACAGACCCTAAGAGCTGCCAACTAAAAGATACATCTAAAAACTCACATAGTTATGCAGTTATTCAGAACTGAGTTTATAAAGTAGTTTATAAAGTTTTTCTCAAAGATCTCCGTTAAAAATACTATCTAGAGTGTTCAACGCCATTTCTCAGAAAATGACTGCATTCTTGAGCAATGATTGGGCTGGTGTCTATAGTCAGAGCATAAGATGTGCTAAGTTATGCAGGCAACATCCAAAAAAGATAATTCCATTACACTGCCCATGTGCTCTTCTGATTATTAGTTTAGTAAATGTTTAAAACTGTTTCATAAAATATAACCAGCAAACTACTAGCTATATGCAGTTTGTTGGCAAATAAACCCAATGACTCTAAAAGGAGTTTCAGGAAATAATCACAGAGAAAATAGCTCTTCCCACATTTCCAGCTTATGGTCTCAAATTTTCTCACCCTTCTATCATTTCCTGCTTAAAGCATATTATTATTTTACTAAGCATCTACTAGATGTTTCAGAAAATACATTTTCAGCTCCTATGAAATGGTCCTGTCAGAATAAAAGAAGTATTTCTAAAATGCTTTTGTTTTCAGCTTATTAGTAGCATTATGCACTATGTATAGCATCTTCTGTTACGGCTGACCCAGCGCCTTAGACACTGACAGGAGATCAGAAAAATACTTATGGTAAACATCTACATAAACCCTTTTAGCCCTACCCTTCAAAAAAACATTCAGAAGACTTAAGCTAATAACACCCTTTAGAGCTGCTGAATTTAATCTCTCTCACCTATCCTCTTGGTATATAAGCGAAGCGTGGGAATTGCTCTGCACACACGTATCAGTCAAAAATCCAAGTACAGTATGACAAACTGTAGCAAACACAATGACATTAGGAAATAATACCAACCCTAGTAAATTCCAGATGTAAATATTCATTTTAACATTGATGGAAGAATATTTCTTCCTCAGTTCACAACAGTATTACAAACTAATAATATTGGGGGAGTGGGGGAGTGGAGGGAGTGTTGGGAGTGACGAGGGAGTGGCTTCATCATTTTAGGAAAACATGAAGTTCTTCCACTTGTGATGACATTTCTTGATTTCTCTGTACTATACTTGTGGGATGGCTATCACCTTTGTTTCAACATAACATCACTAAAAGAATCCAGAATTTCAAGAAAAATAATTGTTTAAACAAAGATGTGTTATTGTAGTATAAAAAATGCAAATTCTCAAGAAAGGGCACTTTCAGTGTCAAAACTTTCTTTCATGAGTGTCTTTTCATTAATCTGACAGCAGATTTCAATTCAGATTGGTAAATATACGCCCTGGAAAACATTCAGTTATTTGCGTGATTCATTTTCTACATTGCTCTAAGAAGAAAAAAAGTTGCCTGCAGTTTGGAATGCCCTAAATCATTTGAAAAAAGAAACTCTAGACTTTAATTTCATGTAAAGAATAAAAGGTATCGGCTTCATTTATTTGTTTAATAGGGGTATTAAAATATTTACTTTAATTTGTACCTTTCTGTGTCTTTCCCTTATCTTTCGTCCTTTTATTATATCTGAAAAAACTCAATTTACAATTTATCGGGAGATGAAAAATTGACAGAATCTATGACCAAGAACAGTCGATATATGTATTTTACAAATAAGCAAAAAATTTAATTCCTTTTCAGGATAAAGATATTAAGATTTTATTTTTTATTTTTTGTTGTTCCATTTCAGCAAACGTTGTGCAATGTCATCTTACCTTAACATTTCTAGTGGATTGGTCTCATGCACTTGGTTGCCACACCTGGGACAGTCATTGCTGTCTTCAAAGTGTTGAACAATACAAGTCTTACAAACTGAGGGATAAAAAAAAAGAAAAAAAAGATTAAAAAAACCCCTTAGACTAAGATCTAAATAATATTGCTTGAACATGACCTAATGATACCAGCTAACTACTTCATGCATCAAAGATAAAAGAGTATTATTTTAAGCAAATAATTACAATGTACCTTATCCACTTCTTGTTCCTCAAAGCCGTTGCTAGTTCTGCTCTGCCAAGACACTGAGTTCAGCAGCACCAAGTTCAGCAGAACAGGTTAGACAAGTGCTGCTCTAAAGTATGCAGTACTTTTACTACTTATAATTCTCCCAGCATCATAAAATGCAAACCCCATACCATGTAGCACATGTAAAGAACAGGTTCTGAGAAAGTGCATGCTGGCAAGTGCTAGCCCAGCAGAGCCAATCATCACTTCAGATGATTTGAAAATGACTTATGCACATTATTTTCTTTCCAACAGTGTTGCTGGCAACTGAAAATACTGTTGTAAATACTTCTTGTAAGAGAAAAGTTCACAGAAATTGTACACAGGTTCAAAGTGGCTAGGTTTCCCTTTTGACACAGCGCCTTCAAAAGCAATGACAGAACTTACAGTAAACATTTAATACTTGAATCTTATAATGAAAAATCAGGATCGTGACCATGGCAAGCATAAACCCAAAAACACCAACAATGTGAATTTAAAATCCAATAAACTGAAATTAAACTAAACAAGGTGCTACACTACTGTTGCTTCCAAATGATTAATTGCAGACTGTAGATTTTACTGACATTAATAAGAAAATGGAAGCCAAGCTGATGAGAACAAATATGCCTGCTATTATTATTGCGTTACAACATTCTGGATGGAGATAAACTCTATCCTCTGTTTATTATTACTTCAACTAAACTGAAATGAGAACTGCAAATTCATCAGTAAATGGACTGAAAAAATAAATGGACTGCTGCAATTGCCATATGCTTTCTGCTGAAACACTGTAATTTCTTTCATCAGGTACCTAAAGAACTAAGAGTACCTCTAAAACAAGCTGGTAAATCCTAATTATATGACAATCTTTAAGGAATCTTGAAATTCCTTTGACAAATGTCACGTAACAAGTGAAGCCTGCATTTATCTTTGCCTTAGTATGCTTAGAAGAGTTACTACAAATCAGCTGACCCTGATAATGCACACACATTAGACCTCTGCGCAGGTGTTTTTTTCAGCTGCTTTAAAACACTAACTTAAGGACATTAACTTCATAGCTTTGGCTGAAATTACAAGGAACTTTCCCCTTTCAGTCTGACGGACAGACTTCAGAGCTCTGGCTGGCTCCCAGCCCTCTCCCCAAGCTCAGTGGCTCTGGCGGTGCTGGATGCAGGGCAGATTTCCGATGATCTGGTAAAACGAGCTCAGGAAGCCCACAAGTCCTGCCGAACAAGCCCAGTAAGTGGGGCGCAGTGCTGTCCTCTGCACACGGGGACTCCAAAACAGCCAAGAACACTGATGCTATGAGAGCACCGTTCAGCCCTCAGGATACGAGTTCATTTCTTCTTAACCTCAAGTTGTGAGGTATTTAGCACTGGCATACAGATGCAAGAACCTGTAATCACAAAACTCTTCTTATATCACAGCTCTTTTATAATTTGTTAAATTACTAGACTTAATTGATTTTTGCACATGCATTCCCTAACACTTCCACAGGGTAAGAAGTCTAGTACAGAGCAGCAAATGTGATGTTCTGTACCTACAATGTTTCTTCACTTTTCTATATACTTTTTATAACTAATACTCCTAAAACTAAACATTTTGCTACTACACTTACAGAATACAAAGAATTTCATCACCCACATAGAAGCCCTCATGCTAGCCCAACACAGCATTTAAGAACACGCTTAAATTAAAGCACAAGTCCGAATAACTTTTGAAATACATGTAGTTAAGATTTCTATAATCTCTCCTCATTAATATGACTGAGAATCTCTTCTAGAACTGAAAATAACAGAAGTTATCCTTGAAATTGAAAAGACATGAAAATTATCAGCTCCAAGTTTTTCTTAAGATGTAGTGTCTGCACACCTTCAACCCAGGGGCAAACATCACAAGGTGGAATTCACAAGCCGGCCAGTAGCTCCTCAGCCACCCCAGCTCCTGTAACTATCTGAGCTATCTTGCCTTCTGTCACCCACCTGAAATACAAAGAAGCACAGGGAGCAACTGAAGGCATAGTTCAGTTCCTTCCCTAATCAAAACCCAGCCACATACACACAATGATATAATAGGGAAGAGGCACAGACAGTAAAATACATACAAAATCACCTCTCCAAGAATATCAGTCACCGTTCTCCTTCCTTAAATTAATGCACTAGCTGTATAAAGGTTAGAGCCTTCTGATTTCAACTAGCTATGCCAAGATTAAATAGATGTGGGATTTTTTTCATTTCTTCACCTACATCTATTACAGACATTTTTAACTGTGTTGTTTGCTTTAGATATAATAATTTTTTTTTTGCACTTTACCTTAAAACGGTTTAAGTTTTGTAAGATTTTACAGTAAACAGATAAGAACATGACATTGCTCACCAAAAGGTGTCATCAATCTGCTCTGCAGTGCTCCCTTTGAATGAATATCCTGATTCTAAGCACAATTTCCAGCACCTTCGAGGAGCGTACCCTCATTTCAGGCACACAGCCCTGGGGAGTAACATGTAATAAACAAAAAGCCCTCTCACCTGTAGCTCGATAACAGGGTGCGAGCTTGGTCCCCTGAGCTCAGGAAGTGTCACAAGTGGGTCTCAGAGTCACAGATGAAGAAGGAGCATCACTTTCCCAAAGTTATACTTTTTGAACAGGCATTGCCATAAGACATAATGCTCTGTAAAAACATGTACTAAGGAGCATATAGAAACCCTACAGGTGTCCAGACCCAAATTACTTAAAAGCAACCACCAACACCATTCAAGTGCACAGACAGAATGTGATTAGCTGGGCAAACAACATAATGTAATATTCTCCAAAAATGGTCTTATCTTCAAACTCTAATTACTGTACCTTTACTTTTTTGACACTACCAGTAGTCCTGAAGATTGTCCAAAAACAATGTCTCCAGCTAAATCATGAGCATGCCATGACATTTGAATTGAAAAAAACCCAACAGTCAATAACACTAATTAATCTGAAATTCTGATACAGTGTTCATAAGAAAGCTAGGATGAAGTGAGCTTTTCTTTCTGAAATAGGCCATCCTGGTATCATGTAATTCATTTATCTTGCTCTTCTTAAGAAGTGAAAAATGAGCCAATTGTAAAAAGGTCCTACTCTAAACACATGACAGGAAAATCAAAACAGAAGACAATGTGGCACAAAACCATGATGGAGAAGGCTCTTTAATTGACAGTAATACGTATTGTAATCACTGTAAAAAATTAAAAATATTTCAAACAGAAGACCATATGCAGACATAGTGGCTAAACTGCATTTAAATTAATTTATTTATTTAAGCAGCCTAGAGATTTTTAGAAAGAAGATAGTCTAGAAAAGGAAATATTGACACGAATGGAAGTAGTTAACATTGTTGAAAATCGTATCTTCCCCCTTCATTAATGGAGGAGATGTCTTCTTCCTATCTATAAAAAACAAAAAAAACCCCAACAACAACAAACAGGACATTTTGGGGGCATGATTCTTCTATATTATTGAAGTAGAGAGCATCAAATCAATTAAATTGTAGAGATACTAGGTCTGTGTGAAGTGAACCAAAGGACTAAATAGGATTAACCTATTAAATCTGATGTCAGATATAGTAAAAGTCTGAAACGAGTCCTAGAATAAGCACTTCTTGGATGACTTCAATGAGAATGAAAATAACCATATTCTGCCCAAGCTTCTCAAGGAATCTGTGAAATATGCTACTGTCAATAGGACTCTTCAACTACAGCACCTGATATCTCGTAATCCTGGTATCTATATTGTGTTGAAGGTGGAGATGACACACTACTTCTGTCAGGAGAAAGTGTACAGATTAGTGGCGGGTGATGACAATCCTGATGAGAATCGCAAGGTTAAGAATCATCTGCTATCTGAGAAATTCCATTAGTTGGAGAACGTCAGTTTAACGAGTATGGGGAAAAAAGGCTGAGAGCTAGTATGATGATGAAATTGTGAAGTCTAACACAGTTGTGAATAATGACCATATGGAAATTCAGCTGAAAGTTGCTGAGGTAAGTAACATAAGGATTTGGTTTACTTTAGACCTCTTCTGACTTGACTTCACAGAAACTGAGCTTAGGGATAACTCTTTTTCAATGGAGAACTGCAAGTGAGATGGACTTCCTCTTCTGCTAACTCCTATAATAAAGGAAGGGGTTGGTCTTTCTTATTTTTTTTGTAAGCCTCCTGTCCGGTAGAAACAGCAGCATCTCTATGGAGTCGGTTTTTCTAACCTGACACCAATTTTAAATTATTGATAAAGAACAAAAAAAATTGGAAAAAATAGTAAAAATGTAATTAGTATTGGTCAGGAACTGATAAGCCTAACCCCTAACCTTCTCTTATTTGGGTAATTTTTCGCAATGAAGACTAAGAGGATTAGCACAAAAATTCTTCAAAAGGATTACCATTGGTTTCGTATCAATACCAGAGTGGTTTCTTTTTTTCTGTAAGCAATTAGTACTAGCCTCCTTCAGAAAACATTTCCCTGTGTTTTAAGAAAGCTATGTCTGAAATTCTTTGAAAGGAATTTAATTCCCTTCACTTGCTCTTGGGATCTCTGGTCTATTCACGTCAGAGAAGTTCTCAAAGTCTGTGATGAGATGACACTGATCTGACTGTTTTGAAAAGGACTCATTGATTTGTCTTGTAAAGATATTTTAAACTTGGCTTTGCTAGGCTTTTTGTTTGTTTTCCAAACTAAAGACAAATAGGACCTATCTGAGCTACGTCTTTCATTCGCATCTAGAAGAAATTTGAAATTATTACTGTTCAGAACCCCATGCCACAGGATAGGTAACACACACTTATTTAAAATCAGATGATCGGCTCCCCAAAACCTCCCAAATACTAAACACTGCTAAACATAAAGCCTGCTAAAATCCACAATAATGTAACTTGAAGAAATGTTTATTATATAAACCAATCTACGGAGAGGAACTGAGTTCCTCAGTCTGAATGTATTTATGTGCTTTCTTTATACCTTTTTTTGAGAGAAGATGGCACCATTGGAAGCCATGCGTGGTCCAAGAAAGGGACTAATGATTAATGAAGAGCTTAATCTCCAGTGTGAGAGAGGTCTTTGAGTAGAATATATAAAGACAAAACATCATAAGGAACCAAGAATCTTAAGCCAGTCCTATATGGATGTATTCCCTACCCCAACAAACATACAGATCTGGATCAAGTCTGTGTGCAGCAAGCTCAAATCACGAGGTCATCTTATACCATGAAGAACCCCTTGAAAGTGTAAATCAATACTGCAGTAATCTAAAACAACTTTTGCTTTTTCTCATGTAAAACTATGGTGCTATGAGGATTTGCCTGTCAAAACTAAATGTGATTACTGATAGCAATGTAAAAGTAAAAAATACACATAAATTCTAGCACTCAAAAATAATGAACTGATATGTGATACTCCTAGTAGGAGTAGGATCATCAACCAGTATTTTCAGATATGATAGGTATAATCATCCTCTCTTATTCTCAATATAAAACACTGAATATTTTTCAAAGCCCATCACTTTGAAGCTTCAGAGAATGGGATGAAGTCTAAGTATTGGGTGAAAAGGGTAGGGAAAAAGGGAATCTTTAAACACAAATTACAGATCTATTTAATTCACCACGTTAGAGGAGAAAAAAAAATGAAACCAAAACCCTTTAATGCTTCTGGTACAGCTTAACAAAATGACATGGTTTCACTTGCTTTACTGTAAGTCATGGTGTGGCAGCAAACAGGCAAAAGAAAACAGCTTAACCAAAATGTACACAGTTTGCAGAATTTTGAGGTATGTGCTACACGTGCCAGTGAAATGAGAACCTGAATTTCATGGTTGTACTATGACACTTCAGATGAGCCACGATAAAAGTTAAACTCACATAAGATGATTTACTACAG
Source organism: Mycteria americana (assembly GCF_035582795.1). Classification (NCBI taxonomy): domain Eukaryota; kingdom Metazoa; phylum Chordata; class Aves; order Ciconiiformes; family Ciconiidae; genus Mycteria; species Mycteria americana. The sequence continues at coordinate 19,937,907 of NC_134370.1, forward strand.
CTGATAAAAGTGCTTGTGTGACATATGCTAATTGGCTGGTAACCATAATATACTACACAATGCTACGTTTTCCAATACAGAGATATCTGGTTCACGCGTTCTATCAGATCTTTGTAATCAGCTGAAAAATACAGATACAAGTGTCAGGACTGTGCTGTATGTCATCTTAGGCAAACAAAACCAGCACATATCTTACGCCTATCTGCACACATATTGTTCAACAAGAAGACTCTTCCTAGGTTATTTTTAAAATGCTGATTAACAAGGAACCTAAATAAACCTTCATATTGCATTTTTTAAAGAAAATATTCTACAAGAGAAAGTTTAATTGGTTAATTGTAGGACAAATTCTTTGTCAGAACTCATCCTTTGAATTCTTCCAAGGATCTCCTCTCTCAAAGTTAGTCACTCTTTGATCCAGTGAGCAAAGGAGGGGCACAGGATATGCATAGCTAGTGGAACATCAAACCCATCTCAGTGATGGCACAGAGATGTAACAAGTCATTTGGTATGTTTAATGAAGTATTTAATTAGCTACCTTAAACCTGCTTTAAAAGCACTTACTTTTACGGAAAGTATCTGCATAAAAACAGGACAGAAAACTTAAATATACTTAACCGCCCTTCTCAGAAACTATACATGTGAGACTACTCCACTGTTAATTACAATTACCAGACACAGTCAGACTGGATTCCCTTCTGTTAAAAAAGGAGAGATAATTTCAGTATGTGGTGATCAAGAAAGACTTTTTGGGTTGAAATCTTCTATTTCAAAATAAGACAGATCTGCTAACCTTTAAGACGTGCTACATGCCATTGACTGAAGCTTCTGCAGGAGAAGGAGTATGAAAGCAGCTCAGCTTGCTTGTCTGAGAGGGGGAAATTTTGCTGCAGTAAAGTTCTTTTGGGATCTCCTGGTGAGAGCATAAGGTTTTAGCAAAATCTGAAAAACACTCTGGTTGCAAGATTATTGGTTTGATATTGAAAATTACATCTCTGGTCATTTTCCTGCGTGGAAGGACATTTCTGAAAGTTCCTAGATTGCACTGGTTGACAATTTCTTAAGGTAAATACTATAGAGACCAACTAGGAGTAATGCACCACTTGATCTGCTGTTCATAAACGGGAAAAACTGGTGATGAATACAGCCACAGATGGCAGCTTGCCTTGCAGTGACCACAAGATGACAGAGTTCAAGATCTTGAGGAAGGATATAAAGTTAAACAGCAGTTAGGTTCTGAACTTCAGGAGATGGGACTTCAGCTCGTTTAAGCAATTACTAGTCAGATTTCCCAAGGAGGCTATCATCAGAAAGAAAGGTACTTAGGAGAGCTGGCTGGTTTTTTTTAAAGAAAATTTATTTAGACCTCAAGAGCTAACCACCCCATTGTACAGGGAATTTTGTCAGAACTGCTTAGTGCAAAAGAACTGCTTGGTGCACAAGCTTCCTAATTAATATGCAAAAATAGAGCCTATCAGAAGTGGAAACAAGGATGGGAAACAAAAGGATATAAAATCATTGCTCTGGCACTTAGGGACGAAATTAGGAAAGCCAAAGCCCAGCCATAGCTAAAACTAATGAGGGACATAAGGGGATTCTGCAAGTAGGCTAGTAGCTCAAGAAGTTCAGATAAAATGCGGGTCTGTTACTGAATGGGGGAAATGACTCAGGAATAGATTATATAGAAAGGTTTGAAGTCCTCAATATCTTTTTTGCCTTGGTCTTCACAGGCAGAGCCTGATCCCAGACCTCCATGCATACCAGCATGATTTGGGAAGGGGAGGGATGACCAGCAGCCAGGGAGCAGCAGGTGAGGGCCTACTGAGAAAAGCTGGATGCATTCAAATCTATAGGCCAGGTAGGATTCACTAAGCTGAAAGCTTATCGCCATAATCATGCTGATTATGGGAGGTGCCTGATGACTGGAAAAGGGTAGTGTGTTACACCCACCTTTAAGAAAGATGGGAAGGAAGACCCAGGTAACTATAGCTAAACAGTCTTCCCCAGCGCCCTGGAAAGATGGCAGATCACATCATGTCCCTTGGAATCAATTTCCAACTATGTGAGGGACAAAAACGTAATCAGGAATAGGCAATATCGATTTACCAAAAGTGAATCATAGTTGAGGCTAGTAGGTGATCTAATAACAGCCTATGCCATTTGAGTAGCAGTTACAGAAGTGACGCAGCCCAGCTCTTCTTGGTAGTGGCAAAGAGTATCACAAGGAGCAGTGGCCACAAGTTGTTGTTTGGTAGGATATGAAAAACTTTTTCACGAGGTAAATAGCGTAGCACTGGAAATGGTTACTGAGAGAGGCTGTGGAGACTCCATGCTTGGAAATGCACAACTCAACTATACAGAGCCATGGCTTGACCTGGTATAGTGTTGGCAACTAACCTGCCTCATGCATGAAGTTGGCCTAGACAACCTCCAGATGTCCCTTCCAACCAACATTTCTACGATTGTGTAAACAGTCTGATATTTTTTAGGACACTAAAGAATGTTCCTGAGGAAAGTTTATTTTCCAAGTTTTGTAAGCGCATACTGTATCAAACAATGGAGTGACTGAGGAGACAGGTGGACATACCCTTTAGCTCACCTCTAGCCTGCTTCAGCCAGTAGTTCTTAATCATCCTTTACAACTATGTAACAGACTAGAAAAAAAGGTCTCAGTCCATAAGACCAAACCATTCTGTTGCAAGTAGCAAAAAAGAAACAAAGTACTGAATTTGCACAATAATTAATTATTTTGCAGTAATATAAGCATTTCTTTCCCAACAAAGATAGGAAAGTTTGTACTGCTGATGCCCATGTTGCACTTACTCTTCCCAGTAAATGGTGGAGTTGTCTGTCCAACGTTTCCAAAAACCCCATCAGAAACAACTTTTATTAAAAAGGCACACATTTCTCAGAGCAGAACTTTACTACTTAACATTTTTCAGCAATACAGAAGATGTGAATTAACTGCTGATTTGGTTACTACTGATCACATTAGTTCCTCTATGATCACTGGAGACCATCTATGTCAATACATGCTTTTCATCTTGTCCAGAGTAATACATTGTACTCCCAGTATCTAATGAATTTAGGCTGCTTCTTAAACCGTTAATATCTGCAGATTTTGATCATTTGTGCAACACTGTTTTGAATTACGGCAATTAGTAGTACAAGACAAATACCAAAGGACAGTTAAAATCGTTGTATTTTGTGGTAACTATTTGAATACGACTGAAGAACCATACCCGTACTTCAAACAAACAAACAAAAGTTTAAATATTTTCTAAAAACCAGAGTGTAAAATAATTTATCAGAGTATCTTCCTGAATTCTGCCACATACAGATCACCTTTTCCTCTACAGACATAAGACCTCCATAGCACCACCTGAAGTTTTTCATTTTCCTTTCCATCACTGTAAGCTTCATATTTTGGCAACTAAACTTTGCTTTAAAGAAACACCACCTTCTTTCCTGCAGTTGTACTTAATGTTCCAAACACGTGGCAGCTTTTCTGTGAGGAGACCTGTGCAACTATATGGCAGCTCAGTAAAATTCATGTGCGCTAATCTGGGGACTAGGCAGTAGCAGAGCTGTCTCAGTGAAGAGCTCACAATCTACAAGTGAACAAAAGAAACAGATGCTGCCGAGAAAAAAATGCTCCTTCTGCCATTATTGTTTTGTAATGGGAGCAAAAGTAAATAAACAAATAAATTATCTAAACAGAAAGATACCATAATAAAAACAATTTTTTTTCTAAGTCTGAGCTGATTTCTGATGCAACCTTTTTCCCTCACCCCAAGCTTTTAAAAGTTACTACTGTTCATTAAACTTCAACCATAAAAAAGTAACTAATCCTGGAATTTTTCCATTTTCTTTAAAGGGAAAGATAATTTAATAATAGCTAATATACCTCTCTCCCTCCTGCTTTATTTCAAGTTCTTATAAGGACACTTTGCTTAACTTCTCTCCTCCTGAACTTACATTCCTTTACCAAGTAACCCAAAACAGATGAATAATACCACAAAACACATTATAATCCTTAGCTGATATTAGCTGTGGAAAAAGTCAGTTCAACACTATTTTTTCTCAAAAACTAAACTAAAAAAAAAAATTTATAATGGTAAACAATATTATCTTTGTACTATGAACACCATATAGGAACGATATATTTTAATTCTCTATGTGCTTGATACACTAGGGACATAAAACTATAACGTAAAAATTAACAGTAAAGATAATAACAACTGCAAGAACAACACCACGCAGAAATGACAGGAAATACTAAGACAAGGCTTTTAAATGATATTTATTAAAGGTTTAAAAATGGGAAATCTACCAGAAAGCATATAGTTCCCCTTACTCTTCTTTTAGAAGAATTCAAATTTTATTTGGAAAGACACCAAATTCTCAAGAAGGTCCAAGCAAATGATCTTCTATTCAGGAATAAATGTAAAAAATTCAAGCGTGTAAGTAACTTAGCTAGTGGAAGTCAGCTGACTGAGTTTGATAGGACCATTCATATGTTTAATATAATTCATACACACAAATGTTTTAGAAGTATTAGGAGCATAAGACAACCTGAATAATTTTCCTGAGTCAGTTTCATTCAAAGAGATCTACTCCCCAAACAAGTATTTTGCCAACTTTCAAGTATTTCTATGCATTGTGCCATGGAACGCATTACAGAGAGATGTGAGCCAGTTCTGACCAAACTGGTGTATCCATCATGCACGCTGCCAACAGATACATTGACTTAAGTTTCAAAAGCAGAGTTATATTATCAAAATACCACACCCGACCCAATGATCGTACTTGAGATCAGCCAGGCCACAATGATACATGTTTGGTGCTAGAGCCAGCACAATCACCACTAGCTTGGGGGAAAGAAAAGGGGTATCTTCATTCTGCAAGGTGTTAAGCAGAGTTGACACGCCCTCAAGATGACCCAAATGGCAGACCAGTGTCTAGGAAACTCCACCAGAAACCGCACAGCATTTCATTGAATGCTTCAGAAGTAAACAAAAACGGGCACAGAGATCATATTAGACACGAAACACTTCAAGGAAGTATCACTTGTGAAGGAGGGATATTTTGCAAAGCACTACTTACAGGTATGGAGGCACTCAGTAACTGTAGTTGGCTTGATGAGATAGCCTTTACAGATATAGCAGGTGATGTGAGGATTGAAATCTTTCACCAAGTGCTTCCTCTGAGTAGCCATTCGTGGGGTAGGAAATGCTGGCAGAGTACTCGGGCCAGAGGAGCAAGTCTGAGAGGCGTCGATGCCCGCGGTTCACAAGAGCTGCGGCGCTGCTCTGTGCAACTGGACTTCTCCAGGCATTTGCTCTTAATTCTGGAGGTCTCACAGGGACACGGCTCGTAGCTCCTGCTCCTGTGCCAGGCGAGTCATTTTCCTACCTGTAACACACGTGGAAAGAGAGAGGAGCGTAAGCCTGGCAGCACAACACCGGTGACGATGCCCCGGAGGACAAGTGTCGCCATGAACTTGGCAGGGGCACCCGGGTTATTCTTTACATAACAGCAGCTGTGCGCCCGGCAGCCGAGGTCCGAGGCAGCGCCCCTGCCCCCGCCGGGCTCCGGCCGCCAGCGGGACAAGTTGCCGGGCGCCGCAGGGCCGCGGTGACAGGTGCCGGGGCCGCTGGCCAGCCCCGGCGGGGTCCGCGGCGCCCCGCTGCCCGCCCGGCACACCCCCGCCGAGGCGAGGCGAGGCGAGGCGAGGCGAGGCGCGCCGCGGTCCCCAGGCCTCGGAGGGCCCCCGCGGGGAGGAGCCCTCCCCACCGTCCCGGCCCCGCGGGAGCCCGCCGGCAGGAGAGGGCGGCGGGCGGGGCGGCTCGGCGGCGGCCGGGCTCTTCCCCCCGCTGGCCCGACTCCTGTCCCTCCCCCCCGCGCACCTGCGGCGCCTCCGCCCCCGCCTCGGCCCCCCGCCGTACCTGGCGCAGCCCGGCGGCCTCGGGCGGGCGGCCGCCCAGCGAAAGAGAAAGGGAAACGGCGTGCGCCTCCCACCCCCGTCGAGCCCTCCCTCCTTCCCTCCCCGCCAGGCTGCCGCGGCCGGTCCCAGGGCGGGCGGGACGGGCGCGCAGGCGCTGCTCCCCGGCCGAGCCCTGCTGCGCCGCGGCCCGCAGCGCCGCTCCGGGGCGGGAGCCGCCGGGAGCCCCTGAGCGGCCCCGCCGCCCGGGCACCGGGGCGGGCGGAGGGGAAAGGGGCGGGCGGCCGCGGAGGTGAGGTGGAGGGCAGGCGGGAGCGGAGCGGAGCGGAGGCGCTGCCGGGCACAGGTAAGCGCAGGAGCGGCCGCAGCGCAGCCCGCACCCCCAGCCCGCTCCCAGCGGCCCGTCACTCGCCCGCTTCGGCCCTCACACCGCTTCTTAAAAATAACTTCAGCTTCTGCCCGTGGAAGGGTGAAACTTAAACCCATTTTGCGTTCCTCAGGAGGAAGTACTAAACCACTGGACTAAGTTAGGCCCAAATCCTGTGAACACTCAGACGTGTTATATGTGCGCTTCCCTCTAAGACGGACGACTAGCCAGAGAACGAGTAAGCACGAGTGAGCGCCGCCTCCGTGGTTCAATGCATCTGCTTTTTGCCGCCCTGTTCACAGAAATGCACCCTATTACCAGGAAATTATCCATAAAACTAAGGCTGCCTTAAGTGTATTTTTCAATTGCACTATTTCTAGAAAATTTCTTCTGCTCTCCTTTTAACAATAATAACAGAAATATAAGGAGGCATTTCCTCTATTAGCTGCAATACCATCACATTACCTGTGACTGTGCTAGGTCTTTGCTTTTCCATTCTGTATTTGAAATAAATACTCATTGTGCATTGGTCCTCCAGTACAGTCTCCCTTTCATCCTTGGGTATGTGCTGCAACAGCAGAAGGCTTTAATAACTTAGGCCTGCTCCTGCCATCCATTCCTGCTTCTGGAATATTTACCCTCCAGTAGATCTCCGTTTACATCAATTCAATCGCCAGGCTGAGTCAGGTGGATTAAAAGCTGTTACAATTAAAGTTCCAGTGCAGTGGTGAATGCATTATAAACCTGACACAGAGTAATTCAACAGAATGTGCATAATTTTTCCTGATAAAATGTTCATCTTGTATGCGATTATTTCTCCACAACATGAACAAAAGTTTATAAAGCTAAAAATCTTTTGAAGCAGCATGTGGTATAGTTTAACAAAAAGTTGTGTTTTGATGGTTTTGGCCTTCTGTTGTTAACCACTGTTTGCATTATTATACCATCAAGCACACACTGCCAAGTCAAAGGTTAGAGAACGCTAAACTCTAACAGAGAAAGTAGACAACATATATTTATATATATCAAAGTAGACTATATATATCTCATGGGAATACTTTAATTAGTAGTCACATTCTGTCAGTTTAGCAGAAGTTGACATTTTTCAGAATGAGCATGAGAGTCGCCCTGCTTGAATGTAGACTAAACATGATACAGCATTATTAAACTTACATACGTGCATTTAAAACAAGCAACTGCTGATGCCTTCCTGGCTGTTTTGAAATTACTGCATCTGGTAAGATTTATTTTAAAAATAAACTGGATTCTAAGTGAGATTTCAAAGCATAGTCTATCAAGTGTCCCTATTGGAAAAAAAAAAAATTCTAAACAAATTTATCAGCTAGGCTCATGTTTAAGCCATAATGGATACACAATGTTCTATTCAAGCGCATTAAAAACACAAAAACAAAATACTGCGTAGCCCATACAGTAATAATTGCAGAGCAGTTGTGATACTTGCAAACATACTCAACTGGTACAGATTCCCACAAGCCATACTGAAGTCCCTCTTTTCAGGACTACCAGTCCCATGCCAGGTAAGTGACAGTGTACATGGCAAATTCTTGCCTCATCTCTCCACAGTGTAGGAGCTCGGTCCTGCTGGTACCAAGCTGTATTTATGAGATGCTGAGTGCCCTTAATTCTCACTGAACATGATGCAAGCTGAGGCATTCAGCACCTTTCAAGATGACAACGTAAAGAACAAATGAGAAGCAGTGCAGGAGAAGCTCTCATTTCATTATCAGAGTAAAGTAGTATAACAAAAATCCTTAAATACTTACTCCTACTTTATACCATGAAGAAGCAAATTATGTTAATAAATGCTTATGAATTAATTATTATTTCAAAGGTAATTAACTCCTAGCATTGCATACAACAGGTTTATTTAAAAATATAGGGCCATATAAGTGATGTGAGTATTCTGATCTACTTACAGCAGTTAAAAGGTAACAGAGGAATAGTGTTTGAATCAAACAAGGTCGTCATTTTCATCTTATGAGAGAAACAGAATTAACAAAACAAACTGAGCTAGTCAGGCTAAATATATATCACATATTAGTGACAGCAAACGTGGTTTACAGAGAGGGTGATTATAGCCCTGAACTCAGTGATGAAAATACAGCTGCTCTCATTTTACCGTGTTTCTTAAACTTCTGACTTTCCTATCGACTGGCTTGTACTCAGCAGTTCTCAGTGTCCTCTAACACAGTAGTTACTTTTTTAAAAAACTAAGTCCTTTTTTACATATATAAGCTCGTCTAACACATAGAAAATAAAGACTGCTTTCTAAGCATTATCGAAGTAGAGGAGTATTTTGTTGAAATCCCGGAGGAACTACTGGATCATCCTAATGTGAAACAGAGTAATTCTTTACATTTAATGTGAATAAAATGTATCTTTTTAAAGGAACAGCCAGGACACATACGAACTTGTGAACTCCAAGGATTTCATTAATTTTACGCATTAATGCAGCCCCAACATTTTTGAAAAATACCAATGTTTGATGTCAGTTCTCAAGTAAATTTCAGAGAGAAAATAAACATTGGTCAATACAGCCAAGTTCTCAGTAACATCTGAAATGAGCGAGTAATTCTAATTCTGCAAGTAGATCCACATGAGTACAACCTTACATCCCTATGGAGCTACACTGGAGTCTGTTTCTAGGCAAATCTCCAATTACCCTCCAGTTATCCTAAGAGTTACTTGTATTTTGTAGATGGAAGAATTACTGGAACACATCTGGACCAGGAAAATAATGAAAAAAATCCCTAGTTTTCTTAATAGACATTGTGGAGCAATCTGAATGATATTTAGAGGGAAGCCACAGCATTTACCTCCACTGAATACTGAGTCTCTAGACATCTGGTGGAAATGCCATCTTATGACTTTTAAAATCTTGAAAACTTCACAGAATTGCTTAGGTTGGAAAAGACCTCCTGAGATCACATAGTCCAACCCCTCTGCTCAAGCAGGGTCAGCTAGAGCAGGTTGTCCAGGACTGTGTCCAGTTGGGTTTTGAATATCTCCACAGATGGGGACTGCACCACCTCTCTGGGCAATCTGTTCGAGTTTTGACCACCCTCAGAGTAAAAAAATGTTTTCTTGTGATCAGAAATGTTTTCTTGTGATGTGTCTCAACCCTTGGCAATCCTCATTGTGGAATTTTTTCCTTAGGTCCGGTTGGAATTTCCATGCTGCATCTTGTGTACTTTCCCATATGTATGAATAATTTACTAGCAGCAAGTCAACTTAACTCTTACTGTCATTATCACTGTCTTTGCCATTATCTTGGGATCATGCATCATATTTCTTTGCTTTTTAGGCAAAGAGTAGTAACATTGTTTATCGTATAAACAATATTACTAGGCTCAGTGTGAAGACTGTCTTTGATTTGATAGGAAATTATAGGAATTAGGCTATTCTTTATCCCCATCTCTTATTTGTGAAAATGATCAGCAATGAGGTTTTGCATTTCTACTGTGAGGGCTTTTTTTCATCCCTACTGAGCTCTACATAAGATGCTGTACATTAGCACATAATAGCACTTCTGGGATATATATAGCATTTCTTTCTTTATGCTTACTCTTCTTTTATAGTCTAAAGTAAAGTAGCAAAGCAGGTTGCAAAATGCTAACATCTGTATTATTATGCCATTGACCAGTAAGTAAACAAGACAAATGCATTCAAGAGTAAGGTAAAATTGTGTCACAAAGTGTTCCAACTTTGTTGGACTAATTTCAAGCAAATTTTAAAAAGTAAGAGAAATCGTAAAGTCAGGTCCTACAGGTTTTATAATAATTGGCTGCTAGTAAAGGAGAGGGAATAAAATTAGTGACTCTACCAAGGGTAAGATGAGCAGATATGTATTGTTAAACATTTCCTTGGCACACTAAAATACTGATCAGCCATAGCACATACTATCTCTTCACAGTCACAGAAACACAGAAAACAAGTAAGGAACAAGGCCATAGCAGTGGGAGAGGGAGATTGCCACTGCAAGAAAAAAAAAATCACAACTGTGGAATAAAATTGACTGGAAATTGTCACTAGCATGAAGGAGACAATTTAACTTCAGCCACTTGTATGCAGAGGTTGAAGTGAAAAAATAGCTGGGTTTGAACATATTATTAGCTGACCATTAAACATACTGAGGGAAGATCTTGTGACCAGCTTGACATACCTCTCTGTGAATAACAGATTTAAGAACTGTGGTTACAGTCTTCAGGGGTATTGCAAATTTAAAAATACCAACCTATCATAGCAGAATTCAAACTATTCAGCTGAAAGCAGCTGTAGATTTAAGAATTAAGTGCGATGGGCATATTTTTAGAAAGTATTTTCCTTATGATGCCTTGATTATTTTGTCACTATTTTGTATTTTTCTTTTGAAGAATAGTTTTAATAGGCATGATTGTATGCATCAGACACAAACGTCTCCAGAAACCTCCCAGAAAAAGTGGGACAAACTTCTAAAATATTAGTGACCAAATTCTCTATTCAGTTACTCTACTGTCCAACTGTGTGAACTGTGATCAGCTGTTGCTTTCTGGTTTGTCGGGTTTTTTTAAGCACAGTAAAGGTACAGTATAAACTGCCACATAGACAAGCTGATTCTTGATGCGAGAATGACCTAACTGACATTATTTTGGCTTCAAAGGCAAAAATTCTTCATTATGGTGTAGAGCCTTGCATTGTGCCACAACAATTTTTTTTCTTTTCTTCATACGTAATTGATTTTTGGTGAAGAGGGGTTTGCCTTTGAACCATCAGAGATTGCTCACAGTGAGTGATGCAACAGCAGGAAGTATACAAGATGTGCAATCAAGAGGCTTCTGTGCCTCCATTTGCCTGTGTGCTTGGTTTCAAAACAATGATCTGCAATGGAGTTAGAACCTCTAGGCAACTAAAATACTGGTGGTATCCTTAGCATCTCCTAGTTTTGTCTTATGGCACACTGTAGTTTCCATGCACTTTGGTCTCCTGTACTACATCGCCTTTAGTTTTTTATAGGGTATTGAAAAAAATGTTTTGTGGTTCGTGGTATGTTCTCTAGGCTGAAATGGAGCAGGCATTATTTCACAGTTGTCTGCAATTGTGGGGAACCACAGAGAATGACCAAAGTAATCTTTTACAGTCCTATGTTTTATATAAATTTATAGCAATTCTGTATAAGTACTTAGGCAAGTAACGGTCACACATTTTGGTAACAGCTTAAAGAAGACCGCATAATTTGAAACAACCCACCTTGGTTCTAAATCAGCTGCTGTCCATGCACCACAAAGATCTTGCATCTTCAGAATTACTTTTTTGGTCTCTGGCCAGTTATTTCACTTCCACTGCATAGTTTGTTAGACTTCCTCTGAACTTATGGAAATCACACCTGTGTTGCCATTTCTATTACTGTATAATTTCTAATACTTCTTAACTACTTTACCTGTATTGCTATCTGATTATATGCTTCTGCCAGTTCAGTTTCCTTTTACTCTGCTCTCTGCAGTAGTATCACCTGCTTATTCTGTGGCTTTTCCAGAGAAAATCTACTCAGGAATTAATGCTATTTCAAGTCTCCCTGCTACTGCACAATGGAAAGAAATAAATCAATCAGTGACAATCAGAGCCACATTATCAGAAAAACTCCAGTGGTATAACATGCACAGGCCAGCCTGAATATAGCTGTTGTGTACATGGGCAAGACTACATCTCCTCCACGGATTTCCAGGATCTGTTGGTCATGGGGTAAACACTTTGCTAACTCTATGTATGTATCCTTCCAGGGGAAAAGTACCTCTATACCAGTATAATCACAGGTTTCAAGTTTTCTAATCGGGTCTCAATGAAGTCTATGCTTTTCCACAAGACATCCTAATGGCTATTTGCTATAATTCAATTACTTGGGTTTTCTAAAATCCTTGTTTCTGTCAGCATTATATTGCTTCTTCCATTCTATACTGCATTTTATATATATTATATATATAAATATCTATTATATATAATAGATTTTTTTTTTCACTCTTTTTTTCCCTGAAAATATCAAAGCCACTTACATCAACATATACAGCTCAGCTAAAAAATAATGTGAAGTGTTCAAATAGTTTTATAAGAGTGTCATCTTTCAATCTCTGGGAAATGGAAAACAAACTCTAAGAACCCTCCAATGACTCCCGCTAAAATTGTTACTAACAGATTTTGTTTCTTACAGTTGAAAACTGGCAGGAATGCAAATCAAATTTTATCACACATGTCAAACAGCTTCACAATTATGCAATCAACTTGCACTGCAAATTAAAAACAAGATTGCTACTAGATCTTAAGTCAAAACAAATTTAAAACTCCAATAAGCTCAGCAAAAGCAATTCTCAAGAAGTCTACTCATGCCCGTTATGATGGCAGAACCGGCAAACAAAGAGGCTTGAAAGGAAATAGAAAAGTAGCAACCAAATTGCCTCATCTTTTACAAGACAAATTGATGACATTCACAATGTCTTGGGGAGTTAACTACCCTACGTCAATCGATTTTCAACAGGAGTTCTGTTTCCAGCTCTCTCAAGAATAAAACCTTTAACTTAATAATACAATGTTGGATGGACTCCATTTCATTTGAACTGCATGGGAAGACCCTCATTCATGGGAACCTTCACTTTGTCTGCCAATTAAAACAGTAGGCTTCATTGGAGGAAACCTAATACAGATACTTGTGAATTTCATTTTTAACTTGTAGAATAAATAATGTTTTTTCTGGATGAAGTAAGAGAAAATAGGGGCAGACCAAGATACTCCAGCCTTAGCGTCACAGCCTCATATGATCTTTTTTGACAGCAATTTAGCATATATAGAGATTTAAACTCTGTGCAGCCCCATGTTCCATGTGATCTAGTCCATCCAATCATATGACCATAGTCACAGCTAAATTTCGCCTACTGAGTTAGATAAAAGATGTTCTCTTCACCTTTCCCTAAGAATAAGCAAAAATACAAGTTTTTTATGTATTTTGGATGTTTGTAACAGTTCACATTAACGAATGAGAGTCACTCCATATAACATTTTACTGAAAGCCTTATCTTGAAATATTAATAATTTTTATCCAATATACTAATGGAAAAAGATTAAGCCAAACTGATACTTTTAATTGATTCTTCATTTGAATAATACTCCAGTTTTAGGGACAGACAAGCTCAGGATTCTAGCCAGAAGCTATTCTCAAGTGAACAATCACTCCTCAGCCCATAACTTGGCATCATGTGCCAGTTCTGCAGTCGCATTAGCTTAGGAAGTTGACAGTGCTGGTTTCCCAACTTTAGTCCCATGACTGCAGTAAATCAGAAAAGTTTGCATAAGTGGTGCCTGTGCCTGACATTATCATCACTGAATTTTCTAAAGAAAAGATGTATAAAACAATTCTCAAGTATGCAAAAAAAGTTGAATTTTTTTTTTTCAATTACAAAATCATGGCCTTCAGACTCTGCCTGCATGTAAACAGCGTATTCGGGGTTGATGTGCATTTAATCAGATTGAGCACAAAATCAACCAAAAGCTGTGAGACTATGTTTACCATCCCTGCATCTTAAGCTTCCTTTTTGTAATGCTTGGAAGTCTGGGTTCAGCATGTGGCTTTTAGCTGAGTAGGCTATGGCAGTTTGGACTCTCTTTTTAGGCTCTGGACAGAGCAGGGCTGAGTCCCTCCCAGAATACAAAGAATATAAACAATCCTGCTTTTAAAAAGCTGTACTGTCTGCAGAAGTTCATTCTCACATTACTAACTCGTCCAGTCTCATCAACTAGACAGGATCATGAACTATTTTGCTAGGAAATTCTGTAGGAAGAAAATGATGGTAAGAAATGTAGGTAATACTTCAGATTACATGCTTTTGAGTCTAAGAAATCAGTTCTTAAGTACACTAGGGCAGGCAAAGCCCTTCTAAAGATGCAGTTGTCTGAATAAAACAAAATAATGTCTGTTTTGGTCCTTAAATATCTAATGGCACTTACTGAGAAGGTCGGACATGCTCAAATTGGATCATTCTATTAAGATTCTTGCTTTATATTTAGAAAAACAGATCTTTATTTCCTCTTCAAAAAGCTGTCATTTAGCAAGAATCACATTCTTGCTAAATTCACTACATTCTCCTGCAGGGGTATCTATACTTAAATGGCAAGTGAACTATGTTTATATTTCATATTTAGGCCCTGATTCTATAAACACTACCATTCATGCTTCACTACGGATGCCCATAGTCCATGCAAGCCTACAGTTCAGCTCATTAAAGTGGGTGGCTATTCACTTGCATCAAGCTTAATATGTAAGTCCATGCAGCAGTGTACATACATATGTAACAGTCACCTCCTTGTATTTTATAAAGGTGTATAAAATCAGCAGAGAGCATGCATCATTCTTTACTATTGTTTCATACCTCGCTGCTATTTCTCATTTGTATTACAAGAGTTCCAAATCCTATAGTCACTGTCAAACACTAAGAGATTCTAAGAGATGAGATTTATCTCAGATATAATACATCAGCTTGAGGTTGCCAGCTGCCTTTTTTTTTTTTTACACTATCAACACATTTAAAAAAAAAAAAAAAACAAACAACAAACCCAAAATCTTTCCACTTTCAAAATTTTTCACAATTGGTAATGAACTGAGCTGCCTGGTAATGAACTCAGCAAAATACATTTCAAGAACGTTTTTCTAAAGTAAATGATAAACTATGCTAAAGATATCATACAATATCTGACCTTTCTACATTACTACAACCTGTACACACTTTGCTGAGTTTTTTTAGATGTAACTATTTTCTTCAGCGCTGTGATAAATTTAGGTTCTAGAAGCTTAAAGCTAGATGGTTTCACCTATCAATTTACATGGCAAATCTCACTCCATTCCCTAACCTAATATGCTTGGTAGGCTTTTAAGAATAAAAGGCATAATACTCTTAAAATTATTTCCCTTTATCACAAATGCATAGATGGGAATAGGAATTTTTGACAAGGTATTTGGCTTATGAGAACTTGTTGATACATATAACACATAGCCTGCTCCTATCATCATCATGCTGTCTATTTAATAATTCACATTTAAATACAAGACCTTAGTTGCCACAGCTCAGTAGGAATAAAATTAAGGAGATTTACATTTTCCTGCTGAGAAATCTGGAATGCTGTCTAGTGTTTTATCCCTGTGTCTTTTAAACCTGTCAGAGACACTGGTGCCATCATAACCCTCCATCAGTCAGGAACTAAAATACGTATTTCAGGGCTACGTCTTCCACTAAGCAGCAACTTACCAAAATCATGAGAGAAACCATTGTTACAAAATACAACAAAAAGAGATACCTTCAAACACGGACTGCCAATTTACACTTTTATCCGATATATTTTAAATCTACTGTACAAATTTCTTCATTGCATCTGTTGGTCTCTGCATTTGTACCAGTGAAGCAATTCCCCCCACCTTTTTTTTTTTTTTAAATATCAGTGAATAGTGTAAAAAATGCAAGAACAGTTGAAAACCCTCAAGGTGAGGTATTGAAATTCCTTCCTAATAATCCTATTTTATGTTAGTGTCCCTCATTCAATAAGGACAAACTAATGAATTTTAGTACAGAGAGACTCAATAATGTTCCTGAAAACTACAATTTTCGGTACAACTAATGTGGTGCTAACAAAACCACATAACAAAGATTGTTAAAAGAAGAGAAATGGAAAGTATACTATTTTGCTGTAGATAGATTACATACAGTCACTTTTTTGATGAAGGAAAAAGTAGCTCCATAGTTGGTCTGGAGCCTAGGACCACCTGTCCAAATCTTTAGAAACATAATTTTTACTTAGTAACAAGGTCAATATTATTAATTTTAGAGCAAACTTCCTCACTATGAACATGACCTCTCAATGATGTTATTGTCCAAACCACTGGCACTGATGTAAACAGGAGCCAATTTAAATGATACTTAGTGCCCAAAGAATAATAAACTTGTAACCACTTACAAGAATACTGTAAGTAATTTATTTAGCATAGACAAAAGTTGATGAAGATCCCTACTTCTTTGACAAGTGTCTCTTCTTCAAAGCCACAGAATACAGTAACATTAATCAGACAAGATGCAAATATTGACAATAAAGAGTGAAAGGTAACTGCTACTCTACCACATAATTTTCTCCCTCTGTTTATGATTTTATCATACAAAATGCTTGAAGAGCCACTAAGATGATTAAGGGATTGGAGCATCTGTCATGTGAGAAGAGGCTGAGAGAACTGAGGTTGTTTAGCCTTGCTCAGGGGGCGTTCTTATCAATGTGTATAAATACTTGACAGGGGAAGTAAATAAGACAGAGCAAGAGACTTCTCAATATTGTCCAGTGACAGGACAAGAGGCAGTGGACACAAATTGAAACATGGGAAATCCCATTTAAACATAAGGAAAAATATCCACTGTGAGGGTGGACAAACACTGGAATTGTTTGCTTGGTGAGGCTGTGGAGTTTCCATCCTTGGCAATTTGTCTAGTTGACCCTGCTTTGAACAGAGGGGCTGGACTAGACAAACGGACAATGAGGTAGACTGAAAACTGGCTGAACTGCCAGTCTCAAAAGGTTATGATCACCAACACAAAGTCCAGCTGGAGGTCAGTCACTACTGAAGTACCCCAAGGGTTGATAGTGGGGCCAGTACTGCTTAACATCATCATTAATGACCTGGTGATGGGACAGTGTGCATACTCAGCAATTTTTCAGATGATGCAAAACTGAGAGGAGTAGTTAATACACCAGATGGTTGTGCCACCACTCACAGGGACCACAAAAGGCTTGAGAAATGGGCCTACAGGAGTCATATGAAGTTCAACAAAGGGAAATGCAAAGTCTTGTACTTGCAAGGAATAGCCCCCACAGGAGCACACGCTGAGGACTGACGGGCTCAAAAGCAGGTTTGCAGAAGAGGACCTGGGTGTCCTGGGGGACATGAAATTAAACATGAGCTAGCAATGCACCCTTGAAGTAAAGGCAGCCAACAGCCACCTGGGCTGCATTATGAAGAGTATTACCAGCAGGTCAAGAGAGGTGGTAAGACACATCTGGAATGCTGTGTCCAGTTGTGGATTCCCCAGTAAGAGGGACATGGACATATTGGAGCAAGTTTAGTGAAGGGCCACAAAAGTGACTGGGGGATTGACATCTATCACATGAGGACAAAATGAGAGAGCTCGAGTGTTTAGCCTGCAGGAAAGAAGGCTCAGGGGAGATCTTATCATTGTCTGTAAATTCTTGATGGAGGATGGAGGGAGGAGTAAAGAACACTGAGCAAGAGTCTTCTCCGTGGTGCCCAGTGAAAGGACAAGAGGCAGTGGACATATTCAAACACAGGAAATTCCATTTAAACATCAGGAAAAAAAAGGTTTTTACTGTGAGGTTGGTTGAACACTGGAATTGTTTGCCCAGAGAACTTGTGGAGTCTCCATCCTCAGAGATTTTCAAAACCCAACTGGATAAGGTCCTAAGCAACCTGCTCTAGTTGACCCTGCTTTAAGCAGGGGCGGTGGAATAGATGACCTCCAGAGATCCTTTCCAACCTCAATGATCCTGGGATTCTGTGAAATACTAACCGGAATTACTCAATAGGTTTGGAATATGCTCACTATATGCAGTTCTAGGCTACCTGTGAACAGGAAGTGTTAGTAATTCCAGTTAAGTCTGAACTGTATCAGAGGTGTATCCCATGGTGAATGCTGGAGTCTTGTCTCACGGCCATGACATTGGTCCCTCGTGAGTGTGCAGCATGGATACTAGGGATACACCCAAGTTTGTAGTGGCTCTGTCACCTCCTTGTCTTCATTATCTTATGGGATCCACTGTGGCAAGCACCATAATGTAAAGTAAACAAAAGCTACTGGGTTTTCCTAAAAATCATTACAGATCAGTATCATTATATTACACAGCAGCTCTGTGTCCATTCCCATTTGCTCCATGACATGTCTAAAAACTTTAAATTATGAAGAAGCTACTGTACGTGCTAAATAACTTAAGGATAGATTTACTATTATAGTAAGCTTCCTGGAATAGTGCATAACAGCAAAACACACAGTCCTGTTAAACTGGGTTAATAGCTGCTTCGCATGTCCCAACTTCCCTCTTCTTTCCCTTCATTCAAGTTTTTCCCTTTCTCTTGTCCCTTCTGCATTCCTCTGCTTCTACAGATTGCTACATTTCTTAGAGGCACCAAATTTTAACTCAAAATCTGATGAATAAATGTACCTGTTAGCTTCCAGAAAAATAACTGTGTTTTCAAAATATTACAGCTTTGGGGTAGAGGTGTTACTCCATGCTACACATGTAACAGGAGCCTAAATCCTTCTTGAAGAGGAAAACTCAACAATCTCAAACTGCAGAATATGTCCTTCCATAGTATAGAACTCTCCTCAATCAACTAAGTGTTATATTCAGTGCACTACTTGGCTTTTGAACACCTATAGCCCAATTGTCATAGAGGAGAACGTAATTTCAGAAGTGGGTAATTCATGCAGGAAATGGGCTCTCTGTTAGAGGTGGTTCAAGATGAGAATGAGGGTAACTACAATTAGGGTCTGGGCTATGTATTACCACTATCCAGTCCTAGGTAAAGCTGTGCAAATCTGTATTGACTCAAGCTTTCATTATGTTTATTTCTTGCTTTTCTTAAAGCACCAAGGAAATCATACTTCTTGGGAATTCTGGGGCATCTGTCAACTAGTATTCCCCAGCAAAACAGCTTTGTTGAGCAAAGCAGCCACAGAGGCATGCCTTCTGGTCTTCGGTGGGTAAAGGAAGAATCTGTATATTATGGGGCAGGGAGGGCCGAGGGAAGATAAAGGATGGAAAAAGCTTGCTTCTACAGGAGAATAAATCAGAAGAAAATCTAAAGGTTGACTACAGTCAACCTTTAGTAGAGGAGTAAATTAGTAGAGGAGTAAAACAAAAGCTGATCAAAATATAACAAATTTTTTGAAAGGGAAAAGCAGATCTACTCTTTAATCTAGCTAACTCCAGTAATTATGGAAGTGAACATATAGAATGTACATCAGCATAGCCTAGCCACACAGTGGTCCAGGGCAAGCTGGGTCCCATTTACTGAAACACCTGACACTATTTTTATTGCTACTTAACAAAGCTGGCTAGATTACACTTAGTGCAAATATATCCATTCAGCTAATACACCTTCAGCTGCAGGGGAAACATACCCTTTGAGAGTCCATCTGGTCTAAAGAGTTTCCAATCTAAACTGTGTGAAGAAAAGAATGCGTTACTGAGCCTGCTTTACACAAAGAGTAAAATATTTCTACCTGTTTTCCTAATAAATTTCTGATGTCAGCCACACAGAGAGACATAACCGCCTAGGAATTAAACTTCCAGCTCTCAAACTCCAATACAGTGTGTTAATCACAACATTATTCTTCATCTGAATGTTCATTTGACATGCATTTAAACTAAACCAGACACCTAATCTCTGAGGTGAGAGATTTTATTTTGAAAAAAATAGCCATATTGAACACTTAACCTACATATTGCCCCATATTGCTATTGATACTAGCTCCTGAAAATAATCAAGATATCTGCAGTTAGGATAGGAACAGGATTGGTAAGGAATTAAAAGGTAAGTCTCAAATTTTCAGCATCTGGAGGCAAGTATAACATTTTGCAAGCTAAAATATTTGAAGATAAAAAGCTAGATTCTTCAGAATTTCATGCGTTATATAGCATGTGTCTGTGTGTTTATAGATATATAATTTCATACACTTGCAAAATGGGAGTGAAACAGAACATTGTGTTTTAATTGTATTTTTGCATTCAGTTTTAAGCAAGAGTAAATGACCACTTAAGATGACAAAGAATCAGACCCATCAACTCATCTTTCTTTTTCATACTAACAAACATCTCATGAATGTGAATATCGCTGTTTACACAGCCTAATCCCACACAATACCTCCATGACTTCCTGAAACAAGTTATTTTTATGTCTCTATGATGTAACTAAATGTACTTTTACCTCTGCTGTGATGAAGAGGTTGTTGGCTAATACATATCCAGTACTGATAGAGTGTTTTACAGCTACACATTCATTATTAAAAAGGAAATAAAAATGCACAGTTACACTCATTTCTGAAGCAGCAGTTAGTATTAACAATCACTGAAACAGAAATACTGTCTCACTTTATATTTGTAATTAACTGAAAGTATTTTTTGTTGCAAATAAAAGAATGTTATTACAGATTCAAGCGCACACACATATAATACTCTGCAGCGAGGTTTAAAGATAACACCTCCATCATTGCACTCTTTGCAGCATTGTTAGAAGTGTACTTGTAAACTACTCTTATTCCACACATGCACAAGTACCACAATCTCCCAATAACTAGGAGGGAAGAACTTAAATAAAGGATACCACTGGTGTCCACAGTGCATTGATAACTCTGGGAGAACAAAGAAGGAGTGTCACTCCTTCCAACACCTGTAAGCATTCCTATGTGAGAAAATTCCAGCACTACATTATCTAATAAAAAATGTGCTGGAAGCATGTGGACACTATTAAGAACTGAAGTGGTCCTCTGGTCTACTGCTCTATTATACCTCTTAGTCTTGAAGCGACAAAGATTGCATTATAATCCCATGGATGTTTCGTTATCTTTGGTTAGGTTGTGATGACCACTGCACAGGCAGAAACTGCTCATACAAAAATGCCAAATTTCCATTATTTTTTCTAGTCCCTCCCTCACACCTCCCAAACCCAGGATGGTTAGATACTATAAGGACCTTCTAGTCTGTCTAAAGTACTTTCATACTTCATAAGCATTCAAGCGAACTCTACTTCACAGTGGAGTCAGTGACTCATTTCACTAATGACATGTGAGCAGAGATGAGGAAAGAATAAGGTTTTCACGCCATATTCAAGCATTGTTATGGAAAGAAAACTGCTCACATGAAGAATGCTAGACTGCTTACATCCCTACAGACTCCACGTCAACAAAAATAACAGCAACCTTTTTGCTCTATTCCCAAAACAGCACTGCTAGTAAACCTGCAAAACTCTCAGTGGATTCCAGGAAAAATTTCAGTTTCACTAGAGACTAATGTCAAATATGATCTTTCAGAACTCATTTCTCTATAAAAGGAATGCATTATGTTAGACAGGAGTAGGTGGAAACATAAGACATTTAGGCAAAACATCCAAAAGACTCCTGCACAAGAAAATAAACACTCTAGTTTGAGAAAGTTGAGCATTATACAATGCACACAACTGTATAAGCAGTCTGTTTTCTGCAGTAAAAGGAATGAATCAGAACACTTACTGACCTAAGTACAAATTTGTGTCCAAGACAAACCTAAATTCTTATTTTTCAATTCTTTCAAGTCTTGAGCAACTTCAGTGGGATACACTGCTTAAATATGTACCTTGAATATCTTTGACATGTGGATTCCCTTCTTGGTCTGAGTTAGAAATATTCATCATCTTCCCCACCATGAGAACTAGAAAATGTGTTCAAAAGCACTAAGGATATCTATAAAAGACTGTCTTCCTTCCTGACAAATATTTTGTTATTCAGATGCTATCTATAGCTTTTTATAGTTTAAGTCTCAAACGCTTCCTAGGTCATCCTGCTAAATAACTGTACTGGGCCTGGCTAGGATAGAGTTAACTTTCTTCATAGCAGCTCATATGGTGCTGTGTTTTAGATTTGTGACCAAAACAATGCTGATAACACACTAATGTTCTATCTGTTGCTGAACAGTGTTCGCACAGCATCAAGGACTTCTCGCTTTCTCACTACCCACTGCAATGAAGATTGGGGGGTGCGCAATAGGTTGGGAGAGGACACAACCAGGCAGATGATGTGAACTAACCAAAGAGATGTTCCATGCCATATAACATCATGCTCAGCCATAAAAAGGGAAAAGAGGGGGGTTTAGGGAGGTTAGCTGTCTTTTGCTTGGGAACTGGCTGGGCATCAGTCTGCCTGTGGGAGGTGGAGAATGATTGCCTTTGCCTCACTTGTTTTGTTTTCTTTCCTTTCTCTCATCTTCCACTTATCCTTCACTTATTAAACATTTGGGTTTTTTTATCTCGACCCCCAACTTTCATTGCTTTTACTCTTCCTTTACTCTTCCCCCGTCCCACGGGAGTCAGGGGGTGAGTGAGCGAGCAGCTTGTGGTGCTTAGCTGCTTGTGGTGCTTAGCTGCCTACCGGGGTTAACCCACAAAAATAACATAATCAACAAAATTAGTAATGTCCAACCTTTCTGTTGTGTTGTCCGGTGATGTGTGATTATGTATTGAGGGTTTATGCACAGTTGTGACATGACTAAGCCTGTATTTGTGTTACAACCAGATGTATGCTGTCCCATTTCTCCCTGGCCAGATACAGATGTGCACTGTATGACATGATCAACACCTCTGAGCGATGGAAAGAATGTGGGAGTGGGCTGGGTGCCAGATGAACTACTTACCCAGGCAGTAGCCAGCTCAGTCTGTAGTTTGCCTATAGGTCAATCAGCTATATGAGAATAATTTTGTGTAACACTATACATTGATTATGTGTTGTCAACATAAACACTTTCAACATCCTTGCCCCAAAATAAATACAGAAAGTCTACCAAAACATGGCCATCTACTGCACATGCTTCTCTCCTTGGGGAGAGGATGTGTTAAAAGCACGTGACAGATGTTAGGCTCGTTGTTTAATACACTGCTGGAAGATGTTTCATTTATATGGCAATAAACACAGTGTAAGAAGCCATACAGAATAATGACACGATGTCATAACAGAGAAATATTTATATCAAGATATTGACTTTTTTTTAGAATGGGAATATACTAGATACAAATGATAGTATTTTTGGGTGCCATCTCACTGATACTTGTTACTGTTACTGCACTCATAGTAAAGTATTGTTTGTATTAGTGAATATTCTTAATGTCCCCTCACTGAGCACGAAAATGCTGTATTACATCAAAAATAAAAAACCTCTTAGCAGTAGATTTTCATACAGAAATTTTATGGGTAAAATACAAATCAAAATGTACGGGCTATAAGTTAGAAGTCATTGCAAGCAATTTTCCCTATTGACTTTAGGGGGATTTGAACCTGTGGCTTTTGACTCTTAAACACTGCATCACTGTCACACATATGAAAAATGCTATGAACACTGAAGTGTACTGCAGAACTAGTGTAATCTACTTGTTACAGCAAACTGAGTATCTCTTACAGGGGCTTAAAGATTAGCGTGCATCTGAGGCAAAGCTCCTTTGTGCACACCACTGGAATATAGTACAAAGATGACTTAAAGAATGTGGTTATTAACATGGCTGTTTATCAATTATAGCAAAATACTTATTTTCCAGCAATGGTATGAAAAAATTTGCCAAAATGAAGAGAAGAAGCCTGAAAGATAGGAATCCTGATGACTTAGGATTCCTAAGCATCTGTTAGTTCTACTTACACAACATACACCCTTGTGTTACCTTAGGGAAGCTAGGGCATACCCTTCCATGCAATATTTATTTTCTCTAACCTTATTATTTGCAAAATAAATATGAGACGTTCACTCAAGTCTGGCTTTCTTCTTTCAGAAAGAACTCTTCTGGAACGCTGATCTTGGACCATTCTGCACCATAGCTAGTTTGCTTTTATCAGTTGTTAAAACAACACATCTTTTCTACATTTATTTTTAAAGAACATAAAAATATAAATGGAGAAGGGTTTAATACAGAACAAATAGGGAACAGTATTTTTACAGAAAACCAAATGGCCAAGCAGATATCTAATCTACTTTGAGACCAATGTGTTATGCAAATACAGTACATAGCTCTCCCTTGTATCCAAGGGCTATCTTTTCCAGAGCTACAGGGCTAGCTGTTGCTTTACTTTCCATATACTTTTTGAATACTACCCACCACAAAGGAAGATAAAAGGTCATTTAAAATTTAAATAGCCAGGTATTTTACAAGGGACCCTGTTATGCCTTTATAAAATGCTGACAAACCACACTAGATATGCTGTTCTTGAAAACACCTCATCTGTCTAATAGCATCCTACCGCCTTCTCAATATACATGTGCCTCTGTTCTGCTTTTACTGAATTAGCAATCTGAATTCTGGAGAATTTCAGGTAATCGCATGCAGAACATTCTCTGCCAGGGCTGTGTATAATTAAACATCCAAATGTTACAGTGAAGACCAACTGCACAACCTTTACTGTAATACATATTAAGTCAGAAAAGATCACTGTGATCATGTAGTCTGAGCTGCATTAAAAAAAAATACAAACCATAGGACTTACTTGTATTAATTCCCACCTGAAGTTCAACAGATTACTTTGACCAAATCATCCTTCTTAATTTTCAAGATTACCAGCACTGAAGAATCTACCACAATCATTAGTAGTTCCAATTAGTAAAAAAATAATAATAATAATAATTCCTTAATTGTAGTCTGAATTAGTCTGTTTTTTATTACCTCATTTGCTAAACTACAGTCATTTGATTTTCTTTTAATCTGCAAGACTGAACAATCTGGTTTTGAAGATCAGTTACTTTATCTCAAATGTTTCCATTTAGTTTACCAAAGATAATATTAAGGGATGGTTTGATTACTGGCTGGAAGTGCCACTTTAGCTTTACTTTTACTAAGCCCTGCCTCTGGTCTTTCATGATATAGCATGGGTCCCAAGTCCTGTATCATTCTTTTAGGTCTTCTATGTACCCTTTCCAATTTTCTGCATCCTCCTTGAAGTGCAATTGCCAGAACCAAGTTCAGTATTTGAGTAGTGATCACAGTATTAACAACCACAGAAGCAATGTAATTCAACAACTGCTTGATATTCCCCCATGCCCATTCATCCAAGACTACCTTCATTCTTTTGTCTCCCCTTGACACTGGCAGCTGATTATACCATGACCCTTCAAAACTCTTTTAGAAGTCTGTGCTTTGTGAGGGAAGAATAAGGCACTCTGTAAATAGAACCTACAAATAGTTTCTACATAGTGATTTCTCTCTTTTGGTATTTATCCCATTCTCTTATTTTATTATCTCAGGTCTTTGAGAGATCTGGAATATGCCCATGGAAGTGTATGAGACTTCTATGTGAACTCATCTAAATGCTTAATTACATTTATATGGAATATATTGATTTTAGAATTGCCCCCATGGGTTTTTTTCTGCTGTTTCCCTCATGAACACCTAAACATCGCATACTTATTTCTGCAGTTTCACGCAAGGAAAGAGTTGGTAGGATATGAATGCCTAGCCCCCCTGTGTGCATTCTTGGCTTCCATCTCCTTTGTGATGCTTTTTTGATTCACAATTAAGCTGTACTCTAGTCTAACATTTGAATTAAATGTCTATTGTAGGGAAATCACAATTATATTACCTTAAGAATATTGCCACATTATATCTCCATTTCATTTTTGCTAATGCACTGGTCCTCATTCAACGTTTTGTGTCATCTAGTTAAACTACTTCTGTAATGAGTTTCTCCTCTCTCTGCTCCCTGTCCTTTCTTCTGGTCCCCCTGAACACAGAACTAACAAACTTCTAGCTGCAGCATTTTATACCAGCTGAAGTCGGTACTTAGCAACAGTGAGATCATAACTTGAATGTCAGTTCAGTGGGCACTAAATGGGTGTTTTTATATAACAGCACCTAGGATATGGGCCTAGAAAACATACATGGCGACCTTCCAGCCTTCTGTCTTGCACTTACAAAGAGAAAGCTTTTGAAATTGTACCAGTAAGTCCATCTACATAAGACTAAAAATAATCAAGCCACTTCTCTAGGATTAGGTGACGGGTTCCAGCCAGTCAACTTGTAATGCAAGCATACCTGGTTTTAGCCTGACGAGCTTTTACATAGCCAAATTCTGGAAATAATTACTACTCAAAAAAATGCAAATTTAATGTTACAGAAGTGAAAAAAGAGCAATTAAGGTTTTCTAAATTTAAATAAGCTTTCTAGGGTTTTAAACATAATCTGATTTCAAGGGAAAGACCTTTTTTTTCTTGCTTTGTGCAAATTCACAGGTTTAAATTCAGAATTTCGACAGTAACTATAAAGGATTCAAATTGTGGCCCCTTAAATTAGCAGGAATGTTTGCCAGTGCGTTCAGTGGAAATATGGAGTCAGAAATAGATCAAGGTATTCTCTACATGAATACTGATAGAGCGTTATTTAAATGCGTGGAAGATTTCAACTTCTTCAGTATTAAGAAAATGAATTGCCTTTTTACTTCATATTGCGGAGATGGAAGAATGCATCTCAAGAGTATTTACATACGGTTTTCCTTCTGATATCTTGAGGACAAAAGTCATATTCAAAACATTTTTAACAGTGGCAAAAAAATCTAGTACTAGAAAGTTGTCCTGACTTTGTGGCTAGTTTTCATACAAAAGTTTTCTTACATATAAGACACTTCAACATTTGGATAAAGCATGAAAAACATCTTAGTGGATACCATGTAAAACAGAGTAGGAACTATGCTAGTCTGAACCCATTTAAACATAGTTTTTCTGGTAAGAAGTAATCTTTGCCTGGCCAGCACAGATGCAGTGGAACTATTTTACATGCTATACTCTATACTAAGTGAGGTTTGTCTTCCAGAGCAGACAGTGACCTGAATTCCAAGGAAAATATTTAGAATATCATACCAGAACTTGTACTCTAGATTCTTCTCCACAATCCTCCTGTGATTTCTTTTCAGTGTACGCAAGTTTCTTCTTATTCTGGAATTTATCTTCTACCTGGAATTTTGATCAGTTCCTTGTGCTTGCGAGATAAGCAAGTACATGCAAAGAAAAAAAAAAAAAAAAAGAGACAATGAAAAATAAAACCTGTAAAAATAAACCCTGAATACAAAACCTTGCTAACTCAGAAACAAAACTGTTGCAGAGAAAAGCACAAGCATAAGACATAAAACCCAAAAGACTGCAAACATACGTTTACATAGACAGCAACTCCAGCCACTCAAACTGAAAATATTTAGCACCTACTTGCTCACAGGAAAACAACTTTGGAAAACACTCTTAGTCGTTAAGCCCAGTAGTCTCTTGTGCAGGTAATTGCAATGCAGCTTACTCCTGCAGGGACCTCCTAACTATGAAGGTACTTCAAACTGGTACCCTGCAAAGATCTGATCTACTGCCTTTCCTTCTAGAGAAGGAATACAGCCTAAACATCTCCTCCTGTATCTGTGCATGGTCCAAAAAAAAGTACAGGCTGCTAAAGCAACTATTCTATGACAGAGCTTTCTTTTTATGTTAGTAGCACTCAAAAAAGTTCTGGAGCTCCTGCTCTATGCTCTGTTTCTGGGTATACTACACTGGTTAATTTTGGTACATGGTGGAGCAAGAGCAGCAACTGCACAGTCAGCAGTTGGATTTCCCTGCCCTGTTTAGCTGTATAGCTTATATAGAATCACTGTTTTCCTGTATTTGGTATAGGTCCAGGGACTGATGCATGCAGAGCTGGTGACTTCCAAGTGAGTGTTGCTCATAATAACATGATAAAATGAGCAATGCTGGAGTATCAGGTTTTTTAGCCACTATTTAAACCTGTGCAGCCCACAAGATGCATAGAAATGAGTGATTAAAAAGAAAAGTTACTATAGTTTAGCAGCTAAATTAACATACAGGGCACAATGTAACACTTCGTGTAACACTCCTGTCAGATAACTGACTGATAGTCACAATCATTAATGCCAACGTTTTACCACTAACTTTTAGAGCAATATCACACTAAGTTGTCCGATCTACTCTGACCTACAAAGAGCTCCTGCAGCACAAGCTCCTGAGACATCTATCAATACAGGATGCTCAGCAATGTTTATGCTTTTCTTACTGGCAGGAAAGCACAGGAATCAACATTTACCTCTCAATCGCCACTTTAAAGGAATGTGTAGGTTAATTGCTATGAACAACGTAAATCTCACCCACTGCAGTAAGCAGGATCAATAACATCCCACTCACTGAGGTATAAAAGAAGAGAAGGTTCTGCATTGTCCAGGTTTAAGTACTGTGGGCTTCTCTCTATTATTCTACAGTTACACTAGTTCTTTCCTAAACTCTGCCTGTCTCTTCCTGCAAAGGCCATATTCAGAACTCATCCGTAAGATCACTGTCACAGCACACTAAAAAACAGTTTGTTTGTTTTCATAAAGGATTTTTAATGAATCTTGTTTGTTTTAATGACAAGAAAAGTTGCAAGCCCAGTCTACTAGCAGTCAGATATGCCTGTGCTGTAAGCTGACTAGAAACCATACTCTGGTGTTACCATGGCACTGAGCCACAGCTAATATACTCTGTCTTGATATTACGCTAACCATAGCCAGATATCTTCACGGTTTCTTCAAGCTCAGGCAGCAGGAGCTTACATCTGCTTAAAATCACACAGATGTGCCCCAATGCATATTTAGTTCAAGGAATAAAATAGCACCTTTGTACCTCCAAGCAGCACACCCAAGTACGTTATGGAAAAATATACCTGTATGACTAGTGCCTCTCCCTGGACCCAATTTCTCTATTACATTCCTTTGTCTAAATACACAACCTTTAGACAAAACCAATCTCTTGTACATCTCCATGAAACCAAACTCAACAGAACTCCATATCTAGATGGGGCCTTCCAAGATTAGTATAACTTCCATAAAAACGACAGACTCCAAAAGAGTTGAAGAAAAAAATCTGTGCCTTTGCATATGTGAATGGTAACACTGGTTTTACTACTATGAATGTATATTTCCTACTAAACAATCTAGTATAAAAGGCAGTTATGCTTTTTTTTTATTTTACTGCCAGGTGTTTGATATCACACACACGCATGCCCACTCATTCCTCTAGTATTTCAGTGCTCCCCAAATAGTAAAAAAGAATCTTCTCCACAACCTATTCAACAAGACAACACTGCTAGCCATAATTTACTGATACAGAAGCAGGAGACATAGAAGTCTAGGTCCAAACTGTCCCAAGTACTCTTTAGTTCCATACACCTAATGTAAGTTTTAAGGTTCTATTTTTCAGGACACTCACAACTCTTAACAGTAAACAGCTCAGTTTGACATGATTTTAGCTGCACTGGTGATGTCAGAACACTGGCAAATTCAGCTACATGTGTCTCACAAATGTTAAAAAATGAAGGCCCACCTGTGAACCTCTGACCTATATTACCTACCCAGCATAAAACAGTGATTTAGCATTCAAGATGGGCAGAAACTAGTCCTCCAAGGCAGCATTCAACTTCCCTAAGCTGAGACCATTCTTTCTCTCTGCACCCATTCTGCACTCTACTGCAGACAACTTCTACTGATAAATCCCAAACACTTTACAACTGTGCAGTGAACAAGGGGGTGATGGGGAGAAAGCCTTTTAAGAACTGAATTGAAGAGCATTACAATGGATAAATTATGGTCACACCAACAGCCTAAAATAAGAAATGTCCTAACATTTTAGCCCTTTAGCCTTAAAATAGCTATATTAGAACAGCCTAATTTTTATACTTAACCATGCCCAAAATACAGGAATTCTACTGCAGAGTCAGTGTGACTCTGTGCAGTGTAAGTTGTCAGCAGCTTGACTTCTGTACCTGCCAAACAGACCTCACGTGTATGAATAAACAGAATCAATGCCAAACCGGCAAGCACTGAAGGAAGAGACGTTATTTGCCTGTTGTTCTCTCTGCTATTTGCTGATAGCAGAGGAAAGAAGAGGCTTAGGAAGTATGCTCTCTACTGGTTTTGGATCCCCTACCCTCCCCTGAGCAGGGGACCCTTCCAGATCACCCAACATCCATCTCCACATTTCCCTGTGCCTAGACCCTCCTAATGGTTTTCTAACTTCCTTTACCCTCTGATACTTGCAAACAGAAGCCACTTGCAATTCTCACTCCTCTGCAGAGCAGTCACCTCTTCTTTCTCCTTCAAGACGTCTGTGCCTCTAACAGTCAAAGCAGAGCTATTCTCCTCCTTTTTAATATTTGTATCGGAGTCCACATTGGGATTCAAGGAGGAACAATGACAGGGAAAGTTCTACTCAACTACCTGGCTGCAGATGCTGTCTTTGGAAAATACCGCTGCCAAACTCTCACCAGCCTCTTCTAAGAACATACATAAACTTAGATTTTTTTTTCAAAGGCTTATCCTTAGATCAAACACTGCTCTATTTTCACAAGAACAGGAAAAAATAAATTCATAATACAAGGGCAATAATTAAGCCAAATTCGAAGTCCTGGCTTAATGAAAAGGTTACAAAAAATTGTTTAACTGGGCAAAATGACAACTTTTCCCTAGTCTTGTTCTCGGAATTATTTAATAACTGACAATTTTATAAGCAATTCAAGGCAAGGTCTATGGTAACTTAACTATGGTAAGTACAAGCAGTACTTGTGGTTAGGCTTTCCTCTATCTATAGGCATATTCAATATTGGCATAAAGTCAAATGGATCAACTGAAGTTTAAGTTACAGCAGTTTTCATCAGCTAAGGCTAAAGTTCTAAATTATTTGTATTTCTATGGATTCGTGAGACCTTGGATTCATGAGACCCAAGACACTTCCTTCGAAAACATACAGTAAAAAATTACATGGTAAGCAGCTATCATCACTGGTAGGAAATTTCTTTTCAGTCAGCACATTACCTGTCAGTGTTATCACATATTACCCCCTCCAAAAAGATGGAAACTGTAAATCCAAAGGCCCAGTGTTCAGCAGATCTTTGCAAATAGTCTTTATATATCAGAGGTGCTTGAGAAATCTACGTATAGGACAGCTAGATAGGGGAAGCGGGGAGGGTTCTCCACCGCCAAGAAAGAAGTCAGATGCAGAGTCTGCACCTAGTAGTCCAGAACCAGAAAACATTGAACTTGCTCCCACAACTCATGTCTCTGTGACCCAAACCCACTTCTAGTGCAGCAGCCTAGTAAGTAGCCAAGAAAGGAAGACCAGAGATTACCTTAAAGAAATATTAAAGAACTGGTTTCTTAATGTACACTGTTCTATTCATGCTGTTCTTCTGTAATGTAATTACACATGTATTAGCAAGACCTCTAAGTGCCAGAATGAATTCCATGAGAATGTTTTTCGTCAGAAAATTCCACCTCTCACTTCTCAGTCCTGATCACCAAGTCAAATCTGGAAACGAGGATTCATACATCTTCTAGATATCAAAAATTATAGACTTACTAGAGATACTGCCTCTACCGCATGATGACACTCCAGCTAAGCTTTCAGTCTTCTGGTGGTAATGACCTGTATCCTTTCTGCCCATGATGGAGCACTACCTCACAATTTCTCCCTATACTAATATCCCCTTTGTTTTTACAGGTGATAACCACACTTTTCCCTCAAATTAGCTATTTGATTGCCATACTTACAACAAACTTAAAGCAACTATTCCCAACTTGTCCTAAATCTACAGTTAACTGAACAGCAAACCAAAAAAGGGAAGCATCACTCTGGAGATTGTTGATCCATCTGTAAGTCTGTTTAACACACTAGCCCAGCAGAAAACTTGTTTTTAGTAGTTTCTTGCTGGGTTAGTTAAACTTAATTTATTGGGAGTTCAATGACTGCCAGGGCTCAGACAGCATAAGAGATAGTAGCAGCACTTCCCTTGTTCAACAGAGGTGCCTACAGATGTCTTCTGAAACTGCACCCTTAGTTCAAGGTTTGCTGCTATTGTTTGAGACCTGAAGAAGGGCTTGTATGCCCACTAGTTTGTGTGTTTTTCCCTATTGTATTAGTTCACGTAATAAGAGCTATTGTACCTTGAGAAGCCGGATTTATAGAAAAGTTACAAGTTTGTCACTGGTTTCATCCAGCATCACACTGAATTCACTGCAAAAGCTCCTCTGCAGTTAATGGAAATTTTGAATTGTAGACTAATCCCATGTAAATTTATGTTCTCACTTTTCAGCAATGAATACACAAAAGTTACACATCAATAGTAGATTTTAAACACTTGCCTGTGTGAGGCACCAACTGTCACTGAGTACATTATTTCAAATAAATCTATTTGCATTCTGTGATCACTGTCCACACAAAACACTTGCAAATTTTGGTAAATATGTATTTGGGATGAAAGCATGAAAATTTACTTTATCTATGATATATCAAAAGAGTTCCAATGGAAAGCTGAAAAATATTGGTTTGATTAAGCAGCTCTTCAAAATCACTTTGTATGCAGGGAAATTCTACAGCCAGAATCAACCAAGAGTACTTAGTCAAAATATCATTTATATCATATAAAGGATCTTTTGTCTCTGCAGCTAGTACTGATGATTCTTCAAAAAAGTAAATAACAATTTTATAAAACCATGAAAGAAAGAAACATCTTTAACTTCATTCAATCCACACATTGGCTATTTAAGAGCTGATCTTCCATCTGAAAAAAGAACTGTGTTTTCATTATGAAATTAATCAAGAGCCTGGTTTCTTACATATTCCATTCTTCTTGAGGGAGGAAATAAATATAATTGCACTTGCTTTAATTAGCGGTGATGCTTCTCTAAGAATGACTCAAGACTTCTATCTCAAGATCAACTACTTTTTTGTGGCGGACAGAATTTATCTGTCAGATCTGATCAGTAGTAACTAGCACTGAAATCTATCTTCAGAATATTTAATTTTTGGATTCTATTACTTTAATGTGTTTTGTTAGTACACAAAGATTTTCATAGATGTAACACAATGCAAAAAGTCATCTGAAAAATTCTAAGAAACTTAAGTAAACAGATAATCCCAGCACACTTCACATCCCAAAGAAAAGTAATAATTTCTCTTTTTGGGACTTTGAACACATACTGGAGTAATCTAATAAACAGACATTCCAAGCCAAATTAAATTAATAAGGCGATAATATTTTACCAGTCTTGTTAAAAAGAAGAACCGGAACTAGGAAGCACAATGCGAAGTCTTCTGCTATTGAAAGGGGAACTTCAGTGCTTTTTCTTTCTTGTACGTAGAGCTTCAGATTCAGGAAATTAGTATCTTGTTATAGGTCATGTCATCAGTTTTACGTTGTATTATTACGTCATCAACTGCTAAGGAGACTCAGTGTTAAGTCTTGGAGAGCTGCTTTTATGAATCAAGCCCTGCTATTGATCAAGGCCAGTAAGCGCTACCACTGTACTGACGAGGCTAAAATAGGAATTATGACCGTACAAGTAATTTCAATCTGCAGGTACTTCCCTTCTGCATCACAAATTCACAGACTATGAAAAATGCAGCGATTAGGAGGATGCCAAGACTGGAAATTGAGACTGTTCCCTAACAGGAACTTTTTCATGGGTTAGGATGCTCAGTGAAAGCTACAAAACAGCTGGGGCAGAATACACGTTACAGCCTATGTTCTTGTCTTATATTAGGATTTTTTTAAAAAAGCTCTTATTTACATAAATTATCCCCATTTTAAACCAACCAAAACCAAAAATGAAATGTCTATATGCAGATGAAAACATAAGAACTGATCCAGTGTGTTCTCATACATCCACATTATCTGTATGAATACATATTAAAATACTTTGATTTCCTATAGGATGGTAGAAACTCTTTTAAATAATGTAAATGTTAAAGCATATTAAAATGTCCCATTTTATACATTCTAAAGAGAAATCTCGGGTATTCTACTTCTGCAAATTAGTTTGTCAGCTGCAGCCACTGGGAAATATATATTACTGCCTCATAAAAAGTCATAAAATCATCTATATGATCATACAACTACTAGTTCACAGTTGTTGCAAACTAAGTTGGGTATTTTCTTGTTTTGTTCGGTAAAATGGAATTCATTAGTACTGACTGAAACTGCTACAGAACAATTATATCAGTCCTGAAAAAGTAATCCATGAACATTAATACTTTTAAAGACCACTGCAAAAAGAAATTAATATAAATGTACCTTGCAACACTACATTGAAAATCCATATATTTCTTATACTTTGATACAGTGCCAATGTGAAATCACCCTTGTAATTACAAGGTGAAGATAAATTGCCTCTCTGTCATCAAGTTATAACTGCAGCATTTGGTTCCTCATGGAAGAAGTCAATTGTAGCAATTTCATCTGTCTATAATCAGTGTAAGCAGTCTCTAATTCCACACCTCTGTGAAGGGAACCAGGATAGCTCATGTACAAAAAGAACTGGGTGATTCCAAGCCCACAAGAGAACAAACCTCTACTCAGGGTACCACAGGGTGTTTTGGCTACACAAGAAAATCACAAATAATTTATTTTTTTTAAGAAGGACCAGAAGATACTATGAAAATTACAACCAGTCTGTCCCTTACAGAAGTTGATCACATTTGAGAATTCCTGTGAGATTATTCCTGCTGAACTATGTTAAAAAAAAACTGAAGTGTCATTTTTCTTAGGTCTTAATTTTGCTCTTGGTGGTATTCATGGTCTCCCCCACTGGAGCTTCACATGAGTCACAAAAATGTGAATTTAGATTTGTTATTCTTTTTCATTTGTACTGTTATCTATTTGGAGTCATATTTTACTTACAGTGTTGGTCTTTGGACAAATGTTCTATTAAAACTGCAGAAGAATTGTTTTGGTTTTCCTTTGCACTGGGATAGAAACACAGTAAAGATTCAGGCAAAAACATCTAAAATGAAAGCTATTATTTATTACTTATTTCCATAGAGACCGGAAGCCAAATCAGCCAGGATACTGAAGTGCTGCAAATTTTACAAATACAGAATGAATGACAAAGTGTTCCCCAAGAGCTCATAACACAAAAACTAAGCTGTAACAGGTGAACTAAACAAGTGTGCAGGGTGGAGTTTGGAAGATGGGAATGATAAACTGGATGCAAGCAATTCTACGGCAATTATAAACTACGACCCTCCCTGCTGGTATCAGATCGCACTCACTGATCGAGCTGTCTGCTATCCATAAGCACGGAGCCATAGATTTTTCTGACGAGGCAGATAACTGCCAGAAAGTTGCCAGAAACAATGTATCTTTGTCAGAAAATAATTTTGTAACGCTGCCATCAATAATACGCACAGAATGAATCATACTCATGAATCAGGAAAAAAACACAGCTTCACCACTTAGGTCCCAACACTATTTCTTGGTACATCTCCATTAGTGGTTTAGTGTGTAGGAAGGGTTCTTTTTGATAAGAATTTGCTTTGAGTAGAAGTGGTACGACTACAAAGTGGTTTTCCTCCTTGTGGAAGAACCAGTACTGAAGCTGTGCACAAGGGGTCACCAAAGGCACCCCATTTGCAGTGTGGATACCTGGTGCTTCAGCAGTCATTGCTCAACGCCAGTGTGGCACACTCTTTAAAACAACTAGTGCAAACAACTGCCAGTGAAGATTCAACGTGAGAAAACAGTTCTTGAACCGTAACAGGCTGCAACAACTTGAAGCCTGGTGCCTCCCTCTTTGCATTGGTCAGTAATGTAACAGTATCTTAAGGAAGTGAAGATCCTCCCAAAGACTTTTACTCTCATCTTTAACCTCTTCTGAGAAAGTAAGTCTTCTCGTCTTTTCCTAGTTAGGTCTTTTATGAAAATAAGATTATTATGGCAAATTAGCAGGCTATTTTTTTTTTTCATTTCAGCCAAACCTCAAAACACATACCAAACAATGACAAACAAAGGAAGAAAATTATTCCATAACAGGAAAGAAGTGACAATGCACAGTAGCAAATGAACAGTTTGGCCAGATGTTAGGAAAACTGCTGAGACATGCATGAATTCAACTATTAATAATGGGATAAATGGTTTCAGCTTTAGGTAACCAGTCAAAATTATTTGTTTCACATGTAAGAACTAATAGTGACAGCTGTTGAGACCATAGTGCTCAAGTAACACTATATATCTTTCATTCCGGAAGTGTCCTACACTTGGCAGTGGACAATTTTTATTTTACAAGCAATAATTTAGATAGAGACAGTAACACTGATATTTCCCACATGCACACATGCAGCTAGATATACACAGTCTTGTCATAGCATGGTGGAGCTTTCTGCCAGTGCCACACCTGCTCTGCTCATTATGGCCTTCAGCCTCAAAGTCTGTCAAGCTGTTACTTTTCATGGCACTACATTTACTGGGAAAATGTAAAGAGAAAAATACAATAATCAGGGAAATAAGTTTCATTCTAGGAAATGTCTAAGGCACTATCTGACAAAATTCAAGAACAGATTAGCTACAACTTGACTATACGAAGCGATACAACTTGGTATAGTATCAACTTTTCCTAACTATTTTCTTAATATTTGAGAAATATTGAGACTAGTAATAGAAATTAAACTTCTTCCCAGACAACTGCAACAAATGTTTTTAACTTCGGACTTGGGGAGCAAACAACCCTCAGGCCAATGTGCACTTGGTGCAAAGTTTTAAATAGTTGAAGAAAGGATTCTCTTTTTCAACACCAGCAGCATGTCTTTCTACAGGAATAGTTCAAAAACTTTGCTTGGGACTGCTGCATCTGTCTAGAAAGGGTCTTTAGAGCAAAAACTGCAAAAAGAAAAGAATATTTTTTTTTCTTTCCCATTGGGATGTTAACCATTAGTTTCCAGTTGAGAGAGCTGGAAGGACATATGAAGGTCCTGTTGGCACCAGTCTTTCAGAGCACCGAATCTGCAAAGCAGGTGATAACTTGAACTATTTTTTGAGCAAAGTACTATTCATTTCAAATAAACATTATAACTTCATCTCTTTTTTTTCTTTTTGATAAAAGGCAGTGTAAGATTTGATATATATTCATAAATTTATCATGCTAAGAACAAAGCCTATGTATCCCAACATAGCAAAACACAAGATACGAAGTCCAGACGCTCCACTTTTATCTGCATTGACCTCTGCTGTTCTCAAAGTTCTGCTGTGCATCCTACAGTAATCTGCTTATCAATCCTAAAAATGGAGCTGCATAGAAGCAACCTTAAACCAATCCATTTTATCTCACTTTATTTTGCACATTCTGCAGGCTTAAAAATGAAACCTAGAATTTTTCACTTCTACTTTGAAGCCTAGAGCGCATATAGAGCAGGGGAAAATGGCTGGCGCAGGTGAGTCCACTTTCAGTATTATTTGTTTTACTGCTTTCAGCTGAGGTCTGGGCACACAGAATGCCATACACACTGTACGTTTCTATCTTCTTTGTAAGGAAATTAAATAAAAGAGGATGAATGCTGTTTGACTGTTGATTTAAATGCACAAATAAAATAGTATTTTTTCCTGTTTGTTAACGTAACCACCCAATATACCTAACTTAAGAGAATCTCTATTACAGTGTGTTCACAGTCGCATGCAGTCTTAAGTCAGTTAACTCCAGAATCTTCTGATAGTGAGGTGTTAAAAGCCGCACAATGAACCCTGAAGTAATACAGTTTTCCCACACTTAGCTGCTCCTATCCTGTAATTAATGCTATAAAATTGTTTTTGAAGTGCCACTGCACTCAGTTCTAGACAAACAAAAATGGTAACATGCCCTTTCTCCCCAACAGTAACAAATACCCAAACCAACCCTTTCCATGACTGATTTATTCCTCCATTCCTGTTTGGAGAATGACTAGAGGTACAAAACACGGGCAGCAAGATAAAGGATACCTGATGCCAAAGGAGACAGAATGGTTTACCGGTAAGACAAACAAAGATCTTCACATACTTTTATACTGTAAAACCAAGTGCTTCTATGTGTAAAGCACTACTTCCCTGTTGTAAACAGTGACTTCATTTCTCGACAGTGGCAGGTATGCTGAGAAAAAAAGAGGAATCTTGTAAAATTCATAGTTCTGCCTCTGTACAGGGAGAGATAGACATGTCAAGAAATCGTGGAGGATGGAAATTCCACTTTGGAACCAAGTCAGAGTTGAAAGAAAAAACATATATAGGACCCAGCCTCAATCCTATTTCAAACAGCAACAGGCAAGAGGATCAGGAACAGAAGTCTATCTAACTACAACTCTAATGTGTTTATTAAATAAACTGGCTTAATTTGTTTTCCAAATAGGTATTTATATATTTTTACTCTAACAGAGACTAACTATTTTTGCTTAACAAAACTAAGCAAAACAAATCCCAAATTAAAAGCATCTGGGATCTGTCTCTGGCTTCAGGGTATGGACATAATGCGATACCATTTGGGGGGGGTGTTTAAATTTTATTTTAAATGAATACACTTTGAATAACACAGTTACTTAAATCTTACCATTAACATCCCCCTTTTGAGAATTTGGCTAAAGTAAAGGGTAGCAAGTTGATACAGAAGGAGGTTACCATTCAACCAAGCCAGAAAAACTGCAACTGAGTGTTGCAAAACTTTCACAGTTCACAAACTAGCCCCAGGAAACCTGGTGGGTTTCTGAGCACTGTCTATGCTTCTTACATCCCATTGCGTACCAGAAACTGACACTAACCTTTCACTATCTACAGCTACAACTATGCTCCCTCGCAGTTTTGTGTGTGTGTGTCTGTGTGTGTGCGAGATGATTCACTCGCTTTTATTCCATGGAACTGATGATTCATTCAATCGTCTCCAGATCATGTTAACATACTAAACAGGCACATAAAGGAAGCAAAAATCAAGTTCTTAAACTTTGTTATGCTCAAATGTTTATTTTTCTGAGAGAGAGAAAAGAAGAAATCAAACATGCGGAGAGGAACCAGAACAGGTTATGTTTCTGCTCAAAGGCAAGGTTTGGGAAACACACCCAACCCACGTGTAAAACGAGCTGCCGTATTTCACCGGCGGGCTGCGAGGTGAGCTCCCCGCCCTGCCCGGCCGCCCGCTCCGGGCCAGCGCCGCTCCCTCTGCCCCGGTACCTGGTGCGGGGAAGGCACGGCGGACCGGCGTCCCCCCCCGCCACACAGAGGACTTCTGCCTCTCCTCCCCCGGTGACATCTTATATAATAAGCCAAGCTAATCGCGACGGAAGCGAGGCAAACTGCCACGGAGCGTTAGCCGGGGATAATTACCCGCAGGAACAGATGCTTTGGACCAGAACCTACTCCTCGCTAACTAGCCGCCCAGGCGCCTTGCTAGAAAAATCCTCGCAGGGGTGGAAACGGCTCCCGCAGCAGCCAGACGCGAAGCGCTCGTCACCCAGCCGCGCTGCGCGCCGTCCCCCTCAGGAAGCTACAAGCATCGCGAACGGCATCAGCCTCTCCCGAGCGCATTCCGCCGTCCCCGCCGGCAGCCAGCACCGCCGCCCTGCCCGCGCCGCAGCCGGCTCCCTCCTTAGCGGCAAATTTGAGGAGAAAGTTACTCGGCGGCCCCTGCCCCTCGCGGCACCGCTCCCCGCCGCCGCCGCAGCGCAGTTCAAGAGCAATGTCACGTTCAACAACTTGTTATGACACATGATCCCCCCCCGCACGCATCCACACCCCGCCGCCGCCGCCCGCCTGCCCTGCTGCCCCCGCCCGCCCCTGCCGCCGGCCGGCTCGGCGGGCCCCTTACCTTCCCCCTCGAGAGGCCACGGGCACCCGCGGGCGTGTGCGGGAGTGGGGTGCGTGTGGCAGCGCGGGCGGCGCCGGCTGGGCGGGCGGGCGGGCGGGGGGAGGGGAGGGCGGTTGAGGCGGTTGGGCGGCGGGAGCGCGCGCCTCGCCGGAGTTGTTGGCGGGCGGCGGGGGAGGCTGCGGGGCGGCGCGGGGAGCCGGCGGGAGCGGCGCGGAAGGGAGAGCGGGGGGCGGAGGAGTTTCCCGGGGCTTGTTTACGCATTGCCGCCCCGCTCGGTGCACGCACTTCACTCTCTGATTGGACACAAACTGGGGCACAGCCTGGCTCGGGCGCTGCCGGCCCGGCCGCGCGGCGGCCCCCGGCGCCGCTCGGCCGCTGCTGGAGCCGCCGCTTGGCTGCGCCGCAGCGGGGCACCGGGCGCGCCACCGCCCGCCCGCCCGCCCGCCGCCCCACGGGCTCCGCCAGCGGCCGCCGCCGCCAACCGCCCTCCCTCAGACGCTGGCCGGCCGCCGCCTCTGCGCATGCTCGGCGCTCTGGCGGGGGCCCGGGAGGCGCATGCGCGCCCGCTGACGCGCATGCCCATTGAGGCGGCGAGGCTGGCGCCAAGCCGCTGCCCGCTCTCTGCCCTCACCTCCCGCCGGAGGCCGGTGGCAGGGAGCCTGGGGGAGCGGCGGGTTAGTTTCGGGAAGCTCGGCTCAGGGGCCGGAGGGGCCGCAAGAGCGTTGTCCACCCACCCCACCCCCTCTGACGGAGGGTGGAGACCCGCGGAGTTGTCTGCCGTGGTGGCCGCGGCTCCGCTCTCCTGCGCTTCCCCTGGAGGCGTTATGTAACCGGGGGTTTCTCCCGCGGCCGCGCACTGAAGGCCCGGGGCCGGGGCCGGCGGGACGCTGTGTCTGTGCGCGTCCTTAGTAGGGAGAAGACGTTAGTGCCGCCGCTTCTGTCCGTGGTAACGGATGGGAAGGAAGGACCTCGCCTCTGGGGTGCTCTCCTTGTTGTTTATGTGGCTGCGTTTCCCTACCAGGGAGATGGATTTGCTCTCCGGCTCCCACCCCAGGACCGCCCCCCCCCGTAACAGGAGCGGCCGGGGAGCACCGCTGACCCTTTCCCGCCCTTCCCCCAGCAGGTGCGTCCCTGTCTTGGGGGGGTCAGTTCGTGACAAGAGCACACCATTACCAGTCAAGGAGGAAAATGACCCTTTCTTCTCATGCACTTAGCACATCGGATCAGGAGAACTTCAAAGTTTGGGTGGTACGCGGGCCCAGCGTATCAGGTGTGGAGTGTGCATTTTCAAGCACAGCAAGGTTTACTGTTCTGTGAACAACTGCTACACAAAAATACCATATTGTTCCTGTTTGTGTAGGCAAAAGGCCAGTGCAGCAATGGGTATTTTCTCCTTAGTTTATTTCTGCTGTGCTGATTGTGACTCATATCTTATCCTTGGTAATTTCCAGTAGAAGAAATAATTTTAACTAAGGAATCAATGAGAACATAACACAATTGTATGACATTACTCATGTATTCATTAATTCTAATTAAGCAACTCCTCACTGTTCCTTTTACTCTCATCCCACAGTCAACAATGGCAATAAATATAGTATCAAAATATATGCTATGAGAGCTCTTTGCAATAGGAATCCCCAATTTGCACTCTCAGTATGCACCACAGGAATTTCCCTGACTAATTTTTAGATGAGTAAGCTTCTCAATCAAGTTTTCTGGAGATTTAATAGTAAAGCACTCAACTTCCTCATGCTGGTAACAGAATCAATATTCCCTGTAACCTGCTTCATGTTGCCTCTTGCATGAAGTTTGGGATAAGGCCCCTTGCTAGAACCGTTTCCCTGCAAGCCAGCAGAGCAGCTGGCCAGCGGTCAGGACTGCTGATGCTAACTTATAGCTGAGCATTCACCTGCAAGTTAGCACCTTTCACAAGTTCAACTTTATTCTTAGATGGAAAGCAGGAGAGTGGTTTTGAAAGGTTCACTTTAATCTATCCATGATGCTTTCCAAGTAGCATTGCATTAAAAAAAACATTCTCTACGGAAGAGTTCTCTTCTGCTTACTTACTTACATGTTTTTCCCTTTTAGCCACTTCAAGCCTCCCTGGGAGCACTTCCTAGGATACCTGAGTTTAAGATGCTTTAGCATCATCTGACCAGGCCGCAGCATCACATTTATTTAGACATCAGCCTGCACTGTCAGTAAGTGGATATTCTGAGGCTTTGCTGGTCAGACTAGCGTTCATCTTGACTGTCAGGCCAGCTGTTGGTTATAATTGGATTTGTGATAATCAGCCAGATTTGTGATATCAGAGCAGTGCATTCAACTCCTTTGAGTGTATACTCAATGGGGGTCACACAATGCGCAGGATATTTTAGAGATTAAAAGAAATTTCACTGAAAATAAACTGGGCTGTCTATACTTTAAGCTATTGGATCAGGCTCACTGAAAACTCAGACATCTCTGAATTGTTTTACCTGGGTCCTATCCTTAAAGTTTGGGGCGGGGGGTGGTAAGTAAATCTGAGTATAAACTTTCATTTGCAGAAAATAGAGAAATTATGGATCATGAAAGAACAGTTCCAGAGAGAGACAATGGTTCTCACTGGGGTCTTTGTTTATCTGAAAAAAGGGCAGAAAAATAACAAATTCCTTCCCAGTCCTTCCTGTACATGAAGGTTCTTGAGCACTCAGTGGTTTTACTGGAGAACAAATCCTGCATTAAAACTTGAGAGCTCCCCTGTTTCTGAGAGGCCTGATAGTACCAAATTGTAACACCTAGAGAAGGGACTGTCAATGAGGAATGACTGATGCCTACCCCGGAGTCACGGAAGAAACCGTACCAGAAGTTAAAGATATTCAAGGTATTGTTACAAGTAGAAAATGTGGCTACCGATGATGGTCTAGACATGGCAAGAGAGAGCTCAGAGCAGATTAGCTTTCTTTACTAAGACAGCTAGGAAGGCATACAATAAAACCAGTGCAAAACACAATTCAGTATTAATATCAGGTTATCTCACCAAATGTTCTCTGTCTACCTAAATGATGGATATGGTTTTCCCCTTTCAAGGTTTTCTTCACAGCCAAGAGGGCCACCGATTAAAATATAAGTACATATATAAAATACATAATTGTAAATTTAGATGAAAGCTTACCTTCTCACATCTTTGCTTGGCTTCTAGGAGACACCAAATAGCAAGTGACTAATAATCAAACTACAAGAGTTGGCACCACTTGCTCTATTTATTGCAATGTAAGACATAAAGGTTTAAATCCATT
Organism: Mycteria americana; assembly: GCF_035582795.1. Taxonomy (NCBI): domain Eukaryota; kingdom Metazoa; phylum Chordata; class Aves; order Ciconiiformes; family Ciconiidae; genus Mycteria; species Mycteria americana. The sequence continues at coordinate 19,980,918 of NC_134370.1, forward strand.
AAGTGGCTGTGAGAACCTCAACTACAGATTCCAGTTTTATTTTATATCTTAGATGATACTGGAGTTTTAGTGTAAATAGCCTTTACAGCTTCGCCATAGACTTTGCATACAGCAGAAAAGGGTTTGTCTAGTTCAGGACTCAGTTTTCTAATTATATTTCTTTCACTTCCTCTGCTGATTTTATTTCTAGTAGAGTGAGGAGCCTTCAACTGCTCCCTGGGGCTCTCTTCTTGATCCCAAGCTTTTTAACATGTAGGTGTTTCCTCAAGATGATGGCTTTTATAAGCTGTCAGTTAATAGTGATTAGAGCAACAGCCACATCTGGATCTCCTCTGCTGATGATGCATCTTTGGAGAACTGGCATGAAGGTTCTCAACTGTAAAATATGTGGTTGGGAAATATTTTTTAAAACTAAAAATAAGCAAAATTAAAGTGTTTAACTTGGTTCTCAGCAGTTGCTACATTTAGGATTGTAAGTTAACTTACAAGTCATTAGCAGATTCTGCCTGTCAAATAAGCCCACATAAATTCTACTGAAGGACAAGCCATAACCTTTTGGTATACGTTTATCTTTCAGATCCCTGGCTCTCAATTTCTGACTTAATATATGTAAGTCTCAGTGGGTGCCCTCCCTACCTCCTCAGGAATATTGCCAGGGTACATTTTTCCATTTCCAAAGCTTACATAGGAATTGCAATTCATGGCTTTAAAATTTCTAGCATTAATTATGCAGCTTTCGTATGAGCTAGGACTTCTTGCCAGAGTGAGTGATGAATCCCTCTCTCCTTTTCATCCAGAATTTGACTACTAAGCTATCTTGTTTAGCAGAGTACTAGGGCACTCCATGACTACTTCCATTTGAAAAGAGAGCATCCCCACTCCTAACTCCCTATTTAGAACCATTATGCATAATTACTGAATGGAGTCAATTCTTTAGCAGCCCAGAGACCACACTAGACAGTCACTTTTACACTGCTGAATGGAATGAATGAAGGAAAGGAATATGGCAGAGCAAAGTCTCCAGGAACACTTTTTCTCTTCATTTACAGATGGGGACATAACTGATCTCCTGCACTTCCCTTCTGTAGCCTGTGGTGTGCAAAACGGCTCACAAGTGTATTGAGAGAAGTAGCTGCTCAGGAGGAGGAGGTGAAGCTAGGTACCTAAATTCAGATCATGTGCATACCTGACCACGTAAACGTTTTTTTATTATCCTAAATAAAAATATTTCCTGCATTGAGTCTTTATTTTCTTTTGATGATGTTGATTTGAGCCAATGTTGAAGTGAAAGAAAGTAGGACTAGACTTTTGTGTGTGTGTGTGTTAAGATCCCTAGAAATCAGTTTTTTTACATTTGTAGAGTTTCTACTAAAACACCTGCAGTGGGTCTTGCTGGCAACACGAAGAGTAAGATAAATTACAACCAGTCAAGTTCATGTATTACACCAATTTCCAAATTAGCATTCAAAACCCTTAAGGTCACAAGTGTTTCATCTGGTATGTTTTGTCACGGTCCTCACTGGGGCATCTGAACATGTTAGTACTAAAAGGGCAAATATATTTTTAAGTTTGATTTGTATGTCAGCTAGAATGTAGGAATAAAGATTTTTTTAAAGGTAGAGAGAAAAAACAGTTCTGCTTATGCAGTATTTATTTTTAGTCTAGCCTGTGGACCTTGTTGAAAACAAGCAAGTTGTAAGGGGTTTATATATTTAGGATGGAGCAGTTGAGGTCTCCATGTAGATAACTAGAGCTATGGATACTGGAGATTTCCTTTATGATGGGAGGCAACGGTACAAGGAGAAAAGGAAAAAGAAAGATCTGTGTGGCAAATCCATCCCACAGATCAGAGATCTTCCTTGAATTTCTTTAAAAAGAAGCAGCCACTAAGAACTCTTCCCACAGGATAGAGCACAGATGGATTGAAAAGTTCCTATATGAGAAGGAGCTTTTCTAATTATTAAGACTCAACCTGTTCCCTAGCAAATACTTAGGATGACACAGCACACACAATACTGTATTAAAAAAATATCTATTTTTTAGGCCATACTAAAATGCGCAGTATAAAACTGCGTTTTTTCTGCCCCATGGCATGAACGTATTTTATACATTTTTTTTATTCCCTCTGCATGTACCTGATGGCACCATCACTTGGAACATAGTAACATTCTGTATAAACTTCCTCCCAGACAGCAGGGATCCAGCAGTTTTTAATCCTGAGTGATTTTTAAAACTATTACAAAAACATATGTGAGCAGTCCAAACAGTTACTATTGAGAGCTTAAATTATTATTAGTCAATATATATATTTTGAAAATGAGTCAGTGAAAGATTTACTTATCAGGCGGTAGTGTACTAGTATATTTTCTTGGCAAACATAGAAAAGATTTTCAACCAGGAGATAAGGAAGGAGAATTTGACAGACTGCTCTTTATACTTCTAATCAGAATGGTTACCAGGATATTTTGCTTTATCAAATGCATAAAAATTCTTCCACTATGTGAAAATTTTCACTCGTTAAAACATGAGGAGTCTATAGCTGTAAATCCATGCAGAAAACATACAGTGCTTTCATAAGTTGATTTGTCATATTCAAAAGCAGGTACTGCATAGTTCCATAATGGTATATTGAGCATTATTTATTTTTAGCTCATTTTATTTAATGATGTGCATGATGTCTTCATTTTTGAGTTCTGCTGTTCACAGATGAGTTTATAGCAAACTGAAAATGTTTTAGTCACGTGTTTAATTGTCATTTTTCCAGACTTCACTCTGCTTAGACAGAGCTGTCTTTGTCTTGGCAGCTGGGCTACAGCTTCATGGTAGGCAGTGAAAGTTATCACAGGTGGCTTTTATCTGTTCAAGGCAGACACGTCAACACCTTGGACTGCTATATTGAATACTTCACAGAAAGCCTTAAATATCCTGTCCTTTCAATTAATTTTCAACTTTGCATAGGAAAAGCTGACATAAGTATGGCTGCTAGGGAACAATGGGGACACCCCGACATTCCTCAAGAAACTGCATACAGGCAATTGCCTGTAGGGTAGTCGGAGAGACTACAGAATTGCAGAAACACTGTCCATCAGATTAATGAAAAGAAGTTTCTTGCTAGAGGAGCATGCCTGAGACAACCATCTCTTGCCTCTGGATAATTAGTCTGTAAAGACCAGGGGAGGGAGGCCATGTAAAAGTACTTCTCTCATCATATACTCCCTTCCTGCTGTTTTAAAATATTAATTACTTTCTTTGTAAGCCAACAAGTTGTTTTCTGACCAGCAGAACTGTGGCTGCCTGTTCCCTACCCATTTTTGTCCTATAGACTATTGCTGCCCCTTTTCCCCAGTGCTCCCCAGATGCCCGTTTCCCTTCCCAACCACAGCACAGAAAGCATCACTCACTGCCCTTCTGCATCCCTTACAGCTCTCCGCCTTGGAGCTAAGCACATGTCAGGAACTAGCTGCCATTCATTGGGGTGGCATTAATCTGGATTGTTCTCCTCTGACCAGTTGCTGGTTTTCATGAAGCTTCCAGCAGCTTTGTGTTCTCAAAGGCTCTCTATCTCTCAGCTATAGCTGGAACTTGTCAGTAAATTCAAACATCATTATGAAAGGGAAGCCAACAGATAGACAAACTGTGGGACTGTAGGTCTTATTTTCTTGAAACACCCAGCTGAACTCCAGTTAGATCTAGCCTTCAGAAGTTCTCTTAATACTAACCAAACACTTTGTTATGATACTGGTGAAAAACTCAAACTACATTTTCCGTAACCTTACGATAAAAGTATTTTTTTTTTAATTGAAATTCAAAGTTTTGAGGAAGAGCTTTAAGCAACCAAAGTTACAGACATCCTTAGTGACAAATCAATGGAAGCAGGTGGACATCTAAACTTAACATTGAATCTGTTTTCACACAGCTGAAACTGTAAACAGGAAGAATCTACAAGATGAATTGGTAAAAGGGAAAAACTTTACACCCCCAAATTTTATGTAATGGAAATTTCAAGATCGCATCTAAATTCCTGCCAAATTCAGGATCCATATGCACTGCTGTGGAGTTAATTTGAATTTTGAATTTAAGGTGTTACTTCTTCACTGGTGTATAGAACGTTCGATAAAGACAGATTCATAGTTGGAGAGATGAAATGAGAAAGAGCAACAGAGAGTGAGGAAACAAAGACTGGAAAAAGAAGAGCAGTAGAGAGAAAGAGGATGCATGTCAGGTGCCTGTATAATTCAAGTTCTCAGCTGCACTGGCAGCTCCTCTGCCTGCCAGAGAGCTAGCTGCAGGTACAGTGTCAGCGGCAGGCTTTGTCATGCTGTTAGGGGATTTCATTCACAAACTCTGGAAGGGGAAGTCAGAAAAAAAACCCCAAACAATCAATGCCGCTTTTTCCATCTGGTTGCCCACAAGATCATGTGAATGAAATCTGCCAATGATGCTAAACGTCTCGCCAGGCTGGATGACTGTGTAATTACTGCAATTTCCTTCTTCCTCCCTCTGTGTTTAGTTTATATTTTCTCTGCTACATTCTGTCCAGCCCCACATATCCTTAGTTACTGATAGAAGTCACTAATTTTAAACATACTAATTAAGTGCATTATAGAGACTCATGCAGACCAACCAGAGGGAAAGAGAAGCCTTCATAATTGCTCAGATACAGACATTGGTGGAAGAGTAAATAAAAACATGGATGCACAAACCATCTGGTGAACTGCACAGTGAGAAGCAGGTAGGTTCTTTCTACCTAGGATGATATCCTCATTTACAGTCTTATACCCCTATTGCGATGCTGTAATTCAAGGAGGCATTTTGGAAAGGCAGGGAGAAAGGGCACCAGTTAAGTATAAATCCAGGTTTTGAGAAGGCTTTCTTCCTTTAAAACAGTGTGTTATGTCTATGCATTTTCCTACAATAGAAGGGAAGCTATCAAATACCTTTGAAACCTATTAAAAAAGCCCTCGTACATTACAAGTGAGAAGGGAAATATCTTGTTCCTGACTGGTTTTATTTCCTGCTCGGAACTAAATAATTTTCATAATCCTGTTGTTGCAATCACACAAAATAAGCTGGTCAGACCTGGTTTAGTACCTGACATACAGGTAAAGCTTCATGACCTCTATGCATAGGCAGAAATACAATAAAATCAGAATTTTTAAACAAATATCCAAAGACAGAGATCTTTGCTGATATTTTCAGTTTCAAACAATGTCACTGATATTTTAAGATTTGCTTTTACAGATGGAGGTGAGCAAATTTAATTTTGCTGTGACTGCAGTACTTTGGACTTCAGGTTTCAAAGCTCAGACATCCCTAACTGGACTCTCATTCAAAATGAAAATTTTGAATGATACAACCAAATTTTAGTTTCTATTTGAGATGAATTCTTTCAATTGTCAAGTGCCAGGCTCAAAAATGAGTGACAGTATTTGGTGAAATAAATAATGAAATAGGATGGTTGTCTAAATGAGAGCACACCCTGACCAGTAGTAGTATTTACTGAAATCTGGCTGCTTATCGTTTGATGTTTCAATATCTCCAGAACCTCAGAAACCTGAGCAAGGCTGGCCTGAGGCCCCTCTCTTGTTTTTTCATTTGGAACAGGAGTTCTTAAACCTTTAGATGGAGCCCCTCTTCTCTGCCTGGATGAGCCCTTCAGTGATGTACGGACACCGCCAATGCGGCCCCCACTGCCCCACACCGAGGGACTAAGAGAACCTGGAGGACTTTGAATGCAAAATACAACTTCTTTCTTACAAAAAACAAGTACTGATCTTCTCTTTATTATCATTTTGACTCAGGAAGTTGTTTGGACTGCAGAGCCACTTGAGAGACAACTGAAGCTAGGTGTGTCCTTGCTGCGGTATCATAGCTGCCTCACTCGGCGAAGTGAAGAAAGAGGCACGCTGATGTGACAGGATACACTTACACTGGCATTAGCTATGCTAAGCCTGTCTGGTAGATAGAAGACTTCTGTCTCCAGAACATATTTTAGGCACATTTCATCATCCCAAGTTTAATCCCTCCCAATAGCATGCCTACTTTAATGCCGTCTTTCTTTTCAGAAAATTTCACCCATCTTTCCTCAACAGCTTTTACCACAGAGTTCCTAGGTAAGTAGACCTAGGGGTGCGAAGGGTGCTGGGTTGTTAGCAAGAGAGGTCATATTCCTTTATCCAACAGAGTTGATGCAAGTCCCACATGATATTCAGCTAAAGGCTTCATGACTAGCGTGATTAGGTGATGCAGTTCATACATGCTTTATGCTTAGCCAGACTCTTGAGGCTGATAGTAACTCCTAGTAGCCATTACTGATGATTCGTCTTCTGAGAACATCCATCCACTATCAAACTGTTGCCAGCTGCAAGATAGACACCAAATGAGGACTTTTTTTTTTTCCCTATTAGCAGTATAGTCTGCATAGCTAACAGCTTAGGAGTTGGGGTTTTTGTTGTTGTTGGTTTTGGTTTTTTAAATGGCTTATATAATAGCTCTGGCAATTTCAGTAAGCTCCAGCATCTTGCTTCCTTCTCCCACAATCCCCAAATAAGCATCACTGCAGCACACGCTGCTGGTAGCCCACATCTCTCCTTTTCAATCCCTGCAGCAGCTCCTGATTTGTTCATCTTTACCCTGCAGGAAAGGTACCTTAGCTGCCTTGCATTCATTCTTCATTCAGCAAAATGTGGAACACGTTCAGTGACAGCCTGTTGCACATCAGTTTAATAGTGCATAAAACAAAAAGGCTACTGATAGCAGCTTTTGGAAATTCAGCATTTTGTATTTAAAGCTATTCAGCTTTACAGTAATGTGATGGTTCATTCTGCAGTTAGATTTCCAGAGACGTGTGGCTTTATGTAAAGCAGTATTACTGTATTTAAGACACTTTTGGATTTCCAGTAGAGTCCTTTGTAAACTCCTAAGAAAGAAGTTTGTTCCAGCTATTGCAACAGGAGGGGTTAATAGTGCAAATATCCCACTAACCGCAACAGGGTACTTCATGCTCCATGTTCTCCAAGAAGTCACTAAAAGATTTTTGAAGATGCAAAAAACCACAGCAATTTAAATCAATAATAATGATACATTTCTCTGGTGGCTATGTGTTTCTACCTAATGGAAAATCTTAAATGTTGTTTAAGCACTTCATTACTGGACCGTGTATCTTCTGACCACTAGTGAAGCTGTGTTGCTGCATTAAGAAAAGAGGTGTTTGTATTAGAGGGGAAAACCACAACCAATTTTTCAAACTCCAAATGCAGACTTGGAGATATGTTGTCCCAAATCTCCTTCTGTCTTCCCAGCCTCTCCCTCTGCTCTCGTTGTTCACTTTCCCTTTTAGGACTCTAAGCAGCTCCATTTTTTCCAATTTCTCTGTCCCCAACACAGGTCTTACTTCACTGTCGGTTACTTTCCTCCTGTATTTCTGTTGTCCTGCCATACCTTGGAGGGGTTATACGTTTTCCTTCTGTAGCACCCATAGTGGCTGCATGGAGGAAATCCCCCCATCTCTTCTTGTGTGACTGGTGAGTGGTTCAGTGTGGTACGAAGAGGAGCAGAAGCACCTTTCCTATGAGGATCTTTGGCATGCCCATGCCTGAGTTTCTGCCCTGGCTGCTGTAAGCAGACTGTGGAATACCCCGTACAGCCACGTGCTCTGCCTACTACCAAGAGCTCCATTTTTTCCTGGGGCTGAAGATGGCAGTGCAAACCTATTCCTATCCCTTACTCTTTAAAAGGCCTTCATAGGTTTTTTTGTCTGTCACAGGATGGCTGCTTTCCCAGCAGACTATGCAGAAGGCTGCAGAACGCAGGCCCCTCTCCCTGCTTAAAGAGCATCCCTGGAATTGCAGGAGAATATGTTGGGTCTTTCCAGTTGTTCTCCCTCCTGTTGCACTAATATTCTCATTGGCAGCCATCTCTTCTGAGCCAGCCAGGAGACATTCTTGTAAACAGAACAGAAGGTAAGGAGCTACAGAGGCCAAGAGCATCTTTTTACACATAGTACTTAGCTTTACAAGAGCATTTGGGGGTCAGGCATCATTCCCTGCCTGTATTCAATTCCTGTGAAAGTTCTTAAGCATCTCTGAAGGCAGGTCCTTGCAGAGCCTTCCTTTTCAAGTTGTACATTAAACGCAAGAAATGACATTTGAAGAAATAGTTTTGTATGTGTTTAGTCTCTAATCTTCTAAGAATAAGCCAGTCAGATGCAAATCTGTTTCCCAACAGCATATACTATATCATTTTAATATAGACATCTTTCCAGGCAGCATGGTTTCCCTAATAGCAAAAAATAGAGACCTGTCCTCATGGAGGGGTGGAAATAATACAACTCTGCTGAAGTAATCCTATTGCACCACAGTCAAGAAGCCTTCAGATTGTAACTTGCTGTTGAATCCTGATTGTGACCTGCAGCTGGTAGCAAAGCTAATAGTGCACCTCTGAAACATGGCCTGCTTCAGTGGTTTACCTCCATTTACCTCTGGCGCACTGCCAGAGGTGGTGTTGGAGGGATGCAAGTTGTGATATCTCCAGTCCTTAGTGAACATGAAGTAACTATATACAGAACAAAAAACAGTCTCATGGAACTTTCATCCATGCCAAAAGACTTAAGTGAAGCAAGAGATAGGTGACAGATCTTTAAAGAGTCACCAGCTGCTAAAGAAAACCAGAAGAACCCAAGTGACTGCTAGCTGAATCTTCTTATCAGTACTGTAACTGGGAGGTGAGCAACATGAAAGGGAAGTGTTTTCTGTGTGCAAGCTTTCTTACAGCAGCAGATGAGAACAGCAGTTTTGTTTCAGGTATAAAATATTATAAATATAAAACTGAATATGTTCTCGGTTTTCCCTTTTAAGACTTTTCCTCAACAAGGAAGTGATACTAGAAACACTAACTTTGTGTATAGAAAATAATAGGAAAACTTCACAACTATCAGCTCCATAACACTGCAAGACATTAAACAATGTTTTATGAGAAATAGCATCTTTTCTTTGACTTATGTCATGAAAATACATTTAACATCTCAGGAAAATAAAACCCAGTAGCTCAACATAAAATAACTGGTGGATCACTGTGGTTAATTTTCTTCAGAACTATTGAAGTGCTGAACAACAGAATGAGAATTCAAACAGCAATAACGTGCCAAAAGGATGATTTAATTCACAGTTTTGTTTATGCAAAAATGAAACAACAAATTACCCCCATCAAGACAAAACCAATGCACAGAGTGCAGCAAGGAGTCCGTATTTCTACCTTTGTTCATCCAAGAACAACAAGGGAAGGTTTGCAAAGTGCATTCTGGTTTGTCAAAAGCACTCACTTAAAAATGTTTGAGTCACTACAATGCCTGTGACCTGGAACGCCTACCACTTTTTTTTGTGTTGATTAAACTTCATTAGAGGTGAAAAAGCTGCATGCCGTTGCAAGGGAGGGGAGAAGGAGGCACTAACAGGCCACTTTCCAAACAGATTTCCCAGAAACAGAGCAATTAATAAAGGGCCCTAGAAATGCTTTTTGTGCACTTCTATTTGTTATGTCACGAAGTGTCAACTGAAAGCTTAATGAATCATAAAATGCAGCATTTTTATGATTATTTCTTCACGCCTAATCCAGACATTTCTACATACACAGGGTATTAGTAATGCACAGGCAGCATTTGTATCTCTCTTCCCCTTGACCAAGGTCACATACACGAAACAAATAGTTCTGTGAGCAGAGGAGCTAATGGAGCCTGGTTTGCTACGGATTTTATCTGGGAGCTGAGTTCACTGGTAGCAAACTGGGTGTGAATGTCAAGTGAAGTTTTTCCTGGATTTGGGATACTCGTAACATAGCTCCTCTTGCGTGGAATCTCTTGTGTCTTGTAAGAGCTGAGTCCTCCGTAGAGGCAGGGGCTTTCCCTGGTTAGGGGCACTCTTAAAGGCTCTCTCTGCCCTCTGTGACGGGCTCTTGATTTTCATGAATTTATAAGAATATAAATTGCTTGCAGACTGCTGCTGCTCTCCAATTCGGTTAAAATTTGCTAGTGGGTTAAAAAGCTGCCACAGCAGGACAGACAGATGCATGACCACATCCAAATCACATGATTGCATAAGCCTTGTTTCCTTAGAAAACCAGACCAAGAATTCCCAGACCCACAAAAAGGAAATTACAGAGAAAGAAAAGAGCAATTTAAGCAATATATTGACAACAGCTAAAAAGCACCTCCTACTCCTATCCACAGCAAATCTACACACATGAAAGAAAGTTCTTGAGGCAAATATTGTTCATACATTAAAAACAACTTAATGGCTCTCGTTTACCGCAATAGTTTCACTTTTTCATACAGTAAACGCAACTGAGCTTCACTGAGCTACCAAAGGACATGCTTCATCATCATAATATCAATAAGGCAATACATTGCATTAAAGAAATGTTATCTAGTGAACGACATTTCTTATTGTAGAAGCAAAAAGACATCAATAGATGTCCATCTTAATTTCTAAGATTTTTTCAGAGAGAACAAAGTCAAGTACAAGTATTTCTGTTCAGATAAATAGGAGAATGAGGAGTCAATCTCTTTAAAGATTTTTTTTTTTTTTTGGTATCATGTAAGCCACAGAGTGGCTTTACTTTTACACAGTATTTTTCACTAGAAACAGGATCAAAGCAAACTTTCAGAAAACACCTCCTTGGTTCTGCAGAAGCTCTGCTTTGGAAAATTGTCTCCTTTGATTCTCTTCCTCTTCCCTCCCCCCTCTTCCTCCCCCCCCCCGCCCCTCCCCGAGCTGTTTTCAGTATTTCCAACAAGTTGTTAGTCATAATAAGTTACTGAACCTGGAGGGTATTAGCTCTGCAGTGAAGCAGAAACGAGTCATAGATGAGGTTCTCTCCGGATAGCTTCATCATGTGAATGACACAGGAATCATAGCACCCTGGATATGCTGATGCAACTTACTTTGAACCAACAATTTGATCATATTTTTAAACAAATATCTATTTCTGATGAAAACTCTAAATGGGCATCTCTTCCACAAGAGAACTTTATGTTGTTCTAGGAACATTTACACAGTTGATAGAGGAAGGGGTTGTATGGCGCCAGGAAGGCATGTTTGCCCTAAATTAAGATCTATAATGCTGATTATGGCGTGACGGCAACACTTGTAGTCCTCTCCCAGCTTTACACACACCTCCCATCCTTTCTTTTGTCTTTCCTCCTAGCTGTAGTTCTTGCTCGGTTTCCCCCCCTTCTCTTCACCTCCTTCTCAGCCACCACCGTGGAGCAGAAGGACAACTCGGACACCGGCAGAGCGCGGCCCAGCTGCCCGGAGCTGGGGCAGATGCTCCGTCACCCTGGGCTGGAACAGCAGCGCTGCGCGGTGTGAGCCGAGCCACCGTGTATCTGCAGAAGGAGTGACGCTTGGCGTTTGCATACGTGCCAGGATTTTGCATAGCCTGAAAAAAGCTCACTGTTGTTTCCACTGAAGTGAGCTCAGGTGGGTGATGCTCAAGGTAAACAAGTCTTCAGCTGTGGAACCCACCCCTGCCAGCTTCTACAGCTTTTTCCACCGCAGCTGCTGACACGACTGCCTGCGCTGCGCAAGCGTCGTTCACCTGGCTGCAGCACTGCTCGAGGGGCTCAGTTTAGGGAGGCTGCGCTAAGCACTAGTGCGGCTTAACAAACAGGAGGCAGTGCATTTGTGAATACTTAAGTTGGCAGGTACATTAGATTTGATACTGGGAGAAGAGACTATAAAACCAAAGGTTAAGCAATCTGTATTGTCACTCAAAGGAGCAAATTACATTATTCTTGCCTTGCTTCTGAATTAGCTGCAGTCTCGGTACGAATTTTTAATTCTCTTAAAGTTTGCTCCTTGCAATATATGCTGGTTAAATTCAAGTCCAGACTTTAGCATTTTTTCTGTTTAATGGAACACCCTTTACCTCACAAGCAATACTGACCTCCTCTAACAAACATATTTGGAGTCTTGTTTTTTCCTGGGGGGGGGGGGGGTTAACAGCACAATTTTTCTCCCCAACTGTCCAGGTACGTGTAAATAGTTGGTTGTGAAGTTTGTGTGTTCAGAGAAGAGCTAGTGAAGTGCCAAGTTCCAGGAGTAACATAAGTGCTCATTATAAAGGTAGCATTTCTCACAACAATCATGCGTTGTCTTTTTAGCAGACAAGCTGTACCAGTTGCTGCAGGTTTGCTTTTCTGATGGCCTCCTCTCCCAGGGAAACAAAATCCCCAGCAAGCAGCAATGACTGCTGTAATTGCTGACAGCAGAAATAAATGCACATTCAGGACTGATCTGCTAATAACCTTTCCCCTCCTTGCCCCCAGCCGAGCGTCTATGTTTTGCATCAGTTACATGGAAGCCTAAAAGTAACTAGACAATTCTGAAACCTAGGCAGCTGAAATTATTTCAGTCCCTCCCCACCACCGAGGAGCTTGATTCATCTCTGGCAATTACTCTATGGTTAAAAAACAAACCTTTTAATTCCACTGAACACGTACATTTTTCAAAATACATACACTGGACTTGGAGTAACCCAGAAATAGCAAGGTATTAATGCAGACAAGAATCTTACTGCTCCCATATACAGGGTATTTGTAACTTTATCACATTTGAATTATTATTTTCTCATCTCTAAATGGCAGCCTGCCAGATGCCTCTATCTCTTGAACTGCTCCTTTGTATGCTAGATCCAATACAAGCATCAGCATGCATTAATATTTCTATTTTTGCACCGAGCACCAGCTCGTAAAATGACAAATATGATAGCACAAAACCAGAATTTAATAGAGGCTGCTGATGATTAGAATCACATTTTTCCTGGTGAGAAGTGAAAAGATTTTGATGAGATCTAAATAGAGTAAAGTTCTTTGTCATGTGCAGCTTTGGGGATTCAGATGAACAGAGTGGAATTTGCCCCTTTTTTTTCTTAGTATGAGATATTAAATATCTCTGCTCAGGACTCACCTTGTTTTCTTGCTAGAGGAGAATATACTCTAGAGAGACTTGCTACATTCCCCACCTCCCTGCCCTCTCCCTTGTGATTTTATCTCAAGTTCACATACAAACAGTTTTCTACTATTATTCTACAATGAAACATTCAGATTTGGCACTTTGGTCTCCTTTCAGATGGGAGGATACAAATCCATGTGCCTTTTAAAAAGAAAAAAAAGCTCCTTCATTTATACTTTATAGTTTGAACACTTCATAGTGCAAAGGGCTTACTTTTAGCTCAAGGTCCCACTCTAGAAAGTTCCCTCCCCCCCAACATTTTTCTGTTTCCATTCAGCCATAAGAAGTCAGGATTCAAATACTTCCTTTCCCCATTTTCCTCCTTCATTATACAGCAGCAGAGCTCACAGTATAATCTGCATCAAGTGTTCCTCTTGATTCTGCCTTCATAACAAGAGGCATTTTAAAAGGCATGTGGAAGAAAGTATAGTTTATACTGCTTGCTATAATGGAGCCAAGAGGATGATAGGCAAGAGAGACAGCAACCCTGCAAAGCAAGATTTCTGCAGGAACAGATCTTGTAATAAGTATTTAAGCATTGGGTCATCTATTTCATTCTAAGTCAGCACCGGCAGGGGTATATCATCAAAACCGACCAGGTATGCAACTATATTTTGGAACAGCAGAGCCTAATTCCTAATTGTAAGAAATTCATGTTTCAGTCAATTATTGATTTTATTTTAAACCAGAGTCACGGCAGGTAAGATGACAATATTAATTCCTGCTGCTGTCGCCAAAAGCTGAAATTGTCAGGCAGGACTGACGAGCTCTTTAATTAACGGTGGGCTTGGCTCTCTTTGGGAAGATCCACCCAGTGAACAAACACAAATCTAAAAAAGTTTGTCCAATTTAAAGCCCAAATGTTGCCCCAGAAATTATACACAGATAAAAATTAAAATAAATATACTGTGTGTATGTATAAACATACACATATAATAGGATAGTAACAACAGCCTTGCATTTCCCCCCTGCCCTTATTTAGCTGCCCTTATCAAAATACTCCTAGGAAGCTGCTGGTATTTAGCATTACAACCAGCACAACTTTGGATAGCCTGTGTTTGTCTTTAGTTTGTCAATTGTTAAAGAAATTGAATGTGAAGAGACACTTGTTTGTGTGACTTCCCCAACTATTCAGGGTTAGATAACCCTGAATAATGACATAGCAAGAAGCAGGCTGGATTTTACTGGCCCAAATGTCTTGCTCAGATTTTGTTCTCGCTCCTCTTCACCTTTCAGACAGCCCTTGCCCATATCAGAGTTCCTATTTTCCTTTTGGAGGGGACTTCAGGAAGGACTGTTTTGGCTGGTGTTAGGCAGGCAGTGATATGATCTGCTGCAAGTCCTAAAGCAGAACTCCAAGAAAATATTTCTTACGGCAGCAAGAGCTGTAACTGCACCATTTTTCAGAAGGCAAACAGCGTAACTTTTGGAGATGCCCCATGCCCAGAACATGTACCACTGCCATCTGCAGGAATATCAAGGTGTGATTCAGCTACGGTGCCAGGACTTTTCTCTAAGGACAGACACACACAGTCACACCATTGCTCCTTACTAAGATTTCAAGTCTGGCGCTTGTAGCTCTGATTTCAAGGTAATGCCAGAAAATGTTGCTACCACTCCAGAGACCCACGGTCACAGTTACACTAGAGAGAAGGGTAATCTTAGTCAGTTTTAAGAGTCAGCGTTCATAAGACCATTTACTTGCCAGGTATCTCAGATGATTTCCTGCTGGGTAAGGAAATACCCTCTCTACGGAGCAAGAGTAACTGAAGCACTGGAGAAGTGATGTGTTGATATCACACTAGAAGTCTCCTACCAAAGCAGCTTTTCTGAGTCCCAAGGAGTCGCCTTACTCCCCAGTAGGACCATTCTGCTTTCTTTTCCATCGCAGCTGGTCAGTCTGGTGAGTTTGGTTTATGGTCACTTCATGACTTGAAGCTCCTGCTGACTTCAATGGGACTTAGGCCAATATCAGATGCTTTTCAAAACTAATGTCTGAAATGCACCTCAAAATAAAAAAAAAAGTTTTCAAAATAAGGCAAATGAGAACAAAAATATATCAGTGTCTACTCCATGCAGTTAGAAGGCTCACACAGAGAGCCTTGAAGCATACTTCAGTTATGATCTGGCTTGGTTTTGTAGTCTTTAGCTTAGCGGATGTGTCCTCTCTTCACTCAACAAGGCTGAATCCAAGTTCCGTACAGAATTTTCTGCTAGCTTCAGAATTCTAGTTACCTTCCTAGAATCTGGAAATGGGGAGGGAGGAACTCAAACTCTCACCTTTGAATTTTTTGGGGGAACCAGAAGGTTCTGAACTTGCTGATAAATACTGTTTAAGAAGCTTTTCACTGTCGTCATGATAAGTAGGAAACAAACTTTCACTGAGACTTGAAATAGTGGAAGTAAAGCTCTAATTAATTTCAGGAGAGCATAGACAGTCAAGTCAGACAATTCTTCAGGTTCAAAAGAAAAGAGACTGAAAAAGGCTTTGACTCATCTGTCATTTACGCTGCCCTAATATACATGGACTACAGAACTCCTTATGAGAGCAAACGCAGACTAAAGAGGAATTCTCAAAGCTCATTATACGGTACTTGCAAATGAGTCGAAGTGCTAAGTCTTTGATTTCTGGAGTTGCCAAACACTGGCTCAAATCCCGACCCCCTAGCACACAGCCTGCATAACTAGGACATACACTGAGGAAATCAACAGGGGAGAGTTTTTTCCTCCTTAAGAATTCAGGGCAACAACAGAGCCACTTTGCACTTAACCATTCAGTCATTGCATCTCTGATAACTCTCAGACATGACTTTTCTCCACTGCAATGGTGAGCATGGTTACATATCTGCAGCCTCCTACCCTTTTCTTTCCTTAGCCCTGAGAAGACCCTGTGAGTATATACCCAGGATGTATAGTGTGGGTGTCCCTGCTCCCTGTGCAATAGACCCAGCACCCGCATGGCTCCACCTGGGTGCTCAGAGAGATGGTCAGATTTGGGAAGCTGTACAGCATATTCCATCTATCTGAGAAGATTAACCTTTCATTGTCTTATTTTTCTCTCTGACTTTAAGAGCCCCCAAACCCTCAGCTCCCTGCTGCAACACTGTGTATCGGCCCAATCCCAATGCGCATTTGTTACATGGCTGGCCAGGAGGGCCAGAGCCGGGGCAGGAGCGTTTCAACAGGAGCGTATTCTCTAGCCAGGCTAAAGCATGGGCAAGTGCCAGAGCTATGCATCACAGGGACAGTTAAAAGGCATGGGGTTTTTATGCACCTTGAATTCTGGGGAGGAAAAAAGCAAGCTAACATTGCCATTTCCTTTTTTTTTTTTTTTTGCTGTTTAAGGGTGGGTGGGGAGGAGAGAGAGAAAAGAAAGAGGTTCATCTGGAAGTGCTTTGCCAATGTGATGTCCTCTGAACATGGAGGATTAAATCCTCTGCTAACATAGACTGACATAAGTCAACTGCCTTAAAGCATCATAGCTGCATTAGATCTGGCCCAAAGCTTCTTCAGTTTTCTTTTGGTCATCAGATAATGTATCACTAGTTACTTTTGGCATCACTAGGACTCCTTCATTTCATTTCCAGGAGGCAAAAACTGATAAGGAGTTACATGACTGAATAGGCATCCTCCATGTGATTACTTCTTTGTGATCACTGAGCACTCAGTGTATGAGTTCTGTCTTTTTGTTAGCTTTGTCAGATTGAGCTGCCATAAAACTCAATAGCCGAGTCAAATTTTATAATTAGGCAATTAAAATCAGGAGGAAAACCTTCCACAGTCTCAACAGGAAACAGTCTAAGGTAATAGCTTTGGTGTTTCTTCTTAAGATGTACCTCAACTACATGGTTCTTCTATTTGGGTTTGATTTTTTTTTCCCCCAGCTAAATAAACCCATACTGTGCGGGCTGTTCAGAGAGTGCTGACAGCATCATCAAGGCTGTGTCTGATCACTATGCTGGGAGCATACTAGATAGAAAGGGGTTTATGCATCTCAAAATGCCCCAGAGGAACTGGCAACTTCCAGCCCAAGGAGGCAGAAATCATCCTTTTAGTAAAGTTCTGCAGTAGGTTCTCTAGACACCACATGGGAGATCCATCACCAGGGGTTTCCAAGAGGAGAGGAAGAGAGGAGAGAGCACCAGCAAGCATATCATCAGTAGGGTTTAAGAATGTAGTCTCTCCTGCTTTGTGCAGTGAGAATGGTCTAGATTCCCTGTGATCTTTTTTATCTCAGGGGGGTTTTTTTGTTTGTTTGTTTTAATGGATAAGGCCTAATTTATTCCTTTAATCCACAGCTGATGAGCTACAGGCTCCTCAAAGGTAAATCACAATTCGTTTTGTGGCGGTTTTCTGGATTAGTAATTACATGTGGAAGAAAAACAAGCCTCTCATGAATTATACATAGTTATTGGTTTGATTTCAAAAGCTCTTGACATTCAGGGTATAAGTAATCTAATTAGTCTTTTGTACAACAAACCTTTCCTTTCTTCTAACAAGGATAGTGCATTTTAACTATTATTGTGTTACCAAACCAGGCCACAAATTAAGACCTGATGCAGTTGGTTGGCAACATTAACATGGTATTTCCATTTAATGTAACGTAAGCACATTAATGGTTAAGTTTGGGGACCATGTTCTGCGTGCTCCTTCACAATTTCTGCCTCCTCTTCCACAGCCAGGGCCATGAAACAAAGTACCTTCCTGCTGAGCAGGGCAGCAAGCGCCCAGGAGACCTCATGCACTTACAGGATGTTGTTACAAACTTGTCTCCAAAGGACCTTTCTTCTGTAGTCTCCTAGAGGGAAAATAGCGGTGAGGTATCAGGCTGATCTTCGTGATACTAGAGTCATCTGTCTTTCCTGCCTGTGAAGAAGGATACGTAACACCAGACTCTATTGTGGTCACAAAGAGAAGTTGATAACATCTCACTGATCTTTGACTATAGTTCTTGCATCCTTTTCTGACATAAGTAGTTCACTATAGTAGTTGGTTGACAGGTTTTTCTTCCCTTAAATATGCAGTGGAACAAAAAACCACGCTCTCCTTGTCCTTACAGTTAATACTTCCATGGCATCTCTTATTTTCCTTTGAGGTCATAACTTATTAATATTCTAAAAATACACATTTTGTTTCTGCTGCTTACAGCAGAGAATGCATCTTGTGTCATCCTCAGCCTTGGAACTCCCTTGTGTCCCACCAGGTGCAAAGCAACTTTAATTTTGTTTCCTACTGCTAAGTAGAAAGGAAAGTAGATTGGTTGGCAGTCATTTATAATGTAACTCCCTAATAAGAGGAGCCCAGGGACTATTATTTCATAAAATCAGAGAGCTGTGAAGATAAGGGCTGGTCTAGCAAGAAATAAGATTTGTACTACGGGTTTACAACTCTAAACCATGGGCTCAGAGACCTGAATTTTAAAAGACATTATGCAGTTTGGCACAGTCCAGAGTGCTTGGGTAAACTTGCATTTCAGGTGCTTTCAAACTGAAATGAGCAAAGGAGAGGAGGTCAAAGCTGAAGGAAGAAGCTGTGTTGTGGGGCTGGTGGGGTCAGGAACACTGTGTGGCAGGACAGATTCCCAGGCAGACCAGAGCAGGCAGAGGAGATCACAGCTTGGCATGCAAGTGGATATGCTGTGAGCGGGTAGCAGGTAACCTAAAGACAGAGCTGATGACATAGAGTTTAAGTTATCAGAACAGTGAAGTTAAGAGTTATTTTCTTTGACTTTATCCAATGTTGCTTTGCAACAGTTCCATATGGCAGCTTAGCATTCACCCTCCCTTTAACATCAATGGTAAGTCTCTGCTGAGGGGCCTTTCATATAGTGCCGAGTGCATATTAGAACTTTAAACGATAAATCTAAACAAAAAAAAAGGAAACCCTCATACAAAGATTTTCCTTTTGGGCTTTAAAGAACAGAAAATCTGTTCAAAAGTTTCCTCTTTCTGCTTTACCCTTTTTTTTTTTATAAGTGCTAAAATATTCTGATGTGATAATAAAATTCATAGTATTCCTGACTGTAAAATTCTGTGTCAGCCCAAGTTGTGATTTTAACCTTCCTCCTGAATGGGCAAGGCTAAAAATTAAGTATTTTAATGAATCTATTAAGTCAAATATTCCACATCTACAATTCAACATTGAAAGAAGTCTATAGTTTTCTCGTATTATCTTGTTTCACAGTAATTATCAGAATACAAGAAGAATAATTATTGAATCACTCAGTTTACAAATTTGGCAGCCACACCAATGAATGCATAAAGCCTCGTTGTTAAACAAGTTAGCTCTGATTAAAGCAAACAACTCTTTTCACCACTAAAAACTACATATGCATGAACTCACACACACATATATGTCTCTGTTGTCCTAAAAGCACTGTGAGAAGAGTGCTTTAGGAAGCACATAGCAAGTCAGCTGGGACCGCTTTGAGGGTTGCACAGATGCGCAAGCTGGGGACTGAGGCTGTGCACCTTCCACAAGATACCAAACGCTACTGTGACACTGTATAAAAACTGGAAGAAATTACGACCTGGACTCCTGTGCACGAAAACTTCAGGGAACTAACATTTGACCTGAACCCAGTACCTGGGCTACATCTCCAGCCAGAAAAAAAAAATCCAGAATAAGGCTCAATATGCTCGATCCTGCTGTCCTGCAGATCCAGAATGGATGCACGTTCAGACCACAAAGGAATCTGATTTGGCTAGCATCTCTTTGGCCAGTCATCCCAACACACTGGCAGAAAGGAGGTGGTTTGAATTTCTGACCTCTCCCATCTTCCAGGGCCCCACAGTCACTGGAAAGCTGGTTCTGGACCACAGTCAGCACCAATGCTGTGCACAACTATTTTTGTGTTTATTTTTCGTCATCTAACCTGCGGTTCTTGTTCAGCTTTCCTACACAACAGGATGGCTTGATCTCCTACAGTGATGGGCGTAAAGGGTGTAGAGGGGGCAGGGAGATGTGCTGTCCTGCCCTTAGCAGGAGAGCACTGCCAGCCTTCGTTGCCCGCTGGAAGCTTCAAACAGGCATTTCTATCCCTGCCATTCTGCCCCACAGGCTTGGGGAGGGATGGTTTTGCCAGTGTTTACAGGGAGCTCCTCATCCCCTTTTGAATCCTTCCTTCAAGCCTCTCTTTTGCTTTAGCAGCAACAGAAAGCTGACAGCTGAAAGCTGCTGACAGTGGTGGCTGCCCACCATCCTGGGGGCCCTGGCTGCTTGTCTCCCTCCCCATCACCTGTCTGCATGCCCGGAGAGGCAATTCCACCTCCCTGCAGCAGGGACCAGCTTTATCCTCTGCACCTGGGCAGCACCTGGTGGAACAGGACCCCGGGCAGCAACACCAGCTCCGGGAGCGGTAATCCCAGCACCATCCAAGGGAAATCAGAGCTTCTCATGAACTAGGCTCTTAACATGCAGTAAAAGAGCTATCGAAATCTTTAATCAAGTGGGGTCACTGGAGGTTGTTTGAATTCATCATCCTTTGGATAGAGATTTCAACACCCAACATGTTCAAAGGCCACAAGACCTACTTCTGACTGGAGTTCTGCAGCTGAAGTTGAAGTTATAAATACACTTCAGTAAATACCTTGTTGAAAAATTCCTCCCTTGGGAAGAAGAATTTGGTAGAGAAAGCTTTCGTGAATTCAGTTCAGATTTAGCATGTAATGGTGACCAAAGAGGAAAAAAATGGGAAAGTCAAAATACTTTGACATTTAGCTGACATTTGTTTTGAAAATTGCCATATGAATGCTAAAAAAATAAACTTTCTGATTTTGAGTCAAGTGAAACAGTTGCAGGTAAGGAGATCTCTTCCTTATTTTACTGAGAAAACAAATCCAAGAGAATTTCACTTTGAGTCAACCCAACATTTTTCTTGGATATTCCAGCTTAGCCACTGATCCAAAAGCCCCTGCTTATTTAGGCAGCTCTAATTGCAACCCACTCACCCTGCTTATTTCTAGAAGCAGAGCTCTGAGGAGGTGTTTGTTGATGCTCAAAGGGGGATGCTTCATAGGCTCAATTATAGGAGAAACTGCATCAGTTAAAGGGAAAAACACCTCCAATGTGCAATTTAAGAATGTAAATTTAAGTTATCCTTTAAGTTATCCTAGTTGTAGAACCTGTTTCAGCTGCATGGGCCTTCAGGAGACCAGGTATTCCTCCACTGCCAATGACGTTTGTAGAGCTGAATGAAGGTTAAATGTTTAAATAATCATTTCTCAACAACAGAAGAGAAGAACCTTCCAAGTAGGGTTGACACCTTTCTCTCGCACAAAATGTTGGTTTTTTATAATTGATGGAAAAAGGGGTAACTCATTGTTTCCACAACCCAAATTTTATCAGCAGAAACAATACTTACCCAGGAGAAACAATACTTACCAAGGAACTGTATGAAGTCCCAGATCCTTGAAAGTCTGTCCTTTCAGAATTACGATGCTAATTTAATAACTCCAAAATATATTGGTTTGTCTGGATTTTTGCCCAGCTACCTTAATGAAGTCTGTTTGTAAAAACCATGCACTTGTTCAAATGTAAGGCTACAAGAACAATTTTGGAATAGCAAGAGCTGCCTAACATTGCACAGAAGTTTGGAGACCAAGAAAATTTATCAGCCAGCATGAGAAGAAGCGGTGCTGGTGCTGTTATGCGTTACTGAGGCTTTTTACCGCAAATTATATTAGGATGAGTGGTAATTATTCTGACTTTGGAAAACAAAGACGATGCTTTTAACAGCCGATTCCGAAACTGTTCTCACTCCAGCTTGTAGGACTAGCAAAGATTTGACAATAACTCAATAATCCTGCATAGATGAGACACCTGTTGAATTGGTTATTTTATTGCAGCTTCTGTGTCTTCTGACCCTAATGCTGTTTCCTGTTTTTGTTGCCGGCAGTGAACAGATACACTAATTAGCACCAATAAAGAAAAGTTTACCTTTGACTGTTGGTCCAACAGCAACTACGTGCAGTGACTATATGACAGTTTTCAGGCAAATAAAAACCAACCCTTGGAATGGATACATCAACTCTTCTGTTTCTATTTCTACCTCTTACAAAATATTTTTACTTGTGCATCTAGTGCTGGATTGTGTGGAAGAATGAAAGAAATTTGGCTCTGAATGCAAATCTCAGAAAACTAGGCTGACCATTACTGAAGTTTCCTCTCTAAACCTTCCCCCTCCTACCACAGAAATTCACTGCACACACACTTGTGCCCTTCTATCTCTTCTCTTGTACCCTTAGCTATATCAGCTGGTGCTTGGGAGAGCAAACCTGTTATTCTGAGGTGGCAGCCCTCCTGATTTCTGCTCAAGTTAGCATGGTTTGAATGCATTCCCTTTCCCTCTGCAACCTTGGGCTTTGCTTTTTGGGATGGGGAAGGGGGAGAGGATATCAGCTGGGCTGCTGTAAATTGATTTAAGAAGTTACCTGAAGTATCACTCTTTTCCCCTTTCATTTTTTGCTTCAGGTTCAAATTTAAAATTTAAATATTAAAAAAACCAGAAGACACATGACAACACAAGCTATATTTTGTATTAGGTGTTACCAACAGATGAAGTCCCAGCTGCCACAAACAAGTAATACTTAGCATCATCTTTCCCAATGACATGATTACAGTTTTAGTATTTGTTTTCTAACCAGATCTTGAAATATTTATTGAAGGGTCACTGTATTGGTGACTATTCCTGCTATTAAGTGTAGATCCTAGGATAGCTGCAGAACAGCAAGAACCATGTAGACCTGAATGTACACAGTAACGAGTTTTAGAAGTGAAATGACTGGTCACAGAAGCCTGCTTTGCGTCTTCCCTCTCGCTTCAGTTTCAGGAGGTGTCAACACAAGCCTGCAATGCCGTGATGTAGTTTAGAATGAGTTTACAGCTACTTTATTTTTAGGGAATCGCTGTTGGGTATTGAGTGAAGTTCCCCACTCCAGCAGTACTGGTCACTTTATTTAAGGGAAGGGGCTGTTGTGAGCTTCAGTTCCAGTTCTCCGCCTGTGTTGTCCCACTTGCACCCAAACTGCTGTTCTGTTTTGTGCAACTTGTTTGTAAGTTTGAGATCTACCTAATTATTCTGAACTACTCAATAAGAAGTTTGCATACCTGTCACAACAGGTGCAGGGGGAAAGTCTTGGAGTGAAAAGACAAAATGAAACATAGAAATGCCATTGGAGGACACGAAACTTTTTTTGAAGGACAGCATGGGAAAGCAGCAACTATTTTTTTGCTAGTGTAAGGACCGTCTCCTTCAAATAGCTACAGATACCATGCATGGAGTTTTGTTTTATATGGAACTGGAAGAGAAACTCTGCATCTTTACTGTCAGCCTGGGCCGTGATCCTGCAAACACGTAAGTACCCATGCTCCCAGCGCAGCCAGCGCAGATGAAGCTAGGCAAAGCTACGGTCCTTCCGTGACAAACTAGCACTCCTGTGGCTGCGCTTTTCTGCTTTATCATGCCATGATGGAGTGCCTGGCACAAATCAGCAGAGTTTTTTCTGGCAGTCTTTATATTACAACCATCACAGGTAGAAGGTACAGTAAACTCCGCCTTCTCAGCAGCCCAGTAACTAGAATTCAGGGGATATAATCGTAACGCAATCCTGTTGCTTGCTTGGAGGCCAACGTTGCCTGCGGGTAGCTGCATTATTATTATTATTTTAAGACCGTTGCAATGACTGTCCTTTGTGCGCTCGAAGACAATTACTTCCCTTGCTGAAGGGTAAGCCCTTTCCTCTCATCCTTTTGCACATTGCTAATGCTGAAGGGTAAGCCTTTTCCTCTCATCCTTTTGCACGTTGCAAAACAACTACATAAGAACAGTAAGCAACAGAGATCATCAGCACAAATCCATTAGAACAAGTTCACATCTACGATTTTATGCTTTACTTGTTATTGACTTTACTGGAAGGGCTGACTGCTAAAACAACACGCAGATCACCATGATAAAATGTAGTTTTTTATTTGTATTACTTTAGTACCTGAAAGCCTCAGCCAAGAATTCCTGTTGCAGTGCTCAAGGCCTTATTTGAGAGACTTACCCAGCTGTCAGCTAAGCGTTATTCTTTAGTGAAGGCAGGCATGGTTATTATGTGCAACAGGTTCAGGTGAGAGCAGATTCAGTCTGGGACTTTATGTGGCCGTAGATGCGTTAATGGATTGGTGCAGCAGAGGATTGCGAGACCGCACAGGAAAAAATTGTTTACAGGGAAGCAAAGGGCAGAGTGCAGAGAGTCATCACAGCAGTCAAATGAGATTTAATTACTTTGGCGAAGCATGAATTTTAGGTGATTTCTCTGTTTATGCTCCCTCTTTTCCACTAAAACTTATAACAAAGAGTGAGGTAGATGCATAGCGCAGTTGTGGCAGGAGAATATGTAGAGAAATATTCCATTTTCAGGACTATGTCAAACTCTTCATTTTTAGTTGCCCCCATTTTCTTCTCATTTTCCACTCTAATCATCTTCATTCTTGCCTGCTCATCTCTGCAAGTTCATACAGTACCCTAAGTGGAACATCTGCTTATCACTCATTATCTTGCTGCTCATTTATTCAGGGTTCTGATGGAAGCAGGGCTCAAAACAGAAAAAAGTCTTTTCAGTTTGTGGAAGGAATACCCCCAGCTGGGAACATCTGAGTTCCTTCCCTAAGAAGGGATCACTTTGGAGTATACCACCTCAGCAGATAGCCAAGCATGCATCAATGGAATAAACTACCTTCCTCAGTTATCCGTACTTGCTGGAGTCTCGTATCGACATTTAAACAAAGAATGAATGCCAAACATCACATGTAAGTAACATTAAATGCTTTACATTTCTTGTCTTATCTCTTTAGAAGTATTTTTAATTGATAGAAGTATTTCCAATTGTTCCTATTTTTGTATTTTATGTTTATTGCAATGCTTTGCCTTGGCAGGAAAGCAACTGTTGTTTGCACAGAAAGACAAAGCTATTAGAAGCAATTTATCCACATGAGCATTTATCTAGGTATTTGTATGGCCCCTAGCTACATGAATGTGCTCGTATACAATAGGATTTAGTAATCTGCAAACAGATTTAGCAAGTGCCAACCAAGAGCTCCCTAAGCAAACCTCCACACATGACAAATCAAATATACAATTCAAAAATAGAAGCTCAGTATAAGGTTAATGGAGCTTTATGGAAAAAGATTCCTCTGTTTTGTTACATAAATCACTGAAGAGTGAAGGAAGAGAGGAAACTGCTTGATAAATGGGCATAAAATTTCTATCCTGGAATAATTCAGTGACTCAAGAACTCACCTGAGACACCACATACCCAGGTTCACAACCTTACCATGTCCTATACTGACAAGAGCTTTGAACCCGTTTCTTTGGCCATGGAAACATCCTAATCAGTAGCTATTTGCTGCTCTGCTTTTGTATTCTGGTAGTGGCAAGAATTTAAGGAAGAGCAAGTGTCCATGAAACGATGAGTCTGTTTTAGTGAATCAATATTTTTGTATGGAAAGGTGATATATCAAAAAAATCCTTATCAGTTCTGCTCCCAGTGACACTAAGGGGCTTTGGAGCCAGGGTGTGCAGAGGGAAGCTCTGCTTTCCAGGCATCCTGCAGCAGCCCAAGGCTGGCAGTGCAGCCCCATCCTGCAGGAGGAGGTCTCTGCTTTGCAGAAAGTCCCTGTGAGAGGGTGGCCGAGTGCCTTGGGGGTCCAGCTTAGAGACAGTGCCAGGAGCAAGCCCAAAGCAAGCTTCTCAGGAAGACCTAAACAGAAAACCAGCATGAAAACAAGATATGTAATAAGAATCCATCCTAGTGGATATTTAAGATCTGAAGGACTGCAGGAGAGAAAAAGTACCTAGTTCTTTACTGGCAGGTAATAGGCCTAGGTTACTTGAGATTCTGTGATTTGGATTTAGGTTTGAGAGAAACAGGGGTGCAGAGAAGATAACATTAAGACTCTGAACTGTAGCAGAGCAAGGATCAGAAAAAGGATGAATAGCTGGGTGGGTGCTATATGAAATTTACTGTAGGCAGAAGGGAAAATGGAAAGCAATCAAAGTGAAATAGCCACATGTGCAGCAGCAGAACCTAAAGCATGAGCAAGAGAGGCACAAAGAGGAGAATAAGCTTATGTTGGGTAAACTTGGAGTTATTGGAAATTGGAAAACTAGAGTCTTCAGGGAAGGCTTAGCCTCAGGATTTTAAAATGAGAGCAGAAGAAAATGAGAAATTATTTGGAATAGAAGGAGAGAAATTGCAGCGCCTTCTCTTTTATATTACAGAAATAAGAAAAGCAAGGAGTAGGAAAAGCCAAGGAGTAACACTTACATGTTTACATTAATGATAAAGTTGTCTTAAAGAAAAAAGATCATCAAAACAGGGTAAAAGCAGCCTGCAGATCATTTTCGGTGAAGATCTTAAGACCTGACATGACCTCTCACTCTTTGCTTTGGACCAAAAGTGGTTCCCAGGCTCCTGCCTGCCTTGAATTGGGCATTTTGATAGCTCCATGTCATTACCATAAAAATTACTTTTCATTTGTCCTGAAAACAAACAGGTCTGGCTTTTACTGTAATAGGAAATACTGGGATTGGTCTTGCAGTGCCTTGAAAGGTTGGCAGCGAGACATTTTATCCCATCTTACTCAGGGGCCAACAACTTGGGACAAGCATATAGAAATTTTTATCATCACTCTGATGAGTGTCACAATTTTAATACTACAGCTTCTTCACACGATAATAGCAAGGGAGCTTTGTTACAAGAGCACCAGCAATTCCTGTTGGAGTCAAAGCGGGGGTCCATAATCCAGGCGGTACTGCACACTTGAGGCCCGATGTTGGCTGCTATATACTTAGCAACAGTTGAACTTCACTGAATTGAAGGAGTCAGGCTGTCACATCAGTACAGCCTGCTGCAAAACCATAAGCTGAAGCTAAAGTAATGAGATTTGTCCAGTGGATATTGACTATTAAGCTGAGAAGACATAACCTGGAATCATGGGACATAGGTAAACTTAAGCTAACCGTTACTGTGTTCTCAGTCAGCCACGGAAAGACTGTAGGCATCCAGACCAAAGCGACGCCACAAGAAGGATTGCACCGTGCTGGTGTGAGCTCTCAGCACTAAGTAGCTGTGCATCACACTTGTATTTTCCATCATAACTCTGAACATCTCTTTTCCTACGTTCATTATATGGCAAGTATAAATGCACAAATTTGGTTCATTATGGGATGTCTCTGATACAAGACAAATAATTTCAAAACATTTTATCCTAGAATAAGTTGCCAGAATGTTTTCCACATTGCAAATACCAGTATCCTCTAAGCTCTGAAGTCTGTCTCTTGAAAATGAGAAAAATTCCCAGGAAGGTTTGTCCCAAGACAGATATCAGCATGGAAAGTTTCAGCCCAAGCAGTTGCTTATATTTTTCTTAAAATTAATTTTAAGAGGTACCTTATAACTGCCATTTCCCCACTAATCCTTTGTGAGCCAGTTTGCACAAGTTCAACCCTTTCTTACCATGTCTCTACCATCCACAGATAGTACCTCTATGTCATTCCCATTTCTCCTACCCATCACATCTGGTCTATGCCAGGTTATTAAAACCCCTGTAATATCATGAGATTAAAGAATGGAAGGAACAAGGTGATAAGTTGTTCTGACTAAAGAAATAGGGACAGGCCAAATCTGTGATGAAGACAAAGGTAAATATTTTCATAGCCAGTTGTTCGCTGTTTCAAATGACTCATCCTTAATAAGATGAATCACTGGGTCTTACAAACAGGTTGGCGGGAACCTAAAAAACAATTTTTGCATCATGAGTAGCAAGCTGATCACAGGCAAGTTTTCTCCTCTCCACTTTTTCCTCTTTCACCACGCTCAAACCTCATTTAAAAAAGCATGGGTGAGTGTTTTCTTTCAGGAAACACCACCACATAGCAAACCACATTGCTCATCCCAGGTAATGCTTGGAGGTGTGCTTTGTACAGCTGACACTCTTGACCCAGATCATCTCCATGTCCATCCAAGAAGATCAAGACACCCCTGAGAAATCTCATTTAACTTCCAAGAACAATTTCAGAGCTGGATCAACTGTTATATTCTTTTTTAATTGAATTTCTAAGAGGACTGAAGCAGACTGCTTAATGCCCTGGTAACCAAAGCACACTGATCTATGGAAATCTCTTCAGCTCTGTTCTGTCTAGGTTCCTACATCCAGCTTATCAGCTGAGCGCCTTCCAGCCTGGCATTAGAAAACACAGCTAAAGTCTGTCACATGCCGTTTGTTCCTATCTGCCCCCAGGCACGTGCAGTAGAGTGCCTTGTTTTGGTAGTTTTTTCCCTGAGAACATGCATACTGCTATATGTTTGTGTTATAGGTTGGAGGATGTGTGCCTTGTTCTTGGGATTGGTTTTGTT
This sequence comes from Mycteria americana, assembly GCF_035582795.1. Lineage (NCBI taxonomy): Eukaryota > Metazoa > Chordata > Aves > Ciconiiformes > Ciconiidae > Mycteria > Mycteria americana. Next base: position 20,009,326 of record NC_134370.1, read on the forward strand.
GAAAGCTGCAGTGATCTCTAGCTTGCAGAAGAACATGTTTCACTGTCTTGGAGACTGTCTCAGGAAAGATTAATCTCCTTTGCAAACTTGCATGTGAAAGTGCATTTACTGACCACGGGAGACCTGGAGGCTTGGCCATCAACTCACCAGGATGCCAGCGTAGAGGAGTGGGCAATAGGTTAACTGAAAGAGTCCAAGACAGAAATCCCTATCCAGTGCTACTAGCGCTAAGGGTGCCACGGGCATGGCTGCTCTGTGACAAAGACACAGGAGCTACCTCTGTGCCAGCTCTGCCGGTGCCTCCAGCGCCGTGGGACAGCGTAGCCGCGCGGAGCCAGGTGAGCTTCACGCAGAAGCAACATCCTCGCAGGGCAGCGCCCAGATCAGCCGGCGTGCTGCTCACAGCCCTCCTAACAGCTCCGCTGCTTTGGAGTCCGGGGGAACAGTCGTGCTGCACAGAGCTGCCCCGCGTGAAGTCCAAGGCACAGTCAGCCATAGCTGAGTGTGAGGGGGGTGAGCTGTGTACTCTGTTGCATGAAGCAGACGTACCCTGTGAGAACAAAATAAGGGTATCTGCATCTGTTCCCATCACAAAACATGAGCCCCATTCGATTTCTAAACACTCACAGAGGAGGAACTAGTAGGAGTTTTGCATGTTAAAAATGAGGGTCCGCAGAACCTTACAGAAGCATCACCACGTAAAGTGTGGGTGCAGCAAGAGGATCGCTCCCACCCTCAGCGAGCTGACACTGGAGCAGTCTCACTTGCCATGCAGTGCATTGAGATATTTTGTTCATAATGAGGGGCCCATTTAATAGGGTTGTTGCTGTACCAGATGACAAGGTTGAATAACTTCTCATCCCCAGAGGTTGCTAACCGAGCTCTGTTGCAGTTTAGTGCTGCTCTGGGAAAACCTGAGCCGTTTTCTCCAGCAGGCTATTAACAGAAGTTCCTCTCCCTCTTTCACTGCTGGCTGGGATGCAGGGCCCTCCTGCCTGTGCTCTTCTCTCCTGAGAAGCTCTGCAGAGCCCATCAGGGGCACAACTTCAATTTTTCTGCCCTGGGAAGCTAACACCAGCAGATCTTGCCCGCTCGCCAGTGCTGAGAAACAAGAGCATTTTCAGCACAACAACTAAAATACCCTTTCCTCCTGAACTCCTCAGCTTTCAATCTTTTCCTCGCATTGAGCTAATAACAATGTTTACTTGCCAAAGTGTTTTCGAGTTAAACTGAACCGGTTTCCCCCTCCCAAAGCCATCCGTGCCGTCTTTCTACCTCACATGGCAGCACCACAAGGCACCAGCTCAACTCTGCTTTTCTAAGATGCCCTTTAAGGCATCTTCCTGCAGCTGATTGTATCTGAACTGCAGATATCTGCAGGCACAACCTGCAGTGGCAGATAATTAAACTACCAAGCAATACTGTATGGGTTTGAGTATGGGCCTGCAGGATTTCCTGGCCCAAAGCCAAAGCTGCAGAGGCCCTATCAAAGATGAAAGCAGAGGTTTATGCACTTAATGGTCAAAGCTGAGGATGGATTCAGAGACTGTTTGAGGAGTAACAATTCTGTTTCTGGTGGGGAAACAAAAAGAGGAATACCACCACCGTGTAGCGGTGAAATGAGTATGCCCGGTAGGCATACTCGATAGGTGAGTACCTACGCAAGACGCAGACCACCAAGAATCAGTCCCATAACCCCTCAGCTGCCCCTTTTCAGAAGTGAGATCACCAATACGCTCTCTACAAGCCCCCAAGATGTACAACCAGTCACACCAAGAGCATCTAGGCATGACCTTCTGCCAGGCTGCATAAGAAACGGACCCCCAGAACAGCCTTTGTTGTCCTCCTCTGCAGGGGAAGCACACCACTGCAGAGATTTGTTACTTCTCATTGTTCACAAGGACCCCTGCCTAGGCAAGTTACGTTATGATTTCTGCAGCTTGTCACGTTCATTTCTCCCCCGCCATCGCCCCGCTTTGCACTCTCTCACAGGAGGTGCATCCTCACCATCATGGAAGCACTGGACTTGCTTGCCTATCTCATAAGCGCTTCCAGTTCGATCACCTGCTTATTTTGCTCCATCTACTCCAGTGCCTTGTAAATGGCTTTTTGCCTGCTTGTTTTAGGCGAGTACATCACCAGATCATTCTTATGGAGCTCCTACATATGCAATGTTTGGAGAAGATGATAGAGAAGTAGCTGAATGAAAATAGGATGAGCGGGTCTCTATTTCCTGATGTCATTTATTGTAACAGAATTCAACATCCCACTCTGCTACAGAGCTTTCCATTGAAAGACCTTAAAGCAGTGATTTTGACTTAGAAACAACTGTGAGAGGTGAGCACTTCGTTAAGGTAACAGCGAGCCTCATCTTCCCCTTTCTGCCGCAGCCTCACCCTGCAGCCTCTGGCAAGACTGAACTTTTTCTTGTTTGCTTGTTCAGCTCCACTTTACATGTGCCTCCCCAGGAAGATGGCAGAGAGAGGCAGTGTTAGCAGCAGAGGATGCTTTCTTTTCACAGTGCATGTTTAGCATGAGCCTTGAGGCAGTAAAGGCAGATCCTCCTCCTTGCACTTATTTCAGGAGCCAATACATGATCAATCCAAGGCTGTATTTAATGTGTGTTTTTCCTCTAACAAAACAACTCTAAAGCCATCTACCACTTGTTACCAGTGCTGCCAAGCTGAGTCACTTTTATTACTATCAAAGGGTAGATGGAAGATCGTGTCGATCTTTACCACTTCAATAAAAGGAATTTTATTACAAGCTGCCGTTGCCTTGCCTTTTTGTTCTCTGTTCAGTATATGTGGCAATGCCATCTGATGTATTCACGATTAATTTATTCATTTGTGGAAAAGAGGTATTTTATAGCTTTGACACAGACACATTGCATATCCGTGAAGAAAACTGATGGGTGGGATAAAACAAAACAGCTTCCAGCAGTGGTCTTCTAAAGTCATTGATTTTAATTGGAACTCGCTTCCACAGAGCTGTCTTCAGAGGCACCAGTGAGAGGACATCTCCATCCTGCAACTGCACATGCTCTTCCTCTGCAGTGTTTGCTGGGCAGGCACCGAAATGTGGGTCCACAACTTCCATATCTCAGACCTGCCAGGAGAGCTGGGATATGAGCAGAGCAGATGTAGCTGGTGGGACATCAGAGTAAATGAAAAGAATTTGTACTTTCTTTGCAGAGAAAGAAGAGTGAGGAGAAGGCACTCATGTTTCGCTTCATGAGACCTCCTGCTCCCAGCGTGAAACTTGTTGCTTACACCAGTCTAGCCCTGGCTATCATCCCACCCTGGTTCAGACTCTCGACCTCCTTTGCTTTGCAACAGATCAGCCTGGAACAAGTGACCCTATGAACAAGGACACCCTCAGATGGTGATTCTGTGTTAGACATTACACGTCTCCATATGGCCAAGTCATATACAGAAGAGAGAACAGAAGATGACGAAAGAGGGAGGAGGGAAAGATTCCTGCAGAGGGAGATGGCATTGAACTCCTAATGGTTCCTGCCCAATTCTCTTCAGAGAGAAATGCATCCCTCAGTACAATGCTTGCATCAGTGCACGCAGTATTCCAGCTCATCTTTTGCCTTTTTTTTTTTTCAATTCAAGTCAGCAGGTAAATACATGCTTACAGGGTTATTGTCAGCCAGACTAAGGCAGCCTGTGGTAGGGCTGGATTCAGCCACACCGCACCTGCCAAGGTGCCCTTGGAGCCACGCTCCTCATGTGCCAACGTCACGGGGGTGAGGATGCCTGGGGCAGGCAGGGAGTCTAGACTCTCCTGCCCTGGGGTATGCGCAACCCTGCCAAGGCCACGCTGAGACTGTGTAACCCTATTAAAGCATAAGCTGGGAGTACATGATACTCACTAAAAGAAAATAGCTTGCTTTGTTCCCGAGATCTAAACCCCACAGCAGCGCATGCTGTGGGATAACCTGGCATTATTGATCTCTGCAGGCAGGGCTTGCCATCCCCAGTTTCACTGCCCGAAGACATCCCACAGCCCTGTTCTCTGCTCCCATCTGAAGACACAGGTCTAGGATCCCTACTCAGCACAAGTGCCAGAGCTAGAGCACGTGTATTTCCAAAGGGGATTTGCAAAGGTGAGGGCCCAGCTAGTCCTCCAGCTGCTGCTTTACAGGCAAACCTCTGCACAGGGAGCCCATACAGAGCCAGCAGCCAGTTGTCACTGTCCCCACACTGGCCTTCTCACTATTAAAGTACCAAACAGACAAAAAAGGGCACGTGATCTTATACCTCCCATGCTGGATGTTCCTAAATCTCTCACTGTTGCTGCTAGATTTGCATGCACACATGAAAATGACAGGATGCAACCTTCAGGCTAGGGAGGGGAAAGAAAAAAATTGGATAGTTGTACAAGTCAGCAAATATAGCTGGTGAGGAACAGTAATCATTTATCAAAGGTAGAAAAAAGGTCTAAGATGAGGGGCTGTGCAAACTCGTGCAGAGTTGGGTTTTTTTGTGTGGAAGGTGCAGGAATTCTATAGCACATGGAGAGATCTCTTTCGCAGCATCCAGCTCAAGCATGGGATTCAAAGGTTTCCAATGGTTTTAGCTGTCCTGCACATTAATAAGTTTAAGAGATTAAATCAAATATCTGAAAAACAAAGACATTTTCCCCTTCCAAAACTGCTTATTTGTAAGATACTTGCGCTGCAGTGCAGCACACAGGTTGATTAGATATCACCTTACTGAGGAAGTGATGAAATCAGATTGTTACTTTTATTCATTCCACCTGTAATGAGTCGCAGCAATTCCTCCCACTCTCGTGCCACTCGGAAAGGCGCAGCCGTGCGTATCCAGGTAACCGCTGCTGGCACCGCCGGGCTGCCTGCAGATGCCTGCCCGGGGACGCGTCCCCCCGCAGCTCACGGGAGGACCAAGAAGGAAGGGGCCGACTCTCCTGAAGCGGTCACACACCTGCACCTACAGAAGCCAAGAGGCTTGCTTGCCCATCTTCCCCAGAGAAGCCTGCTGAGGGTGTCCAGATACTGGACAGCTTGGTGTGTACCTGGCGCTGCGTAAAGCGGAACACCACGACCAAACAGAAAGAGAAGCAGGAGGACAACCGCATCAAGGGGAAGAGAGAGAAATGCACGTAACCAAGAATTAAATGTTTTTCATTCCTTCGTGCATATTTCCTGTCTTGTTTCTCGGCGTCCCCAAGTACTAAGAGCATTGCCTCCCTGTCTTCTGGTAGCAAAAAGCCTGCCCCCCAGTAATAACCGTAAAACCTGTTATTTAAAGAGACGACCAGCTGATCCTGCTTCTCTTCCCCCCCGCCAAGCAACCGGGCTGTCACTCTGCCCTCCCCCTTGATGCTTGCCTCAGGTGACTCCCCTTTAGGTCTTCACTAAGAGTATTAATTCATAGTGCTGCTGAAGAATCACCACAGATCTTTCCATGCTGTCTGCATTCACTAACAGCTTATGTAAAGCAGAAGTCCCCCATTCTCTATACCCAGGAATTTATTTAAAAAAAAAAAAAAAAGTGGTGTTGTCTAAAACAAAACGTGAATATAATTTTTTTTTGCCACAGAAAAAATAACATTGCACAACACATCCTCCACATAGTTAATTGTGAGTGTTTTTTCAGATCCTGTGTAGTCGGTTATTTCTTAAGAAGGTGCTTTACATGCTCTCCGAGGCAGTATTCATACTATCCCACATACCCTTGCTGTTGCTATGGAAATCATTCCTCCATCAGCCGATGTGCAAATGCAGGTCTTACTGCCAAGTACAGGGGCTAAAGGTGTGCATGAGGCAAACTCTTTGCTGTGCATTATTCCTCCAGCCTCGCTGCTGCAGGGGGACAGGGGAAGGAACAATTAGTGTCTGTAACGAGAGCGCCTGTACCGAGGAGCTCTGGGGAGAGTTAGCAGGGTATTAGCCATACTAGATAGTCACGGCAAGGCTCTGGCTGAGGACTGCAGCCAGGCATGGTTTAGTCACCCAGCTCACCTGCTCCGGCTGCCACGGAAGGGACAGGATTCAGACACGGGAGGTACAAAGCATCATTCGCAGCATTTCTAAACATTTGAGGGGGAAAAGCAAGTCATGATGCACCATCACGGATACAAGGCAGACAGTATCCTGCCCTGTCTGTAGACCCGTAGCCACTCAGAAAGGCCAATGATAAGATTAGGCTTTTGACAAGGACCTGCTGTTGGCTACAGAGAGGCAGAGACTGCAAGAGCTGCCTGGAGAGCCGTCCGACTCTGGTGAAGCAGCAAGGCCAAGAGGGAAACACACCCACAAAAATGAAGCTTCTTCACATCTGCTGCGTTTGCAACTCTTCTAAACGTCGTTTTCGCACTCCTTGAGACCTACGGGTAAGTACTGAGGTGGATACTGGAGCATTCTCAGTCAAAACACAGCTTGATGTCAGCAGGCACTTTTCAGTAGCAGCCTCTGCCCTCTCACAACCTAACAGAAACAGAGGAACCTGCTGCCTCCAGGACTCGGCAGCCCTTTACTGTCAGTGGAGCCGAAGCCCTGGGAGGACAGGCCACCCGCGGCCAGCTGCAGGGCTCCCCCAAGCCCCACCCCAGCCAGGCGCGAGCACCTCTCTGCGCACGGGAGTTGGTGCGAACATTTCAGCTTCCAGAGCAGACAAGAACACCCCCCCACATTTGTTTCCCCCTGCCCTGGAGCACTTGGTAGTACTTTTCATAGATGTATCGCAGTAAGTAGTACGTCCCAGGGCAGCTCCCGTGCCTTGGTGGTTTCCTAGTTGAGTGTCCTCTATCCCTGCTGCAGCCGGGGGGGAGCAGGAACTGGGGTCAGGGAGGCAACAAGGGGTATAAGGCACTCAGATTTACAGTAGGTTTAAGAGGAGTGAGGGGTTTTTTGGACAAATAAGTGGCCATCTGAGGGTTGGTTGATTTTTTTTAGGTTTTTTGTTTGGTGGGTTTCCGCTTTGTTATTTTTTTTTCCTTTTCAAATGAGGAACTAGAAGGCTGTAGCAGAGAAAGGCAGATTCACCAAAAAAGCAAACATGGGTTGGTTTTTTTTCCTTCCACCCCACTGAAAGAACTGCTCCTGCAGAAGATCAGCAAGTGGTCCATCACACAAACTGAAGGTTTCTATTCACATCTTATACCTTTTCTGACTGCTCTACAAGAAACACAGGTATCATACCCATCCTCTCTTCTTAATTATCTTCTGTCCTAGACATTAGGGAACTCTTAAAAGCATAGAAAATAGCTTAGTATTACAGATTCACAGAAGTTAGTGAAGTTTTTACCTGACTTTTTTTTTTCCTGACTTTTTTTTCCCCAGGTCAGTCACCCTGGGGAAAGGCAGCTAGTTGAAGAACAGAATCCAAAAACCCAAACAAAATCTGAATATCTACGCAGGATCTCAGCTCACACAGGCAATCATCTCAAAGCACAACTCCTTGGAGGCACCGTTATGTATGACAAATTAACACAAACACGGTAAACAGGCTACAGCATATTACTGTAAACAAAGCAAGCAGATCTCCCTCAACCATAGCCCAAAAGAAAGGTAGCACTTACTTCAGTTCAGGGCTAGAAAGGAGAGTGCTATCGCTCAAAGCTGCTCTGCTCCACTCCAGCTTGCTTTCCCACGTGGGCCTGGTCGGGTCTCCTCTCCTCCCTCATTAGCTACCTGCCAGGAGGTCAGCCGGTCAGTGGTCCTTAGTCGAAACACATGCTAGTTCAGCACAGCTTGTTAGCAGAGTGCAGGCATGGCTGCCATCTAAACCGAAAGAATATAGTGAATAGTTCTGTATAAAGTTTGCTGTAATTCTAACTATCCATGAGCTGTAATGGGCATTTTTATGTTATCTTTCTGGTTAAAAACAGCTGCATTCAGACTTGATCAATACCATCCTAGTATGCTAATAAACTGTTACACCATTTTATGAAAATATAATAATATGCAAATAGCAGTGTTTCCAATTGCTTTAAGAAGATATGGTATGAACGTGAATAAATTACATTAAATCATGCTGTCATAGAGAAGTATCTTGTGATTTATAAGTACCTACCTTACGCAAATTAATACCACACAATTCTGCAGCCCTGTGGATAAATGTCTTTTGTGTCGTGGTATGAACGCACATACTATGCCTCAAAAGCTTCCAAATATGTGGGTGGGAGTTGGAGAATACAAATGACATAAGAAACTAAAAGGTTTTATTTCAGGAACACCTTAGCATGCTAGAATATGGTACCAGAGATTAGACGTTATGGATTAGAGATTCACTTTCACTGCCTTGTTAGAAAGGGCGTAAAAGAAAGAGCAAAGGAATAGTAAAGGAATAGCAGAGAGCAATGTATACGTTTGCATTTATTATAATTAATCACCATTCCTTTTATTTTTAGTATAATGGTATTCACGATGAATCATGTTGTGAGTGTAAATTTAAGAAATGTAATTGTGAATGGATTTGGTACAATCTGTTTATGACATTCATAAATGCAGACACAATGCCACCATCAGAGGGACTGGGAAGGATTCTTAAGTACATGAAAGCCAAAACCTCAGACCCTCTATAAATTTAAACTCTGAACAAGTTCCTGAATTTGCTAAGCCATTAGGGTTATTTCTTCCTTCCCAGATGCATCATTTGATGTAAACTGCTTGTTTGTTGGCATCCAATTCAGAGGGTCAGTCTGAGCTAAAACACTCCATAAAAATACTTAATACTCTTCTGTAAAAGTTGTAAGTGAATTTAGAAATCCAGATCAATTAAGTTATAGATTGGCTTCAACATTTTCTAAGATCGTTTCTTCAACAATAGAAACCCAAACCAAAACCCAAGTCAAACTCAGAGACGAAATTCTTGCAAATGTTAAGAGAACTTACCCTTTGCAGGGATTGCTTCTTTATGAAATGAAAGATTAAATTAGTATGTGAAGAGAGGATGCACATCTAAGAAGAGCATCAGAGAGAGGGGAAGAGGTGTTACTGACTCAAAGTTATGCTAACTTTTAGTTTTCCCTTGGGACGGACACTATTTTTCTGCTTTGCATCAGAAAAAGCTCATTGAGCTATGGCAAAATTACTCAAAAAGGATTTTACTTCTCATCTCTCAATAAAAATTGCACCTTAATTTATGTGTGTGATGACAGGGGGACACAAAATATACTTGCTAGTGCCAAATTCTAGAATTAAACTGCAAGGAAGAAGGAGAGTTTGTCAGCATTTGAGAAGCAGGATCCTGTCCATCACCCTCCATATGGGGTGCACCCTAAGGTACCAAAAGCTCTCGGCTCTGATTAACTCCCACGGGAGTCTGGTGGCTCAGCACCAGGCAACTGATCTCAGCGCATTTCAGGATGAGGCCATTTCCCTGCTTGATAACAAACATTGCGGTGCCTCTTTATACTGCTTTGATACACATAAATACACTAGTAAATCTCATCATCGACACATCAGACCAAAATTGGTGCTCTCTTGGCTAAGCATTATGCAACTTGGCTTCACTAGATCAGCAACACACCCTGGGATACAGATATAGGAAGGATATTTTCATCCGACTAGACTGTTAGTGAAACCAAACACTATTCAGCTTTCCCCACCACTCCCCTTTGTTGCTGGATTTATTTTGTGAGAACATTTGTCCTGTAAACAAGAAAGAAATCATGTGGTTGTTCTTGTCATTTTAAAAATAATCCCAGAAGCTTTTAAAGGTTGATAGCATATAATGCAACATGTCCTGTCCTTTCACAGAAGCAGAACTGGGCTCTAATATTTTTTTCTGTTACAAAGCAGAGAAAGCAAGTGATGTTTCCTTCTCTTCTGTACGAGCCTTTGGCTCTGAGTTCAAAACTCTGACTGTCAAATCTAGATATAGAGCTAGAGAAAGCCAGACAATCATATACGATTATCAGATGCACCAATTCTACACATTTTGGATGGCAATACGCAACCTACCACTTCAAGAAGAAACGTCCCAATTATTTGGCTGCTGAACATCAGGAAATCCCAGCCAAGTTGTTGCTGTGCGCACAACGGAGTTGTTCCAAATATTTTCACTCAGTCCAGCATATCCAGGATGTGTCTGAAGGTGATACATGATCAGGTCAACTGTGCCACCCACTTGTGTTTGGACCGAAGGTACCTGAAGGTGCTGGGGCCCATGTGGTGTAGGAGGATGCATTCGCTGGTGCAGTGTGTGTCCCTAACAGGTCTGATGCGTGGGATACATTGCACTTTCTGGTCACTGGTCTGCACTGGCATCCCTACACACTGTAGTAGTTTCTGTGTGTGCTTACAGCTCGTCAGGCTGTTTGTGGCATCTCACCATATCTTAACAAAACTATTTCAAACAGAAATCAGGTTTTTGTAAGATTTCCAAATTCTGGGATTTGGAAAATTAATTGATTCATGAAAATAATTTTCAGATCAGTTCTACAGTGAAAATCAGTAGAAAGGCATGTTCTTCCCAGAAGACTGATTCAGGATTACTTGAAGAAAGGCATTTCGGATCAATCCAGCAGAAACTTCACTTTGGTCAGCAGCATCTCAGCTGCCTTCAGTCATCAACAGAATAAATCCTCCTCCTGTTTTCTCCAGATGATCCCAAACATCAGCACAAAAGGCACGCTGCCTTAGGAAGCACAGACTTGCAGGGACTCTGGAATGGGACATGCCTGTCCCTTGTCCTGCTGTAACCTGGAATCAAACCTGATTTAAATGCAAGTCATAGCCAGGGCTATTACAGTTACGCTTCCTCTCTTGCAGTGAGACACCAGTGGCAACTACCCGGTTCTGGTATATCTATAACGTTAGAAAACAGTGACTTGATACAAAGCAGGCATCAGCAGGGGTCAGAACTTGCTGCTCAGTAACAGCAGTTCCTGGTCTAGGAGTACAGCTCCAGATGATGTTAGGATGACAGCTCAGTATCCCAACCGCAGTGGGGAATACACAGTTGTCCCCATGTGACATGAAAGATGACACTGTCCACAGCACACAATTTTAGCCATTAGACATTTGTTATGAATACCTAGCAGCTGCAGCTGGGAATAGTTTCTAGTGTGAAGGGCTTGCATTCTCTGTATAGGCAGAGCAGAAGGGAGAGCCAGCAGCTGCTGCGGTTATTAGTCCTCAGCCAAAACTCTGCAAGCTTCTGACCCCACATGTTTGCCCTGGACTTAGTGGCTCCGTGAACGTGCGGCTGCAGAGGTGGTGCTGCACTTGCTCTGGCAGGGAACTGTGCTCGCAGCTCCATGTTCGGCTCCTCGGAGTAGCTGAGTTTGTCCACTTCTGACTGAGGCTTCTAACCGTTACTTGACTCCTCTTTCTCACTTGGGACTATTATGACCAATAAATACCTCATGACATTTTTTTAAAGATACTATTAGCAGCTATTCCCTTTCATCCCTCATGCTCAAGCCATCTTAATGAGGTAGGAAGTATGCTAAGCTCGAGGAGTTCACTACGGTAGTGCAGCCTAGCAATAATCTCACGGATAACTGTCCTTGCAAGCTGGGAGGAGATGCTTGTGGAAACTCATCCATGCTTAGAACAAGCAGCACTTGATGAATTTTTCGGAGAAGCTGTTTCCATTTCTCTCCTGTGAGCAGGACGAATATTAATAACTTGTTCCTGTCAGCTGGGAAGTCTTGTGGTGGAGTTTTTGGGTTTAGTTGACTTTGGACAAATATTGTCCTGAAAGAGAGGTGAAAAGCCTTGACACAGACACAAGCTGTGCACTTCAACATGGTGATGTTTGCAGTCATTTTATTGCATGTAGCAATGCCTTCCATACAGATGCTCTGATTCGTGTGACAGTTCTTCATGAGCCATCTTGCTGGCTGACAGCACACAGACAGCAGGACATAAATGAGATAAATTTGCTGGTCAAAGAGAGGGTAAAATGGTTGTTTGTCATCTTAAGTGAACTGGGGAAACCAGGGTCAAGTCCAGTATAACAATGGCACAACCTTCCGTGAAGATGCTTGCACCTATTTTGTGGTTAGAGGGTTTTCAAAAGGCATGGTAGACTAATTTATGATTTTTGGGATTTCTGCTTTTAACTAATGGTGCTCTTACATAGCAACGGAATAGCTCAAGGGCTTCTTCTGTTAGCATCATCTCTGTTTTGGACTTCTTAGCTTCAGCCAGCTGTTTTTTAGTGAGTTTGAGGTAAGAACTGATTATGGGGGGAGCTTCAAACTCATCTATGGCATCTCAGGAGACTATGGCTTTTTTAGGCCATAGCCTTCAACTCGTATAAGTTATGAACTGAAGAGCTTACTACCTGGAAAGAGAAATAGAGAGAATATCCTGAAATACAGATAATCCATAGGTAAAACTTACTAGTTCATTCCAAAAACTTTGAATTGCTTGCTTGAATGAAATCTGGAAGTATGACAATTTAAAATGAGTTGAAATGTCCAATCAAATATGTTTGTAAATTCTGCATTTGAAGTAACATTTAAACAAGATGTTTTTGACTACTCTGACAAGTACAGAATTATAACTCCTTCTAACAGGTCGAGAGCCATTAGACATTCAGTATCTATAGCATAATAATGCAAAATAAAACACAGGTTATGCCTGGGATAACACTTCTCTCTGCAGTGAATAGTTCATTATGTCTTGTTATGTTTCAATAACCTATATCCCATTAATTCACTTGCATGTTATAGACTCTATACATAGATTGAATTTCTGTAATTTGTGCTTGTGGCTATTTCTGTCAAGATGAAATTGGCAGGTCCTTACGCTGTGATTAGCGTTCTGTATTTCAAACGTCTGTCAGCAGGTGGTCAAAACCATCAGCTCATAAAGGAACCAGTCTGCCCCTGTTACTGGCTCTTGCACAAGGACACGACTTGTGATTTGCAACACAAAACTCACGATAACCATAGAAACAAAGCAACTCCTATATGCAGGGAGGGTTTTCCCCTCTCTACCTCTCTCAGCTAGTGGCAAGCATGTATATCCTATCCTTATGCGTTCTCGAGGCCTCTCTGGGTACAGTTACGCTGCCCGCTGGCGCAGCAAGCATGGGGAAGGGCTGGGGTACAATTTGCTGCAATGTGTTATGGCTCTGGGGCTGTATGATCACATCATGCCCTTACCAGTAATGAGGCTCCTTGTCTTAAGCCCACGGCATGCACAGCTAGTGTGGTGACTGCTGGAGGACCCTGCATCCACGCGGGCCGTGAGCCTGTCTCCAGGGCACCCCGGAGTGTGACTTGACTCTGATCCCACCAAGGGAGGGACTGCAGGACTCCAAGTATAGATGCAGGGGAAATTTCCCCAAAAGAACCCCTCCAGCACAATAAATAACTCAGGTAAACAAACCCTAAGAGAGGCATGTGGTGGTCCGTCTGAAAGCATGCTTGTAAAGGAAGACCACAAAAGAATGAGGAACGGGCACCTGGCAGCACAACAAACTTATAGCAGGAATTGTTAAAAAACCAAGCCTCTCTCAAAACAGATTTTATTCCTTAGCAATTTTGGGAAGAACATGCATCCCGATTTGAGTTCAGCCTGGAAGTAAACATATGGTCATTTAATGAAGAATAGTGCATGTTTTCACGTCAAAAGTCAACAGAACATAGCATAAGCTTGTATTAGTCCCCAGTCTGGTGTCAAGAAATGCTGTGATCACTGAAGCAACTGCTTTAAAGAAAATGCATGCCTAAGAGAAAGTACTCATTAAACTATTCATTGTCGTTTTGGTTTTTTTTTTAATAGAAGATTATTTCTGCTGAGGTCTGATCTTCCATCCACTACCTCACTCTATTTTCTTGCCAGCCATGTCCCATATTGCCTGCTTTTGTATGTATGGAAAAGTCAACTGGTCATGCTGACTTCCTCAAGCAAGTGCTGTGCTGAAAGAACGGGATGAGGTTGATATTCCAGAATATGTGGAGTGGCACTTGGCCTTTAAATCCAAAAAGGCAGTCTCTAACACAAAGCGAATGAGGAGTGATCTTTCTGTGAGACTTGGAAGTCAAGAGACTTCCTCCGGCTCTTAAACTGCTAACGTGATCTGAAGCCACATGTAAGCGCCTTCCACGGAGAAGCCACCTGAGTGAAAAGCAGGTGAACAAGGTGAGTCAGCTGTTGTCACATGTCCCAGTCTTGACTCAGCCTCCACTCTCCTGCACTGATAAGAAACAGGAGCAATCATGTGAGATAAAAGTGCCAAAGATGAAACAGAAGTTCAAATGCTACTTTTTACAATATCTGGACACCACCACCTATTTTTTGAAGTTTTTATTGATTCGCCTGCAATGATGCGATAACAGTTTTAAATAACTTCTTAAGGGTAAACACCGACTTGTCACTAGGATGGCGAGGAGACTTCACTGGATTTCAAAATCTACTGTGTATACTTTGTCAGTCACCTGTATGTTGTATCTCTGGAAAGAATCTATGTTACCATGGAAAGGGTGAAATAAGAAAAACTCCTGCATAGCAATGCTTCTTTAAGCTAAGCCAATGTGCACATCTTTGTATGGTGGTTCACTGTGGGGACGTGAGGAGCAAGGGGAGGTCACAGTCCAAAACAACACATCGGTCTGCCCAGCACCGGTGTCCTAGGGATAGCTATGCCCGTTATGACTAGATTAACACGGTGCAGTAATTTAGCTCAGTCATAGAATTGCTTGACTATTCATCTGTTCAGTTATATATCTGTAGGCTTATGCTTTTAAAAAAATCTATAGACACCACATGGGCTGATTCCACCCAACTGTAACTTTGTTATGAACATGGAGGTGCACTCAAGCCAAGAACCTGCAAGTTTCCAAGTTGGCACCTAAGTCCCTCATGATTTCTGATTGCATTGGCATTTACAGGTGGCAGAGGTTACACCATTTTCCAGCTCTTAGTCTGAGGTTCAAAACTTTCCCTTTTAATCTTTTTTTTTTAACAAAAATGTCATATAGATGTCAATGTCATTTTCACTCTGTGAAAGCTGCTACCACATGTCCCTGCCATTATTCTTAGACAATAACAAGCAAGAAAATGTTTCTCTTTTCCCCACATTCTGAAGGCTCCATTAATATAGACAACTGAGATCTTCCTGGGTAGCAAATAATCATATTAATTAATGAACGTGTGAAACAAAATACAAAGAAAGAGTACACTTGAAGGGACTATTCATGTGTATGCGAGTGCCTGTAACTCCAATGGAGACAAATGGGAGACGCACATACAAACAAAAGGGAGAAGACATTCACCAGGCTGGATGGAGAAAGGCCAGCCTGGAGCAGAGTGGAATGCATAGAGGGATTTAAAGCAGGATTACAGATGCCTGTGGCAACTGCTCTCAATAAATTATAGTTAGATCAAAGAAAAATAGAATGCTTTGATAAGAGATTAACAAGTGCCATTCTCAAATGTACAGCAGTAATTAAGAAAAAAAATTTACATTTTAACCCCTTATTCAAGGCATTACTTTTTTTTCTAGTTTTATTTATGAATTACTTCCGGCGCCCAGGGATAAAGACAGCTTTTTCAATGTCTTCATTCTGTTATAACTAGCCACCAAATAAACACACAATCATTATTTTTATGCATGCACCAGGAGTTCTGATACGGGACATGGGCTTGGCGGGGGGGTGGTGTCCATTTTAGAAAGACTAGGTGACGTGCTGCAGCAAAATGGCAAAGACATAGTCAGGCAGCAAGGCTGCTGCTTTCCTTGAGTTGCTAGCTAAGTATTTACCAACTGGTAATAAAGAAGAGAAAAGCAAAATTGAATTCGCTTTCCTTTGTTTTCTAGAACCGCTTCTTGCCCTAGAACATAATGAACACGTGCACACTACTGCTTATGCAGCTCAGTAAAAAAAAATAGTTCTTTGAAAGGTCAGTGGAAAATTAAGCAGTATAGTCAGAAGTTACTACAAATGTGAATATCCTTCCATCATCATATATGAAATGTGAAAGTTGCTTCTTTTTTTGTTAACTTACAGCTAGCGTGGGAAGATGCATTCTGACTGTTCCCTTTCAGCATTAGAAAAGCGGGCAACCCAACACACGTTCTTCAGTGGCTCTGGGACTGCAGAAGTATTTGCAGGTGCTTGATGCTTCTTCAGAGCAGAAAGGCTAGGACTTCTCCAAATCTGAGCATTTTAATGCTGCAATTGTCTAGAAATTCTTTCTTTGAAAAAATCACCTTCACATGACTATTCCTCATTTCTGAAAAAATTGTTCAGACAGTAGAAGTCAAATCTGGCACTACAGCCTTATGATTTCATATCTGGGAACTGCCTCATCTACACATTTTTCATCTGAAGGTAAAAATCTACCATTTTCTCCCTCTAGTTCCTGGCTGTGCAGATCATAAGTAGAAAGTCCTCTGCACCTGCAAGGTGCATTTAGTAGTTGACTTTCTCAGTCAACTGGCACTGACAGTTCTAATATTTTACGTGGAATTAACTCACGTGGTTCAACAGGCTGGAGGTCTGCTTCATAGCTATATGTGTTCCTGTGAATGATACTGTAATGCCTTGAGAGCTCCTTCTACCAAACATTCACTTCTGATGAGAAGACGCTTTCGTCCTCTCATCAACAATTTGTGGTTGATATAGTATATGGTGCTCTTCCTCCCTTAAAAATCCCTAGTGAAAGCAGCATCACTTCCAACCTCATCAGCACTAACCTATACAATTTCCCATGAAATCTGAGGCATTAAGCTGAGGGAAGCATGGATGCATACTCTTGGGATTAATTTCTCCAAGCATTACTAGAGGTGGTATCACAAATTCAGTGTTTGAAGTCCCTGTGTTTGTGCTTCTGGGATAGAGGCTGCACATGGCAGTAGTCCTCAAGAATTAAATGACCATTGTAGGAAGCAGAATACACCAATAGTGTTCTTATTGCTGGGCAGATGTTCAAAGCACATGGCAGTGCTTTATTTTGGCTCTTCTTGGAATATATTTTTTCTCTTGTTGCTGATTTATTGACTGACCGACTTTTGATCAAAGCACCAATTCTTATATTTTCCATCTGTGCAGGTCTCTAGGTCACCTAGTAGGGATTTCTGATAGAAGGTGACAAACGTCACCTCAAGTGAATCTTTTTTTTCCCCCAAAAGAGAGGGAAAAACTGTCTCCTGATTTCTATGATCAAACACTAAAAGAGGAAACCCCAACAGGAAATTGCGAGGATAACCGCAAATTCTTCTTTACCTGGCTACAAGCTCAGCAGTCTGGCATGGCGAGCAAGCATGTGCAAATGTAAGAGTTTGACTGTGACTGTGAGTTTGACCTCTGACAAATAAGGCTGAAGAACATTGAAAAGGAAAAGGAAAAGGTTTTCTAGACCTATTTGGGCTGGAAATCAGACAAAGTTGTTGTCAGTCTGGGATGTCCTATACTTCCTCGCCTCAGGAAAGCCAGGAGCCCACTGAAATTTAGACGGACGTGCAATGTTTCAACATTTCTCTTGCACTTCTGCAAAAACTAAGAACTGCAGAGAGACTTTACGAAGAAAACAAAATAACTAGCCAAACCTGTGCTATGTTGCACAAGCTGCAGTCTCTTGGCAAAGATCCAGGTGATTTCCTATTTCCTCCAGACCATTCTCCCACTTGTGCTGCTAAGCGGGAAGGCAATGCCCTTTCCCCTCATCACCATGCAACGAGATGTAAAAGCATAAGGTTACTCAACAGAGTCGAATGGCCGCTCGCTTGAAATAAAGACGACACAGCGGTCTGAGTCAGTGTCAGCGAAGGCAGTGGCCTCTTCTTTCCGTTCAGATGGGAACATTACTGAATGTATTCGCTTCTGTGGTCGCCTAGCGAGAACCCTTGGCCATCTGAAAAGCTGGGCATACATAAATGAGAATGCCCTCCAGTGCTCTCACTTTCTTGATTTTTTTCTTGTATGCATCAGAAAAAGGAAAGCTCATAGAAAATTTGATAGAGGGTATGTGAGTTAGATATGGGCAGAGTATGGGCTTAGTACGGGCTCAGCGAGAAGGGGCTAGTCACAGCCTAGTGACCTTTCTAGCTCCTTAATTTGGATAACAACAGATTTTTGAGGGAAAAGGCCTACCCCATGGTCTCCTTATCCAACTGGCTCTGGTGTGAAGATGCCTTTGCTGAGCGAAAATAGCTATGGGGGAAATTTTTGGTATTTTCTCTTGTGAAATAACAACTTACTAAAAATAGTGCCTGCAGATGAATACATTGCAGTTTGCAGGCCCAGAGAAACCAATTTAGATCATTCACTCCTCTTTCCTCCTTTTTCATGCATTCCCTACATTTTCTCCTGAAATAAAACAAAATACAGAAATCCCATGCCAAAATGTTGTAACAGGCTCCTGTAAAACTTCTCTGTGTTACAGAAAGGCAGAAGGTTTTTTCCAAGTTCAACATCTGACATAAATTTGCCTCTGATTATGATACTTTAGAGGAAAAGGTGGGTTTGGGGTGGTTTTTTTTGTTTGTTTGGTTTTTAATTAATCTCTTCTCTAAAATTAAACTCAAATTGCATTTTTAGTATATGCACTGCACCTGTAACAAATCGATAAAAAAGAAAAAATTGATCTTTCCATCTGTGTTTGCAGTCACAGAAATACTTACCCTCTAGCCCCAAGAGGACGACCCACATAATATGATGTAATGTAATTCCAAAGTTGCATCAATGCTTTTCCACCCTCACCGGTATTATGGCAATCAAAGGAGATATTTGTTAAAAATAGCTTGGATACAAATCCAATAGTATCTCACTGCCAATGAAACCTCATCTCATGAAAGGGGGGGAAAAAGCTTTTCAGCAAATTTAATGTGAGGCAGATTTATGCATTTACATTTTAATTGCAATATGTTAAAAGCAAAAAAAAAAAAAAACAAACCACCATAAAAGGGTTGTTTTTTCCAGGTAATAGCGATTTTCAAAACATCCTCAACCTGTTTCTAACATTATAGAGGATATGGTTTCAATAAATGAGAAAGAGAGAGGCTGCTATGCCTGAGTGCACGTATTATGCCAGTGTTGTGACATACCATTGTTTTGCTAAGAGATTACAAAATCGGTGTTCTATGGGAACATCCTCATATTTTAAGCAAAATCCATCTGATTCTTTCTCACCTTGATTCCCTGAGCTCCCTTTTGTTCACAAGATGCAGGAACCTCCCTGAGGTAGAGCATCTGCTTGGGTTGCATCCAAAGAGCTCAGAGGCCAGCCTCAGTGCCAGTAAAGCAGAGAAGCTCCTTTTTGTTTTTCCGTAGCTCCCAAGATATTTCGACTGGCTGAAAATGATGAAAGAGAACAACAGGCAGGCTGATCTGACTCGGTTCTAGGAAAACAAGGGGAAGGGTTAACCAAAGCTTTATCAAGAAAGAATCGGACACTCTACATGCAATGAATGCCAATCCATGTGGCTGGATGCAAAGCAGATCTTTTTAAACAAGTCTCTTTCCACAGGATGAAAGGTCTGGTTGAGAGTAGCGTTCATGTTAATGCAGTTTACTTGGGTCTTGCCAAAGCATTTCATTTCATGGCATATGTTGGTATGATTAAAACGCATGCATTATATGGAATTAAAAGGATGCACTTCGGAAGAACTAAAAGCTGGCTGCCTGACAGATCGCAAAGTGGTGAGAGTAACGAGTGGAACTATTTCCAGCAGATTCCCACAAGGATCAGTTCCTGGTACAACATCGCTTAGTATTTTCATCACGTGTCCAAACAATGATGTAAAATCAGTCCCAAGATGGTCGGGGGCTGGAGCACTTACCCTGTAAGAAACGGCTGGGTGAGCTGGACTTGTTCAGCCTGGAGAAGACGAGGTTTCAGGGAAACTAAGAGCAGCCTACGAGGAGGTTACAAAGAAGGCAGAGCCAGGCTCTTTACAGAGGTTTATGGGAGAAGAATGAGAGACCATGATCATACATTGAGACAGGGGAAATTTCAACTGTATATAAGGAAAAAGAAAATCACCATGAGGAGACTCAGGCATTGGATCAGGATGACTAGGGAGGTCATGAAAGCTTTGTCCTTGGAGGTTTTAAAGGTCGGACTGAAGCCCTAAGCAACCTTATATGAATCCAGTTTTGACTCTGTTTAAGCAGAAGTTTGGACTAGACGACCTCCCAAGGTCCTCCACGTTATAGCATGTTATGACTGTAATTTGGTCGATTCTGCCTGGAGAGTGATTTGGGAATCCTGTTAGATAACTGCTTCAATGTGTGCTGTAATGTAACGCTACGGGGAAAAGCAATGGTTGGATGTTATTTGGCCGCCGCTGGTAAGCACCCCTGTGCAAAATGTGCCACCTTTGCGGAGCGGAATTCCCAAAATTGAAGCAGCCACCTGCAAGTGACCATCGCTCCCTCATGAACAGCCCATGAAGTCTGGCACCGCCGCCTGACAGAGCCCTCCGGTGTCTCCTGAGCTGCTACTTTTGCTGTGTCAGTGGAGAGGAGGACAGCCAGGACCTGGACTTTTTCCGCATTAACAAGGAACAGTCCCGTGCATGCTACGCAGCATTTCAGAGGGATGTTTGTATCACTGAAAACTATAGCATCCCCTTACATTTACACACCAAAAAGGCATTGTACTACTGGGATGAGAGGGAGCACTTATGAGCTTTCAGGCAAAGGTATAGCAAGATTCAGTTTTAAGTTAGACCATGTGAAATGCAAAATAAAACACTGAGGGAAAGTTTAAAAATGTCACAGCTTCCCTGGAGAGAAGCTGAATTCTCCCTCGCTGCCAGCCAGAAGTACTGGCTATGCTTTACTGCAGAGCAGTTGGCCAGCGTGGGTACCTGTTGCATCGTGACTCAAGTGACCGGGATTTGCAGGCACGCTCTCACCGTAAGGATAATAACGTGTTCTGCAGTTCCCTAGTTTAAGCACTTTTCCTTTCCTGACTGACTCGGAGTTGTTCTGGAGTATCTATGAATGGCAGAAACCTTGTAGACAACTCCATGTTGCTACAGAAAAGCCTTTTTGCAACAGCTGAGGGAATATTGTACTTCCTTGAGCACACAAAAATGTAGTCAGAGGCTACGTGGACAGAGCATCAGCACAGGTGTGCTGGAGCAGCAGGACCTTGACCTGTATTGCTGACTGTGAAGGCCAAGTAGCCAGTAGATAAACCCATTTGACCACAGATAACAACCCTTCTGGCGTGTTTTGCTGCGCTTGCTTGTTAACGGAGACCCATTAAGGTGAATTAGCCAGATTCACGTGTCAAACAAATGCCACCATGATAAAGCTCAAGGCCTCAGATAAATTCAAATCCCTTGATTTTAAATAGAAGTCACTGTATTTTTTTTCTCTTATGTGAAATCCCCAACCCTAACGTCATTTGAGGAGGGGTTTTTTTAAGCCCTACAGTAACTGATGCAACTATTGACTCATTGCTGGTTTGGGGTTTGACACCAGAGGACTGCACTGGCCAGACCAGCAACCTGCCAGACTATGACTTCTTTGTTTCTTTGATAACAACTGATCTGAACAAATGGAATTTATAGCTGCATGCTTCTGTTAGTTTAATAATTTTTCTTATTCTAATTTTGTACTTAAAACTAGCTTTATATTCCTATATGAAATAGGTTTGGTTTTTTTCCCCCCCCTAAGGAGACAATGTGTTTCTCTTTAGCAGTTTTATACACAAAAATATACGTTGATGAGAAGTCTCCAGGTTGTTTTAAACAGATGATGTAGTAATCCCCTGATCACTTTAGAAAAAGCAGACATATATATCACTCTGTTGAAAAAGTTAGAGCATAAGTGGTATAATTTGCATATTATAATTAACTCATACCCAAACTGCTTTTTGACAATAAGTATCAAAGAGTATATGTTAGACAAATAAAAGTGTTTCCTGCCTTTTATGGAAAACAAACATCTAAAAAAGAGGAGGAAACAAACACAGTTCTTGCAATATACTATTGTTTACTGCTCTGTCGTGTGTGGATACATGTAAGGCGTGCTGGATGCTCACACATACTGGGAAATAAAGCAGCCATTACACCCCAACGGATCACTAATCCAGGAGGAGTAAGCTATGGGTTACTGCTTCTTCCATGTACCTTGGCTATGAATTTATCCTTGACCGCACACACATGGGACATAGTTTGCTGGATTAATACCCTCTTAGGTGCATACCCACTCCCCAGCAACTGATTTTTTCATAGCTTTACTTATTTAGCAGCAGGAGACAGAGGCGGCCAGGCACAATGGCATTCCAAAGGGCAACATCTCCAGATGCAAGGACAGAGCCAAGGGCAGAGTGCTAGAAAATGTAAGATAGCCAAGTACAGCAGGGATGGCATTGAAAACATGATGGTAATACACTTGACAGGAGGTGGCAATATCATCTCTATCACGCATAATGCTTTCACTCTACCATTAACCTCTTTAAAAAATTAATTACAAAAATTCTTTACACTATTCAGACAACTTCTCTTTTGACAGCAGGGAACAGGGTGTGCCCTATAGTTTTCTCTGTCATGCTGAGCCTACTGCCCTTTTGTGTTTTTCTGTGTGAAGTTTTTTTGTGACAATATCCGATTACCTTACACCTTGCAGATCATTGCTCTGCCCTTATCCTTTAGCAGAGTGGCAAGAGTTTTTAGATTCCCGTTACACATCTCCCACTGACCATCTGCTATTACCACCTTAACGAGAAATCACTTGTTGAAAGGTGATTAAGTGGTTACGGTCCAGCACAAGGTTGCAAGCTCATGATACTACTTCCCCCTCCAATATTAGCAATGGCAATAAGCATCCAGCCAGAGTCTTAGCTGATATGAATCAGTGCATTTCTACTATTTCAATAGGGTTACCTTGGTTTACATGACATTTAGCTTAAAAGCATTTACCATTAGGTTAATGTAGATTCCAGCCTTTGGTTACAGTGGTTTTCTGTGTGCCACCCTTTTCACACAGGATAATCAAGGAAGATTCTTTTCTATTCTTTATTATTCTTTCAGTTAGCAGGGACAGGATGTTTTAAAGATAATTATTGAATGCAGCTGGGGTGCTTTGCTAGCACTCATGATGTGAGAAGTGGGTTTGTGTTTCCCCTCGGAGCACTGAGGTTTACTGTGAAGCCGCTCCGGGCTCTGGATTTATGTACCGTTTGCAGAGAAAGATCTATCCACTTAAACCTTCCAGTTGAGGTTTTGCTGAGTCAGTTTTATATATCAGGCTGTTTAAAAACCAGGAAAGCAAGAAAAAAGAAAGGTAAGCTTCAAGTACACTGGGGCTGGAAGTAGTTCACAGCTTCTTAAAGTTTTTGTTCTTAAAGCAAACCCCTACATTTCTCTTCCCGCACCAGTCTCCGCTGTGATCCGTTTCCACTAAACCAGAAGCAGTCTTTGCAGCCATCCTGTTGGAAGCGTGGATTTCAAGACAATCTCCCAAATAAGCGTCGCAGAACAAAACAGACCAAGATAAGCTGTTACAGCACATTTGTAAACAAGAAAAAGCCAAACTGAGGTGCCTCTTATCATAGAGACATATAGCAGGAGTACAAAACTGCTGTGAAAAAAATCCCGGCAGTGTGATTCAGGACATATCACTCTGGGGGAATGATAGCCTGGCTGTACTTAGGTTTGGAAAAAAATGTTCTGAAAGGTTCTCTTGCTGCCACATACTCTATTTTAGTTCTGGGGCTCATCCTCTAATGTCATATATAGTCTGAGTAGTAAAGGAACCACTTGATGTCCAGCTTCATTTCAGGGAAAGGGAGGGCATAGGTATGACGGGCACTAGAAAACAAGTTTGGATGTACTCGGATTACTGGGAGATACTTCAGAGGAGAGACACCTTGAAAGGTCAGTGTCAGGAACGCAGCATGCTAATGATGCTTATGATATAAACATCCAAGATAGTTAGGTCTTGATTTGGTGAAGCACTTATGTACGTGTCATACTTGAAGCACCTGAGCAGTTGTATTCATTTCAGCCAGGTGACCTGGACGCCTACAGCCAGGCTGATACCTCACCAGACAGGAGCTCCAAGCATCGCAGAATGACAGAACTGATTTCTCTTGGCATTTGCCCACACTCTTTAAATGCAAAGATTAGTGCCTTTTCCTTTTATAAAATTGCCTTCTCCTGGTGTTCGTTCTCCTGCTTCCAGGCTACTCTGATTCATGGCACAAGAAGAGCTTGCCCCTTTATTTTTTCCAAAGGACTCAATAACTCCTTTTCCCCAAAACGCACACATCATCTGTATATATCTGTCTGCATCCCATCTTGTCTCCAAAAATGAACAAATCACTTCTGCGCCCCTATTCTCTCATATCCAAAAGGAAAATATTGCCTGAGAAAACAGTATTCGTTTTACTTTTTTTTCAGCATAATAGGACGTAATTTATTATTCTGCTTATGGTCACTGACAAAGTCCCAGAAAAATGCAAAGCTTGCTGTTTTGAGATCTTACACTGATTGTAACTTATCATGTCATAGGCCCTTTTAGCACCAGAGACATCATTCTGGCTTAGTAATCCCTTCAGAGAATTCCTTCCAACAAATATAGCAGACTGCCATCATGATGAGAAAAATCCTTTCCCCTAAAACTGTTTATCATCCAAGAATAAATAGCAATATAAAGAATGGCTTTCCAAGACTAAAGGGGTGATAATCCATTTATCAGGAAGATATTACTGCAAGTATTGTACATAAGCCACTTATCCTTTCCAGTGTCTTACAGTCATCTGACTGTCAGTTTAAAAAAATTTAAAAAAAGAAGATGAAGTTATAATGCTATATCAACAGACAGCTGTCCTAGTGGGCACTGGGAACACAGAATGACTCGCATTGCTGAGCCGTGCGGTCATTGCCAAAGGAACGATGAGCTCACATTTCATTGCGATTCACATAGTCGGTGTGGTCAGACTGTGAGGCTCACCCTTCCTCGCCCAACTGACGCCCCCCTCCCTGCCTTGACACCAGATCTGGCTCGTTACCATGTCTGGAATGAGCGCGAGTACCTCTCGGCTGGCAAGCCCAAGGGGCATACTTGGATTCCCAGGTTGGAAGATTATCTCATTCAAGCACAGTTCTCCCAAAGATATATAAGCAAACTAGCGTGGTGGTCCCTGCAGAGCTGGCTTGAGCACTTGGGAGTTTCAGCCATACAGGAGTATAACCTTCAAATGCTGGCAAATATGATGATGATGAAAGTAGAAGAGCTGGTAGGTACAACCTTCTTTCGTTTATTCATAATTACTTTTCTTTCTAGACTGTCATTATACCAGGCAGAGAGAGACAACCTTTGTGGATCGCCGAGGTGATTTAGCAGGTTACCGGCGCTGCCGTGCTCTAGGTGCAAAACCTGTATGCACTTGCATGTTATCCTCTTATATTCTCACTTTAACTTTTCCTTGGGAAGGGGGCTCACCACTGATGCAAAATCCAAACAGCTATGTAGTTGTATCAGAACATAGTTCACCAGGAAGAAGAGACTGGCCAAAATTTAGCTGTGTATTTTCCTTTGACCTTGATTTTCATTTTTATTTTTTTAGAAGCTATTAAGTTTATGATCACGCTGAGTAATTCCAATCCAGTAAGGGACTGGGAGGAGGCATCAATGCAGGGAAACCAAAGTATTTTCTAATACTAAACTAACCGTTTAGTAATAGTATTATTTTCTAATACTAATACTAACCCACTGCTGTTCATAGCGTAACAAGCCTTTGAAAAATAATGTCTAAACCAGACCACAAGTAATGGGACATTCCACTGCAGGGTTCAGGCTACCAATATTCGATTTGATCAATAAACTGGGAAAAGAGGAATGATCCAGTAAAACACTGGAACATTATACAGAAATTCCTTTTCTTTCCCCAGATGTCTATGTTAAGATGCAACTGCCATACAGCCTAACTAGTTAATGCTGTCATAAATTCTTTGGCAAGGCCCTGACAGTTTCTCTAGTGTTAGACTCTATAACAAACACAGTTTTACAAGGGGACTGAATGGAAAGGCAGTCTAGGACACATGAATTTACTGAACCACTCTCAAAATACACAATAGCCTCTACTAAGTTTAACAAGTTATCTCTTTGTACACACTCAATCAAGCATCAGAAATATTTCCAAAAGCTATTGAAAGCTGTGCTGCTGCACAGCACGACATAGCTTCTGCGCAGGAACTACCTTCTGCTGTTTTGCTAAGTCCTATAAATGGGGACTTTAGTACTGACAGAAATGGGTAAAACCAGCCTTGAAATTACTCAGCAACCCGATTTAACTGCATTGGATGTGTTTCAATAAAACTGTAAGGTCCCGAGGGAGAAAGCCTCCCACTCTACCTGCTCCGTTCCCCTGCTCAGCGCTGGCAGGGTGCTGGTGGCTGGTCGGGGTGGCTCTCCACCACAGCCTGTTACAGCCTCCTGAAGACTCTGAGACATGCTGGCAGGTGAACGAGCAAGAAGACCCCGCACAAAAAAGGTGCTCTTCCCAGCTCGCTGGCTTCGGTCAGGACAGCAGCACCTCGGCCCCAGCCAAGCAGGGAGTTAGGCTGCGAGTTGGCCTCGTGGATCTTGACCCAAGCCCTGAAGATGCCAAGGGGGGGCTGCCGCGCAGATACGGGAGATCTGCCTGCAGGCGAGATTGCTCTGGCCGTTCGCATACACGGTTAATCCAGGCACAGGCTGAACGAGGTCTGCACCCTGTCTGTCACACGCTCCCAGAGCAGGACAGGAATGACATGTAATTAGCCTCTAGGTAATCCGTGTTCCCAGGGGGTGGCTACTGCAGTCATGAAACCGCTGCTTATATTATACCACGTTTGCTTTTACAGGTGACTGGGAAAAAAGCTGACGATAAAGAGACTGGCAGCTTCCTCCCCGAGGACTTCAAAAATGGAGAGTATGAAGCTGCTGTAAGATTAGAGAAGCAGGAAGACCTAAAGACAGTCTCTGCGCACTCGCTGACCCGAGGTGATCTGGCTTATGAGAAGGAGAAAAAACTAGAAGCAGAGGTAGGCTCTTTGGTTGTGTGCTTGGCTTTTTATCATCCTGTGTGCACTTTCTGCTGCAGCCCTTGAAGTTTTGCCGCTCTCTTAAGTTAGAAATACATGCACGCTGAGCTAGATAAACCCTTGGGAGATCACTACCAAAGGAGGTTGGTCTAAAGTCCCTTGAAGGCCATGGAGATCTGCTGACTCCTGTAGCCTATGGATGCAGGCAGTACCACTGTGAAGCAGAACCCAAAACTCCCCCTCTAATGTCCGACTGAAACCCTGTGGGCTCCCTCCCACCCAGAGTCACCTCCTGCTAGCTGTCAGTAAGGGGGGGACAAACATAGCCAGTGAGACACCTTCAGCTTGCACACCTAATGACTGCCACCAAAAATAACTAACCCAAGAAAGATCTGAGAGTGCGTTTCTGAAGCCAGAAGCCTTATCTACCATGAAAAGATTCTTTTATGAAAACACTGCATTATGCTTACTAGCACATTTGGGAAAAACAATTACAAATGAAAGTGATAATAGTCTACAGAAAAGTACCATTTTGTATTCCTGGAACATGACAATTTTCCCTATATCCCTAAGAACTGATGCTTTTCCCCCAAAAAAATACAGTAGCTGTAACATATTAAATTCTTTGGTGAATAAGCAACCAACTGGCCTAAAAATTTAAAGTAATTTGGGAATGAAAAAGTTTAAGTAGCAGGGGGCATCAGACTTTTTCAGACTCTGAAAAAAGAAGGGTGCGAAAGTGAGCCTCAGAAAGATTAAATGCTATTGACCTTCACCTTCAACAGGGACATCATTACTTGCTACAGAGGTTTTTGAGTTCCTCTATCCAAAAGAACCATGAAGTCTTAAGAACTTTTTGGATTTCCAGTTGGTCCACAGCTCACTCAGCCAATATAATTATTTTCCATTAAGTCAATGATCTACAGATCAAACCCTAAATGCAGAGAGCAATAAAAAGAAGAGGTGGAAATAGCTTGAATAAGAATTCATCTGAAAAAAATGTATACCATATGACAGGGTCTCAATATGACAGGGTCTCAAATACAGGTATGTCATATGACAGGGTCTCAAATACAGGTCAATGTATTTACCCTTAACGATACCATGGGACAGAATCTGTCATCTGTATTCACCCTGAGTTTCCCCTTTTTTGTGAATCCCCCTTCTGAAGTCAAGGACACCTCATGGTACCCGAGATCTTGGCCCTCAGTTCAAGCAACACATCTGCCTTTGATGTTAGCAGTGTCCCATACCGACTTCACACAGGGATGCTTTTTACAAGCAGGCTCGAAAAAGTCTTAAATATTTATTGAACTTCCCCTCCAAGGATACTGGGGACATTCTTTGTGGTTTACCAAAATGTAACACTTACTGACTGAAATGCTAAAATTGGTATAAACCTTGCTTTTCACTTAAGGGTATATTTTTCATCAAAGAGGATTAAGTTACAATAAGTCAGGGGCTGCATCATAAAAGTAGTTGAACGCAAAACGCTTGGTGGAAGTCAGTTAAAACTACAGGGGCTTCACAGCCCTCATAAACTGCACGTGAGTTTTCTTAAGTTGTTGGGCCAGAAGGAAATACAGTGCTGCTCTCACTCCTGGCCTAACACAGACCAAAAAGTTATGCGGTCTAGCCCACAACATATGGCTGAAGCAGCATTTAGGAAGAGGTCCAATGGTGTATGAAAAACTATAGATGATGTAGAATTTCTCACACACGTAGTAACTTATTCTAATGGTCAATTAGCCCTAGCTGTAAAAAAAAGGCAACTTGTTTCAAAGTTCATCCAGTCTTAACTGAATTCAGCTGAATAGTAGCACACGCTGTCCTGCCACTCTGGAAGGGAGAGGTGGTCACGCGCAGCTCAACTTATAGGCTTCCCCGATTTGTTTCAGCTGAAGAAGAAGAAATTAGAGGAGAGGTCAAAACTTGAAAACTTGGAGGATCTTGAAAAAATTATTCAGCTGAAGAAGAAGAAAAAATGCAAGAAAGTGAAAGCTCCCGTTTTAAAGGAACCCGAACCAGAAGTTATTGTAAGTTATTTCTAAGTACCTTCTTCTGGGAAAGCATTGGTGGGGTTTTGTGCCACACGCATTTATGCCCTGTGTATTTCTTTCCATCAGACGGAACCAGTGGATATACCCACATTCTTTAGAGCTGCACTGGAGAATAAGTTGCCAGTAATTGAAAAATACCTGTCAGACAAAGGGGATCCAAATGTCTGCGATGAGGTACAATCTTCCTTCTTGCTGCAAAGCCTGCTACAGAAGAGAGGTTATTACAGAGCAAAAGTAACTTTTACCACTAGGTTTTGTAGCTTCCACGCTTTTGAGGAGAAAAGAAAAAGGGGGGAGGGAAGTAAGTAAACACTGGAAGTTTGGTATATTGAGTTTTCTAGTGATAATGGGGCCAGCTGGGACCCTTCAAAGTAATATTACCTCAAAAGAATCTTTATATTTAAAAGCAAGCCGTTGGTGCCCAGGAGACCCTGATTTTCTGTAGCAGGTGGTCTTCCAATGCTACAGATGAACAGGCAAGAAATTTGTCTGCAGAACGACAAAGAAAGTGATGCTGCCTGCCCTCCTACTCCATAATGCGTAAGCTGCATTTGCAAAACGCAGCGTAGCATGTTGGATGGGGGAACTCAACAGGCATAATTTTAAATTTGAATGCCATACTGCAGATATTTCTCACACCCTTTAAAACGCTGGGTAGGCAGCTCTCAGCTATCAGGATGCTATTAAAATTTAGCAGATTTCAGGTCTCAAAAGTATTAGCTCTTGAAAATGAATCAGCATAAAGTATGTATTTGCCATCATCCTAGGGAGGCGGGGACAAAAGATTTAAAGAGATCTCTTTGTGCCATATCCAATATCTGACTTTGCACTGTTTTAATTGCCAGTACAAACGCACTGCGTTGCACAGGGCATGCTCTGAAGGACACCTAGAGGTGGTGAAAAAGTTGGTGGAAGCTGGAGCCCAGCTTGAACAGAAAGACATGGTACGCACATCAGCTTACACTTCTTTCAAAAAATTGCTCATTGTCTTGTAAGTGCCAAGAGAAGCACTTACAGAAGTGCTTCTTATAGAAGAGGAGCGTTAAAAGGCCTTACAGCATCTTGAGAGTTCATCCTTAAAATAACACTGTTGAGAAGAGGTTTCAGGAGGGGGTGGCTGCCTCCCTTTGCCAAAGTGGTTGCTGGAAAACACAGGAAGCGGAGGAACAGGTTGGCCAGTAGACTGCCACACACAACAAAGCCTAACGTAGGGTAGGAGAGCTGAGGTCAGGCTACCACTTCAGCCTGCTAGCAGGTGGTGGAGATACCACCGTCCCACGCATGTATCCAGGGCTCAGGGCAACGCATACGTTCTCCATCGGGATTTCAAGGCTGCGCTAGGGAGAGACCCTTGCTCCTCCGGAACGCTGGCCACGAGGGTAGCTGAGTATTCTGCAGCTGTTTTTTTGCTTCTCCGCTCCCAGCTCTTCGTTCCTTTGCTAAACAGTTGGAACCAGCCAGCCTTGCTGCCCCTCGCTTAACCCAGCAGCGCTCGTGGAGAGCGTAAGCAACAGGGGGAACAACGGCAGAGCGAGACCTTCAAGGGACGTTCTACCCCTCCTGGCAGAGCTGAGTGCAGAGAAACTGAATCTTGTAGGGGAGAAGGGTTCTAATTCACTTCGTGGATTTGCATAAGTTCGGGGTTTTTTTAAAAAGACAACTATTATTTCCCTTGAGCTTCATTTTCTATGCATCTTAGAACCCAAAAGGCATTGAATAAAAAAATACGAACTAGCACATACCAGCCAGAAAAATCATACCTGGCTGACTAAAAAGGACTTCTAAGTTCACAGAAGGGACAAAACACATCCTCTCTCACAGCAGCGTCGCCAAGATCTCTGTCTTTAAAAGCAATATGCAGCAAGTGTGAAGAGTGAGAAACTTGCCATACTAAAGAAATTAGGGCAAAATAAGCAAAGCTGTTACTAGAAACAACTCAGTGATCACGGTGAAGTGCTTTAGGTTAAACTGCATGAAAATTATTTTGGATTAATTTAGAAATTTGATCAAAATTGATTAATTTTTTAAAAATATAATGACGAATTAAATTACTTTCCATTTGTTTTTCCTGCTGCAGCTCGAATCTACAGCCCTGCACTGGGCGTGCCGGGGGGGGAACCTGGATGTTCTGAAATTCTTACTGGACAAAGGGATAAACAGAAATGCAAGAGACAAGGTATGTGCTTCTGGGACTGCGCAGCTTTATAAATTGGAGATGAAAAGCTGACCCTTACTCCAAGCAGATAATTTTTGGCGGCCGTTCTTGAAGCGGTCTTTACCTGTTCCCTACCACTGACTGCTTCCTCCTCCCACCTCTCAGCTGCTCAGCACCCCTTTGCACGTGGCCGTGCGAACGGGTCAGTACGACTGCGGGGAGCACCTCATTGCCTGTGAAGCAGATCTCAATGCCAAAGACAGAGTAAGTACCAACAGCTTCTTACCTGTCAGCCAGCAGGTAGCATCAAGCTGCTGTCTGCCTCCGTAGTTCCACTTGCCTGTAAAAATCCCTGGCTACGTGGTTGGGGCTGGACCGCGGCGCTGGACCGGCGGGACTGATGCCACGGTCCGTGTCTCTTGCCTCTAGGAAGGAGACACACCGATGCACGACGCCGTGAGGCTGAACCGCTACAAAATGATCAGGCTTCTGATTCTGTATGGAGCAGATCTAACTATAAAGAACTGCGTAAGTAATAGCAAAAAATGCAGTAATTCAAAACTCTTTAGAATAAGTCTGCCTTCAGAGCAGTTTCATAGGTTTCAAGGCCTGGAGAGACTGTTGTGAGCAGACTTAATTAGATCACCTCAGAGTTAATTAAAGCAGAGCTGACACAGGCGAAGTATAACTTGGGGGAGGTTAGGGAGAAGAGGAAAAACCAGTACCTCCTCTAAAACCAGAACCCATCAGCTGCAACTTAAAACAATATCACAGCTTTCTGTGATTTATTTTAATTACACATACCAGATATTGGAAAGATGCAACATACAGACCCTTGCTCTCTGCACAGCTCCTGGGCTTCAGCCACCACTGAGACAACAAAGACCTTAGCCTCTCAGAGAAACCTCCTTTCTGCTAAGCCCACAGCCGACGGCGAGCCCAGGCACTACATCTGGATGGCTGGCTGTTAACCTGACTGTTGGGCAACAAATCCCTGTGGCTCAGCAGCTTCAATTTAAGAAAGCCCACACCTGACTCTTTGCCCACAGCCACCACCGCAGCAGCAGACGCGTTGCCAGAGCTCTGCGACCACTTGTTAAAACACAGCACATCACAGCCCCCTTCCCCCCCAAAGCGAGCAGCAGTGGGGTGGACAGTGAGTTTTACCAGTGCCAGCCAATGTTTTTGATTGGCAATCAATCAAAACTTCAGGGGGCAAGGAAGAAAGCAGTCACTGCAGCGCTTTGCACTCCCGGCTCTCTGCCCGCGCTCTCCAAAGCCGGGCCACTCCCGGCATTATCCCTCATCAGGGTATGAAAACGATGAAAGGTACAGCCCCAAAGGCCAAAGACTTGCTCTCTCTGGCTTCGTCTGCACACAAAAGTTGCTCCTGTTTAATTTAGATGTGGTTCATAACCTAATTAAACCAGTACAAACCCTCATCTGAATTCTCCATTAAATAGAAGGGTGGTTTATTGAGGTTTCATCTGAATGTATTTCTAATCAGTTTAAACTAGATCAAAAGAAACACCTGCATGCTCTGCTAGTCACGGTATTTGCTAATATGGCTTAGAGCCACTGAAACACAGGGAAATTTCATCATGAGTCTGAACAGGGCTGGGACTGGATCTGTAGAGCAAAAGGACTCCGGTCTCAGGGAGGCGAGAGTTAGTCTGACCTTGGGCGCACAGAAGGCTCTCGCATCAGGCAGACGCGCTGTACAAATATTTAGAGAAGAATGAAGGACTCGGTAATCTCTGGCTGAAATTAAATCTCGCTTCCTCTGCTTTTTTAACCAGCAAGGGAAAACCCCTATGGATCTTGTTCTTCAGTGGCAGAATGGCACCAAAGAGATATTCAACAGCCTGAAAGACAATTCCTATAGGAGTGTCCACCTAGCCAAGTTCTGAAGAGAGAAACCAGACCACTCTCTTTTTGCTGCTTTTAAATGCTTCATATGAACCTGAAGGAAAATAGCCCTGAACATAGTATTTTTATTGAAAATACGGTACTGGATTATTTGAGGTACCTTCGCTGAAAACTGCAAAACAAACATGCAAAGAAATTATTTTAAAAGGCAAGTTGAGTGTTAAAATTCCACTGGTTCTAAAATGGCTTTATTTATTACTATTTATTATTTATTTATTTAAAAATTAATTTTTAATTATTCTCAATATTATTGTAGCTTTTTTATAGAGCTTTACATCCTAATGCAGTCTTTGCTAGCAACATAAATCCTTTTGTCTTAGATGGTAGCATTTCCAACTACCTTAGCAACTGCCCTCAAGCCTTCCAATAGCTCTAAATAGCGAATACTTGTAACTGTTGGCTTGTCTCTGCCAAGTTCTCACTATTAAAATAATATGTTAATGAGTGGTGATATGTGGAAGAAGGTGTACTGAGGTGCCAAGTGGATTTAAAGAAGCAGTTGAGTAATGGGGTTTACACAGGGTTTGGCAATTGTGGTTGATAAAGAGCTCAAGGACAAAGCTCCAACCAGCACGTAACTGTTTGGACTCCGGGATTCAGATGCAATATTATGAAGGTGAGAGGAGACAGTATCAGGAATGTGAAATTTTTTTAAGCTAGGCTACGATGAAGTCTGATGATGGAAGAATGCAAAACCAGATTATGTATATTTGTAAATTTGTACTGCTTTTTCTGTACATTTTGTACTGGTCTATTTCAGATTAAATAAACAGAGTGGTTCTTTTTATTTGCTGGAGTGTGTTATGGAGTGGTGAGCATGCACAGGGTAATTCTGTCTCTCTTTAAAGAAAGTTCACATCTTGGCCTCTGTAAAATTTTTAAAAACACACACACAAAAAAGTCTCAGCTACCTAGAGCGGCTAGCCCTTGAGGTACCTCCCTGCCACTGTTAAGATAAATGCCATTTCTTACTTATTTTGTTAAATGGCAACACACATACAAAAGCAGAAAGACAGTACTCGAGTAGCTAGTAAAACAAAATTACACTTTTGTTACCGAGTTTGATTTAAAATCTCTGTTTCTCAGCAAGTCAGTACTCACTACGTGGAGCACATGAGACAGCTTCAGTTGTCCAAGCCAAGGCAGACATCGAGTCCTGCTAGGAAAGGCAGGCACCTCTCCCTTTGCTTCAGCAGAAGCAGAACAGTCTCACCAGTACCGCCAGCAGGGCGGTAGTAGTGAAGCAGTGTCCAGCTTCACTGGGACACTACAGGCTGCACTCGGTTACAATCCTAACGCCCCACGGCACGGCCCCCCAGCGAAATACGCCACAGGCTCCCACACAGCTTCACCAACCCCTGTCAGCTGGCTCCTAGCCAGCAGGCTTTACAGTCTGGCCAAAACAATGTCCTGGGCAAGGAGGCGGGGACAGGAGTGGGCAGCGATGAATAGTTGTCACTGGAGTGCCAATTTTGGAGACTAAGTGAATTTACAGAAACCCCACAGAGGAGCAAGCAGAAGAAACGCCTATTCAGCCTGCAGCCAGCCACCCTAGACTGAGGGCAGCGGCTCTAGACAGATGAGACTTTTCTCACACAAGCACCGTAACTCACAAGTGTCACCTTGCCTGCCGCAGGCTTTATTTGTGAACACACTCTTCTCCATAAAAATGACGGCACACCTCTGCTCGCTGCCCTTCTCTGCAAGCCACTGCTTGTTTCTGCACAATTACCCGGAGACTGGGAGCATGCCTTGCCGGAAATAGAAATGACAGCAGTGCTGGCTAACTCAGTTTGTTCATCATCCTAACCAAGAAGCAGTGCAATTGTTCAGGCACCAAAGGGGCCAAAACAACACGCTTCAGGAAACTGGGGGAGAAGAAACTTTTCAGTCAGTTCCTGAAGCACTGCATCTACTTAAAGGGCAAAGATGCAGACTAAATTTTCAAAATCAAGTCAAACAAGCAGCAAGAAGGATCTCTAGCATTCAAAAGCCTCTTTCCATATGCTAGTTACCAAACAACTTCTCTCATGCTCAAGGCAGGTGATTCTCTGGCCAAGGCAAGATAATGTGTCATTCAGAAAATTGCACCAAACACATTTCTGCTTCTTCTCTAGTTAGAGCATCGTTTTGGAGGTAAGTCCGTAAATGATAAACTAGTGCCTATATATGTATTACTTTTTTTTTTTTACATCCCAATACCTACAATAAAACAGACTCAAATACAAAGTCAACAAGTAAAATAACATAAAGGAAAAATATTTCCTTATTTGCTGAATAAAGCAAAAGCTGTTATGACTTACACTAGCATTATATAGAACTGTTAGTCTACTGAGAACTTCATCCATTCTGCTCAGTCCAGTTACTAAGAGCTCAGAGATGACCTACTACAAGATTTCTGCAATATTTTATGTGCTATAACTTCCACTTCTCAACTTGTTGTCAGATGCAAGGAGAGAACTGGAATATTCACAGTAAAGCTGGCTCAAGAGTATCTTGAGTACAGTGGCTTACATAATTTTTATATTGGTTTAATCAAAAGCAAAACTTCAGTCAACATTTGGAAGAGCTCTGAAAATGCTCTGCTGATTATAAATCTGTTATGATTGCTTTTTTGGCAGCCAGATTAGGTTTACTGAGGCATTAACAGGAAGGAAAACGGAAAGGCAGGAGGCAGCAAAATGAACACTCTCATAGGCAACGCTGCTAGACGAGGACATAAAGAAGGAAATGATGCAGTAAAAATGATGTGACGTAGAGACTGCTCAGGCCAAGGTGAGACAGCTGTTACACTGCGACTGCAACATATCACACCGAGCACACATTCAGTGTAACCTTGGGCTCTTCCTTCCCGTCTGTGGTAACCATCTCACGTTACTGTTTGGTTTTTAGAGCTGCAGGACAGGGATGGCCTATGGGCTGCGTGTCCAGCAGGTCAGGCCAGTCAGTCCTACTGTAACACAAATCCAAGATATCTCCTAGCAAGTGACAGATGCTGGGATCTTCTTTATAGCCATTGATCACGAAACAGAATGGGAAGCCCATTTTTTTTTACTGCACCAGTATTCTTCACAGGCCACTGAAGGTAAACTTCATCTACCAACTTGTGGTTGTAAGGTTTAGTACAGAGATGTGTTTAAAATTTGAGAAACCATAAGAGCTAGACTTTGCATTCTTAGAAAGATTTTTAATGGGAAAGAAATTCACTTGTACAACTGAAAATTTCTGTATGTTGGAAGTGTTGAGTTTGCACTAACTCCACAAGACCTAAGGCAGGGTGGAGAGACAGTCTCCTGACCTTGGCTAGAAGCCCAGCATGACCTTTCAGACGTGGTGAACTACCATTCAGCAGACTCATTCCCACAGCTTTCTTCACTTGAACACCAGAAGAATAATTCTTCTCCAGGTTCAAGAAAGTAGTAAGGGAGGAACTGGGCTGGATGGAAGGTGGGGAAGACTCAACACTTGGTAAAGATGGAATGGAGGCTCCTGTTGACAATTGGTTCAGTCCTCAGGCTTGAGTCTTAGCCTTTTTGCAGGCTGGCAGTGTTGTTTCTTCCTCCTCAACCTTGCGAGGCTTCTTCACCGTGTACACTACCCCACAGGCACTCTTCCGAGTTTCTGGAATATAAAAGCAGAAGCTGTAGTACCTCAAATAAAATGACAGTAATGCATTTAATGCATACTCATTGCAGGTGTCCATGGCCCAACAGCCAGCCAGTTAGTACACACAGCAGGTAAGCAACCTGCATGGGCAGGAGCTGGGGATATGCTGCCTTACGGAGTCGGGAAACCAAAGGGGAAAATCAGATGGTAGGTGTAGAATTACATCAAACATAAGGGAAAATGGAGTTCTGCAGGGGTTGAGGGGCTGCAGACACACAAAACCATAGGAGACAAGGCTTAATCAGTTCAATAGTCACAGAAGGACACATTCTTGAAGCATTGTCAAAAGCATTTCTGCTTTTCTGAGCAAAACATACTGTTCTTAAAAAAAAAAAAAAAAAAAAAATGTATTCACATACCCCAGGATTCTTAAACAGACTATGCTGGCACAGCTATATTGGCAGAGGCTCCCCTATACATACCAAGTAAGTGGCTTTATGGTATTCAAGAATATTTTATTTACAGAACCCTCAGCATTACCATAAAATACTACCGTGTGCTGTTATCAAACTCCTCATATGTTTGCCAAACAACCTAGTGAGCCCAATCCAATTTCAGAACTACTAGTGGGAGGCTTCTCTGCAAAATTTGAGGTAGAAGAGATTCCCCACAAATACTCTGTTAGCAAAGAGGCTCTGCAAGAACCTTGCCAAAATATATCGACTTATCCTGAGCCAGCATTCTTTGGGGGACAGGGAAATTACACCTGCTATTTAATTTCACAGATAAGACAGATGACGGTCTTGAGAAATTCCACATAAACTTGACAAAAATTCTTCCAACATGCCGTCTTCATGTAGATGAACAGCAGGCTGGAGGAGGACCCTCTTCACAGAAATACCTTCTCCAAGAGATCAAACCTACCTGCTGTGAATTACAGCAGGTTCAAGCCCCACCTCTACTGAAACAAGAGATGCAAACCAAACCCTACTGTGCGTTTGAAACAGAACAACTCAAGTTGTTGAGAAGGTGACTAGAAATCACACCTACCCAACAAAGTTTGACAGAGGCAGAAGAGCTAGATGTGACTACTCAGTCACAAAGTTAAACTGCCATCAGAATAAACAACGAAAATCAAGAAACACTAAGAACAAATAAATAAGCATGTGAAAGGGAGGGTCGAGATGGAGAAATTGGTGCTACAGTGGAAAGCAAGGGTCTAAACTGATTGTTGGAACACAAACTGTGGCATCTCTTTGCTGCACTGACACCAGGACACAAAATACAACTGGAAACCTTTTGATTAGCCTATTCCTCTAAAAGGGGGCCCCAAGCTAAATTTCCACTTTCTTAATATTAAAAATGGGCAAGTAGAAGAGAGCTACTGTGAGCTGCCTCTGCTGAGAGCATAAGGAAGCAAGTTTTGTTTCACCACTTCAAGCCATTGTACACCATATGAAACATTTTTTTCTAAGCAGCAAGCACTCAGGGTATTTGATTGTGCATCAAGTTTGAAATGGTTCACACTGAAGAGCGAGTCAGAAATAGACCACATAATGAAGCATCATAAAGGGACATAGCAGAGGTTGCTTCTGCACTCATGCTGCAAGAGGGGAAACTCAAAACACATGCATCCTGATTTTCTTGAAGTCAATGACGTAGTTTCTGCTGGTGTCACCAAGATCAGCATTCAACCCTTTCTGAAACAAGGGATAGTTTCACTACGAAGCACAACAGGGGGATCTGTGTTTTGGCTAAACAGTTTATGACTCTTTAATGTGGTTAAGTGAGTACTCCAGTGCAGACAGCCCCATCAATTCAGCCACTGATTTGCTAACATGGCAACAAGGGAAAATAAAACACCCTTGCCGCACAAGCTCCTCTTCATGCATTGGACAAGGGAGCTAAAACCCCAAGCTGACTTACTCTATAAGGTCTCGGACCTTTTAGAAAACATACATTAACATGAACTATAGTTTAACAAATGCAGGTGTTACTTAGACAAGTTTGCATGTGCTTTTCACTTACCTCCATGAAGCATGGTGGCTCTGCAGTTGGTAGACACGGCTGCCTTGGCTTCGCTTTCTGACAGGCCAAACAGCAAACCTCTGTCACCTTTGTTCAGGATCAAAATGCACAGAAAGGAACAAACAGAATAGGGAAGTCTGTCTGTACGATAGGTTTGCTTACTCTACAAATAACTGGGAATTAGCAAAGCTGTAACTCAAAGCGACATTGTGCATAAGGTTACCCAGAGGCAGGGAACTGAGACACCCAATTCTCCTGGCTGCAGCTCCCCAGCAGCCCTCCTGGAAAGCTCCTGGCAACATAGCTTTTTTCTAGACAAGCAGCTGTACTTTTGAAAATAAAAGTCTGTCAACACAGCAACATTTTTCTATGCATAATCAAGTAAAAAAATGACCCCACTAAAAGTTTCAGTTCTGGGGAAAGGGCATTGTCTGACACAAAAGCATTACACTAAAAAGTTCCCAGCCACCTTGAGCAGGGATGACACCAGATTAGATATGTTAATTCGGGTTGAGCCTGCCTGCTCTTTTTAAGAAGAAAGGATGCTCTTTTTAAGAGGGAAGGAAATGTTGCACGTAAAATCCTTCCAGGCCACACACCCTCCCACATGGTTCTCACGACTCAGAGCACGCTCCTCCCCTTCAAGGGACAGTCCAGAAACACGCCTGGGGGCAGGGAGGGGGGAGTAGCAAAAATGCATCTGAATTCCTAAAAGAAGGGGAAAAAAGACACTCTCCTTGGTTTCTAGAACACAGTCACTTATTTAACAGCACATACATAACTAAGGACTGGAAAATTCAGAATGGAAGTAACCAGCACTCAGATAGGAACTTTTTCTTTCTTAATATATTATTTTATAGCTTCTTATACCAAGATGTGGCACCTTGGAGATCATAAGTAGCAATTTCTGGTTTGGTTCCATTTTTATAGTTTTTATTCATTTCTCCACTTACACCCACACAATATCAATGCATATCACAACAAAACATACCTGTAGCTGAACACAGATGTTACTATTTACAGTGACTGCTCGTGCCACCCCATGACCAAGATCTGCTGTTCCTTCCACACCCACTCAGAGCCCTGATTCATTGAACTGGTGACCAACAAGCATCAATGTGTAAAGTTCAAGGAGTGTAAAGGATGGAAGTATTTCAAAACCACTTTGAACTTTCACATGTTACTATTAACTGCTGTCTTTGACTTGGAAAAAGGATACAGATTAGCCACATCATAAGGACCTCGTAGTTCCAGAGGCTAAAACAAAACAAAGAAGGTTGGATATGTCCATGCACTCTTTCGCAGGCTGACAGTGTGTGAGCAGGCAGGACAGGGCTATCAGGAAGGCAAGAATGCTACATAATAGCAAGCTGCTGAACATGCACTAGGAAATCAAGCAAATACTATTATTTTGGAAAACAGAGTCCCCATCTGGGAGAAAACTGTCATGGAAAATACCACAGCAGCAAAAAAAAAAACCCCCACCCAACCAAACAAAAAAAACCCCAAACCCCACAATACAATTCTTTGGTAAAACAGATTGATTAAAAAACTCCACAAGATGGCAATCATATTTAAAATTACAATTTTTATATGTTTAATATATAATTAAAGCTGTATTTTCAGCCACAGATAAAGCCTCAAATTGCTCTGACTTCAACAAAAATCTGGGACTTACCCTTTCAGCTGCACTAGATATAACAATGTTCTGGAAAACAAAAGAGAACAAACGTTCATCTGTCAAACAGCATCAAGAAATTTAAAAAAAAAAAAAAAAATCAGCAAGCAGCAAAGACCTTATGAGCATTAGCTAAGTTCAGGCTCAGAGCCCAATTAACCATCAGAGTATCTGATGCCCTCAGATGAAGTGAACTCTAGCAGAGTGTGGATCTTAATTTAGGGACATGAATAAACCCAGGTTATCTCCCTGTCCCCTACAGAGAGAGGGGCACAGGGACAAGCCCTCCCTTGCAGTTACAAACCTCTCACAGACAGATGTGAGTTGAATAAGCGCTGCACCTTTTAGAGGGATAGGCTAAGCAGTATGAATGTCAGAGTGATGGCACTAAGCAAGCACCTATCAGCCTGTATCTCTCATAGTGGACTTTAAAGGGACCTTAAGGGTAAAGAAGAATTGCAGAGTTGCACACACTGTGTTAAGAAGTGCCCCCTTTATTTACACTAGCTGAAACAGGCCCCACAAAAATGACAACTCTGCTTGAGCTGTAACAGAAATGGACTTAGAAGAGGAGTCCAGGATCCCCCAGAAGCAGCTTACGGATAGTGCCTTTAGACAGTTCGGCGCTCCTGAATTTTCAGCCTACTCTGTGTTGCAGTACAACTCAATCCTAGCCTCAGCGTTCATGTTGGCCTTAATCAAACTCACACTGGTTGAGGAAACCTGTCTGCAGCTAGGCAGTGG
Organism: Mycteria americana; assembly: GCF_035582795.1. Classification (NCBI taxonomy): domain Eukaryota; kingdom Metazoa; phylum Chordata; class Aves; order Ciconiiformes; family Ciconiidae; genus Mycteria; species Mycteria americana. Next base: position 20,050,450 of record NC_134370.1, read on the forward strand.
CTGCCAATTCATGCCATACGCTCACTTCCCTCTACACTGGCACCCCCATGAAAATCACCAGGCAGAGAAATATCCTTCTCCCTTCTCTCCCAAAGGGTTTCTACCGAACAGGTACGTGACTGCTTGGGGGCAGGCAGATACCAGAGCTCAGCTGCCTGTGCTCTTCTGATGTTAAACCTCCAAGGATGCTCACACAGGGGAAGACTGTTTTGCACAGGTGGAAACTGCAGCAGCAGCAGCAAAAAATTCCTTGCACCTTTTATTATAATGAAAAAAAGGCTTTGGGAATTCCTGCTCGAGTGGGTGGGAATGAGAATTGTACTGAGGCAGCGAAAGACTTTCCCTCTCTGACGTCAGTACCACCAACACATCACACCACCTCCGGTTACAAGGTCGGGCTTTTGATCCTTCCCCGCACTGCTTTGCTTGTCCTGCCGCCTGCCCAGCACAAAGAGCAGGGCAGATACTGGAAGAAAACGCTCTGTGCGCAGCTGGAACTCAACCCATGAAGAGCTATTTGCATGGAAATGACTGCACGTTTACAGCGTGCCCAAGGTTTCCTCCTGTGCTGAGGAGGAAGGGATGGGACAGACAACTCTGCCTTAGCACAAGCAAAGCCAGAAGCGGAAGCAATACATACAAAGTGACTTAACAGCACACATCATGATGGAGCCTAGGACATTTCTTTCTGTGTAGTTCACCTTTAAAATGACTGCACTATGGATCCCAAGGGTGCTATTGAGCTTCAGTGGTGCTGACTGCAAGAGTTTGCTGGGAAAATTCAAGTCTCCTGCTCTGAGCGCTAGCAACCAACGTCTGTCTCTCAGGCTCAGAGAAGCTCCCAGAGCAGCTGTGCGGCCATCTTGAACCAGCGCAGGACTGGTTCACTGCTGTGCATTGGAGATGCACTCCACCCGGTTCAAAGGCAACTGGCTTCCAGTTAGGGGATGGGTAAGATGGGAGGAGGAGGCAAGAGCAGACAAGAAAAGCACTGCTAGCGAGTGAAGGAGAGGCAGGCAAAGGCAAATCAAAGGGAAGGGCTAAAGGGAAGAACTCAAAGGCAAAACATTATCTCCCCAGGTAAAGGAGACAGCAGCTGTTCAGCACACTGCTCCAGGCACAGTACCCACACTCAGTTACCAAAACATGGGAGGTGAGGGACTGTGGCTATGCACAGCTTCTGTCTGGCAAGGCAGGCGAGTCTCTCCCTCATTCCCTGCACATTTTAACATGTTTTAAGAACTCCGCTCAACGCCAGCTCTGAGGACACGAGTAAATTTCTAGAAGTTTCTCTGCCCTACTACAACAGAGGAGGAACAAAAGGATCCCAAAGCTGCTGCAAGTTCAGCAACTATAGGTTACAGAAGGTGAGAGCTGCATGCCAGGTGCCAATGCAAGCAGCCTATGGACCAGCCATCCCACATCTTGTTAAAAAAAAGGCCTTCACATAACTGATGGAGACAAACTGCCAGTGAGGGCTAATAACCATCTCTGCTGGCCCACCAGGTACTGAGCCTGGAGGCAAAAAATAAAGACAAGCTAGCAGACCTCTCCCACCTCTTCCAGTGCCTAACAACAACTTGTCGTGCCCAGCTCCCACTGATTTACCTTCCAGGCACAGATGATGCACTAGATTGACAGATGCAGAAAGAAAGGGCACTGTGCACAGACCTGAGCGCCCAAACATCTCACTTGCTCTGTTTGCGACGCCAACTCAACTGACGCTCTCCAAATCAACAACCACATGAGAAGCACATCTTTAACTGCACAGAGGAAAGAGGAGCACTGGCAAAAAGGAATCCCAAAGGAAAGGGGTTTTGTGTGTATGTACCTCATCAACAAGTCAGTATTTTGTGCAATTAACTCCCAGAGCTGGGCTTCTCAGGAAAGGCCATGCAAATACTCACTTTCTTCTGTAGCACTAAAGGGAATTCATCTGTTTGACCCACTCTGCTGTCCTATAAAATAGGCTGCCATGCCTGAGGGGAACTGAGGTAACGACGGATCTGCTTTTAATTGGCCTTCCAAGCTGTTTATCCCACTTCAGACTACATCTGCAGGGTAATGCCAATTTTGGTTTCTCTGGACCAGCTAAGTGTGGCAAAGGCTGTTTCTAATAAAGGTGGTGGGAGCTACAATCTCTTTTAACTTGGATATGTATTATGATATGCTTCCCTGTTAAAAAAAAAACATGGCCTGAGAGGACCCAGCATGACAGGCAGCTTAGCCTGGCAGCCTGGGAGGAGGTAAGGTATGAAAGCAATGGATTACAGGCGTCTCAGCTGCAAGCATTACTTCTTCCTTGGGTTTCAGTAGCAGGGAAGAATGCAGTTGATGTGACTGTGGCAAAGCCCTGGCTGATAGCCAGCTAGCCGTTGGGTCTGTTTTGCATACTAGGAATTTACTAACTGTTTAACAAAACAAGATTTCTACTTCTTTCTTATTATTTTTTACACCCCCCCCCCCCCCATATTCAAGGTATACTATCAAAAAGAGCTTTTGGTCCGTCAGAAATACGAAATGGGGGACTTTAAAGAGATGCATGGATTTCAGTTCTAGAGCAAATCTCTCTGGTACATTTTTTTTCCTTTTGTTTCCTTTTGTTTTGGGTATTGCATACAATAATAACAGATAGGTTGTTCTGAAAAAGAATCTAACAGTTTGACAACTTAAGAAGAAAGCATGCAGTGGTGCATGGCTGGAAGTATCTGGAGCTAGAATAATTGTGTCCTTGTATAGCAGGCAAAGATTCAGTCACAGCTTCAGAAACCCCAGCATCAAACTCATTTAAAATGGCTCAGTCTGTACAACTCTAGAAGAGTTTGAACCGAATTAATTAGCTTGCTTTCACTTTGAGAGCTTACCTTTCCTTTGCAGATTTGCATCAGGCTGATCGCATTTGAAATTGTGTATCTTCTCATTGTGGAGTCTTTGATGGCAGGCGTGTAAAGAAGTTCAAAGTAAATGCCTCGATCTATTGCCTTCACATGAAAGAGAGTGATCAAAAGTCAAAAGGAGAGAAGCATAACAATCTAACAACTGCTGCCTATTATTGATGCAACTTATTCTCAGTTTAACTGTGTTATATGAGAAAAAATTAAGGCAGAATTGTTCCAGCAAGAGCACAGCATAGCACTGGGGGGCGGGGCAGGGAACAATGTTTCACTGTACACCAGTATGTGTACTTGAATCTTGGGAGGACAGATAAATGAGGCTTAACAAACAAAGAAATACCAGCCACTTATTAGTTGCAATTGGCTTTCCTCTATCACAGAGTTGAGAAGACAGGTAACCACTGCTGGTCAGAAACAAGCCTTGAAATTTTGAGGACCATCCTGCTCTAGCCCCACAGCCTGCTGTAAGGAAGACCACCGCTTCCCACAGTACCCACATCCTGCAGATGAGGAATTTGTCCTTGCATAAAAGCAGCAATGAGGTCCCTTCTCTCCTGTCTCACAGCATACTCTGGTATTTGTGACAATGTTAAATAACAGTGAGTCACAGCAGAGTTCCAAATAGTAATATTCAATATATTTTCAGCTGCTTTAGAATCCTTTGCTGTCTCTCAAAGTACCTCACCAAAAGCCTAGTATTCTTGTTTTTGCAAACACACAACGTTAAGCAACTTGCTATAGGACACAGTGAGTTAGCGATAAAGACACAATTCAAAGGTAGGAGTTCCCAGTTCCCTGGCCTATACTACATTTGCCTGAAATACTACTCTGTGCTTTATACTCATATTATTAAAAAAATGCTGCAATGTTAATACTGTAAGAGAGTCCAGTAACTGAATACAGATGGAATTAATCCAGCTCCCATCCATGCATGACCTCTGAATGCAAGTACAACAGAAGCTACGTACACATCAAATGTTTTACACAGAGCTGGTCCGATATTTGCGAACAAGAAGAGAAGCCCGAATTTATCAAAACCAAAACAGGTGATGGTAATACACCAATTTCATAGAATCACAGAATGGTTTGGGTTGGAAGGGACCTTAAAGATCACCTAGTTCCAACCCCCCTGCCATGGGCAGGGACACCTTCCACTAGACCAGGTTGCTCAAAGCCCCATCCAACCTGGCCTTGAACACTTCCAGGGATGGGGCATCCACAACTTCTCTGGGCAACCTGTTCCAGTGTCTCACCACCCTCACAGAGAAGAAAATTTCCAGCCAAGTATATTTTAAACCTCATCCCCACCACTTCAGCTGCCTGCCAATCTGTCTGTCTGGCATCACAACAACCAAAATTGACTGCCCGAGGATGCACAAAACCACTCTGACAGACAGACTGCCTTGAAGCTGGGAGTGTGGAAGCTGAGAAGTAGCTTGTAAGGAAAATGTGTCCAAACACAGCGCTCCGAGAGCCACCCAGCTCCTCACCTGGCTCAGCTGCCAGAGTTCTGGGCAGCTAGGGTACTTTCAAACAACATTTCATACAAAATTGTTTTTCCAAAAGGAATGTTGAAATTCCTAGTCTGTATTAAATTCCAAAGTTTACTTTTGTTCTGTTTCAGGATTAATTCTAGTTAATTTTTAATTTTTTATTCTATGTCAAACTTTGTGTAGAAGAGGAAGTAGGATTTCTAGCCAATTCCAAATTTAAATTTTTAAGCACTAAGGATTACATCAGCCAAGAATGCCCATGTGGAATGAACCTTGACATATACTCAGAGGAAAAAACTAGTTCACCTAAGAGCATGTTCAGATTAAGCTTTCTGGCAAACCACCAACAGCAGGCAGAATTGTATTAACAAAATATTTAATCCATGCTGATAGACATCTTCTGTCCCACAGCAGATATTTAGCAATTCCACATTTGGTTCATTTGCCAAGACATTCCTTTGTCTAAGTATGGATTCAATACAGTTGTCCTCCAAATAACTGGCACGACATCCTTCTCCCAAATTAACACCGTCATTCACATTCTCCTGTCTTTTAAATCACAGGGCTGTTTATCTATTCTGACACAGCTGTACCACTTCTGGTTTGGGAGGCAGCTTAGTCAGCAATCACACCACATCTCACTGCTTCGCATAGCAGTGGCCTTAAGGCTCCGTTTCCATTCCTTGGGAACACCACATCTGCCTTCTTAAGTGGGGGACAGGAAGAAGAAAGAGAAAGAATACACATCAGTGTGTATTAAATGCTGCAGTGGAGGCCTTGAAGTGAAGGACATCTGAAACAACACTATACATCATGCAAGAAAATAAAAGAACCACTTGGATGGGAATGGTGGGAGGGAAATGGTAGGGAATTCAACTCAAACTGACATTAAATACAGAATTTAACAGCAAGAAAACAATTTAGATGTAAATTTACCATATTCACAGGGGGCCTTCGGAAGTAGAACGGCAGCTTTTCTGTTACATTTATGCATACCAGATCCACATCTAGAGTTGTGCAAGCGATCTACAGCAAAGAAATAGGAACACATTATTAGATAAGCCAAAAAATATGTAACTAATTTCAGGTGCACTGATATTCTCCTTCATTTCTTAATGCAAGAAATGTCTCTCCAGGGTGAGTTCAGTTTTAAAATGAAGAGCTACTATGCCTTGCAGGTATGCCAATAAAACAGCAGGGCTACAGGTGCACAGCTTGAGCATTTCAGGCTTAAAACCCAAGCCTTCCCTCACAGAACTACTTTTCCAATAAAATAATGACCGACCCAAAGGCAAGACTTACTGCTTTGTTCTTATCCGACACAGGACATGCAGAAGCAACACTGGGTTTTGGCAAAAGAACTCACAGCTAATGAAGGACAACCCCTGTTTACAAAGGGAACAGCCCAGGAACTGCCCCCTACCCCATCACTCTCTAATTCCAGTGTAGAAACCGTTTGTTTTACTGATTAAGTATTTTTACCAGAAGCAACCAAGAGACTGAAACAGAAGCAGAATATCAGACAGTGACTGGTGGTGCCTCGTGCTCGATACTGGAAGCCGATCCACACGGCCTCACTTTCCTGGCTGGGTGGGGAGCGCACGGCCCTTCCCGAAAGCCACATCTCTGGAAAAGTCTCAAGATGGCACTGGAGGCCATAGTCTAAAAGCTTAGCTTTGAACTCACACCACAATTTACAGCCTGTATTAAAAGAGGGAAGGAACAAACAAAGGGTTGAGAATCTCCACACCGACACACAGAGAAAATTAAGTGCACATAAAAGGGAGCCCTTTATTTACATATAATCTCACGCACACAAGACATGTAGGAATTATATATGCCTAGCCTGTAAAGATGATTACACAGGGCCAGATTAACGTCTGTAAGCAGCATTGTAACAAAGAAGATAAAATGGTCTGAAGATGTTGAAAAGGAGTTTTCTACGTGTAGGGGAACTCTCTGCTTTCAGAAACCTGCCAGCAACTGCTCCAAATACACCTGGGCCAGGCGCCAACCATTCATCCCTCCTCGCACCAGCACGAAAGCAGCGGGGGTTGCGGGGAATCCCAGAGCTGGGCTGTGGGGTAGCCGCACTCTGCTCTAACACAGCGCTGGCTATTGCTTTGCAAACTAGTCTTCTACCAGTTTGTTCACATGAAATTTGGATGGAGATGAGAGCAGAGGCCCAGCTTAAGGAATGTTTCTTAGCTGTTGATAGCATGCTCTCCTAGACAAGAAAGCCACAGCACACGTGCAGGCAATTCAAAGATCCAGCAAACCAGAAGGTTTTCAATGTTAAAATGTCCCTACCAGGCCATCCAGATTAAACTTTATCTTCATGCCCTACCTGTACCAACTCTGTTAGGCAGGACACGGTTGGAATCTATTGCATCAAATTAGCCTTGCATGTGTAAGTTTAGCCCTGCTACAGCCAGTTTTAATCCTTGTCTTACGTGAAGTACAAACTACCATCTAGACAGAGGTGATTTATGGGAACATGCACAGAGCAAATAGCTCTGAATCATGTCCTAGAAAAGATGTCAGTGAGGCCATAGGAAATTCAGGAAGAGAGAAAACTGAAAATGAAGGAAAGCAAGAATACACATCAGAAACATGCAAGTTGCCCTATGTGATGAGAAAACAAGCCTTCCTAATCAGCCCCAGAAACACTGGAAAACTCTTTTCCATTTTGCAAATTAAGCACAGTGGAAAAGGGAGTGACCCAAATGCCAGGATATCTACAGGATTCCAGTGACAAGAACATTTAAGAAAACACCACCAAGGAAAAACAAATTTAAGAGCCATACTTCCCCATAAGGAGGAATTCCTGCACTGCATGGAAAGTTTCTCCAAACACTCCAATGTTCAACCTAGCTTTGGCTCCTGGACAAGTCATACATGCAGGCGAGTTAAGGTTACCCTGCCTGCTGAAAGGATCTGAAGTGCAAAAACTTCATACAGAAAATGATATGCAGCAGTTGCACAGCCAGGTGCTGGCCACACGGCAGGCAAGAGCCCCATCTGCTGGGAAACTCCAGACAGCCAGAAATAAATAACTTCTCCACTGCTTGGAACACCTGAAGAAAGCTTTGGAAAACATTTTAGGAATAAACATTGAAATTTGGCTTTGCACTACATCCTCAGACTTACAGAAGAAAGTTTTTTTAGATACTGGTGATCTGCTAATTGCTTACAAACAGCAGGCAGAACTAATATGATTAAAACAGTCCGAATTCTTAAAAAGCAAAATTTTTGAAAAGCAACAGGCACAGACCTTATTCCTGGCATGAAGTGGGCATTCCTGTTGCATCCCAAAACAATCCTCTTGGGAGACTTAAAGAAGGAGCATGTTCTACAATTATCTTGGCAAACACAGCTTCCTCATACCCCTGACGATGTACGTTATTTGCAGAATTTGAGCACATCTTTCAGTACATATCACTGCCACACTCGGTCACAGAAAAGCTTCCCTGGCTCATGACAAGAGGCACAGACTGGTTTTGGGCCATCCTAAAATTACAGGACATCTCCAGTGGACATGTATTTCTTTTACAAAAACATGAAAAATCCTGTTCTATGGAAAATAATCCAAGGGCCAAATTGTTGGTGAGAAAGATGATGCTCTCAAAGTAATGTTGTTAGCAACAGCCAGTTTTAAAATATAAAGTTAATTTGTGGAGCAAGACCCACCCTAGAAGGCTTTATCCTTAACAGTGAAAGATCCATGAGTCATAAGAGCCAGAGGTATATGCTGAAACTTCATCTGTAACATCACTTGTGCCAGACTCCCTGTTGATGCCTCTGTAAAACTGACACAGCTCTCCATAGAGAGTCAGAAAACCTAAAATCTTTAAACAACAGACAAACACACAAATCTGCCCTGAATGTGAACATGTAAGGATGAAGTCTTTCACCTCATGCAGTTTGCAAGAAAGATGCTTGAGTTCCCTCCCCAGCTAAAAGTGCTGCCAGCACGGAAGCAATGAAGATGGTTTCATTGACAATCCTGCTTCCTTCCTTCCACTGTCCATCACCTGTGAGAATGTCAGCTTAAACGGTTGCTATCTGCATTGGCCTGCCCAGAGCACAGCCATCCTCTTTGTGCCGGCACAACCATCCATGCGGCTGAATGCTCAGAGCAGGAAAGCAGATGTGCCTGCAAAATAACTTGGCAAAAACTCTGGTTACTTTTCAGCCAAAAGTGTTTTCCTCAAACCAAAGTGCCGTGCAGCTAAGCAAGCAGCAGAGCAGACAGGGACCTGCAGAAATGAGTGGCTGTTTATGCCATCTTAAACACTGCCACAGCTGGACATCCAACTGCAGCAGAACTCACAATACAGCTGAAAATAAAAAAATACCCACCCTTAAATGAGAGTGAACCCTTTCCCCCCGAAACAAGACAGCATGCCCCTGCTGATTACCTGGCTTCAGGTGCTTGTTTAAACACATGATAAATTGATTGAGCTCACTTGAGAAGTGAGATTTTACATTGTTGCCAGAGACCACAAGAAAGAGGTGGAGAGTGGCCCTCAAAAGTATTTTACAACTATTTGCCTCTCTCACACCCCCAAGAATCCTAAAATCTTGCAAGGAAAACAAAAGCAGTTAGAAATCAGTTTCATTAAGCTGTAACTGTTATAATGATGCTTGAATTCTTCTGCTGAAAGATTCTTTAAAGTTCACCTTCTTCTACAGCCTCTTGCTTTGTACTTTACTTGGACAAGTTTTCAAAAAGGAGGCGAAATAATTTAGAGAAACAAACCAGAAGAATATCATTTTAATGTGTCAAAACAGGTACTCAGGAGTACTAGAAAGTAGCTTTAACTTATTAAAAAAAAAAACAACACAAAAAACAGACTCAGTTTTTACTGTCAAAGAGAGCTTGTCAGTATAATTCTGGCACTCCTCCAAAGAAATTCGCGTTTGCATTTGGTGTCCCTGTGCTTTCTTCACACTGCTTTAAACTGCACACCTGCTTGCTGCCTGCCAAGGCTAACAGAGATGGGCTGCTTCCACCTACTCTTCCAGTTCAGAGTCAGTGTTATTATTTACGAGCTTGCAACAGGTCAGATGTCACAATTTTGGGTTTTGTAAGAAAAACATTCTGACAAAAATATGACTTGCTTCCAGATGCTCCACTTGATCAGACCAATTACATCAGCTGTTACCAAGTATTTGAGAACAATGTCATGAAAAATATGAGAGAGACAGAGATAACGAACACCTACCATCCAACAAGCCAAGCTGAGATCATTCTGCCTCAGACGGTGTTTTAAAACTAGGAATTTTTCTGGTAGGAAGGGTCTATACAAGGTATAGCAGCTACGGATAAAAGCTGGAAGACAGTATGATGCTTGGTGCTGTTAGTAACGGCCGAAGAATTACTGCACATCACTGTATTTAGGTATCACCTCTACATAGTAAATGTCTTCTTCAGTCAAACACCAGAAATGGACTGAAGCAGTTCATGGTCAAACACACTTGCAACACCTATGATTTTTTTTTTTTTAAAAACCATAAAAGTGACAGAGCATTGGGGGTTTTGTTCAAAATACTTGCATTTCTATTAACATAAACCAATGCGAGAAACAACAGTGTTGGGCTAAGGTCACAAATTGGTCCTAACTAAGGTTTTGAAAATTATTCACACCCACTATTTTCTCTCACTAGCACACTTGGAGCGCTACCACTGCTACAAACGCCAGCATTTGTTCAGTAACACTGATATCGCAACACCCTCAAAGACTCACAAATTTTGTGGAGGCAGTTTTCAGTTGCAAGTTTGCTCTGAACAGCCAGGATAAAATCTGAGTGAGAAAATGACCGTCTGTCCTCCAAGTATTTCCCCTGAGGCTGCTCTACTTTTGTATAGCCTCAATGGTCTTCTCGGCAGGTGAAGTAACAACCATATCATGAAGTCACAGAAGTGAAGCCTCTCCCACTCAACCTGAGCATACAAAACACTCAAAACAAAACAAAACCAGAAATCTCAGTCTGGCAATGGACCAAGGGTTGTTATGTTTAATCAGGCATGTTTACTTTTGGAAATTTTATTTTATCTGTTCATAAGATGCTATGACAACTGGAAGTAGCTCTGTCTCATAAGCTCTTGCTCCTCTTTTGATTTAAAATAAAGAAATAAAAGGAAAAATTGAAGAAAAAGAGATCAGCTATTCATTTGGATGAACTTCCAAGAGAAGACCTAAGACTAAAAGGAAGAAGATAACTCTCAGAACCACATTAGTTCCACCTTAAAATCCTCCCACTTTCCCTGGTGTTTCAGAGACCAGGAACAATTAGTGCTAACAGAAGATAGCAAATGTGTTTTGGGGAAGCTGTCAGAGTCCAAGAAGTTAAAGTTCAAGACAGAAGTTTTCTACATGCTGCTGGTATATATTAGAAAAAAAAGGATGTTTTCTCTCCTCACTAGAGGAGAGTACTCAGTAGTACTGAGGAGTACAAGACACACAAAGGAAACCACAGCACAGAGGCATACAAGTCCATTCATCAGGTAGATGTTTCAGACTTTAACCAGTCACCTCAAGGCCTTACAGTCTCCTGCAGTCCCTCCCAACCTTCTCATTCTATCAACTGATCAGGCAGCCTATGTTGCTTAATTAGCCCCATGACATGCAGGCCTGTATAAAACGGGAAACAAAATCAAAACAAAGCATCTACTCAAACTAGCCCAAGGCACTAAAAGTTATGAGACAGGCATTGCCAATCAAGTGATTGTACTTACATGGAACAGTTTCTCGGTCTTTGGAAATACTGCTATGATGTCATATAACCTTACATTTGCAGATGTTGATCTCTACAAAAGGAGGAAACAATTACTACCTTCGATTCTGGCAGATGCCAAAGCTATGCACAATGATTACGACCAAAATAATGAGAAGAAAATCCCTTTTTCACTTTCAAGTACTAAAACAAAGCCAATAATCATCCAGTTACATAGTAGGTCTCTGCTGTGAGCCATACTGTGAAGTCATTCTCATTTTGAGGCTTGTCCCACCCCCCTAGTAAGGCACTCACACCTTTTGCTTCGATCATGTAGCACTAAAACATAAACAGACACAGTGTTTGCTCATGGTCTTCTAGTTTATGCACAGAAGTCCAGTAATCAAAGGAAAGAACCAAGGAACAGAACTGTTGTCCCACACTGACAAACGATCAACAGAAGCCATATCCAGTCTTGTAAGTCTGCATCTCTCCATGATCACATTATTTGCTAAAGATGAGATCTGAGAAATCACTACTGAGCATCCCATAAAATCCACGAAGTTCTCCCCATACAATTTCCAAAAAAAATTGGAAAATTAATATACTGAATATACTTACCAAGAGATTACAGTGGGAAGGATCAGAAACAACAAGTGTTAGCCGGGTTAAGACTTTAATTCTTTTAGATGTCCCCTACAAAAAAGAAATAATACAAAAGACTTAAAAAGCTCCAAAGCAAAAATTTGTGGTGACTTTCACCCTGTCCACTACAAAAAGAAAATGGTACCTTCCTCATATTCTTGCCTACACTCATTTTTTAAAGTCTGTAGTTACACTTCCCTATTTTATATTGATCTGTTTGATATTATACCTGCCCTTTAAAAATAATGACTTATTGTGTTTCTCTGAGGAAGGGTCAATAGAAAGGAAAAAGAAAGGAAGAAAGGAAAAAAAAAGTAAAATCACGCAGAAAAACTGAGTATGTTTTAATACTGGTATGGTTGCCCAGGGAGGCCACAACTGCAAGCAAAAGCAGCTCCTGAATTAACATAGGTCAGTGATTTGAAACGCAGACTTGGTTCATTACAGTGAAATCTTGCTCCATTGAAACCAGGAAGTTATTTCCAAAACTGAAATTTCAAGAATTATACTGTAATTATGCAACTACAAGAAGATTCAAAATTCACATGAAGTAATTTCTTTAATAATTTCTTCAATAATGAATAGAGCCTACTCTAACGCAAGTGTATCATTCTCCTAATGCTGCAAGTTTTAACCATCAAGTAATGGACAAATTTCTCTTTTTTGATTAACTTGCAATACACAAAATCACATATACAAACACATCAAGGTAAAAAAAAACAGCCTCAGAATAACAATACCTAGATAGAATGTAACTAGACATACTTGTACAATAGGCAAAGATGGAAACAACTCTGAAGGAGATACTGGCTTGACAATTTCCTTAAAAGAGAACAAAACAAAGTTATTCAAAATGTCATGCGTTAAGTTTACAATGTAAACAAAAGCTGTGTTCTACTCCTAAAAAGAAATTTGCCATGCTAACAAAACTATTTCCCAGGGACAATACACGGACTACATTAAAAGTTAACTCCAGGGCAATTATACTGAATTATAAAATGAGAGTTCTGTCACAAATACAGACATTTGTACTTGCATCTAGATGTGCGTTCTGCAGATAAAGCTATTTGGGAACATGTAATAAGGCACACAGGTTTACAAGAGAAAACACACTAAGAACAAATAACCCCAACAAAAATTACCTGTTTCTTTTCTTTAAAATCAATGACATGATTAAGAGCAACTGCAGAATATCCCACTGGAAAAGTAAACACATAGTAAGAATATTTTCTCCAGTAAACTAATGGAAACAAATCCAAAAAGAAACCTGTTAAAACTCATCACTTAAATGTCTCAAAATTAACAATCATGTGCATATTTACCTTTCACATTAATTTTTTCTGAAGATTAATTCACCCAAAAAGTGCCTTAAAACAAAAAAATTCTGTTTGCCTTTTAATACACCCCAGCCCTGACAACCCTTACTCGACAGTAGAGTGTTATGAACATGAATACTTGGAGTCCCCAAAGATTTTGCCCTACTTTGATCCTGTTGATGACTTTCTTTAGGGAAAATGCTTAAGGACAGTCAGGATAGTTGTTAAAACTGCGGACAAGGCAGGGCTGGTAGAGATGCAGCTACAGGAGAAGGCAAGGTGAGCATTCAAAACGATGCTGACAAAATTGAAAAGGTCTCGTTCAGCAGGGATCAGAGGCAGACGGTACACTTGCCAAAGACAAATCACCCCCCAAACACGGGACAGGCAGCACCTGGCTGCACAACAGTTCTGCAGAAAAAAAGATTTAGGCCATAAGAAAGTGCAGGTGGAAAATTGTGTCCACAATGGGAAAAAAACTGTTACACCGGGAAAAACAGGCAGAGACAGAGCCTGCAAGGCACAACACGAGCTCTCCTTGCTACTCAGCACGGCGAAGACTCCGTCCTGGTCACTTCACTTGCAGAAAACCCCAAGTTGAACAGGGAGAGCGGAGAGGAGCGAGGGGGAACGCGACCCGCCAGGGAAGCAGATGGCGAGGCTGAGCCTACCAGGAGGGAAAACTCAGCCTAGAGACCCACGCTGCGCCCACAGCAGCCTGGCGGAGCTGCCGCTCGCGTCCTGCGGCCCCCGCCCGGGCCCAGCCCTCCCCCGCCCGGGCCCACCGGCTCCGCAGCGCAGCCCAAGCCCCGGCCCCGCCGCCGCCCTGCCCGCTCCCGCCGTGCCGGGGCACTGACTCACGGTGCGCTGCGGCCTCCAGCAGGCTCTGCAGGGACTTCTTGTCCGGCCCCTGCGGGAGGTTCAGGTCCGCGAAGCCGGCCATGCTGCGCGCTGCGGCGGGGCGGGCCGCAGCCGGGCACGGCGCACGGCACCCGGCACCGCCCCCCCGGCGGCCCGCGGCAGCCTGGGGCTTGTAGTCACCTCCGGTGCCGGGCGGGCAGGGCCCCCGGCCGGCAGGAGGGGTCTCCGCTGGCGGCGTTCACCGGCTGCATTTAGAAAACCGCAGCAGCAAACAGCGAGGGTGTTTCACATCGTCGCGGGTACTCGTCGGTCGGAGGGGCTCCAGCAAAGGGCTGCGGTGACCCAGGGGAAAGCCTGTGTGGCGAATGTCTCGGATCTCAGGCGGGGCTCTGAGGACGGTCAGCCCTGGCTCTGAAGAAGTCGAACTTGGCTCTGAGAACGGTCAGCCCTGGCTCTGAAGAAGTCGAACTTGGCTCTGAGAACGGTCAGCCCTGGCTCTGAAGAAGCTCGAACTTGGCTCTGAAGGAGACTGAACCGGGCTCTGTGCCACCCTGCGCGGCTGAAGCAGAGCAGGCCGAGGCACACCGCTCTCCTCAGAGCCTTGGCCTGTACCCACCAGGTGGAGCAGCAGCCTCGCTCGGCTGAAGTATTACCAGTTAAACTCGTTGAGCTCCATCCGAATACTGTCAATAAAATAAAAAAAGGAATCCTTTCTAGTTATTGAAAGGTCTTCTGTCTCCTATGTTAGCTAAAAAAAAAAGTGAAATAAAACCCCAAGCTTCCATGCCAAGAGATATCCCCTAACATGCAAAAAGACCGAGGAATTGTAATAGGCCAGTACTCGAATACACGTTCACTATGTAGCACTGTTACAAAAAGCACAAATACCGTTTTACCATTGATAAATAGCACAGGTTATGTAAAATACAGGTGGTAATTAGTTTTTTTTTTGTTTGGGGACTTACAGCAGCTGCTGAAGACGGCAGGTCTGTGATTCCCATCCACCTTCAGGTGGCACTCCAGGGCCCCGGCCGGGCCAGGGGTCCTTGGCTTTCTCTTTCTTCAAACTGGGCTAAAGGTTCACGAAGGGAAGTCTGTGGCGCATCCGGAGCTCTGAATTCTCAACGAGGCAAAAATGCTTCTAACCAAGCCCAAGACGTTGATGCTGCCAACTCCTGGTACGTCCCTGCTTACGGGGCCTGTCCTTGGTGCAGCTTGTGCCAGCTGTGCCCGGGGACTGGTGGCTCATTTCTACCAAAGAGATCACACGGTTTCCAATGGATGACCAAACAGCAATAGTGCCTGCTTGGCACGTTTCTGGCCTTGCTGTCTGATGAGTTACAAAGACCTGGGACGGTGGTAGCAGAGAAGGTACTTGTGGGCTGCAGAGTCTGGACTAGCAGCACAGGGCAGCTTTGGGGGTCAGTAGACAACAGCCTGTCACATCTCTGTGACAGGGAAAAGACACATCTGTCTGAAAGGGGAAAAAACCCCAGCTGGTAAACCATCTTTGTTCTTGCCACATCTGACATTTTGTTCTTGACAATATTGGGTCAAGGTATTTCAGTAAAGGAGCTCTGTTTTGGCCTGTCTGCGTCCATACGGTGTTTGCCTAGTAGATCAGCCAGATCTGCTTCTCTGCCAGTTGTTCGAACAAGCATCATAGCCTGAATGGTGTTCTCAGGCTTTTCTTTGATGTGTGTGAAAATGGAAGAGCTTGAGGTATTATTTCAGGTTTTCTTTGACTGAGTATATGATGGAACTTGATTTGATTTGTCTTAATGAATGTAAGAAGCAACCCATAAACATGTATCAATTATTTTTGAATGGCCCTACTGCAGCAGTGTTCAGAGACATCAAACAGGATTAAGCAGCTTTTGTGTCTGGCAATATACAAGCAAAACAAACCTTTCCTCGAGGCATTTACAATGGAGAACACTTAAACAGATCTTCGTGCAGAAGATCTGCAGAACCCTATTTGCTGTAATGGTGTAAGAATCTGAGTATGAAGCACTTTCAGCATCAGGTATCATGAATCATGTACTGAAACCAGTGTACAACCTTATTTCCTACCTTGATTACTCAGATCTTACTACTTTTGTTTAGGCTAGCCCCAGTGATCTACTTAAAACATCTTTGTGGTCCTCACTGCTAAGCTACAAGCTTCTAACCTGCTTTGTTTCATTGGTGTCCTGAAGTCCTCCGAGTGGAGCCAGATCTCCTCCCTCCAGGTGTTTTCTTTCTCAACACACTTAGGTCTCAGGGCAGTCCTTTCAGTAAATTTCTATGCAGAAACCCTAACAATTCTTCTAACATGTTTTCAATGGGCAGCCCCTGGTAGCAACTGTTACATTTTTTTGCTTTAGTTCTGTGTTTAGCACTTTTAAGGACCTAAGATATTATTTGGTGCTATCTATCTCAGCACCTCAGTAACATGAATATCACGGTCACTTTTATCATAACCTCAATAACGTCCTTTGTAAAGGTGCAGACTGAATTTTCAGGGATGGGTTCTCTGCTTTTCTGAGTAATACAGAATTTTTAGCATAAATTTCACTTTAATTGTTTGTTTCCTTTTCAGGTGACAGCTTGCTGTTAGTATTTGCGGGTTCCAAAAAGGGAAGACATCATTTCACATTTAAGTTGCACAGATGTGAGTATTTATTTTGACAATGATAAGAAATGCCAAAGATGAGAACGGTTACCTCTCTGTTTTACTGCCACAGAGCGGTGATGATTTGTTTTCACAAAGACAAGAAAAGGCAGCAAAGAAAACTGCAGCTGCAACATCTTTGCTAGAAGTTGGACAAGAGTGTTATTTGCTAAACAGTACATGCTGGGAATAAAAATCAAGGTTTCAGTAGTATTTGTCCATGGAATTCTAACCAGTCTCTGATAAAATATTCTAAACATTTTGACAACATATTTCCCCAATGCAGGAGAAACATATACCGATACTTTATTTATCGTTCCCAACAGCAGGTCCTCACCAGACTTATATTGGATTCCAAGAAAAGAAGATGAAAACAAAAGGAAAGAAAAAAAATTACAACAGACAATGAAAACAACAGTTTATGAAGATAGACTGGCTCAGGCACGAAATGACAAAAAAGGGGATGATAAGAAAGGAAAAAGAGCAAGAAAAATTCCTTGTCTGTTTATTTATTACATTGCAGACTCATGTTGTGTTACCTTCCTGCCATGCATCCAAAACTGAATTGTTTAAGAAGGGGGATGTAGCAGTGCCTTTAACCTTTTATGCTAGGATGAGCACGGCTGTTCTTTTCTAGAGGTGGCTGTGTAGGGAAAAGTGTTACCATGCCGAGCTGTCAACGCTTTCTCCTCCACTGGTGAAGTTCTTGTGCTGCACTCCTTGACCCGTTTCAGTCAGAGTGCTCCAAGTTAGCAAAGCCCTGCTGCGTTAACAGAGTCTGCAAGCATTATGTCCTCCGGAGAGGGACGAAGGATCCAGGATTTAGTGCAAGTTCTTTCAGCACGAACACTTTGATAGATACAGTCTGGCCTCACTGAATCAACATGTGCTGGAGAAACTGTATTTCCTTAGCTAGCTCTGACGATGTCTATCTTACCTTACCTCACTAACACGGGGGCAAAGAATTGATACCAATACCCACTGTTATATTATACACTTAGTATGAATCACAAATGCAGAAGATGTTAGGTGATTAACACTATTTCTGGATGAGGAGGAAAAAATAAAACAAAGAGTTTAATTATTTTTTGAGAGGAAAAAAAAAAATCGTTCCCTTGCCTTTTTTTTTTAAATCTGGAACATTTGTGTGTAACAAAAATGAAACATCAAAGATGAGATTTGCAAATAAAGAACATTAAAAAGTGTGAACAAAATAATTTAACTTCAATAAGTGCATGAAGAATGAGGGACAAGGGCCTTAGCACAGTCGGAGGTATACAGAAATGTGAAGAGGCTTTTATACATAGAGCCTAAATTACTCAAAGGACAGGATGTTACCAAGCTCAGCCAGAAAACTGATTTGATGATATTTATTGAAGCCTAATGGCAGGTGAAAAAGTAATATCTTGGGGGAGCAGGGGGAGAACAAATGCCAACTTGTTATTCTTGACACTCAATCAGCCATTTGTTTAATTTCTGTATGCTGTCTGGAACAGCATGTTGAAATTTGTAAATAGGGTCACTGAAGACAAAAGCGGGATGTACACTTGGAAGGATTAACTCCTGCCTTCATGTATCGTTATTTTAAACACATAGAATAGATGTAGTCCCATGGAGTGATGGATGCTGTCTGCTTTCCCAGACACTGGGGATGTGAAAGCCTCTAAAGCCCTCAGGGAAAGCACCTCACCAGATTCAGCCCAGCCCTGGAAAACTGGAATGTTATTCTGGGTGTGTCCCAGTGAAAAGCTTTCAAGGAAAGGATTTGAGAGAGGTATCAGCTGCTTCATCTTATCAAGGTTTCACGTTTTCTCTGCAATAGTACGTAACCCCCTTTCTATAATGGTATGTAAATTGACTTAAATTGGTTCGTCTCTTCAAAGATAAGATTATAAGAGTACATACAAAGAATGGTAACATATGACCTTTGAGAAGGAAAGAAATCAGGTGATTAACTTCTAATGAACTGTATGGGAATTTAAGGTACAGAACAAAAGATGAGGCTAAAATCCTCCTGTCAGGTTGGAATGGGTAAGAGTAACACGCAAATGATCCTGCCTGTAATCCACTGAGTACACTTAGAGAGTCACGTTCCAGAAATGTATTGAAAAGCTGTCAGGAAGAATGACTGATTTAATGAACTGTGTCAACACATTTGCAGGAAGCACCAGATTATAATTTGCTCTGCCTTAGTGACATTTTAAGCAACTGAAAAATTGCTTTTACAGTGAGTATTAAACTGTACAATGTTATCAGCTTTTTTGATATGAATCTATTTTGAACAAAATTTACCCAGTTCCTATCTGCTTAGCTGTACTTCAAACACTATTTTTAAAAAATGCATTCACACAATGAGAAAATATTCTCCCTTCTCCATGTTTCGCCTTAATGCTTTAACTTATTTTGATGTACCCTTGCCATTTCTAAAGATCTTTTTCAGCCTAGTATTTGCTCAGCTGGGGAGGAGGGACAAAGGACTTGCTTTATTACCCTGGAGGGGTAAGTCACCTCAAGCTCAAGGCTCATGAACACATTCTGGGTGGTTAAACAGGGAAAGCTTTTATTGTGGGTGGACACAGTGAGGCAACTAATGAAGTGGAGGAAAATACGTGACTGAATAGGAAAACACATTCAACTGTGACTGAATAGGAAAACACATTCAACTTGATAATGGTCAAAGAGCTGCCCAACTAGATCTCGTCCTTACCATGTGAAACTTGCTTGTTTTATTATCTTAGTCAAATCAAGATGTGGGGATGGAAGGGAAAGCAACTGAACTCCCAAACCCTGCTCACTGCCTGCTGCATTTCTGACCACAGGAGACTCTGCCTGATCTCAGCTTGTGTTGGGCACATCTGACCCCAACCCCTCAGTCCCATGCATGCTCAACGGGGGAGCTGGGCCAATGGAGAGTCCGGTATGATGGAAAGCCTGCTTTCAAGAGCAGGGGATGCTAACAGAACAGAAGATTTCATTAAAAACAAGAAATTCCGTGAGCCAAGTATGGAAACCTCAATTGCTACGGATTTATGTTTCAGTAGTGCCTATGTGTGTCAGATGAGTTTTTTTCCGATAGCTGGGTACTTGTTAGGTCTTTCTGGAAAGCAGATTTTTACGTCTGTATGATGTGAGCTCCTACTGCAGTCTCTGTTACTGCTGGGCCACACATACAGTTCTTCCCTCTGGCTGGCGCATACCGAAACAAAACTTGCTATGGTGTTGCTACCTGCAAGACCTCCCCTTGCTCGGATGTCACTGACATTGGTCAATGGTTACTGATCCATCTGGGGTCAATGGTCCTGCTTTCATTTCCTCTCTTTCTCTAGTTCACCTGGCTTCTGTCTCTTGTTGGAAATGTAAGGGGATGCTCAGGAGCTGGTGTTTCCTGTTTTTTAATCCTTGCTGTCTAGCATGTTACCATACCAAGAGGTGTAGTCTTCTGCTGGCATCCCATGGGTAACTGACAACCCAAACAGTTAGTTTTCACCCCACTTGGAGGCAAGAATACATCTTAAAGAATGGAGAAAGCTAGTGAGCCCCAGAAATGGACTAGTATCCGAGAGTTGAAGGAGTGTCTGCAGGAAAAGCAGGTACTTCAAAGCGATGGGGTTCTGTTGTTGGTAGTGGTGTTTTTAACTTTACTGAAAGGGTTACACATGGAATGGTGAATAAATTGAAAATAATGCTATATAAATATTAATAAAGGAGAAAATATAGTAGTGGGATTCACATTAATTTAGTAGGAAGGAAGAAATCTTAATACTGAGGATCTGTGAGCTTGAAGATACAAAGAAATACTTCGGAGATGCCCATGTTGTTGGGGGTAGATGTTACACGAGTGGCCACTATTAACTCTCCGAGCAGCAGCCGGGGTCCTGCCGGACCCCAGTCTTTCAGCGCGCACGTTTCGATAGCGGAGGCGGATCGAGACGCAGGGCTGCACCGCAGCACCACGCCGAGAGCTCTCGCCCCGTCTCCGGCCGGAGCAGCTCAGCCTGCGGGCGCTTCTGCTCGAGGCGCGGCCGCCCGCCCGCAGCTTCTCGGGTGCGACATACACATATACCTATACACACACACACACATATATATATATATATATGGGGGTTCCCGAAGCGCCCCCCGCTTGGGGCGGCGGCGGAGGAGAGGCCGGAGCAGCAGGCGGCGGCGGCGGCAGCAGCGCAGACGGGCTGCGGGCCCGGGGCACTGCCCCCACCTGCCGCTCAGAGGGGAGGAGGCAGCGGGGGGCGGGGCGGCTCCCCCCCGGCCCCGCCGCCGCCGCCGCCGCCGCCGTCGGAGGGACGCAGCCGCGGTGGGCGCGGAGCGGCCGCCACCCCCGCCCGCCCGCCCCTCTCCCCGCGGGCTGGGGGCGGTGGCGCCGTGCCCGCCCCCCCGGCCGCCCGGGGAGCGCCGTGGGCGAGCCCGGCAGCTCCGGGGGAAGTTGAAGGCCGGGCCGCCCGGCGGGCCGCTCCACGGGTGCGAGGGGGCGGGCGGCGCCGGGTGCCCGAGGAGGAGCCCGAGCGTCCCGGGCGGCGGGGAGAGCCGGCGGGCGGAGGGGCTTCATGGGCAGCTCACGCCGACATGGTCCTCGCCCTCAACGGCAGTCACCTCTACGGTAACCTCCGGCCCTTGGTCCTGGAGGACCCGCGGGCGCTGGGCGGCGGTAGGATGATCGGCGGCTCCTGGCCCCCGCGCAGCCTGGCGAAGCTCGGCCCGTCGCCCCCCCCGTCGGCGCTGCCCACGGCGAGCCCCCTCCCCGCCAACGACTCCCAGTGCGGGGAGCAGATCCTCAGCTACGGCAATGTGGAGAAAGTTGTCATCGGGGCCGTCCTCTCCCTCATCACCCTGCTGACCATCGCCGGCAACTGCCTGGTGGTCATCTCCGTCTGCTTCGTCAAGAAGCTGCGGCAGCCCTCCAACTATCTCATCGTCTCGCTGGCCCTGGCCGACCTCTCGGTGGCCCTGGCCGTCATGCCCTTCGTCAGCGTGACCGACCTCATCGGCGGCGAGTGGATCTTCGGGCGCCTCTTCTGCAACGTCTTCATCGCCATGGATGTCATGTGCTGCACGGCCTCCATCATGACCCTCTGCGTGATAAGTATCGACAGGTGAGACACCCGCGGCCCGCCCTGCCCTCCCGCCGCTCCCCGCACTCCGGGGGGACCGGCACCGCGCCGCTGCCCGCCGCCCCGGGGAGCGAGGGTGGCCGCCGGCGCTGGGGACCTGCCGTGAGCGGTTCCACCAGGCGTCCCTTTTGCCTCCGCCGGGTCCCTTGGAAGTGAGCGGTAGACAAGCTAAAAGCCGGGGGGCGGCGAGAGCAAGCCTTGCAGCCTCTCCTGTTCGGAGGAGCCCGCCGGAGCCGTGCCTGCTGCCTCCCGCTGTCCCAGCCCAGGCGGCCCGTTATCCCTCTGGCTAACTTCCCTGCTATCGGTACGGAGCCAAAGTGCCAGAACAAAACTGGAGCTAAGCTGTATACGTTTACTGTGGCTCTGTACCGATAACGGGGCATTTACAGCTGCTGTGAAATCTGCAACGTGTGTCTTTAAACTGCTTTATACCACGGCTAGACTTGAGCTGCTTCTTCCGAAGCTGGTGACAGTGTAACCTCACTGAGTTCGGTCGAGTTTTACCAGATCGGAGAAGGCTCAGGAATTATAGCTGATTAGGGTTGGATCATTATTCCAGTACAATCCCAGAATAGCTGCATTTCAACTGACAGAACCATTTTTGACAAATAACCTTTTGTTTGAAGGAAAAATTGCTTTCAAATATTTGCTTTTTTGTTTTTAATTTCTTCTGCCATCTTAAAAACCAAGTTATGCTCATTGACATATAGCTTCTTCCAAAAGATACAGGCACTGGGGCAATAAGGAGGTGTATACAGACTGCAGAAGAGGATCTTAGAGGATCATTCATTTCTGATGTTAAAATCTCACATTTGGCCATGTCTAAGCTCTCCTCTGCAGAGGGAGGCTAACAGATTCCTTTATTCCATGCAGGTCCCCTTCTAAAATAAGTTGCAGCCTGTAACTTCCCTCTTCCACAGCCTAAATCTATGCTGAGAATTTTAGTATCTAGCAGGAGACTCTTTTCAGTACAACTTGACACAATTAGCAGAAATTGAAGAACTTCCTAACTAGACTGTACAATTAGTTTATCAAGTCTGATATCCAACAGCAGCCTTGACTGTCTACTTCAGAAAGTTTTGGGAAAGAACTCTGCATTAGGTTTCTGCAAAGAAACAGTCTTTCAGAAGAGTTTCCCACAATAACCGAAGGCTGTTTCATGCCAAGGAGCATCACAGTTTATATTAATTCCAAAACTTTAATTTCTGTATAAGCATCCCCTGCTCCAGTGCTCTCTATTTTCTGAGAATTCTGTAACGGCTAGCAGTTATCTGAATGCTGTAAAAGCATCTTGTAGCAATGAAATCCACATACAGGCTTTGACTGAGTATCAAAGGGTGGGGTTTTTTTGCTGTTGTTGCCTTGAAATTTGCTGTCTTTTAACTTAATTCCAGTATTGTAAGAAAATATGAATAGGCTTATCTACCTTCCCAACTTTATTCTCTGTTTTTCTGTCCCACCTATTTTTAAGATGGGTGATGTAATTTTTCCACTCTCTCCACATAAAGTACTTCCATTCTTTGATTGTTCTTGATATCCCTCTCCGAGCTCTTCACCTCCATTTCTAATAACCTTTTAAAGACAGGTTAACATAATTAAGCTTTCTTACCGAAGTAAGGGTGTGTGACTGATTCACACTGTAGCACTGGAGTAATTCAGTTTTACTCTTTTTCATTTCTTAGCTTAACATTTGATGTCACTTCTGTAGGTTGGACAGGGGCTTTGATTGAATTGGTCACAGCAACGATTGGGTCTCTTGCTGTCTTCTTTCCATCCTCCCTCCACTCCCCCCTCTCCCCAAAAATACCAACAAGAGATATAGCTATGTGTTTAGACCAGAATATGACGTATTATGAATGACTGATTTTCATTAACAAGTCCTGGTTTAAACCAGAGTTAATCTCCTCTCATCTTTGCATTCCTACTTCTATCACTGAATGTTTATTGGACATGATCTCTTCGTAATTCATTATACTGTTGTCTACTCCCTTCTTGAAATCAAAATTCTGTGAATCATGATGCTTTAACCTCTGTCACCGAAATCCATTATATGGTTAAGATAGGTGATACCATAAATAGAAGGAGACAAGCCAGCAATTCATTAGCAAAATGTCTCTACCACTTGGCAAAAAAGAATTAAAAAATCTCCATGATTTGTAATCCTATTTGAAAATAAATAATCTTATAGTGTTGTAACACTGCTCAGTCAGGCCCAAATTAGCTTGGGATGTTAACTAACATTTGAATAGTGAATATGTACAAAATATGCAAACCAGGGAGAAATGATGACAATTAAATGTGAATGATGAAATGTCGCCGGTGTAGCATTGATTTTAATGGTGCTATCTTACCTGCGGTTGTTCTTACACTTAGGTAGTTAGGAAAGCCTTGAACGATCAATGAGGGACATGTATCTCTGAAAAAATGAGTACCTCCAGATAAAGTACTGTATGTGGTACAGGAGCTTGCAAATCACAATGTGCGTTAGAGGGTCAGACCGTTTTCCCAAGGACCATTTTTCCATGGGTTTGACTGAAATACTTGCATGTTGTATATTATCTAGGAGCAGAAGATCTCCGGTGATGCAGCCCTTATTATTTCAGTGCAAAGAATACAAATACAAGATGAACAAGGAAATCCAGAAGCAGGGCAGGAGTGAATGAAATTCACCGTCCTTCAACTTGGCCGCTATCCTCGCTGCCATTTAGATACACTTAAACCTTGTAGCACAATTAAGTGGTCCTGGGGTCACGCGGGAGACATTTGTTTAGGGAGGAGGGTTAAGATAGGGCAAAAAGGAACATTTTTGAAGAATAATTATGAATTGCACTGCCACCTGGCTCTTTAGGACAGTTTAGGAAGCCTTTGTTGTGCTCCAGTAAAGTCTCTCCTGAAGGAAAAGATAAGGCTGTGCAGGCAGTGCAGAGACAGCAAATAAGATGGATATTTAAAATTTTTCATTGTTAAACCTCTAGGTTCTTCCTGAAACAGATATGAGAATCAGTTGAAGGTAAATAGCTGAAAGAATATTACTATTGAATTAAACTTTAAAAAGAGAAAGAGTTTGTTACAAACTTAGGCAAGGTTTGTAGGGAGAGGTAATATCTTTTATTAGAAAAACAAATATAGCTGGTAAAAAAGAGGCTCTGAGGCCCTTCCAAACAGGATAAAATGAGTAAATTAAAGAGGCTTTTTGATTTGTTTCCCTTGCACAAATATGTGCTACTCAGCTCATGCCACTGAGAGCCCTGAAATGCCAGCAGCTGGCAGGCCTATTGCACACAGATATTTTGCTGCACAGCTCTCAGTGGCGGATGCGTTTTTCAGCTGAATTTATCCGTTGGAAAGCTCTGAAAGATGCAGATTAGCATGGAGTCTACAAATGGACTGGTTTCATTCTGTTGAAAAAAAAAGATGAACCATCTTTTTTCCTAGTCAGACACATGAAGTATTGCTCATACTTTTTAAGTTGATTCTACTCTAAGTTGTATAAACGTTACGACTGCACGGTATATGTTAGTATGCTGTTATGGTGATCTCTAACTTTGTACATGGTGCACAAGAAAGAAGCTAGTCTGAAAAGGTCATTTTATTATCCACAAAGAACTAAATTTGTGGAGATCGTGAGATAACGTCCGTAACGATACCAAGATTTGGACTGTTACGCTTTTCTTCAGATCATATCTTTCTTTTTATTTCACTACATGAAAACATCCACAGATCTTTATCAGGGTAACCTGAGATAAGCAGGTTCTTTTTGAGGTATCTCTATCTTATTTAAGCCCCTGCTTTGGAAGAAGGCTATCTACTTACAGGCAGGTCTGTCAGAACTAAAACAGATGTGATGGAGAGACAAGAGTATTTCTCCCTTTTCAAATTTCATAAGGATTAAACGTGCAAGACAGCTTGATACCTGGACAATCGATATTACCTTTGCTGTACTCTCCATCCATGTTATGAGGGGTAGCTCTGGAGAAAGGTAGGAGTTACAGGGACTTTAGCAGGATAATTGTGCCTCAATGAATAGTAGCTTCCTTTAAACATTTCTTATTAGTGGGGTTTTTGTTTGGTTGTTGTTGTTTTGTGTTTTGGTTTTTTGTTGATTTTTTTTTTTTTCTCTTAAGGCTCCACTTTTCTGGCTCTGAATTAAATAAATTATACCACATTTAGATTCCTTTACATTTAACAGTGAGCGAACATCAGGAGTGAATTACAAGGGAAGGATGCAAACCACATCTTAGTGGGTGAATGAACATATAAAGGGAATTAATTGAATTTAAACTGGTGGTGTTTGCCTGCTGATTCATCATGTTCTTCTGACCCAAGATAGCTACAGAAATCCTGTTTTGGAGAATATCCACTGGATAACTGCATAAGTAGCATTTTTTAATTCAATTTAAAAATAGCTCTTTGGCTTAGAAAGTGATAAAGTAACATAACTACTCAGATACAGTTGATGAATTATAACACATTCCCCACACCCACACAAGTAATGAAACACTTTTTGGGGAACATTTCCAGTCTGTATCTTGGCCAACAATTCATGAGTATTCCAGTCTTCCATTAAATTGATGAGGATTTAGAATTTGTATGCAAATGATACCAAAGTGGGCCTTTTTGTTGATCCTGAGATTTTTATACACAAGGATCAGTTTTCTCTCCCTCCCTGTTTGATCTTTTGCCATACTCCAAGTAAGTATGAGTACTTTATGCTTCACCTTAGAATACGTCAATCCCTAAAAGCTCACCCATTTCCAGTGTCCTTGGTGCATGCCTGGGAACTGAGGAGCCCAATGCATCCAAGGAAGAACTCTGGGACTAAATTTAAATAAAGACTTAAGCACTTTAAATAGAATCCAGGTGTCTAAATTGTGCCTACTTCCAAAACTGAGAATGTGACCTGAAGACCCTGTCAGCAATTTCCTAAGCCTAATGGCACCTAAGAGCCTTAGGTGTGGCTTCCTGTTGGGTATGAAACTCTTCCCTTGCCTTCAGGCCACAGGTGGAAAAGGCTGAGGTCTGTTCTGCCAGACGGCTCAGTTCCTTCAGAAAATACATGTAGAATATCTATGTAGAGATAGATATGAAAAAATCCTCTATGTAATATATTTTGGATCTAGAATAAATGTAGGCACCCACCAGCAGTGCCCCCCATGAGATTTTCTTCAGTATATATATTTACAGAGAAATAACTGAGGCATCAGGAAAAACCTAAAAGGAACTATACGAAAAGTGTGTGATGGAGTTACTGCAATTAAGGTCTATATTGCAGAAGAAAGTTTTGGGATCAATATGGCAGCTAATTCCTAACCACCATCATAAGAGCCATTCTTTCCATTGTTCAGCCTGATAAACAACTGTACTCTCTCTGAGTCTGTAATTAACTTGCCTAGCTTACAAAAGATATAGACAGCATTGATACACTAAAGTGGAAAAAACCAGATTTGGTTTTATTCCTTTTCATGTAGTTTTTCTAATTTAGTGTACTTAAAGAACGTTCCTCAAGTTGTAGTTTCTTTTGGCAGAGAATTTCTTGCCGAACACTTCTGCAATCTCCGTTTTATTATTTACATTGAAAAGAGGTACAACATGAATTTTTGCTCCCAAATCCTGAGATGAAGAAGTTGAATTGCAAGTTGGATGCACTAAGTAGTATAAGGCAGTGCAATGTGTATCTCTCACTGAGAGCCAGCTCCAGAAGAGTAAATGCAGCTGGGGTGTTCTGCTGTACTAACATGATCACACTTCTTTAGGTTCCTTTCTGTGGCATCCTCAGGTTTCTTCTCCCATGTCATGTAGGCAGCCTGCAAGAGATGCAGTTACTTACACTGTAACCTGTTGTTGGCCATAGCAATTGTTTCATTATGTCTTTGCAGAGAAATTATGCTTCATGACTAGACTGCCAGATGCACAATAAGTAAGATGGGAGGTAGCAAATAAAAGCTATTTTATCAAACAGGTGGACTATTTTGTGAAGACTTATAACTCAGGAGTAAAGGGGGTTCTTTTACCACCAAAGTGAGTGGAAGTTTTGCCCTTCTGCAGTGGGAACAGGTATACGATCTGTCTTGTGGCTGCACAGTAGAGGCCGACAAAGGTTGGGAAGCTAGAAGACGTTACAGAAAAAAATCTGTAGATTGATTATTCTATTGCTGTTATATACTGGATGCGTTTAAGTAGTGTTGCTGAAAGGGAGTCATGAAGGGTGGAGATGCAACATAATCTAGAGGTGGCAGTGAAAAGGTGACTGCTACTGGTAATGTTCCAAGGTATGCATGAACAGGGAATTATAGTTCAGTCAGTACCAGGAGATTTGCAAGTACACCACATTTACTGAATGCCTTTTCTTGCAATTGGATGTTGCATTTTCTCCCCACATTTGAAACTATCTTCTGTTTGCTCCTACCAGGGTTAACACTGGATGAGTTTTCAGAAGTGATTTTGGGGTCTCTAATTCTTGGGGGTTCATCCAGACATTTCAAAGGAGCCTGATAGTCAGAGGTAAGGGAACATTAATTCACATTTTTGCCAAGCAGGGCATTCTGGAGACATTTAAAAAGTGGTTTTTTTCCTGTCAAGGTCACAAAAATAGTTTCCATAAGTGAGGCTGGATTTGCTTCAAGATTAATAGGAAAAATACAATTTTAGAAACACTTCTCTTAGTTTTTGAAGGGAGCTTTCAGAAATACCTCCTAATATAAATCACAAAAATGCAAATACATATCATACTGGCATGATGGTGTAGTGTAACCTGTGTACACTGGTATCAAACTATATTTTCCTAGAGTGTTTTTCTTGAACTGAATGAGTATCATGGAATGAAACATCAAAGCATTTGTAGTCATTATACCGTGTTTGAAGCAAGATTACTATATCACTGATAGCACACTCTCACAACCTTCTAGAGGAACAGGAATTAATCAAGGAATGTTCTTTGACTTTTCTGGAATAATTTTCTCTGAAACTTATTTATAAAAATCCCTGTAAATTATATAAGGAGCATATCTTAATACTGATTTTCTTTTAAAGAAATTTTTAATATTGTTGTTGAGTTTGAAACATTTTATCAGAAACAGTTGTGGCAACTTTTGAAACAGAGCATCCCATTTCATCTGCAGTTGATATTGTACATATGGCACTATCTTTCAGCTACAAACATCTCCTTTTTTTTTTTTTTTTTTTTTTTTTTTCCCCCTCAGTATATCACACAAAGATCTGGACCTTCCTCTGTGGACTAGGAAATCTGAAAAAAGAGCTGGCCTTTGTAGGTCTTGCATGAACATAAAAGAGCTTGAGAAACAGTTGAGGCTGCCAAGGTGCAGTTGTCATACAAGAAAGACTGGGGAGCAAAATTACAAGTTCTGATATCTGAGTGTACAAAGCACGAGCATCATAAAGCAACGCTCACTGCAGTTTTGTCCTAATGGTCACTACTATTTGTACAGTGAGGATAATTTCTTTCTAGCTGGAAAGCTTACAAGTTTTGGTTTTCATGTTGTACTAGATAGCCAACTATTTCTAAAGGATTGGTTCATAGTATATCTATTCCTATATATAGTGAAGATAGAAAAAAAACAGATGAAATTTCTGAGCAAACTCTTACTACAAAAGTTAAGTTTTCCTTTCCAATAGACTCCAGTAATTAAATACGACATAGGGAAAATTTGTTTCTATTCTGTTTGAACTAAGATAACAAAATTAAAGAGTGCAGCAGCTTTGATTTTCTTCTTGTACCTTGCTGTTTACTCAGGAGGCAACAGAACATCTTAGAACATCTAGATTATCTGATACATATAAGTGGTTCCATACCTATTAGCATGTATGCAAATCAGGTAGTGATTCACCTCTAACAGTAAACAAGCTTTTTGGGTAACGTACAGACAAGAATGCGATTTCTAATAGTGCCAGCTGTTCTAATAACATGCAGAACTGAGATGTGCCGGGAAATCAAGTCAGTACTGGGTATATTCCTTCTGTCTTTATCCTGGCCTCTGCTATCAAATTGTGAGCTAGCACAAGAGACCTCTGAGGGGGGTTAATATCATCATGGACAGCTATTTCACTGCAAAATGGTCATGATTTTTAAAAAGAACAGCCCAAAACACAAAAACAAGGAGGGACATTACAAAAATACCTTTTTTTAAAGTAAGGAGAAACTAGGGTGAAGTCTATTCTTAGAAGTGCATTGTGTCTTGATGAAAAAGCTGGCAACAAAGTTTGTTCCTGAGACATATCAAGGAAATGGGTGGTTTTTTGTTATTGTCAAAAACTTGAAACCAAGTCTTTTAGCTTGTGGAAGTGTAAGTTAAAAATATAACCACAAGAAAAGTTGGTTATCCATTTTTGTTTACAGTTTTTTATGTTCCTTTAAGGAGACTATGGGAAGTGGAGGTAGAGCCGTATGAAAGGCGACACTTTTCTCACATCAGGAGCTATTTGTCCTGCAGGGTGTAGCAGATTGAGGAGCAAGCAGCAGCTTGCCACGTGTTAACAGTGGTGGAAAAACTGCTCAGGGACCAAGGGGGACTGGGCAGAGTTTGTTGTATCTCAGACGCTTACTAAGTTGGGTAAAACCAGAACTGGAAGCAAAGGCTTGCCTGCAAGGGCACCATTTTTGTCACAGGGTTGCGTACAAACCTTTTTACTTCTAACTCACCATGTGATGAGTTTTCTGTATTTAACCAGATCAAATTTCTAGTTTTCATTTAAATAAACTTTGACTTTTTTGAGTTGAAAACTCTCTAGTCTTTTGGGGAGAGCTTGTTGTAGGAGATCTAGGCAGACACATCATGAGGTCTCCTCCCAGTAACCTGGCATGCAGCTGTGCCACCTCCACTCCCGTTGAAGGATGCTGATCAGTAACCTTGCTGGCATTGGAATCATCGTTTCTCATCAGCTATACAAGTACCTGCCATCAGAGATATGGCCTATTACTGCTGCAAGTTAAATTGATACAGAGCTTTCTTTAAGTACGTTATTTATAAACTGTTCGCTTTTCGTGAGAGATGTGTTAGAGACTAGGGACAATGTATTTCAACATATGGTTTGCAGATCTCCAGAGAGGGACACAAAAGGTAACTGCAAAAACCACGAGTCTGTTGTCAGTAGTGTGTGTTTACTAGTTAGAGGGCTGTTCCCATACCAGAAAATATAGGGATTTTTGAATCAAAGAATAGTGGCCTAGAAGTTTTACTCTGGTAACAGGGATTTAGAAATCGGCAATAGGCATAAAAATTAGAAGGTGGAAATGGAAGGCACAAATAACAGAAGTATGTGCTATTCTCTAAACTTATTGTCGAATTTGCAACATAACTGTCATCATGAATACAAACCATGAAAACATGTTGTGATTGCCCTGAAATATTTCAGATACACAGTACCATTTGCCAGAACAATTTTCTGTAAACAGTTCTCCATGTGGGTTGTTAAATTTTGTTTATTTGTTGTAGAAGTCAACATTTAACAAATAGTTGAAATACTAAATCCCTGAACAAAGTCAGACTGTGTTGTCTGGCCACAAATTACTTGGAAATATTTATACCCATGACCCAAAACAGCTGCTGACAAGATGCAAAGCTTTTCTTTAATAGTCTAATAAGATGTTTTGATGCTAAAAATAATACAGCTTTGGCTCTAAAGACTTAATTTTTGCATTGTTATGTACTGCAGTTTCCCTTTTACCTTGAGTCTGCATTCAGAGACCCAGTTCTTAGCACAAGCAGTTTTAGCAACAATACCAATTGTAGTCTCTCAAAAGTCTATTGTCCCATATTAAAAAGCTATTTTTGCTAAATGAGTTTGGTCATTAGCAGAAAACGAGCTTCATTTTTTTAAAAATAACTGAAATTAAAATAGCATAGTGGACTGTTTGCCCGTGAATTAAACAACACAAGGAGCTTGACATTTCCAAAGCCTGTTACTTAACACAGAGCTTCTGCACTGCTGCCTCAGTGTTGAAATGAAGGGAGCATCTTATCGAATATCCCAAACACCTGCAGTTTGCAGTGAGCTCCCTGAGATGTCCATAGGCTAGCTGTGGTGACTCATCCCACGCTGATGCCAAAGTTCTGTCCCTAAATTCAAATGCATGTTTGAAGTTGTTAGCCTGGCAATGAGAGCTGATATTATTGGAAGCTGTAGGTGCAGCAATAAACCTGAGGTATTTTAGTCTTTATCCACACAAAGTTGGTGCCACCACGTCTCAGAAGAACCTTAGAGTTGCCAACTTGCTGCTGAGAAAAGCAAAGGAAAGACATACCCACTGAGAGATGAGAAGAAGGGCTTCCTTCTGCTGATCCCGCTTATTTCACTGCTTTCGTGTGTGATGTAGCATCTGTAAAATGAACAGAGAAGAGAGGTCTGGGGTCCTTCATAATCTCCAAATCCTGCTATCTTTAAAGACTTTGGAGGAGGAGATGGTCTATCATCAGCTGCATCTGTTTCTGTTTTAGCATAAAGGTGTAACTCTAAATTCTGGGGAACATGAAAAGGCATTGTAAAAGAATTGTGACCCCCTACACGCACTGAGCTGGACCAATGGTCATTTGTGGATAACCAGTAGTTGAATCTAGCCTCAAATTTTGTCATTCTGTACAGAAAGCCCAGGGGAAGAGGGCCAGAAACTCCTTTCTTGACAGGAGAAAAGCAAAAGGTTTATTCCTTAGACTGAATGTACTGTGATTTCATGCCTCTGAAGATGGCAGCAGTTTGTGTTGCGTTGAAATTTGTCCTATATTTTAAATATATTTAGTGTTGCAGATTTTGCATGATTTTAAAAAAGAGAAAAATTATGAAAGATGTTGCTGAAGAAAAGGATATACTGTAGTGGAAGCCTGTCGTGGGCAGGCCCTTGTTCAACAAGACAAAGAGGACACATTATCCTGGCTAATCTCCTTTTCTCAGGTTTCCTGTCCAGAGATCTCTATGCTTACTTGGAGCCGCCTTTGCAAAAGTAGACCTGGTGACGTCTGAAATGGGGAGTATGAACTTCTGGATTTGGATTATTTTCTACTGAAGCAGCAAGCTGGAAAAAGCCAGCTACGTGGAACCACAGCTTGGCAGGTCTGAGCAAGACCCAGGAGGTTCAAAGTTCATCAGAGTGCAGGGCTGGTTAGCTAGAAAGAAGTAGCTGTCCATGTAGCCGTTACTTTCTTCATTCCCAAACCTGCTGGTAAAAATGAATAAATATTATGGCAAATGAACTATTAAATACTGTGGTTGTGAAGGGCTGAACATACAGTTTTACCCACCGCAGTTTGGGTTTTGCTGCAGTTATTTTTCATCACTAGATATTTCTCCCCTTCAACCTTCTCCTTCAGTTAAAGGGCACCTGCGGCTGTGTATTTAAGGGTTCTGAGTGATTGTAAGGGGAAGAAAAATTGGTAAAGTAATATTAAATTCCTACAAATTTTCTATTTCCAGTTTATGGAGGAGAGCTTGATGTGACCAATTTATTTATTGAAATTAAATTCCAAAATATCACTGAATGAGACATTTTCTGAGGAAAATGACAGCAGGCAGGAGGATTACATGTGAAGGGAGAACTTGGGATCTGGTGTATAAGCATGCTGTAAATAAGTATGTTAGTTAAAGTGAGCGCTAAGGAAATAAATGACATCTGTTTGAGAGATGTAGTAGCTACAGTAGACCTCACTTTTATTGACATGAAAGATAATGAGACATGATAACCTCATTCTGTACCACATACTGAGCAGACAATACACTGCTAAAAATACCAAGAAATGGCAAATAAATAGCTGTTTGTATAAGTTACAGGGAAGGAATCACTTTATTATCTTCTGATAAGTCCCTGTTCCAGAAGTTTCTGTTGGAAAGGACTGCGAACAGCAGTTTTCTAAAAGGTTCTTGAACTGCAGATACACAATTTATCTAGCCTCCTGCCTGCCTGCCTTCCTTCATACCTTCCCCTCATGCTGTGCTCTCTCCAACCCGCTGCCTCCCCTTCCAAAACAGGTTATGATTTCTTCCTGTGATAGGACCTAGTCATATTAGGAAGCGAGACATGCTTTTACTACTGTAGAGGACAAGCAACTCCAGAGTCTGCATCTTTAAAAAACTACTGGTATTGCAGGGGATCAGAATGGGATGTTCTGTTCTCAAAATATTTTATGAAATTGAGATGATTTTGCTAGAATTTATTTTTTTAAAGTAACACAATTAGAGTTATTTTCTGGTGATGTCCTCTTGATATTTCAGAACAAGCAGCTGGTTCAGTTCATTTGCTTGTATGTGAAAAGCAGGGTTCAGTGCACCATTGTGTTTCTAACCAGTCAATTCAGGATAAAAAGACCTTTGGATTTTTCCTTCATAAAATTCAGAATGAAGGCCAATTTTAAAGCTTTCCTGAAACACAGCACGGCTCTTTTCATTCTTTGCACAGCACTGCTAGATACCTGTCAGTATGTGACTCTGAGCAGAGGTAGCTTATTCTTCTAGTGCTTTGACTAGAGTTGTACTGAGTTGCTCGTACTCTGGAAATTTATCACAAACTCCCTACCTCATGTTTTGGGTAGTTTGGTGGTGGGTTGTTTTTTTTTTTAATTGACTCAGCTCTACAAAAATTCTTTGCTTTGTTTGCTGCTATTCTCAAGTGAAGCACCACTGATCTAAGCTAGTCAGCCAGAATATAGTGGTGTTTGAGGAGATAGTGTCCTTTGTCATCTCGGACGTTTTTATGAAACAGAATTACTTAGATGCTTTATCTGCTTCAGTACCTCGGTTACAATCCCAAAGTTGCCATTTCTCACTTTTATTCTGTTAGTGCGTTTTCGTCTTGCTTTCAGACCTATTTGCATTGAGAGTTCCTTTGTGAGAGGATTACATTAGTGAGAAGTGTATTTTACACTGAAGTACAATGACAATATTTTAAAAATATTTTTCAGGAAAGGCGTGAAATTCAGACCCACGGTGCCCACTTTCTAGGAACAGTAGGTACCTCTGGCTGACATTTCCACAGGTAATATTATAGACCCAGACTCTATACAGACTCTATATAAGATGCTTTGCATATCCCAAAGTTTTAGAAATAAGACTTCTAATTATACCTGCTTTAGACTTAGATTTTTCCTGTATCTAACACAGTTTATTGATATACTGTGGTTTTTTTCCTGCTGAGCTTGGGCAAAAAAGTTAAACTGGAGGTGAACATTTACAATTTTTACATACCCAACCCAACAGAATGTAGCAAAATCTTTGTGTGATTTTTGACAAATTCAGATCTGCCTTCAGGCCAATACAGCTATGGACAAAGCCAAAAATGTCCCAGAAGATTAGTTCTGTATTGAGATTCACCCGTAATCACTATATAGGTGTTCATTAAGGCTCTTGCAAAATTAGTGTCATGGAGAAGCAAAGAGGAGAACTTGGACCAGGTCTTCCCGGTATTTTTCCTGTCTCTTCAGAGAGAGGAATAGAAAGACGGGGGAGGAGGAAAGAAGTATTCTAGAGGGGGTTGTTACTTAAGTGCTTTCTCTGGAGATACTGTGTTTAAATTGTTTGTATTCAGGGAAGGAAGAGAGGGGACATAAATATCAGCACATTTAAATAGCTATTCCCTGAAGATAACTTTGTTTTAATACAGTGGTATTATCAGTTCAATGGGCTGTGATTTTTTTCATTTCATTCATCACTTATACTGTGGAAGTTTCTGAAATGCTTCGTTTAATTGTACTAAAGACATCAGTCATGATTTTCCAGTTAAAGTTGTAGGAGGCTTTCATTTTGAAACACCATTATAACTTTCAAAATAATTCCTTTTAAGCTGATGTTTAGTGTCAATCCAAGTGTGACTCATGTAGTGAAGTTGGAGAAAATCACCCTAGCCATTTCTACTTTATGGGAGTCTGACGAGGGTTTTCTTTTTAAAAAAGGCAGTTTTTCGTAGCTCTGAAATCAAGCCCCCACACGTTTAGTTGAAGGTATCTGTTAGCTTACCTCAAGCAACGCAGAAAACCCTGGTTATGCAACTAAAGCACCAACCTTGGCTTGCGATGACCCAGCGATCAGGGTCTGTAGGCTTATTTTGTGGTTCTGGGCAGGCCACTTAAGCTGCATCTGAAGTGACAGCCTGGTGTGCTCAGGGCAAACCCTGCTATTCCGGCTCCCTGATCGCCCAGAGCAGAGCTCTCTGTGTGCTTAGGCCTTCTCCTGCGAAAAGCAAGGGGCACAGGAGGCCTGGGCCTTATTCCAGGATGGTGCCAGGGAACAGCCAGAGCGCCCAGCTGGGCGCGGGGACTTGGGAGTTCTGCCCTTTTGTGTTGTTGAACTGGACGTGCCTGTACGGTTTTGTCAACCTCCTGCTCCTGAGAACCATCTAAAGGCCTGGTGTCCCATCCCCAGTCTGAGTCTCCCCCTCTCATCCTGACACACTCTGCAGGCTGCCTCAGCTGCAGCCACGCTCCTGTGTGCGTCTGCGGGCGCTGCCGTGCCCTCTCTGAAGGTCCTCCCAGAGTTTGCTCTGGTTTCAACTTGTTTGCAGCACATACATCCTGGGACCCATCTTGCTGCCGGACACAAAGGGGTCATCTGGTGGGTGTGCGTATGTGCCTGCACGCACACGGCAGGAGAAGATGGTGGGCTGATACGTTGGCCAAAATACAGACAGATCCTTTGGGCTATCAGCCTGCCTTCGTTGCTCCCCTAAGGGATGTTTGTGCTGGCGTCTGGCAGAGTACAGAACGGAGAGAAAACACATTGCAATTTTTATTACAGCCTACTTGAATGCTTGCACAGAACAGGATGGTCCCAAGACTGAGGCATGTCTGGTGGTTGTCTCCTGGCACCTCTCCTCTGGCCTGGCTGAAGCCAGCAGGCTGGCCGGGAACCACGAGTGCTCGTCTTTGCCACAGGACAACAGCAGGCAGGGTATGGGAGGGCGAGAGATCTGAGCTCTGTTAATAAGTTGTGAGCTTGACAGCTAATACCCTTTCTGAAGGCAGTAAGGGGGGAAAAAAGTAGTTTGTTAGGAGTACTGCAGACTCTGGCAAAAACCTGAAATCTTTATTGGCTTTGACAATACCCCCAGGCGTGAGGGACGAGAAGGGTAAGATGGAGGGAACCCGAAAGAGGGAAATGAGGATTTTCCAGTTCCTAATCTGCAAAACGTATTGTTTTCCATTCCTCTGTTTTCTGTTGCTCAGGAACTGCCTCTGTTTAACAGAGTAAGGATTTAATCTCAGCTGGTTCTTCTAGAAAACACATCTTTGCTTAAAGTTACTCTCCCCCACAGGAAAGCAGAGCAGCAAATAAACCTTTTCCTATCAGCAAATATCAACTGTATGGAGTGCTTCTACCTATCAGCTGGGCAACTTGGGTTATCCTGATGACATCCAACTCTCATGTTTTTCTATACTGGTTAGCCCATAGGATCAAATTAAGTTCAGGGACTTGAACCTTATCTTCAGTTGTATAGGTGGCTCAGGCCCACAAGCAAATTAATCATCTAAGGCTTTAGATCCTCTGAACATGTTTTCAGGCGTTCAGTGAAAGATCATGGTTAATGCCTGTCTTCTGACAGACTGTAACTGCCGGGAGGACAGTGCAGTTTATTGTTCAGGAGACAGAAATGCTTGGGAGTAAGGATCAGAACATGAGATTAACTCCTCAGGAACTAAGGCCATCGTAAAGATGACTTCCAGTGCTCAAGCATTCCTCCCCAGTTTCTTTATTATACAGAAGAAAGACTAGAGCTATGTAATTTCTTCTCCAGTGCCTTAACAGCATCCAGTGGTTGAGTCCTTCATCCAATTCATTAACTTGCAGATTCTCTAGACCGATAAAAGGAGGACAAACATAAGTAACTCCCAGTACATCTCTGTCTCTTTCTCTCGAGTCCCATGTAACACCATTAAGCAATATTTCAAGTTAAGCCTCATCCCTCCTCAGTGGCTTTTGAACTATATGCGTTCATGCTCAAGGTCTCCTCTGCTGCTCCTCAAGCTCACTGCCAGCACTACCTCCCTCCAGTCATGGCAAATCATTTACTTGTCATCCTCAGATTAATTTCCCCTGTTCAGATTTAAGCAGTTCTCCTCTACCATACAAAAGGCCCTATGAGATAAAACCTCTTCCCTAGCTTTCTTCCAACCTGAACTTCTTTTTTACTGCACACCCGATCTGAAACCAACATTGCAACACAACCAGACAGAAATAAATAAGAATGTGATTTCTCTTTAATTCTTTTCTAGAACAAAGCTTTTCCTATCTTAATCTTCTCAGATAGTATCAGAAGGCTAAAGTATCTTCTTTGCCCCCTTAAAAAGGGGCCAGGCATCTTGTAATAACTTAATAAAATGAGATACTGCATCATACACATAAAGATGAAAAAACAGTCACAAAAGACAGACATCAGTCTACGTGATGCAAATGCACTACATTTGTTTCTATGAGTCTAAAAGATTTTGCAATAATAAAAAGGCACTCTGTGGAATAAACTGAAATGTGAATTTTAAACAAAAGAGTGTTTTCTGATATAAATCACCTTATTGAATATAGCAACAACCAACCATGTTTGAAGATGTTTTGCTTTTCTTTTTTTTCCTTGATTGATAAAATGACTTAACAACTAGCATAAATTATACCATAGGGTATGAAGCTGTCAGAGTGTATGAGGGCCTGGCCTCCTGGATTTGTGAAGCAGTTTGTGTGTATATTATGATGAAGTTGATGAAGAATTTTTTAGTGAAGTGAGACATTGTTTAAAAAACCCAAGAAGCACTTCTCTAGGCAATATTCCCAAAATGTTAGTAATATCTGTTGTAAATTGTACTTTATCCTGTATTTTGATTAATACAATTTTTTACTTTTGAAAAGAAAGGAAAATTTAGGAAGAGCCTTTTGACTCTCTTCTCACTTCTTCCCCCCCAAATTAGATCAATGTTAAATAAAGAAAATTTGGAAATCTATGGGGGGGTGAAATGGCAGAAGTGGGTAGTGTGTCCCCTGACACAGTTACACATTTTCTTTTAGAAAATAATGAAATTATTTTTTATTTTCCTCAACCTTGCACATTGTTGAACAGTATAAAGAAAAATGGATTCTTCCTATGTGTGACTTGCCCAGATTTAGAGAGCTTTTGAAGTATTACAGATTATCTATCAAGAAGTGGGGTGAGAAGCACTTTTGAGGTCTGTATATAATTAATCCCATTGCACTCAGTAAGCAAACCACACTTATATACAGGAAACCAGGGATGATGAAACCCACAAAGTTGGAGTTCAGACATTTTGAAAAAGTTGGAAAATAGGAAGTCTTCCATTACAGCGTGTAACTTAATTCTAAATATTTTTTTGCCAAAACCTTTTCAGTTTGCAAATGCATCTAGTTTCTAGGAGGCTGGTGAAGGATGGAATGGACTGAAATCCATTTCCCTTCTTATATTTCCTACCTTTACATCATTGGTGAAGATATAAGAAAGGAAAATATACATGTACTGTCTTTCAAAAAGACAGTTAATAAGAGTGTTTTAGTCTATAATATATTTACTTGGATAATTGCAAAATATTGGCTAGGAAATATATGTTATCTAACATTCAGGCAGTGTTGCAAGATAAACATCAGCAACTACGTGTTGGGACCTTTTCTTCCAAATAGCATATCATTTGCAGTGGGAAACCAAAGGATACCAAACTGTTTTGTCAGGAAGCTAAGAACAAGGCAGTGACTGGTGACAAGTACTTCCGCAGTCACGCGTGGGGGGAAATGAAAGGCAAAGGGTGAGGACAGGTAAAAGAAATTTGCCAAGGTCTGAAAGGAAAGTGGAATATGGTTTCAGAAATTACACATAAGGTAACGCAAGTTGAATGGAAAAACATTGCACATCTCTTTCTGGCAATACGGTTGTTATGTATTTCTTAGAATGAGAGCAGAATGCATCCCTCCCATCTATGGGATGGATGTCTTAGATCAGTGGGCAAAAATGAAGAGGGA
The DNA here is from genome assembly GCF_035582795.1 of Mycteria americana. Classification (NCBI taxonomy): domain Eukaryota; kingdom Metazoa; phylum Chordata; class Aves; order Ciconiiformes; family Ciconiidae; genus Mycteria; species Mycteria americana. The sequence goes on from NC_134370.1 coordinate 20,090,101, forward strand.
AGAATACAGAGCTGAGAGAAATAGAAATAAGGCAGGGCAAGAAAGGGAAGTAAAAATAGAATGAGTGAAATAAAAGAATGAAAAATGAGCTAAAATAACTAAGAAAAATATGAAGCTGTAAAGTTATGCAACATGAGAGGAAAAAAGTCCATGAAAGTACAGAGAAACTGAAAGAAATGTAAGAGAGGAGAACATAATCTTCTACTATGCAAATTACATTTCTTTAGAATGAACAGATACTTAATTTTGATTGACTTAATCCTACCCCGCTGCCAGGAAAGCCTACGCTTCTTGAGTTCCATCAAAAATAACCCCCTACAATGATTTTTGAGAAAGTAAATGTTCTGACTTGATTTTTCTCTATGTACAATAAAAGTATAGTACTGTATTCAATATGTACCCACTCTAACAGTGGGAACTGATGTCTTCCTTTTGTAAAAATTTAAGGAAATACATTTAATGGAGAGCAAGAAGGGAAATAATAGAAAGCGTTAACCTTGCTGAAAGCAAACCAAATATTTAATTCTCATTCTTCCAGGTTTCAAAATTAAAGTATTACTGTTTCCATAAAAAGAATAATGTTGAAATTGTGTGAAATGTGAAGCATAAGTGTCTAAAACAATAGATACCAAAACATACGTTTAAGACGTTTCACGTGACTGCATTCAACATCAACTGAGAAAGCAGAGCTTTAACCATTTCTAGCTAATGCAATTAAGATGTGGAAGCTGGCCACTGTGCTAAGACTTTTTATAAATTAAGTACTAATTTACTATGTAGAAAAAGATGCAACATTTAACTAGACAGAGCACAGAACTAGTCGAACAAAGTCTTTTTTTCTCCCCTGAGTAATGGTTTGATTTTATTAGGTCTGCTGTCTCACTCTAACATTGCACAATATTTAATGTTTAGGTTTTAAAGTGATCCAATTCATATTCCAAAAGCTGTCATATATGCAATGAAATCAGTAGCTTTGTTCACTTCTGGGAAGGAGAGAAGTATTTTACTGCCTCTGAAATATCCTCCTCTTCTCAGACAATAAACTGGCAGTTACCACAATGTGATTACGAGGCCAGTCTGGATTGCAGAAAGACAGGTATCACTACTGTCATACAATAATTAACAAGGTTACTTTTCACATTAGAACACCATAGTCGTGCACTGTAATGCTCATGTCTCAGCGCTTAAATCTTTTTATGTTTCTATCCCTTTACTTCCATCTCAATTACTTAGATATGCGATGGGAATAGTATTTCCCTGATCAGTTTGTATACCTTCTTCTATTTAAAAGCAGGTCTGCGGGGCAGAGTATCTCCTGCTTAGTGTAAACACAGTATCTTTGAAAAGAAGAGAACAATTTCTGTTAGGTGATTTGACATAGCTGTAACAGAAATAATAGTTTTGATCATTATTTCAACTTGTTACATTTACATTTAATTTACTGTTTCATGTATCAAAGTAGAGGAAAAAAAAATCTAGATTGATCACTATACTAGGGAGAATTTTTCTGAATGCTGGATAGCTTCTAGGAATAGCATTGTGCTCCTGTTCTTGTGAACTGTCTCTTAATGTTGCGCTGAATTAAACAGAAAAATTATGAAAGATCATAAGAGAATCACAGCCACCGAAGGAAGATCAGTAGATCAGCATCATTTTTCAGAATAAGTTATTATTGCAGGTGAATCATTAGACAGGATTCTATAGCTGTGGGATGGCAAAGAAACTAATACAAGGAGATACGTATTTGTCCTAGTTTCGGCTAGGATAGAGTTAGTTTTCTTGCTAGTAGCTGGTATAGTGCTGTGTTTTGGATTTTAGTATGAGAATAATACCGATAACACACTGATGTTTTGGCTGTTGCTAAGTGGTGTTTACAGTGGTCAGGGACTTTTCCGCTTCCCCTGCCCTGCCAGGGGCACAAGAAGCTGGGAGGGGGCACAGCCAGGACAGCTGACCCCAACTAGCCAAAGGGCTATTCCATACCGTATGGCGTCATGCTCAGTATAGAAACTGGGGGGAGCTGGCTGGGGGGCAGCGATCGCTGCTCAGGGACGGGCTGGGCATCGGCTGGCGGTGGTGAGCAGTTGCATCACTGTTTTTTTTTCCCCTGGGTTTTGTTCCTCTCTCGCTCTCTTGTTGTTTTCCTTCTCATTACAATTTTGTTGTTGTTGTTCCAATTATTAAACTGTTCTTATCCCAACCCACAAGTTTTCTCACTTTTGCTCTTCCGATTCTCTCCCCCATCCCACTGGCGGGGAGGGTGGGCGAGGGCTGGGTGGTGCTTAGTTGCCGACTGGGGCTAAACCACAACAGTATTGAAGCCGGAAAGCTGCTGTACTAGAAAAAGAGCACAAAAGCAAAGAAGTAAGCATTTTTGTGTCTTTCAAATAAAACAGTTTTATGGCTCTTTTAAAATACAAAGAAAGGAAGAACTGAAAGAACCTCAGGTTACGGGCAACTCCTAGTGAAATGGTAAGCGATAACAGAACAATATGTCAAGATTCCTGGTAGAAATAGCTATAATACTCATCTATATAATTTCTAGTACAGTGTTTCTAGTCCTATTCCATTGTAATCTAATCTGCTCCATAAAAGCAAAGTCAGACAGTGGAAGATGCTAAGCTGATTCTGGAATAATTGTCTGTTAGATCAGGTCAGTGAATTGTGAGAAACTAATGTGGACTAATTAAAGTGGAATTCTATCTGCCTATAAAGTACGTGGAGACCAGAGGCAAAGGAATTACATATGCGTGCTTCAAAAGTGGCATAAGTGATCCTGATGTCATGGTGCATTCAATTTATTATTGGGTTGGGCAGGAGTCTTCAAAACAGTTTTAATGCTTTTAGCTGTTAGGTTTTCTATTACTCTGTGACATTGCTCACAGTGAGAAGCAAGTCCTTTTCCTTTTTTTCTTTATCTTTTAGCCATATAATGGTGGTAATAAAGAAAGATTTTGGACACAGGATCCCAAATTGGACCATCCTATTACTGTTTTCTTTCTATTGTTGAAGTTGATGTAGCTGTTAAGTCGCACTTTGCTTTCTGGATATTTCAAAAGGTGTGAGGACTAGACCCATCTCAAAGTTTCCAATGTAGCTATGAACAATTCATCATTTTTACAGCTTAAATATTACAGCTATATTTAGCTTTCTCAGGAACAAACACAAAGAAAAGGAAATGAACTTTGTACTGAAAAAAAATCAGGTTCACACCACCAAAAAAAAAGAACGTCACGCCTGGTTAACCTGAAATGCTACCATGCCTGGTACTGCTGCTTTTTTAATTCCGGGAGGAAGAATTGGTATCTTTTTCTACATCTATAGAATTACTAATCAATTCGGCCACAAATGGAGAGTTATTCATGTGAAGGTGATGAGAAAGATCTTCCTGAAAAGTTCTTCTAGAGGATGATAAGTAGATGCCTATATGAACTCACTTCACAGTAGTGCAGATAAAGCAAACTACTTTTCACAATTTCCTAGATTAGAGAACGAAAGAAATATATTTACGAGAAAAGAAATTGTATTGGACCTTTCATATTTTTTAATATAGTAACATCTAGCGGGATACAGTGGCGGTCCAGTTTGATAATCACTGTGCAAGCAGTAACAAATGAGAGCCATCACAACAAGCAAATAGTTAAGACAAACATAAATGGGAAGAAGGAATACAAAGAGTCACAGAAAGATAAGATGATGTACCAGAAAGAGACGTCAGGGTTTGTGGATGCCTGCTCCCTTGGCCACATACCATTGTGCTTTCCATATACGTTACATCCTAACGCTTGCTGTAACATTTAATATATTGAGCACGCTGTAATAAGAAATGCCTGTGTGCTCTACAGTTCAAATGACAACGGAGACTTTTAGCCCTGTAGGGTAAAAACTATTCTGTGTGGTCGTTGTAACGCATCAGTATCAAAAAAGCCAGAATAAAAAACCCCACAAACCAACTGCTCTCGGGAGCAGTCCTATACAGTTATAATGGTTTTACATTAAATTGTCTATAACAATTGCCTGTCATTAAATTGCAACAATTTAGAGGTACTGGGAAAGAATACTGGATCACAGGGAGCCAGACTTTTATTAAGCAAAAGGAAAGGACGGACTTGCTCGTTTACCTTTTCCATTGTTGGTTTTTTGTGGGTGAATGTGGCAAAAGGCGATCATTCACAATAGCTGACGATGGCACCCCGCGAAGGAGAAGGCTCTTTACCCCCCCCCCCCCCCCCACGTTTGAACAGAGCTCCAGAAAGAGGATGGCAAGGGATAATTTTTCCTCCCTAGAGCTGGGCACCCTGCCTGCGCCTCACACCTGGATGGGACTGCGGCACAGGGGTCGGTTTCTGATCCTCCAACGGGGAAGCGGAGGCACTGAAGAAATCATAAGAAAGCAACGCAGAACGGGGCTGTGCTCATGTGTTTACACACATTCGTTTAAGACAAAATTCACTCTGTCCCTCACCACGTGTCTTCTGTTTGGTCTGTGTTGTCTGCTCTTATTTTGAGCTCTTTGTGCAAGGGGCTGTTTTCCAGATTTCAGTGATGTGGTAAAAAAAAAAGTTCCCACCATCTGGTTTTTTAACTGTATCCTCTAGACACTAATGCCAGGTTCTCCCTTCTCATTCTTCTCCACTCACCCAGCAGCCTTTCTTCTTGGAATGGCAGCAGGACCATGACTGCAGTATGTCTCATGTTTCTCGTAGAGTTGCCCGAGAGTCGTTTGCTGTAGCATCCTGCACTTTGGTGTTTCGCGTACAGCATCAGGCAATGCTGGATGAGAAATGCCATGACCAGAGGCTGTGTGTCTGCAATACTGTGCTTTTGGGGAGTAACCTGTAGTCCTCATGGTGCTGGGTGCAATATGGATAGATACCCTGTCTGGCAGAACCGTGTATTCAAGAAACTCGGAGGAGGAAGAATAGGAAACAGCATTGCCCTTATTTAACAAGTGAGAACTGAGGCACAGTTTCTTCCCCACCAAGATCAAAATGAACATCTGCGGCGTGTAAAAGAAACAAATCTCAGAGTAACAAGTCTGAGACACTTCCTTCTTGTGGGGGTAGCTGAGGTACGTGCAATGGGCTTCTTAGGGAATTCAACTTCATTCTTTCCCAGCAGTAAGGCCTCAAGGTGGTACATATTTTTGGAATGATACGTTAAGTTCAGCTGATGTACCTTTAGTCATTTTTTTTTTGAAAGTAGTAGTTAAAGATTAAGCATTACAAAGCATATTTTTGCAATGAATTTGAAACAATACTTTTGAAGTTAATGAATCTGTTAAGTCTTGGACGCTCTCTAGTGTATTAGACAACATAGTGATTTACATTATTTTGAAGTTGCAAGTAAGTTTTCAAGGGTGATGGATTTCATATATAGAGATAAAAAGATAAAGTTCCTTCATTTATGCCTGCTGACTTTTTTTCCCTATCATACTACATTTAGCAAAATGGATAAGGCAGAAAGGATGCTGGTGTATTTTTATGTTAATTAATGCATTTTAATTTCAAATAATATTTTTGAAGCTCCGATAGCTTCCAAAAAAGCAGTGCCAGGGCAAAACTAATGAATTTTAATTCTTTTCATTATACTTCTGCTTTCATGAATTCTTTTTGTTATATTTTGATGCATGAGAGTGCATCAGTAGGCATTCAGAGCATGCAGCCCACAGATCTGATTTTTACACAAATCCAGTTTAACTTTTTTAGCTACATAATAAAGCTCACCTCATAAGCGTGTTATTTTTAATGACCAATTGGGTAATAGCTAGAAAAATACATACTTCAGGAAGGTGGACCAACCTTTGAAAGATTTTTTTAAAACAACACATTGTAAGTGACAAGTAAGCTTTCTGCACAAAAGATGTGTTTAACTCTTTTGTAGCTAAGTCCTGCTATTCTCAGACAAATTTTAAGGGTCTGCCGCTCTTGTCCCAGAAGGGCTGCAGCTAGTCACTTACCCTTGCTGGAGTTACATTACTTAGAACAGAATTATGTATCCCTTAGGTAGTTAAACTCTGGAACTTCACCGCATTAACCCTACTCGTCTACATCTTGGAGCGCCTTGGAAAACTCTCAGCTCCTTGGGAGCGCAGTTTTGGCCGTGATGCTGTAGAACAGGAATCTCCATGGACTTCACAGTATGCCCATGGCCTCGGGAGCTGGTGCAGTGACTGTATTCTAATGCCGATGTTGAGGTCCACAAGAAGCAGCCTTTTTTAATAGCATGGTCCATGTATCACACTGCTCTAATCCCGGCCAATTTTAATAACTGTTCTTAGTTTACTGCCCCACCAGGCACAGCTTCACTGGCACAATACTGACCTGCTGTAATTTACTTGTGCACGCTGCCAAGAATAGGGCACAATAAACGAGTTCTGTCTTTTTTGTAACACTTGCCATACGAAATAATGTAAAATCAATGATGTTGTTGGGAGGGATTGTTGTTACTCATCAGAACAGATCTCGAAATGATGCTTCTTTATCCTTCCAAAACTGTAGCATACCTGAGTGCTTGTATAAAGCAGCAGCACTGGGCATAATTTACTGCATTGCAGTAAAATCAACAATGCAGCATTCCACAGAGCCAGGCAAATACTCATATTTGATTTGCTAGGTGAATAGAGAGAGAAAAAATGCTCAGAAAAAGATATTTTTAATCATGTTACTATATTTCTTGTTTGTAACCCTCCAAAACCTTCACTGTGTAACTAAACACTGGTACCTCTTGAAACCAAAATTTTGTTCTGAAACCTGATTTGAAGTAATTTCTTTTACAAGTACCAAAGTGAATCACACTGATTTTTCTCAAAATTCTTTCTTTTTGGGGGGAGGAAAAAAAGAATTTGAGAAGTTAATGGTAACTCATAAGTACCAGATGAGCAGAAACCAAATTTCAAAGTAAAAATGTTAGGTGTAAAATAAAGCATCCACTTCTATCTAAGAGAAACTTCCCATAGCTAGAGAGGAAATAAAGAAATTTTCTGTAGTTGAGAGTAAACACAAACTTAGGATATTGCTGTCCAGCTGTATAGGGTCGTAGTCATATTTTTTTTAATTAGAAAAAAATACATAGTTTAAGCTATCACAGCTTAGGAAATGTAGAAGTTGTCAACAGACTTCATTATTTTTTTTCTATGAAAACTTGACATATTATAAACATTTTTCTTCTCTGTTTACAATTTACCACCCTAAACTTAGCTTCTGGTAAAACTATGTTTTTTCCCCAGGTCTTCTTGAACTGACACTGTGATAAATTATTATTTTGTTCAGTAAAAATTTGAATGTTGAATAAATATGATTTCTTTCTAATTAAATGATGATAAAAAGAATTATTGTAATATTGAAATAACCTGCTCTTGGCGTAAGTTTGCAGTTTGTTGTTCTCGTCTGAAACATGAAGGTAGGAAAAACAACTCATCATCTCAGTTTAGTGGCAAGCATGAATGCATGCTTGTTTTAACTTAACCATGCACTCAGTACAGAAAGTGGTAGGCTTTGCGGAGTGAGTATTCATCTATACTCCAAGATTTCATAAGTTAACCAAATAAAATCTAGGTTTCAGAATTTCCTGAAAAGCCAAAAAATGAGTTATCTGCATGAAAATTGTACAAATTCATTAAAATTGCAGTCCATTATGGCCAATGGGAGATTTCCTTCTAGAATAAAGACCTTCTATACGGAATATCAGCACTGTAAATTTTCAAGTGAAAGACACATGAATTTACAAGTTTGAAATACATGGAAAGAGAGGATTGAAAAAACGTAAAATAGAAACCTTAGCTGAAGATGTTTTGGTTTAGGGCAGACTACATGAAATAACTTTAACCAGTGAACCACTGCACTATATAGTAACTGTACATTATCGTTCTAGGTACCTGGGAATAACGAGACCTCTTACGTATCCTGTAAGGCAGAACGGGAAGTGTATGGCCAAAATGATCCTGTGTGTATGGCTCTTATCTGCCTCTATCACTATACCCCCACTCTTCGGTTGGGCCCAAAATGTAAACGATGAAAAGGTTTGTTTGATCAGTCAAGACTTCGGCTACACCATTTACTCCACGGCAGTTGCATTTTATATTCCAATGTCAGTGATGCTTTTCATGTACTATCAGATTTACAAAGCTGCCAAGAGGAGTGCTGCTAAACACAAGTTTGCTGGTTTTCCCCGGCCAGAAGAAATGGAAGGGATTTCTATGAATGGAGTTGTAAAACTGCACAAGGAATCTGAAGAATGTACTAATTTTTCACGACTCCTAAAGCATGACAAGAAAAACATTTCCATCTTTAAAAGAGAACAGAAAGCTGCCACTACGCTTGGGATTATTGTTGGGGCTTTCACTGTCTGCTGGTTGCCCTTCTTCCTCCTCTCAACCGCCAGGCCCTTCATCTGCGGTACAGCATGCAGCTGTATCCCGCTGTGGGTTGAGAGAACATTTCTATGGTTGGGTTATGCAAACTCTCTCATTAACCCTTTTATATATGCCTTCTTCAATCGGGACCTGAGGACAACTTACCGCAACCTACTGCAATGCAGATACAGGAATATCAATCGGAAACTATCAGCTGCAGGGATGCACGAGGCTCTGAAGCTTGCAGAAAAGCCAGAATTTGTTCTGTAAGGTCACTCATCCTTTTACTATGATAATTTAATGTTTTATCACACTAGCTTTTCCCCCACAGATTTGAAAGAAGAGTTATGGGAAGAACCAGGCTTCCTGAGCACTGTTAATGCAATCACCAAGAAACTGGAAGGTAGCAAGGTTAAGTCCTGTACAGCTCACCAGTCCTAGCAGGCCTGGAGAAACAAGAAGACCATCTAAAAAAATTGAGTGTAAGAGGAATACCAGAAAGGGGGAGGGTAAAAGGTGGTGCAGGATGTCTGAGTTGCTAGTGAGGAAAGAGCAAAGTTGGCCTAACCCATTCGCTTGGCCCTTGGCCCCAAACAACTTTTAGTATGTCTGAATGTTGGATGCATCTTGTACCCTAGGGATTTTTGCTGTAATAAAGACCTGAGAGTGGTGAAAAGTTCAGTATAATTTATTTCTTTCCACTTTTTTATTATAAAAATGAACCATTTAAGATGAAGCTGGATCAAAGAACTTATATCGCTTAGAAATACTCTTTATTATAAAAAACCATATGTCCACTAAATGTTAATTTCCTGGATTGCCTGGAAATAAACTACTTTGTGAAACTGAATGTTGACTTTGCACAGTAACTATGGCACTGAAAGAATATGTTACAATTTCAATGTGAATATAAGAGTCTGAGTAAAGTCACACGGTCCAACATCTACTGCTGCATACAGTCATGCAGCATGATTAGTTGCAGTGCTACTATGCCAATTACACCAGGTAAAGGTCTTATCCTACATTGCTAACACAACGAATATGCGTGATTACGGTTTATTTCAGGAGCTGTCTGGTCTTTATCCATCTTTTCGTTCTTTAATTCTCTTGGCTTTATCAGTTGAGCCCTTCTCTAATCTAGATGAAGACTCTGTCTATGCTCAAGTCTTAGTTTCTGTTGATATATGGCTAGTCCTTGTTCCGCTTCAGCAGTTAACTTACTGTCTATTTGAAAGCTTTTCTAGCTTCTTGGGATTTCTTTCCTTTCTGAAGTCAGTAAGGAAAAAATAAACTGAGGACTTGATGACATTCAGAGACATCTGGACTTCATCCTTACAAACTGATTTTGGCCATCACTTCTGCTTAAAATTATTTAAAGCCTTGCCTTGTGTAAGAATCAAGATTATTTACTGTTTCTAGTTCTAGTTGTTTCCCTCCACCACTGCAGCTCATCCAAGTATGTGATTCTACTTTTCCTGGCTTTGGTAACAAAGCTCTTCCTTCAGTGGAGCAGGGTCAAATATTGTAACAATATTTTTCTTTATCACTTAGTAATGACATTTATGAAATTGAATGTTGACTTTGCACAGCAACTATGGCACTGAAAGAATATGTTACAATTTCATGATATTAATGATATTAATATATGATGAATTAACGATATTAATATATTAGTAGTAATGCATTAATATAAAATGCACTAATTATGTAATCTATTACTATAATAACATAAAATAATAATAAACTTATAAGAACTCATAAGAACAAGATGCTTTCTCTGGACTGAGTTTGCACTGCACACCATGTTCCAGATGAAGCACAGGGTACATCCGTGAACTAAGACTGTTTCAGAGCTTGATCTGCCTTTCAGACCTCGGGGCATTGCTGAGGAGACAACGTGTTTATTATCAAATTGCCTCAGTAGCAAATCCCACTTTAGGCTAACTTGTGTCCCCACTTTCTCAAGTATGAAGCCAAAATGACTTAATGAATTCAGTGATGTTAATTTGGACTAAGTAGTGAGAAGCTTGTGCCAGATCCCTTGTTCAAAGTGTACAGAGATCATTGCAAACGCTTGAGCTTCTAAGTGGCAGATGCACAAGATCTGGATCGATGTGCTGAGCTATGTGTACTGCAACAAGCTTAAGCCATTTTAGATGGATTTATACACTAGGATACATACAGTAGGACGTACATTTTGGCCTCATTTTTACAGAAGGATCATAGTCTTATTATAGTAAGAGATAGGCTATATCCCAGCTTCAAAAAAGTTTTCTAAAGAAGTTTCAAATTGATTTGAAACTGTCCAATTTCTTTTAAATATTCCAAAAGTATGTGCAGAAGGACACAAAGAGATTTTGGCCCAGAATATGCACAAGCTCTGTAGTATGGAGTAGAGCTCATGTTAATTCAAGCATATTTTCCATGTTTGACATGAAATTAATGATATTTCTGTCTTTGTTACCTGCCACAGTAGCATTTTTTGAGTTCCTAGCATAAGTGAGGAGTTTTCACAAGCCTTCTGTAAATTTTTTTCCCCTATGTGAGGATATATAGGAGACTATACAAATAAATGTATCTGTGAAAATTCCAAGTGGGATTATAAAACTCTGAAGCTGATTTCAGAATTCTGGGCAGAAGTTTCAGCCATTTTTATTCTGCAGGAAAGTCTGAGAAGTTGTGTTTCCTCCAAACAAGAATTTATGTATTTTTTAAATTAAATATAGAAGTGTCTTATGAGTCAGGAATTGACATTTGCCCACCTGTCACTAAAGGCAATTGCTTTCCTCAGGGAAAGCATCCTGTCGGACTCCACCTCTCCTCTACCATCTGCTTCAGGTAATGAAAGCCCAGGAAAGCACAAGAGTTGTTATGAGCTGTGTGTCAATCCTTGAAGTTTTTAGAGATAAACAGCTACCTTTCATCTCTGGATATGTTTGGAAAGGAAAGAAAAAGAAAAGAAAAAAACAAGTTTCTTCATACAGCCAAAACAAAACACAGCTATGTGGCAAATGGAAGCTGTTGTTGGATGGAGCTGTATTTCAGGGAAAAAGTAAAGAAATTGAGAAGATTAGAAGAATGTCCCATTAGCCAAACACATGGGTAACAATGGTGTCGAGAAGAGGAGAAAGCTTTCAGACAGAATTCTAACTGAAAGAGGCTTAGATAAGAAGCATAAGGAAATTATTGCTTGGGTTTGACAACAGGACTTTTTACTTTTTTAAAAGATAAATAAATAGAACTGTATCAAAATACCTAACTGCAGCAGCATTTTTTTTTTAAATTAGATAATTCGCTACTCATCTGACAAAGAGGTAACATATCAATGGGTGAATGAGAAGTCTACCTCATCACGTGTGCAGCCTTGTATGTGCTAGTACCAAACCCTAAAAGAGGTTGCACCCTTGGTCTGTGTGTCCTTTCCCATGTTTCTAGGAGAAAGTGAGGGCGGCAAATCAGATAGATGGGGTTGTGAAAAAAATGGTAATATAAAACTCCCAGAACAAGCCAGAGCATAAGGAGGCCAGCGTAACTGAATGAAGACAGAGAAAGAGAAAGGCGAGATATGGGAAGGAAGACATGGAAGCAGTTTTAAGTTTCAGACTTGTGATTGGATAGTTACTTTTAGGAAAACATGCAAAAACGTAGAGGCAACAAGGGTACATATCCAAGATTTTGAGGATAAAGACACAAACCTTCCTAAAATATGCTTGTACAATCCCAGTGAAAAGACTGTTGCTACCTCATTGCTTAAAGGGGAGCTGGGCTCTGCAGGTCAGCACTGCTCTGGATTTAGCAAAACTCTATTTAAAAAACATTTTTTTTAATAGCAGCATGAAGTGAATCTTGACTTTAGATAAGGTCTGTTGAGATGTAAAAGCAATGAAATCTATCCAATCTTTCTTTTTAAGAAACAGTGGGTGTTGTCTAAATCCACAAACTGTAGTCACAGGAGGTCGTGGACGACGGTGACAGCTAACTCTGTAACTCCACTCCGGGGAAGGTGGGAGGGTTTCAGCTATCTCATCCTTAAGTCATAGTCCCAGATGTGAGAAGTCCCATGTTTACTACAGAGTGTGAAAGACCTGAAATATTGGACAATCTCAGGTTTTCTATGAAGGTAGCTGTCACTTTGTGTAACGTTCGAGTGTTTGATGGGAAAGGTTGGAGTGGGTCCTTAGGTGCGCAGGGCAGCGCAATCTGGAAAGCAAGAAAGCCTGGAAAAAGCTGTCCTAGTGGTTTGCCCATTAACTACAGTGCAGAACTGGCCTTACCCCAGCTAGATTTTTGGTCTGAGGAAACTCAATGGAGCATTTGTTATTAGCTACAGTACCCACATGCAGCATTTCCCATTAGAAAGCTTAGTCTTATTGCTGTACGCCCTAGACCATCTTTCTACCAGCTGCTAGTTCTGAAGCTGGTTTCTAGCCACTATTTGATTTCTGGATGGTGATGGTAGCAGGAAAATGGGACCAAATTTTGCTTCCATTTACTAGACTGACAAGTTTTTTGAACAGTTGTGCTTAGTTCATGCACATGCTGTACTTGTGTTTCTCACGAATAACTTGTGTTTCTCAAAAGGGCTAAACAGGATCTCATGAGGCCGTTCAGCCCTTTTGCTTCCTCTGTATCTCTCCAGTGGGAATTTACCTCTCCTTATTCAAGGAGGGAAGGAGTCACCACAATGCATTTTTAGGTTAGGGCTTGCTGGTTGGCGTTTCTAGGGAAACGTAGCTGGCTATACTGGCTCAGGGGATGATCACTCAGCTATACCATGCCTAAACACTGGGAAAAACACGGTGATACTGGGAAATGCTCAGGCAGCGATTTCAGAGTGATTGCCATAGTCTGTGCTAGGAGCTGAGGAAATGAGGAAGCAGCTGTGCAGCTGCGGACAGCATCTAGACTGCCGCTTCATCCAGCACAAGCAGCCACTCAGTCAGTCTTCAGCTCCAGCCTGAGATCTTCAGTTGCTGCCAGAATTACCTAGACATCAACACAGGGCGATGCCAGTCACACCTTCTTTACTTTATATGTCTCTTTGTTTGCCTCTAAAGTGTATGTAAAGATCTTTGAGAGCAGCCGTTGAGTGAGTCAGTTCCCTAAAAGGAGTTTTAGTCCCAGCTGTGCCAGAGGTCCTTCCCTGAGCCCACCTTTCAGTATCACGAACACATTTTATCCAAGATAAACATCGGCTATGGCCAAAGTAAAAGCCAAAGGGAAAGCTCTGAAAGGGGCATAAAAAAAGTAACCCTTACACAGCTCATTATATGGTATTAGCAATACCCTAGCTAGGATTTATCCATAAAGGGAACACTAGCTCTCAATGGATCCCAGGTGAGGGGGTCCTGGATGAGCCTCCTTTACTTGAAACAGTCTTTCCATAGCATGCCTTGTACCAGTAATATAGCAGCCAGTGTACGGGTTGTACTGTACCAGGAAGTCCCTTGCATCCTTCTAGTCTCATCCTGCTCAGATGCACCATATTTATGTCATTTTTCCTCAGTAAGCAGCTTACAGTAAGGGCTTTAGATGAATAGACTTAGAGTGAACATTCTCCTCAGTGTAAGCAATGCCCTTGGAGCAGAATTTGAGATAATGGTTTTGTGAAGAGTTTGGTTTGGCTGGTTTTGCAGCCCTCCCTGCCCACCCTGCACCCTCCCATCTCTGGTTTTTTCTGTTAATTACCCAGTGTCAAATCAGTAACTGTTGCTCAGAGGTTCTCAAGTGTCCCATATGACCATATTTCTTCCTTGCCGTTCCTGCTGACAACTGCCTTTGTAAATGTACCGCTAGCCTACTGTAAACCACCCTCCCATTTTGCAGTAGCAGTTAAACTGCAGTAGAACCAGGCGGTAACAACATACAGCATTCCCCATGGTATTTTTCCTTCTCGTTCAAATAAAACTCAAGGTTTTGTCGCAGTATCAATACATCGTGAAAACTCTACTCCCCTTGCTCACTTGGTACTGCTTTTTTGAGGGAGACCGTCTGTGGCAGAAGCCTCATTCCTAACATTTTCTCCCAGCTCCTGCAGTCTACCAGCCTGTAGGTTTAATACTGTAGCACATTATTGACCCTTACCAATCTCCTCTGTTTAGCAAGAGACTTACTGGGTAATAACAGAAACAGCAGAGTAGTAAAACACGTGAATTTATGATAATATCTCATTATTATGTGTCTGTTGGTTCACACTTCGGTTTCATGAAAAGCAAAGCAATGCTTTTCGTGCTCTGTTCAGATGATTTACTAGCTAGCACCACCTGCAGAAAGATACGTCAAACAGTGGGAAGTAAATCGACTACAATGAGACATAGAGGAGGGAATTACTTATCAAATTCATACTATAAATAATGCAGACAGAGTCCATTCACTCCCTCCCCCCTGCTTTTTGGCAGGAAAATGAATTTCCAGGCAACCCCTGCTCTAAACACTGGGGTCAGCACAGCATCATTGGAAGAACATTATTGAGGTAAGTTTTGGGATCACTGACCAAGATGCTGTACGTACAGGACTGGAAGGTGTTTTGAAGCAATGACATTTGCTCTGTTGCTTTCTTCTAGCTATCAACTTAGCTTTCCATATTATTTTTGTTATCTTTCAGGAAAAACTATTCAAAATATAATATTCTCAGAAAACATGCAAGATCAGTGTATTATCAAATCCTGTTCACAGTTTGCTTAAGAATCAATTCTTGTCTTTTAAAACAATGTTTCTCAGGAAGATGTGGGGAGAGAGAAGGGAGAAGATTCAGAGACATGGGGCATAGTCTTAATGTGCAAAATTATTAATATCCTGGAATAGAAGATACTCACCCCTTATTTCAAAGGGTGAGGAGGTAGGAATGGTGAGGACTGGATTTTTTTTTTTTTTTTAAGAGGAGGGCTCAAGCAGATTAAAAAAAAAGAAATAGTCTAAGAAACATTGCATTAGAAGACCAATCTTTGCAACGTGCAAGAAATACAAACTTATATCCATCTTTACTGATTTTAAGCTCTTAAATAGTTATTGCCACTAAAGAGTGGGTTCAGCATGAATTTGGAGCGAATTAATACTGTTTTCTATACCCGCTTTCTAAACATTTTGCCAAATAGGCCTGTCATTTCCCACACTCTATTCTGGCACCCCTTTTAGCTGCCCGGCTGCATGCCAAACCCCTTCTCATGTAGCAATATTTCCAATAGGGCAAAATGGCTTTTACTCACTGAAAACTGAAAGATGCTTATGATTCCCAGATTAAGTTTTCTCTGCTGCAAGCAAAAAAACCCCACGGAGATATTGTGTTTTCTTAAAGATATTCATACACAGTTACTGTTGGGGATAATATTTTGATGATTTGTAACTTTGTGACTTTACTGATTGAAATTACTATTTCTGCCATTTGTGATCTTTCACATAGAACTAGTCAGGTCACTTCAGCAAAAAAATGCATAGATGTATCAAAGTTTCCAGAAGAGACCAATGCATTTCATAAACCAACATACTAGACCGAATAAATATTTTGCTTTTAGTTTTCTATCTACTCAGTCAAAACCAACAATATTTCATTAATTCAGTCGTTGTGTGGGCTTTGCTAGTTCCAGAAAATTGTGTTTACAGTGTACTTATTTTTACTTGCTGTAAGAGAAGAGAAAGAAAACCACTGTAGTATACTTCTTCAGCCCTTCTGGAGAATCTATGTTTTAAAGCATGGAAAAATATATCAGAATGCATCTGCATAAACTCTCTAATGTCTCAGAAAACTTTGCATCTTTGGCTAATCTAGCCAGGATTTCTGCAGGTCTCTGATAAATCAGCAGAGATTCATCAGTCAAATCTACTATCCTGAAGATGGTTGCAAGGAAAAGATAAAATTACACAAATTAAATGAACATTTACTTCGCAACAACAGTTGCAAAAGCAAAACAACCCCACCCAATAGATAAAAACAACGATGATATTTTAGTAATCTCAACACTTTAAACAGCACAATGACAATATATTACAGCTGCTTCATAGAAACCAGTATCTTCATGGTATGTGCTTCCAAACTAAGAGCTGCTTACCCAAAATTTTAGAGACTGTTTTCCTTGCATATTTAATTAATGGAGATTTTCACTAAGGAATGTTGAAACAAGTTGCTGTAGTTTTGCAGTCTAGTAAAATAATTGACCTTAGCATGTGTTTACTGTAAGGAGGATGTACACACTCTGTATGCTGATATACTATCAAGGACCTATTCAAGGTATCTATTGCTTCTCCAGGCTAACGCATTAAAGAAGCCCAAATTTTATCCTGATAGAGAAGAAATAACAGAAATAATTAAAAAGTAACATGGGGACCAAACAAGCACAGAGAACTTGAAGCCTTTTGGGTATTTGATTGCGAGCATGCAGAGAGCCTATCTGTTCCTTACAGAATACTTATAGTTTTTCTTAGCTTCTATACAGTAAGTATTTTTGACAAATCCATAAATTATATTTCTCTCTTCAAACAAGGCAGTAAATAGAGCAAGTACTGTGAAAATCATGCTAAGGACGTTTAACTTGCAATTATAAAAAAAAATAATCCAATGTTCAATTGGACAGATAAAGTTAATGCTGTAAAATAACCTTTTTTAAAAAAATTAGTCTTCTCTTTCCAAAATAATCCTGTCAGCGCAGAAAACAACAAAGATCATCAGCACCAAAATGGTTTTTAATTACAAAGATTTATAAAAGCAAACTTTTAGCCATAATAATGAAATAACCTATCATCTTTTGTCCATATATTTTCTTTAAAGTTGTTCCTTCAGTGAATGCAATACATGAACAGAAAAAACCATTTCTTAGGGCAAATTATATAAAGTCCAGAATTTTATTCTGGCTTTAAAAAACACCTACATTTACCTAAAACATAACATTTAAAAAAATCCTTGCTTTCCTTTATATCTAGTTTTGAACTTGGATATAATTACCTGGTCAGTTCTCAAAAGTTCCTACCTACCTGTCTTCCTTTAATTTGGATCCATTTTTGCCAAGATGTGTTTTCATTGAATAAAATATTTGAACTGATTGAGAGTGCAGGTTTGTCTGTAAAAATGCCTGCTCCTGATACATTTACTGATGGGAATAATTCAATGATTTCAATAGGGAGGCTATAACGAGACAAAGGAGTACCTTGCTGCATGCTACCGCCAGGCAGAACTAGGGCTGGGATGCCCTGAAACCTGTTTTATAATCTCACAGATGTTTCTGTTACAACATTTCAGCCTGGTTACTGTAGGGGATTGGTTCTTCCCTTCACAAAACTTGAGAAGAGAGGCAGGAATTTGCCCTAGTTATAATTAAGGTGACGGTGTTTTAGGCAGGATAAAATACAATGTCATTGCAGCTAAGATGTATATTCCACGCAAAGCTCTTGCAGTAATTATTTGTCTATAGACGATTTTATGGAACTGAGGGAGAAGTCTTCGTTATTGCTCTGGCTCCTTTCTCCCTCTCTCGCACACGCGAGGTCCCCGTGAGCAGTGACCCACGTGTGGGCTTGCACTGCCACCAGAGCCTGGGAGGCTGGGTCAGGCGTGGGGCTCTCAGTAAGACCAGCTACATTTGCTGAAGGCCTTTTGGGCTTCTGCCACTGAAATGTGTAAAGCAGACTGGGAACTCAGTTCTCACAGCAACCCAAAATGCGATGAGAACAAAGGACTTGAAAACCACCAGAATGCTCCGAGAACTCTCTCATTAGCCGTGATCTAATTACCTCTTAAGAAATGTTTCCAGTTATGTCAGTTCTATCTGGATCAGGACTTTTAGTTGCTCCAGGACATTCCTCATCTAATTCATCCACTTTTTTAAAAACAGGAGAAGTTGTGATTTCTCCAGGGAAAAAGAGTCATGACCAAATGTGCATCAAAGCAGCCAGAAAAAGCCAAGTGAGAACTGGAAGAAGAAAAATGAAGAGTTGTCTTCTGAAGAACTGGACAGATTTATGAAATGTACTACTTCTTCTTTTGATGGGAATGTGTTAAAAATGCTCAATACAGTATAATAAATACATTTCTATTGGAGTAGTCACATCTTGTTTGTGATGGAGAAAAGTGCTGCTATATACAAATGAAAATAGTTTTCTGCCTGAGAAAGCCACATCATTTCAGCAATAAGAGTTTGGCACATGGGGTGTGGAAAAAAAAAATGCAAGTAAAACTCAAAGATAAAGCACTGTACAGATTTCCACCACATTAAACAACGTAGAAGAGCATTCATTTATATCTACCATGTTTGTGGATCATAACATCAGTATTAATATTCAGGGACCGTCAGGGATACCGAATGTATTTTGTCGTACTACAAAAAGAGGTTTTCAAGCAAATGGTAGCTCTGTGGGTGCTTCCAGGGCTTGTGTTAAAGAGATGCTCTGCACCTGGAATGGGATCGAGAAAGGCAACAATAAAAGACCGATTTTTGTAAAACCATTCTGTTGTACTAAGTAAATGTCTGTTTACTCGTTAACATATACATGGTTTGTTCTCCCTAACCTTTTAAAAAAGCTGCCTTCAATTATGCTCTGACACAAGTCAAGGGTCGGAATTAGAACACACACATATTACAACACAGTTAATTCACAAATATGATTGCTTTGCTTTAATGTAATTTTTGTGATCTGCCAATTTATAAAAAACAGTTTTCTCTCATTTTAACTCAAATAACTATAAAAGGCTGCGGAATTTCCATAGCACTTTGCTTTTTGTCTTACTGGCTAGCCAGACTAGACTGAGATTGACAACATTTGTTATTTCTTTAAATGTGTTTAAGAAGTGTTACTTCTGCCAGTGTTTGATTATAATTAAAATAAACCCTTTTGACTTGACAAAAATTAAATAGGAAAGTGTTAATGACCATTTGTCCCAGGGAAAATTGATTCAAGGTATCATTCCTTAAGTATGCCTTTGAACAATTTTTTTGGTTTTGAGCTTCTCATATTGATTTCCCCTCAGAGTTTCTAAACTATGCGTGGTTATACAATCCACTGTGCAGTGGGATATACCATTCCTAAAGGCTATCTTCTTTAAAGGTACATCTTGATGAGCACTTGCCTTATTTCCATAGCCGTATGATTTGTGATAACTTAGTCTCCTACTTCCAGTTTAACCAAAATGCTGCTGGTTAATCATTCACTGAATACACATGCCATTACAGCCTTGATTTCCTTTGTTTAAATTAATATACAAGTTCACAATAGTTATCTAAATAAGGGGCCAGGCATACCAGCACAGGGCAATTCATTACTTATCAGCAAGAGGTAAATATGGAATGCAAATCAATCCATGTTAAGCCTATGTAAAACAAAGGACAGAGAGCCTAATCCATCTTCTGCTCACTATCCTGACACCCTAAGCTACCTCCTGTAGTTACACAAGAGAGCACCGGAGTAGCATATTTTCATTGTACTAGGTCAGCAAGACTCTTTTCGGTACTTCGCTGATAAAACTCATGGCTGTGAACTCTGCATTGAAACAAAATGAGTCTTATAATTTGCTTTATTTCCCAAAGGGAATGACACAGCAATGCTTTTTACGTGGTTAGTCTCAAGCATTTAACAGGAAATGGGACAGTTATTGTCAATGGCCGATGGACCAGTTCTGATGAAATTACATGAGAATACATTCAGAGAAACTCAGCTGAAGTCAAAATTACACTGGCAAATAATATTACAACTGGACCTAATGAGAAAGGGAGATGATAGATCCATAAATATAACAGTAAAAAAAAGTCTGTTTCTTCTTTTAAAAAACCCAAACCTTAAAATAAAGTGCAGTGGTAATACTCTGAAACTCTGTTTTTAAGCTTTATGGTCTCACTTGCATGTCCATTTCACAAAGGCAATGAAACAAATTTACTTAGATGAATTAGGCAGTCACTTTCTTTGTCATGATGTTGTGTCAAAACCTTAACTTCAAGTGAAATGGAAAAATTATGCATCATATAAATAATTTAAATGATTAAAAGAAAATCCAAATAAGCAAACCCTACCAGTGACACCTTTCTGTGAAAATTCATGGTTTTTCTTAATGTGGTTATTTTACACTTAAGTGAAAATTTGTATTTTAGGAGAAATATAATGGAGGGCAAAAGAGTCAGAACTTTTAGCTGTTAGGAATCTACAATTCTAGATAGATATATGTATACATCTATGTAACACGCACATCCATCCCTTGTATTTTAGAATGGTACTGCCTCATGAAAAGAAGGCAATATATTATTACCTAATAAACATTTGTTTCTTTTAATAGCTAGTAAATTCCCAGAATCTTGCAGAAATTATGAGAATATTTTAGAGTAAGTTGTGGCATCGTGGACCTATAAAGTTGCAGTTCTGCCTGATTTTTTCATCCAGTAGTTTTCAGACACGTAAACAACACAAAGAACATTGGGAACTACACAATACTGATACTTTGTCATACAAGATAAAGCTCATTTTTTTCCTGCTGTAACTGTCAGGTCCATCACCTCTCTCAAACCAACGCACAAACCCACGCAGTAATTAGAAGAGTCACTCAAGGTTAAGTACGTATTCAAGAGTAGCAAATAATGCATGCAATATTTTAGAGGATTAGCGAAAAAGTAGGGCTGATCAAAAGAAGTCAAGGGATTAGATGGCCTACTGGGATAACGAGTTGAGCTTTCAGTAGTTTCTGTAGCCAGCAGTACAAAAGCAGCACACGGACGTGCCTCACAGTGAGACATCAAGTCCCCAGGCTGTAGATAGAAGCCTGGCAGAGTGAATAGCGCCAGGAACAAGGCTCAGACTCACAGTTCTGCATCTATAGAAGATGCCTTTCTAGCTCTGTCACCAAACCTGTTCTGGGATGTGATAGTGAACAGTTTGCATTTTCACAGGGCTGACTTATGGTAGGTATCACTGCATTTGTCAATTTTAATAAATAAAATGAATTTCCCAAAAGTTTTGCAAAACCCTTGATCTTTCACTGTGCACCCCAGCCTGTCCTGTTCTCCACATGTATTCTTGGGGTCAAGAGACAGCTGAGATACTTGGTGGACCAGCCTACTACACCCTTATTGTATCTCTCCTGTCCTTCTCTCATCATCTGTTTTTTGTCCAGATTGATCTGTTTACAAACTTTAAGCTTTTTCCTAGCTGCCCCCTTGATTCTAGTGTAAAGTTCTTGCTAAATTAGCTAGTTTTAGTCATATGACAAAGTGATTAATTTGCTTCCACCCTGAGCAAAAAATAAACACAATGATAAAAGAAGAAAGTTTTTCTTGTTATTGCAAGAAGCACTGTTGAAAAAGTTACATGAAAGTGCGAAAAAACATGTCTATGTATAATATAAAAATGGTCAGATGTTCTTGATAATTTTAATAGATAAAAGTGAATTTTATATATTATTTCAGTCAGCTGGGACTTAATATGCAAAAGTCACCAGAGGATTGAGCTGGAACTCTATGTATTTTAAGTCATATATTTTTCCTTGATGAGATCTAGTAAAACATAAAGACGGTTCACATAAAAGACTATTTCCCACGAATAGCTTACCAAGACATACAAATACAAGGAAATTAAGCTCTTCAAGTTGTAAGTGGCCTGCACTGAAAATGTTGAGTGTCTTTGGTTGTAATATGAGTCTTATTTGTAAAAAAAAGAATTGCTGCCACTTGCATTGCAAATGATTCAAATTTTTACAGCAGACTAATTTAATAGAAAAGGAAATAGGGTTCTTCTGTATTAGGTACTGAGTTATATTATGCTTTTAAAATGTATAAGCCCAGAGGGATATTAAAATGTTAATTTGGATAGTATTTAAAAAGTAATTACTTTTATACAATAAAATAAAAAGTCTACTGAATACTAATCCCTGTGTCATGTGCTTTCTTTGAACTAATGCTACAGAAAATAGAGAATCCATTCGTTTAAGTGATTTTAATTTAGATTCAGGGAAGACATTCTCATCTACAAAAAAGTCTGGTTTTTTTCAGCTTGACTGATTTAAAATCCTTGCTGTATCAAAATTAACATTAAAGAAAGGTACCTACACTTGTTGGATAGCACTGAACTGAAAGAATGAGAGATGGGAAATTTTAACAACTCTCCTGATGAAAGGGTGGTTTGGTTTGTTCAGCACAAGCACTGCTGCAAAGAACACTGGCTCAAGCCCTGCTGAGCAGGTCGAGACTGATCGCTCCTAAGGAAAAGGTGATTTCATCTATTCAAGCCTTTTAAGGGAAGGGCAAATGCTCAAAAATTTTAGTTGCCTTTCAGTCCAGAGGAGATTGCTCAGACCAGAAAAAATATTTTGTCCAATTTCTTGAATAACGTAATCGAAATATAGATTTGGATTTGCTTCTAGTTCTATTTAAGTAAGTCGTATAGCATATTGTCTAGGAAATCCTCTGACATTAGTCTTGTTTATTAAAAATGGATGACCTAACATTTCTTTTAAAAAAATCCAAAGACCTTGGCTAGTGTAGTCAAAATTATTTTCATTTATAAACAAATAATTTTAAATGTTTATCTCTTACTTGCATTCACACCCATTTTATTTGTTTCCTTGCAGGGGTGCATATATGAATACTATATAATTTTGTTCTTTTCCTTCAAACATTTTTTTCCCATAATTTGCAGACCATTTTCAGAGTTTTTACTGACAGTGATAGTTCAAAGGCCACAGGCTAGGAACACTGATCTACAGCCTCTCAACCCAAACATGCTTTAGATAAACCAGACCTTTAGGGTACATACTTGACATCTATATTATGCCTCCGATGACCTATTCAATGTACAGAGGGCATCCATCTTGGCACATCCAATGAAAACAATAGTCAGACATTTTATAATATGTTTTGTTTATGCAAGTGTTTTCTTCGTTTTTGCTCTGTTGTATCAATGCTTATTTCTTTAGCCAACATCTCCTATAGTTGACTACCTATCTGAATTCTTCTGTTAAAAATACTATGTATCTAAGTTGGGTACTTACTCAAATAAGCAGAGATGATTTCCAGCTGAATCAAAATAAACCAATAAATGGACTGCCACATATGATAATTTGATTACTTTTTTCAGCATATCATAAAAGACAGAGTATTTTGAAACTGCTCTCAAAAAATCAGTTTTATGTGTAACCATTTGAGTTGTCCTGAGCAAACCGCATCCCTTACAGTTTCAATTACCAGATTCAGAAAAGTTGAAAGACACAAACAGCAACACAAACCATGATGAGAAATCACATCGGGGAAAAGCCGGTGAAAGAAGTATTTGAGACAGTAAACATATATACGCAGTTCTCCAGAACAAACGGAAACCAAACAAGCAGGTTGTATCTGCATTCTCAGTCCAGGGTTACCTCCCAGTGCCTGAATCCAGATGTACATCCAGGTGTGTACCACAAGACTTGAGTGCATGGCTGGCTCCACGGGGAGGGGAGCAGGGCATGTGGGGCACTGACAGAGACGGGGCATATGCCAACACGCCTCCTGCTCTGGTCAGCTCTGGAGCACGCCACAGGGCACATCTCCCCCCAAAGCACAAATTGCCGAGGAACAAGAGCTCAGTGAGGCCTACGGACCCCCACCCAAAGTCAGGTCATCAAACTTTTTCCCAGGGCACACCAGGTCACAATTAACCCTCTCTTCTTGGAGAAGTGTCCCCTGTGAAAGGTCTCATCCAGCTCCCTCTGAGGAGGTAGTTGGTGGAGCAGAGCCGAAAAGCCTCACCTTTCCAGTTCCCATCTTTCTGAGTCTAGCTGTCATTTCACTGAGTGGAAAGGAATCTTTGTGCTATCCCAGTTCTTAATTTATTCTTGCCAAGCTGGACATCTATTGACCATTACTTAATTTTTAGCAAGAATATGAAGTCCTTCTTAAATGATTTCTGATGAAGTCACAGCCAGGGCAGATGAACTCTGTAAGCTTCTTTCACATGGTGAAACTTAGGTTGATCTATGCTTAAAATGAGAAATGCCAAGAACCTCTCTGCTCTCCTAGGCCATTTACATATACCCACTCTATATTCATTAGTTTGACATTTACCGCTCTTATTCTGTCAGCAGAATGTTGATTTGATTTTCACTCTGGCTATTACAATATCACAGGTATAATAGCACTATGAATGGTGCAGTAGATTTACAGACTGAATAAAATATGGTTTCTGAGGAGTAATTGCTGGTAGGAAACTAAATTTTAATAACAACTTACAACTGGATAGGAATTAGCTAAATACAATTATTTGATTCATTATCATGATTTATAGATGAATCATTGGAGAAAAATGCCCAACTACAAGCCTATCTCTCATCTAAAATGTTACAAAGATTAAGACATGGAAAGTGATCAGTTTCTTGAAAAGGGTATCAAGGCAAGAAGAAAGCAAAGAGAAAAACAGTAGAAAAGCTGCTGCCTGTTTCAAACCACTAAGACCTCCCGCACTGGAAAATCTTGCTTTCAAATTTGAGTGTATAACAAAGGGAAACCAAGCTCTAGTTTTGCCACACGTATAACCAACAAACAGTAATTTTTGAACAGAAATACAGTATATCTAATAAAAACTTATCCTAAAGGAAAAGTTTTGTGGGATTGAATGAAATATTTCTAGAATTGTGATCCAAAAAAACCCCGCCTAGCTGCCGCTGCAGCATGGATGTCTCTAAACAGCCACTTCTCTGTTTGACTGTAAGCTCCTGCAAGGCACAGAGGTCTGCTCCTGAGCCAGAGGACTGCAGGGCCAGAGCCAGCCCATACGAACAGGAGATCGCCTGCCCAACTTGCCAACCCAACGAGCACAGACTGAGAACATGGACTGTGCACCCACCAGAACCAGAGCTCTACATGTCACGGATCCGGTCACCTCCTTTTAGAGATGGTTGTGACAGTGGTAGTGTCTATGTTTCCCATGAAATGGTCAGAGCACTTACTCAGCACATGGTAAATCTGGCATCAAGGCTCGCATCAAATCCACAACCTCCTTACTCCCAGAGTGCTCAGCCAGCAGGCTATTCAGAGTGACAGAAGCACTGTCTGTCCCTTCTGGTGAAGACCCTTTGCAGAAAGCAATTCAACGTTAATTGGACCAAAATGGAACTGAAGGAGTAACATGACTCCATAGCCTAGTACTTAAAATGTTAATTCACATTTAAGGAGTTTTAATCCAGTGGATATATCATAAAAGTACAGTCAAAGTTGTGGATAAAATTCTGGGAGCAGAAACGGGGACTCAAGTTTACTGTTTCCCAGATGAGCTTCAGCACCCCATCCTACAGAATCAAGCCTCTAAAGAGATTCTCTTTGGCCCACAGATCTCAAATGTTTTTCCCCATAAAAGACCATTACTTCAATAGCAGAAAGGGAAACCATTCCACCAAGTCAGACGACCTTGGTAATTCGATGCGCTATTGAGAGACAGCTGAGGATCTGCTCTCTTAGGGTAAGGATCACTGTCTGTAGCGAGTGTTATAAACACTAACCTTTTTCTATAAAATACCCACAATATAATTGCCCTTTCAACAAAAATAGAGCGCTCCACTGAGATCTCTGAAAGAAAAGAGTATAGATGTCCATGTCTAGGAATGAACCCAAAAAATAGTAGGCATATCCCAGTTCCAGAAAGTGGTTTCAGGTATAACACAGGGTATTATACTGGCTAGTTGAAGGAAGCTTTATTGCTCTCAGATCCCACCCTGAGGCTCCCAGCCCCTTCTCAGACACTGCAGAAGCAGCCTATATACCTAACGTAGGCATTGGCATTTCATTTTGGGCATCAGGCACCTAAGAGGTTAAGCCCTACACTGGATTTGATACAATTATTTTCAAAGCATGCTGGCACAAACATGTGGATGAAGTCATAGATATTCTATTACCAGCTTTAATTAACTAAAAGAAAACATATACTGTTCTCTCCGAGGATTGACTAAGATGTGATGAAAATTAAGTCTGTAGAGCCACTGTGCAGCTAACACAGGACAAAAATGTCATTTTACAGTGAATGATTATATTCATTAATATAGCTTACCAGAGAGTGACTTAAACCTTCATTTGCAACTTTTAATTTTTGTGTATTTGAAGACATGTTTCTATTAGCAACAGTAGTAATTCCTTTGTTATGATGCATTTTGGAGTTATGGTAAATAAGAAAAATCTCCAGTGTTACTGGCAATTTGCATATAGATAGTGAACTTCTGTAAGATGAAAACCAAAATCAACTGGTATGTATATTTAAGTCATTTATGTAAAGCCTTTAATTCTATGTTCATCTTGCTGCTTGAATTACTAGCTCATATTTACTTTTCAAAGGCTTTAATGCTATATGTCCACTAGATCTTCATATAAAGTACCCACTGAATACAAAAGTTTTGTATTCAGTGGATTTTGGATATTTTATGGGTATTTTGGATATTTTGATCCATTATTGATTATTCACTTAAAAACTGAGAAAATTAATTTATTCAGAATTGTGCTGAGATTATCAGCAGCTATTTGCTGCTACACACATTACTCTGCATCTCAGAGCATGCCAACAGATGATAATAAATGCCTTTCCTCATAAAATTTCATCCTACGTGGATGCATATATTCCACTCAGAAAATCGACTGTCTTAACAGATCAATTTGTTCACAATGCTTCTCAATGTGTTTTTGCAAGGTTATTTTCTAACCCTATGAAATACTGATGTTTCTTATCAAAGTCTCCTATCTTTTAGGACTCCCCTGGAAACCCCTTATCTAAATTTATTGCTACGCTTTACTTCGAAGTTCTCCTTGCACCCCCAAGGCCTTCTTTTCCAGACCAACCCAAATACCTAGTTCAACCTCACCGCTATAACGCCAGAGCCTATAAGCTGGGACATCTTCCCTTACACTGCAATTCCATCACTGTGTCTTTGACCTTGATCAGCAGTAGACATTTGCCATGCAAAAGTAACCACACATTTATTTTAAAGATGATCTTTCTTGAGATTATTTATTAATTGAATTTCACCTCAGCAAGACTAGGATCTCTTCGTCCTATACGCTTTATGAAAATGCAGGACAGCTAATTTCCTGCTAACAAAAGGCAGAGTGGGACGTGTATTTGCTGTAGCAAGGTCTGCAAGGAGGAAGGCAGGCCAGGTAAACCCAAAGAGGGAGCCCAGAGAGGAAGCCCAGTTTAGAGGGGGCTGAGACATGGTGAGTGTGCTCTGATTGCTTAGTACAGCATAGGTCTGTGCTCCGATTTACAAATATACTCCCAAAATGCAAAAGTGAAGTTCCCTCACATCTAAGCGATGGTTGAAACTTCACAAGACTTTAATAAGAAAGCTCTGATATTTTGCCCATTAATGAAAAACTGAGCAGGTGCTATGAATATGCATTAAGCTCATCCTGAAAAAATATAACTTAAAGGGAGGGCTTCGGATCAGAAGCACTTATTCAGCCATTACATTAATACTGATGTGATATTACTTGCTTCAGTGAGGCCTTATGAACAGCGTTCTGCATCCTAACACTCAGCATTTGGAACTCGTAACAGAAATTGGGCAAGCTCTGTTATTTGGATTTGTCCTAGTGAATTTATCCCCGATTCCTAGCTATCCACAAAAGTTTAGCTGGCAAAAATACCTTCACAGGGCATAACTGAAGTAACTGCTGCGTATCATATATTAATATTTTACATAGTATAAGCTTGGATTTGGCAGGGTAAGCCTAGGTAACAGCTCCAAAAATATCAAAATACAATATTGAAAACTTGAGAATTGACAGCAACTTTTACAATGAGCGGCCTCTTGTTCTTCTGCTCCAATATGACTTTTCTGGGTGAAAGATCTTCAGACTGTTAAGCATAAAAGCTTTTATATCAAAGCAAGTTTTAAAATGTTATTCAAAATTATCCTGTTGCCACAAAGGAACGCTATAGCCTTTAAAATGCTCCCTTTAGAACTGTCCTAGATAACTGACAGGATGAAAGAATATTGTTTAGTTTGTTAAATTATCACATAGAAGAGGCTGTAAATAGATTGAATTTTCTCCATTTCCATGAATTGGCCTACCTAATTAGCTGCTTAAACAACACAGCAGGTTGCAAAATGCGCACCTAGAAGAAAAAGAACCCGAATGAACTCCAAAAACTTATTTCTCTTTATCTGTTATAGTTCCATAAACTGCAGCTCACGCAGATATACCTTTTTCCGTTTAGACTTGAAACTCTTATCTACAAGTTACAGTCTATAGAGCCTAAACTGTGGTTTACCAAACAAAGTAGTAGAAAGGACTGACTAGTTCTGATAAAACACAGAGAAAGATTAAACCTTTATTTGAGAAAATGGTCCTGAGATTACTTGGGATATAAACTCGTACAAGTATCTCAGTCCTCCAACTGACATTTGATAAATATTTCAATCCTTTTAATTTGTAGTACAGAATTTTACTTCTTGGTTAGCAAAGGCTTTGAAAGAAACTGGAGCACATCAACTCTTTGTGGACTGTAGTGGAAACAAACAGCTGTGGCTTTTGCTGGTGCCATACCAATACGTCTGCTGGCTGGCTAATTTGAATGCAAGAGGAGCCGTGAAGCAATCTTGTTCCAGTCATTGTTTACTAGAAGATGAAGGATTCATTTTCTCCCTCTCATAGGAAGAGATAACCAGAGCACACGGTTTTTTTCCATTATGGATTTTTTTCAGCAAATAAGTAGCTCAAGATGATGGGCTAATGATTGATAAAATATGCTATGTGTTGCATACTTGAGTCTGGGTGCAAACTCTTTGCAGCCCTATATTCTGTACACCATGTTAGCAGCCGTTAGGAACGTTCTAGTTTATGCTGGCTATGAAAGGTCACAAAGGACCAAGCTACAAAAAAGTTTCTCCTTCTACGCTTCCTTTGATCTGCCGCGATGATGATTCAGCACAAAAAAGTTATACTTTCAGAAGTTCACCTTCTTTTAAAATTATTCTAAAAATTGGCAGTTAAACCAACTTTTAGTGATTGTGCAATACCGTTAAACCAAAATTCTTAAATCATTTAAGATTTAAACTAGCAAACAAAAAGTCTTTGCTTAAAAGATGACTTTTAGTCTTTGCATTTGTACTTTCTGCTGTCTTTCTAAAGGAGTAATTAAATCTCAGAAATTATTGATATGTACTGATGTGCAGATAAATATAACCTTTACTTTGAACTTGATACTTGCCTTTGCTGACCAAAAGGATATGATGCAGATGTTCAAGAAGTTATATAGTTTAATGTACATGTATTCAGAATCTTGAAATTTAAGTTTTGTAACAGGTGAATGACAATTCTAATTAAAGATTAACAGATCTGAGCTGCAGATTAAAGCTGTTTTAACTGATGTTATATGTCAAACTGTTTTAGAATAGAAACTGAAATTTGATGAATTTGAAGCAAAACACCATTTTATAATTGATTCATTATGTAACACAAAGGAGAAAGGATTATAAGCGTTTTGCACTTCAAAAACTAACTGATTTGTTAACCTATGGTAATAGGATCTGTATCTAATGAGCTGAATTAATGGTTTCCTGGTCCCTCTGTCCTTCACTGTTTTAGAACTCACTGGTAACAATTAATTGCACACTTTATCCATGGATTCAAAGAGGAAAATAAACTTTCCCGGTTTTACAGTGAATTAGTCTGAGAAAACTCAAAACTGGACATTTTGTCTGAGACGATATTTACCAAAAGCGGGCCTGGCAGTTTGAATCACTGTAGTGTCAGATTTGTAGTTTGAGACTTCAATTAACTTGATAGCTTGACCCTCTGTAATGCAAAGTGGCAGTAAACATACACCATAGGCTGTCACTGATAAAATTGTAATTTCTTGATTTTTAAAGGAATGTTTTTACCTAATACTACAGGTTTCAGGCAACGGTGTGACTCATCATCATTCTTTTGCTTCAAGCATTGTTTAGGATACAGTAACAGTATCAGAATAAGTTCTTCATAGCTTGTTGAGGCTGACAGATAGATTACCTTACAGTTTTTTGCTATACAGCTACCATAAATGAACCCATCATCGATGTTCTCTATTTAACAGAGTGATGTTATATATTGCAAAGGAAGCAGTAGTTTGTGAATGAGGGCTATGTTAAATCTAAAGTCAGTTGTCTGCATGAAACAGCCCCTGGGGGCAAAAAACCTCCACATTTATAATAGCAGGGGAAATATTGAATTTGTATGTAAATCAGTAGAACTCAGAAAATTCAGAGATAAATCAAAACCTGCCTCAGTGCTCTCCACCGTTATTGAAAGTAAAATACAGAGCCGTATAGACTGATAAGACTATGTTCCAGAGGTTTCTGCACTACTGGAACAAAAGAAGGGCCCTGTGGCCTTAAGCTTAAGCTTTCTAACTTACGTCAGCAATAAAGCAGGATCTTCAATGTAGGTATGTAGTAATAGCATAAGCTACTTTGAAGGATGACACCAAACTGAATTTTCTACAAGCTACTTAATTTTTCCCTTTAGGAATGAATGGCATCCTGGAAGAACAATTTTTGAAAAGGTTAGTTTGTTAACACACGCATTTGTTGTTTTCTTAACTGCACTGTGGTTTGTATCACATTATGAAACTATTTCTCAATGAAGGGTAATTATTTGTTACTGAAGACGCAGGCAGTAATAACTGGTACTTAAATTTCCGGTCAGCATAGATACTTTAACATCTACAGGTTAATTATCAACCCCCTTGCATCTCCAAGCATAATTA
Source organism: Mycteria americana (assembly GCF_035582795.1). Lineage (NCBI taxonomy): Eukaryota > Metazoa > Chordata > Aves > Ciconiiformes > Ciconiidae > Mycteria > Mycteria americana. Next base: position 20,121,122 of record NC_134370.1, read on the forward strand.
TGAAGTCTTTTTCTTATAGTCATAAAGAACTCTCTTGCATCAAAACTGTGATTATACCAAATGCTTTTCTAGCACAGTATCACTAAAACAAAATCCTTGTTGCCTTTCCTTTATATTAAGCTTGTCTCGTGTCTTTGGCTCTTGGTACTTCAGCTTAGCATGTGTTCTTGGCCTTTTTGTGCTGATCATCCCAGGTTCAAACTTCAGTGTCAGCTCACGTGCAATGCTTCCTGATGGGCTAGGTGTGCAAAAGGGGTCAGAACGGGAAAAGCAGGTAAGGACAGACGTTGCAAACACTAAATACGGCAAGTAGTTTGTCGAAAAGCTTTTCTTTATAAGAGTCTTTATAAGAGTCAGCAGCACAGGCCAGTGCTCCTCCGGCACAGCTTCAGCCTCCTCCTCAGCGAGGCTGAGCAGCGTTTTGTTCCTTCTGCTGAGTTATTGCATGTAGCTGCTCGGGGGTTATATATACATGGAGCCGTGTCCACATGGACATAATCTGAGGAAAAAGATCCAGTGGATCTCTTAACTCTGAATGACTGTTGAAAAATAAGCAACACCTGGAGTAAAATGGAACAAGAGAATGTGATATAAGCTGAATATCAAATTCACCTCCTTCATTCAGTTAACAGCATAGACTAGAAGGTGTAATGAATCCTTGAATATGAATGCTATTGGGCCCTACAGATGGCTATATGTATGCTACAGCTTGTACCTTAAGTACCATATATGACTGATCAATGGGATAAAGTAAGCGAGGCTTGAAATTAAAGAATGCGCACATAAAAGTATAACTCATGATGGAAGCAAGGAAACAAATGCAGACTGAACTAAAAAGAAACCATACGCTAAAAGATGAAAAAGGCTGAAAAATAGGAGCAAACGGTGAAACCAGAATGGCAAAATTAATCATGTAAAAGGTATGAAGATTGATGCAGATTATCAGGAACCTGGAGATTTAGAGGTGAGAGAAGAATTAAAATAAGATTGCAGCCCTTCCCAAAATGGAGACAGCAGTCTTGCTAGGGAACTCTCCTACATTTTCTCAGGACTATTGAATACCTTTAGGTATTGGGCATCAAATAAACCTGCCTGAAGATGAGATGAGATCTGATTACCACGTCAAACATGCTAAAGTTTGACATCATGAATTATAGTCCCTTCCACCTGCCACAAAATCTAGGCAACAACAGAACTCACTGTCTATTGAATTTTTACCCAATATTGCTGTTAGGCTTGACTGAGAGAGGAAGTCTTATGAAATTGTCCTCTTTGGAGGGTCTGGCATGCAGCACTTTTGCATAGTGCAAAGGTCTGGTGAGGCAGAACTCCAATACTGAGACAACCTGGCTCTGGAAAATTTTTGAATGGATTTATTGCTTTACTTACTGGCTGGTTGTCCGAGCGGTATTGTGCGTGTGTGTGTTTATATATGTGTGTATATTTATGTATGTATAGATACTCTACATACACGCTCTCATATTTAAAAGGCAGGCAAAGAACATTGTTCTTCTTCAGTATACTATTTAAGTATATGTTTAATTTCCTCATTAGTGAGCAAAGCATATAAGCACGTATTTAATCATGCGTCAGTCTCATTGAAATCAATAAGACTAAGTGGAGCTCAAGTGGTCTGATGAAACAGAGCCCCAGTTAGGCAAAAATGAGGGAAGAGAGAAGAATTAATACGGCTGTATCTGAGACAACTTCTGTTTGATATTTTCTTTGAGGATCTTATTTCAAAGGTATAAATAAATACAAAAACATTTGTGTGAGACCATAACTATGAGGTTCTCTCTTCCTTAACACAGCAAAAACCAACTCAACAGCTATTTCTGATCCAAGAAGCACTTCTGGTACCTAGAGTGTCTGTAATGGAGGTGTTGATGGGAGATGGGGAAAGAGGGTCACCTCCAGTTTAATGATAAGCTTTGAGCTTTGATCCTAGACCAATGGATTTTTAGGAAGCAACTTTGAAAAAATATTTTTCTCTATTTTTGTAATTTTAGGGATTTTTATAATTTTTAATAATTCTTTCTCTCTCTCTTATCTTGTTGCATATGTCAGTCAAATCTAGAAAAGCTTCCTTTTGTGGTTTAAACTGTTAAGTTATTCAGGTTTTTCATTCAACCTGCGGTGTAACATTCCTGTATATAGCTTAGCTGCCAGTTAAATTATTTTTAAAATGAACTTAAATAGAATGCTATATTAAAAAAAAAAGTGAACTTAATCATATACATGAATCCTAACAGCATGATTATAATAAAGGTGATAGTCTTAAATATTTTGTGAATATTTGAGAATAATGGATATACAAATAGGAAGATGAAAAGGAAATCATAAAAGCAAAGAAGCCTACACGTCATTTAGCTATTTAGGCAGGAGTGACTATCAAGTGACATAACTTAGTTTGCACTGATAGCGCTAGCTGTCAGGATGAGATAACCATGACTGGGAAACTGATTTTTGCATTTGTCCTAGGAAAGCTTTTCTGTAAAGAAATAATTTCTAACCAAGGTGACAAGGTGATGCACTGCTATCATTACATTCCTGAAAACATTTCACAATTAGATACATTTGAAGTCAGCTTGCATGTGCTGAAATTAAATAGCCTCAGATAAAGAACTTCAGATAAACTACTTTTTGTTTGTTTTTGTAAACTACAGCTACAGTCTGCTCTTCTCACAGCAGTCTTAATGATATTTCACTGGTAGGTGATTAGTTTGGTCAAACAGCCTTTAGATCTTTGAAGTAAATTAATTTATATATGTCACAAGTGCAGATTTAGACAAAATTCTTCTGATAATGAGACTACATTTCATGAATGATCAGCTCTGGGCATTTTGTGCCCAACTGCACCATTTCAGATGAGGAAAAAAATCTCGTTATTGTCACAAATATTTTATAATAATAGTCCTGGAATTTCTAAATTGCTCTCCACTTAATTCATAACTTCAACCACCCCTCTGGATCTGCACTTTTAGGCTTTTTCCCGATTTTGCTGGTTTTCTTTACTTAGGTATCTTGAAAAACTGCACCATCTCTTCTGTCATTCCACCCACATCTGCAAGATCTCAAGATAGTATGCTTAAACTTACCTTTTTTAAACCTCGGCTCTAGCAACTTTTCCCCCTCTATTCAAAACAATGCTATTGAAACAATTTTTGTAGTTCCTCTACATTCCTTCATTTAATCACTGTGCTGGCTGTCCTTTTATCCCTGCAAGTCTTCTCGTTGCCCATTAAGTCCTTTTATCATTTAATCCATCCAAGTAGTAGAGTATCCCATTGTGATGTTAATCTCTGACATCACCACGCCAGCATCCTTCATCTTTATTGACCACCCATTGGCTTCACCTCTCGGCTTCTCCTACTGGAGAAACTTTATGATTTTTCTCCTGATACTTTTTTTTCCTGAGAAGAGCTCCCTCAAAAACATCCTTGGCAGTATCTTATACTTATTATTTCACCTACACACGTTGTAGAGAAGAAACCCGGTCATTTACTACTTAACAAGAAGATGGGTTCGTTATATTGATCTCCTGGCGGAACGCAAGGAGCAGCTTAGACTGCAACCATGAAAAATGCTACATGAAAACTGTAACTCATTTTCTTCCCCCAGGGACTCTGTGGCCACTTGTGAAGAAATAGCTCTGATGCTCCTTTAAAGGTTGGAAGTCTAGTGCTAAAAGACTCATCATGCTGCCCCAATGCAGAGGGTGAACTGGCAACCTTTAAACTGGAGTGAGTTTATCTTATGTCCTAAGCAACAGTATCACAGAACCACAGAACAGCCCAGGTTGCATCCTAGGAAGGAGAGTAGAGCACCAGCAAGGAGGTGGGAAAGCAATTTTAGTGTGACAGAAGAAAATAATTGGAGGAAGAACAAAGCTGTTAATCTTCATTAGCTCACTTTTCATCAATTTGTACTTCTGATTTTCTACCTGAATGAGCCTAATTATATAAGATACCAGTTTCTATTTTCCATAAGTCAGTCTTCAGCATACTAAATAGACAGCTGAGGGCATGCTCTCCTATATAATCAACACTCTTTCCCAAACTGTACTTCTGGGCATAATGTTTTACCCACTCTAGATTCATCCTATTGATAAAATCTGACATATCCAGGAAACTGTGGTTGTTCCCTAAAATACACTAATACTCCTTACGTGACCAATTGGTAATCAGCATCTATAGGGAAATAAGCTACAATATACAGGATTCTTGTTACAGATAATGCAACCTATAAAATGATAGCATTTGCAATGTAATATAGCAAGTACATTCAGTATTGTACTATAAACACACATTGAATCTTGTAAACATGGCTAACGAGGATTTCTAGACAGACATTTGGCTACTCCCAATATTTGTAGGGGTGGTACCACATTGTTCATACATTAAAAATTTTTCTCATCCTGCATAGCCCAAAATCTGTGGGGTCTGAATTTGCAACAGCCTTACACAAAGAGCCCTCGCAGTTAATAAAGCAGCCAGGGAGCACAAGAGGAAAAGCTTCATTCTGTGTTGTATGCAAGCAATAGTGGAGGATTCATTATGAGGATACAGGCCTTTACAATTTTCACAGAAGAAAACTGAATTTTCTTTTTAAAAATGTATAGAAAGCAAATGATAAATATATATTACTACTCCACCTGCCATTTGACATATAACTATCACTTTGATGTGTACTTTGCCCCAAAAAGGCATATAAACACAACTATAGATCCTACAGTGTCTGAAGAGAGACATTAGCATTCATTAGTAGGAAACACTGAAGAAAGACTACTTTAATGTTTATCTCCTCTCATTATTATTCAGCTCAGTGCATAGTTACCTTGCAAAGCAGGCTTTAAGTACCTTTTTACAATGTTTAATTAGAATTTAGATTTGAAATAAGAAATTTAGTGTCCTGTTTTTGGCTGGGACAGAGTTAGTTTTCTTCCTAGTAGCTGGTATAGTGCTGTGTTTTGGATTTAGGATGAGAATAATGTTGATAGCATGCTGATGTTTTAGTTGTTGCTACGTGGTGTTTACACCAGTCAAGGACTTTTCCACTTCCCCTGCCCTGCCAGGGGCACAAGAAGCTGGGAGGGGGCACAGCCAGGACAGCTGACCCCAACTGGCCAAAGGGCTATTCCATACCGTATGGCATCATGCTCAGTATAGAAACTGGGGGGAGTTGGCTGGGGAGGACTGATTGCTGCTTGGGGACGGGCTGGGCATTGGTCGGTGGGTGGTGAGCAGTTGCATCACTTGGGTTTTTCCTGGGTTTTGTTCCTCTCTCGCTCTCTCTCTCATTGTTTTCTTTTTCATTACAATTTATTGTTATTATTTTATTTCAGTTATTAAACTGTTCTTATCTCAACACATGAGTTTTCTTACTTTTGCTCTTCCGATTCTCTCCCCCATCCCACCGGGGGGGAGGGTGAGCAAGCGGCTGGGTGGTGCTTGGTTGCGAACTGGATTTAAACCATGACATTTAGATACAGAGAAAAAGTTGCACAGAATAAAAATTTTATGGGGTGTACTAAAACTTAACTCTTGCTTGTGATTCCTCTGTGCTATACTGAAGATTTATGCTGAAATGCCAGTATTAATTGACGGCACCAGAATACTGACAAGCATAAGTAGAAAAATAGTGTGCCTGCAATGGATGTGATGCTGAATGGACACAAAAGTCCGGAAGAGAACCCAAAAATACCTAGAGATAATTCAAAGGGGGAGAAATAAGGAAGATCTGTAGTCACAGGCTATCAATTAAGGAAAAGATGTATACATTTTCTTACAAGCCTTTGTGGTTTTTTTCCCTTGTTTTCCCACAAGATTCCCTTATGAGGGAAATTTGCATGGCTCAGTGCAAAAATGAAGGCAGTTAAATTCTCCCTCTTCATTTGGTCCTTCTATATGTGGATAGCAGCAGTATCCCTTGAGTCAACCACCCCTCAAACTCTGCACGGGAATTACTTGTCTAGAAACAATTTTATCATTTCTCTATTTTAAGAGGCTCAGTGAACCTTAGAAAGGGGGTACAAGAGATGGCCGAGCTGATCCAAGAGACGGTCGCTGCCCAAGTGGGAGGCTTCCCTCCTGCCTCTCTTGGCCGGAGCCCGTCCTGCACCACGCCATGCTCCAGCGCTCGCTGGGGCTCGCTGCAAGCAGCGGCAGCAGCCGGCTGAGAGCCAGCCTGGCCCGAAGGAAGAGCCTGCCTGCACGTCTGGCTGCCCCGGGGAAGGCGCTGGCTCGCACCTGGGTCAGTCATTGAGCTGTTTCAGTGCAGGACCCAGCACAGTCTAGAGCCTCCCTTCTGCCAACAGAGTGAGTGGTTAGATCAGCTCACACTGTCTCATGCAACTCTGAAGCAAACGTTTCTACGTGGCATTCATTCTCATGTTTTTCACTCTGAGTTGCTCCTCTCTCTCAACTTTACAAAGTGTTGACTATTGCTGATGAAACGCCTCAAATGCCCTCCCTCCCCAAGTGCTGCAGATGCACACCTCCGTTGCACGTAGCCTGTCCCGGCATTGACAAACACCTATGTCCCTCTTCCACCAGAAAAAGTCAGTGATAACCTCATTCGTGGGACTGCTCTCCATTCCAGTTGTTTTGCTGCAGTTCTACTGTGGCATACACAGAAAACACAATTTAATCTTTTAGCAAGTAGTACTGGAATAAGCCATCACGTTTTCCACCTTGGAGTAAAAAAGGGGGAAAAGAAACTCTACCCTAAACCCATTGCCTTTGAGTTCCATCAGGTGGAGCAAAGTATACTGTAATTTTTCAAGGACAAACTCCATTCTGTGTGCTTTATCTCTATTTTTGTGGTCAGAAACATGGGAAGAGTACAAAACCCATACTGGTGCCTAAGAAAAGGACACAGCAGACTATCGGCATTAGAAGAATCTCACCCTGCTGAGGCGAGACTCAGTAATATTGGTCCACTGATTAAACAACCACTTTAAATTGTTCATTCTTGTTACATTCAGTAAAGGCTCATTTTAAAAATAAAAAGGGCCATGCATACAAAAGTTTAATTAAGTGCCTTAAAAAAATCAGTAGTATTTATTCTTCACAGGTACATATTTTACACGAATTGTGCAGCGCTAGAAAAGGTTCCAAGTTTAAAAAGGCTACGTTGCTTTCTTTGGCTTCATTTATGCAACATTATCACCTATGAACATTATCACCAAAGGGTGCTTTTCTTTCTAATGTAAGATTTCAGCTTCTTCAATTAAAAGAAAACAAAAGTCCTATTTCCCTGTGTTAGCTGTATTTTCATTGATAAAGGAATTACTGACTAATGTAAATGGCAATAGACCCAGCATTACTATTTAAACAACCAGCAGTTGTAAAATAGGGGAAATCTACCCAGAAAAACTAGGCCACAGTTACCAGAGGATATATTTTTGTCATGTAACCATCAGTTTGTATTTCTATTATCCTTGCAAAAGTCGCTAGAAAATATTTGAGGGGTGAAGTATAACAAATTAAACTAGATTTGCTATTTGCATCTTCATTAAATTGAGTTCCAGAGTGTGAGAATTTCATGAGCTCCCCAGTGGAAGGAAGGGATGTCCGGCACATCACTAACAACACCCAGCTCCGGACAAAGCACGGCAGCCGACTCAGCCACCGCTGATGGAGTATGTGCTGGTGGCTGCCTCTCCTCTTCCCAGCCACAGGTCGCTTTAGAACCACGAATGCCTTTTTTCAGTGCACGTATAGTTACTTTTTAGGTTTCAGTACGTGTCTTCCTTTCCTGTTCCCAGGGCTAACAGCCCTGTCGGAGCAGGCTTGCAGGCGGGACCATGAAATTCCCAGAAGAGTTACTTACTGTGGAGCTAATTGCAGCAACAACAAAACCAGGAAAACAACGTTATATGCATAATCCGTATGCAGCACATCTAAAATTAATCCAGCAACAAAAAGTACAGATGGAAAGAATCCAACTGTTGCTATTCTGATGCTGACACAGCTTTCAGAAGAACATCAAGTTTTATTTAAAATAATCCTGGCTCTTTGGCTTGGAAAGCACTTTCAGGCACAATCTGACCTTGCTGCAATGTGATTAAAGTGGGTAAACCATGGTATTTCGGTGCAGAACACCTTGGTGACTTCCATCTGATGAAGGTACTCTATTAAGACTGTAAGTATGTAACATGCTACAGCGCTGATTTTGAAAGTAGACGAGCACTTCTGTTCCCAACTCATCAATTTTTCCAGTGTAGATAAAACAGTTGGGAAATTTGAGACATACCAAATGCTAGTTCTGTCCTGCTCTGTTCAGCCAACCTTACTAACCCCTGCTTTGGGAGGTAAAAATTGTGAGTAGTTGGGAAAGCCAGTGACAGGGAATTACGTGGCTGTCCCTCTGTCTTAGATCCATGTAAGATGTAACAAAATGTTGATTATTTGTCAGGTACTCACATCAAGCTTTGACACAACGCTTAGAGCATACGTTTGTTTAATATATTAGAGCTACACTGCAAAGCTAGGATGAAACATGCAAAGAAATATAACTGGAAAAAAACCCTAGTTGCAAAATAATTATACTCCTGGAAAAGAAAGGCAAAAATAGAGAGAATGACTCATGGGAGAAAGTTACAAAGGAAAGAGTAATTAACTTTGCACTTACTGCTTATTCCATATGAGGAAAAAGTAGAGAATATATATTAAAACAAAACAAAACAAAAAATCACACAGTGATATTTTTCACACAGACTATTTACAACAGTCCACAAATGCAAAGATTTCCCCTTTACAGCCTTTTCCCAGTAGCTCATTCTGAAACCAGGGCCAAATATTCCAATGCCCCCAGCTCCCCTCAGCACAGGAGAGGACAGATAGCAAACCAGACGCTTCTTTCGGTCTAACACAGCTCCAGATTATGTTAGTGCAAACCAGCAGCCTCTCCATCCCCTATCCACCACAGGAGCACAAACAAGCTCTCCTCCATGTATCCCCCCAACAAATTTCCATAATCTAAATGCAAGGACAACACATGGTATGTGCTAAGCCTGACAGGAAGGAATAAGAGCTGTCTTCTGCTCTTCTCCATGGTTCCTTAAGATCATTTCTGCTTCTTCAAACATTTGAATTCAGAAATGTTGCTGTGGTACCTCCTGATTAACACAGCTGGGTGCCTTCTGCTCTTATCCTGGGGGTGCCAAGTCTTTATGCAGGTTGTGTTTCCATGCATGTGGTGAGGGAAGCAAGACGCATCTGGGAATGCCTACCTAAGCACACGTCAGCTGCATGGGCCATGAAAAACCCTGAGACACAAGGGAAGTAAAATACAACGCCTACGAGGCGTTACCTCAGCACGCTTCACTTGCAGAATCAGAAGAGCCTTTTGCATGTACAATAAGAAGCACTTGTGAAAGAAAAATAGCCAGAAAAATACACTTAGAGGTATGTTTGACGAGCACTACACAGAAACAGCTCTCCATTTAATGGAGGTCCCCTGCATGCTTCATAGGACGCTACAGCAAGGGAGCTGCAACTGATTTCTCTTTTGCTTTCATAGGGCGGAGGAGTATGAAACCGGGCCGTCTGAGGGAGGCTACCATCAGTTCTTGTATTGCTGTGTTTGGCCAGGAAATGCTGAACCTGAGAGGAGCCAAGTCAGTTGGACTTTCTTCATCTCCTTCATACTTAGGAAACTCAGGTGAAGTCTAATCACTTAAGCAAGCATAGTCCTTCTGAGCATGTGTAATTTTAAATCCCACCTCCGTTTACATACATATCACTAGACTGAATCAATAATTTGTGAACAACATCAATCAAAGTTAGTATGAAAAGGCTGCAATTGAATAATTGGTTTTCCTTTTGTGCTTCTTTATTATGACCAGTACTCATGTATAAAATGTGATCCGCTATACGGCCTATGGGTATTGTACACACCTACAGCGAGCCATATATAGTTTAAACACATTTTTTACAGACAGCAGACTGCTTATCTTAGAGACCTCTGGTCTTTGCAGAAAGACTGACTTCAGATGTTGCCTGTAAATCACTGAACTTTCAAAACAAAGCTCATTTACAGGATTCACAGTGACCTACAGTATTATGTTACAGATACTCCAGCAGTAAGCAGCTACATTCATTTTTTTATGCTCAGCAAAAGAAAATTATTCTAGCAAAATGACCTGCTTTGCTATATTTTATTATCTGGGAATTATTCCAACTGAATAAATGTTGAGGAGCTTCATTAATTTATCATTCTGCAATTAGTATGATTTTGTAAAGATTTCTAAATCATCCCTATAGTGGTTTGCCCAGGTGATAGTACTTCAACTTTAGCCTCAGGACAAACCAAAATAACACACATTATCAAGATAAAATATTAATGGAACAAAATGAGAGTTAGAAGCTTCAGAAATGTCTGGACAAAAAGTAAAAGCCTATTTAAGAAACTGTCTTCCTACTTTTGCAGACATCCTTATCATCTTTTTGCCTCCAAACACAGACTATGGAATGCATCCTACCAAATGATCCTATTTTTAAATGTTTGAAAAAATGTTTATCAAGCAACCTTCTTTGGATGAAAATGTCTTCATTTAAGCACATAATAAACAACGAAAAGGAAATCAGATATTCTGTTCAAAACGTGTGACCACTTCTGAGCTCAACATTAAAAAGCTATGTTTCTTTAGTAGAGAAGCTCTTGCGATTCTACAACTCTAACCTAGAATTACAGCATCTCAAAATGCCTTTAAAGGCATTTTGCCTGTACGGCAAAATAGCAATGTCTATGAATTAGTATCAGCCCTCAAAACACACAAATTCCCATACAAGAGAATTAAAGAAGCTTTTTATCTAAATCCTGATTTGTGGAATCTAAGAAGCTGGCATTGAAAATAACTTAACTTTCAAAATAAATGCTTTCAGAAATAATCAACAAGCAGTCTGTAATAAAATAACTTCCTTGTCTGAAAAACTGCAAAATGCAGTCATAAGTTTAAAAAAAAAAAAAAAGTGTTCAGCTATCAGAAGCACTTTCTTTACTATTATTGTAATTTATCATAAGGGTATTTCCAGCTTAAGCCTGTCTCCATAGAAGACAAGCATCGTAACTATTCTTGAGAAGAATTTAAATTGCCTTAATACAAAACCACATGCAGTATGTGAACAGAGTTTTAACCAGTTCATCTTACTCCATTTAACTGTTTTCCAGTTATGGAAATGTAGCTATGCTTTGTTGCATGTCTGTGTGGAACCAGAAACTGATGGCAAACATGAGCATGGCTCTGAAGCTCACTAGTTAGGGCGCTCTTCTAGAAGAAGAGTGCTAGTTTATGGTTTTTGTTCTAGGAATGTTTCATTTAATTTCTAAAAACGTACTCAAAGAAGGAACTGGAACCATGGACTCTTCTCTCCAAGGTAAATGCCGTAAGTGTTGGCCTATAACGTTCCGATCTGTCTTGACTGCACTTTCAGTCCATTGAATCATTTTCTGCACAAGAGAACAGATGAACGTGGAGACGGGAGGTGCTCCCACCCTTGCTACGCTATGTGACCTGGTATATTAGCACAGTCTTCTCGTAGGTTGGAAGAAGGGAGTTAATTCTCTTGGATTTATTTAAGAATTTAACTTCCCTTTCCTATATCCGAGTTCTCCAAATGACGCATTAATGGATTTTGCAATAAGGAGGCAAGAAGGGAGAAGCTATTGCCACTTTATTTTGAGAGAAGCCCAATTCTGTCAGTAAACATTGAGGCATTTTCTGAGACTGGTGCACAGATAGATCTGCAGTAGCTAAAAACCACCCTGTCCACTTAAAACATTTCAAAAATCAAGTTAAAATGTTAATGACTTGCAAGACAATTTGATTTGGCAAGGGGAAGGAGGGAGAGTTAGGTGAAACGTGGCTGGAATTGCATTGATGAAACAAAACACCGTGCTAGAGAAGTTTCACTTACAGAGAAGCTCAGAAGCATTCAGTTGGCACTCAGATGCACTCATTGACATCTCTGGGTCAGCTTTCCATGAAATGCAATGTCCTTTGCAATATACTGAACTGTCAAATAAAGGCCAACATATCAGTTTTCCCTAACATTCAGAACTTTGCTTTCTAAATTATTAAGTATATAAATGTGATTAAGCTGCATTTGAGAGACAGCACGGTGATACAGGCTGCTTTAACAAACAATCCTTGCTAATGTGAGCTCTGCTAAGTGGAAAGCTTTATAGCTCAGAGCTCAAAGATAAGGTATTATTTTTCTCATTTCATCAGCTGTACTGAGTATTTCTGTCAATCCTGCAGTCCTCAGGAGGGACTGGTGGATCTGACCCTGACATTTTTCTCATTTCTTTTGTATGGCTTTATTGTTACAAGCTCATTTGCAATCAGGAGTCAAAGACAGTAATCAAGCGAATGAGCTCAGTCAGAGCACAATGCTAGTTACGATTTTATTCCCACGGAGATTGCAGCGAACACCGATAATCAGATGTTCTTGTGGGCAGGAGCAAAAGAGGAAACCATAAATTTATGTAAGAAATGGCAAAAATGTTATTTTAAGCTGAGCTTAAAGAACTATTTACAGGAATAGGCTCAAGCAATCATTCCACGTGGGAGACAACTGCAGAAATGCTAATCTGTAACAATATTACAGATCATCAACATCCAAGTCTTTTAAGACAATCCTAAATCACATAATTCTTCTGTTTTCTATGATTTTTGTCTGCATTGCAAATTCACCCGAACTCTTAGAAGTTCTGTCAGTTTTCCTACGCTCCCTTTGGCTGCCAGGGAGCCTCCAGCTAATGCAGGTTAATAGGTGATCTTAGCTATTGCACCTCGAGTTGGCGGCCTACACAGTTTAGCAACCATAAGATGAGAAAATAGGAATACCTTTGTGCCAAAGTCAGTCAAGGAAACGCACAGAGCTATTCCACAAGCAGACAGCTTAGCCTGTTTTGAATTCCAGGTTCACTGTTTTATAACAGTAACTCATGAGACCATGTCAACTCAGAAAATGATTTGAGTTTGTTTGCATGTCTGGACTGCCTATACTTTTGGAGGCATGGGGCAAGATTAGTGGTCTTCAGACTCGGAAAATGCAAAATGTTGTATTGTCTTTATTTATTCTGTGTTTGGGGGAAGTGGGGGGTGGGGGGAAGTAAAGTAACAAACCCAAGCTTTGCTTCCTGCAAATTACAGAAATTTTGCACTGAAAGTATTTGTAACGCTTCCAAAACTACAAGTTTTGTCAGTCCCAAGTCCTGAGAGAAACTCACGTAGACAGCCTGTAAGGAAAAGAGAAAAAGGAAAAGACAAAGGTTTCTTTTTCAGGCTGGTAACAGACTGGGCATTGAGACTCCCTGACTCATGGCTGAAATCACGGTGAATCATCAGGCTGAAATCTTGCTCTCATGTGAAAGACTGGACCAGAGAAAACTCCTTTAGCATAATGCAAAGATCAGTATAGAGCAACTTCAGATGAACAAGCAGAATAAATTCTTGCTGTGGCCCTGAAACGTGCCACACAGTTGAGTTGGAGATTATATCTACTTGTTAGGAAGGAACGGGCACACATTCGTAGCAACAAAAACCCAACCAAACAAATCCAGCTCCCCCCAAACCCAAAAAGCAGCTCTGACTTTTTCCAGGATGCAAATCCTTCAAAGGCCTGTGAATCGGCAGAGCCTTAACACAACTCTTGAGAATCAGTCAGAACACATTAGGCAATCTGAACGCCTGCCTGGTCGACAGCCCTACAACCACAGGGAGTCCAGCTCTTGGAAAAAAGATTACAAACCCAGCATAAACCAGGGGTTACTGAGTGTTATCTTGGGTATATAATTCTCAGGTCTTTTAATCTTACACATAAATATACATTGACTAAATAAATACCACAGTGAGGAAGTGGATACAAGAGAACATTTAAAAGTTATTATGAGAGGATTTTTAAAAATATTGAAGTGCTGAAAAAAATCTTATCCTGATTTTGATTTATGAAAAAGTATAATAGTTGCATCATTCCTTTCAAGAACTTGAAGATCTCAGTTGAACAAACATATAGTGAATATTTTTCCTTCCTGTTCTTTTATTTATAGAGCATACTATATCTATACCCTACGTCATTATAAACAAGTAGTGCCTTTCAACTCCTATTTGTGAGACTTCCTTTATTCCCACATGAAGTTGCTACCGTTCTTTAGTATTTTTCCTTCCTGTTCTTATCAGCTTAAGTTAATAGCATGATTATAGCTTTTAAAAACATGTTTATGATTCATTTCTTCTAAATGGCTCAACTGATAATTAGCTTTTTTCTTTTAGAGCATTGTGGAGCAGGTTGTATCCTTCATTTTACTGTTTTTTTTATCCTTCATTTTACTGTGTGGCTAGTCCTGATGAAACAGTCAAGGCTGGTAGCCAGAGATTTGCATTCTCCAGTAATGGCACATAGTAGCAGCAATATAGCTTCTGCTTAGTCACAAACTGATGACTATGTGAAACCTTGGAGGGGGTTGAGAAGGCAGCTCTGGTTTCACAGGGAAGTCAACCCTGGCCTTTTTCAGGGTAAGAGTAACATCAAAGTAACATCCCAGAAAACTGGGATTCTTCTGGCTCCTGAATTAAGATGAGCACCTGCTGTACGCAATTATTTTAACGTAGGGTATGATGTAAATATCCACAGCTTTAATTTAGTTCTCCAAATTAGAAATTGAACTTAGAGACCTAGTGTGCATGCTACCTAATGACTTCAGTTGAACCTGAGAGTCAGGCTCTTTCTTCTGTTGCCAAATGTTCTGCATTTTCTCATTAATGGTCATCTGCATATTTACCCCCGCTTTTGGCTTTGGGATTTCCTTCAGATCCATTTGTGGTTTGGGTTTTTTTTTTAATTATTTAAAAAAAGAAAAAATCAAAACACAACACATCATTTGGAAAAAGAAACTCAAAACTCAAAGCACAGCAAGCAATCTCCAGTGCTCTAATGCTTTTATTTAAAAATGACAAATTAAATAGGTGTGGTATGATTTGTGCTAGTGCTACTTTAAATGTATACAACACAGAGTTGCTTAGCAAGCCAGATTTCAGACTTTGAAAAGAACGTACATTCATGTATGGAAAATGTGACTACAGGGGTCTTAGATGGAGCCTTCCCTTCCATAGCCATGAGATTAAATATTTAGTGTTTGCAACTGTGCATATGTTTATGTGCTTCTATATATATACCAATGCAGAGGCCTTTTCTGCACTTCCCATGCACTGTGTCAAATACCTTCTCTTTTTCCTTTTTTCAGTCCTGCATGCTTTGGTGATGAGGATCGAGCTCCACTCTTTACTAATCAGCCATAGACTTGCATCTTTTAAACTCTCCTTACTATTAGGGACAGGTATTGCTCATTTAGGCTGGGGATAAAAGGGAAGAGTCTTCTAAAAATAACAGTAAATGTGACAACATCTGACCCATGCACCTTACAAAGCAAGCAAGTAGGATGGAATCAACACAAACCAAGAGATAGGAAATTTAGACTAAGCACTCTTACAAAAGGTTTCAAAACATTCTCCTCAGACATTCCTGTAATAGAAAAGCCCATCTGTTCTGTACAAAGATAATGAAGTCACTTGGCATAACATGTCTTTACTGCCCTCCTCATTGCCCAAGAAGTCCTTCTCAACTGATAAAAAGACACCTATAACGTCATGTTGACTTCCATTCTTACTTGAGTTAACAAATTACCTGAACAGATAAATGCTTTTAATTTAAGATCATAAATATTTCACAAATATTTCATAAATTTTATTATTTTAAAGATTAACAAAGAAGGGAAGTTAAAATTGATTTATCATGAGATCCAGGTCATTTTAAAATCAGATGCATTAACAAGGATAATTGTTTCTTTTTTAGTCTAGATGAAAGCAATTTATTAGCACTAGGAAATTTTGCAGATTGCCTGTGGGTAGAGCTTGGCATGTGTGTAATTATGTGGGATCTCTGAAGGCATTTAAAGGCCAATTGACTGCTTTTAAATCATCTTTTTAAACTGGTGACAACTAGGATATAAAGATTTTGTGGCCAAATGAAAGAACTGTATTTCAGTGTTGCCAATTTTGGCCCAGCAATTCATGAGCCTTGAAAGTTCATCCTTGGATATATTTTATAGGATATATATTAAAAATTAATCACAAAATTGGTGTTGGAAGAGACTAATTAATTAACGTTAAAAGAAATGAAAACATTCTAGAGCCATTGGAGAAAAATTTGAATCAGTGAATGCTTTAATTATAGGAAGTAACTGACAAAGCTTGCCTGGTTACAGGGATCAGATCCAGGAAAAGCAGGTTTTCTTGGCCTGTTCTTCATGTATTTCTTCATGTATGCCCGCCAGAATTAACACTCTGGCTATCTATCAGAAGGGAATTACGGTGCACACAACTGTCAATCTGCTCATAATTAGAGTTCCCCCCACACACTAACACATGCACTGAATCATCCCCAGTATCCCATTTTACTGCCTATTGTATTTTAAAGGGCAGAAGAAGCCATTTCCTTCCTTCCTCCATGGCGTTCGTGTTATATATCATAGAGAGATATATATATATATATATGTCTCCCTGTCACCCCTTTGGATTACAATAGGGCCCTGTGTATTGGTTTAGTTCTCAATTTCTACATTGCAATTGAACTGTTTATTTTCTTATGGTTGCTAACGATAACTTTGGTTACATACATTAATTAAAGGATATTCTAGTATGACTCAAATACATTTTCAGTAAAACCTATTTTGAATGTGTGGTTCAGCGTACTAATAAGTGGAGTTGCTGACTTCCTCACATAAGAAATACACTGAAGGAGACCGTTTCTGACTGCTTCTAGTTCACCTTCCAGCTTTTGCGTACCAGGAACCATATCATTTGACATTGTGTAGCACAAAGGCACCAAAGGGCAGCGTTTAACTGCTAACAAGCATGTTACACCCAGACCTTCTGCTTCCACTCGTAAAATTCTACTGCTTTTGACTGCTAGCACCAGGCAGCTAAACGCAGTGGAGCAGCTGCTAAGACACAGATCCTCCTGAGCGAGCCAGTCTGTTTAAAGTACAAAACCAACATGTCAGGACAGCTATGCATGTTGCATGATGCTGAAAGGAAGGGGAAAAAAAAAATTGAGGACACACTCCCATAAAGGCTGTCATTAATTGTATCATACGTTGATCTTTCCTACAATTTTCTGTGTTGTCTATTATGAGCTATATCAATTCATGTTTTGCATGCATTAGAAATCTGATGAATCCAGAACAACTTCCACCAAAATGTCAGCAGAACAAACTATTACAGAAGAGATTTTTCTTCACAGAAAATTGTAAATGCCTGTATTACTTTTGATTAGAGCATAAAATTTAGGGCTCAGCGTTTGAAGAAATAAGGAACTACAGTACTCTCTGCTGTAAGAATAAAAAAATAAACAAACTAGTTACTAATACTGCTAGGAAAGTTTAGTTTATTTCACTGTGATTTATAGAAGACATGAAGATATGCTTGTCTTTATGCAAAGCAAAAACTGCTTTATTTTATTGAACAACTAGGTTTTTAGCTACTCCTAATGATCTATTAGTCATTGAATCACAGAAGTACAGAACTACAGGAAGCACTAGGAAATCATTGCATGAATTCTACTTGCCATGTTCTCAACAGTTTTTTGTATATCTTGTTCTCAAAAGCCCCTGATGATGAGGATTCTCTGTCTTTCTTAAGCAAGCTATCCCTGTGCTTAATTGTCCCCAGAGCCATAGAAACAGCAAGTTACATTAAGATTGTAATTTCTGACTGGTTCCTTTGATCAGTTGTACAACAGAGTGATGTACTACAAAGAATCTGATCTCAAAAATTCAGTTAATCAGTTCCTTTCCTAAGAAACCAGACAACTCCTATCTCCAAACTGATAAGTTTTACCATTACACATGGTCATTTGGAAAAACAAATAAACAAACCACAAACAAGCTGGGTTTTATAAACATGTGCAAGCTGCTAAATAGCAGCATAGTTATCTGTCAGGTATTTATGTAACTCAAGAACATAAATCAAGGAAATGCATGATTAAATGGAACTCCGAAGTGAAAGTGTTCACTTGAGCTCAGAAGTATGCATTGATTTTAAAAAATCTCAACAGCTCACTCAGGTTATTCCTTCAGCAATGATATTAGAACTGCAAATCTTTTCAAGGAACAGAATTGGAGATTATATTTGCACGCTGTTGTGCAGATACCACTGTATCTGCTCTTTCACCATACTTTTCCAATCAACCTCTTTATGTCAATTCCTATTAGAAATACTTGGCCAAAATATTGGTCAGTTGAAAAACTGTTTTTAAGTGTTGATGAAAAAATTTTGAGAAAAGATGTCTAGATTCCAAAACGAAGTTAAGAGTTCTCTCCCTACCAATTAGAAAGCTTTACTGAAATGTTGCCCTAGATGAAGCAGATATTGAACAGTTTCAGTACTCACTTACTTGGAAAACTATGCAAGTTTTCAAATAAGCAAATATTTCTCCTGCTCCAGTTCAGTTTCAGTAGCTGTGATACACTCTCCAGCAGTACTGTTTTTACAGGTGAGTGAGATCAAATTTCTGAACTCATCATATTGTCTATAGAAGCAATCTTAGGGGGGCACTGAGATCATGAGAAAGAAGGAAGAGAGAAAAAATAAGGGATAGGAAAAGAATTTAGTCAAGAAAATTGTTATAATTACTTTGGGTTTGCTTGAAATTGAAGCAGAGTATTTCCTTTTTTGAACTTCCCCAAAACATTGTCTTTTGAATGATTTAAAAAAGAAAAATGAATCGGCATCTTATTAGCACATTATTGGATGGCAGTTGCAGTTTGGGACCTTATTCTTTTTGGGGGGCTCAGGTTCTAGAGCTTTATCAACTCACAATGCAAGGCATATTCCTCTCTAAACAAACTGCAAGGCGCTTTATAGATAGCGTAGTTAGGTACATAGTAGGGCTTGCATTTCTCAATTTAAAAAAAAATTTTTGAAATTGAAATGTCAACATTTTGATATATTGGAATTTAAAGTGAGATGGAAATCCTACATTCTACTTTGCTTTATCATCTTGTTCTTGACATCACCTACTTTACCTGCACAGAAACCTCAGGTTCAGACAAAAATCATATGAGAACCTTAACTACCAGCTTTGAAAATACAGCTGAAATAATTATGTACAAATAGGTTTGAATAAAGAGAATCAAAGTATTAAAAAATTGAAACCTGAATTCTGGTTTCTGTGGTTATTCAAAAAATATCATAAGATTCTTAGCTCTGTCAGCGACTATGATGGTTTATGAATACAAGGTTGATAATAACATTAATTTTATTATAATTAAGTACAATTGCAGCACAATATTTCTTTATGGAGTTTCTGTGTTTCTTTACAGAGTTTGTGGCATAAAATGAGGGTAATTATATTTACTTCCTTTGTAAAGTGATTTGTGATCTACTGATGAAGCTGTTGTATGAAAGAGGTAAGTATATTATTACTAAATCATACAGCTCAGTACATTAGTAATGCAATTATCTCTTCATAAGCAAGGAAAAGAGTAAGTGGCTGCATTGCTCATGAACTGAATTCATAACATGATTTCCACTGCTGCATCTCACCATTTAACAAAACTCTAGCTATCCAAGTCTCTCATCTATGGTATAGTTAAGAATTCAGGTATTTTTAATGTTCCAATATTTGAAAAATACTATAAGACTAATAAAAAACAAAGTTAAAATTTCATCCATATTGTCACTCTAAATATAGAGGATAATTTCAGTAGTACTTATGTGATCTAGAAGCTTATTTTCAAAATGCATTTGTGGAAAAGTCTCATTCCAGGTAAGTTGAAGACTTAACACAAGAGAGGTTTACCCAACTTTTAGACTCCCAGTTCCTAGACTGGAAGCAGGAGCCTCCAAGTAAGGCTGCTTGAAGATCCCCTGGCACAACTGACCTGATAACTGCTTTGTGCCAAATACTTAAGCACACACCAGCTCTTTGGATTGACCATCTGGGTCTCACGGGTATGAGCTCTGTGGTCACCATAAGCCTCATCACTAGGGTTAGAGAAGGCTCTCAATATTTTCCTTGTTTTTGTCACGGCAGGAATGAATTCAGCTTGGGCAGTCTCTTCTCATCACCCATTACCTTAAAAACAAGCAGGAGCAACAACGCCTTCTGTTCTACACGGTCCAAGTTTTGCATGGTCCAAGTTTTGCACTGCCAGTGATAAACCCTTGTTAAGGTCAACGACCTGAACTGCACAGCAGCCTTCCCACAGTCATCTCCACTCAAATATGAGCTGGTCTAGGACTGCCTGGCACCACTGGAAGTGGTGTTAGCATTTCAGTCATAGTCCATATTGTTTTTAGGCCAACTCACCTGCATGTACTGAGTACCAAAGGGTGACAGTCCCTGCATCAGGAAATTCACCCTCAAATGTTCAGAGGAGCTACAGTCATTCCTGATCTGATCCAAAGTAACCAAGAGAAGAATCAGGACCCCATTCGCTCAAAGAGCAAATTCAGCATCAACATATTCCTGACACTGTTTTTTTTGATCATACCACAAAGTTGCCTCAGCTAACTCAGCCTAGCAAGAACATTAGCTTCCCTAAAACTTGTTTCCTTTAAGGGTCTGTTTACTACTACTTGGCAGGTTTAACCTGCGCAATGCCTGCAGGTCTATCCACGATAATTCTTACTGTTTTTGCATGGTTAGGGGGGTTGGAGAGTAAATGATAAATCAAGTAAATCAAGAATAAAAAGCATATTTATTAGTACAGCTTAATTTCATGTACAGCTGTACTAATAGTACAGCTAACCTTCACTGTTTCACGATAGACCTCCTAAACAGTGAAATGACACCTAATCTATCCAATCAATAGCAGAAAATTAATTCATACAGCTGTCTATGATTTAAATAAGTCAGAGGCAATGATTTTGTTTGTGGCAGCAGGGGACATAACTAACAGTAGCCATTGATGTTTCAGCTTAAGGTCAACTTCAGCATTAACAGCACAAGACTCTAAAAGAACAAGTTATTTTGGATTACAGTTTCAAATGATTTATTTAAGGTTCTGATGCCTTTCAAAATGCTGTTAGTTATTAAAACATGATTTACATTCTGTCCCATAACAGCCAAAGAGGATACCAATAATACACCAGATTTAATATTATATTTATCAGTTTTCTACGGAAGAGTAAAATAGAAAAGAAATATGGCTAATCATGACTTACATCCAGTTCTTAGTGTTCAGGTATAAAATTTAAAAATGTACTGTGGATTAAGGGTCTTTTCATAGACCTCATGACAATTTCCTGACATGAGTTGACCACAAATCATTTTAAAGCACAGACATTTCTTTAATGGAAAACTGACAAGGGCAAGTCAATATCTCTAAGGGAACAGGGAGTTTGAAAATTGAATTTTAACTGTACTGTGGGCAATAAAACAACCTTTAGATTACACGTACTGCACACTGTAAGCCATGGGACAAATTAAATAGGAGTGCTTCTTTGATTCTGTATTAGTCAAAATTATGTTTTGGGTTTTTTTAAAAGAAAAGAGGATTTAAAATTTAGGGTTTTTTCTCCCCTCCATAATTAGAAATTATACTTGAGACTTTTTTATTGTATTTAGCACGTGAAGGATAAATAGAATTATTCAGTGACATTTCCTGGTTTTGGTGAATACCTTCTAAGAAATTGTGTTAAATACTATATTATCACTAACATATTTCCTTCACAAAAGCTTTTGGAATTTTCTCAGCAATTCTTCAGAAAATAACCAAACCTCACAAATCCTCTTAAAACAGCAGCAAGTGATCCACTGTCCCTAGAAAAAGATACATTCCCTTAGCTTGCAAGGCATCGTTAACTATGAAGAACATGTTCTTCTAAATTACCCATGTACTTTGTGGAAACCAAACTAAAAGATTTCTTTTTCATTATGCCAACAGATAAAAGCAGTGCGATGAGTACGCAGGCTACAAGGCAAAACGCATCCTGAGGAAGAAAGGGGATGTGCGTGGTTGCTCTGGCATAATTTCTGCCCACGGTAAATCTGAAGACTGTACCTCAGTGAAGTTGTCCTCCTTCACCTTCTGTCTTTTAGAAATGTTCTTGAGGTAGATGGGGGCAAGAAGAAAGTGCCAGCAGGTTTGCTGGATGTCCTTTATAAGTCAATAACTGATATTCATATATTCATTGCTGTCTGTGGCCAATGCTCTCTCCATACCAGAAGCTGAAAGGGGGCTAGAGCTGAGAAGTGAGAACAAGCAGGATGTTTGGGCTTGAAGATGCACAGGATCTCAGCCATAAGCCCATGAAGGCTTTGTACCTCTCCTTGATCCTGACCTTCTTCTCAGCTGCCCTTGGCTACAAGAGTCCTTACATCCAAAGCTCACCGAAAGGTCAGAACCTCAAAGACCATCTGGAAGACTGAATGCATGTTTGCAGTTATTATTCACTGTATGTTATCTACAATTAAATGAAATAAATATGTCCAAAAGTCATTCTCACCTTTTACATACGTATTTTTAAAAAGAGCTTTGTAGAAAGTCTGTTAATATCTTTCCATGAAAAGACCACCAAGATTATATTTTTCTAGCTTTTCCTAGAGAAACCCTCTGCAGAGCTGGCAAATGCAAAGTAATAAAAATGAGCAGTGCTTGTAAGGATAAACTTCAGACCTTTAGTTGCCTTTCATGATCATGAAGTTTTCATCTTGTTTTCTTCCAAATTTACATGTCGAATATTAAATCAGCAAAGTTAAAAAACCTTGTCTTTGAGTAATATATTGAGAAACATTAATATCTAACTCAGTAAGGTTTCTTGCACATAAATCTTTGAGGCATGCTAAAACCAGGGAGTTTTAACAAGTGTAACAAAATCAAACAGTACTCTAAAATTTCTAATTTTCATGGATTATGACATCTATATAAGACTTTCTCAAGAGCTGATTTTGTGGTGTTTTTTTTTTTTAATTACTCATTCAGGCTAGAAAACCAACTGTTCTAATCATTCTTGTGGTTGCTTCATTGATACAAGGTACTCACCAGGCTGAAAGCCAAACAGCGTTTGCATTGCTTACATACCTAAGTCACTGGCTTACATCCCCACTGCCAAATGAACAGACGTGCTACATTTCTGTGCAATAGTTCTACCAAGTCCAAGACACACCAATGAAGAGATTAATTTCTACACATTCACAGTTCTTAGATACCCTTCCTCCACATCCTCAGAGTACTCTGCAGGGTGAGCAGCAGCCCCCAAAATTCCTTCTCCTGAGCTTGCTGAGCAGAAACAACTAGTTTTGATATACTGGGGGCATCAAATTCACTGAGGCTGGATCCATACGTCTGTAGCAAAGCAAATGTTTCTGCTCCCAGGTACTATAGTGTCATCTGAAGGAAAGCTGTCGCTATAAGGGCCAGGCTCGCACGGGACGATAGCCATTACACAGGCGCTAGATCTGCCCAGGGAAAAATCTTGCAGGTGTGAGCGCGAATAGCCCGATTCACCTCAGTTAAGTGCAGATAAATATTACACATTAACTGCTGATTGTTTTCCTCTCAGCTCTTACATGTATACATTTTTAACTACACAAGGCCACCATTTACATGATCAAAAATATATATCATAGCAGATAACTCAGAGCAAACCAAACATGTTTCATGGGATACATACAATTGCATTTCATTGCTTTCATGTGCAAGGAGTTTACAAACCACTGTGCTAATTGGAAGCAGCAAACATTGTTTTGTAATTAGTAAAAGGAAGCCACTCACTCTTTTCCCAATCTGCATTCAATTTCTAATTAAATACTAATTAGAAATCAGTATTCCACTTAATTGAATTGTCATACACTTTTGTTCAGAGGCACTTAATGTATTTTAGGGTATTCACAATTGGAGCAGAATTCCCAGAAAACCTAGCAGTAATGTGAGCATATTGTTGTCTTAATGACATTTTATGAGCTGGCTTAAACTATTTTAGAATCCATATTTCAAAGTCACCTTAGGAGAGCATCCAATATTGAAAATATCGAGAATGTACTGGCTACTTGCTATATGACTGCTCATTCTTCTCAGGTGAAGAACGAGCATTTCTGGGTGCAGAAAACATAATTCTGATGCTTCACGACCAGCATAGCAAAAATTAAGTACACCAATACCTCAACTGAAGTTGGGAGAAATCAACAGAACTGGAAATGAGGCAACCAAAATCAGAACGTAACTGTTTGGTCATGTGTCTGAAACTGGACAGTCAGAAACTAATTCTCTCAGCATTATAGGAGATCTCTAAAATATTTATTACTTTTTATCTTAGCAACACGCAGCCTGCTCATACTCATATTGCAGTACTTTGCTTAGTTTTCTTTGTGGCTTTCATACTACTTCACCCCTTAATTACCTAAGTTGAATACTACATAGATTTAGATCCATGTGTGTATCTCTGGCCCTAAGACGCTTGAAAATTTATTGTACTAGTTATTTCTCATATTCTATCATTGTGAAGTGTTTCAGTGAAATGTGGATGTAGATCACATGCTACGTTATCCGGAACTACTGTTTAAACGTGAACAGAGAGGTGTCACTTTCTCCTGGTAGTACCTGGCAGAGAAGGGCTCCTTTTTGCTGCGCACCAGTACCACGAAGTATTCACACTGACAAGCCTGGGTCATGCCTGGAGGGCATGAACCACGTCAGTGAACGAACCATTATTAGGCTCACTGTTATGTACTGCAACATTAGTAAATAAGCTGACACGATGACTTTCTACGTGGTACCCATAGCAGAGAGAAATTGCAATCTTAAGCATTATTTAAGTTGTAACAAGCATTTAAATACATTCTGTAGGTCTAAAGACTTTAAAGCTAGAAGAATGATCATACAGATCTTGTTCAACCTCCCATATAACATAGGCCACAGTTTTCCCTGTTCAAAATCCACTGTTGAACTGATTCTTTTCTCTAAAGAGCTTAGAGATAAATCCAATAAACCAGTGACATGCCTGAAGTGGGACCTTGCTGTTTCTGTAGGAAGCATTCTTAGGAAATGCAATGGTCTCAGGGGGACCAGCACAGCCTTCTTGTAAGGTCAGAATTCATCTAAGAACTAAAGAACAGCCTAAGAAAACTTTCATTTTTGTTAATACATTATTTTTTAGGATCACTGAGATATAGTTGTTACTCTTAACTTTAATGGGATTATTTCCACTTTGTTTAGCGTGGAACAGTTTAACCATAGATCTTCTGATGACACTTATTCCCATAAGAGAAGAGCAGAATAAGTGCTCTTTGGAAAGGCTTTATTAAATCAAGAAAGAGAACATTGACCATCATAGTAACTTCCTCTCAGTGTAACAGTCTAACATATGTGCTGTGTAGTGTAGCAGTGCTATTTTTAGATATGAAACAAACCAGCTGTCCTCCTGCTATTAACATACATACATAAAGATGTCAGAGATGGCATCAGCAACCACACTAAGAAAAAATGATGGGGGTAGGCTTTTTTTTTCTTTTAAGTTTTACTAGGTGGTCTTTTATCTGTGAACTGAAAAGAAAGAAGAGATGATGAACACAACTAGCTTTCAAATACGAAAATACTGCTTTTTCTCACTATAATGTACATTGCCACAAAAAAAAAAATTTATAGAAGAATAAGACTATATTTATTTATGCGGATATAGTTATATGAAGTATACTGCATAAATTGGGGATGAGTCAAAAATGTCTGAAACATATCACTCGGGTGGGAATTAAATTTGCATCAGGAAAGTTTTAGTTGAATATCAACAAGAAAATATCTTATGCAGTGGAACAGGCTAGTATCAGTGAGGCATGCTTCCCTTCAGGAAACGATCCAGTACTTGCAGACATCTGACCTGAATGACCAAGTTCCACTTAACTAAAATCTTTTTTCAACAGCTCCTATCATGCCAATCCTTATAGAGTATACTTGAGAACTGAGCTTTTAGTCACCCAACTAAGATAACAACTGGAAATCATACACATGAATTTTATTTTAAACGTTCCTGAAAATAATATAATTTGCTTGCCTATCTAGCAAAAAGGAAATATCTGAAGTCACAAATCCACCAGAACTCACATTTGTAAAGCAGATGATAGCAGGAAATATTTCTACAATCTAAGATGCCAATTGTCAAAAAAGGTAACATCAAGCATGCAATTTGACCCCGGAAGGCTACAAGTTGACAGTCAGGTTATTAGACCCTTAAATTCAAAGGGAGGCAACTATTGCAATTTTCAAAAGCAGTTGTCTCCCACCTCCCCATAGAAAAATCTTGAAATCCCTCAATAACACTTAAGTGTTTAAGTGTATAAATAAATCAAGGGAGCGACTAGTTCAATTGGAGATTCAAAAGCCAGCATAGGAGAGTCCAGGAATTAACATCCTGTTGTACGTACAAAGGGAAATAGCCATGGTTTTGCAAAGTGAAGAGGAATTCTGAAAAAAGCTCATGTAACCAGGCATATAGCTGCACTGTACATTGAAAGTCACCTAAAACCACAGAAAGGCACAAGAATGTGTATGCTGATTAAATGCTTAGCTGCCACCTTTTCAAGCAGAAGCTAGCATATAAAACCACAAAAAGTTTTACTATTCAGAAGATGGACTTAAGTCACGCCACTCCAGCATTGCAAACCTGAAAATGCCGATTTTATTTCCATCAAAATGAGGCTTAAACTTTTAGCATTCTCATTTCCGCTTCACTAACGCTTTATTCCTGGGCACGTCTAGAAATACTTCAGCCTTGACAGGGCTGGGCAGTTAGACTTAATCGAAACTAACCCCTATTCACTGGTTCTATGAATAAAGTTTTATTTCACATGAAGCAATTGAGTGCAAAGCATGCCTATGTTTTAGAATACGAACAAAAGTGTTGTTTAATGCTTATTTCATTAAATCAAAGAGGTATTTTATTTCAAAGGGGAACATTTTAGAAGGGACACAATTAACTATGGAATATGACACAGGAGGAATACATGTTAGCTGAATGAAAGAAAACTTCAGAAACTATAAAATAGTACAGATCTTGCCAATGTTCTTCCAAAAAGAAAGCAAGCAACAATAAATAGGAACATGTGTGTCTTCAAAAAAGGCACATCTTCAAAAAACATTTGAGAATTAAACAGCTAGCAGATTCCAGAAGTAGGAAAAAGAAAAAGTGACTGAGAATACATAGTGTATTACATTTGGTGGTAGCAGTGGGGAATCCTTCAAGAGGATTCAAAAAGTCCTAAAGGTTAAGTGGTTTAAAATGAGATCCAAAAAAGCTAGGGAAAAATAGCTGGGGAAAGCGTGTGTCTGATGACGAAGGAGGAGGAGATGATAATGAACACATTAACATTACCAAGTTGTAAAAACTTTTGGTATAATAACTTATAAGTATCATAAATGAAACGGCAAAGACAGGAAATAAGAGAATAATGATAGAAACAAGATGATGCTAAACATCAATTTATGCAAGCAGCCAAATCTGGAGAAGTCATTTAGCATATCAAAGGAATTGATATACAAGACTAATGTTAACACAATTTTTTTTTTTAAATCACAAAAATAGAAAACTATCAGGTACTTGAAGGTAAAGAAATGAATAAAATACCAGCTTTAAAAAAAAATTTAAAATTAACAAATGATTTAAGAAGTCTTGCTTTATTCCATTAAAACACCAAATGAAATATTCAGAGAAAATGAAATAATTTGAAGACGACGGGACTATCAACTCAATTTTCTAAAAACAAATCCTTTAAACAACCCAATTTCTTATTTTTTAGAGAACCAGGGGAGGCGGGGGAAAGGGAGACAAATAAGGTAAATCTGTCTAAATTCCAGTCAAGCACTTGATACAGCAGGAGCAATTCTCTGTTGCACCCCACCCCTTTGATACTACTCTGGTGACTTGGAGAGCTGCGAAGGAGGCAGAAATGGACTAAAAGCATCCATCAGGCATGAAGGTGGAGAACTAATAAAACGTTGCTTGTTGGCCTGGCTTAAAGAATGAGATTGCTCTTATGATTATTTTTTCCCAAGTTAGAGACAGGGCAATTCCTTAGTATTGCTAAGCGTGCGGGCAGCACAGAGGTGGTTTAACATGCTAATTCACATCTCTTTTTCTAATCTTACACCAAAAGTTTCCAGCTGCTATACATACATTTCCTAGCATATAATGAAATCTCACCCTTAAAATAAACTTTCCTTGCTTTAGAAATGCGTACTACTGGATCAAAATTAAAAATTAACGGGCAACTAATAGCTAAAAATATAAACAGTATACCTGAATGTTTGTAACGTCCAGAGAAGACTTCTAGTGAAGTTTTACTTTAACAAGTGGGGAAATGTTGGGTAAGTATGAGGAAAACCCAAGTAGTTAATAAAATCTGGTGGTAAGGTTATCACTGAAGAAAGTAATTTGACCTAGAAAGACCAACAATAAAAGCAGAAAATAAACTGAGTTGGAACATGGAGAGTAGAGAGCGTTATCTGGACAGCAGCCACACCAAAGGAGGGAGGAAGTGATAAATCGGGTCCTATTAAACCCACAGTTAAAAACATAACATGGAGGCAAAAATCAGACTGATGTTCATACGAGTATCAGGAAGCACGAAGACAGAGTAATCTTTTGTAAATCGCTCTGACAGTAGCATATTTGAAATACTTCTTTTTATTTATGATTTCAGTCCGTTCCAAAAAAACCAAACCAAAACAAAATGAAAAAAACAAACAACAAAAGCCCTAAACTCCGAATTAAAGGAATAAACTACTTCTGAAAATTCCATTTGCTTGAATTCTTCAGCTATGTTTTGGTAGTTGAACAACAAATACAGGTGGGGGAACAAAGTAACTACACACATAGGAGAGAGGAGAATTATAAGCCAAGAGAAAAAACAAAGAAATAAAATTACAAGGAAAAAGGTGAAAAAAGATTAAAAGTAAAGCTTAAGTTGAATGGCACAAGAATGCCCCACCTGCGAGATGTATCATATTTGGTTACTCAACTGGATAAACGGAAGCCTGCATCAGTGCAACTGAAAATCTGTTCCAGCTCAAATTTTACTTCAATTTTGCAAGTTAAAATCCGGGCAGAAGTAGTCTCAGCAGACTCCAAAACACCGGTAAACACAAATCAGAAAGGCTATTACATGGGCTGAGCATCCTGTGCAATAACCTTTAACAACTGTTTCTTTGGCTCACTTCAGATATTTCTGTGCTCCATTTCTGCCTGCGCCTTTCCAAGAAGTTGAGCGTGCTGCCTGGCAAAAGCTTCGTACTGTAGCTGAGGTGAAAGTCTGTAGAAACACTATATTAAACGATGGTTATGCAGCAAAGCTGTACTGAAGTCTCCATCATTAAACTGAGGTTAAATGGTTGAATCATTCGAACCTCTTGGCTGCTCTGCTATGGAGATGGGTATCATGGCAGCAGAAGGTAGCCTCGCTGAATGAGAACATTAGGAGTCTGCATTTTAACAGAAGATATTTTGAGAACTGTCAAGTGCCATGACTGGTATTTGCTGAGCTGAGGACTGGACCCGAGCTGAGATTTTGGAATAAATAACGAATAGAAAGTGGAATAGAAGGCAGTTTCAAAATTAATGTAGGGAAAAAAATGCAAATGAAAGAGCTCCTTGCTGGACAGGTCTGCTTTATTCTTAAATCTTTGAATAAGAATTCAAGGAGCTTTGGTGTATCTGGATCTTATGAACCGTACTGAATGAGCAATGCATAGACATCAATCATTTGCCAACCGCTCTGGAAAAGACCAAGGATCAAAAAACTAACTAACTAACTAAAAGACACAACATTTTCCAGTTTTGCTCTGGGTATTTACAGTCATTGACCAGCAACACAAACCCTACACAGTAACCTAGGCTTGTTGCTGCATTTCTGCTTTCAATTATTTCTCCTCCCCACTTGTACCATAGCAGCACGTTCAATTCAATAATGTTTTGTATCTGCTGAAGTGGAGGTAGCAAAAAATATCCATTGTGCCAGAGTACTCCACATTTCTGCTGTTCCCTAACTGGCTGGAAGTCAGAAAAGAAGTTGGGAGCAATAACATGTATAGCTAGCGTAGTTTATTTTCTTTCAGGAAACAGTCACATCATTTTTAGATGAATATTCCTGGTTTATGATGTAGTAGAAGTAGTTCTTCCGTGGGTATTTTTATGTTTTTTTCTACTGAACGAGCCAAGTTTTGCAATTCTAGGCAGTATTCAAGGCCTGTGTGTGTTTTTAAAATATTAGTTATAATACTGAAAATGTCAGAGGGATGAATTAAAAGCAGACCATTCTGTCAAGTACGTAGATATAAAGCATGCTAAAAGTACCAGCTAATCTTAATGCAGAATGCAAATTCAGTGGCGAAAAAATACTTTATTAGGAATAAATTCGAGCATTAGGGATGTTGAGGTGTAAGACAGAGAATACTACAGAGTGGCTACCATGAAGTTGTTACGAGAGCAGGAATTTATGGGCAGCAAAGAGTAGTTTGTTTTCTCACTGCTTTTCAAAAAGGATCACTTAAGAGTCAAACATTTTTTAACTATTTACTAAACGTGGTTTTAACAAGCATTTACTTCTGAAGTTATGCATGGTACAATAAATTGATGCTCCTCATTATCCATACTAAAACAAATCTCTATCACTAAAACATTGTCTTAAATAAGGTCCTGAGTAGAATGCATCATACTAGGGTTGCTTGTTAGGAATTGTACTCAATCACAACTCATTCTGGACAAATTTCATTTAAAACATCTCCCATCATATTTTCCACATGCACTTTACATGTGCTGACTGTTACGGTATTGCTCTTAGAAGGATGCACGGCAAAAGCATTGACTTTGCAGGGCTCATTAGCTGCCTAAAGATGCAGACAAGTAACTAGGGGGATTTTCAGAGTGCTCGAGTGTCTTTAGGCAAGTAATGAGCTCTGAAAAGCTGGCCTAAGCATTTTACTTACTGCTTACTTATTTTATTCCACTGGGTCAACTAGCTTCATCTGCATCTAAATTAATTTCTATCCTCCATTTCCTCCGCACAATTTTTTTTTTTCCCTCTAGTTTTATAAATGGATTTCTCTGGGAAAGACGAAAACAAATACCATACAGCTAGAGTAATACATGTCAGGCTTCCTCACTCATGTCCCCAATGATATTTTCCAAAACAACAGTATATATAACCAGTGAAACCACCAGGAACATACAACTGTCACCTTTGGATTTTTTTTTATTTTCAGTGTAGAAATTCAACTCTGACCCAAAAAATGCAGCATCTTATATCTTTAAAAGATGCCCAGCTTTTAGCACCCTTATTCTCATGCAGTAGTGCCTTAGAGAACCTTCCCTCTAGCTTAAGCATTCGATAGCAGAGTGCTCTAAGAAGCCTGGGGGTATGATTCACACACTCTGCAACATGGAAGAACAACTATCATTTTTAGAGTTGTCCTTGATGATTTCAGCTGAGAAATCCCTGATATTAGGGTCAAAGCATCCCCAAAGATTCCTTTTTCAACTGGCTCCAGATAGAAGTTGAGTCTTCACATTTTATCTGCGCTGGCAATCTAGACATTTATGCCAGGCTTCACTTCGTAGAATCTAATTATGTTAATTTTTTTTGCCCTGAAACCTAGATTTTCTTAAGTAAGCTATAATTTCTCTGCTTCAGCTTCAGCAGCTTCTTTTTCTAACCTTATATCCAAAAGATCTATAATAACCTGTAATAAAGTCTGTCTCCTGTTGCCTTTGGAAAACTATTGAATAAGTTTAATCGCAGTAGTATGGAAAACCACACCACGTGTACATGATGGATAGCTCTCCTTTATTGCTCTTACACATGAAACTTAGCATACAACTTATTGGCTGACTCAGCAAGTCTCACCAAATAAAGGCAATTGAGCTTTTCAGTGACATGGTACATCATAAATAAAATTATACACGCTAGGGAAGAGAGGACTATTCAGAAAATTCCTCCAGCTCTTTAGCTTTACTGGGAGCCCAACGATGCAAAGTCTTATTTCTAGAGTAAAAATAGAACACTTCTATGATTTTCTAAAATTTCTGGCTGAAATTTAATCTACTGTATAGGCAATCCTCATAGCTCACAGCTTGGATTTGTGTTGAAATAAGAACTCCTTCGGTGAAGAAACAGCTAGTGCTGAATCACTATGCTGCCACAATTAGACTGCTTTTGGAAATTAAGCTTGCTTTAGGTATTCCCATATTACTTTACAGCTCGTAGTGCAGAAATCAAGTGTCAAAGCATTTCATTGCAGCACAAGTAGATCTGGAAGACTGTTTCGATCAGAACTAGTTAGCAGTTGCTAATAATTTTTAAATACTATAAATATTTATGATAATTTCCTATTCTACTATATTACATTATCATGTGTCAGTAAGAAGAATAGCAGCATGGTTTTTGACTAGCTCTCCTTAGACAGTTTCTTTCTGTACTCCTGTACTACATGGAACTACTGATAAGAATACCAATCTATGTAATATGCATTTAGTGATACATCCTGCATCAGAATGCACAGAGCCATTTTATTCCGAATTTAGTACTTTAAAAAAGTCCTTAGTGCAAAGTGAGGAAGGAAAACTTCTTTCACTAAGTAGTTTGTAGTAATTTCTTCTGCATTTTATTGACAGCAACCCTGACAGAGCAGCAGCACAATAGAACTGAAATCGTTTCCAATAGATACATTTTCTTTCTCAAAAAAAAAAATAGTCTTCCACGCACCACCCTCAGCTTCTAATCCCATCTGGAAAATAAGATTACTCAAAGAAATCTGTGATTGCCTTTTACTATAGATCTTTACATTGCACAATGGCATCAGTTAGAATTTAATAAAACCGTAGAGAGAGAACCAATTTTTCTGCTCAAAAGAACAGGGTACTCTTGTCACACATGCTAAAGACTGTAGAGAGGCTTTCAGTGTCCTGCAATGTTTGGGACAAAAGGTTTAGAAATCAGGTTGCAATCAGCAAAACAAGATAAATTGCAAATGTGCTAAATTCTATATTAATAAAAAAACCCTCTAGAAAGAGAAAGCAGTAGGAAAGAAGTTAGAAGGATTCCTCCCTATGCGTTTTAAAAATGAGAACTCTTATCTTTTTCGTATTCTATAACTTGAACGAAGACAACAGGTCCAATTGCTCAGTTTTTTGAGCATTACTTTAAATGCACACACGGGAAATTTGGGCCAAGGTCAGAACTGAAAGAAAAACCAATTATGCATCCAGCAAAGACAAAAATATGCTGTTCCTGACAGTGTAGGCAGAACTGGAATAAAAGCATGAAGCAGAACTAGTAATGAAATGGGCACAGGATGTTTCATATAACTTTGCTCTTTGTTCTCAGGTCAATCTTCCTGTGAGCACCATAACCACCAATATCATGTTATCTAGTAAAGCTGACCTTGTGATTAACATCAAGTTACGGTCTCTTGAAACTCCTCTCTTCCACATCAGATATGGTTTATATAAGGTTATGGTGAATATTTCAAACTTTTTTGGAAAGCTATTGAAAATTTTCAAGTAAAAGACTATTTTCTAGGCAAAGAAAAAAAAATTCTAAACAGAATAAGAAAGAACTGTGTCTGATAGTACTAAACAAATAATGCAATCATCATTATTGTTTAACAGATGCTAACGAGTGCAAAAACAAAATGTGACTTTGAAGCAAGGCTCAGGGGGCACACAGCACCCTATCCGCTATGGTGATGGGCTCTTTGCTTTCCACTCACGGTGCCACTGAATTTTAAGCTGTGATACAGAAGCAGATCAAGTGTAATCAGAGAGAGAATGTTTACTTGCTGAATTTGTAAATATTATTCTACAACCACTGCTCAACTGCCTGTTAAAATTTCAGGGACCCAAGATGACCCGGGGTTTTGCAAACAAACCAAAATGCCAGTTATCCACAGAACCCAGACTGCAGCAGCGTCGGGAAATCCATTTGCTAGAGATGTTACTGCAAGTAATGCTGACTAACACAGTGGCACTGCAGATTACACAGGGCCCAAGGGGAGGAATCATTTATTGAGTTTCAGATATCTGTTATAAATCTCTTCGTCAGGCTTTTATAAGTCCTATTCAAAATATACATTGTCCAACATTGCTCCACTGTACCATGCCGGTCACCTTAGATCTAAAATACTAATTGTGCCTCTGGATACACAGTTTGAGACAAAAACCACCAAGAATTATGACTTGGTACTTAAGATACAGAACTAGCTTACAAAATTACAATAAAAAAAGATCTTGAAAGTATTACAAAATGACCGCTCCCATTACTGTAAATAAGAACTCACATTAATGTCACTAAAATATCAAAAGAGGGACCATGAAGACGACAACTCCTAAAAAACAGATAAGAATTCTCATCTTGAGACCTCTTTTCCTACTCCATGAGAGTCACTTCTCAGGTATATAAAATAGAAAAAATTAAAAGCAAATTACATTTCTTTTAGTTTAAACTCTGAATAATTGGGATTATCAAGCAGTATCTTGACTGACAAATAGCATTGCTCTTTTTAAACTTCATTTTCCAAAAAAAGTCATGCACTGTCAGATTTCTCCTGTACTATTGTAGATGTACAACATTAAAAAAGAGGTTGGTCGCACCTCTTCTAGCAAGCTGATCCTTACTTCTAAATAGCTCATTTGGGCATCTTCTGGCTTCAAGCAGAAGCAGAATGAACAAGTCTCTACACTTCTCTACTTCTTCTAGTTATATCCTGAGGGAAATATCTACTTTTTCTGGATGATATCCTGGGGTTATTTTAAAAGTTTTCACGAAGTTATATGTAAAAGGAAGGAATGAAGGGGAAAAGAGGCACACTGGGGAGAAACTAGACGTAGAGAAAACAGCATCAGCAGAAACGGAGAAAAATGGAAAGGGAAGAAGTGAAGGATGTGCAGCTTGCTCTGTTTTCTGATTCCCACTCTACATGCAGCCTACCTCCATTCCTTACTCAGAGAGATTAAAACCTGCAGACTCTTACAAGGAGGAAGGACACACTATCCCTTCAGACTCACAGATGTTTTAGGTTCTTTTTCATCTAAAATAAATGTCAGCAACACTGGGTGTAAATCATCTCCTTACGGACAGGAAATGTTACAGAGATGATTAGCAGAGAGAGGAAGGTCTACTGTAGGGTTTGCACCCAAACAAGCTGGTTGTATTCACAACAACCCAAGTGTCAGAAACAGTTTAAAAATACAGAACTTTTATCTGCTGATAAATAGCACAGTCGGGGTTGTGCCTGCACAGCCGCTGGTATGACACACAGCCACATCCAAGCAGCTGCTTCTACCATGCTGCCTAGGCACATGTCAGCGCACTGCAAGGTTTTTCGGAAGATATTTTCAGCGTAGGACACAGTGCCCGAAGGCCGCGGCATACGGTAACGTATTGCCGACATTCATGAGAACTACAGCTTTTAGGGAAATATTAAGCCATCAAGCTTGAGCAACAGCGGGTGGCTTTAAAAATTCACTGCTTATTCTTCTGTAATGCTTGCAGATGATACAGAAGTGGTACGTGGATATTACACACACACGAGACGTCAAACATTTATTGTACACAGGAGAGGTGGATTTGGAAACTCTGCAAAGCAGAGCACAGCAGTGCTATAATAAAACTAGTTCAGTCATTTAAAAGTACTTTTTAATGTTTATAATTATTGAAAAGCTTTAAAGTGCCATTTAAAATAGAATATTACATATCATGTCATAGGAAATGTCATAGGAAACAGTACATGTCACATAGCACATAGTACATGAAACAGAAACATTGCACCTGTCATAGGAAATGATGCAACAAACAAATATTGAAAGAAATAAGACAGAGGTCTTACAGAGCTGAAGGCATTATTTGCTAAGATGCATCACAAGAAAAGTAACGTGCGATTAGGCTAAGTCTTAGACATTCTCAGGCCTGATGAACAGGCATTTCATTAACTTTGTTGTATCTCCTGCAAAGGTTTCTGAACTACAGAAGAACCTATGCCAAGCTGTTTCTCCTGATCCAATAGTACAGAATGATTTTACACATAAATCCCAGTCATGAAAAGGAATGACATTTTCTCTCTGAATTCAAACTCAGCAACCTACCACTAATAATGCTACTTTAGCCATCAAAATACGATTTACCACATCTTTATCTGCTCATGTCATATAATAATGAAGTATTTTTCTTTACACAGAAATAATTCCTTTTGGAAAAAAAGTATCCTTAACAGCACAGGACATTTTGAAGTCTGCCTTCCTCCAAGGTACTCCCAGATAACATCTTCCAAATTAAAGCACTCTGCTTGTGACAGTATATATATTTTCAGAGGTATACCAATTGTTGATGTGTCTTTGAACCGCAACTGCAAAAAGGGGTTTTTAAAGGCATAGTAACTCCAGACCAAACCCACAATAGCACTGCTACCAACAACAGCCCTGGAAGTGACCTAGCTTTATTCAGTCCTTTCAGAAATAAAAAGTTCTTAGTCACCTGCAGGAAAAAGCATCCAGTACCTACGTGATTGGCACTGCCTCCCTGCAAGCCTGAATGGACACATGCAAACCCTGGAAAGGGGGGAGCGAAGAGCTCTCCCTCAGCTCGCCATGGCCTCTGGTGAGCTCAGAGAGGTAAACAGGGCTGGTTTGGACCTCCTTCTGAATTGTACAAAGAGCTTACATTTTGCTTCCTATCTTCTCACCAGTTTTTACCAGTATATTGCTTAACAACCTACCAGTTCATTTTGCCTCTGTGTACTCATTCTCGGGACTGAATTGGAAAAGCGCTCCTAGTGATGTGCAGGGTTGAAGCCTTTTAATATGCATGCAGTTCACATTTATTTTGCAAGACTTCTCTGTACATAACCAAACACGACAGGCATTAGGATCAATTTAACATTGTTCTAGTTCACTGCTTGCTTCTTGCAATCAGCTTGCAGATTTCCCTCAACTCACTCAACGCTATCACAAGTATTAAGTAACCTAAAATATATTAGCCACATGCTGAAGACCATCTCCTGTTAGCAAATCGCAGTTTTTCCAACACAAGGGAATTATAACTTTGAGTAAAATAAATCTATGATTCTTTCATCACTTTAAACCCCATTTAAAAATACAAAGCCAAAGAATAGCAGACATTAAGGTTAATTTGCAATGGTTTTCTGGTGTGGAAGTGGAAATTGGACATGAAATATCAGAAGAGCTTTCCAGCTATGCACTATGTCCAGCTGAATGTACGTGCACCATCCTGCTGCAACAAGACATTTCGGATCTCTTGTTTAGAAGCTTAGTACTTATATTTAGATAATTATTAATGTACAGCTGGACAATAAAAAGATCATCTTATGTAGACTTTAGGCAACCAGCTTTCACAGCCAGTATCAGCACGTCTTTTCCTTTCTTTCTACTAGGTTTTATGTATGGAAGAGGAAAATTCAATAATATGGAACACTGAAAAGATATTTCTTCCTACCTTTTTATAAAGATGGGAAAACTTACATTTTATTTTTCCAAGAGAACATTTCCCATAATTCCAATAATGTGTAGGAAAGATACATTTTATAGATCTACCTAAGTTTTAAATTAAGAATAACATCTAGCTCAGAAATCCTGAACATTATGAAAACCAGCTAAAATACTGTAGGCTATAACCATTTCATTGATTCTTTTAACTTTGTCCAATTAAAGAGTTTAAATCTGGCTTTAATGTAAGCATGTCTCTCATCATGCAGAAAAATTCAAGATTATCAATCTAGAGAAAAAAAGCTGCAAACTCCAATGATTAAAAGTCTTTTTACGCAATTTACAAGATCTATAGAGAGAAACAATTGTCCAGATCTCACAGAAGGAAGACGGAACCAGACAGGTTTTAATTTGCAAAAATACACGTAAGATTTGAGCTGAGTTTTTGCTTTATCATTAGAATTTTATTGCATTTAATAACAGTAGAAATAAAATCATAGTTTAGAACCATATGTCTGGTTTAAAAGTTGTGTACTGAATTAAGAGTGCCTTTTCCTAATGCTTTCCAACTCTTGTGCCTAAGGAACATTTGCGGGATTTCAAGAGCTGGAGATGTCCCTTGTGCATCCTTCCAAAGAGTGAAAAGCATGTCCTATCTCATTTTTGCACTTCTCTATAATTGTGGTACAGCTGCTTAAAGCACAATTTCTAGTTGATTTTCCCAGCAGGTAGTTACAGCCAGCAGCCAGCTATGAGTCACCCAGTCGCGAGTCTTCTTGGGGCTCCACTGCCAGCCAATATGAAGCCAATAAAAAGGGTTTAGGGCTCTCTCTCAATCCCTACTGTGACTGTCAACTGCTGTTTTTTTCTGAATTAAGGAGTCCTATTCCTTAAGCTGGAAAGCAGTGCAAACAAGACTTTCTTTTTTGAAAGGAAACATAAACAGGATGAAACACTTTCTGTTATTAGCATGAAATTGCAATTTTGAGAATGCCCTTCACAACTCATTTATCTTGCAGGTTTGAGCAGGAATGTTCCTGAAATCCAGAAAAGTTTCACAGATCGTGACAGAAACATACATTATTCATTTGTATTAGCAGATGCCAGGATTCAGAGACAGGTCAAGACTTCTCAATAGCATAAACATCATATATGTTTTGCCATGCCAAGGATTTTGCTGCCATCTCCATAGCAAAAAATTTCTCGGTTTTGCAGGAATGACAGAGCAGATGCTAGGAGAACAAGGATTTGCAGTTCTCTAAGGTTACAGTTACAATGGAGAAATTTTGCTGCTGCTACTCTCAAATTCAGGTAAAGGGAAAAGTGGAAAAAAATCTGCTGAAGAACTTGAACGAATGATCTTGGTGCATTAACGAGCACTGCATTTAGAAAAATGAGAAGTGGGAATAATCTGTTAACAACAGCTGCCGTTCAAGCATTTTTCCACTTGATTCATTAATATTATTTTTGAGAATGTCACTTGAACACTGAGGATCTGCTGCTGCGATGGCTTTTGGACACACGTTTTCTACCATACACTTCAGCCTCTAAGCACTCTGGCTTTGAAAGCATTACCCCTGCTCTAGAGTTAATCAGCATAGTTCCAGATAAGAAGGGCTTTACAAATATCAGTAAAGAAAGGTCTAAATTAAGCTGTCACTGCCTTACTAACTACATCGCAAGAACGGTCAGATGTTTGAAGACCTCCGGTTGAAACAAAGAAACACAGCATGGCAGTATGTCTGTGTTCCTTTTTTGTTCTTTTAGGTATATCTGTCACGTTATGTTTTGGATTTGCTTCATGAAATATTGGATGTGGAATAAATGGGCTACATCTTCTCTGGCCATAGTCTGTATAAGAATTACTTACCTTAAAATCAGATGTCTAACAGACTACTTAATATACTCTGATATTTCACTGTCAAAATTACAGTGAAAAGAGGAGGAAACAAAGCACCATCAATCTTTTTTGTCACAAAAATTGCATGAGAAAGATTAAAATTAACTGTGTTTTGAAGAGTATAATGTCAGAGTGCTCTCTGAATGCATAATTTATGAGATATGCAGCTGTTTTCATTTAGCTTGAAATAAGGCAGAAACAGCTTTGTGAAGAGAAAAGAAAGGGCCTTATATTTCACAGCCTCGGTTCTTCAGCAAGATTAGTAGATCTTTAAACTGGGGTGGTAATCCACCAACTGTCTACTGCCGTTAGTGGAACGAGTTACCAGTGTTGAAGCATTCAGTTATTTTTCTACTGAAAAATATTCTATCTTATGCTGAAGTATGAAAAAACCACTCTTTGTGGTAGGTGCAGAACTATATGTAACTACTTCTAAAAATTTGAATTTAGAGTGTCTATTTAACACAGTTCTTTTGACTTATTTTCTTTATGAAACAGAAATACTAATGTACATTACTAAGGTGCAAATTAAGACATAGCAAGCAATAAAGTAATTCTTAGGCAAGAAAAGTGAGCAAAAGAATTGTTTTACTAAGAGAGACTGGTTTGATTTGGATGCTATTTATCTGCAACTTCTCTCATGTGTGACCTTGAGGACATATAGAACATTTAAGGATAAATATATCAGCCTTTACATGTCCCTAACTCCAAAGTATGGATAACACCACAAAGTTGCTATCTGTGGCTTGAAAAGGCCTGGTGCTACAGACCCCTTTGATGGATATCTTGCAGAAGTATCACTGTGCACTTGTCTGGTCCTCATTTCTGCCCTACATGCTGCTGCTGGCTACACTTGGAAACAAGACATGAGCCAGTGTGGACCTTTGGTCTGACCAACATTGACCTTCTCACATACCAACACTTTCATACTTGTGAAGATGACAGAATGAAGCCTCCGAGAGCAGCACAAGATGTGCACACACCATAGGAGACATTCAGATGTTCCAACACCTGTTTCACCATCCAGTTCATCTCCAGGACTTTTTTTCTTCTTCTTTTATGATGGTAGTTTCCCTGTTTTGTCAAACTATTGTCTTAGAAGATTAAAACAAAACAAAACCAATTGTGTTCTCAAATATTTCATTTTAAAGTGGGACTGCCTCCAACATGATTCTGTCATCTACCCTTCAAGGTTCCTAGAAGCATTTCTGGGAAATATTTCTGGTTAATTCATTGCCATGTGTTCTTAGTCATTTGGATGACAAACATTAACATAAATGAGGAACATGACAAATTGAAGATTTACTGAAAGCTACATGAGAAAATTAGAAATTTACCCCTTTCTTTGATTGCAGTCTATGACTAACTTGTGGACAAGTCAGTCCACATCTATATTTCTCAATAACTGGAAGCAATAATAGAGGACATTAATTCCTAGCCTACCAAAAATCATAGCCACTATGCCAAGTTCACTGAATTACTTAATAGCACCTATAAAGAGTTACACTGGGGGTTGGAAGAAGATGGAAAAGGCTTAGTAAAAAAAAAATATACCTTAGTAACTTCAGAAGATAAAACTATACTGTCAGTTCAAGTTACCTGTTTGGAGCCAGGTTGCTAACCCTTACTTGCACTCTGTGCATCAGCTCAAAGGCAAGCTTCACTCTGGAGCACAGAAAAACTTGGACATCTAGTTCCCCTCAGCCCATTCCAGCTTTCCAAGCGTATCACAGCAGGTTTTATGGCTTTACACGCACTTTTTGCTCCCATGTCCCCAGTACAGCCCTATGAGTATGCCCATCTGCCCTAACTCATCTCCGGAAAGCTGCAAAACAGCTCTCCTGTTAATAATGCTCAGCACCTTTTCACGGCAAGGGGACAAAGAGGTGACAGCTGATGACTCTCATGGACCGGGGCCACAACTACATGTAAGATACTGATGAGAGAAGACTGTCCAGGAAGCACGACGGGACAGTTGCTAGCACAGGCTAGTTTTACGGGAGCTGACACGCCATGGTGGTACAAGTTTCAAAGCCTGATGCCTGCTTAATGCTGTGACATGGAGAGACGCCAGATTTCCAAGGCAGCTCCGCTTACGTGCCAGGATTACCAGGAGCTACACGATATATTTGAGGGGGGTATCAACAGAGCCTCTAGCTACCTGTGGCTCTCTACGGTCAGGGCTGGTCTCCACATGGTATAGGACTTCGTAGGTCAGACCATCACTCATCTCTCCCTCCTGTGAAAAACACATATGGAAAAACTGAGCAACAGATCACATCTGCTACAGCTCAGGAAACAACTTCTAGTGACAACCTTGTCAGTGGAAGGAAAAAAAAAAAGGAAGAGAGCACTCAGGCCAGGCTTTGTGACTAGCAAGCAGGATTCAGACACCAGTGCAAAGACGTCTCCAGAAGCACTTCGTGTCTCTTGCCGTCTTGCATCCAAACACAGGGAGAATCACAGTGCCAGAATAACCTCAGTAACACGTATGACACATGGAACGAAACCTTTGCAGCCATTCACGTGCAAGGGTATACCTTGCAAATTTTGCTTCTTAAGTATGGCTTGGTGTACTTTGGCAAAAATCAGCTTTCTGACTAGCCTTGCCCTGAACAGAGTTTTAAGCCTGCTCTGTATAAGCAGAGTGGATTAAAGAGTTTTAGGATCAGGTGATAACTGCAGTGCATCACTTGAGAGGCAAAGGAGGAAATCTAAACAGAAAGCAGGAGCGATACAAACAGGTGGAATTAGAGTGGCTTATTAGTGATGCTGAATACAATCACAAAGCCAAGCAGAGAAACGTTCGAGTCCTGGCACATGATAAATGGTTACTGTGTGAGTGTAGAAAATAAAAAGAACAAAACCCAGAAATACATATGAGGAATTCACAAATTTTTATCTCTTCAGAATCTAGCAGGTTGACCTTATATGACAGTTGAGACTGCACAAGAATTTTCAGACGTTGTTCTTAAATTTCTTAAGAAACTTTAGAATCTCTAAAGATTTTTTTTTTTTAGTGATGCAATAGAAAGTTTCAGTGGAGACCTTAACGTTGAACAGGTATAGTATGCAAGGTCTTAATCTAAATTTATTGTTTTTTCTTTTCTCTTTATGAGGTAATCACTTCAATGTAATGAAGTAACCTCTGGTCTTTGCGACTAATGCGCCGTGTGTTGCCATGTCAGTGAAACAAATATTGCTGCACCAAATCTAACAAGGCATCCCCACCCTCAGGAATAAACAAAAACCTGAACCAACACCACTTTTCTGAAAGCCCGATTGTATAATTCAGGTGACCTAATTCTGTGAGCTTCTGAAATGCAGTTTCTCTTTAACTGAATCTTTTACACCTGTCAAAGGTACTGCACTCGGGTATTTAGATCCAGAAATCGGATTACAAGTTCTGTTTCTAAACTTTGCCAGTGTTAACATCTCCTTTCCCCACCCGCAAACCAGTAGCTTACAGGAATGAGTAGGCACTGTTCGGGCACTACTCGGATAAAACGCTGGGGTGAGGATGGTGCAGATCACAAGAACTGGCTGTATTTCTTTGCGGTCCAGACTTAATAAAACCCCTTTCCCACAGGAACAGATCAATTGATTACACTGAGGTTTGGTTTTGCTCCAATAGTCAAACTGTTAAACAAAACATTCTTAATGAGACTCACTTGCTCCAGTTAAATAACTGATGACTGAAATTAAATATTATGGATATTACGTGATGAAGCTAATGGAGATGTCCCAAAACAGAATACAAAGACAGACAACTGGGTGTAAGTTGACCAGCAGTAAGATGATACTGCAAAGAAAAACTGGACACTTTTGAGTATATTAAAGTTTCCTTCCCCCAGGGAGCAACTGAGGTGGAAATTGAAAGGCTCTCTGCCGTATGCCACAAAAATGTTTACACCAAAATACACAGTTCTTTGAATTTTTCAGCCTCTCTAAGAAGCAGTGCATATCCTTACCTTCTTTTTGCAGAAGAATATTTAAAGTGTTGTAAAACAAATACTTAATAGCGTGACTAAATCGAATGGTGGGGGAGGTAAGTTCAGTGATTGCGTACAATAGACTGATATCTCAACTGATGCCTCACACAACTTGGCCCATTCTCCTGGGAACAGTGACAGAACAGCTCCGACCCATCCCAGCACACCATGATAAATAACCTAGCTCTCCAAAAGCCCTCTGCTAAAGCACTTGGCAGTGTTACTGAGTAGTCTTCAGATCAGAGAAGCATTTTGAGAAGTGAGCTGGGAGAAAGTGTTGCAGAATACACTTGACACAGATAGTGTCCCCATCATTGCTAAGTCACCACTCTGTCTGTTAACACGAACATTGATTTGAATATGACACTAGTTGCAGAGGAGGATAACTTTGCTAGTAAGGACTAAAATTTGGAAGGATGATGCTCCACAACGAACACTGCTGTAAGCATCCTCACCTTAAGATTCGCCTCTTGCATTTTCTGCCTGTAAGCTTTACCTGAACGGAGTCCCAGCTTCAGGCAGCGCCCGATGTCTGGGGGGGTGGCTGGTGAAGCCCCAAGGGCCAGGGTAGGATCTCAGTAGTTGAAAAATGCCTGAAAGGAGCCCCGTTGCTCTGCCTCTACGTGGAGCTCAGCCTTCTGCAGAGCATATCCAGGGGACAATTCGCTCTCCCTCTTAAGCTTCCTTTTTGGAAGATGCTGAGTTATCACCCTTAGTAAAAAGGCAGGTGTTTCTACTGTTTGAACCCTTGTATTGCAGCGTGTACAGAGAACCGTCGTTTCTGCTGTTATTTTGTGGTGGACAGACTGCAGTTGAAGCTGAGGCAGTTTCCTTCTTCGAGGGTCACAGCGATTCCCCTCCCGTCCCTGCCCACAGCAGTAAGAGCGTATCGCAGGCAGGAACCTGCTGTTCTCTGCAAGACCTGGCAGGCAGCTGCTGGGAGCCGTCACCTGCTCACTGCATATATCAAGTTTACAACTTCCAGAAAATTCTGCAG
Source organism: Mycteria americana (assembly GCF_035582795.1). Classification (NCBI taxonomy): domain Eukaryota; kingdom Metazoa; phylum Chordata; class Aves; order Ciconiiformes; family Ciconiidae; genus Mycteria; species Mycteria americana. Next base: position 20,165,503 of record NC_134370.1, read on the forward strand.
CCTGTACACGGACAGTTTTACAACGTGCATCGAGGCCGCATGGGATAAGTAAATGAGGGGAAGAGGACGAGACCACTGGGAGACGTTCACAGCAACCATTGCATAACATGAAATCTTATTTTATAGAGTAACATTAAGATGAAGTGGTGTAATTTGATGTTTGTGCCTACTCCCCTACCAGTACTCTTAAAGAAATATTTGCCATGCATAACAGCGACATATGCATTGACTCATAAACTCATAACTGGGTGTTTACACAGAGAAACTTAAAATGACTTTTAGCTACATAATGATTATATATTACAAAACTACACACTGATCCCACACACAATTATACCATGCACTCAGTATGACACTTGATAAGGACTTCAGTAAAAGTTTTCTCATCAGTCAAATCAAAAGTCCAGTGATGCCTGTGTTATGGGAAGATAAAAGTACTGATTGTTTATTATAGACTGCAAATGTTTTTCGCCTAGTACTACTTGAATCAATGCAATAAATTTTTAAAAACCAAAACTAATTTGCATAAAAGTTCATCGTCATGACTGTATTCATCAATACAAATAAAATTATATTGGCAAATTGATGGGGTAACGACACTGGCAAAAATTGTGAGTGTGTATTTATATGTCCATCTACATAGACACACACGAATAGAGACTATGTATTCATGTATATATTTTACATATATAGTGTATGTATGTTTGTGTGAGCGTGCATCTTCAATAGAATATTATCCCTATTTTTACATAGAAATTCGGCCAAATCAGAGGGAATTGGATTTTGCCATTTTGTTTCATATTCTGAGCAATTTCAATTTAGATTCCCTTTAAAGATTCAAATCTGTTCTACTTCTAGAAGACTGTTCCTGAAAGTTGACAACGTGAGTACCATCAGCAGATGAAAAGTTTTATTTTCTCAAATAGCAATTAAATTTTAAAAAATAAAAGGTAAATATTTAATCTTTGCACTAGGAGTTATCAACAGGCTTAAAGCAAAACATAATTTCTTGGAAAGTCTCCTGACCAAAAGAAACAAACAAACAAATCACATTTTGAACACTCCATTTTGAGCAGCAGCTAAGAGGTTACCTTGCTCCGGGTTAGTATACACTACGGAGTTTCAAAGGTTTAGCTACTTTTTCATCCAGCTCTGGCACGTAGGGAAAAAGCATGTTATATTCCACTTCTCCTCAGCTGACAAGTAGCCATTTGGAGATATTTGCTGTTTGATATTCAATGTTCAGGCTCCAGGGTATGTTTCCAGTGGAACATTTTGCCTCAAGTAACAATTTTTGTCAAATCAATAATTTCTAGCAAAATATGACTAATAATCAGCTCCTCTACTGTTATTAAGGATGTAGTTTATTATATGTTTTAAATATTCCTTAAATTCAATGGCACTCAGCTAGAGTTCACCAAAAATTTAAAATTCCACTTCCATTTCAGTTTAAAATTTTTTTATCTAGAATCTGGGCACATCACCTTTCATTTGGAAAGTAAAAACTCTGAAAGCTTCATTTTGAAGAACCTGGATGAAACTGTTGTATGAAAACCACTAATGTTAATGCTGAGGTCAAATAGAAGAATGTCATTTCAAGTGTGTCAGACTGCAAGACAATTTTCCGTGTATTTAATAGCAAGTGTCAAAGTGAAAAAAAATTCTGATCTTCACTTCAACATTCATTGTACAGGAAACGACAGAGATAGGAAACAGACTTCACCGACTTTGATCAGCACAGTTTGACAAAACTAAAGGGAGTCAAATGAGACAACAAAGTTTATAGCACATTTGTGGGAAAAAAGTATGTAAAAAATGAAGTTGATAATTTAGACTCTCTCATAGCTTACGTACAAGTAAATTTTTAGTTCAAAGAGTTTAAATCAAAATTATTTTGCTAGCTTAGCTTCACTTACAGGTTTTACACCCTTGTTCCAAGTAGCAAACATGACCTCATATGCTTGTGATAAATCTCCAAGGCGGACACTGTGACTACCACCTAACCCCTTCCGGCATGGTCACGTTTGCCAAAATAAAGGTGGAGGTGTTCCCTCTGTAGGGGGGAGAAACGTCCAGGGCTATCTTGAGACTATAAGCCTCCCCACCAGAAATGGAGGACTGTTCCAAACCTCACCGCATTTCGGCAGACACGCAGAGCTCCTTGCCTTGACTCCAGTTTTTAAATGCAGAGCAGGATGTCTACTCAATACGGCACTGCACCAAAAGTAAATGAGGCTTTCTTCTGCCTCCCCATTTACAGCATGACTGAACCCAGCCCTGGTAACAAAGAATCTATTAAGAAGAGAACAGGTAGCTCAATATAGTAATAATTATCATATAGTTAACTTCTTAGTGTTGCCCAGGTGACATTTCGTTGCGGTTGCACCTTTCCACCTGGAAGGTTACTGAGCAAGGAACGGTGGATTGCTGTTATTGTGGGTACCTTCCACACTAGGTAAACAGGCGCTGTATTCCTAATATCATAAAAATTGGAAAAACTGTTACGCTCCATAGAATACGGAGGAAAGTCTTACTGACAAATATTTTAACTGTCTATTATACAGTTTCTTCAGTTTGTAAACATGGCTAGCCAATGCTGCAAGCAACTTTGATCATCATTTAAAAATACATATAAAGAGACTCATTAATGTGCCCAGATGAAAATATATAACCCAGGACCAACATAAATATAACAGATAATGATTTCATAAACAGTATCCAAATACCCACACCACCACTGCCAACTCATCCCCTGAGATAAAAGGGAGAGTGGGAGACTAGCTAAAATGAAAAGAATTGGCCCAGCTGTTCTGGCTATTCAGTTCTTAATACCCATAAATACATGTGAATTGTGTCAATGTATTATTGGGTATGGAAGTAATTTTTTTTTTTTTTAAATAAACTTGCACGTCAAGTCTTTCAAAAGCCAGCACATGGTTGTTTTCTAAACAGGCATATTCTTTTCCCAGTTAAATTATTGGGATTCTTGCCACCAGCATCAAACCAGGAAGATCTAGACCAATATGCTGAAAACTGTTATTACAGAAGAATTCATACAAAACGCTAGGCTTTGTATAATGTATTACACCCGTGTGGAAGGCTACTGGGAAAATAGCAGAAAAAGTCAAACACAGTCTAAAACACAGCTACTAAAAAACAACTGTAAAAGTGGGGTAAACTTCAGCAAATATTTTCATGATTCTGCTATGCCACAACTTCAAATATTTAACTAAATTAAACCACTTATACAGAATATTCAATTTGTACTTCCATTTGCTAAGTCTTGGAAGCATTTAAGTAGATATTAACTTTGCATTAAAGCAAATGCATTCAGTAGAAATGTCACTGGCACAGCAGAGATAATTTTCCTCTTTAGCTTTGCCAGGACTTCTTTTATCTGTACAGAGAGGAAAAGAGATATTCATGTTAATTCATGTTAATGAATATCTGCCTGAGATTTGTATCTTAGTTTTGTGGCTCTCACCAAAGCAAACAAGCAAAACCCAAAGCTAAATCAACCATACTTTTATGTATTGTATATAAGTATTAATGTGTGTGTGTACCTTTTTTTGGTCATCCAAAAAAGGCCAATAAATTCCTTATATTCCTTATCAGATAATTAAGGCTACACATATCCGCAAGTCCAAGAACTGCCCAGTTAGCCTACCACGTTCCACCCATTAATTGAGTTTAATCAATTTGTTAACATATATTTAACCACTTTCACTTTCAAGATGCAATTCAGTCATTCTTCCTTGAATGGAGCATTAGACAGCTTTTTGAAACTACTATCATGCATTCGCACCTGCTTTCTAAAATGAAGATACAAAAAAAAAATTCACTATCAGTTAGGATGCTCCATCCTAGACCAATACTCATTTAATCATTAATTTAATAGGATTATACAATGTAAATTTACTGGTGGGCTACCTGCATCCATTAAAAACCATTAAACTTGCACAAGATCCAGTAGAGCTCTTGTCAACAACAAAAAAAAAGAGTGCAAATCCCCCACATCAGTATTTCACTTCACTAGGTCTCGGTATATTCTCCTCTGCAAAGATATTAGCAGACAGGGACAACAGTTTTTTCGGGTACCAGTTTTGCTGCCCTCCATGAGATGAGGCTAGCATAGGTCGATAGGCACAGAGAACGTAACACTCGTTACACTGGCATCCTGCACAGGCAGTCTTTTGGTGGAAGAGCAAAAGAAGGTCTATTGTTAGTGGGTTTCAGCTGCTTTGTAAAATATTGGCTTACTGGTCTGACCTCCCAGAATGTTAAAAAAAAAAACCCAAACAAAACCAACTAACCAACCAAACAAAAAAATTAAAAAACCCCACCACAAACAAAAAACCCAAACATCAAAACAAAGCAAAAAGGACAAAACCCCCAAAACCCGCAAGAGAGAGAAGAAAGAAAACCCCACCTCATTCTGAGCTTTCCCCTCCTCCCTAAAGGCAGGCAGAGAAGTAGCATACTTTGTCCTTACGCTTCTGTGTTCTTCGGCTTTTATGCCACTAACAGTGTGTGGACATACAAGCTGGATAACTTACAGGACCCAGGCACGTGATCTAATTGAAAAGAATATCACTAGTGGACACACTTTTCTTTTACAGAGAAACTGATGTTGATATACTGAAACTGATATTAATATACTGAACATCTGTGGGAGATTTAATCCGCTCATCCTGTTATTCTAAAGGGAGCTTTATCCATGATTTATGATTTCTTCTTTAAACAAGCCTTATAAATATGCATAATATAGTGAAGAATAATTCGAAGTCCTTCTAGAAGCAAAAGTATGACTAGAAATAAATTTATCATTCAGATATTCAAAAAGACTTTTATAAATATTTTTTCAAATTTCAGAGCTTTCATAGCTGTGCAGAGAATAGGCTTGCCTCAAAACAGATTCCCAGGTCCTGCAAAAGCTCTCAACAGATGGATAAATTAAATGCTTAAAATATTTTAAAACCTTTTAGAACAAGAAAACATATAGTGCTTTCAGCATTTAGTAAGAGTAATAAAAGAAAAAAAAAAAAAAAAACCCACCCCACCGCAAACAAAAACCTGAGAATTTCAAGATGCAAAGAACTCTATGCTATTGTAGGTCTAAGCTATTTTAAGCTTTGATCTCCAGAACAAACTAAATTATTTCGCTGAGACACAGGGCATCAAAAATTCCCATCATAGCATGTTGGTAATGAAATCAGATCAACAAACTACCTGAAGTAAATATTAGCACTTAGTAGCATATTATAGTTTGTTTTAATAAAGGTATAAGAAAAAGTAAAATCTGCTGATTTAATAATACGCCTTTAATATTGGTCAGCCCAAAGTCTTTGAGTACATGGAATGCCTCATTGCATGAAGTTGCGTGTACATAATCTTTAAGAAAATCTGTCAAGAAAAAAATTGAAGTAGAGAAATAAAAACCAACCAAAACCAGACTACCCAAGCATCACAAAGCACAACTGCCTATCCTGCCCATCCAAACTGGATTTGAAAATCTGGTATAATGAGAGTACAGAAGAGAATGTGGAAACACCAGTAAGATGCTTAAGAAAAATAACGGAAATCATGATATTGTTCCACTATACATGAACGCATATGAGATCATTCACCCTGGAAATACATGAGCTCATGCTTGTAAATTGTTAGCCATCTATTTGTACAAGGCAGGAAAGAAAGGGGAAAACCCATGGTATGATTTAGGTAACCACGTTATGGCTGGCAAATTACGAAGAGCAAACACTTCAAGCAATAGACAGTGATTAGTTGCTGAGCAATTCAGAATTTGAAATATGTTGTACGGTGCTGCAAAACACAAACTGAATATGAAATAGGAGAAAGCAAATAGCGGACTTGGGTACAGGAACAGATTAGCCCTGTGCAAATCTGTAAAGTCAATCTTCCTTCTACCTGTCCTTGGCAAGGCTTCAATAGACGCATCTTGTTGAATTTCAAGCACTACTTTCTTGGAAAGGTTTGGACCAGGGGTGGAAGAGCAGTAAGTGATCAGAGGTGCTAACCCCATGGTCCATGAGAAACAGTTGCACATACAATACCCATGAAATTAGGGAAAGGCAAGACTAGATGCAGGGATAAGTTTTAAAAATATTGCCACAAAGAAAATGGAAATTAAATGTTGTGCAAAGCAATTGGAGATAAATTCTATTGTAAATGTAGAAAAAACAGTTGTATATGGCAGCAAGAAAAGCTTATGTTAGGTATAAGCGGAACTTTTTAGCTGTAGCTGTAGTTAAATACAGAAAGAGGCTACCTAGGAGCTTTGTTAAGACCAGCTTGGACAAACATCTGTCAGAAGTGGTTTAGACTTAGCTGATCCCGCCCTGGGGTAAGCAGGTGAACTAGCCAGCTTTGACACCCGTCTTCTGAATCTATTTTACGATTTGCACGCAAAAACTGCGAGACTATTTAAAACATATAAAAGTCATGATTCAAGTCAATCTATTCACAGGAATTTACAAACACGATTTGATTTAAGTCAGATAAACAAACAGGTACAACTACATAGCTCCGCTGCCTTGGTGGCGAACATCATTGCTGTATGTAATGGTTCTCCGGGTATCGGTGTCAGACTGCTCTGCCCACGCCTAGCTGTTGGCAACTGCATGTCAGGCAGAGGCATACACAAGCTGTAATATGAACACTCCCTCAAAATCAGTTTTACAAACACCGTGGGTCTGACAGCAGTGTGATGGGGAATCAAGGCAGAGTTTTGACTGCGGCCAGATCTCGTATTTAATTCTGCACCAGCAGCACTGCTACGTGCAATTAAAATACTACAGTGCTGCTTGAAAGAAAACTTGGCTTCTTGTTGATATGTCACCTCAGCCAACAAATCGTCATTTAGAAGGCAAGTAAACCGCAGAGTTATACTAGTGTTCAAGCAGATACTTAAAAATATTTTTGCATGAATGTTTGTGAGTCTAGATACTCTGGTTTCTGAGGACGATTGTTAACAGTCTCTCTGTTAAAATAAGACAACATCATTAAGAACTGCTAGCCTTCTACTCAAAAATACGATCTCAGCTATTCTCCTCCAGAAATACAGAGAGTTTTAAGGATTAGCTTACCATAAAATAGATTTAAACTTTGATTTTTAAATTATCATGATTATCCCTTTTCTATTCCACAGTCCAAAAATCAGAGGTTCTCAGGAGTGTCTTGTATAAAATACTTTTATAGAGAATATTTAAAAGCACAGATACTAGGGAGTAGTACAGTTAGAGCTTATTTGTAGAACTGAGTCCAGGCCTCAGACTATTTGGATTCTGCTCTAATGTGACTGATTAGATTGCTTATTCACATCAACTAATAAAATCAGAGGAGGGTAACACCAGAATAATCAGAGAAGCAGAAAAGTAAGGTAATCAAGCCCCAGACAGAGTATTACACTTCAGTTCTAATTAAGTGCTAAAACCTTTCGTAAGCAGACTGCCTGTTAATGTGATATATTATACAAACTTTAAACTCGTATACCTGTCAATAATTAACACCTACTGCTAAGATGTATGTTCTATTGCCTGAAATAGTGTTTGCTTCTAGACCTAATATTTATTAGTATTTGTTATTTTTGACAGTTACTGAAATCTCATTAAAAGCACTTGAACAGAAGTGCTCTAAGCATTAGCAGGTTGCTATTTTAAGGTAGGAAATACTTACGACTATCTTACTTTTATTCAGGATTACAAGATACTTACTTCAGTTTTCATAATTACCCAAAGCATTTTGGTCCAGATTCTTGAAGATGTTAAGGCCTTTTTTTTTGTTCTGGTAAGAATAAGCATCCATCAGGGGTCTATTCTTCTTTGCAAGATAGCATCATTTGATGTTCTTGGGCAACTGGATTGTTTTATGCAAATATGAAAGATTAATGGCTATTTTAAGGAGAACTTTCATTTATTATTTGCTTAATATTTGTACCGTTTAAGCGCCCATCTCCCTGAATCATTATTTCTACATGCTGCCTACCTGTGCTGGTTTTGTCTGCGATAGAGTTAATTTTCTTTATAGGAGCTAGTATGGGGCTATGTCTTGGATTTGTGCTGAAAACAGTGTTGCCAATGGGAAGGAGTGATTGAATTCCTTGTTTTGCTTTGCTTGTGTGCGCAGCTTTTGCTTTCCCTATTAAACTGTCTTCATCTCAACCCACGAGATTTCTCACTTTTACTCTTCCGCTTCTCTCCCCCATCCCACCGAGGGGGAGTGAGCGAGCGGCTGCGTGGTGCTCAGTTGCCGGCTGGGGTTAAACCACGACACCATCTATGAGACTTGGGAAAACGTATGAGTTTCGGCAAAAATTTTCAGGGAAAGTTTTGGGGGGAGGTTCTGTGGGTTTTAAAAATCATTCTACATCATTGAACTGCTGCTTCAAAGTTTTGTCTTAGGAACTAGCTTACCATGAAAGAATTATATTCAAATAGCATAAATTCTGTAAAGTTCAATATCAGCACTTTAACACAACCTGGTAGAGGGAAAAAATGAAGCAAGCCAAAACCACAATATCTAGGAAAGGACAGAGGTTTGGGGGCAAAATGTAGCTGAAGAGATAGCTTTCCAAGCTGTAGTCGATTTGAAGAGTTTTATGCGTTACAATATTTTGAGATTTACTAAAATCACAAATTTACTCATCAAGCTTGTCTTTAAAAAAAAATGCAAGACAAATTAAGGTTTCTGTTTTATACCTTTAATGGGCGTTGGAATAAGACTATTTCTTCAAATTAAAAAGAAACGTTTCAATATTTTCTCAGTTATTTTTATATATCTGCTTTTGCTTGAGAAAAGATACACACATCAGTAAGAGGAAAGGCTATCCATTTGGCCCAGAAAGAACCATATCCTGTAATTCTTAAGAATCAGGTAGCACCACTCTTCAAAGTTAACTGTCCCCCTTGGACTTTCCAAGGGCTGCTCTTGATAAAAACCTCCAATTTAGTTTGAAGAATGCTCCATGGTTTGGCCTGAAATTCACCTTCTAGCATCATTTTGACATCAGCTTTCAAAATAAAGGGAAAGAAGAAGAGACAGTATTTTCTCAGTTAAAAAATAAGCTCTTTTAAGGATTTAAGTCCCTTGAAGTCACAATGGCTAAAAATTTGGAACGGAAAAGTATTTTGTTATAAATGGTCCTTGCTATTACTTCCAACTAACACAGGAGACACTCCTTTCCAGAGCCAGTGGGAACGATAGCTGTCCCCAGAACAGTCACCGTGAGTATTCACTGTAGTAATAACTACACAGCTACAAATGGTAAACACACTCATGGCTAACTTGTGAAACATATTAAATAATCACTGTAAGTAAGCATTTTAAGCCTCATTCTAGTAACACTGTAATGACAAATCATGTGAGTGAAGTTAGCATTATGTCTTTGACCTTTCATACTTTGGTTCAGCGAGCTATTGAAAGGCAAATTATCCAAGGCCAGATTACGTTATTAATTTTAACCTGCTTACTGGTATCAGCAGGGCTAACCTTAAATCCATGTGTTTATGATTAAATTACTTCCTCTTAGGCATATATAAAGGTCACCATATTTAATATTTTGCTAGTTGATGAAAAATTCCTGGGAGCAAGAACTGCAAATGGATCCAAACAGTGCCCGGTATGATGAAGAGCTCACCCTGTGTGAACATTTGCCTTTTATTCTATCGAGTTTTCTAGCAAAAATTATTAACAATCTTAATTAAAAATGAAAGCTCTCAAATTGGAAAAATCACTACTTTCTTTCATCAATACACAAAATACACAGCATTTTCCAGGACAATGTAATTTCCTTCACCAGCCTAAAAATCATGAGAGCATTCTAGGAGCAATTAATGACTTTCAAAAAGATGAAGCAAATCTTTTGGATTTGAGTTGCTGACTCTCTGATCGTTTTGCAGAGCTTCAAAACTACCTCCCATTAATTCACTTAAAATAAGAGCTGACGAACAGACGGACTGGAAGCCAAGACAATCAGCTTTACCCTAGACATTGAAGAATAAGCAGCAAAATAATTAAATAAAAAAACCAGAACTTACTGTTTTAAAATAAAGCTGAGTCTCTTCCCCCCCCCCCATTTGTAAGTATTGTGATAAAGCACAGGAATCCTTTTTACCTAAAATAAGCCAAACGAGTCTTGCTGAGAAGGCAGCGGTGTTCACAAGAGCGGAAGTCAGCACTGTAACTAGCGCTACTTTAGAAGATGCTGCTGCTGAAGTCTCCAGCAGCAGAATGTCATGTAGAAGGCACTGCTATAAAATCATGTAGTTCTGCTCACCCTTTACCCAGAAAACCCTATGCCCGTTAGAGCAAGATAAGTACACGTGGGTGTTCTCTCTTTAGGAGCCCATGTGCTAAATTCACAAAATAGAAGTTTTTACATCTGAAGAACAATTTTGGTTTTTCCCTTTTTCCTTTCCTTGTGCTCTTCAAGTCTAGGAGGCTCCAGTCCCACTCTGCACGATGGCAGCTACCCTGTCAGCAAATGCAGGTATTGTCCTTTCCTCCAGAAAGGATTCAGGATGGAAAGGGTAGGTCAGCAGCAGCACTGCTGTTCTCTGCCAGCAAACCACAGCTCTCTAACTTGTGGGGACATCAGTGAAACTTGCCGGTGTCTGCTCTTTGGACACACGATGATCAGCTGTCATTCCCGTCACATTATGTTTCATATGCTTCTCATTCAGTTTCTCAGTGATTCAGTTACTCTCTTCTGGTAGAGAAGAAAGCAGAGGCACCTCCCAGCACCACAACCAAGCCCTATATGAGGACACCTACTTGGTAAAATCTACAGCAACGTATAGCCGAGTTCATTCCAAGACCTGTTTCAAAAACAGGCACAAGCATTGAGTGCGTCTATTCATGAAGCACCTTTGGAGGAATTGGCAGCATTTATCTGTAGTACTCCAGGATCAGGAATTCAACCTCTGTGTGCCCCAGGGACCTATTTCTTGGGTTTGCTGTGCACCTGCTGTAGCTTTTGAGACACTAGATCAGATATTTTTTCACTTCATTTCTTTCCTCAATTAAGCTAATAGCAAGTTTTGCTTAGAACTGCTGGCACAAGGTATAATTACGATGACAAAACAATTTTAGAAAGTTACTGTAGCTGTACTCTATGTGGTTAGCAAATTAGTTATCTCGCAAATCAGAGTGCCCACCAACTATTTCTGGATTGCCCATAGTAATTACCATTTTGTTCTTGCAGTGATTTTTTCCAAATATAAAACTTTGTCACTGGTGTTCTAATTATTAACTTTGGGGGGTAAAATGTGTGTTTCCTCCTGATTTATCATAGGAAATAACGAGTACTGAAAGTGTGAAAAGAAATAACTACTGATAATGGCAACTATAGAGCCATAACAGCTTTCACTGTCTGGTTAAGTAACAACTGAAAGATTCTTTTGGACATTCTTAATTCAGTCTTGTGAATGCGATATGTTGAAATGTTCAATAATACTTGCACAAAAGTACAGTAGTCCCAAGGAACCAACTATGTCGCAAATCTTCACAGGCCAAGTCTCATCTGGGCAAAGCAAAATCATTAACAGCTTTCCAGTCTGATTTGTATTTTGTCCTTTTACTATTTGAAGTTCTATGACCTGTGCTGCTCAGTTCCTCCTCACTAGTTTCCAAATACAGCTCTGATGCTAAGTAGGTTCATTTACGAAAGGGTGCTCTCCTTATCTAAAACCTAAAATGCGTGCATTTGGTATAGGCAGCAGGAAATCCTCGTCGGTGTGTTTAAACCTGTTCAGCATCTGTGAGCAGATCTATAACATCCTTTTTGATATTCATCCTGGATTATTATATAGATATACAGATTCTCAGGATTTGCCTCAGGACACAGACCATGTATGTCGTTGAAGAGTTATGCTATGGAAGTCCATTGCCAACAGGATATTCAGGATTCAATCAACGGGGAGAATACTAAAATCTGAGGCAATTTTAGGGCCTGATTTTGACAAAAGCAGTTGATCTTTCTTAGAACAACTTAGCCATTGAAAGATGAGAAACAATTTGCTTTTTGAACAATGGTAGAGTGAAGTCCTAAGAACAAGGGCTGTTTTCCTTTTGTATTTAGCAAGGACCTGCATACAAAGGATGCTATTATTAACAGCCAGAATTATAACAGTTGCAGACAACTGGAAATTCTGTGTTGGAATAATTTTGTGATAGAAAACTTCCTTTATGCAAAAATCACATATCTTTGGCCAGAAAAATTTCCATTTGCTGCCAAAGCACACAAACCCCAATTTACATTAGGCTATTCATTTAACTTCTCCCAAAATGTATCTTGTCTCCTGAAAAATCTCTTTCAAGAAAGTTGGTTGGGGTTTTTTTGTTTCTTGCTTGGTTTGTTTGGGACTAAACAAACAAATAAACCACCACCCAACCAAAAGACAAATTTCTGTTCCAATTTGGAAGATGCAAAATTCTTTTTCAGCAAAAGATTTCCCTTTCCTGGCCAGTTCTGACAATCATACAATTACTTCCCTCGCAGAAAACAGGTATATAGCATTTCCGTTCTTGGATTTCTTGACCACAGTAAGAGTCACAGGAATTATATTAAGGACAAAAAGCTTTTGACTCTAACCTACCCATCTACCCTGGTCTAACCATGAAAACAAAAAGGAAAATTTATCCCTGCTATTTCCAAATACAATTCTGAATGCCCATAGAGGTTCTAACAGCTCAGCCAAGCAGAAACAGCGTTAGATTTCTTCCCAAGTTTATTCATTTCAAAATGTTTCTCAGGGAGTTCAATACTCTGACTAGCTTTTCTTTATTCAAATATCATCATTTGCAATCCAGTAAAAGCTCTGTTGAACTTTTAGTTCATCATTTGGAATACGATTCTTAAACAAAAATGTGCCCTTCATTTGAAAAATTTATTGTAGCTTTGAAAACAGAAGACTGGACTAGAACTTACATATTGGTTGTCTTTTATCACAAAAATCCATTAACCTACTTAGAACTGCTTGCTTGAAATAACTGATATTCTTTAAGATAAACAAGCATAGAGAGAAAAAACTTTATTAGCAGAGGCCGAATTTCAAAATAAAATCATCTCCTATTACCGATCTAGATTGCACATTTGGAAAATGTTTATATATTTCATAATAACAGATACATCTCTGTCATAATGATAACCTTACAAAAGTTATGTTCCAGTAAGAATTTCTGTGCACTATCTGAAAGATTCAATTCTTCCTTAGAAACGGATTGTGACTTCAATAAGCTGCTTCAAACTTAGTGCATCACTCAACCTGCTAGAAGTTATCTAACATCTGTAACTGGGTTCCATGACACAAAATAAATTACTGTTTACTGTTACTCTATTTTCTCATAAAGGTTTGCAAGTCTGCTGAATCTCTGCTTATGGACTGAATTCTCTAACACAGAACAGAAAACAGAGGTTTTATGCCATTTATTATAAGGTTATTTTACCTATTTATCCTGTGGCAAGGATATTCCATTGCTCTTTGACATTACCTGTGTAAAACATACCAACCAACCAGCCATATAAAATCTACAGAAAGGCTTTTGTTGGTTAAAAAAAAAAAAAAAGTTTCTAAAAACTAAGAATTACTTCTCTAATTAAAAAAAAGTAGGAACCTCAGAATCTCTTTCAATAGTGCCTCTAAATCTCTCTCTATTCTTCAGTAGCTTTTCAACAGCAGAATATGTGTATACATACATATATAAAAGTATTGGATATACATACATCTAACCCTATTTCTCTATCTAGGATATATATATATATATGCACATATGCATACACGCTCATGTGTGTGTATGTATGTATATACAACTGGATCTTCAGCTCCAGAAAGTTCCTTTGTGCCCTTTCAGTGGTTCCAATCAATCTCATGATGAGCTCCCATAGTCGAGCAGCGACTTCCCTGGCACAGCGAACGCTGAGATGGCCCTGAATCAGCACGGGATACACACAGTAAGAGCAAGGCTGAAACGTGGAGCTGCTGTAACTTCTGTGCCGGGAAGCTGGTCGGAAGGATGCTGACTGTACTGCAGCGTCACACAGCAACTATTGTCATAGCTTTGGATAGTTCTATAGACAAATTTAAGGTAGATTGTCACAGGACTATTCTAATTTAGCCTCTAATTTAGTACAAGACTGGCTATAGGTGTCATTAATGCAAGTGCCACCCTGGCTTCCAAGGAAAACTGTAGGTGAGGTCTGTAAAGCTTAGCTGGACTGTATGTGCAATTACACAGGCACTTGCGTTTATTCTGTAGTACACTTTCCATAACAAAACCAGGTTTTTAAGACTAACAATAATAGCTCTGTATTTAATGCCTTCATAATTATTCTCAATTAACCTAGTCAGGCCCAAACACTTGTCCATGTGCTGGTGGGAATGGCAAGTGCCAGAGAATTGGCTAAGCGGCATAATAGAGGATTTCTTCCTTTAACATGTCTGACTATTTCTAGCAGTTCTGTGCCTCAGCAGATGATAAGATTAGCAAATTCAATAGAAAATTCTCTAACACTGTCAAGGGGAAAAAACCTAATTAGAACAGCAAAAGGGGTCAGAACAGATCTTGTACAAAGAGCAAGAATGCGTCTCTTCGCTCCTCCCCCAGGGAACACTAAGACCTATCAGTATCTGAAAGAACATGATTTTGGGCAAAGCCAATTGCAGCCAACTGGATGCCAGGGCAAGTCCCCCTCCCTCCCTGTCTCTGCTTCATTCTCTGAAAGTCCCTTTTTTTCCTGCGGGGAATGGACACAGAAACTCAAACCCCCAAACAATCTGCCTGCCAAGAAGAACCGAGTGTAATCTCGACACGGGAACACATTTTGTTAACATTGCAATAGGACTGCAAATCACATCTCAATGTGATATGATCAATAATGACATCATACAGTAAATGTGTTATAGTAATTGGCACAACTCCCTTGGCAGTTTGGTTTCGTAACCTTTTCAAGACATTGGCAGTTTGGCCAAAGCCCTCCCCCATCATTCTGCAGCAGTCACCATTAAACTAATACTCTGCGGCTGTTTTCAGCCAGCTCTTCTCTGCTGCACCAGAGTACACGTGTCTGAGGATTTTTTTCATAGCTCTGGTGCTAAGACACTCTCTAACTAATGCAGCTCTGCATCAAACTATCAAACTGCTCCCTTTTCAGCATTCCAGTTTTCAGGCATCTGGTGGAACACTGCAGTTTTTGTTCTATAATGGTAAATCTAGGATGTGTACTGCACTTGGCATACCTGCAACATCTGGGGGACTTTGACCTGGTTTCATTGTGCAGGTCCATGGGGGTATTCACCGTTCACGGGACACAACTCCTTTGTTACCTCATATCAGATATGGTACATATTTTACAAAGAGCATACTATACAAGTGCTTACTGATTTAGCACATCACACATTTGTAGATTCTTAATTCTGCTGATACGCCCATTTCTTCATAACTGCTTTCTTCCATTTTCACCATATTGAAGATATTTTCACTTACTTTGAAATTTTAACCTGCCTAGTCTTTTTCCACCTCCATAGGAGACAGAAGATAATTGTGTCTCCTTCATAAAGGAGAAATCAATAACACCGTGCCATTCCAGATGGATGCATGGTGGCGATCTTCAAGAACGTGTTATACAGTGGTGATTTAAGTCTCCCTTGGCAAGTTATTGCAGTGCTTTCCTGTTGTTCCTTAGAGCTTTTCCCGATGCCTAACAAACTACTTTTGTTGTCATTAAAGCACCCTTCTCGTTATTTGTACACAAAGAGGGGAGAGTTTAATCCTTCTTACCTTTCACTTATCTGAAAACTGTAGTGCCAGAGTCTGAATTGTCTTTTTGTCTCTGGACGGAATCAGCATCAAGCGCTGCAACCTTTCCTCACAGGACATTTTCTAGAAGTGATGGCTCTCAACATCAGTCTGTTCTGGTCCCCTCTTATCTGGTTCTTGTATTGTCTGCTCCTATGGGACACAGACAATACCTAAAGCCCTGTAAGAGCAGAGCAGGAGAAATAATTCCACTGTCTTCTAAACAGTATTGCAGCTTCTGCACAGCCTTTGCCTTTCTCAACCGCACAACATCGTAGATTCCTATTCAACTCATTATCCACTGTAAACCCCAGTCCCTCTGCACAAGTACCATCAACCAGCCAGTTATTCTTTTCTCTGTAGGTGTGCAGCCAGCTGTTCCTGCTTACAGGCTCGGGGAGGGGAAGCAAAAGCAGCTGAGAAGAACAGTTCATTAAATTAGTTCTACGCCAAATTTAAACTGCACATACACAGATTGTCTGTTAAAGCATTTCTAGAAGTTTACCCAACAGAAGTAAAAGATTTGCTCACTGTCTTAACCTACTGAACAGCTTTTGCCTGATCATACCAGAAATTACATCCCAGTGGACAGAAATGAAATTTTCACCCCAAAATATTATGATCACATACAAAGGTGGTGCATCAGTAAAAATCATTTCACACTTGCAGCATAGCAATCACACCTGTTCCCTCAAGCTACTAATGAAAGCAGCTTTTAAGGTACTGGTCTTTTTGTAAAATACTATTTGGCAAGTCACTCAAGACAAGAATTTCACAGTGACTGCATGGCACGTTATAAAGCTCT
The DNA here is from genome assembly GCF_035582795.1 of Mycteria americana. Classification (NCBI taxonomy): domain Eukaryota; kingdom Metazoa; phylum Chordata; class Aves; order Ciconiiformes; family Ciconiidae; genus Mycteria; species Mycteria americana. The sequence goes on from NC_134370.1 coordinate 20,182,118, forward strand.
CTTGCCAGCTGTGGTTTGACATTTCTAAGCAATGGACAGCAATACACCAATTTCTCAAATCTGTATCCCTACTATTCATTCTCCTTTCCTATGGTACTAACTCTTCAGTGGTGCCGATACATCCATTTGCATGGCTACAGCTTGAACTGACAGAAACTCAGGTAGGTACAAATATAGATATATTTTTTTAAGCCAGTTCGATGTCATAGTCCAGATGCTAGACATGGCAGCCCAAGTCACACTAGCACAACTAAAGAGGTGATGTGAGGACCTAGAAAGGAGCGAGAGGCAGTAACATCAAAGGGCAGTGTTGCTGCCAAACCCTGTGTTAACATCAAACCACAGCCATAGAGAGACACTGGCACCGGTGACGGAGATGGTTCCACCTTGCCTTACAGCTCACCAGCAGTGGTAGCAGCACTGTCGGGCTGGACTACGAACTAGGAATGCAGAACTGAAACAACCTATGGTAGAAATATCCTTCTCCTTATTTTTAAAAATATTCAGTAATTCTGTAGAAGGGAGAAGAAGGGATGTTTAGGGATTTATTTTTAAACCAAAGGTTATCCCAGTGATACCATTTGCATTGCAGCCCTGTGGTTATACTGGCATAATTGAAGGCTGGGAGCCTGTGGCTCCAGGATGGAAAGCAGCTGTCAAGAGAAGGAACATCTGGAAGGCCTGCAGCTACCCAAGGCATGCCGTGGTGCTGCACCCCAGTGCTGGAGTGCACCATCCTCAGAGCCGCAGAGCTCAGCAGTACCTCCGCATGAGCTGGTGTGACAAACCACGGTGTTAGTTTGAATGACCTTTAAAGTCAGAGTACAGACAATAGCTTTTAGGTCTCATTTCATACAACACTGAAAGTCTCCAAGCTTAACAGAAGAGTACAAGTTATAATAAGTAAAGAACAGGCATTAGACTAAGTCAAAAACAATCTGCCTCTGCTGCGGACACCACCGGTACGTCGGCCTTGCCTGTTTTAACATCAGCTTGGCCCGGGTATTCCTTCACAAGTTACAATTGTTGTTGATAATATCTGATGTTCCTTTCTAATATCTTGACCGAACTCAGTGTTTCACTGTAGTGTGCTTGGCTTAATGCTCCCACGTCATTACATTTAGGGACACATTTACACTCGTGCCCTACTGCTTTCCACTGACACATTCCTAGCATTATCATCTCTTAAAACTTTAGCTATATACTTTCTCTCATTAATCCAAGATTAGCAGTTCTTTTACCTATGCCAATAATCTATGGTATAAATTTGTTCTCTTTAGGCTGATTGTAGGGGGACAAGTGCAGAAGGAGATCAGTTATAAATCAGTCAGGCAGAGAATATTCAAGAGCGCATTTTCAGCAACACTGTTTGATTAGGCTGAAAAATTCGCTAGGAAGAAATAAAGCCTAAAGAAAAAAAGAAAGAAATACCCCCCCCCCCCCCCCCCAATTAAGCTTACTAATTAACGGCAAATAAGGAAACAATTGCAGATAAATGCTTAATAACAACCTATGTTAGTCTTCAAAATATCATAAACAGTTATTGTTTATATTTTGGCAATACTCAGTCCTAATGAGGATTAAGAAATCATTATTCAAGACCTCACATGAGCAGGAACAAACATACTCTGAACTGTGGCACAGGACAAAAAAGGATTCAAGATACAAGGATGGGAGCCAGGAAAACATTTCACAGTGGTCTGAAAAGGTCCAGATGTTTGTTCGCTGCCTGTCCTAACCTCTCAGTAAGAACAGTGTGGAAAAGCAAGGAAAAAGGTGTGTGGCAAAGGGCCCAAGGAAACGAACAGCAAGCACAGGGAAAGGGAAATGCATGGATTCTATACGTTACAAAGTGTTAGATGCAGTCTCTAGATTGTTCCTCTTAGCACAGCTGTTTAGACAGTTTGCATGCGTTGTTTTCCAGTAACCTTCATTTTAAGACACCTACTGTATGGGATACTCAAAGTACACTTTGGACATGCTATGGAGTGAAAAAGCAGGTGTGTGTTCTAAGGATTATACAATACACTTCATACACACAAAAATCAAGAATTTTAAAATAGAAAGTAGAGAAAGCATTCAGATATGTTGCCTTGTAACTGGATATGTAGTAATAAACAGAAATACATATTTTTCTTGGAAAATGGATGTTGTCAGTATGATTTCAGAAACAGACTACAGCGTAATGCCTTTATTGATATTAATCCTTCAGGAAGAGAACTGTGAAGTCTGCAGGCTCCCTGACTACAGAAGAATTTTACCTGTGAAAGAAAATACAACTGCATGTGCTCTGCCAAAGTGTAGGACATCTGTCATGGGCATTTAGACTTTTCTGAATGAAACACGTATCACTTCCTTCTCCAGAATCGATAGACTGGCATGAAGCAACTTGACCAAGAACATGCAGAGAAAGTTTACAGGTCAGCTTAGAAGTGAACCAGATCTCCTGAGATCCAGAGGACCAGCTTCCCTATAAAATGCTGCATAGTGAGCTTCATGGAAAGCAGCATGCACTCTTGGCTCTGATGGCATTAACATTTACAGACATTCAGCATTTGGCACGATCAAACTCCACGTCAGTTTTGCCAACTAGCGTTTTTGAGATACACACCTGGAAAGAAAGATGTTCTTTATTTCTTATCTGACAGCACACTGCATCATACTTTCCATTAAGGCTGATGAAAAAGAGAGAGTCTGGAAGAACGTATCTGCGCTTCGTATTATTGAAAGTGACGCTTTTTTAACATTTTTAAATGAAAATCCAGTTTAATGGAAAATTTACTGGTTGAGAAAAAATAATCTCTACCTACCTTCAAGAGAAGAACGTTTTCTTGAGCTTTAACTATACACTTTTATAATTGTTGCACTTTTTAGTCTTTGAAATAGGGAGTAGAGTTAGCTTTCTTTGAAACTCCACGATTTGCAACAGCACCTGATGGAAGTCATGCACCTCACTAAGCTCACCATCTACTCGCTTTCTACTATGATTAAACTCCCCGAGCATTCAAGGTGGAACAGGATTTTTTTCTAAGAAGAAAATGTGAGAGATCATTACATCTGTGCTGTTTGTATGACACTGCTCTGGTCAGCATGGGATCCAGTGGAAAGGAAAGTTGGAGACTGACTGGATCTCTGAACTGGACCTTGATACATGTTCATTAGCAGTACATGTTGTTATTACCTTTAAGGGGATATTCTGTTTCCTGTGTACTGTGCCTACCATGGCTGTGTCTGTCTGTCAGCTACAAGGACAATTACTGGGGTCACTGCCATTTGCAGAACATCATTTTCCCTTGTCTCCCGGAGTGTCTATATATGTTTTTTTCAATAAGGGTCATCTAGGATGAAAGTAAACAGCATTTTCTGTTTTATGTAGCAGAAACAGAGCAATTATAAGAATGAAATAAATCAAAGTGTTTAGTAGCAAAGCAGCAGCTGGGGAAATATGCATATGCACACACACAAATATTCAATTCCAAATACAAAAAGGTTCTTCTTTAGCAAGTGAGAAAAATGCTGAGCCATGTTGAACTGATCAGCAGGAGCTGATATTGAATTGATCTGAATAGGAGTTTTGTGCAAATTGGAGATACTGAAAATATTGAAATAAAAGTGTTGGGGTGAGAATACATTTTGCTTAATTATACTGAGACACTTTTGCAACAAAGAACAATTTTTTGTGGATAAATCTTAGAGCACGGACTGCAAGGACATAAGGGAGAAACATTCTAAAGAGATTCTTTTTCTAGCCAAAGAAAACAACAGTGATCTTTACTTCTGCCTGTTTTATAGGCACGTATCAGGACAGATCTTGACAAACAAGCATCCCAAACAAATTTGATCAAGTGTACTAGAGCAAAGGGACACTGCATGGTGCAAATGTATTGCATTGACCAGCACAGGGATCCTTTTTGTCTTGTTTTTCAATCAGCTGCAGAAACCATGTTAACCGAAAATGCTGCCCAAGCCTGTCAGATGTCACCCAGAGGAGAAAAGGACGTATCAAGACAAAGCCACTCACGCCTGTAGCCTTTTTAGTCAAACAACTGAATTCTTCCGAGATAAGCATCAGAGAGACAGGCTTTGGCAATTTATCCCTCGCATGCTCATATTGTGTAGAAACTGTGCTGAAAATTAGGTAAAAGCTACACAACCCCTCTGTACATGGTTTCAGCTTTGCGCTGATAATAGTTATTAACTCCTCAGGCTATGCAGCATCTGACAGAGAGATGCTTACTACTTCTCACTGCCTTATATATTCGATACGTGCTTCATAAGGCAACATCTGTTATGCCCCATGGATATACCATACATGCATTTATATTAAGCTTTTAAGATATACAGCCTGGCTTGAAAATGCAATTAATTTACCACTCAAAGAACAAGTATATCTCATCATTTCAATCCTCCTTCTAAGTGCAGCCCCTACAAACTTTTTCTTTAGAGAGAACGGAAGGAAAAAAAAAAAATCTTATATGGATCAATGCAAACTTATCTGTTTCTTCAGCCAAAAAGGATTATAAAGTGTTTTCAAGCACATTGGCTATTAAATATTTCAATGATTGTTGATTTTTATCTGCAATATAAACTAGTCAGGAAATCCCTTACTTTCACACCAAAGCCTAGACACTTCTAGGCACTTGCCTAGACACTTCTATACAAAAATCCCTATTTTTTCCTATACATTTTCTTCTGGATGTATCTAAGGTTATAGGCTGACTGAAAGACTGCTAGGAGGAAGAGGAGAGTAATGACAAGAAGAGGAAATGTTTTCACATGCCAGACGTTGAAAGGTTAATCTAATCAGTGTTTCCTCAGTAGCAGGACGCTTCAGCTTGCCCTTGTTAGGTTACCCTGGACATGCTGAGTTCACACTCAATCCTGCATGTCAAAAGAATAATTTTTAAGAAGTATCCATGTCACACACCACATCGTTACTGATTCTTGAATATCCACTGTCTCGCCTCACCACTTGCCATTTTTTATGCTTCTGCAGGCAGTGGTAAGTTCAGTTACTGGAGAATAAGCCAAGGTATACACCTCCTGGCACCGAGCAGCTACTGTTTAAACATAGGCCGTAAAACATAAAAATCAGTGTAATGTTTATTCTAAACATTGTTTCATGCTTTTCTTATTCTTCCTCCTGTTAGCCTTTCAACTTGAAAACAATTTCCAAAAGCATTTCCAAAACCAGTATAAAAGACTAGAATGCTGTAAAAGTGTTCAGTAAACTGAGGGTCAATTATGTTCATCAGCTCTCACGCGACACATTACATCCATCTACTCCATTTACATTGCACGCTGATTATCAACTGTTTTGGAAGGTACTGCAGTGAGGAAAAATGCAAACAGCAAGTATAAACAAAGGAAGTTGAAGAGCTGTAGGAAGAAGAGAATCTTAAGGGTATTTCAGAAAGCAAGCAGCTTTCTGCTCTCCATTTTGCTACACGCAGACACACACGTGGAGAAATGAGGAATATGGACACATCCAGCCAACAAGTTCTAGCTGAAGCCAAATACAGAGTCATAATCACAAGGACTGGACACCCACACATCTGAAGAATATTTTTGGTTGTCATAGTAAAAAATTATTTAGATCTGGATTTTACAAACATTCTTCCACCACTAAACTCTGGAATACTGTTGGATTTGCTACAAGGTTGGATGTTTTACTGGGGTTAGACAAATTCTTCAAAATGGACACAGTAAAGCAAACCAGTGGAATATCTGATGATTGAAACATGATCCAGAGCTCACGCAGATGCTGAATTTTGCCTCCATAGTTTTCACAATTTTAGTTACTCTTATGAACTAACTCATTCCTTTACCTTTCACAGCTTTCCTCAACTGCTAGACAACAATATTGCATTAGAACTTGTGTATTAAAAAGTCTGAAAAAAAATGGTGTTTTCAACATTACATCATAATATATTGAAAAACATATGTTAGTTGTACTTCTATAATCAAAGTCTTCCTTATCTTCTAGGTATTTCTTAAGCTAGATCAACACTAGCAATAACTTTAAAAATCTAGAAGTTCTATACAGTTGTATAAATGAACCTTAAGGAAGTTTCAGTTTTCTTTCAATGAATAATAAAGCATATACTTTTTTTGCCATCCATTAACAATTTTACCAAACTATAGGAAGAGGAAAACATAAGATGCCTCCTTTCTTCTACACTGTGCTAGCATATTAATGTTGTTTCCAGTGCACTATAGAGCTGTTGCATTTTCTTCTTTCTCCCATGTAGGGAGAAAGGAGCACTGGAGAAAGCTTCCTTGCCCACCTGCAGGTCTTGGCCAGAAGACCCAACAGCACCACGAGCACTGATGGCATTGAGTTCCCCATGGACTTCTCTGTTTGCCAAAGCACCCGCGGGACAAGACCATAACCACATAGAGCACTCTCCTCACCCAATCAAAACAACTGAGATTTATCCTAGGGCTGAGAAAAATGACTCTATGCTGTTATTTCACCAACAATTGTTTGATCTTTAATACTTTAACCTCACAACTGACGATGTTGTTAGCACTGCTTCGGTCAGCTTCTCCCAAGACACTTGTGGTCTCCACACAAAACCACTGTTTGTGGGAACAAGACCTTTTCTTGGATCAAGAACCCAGACATAAACAGCTTTTTTTAAAACATATACATAATGGTGTAGGATAATGCTATAAAACTATCTCAGCCAGAGCCAGGGCTCCCCCAAGAGCCCTAAAAGCTTAGATCAGAAGGATTTTGGTGCCTGGATCTTGAGAAGAAGTCGTCTTAGGGCTTCAGTTTTCACAGCTCCCAGTCAGCTTGCCAGACAGGCTCTTAAGAAATCAGCCAACGAGTGCCTTCTCTCATTGTGCTAAAAGACTGCCAAGCAGGGGAGGGAAATAAGCTGACAGCAAACCAGAGCTACTGCCACAATTTACACATTTCCACAGAACGTGGAGATTTTTAATAATTATCACAAACATTTTTGCAATTAAAAAACATTGTTAGAAAATATTTCACCTGGCCAAACTGAATAACAGAGCTCAGCATTACCTTTTTTAAAATGCGAAGGTCAGTTATGATAATGTTAGGAAATGTAAGATCAGCTCTACATGCATTTCAGTTTTCACAGGCTCAGATCCTCCCACTTTTCCCACTGGCTCAGCCAGAAGTCAAATCCCACGCAGGAACCTTCTGCTGTTGTTCCCATCATTTAAAAAAAACAAAACAAAACAAACAACCAAAACCCACAAAGAACAAAACAGAAAAACCCAGACCACAACACTTCTTTATTTTCAATGTCGTGCTATAATAAAAAGTGACGCAATGCATGAGTGTACCCACCTTGTAGGTCAAAGCTGGAGAACCCGAATTCATCAGAAACAGTGACTGATGTCTAGCTAGTTTCCTAAACAACTAGAAAAATACACAGTGTGATCTACAAGTATAAAAAAAAGTCATTAACTATTAGCATTAACTATTCCCCGATGAAAAGTTTTCCAAAAATCTTGATTTTACAATAGGATTGTTGGATAGATATTTATTCTGATGATCTAGTCTAATTCATTAATACCCATAGGATTCACTTAATACCTTGAAATAAACTGTGGAGAAACATTTTAAAAGATGACATTAATAGAAGACACTGCCTTATTTTTCTAGGTAACAGTTGCCATAGATGCATATTTCATAAACACTAACTTTGTTCCTTTTAAGAAGTTTGGATGATATGAAACATTGCAAAATTATACCATATTTTTTAATACCCTTAAAAACCATGTCTTTGACTAAAAATGACAGAATCTAGGACATCTACCAGAACCTGCTCTTGGAATTCTTAAATACCAGGGTATGATATTTAAAAATGGCAGGTATTAAATAATTTTTTTTTCTTATTTTTTTTAGAAAATTGCTGATATAAATCTAGACCTCTGCATCATTAAATAGTGCACTTCAAACATAGCTTTATTTTACAAGAACCATTCATGTTTACGTTTCTGTTTATAAGTATATGCAGCCATCATAATTCTTCATAAGCAAAGTGATGACATTTGTTAGAACATTGCAGGTAGTTCCCAAGATGTCCAATAGCAGACTATCATAACAGTCTTTAAATATTACAGGAATACAGGAAGGTTCTGCTGAGATCATGAAACCGAGATGGTATCAACATTTGTTCAAGGGGGACTAATACTTATTTCAAAAGAGCAGAAGATCTGCACCGCGTGGTGCATACACTGCTCCTTAACGTTTTCTCATCGGCTAAAAATCTTGACAATTGGGAAACCAAACCACAAACACTTTGATGGTTTACAAGGCAGCTATTATAAAGCCAAACACCAAAGCAAATTTTTCTAGCATAGAGACACAGTACAAGCAAACAGAGTGCAAGCAAACAGCCTAAAATAAGGCATGTGAATTCAATTGTTGCCTACAGTCTTGCTTTTCTCATTAGAGGAATGGTTTAGATAAGTCAATGTAAGGAGTTTATGCACTTGAAAATAGAACAGTAACACAGATGTATTACTTATAAATTAGATGAAGCAATATTTTAGGAATAAAACAATGTGCTTAATATCAGCTGCCTGAAAGCAAAACAAGAGAAGTATCACTTTGACCCTAGTTATTAATATGATTCATTATCAGAGTCACTTTCAAAATCTTACTATGTATTCTCGACTCCAGGACAGCTAGTCCAAGGAGGATCACGCCTTGGAAGAAAGAGACCACAAAGTCAGTAACTGCACAATATTTGGGAAACACAATGCACTTTTTCAATATACTAGGTTGTTTTTCAGAATGGAATGATTTCATTGCCCAGTCCTGTATTCTTATAGTTATTTTAAATACATTTAACTTCAGTAGTGGTAGTACAATTTGGAACTGGCTTTTAGACATCAGTCCTGTATGCACCTGTAGGCACACAACTGATCCTGTTACTATCTATCCCGCCATGTCTCATTTCCATGTGCAGAAAAACAAGCAAGTACTATTGGGACCTATCTCCATGATCACGTTCATCATTAACATAGCAAACATGCTACGTTAACTTAGCATACATTAGTATCAGTTCAGAGCTTTCATCACCTAGATGGAAATCTAAATTATTGCCTGTCTTCCTTCTGCTTCAGTAAATACAAAGGCACCTGTCTGCCTTTCTCTGGAGGGGAGGAAGATATAAATGCATTCAGCTTTTCTAATCCTACATACTGTACAGTAGCAAGGATTTACCTTAAAATTTATCCAAGAGGCAACAACTGGTAGCAAATTTATGAACTAAGAATAGTTTGGCTTAAATGCTTCCATTTGCACTGAAGAGATGTTGCCATCTGAGGTTTCGGCCAATATTCTCTTTACCAGTCTCTCCATTAGTCACTGTTGACTTTGACAGAGAATTATTATTCTCAATATTTATCCTATTTAAGCCCAAAATATCAAAATAGGTACAACATGATATCATCAACCAAGAGATTTTCCCAGTAATTTTTTTTTTATATATACACACACAATATGCAGTGTCATTAAAGATTTTTAAGATCCAAGCAATCTTAAGGGATTTTAATCTAGCAACTCTTACTTGCAGTAACCTTACCAATCTTTACCAGTGATGACACTATTAATAACACCTAGTAATTTGTAAACTGTCTCAGAGGAATGTTTGGTTTTGTACCAAACAGCTCAACAGAAGAGTTGGAAATATATAAGTGTGTGTGCGAGTGTGTGTATGTGAGCATGTGTATTATATGCATAGTTATAAAATACTGTACTACTATCTTCTTAGTAATGCATCACTTCATAGCATACCAAGAATTTCAAGAGAGCTAAAGAGATCAGAAAAGCATTAAGAAGTTCCTTGGGTGACCTAAGCTAGTTGTAGAGTCACAGGTCATGTTTGCCATCGTGGGTCACCAGAGACATTCTGTCAGTACCTCAAAATTAATATTTTAAAGGGGTTGTACCGGCGTCTCAAACGCAAACATGCTTCACATTCACATGCCATTTTTATTCTCTCAGTGGCCATTCAGATGGTTGTGTTCAAAACTGATACTGTTAAACAAGTTGTGCAATGGCTGGGGAACAGATGAGAGTCTTTGCTTCTTATCATAGCGCGCTATTTCTTATGTTGGTGGATAGGAAGTGAAAAGAAAAAACACTTTTGAAAGGCACTTGAAAATTTTTAAGGATGCCAGTGAAGCCATTCTTCATGGATTAAAGCATTTGTCTTTTCCTGAGGGGGATTTTAGTGATGTATTATTCAACTTCTCCAGCTTTAGTACCAACAGTAAGTCCAACATTATGCATTGTTAACACAGTAATTACACTTTCCACTTCATAAACCAGCATGTCGTCATCTCGAGATCCGTGCCATCTGGAGGGCCAGCTGACAGCACAGTCACCTGGGATCCAGCAGGAAGCTGAGCTTCAATTGCATGTCTCGCTCACATTGCATTATACAAGCAAATAACAAATTTTGTCAAGCCATTCATGGTGCCTTGTATTGAAAACAAATTTTGTCAATTAAAATATAACTATGAATGCTCATTCATTTAAAACAAGAAATGAATTATTCATACTTTGAACATTCCTTTTCCCAGACACTCTTTGTCTCTTCTCATCTAGAATGATTAGAAGCAGCCTCGACTCCCGAGTGAAGGAAGGTGAAGGAAGGCCTTGTATATTGTTATTCTTTTGGTATTCATGGAAAAGAAGATTTTTCAAAAGAACCTGCACAGCTTTGGAACAGAAGCCACTTCTGAAATTGGAACAGGGGCACACAGGCTGGATTACGTATTCTGGATTGTTATGCTCCTTGTCAATAGCAGATCTGGGAAATAATAATACGTCAAAAAAAGTTACACCCTGCCCTGAATCCCTCCCCAACTTTGCAATCTTCATGTCAATAACCAAAAATTAACAAACCTTACTGACAGGTTTTGAATCCTGCTGTAAGACAGTTTGACATTTCTGTATTTTTTAATAACTACACGAAAAATTATCATCATAAGCTACTTCCCAGTAGGATAAATCAATTAGTAACTAAAAATACAAAATCAGATTCAGAATTTGTCAACTGATGCCTCTGTGGAACCCATATGCTCTGCAAAATCAGCTGTTATTATGCATATTCTGGTAAAGCAACTAGATTTCTCTGCATATGCTTCAGCTGACAATATAGCTTCTTTTTTTTTTTTTCCTCCTATTCAAGTTCTGCATAAGACTACAAGAAAATTTCCAGTGTGAATAGCTTTTAACTAGCAAGTTCTGTGATGTGTGAAGAAAAAACTGTTTTTTCAGCCTAAGGTTACTCCTAATTCACAAAGTAACTTATACTTTGGACTTTTTTGAGATGCTATGACTGTATGTAGCCAGGAGTTGAACAAGCAGAAGCCAGAGAACATCTCTTATGACACTCTTAAACAAACATCATTGAAAATTTATACCTTATCTAAAGGAGACTGCAACATCAGAAGAATCGCCTTCCTAATCTGAAGAGACTCAAATACACAATCTTGGAGTCACCAAAATGACTTAGTTGAAACCATAACTATTTGCTCCTACACCTTAACAGTTGCTGACTATCTGTACTGAATAAGGACTCTCTGTACTTATAAAATAATTATGCACAATGAGTCTTTGCCCCAGACTACTTCTAACTGATCAATATCAGTAAAACTACTCTTACCTTTTCGAGCTTTACTGCAGACCAACTAATTATTTCCAGCATCCCAATAAATTCTGACCTCCTCCAAAAGCCTGCAGAACATCTCAGCTCAGACCGTGCAGCTTAATTAAAAATCAGGAACTATCACTACAAGTTAAATACTTGTGAAAGCAAGATTTCAGAACTATGCAGGTCAGGACTGCATTATAGAGGGAGCTTTTTGCTGGGACAGGAATAGTGCAGTATTAAACTGAGACGAACACAAATGAACTGGCAGAGCCGTGCTTTGTACAAATACACCACCCAGAAGAAACCAAGCTATAGTAATAAGTCTTGTCTGCATACCTGCAGCTTCGTTAGGAGGTTTGTGAGCATAGCAATATTGATCGTGATTTACTGAGTTTCCCCTAGGGAGCAGAAGTCAAAGATGAGGATATTGTCATTTTTCTAGTGTCATTCACATCACACACAAACAATTCTCTTGGGCAAAGAAGTAACAACTTTTTCTGCAGGACGCACTGCCGAAGGTTTAGGTAAGGCAGTCTGCTGATACCTTGCATTCCCCTCTGATTCTCAGCGAGATGCCTTAGGTACAATCTCTTTTTCAGCCCTTGAGCAACACAAGGTCTAAGACTGCAAGGCCAAGAAAAAGGCAAGACTGATTACCTGTTCTCTTATACGCAACTGCTCTGCAACACAGAGCTTGCACTGTTTGCAGGGAAGAGTATTTCAAACTTCACCAACTGTGTGAACAAGATTCCTGCAAAACGGTGTTATTTCTTACCATATGAATTTTCCTCCCTGGCATGCTACTGTGATTCAAATTCCTTTGGGGGAAGGGAAAAAATAAAAATAAAAATTAAAAAAAAAAGGAAAATCACTGGAGTGAAAAACAAGTGCTCAGTCTCATGAGTGGGCCCATTTGCAGGTCTGCCTTCTATCCCTGGTATCATATACACGTATCACAACTTCTACAAATTGCTGGAAGCAAGCTGATGACTGTAGTACACTCTGCCCAACATATCCACTACTGACTGCTCTTACAGACAGCCCAAGGGAACTATATGGTCCTGTGCTGGTTTGGCTGGGACAGAGTTAATTTTCTTCATAGTAGCTAGCACAGGGCTATGTTTTGGATTTGTGCTGAAAACAGTGTTGACGACAGAGAGATGTTTTAGTTGCTGCTAAGTAGTGCTTACACCAGTCAAGGACTTTTCAGCTTCCCGTGCTCTGCCAGGTGCACAAGAAGTTGGGAGGGGACAGCTGACCCCAGCTGGCCAAAGGGCTATTCCATACCATATGACGTCATGCTCAGTATATAAAGCTGGGGGAAGAAGAAGGAAGGGGGGACATTTGGAGTGATGGCGTTTGTCTTCCCAAGTAATCATTACATGTGATAGAGCCCTGCTTTCCTGGAGATGGCTGAACACCCGCCTGACCATGGGAAGCAGTGAATGAATTCCTTGTTTTGCTTTGCTTGTGTGTGCGGTTTTTGCTTTCCCTATTAAACTGTCTTCATCTCAACCCACGAGATTTCTCACTTTTACTCTTCCACTTCTCTCCCCCATCCCACTGCGAGGGAGTGAGCGAGCGGCTGCGTGGTGCTCAGTTGCCAGCTGGGGTTAAACCACGATAGGTTCTTTGCTCTGAGCCTGTAGTGTTATACCAAGAACTTATTTTAAGAGCAAGATGTTTTCAGTTAAGCAGCTGTTATCCCAGAAATCATTCTACTCAATAACTCTCTCGAATACTAGAGATGTTTGTTGAATCTTTTTAACAAGTTTTTTTAAATAAGTTTTCCCTCAAACTAAAAAAAAAAAAAAATCGTTCAATCTATTATGCTTCATTCAATTTAGGCAGGAAAAAAAAGGACCACTGTGAGAAACAGAGTGAATAAATGGTGATTTTTGTTTTCTTTTTTCATTAAGGGTTCTATAGAAGTATCAGATGAATTCTCTAAAAAGAGTGGGGGGGGGAAAGCAATCTAATGATGTTACCAAATAGACATCTCTTTATGGCAGACTAGCATTCAGTGAATTAACAAGTCACAAAAAGACTCTCAGCTATAAGCTGGGTGTTCAGAAAACATTCAGTTATAGGTGTGATAAAAAATAAACAGGGGAAAAAATTTAGAGACCTCAGTCTTCTAGTATATTCACTAATATTGACTTTCCTATAACGTTTATTCCACCAGCTCAGGGCTTACTTTCCCAATAAATAGATTTTGTGTCCCTAGTCTTTCTTTGGCAGCATATTCAAGACAAGAAAGATTACTCAGTTATTAAAAATAGAGAAGACTGCAGTCTTGGGCAGAAAGCAGTCATTATATTAAACATTTGCTCAATATTCAAATCAAAAATACGGCAGATAGCAAGGCAAGTGCCAAGTAAACATGAAATACCATTGAAATTCTTTAAAAATTCCTTAGAAGTTATTGATGCCTGACCTCCTTCTGTATGACTGAAAAATCTGAAGGGTTACAGTAGATTGATTATTGACCCTGGATGTTCTGGGTACAGGACTTTTAAAGTTAGATTTGGTGAATTTTTATCAGTGAGAACTGTGGTGGAAAAAGACTACTGGGGAGATTTAGGAAGAAGAGGTGGAGAGATCTCTAGCAAAACCAGAAAACCATTAGATCTTTTCATAAGTTACCTTTTACATTGTGAATAAAGTCTTTCTAATGGACGGTACCACAGGAAAAATCACATTACAGCCAGCTCCACAGATTCCATTAATTAATTAAGACAGTCATTGCTTTACATTAATAGTCTCTTTTCAGAGAAATAACTGTTTGGATAATGGATGAAAACAGCCTTAAATTACACCGAAGTTTTTTTATAGAGCTGTGATTTGCCATGATATTTAAATTTTACAAGAAAAACCTGCTACGTTTTACAACAACTAGATGGCACTGTCCAAATAAACAGTTATGTTCATGTTCATTTATCTGCTCATTAGACTGAGTTTTCTATTTGTTTAAGCAATTAGTTATATTTAGAATAATAATTGCCAGTCTTCATGAGAAGAATTTAAAATAGGAATTTTTGCAAAAAAGAGGTCCTTTGCTAAAACAAACTTCCTCTAATTTCAGGTGTTGACATAGAAATTCCAGCATGACAGAACTCAGTGGCAAAATTCCCAGGTGACTTGGGCAGAGACAGGGTTTGACTCGTGATGCCAGTGTTCATTAGTAGGATTACATAAGTTTCCCCAACATTTGGCTTCTTTTAGTCCCTCTCCCCACCACACTAAAACACAGAAATGATTATAATATTCAAAGCAAGAAAACCATTGACGTTGTCCAGAACGTCACGGAGTTTGATCATGTTCTCTCTCCAGTATAAGTAGGCAAGGATTCCAGGTACTTTACAGGCAGTGCTGCTCAGCATTTTGGAAACTGCCCTTTAGTAAGAAAGGGGACAAAATAATGAATGAACCACCAGAGAGTCAATTTTCAAAAGCCTTCAAGCAGTAATCTGTACAATGGGATGGAACAAAGAAAAGCTGGCACTTCTGAAAGGGCTGAAATTAGCTAACATTAGGGGTATTTTTGAAGAAGAAATGTATTGTCTCTATTATTTCTCATGTTTTGCTTCTATTTTATATACATAGGTGCTTACGTATAGTTTAAATTATTGCCTAGTGAGTAATACAGCAGATATAAAGGACAGCATTTGGTGCCTATCCACTGGACTTGGGAGAGCATTCAACCGTAGATGGTGCCCCTTAGAGACAGGCTGACTGGGTTGTTAAGTGTCTGTCATCTTAAGCAGGTAAGTTTTATTCTTTATTAACTTTCAACTTATGTGTTCCAAAGCACAAAATACATAGGAGGTAACTACTCTCATGTATTACAATTACTGACACACTGCCCACTAAAAAAGTTAAACTCCAATTTAAAAAAAAAAAAAAAAATCAACATAAACCCTAGAAAGGTAAATAATGGCCTCAATGCAGTCCTTGTTGCTCAATAAACCCAATCTCGTGCCACAAGCGTGCTGCAGAGATGCACAAACCAGGTCCCCAGAACATGAGACAAATGAACGGGCTTTGTGGATAGCCCTGACTTTAAGGCAGAGGGAGAAAACCCTTGCAGGGTCACAGGGAAGCACCCATCTCATACAGTCGCAACCCTTGTGAGGAAACCATAGGGACAAACTACACTTAATTCAGTGAGATAAAGCGAATGGGGAAAAACATATAAGGAATTATAATGGTACTGCTATATTTATATGATAAATTTATTTGTTCCACAGACAAGTAAGTATTGATCGATTTTGAGCAGACAATCCTTGCTCACCGTACTTTTGCACTGATCACTGCCACTGGCAAGTTTCCCAGAAACACGGAGTTGCTCTTTCTGAAAGCGCTACCCCCACGTCACCGAAAGTCCCTCGATTAAGGCAGCTGCGCCTATGGACAGAGGTATGAATTCAGTTCCTTCCTCTGCTTGACTGGATTCTGTCCCACATCCTCCCTATCCTGGAAATGCCCTGACCACAGCAATGCAGTAAGGTGCCCTGGCAAAGTCTCCCTTCAGTATCAATGCTTTGCCTTTATGCTAGCTTACCTTCCCCAAACATACACAATGTGGTCTAATGAGAGATGTTTTTTCTGTATGCAAGCCAAGGTCTGTAGAGAAAATAAATAAATTAAAAAAAAAAAAAAAATCACTGGAGCAGAGAGTAAAAACCCTGTGTCGTATCTCGAGAGTGCATCCTTGCCGGCAGGCTGAAAAGCTATTCTTCTCTTATTCTATCTCATTAGCTATTTAACTCTTTTATACAAGACAGGACAGCTTTAACAGGAGGTTAGGCCATCCTCCTGGGCGGTGGAAGGACATGATTTCAAGTCTCCCACTTGCCAGGTGGGTACCTTCACTACTGGATTATGACACAAAAGAGCAGCCTGTTCCTCCAGCACTATGAACATAGATCTTAGTTGTCTTTTCTTGCAAATGCACCAACATAAGTTGTTCCACATGTCGTGAAAACTGTTTTTTACACCAGCTCAGAAAGAGATTGATTCTAATCTGTTTTGAGTGACTGCCTTTGATTTATTTTTCTTCACCCCACAACAGATACAGGGATGCTGAGGGGAGAGGAAGATAAAGTCCTTTATTCCCATAGCGCCATTCACAGGACCCAAACAGGTTTCTCTAGGGAAACAAAACCCAGTTGGGTCTGCTGAGGTCTCACAGGAGAGCCATAAGCCAAGGACTCTGAGTACAGTGAATACAATTTTATGGGAGAGAACAGGCACAGGCCTGTGAGCTAAAAATTCATATCCCCACAGAGGCTACACAAAGGCTCAAAGAAACAGCTTGCCCTCTACCAGACAAGTCACGTCACACCACTTTGGTTCACTAATCCTTTTACAAACCACATGCTTCGAAATGCAAACATAGTGAATGTTTTAGGGGAACTCTGCTAAAAGTATCCATAAACCAAATACTTCAAGATATTATGCAGATTGCAAATTATTTGCATTTTGATTGACTAATCAGCTTCCTGAACAGAGCTCTCTATATACTATGATTGCTGTCTTGATTGGAATTCGGCTTTGCCAACCTCCTCTATTTTAGTAAATCCATACGTTTATCTTGAATAACAAAGATTCCGGAGCTTTTTCTGTTGTTGTGATTGCCAAGTTGTTTTTTCCTTTAAACTAAGTTAAAAAAAAAAAAAAATCATGTGTTGTCCAAGATCAGTAACAGCTTTTATTTGATTGTGTTTAAAATGAAATACGGTCATATTTAGGCTGGCAACTCCTGTGGCACATTCACAGTTTGGAAATCATCTGAAAGGTTTTATTTAAGAAGAGTGAATTTTCACATCATGCTTGCTTCTGCTCACAGCCCAGTTCTGAGGTCCTTAGGCTCAGCTCTTGTCAGAAAGAAGAGAGTTAATCTAGAAGCACTGTTGTTTTCAAATGACCTTCTCTCCTTCTTGAAAAGCAATAGCTTTGAAGGAGCGGCTTTGAAGAGTGACAAGTGTTCAAAGTAAAATGGAAATAAAATGAGAGCTCCTACTAGCTCTAGGCATCAGGAGATCCAGAAACAGTCTGCACTGAAGAGCTTAGCAGCTCTAGTAAACGTGCTCTTCTTGATTTATCACAACGCTGCCTGCTGTTTATGAGGATATTGTTCATCTCCCTGAGAAAAGTTCCCATCACGCCAGAGTGAATACTAGCTAAGCAAAGCACACCAAGAAATATACACTGAATCTGCTGGAGCATCACCGGGGAAGTGGCAGGGAGAACTGTACCAGCCAGGACGGGTAAGAACTCATTTTCCTAATGGGAGAGAGGTAACGTTTATGATGGAATTTGCATTTGTGCAAAGCATTAAGACAACGTGTAGACTCCTTTTCCCTTATCGATCAGCCGAGTTACAAATAAATAATAAATAAATCAGTAGTTTAACAATACCACTGTCATCAGCTCTCACGGATCCTCAGACCGCCACTGGGCTCACATGGGTGAATCCCTGCAGCCGCTGAGCAGAACTGCACACCAAGGAGAACCGTTGCAGGAACAGAATCAGGGGCAGGCCCATCTGATGTGCATCACCCTAAGCCTGTGCACAGTGATAGAGATGGATGTGACAAGTGACCGCAGTGTTAGCAAAGCATGAACCCAGCCCTGCAATCTTCAGAAACGCGGAGGATAGAGAGGATGGGTTGTGGGGCTCTTGGCACTTTAGGTTTTGCACAGAGCTGTTTAAAAAGAAGAATACTGTGTTTTTATTTGTGTCAGGAAAGAATTAAATGGACACAGTCTGCCTACAGCTTGAAGGCAGGGTGAAGGAGAACATCTTCTACCTACAAATTAACAGAAAAGCTACATTCAGAGTAAAGTAGACAGCTTTATTCATAAGACGCCAGGTACACTTTTACGGTAATGAAGGAGAACCTTCAGGGTGTTTTTTTCTGGATGCTACTTTATAGGACGCACTGACAAATGAAACCAAATATGTGGAAAACATGGATCATTAACCAAGAAATAAATATATACCCAGATCTAATATCTCAACGTCACAAGTTCAAACCCACTCTATCTATACACGCCTCATTTCCCACACCACAGCCTACAACCAGCAGCCCCTCACAGCCCTCCTCCACATGCCACAAAACTTGCAAGCTCCAACTTTCAGGTTGCTTCCTGCATCATCTCTCCCACTGGAAGCCTAAGTCTTATTCCTCTTGTACCCCCCAAAAAAACCCCCACAAAACCTCAACTTATTTCTGTCCTAGATTTGGTCATGCAGCTGTCCTGCTGCCGATACAGTTGGGCTAGCTTAACTAGCTCTTCTCTCTCCCTTTAGACCTACTACCTGATGTTCTTAAGGAAAGTAGACGATCCACTTTCACAGTCTTTGTTTTGCTAAGAAAAAAACAGGGCGAGGCGGGGAGGAGAAGCTCATTTGCCAGGTCATGGCAGTAGCACTTGCAGCACCTCCTTTCTGAACAGGGGAGACACTGAAAGTTGTTTTATGTCATGAAAATTTAGTTGCTGATTTTCACTGTGAGTGAAGCTTTTGCCTACATATTCTAAATGAAGTCACAGGGAAAGACTGGGGTAGGAAAGGACAAAGCAGTGTAGAAAGGGAAGAACAGATCCTAACTACTATCCAATTGTTGCTTTAGGTCCTTTTGGGGTATCTCACAAAGAGCTAGGAAGTTGAAAAGGAAAAAACCAAGTAAGCTCAAGTGTGGAAAGACAGAGATAACAGCTACACCACCCATCTACACCAGAGAAGGGCCAAGCACCCCAGTGACGACACACAGAAAAAGGGAAGAAAGAAGAACAGAAAAAAAATGCTAGAAGCAAAATCTTTTCACAAAAATGAGAGCTTTCTCTCCCCTTCTCTGTTAATGAGGAACACATCTGGCTTTCCTCCCACAGCGTTGCTGTTCGGATAGAAAGACAGCAGTTGGAAAACACGGTATTCTAGGAGACAATTCAGAAGGGGAAAATATACGCTGCACATAAGGAAAAGCCAATTAAGTAAAAACTGAGAAAAATAACAAAAGGTTCCATTCTCAGCAACTTGAAATAATACACGTGACACTGAACAAATTAGTCACAGAAGTAAAAGATGACTGGTTTTGGTTGCAAGAGAGCTTTTAAAAACCCTCTCAACCATCTGCTGTCATTATATGATCACTAAAGTTGGACAAAATCCTTCCTTCTAGAACCATCTTGCTACGTGGTAGTTAAATTACAGATGCTTCTTTAATTTTTACAGCATACCTGGATTCTAACAGGAACGAAGGTGTCACCGAACTGTTTCGTGTTTGGTTTTTTTGTTTGGTTTGTTTTTAGTTTCGCTGTTAAGATTTAAGTCTTTTTCCTTCCAAAAACTGATGAAAGTTTTCATAACCTTTGCCTGGCCGGTCTCTTCAAGGCCACAGCAGATTAAGTACAAGCAGCCTTTTTGGATGATACCAATAACAACATGTGGAACAAAGCCAGCCAAGAAAGCAAACAGAACCTAACTGTGGAAGTGTAACTTGCGTGAGCAAAATGACAGACCTGTGTTTATTAACACTTGTCTACACTTGAAATTTTATCAGAATAGTTATCCCAGAATAACTGTTTTGGTTGAAACTAAAATAACTATTCCAGAATAATTACTGAGAAGGTTTCTTTGGTATATTTCCAAATACAAGCAAAATCTCAGCCTGTGGAACCAGTTTAGTATGACAGAAGATATACAGTTTTTATTTATTTTTTTTTTAATTCAATAAACGTGTTTGCACATCTCCCAGCACAAGATCACCGTTCTATTACAGCCTTTATTCATCCACTGATATAACAAGTAGTGGGACTTTCTGTAAAGGCTTACTAACATGCACAAGCCAAAAATATGAGACAGTAATTTCAACGGTAGAAAAAAGGCTGAAGGAAGCTTAGTAAGAGTTCAAAAATATTGTATTTTACAATTGAGCTACTGAGAGAACAGATGCATTTGGTATCTCTACTCTCCCAACAGATAAGCTACAACTAAAATAGTCTGATAAAATTGTTACAGATGTTTATAGAAAAAAAAAAAATTGCTCCAGCGACAGCAGGTACTTCCCCCACATGGGGCACTGCAGCACTGCTGAAACAAGAAAGAAGAAAAAGTTTTGGCCTGCCTTAGAATTTTCCTGTATTTTACTACAGCCACAACGAGGTCTGCCCCTGTGAAGGCATTTTTGTGTCTTTATAAAGCAACCATAATAAGATGTGCACAGAATGATTCTTTTGTTTATGTCGGAGGGGGGCAGAAATCAGTGTTACAGTAGTCCTTCTCAAGAGCAATAGCTTCAGATTGGCCCCCAGCAGAAGTGTTAACACCTTAGATCACATTTGAGTTATATTTTCCCCACCAGCTTTGAATATTCTCTGACGATGACCTATTAAACAACAGAAGTTGTGTCAATGCCATCACCTCTGAAAAGAAAGAACCAACAGCGACTCAGCTGGCAAACAATACCACAGTGCTAATATTACACTAAATAATCCCCAAGTAAGAAAGAGAAACACCAGTTGACAACCCCTTTGGGTGTATT
Organism: Mycteria americana; assembly: GCF_035582795.1. Taxonomy (NCBI): domain Eukaryota; kingdom Metazoa; phylum Chordata; class Aves; order Ciconiiformes; family Ciconiidae; genus Mycteria; species Mycteria americana. The sequence goes on from NC_134370.1 coordinate 20,203,323, forward strand.
CTACAGTCCAAAGAAGTGCCCACTTTATATAGAGAAAATTAGTATGACTGTCGCTAAAACAAGATGCCTTGAAAGACACTAAGATGAGAAATTCTGTCTTGTAATTCTACCCTAAAAATGCAATATAGTCAGTGGTACACCCTCTGCTCAGTACAGGGTCAAAGTATTGCTGCCAATGAGGTAGGAACAACACACCTGTACCATAAACTCTGTATCATAATTTATGGTATAATCTCCAAATGGAAAACCAGGGACGGACCAAGCAAGTAGAGATTCACAGTGAAGTGGTCTGACCCTTGAAAAGACAGGGGAAGAGTCAAGAGTAGAAGAAATTTGGGTTTCAACTGTCTAGCTTAACTTGTATCACATTGAGGAGTCAAATGTAAAGCATGTTGAAACGGCCCTTGAGGAATGTCACCTGCATGAGCAGACCTTAGCTCTGCCACAACTTGTCTGCAACTTGTACGTCTGTTCCCAGGGAGGTGTCCGCACAATGATCTGGGATTTCATGATTGATGGCAGAAACATTAAAAGGAGCAAGGCAAAAAAGTCATCAACAAATCTCAGAATATCAATACATGATTAAGAGTTTCAAAATTATTTGAGCAGAAATATAAGCCTATTCAACAGATTTACAGAACCAGCAGAGCTGTTCTCTTTTGTCTTCACCGTGGTCTTGACCTACTTTTAATATAAATATGCACGTTTGAGTTCCAGTCTAATGGTAATAGGCAGGCAGGTTACTTCAGGCTTCAAGGCCAGGCTGAATTTGTCTGGGGCACTGGCGAAGGCCAGCTGGCTGTCTTCCTTGTCTATTGCTGTGCTTCCCTTTGCAGTTCCCCCTTTACGGACTGGGATTAAAGAAAAAAAGCATATTCTTTGTCTAATCAGTGCATTGTCTAATCCACTATCCCCCCTGTGCTTCCCTCCAACGCAGGGAATTACAAAAGAATCGAGATCAGTGCCCTGGAACAGACCAACACTGTCGCTCAGCAAACGGTGCCCTGAATAACTGAGGCCACTGCTGTTTAAAATTGAGAATAACACAGGCAAAGCATACATACACCCATGAGTATCTCTTCTCTTATTTTGTGCCCATTTGTTTTGCTCACACCTGAGGCTGTCCTTGTTCTTTTCTCCAGGTTGAACGTACACGTTTTAGAGGCGCAACCTTGAAGACGTGTGAAGCGCTGCGCAGTTGGGGTAGAAGAACAGAAACAAAACTTCCACCACCAAAAGTACAAATAATCTGCAGTTATGTCAGGCCAAAGTCCAAAGCTGAAAAGCAGTGATCCGTTGGGAGATTTTATTTTTGTAGTTTCGATTAAAACATTTGTACACTACTACACAAATTTAAATAAAAAAATATGTTATCAGAAAAACAACAAAACACGCTATTAGAAAACTAGAAAGCTCATAAGAAAACATTTCTCTGATAAAGCATAGCTATGAAAAGTAGTTTAAAAAATTTTATAACTAGGAAAGAGACAGGCAAAATTATTTTGGAAGAGTTCAGTGTGTGCTGTTTAAAGGGAGAGGGGATGATCAAAGCTAGCATAGTAAAGATATATATTTTAACACATTTTTCCCTTCTCACATGACCTTAACTACATTGTCTCCGCAGTTCTCTTTAAGGTATTCTTCTATTCAAGTGAAACTACGTTTTTTGCTGCCTCTTTACTATTAGTCTTCATTTCTGTTCTAAACACGGCTAGGCATCAACCACAAATGGGACTATATTGTGCTAGGCATCACAGACAGAACAGCAGACAATCTAAATGCTCCCAGTGCAAGCATATGGGAGAAATAGGATGTGAAGAAAGGAATGTAGTGTAACAAATGCAATGAAAAATGACATATGCAAACCTAGAGTTTGCTGAGGGCTAGATGTGGCCAAGAAGGTATGAGAGAGTCAGGGGAAGTGAACGCAACTGAGCGGAAACGGAGAAAGAGGGAAACGCAAAGTGAATCCAAGGTGAAACGTTCAGTTCTTGGCAATTCTTCAGCTCATAAACATATGGGCTGTGAAACTGCAAATAGCGAGTGTAAAGCCTGTTTGCATACAGAAGCTAAACTTCAGTTGATCCAGAGTTCCTATTAATCTCACCTCATTCCATATCTATGGGACCCTACCTCTGCTTAACTGTCACTGAGAGAGTCTACTAATAAGTCATTTTCACAGCATCCTGATTGCTTGATAAGTTTGGTTTTCAAAGATTCCTAGTTTGAACAATTTAAAAACCATTCTACCAATTATTTTTGCTAGCGTTTTCACAAGTTTTTCCCTCATAAAGACCGTTTTCTTATCAGAAATGAACTGCCTGTCTCTCGCCGTTACAGGCATAGAATTGTTCTAAACAGGTTATAGCGTATAGTTCTAAAAAGAGAAAAAGAATGTTTTGCACCTAAATTCTAAAACCCGGAACATTGTGCTACTGTTTTTGCTGGGGGAAAAAACCCAATAAAATAAAAACAAATTTTTAAAAATTTAAAAACCATACACGCACACAAGAGCTAGAGAATGGAAACAGTGATTATAGTCTTTTCCATGCCAATTTTAAAGCTTGAATGAGAGTGGTACGAAATTCTTCCTGCAATCAACCTGCTATTCTACAGCTCCCTATGAAGGGACTGGAATAATCCAACTAGTTTCACATCTGTGAGCAAGACCTGCTTACCTGCATTAGCTTTTCCTCAGAAATAACGCTGTTATCAGACTAGTCAGGAGAAAGTCATCTGAGGACAGAAGACTTGCTCTGCCTACTTGGTACATAAATTAGTCTTTATGTTCGATGCTGCCTATTTCAATGGGATACCATCTACATCAAGTTACTATCTATATCTACCTTTTCAAAGGAAGGAAGTTTTATAACTTCACCAGGGTTAACTGCTCTTCACATGCATGCACAAAACCGAGTATGATCTGGCCTTTGCCCCTTTCTCATGCAGAAAACATTGAAGCTGGAACATAAATCAAGTAAGCAAAATAGAAAAAACCTCATGTAACAAGCCACTTTTTGAACCAAATAAATAATTTGAAAGATAAGATTTGCAAAAGCTAACTCTACAGTTTGCCTCTCTTGCTTTTAATAAACTAAACTGTCCCAGGATTACCTTACTAAGGTGCACAAACTCTGCTCAAGCGTTCAGGGTTTATTATTTTGCTGTTTGGTTTGGTATCGGGTTGTTTTGTTTGATTGGTTTGGGTTTTGTTGCTGTTGTGTTTAATATATGCATTTATGTATCCTTAAAACACCAAAGATATACATCCATGTTGAAATCCTCTAAGACTACAGCTACAAAAAGTCTATTTCTTCACAATCAAAAGTGTAAGAAATAAATGGTGTTTCAAATGCCTCAGCTGTATCTGACTTAATTGAAAAAGTCACTCAGTAATAGCCCTATATAATAGAGTTTGTGGTTATCCATTAATTTCACGGTGAGACACAGTAGAAAAAAAGGCATTTGAATGAGAAAAGGAAGAATAATTTTCCAGTGAGATGCATGGAATAGTGCATATCCGGACCAGACATCCAGACAGATATCCAGGCATAATAGTGAGTGATATTTGCTGATATTATAGTCCTATCTCCTTAGAGAAAAATCCCAACAGAGCAGAAAATCACTTAGAATAAATTCATCTTATTTAGGCAACACAGGTTAACTTTAATTACTAATTAATCCCCCAAGATCCTTCCTTCTTCTGCTCCATGAATAGATAATCCATCATCATTTATGATTCTTCACTTGAATAAATGAGAGCTTTATTACAAACCAGGGTGAAATATGTCAGATTTTTTCCAGAACTGTATGACTGAAAAGGTTGATTCTAAAGTTAAAACTGTTCATTCTATTTTTCATTTATGAAATATTTTTTCATGTTACTCCTAACAATTTTATGTAAGTTTAATGTCAGCCATTTTACAGTTTGTCATGCTCTTGCCTTGCCACAGACCGATTACTTGGAAAGTGTTTAAAACTTTAAAAGCACCTAAAATTATAAGTTAACCTATACAATATTATGGTAGGTTACATGTGAACTGATTTTTTGTTTGTTTTTAAACAGTATTACTACTGATTATATCTATTTTAAATGCTATGGTGTTTGAGCCAAACCTGTTCCTTGAAATCATTTTGTCTTGATGGAAGCCTGATATATTTTTTCATATTTTCATCTTGTGAACTACAAAGCATAATAGACATGGGCAGCTTTTCTCCTCAAACAGAGAAAGAGCAAAGACCACATCCAGCTCCATTGAAGTCAGCCTTTTCGTTGACATCAGTAGGCACTATTGTAGAGTATTTTTGTGGGAAAAACAAACCAAAAAAACCAAAACCAAACAAAAAAAACCCCACCACACAAAAAAAACCCCTACACGCAACCAAAAAAACCACAACTAAAAAAAAAACCAAACCAAAAACCACCCACCAAAAAAACCCACCCATGCCAAACAGATATAATAGTCTTCACATCCAAAGGTGGAAAACGCACCACTGCATAGGACTAAGCTTTCTGGGCATCAGCAAGAAAAAAGTCTGTAGTCTATAATCCCATTTTTTAAAAATTCTTTATATAGATTTGACTCATTTTCCCCATATGTTTCCAAAGCAGTTTTTTCTGCTTGGTTGGAAGGGATAAAATTGCTGAACCATTTGTTCAGCTCAGCTGTGCAAATCTATTGTATTTCACTGGTTATTTTCAGCAACAGAAATATTCTGTGTTTGCCTTCATAACTCCAGATAGGAAGCAGAGAAGTGTTAGGCAAGGACTATTTGTCAAGACAATGACAAGCATAACATGATCTTTATCCACCTCCCAACTCTTGAGCACGAAGCTCTCATCTGATGTCACAGTAAGAGAAAATCCTAAAGTGCGTTTCCCGTTCCCTTCCAAAGGAACAACTTCATTTGCTAAAACTTTCTGAGCCATCAAGTTTAACTAATCAGGGGGTGCATCCTGACACTTTCCAGATGATTGTAGTAATCTGACACTTTAAGATATCTGAGGTGGCAAATGTGTCATTATATTTCAGCATCAATTGTTTAAAAAATTCATCAGAGTTAGAGGCAAAACAATCAGAACAGATTCCGGTGTCACAATAGCTATTAAGAGCAGGATAACGTGGTAGTTCGTTTGAAAACTGTTTCAGGAGACAATAGGTTATAGGTACATATATAAAGCTGTAAAGCTGCAAGCTTTTCCCTTACAGTGCTGCAATCCACTGCTTTTCAACAGCCGCAGGTTCAGTTGCAAAAGAGAAAGAGAAGCAACTCAGAGAGGTGCTTTATTGCTGCTATCAATAGCAGCACATACTTGCATTTACTGACTCAGCAGGGCTCAAACCAACCTCTAAAAGATGCACTATAGACACTATCCTCTACTGATGGCAGGCCCAGTTTTCTATACCCCATGGAATAAGGATGGCATCACCCTCTATTTATGAAGGACTGACGGAAAAGAAAGCCAACAACAAAAACAAACAGGTAGAAAGTTGTCTTTTAAGAACACAGAGGAAAGTACAAGTCCATTGTAGGGACCCTACAACAGCAGCCACAACCCCATCAATAGTTTCTTCAGGGCGAATAACTTGAGAGACCTTTGGCCTCTTGTCCTATGAATCACAGAGAATGAAGGCAGAAAGTGTTTTAAGGCAAGGCTTAAAGTTTTGAAATTTGACACTCAGTCTTCGTAGGTTCTTCAGGGAACTCTCCAGTTATTGGGCTATTAATTAATACAGTCAACCAAAATCAGGAGAAAAAGCAGCAAAGGATTAGAGCAGAAATAATTTTCCTTGCACTGCCTCCTGAAAAGATGCGTTTCCAGGCCTACTTTAAATAAAAAGGCTGAGAAGGTGATATTATGAAGTTTGTCACAGTCTTCTGAGTTTTCAACTATTGTTTCCAAGAAAACATAAATCTAACCATCCAGGTAAATAATCTCTAGCTCAGAGCTATCAGAGTGCAGCAAGAGAGAGCTAGCAACGGCAAAAATAACGGCAGTTTGTTTTGTCCCATGTAGTGCAAGAGCAGCTCCACCAAGAGACAGGGGAAAGAGAGCAGGAGGAGATAGGTGGAAGAACAGATGACTGAACCCAGCAACTGAGAAGGCAAAGGAAACAATTTAATGTGAAAAGTAGGGCTGGCACGGAGATGAAACAGTAAGACAGATCATCGTCACTCAGACAAGAAAGCAGACAGTGAAAACCAGAGGAGGTATGAAGAGCTGGCTGTGGTGCAGTTGAGAAGTGACAACAGAGCATGTTTTGGAGTATTAATAAATCATGATAGTAAGGTATCTCTAAATATCTCTAAGGTATCTCTAAAGATGAATACATGGTTTACATATGCGTTTCCATATCACTTCTACTACTGCCTGGCCTAAACTCACCATAGCTCATTAACACTTAAGGGACGCTAGCAAATGATGTTCTGTTGTGATAATGCAGACCTTCACAACAGTAATTCACATCACAGATACCAGCTTCACAGCCAGCTTCATTACACTCTGCAAGAAGATGGCTACTAGACTGCATAATGACTTAATCGTAGACCATTCCAATGAGACCCGAGGGATGTTGAGGGTGAAAAAAAAAAAAAGGCAATAACTAGCCAATTCGGACTTTTTTTTTTTAAAATAGACAATAGGTACAAAGGAGTTTTCTTTTATTCCAAGTAGTTGCCTATAATATGCGTCATGCCTCTAGTGTTAGAGGCGAAATGGCTGCTTCCCACCCCCCCTTCAGTGCTGCTCCCAAGGTAGCAATTGTACGACCATTTCCACCTTTCAGGATTTTTACAAACACTAAATTTGCTGAAGAAAGACAGGTGAATATTGGCACTTCATCTTAAAATAAAGGGTTTGCTAAGACATACAATACTGCTTGTTGTATATGGAGGTACATTAGTCGAATGTTTCCTTTTTCACGTTTAACTTTCCCATCCATCAAGTGATTTTTTTTTTTTAAACTGTCTCTGGACCTAGAAAAGTTAATAAAAGACTTTTCCCTAATATCTGTGTCATATGCTTGGAAAAAATTATCCATTTTCCGCACAACACAAACGTTATTCCCCTCACCCCAAGTAGCACATGGAAGTATACCATCCCCCTTAATTTATCAGGGGAGTTAGAGAGCTAGAAGTTTGACCACTACACCAGAAAGATTTTTTTTCTTATTGTTAACACACTGGCTCATACCTGTTTACATTACAATTCTACCAGACTGAGACCCAGCTGGCTCTGGACTTGTCTACACCAGAAGAATTTCCATAATAACTTCCTGTTGTCTCAGAGAGACTACTTAGCTAAGTTTTGGCACTAGTACTTTACTCATCCTTGATAGTATTCTTCTACCGAGTCATTTTGCAGTCATTTTCCAGTTTTCATGGCCTACAGTCTATTTTTCCTTGAAGTGATAGAGTCATATCAAAGAGTTAACTCTCATTGCAAGGATTTAAGATTGAAAATAATGAGATGTGTAGGAGGGAGCCGAAAAGAAAGGGAGCCTGGAACAGCAATATGACAAATGCCTTAGAAGATCTCATTGCAGTTGATAGTTTATAACTTATTAAAAATAAGTACCAGACAACAACTTATTTTTAATGCTACCTTTTATAGGTACGTACAAACATGGAAGTTTTTGTGTTGTGGTGTTTTTAGGACTTAGTTATTGAGTCACAGAGCCCCTTTAAAAAGTACTTTAGAATAAACTAAAAGAACAACATAAAAGAGTATTCACACATGACGGTAACCATTATAAAAGTTGGCTCTTCGTGCTATCATCTCCCACACAAAAATGAAGCAGAGGTGGTGAAAATTTCTGGTAAGGTTAAGAATGGAAAACATTGATAAAGTGGCAAAATGCTGCAATTTCTGCATGCCGAGTATCACATTCTGGTGTCAACAGCATCACGTTGCCATCGTCTCTTGAAAGCTCATTAGCAGCATGGAAGAACATTCAAGTGGGGCATTGTGGTGGACAGAATTACTCTGAGGTAAGGGAGATTCGAGGAGGATATTTTTGGTTTCATTTTTTGTTCATTTCTTTCTCAGAGATGTTGAAAACAAAGCTCAGCAAGAAACATACAAACCTACCAACCTGCTCAAAATGGACATGAAACCACAGACTCCCAGCTGAGTCAGAACTATATTTGCAGTTACTTTTTCAGCTTGAGGGTCTTGTAGAGTAAAGTGAACAGCAATAATCTTTTTGCATAACAAAGGCACAAGTCATTACAGAAAGAGAGACAGGCCCTCAGTGTTCCATCTTATCATGGTACAAGTTGTTTAATTTGCTTTTAAATAGCATAAAATTTACATAAAGTAGCAATAACTCATCATTTACATAACAGGAATGGAAAATGGCTTGAGAGAGAGCTCAGGAAGGCCAAAGGTTGTCTTGGGAAAGGGTATAACAAAGCACCTACTTGCTGCAAGGAGAGCACCCATAACAGAGAATGGTTTGCGAAGCTTCTAGCAATATCCCAAAGGACCAGAGCCCTGCTTTCACTCTGCCTTCGTGGTTGACTCAAGTCAACCAAGACTTGAGACAGACCAGTAAATAACTACTGTCTCCTCGCTGGGACCAACATTCCTATCCCTTCTCATGGCAATGAAGCAATGGATTTTAAAGGTTAGATTCATACTGATTAAACACAGGACTGTGAATAATGCGCAATACAGCAAAGACTCGGTATAAATTGGAGAAGACAGAATAGAAATTCTGGGCCAAGAGAAAATTGAACCATCATGTTATAAATAGATGTTACTTGGCTGAGGGAGATGCGCTTACTCAACAGGGCTAAAATCCAGAGTTATGATAGTAAGTCACTTAACTGGCACATGAATCAAGCTAATGTCATACAGTTATACAGAGCACCCTCCACAGGAAGAAAAGGTGGGTATCGCTGCAGAGTCGCTCTGGTATGAGATGTCTAGAGCCCAAAGGCTTGTAAGACTATACCTGGTGCTTGCTACTGGCAGGCAAAGAAGCATTTCCTCATGCATACAGGGGTCCCGGGTTTAAGAATGCTTGAAAATATCAGGGCATGGTACTGGGGAGAGGGACACCCAAGAAAAGGAGCTCTGGACACCGGTAGGTGCCATGAGGTCATCATTTTGCCTAGCTGTACATTCCCAGCCCTTCAGCTCCTTTGCTCTTTACCATCTCATTACTTTCTCCTGATGTACAGGAGATCTTAAGCAGAAGTCCCCGAGGACACCGGGGTGGAGCTATTTTTTGGCATGACAGAAAAAGGAAGGATCTTATTTCCTCACTCATTTTAATAAGACCAAAATTCCACTTAGTTTGCAATTTAAAAAAAAAGTTTCCCAAATAAGACCCAGTTGAAGTTCTGTGGTGATTAAGTTTAACATTAGAGAAGTCATTTCATAAGCTACTCTTCTGCAAAATTGCCAGCTATTATAGCCATGCTGCCAGTTCTTCTGGGACTTTTTTTTTTTTTATTTTTTACTTTAGCAGTTTTCATGAAACACCCTGAATTATGATTGTTTCATAATCCGTTAAATTGAGATATTATATACTGAGTACAAGGTGGTAAGTTTAATTTTACTTTATATTATTATATTACTGTAAACAAAGTATAGTTCAGTAGCGTTGCTTACACAGAATTCGTCAGGCACCATAACGCTGCTTAGGATGAAGAGAGCACAAGGAAAAACCAAAGTTTTTGCCTGACCTGCAGACCAGGAACATGCAGAACTAATAAAAACTCCAATCTGTCATTTTTGAGTTTAATTTTAGGGGAGAGACAGATGTTTAACATGAAAATTTTCAGGGACATTCTAGAGCTGTCGCACCTCAAAAGATAGTAGCCCTAGTCCCTTGGCAGAAAGGCACGGTGTTGCTGCAGGCAGGGGGAAGAATCACACTGGTGGATCCTCTACCACTTTGTAGCTATTGAAATCTCACATATTTCAGAGAGACACATGACTGCAATAGATGATAGACTTTTTTTTTTTCCTTCAGTACTAGCTATGACATACACAGACATAATACAGGTGATGGGAAGCTCTTTAGACAGTGACAAAGCAGAGCTGAGTGGTTCTAAATAGGCATTTTACTTACAGGATATAATCAAAGGAATCACACAGAAAAATTAGTGCACTTCAGTCAGCAACATCCAGGGAACAGGCATAATAAAAACATATATTACCAACATTTCAAGCACAAATATAACAAATTCTGCTGAATGATTTATATATTCAAATTATAAAACTTGAGCACTTGATTGGTTTTAAAAATACATATATACACACACACCCCCTATATTAGCAGGCAGTCCTACTCTTTGCATTTGAGCAGTGACAATGCTATAAAGCACAGTAGCAGATATTTACTTTCACTTCAGTAAAACTCTCCCCCAAACATGTTTGCTTGCTTGCTTTCAATGTGAGATTTTTGCTGAGGAAATAAAGTTGGGCTGAAATAGCTCAAGTAAACAAAACCTTAGCAGCAGCACCGGCAGAGCTTTTCCCCCTCATCCCAGACCCAGCAGCCTGTTGCACCTATACACCAGACTGGAGCATGGAGCCCTTTCTAGGAGCACCAACTTCTCTTGCCTCATACTCCTGCGAGTTCTTCACCAGGCTAATGCACATACGCCATTTCTCATGATGTGGCAGAGAACCAGGAAATACTGGCCAGACACAAGCAGGAGAAACAAGGTGCTCCTCTGTGCCCCAGTGACTGCACATTAAGTGTTCTTCCTCATTCAGAAAGTTTCAGACTTGCTCCACTTCAGATCTTTGCTGCCTGGCTGTTACCAACTGCTCAGCCTTCTTCTAGCTCCCTGTACCTCACACAGGTGATAAACTTCATAGCTTTTTCTCCAGCTATATTGCAAACGGTGCTAGCGCTCAAGATGAAAAATGAGTGCTCTTATGTAGTACTGATGTGCAGACAGAGTCAAGAAAGGGGTTACTGATATGGATCTGAGCAACTTCATCCCAAAAGGAAATGCAATCAATATAATTCCATTTCCTAAGCTTAATTAAATTAATTTTGTGTTTAGTAAGAATATTTTTAAAAAAGCACCTGCTTAATTCTCTCACTAACAATCCCCAGCAAAACCATATGTATAATAAATGCATACATTAGTATGTGGTAACCAGAAAGTTAAAGTGATGATGTCTCTACTTCCACCCCACCAGCACACTTGAAGACATCTTTCTTTAGCCCATCAGGCATATTGGCACTCCTGTCATGCAAAGTTAGATACATATGCATACGGGCATCCAGGTGAAGAGGAGAGGACATAGGCAAAGAGATCAGGCTAACTTTAATGTAAAAAAAACAAAGACAAAACAAAAAAAAACCTCAAGCAAACAACAAAAAACCCCACACCACCAAAAAATGAACCCCCAAAAACCAAAAACCCCACAAAAAACCCAACCCATAAATGCTAATTTTAAGACTCAATTAGAAGCATAAATAAATATGTAGCAACAGTAAGGTCAAGTATCATTTAGAACCAGAGCTGTGAATACTGCAGTTACCTAGGCAACATCTGCTTCTTTTTCTATTTAGGTTTTCATCCATGTAAAGTGACAGAAAAAGTAACTGAGGGTTTTCAGAAATAATTCAGGTCTCTTTAATGGAAGCCATAATATATATATAAAGTATTGTCTTAAGGGGCAAATGTCAGATTTTATACACAAAAATGTGCATTTTAAAAAATGAAATTTTACTTCACCAATTAAGAATAACAAAAACTTTAACGCATCTGAAGTTAATGCCTGGGCCAAAATAGTCACCAAAATTATTTCAATACAGTGAATAACATTTGAATGATTTGTGTCTTGGATAACTAAAGCCAGTTCATGAATGATTTTTATTCATCTTGGCATTTTAGAGTTCTCCGACAACAAAGAAAACCCAAACCAAGAAATAAGATTACTACATCATGAAAATCTGTTAAGAGCATCCAAGAGCGTGTCAGATTGGCAAAACCTATTCAGTTTCAAAATCAATGGGGTCTGCACTGAAATATTTCAGAGTTAATGGAACGGTTAAATGAACCACCTCTTGTAACTTGTGTAATGGAGTACTGTAGGCAAAGAAATTATATGATTGAATTTGGTTTCCTTCAACAGTAATATTTACTACTGCTAAAATCTTTCAGCTTAAAAAGAAAGTGCTCAAAGGCAAATTTGTATCCAGGAAGACAGATTACTGCATTAATTGAAATTCACTGATTCGCTCTTGCTGCAAAATGAAAAGAATAGTTATCAGATTGGAGCAAAGAACAAAATGACATTTCTGAGACATTAATCTTTACAAGATGTTAAATTACCTGTAAAACCTCAAGAAAAACAAAGGAATTAGTCAGACTATCATTTTCTCAAGAAATGAGAGTGACTGAGCTAATTGGATCATGTAACATACTGAGGGCATAATTCTTCAGTGAGTTTGGCGAATTAGTCAGTGAGGTTCAGCAAGGACAGCTGTCTTGTCATGGACAAGCAATAAAGAAAAAAAAGTAGTATTTCTTTCTGTCACCTGTTAATTTTGCCTATTTCATTTCCAACCTGGTCTTGAGCAATACCTTGTGATGCTGAAGAGCATATGAACAGGACAGTGCGTGGGCTTTTGGAGCAAGGTGAGAGAAAGGATTTGGCTGCATCAATTTATAGAAAAATCTCCCTAATTATGTGGAAAATAGAAGCCGCTAATTCCATACTGATATTAAAAATGGATAAAAACTTGGCTTATACCTATACTGGTGATATCAGCCCATTTGGATAATCACCGTACATATCCTAAATCCAGGATAATCAATTTCATTGTCTGGCTGTACTTCTAAACCTTAATTATTCATAACATTCAAATTTGACACTATTAAAATCTTCCCCCAATCACTATGAACTGGTTTTATTTTGCCATTATGAAGAGATGACACACCTGTCTTTTTTATCTCTTTGAAAAGATATCTTGCTTTTTGTTACCCAAGTGCAAATTATGGTTTGGAAATTAGCTTGTAATCATTTTCCAGTAGTCCTGTTCCATGGTTTGCCAGTTGTTGACCAACGACTTCTCTAGATTTTTTTTTTTTGTTTTTAAATAGTAAGAGTTTAGGAAGCCTTTCCTCACCAGGTCTGTTCATTTTCTTGAGACCTTTCATTAAGCCTTTTCCTCTCATAACAGCGTCAAGTGTTTTAACACCACTAGCCACAACAGTAAGAGTTCCATGTGGGGAGAAACTGGTGGCTTTAATGTTTGTTTCCACAGCGTACCAGAGGGAAAAGGAGACTTGAGGAGGGGAGGTAGGGAGGAGCAACTTTCCCCAGTTCTGTGACCAAAAGCCTATATACAGGGAGCGTGAGCCAGGTGGTGAAGGTGCCCATCTGCCCTCTTCCCCCCACCCTGCTCTGCAACAGCACATGTCCTGCATCAGCCGACAGCACGTCAAAACCACCACAAGCACAGCAATGTCTAAAGACAGACACTTAGTGCCTATCCTAATCTTCATTTGCTCAGCTACTCAGCTTCATCCCCCAGCCTAAAGCTAAGCCACGGCTGCCCTGAGGAGTTCTGTCAAACCACCAGGCTCCACGGTTACTTCCAAAGAAAACTCAGCGCTTCAGCTTGGGCTATCTGTTACCATTTCAGAGATGTGAATTATGTCTATACAGACCAAACATCCAACTCCTGAATTGCAGCTGCACTTAAAACGCTTTGTGCTTATGTATAAAATTCTCCAGCCCTTGAGAATGAGCAGGCAGCACTCAGGACCAGCCAGGCATAGCCAAGACAGTTACAGTTCGGTGTAGCCATCATATAAGACTGTATTATTGTCACAACACAGAGGAGAGATGGTGTCAGCCACTTCCGTTAAAGGTGGGAGTGTGCATGAGCAAGGTGGGATATTTAAGAATCACATAAAAATCAAAACATTGTCACAGTTGTATTTTAACCTCATACGTAGAAATTATTTACTGGATGTATTTTCTTATAAGTGTATAAGATCTTCCCTTTCAAAGCACTTTTTCCCCTGAAGAGTTCAGATAAACAACTTTATTAACTAAAAATTAAGGCTGCCAAGTGATGTTTAGTACTCTTCCAGGATGCCAAGTTAAGCAGTACTCAAGTAGAAAAATTGCATTTCCCTTTCTTCACTCTGCTGTCTTTAAGCAATATCCAAGAGCATTTCTATTGCCCACCTCCCTCTACCCATGGAAATAAGCCTCTGTACAACAAGCTTCATCGTCATGTTGATTCCCACAATGCCATCAGCGCACTTTACACTAATGCTTCCCAATTGCCCCCAATTGCATCTGAGGTCCTACTGGTCTCCACTTTAACTACTGAAGAGGATGTATGGGAGGCTCACTTCCACATCTCAGCAGTGAGGACTTGCAGCCGGTGCTTAAGCAAGACATACTGGGTCTTCTCAGATGCAAAGCACACAAGCACAAAAACATTGAGAACCTGAAGCATCTCTTTTTACCCAAGTCTCACAGCACTGCCATACAACCCTAACCAATCTGGCAGCAGATACACCCGATGCAAACAGAACTACCTGCATGCTCCACCAGCTTTAGAGGGTGCAGGTAGAGCTGGGCAAGCCCCTGTATACTTCAGAATTTTCAGATGTTTGATTCTTGCTGAAACCAGTATCATGAATAAATACAAGTTTCTACCAAACAACCATGACTACATTTAATGACAGAGTTAGGGCAGATCTAGTCAAACAACAAAACCTTTTGCACACACATGTAGACAGAAACAACCTGCAGGCAAAAGCATCCTTCTGTCAGATCCAGCTCCATCCCTCCACAGGGAGGCAGGTAGTTCAGGAAACACATGCTACAGTTCTTGGCTGTATTTCTTTCTTTTTGTACCACTTAACATCTCAGACAGGTTTTGCTTTAGCCATCTGCTGAAAGTACCATCCACAGGTGTCATGATGGAAACAGCTAATGAAGTTCAGAGTCTGAATAGAAACACCTGATTTTGTATTGGCAGAGATCATACTCACAGAAACCAGACCTACAGAAAGCAATCATTGCTTATTGAACGTGGATGACTTACAGGTAGAGCTATCCTTCCTCCCCACCTGCCCAAAGTTTTAATTCCAGCTCTTAGCTGTTTGTACTGTTGCAATTAAGTTCTTATGACACTTTATGAGACAGGTGGCAAAGGTGTCATACCCTTCATGCAAACCTCATGTGTTTCAGCTAACAATTTGGTATTTCAGACTGTAACATTTCAAGGAAAATTGTTGTTACTCCCCTCTCAGGCTGCCTGCAGTAATAGTCAAAGGAATTACAAAATTAAACAGGTTTGACGCAAATCTTAACAGAAAACCACACTCAAAGTCACCTATGGATCCTCCAATTCCCCAATTCATTTACACTTCACGCAATTGTTTCAAGCACATTTCTCCCAGCGCAAAACATTTGTTTCAAGTGTGTTCTTATGTTTTGTTGTTCTAAGCCAGTCTTTATACAAGCAAAGTCATGAAGTCATTTGTCTGCTCAAACTCACCACAAGCAGCTTCAGCGAACCTCAAGGTCACCTTTGATGTAGGCAGCCCATTGCTTGGCCTCATCTCATCCACCTGTGTGACATCAGGACAGCCTACCAGCCCCTACCCTCTCCTTCTAGCTTCTGCATTTGAGCCCTTAGGAGCATGGGCACAACACTCTAAAAAAAAAAAAAAAAAAAAAAGAGAGGCTGTTATTTCTTGCCACCTTCCCCAGCAGTATTAGAGATGAAAGCAAAAATCTGTGCAGTATACCAAAAACCTGATAGGCACTACTACACCTACTTCAAACTCACCAACACACAAAAAGGGTGACCTCACGGCCCTGCACATCAATCTGATTGTGGCTGAGCCTCACAGTTTTATGACAGAGCTTCGCTGTGCTAGAAGACAGCTTTGATTGTTGGTGTTTCAAGACTGAAATTTGAAACATTTGGTAGTCACTTGAAGCCATAGGGCTTGATTTTTGCCTTTATAGTCAAGACAGAGATTTTGAGTAATATAGAATTAATCCTTTAAGTTGCCTAGTGTTCTGAATAGAAACATTGCAGAGTTATCTGTGGGGGGAAGGGAATGCCTGTACAACTTGAGAGTGAGGCTGCAGAAACACCACATTTTTTCACATGAAAATACAACATGCCTGAATTTTATTTGGAGTGACCACACAAATGGTTTTCACTTACAATTATGTGAAAAAAGCAAAATAAAGAGTTCTGTTTAATATTTGGTTACGTTCATACTCTCTTATATGTTAACAGAACCGTAACATTTACCTACACATTTATTTAAAAATCTGCTTGCTGAAATACAGACAAAAACACCACACTGCACTTGCAAAAGCCCAAAGATTAATACAAACTTAATGGAGTTCTTAGTCAAGTATTCACTTCCGCAGCGCTGAACACACAGCCTGACACGCTAGGAAAAACATTAGGTCTTTTCATCTGTTGCAGAAATAACTGTTCTTCAAAACCGCTCACTTCAGTTCTTATGTAAGCGGAATACTCTTTGAAGTGAAATAAAGTTTTACAAAACAGGCTAAATAAAGATCAGAGAACCTAAAAAATCTGTGGTATTTTTATCTTTTTCTGCACCACAGAAGATAAAGCCTACATCAGAAGTCACTTCAATAACCTCCCAGACAAACAGCAGAAACACTTTGCAGATGAGGAAAAATGTTAACCACTAGAGAAAAAGATGATTTAAAGAAAGATGTAAAGAAGAAAATAAGCACCCAACTCTTACCCAGCAGAGGACTGAAGCTGCACTGGTTCATTCAATGCCTTCAACAGACGGAGCCCCAGACTTGTGCTCAGTAGTGCAGACCTCCACCAGCACCTGCTCCTTAAAGTCCTTCCCTTCACTCTCCACAGCACAGAGCAGACACCACCACATACTTCCACACCAGGCACCCCTTCTCTCCAGCCCCAGAAGATCTATCTAGCTAACGACTTCTGCTGTCCTCAATACCTCTCAGACCCGACATCATCACCAACACCTGAGCAACTCCTCAGGCATCAACTCACCCCTGCAGAGACACCTGTGAACTCTCACACCTTTAATGAATTTACCGCAGTAAATAATTCTGCTGAGAGTCCGTAAGTATTAGCAGAGCCTGGCTCACTCCCTGTCTGCTAGAAGACCCTATATTTGCCTCCAGAAATCTGTGAGGAAAGTCTTTTTTGTCTAGGGGGGAAAGGGACTTTTTCAGCTTTTATATGTTTTTCCACTTTAAAGACATGCAAACAGAAAGACTCCAAGTCACGCTTTAATCTCTAAATAAGCTGCACTTTGAGTTGTTTATCTTGTCAATTTTGCTACTGTTTTGATCCAGAATTGTATTCAATAAATTAAACAAAAAGAATTTTTGAAATGAAAAAAAAAAAAAAGAAAAAATCAAAGTATTTCTTCCCCAAAAGGTCAGTTGAACAAATCGCATCTACCTACAGTTTTCCATGGCCTCAGTTGGTTCTGTGTGTGAAGGTTTTGCCAGTTCCCCGCAGTTCGGAAGGGAAGCCAGTGCAGGTCCCAGCACAATACGGCTCACATCGCTAGGTTTCATTAAACATTTTGAGAAGCCTTTTTCTCTCAAGCACAAAAAAGCCCATAGGTCTCAGCTAGTAATGCTTACGTCCTTATCTCATCCTAATCTTTTTGGCACACTAGCCAAAGCCGGATCCTGTCCACCACATGTGAATATGGATTGCAAGCGCATAGATTGCATGGCAGAGGAGATGCTTTTAGAACAAGGAAATAAGATTTCTGGGGAAATTCATATCACCTAGTTTCTCTACCTGAAGTTTGACAAAGTTCAGATTTAGAGCTGAAGTTGGGGATTGTTTATATTAATAATAACATATTATTGTTACAGCTAACCCTTAACAGGAATAAGTAGTGTTCCACATCTTGCCACTAACAAATTGCCAGAAGCAATGGTAAAAGGTCATGTCAGTTCATGATGTTGATTCAAAACAGTGGTTGTACTGCAAAAGCTAAAAGCAAAACTGAACCTAGAAAAGCATTCAGTTGATATTACTCCATGCCTTCCAAGCCATGGGACAGAGGAGAGAGAATCTCTCTTTAGCAGAGATACGGCACTTGCTTCATTTAGTGTTTCAGACATGTTTCACGTAACACAGAACCATTAAAGTACAATTTTCTACTTCTCTGTGAGCAAACAAACAATATTTATGCAATTCAAACACCTCTAACAAATCACTTATTGTTACTAATCCTCCAAGTGCTGTGCACCACTGTTTGGACTTAAAGATTTTCTAAAGTTACGGGCATCATTGTTGGCAGATGTTGGTAAATCCTTGACATGAGATTTAATAGTCTTAATATTTTCGTAACTGTTGCTTGTATGAGATCCTCTAATCTGCATATCCCATACCCTTACTTGGTCTAGTGATCTGCCATGAAACATTTTTTCCTGATACCAGTTAATTTTCACTTACCAAATCTCATCATCTACATCACCCTAGAGATGTGGACAAAAAACCAAAGCTGAAGCTGCATCTTGGCAAAGCTGTCCCAAATCCAAGCATTGCCCCATACACTCGTGCTATGATAGCAAAGACTAGCTTTTCCAGCTCTTATACTTGCAGTATTCTGGTGGGTTTAAGAGACACATTACACTTTCATTTAAAGCATGGGTTCCCCAGACTGTCCCTCAGAAGAATTTCAATTCCCACTTTACAGAAAATCAAAGCCTGAATTGGTGGGTAGGCATTACAATGTGCACAGTTGTTTCATAAACTTTGTACATACATATGAAGAAACTTTCAGTGTCTTGGGTTCTGTTCAAATGCAAACTCTGTCAGTCAGCCGTAAGTCACATCTACTAGGGGTTCAGCACTTGGTCCTAAAGAAACTGGCCCACTGAATTTCTGTTGAACTTTTCTAGTTCTAATATAAGCCAAACCCTGCAAATTATGCTGTGTCAATTAGTTTTTATTCTTTAGTGCAAAAGCCAGATTTTCTTTTTATTTCTTACATTTCATTTAAAAACAAACAAAACCCTGTAAGTTCTAAGTAGTTATTTTGAATCGAAGGTTTTTCATTATCAGTCTTCAACAAAAGGCTGATACTTAAAATAAAGAAGTGGCTCATCTGTGTTTAATTGCCATTAAATTACATCTTGCCCACATGAACTCCTCAATGAGAAAGACTGATTGGTAACTACTCAGAAAAGCAAGCTCTGAACGTGGCACATCAGTAGCTCTAAGAAGGAAAAACATCGAGCATGAGACTAGGGAAGAGAGTCTTACCTTCAGCTGTGGTGAAACCATATCGTGCTTTCCTGAGTTAAATCATCTTTAAATGTTCTCACAAGCTTGCTGAAGCATTTAATTCATGATGGCAAGATTATAGTATAGATATGTATAGTAAGATTTTGTAGTTTCTTTTCATGTCATTATTTCTAATGTAAGCCATTATTTGAGCTAACATATAGTCTAATGGATATGAAGCCCATTTACTCCATTAAAAAAAAAAGCTGTATAGCTGTTATATTACCAAGATACTGTTTATTCAAGTATTATCGATTGCAGTAATAAGATTTGTATGACTTACTGCATGGTGACTTTCATTAGCGTGGATTATCTGGTAAGGAATGACATCATTCTGCAGTCTTTTCCTCTCTCCCCTGTCTGGCCGCCTGCTTTTATGACACCTGTGGAGAAGTATTAATTTTGACATGTCTGCCTATCTTCTAAACCTGGCTGAAATTGGCCAATGGATTCAACAGTCAAGATGTGGACGTACACACATAGAATGGTTGTATAAAGTCTTCTCTCTTAAGGAAACCAAGAAAAAAGCCACGCACCAGCTGCTGTGTCAGGTTGCAGACATCATAACTTACTTACAGCTGATCTTTGCCATGACTGTATCCCAGATTAAAAAACTTACTTCACTTTAATAAAAGCCACCTGCCAATGGCAATTACTAATTATTGAAATATATATTGGTAGTAAATATTGGTAGGCATAGACTAACCATCTCATAACCTGGAAAAACATGTCTTTGCCCTGTTATTGATGGAATTTTTATAATGAAACTCCCTTTAGGACATCTTTTTCTTTCCTCTCTGTACCTTTGTATGAAAACAAGCAAAAAAAAAAATCAAACAAAAAGCTTTGGTTTTACTCTTGCAGTTTCTTTCAGGAGAGGTAGAAAGATATAGGATGTTTCAGTGCGGTCCTCTTTTACTTTGCAATCTCTGCAAGCATTGCTGACCCACTTCAGCCCTTTCAAGAACAGATAGAATTTTGTGAGGCATTACAATTACATTTGTTTCAGATAAACATGTCACAAATAAAAAATAATAATACTAAAAAAATCTCGGAGTGGCATCTGAAGGCAAAGAAAGAGGCACTAAATGAAAGTGGGAAATTACTAGAACCTTGTTAAAAAGCCTCAGCTCTTTTTTCTTTATGGAAGAGAATCATACTGATATATCATACTCCATTAAACTGTTTTCAGCCAGAGTGAAAGCTCAGCCTCTTATTAAAAAAACCCTTTCACAGCTGCACAAAAACTTCTCAAAGGAAGTCAGGATCAGTTGAGATAAGGAAATGTGAACATTTCCTCCTGTGTTTTTCACCATTTCCCAGAATACTAAAGCCTGATTCTCCTTTGGATTACATAGTAAAAAGAGTTCTGGACTGGTTCTTATTTGCCCTCTTTGTTTAACAAAGAGCCTGAGAGGGCATTGCGGGCTCTAATAGTCCCTGTGGCCCTGACCAGCCTCCCCAGGACCTGCTCCCACACCAGGCTGTGGGAGGGCCCTGCCCTGGCATCCTCGGGATCCCCCTCAGCTCTCCAGCCCTCGCTGCACCCCGACAGAGCCAGCGGGGAGAGAAGAGAAAACCATTGCACTGTTCTGGAAAAGAAAAGGCTGATGAAGGTGGAAGGGCCCATAAACTTATTCAGAATCACAGAATCATATAGGTTGGAAAAGACCTTTAAGATCATCGAGTCCAACCATAAACCTAACACTGCCAAAACCACCACTACACCATGTCCCTAAGCACCTCATCCAAACGTCCTTTAAATACCTCCAGGGATGGCGACTCAACCACTTCCCTGGGCAGCCTGTTCCAATGCTTGATAACCCTCTCGGTGAAGAAAAATTTCCTAATATCCAGTCTAAACCTCCCCTGGCGCAACTTGAGGCCATTTCCTCTTGTCCTATCACTTGTTACCTGGGAGAAGAGACCGACCCCCACCTCTCTGTTACCAAGTCTTGCCTTGCACCAGGCACAACACAAATCAGAGGGCTGTCATTCTGCAGAAACACAGCTGGGTCTGTGTCTTCAGTTTAATTTGCGTCAGGTTTCTATAGGTGTCTCACCAGAGGTTGTGCCTATAGCAACCCCAAAGAGAGCAGCAAAGCTGCAAGGACAGCTGGCATTGCTTTTCTAACTTTAACATTCCCATCCCCAGCCCTCCTTTAGACACCTTTTCCCACAGATTTTGAGATATGTTTAATGACATAAAGGTCCTACTCTAACAACATCGTGAAGTGATAGGGCATCTGCCCTCAGGTTCATAGCTGTCAGAAGAATAGTGATGATGATTTAAATGGGAAAAGACACAAACTGATAGAAAAAGTCTACTGGGTGCTGAAATCAGTAAATGTTACTGTCAAGGAATATGTTCACTATGTAATTGGCAAGTTACCTGGTGAGTGAAAAGAACTGGGAGTATCTCTAGCCCTGACATTTTCATACCAAAAGCGGAAAGCAATGTTAAACAGGGGCCCTTCAAAAAGCAGAGCATTGACAAAAGAGCATCATTGGATACCTGCACGTTGTCCTCTGTCGTGGACATTTCAAAAAATTGGACGTATGCAACCACTATACTTGAAAGATAACTCTTATTGTGATTCACACCAATGATCTACATGAAGATCTGGAGGTGACCTGCACACTACCCTAGCCACCACCCATGGCTGTCTGTCCATCTGCCCATTCCTTCTCACCCCCACCCCTCCCAGGGAGCATTTGAACCATCCTTGCGAAGTAAAAAAAAAGGTCAATCGGATAAACTGAGAAGGGTATGGTAATTAGGTCTGGGTTGTTTTGAAATGGAGAAAAGAAGTGAACCCATGACCACTGGTGAAGTGTTAACCAAGCTGATCTGGGGCAGGGAATCTCCACTGGTGCCTCCTATTTCACAATTCTAGACTTCTGTTTCCTTGGCTTTATTACAAACACTCTCCAATCAGGATGTTCTGTTCTGCATCAAGCAAAATGTTTTGTTCATGCAAAGGAGTATATGTGCTTGTTTGTTCCAGAATCAATAAACTCAAAACTGATCTTAGCTGATCCTATATTGATCTTCAGGGTGTCTTCCCCAATTTGGCCGCCACATTATCATCACATTAATAGCCATA
This sequence comes from Mycteria americana, assembly GCF_035582795.1. Taxonomy (NCBI): domain Eukaryota; kingdom Metazoa; phylum Chordata; class Aves; order Ciconiiformes; family Ciconiidae; genus Mycteria; species Mycteria americana. The sequence continues at coordinate 20,225,725 of NC_134370.1, forward strand.
TTATTCTTGCAACCTTAGCGCAGATTCACCAAGATACTATCCATGAGTGTTCAGCTCAGTTAAAAATCACTCTGCATATTCACTTGCTTAAACTCAAGCAAGTATCTGACTGAATCAAGGCCTAAATGGAAAAACAGGGTGATCTTCAGAACTGGCATAACATAAACAAGCTATAAGACATAGGAGGGAAGAAGACAATTATATTTTCTTCCTTTTCCTAAGAAATGTAAATCTCTTTATAATTAAGAGCCACAAAAGCTCTTGAAATACATTTATTTGAAAAGACAGTTATGCTAATTGCAGATTTCCTTCAATAGGGAAGACTTTATATAGACAGTTTATAATATAGTCATTGACACCAAGATAAACTAATTTACATGAGAAATTACCTCTTTTAGTAGCAGTTGCCAAAACTGCTTGGATTTATTATAAAATTAAGTCCCTATGAAAGTTATACTTGCTTATACCTCGACGGCAGCAGGGAACAGACACCTGCCATCTTTCTGGTTGTGAGAATACAAACCTCCGAAAGCATTGTTATCTACCAGATAAAAGCCGCTATTTCAGACACATCCAAAGACATTCTTCATTCAAACTGCAGTTTGGAGATTTCTTAACATAAAATGATGCCTCTCAGGAGAACCTTACCACCCAATGCTTACCTTACTTGTTAACACAGTTAAGCCTGTATTTTCTAGCAAAAATAAATTATACAAATAATAGCTGTGTACCATGGCAATTTAAAAGTTTCTGATTTGTATGAGAACGATCCAAAAGACTTGGGAGAGCAGAAATTTGGATGAGGCAGAGAAGACATGCATGGAAAGTGTTGCTGTTCAGAAGCTGTGAAGAGTTCAGGACAAATGGATGCTGAATAATTACAGATCGTAGGATTAAAAGAGTTAGAAGAGCTCCTTTACTGCTCATACATCTGCCTGCCAATTCAGACTATCTCCCCATGTACAGGTAGCCACTTCAAATGCCGGGAAGGTCAAGGCCCTTTACAACAAGACCTAAAAGCTAGAAACAGCAGAATGATAGAAATGGCAGTAATTACCTAATTATACAGTATTGTTCCAATAAACCAAATTGCTTTATTTTCTTGATCACTTATTCCCGGCTCTCATGTTTCTTCTGTTGCTTTTTCCCCCTTTCACGGCTGTAGAAGACAAGTTCTTCAGATAGCTTAAACTGATTTCAGCTCTTTGGAACTGGCCACTGATATTCAACACCATGTCCAAACCTGGCCACTCTAGAGCTAACTCAAGCTATGCTTTCCTTGGTGTTGATGAGGCTCCTTTTTAAACTGAGCTGTGAATTCCACTTGCCCTTCTTACTGCCACCCAGGGTTTGCTGAGTAGGGTTATTTCTAAACATTTTCACATCACAGAATATCTTCTGTGGGCTTCTGCCTCCTCTCGTGGAGCACCTGAGATGGCATCAGGTGCTGTCCTGCCGTGACACTGCAAATAACAGGAGCACAGTTACCAACAGCCATTGCTTAAAGGCACCCTACCATTTGCCTGCTTCAGGTTTGAAGGGAACCGAGGCCAGAAGGATTCATATGGGGATCAGACTGACTGCTCCCTTCTCAGTCTCAGAGTTCTTTGAAACTGTTTAGAAAAGGCTGGAGTATTTAACTGAACCCACTAAGTTGTGTTTGTCTAAAACATCTTTTTGAGAAAGGCCCCAGGACATCTAGCAATGAGTTTGTTCCTGGAATGATATGCTAGAAAAGTTTAAGCCTTCTAGGTCTAAAAAGTGATGCCTAGTTTCCCATTTGAATTGCCTCGGGCCCTGCACTCCTAAATCATAGAATCATAGAGTTTAGATTGGAAAAGACCTTTAAGATCATCAAGTCCAACCATTAACCTAGCACTGCCAAGCCCACCACTAAACCATGTCCCTAAGTACCTCATCTATGCATCTTTTAAATACCTCCAGGGATGGTGACTACTTCAACCACTAAATATTGCTTCAGGTCTTGCATTTTTCAGTAAACTCAGGATATGGGTGTCTGATCCGCAACACTGCAAAGGTACTCAGAGACACTATATTCCAGAAGCATTCCTCCCTTCTGTGAGTGTGACCTTGCATGCATTGCTGCTAGATACTGAACTTTGCATTTGTTTGCATTAAAACCACATTTCAGTTAAATGGGCTCAGCTTAGCTCTGTGATTTACCTCTTAACATAACTTAACAACCTGAAACTTTGTAAAAGATGTCATACACCTTTCTCTGTTCTTTATAAAAAACACTGAGTTGTATCAGACCTAGCACTAGTCTTTATAGTTCCATTGAAAATACTGCTGTTTAATGATGATTTTCCACTAACAACCACTTTTGGAGATCTGCCAGTCCACACACCATTTCTCCCAGGCTTTGCTATTACCATATAGTGCTATTTCTTTTTGGTTGGCTGGTTGGTTGGTTTGGGGTTTGCCTTTTTGGTTTTTTGGGTTTTTTGTTTTTTTGGTTTTGTTTGTTTGTTTGTTTTTAAGTGACACAGTGAAGTCCCTAGATACTTAGAAATTGCTGGGATGCCTTTGAGAAACATTACTGACTAACATGTCTAGCTCTGTTTACAGTCCATAAGAGAAAGCCTCCTTCTCATGATGTTCTCTCATATAAAAGTGTGTGGGTGTATTATGAAGTTGCGAATGCATAAACAAGGGGCATCTATAAACTCCCTCATTAAAACATTCAGCATCCAAGTACTGCTACCACTTGAACTGCCACTTAGGACTGAAATTATCCTGTGAGTCCTACAGGCACTTTAACAGAGGACTTTTCACCTGATGATGATTTAGGTTTCTTGACAAAGGAAAACTAATCAGTGCACAAGGATACAGTTGAATTTCTTTGCCTAACACATTGGCACAAAAATCAGAAGTTAATCACCCTGGTCGGTGAGGATTACCCAAGTGTGGTGAGATCAGGCTGCCTCGGGAGACACAATGAGATACCGAGCATGGGAACCCAGGGCTGGAGCAGTGGCTATAGGAGAGGCATCATCACTCCGTAAACAAGCGAGGGGAGCTCTGCCCGGTATGATAATGTGCTCTGGCATCCATGTTTGAAACACAGTTTGGGAGACTTTCTCTCAGCTGTAAAGAGACACTGCTAGGCTGATCAGAGACTGAATTCAGATGCAATTTTTCCTCTATTAGGAGAACCTGCTTTGCAATCATATATCAGATGATGTCAGATATAAGATGCAGACTGCTTCTGTAAATTGCCGTGTTTCCCACATATTTGATAGATTATAGCATTAAGAAGTATAATGCTAATTGGTTTACGCTACAGATACTCCCCCAAAAGAGTTGGGAATTCCTCAGTGTTCAGGACAGAGCCGGAAGGTAACAGCCTTCTGCACCCTCAGCCCCACTCGGGGCTTTGGTGGAAGAAGGTGCGTCTCCTCCCCACGGCAAAGTGTAAGCAGCACGCAGGACTACAGCCATTTTGGACATTTCCTCATTGATAGGAGTCATCGTGCAGACTTTCTGTGCCCTTCAGAGAAGGATACATAGCAACGGGCTAAAATCCTCAAGGGATCAGTGCAGAAAATACAGAACAAAACCGATAGTGTATGTCTTCTGCAAATCCAAAAGCACTCAAGGGGCTGGTTGAAAGAGAGGCAACAAAACCAATAATTTCACACTACGGAGAAAAATCATGCACTGTTTGTGCCTTCAAACAGCCATTCTTTTTCATAAAAAGCCTGTCTACTGTTCCTTGCATTTGTGTTTGGTTTGAATTGTACTTGTTTGAATTGCCTGTTTAAACTGCACGAGGGAAATTTCACTTAATTCTCTGATCCAACAGTACCTTGAAAGAAAAATACAATTTGCAATAAGGCACCTTGGAGTGAATGAAAGAAGTTTTTTTTTTCCTTTCCATGTACATGTATCACATTGACAAGACGTTCAAGACTCCTTTGTAACCAGCTTTGGCCAAACACTCCATCGGACAGTGTCCATAGTTCTGACGTTAAGGCCAGCAGAAGTCTGCATGAGGAATATCATAGCAACATTCGCCTTCTCTCTCCTGTAGAGGACTCAATTAGGACTCAATTCTTCTGTAGCAGGTTCAAATCTAATTATTTTCCAGGAAAAAAAAAAAAAACAAAACAGTTGTACCTGGAGTTGTTGACATAAGGCCAACTCAGTTCCAGGATTCTCAAATTCAGTAGTAAACAGTGAAATACCATAAAAAGGGAATTCTAGATGTCACAAAAAAAAAAAAATCATTAAGTTTGGAAAGAATCTATAATTTTCAGACTCTTAAAGTAAATTATAACACATAGTTACAGCCTCTTTCTAATCATTTACACCTGATTTTGAGTTCAGGCTGCTTCTTCCTATCCTCCATGACATAGAGGGAAATTCTCCTGAAGATCCAATTATACCATATAGTGTAGCAGCTATAATTAAATGAGAGGAAGCTTGATCTGTGCTCTGTGACACTGGGTTGTTTAAAAGATTTGTGAGTAATTGGCTTAACTGAGAACAGCTGTAAAATTATGCTAACAAATCAGACAGAGCAAAGATTTGGCTACCATAATAGAATTTGGAGTTTAAAAGTCTTTTTCTTCCCCAAATGCAGACACACATACACTTTAGTTTATTTACCTTTTTTTTTTATGCTGAAACATCCTGAAAGGTAAAAAAGAGTTCCCTAAAATCTGAATTTAAAGAAAATTCCAGTACATCTTACCCATAAACATCAACATTTTCCAAGAATCCTTTCTTCCACTCATTAATGCAAATTGGGACACCAAACTCTGTGAAGGAGAAAGTTGGCTGAGAGTTGGGACTCTCCTAGACTTTTCAAAGAGAGCCTCATGTGGTTTTTCTAGGAGTTTTAATTAACACAGTTAAAATAAATCCAAATACTGCCAAAGATAACAAACAATGCTGTACTACACCACACTTTTTATCTATCTTTTTAATCAAAGATAGAATTTCTCCTATGTTTTTTATAAGTTTTCTAAGAGAAAGATGTTTACCAAGGTGCACACCTCAGCACACATCAGATGGTAAGGGAAATTCAAGCCAAAAAAATGCTTTGTACATAAATTGTGTGAAGAAAGAGATAAAGTAAGCTGCAAATCCTTTACCGGTGCAGGGCTTTGCATCATAATTTTATTCGTATATCAGTTAATGCAAGTTTCTAAAAGGGACATCAAATGGGCTGAGATGAAGGCAGAGCCGTATGATCTCTTCTGGAGTATTTTTGCTTGCAGAGTTAAGTGACTAACGTCCACGTTAGGGACAGTTGTTAGATCCACATGAGCTCTTAATTTAGCACTGTTCCATGGGCATTAATGTATTTGCCTTTTAAGTCCTCTGCTCCAGTAAACCAGCAACCATCAGTACCTGGGTAGAGTGGACAGCCCTTGGCTTAAGCTCGGAGTAAGGCCATAGTAAGGCACTTCAGCTGTCCTTTCCACTGCTCCAGCAACCTGTTGGTACAACCTAGGAGAAGCAAAGCCTGTAACCAGCTAGAAAAAGGGGTATATCTACCCCATCCCCAAACACTGTAATAGAGCAACCATTCAGCCAAGCGTTATCAGGCAGTGTCAGCAGGAGCTTCCTTGCTTTGTTTACACTTTCAACATACTTCAACTAAAGCAAAAACTGCATTTAAAGGAAAGGCTGTTCTTTGCAGAGTTTAATGCAATTTCTCCCTCCTTCTGCATGGTTGTGTAGAAGGTAGCTCAGGAGACAGCTCTTGATTTATGGCCTGTATAAATCAAAGAAGGGGCCACTGATGGGCTGCACACAATCCATTTTGTCTGGGATCCCCAAAAGAATTTGCCAAACACTAGAAGATTAGCAGTTCTCACTTACCCTAGTGACAAGAATGTGCCTTCAGCACTGATAAATATTCAGAGACTATCAGCTGCTGACTGCTTGCTATGTTTAGGCAGAATTGTGCAGATTAACTCCATAGGGGGTCTGAGAGGGACACAAGCCCAAGCTATATAAATTCTGAGATTTCAGCATGCTGCAGGGACTGAGCAAGCCACAAGTTTAAGAATTCAGGAAGACTTCTCCCCAAAACAGAGTTACAAAGGGCAGTACAAATGCTGCGCTCTCACAATAAATGGCCTGAAGAGTATTCAGAGGTATCCTTTACCACAAATCTACAGTTTTCACTTGTTCGTAGTTACATTTCTGTGTATATATTTCTATCGACTTATCAACATATCAATGCTTACCTGAAGAATGTAAGAACAGATGTTGTGGTCTACCTCCACCTCAGAAACTGTGTTATAGGGTATCAGCTGTTCCAAGTAAGCCAGGAGCACATTAGCTCTTCAGAAACATTAACTTTATTAACCATTTCAGCACTGAGCACTTTTTTAGCATCCAGTTGGAATTCTTGTCTGTAATTCCCACCCTCTTCCCATAACTCCCAAGGCACCAAGGGCACAACTAGTCACCCACCACCAAGAAATTAGCAGGGAAAATTTTTGTTGCCTTTTTTACACGAAGCTGTAACTGAAATTCTAGTACGAGTCAATTCAGATATCTAGATATAGACATACAGGCAGAAAAATAAAACCAGAACTGAAAATTAAGCTTAGCCTGGCAAAAAGGGAAAAGACACAGCAGATCATACTTTCCAGGACAAGGTTATTTCCACTATCTTTCAATATAGTTAGTCCATTCTAAGAAAAGACTGGTAACACTGCAGAGGGGAGTGTTAGTTTTCACAGAAAACACAACTGGTACAGGGTAATCCCTACATTCCTCCTCCGTTCTGGCTTTTTTCATCCTCTTTACATTTCATACCATTTGCTCCCTCACCAGACTAGATAAATGCAGGTAGATGTGCCTTGAGCTGCTGACTGTAATTGTCTTTGTGAAACTCCAGCCCTAATTCAGAAGCAGCGCTCAGTACTGATGGCCAGGAGGAGACACCCTGGCTCTCTTCCCCTACGCTCCGGGCTGGGCCCCTCTGTTCTCTTGTATCACCTGTGGGCCCTGTCACCGGCTGATCCTGCTCCCTAAATCAGCGGAAACCCACATCTCATGCAACAGCACCCACAGCAGACTATTAGCTGAAAAATCTTGAATCTCAGGTGTGGCAAATCAAGGTTTGCTTTGTGGGAGCACACTACAGCTGCCCAGAAACATCCATAGTGAGCTTGCTATAAGTTCCGTGTTTGAAAGCAGAGAACATGCAGTTTGTAATGCTGCTCCATCACTCATCTTCAGCTGATGCTGTTCACCGAGGTGGAATCCTGCGGATCAAGACTTTGACATTAGTAAGACAAGTGACCAGAACTGTAATTAATAGAATAACTTTGCTCTGTCCTAGAAGAGTCTGGTGGCAGCATTTGCCGAGAACTGATCTTTTTTCTAATGAAAAAATTTACCTCAAGTTTTATCTGCTAATATTGGAAAACTATGGCTGGAGCACATCTTGCAAAAATTCTTTTTTATTCTCTCTGCAGAGTAAAATTATGCTCTGGTTTATACAAAGTGAAAATTCACCTCTTGATCAAGAGAATTTTTATGTTCATTTATAGATTTTATTTACTGTTATGTATCCCTGGAGAGCCTGGATTTTCATAGTTAAAAACAGATGAAAATTACTTTCTTAGCTTTTTCCTTACAAGCACATAAATCTCACTCCATGTAGCAAATATTTGTCTCTAGAGAAAATACATTTAAACTTCCCCAGAGATTACGAAAGCTCTGCTAAAGCAAGAAGCTATTCTGTCACACCCAAAATGGCATCTAAGCCCATCGCAGTCCCCTGTGAAGCGGTCAATGCTTCTCACGCCCTCTGAGTTTGGCCAGTGCCCCTGTTGCCCCTGGGCAAGACATTGCCTCACAGCTGAGACCCCTGCCCCTACTCACCCTTTCCAGCCCATAGTGTCAGGCAAGGGATTACAGTACTCTGGGAAGAAAGATGCTGGCAGTCACCTCCAAATCAGTCACCAGCATGTCTGGTCTCCAGCAAGAGCCAGTAACAAGCTGCTGACAGCTATCACTGTTAAATATTTATGTCAGCTACACTTGCTGAAGTCCAGGCTGAAAAAGAGCACAGGGTACCTACCATTCATCAGCACAGCCGAGCTGATGGACAGGCGGAAGGCCCCATGGACCATTCCTCCCGCTCCGCATGGGCTCTGCACCCGACATCCTTCCACTCTTCTGTGCTCCTGCCGCAGCTGTGGTAGTTGTCTGCCCCCTCGCCGAGCAGATCCCCCTTCCTCAAACCACAGAAAGATCGATTTGCTTTGCTCCTGGGGCAGTTTCCTGTGGCTTCCCAAATGGTCTGTTGGGTGCTGGTATCAGCACTAGAAACGGGAGCAACAAGAGTGACAGCAGGGGCACAGGACTTCTGTGTCTGACAGCAACGGGCCACTAGATCAGCTCACCTTCATCACTGCAGCCTGTCCTCTGGCACTGTCAAGCAGAGTGACCGTTAAGCATGCATTAGATCAGCAGAGGAGTTGTACCCCTTTCTCACCCGAGGACTTGTTGTTCAGCCATTAAAGAATGAGAGATGACACCTGGCCAGTGAAGAGACATTTGCGCTTCTGAGAAAATGTCAGGGACATTCATTCCCATGTCAGGGAAAAAACTACAACCAGTTCCTGAATAATGGAGATTCAGCAACTTCTGATCTAATTGTAAGATGAGTAGATCAGGCCTGTGTTTTCTATTTTGGATGTTTTATTTACATTTTACCTTAACTTTGCTTGAGTTAAGAGTAATTTCAATGTTACTGAATAACAAGAAGCCATTCCCCAACTATGGATCTGATAAATTTATGAAGTGGCCACAATAGGGCACAAAAGCTCTAAATTCTCATGCAGGACAAGGATTATGAACAGAAGAGATGTCACTTATTAGACTAATGTGTACAGAGGGAAGAATCAGTCAAGCTTTTAGACATGTAAGCCCTCCTTGATCCTATAAGGACAATTACATCCTTAGACCACCATGGCTACCACAAATCTTGTATGTTGGATGGTATATGTGCTATATATATGTATATATCTCCATGCCATGCTATTGAAAGGGTTAAATCCCTGACAATCCCTGACTAAGACCTTACTGTCATACACAGACTTGCATTTTTTTTAGTTTCACTTGCGTCCTTGTTCTCCTTTGTTCTCTTCCCCTGCAAAGATAGTTTTAGTTACCTGCTGAGCAGAGTTGATGATAGGACATTTCCTGTAACTTCTTACCTGATAAGACTAAACAGGCCTTGAGCGAGCTCGTTAGGCTTCCTAATTAAATCACTGATAACAGGAACTCAGGACAATTGTGCAGAAGATAAGCACCAAAGAACTAGTTTAAATCGACCCCCTTGTAACATTCCGAAGGACTCTTACAAGGCCGTTGGACTGATGAGCTAATTCAATGACTATACATGGACAAAGGAAGCCTAAAGTTCAAGTAGCAGACAACGTGAGGAAGACTATGGAAGACCACCGGGAGGGTGAAAAGACCCTAACCCTAATTTTACTGCACATGCTTGGACTATGTAAATGAATTCGGGGAACTCATCCCCATAAAATTTCCTTTTCAGGAAATCGGATGAATATGTATGATTTTTCTGTATATGAACTGATGTGTTGTGCTAACCTGGTGGAGCAGTTGTGGCGGAGCGATCCCCAGTGCTGCAATAAAGAATACCTGCTTAATAGTCATCCCGACTATTGAGTCCTGATTTCGGCCTTTCACAGCAACAATATAGCATGGAAGATAAAAAAAATTGCTGTATGAAGCAGTAACTAAAAAGTAGGGCCTGAGTCTGTGTGGGCACAAGCTTGTCTGATCTCTCCAGAAATATCTGTCAGTCTGAAAAATATCTCAAAGGTATGACCTCTACTTACAGATCTTGTTCTGCCTGTGTCTTTGGTCCATCACAGCTACAACAAAATACGACAAGTTTTAGCACAGGCTCCACATCCCCGAGAACATAACATGCCATGAAGACCTGAAGCAGGTGGAGCTGGGGCATGATGGTGACCAGGAGAAAGAGAAGCCTCACCCCCCCAGATAGGGATAACCAAAGGAGAGCACAGGGAATGAGCAGAGATCTAGAAAACACGACCTTTCAAGAAAGGCTGAACATCAGAGAACACGAAAGGCCATCTTTAAATACATAAAAGTACTTGTGAAGGGGTTACATCCTATGAGGACGGAACAGGGAATAATTAACTGATATTGCAGCAGAGAGATCTAAAGGGAAGGGAAATCTAAGGGTAAAGAGGATGAGCTCTTGGACTAGATTTCCAGAAAGGCCTGGACTCCCACTCTGGAGGGCTTTGACACCAGATGGGGCTCCTGTCTGTCACAGATGCAGCAGAGCGACCTGATTCTTGGAAAAATCCAGTCCAACCCTCTTCCAGTCTCTCATTCCTATAGCTTTTGCTTTTTCTTTTATCTTACTTCTAGTTCTACATGCTGCCATTCTTCAGGCCATTTTGACTCCACTCACTAATCCTTTCCCTAACTTTTCATGGAGATAATCTACCCTGGTTTTCCCTTAATTTTCTGTTAAGTTTACTAAAACACTCAAAATACAAAAACCACATAAAAAGCATTTGAAGTTAGCAAGATCAAAATAAATGTGAAATGTTTATGCCTAGATATTTTCTGAAGTTTGTGTTGGTTAAAAGGGAAAAATAAATTTCACAGAGATATGCAATGTAGGACAGTTTCTGAAGACTGTTTCCTGCAAAGGTTGACTGCAGCTACCGTTGAAGTTAAAAATTACCTTTATCCTTTCCAGAGGTGTGCTTTTGTTGTACCCCTCTAACAGACATCACACCTGAATAGCCTGCAGACACTGCTAATCTCTATTACAGGCAAATTACATCATTGACTGTAGGAAGTATTTTTGCTGATGAGCAACAGATAATACCACCTCAGATTTTTAGCCTCAAGTTCCTACCTTTCCTAGTTTCATGGATAAATTCACAGCTTTCACGTAATGACTTTGACAGAATTCAGATTTCTGCCATGCTGGTTTTTATTCTCACTGGCCACTGATGAAGCTCCACGAGGTTTCTCTGATCCTGTTAGTGCTGACGCCATAACTGTGAGTAAGAGAAAGTTGACACTAAATTGCAGAGCCAGACTTGGAGAACTGCTTTTTGTCAAAAAGTTTATGGTGTTTACTAAAGGCAGGAGGCTAGAAACATGGCGGTTTTGTTGAATTGGTTTGTTTTTCATCCCTTCATTATTTGGAGTGCTACAAAGCAGCACTGCAGAGACTAAGCACCCGTTGATGAAAAACTATTTAAAACACCTGAGGCAGTCTAAGCTTTATGCTTCTGCTAATTTTGAGGCTATGCTCTTAGTAGCAGCTGCTAACAGCTTCTCCAGCTCCTCCTTTAAACAAAATCGACTTGTCAGCATCTGCCTGTCAATGAATCTCTGATAATGCCAGCAAGTAATTCAGTGCTTTAGGAGCTTTTGTTTGATCAGTGTCCATGAAATGGTAACTTTTTTGTTGTTTTGGCAGACTCTGAGCTACAGATTTTTTACTTTTCATTCAGAACTCAGAGGTTATACCTCCTAAAGTATTTGCTTCTGAATACAGTCCCTCACAAAGCCACAGGGCTAAATTCTGCTGGGAAGCAAATTTCCATGGAAGTCAACACAATCACGTACAATTGCAGTTATGGACAGGTTTTGGCACACTGTGGTTAACACAGAAGTCAGTCAGGACAACTTGAATAATATAGCAGCTAATACAGACATTTTATTTACCACACAGGCAATTTGTTCCAACTCAATTTACAAATTAAATCACCTTCCAAGCTGGGATAGGACGCTCTAACAAAAAGGTATGTTCCCAACATAATGACATAGCCTCCTCTTCCTGCTTTAGTCCTTAGTGTACATGTCTTTGAATTGCAGTGTTGGAAAGCAAAGCTGTGAGGTACGAAAAAATGTTTCCATTATCTAAAATTTTAAAATGGGTCCATTGCCACATCAGTATCCTCTGCAATTCCAAGTTATCCAAGTACCTGCTGTTCCGCAGTGTCTCAGTTCTGAATGTATTTTTGGGGTTTTGTCCATCACTGCATCTACCATGAGCTCTTCCAAATCATCTGCAATTAGTCTTACTATTACATGGACTCGTGTTTCAGGTGTCTTTAGTTAATGCAAGAAAATCTGACAGCAACCAGGAGAAAAATATGTCAAAAGAAAGATAAAGAGAAAGATAGTTTTGAAATTCTCTGCCCACAGTTTTAATTTAATTCACTGTTGTCCATGTGGTAATAAATTAAATAATTTTCAGTCATTTGAATGTTGACATTAAAAAAAATACTATTTAGTGACTCATTGCATCTGGAACCCAGTTTTTTATTTAAACAATAAGATTTTTTTAACTAATAGAGTTTACAAAATCTGAAAAATTATATGTTAAAAAGATGTGAGAAGTGTTATTGTGCTTTTCTCTAGCACAAGATCTCTGTCAGTAAGTTAAAAACAAAACCAAAATTGATATTTTGATTCCCCATGTGCGCTGGAAGAAAAAGAGTGAAGTGAATTAACATCACATAAAAAGGGAACTGAGAGTCATCAGCCCATTCCAACTGTAGTAAACAGGACCCTCAAGTGCTGTTTTACTGTAGATGCTATTTTATTGAACTACAAAACCAAAATACTGATGAAGAGCATAAATCTTTATAAGAGAACAGAATGAGCTGTGGAATAATGCTGCCTCTCTTTTGAAAGCTGTGGCATATTAGGAAGAAAAGCAAGGAGGGGAAGAAGGAAGGGTAGAGAAGATATCTACCAAGACACTTGTTTCCTCTCACCCTAGCATGACTTCACTAGTTTATAGGTGTCCTCCCATCTCCCCATCCACAAGAGCAGAACAGCCTCAACACTGTGGAGATAGTTAACGTCTCTGCAGCAATTAAAGATGCTAGCCAAAAAATGTTAGCCCTGGCTGGGAGCTGTGTTTGGTGAGATGCCTACCCCTCAAGGCACAGGACAGATCTAAAGAGGGGAGGCTCAGCGAACGTAGTTAATCAGACCAGGCAAGCATAAGGGTCCAGGGGAACTGCTGCAGCTCTGAGCAGGTAGTAGGTACTGCGTAGCAGCCTAAGTTCCTCAGTACAGCTATAGCCCAGCTGAACATGGGCTGACCCCTCTGGTGGTCCAAAACCAGTCCTGGGATCTCATGAACCAAATGCTCAGCTGGTAAAAGTTCAGGTACTGACCATGCTGTAGCTACTTGAATTTATGTAAATTGGAGTCCCAGGAAAGAGTATAAGTAAAAAGCTGAGATTCAAAGCTAATTCTGGACATTCTTCCCAATGGCTTAAAAGAGAAATGCCTAAATGCCTTTACCTGGGATTTGCATACACCAAAATAATCTTCTCCAAGTCAATGTCACCACTGAGTAGCATACACAGTCTGTGGTGTACTTGCTTTGGTGGCTCATAGCACCCCTCTCCCTAAAGCTTTCTCTCTCCATCTCTGCAAGCCATTTCGACTCCTCCTCTTTCTTTTTACTGCCCTCCTCCCTGCTTCTCTAAGTTCCTGGTTTAGCAGGACTCACATTTGATTGACTTCTGCCAAGATGCTGTTTTGGTCTCTTCACCATGGAAAGACAGGTCTATTGCTTCCTTTGCCTTTGCTATGTAATTTACAGAGGAAGGCAGAAAAGTAGATCAGGCCATCTTCAGCTTTAGATACTTGGGATCAACTTTCCCACCTTTGAGAGTTCTTCATCTGTTCCCACAGAGGCACCCTCCCCACACTGATGGTGGGCTGCAACATACTCCAGGGGAGTGGGAGACAGCACACGTGATTTCTTGAAGCCTTAAATCTCATCCTAAACCGCTACAGCTCTCCAATGTTAGTGGAAAAACTAACGTTGGAGGGCTGCTATTTAAACTACATCAGCCTGCAAACTCTTAACAGTTTAGGAACATTTACCAGATCATTCAGTCGCCCCTGCTGCCAGGGAAGCAGGCAAGGACATGCAACCAGAACTGATTTACTGTGTCACCTGTCCTAGTTTAACTTGCCATGGACAGATTTTTCAGCAGTTGAACAAGTGGTGTCCCCATGGGAAAACCTTGACAAGAGAGGACACATTCCAGTCTCTTCCACTAACAGTTCATATGAGCTTGGTGATACTTCTGTTCAAAAAAAACCTATGTCAGTCAGCAAAGGTGAATACAGCGCAACCCTGGTAACAGTTCTAAACCCAAGACTGGTCCAGATGAACCATCTGCAGCAATGCTGTCGGGCAAATCGGTCCATATACTGAAATGGGCTGCTTCATGATGTTTCATCAGCTCTTTCAAAGTCTTTATTTTATGGATTTCCTCAAATAATGCCACTACTATGCACTTCCTTAAAATCTTAATGCAAGAAATGGACTCTTACTGACAACACTAAGATAAAGTAACATTCAATAGGAAAAGCTATCTGAAGATCCAGCTTCTGCTCCCAGTATCACATTGGCAGATAGGCTTCAATCTCACTTCAAATTTTTGCTGATAGAAGCACAATTGCTGGTACAAACTTAAGAGCTATTAATGTGGTCAAAACCATAAGTAGTTGCACACGGCCATCAAGCTATAAAGCAGCACAAAGTATCATGCTTGTGACTAAACCTGTCACCATATCCTTGAATCCTACATAGAAATTACTCAGACGGTCTGGATTATGAGGAAGAACGTGAGAGTAAAACCACGTAAAAACAGTGCACAGCACAGAACTTTTAATCTCTAGGAAAGGGAGAACAAATGGAATGATGGACATTAAAAAATACATGTAACATCAAGGCTTAACAGATAACTGTAAAAGCGACGGGAGACACAAAACAAAAGTCAGAAGAATGAAAGGCAGTGAGAGGTAGATATCAATACTTCTAAGAGGCATTCAAAAGAGAGATACGTAGGTAGCATTTGATGCAAAATGTAATCTTTAATATAGCATTCAATGCAAAACATAATCTTTAATATAGCATTCTTGGCCAGATTGAAATACCCCATGATTAAAGAGCCCTCTTTTTTCCCTAAGTTAATCTTGTTTGCTGGAGAGGTTACAGAGCCTGTAATCATACCTTAGTGTCCATCTTGCTTTTTATCTGTAGAGCATTGACCTATAAACAAAATATTTCCCTAGTGGCTATAACATTAAAGCAATGCAGAGATGAGAAAGGTCATTTTGCACAGGATTTTGAACTGTTTTTCCTAAAGTAAAAATGAAATTTCAAAATTCTTTGGGAATGAAGTATTATAAATGTGTTTAAGTCAAGCAGAACATTTCATTTCTGTAAATCACAAATAATAAGCAAACATGGCTTGCATAGATCTATATGTATCTATCTATCTTGTATTGGAACATAGATTTCTATGTTCCAGAACACCCAAATGTTCAAGTTAGGACGTCCTTAGTATTTTGGCAATATCTGTGTAACAGAAATTTCCCCTTTCATCAGTTATGTTTATTGCATTAACAAACAGAAGTCACTCCTTAAAAGAAATTCAGCTTCATGGTTTTTCTTTGAAAAGCTGTCATGAGAGTTGAAGAGACTGACTGTACTTGCTATTTAATTTTTTATTACTCATTTGCATCACTAGAGTCTGACTATGTTTATGAAGTTTAATTTGCAAGGAAAAGAAAACTTTCTTTGTGTGAGATTGTCCAAGAGATTTCCTGCTGGGAACATGGCGATCCAGCTTTACTTAAGCAGCGTCTGCAGGAGCAAGCACTTCACGGGGGCTTTTTTGATAAGCCAGAAGTTTAATAGTCAATATTAGTGATAAGATCATCTCTCTAATAATCTTTACATTATTCATAGACACTAGAGGAAATTAATGTCATGTGACATTTCACACATCAGTATCATATGCTTAAAAAGATGACATAAATTAAGCTCAAAGCATTTTCTCCAGAATTTGTTTCAAAATGTTTGAAATCCTTGTTTGAAAAACAAGGATTATTCAAATTTATTATTTGGATAATATGTTTTAGCTGGCTAAACTTCTTGGAAAGAAAGACATCCAGAGCATCTTGCACGCAGACTTTCCACAAAGCAATCACTTCCCTAATTTCAGAATTATTCATCGAACCACTGAAAGCAAACACCACAGCTGCTGAGAAACAGCCACGGTGAGTGCTTAGTGCTCCAAAAGCTGCGTACCAGGTGATTTACACTTCATAAGGGGAAAACTTAAACAGGTAATTGGAAAATAGACTCTTTCTCCTGACTCCCATCATAGTTAAGGAAAGACAGGAACACTTTAATGAGAGAGAAGCTGGAATGCATCTGGGTGAAGCATTTCCTGGGATGTTCCTGTTGGTTGGGATGTTCCTGTAGGAACAGGGCGTGGCGCGTCAGTTTGCGCGGCAGTTTGCACAGGCAGGGCGTGTAGGGAAGGCGAAGGCACCCTCAAGAAGTACTGTGACAAGTGAGTTCATTTGGTAGTCCCCATCCTTCCAGAAGAAACTCAGCCATGGTCTTCACTCGTCAGAAAGCGATGCCCTCTGTGCTCGCCAGAGTGGATGTGGCTGCCCAGACGGAGCTGCCGGGAAAACATGCGGCCACGCAGGTCTCGGGCTGCAGGCAGTGCCTGGGCCTCTCGCTGTTCACACATGGCAGCCGTGCGGACAGCTGTGTGAGGTGCGACCAGGTGGATGATTTGCTCTGCATGGTGGCAGAGCTACGGGAGGAGGTAGAAAGGTTAAGGAGCATCAAGGAGGCTGAGAAAGAGATCGACTGGTGGTGCCATGCTCTGCTCCCCCGAGACAGGAACAGCAGCAGCAGCAGCCGCCAGTAAGAACCCACGATCAAGGAGATCCTCTATCCCCCTCCACCGGGCTGAAGGCAGCAGCTCAGAGGAGGAGAGTGAATGGAGGCGAGTCCACGCTCGTGGCGGCAGGCGGACACCCTCCCTGCCCGCCTCGCCCCCCCAGGTGCCTCTGTACAATGGGTATGAGGCCCTGGAGGCGGAAGGCCAGTCAATGGAGGATGGGGATGACAGTCCATCTACCCCAGAGCTGTCACCCAGGTCAGAAGAACGTACCTCTCCTATTAACACTACCTCCACAAGGAAGAGAAGACGGGTTATAGTTGTGGGTGACTCTCGTCTGAAGGGAACCGAGGGTCCGATATGCCGGACGGACCCTCCTCTTAGGGCAGTCTGCTGCCTCCCTGGGGCCGGGTGCAGGATGTCACGAGGGTACTCGCTAGCCTGGTACGGCCCTCGGACTATTACCCCCTACTGCTCTTCCATGTGGGGGGCGATGAAGCTGCAACACAAAGTCCCAGGGCGATCAAAAGAGACTTCAGGGCCTTGGGACGGCTAGTAAGGGACTCTGGAGCACAGGTTATTTTCTCCTCTCTCCTTCCAGTTGTGGGCAGTGACGCTAGAAGGAACAGAGGTACCCAATCTATTAACACATTGCGCCATGGCTGGTGTCATCGCCACGGATTTGTTTTTTTTGACAACGGGATGGCCTACACAGCACCGGGTTTGCTGGCGTCTGATGGGATTCATCTTTCTCAAAGGGGAAAGAGAATCTTTGCTCAGGAGCTTGCGGGGCTCATCGACAGAACTTTAAACTAGACTCAAAAGGGAAGGGGGATAATATCAGGCTTGCCCGAGGGAAGCTGAGGGACGACGTGCCACGGTTAGAGGGAGCGGGTGCCAGCGAGGGCACTCGGCCTGTGTCCCCAAGATGTGCGGGGTACGCTGGGGCACAGCCGAAGTCGAGCAGAGTTGAGCTAGGGGATACTGAGGCAACAGGAGCCAAGAGGGAAATGCCAGTGAAACACCTCAAAGCACACAAGGGGTGTTCTTCTATGCAGGAGACACAGACGACTGCCCAGCTGAAGTGCCTCTACACCAACACACACAGCATGGGCAACAAGCAGGAGGAGTTGGAAGCCATTGTACATCAGGAAAACTATGATATGGTGGCCATCACAGAAACATGGTGGGTGACTCGCACAACTGGAGTGCGGCGATGGATGGCTATAAACTCTTCAGGAGGGATAGGCGAGGCAGGAGAGGCGGTGGGGTAGCCCTGTATGTTAGGGAGCGTCTGGATTAGTTTAGAGCTTAATGATGGTGATGATAGGGTGGAGTGTCTATGGGTAAGAATCAGGGGGAAGGCCAACAAGGCAGATATTGTGGTGGGAGTCTGTTACAGACCACCCAACCAGGATGAGGAGACAGACGAACTATTCTATAAGCAGCTGGGAGAAGCCTCACGATCGCTAGCCCTTGTTCTTCTGGGGGACTTCAACCTGCCAGATGTCTGCTGGAAATACAATGCAGCAGAGAGGAAACAGTCTAGGAGGTTCCTGGAGCGTGTGGCAGATAACTTCCTGACGCAGCTGGTGAGTGAGCCAACGAGGGAAGGTGCCCCGCTGGACCTCTTGTTCACAAACAGAGAAGGACTGGTGAGTGATGTGATGGTTGGAGGCCATCTTGGGCAGAGTGATCACAAAATGATAGAGTTTTTGATACCTGGAGAAGCAGCGAGGGGGGTCAGCAGAACTGCCACCTTGGACTTCCGGAGGGCGGACTTTGGCCTGTTTAGGAGACTGATTGAGAGAGTCCCCTGGGAGGCAGCCCTAAAGGGCAAAGGAGTCCAGGAAGGCTGGACATTCTTTAAGGAGGAAGTCCTCAAGGCACAAGAGTGGGCTGTCCCCAGGTGCCAAAAGATGAGCCGGCGGGGAAGAAGACCGGCCTGGCTGAACAGAGAGCTTTGGCTGGAACTCAGGAAAAAGAAGAGAGTCTACAACCTCTGGAAGAAGGGGCAGGCAACTCAGGAGGACTACAAAAGTGTAGCAAGGCTCTGCAGGGAAAAAATTAGAAGGGCCAAAGCTGAGCTAGAGCTCAATCTGGCTGCTGCTGTAAAAGACAACAAAAAACACTTCTTCAAATACATTAGCAACAAAAGGAGAGCTAAGGAGAATCTCCAGCCCCTAGTAGACGGGGGAGGGAACACAGTGACCAAGGATGAGGAAAAGGCTGAGGTACTTAATGCCTTCTTTGCCTCAGTCTTTAATAGCAGGGCCAATTGTTCTCTGGGTACCCAGCCCCCCGAGTCAGAAGATAGGGACAGGGACCAGAATGGAGCCGCCATAATCCAGGGGGAAATGGTCAGTGACCTGCTGCACCACTGAGACACTCACAAGTCTATGGGGCCTGATGAGATCCACCCGAGAGTACTGAAGGAGCTGGCAGATGTGCTCACCAAGCCCCTTTCCATCATTTACCAGCAGTCCTGGCTAACTGGGGAGGTCCCAGTTGACTGGAGATTAGCAAATGTGACACCCATCTACAAGAAGGGCCAGAGGGAGGACCCAGGGAACTACAGGCCCATCAGCCTGACCTCGGTACCAGGGAAGCTGATGGAGCAGATCATCCTGAGTGCTATCACACGGCATGTAGAGGATAACCAAGGGATCAAGCCCAGCCAGCACGGGTTCAGGAAAGGCAGGTCCTGCTTGACCAACCTGATCTCCTTCTATGACAAGGTGACCCACCTAGTGGATGAGGGAAAGGCTGTGGATGTTGTCTATCTAGACTTCAGTAAAGCCTTCAACACAGTTTCCCACAGCATTCTCCTGGAGAAAGTGGCAGCTCATGGCTTGGACGGGTGTACTCTTCGCTGGGTGAAGAACTGGCTGGACGGCCGGGCCCAAAGAGTGGTGGTGAATGGAGTTTACTCCAGTTGGTGGCCGGTCACAAGCGGTGTTCCCCAGGGCTCTGTGTTGGGGCCAGTTCTGTTGAATATCTTTATCAATGATCTGGACGAAGGGATCGAGTGCACCCTCAGTAAGTTTGCAGATGACACCAAGTTGTGTGGGAGCGTTGATCTGCTTGAGGGTAGGAAGGCTCTACAGAGGAATCTGGACAGGCTGGATCGATAGGATGGGACCAATTGTATGAGGTTCAACAAGGCTAAGTGCAAGGTCCTGCACTTGGGCCACAACAACCCCCTGCAACGCTACAGGCTTGGGGAAGAGTGGCTGGAAAGCTGCCAGGCAGAGAAGGACTTGGGAGTGTTGGTTGACAGCCACCTGAATATGAGCCAGCAGTGTGCCCAGGTGGCCAAGAAAGCCAGCAGCATCCTGGCTTGTATCAGAAATAGCATGGCCAGCAGGACTAGGGAAGTGATCATCCCCCTGTACTCAGTGCTGGTGAGGCCGCACCTCGAATGCTGTGTTCAGTTTTGGGCCCCCCACTACAAGAGAGACATTGAGGTGCTGGAGCGTGTCCAGAGAAGGGCAACGAAGCTGGTGAAGGGTCTGGAGCAGAAGTCTTATGAGGAGCGGCTGAGGGAGCTGGGACTGTTTAGCCTGGAGAAAAGGAGGCTGAGGGGAGACCTTATCGCTCTCTACAACTACCTGAAAGGAGGTTGTAGAGAGGTGGGGGTCGGTCTCTTCTCCCAGGTATCAAGCAATAGGACAAGAGGAAATGGCCTCAAGTTGCGCCAGGGGAGGTTTAGACTGGATATTAGGAAATTTTTCTTCACCGAGAGGGTTATCAAGCATTGGAACAGGCTGCCCAGGGAAGTGGTTGAGTCGCCATCCCTGGAGGTATTTAAAGGACGTTTGGATGAGGTGGTTAGGGACATGATATAGTGGTGGTCTTGGTATTATGTTTACGGTTGGACTTGATGATCTTAAAGGTCTTTTCCAACCTATACGATTCTGTGTGATTCTGTGGTTTTTCCTAAGAGAAAAACATATTTAACATCATATTTAAGTACCCCCATGACCCTCACATTTAATGATATCAGATCAGGGCTAGCTGGATTGCTCTTTGTCAAGAGAGGAATAAGTGACTTTTTCAAATACCTGTGAGCACAGAGATGTCTCTGTAAAACCACTTTCCTCAGAAATTCAGCCATTGACTTTACTTCAACACCTAGCTATGCTCAAAGCATAAGATTGCTTCAAAGCCACTTTTCAAAGACTTCCCTATTACAGAAGCAATGTGCTCCCTTCTGTGGGGAGCAAAGGCATGGGCTTTTTCATCTTTTCTCCAAATGTCTCTTCCTCAGCAACATCTTAAAGCCTGAATATAAAGACACAGATAAAACATGTCCAAATTGGCTTGGGTCATAAAGCCAGAGTTTCTTATGGGAGAAAGGGAGGATGTCAACCTGTGCAGCAGCATCTCAGCTGTCACTGAAACCTATCTGTTCCCACAGATTATCACAAAGCTTTCTTCCAATAAGGAAACACTTGGATCTGCGATTGTAACATCTATTTCAGAGGAGGAGATTGTGACCTCATGTGTATAGGGCAAAGTCTGAGACCTCCAAACACCTCTCCCATTTAGAAGTCAAATCGCAGTTCTACTGAAGTCAGTGACACGGTCTAAATAATTGATCAAAAACATGAAAAGTAACATCATGTTAAATGCTGAGAGGCTGGTGTAGTCAGGAGTAAGTGCAGGTAACTTCATTCCACTTACAACTGGGCAATAGGGAGCCCAGACTTTGCAGAAATGACAAGCCAGCAAATTTATCTGTTCCTCGGCTGACTGCTACGCAGTACCCATGGCCTGGCTCCGGATAACACCACTGTAGCATCCCGAGGGTTGCAGGGAGAGAGGAGCCAGCACTCTCTAATTTGCTAGGAACATCTGGTAGAGAGCAGTACTGAAAAGAAGTTGTGTAGTAATAACATCTCTCTTGCCCTTATCACCTCGCAAAGCCTCAGCTCAGATGGAACCCACTGACAACACTGTGTCTTAAAAAGATTTCAATAGCTTTCTAAGATACCCTATTAAGTCACAGCAGTTAAATGTCAGAGGTTGTCAAACTGATAAAACTGCTATGCTAAATGTTTCAATTAAAAAAATAATTGAAGGAACTTCTTTTCCTTGCGCATTGTGCATTATGAAAACGCACACAAATAAGTCCAAGACTCAAACACAAAGTGACTTTTTATAAAAGGTCAATTTTGTAGCAGCAAAGCACAAGATCAGTATAGTAAATGCACTACTGCTTTTTTTGTACAGTGGAAGCTAGCAAATTAGGCTGTTCTCATGATAAAAATACTATTTAAAAAAAACAGTGCTTCTGTGATGTAATTGTATATTATGAAGTGTTTGATACAGCTGAAAGCTCTGTTAACATCTCTTGTTCCAAGTTGTTCACTCTCACCCCTACAAAGCCTTTGCTTCTAATGTCACAAGGTTGCAGATTGCCACAACTTGCAGATTTCTGGAATGGAAATATTTGCTCAAGTAATTTGCAGATTGCAGTTAATCAGAGTGAGCTTCAATGGCATCGCCAATCACTTCAAGCTATAGTGTTTCCTTTTGCAATCTGGTCCTGAGGCATTCTGCTGTCTACTAGAAGCATTTGCCCAGGTCTCATTACTACTGGAAGTAGATAACAGTTTTTATCTGATTGGATTCCTTTTTTCTAGGTACTTTTGCCTCCCATATTAATATTAATTTTTTTTCCCTTTCCAGTGCTATCCTAAAACCAAAACCAAAATAAGTAATATGGGATAGATGTAGTACACGTATTTCCCTGTGGAGTAAGACATTGGATGCATCCCCTTAGATTAATTCAAATAAAACTTTTAAAACCAGTTTCTGCCAAAGTTCAAAGAGTGTTATCTTGTAACTGTTACAGTTAAACAATGGTTACATGGTTACATATTAAAAATGGTTACACAGTTAAAAACTGTTACAGGTTAAAAAATAGTAAGGACAATGATTTCAAACACACCTACTTCTATAAATTCCTTGTTTAGGTGCTTGTGTAGTAGCTGCCTGTCTCTCCTGGGAGTCACGAATGTTGTGTTCCTCTTGAGATCAGTACTAACCTCCACGTTGGCATCCACATGCAGATGTGTCTAACATCAAGTAGTTAAGCTTCCAAAGTTCAAGTTTTTAATGAGGTAATTAAATATAAATACATAATTTCTGTGATTCTTTCCACCATTTTCTCCAGAACACAAACCTGGATATCACAAGCCTACAAGCAAGGAAAAAGCTTATTTGTACAGCAATAAATACTGTGATTCTCTCTTCTTCAGAAAATAAAACCACATCATTCTGTTGCCAGCTGCTCTTAAGGCAATTCACTCCTGTCAAACGCTCTCAAGTACTCACCCATGTCAGCTTCCTTCCACATTTCTATCCTTCAAGCAATTGAAACCGTAGGAACTGCTGGATCTATGAGACTGCATGGGGACATAGTGCCAGCCAAGAACCTTTCAACTGGCTCATCTGACTACACCCAAAGTTTTAAAGGTCACTGAGGGGAGGATTAGTATTTGGAGTTTTGCACAGAACCTGCACAGAATCAGTTTTGCACAGAATCATTTTTACTGTTGCTTTGAGGCATTAACACACATCAGAGCAGATACTATTTTAGGCCTATTGACCACAGATGACAAGGAAAGAACATCTAAATCTTCCTTGATTAGCCATGCACACAGGAGCATAGCTAGATAGCTTTCTCCAAACATAGAGTCAGAATTATCTATTTTCTATGAGGTCTCCAAGATGAAGTATACCTGCTCATAAGGTACAATACTTTAATGTTTAATGTACTGAGGTATTTCATCTACATATGCTGCCTCTCCTTTATCCACAGGGTTTTTTAGCCAGAATTTTCTGTTTTCTCCAAGCTGACATGAAACAGCACTGATGCATCACATTAGCAATTCATCTGATTAAAAGGACTCATTTTTAAAAGCAAAACACACTTTAAACAGTTGGAAATGAACTGAAAGAGGTACAAGCTCATTTTACACAACTCTTCTAGTTATTTAATGAATTGAAAAAAGTTGACCTTTCAGTCCAAAAAACCCTGCCTTTGCTCCCAGATAAGAGTTCCAGAGCTCACCTTTCAGCAGCAATCTGAGAGCGCATGGACGCTTCAGCACACGGACGCTTCAGCGCACAGCAGGAAAGGTGCAATTTGGCATTTTAATGTTAAAAAATAAGCCAAAGCTTGCTTCTCAGAAGATTCCTTATTCTCAAAGATCATTCAAAAATAAAACAATGCTACAGCACTTACACGAAATGCATTCTAAGTCCCTATAGCAGAACACTGGTTTTGTTTAGCATGAATGTCTCCAGAAAAAAAGAAGTCTGACATCAACACAAAGATCTATAAATATTCAATCCAGCAACTTTGGAAGCAAACTCCTCCTTAACGAATCTGATCTCATACTTTTTATTAAGCCTTGGAGGACCTCTGGTTCTGCCTAAAGAATTTTTCAATGGAAATATCCTGTATCTTCGTTAAAAGAGAAAAATATATAAACTCCTGTGAAATGTTAGTGTGCAGCAATGAATGAACAGGTTAAAGTAGACATCAGCACATATAAACCAGTACTTCACCTCAGAATCCCAACCCAAGAAACAAAATCCTATATGACAGAGCTACGTGCTTGTGTGCATACATAGTGTCATTGTAGCAGGAAAAAAAGATCTGGAGGACCAGGACTTTGCCAAGAGAATACAGTCCAGCAAGGTCCCGTTCTGAACTTTTTATGAAGCTTGGCTAAATGGGATGAAAAGTGGTTAGTTCCAAACGAAGTCAAGCATTTCTGCCCCCCTGCAGCTCCCAGCTGAAATTCTGTGTCGAGCCCGGGCTCTCAAGCGGTGTCTCGGCGCCATCTCCTGGGGATTTTGCTGTCGTAGGCGAGACACTCACATTAACGGGCTTTGCAGAGACCCAGGTAGGCACGTTTTAATAAAGTATTTTTATTTTTCTTCTCTCATAGCACTAATCAAGTTTCAAGAACGTCCAAGTACTTGCATTATCTATAGAAAGCTATCCTATCGCTGAAAAATCACCCCCAAAATATTCTGCTTCCTTTTCTCACTTCAAATCCAGAAACTCTCAGTTCATGAACTGTCTGGTACCACCGCTCAATGGTACCACCGCTCCTCCTTGTTTTCTTTTGCCAGAGAGAAAAGCTTGACCTGTATGAAGTAACATCCTCATATTTTCCTTCCAGAAGCCTTCATTATGTCTGTAATTGGAGCGCCCTGAGGATGGCAAGAGAAAAAGAGTTCACCCCAAATGAGCTCAAGTTGAGCAAGGAATAGTCTTTTCAAGATGAGGCTTAACCATTGGAAAAGTTGGGGCAGCTTGATACAAGTATAGCATAGGCTATTTTCTAAGAATTATCCCTCACAGCATGACATGCTCAAAAGGAGCAGCTATTCAAAGACAATGGTGTTGCTGTACAAGGCAGTTTGCAGAACTCAGGTGTTTACCCCAGAAACAAAACCATTTCATACCATGGAAGAGTTTCCTTCCTTGTGTGGGAAAACAAAACACCAAAGAAGTGAGGCCTAGTCTTAAAACTCTGCTATTAAAGTTACAAGGATCTAAGCTTATTCTCTTGGGAAGAGGAAGCCTCATTTTAAGTTTCAGAAGTTTTCAATGCGTAGAAGAGATTGGTGCTGAACTAGGTTGTCCTGTTTCAGATTGTTTCAGAAACTAGATTTACTCAAATTTGGGGGGGAGGCAGGACTGGGGGACTACACAAACAACCAAAACAGTGGAAGTCACTTGCTACGCCAGGAGACTTTCTTTTGTGTGATTTGAGTTCTCTTCGGATATCAGCACTACATGACCCAATTTCATATACAGAAGCTCTTATTCCCCTCTTCAGCCAATGATGCACAGTGATACATGCATCACAAAATATTGTTGGGGTACAATCTTCCTACAGCCAAGAAAGTTCTGAAAAGCACCAGGAAAATTTAAGTATTACCAGATGTCTTCTCCATGTCAAAATATAGTCCAAATTTCCATTAAATAGTGCTTATCTTGGTCTTTGCTAGGTAAATAATTGAGCTCTCCTCTGTTAATGGACTAAAACTATTCTCTTTGCTCTGCAAGCTAATTGATAAACCTTACACTAAGGTAAGAATAAAATGAAGAGGCATATTCATGCTCAGCTTTTAATTAGCTACCGTACTTATCAGGAAGAGTCAGAAGGCAAAAGGGAAATGATGTCGTAAAACACCTTTTTGCTTCGTTCTCCAGAGGAGCTGAAAGGAAGGACAATACTGAGCTAGCCTCAGTCTTGACCAGGAAAAAAAGTATTTCCCATTACTTCCAAAGAACTGAAAGTGAACATCTTTATATGTGATAGTATCAGAAAACGTGCTTTCTTGGATTTTTTTTTCCCTTTCATATCACACCCACGTTCTTCCTGCTTAGGAAATAATTGATAATCCTGACATAGACAACGGAGGTACACAAAGTATGACCCATTTTCTAGGCTACCAACATATAGGTTGAAACTCCAAGAGCTGTAGGAAGTACAGAAATGACAATCCCTTGACCAAAGCAAGAGGAGCATGCTTTATTTCTATGCTTATTAAAAATCTGTAACCATGAAGTTTGATAACCAAGCCTACACCTACGAAGGAGGTTAATTCAGTGCAGTTCTTGCAATTGCAAAGGCTACCCTAGGGACAAAAAACTAGAATAAGTGAAATAGACAAATTTTTGTGCATGTATATATAGCTATTCTAATGCTTAGATAATACTGAAAACACCCATTCAAACGACTTCCAGAAAAAACAGGTTTTCATATAGCCTCCAGATAGCTCAGAAACACTGATCAAGTTTTAGTAAATACAAGAACTTAGAAAAATTGACAATACAGATAGAAGTAAAGTAGCATTCCTGAGTGTCATAGTGACTTAAGTTGAGATTCTACTTCATAGTTAGTTGCAGAAATAACTAAATTGCAATTTACCAGGAGTAATTGAAATAAACCGTTAAATGTTTTGTCACTTGTTATTTACCCACAAAATCAGAAAGTGCAAGTTATTTGAAACTACAACACTTCAGAGATTTCAGAGACATCAAATGGCTGAAGATATTTCTATTACTTTCCACACGTTTGAATCAATAAAGAAATCATACACGCAACAATCAAGTAATTCAGCACCCTTCCAGTCCTGCATTTACCTTGCAAATATTTTTCGGTTAAATAAGAGCTATAAGGCCATTTTATGACTTAATGATAAGCAATCTGTCATTCAAGGACACATGATGGCATATGAATTTCACTGCAGGCAAGTGCAATGCTATACACAATGGAAGGAACAATCCAGCTAAACAGGCACATGCTGATGGGTTCTAAAATTAACTGAAACTATTCAGAACAAACAAGTTAAGGGTCAAGATGAACAGCTGACTGAGAACATCTGCTAAAAATGGAAAAAAACCCAAGACAAAATGTTAGAGAAAGACAAAGAAGAAATATTCCAAGTACTGTCCCATTGTTTAAGACTGTTATATGAATTCACCTTGTATATTTACTGTCTCCAGCTGTAAGACTTCTGTAAAATGAGCAGCTTACACCTACATGAGGTAAGAATCTTCACTGCTGTGCTCTTCTATAGTCCTGAAAGAGATCAATCCAGATATCTGGACCACAGATAGCAGAAAAAAGAACATCTGGGGAAGGACAAAGGGGCTCAAAGTATAAAATTCTACTTGTGAAGAGATATTAAGTGACATTGCATTTATTTTTATTTAGAATTATCTGACCATCACTTGGATTTTACATTTTTCTATTAGAATGAAAAGAGGGAAGAAGGAAGATGGCAGTACCAAGCATGAGATAATGAAAAGGAAATCTAAGTTCTCATTCACACAGACAGAAGACGACGACAAAAAGTTGAAGCGATGGAAGAACTGAATGATTTGTGAATCAGGCTCACTTCGCCACTTTCAAGTTAGAAAGAACAAAACATCAATCTTTCTTTGTCAAGGACAAGATAGGGAAGAGTATAGGGGTACAACTCCATTTTACAGTCGGGAAGCCAGAGAAGTAACTTAGTACGAGAATCTGATCATACAAGTCAGGATCTACAGAACTGAACTATGCATTATCCTTATGAAGAGACATTTCATGCTCAGACAATCTACTGGAGAACAGTAGAGAAAACCATATCAGAGTTTGTTGCCACTAAACTGGCTCTCAACATTGTTGTCCACATTTAAGCTACAGTCACATAAAAATTAAAGGAAAATGACTTCTATTAAAGAAATGACTAATGACCATTTTCACATTGATTGGCATTTTAAAGGTATCATATTAGTTATTAAAGCTAAACCGCAACAGGCATTTAAAGTCACCTTTTTCTTCAAGAAAAACAATTTTAATCTCATGTTTGTGTCGATGAGTCAATCTGATATTTTTTCCTTCAATCAAACAACAGACACTACAGAGCAGCAGTACAAGAAAATAAACAAAAACCCCACTTATAACTGCTAAATCATGGAATAACTTCTGAAGGACAGTAAGGTTGCAGCTGTACTATCGAAAATGAGTAGCATTTATCTGGCTGTATGAACAAACTATCACTGCCTCTACAGACCAGCTGGTTGTCACTGATGAACCAGTGTGGCTTGGAAGAAGGGAAAAATAAAAAAATAATTTAAAAGTCTCAGACTGGATGTGACAGAGAACTTCTGAGAAGTTTTTGTGGTCAGGCCAATACCAAACCTCAAAAGACAACCTTGTAAACAAGATACTTTTCCTATGGTGCTAAACACTATCTATGTGCAAAACAGATTGATGAGGAACACTTTGAACAGAAAGATATCATAGATATGATGGGTGAAAGAGACCAAAATGCAGTAATAATCAAAATAATCCAATAGTCCAAGTAAGAACAATGTTGCATGGTTGGCACTAATTCAAGAAAATAAAAATAAAGAAAGCTGCATGAGCAAGAAGTTAGAGTAAATGATCACTTACCAGGATTGTCTTGCTTCATCCATGTCAAGAGCAGTCATTGTCAAAGTAATTTCAGCTCTTTCTGAAAGATGACCAGTACTGTTCTTCAAACAATGCAAAATCCTATAAAATACAGTCACTGCCTGTGACTTAAGTAAATGCTACACTGATGAAGCCAAAAGTGTTTTAAATGTTTACTCAGTCACTGATTATAAGCTGAAACCTTACTATAGAAAAAGTAGCTGTTCTAGTTGAGCAGAACTGGATGGTTAGAATAAAATGTCAAATGTCCATCTGAGTGTGGATCAATTCTAATAGCAGTTTATAACTATTTATGGATATTATAATCCCCAAAGAAAGAATATTATGCTTATAAATTACTTAATTTAGAAGAGTAAATAGAAGACAGTTAAAACCACACAAGTGATTAAAAACATCGTATTTCTCCACATAGTGCCAATTCCTTAATTTTGTCCCTTCACAGATTTTTTTTTTTTTTAAATCTTTTTAAAGAATTTAAGGATATACAAGTTTTGATGTCTACTCATTTTTTTTCCCACTCAAAGTTATGGTAGGTATACTGGCCACCTGAAAAAAGCAACATAAACCATTCCACACAGGTATAGTTCTTACTGCACAATAGGTAAATTACGAACACTTCCAAAGACACCATTCCTAAAAAAAAATAAAAATAAAATAAAAAAAAAAATAAAGATTCAAACACAAGCTTTCTTGAACAGTATTTCAACTTTAATGGAGTCAGAACTGGAAACCGTCAGAACAATTCCATACATCTTTATACAGACTTCAGAGCATGACTAAGTATCTATTACTTCCTATATACAATCAGCTGAAATAATACAACAGAAATACGCCCTAACTGGGAAATACAAACAAGCTTTTGCAAGATTATTTAGCTGTTTTTGATCGTAGCCGTCGCTTGATGATTAGATGATCACTTTCTTTCTCTTTTTGTTCTATAAAGATCTGAAAAAGATGATATTTCAAGGGTTACTTCGCATTTCTACAGAGACAAATGAGATGCACTTTTAGACCCATGTAACCAACAACATGGTTTTTCCCAGAAGCTGTTTTCAGAATGAAATTTGCCTATTATCTTTTAGTCAGAAGTCTCCAGGATAGAGAGACCATTTTAGTGCATCATAATAAGCAACAAATGCTGGGAACATACAAAATTCTGGTTTTGCTGAAACAAATACCGAAGTCCAAATAAAAATGTGATCTGAAAGCAGGTCTCGCTTCTAATCTCTAATACTCATTTTGTGAAACAGGAAGTGTTCAGAAAACATATTTTTAGCTTAAATTCCTTTAGCTTTCTCCAATTTTCCCAGGATTCAGTCTTTCACTTTTCTTTTCACTTCCAAGCTTCTTAGCTTCTTTTGTTCTGCATTTCTGTCATTTTCTTCATCCTCCTATGGACAGCATTTTGGTTTCTGCTGCATCCATTCATACAATTTACAGAAAATTCAATAGGATATCTTGGGCAAACGCTCATGATCATGAAGAAAGGACTGAAGAGAATGAAGAGACGTAGTTCCAACAGAGCAAGAGTACACTCAGCACTATAGTTACTGTCAAAACCATAAAGTTGGATTTCGGAAACAATATATCAAGTCCTGGCCTATAAGACTCTTTTAGGCTGACTCAGACAGGGCAACACAATTTAAGCGCACCCAGAAGGCTACCTAAACTGTGCTTTGGAAAAGCATGGATATATCCACATCCTAAAGTAACCCAAATATCAGCTGGGCATAAATGGAATCAGAAATTACCTTAGGTGCTCACTTACCCTGCAAGTTAATTGTACATGCAGACCTTTACCTTTAGTGTTTCAATCATGCTATTCCAAACCTATGGATCCCTTAAAGATCTTTATTTCTATTCTCCCTTTATACTACACTTAAATAAACACCAACTACTGGAAAAACAAATTAAGACTCAATTGCTATAGTAGAGGAAAAAGTAATCTGCCACATACCACAGTTCAGATATCTATGAATCCAAATATAAAGATATCTCCATGATTTCTGTATCACCTATACAGTAAGTCAGCAGTCAAACACAGAGAAGATAGGTGAGAAAACAGAGAAAATTAAGTAAAACAGCAGGAAGAAAAGATCAAAATGAATGGTTAGGTAGAATCAAGAAATAAGTCAGTACTTTCAAACCTCTTCTGCAGCTTGATCAGACCTTCAAGTTTGTTCCATCCTCCAATAGTTTATTTTAAGCCAAGATTACAGAAATACATTACAGTGGACAGAACAGTAACCTGTAATCACTTACCGAAGAAGCAGGGATATCTAGAGGGCAAGAAATGTCAGTTGAATACAGCTTTCTCTTAGCTCGTTTTGGCTTGAGCTCGTTTTCTTTGACACTTTCTGGTTCTGCAGTCTTGGGAGAGCTTATTGTTGCAATCAGTTTCTTTGCTAGAAGAAAAATTGTATCGTAAATCAATGTCTTACTGGTTTTGTGAGCCTCAAAATTAATGAATAAAGCAAGGTTTATTAAAAACAGTTTAAAAATGAAACAGATGTAGCCTGAAGTTTAAATATAAAAATTCAGAAGTAGTATTTGACTACCACAGTTTTCTACAGATGGAAACATTTTTCTATAGCTTCAGATGCAAAAGCTTAAAGGACACATTTAAATAGCACATTAAAAATCAATTAGGATTCAGATTTCACTGGACGTTAAACACTTCAACAGGAGTTGAACAACAGGCTTAACTTCTTTGCGCTGACAGAAGCACAGGGTAGAGTCAATTTTCTCTATATACTTGTATAGTTTTATCAAACTAGTACTATAAAGGAGATAAGTGTATGCATATTACGAACTGGAAGAAAAGAAGAAATGCTGAATAATACTAAATCATGCAAAAGAGGAAAAAAATACAGGACATGGTAATAAAGGTTACAAACTAGTACTCATTTGCTCAAATTAAGTATTTGCAGGGTGAAATTTTGAGTAGTCCGAATTTGGCTTCCGTTGATAATGATACATTGTGCTCATAGAACCAATCTGACAAACCTGGAAAATTTTAAAAATCCCATGATCATCATCTATACTGTTTTATAGCAGATAAGTAAGATGTACTCTGTAGCAAGTCAAGTTTTCAAGTTGGTACAGAGATCTTAAAATTAACTGTCCACACTGAATAACGACTGACCTTGTTTTAAGCAACCAAATAATAGTGTCTTTTAGAATTTAATGCTGGTGATTCCTTGTGTCCTCTGCTAATTTTAATCTTTTTTTTAAGAAACACAGTAACTCAGAGATCATGTCTTACTGTAGGAAAGAATAAAAATATATATTCTTCAATGGAAAGTCCTAGCAGTTAATCTTCCCAAGGCTATAACTGAACTTAACGATATCTATTAATTGCTTCATAGTCAGTTTATTGAAGTCTTCAAAATATTTTCATGAGCCATCGGCTTTCAGATTCTGTAGAACTCATCTTCCCCTCCCACATATGTACATCAAAAATCATTAATACATTTTCCACAGAAACAAAGCAGGGAGGGAGGGGGAAGAGGGATTGTTTATAGAACAAGGTAAGATTTGGAGTTTGGATTCAGTTCTTGATTTTTTTACAGCAGTAGGGCAAGTTTCTGAAATTGCCTTTAACTGTTTTACTGTAAGCAAGAACAAAGTAAATCAGGCATTTTGAGCTTAACAGTTATCATTGCTTTTATGATAAGTTTATATGCACATATTCCACACTGCATCCTTTCATTCCACTTGGTTTACCTTTCACACTTAACCTAAACTTTAGAACCATGTGGTCCTTGCAATCAAGACAGCCTTTTCTACTCTGCAAAATTCAATGTAGCTGGCCCCAGTTCAGACTCCATTATTTCATAAACGAAAGAACAACTTAATGCAGCAAACATGTCATTTAACAACATACACATTAATAGATTACAGTAGAAAAAAGCCATTCTGCAATGCCCAGAGAACATGGAATAAGCCTTATTTATTCTGTACAAACCTTTGGAGTGAATAATAGTAGGAGAACTTTGAAAAAAATCTCCAATTTTTTGTAGTGTTCCATCTTTCTTTTTAGCTGACTTTTTACTTGAAGTAGATTCTTGCTTTCTTAAGGGGTATTCTTTTCTAAATGACTGTGTAGTAGACATCTGTACAGAAATACAAGATCATTATTTAAGTTGAAAATTTACTTATCTTCAAGTTTAATTCCATTTTATTTGGCTTCAATGTTATTTTCAAGCTGACATTTTGAGCTTTGCTTCTGAGACCTCTGTTCATTATACTAACAATACTACCACAGCAAGCAATGTAGAAAATCTCATTTTTTACCCAGAAGAAAAAAAATTGTCAAAGTTTCACAGAATATATTTAAGGGCATGAGTAATATAGGAAACAAATAGTTTCTTTAAAAAAAAAATAGTAGATTCAAAGTTGTAGAGTATTTCATTAGACAAGCTATTCTACTTATAAATAAAACAGGAGGAAATTGATGGGGAAAATAAATCTACTGCCCATCCTCTGAACTTGCCCAGGTTACTACTAAGGCCTAAAATAGTCTTTTTACAATTGTCATGCACATAGATGACATGGGCCTCAGTTTTACTTCAAAGGCATTGCCTATAACATCACATATACTAATAGTACGTTCAAACTAGTCTTCATAACTATTCAGTATGCAACATCCTTCCCTTTGAATCTTTGTACACTGCAGCTAGTACACATTCTTGGCAAATACAGACTTACTCTTTTTGGTTAGCTTACGGAGTTTAGTAGGAAGACAACATAAGTGTTTAAGAATCCTATTCAAGTACATAGATAAGGATACTGCTGCATAAGAATGTTTGCTCCTTTCACAAGTCCACCTTTACAGAAAAGGCCAAACTAACTTCAAAAACAGAACAAAACCAAACCATTTTCTTGTTGCTTGTAGAAGGTGAATTAGTCATGGCAGATTTTGCATTTTTCTTGTTCTCACTTTTCACAAAATCCTAAGAAAATAAACAACAAATTTTAACTAGGATTCTTCTGGAAAGGACAATAATTACTTATATTACAGAAACAACAAATTTTAACTAGGATTCTTCTGGAAAAGACAATAATTACTTATATTACAGAAACAGCCACTGTTTAAATGCTATGACTAAGAGCAGGGAGGTTTTGGCTAATACTGGATAGTTAACTATTCAAATGTGAATTAAACATTAAACAAACTTGTGGAAGGGAACTAGAAATACCCATTGTCAAACCATTCTGACATTTATTATTTTCTTCTCTCCTTTATTTCCTATACTTTTGGCTTTAAGATATTTGACAAGAGAACACACAAATTGAAATTAACTCCATAAATCTAAATGTAAATTGAGATTTACAGTGATAACTATAAAAACAGGTTGGTAGTATAGTACCATTGTTAAGCTGTCATTAAAAGACTTTTTCTATCTTGTTAAGTGGTGCCAAGAGATTTCAGATAACTGATAGCCATACTGACGGATAACAGTGTCAGAAAAGGGAAAGAGGATTTTGTTCTTTGTTTAATTAGAAGGGAGTGTCTGCAAAAGATTTGGGTTTGTTTGTTTCTAAAGAAACAAAAAGAGATTTTGTTTTATTTTTTAAAAATTTGAGATGAGCAGTACATGGTTGTTTTAGCACCACAGGTTTCCCCTCAATCCTTAGTTTTAGTGCTGACAACGTGCTTTTCAGTTTTAGGAAGTTTAAAACACAAACTGTGTCTTTAGTAGACTTGTGACACTTAAAGTTACTCAATCATTTTATAATCTATTTCTGTTTGGCATATGTAACATGAAAATAATATTTAAGGGTAACATTCAGGTGAATAAAAGAGCAATGAGGTACTTTTAACTTTAGTTCCATGTTACTGAAAAGTTACTTAGCTAAATGTTATCCCATAAGGGTATGAATATGGACTACTACACTATGAAAGGATTTAAATGGATTGGTAAAACAGTCTTCTCTAGAAACATGGATAACTACGTTAGATGAAATATATTCATCTGTAGACAAGGTTTGGTACTTTTTCAGTGCCTTCAGAAGGGTGGTTATTTTTACACCTACTTTTCCAGCAGCCTGAGAGAATACTACTCTTGAAGAAAATTGGTTCAAGACACAAGAAGTTTAAATCAACTCTGAACGTTATTCCAGAATGAAGTGTTGAATTCCAGATGAAATAACTTACACAGCTTTTAACAGTTATTTTTGCAATCCAGGTTTAACAAAATGAGTTTAAGTACTGTTGAACACTAATCACTGAAGTGATTATTTTCCTTAACTATTTTACTAAGAGATTAAAAAAACCATATCACTGAGAATGCTTGAATGAGAAATGCTAGAAAAGCATCAGATATTTCACTCTGCAGCTGAGACAAGCTAATTCACTGAGAGAGATCCCTTACCATGTAGCCAAATCCTCTACAGGTCATCTCCCTCATACTCACCTGTCAGCTTCAAAAGTCCTTAGAAGTATAGAGATTCATAAGCCCCCCAGGTAGGATTACAAGTACGTAAGTACCACCACAATATGGCCTTAGGGTTTCATAGCCTTTATAAGTATCTTAGAGATAGCTGTGTTGGTGCTAATGCTGATAAAATGCAGAAGAAAGGAACATGCAGTTCAGGTAGGAGCCGTGAAGATTTTTACCACCTTGAACTGCTGTGGAGCCTTAGTCTCACATGTAAACAACACAGCACATTAAGAAGGCTGGAGCATATAACCTAGCACAATTGAAGGAATTAAAGAGGAATTAAGGCCTATAGAAAACAGGGAGGTTCAGGTGCTGGTGCAATTAGTTTTGTATAGTCCCTCTAAGTACAAAAAGATCAAAGAAAACACAGGCTGGAGAAATGAAGTCAAAGGAAGTGGTCTTGAAACTCTGAAATGCACTGATTAAGCCCAGGGGCTTAACTTGTAATTGCCTGTTAGAAGAGATTATAATTGATACCAATGATTGCCTAAACCAAAAGAAGCAATTCTATAGAACTGGCCTGTAATCCCAGAGATCAGAGCTGGAGACAGGAGCAAACAGTACCAGCAGGGAGAGAGAAATGTAAAAGGTAAAGAGAAAGTGCAAATCAGGGACAAGGGGCCAGAGTCTGGATAAGTTGAAGTCTATGACCTTATTCAACACAGGCCAGAGATCCACCACTTGGGGGGTGGAGGGGAAGAGGTTTAAATATACCCTAGATATATCCTTAGGATCTCAGTAAGAATCAGAAGATAAAGATAGGATTTTAACAAATTATCAGAGTAATACATTGAAAAATTGCGCAACATATTTTGTCATTTGGTGTAGGTCATACCTCATCCATCTCTTCACTCTTCCTTTTCTTTCTTGTCTTGAGCATTTTAACTGTAACTGGTAAGGTGCTGCCCTGGTGCTTCACCTCCATCTTATTGGGTTGCAGAGGTGTGAACTGGATTTCCATCTCTGGTTTTGGGAACCGACTAGTTTTTCCATTTTCTGTGGACACTTCAGAAGAGTCTAGGACTATTTCTGAATGGTCCTGCAAGCATATGGAAATTTTAAGAAAACAAGTTTTAAAATAACTATGAGTCAAAAAACTATAATACATATCCCTCCCAGATGGATTGCAAAGGAAGCATTCCATTTTCCAGCTGTTAGTTTTGGAACACTTATAATAGAAGTGAAGGAATCTACTTCAACTATAGCAGAGTTTAACTCCTATTTTCTAAAACTTTTTTGTTAAATTTTAAAAAGTTACCATTTCTATCTATGATCACAGAACTTAAAAGTTTTCCTTGCTGAACTCAGCCTGATACTTTGTTTCCAAGTCATTTTCCTCAAGGGCAGAAACAGCTAGGCACAGTTTTCACAGCTAGCAGTAGTAGAATTGACATGATTTTCTTCATCTTAACTCTGCTGCTCCTTAGGAACTAGGCAGTAATAGGAGCTTTTGAGAGAAAAATATAATCTTTCCCTAGCTTATCTTTAGGGAGCTTTCCCTTCCTCTTCTACACTAGAGGAGTTAATTGTGTAAGTAACAAGGTCCAACTGGCAAGCTACAAGCCAAATTCAACCTATGAGAGACTTCTGTGTCACTATTTGTTCTCTGGAAGAAGAGCAGGCATTCAGGCAGCACCACTGCCCACAAGCTGAAGACCTTGTCTTGTACCTGCTTACAGCCAAACCGCAAGAACGGCACAGTGAGGGTGGGATAGAAAGGTCAGGTTGCACAACTCTTCTTCCCCAGCAGCACTTACCTTCCACCATCCACCCAACCATGTTTTTCTTAGCAAAACCAGTAAGAAAGTCAGAGCTGTGGTCTCCCTGGCTCCTGCATCTCTGTGGCAGCAGCTCAGCTGCTGGCTAGCATACAAAAATGAATTCAGCAGCTGTTTTAATGAAACATGGAAGATGGGCTTGCTGGGGTTGTTGGTGGCGAGAAACAGCAGGTGGCTGCTACTACTGCTGCTAGTAGGGTCCCAAACAGACTAGCTGCTGTTGCTTCTTATGCTGGTTCACCCTGAAGGGTACCTTCCTCCTCTCAAAAAGGAAAATGATCAAAGCTCATGAAAAGCCAAAAGGTCACCTTCTTCAACAGGCTCTGCTGGGATTTTGAGTGGGAATACCAGCACCACTGCATTCCCAAGAATGGAATTGGCTAATAAAAACATTTTTCTTTATAACTGCTACTTCATGAAAAAGTTAGCAATCAAAAAGTTACATAGGAATGGCTAGTGTCATTAGCTAACAAAGCTACACACAGGAATCCTGCAGTGGAAGAACGCAAATCCAATTTACCCTGCTATTGCTCATCCATTTAAATGGGTTTATATATTTTTTTTTTCAGGTGACTTATCTAATAATCAGCCACTTCATAAGCATCGGCGAGAGGTAAGTTTTCAAGAGCACACAGTTGAAGTCAGATATAATTATTCACATGATTATGTTATACAGCTTTTATTTCTACCAAAAGCCACTAAATCAGGTGATCTGATCACCAAGAAAGGGATTTGCAGAATAAAACTTTAGAATACTTCAGGCAGCAGGACACATTTTCTTCCGTATTCTGCATTTAGCGAAATCCGTACAACCACATAAAATTTTCAAATTTAAAGTTTTATACCAACCTCATTTAATGAAGAGGCACTGCTAGGACATAGAGATAATGAATAATTCTCTTTAACCTTATTATATGTTACTGGAACACTTTGTCCAGCTATAGGATTAGTCTTGCTTTGTTTTTCCATAAACTGTAATTATTTAGAATGAGTAAAGATTATGCTAGACTGTAAACCTCAAAATATTTTGAGTTTTCTAAAGTTATAATATAGAAGCTCAAGCCCAGACAGCTAATGAACACCTGGGCTGAAAGATCACACAAGTTTAAGTCAGTAACATCTATTCACAATGTGATCATAAGATGCGCCCTGCTGGGTCTCACCAACAGTCCTAGTTCAATATTCTGCCTCCAACAGTGGCAAAGGGAGATGCTATTTAGGGATAATACGTGTGATCCTGGCCACCTAGTCATCTGTTCCCCCCATATTCTCCCAGCACTCTCAGTTGTTGTATTAGAAGTGTCAGAGGGTACACCTCTGCCTAATCCTCAGAGTACCTATTTATGAATACATTTATGGATTTCTACTACAAATTTTTCTAATCCGTGCTGACAGTACCTGTTTCCACCACCTCCAGAAGATCACTAGCTGCTTCATATACAAATATGTTATTTTAACTGTTTTAAAATTACCTCCTATTAGTTTCATCAAGTTCTGCTCAGTTCTTGCAGGATTTTAGGAAGGACAGTTCTGCCTTCTGTTTACCCACCACAACCATGATTTTGTAAGCCTCAGCCCCATAACCCTCTAGTGGCCTTAACCTCCTTTAATCAGAGTGGTAGCTTCTTAGCCTCTCCTTGCAAGGCAGGAGACACATATCGCCTTGATCACTTCAGTTTTTCTTTTTTATCTCCACTGTGTCTTTCCTGAGAATTATTTGACTTCCCTCCCAAAAACTTTACCCCATTCACCTCAACACCACCATAACAGTTTCTCACACGATAATCCTGTTAGCAGCCTCTCCTTATTCATAACATCAAGTATTGTTGCTACTGGCTTGAGGTAAATACTTCAGCACCAACTGTTCACAACAATTCTCTAATTTTATAACAAATATAACTAATTTTATGGTGCTCTCTCAGCTGCTATTACTAAGCTGTACAAAGCAGTAACCCTTCTGAGAGCTATTCTGTCCTCCCTCATACATCACAAGGTTTATCTATACAGCACTAGCTGAACTGATGAAGTAGCAAGAAACTATCCAGTCTTATTTGGCAGTAGACAGGAAAGACATGAAGAGGTGCATTTTGGCATTCAGTCCAGTTCTGCAACAAGAGGAGAATCACATCTTCTAGCAGCTGGGGAGGGACTGCTAGGAAATCCATGTTCAGTCCTGTTCATTATTAATTAGCAATGGACCCACATAGCATTAGTTCAGTTTAGCAGGAGAACTACCTCATTAAATACTGTTCATGTAGAACACAAGGGTTCAGTCAGAATCAGGAGTCTCAGTACAGCTGCAAGCCTTTTAATTTTTGTTCACGAAATATGCAAAGTTGATCTTTTCTTTGTGTAAATTTCCAATGTTGTTTTGTTTTGGTTTTAAGTGGGATGCAAGATACTGTTTTGTTCTTGTGAACCCCCATATGGGCTGGCAGCTCTAATTACAGAATCATCTCTATTACCACACTATAGGTGATATCATTATTAAAGTTGTTCGAGCTGAAATCCCCTTAACACTGACATAACCAAACTGAGATGACACTACAAATATTATGTCTTCAAATCTCTAGAACCTGGATTAGTTAACTAGTTTTTCCCTCAGGTATAGAAGTTCTATAATGTAGAGAGAGATGGTATTCTATTAACTAAAGTACTTTTTTTCTGAGAGCAAGCGTGAAAGAGGGAGAGAGAAAGAATGAACAAGAACTCAGAACTGAAGATATAGTTAAAGTATGAAGAACTACAAAAAGTAATGAGAGTTTCCCAATGTTGCTGAAATACATACTGAGAACACAATAAAACAAAAGTTATTAACAACATATCATTAGTACATACTTTCTATAAACATAACAAACACACCTCTTTGTTTACAGACTGATCTATTTTATCTTGTCCTTCTTCAGGTAAAGGTACTTCTGCCAAAGACTGAAGACTTTCATGGTTAATGTGTTGTTTCAATTCCTTTATAAAGTCATCTTTCTCAGCCAGCTGTTTTCTTAGTTCTTCTATATCAGCTTCCTTATCCTAATAAACATAGCAAAAATTGCCACAAATTGCAGGATTGGCAAAACAAATTAACATATACACGAGCCTCATTACAATTACTTGGTAACATCAGTTTTAGAATTGCAGGTAAAACAGTCAGCTATCCAACAAGCCAGTAATTAAATAGCGGCCACTCGTACATGAAAAGTGAAGAAAAGTCATATTACAGCCTGGGAAGATGTGATGCAAAATTTTTTATTTTACTCAGAGTTATAAGAAGTTCACCTCCCATTTGTTCAGGAAATCCTTAGTGCTGTGAAAAAGGCAGCAGATGTGACAGTTGTTTCAGATTTCCAGTCCAACTTTGCAATCAAAGAATCAAATAGACTTGAGTGTTTATTTGAACTACTAAATATTTTGAAACTTCAGTTACTGTTACAAATTCAGTTTCAAAAAAAACATAAAGCTTTTTTTTTTTAAATTAGCTGCAAATGGTTTCAACATGACAGTGTTTAAGAACAAAAAAATAGAGCCAAAATGCAAAGAGCAAGTATAGTGTTTTGCAGAATTAATGGATTAAAAAAAAATTTTAACAAAAAAATCACTGGGGGGGGCAGGGGGGGGGGGGGGAGGGGGAGAGAGAGAGAGAGAGAGAGAGAGAGAGAGAGAGAGAGAGAGAGAGAGAGAGAGAGAGATGACCTTTCCTGTATCCTTTAGTGCAGCCTGTTTCAGTTCCGCTATTTCTTTATCTTTTTGTGCGGTGTTAGAAACCAAAGTCTTGAGCTGTACTTCCAAAGCTTCTACTAATTTATCTCTTTCTTCACGCCACTTTTCAAGAGTGCTGTCCTTTTCTACCAGCTGTGCAGCAAGTCTTTCCTAAATGGGGAAAAAATAGGTTAGAATTGAACACCACTTCTACACACTACCTGAACTGTTCCGATAGTTTGGTTTCACATAGTTAGTACTATTTTATGGCCGTAGTAAACTTGAGAGCCTACATAGATCTTAAAAAGCTCACATAGAACTAGTTTCACTACAAATATGCAAAAGCAAACCATTCTTCAATTAGAAAACCTGTATCTATATTTATACTCTTTGTGAAGAGAATTTTTGGAAGAACTACCTCTCCTGTTTGCTTGCTTTGTGATTTTATTACTAACAAGCCTCAGGCAAGCAAAGTCACAGACAAAGTGAGAGTAGTCCTAAGCTCCTGACATCCTCCTGTACTAATTGCAGGTCCAGAAAGTCATTGCTAACTACTTCTAGATGCAAATATAGTTTTAGATTGTACAGATTCATATAAGAATTCCATATGCTTAACAAAATTACAACCTTGACTGCAGTCCAGTGAACAGGCAAGGTATCCACCTTGTTATTAACTATCAGTCACTCTATTTTGAAAGCGATATGGAAGCAAAACCACTAGCATTTTGACCAAGTATTTTTACTTTATATCTGGAAAGAAACTTTTTTTTTGTCAGCTTCTGCTTGCTTTTTCTCTTCCTTCTAAAGCCTCGTAGGCTTTTCTTTTTTTTGTTGCCAAGCAACAAATCCCGTTTTTCAAAGCATGTTTTCTTAGCTTCATTAAGTAGCAGCTTATTTAAGTGTAGGTTACTTATTGGTGTTTTACACATAAGAGGAAGTTTGAAGAATTTATAGTGAGGTGGTGTTGGTGACAGGATGGAAAGGAACAGAAAGGAACAGACATGTTAACTTTCTTTACATACTAAGCTTTTTGATTTTGTGACCCTCCTATTCTTCCCTTTTCATACGGAGAAGACCTCATCTAGGCTTTGCCATGTGATAAAGCAAGGGGACTTTGACAAAGGCCAGCTACCCTCAAGTGCCCGCACTGTCGTCACTTGACATGAGATTTGCTCTGTACTGAAGACTTACACTAGAGGACTCTGCTGAGACCTCCAGTCACTTACAATTTCTGCTTGTTGTTCTATATGACGTTCTCTGTCCTCTGCAAATTTTCTCATTTCTCTGTTGCGATGGCTCTCAGCTTCTTTTACTTGTCTTATGAGTTCCATTTTTTCCTCCAGCCACTTCTTTCTATCAGTTTGATACTTTGCCTCATTTTCCTATTTTAAGGAAACCAGATATAAAACCATAGGTAGAGATTAAGCAAAAAAAAAAAAAAAGTCTTAAAATCCAGATTAACATTAAATGGATTTGTTTCAAAAAGATAACAGAAATACTAGCACAATTTTACTCCAGCGTATTCCCAAGTATTACATTCTCATTTTTTCTTCTCTATTGGAAAAAGATTAACAATTTTCAGCACTACTTATGCAGACTGACACATCTTCATGGAACAGGATTTTTTTCCTCTAAAAATGCTCTGGGTAAGTCACAAGAGCTATAAAAGTTACACCAAAAGTAATGGTAAAGATACCCTTTTAACTTACAAATTCCCAATCTTTTATGCTGCCTTTCAGGACATGTTAGAAAACTTACTTCTATTTCAAGACTGAAAGGCAAAGAATGCAGTACAGTTTGAATGGTAGGCAGAGATAGTGCGTACCTAAGAACATCTCTTTAATCCACGGCAACTTTGCCTCCTTTTCTATCACAATCAAATCTCTTGTCAGACATTCTCCCATAAGACACTCTCACATAAGACAGAAGGCACCTGAAAAGCTGCTTGGAAAAAAAGTCTACTTTCTAATCCAAGGAGAATTAGAGGTAAATCCTCAGCCTAATGGGAAGGGCTTACAGGTCATACAGCAAGCACAAGATCTTGAAAGAGTTTGATTTAGTTGCCCAAGCAACTGACAGGAAAGAGGTTCGGATTGGATATCAGGAGTTGGATTCGTTGAGACAATTGTAAGAGGAGTCCAGCTACAGAAGCGCCATTCATAGTAGCATAACACAGGGAAGGGTGTGCTCCATTATCGGGCATCAGCGATGCCGTATATTACGAAGACACTGCACCCAGAGTTTTCTGCACTGGTGCACTGCAGCTTTTAGAGGAGGTTTCCTTTAGCACTGCAACAACTTGCCATATCATGCCCTAGCTATTGAAGATAGCAACACAAAATATTTAGACATCTAAATAAAAGTTATGGCTTTAAAACTAAGTATGAATTACATCACCATATTTTACCTTCAATTCTTTTTGCAGCTTTATTAATTCCTCATTTTTGTTTATGTTTTTCTCCTCATTATTGCTCATCTTTTGCTGCCAGTCACTATCGCTCTGGTTATTCAGCTCTCTATATTTCTGCTTCCATGCTTCCAGTTCTAGTCAGTACACAAAATGAGGTTACATAACGTATAGTTTCAAATGCTTATTTGACCACATTCACATCCTTCTACTAAAGTTAGTAGGATTTATCAGCTATGACCACAAAGGACAACAGAAGCCTTTAACTGTTAGAAGTTTGTTGTGTACTACATAACATTAATTCCTAAATAACAGTCAACAAATAAAAACAGAATTTTAAAGCAGCTATCACCATACATCCAAAACAAATTTGCCTCCCTGCTCCCTTTCCATGGAGAGATTACCCAAAACTAATCTGTTGGTCTCTTCTAATTTGGCTTCAAGCACTTGGTCTTGTTCAATCTGAGTCTGTTCTTGTTCTTCTAATGTCATCCGCATATCCTCAATTATTTTTTCCTTTGCACACAGATCTGAAGATTTGAAAACAAATTTACAGATTAGCCCCCCCCTAGTTCCCCCCATTCTCTCTCAAAGTGCCTTCATTACAAGTCATTTCCCCCATTCCCTGAGATCAAAAGCTCTATGAGAAAGAAATAGAGCATCTCTACTGAACTATCCAAATCCAAAATTCTTAAGTGATTCTCATCAACTTGATTTAGGTGAATGTGTTTCAGTATAATGTCAGTCAGATTATGGCTTGTATTATATAAGAAACTAACCATTGTTCAACTGCTAAATGTTTATCAAACCTGCAGAAATTGTTATTGTGCTAGTTCATGTTTCAGTGTTTGATTTTGTTAAAATGGCAAATAAACACCAACATTTAAGAAGTTAACACTGATACAGCAAATCCACACTTTCTCCAGGGCTTATGTTTCTTATTCTGAGACTGTTTCTTTGCTTTCAAACATACCTGCTAATAATGATTCAATAAAATTTAGTTCCTGACTAACATTTTAATGTCCAGGTTGGAGTTTCTCAGTATTTTAAAATATAAATATACAAGACACTCCAAATTTGTTAACAACATGACAACTCATTATGTTGCTATTCCACACACACACAAAAAAAAAAAAAAAAAAAAAAAAAGGAACAATAATGCCTTTTTCTGACCTTTACATGTTTTCTCGTACTGTTTGGAGATTTCTTCCAGCTTCTCATTATTCAACTGCTCCTAAATATCACATTGAAAGGAAATTAGAGCAAACATGTTGAAAGAAACAAATATACATGCTAGAAATGAGTAGCTTTCCATTCTGAGCTTTAATAAGTAATGAATAAAGTAATGAATAAAGTATTTAAGACAAACAGTCCAGAATAAATAAGTTTTTCATATAGTGTAAAGGAGCATTCAAGCTGATAAAAAAAAAAAAAATGTTTAGAGGAAGACATTACTACTAACATACCTAAGTGTCACTATTCAGAATCAGAGTATCTGCAGGTATTAAGTATGTATTTACTAGGCAGATTACTTTATTTAAAACAACTCAACAATGCCCTGCAGTGAGACATTCTTTAAACATCTTTCCTTCATCCATTAAAACTAATTTCAGCTGGCTA
This sequence comes from Mycteria americana, assembly GCF_035582795.1. Lineage (NCBI taxonomy): Eukaryota > Metazoa > Chordata > Aves > Ciconiiformes > Ciconiidae > Mycteria > Mycteria americana. Next base: position 20,270,440 of record NC_134370.1, read on the forward strand.
CTCTTATTTTTACCCCAATTTCTGTAAGCTTTCTCCGGTTGCTTGGAAAACTTGCCTCATTAATGGATTAGTTAAAAAAAATTAAGAGCAAGTAAAATTTTTTTAAAAATAAAATACCTTTTTAAGTTGCAGGATTGTGCGCTGTTTGATCTCTAATTCTTCACTAAACTGGTTTTTAATTTTCTGAAGTTCATTAACTTTGTTCCTCAGGGATTTCTCTTCAGATCGCATTGTACACACCTGTAACAATGCACAAAGACAGCAAGCAAAACTAACATTTAGCTATGAGCCTTTTACAATCTCTGTAAGTTATCTAAATACTTTAATTAAGAGTCAAATTTTTGCAAGCATCTTAGCTAAATTTCAGAGGCTAGAAGTGCACTATACTGTACATCCTTCCTAGGGAAGGATTTGCACTATAGAATAGAGTATTATATTTGGCAGGGGAAAAACAAAAAACAACCCACCCCCCCACCCCCCCCAAAATCCAAAACAACACGCCAAAATAACCCAAACAAACCAAAACACCAAAGAACCCACCAGGAAATAGCTTAATCAAACTACAAATTCAGTTGCCCTAAAAAAAAAAAAAAAAAAAAAAAAAGGATGTTTTCTGACACATGATGCCATCCACTCCTTGCTACTTCTCAGAGGATTATACACTGAATGTTGAGTAGGAAAAGGTCCTCAAATGTTAGGCTGCTGGGGAAGACAAGTAACACTTTTTTAAGGCTTAACTTTCAAGCCCAAACTCTTGCAATAGTCTTTTGGATTTTAAGTTCTTGTGATATCCCATGAGGTTCTATGAAATCCTACTGTTTGGTAACTAAATACTAACAATTAAGATTACTAAAAGTTATTCCATTTTTTAATTTCTTCTCCCCAACCTTAATAGAAAACATAGCTCAGATTTTAAAAAGTCTCTAGAAGTTAGTGCTTTCCTTTTCTGATTAATCCATCTTTTCCTCCCAGAGATCAGCATTTTCCACAAGTCTGAAGTCTGAGGCTTTGAAGTCAGCACAAATAACAACGTAAGGCTACTGTTGTTATAAAGATTAGAAAGTCCTCCTCCATAACCAGATTAGCTATAGTTTTCACAAACCTTTTTCAAGTGTATTATTACCTTTTTAATAAAATTTACTTCCCCTCTTCAATATCTGTACTAATCCATGTCTTGAAACGTGGCCTTATCTTTAGCTTACAGCTTCAATGGCAATGTAACTTAAGAGTCACTGTTATTCTAAATGTGTCACTCAAAATAGCATTATTATGAATCACTTTTAATGTTTGTAGCTTGAGATTTGCGAAAACAGGTTTTAATAACAGAACCCTAAGCATAAACATGCAGAAGAAACATTTGGCCTATGGTTACCGACCTCTTTTTGTACTTGCTGAATTTGTTTCTTGGCATCAGAAAATTTCTCTTTCAAATCTGTATATTCTTCCTCTTTCCTCTGCAAATCTTTTTTCAAACTCCGTACAAGGGCAGAGGTCTCCGAAAGATCTTTACGTAGCCTTGTGTTAGAAATTAAGAGATATAAATCACGTTAGTGTTACAAATCACATGTTACACAGCTTTTACACATTAACTCATGCTCTTCACTGGTTTTATTCATGAGTAGAATCTCAGATCTATCAGATCAATGACAAGCTTTATAATTTTACTTTTGGATTTCAGCTTCTTATTATATGACCCTGAAGTAACAAACTGCTCAGGTTCACTTCTGAACATTGCAATTTTTTAAATTTTATTTTTCTAAGCACAGTAGAGCGACCCTTTTTATTATTAGGTGTCCTTACAAAGTAACAAAAGGAACAAGGTTAATATCAAGTAAGTTTAAGCTTGATATCTACATCCCAGACCTTGTAAGGATCAAAATAAATAAAAATCAAAAGAAAATAGAAAAAACAATAACATTGCAACAAGTACTGCTGTTACAAGTACTACAAAGTAATTAAGAAGTTTGATAGGTTTATTTTTAAATGGTCATATTTATTTAAAAGAGTTTACAGTAAGACATCTTGGATTTTTACTTTAAAACCGATAGAAGGTTTTTTAGATTCTATAACCGACAATACAAAACAAGGCCTCACAAAAGGAAAACCTTTCAAAGCTTTACAAGCACCGGGTCGGGGATCCCCAGACCTTCATGCTAAATTGTACTTTGGAGTATATGCAGGTACCAACAGATATGGCACTAAAGAAACCCTAGTCAGGAGTAGGGCTACATAGCATCTTAAAGCTATTTTTACATGATTGCAATTTCCTTACCATATAGCAAATATAATCTCTCGGATACATTCAATCTCTTATTTCTTGAAGATTTAAAAAGTAGAGGGGGCTGAGGGAGGTTCTACCCATCTACACCCATTAGTCCTTCAAGTTCTTATAGTAGACTGTGTTCACCTACAATAGCTATTACCAAAACCAGCTGTTTACTGTTTACTCCCTAGGCTTTTTTTTTTTCCTCTTTCTTCTTTTCCTTTCTACCCTTCAGTCCTTTTCAAAGAAAATGTTGCCTGCTTTTATAAAAGTTACAGGATATAACATTAAACTATATCTGATTTCCTCCAGAAAGGGTATGCAACATAAAACTATTAGAAATCCCCAAATAATTCTTAATTTCCTTGCATGTTCCTGTTTCCACCTACAATAGTTCCACATGATTTAGATCTATATTTTTGAAAGAATATACAAACAGGTGAGGAAAACATAGCCAGCAGAATATGCAAATAAAAAATTCAAGTAATGTATTAAAACTTCTTAAAGAAGCAGTTTGATTAATAAAGGTGATAAACATGCAGATGTGTTACGTCAAAATAAACTGATGTTCACAGAAGGTAGTTTTAACTTGAGTCTATTCTCAAAGGGGTATGAGTTATCTCATTATTTACTTACAGTTCTATACACTGTATTTGCTCATCTTCATTTTTCTCCTTTTCCTGAAGAGAGTGTTTCATGTTCTCCAAGCTGTTCATCAACTGCACAACTTCCTCCTTCAGATTTGCTTCTTGATCATTTAATTCTTTCAGTTTTTTGTCTGAATCAGTACACTTCTCTTGCAGAGCTACTGTATTACTTTCTAGATTTAAAATAATAGATTCTTTTTCTTTAAGTACTTCTTCTAACTTTGTTATGCTGACATCTTTAGCTCTAAAAGCCTCCAAGAGGCATTCAAGCTCTCTTATTTTTCCCTTGTAGCTGGTAACTTCCTCCTCAAACTGTGCAATTACTCTGTGATCTTCTGCAGCCTGTTTTTCAAAATCCTGGGTTTTCTTCTGGATTTGCTCTTGTAACTGATTCATAAGATCTTTTTCCTTTATGGACTCACGATCTTGATTTGCAATCTCATTTAATTTTATTTTTAGTTGATTACTATAATTCTCAGTGTCATGAAGTCCCTTCTTTAAGTCTTCAACTTGTTGAAGTAGTTCTTGAATCCGCTGACTTTTTTGTGAAGAAGCCTTAACAATATTTTTGCATTCTTCCCAAATGCTTTCAACACTGCAGTGAAAGGAGCTCTCCAATCTCAGATCTGCTGTAAAAGCAGTTTGGGACTGCATGCATACTGGACTCATTTGAGCTCTCTCTGGTTCATCTTTTTGAGAGTCTAAGGAATCCTTTAGATTAACTAAATCAACATCCATAGCATAAGACTCTAAGTGACATTTATACAACTCATCTACTTTGGACTGCATTGTTTTAATTTGTGACACTTTATCAATTATATTTTGTTTGGCACCTTCTAGTTCATCATTTAGCTGAATAATCTTTTCTTCTTGTTCCCTATTTATAACTTTCTGTTTGTCCAATTCAGAAACTATCTCCTGATAGTCAGCTCGACACTGCTGAAGTTCTTCACTTAAGCCAGAAGCCCTTTTTTCAGAAGCAGAGAGCTTGAGATGCAAGTTTGTTATCTGCCCACTGAACTCTTCTTGTTTGCTTTTTTCTCTTCTGCATTGTTCTTCAAGTGCAGCTAGCTGACCTTCTAAGGTTTCAGTTCTTTCCTTCAGTGCTAGTATTTCTGCGTAGTTCTCAGAAGTACTTGTTTTCACATATTTGGTTGTCTTGTGCTCTAGAGAGTCATCTTCCCAACTCTCCTTCATAACTCCTAAAAAAAAAGACCACCATACAGCTGAGGTCAATTAAAATCAATAGTACAAGTCACTAGCAATACCAAATAGCAATTATGATATGGAAAATGGTCACCATCTGAAAGACACACCCTCATATCATATGGCATTTTGAAGTCTTGAAGTAGTTAAAGCCCTCTGAATGGTTTAACATACAATAGGTGCCTCTTCAGCTTCTAGACATAGCAGCAAGAGGTGTTCAGGAGCCTTAAAGAACACTTTGCCATGCTCTATTCCAGCCTTCGACTCTGCACCACTAGTAGAAAAATCTTGCTAGTTTTACTAATATGTAGTAATACCTATAAGCTAGATAACATTCACGTTATATCTAGTTTCTACCTTCACTAGTTCAACAATCCCCTTAATATAGCCAGCAATCACCCATTCAACATTTAGAAGAGCAATGGTATCATATACTTTTCTGAGAAGTTTTATTCATACTCTATCCCCTTACTTTAAAAATGAAGCTAAAAATCCAGCACAAGTTTTTTGCTTAGTGTTTGGGACCTTCCTCTCTTCTTTTTGCAATTGGTTCTAAACTAGATATAAGGATAACTATTTATGCCACACCTAATGTGTTGCATATAAAGTTCTCCCAGAAAGATGTACAACATTCCATCACAACTCCAAATTTCCATAAGTGTTTTATTAGCTTCAGAATTCTACCTAAAATCACATGCATTTCACCACCTTCAAAATTGACTCCAGCTGTATTTCACACAAGTGTTTTAGAATCCAACTGTGTCCATTTAGTAACATGCATGCTATGTTTTAGTATTAAAATCAAGCCTGACTCTCTCTAAGGATTAGGTCATCACAACTATGTACTCCAGGGAGATACTATGGATTCTTGTGAGTACTGCAACTACAGTAAGGTGGAGTTTGGCAGTCATGTCACTTTGGGAGCATTAAGCACATGGGTACATGTGTACTGCATGGAAACATCCTCTGAACAGATCCAACAAGTTTTAGAGAGTTGCTAACTTTGAGTCACTAACGTAAAGTCATACAGAAACATTAGCAATAGTGTTTTCCATCTCAATTCAGGTTTTGGTTTCTGATTATTTTTTAGAGTGATCAAATTCCACAGGACACTTTTTTCCTCCTGCTTTTCTGTATCTTTTCTTTTCTGTTCCAATTAGACATATCAAGTGCTCCTGCTAGGTCAGACACAACAGCAGCTTTACTTTGGCTTGTAAAGCCATGCTTCTAGACCTTACAAGATTAAAAGTTTTGGATTGGGAGATGGTTTTCTATGAAAGCCCAGCTGTGTAGTCCCAAGAAAATGTATCAGACAAAATACTATATATTCCTCACACTGGACATGAATTTTACATACTTCACTAAAAGGGAGAGGAGCTGAGGTGTCTTAAGACATATTTTGTGATCTAAGGTGGCAAGGTGAAACAAGTAGCAGAGCTTAACCCAACACCTATAGTGAGAAGGTTACGATCATTCACAAGAGGATTTAGAATTGGTCTAGATGCTGTGTACTGACAACCACAATCATGCAGCAAAGAAGGATAAATATTAGTGCAAGAAGATACATGACATTCAGTCCAGAAGCTTTTTATGTAGGAAGTAATAAGAAAGAAAAAGCCCCACCCCAAAACATGGGAGGCAAGTCCTAGAGAAGTGTACAAAAACCTGAACTTCAAGACAAGATAACTTATCTTCTCCCAAAATAAACTTTGGTCATAGGCCACTAGCATATCTAAACTCTATGAGAAAGTCACCACAGTGTAGCTGTGCTCATTGTTCTATTTTGCCAAGTACATTTAATGAGAATTGCTAAATGTAAATATATACATTAATAAATTTGATAATTATGGAGCATCTAACAACTCATTTTTCAAATCAGATGCCTTATATTCTCAACACCCACAAAAGAAACATATTTAACATGACCGAATAGTCTGTTCTTCCCAACAGAAAAATCTCAGTGCTGACATTAATTGGCACTGTTAATTATCCACTTGAATTTCTTGTTTGAAGAGAGCTATCACATTTCTATTTTTTGGTTGTTTAAATGAGCTTCAATCATGAGATTATAACAAACCTACTACTACCTAGTATATCAAGGAGTCTACGTCAGCTTAATTTCCCACCACCTTCCTGTAACATTTATATCTGTGGCACCATCAAACGGTCATGCTAGGATCCAATATTCATCCCAACCAAAGATGGCAGAGACAAATCAGAGATGTGTCTGGTACAGACAGAAGCTTCTCTTAACAAAGACTTCATATGAGACTTATGTGAACAAGTTGTAGAAACATCAGAAATGCTCTACTGGATCACACACCATCAGTTGACCTAGCCTAATATTTTACCTCCTTTTTCTACTGTTGGTAGGCCCAGCCACTTCCTATGGACCTTTCCTGATATAGAACAATGGGGAATGTTGGAGGAATATGAGACAATACATCCCTGCTTAACCCTTTCAGTATCTATGTATGAAGCTGTTGGCTGTTAGCTTGTCTAACCACTCCTGGAATCTGAAAATTATAGGCCTCTCCCACCTTCTAGGGCAGCAAATATTAGAAGTTCACTACCCACTGCATGAAGTGCTTTGTTCCATAAACTTAAGCTGATCTTCTACTAGATTGAGTGTGCCCTTGTTCTTTCACTGCAGAATGTGATGACTGACAGTCCCGCATTCAGCTTATTCACCATCTGTATCCTCAGTTTTCTGTGATCATGTGAATTTGACAAGTCTCCTTTCAACATGTTTTATTTCTCTTTATGGAGATAGATATTTTCTGCTTCCCATTTTTAATCTTATTTCTCTTTTTTTATCCTCACCCAAACAATGCCTGGAAAATTTTCTTACTTGGACCTATTCTGTGGGAGGAAGGCAAGCAAATAAGGGACACAAAGGGAAGACCTTTCATTCTCCTTTTGCATACACCTTCCATAGTTCTATGAGAAACTGAAGCCCAGCAGTGTCCTGAAGTCAAGTTAGAGGCAGGCAGATCTTACAAATACCGTTTTGCACAAGTCAGTCCCATATAGCTCAATCTCACTGATGAACAGACTTTAATGAAATGGATAACATAAGTAGTGGTGTCCTTTTAAGTTACACTTAATTATCACCCTTATCCTTGAAGGTCTTCAATTGCAGCTAGTTTATTCACCTTGTTCTAAAAAGACTGGTTAGCTCACAGATAAAGCAAGGAAAACAAAAAGATTGGAAGTGCAAATGTGAGAGCTGCACAAAATATGCCACCTGTGGACTTAAAATAATTTTACTTCCATTCAAGTGGGAAGATTTTCTCCTTTGCCAGCACTGTCACCTTGACCAGAGCTAGTGTGTTCACAGCATGTATACAGAATGAAACATCAAGTTTCACAGTACATACTGTATGGCTGAACAATCAGTAAGTCATTGACACCTTTGAGGCTTGCTTAGACAATTTTAAAAAAATGAGCAGGAGATGCTACTTTCCCAGAAGTCCAGCAACAGCAAGTTTAGTACAAAAACAACTGTTCAGAAATTGCTTAAGAACTACAGCTGAGTCTGCAAGTACATGAACAGATGAGAAAAAGCAGCAGAAAGGGAAGAGTCTAAAAACTAACTTTTATTTTAAGCATTTAGGAGTGAACAGTATAGGACCTTCTGCAAAACAGATTATATTTACATAATAGTTACTTCCATTTACAGTTTAACATAGATTTTCTCCTCATAACATAACGTTGATGCTTCATAACTTTTTGCTTCTGTTCTGGAATAGTAATCAAGTTTTTTTGGAAGACCCCCTGTTGAGTGATGGTAGAAATTGTACCTTTCTTTGTAGGTGGCTCTTCTTCCACAGTAGGCTTATTTTCAAAGCAACGTTTTCTTCCCACTTCCAATACAGTTTCCTCACAATCCTTGAATTGGCTGCTTTCAATCACTTTGTTAGAGTTCTTTTCTGCCCATTTTCTTTTAATGGTAGTTATAGTGTTATCCTATGTTAAAATAAGATCAATTACTTTACATATAAAGTTTATAAGTTTTATAAAGTGAGCACTTAAAAGGCTTAGTAATCTTTTATATGCAAGTATTTTTACAAAAACACCCCCCCACACTATGTGGGTAACATATATAGGGGTTGTCATAGGAACAAGTCAGTTACAGATCAGTTACTTAAACCAAAAGCAGGTACACCTTCAGATACTAATAAGCACAATGCTTTGCACTGTACAGAACACAGAGCAAGAGACTAGGAAACTACAAAATGCAAGACTTGCATGTAAGAGGAGTTTGTTTACCACCTCAAAACAATTTCCAATGTCAAAAAAGTTGAGGAAATTCCCAATTTGTTCAAAGGGCAAATGGTCAGCTCTACAAGTTCATTGCTTTTTTGTCATAATTGGTAGAGTTGGGAGTTTTAACCGCCTTCAGCAAAGCCACACATCATTTTTGTCATGACAGATCTGATGCAATTTGAAAGTCTAGTCAGTTCTGTCATACATACTTTATTCTTAGTCAAATACATAGTCTAAAGTTACTTTACTTGCAAGATGACACAAGTGGCAAGCCATGCTGGTTGCCAAGGTCCAATTACTCATCTTTAAGTGCTTCATAAAAAAAAAAAAAATATCTATAGAACAGACTTGAGGTTTGTGATCATGTTTTAAATTTCATGCCACACAGTCTTATAGAAACACTAGACAGAGCTGAAGCCTTGCTCTTGGAAGCAGTAGTAATAGGAAGCATTCATCACAACTCTTATCACTCTCAGAGCATTCATACTGTTGAAAAGCTAGGTTGCTGTGGAGCAGAGAGAGGGAATAGAAGATTAAGTATGGTCAAAGTCTTAAGTTTACAGTGGAAGAGAGAAATGGATCAGAGTGTTGACTAAATTTCATTTAAAATGTTCTCAGAACTACTTCAGGTTACTGGACATCATGCTCAAAAAAACCCACCTAACTGCATGTTTTGAAATTTTTTTAACCTATATACATTTAGCCAAGCTAGTCTTTTGGCATTCAGCAGCTAGCAGTAGACTAGCCATTTGCAAATTTTATTAATCGCATCAAAAGCGGAGATACCCTGGCCATCCACTCTTAGTTCAAACTCTGCTCAATATACTCATATTATTGCTCTTCCTTTGAACATGTGTGTGCATGGTGGTGGTGGGTGGAACACACTGATTTTTGTTGCCAATTTACACAAGCACTGTCCTTCTCACATTAACAACTTCTAACTTCAATTAAATTTGACCTTTTGTTGCAGCAAAACCTCCTTTCCTTCCTCTTCCACTCAGGCAAAACCAAAGAGTAGTGATGTAATCCCTCTATTCCCACAGCTTAAATCCTCCCAGTTTGAGGGGTTTTTTTTTGTTTTTTTTTTTTTTTTTGTTTTTTTTTGTTTTTTTTTTTTTTCTTTAGAGTGGCTCTTCAGAGTCTCATCTACAGTCCTCCAATAACAACACCAGGTCACTGCTTCCAAAAGTCCCATTCTTCACACACCCCCCCGTACACATTTTGCTGTAACTTTAGTTTCAATGCCAACTTCACCTGCTACCATTTCAAGCAAGTAGCAATTACTCACTGAAAATTTCAATTTTCCAAAATAGTTAAGTCCATTATAAGCATAGATTTAGATTTTTTGTATAAAGAAAATCGAGATGTTTAACACTCACATAGTCTTTTATGGTTTCTTCCAAATGGGATATCAAATCTTGTAGTTTTGTAATAACATCATCTTTTTGCTCCACAATGTCCATTAGTTCTTGAATCCTTTTATTTTGTGTATTCATTTTCTTGGAAAAGAAAGAATAGTAGTTCAGTCAGCGTTAAATTTTTGAACTATACCATGCATTTAAAAGCAAGATCAGTTAAGCTAAGTTTGATCCAAAAAAAAAAAAAAAAAAAAAAAAAGCTAGAAGCATACTATAATAGCATTTTAAGCTACTGGTATTTTGTATTAAAGCAAATAATTTTGCACAGGTTTTTCCTTGAGAAAGTTACCTCTGTTGCTTCTTTAAGCTGCTCAGCAGACTCATCCAATTTAATCATCTGCAATTCAAAGTCTGTAACAGGAAAAGAAGCCTGCATCAAATAAGCAGCCATTACATACTTTACTCAGTAATCCATTTTTCCAGATCTTCTGGTACCTCAGTAGCTTTTGAATAGATTGATTTATTTTCATGTTGACTTCTACTTTTAGGACACATGTCAAAAGTTGTTTAGATTTTTTGAAAAGGAGAATTGGGCCATGCAACCCATATAAAATATAGATCATGTCAAGAGACTTCTGCTAGAATGGTATTATGAGGTATTGCTACTTTTTCTTCTACAAATGTTCCACAGGATACCTGAAAACACTGCATCAGCAAAACGTAAAGAAGTGCGGGGATTACAATATAACCATGAAATCAAGAATCAATAGCGTTCACATTTTACCCCACAATTCAGAAGTCTGCAATTGACAGTTTTAAGTTTTGTCTTAAAAATGAAATAACCAAGGCCTGGGTAATTGTTCAACCTGAACATAACCAATTATTTTGTGTATCACGTCTATACATATGATTTGGTTCCAAAATCCTGTTCAACTGGATTATTATTTCTATTTTACAGTAGTCATTCATTTCTTTTTTCTGCCTTTCACACCACACTTACACTCAGCTCACCTTTAGTTTTCTGTGCCAGCTCTTCTTCAGCTTTGATTAGTTCATTGGTTTTCTTTGTCAGATCTTCTTTGGTTTTAGTTAGTTCAGTGGTAATTTTTCCCAGTTGTTTTTCAAGCCAACCTATAGCTTCCTGTGGGTCCTCTAGGGACACAATGTACTTGTGTGCTTCTTCTGCCTGCTTTTTGATATCAGTGACATCATTCTGCAGAGAATCAATAATGCCCTCAAGATCCATGTAGGTGCCTGGCCCTATGCTATATTCTTCTTCCTGAAACATAATTTATACGCATTTAGAAGTGGCAAATAGTTATACAATAGCCATTATTTCTACAGAAAATTTGGGAGACCATTATGAATTCAAACATAACTACAGTTAATTCTGACTTCAAAGCCATCTTGTGGGTTCATATGCAATTTGATTGCCAGTTTCTGTCTACCTTCAACACACAAGTCTCCAGTATCAAGTAATAGCTACTTTATTTTTATAGCATCTAATGACCCACCATCACATTCCCTTTTATATCACCACAAAAGCATCCCCTCCAAATTTAATATAAAAGCTAGTATTTTTTTACTTGATGAGAACATTGAATGAACACAGCAAGTGAACAGTGTTAGAAGGAATGCATCTGAAATTTTCATATATCAATAAGAGTTTGAGAGGTGAAATAAGTTTGTGATAACTTATCAGATTAAGTTGTACTCAAAACATTGACTTTATATCTTTCCTCTTTTTTTTTTTTTTTTTTTAAAAATGGGTTCTAAACTCACAAGAGCTGGCCTTAAGTTAAGAGTCTAGTTATGGCTTAAGTCTACATACCATTCTCATTGCTTCAGTTGTAGCTACAATAGCATTAAGAGGGAAAAAGTCTCTGGGACCACTGCAGTACAGTCCATGTATGGGGCCGAAGAAGTCAGCTTCAAATACTTTGAATAGGTACTTAATGCAATAGAATTTATACCATAATGCAGCTTTTCCCCCAGTTTCTTTGTATACAGTAATTTTCACTTTGCGTTGCAGAAATGCAGAAAACCCCAAAGATTCCTAAATGCATACCCGAGGCTCAGCAGCTACTCCTATTAAATGTGAAAAATGTATCTTGCTGAGGACACAGTTACACAGCATGCAATTCCTTGAAATGATCCTTCTAATCCTTGAGACATACCATCACCATAACAGGGAGTTAGTAAAATGGATGTTATTAGCAGGGGGGATAAAAATACCAGAGGTCCAGCTTGTTCACTGCAAGGCTGATCCTTTAATTTATTTTCCTCATCTACATTTTCAGTACAACTGTTTACAAGTTCCTTGAAGATTTCCAGGCGTTTTTCAGAATTTTCTTCAAGCCGTTCTTGTTCGCGAGAAAGGCACTCTCTATAGTAGGAAGAAAATAAGTCAGCTAAAAGCTAGCCAGTATGAGCTGCAAAGAAGTTATTAGTACAGCTGCCTATAAACAAAAGTTTTTTCTTTATTTTGGCACAATTGAACAATAAAGAAAACGGTGTTGCTACACCAAAATAGAAGTACATTTCCTTCATGCCCACCCCTGAAGAATAAGGGGAAGACAAATATATACACAGATTACGAATAGTCCTTAACTACAAGCATTTTTTCTAAGCTTCTTGAGCCAGAATACCTGTTGGGAGTATCATTAAGACTGCAGTAACCAAAGAATTTGCAAGTGTCACTCTTTCTACAGACATCCTATCAACAAAGCTCTTCTCTTAGGGAGAGCTCTACAGGAACAAACACTACTTACAGATTCCACACACCCTACCCGCCCACCAAAAATCAAAGCCTTTCCTACACAGTATTTTTCCTGAACTCATAGTCCAAACAGAAACTGATATATTAATAGAGGCAGTAAGCCTAGCAGAAGAGTGTGGTCCCTTATGGCCAAGAGACAGATTTAAGAAATAAGTGAATTTACTTTGATTTTTTTTAACCAGTAACTTTAAAACCACTTAAAGCTAACTTACTTGAAATCTATTTCCCTCTCAGCAAAATATTGGGTAAATTCTTGTGTCACTTCTTCACGAATTTTTAGTTCCAGCAGTAACTTATTCTTCTTTTCAGTAATAAGTTTGTTCTTCAACTCTTCTATGAGACTCAGCAGCATCTAGAATTACCATTAAGTATTTCATAAAGAAATTGTTTCCCAGAAGTGAGATTTTTCCCATTCATCAAACACTAAACACCACTTTATTTTTCCAGCTGGCAAAAGTTCTTCCAGTTCTTTTATTAGCTTACTCATAAACAGGAGGATTCATGAGTAGATTGAATTATGTTTGGTACTTGCACAGCAATTTAAGTTTGCACAGAGTAGGCATTTGCAAAGAACACTAAGTTTATTACAAGAATTCTTGAAGTTGTCTTAAAAAACAGGCTTAAGGTCCACAGGATTTGGCTCTTGTTTTCCAAATGGTCATTTTTGGGGCAATATTAATGAAACCTCCACAAAAGAGTCTCTAGTCCTCTGTTCCCTCCTCCTTGTCTTCCCTAGAAGTCACTAAAATTGAAAACCATTCTTTAAGGAACAGCAGAGTTTTCTTGTGCATAGAATACAAAGGAACAGTCTTCTGTGTTGCTAGAAAACAGGTAATACTTGCTGTGCATTGACCATAGGTTACCAAAAGGAGAGAAAGCAAAATCCACAATTCTTACTGCTCAGTCTGTATTTAGACACATTTCATAGAGTTTTCCCACAACAGGCACTAAGTCATGAGTAATCCCACTTTTAGTTCTTAACACTGGATTTAGGTAGAATAAGGGTGATCAGACAAAAAAACCAGGTGAGAGATAGGGGAAACTGGGAGAATACCTTGCTTCAAGACTCCATGCTACGCTAATTCTTAAAGTAACCCTGGCACATACCATATAGTCTTCTTTTCCGATAAGAACTTTATTTTCTTCATATTTCTGCACCGCTTCTTCTCTTGACATATTATGCTGTTCCTCCATCTCATCATCATCATCTTCAATCACATCTTCTAAGCTCCTGTCCCATAGGATAGTAGCCCTTTTCCTTGGGATTGGCATTTTAGCATCACTAAGTAGTGGTGATTCTCTTGCTAATTTCTGGTCAAATGACTGATCTTGGGGAAGAATAGACGTGTCCATAACTAAAACCTATCCAGAAAATAAAGAACAAAGTCATCAGTACTTTTTTAAACCTCTTCTGGCACTTCCAAGAGATACCTGTCGCACTTCCCTATAGGTCTCCTGAGCATAGTACTCCCCCAGCCTATCCTCTGTTCAGAGTCACTATTTAGGCCGGTTTCCAGCTAGAGTACAGAAGGAATCACTTTATAGTCTTACCCTTCTTTTGATCCCAGGAACACCAATTTTCACTAGCTCAACAACCTACAAGAGGGTTGCCACCTCATGCACCAACAGATTTCTGTATTTCTTATACTTTGAGTTTCTAGTTGCATTACATGAATGTCATCCCACAAATTCTCTTTCTTGAACAGGTGTATCACCCTTACAGTCTGCTCCTTAACCTGCTTAGATGGAGCCCACATTCCAAAGGCCTGGATCTATTGTCCTTTGAGCATACCTAACCATCAACAGAAGTTTTCCATGGCTTCCATTAAGGCTGCAGCACTGATCCCTGATACTTTTGTCTTCAGGGTTATATCACTGCACTTAGTCCTACTCATTCCGCTTAACCTCCACCTTCCCACTGAAGCCTCTAGGGACATAAAGGCGACCTTTCAAACCCTCTTTGGTGCTCAACTTATTTTATCAATATTTCAGGTGAGCAATATCCCAAATTAAGATAGCAGTAGTATATGGGGCAGCTAGAATTGCTCCTACGTGAGAGCATGTTACAAATACAGAAGAAAAATTTACCTAGATCTCAGGGAATTTCTTTCAAATATAGGAAGTGTCTTGTTAGCCTGGACATTTTATAGGAATTATGGATTTTTCAGTAGGAGATGCTCCCACACCCACATTCCAAAGACAAGAAAGGTCCCAACAAAGCCTTTTTAAAAGCTTTACAAGGAAATAAAGCCTGACTAGGACTAATTAGAAAATATGACTGCATCATGATACAGAAAAATCCAGTAACTAGATTGATATTCTTAGAAGTGAGAGAACTTGCTCTTTAAATGCAAATCATAAGTACTGATCAACAAGATAAACTACAAACACACTTACTTTTTGTGCAATGGCAGAGAACTTTAGCACATTGAGTGTTTCATCATATGCTGATGCACATTGGCTTATGTTTACTATCATGTATACCTTCCCCTTTCCACTGAAGAATCCTTGAAGGAAATGAGTTAACTTACTTTCCCGAAAGGGTATGTGCTGCTGCAACCTTTAAAGACAAAAGAACACGTGACCAGAAGTTTAATAATTTCCAGTTAGTGTAAGAGCTATCCAGCCTGAAGACTTAGAAATATTTATAAAAGCAATAGTCTTTAAATAAATTAAAATTGTTTTGGACTAGATACAGCTGTTAGGGAAGAGAAGAGATTGCACGGCTATTGTGACTGCTGCTTTAGCCATTATCTCAGATAGGCTATAGCAACACAATCAATGGGAGCACTTAAACCAAAAGCACGTTCAACATTTAGCTTAGGGTAGGTCACATAGCCCCATGCTACATCAAACTATGCTCCACCTCTCTTTTCCTTTCCACATTAATGAAAAGGACATATCTAGTTCTAGGCATGCAGTATCCAACATTATCAGAGATCTCTCTCACTCAGTATCCTGCCTCTGAGAAAGGACAATAGCAAGTGCCTAGGCAAGAAAATGAGTATACACCGAACTCAGAGATATTTTTTCAGAACTTTTTCCCCTAATCCCCCAGCAGTTTGGCATTTCCTAAATCAGAAGTTGTGCCTTTGAATTTAACAGCTGGTGATGTAGTTTTTGATGTTTATAGGAAGTTTTATAAGAATTCCTAAAACATGAGTAAACACACACTTCCCACTGAATAGGTTGCCTGCATTTTGGACACATGACAGCTATTCAGTTATATGAATACTGCTACAGAACTCAGCAAGATAGTAACACTCCTGCCAGAATACATATACAGCTTATAAGTAGCTTTGCTGCAGGACTGATAAACAAAAATAATTTTAAGAAAGTTACTGTTTCCTAGTCAACTTGCAAGGGGCTTTTATTAACACTTTAAGAGATCATGCTTCAGAACATTTCTTCCATATTGTTAAAATTCCAAGTTATTAGGATCAGAAAAAGACATTCTGAATACATTAACAGCCCTCTAAGCAGCTGCTAGTTTTAATACATCCTTCCTATCTGGAAAGGACAGGAAGATAAGAAAGACTGTAAATTCACAAAATGTAGGGTTAATCAGGAATGCATGCTAGCAAAGCTTTTTCATCTTAAGGTGTGATAGACTCTGAATAGGCTATCAGGAACAGTGTTATGGGGTAAGCGAATTTGGCAAAGCACCTCCAGGCATATCAATCAGCAGACAGAGTTCATTTAACTTCTGGGACAGAAACAGATCTTCAAATGAGAACCTGTGGAGAAAGCAGTTCCTGGACAGTTGCATCCAGCTGTGACTATATGTTGTACTGTTTTTTAGGCTTTGTATTATTGTATTGTAACTTTTTGTATTATTTCACTCTTATTTAGATCCCCAAGCTGGGGCATAAGTTGTGGGAAGGCTTTCTTTTGTCTGCATATGGTTAGCTAGATCAGGAGAGTGTTAAAGTTATGCCAAGACGTAGAAAAAAACAGACAAATTTTGTCAAAGAGCACACAGTTATGATAGCACAGCAATATCCTGCTGATGAAAAATGTTACACTAGAAGTAAGTAGAAAATGGAGTTAGTGTACAAAGGAGTAATAAAAGGCTGAAAATTTGACTCTTATTATGACACTAGTGAAAAGGGGTTTTAAACTTATTCCAAAGTTTGTTTGATAAGCCAAGCTCAGAAGAAGAAAGTTAAATTGCTGAAGTCTATAATAGCATGTTTAAAGGATGTTAGAATTTGAATGATTTAAAGAGCAAAACAAGGCAAGTTTAAAGATAACTTTGGTAGATAAACAAGATTTCACAGTATAGACTTGAAAGTCTATACATCTTTTCTACCAAAAACTTAGTGTTAGCATTGTATATTTTAAACAATAGCTTTTAAACGTTGTAGGCAATACCCAAAAGCCACAACCAGTTTGTAATTCATAAAAGGACTTACTTTGACTGTTGACAGTTCTTGAGTGCGTTAATACACTTGCCTAGAATCAGGAGAGAGGTGTTTATATTTCCACTCTCTTTCAATCTATCACCTTCATTGCGGGTCTTGGTACATCTTTCTGAACCAGCAAGATCACACATTGACAATCTGAAAGCAGATAAGGAAAATTAACTGTATTTACCTTAGAACATGCACAGATTATTAGTTTTTAAAAAGGATCACTTTTCTTAGAGGAAAAATTTCTTGATCTTCATCTGCATGAACTCTTCCATCCTTTTCAACGTTGCTTCACCAATCAAATTTCACAGTACTTCCTGCCAAACCCTTTCCCAACACTCTTCCTATTTTCCCGCCTGTCCTCTTCCTTGTGAGGACTTACATGAGTTCAGGAGGAGAGCAGCCTAGCAGAAACTTATGCTGAACAGATGGGACAAGATATAGAACAGCATTGCAACCTGATGGCTTGAGGTAGAGAGCCAAGTACTGTATGAGTGTAGGAAGCGGGGAAACCACCATATACATGCATGAGGCTCTACCAGGGAGCATTGAGTGTATAGTGCAGTACCAGTACACCAACATGGAAGATAATCAACGACAACATCACAAAAGTAGAGGGGGACTCTGCTCTGAACTTACTCATTGACTCGGGTCACGCGTGGTGCTCCTGAATCTTCAATTTTTAGTACCTTAACTGTGAATATGCTGTGACTAAAAGGAAAAGTTTAAGTCAGCAGAGAAGTGATAAAGTAGGCCAATACCTTCAAAATACTTTTAGCCTCCACGTCTGTTCAAAACATTCTTGAATCTATCAACATATCTAAGCATGTACTCTATCAGATACAAACTTTTAAAGACATATTTATGCAGCACTTATTTTGCTTTTTCCTCAGACATTTAGGTGGAATAAAGCTTAAGTGCTTTTGCTTGAAGGAGAGCATTTGATAAAACAGTTAGCTTTTGTATATGTTCATCTTACTGAAGGATTTCATCCTTTTGGCTTAAAGCATTAGGTCACATACTGCTAAAGGACGCTAAAACTGAAACCTAGATATCTAGACCTTGTTAAAGCCTCTTTCCCTCCTAAAAGCCACATATTTTAGTTTCTCCTTCCTCCCACACACCATCCTATGCCCAATGTTATTCAAAATGTTTCTCACCTTCTGCTGGAGCAAGTATTTAGTTTTGTGCTTGCAATACTCTGGTGTTTCAACCCCAGTTTTAGAAGTCTAAAAGCTTCTTTAGAGTCAGAAATCTGAACCCACTGCAGATCTTTAAGAAGAACAAAGATTATAATCTTGTAAATATCATTATTAAAAAGAAAGAAGGGATTAGGGGATAATGTATGCACACCAAGAACACCACGTTTACTTGAGATATACAAATATTTTACTAAGCCTGCTTCAGACAGAAATTATATGATGACAAATAAGATCAAGATTCCTCCTTCCATGGGAAAGGCAAATATATCACATAATTTTATCCTATTAGCACACTAAAATATGTTCCATCCAAATTAAGTGAGCAACCTTAGAAAAGCCAAAAGTTAGGGTCTAATATGAGTATGAAAGCCTTATGTTCATATTCATCAAGGCAGAATTCTACCTGGACAACTTCTGGTTTAGCGTACAATTTTTTTTTTTTTTTTTTTTGAGGGCAGGGGGTGCGAAGTCATCTGGATATCTTTCAGGGCCATCAACTTAGCTGAAAAAGATCAGTAGAGAATTTTGTCTGCAATATGATGCCTGTATGTCATCTTGGTATGTGTTAGAGTAAATGCCTACAACCCTACTAATAGAGCTTATAATATGAACATTATGGCCTCTGTTAAACTAGAGGTCACCAGAATTGTACTAGCAAAAATGCCAGCTGTGATCAAGAAAACCAAGAAAATTATTAACTCATTTTCATCAATAACATCAGGAACAGCATTACACTTCCAAGCTTTATAAAAAAAGATTATGCTGAAGCATAGCTCAAAGCAGATTAATTCCTACTTCACACATTTTCTAATCTTTGAAGAAATGAAGGAGTTGGGTTTATTGTCCAATTCAGCTTTTTTAATCTATAGTTTGGCATATGAATGATAAAAGCAGCAGGCCAAACACCTACAAAAAAAGCCTTTAATCTACAATTGGTGTCTTGATTGTCCAAAGAACCTGTAACAAACCAAACAGGTTTCAAACCCTATTTTTTCCACGGCCAGAAACTAACATTGAACTGTTATTTTGAGTTCTGTTAACTCCCTGCCCCCCAACCCAAAACAAATTACATTACAGGTTTGATTAAACTAGAATACTGTAAAATGTAATTTGTAGTCAGACTAGACTTTCTCACATATTCTCTGAAGTCTGTTTCTCTACAGAACGTACAAAAAAAAGCTGTTGAGCCAGTTATAACTATAGTTAAAAACTTTTGGAATCTTTTTTTAAGAAAATAAAAAAAACCCAAACCACTAACAAATTTGTCAATTGTTTTCAGTATTTCTCCCATTTCAAAGAAATATCAAGGCAGTGGAGTGCATACAGGCTTTTAAGAGTTAGAGTTAAGAATAAAGAGAAAATGGTATTAAAGGTACAGATACTTCTATGTACGTAGATTGTTGCCTTTCATACTCAAGATAGACATTTCTAGCGCCACAGTGAATGCAGTTAGGAGTTTTTAATCTAGAAAGAAACATTATTACAGGAAGACTGACTTTTAAAGTTACACGTTTGGCAATTTGCAATGTATTCTAGTCACCTTTTACATAAGAACATCCCTTGATGTCTTGAGCAAGGCGTAGTGTTTTTCTTTTCTTGTCATTTGATATAGGAATCAGTAGATCATAAAAACATTCATTGTAAATCTCAAAAAATGAAACCCAAACAGAAAACTTCATGTAATTTTTCACAGTTGTGCTAGATTGTTCCGAGTCTTTTAAGAGTTCTTCTAAATCTGCCAAGTACAAAATATTACAAGTCAATATAGGCCTAGTAAAGTGAATTTCACTTAAAAAATTAATAAGTGAAAATTGGTATTACAGCAGCCTTCTTAAAAAGACCTACCCCAGACAAAAATCCATTGAAATTCCCCCCCCTTTCTTAAGTATCTGGAAGTCACATGCTTACCCTACATATTTGCAAGAGACACCTACTCTACCACTTCCTTTTCCACTTGCAAATTCTATCAAACACATACAGCTTGGTTAGAATTATTCAAGTCTCTTCAGTACCTTTAGAAGACAGAGAATTAAACTGACAAGTACGCTTCATTCTGACTTTTTAAAGCAAACCTAGTATTTAGGTAGTTTTTAAATGCTAGAATTAGAGTTTATCTAATTACATACAGGTACTTTAAAAGCCTGTCAGGATACCACTAGGACCCATAGCATAAGGAGTACTACTTTTAATTGCTATAGTTTCATCTCATTTAATGCCTGTTCAGGTAGTCTTCTAACCATTCTATCCTTGTGTTTTCTGCCCAGATAACTTGCTCACTATCCAATTCACAGTCATATAAAAACACTGATTAGTCATTTTATTAGTGTAGGCCAGAAGTCAGTCATTGACCTTAAGAAAGGTTCTTTGCCAGCTTTAATTGCAATTCTTTAATATAAAACATACCCTTAGAATCAACTGGTGCTTTGTTGTTAGTGGTATTTTGATGGTCTACCTACAAAAGAGAACAGAGACTTTAAGATATATTGTTGACAGTACTTCACAGGTACACCACCAGTTACTGTTGTCTATTGTCCTACTAGATAGGAATACAGCATAGCTGCAATAAGCCAATACAAAGATCCTGGCTACGCATCATGCCTAGTTCAATGCACCTGTACACTCCTATTGAAAGGGTAGTTATTACCTTAATACTCATTCCTGACACTTCCCTTACATCAGGCCCTATCACAGTATATAGCATTTCAGCTTGCTGAACCTGAAGAAAACTAGCCACAGAAAAAAAGAGGTGGGAGGCCACACAGAAACAGGGTGATTTGCAGGAGTCCAGTTGCAGTTTACATATTACTCTTAACCCGGTGAACCTAGAGAGTCCTGAAATTCTTTATTATTGGTATTTTGCTAATTCAGGATTCCGTATCTTGTGGCTTACTGGGTCAACCCTCAGAAACAGAGGTAAGTGTAGAACACTCGTTCACTTCAGAAATTAAGTGAGCAACTTATTGCTTCATGATACAGGCTGTAGAAATCTTTCACAGTTGAAATAAAGTCTAGGTTTTCAAAAGAGATGGAAAGTTTTCTTCTGCTGAGCTCTTTAAAAAAAGTAAAACAAATCCCTACAGCTAGAGCTTATGAGGTTCATACACATACACTTCATTCCCAGTCTTAGTTTTGGTTGGTTGATTTTTTTTTTTTTAGGCACAGAACTGCAAAGAATTGCAACTCATCTACCAAAACCAGTATGCTTAAGAGAAGAAACATGGATTAAAAAACAGGTATGGTTTGGGGGTTTTTTAATGTTTTGTCAAGAGTATATTTCATATAAAGCTGAGATTCCATAAAGTGATTCCTGAAATAGTTAAATATTTATGTAATCAAAACTTTTAGGTTTAAGCTTTACACACCCACCCAAACCTGTCCCTGTTGAAGTAGATGCAAACTTTGCCACCAAATTTATAAGCTGAAGTATTGTTCTTATAGCCACATTTTAGAAACTAGAGGGGACATACATATGTATTCAAACAGACATAAGTGACAGGTTTTTCTGAAGTCCTTAAAGACTGCTAGAGCTAGATTTAACATATGCCTGTGCTTTTGAAGCAAAGTCTTGAAGAATTTTGCTGCCACCTGCCTTCCACACTAGAGAAGTCCAGTTAGTTAACTCATGGATAAAAATCAATGTAACAGATACATTCCATCCCACAACAGCCAGAACATCTCATTATAACCTAGCATACCACTAGAGAGATGCTTAATTCTTTTAATTAAAAATAAAAAAGCACAATAATCCCTTTCCAGTTCCAGTTTGTAGCATATGCTCAGTTTTTTTATATTATTCCATTCATTTCAGAATTAAAAACACCAAGAAAAAGGTATGCTTATACAAAATACAAATCCCCTGTAACTGTAATTGGACGAAACAGCTTTAGAATTCCAGGCAACTCATAAAACTGAAGTGTATTTCTGGACTGCTCAACAGTGATCTGTTTAAGAACAAAGTGCAACAGAAACCCATTTTAATTCAAATCTTTAGAAGTCCACTGGGTTTATAGCTCTTCTGTTTCAAAATAATTTTTGCTTCCTTTGAGGATAGCTGCCAAACTGGAAGAGGGGAACAATCTCAAAATCATTAATTTCTTTCAACTATCCTGAAAGACAGTAAGTTGTTTAAAGGAGCAGACCTACAGGCATCCCCACAGATGGGGAGACTATTTGCATTCAGTCCTTATTAAGCACCTTATTAAATTATCCCAGAGGATAAATTATCAGGTGCCCAAGCTATAGAAAAAAAGCTTAGCGTTTACATTCTATCAAGTATTCAGCCACAAGACAGAAATCCACAGGACAACAGGGTTCATCAGCTCTACTGCTCAATTCAATGCTAATCTGAATAGCTGTCTGACAGCAAATAGACACATCCATACTTAAATACAGATAGTCTCTTCCCATTGAAAAATGAACAGGGTAACACTGAGCTATCTAAAGATGTGTGTACTCATCTGTATAGAAAGAAATTATCCTCTACCTCTTTTGTTAGGCGAAGTATTGAATTTTTAATAGCAGTTTCTTCTCTCACTTGGTCTTTAGTCAGCTTTATATAATCCCTACACCGATGGGGTTTGAGATCCATTCCCGTGTATAGCTTTCCTTGAATACTTTTAAACAACATATCCATAGTCCTTGGCAGAATACCAGCGTCATCTTCTGTCCCTGTAAGCAACATACAAAAGAAAGATCCTAATTATTACTGTGAACAAGGTATACAGATAAATGAAGACAGAAAGATAAGCGATTCTAATCTCAAGGCATACATGAGGAATTTGGAGGCCACTTACAGCATGAAGCAGTGTTTTTTTGTATTCTCAAGGTAACAGAAATGTCATTAGGGTATTTTGAAAGGTATTTGGCTTTCAGCAACACCTCATGCTCTACCCCTTAGACAGTAAGGCGCGTAACATAAACCAAAAACTGCTGGGGTGTTCTGCATAAGCTTAGCCTTAAGGAAACACAACAAAACACCACACCCACAAACAAACCACAGCCAACAGACATTTAATAGATTTGCAGTTTTTCAATTGCATTTCATAGACTGCTTTCACTCACTCTCTCAAGGAAGTAATCTTGAAATATAACTGATGACCGATCTCTCAGCTGCAGTCCTGTACTAATTCTACAGATCCTACCAAAAAAAGTTCTGGATGCCTTGTGAACACTCACTCCTTTCCCTGTCCCAGACCCTTCTCCCAGAGCATACTACTTTTGCACCTGAAAGGCAAAAAGGAATCAAAAGCCTCAGTGCACACTTGATCTTTCTAAATCCAGATACAAGTTTAAAAAAGGTTCACTTAACTTTGATTTCTAAACCAGAGAAAAAAAGGGTAGGGAGGGGAGAGTGGAAGAGAAACCACTGTCCTGTCTCGGACTGACAGCATCATCTTCCAGCCTCTGATAATTTCTCCTACTCCCGAGACCGACGGCCTTTTATCAGTTACAGCACTAGCTGTGTTGCTTAAGACAGAACCTATGTAAAAATCTGGTTGGCACTCAAACACCAAGCTAGTAACCAAATAACATATTAAGTTAAAGTACTGTTGCATTACATTTGTTTCTCCTCATCTCCTCTCTAATCATTTTTTGTTTATTGTAATGCCACTTGTAATTCAACTTAACATGAGCAAAGTAACAGTCACTGGCAAACAATGAACAGTCCTAAAAAACTGCTTCATCCTTCACTTAAGTCCTTTGCCATTGACAGAATACAGGCTCCCATGTAATGCCAAAGTGGAAAAGCTGTATCAACAATACTGGGAATACAAGAAGAGAAAATCATGGCACCTAGTAGGCAACATTCTGCCCTGCCAATTCTTATGACAAGTTGATAGTTAAAGTCCTAAAAATATAATACCATGAAAAACTCTCCAGAGTCTGAAAAGAGGTGAATCAAAAAATTCTTGAAAAACCACACGACACAATATACCCCAAACTAGTCAAGCATGGGGGACTGTACACATTAGGAATTTTGTTTTTTATTATTTACCTATTGTTTGTTAGGATAGGAAAGAGCATCCCATTACTGCCCCAGATTAACGATAACTGAAAATACTAGCAGTAGTCTTCAGTTATAAGTCACCTAACAGAAGATCACTTAGAAGACAATGTCACTTCAATAAAGATCAATTTCATATAGCACAAAATTCATCGTCCTTCTATTATTTCTGTGTATAAAATTAGTATAGCATCTAGAACTGCCATTTCATTATAGGCGAAATTGTTTCAATGTGAATCAAATCACCTCATTTGTTAAAATGCTTTGAAAAATAATCAGAGAATGACATCTTCTGACAAGAATATTGAGCTTTAACAGTACAGAAATAGTGCATCAGGAGACAAGGTCTTCTAGGATATTATTGATAAGCTCAGAAGCTTGAGACAAGACAGAAATATTTGGAAGTAATCAAACATGTTTCAAAAACATTTATTCTCTGCCTATAATAATTGAAACCAACTCAAATACTATTCCTCATTTGAAGACAGTGCATGAGATGCATATGACCTTTATAATAATAATAAAAAAGTAACAAAATGCTAGTCTGGTGTAGAGTGACTTATACATCTTCTGTATATCAGGATGCGAGAAGTGTGTTTTCCTAACTCGCCCCTCCTCCCTGACTTTCTAGATACTTGGAGGGGGGAAAAAAAAAAAGTCACACACCTGGTTGAAATTATTACAGCCTTACAAAGCAATATCACTATATGTTTACATGAACTCTAGCAGTGACTCTGTCTGTTGTCAGTTTAGTGATATTTCTTATGGAAGGAGACCTTCAAAGGCTATTTATAAACATTCAAGAGAAGCCAATGTATAGGGCCTATAGTTTAAATAAAGGAAAAAAGTTATAATATTTCTGCTTGAAGTAATCCTCACTTTAAAAAAAGGAAGTTCATTCAAGGAGAACACATTTCTGCTTATACCTTGGAATGTGTAGGTCTTCCCAGCATTTGTAACGCCATATGTAAAAATAAGACGATTATATCCATCTAAGAAATCTTGCACTGGTTGCTTCATGGTACCTTCAAAGAATTCTTCTTGAGTTGTTTCAGGTCCAAACACCTGAGCATTACCAAGAAACATCTTTATTTTGTTTAAGCAATCATTAAAGACTTTTAAAGAATCTTTTAAATTCTATACGCTTATAATCTTAAAGACTATTGACACTTAAAAAACCTAGTTTGCTTTGTATTAAATAATAAGTTAAACAACTTTTTCCAGGAATAAAGTAAAAAATTTTAAAGACAATTCATTTACTCGTGAAAAAGTGAACTTCTGTATCATCTGTCCAGCTGTTTTTTCACTTAGTCGACCCAAAGAGTTTTTGGGGGGCTTCAGTATGATGCTTGTAGAGTCTTCAAGTGAAACGCAGTCCTATTAAAAGGAAGCACAAGCAATGCAGGCATGAAAAGAGCATAAAGAGCTCAGCTCACAGGAAAAACACCCATACATTTAAAGTATTTTTAAACTAAATAAACATCACACCTGCAATTCATTTTCTCTTTCCAACGACGTAAATGGCCTAATACGCAGGCAAACTTGTATGTGTCCCTTAGACTCCAAACTGCTCCTCTTAAATTTAAAAGAAAAAAAAATTAAGGAGGTTAGAAATTTGACTAGATTCTTTTTTTGATAGCTAGCACATTAAGGCAGTTTTATTTTCATCAGGCTATTTTGAACCGACTTATTTGACGACATGGGAAGCAGAAGTAATTCACTACATCAGTTTTTACAAGTGCTTACACCCCTGCAGAAGTTCACTGTGATAACTTAGAGTTAATAATCTTGCAGCATGGATATATACAGTACATTCAAGCCAACTAGAGATCAAGAATGGAACCGACAAAAAACATTCTATGATTAAGCTGCTCTGAACTGGCAATTACTCTCATTCACAGAAGACTGATGCACCCAATAACGTATCAATGCAGTGCCACACAGGATTAGACTAAGTTGTGTATCTCCTCCAGATTAAAATGATACTAAAGATGCTTTTCTTCTCTGTAAAATTCTGATTACTGATTGTTCTTATTGATGAAAGGACTAAGCTTATTTAAAAAAAAAAAATCCAAACAATACAAACATTAAAGCTTTCTTACCTGACTTGTGTCTGAGCTTGAAGAAGCCAAAGAAAATTCAGCAGAGAGATCTGCTTTAATATCTTCCACATTTACTGGTTCTGTTCTTTGAGGCGGGTCAGCACTAGCAATATAGGATGGCCTGAAAAGCTTCTCATTATCTGAAGTCAGTTCCATCCTGCAATATAAAATAAAGCTATTTTTTGCTCTCATCACATAACGTAGAGCTTCTGAAGTCCCTTAGAAGACAAGCCAATTTGAGACCGATAGCTGCAGTTTCTTTAAGGAGAAAGCTTTCTTCATCCTATTCATAATTTACATAGCAAGTTTCTGATAGCTGAGGAGAGGGTCTGCAGAGGGGTGCACATCATGATGAAACAACAACCATTCTTCTTTTGATTAAAAGCAACTGTTTACCAGGGAAAAGCCTTACACATATACCATAACCTTGCTAAAAACCATGTCTGATGAGGAAGATATAATTAAACAAACAAACAAACAAACCCCAAACAAATCATGTGGTTCCACATCCACTTCTCCATCATTCCATTATAGTGTCCCTTTAGAATAAAATCTCATTGCAAGAGTAACCCAAACTTCATGGTTATCTCTGCAGGACCTGATAAAAAGTTGGTATTATAAAGATAACACAGTGTAGCTTAATACAAGACAGAGTTCAGAAACGTTCCAAAGACTAAGAGGAAGTTTTAGCTATTAAGGGGACACTGGAAAATTAGGAGACCTCATGCCAGAGTACAAGTTAAAGCAGTGCTTTTTAGTCATTTTTTCAGTCATTTTACAGATCAGCAACTAATTTATTAATCCATAATTTAAAGATTTTTGTGCATCTCAGAATCTGGGCAGTGAAAATTTGCTATAGAAAATGAAAGTAAATTGATTCAGTGTTGATAGTAGACAGGTAGATTTCAAAATAACCTTTGAAAAGTGTATTTATTTAAAAATATTAGTATATTTTGTCTGCACTTTATTCTCCTATTGCTTTTTCCTGTGATATTACAGATGTGACTTGGCAGCTTTTGTTATGGATTAAGTTCAAAATAACTCATTGGGCAATTACTCATAGACTATGGCAGCAAGTGTTCTAGCAATTAGACACCTACGACATGGCCTCCTGCAGTTTTGAAGCTTTGGACACAACAATTCAACGGTCTTCTAATACTACATTCCCATGTCTATGCTACAGGGATGCATATACGTTGTCTCTCTAAACACCAACGGAGAACACGCAGTGTTCATTAAAAAAATGGACACACCAGGGCTGGTTCAAAGCCCCTTTGCTCAGCAAGAGTGTTGCCTGTTAAGCAGTCATAACGTTTTTGTTGCCCTCAGCATAAAACCTGGAACACGTCAGCACTTCAGTGTCAAAACACTTAACAGCTCAGCCTTCCTATCTAGCCTGTAAAAGGCAGATACAGAACTTCATGAAGCTAGACAAACATCACCAAGCTGCAAATGAGATAAAGCTACACATGAACTAAGCAGGAATGTTTATTCTCTTTCTTCTAATCTCCAGTTTTTATTTTTGTCAGGCAACTGTATGACAACCAGGAAAAACTTGGCCTGAAATATTATCACAGCTTGAACAAACACTGACCTGTGAGTAAGCTACTACTGGAAAGAAACATACCTGTGCTGTCACGATCTAGAAGTCTCATTCATCAGCTACACAAAGTCACACTGCAAAACTCTTATCGGGCCTTGACAGGAAACACATTTGTTAGATAACTGACATTTTAGTTGCTTTAAAAATATAGGCTTATTTTAAAGTGTCATTTGTCAAGATTATGCTCTCATTCTGTGCCTCTTCACATAAGAGGGAAAAGACAACATTAAGCTATGTATGCAAAGCTGAAACTGAAAGCCTTCACATGAGCCCAGCACTCAGACCAGTAACATTCAACCACTGACAGCATGCATAACCCAAGATGCAGACTGCCCATCTGTCTCCACATTGTCATACAGCACTATAATTAACTTAGATACTGTGGTGTAAACAGGTATATTGTCTGACTGTAGCCACTAGAAGATACTTGTATACTGGGATACATTGTTGTAACTCTGCTTATCATGACACCAGATTTTAATGCTGCAGACACCCTAAGAGAAGGGGATCCAGAGTGGCACACACAGCGAAGTGTGGTCACAGTACACACGCAGCGAAGTGTGGTCACAGTACACACGCAGC
The DNA here is from genome assembly GCF_035582795.1 of Mycteria americana. Taxonomy (NCBI): domain Eukaryota; kingdom Metazoa; phylum Chordata; class Aves; order Ciconiiformes; family Ciconiidae; genus Mycteria; species Mycteria americana. Next base: position 20,298,867 of record NC_134370.1, read on the forward strand.
GAAGTGTGGTCACAGTACACACGCAGCGAAGTGTGGTCACAGTACACACGCAGCCTGTAGCTGTGTCAGGCAGTACAAGAAAGGGTAGAAAAGGCTCCAAACCACACAATAAGCCTAGCAGCTTATATAAAACATAAAGCATCAGCCCTTACACTTAAAAAAAAAAATTAAAAGGAAAAGTTTTCCCTCTGCAAATATCAATCCTTCACGTCAAGGCTTTGCACTGTTTTTCCGTTCTTATGGCACACTGCCGCATGGCTTTGCCAGCATCACGGCCCTCGGCCGGGCGTTACCCGCGACTCGCACGCCCCGCAGCAGTACCGAAAAGTTTTCACACACGCAACACACCCCCCGTGACTTTTCATCCCCCGTGATGCTAGTAACCACGACCGCGGCAGGGAGAAGCGAGGGGAAGAGGCCTCAGCACCGCCCGCCACGAAGACCACCCACACTTCTTCCTAGTTCCGCGACCCCCAGGCCGCAACCATCGCCTCCTTCCCTCCTCAAGCGAAAGCCCAGCAGCCCCGCAACCCGCAGGGACTTACCTGAGAGCCTACGCCACGCTGGGCGGGCCCAGCCGCCGATCCCCGCCAGACGAAGGCAACCCCGCGCCGCGCCGCTCCCCTCACCTGTCCAGGCAACGACCGCCGCTCACCGGTACAGCGTAACCGGCACGGCCGCGGCTTCTTTTCAAATCCGACCAATGGCAGTGCGCGGCGCCGCGCGGCCTTCTGGGAGGGCGGACGTCGCTGCGGCGAAAGGTACGGCGGGAAGCGTAGTCTCGATGGGGCGGTAAAAGCGGAGCGGGGCGGGGCCGACCTGCCTGGCTGGCGGTGCGGGGGGAGGTTTCCTCTCAGGCGGCGGCTGGGCTTTGCTGTGGGGCTACGAGGGGGTGTTCACTGAGACTTCTGTACTGCACGCACCTAGAGCCGTCAGGGCCTGTCCCCTCAGCGGCAGCGGGACCTCGACTGCCACGGGAAGGCGCCCTGGCCTCGCCGGGCCTGCCCCGCGGCCTGCCCTCACCTGCCCGCCTCGCCGTCTGCAGTGCCCGGGCTTTGCTTCCCTCGGGTCTGGCAGAAAGATATATGTAAGTTCAAGCTTGTCGATACTCCGGGTGATTACAGTGATGCTATTTCTATAGGCGTTATAGGCTGGGAGGCAAGCTGAGGCTTTGCAGTCTGTATATAAACAGGATAATCACTGTTTGCAGGTAGCGAAAGGGAAGAGGCCAGGTGACCTCCTCAGGCTGCAGATGCCCTATATCAGAGCAGGGATTAGCAGAATTGCGAAACTCTGGTTTTCAGTTCAGGCTGTGCCTGTTCTTCACCCTGGATTACAATACTGACAGAGTGACAACTGTGGAAAACACTTAGTAAGGTATCTTTGTTTAAAACCTTCCCCAGGTGGAAATTATTGTTTGGTACCACGTTGTGTGATAGAGATTTGATTTTTTAAACAGCAAAGAGAGAAATACTTTGGCTTTATTTTCAAAACAGTGTCATAACGCCAAACAAATCGTCCTTTTCTAGAACCTCAGGGTATGGAAATGCACAGGTTTTGGTAACAAAAATCACCGTAAGTTTCTCTTTAGACTCAGACAGGAATTCTTTGAACTTTAATAAGGAATGTCTGCCTGTTTTAAATTGAAATAGAAGGAAAAGTAACTTGAATGTAGTCAGTAACTACCAAACCTAAACATTTGTCTTTAATTTGAAGAAAAGAATGCCAGCTAGTACAAACAATTCTGTAAAAGAATAATTCTACACAGATCCTGTAACAGCTGCTCTGATGAGGTTGTCTTTAAGATTAAATCCCATCTTTCTTTAAACAGAGGCTATGTCATATCAGTAAGAGATGCGTACTTGATTTCAGTTCGGATGCAGGCTGTGTTGCAAGAGTTGGTCTGTTTTAACAGCAGAAAATGATGCAACATTGAATTTGAAACTGTTTGCCAAACAAAACTGAAAAGCTCTTGTAGACATTCTTTAAGACTTATGCTAACTTTTAAAAAAGTATCTTAGTTTCTATCCTGAATAGAACAGTGAATTCAAACTACTGAACTAACATAATGCCAAACCACCTTTTTCATACCAGGAAATGACTGAGAATGGCTCTCAAAGAAAGGGAAAAATTAGCTCCTGGGAGCAAATCTGAAAGTTGTTCTCTTCCACTTGTTGGAAAGGAAAACTGAAGATCTTCTCAGAATATTTTGCAAGGTATATTCCTAACAAGGTTGAGGGCTATTTCCTGAAGAAAATTGTTCTAAGTTGGGGCATAACAAAGCTTATGGTACAAGCAATATTTTGGGTTGGTTTGAATATTAAATTTCTGAAACTGCTTTTATAATACTGCATATGGTGCATAATTTAAACTAGTATCTCAAAGGACTACCACCAGCACACTAAAAGGGCAAACTAAAACACAAGCTAACATGTGCTTCTAGTCTCACACAAACCATGATAAAGAAAACATTAGATCAGCATAACCAACCCAGCCTGTTTTGGAGTGGGAGATGATGAAACTCCATCTATGTAAATAGCCTTTATGGCTTTCCACCAATATATTCTCCTTAAAGTGGTTTGTGCAAGGACAGCCAGTTGCAACAAAAATATCTGCTGCCAAAACTGTTAACTCATTCGCCCCTGAAATTGGATTATGTTTCTTTCCAAATTCTCTATGACTTGTGGAGCAAGGTTGCCACTCTCCAAGGGAAAAAGATTTTTTTATAAATGACTTGTTAGAACTCTCACCATTACCTTGTATTTGGGACAGGATTCAAAATGTGTGGATAGTCTACTCATCTGAGTGATGAGATGATGCCCTATGAGACAGCATATCTCAGCTAGCTTTTACATTGCCATCAGAAGTAATTAGAGACACGGTCAACACCACTGGGACTAGGCCCAGCATCCTTCAGCACATCTGAGCAGCATCTAAACCAGGACTGGCTTCAGCTTCTTTGTACTCAACTCACCTTTCCCATGAATTAACAAACTACTTCAGTTTTCCCTTGGCGCTCCTGGTTCTACTGTGCTTCCCCCTGCCCTGACAGCGCTGCCTTCCCGTCCTGGCTGGGCGGGAAGTCCTTCTTCTGCAGAGTTCATTTGGAGCCAACTGGCACAGAAAGCTCCCATTCCTTGTCACACAGGTATCTTGGAGGAAAATGGTGTGTTACATTATCTTCTTGGTAGTCTGCCATGTCAGCCCCTTTTCACCCATCTTTCAGGACAGCGCTTGTCATTTATCTCGTTATTCGCACATGTCATGTGGATGCATTTCACACTTCCTTTAATTTGAACCTATAAAGTGGTACCCTCACTGTCTGACTCCCATCAGGTGCCTTCAGGTGACATTATTTCTAATGCATATACAGCTGATTTTATGAACTCATGACTTTGCAGGTGGTTCATTTGCTTATTTTTCTTCAGTAATATAGGTATGTTTTTCTTTATCATCTCTTTTAAGCAATGAGCTACTTCTTCAGTCTCCCATTTCCCAGTTCGTTCAGTATAATTTTTCTATGGCTGACTTTTGATTCTTTACCTATTTGCTTGTTTCCTGCTCATCCCTCCTAAAACATCTGCTTTTGGTTTTCTGTAAAAGTTGGTGTCATGTTACCTGAAACAGCAAGACTAGCTTTAAGGTCACAAACTTAAGAGAAAAATGGCATGGGTTTGTCAGTCTGCTTTTTGCACATTAGCATGCATACCTTCAAGCTTTCCCTTGAACCGAGCAGCACAGAGGTGGTCACCCGAGAGCAAACAAATGTTCACGTTGCCATCCCGTGCAAGTTGACGGGCACAGCGTTTCTTTCTTCCAACGGACACGTACATACGTCAAATTAATTACGGGAGAGAAGGTGGTGCGGCCTTGAGCGTGAGGCTCGCAGCCATGTCCAGAGGTAGGGCCTTGGCCTTCCTCGCCCAGCAGCGCTGGCGGGAGCCGCCCCGGCAGAGAGCGAGGCTGCAGTTCGCCCTCCGTCGCCCCGACCCCGCCGGGCTCTCGGGCCGACCCTCGGCGGAAGGCGCCCGGCCCGGGGCCTGCTGGGGGAGCCGGGCGCGGCCGCCGGCGGTCCACGGCTCGGAAGGCTTCGCGCCGGGGGCAGGTGACGGCGTCGGGGCCCGGGAGATCGCGGCGGGGCTGGGTGGCCCCGGCCGGGAGCGGGCGGGGCCCGGCTGTGCAGGGCGGGCGGCGGCCCGCAGGAGCCCCGCGGCGGTGCGGGGCCGGGCACCGGAGCCGGCCCCGGCGGCGTCTCCAGCCACTGTAGCGAGGCGGGCGGCGAAGGACGGCTGGCCGGGGCGTGGGGCCCTTTCCCGGGGGGCCAGGGGCTTTCTGCCAGCGCCCAGCCTGCCAATGCTGCGGCTGTTTTGTGGCTAATTTGGTTTAACTGAGTAATTGCGGGTTTTCAGGCGGGGTGGGAGGAAACTGTTACTGGAAGGAGCTTGCAGATGGTCATCAGGCCACTCCCCTGAGGTGATCTGGGAGCATAAAATACAGTCTGGAAAATGAATTATAGATCCACCGGCAAAGAGGGGGCTCGAGGAGCACGTGCTAGTGTGAGATAGCCAGCCAGGAGCCTGGGGAGGAAGGAGAGGATCGCTGACGGCAGCTGGAGGCAAGCCGTAGCACCTGGTGCTGGACTTGGGCCTTGATGCTTGGCCTCTGGCTGCTTCCCAGGGCCAGGGCTGGCTTCTCCAGCAAGTAAGGTGTTGGGGTTGCCTGTGCTCTGTGGTCATGGTTGTTCAGAAAGTCATTCACTGAGGACAGAAGAGACAGGGAGCTCACAGCTGGAGATATGGTTGTGTTAAGAAGGCTTGTTTAGGTACTGCCATATGTGTGCTTCTCATAGATGCAGTGAGGCCACCTGGTCCTATGCCAGTGTTTTCTGTAATGAAAATGTGCTACATGTGCTCAGCATATCGTTTTTAAATCTTCATAGCTTCATTTGAAAACCTGTGCATGGCAAACAGTATTACTCCTTGAGCAGGAACTGTATTGCCTTACACAGGAGAAGATTTGAAATAGGCAAACTGAACAAAATACATCTCAGTAAATATAAGTCAAGACTTAGTCTTTGGAAAGATTGCAACTGAGACAGAAAAGCTATTGCTCTTTCTTCCTGCCTCTCTCTCAACCCTCTGGTTATTCCTTCTGTCCCTCTTTGAATTATTGCATAATTCTCTGATGAGCTAAAGAGATAATTTCAGCTGTAACCAACCTCTTAATCTTGTAATTAAACCAAAAAGTTTCAAAATCGGTTGTTCTCTGTAATACAGTAATATAAATAATCACCGTTTTGAAGGGCAGATCTAGCATTTTGAAATCGGAACCTACCTCTCATCAACAGGCTTGAACCATACCTGAAGACATAATTGTGTGTCTTGGATCATTATGCTTACCAAGTGTATGAGTGTACTTAGGTTCTCAGGTTATTTTAATTTGAACAACTCTTTAATAGGCATGTGTAATGTAGTGCCTCATAGTGATAGTGTTCTATACTGGCTCTAGCAACTAAAGCAAGTGAATGGCTTGGATATTCTGAGGAATGAGTAATGCAGTTAATTTTTTTCTGTATTAGTGTGCCATATATTTTCTCCACCCACCCATCCATATTTAAATCTTGTGTTATTATGAACAGGAAGTTTATCAAGGCAGGATCATTAGGGCAGTTACTCATGTTTTCCTAATATAGTGGGATTTTTAACCTCACAGTGGCTGTTTAACATCATCACAGCATAAATGATGATAAAATATGTTTCTATGATATACCCTACTCATCTGAACTGCCAGTTTGGAGTAAAATTTAATAGGCTGTCAAGATGAATAATAATTGAGAAATATTTTGTGTGTGTGTGTATATATATTTATATATGTTTTACTACCAAAGGAAACTGAAGCTTTACTAACTGGAGGGGAAAAAAAAAATATCTACTTTTTTTCTTCTGCCTTTTCTAGGGTCTTTCTGTAACTCTGGCAACAGATGCTATAAGACCGCTAGTGATGGCTAAGTATTTTGCTTCTTTATTGGTGAAAGGGGCTGAAGCATTTAGACATGAGTCGGCTGATTAGGCCAAACACCACAATATCCTGTTAGTCAATGTAACAGCAAAAGTGGCCTCCATTGGCGAAAATGTTAAGAACTGTTTTCACATTGTGACACAAGTATTTGTCCTATAAATGTATCAGCTGTTTTGTCTGACTGATTTATAGTCATGTAGTGAATAGTGTAGTTAGTTATCAGGTGTCTAAGATACATGTTGTGAATAGTAAAACTATTGTTTAGAAAACATACAGTCAAAGGCTTTTTTGTGAAAGTGTATTTATACAAGAAAAGATGGCTAGTCTTAAATTGTGTGCTGTCTTATATATGGCTTTTCCATAGAACTGGTTGCTAAACATAGTTTCTGGGGCATTTGTGATGTGCCCCAGAAAATTAACTCCATCCCAACCAGACTCAGCACACTGTCTCACTTTGGGTTGTGATCAAGCTGAATCATGTAAATTGGGCATTTTTGAGCTACTAGTAATCACATAATTGGAAAACTTTGACAGAGAATCCACAAGCAGGAAGACTGATGGTTGGTATTGACTAGGTGTGTAATATTCTTCCCTCCTAGTCAACTTTATACTAATGTCTCAGGACATACTGTTGGAAATGGCTCTACAGCTGAAATAATAAATTGAATCCTGTGCTTAGAGAAGTCAGTATGACATTTGCCACTGTTTTCACATAGCCAGGATCTTGCATCTTAGTTTTCCTATGGATTTCAAGTCCTTATATCCTTTGGACATAAAAATAGGGTAGTATTGTTGATACAGAAGGACAGATACAGTCCAGAAACATTGGCTGCTTCAGAAAATATTTTTCATATATGCTGCTTATATTTCATGAGGGGTGTTTGAACTGTGTATCCAAATTTTGTTTGGTTCCCTGAAATGCCCCCTCTTTTTTTTTTTCATATTTTTTTTATTTCTAAACCTCTGCCTAAGTTCTGCAAATATTTGCATAATGTCTTTTTAGCTCTAAGTCTGGGACTAGGCCTGTTGCCACTTTTTGCCATACGTGTTGTTAATTATTTTCTTTGCAGACAGCGTGTTAGCTTGTAACCTCCAGGTTAAGGGCTGGGGATGAATTCCAAATCTTATTAGTAAAATTTTATTTCTCTCCATGTGTTGTTGATTTTTTTTCAATCATCCACAGAGCTGTATAAATACCAACATGGGTAACCATAATTTAAAGGTAAAATCTCAGGACTGACTTTCCTAAAATTAAACATATGTTCGAGTTTTATTTCAATTGAGGTTTCAGAAGTTTTATTTCAGTTCCAGGCTGCTTATGGAAATTCTTCATGGTGTAAGAAATTCAAGCTTTAATCCTCAGGATTACTTTTTTGAGAATACTGTTTCTTCCTTTGTAGTGTTACATAAAATACAGGCTGTAAATAGCTGTCTAATGGTCCCAGAGTCCTCAGAACAGCCCCAGAAAAATTTACCAAAGACATTCTGTTGATCGTTACATTCTCAACTGTTGTTCTGTCATATTACTAGAAACCTAGCAAGATAAATTGGAATGTGGAGCCAATACATATTTAGAGTAATGCAGTTCTGAACTAGGGAAACTGGCCAAGATATCAAGATGTATCTAAATATACATCAGATATATAGCTGATAGCTGAAGAAACTGAAAGATTTCCACTAAAGGGGTATGTGTGTACATATATATATATATATATAAGTTCTGTGTAGAACCCAGAAGACTGGACACTTCTGTGTCTCAAAAATATAAGGTGCCTCAAAAAGATGTGGTTCAAGAGCAAGAAGCTTACTGCTTGTGTAACATGGGCTAAATCCAAGGAGCAGGATATGTTACAGTGTAGCCATTACAGTATTTCAGTGTAGTATTACTCATCTTTCTGGCTCTGACACCCAAGACTTCTTTTATTCTTGGCAAGTGTCAACTGTCTGTCTTGACCTCAGAAACTAGTGCTGTTCTCTGACATTATGTGCCATTCCTCTGAATGTCATCATGGCTTTGGGCGCTCGGGGCTTCTCCTTGAACTCATGTGAAGATGCGATTGGAGTGGGATAGGCATACCAGTGACCTTCAGATGTTTTAACTTGGGCTTCCTGTAGAGCCAGTGGAGAGAAATGCTCAGAACAGTTTCAGGCCTAAATTAAATTCTTGTTCTGGAAGCGCAGTTATGCTACATGGTACAGCTAAGCAATATAACCATAACCTGAATTGCCCTCTGGAGAAACCTTGTTTTCTTCACTAGTGTCTTAGTTTAGATATCAAAATTAATGTTTAGTATTGGGTGACACGGTTATCCTACAGCATGGTAACAGGACAAGAAATGGACATTTAGAGAACAAGTTTCTTAACTAGGGACTTATCTTTAAAGGACTTGAAAATAATGGCTCTTTGACAATAGCACATGGCCCAGGACATTTCCTGGTTTGGTCTGAGCTTGTCTTTTTTTTTTTTTTTCTTTAAGCTTATATTTTATTAGCATTTTGGGCTGGGCATTGCCCATCCTGTAGGAAAAACAGAAGGCAGGGAGCGGACCAGCAGATGAAGATGACGAAAACTCATGAAGTCTCAGTTGCTTCTCAACAAGTGGATTAATGAGCAGCTTATTTTTTAAACACATTCTTATACCATTATTTTCAGCCAAATCAGCAAGTAGATCTACGTGGCCAAACAGGTGCTGGGACAGCAGAAAAGCAGGCAGAAATGCTGGCAGGACAAAAGGGCAGGGCTGCTTCTCTTCTGTTAGGCAGTCTTAGATTGGCTAAATTGCTTGCGAAGTTGCATCTTTGGCAGTTCTTCATCAAGGAGTCAAATATGCAGGTGGCTGGCTGGACTGCAGCCTTTGGACATACCCAGACTTGCAGAGCTGGAGAGGGAGTATTTCCAAATGTGGTTCAACATACTGTTCTCAATTTGATGCTGCCCTGCCTGATGTTGTCACAACATGCTGCAGCCAAGGATAAGCAGAGTTTTGAAACAGCCCAGGCTGTTTCTGAAAGTTTTCTCACAGCTGAAATCTGAAGAAACTGAAAGGTTTCCACTGAAATGATGAGTATCACCAAGCACTGGCTGATCTGACCCTCTGTAGTCAGAATATACCCCATTTTGCAAACTCTGAGATGTAAACAGTAAAATTCCATTGTTAGTAATTCAGTTTTGTGTATCTGAATTTCCTTTTGCTGTTTCAACAGATTATAGGATCTGACTGCAGTTCCAGTCAGGTGCTTTTGTATAGTGTTGCCAAGTACTGTCGTGCCACCACGCTTCATCATATATGTGGGTGCACTGAAGAATACACTCACATTTATAAAGCACTGTAAGATCTTTCTGGGTGAATGGCATTATAAAATGAAGATAATTATTCCAACAATTAATCCAAATATTCTATATAAAGCAGATTTTGGCATTGTGAAAAGAACCAAAACATGCAACAATTCAGGGGTAAGGGAGGAATCCTTTTATTTTAAGGATAATAGTAGTATAAAGTTAGAAATGAGTCATTCTCGAACTAATTTCTAACTGGGTGACTCATGCTCTTGGCAAATTAATTATCCAAGACAAGTGGTTCAGAAATAGATGCTATAGTTTTGTTATTGTTTTAATCAGATGGCTGTTGCTCTTACAAATAAACATGAGGCTTGATTTCAGGTGTAACATGTAGCTATACCCTGCAAATTATGCCACAGTGCTGCTTGAGGTTGTGTTACACTTGCCAAATTTTTTTTATCTGATGTTTTGTTTTCAGTTTTAGGTAGATGGTATACCTAGGTACTGGGTATCTAAAGCAGCCATGGCCACCAAAAATCTCAGCAGTGAACTTGGGCAAGGAAAATCTAATGTGGTATGTATTTCCTTCCATCCAGGAACTGTGATTTATTAAAGCCTCATCACAGGAACATTCCTATGAATAAACTTTTCACCTCAGAATTCTTAATAAATTGTTTGATGAATATTATTGGGAACATTGATATGGGGATGATGGGAAGATCCATGCCATCTTTGCTTGGGATGGATATAGTACCATATTGTTGGCTGTAACCCTCTCTCTCTGTTTTGTTTCTTTTTCTCTCCCCGTCCTCCCTCCTCCTCATTGGCTGCAGTTTGTAAGGTGGTATCACAATGCAGGTCTGATCTGATGAAACCACGAGTAATGCCGATGCCTGCCTATGATGGGAAGAGAACACAGACCACAAACTTGGGATTGCTGGCCTCTTATTAGGCAAGTCTGTTCCTCATCTTCCCCTTTCCTCCCTAGTTCCCTTTGTTCCTGTCCTTCCTCTGTATCATTAACTCATATTAAAGTTCAGTGTCACTGGTTGCTGGGAACCCAGTGTCATTGGGCTATACATACACTCTTCCCTAAAGAAGTCAGATGTTACCTCCATGTTGGACATTCATCATGCAATGAAAATATGGCACACAATTTTATTGTAATAGTTCTGAATGATTTTCAGCTGAAGTAATGAAGGGGAAAGTCTGGCCCATTTTAATGAGATGTTCGTGTTTCTCAACTATAATTCTTAAACTGGCAATTTAAGTTTCTAATAACATCAGAAATTATTCATGTTCATTGCAGATACCTATACATCCTTATTCTTAAAAAAGTAGTCTATTTGCTAATTTAGCTGAAATTATTCCTGTACTGAGACAGGAGAATGTCTTAAGAAAACTGCATTGAGTAGTCGTTTCTATTCTCTTTATTTTGTTCAGTTGTAAATATAGTAGACAACAGATCAAATAGCTATTGACATAGAGAATAACACAAATTATGTCAAACAAGGATTTCAAACAGCGTGTTTTGAGGTCAGTAACCTGTGTGCCTAGAACTTTGATCACACTGGTAACGGCCAAATGACATAACTTATGTGGATGTACATGCAAAGATAAATAGGTAGCTTTTCACTGAATTTTACAAGCAGAACAGCAAAACGTTAGTGAATTGAAAATGTGTATTTCCAATAGGCTCAAGAAGCTTCAACAAAGGAAGCTAATACTGATGAGTTAATTTGCTGAAACTGCAAGCAAGGCTTTTTTGTTTATTTGTTTGGTTTTTAAACCTAAATGGATCTTGTTTTCAATAAGCGTCATGAAGGAGGAGTCTTTCCAGGGCCCTGCCATATCAAATGGAAGACAGCATGTTCTGTCTGATGAAATGTAAGTTTGACTGCTAATTGGCCAACCCAAAGCATTGCTAGATTAATAGCCAATTTTGCTGAGAATACAATTTCTGGGGAACTGAAGCTGTTTCTTGAATCTATGGCTGAGAAAAATGGGAATTCCTTTTAAGAAAATTAAGATATTCTGATGTTTTTCAAACAGAAGTCTTTCAGATTCCCATTTCAACACTGACCCTGCCTAGGCAAATTAGTTAAAAATCTGAAAATTACTCTGGAATACTGCAACTAAATTTTCCAGTTGGGGAACATGGTTATTTTAATTTCCATTTTGGGTCAAACTGGTCCAAATACGGGTTTTAGTTTGGAGGTGAGACCTGTCTGCAAGTCCTTTCTCAGCTCTCACTACTTTTTGTTTTAGCATTGTTGCTTTTGTTTCTTTAAATGGGAGGTGAGAAGAGCAGTTATTCACAGTTTGTGAAGTGTCTGAAGATCTGTGGGTACAGAGCAATACATATGTGCAAAGTATTTAAATTCAGAACTATGTTAATGTCTTCTTCCTTTTTCCTTATGCCCGTCTGTGCTGTGACTGAAATCAATCTGCTTATAATCAAATTTAAACTTGGTTGGTGAATAGAGGCGGAGAATTGGGGTTTTTTGTTTTAACTACAGACTTTCAAGTTCACTGAAACTAGGGTTCCAGCCTGATTTCTCTCTGCAGGAAAGAGATCTCTCTCTTTTTTTTTTTTTTTTTTTTTTTAAATGTTTTCATTGATTAGGTAGTCTGCGCTAATCCTATGAAAACAGTCATGATGTGTCAATCCAGTGCTGTTTGCATTTGCCTCAAAATGTGGGAATTAATCCACTCTAAAAATTACTTGGTTTATGTGTGCATTGTTTAGTTTATATGTTCTAGGATGATCTAAGGTCTGAAAACTGGCAATGATAAGGAGGTCATAAATCAGACAACTTTTCTTGGTTTAGGATTTTAGGTCAGGCATATCAGTTCCAGCTTATACTAGATTTCGGTTGTGCCTGTGAATGGAGGCTAAATCATGTCATGTGATTTGTGGGGATTCTTTATTTTCGATCCTTGACCACTGATGCCTTGTAACCACTGCAGGAGTATTTTCCTTATACTTTCATCTGATGTGGTAGCTGTACCTTCCTTTCTGGCTTGTGTACTTGTTCCGTTGTCTTCTCCCCCCCACCCTCCCTTCCTTCTAAGAGGAAATGGAATGAAGGTAAGATACAATCTCCTTTGGTATTTTAAGTAAATTTTATAAATGGAGGAAAAGCAAATCAATTGGTGCTTGCTACTTGTAGAGCAGTCAGGCAAAAAGTAAGAGATTGATGTCTTAGCCCTATCTGTTCTGTTTTCATTGGACATACAGAGGTTTTGTAAACAAAAAAGGTATCTTTGTCTCCTGTTTTACAGGAGATACACAATGCTTTTGTTTTCTCTTCCCATGTGTGAAATCACTGGTACCAAAAGTAACTCTGTAGCTTCTTTATCTGACTTCCATGTCAAAATTAAGGATAAATACAACAAATTTGGTTAGCAGTGTTCATGAGATCAAGGAGTCTGATTTACCATCCCAGGTTAAAAAGAACAATAAATGTATATAATTAGGACTTTATATATGAGTGTCAAAATAATGCTTTGGTCCCGAGGTGTTCAGTCATATGTTACGAGACAATACAATATCTTTTGTGCTCCATGGTACTTGGCATATATGTTTCTTAGACCCTTTTAGGTTAATCATTGATTCAAAGAACTTGTTTTGATGACCCAGATGGTCTCTTTGAGTCTTAAATTCCTGTTAGACCAAGTGTGTGCTTGTATTAGTTATGTTTTATTACAAGAAAACAAATATTTTGGTGACACTAAGATTCATGCAGTGAAATGCAAGTTGCCTTCTATGCAGGAGAGACTCTGGAATTTACTTTCTATTGTTTGGGGTTTTTTTTCCCAATGTATCTAATGAGAAGACAGAAGTCTATGATTATAGTTCTGTTTTTCTTTTTTCGTGTGTACATAGTTTGTATTGACCTTGTGAAAACCTGAAAGCTCTAAATTGGCCTCTTGAAACAAAACGAAATGCATTGCACAGAACAGACTATTCACCGTAATATTTACTCTGAAAGGTCACCAGTCCCAGAAATATCAGAGGATGTAACTATGGCAAACCAACCCAATGTTAGCATAATGTTTGGTTGTTTCCTTTCTTTGTTACTAGGTAGTTGGAGCCTTTAGGAACAGATTTGTCATTTATAGCACAGCCCCTTCCTACACAAGACTCTCATTCTTTGCAAACATGGATAAAAAAAGATATTTTTAAAAAGATTAGCATTTGAGTTTTATTGTTTGTGGTTTCAGTTTAATCTCACAAGGACATACTGAACATCTTTTCAGCATCAAAAACCTAAAAAAATCTTTGGTTTATCTATCTGAAAGCAAAGTCATATTGTTCAAGTACTAAAGTTTTAACTCCAGATTAGTTGTGGTGTTTGGACTTAACCCTGTGCTTAAATGCTTGTATATTTAAGTTTGATAGTTAAAGATAAGCAGCAACACTGAAGCAAATACTTAGGTACAAGATAGAGTGAATGGGAGCAAAGGAGAGTATATTTGAAAGGAGATTTTTAGCTTTTTTACATACCTAATAGTTTGAATCCATTACCTGAATGACAGACATATGCTTCCCTGCTACTGAAGGTGGTTGAGAATAAATACCAAAGGTGTGGTGTGCTTCCATTTGGCAGTGATTCCCATCTGTGGACTAGTTTGGAAGAAGGAAAATAAAAGCTCTGTGTCCTTTCTACCCTCTGATGGACACTCTGTGTTCCCTCCCAGGTTAGAGGAGTAAGCCAATTTTGTCTGCATTGGAGATATGTGTGTCTAGCTAGAATAGTTGAGAGAGATGCCTTTTTTTCCTCTTCCATGTACAGGCATAGAAAGTCTGGTTCCCTGTCATTACCTGATTTGTAATCATTAATATCCATGGGAATTTCATGTCAGCATTTAAGCTCTGGGAATACAGATCAATGCCAGTGAAAAATCTCTGTGCAGATGGGTATTGATAGGAGAACCAGTTTCTCCTCCTCTTCAGATGTGGCAGTGCTGAATGAGGAAGAGAGAGACTTTTGTAATTGTCAGCCATTCTATTGTCTTTCAAAGTGCTTGCTTTGAAACTGTCACTTCCCTCCTGATGGCATTATGAAGGACCATGTAAAAATGCTGAGTTGAAAAGAAAGTGAAGGCATTCAGCCAAGCAAAACCAGTATGTATACAAACATGAGGGTAATTTTCTATGGGGGAGCAGTCAGGAGCAAAGGCCATTGTTTTCTCTACCAAATGCTCTGCCACTTGTTGCAATCTTTTTTTTTATGACGATGAACAGTATTTCTCAATCAGTAGGTTGTGAACTTGCATGTTTTCCAATTACATTTTGTATATTTAATTTTGATAGTTAAAGATAAGCAGCAGTACACTGAAGCAAATACTTAGGTACAAGATAGAGTGGATGGGAGCAAAGGAGAGTATATTTGAAAGGAGATTTTTAGCTTTTTACATACTTAATAGTTTGAATCCATTACCTGGCTTTTCCTTTTTTACAAACTCACTGCAGAATAGAAACTATGGCATGGAAAAAAAGATGATTCACTTCTAACATCTATTTTATCTTCACTGGCTTGTACTCCTAAGTAATAATCAAGGACTAGATTTTAAATGTTTACTAATTTGGGTAGTTTTATTTGAAATAGCTGAACTAAGGCACTGAAGGTTTTTGTTTCCTGTAGAAGAAGGGCACCAACAGCTCTGCCAGTGATCAGTTAAAGTTGTGGAGAGTAAATGCACCTGCAAATTAAATTGCAATTGTCTAGTTGGACACAGAGAAACAGAGGTATTGGCAGGGAAGGTTTTAGAAGGAAAAGGTTCTCACTGTTTTGTGACTGCTGCATGCTTTTTTTCAGTTGGGATGAAAGACGGCAACCACAATCTCTAACCTCATCTCAGAACTTCCAGAGGATAACTGTAGAAACCACTTAGGCCACTGCAAATGGCCACAGGGATGGGCAGGCTGGTAAGACCAGACTACACCTATGTACTCTTCTGACTGTTGTTCCCTAGTCTTGGCTATTGTTGTTAGATATGCAAGTCATGTTCTAGTTCAGACAACTTTTTCCAGGGAGCATTCATACTGCTTTGCCTGGACACTCAGCTTGGTGCTTGGGCCAGATCTATCTATGCCCTATTTGTCATCAGTGAAGTGAAAGAACATTCCTCCTGAGGGCTGTTCAGACCACCAAAGCTAAGTTCCTGCTTAGACAGAGTGCCTTTCTCCATCTTTCTCTCCCTTGATGAAAGTGAAGGGGAGGTGAGCTTCAACTCTGTGCAGGGGAACAGGTCTTTTCTTCATTAAATCAACAGGTTTTGTTTAAGTGTCACAGAAGGCATAATTGAAAGGAGCCTGCACCAGGTGGTGGGTGGGGAGGGAAGGAACTGATAGTCTCGATATAATCTTTCTTGGCCTCAATCTGGCAAAGATTTAGGCATATGACTAAATTTATGCCCTTCACTTCCTCTGTCATCTGCAGTCAGTTTCCCCTCTCAGATGCGTTAGTGTTTGGGGAAAGCAGGATTCTCATGCTAGCTAGCTGTTGTCACAAGGCTTAGCTTTCCTGTGATCACACTGATAATACTAGAGCCCTTTGAGTCCCTTTTTAAATACTCTGTCATTGCATTTTCCAGATAAGATTTCTACACAGTTTTAGAGCTGTTTTGTCCCATTTGATTTACACATCTATCATTTATCATTATATAGTTAATGTTTGACTGGTGGTCTTCTAGTCCTGCAATTTAAAGTAAGGGAAAAAGAGCATTAAAATATATTTTTAACACATGTCTACCGAAGGTCCTGCGTATGCCAAAAAAGTATGGGTTTTTTCCCAGTTCTGAAAAGAAATTAGAAAGAAATACTGGACTCCTAGACTTGGCGCTTTCCTTTTGATATGTGATAACGTGAATATACCTAAGACAAATACCTGATTTTTTGCAAGGAATGTTCTTAATATTTTAATGTTAATTTATTAAGCAGTAGTGTATTTGCTTTATTTTCAAAGGGATAAAATTGAATAAGAACTAGTATGACTTTCCTGTAATATAGAAACAGGATAAACATAGAAGTAACCTGAATGGAAATATAAACAGGAATGGCAGAGTGCCAGCTACCCCTTGAACATAAGTCTGCAGGCAGCTATGCCGGAAGTCTGTTTCATTACACTCTTTGCATTGCATACTACAGTTTGTGTAATTTGAGAAGATGTGTATGTGCTCCTCATTACCACTTCTCTCCAAGATGTGACCAAAGCTTTGTAGCTGGCTGGCTTTGAATTAGAATAACACCACTGGTGCTCTGTAAGATTTTTTTTTTTGGTGCTTGGGTAATGGATTTACATGTGGACTGCATCTGTTTGATGCTTATTTTAGCATAGCCTCAGACCAGGGATATGGGAGCCCCACAGAATGAGAGGGGAGGAGCTAATCCTCATAGGTTCCTAAAAAATTTCAGGCCAAGTTGCCTGATGATAATAAACCTGAAAGGGTGGGGTTTTTTGTTTCGGGTTTTTTTTTTTTTAGTTCCGTTGGTTTTCAAACTGTAAGGGCTGGAGCACAGCACTTTTGATCCTGTGGCAGAGTATCTTAACCACAAGGCAGTCATTAGCTGAAGCTGACTCATAGAGTTAGAGAATTGCAGCCTGGCTCTCTGTGCTTATAAACAAATAAACAGAGGTAATAGAAAGCTGGGTGTCTGAGGTGCAGGCAGGTATGGAATAATCCATGAAGTGTTTGCCATGCAAATGTGTAATATGCAGTGAGTCTATCTAGACTTGTTGTTGTCTATCGAGTGTTGTCTATCTAGACTTCAGTAAAGCCTTTGACATGGTTTCCCACAGCATTCTCCTGGAGAAAGTGGCTGCTCATGGCTTGGACGGGTGTACTCTTCGCTGGGTAAAGAACTGGCTGGATGGCCGGGCCCAAAGACTGGTGGTGAATGGAGTTTACTCTGGTTGGCGGCCGGTCACAAGCGGTGTTCCCCAGGGCTCTGTGTTGGGGCCAGTTCTGTTGAACATCTTAATCAATGATCTGGACGAAGGGATCAAGTGCACTCTCAGTAAGTTTGCAGATGACACCAAGTTGTGTGGGAGCGTTGATCTGCTGGAGGGTAGGAAGGCTCTGCAGAGGGACCTGGACAGGCTGGATCGATGGGCTGAGGTCAATTGTATGAGGTTCAACAAGGCCAAGTGCAAGGTCCTGCACTTGGGCCACAGCAACCCCATGCAACGCTACAGGCTTGGGGAAGAGTGGCTGGAAAGCTGCCCAGCAGAGAAGGACCTGGGAGTGTTGGTTGACAGCCGCCTGAATATGAGCCAGCAGTGTGCCCAGGCGGCCAAGAAAGCCAGTGGCATCCTGGCTTGTATCAGAAATAGTGTGGCCAGCAGGACTAGGGAAGTGATCGTGCCCCTGTACTTGGCACTGGTGAGGCTGCACCTCGAATCCTGTGTTCAGTTTTGGGCCGCCCACTACAAGAGAGACATTGAGGTGCTGGAGCGTGTCCAGAGAAGGGCAACGAAGCTGGTGAAGGGTCTGCAGCAGAAGTCTTATGAGGAGCGGCTGAGGGAACTGGGATTGTTTAGCCTGGAGAAAAGGAGGCTGAGGGGAGACCTTACCGCTCTCTACAACTACCTGAAAGGAGGTTGTAGAGAGGTGGGGGTTGGTCTTTTCTCCCAGGTAACGAGTGATAGGACAAGAGGAAATGGCCTCAAGTTGCGCCAGGGGAGGTTTAGACTGGATATTAGGAAATTTTTCTTCACTGAAAGGGTTATCAAGCACTGGAACAGGCTGCCCAGGGAAGTGGTTGAGTCGCCATCCCTGGAGGTATTTAAAGGACGTTTGGATGAGGTGCTTAGGGACATGGTATAGTGGTGGTCTTGGTAGTGTTAGGTTTACGGTTGGACTCGATGATCTTAAAGGTCTTTTCCAACCTATACGATTCTGTGATTCTGTGAGTCAGTATAGCAGACCTGTTCACTGTTCTGAGTCCATTTGTGTCCTGGATTCTTCAGCATACTATGTGTTTGTAATCCTTTTCCCACCAGATTGCTGGTTTACAGTGAAATCTATAGGAAAATATTTAAAAATAAACAAGTAGTTTCTACCTACTCCTGTTCAGAAAGGAAGACAGAAATACTGAGTAAACATTAATATTGCAAGAACTGGAAGCGTCCTTGGTTTTGTTTGTTAATATTGCACCTCTACCTGGATTGTTGTCTTGCAAGTTAGACTGAAAACTGAACTGGCTCACAGGGTTTGTTTAGAAAGTTAGGATAAAAGGAAGAGGAAAAATTTACTTTGCTTGCACCAAAGTGTTAGAAACTGAACCTGTAATACATGCCATGACTTCATTGATGGATGTTGTATGTTCCACCTAGTTCTTGATTTGCAACAACTTAAATATATATAAAATATACAGAAATTAATATAAAGGGATGTAGACTAGGTAGTAACATACTGAATGTGTATATGAGGTATGAAGGCAAGAGAGTGCAGTACCTCTTAAAAACAATACCTGCTTTTGGTCAGTTGTGCAGTGATGCGTTGTCTCATAAATAGTATGGATAAAAAACCAGCAGACAGCAGGTCTTGAGCCAACTGCTCAACTGTGAGAGTAGCAGGACAGTTTATTTCTACTTTTGGTCCTGTTTTGAGGAGGTGACATTATCACTTCTGTCATATTTCTTCTGGATTGTGTTTTCTAAGATGTTCCAGATTTTCAAATACTAAGTATAACGTGAGACCTTCTCATTACCAATTTAGCCCCTGTGCAGAATATTAGAAGAGCACAGGCTGTCTACATCACTACACCAGGCAATGAGTTAATGAAATGTGGTGCTGCTTTACCTGAGGCTCACAGCTGATGCAGAATAGGATGGACAGTTCATCTGCTCCCAGTTTCAGCTTTATTAATGCAAAAGGCGCAGGTCTTTTTCCCCTGAATGCCAAATGGATTGCACTGTAGTTTGCTTGTGCCCAAAATAAGCAATGCTATATGCACCTGAGGACATGAGATTCCTTCATTTTAAACCCTTACAGATGATCACATAATACATTAAACATACTCTAATTTTATTCCCTTTGTCTTAGTTTACATTGCAGAAGAGCTGAAGAATTCTGAAATCAAAACTGAAGAGGGTATGTAAAACCTTTCTAAAAGGTCATTCCAAAATTAAACAAGTGTAAACAAAAATAATATGAAAAAGGTGGTATTTTGCAGTGCAGAAATTAGTTACTGTGATATTCATCAGTACAACAGTCTGAAATCATTTTGATAAAGCAGCACATTAGTTTGAAACTTAATATTTCCACAATGCAAAAAGTTTGGAAAGTGTTTTCATCCATTCCTGCTGGAGAGCTTACAAGATCAGGGAAACTTGCACACTTAGAGTTGAATCTATCCCTGTACATAAAACCTGTCAATTGATTTGGACAGTCTTTAACATTTCTCCATTTTTATATTTTCTCCAGTATTATTTGAGGTGACATTTGTTGTTGTTACATGCCGTTGGTCTACACCTGAACTTGTCAGTGATTTGGATCATATCCTAACAGTATTTTCCTGACATTCTTCTATTCAGCACAGCCTAGTCCACTTCTATCCTAGGCATAATTGTGCAATATTTACAGCAAAATATTAGGGAAATATTTAATTAGAACTAAAAGATTGGAAAGAGCCTCAGAAAGGTGTCTAGGCCTTGCCTTCTCCTTGCTCGAAGTCAGGATCAGCTCTACCTAGACTGTTACTCACAGATATTTAACTTTTCCTAAAAACTTGCAGCAACGGACAGTTGAGTCTTCCAATGCAGTCTAATGCTTGTTTAACTTCATTCTAGAAATGTCTGCCTCAAGTCTAAAGTGAATTTCCCTTACTGCAGTTATCACTTATGAATTCTTTGTTTCTCAGCAACTGTGATGTATTTCCTTTGCTGTTACCTGTTCCAGAATCAAATATCCCTTCAAATCTTTCATTTCCTAGCCTAAACTTGATGTTTTCATTTAATCCTGTTAGTTATTCCTGAAGTTTAGTGCCTAAAATTCGTTACAGTACTTGAAACAGGTACTATATTCCATTGTAGAGTCAATGGACGGGCTGCTATCCTATCACAAGGAAATGTAAGCGTGCAATTAAAGGTGGTCTTGCTTTTGTTAAGAGTAAGGTAAAAAGTTGACACCCTTCAGCTGAGATACAGTAACTGCCCATGTGTGTGCTCCCAGTTATGCTGCAGTTGCAGAAAAAAACAGGTTTGCAGGAGTGATCCCCTGTTCTGCATTGGGATGGTTGTATGTGCAGTCAGTTTCTGTGTCAGGGACAAAGAAGGGGACAATCATTGCCAGCTGGGAGCAGTAGCAGCAAGGATTCCTCATGCCCTGAGAGGTTGGAATTAACAAGGGGAGTTCATAAAGCGTAACCAGCCAGCTGCCTAGAACTGCCAACAAGTGGTATGAAGGTCCCTGCCAGTCCAGGCAGCAGCCTTCTGGTTTTTAGTTTAAACATAATTCAGTAAGTTAGGGAGTTCTCAAAGAATTTCAGAGTTTTGGAAGCACTACAGCTCCTTCTAGCAGTAAATGTATATAGCCTGCCTTCCTTCCTGCCTTCTTCGGGGCAATTGCTTTTGGGCTAGCAATGACAGCAGTTGCTTATGCATTAGGATATGAGGAAAATTTGGAGTGTTTTAATAATCTTCAGAACACTGGTTCCTGGTTTTTAGGAAGAAAATTTTACTCGTTCTTTTTTCTCAAACACTTTTTCTTCATTTCCCCAAATTCATGCACATGTCTTTCTGTGGCTTGCTCCCAGTTACCTAAACAGAATATTCTGGTCCCAGCCAAGAAGTGGAGAGAATGTCATGTTACCTCTCATGAAGGAGTTTCTTAATACAGTATGCCTTTCTGGAGGCACTTAGAATAGCTCTTCATTCTTTGTAGGTGTTTCACAGTGGAGGGCCTGTGTCCTGTACTAATTTTAGGTGTAAGGAGGGGCCATGATGTGACCTGTTTTTACTTTAAGGACAGCCATCCATGCAGTGACTGGCAGTTTGTATAAAGAAATGACATTCATGTGCAGAGCAAAATTCAATTAGTGTTTCTTTTCAAGTATGCACATGACACTGCAGCACAGTTCACCCAGTTTTATTTTATGTCCACTTGATAGTTAATACATTTCATTCAGAAAATGTGTTTTTACACTTGGATGTCTCAGTGCTTAGGGAGTAAATCACAGTCACAAGATTTCACAAGAATCAAAGTCACAGTGCTGCACAGGGAAAGCCAAGATACTAAAAAAGCATGAGGTCAAACGCATTCAAGGTCACACCAGTCCCTCTAAGCTGCTGAGGAAGCACGTGACAATGTAGACAAAAACTTGAACGTTGATGCTGATGCCCAGGTACCTTTGTGTGAGGTACGAGGCATAGCTGGGATCACGCACACGGAGGCCTGCGAGACATAGATACCCGAGTCACAGGCGCGTGCGTGTGGACGCCCTGAAGCGAAAATGACATCGCAGCCGGTTACAGGGGCAGGCCTGCCCGGTGTGCGCCAGCGAGCAGGGTCACGGGAGCAAAGTCACCCTGAAATGGGAGCGGGTGCCAGCTTCCAGGGTGACCCTGCCCCTGCCAGCCTGCTCCGTGCGAGCGGGGGCGACGGGGGGCCCGCCCCGAGCCCGGCGCGCTCCCGGGGCTGCTGGCGGAGCCCCGCAGGTGCCGGGCGCGGCGCCCGGGAGCGCGCACGTTAGCCGGGGGGGGTCGCCGCGTCCCCGGCGGAGGGCGGCGGCCGCCCCTCTGCAGCGCGCTGCGGGCAGGACGCCTGCGCCGTGAGCCGCCGCCGGCGGGGGGGCGGGCGCCGCATCCCCAGCGCACGGAGCTGCGGGCAGGGGCGCCGGCATGAGCGGAGGCTCCGCCGCGCCCAGCCGGAGCTGAGCCGGGAGACAAAGGCGAGAGGCTGCCGCCATGGGGGAGCAGCTCCGCGCCCAGCCCGCCGCCCCGGCGGGGCCGCCGCCGCCCGCCGCCGCCTCCTGCTCGCTGCTCGGCGGGCTGCTGCAGAACGGCTTCCACCCCTCGAGCCAGCCGCTGAGCAACGGCGGCTGCGGGGAGGCGTCGCACCCGCTGCTGCTCCGCCCGGAGCTGCCGCCGCTCAGCCACGGCTCCCCGGCCAAGAAGTGCAGGCTGCGCCGGAGGATGGACTCGGGCCGGCGGCACAGGCCACGTAAGTGACGAGCGTGGCGGGCTGAGCGCGGCGGCACTGCGGGGCGGCGCTGGCTCGCCTCGGCTCAGCTCGGCGGCCCGGCCCCCTCCGTGCGGCGCCGCCGCAGCCCGGCCCGGCGGGCCTCGACATCGGCCCCCTGTCAGGCGGCCGCGGGCCCTGCGCCGCCTCCCCTGCAGAGCGCCGCCCGGCCGGGGCTGGCGGCCGCCCGGCTCCCGGCGCCGCGGGCGTTCCCCTCCCGCGCCGGCGGGCCGGGCGGGCGGAGCGAGGGCCCCCGGTGCCGGCCAATGCGGCGGCGGCGCCTGGGCACGGCCCCGCTGCCGCGTGGGCCGGGCCCGCCCTGCGCCAATGGGGCGGCGGCGGGCGGGGAGCGGCGGCCCGGCACAAACGCGGGCGGGCGGCGGGCGCCAGCTTTGCGCCGCGCCGAGCACCGCGTCGGGCGGTGCCCAGGGTCCTGCCGGCCTCCGCCGCCTCCCGGACGCGCCCATGAAGCTCATAGTGCCCAAGCAGCGCTGTAAGTAACGTCCGGGCGGGGGCCGACCTGGGTGCTGCGGTGCCTTGGGAAGGCTCCGCCGTCTGGGTACGTGCTCCTTCCCCAGACGTTGTGAGAATTAAGAAAAAAATTAGACCTGGGAGCTGAGTGCAAATTATTCTGACTGGGGGCGGGGGGGGGGGGAGAGTATCTTGCAACCACGATAAATTTGTGATATGCTCCGTATGAGCATCGCCTGTGGCTTTTGGTTAGTTGGTTTGGGAGGTGTTAGTGAAGTGGCTGTCTACTTCATGTTTTGTTTTGAAGCTAGGAGTCTCGGGCATCCATATTTGTGATGTACTTAATTGTATAAGGTTTGTTGATTAGTAGTAGGTTTTACTTACTCGATCACAGCTAGCTTCTTATATGTAGGTATGGGGCTATTGAATAATTCCATTGTAAACTCTACAAGTAAAACAATCCAATGGAAGAAGTACCCTGTTTCTTAGCGCTCTCACTTCACTGGCCCTTCGAATAAAGCCAACAAATGTTTGCTTCTTTGTTAAAAGTTCAGCATGTTCCGAAAGGGTAATCAGGGATAGGCAGGATCACAGCTACCCACTGCCAAAACTTAAAGATGTTTCTACTCAGTAGGAAGTAGTGTGCATTCAGCTACTCTGGATTTTTTTTTTTCTTTCTTTTGAAATGAGTACTTAAAAAACTTTTCTGTATAAGCAGAACAAAATAGTCAGAAACAGCCTTGAAGAGCTGCATCTTTCACAGGGCTACTTATTAGCCAGTGCCTTCTCCAGCTTTTTAAATGTTTTTGCTGAGCTACATATACCACTTCCCTTAGAATGTTCTCTGTATTGATTAATCATGTAGTGCTTACAGCACCTGTTGATAGTTAATTTAGTCTTCTACCAAATTTAACTTATCAATGACCAAATCATTCTCTGTCACAAACTGCTTTTGTAGTCTTTGTCCAGCTTCACATTTTTATTCAGCGACAAAAACTGCAGAACTTGGACTAACTTACATTTTGATTTGGTGTAACTAAGAAGAGTCAGCACTTGTATATCAAACTCTTCATAATAATAAAAACTATTTTGAAGCAAAGAATAAGGCTTTTAGGGATTCATGTAATCACTTGAATAAGAAAGAATGAGGAATGTGGATTTTCCTTCCCATCTTGAGGGGAAAAAGAGCCCAGCAGAGTAAAGAGCATAGGTGACTGGCTATATTGCCTGAGATGTATGACAACCGAGTCCTCAGTTGTGGGGTTTTAATGAAATGAGGCTTTAATGAAAACAGCAGGTGAGGGAAGTACTTTGTAGAACTATTTTGTGGGCAGTTTCTTTGCTGAATAAAATACATCAATTCTTGCTGATCTTTTTAATTTATATGGTTTATTTTGTACAATGATAAATTTGCAACTTAGTGTTAATCTTGCAGGAAAATATGATAGCATGCTGTCACCAGCTTAAAAAATTCATTAAATTACACTCAAATTCTCCTGGGACTGAATAGCTTTCCACTGTATCCATCTCTAGTGAATACTACCCAGTCCCATTTTACTGGGTTTTGTATTTAATCCTGGCCTTTGCAGATGTTTGTTCTGTGCTTAAGGACACATTGCAAAATGAAGTGCAGTTGCCACATGGCATGTAAGACTTCAGTATTGATTGTGGGGTTTGCTTTGCGTGGTGGAAAAGATAATGAGGTAATTGGCATTTCCCAATATTTCGACAAAGGAAACCTATCTTTGTGCAGCAATTATTCCTTCAAATCCTTAACAAATTATAGGTTTTCTTGATTGTTTTTACTTTCTGCCAAAGTGAGGTAGACTTCTATATTCCCAAGTCTTTTTTCCCCTCTGAGAAGGGAAGATTCCTTGTGAAACCAGTGTGCTTTGCTGATTAGCCTGCGGTGAGAGAGGATCTGGGAACTTATATCCGTTTGACTTGCCTCCTGCTTCTTCTGCTGAGAAGGGTTTACATTACCTTTCTGTATTGCAGCCCTGTGTAATGAATACAGAAAAGTATCTGTTATGATGCCTTGTTCTGTGAAGTGCTCCAGAAGAGAATAAAATACTGAAATGGTGTGAATTCTGCAAATTTCAAAAGCCTGCTAAAGTGTCATGTTGTTCAGTTTAAATATGATCTTTGAACAGAAGAAAGAAAAAGAGCAGTTAAGTGCCTTCATCAGTCCCTGTGAAACAGTATTGTAGCCAAGTAAGGACACAGATTTCAGCATGGCAGTTAACTACACTGGTGCTTCACAGCATTATTCCACATCAGACATAGGGAAGAAACCAGCTGACATCTTAATTCTATTGCTTTTCTTAAATTAAGGTAAAGCTTTGGGGTCTCTAATCAGCATCTTGCATCTCGCCCCAAGTCAGTTGGTAGCTGTTAGGGGTCAAAGAATGTGTGTTTTGAGGCAGCATGACCGTTTACAACTAATATGCATTATAATTGCCGTGGTTAATTTCTAAACACTTCAAGCTGTAGCTTCACAGTAAAGAATGCTTTTGGCCAACAGTTAAATTGTTACACCTGTGATGTTTGGCTGCAGCATGGTTATGTAGTACTACTGAAGGCCAGGTGGAAACTGTGGAAAACCTAGGTTTTTTTCCACCTGTGGTGATGTTAAATAGGGAATGCCATGATTATATAGTATATTTTAGTGAAGAATACAGGAGTGAAAATAGTTTTGGTTGCTGTTGTTTGACACAGTAAGTACAACATTATCGGTTACTGAAATTTTGTCCAAGGCATTGGAATATCCCACAATCTTTTAAGATTAAGAATTTCTTCAGGTGATATGCTGTGTGAAGTCAGTCCCCAGCTGCTTTTAATGTAGGTGGAAGTGGGGATTGCCTAAGGAATAGGACTGGTCATAACGAACTGAACTAGTTGGTGTGTTGTGGTCCAGCATCCCGTGAGTTAAAACTGCATATCTGCCTTACCAACAAGATAACGTGTTTCCAACAGGAATGGGAAACTTGTGCAGATCACTTCCATCAGGCTGGGTGCTGTTAGGTGCAAGAATGAGATTCTCGGTAGCTAATCAATGCTTCTTGTACCTTTAAGTTTGGCTTTTATTTGTTAGCGTTTTTTAATGAAGCTATACAGGCTAGGTAATGACCTAGTCTCCCAGTGCTATCTTCAGAAATCAGTTTGTGGAATATGACTACGTATGTGTAAATGGTCACAACTGTTTAACAAACAGCTCTGTGCTTTTGGGTTTGAAGTTTTTTGGTTTGGGTTGTGTTCTTGGTTGGTTTGGGTTTGTTTTGTTTTGTTTTTTTTTAATTTTCTGGTGAGGAGGTAGCCCTTGCTGTTGAAAATGAACTGGAAGGCTTCACCTGATATATGTGCATGATTTATTTAGCTCTAGCTTTGTAAGGTTTGAAGAAATGTCCGTTACTAAGCAGATATAATTAATTTTTTAAGCTATATATTCTATTTTTGTTCACAGGAAAACAAATGCTTCTGTTTTACAACATGTTTGGATTGCTCAAAATAAGCGTGTAAAATAGGAAGAAGTAATTGAAAGATATATGTAAGCTATTATCAACAGCGCTTTTAATAGAAAGCAGCTTTCAGAAGCTGTGAGAATACTATCCCATCTTATGTGTGACTCTTGTTTTGACACCCCCCCCCCCCCCCCCCCCCAAAAAAAAATTTTTGGCTTTCTCTCCCCTGTTCTAGTCCCAGTTAAAACAGGAAGTTCTTAGATCATCAAAGCATCAAGCAATGCAAATTAAATGCAAATGAAAAATGTAAATGAAGTAATAGAATTTCATCATATGTGCATCCAGGAAGAAAAGCAGCTGAACCTAAGATGTAAGAGATCAGAGTATTGATACCACCATTCAAATTATTGATAAAAAATTGAGATACTGTACCTGTGTTCAAGGAAATACAGGTCTTGTAGGAGAGATGTATAAGCTGCAACAGTTTTGGCAAAAGAAGAAACTGCTGCAAATTGGTCATGGATAAATCTAGGGTCTAGGTAGAGGCAAGAAAGTTCTAACCAGCAGGATTCTGGCACAATCTCTTTCTGTGAGTTGAGGAGTGAAAAGATTCAGCTAACCTTATGTGGTGGTTGTTTAAACATATGAAAAGGATTACCCTTGGTTATCCTTTTTAATGGGGGGAAATATTACTTAGTGACCTAGGAGCTCCCTTTCATTCTTGCTTCCCCTGATCTTGTCCATGTTGTGATTTCATATTTACCCTCCACACCCCCTCCTTATATTGTATGTTAAGCAGAGGGTTTTTAAAAATCAAATGTGTTCCATTCTGAATGTAATACGCCTTATAGGGATAGCCTTACAGGTTCATACTCTTCAAAGTTTGTGCAGAAACTAGGTAAAACGTATGATGGAATTTCTCATGAGTGAACCTTTCCCCCAGATAGCACAGCTGTTGGTGTGCATCAGGTTACCTAATTATGCAACGCTGTAGATACCTTCTGTTTGCATTGTCACATGCTTCTGCAGCTAAATTTTGGAGTAATGGAGATTTTTATCTCAAGATAACAAACCAGTAAGTAGTTGGTGCAGTTTAACATAAAGAGAATTAATTTCCTTAAGAAGATAAGCAGAGTCTTTTGATTTATGCTAGGCTTTCAAGAATGCATGATTCATCTTGACACTTTCTGTATCAGTTCTATGGGACCTAGAACTAGATTTTATAGTGTTATTTTTAATGACTTACTGCAGTGTAGCAATACAGTAGAATAGTTTTATTTTCTCCATAGTAATAGATTGCATCGATCCAGTAGTTATACTGCATACTGACTTTGAGCAGATTTCTCTCTTCTCAGCATAACAGTCTTATCAGACAATTTTAGTTGACATGCATTTTTTACACTGTGAAAACATTTCTGCAACATATCCAGTGTCTTCATTTTTCATAGTAAATCACACAGTTTTGAATAACTGTTATCAGCTTAAGATGTGGATGTGACAGATTCCACTTTCTTCTTCTTGCTTTCCTGGCTTTTAATAACTCAAGAAACTGGACATTTATTCAGGTTATCAATGAAATGCTGGACTTCCAGTTTAAAACAAACAAACAACCCAAACAAAAAAAAAATCACAATTTTCCCCCTGTTTTCCCTCAAGTCTATGGAGACGGTATCTACACAAATACCTTACTTTCTTCATACTCCCTGGTTGTAGCAGTGAAGACCCTAATAGTTTTGGTGGCCTCTGAATGGTCTTACTCCCTGTATTCAGGGAGGCAGCAAAACCCAGGAGCACCTTGCAGTCTGCATGCATGCTCCCATTAGCACCGCATTCACTGGTGCCAGGAAAGTTGAAGTGCATAGGTACCAGCTAAGGTGGGTTATCTAAAGATACTGAAAAGAACTGTTGGTGCTTCAGTGGTGCATTTTGTTTTGGAACATATTGATAGTAACAAAAGATACAATGAATAATTTTTTAAAATAATCACTGGATTACAGAAGTGTTTCTACTGTCATTCCAGTTGTACAAAAGTTGTATGAATTTCAGTGGGACTTGTCAGAACTTTGAGACTTGGTTTTTATCCTAATTGGTCAACCAGTCAAAATAGTTGTCATCTTTATGGCAAGTGATTCCATTCCAACATAGTTTCTTCACAGCTGCTAACATCAGCTAAGCTGCTGTTCTGTGTAACTGAAATATTGGTTGTTGTGGACTGGTCTTGTGCTCTTTATTTGTGCTGAAGAAAACTTCTGCTGTTCCAAGAGCAAAGTTCTTTTCTTTCTGCAGCTCTCTGTTTGGCTTGCAACAAAATGAAAGGAGCTTAGATTCACAGAGAGAATAAACTAAAAAAGTGTTTTGGTATTTCTGCTTGCTTTTTAAATGTGAGCGTTATGTGTACCTATCCCAAGGACTGTACAGACTTGAAGTAACTTCATAGTTGTTTTCTACAGTACTTACTTTTTGTTAATAATTTAGTTATGACTCCTCAAAATGTTAAGATAGAAAAGTAAATGTCTTGGCAGTCATTTACAAATAACTCAGCTGTTAGTACTTAACACTTTTATTGCTGGACTTGTGTTTGATAGGAGGATGGAATGCTTCTTCCCTCTCTTAAAGATTAAATCTACACTATAGCTTTAAAGCAACTGTTGGTGCAGGTAGATTGTAGCAGATTTTATGCCCTTAATGTAGAATATTGGAAGTTGGCTTACACTTAGCTACAGACTGGTTCTGTATCGCACAGTCCAACCACGCTCCTTTTAAAATTAAACTTGCTGCTTGCATAGTTAAGATACATCCGTGGAGGAGACTTACTGTTCCAATGGGACAGGTAATTAAAGTTCTCAGTAGGTTAAATAAAGATTTGTGTAAACCACTGATGGGATTGGCATCCTGAGCTCCACTGCATTGTAGCGTTGTACAGTGTGGACCAGACCACTTTTGCTTAAATACTTACTTTCTACTTCCAAAAGTATTTGAGTTACAGATTAGCGTATGGTAACATATTTTTCCTCTTTAAAATAAAGCCTATTTTAAAAACACTTGCTTTGAATTCTTCCCACTTCCAGGAATTCTCGTGCATCTGCATGGGATGTGTCTTCCCAAACCTCAAATTAGGCTTCATTTCAGTGTCTTTGTGTCTTGCAGTTTGTAGGGCATGGAAAAAGAAATTAGGCTTTACAACAGATAACAGTAGGTGCTCTTAGAAAAACTGAACTGTAAGCAAGCTACTTCATGGGAGTTTATGCATTATGCCTGCCTTGTCCTTAGGGAAAGGGGAGAGAAACTGATGATTCAATTATTTGGCATACAGTAGTGGAGCAAAATAACAGTTTTCAACATTTGACACTTAAGGATTGGTTTGAGGGGGGAGGGTGTATTAATAATTGTGAAATTTAGACTTTCTAATTATTCAGCCAGACAAGAATGATGCTGAGACCCTTGTGGTAAGAAGTAAAAGACTCCAAGCTCCCTTCAGCCTGAAGTTGAGTAACTTAATACTGATCTGCGATTACGTGAGGAAGAACAGTGTGATCAGTAACTCCTATGCTTATTAAAATCTTTGTCCCAGGTTGTTTACAGTTAGGTTCACTAGCAGAAAAATCAGTAATGCATATGGTGTCCATGGTTTGGAGTTTGTATCAACACAAAGTTGGGATGCCCTAGTTGGTATAATCACATCTCTAGCAAGTCTGCCTGATTCTCCCTAAAAGCAGAGAGATGACTGTGACTGCTATTTTAGAAATGTATCTTAGATGTTAGCCACGTACTCAGTACTTTTAATTTAACTTCTCTAAGAAACATTACTAGCTGCCTCCTTCTGCAGTACCTGTGTATAGATTTTGTATTCTCACTTCTTATTGCTTCATAAAATTACCATAGTCATTACCTCATGAAGTTCTCCATAGTCATTTTCTCTTGCTATTAACAGAACAAAGGCTTTGGTAAACCTAGGCCAGCTGTGGCAAATATATATATGCTGAGAAGCAAATAGTGGCATTTCTTGTATAGTTGTATGATAGGCTAACACCTATACCAGCAAAGGGAGCCTATGCTCAAAGAAAAGGACTGACAGTGGTAAATATCGGACTTAAAACAGCTCATTCTCTTTCTGCTAATATGTGTGGGTGGTGTAGTTCCAACAGAGCTGCTAGTTCTGGTGGGTTGAAGTCTTGGAGAATCCCAGCATAATGGGAGAGTTATGTATAGCTGCTCTTCAGACAGAGCCTTGTGACTGTGGAGTTTCTGCCTGGTCTTGGAAAGGCAATTGTAGATGTTACGCAGTGGGAATGTGACTTGAGAAATCTTATTCTCCTGTTTGGTTGTTTGTTCCTCCTCCCCTCCTTAGTCTATTTTAGGAATTGGTGCTGGGAGTCAAACTGAGTAAAATGCAGTAAATGTGCTCTGTCAAGAGGTGCTGACTGAAGAGTAAAATGTTTTCCTGCGAAAAATTTTCATTTTATTAAAACCTGCTACTCCAGAGAAGAGTATTTTGAGTTTTTCTGTATTCTTTTTCTTAACTGAGGCTTTATGAAGTCTTAACTTGGAGAGGTGTTTAACACATGTGAATTGGATACATAAGTGACCACCAGCTTTCAGGAGCAGATGCTGCTACTGTGACTGCACTGAATTGTCGTTCAGCAAATGTTTTAAGTGATATGGCTAACCTGTATATTTATAGTGACTTTCTCTTTCTTCCTCCCCAACCCCCTTGTCCTTAGCGTTTCCATGGTTTGGAATGGATATTGGTGGAACATTGGTTAAACTGGTCTACTTTGAACCTAAGGACATTACTGCAGAAGAGGAACAGGAGGAGGTGGAAAACCTGAAAAGCATTAGGAAATACTTGACCTCCAATACAGCCTATGGTAAAACTGGCATTCGCGATGTCCATCTTGAACTGAAAAATTTGACTATGTGTGGACGCAAAGGAAACCTGCACTTCATCCGCTTTCCCAGCTGTGCTATGCACCGGTTCATACAGATGGGTAGTGAAAAGAACTTCTCCAGTTTGCACACCACGCTCTGTGCCACAGGAGGTGGAGCTTACAAGTTTGAGGAAGACTTTAGAACGGTATGTGAACACTTCATATGGGTTCAGTGGGAAGTACTTTGGGAAAACAGCATGGGAGTCCTTCTGTTAAAACTTGCAGAGAAAATAATGTTTTTTTTGTCTATGCTAACTGGTTGAGACTAACAGAATCAATTCACATTTGTCAATTGGTGGAATTGCTGAGAACATGGAGGGGGCAGGGGAGGCTATTCTACTGAAGTATTACTTTGCAGGATGTCTTCAGTAAATGTTTTTTTTTTAGAGTACAGCTGTGATGTACTTATAATCAACTGAGGGTATGTTATGACAACCTAGAAGCCTGAGACTACAGGTACTCATCTTGCAAACTGGGTATCTATTGGAAAATCAGAAATGAAACCATACAGGCTGGAGATTAGATTCAGGTTCCCTTCCCCTTGTATTAATCTTCAAGCAGACTTAAGTCTGGAAGACCAAGTGTGGAGCACGGGGAGAAACAGTGTATGGAAGCATGACAATAGCAGCTAGCTTTTGATTTCAATTCTGAGAGTACGTCACATCAATAAAGGCAGTTTATGAGGTGACTAGATCCCAGCTACCTTACAATTTAAGAATAACCTGTGCAGGGAGCTCCAGAAGCTGATGTAAATCTGAAGTATTGGGATACTGCTGTTTGTATAAACTTCAGCAATAGTCCTAGCTGCCGAATGAATGCACTAGAATGCACTGCAAAAATTGATTGTGGCAACAGAGGCATAGAGAGCCATTGTACAAACTGCATTAGAAGGAAATAGTCATTTGGGAGGCAGTTGCCTGTTGTGTATGTGTCTCTACCGGGGCATATCTCCATTTATTTTCTGAAAAAGAATGACTAGTCTGCCTGTACCAGAGCAGTCTCACTAAGATTAATGTGAATGATTTACTCAGCAGGCAGGTCTGACACTTCTGTCCCTAGCTTTTGACCTGATCTTGAGGGTGAGGCATGGCTGCTGGGTATGACAGGTTACATTACTTGCTTTTCTATCTCTGCTTCAGTCTAGGGAGCTATCATACTGATTTACCAACTGCCGTTGACTGCAGTTCTTGGCTTTGTGTGCTTCATTTTTAACTCCAAGCATCCGTTCCCGCAGTACAAGAGGTTTTTTCTTTGTCAATACCCCTCACCTACCAGGTGACCAAGATCCTAAGGGGGAAAGAGAATGCTGTAAGAGATCAATGTGAATTCCATCTATTATACTGTTGTGCAATCATTTTCAGTAAATGTTGGACATAGAAGCAGCTAGTCTAATGAAGGACTATCAAGTTTCTGAATTGCTGTAGTAGTCCACTACTAGTACCAGACTTCTTGTCCTTTAGGCTGATTGCAAGTCCCTTACGTGTTAGGGTCTTACTGATGATTGAGTCCTCAAAAGTTTTAGTTTGTCTCGCATTGTCTAAGGATGTTGGCACCACAGTAGGAGGTGAGTTCTAGTGCTAGTCAATGTGGCCTCAGTTCAGGTTTTTGAGCATCCTTCCATGTGTTCAGGGGATGTTTGGGTCACGTTCTCTAGTGACAATGGGAAGTCACTTTGAGGCTTTCTGAAGAGGTTGACTATCCCTTTGGAATGGTCAGTCTTCCCAAATTAATCTCTCCCGCATCATGTAATAGCAGCTAGAGTTGCTTACTTAATAAGGAAGTTCATGTCCCTCGCTCCCACAGCTGTAGAATTGAACTGGAAATTACCTGGTGGCTATCACAGCTAGGCATTTCTCTCCATAGCTTTGGCTTTATCTGGCATAAATATGCAATTTACAGTAAGGGACCAGTCTCTGTCATCTCAGCTGCAATATAGTCAATGTAGCAACTGAAGTTGGGGCTGTTTTGCTAGCTATTGCACAAAAATATGTGATCACATAGCAAATTACTGGTGGACTTAGGCATGAAATCCCACATCTCTGCAGTGTTAGTTAACATTCTGTGTGCTGCAACACTTGTAGGTAGTTTAAGAAAACACTATAAAGGCTGGCTGGGGTTTCTGTAGCATAGAGCAATCAGTGAAGTGCACTCACACCTGAGTGAGTGCTTTGGACACCTCTTCTTACAGCTATCTAGTTCCACACCTTCCTTTATAGCAAGTATTTCTTGGCTGAAACTGTAATATCCATGGAGTATTACAGAAGCAAAATGCTATCCGTTACATGAAGGTTTGCTTGCTTAACCGCTCTCGAAGGGCTGAGTGTCGTGGGTACTGGCACTTAAATTGTCACACTTCATTAGCCATTGTAACAGCAGCTGGCTACCTCAGTGTGTTCTGCTGACTGTAAATTGACATTGGACAACAGCTTCAGGATTGCTCTCTCAAAGCGTTGAAATGTCTGTTTCAAATATTTGATCACTGTAATGCACCTGTAGAAGTAGAGAACATGTGCCAAGTCTAATACCCTGCTGTTGCAGGATTTAATATTGTATAATGCCTTATTTGGAGGAGGCTTTAAATGTTACCATTTCTGTTACTTAGAAGCAATGTAGAAAAACTGAAGTTTGTTTGTGAATATTGTTAATTTCATTTTAAAAATCTGGCTAAATGCTAGGAAACTCATGAAACTGATATAGGTAACATGCTCTTGTTCTGGCCCTTTATTTCACTATGTACATGCTTTGAAGTTATTTGTCTTTCATGGTATTTCTAAATGTGTATGGGGCTTTCAGGATTGCATAGATTTAGGACAAAAGATCCAACATATTGCAAAACAGCATTCAAATCCCAAAGAAGGAATACTTCTAAGATTACAGCAGCTTTTTCTCCTTAAAATAGACAAGCAAACACCCTGTTGTTACTTGCCTGTTCCAGTGTCTAATTCTGAATCCCTAAATGAGTTAAATAGGTTTGATGTAGACATCTCTGTTGCTTTTGTGTATTAAAAAATAAAATAAAATTGGGAGGCATCTTCTGTTTACCTTAAGCCTGTCTTCTGTGCCATAGAAAGGCAACTAAATCTACAAAGCTAGCTAGGTTTAGCTATCTGACCTCCCTCTCATGTGATCCACAGTGTTGGAGAGGAGGAGACCTGGAGAAGACTCCATGGACTGCTTGGTGACTGCTGGCAATTAACGATCAGTAGGCTGGCAAATCGTTTGATTCATTCTAGGGGAAGCATTCAGATCTTAAGAAGTAGGAAAACTGACTGTATTCATTAAACTAGACCACAGAAATAATTTTACCAACCATATGGTTATACATAATGCTCATTGCAGAGCATCAGTAAGTAATTCACTGCAAGGACTGTTTCCAGCTTAGGGTGTTTTTTCTTGGTTTTGTTGTTTTGTTTTTTGTTTGGGTTCTCCCCCCCCCCCCAAATAACTGGTCTTTATGGCTGGCTGACTTCATTTTCAGGTAACAGTGGTGTTAAGGCATGGATGAATCTGTTGCCTAATTCTGATAATTCTCCCTCCTTTTCCCAACTATGTACTGTCACCTCGCATATTCTATAAATGCTCAAGTAACATCACTTCTGTGAAAGTAAGGAGTATATAGACTTACTTGCTTGTGTACATGTAATATAAATCTTTGTGCTCTGTGACTCCTCCACGATAGCACACGCACATTACTTGCACAAAAGTATGCTGTTAGTGTAATGAGGAATAAGTTCTTAGGCTGTCACTTAGTTTTGTAAAGCAACTCAATGTAAATGATACATGGGGGTTGAGGGAAGAAAGGACTATTCAGACTTTTGTCTAAAACCTGCACTATTGCAAATTCCTGTCACTTGCACTGGCTCAAAGGTGGGATCTTTGTATATTCCTTTCCTGAACAGACACCTACAGAACCTGACTTGTCTTGATAGAAATTTTACTGCTGGTTTCAGTGGAAGCAGGGCCTGGGCCAAAAATGAATCACTTAAAAAAGAACATTTGGGGCAGGAGAGGAAGGAAATCTGTTAACCAACACAAACTCAGGCCTTGACCTTCCCCATAACCTGTAAGAAAAATGCTTTAAGAGTAAGCTTGGCTGTTGGAGAGTGATTGCCTTGTGCCAGTTATTAGCTGATTCTAAGGCTTGACTTTGTGGTATGAACCAAATGCCTGTGGATGACTTGTAGACTGTATTCAACTTACTCACTGTCCTGTGTTGTAGGATGAGTTAAGCTATGTAGCTCTAGGTTAGTGTAAGACACTCAAAAATCAACCACTTGCTTGAGGTGGCTGGACACTGCTGCTCAGGCCATAGGTGCTGGCCTGTGGTGTGTAGACTGGGCTGGAGTTGAAAGTGGCATCCAGAGAACCGGTGAAGTAACCATGATACCTTCTGTTACCAGCACTGCAAGAAGCTAGAAACTCTTCAGAGGGAATGGGGAGAAGCAATGTGCATCTTTTACCTGTCAAGAGAATGGAAGAGATCCTTACAGCTGGCTGGGCAAGAGGGCAGATCCTCTGCAGAGGATCCCAGGCTAGTGCTTTTTATGCCCAAAGCTGGTGCAGAGTCTGTCTTCTCTTGTGCCTCAGTGAATGTTGGGCTTACCCTTTACTTACATTAGACTTTGTCTTGTTTGAATGTGAGTGGATATTTCCCAGCCTCAGGGTGTGGAATGAGCTGGGGGGACTACGTCATCTGAGCTCGAAAAGAAGCAGGGTTGGGGGCTGAGGTGAAGACAATCAAAATATAAAGGAAGCAAAGTATGTCTTTATGAAAGTGGAGGAGAGGTAATGGGAGGGAGATGGAAGGAAAAGCTAGACCATAAGCTATTATAAGAAATAAAAACTGGAGCAATGCCCAGAAGGCATATAAAAGCCAGAGTGATATAGTAAATGAGGCTGCTGTAATTGATAATTTAAAACTTGCAAGACGTTATGTTCCTAAGAGTTTCTTACAGAAAAAAAATTGTATTTCTGATTGAAAGTCCAAGAGGCAGATGAACTCATAACTGCATCTAGGTTTGGACATTCCTGAGCTCACCAGAACTTGGTGACAGTGTGAAAATTCAAACTGGGTGAAATCTTTCATGAGCTGGAGCTTCATTGAAAAGATGTTTGCACACCAGTGTTGATCCATTAGGCTTCAACCCCGCTGCATATATGTCATGGCTGCCCTCAGCCATGGGCTGCCATGGCTGAGGGCAGCCTCATGTTTTGCTTGCTGAGGTGGAAATATTTACTCACCCATAAAGAAACAAACATGACCCAAGTCTTTCTGTGCTTCCATACTTCAAAGCAGCAGCAACTTGGTACCACGTTTTTTTCCTTTTACACTGTCTGGTGCTTGAATACAGCTGAAAATTGTTTGACATTATGCATGTTATTTAAAAAAAAAAACCCCAAACCCTAAACTTTAATAGATAGTACTGTTTTCCAGCACTTCTTGCAAGTGTACAAGAGGTGGGCTTTCATTCTCCTTAGAATAGCATCTGTATGCAGTAACAACAGACCTTTTGTGTATCTTTGAAATTGGCTGGGTTTTGGGAGTTTGTTGCTAAGGTTTGAACTGTCATGGGGGACTGTTCACTGCTTCCTTGCTGTGTTGTACCCACTGGTAAGCATGGTTAAAGTCCTGAGTCCCTCCTTTTGATGGTCCTGAAGAGTTCCTTGAGGTCCAAAGTGTTTTGCTCCCTCCCCTACCCTGGTATTTAAAAAACAGTCTAAAATAAAAAGGAATTTCTACAGTCTGGCTATAATGCAGAAAAATTGTTTTGTTTTTTTTTTTTTTAAATGTACATATGGTTTCCCTGTAACCATCGTAAATTTTCCCTCCAGGGTCCTGTATACTACTTTGTTCTGCAGTTCTTCCTCTCATAGCACAACTTTCTGACGTAAAACTTCTAGAGAGGCACTGTGCTGAATATAGTTACAGGAGTGCAGAACAGGATAAGTTGACCATTATGCTGTCTGCCCTCCCGTTAGGGATTGTAAAGGGCTGGAAAATATCTGCAAATGCATTTTGTAAAAAGTTGTAGAAAAATCATCCAATTAAAATGTGCTTCTACACACAGCTCCTGGTCTTGTTTTGCATTTTTGCATGTAAACTTCAGTTCCTGCAAGGAGAAGTGGTTGGAACAGCTGAAAGATGAGGACAAGTAGAGCGTGGTAGGTCAGGTGATGGCACTAGAAAAAAAGTTTCCCTACTCATGCATTAGTTACAATGTTTACAGGCACATCTATTTTGTGATGCAGTTTTGCTGCTTGAGTCGTGAGCAAAGAAATGAATAGAGAAAAGGCAGTTCTATATGCAGGGAAAGGGACTGGGAACTGTGAACCTGGTGTGCTCATGGCTTCTGTACAAGACTGGGTTACTACATTTCTTGCAACTGTGCCCTAATTTGTGTTTAGAAACAAGAACAGTGGTGGCTCACTGGGCTTTTTGGAGCCTCGGAGGTTTGGTGGCTGCAGAGCTTGCGGTTCTCTGAATGCAGGCAGATTGATGTGGAATACTGATGCCAGTCTTGCTCCTTCCAAAAACGAAAACCACACTGCTGCAACAATGCAGGAAAATAGTTTTTCAGTCTGCTATGAATATCATATGTGAAAGAAAGCACTAATAGGGCTTTTCTACTTACAGTGTATCAGCTGTTAAATATAGCACAGAACTATAAAAAGCAGAGTAAATTCTAGTATGTCTTTTATACGTGGAGGGCTGGACCTAATAAAACTTCTATGTTTAGTGCTTGAAAAAGAACCTTTGATTAGTTTCTTTTGTTCTGTCCTTACAAAATTGGTGGGCTGACTGGAGAGTTTGTAGAAGCAAGGATTTTGTCTGTGTTTTTGCACCGATGCCAGAAGTGTTTTACTCTTAAATTTGTATTGCTTGCTTGTGTCTTGCAAGGTCTGTCACTGATGCTTGCTTGCCTCTTTATAAAAGCGTAACACGGATGAGACAAAAGCAGCTTGTGGCTGGGTATTTGCCTTACGGGAGAAGAGAGGTTTTGACAGTAGGGGCCATAAATCTGGTCATGACTTACCTTTATATAGCAGGCTTCTGGTTCATAGCACATTTGTGCATGCTGTACCTGTGTTAGATCGTGTTTGTGCATGCTGCATCTAGCTTATACAGTAAGATGAGGAAATTGAGACTGTACACCACATAACCTAGAGAAAGATCATCATTGGTATAGAATCTTTCCTTATTTTGACTAGCTATGTGCAACATTAGTTGGGTTTTAGCAAAATAAATAAATCCTCTAACGAGTGATGACTTAATGAGCTCCATACAACGTCCATTGTGAGAGAGAGTGCATGAAGCATTTATTATGTTAATACCTTGTATTGTATATCTCTTGATTGGAGCTTTTCCTCTCAGTCTAATAGCAAGAAATTGCTGAATCCAAGGTATTTGTAAAGTAGCCTTAAGATTTTTGTAACACTTCTTTAACTTTTTCTCCCAATTTGTGTTTATTCTTTTTATTTGCTGGCCAAATAGTTCAAGTCCTTTATGCTGCATTTCTGTAATTGTAATTTGTGTAGCCGTGTGGTAACCAAGAGAAAAATATGAAGGGATTGCAGAAGTTACAGGAGGAAATACTGAAACAAGAAGAAATGATCTCCGCCTGTCTTTATTGTCCTATAACTGGATCTATATTGAGGTCTTTGAGACTGCTGGTTTGATTTTTTTTTTTTGGTCTTACTTCTTTTTTGTGGTTTCAGGATTTGAGGACTAGCAAGTATAACAAAAGGACAGACCAAAAGAGTAGAATGGTTTTCAGTTAAGGCAAGTTAGAGCTATGTACAAGTAGAGAAAAAACTTAAGGGGAGAGATTTAAATAGCTCAAAAGAATGTAACCTATTGGCCATGCCCGTTCCACAGAAATATCTTTCCTCTTTATAGTGACTTAATATAGCTTCCAGAATTAAAAATAGGAGGTAGTTAGCCTCATAAATCTTCTCCATTAGCTGTTATAAAAACATCCTGCAAT
This sequence comes from Mycteria americana, assembly GCF_035582795.1. Lineage (NCBI taxonomy): Eukaryota > Metazoa > Chordata > Aves > Ciconiiformes > Ciconiidae > Mycteria > Mycteria americana. The sequence continues at coordinate 20,338,201 of NC_134370.1, forward strand.
ATGCAAATGTTTGAGAACCAGCTCTGTGCAGTGTACCTCTCTCTTGTTCCTAGTACCCTGTTGCTTTTTCTGCTAGAAAGTGGAGTTAGGTAAGACCTACTTTGCAGGTGTGAGGATGCAAATGACCTCAGGGTTTGGACAGGCAACTTTACTATTTTTTCTCCCTTTCCTCTCCCTAACACAAGTCTAAGCTCAATGTCATCTGGAAAAGAGACTTTCTACAGATTGTCACTGTATCCTATTTTGAGAAAGGGATGTGATTTCTAATTCTAGTAAACAGAATGCTATGGCAAGTAGATGTGTCTGTTTAAGTACAGTCATGGGTGACCTGAGAGATCTCGGACGGAATGTCTTTTTTAAGTTCTTATAATTGTTTTTCTGCCTTGTGTTACAGTTATATTTTTATGAACATTTTGCTGGGGGCATGGGCCTGACAATATTTTTGTTTGGCTTTGTTTTATATTGTTTTTCACCAAACATTGGGAATACTGTATTTTTCATGAGGCATTTTAAAGTGCTCATCATAATTTAAAGAAATAGCTCTCAGATTACTGGTGACAGATACTAAAAAAGTTGCAAATCTTTTAAGCACAATCCACTGCATATTTAATGCATATTAATATAAGCATGCGCACTTTGTAAGGCTTTAACTATCTTGTTCTTTAACTGAAGTTCCTTGATCTTAACGCTTCTGTTGAATATTTAATTAAATTGCTGGGAAATGTAGTTGGATGATGAGTTAAAGCACTTTGCATCCTGATGAATGCTGCTGTACAGGCATGTGTCAGATACTGTCCAAAAGCTGCAGAACACAGCTCCTTTTGGGATGGGGATGAGGGGAAAGAAATGTATTGCTTCAGAATACTGAGGAGGGGGGAGGGACGGGAATGTTTCCTCTTGGCAGAGCAGGGAATATGTCAAAGGCAAAGGAACTAAATTACATTACTGTGCAGCACACATTGTTTTGGGAGGTACCCATTGTCAGGCAGATAGCAAACTCCTTTTATTTTGGACTTCATGATTAGACAGATCTTTGGACTGCTTAAATAGCATAATGTGTTACTATTAAAGTGATCAAAGTGCTTCAGCAGAGCCTTTTGTCCTTCTCAGTGTTGTATTATACTAGGAAATGTTTGTTTACTAATTTCTTGTTCTTTTCCAGATTGCTGATCTACAACTCCATAAACTGGATGAATTGGACTGCTTGATCCAGGGCCTCCTTTATGTTGACTCTGTTGGTTTCAATGGCCAACCAGAGTGCTATTATTTTGAAAATCCTACAGATCCTGAACAGTGCCAGAAAAAGCCTTACTGCCTTGATAATCCATATCCTATGCTGCTGGTTAACATAGGCTCAGGGGTCAGCATCCTAGCTGTGTATTCTAAGGACAACTATAAGAGAGTCACAGGATCCAGGTAAATTTAATTCTATGTTCTTTTAACTCTATTTTCTTTTCTCCTTAATAATTGAACAGATAGAACCAGACAGTGTGACTAGTAGGTGCAGCCCCGAATTGTGCTTGTCTTCCCATTTCTTTTAAAAGCCCACCAGCAGCAAGACTGGAAATATCCTAGGATTCCTTCAGAGAGGGGGTCTACGTCAGGGAAGTCATTGATCCGTTCAACTTCAGAGCTGCCTTAGTCTCCTCTTGGTGTTCTTACCTACTTCCTATCCCTTGCTGTGAATTACCAAATAAAGCTGTCCCAGTAAATGAATCTTCTCTCTCCTGCTTTGATCCCCCAGAACAGCCAGAGCAGTGAAATAAAAATGTTTAGGCTAAACAAAAACCTCTTGCTTAGTAGTTAGGATGTATCTGGGATATAGGAAGACTTGGTAGAATTACATGCTACTACTGGATTTTGGCAGAGGAATCTCACTAGATCTCGTTTCCTTACTGATTGTACTAGTCTTTGGACCATGCTGGTAAATTAAGGAATGCCAGCGTGTAAAGACTACAATCTGATTGTCTCTAGTCTTACTTTGTCCTCAGCGTGATTTTGGCCTGGGTCATCTCGTGCTCTCTGAAATGGTTTGTAGGGTACAGCTGAGTTGAAATGGTCTCTGGCCTATGTTCAGTAAGAAATTTAGGTGTGACTGCTCTGTTTAGGAATTCAGGAGTTCAGTAGTGTGGATGCAGAATTTTGTTCTCAAGGCCAAAAAAACAGCCTGAGGCATGTTTAAGTTTACTCTATAGATACGGCAACAGTGCTTACTTCTAGGAAACCACTTTAGTTACAGATCTCCATCTAGACTAGTAGTAAAAATACCAATAAATCTATCCCACTTTTTCCTCATACATGCAAACGAAATTGATATACTTCATTTCTAGTAATCTTGTAATCTTAAAAACAAAAATAAACAAACCACCAAAACAGAAACCTAAAAAAATCCCCTTCCAAAACAACAACCAAAGAAGCTTTTTGGATTTGCTATTGTCCCTTCCAAAGCTGCATTCTGTTCTTCAGTGCATGGTACGTATTAATAAAATTTCTCCTGTATACTGCACATGACTGCATACGTGTCTTCTGTTGCCTTATCTAGGGCACATCTTTGCCACAGTGGTAGCCATGAGCCATTTTTCTATATACATACAGGTGAATGCAAGTTGAATGGGAGAGGTATTGGTTTTCTTGCAATTCTGGTTGTTTTTCAAGCATAGCCCTTTTGATATCTGTAGATGTGCTTCTGATCCTTTCCACTACAAAAGGAAAAACATGACTGCAGTGGGTTGCTGACTTGTTACAGATGATGAAATCAATACTGTCTTGTGGATGGTGTGCAGAGCTTCCTGCTGTTCAGATACTGAATATATTACAGTGCTACTACATGTGTTCTGAAAAACGTGCCAAATAATCCAAGAGCACTGACTGAACGGTGTTCCTATCTGACCTCCTGTGCTTTTTCGTGAAATGCAGGTGTGGTGTCTCACTGATCCTCTTGTTTACAGTGGCTCCAATTGGTGTGACTGCAATCAGTGCAAATAAGCTAACTTTCTCAAGGGTTAAGAAAGAATGAGGAAGGATGTAGAGGTTAGTAAGTTGAAGTTCATGTCTGTTAAGAGTGAAGAGTCCAAAGTAGAATTTTAATGAAATGAGTTAGCAGCCTGTTATGCACAGTCAAATACTCCCTGCTAAATTTATAGTCAGTGAATATTGTACTTGAGTCCATGCAAAATATTTAAGTGGCTGCTCCTTACTCAGTTCTTTGGAGGGCTGAGACATTCAGGGCTGATGCTAGCCTTGCTTTGAACAGGAACCAACCAGACTGCTTCCTGCCACTGGCTAGGGGGACGTGATCTGTTTTGGCTGCCTGCCCCTGCATAGATATTTAGCTTTGGTCGCTGTTTATTCCTTCATCACTGACTTCAGTGATGTGCTGGTTAATTATTCTTGCACCAGGAAAACTTGCTAGGGTACTACAAATAGCAAACTGACATCTGTGGTGTTGGATTGGACCTTATTCTCAGCTAACCCTTTATTTAGCATCATTTTTCCTATTTAAATATTAAGGACTTAAGAGTGGTTCAGTTAAAAACACGCTGGGTGACATTTGTGTTAAATAGAAACTCAGTTTAGGCTGTCTGTCTTCGCTCCTCTGAGGGAGGAGTTGCAAGATGTAGTTGGTAGCTGTGTAGACCATGTTGAAAACGGGTCTGAAGAGCTGTGGTAAAAGCTGGTTTGAGCTGTTGGTCTGAAGGAACTGTGCTTTTCTAGTCTCGGAGGAGGAACGTTCCTGGGCCTGTGCTGTCTGCTGACTGGCTGTGAGACGTTTGAAGAAGCACTAGAAATGGCCGCAAAAGGAGACAGCACCAATGTGGATAAGCTGGTGAAAGATATTTACGGAGGAGACTATGAGCGGTTTGGCCTTCAAGGGTCTGCTGTAGCCTCAAGGTACATCTTAATTGAGCTGTTTTTAAGGAGTTCCTTGAGAAACTTACTGTGCATGCTGAACCGAGTGCGTAATCCCTGGACTATGCACTATGTCCATGTGGAAATGTCACTCTGAATGTATCATGTGGTTTGTCCTTAGATCTCTCACCTACTTCTTACTTTTTTTTTAACAGGTGTAAGCAATGCTTGATGTAGTTTGTTTCCATTTAAATTACAGTTACTTTAGAAGTGTGTTTGCTTGTTGTTCTGCCTTTCCAATGAGATCCCTTTTCACGTGTTCATATCTGTCTCAAATTGATGGATATCAAGTCCAAGCAAAGCTTATTAAATGATAAAACTTCTAAAGACTTTTGGCACTCCTAAATAACTCATATTAAAAAGAATAATCTTCCTCACGCAGCTTTGGTCATATGATGAGTAAAGAAAAGAGAGATTCCATCAGTAAAGAGGACTTGGCCAGAGCTACTTTGGTCACCATCACCAACAACATAGGTTCTATTGCTCGCATGTGTGCATTGAATGAGGTAAGATAGCATATTTACTATAAACTTAAAACCTTTAGAAACAACGTAGTAAGATTATCAGAATACAAAAAATGCAAATTGCTGGTATAGTAGGTGTGTAACTGGCCTTGGTAAGAATGCATATACTTAATGTTGGGCCCTAACTCTTGAGATTTGTGTTATGTGCGTGCTTTGATGCAAAGTGTAAGGTACTTTGAGCTTCAAAGGTAGGGAGGAGGGGAGAAAAGTTGACTGTAAAGATCTCCTTGAACCATTGATGCCTAGAGCTGTTCAGTTGCTCTCAAGCTGTAATACGTAGATATTAATGCCTTTGTAATCCAAATTAATATTCTCAGTTACCTTGTAGTTATTAACAGATCTTACTATACCATGACAGATTTTTTTAAAAAATAGTATTTTGCTTGGCTTGTTTCCATAGCATGATGGGTTCGAACTGTGTATTGTGTTAAATGTTTTGATAGATATAAGATCTGTTGCATTGGGTCAGAGAGAAGAAAAATATAGTTCATTATTCTGCCTCAAGCTCCTATCAGATGCTTGTTACATTCTTTTCTTTAGGCATGATAATTATGGATGAATTGTTCCATTCATACACCTTTTCCAGCAGTTAAAAAAAAACCAAAAAACAACCACCCCCAAATGTTTAGACATGTGTTTTGAGCTGCAAATTGCATCCTTTACTATTAAGTGGTAACTAATCTCTTTTGTCTGCTCTCAATGACTTTAATCTTTTTTTAATATATTGATGTTTTTAGCTCCACAGCATTCTGTGGTTAGAAGAAAGTGTTTCTTTTTTATTTTTTTTTTAATCAACACCACACCCACACCCCCCAAAAAAAACCCAACAAAACAAACCCAAAAAACTCACCAAACTGCCATCTGTTTACTTTATTGGGTCCTATCTAGCTTTTTGCTTTATGAGAAATAGCAAATAACTCATCACTAGTGCTTTTGGTGGGTTTTGGTTTTGGGGTTTTTTTTATGAACCTTTACCACATCTCCCTCTTGGTCTTTCCAAGACAGGAAGTCCTAATGCTTAGTCTCCTCTCCTACAGAAGACACTCTGTGTCTCTCTTCCACTGTTTAATTTTGTCTTTTTAATCTTTTTATGGTTCTAATTTTGAGATCGAATGATCAGATCTTCATGCAGTATTCAGAGTGTGGTTGCACAGTGAATTTATGTGATGCCATATTGATAAATTTTGTGTTCTTACTAACAGTTCTTAATATTTTGTTTTTGTGACCATGGAGCTCGCTTTTCAGAAACCATTCACAGTCCCTCCACAGTCTTTCTTGAGTGGTGGTGGCTAATTTGGAGCCTATCATTGTGTCTGAATACTGAAGTCTCTCTGTCTCTTCCCCCTTCCACTTGTGTCATTTCACTTTTTTAATTTAAACTTAATCTGCCATTTTATTCCTCAGTCACTGGGTGTAAGTCTCTTCAGCATTGCTATGCTGTTCTTTTTTTTTTTTTTTTTTTTTTTTTTTTAATTCTGACTCTCCTGAATAACTTTGTATGCCAGTAAATGTTATGTTTGCTAATATCCCTTTCTAGAGCACTTCTAAAATACGTTGACAGCACAAGACTCAGTGTATGCCCCTATCAAATGCCACTGATAACCTCCCTTCATTGTGAAAAGTGGCTATAGACGTTATTTTTTTTTGGCAATTTGACTCTTCCAGTCAGGATGATTCTCTTTCAGTGTTCTCTTTGCTTTCAGCTTCTTTACAGTGTTGCCTTGTGGCATGGAGTTCAAGCAGCATTGTACAGGGCTATCAAAGCATGGAGAGTTGCAGCAGGGAACCACATGCGATGCATTGAGAGGAGGAAATAGGCTACTAATGAAACTAATGCTTCAAAGTAATTGTGAAAAAGTTCCTAACATCTTTGTTTTGTGGGCAGGCTTACTCAAAAACTGGACATGATCTGTAGAATTTTGTGGAGGAATGTGGATTGATGTGTAAAGTATTCCTCATTTCCCAGACAATGTCAAGGTAGACTTTCTCCAACAGAACTAAATTTATTCTGTAGCTTTAGAGAAAAAAACTTCAATTTAGTAGCTTTACATATTATTAAAAAAGATTTCAGACATGATATATCACTGCAAGTCAGCTAATCTCCAGATAGCTTGCTCTCGGGGGAAGAAAAGTAGTGCTGTCGTTCTGCTAAATAATCTAGACACCTAAATTGCCTTTGGGAGATACAGCTCTGACTCTCACTAAGCTTGATGAATGAAATGCCCAAATAAGAGGTTAAAGAAAGTTGAATATGATATATTCTTTTGTGGAGTTTGTGTGTATTAGATCAGGGTTATGGTGAAGCTCACTTTTAGGTTCTTTGACAAAATCAATTTATGCCCTGAAGCATGAGTTTTGATAAGTTTGGGGGTGTTTTCCTTCTCCCCCTCAATGATTGCAGCTTTAATATTGTGTTGAAAATGACTTGCATATGTGCAGGAAAAAAAATGAGGCTGGGGAATAAATGAAATATTCTGTCTGCAGGACTTCAAAGCAAAGTTTGCTTGCACAAAGTTGGCAATAGGGTAGAAAAATTCCATAGTCTGGAACAATTTGGCTACACATCATTTGAAACAGTCTGTCCTAGGCACAGCAGAACTGCATAAAGGAAGCCAATCCCCCTGGTTTATACTTTGCCTACTAGCAGAACATGTAAGTTGGATCTGAACAAAGCTTCTTGCAAAAATACGTGCAGAAATTCTTTTTATTGCATCTTTCATATAGATTCCCATATTCAATTAAATTGGCAAATATGTGTATATACTGTATTGAAGCTATACTATAGCTTTCTACTGCACGGTCGTTGAACAATTTAGCAAGACCCCAGAGTGGAAGAGTGCGTGTCTCTTCCAGGATGTTGTAATTTGGTTAGCTTAAGTAAGCATTTCATCACCATCCCTTCATCAGTTTAAGACTTCTGTCTTTCAGCTTTGAATATTTCAGCAGTGAACAATTTAAAAGTAAATTGGCAAGACTCCCTTAAGTGATAAAAGTAGCATTTCTTCATTTTCCGACTCCTGAAAAATGCTAAAGCTGTTTTTAGTTCCGTTCAAAAATCTAGGAAACTTTACATCTTTAACATAATTTTTAACCTTGTCAAGTCAAGGAATGTTGGAAAATAAAATTGATATGAAATTTGCATGTTGATATACACTCTGCTATTCTGGTAGATATGACTAGTATTTTTAGAGTTAAATTTTCAGTAATTTTTATGCTCGGTGTTAGATACTGCTTGCCTGAATTTCTGGTAACAGTAGCTTCATGTGTATATTCAGCAAAAAAAATAATTTCATGAAAATGAAATTCAAATGTAGATTCTAATCAATTTGATGGTATTGCATTACAGGAAATTAGTTACATGTTTGCTCCTCCTTTGTCAGAAATCACTTCAGAGACAAAACTGCCTTGTCAGAGGATGCAAAATGCTCTTGGCCATGTTTAATAGCAGCCTTTTGAAATTTGAGTTCTTATTTTCAGCCATATAAGTTCCTAGGAACAAGTATGAATGCATGCTGATGTGACTGCAGAGTCTAAGGGGATAGATGACTATAAACCTGAATTATTTAAATAGAGTTTGTGTTGATGTGTTTGGTTTGAGGACAATCAGACATGTAACTCAGTCATCGGAGACTGGATGAATGAATTATTGCAGCTGGGTATCAGCACTCCCCAGTACTGAGTGTATTCAGGTGAGGATGTTCTCTGTGGTATGTTACATGCACAGTACTGGACAGGACAAAACTGCGGTCTGTAGCAAAGTGATTGCTGCAGAACCAAGTGTTTATAGAGCTGGATGAATCTAGCGAGGTAACACTTGGTAATTGTAGCCCCTGTGCAGATTTTCGCTGGTAACTTTCAGCAGAGGACTCTTCAAGATACATTTCTAGGGCTCCTTCAAGAGTCCTGTAAAAGCTTACGTCTCCAGGATTTGGCCTCTTCCTGAATCTTCTAGACCTATTCTAGTGTATGGTGAACATGGTATGGTACACCAATTCAAAATGCAAGTGCATTTTTGTGCATAACAGGCAAAACTGGGCTTAGTAAGATAGTTATGGGTATTGTTTAAGCACCAGAACTGTTGCTTACAGGCACCGATGTGCACACAAGTAAGGATAGCGTGTGGCTTTCTCACTGGCAGTGTAGTGCTGATTGTTCAAAAATCAAGCTTCTATATGAAAACTGAGTTCAAGTGAGCTTTGAAACAAAGGAATGCAATACATATCAAGTATCATGGTGGCCATCTTTTGCTTGCTTTTTGGAAATGGAACCATAGTCCAGATAATGAAAGATGCTGCTTCCCATCTCTAATGTAATCCTTCTCAGATAACTTTCAGAGGTTCTCCATCTGGATTTAATAATCATAGTGATCTCTGAAAAGTTGCTTCATTTAACAAGCAGGGGGAAAAGATGTCTTCAGTGCAGCCACATCATATACAATTAAAAAACCAAAACAAAACAAAAAAAACCCCAAACCCATCCAAAACCACAAAACACTCATAATCCTGTTCATATTGGGAAAGTCCTGGGCTTTTAAGAAAATATTCACCATCTGTGATACTAGCCTCTCACTTTCTTTGGAATAGAACTTTTTTTTTTCTTGAAACATTTCTACTTAGCAGTCAGTAACTGCAATTATTTTTTTTGACTTTTCAGTCAGAGAATTTAATGTAACCCAAAATTCCCATTTAACTTTATAGTGGAGGCAGAATTACATGTTGAATGAGACAAATAACACAGCTGAATATAATTTTTGCTGGTCTACTTTTCAATTTTACAGAATATTGACAAGGTGGTATTTGTTGGCAACTTTCTCAGAATTAATATGATTTCTATGAAGGTGCTAGCGTATGCTATGGATTATTGGTCCAAGGGACAGCTGAAAGCTCTGTTTTTGGAACATGAGGTAAGGAAACTTATGTTGAACTTACTTTTATTTGTAAGTACAAGAATGTTGTGGTTCTTGACTTGGTGAAGTTAAACGGGAGAATTTCAATGCCATTGCTCTGAAATGAATGCACAAATTAAGGTCTGCTTAAATATAATTTAGTTACAAATTACTTGAAAATGCCCCTTGTTAATTTCCTGGCTTGATCACTAATCTTGTGATATTTGTTGCTAAATGTTGCACATCTCTTATTTTTGCTTTCTGACCCTAGTACCAACAATGTTCATTTGTGTGGTCTGATATATAACCCTCAACTAGAATTAATTTTTGTAAGCATAATTTTGAGGTGACTGTCAGATGGATGCGTTCATAATGGAAACTGCCCTGCCTCCATTAACAGCATCGTTATAGTGGTTCTGTAACTTCTTCTTTCTTGACAATTTTGGAGAACTGTGTAAAATTTCTCCTGGTATAAGGTCCTTTCTCGGACCTAAAGCAGATTATATTAAATCATAACTCAGATACAGCCAATAGTTGGCACAGCAGAGCTGATCTTGCAAGAAAGGTCTTTTAATTGCCTTAACAGAACTGAAGACTTTCAATGCTCATGCTTATGTCTTATTTTGGAATTTGAATGGTTTTGTTTTGCTTTTGCCTTGTTTAAAGGGTTATTTTGGAGCGGTTGGGGCTCTTCTAGAATTGCTTAAAATGACAGATGATCAGTGATGAAGCTGACGAGATTCCTACTGCAGATGCTGCTGGATAAGAGTGAAAGCCACTACAAGGATGGAAATGAAGCCATTATGGTAGTTCTACCTGCTGGATTTGTAAATAATTTAAAATCCTTTTAGCTGATCTTTAACTTCTGGGTTTTGAGCTTATACTTCAGAATTCATACTGGGAATAATGAGGTTTTTTTTTCTGTACACTGTATTTTTTAGGGGAAAAATGTGCAAAGTGGCCAAACATACAGATTTTATGGATTTATTTTAAAAAGCGGATATGGTTTAATGTAGGACCTGTGATATGAGGTATCTGCTTTTCTTCTGGGGTTTACTGATTTAGTGTGGTAATTTTAACTTCATTTAGTAATCACTCTAGGAGATTTTTTTATCTTATTTTCATGACGTTTCATGATTTGTTCTTGGTTTCAAATGAAACTACAAAGCTGATGCATTTTACTGTGAAAACTAGTCATTGATTTTTTTTTTTTGGCCTTTCCTTTCCTCATTAGATGAGACACTTCTTTTATTTAACATCCCCCTACCCCCCCACCCCCCCCAAAAAAAAAAAATTTTTTTTTACGAGCTTTCTGTGACTACATGACTACTTTCTTGGCAATACTCTGAGAAAACTTGGCGAGGGCACGGGGTTTAAGATTGTAATTTTTCAGTAGTCATGACTTGCAACGGGAACAGACTGCTAACTAGTTTTGCAGGACTAATTCTCCTCTATATTAAAAATTTTAAACAAGATGCAAACTAAAATTTTAATTATTGGCTTAACACTAAAATGAAATCCTGTTTCTTTTGAAAATCTCTGATCTATATGAAGAGTTCTGTAGTACAGATATTTATATGGTACATGCTTGGCATTAGATGACAAAGGGAGGAGACTTGTTTTCATTTATTTGAAGACTTTTCTGTAGTCTTCAATTTTTAACTTGATTTTAATCAAAAACAACTGATAACTGCATTATTCAAAGCCCAGTTTCTAAAATTAGGAAAATACTGAGTAATGTATTTTCTGGTTTTAAGCTAATGTTAACTTTCCCTCCAGGACACTAAGATTTGAGTGTTTATTCCAATACAGTGTTTTCTACCTTTTTTTGATTTGTGGACCTCTCTAGATTTTTTTTTTTTCCAGTTGAATTGAGACCCCTTTGAAATCTATGTACTTAGGTTGTTGCGTAGCATATATAAACTTGCTTTTCATAGACACCATGACCGCTCACAAATCAGAGGCTGAAAACCAGTCCATAAATTATTTTGTCTTGCAAAACTGTATGTGATGTCACATAATGTAAAGGGCTCATCAGAGGGACAGCATAAAATTCAGACACGTGTATTATCCAATATATTTTTGGAAGGGGGTTTATTTCACTTTTTTAATATTCATTAATTTCCGTATCTCCCAAATGTTGAAATAAATTCATACTAACTGAAGTGTTAACTTGTCTGATGGAAATAAAGACCACTACTGTTTTGTCTGTTTTAATGTATCTGTGGAATTCATTTCTTGAAATCAATTGTGAAATACATAGCACTTGTTTTGTGACATATATGACTAGTTATTTCCATGATAATTCTTTGGTTCTTGATGGTTTTTTACTCTTTGTTACATTGCTTTGGTCTCTGAAGCTTTTTGCCTGCTTGAAGTTGACTTTTTCGTAGACTGTAAACTACAACATGAGACAATTAGCATGTTGTAGTTGATATTTCATATAATATTGAGCTTGAGATTAGTGGGGATAGTTCTGCTCAGTGCCTCTAATTTTTCATGAACAAAATGAAACTTTCATTAAGCTTGTTTGCTAAGTTTTGCCTGCAACTAAAGATTGGTTTATATGTTGCGGTTTTCTTAAGGAAGACTTCAGAATGTTAAGAGGTAACTGCACTTCTTATGATAAACCATAGAGGGAAGCATAACATCGACAATATAAATATGCTTTGCTAAAGCAGTGGAGCTCGAGGCAATTTGTGGGGTTGGTTTGTTTCAGAGAAAGATTCCATCTTTTTCTCCCTGGTCAATTTTTGAAGGGAATTTGATATGGGAATATCTATCACTTGGGTGTTCTTGCATTCTTAGCATTTATAGTTATGTGAAGGAAGAATATAATGTTAAGTAAACAACTATGAAATAGCACTTCTTTTAAATGATAAATTTAAAATTAGCAATTAAAAATCTTTTAAATATAAAATGCTTAATAGGTAAGTTTCTGTAGTTAAAAGACTGGGAAAAAGAAGTCTGAAGTGTATACTACACAAACGAGTACATATGCTTGGGAAAAATATTAGCAAACTAAATTAATATGATGGAGAGTTATGAGAAGTCACTAAGTAGGAGAAATTAGAGGAGCCTGGTGTAAGAGGAAGATGACATTGTAAGTTAAATTCTTCCTTTCCTGAGGGAGAAGAGCCTACTGCAAAAGTATTTCTTTGTTATCTTGAAATCTACAGTTGACTTGTTTTTTTTTCTCTTTCCCACCAGCACCATCATATGAATCTGCTAGTACTGTAATTTGCTTCTTTAACTTCAGGCTTTGCCTGCCTTCACTAATCCCAACTTTTGTTTTCCTCCCATGTACCTCCTTCATAATTAAGGTAATGGACAAATGACAGTATGATTGATTTCTAGCACTGTTCCAATATTTTTGCTATAGGGGAGCACTTTGGGGCTGTTCTAAGAGCATCACTGTTGTCTTGAATTTTTCTGATTGTGTTTTGTATCCAGTTGCTGTCTGCAGTCATCTGATGGGAGGGTTCTTTGCCCCGCTTCATCATCCAGAGGTATCTAAACAGTCTGTAAACAGTCTTACTTGACTGCATAGATGACCTTTACTATAACTGGTACAAACTGGAAATTTGAGCAAGCAAAGCTCTGTTGCACCACTATCGAAGAGTTGCATTGAGAACCTAGAAATGCCCAGATCCTTGAATATTTTTGTTTTGGGAATGGTGAGGGTGAAGGAGCAGACTTCCCTAAAGAACATCAGTGAGTCTGCAGATTTAGTATGTATTCAGAGCACTTGTTTCAGTATAAATTGATGAGATCTCTTAACAAGATAGGCTGTGTTCATCTAGCTTCTCTTTCTGAACCATGTTAAGGTAATTATTAAGGTAAGTTGGAGCAGAATGAGTGGGATTCCTTGCTCTCAATTGTGAGGGCTTGTGCCCAGGTCTGCTTCTTTTGGACTCGAACATTTGTTCTTGTTGAAACTCTCCTCATTCTCTCCCCCCTGCTGAGAAATGCCAATTTTTAATTGGTTTTGACAAAAACCATAATTATGTCCTGTAGAAAGAAGGGTCAGTGTTTTAAAATAAAGGTTTTAGACTAAATTATTGGGGAAAAGTTGTTAATGCTGCCTGAAGAGTAAGAGGTGACTAAGATACAGTATGCACTTGATCAGATTTGATAGAGAAGACTAGTATGGAGTGGGTGGGGGCAGTACAAGAATCTGACTTGCAGGACAAGTGGGGTGTTTGCAGCGCATTCCAACCTCAGCAAAGCTGTCCTGGTGTTTCACTGTTATCAGCGCTTACGTTCCTGTTAGACTGTCACAAGATACTTGCAAGTGATTTTTGGCAGGACACAGCAGAATTTTGGAGATGGGAAAACCATATGGGGTTGAACTGATGACAAAATAAACATACATGATTGTTTCCAGTCAGATGAGTTCTTCTACTGGGATCTGTTTTTAAAGTACAAGGTGTCTTTGAATTTGGGATTAATGAAATACAGGCTATGAAAAAGACCACAGTCTGTTTTGTGTCTTGCTACCTCTCAGTACCTGGGAGGTAGAGGACATCTGATCTCTAGGATGTCCTGGGAAATAAATGCTTGTTTAAACCTAAAAACTGGATCCAGTTCCTGATTCTTTAAGTATTACTGGTGCTGATTGGAACTTACTAGTTGCATGATTATAAGTGTTTTTGGAGAGGAAAAAAAGAGATGCAGGGACTGTGCAATAATAGTCTGTTCTTCAAACCTCCCCTACTGCCTCCCCCCAAAAAATCCCAACTAAATGAAACCAAATAAAAATTGTGGTTCTAATTGTAAAAGTTAGGAGAACCTGTCAGCTGCCTTGGGAATTGAGATTCACCTCAAGCAAGAGGAGGTACTGGCACTTGGAGAGACGGAAAAGAAATGAGTAAAGAAAAGCTGAGCCTCACAAGAGTGGAGGCTACTGAGCCTGGGAAAGGGACATGGCAGCATCCCCTCTAGAGGTTTCTGGGGTGACATGGACAAGGTGGGAAGGGCACTGCAGGGTAAGCAATAAATTAGCTCTGTGTTAGTGCAAGCAGTGTGGGGTGGGTGGCAGAGGTCAGGTTGTATGACAGCGGCAGGCAGTGAGTTTTCCTAATTCAGAGGTGAAGGAAGGCTGCGGCTGGGTGGTTGTGAGCTAAAGCAGTTAATGGTTATTACTTGGGTCGAACACCTCTGCGTAAAGTACCCAGCGACCTGTGCTGAAGCATTAGGTCTCTGTCTAGATGCAGATGTGCTCTCTAGTGCAGGCAATAGCCTGGTCTCAAACATTGCTTGTCTCGGTACGTGAGAGAGACAGTAGGGGATGTACTGGCCTCCGAATGTGTGTTGGTTTTTTGTTGTGTTTTGTTTTTTTTTTTTTTTTTTTTTTTTACATCAGACCCGGTTCTATCCTATTGGCAGAAACACAGCTCTTTTCTGCTGGCCTTCAGCAGTGTGCTGTTGTGCGCAGCTGTGCAAAGCAGCTGGTTGCAGCAAGGGGTGAGCAGCCTCCTGCAGCTTCCCCCGAGGGACACCCCCAGCTGCTGACAAACGGCAGGGTGGTGCAGCCAGCAGAGACCCCAGAGCAGAGTGCTTTGGTCCTGCCTGTTTTATTTCTAAACACTGTAGATGCAACGACGAAGCACCAAGTTAAAGGTTTGATGTAAGGCAATGAAGGAGAGCAAACAGCCTGAAATGGCATCATGTACCGAAAACAGCAGATGTGTCACTCCCTGTTCTTAAGGGGTTTTGCCTGTTTTGTTGTGATGATCGGGGCACTTCCAGCTTCACAAAAGTGTCTTTCTGAGTTGACGGCTTCACTGTTTTCCAGCTTTTTGGATGGATGACCCATCCATCTGTCTGCAAACTTCAAAGTTTGAGCAAATCTGAACATTGTGTCTAGTACAAAGCGGAAGTTACCCTTTAACAAATGCTATGATGTACCAAAGCAGCCTTGGCAACGTGTGTACGGAGTTAAGTTTACGCCTGTTACAGAGTTCTCCATTTATGCCCATCCATGAGGATGTGGCCTCAATTAACTGTTACCACTTTCTCACATAATATTTTAGAATTATTTCTTTTCCTGAGCGGCATACTTTTTTGGTGTCAATTCTTTTGTGAGAGGAACTTACCCTTGCGAGGGAATACGTATTCTCTGCTGCCTTGCAATCATCAAGGAAAAATGCTTAGAGCAAGACAGAGCCGCATCAAGAACAGGCACTGGTTTGATAATGTAGAAGACTGTTGCAACAGAGACGTCAGTGCTTCAAGCAACAAGATGGTGTGGCCACTGGTATGTTGTGACTTGATCGGGTGTTTTATTGTTTGGGGTTTTGTTTTGAATTCATACGTGTTAGCCAGTTGCACAAAAATAAAATAGCTGGTCTCAGCTTGTAGAAGTTCCCAATGCAAATGCTAGGCTGGGTGGTAGTGGGAATACGTGTGTGCCAGTAAGGATCAGGAAACTTATGCCTCAAGCCTGTAGGAAAAATGTGCTGATCAAAAGGTTCTTTCCTACAAGCTTTTGTAACAGTTACATCAGTTGGGAGACTGCAATCGAAGTATTCTTATGTAAATCAGTAAATCATTACCAACTGGCAGATGTAATACTGTGGTGAGATAATCGTATTTTTACCTACGCTGCTGGATGTGCCCCCTCTGTCCTCCCACTGGCATTACCCCATCGATATCCTGCTTGTTGGCACACCCTTAGCCCAGCTTGCAGCTGAGGCAGCACAGTAAATGTGGTCTGTGAACACCTGCTTTGTGAAATGCAGTAGTATAATGTGGGCAAGGCAACCGAAGCTGGTGAGAAGCTTCTCCTCTGAGAAGGTTGCATAGGCTTCACCTGGAGGTTGAAATAAAAAATTATTATTGGAATTGATTTTAACAGTGAGAACACTCTTGTATTTGAAAATTATTTTTGCTCGTTTTATATTTTTTAAAAAGAACTGTGAAATAATGCATATTAATTAAAAAAAACCCTAAACGAACAAATGAATTTTCCATTTTCAAAGCTGGCTGGCTAAATGAATCGCAAAATGCTGAATGTACTTAAAAAAACTTTAGTTCCTTTTAGCAGAATGGTTTTGGTTTTTGAGCAATCTCACCCCTAGTGTTATTTGAATAAGTAAACAAATACATGCTGTTCCTATCTCCTAAGCATGGAGCATGCTGTTACCCAGCTAGCATTCAGCATATTGCACTTGGCTACAAAAGGCTGTGCACAAAAAAAAATCCAGAAACATTTACAAGATAAGCCAAAAACAAATTTCCCAGTGTTTTAGTAATTTCTTTTTTTAGTTTAGAAAGTAAGTTATCTCTTCTCTTCAAATATAGGAGGTTTGAAGTCGTCTCTCCAGCAGATTTGCCTGTGCAGTGTGGCAGCTCCCTCTGCGTCACTGGTTTGCCTCTTCTTTGAAGGGAAGAGCGGTGCAAGGGAAACTAAAGCTGCTTTCTGATGATGGCTGCGGACTGACCCATAACCCAGCTCACACTACAGCTGCTCTTTTACAGGTAGGACAGAAAATATTCAGGAACTGAACTTTCATATGAATCTTCTCTCTCCTCCACCGCTTGCTCTCATCGCATGACAAATTGCATCAAAAAATTAAGCCGAAGAAAAGAGGCACCAACACGTGAAAATGAATTCACCTTTTTATTCATGGGATAAATCATCTAGGTCAGCTTAGCTTCTGTCAGGAAGAACTTTTTTCAATTTGTGATATTTTTCTCCACTATTAGGAGCTTGATTTTTAACCTGCCATACAACCTATCTCCTTGTTCTGGCTCTCTTACCTGAAAGGGATATAAAATCTTCCTTGTCAGGTTTCCATGAACATCTGCTTCACAGCATTATGGGGGTTTTTTTTAAAGTTTCATTTTATACACATTACTATAAAGTTCTAAGTGCTTTTATCAGCATAAGAGCAAAAGAGCTGTTACTAATACCACCCTGTGGAGTCTGTGATGACTGGTATGAAGACACTGTAGAAGTCTGTCTTTCCTATGTATGGAGATTGTTAGGCTTGGCAATTTAAATCTCTTTATTCTCAAGAGTAAGAAAAGAACTGGCTTTTCCTTTTCTAACCTATTTGCCTTGCAGACCTGTTAGAGGAAAGAAGATAATTTAGCATCAGTTCCCTTTCAGTCCCTGACCTTTCCACCTACCCTGTTGTGGTAGGAAGGTGATGGTGTATGACCGGCAACACAGTGAGCGGAACTTCTGGCCACAAAAAAAAAAAAAAAAAGTTGAATACACAAACATCAGAGAACTGCTTTTAAAAACAAACAAGTAAAACACCTTAAGTAAAATATTACTCAGGCTTGAATCGGAAATCTATCAATGAAGAAATCTGTTTCTGTCACCAGTCATAAAATTAGCAATATTAGTCTTATAGAAATTAAATGGTAGATAATACTGTTCCATGTCTCTCTACTGTTTTAAATTTCATGTCTTGAGCAGAGCTTCAAGCCTTTATGCAGACCCGTATTCATCACCCAAGAGTAGTGAAGGATGCCTCTACCCAGGCCTACCTGAAAGCACTCTTGTGTGCGTGCGTGCACGTGCAGGACACTGCATTCCCTTATGCTTTGCAGGTCCACTGCCGAGTCCGCAGACCTCGTACAGCATCTGGGTGGTTTTACAGCAGGAAAACCTAGTGAGAAGGTGGGTGGGTTGGTTTGTGCTGACCTGCTAGCCCTTGAAGGGATGATGCCTCCAGCCTTCTCCTACCAAACGGTACCAGCGGCACAAAGAAGGGTCAGGCACTGATGCTTCCCCACCAGACGGCATCGCCAGCCTGATTTCAGCCCCTGCCCCTCCTGAGGCCGGTGTGGTACCTGCGTGGTGAGCACAGCCACAAGCCAGCCTGCACCCGTGCCCCTCCGGCACCCCAGGGCTCCCGGGGCAGCCTGTCTCAAAAGTACTTCTCATTTCAAGGGGCTGAATTGCCATACTAAAAACACCTCACTGAGAACCCCCGAGGCACCTTGCTTTAGCCACTGCCGTGTGGCCAGAGGGAACCGAAACATCTCAGTGTCAGAATGGCGGCAGTTTGTCCAGCTTTGCAGCCACAAGGCCGATACTGAAATACAAGGCTGTGGAGAGTCAACGTCGCAGCACTTACCAAAATATCTGCTACGCAGAGCAGATACTTTCTGATGTACTTTTAGCTGGCTCTGGTTTAGGTCTCTGTCCACACATGCTTAACTCGGAGAGAAAACAAAAAAAAAAGCAAACAAATGGGGGGAAAAACACCCAACACTTTGCGTATGCACAGAGTTTAAAAAAAAAAAAAAAAATCGGCTGTAAGGTTGTGTTGCATAAGTGCCCCTGGAGCTAATCTGGTACCTCCCCAAATAAAACAGAAATCTTTGATGCTTTTAACTTTCTCTCTGGGTGGAATGACAATAGTTTCTGTGTTTGTTACCTCTGTAAATAGGCATATTTTATTTAAAGGAGTATATTAAAGTTTAAAGCAAAGAAACCCTTCCCCCAGCCTGTCAACACAACAAATAGAACAATTAGGTAGTAAAAACTGCATTGAAAGTAGTCCTAGCTGTTAAGCTGTGCATTTTACCCAGGGAAAAAATGTCCCTCAAAGGTATGCCCCAGAGGCACGGCATACCCTGGGACCGGTGAGGAGCTCTCCCCGACAGCCCCGGCAGTCAGCAAGTGCCAGCCGGAGTTTTGTCTGAGGTACGGCCAGTTCTTGCCAAGTGACTGGTTTTCTGTGTCGTGGAGGTGTGGAGAGTTGGCGGTGGCTCGCCATCTTCTTTTACTTGGTATCATGTGCTGGTTTGGGGACTAGGATAAAGAAGACCTATGCTGCCCTCGGGCTTTGAACCCCAGTTCAGCCGCCGTTAGCTTGTGCTTTTCCCCAAGAGCTGGTACAGGCGGGGATGTTGATGATGAGCAGGGTAAGCTGCGAGCACCAGCGCTACAGAAGAGCACAGCAAGCCATACTCATGCAGCAGGGAGAACGAAAACCTTATGCCATGAAGAGTTGTAAATCCATGGAAATGGTTAGCTCTCCTCAGACTAGAGCAACATCACAGGCCACATTTCGTGTCGGATTCCTCTATGGATTGAAATAGCCCAAGCCGCTGGTCCACAGTCACATGGATATGGAAGAGAGACTGGGATGGCTGTGCAAAGGCTTGCTTCCAAATACAACTAACTCAAATTTACTATTCCCATGCTGTGAAAAATTCCAACATGTAATTAAGTTTTTCTTCTGATGTGAAATGAAATTTAGACACTTTTAAATTTCCCTTTTTCCACTAAAAAAGCCTGCTAGCAGGAAGCCTAAGCAGGCTGCCAAAAGAAAGTCATTTGACGGACAAGATTTTTTTTTTTTAAAGCTTCTGCCTTTATATAGCCACAGAACCACATTGCCATAGAACATTTGTTCTGGTAAATCTGTGTTTTCTAGTGAAAAATTGTTGCACTGGAAAATTATGACTAGCTGGAATGCTGATCTTCATAAAATACATACATCAAAACGTG
Source organism: Mycteria americana (assembly GCF_035582795.1). Classification (NCBI taxonomy): domain Eukaryota; kingdom Metazoa; phylum Chordata; class Aves; order Ciconiiformes; family Ciconiidae; genus Mycteria; species Mycteria americana. The sequence continues at coordinate 20,357,996 of NC_134370.1, forward strand.
TCCAAAAAGCTTACCGCGTGTGCTTGAACCAAGGATTTCAATGACAGGCCAGAAGGAATACCCCAGATAAACAGCAGCAAGGCAAGAGGTTTGAAATGTGGAAGCTTGTAATCACTAAAAGGAGATGAATCATCCTCTTTTCAAGTAATATTAGGTATTGACCTGCCTATACTTATTTTATATCAAGAAAGAGAGGATATTTCTAGCAAATTTTCCAAAGATTCTGGAAGATGATACACTCGATCAGGCAAAACAGTTTGCAAGATGTACTGCAAACTATTTCTCGGTGTCATTAGAAACAAGGCTGTTTTTAAATGCATCTTTTGATCTGACACTGTATGATGGTCCTGTGTTCCAGGAGTTGCTAACATCCATGTAAAAAGTGAGGAGACCATGGAATAACAATTACACACTTCTTTTTTTTTTTCCTAACCGAGGTTCCATATATGGCTTACACAGCCACGTATTTTGAGGAATTCATCAGAGTCTTTTGATCTTCTGCTGAAGCCTTGTATGTTGGTAAGCAACAGAGCTTGCCTTCACCTTCAGAAAGGAGCCTCTGCTCACAAGTGGTAAGTGAGTACTTTACCTTCTCGCCTTGGAGTCAGCAAGATTTGGACTGTAGCTGCGGAGGGGGAACCAAGGGAACCATAGGGACTACAGTTTCTCCAGCCAGTGATGTCTTTGGCTTAATTTCCAGAGGTGTTGGGGAAGCTGTGTCGCCTTGGCTATAGGATGCCAAAGGTTGTAAATCCAAGTGTGAGTGACCAGATCTGAAAATGTTACTCTCAGCATGCCGTTACAGTATATCCTGTACTGTTGGCTGGCTGTCTCAAGGAGGTGGAAGAAGAGGGCAGAGGAATGAGGGTAGTGGGGTTTTCAGTTTACCACAGGTATTTGTATATAAAAGTTCAATTAAAGAACATACTTTAAGAACATATGTGCATAGGAAGGCCATGGCACCTAACCATCCTCCAAACTGTAAAAGCATTTATCTTACCCATTAAATTCCATAGTGTTATAGTTTCTGATTGTTTTTGTGGTTTGGAAAGTGCAAAAGAGCGTAAAGGTATTGTTCTTGTTTGCACAGGGACCAAAGCAAAACAACGCCCTTCCTGGATGTGTTGTCTTTGCCTGGTCAGGCACTCCAGGTGAGGGGATGTACTCCTTTGATATCGTGATTACAGCAGTTCTAGAGGAGCAACATGCATAGTCCTGCAGCCCTCGAGGGATTAGGGTGGTTACAGCTGAGTTACTGCCTTACTTGTCAAACTGCTAGATGGAGCAGTGCGATGGATCATTTATCCGGTGTCAGCAGTTGCAACTTGCATGAGAAAAATCTGTTCTAGCAGTGACAAGAGGAAGCCTGTCATCAATGTGTAAAACATGAATGTAAACCAAAACCTTGTATTTCTATTATTGTTGGAGTGTTGCTCCAAAGAGCCAAATGAAGTCATGCATATTGTTTTGGTGATACCTAGTTTGTGATTCTTCAGTGCTGAAAATGAATTTATGTAAAATCTAAACAGCACAAAAGTGTGTTTTAAAGTTGGCCAGGTCAGCAGAGTATGAGCGGTGTTACTGCTTCCCTGTGTGTTCCTGGTATGTACAATACACGACGTGGTTCTGCAGTGCTCCGACCATATCCTTTCCACACCACGGGGAAGAAAGCTTTACCTGTTGTTGACCCAGACGTCAAAATGTCAGCAGCCAGCACAGATAACCACTGTCGTTCCCATCGCTGATGGGGAGTTCTCATAGAGATGCTGCCAACCAGACTTGTAGAGGAAGTTTGCTGCGATGCTGAGATCCCCAGCCTCTTTGAGTGGTAGCTTAATGCACAGGCCATCTTGTTCAGACCTGTCTTTTATCTGGCAGTGTTACACAGTACAGATAAAGCCTCTTGCAGTTACATTACCAGTGTATTTTGGCAAGGAAAATCTTTCAACATAAAGTACAGCTTAATCTGGGTAAGGTTAAAAATCTTTCCAGAATATTACAAAACTGTAAAAAAGAGGGAAAAATCAAAATCTCACCAAGAAAGTAAGAGCTGTGCTTTTTTTCTTGTTCAGGAACAAGTTTTTGTTACCCACACGGTGGGGGAAACCTAGCCCCTTTTCTCTACAGCTGCTGTGAGCTATAGGAAGGGGAGTACTTGTGCTAGGGAAGCTGTGCATAGGTGGTGTGGGCTGCCCAGTGCACAGCTTCACCCCACAGTGTGTAGAAGGAGGGGGAAGCACTGGTAGACCAGTCTCTCCGAGACACCTCATGCCGCTGCCCTGTATGGAGTAGCTCTGTCGCCTGGAAAGGGGAGTCTTTTCCGATTAATAATCTGCCCCAAAGCTGCCGTGCTTACCCAAATCGTATGTACTTCCTTACGTTAGGATTTTGAACTTGCCCTGGAAGAGCAGCGTAGCAAATGCCGCCTCCCAGCCACCCTCTCCTCTGGCTCTGCTTGTGCACTCCTGGGAGCTTTGCAGTTGCTCTTTATAGCAGTGCTGAAAGGCAGCAAGGTCCTGGGTAAAAGACAGGAACCAGGCAGCCCTCGTCTGGCGACAGTGTTTGGGAAGGGTAAGAAAAGGTCCCATTTTATCTTTGTTCTCATGGAAAGTGTCACAGGATGTTTAATGTCCCTTCTGAGCTAAGACCTGCTGTTCTCCAGATCTTGTCTGAAAACCCATGCACTATTCAGCAGGCCACTTAGTTTATCTTCCTTGGATAAACAAAAGGCTGCTGGAATTTGAAACTTGTTCCAAAAGTCTAGGGTCCAAAGCCTGCTGAAATCTGCGTGAGTCCTTCCCCCAGTCTGGGGTTTTGAATTGAGTTTGAAAATTTAAAGACTAGCAAGCAATGCCAGCACGACTCCTAACGGTGTACGGGGCGTGCAGGGCTGGTGTATGTGACAGAGGGCCATCTGTGTGCACAAGTTCTGGTGCTACCTCCACTCTGGAGTGTTGCCTGACTTTGGAACAGTTTAAAAATACCTTCTGAAATGCCTGAGAGCACTGATCCAGAAATCCCAGGACAGGCTTTGCCTTGATGGGGAAAACAAACCTCTTAATGCGATGAAAGTACCCGTGGCACTGTTGAGACGCCCTTTTCATGTCGGGGAAGGTGTCGCGCAAGGAGGGGTTCCTGGTCCCCCTGATGACAACTTGACGGAGCCGGAGCCGCGGTAAGGGGAAGGGCCCCGCCGAGCCCACCGGGTCCCGCTGCCGGGCAGCGCCGGGGAGGCGGCGGGCGAAGGGAACCGGCTGCCGCCCTCGCAGCCGGCGGCTTTGCCAGCCGGTGAGGGGGCGACCACGGCGGCCGGGGAAGCGCCTGCGGGGTCCCGGGCTCCTTCGGGAGCGGGGATGAAGCCGCCGCGCTCCCCCGCCTCCTCGCCCCGTGTGCCGCGGGATCCGCGGCGCAAAGCCCTGCTCGCGGGGTAAAGCCCGGCCCCGGCCCCCGCCCCGGGCCCGCGGGAGCCGCCACCCCCGGGGGGCAGCGCGCACCGACGGGCCCCGCTCCTCCCGCCGCCGCGGGAGCCGCCGCCCGCAGGTAGGGGCTGCGCGGGGGCCGCGGGGCTCGGCCCCGGGGCTGCAGGGAGGGAGGGAAGGAAGGGGCAGGCCCGCGGGCCGTGCGCTGGGCGCGGGGGTCTCCGCGCCGCGGTGGCGGTGTGGACGTGGCCGGGGGCGCGGGCGATGCGCGGAGGGGGCGCGGAGCAGAGCGGAGCGCTCCGGGGCGGGCGATTGCAGCGCTGCAGAGGGGCTGCGGCTGGGTCGCTTGCGTGCTCTGCCGAGAACTGCAGAAACGTTAAAAAACAAATAAAAATAAACGCGGACCCCACCATTAAATTAAGGAACTGTGTATATGTGCGTACATATATATAAGCTGCTGGTTAGATAAAATGCTAGTCAGACAGTTGAAGAACAAACAGCGCTTCAAGTTCCTAGACGGTGTGAAGACAACTTAATTATCTCTTTTTCTGTTGCATAAGCAGAAAAAATATACCTGTTCAGCGACGGCTGCAAGAGATGGCAGAGCGAGGCTTTGCTGCGTGCGCCCTGTCCCTGCGTGCACGGCCCCTCCTGGCTGTCACCTAGGCCTGGCTTAGGCAGGCTGCGGCAGCCAGTGTGGAAGGGGGTCCCAAAAGAGCGCTGAAAACTGGGGCACAGACTGCTCGGTGATGGGCTGGAAGAGCTGGTCCGTGGTCTTCCACAGAAATAGTTGGCTGTGGCAGTGGCTAATCACAGCGATCCCTATCCTGAATGGCCTTGATACTTCCTCTGGGATATTACCATGATTCATTTCCAGGAAAATACTTAATCCCTTGCAGGGCTTAACCAGGTGTGCAATAATATACTTAGACACATGCCTACAATACCACCTGGCCTTACAGGAAATTTTGTGTTCACAGGCCGGCTGACTGAGTTCAGGAAACTGTTCAATGAAAAAAAAAAAAATGCCAGAAGATGCAATGAGTATTATCCTTATTTTGAACTTTCTGATAATGTGCCACTCATTTATCGATGTGTTCTGTTTAATATCTCTAGGGCTAAGTTGTTAATTAGGTATTTGGGATGAATTTGGGTTTGCGTGATAGCCTTCTGACTGAATTGATTTCATTAAGTTAACAAGCTGGTTGGGGAAGCTGAGTCTGTTGTTGTAAGTCCGCTCCTGCAGCGGCAACGAGGAAACATTTCCGTTAGCGCTGGGAAATTCGAGGATAACGTGAAACTTAATGACGTGAAACAGGATTGCATTTTGCTCAGAGTGATTCTATTATGCCTCAGTTAGGGCTGCATTATTACTCACCTCAAATCATTAGCTGTTACTGTCTTTTCACGTGAATTTTTTTAGCTATATATTGCTCGTTATTTTATGTGCTTTTTATTTTATATTTTTTCACTTGCATTATATTTCATTTTTACTTTTATATCTTTTGCCACAGTGTAACAGAAGCTGTATTTTAATGCAAGGTTTCTCAGGGCTTCCCTTAAGGGTTTCCACGTTAATGCCTTTAAAATTCAATCATTAACTTTTGCCTTAAACACAAGTTGGAAAGCAATGATGAAAGACCATATAGCATAGTGCGTAACTTTATTTTACAAAGCTTTATCAGAATTGATCTACCTGATATGTAAAGGGGGGAAACCTCAGAAACCTTAGTTTTCCCCCAGTTTGCATATTCACTTCAGCTACATGCTGTGTTTCATTTACCTAACGAGTGGCTCGCTACATTAGATCTCCTGACCGACTGGATTTGCTGGGTTGGTTCTTGCCCGCGACTGTGAGGAAGGGGACTAGGAGACCCCCAGGGATCCCTTCCAGATCCGTATTCCCCAGCCAAGATCCTACGGACTGGGCACAGGGGGGGAAGATTTTTCAGATGTTTTGATGCAAACACAATCGCTTCCTCAGGGAGAAATTTGGCATGCGTTTCCTTAGAGAGCCGTGCTTGCGTAAGCAGCCCCCTGCCACCCTCTGAGCTGTACTAGTACAACCATTTGTGGGGCTGGTGGTGAACCGCATCAGGGACCTGCCACGGGTTCAAAAGCGCCTTTTCTTCTTTGGTTATCGATTACTTTTAACTCTAGTCTGTCTGACTGTGTGGCTGCTGTGTCAGGGTTGAGAAGGTGGCCTGGCAGGAGGGAACGTGTGGCGGGGAGCAGGAGGTAAGGGCTGTTTCTGCCGGCATTGCTGCTGCTGAAAGAAGTAATTGCATATCAAATTGTGGTCAGTAGTAGATGATGTGGTTGTGGCAGTTGCTTGGAAAATGTAGCTGAATGCTCGGATATCTCGATGCAGTTGTGTGCACATGTAGTTAGCTGTATACGTTAAGAACTGATTCTGTATTTCTGTTGTAATTCTGAGTTTTCACCTAATGATTTTACTTTTGTGATGTATAGCTATGTGTTTGCATAACTTCAGGATACATTTCCTGTACTGTTCTCTCCTGCAGTATGAGGGTTTCAAAAGCCCATTTTTCTGCAAAATAGACCTAGGTGTCGTAAGGGTATGAGTTTTATTAATCAGATTATATTCAGCTGGATAGGTGGATGCCTAAAATTCTAAAAGGGAAGATTAAAACACCCCTAAGAGGGTCCCTCTAATTCTAGAGAGCATAATTGTCACCTGCATGCAATTTACTCTCTTTTACATGTACTTATAATGTTAAACATGCTTTTGAATGTAGTGTAGATGTGCTGTTCAATTCTGAATGGCAGAAGTGATTAGGCAAAGAGCACTGTTGTAATTGGTATGGTGAGACTGAAAAGTCAGTGGAGTGTAAGCTTTCTATAATCTGCTATAATTTACTTCAGTCTAGAGAGCACTGATGCTTTTGTGCATTGTTTTAGGACTTGGTCTCATTCTTACTTTAGACACTTTGTTTCTCTGTCATGATCCTATTGTAGCCAGTAAGAAAACACTTTCAGCACATGAACTTCTGTGTAGTATGTGTGTGTATTTAGAGAATGATGATACACTTTCTTGTTCACAGAACTTGAAGAAGTAATTACGTGCTATTACACTTTATTCAACAGAGAAAAAATCACAGAGTTTTTTTTTCTTCTAACCTAAAATAAGAAACTGTATTAGAGTTAAGAAAAATACGTTACCTTTACTGTTTGTCCTATGGTGGGGTCACTACAGCTGCAGTCCGGATTATCTTCTTAGAGTCCCGTGTAGATTTAAAAAAATAGATTTAAAAAAAAAAACCAACCACAAAACCCCAAAATCTTCATTTTGTCTATTCTTTCTAAGAGGAAAGGGGTTTCTTGCCAGCAGCCTTAGGAGAGCCAAATAAAGCTTTCAGATGCTATATTGTTGCCTGTATTAATTGGCATATATTGGTGTCTCTGTGAGCAGTAAAACAGCGAGCTACAGCTTGCCTGCAGGAGGTAGGCTCCCAGCCTGTGGTATGGAGAAATTTGGAAAGGTGCTATCCTTTAAAACCAAAATCAAAGACATCCAGGCTAATCACTCCGTTTTTCTTCACTGAAAATGAAGGTGTTTTCTGTTTGGGTTACTGAACTGCAACGATAGTTTTGTTGTCTCCTCTGGAAGCTGTCTGCACTTGCTGTGATGTGGTAAGTGGAAGGGCTGTTGCCAATAGGACTATATACCAATTCCGCTGCTCTGGATGAAGATACCTGGATGGAGACTGTCTTTTTCGGGATTGTCTCCTTGTCTCTCTTAGGCTTGTAGGATGCTGGCTGCGACTACATGCAGGGCAAGCCATGATCTTCTGAGCAGAAAATCTTGGGAGTTAAGGTCCCTCATCCTTCTGCTTTTGAAAGAAGCATTCCCCGTTCTCCGTACGGGCCGGCGCGGCGGTGCTGTACGCCCAGCTGCTCGGATGACGCCTGCCTGGCACGCTCGTAGGCACCGCGGCAGTACGGATCAGGGTCCCGCAGGATGCACGTATAGCCAGGGGGCACATACAGTATCTTTCCTTTCACTGTAAAGGCAAAATCCACCACTTTTGTCTCTGCAGCGTTTTAGGCTGTGCAGGCCCCTGAGGCAACGGGTCATCGCTTCGGCAGCAAGATAACTTATTCAGTGGTAAGATTAGCCAGCAATTTGTGGCAGATTTCTTCCGCAGAGCCTGCGGCAGCTGGGAATCGTGGAACTGGCTTCAGGGAATGAGACAATATAATTTGTTAGTGAGTTGGGATGAGCTTAGTCTTCATTAGTAAAACTCTATCAGTTACTTTGCATACAAAGCCATTGAATAGTTGTTTCTCAGCTGCAGTTCAGTGTTGGAGAATTGCAGGTTATCCACAAAGCAGGATATTCTTGCTGCTTTTGCTTGGGACTTAAAACAAACTAAGCAGCACTTTTTGTTGTTGTTTGCTTTATGTGTCATATTTATTAGTTTCTGCTTGTTTCCTTTGATGGGATAATGAAGTGAGAAGTGGTCTTTAGTGTTTGCTTTTAGACAACGTTACCTGTTTTCACTGAAGGATTGTTGGTCTCTTTTTTTTCCTTTTCTGGTGTTTTATTGTTAGATGATTTTCTGGACTTTGTTGTGAATGCCGTCTCGGAGTGTTATGTGAATAACGGAGAAGAACGAAGCAGCTATCTTTTTTATATGTGTTGCATGTCTGGTCTATGTTGTGGACGTACCTCCACACTTGTATGTCTCAGGAAACAGATTTGCAAGTTGATGCAAAATGTAAGTTAGGTAATGCTATTTAAGTTAATAGAGTTTAAATTAATGTAAAAACAATACATCTGAGAGAAACTGGGCTCCTTTTACTATTAAACATTATTTTCTTTAACTGTTCTGGTTGTCACAAGATTCTATTCAGTTTCTGGGGAGCATTGTCCTTGAATGCTTTTTGAATGGTAAGTACATTAGTTGCTGCCAGAAGATCGTCATAACAGTGTTCAGAAATAATGGTAATGTGCAGCCCTAGGCCATATGTGGATATTTAGTTATATTGTACATTATTGTTCTTTTAACTCACTGGTGGGTTATTTATGGAGAACTAATTTGTCACCCTTTTCTTTCCAACTCTCCAAGTTTTTTGTGCGATCTGGGAGGGACTGGGAATTATAAATTTTTCCTTCTGCTAGATGAGAGCTGGCTGGTGCTTGTCAAGAGAAATTTCTCTTCTGGTCTTGACGCTTGGTGATACCATCAAAATGATATCCACAGCTTGCCAAGAGACATGACCAAACTTCTGGGATTCCTCGACTGTCTCAGTTTGCCAGTGTCCTTGCCTACTCACGCCATTTATACTCCATTTCTTCTGGCTAACAGTGTACCTAATGTGCAGAAGCTTCTCTTGAATTAATTTTAAGCATTAGGTAAAAGTGCAGATGAAAATACGGTAAGAGAAATTTCAGTTCTTGATTGCAAAGTTGGAAGCAAAGTTCCAGACAGAAGACAAATAGAAGAAGAAAACATTGTCTTTGGATATTTAAATAATGAAAGGTGTTTCCCAGACATTGCAGAAGATCCTAGAGGCAAATTTTGAGTACAAAAACTGAGAAGATGTTTTAGCTAACAACCACCAAACTCCTGCATCCCCTTTTCTGAATAGGACCTGAAAGTAGTTTACAAGTTGGGAATTTAACTCCTCATCCTCAGTCCTTAGCAGGACAGTGCTGACCTCTTTCTCTCCCTTTGTTCAAGATGGAAACAGTCTCCTGTCTTTCACTTTTGTTTTTTTAATTCAAAGCTTGCTTCCTTCCTTCCTGCAGTTTCTGGATTTCTCCCAATGTGGATGTGATGACTCACATTTCCCAGATGTGAAATGCAAATGTGGGAAGTGGGATCTTTGCCCTACCTCTCTAGGGGTTTCTCAGAGTCTATGGTGCTGTTGAGTTTCTTAATTAATGTGTCCCTCCTGCTTCAAATGGTTTTCCTGCTGGCCACAGTGGTTTTGGGGCTGTTACAGTACTTAATAAATCATGTCTTAGAGTGTTCATTGTACACACATCTTAAACTTGGTTGGCTTTGAGACCTTCTTGAAGATCACACAAAATTTCTTAATTTAGTCCATTGACATAGGCAAATACTTCCTTCTCTGGTCCGTTTTAGGGCTTATCTCATCAAGTTGTCATGTTTGACAATATCAAGCTCCTTTGACAGAGGAGGGTTTGGAGCTTGCTCAGGCAATGTGCTGGTTGGTGCACAGTTGAGAAACTGGTGGTACAGGGCTGTGCGCTGCTTGTCCATGGTCACTGTCCCAGCTCCTCTCTCCTCTGCCTTCATTTGCTGATACTGCGATGGACTATGTGATCCCACATGAAATCATATGCATTACTCATATGCTTTCCCCAAGGTACCGGTGTATCTGGATTGGTAATTTCTTGGCTTTGTGTTTGTTCCTCTCCTTCGGAGGCCCCTGTAATCAGCCCTTCAAGCTCATCACCTTTATTTCCACATAAAAGTCACTAAAAGAACGGGACAAGGATGAGCTGAAATAAGAGTCAAAACCAAAGTGGTTCCACTTTCAAGGCATGTGCCAGCTTTACCTTTCTGTCACTGAAATGCTGCATCCAGTCTCTCAGCTGTTGAGGTTGAAATTTCCTGGGCCAGGGGCATCGCGCTCAGCCTTGCCTATACAGGCATGGCTCAGCGTCAATGTTCAATAAATATCCATGCTTGGTTTTAAAATGTGTTGCAGCACTGAACTTGGTGGGAGCATAGGGGCTGCCTTTCTCATCGTATGGGCTAACTTTTGAGTTTGTAACCTAATGTTTTGAGTTGGCTCTTAAGGAATCGATTTGATGTGGTATTCCCATTTGAATGTGCTGATGTAGTTATACTTCTCATTAGAAGCAGCTTTTCATTTTTTAGAGAAAGAAACATTTCTGGTGGTTCACGCTCTTTTTTTTTTTTTTTTTTTTTTAAGCATTGCAGCCTTCCAGATGAGATCCCATCAGTTTGGATAACAAACCACTGCCCCTCTCTTCTCACCATGATCACGTCCTGTGCTGCAACATGTTCTTGGAGAGTTCTCTCCCTATTGACTGTATCTGTTGGCAACCCTGCTTTCATGCAAATATCCCCTTAAAATACACTTTTTTCATGAAAGCTTGAAAGTTACACTGACCTGCTTAATCTAACAAACCAACACTACTTGTTTTGGATAGAGGCAATAGGCATTTGGGAAGCTTCTTCATAAAGTGCCCTCTGCCTGTTGACTCCTTTTTTTCTCTCTTTGCTAAACTTCTGTAACAGTGTTTCATTATTTAATTAGCCTGAACGGTTCTTGGGGCAGCTATAGCATGATACCAGCAGTAGCAAGCCAAAGTGCCTTTCCTGAAGGGGCTGAAAAACAAGTCCTCCTGCAGGCAGAGAGAATATTGAAATGGAAATCAGCTGAGAGGACTAGCACTTCCCTTCTTGAAGGGACTGACTTAATAAAAAGATCAGGTATTCTCCACTTGGGCGATATTAGTGCTGTGCACCAGTAGCATCTGGGGCTTTTTGTATAAAAGCTGGTTTTTATTAAGTATAGAATTAATATTTTCTGTTTCCTCATCTAAAAAAGTTCAGACTATGTATCTGTGCATCTGATATTTTTGTATTAAAAGTGGCCCAAATATTTAATTTGGGAAATGCAGCTGCCATAAAATACAACTTGATGACAGCAGAGAAATTGGCATTGGATGAAGAATGTACTGAATGCAGCATCGCAGCTGATCACAAAGGGCCCTCAAACTCTCAGCAAAAATACGCAGTTTGTGTCATTATGTATTGAAGGACCTGGCTTCCAGCCTAAATATGTGAAAATCTCAGCAGCCAAAACAGGATGTAATTGGAGAACAATTAAATTAGTCCAATTTCATTTTCATTCTTGCAAACTGACGTGTGGCTGCAATGCAAATTGGCAGGGCAAAAAAACTTTGTAGCAGAGACATCCCTGTGCATCCCAGCCAGATCTGGCTTCCTAGAGAAGCAAACGCTGTTATTTCTATACGCCGTTCTTTAGCTCAGTAGTGCACAGCACAGATCCCAAGCTTTGAACAATTACCATTAGGTTTGCTTAGGGATCCAGACGCGGAGTATGTAGGGCAGTAGAGCAAGGCAGTGCAAGAGAGAACGGGAAATATAGGATGAACTGTGACTCCTCCCCTGCCTGCCCCGCCATCCTCTGCTCTTCATGAAGCCAGTGTTTGTCTCATCTCTTTCTCATTTGTGGTCAGAGCTTGTTCTGTCAGTCCATTTAATTTAGCCTCATGGAGCAGCAAGTTGGAAACAATAAATAGAATTATCCCACACAGCTAGTTTATTCTTAATGAAGTTAATGGAGTGGAGAGTAATCTCTGGGGAGTTGCAACCCACATGACGTAATTCTGCCTTTTCCTTATGGTGCATGCCACATAGAAACAGCCCACACATGACTGATGGTAAATGACACTTGTCAGAGTTTCCAAGTTCTGCTTGTTTGCCAGAAAGGATGGGATAACAAAATACTTCAAATAAGAGCTCTTGCATGGGCATATCGGCAGAGGTATTTTGCAGAGGACTCCTTTAGTAGGCAACTTTACTCTTTTACTTGTATCCAAATGAGAAAGCAAATCTTGGGAGACAGTTGTGAAAACCTGGTACGTGCAGCTACTCCTTGGACAAACTCCTTGAAAATTAAAAAAGTTAGTTTTATTGCTCCTAGAGAATATAGCAAGCACGTAAATCATGTTGTCAATGTATCAATGCCTCCTGACAGGGAAGGACTGTGCAGTCGGCACTGAAGCCCTAAATAAAAACTGGGTGGGGAAAAAATGGAAAAAAAAGCCAGAGGACGTGAAGGTGGTGACTGGCAGGATAAAGTGTGAAACAAGTGAAGTGTGTTTTAGGGTGGCTGTGAAGGAGGACAAGGAAATCAGCTGGCACTTGAGGACTGATTAAAAATTGGTTGGGATTTTTTTTTTCTTCAGGTCAATTTGGAAGTTTGTAGTAATTTAAAATTTATCAGATGCAACCTGCCCTAATGTAAAATGCCTGCTCAAGAAGAAAAATGATCTAAGGATGCAGGATTTGGAGTGTGCAACAGAGCTTTGTTCAGGAAGGTTCGCAGGCAGACATTGCTAGCAACATCTCTCAGGTGTTTTTCAGGCTACCAACATACACAGGTGTTACTTAACTGGAAATGGAAACTTAGCTCAGTGAGAGATCTCTTAGCTGAGAAATACATATTAATTTAATTTGACCTTAATTTTTGTTTATTAGTTGTAATGTGAGATCAAGATTATCCTTTCATTATTATGGTGTCGATGAACTTAGGAGTGAACCAACAGTTCCCTGTAATAACTGTTCTTTGGGATACTCCAGGTTACTCTTTCAGGTAATTCAGAAGATGCAATTGAAATAATGCTATCATAATGGTTATAGTTTATTCCTTAGATGGGGTGAATTTCCATTGTAAATAGAAGATGTTCTTGAAAAAAGTCACTAGGGCCTGCTCTCTTTCATGGAAAAAAATTACTTTCACCTAGAGAAGATTTTACGGAATATCACCCTCTGTGTCTCAAGATGTAAACATTGTTTTTAGACATAATTTTTGTTGTCTGATCATTCTTGAGTTATTTTTGCTTCTTTTGTCATCCATGTAATAAGCTGTTTAAAGTGAAACTGATCCCACTAAAAGGATTATTGATAATGGGATCTAGTTAAGCGACAATTACAAGGTTGATGGGAATAACAGGATAAGAGGATAACTGTTGAGTCCTCATTTTAAGTCTCTTGGTTTTTGGTTCCCAAGTTGACATGTGGTGAGACTTTGACCAAACGATACTCATATGACTGTCCAATCTGAACAGCTACCCAACGCCTTTCTTCACGATAGCTCCTTGGCCAGTAATGTCAATGAGGAAGCTGAGACGGAGGAGCCAGGATGACTTTTTTTTTTTTAATTTTCTCATAACTCCTGTGGGAGCATGGTACCAGGTTGAAAGCCTATACTTATTTCTACAATCTCTTCTGAATTTCTTGGCCAGGTGTTTGTTTTTATAAACTTTCTCCTGCAGTGGTTCAAGATGCTGTGATAAATGGCCCGCAGTTGGTCTGTAGGATCACATGAAGCAGCAGAGCCTGCATAGTTTGCCTTTGAAGTGTTTTCATTTGAGAGTTAGCTGATAGGGGTGTTTGGGTGTTTCACGGGAGATTTGGCAGACTGGTCTGGTTCTGTGGTTGTAAATGCTCTGCTGCTCTCAGCTGCTGTAATTAGCACTGGGTTTAATAGGAAGAAGAGATGGAGCATTTTTATCAATTCTTTTATGACCAGTTCTTAGATAAATTTCTAGGGTGTTTTTTTTTTCTTAGCATCAGCCTCTTTCTTTCTTTTTTCCCTTTTCAAGTCCTTTAAAATTTCACCTTTTATGGGCTCTCTTATCATTGCTGTCTAACATTTAACAAGATGACTCCCTAACATCTTGTCTTGCTGCTCCATATGGGCTCTTTTCCATTTTCTTTTATAGCTATCTGCCTTTTCAGTGTAGCTGTTGAAAAGACAAACATGATACAATCTGGGGAAAGTGGTTTCCTGTTTTTCTACGTACTGTCTCATTAGTTACTCCTAATGTAACTCAAACTTCTCTTCTGTAAAATTTCTGCCCTCCCTACTTACAGGTTAGTTTTCCTGCCAGAGGCACCCTTGGTGCTTTGCTGCAGAGTTCTTGGTCTCGTGCTTTTTGAGTTAAGCTAATCCCATGCTTCTTGCGGTCAGCTATTTTTTCAAGCATTCTCTCCAATTACATCTCCATTCCTTAAATGACCATAGGCTTGTTTGAACATTTACTGTAATATTCTGCTTGCTGAGAGTTCTGTGTATCTATGGAGCTGAGAGGATACAAGCTGAGGAGCTGTACGGGAACACCAGAGAAAATGGAAATTAACTTTTAAAGAATCAAAATAGCCAGAAATGTGGAGAGCAAAGGTAAAACGTACTTAATAGGACAGGTAGATTTTTTTCATGTTTCACTTACCAAAACGAGAACATTCTCTATGGAGAGAAACGTTCTTTAACATAAAATTGAGAAACTGTATTTCTGGGCTTGCAATACTAATTAGCAGAAGTACACCCTTAGGTAGCGTGGAAAGTTCCTGCTGGTCGTTCCTGAAAATGATGTAATCGAGCAGCTGCACCAGTATTCACTCAGCAGAGGGAACTTGAGGCACTTTTCTGGAAGCTTTAAAGATTCCCTAAAAGCTAAAACAAGCTATTAAGCAAGGATCTAGTTGAAATATGGATGGCTTGGTGAGGCTGAATGGAACACTGAGCGTGAAGAATGTGCTGATCTGCCCGAGACGTGTCGGTTGTTTGTGAGCTTTCAGTGGGTGATTTCACTAAGACAAACTGTTACTTGTGAGTAGATGCATGTTTTCATGATGTGCGTGCTGTCAAATATGTTCTTCCTGGTCAGAGATTTTTTTTTTTAATGGCATGCTAAGAGTTTTTCCTCTTGACCTCCATCTGTTTCCTTGCCTTTCATTTTAGTATTCGGTGTTTCCTTCTAGCTGAGTAGCTTCCCTGTTATTTTCTGAAGTTTGTGTGCAGTGACACATATATAAGCCTTCTTGCACAGAGATGAGTTCATTGGTATATACCTATGGCTATATTATTTATATATTTTTTTAATGTATATAATATATTATGCTTTTTTTAATAGAGTAAACGTGATTTGTGAAATGACTTCTCAGAAATAGCTAACCCTGTAAAGCAACATTCATCAGTAGTTGCTGTTGGAAGCCTGTTTCAGGAAACAGTAGACATCCTGGGTTTTGTCTTAAACTGTTGTCTTTCCACTATTTAGAGATTTTTCTTGCATTCCTGCTGGGGATTATATTAATGCACCATTGTATATATACAAGAATTATATATTATCATTATTAAAGGAAAATTAATAGTGGCTTTGAAATGATAGTAGGGCTACCTTAATTTTACAGAGTTCAAGGTTTCAGCTGGAAACCTCCCAAGAAAAATAGTGGTCGCAGTGACAGTTTGCTATCATATGGTGCACATTGTCCATTAGAAGAGCACGTATGGCATTAAGTATCCTCATAGCTTTGTTTCAGAACATAAGCTTGTGTGAACGAAAGGAAATAACCTGCCTTGCCTTTTCACACCTGATTAGTTTTTGCAAACAAATCTTGCATATTGAAGGAGAAGATGACGAATTGACACTAACAGCAGCCTTAGAACATCAGATAAATAGAAGCAATCTTCTGGATAGCTTGTTCTGTAGGTACAGAATTTGTTTTCTAAAAAAGTAATCTCCTTTCCTTTAGAAAGCACTTGTGTAAGATTCACATCTTGAAAATGAACAGTGAAAAGTATTTTTCCATGTGAATTGTTAAAAACCCAACAATGCTACTCAGGCTCTGAACAATTCAAGAACAAGGGAAAAAGATGTCTTTGTTTAAGTGCAGTTCCTCATTTTACTAAAACCCAGCCAGGAACCTCAAGGACATTATAAACCAAATTAGTTTTGCATAACTTGAATAAGGCTTTTCCATAAACAGAAGGACTGAAAAGATGACAACTGTGAAAGAGCTCAAAGTACAAGTACATTTTCGGTGAGTACATCTAGGTGAGGGCATATCGGTTTCCCATGGTCCTGCCTCTGGCTTTCTTGGCTTCCCCGCTGCCGAGGAGTGTCTGAGCTCTGGGTGGCAGCTCTCCCAGGACACCGCAGAATGGTTGCCAGCACTTCCCCAGGCTGGGGCCCCCGCACCGGGGATGTATGCTGGAACCGGTGTCCATCTGCATTGATTTCTTCTCAGAGATGAGACATAAAAGCTGGCAGCGACCACAGCTTTGGGTGGCCTTTGGCACTCCCAGGTGTGTGCAGGAAGACGTGCCCCCATAGTCTTCAGCCCCTCAGTTTTATCCAGGCACAGGTGCACTGTTGGTGCCTGAGCACTCCGGGGCAGGGGGGGCTGATAACATCCTAATTTTCTCTGGAGGGATCAGAAGAGCATTTGCTTGGTATCGCCTTTGCCAGGTCATCTCCAGCTAACCTAAGAGAGGTTGATTTTTGGATCCTTATCACCAAAGTAGAATCTGGGGTGCAGAATCTGTAAAAGAAGGGGAGAGTAGTGGTTTCCACAGACTGACTGCATAATGGTCTAAGAAAAAAGGTCCCATTCCCTCATGTTCCATGGCAGCTTTGCAGTGGTATTCTTTCTCAGGGCAAGATTTTCCCAAAGATGGAAAAATTAGTATACCAGATGTAGGAAAAGTGTCAGCTGAAGACCGCTTTGAATAAAAACCTTTTTCAGCATTTGCAATCAATTATGGTTGTATGTTAACATTTCTTTAAGGATATAATGGGATACTAATTAAGTGCCTGATGATTCAGAAAATGATTGGACTATCACATACTTAAGTTTAACCATAAATGAGAATTGCTTGACAAAATGTGTAGTCATCATTAATGATATGTCATAAACCTCAAAAGTAACAGATAAATGCAATGTAATTATAAATCAATAAACATATAGGTACCTCTGTAAACAAACAAACAAAAAAAACCTTCCACAACTGTTGCCTACCCACCATGTGCTAAAAATAATTATTAGAAATAAACACTAGAAATATTAGGAAAATGTAGGAATATTTAAAAACGTAGAGATACTAGAAAAACAATAAACATCAGACAATTCTGACATTATCTTATGCTTTTGATATATACTGATATGTCATCAGCAACCCCTCACCACCAAAAATTCCAAAACATTGCCTTGGAAGTCTTGTTGTATAATTGCAGGTACTGGACAGCAGAGACTGATTGTTTCCTCCCCAAAAGGTTTCCTGATATTTTTTGTAACAATTTTTGGCTATTCTCACTTATTTGCAGGAAGGGGAAAGAAGGATGTTAAAATGGAGACAGTGATGGTACCATGCCCCTACCCACAGCAGCGTGGCTGTTGGCCATCAGTTAGTCAATTAGTAGCGTTCTCCTTTCAGGGAGAAATACGTGTTTGATGGAACATGCATGACCATAACCTTGCTAAGGGTGCGCACGCTGATGGGCTCAGCTCGGATTTCAGTAACAGCCATGTACTCAAGGAAAGTAGTTGAGCCTTCTCTTATTTTCATCACAGTGAAAAGTGAAATGGTGAGCACTGCACTCGATAGTTTAAAAACCTTTCAGAATGTCAATCAAAAATGCACATTTCCAGGTGGGGTTAAGTAGGCTAAAGTCAAGCTTTCTGTGCAAAGGGGTTTTCCTACAAAAATATTTCTTTGTATTTTTTTTTTTTACCCTCTATAGTTAACCTGCATTATTTAAGGACTAACCTAGCCAGAAACTATGTTAAAGGGTCAAAAGGTTTCCATTATAATTTGCTTAAGCTTTTTCTGTAGACCCCTTCTGTCAGGCTGTTGGTTTTTTGTTAGCCCCATACAATGGTTTCCAGAGAAAAGGGAAGTTCACATTACATTTTTCATCTGAGTGCTACCAACTCAGCAGACAGTAACTATTTCTGCTGGGGCTCTAGCCATGCCATTTGGTTTACAATTTCTGGCAAATTTGACAAATTAAGGAGCCAGTGTTGCAAAGCGATCGTTGTGGGTGGTCAGCGCGGCTCTTCCTTTCCCAGCAACATGCTTCTCGGTAGGGGAGTGACTAATGGATGTTGTACCATTCTACAACCTTTACTTTTTACCATCTTTTTCCTGTTTGTGCTCTGAGTATTTTTGCTCTTGGGTAAAAGGGAGTTTTCTCAACTCCTGCCTCTCTTTTGTGCCACCCCACTCACCTGTGCCCCTCTCTGGCACCTCCCTTGTCTACCAGCTGTTTAACATGCCTTTGGTTTCCATGTTGCTTCTCCTGTTGCCACATCTGCGCTCTGTTCAGTCTGTCCTCTTCAACAGCCGTCTCCCTCCCTCATACACACAAACTGAAGCAAATGAAGAACACTTGCTGCTCAGCGTAGTGATGGGAGTTGATAAGCTCGGCTCTCGTACAATTCATCTTCTCTATTTTGAGACGTTTTGGATGGCAGGCAAGTTTTATTAGATATTTGTGTGATGCCTAGCACCATGACACTCTGATTAGAAGTTCTGAAGTACTACTAGAATACAAATAGGTTATTAATGTTGCTTTTATTTTATATCATAGGGAAACCCCTCCTTAAAAGTATAGAAGAGGTTAAAGATTTGCAGAGTAAACCATCCAGATTTATGCAAGTATATTACAGATAAAAAATTGGAAAAAGTTATTACAGTCTGTCTTAATATGCTTCTTGTGTTAGTGCTGTGACAGCAATTAAAAG
Source organism: Mycteria americana (assembly GCF_035582795.1). NCBI lineage: Eukaryota > Metazoa > Chordata > Aves > Ciconiiformes > Ciconiidae > Mycteria > Mycteria americana. The sequence goes on from NC_134370.1 coordinate 20,376,717, forward strand.
TCAGGCTGTTTTTTGTTTGGGTTTAATTTTTTTTTTTTTTAAACTTTGGTTCTGGTACAATTCCCTAAATGAACTTTCAGGTAAGCGGTTCCTGTTGTTAACCATTTGTAACAGTGCTGCAGAGGTACTGAATTTATGGAGATCTGAGAAGCTGAATGTGTATCCTGCTTATTTAGATACACATACTCCTCAGGCTTACTGGCTTGCACAAGGAAAATTTCGGTGGACAAACCTGCCAATCTTCTCAGAATAGCATAAACTTTGGTTTTATCTAGAGGCTGGACAGAGTTATCTTTAAGCAGAGAAGAAAGCTGAGCGTATAGAGTAGCAGCCTTAAGATGCTCAGTGCAGTTATTTTTATTTAGGAACATAGGGTTGGAAAGGACCTCTTGGGTTGTTTTTAAACAAGTCAAAGTCATAATCATACAGCTCTTGATAAATAGCCTCTGCTGAAATCAAAACAAGCTGTACTTTTCCAGTTAAATAGCTAACCTAGGGTGCAGAATGGGACAGCTCTTTATTGGAGAAAATATATTAGATTAGAAATAGCCTTTGAATCCCAAGAGCTGTACAGAATTAAAGAGTCTTTACTTCCCATGTATTTAAGAACAACTTGGAATTTAGCTGCCTGCCAGTAGTGCCTACCATGGTATGCAATTGCTGGGGGGGAGCAAAAGGAGGCTGAAAAAGTGCCATTTCTTGACAATCCAGTTGCTAGAAGCTTCTGCAGCTGTTGGCGTCTTCTGTGCTCATATCAAATACTGCGTCCCACTTACATGTGCTCTGCTGTATTTGAGGAGATGTAGGAAATGAGTTAAGGGGCTAGCAAGCCTCTGGGGAGGACACTGGTCAGTGGGGAAGGGAGATCCCTGACACTGTGGAATTAGAGAAGCCTGTGACAAGCAGGTAATTGGCTATTAATTGGTAATCAGTATTCTGCCAGTTTTGTGCCTTCCCTTTAACCTGCTATTTGGTTTAAGCTCATTTCTCTACTGCAGATTGTTACAGATAATGTCATCCTTGGTCCTTCAAGACCTAAAAAATTAACTCTTTCAAAACACTTTAAATATTTAATCTTATACATTTCCTGTGATCCGCTGTCACATAGCACCTACAATGTTTCTCTTCATCTAACATTTTTCTTTCTCTGTCTCTCTCCCCTTCTTCTGCCTTTCGCTACGCATTCTGTGCCCTTTTTATTCTTCTTTATTCATAGTTCTTTTCTTCTGTTTTTTTTTTGTTTTGTTTTGTTTTAATTAAAGATGCAGCAGTCAGAGAAAAGGGAACAGAAAGCAAGAATACTAAAGCAAGAGGTTAACATGAATGAATGTAGCAAATGACTACAAATAGTTAATGCTTGGTACAATCTTAAGGTCAAGAAAAGTAAGAAAGGTAGTATAACTGTCCTAGAGCTACAGGAATAGGGTAAATATAGGAAAATATTAAGACTGTCCTAGACGTGCATAGGTTGGTAAATATAGTAAATACATGCAATTCCATTACCCTTCACTCTAAGCATTAACAAATTTTCTCCAGCTATGCTTAAGCTGCTTTATACTTGTTCTTCATAAAATTAATCTGCACAAACGTTCTCAAAGTGGCTTTGAAAGCTGTGTACGTTGTTGTTCACAAGAAAAATAGGGTTTAAATTCATTGGTGCAAATGAGCCTGTTCTGGGAGTGTGTCCTGGCATTCTGGACACAGAGACTGTCACAAGTTTCTCAGGCCTCGCCCAACCCATCATCGGTATGAAGATAGCAAATGGCACATACAGTTTATGTGTATGTATGTATCTTGCACTGATCCAGAAAGAAAATGCTAGGTAAGTCTCCTTCTTGTTCTTCTCTCATGTGCATCTCCGTATTATCAAGCAGGTAAAAGTAAATGTTGGATTCTGTGCTTATTTATGCTGGTATACATATTTGGGTCAGCTCCTTTGGAATAAACTGCACAAAATCCTTCCATATATTTCTGAAAGAAATTGCAAAGTCATCTTAATGCACAGCCATTTTAATTTTGTGTAGCCAGGGCAGTGTGAAGAAGCAGAAAGTAGCGGGGTGAGAGCCCCGGTATGGTCCGGGGGCTGTGTGCTCCCGCCGTGGGGCGGCTGTGGTACAAACCTGACCTCATGCCTGTTTCTCTGGCTGAAGCCATATCCTTCTACAAACGGAGCATTTTCAAAAAGAATCCAAGCTGTTTGGCAGGTGAGGTGGCATTTCTTGGGATGATGGAGCTGCCCAGGTACATCAACGCTGTAAATGGAGCAGCTGAACAAGGTAGGAAAAAAGCAACCCCCTGGGCAGGCTGGTGTGACTGTACCTGCTATTCCTCCGTCCTTCCTCACACAAATGCTTCACATGTTCACTTCACACTGTTGCGATATCATTATTGAATCAATTTGTTTAAAGAAGAAAATCTTTACAGTGGAAGGAGGGGCAGATGGAGGGGGCAGCGAGTGCTTTGCTGGCTGCATGCCGTGTTTTAAAAGGTCAGTGGCTCCCGTTGCTGTGCTGGCCAGTTGCTAGGCTGCCGTGGATTTCTGTGCCCCTTTCCCTGGCAAAAGGGACCTCGTGATGAGGTGCAATGTTATAGTAGTGCCTTTTTAGTAACCTCACCCACTCCTTTCTGCTGGCTGAGCAGACTGAGTAAGGGAGATGCTCTCAGGAGCAGTTGTTTTCTTTCCAGGGCTCTCAAAAACAGCTGCTGAAGTAACTGATAGGTTATTTATTCTGCCAAATTAAACCTAATGTATTAACTTGGGGAACAGAGTCACTGTTTAGTGAGCTGTCCGGGCACACTGAGGCTTTCTTAGGGATCAGCAGAATTTGTTGCCACCTTCACCCCACTTACATCTTCTTTGAACTCATGGCAAAGCACGTTTACTTAATGCTTGAATGAAAACTATCTAGCAAAGGTTGCAAAGTGCAGAGCTCTTTCATGAGCTTTTCTTTTATCCCTGCTTTCCTTTAGCCATCTCAAGCAGCAGGAACTTTTATGCACGTCTGAGATGTGTTATAATAGCAACCAGCGCTGCCAGTGGGGATCAGGGCTTACAGTGCTAAAAGTGGAGCAGATATGCGATAAGAGTCTTATCCTGCACCAGAAAGGTTAAGAAAAAGATGCAACATGAGAGCAAACGAAGGTAGGGCTGGGAAGGGGAAGACATGGTTGCTCAGACAAAGTATGTGCTTTCTGCCTGTTTGACTTCATTTGCAGAGTCCACAGTCTGTACTATCCACGATACGGATAATTAAAAAACAGCACCAGGGTGTAAGCAAATGAAGTTTTCTAGCCTCAGAATAAAATTGCCAGGACGCCATAACAAGTGCTTATTAGACATGTGCAGCAACAAGAAAGGTAATTATTTAATTTACCTATGAGTTCAGTGGCTATGACAGGCATAGTACTCCCTGAAGCAAGTGTGAAGTCAAGGAGATGAGGTTTGCACTGATCCTACTACGGGGAGGTTGGGTGGCCTATTTCTATGTTGTCCAGGCATTTCTTATAATATGGTTGTTTTCGGTTGCTTGTAACCTCATTGAACGTTTGTCGTTCATGTGTACGTTGGCAGGCAGGGTTCTGTGAAAATAACAGCAAGTCATCATGTAACCAAATACCTAATCTATGTTTGCTTAGCCTGATATGTCATCAAATTCTTCCCAAGTACGTTAACGTACAACTAAAGTGCTAACTAGGGTCTCAGACCCTATCTGAAGCTTGCCTGGAAAGTTGGGCCAGAGATCTGGCTGAGGTCCTGGCACCCAGCTATTGCTATATGTGCATTAAAATTAGTTAGGGCTCTGTATGTGGAGATTGTTGACTCCTCTGAAAGATTTTGTGTGCATTTCTGCTTATTAAAGGCTTACTGTTACCCCTTCTGGCATTCCTGGAACTTCCTCCTCCACCCTTAATAATCAGAACTTGAAATGAAATCTTCACCCCTCCAGAAGGGGCAGTGAAAGATACTGCTCAAATCCAAAATAAGAAGCCCTGCCTTGCCAAGATTCTGTGAAAGTGCTGCAGAGGTACGTCTGAATTGCTCAGGATCTCTCTGTGATGTATCATGTGCTTATGCAAACTCTACCAAATGGCATTACTTGTGATTGCTAGGAAACCCTTGAGCAAAATAATTTGAACTTTATCAGTGCCCTATTAATTCAGGTGGCTGTCATGGATTCTTATGGGCTGTTCAATCATCCAGGCAGTTGAACGTAACATATTAAACTTGCAATAATACAATAAATCCACCTTTGAGGCCCTTAGTGCTAGATGCAAAATGTGGTGGCCACGTGGTCCAAAGCCCTGGTACTTGCTCTGCTTGTTCACGTGAATTTGGCAGGATAATGCAATGGAAGACTTTATTGCCAAATTGGGGTATAATTCCTTTGTGCCACTCTGGCTTCATGCTAGATTGGGTATCAGCTTTTTTTGTGGCTAGGTTAGACGCAGACACCCACAAAAGTGTTGAATTTTGTTTTCCATCTAAGTAGACAGGGATGTGGTGATGGTTTCATAGAATCATAGAATGGTTTGGGTTGGAAGGGACCTTAAAGATCAACTAGTTCCAACCCCCCTGCCATGGGCAAGGACACCTTCCACTAGACCAGGTTGCTCAAAGCCCCATCCAACCTGGCCTTGAACACTTCCAGGGATGGGGAATCCACAACTTCTCTGGGCAACCTGTTCCAGTGTCTCACCACCCTCATAGTGAAGAATTTCTTCCTTATATCTAATCTAAGTCTACCTTCTTTCAGTTTAAAGCCATTACCCCTTGTCCTATCACTACATGCCCTTGTAAAAAGTCCCTCTCCAGCTTTCTTGTAGGCCCCCTTCAGGTACTGGAAGGCTGCTATAAGGTCTCCCTAGAGCCTTCTCTTCTCCAGGCTGAACAACCCCAACTCTCTCAGCCTGTCTTCATAGGACATGTGCTCCAGCCCTTTGATCATCTTTGTGGCCCTCCTCTGGACTTGTTCCAACAGGTCCATGCCCTTATGCTGGCGGCCCCAGGGCTGAATGCAGTACTCCAGGTGGGGTCTCATGAGAGTGGAGTAGAGGGGGAGAATCACCTCCCTTGACCCTGCTGGTCATGCTGCTTTTGATGCAGCCCAGGATACGGTTGGCTTTCTGGGGTGCAAGCACACATTGCCAGGTCACATTGAGCTTTCATCAACCAACGCCCCCAAGTCCTTCTCCTCAGGGCTGCTCTCAATCCATTCTCCACCCAGCCTGTATTTGTGCTTGGGATTGCCCTGACCCATGTGCAGGACCTTGCACTTGGCCTTGTTGAACTCCGTGAGGTTCGCACGGGCCCACCTCTCAAGCCTGTCAGGATTCCTCTGGATGGCATCCCTTCCCTCCAGCGTGTTGACCACACCACACAGCTTGGTGTCGTGGGCAAACTTGCTGAGGGTGCACTCAGTCCCACTGTCTGTGTCGCTGACAAAGATGTTAAGCAGCGCTGGTCCCAATACTGACCTCTGAGGAATGCCACTTGTCACTGGCCTCCACTTGGACATCGAGCTGTTGACCGCAACTCTTTGAGTGTGACCATCCAGCCAACTCCTTATCCACCGAGTGGTCCATCCATCAAATCCATGTCTCTCCAATTTAGAGGCAAGGATGTCATGCAGGATGGTGTCAAATGCTTTGCCCAAGTCCAGGTAGATGATGTCAGTTGTTCTTGCCTTATCCACCAATGCTGTAACCTCGTTGTAGAAGGCCACCAAATTTGTCAGGCATGATTTGCCCTTAGTGACGCCATGTTGGCTGACACCTATCACCTTTTTATTTTCCATGTACCTTAGCATAGTTTCCGGGATTATCTGCTCCATGATCTTGCCAGGCACAGAGGTGAGTCTGACTGGCCAGTAGTTCCGAGTCTTCCTTTTTTTTCCCTTTTTAAAAACGGGGGTTATGTTTCCCCTTTTCCAGTCAGTGGGAATTTCACCAGACTGCCACAACTTCTCAAATATGATGGATAGTCGCTTAGCAACTTTATCCACCGGTTCCCTCAGGACCCGCGGATGCATCTCATCAGGTCCCGTGGACTTTTGTGCACCTTCAGGTTCCTTAGATGGTCTCGAACTTGATCTTCTCCTACAGTGGGCAGTTCTTCATTCTCCCAGTCCCTGACTTTGCCTTCTGCGACTTGGGCGGTGTGGCTTGAGCACTTGCTGGTGAAGACTGGGGCAAAAAAGTTGTTGAGTACCTCAGCCTTCTCCATATCCTGGGTAACCAGGTCTCCCATTTCCTTCCAGAGAGAGCCCACATCTTTCCTGGTCTTCCTTTTATCATTGACATACCTATAGAAGCTTTTTTTTGTTGCCCTTGACATCCCTGGCCAGATTTAATTCTATGAGAGCTTAAGCTTTCCTAACCTGATCGGTGGCTGCTCGGACAATTTTTCTGTATTCCTCCCAGGCTACCTGTCCTTGCTTCCACCCTCTGTAGGCTTCCTTTTTGTGTTTGAGTTTGTCCAGGAGCTCCTCGTTCATCCAGGCAGGCCTCCTGGCATTTTTGCCTGACTTCCTCTTTGTTGGGATGCATTGCTCCTGAGCTTGGAGGAGGTGATCCTTGAATATTAACCAGCTTTCTTGGGGCCCTCTTCCCTCCAGGGCTTTATCCCATGGTACTCTACCAAGCAGATCCCTGAAGAGGCCAAAGTCTGCTCTCCTGAAGTCTAAGGTAGTGAGCTTGCTGTGTGACCTCCTTGGTGCCCTAAAGATCTTGAACTCCACCATTTCGTGGTCACTGCAGCCAAGGCTGCCCTTGAGCTTCACATTTCCCACCAGCCCCTCCTTGTTGGTGAGAACAAGGTCCAACATAGCACCTCTCCTCGTTGGCTCCTCTATCACTTGGAGAAGGAAGTTACCATCAACACATTCCAGGAACCTGCTGGATTGCTTATGCCCTGCTGTGTTGTCCCTCCAACAGATATCAGGGTGATTGAAGTCCCCCATGAGGACCAGGAAGACCAAGTGGATGAGGCCCTCTATAGACAGGAGCAGCCTCACGTTCACAAGCCCTGGTCCTATAGTGTCACCTTTTGCATCAAATTGTACTGCTTGATGATCTGGTCGTTCACTGATCCAGCATGAAGAATCATGTAACTACTGCCTTAGCCATCAGATAACTCGTTCATCCAATATTTGCACATATTTAATAAGACAGTTCTTGCTTGGAACTATACAGAAAGGGATGTATAATTGGCCCTATTAGTTAAAAATAAAGAATCAGTCATTAGTTCATGTCAGCTTGCTCAAAATGTAACATAAACCCTGTAAAATTGTCTGTTATCTGGATGGCTTCAACACGAGATGTATGGTCTGCTCACAAATTAGCAGCGCATGCTGGAAGGCAAGTACAGAACATGTGTGTCAAGCGGCAAGTCCATGGATGTGTCTTCTGTATCATGTGCCCAGCATCCTCTAACTAACTTTTGAAGCCTACACACATGCTTTCTTGTTTTACTGCATTAGCCAATCTCTTGTACTTTTTTTCCTCAATTTGTCTGTGTTTGTGTCAGAGAGTTTGTTTCAGAACATAGTGGGGATGAAAGGAGGGTGCAGGTACACACTGGCACTGCTGAAGCAAATAGATAAGGTCAAAAAATGAACTTTACACTTTAAGCAGAACATCACAAGGCTTGTGAAGAGGCCAGTGATGTCCTTGGGGTCATGTGGGCACCTGCAGAGGCTGCTCAGAAAGCTCTGTCAGCTGCATTTGGGGGTTTTTGCTGTGTATTAGAAAGTTGTGTCAGAAAAGGCAAACTGTCCTGGTCTCCATTCCAGAGCTTTCACTGATCTTTTATGTACGTAAGTCCTAGCAATTGAGTACCTCAAAGATGAGGTTTGAAATCGTAAACTCATTTGAATCTCATTTGCTTTGAGTGGTTTTTCTAATCAGCTGTAGGAAGGAACTTGTAAAGACTACCTCCAGCTGGGACCATTTAAACTCACTTAGGAGCCTCTATGCATGAGATACCAGGTTTGGTGGCTGCTTACAAAAGCTCTTGTAACCCCAGCCAGGAATTCTTGTTTGATCTTTGTGAGCTGCTATGACCATTGCTATATAATCCAAACCATAGCTATGTCTGATGTCCCATTTGAGGTGTGGACTATTCTTATACAAAGAGGGAAGCATTTACATTTCAGGCAGAGTGGAGCACTGTGTATCTCTGCAGAGGCACAGAAGCGACAAGCAAAGCAGGTCATGAGAGATTTTCTTTTTATCATACCTGAGCTCTCTTCTAGGTCGTTAGCGCGGGTTATATTGTAATAGTACTTCACGCTGCAGTGAAGATCCCTATTGTGCTAGACTCCATATAAACACAGAGAACAACACAGACCTTGCAAAGGCTTTATAGTACAATTTAACTTACAATGAAACAGATGTTTGTGACAATGGAGAAGAGAATAATAAAGACAGCATTAGTACATGTTCTAATACTGATCATGGGCATTGCTTTGGGCTATGAATCACTAGAAAGCTTTATACAAATATTTACTTATAAATAAATATTAGCAAAGCCTATTATACGAAGAGAGAAAATAGGATAGTAATTTCTATTTCCAAATAGCATGCAGAATTTTTGTCCTAAAGTAAAATGTGTGATAGCTAACAGGCTGACTAGCACAGAAGCACAAATAAGTAGTACCTGAGGAATACACAAAGACCTGGAAGAGGTATTTAACGGTAGCTTTTTTTAGCTTGTGTAACTGGATGGTGATATAATATAGTTTTTGGCACCTTTCGTGGATATTTTTGTTCACTGATATTTTTCAAGGATACCGTTTCAAACATGGTTACTTTAAATCACTGCTCAAAAGCGTTGACAAGCACACACTTTGTTGTGAGGTTACAAACAGTTCTCTTCACTGTTCGCTCCCCGTGGTGGTTGAGGTGCCTCATACAACAGCGTAGCCACTAGCTTTTGGACTTAACCCCTGTCTTTGAAAATTGCACTTGGTTTTTCTGTTTTCAACATTTATGGGCTGAATTGTGTTAGCATATAGGGCTTGATTGTGCCCTGTATGATCAGCTGCAATTCTTGGGCTTTGAAAGTCAAGCAGGTAGATGAGGATAACACTTCTTGTCCTTTTTAAACCAGAAGACTACCAAACCTTTTTAAAAAGTCCACGGCTTCTCTTGTACAGTGTTGTTACAAGGTATTATTTACAGCCTAGTAGGAATTCAGCTAAGCTTTCAATGTATTGTGGTTTTTTGTTTGTTTTGTCATTCCTGTTTTCTCCTACTTTGTTCACCTTTAAGTTTGACAATGTGTATGGGTTTTCTTGAAATAATTTTGTAATGGTTTTGAGATGCACCTTCTGATATCTCAGGGGAAGCAGCTGATGAATACTTCCCAAAGGATCACCTGTGGTGATATTTAGGGTTGGCTCTGGGGTGCCTTGCTGTTTTGGGTCAGGGAGCTCTAGGCTTTGCAGAGCCAAGCCTTGAGCATCACCTGGCTGAGCAGCTTCAAGGACTGAGAAGGCACATTATTAGCCATGTAGCTGCTTTCCTGAGTTGCACTTTTGAGTAGCTCTGCAGCCCTTTTACATGCTGTAACAGGTAACGTTTCCTGGGAAGCCTGTGGTTCTTGTCAGTGGGAAGGTTGCATATTCAGTATCTGTCATATTAGGTGATGTAGAAGCTATTTGAGGTTTCTCTCCAAGCAAAACTGAAAGACATCCCAGATAGTTTGCTTATGTCATATAAATCTTTGATTCATCCAGGGGCTAGGTGCCTGCTGGTGACGGCAAAAACATGGTCTGAGACGCAGCACTGAGAGCCAGCGCTGCGTGTTCCTGCACTGAGCAAAACGCGGTGTCTCAGGTCCCTCGGTCGTCACGGATGCAGAAAGGACTAAGGGCTGTTGGTCCCATGCTGCTGGTGACACCCACAGCGTTAGCAAAGCTGCTCCCACACACACGACTCGGTTACTCATGTAGGGCCCAGTGGGTGTCGCTTGGTCTCCTGCAGCATTCAGCGTGCGTTTAGAGCCCACGCCATGGCCTGGATGCAGACACTGCTTTATGTGGATGGAAGCGGGGGACAGGTTGGCTCTAACCTTCAGTGAATTGTCCATGCTCAGAACATGAAGTCACCACGTCCTGCCTGATTACGGCCTTCATCTAAGGTTTGGCTTTTGAGAACGAGGGCATTTCATCATCAGATCTGCTCTGATTTTGCAGCGAATATTCCCTTTTCATACAAAGGTGAAAACTGTATTCCCTCAAACAAAAATTTTGCACTAAACTGTGTAGAAGGAAGAATAGCTTCCTTGAAAATACAATTCAGGCCAGGGACTGGCGTGAGCCGGGGGAGCCCAGTGCAGGTAAATGAGCTGCAGTGACTGGCACCAGTGACGTCTGTGACTTACACGTACGTGCTGTGGCATTTGTGGGGCAAAAGGGTATCGTGTGCTAGGATGCAACTGCTGGGCAAATTACCCTGAAATAAATGATACCGGACACGGGGCCAAATTCTGACAGCGCTCTTGCTTCCAACAAATTTTCATAAACTGCGTTTGAAAGAAAACCCTCGCTTTTATGCAGTAAAGCTGAAGCAGTATGTCCTAACCCAGCCGTGCAGGTTACAGTGCGTGCGATGTACCCTGATTCCCTCTCTGCCTGTTTTTTCTCTCTCTCTCCCTTCAGATGGCCAGTAACCCATGTGCCAGGCAGCCGCGGCCCGCGCTGGGCGAGCCGGCCAGAGTCGGCCCCTGCCACTGAGGCGGGGAGGAGGGAGGAATCGCCATGGCCTCGCACCGGCAGGCCCGGCTCGCCGGCCCTCCCGACGGAGGCTGGGGGTGGATGATCGTTGCCGGCTGCTTCCTTGTCACTATCTGTACCAGGGCCGTGACGAGGTAAAGGGGCTGCTTCTTGTCTTTCTGACCTGTTTGTGGCATTACCCCTTTTTTTTTCCCCTTAGGAAGAGGATTTGGGATCTCTCCGATGTCCCGCAGCTGCAGGGGTTGTTCTGGCTAGCTACAAACCTCTCTCTTGCTACATTTTTAAAGGCTTCCCGAAATCCCTAAGGTTGTGGGGATGGTTGAGGGATTATGAGCCCTCTGGTTTTAGTCTCGCCTCCTCTGACAGCTGCTCTCTCTCTCTCAACACCCTCTCCTTGATTTTTTGCGAAATCTAAGCCTCGGGCAGGCAGCGTTATTTCAGGTTGTGGTGGTTTGGTCGGGGAGGGAGGAATCATGTAGGGTCTCTTTGGGTCTGCTGTGTCCCTCTGACCCCACAGCTGTGCTCATTTTTGCTAGTCCCAGTGGATTTGCTTGGCTCCTGAGTCCATCCGAGAAACCTCTAAATACCCCCTTCTCCTACTGCAAGCATTTCGGGTACAATCCTGCCTGAGAAGGTCCGTGCCCCGGAGAGGAGGCCCCTCTCTATACCCTTCTGGTATCCAAAATATGCAGAACATATTTTCTCAAAAATAGAAGGAACAGGAATAGACGGCTGCCTTGCACAAATGTAATGTATACATCTGGGGTGAGATGGCTTCCACAGCTGCTGTTGGGTGACTTTGATGTTGACTGGAGGCAGAAGAACCTGGTGTGTGTGAACGTGGACATTTAAGCTATATTAAGCAGAGAGACAGGCACCCTGGTGAGTGAGGAACACTGAGACAGTGTCTTGTTGGGCAGTCAGTATAATGTAAACACAGTGTTTCCTACCTAAATTTTACATTTCTTTTAAAATAAAGCTACCAGGTTTAGGAATCTAAAGTCTAGGGTCTTGGAGTCAACAGCATAAAAGGGGCATGGAAATGTTGACACAGTGTTAGTTTATGTATGCAAATGTACCAATTCTGTAATAACAATAGAGATTTCCTAGTGGATTTAATTCCTTTTTCACATGTGAAATACGTTACATCCAAGAAATCATCTAATGGCTGGCACACATCTAGAATATACACAAGAACGAAGTATGTGCAAGAAAAAAGCTGAAGAAGGTGGTGGTTCATTGATTTGCAGGAAGAAAAAAGAGAGGGGGAAAAGGGGTCTCTTGCTGATCCAGAAACCAGAATGAAACTATGCAGCCTTTTAATCCGTTCCCTTGCAGGGACAGCTAGAACAGTAACACTCATTAAGCAGAGCAAAGTAACCTCTCCTGGAAGCATTTTAATAAACAGTTGGAAGGTCCGTGGGCTCCTGCTGTGTTTTGATTTTCTGTTCATGAGGAGTTGCTTTTCACTTGCTTTGCACTTGTGCATCTATGAACATACAGCTATAGGTGGTGTTGGCTTTATAGGTACTATGCTGGCCCTGCCCTGCCAGTTTGTGGAGATGTGAATGCCACCATTAGTGAGCAACAAGGTCAGTGAAGAACTGAGGAGCCCTGGGGCTTTGTGTATCAGGGAAGCAACACCATGATGTGGGCCATAAATTGCTGGTCATAATTACAACTTCAATTTCATTTCAGTTAAAAATAATATGAGTCATAAAAATCTAGCAGCAGATACCACCGTGAGAAACATGTGGTATTATAGTGTTCATAATCTCTCTGGAGTATTTATCTGTCTGAATTAGGTTCTACATCAGCCTAATTGTCTAATCCCACTGTTGGGATGATAGTCGGACACCAATTTGTGATTCAGTTGTTGCCAGTGCAAAGCAAGGATTCTTCTCTGGTTGAATCACCCCTAGCCCTAGGCGCCTTACACAGAGTACTGTTAGAATTATTCAGCTTGCACACATCATTTCATGTCTTGTCCCTCATGCATTATCGTAGCCCTTCATTTCCAATATCCCTTAGAAACTGTTTAAAAATTTCTCCATCTCGTTGGGATTTAGGCAAAACACAGATTTGATCTTCCTGGGAGCTGGAGAGGACCTTCAAGTGGGTACGCTTTATACCTGAAGAGTGAGACTGGTGTTTTCTGTGAGGCAAATATCCCATGTTCAACAGATTGGTGTTCATGTTTTCTTTCCTAGGTGCATCTCCATTTTTTTTGTGGAGTTCCAGGCATACTTTGGGCAGGATTATGCCAGAACGGCTTGGATCCACTCCATTGTTGACTGTACTACGATGCTCTGTGGTGTGTATTACCCTTTTAAGACTAATGTGGCTGCTTTTTCTTCAGCTCCATCTGGTTTTAGTGTGTTCACAAGTTGGTGGAGTCAGCTGGGAAAGACAGATACTGTGGGGTCTCTGGGGTACGGTATATCCAAGCTGCTTCCCCCCGCATGGGGGAAGGGAGTGTCTTCATACCATAGAAAAGAAGCAGAACTTTGTTTTGTCAAATGATCTAAGTTTTCAGAAATGTACTTTTGTTGAGGTCTAGTGGGACAAGTTGTGTTTGAGAGCTACTAACTGAGCTCTTGTTTCTTTTGCCTTTTGAGTGGAATCATGTTTGAGATTTAGCACAGGATGTACATCTTCCTTTCAGATCAAGTCACAGTCGTCCTCCTTTTAGCAAACTTGTATGTTTAAAATGTGTGTTCTTTTCCCTTAAAAGAAAATCTAGTGTTACTGAAAATGACATGCATCAATGCAGCAGTTGTACTGAATTTCTCATGGGTTTACTTTAAAACTGTACAGCTAGGTGAAAATCCATGCCCTAATCCTGTGGAAGAGGGTTAATCCATGAGAATTGCTGTGAAGGCACAGGGACACAGCTGGAATGAGACATAGCAACTCTCCTGTGTCAGCCAGGTTGTATCTTGGGGGAAAAAGGATAACCTTGGACATAAGATATAAGGATATAAGACATAAGATATAAGGATATAAGACATAAGATATAAGGATAACCTTGCCCTGGCATAGCAGGTAGCAGAGAGGGAGAGGGCTGGTGGTGACACCCCATGGTAGAGGCAGGGCAATCTGGGAGCCATCAACGTTGGAGAAGTGCAGGAGAGGGGTAGCAGCACTGCAGATGGTCCAAAAGATGCAAGACCTCTCCTGTTTGGGTCTGGCGCAGAGCCCACAGGGCCAGGGAGGAGCGAGGAAGGACACCTGAAGTTACTGGGGGCTGAAGTGCAAATTCCAGGTGGGGGAAGGTCTCAGTGTTGTAAGAGTGGAGTAATGAACAGTGTGGGCTGTCGCTGTGGCCTCTCTTGACCCCAAAAACTGCAGAGTAGCTGTGTCCCATAATGACTTTGATCTACTAAAATAGCTGCTGAGAAAGCTACTGTAAATTTCAGTTTTATCGTGACTTTCAGGAAAATTATTTTTAGAAGTTTTTTGGTGCTCACACCATTGTGCTAGGGGGATGTTGGAAGACGACTCTGTGTAGCTGTGATCACCGTTTTCTCCTGCTTGCCTACTGCTTCCTTTTCCTTGATGACTCTTGCAACAAACTGTGTGTGAGCACCTGCCATTAACTACCAGCTTTATTTGTTTCTTTGAAGCCCCACTTGGGAGTTTAATCAGTAATCATGTATCCTGCCAAGTTGGTATCATGCTAGGAGGCCTGCTTGCATCTACTGGACTAATTTTGAGTTCATTTGCTACCAGCCTGGAACATCTCTACTTATCATTAGGAGTCCTTACAGGTAGGAAGCATTCAACCTCTTTGTTCCTGCCAGGGAAAAAACACGGGAATGTTAAAAATGATGGTACTTCCTTTCAAGAGGGGTGATCTCTTCTCCATGTCATATTGCCACCACACTGGTCAGTAGAGATGCTCAGCCCCGTTCTCTTCATTGTAAAGGAGAGGCTTTGGCTGCCCCTGTGAGGGCTTCAGCACTCGGTGAATCTCATACAGCCCAAATGCAGCACGCTGCAAAAGCAACTCTTCAACTTCTGTTAGAGAGAGGACTATGGATAAAGTTCTGAAATTATGGGAGGTCAGGAAGGACTCCTGTTGCAGGTGATACACAAAAATGTTTCCTTTTCTGCCTGTGATTTGGGAGGAGTTTGTTATGGTAGGAGTCCTAGACTGCCCCCAAATATTTGCATGTTTAAAAAAAAAAAGTTTAAATCAAAACAAAAGAGTAAGCGGGCAGAGGAGCACTGGGTGAATACCTGGTACCTCAGCTGTGCACCTTATTTTTGTCTGTGTTACATTCCGTTTGAAAAGCAAACAAATTGCTGGTTGGTAGTGTTGCTGTAGCAGCTCCTCCGTTTGCCTTCAGGTATGGTGGTAACAAATATCTTTGCTCTGTCCTGTCTCCCTGTGTTTGCTGTGCACAGAGGAACTTGAGAGGTGCCAGTGGTCACACTGACATTCCTTCCTCATTAATACTGACCTGGTAGCCACGGTGATATAAGCCCTTGTACTTGGTCCCCTGCTGTTTAGTAACAAGTTGGTGGAATTACTGCAGTTCACATGCTGCCAACAGCTTATTTGTTTAAAAAAAAAAAAAAATCCTTATTGTAGTGCATGTCACTCCTGTATTACAATGTTAATCTTTGACAAATGTGTTCATAACAAATAAAAAGGCTCCTTGTAACTCGAGGGACTGTACCACATACCATGCTAATGCCACTGAGGCTTCCTTAGCAAGAACCCCTGTGAATACTGAGGAGGAAAAGCAGTTGCAATTTGTACATGGAGTTGTAAAGAGCCAATTCTACAAGCAGTGAACTTCTAGTCTGTGGGGACTGATTAATGGAGAGGTGAACTGTTGGTAAAGGCAAGAGGTGGTGCCCCAACCCAGAGAGGAGGTGGGAGCATAACTGGTGAAGGTCTAAATCCATAAAAGCTGCAGGACTTGAAACTGTGAGGAGTGAAGCAGAGGTGAGACAGGGGAGTGGCAATAAGTAGCAGAGTTCCTTCTAAGAGGTATGAAAATGTTTTCAGCCCCAAACTTTGCATTTCCACTGTTCACAGAACATTTATTGGCTTTTTTAGGGACCTATTTCCCCCTACAATCTCACTAAAAAATAAATGGTGTGTACGCCAAATAGAGTATGATCTTCACAGCTCGCATGATGATGTCTAGCTCAGGGCTGCTCCTCTGGCTCTGCTGCCCACACAGGTCACAGAATCACAGAATCACAGAATCACAGAATCATATAGGTTGGAAAAGACCTTTAAGATCATCGAGTCCAACCATAAACCTAACACTACCAAGACCACCACTATACCATGTCCCTAAGCACCTCATCCAAACGTCCTTTAAATACCTCCAGGGATGGCGACTCAACCACTTCCCTGGGCAGCCTGTTCCAATGCTTGATAACCCTCTCGGTGAAGAAAAATTTCCTAATATCCAGTCTAAACCTCCCCTGGCGCAACTTGAGGCCATTTCCTCTTGTCCTATCACTTGTTACCTGGGAGAAGAGACCGACCCCCACCTCTCTACAACCTCCTTTCAGGTAGTTGTAGAGAGCGATGAGGTCTCCCCTCAGCCTCCTTTTCTCCAGGCTAAACAGTCCCAGTTCCCTCAGCCGCTCCTCATAAGACTTGTGCTCCAGACCCTTCTCCAGCTTCGTTGCCCTTCTCTGCACACGCTCCAGTACCTCAGTATCCCTCTTGTAGTGGGGGGCCCAAAACTGAACACAGTATTCGAGGTGCGGCCTCACCAGTGCCGAGTACAGGGGCACAATCACTTCCCTAGTCCTGCTGGCCACACTATTTTTGATACAAGCCAGGATGCCATTGGCTTTCTTGGCCGCCTGGGCACACTGCTGGCTCATACTCAGCTGGCTGTCAACAAACACCCCCAGGTCCTTCTCTGCCTGGCAGCTTTCCAGCCACTCTTCCCCAAGCCTGTAGCGTTGCATGGGGTTGCTGTGGCCCAAGTGCAGGACCTTGCACCCAACCCCAGCAGGTCCTGCAGGTCCAACCCCAGCTCTCTGCCCTGCTCCTCCCCTCGCCTTCTGAGGGCTGCCAGAGCAGGCACCCACCACCCAGAGTCCCTCTAATCCGCTTATCCTGTCCTGGCAGGCTTAGTGCCTGCCCGGCGGGGTGCGGTCTTTGAGGAGGATGTGGCAAGCTGGTTACGGCACTGGCTGATTATCTCCTCTATTGGCAAGTTCTGCCAAGGGCAGTGGGGAGTGTTTTACCCTCAGTGTAGGACATGCTCCAAAACCCTAGTCAGGACCTCATTTCTGCAGCAGATTCAGAGCTATAAGTTTTAGTGTTTAGGGCAAGCATTTGATGATTAAAATTTGCTCTCTGGTTCTGCAGCAGAGACCACAATCTTTTTCCCAGTCCAAGAGATGGATCTTATGTGTTTACTAAATTGGACATGGCTTTGTTTTCTGAGGCTTTTCTCCCCTGTCTTTACTTGCAGGCAGGGATTTAAAATGGTCAGGCCTCCAAGCAGCTGCTGTGTGGAGTTTGTTTAGCTGCTTAAAAAAGGTTTATTGTGGAATATTAGTAACAGAGACAGACTCTTTGTACTGTGTTTCAGAGACCTGAAAACTAATGTTCAGGGTTGCAACAGACCAAAACACAAACTGGTGCCTCATCGGGACAGTGTGCCCAGTGCCAGCATCTGCCCAGCCCGTGGGGCAAGACCTCATCTTGCATCCAGGAGAGGCTGACACGCTATTTCTCTGATGTTTATTGATCGTCCTTCTTCTTGTTAAGTGAACCCCATCACTTCTTTCTGAGCCTTGTTATCGTGGATTAATGATGATCTGTTAAGTTTGTCAAGTCAGTGACCCTGACAGTGGAAGAAAGGAGTCATCCTGGTTTCTCTTCACACTGTGACTGAGCTGCGTGATACAGAATCAGAAAAAGCTTCCTATTCATTTGTGCTAATGAAAGTAGGTTATATGGTTTAATTTAATGTGTTCCATATGTCATGCTGAGTATCAAGCCATCTGTACTGTGCTTTCTCTTCTAGGACTTGGGTTTGCACTCTGTTATTCTCCAGCCATCGCGATGGTGGGCAAATATTTCAACAAAAAGAAAGCGCTGGCATATGGAATAGCCATGTCAGGAAGTGGAATCGGTACTTTCATCCTGGCCCCTGTGGTCCAGCTCTTAATTGAGCAGTTTTCCTGGCGTGGAGCTTTACTCATCCTGGGAGGTTTTGTTTTAAACCTCTGTGTCTGTGGTGCCTTGATGCGGCCTATTGCTCTTAAGGAGGACCGTAAAACTGCTCCTGAGTTTCTTGAACAGGATTATGTTCCCGAAGCACAGAAACAAGACTTAAAGCGAACGTCCATCTGTTCACCTTTAATCAAAGCGTGGTCTCATGAATGTTTATGCTACTGTTCATGGAAGGAATATGACTTTTTACTGATGCCAGGCTTCATGGTGCTGGCAGTGTCGGTTTTATTTATGGCATATGGCTGTAGCCCTCTTTTTGTCTACCTAGTGCCTTATGCTTTGAGCGTTGGAGTGAGTCATCACCAGGCTGCCTTCCTCATGTCCATACTTGGTGTCATAGACATCATTGGTAATATCACCTTTGGATGGCTAACAGACAGAAGGTAATGGCTTACGGCTAAGCAAGTGTAAGCTTTAGCTGGTGGGAGGCTGGATGCAAGTGAAGTGTAATACATATAAAAGACTCTTTCTGTAGGATGTGTAACTTCTCAAAAAAAACCCCAACACACAGTCTAACTTTCAGAAATGCTTACTGTTTAATGTTTTTGTTTCTTCTGAGCTTGTTCAGTTCTGCTGGTTTAACTTCTTTTTTTCCTGAAGAAATGATGTGTTTGTGCAAAGCTCTTGCATTTGACAGTGGAAATGTAACCCCCTGCCTGAGGTATGTTGAGCATGATCCTCTGTACCTATTTCCTAGAGGATCTCACTCTACTTCCTCTGCCTTTCCATCTCTTTTGTGCCGCTGGGGAGGCACAGAAGTCATGGAAAAGGATCAAGGGGCTGGCCCAACACTGTCAGGCATATACTCAGAAGAACTGACCTAAAGTTGTTATATGTTTTCCAGTATATGAGAACTCACCATGCTTTGCTAACTCAGCTCACTCCAAACATCTGTGTGCAGCAGCTGTAACATCAGTAGAGACTGCCTAAATTAAGAAGGCTTTTGATTCTAAAGGACACATTCTTTGTGCATATTCAGTCTGTGGGAAAAATCAGTCATTGGTTTTGTGGGGCAGGGAGAAAGGGAATTGCCATCTCACTTAGCTCATGCTAACTCCAGTGTTTAAAGGCTGAGGCAAAGGATGACAGCTAAGAGAGGTATACTGTAATATTTTTTTGCATAATACTGGGAGCATCTTGCTCAGCTGGTATGTAAAGCTTGATGGAATACTGCTTTGAACATTGAAACTTCAGAGGGCTGCAAAATCCCGGCAGCAGAGCAGCTCCCCTCACTAGGGGCAGCCTGAAGAATACGGCAGGCAGCATGGGCTGCTGCTTACCAGATGTTTCTGCAGCTGTAGGTGGGCAGCTTTCCCTAGCTGGACTCATCAGTGCTGAGCTTTTCGTCTTGAAGACTGTGTAAGAAAATGGACTTAAATTTGAGCTATATAAAAGAGAAGGAGAGAAACTGAAGTGCTGCGTGCCAGCGCATAGAAACTGAGATGCCGTGTCCAGTGATAATCTTTTTATTTTCTGTTTTGAAATTTGCAGGTGTCTGAAGAAGCACCGGCACTTTTGCTACCTCTTTGCTGTGGGAATGGATGGCCTCTGTTGTCTTTTCCTGCCAGTTCTCCAAAACTTCCCCTTGCTTGTGCCTTTCTCATTTACCTTTGGCTACTTTGATGGAGCCTATGTAACGCTGATCCCCGTCGTGACGGCAGATGTAGTGGGAACTTCTTCCTTATCATCAGCACTGGGTGTCGTGTGCTTTCTGCATGCCATACCATACCTAGTGAGCCCACCTGTTGCAGGTCAGTTCACAAATGACTTTCCTATAATCTTACCACTACTTCAGATTTACCTGTTGATGTGATGTAAAAGGAGAGGAAGGACAGCAAATGCATGCTGAATGTGGAGGTAGCCCCCGGGCAGGGAAATAACACATCTAGACCTTTATAAGACTCTAGAACCCACTTAAGCCCTGTCTTGATGGGATGATTTCTTACATATAGAGTGAGTTGAAATTTAAAAAACAAACCAGTATGGAATGGGGCTTCTAAGAGCTGTTACATCACCACTTCACGTAGTTCAGAAATTGTGCAAGTAGAAGGAACAAAAGATTTCACAGTGAAATTACATGACTTTGAAAATGTAACCTAAAGAGAGTTTCATTCCAAGGAGTGTTTTTGTGTGGAGGACTTGATCTTTTCAACTCAAGACTGCTTTGAACAGGTGGGTGAGTCAGCTTTACTACTGTTTGGTCACAGGCTCACCACTGTAATATCTAACCATCATTTTCCCCATTGGTTCCATTACAGCGAAGTAAGGATGAAAGCTGTACTCCTATTATTATTTAGAAAGAACTTGACACAGTTTTGAATATTGTGGAAGGACAGAGATCTTTTTTTCAAACGGACATATATATGTCTTTCATATTTTGTCTGCTGTTCACATCAATTCCCAATTAGTCCCTGCTTCTGAAGCTTTTAATTTAATTTTCCATAGCAAAAAATATTGCAAAATGGAATTATGTTAAGTGATGCATGAGCCTAGGGCATAGCTCACTAGATGTTTCTGTATGAGGCTCTCATGCACACAATATTTAATCCCAGGGCTCTCTAAGCATGTCTAAAGACTGCCAGTTAAATCCATGCAGTTGAAAGATGTTTATTTAGTATTGTGGTGATGACTGCTGTGCCTTTTCTCATGGGTTTGACCTCTAAACAAAAGCCCATAAAAATCTTATCTGCCTGCTGAGGACAAATTCCTCCCTCCCCCAGGAGGTAAAAGTATAATGACGGTGATGTAAACCCGTATCGTTTGATTGTATTTATATGTGATAACTCCAGAAGTTTATAAAACTCCTGTTGATCACAGGATTTGTAAATTATCAGAATTTTGGTGGGCCTTTAAAAACCCATGACTTGTTTTCCTACAGGTTGGCTTGTGGACACAACTGGCAGCTATACTGCATCATTCCTCCTGTGTGGATTTTCTATGATATTTAGTTCAACGTTATTGTGCTTTGCAAGACTAGCAAAAAAAATCAAAAGAACGCATTTGCGGTCGCTCACCAATGACACTGGCACCAAACAGCACATCTGGACAAATGGAGCAATAGCTTATTCTGTCACAGCACAATTAGACCAAAAGGATGTTGAATTTTTGGCTGCAGATACAAACAGCTACAGTAACAGATGACAAGCGCTGTCAGGATTCAGCACTGCACAGCCGTGACTGAGATGGAGGCTGGCTCTGTAGTGCTACGCTGTTGAAGATACTACTCCTGTGAAACAAGGCATCTCTCAATTAGATTTTTCCATCGTGTTTTAGTTGGCTAAAATCTACATACAGCAACAGTAATACCAAGTTAATGCAGTAATAGAAGAAAGCTAGACTGAAAATAAAGAGAGTTTGTAGATACAATTGTTCACGGATTTATTTGAAATGCAGTATGTTGATGCTACAGGTAATCTCAAAGATGATAATTGGCTATAATCAAAAGAAAACTAAAAAATAATCAGTCACCAAAACTGAAAAATAAAGCTTAAATTATTTCAGAAATAGTATTAATGAAATAATCTTTTTGGTGTTCTGGTCTATTATGTTTCAATAGACTAATGACTAATCATACACAGCACCAAAAAACCTCCACATTTATCAGTCTGCATCAAACTGTTTGCAAATAACTGTTTCAAATGCCAAAGCCATTTTTTTTAGAAAATCTGGTAGGAAACTGTGATTAATGCTGGAAGTATCTCTGGAGCAGCTTTAATTTTTACAGTGTGCCTGAATTTTGTACGTAAGCTGCAATTTAATTTCAAATATGGTTTTAGACCTACATTCCCAAGCCCTCTACAGCAAAATTTTGAGGTGGTTCTGCTTTTTTTCCTGGATATCTTTAAAGCTTGAATTTCTAAACATTGACATTCCAGGTATGATCCTCCAGCTGATCCTTGTCCGGGAGGGTGGAAGAGGTGCTGTGGCTCCTCTACTATCTGAAGAGGAGTACATTTGTGCCAGGGGACTAGGCATGCTGATAGACAAACCTGCTTTAGCTGCATTAGTTGGAAGAAGCCCAAAGGTGGCCCAGGAGACCAGAGGAGAGGCTTGTGTTTTTCTATATACAGAGCCTCTTCCTCCTGTAAAATCAGCAGCTGTTGAAGAAATTTAGAGTCCATGCAAGCAGATGACTGAGAAACTGCCCACTCCACAGGCTATTAGTAAAGAGGATGTTGGCAGACAAAGTTGTTTCTGCGTATTCCAGTGGCAAGCCTGTCTCTTCTTGGACCCAGGAGCTGTATCTTCAGATGGTGCAAATTACTCGTGTGTGCCAACTGAAGAGCTGATCAGGTCACTTGTCCTGGATGGCCAGAACACAACAGCTGCGATTTGCCAATGGTTTCCTGCTACTCGTGTGAGGAATATTCTACAGCTGGCTGCTTCACGGGAGCTATAGACTCAATGTAGGTCGTGGGGTAAATTACTGATGTGATGATTTAATAAATTATGGGATGTTTCTACATTTCCAGAGTGAAACTGTTGTCAGCAATGGAGGAACTTCACATTCTGCAATGCAAATCACTTCTGTGTTTTGATGCTGTATAGAGCTGCATTCTGTTCATTAGCAAATTGATCAGAGTCCAAATAATTTTTATCAATGCTGAACTAGTAGTTTTGTTAATCATCTGCAGTGTATTCAGTGGTTGCTCATGGTGTCCTATTCCAGTCTGTGCCTCAGAAGGGAAAGCAAAATACTGATGTTCACAAATTTGATTTAGATCAAGAGTACAGCCATAGTGGTATAATGTATTTTTATATATATACAAATAGTATGTGTATCAAGTAGTTCCATTATTCATGCATATTTCAAATATAACACATTAAAATTGTTTGACTTAGTCGTCTGTGTTCAAACAAAGCATTCCTTGCTGCCCTGCTTCGGAAGTGTGGTCAGAGCCAGTAGCACGACTTAGATGCACAGACCACAGATTAAGAGATGGGAGTGCAAAAACTGCTTAAAACTAATGACATAACCTTTTTTCAGCTCTGCGTGGCAATTGAGTCCTGGGCCCTAATTTTTATTTTAACATACGTTCATTAAAAAAGACAAAAATTATCCGTGAGTATTTCTTAATGAGTTAGGAAAAATATGCACATTTAGGAGGAAAAAAAAGGTGGCTTTGTTAATTAGTAGTGATGAAGATATTGTGTTAGATCTTAATGCAAAAGTTTATATCAAAAAGTGGGGAATAAGTGGTCTACAAAGAAGATAAGCTATTTCAACAAGTTATAAGTTACTGCTGTCGTTTACTTTACAAAAACTTAATTACTTTTTTACCACATGTCAGCAGTTGTTCATGCCAGAACTGCATATTATAAAAGCCTGTTGGAATAATACTATATGCATTTTTATCCTAGTAAACAATACTGTGTAATACACTATTAGCATTTTTTCATTTTTTTATTTCAAGATATTTTTCATAGGCTAATCTGTTTCGTGTTTATCTTATAATTAAGGCGGTATTTCTTGTTTTAAATACCTAATTCAGCAGAAAACATTCAACTAGTTTTATACACAGACCTTTTGTAGAAAATGATAGAACTATTTCAGGGTTTTCTAATACTGTTTCTGCTCTGAATTAAGCCAATGGACAAAAACTTATATACCAGAATGATACTTTCTGTGCATAAAACACACTGCAGAATATCAGCCGTGTCATGAATCTCCCTAGCTCAGAAACAGAAGGAAGGAAGCATAACAAGAAATAACCTGCAAGTGGAAGAAATGGGAATACAATCCACGTTTGCAAAGCCTCATGCCAAACTTCTAACCCTTGGTCCACACAACCCAAACTGAACAGCTCATCTTCATCCTGCCATGTGAAATGTTTCAGGTGGCATGTTATAGAAGCATCTGGATTATACCATTTAAAAAAAATGATTTATTGTATCTGCAATTTTTTTTTCAGAGATTGTAATATTCAGGCTGCTCTCCACAGAGAGTATTTCCTGGCATGGCATGGTGCAGCGGTAGGCAGAGATACCTGGGCTAGCTGTGAACAATTTCCCCACCTAACACTGCGTGTTCCCACCAGCCCTGTTCAGCACTGACGGATACGAGCTTGAATGGAGCACTGCAGCGCTGAGCCTGTCTGGCTTCCCGGGACAGCGTGGTCTGACTTGGCTGGGGTAACATCTGTCCAAGACAGAAACAGACGGATCGTTCCTCAGATGAATCCTGCCTGGGATAGTACTCTACTCCATGCAGTGAACGGGAATTCAGTGTGAGTGAAACTGCTTACAACTGCTGGAGGTAGCCCATCAGTTTCCATTCCGTGAAGTTTGAAATGGGGAAATCATCATTCTTTTGAAATCGCTTATGTTCCAGTGATAATTTTTATCAGGTCAGCTTTGGAACATTTAATAAATTTTACCTTGAAAAATTGTGTGAAAACAGCATTGGAAAAGTCAAGTACCTGCTGTTGAAAAATAACCCTGTTTTCAGAAAAAAGGAGAAAACTTTGAGCCCAAAACATTTCTGCCAGCTTGGATGATAATTTATCTCCTGAAAATCAAAGGTTGTCTGTGCTACTATATGGTGAATGTATTTTATATTGCCACAACAATTCCTTGTTTGCTTTCTAAAGTGTTACGAATTTATGTGAGAAGAGCTTGTTTAAGTTAAGCTGTGACAGTACTTCACGGTCAGCATAATGAAGTCCTTAGTCGGGATCGCCTCAATAAATAATACCTTCTTCTAAGTGACTGTTCTGGTGTATTCCAGTAGAGTTTTCTATATAATTTAGAAGGTGCTTTTGATTCATAAATGAATACTTCCTGAAGGGTTATCTTCCCTCCTTTTTTCCCTGCACCACTAGCGTAGGCTCCAGTGATGTATTTGTACTTGGGTGCGAACCGAGAGGTGTTCAGGTGTTCTGTGTGGTTCTGGTTTTGCCCATTGGACTTGGACACTGCAAAATGTGTGTTTCGTTTTGTCCACTTCCCGAAGCTCAAGCTCAGCCTCTTCCCTGTGTCGGGAAGAGGTTCCCATTCCCAGGCAATGCAGCAGCACCACCCTGTGGGAAATCACATTTCTCCTCATTTACGAGGCACTAGGCAAGAACTGGAAGGCAGCGTTGCACAGAGCATCCCCGGCTGGTTCTGCGATCCAGCGCAACCCTCCAGAGCCCGGAGAAGGTAAGGCACCATAAATAGATTTCTTGCATCTCTACGCCTCACAGTCAATTTCTTCGCTGTGGAGAAGATTGAGCCTCTCTGACTTTTCATAAAGATTCAGGCTCACGTTTTTCTCATAATACTTTATTGCTTCTTATTTCTGCAAGGTTCACTTTCCAGGAGAGAGGCAGGAGAGGCCCTGGTGGCCGGGTGTGGAGGGGAGCGTGGATGTGCCACCACGGCTGCAGGAACCTGTACCACCTCTTCCTCGAATTCTTCCCTGCTGCCCTCCATGCCCTCGGGAGGGTTTGGATGGCCACAATGCTGACGTTGGAAGCCTCAAGACTGCGAAAGGCAGCGAGGTTGCCTAATGTACCCTTTTGCCCACACAGCTGAGCACAACACCGTAGGTAGTCACCAGTTACTGATTTCAACCCTACTGTTGTTCCTACCAGCTTTCAGAAGTGGTGTGTCAGTCCTGCTCCCAGTCCTCCCTGCTCTTTCCCTAGGTAGGGCCACCTTTGTTTTTAAGAGAGAAGCTGGCAGTTGGCTGGAAAACAAGGATGGATTTTGCCCCAGCCCTTTCTTAGCAAGAAGGTGTAGTTGTATTATGTACACTGTTAAGCTCCTGATGACTTTTGCTTGTGTTATGAAATATTATTTGAGGCAGAACTGAAAGGGGAGAGGTTTCTTGATGCTTCTTGGTCTGGCATCATGTTTTACACTCCTTCAGACCTGTAATCCTGTCTCTACATGGGACTGCTGTTGCAGGGGCCGGAATGCTCCGGGATGGCTGGAAACAAAAGCGCATATCCTTCCCGATGGGCTCTGTCACCAGTTTACCACTCTCTGACTATACTTTGTCACCATTCTATGCTACTGGCTAGGGCTCAGAAGTGTTTTGGAAGTACAGCAGTAGTTTTCCCTGAGCAGCATGATCTATTATATTATACCAAGGTACAATACTGTGGAATTAGGGCGGCTTGTTGTAAAGAATACTGACTTTTGGTTGGGTATCTGAAGATAATCACCTCCTCCACCCATTCTCTCTGTCCTTTCAGCCCTTTCTTCCATTCACGTAGACTCTGTGGGCAGCCACCCCTTTTCCCACATGCCTTTTGTGTTCTGCTGCCCTGTTCTCTGGTGCTCATGCAACTCTTTGCTCTAGCTGCGCTCTGCCCTCCACATCCAGTTCGGTACCTTTCTTGTGAGTGTTTTCTATCCCTGGCTTGTTTCACAAGCACGGTGGCTGCAGATAGCCATCTCCTTGGCATCTCAAAGACTCCCGTTTCTTCCTCTCCATATGCTTGCTGTAGCGGTTCCTGAGAGCATGGTTTTGGGTAAACTAGACAGATGTTGTTTTGTGCAGTTTAATTCTTGGGTGCAACACCTCTGAAGCCAGCTTTGCTGAGAGTTTGGGAAAATAAATGGGGCTATCTCCTGACCCTTTCATAACCTGCCAAAATTTTATCCCTGTTACCTTTTCGATGGCCATTTCCCTTTCTTTCATCTACTAACATGAGGATTGGTCAGCAGAGAGATACCAGAAGCAACAGTTGATGGACGCAATGCTCTTTAATAGTTCGCAACAATAATACACATTTTGTAAGCTTTCCAGTGAACTAGCCAAACAGTGGTTATTTTTCATAGTTAAACAAAGTAAAGGTAGTAAACTGAACAAGTCTTCAACAAAAGTTTCTTCTAAATAACACTAAAAAAGACATTTTTTAAATATTTGAAAAAGCATCAGAAATTCCATTTGTGTATAAGCACACCTTTCAAGTGGATAGATGAAATACTACAATGATTCCCTTATCTTTTCCTCAGTAGAAGGCAAGATCTCATTTCCAGCTTACAAGTTCTGTGTTCTACAGTTCATCACTCAACCACAACATTTATACCAGCGTTAGCACTGCAGACTACGATAGCTTAGCTATTATTTAGTTTTTCCAAGCATGCTCTCTGTTAGTGAATGAACAAACAAATGAACAATCATAATCTGCAGCTTCTACATTATCAACAGAAAGTGATGCCACCAGAAGTTTCATCTGGGTATAGCTTCAACCTTAAAAAAAAAAAAAAAAAAAAAAGTTTTGAGAGTCTGTTGAAATGTGCTTGGGTTTGGGGGTTTTTTTGGTGTGAAGGATTTTTGGGAGCTTTAGCTTGAGATGGAAAGTCGTAGCTCACATAATGCACTCAGATATTCTTCATTGTCAGGATCCAATGCGATGGCTTTCTCATAGCACTCAATCGCTTCAAGTTTCTCACCATTTAGATTATGAACAAGTCCAAATGTAGCAAAATCTGTTGCATCTCCTAAACCTCCTCGAATTCTCTGTTCCAACAACTTCTTCACAGCATTTCTGCACTTATTTCTTACATAAGAATCTTTTTCAATTTTCAGCACTTCTATGTAACACCTAATGGCTTCAGATTCCGATTTCATATGAAAACGCTGAAAATTGCCGTAAAGGTAGTAGAGTTGTTGTTTGTCACCATAGGATAGAATATTTATCTGAAATGCTTTCTGAAATGTCTCTTCTGCTTCTTCATACCTCTTTCCTTCTGCATACATGTTTGCTAGGTCAGTATGGGCAGAAAAAAATTTTGACTTTTGGTCAGTCACTGTTTTAAAATGAAAAATGGAAAGTCGGAGGAGTTCCTCCACTTGCTTTTGAGGTGGGTATCTTGTAGTCTCTTTCAATTGAAACAGCTTTGCTCTGTAGCAGAGTCCTAGTTGGTGATGCAAAAAGACAGATTTTGGTGTCACTGCTAGGGCCTTTTTCAAAATCTCCAGTGCCTTGTCCACTTGTCCTTTCCTTCTGTAAAATTTAGCAGCATACCGCAGTAAATAAGGAAGATCTGGGGTTTTCTGCATTGCTTCTTTAATGTACCTCTCCCCTTCATCAACTTGCTCTAAGTCCTGAAGTTTTAATGCAAGTAATGCCATAATGAAAGTATCATTTGGATTCAGTTCCACTGCACGCTTCAGGGGCTTGAGGGACAGGCTTACATCTTCGCATTGTCTGTGAGAAAAATCTTCCAAACGATACATTGTTATTGCATAGCCGGCATTAAATTCCGGGTTATTGGGTTCATTCTTCAGAGCATTTTCAAAGCAATTCTTTGCTCTCTTGTAGTATTTTGCCCCAAACTTTAATAATGCCCATCCTTGCTCAGCATAGACCTCTGGAAGCTGAATCTTCCACTGAGCACTGCTTGAAAGCTTTCTGCAGCTGTTTTCCACTTTGCTTACATAAGTTTGAGCTTCTTCGTATCTCTTCATGTGGTAATATATCCAGGCATAGTTCCCCCAGGTAACAAGACTTCTCCTGGCAATTTCATCTGGATGATTTTTTTTAACTTCTTCTTCAGCTTTTTGGAGATTTCTCAGGGCTTCCTCATTTGAATTCTTTAGGTGGCATACATAGGATAGTAGATTATAATTTGTGATGTTGGATTTTTGTAAAAATTCGATCTGATCGCCTATTGTTTCCTCTAGCTCATCGAGATCCACATCCTGCTTCAGCAAAGTCCATGTAAAATGACATTCTAGCTGCAGCAGGGAGCTCTTCAAGGAATTCTTGGAAATGGTACTAGAAGAAATCAAAGAAAAACTTACTTATACTGCATTTGCTTTTTGCTACTCTTGTTTTTAAACCAGGCATGATGTACTTCAAAAGCAGGCAATACCTCACCTGGTGCCACTAGTCAACAATACTTCAAACAAGCCAAAGCTGTGGGAAGCCATAGGTCTAAAGAGCTGAACAGTTATTTTAGTAATTCTCCTTGCCAGTGTATGAAGGCACCTCTTACATAGCAACAGAGCTGGTGGTCTGGATGTCAAAGAGGAGGGCTAGTCTCTATGGTAAAGCTGGCACACCTCTGGGCCTCAGGAACATATTTCCTATACTGGGAACAATTGCTGAAGCCTACCCAAAAAGAGGTAATCAAATAAAAAACTTCCCCCAAAATACAGAGAAAGCGATATAGTACCTTTCCCATGTCTCTGTATATTTTATGGTTTGCTTATAAATTTCATTTTGAATTTCCTGCATTTGTAAACCTTTGTTTGTTGGATCATAGCACCATTTTTATGTTATGATTATACTCATGTATCCAGTAGCCAGCTCCCAGATCCCACCAGTCTGCCCACTTGCTGGCACTTGGGTGTACAGGCCCCCAGGGGCGCAACCCCCCTCCACTTGCTGGTACAGACCACACACTCACTCACTCACTCACCCTATGGATCCCCAGGAGCTGGCTTTGGACATCCAGCAGCTGGTCAGGGATCCTCTCTCTAGCCGGGTGCCTCACCCCTAGACACACATGCACGCATACCGACCAGATCCTGTTTACGTATAACTGGTCCTTATTTCCCCTTTACCCCTCTCTATTTTTCAACATTTGTTCCTTCTCAAATCACCCAGATGCCTTGTTTTCCTGCCTTTGGTCCCGTCCCCAGACATCCCTTAATAAGTCTCGCGCGATCCCCAAATCCTTTTCCCTGCATCCCGTAACGTGTCCCGCATCCCTAGGCGGTTCAGACTGTAAGGCGCTCCCATAGACCCCTGGTGCTGGGTGTGCCCCCGGCCCGTGGGGCTGAGGGTCCCCTGGGGCAGCCTTGGGAGGGCTGGGTGGGGGCTTGTGTCCCTGACCGGGGCACCGGGGAGCCCCCACCTGCCCTCGTGCCTCTGTGCTCCTCTGCGTGCGTGGGGATGGGCTGATGGCTCTTGGGACGGGCCGGGGAGCAGCCGGGGCAGGGTGTTATCTGGGTTGCCCCTCCTGCCGTTGCCTGCCTACGCCCCTGTGTGCGTGTGCACACCAGCTTTTATCACGCAATCTGTCAAGGAGATAACGCTTTAGTCCATATTGTGCTCTCCCTTAAAGAAGGAATTATACATGACTTTATAACTGAGGCTTCTCTGTCAAATCCTTCTTTGTCAGAAAGACTTCTCTGGTCTCCCTGCTGTAAAACCCAGAGGGTCTAACAGCCTGCATGGTACTACCTGTGCTGCTGCTCAACTGCACAATCATGTAAAAGAGGAGATGTCTTTTGCGTAAAAAAAGGGAGTGAGTGGAAAGACTGGAAAATTATGAGGAGGCAAATCAAAGAGGAATCAGGAAGCAATTCCTACAGGTTCTGGGGCAGTGGGACAGGACGCTGCGGAAAGTGACACTATACACATTTCCATCCAAACCATCTGACACAGAGGTACTGGAGGAAGGTCAGACAAAAAAGGTATTTATAAATGCTGCTAATGCATAAGTTTGTCTTACAGACTTCTTTGCCTTTCTCAAATAGCCTCCTCTGCCTAACTGACACTGTGATTGGTATTAACAGCAGTTCCTAATTAGAAAGCTGTATGTGAGGTAATTACAGTTCTTCTGGGATGAAGGGGAAGTGAGAGTAAGTTCCTGTTATTATCACTATCTTGTTAGAAACCTTTGGTGGTGAATACCACAGAACAGATATTGGCTCCCAAGTCAGCAGGAATAGCTTGAAGCATTTAAGTAGTCCCACTCAATTCAAAATGAAACTTGTGTTGTTTTTTATTGCCTCAGCTGAGAACCATGACAATGCACACAGCTGAAGACAACAGTGGAGAGTAATTAATGAAAAGACATATGTAGAAAATGAATATTCATGAACATCACAAAAACAGGTTTGTGATGCAGATTAAACACAGTTTGGCTTAGTTCAACACATAACTGGTAAATGCAATTTCCAAAGTTGTCATAAACATCTTGGCTTTGCCCTATTTGAGTGTGTGTATGTGCCTCTATGCATGTGTGACAGCCTTCAGAAGATGTTACCCCCGCCCGTACGCTCCAACCTGCAGCCCAGAACCCGCACTGCCCTGTTTGCTGGTCTTCGCAGTAGTAGACATCAGAAAGTAAATTCTCAAATGCATCAGTGCCAGTCACCCATTTGGCTGGGCACCAGCTACGGCTGCAGCCTGGATTTCATCCCTGAACTGCATGCACACAGTTTTTCTGTCAGTTCTGTTCACAAAGACTGGCCCTTGTTGGAGAAGCAATAACAATACAATATTTAATAGCATCCTTATTTTATTTTGATTCTTCCAGTAAATATTCTGTAAAATATTTGCTGCTGTTTGGATCCCCAAAGTCCCTCACTGCTTACATTTATGTAAATAATAAGCATTATTTTCCCATGGCATAGCAAAAAAGCATCTTTTGGAGACTGGGTTGCTTGCTTACCTCATGGCTTTCCTTCTCTGCTCACTTGTCTTAAGGCAGCTTCAAGACCAGAGGAGTACTGCTCACTGTTGTTATGACTTCCCTTTTATGTGCTCCAGCCCTCACGTGATCTATGAGTAATTTAACGGGAACCAGAAAGTGAAACTTCAGTTTATGCCTGAATCTGTAAAAGAAGCTGGAACAGCCTCCATTAGGGGAATAGAAACACATGAGTCACTAAGCTGCTTTTTTTCAGCTTGGCTCCGTGCCATGCATTACATTGTGTTGTGAAGAATGTGGCAACAGCTCGTAATAGCTTCCAGCGTTTACTTTGTTCAAATCCAGAGGCATCTACGATAAGGAGAATATTTCAGGCTAGTATAGGCTGACCTGGTTATCATGCATAGGCTAGGGAAGGGTCATTTCCCCCTCCTGCCTCTGCTGATGCATCTTTGCACAATTTTGCACCATGCTTTAGGCTCCTGTTTTATTGGCATGGCGTCATCCACACGGCACTCACACAATGGCTTATCGCCCCTGCCTGCACTCCTTCATCCTGCGCCTCCACATCGCAAGGTCTCTGCTGTTGTGCCAGGCCTGTATTTCTCCGCGCTATGCCACTGCCTAAGAGTACTAAATATCTCATCCCACCTAGAACAACTGTTTGTTGCTGCTCCCTACATAAAACTGCAGTTGTACTGTGCAAAGATAAATGAAAGTAGAACAAATTAGATACAGTCAGTTCAAGAAATTGCTGTCACAGTCGTGCCAGGCAAAACAAAACTGCAGGCAGGTCAGGACAAGCTCAAACAGAGCAGGCCTGGCAAACCTCGGTCCGAGGCAATGCAAACTCAATGCAAAGCTTATGGCCTGTTGCTAGCAACAGCAACGCCGTGTTACAGGGCTACACGTTAACAAAGAGATGGGGCACGGGTTGGCTACTGGAGCACCTGTACGTATAAACAACTCACTGATGCTTAGTTTAAAAAAAAATAAAAGCAGACCTGGCTTGACAGAACTTATTTTAGGGGTAACAAAGAGATCAAAGAAATAGTATCTAACATATGTAAATAGCACTATATATAGTAAATTCAGATGTAACCTGAAGCTGCAGACCAGTGAAGAAAAAGAAAGGTGTAAAAGCACGTTAGCAAGCATATAAAAATGACCCAAAGTGGATCCTGGGGAGAGGAAGAAGAAACCACCAGCATTAGTATCATGTTTCTCCCAAGAAAGGATGCCAGTGGCTGATGTCTGTTGGTGTTGTTTCCCCCAGCAGCCTGAAGCCACTGAGCTGAATGTCCAGAGGAGCAATCTCTAGGGGAAGGAATAGAAACCAAGAAGTGTCCATGAGCACGCGTGTGTGCGTGTAACAATTTTAACCATAATATTACTATTATTGTGACTTTTTCTGTAAATAAGTACTTTAACTGCATTGTTTTTCTTTCTCTTTGTGTAATAATTAGATCTAGACTAATGATAATTCTTGTATTAGACTAAGATTTTCATTATACTAACAAAAAAATTCTTGCCTTTACCTGAGTTGCTTCCTCTTTACCCATAAACATGATCTTTTAAATAACATTACAGAATTTCTTTCCATTCTTGAATCCATTCAATTTTAAAATGTGACAACATATTGTTAAGAAATGTGTTTAATTAGATACTGTCTAACGACTTTTCATAATTAATATCTGTAGAATTTGAGCCCCCCCCCCCCCCCCCATTTTGTAGGAATAAGCAAATAAAAATGCCTATAAGGGTGCCTCACGAGGCTTCTTATTGTTCCTGGTATATGACGGTGTCAGCTCCCCTCGTTTTGTGAGATTTTTAGTGGAGGATGCACGAGGTTGTCCCTCTGTCCTAACAAGCCAGAAAGTCATTTACATCAAACCTCATTATCACCTCAGAACTGCTGCTGCTGCCATCATGTTCAATCTCTGCAATTACCGACAAGAATTAACAGTATTCCAAGCTTTTATTTATAAATTTATATAATCTCCAAACGCCAATTTGTATGTTTTCAAGAATTTTAGATTCTGGCTTATAAAAGTTTATCTTCTGCAGTATGAACAGTCCGTATCCCTACCCTCACAAGTGTGTAGGAAGCATCTACGTAGGGCGCAGCGAACCTCTGGATCTGGCTGCACTCCTCCTCTGGGTTTGGCCAGGTCGTGGCTCTGTCCGGCCAGCTCCAGCGACCCTCGGTCTGCCTGGGGGGGAAGCCGGGGCAGCCCACAAGCCGCTGGGGAAGTGCTGTCTCAGGGAAGGCTCCCGGTGGTGTGGGGAGTTTCAGCTGGCATGGAGTGAACTCCCGGTAGGCAGTAACTCTTCAGGACAAGGCTGCCCTTTGCCTTTCCCTTCTTTCCCTTCTTTTCCTTCTTTTCCTTTCCTTTTCCCTTCTTTCCCTTTCCCATTCCTTTCTTTCCGTTTCCCCTTCTTTTAAAAACCAAACAAACCAAAACAAACAGTCTTACATAAGAGAACTTCTGGTTTCTACAAGAAGTTGGAGAGCCTTAGTAACACACACACCTCTTGTGTCTCATTTAAGTGATTGTTTGTGTGTGGGGGGGTTTTTTGTTGGAGCTGATGTTTCACAGCTCAAGATAAAGGTTAGTACAGCTACTACTCTGAGTAGCATGCAACCTTCTAGCAATGAGGTATTTGATAAGTAGTGAAAAGAGGCAGTGAATTGGGAAGGAAAAAGGATTAGGGTATCTACACAGATTAATGTATTTTATGGAAAATAAAGGCTGCAAGTAGTTGTAGAAAAATGTATTTAAAAGGTTTCTGTAAGGCCAAAATCAAATATGGACACTAATGATTCACTATGCTACTAAGTATACATGGGTTTCTTGTCTCTGCATCTGTCCCAGGTGTTTGTTTTCCTTGGTACTTTGCTTGGTACCTAGCTTGGTACATATGGGAAAATGCAGGAATTTTCCTTCTGGAATGCAAAAATTTGTCCTAGTATCCATATTTTTAGAAACTTAGTTGCATCTGTATGCTTTGGTTTGATGCAAATGCCTATTGAATAAAATAAGTGCAGGAAAATGCTTAAAATAGAGTAAATGAAACTAAGAGAGTAGTTATGCAATGCCTTTCTGCGGCCATCTTTGTAACTCGCTTGGCACAGCACAGGAAACTTCAGAAATACTTGTACAGCCCTGCTGCTTTCACTTTGGGGCTGACTGGAATCAGGGAGAGCTGCGTTGCATAGCAGCAAATGCCAGAGCTTCTTGGAAAACACTTGTGCAGAAACGGGCTGGAAACAACAACTGCATTCATATTTAATACAAAGGCTTTGTTCACTTGAGTGTTCCGTACAGATACAAGAATCGGGAATGGCTTCAAAAATATCTCTACATTTTAGGGAGAAAACTCTTATCTGTACATTTCCTTGGAGCTGAAATGGGTACCTGCTGACAAAGAATTCTCCCCTGGTAGCATTAGCCCAGCCAAACAATTGCCTGAAATGCAGTTTTTATTATTAAAATATTGTAAATGAACTATACCGTAGTAAATGACAGGATCACTTTAAATATCTTATTCTATGCTGTTTTCAATTTAGCCTAGTTTAGCATATAAATAATTACCATCTTTGACAGCAGCAGTTGTGGCATTTTATAACTTGGGTTTTCCCCTAGGGGGAAGAATACCCTGTAATTAATTTGACAGAAAACACGAGTGAATCACTGAGCTATATTTTTGCTACCCGAGTTCTTCAAAACCAAATGACCCTAAGAAAAGGAATGCAAAGGGTTGCCTAGTGTCACTTGTATCAAGTGATGTATCCATGTATCAAAACAAGGGGATGCTATGAAAACTTCAATGATTTTTCAATTAAAATCTTAATGCTTTCTAAATAAACAGAAACATTACTGTTCTTGACACATTCCTGCTCTACCACTGTGTATGTTATGTCAGGTTTCTGTATGACTCTGAAGATATTACTATAGTTGTAGTAACACAAACATTTATATTATGGGATTGAATTTGGTCCAAGTTTTTGCAAGCCTGGTCACACATCCCCTGACTACAGACACGCTTCTCTGGGAAATTATAGGTACGCGATACCGTGCCAATTAGTTGTCTCAGAACATAAAGATAAAACAGGTTTGCAGGAAGCTGATGATAACCCTGCTGGAACTGTGTGCCTGCATGCAACTTAAGCCCACTTGTGTTAGATTTTATATATTTAGACTACGCTCAAAAACGATGGCTAGATGATCTGTTTGTGTAGGAATAACAGTGATTGCTGACAACGCTGTATAGTTCTTACAAAGGACCGGCTCCTCCCAAGTGCAGGTGTTAGCACGCTTCGGGGAGAGGCCGTGGTGGGCGAGGCTTCACCCTCTCCTTGCTGCTGCCTTCTCCCTGGAGACTGCTGCGGGCTCTGCGGCGGGACCGGGGCAGAAGACAGAATGCACCCTCGCGGGGCGGCCCTGTAGGATTCTGGAGACTTCAGAGGAGGAGCAGATGCAGAAGACCAGGAGGGCTGGGAAGCAAAAATCACGGGCGCCGTTCTCGGGGCTGCACGATTTCTGAAAATGGAGTCTGGAGGGGCGGGGGGGGACCTACACAACGTTACTTGAGAAACGCCGAATCACGCCGCGCACCCCCGGCCCGCCGCCGGGCGAGGGGGGCCGGCAGAGGCCACAGCGGCCGGCGCCGGGAGCTGCGCGGGGCTCGGCGGTCGCCGCCCCTGGGCGGGCTCCCGCCCCGCGGGGCCTGGCGGCGTGGGCCGGGCGCGGTGGGCCGGGCGGCCCCTGCCGCCGCCGATAGGCCGCGCCGCATGGCCTGAGCGGCGCCGCCGGCCTAGCGCCGTCCTCCCGCCGCGCCGCGCCGCGCTCATCCGCGCTGGGAGCGGCGGGCGGAGTCGGAGGTCGGTCCCGGCGCGGCGGGAGCTCTCCGCGGAGGGCGGGCCATCCTGCCGCTGGGTGGCTCCGCCGGGCCGCGGTCACCCCAAGGGGGAGGTGCGAAGGGGTGCGGGACACACTCGGGCGCCCAGCCCGGCAGCGCTGTGCGGCGGGGCCGGCCGCGCTCGTTCAGCCGCTCGGGGCTGGACAACGCCTCCGGCCCGCCGCTGCCTCTCCGCGGCTGACAGGACCGCGGCCGCCCCCGTCCTCGCCCTGTCAGCCGGGCGGCCGCCCCTGTCACGCGGTCCCCTGCCGGTCGCCGCGCTCGGCGGAGGCGGCACAGAAGCCTCTGCGGGGCCCGCTCGCTGCCGCCCCAGCGCCGGGTTCGGCTTCTCCCCGCGGCGAGCCGGGGCCTCCCGCCTCCTTCCCGCAGGGCCAGGATGCGGGGCCTGGTGGTCGCCGCTTTCCTGCTGCAGAGCATCGCCGGATCGGGCGCGTTCGCCAGGCGGAGGAGAAATGTGGACCCCGAAACGAACATGAACATCGTGAGTGGCGCGGCGTTGAGGGAAAAGTGCCCGAAACTGTCAGCGGCTGTGGCCGCGGGTTGTAAGGGGGCGAGGAGAGGAGCAGAGGGGGCTGCGGGCGGCGTGCGGCCCCTTTACGGCTCCACGGCGCAAGGCCGGTGCCTCCCGCCCTCAGCAGCCGCGGCGAGAGCCCCGGGAGGCTTCAGGCACTGGTCAGCGGTCAGCCTGCCGCTTGCTGACACCCTCTGCTTACACGTCGTCTTTCTCTGCTCCTCCTTCCAGGTCCTTCTTGGTCCCCTGTTGCCTGTGGCTGATCTTTCTCTCACATATTTTCTGGTCCAGACCTGTGGTTTTTGCTAGAGTCGGGACACTCTTTCTTAACTGCTAGAAAAGCGCATGTTTATGAAGCGTACTCGTGCTGCTAGCACGATGCTCCCGTGTTCTTACCCACAACTGCTTTTCTTCCCGTTTGGCATTTACTCTCTTAACTTTATTCTCCTTCTGCCGCAATAGCCAACTCCAGAAAATATTTGCTCTTAGAAACTGGTGTTAGTTCCCCTTTCCTCTGCCCCATCTAAACAGTGCTATTTTCTCATATGTGCGAGAAGATACTTCAAGCTAGAAATGCTATAAGAAAAGAAGTGCTTGAGTCGTTAGTATCATCTAAATATCATTTCAAGGACTGAAAATAGTCATTTAGTCTAAGGCTAATAGCATTTGAATGGAATTTAGCCTTAAAATCATTTTGGAATGTTAACGTCACTGTGGATGATTAAAGATATATTTAAAAGAAATAGCATGTTTAATTAAATGCTCCTTCTCTTCCTTGCCCAGCAGCCTAACAGTAGAACTCCGATCATGTCTTTGCATTTCTTACATTTTTTCAAGGCACAGTTGGTGTCATAAAACCAATTAAATAGCAAGTTCTCTGTCATCATGGAGTTGCACCAAATGAAAATAACATAAAGCCCGAGACTTAAGAGATGGGAGATAAACCTATTAATGAAATCATAGCGTTGAACAAGTGTGGGGTTCTTTATTATGATTTTCTTGTTTGGTTTGTCAGCAAAGTCACTTAAAAGCCCTGCAACAGACATAAGGTTTGAGGAGAAAGGCGAGTAACTACGAGCTGAGGTGGCAATGTCAGCAGCTCACACATGTGAAGAGTGTGACCTTAGTGTTTTAAAGCTGCTGTATTTATGGTTCATTTCAGCACATTGCCTAAATATGATTGTGTCTTCTGTATAACAGAGAATTCAGTAAATCTGCAGTGTTTTTAAAGAAGCCTTTCCCTTCAGGAGGGATGAATTCTTCCCTCCTTCTCTTCTTCCATATGCCCCTGTGATGCCAGTGGCTTTTTGCTGTCCTCGCTTGTTTGTTACTGGAAGATACCACTTTCCTTGAGACAGTTTCAATTTTTGTCTGCCAAATCTGCGTCTCGGTGTTTTGCCCTGTTATCATAATCTCCTTTTCAACACTTCAGTCTCCTTTCTCACTGTAAGCAGCGTGTGAGTAACTAATGTGACAGTGGATGGGGACAGGCTAGGGAGTCCTCCCAAATTCCTAGGATGAGGTTTGTGCTCTGGCTAGTTCCTGACTCCATACTGAGATAAGTCTCATAAGAAAACCTGTCCGCATCAAATAGGCGGGTGGTATGGCACATTCCTTTAATTTCACATCCCGCCTTTGGAAGGAACCCAGAGTACTTGCACATGTTAATGAACTGAGGAGCCTGGCAGTCTGACTCCAAGGTGGTTTCTTTTCTTTCTTCAGAGTCAGATTATTACCTTCAGGGGATACCCTAGTGAGGAGTATGAAGTGACAACAGAAGATGGGTATATCCTTTCTGTTAACAGAATTCCTTACGGAAGAAAAGGCCATGGGAGGAGCAAAGGTAAGATTTATGTCTGCTTGGAAAAATGGGAAGTCATGAAAAAGGCGTCTGATTTATAAAACTCCTGTAATAATCCAGAAAAAGATTAAAGACTATATGACCTATGCAGGTAGAATGTTTTATTGGTGAATGTTATGGCCCAAATAGATTAGGCACATGTAGAGTGACTTGAGTAAAGGAGGGAGAAGCAGTTAGAAAGCTATATTTTCCTGACATTGCCTTTTTATGACATTAATACAAGTCCTTCATTGTTGTTTGATTTTTTGAGGGGTTGAGATTTGTTGGGGTTTTTTAAGTGATAAAGTCTCTTGAAAAGAGATTGATTGCAACATTGTTGGGTTATTTCAAACCCCATTTTAAAAAATGTTTCTTTGTAACAAATAAGTTTGTTAAAAAATGCCTGACCATTTTCAGAAGTAGGGGCAGTTCACATGCCTCTTTGGTGAAATATAACTAAACTACAAGAGTTCCCACTAGAATGTTCACAAAATAATTATTTCCTGATTTCTGCATAAAATAAGAGTTCGTTTGTCAATTTTAACCTCTCTGAAGCTCCGGTTGCAGTAAGGTACAAACCAGACCAATACTTCATACTACTGGGGTGTCATATTTTACACAGCTGCTTAAATAGGTAAAACAATATAATGAGATAAAATCCCTTCAGAACATCTTGAGTACAATGCATTTAAAAATATATTGCAAATTAGAATACGTAACAGGTAGTTGACAGTGTAACAGTCAGCCCAGACCAGGTTGTTTTATGGATGTGATTTGATGGGGGACTGGCAGGAGCATTGGCATGTACCACCAGAGCACTGTTACAAGCTGTAAGAATTACTGGGAAAGGTGGTATAAAACCATGGAAGAGATGCAGGGGGTGTATAGGTGAGGAGGTGGGGGAGAGGAAGTATAGGGGAATGTAAGCTGAAACATAACGGAGCGATATGGGAAAAGGTTTTTGCAAGGACTGAGTGATGGAATGCTTTAAAAATGGGACAAATATATGTGGAAGAGGAGAGACGCGTAGCCTTTGACTTGCTATCCTCGTACACTGCATATGGAATTAACAGTGTATTTGAATAGCAATGGCTGAATTTGATATCAGTCTTGTCGCCACCCCTTATAAAAGATCCTACAGACAATCGCATGCATACAACAGCAGTCTGTTTGTATAGAAACTGTACACTTTCTAAGGACTGCCTCAGAACCCTTTGGACTGAAAAAAACTAGGATGAGAGGTAAAAACATGGAGCAGAAAAAATCAGTGATTGTCCTATAGCCTTGGGTGTGAACAAGACCTGTGGAAAAACCCTCCTCTGCCAAAGGCCAAGCAACAGTCTTCCTGCCCTTATCTGTTGGTTTTGTATGAGTTAGGATGTTTGCACTGTCCGCTGTCTCTCACAAGGTGGGTGTGTAAAGATCAGTGCATGGACGAGGCCAGTCAAACCTGGCAGGTGTCTTTGTACTTAAGCATTTCAGAGAAGCTCACAGGAAAAAGACAGGCTGCCTTTGTACCTGTTGATTTTGTCGAATCCTTCATTGATGACAGAAGCAAACAGAAGTTTCCTGACCTGTGGGAATTCTCCACATTCCCCTTGCCACACCCTCGACCCCAAGTTCATGTTTTGCAAAGTGCTTTAATTTTAAAAACAACGATTACTGAGCACATTTGAGGAAGTATGATCTCCTAGAAGAATGAAGATTTCAAAGTTCATGTTGATCTTAAGTTTTTATAGACTTGGTATCTTTTCTCAGAAAGATACCAATGATGTGTTACTGCTGACTTAGCGTATATATGCCATAATTCTTCTTTTGCAATACCTGCATAATGTGAATCGGATCCCTTGGAATTATGTATCACATGATGTTTTGGAACAAAAGCTATAGTTCTTCAGGAAAAAAAAAAAAAAAGGGAAAATGTTCAGACAACCTAAAAGCAAAACATCAATGATTTTTGGTTTTAGTATTAACTAAAAATCTAAAACAACTGCATAGCATGGGTAAGAAGGGCATGGAAATAAGTCTGTCTTCAGCTTCTTGGGGGTGCAGTGAAGAGAACAAAATGTTCTATAGATGAAAGGGTAGTTTAAGGCCCTACTTTTCTTATTCCCCCTCTGGGGTTTTTAGGATAAGAGGTGATACAAAATTATTATTGTCCAAGTCAGTTTGTCATATGATTGTGCAATTCATGTGCAGATCTGGTGACTGCTTGGTAAAATGAAAAAGGAACTGGCAGAAATTGGAGGCTAATAGGAGAACAGAATTAAAGCATTAAAGCAGTTGAACAGTTTTCCCCTTCCTATGTTATGAAACATGCAAGTAGCAGCTTGAGGAGAGCCTATTCTTCAAAAAATCAGAAGTTGTTTGATCTGAGTTTGGTAAAAGGGAAGAAGGTATCAAAGCTAAAAGTGAACATTACTGAAAACAATTTTAATGTTGGGCTTGAAAATCCTGCACACTGTTCATAAGGCAATGAAGTATTACTGCCGCGGAATAAACAGTTGCGTTGTACTGTCTCCAGTGCCAGTTTGGCACTGCTGGAGATTTGCTCTCGTTGCAGGGACAGTATGCCACATGGGAAAAGCAGGTACTGAAAAGGTTCCTCGTCACAGGTATAAAGGTTGCCAGGAGGCAGGAATATTGCTAATTTGGATTTTGGAACTCACAGTGAACATTTATGGACATGACCTGGAATGGAGGGTGTAGGTGACTGAAACAGTTGTGATTTGGCTGTTTCTGCTGAAAGATCCAAGTCTAAACTATCAATGGAGGAAGTATTGCGTGAGTTAGTATTGTAGTAGAATGATGTGTCTTTGGAGGAGGTAAATTCCTGAGTAATCTCTGGCATTGAGCTAAAGTTACCATGTTATCAGATTTCAGTTATTAAAGCAGAAAAAAGCCCCAAAACACCGGTGCTACTGCGAGATCCAGAGACAGGTCTTTGGATTTTCTGAAGGTCATGTTCCTCCTAAAGGATTATACGTTAATTTATTTTCTTTGTGTAGAAGCAGGAACCTTCAATTTTTTAAATCTGTATTCCAGATAAAGGTGTCATTTCCCTTTTAAGGTAGGGAAAGTCAGGAGAGACGCTTCCTAAATTCCACCTGGGTCTTGACTGTGGTTCTTTTAACTGCTTAAGTCAAGGGGAGAAAGTCCTTTGAAACAGATTTCCTTGTTGGCTACTCGTACTGCTCTTCAGGTTCTGCCAGAGCTTTGTTAATGGAAGGGAGTTGCATAGAGATAATACCAGTACCAGCTGCAGAGATTTCCACAGCTCAGCACCCTAGTTTGGCATTGTTTTAACTGGAAAACAAAGATCTCCGTAGCACATATATGGGAATGCCTTCCCCAGGTTTAGGGGCAGGGCAAGGGTCATAAGTATTTTCGCTGTCTCTGTGTTTGGGCCACTTTGCTGAGTATTTGTGAGCTTGAAACAGTTGTAAGGACTACCTGTATTTTTCTTGTAGCTCCTGCTTTTCTCATGTTTGCTTATTGCACATTTGCTGTCTGTTTTGAACTTCAAGGAGTCTTTTGCTCTAGTTAGGAAACTAACAAGTTGCTAGTTTAAAATTCTTAATGATAAAAAGCAGCTTTTTGTGAAAACGTGATTTCATGGCACTATGAATATTATACAAATTGGTAATCTTAGTAGATTAATCAAGTAGATTAAATATTCAAAGTGCAAATCTAAAGCAGATTTTCAATAACTCACTTGAATTATTCTTAGGCATTCAATTCCAGATGAACAGGAAGCTATGATAAATGCTTTATTTTTCAGGTCCGAGGCCTGCTGTGTTTCTGCAGCATGGTTTGCTTGCAGATGCCAGCAATTGGATCACGAACTTAGATTACAACAGCCTCGGCTTTATGCTGGCAGATGCTGGCTATGATGTATGGCTGGGAAACAGCAGAGGGAACACCTGGTCCAGGAAACATATACACTTCACTGTGAAGCAAGAAGAATTCTGGGTTTTCAGGTATCCTTGCTAGAGAAACTACACATGCTGTTTGCGAGCAGGCTTCTCTTCCTCTCTCTGCCCGTCATCTCAGTTCAGTCACATTGTGAATGTACAAGGTATTTTTTTCTGGTTACTTGTGCTGTCACATATGTAGGGGCGATAAAGGGAAGTTTTATCGTCAGTATAGTGTCCTGAGACAGCCTTCATACGTGGTCAGTAGAACGTTAATTGCTTTCACTGGTGCTTGGTGTGAAGACTCAATCACCAGAGTGTTCTGCTTCATCCAAAGGAAGCTTTTCTTTATGTCCAGACAACTGATCTGCAGTGCAGTAAAGCTCTGTGCAGCTGTTCCACACTGATAACTTTACTTACACAAGTGACTTTTTATCTTTGCTTTGTAGCTTTGATGAAATGGCTAAGTATGACATTCCAGCCTCAGTGGACTTTATTTTGAAGAAGACTGGCCAGGAACAAGTATTTTACGTTGGCCATTCACAGGGCACCACAATGGGTATGTGAAGAGATGCATTCGTTAGAATATATTGGGTTTGAAATGATACCAAGTTCCACATATGTGGTTTAATGTTGAAAAAATAGGGATTTTGAAATCTGCTTCTGGTTCTTAGCTGCTTCCTGGAATATTCATCAACATTAAAAAGAAAAGACTTAACCTTTCTGTGTTTACTTGAAGTGGGAAGCTACTGAAATGATAAATTGAAGTCACAGGTAGCCACCAGTACAGTTTCTATTAAAATAAATTGATCAACTGTGCATAATAAAATTAGAATCATTAGGCACGTAGCATAAAGATTCCCATTTCCAGAATATTTTGCTGTATGTAAAGCCTGGCTCAGGTGCTTTTAGACCTGCAGATAGAAAGAGCTGAAAGAGTGTTGGGTTTGTTAGCTGAACTTGTTTTTCAGAAGAAAACAAATCCTTCTGATTTGCTTCATTTAATTTGTGTTCCATAGTAACTAGATTAATTTAAAATATCTAAACTGATCCTAGAGACAACAATTAAACTATTAATCTAAAAATACTTGTGCACACTCAATATATCTTAGATTTTATAGAATCACTGCCAGGTAAAATTCTCATCTAACTTGTATCACTGAGGTTTGTTAATTATTCTCATATTATTTACAGCTTTCATTGCTTTTTCAACTTTGCCACAGCTGGCTAAGAAGATCAAAATGTTCTTTGCCTTGGCACCAGTAGCTACAGTCAAGTTTGCCACTAGCCCTCTGGCAAAATTGGGAGTGTTTCCTGACCTGCTACTCAAGGTTTGTAT
This sequence comes from Mycteria americana, assembly GCF_035582795.1. NCBI lineage: Eukaryota > Metazoa > Chordata > Aves > Ciconiiformes > Ciconiidae > Mycteria > Mycteria americana. The sequence goes on from NC_134370.1 coordinate 20,420,528, forward strand.
TTGAGTGTAAATGTTTTAAGCCAAATGAGGTGTCCCTCTCTCTAGTTGAAAACAGCATAGCAACGAATGTTAATAGCTGTGATTAGATTAACATGTTTGACAAGAATACTGGGCCACTTTTCCATAATAATTCTATGGAAGTAAGCAGTGGCTTCTCTGGCTTTACTGCTGTCTAATGAGACAATTTGCATCAGTTTAAAGTAGTATTTTACAATTACAACTTAAAAGATTGAATAAAATTACGTTTTTCCATTTACATGTTTCTAGAATTTACTCTACAGAAATCACATGATTCATTAAATAGTTGGTCTGTTTTAGAAGAGTCATATGATAGCTTTATACAGAATACTTTTTCATGAACTTTAACAGATTTGTTTCACAATTAACCATTAAGTATCAGAAGAGGATCCTTCAGAGGGTGATTAAGAGCAGGATCTTTATTTAGATGCTGTGAATCATCCTCTGGAGGAGTTTACCTTTCCCCATTAACATCAAAGGGAATATAGGCAGACTGGCAGGCTGCAGTAAGTGCCTGAAGTCAGACATTGTGAACACCCTGCTATATGTCATTTTTAACCATCACTTTTCTTTCCACCACCCATGGAGATTCCCACACAGAGCTGTTTGTTCTGTGAGGTAAACCCTTCTCTATCGTACCTTGTACACATTTAATGCGTGTCTGTTTGCATTATTAGTTCCCTGCTCCAAAGGCAGATACAAAAAAGTGATAGTAACAATTGTGGTCTCCTGTTCCTCGTGTAATGAACTTTGTCTAATGAGGTTAGTAGCTGATCAGTGTCCTGTGCAGATGTTCATGTTGTGCTGAGGAACTTGATTCTCACGGTGACTTGCAAAAAAACTGGAGTGCAGAAGTACATGACAGCCACAAACCCATGGGTCAGGAGTATCTTTAAAAAGCCGTGTCACTTTTTAAGGAAGTGCTCAGTGGGTTGTTTTCAAATCCTTGGATGTATCAAAAATACTCATCAAGAGGAAGTGGCCACCACAGCTTATGCAACTTGTTTGTCTTACATGGTTTGAAAAGAAGAAGTTGCAAGCACAAAGCCATTTAATATTAGCAGATACAGCTTAAAATATTTTAGCCTTAAACAGTTCTGAGGACAAGAAGCTGTGTAGTACTCCTGTAAATACAGAATTTAAAACTGATTAGAATTTGAGGTTAGGATTGGAATTCTTTAATGATGGTCCTAGTTCCCACGTACTTTTTGTGGGGGTAATGGACAGCATCATTTGTAGCAGAAGCACTGTGACCTTCCCATTGGACTGCAAACAAGATTGATAAGGAGATAAATCATTTTCATATGACACACCTGTCACCAGTGCAAATGGAAATAATTACCTCCAGAATGTTATAGTATAAAAACTAAAACCAGGTCATTCTATGCAATTACATGTTTGTCCTACGTGTGTGTTATTTTGTAGGACATGTTTGGAAAGAAACAATTCCTCCCTCAGAATTCTTTGCTGAAGTGGTTTGCTACCCATGTTTGCACCCACAGAATACTTGATGACCTTTGCGGCAACATATTCTTTCTTCTGTGTGGTTTTAATGAGAGAAACTTGAATATGGTATGTTTTGGTGACTTTTAATAGCTGAGTTATTGTGAACTCTAACGCAGTATTGACTGTGTATCACTGTACTGATTGTCCTTTACATGTAATTAGAAAAAAACTAATGCCTTCTTCATCATACTGAGTTTGGATTAATATCTTTCCTTGGTATAGAGGTAGTTGCCCAGCTTGCATGGGTAGAATTAACCTTTTAAAACATTTCTGGAAAGCTAAAATACATTATTTTAGATCTGTTGGGGAAGTGAGTAAGAGAATGAATTAATATGATGGTGCAAGTATTTAATTCCTTTTGTAAGGAAGTGAGGAATAAAGATAACAGTTTTCAGCCATTTTCAAGAGAACTGTTGAAGTTTTCTGGTCTCTTGGTGGACGTGTGCAATTATTTTATCTGGGACCAATTTCTGACCCTGCTAATGGCTTCATCTGTGCTTCTAGTTCCAAGGGACTTGTTCACAGGACTTGTTTTGTTAACTGAAAGCTAGTTAACAGCAACTGGCATGAGACCGCCTTTTTTCGTAATGCTTCTTAAAGTGTTTCTAACTCCCTGAAATCAGTAGAACCTGCTATCAGTTTACTCACAGGTGGATGAAGGCTGAAGATTTTTTTTATTGGAGTGAGATAGAATTAGCATTATTTTTTTCACCATTCTGTGTGCAAAAATGTACATTTTTTGTATTTTTATATAAAGGTGAAAGTGCATTTTTTATTGATGTTTTCTTGCTCAGCACATACAGTTTTCATGGTTTTAATGGTGGATAATATTTTTTTTTCTGCCAGGATTTACATTTCCCCTGGGTATTTTGTACTTCCAAACTCAAAGTGTATGAAGTTCTGAATCACTTTGGACTGACAGCTACTAGTTTAGATGCAGAGTAACGCAAGGTTTCTCTGGAGGTCCATCTAAATATTAGTTAATGTGCTCCCAATTCTTACAATACTAGCACTTTTTAAAAGAGATTCTGAACATATAAAAAATGCTTAAGGGATATCATTATCAGGTTTAGAGTTCAGCTTTAAAGTTCTGCAGTTAATTGTAAGTAATCCCCAAAACGTTTGAACCTTTTACCTCATCTGTGTGTATGGCTCCAGTTAACTTTTGTTTATAACAGTTTTAGGAGGAATGGAAAGTTTTCTGTTAGTTGTTCAAGAAGCAATAATGGTTGCACTGTTGCATTGTGAGGAGTAAACCATATTAATTATCTTGTTGCAGAGCCGAGTGGATGTGTATTCAACACACTGCCCTGCGGGGACATCTGTACAAAACATGATCCACTGGAGCCAGGTAGAGTTTCCAGAATCTAAAATGTTCATGACACTAGCTTGTTTGTAGAATATTGATGTCTCTGATATTTAAATGGAATAAAATGCCAAAATATATACGTAGCATAGTCCAAGTGAAATTCTGGAACTGCCAATTGTCAGAATGGCAACTGTTCACTGCAGCTGCTTTGATGATACTGACTTATGGTGGCTCGCCCCTCTCCCCTATTTCTTTGGAGATAGGCTAACAGTAAGTACTTCAGGCCAACAAACAATACAATGGAATAACTTAACTCAGAGATGCTGTAACAAGTATTTGCTCCTCTTTCAGCAAACCCTGTTTTGATTACAAGTTATATTTTTAGCCAGTGAAAAGCAGCAGGCTTTCTGTTCTGTTCTATTCTCTTTGGCTTCATTTTCTATTTTATTAGTGTATTTTGAATTTCACTTCAGTGCCCAATTTCATGCCTGTGATGCTATTGTGCCTGAAGCTTGCTCAGCAGGCTGGCAAATATGAGAAGACGTTTGCCATGGAAGCAGTGGTCAGTGCTACTTGTGACTTGTAACTGGACTTGGTCATCTATTCAGAAGCAATGTGTTCTGCTTGTACATAGCTGTTCAAGTGTTGGCTTGGAAAGAAATTTGTGAAGACTTTTTTTTTTTCCAGATCCCTGTTATATAGACTTCTGTTTCTGAAAAATAATAGGTCGTAAATCATACAGAGTAGACTTTCTAAGAAAGCTCCAAGCTGTGTTCGTATACATGTAGACAGCAAGGTAAATATTTCTGAAACAAGCATGGAGCTGCCACATCCTGGCTTTGGATACACTAAACTGTTTTCCTTAATCTTTCCTACCACTGCTATGAAAGAGTGTGAAATCTTAAGGGACAAAGTCTAATGGTATTGAATGTTAATGTTTTCCACTCCTGTGACACTGGGCAAAGCAGTGACACTTGGCTTTGTTAATACTTGGCATTTCACTGTTTCTTGTGTCAGTTGCCTTTGCCAGTTCTCCATATGACCTATACTTTTTTATTCCTGCAATAGAAGTGTTGCAGTTCTTCTTTGTATGTGTGAATATTTATTTCTAGGCTGTGAAGACTGGGGAACTCAAAGCTTATGACTGGGGAAGCAAGGCTGCAAATATGGCTCACTACAACCAGGTAGACATCTTTTATGGATATGTTATAATTCTTGAGGCCCGCAAAAAAAGTCCTTGGGCACATCTCTGGGTGCTGTGTTTATGCTGCATGCTAAAGAGCCACTAGTGTTGCCCAGTAACCAACTGGAGATCTGCCTTTTCCAAAAAAAAGAAAGACAGGACTATAGAGCTCTGAGGTAGTCCTAAGTCAGTATGGAGCCCACACTTGGATACAAAGCTCTGATGGCACACTGTTTCTTGAGGGTCATCCTGCCTGCCTAGATCATGAGATCCCACTGCACTTCTCACAATAAGGCATAGACTGTCAATTCATGTGTATTGCTTATCTTCAGCCTGTTTCATCTCCACGCGTGTTTGTTTCTAAATTGCTGTATGCAATACTAAAAATATTTTGCCCCTTGCCACTTTAGTGACTGGGAAAGTTGGCAGTATCATACTTTCAGAGTAGCAATCATTTTTAGGATTTGATTAGGGTTTAGAAATAATTTGAATGGAATGCATACTCTGAGACTTCTGCTACCCTGCTGTCTTGTCCTGCTGTCTTGTAAACTCCTCAAACCAGATCTTTACTGCTGTAAGTGCTATAGTATTGCAGGACTCCTGGAGTTACATTTTCTGTTGAGTCAGGACTCCATCTCCATCTCTAGCTGCCCAAGAGAGGAAGAGAAAATGAGAATCTGATATATTCTTCTTGCATTTGCTAGTACATTACACTGCCGTGTAGTATCACACTGAAGACTTGTTCTTTCTAATGATTATGTTTTCACTTTCCCCCTCCGCAGTCTGCTCCCCCTTTCTACAAAATAAAAGAGATGACTGTACCAACCGCGGTGTGGACTGGTGGACAGGACTGGCTGGCAGACCCAAAGGATGTTGCTATGCTGCTCACTCAGATCACAAACTTGATTTACCACAAAAACATTCCAGAATGGGAACATTTGGATTTCATCTGGGGCCTTGATGCACCTTACCGCATGTATAATGAAATAATTAACATGATTAGGAAGTATCACTAAACCAGCATGGTATTTCAGAGTATTAGTTCACCAGGAATGCATCTTTTTGGAACATATGCTTTTCTGGCAATAATGCTACATTGTTTATTTATGATGCATTTTTAAAATGCCAGCAATGACTACTGAATTGTATTCATATTTGGTTTGTTTTTCTCAGTATTATTTCTCTCTCCTGCAGAAATCCTCATTGTATGCTGCTGATTTTGCACATGGTGGCATGGTATTCAAAAAACAGCAGTGTGACACTGCACAAAAGGACTATGTCATGTGCATATAAATTCAGTGACATGCCTGAAGACAAGTTAGTCCATTCAGCACCTCAGGTGCTTGACAATTAAAACAATAAGTATTTCACTGTGTGTAAAACACTGCCATTTCTCAGTACGTTGCCACTTCTGAGTACCTTTCAGAAGTACTCTTGGTACTGCAGTGACCCATTTGGTGCCGGTACTTTAAAAAGCACTTAGTGACTTTTTACTTTTTGATTATTTTAGCCATCACATACAAGTTGGCTACATCAGATGACTTTCTTTTTCAATATTGCCCAGAAGAACTGTCATGAAGCCAGAGAAGATCACCACTGTCAGTTGAAATCTCCTATTTTGGGACTGATTCATTGCTGCATTTTTCTTGATTTAATGGTGTCCCTGAAACCTTTCATATTTCATGTGCCAGCTATGGATAAGGAACGTTATTTGCCCTTGCAGATTCCTGGAACAAGAGAAGCAGTTAAAAGAAATACCACTTTCAGTTAGCTTTGTCAATAGGTTATGGCTTTCAAGGAGAATGATGTAACATATTTGTGTTTTGTTTTCTTTGCACTGACCACTAGAAAACAAGGTCCCCCAGTATACTACTGGCAAGGGAGGAGCCAAAGCACTAATTCTATAGCTTGAATGACTTAATTTGCATGGACTTTTCCACCTAATCATCTGCTGCTTTGAAGATCTGTTTACTTCTTAGCTGCTTATGTGGTGCTTGCCATCATTGTATTCAGCAACCGTACAACACCGTGGTGAAGCCTGGCAGTATTAACAGCAGTTTCCATTTGTCTTGGTTTCCACTTCAAAATGGGGCTAAGCCCTGATTTAATGGGGGGACAGGATTCACATCTGCTTCAGGGGTCTGACTTTGGAGCTGTAATTGTCTGTAGTCTAGGTGCCTTGCTCTTTCCATTGACTATGCAGAGGATTTTGGCTCCTCTGAATTGCACAAAAGCTCCGTGCCAAATGTAGATGTATAAACAATCTCCAGAGTCAGTTGTCTCAGTCCAGATGATAATTTCTGTGCCATGGTTGGATTCAACCCAGATTTCTGTCAGTAATCCCAACAGGATAAAAAGCCTTTTCTATATGGCATAGAAAATAGTGCATTTTAAATTGGGGCAAACTTTTTTTGTAAAAAAAAAAAAAAAAATTGCAAAAAGGTGCATAAGCCATAAATTAGGGTTTGTTCGTTTGATTTTTTTTTTTTTTTAATTCCTAATTCAGACTCAGGGAATCCTCGGCTTTGTTTAAGGAAAAAGTGGTTCATGATATTTCAGTTGCGATTCCTAGCAGGACCGCTAAGTCTGCTGTATATTTGTGGCAGCCATATTTGCTTCACCTTGCTGTGCTGAAAGGAAGTTTCTGTAGGAATCCAAAGTGGCTAACTTAGCAGTTGTGAGGGTATGTGATACAGCAAGAGCCATGTGCATCATGTTTATTAAGCTTGAGATATTTCAATAAACATGAGACCTGCTTGGAGATCGGAGCGGTGTTGTGTTTCACTTCATGTTGTTTCATGAATGCATGTGAATCTTTGGGACAGAATCCAGAAAGCTGAGTCTGTTTTTCACAACTATTCACCCATAGAACAAGTACAATAAAAAAGTAAAATAGCCAAGTAAGCTTCCATTTTACTTTTGTCCTGAAAGAGGCTTTTCCTAAGTCTAAAAGACCATTCATGTTGTTTTGGGGGACTTCTCTGAGACTTTTAAGTAAGGTACCAATTGTAAATAACTGCTCACAAGACGGAGTTATTTTCTACGCCTCCGGGTGAGGCTCCTTTCAAACCACTGACATGGTGGAAAGCTTCTTGTATCACATTCTTAAAGCTTGGGTAATTGGATCGCTTAACGGACTGTCTGGTAATCTCATAAATAGCATTTAACCACATAGTAAGGCAGGGAACTAATCTTTGCTGTGGTATGTTTGACCCAGCTTTTGACCTTTGCCATCTTCAATAATAAATATACTCAGGCTGTACCTTTCTGTACATTCTGAATACAGTAGAAGTGCAGTCAAGATAGCAGGATGTATTAAATCCTATGCGTTGCCAGCTTTGTCAGCTGATGAACCCCCTGTGTGCCTGGAAAAAAAGCCAGAATAGTGGATGCTTTACACAAAAGCCATTATGGAGCTTCTCTGCTTCGCTGGAGCAGGGATGGCTGTGGGAATTGTGAGCTGCTGTGCTCTCCCTGGCTTGCTAAAGTTACAAGCACTGTGTGAGAGGTGTCAGTGGAAGAACTGGGAGAGGTGTCAGTGGAAAGAAATGTGCAAAATAAGACACCCTGAGCATAGAGGAGAAGAGCGAGAAGCTTGGTCTAATAAGAATGAGCAATGATGAATGGTACATTTGTCAAAGCAGACTTACATACTTAGTGCCTGTTCTATAGACATCTTTGTGTTATAGGTGTATATATGTATGGTGTTGAAGGATGTACATATATATACGAAGCTGAACGTCAGCTTTTGATAATATAAAAGTGTACTAGCATAACAACAGAGGGCATCAGACACGATCCAGGGCTTTGACTTAGAGATGTACGACACAATTGGGCATATGAGGGCTTACGCAGACATAAAAGCACGTGGTTTTGTCCACATGTTGTGCTTTGAACTTGAAAAAGATTTTTTTATAGTCATCTGCAAGTATATTCACACTTTTCATTTCATGCAGAAGGCCTAAGGACGGTAGAGTGCGTGTAAGTTAGTGGTGCATACTGAATGATGTACTAGCTCAATGCAGAGCATTTTTACACTATTTAGTGATTCTGTATCTACTGATAACACTGACAAAAGTTTACACATCAACTCAAACAACATAGAAGTGCCTCAGCATCAGAAGTTGTGCTAAAACAGAGCTCCTACTCCTTTGGGCCCTGTAAGAGAAGCAGTTTTGTCAGCTTGGGAACAAAATAAACTAGTTTTCTATAAATTACTCTCTATGGTGAATGTGCCATACAAAAAAAAAAAAAAAGAAATGTGAATGTCATGAAAAGTTACAAATGGCTTTAACCTGTAAGATATGAGAGAGAAACCTTGATGGCTGAATAGGTTTTCTAATATATAATAAAAAGTGGCTCTTGGTGGAAGATTTTCCTATAATTAAAGTATTTATAACGTCTTCTCCCTTTCTTTCATGTCTTATAAAATGCAAACTCATGCTGCAGCATGGCCCATCATGAGCATGCTAATAATGGCCTCTCTTCTCCAGTAGCCTATTTTCAAATAACTTCATATGAACAAAATAATTGAAATCACCGATGAAGTAAAAATTTTTGAAGGTTGGATGGACAGTAGCCACACCTGTAACAGGATTGCCTAAGTCTTATCTTCTGAGGATACTGAGCTGAAAAGTGTCTGTATTGCATTCTGACTCCTCCAGAAATGATGAATGTGTGTAGTTGTAGAGGATGCGAATCAATTTCTCACTACTGAATTATGAATTCTGAATGAAAGAATTTTAGGATCCTTTCCTGACGGTTATTATTTTGAAAACTGATCCTGATAAGGTAAAGCTCGAGAATTAACAATTTACTTTGCTGGCAGCTTTCTATCCCCAGCCATTGTTAGGAATTCATTAAAAAGGCCTTTGATTAAGCTTTCTTTCCATGCTGGCTGGAGAGGTTTTCAGTGAAGCTTGGTTGGGGAGGTGGAGTGTTGGTATGAAAATATTTTGATTAAGAAAATGTGTTAGTTGTGTTAAGAAAAGTATTTTGTGTTTAGGCTAAAGTTTTTCATCAAAACTGAAGAGGAATGTGTGTTCTTCATCCTCAAGTACTCAGCATACCCACGGGCTCAGGGTTCAAGCTGCTTACCTGGGACGTGAGGAGTAGAGGCTCATGTCCCTTCTTTCGATTCAGGTCCCGGACTTGAATCTCCGTATACCTAAACATAGGTTGAAAAGATGTAACTACGCAAAGCTCCCTCTCTTCCCTCCCAAGCTGTTAGACGTATAAGGCCTGTGAGAGACCTATGCCTACCAACTTTTCGTCCTGCTGCAACACAGCGTCTGTTTTGTTATCCCTGAACGTTTTAACAAAGTCTAGGAACTATTTGCCGGTAACTGTAACGCAACAGAAAGCAAACATGTACTCTCAAAGTAGCTCTCGCGGGGAGGCCTGAGGCCGGGCTGCGGGGAGCAGAGCTGTTGGCAGTGGGTTTCTGCACTGGGGGGTGCTGTTGCATGCGGAGAGGCCGCTGCAGCCCAGCACGGGGGGGCACGAAGAGCTCGCTGAGACCCGCACCCTCGCAGAGCTGCCACGATCGCTGCTGAACAGCGTGTCTCCTTGCACTCAGGCTCTTGGAGTAAGGTGAGTTAGGATGTGAGAACATCAGGTTTATTGTATTTTTCCCGCATGGTAACGATTTCTTTTAAAATGAGAGAAGGGACTGCCTCTGCCTTCCTTTGCTCTGGTTACTATCCTGCTTCCCTGCTACTGTCCTGAGCAAGTTATCGACCCTCTTCCCCAGCACCCTTTTTCTGGTAGAAGGCTCAGCACGCGCTGGGATGTTGCCTTATCTCTGGCACAACAATAATCCTACCATAGAGAGGGGGAGAAGAGGAGGAGGGAAAAAGAAATTTTGCCTCTGCTGCTGTGATCCTGGTTTCAGTGTGGTGATCCTGGTTTTCCCTCCTGCTAACTTTTCCTCGTTTTCCTACCCACTTAGCGTTTTGCTGTTTACCTTACAGCTTGTACCCAACAGTGCAGCCTGGGGTAGGTGCTTGCATCTTGTGCTCATGTGGAATCTATTTAAGACCCTTTGCGGGGCCTCATTCCAAACTATGTGCCCTTCAACCTAAACTCTGTAGCAGGAGTATCGATTTTTTGAGAGACCCGTTTAGGGTCTTGTAACACATGGGAAAGCTTGGCAGCATCGTAAGTTGAGCGAAAAAAGCTGGGGTTGATTGCTGAAGTAAGTGCAGAAAGGATTTGCGTGTACTTTGTCTTTTCTTCACGTCGTACCTGGCGCTGACAAAGAAACCTAAGTTAGAAATACGCGCTAAGTGCTTGTTGGTGTCTCAGCCAAACCGCTGGAGCTCAGTTTCTGGAGGATAAGGGTTTGGCCTCTCTGAAGCACGAGGATTCCTTTCTCTGAGCACACCCGCTTGCTGAGCCCGACCCGGTGCCCAGCGGGGCGAGCCCCGCCAGCAGAGCCCGGCCCGCGCTGCGCGGCGCCGGCAGAGGAGCGCGGAGCGCGGCGGGCGGCGCTGCCGGCCCTGCGTCCTGCCCGGCCGGCGGGGCTGCGCCGGCTCCGCGGTGCGCGCTGCTCGCCTTGCGCCGTGCTTGGGCTTCCTGGGGCAGGCTATGCTGGTAGTAAGGCTGCAGGATTCCGTTGTTTTTCCTTGAGGGGCTTAAGAATATTTTCCGGTGACCTAACCTGCAGGCCAAATGCCTGTTCTTTAAATTTTACCTTATGGGCAGCAGTGGTTCTAAAACTTCTTGAGACTTCGCATGGCTATTAGGGATTAGTCGGAGGAGTGTCTTTAGGGCAGCTGAGCAATTTCTGTCAATCTCCCTTTAGGCAGATTTGGAATACATTATAGAATACATTTAGTCCCTGCATAATTCTAATAAAATAGAGAATCGCATATCCCATCCGGGAGGCTTAATTTCTGATTGTAACTACATAAATCAACAGAAAGCATCTCTCGCAAGAATATTTTCAGACCTGGACGGTGATTGAGTTACAAATGCATTTTTCATGTCCTTATTGTGAAATGGAGGCCAGGATAAAATACAATCAGAAGATTGAAATGAAGCTCTTGGATACAGATCCTCATCCATTAAATTAGTGTCTCTCGCTGGGTTTTCCTTTCACTACATTCAACAGTCTGAATTAATTGAGTTCAACAGAACAGTCTCACAACAGCAGAGAATCTGAATCTATTTCTGAAATGTATATGCAACAGGTAAAGTCTTCGAAGGCCCTACCATACCTGTCTCCAACAAAGAACTTCTGATTGCCTGAATAATAGCACAGATAGTGTTACTGTTTCAGTAAACTCCTTGAACTCTAAGGAGAGAGCAAAATCTGCGCTTCCTTAAGAGCAGAATCTCTTGAAGAGAAAACAGTTGAGACTGAAAGAAAACAAGTATTAGAAGTCCATGCATAGTTCAGAAAAGGTCACTGCTAATTAAGCATTCTTAATTATTGAGAAGCAAGGAAATTCTGTCTCCCATTTCCCCCCATCAGATTTCTTTTCTGAATAGCAAAGAACTAAAATTCTCTGAACAAGCTAATAAAGTCATCCAGGAAGTTGAGCTCATTTCTAATATTAGAATAAATGCTGTACCTACAAAAGAGGTGAGTTCATAGGAAGCTGATGACAAGCTCTGTTTCCCTAAATGTTCAAAGCTTTGTTTGTCTTTTTCTAAAAGCACAAAAGAAGTGATGTCTTAGTGGTTAAATCAAAACCTCCATCATTTACCCCTAAAATACTTTTAGCAAATTAGAAATGTTGGGAGTCAAGCCTCCCAACATTTCTGTCTGCTGTGTCCTTGCCTGTGGTCAAAGATCCTTTAAAGGACATAGGTCTAACCAGTGGATCTTTTAATTGCATAAGTTAGTTTGATACTTGGGTAAAGGATGATTTCCGTATCATATTGCTCAAAGAGCTGTTGAGATGTGGAGTGAATATTGTAATAATGCAATACTACTTGTCACTAAGCGTCTGTTTGGAAGCATAATGAGATTTTACCTTGTATTCTTCCCAGCAGCTGGGGGATATTTTGTTCTTCAAAAGTTCTTGGCTCAATTTTGCATCTAGTCAAGTCAGGTGGATTTTGCCAAGTCAAGTAGATAGAGGAGCAAAAAGGACAACATGACCTCAAAAGTAGATGGAGATAAGTCACAGCCATCACATTCAGACTGGAAGCATAGTGTAGGTCTCCTTAAGGTTTTGATTTAGCCTGTTGTATACCCAAGGGATCATTAAGAAGAATGTGTGTTTGCACACATCCATTACGCACCAAACATCCACAGGTCAGTCTGGAGGTTTAGGTACATGTACATCTTTGGTAGCAGTCACATAAAAAAAAAAGTGGTAGGTTGTATTTCCTTACTTATAAAGGCAAAAGAAGAACAAAGGATGACACAATTTAAAATTAGTAAGAGACAGCAGTTTTTCAAGTGTGTGCACTAAGTGGAGTGGAAAATGTCCCTACCCTCTTTCTCTGAATTCCAGTGTTGAGTTCTGCATTTCTGCTTATTTTTCCTATCGTGCAAGTCTCTTGGAGAGCGCCAGTGATTACTCTGGCCAGCTAATTCTGTTCTGAGATTTTAACGCATTATACCACTTCTGTATAACAGGAAAGCGAACTTCCTCTTTAAAGCTATGTATTACTAAGTAAGGAGGATTTCTGATGGGCGGAGTTTTCCCTTGAGCAGGCTAGATAAAGGCTTGCAGGATTTACAGACCTCTCAGACTGCAATCAGCATGAACTGCAGCCTGCCAGACAGAGTGCTGCTCAGCTATGCGATGGATGGACAGCGGGACAGGTTGTACCTTCAGTCTCTTTGGGACTTTGTCACAGCAAAGGAGCCATTGATCCAGTCACCGTTTTTTCCAGTGCTGTTTTCTTTTACAGCATACATGACTTTCTGTCTTCCCTATATTGCACTGGACTTTCTAAGCACTAGACTACCAAACTTGAGAAAATACAAAATCCAGCCGCAGAACTATCCAACTCTTGGGATGATGGTGCCTTGCATTATTCAAAGTGCGTATCACCATGTTGTTTTGATCTTTCCGGTGACGTTTCTCCACTGGTACTGGAGACCAATGAATCTACCGGTGATAGCTCCAGAGCTGCCCGAGGTCCTGCTGGAAGTAGGAGTTTGCCTGCTTCTGTTTGATTTTGAGTACTTCCTGTGGCATTTGCTTCATCACAAGGTGCCTTGGCTCTACAAGACCTTCCACAAGGTGCATCACAAGCATGTGTCAACGTTTGCTCTTACTACACAGTATTCCAGTGTATGGGAATTGCTCTCACTGGGATTTTTTGCTGCTATCAACCCAGTGCTCCTCGGATGCCATCCTTTGACAGAAATGATTTTCTTCCTTGTAAACATTTGGTTGTCAGTAGAGGACCATTCAGGATACGACCTTCCGTGGTCAACTCACCGACTTGTGCCTTTTGGTTTGTACGGAGGAGCACCACATCATGATCTCCATCATCTGAAATTCAAATCAAACTATGCTCCTTACTTCACCCACTGGGACAAATTCTTCGGGACATTCACAGAGTCGCATTCTAATTAAGGATATTTACCTGTGGACGAACTCTTTTTATAGACGAACTGGGACATTAATTTTTCAAAGACATACAGAAGATTGTATATTTGAAGCTGCCTATAAAAGCAATAGCTATTTATAACAAATCCTCTTAATATATGTGTAGTTGTATGTATACTTGGAACTATGTTAAGTGACTGCAAATGGGAGGGTAAATATCTGTTGCTTAAATTTGTTTGAGTCAAAGGTGTAAGGGAAGCATTAAGAGACATTTTCTCTTCTTTCCTTCTTTCCAGCTTTCATAAAGCATATATTATATTGTATGATGTTTTATACATACGCCAGAACAATTATCTTACTGTTGTAGGATGATTTATGATGTAAACAGAAAATGTACACATCATGGATTTTGTGGAGTTTAATCTGCCAGAGCATGTTATTGCACAATAATGTTGTAAAATATTGCTGCCAAACAAAGCTAGTTGGCTAACTGTGCAGTAATTTTGATATTTATATTTTAAACCTTGATGTACTGTCTGTTTTTAATAGAAAATAAATATGGTCATTCTTTTAAAATTATATTCTGTTTCATTTTATTCATTCTTCTGTTCATATTAGGAATAGGTATGTTTCCTTTTGCATAAGCGTTGTTTATTTGAGTTTCAGAGTTTCAGACTTTTCTTATAAAAATATTGTCCAGTTATTTCAAAAGCGAACCATTTACTTTTTTTCCAGAATCACATGTTGTTTTAAATAGTTTTCAGTTTTGTAGAAACAGAATGTAGAAGAATGCAGTTTAAAAAGCCATGGTGAAATTTGATTATTACATTTGTGAGAAGCTTAATAATTTTCACAAAATTTATGTTGGGAGGGCAGAACATTAAGCAGCCCCTTAATGAAAGGGAGCATTGGTCCTTCACAACCATTTCAATTAATTGTTACTTGCATGCAAAAACCTGGCAAGGAATATAAACCGGGTTTCTACAAAATAGATGATTCTTTCAAGCAGATTTCAGAGGAATGGAATCAAACCTTTCAGGATCCTAAACCGTAGAACAGAACAGCTACATGTTGCTGGAAGAACAGTTATATATAAAACATTGCCATGTAGTCTCACAGAAGTCACGCTGAAAAAAATTAGCATGAAGAGATAAGCAGGTCTTCTGTGTCTTATTCAGCAGAGATCCAGATGGACTTCTTATGTCCACTACATAACATTTTAATGTTTATAATCTTCTATCCTGTATTACTAATAAACTTCTCAGGAGAGTGATGGGAACAGAGAAAGTGTTCCCATCAGTAAGCAAATAATGTAGAGAGTGTGTAACGAACACTTACGCATCATCATCCAAAAATGTCTTTGTCTAGAGGGCTGTGTGACCTTACAGAGGCTGGTTGTCCAGGAGAAGAGAGAAGCCTTAGTATTTCCAACAATGTGAACTTATAAAGAGAACAGCACTTTTGGACACTGCATCTTTTTGATAATAGGAAATAATTTTCATAAACATCTTCATAAAGAGTACAAAATGCTGCAATCTTAATACTTAACTACTTCCTTTGCTTTCTGGGTATCACAGAAAAGCAACCCTTCCTTTCAGTGGTAAGAACATGACATATCCTGAGAGCAAAAACTGAGGTTTAAAAGAATACAAAACTGGAATTTCTGCCACGCATTTATTCAGCTGAAAGAAAGAATTCCCAATCTTTCTGATTATTATAATCTTAAGCATTTTGGGGTCTGCTGCAAAGAGAAGGAAGTATTCTTTTTTTCTGCCAAATGCAGGAGGCAAAATACCGTCTCTGATTTCTTTGAGCTATTGAGCCATTTTGAGGTATCCCAAAGTTACCCTCTCAGTTCTAGAAATCCCACTTAATTCAGCTTGGCAAATACTGAGCATCTGATGGGTGTGCTCTGTGGTTTCAATGAGTTATACCTTATACTATAACTATATATTGTAACTATACACTACAACAGTCTGTTTCATGTACTATTGGCTCTCTAAGTAAGCAAGGTTAAGGCTAACTGGTACTTGGATATGTTGCTATAGGAAGCCTATGAACAAATCCCACGAGAAAGGTTGTAGCTGAACCCACAGGGATTATTCGCTTTTTTGTGTGAAGCTTAAGAGTTGATATAATGAATACTTTGCTACTGGAGAAAGACTCCTAGTCAGCTGCAGGCAAAACTATGCTTGGTCTTGTCAAGTGAGAGAGTCTCATTTGGCATTGACAGCGTGGCGTAACAGCGGTGAGGAGGATCAAAGCAACAACGGAAGGAGGCAACGCACTCCATGATGATCCTGCCTACTCCTCTCTCCTTCACATCCTCAACGTTTGCACGACTTCAGACACACACCAAGAAAGCGTTTCCTCAAATACGGAATTTCCCCCAGGTTATATCTGTAGCGAATCTATATCAGACCTGTAACCTCGGTATAAAGGCTCGTTATTGCATGAACTTGGAATACTAAAAAAAAAAAAAAAAAAAAAAAAAGAAGCAACAACAACAAAAAAAGTTGTCAAATGAAAATTTGACTCTACATGTCTGGAATGGCTTATTCGAATTCCCTGCTAGAAATATCTGTACTTCATCATGATGACAATCCTAGCATACCTTGTCCCTATTTCTCCCTGCTAGAAATATCTGTACTTCATCATGATGACAATCCTAGCATACCTTGTCCCTATTTCTCCAATGCTTTGAAGGTGACAGGCTCTAAATCGTGAGGGATTGAAACCATTTGCGTATTGTGTGTACTTTGAAGCACTTTCTGTAACAGTCTACTATAATATAACTTCAGGGGTATGTATGAGAAAAACTCGAGCAGAAGACCCAGACAAACATGTAACTTCAGGCCTTTGCAATTCAATGAAAAGCAAAATATAGACAAAAACATATACTGAAGATAAAGCAAATAAAAGTTGTTTTTTTTTCCTGTTTTCATTGAAAGTTCAGCATATACTGTACCACGGAGTGTGAGAGCACAGCGAGTTCTGTGTATTGGTGGTGCTGAGATTTTAAAACAGGATTTTACAGATGTTACTTCCTATATTTGCATTTCCCCGTGGTCTTTACCGCAAGTCTTTACCAGACAAATGGAACGGCATGACACTCTATTGTAAGTGTTTATGTCAGAAAACCAAAACCAACTTTCTCTCTTCTGTTCCAAAATTCTCCTAGCTTCCTTCCTCATTTTAATGTGACATGATGTGCCACACGGACTTCCTATCTAATCTGCTGAAGGCTAATCTGTTGTCATTTGTGAATAAATAGAGGATGTTGGCACTGATCCTTGAAGCTTTAAAATGAGATTTTTAATGCTGCTATTGTCCACTTTATATCTTTAAAAATCCTAATTTAATAAAGGTCAAAGAAGTAAGATTTTATGCATTTGTCTTTGTAACTGTATCTTAGTTCTTAGGCACATGGTTAAATATTGAACTCTTTGTCTGATCTTACAAATTGCAGGAGTTCCCAAATTCTCACTGGCAATTTAGCACTCTGCTTCTCTTGAAATTTAGGCTGAGTCTGTCAAATGACACCCAGTTTGGCAATTTTGAGGTAACAGTATACAACACTGCAAAGGGACAGGTTTTTGCTTGGTGGGTGCATTCTCAGCGCTGCTGGGAAGTGTGCTCCTCAGGTGCTTCGGAGAGAGCCTATGAAGTTTGGAGCCACTCGGAGCTGATATTCACTTCTGGAAAAGGCTTTGTCCTTATTCATGTTGATCAAATGCAAGTACTTTACAGAGGAAAAACAACACGGTCCACAATCTACAGCTATGATTTTTTTATGATTTGAAAAATAATCTATGTCATTAATGGATTTAGTGAATCGGTTAATCTAGTGTGTTATCTGGATTAAATGAAAACCTAGTATCTCTTTGGGCTATCAGACTATGCTATCTCTAAATTAGTTTTGAAGCAATTTGTAATGACAGAACACTTAATTGTCATCCGTTGCCCCTCAATGTTATTGGAATGAGTGAATAACTGTTTGATGTGGCTTTATCTTAGTGGACTCAGCAGTCACTTCAGCACTTTTACTTATTCTTGCTTTCATGCACAAGTATTAAGCTTCCACTATTACCTGCCTACATCCATGCAACCCTTTTTGAACCAGTTACAGTTCTGTGTCTGAAAAAAATCAGTCATCTTGGGCTCTCTCAAACTACAAAACCCTCGTGGATTTATTCCCGGATTACCTTGGTTGAGAGACTAATCAGTGCAAGCCTACTATCACATTTACATGTGAACTGCATCTAAGACCCTGGCTTTGTGTGCTGGGCTTGGCTGATGTGCCAGTTTGCTCAAATATTTAGGCTGGTCCTGCATGGCTCAGTACAATCCAACCTGAAAGGTCTTTGTAGCACAGTCCGGAGTTGTGTTTGCAGTATGTTTTTCTCATAAAAACAACTGCCAAAAAATTGTTTTCCAAAACTTAAATGTGTTTCTAATTTATGGAAATCTGAATTTGCTTAGGTCACAGGAAAAAAAACCCCACCCCACCCCAAACCAACCAACACAAGCATTCCAGGCTTCAAAGGGAACAGAACTAATGCAGAGGGGCTTTAGCTGTGGAAAATGACGCTGAGTTTTTTTCATCCTTCTTTTCAGACTCTCTTTTTTTTTTAAAAAGAAGATTTGAAGAGCTTACTAACCACCTTGTCCCCCAAACTGCAACGACTGCCATGATCAAGGCTGTAGGTGCGGACAGGGGGAGGAGAGAAAGGGAAAGGAAACCGATGTGTCTGCAGGCACTTCCATCACCGCCCCTCGGTGCAGCGCACTGTACCCGGCCGGTACGCCTGGCGTGCTGCTCTGGCATACCCTCCCCACCACGGCACAGACGCTCTCAGCCCTCAGGTTCTTACCGCTGGAGTGGTACAGACTCCGCATCCACACACAGCTTTTCCTTTCTGTTAGCTAGCTCTTTCTGGAGATTCCCACAGCAGCAAAACACAGCGACCTGCAAGAGGGAACTCCATCTTTGGTCAGCATAAATGCAAACATACTTTTGTGTCATCAGGTATAAGATTAAGTTAAAAAAAATCTACAGGCACATGGACTGGAGCGCCTCTTCCATGCTCAATTTTGAGATAATTACATGTGGGAAACCAAAAAGCTAACAAACCAAGCTGGATGGTTAGTAGGCCAGGCAGGCAGAAACATGACTACTTTGGTTTCAGTCTGTTGAGAGAAACTTCAATACTACAGATATGTGATTTGGAGGGATGTGGAACAATGTGTTACCTATACTTCCAGGGAGAGTTTAGATGCCAGGTACTTTTATTTGTCCTCAGAACTAAGCAGCAAACAATTCAGGGGATTAAGTGGTCCCAAGTCTAGGATGAGCTACAGAAAAGTGGTTTTTAAGGTGAGCAAGATGTACCCCCTTTATCAAAAGGACATGAAAAAGCACTGCTGGAAATTGTATTGATGTAAGGCTGTTCACACACCTCTTCACACCTTCACAGAAGCTGTGGAAGATTATACCCCTAAGAAACAACACGCTTGGGTAATTACAAAGCCCCTTTAAGTGATTTATTTACAAAACTTCCGGAGCTAGTCTAAATAGCTGACACAATGGAATTTGTCAAGCTATCCAGAAAAATGAACATGGGAAATACATGGGTGCTATGGGTGGAAGGATTTAATACTGTGTGAGCATGCTCCTCCGATGCTCGCAGCTTACAAAACCTGCCAGCTCAGAGGTGGCCTAGTCAGTTGAGCTTCCGGAAAGGGCAAATGCCTACCCACTGCCTTCCCTCTTTTTTTCATCCTGGCCATCATCTCCACTGGTGTTCTGTTTTCCTGGTAACCCCAAAATACTTCCCTTGAGCAGCTGCTGACAGCCTCCCCTCCTCCCTTAAGAAAACTGGGTGAGTACTGCCAGCTGCTTTGCCAGGCTTGCAGTCTCTTTTCACTTAGGCACTCAGATGATCACTCCCTTGTGCCTGCATCAGCTGAGAACCCTTAATACATTGCATGCACGTGTTCTTCTGCAAACAGAGGCTTATCCCTCACTCCCTGTCCTGGAAAACGTCTGAGAAGGCAAGCTCTTGCCTCTGTCCCTTTTCCTCTCCTACTCAGCTCCGTGCAGGCTGGTTTGCAGTTCAGGTGTTTTCTCTCTAGGTTTTTCGCCCCGCGGGAGAGCCTCCTGTTACCTTCCCGTCTGCCTCTCTAGAGCCCACTTGAGCCCAGCTTGTCCCAGCTCAAAGGAGCAGGAGGGAAGGCTTTCCCTTCCTGAATCCTCGTCCAGGGAGGTCTTGGTTTGGCTCACGATGCTCGCTGAAGTGACCTGAACTCACAGTGGACTTCTCTGCTGTGTGGTAAGTGCGTTTGTGGGTGGTGGTGTAGCTCGAATGCTCCCATGCGTGGTTTCTTCCCTGGATGCCAAGCAAGTGCCGGGTCCTCTGGTGAGGAAGCCGAGCAGACTGATGATGTGTGAGGGGATGGGTCTCTGGTGGGTCTGTGCCCGTTGGGTCGGCAGGGCCGTGCTGACGTAGAGCTGCAGAATGCAGTGTTTGAGGGCGTCGAAGCTTCTCGCCAGCAGCAATTCCAGCACGACCAGGCCCAGCCCAAAGCTGGACCCTCAAGAAAGTGAGTAATGGCCTAGTTGCTCTGCTACTACTGTGGTGAGGAAAGCAAAAGAATATTTAATTACTTGTTGTGTGGGGTTGATTGTTTCCAGCTAGTCTTTCCTCTGTTCCCACAGCCACAGCTTGTCCTGGATTCCACAGTGTCTGATGCTTCTTGCAACTTGCCTGTGGGGAATTGCTTTTCCAGTTTATGACATCTCCATTTCATATTACATAGCATGCCTGTTTCCTAAGCCAGAAAGCTGAAGCAAAATCACTGGCTTGCAACTGGCCGGTGGACAACTAATCTGTGTAGCAACACTCTTTTGCAAGTACCACGACTGATAGTTTACTCTTACCTGCTTTCTAGCAAATCCCAACACTGTGTTTATAACCAACCCCCCCTCCCACCACTGTTAAACCTAACCCTAAGCCTACTATCCTGCGTCCTTTTCTTTCTGGAAATTAGTTGCATAGTTTAGCCCATATGCTATATGCGTTTTTTTGATTTCTTTTTCTCTTTTTGTGACTCAGATTTGTATCTTGAGTAATTGAACCATTTTTTAGAAGAAGGAATTTCATTTCCTTCCACACTTGGCACAGTGAGCAGAAGAGCACTGTTTTTCTCTGAAAGCTATGGACAGATAACAAAAGAGCAGAGCATGTTATATGTGGAAAGGCACATGCACTCAGCCATATCAGCATAACAAGCTGGTTCTCTGTTTTATTTCCTTTGCCTATTGAGCTTCAGCTTACTGCTTCCCTGCTCTTCTCTCAGACCTCTTAATCATAGGGTAATGCGATAAATTAGTGCTCATGTACTAGCATCAGTATCATTTCTAGAAGTTAACTATCCTGATAGAGCCTAATAATTTGCAGTTAGCACTATTTCATATACTATCATTTATAATATAATTTTGAAACCCTGGCCAAACTCTAGGTCCCAGGAGCTCTACAAACACAGAGGAAAAAGCTGTCTCCCAGGAGGCTAGAGGCATAGTATGGACCTTCTGCATTCAGAAATAACTTACAGCACCTGCTTCTTGCTGCCAAACCTTCTTCTGAGACCTAAGCATTCCCTGAGGATTAATTATGTTTCCAATCATTACAGCTGAAGAAAAGCAAAACGAAGAATAAAATCCATCAATATACATCATCTTCATCTGCTGTGTACAACATCTGATGTATTGTTCCCACTAGGTCTGAGAGTAAGAAATAAGAACTAAACTTATAACTTTTTAGGAGGTTTTTGACTCCAAAAAATATGATGATAGCAGTGGAAAGTAAATATTCACTTTCTGCGTCCCAAGCACTTTAGCAGAAAAGTTCAATTGTATGCTTTACCCTGCTATGCCAAACAGCTTTCTTGGTACCTACACCTTCCTGGTGGCTACAGTGAAGTTGTGAAGCAAGAGTGAAGAAATCTGTAACATGTATTTTGTGAAAGCTGTATTCACTTCTTTGTTAGAAGAATTTAATCAAAACTTTCTCAATGCAAACATCTAAATTTGACTCAGCAGTACTTGGTCCTTTCAGATACCTGAAAAGCTGATAGATGTGTGTTATCTACAAAGCGCTAACATCCGAACAAAACAAGTAGTGGGGCTTTATTTATTTCCTAGTGCTGTTATTACAAATCTTGATTATTTAATGCAGATGTAGCACCTGCTAAGCTTCTAGCTGGCTGTGGCAAGGAGAGGGATGTAGAAGCTCGTTTTGCTTGTTGCGATACACGTGATCAAAGGTGTAAAATCCAGTGTTGTGTAAGGGTTTTCTAATAATTATGCTATTACAGCTGTGTACTTACACTACTTCTGCCTTTTAATGTAAAAATTCCTGACAGCAGCAGAGAAAAAACTTAATATAGGATCCAAACCTTGCTTTGGACTCAAGTCACACAAAGGTACCTGGTGTTTAGTCTAACTGCCTTTGCCAGTGGCTTCCAGGGAAGAACTGCATTTTCATTCTGCTTGGGTGGGAATTGCAGGATGAGACTATTAGAAATGGATGGGTGGCACTTCTGGTGATTGTCCAGCAATATGTGAGGTAGCTCATGATAGTGCGTATGTATCAATTTTATATAGCTATAGATATAAACATATAAATATATAAAAATAATTTTAATATACATATAAATAAAGCCCCATTGCTTGTTTGGTTTGGGTATTTTTATATGTATAAAAACCTGTGGTATATAAGGTATGGTGTAAGAAAGCTGGAGATGACAACAAACCAGAGTTGTGGCTGGCGGTTTGATAGAGGCGAACTTCTCCACAAAGGAGCATGAGGGAGCACTGATGGGGAGATGTGGGCACACACGCTCAATCTCAGGAGCAACCTAAGGGTTTCCCCCAAGTCAAGACAAGCTGACAGAGAACAAGACAGCTGAAACTTGTGTGGTGGTGATACTGTCATTTTTCACTCGGTTTCAGAAGGAAACAAGCTGGGCAACTGCACCGTCTGTCAGGGTTTTCCAGTCATTTGTGGACTTGCTACACAACTCGGCAGAACTGGACAGAGCAGGAGAGGTCCCAGAGATATGAAGTACTCTCACATCTTAGGCGAGAGGTATTTCCATCACTGTATTTGCCCATTGACGAAGAGGCAGGGAGGAACCAACCCTGGTTCGCTCTGTGTGAAAGCAGTCTGCCCGCCCCTGCACCAGTGTGCAGCTCCAGATTAGTTGCAGCCTGTGCTGTCTGTTCTGCAGCTAAAGGCCAAATGAGATACAAGCGTGGTGTTGCAGTGCGCGCGGGGCGGAGGTGAGACCTGGGGGCATGGGAGAGAACTGGGGATTTTGTGGGACAGTATAGAAAACCTGGAGGTAGCTGGAGATACTGCTGCGTCAGGGAGGACCTGGCAGAGGTTCTGTGGTTTTTGTGGTTGTAGTGTGTAATTCATAAAGACAATAATTCACAGGAAACAAGGATTTACAGCTCCCAAGCCGTTTCTTTGCTTTGAACTATGCTGCTCTTTTTTTTGTTGAAAAGGGCAAAGATAAATTATGACAAATGAGGGAGCCAACTCGTGATCCAAACTGAACAGTTCTGCAAAATGACCTAATGATGAGCTCAGCAGTGTCACAATTCTTCAGACGAGAGTGAACTCCAGAGATGTAACCCCTACTTGCAAAAAGGGAGAGCAGCTTCTGCAAGAGGTGCTGGTCAGTGCTGTAGGAGAGGGAATGGTGGCAGACTGAGCGCAGGGAAAAGCGAGTGGGGGGAAGCATGGAGTGAATTCTAGGAGGTAGCTCATATGACAGACATTCTGTGCATACTAAACACCTATTTGTACTTATTTCTGGAAGTCTGCTTGATGTGTTAGAGTACCAGGAGTCTTTTATGACAGGAATCTTCTTATCTTTAGCTTTCATTGCAACAAGAGGACTGGCAGTCAGTAAAACTGTGCTGCTGTGTTTCTTATTTTGGCTCTCACTGCATGCTAACCTATTTGAATTAGCTAACTCAAATAGTGTAATGCATTACAGATACAGTGCCCTTGAATGGTTTCATGGGCACTGTTTTATGCGCTGCTGGTCTTCAAAAAGTCTGATGTATTCACAGTGAGAATATGCTGCCTAAAAAGAAACTCAACCAGTGAGGCTTAAAAACAAATATGGGGCTGATTTAGGAAAAGAGGAGAAAAAAAGGAAGGAAAAAAGAAAAGAAGAAGGAAAAAAAAAAAAGAAGAGAAACAGTATGCCTAGGGATGCTCAACTTCTGAAACCACACCAAGGGTGGAACAAGACAGAAACGTGACCATAAAAGATCAGTGGTAGTTTGAGTGCCTAAAAACACTAGGAGAGTTGCAGTTTAGCTGACATTCACTGAGAAAGGTACCTTCAACCTTGACTAAATAATCTTTGTCCTAAAACCAAGTTCCAAAGTCAATGGAAGTTAATGAAGGAAGGACTTCTGTGAATTTCAGAGCCCACATTATTTTAGGACTGGTAATTGTAGCCAGTGAAGTTTTACTATAGAATGGCAGCAGTTCTAAGTGAAGGCACAGAAATGTTGTGATTTAATTGCATGAATATGTAATTTTCTGTATTTTTAATCATCACTGTCCACCAAAAAATGTTTGCAGTATCATTATTGTAAACTTTTTTTCTAGGTTAATCACTTCTCTTTTGATTTACCTAGTTTAGATGAGTTTAAGACCCAAGATTGCATAATAGTAATGTAAACCATTATAAATTCTGGGAGTAGAGACATTAATTGTCAAACGAAGTAGCCTTTTTCTGAGAAGAAAGGTACTCCACATTAAGTGGAGGTGAAATCACTATGAAGAATTTTCCTAGAAATTGCAAATTGCTTTTATTTGTCTCTAAAACTGTAAGGTCTTTGAAAATTCAGTAGACTAGTCAGGAAGCTATGTGTAGATTCAGTTCATCTGGCTTTTTCTTCTTATATGTGACTGTCCCATAGATCCAAACAGATTGGTCTGTCCCAAACTGTGTACTCTGGCCTCCAGTCTCTTTGACTGTAGCAATCCATGCTGTCCACTGCCTTCCACACCTGATCTTACAAATATCTGTGAATCCCACACCCTAGCAAAACCAGCCCTAGCCTCATCCAGCTCAGCTATCCCCCCAGTTCTGCATCCCCACCTCCAGAAACCCTCCTTGCACAGGGTAGTTCCAGCTCTTTCCCCATACTCCCCTTCTCCTGCTCCTACAAGGCTTAGTACCTCCCTGCACCCGAGAGAGAAAAAGCCCGGGAGCATATCTGAAAATGAAAACACTCCAGCTTCTTTTTTTTTTCTTTCTTTTTTCTTTCTTTTTTTTTCTTGATGTAGTTTCTCTTTAGCGTTTTGCTGTCAGCTTGAGCAAGCAACAGCTGGCTGAAACATCGGGTTACCAGTTCCAGAAACACTTCCTCTTTTGGAGATCGGTTGAAACGAGCTGTGCTTACTTTGCTTGAGCAACACTCTGAAAGCATTCCCCCTCACCTGCGGGTATTGCATTGATCCGAGTTGTCTCATCTTGACTGGTGTAAGTTGTTTTGCATCTGGAAGAGAAAGAATGGAAAAAAAAATGCTGAGTGGGCCCTAATCCTTTCTCCCAGGTAGGAGCTTGGTTTTGGCTTGCAGCATGTTACGATGAAGATTAAACCTCCGCTCCCAAAAAAAGGAAGTGCTGATGAAGACTTCAGCAATGTTTCCTATGAGCTGAAACCAACATCTGAATCTGGAAGGGTGGGGAAAAAAGCTTAAAAGTACAAGGATCTGAAATGTTTTCTGGGGTTTTCTCAACTTTGTAATACAAAAGGGGAATAACAGCCTTTAAGGACGGAGGGAGCGGAATTTTTCTTGTGGTAAAGGGGGAGTTTCCTGTCCATGTGAAATCCTGTGTTAGACCTCAAGCAGCATTGTGAAGGTAGCAGAACAAAATCTGTGGAAATTACTAGTCTAAACAGTGGCAAAGGTTAGCTATCTCTGTCTTCGCAGCAAGGAGAATTGCTCTGTGTTGAACACTGATATTCTTGTACTTATAGTTCTCATTCATCCTCTCTTTCTCTTGGCTGTTTTTTTTTTTCCCCCACCTTCTTTTTTGTGATGCCATACCACTCTGCAATGCTAGTTTTGCCTCCAAAAGCTTTCTGGTTCTTGGTCAACTTTATTCCTGGACCTCCTTTTAAAGGAATGAAAACTGAGAGACCATCAACAGTCAGAAGTGATGCTAGTTCACAACTCTTCTAATCGGACACTGAGGACAATATGATAGTGTGTGTCAAAGCCTTTCATCTATCAGGATTTTGGGAGTCTTATTTTTATCCACTGTCATCCTTGTTTAAAAAAAAAAGTCTCACTCATGAATGTATACTTTTAAAATGAATGGATAGGTTATAACTTTTCAGAACATTTTTCTGGAAATTGGGATAATTGAAAGGTTTTCTTGGAGATCTGCACAGCTGAAGAAAATTCTAAAATGTACTGAGGCTGTTAGGTGACTGGACTTCATTTGATTGGAAATGTTCATACCTGATCCCTCAGGAAGTAATGAGCAACATAGATGCTAAATCTCAGTTGAATACATTCTGCATAGATCTATGATTGGTATTGCTTACATGTATTTTACTTTACAAGACGCAGGCTGGCCACAGCTGGAATGGAAACGGCGGATTCAGCTTTGAAGAGGGTTGTGCGATGCTGATGATGCGATGGTCCAGAATTGTAATGAGGACTGTGTGATTTTTCTAGGATTGTGTAGGAAAACTAACCAGTCTGGATAAAAGATTGAGAAGAAAGAAACTCACAAATGGTCAGCTTCTAGTGATGGAGCTGCTCTCTTTCTAGACAGTGAAGCTGCAGCTTGAGCACAAGATGTGCCTAGCATCCAGTTTGACCTCTTTTTCTACGGGCTGCGGAAACAGAAAGCCTGTCTCCATGCTCCTTTCCTAGTCAGGTGAGCTGAGGACTAAGAGAATAAAGCTGGCCAATACTGGGATATATCAGCTTAATGACATGCAAATATTCTGCAAGAAATTAGAATTAGATAAATCACATGCATCTAGTGTAAGAATTTAGATAAATTACATTTATGTAAAACTCGTCCGGTACTGAAAACGGAGACTTAACATTATGACCTCACTGGGATGCAAAGCTCTGGCACTTCATTTCAAAAGTACTTGCTAAAAATGTCTTTTGGGGTTTTGGTTTTTTTTTTTTTCCCCTCTCTTTGTTTCATCTTATCCCATCCTGTACTCTTTTTCCGTACCATCTCCACATCGCTCCTAACGACCCGTTCCACGGACTCTTACTCCTCTGCCCTCAAACTCTTGTTCTCCTCCTTAACATCTGCTGTTCCTAATCGCGAGCTCCCGCGTCCTCCCAGAACCCCCAGCGCAGTGTAGCCGTAACTCATGGCGGCTCTGCAGGAGGCAGCTTGATAGCAGCAGAGGAGCTCGTAAGGGGGACAGGTTCAAGGCTGGTACAGAGCGCAGCGCTTTGGTGTCTCCACCTGCCTCCGCAGGGGCAGAGCCTTGGTCTCCCTGCCCCGGGGGCCGCACGGGAAGGGGTACACAGATGTGCGGAGCTGTCTAGAAACAGCTGCACGCATCACAGAAAAATCGGAGCTCTCGGTGGCTTTAATTGCCTCACTTGGAAAAACAGTCATTTGGAATCAAACCAAGTGGGGTATTTTCTTTCCTTTTTTAGAGGGAACGTTACATTATCTATTTCTTGGCATTTGAAAGTTTTATATTAATCCAAAATTATTAGCTTAATTTGGAGACAAAACTAACAGCATTTAATTTTGAAAGATGGAAATGAATCATGTAGATGTGTTACTTCAAAAAATTGATTTTTAGCCGCAGCAAAAATAATATAGATTTCCTAGTTGTTTTTAATAGTCCAAAGATGTATCTTCTCAGCAAATAAAAGTTTAGTTTTATTCTGAAAAATATCACCTAGCTGCTATGTGAGAATTCGATGCATGACATAATCTCTGGAGGATACGTTCTCATATTTCACCTCTGACATCAAAAGGCAGTGCGTTTTCCTTTCTTTCTTTACATTGCTTTACTCTGGGCTATCTTTTTGGTATTGTATAGCAACCAGGAATGCACACAAGACGTCTATTTTCTGCATGTTATTATGTATATTTCATCTAATAACCTCATTAATGAAAAGCTCTTCCTAGTTGGGCTACTGACAGTATGTATTATGGTTTATTGGATATTTTAATCCTTTCAGTTATTTGGATGGGTGATTTGATGTCCAGAGGGAATGAAAAATGCAGTCTATTTTGAAAGTGCTGTGCACAGTTTGTACATTGAATTTACGTAAACCAGATGCTGAAAACAATGACATTCCTACCACTGGGCTCTCGTTTTACTTGAGACTTATTTTGGGTTTGGGGATTATCTAGAAGCAAAGCCTGTAAATGTTGCTTCTGTTTTCTGACAGTGAGAGCAAAAACCTGCATCCTGCCACTCCTAAAAGCAGTTGAGCATTCTGCATTTTGCAGCTGAATCATCCCTGTGTGTTTATTTTGCATACACTCTGAGGTTTTTTTACCCTAATTGCTGTGGTTTTTTATACCTGAGAATTATTTTGCCACAGACAAAGCAACTTCATTCCTGCTTGCTTAATCTGTTCTGATTACATGTCTTCTAACTTGACCGGATTCATAACCATAGGTGCTAGATCCCATAGAAAATATCACATATAATTCAGAATTCAAACTAATCGTTAGTTCTTTACTGAAGAGGTCGCTAAAGCTTGTACGAGTTTGGTCTACAAAGCTCTTTTGTTGAACTTTGTTCTTTTCTGAAGGCCAGTGTAATCTCTAACTGCGTATTGCACGAACGAGGGTGAGACTGGGCAAAGAAACTCCCAGTAACGTGCTGGGCAGAGCTGGATTAAAGAGATGTAGAGCCTCAGCCTGTTGGAAATGGGCTGAAGGGGAGGGTGGCCTGTATGTCAAAGAACTTAAAAGTCACATAGAGTTCAGCAGCCTGGGACATTGCTTTCTGCAAAAAGTGTGGTCAGAATCAGAGCTGAGATTCCTAACAATGCTCTGCAACTTTTAAAGACATTTTGAATGTGAGACTGAAGGAAGACAGTGTGTCCTGGCATCATTGTCTTTTATTTTCTTTACAAACAAAACCAAAAAATGCACAAAGAAAAAAAAAAAAAGGAAAAAAAAAAAAAGCACAAACTTCTGTGAAGGAAGATTTAGTACCTTTAGATGCTACTGTTTTCCTTAGGGAGGAGGGAGACAAAATCCTGATGGATTATTTTGATTGGGAAACCAGCTGAGCCATGAGGGATGTGGAGCCAAAGGAAATCACAAACAGGGAGTGGAACTGAGCATGGTGCAGAAGGAAAGGAGATTGGAATAGCAGGGCTGTAGGATGTGATTTATAGAGGAGGAGGAGGATGGCTTAAGGTGAGCTGCTGGATCACCAGTGAGGCTGGGGAGAAGGCTCGTAACAGTTGGTTACGATCACTTACTGCTAAATTGCCTAAGGTAACTCGTTGTTATGACATGGACACCCACAAGAAGGAAAATGAAAGCAGACTGCAATGGTGAGTAAGTTTTGGGTGCTTCTATGGAAGCATTTTCTCACTTAGAGGTTAGAGATGTGTTCCCTATCAACTCAGTTTAATTAGACACATTCCTCTTACATATTAAAAACTTAAAAGGGGATACTAAAAAATTGTCAAAGAAAATAGATCAGCACCATCATCTCACTTGTCCTCTTAAAAATTATAAGTTCCTTGCCGTCATAAAACTCTGACTTAATACTTCTTGGAGAAAACTTTTGATACTTCTCAATCTTCGTGTTATGAGAAAGATGGCTTTTTATGGCTCCTCACTAAGGTATTGTTACATAAATCACTGTTAAGACAACAGCAGATCTTTGATGGTACCTAGCGCGAGGCCCAGGTCTGCCAGGTGACTTCCCAAAAGAAGCAGCAGAAGATTCCCATAAGGTTCCCAGTGTACTCTGCTTTCCAGGCAAGCTTGAAATATTGGCAAGGAAAAATGACATATTACTGATAATAAGTATGAGATGACTCATTGTCCAAACATCAGCTGACGCTGGCTAATAACAAACATAGCAGCAGGACCAGGAAATTAACTGACCTTGTCAGATCAATCTGCTCACAACATTCCTGCTGATACTCAAACAGCGATACAAGATATAAATTCCCAGACTTTTCTGGGGAAAAAACCCCCTACTGCTCCCACTCCCTAACCAGATCAATTGCGTCCTCACCCAAAATCCAACTCTCAACCCACCGTCTGTATACACTGATTTTTTTTAAATTTATTTTATTTTATTTTTCAACAAATAGAACCGCAGATCCCAAGTCAATCGGTACATACTTGTGAAAGTGGATTGGGACAACCAGCTTCTTTATGGGCTTCTGAAAATCTAGGTCAGAGTGTATTCAAATTCTGACTGATGTAATCACTTCTGGTGGCAGAAAGTCTGATAGAGCAAAGCTGTTTGTACTTGAATGTCAACTCAAATGCTTCCCATACAGAGGGTTTTGATGTCCTCCCCGCCCCCAGTTCCTTCACGAGCAGCACAGACAGTGAAGAAGTCTGGGACACAACGTCTTCATTGTGCAAATGACTCTTAGCTCTTTGTCCTTTTATTCTTGCACAGAGATGAAGAGGCTGCTTGGCTTGCCAGCAGATAGTGAACTGCATCTGGCCGAAGATGCAGAGAAAGCAGAAGGGCGGAGGACAAACGTGTATATGGTGGAGTTAGCCCCAGTCCCTGTGATTATGGCACTACGGGCATTCACGTGGTGTGTTCAGCTTGGTTTAAGCCACCTTCTGTTTCTATTACTACAGACATTTGACTTCAGCTCAGGCCCTGAAACCCATGAGCTGTCTGAGGTCGGCTTGGAGACAAGAACTCCCCGAGGTCTACGGTGCTGTTTGAAGCTAGCCCTGCGGTGAGCCGGAGGTTGGACTAGGTGATCTTCAGGAGTCCCTGCCGGCCTCCAGAATTACATGGTTTCCTCTGATTCCAGATGGGCCTGAACCCACCAGCTTAGTGCTGGTCTGTGCCAGGCACTGCCGTTCCCTCGGGGAGATGGGTGGTTTCTGAATTTTCTCCACTTCTCTGCTGCCCCCCCAGTATTTCTCACCCTGACCAGTGCTCAGCCTTCACAGTTGGAAGAGGAGCAATGAACCCCAGCAGGACCCCTCCCAAGTGCAGAGACTTCTACATTACTTTCTAGCAGAAAGCAGGTAGATGAACTCTTTTTTTAACCTCGATGATGTTGTTCACGGAGTTACAAAACTGGCTGGTGATGTTCCCCGAGAGGAGTCCTGACCCCCTTCTCCCCGCTCTCGTTGCGATGTGATGCGGTGGCACCGCTCTTCCTCCTTTTTGGTGATGTAGCTGAAGCCAGCTCTGCTGGTTGCCTTCCCGCAGCGTCTGCTGCAGGATTGCTGCCCCTTTGAACTTGTTTGCAGCCTGTCAGCAGAGCATGTGTAAGGAAGGGAGCGCAGTCATCTCAATAGGAAAGCGCTTACTGGGGAGCTGTGAATCACTTTGCGGGGCTGCCGGCATGCTTTCCCTTCTTCACCGCAAGCGCTGGAGGTTCTGACACCCACGCAGCCAGGAAGGGGCCCTGCCAGCAGCTGGGGTGCATCAGTGCATGGGTCTGCTCCAAGTCCCCAGCTGCCCGGGGAGCTTTGTCATGGCTTTGGCTGCTCCCGTGCGATGGGTGGGAGCGGGGCTGTGAGAGCCAGGTGGGGCTGAGTGCTGGAGACACTGGGAATGGCCTCTTCAGGGGAACTGGGCTGGAAGGAGAGCAGCTAGCAATTGTATGCGACATCTGCACTGTGCTGGAGAGGGATTCGGCGCTCGCAGCCTGGATTGAGAAGCCTGTCTCTGCTAGGCATGCTGTTACTGTTTGTTTATTATCATAGTGTCTAGGAACTACGCTTATGGATGAAGACCTCTATTGTGGCTGGAACTGTATAAACATATGGTACCTGCAACATCCTCCCTTCCCCTTCTCACACCCCCTCCAATACAGTACATGCACTGAGCGTCAAGTGTAAGATAACAGGGAGGTCCAAGCAGTTGGAAGGAGATAGGGAGGAAATTTTGGTCACCACCCTCATCTGTGTACCATGGCGAAAGGGATTGTTTATCCTTGGAAAAGGATAGCAAAATGCTTTTGCTTTTGTTTAATGGGAGCTCCTTACAAGTGTGCGTTTTTGGAAGAGGTGCCTTCCTGACACAAACAGTGGTGACGAATAGGCTGACTGGCGCTGGGAGCTAATCTTTCTGTATAGATGGATAGATAGGCAGAAATTGGAAAGGCCTTGTCAGGGAAGATAAAAAGCTTCAATTTCATGTGGGGGCCAACACTGGAAGGATGCAATGGAGAAAAGATGAGAGAGCTAATCTTTTCAGCTGCCTTGCAAGGTGGATCAGAGCAGGACAAGATTGTGCTTGATAACTCCTGAGGAAAGGATGTTGCAATACTCGACATGATGAGAACATGGATAGGATTTTTGGCTGGCTGGCTGGGGTAGGAAATGTCTTAGACAGAAAGAATTGCCGAGATTTAGCTATGGGCTCAACCTGAGGACTCAAAGAGAAGCCAGCCTCCAAGTGTCTTCCCTTGGTTTTGGGTAGACAAAAGGCATAGCTTCAAGTGAGGAGACAGGACAATAAGAGGAATTAAAAGCTTTATTGAGGATGCAAATATAGTAATATTGTTTTTGCTTTTTTGGGAACACTTTGCAAACAGACATCTGAACTTCATTATTCCTTCCACAATAGCCCCTTCATTCTTTTTGAGCCTAAACCAGCCATTTGGTGAGGGTTTCTTCTCTTTGTTGTCAAAAGCAGAAGTCTGTTAATTAATGTACTTGTTCTAGTTCGTTTTACTGAAGCTGCCAGTTTGTAGTGTGGAAGCAAATGCTTTCTGTGACATCTAATGTATGACTGATGAGCGGGAGTGTTTCTGTGGGGTTAGTTGGGGAAGTGGTTGCTAGCTCTGAAAAGCACAGAGGGGAGAAATAGGGGATTGATTTAGATTAAAAGTTAAGCATTTCTGGATAAAAGTAAACAGTTGGATTGCAGCTCTTATTTTACAGGAGTTTTTTATAGCTCTTTATTGAATAGTCTTGCCCATGGTCTGCATTACAGTTCATTTGCACTCTAGCATGGCACATTCTTAGGGGGTTTTATTAGGAGCTTGCCTTTTAACTCATTTCCCTTTTCCATTATACATTAACTCCCTTTTCAGTTTTATGCACATTAGATTGCAGCTTGTCAATAAATTTCTGTTATCTTTCTAAGTTGTCTGGTAGAATTATGAGGCCAGATAACAACATTTGGAGGCAGAGGATAGGAACTGGCTATCAAGGTGGGCCTTGTACAAAAAGGAAAAGGAACGAGGGATGGAAGGAAGGTATACAAAAGGTCAGATCTGCTAAAAATAGAGTGTGGTTAAAATACTGACTCATAGGAATACAGAAAATGACAAGGACTTAGTATATAGGAGGATTGAGCAGGCTAATTTTTTTACAAGTGTTTCAGATTTTGACACTGAGGATAAAGCTGGAAAGCAGGGGGAAGAGATAAGCAGAGATCATGGGGGCTGAGAGTTTAAAGAGCAGTGGAAGTCCTAAGACGGAGAGAGAGAGTTCTGAATGACACTGGAGCATCCGGTCCCCAGTAATGAACAAAACCAAAATTAAATGTACTTTTGCATACCCCCCCAAATTCTGAAAAAGGAGGTGTGGTGTTTGTTTGCAGCGCTGAGGTACCGCTTGCAAGTCTAAAGAAGGTGGTTTTTTTAAAGAATAGTTTTATCGCGCTTTGTTTCCCTATGTTTGATCTGGACAAATATGACCAGAGTGAAAGTGATTAGAGCGTTAAAACGTACCTTAGGTTATTTGTAGTTTACCAGATACCAGTCAAGGCTAAGATGAACCAGTGCTGAATGATGCAATGACCCTCTCACTGTCTTCCTAGCGGGGCTCAGTTTCTCTTTAGCAAGGGTTTGTCTTCATCAGACACACTGCTGAGAAGATGATAGCTTCTCACAGGTAAACATACTGTTACAGGAAACTGTGTCTGTTCTGCAGGAAACTTGGAGGGAATTCTCTTGCATTAAGCAGACTGTCTGCACCTCATGTATTGGAATACCCAGCATCATCTCCACCACATACATCAGAAGGGAATACATCAATCCTTGGTCTTCATTTAGAGGCAATTACTGTGATTTTATTAAACATTTTAAAATATTTTTTCAGTGTTTTAGAATCTAAGTGTTATACTTCAAGAAGGTTTGGTTTGGTGAAAGCATAGAAATAGGTCTTGCAGCCCTGGAAGGTTTTTCACTTTTATAATGGATTTGCACGTTTGTTTGTTTGCTTGTTTGCCAGATGCATTAGAAACTTCTAGAGTTCTGAGAGATGGAAATGTAACCAGAGGCCTGTACTGCTGGGATGTTTACACTGCAGTTTGCAAATTCTCCCATAAAAGAAAATCCCTTCTATGCCCCATGAGAAAGTCTGGCAATTGAAGTATGTGCTGGTGTCGTAGGTGGATCAACTCATGAGCTAGCAGCACACGTGAGTTGTAGTGGGATAAAGCCAAAAACATCTACTCACCCACAGGTGAGTTGAAACTTCTTTTTTTCCTCTCATCTGGCATGCAGATGCCAGGCAGGCAATTAATTCCTCACGGCCCTGAATTCAGCAGCCACAGGAGGAGGCTCCCATCTCTGGATGACATGTGGGTTAGCCCAGACACAATACAAGGAAGGACGATGACATGAGGGAATAAAATAAGGCAGCGTATTTCCTCCTTTCCTGTGCTGGAGACCTGAGCTCATCAGGGCTATGACATGAGCATGCTTTAGGCAGTCCCATGGGCGATACCCCTTGCCTGCCATTTCTGAGTGGCTGGTAAGTAGGGAGGGATGGATCCCCTCCGTGCGGCTGGGAGATCCGGTTTCATTTAACCTTCTGAGTCTGAACCTGATTTCACAGTTGGAAATTTTTTACTGATCAGATTAGACCTAGAGTGTATAATTCTTGCTTAATGATGATGTAGTCTCATTAAGTGCAAAGCACATAACAAAGGTTGAATTTTGATCGGATCAGATTTTTGAGAGGGTTCAGTTCCCATGCAGAACAATGCACAGAAATACAAAGCTACAAAATTAAAACTATAAATGAGAAGCAGCTCACAATGCTAAAGGCTAACATTAAAGTATAAAAAAATCAAAGTACATGTTTCGACTTATTTAGACATGTTTAACACTGATACCTGAACAACTCACACAAACCAGGTTGTAGGTAAAGCCATTTGCTATAGAGATTGGCAAATTCCCAAGCAGAGACTCTAACCTTTTTCAGCTCAGCAACCACAAGGAACAATCAAACTTTGCATTACCTGTTTTTATTGTAAGCTAAATGGGAGAAATCACAGAGCCAAACTATCAGTGTAATTTTTTTTTCAGTTTGACTTTAGGATGTGCTTGACTATACAGAAAGTAATCTGTCTGGTTGGTTTCCTCTGATGACAGTGTAGCTTCTTTTCAGTGAAAGGAGAAAATACCTTTTAAAGGAAAATATGAGCATAAACCCATGAAACCTGATGTGGGAACTTTGGCAGGTATAGCACATAGAACTACATCTAAGCCGTTTCTTCTCTTTTGGTTTTACCCTGACTAGAGTACTTACTGACTGTGCTGCTTTTATGTTACATTTCCTGCTACAGTTTTCAGTGCACAAACTGTAAGAGTTTTTTTTAACAAAAATTTCCCAGTAGTAGGTTTGTGTAAAAAAAATTCTACTGGCCTACCCTTGCAGATAGAGTATGTGGTACAAAAGAGTGAGAAATGGCTATTTCAGGAGTGGAATTTCACAACCCGATGCCCCTCTGTGGTAAGCACAACTCTGCGTGGTTTGTGTTTGCGCTTTGGTATCAGAGCACCTTGGGAAGCACAGTGTATGAAATGAGCTGCCTTGGCAATGTAAATGTTCTCTGCTTCCTTGTCCTGCATTGTGGAAGGTATGCTTTGTAATCGAGCTTGATTATTTTCCCTTTATTTTAGTGTTATTTTTTAGTTAATAGGTTCTGGGTTTATTGTTTAAACAGGTTAGTATAGTGTTAATAGGGTCTGGGAGGGGAGGGCAGAATGGCCTTTGCTATGAGGACAGCGCTGTGGTGAGATCTGTGACCATTTTTAGTGTGTGGGAGTCAACTTCCTAATCTCAGGCAAGCAGCCAGAAAGGCCTTAGCT
Organism: Mycteria americana; assembly: GCF_035582795.1. Taxonomy (NCBI): domain Eukaryota; kingdom Metazoa; phylum Chordata; class Aves; order Ciconiiformes; family Ciconiidae; genus Mycteria; species Mycteria americana. Next base: position 20,456,393 of record NC_134370.1, read on the forward strand.
CCTATGTACACAGTAACGTGGACAGCTCTTGGAGAGCTCCTGGTAGCTCAGGGAACCTGAGATCTCAAGATCAGTGCAGTTCTTCAGAACCTGGGTTTGAATGAATCACCTGCAAAGGGCCTGAGCATTAATCTTGAGTTACATGTACTTTAATCCTGGCATGTATACTGCTAAGTTTCCTTTTTGCCTGGCATTGTCCAAAATTGCCACCCACTTGTCTCAAAATAAAGGTTCCACTTACGGAAGACAGGAGTATATCTCTGAGAAGTGACCAGTCCTTGGTATATCTCAATGCCTTTCTGGTCTTAGGCCACTGGCATGCAGTGGACCATTAATAAGATGAGTCAAGTAGAGCATCGCATATAGGCAGTTATCCCTAGAGATTACAAGTCAAAACTGTCCTCTGTTCCTCCCTTGTCCCACTTCACTCCAGCTCACCCTATGCCTGCTTCTTCCAGGACCTTCCTTTTGCAGGACCACTGGCTGTAGGCTATATGGGGTCTCTTGCAGGACAACTGCTTTGGTTGTGATGGGGGAGGACTCAGGACCTTCCCAGCTGTGCTTCCCCTCACTGATGGCAACAGAGGGGCGAGGGACCATGAATGGGGGGCCCTTGGCAGTCCAAAAGTTGAAAGTTTGGACCCCACTTCCTGTGTCAAATGCTGCTTCTTTCAAGGGAAGGTGATTTAACATTGCAAGGGTCAGCTCTGAAGTTACCAAAGGCATTTGACTGCTGTCAGAAAGCTCAGGATATAGTCTTTTAGCTAGATGAATATATTTTATATGCTTTTATTATATGAAAATCCCGTGTCAATGAAGGAGCTAATAAAAATTGTTGGTCTGCAGTCTGTAGTTTTTAACACCATTCACAGCCAAAAAAATAGGCCAAATTGGCAGGAAAAGGGAAGTATGAAGTGACCTGCAAGTGCATAGCTACAGATCTCCTTGGCGGAACGAAGCATCCCATGGTAACAAGTTTATTCTAACTTTTCCCTTCATTAAATCAAACTTCTTCCTGCTATTATTTGTATCCTCTCATGCATGAAAATAGGGATAGGTGGAGGATGCTCGTGTTTCTGTTTACATGAAAATAAAGTGTACGCTTCAGTTACCCATTTATAGCGAGAAGCCTGGGGTGAAGTCAGACCCAAGCAGGCCAACAGAGAAAGGATGCAGGAAGTCAAGCCCTGCCAGAAGAGGGGACTGCAGGGTTTTGCATTAGTGTAAGCAATGAGCAAAGCCTGAGGTCACCTAGTCGAACGTCCCTGCAATGAGCAGGGACATCTTCAACTAGATCAGGTTGCTCAGAGCCCTGTCCAGCCTGACCTTGAATGTATCCAGGGATGGGGCATCTACCACCCCTCTGGGCAACCTGTTCCAGTGTTTCACCACCCTCATGGTAAAAAATTTCTTCCTTATATTTAGTCTGAATCTACCCTCTTTTAGTTTAAACCCATTACCCCTTGTCCTATCACTACAGGCCCTACTACAAAGTTTGTCCCCATCTTTCTTATAAGCCCCCTTTAAGCACTGAAAGGCTGCAATAAGGTCTTCTCGGAGCCTTCTATTCTCCAGGCTGAACAACCCCAACTCTCTCAGCCTGTCTTCGTAGGCGAGGTGTTCCATCCCTCTGATCATTTTTGTGGCCCTCCTCTGGACCCAATCCAACAGGTCCATGTCTTTCCCGTGCTGAGGACTCTCCAGAGCTGGACGCAGTACTCCATGTGGGGTCTCATGAGAGCGGAGTAGAGGGACAGAATCACCTCCCTCGACCTGCTGGCCACGCTTCTTTTGATGCAGCCCAGGATATGGTTGGCTTTCCGGGCTGCGAGTGCACATTGCCAGCTCATGCACAGCCTTTCATCCACCAATTAATTACCACTGGGTAATTAGGTCTGAGAAGAGCAGCTTGGGAAATGGAAGTGAAGCTTGAGGGAAGGAAATATGGAAGAATTCTTGCAGGAATCAGTGCTTATGGATCTCATGGCTGCAACCCTAATCTATCTCCTGGGGTTCAAAACCTTACATCTTGTAGGAGGACACCACAGGCAAAGTGTTGCACGCAGAAGCAAATGTGACCAGTACTGGTTCCCAGCCTCAAAGGGGTCTCACTGGTTCCAGAGACTTCCCTTGTTTTTCAGTCTTTGTTACTTATAGCACATAAAAATGTAACTAAAGCTGCTTTTTCCCCTTTCCGTTCTGTTTTTCCTATTTTGACCTGCTGCATATCAGATGATTCTAGCTTTTGGAAACACATTTATTTTAGAAAAGAAATGCACATTTTTCTTTCAAGAATACAAATAGTTCCGTTTAGTAATCCTTTTTTTCCAAATTAAACATTCATTTCCAAAATCTACAGGGGGCAAAAAGCAAGCTTCATTTGCTATTTGCTGCAATATTTAGCAACTATAGAATTCTAATTCATGATACAGTAAATAATTCTATTTTTTTGTCAGATATGCCTTTTCTACTTTATTATGTTGTCTTCCTTCAGTATTGTGCTAGTATTGAAGACATACCATAAAGCTTCTTAATACTAAAATTTTTACAAGTGTGTCTGTTATACACACTCATTTCCTATCTTGAAATTATTGTTTTAGAAAATTTCCCCTTAGTGTGTGAACTAAGATCTCCATTATCTCTCTTATCTTTAGGGTTTTGGAAAAAATAAAATTAATGTAGAAATAACCCTTTCAGACTAAAGATTTTAAAATTTCCAGAACAGATTAGCAATAACGTAGTTGCCGAAACCACAACATCTCACAAGTAAGGTCACAGCTAAAAAATGCAAACCAAACAAGCCCTACTCCCCAAAGGCTGTTTTCATTTAAGAGGAAATTCTCCTTGCCCTCATATCAGATTTCAGATATGTATAAAATAAAGGATATTGCACTCTGCAACTAAAATAAAGCTCCTGAATGCCCCTTACTTCGGAGAATATCACCCATTCCAGTACCAAAATTACTTCTGCTCCATACAAATCTCTTGTTCCTTCAGCCTTGTTATCAATAATTGCTTATTTGAAGAATTGTGAAACAGGTTTTACCATACTCTCACAGAATAGCTCCTAGATGAATTTACTCTTGAGGAGGAGCAACTCTCTTATGATCGCATGTGATCGCATCCCGAGTCTTCCTTTTGCATCGCATCCAACTTCTTGGCCATGGAAGACTGAGAAATTTAAACTGAAAAAAACCCCAGTTTGTCTCAATGCAAAGGGATTAACTGTTCCTTAGTTCAAGCTCAATGAGTAGAGCTATATCATGTGAATGATTTATTCAGTTGACTTCATTCTTTTCCAGCTCACAAATATTCTGGTTTGCATTTTATTTGTTATTATTATTACTACCAGTATTATTGCAATGCTGGGAAATTGTAGTTACAGAGGAGGATTCTGTTTTGACCGTAGCACAGAGAAGAAGGTCCCTGCCTCACAAAGCTTGCAGTTTAAGTATAAAACAACACAAGTGTCTGGAGGACCTATGTGCCTAGACAATAGGGCAGCAATGATCACCAAGAGTGACTGTGGTCATTGTATGCCAAATTGTTTTCAAGATTCTGTATTACAATAAGGGAAGGTTTTTAAGCAGATACTTGAAAGAGAATAGTAATTTTCATTTTTCAAGTACTAACAGAGAGATCCTCAAAGTTTTGAGTGCAAAGTGGATATAAACACAAAGGCAGAAGTTTAAAAATGTAAAATGTAATGCTTAAGCAACAAGCATCACTGGGGTAGTGAAAGTTGAAATCTGACCTTGATATTATATGGGAGATGGCACACGCAAATGGATTATGTTATGAAAAATCTTGACGGTGAAGATCAATAGTCTCTGTTTGATGTACTACAGCAAAGGAAAGATGCAAAGAGGACTGAGAAGTTCAAACAGAGGAAAGAAATTAACTTTGAAATAGCATATAGGCTATGTATGAAAAGGTCAAGAATGTTCTTGTTAAGGAGAAAGATGTTACAGTGATGAGACGACTACCTGAAGAGCAACTCTTAGGTATGTAAAAGGTTAAGGAAGGATATATCTTGGTGGCGTTGTACGAAAAGAATTGGCAAGACTTAGGCATAGCCTCAATATGAGGTCTTATGGACAAACCAACATCAGAAATAGTGTCATGAATGTTTTAGTGGTGGCAATGCATCTTACCCATTGTGCCTGAGAAAAAGGATGACAGATATTTGGAAGGGAATTATGAGCCCTTTTTAGTTTCTGCTGGGCTTGAGACATCATCTTAACACCTATAAGAAGATACTTGACACATGGAAGAAAGTTTTTGTTGGGATAAAAGTACCTGGTGTTCAGTGGTAGATCTGAAAACTGTCAGACTGGAGATGGGAGCTGAGTTTGTAAATCTTATGATTTACTAGAGATAAGGTATAAATGGAGAAGTGGGAAGGATTGTATATTTATGAGCTTGGAAAACAGCTGACACTCAAGAAGGGTAAGGATTAAATATTGGTTCTCAGGTTGCTTATAGCCTGGGAGGAGCTTCTTTTGAGTGCCAGGATTGGCGAATAGGTAGGATGGCAAGGCAAGAAGCTGCTTCTAGGCAGGGGTTGCACAGAATCTGCTCAATGAATTTGGAGGTGAAAGGCAGAAGGAAGCCAGGGATGTGCTTGGACGTTGTTGATACTGGAGAATTGAAGGCGTGTTGGAGTCTTTAGAGGAAATATCCAGAAATAATTAGGAGGAAATGGAGATGACATGACTATGCATTAAACAGATCAGGGGACATGCTCAGAAGGGAATGATGGGAGCAAGTGAAGTAAGGAGAGGAAGAGATCAAAGGAGAAACTTTGGTGGCTCTTTCTTTTGCCTCTAAATTAGAGGGCTTTATGTCCTAGGATATTAATTAAACTTTGTATTTATGAATGTAAGTACATGTAAATAGGATTTTTGTGGGTCAATTTACCTGGGTTCAGCAGTTAAAAATTCCTGTATGCAATTGTTTTGTATGCAACATGGACATCATAAATATGCTTCTGGATCTGAAAAAAAGACTTTCTTGCTTGTTATGTTCACAGGAATCAAGCTGTAAGGGGTTAGTTGCAAAGGCTAGTTTCTACACACAGGAGTTTGATTCCCAATACTCCTGTTATAGCCAAGGGGACATGGTTCCTACAGGAGATACTTCAGATCACCTGCAAGGCTCCTGCTCTGAATGAGGGATCTATGAAGGCAACCTTGTGAGGCTGCTCATCAAACTTCACAAATACTTTCCAAAATTCCCCCTTGTATACTCAGGAAAAAAAATTGCACTACATGATATAAGCTGTATCTGAATATAGAAGCACCAACACATAGTTTGCTGAGAGAGGTTCACATTATATGTGAAACTTCTTGAACAATTTAGCTTAGACTAACCCAATCCTGAATGAAACAAACAGAATGAAAAAATAGTCTTAAAACAAAAATGAAAGAGGAGAATTAAAATCCAAACTTGCTTCCACTATTGGGTTCAGGAAGGATGGAGGTGACGGATTGAGGCATGAACAACTAATTTTAGCAAGGAAGAAGGGAAGGAAGCCAAGCAGGCTACAAATTAATTTAACTGTTATAAAAATGAGTAACAGAGTTTGTAGGAAGTTGTATTATCTTTTGCTAGACCAGCCAATGTTGTTGGAAAATAACACACCTACAATCTGTTTTTTTCAGCAATATTGAATTGCCTAATAAAATATAATACCTGACATAATGGCTTTTTCAATCTCATAACATGTTCAAAACCCAAATAAATATGTAATGTGGGGTTGATATGAAAGAAAGCTTTTTTCCTTCAAGCATAGTAATAAACATTGCTTCAGAGTAACAGTTAACTTCGATATCAAAATAATATGAAAACCTAGAACCCAAGCTTTTGCTTACTTTTTAATAGCTTTGGGACTTTTAACAGCTTTTTTTGACCTCCAAAAAGCATTCTTGCTGATTGTCGTCTTTGGTTGAAACTATTCATGTTTTTGGTTAAACTGGTTATTGGTTTCAGTTGTCACAAAAATGCTATTCAGGCACTTTATTTTAAGGTCGGAAAATATAGATAAGTCAAAGTGTTAGTATTCCAAAGTACAAGAAACAAAGGCACCTTTGCGACATTTCTAGATCAGGCATACGATGGATTTCATAGTCAGATTTAATTGTTAAATTAAATTTATTTAGAATTTTTACTGTATTATTTATAACAATATTTAATGTATCAATATAGTATATAAATTAATAATTATTATAGTAATTATATTAATAAAACATAGTTATACTATAGTAATATTTTAGATTAATATTGTACTTTATAATATTAAAATAATATTTAAATTTATTTTAATTGTTAACATCCTGAGAATTAACTTACTGGCAGCTAAACTTAGTGAGAGCAGAAAACATCAAAGGGATGTTTTACAGCTTAACTCCTGAAAAACATCAGGAGAGATTTATGAAATTGTTGTTGCTGTCCCAGCTATGACAGGTAAAGAAACAAAAAGTAGTACAAACGCCCTTAAAAAAAAGAATCTCAGAAATGACTTTTTTTTTTTCATTAATGACTTGGCAGGACGTTTCCTAACATGCATGTTCTTTCATTCAATCATTTTCTTTCAAGTGCAGTAAAAAAGCTTGGTTCAGCAAATATAATGGGAAAATGTAATCAGCAATGTGAACCTTAATGAGGAAGTGAAATTATTGTCGTACAAGTTCTGAATAGCATTTCTTTCTCCATCTTGCCACGAACAGAAGGTCACTGTGCTTGTATTGTTCGACTGAAGTTAACATTGACATCATCATATGAGCTAGCCCTTTTCCTGTCCCATCTCTTATCTCTCGAAGTGCACTCTTGAAAGTTGGATCTGCTGCCATTACATATGTGTTCCTAGAAGACCCTGGCCAGTTCATACTGGTATAGCTTTCCACCCTCAAGTCTGTCTTGCTCACATGAGGAGGAAGCCTGTACTGCCTGTAAAAATAGGCTTTGAACTTGTACCAGTGGGGAAGAATGGTTGACACTAAGTTCAGTGGCCAACTGGGATACCTATGTTGGACCTAGGGATAGTGTGAAGAAACCCAGGCCCAGAGAGGATGTTTTACTGCTGGATAGTGTCAGGTAGAGTGGGGTCCTAAGCGCCTGGGAACAAATACGTTATGCTTGTTTCTTGGACATGTTGAAATATCTGCAGTGTATACATAAAGCTGAGTTCAGGGACAACATTTGAGAAAGTAGGGCTGGGAGAGCAAAGTTTGTTATTGGATCCTGTAACATCTGTGAAGATAAAAGGAAAACTGGGATCTCTGAAAGCAAATGGCTCTCACTGCTTTCTCAAACACTAATTCCAGTCCCAAAACTCAAGGTAGCTTTAGCACCATATGGTACCTCAGTCAGCTGCAGAAAACAAAGTCTAGAAACGGGGCTTGCTGCTTCATCATAAAATGTTTATGGTAATGCAGCAAGAGAGAGCTTCTATGGCCAGTAAAGATTATATTGAATTCAGGGTCTGCTGAGGAAGGGTTAGGGTGGGGTTTTGTCTTAGAAATAGGCTTCAAGCAAGCAGAGCCTGGAAAACGATATTAACTGTTAGAAACTGTAGTGTCTGCAGAGATAGAAATGAGAGCCAGTGTTCTCTGCCATATTTCAGGTACTGTGGAGATAGCTGTACCAGGCATAAAAGTAGGGTTTTGGAGGATCTGTTAACCTGGTGGATTTGGTTGGGATGATAGCTGGTCATTCCTTTTTAACTGCCTGCACCTAATGTGACTGTTTTCGTTTGAGCTTTCAATGTCCTTGGATCTCCAAGAGTTTCTGGAGAGTCCAGAAAACATGTGAGGAAACTATGACTGACGTTTAAATGCCGATAAAACCAATTTACCAATCTGCTTCATACATGAAGGTCAACTGTACTGCCTTAGTTAACTCTGGAGTATTGAGTTGCCTTACCTTATACAGCTGGACTGAGTTTTCTTGATGTCCCTAACTCACTTCTCCTTCTGTGGATTTTCAAAGTGCAAGTTTTTTTTCTGAGAAAGACATTTTAAGATCTAGCTTTTTCTTACTAAGATGTTTGTTTTCTATCAGCCTTGCCATTTCTTGGACTTCACAATTTCACCAACGCAAACAGCCTCCATATATTTGTGGGATATGGGTAGTAGGAATATTTTTTCAGTTGTAGAAGGAGCTATGCAGGTGGCAGACTAATCCAATGAGTATATGCCTGGGTGGGAGGGAAGAAAGAGGTTCTCATTGTATGGGAACTGACATAATTCCTTCATCACAAGGGTAGTTTCTTAATTTGTGCAAGTCATCGGTGGTGATAGGATTTATCATTGTAATCTCTGTAGCCAAGACTCTTGGGGGAACATCTAATAGATGCTTTTACTTCTACATTGGACAAACAGCATTTCTGATGTTGGAGTGGGGCTCCAAGGAATTTTTCAGTCATTTTGAGGATTTTCAGGAATAATTTGAAATAATTTGAATAAAGATGAGAACTAGCCTGGCTAGATATAATATGGTAGAATCTATCTTTAATTCCAAATTCATTCTCGCCATATGTAATTTGTTCCTTTGAAAAATAAAGGCACTGGTTAATTATATATGAGAGGGCATGAGTAAGGTTACAAACATATTTGCAAAATACATTTTTTCCAGTTCATACAATAAAGCACAAATTTATTTCTGCACAGGTTAGAGAGGAGCCTCCCTCTATCAATGGATTTCTTTCTGTTGGAGAGTTTGTACCAGCTTTGCCTGAAGTCAGGTTCAGCCTTTGCTGACGTTAACAGGGAATAGGCTGAGCAGCAAAGTCTCTTCTTTCTGCATTCCAGAAAATGCTAATTTCCAATATGAAACTGACTTGATATTACTATGTAAAAATTATTTTCATGCCATATTCCTGGTAAAAGAATTGATGCTTGCAATTTTCAGAAAGCACAAGCATCTTGCTTAAAACTGCAATTTCAGTCCTACCAAGTGAATGCTCCAACAAACAGTTTTATTATTCTGATTATACCCTCTCTGCATGAGGCTTAGCTATAATTATGGGAAATTAGGGAATGTTTCTGCTGTGGAAGCATAATACTAACTTCTGTTAGTATTTTTAGATCTGTTTTGAAAATGTAGGTATGACTGATACTTGACTTTCAAATCTCACATTAATCAGGTCTTTATATGCTGGGAAACTCCTGGTTGACAGAGGCAGACAAAATCTTTTTAGTGGGGTAGGCCAATTTGAATGTTCCTACACAGAGAAAGCTGGAGGCTTCCAGATTTGTTTTTTTAGCAATAGCAAAAAGAGGGTCAGCAGAAGAGGAAAAAGGGAAGGAAAGCTGGGAGCAGGGAAGTGGTGCTTGGGGTGAAATAAAAAGGAAGCTGAGAGAGGAAAAGGGCATTGCAAGTGGGCTCTGAAAATGAGATAAAGAATTAATAGTAGAGTCAATTTTCGATGAAGACAATGCTGTCTTTTGTTTTTTCTCTCTTACTTTTCTCTCCTTTCATGCTGTCTCCCCTGTGCCTTGAGATCCCCCTGCTGCTACCAGCACGTGCAAACCTGTCTAGCCCCTGCAGCTGCCTAGTGCCACCACCATTCCGAGTAGCAGTGACCACACTTGATTTCTCCTGTTCTCTGCACCTATTTTAAGGGTTGTCTTAGAGGACTGACATTCTTGGTCAGCACCAATCTGAGTAAAATGTATGGATTGTGATATACAGGAGGTCAGATTATGTGGCCTAATGATCTCGATGGCCGTAATGAGACCAAACATCTCAACTGTTCAGGGATCAAAATGACTGAATGTTGGATTCAAGTCCTGGATCCTTTCCCTTACAGAGAAGGGCACAGGATGACATGACTATGAATCATCATCTTTCTGTCAGACTCATAAGTAAAAAGTTTATGACCTTTTGTTTGCCTAGGACAAAAGAAAACAAGCAGAGGAAAGAAATGTTTTAGCTTTGGAGGAAATGGGATTGTCAGCTCCAACTTTGATTCGGGCTTCAGATCTGGGCTCCTGAAAAGTTTCTGATAAAGCTGGCCTTGCACATTGCTGGTCATATCGAAACCAACTCTACTTCAGAGAAACCCAGAATATAAATCTCTTTCTGGACAGATACTTTCAATCCCTTATTTAACATAGTGTCTGAATTATGTGGACCTCTTCCCTAAGCAGAGACAGGGTTATGACAAAAGTGCGTTCAGGAGAGTGCAGTGACAGCAGAGCTGGAAGAAACTCCACAAAAGGCAAAGAAGGTGTGTTTTGAGAATATATTGTCAGAGCTGTGTTCACCCAAATGATGAGCACACAGTTATCTGTACGTGTCAGCTGGGCTGCTTGATACGTGCTATATGTAAAGTACTTCTTTTCTCTCCTGTTAAAGATCTGAATCTCTACATCCATCAAAGTCATTCTCTGACTGTTTAGAAGGCTAGTAAGAAACTGAAGAGGAACAAGTTTCTTTCAATCTATTAGAGACTAAATATGTGCCTTTTGGAAGAAGAGAAGGATGGGAACTTTACTGTGTGCTGCCTGAAACCTGATCTGTTCATGCCTTCAGCAGAGGTCTCTACAACTTACGCCTGAGCGTGTCCTTGCTAGGAAGGTGGCCATGTAACTATGGATCCATCTGACTTGTTTTCCAGAAAGAGTTGGAAATTATTTCATTTGGTATGTCAAAACTTGTGCCACTAGCAATAGGTGAACACTTCCTTCACAGAAGACAGTGTTTCCTGAACTAAACAGATTTTTGTGGAAAGCTCTACTTCCAAGGAATCCATGAACAGTGAGTGTGTGTATCTTGGAAACGTTTCAGTTGCCTGCAAGGAGAACTCAGGGCTTTCTTCAGAAAATACACAAACACTCCACCTCCAAAGTCCTTCTGAGGGTGAAACAAGTGAATTAGGTTGCCTGCTCTTGTAGAAGGACTGCAGCTAGCCCAAGCAATTTCAAGCATTTCTTGAGATTTCTGAAATTTAGTTAATCATTAGATATGCCATATAAATGGCCCTTAAAATAGTGTTGAGAAGGCCCCTTCCAAAAAACTCTTTGGGCAATGCTCTGTTCCAGCTGGAGTCACGTGGTAAAATTCTCATTGACTTTAATGGAAGCTCGTTTTTCAGCTTGACCTCTCTGTAGAATACACAGCAACTATTCCACAGAAAATAATTGAGCAAGTCAAGTGTTGGGATTTTTTTTTTTTTTTTGGTTGGTTTTTGCAGGTTTTTTTTAAGCATTAGGGAGACCCATCAGGCCAGAGCTTCTGAGCTGTGTTGTGGATCATTTAAGCACCTAATCTTTCTGGTCCATCTCTTGGCACCTCCTTTGGCCTCATGCTTCCATTCTGGAAGCCAACTGGGAGCAACATGTGAGAGGACAGGCACCAATTCAGGGTATTTTAAGTCCCTTCCAACATGGACAATGGAAGCTACAGCAATTAAACATCCAGACTGTTAAAGTGCTCTTCTCTGTTGCCATGCAGGAGCAAGCGCATTAGTTCAAGCCAGGCATGGATTAAGTTTCCCAGTGTCACTTATCCCTAAGATAATGGAGAAGCACTTCTGCAGCTGAGAGCCAGTTTTACTTTGGCCTCTTGGTGGACGTGGTGTCTGTTGCCTTTCAGCTAGGACTCACAGACGACTCTTTCCTCATTTAGACATAACAGTAATGGACCAAACGGCTTTGGGACCTCACCCTGGCCTTTGGCTTGTGCCCAACGTGCAATGGAAACTGGGTGGGTTGGAACATGAGAGTTACTTCTGCTTCTGGGGCGAAAAAGCATAAGTTGAATGACATGGTAGATCTTTCTGTTTTTCATGAACATGTTAAAGTAACCCACATGAGTTCGATTTAGAGGTATATTAGGCTGGGGATAAAAGACAGGACAATACTATTAATTTATACTGTGACTACATTTGGCACTATGTCATACAGATCAGCTCCTGCATTTTTAATGTTTTTATTCTTGGCTTTGAGAGAAGTATAGCAGATGTTCTCAACACCCTACTGCCATAAAAGTTTTCTACTTTGGGAGCTATTCAAAATGTGTGTTTTTATGAAATGAAGGGTGAACAATGTTTTGTTAATATGTTCCTTTGAAAGAAAAGGCAAGGTGTAGTGAGGGCAGCAAGCTTTTCCCCCTCTTGTTTCTGGAGTAGCAATTTACTTCAAAATGATCATCTGTGCAGAGAACAATTTATTAGAAAATCATCCTGGATGGTAAACTGTTCCTTAGTTTTGTGGCTTCCTAGTGATGAATGTGTCACTACTATTGCTATCACTATTTTATTAGCAATCACTTCCTGAAGACATTGTATTCATATGCTTAATCTCAGTTAAAATATTATTCATGTGTATTTGCTTCCTGTAGAATCTCCTCTACCCTTAAACAAAGTTACCCCATGGACATAAGGACTCTGCAGACTGCATCGTTGGCCATCAGAATGGGCAAGAGTAAGTCTTGAGGAAAACTAAAAGCATAAGTACTGATAGCACACATTTATTCTTAAATTTTTAGCACGTCCCATTTTGTCCTACTTAGCAACATCAAAAGCTTTTGGCAGTGATATTATTCCATTTAGGAGTCTCACAGTTGCAGATGACACAGCTGGTGTCTTTATTTGACTTCCAGGTGGCATTCTAGATATGATCACAAAAGCGTGCTTTCTCAGAGTTCTACTTCCCTATTCTGTTTCTTAAGGAAATTCCAGGGCTGCTGACATTTAGGATATATACAAGACCTATAGTTTTGGATCCAGGCTCATGGTCTCAAGTGTGTTTTAGTAGCATCCTTTATTCTATTTGTTTTCCTCTTGACAAAATATTGATGCAGCATACCACTTTTTCTCAGAAATGTGTAGTGACAGTCTATAATGTTGTCTGATTAACAAAGTTGCCTACAATATTACTTAATTTTATTTGATGATGCAAAATCTTGTATTCATTTTCTTGTGGTTCTTGCAGACCTGTTTTGGAAGCTCATTTTCTTTATGTTGGCTCCCTGGTGATAGTGACATTGCAAGAATGATGAGTGTATTCAAGACTAATACATGATTTTTAAGTAGGAGAAGATTTATGCTATTAATGGTTTCAGGCAAGCCAATAATGACACTTAAGTCTCAGTGGACAGAGTGTTATGTAAATACAGGATAAGCTAAACTTTACTGCATTTTCCTATAAAGGCAATGTTTACTGACAAATTGGATGCCTTTATTTAAATTATAAAGTGTATGGATTGTAAATGAACATAATATTTTTGAGCAAGTCCTGCATGAAACAGTGACCTGTGTTGTGACTAAACATTTTAACTTATTAAATACCATATGAGTTCCTATTTCTATGATGAAGCTTTCCCCGAAGCACAGCAAGTGCTTGGGGAAGTCGTAGCCAACTCCATATATGAACTCCAACTGTGTATTTCAAGTTGCTTTTTCAGAAATGTTGTTCATTTATTACACAGTTCAATAAGCCATAGTTTGTAACTCATTAGAACAGTTGCTTCATTTCCAAACTTTCTCCTACTCATTTGAAAGTATGCCTCTCCACTGCATACAGTAGAGATGACCAGTTTGAAGTTTGAGTGGTATTTTGAGTGGTTATGCTCCCTCTCAAAGCAAGTTACAGGGTGAAGTCAGGAGTGAAAAGGGAGACCCAGGGAGGTATTTTAAGAGAATAATTGGTCTACATTGGTATCAGCTTGCAGGGGCGTCTGAGAATTGTCAGGTGTTCACTACAGTGTGCTGAAAATCCATGGTGCCATTTATCGAGCAAGTTGAGAGTAAGAATAAAGGTTTTTTTCTATAGTGATACTCACTGGTATGACCAGAAAGGTAGTGCGTGCGCTCTCCTGATGTGCCAACCAATTCCACTCTGACAGCAGTGGACATCTCCTGGTGCTCCATGTCAGCAGGGACAACCAAAATGTTAGGGTTCTTTTGTGAGAAACAGCAAAATAAGTGGGATCTAATAACAGAAAATACTTGCATTGTGGTCAGCCTAGTATAACCAACATTTGGGGACAGCTGTAAGTCAGTGCTGAATTAAATTTCATTTGAGAAGTGAACGCTATGAAGTCAGAGAAATTTGTGTGCATTTGCTTCATTTGTAGTCTTCAAAGATTCAGCATGCTCCCAGCTGTTTCTGCTACCATTTATTAAATGTTACCAAGTCTGAGCTGAGACAGAGCAATTTGGCAAATAACTCTTGAGATTTAGAAAATGAGATTAATTTGGTTTAAGTTTTCACTGTAGAAAACGCAACACCCTTTGTTTTTAAGTAATTCTGATAATGAAGAAAAATAAAGAAGTTTCCCTGGCATATGTTTATCTCTGATAGATTCTCCGTATCACTCACATACTGTAATATGTATGTTTATTTTCTCCACCAGATATAACTAAGCTAATATTTCTTGGGAAAATTAGAATACTTTTGTCTACTTACGGGAAGAAGCTAGGCTTGAAAGACTATGTTTTCCAGAACCAAAAAAGGTAATAAGCCCTTGATCTGTCCAGATGTTTCCTCTAGGGACATGCCCTTCTCTTTCATATCGCAACATGTTTGGTGAGTCATTAACTAATCTCTTTCAGTGGTCATGCCTTTGTTAAACTATTAAAGGTTTCCTTTTCGGTGAGAGCTGAGGGACTGAAATGTACAGAGGAGAGGTTTTTTTTGTAGCCAGGATAGGTGTTTATTCTTATAAGGTTATTAATGAGATGTTTCCTCATGTGAGGTATTAGCAATCTAGCATTTCCTTAGCTGGAGTTTTCACTATCTATTCATCTGACACCTACTTTCAGGAGCTCAAACCACTTCTCAGGTGTCAGATTTTGTGTCTAGCATTAAGCCGTTAGGTCTTTCTCTATTCCTCTTCTCTCAACTGCTACAGCTAAAATGCGTATAATCCTTACAAGTTTTATTCAAGAAACTAATACTATAGTGGTTTTTTTCCCTTAATCTGCTTTAACTTGTCTTCTGCCCTTCCCTTCAGAGCAGCTTCCCAGAGAAAGAGGATTTCTCCATTCCTCAGGTGGTCCCTATGGGCATCTTCCTTCAACTGGGTAGGTCCAAATGGTCAAAGTCTTTCTGCCCATGTCTGTGTTCTACCTGAGCTGGCCGGGCCCAGAGCAGCCAAAAACTTTGGGCGGTCTTGAGACTGATGCTTTATTTTCATATTGCTCCTTTTGGTAGTTTGCACTAAGTCCATTATTCATGTTGCAAAACATTTATCTGTATGGCAGGAAATGCTGGGGTATTTCTAGGAAATTTGTAGGAATGACCCTGAACTCTCTTCTTTCATGTCAGTCACATAACATCACTTTAACAGTAGATGAGATAAATGGTGGCCAAACAAGACCACCTGATGTAATTATACAAGATCTTTTTGGGAAAACTGAATTGCCCTAGAGCTAGCCTCAAGTCATATAACATGAGCATAACTGTCACCTTGAGCTAGGCTTTGGTAGTTCTTGCATCTGTGTATGACTGTCTGCAGCATTCACTGTGAACCAGTGCCTGGCAAAAAAACTGGAGTTCATTATGGGATAATTTTGGGGGTGGAGCGTCCACCTACCATGTTGAAAAAACACTTTGCTATTACAGAAAATGCCAGCGTTGCTGTTTCAGGAAGGGAATATTTGGTACATGATGGCACTGAAGACATGGCACTGTGACAGTACCACTCTGCCGCTGAGCTTTAATAAAGGGTAATCCCTTCTAAATGGAAAGCAATCTTCCCATATTCTTCCCCATGCTCTATGGGATGGAGGGAGCCATAAGGCTGAAAGCCTCTGCAGAGTCTGTCTCTGCAAATATAAACTGAGAAGTAACGTAATTGCAACACTGGTAAGGATTATGCTATGAATGTGGAAAGAAGGGATATTTTGTCAGCCAGTAAGCACTGGCAAAGAGAGAGAGAGCTCGGTTCAAGGGTTCCAGTGCGTATTCATCTAACTGCGCTCCTGGAACAGCGGGAGCAAAAAGCAGACATGGATGGCTGGAAGCAGGATCGGCCAGTTCGTTTTACTCTTTAGAGGAAGCTGGGCTATGGTAGGCCTAGCTGGGTGCTTCATTGCACTGCATAGATATATTTTTGGTTTCACTAATGGCAGGGATGTTCAGTGGTGAGAACATACTGATTTTTGGATATAAAAAGAAAAATTAGCGTGGCTACAAGTGGGGATTGGACTAGCTGAAGCAGGCTGTAACTCTTCTTTTTCTCCGAGGAAGCACTTCCATCAGATTATCTACTTTGTGGTAGATCACGTTTTATTTTCAGGGTGTTTGTTTTTAAATATGTGAAGTGGTAACAGAATCAAACAGGGATGAAATATATTAAGAATAGGATTGCTTCTCAAAGGAGTCTAAATTAAAATAATGATTTTTGAATGTTGAAATTAGTTCTGCAATTTTCTTTCTGTTTTTTTTCCTTTAAATTTTATTTTATTTGAAGGGTTTCTTTTTTGCTATGAATCTGTAGCAGATAAAACAAGTTGGCTGAAAATAGTGGTAAGATTAGATGAAGTGTATTTCAACTCATAATTTTTTTTTAAGAAACATGTACAGAAAAGCTATAAGTTTTCCTCATGTGTCAGGTTCTCCCTCCTGCACAGGGATCAACAGAGAAGAGATAATTTAAATAAGTTAAATCCAAGAGCTCTGAGCCTTATGCCAACCTGCATGCCCTAACACATGGGAAAGAATGTGGGAACATTCCTCTCAATTTATAAAGGATTCCCATTTCTTGAAGCTGAATAGGTGAATGGAAATTTTGCTAATGAGAGTAGTTATCTACCCACGCTTCCCTCCAGCAGTGCCATGACCGGAAGACCTGCCTGTATTAGGCTTGTTTCTAATAGCTGACGTGAGGTGGTTGAAACTGAAGTAGGCCTGTGGACTTTCACTACATGAAATATAATTGCTTTGCACTACTACGTGTACTTTTGTCAGCATTCGGAAGCATTCATACTTTCCATTCCACCAGCGAGGTGCTCCAGAACTTATCCATGTCCCCCGGGGGCACTTTGCGTAGCTCCGTGCATCATGGTTATTTGGCAGACAAACTCTCCTTTCCCATTATGAAAAATTGCAAAGCTTTTCAAATAGCTTGCTGATGCCAAATCCTGCCTTCCTTGTTCTGTATTAGTCCCCAAAAGGTTTCTTTCTTTGCTAAATAGTACCATAAATACGTGTGGAAGCTGTAGTTCTAATACCGTTTGGAAGGTTTTTATAGGTGATTCTGTAAGCACGAAGATATTACAGGAGAAGAAACTCCTCAAATTAATTGGTTGCTACTTAACCATTTCAGTTCATGTCATATATGCTGGCAGCACTTCTTTTAGGAATGCCTATTTGAATAAAATAGAGAAAGTACGTGGTAAGTAGAGTGCTGATGCTGCAGTCATTAACTTTGGCCACATCTAGTGTGAGAGGACCAAGGCTGTACCACATGCAGTATGAATGGTAAAGCCAACTGACATGGCAAATTGCACCAGCATTCCTCAAGAAAGGCTTTCATGGTGGATAACTACTGGAATAATAATATGGACCAGAGATTTTCAGAACTTGACTGGACAAGGCCCTGAGCAACTTGATCTGACTTTGAAGCTGGCCCTGCCCTGAGCAGGGGGTTGGAGTAGATGACCTCCAGAGATCCTCTCCAGCTTCACTGATTCTATCCATACATTAACTGATCTTTTAACTGGTTAACTTCTTCAATGATTTCATGAGTTCTAATGGATGAAAATTGAAATATTCCATTGTCATAATAGTAGGAAGCTACAGAAGGGTTGTCTGTGTGAAAAAAAACCCCTGTCATCAGCATACTTAACTGTAATGACTGCAGCACTTCTATAGGTAGTTGAAAGAGATCCTATTTAGCCCATTAAAATCACTTTTCAGAACAGGCATAATTAGCCAATAATTTTCTTATTGAAGAAAGGCACTTGCTCCTTTTTTTTTTTTTTTTTTTTTTTGAGTATCCACTCAGAATTTTCAGGCTAGTTGAATTAAAAACAAGTTTGGAAATATGATTTTATTTTTTCTTGCCAGGAATATTTAAACAAGATAAAGTAGGCTTTTCTCTTTTCCTGGAAATGACAGGATGTCCTCCAATTGTTAAACTCACTTCTAGACTACAGTTTAGAAACATTTTTCACATTGTCCTAACAATTTTCATGCACTTTTGATGACGCTTTCTACTATTTCCTTTTGAACACTAGCTATTTAATGCTTACCTGTAAAGTCTCTGATCTTCCAGTAGATCCCATGTTGCTGCTGTAAGCTGATCATAGTGTTACATTTAATTCTATAGTAATTTTTTTTCTGGTATCTCCTTGTATACTGCTGACTTCAGTGACTTCATTTGCAAAATTCTTCTGAGCTGAGCTTGTATCAGACCCTCTTTTTGTGTTTTCTCCGCATCAGTGAGAAGGAAAGTAGGAAAGAAGAACTGAAGACTAAGACTCATCAGCTTAGCTTAAATAAAAGTCATAGTAAACTATGAAACTATTTCTAAGCAGATCAGTCTGTTTCCCTTCTAACACTTCGTGTAACTGGCCTTGTAAGCATGGAGGAAGGAGTAGGTTTCAGGTGTTTGTGATTTTACTGAGGCTTTTGATGCTGTTCAGATAAGCAAATCAGGGAAACATGATGTAGATTAATCTAGTATAGGACGGATAAAGTGGAAGAATCAGGTGCTTCATGAGCATGTCTTGTGGCCAATAATACTTTCAGTAAATTGAAGGACAGTAGAATTCAAAATTATCTTGACAAATTGAAGAAATGTTCAGGTAAAAATAGGATGTGCTTTTAAAACAAATCAAGCAGCCTGTCACAGGTTTTGGTGGGGAACAAGTGGTTATGTGACAGAAAAAGGATTGAGTGGGTGAAAACATGAAAATGCATCAAGAGTGCTGCTACTCTGCAAATGACAAATCCTGGGTCATATAAACAAAGAGCTTAGCTTGCAGGATACGTCAAGGTTTCCACTTGACGTTAGCAAAACATTAGCTGGAGCACTAGGTCTAGTTGGAGCAGTATGGCTTTAGAAGAATGTAGACAGATGGGAGATAATTTTGTATCAGGAATAGCGTGGCCAGCAGGAGTAGGGAAGTGATCGTGCCCCTGTACTCGGCACTGGTGAGGCCGCACCTCGAATCCTGTGTTCAGTTTTGGGCCCCTCACTACAAGAGGGACATTGAGGGGCTGGAGCGTGTCCAGAGAAGGGCAACGAAGCTGGTGAAGGGTCTGGAGCAGAAGGGTCTGATGAGGAGCGGCTGAGGGAACTGGGGTTGTTTAGCCTGGAGAAAAGGAGGCTGAGGGGAGACCTTATCGCTCTCTACAACTACCTGAAAGGAGGTTGTAGAGAGGTGGGGGTCGGTCTCTTCTCCCAGGTAACAAGTGATAGGACAAGAGGAAATGGCCTCAAGTTGCGCCAGGGGAGGTTTAGACTGGATATTAGGAAATTTTACTTCACTGAAAGGGTTATGAAGCATTGGAACAGGCTGCCCAGGGAAGTGGTTGAGTCGCCATCCCTGGAGGTATTTAAAAGACGTTTGGATGAGGTGCTTAGGGACATGGTATAGTGGTGGTCTTGGTAGTGTTAGGTTTATGGTTGGACTCGATGATCTTAAAGGTCTTTTCCAACCTATACGATTCTGTGTGATTCTGTGTAATTCAGAGAAGAGGAACAGCAATAAGGAGTCTTTTCGGATACATGATCTATGAGGAAAGATGGAAAAAATTGGCACTCTGGAGTTGCTTAATCAAAAAGGAAGACTAAGGGGAGACTTACTGGTCTTCAAATGCATAAAGGGCTGCTTCAAAGATAAAAGTAGTAGCTTTTTTTTCTATATACCTACTCTAAGTAGGTATATAGAAGTATATACAGTAGGTATATACCTACTGTAAGTAGGATAGAAATAGTGAGTTTCAACTCCAGTAAAGGAAGATTTGGTTAGAGGTTAGGGAAATGTAATGTATTAGGAAAATGAAGGAGGTTAAGGATCATGAAAGGCTGGAAGATGATTCTCAGAGGAGGGCTTTCAGTCATCATCATCAGAAAGAGCAGTTCAGAGACATCCATTAGGATCCATATGGATTCGTGATTCTGCCCTGAAACAGGGAGTGTTAACAGATATATGTTAACAAGGGTTCTGCTCTTGCTCAATTCTGTACAGTGCTGGGAAAAACCAGAAGCTCGTGGCTGGTTGGAGGCAGCGGCACAGATCTGGTTTGTGTTGTGTGGAGCATCTTTCTGTCCTGTGAGCAGCTCACTGTTAACCTCCACCGTTCGCCTGTGCTTGAACTCCTGCTCCCTACTGTGTCCACGTGTTTACCCCCCTCCTTTTATCCTCTGGGCACTTTCAGCGCAGTTCCTGGTGAACTGCTCGTTCTATGCCTCTATGTAAAAGGAAAACACGTGTAAACTATAAGTAGAATTACTGGTAAACCAGGAAAGTTAATAGTTCCATTTCAGATAAGGAAAGCCCAAGTAGTCTGGAAGACAGCCCAACTGTGTTATGCGACTGCTAATGTGATCTAGGCAAACAGATTTGATATAATGTCAAAAGACTGAAACAATGGTCTCTTGTGAATTTAAGTTACTTTCTCTACTGGCTGGATTTTGCAGGTTTCTTGTGCTATTTCTCTGCATTTATAATCTCTTACTTAGTTGCTAGAAACGTGCTGCTGGCTAATGATATATAACTGTCTCCCTGCTGTTACCTAGTGTGTATTTGCTTCTAAATATGAACAGGGACATAGATGGATAACAAGTCCTAAAATCTTGGGAAATTCCTTGTTCTCTTTTGTGACTGTTTCTGAAACTTCATTTTATTACTAATGTAGTAAAGAAATGGGAATCTTTCAGCTTCTTTTTTTAAGTGACCTTTTTTTTTTTTTTGTCAAAAACATGTCAGTTCCCAGCAGTGTCAAGTGTAGTCTGTCTGACCTTCCTCTTATTTAAATACTGTAAGCTGTCTCTGTGCTGAAAGCTGGAAATGCCTTCAGATGTCTTTTGAGAAAATTATTAGGGGTTCTACACTTCGATGTCAAAAAGGACTGTGTAGTTGACCATTTACTGTCTTAGCTGCTGTGTGACATGAAGCTTTTACAGCTTGCACTGAGGCCTAACTTCAACAGTTCATCTCTGCAGACCACACACCAAGAGCAATTGTACTTCAGCAAGAATATATACATAGAATATACACATATCTGTGCAAACATGCATGACATACTATTAACTAAGGACATCAAGAGCTTGGTCAGAAACAACATCCAAAATCCTGTACAATTTGCACACAGCTTTACATGGGATACATGATCTCTTGCCAAACTCTGCAACGCTGCAAAATGGACAGCTTTGCTTTTGGTATAAACCTTAAAAAGTAAAAATCCTGAGCCAGTTCCTCATGAAAGTCATTGCACAAAGTCTGTTCCAAATACTTTAACGTCAATTGTTCCTTAAGATTAGGAGGATAAAACTGAGAGTAGTTAAAGACAGTGGATTAAGTCCCATAATAGACAAACAAAAGGAATAAGTTTACATTAGGGATTGAGAATGAGTTTGTTTGCAATGCTAAAACTATTCTGATGATACCCTCTTTCTGGTGACCTCTTGCCCTTGTGTATCAGACCAGGGCCTCAAATACCAGCAGAAGGTGACCTTTGAATCTGTAACAAGCATATTGCTTTTCTAATGAAAAATGTCCCACATTTGGGCTACTGACACGTAGCTCAGCACAGGCTTCTTGAAATAGAAGATCAAAATTTTCTGAAGGTCTCTCACGGTTGAGCATGCTCGGTCCTTTCTGACTCGTAAGGGCAAGGGACTGTGAGCAGGTTCCCCATGCTTGATTTGAATGCTGAGGAGTCAAGAGCCAGATCAGATGGTGGGGAGGGAGAAGACACAGGAGTGAGATGAAGAGAGTTGAAGGCTGTGGTTGGTGGGAAGAAGAGAAAACATGCCCTACTTTTTCACTTTTTTAACCCTCTCTGCCTCTGAAACGTGTCTCAGTGCGTCCTTAGAGAGCCTGGGCGTTTTCCACCAGTCTGTGAAAAGTCTGGTGTGGAGCTTATGTCATGAAACACACTTAGAGGGTGGTACAGCATGTTTTAAAGATTGTGGGGAACAGTCACCCCAAACTAATGATCATCCTGAATTGGTTGGTTGCATCTGGTCTCAGTCAAGGGCAATATACTTTAATCTGATTTAAAAAAACAAATAATCTCAATATCAGAACAAGAATTTTCTGATTCCCTCAGTAATTTCTGTAAAATCTACAGATTTCTGTCTATCTTGGATGTGATGGACAAATGCTCTTTTATCTGCATTTTATCTTTAGTCTGACCGGAGTTCATTGTTGGTTTAAGGTGACTTGGGGTTTAAGGTTTATCCAACAGTTGAGGCTTTCCTCATCCATCTGTTCAGGGAACTTATGAGCTGGGACACGGCCTTGTCACAACTACCTGCTTTCTCTAGTGCATTCTCCAGCCTACCCAAAGGGTAAGTGGCGCACCCTTGTTAGCCTTGTGGATAACTGGTGGCCTGGGATATCCTGGAAACTCCCCAGTACGCAGGTCAGTCCTGGTGTGCAGGTTTGAATGGCAGGGCTTGCAGAGCCCTTCCCACTGCCCACGTGCAGATGGGCCAGACTAACAATTTCTGAATTTTTAAGTTCTTGACTTAACAATCCCAATATTTCTTTCAGATCCATGTGTCACGTTCTAAGTCATATTTCTTTGCTATGATAAGAATAGTTAGTTATAAATTTTACCCTCTTTCTGCTCTCATTGCCTTTCCTTCTTGTTCTCCCCCATCACATAATTTTGTAGCCTTATTCTTATATTTTTTGGTAAAATAATAAGTTTGGTCTGTCTCAAAAAGCTTAACTGAGACACACAGAGGAACTTAGGCACCTAGACCTTCATTGAAATCACTTAGATATTTGGTAGCTAAATAGTAATTTGGTGTTTATTGAGATATCTCTGTGGACTTGGCACTTGAATGCCAAAATGAAGCACAATAGATGGAATACATTTTCACTATCTTTGCTCCCTACCTAGACCTTCTCATTGCCCCAAAATGATATAAAAATATAAAAGATTAATTTCGGGGCAACTACCACAAGTCACCATTCTCTGCCTCGCAAAATGGGACTATGGCAGAAGATGGGTGAAGATGCTATGGTAGTGCTCCAGTAACAACCTTAGGAGATACACTCACCAATTAAATTAATTAAATACCATGGGTTCAGTCATCCATCTACTTTGTTGTGTTGTATCAGAGAATTGAAACAATACAAATACCTTTCTAAACTGGCTGAGGTAGAAGAACAAGCCCTTCTACTTGACCGAGAGAGGACATTAACCAGGAACATCGTGTTTGTGAGGCTCCATGGCTTTAAGAGGTATGTGTGAAGGGTAGAAGCGTCACAGTAGAAGGACAGTGGCTGTTCTTATGCCTGTGGCAGCATTACTGGCAAACCCAGGCATTCTCTTTTGGAATTCCTGCCTGTTAATGCAGGTTAAATCAGCGTAAAATACCCAAAATCTGATCTGCAACTCAGTTCCTGGAGGGATAAACAGAACACTCACTGAATGGTTGATTGGCTTGCCAAAGTTGAGAAAGGGTAGTTGGAAGAAGATGTGGCAGGATCTGCATACCATCTGGAAGTCCAGAGATCAGTGAGGATGTGCTCTTACAAGCACTTACAACATGTGTGCATGGCAGATCTGCCTGTTGAAAAGTTCTGAGACACTTTAAGGTGTGGTTGTAGTTGGATCTGACTCCCTTTGGCCCAGTAAGTAAGATCATATGACAATAATGATTTTGTGCTGGCATGAGTTAAGGATGTGTTGTATCATAGATTTCCTGGTGCATAGTCTGTTCCCTTGTGGGGATTTTGGGGCAGTTTTCCTGGTGGTTCAGCCTTCTGCTTCTCAGATCAGTTACTGTCTCAGGAAGTAGCTTTTCTAAGCAATGTCAGAGCTAGTCATTATTTGCAGCTTGTCATTGTGAAAGTAGTGTTCCCTTTAGCCTCCTACCAAGAACTACCAAAGAATGCTGCAGCAACCCTTGCAGCATGGATCTTGGCTTGGCTAAACTTCTGCCAGCCCCTGCACAGAGCGAAATATGTTGCTGGCCATTGGCTTCCTTCACTGTTAGGCTATATGCAATATAGAGAGATTTCAGAGCTACAGTGCTGGGTTAAATCACAGATGGAGTCTTGCTGATGCTCAGACACAAGGTATGTCCTGCAGCCTGCTGTTGGTCCACCAGATCATGGAT
Source organism: Mycteria americana (assembly GCF_035582795.1). NCBI lineage: Eukaryota > Metazoa > Chordata > Aves > Ciconiiformes > Ciconiidae > Mycteria > Mycteria americana. The sequence continues at coordinate 20,480,654 of NC_134370.1, forward strand.
CCTGTTGTGTTAGTGTGCTGGAGGGGTTGGGCCCATGGAGCAGAGAGAAGTACAGGTCTTGGAGAGGTGAAGAGGTGACTGCTCCCGGGGTCGTCTTATCGCTGCACTACATCTCACACAGCCTTCAACATTGTCTTGCCCCATGCTGCTCCCATTTGATGCTTGTGTGCAAGACCTCAGGGCACTTGTCATGTGGTTCTGATTCGTGGCAGTCACAGAATGATTCAGTCCATGTCATGGTCCAAGAGGGTGGCTTCAAGTCAATTCTCTGTGCCTGGGCTCTGTGGCTGTAGATTAGTCACTAGTGGTCATCCAGCTTTAGCTGAGGATGTCAGTGCTCCTGAAGTGAGAAAATAAAACCTGTCATTTTCTCCCCATCGGCTCTTCGTTCTACTAATTTGCTCAAAGTGCTGCAGTTCTCTGCTTGGGCTCTCTTTTGAGGTGGTTGGCACTTACTGAACAGTCCTGAGCAGTGCTGATCCTGTGTGGAATATGTCTGGGGGAAAGTGAGTGCTGCTTTTCTGGAACATGCATGGTTTCATTGTAGCTTTAGCAGTACTGTGATCCTTGGCCCGGACCTCTTGTGTGAGCAGGGTGGACTGATAAAATGGGATCCAAGGAGCAGGGGAGTCAGATGCAATGGAGAAAGAAGGCTCCACAAGTATCTTTTTGCAGGCTAGCTTAATGCAGCACCCATCCGTGTCAGGACTTGCCCAGGACAAGAGCAGATGGGTCTAGGCCACACAAACAGGGAAAAGTGTCCCCAGAGGGTTAATGAGGAAGCCTGCTGTCCTGGTATATACTGCACCCTTGTCATAAACTGCTGCTCAGTAAGCTATTGCTGGGGCTGTGCCCATGTTGTGTCTGCATCTCTCCCCAGAAAAGGTAATCCAACTGGCAGTGGAAGCCAGCAGCATGCAACTGGAGGAGTATGTACAGCAGGGAGGAAGGCTGCTGGGAAGGCACGGTGAGAGGTATGGCTCTGGGACCTGCTCCAGAGGTGGGGCAGAAGTGAAATCTGGGGCCAGAGAGTGTTGCGAGGTCAGGCTGGGCGTTGCCACGGCGGACGTGGCACTGCTCCAGAGGCTGAGCAGGCAGAGGCAAAGAGGCTAGGACCAGAGCAGGCTAGGAGAGGGGAGCAGCAGCACTCTGCGTGAGCTGTTTCCAGCTGTAAAGCTAGAAAGTAATGAGGAACATGAATAGGTGGGAAGGACAAGCTTTTTGCTAGCCAGGTTCAGCTTACACTGCCATTCAGTTATCTCCTGGAGTTACTGGGGAACTGAGGTTATTCTGACTTCCAAAAGCCCTGTCTTTACCTGTGAGGGATTTCTCCCTCCCTCCCCCCCAGTTCTCCCCCATAAATCCTTTCCCCTCCTCCTATGTAGACAAACTATCCCTGAGTGCAGGAAAGCGCTAGGATTCTCCTGTGAAGTGCTTGGGGCCTCTCCAGGACATGCAGTCCCACTCTGGATGTGGATAAGCTTCCAGGAGCATGGGCAAGACACCTTCCCCTATGTGCAGCCGTTCCTGGCATCCCATGCTGTCCTGCACCCTGCCCCCACCTTGGGCTCCGCTCCCTGCCAGCCCCCTTTGGAGCACATGCTGAGCCACCCGTGTGACACTACGTCTCACCGAGGCCCCCAGCCACCCGGGGTGTCCTGCCACAGTGCTACCACGCCGTCGGCTCCACTGCGTTCCCGCGCGGGGCTCGTGGTGTGGGATGAGATCCAGCAGAAGGATCAGCCTCTGCAGTGCAGAGGGAGAGGCTCTGGCTTGGCGCCGATATTATGCTGTCACACGGCGTGCTGGACACAAAACCAGGGGCTGGAGAGGGACTGAGGCAAGTAGCTCATAAAGTCACAGTTGAAGAAGAAATCTGAGGTCAAGAGCTGGGTGTAAATGACTAGAAATTGGGTGAAAAATTGAAACGGAAAACACAGGGCATAAACCTGTGTTTAAAGAAGAGCAGAAGGCACCAGAGAGAAAGAATGGGTTGATGGAAATACATGCAGGGTAGCCCCTGGTCACCATACCATAAATCCTGGTGGCACAGCTGCAAACCGACAAAACTTTTTGGAGATGTTGGGATGTTTCTAGAAAGGATCAACAGTTTGTTTGATCTGCCTGTGGCATGCCTGATCTGGCAATAGAAGGCTGCAGCTGGCTTTTGCATATAGTCGAGCCAGAGCCTGAGGCAGTGATTTTACAGCAGCAAGTCCTGAATGTCGTAGCAGCAAAGATGTTCTTGCTCCAGCTCCAGACCCCAGGCACCTGCGGCGTGTTGCTGCTCTTTCAGGAGCACTGGTCCACGTGTTTGCCCAGCTATCCTGCGAGCTGCCTCAGGAAGCTGATCTGCCCTGGAAAAACAACTCTAGGGGAAAAAGAAAAAGGGTCATCTTTAGTTTATTTTTTTTAAAGTCAAATCTGTTCCTTGATGTGGTCTGGCATGGTGGCAGGGGCCAGTGTGCCAGGAGTAAGTGGCTGACAGACCTGTGCAGGACTACTTTAAGGCACTATTGCTACCAAAACCTTGTGTTACAAAACCATAATATGAATGTTCCTACAGATGCTGGAATGACCATGACGTCGTGGTGGATAACCACACTGCTTCTCTGTTTTTACTAAATCATTATAAAACCTTTCTCCTTCACATAGACTTCCTTACAGGCACAAAAGAGCTGAGTATATGTTTGATTAGTTACTGAATGGCAGAGCAGAAAACATAGAGGAAGACAGGAGCCTGAGAAACAGAAAGAAATTTTCTAGAGTGCAATCCAAGATTTCTCATACAATGTATGACTTTTCCCTAATGCTCTCATGTTTAAAACAGAAATCTCTTGAACAATCTTCTGCTTGCATAAGGAACTTGTACTGCCCTGAAAATGTTATGGTCTTCATTATAGTCAGGTTCTGAGAAAGCCTCTGTGTTTACAGAAGCTGCTTCATAAGTAAACACTTCTAGAAGTCGCTTTACTTTTTACCAGTTATTTTTGTTATATTTTGGTAACCTTTCTCTAAACAGAATTATGTTAGTGACTAATACAGTTGTCTGCTATCTTTTCACTCCCTTTTCCCAACAGCTTCCTACCCAGCCTTTGGCCACTTTCACGCAAATCTGATGGTGGCATAATAGTCTTAAAGACAGGAAGTTTCTCCAGGTGTGAAAACACTGTGAAGTTAATAGCAGATTTTGACTTCCTGTACTGATTATGTACCCGCTTTCCCCACATAAATAACGAAAGGACTGAATGCTCCTGCGGGCATGACCGTCAAAGTGTTGCACAACCAGCAGAATTAATGGCATGCCAGTCTTGCGGAGTCATGGCTGGTGCCTGGATTCCCCAATGTCTAATCTAAGTGGCACCCACACTGTAGCCCTTTCTTCATTATAAAATCTCCCTTCTCTTTGTCTGCTTTTCTGCAGCCTGAAGAACATCTTTTCTTTGGCCGGTATCCTATCGTCAGATTTGCTTGAAATTGGTCAGAGAGTGTAAAGCCATTGGGAAAAGGAGGCAGCAACAGGAAAGACAGACTGCCATACGCCAGCAGAGTGATCGCCTAAACCTCTGTGTTGAACGTGACAGTTTTACTGCCCTGTGATGGGACGAAAGGGAGGAACAGTGGAGTGGAGGAAGTGAGGCGGGGGAATTCCCTAGTCCGTGCAAAGCTCGCTTTGGATAGCTTTCTCCGCTGAAGCAGACAGCAGCATTTGTGAGCTGCCTACCTGTGGCAATGGCTGAGTAGTCCTTGCCATGAACCTCTTGGGTGGGTCGCAGCTATGGGCTGCAGGAGCAGCTGCCCTGGCTATGCAAGTGGCATAGGGTATCCTGCCTTTCTGCTGCTGGGGAGGCCTCCACGTAGTGAGGAGCTCTCGTCTGCAGGAGAGCAGGAACCCTTAAATCTTTGTTGTTATAAAGAGGGGGGAACATTGCTGTTGAAAGAGTCTGCTGACTTCTCCCTCTGTCTCTTTCCAGTAATCAAGAAGCTAAACGTCACCCCACGGAACTTCTCCATCCCCAGAAGCCCTTGCCTTGGGAATGCAGCCACAGGATTGATCCCTTGGTGAGCAGTGTAAGCACAGTCTTTCTGAAGGTCTGCTCTCTCATATGTCTTGATGTTTTCCTGGGAGATTAAATAGCCTGTTGCTGGTATTTGGCTGGATTTAATTTGGGTAGAGTGGAAGAAGCCAGACTTCATCCTTTTATATAACTCTAGCCTAGCCCTGGGGACAACCCTGAATCCATAGGGACTCTGCTGGCTTCTCTTCATAACTGGTTCCAATCTTCTGTGTTGCTTATTGTGTGTGTGTGAGATGATTAGTAAAAATGAAACACTGATTAAAAGTTTCCTGATAGTGGTACATGAAAAGGCAGTGTGATATGCAGAAATTATTTCCTATTTCACAAATTTTTTTGAGTAGTTTTTCTTAGTATCTGTTTGCTTCTCTGCCATATGCTCTATAGCTCCTTGTCTTATAAATGTGCATTTATATGCACAGCAGATGCATGGAGACCTCCATTTCATCATTTGGTGTCACAATAGCTAATGCCTAATGAATTTTCTGTTGGCAAACAAGTGGCTGTATCAGCTTTACATAACATTATTGATGTTCTTGCCAGTTAAGTTAGACAGCATTAAGGGCATCTTTGAATGCCTCTTTTTATAATTTGAACGGTATGTCCAGAGCGACTTGCTGAGCCAAAATTTTGAAAAGAAAAGTATGCAAGACTGAAAATTAAGGAGCCTGCCAACTATGGGCACCCTGTCACCTGTGCTAGCATTTGCAGATGATCCTGGCTGCACAACAGCTTCAGGAAGGTCTAAAGGTAAAGTTCTGGGTTGTGCCTCTCAGGTATGCAATACAAAACTTCAGGCTCAGTGAGCTGTGGGCTGTGTAAGCCCCATTCATGTTCTTCTGGGAGCTGGAGGAGGCTTGGGTGTAATTCAGTAGAACTGAGTGTTTATGTAAGTGGTGACTTGTTTATGGTTCAGAGCAAAACCTGGGCATTGCATTGTGTTTTCTGCTGTGCAAATGGACTTCCCTACCCTATGGCTATGCTCCAAGGAGCCAGCACTGAGGGAATCCTCACAGATGCAAAACTGGCTTTTTTTTTTTGCCTTTTGGCAAGGTAGGGGAGATGAAAATACCTCTTCCACAGGCTTTTGAATGATTTGTGAAAATTAGTAAAATTTAAGGCATTCTATTAAAACAATGATTCTTCACTAAAAAGGTTCTATTTTTCCTTACAATTAGTCAGGGTAGATTAGATCTATTTGTACTTCCAGGGAACCTACTGGAATTACTCCCATTGAATTCAGCGTGTACAAGATCAGACTTGCCTGGCTGTTTGTTTTAGAGTGTAGAATACTTTTGTTTCTGATGAGACTTCCTGGTCAGGTGAATTTATTTGAGATATAAGATATATTTTTCCAGTCATGTTTCCATTTGAATCTATTAATTTGCTATGGCAAAGTTCCTAAGTAGCCCCTGCTGCTTCCTGACCTTTGACCAAATGTTCTAATAGTTTCCCTATTAACAGTAAGCAGACGCAGAATTTCAGATGTTACTAACTTTGCAACAAGGATTATGTCTGGTTTTTTTTTTTGGTTGGTTGATTTTTTTTCCCCCTCAGGGACTGTTCTTACTCTATATGAGTTTCATATGAGAGAAAAAAATAGCACAGAAGATTAATTGCTACATTAATCAACAACGAAAAATTGTGACATTAATGTGTCACCCAAAATTGTTCTTAAGAGAGTCTCTGAGATAGGAAAACATCTCTAGAACATGAAGGCCCAAGCCCCCATGACCTACTTGTTGCAGCTTCTGTAGGGATCACTGGGTTTGATCTGTTCATCATGGTGTTAAGAAATAGAATGTTCTCCGCAGTGGTCGGACAGAAAATTTTCATTTAGATTCTGATGATTTAGATAGGTGCCAGCCCACAGGTTTAAGCAATATGGGCAGCAAGTTTTCTCACGCATCAGTGTGGATGTACTGAATTCAGCAGAGCTTCTCCCATTTAACCAGCTGGGAATTTAGATTCTTCTGAATTTTGAAAACTTTGAATTGGTTTTGGGCTTACTTCTGCTCCTGATTGCTGGGAAAGTCTTAGTGATTTCACTGTGAGCTCCAACTACAAATGAGAGTAAAATTTGCATATAAGTAATTACTTTTGTAATCGCTAAGTATGATTTTTTATTTCTTTTTTTTCAGTGATGTCTACATATTATTGCTCTTCCTCATTCTGTATGTAGAGATGTAGGTGCACTGCCCCGCTGGCAGCCACAGCCCCTCTGGGTCAGCGCGGGGAACAGCTGTGCTTTGAGGCACGCAGCAGCTCTCCGTGATCCTTGGGGACGTGTTGGTACTCCAGCTCCTGGTGGGAGGACAACTCCAGCCTGAAGTGCAAGGAAAGCTAGAGGGACTAGTGGAAACGGTGTCTGTGGTGCAGGGTTTTGTCGGCAGCTCCTTGCTGAGTCACTGAACCAGAGCTGTGTGGGTGCAGCGGTGCCAGGCTGGTGCCCGGCGCCTTCACGGTGAGCAGCCTTGTGCAGGGCTTGCCATGCCAGGGGCTCCGGCAGCATCTCTGGGTGCACGGCATCCAGGGGCAGGGAGCTGGCACACCGTGCAAGACGATGAAAGAAGAAGTCTTGCTCAGCATGTGGTCAGAGGAAATAGAGCAACTGTTCCCTGGTTTTGAACGGCCTTATGCAAGGTCAGTTTTAAAAAAACCAAACCAAAAAACAACTTCCTGTAACATTGAGATGACACTCTGCTGCAGTGTGTTAATGTTCGTATTTGCACCTGGCTTTAAGAGAGCTCAGACTAGGGAGGAAAGGGATGCAGCCTGTGCATGGTTTTATAGTGGTCAGAAAAAGATGTGCACACCGCTGCAATAAAACTTTCGCTTAGGAAGAGAATTTAGAGTGGAGAAAACAGACAAACAGAGCAAGCAAATGACAAGCAAGCAGCCAGACAAAACCAAACCACTTCCATGTAAGCACTCCTGGAAACTGCAGCCAGTATGTCCTGCCAAGTTCGGAGGAAGAGGCAGCATACGAGACCTTCACACGCTGATTCCAGGTGCAACGTCATACTTCTCTTTCCTTTTCAGCCACTTCAAGTGGAATGTCTGGGGGCAGAAGAGCCTGTCCCACCAGCACTGTGGAACGTGGAGACAATTACAAAACCCTGCTCTGGAGGGGAAGTGAGAAGTGGTCGAGTGGGAAGACAGAGGGACTTAGCTAGCTCTGGTTAGAGTGACCAGATGTTTGGTTTTTAAGGGGCAGAGGGGGAAGATCCTTCTTGCATCTTTTTAAGGAAGAGAAAGATGTGCTCCTGGGTCAGATGAGCAGTGGAGGAGCTTGGGCTGAGATCCATATCTTCCCCTGTCATGAAATAATGATGGAAGCAGGATAAACATGCCTGGCGCTGCTGCTTAATCGTGAACACTCTGCATCTTGTTGGCAAAATGAGAACACACAGCATCCCAGAGCTTTTTGTCAGGACAGCAGAGCACTCTACATCCTCCAGAACTGCCCCAGTCAAGGGGTATAGCTGATCCTCCTTTTTGCAGTGGCCTGTCCATTTCTACAGCATCTCTGTTAGCTATGCCACAGAAACATGACACAATCAGTCCTCTTCTTCTGCTGTTTACTCAACTCTTTTTCTCCCCATCTCTGTTTCCAGCATGCTTGCTCTGTCCCTATTTCAGCTGATGCCATCGACTTCAGCTGCTCCACAGACATATCCTGTCTTTTATTTAGTCTCATGGCTGTTAGCTTTGTTGTTCCCACTTAGTGCAGACCTCTTAAGACCACTTTACTGAGAAGGCAGGAAACAAGATAGTTATGACACTGTGGAAACAGCCAATTGTTTCTTCTCCAGCAAACTCCCTCTGGACAACAGTGCTGGGAATAAGCTCTTTTTGTGGAGTGTTTTTTGGGACATGCATTGGTGGCATACGCCATGGTAAATTTGCCAGGCACAGCGAGTCATTGCCTTTCCCTGGGGGGAGAGAGCAAAGAGGCACCCTAGGCTGTCACAGTGGAAAAGCAAACATCTAGAAATGCTCCACAAAGATGCTTGAAATCTGGGCTATTTCCCTTGGGAAGGGTGGATGTTATGGGAGGAACCAAGCGCTGGAAGCAACGTGTCCTGAAAGGCAAGACTTCTGATCCCTTCTGCTAACTAGGACAGAAAAACTGTGGGTTTGGTAGAAGTATATTTTCTACTGTCCTAGAACATACCTGTGACAGAGGAGAGAAAGTGAAGAACCTCAAGGAAAGGCTGATAAAATTCCTCTTCTTCCAGGGGCAGTCTTGTAGGATCAGTGGAAAGTTTCTGTACAGAACAGGATCCTTGGCAAGGACCCACCACTGCCAGGTGAGAAGCAGATGCCCTCAAGGCCAGGCAAAGCATCCAACATTCTTCTTCCTGTTTGCCCCAGGTATATATTAGTAGGTTGTGGGAACAAAGTTGGGATCATCCTGAACCACACATCTTTCATCCTGTCATCCTGAACCACACATGGTGGTTTCCAAGATAGAAAAAGATGGGCATATATTGGATAGGAGGGGCTGCAGAGCTCAAGGTGGCCAGGTTCAAGCTATTTCTGTTGCCAGAACAATTCTTTGGCTCAGCCCCTGTGTGCTCTCAGGTTACTCCTGAGGAAGAAGGTGGCTGGCAGTAGCTTGCACCAATTATTCTGGCACGCACATGCTTCACTGGGTGGCTGCGCTACGCCTGAACAGTAGCTCCAGCACTTTCAAGGAGCATCACGTTGACCATGTGTGCATTGCACAGCCAGCCTGTGTGCAACGAATCCAGTTTTCTGCAACAGCAGCAGATCCGCTGTTCTTGCAGAAATAGGCTGTGCTGTTCCAAGTGCAGCTGATGCAGCCGTGTGACAAAGGAGAGCTGCACACGTGGCTTACCGGAGGGGGCCAAGGGAACCGGCTGGACACTACTGTGCTATGCAGTGATGTACAGGGCCATCGATCCCGCTCCCCCAAGAGAGGTGTGGCAAGGAAACTGAGGACTAGACAGCTGCACCTTAGGGAAAAGACACAAGGTTAGCACAGGACTTTGTGGGCTTTAAGGTAGAACTGAGCTGATGATCCCTAAGTAACATTGACCAAAAAAGCTTAGATGTTCTGGTTTATTTCTGTCCTCAACACTTCGCATGCTGGAGGCCATGACAGAAATTTAAGTACAACCCAAGAAAAGAGATAGCCTGAGGTTTAAGAATAGGTAGGTGAAGGACAGGGAGAAAGATACGTGGCCATATATGCACTTTGGCTATTATTTTTGACACCTTCATTTAACAGTGAAGGAGGACAACCAAATTTTTGCAGCTGTAGCCTATGTGGAGCCGCTGTCACATTATTTGTCATGCAAAAGTTTTATCTTCCACTCGAAGTGGTACGACTGCAGCTGTTTAAACAGTCTTGCTTTCTGAAAAACTGTAAAATCTTTAAGCTGTTTCTTTTTTTAAAAAAACTTTTAAAAATGGGAAAACTGAGTATTGACATTTATCCAATTAATAAAAACAAAACCCAAATATACCTTTCTATTTAAATTTAGGTCCTGGAATTATTTTGGGTCAACATCTCATTAAGTATGAAACTTGCATGTATTATCTTTCCTTTTCCTTTCTCCTTCTATATTAGGTAATAAGAAGTTCTTTTCCTGTGATTTACCATGATGCAGCACACTGCAGCCCTTGGTTTGGGCTTTTTTCCTACACATCTCAAAACCAGAGTCTTCTTCAGTTCTCTATTTTTGTTCTTTCCACACACGGATGGAACTGAAAGTTTCCGCAGCCATTGCATAATGTCACAGACAGCCATTAGGTGCTACCAGCTGTCTGGAAGATCTAGTTTGGGTCCTGTGGTAAGGAGACATCATCCTATTGCAATTCCACTCTAATTTACAGTGGTAGAAATTAAAAGTAATTCCATTGAAATGAATGAGTTATGCCAGCCATCTAAATGTGAGGAAAATTCAATCTATTAATTTCCAAGGGACTCTTCCTTCTAATAAGCTTAGGCTTGATTTAGTGCCTGTTGTAAACAAGGAAGCACTTTCTTTGACTATAGCTAGATATCCAAAATTAGCTGCGTTTAGCTGCATTACCTACAGCAGTGGCATGGGAAACACCTTATACTGACATTGGTCAGGCCAAGGCAGGAAAAATGTCAAACAAACATACAGGCAGCCATAAGCTCTGTTTTGTTTTGTGCTTCAGTAGCATCCCTTACTTTCTTCCTTTAATTTGCAGTTACTTTTTTAAAAAAGAATAATTTACCTACTTACCTATGTTTTTCTTCTCGTACAGCCTCCGTATTCCCATGGATCAGATATGAGCACACGGAGCCTCCAGCAACATCTGCAATTTTCTGCCACATCTCAAAGCTGCCAGGCTCTGGTCCCAGACCTGCTTCACTATCCAGATGACCCACTTGTCTCTGTCTCCTCCTGGCAGAGTAACTACTCCTCTTCACCCTCTTGGCACTCCATGGGGAGCCTCCCTAGGACATACTAAAGTGTAATGAGGCTGGTGCACATAGTGCTGCCATGAATAGGACGCTGAAAAGTCCACCTTATTGCGGAGTAAGCCTGATGGTATCTGCAGTTACAGTAGTGCTCTGGGTACTCGCCCAGTGCACTGACGAACAAGGCCTTGAGATCCTGAAATCTGTCGCTTAGCTCTAAGGAGCCAAACAACATGGTGCTTAAGGCAATCCTTATACTTGCGTTGAGGAAGGTAGTAGTGTAGAAATACAGGAGACTTTCCCAGAGGTCAAATTGCTGTTGTCTGGCTCTGATGTTATGGCAAAGTTGAGTAATGTCCATCAGTGAATTTGGAGTGCTGGACTAGGGTGGGGTTGTACTGTGGTGCCTGCACAAACTCCTGGTTCTTTTTAGTCAGCGCTTTCGATCTGCAAGTGATAGCAGTTTGTGTTCCCGTGAAAATACAGGCCTGTTTCGGGACTCTCCTGTCCTGTATCTGTCTCCTTCTCAGCCTGGTTTCTGGCCAGGTCCTTTCCTGCTTCATCTTAGGTTCCTGCTTGCATCCTGTATGCGATCAGCTGTGATTTCTAGCTGGGTCCCTACCATGTATTTACAGTTCTTCCTAATTATTAGGACTGTCTCCCTACAGTCTATCCTATAGCTGCTCTATGACAATGCAATCTTGAACCCCCAGAGAGAAACCTGCTGTCTGTCTGCCTGGCTGTCACCAGTGCTGCTAATCCCAGGGGGAGGCAGGAAGGCATTAGGTTGGTGGTGTGGTACCAGTGGAGGTGTTTGCATCTTTGTTGCTTTCATTCTGGAGGTGGCCCTAGCTTTTTTGTTATCTGGCATAACTAAAAGTAACAGATGTGCAGATGGAAAATAAAAACAGATTTCTAGAAGCAGAAAGTGAATTTTGACATGTGTTGCTTATGCTCTGGACATCTGTACCACTGTGGCCACATAAAGCGATTGCTTGTAAAGGACAAAATATGACATATCTATATGTACGCAGTTACAGTGCATTTACAGTAGTGCTCCGCATATTTTAACATGGATGTTTAAATACTGCTACAAATGTGGAGCTCTGGCAGGTTAGTGGGTGTGCGAAGAGGCTGCTGAGACGAACTTCTGTCAAATGCTACCGTATCTAAAGCTGTAATGCACCTGTGAGTCCCCAGAATGACTTTTTAGATGTTGGTCATGTTCAGTGCTTGACTGTTTTGCTGAATCGGGCTGTGTTTTGGCTTATGATAAACATTGTGACTGATGTGCCAGATCCTGGAAGTGTTTTAGCTATGTGACCGCCAGCAGCCCTCCAGCACTGTGTTCTTCCAAACATTCTTCTGTTGCTGTCGCACATGCTGTTTGCTTTATTTACATTCAAATGGGCTTTCTGTTAAACATTTTCCATATTTCTTTTTCTTTTCCTCCTCACTTAATCAGAATGCAGCAAGGCTGACTGCTGGTTTAGGGAAAGGTGCCAAAGGAACCAGTGCCCAGCTTGGATCACAGAGCTTCCCTCCGAGCTGGTGAGTCGCATAGTATCTCTAAGGATATAGATCCAAATTAGATCCAAATTAGATCCCTGCCTAGGTTCGAGCTCCAAAAATTGTTTGGAATCCAAAGTTATACTGGGAACAAACTGGTTCACCGGTGTCATCTGACAACTGGTATTCTTCAGGGCAGAGATAAACCACAAAATAATTACATCTGTAGGGTCTTAGTTGTGTGATCAATACACCAACAATGTTGACAAAGCCCTGACGTGAAAGGAATCCCACCAGTAACGGCTGGCATGCAGGACACATGGATATGGGAGCTTTAGGGTACATGATGCCTGTTTCCCAGAAGCCACCTTCTTCATTTTGTTCATCTAGATTATCACGTGTGCTCTCATAACCCATTTAGAATATATTTATATACAAAGTGATGCCTTTGAGTTAGGGATAGAAGTACTTATTTACCTTGCTTAGTTTAATGTGTTTAGCATTATCGATATCCAATTATCTAACTTAGATTAAGATTTTATTTTAGCTATAAGGTATTTTTAAAAGAGTTTCCTCTGGCACTGAGCAGTGTTCTCGCTGGAGTTCCTATCAACACACATCCTGAAACCTGCTTTGAACAACAGTGCCTGAATTTGTGTGTTTAGGGAAGGGGTCTTTCCTAGGAGGTTGACGATTTGTTACTGATCTTGAAGAGAAAAATTTAATTTTGAATCTAAAGATATTTCTATTTATTTCATTTGTTCTTCTGTCTCATTTGTTATTAGTGTCTATAACTACTGTTGCTGTGCTGTTGCCAGCAAAGTAATGATATATGGTTGGCTACCCTGTGGGGACAGCAGCTGAGCTAGGGCACGCCAGGCGTTACGTCTTAAAAGAACGAGTCGGCACCTTTTTTGACAGCCTGCAATGTCCCAACAGCAGAGAAGGAGTTGATTAATTATAACGATTCAGAAAGTCATTACAATGATTCAGAAAGAGCTGCAGTCACAAAGAGCATAAGAGTTATGTTGAAATTAAATTTTAAAGACTAATTCCAGGAAAGAACTGATTTTAGACAAGTCAGAATTATATTAATTTTTCTGGCAATGGTCTGGCTGTATCTTGTAACAAAATAGTGAGGAAAATGGGTAGCAGCAAAGCTTTCACAGCAAGGGGCAGGGGTTAAAGGTCTCTGGTTAGCACAAAATATTAATGTCTTGTTCTTGTAATTTTGAAGTCATAACTCCTAACATTTCCAGTGATTTAATGATCCCACACAAGTTAAGAAATGCATTTAGGACCTGACACAATAACAGAAGAAGGCATCCATTTAAAGAAATAAACTACATATTTGTGGCCTTGTTACAGTAAGGATGAGGCAGGAAAGAGAGAATTCCTCAGCAGACCCTTAGCATGACAGCAGAATAAAGGAAACAGATGCACAGAGCTCTTTTAGATCATATATCTAAACTAGGTGAATACAGACTTCATCCTGATGAAGCAACGTTTCCCCTGGAAATGAAATCCAAAGCATTGTAATACCCAACAATTTTGTACAGAGCCGAACTCCATGGGGCTTCTCACAGAGCAATAGTTGGAGGATATGTGAAAAAGAGCCAGAATAGGCCAAGGTCTGGTTGTGACAGCAAACCAGATCATGTGTAAAATACCTTCACACTTGCAAAAGGTGCCTGGTTAGGGGCCAAGGAAACTCATTTCAGCCATTATATTTTTGCCAACTGTTTGTGGAACTAAAGCACTAACTGCATAAATTGTTTCCTTTGCTGAGGAGGTAATGAAATACAGGAGATTTAGCAGAATTAGACTGAAATTTTTGAGCATAAGATTTTCAAAAAGAATCCTGGATTAGACATTATATACCCCTAAGCATACATACTGCCACGTGAGGGAGAGTCAGAAGTCCCTACTTGTTTAATTCTGGATTGCAATGTACACAGAAATGTATGCATCTAACAATACACTCCTACTTCGGGGACTAATTAGCAAGTTTCAAAGATAGATAACCAAAGGGAAATTCAAGGTAACTGAATTAGCATGCTTAATCATGCTAATGTGATCATGCAGAAAAGCAGGAAAAAATGTTCTTTTCATTTTGTGTGCTTGTCATTGTGCAGAAGATGTGCCCTTCTTTGAAAGGCTGAACAAACTGGTGCTGTGTAGCCTAAAGGAGCAAAAAAGATGAGGCGGGAAGCATGATAATAATGTTCAAATGTGTAAAAGGCTGTTGTAGAAAGGAAGGGAACAATCTCTTCTCCATGTCAGAGTGGGTATGGCAAGATGTAGAGGACTGAAAATACACCAAGGGTTCATTTTGATATTAAGACAAACTTTTTAAGAGAAGAGATTGTGAAACATCAGTATGAATTAGAGAGTTTTGGAGTCTCCATCTCTGAGATAGGACAAAAACATTTTAGCTAATCCTGCCTGAGGGCAAAGGACTGGAGTAAATGACCTTTCAAAGTCCCTTCTAGTCTTATGAGTCTCAGAAAGTAACCAGTAGCTTTTAAAGCAGAAGGACTGTGTGCATCTATTTTAAGGTGTCTGGAATTTCCAGCCCTTTCTTTTTAAATAGGAACTCTCTCTCGAGTCCATTGTTCAACAGGAAAAATTCTTGGGTTTCACCTTAGCTAGAAGACTTAATTTCCTGTTTGATATAATAAACAGTACTGTGTTCTCAAAGAAGAAAGTCCCAGATACCTTATTAGGAAAAAAGAACAAAACAAAACAAAACAAAAAAATCCCAAAGGACAGTGCAGTGTTACAAAGTAAAAAAACTTCATAGTGTAACACTGCCTTCAGAGCATGTTATTTGCTCTTGCTACCTCCTGCAATCTAACCCAAATTAGTCCCACAGAAGAATTTAGGTACCCAATATCTCAGTAGACGCCAGTGTCTGCAAGTGAGTTCTCAGTGCTGAGCTGCTCAGACCCTGTGCATTAGTTGGGTTCACAAACTGGACAATTCCTTGGCTGCCTTTCCTGTGGAATGCAGTCCACTAGGTAACTGATGTGAATAACCTAATAGTTTAGGTGTCCCCTGGAACAGGGAGAATCAATGTCAAACTTACACAGCAATGAATATTTAAGTACACACAGTGGAAGAGTTTCAACAAGAGTGATTAGGAAACAGATGTCCTCAAATAGCCCAGACTCATGCTTCTGGGAGGTGGGAGACTTGCATGCAGTGTTGTGCTCCAGAGCAGAGAATGGGATTCCAGCCAGGTTCTGCCACATCTCATGTGAATGTTAACATACTGCACCAATTAGTGTGGGGTTAGAGTGGAAGAAGGAGGAAGAACATCTGACTTGCATTTCTGTGACAGTGTGGCAAGACACCAAAGAGATAAGCGTCATCCCATTTTAAATCATGCCTTTAGCTCCAAGAAGGCTGTTCTTGTATTTTTAGATTTTAAAAGTCTGCTTTGCTTTTTGGCTCCTCCATGGACTCCCCTATAGACTTATCTATACTAAGGTTGTCTGTAAGTCTGCTCAGATTTGTTAAGTAGTGAGTATAAGCTGATGACTAATTAGATCCTCAGGTGGAATGCTGCCTAGAAAAGAAAAATTCTTCTTGCTTTCTAGTGATAATAGTTTGCCTCTTTGATCCCAATTGCTAACTGGCATCCAAGCAGAGCAGGATTTCACCTGAAGTCCTATTTTGAACTACTTACAGCTTCTAATGCTCTCTTGTCTTTGCTGAAATTTTCTGGACCTGGTTGCTGTCCAAACATAATGTATTGATTTAATTTGACCAACAATATTTTCAGTCACATTTGGAAGAACCATTTCCTCCATGTAAGTAAAAAATGAATACATGACTATCTTTCTTTGGATGAGGTCCACAGCTGAGAGAAGAAAGCAGGAAAACAGTATTTCTTTCTGAGAAATGCCTTTGCACATTCTGTTGGTAGTTGGTTTGGACTTGGATGAGTCAGGGGATGTTGAAAACTGCATTTGCTGGAAGATCGGTGCATTTTTACTGTGATGTATGTAGGAACGCCTTTGGAGGAGGCCTTTGGAAGCTGGTCTCTGAAATACTGTTTGACTCCAGCCCTTACACAGAACAAAGCTTTTATCTTGTGTCCAGCCCCCAAATTCCAGCTCATGAATTCACTCATCTGTTTTCATTTACAAACAAAAAGAGAGCCTAAAAAGTTGCACTGACAGCAGGTTAATAGAGTCTTACGGTTGTAAAGGCAAGCAACGATGAAAGGACAAATAACCCCACGAATTTTCTATGCATCTCCTTGGCTCTCCCCTACAGTGTATATTCCCTGGGTCACCAAGTAAATGTAACTCTGTCCTGCAGTCCATAGGCATTGAGCCCCAAGTACCTTGCAGCAGGGCCACAGCTTAGGAATCCTTGGAAGCACCTGCTAGTGTAACTGTTCAACAACCCACTTAACCTGGTCTCCCTAAAGGGTGCCTAAGAGTAGCTGCCCACGTAACCTATTATTATTTAGGTTTCACTGAGTAACATTGCTCATTACTTTCCTTATAGCATCTTTATGGGCTGCTCTTTGGAAGATCCTTACACCAGCGTGCCTGATGTCAGGGAAAGGCTTTTGAGTGCTGTAGGGAGATCTGAATAAAGCTCCTACAATAAGATGCTTTCTCAGGAAAGACATCTCAGTAAAGGAGCTGTGTACCTTGCACAGCTAGGCGCTGATTTGCTGTTTGCTAAAGATACATAAATAAAGCTAACAAAAAGTATAATACATGGAGTACTTTGCAAGCTCTGATGTCTCATGGTACAGGATTATATATTTTCGAGCACTCATAGCCGTTCCAGTTTTTCTGATGGAAGCAACAGCCATAGATTTTGTAAGATTAAAAAAAATCTTGGCAGCAAGCTTCCTGAGGTGGTTATTCCCAACATTTCTATAGCTAGAACAGAAGCCAAAACTGCATTTAATGTATAGTTATTTAAAATGATAGGCTAACTTACAAGCCTGGAAGAGAAAGAAGACAAGAGCATGTTGTAGCAATTAAGGGTATTATCCATAAGCCAGTTCCTCCAGAAAGCCTCTAAGCTGTCACCACCCACCCCTTCTCCTCCCCCATCTTCACCAGTTGCTTTTTCACTTGATTATGGTGATACAGAGACTGCCCTTCAGAGGGCCAAATTTCAGGACAGCCATCCTGTCTTTCCTAGACTTTCTCAGCCATTGCTAAGGCCTACCTTTGATTGGTACCTTGGCAGTTGCATAAGTAACAATCAAGTGAATGTCTAACTCTCAACTGTTTTATTTTATATGTGAACAATTATTAAGACTTTACTGCAATGCACATTCATGTTGGCACAGGTAATGTTGCACGTACTTCAGTAACAGTGCCAATTCCAGATTTCAGAGCGTTCAGTTTGCAGCCCGAATGTTTTGTTATGACACAGTTTTTTCCGTGTGGTATTAAACTTAAAACTGGTGATGCCAAGTCATCGGCTGTGCTGCAGCAGAGTTTGGCATTGCAGCGTGGGACTTTGTTGAGACACTTCATCCTAGGGCTAGCTGAAGGGAGTCAGGCTGTGCTCATCCTCGTATATGGGGAGTGTTGCAAAAGCTGCCCCACAACATTTTATGACATTGTAGGTGTCGTTTTAAGCCTTGTGGAACATGGCTTGAGAGATCGCAGGTAAAATTGGAATTGGAACCGCGTCAGCTCTACCAGGGCAAGGCTCCGTGCCCTTGTCATAACCAGTCTGCTGCCTGCTTCGTGTGTGAGCTCGTTTACAAAATGTCCTTTCCCCGTGAGGATAACGCACGCCCCAGAGAGCGAGCCAGCCGGAGAGCCTGGGGAGCAGCAGGGGGGGCAGCGGCGGGGGGGGAGCTCTTGCAGGCCCTCGTCCTTGCCAAGCCAGCCCGGGGCTGCGCCCGGGGCCCGGGAGGAGCGGACACGCGTGGGACTGCGCGGAGACAGGCTGCCACCTGCCGAGCAGGGGCAGGGCGAGACAGGCTGCAGCGCTCCGTGCGTGCTTTCTGTGAGCAGCGAGGCGGGCTCCAGCTGTTACCTCCCTTCTCCCCCCAAAACGATTAAAGCAGTTTAAAGGGATTTCAGTCTGAAGAGCTTGATTGAGAGGTTCAAAACTACTGAATTATTTAGTGACCGATAGCCATTCTTGGATAAATGAGGGGGCACTGTCTGGTATCAGCTTAGTTGCACCCTGTCCCCCAAAGTACAGGAATAAGTGTTGTCCTCACGTCTTAGAGATAGACCTTGAACCTCAAGACCCTTTGAGATCAGGCCAGATCACGGCCGTCCTTCCCCATGAACTGCCGTGATAACCGTGGTCCCCACCGAGAAGAGCAGAGGTGCCAGGGCACAACCAGCCCCAGCAGGGACGGAGACTGGCTTGCCAGAGGCCTGACTATGCATCGGAGCAATCTGAGGAGTGTCGTAAAACGTTCCCTGCAGCCTCAGGTATCCCAGAGATATGTCTGGAGAGGGATCTTCGTATAGTATGAAGGAAGGACCAGGAAAAGACCAAGAAAGAGAACGTAAATCTTCAGATATTGATAATCTGGAAAATATATCAATCCCATTAGTGACTGTAGGTTAAATACACAGGAAATGAAACTGAGTACTTCTGCCTTGTCATTTCTCGTTCATATCCCGACGACACACATACAGCTGTATTTATCCTCTCCTGTGGACAGCCAGTTGTATGGACACCACTGCGGGAAGACGTGTGGGAGGCAGGGTCAGGGACCTCCAAGTGCTGCGGGCCCCCGGGAAGCGGGAGGCCAAGTACTGTCCCTTCAGGGACTTTGCTCTCTCCTGCCATTGCTTGTCATCACTAACTCCTCCCCTGAGTTTGTTCAGGACCCTCTTTTCAGCATCCCTGCGATCACAGACATTTTTTGCTGATTCCCTGTTAGGTTGTCTGCTATGAAAATAGCACTTTGTCACAGTTGCTGGTTTATTGAGGGAGTGAGAGACCTCTGTGTAAAGCTATGGGAAAGGGCCCTCTAGCACTGTCTGCCTTAGAAGTCTTGCTTTCAGTTTGGAAAGGAACTAAAACCACTGAAAAGCTATCCAGAAAACACTGACTGTATGTTAAGTTTTGTGGTTGTTCCCACATCCCTCGTAATTCTCAACCGCAGCTCCGTACTAGAGGCTACATACACATGGTAGGCATTTTTCCTCTTGCTAGCAGGGGGATAGCAGGAATGTGAGCTTCCCTTTCAAGTCCAAAATCAAAGTATTGACAAACAGTAAGAGAGGAAGGTGAGTTTTGAGGTTGTATCTTCCCTCAAAACAAGAAAACTGTCTAACTCCAAGGCTTTTCCCAATACTGTTTTATTCTTCTCATGAATTTGTTTGTATTGTTTTCCTTTCCTCTCCTCCATACAGGAAATAAGCCTACGTCTCTCTCACACTTTAATATGCTTGTCATGCTATCTGTGCAGAAATATTTCAGAGTCTTTGTACTCAGCACTTCATTTCTCAGCCTTGTCTTTTCAAGAACTGGCAGCCTGCAGGATAACTTTAAAATTAATTTATTTCACATTGCAGCAATCCTGTATACTGGAGCTGTCTTGAACCTCTCCTGCTTTCTTCTGGTGCCACACTGTAACAGTGATCTTGTTTCTGTCTTCTCGCAGGTGTTTGGTTTGCTTTCAGGGCAGCAGGAACTATTCTCCAGTTTGCAGCATGGATGGGGTGGGTGTGTGCAGCACAACAGCCCGTGGAATTTCTGAACAGACCCCTCGTTCGTGTGGTCACTTCCGATTTGCAGGGGACTGAAGTAAGATCATCCTTCTGGCCTTTCATTTCTATGTTCCTGTTCTTCTATTGTTGTTATTTTTAAATAACAGTTGTTCTGATTTTACTATTTAAATAACAAATGGAAGTGTTTTGCAAAGTTTTGGTTTCCTGAAGACGGAGCTTCCCCTTCATAATCTGCTTTTCAAAATGTGCCAAGTCATTTCCTGGGAGGTTTCTGTTTCGGTTTCCACTTGCTTTTCTGATGCTGGGTTTCCATAAAACAGGAGAGTTTCGGTTTTCAAAGTAATTTCTGTTGCTTTCATTTTTTCTTTTTAATTTTTTTTCCCTACCTAAAGCTGAGGAAAGAGTTATTTTACACTGCTCATGACACAGCCTTATCGTTTGGGAGAATGAGGCTGGTCATGGCAAGTATGCAAAGTGCAGAGCATAGAGTAGAGATGCCAGAACTATATTCAGCGAGCAGCTAAGGCAGTGGCAGTTATCTTGCTTAGCAGCACGAGACTCTGCATGGACTTTCCTTCTGAGAATAAAAGGTGAGAGCGAAAGGTGAAACAGTGCTAATATAACCTGCTTGGTATGATTTTCCTGTGCAGCCCTAGTTTGAAAATGAGGCCAGAAGCAGGAGGCAATGGAAAGCTGGGTGTGTTACCCTGGGCTGGCAGAACTAAATTACTTTCGGTCCCGGGTCCAGGTACTTTAAGCTTGATCAGGTAGCTCTGCGTTCCACTGCTGACTGCAGTGTAGACACATATGCACTTATTTGGAAAACCAACTGTACAATATAATCAATCCTCATATTTGATGCACAGTGTTCCAGTTAAGAAAAAAAAATATTATGTATGCTAACCACTAGAGTTAATGGCACTCTGGGCTCAGCCTTGCAGATGTCTCCTAAGAAGAATATGACTCATTGCTCAGGGACTTTTTTTTTAACCATCCTTGTTATACTGAGGTTGGGGAACTCCGATGTGATGAAAGAAAAATTTCTCATTCTATTTTCACTGCCAGAAATTTATGAGGTTTGGTGCCTCCATTTTAAGATCTGCCTAGTTCAGATCAGTTATACTAACTGACCCACTGAAGCCCTGAGAGGTGGACAACCCGAGTTTCTGGTGGCCAGATGCCTTACTCTGAGGGATAAAGCCAGAAGCCAAGAAAAGCCCAAGTTCAAGTTAAGCACCTGCCAACATACCTTTAAGCTACATTTATGCCTTCCTGGGTAGGACACAGTACAGGGAGCAGCCTGTCTACCAGGGCTTGTGAGAGCATGGAGCTTTCCTTCCTTCCTTCCTTTCTTGGCTGTGCTTCTACATAACTGCAACCTGTGCAAGATGGCAGAGCCTACACCACTGCTGTGCTCCTTTTCTGAAAGGCAGACATTTTATTCTCCTGTGTATGTAGAGCCTGGCCAAAACATGGTGATGTGCAACACACTGTTGCAGTATGTCAGATCTGTACACAGATAGCACAAACACAAGTCATTTATACAATGCTATGCCTTAATCAGTCCATAGGTGCACAAGTCAGGTGCATGGCTATTAAACCATCCAGCTACAGCAGCCTGAAGGTTTTCCTTTGAAAAGCAGCACAGTGTGGGGATTTTGGCAGTAGTAGTGGCAAGCCGATTGGTTAGACACTTAGAAAATGCAGACAGGTTAGAAGCAAGAAGCTCCAAACTGGGGTGGAAGGTTTTTCCGAGCGCTTAGCATCTATGTGGTTCTTGAGACCTGGGGAAAAGCTGTACAACCTAAACTGGGTCTGGGCTTGGCAACAAAACATGCCCTGTGTCCTTCAGACCTTCGATGGGTCAAGTCTGTGAAAAGCTTAAAGGTTTTGAAGCTAATCTAAGTCCTGCCTTTCCTTTCAGGCTCCTGCTTCACGCCATACACAGATTTCTAGCTGTTTTCAAGGGCCACGCACTGTCCTCCCAGGCACCTTCCTTCTTGCAACGTGACGTTTTGGAGCAACCCCATGCGGCTGCAGGCATACGGCATTGCCTGGGGGCTGATTGCCAGCCCCTGGCACCCCACTGCCAGCCTGCCCTGCCCTTGCCACAACCCTGGGGCCAGGTGGCAGCAGTTGGACCCTACTCCACATACCAGCACACCCTGGCTGGCAGGCGGGAGCAAGTCCAGGCAGGTTTCCTCATGTTTTGGCTGAGTGTTGATGCTGGCTGGAGATTCTCTCGAGGGAACTGATGGCTAGAGCCAAAGAAGAAAGTCCTCCTGCTTACTGTGTGACCTGGAAAAATCAAACCTTTCCACTGAGGTCTCCTCTTCTGTTGAAAGATTTTGTGAGACTTTGCATAAATGGCTGTGTGAGCGGGAAAGGCCTCCCTGCAAAGCAGCCAGCACCACTGGTTCTTTGAATTTAGGAGCTGAGCCCTCTGCGCTCTGTGACGGAAGAAAGGTAAGGTGTTTTTTTTCAGGAGAGTGATCTCCCTTTTTGTGATTTACTAACCTGAGTAAAACAAAACCTAAAAATGGCATCTATAGGTTGCATGATAAGAAGGAAAGACAGAAGTCGTGCACTATGTGGATTTTTTTTTTAATGACAATGTTTTCGTTGTATCAGTTCCTGCATTAGAAAAGCTAGTGTTGCACACTTGCTCATGGAGACTTCATAGCTTCCGCAGTTTGCCTTGCAAAAATCATGGTTCTGCTGTGCTGCATCAGCTCCCGTTTCTTTGAAGGGTTTTAACATAAGATAAGGCTTGCAATTATTGCAGGGAACAAGGGAAATAATAATTATTACTTAGCACTGGGAGCTTTTACATAGAAAACTTGCAGGTATATACACACATATAAATACACACACACATATACAAAACTCTGTATATACATAGAGAGGTGCTTTTATACAAGGGAGAAATCCCATTTACAACAGAGTAGAATTTAATTACACAGCAATACCTATATTCAAAATTAATCAGGTATGTATTACATATTTTTTTTTTGTTCAAGTATTCTTCCTGGTACACTTCATAGACTCTTAATACCAGAGTTTTCACTTTGAAAAATGCAATGTCCCACAATTTTAATGTAAGCAAAACTTTACATCGATTAAGTAATGCAGGACCATACATTTAGACTAAACCTTTTCTTCAAATAATGACTACTTCTTCTTTCATCTTGTAGTGAATCCTATAGCTGGACTCTCATATTGTACCTTTTAGTAAATAAGCCATAAAACTTCTCCTCCCAGTTCTTAACAACCAAAAAAAAAAACCTAAAACTTTTTTTAAAGGAAAGTTATTGCTACAAAAATCATAATTATTCCTTGTTCATATTATAACTTCCTTGAATCAATCAGAACTACCAATAAAAATGGCGTTTAAAAGCTTTATTTGTATTATTAAAAAAATACTAATTCAGTCAGAAATAATTTTCAAATTACTCTGTGCTATGCCTCTTCCAAACTACCAGAACTGGTTTTACTCAGCTCAGCACTATCATTGTAAGAGTTTCTACCTTCCTGAGTGCAGGTTTTGCTTTGCTCGGTGTCATCATTATAAGACTGTCCCTCTTCCTGATAGCTGGAAAGAGCTGCCTTCAGTTTTTCCTCAATTTTATCAGCTGCAGTGCACATTTTAAACTCTCTCAGGCTGCTTATTAGGGTTCCGTAGGCTCCTTTTATCCCATGTCTTTGATACCAGACTTGAAACAGCTTAATCTTCTGTTCAGATGTATCACTAAAATAATCCCGAACAGTTTGATCTATGACGGGTTCTGGTACTTTGTGATTACGAACAAATGTCTTGACTTCTTGGAGTGTCATCTCCTCCACGATACCAGCGACATGGCTGCTCAGGTCAACATCTAAAAGCATAAAAGGAAATTAATGCTCCTGGCACTTATATCTTACTGTTTTTTATCACCTGTGCTCAGAGTTGATACTTTTCCTATCCAAAACAGATTCAGTTTCAGGTATTCATGACTCAGTGTGTTTTATATGTGATTTTTTACAATGTATAGCGGGTCTGCTTTTACATGTTCCTACCACGTGCTAGGTAATTCAAATATTTAGGGTTGCATCCATATTGCTTTCTACCACTTAAAATAGAATCTCAGTTCCCTCTGTAACCTATTCTGTCCTTCTCTATCATTAAAGTCTGGTCATCCCTCATGTACCTGTTTTGCTCAAAATAGTGTTGGGAAAGGTCCTGGAACAGAACAGGTCTTCTGTTGTGATACAGCCTTGGAGATTATGTTCTTTTCCTATTCTGTGTTACCACTGTGGATTTGCCCTTGAACATAAGATACGTTTCTGTTTCTGTGATCCTGTTGCTGGGTGTGAGACTATGCCATTATCATAATTATCCACGATCTAGAAACCCAGCTTGCTGCCTCCTAGTGTCTGTACCACATGCAGAACAAATTCACCTGTTGTCAATTAGTAATTGCTTCCTACACAACAGAAATTCCTCCTGAGGCAGAACTTTCATGATACCGCTAAATGCCTTAATAAGCACAACATGAACTGGCATTTCATTCATAAGCGTTCACTGTTGTGCTAGAATGACAGCTCTAGGCAGTGGCAAAGTCTACACAAAAATAGCCTTTTTTTTAGTGTAGGATTTACATGTCTGTATTTTATTTTCCTTCTACTGAATTTTGAGAAATTACTTGTCTCTTACCTTTACCTGTGTGTATGAGAGGTACATTCTCCTGAAAAGAGAAGCAAGAGAGAAATGGGTAGAAACAAGTTTTGTAAAACACCAACCTTGTATAAGAGTATAAACACATTTCATAACACATGACTTCTTCTGTGATTTTCTTTTAGTGTTCTCCATGAGTCCCCTGTTTTATGAGGGAATCGGATCGGATAGACCTCTTTTGACTTGGGTAAGCTTGGGGCATGATCTTGCAATTGCTGTTGCCTAAAAGTATGCATAGGGACAGGTGGAGGCCTGATGATTTATGAAGTTTTGATCTTGGTCATGTAACTGAGGAAGCATGTCAACAAATCCTGAAGAAATAATACAGGGTTTCTCTTACTTCTCCCAAAAGAGTGCTCATGGTGAAATTTACTTCATTAATGTCATAGAAGAGAGGCATGCACATGCTTGGGGAGTCCCAGTGTAATTTAAATGGAACAAAGTTCCTTGCATGAAGCTGAGTTTTTTGTGATCTAAGCAACAATACTTACATAAGAAGTCTCTGGTTTGGGGACTACTTCACCTAGGTTCTCCTTGCTAGTAAGACACTTCTGTTTTCTCTTGTCTGAAACAAAAAAGCATTTTTAAAATCCAGGACAGAGTATATCTCTCCGCTGGACTCCAAGAATATAAAATTGCATCTGAGTAAGCAGCTGAATATCTTATTCAGAGTATGACAGGAATAAGGAATCACTTACACAAGAATATTGCTCCAGATGCTGCTAGTAGTGATGACACAATTAACAAAGCAGTGGCCCACCATGGCAGTCCTGGTTCTGTTGGAACTTTGGAAACATTACATGAAAGTGAAGTCAAGAAATGCAATACAGCGACATGCTCTAAATTTTAAACAAGATTGTGTCAGATTATAAAAGCCTTTCTGTTGTCTCCTAATGGCAGAAGCTATCTCTTTGTTAAAGTCTTACCTATCATGAGTTGCCCCTAAAAAAGAGTAATAGCTCCTACATCTGCACAGGGATCAAGGGAAAAGAACAATCATACTCCGTAGGTCAGTACAGGGCCCAGTAGATATGATGCCCTTAGCTGTCAGGAATCGCTATGGGCCATTGTGTAGAACCGTACAATTGCAATAGCCTCTCAAAATACAGCAGATGCTAGACCGTGCTAGGTTTTAAAATGGTACCTTTCATCCTGCACACAGTGTCTGAAGTTGAAGTACATTGTTTTTCAATTAAGCCACTTTCACATCTGTAGAAAACATGAACAAAAATTGTTATGGGATTTGTTTCTCTCTTTATGAGCTCTGTCAACAGAGCAAATCAAAATCTTCTAACACTTTTTATGCGCTAAATATTCATATATGAAGATGTTGCAGTTTGGAGTTTAATAGCTATGAAAATGGTATGGAAAAGTATGGGAGTGGAAAAAGGCATGGAAATAATTTTCTAGATGTAACGGTAGGTCACACAAAGACAACAGGAAAGCTCAGATACTTCATTACATTTTTTGAAAAGTATATACAGACTTGGATATATACAAGTTTTTCTGCGTGCCTTTGGAAAGCCTGCATGGACGCAAGTTAAGTTGACTGAGCTAAGTCAGCTCAACAAGCTAAGTGCAAATGAAAACTAATATGTTTCCCCTCGGGTTATACATTACCTTAGCCTCTGTCTTGAAACTGGCTGGAGAAAAGGGTGATAACATATGATATTAACAAGTTCATATTTAACAATGAAGACATAAACTTACATGGTACATTGATCACAGTGCCTACATGGTAGAGAAGAATTGCAAAAATGGTTCTTTGCACAGGTGCATTCCGTGTTGCGTACTGGGCTACAGCTCTTTGCAACCTCCAAACCTAAAATAAATTTCTTAAAGTTTGTTAGTTTGAAAAAGTAGGCCTTAAAAGCAGGCCTCTGCTCACCAGCTCTTGTCCTCAGACTTATGTGCTTTTAGCTCTACCACTAGTGAGGCTTAATTGTAAGAACAACATAGCTTTTATAAGGAGCCCTGCTGCTGGAGTACTGGAAATACGGCGATGGCAAAGAGACCTCTGCTGGCCAAGAGCTCAAAAAACTGATCACAGGATAAAGCACTTGCTAGAAGAGAACTCACGTGGCACTGCCAAATGTTGTCAGCTGCTTTTTCCTATTCAGAAGTGTAAAGCCACAAGGAAACTCAGAAGATCACATAACCCATCTCCCTGCTTGATGTCAGAGACAAGTTCTTTACTCTCCCTGACAGACAACAAGTTTGTCTCTTCTTGAGGACCTCCAATGGTAAGGAATTCCACTCTCTCTTTTAGCTAACATATTCCCTGCTTAAGTATCAAAACAAGTTAATTAATTTTCTCCTATCCTCAGTGTATATGATGAAGCTATCTTAATCTATGAAAAATTATTTCTGCATTAAAAATTACTTTAAGTATCTACTTACTATGAAAGCTATTTTCATAGGCATATAGAAACAGAAGCAAATTTTTAAGTCATCACATTCAGCGCCCTGCTGTAATGGGAAAACATGTTATCTTTCAAAATTTGATGAAGCTCTACTGTGAAACCAGTGCTGAAGCCATTCATGAAAATGTCAAGCATGAATGATCCTAAGAATGGTTTTCATGGAACTTCAGTGGTAATTTTCCTCCCGCCTAATGTTTTCTACTGACTTCTCTTCAACTACATTATTTTCCATGGGATAATGTGACTAGTCATCCTATTATCCTTTCTCTCACCTTCAGTTTAACTAATTGTTAACTAATTTTAATTGTTAACTAATTGTTAACTAATTACAGTTTCCTTTGTGGCACTGTACAAAATGCTGAATTGTTTTGCTGTACTCAACTTCATTACCCATCCAAAAATGCTTATTGTAGTAGCTAATGAGAGGAAAATTTTCTATGCATACGGAGGTGTTAAAGGAAGGGGAAAGCACTAAAGATTAATATTCCAGCAGGTGATCTGAGTACAACAATATCAAAACTAAAAGCTGTCTCCCTGCTCGCGAAACTCAGTTTTGGATATGATGAATGCAGAACTATCGTTCCCTAAATCCAGGTATACTAGAACTACAGGACACCTGGTGGAACTGGTAGGAGAACAGTTTAATGGATTAAAAAAAAAAAAAATCGATGATGGGTATTTATGCAACAGGTAGGGAATTTCTGGAAGCTGGTGTCCCTCAGCAGGTTCATGCACAAAGGGCTCATAAATGGATACTAAAATGACTAGGTAGGGATAGGCCTTCTAACATCCTTTCCCAAAACTGTGGATGCTGGTAGACTTTGCAGGGAACAGACCACAGAAAGTAGCAGGTTTGTTTGTGTTTTCTCTAAATAGCATCTCTTGCCTCCACTGCTGAATGCCGAATACTGGGCTAGGTGGACCACCAGCCTGTCCCAGTAGGGCATGCCTCATAGTCTCATAATTTGATCCTATAACCCACACAGCATCTTGAATGTATAAAAGACATCACTCTATCAGCTCCAGCAATTTTAAATAATAGTATTAATTACATGACAGACTATGAAAGAAACCATTGGGAATTCTCCCATCCCTGCTTCTTACAACACTCCTTTTCTTTTAAGTAGAGGGCAAAGAAGACAGAGCGCTTTTCTTCCTTGATTCTAACCAGTTTGCATACGGTCTGCTTTGCAAGGACTACTTTAGCCGGGCAAAGGCAGATATAAGGAGAAATAATGGACCAACATAGCTTATTCTTCTTCCTACTTTGTGCCTGATGAAAGGGAACTGGAGAATAAATTTATGACTTTGTCATAAATTCCTTCATATACTACCACTAAAACATTTTAATCTGCATGCTACCCACTATTCAGGGATTGTGGAGACTTTACAGTCAAATTCTGTATGAAAAAAGAGTCGTTGCTAGAGCTCCTATTTCTATAGACGTACCGAATATGCTGTCACATGAACCGCACCTCAAACACTTGTCCAAATCGTTGGCGTGTTCTACGTACTCCTTTCCTTTTTCACATGGAACACAGTGTTCGGCAGTATTTTTCGGGCAGCTGGTATTTTTAACAAAACCTGTAGAGACAGAAAAAACAAGAATTAAGATTTGCAATACCTTTGGACAGAAGCCATCAGCTCTAAGACCTATGTCAGACTTTCTTTTTAATCCCTAATACTTTTTGATTTACAAATATGGACAGAATCTATATTCTTTATGCTCTTCAGGAATGTAGTATAGATACGATCTCATTATCCCCCCTCTTCCTCCAATTTAGGACTGAAGGAGAACACACCAAACAAAACTGTACATGCAAAAGTGAATTGGCCCATGGGCAAAACCCATGAATATATGGTGTTTTGTAGGCAAAACCCCGTCCTTGCACTTTAACCTCTTTCAACAATGTGTACGTAATTCTTAGCTCTCTTGTGACAAGCATGTTATGTGAGAACTACTATCTGTAGTGAAAAGTTATTGGTGCACTGAGCTCAAGAAATACTTCTGAAGTGTCTGATGTCCTGTAATAGAGGAAGATACAGCTAGAACGAAGCATTGCATCCAGTAAACCACAGCATGCCGCTTAGCTATCCCAGCAGAAAGCAATTGTGCATGTTGTGGTTTCCACTCTTAATGACTTTTCAACACAGTCTTATAACGATACTCACCACTTTCACATTTCTTGCAACATTCATCACCTAAATTGTATTCATCCCTGTCACACTTAATTTCCCTCTTAGCAATGATCCTCCTTGTAATTAATTTATTGTATGCTCTGTGTATTACAGCTTCAGTATCATTTTTGCACTGTGTTTCAATAATTAAGACAACCACCTAGGAGAGAAGAACAGCAAGTTATACAAAAAAACTGTCAAGGACTGTAGGTGTGTGTTACTACTAGTGCAGAGTTACATCAGTACCGTTACTCTGTTGCTAAACATATTGATATTCACCCCTTATTAAAGTTGTTCATTACTTCAGAAGAGTTAATGGACAATGAAGACACACATTAGATTTAATGCTATCAACCCTACCACTACAAGTACTGATCAAATTATATCTTAATTTCTTGCCACCCTACTGTTGCTTGCAAACTGAACAGTGTTAATGCATGTCTGAAGAATAAAAAAATGGAATGTTTTAATCTCAGCCCAAAATACCTGATTTCTAAAAAGATCTTGTTCTCACTTTGTTTTCTAATTCAATTATTTTTCTCTTTAGTAGATGATGCCTATACATTCCTGAAAGAAGTATCACTCTCCTTTCAAATTAATTTATACCCTGATCCATTTCTTTGAATGCACTGTCAAGTTAAATTGCATAGTGCTTGGTTTTTTTATTTTTTTTCCTATTACTAGTCAGTAGTAACTTTACTAGCCATCACTGTCCTGCCTCTTCTCATGATAATAAGAAAGCACTGTGGACCAGAGGACAAGCCAATCTTTTATTCTATTTTGGGAGTAAGGTGGGAAAATGAAGAGGATAGATCTGCTATATTTTGCCTTCCTCTTGGCAATGGTTTGTGTGGAATTCTGTATTTAATTTGCATGCACTAAGTATGAGATGTCTATATAATGGGGCTATGTAATGCTTGTTTGCTGGAGAACTAGATTCCCTCCTAGAAATATTATTAGGCAGGACAGCTTGCCTTTACTTAACCCAGTTTCTGCTGATAGTTTGGAGTGATTTGAACATTTTCACACTTTATTTTACTTCTGTGTTACTGACTATCTGTGTGGAGCTGTAACAGAAAAAATTAAGACAGTCCTTGTCTTGAAGAGTTTGAAGTCTTAACATCTAAGCTGAGCTCTACATTCACTGTTCTTGCTCCTCTTTAACTAAAAAAATGCTGTTTAATATTTTACAAAAAACTTGGAGATATACACTGTGAGGGATACTGAGGAAGGAGGAAAAATGATGCCTGGGAAGAAATGGAGCAATGCTATTGTCCTTGGCAAAATGAAAGAACAGGTGTGAAATGAAGGAACAAGTTCTGAAGAAGAGGGACGGCAGGGTACCTTTTTCGGAAAGGAGATTAGTGGGCAATGAGGTGCAATACAAAGAGGCTGCCAAATCCTCATACCAATGGCACACTGTGTGGACTACAAGTCCTGCTGACTGCAGATTCACTCACATTTTAAATCAGCATGCAAAACACCTTGACTAGAATAATTTATTTTTAACTTTGTCTTGCATATTTGAAAGCGGTTAATTCTGAATGGTTGGTTATCTTTGAACACTTCTGAATTGCAGCTTAACACAAATTTGACTGTATCTGTTAATGCTAACAACAAGGGACATACATATTTAAGGACTTCTCTAATAATTTGAGGACTGGTTATTCTTATTGTTACACCTTTTTTTTTT
Organism: Mycteria americana; assembly: GCF_035582795.1. Lineage (NCBI taxonomy): Eukaryota > Metazoa > Chordata > Aves > Ciconiiformes > Ciconiidae > Mycteria > Mycteria americana. The sequence goes on from NC_134370.1 coordinate 20,511,359, forward strand.
TTTCCCTGCCAGAGGGTGATATTTAATGGCTGATTAATTCAGTCTTCATGATTTTGTGTGAAACTGCTTGGATGCTGACCGTAACTTTAGTCAGATGCAGAAAACTCTTTAATTATCTTAAATATTAACTTACCAAAAAATGGGTTTGGATTTCAAACTGGGCTCTCGAGCGAAGGAAGTGTTATCTGTGGCTAATTAATTGAAGTAACCAATATGACCACTGTCTGCTGACTTCTACAGGTAGCCCCTTCTTTTGATCCTCTAGTCTATTCAGAGATGGGAAGGTGAAAAGCATTTTGTTTCCTTAGCAGCCATCTGTCTTAAAATTTATATAACGTTAGTTACTAGACTGAAATTAAGAAGGCCTGCCTTTGCACCTGGAGGAGAAGCTTCAGCTGCTAAAAAAGCACTTTAGCAATTGAGAAACTGTGGGTACGGGTGCTCAGCCCGTCACTTCCCCCATTCCGCGCTGACTCTCTTCCTTTGCTGCCAAAGCTTTGAAGGTGCTCTTCTCCGAATCCAGCGTAACCATGTTAGAAGGTTAAAGTTAAGGTAAGGCCTTAACAGAAGCTGTCAAATGGATGTGCCAAATTAGCGTGATTTGTTTTCCTTTTGCCTGGGAGAACCGTCTTACTAAAAACTGAGATAGAAAGTCTGATTAAAAAATAATTACTAAAATGTAGTCAGGTTTGGCTTTCCCTGAAGCAGGGTGAAGCCCTGCACCTCCATCACTCCTCTGTTGCTCGTCTGCCACGTGTTGGACTGGGCCGAGGGAGGGGACGGTCACAGGCCAACAGCGGGGGGACACGCGTTGCCCCGGCTCTCAGAGCTGGAGGATCGCGACACCCTGACCGGCCTGCCTGCCGTGAGGCCTCGGCCAGCACGCAGGGTCCAGAAGCTGGGCGGCCCTGAGGCACCACGATGGATCTTTGGCCGCCCCAGGAAAGCCGATGGCTCCAGAAGGCTTCCAGCCCCGAAGGCAGGTGCCGTGGCTGGGGCGTGTGGCGGGCCAAGGCAAACGCCCCTCGTGGCGTGAGGAAGTCGGTGGGGAAGTGACTCCGTCATCTCCCCACGCTGATGCAGGAACTGTGACTCGGCGGGGCGAGCCAGGAGCGTGGCACCGGCACTGCCGCCGCTCCCCGCTGCGCTCCAACGCCGCAGCCGATGCTCTGAGGAACCTGTCCCGGCTCGGCAGCGCTCGCCCCGCTGCCAGGGCCCGGCTCCCTCCTCCTCGCCTGTCCTCACAGCCGCACCTGGCGAAGCGCTGCACCCACAGGGACACCCTGCGTCTTGCTTTCGGCACCCAATCTCCCCTTTTTAGACCACGGAAGTCAAGCCATTTTTGGCGGGGGGAAGACCCTGGGCAACAGTAAAGAGAAGAGGGAGAGTGAAGATTCCCACAGCCCTAACGCACCCACAAACAGTACAGCAGAGAAACTGAACAGCACTGGTGAAGCACAGAGCACACACAAAGAAAGAAAACGTCGAGTTGTGCAGAAAATGGGATATAATGAAAGAAGGAAACCTGTTTCTAAATGACTAATATCAGTAAAACTTAGCTGATTTTTTTGTGTGTTTACTGAACACCTGCAATGACAGTGCGTGCACAGACGCAGCCTTCCCTCACGCGAACAAACCTCTCTGCCTCTTGCTTATGCTTTTATACAAACCAGCTATGCCGATACAGTGAGGGGGGACAGAAATATAACACTTTTTGATGGAAGCCCTCCCCTGTCGCTCACGGAGATGAACTTCCTGGTACACTTACAAGAAGTGTGGATCACTTCTCAGAATCTGACATTTAAGCAGCACCAAACACCTACATCGGTTCTGCTCGCAGGGACATCTTACACCGCCTTCCTGTACAAGGAATAATGAGAAAACTGGGGAGATTTTTCAAAGCAACACCCTAGTTTTTTCAAACTTTTTTTCTCCTCCTGGATTTGCACCCTTTTAAAAGCAATCCATTTGCTATATGAAAAATTTGGTGTGTCTTATAGGAAAAAAAAAAGTCAATAGTCATTTAGCTTCCTGTGCATGCCTTTATTGCTTTCCTTGTTGTCACTGAGCAGCGAGTGCTAATAGCGGAAAGGAAGCACTTTAGGGGCTTTTACATAGGCAGGGGTGATAGGTACTTTTTTATGATGTGTACATTCAAAGAGCGGCTGTGCGTTTTCAGCCTAAAATGACTCACAGAGGGTCTCTTCTACCTTTCTCATCTTAACCTTAAAAAATAGTTGTCAGGTGCTTTTTTATGATGTTAACAGCGGCTGTGCGCTTTCAGCCTAAAATGACTCACAGAGGCTCTCTTCTAACCTTTCTCATCTTAACCTAAAAAACAGTTGTCATATCTAAACCGAAGACTTAGATTGAACTAAGCAGTCAATGGGAATAAAATCACTCGGGGATCTCTAACCTTAGCAGAAGCCATAAAAATTATCACGAGCCCCATTTTTTTTGGTTTCTCTCCTTTTGCATTGCCCAGGCATTTCAGAGAGCCTTCTACCTCCTTCCTCCCTTCACTCCTACAGAGCCCTCCAAAATGCTTTCACCAACAGGCATCTGCTAAGGAGACTTATAAAACCTGTTTTCACCTGTGTTCCCAGGGCAGAGTGACAGGAACTTTAGTTTCTTTAGTGTAATTTGGGGATGCTCAGGCCTCTGATTCTTCCTGTATCAGAGTGTTCTTCATAAAGGGGCAACTTCCTTCAACTGAACATTTTCAGCAGACCTACCTTATGGGGATGTAATCTCAGCTTTGGAAGTGTGTGAACATGTTATTTGCATACAGGACTTTTTAAAGCTTTACAACTTTTAACCCTGAGAAAAAAATTCTCTCTGCTTTCCCCTGTTATCTTTAGAATACATTTAAAATGTATATAAATTAAACGAAATGTATAAAAATGTATATACATTTAAAATGTATCTACATTATACATTTTTAGCAAACCACTTCTCCCATTTCTAATCCGTAGATGCCTATGGATGAGAAGGCTGATGCCTTCAGAGCTTGGTGGCCTTTTTTTTCCACTCCACATTTGTTACATGGGGCAATGTGCATAAGCTCATCAGAGGCTTTCAAGTGTTAAGAAAAGGGGGAGGAGGGGATTTTTCTTGCATTTTTGCCTAGCGGGAGCTGCCAAAAACTTTAACTCACTTTCTGAGTTTTGATTTGCTTCTGGTACTTTTGACAAATGGTTCCTAGAGTTAGCTCCATTTTAATACAGTTTTCTATGTAATTAATCTCCCTTGTGTTAACCCTGTCAGGATGGCTTTTTCAGAGAGTAAGTAATTTCACACTGCTTCTTAAGAGGATTCTCCACTCCAATTCTTTTACTACAGTAAGTAATTTCTGCTTCCAATATCTCCAGTATCATTTTTCCCTCATCTCTTCCCCCCTCCCCCAAGGCAGAAGGTGATAGTTAGCACCAAAATAACCACTAAAAATAGCATTTTGTGTTCTAAAATCTTTTATGAGAAGGAGAAAAATAATCCAGTTCCATTTTCTGAAGCCCAGCAATGGGAGTTGGTATTTCCTCACAACTAGAAGCATCCTGAGTTTCTTAAATTTCAAGAGAGATGCATGTGTTCAGTGCCTGTGAGAGTAAGAAGCCTCAGTTACTGTCCAGTGTCTTAAAATAGTCACTGTCCAAATTCAATCCATTACTATTTCACATCTCAGCTGACTCGCATGCAAATTAGGGCAATATATTGGGGGTTGGTCGTATGGTTAGTAATTTGGGGTTTGGGGTTTTTTTGTTTGTTTTTGGGAGTACTGTCCTAGTGAACACCTAATAACTACTGTACAATTTGGGAGAGTTGGAGCAATACTAACAGCTCCCACCTCACTTTGATGATGATGTGGCTAAGGATGAGTAGGAGCTGGACAGCGTAAAAATTTAGCAACTCTTCCCCTTTCTCCTTTTGTAACACAATACAGTTTTCTTGTTGAGACTTTATCTTTGTTCAGTGAGTTGCCTCAAAGATAAAGGCAGTTAACTGTGGAAACGTGAGCAGACAAATGTTTCCAGAATCGGGGTCCTTATACTTTTCACTTGAGTGTTGGGTCATCCATGACTTTATGGCTGTTTATACGTATACATTTAAATGCATGCATTAGTTGTCTGGGAAATGAGAAAGAAGGGTCAGTGCAGTAATGTAGGAGTCCTGTTTTCAAAGGTATGTCTTCTAAATTTCCAGAAAACTGCCTGCTCTGTAGTCATGTCAGATAATTACAAAATATTTAGATAACACTTCACTTAAGATGGCCTGTTCCTTTAGAGTGTGTTGCTGAGTGGTATGTGGTTTTGTGGCTTGTTTTACAGAGTACAGTTAGATGTTTTCTAACTATATAGGCCATTGCTATTTTGCATGACTATCCCTGCAACTACTTCTACTTTAGTGCAACATGGAGTTCCTTGCAAAATTGAGGTCTCATTCAACAAAGTACTTTTCATGTTCTGGTTTAATCAAATTAATATGTCAAACGCTGCCCAGGTTTACTGATTTGTAAGTAGTGGAACAACGTGCTAATAAAAAAAACCCCTTAATTTTTTAAAAATACAAAGTATGTGGGAGTGCTACAGTCTTTCTAAGGGGTACTGAAATTTGGAAACAAGTGGAAAATAAGAATAGAAATGACATTTATTCTCTGGGAGCAGTGTGATAAGAGAAAGTATTTTTTTAATCTTAATTTATGTTCTGAATAGTTCCAAGATACCGAGCTAGACTGACATTTCTGCCAGCTGTTTGCTGCTCCTGTACAGGAACAGATAATACACGCTTCTGTCAGCAGATGAAAATCCTTCTTTGTATTTAACTATGCTCTGGTGCTTTGTGCAGGGGCATGGATATAACCCTCTGAATCACTTTAAATAGTTTACTACCTGTTATATAGTAAATCTGATCAGAATTTGAGTAGTTTTTACCTTAACACCTGATTTTAACCTGCCAAACCCCAAAGCAAACTGCATTAATTAGCAATGTAACCACACCGCAAAGAGATTTTGAATGTGAACTCCAGTGAGTTCTCTCTGAAATAGGTGAGAACTGGGGTTGGGGAAGCAGTGTATACCGCGTCCGCACTTCCAGGCAGGTCAGGGCTCTGCTACGCAGCAGGGCTTGCTGCCACTTGCCTGATCCCCACCATCCTACCTCCGGGCTCTTGGAGCAGGGCTGCCTCGGGGCAGCTCTGCCGGAGCGCAGGCAGGGCCGGTGCATCTGCACCTGCACATGCCTGGGGCTCCTGCCCAGGAGCTTGCTGCCACTACAGCTCCTTGGCCCAATGCACCTGTGCCAGTGGGGATCCCTGTGCTGCAGACACTGAAACACGGCCTTACCTTCCTCGTTGACAGCAGCCCTTCAAAATGGGGGTTTGCGAAGGTGACGGTTAGACATGTGACCTAAGCTCTGAAGCTGCAGGGGCTCACACTGTGCATAGGGGATGATTAAGGCAAGAAAGGAGGGCCCTGCCCCGCTACTTCCAGTAAACGCTCCACTTCATGCCACCGGATTTGGACTATTTCTCTAGCTTTTCCTGGGTCACTGTCAGTAGCGGTTCAAAACTCCTCCGCCACAGGTATTCGCTTTTACGTTGCTTTACCAGAACACTTTGCTACGCAGTGCAAAGTGCAGTGCAGGGCAAGTCAGCTTTCGCTAACATGGTTTTTGCCCGGGCAGACACCCAGCCACCGATCTAACCGTGCTGCCTGTGCCTGGATGCTGAACCTGCCTCGCCAGCGCCTCCAGCCGGGCCCGGGTGGCTGCGAGCTGAGGCCAAGGCCAGCTGTCCCTGGGTCCCCCACAGCGACGGCACACGACCCGGTGTCCCTGACAGCTGCCTGCATCCATCCCCCTTTTCTTTCCCTCCGCTTTTCCATAACGCCCGCTTCCCTTCGCCTGGCACCCTCAGCAGTGACTGTAAAATCACGAAGTGCCTGAACTTGCAGGCGGGTTTTTTAAAGGGGAAAAAAACGCCGCCTAAATGAATTACCTGAAAGCTCGGAAAAAGTTTGCTGCGGCCGGCGGCGACCAGAAACCAGGCAGCGCTTCTGGCACGGTCTCCCGCAGCACCCCGCGGCCCGGCCCGGCTGCGGATGGCCCCGGCTGGGGCTGGCCCCGCCGCCGCCGGGACTCCGCCGCCCGCCCCGCCCGGCTCCCGGGCGCCCGTTCCGCTCACCCGCTCGGGCAGACACTTACGAGAAGCAGAGGAAGGAGTCCCCGGGCCATGCCGCCGCTGCCCAGCGCTGTCCCGCGCACTCCGGCAAAGCGAAAGCGGCACGGCCGCCGGCAGCCTGCTCCTGCCTGCGCCCTGCCCACGCCCGGCTCCTCCCATGTTGGTAAACACGGCGCTGGGGGGGCGCGGAGGGGCCAGAGGCCGGGAGCGGGCAGGGCTGCCCCTGCCCTGCCCTGCCCGCAGTGCCCGCGGCGTCGGGAGCCAGCCCCGAGCAGGGGCTGCCGCCCCCGAGCGTCCCCGCGGGCATGGGGCGGGGGCTCTGCCCGCCGGCAGCCCCTGCGCTCTGCGCTGAGCCCCGCTCTGTGAAAGGGAGGCAGGGGCGCGCCGGCTCCTTTCAGGTGTCGTGGGCACCACGCTCTCCACGGGGATCTTAAGCGTTTGGGCTGTATGGGATCGGGTGCACCCGCTTGGCAGCTTGTGGGTGCCAGGCATGGCCCCGAGGTCACGAAGCAAAAGGCCAACAGACTTTGGGCTGGGCATGAGGCATTTGCTTCATGTGCTTCAACTTTTGCTTCAACACATTTGCTTCACGTGCTCTGGGTAGAGCAACTGCCTCCCTCCTAAGGGCAGAAACTCCAACTGTGCAATATTGGTAAGGACAGGCTTGGGGCAGGGAGTCCTGAATCGGTAGGAGTGGAGCAGTCATTCAGAATAGGCTAAATTCACTGCAGCAGAAGATACTGCCTTTTGCTGTCCTGTTGAAAGGATTGCTCAAACCTGTGACTTCTATTTCATAGCTATTTTCAGTCACTCCTTGTGTTTTTCCTGCAAACTTTCAGTGCTTTGAAACGATGGTAATCTGGCCTCCTTCGTAGTGTTAGAGATGGTGTCAGTTACCGATATGTGTTTTGATCTCTCAGGTTTTGACATGATGTTGTTGCCTTGGGAAGACTATGGTTGCAATTGAGCTGGCATTTTCATTTTAAACACCATTTTTCAGTGGCTTATGACTCAGATTTTCAGAAACCCTTCAGATTTTCTGCCGGTATGGCTCTTAGCTGCCATACAGATAAGCTGGGTTCATAGCATCATCAAAAAATAGCTGCTGTTTTAAATATTTCAGGCTTTTTAACCACTTCCGGATAAAACGAAATGTACTGCTGAGACATTTTTAGAGATGTTCCCTTTGGAGTATCCTTTAACAATCAACTTTTTGCCTTCCTAGTGGCAGTACAGAGTATGACGAAGGAGAGGCACCTCTCTCGTGTGCAGTGCCTGTGTTACACGTCTGTAGTTCCTACTGGACAAACCCAAATCAGTGTGTGCCGAGGCTGTTAATTTTAACGGAAATTTGCCTGCGGGTAGAGGTGGACTAGGGACCGCGAGCAACGTTGTCCAGATCTGGACAGCTGTTGCAGCGGAAAGCTCAGCAGAGTTGTTTCCAGATTCATCACCTGGGGGATTGTGGTTTGTCCTAAAAACAAAACCTGATGTGACTGGGCCTTCAGCAGGCATTGCTTCGCATTCGGTAGCACCTCGGTGTGCTCCTTCCCCTAATTATCTCGTATCTTCTGCTAATTAGCTCACGTCTATTAGGCGCATGTGGTTTACACTCTTCCCTGCCCCCCTGGAGGTGTGCTGACTGCCTGCATGTATCTGTTTTGCGGTGGAGTGTTTTTGTCTTGGTAGGGATCTTTGAGAGACATTTGAGAAGCCACCAGATTCTTGTCAAAACAATAGTGTCTGCATGTGACTTGGAGTCATACCTCATGTAGTTAATAACTGTAGCTCTTTGGGGGTTTTTATATATATAATGGATACAAACCAAGAGACAGCAATGTATTTGGAGGATTTTTTGTTTGTGGTTTGACTGTCCTGAGGTGCTATCGGTGATCACTGTAACGCCAGTGTTTTCATCTTTGCTCGGTTCCTTGGGTTGCAGCAGCTTTTCTGGGCTGGTAAAAGTGGCAGCTTTGAGTATTTTCTTTACTCACCCTTCATCTAAAGCTTATTTCAGGTGTCAGGAGTTGAGGAGTGCTAAGCAGGCGTACAAGACGCTGCACTATTTTTCTTACCAGCAGGTGGCCTTGCACCTTTCCTAACATGCAAAGACGGACCAGGCTGTGGCGGGATCGAGCTCCAGAACAGTTAACACACAGCAGGCTGATTCTTTAGTTCCTTTGCAATTCTACCTTTACAAATGTAAGGTTTTGGAATTCAAGTGAAATTTTTGTTTTATTTACTGTGCTGTTTTGATTTTTGTGGGTTTTTTTTTTTCCTTGTTAGTGCTGTTCTATGTCCATGTGTGTGCACTGGTCATAGGAAATTCTGCTCAAGATAGCTGCAAAAATACCCACGGAATAATTTTGGACACACGACCACAGTGTTCTGGCTTTGAGAGTCGCTGAGTTGGAATCTGTATTCATGCCTTAACTGGCATCGAACCTTTCCTTCCCTCTGCAGAATCCTACTTGCACCTAGAGAAATTGACTCCATCAGCGTATTATGACCTTATGAATTACTGAGTTTTTGAGAAGGCTAACTTCATTAGTCTCTCCAGGTAAAGAAAAATTTGTCAAGGTGATGTAAAACATGATTGAGGGCCCAGAGGCCTGTGCATTGTATTGGTCTCATCTCAAAATATTGAATCCATATTTATATTCCAGGGGGGAAATAACTGGGGGGGGAGCATAAGATCGGACTTGCTTTCTACTACTTCTTTCTTTGTTGAATTGTTACAGATTTTAAAAATTTAAATATACTGTAGTGTTGGGTTTTTTTTTTTTAAATACTTGGTTTAGATTTGTTTTGACATATTGGTAATCATTTAGCAGTTCTTTTGTACCAAGATTGGGCAATTAGATTAATGTAATGTTATTTAACCAAAGTAGTTTCATCAAACTTGAATTCTGCTTTGACCTACAATACATATTAGAAGATTATTGTTGCACAGAAGACTTACACTGGGATACCTCAATATAATAAATGTAGGAGCTGTTGAATCTGCAAATAGTTATGAACTCCTCACTACAGTTGTCTTCCTGTTAGCTTTGCATTTTCTTGTCTTGTATTTGTTGACTTATTCTCCTGTCTTTTAGTAGACAGTAAGTAAGTTTGCCTTAAAACGTGGATTAGGGGACACAACTGTTGTATTTGGACAACTTGATTTGGCTGAAAAGGGAGGAAAATATGAGAGAACACAGAATATATGTTTTGGAGATACTTAAAATGAAACATTTTGTTATGTGATTCAGGTTTTGTAAATAACCTGAAGTTTAAAGGGAAGGGGGATAAAGCTCAAACACTTACTAATCTGGCCCAAAGTAGAGTCATTTTGTTTCACTTTCTGTCTGCATTTTGTTTTATTTTGCTGTTCTGTTTTGCCTCTCCCCTCCCTCATGTATATTTAGAACAACCTAATTTTGACTTTTGGTTCAAGTACTAGACTGACTAATCCATTACTCACGCAGCTCTATTGCGTTGGTTCACGCGAGGGTGAACCAAGCTCACCCTTGGTTCAAACCTCTTCCATTCTGTGACTCTCATCACAAGCATCAGGTAACCCTATTGGGAAATGATTGGAGTGGCATCAGTCCTTAAATCATCAGCTCTTTCTGAGTACAGTTTTATGGTGGAATGCTTTGCCCTTTTGTTTTCCAAATCTTCTGTGAAACATTAAAATGGTGACCTTGCTCCACCCACCAGCTGCACCCTTTGCTCCATGGTCTTGTGAACCAGAAATGATCTGTAGCTGCTGTTACTATTGGCTATTTTGTTGCAGTGTGATATGGCCAGATTCTGACAAATGGAGGTTACCCTTCTCCCTTTCTAAGATACTACTTATAATTACCTGGGTTAGTGGTATAGTGAAAGGCTCTTGGTCAGATGATGTGGTAGCAAAGCACTGTATTGGCCCAAACACCCCGTTCTGTGGGTGGAGAAGCTGATAAAACAGCATGGAACTGGGAAAACAGTGTGTAATTGGGGAGGTTTATGAACACCCTGTGGGTTTTTTTGAAAGGGTGCTGCATGGTGTTACATCAGATCGGGGAGTTCTGGCATGCAGCGTGTTTGTATTAGAAGTAAGTGATCTAATACACAGGCCTGTGGAGCCACAGATGCTACTGTTTATCTACAAAACCCCACACTAGCAACAAAACAGAGTGGAAATACAACAAAACAGGGTGGAACAAAACAGAGTGGAAACCGAAACTCGTAGCAAGTCACTTGTCCCCTCTAGTAGCTCTCCTCTGGAGAAGGTGATAAAGGAGAATTGGGAATACTCCCTGTCAGTCTAAAAGAAAGCTGAAAGAGATGCATGTCCTTTCTCTTGTAATTCAACTTCTTGACACAACCCTGGATCCATGCTTTTGTTCAACAGACCCAGTTTGATGACGTCAATGCATTCTTCACAGCAGGAAAAAATATTTTTCAAACAAACTGAGCATTTCCTTAGACTGGAAAAGCAAATTGGCTGGATGCCTGGTGGCTCCTACAGCCAATCACTATAACCTTACCATAAATGTAGATGTGTTTCTATCTTAGGGTTGATTATTGACTTTATTTTAGCCATGGGACCATCCTGTCCCAGTCCTCTGTGTGTGCACTCTACCAGTGAGTGCTGGGATCCTGAATGCTGCATTATTTAGCGAATATTTTGCACATCACACAGCTCATTTAAAGTTTGACTTAGTGACTTGATATATTGCAAATGCATCTCTTTTAAAAGTTTTGCAGAGCTCTGGCTCCATCCCGAACTTGCAGCAGGCAGCTTAGCTTCAGAGGTTGGCTGGTGCTCTTTTCTCTTTTTTTCAGGCTAATTGCTCTTAGTTGTTTTTTGAGGATGGCATTACTAATACTAAGAATATGCTTTACACTTGCAAAGCTTGGTGGACAGCAAATGCCAGCTGTCAGATGTGTAACAGATGAACTGCAAAAGCTCTTGAGATAATGTGCTAGGGAGGCTAGATGTTGTCCAGAGATGAGTGAGGAAGTGTTCAAACCTTTTCCCTTCAGGCACTGCCTGGACAGAGCTGGGTTGATTTAGGCTGTGAGTAGTATCAGTTTCCTGCGTTTGTGAGTTAAACCCAAGGCTGAATCCTCATACTGAGGATGAGAGGAAAGATCTGTAGGGAAATGTCTGGAGTTAAAAGGTAAATGTGAGTAAAAGGTCTTTAGTTCTGCTTTTAACCTTTGACCTGAAGATGGCAGTAACAGGCACACCAGATGGCTTTATTTCTGATGCTGAGTAAGTGACACCCTTCAAGGAAAAAAGTTTTCATAATAATTTTAAAGTTAACTAAGACAAATTTTATTAAAGGGGGTGGTGGGGAGGAGTAGCCAAAGGAAACATTTTAAAAGATCTCAGCATGCTGTAGTTGGTCAGAATTTCTGAAAATGTAAGAAATATTATGTCTTTTGGGATTTAGCTCCACCGGTTTGCTTTGCTTTGTCATGCTCCTCTTTCTGGGATATCATCTAACAAGTGAGACTAGCATGCTTAGACAAAGCAGTGCCTTGTGGCTGACACTCCAGACTCCCTCGGGTTTTTTTGGATATCGCTTAACCTTTGAAATTCTTTGTGGGGGGAGGGACAGTGATATGAAAAGTTTTATCCCTCCCACTGACGTCTCAGATGCAGTTCGGCATCCTCTGCGACATCGAACGTTTTTCAGAGCGAGAACAGGATGCAGTGATCTCGCTCTGAATGTTTGTCTCCCGGGCACTGCTGTGCGCTTTCAACCAGGGCTCGTACTTCAGCTTGTACGATCAGGAGCTAAATTCTGGTAGAGAGGGGCTGTTGTGGTAGGAGCAAGGTTTGGAGGTGGTGTGGCTGTCACTGTTCCCTGCCTTTGCCTACTCACCCACTGCTACCACACATCTGCACAAACAGCCAAGAGGCCCGGGTAGCTCATGCAGCTACAGGAGTGAGTCATATCTTCTCTCTTCAGCCGCACGGCCCACTGCATAGTCGAGGTTTTACGAGCATGAAGCTAATGAAATGAGTATGTAGTACAGACTAGTTTATATTTCTATCAAAATGCAGTTGATTCTTTTCTGTCGGTGGTTCTCATCAGCAATTAAATGATAGGCTTAGAAAGCTGTGCCTCTCCAGGGGTGGCCATAACAAGAAGGGATACACTGGTGTTTGCTCTCTGAAGCAGTCTGTTAAGTTCCCAGATAAGACGTTAGTGATATTTTTCAGCTGAATCATTTCTCAAATACCTCGTTGGGAGCCAAGTATTTTGGAAGAGGCATCCTTTCCGCACTGCACAGTAGCTGCCTCTCCTGCTGTCAGCCAGCTCACACGCAGGAACGGGAGACGGGATGGGGGACCTCAGAGGGATGAACAGCAGAGCGTGCGTTTCTGGTTCCCTGGGATGGGCAGGAGAGTCTGGTGCCAGTGCAGGCCACGGCTTTAACAGCCACAGGTTTCCCATGTGTTTCTCCCAGCTCAGGGGTGCTCAGAACCTCCCCCCCCCCCCCCGTCTAGAGGTAGCCTGCTGAGAGGAGAGCAGTTCCTCCATTTCATGTGAGAAATGAAAAGGGGCTCGCATCCCTTTGCTGTAATAGTGTAAGGAAATTGTCTTACCTTCTTGAAGTGGAGGTTTTCAACTGGATTCTCAGCTCTCATTGAATCACTTCAGTGAGCCATGATTTTACTTGAGATCAATGATAATTTTGATGTTGTCTTGAGTTAAGCTAAGATTTCATTACACGTGCATAAAGCGGATGTAAAGATACGTTAGATCAGTAACTGGGGACTTCCCTCCCTCTGGGAGGCAGGGCTGGCTGCCAGTCCCTTCTCCATCAGCCCCGAAAGGGGCAGCCGGCTCTGCCCTGCCCTTGCCGCGTGGCACAGCCTGGAGCATCTCGGCTTGGTGCAGTGGAGGGCTGTTGCTATGTGGAGCTTGTTCCTTGCTCTCCCAGCTACTGTTCCGCTATTCCTGAGTGACCTGGTACAAAACCCAGGTGTTTTCTTTTCAAGGGGCCTACCTGAAAAACAGGATCCGACAAAAACAAGTCTACAGAAGACTAACTATAAATTATTAAAATCAAGGTAATAGGGAAGGTTTAGCCCTCATGAAAACAGTAGCTTGTATTGTGTAAGCAGAAAAAAAGAAAACAGATGTTAGCCCTTTTTCCCAAGTGTGGTTGTCCCCTGTTCCCCCCAGCCCATTTTTCTGAGAAGGCCTGGCCATTTGCAGTGCAAGTGGCACTGAGTTTTTAATGCTATAAAATACTATAGCAACTCTGTTTTATTTAAATACGATTCAGAAAGGGGGACACATTTATGCTGAAGACCGGCTAATTGCATAATTTCCTCTTTGTATTAAACAATGTGTTCATGCAGTGTAATGCAGTCTAATCAGAGTGCAGAGGAATGATTTATGTTATGTTGAAGAGGTCTGAGCATTTGACCTTGTAAATGAATTCCCAGAGACAGCTAAATACAATGCAGTAACAGGCTCTAATTAGGAAGCTGAAAGAGTTGTGTGTAGTTCTGGTATCCTGATGTAGAAACTATCCAGGCACTTTCAAGACCCTTGGGCAACAGTGTTTTGCAGCAGTGAAAGGAGTTACTACCTCTATTCAAGAAGTTACTAGCAAGGAAGTGAAAGAAAGAGAAACCTGGGAAGTACTTACAGGACTGACAACATGGTAGAAACCGTAATTCTGAGACAGAGATACACAAAACCTTGTCTTTTATTTAGTGCTGTTACTGACTTGGAAGAAGAACAGAACATGAATCAGCAGGCTTTAGCATTTTCTGCCTGTAGGTACTTGGGATATTCTTGAAGTCCTGAAAACTGCAGTGAAACCAGGCAGATGTTAGCCTTCCGTCTATGGAATGAAAAGCTGTGTGCAGCGAGAGCTGTATCTGTACCGGTCCCTGTATGTGTGCGTGCAATACACAACAGTATCTGTGATCTTATCCTGGTTAAGGAATGGATCAAAAAGCAGTTGAGGTTGGAGAAATCTCCAGCTGGGTTATAGGCAGATTAGACCTGAGTCCTGACAGTTTTCACCCCCCACGAGGCCGGTGGTACAACAATTGGTCTTGAAATCGGCTGGAATGAGCAAAAGCTTTGCAGAATTCTGTGGTTTTCCTTATTTCTGGAGGATGGTTATGTTTGTTTCAGAAATGTGTGCCTAAGCCTCTCTTACAGTCATAAAAGGAAAAGAAGAAAACATGGTTCTTTGGTCTGATAGGGAATTTGAGCGAACATGTAAAGGTGGGCATGTAAAACATTTAGTGGAAGAGGAAAAAACCCCTACATTTGGCTGGAAAATGCTGGCACACTTTCAGAAACCCAACCAAATTATTAAACAAAAATAGCATGTTATCTGTACTTTTCCATAGTTCTTATGGCTGTCTGTAAGAAAGAGGAAGAAGAAACTACCTTACGTAACTAAGATGCATCTGCAAATTAAATGCGAAAAACCTGCCTACTTCAGTCCTCTCGTGAGACTTGAGCATTGTTTGGGGAGAGGTTTATAAACTGAATGTGCCAGAGCACGAGTAATAGCTGTGTGCTGAGTTCCTCCTGGCTAAGTGACCAGCCGTCCTCAGCTGTCAGTCTCCTGCAGCACCAGAGGAGATAACAGGAGGGTCTTCCAGGCCCAAGCCGCAGTCAGGATGTGTGCAGGAAGGTGCGACAGAGGCAGGCTGGCACTGCACACGGGGCAGGGGAGAGCACCAGCAAAGTCCTGTCCTTCCTGCAACCTGTGGTGAGTTAGGCACCACTTTGCCAGGTGTGTTTGCACCTTATTTTCATCTACCAAAACGACATTCAGCAAAAGTGCAATGGATGGGGGTAGGGATGGATCCTTTTGCACAAGTCAGAGATGCAAAGAGTTTTTCTCAAGGCTTCTCTTATAAACAGGATTCTGCTGGGGAGGATTCTGTTTTATCCTAGATCTATAATGTAGATTGTAGCAAGTTATAAACACACATACACATCCCCCCCCCCTTATCTGTGACATTCATCTGTAACTTATGTTGTTGTTCTGATAAAGGCATTAAGGTGCATAGCCAACGATGGGTAGGGAAGGTCCCACAGAATCGCACCCACTCAGCAGTGATTTCCCTGCGTGCTGTGCTGTGAGACTTCAGCTAGACAGTTCTCATGCTACTCTGCATAGCTTGATTCTGCATTCGCCTTATTTTTAATTATTTCATGTTTTAGAAAGTAAAAGGCTTTAGAGGGCATTTACAACTACGTTTGTAATATTTCTCAAAAAACATTTGACAAGAAGTCATTTTTATAAAGCCTTATTCATCAGCATTTATTATATTACCTCTTTTTATTTTTTACTGTTTGGATTCTGTATTGGTAGCTGTGATAGTATGACTTACAGTGGTGTGTTCATCTGGCAAGTTTGTAATTAGCTACTTCTTGGCATTACGTGCTTGAAATTTTTATTAAACTACCTTTCTTCCTGTTTTGGGAAAACCCCTTAAGCGTTCTTAAGGACTAATGAAAATAAGTGTTAAGTGTTCAGGAGGCCCTTTGGCTTGTTCTCTGGAACACCTGGGTGGATGCAGGCTATCCAAACCTGCTGCGCTGTGCATGCCCAACTTACTGCTGGCTCTTTTAGCACCCTCCTGCAATGGAGTTGAAATAGAAAGCCCCAAACTGCTTTGCAATCCTTTGAATTGACATCTGACTTTTTCCTGGTACAGAAAATGCACATGTTTTAAATATGTTTGCATTTGCCACATTATTTTTGACAATTCCATATAACAGCATATATTTCCATATAATAGCATGCCAATTCCAAAAGTATGTTTCCTTTTTATCCTAAGGTATTTTTTAAAGTATGTGTTCACTTTAGTCATATAAGTTGTAGATTTCTCCTTGTATTTTTTGTACATTCTCCAGTTTATTGCCATATAATGATCATTCCTTCACTGTGCTACAGTGGTTCTCATGGAGGTTTAAAAAAAGAGTTCAGCTGTGCTCTTGGGAGTCGTTTGTTTACAGGTTGTGCTGAGTGGCTCATACAGAAGATGAGGAAGTTGCAGCAGGGTCATGTCTCCTTGTCCTGCCTAGCAGCGACACCTAACTGCTCCGAGCGCGCTGAGCCCAGATGCCAGGAGAAAGGGGCTGGAGACCAGGGCTGGGCCGTCTGGAGAGGTAGGTACCTGCTTGTTGGCATTTGTGGTGAGAGGCACTCGACTGTCATCGTCCAGAGCCTACGGGCAAAGAAGCTGCGTGTCGGTCGCAAAAAGTGAAACTCTGGCACTACAGAAAATTATTAAATTTGTTAGTGAGAGAAATTACCCTGTAGAGGTCATTTTCCTTGCTGTTGCTGGAGGTCCGGCCAAATTTGCTGATACAAGCACCTGAGCTTGTGAAGCTGTGTGATATAACTAGGCATGCAGAGTCCCCAGGTTTAATCTGTAAGAAATAGCCTTATGAAACCTGCTTCCAGCAAATTTCTCTGATTGATCTGATTTCTCATAATGTGCAAGCTCACCTTGAAACCTTTCTTTTGGTGAGATAATAACAGGGCAACCACTTCCAAAAATGTGGTGGGAACTTGGTCTTCTTGTTGCTGTCAGTATGGGAATACGTTGGTTGGGGAGCTCGGAAGTTATTGCGGAGGAAGGACCCCTGTGCTCTGCCTGCCCCACGCACACGCCGCGTAGGTTTGACTTCCTCAGGAATACAGGGCTTGTTTTTCACAGTGATGTGGTGGGAAGATTTCATTTACATTTTGACAAATTTAGATAGCATGTCACTGGAGTGGTTCTGATAATCGTCGGGGGGAATCTGTTCTCTCTTAGCTCTTAGGAGATGTGCCAATGTAACACTATCCTGAAGCCTTGTCTACAGTGTCATTTAGGGCAGATATGTCAGCATGAACTGTGAACCAGCTACTGAGGTGCTGCTGAGCGTTTGCACACTGTGGGGCAGAGCTCAGCCTTGGCCAGTGGCCTGAGGGCTTATCCAGGATCTCTAGTGGATTTGCAGCACTTTGGATAAAGACAGTGTTCCTTTGACTATGCTTCTGATATATTTGATGTTTTCTTTCTAACATTAGGCATGTCCACACCAGCTGGAGTGTAAGCTATGGGTGCTGCCTTGCAGATAAAATGTAGAGCTTATTTCCACAAAAAATCGTGAAGGGCACTCTATCTCCAAAACTATGTGCTTAAACTGGGCAAATTTATGGGGGAAAAATCTGTCCGCATCTATTACACATGAAGATATAGGTACAAACTCCTGTCTCAAGAGATCCTTATGCTGCACATAAGGAAGCAGAAAGGATGTAGGAAGAAAATTATCACTGTAGGCGTCCCATTTCTTTCCTGAGCATCTGCTACCAGGAAATCTCAGAGACAGAATACTGAGCTAGATGGATATCAGCCTGACCCAGCAGGGCTCATTCTTATGTTCTATTTATTTATCTAAGAAGGATGGGGAGGGAGCCATTAGCTCATTTTTACTTTGAATATGTTCCTTTGATTTTGAATGAGGAATAACTTTACCACATTACGATGGAGGAAGACACCTTGTCAAGAAGATGAAGGAAGGTCGTGAATTAACATGCTTCATCACCCTGCTCAAGAGGCCCAGGAGGCAAACATTGTATCCTCTAGCTCCTGAACAGCACTGGCAAAACTATTTTCCAAACTTTGTAGGTTGAAAACTGCCATATTTGAGAATGATTAGAGCTGTTTTGTCTTAGTTGTTAGAGAGAGACCAGTGCAGGAGCCTGACAATCATAGAGAAAGCTAGTCTATGGGTCTGACAGCTTATGGTTGATCTGACACTTTACAGATGCATACTGTGTGACAGCTGCAATGAATCAGGTTATTAGAGGGACTTGCTGCTCCCCAGCTTATTTATTCCTGCTTTTCTCAAAAGCGGGGGTGGGGAAGTGTAAAGCCTATCAATGAGATAGAGGAGAGGGCCTGAAGCCAGACAAACCAAAACATTTAGAGATTCTGCTAATGCTACGAAGATGAAAGGAATCCCCGAATAAAAAGGAGCCAGAGACATATTTAGCAGAGCCTCATTCCTAAAGAGCCAATTGGATGTAGGCAGGAAGGTCTCCACGCATGTCTCAGAAGTTGTTTTCCCTTATAAAGTAATGGCTTGTAATGTTATGAGCAAAGGGGTTACTTTATTCCCAGTTTTCTATAGCAGTTGGGATAAGACTGCAGCTTCTGCCCTTTTACCAAAAAAGTATGGCATCTACAAACTGGTGCGCGGCCGCTGAGCCAGTGTTCTTCAGGCCACGGGAATCCCATTTCCTAGGCGTGGTGGCTATACAGCCCCTGATGCTGTGGAGTCCCAAGCACATTTCATGTCCATACGACAATCTACACAAGTTACTGAAAAACGAAGAACTTGACTTAAGGAACATGTAGCTGAGAGTTTCCACTGATATCTTGAAAGATTCTTGAAGTCAGTGGGGAAGTTCCTAATGTGCATGGGAGCTTTGCTAGTATCTCTATAAAGAGAGCAGGGAAAAGGGAATGAAAGAGGCAAAATTATTTTTTCCACTTATTTTCCTTTCTCTGATCATACTCTGGAAATGCTGCTGTGATGGAGACTGCAAAATGGTTTTAGCATGGACAAACAGAGAAGTTCTCAGGGGAAGCCAAATAAAACCCATAGTTTTTGGCTGTGGAAGCAATGAAAGAACTAGAATCTCAGGATATAGACACACCAGGCAAATTGGACTGTGGTGGCTTCCATACAAATGGGAGGGATAAGTACTGAAAGACAGGCAGCAGAAAGTGGTGATGGAAGTGGCCTCCAGAGGGGAAGCTAAATTACTTTCAGAAATGGTATTATATTCTTTTTCTTGCAAAAAATTATACATATGTATATGTTTGGGCTAAGCTGGTAAGTGTCTGTAGCTACAGAGGAGGGTTCAGAGGTTTGATCCCCAGCATTTAGGCTTGGTTCTCAGAAGGCTTGTTCTGTTCAGTTCTCTTTAGGTTCTTATTCCTATCTCATGCCAAGTACATTCTCCCCTTCCCCCACCCCTCTGGCAATCACCTATGGTGCTGAGAAGAAATGTGCAAACTACTAATGTCATTTTTTTCCCATGTGTTTTTATCTGTAGCAATATCTGTGTGATCATAACTCAAGCATGGAATCACTAAGAAGAAAAGAAATACCTATATTCTATAATGTCCCTTGAGCCAGACTGACCTAATTTCCTTGCATAGTTCACCTGTTTGCTTGCCTTCCTTCCTGCCCTGGGACCTTCCATAACGTAACGCCCCAGAGACGAGCTGCCTGCTGAGCGCTGGCTCTCCATTGTGTGCTGGAGGCATGGCTGTGCAGCATCTCCCCACTTTTCCTCTGCTGTTCCTGCGTATCCATCACTGCTGCTCAGTCAGCCTCTGGGCTGACTTCTCCCTTCTCGTCTGCGTAGCCCTGTCTCTAACACATATCCTTCATATGGTAGGTCCCTCCAAACAACTGGTGTTTCCTCTTTATCGCTGCGTCACCAACTGCCTGCTCTGAATGAGACTCTGTGTCAGCCGTATCTTTTCCATGAGCACCCTGAAAGCTGGGATTCCCGCATCTTTGGTGCCCGTGACAGGCAAGGTGATGTGTGATCCCCACCCAAATAACCATTCCTCATAGCAGCCGAGGGGCCGCTGCTGCCGTCATTGCCACCACTGGTAACTGTGGTACATACCAGGCTAAGTTTACAGGAACTGTGAGGAAGCTTAACAGACATACGAAGGTGTCTGTGGTATCTGCATGGCCACTGCCTCCTATAATATCCACAGGGGCCTCTTGTAGAAAAATGTTGCCTGTATGTCTGGCTATGCTGAGGTGCCGTGTGAATGGTGTACCAGTTCTACTGAAGGGTTGGTTACCTGGCTCTGCAATCTCATGTGCTGTATCTGCTAGAGCATCCTCACCAGTAAGCTTTTTTGGGAGTGTGAACCTCTTCTCATTAAGGTGAAGAGTTTGGATTCTTTTGGATCTTTGTCCCAGTCTTTGTATTTCCAAGGAGAAGTAGTAGATGATGCTTCTGAAAACCTGGGATTATGTTTCCGCCAATCTAGGAGGTAATTGATGTTAGTATCAAAATCGGACATGATAGTGCAGTGAAGGGTTCTGCTGTGTGAAATTGTCCTTCCCCTTGACCTGAGTTCTCTGATCTAATACCATACGTTCTATGCGAGGTACATAATTTTTCTCAGCTGTTTTTGAATGCTGTTTGAAAACAAAGAATTTGGTTTTCACTGTCCTTTGAGTGTCACTTGGAGATATGCAAAGAAGGGTCTGTTTATATCCTCTGTTGTAGGTTGTTTACCTTGGTCCTTGGTGGGTTTTTTTCCCTTTTTTTTTTTTTTTTTTTTTTTTAATATCTCTTACCTTTTGTCCTGATGCTGGAAGTGAAATAATAAATAGCTCTTGCGTGGCTCATGTTCCAACATTGGTTAGCTTCTGTTTCTGACCCTCAAAGGCAGTTACATTCCTTAAAAGTTCCTTTCCTTAAAAGTGAAATTCCTTTTGGTCTTCAATCCATAATTCTGCCTATCTGCTGTCTCTATTAGTGGCCTAATCCTTATAATCTCTACATCAGAAAAACTCCCACTGCGGTTGTATGGGAGATTTTCTTGCATTAAGACTACTCAGTTAGGCAGCAAACACTCTGTAAGCAAACACACGATGCCCCTCCCCATTGTAACAAGACTCACAAAGCAAGGATCTCACTTGGATTCTCACATCTTTCTTGGCTTGTGTGCGTAGAGCAGGTTTGAATTTGTAATGGTTTAGTACTGGAGTTTAGAGATGTTAATTTCTTGTCTTTAGTACAAATTTAATGGCAAAATATTGTTGACTATGAAAGAGCTGCTTGGCTAGAATCAGCCTGTCCAGAGAACAGCTGGCTACAGCTGTAAAAATCCAGTCCTGTGCTGAAAATAACTTGTACAGTGAGAACCCTTGCTTTATTCGCTAAAAATATGTTCAATGGAAAAGCTAGATGGGGGTTATAAAATTTAACAGCTTTATTATGAACAATTTGAGATGAGTTTACAACAGTCCGGACTTGTGGCCATCAGTGGAGTAGCACTAGGGTGAAGTTGGCCCGCAGGTCCTAGGGTTTTGAAAATAAGCTGACAGAGAAACAGAATGGATTCTAACCCATCGCAATCCAGAGGGGATCATAACAACCTTTCAACAGAACATTTTCACAACCTTCAAAGACTTCACTGTGAACCCTGTACAACAGTAGGTACTTTTTTCACTACCCTTAAGCCTATGGGCAATATTTAGCATACAAGCAAAATGCCGAGCTTTTAAAGAGACTTTGTGGCAAAATTCAGCAGCTGTTTAGCTTGCCAGAAATATTTTCATTGTGTTTGTCAAAATCTTTAATGACAGCAAAGTGTTTATTTAAAAACACCTTCCCTGTTAAAAAGGACTGCTCTTCCAATTTCTCTCTCTGCCTCTTGGATGTTACTATGGAGGCCTGGACCTCTCTTGTCTGAACACATGCTCCTCCTGCCAGGGGGTCTCTATTGCGGGCACACCCCATCTCTCTGTATTTTAGCAACTCTCCTGAAGTTTTAAAGTGTTTATCTTACACAGCTGAAAGTCTCCTCCTGTTTCATGAGCTCTACACTGGAATGCAGTGGAAGAGACCCAGGGCCTGTGGCCACCCAGATTAGAGGTTTTTGTAATAAGGTCCCTATATGGTTTTGTTAGAGACTTCAGCTCTGTCTCTGTCTGTCTCTGCTCCTTGTTTGGGAGGCTAGTGGGAGGAGAAGAGCTGAAGAGGCTATATAACCTCAGAGCTTTCAGACACAGAGTGCACCATCCCAGAGCAGCTGTCCCCAGCCAAGCACTGTCAGGGTAAGTCGTAATGAACCCATAGCATGAGTTACAGATTGCTGGAGGACTTCAATTAAATAATGGCAAATGGAAGCTATTCAGGAGGATGTACTGCTGTGCTGTAGTTTGCTTAAGCAAACTTTCTAGAATTGAATTGATAAAATGCTTGTAATACCTATACCAAGTTGTCTTTATTTTATAGCACTTCTGAAAGGGAAATAAAAGTTCTACCTGATGATTTTGCTGATTCTACTAGCACTCCAGCAACAGCATAAAGACACAGTCTGTGTAATGCCATGGCTGGAATTACAGCTATATTAATGTTTAAATGAACCCGTGTGACCCCGTGGTGTTAGTTTTGTACAGAACAGAGCTCCTGAAGGGGTGAAGTTGCCTACTGTGTAGCAGGGTTTCTCAGTGGGTTTGCTTCAGTGCTGTTAACTCAGTGTAAGGTGATGTGAGTGTTTTGGGGAATGTGACTGTAAGAAGATCTGGAAGTATGCAAAATAGCAGTGTCTAATAGGATACAATGAGGATGCGTGTGTATTTGTCCTTGTCTCTATGTATATGAAACTACTGTTCTGTAAAATGCCAAACATTTCATTAAGGAACAGGCTACACACAGTATTTCTTGTGGGGCTGGAGTTCTCTCAGTAGCTTGTTGTGGAGATTGGTGAGGTGATTGGTTATCTTTAGATATAAAGCAGGTAGAAGAAAGAGGCTGAATACTGTATTAATTGCTTGGGAGAAAAATTTCCTTTCTTCCACAGTGCCAAGTGACATTTGCTGCTGTAGCATGTTAGGACTGCATGCCATGGTAGTCCTGAGCTATAATTCACTGGGCTGGCAGCAGAGCACCCTGTCTGAAATCATTCAGCTTTGATTTTTCAACTTTTTGTGCTTTATTACTAAATATGGCTTTCATTTAGAGTCCACTAAACTCAGAAATGTAGCCTTTCCTGCCCCCTTCTTTCCCCTCCCCCAAGTGATTTTTGGCATTGCATTAGCTGCATGGGTTTGAGCAAACCCCCTGACCTCGAACTCTGTTCCAAAAACAGACGGTTGAAAAGCCTATTTCCTAATTAGGAAATGGTTTGTCCAAAGCAGTCTGTTCATTCATGTTAGATAACAATTGTAGTTCATTCAGTAAATGTTTGAATATAAAGAGCCTGTTTTCCCAGGAGTTTAATAAATACAAAAATTGCAACCTACTTTCCTTTCCCAATAATAATGATAAAATATCTGGAGTACATCAAGTCAGGACTTCCCTATCCTTGTCTTCTCCTGGGAGCTGCCCAAGCAGCCTGCAGGAGTGGGGCTGCAGCCGCGTCTCACGGCTGCCTGGCTGGGGAGAAACGGAGGATCCCAAATGAAGGATTTGGGCGAACTGTCCGCGCTTGTTCCATCCGATGTCGAGGCTAAACAGATTGTAGGCTCCTTTGCTCGTCAGCCATGGCTCTTGCTGACCCCATTGCCACTTCGTCCTGCGCTTCCAGTATTCCCGTGGCAGAAGGTTTTGGAGACTGCGTGCGGAGCCAGCTGGTCTGCGGATGACAGCTGTCTCCTTTAGCTGTTAACACACTGCAATTTGTTGAACTTTGCATGGAAGCCCGGGCTCAGAGCTAGCTAAGTGATTCCCTACCACACTATAAATTGTAAGCAAATAGTTCTTCTTGAGTCCTGGTATTCAGTGCTTGTTTCTGTAATTGACTTTAATACAAAGCTTTCAAAGCATTTTTATTACCCATATTATCTTCCTGTTGCCAGAGGAGGAAAACAGTTTCTTTTTACTGAGACAAGGAGCCAACATAAATTACTCTGCCACTCTACAAATGTAATTTATTAGCTTCTTTGAAGTGATGATAGACCATATGCTAGGACCTGTTTTTAAAACACATACTGTCCCTGGCTTCATTTTAAAGGTGGGTTATTTTTTCTGAGTCACTAGGGAAGGGCTGGAAAAGGCGCTTTTTTTTCCCTTTTTAATTGGGAACATTTCTTCTCTTTTAAAAGGTTAAATGTAAACTTAATTGGCCATCTTGACCCAGTGGGTTAATATCTGCATCAGGAAAACACCACTGGTACATGATTTAATGTAGTTAGTCTTTGGGAAGCCCGAGACTGGATGGGGAAGACTGATGTGCTCTTACCTTTGACAGCTTTCCACATGTGTCAGGATTTCGTCAGGGTGATAGAAAAGCGGGGGAAGTTGTGCTGAATCCGATGCAAAGGGATCTTTGTTTTTGCAGCTGTCAGTCCAGCGTTCTTTTATCTCCCACCCACCCCCAGCCATGGATTTCTCTGACCAAATTTAGATAAACATTTGCTGCTCTGTCTGCCCGTGCTGCAAGACTAGAAACCTCCTCTGGAATCCCCTGGATAATCTCTAGTGCATACAGCCCTCCGGCAGACGTGGCTGAAACCTCTTGCGCTTTCAAAAGGAAGCCCGTTCCCTCCTGCGGCCCCGCAGGCCTTGTGATTGCCAAACCGGTGCCATACCTCTCTTTGCTGGTGCTGGCTGCTTTCATACAGCTGTCTCTGTCTTCGGCGGGGGGGGGGTGGGGTGGGGTGTCCTCTACCTGAGTATGTTGGTTTGCTTGTATGGTGTTTTGGTTTTTTTGTTTTGTTGTTGTTGTTTTTTTTTTTTTTTTTAATTCTTTCCTGCTGTTTTCGTAGGGCTGTTTTCTGTCTGGAGGGCCTGAGGCATTGACGTAGAAGATGTGCGAGGAAGAGGACAGCACTGCCCTTGTTTGTGACAATGGGTCAGGGCTCTGCAAAGCCGGCTTCGCTGGGGACGATGCCCCAAGAGCAGTTTTCCCTTCCATTGTGGGTCGTCCCAGGCACCAGGTGATGAACTGCTTTGGTTATTCCACACGGGGCTTGCAGAAGGCTTTGCTGCCCCGTCGCCAGCCCTCCCCCCAGAGCCAGCTTTTCCTGTGTTTGGGACTAGCCCAGCCCTGGGTGATCTGTGTAACACAGCATTTCCAGGCAAAATGAGTCCAGCAGTGCACTCACCTGAGTCAAAGCAGGTTTCTTGCCTTGTGAGAGGAGTCCTTCTAAAATTTTTCACTCCTTTATATGCCCTCTTCTCCCTGTCCCTTAAGTTTGGATTACCCAGAGAACTTGGTGAGTAAAGCTAGTTTAAAAAAACCACAAAAGCCCAACAACAAGTACCTGGAAATTTTGACTGCCCTAAAAGCTCGTGATAGGTGATGTGTGGAAAACTAAAGGAGGAAGGAGAAGTTTTCAGTCAGCTTCCTATTAACCTTCCTGACTTTATTCATTTAGCTGAATCACAAATGGGCACCTGTATAGGGTTGAGTTTCTTTAGCTTCAAGGTTTATATTTGAGTATATGATGCATTCCAGTCGATTTTAATAGTTTGCAAAATACATGTACTATCTGAGCTGTTAAATATAGAGAGTTTCTGAGCCAGATCATCATTAGCATGAACTAGAGTAGCTTGGCTAGGCCATGACAAACTAATCCTCCTAATTAGTAGATCCACCTAATTGCTTCTATGCTGTCTAAGGACCTGGTGAAATGGGAAGAGGTATAGTGGTTGTAAGATGCAGCACTTTATATACCCAGCAAATACATTTTAAGCTCTTCAGGGCAGAAGAAATGTGTCCCTAATTGAGGCTTCTGGGCATCAACATAATTGAAAAAAAAAATTCAAATGCTAGCTTCTGTAGACAGTGTGAACAGTATTAATTGCTCAAAAGCAAGCCATACAGTCACAGCGGAAACAAATACAGCAGATTTCTAGAACCTTTCTTTCCTGATCATGTATCACGGATAGCATTAGTGCCCTGAAGGAAGGATCATCCCATCATAAATTGCAAATCCAGCTTGCTTGTTTCTAAGACAGGGCAGTTAGAGATGCCAAGGTTTGGAGTGTGTAATGACTAAATTCTGATGAGAGTATTGTGCACTCAAAGTATCCTACTATATACTACTTTTTTTCCAGTATTTCTAACTTTAACATAGAGATTACTGTATATCCAGAGTAGTTTCCAGCTTCTGGTCCGTGGACGATTTCTACAGGATCCATGAAAATACCGAAAAAGAAGCCCGTACCAGTAGATTTAAATTGTCTGTCTCCAATGGCAATATTATAGTGTTCAAAAGGAAGATTAAAAAATGTTGAAATTTAAGCTTTGGGAAATGAAAAATGCGTATTGCTCCGTCTTGACCCTTAGATAGCACAACAGCTCTTTCTGCTTTTACTCCACTTTATTACAGTTTAGCAGACAGTTCATTCCTAAATAATAATGAACATTAAAACAACCCTATTTTTCCACTTTATCTTGATGAATTTAACATTGTACTTGTGCTGTTTACTTAAACTGTAGTGGAAACATGAACTCCAGAGGTTTAAGTGAACTAAAATTTAATTTTGGAAATTAAAAAGCAATGAGTAATTCTCCATTCATTAGTATTCATAAAGTATTTTGTAACTAGTATCACCAGCAACTGGATTTATTTCACAGCTTATGTTCTATCTACTTTGTGACACCTCTCCTTGAGAGACTAACTCCATTTGTGTTATTTTATAGGGTGTGATGGTTGGTATGGGTCAAAAAGACAGCTACGTAGGTGACGAGGCTCAAAGCAAGAGAGGAATCCTGACCTTGAAATACCCCATAGAACATGGCATCATTACAAACTGGGACGACATGGAGAAGGTATTTCAGCTTTGAAAAGATAATGTGTATCACTGGTAAACAGAAATACTTGAAACAAATGTTTACAGAATACCCACTAAATTTTAGATGAAAGCATCATGCTATCAAGTATGGTTTGACGAGAAGGTTGTTAACAACAACGGTTAACTTGCATCTAAAGCTGAAGTATCACCAGGAGTACATCAAAATAGTTATTGGGAGTTCTTTTTACTCCAGTATGATCTATACACCTTTGCATGACCAAAGGAGGGGGAAGGGGGAAGGGAAGGAAAGAAAAGGAATATCCTCCATTTGCTAGTAAAGAAATGGAATTTAAGAAGGTATCTGTTTCTGCAAAAATGCAAAGCATATATGTAATTTTGATGTGAAGGGCACTGTTTACACACATACTTAATGCTTGAAAGATTAGCAATGTTGCAGTACTATGCATCCATTTCAGAGCCAGTACTTGGATGAAAGGCTTCCAGAACCATGTTTACAATCGTAGTCTGTACGGTTGATATAATTTCTAAGATGGTATTTCTATTTAATATTGTGCTGTGGAAATAAAGCTATTTGAAACAGTTGGGACATCACAACACGCTGGAAGTGTGTGGAGCCATGCAGGACTTACTGACTCTCATAGCATTGTACGTTTTACTTGGAAAGACAGCAAAACCTTTCAGATGCCTAACCTATCAACCAGTCTCTAACCACCACCAGCCTGAAAACAAGCTTAGAAAAAACTTTTTGGCCTTTCGAAAGTCTCTGGTAGTTTTACTTCTTATGGTGTATTAACCTCCTCATTGTGGTTCACTTGGCCTTAGATTTTTATAGCTGGTAGGAATGAGCCATGGGGAGGCAATAAACACAAGTTGACTTTCAGCCTCACAAGCCATTTGCCTTCATTTCTTTTTATGAATTCTTGGGCTGGCCTCTACAAACCAAAAGATGAAAGTGTTTTCAAGAGACCCATTATCTATTGAGCTCTACTGCATAGGTCTGCATACGTTCTAGAGTTGTTCTAGAACTCTTTAACTTTCAATCATTATTGAAACAGTGTTGCTGGAACCAAGTCTGTCCTGCTCTGTCTCTTGTACTGTAAGAATAATGTATTTATTCTCATTAACTTATGTGTTATTAAAAGAAGTCATATTAGTAGCAGTAAAACCTGAGGATAGTGGTTTTCTTTCTCTAGTTACTTTGGTCATCTCTATGAAGGCAATAAGAACAACTGCGTGAGAAACATTACTAGCCTATCTCTAGGGCTGTAAGCAGAGTGCTGGAGCACAATACCTGTCTGGAAGTGATTCTGAGCTGCTGGTTGATAGTGTTTCTTTCCTTTGGCTTCTCCCATTGTTCTCAGATCTGGCATCACTCTTTCTATAATGAGCTCCGTGTTGCGCCTGAAGAACACCCGACTCTACTGACTGAAGCACCACTGAATCCCAAAGCCAATCGAGAGAAAATGACCCAGGTAAGCTCACACTGAAGCTATGGAATAATTCCAACTTTGTGAATTCAACAGGGTGTGAACTTTGTCATTTCAGTTAGTCATGCTGTCCAGTAGTCTCTCTCTCTTAGTTATGGAAGATGGAAAGTGCATAGTGACCACCTGTCATATTTGCATATTATTACATTTACTTTAGAAAGTCAGTGTATCTGCTTTGAATGTGAGTACTTCAGTCTGTCCAAGCGTTATGTCATCTTAATCTGTTTTTATGCCTATTACAAAATTATCTTTGATATGTGCATATGTCTATATTCATATGTTAAAGATACAGGCCAGATACAGGGAGATGTCTTATTGGACAAATATTTTTGGATTTAGATTTTGTATTTTCTTTCCTTGTTATTACCAACCATCAAGAAATATGAAAATCTTGTCTTCTCCCTCTCTTTCAGTATATTGCTTCAACTAAGCTAAAAAACCTAGTGTTAAGGCAATTATTTTAATTGCATTTCAGATTATGTTCGAGACTTTCAATGTGCCAGCCATGTATGTAGCTATTCAAGCCGTCCTGTCTCTCTATGCTTCTGGACGTACCACAGGTAGGCGTGCGGGGAATATGGCATAGACATTTGAAATACTTAAGTGGGTTGATGTGCACCTGGGAATTAATTGTGTATTATCTTCTCAAAGGGATTGTGCTTGACTCTGGGGATGGTGTCACCCACAATGTGCCAATTTATGAAGGCTACGCCTTGCCACACGCCATCATGCGTCTGGACCTGGCTGGCCGCGACCTGACAGACTACCTCATGAAAATCCTGACGGAACGTGGCTACTCGTTTGTGACCACTGGTAAGGACACGCTGCTGACTGAGGAGGAGAGTTCTTTAATGAGCAATGTTTCTAGCAGCCTTAGAAAGACTAGCAGTGGTTCTGCAGTTGATTAGACATAAGAAGGAATCCAACAGGAAAGTCCCCTGCAAGACTAGCAGAGGATGTGTTTAAAAAATGGGGGGGGCTGTTGGAGAATGCAACCTGTCAACATGTGTGGGTCCTTCCTGAATGCCATTCTAAAGATTGAATCCTCTTGACAGCGGAGCGTGAAATTGTCCGTGACATCAAGGAGAAGCTGTGTTACGTGGCCCTGGACTTTGAAAATGAGATGGCCACTGCTGCCTCTTCTTCCTCTCTGGAAAAAAGCTATGAGCTTCCTGATGGTCAGGTGATCACTATCGGAAACGAACGCTTCCGCTGCCCAGAGACCCTCTTCCAGCCATCTTTCATTGGTAGGTCGGATGATTCTTCTGCCTTGGTAAACTGCACATAAATATCAAGTCCCTGTTTTCTTTTGATTGCATCCCATTGCTAACTCACTTAGACCTAGACACAGGTGTGTCCTAGCACCCATTATATAATAATCTTTTAGAACAGCACTATTAATATGGTGGGAGGAACTTCATGTCAAACAATAAAGCAAAATGCTTTCCCAAAACAAACCCTGAATGTTTATTCCTGGCTTCTGACATTGGGCCTATGCTATTTTGTAGGTTGTGCAGCTGGCTACTACAAGAAATATGGCTGCAAAGCCACTTTTCTAAGTAGTGTGAGGATTTTAATTTGAATGTGCTTGCAGGGAGGTGGTGTGGGAGGGAAGCACCACTTTTATTTTTCAAAAACTCTGCTCCAAATCCTGAATCCATGGGTCATCACATTTGCAGAGCAAAGCCAACGCAATGCATGCTAATCAACAGCCACGAAGGCAGACTTGCAACAAGGTCACACAGAAATCCAATGTTGGTTCTGCCAATCGGCAGAATTTCAGCTCAGAAATAGATGAAGTAGTTGCATACTTAGAGGTATTAGGACATATTTTGACTGTTCTGTCTCTGAGCTGGCTCAACTAAAAAAAAAAAAAAAGAAAAAAAAAAGAAAAAAGAAAACAAATCATTCCAAGACCATATAAGGAATTCTTAGGGCATTTGAGATAGCCTGCAAAAGCCTAGTGGAAACTACTACTCCACACCCCCAGCTTTCTTTTTAAGGACGAGTTGTGTGTATAAGCAGGAAAGGAGGACTGTACACCAAGGAACTCCTAAGCAAATAATTTAGGCAGCTGCAGAATGACTTTCCAGATTTCCACAGCTCTGAAGACTGATGTCTTCCAAAGAGACACTAAAGTTCATGTTGTCAGTTCTGTGTTAACAATTTTAAGTCTCTGTACGGAGTTGCTTCCTCAGTGTTCTTCTGTAACTTTCCCAGGCATGGAGTCTGCTGGCATTCATGAAACCACTTACAACAGCATCATGAAATGCGATATAGACATCAGAAAGGATCTTTATGCCAACAATGTGCTGTCTGGAGGCACTACAATGTACCCGGGTATTGCAGACAGGATGCAGAAGGAAATAACTGCTCTGGCTCCCAGCACTATGAAGATCAAGGTATGGTGCAATTATTTGTAGACTATTTGATTTGGCACGTACAAAGTCCTCAAAAATCTAATGAAACATAGCAACACTTCACAAACTAAGTGCTTTGTACATATTTTGAATCATGCCTGTACCTTCTAGCAAATAATCACCACCTGGTAACTTTGCTGCTGGAAGAAGAGAGCCTTCTCTCCTCTCATT
This sequence comes from Mycteria americana, assembly GCF_035582795.1. Taxonomy (NCBI): domain Eukaryota; kingdom Metazoa; phylum Chordata; class Aves; order Ciconiiformes; family Ciconiidae; genus Mycteria; species Mycteria americana. Next base: position 20,542,111 of record NC_134370.1, read on the forward strand.
TCCTTGTTCATGGTGAATTCTGCAAACTGCCCCAACATGGCCAAAGAAGAATAGCATGGACCCAGCAGCATAAATTTTCCTCTGGGGCTATAAGTGAGCTTCTTCAGCCCTTTTTGGCTGATGGAGATGGGAGAGAGGAGATGCTGGTTTTGTCCTTGGCCTACAAGTTCAGGAAAGAAAGGCTCTCTGACAAGCCAGTGTTCCTTCTGCTGCTTCAAATCTTCTGTTCCTTGCTTTGTAAACATTTTATCAGCTATACCAATAAGAGTGCTCCATGGGTCACTCATTTTTCCAAGCCCTACTGGGTTATCATTATATGTTTCCAGAGCAATTATCTCTCCTTTTCTCCTATGCAGTCATGAATACACAAATGCACTACTCTTACTGGGCAGACTGACTCAGGCAGAGAAATTGAGGATATAGACTCAGACTTAAATAAAAACTTTTTAACTTTACTTCTTGCATCAATGGCTAACTGTAATGCCAGGGATCACACTAGCACATAGATACAGTGTTTTTGTTAATATCAAAGATCACTGCTTTAATATCTGCTTTTATCACTGCTTTTGTATAAAAAATGTATTTTATTCACAGTGGACAGTTGTACTTAATGCTTTTATTTCTTAAACAGATCATTGCTCCTCCTGAACGTAAGTACTCCGTCTGGATTGGAGGCTCTATTCTTGCCTCCCTCTCTACTTTCCAGCAGATGTGGATCAGCAAACAAGAATATGATGAAGCTGGCCCATCCATTGTTCACCGCAAATGCTTTTAAATTGCTTTATCTTTATATGTCTCCTTAGTGTATTACTGTGAATGTATTCAGGAAAATACATTCTTATAATTTCATTCCATAAATCCTTCATCATAATTACTCTAATTAATTGGATACTATGTATTTTTTTGGAATAAATTTTAAATATGCTATGAAATTGCTGCTCCTATTTAAAAAAAAAACACCAACCAAACATGCATTTGTGGAGGTACCATTACAGCTGGTTTGAAGCTCCATCTTGTGACACGAATTTGTTACTACACTGTACTGGGCTTAATAGAAAAAGCGGTACCTTTTGCTCAATGATACCAATGCTAGAAAATGCTCAGCTCTCAGGCTGCACGTTGTCAAAGTTTAGCCTCAGTAAACATTTTAGTCTGCAAACAGAACCAGTCTTGATTTTTCCAAAGTTCTGGGCAGTACCAAAGGAGCATAGCATCTGTTCGATATCAGGATGAGCATGGGCACACTGCTTTGTATCTGCTCCATCCAGGAATATTATCTATCCACATCACCTCTTAATTCACAGCTGTCATGCTGGAAAAGCTAATTTTTTACAGTGTGTGGCCCAGAGGCCTACAATGCGTACTACAACAATTCTGTGTGTTTTATTTAAAGAAATGAAACCTGTTCCTTTGGGAGCATATCTAAACACTAATATTAGGTTGAACACGTGACTTTCCTATCATATGCCCTCAGGATGAGTGCAGCCTATTATTTTTATGTTGTGATTTCTGGCAAGGTCTAAAGGGTAATTAAGCTGGCTTAATACACTTTCTCTTCAGAACTGTTTTTTTGGGGGTGGTAATGTAATCAAAGTAGATAAAATAATTTAGACAACTGACATTCAACTAGAAGTATATGCATAGAAGCTGAAGCCAGTAATACTGTCTTAAAAGTTTATATATGAATAAAGAATTCACTGAGACAGACCTGGAAAAGATCAGTTCTAAGGAACTTACTGCAATTTGTGTTCATTAGAGTTCAGGATAAAGGATGCTATTTATTTTTGTTACCTAGTTTCCTGTCTAAACTCAATAGTTTACCTCACATGCCTGTTATTCATTATCTTTCAAACTGTAAGGTCTTTGCAACAGCACCTGTTATTTAGCACGTCTGCATAACCCCTGGGTTCCAGATCTTGTCCAGCTTCTGACTGTTAGCACATGTTCCAAACTTTATTGTACTAACCTTATTATTTAAAGTATAGGTCATCTAGGTTGTTGGAACAGATACTAAATAAACTCTTGTTAGAGCAAATAACTTTGTATGGTTCTTCCTTCTAACTCTATCTAGATCTTTTTATCTAACTCTAGATAGATCCAGGGAATCCCTTTCAGGATAAGAACTTGGTTTCGAATAAAAATTTTTACTAGAGGGTTCCTGGAGAAGACACATTTTTCCAAGGGACTCTGATGCATCTCTGCAATGCCAAGATGTGATGAGGGTCAGCTCTCAGGTAAAGGGCTTGTGTTTTCTGCTTAATAACTTAGCTGAAATTTGAGCTATACAAGGATGGAATGGGGAAAAAGATGAAAAAAAAAAATCACCCAAGCTGATGTATTTGACTCTACTACATATAATGTAAATTCACTGAAGCAGTAAAGAGATGTACATAGCTGGAAGTCACAAAAAGCCAACCACTGTTAAAAATCTCTGATTCTCAGAAAGCAATTGATGCCAACAAGTGACAAAAGAAACAAACATTACTTGTTTCAATGCAGTTACTGTTGTTTGATGTTCATTTTATTAGGTTGTGTTTTATAGGTGGGACTTGGTTACAGATTCAGGGGTAATGCCACTGAACTCCATCTTGACAGAGCAACAAAATAACTCCAAAACAGGCTAGAGCAATAAATATCAAACCATTCAATCTAAAATGTATAAATATAAAAGTCATTTCTGAAAATGTAGGAAAAACAGGAATCCATTTTTCTGTTTTGGCCATTTGTGTAGTAACATCGCTATCATCCATCTGTATCACCTCAGATCCAGCACAATTATCTTTATGTCTTTCCCGACCACATGGGTACACGGCTGCAGAAGAAGTCAACCCATTACTCACAGAAATCAGTTTCAGTAAAATAGCATATGAGGGCTATTGTTTCCTTTTAATTTTCTGAGCCTGCCTAATACTGTGCCTATCTATCCAACTTTGATTTTACCTATCACTGTGCCTGTTCACAGGCAAACCTGACCATCACAGGTATAGGCTGCTGAATAAAGCAAGGACTACAACATGCCATCAGAAAAAAATTTCTAAAGAGAATATTGCTTAGTGCTTGGACTGTGAAACAGATCATAGTTCTGTGCTATCCTTTATGTATCACAGCATGGGATATCTGAAATGGAGGGGGAAGGTGGTGTGTGCTGCATTAGAACAGGTGCATGGGGGACAGCAACAAGGAAAGCGTGAACTCTGTTCTTTTCCTGCAGCAGCTTCAGATACATCTGCCCACATGATGGATTTTTAAAGCATTTAGGACGACACTGTGTCTTTAGACACAGTCATGACTAAGTAACAGCTTGTTTTGGTTCTGTGGAGAAGAGCTTTTACCAGAAGCCAGACAGATGCAGATTAGGATTGTTCTAGTCAGGTTTCATGAAGCTTCCTGTATTATCACCCCTAATATTTTTCCTCCAGGAAATGAGGCTGTGATCTTACTGTTTTTGTTGGAAGATCAATGTGTTTTGAGGATTGTACTTGAAAGGATATTTGTGTTTGATATGTGCTACCACCAGTGTGTCTAATGAATGTAACTAACTGAGCTCATGTGGCCAGTAACAACATCGTTCATGAACTAAGTCTGTAAAGGACCATTGAAAAGAACCTATCATCTGGAACAAAAGTCTTAAAATTTTTCAGAGTTGCACTACCTTCTCATTATCCCTAGAGTCAATGATAAAAGAACAAAACAAAGAAACCCAACCTCTCCTTTTTTTGAGGAATAATACTGACATTCTGAGTCTCCTACAACAAAGAAGTAAATTCCAATGTCTTTCAGTATTACTTCTCTGCATTCGATCATTTTATTTTGAGCTATATGAGATGCTCTGTATTTGACATGAGCCCCATTTAAAAAAAATCTTAATTATTCAAAGGTAAAGATTGTTGTCTTCCAGACAACAGTGACATTTCTGATAATTCTGACTGATTATAGTGTTAGGCCATACATATAGCATACTATGCTATTAAAACATCAAAAGATATGGTAGTTACTGAGAAAGTCTTGTGAGAAGCCGGGAAAGAATTATGGGCAATGAAGGAAATTGGGCTTAATATACTCATAGCTGCACTTTTTAGCAGCTGGGATCTTCTGTTGGGACACCACAGCTGGGGAGATGAACTGAATGCTTTGTTTAAAAACCTGAAGAGCTCAGGACCAACTTCCACTTGAAACTGTGGCTTTTGCGTCTGAAAGCAGGTAAAAGTAGTGACTGGTGGTAACTGCCTCTAGTTAGCCACCATTTGAATGGCAGTGTGTAACACTCATCTCATGGCTGCTATCGACTGCTTAAGTAGACTTCAGATGTCTACCTGAGTCAGTGAAGTAAGGGTAATGAGTTATTAAAGGGGGCGAGGGGGGGAAGTATAAAGAAACCTAATCTGAAACACATATAATTTCTGCTTGCAGCAGAACCACGGTCAAGAATTTGAATAGTCAAAACCATGTTGCATTATATACTTACATTAAATAACCTAGGCTCCTTTGTATGTGGATGGAATCCCTTCTTTTTACAAGCAGAAACTTCTAGCATGCCAGTGTTAGTAAGTCTGAAGATGCCAGTGCTGGAATGCAAAAGATGAAACTACTGTTACATACTGTCCCCATAATACAAGTCCAAGGTTTCACATACAAATTGCTTAGCTTAACAGAAGGACAACAGCATGGTACTCAGTAACCTTCGTCACACAGGAGCTAAGGCTGGGTTGGATTCTTAAAGAAATTTGAAATCAAGGGGATCTGTATTCCTGTAAGGAAAGAGATGATGAGCGGAAGGGGAGAAAAACCACAGTACTGTTGCTATTGCCATTAGGCAGGTTAGCCCACTACGGGCCAAGGCTGGTTCATACAGGATCAGGTACAAAACAGAAACGTAGGTGTTCTGGATGGCATTTCACTCACTGAACTCCAGAGGAGCAACTTGAAAGAGAACAGCCATTAAGCTAGCTGTGTAAATGACTAGTGACAGTACACATCCTCCCCACTCTTTTAGGTAATCAAGTAATACAAAGCACAAGAAAATGCACTGCTGCATATGTATGACCTAACACTTTGCATATTGAATAAAGTTAGAAAACTCACCCTTCTGTAAAGAACATTAATACCTAATAACTTCAGGACAGCACCTGATTAATAAATGTTACAGATAGGAGTAACAGGTTAGAGAGATAGGAGTAACAGGTTAGAGTTGGTTATAGGGTATTAGCATAAACTATGAAAGTTTGCAAGACCAGAGATTTGAAAAGGTATGCAGACATTGTGCTCTGGTGCTTGTGCATTTGCCACTCAATCTGTATTTACAGCTCTGCCAGCTGAATGGCCCATGTAGGAAGCTAGGCAACCAGAATGGGATTCATAGAAGTCATCTACAAGGGGCAGAAGGCCAGAAAGAAAGGCTGAAGAAATGCACAGTCTAAACAATGGAGTTAGCCCTGGGGCCTTGAAACTCCAAGCACACCAAGGCAGAGTCACAAAACTGAGGTTGGAAGGAACCTCTGAAGACTGTCTAGTCCAACCCCCCTGCTCCAGCAGAATCACGTCAAGCAGGCTGCCCAGGACCATGTCCAGTCAGGTTTTCAATATCTCCCAGCCAGGACGCAGACTGCACACACTCTCTGGGCAACTTGTTCCATTATAAACCTTCACATTAATACTTACACACTTCCAGGTTTTTCTAGATACTTACTGTTTGTATTTTATGAAATACAAAAATAGGACCTTATTATCAAAAAAGTGATCTTTATCCCTCTACGCCCCAAACTGCAATTTTCATATCATCCTAGAGAAATACGTCTAACCCCTCCACCTTCTTCATCAGGCAGAATGAAGATAGGTCTGTGGTAGGGCACTAGCAACGAGGTCTCCAGAAGAACAGCTCCTGTCATTACTACTTGGTTGACCACAGTATAAAAACAAATACAATTTAAAACCTGGGGCTGGGAGGGAGGAGGAGAGAGAAGCCAGAAACAACACTGTGCATATAGACTGACTGGAATGTAAGTCTAAACAACTTAAAAGAAAACAAACTCACAATACAATATTCCTGCCCCTCATCCCAGTTTGACATGTGCTGTTTGTATTTGATCAAATCTTAAGATAAGGAGCAGGGGAAAATATTACTTAGAAAAATCAGAACTCACTCATTATGCTTTGGTGAACAAACAATTGCAATGGCCTCTGGCAACATTAGCTGATAAGAACAATGAGTATGAAGATCAACACTGGATAAGAATGCAGTTTGTGTTGGATGTGTCTACAAAAAGAAAGGGAAAGCTCAACATCATGAAATATTTCTTACAAATCAAGGTCGACATACATTCAAGAAGGAACAATAATTTATAACAAGTGAAAGCATCAGTACTTCCCCAGGTTGGTTTCTTAAGTTCCTATTAACCCAGATTCTACATTGTTCAGGTGGCTTTTCAGTATGAGGTTTATGGAGGCACATTCACAACCAGATGTACAAGCAATTTTCTGATCATGGGGGGAAAATGGTGGAATGAAGAAGCACAAGACAAAGGGAAATGGCTTGATTGTCCAAAATCCCTAAAAGTGAAATTAATATAAAGTTTAAACAACACAATACCCTCCCCCCCAAATTTTGAATATAGTAGAAAAATAAATGGCATTAGAAAGTAATAAAATCCCCCTAAATCAATATAAACAGAAGTTGCACTGGCAAAAGCAGGCCCATTGTGTCAACAGGATGCCTCAACTTCATTAACAAATACTCATCTGTGGAGAACATCAGTGCTCACGTACATCATTACAATTAGAATTAAGTGAGCAGATTCATTTGGATTATTCCAGTTATTTCTTTAGTTTGTTATTTCCAGGGTTTCTTTCACATAGTATGCAGAGCTGATATAGGAAAGCCAGAATCTACGAGTCATACGTACATGAATCCAACCCAAAGTGAGGAGATCATACTGATCCTGAATACCAAATAATTCTTCCACATTCTCCATGTCGCAGTAATCTGGTCCTGCAGACTGCTTTGGCACTATTACATGGGTAATAGTAAACTCATTATGTGTCTGTAAAACAAACATTGACTTAGAGTGGAACAAATGAATAAATGCTAAATCAGAATCTGAAAGATGTCAGCCTATCAGCTGAAACAAAGCAGTATAGCTCCACTGACTCCAGTGCAGCTATACTGACGTACTGCACCTGAAAATACGACTTAGCTTTTTAGCGTGAAAACATATAGGGAAGTATTAGTAACAACATGAGATTGTTGGATTGAAATGTTTGCAGAGATCAGTGTGAAAAGGATATCCTTTAGAAAATTAAAAACATGAAAAAAGAGGTTTGAGAATACTACAGGTATTTTCTGTGAAACTTGGAACATCACTACTCTTGCTATTCTTTCTCTTTATACAATTCAAATACACTTTGCCAGCATTAGCCATGACATCTTTCCCTGCTCTGAAAGGACATTAAGTATTATCTAGGTCAAAGAAAAAAAACAGCTTGAAAAATCAGATGTTCTACAGCTTGATGGGGGAATTTTCTTCTTTTTTGTTGTGCCATTATGGATTTGATGACTCCAGTAGATTCTAACAGTCTTTATACTTCATTGTCCTGTAACTAAACCTCACTTACCTTAGATGAATGCCAGAGAAAGTACTCGAAAAAGCCTGTATTGTACAGCGTGCTGAAAAACTTGCTACATTTTATAAAGACAGCAGTGTAACTTTGATCAAATGTTTCCCCAATAAGGCAAGCCCACACTGCTGAAGTGACCACTCGGGTTACAATATGAAGTTAATTACATTAAAGACTAATTGTTTAGATCTGCTTTTGCTCCGAAATTGACACCTTGCAGGAAAATACAGCACTACCAAATATGCCTTTCCCCATACAAATGTGAGGGTTAAACTGTACCAGTTTTCCACAGAGAATTCCACATGTCTCTATTCCTCTTATTGTATTTGCCTCTGCCAGCAGCAGAAATTTGTGACAGAGATCCCTGGGCAAAATGACGCCTCTGAGTGCTTCGGCCAATTGAGCTAACAAAAAAAAAAACCAAACAAACAAAAAAAAGGAGAGAGAGATAAAAAGGCATTTGCAGCTTACACAGTGAAGTTCCCTAAAATAAGGAAATATACACAGTTACAGGAAATTATTAAAAGTGAAAGAATTATACTTACCACATCACAGATTTCTAATGAGAATAAATCTACAGCACAAGCACTTCACCCTAAATTGAGGTCACCAGTCCATGAGATATGCTCACTAGCCTGCCTCTGAGGTGACAGCGAGCTGATACCATTTCCCAGTCCAGGGCTTTCCAGGGTGAACCACTGCAGGTTCTGCTTCTGTTCCCTTGAAGTCCATGGCAAGATTCAGACTTCATTCCACAGGAAAACTAAGGCTCAATCTCTAGATCCATCTATTGATACTCAACTGGAAAATGTGAAACCGTGCAACTAATCTCCTCTTTTAAATTGAAGAAACTATATGGAACTGTTGTGTGTACATTAACGTGTTCACTATGGACATCCTCACAGTGAATAAATACATATGCATATGCAATATGTGGACTGCTATAACCAGAAAAGAAGCAGATAAAATAAAAAAGTAAAAAAAAAAACAAAACAAAACTCTGCACTTACTCTGAACAGCACTTAAAGTAGCCGCCGGCTTTAAGACCCGGTTTACTGGAGGTGAATGTCCAGCCCAGCCAGATGTGCCACTCCTTTCTTTCTCAAGCAGTGCAGTAGACAAGGAACTGTTCTTTGGTACAGAAATACAAGATAGCATACTTCCATCTATCTGTTCAGACATAACCATGCTCTCTTTGATTTTCTGATCTCGAGCTAGCTCTTGCTTCTTAAGCTGGTCCTCAAAGAATTGAAACTGTTCTGATTCAAGCTGCTGTTGCCGCATATGTGCGATTCGTTTCTTCTCTGCCTCTATTAGCTTTTGATGCTCTAGTTTCTTCAGAAATTCAGTTTTACATTTGTTCTGAAACATATGCAAAATAGTAACACTCTCAGGACACTAAAAGAAGCTACAAAAAATGAAGGGAAAGAAGCAAACTAATTGTTTAATAAAACCATCAAATCCTGTCATTAAAAATTAAGTCTTTTGGAACCTGTTTGCTGAACTGGCAAATACAACTATATCCACAAAAGTAATATGATATGGAAGGATATACAATAAGTAACGAATTGTAGAGCAAAGCTTCCAATCTGCATACCTGTGGTGCTTTGTGTTCTTACTTCAGTAGCGATACCACTTGCCTCATTTACCCATTATAATAAAGTCATTAAAAAAAGACTTTTCAGAATAGTGATGGTGAAGAGACTAGAGACAAGCATAAGCCCTTACAATTTTCAATGCAACAAGAGATCCATGAGCACATGGCTTTTCTGGGTAGATTTCATAATCCATTTTGTTATCTGGTTTTGTTGCTTGTTGCTGCTGTCTGGATAGGGTTTGTCAACTTTCTCCTGCTACTTTCCTTCCTCAGCTTTCCCTGGATTGCTCAGCCTGGCTTTGGTGCATAGCCTCTCCAGCCTCAGACACATTAGGTACCTTCTCCACTCTGGGCTATGTCTATGCCCCCTTGCCCCCAAGCCACCTGCTGTTCCACCAACTGCAAGGGAAGCTTCAGGTTTCAACAGCCCTTCCTATTCCCTGGTAAAGGAGAGCATCAAGCATCTCCAGAAGCAAATGAAAAAAACAGAGCAAAGTCATTTCTTAAATGTCATGAACAAAATAGAGCAGGAAAAAAAGCCTCAAGCCAATCAGTGACAGGAATATGGGGCGTGGGGGATGTTTATTTTTTTTCCTTCTTAATTCTCTAGATCCAATTCAAGGGAAGGAAAGAAAAGGCGTTTTTTCTCAGATGCTCTTTCCAAGACAAGTTTTTAAAACTACAGGTCCTGTTTTCACTGACTTCAATACACAAGATGCAAGTATTTACAGTTATTTAAAGACTCCAAGAGGATCAATTCAAACTTGAGCACATTCAGAGCCAAGGGACCTTTTCTACATACTCATGTAAGTGTATCAACAGTATCCTCTTTATAAAAGAACATCAGAGTGTACCCAAGACCTATTCAGATATTTGTAGACTTATTGCGTAAATATCATAGCACATTTATTTCCAAGCATACACTTGCATTATTTATTTTCAAATGACCAACTGATTAGATTCTGAGAAGTGAAAAGTCATTCTAAGCAGCCCGTGAAATGAATACGTTCTTGTAGAACTGGCATTTTACTGCTTAATTTTTAAGGAGATTTATATGACAGAAAAAATATTCATACCAAAGATTTAAAAAACATACAAAACTTACTTCATTTTGCATGTATTCTTGATATTCTAAGTTATATTTTTTTAAAAGATCTCTCTTCAATTCATCTGTCCGTGGAAATGCAACCTCCTTCAATTTCTTTGGGATGGGGGAGAAAGATAGGTAAGTTTAAAAAATGAACAATAAAAGAACCACCTGGAAAACAAACTCAGCTATAATACAGATTTCAAAAAATACAAAACAAAAAAACCCTACTCCTCTTCTCCCAGGAAAGAAAGGAAGAAATACACACTAAATCATCAGCTTGTGAAACTTCTATAGTACACCGCTTTCAATAAAACTATATTAATTTATATCAGTGAAAGTTGTGACATGACTACCTCTTATCTCAAGGAAAGATTAGTCCTTTTTCTAGCAATCTCTTATCTCTGTTTTGTTTTAATAGGTGTGTGATGACTAACATTGTTGATGTAGGTGCAATTTATAAAAAAGCTAAGTCGAACTTTCAGTGTTTCAGGTAGGATCATCACATTTTTCTCTGGGACTCCCTGGACAGAACTATGACTGCATATGCCCATTTCTAGGCGGGGAAAAAAAACAGTTTATTTGCAGGGATAGCTACACTTGTAGCTTCCTGTGACAGCCCTGGCAGACAAAACAATTTTGCTTTGTAAAACAAAAGCAATGCCCAACGTTTTCTACTGATGCAGAGGCTACTACAAAATAATTTAGAAAGGGTAGGCAAGGGAGAGGAAGTGACCATGTGCTTAATCCTACTGAGTGCCATAGGAGGCAGCATGTTAGATGCCCTTTCTCAACACATGTTTTCCTAGATTGTAGGCCATGGTCAAAATTTGGCATGAGGCATTTTGGCCTTGAATATGACATTATTCAGCTTTAACAGTGAAGAAAGCAAGCAAATATGCCAGCACAAAGCAAGACAGACACTTACGCTACTCATTGGGCAATTCCAGATGTTTTAAGCTCAGTATAAGCTGTATTTGAAATTTCTCTTTGGGGTGGGGGGGGATAAAAAGAAAAAGGGAAACTTTTGAATACAAGTGGGGGGAAAAATTTTGGTAAAACACCAAGTAAATACATATTTGGTAATAAAGAAAGCAAAAATATACTTTGATTATTTAGCAGGGTAAGCAAATACTGCACAGACACCAGTAATGCCACACATATCTCTTTCCCTCTGTTTGCAGCAGTCAGTTTGGACCATTAGCCACTCAGATAATCGGGACCAGAATCAAACTCTAAGTCCTGTTAAATTAGCATATTTAAAATATGTAAACTTTCAGAAATAGATGTACCTGAGTTTCCAACAATCTACCAACTTATTGAGAGACTGTTCTTGTTTACCTTTTAGAATGATAATTTCATTTCCTGTAATGATCAAGTGATTAAACCAAACTAAATATGAATAACTAGTGTAGAAAGATATCAGAAATTCAAGCTGTGGTGGCTGCTGTGGGCCATGTGTGCACTGGGGGAAAAGGAGTGATGGGAAAGAATGGACAGATTCTGGCGGAAACATTTCTTAAAGGCCAGGAAACCATAACCCTACCTTAATAATATCTTGTTTTTCTGGTACTGCACACTGGTGATAGTCTCGGTGACTGGGCAGCTTTTCTACAAACAACCTAGGAAATTAAACATGCATGTGTTCGCCTCAGTAGCCAGAGGAATATCCACAATAGCTTTTATGTTGGCAGAAAAATCAGTTTCACATAACTCTTAAGCACTGAATTCCAGATGACTTGGAGCAGGTTCCTACACATTCATTTGTTTAAAATAACAGTGAAATTCTTGTATAGACTTGTATGGGACACATAGGGTAATGATAGGAGATTATTTTCTACATCTGAATATATTTTTATTTTCATTAGTAGTTGGGTTGGTTTAAAAAAAGGACTAACTAGCAGCCAGCACCTAAAAATAGCCCTCAAAAGCACCCTCCACCCTAGCCAGAATTAATAAATCCTATTTCTACTGTCTTTATCTGTCCTTAGCCGAAATGCTGAATCTTAAACAGGAAGTCCAGAATGCAGCACTGACTACCATTAAAACAGTTATTTTTACTAGACCACGCTGCACAGCTAACTGCAGTGTTATTAACCTACCCAGACATCTAAATTATGGCAACACTCAGCTGCAAGGAGTTTGGAATACACAGCTGCTATCATTCTTTCAGCAATTTGTGCAATGTTCTCCTCCAGACCCTCTTTTTATAGAGATACATACATTTAAAATTAAGTGGAATAAGAAAGATTTGATCTAGTTTTCAGAGTATGAGGAAAATAAGGGGGGGAAGGAAGTCTCCTATTATAAAAATTTTAAAATATGCATATTAAAAAAAGCCTTTCGTAAGTAAGAAAACAAACCAATCAATTCTATAGCAAAACTAGGTAGTTAAAAAGTTTAAATCTGCCGCTGATATATCTTTCAGCTGGCTATTTTGAGAGTTGTAATGAAAGCTGTCTGGATTTGGTTTTTTTTGGGTGGGGAGAATAATCATACAATGAACATATATTGTGGATTTTGCATTTACTCCTGTAAGAAGCAATAAATTAGACTTAATCCTTTTGGGGAAAAAAAGTAAAAAGAGGCAAAAAGCCATTTTTTCATGTTTTTTTAAGTGCTGTGCAATACTATCATCTTTAAGATCGGCAGAAGCTCATAGGGCATAACTATTAAAGGCTTAGAAATCTTATCTAAACATTGCTTTTCAAGCCATGCGCTGTATTTAACCAACATGCTGATAGATACAGAAGAATCTGTGGGAAACAGTGCTCATAGCATAGCCTGGTACAGTAAACTTAAACCTCTGTACATTAGGTTAGTTCAAGCCTGGCAGTTAATAGATGGACAGGATTACTATACTAACAGCTGAGATGAAATTATAACAAAGCCTGTGGTTAAAGATCTCCAAAGAACAAATCTATTCTGCAAAAACACACTAAACATTTTTCTCCTAATCTAAAGGGGTGCCCCGTTTTCACTGCAACTCTTCATTTCAGTTTAGTCAGAATTATAAGCTGTAATAACTACAAATGGTTTCTTACGTTATGAACTTATTATAAAAAACAAAAGCATTCTCCAGGTTTCCCTCCTCCATATATACTGATGCCATTCGCTCCATCTCTACTCCAGATCTAAAGTAACGACGCGGAGTGATATCTTCATTGATTGTGATATTGCTGCCAAGTTTGCTTAAGGCACGTACTCTCTCTTCTGGGGTCACAGAGATGTCTGTATGGTCAGGAATAGCTACTAGCTTTTTCTGAAAAAGAACAGAGAGGTTAGCAAAGAGAACCAGATATTACATTTCACTTTCAGTAAGTGATCTCATTCAAGAAACTCAAGGGAAATCTTCAGCTTTTTTCTCAAAACAGGCATTGGCTTCCCCACCGGCTAGCCACAGCTGAAATGTTCCAACGTGTTTCTCAATTGCAAATAAATTGTGATTTCAATTACAAATAAGAGTGATCTTACCCCCCTCCCCAAATCTTCAAACTACGAAAAAATCCCAGGAAAAAAAAAAAAGTTAAGATAAAATTAAGTAAACCCCAGTAGAAATTATCAAAGGCAACACAAAGTGTGTCCTCTTTAGAATCCCCCACACATGAAAGTCTATAAGGTTCTGCCTTAAGTTATTGAAATAATTTGGTGGAGGGCCTGAATACTCAGACTCCTATTGCATGATGTATAGGGTATGACTGCTGGGTATAGTTCAGCTAACAAAGAGCAATAAGTTTCCCTGGTCAGTCAACAGTTCAGTTCAAATGTTCATTTCCAGTTTCAAATGGGGCAGTTAAAGCCTAAGAAGTTAGAACTAACTCTACTGAAGAAGACGCATAGCTGCTTATGATAATCATTACCTTCCTGTTAAGTGGCTAAATAGGTGGCTACTGCAAGTTGTTTCCTCTTACTTTGACGAAAATTTTTACTCTTTCTGTTCAAAATGTTCACTTCAACTTTGCAAAAACCTGATCACTGAAATAAGCTAAAACCCCATAAACCACATATACAGAAATAAAACAAATTCCAACAAAACCATCAGGCAGAACATGCAAGTAACTGGCAACACGCAGGAAAAGACCCTTGTAGCTGACAGCCAACACTGCTAAACAGCTCTCTCGAATTGTTTCCTATTTGAAAGAGAGGGTGGTAAGCCATTAAAGCATTTCTTTGTAATACATACCAAGGAGCTAACAGTGAATGGTTGTTCCATGTTGTTCTCTGTCTGCAAACCAAGGAGATCGCTCTTTTCCTCCAAAGTCTCCATCTGACTGCAAAGGGCAGTATCAATCCAGCGCTCAGTAATTGCAGTCAGCTGTCTCAGGGTTTATTAGCCCAAGGGAAACTTGAACACAGATACGTTGATTGTGGTCATGTGCTGGAAAAAATATGACAAGTCATTCAGATTAGAAATACATTCAAATGTCACGTAAGTTTGCATGCTTGCACCCACTCATTACTTCAGCATCACAGTACTTACATATTTAATAATAATCTAAACTTTACCAGGCATCTAGAATTTGAAGTGGGAATGCATGGGGGCTTACAGGACAGTTGTGGACTAGCTGACCTGTTCTAATGTTATTACAGTGGATTAGAACACAATGTAACAGATTATTTTTATAATTTTTACAGCAACTTCAAAAAACCACCACTTTCAAGCATGAAGTGAAACACTCAAAGGTCAAAGACTAATCACAGAATCTGTGTTTCCTTGAGCATATGTTTTGACAAACTTATTTATAAGCAGTGTGAATCTAGCATCTTTTTTCCTGCTAAGTCTAGAACTAAAAATAAAACTTAGCACACAAACTCATATCAGTAATATAAAGCAGAGAAAATATTTCAAGTACCACTTGTTCTACCTGCACAGCTTTCTGATTTCAACAACACTCAAAATACAATGAACTCTGATGAATCAACTAATAGTAATTGCTTCTTGCACAGCTCTGAACAAGTAAAGACAAATATTTAGACAAGCTGTGGTCATCAGCAAAGAAAAAAAACAACCAACAAACCCCTGAAAGGGAAATGAATTATTTAAATTACACTAGAAATATGAAAATGAAGCTGCTAATGTCGTCTTTCACTTCTGTGCACTCAATCTAAACAGATTTGATCCTGAATGTCGAAGGTACTTAATATATTGCAATAAATATGCTTTATGCTTTCGTAAAAGCATAAAGAGTGGGTTCAGCAAAGATGTTTTCTCAGCACACCTCTCTCTAGAGGCCAGAGGACTCTGGGTTAGAGAAAACCAACCCTAACATGTTTTTAGCTGGCTGCATTTCTCAAGTATTGATTTCTGTATTTGGGCCTTCCTCATTTTTTTCCAAAAACTAACAGTATCTATTAGATCAGTCTTTAATTTTAACAATTAGTGCAACAATTTTAAGTAATACACTTTCTTTAAAATAATCAGAAATATCCTGTTTTACTTGTAAAAGCCCTTACTGGTATACTCATTCTACCTTATTAATTCAATCTTACTCTGCTTTGACATATGACCTCCCAATCTCAATGAATGTGTTCTTGCTTGACTTTATACCCATGTTTTCCATTTTCAAGATTTCATTCTCATCATCAGGTATGTCACAGGTCTGTTAATTCAATTTCAAGACCTGCTTTTTTCAAATTAAGGTATTCAAAATGCTTGCACAATTTGTGACAAAAAAAAAAAAAAAAGGAGCATGGCTTATACACCCAAGACATCAACATTAGTTGTGGCTGCAGCGCTAATGGAAACAGTTCTCCAAACACTTTAATTTTACACACGTGGAGCTCTGGTGTAAAAGATCATCTCGGCAGGAGAGCCTATTCATTGCCTACTCACAGGCTGCAGAAAAGCTCCATGGGACCACAATAATTAAATATTTTTGCTTTAGCCTACACCAAGAAACACACTGCCTTATGGCTAGTTCCACCTGAAACCCTTATTCAGCTGGACCACTGTAGGTGTGGTAGACTGTGAAAAGAGAGGGCTAAAAGCTTGGCCAGCACAGAGCTCTTGTTAGTCTTCTGCTCCTGCAGCTCAGATTCTAAGCAGAAATAAAATCCTCAGTAAGAGACTCTGCATTCATATGCTTATGAATCTTACTTACTTATCCATCTCTTGTGGATTTCTTTTTTTTTTTTATTTCCCCTAGAAACAACTAGGAGATCCACAATAGCTGAATGGAAGGCTGGTTTTGGTCTAAAGTATGCATCTAAGTATGACCAACTGCAAAATATTCTACTCATTCAATTTATACATTAAAAAAAAATGTTCAAAAGTAAAGGATGCAGAAATGTATTTCTATTCGATTCCCCATTTCAATTAGCAGCTGTTGAGCCAGAAATCTGCTTTTCAAGCACTGTCTCCCTTACAGACTTTCTCCAAAATCTAGTGAGGAAATGGACACTCAAGAGAACGCTCTTGAGATGCTTCCCTATGGAGGACATGGGATATGGATCATATGCTTCTTTCAACTATTACCACACCTTGAAGACCTTTCAGCCTAGGTGGTAGACAAGTGGAAAATGTTAGCGCAGCAAGTGGGAAACACAAAAGCCACTAATTGGTGTTTTGTGGTTTGTTTTTTTTTTTTTTTTTTTTTTTTGGGGGGGGGGGGGGCAGTATTCCCAAAGAGGTCTTTAACAAAGAAGCCTATGGTATCCCCCAGCCAAAATTTCTTTGGAACTGGCACAGGCAGACATTATGGAACCATTGACTTGCAAACATTTCTCACGTTGGTCGCTTCCAAGAATATTAAAGTTATATTTATAAGTTATTTCAGTGATTTTTTTTTAACCTAAAGAAGCATTAAAAATAAGGAAAAAAATGTGTAATACGAGGTATTTTAAAGAGGAGACATCTGGTAAGAGCAGAAACTCACACTTCCTCACAATTGTGTCAGAGCTTTGAAAGGATGAAGAAGCTCTGCAGAGAGCACAAGTCAAGCCACAGTGCAAGAGCTTAGCAGAAGAATCGCTGCAAATAAAAGAGGAAACTGACTTTCTAAATTTTGCTTCAGGAGCACATTAAAAACCAGACACTGTAAATAAAGAAGAACTACTAGGATGAATTTGTATCACTTCTGCAAGAATGTCAAATAAGACTTAAATATATTAGCTATTATAGGTGGCAGCATAATTAAAAAAAAAATCCTAAAAAGAACTTGGGCTGTCTTATGACTGCACTCCAATATATTACCCTTAACACATGGACACACTGGCCAGAATTATAAACGATTAAAATGCAGAAAGTTAAGCTTTACTAAAAACACCACCACAGGCATGTCTGCCAGTTCCCTGGAATGCCTCTGTGCATAATGTTGCTCATGGCGCAGCTTCGCAACCACCTTCAGCTGGTCGAAGGCCATGATACTGCCAAGGGGCTCCCCTCACACCCACCATATTTCTTTGTATTTCCATTTTGTTGACACCAGTGACTTCAAGGCAAGTTGTAGCTGATCCAAATTAAAATCGAATGGACTTTTAAAATTAATTACTTCCTTCTCAAACTCAGAATGCAAGGGAGGAGGCAGAAACATGAAGCCAGCAAAACAGACAGACTTGCCCCTTTCCGAGGCAGTGCTGTCCTAGATTCATATGAGCTGGCTTTGAAAACGCACCCTAAAAGCTTGTACAGTGCCTACAAGAATTGCCCAGTCCAGATGAGTGACTTTTTGTCTTCTGGAAATACACTTATATTTCACTCTATAAGAGCAAAGAGAAATTCAAGTATCAAACCTCTCTGTGGAACTGAAACTAGTTATATTCAAAGATACAAAATAGTTATGCTAATACAGTGAACTACACTCCAACTGCAACCACAGGGGACGAGTAGCAATGCTATCTTGGAGCTGTCTTAGTCTATTAGAATGTAAAGTGCTCTAAATTCTAAGAGTAAAGATGCTTTACAATTTCAGGCACTCCAACTAACTTAGATGGACTTAGGTAAAGTTTGATTAAGAAGAAATGTCTGGACATTTAGCATGCAAATCAAGCTTTTCCAGTAATGAATTTTCTGACAGTCATTATCAGAATATAAGAATTTAACATCCCTTCAACAGTTAAGAAACTTTTCTGGATTTTATTGGTAATGGCACTCCTCACCAAATCCCATTTCCTCCTCAAAAAACACTTGTTTTCCTCTATGATCCAGCTTATTATACTATGCATTAATCCTTTGTAAAATCCAGCTTTATTAAATCAAAGGCCTTCAGCCACAGGAGATAGAGCAAAGTTGAGAAAAATCAGCATTTTAAATGGCAATGAAAGTAATTCTTTCTGTTCAGGCTAACAAGCATGGTACCAAGTACCAGGGAAGTGAAAAGCAGAGAGAGCAATTTTAACTTGAAAATATATGCAAATAGTACTACATGAAGATAGAATAAGTATATCAAGACATATCAAGTACCTCAAGAGTAGGCTAATGAGACAGAGGTGGTACGAGAAGATCTGGAGAACGCATACACAAACTCTCATGGTTTTCTGAAAGGTATAATATCATAATTCATCACAAATTCTCCAACGCCCTCACAGTTTGCTGCATGCTGGCACATTTCAAACAGTTGCCAGGATGCATGGATGTGGACAAACAAAAGCCCCTCTGCCTGTGCTTAAAGCCCGAGAGGCATGACCCAGCTAAGTTTGCAAGCTACGTAACTGTGCCCTGTGATAGCGAAAGGTGGTACACATGGCTGCACAGCAAGGCTTATTAGCTCAAGCGCAGTACGAACTATTGAAGTTACACAGTTTCTGTTTGCAATGCCTCTTTCTGCCCAGTCTGGGCAGAAAGAGCTTGTATCAGTCTTCGTGCATTCCTATGATGGGCTCCAAAATGTCTATTTAGTATGATATGTCCTTCACCGATATAACCTGACTATGTGAGATGACTGTACCAGCAAAGACAACGAAGCCAAGCAGGACCACGGTCTGCCAAAGGATGCACGCAGTGTCTGGCGGTACCCCAGAGGGAGCTGCGCTGCCCAAACTGTCTGGAGAAGACAGAGTCACAAAAAGGAGCTCAGAGTACCAGTACCTCCCAGAAACTAGCTGACTGCAGAGCATGAGGACTGAATTTCAGCTCCTTATCGTCATCTTGAGGCTGCTTTTCCTTCTTCAGAAGAGGTTTTTAAATGTTGAATGAGCTTTTTAGATTTATAAACAAGTAACTGCCTAACTTCAGCGAATATTAGTTTAATCATTAGTTTCCCCTTTGTAACACATTTTTAAATTCCATGGAAATTATTCATAACACACTGACTTCACTGCTGTCAGCAACATTTGTCAATATTTTGACTATTGGTCTTACTAAAAAGCTGCATTAAAGAGATCACTGGTAAAATTTTCCAAAGCACTTTTTTCATTCAAAGCTTAGGTTCTGTTAAGAATAACAGGGACTTGGGGCATTAGCACTGATTTATTCTTTGCATATTTTTTAATAATGGATTATTTCAGAAATACTCATCCCTTTGTTTGATATTTTGGTGGAATGTAAAGCCCAGATGTTGTTCCCATCAAAATAATTCACTTCAGTTCACTGGGATCAGGATCCTTACAGTATATCTAGAAATATTTGCTAATATAAAAGCTAAAATGTGACATAGTTCCGCTTTTTACAAACTACTCTTGAGAGCACAGTCCCGCATTCATCCCATGGTAAGGAAAACCTTACTTTAATATTGTCATGACAAGTTAAAGCAGTAATACTCTGTTTCACTATACTAGGAAGTGTCATGATTATAGAATCTTAGAAATAAAGATGCGTCTCAACGTAAAGGGGTCAGTTCTCACTAAAATAGCATTAAAGTGCAAAAAACACCATTTAATTACCCATAATGGAACTAAATTGTCTCAGCAAACTTGAAATAGGGCACATCCAGTGATTGCCAGATGAAGATAAAGGACTGTTTCATGCCAATAAGTGACCCATGATGCAGATACTTGTAATTCTGTACTTTGAAGTGGATGTTCAAGTGAATTTCATGAAAAATAGGTTAGAAATACAGGTATCTAACTCAATGCCAGGCCATGTATTGGCACAGCACATAATCATTTATACACACACTTGGGTTTGATATAAAATATGCTAAAAAACAGCCTAAATAGCAAACTGCCTTCTGTTGGTTCTCTCCAAAAAGAAACAGCATGTTCATCTGTCAACATGTTTTTTGAAACAACCGTTCACCGTTACAGCAAGTGATTCAGCTATTATAGTAAGTAGTCTCTTCTGGAAAAAAACAACAAAGCACTGAATGTCATGGCAAGATCATTCTCTTGTGCAGAGAAAAAACCCAATCAACCAAAACCAACAGAATGGCCTTTCAATGAAAAGAAGCACCTTGCTAATGAAAAGAGCCGCTTGCTGAGAACCCCATGCCTTTCAGTGGAGAAGTTGCTCTTCATAGTAGGAGCTACTAAGCTTGGCTCTAGAAGAGCCTGTCTTGGTTCCAGTTCATAATTTTAACACTGCTCCTTAGCTCCATGGCTCCATTTAAACAGCATTGCCAAGACCTCCTCCCAGGCTCCACTGGCTCCCAGAGGCAGCTGCTGAGCTATACAACCATCTCTTCAAGAAGTGGGTCAAGGTTATATCCTCTTTTTCACCTACTGTGAAGGACCAGTCCCACCCACCTCCCAGCACACTGCCTAGAGGTCTCTCTGCAGACTGTCAGTGGCATACAGACAGTAGCATCTTCACCTGCTTGGGTACTGAGAGGGAGAAATCACGTGCAGGGGAGATCCTCCATGCACGGATCTGCTACCCAAGCCTTGCCTATATGGTTATGCCACTCAGTGCTGTATCTTACACCACAAAACTGAGCTTTATTTTCAGCTAAAGAAAACGCGAGTGACACAAGGGCCTGTTTTCCTACAGTTAAAAAAAGTTAGAACAATTATTTGAAGACTTTTAAAGTTGTTCTGCAAATATTTGGATGACTGCAGTCAGTTAATGTACCTACTTGAATATCATTGGCTGGCTGTTTTCTAGGGACAGTTTTCCTTTTGGAACAGTTACAGACATTACTGCATTAAGAAGCTACTTCGATAAAATTAGATTGCTACTGGGTCTCCTAAGACTCTAATAAACCACTACAACATGCAGATAACATCCCACATGACACATGCAAAAACCTGACTCTTACTCCCTACAGAGAATATGAATGTAGAACCTTTAAATGTACAGGCTTTTCCCATTGCTTCAGAGCACAGAGAACTCTGACCTTCACCCATTTTCTCATTCATTTTTATGCAGGCTATTTTGAAGTCAAGATTTAGTATGTCCGTGCTACTACAACATAACCCTATGCATTTGAGCTGTATACATAGGTGATGGCTCACTACCAGATTTATTAATATTCTCTGTCTACAAAGATATTAGTCACTTTTAAGAGAATGTGCTGAAAAACAGATGGGAAATATTGAACATTGAAACATGCATCTGTGAACTGCTGACAGTTCTTTCTCTTGTGGTTTCTTGTATCAAAACAAAACACAATCCCTTCCCTCCCTCCCTTTTTTGGTAACACCATTCAGTTTCAGCAGAAAAGTATTTTTAACATAATGGATAAAGTATCACCAACGTTAGAATGTCTTGGATTACAAGCAATAGCCTTCTTAGGCAGTCACTGAATATATATACTTATGCAACACAGGACAGCATCTTTCCAGTGACCCACTAAAAGGATGTTCTAGATGTGGTGTAGAAAAACAGTGCCATGTGTAGAAAAACAGTGCCATTTCCTTCCTTTAGGAAATCCACAACAAACCCCCATCAAAATTAGTGTACCAGAAGAGGGCAGAAATAAAAGAAATAGCTGTTGTTATATAATTTGTTCTTTGATGATTCAGCTGAAATACTGGAAAAAGAGAGATACCTGCAATACATAACATCACTGATAAAACTAGCTTCCACCATGAAGACAAGAAGCTGTGTTGCTAAGGGAAACAAATGAGAGGCTAAAATCAGCACAGAGGTCTGCAACACTTCATAGACTTCCAAGAAACAAAGAAAGCATGATTCCTTGCAAATCCTCAGGTTTCACAGATTTTTCTGCCTGTAGCCCTATTTCTCTCAGAGGCAAAGTCCCACTAGGATAGAAGGGTTAAGAACCATCCTGTTCTTCCCATAAGAGGTAATGATTTTTCTGGCAATATTTCCTACTTAATTTTATAACACTTTCAGACTCCATAACCTCTAATACGGACATTTGTTAATTGGGTGAGTAACTGGTTGCAACAATCAATTTCTGTTTCTATCTGATGACAAATTCCTATTCTGTCTTACTTCTTATGGTTTATAATGTAGGCGACAAAAAAAGGAGAATTAAATTTAATTGACATTTCTGACATACAAATTCACAGTTCATCTGAAGTCTATTAAACTGCCTATAAAGAATGAAGCTTGTCTTGTGGCCTCAAATCTAGAAAAAATAACTTGGGGCATTAGTTCAATGGATTCTGACTATTTTGTACACTAGTGGTTAAGTAAGCAAAGTGCAGATAAAAAACTGATATTACCTACAGGATGGAGTGTGGTCAACCAGTACAAATAACTACCAGTTAATCTGGCATGTTTCTGCAGTACGATGCTTATATTAAGATAATACAGTTAGTTGATTTTCACAATGAAGTCTTTGACCTCCTGCCCTATCCTAGATGATTCAGGATGTCTCATTCTATGAGCAGATGGGAAAAAAAACCAGGAATGTCTGGCTCTACAAGAAGAATTCAGTGTGCTTTAGACCATTTTTTCTACTTGGATAGTTACAATATTTAATTTTTCTTTTGTAAATTTGCTAAGATTTACAATGGCAAGCACATGTTTTATAACAGCACTGCCTGTAACTCACAGGGCTCAGCTCACAGGGCTGCTTGAAAGTCAGCTGAATTATCCAGAATATCAAAGCTGAGCACAATGATTTGTGGCTAACATTTTATACACTTGCAGGCCAACAGACTATCCATCCCAGTGAAGCTATGCACAGGCTACCTTTGAGCCTATTTCCAAATTATTTGCTGCTCCCTTCAGGATGAGTCCAATGATCTTTGCAGCATATTCAAGCTCCTTTCCATATCAGTGGAGAGAGCTAGACATGTCTGAAGGCCTTTTGACAGTGGTTCAGAGATGCTAAAAGAGGAAGATACTTTGTACATTGATTATGTAGTGAGCCCACAGCTTCCCCAATGCAATTCTGTATGTTGTGTGCTGAACTGTGACTCATCTAGAGCTGCCAGTAGGAAGTGGTAGGCAACGGGTTGTGTCTGAGCAGGTGCCTGACTCACAGCATTACCATGAGGTATCATCATCTGTGTAAGATTGAAAATGCTGGATTTTTATGAAAGGGATGCCTATGCAACAACAGTACCAAGCCACTACATACGGATCATTCAGGAACTGTACAAGCAAGAACATTTGCTTTCATGCACTGATACTTCTATTTATAATGGAAACTATGACCAGAAAATATGTTTTCTGGCATGGCAATCTAAATGTTAAATATTTATTAAAATGATCTAGACAAAGGCTTTCATTACACAGCAGCAAACTAAGTTGCAGAGCACAATCTGGAAATGTAACCTTTGATACAGAAATAAGATCTCAGGAGTCAGATAAGAACAGAAAAAAACACTATGCATACAAGTCCAGCAAACAGAGAGCAAATAATTATTTTTGTACAGCATTTGCTCAGTGTCTTCATGCATAAGTCACCTTGCCACTCCCTCAGCAGTTGAAGATTTCGTGACACCCCTCACCTTGAGCTACACTCTTTCTCAGCTTGGTGATTAACTTCCAGGAAATATCTTAAGGCCTGACCTTGAGCGTGCTTCATGCACATAAAGAAAACCACATGAGAAATGCCTTCACAGTATCCCCATAGCAATATCAGTAATACACATGATTGCAGGATTGATCACGACACCGAACCCTCTTTTTAAACATAATACTACAAAATAACCCCCGTGCACTTCCAGCCATTTAAAATACTATTGAAAAAACATAACTATGAAATTTGCACCTACAGAATTATACAGGATTTGGGAGGAATGCTTCCTACACTCTCCTGTGATCTATGAAATGCTGGACTTGTCAACACTGGCCTTTGGTTTAGTTACTCATACCTTTAGCACCTAGACATGCAATACACCAGGCAGAAATGTATTGAGCACGTCAGAAAATTCAGGTGTTACAGAGTAACACAACATATTGCCTCAGCAACACCCACAACAACAAACCTGGACTCCATTCTCCTAGCAATATTCCACGAAGTTCTGAGTCTGTATCCTATTTTCTAAGACCTGATGGTCCAAGGCAATTTATCAAATATATGCTAACTACAGCTTTGGACAGTCAACCACTTTAGCCTTCAATGAGGAGAAAACTCACTTCTGTGAAGACAGAACTTTCTCAAAGCCAGTCTTTGCCTGAGGAATGAACTCCCTAGGAACTACTGTCCATCCAAGACCTCATAATCTCACCACTTTCCATTCTCAATAAAAGGTGGGTCTTTTCTTGCCCATGACTTCTCAGACAAGCAGTCAGAACCACGTGCATATTAAATAAAAATAATTCCAAACCAAGAGGAATTCCCCCAGAAGAGACTTTTTGCCACGCTTCTGAAACAAGATAGCGCATCCATGTGCAAGAGAAGTGAGTGACATTCCTTGGTGCACTTCGGAGGGACAGCTTCGGTCCTACAGAGGTCAGAACGAGGTAGGTACAAAATGAGGTACGTGAGCAGAAACAGCTTATGAGAGTTACAGATGCCCAGCGAACACAATTTCTTCTTTTTTTTACATTCTTTCACTTTCTGTTCCGATGATAATCTTTCACGTGTACATGGAAATTATTTAAAAACAGAGTACTGTTATAAGTTTGACTTCTCTCTGAAAGACAGTAACGTTCTGAACTCCGCTCCCCACCATCCTATAACCACCTATTTTTGTAGACGCAGTGAAATCAGCAGCTTTACCCGGCGCAGGCTGGCCGCTCCCCCGCCTCCCCGCACACCCAGAAGTCGCGGGTGACACCGTGATGCCCGCGGTGCACCCACGCACCAAGAGCCGCTCCCGCTCTCCTCCGCGCCCCGGCGCGCACCCCGCCTGAGGCCGCTCGTACATAAAGTTCCGCCCTGCCTAGAGGAGGGCGGTTTCCGACAGGCCTCCTGGGATCGCGGCACCTGACACCCGCGGCGGGGACGGGCCGGATCGGGGACGTTCCCTAGGGCAGCGGAGCTGATGGAGCTCGTACCGGCCACGGCTCCCGCCGCTCCCCGGCCCCGGAAGGGGCAGCGCACAGCACGGCGCGGCGCCACCTCTTTCTCGCTGTGCGCGCAGGGACCACTGGCGCAAAGCAGCGGGATGGAGGCGGGGAGGCAGCGCCCCGCCAGCTCCCTGCCCCGCGCTCCCCACACCGGGGAAGGCGACGGCTGCTTACCGGGTCTCGCGTCCGTGTGAGCGGCCCCGGCGGCCGGTGCTGGAGACAAAGCGAGGGGCGCCCGCCCCGCCGCGGGGGGTAGGGGGGGGGGGGGGGGGGGGGGGGGGGAGGAAGGCAGGAGCGGCGAGGCGGCCTGGGCCTCCGCCGCCCGGGCTCGCCCCGCCGGGACTCCGGTGTCCTGGGCGCCCTGCGCAGGAGCGGCGGGCGGGGCAGGGCGGCAGGTGCCGGCGGCGCCGCGGAGAGGAGCCGATCCGAGGGCCTTGCGCCGCCGCAGCCGGCCCAGGTTACGGTGCGGGGCGAAGGGAGGAGCCTGCGCGGCGCCGGGGCGAGCGGCGTGGCCGCGTCCCGCTCTGCGCCGCGGGGGCCGCTGCCCGCCGCTACAGCCCAACGGCCGCGGGCGCCGCTGCGCGCACGGGGCCGCCGTTGCAGCCCAACGGCTGCCCGGGGGCGAGGGGGAGCGGCGGCGAGCGCGGGAGGTGCCTTCCGTGAGCGGAGGCGGGCGAGGGCAGAGCGGCCCCCAGCGGGGTTTCCGCAGCGTGGCCCGTGCTCACCTGGGAGAGCGGCCCGTGTCTCCCCTCCACGCCTCCCGCGTTCCTGCTGTCGGTCCAGCCATTGCTTAAGTGAGTCCGTACCTGCTTGGGTACTGGTGGGCACGCACACCTCGCCTGGGCTAATCTACACCTGGGGTGCGCCTAACTGAGGGGAAACACAGTTAGCACTGTTGGTGAGGCAGGTGTCTGTGGGCGAGGAGGAAGAGGAGGAAGGTTTATATGAAGGTACAGTGGTCAGCATGGGACTGTGGTACCTGGGAAGAGGGATGGCTGGAGAGGAGGGGACTTTCTCCCCTAAGGCGGAGGAGGTAGGGGGTTGCAGCAGGAAGAGAGGCTGTCAGCCTGGGTTTCTGAGGAGGCTGTGCAGTGCAGTGCTGTGGGCTGGCCCAGATCTCTGCTAGGAATGTCTAGCCAACACAGTGGTTGCTCCATAATAAGTTTGGATGACCTTCTTGGTGGCCTTCTGCCAAACTCGCTCAGCAGATATTGGTGTATATTGATGTCTTTCCTGGGGCCCAAACCTGGACACGGAAGTCTAGATATGTTCTAAGATACTTGTGTTTAGCTCATCTTGCCCTTCCCCAGGCACGGTAAAGGCATTTCCTTTCCTTCCTTTCGTTGTGTGCATGGCTGTTCTGCCTGCTTGGCATCCCAGCCTTGAAGTACCACTCTTCATGCTGATGGCTGGGGTATGGGGCAACAGGTCTCAGTCCTGGCTTTAAGAACACACAAGAGGGGCTGATTTGGGCAAGCAATGAAACTCCTGTTTGTTTGAGCACTCCCCTTCTTCCCTTGCATTCTTCATGTGACACTGGTGGCTCACTGAGTTTGGCTGAAAGCGTTCTAAAAGACAGGCTCTGGTCTGTGCCGTGGAGGGGTGTCTTTGTGCTGGGTGGGGCTATTGAGTTAATCCCGTCCTGAAGCAGAGGTGCCAGGGGACCCTTGCAGTGCTACAAGGATGTTGTCCAGGTAGCTGACAGTCTTCTGGAAGTGTAAGGGGTGGGTGTTCCTCTTGTCCAGACACTGGCCATTCCAGGACTGCATTCCTGATGGATGGCATTAAGAAGATAACGTTTGGTTGCAGGAATCTCTGGCAACTGGAGAGCCTATCTGATGAGCATTTGGAAATTGTTGTCTTCCATTAGAGAATGTGGCAATCCTTTGTAAAACTCAGTTAGGTCAGAGGTGATGTTAGGTTGAACATGAGGCTGATTTAGGTGTTCACTACGGAAGGCACTGCACGTTGCGCTCTTTCCCAAGCAGTGTTTGTCACTGACCTGAATGCTTTCCTGTAACCTCTTGCAGGGAGTGTCTGTGGCTGGTTCTTCTTGTACAGCACAGGAATGCCCTCTAGAGAAGTTTGAACTTGATGTCCTGGAGTGCCCCTCGGTGGCTGCTTCCAAGCTGAGTGAGCTTACTCTCAGACCTGTGTCCACACACCAGGTTTTGAGGAACTGCTAGATCCCCCTTCATTTGTCTCCCGGAAGGGGCAGTCCCCAGTGTCTGCTGTTTGCTTTCTTCAGTCGGGCAGAGCCATGTGCTCAGGTTCATGGAGAATCTGAGTTAGTTCATGGTTAGCCCTGATGCTGCGGCATGGAAAAGGCACCGCTGGTGAGGGTAGAAGGAGTTTAGTGTTGCGATTCTTTGTTTTCCCTCCCTTCCGTCGTATGTTTTGTGCAGTGTCATGCTGTCAGGTTCATTGTGTGCATCTTGTCTGAATGTTAGGTGGTGCTGCAGAAGTGTGAATGAGAGCAGAGGTGAAGGGCTTTGCTGCCAGACGGTTCAATGAGGTGCTCGCTTCCTCTTTAACTAAGCTGGAATCCTTCGGCCTGCTCCCCCTCCCTTCAGACATAGAGCTTGTGTTTGTATTGGGTGTAATGGTTGATGTGCCTGTGCCAGCTCTGCCCTACTACATTGTGGAGGTGGGCTAGGTCCGTTCTGAGTTCTCTGGGGTGGTCAGGACACTAGGGTTTATAGATAATGTGGTGTAAGTGAGAGTAGCCGCTTCACAATCTCTGTGTCTTGGACTGCGAACCTCTCCAGAAGTTGTGACCTCAGTTCCCAGTGGTACCACAGGCTGCTAGAGGTGTGTCATCTCCTTAGTATGTGTTTTCTATATTGCATGAGACAAACATGTTTTGCTTATATATTGATGCTTATATATTGTCTTATATATTGATGCTTATGTTTTGCTTATATATTGTCTATCTTCCAGATTATCATCAAATGGGTTTCATTTGCCACAAGTCTTGATTGAGGAATCTGGGCTTAAGCCCCCATGCAGAAACACCCACATTGCCTGAGCTACCCTGTATTGGCCTGTAATGATGAACCCTTTGATGTGAGCTTTCACCTCCTGGAATAATCTTGTAGGTGAGCAAGTGGGACACACTAACATGGTGAACTGAGAAGCTAGAAGAACTTAAAACAACTTCTTTACTGACAGTGCCAGGAATATTTCTCGAGATGGATGCTGTTGTCCTTTGTGTGCAGGCTGCTGCTGTGTCTGCATCTCCTCAGTCCTCAGTTGCCGGGTTATGAGCATGAAGACAGTTGAGCTCTTTGTAGTAAAACATTAGTTAGTGTCCTGGTTTCAGCTGAGATAGAGTTAATTTTCTTTATGGTGGCTGGTATGGGGCTATGTTTTGGATTTGTGCTGAGGACAGTGTTGATAATACAGAGATGTTTTAGTTGTTGCTGCACTAGTCAAGGACTTTTCAGCTTCCCGTGCTCTGCCAGGTGCAGAAGAAGCTGGGAGGGGACACGGCCAGGATAGTTGATCCAAACTGACCAAAGGGCTATTCCATACTACATGACGTCATGCTCAGTATATAAAGCTGGGGAAGAAGAAGGAAGGGGGGACATTTGGAGTGATGGCGTTTGTCTTCCCAAGTAACCATTACGGGTGATGGAGCCCTGCTTTCCTGGAGATGGCTGAACACCTGCCTGCCCATGGGAAGGAGTGAATTAATTCCTTGCTTTGCTTTGCTTGCGTGCGTGGCTTTTGCTTTACCTATTAAACTGTTTTTATCTCAACCCTTAAGTTTTCTTACTTTTGTTCTTCCGATTCTCTCCCCCATCCCACCGAGGGGGAGTGAGCGAGCGGCTGTGTGGTGCTGAGTTGCCGGCTGGGGCTAAACCACGACAGTTAGTGTGAGGGTAAGCAAGTATCTGCATCTGTCCAACAATAAAGTGATTTCTCTCTGACATAGGTTTTCTGATGTTGGATTCCTTGACATCTGGGCCATTAAAGTCAACTATTGTCTGCTTAGATGCCAGGGTAGTCTTACAGCTGAAGGTCTTTTGGCTCTGGCTTGCTGCTGTTGGTAATGTGAGGAGAGGAAAACAGGTGAAACACTCTATCAAGAGGATAGATGATTTAATTTAAACAAAGATCAGTAATACTTCAACAGATAAATTAGTATCTCCAATTTTGGGGGTTTTCATGGGATAACACCTCTGTCTCAGGTGGACTATGTGGTATTGATCTACAAGGGAAGAGAAAATGAAATCTTAGTTGTAGCAAAATCAGTCCTATAAAAGCTTAAATCTTCCAAAATAAGTGATCCCTGAAGTGTTCCTTCTAATATGTTTGTATTTTCAGCGGTCATCCACATGTACCTCAACTTCCTCAGAGAGACTGTAGTCACCAAAATAATGTAACACCATGGAAAACAAAATAAAAAATATTGCAAACCAATCTACAGTGGTTTGTAAACCCCTATGCTAATCCCTATACCCAATTTTACTGCTAAATAGAAATCTTTGGGGTTTTTACTGGATAAATGAACTCCCTGTGTGAAGCTTTAAGGGTGTTTTGTTATTATTTCAATGATTTTCTGATGCATTTTCTCAGTTGCATCAAGACCCCAGATGAAATCAAGATGTCCCCAAGCAGGAAAATGCTCATGGTAAATGAGATTAGTAATCCGAGGAAGTAGCTTTGCCATGTCTTTTGGATCTGCAAATTTGTCATGTCCACCACTCCAAACAGCAATTGGTGTGCTTATCTTCTCTATCTTGTATGCAGGAGGAGCAGACTGTAAGAAAGGGAGGAGACCTGAGTGAATGCTGCTTCATCAGAAGTTGTGTTTAGAGAAAGGATTCTGTGCAAGCATCTCTCTTTCCCTTCTGCACTCACTACAGTAAAACAGTAAGGATGAAGGCCACCCTCTTAGTGTCTATTTCCCTAACCCCATTCCCTGTTGACCGTGAAAGGGAACGATCCATCCTATTCCCATGTCTTTCCTTAACACATGGCTAGGAGTTGTCCTGCAGTTTGACACCTACTCGTGCCCTTTGGAGGTGGGGATATGGAAGGAGCAGTGTCTGTGTTTATCAGGCAAGGACTGCAGAGTAGTTGTTCATGTGTCCCCTGTTTATGGCTTATGTAGGGTCCTCTTCATGCTTTTGTGGGGCAAGGAGTGAAAGACTTTTAGTTGTATTGTTCCAGACTTCACTTGACACTATCTCTAGGTCACAGTGTTGCTACTGATGGAGTAATAGCCCGTGAGCATACTTGCCTTGCCTATCATCACAGAGGAAGTCAAAGAAACACAGAAGAGTAGATCTTCTGAGACCTGAGCCAAATGACTTAATGCAGGATGGTTATTTGTCTACAGGGTGGTAAGGGATCATGCACAAGATGCTTTTAAATGGACCTTATTATCTAAGGGTGGTTCTGTTATTTTTCTCGTTGACTGCTTTTTTGGGCAGTTTCCTAACCAGCTGAAGTATTGGGAATAGAACATTGCCCATTCCAAAATTTAAACTTCAGTATTTAAAGAGCATATGTGTGGATGGAAGGTGTCTGAGAAAACTTTGGAGTCTTTCTCCACCTGTAAAATAATGTGCCACCCATAAAATAACCTGTCCTGACTCAGAAAAGCTCACTACAAGTCAACAGATCTGATCAAATTTCAGAAAATTGTCAGGCAAGTTATTAGTGTTGCAGGAGGAGCGCAGCATTTCTGAGTGTTGACAAGGCAGAAACCAAAGCTCCTAGTGATGAAGTTTTGTCTGTTTCCTTTTTTTCTGTACAGGCTATATTAGTACACCACAGTAGTAGTCTCCGCTGTGCTGTACTGAATCATCCCTTCTGTTTTATTTTTCTGCTAAGCAGCTTCCCAAAACCAAGGTATGCATTTCCACTTCCCCCCCCCCCCAGTGTAGTGTTTAACTGAAATGCAGACCTCGAGGATTTTTGGGGAAGTGAAGAGCTCCATACTCATCCAGTCCTAGGACTTGGGTGTGGCTCTTAGCCTTCTGGGAATGGCAGGTAAACTGGCATGTCGTTGGACACATCCCTGCATCAGTAGGGGAGGCAAAATGAACTTCTGTTATCTGTCTGCAAGGAACTGTCTATGCCTTCTCTGTGAATAGACTTTTACACATATGAGTATTACATTCAGGTGAAGCATTTTCTCAGACCACTCTCTCCCTCTTTCTGTAGCACTCAAGGTGCTAAAATCTGAATTTTTATGTTCTTAGTTTTGCCAGGACCCAAGGATGAGTTCTCAGAGAAACATGTTGCCTTACCTGGTTGTATTTCTTCATGTTTTCCTTAGAGCCATAGTCATAAGCTTGAAATTGGTCTGCATGTGTTATCTATTAATTTTGTAACAAGGATAAAATGAAAGTGTTAAGAGACAGGGCAGGAGGTGTTTTCCTGCATGTGATTGAAGCCAAGCCTCAGGCAGTGGACAGGCTGCCAGGGATACTGAGGATGGATCGTAGGGTGAGTGGCCTCATTGCCTTTCCTCTTGCTAACTTTCTCTCCTGATCCTCAGCCACCACCCTTGGTATGTTTTGTTATTAAAATTTTGCTTGACTATCTTAGTTAACTGAAGTTGGGGTCCCTGTTTGTGCGCGGAGCTGTGTCAAGGCTATTACTAGTCTAGTGCAATATCAGATCTCTCCTTACACATCTTGTCTTTTGTGTGTCGGTTTTGTCTGGTCCGCTCACAGTAGCGGTGACATTTCCAGAGGCTCTGTACTTCTTACAAGAGTTTGGCTATTGGGAGCAGGGTGTGATTAGCTTAACAGTAAACTGTGATCTTCTTCAATGTGCTTTGTCTAAAAGGAAAAAAAAACAATGAAAGGTGAATCTGTCTCACTGAAAAATCGTGCATTTTTTCTATCCAAACCTTTAAGAAACTGAGGATATGCTAGAAATCTGCTAGCTTGTTTCTGTTTTCTGGCTCTGGGTGCTGGTGGTCTGGATCCTGGGAATCTTAGTCAGGGCTGTGTGCAGGAGCATGCATATATTTAAGTTCTGGCAGAAATGGCCACAATTCTGTGCACATACAGTGATGTGTTTCTGAGCCAACACTCTCTTGCCCTGGTCTGATTTGGAGCATAGGCAGAACAAGCTTAGGTCTGAGAGTGGCATAAGGTGCCAGCAGAAGAGGCAGTTCCCCACTTGCTGCTTGTGCCAGCACAAGTGTTTGTGTGGTTAACGGGCTTTGGGAGGTGATCCAGGCTGCAATTAACCATCTGGGAGAAAAGCTTTAAGCTGCATTACTTCTTTGTCTGGCTCATCCCCTGGCCGCTCAGGTTTCCACTATCCTTCTACTGCCTGCCAAGTGCCCAGACTGTGCTTGCATTCACTTCTGCAGCTCTCAAGGCGAATGTCTTCATAAATAAAGATGAAGACTGGAAGCCATTAGAGCCCAACATGCAGAGAGGCCTGATGTGCCCTGGGGAAATCTCAGTGCCTGCTACCAAAGGAGCAATTCGGGTAATGGTCTGGTGAGCCATGGGAAACGGTGCTTCCTCTGTGGCAGGTGCTCACGGCAGCAAGATGTGAGAAGATGGTACGGGCAGTTTCCCAGATCCACTGCCTCCGGACTTCCCTGGAGGCCGCTGGTTCCATAAAAAGCAGTAGTAAGAGTCTGTTTATACGTCAGTATGCGGTTATACCTGATGCCAATGAATAATGTTCTGTACTGATGTTCCAGCAGGGGAATGTCCTACGTATGTATCTATTCGACTCTGGAGAGAAAGCAGAAGTGTTACAAAGGCAGTGATGCAGTGTTGTGACAGGATAAAGCTGTGAAGGGCCTGAGCAACATACTGCTGCTGTGTTAAACCCCCATTTTAACAGGATATTCTTCAAATATCAGAAATAATGTTGAGAAGAGACTCAGAAGTATGTGAATTTACAGTAGGAATGAGTATGTAGAATTTTATCCCTTTGGGAGAGTCTTTCCCACATTAGTGCTTAGTCATATGGAAAACATTGTTTGGGGAGTGTGTATGGGCTTTGTTTTTCCCAGTTTTGACAGTTTGTATGATGCTTTTAAATAGTGCTGTGCTTAATTGGTAGAGGAGGATTGTTAATAGACTGCTCGAGCATAATGAGGCTACATGTGTGGGAGCTTTTTATGGGAACACTTGTTAAATAGTCTGAGTATGAGAGATCAAAGGTCACTGGAGAACAGACATATGGAAGGTCTGCAAGGCAAAAAGGTAGCAGCCAGAGTAAAGGAATGAGATCTTGCCATTGAGAGAAGTGTGAAGAAACAGCTTTGAGTTTTGGCTGGAAATGTTTTGATGTGTAGCGACCAAAAAGAAACAATCTCTTATGTTCAGATGATCTGGATGCCTTCCTGTTTAGGAAGGAAAATATGAATTGTGCAAAAGAAAAAAGATCTTTCTCCGTCCATTTGTCCATTTTAAAAAGCTTTGGTGTCTGTCCAACTTTTCTTTGGCTTAGGCCCAGAAGAGGGGACACTGAGGGACATCATTGCAAGATGGGACCATTCTGAATTGAGCCTTTCTTCCTTGTGTGATTTGAGTGTGTCTGGTGGCACATCTCATCATTAGCTGAGGTCCTAGTTGGCATTACTTGAAAACTCCAACACATTTCTCTGTCCCTGCAACTGTATGTAGACATAAGGCAGAAAAATTGTTTTCCTTCAAAATTACTTTAGCTTTACTTGTATTAAGGTGTTCTTGTGCATGCTTACCGTGTTCAGGTTTTGTATCTTGCTCCCAGCCACACAGCAGAAGATACTGCAACAAACTTTTCCCAGAGATCCACAGGTCTGTATTAGAGGCCTTTTCAGCAGTTCATTCTGGTGAAGAACTCCTTTGCAGCCAAGTAGTAACTGAGGGGAGGAAAAGTGCAAAACTTTTTTTTTTTCCTCGTTGCAGGATTATTTCATGCAGAAAACTGTCGCTCCCTCTTCTCTAATAGCCTTGCCTCTTAACTAAGATTGCTGAAATTGCTTGCCATCCCAGTATCCTTTAAATTGTGCTCTTCCCAAGGGCATATCACATGTTCTTCTTGCTTCTTATTATTAGGCATGGGTCCTGGAGGTCACTATCTATCCGGTTTTAGGGCACTGACCTCAGTGAGAAAGGGCAGTTGGCTGCACTCATGACTGCAGAGTATAGGAAGTCCCTTTTTGCCCTAATATTTCTTCCAGGCAGGTGCACAAACTGTACTGCAAGTATTGCTACTCAGTAAAGAGGGAGCAGACAAATCAGAAGGGTGTAGAGTTGGATGCTCTATAGTCACATAATGGGTACAGCTTGGACAGAAAGAGCATGTGCTCCTGCAGTTTGACATAAAGTATAGCATGCAGGATTTCCACCATTCCCAGCAAATTCTATTCAATTGGCAAATTCTGGTGTGAAATAGGTATTTCCCTTTAAGTTTCCTTTATCATTTTGCAAGTAAATATTTCACAAGCATAAATGAACTGCATGTCTAATAAAATTAAGATGTGAAATGTCTTATTTGTGGTTTTCTACTAGTGTTTAAGGCTAGATTTAGTAGACTATGTTAGACTCCTTTTATTCTGGTATTTGTGAGCTTCCTTCAAAAATATTTGATTTAAACAAATAGTGGTGAAAGTATACCTGTTATGTTAAAGAAGTTCCAAAAGAGAGACTGTGTCAAGCCTTGCAGCTTAGCTCTCTGGAAAGTCTGAAGTCTACCAGCACTGTCAGCAGTCTCATACACTGAATTCATTCTTAACTCATCACCCCCTTAAAATCAGTTCAGGTTGAGAGAATCCAGTAGAGACGAAGCAGACAATGATGTCTTTTAGAAAGAGGAATGACATACCCTGATCGGTGATTGGGGAAGACGTGTAAATGTTACCAGAGGACTGGTAGCATGTGTGATTGTGGCTACTGGTCCCAAAGCAAAGAACACTTTAACCCTTTGAGCCAACTCAGGATAAGTAGAAAATGCTACGAAGCCTGCAAACACAGAAGACACAAGTCCAGTTAGCGAAGAGATCTCTACAGACCAAATAAATAAAAAAGCAGTAGGCAGCAAAGAAGAAGTGAGACTAGATTAGCAGCCCATTGTTGGTTGTCCATTTCTGTGCTGCAGACCTAAGGAAAATGTTTTTTTCTTGAAATTTTTATTTGAGAGAGAGAGTTCATTCTAAAGATACAGGTTCATTACAGCATGTCCAGATACTGATTTTCTAAGAACCAATAATTTCGCATTAAGGCTATTTTTATGGGAGAAGATGCATTAATCAGATTTTCTTAATACAGTTTCCCTCTAATGTTCCCAAAACTGTAATAAAATAATGAGTTTTTCAGCTTGCAGTCTCTAAAAGACTCTATACGTTTATGCTGGCATACAGTAATACAATAATTATCTGAAGGTTAGTAGGTTAAGAGCAGAATTTTTTACTTGTAACTAGGCGCAAACTCAGGTGAAAGTGAATACACACATAAAGGAAGCATACGGGGAAGAAAGGAAAGAAGGAAAACCAAAAAGGGTGCATCCCATCCTGTTTTCTGAACATGTCCAAATTTCTCTACTGATGGATTTGGTGAGAACTTTAACTGGTTGCCTAAAACATAGGTATCTAAAGACAAACGAGGTGATGCCTTGGCCTGGA
Organism: Mycteria americana; assembly: GCF_035582795.1. Taxonomy (NCBI): domain Eukaryota; kingdom Metazoa; phylum Chordata; class Aves; order Ciconiiformes; family Ciconiidae; genus Mycteria; species Mycteria americana. The sequence continues at coordinate 20,578,253 of NC_134370.1, forward strand.
TGACTTGTTGTGCCAAAAGACCCTTAGAATGCACTTATGAGAAGAGAGGAAAATAACTGTCTAAGAATGTGACCACATGCCACTTCCCCCCATTTTCTTCTCTGTTTCCAAGTTTATTTTTGTAAAAGGGCAATGGCACACCATGGCATAAAACCCAGTATCTACTCATGGGTCTTCTATGTAAATCATACATACTAACAACATTCAAAGACCGTAAGTGAGTTGATGTTGACATGCAGGTGCTAATAACAAAGAATTTTTTAGCATTGATCTTTCTTTTCTAATTTCCAGTGCCTGGTAATTTGTTTTTAAATAGTAATGTGGTGAGTTATAGTCATACATGAACTATGCTTTAAATAGTAAGTCTGGCATTAAGTTACGAGACTTAGTAATTTTATTTTTTTATCTTCTGTTGTTTGAACTGTTTTATGGACTGTTGCGTTAGTATTTACATCTAATCCATGAGGATTTGACATATACATCTTAAAAACTGAGATTATTGTTACTGAAGCTTTAAGAAAAACATCAAATTGCTGGAAGACTATGAAAAAACAACAATAAATGCTTAGAGTGTAATAAGAAATGATACTTAGCAAACTATAGTACAGGGTACCTGGTAAATAATAGCTTTTATATATCCGTAATCCTTACTTACAGAAGTTAAAAGTGGTCAGGATCGTCTATTATTTGCTTGTTTCAGATAGAACAGTTCTTAGAAAAGTTTCCCATACTTTGCAAGTGTCAGTTTAGAAAGTATTTCATCCTTTAATAACTTTTTATGAGAAAAAGATAGTTAACAGAGAGAGGCATATTCCAATCAGGTACTGACGTTAAGTGCTTTGTACCCAGGCAGTCCTAACATTACCTGCAGTTGAAGCCTTTGAGTGACCAACATAGTATACATCCTTCTGTCCAGTTTTATTCTTGATGAAGTACAGCTCTGCTGGAATATTGTATTTACCTATCTCATTGAAGCTGAAGGGGAGAAACACAAAAAGCTAGCAGACAATTCGGCTATCACAGTGTGAGTTACTGAATGTCAGTTTTGTTCATTGCACCAAGCAGGACCCATTGAAGGACAAGGTTGCATGCTTTGTCTGCGTTCTTGCTTGAGTTGGGGAAGGGGCTAGAGGGACACAGCTGTACTGCCAGGCCGCCTGATGCCTTGGGCTCTCTGCAGAGGAGGTTCCAGTTTAGCCTCTCAGCTGCAGCCCTTGGGGAACTGAATTTCATCAGTGCTCTCGACAGCATGGGTTACAAAACACATTTCTCTCTCAGTTAACATCAGTTGTGATAGATCAGATTTCTAGACTGAGTTGAGCAGTCTCCTCTCCTGTCTGCACATGGGACGTGGTATCTGGTGGGAGACTTCAAGGTTACAGATGCCTCCCAGTTTTGGAAGTCTTTTCCCCAAAGAAACCAGCACTGTGTATGCACAAAGGTGACCAGTGTACTTCCAGCTTTGCTTCTGTATGTGCTGATTCCAGAAAGGCCTGTCCAGATGACATAGTCAATCCCTTCTTATGACCCCCCGACATGTCCAGAAGTGGCTGCATATGGGGAAAAGAGTTGGTCTAGTCCCCTTAGATGTTGCATGTTCCACTTGAAGTCAGATTATATGAAAACCAGTAGGGTTTTCATATAATCCAGAAGGGGATTATTTCATATAACCAGAAGGAGAAAGGTTCTGCATCCCAATATTAACTACCCAAGCTTGCTAGTCCCCTGAAAGTCGCTTTCATCAGGAATTCTTTCTCCATGGAGTACCTGAACTGCCAGAACTCTTTCTGGCAGGGTTTAAGGGTCTTGTGTTTTAAAGACCAGGTGTTCCCTCGGCTGTTTCCCAACCAGACGTCGTAGCCAGCATCTGCGAGGATGAAGCCTAGGCTGTTGTTGGGCAGGTTAGAAATCCAGTGAATAGAATCTTCTAAAATACCATGGTGTAGCAAGACTGCAGGCTTTTTCCCTGTAAAAGAAGAGGGTTTTCTTATGCTGTAGTAGTAAGTAATGTGTAGTTAAAACTGGGATGCAGAGTCTGGTTTTGCAGGAGTTTTTTAGCCTATATACAGAATTCAGGCCACATTCCTGACTAGGTGGTCTTGCTGAGAGGGAAAGGTGTGGAACATGCCATTACATGTGCAAAGGGGGAAGATGGGGGACCCATGTAAGAGTTGGCTCCCAGACCTTCCTTATGTCCTATAGCGGTGTCACACCTGTATTTTGGCTGTTCCTCCCAGTGGGAATTCTGAAAACACCAAGAATGAATCCATCCTCTGTGGTAACTTGATATTCCTCGCTGGGGTATCCATGATATCTGATAATTTCACTCTGTGAGAAGCCAAAGGAGAGCTTGTTAACATGCAAGTTGTCCTGTTTTGGAGGGTAGCCAAGCTGAGCAGCGTGGATGTGGGCTGTTCTGTGATGGTGGTGCAAGGCCTCTGGCCACAGGGACCATGTCTGAGAATAAATATTACAGGTCTTGTAAAAAGATGCATCAAAGTCTTCTTCAGACCAGCTTAGGTGGTAGTTATCTGGTATTTGAGCCCATGTTATGGGACAAAGCAGAACTGTACTGAGTGACTAACCTGTTGGGAGATAGTTTGTCATGCTGTGCAAGGCTGATGCAGATCATACCTTTCTAGAGAGTAAACATGCAGCAGTATCTGTATAAGACAGTGCCAAAAGATGTGGGTTTTGGTCCATAATGAATCCTTTCTTGCCAAAGTGTGGTTAGGCAAGCCAGGTAGGGTGGATCTCCTATTAGAGACTCGCTCACAGCACCACCTATTGCACTCTTGCCACTATTGTGAGGAAATCTTTGGTGATTCAGAGCAAGGGGTCTTGGACTACTTTGTGTTGTGAGAATCTGCAGTTTGAAGAAGGGTTCAGCCTCCCTCGCCACTGTACTGAGCACACAGGTTGTTACAGAAAGGGAGGACTTTGCTTCCCTTGAGACTAGGAACCAGCCTGTGCCTGCACTGCAAAGGAATTCTTCTCTCTGGCAGCTCGGACCGTTTGGATAGGAGCATCGAGTTTTCTTCTAGGGGGCTGCTCCCTGTCACAGTGCTGGAGGCACCCCTTTGAAGGGGTCCTACTTTTAGCCTCCTGACAGGGACTGTTAGCGATGGGGCAGTGGTAGTGGTACTTGGAGAGACGCTTTGGAAAGAAAGGGGGAGAAGGTGACCCAACTTACAACGTTCATAAAGCATTCGGGGTTGCGAGTCTTCCTGTACTGGCTTTTGTCTGAATTCAGAGTGGAGGGTGTTGTGACTCCTGCTGAAAAGGCAATTCCTTGGGAGCAGAGCAGCACAAGGAGGCACCACATCTTGGGGCTGTGTGAAAGAGCACATGCAGGGGTGTTTGTGTTAGGAAGAGAGAGCTGTGGAATTCCACATGAAGACGCAAGTGGGGAGTCTCCTGGAGGTTGCCCAAGGTCTGCTCCCAGGGTGCTGCCAGAATAAGTACCTATGTGAGGAGGGACTGTCCACAGCTCATGCCATGTACTGTGTAAGTCAGCAGAGGAAGGAAGTGGGTTCCAACACTGTTTGAAAAATATAACAACTATGGCTTTCACAGACAATTTGGTACTGTTGAGTGGATCATGGGAAGGAATGCAGAAAAACGTCGAAATTTTGGGGGCCTTTTGTGAACTAACTAGCCTCAAGACACAAGGGGAGAAGTGCCATGGCTTTTACATCCAGCTGACAAAAGATTCATATACGATCAATGGCTGTCCTCCATGGACAATTAACGGCACCCCGCTCAATATGATTGAATCCGGTAGCTCCAAGAAGTACCTGGGCTTATGTATTGACCTGTGGACTGGAATATCAAAACCGCAACTACTGGAGAAAGTGAATGGATGGTTACAACAAATTGGGAAGGCTGCATTAAAACCATTTCAGAAAATTGACATCTTGAAAGGACACACTATTCTGCAATTGATCTACTTGGCAGACCAGGCTGATGTGAAAGCAACATACCTAGAAACCCTTGACTTAGCAATTCGAGCAACTGTCAAGGAATGATTACATCTTCTAGCAAGTACTTGTGATGCCATCCTGTATACCAGTACTCGGGATGGAGGTCTAGGTATTACCAGGCTCTCGGGTTTGATTCCCAGTGTACAAGCTGGAAGACTACACAGAATTGCACAGTCTTCAGATGAGACAATAGGAGCAGTGGTTTAGCAGGAAAGTATTGAGAAATAATTTGAAAGACTGTGGATTGCAGCAGGAGGTGATAAGGATAAAATTCCATCCATTTGGGACCCGAAAGCAGTTACGGTGATATCAGAGGGACTAGGCAGTGAGGAACCAGTCTCGGAATGGGAGACGCCCGCTCCAAAAGTCATCTTTGTGATACCCTGTAACTGATGAAGACAGGAATTTGTGAACTGGACCAAACTGGTTTCCCAGGGCCATGGAATTTCCAACTTTGAGAAGGATAAAATCAGTAACAACTGGCTGGAATTTTATAGAGGCATTCCCCACAGAAAGCTCATCATGGCATTAAAGCTGAGAGCTGACATCTACCCCACAAGAGAATTTTTAGCAAGGGGAAGACGAGAGACTCAAAATGAAATCATGCTGACATTGTCAGGCGGAGAATGAGACCTGTTCACACGTTATTGGATATTGTCCGGCAGTACAAGACGCTAGGATCAAAAGACATAATCAATTATAGCAGATTAGGCCAAAAAGAAGTAATGGATTGTATTCCAGGAACCGCTGTTGAAAGATGAACAAAATGAACTATATAAGCTGGACTTAGGTCAGGCCTTAGGAGCTGACATCACAGTAGGGTATGAGAGTAAACTAACATCGTTGGCTGATATAGCGGCAGAGAAAATTAAGAAATATCAACACCAAATCAAATTCAAATTCAAGAATTGATGAATACCAATACTATCAAATTTATAGGATTTCCATTAGGGGCACGTGGAAAATGGTATCAAGGCAATTACGAGTTGATAACAGAATTGGGACTCTAGTTCCCAACAGGAAAAGGTTGCTCATCGTTTATTGAATTGGGTGCTATTTTCTTCAGTGGGTATTGTACATATATTTGTTAGTCAAGCACGAACTATTGTGAGATCTTAATGAATTATTGAATTGTAATTGTATCATTTAATGAATTGTTAATAAACTGATTCCTTCTATCTATCTAAGGCAGGAGCCAGACCCCCCCAGGAGTGCCAACGGTGACAGAAATGGCGACAAAAGCTGCCGAGGGTCACAAAAGCTTGTGTTAGGGTATTGATAGTACATAGGGATGTTATGGGCTCAGAATCATGACGCATCATCTAGCCTGCCAAAAGACATTAATTACTGGTTTTTACCTAGGTGGATGGGCCACCTTTACTTAACCCAGAAAAGGAACATGTATAATTTTATGTATGTTCAATAAATAGTAGAGGCAGGAGCAAGCCAAGGGCTCCAGGAAGATGTGGAACAGACCTGGGGGAATGTGCTTGTATGATATTGGTGCTAGTTTGTGCCATGAGTTCGTTCCTTTCTCTCTCACTTATGGTCCTCCCTATTGTAAATCTGTGTCTTGGCCACCTGGAGGAAAGACTGCATTTTCATGGGGTTTTGGGGTTGACTGATGGTCCCAGGGATGGTTTTCTGAATAGAAATTGTAGAGTGCATTCTATGTAGTTAGTGCCCTGCTTTTTGGCTATAGCCACCTTTGTAATCAGCATAGAGGAAACAGACAGGTCATAAAAACAGAGTGTATTTTCTGATGTATCATAGGGAAGATTTTTAAGATTTGGAGAGCTTGGAAAGGATAGCCAAGAGATTTGTTCTCTCTGAAGTTCTTAATGAAGTAGGGAGTTCTCAATTCTTTTCATTTTTGATTAAATCTGTCATACTCCTTGAGTCACTAGAACATTTGGATTAAACCCAAACTGGGATATACTCTTGATTTTAATATTGGCATCCAAACTCACTCTAGTCCATTCACTTTGTAGGAGAATACTTCCATTCTTCTGTCATGTTGTGGTTTACCCCCAGCAGCAACTAAGTACCACACAGCTGCTCAGCTGCTTGCTTACTCTCCCCCACCCCGAGTAGGATGGGGGAGAGAATTGGAAGAGTAAAAGTGAGAAAACTTGTGGGTTGAAATAAAGACAGTTTAATAGGTTAAGCAAAAGCCGCGCACGCAAGCAAAGCCAAACAAGGAATTAATTCACTACTTCCCATCGGCAGGCAGGTGTTCAGCCATCTCCAGGAAAGCAGGGCTCCATCACGCATAACACCATCACTCCGAATGTCCCCCCCCTTCCTCCTGTTTCCCCCAGCTTTATATGCTGAGCATGATGGCATATGGTATGGAATATCCCTTTGGTCAGTTGGGGTCAGCTGTCCCCACTGTGTCCCCTCCCAGCTTCTTGTGCACCCCCAGCCTCCTCGCTGGTGGGGTGGGGTGAGAATCAGAAAAGGCCTTGGCTCTGTGTAAGCACTGCTCAGCAGTAACTAAAACATCCCTGTGTTATCGACGTTGTTTTCAGCACAAATCCAAACCATAGCCCCATGCCAGCTACTATGAAGAAAATGAACTATCCCAGCCAAAACCAGCACATGTCAATAGAGCAGAAATCCTCCCACCTGTGTGCTCTGGAAGCACAGTTTTATAGTAGATACTCCACTGCTTTATGCCGTTTTATTCAGTTCAAACAGAAGTAAAACATGTTCCTCTATTTCTGCATGTGGAACATCATTTTCGAACGAAACTGAAAAGTTCAGCTTAAGTCTAGTTTGTTTTTGTACTAATAGGTGAGGCAATGGGGTAGCTAAATTGTTGCCCTTTTTAGGGTATACTTTTTTCTCTGTACTATATTGTCACCTGGCTTAGCTGGCATGTTTTAAGGCACTTGCAGATGAATACTTTGTAAATCAGAGAGTGAGCCAATTAACTCCAAGGCTTGGCACGCACTGTCTCATTAATTTCAGTGGCAAAGTCTGGACTGTAGGAGCTGTGAACAGCCATCTACTATTTTTATCTAATGAAACATCAGCAAAGAGCAGCATTTACCATGGCAAACTGGAATTAATGCAAATATTTAATTAAAAAAAAAAAGTAGAGGAAGAGACCACTTGAAAGATACATTCAAAATGCCATTTCTGGAGACTTCTGATATTCAATGAAATTAAACTTTAAACCTTAAGTACTCTTGAGACAGTCATAATATACATAATATATTTCACATACACTGTAAATCACAGAATCACAGCATCATATAGGTTGGAAAAGACCTTTAAGGATCATTGAGTCCAACCATAAACCTAACACTACCAAGACCACCACTATACCATGTCCCTAACCACCTCATCCAAAGGTCTTTTAAATACTTCCAGGGATGGCGACTCTACCACTTCCCTAGGCAGCCTGTTCCAATGCTTCATAACCCTTGCAGTGAAGTAAAATTTCCTAATATCCAGTCTAAACCTCCCCTGGCACAACTTGAGGCCATTTCCTCTCGTCCTATCACTTGTTACCTGGGAGAAGAGACCGACCACCACCTCTCTACAACCTCCTTTCAGGTAGTTGTAGAGAGCAATAAGGTCTCCCCTCAGCCTCCTTTTCTCCAGGCTAAACAACCCCAGCTCCCTCAGCCGCTCCTCATAAGACTTCTGCTCCAGACCCTTCACCAGCTTCGTTGCCCTTCTCTGGACTCGCTCCAGCACCTCAATGTCTCTCTTGTAGTGGGGGGCCCAAAACTGAACACAGGATTCGAGGTGCGGCCTCACCAGTGCCGAGTACAGGGGGACAATTACGTCCCTAGTCCTGCTGGCCACACTGTTTCTGATACAAGCCAGGATGCCATTGGCTTTCTTGGCCACCTGGGCACACCGCTGGCTCATATTCAGGTGGCTGTCAACCAACACCCCCAGGTCCTCTTCTGCTGGGCAGCTTTCCAGCCACTCTTCCCCAAGCCTGTAGCGTTGCATAGGGTTGTTGTGGCCCAAGTGCAGGACCTTGCACTTGGCCTTGTTGAACCTCATACAATTGGCCCCATCCCATCGATCCAGCCTGTCCAGGTCCCTCTGCAGAGCCTTCCTACCCTCAAGCAGATCAACGCTCCCACACAACTTGGTGTCATCTGCAAACTTACTGTTGTGGTTTAACCCCAGCCAGCAACTGAGCACCACCCAGCCGCTCACTCACTCCCCCCACAATAGGATGGGGGAGAGAATCAGAAGAGTAAAAGTGAGAAAACTCGTGGGTTGAGGTAAAGACAGTTTAATAGGTAAAGCAAAAGCCACGCACGCAAGCAAAGCAAAGTAAGGAATTCATTCACTACTTCCCATGGGCAGGCAGGTGTTCAGCCATCTCCAGGAAAGCAGGGCTCCATCACCCGTAATGGTTACTTGGGAAGACAAACACCGTAACTCTGAACGTCCCCCCTTCCCTCTTCTTCCCCAGCTTTATATACTGAGCATGACGTCATGTGGTATGGAATAGCCCTTTGGTCAGTTTGGATCAACTATCCTGGCTGTGTCCCCTCCCAGCTTCTTCTGCACCTGGCAGAGCATGGGAAGCTGAAAAGTCCTTGACTAGTGCAGCAACAACTAGAACATCTCTGTATTATCAACACTGTTTTCAGCACAAATCCAAAACATAGCCACTACCAGCCACTATAAAGAAAATTAACTCTATCTCAGCTGAAACCAGGACACTTACTGAGGGGGCACTCGATCCCTTTGTCCAGATCATTGATAAAGATATTAAACAGAACTGGCCCCAACACAGAGCCCTGGGGAACACCGCTTGTGACCGGCCACCAACTGGAGTAAACTCCATTCACCACCACTCTTTGGGTGCGGCCGTCCAGCCAGTTCTTTACCCAGCGAAGAGTACACCCGTCCAAGCCATGAGCTGCCACTTTCTCGAGGAGAATGCTGTGGGAAACAGTGTCAAAGGCTTTACTGAAGTCTAGATAGACAACATCCACAGCCTTCCCCTCATCCACTAGGCGGGTCACCTTGTCATAGAAGGAGATCAGATTGGTCAAGCAGGACCTGCCTTTCCTGAACCCGTGCTGGCTGGGCTTGATCCCTTGGTTATCCTCTACATGCCGTGTGATGGCACTCAGGATGATCTGCTCCATCAGCTTTCCTGGTACTGAGGTCAGGCTGACAGGCCTATAGTTCCCCGGGTCCTCCTTCCGGCCCTTCTTGTAGATGGGTGTCACATTTGCTAATCTCCAGTCAACTGGGACCTCCCCAGTTAGCCAGGACTGCTGGTAAATGATGGAAAGGGGCTTGGTGAGCACATCTGCCAGTTCCTTCAGTACTCTCGGGTGGATCTCATCGAGCCCCATAGACTTGTGAGTGTCTCAGTGGTGTAGCAGGTCACTGACCATTTCCCCCTGGATTATGGGGGCTCCATTCTGGTCCCTGTCCCTATCTTCTGACTCAGGGGGCTGGGTACCCAGAGAGCAATTGGCCCTGCTATTAAAGACTGAGGCAAAGAAGGCATTAAGTACCTCAGCCTTTTCACTGTGTTCCCTCCCCCGTCTACTAGGGGCTGGAGATTCTCCTTAGCTCTCCTTTTGTTGCTAATGTATTTGAAGAAGTATTTTTTGTTGTCTTTTACGGCAGTAGGCAGATTGAGCTCTAGCTCAGCTTTGGCCCTTCTAATTTTCTCCCTGCACAGCCTCACTACACCTTTGTAGTCCTCCTGAGTTGCCTGCCCCTTCTTCCAGAGGTCGTAGACTCTCCTCTTTTTCCTGAGTTCCAGCCAAAGCTCTCTGTTCAGCCAGGCCGGTCTTCTTCCCCGCCGGCTCGTCTTTTGGCACCTGGGGACAGCCCACTCTTGTGCCTTGAGGACTTCCTACTTAAAGAATGTCCAGCCTTCCTGGACCCCTTTGCCCATAAGGGCTGCCTCCCAGGGGACTCTCTCGACCAGTCTCCTAAACAGGCCAAAGTCTGCCCTCCGGAAGTCCAAGGTGGCAGTTCTGCTGACCCCCCTCGCTGCTTCTCCAGGTATCAAAAACTCTATCATTTCATGATCGCTCTGCCCAAGACAGCCCCCAACCATCACATGGCTCACAAGTCCTTCTCTGTTTGTGAACAAGAGGTCCAGCGGGGCACCTTCCCTCGTTGGCTCACTCACCAGCTGTGTCAGGAAGTTATCTGCCACGCGCTCCAGGAACCTCCTAGACTGTTTCCTCTCTGCTGTATTGTATTTCCAGCAGACATCTGGCAGGTTGAAGTCCCCCACAAGAACAAGGGCTAGCGATCGTGAGGCTTCTCCCAGCTGCTTATAGAATAGTTCGTCTGTCTCCTCATCCTGGTTGGGAGGTCTGTAACAGACTCCCACCACAATATCTGCCTTGTTGGCCTTCCCCCTGATTCTTACCCATAGACACTCCACCCTATCATCACCATCATTAAGCTCTAAACTAATCCAGACACTCCCTAACATACAGGGCTACCCCACCGCCTCTCCTGCCTTGCCTATCCCTCCTGAAGAGTTTATAGCCATCCATCGCCGCAATCCAGTTGTGCGAGTCACCCACCATGTTTCTGTGATGGCAACCATATCATAGTTTTCCTGATGTACAATGAAATGGGACAGAAAGGTACCAGGGCAGTTAATGTGGCTAGCAGATGCCAAAAGCTCCTGGTTAACTTACAAGGAAAGCTTAAATGCATTTGAAACTGTGGAAGCAAAATGTCCAATTTATGCACATTCTTTCAATACTGAGATTTTCATGCATCCACAGTGACATCCTTAGGAAAAAAACCAACACGAGTAGAACAAAATGAAACCGTCAGTTACTGCTTTTTCTCATTTGTGCAGGTCAAAGACTTCTTCCTCTCCTCAACTTTAGCAAACATGCACTTTGATGCATAACAACAGCCTTGCAGATCAGAAAGGATGCAGGCTGTCCAGTCTGACAAGCAACTGCACAAAAGCAAGACTGCACATCTTTATGGAGACAGGCAACAGAGAAAAAGACCATGAACACATACGTATAAGCAACTTACCTCTGCTTTGACTGCCTTGCTTGTGCCTTCTGCCACTGTTCCTGGTCTGTCTCCACTAGCAGACTGATTCACTGGCAGAAACCTTTACCAATAAAAGGAAATAAAAACTCACTTAGGAGCAGCAGTAGAGTGCTCTGTGATGTCTGCATCTATAGGAGAGTATGTTTAAGTGCTGCTTTGGCAGTATTTAAGGAGTGGAGTTATTTTATGATAAACAGCACCATTGGATGACATTCTGAAAGATCAAATTGCACCATGGAGCAGGAGAGGTGAAGAGGCATCTAACCTGTGGTTGCTGGTTGTTAAGCAGGCATGTATGGGAATGGAGCTAGCTCTTTATCAAATGCTTCAGTGTGCTGAGTCATCACCCAGTCACTATGCTATGTGGCCAATTTTAAATTGTTACTGTACAGGATAACAGATTGTGAAAATGCATACACGTGTCAGCAGGTTTGTGCAGATGCACAGCCCCACTCACTTTTACAGGACTGTTGTGTTCCACATTGTGCCGTATTGCCCATGAACTCTTTATGGGGAACAGGATCTTGGGCAGGCCAGGATCAGCCTGTATGAATGATGAATCCTAAGAGTGATGCAAAAGGGAGAGAGGGAAGTTCAGCAGCCCTGCCTCCTACATTGAGAAGTGGGAACATGTCTGCGTCCTATTTTCTAGTACTTGCTGGTGTTGGAAGGATTATCAAATGCACTGTACCCTACAGGTATAGTCAACCAACAGCTTCAGCCCAGGGACAGAACTTTCTCAAAACTAGCCCGAGCCTGAAGAAATGAATTTCCTGGAACCAGCCTCCCAGTCCTCATATCAGTTTCACAACTTTTAGTTCTTAGCACAAAGTGTATTTTTCTGTCCTTGATGTCTCCAGCACATGATTAGAACCAAGTGTGTAGTAAATAAATTCCAAACCAAAACTCATCCTTTTCCTTTAAGAAAGACAGTGTCCGAGCACGTGAGAGACATTAGCCATGTTGCTCAATGCACCCGAAGGACATCCCTGGAGGTATTTAAAAGATGAGTAGATGTGGCACTTAGGGACATGGTTTAGTGGTGGACTTGGCAGTGTTAGGTTTATGGTTGGACTCGATGATCTTAAAGGTCTTTTCCAACCTAAATGATTCTATGATTCCATGATTCTATGACATGCTTAAGCAGAAAGAGCTTATGATGGAGCCTAAGGCTCTTTGGTTACTGTATGTCCAAGTAACATAATTTCCTTTTCACCTTCTCCATTGGCTTTCTGGCTTTTCGCTTGTGGTAATTTCTGACAGTCCTTTTGGGTTCAAGGCATGGCAACTTGACAACTGGAATGGAGATGGAACAGATCAATAGTGCCCTGGGTGCGTTAAGGAGCAGCTGAGCTGCTGGAGCTTAGCCACAGGATGGGCTGTAACAGAAGTAACCCAGGAGTGACCATACGAGCATCGGGAGGCAAGGGGAGGGCTAGGAAGCCCTGCATTTTTCATGAGACACCAGTGATTCACTGAGTTTGACTTAAAGTGTTATAAAATGCAGGCTCTGGTCTGTGCCATGGAGAGGTTTGTCTGTGCTCAGTGGGGCTGCTGAGTTAATCCCGTCCTGAAGCAGAGGTGCAAGGGGACCCTTGGGGATGGTGCTAGCTGTTTATCAAATGCTTCAGTGTGCTGAGTCACACTGAGCAGGGATGTTGTCCGGGTAGCTAATAGCCTTCTGAGGGGAAGTATAAGGGGCAGGGGTTTCTCTTGTCCAGACACTGGCCATTCCAAGATGGCATTTCTTGGGAATGCATGTTTCTGAGGACTGTCCTGCACATACAAATCCAGCAGGCCACAGATTTCTTTCCTGAGACTAGTGTAACTCACACCATTTGGACAAATATAATCTATAGTGCTTGGAAATTAAAAAGATAAATGATCCTCCATGCCTTTTTTTGATGGTGCTGTTCTGAAGTGTAATTGATATTTAATTTAAAAAATGAGTTGCCCTTATTCTTTCTCTGGTGAAGGCCCTTCTGATGAACTCTCAGGTCACTTCTCGCTCACCTGAAACTTTTTAAGTGTTGTTAAATTCCTTCAGGAAGTAAGAATCATGTTTCCTACACAGGCTGAGTAGTGACAGTTTGCCCATGCACTGAGACTTGGCACCTTTTGGAGAAGAAAGACTTATTCAGCAAACGAGGTTAAAACTTTCTGGATTCAAATTCTCACTTATAAGCATGGTGAAGAACACTAAAGCAATACGTGAAGCAGAAGTGAACCTGTGACTACATTAATTTGTGTAAGTCTCATACCTCATCACGGTTGGGTTGCTTATCTGTTCTCCAGCTAAAGCTCTGACTGCAGTAGTCACTTAAGTGATTTTCAAGAGGGCCAGAGATGTGATGCTGGCTTAAGTAGTAATTTACACTATCTTGGAAAAGGTGATGTCTGAAGCTATCGCTGTGCTTTGTGGAGGAGTTTGTTTGTTTTTTTTTTTTTTTTTAAATACTTTTCCTTGTTACCATGCGCTTGTATATTGGTGTTAGGAGAGGATTAAGTAAACTACTGAGTTTTTATATGAAACAGCTGAGCGATTTGAGGTTTCTTTCAACGAGTTGTAGTTTATAAGTTCTAACAACGTAGCCAGTTGATGTAGGAGGATGTCTATTCCTCAGGATCTGGATGTGAAGGAATACTGGCAAGGAATACCTTTTCACCTTTGAGGTGTTACTCACTCCTCCGTGTCTTTAATCAGCAGAATATTCACTGCATGCTGAAAGATCAATCTATTGGGAAGATCCTAGTGAGGTTTGTGACAGGTTGGTGTAGTGTACGTTTCTGTTACAAGCCAACCCAATTTTCTTCTGGTAAACAGCCATTGAAAGGGTTAGAACTGGTGCCAACAAACTAACACTACAGTCAATAGAGCTATACTACTTTAGGCAGAGAAGGATAGAGACAGTATATGAGTAATTTTATATGGCCTCCCACCTCACTAGAAAATAAATATGGAAATTGCATTGAAATAAAAGTTCTCAAATGTAAGGTAGAGGGCTTGGACTTAAGATGGACAGTTACATGCAGATGTTGTAAAACTTATTTAAAAATATGCTTGAAATATAGCAAATGTGGATTTAAACTATATAGGGAAAAGATATTTTGGGGTGTTTGCAGACACTTGAAATATGCATGCCTTACTCGGAAAGACTCTCTGAGCGTAGTACAGAAGTACTATCAGCATCTTGTCTTCAGAGCCAGGCACACTCAAAGGGGACGGTGACATCAAGAATAATTCTCTTCCCAAGGAAGCTCTACTGCAATTAACATATAAAATTAGCAGGTTAAACATCAACCATATTCATTGTTTGGGCTGGGGTAGGACAATAAGACTGAGCAAAAAGTGATGAAAGTGTCTGGCCTACTTAATAAGACACTGAAGCTAATTATACCGGCAGCTCTCATTAAAGGTGTGGGATCTAGTTGCTTCCCTTTTCCCGGTAGGCGTCTGAGGTGTTCTTGCAGAGGCTTTGGGCTATGTTTTAGTCAGAAGTAGCTCTAGTGGTGTCACGGAGGTACACTAAAACTAACTCAAATGAGGGACAAGCTCAAACAACTTTATTTCACAAAACAGCCAAAACCACACGACAGAAACCAATAAGAAACTGGGGTAAACCAAAATCAATCAACACTGCAGTAACAAGTTAACATATAACAGGCTCGAGGCGTCAGTCGGGGGATTGTTACTACACGGCAACACACACAAGAACGATGACCCAAAGTGCGCACACACACTCGCTCCCAAAGGGGGAAACTCTCTCTCCCTCGTGGGTACCCAGAAGATACAATCGCTCACCTGGGGCGGGGGCGAGGGCTCACTCAAGGATATCTCCAGAAGAAATCGCTCACCAGGGGAGGTGAGGGCACTCAATCCCGGCAAGTTTCCTCAGGCGGTGTCCCAACCTGTCCTGGTTTCAGCTGAGACAGAGTTAATTTTCTTCGTAGTGGCTGGTATGGGGCTATGTTTTGGATTTGTGCTGAAGACAGTGTTGATAATACAGAGATGTTTTAGTTGCTGCTGTACTAGTCAAGGACTTTTCAGCTTCCCGTGCTCTGCCAGGTGCAGAAGAAGCTGGGAGGGGACACAGCCAGGACAGTTGATCCAAACTGACCAAAGGGCTATTCCATACCACATGACGTCATGCTCAGTATATAAAGCTGGGGAAGAAGAAGGAAGGGGGGACATTGGAGTGATGGCGTTTGTCTTCCCAAGTAACCGTTATGCGTGATGGAGCCCTGCTTTCCTGGAGATGGCTGAACACCTGCCTGACCATGGGAAGTAGCGAATTAATTCCTTGCTTTGCTTTGCTTGCGTGCGCGGCTTTTGCTTTACCTATTAAACTGTTTTTATCTCAACCCTCAAATGTTCTTACTTTTGCTCTTCCGATTCTCTCCCCCATCCCACCGAGGGGGAGTGAGCGAGCGGCTGCGTGGTGCTGAGTTGCCGGCTGGGGCTAAACCACGACAGTCCTTTTTGGCGCCCAACGTGGGGCACGAAGGGTTTGAGATAATGACAGATTTGATTGGAATGTGCCAGATAGAATTTATAGCTGTTATTGCTGTTTAGCTATTAATCAGCAGGCTTCTGTGCTTGCCATAGGCTTGCTTGCCTTACTGTATGTCAGAGTCTAGGGCTCGTTAGTGGCTGCTTTTTGCTTTCACTGCTTGCCGTGCTGCTGTACTGCTGATCACCTTACTCTGCTGTGCCTGGGAACATTTTGATAACAGCAATGGCCTTGCGCCTGGGCTGGCAGATGGCCAGGGCATCGCTGCTGTTTCTGTGCTGCTGTACTGGACAGGCTGGAACTCTGGTGTGAACTCGAGTCGAAGGGACTGTGACCTGTGGATGAGTCCACGTGGGAGCGGGACACCCTGAAGCGTCTGTGCCCATGGATTAGCCCATGCCAGAGCAGGTATATCTTGAAACGCCTGTGGCCATGGTTATGTCTGTGCCACAGCAGGTATAGCTCTGAAGGGATTGTGGCCCAAGGATAAGTCCACGCTGGATAAGGTGCACCTCGAAGCATCTGTGGCTGTGGATAAAGTCCATGCTGCAGCAGGTATACCTCGAAGCATCTGTGGCTGTGGATGAAGTCTATGCTGCAGCAGGTACACCTTGAAGCATCAGTGGCTGTGCATGAGGCCATCAAGGAAGAGATGCAACATATAGATGGGCTCGTGATCGAGGGGTGGACTTAACCATGGACACTATTGCACAGGTTATCCATGAATGTGAAACATGCGCTGCAATTAAACAATCCAAGCGGTTAAAGCCTCTGTGGTATGGAGGGCGATGGCTGAAATATAAATATGGGGAGGCCTGGCAGATCGATTATATCACGCTCCCACAAACCCGCCAAGGCAAGCGCTATGTGCTCACCATGGTGGAAGCAACCACCGGATGGCTGGAAACGTATCCTGTGCCCCATGCCACTGCCCGGAACGCTATCTTGGGCCTTGAAAAACAAGTCCTATGGCGACGTGGCACCCCAGAGAGAACTGAGTCAGACAACGGGACTCATTTCCGAAACAACCTCATAGACACCTGGGCCAAAGAGCATGGCATTGAGTGGGTATATCACATTCCCTATCATGCACCAGCCTCTGGGAAAATTGAACGATACAATGGACTGTTAAAAACTACACTGAGAGCAATGGGTGGTGGGACGTTCAAACATTGGGATACACATTTAGCAAAGGCCACCTGGTTAGTTAACACTAGAGGATCTGTCAATCGAGCTGGCCCTGCCCAATCAAAACTTTTACGCACTGTAGAAGGGGATAAGGTCCCTGTAGTGCACATAAAAAACATGCTGGGGAAGACAGTCTGGGTTACTCCTGCCTCGGGCAAAGGCAAGCCCATTCGTGGGATTGCTTTTGCTCAAGGACCCGGGTGCACTTGGTGGGTAATGCGAAAGGATGGGGAAGTCATGTACCTCAAGGGGATTTGATTTTGGGTGAGAATAGCCAATGAACTAAATGGTATGATGTTAACTGCTATATAATACTGTGTATCATCACTTGTATGATTACTATACTCCATATCAATGGTATTTCAATAAGGATCACCCAGATTAGTGAAGAATGAACTTCAATGAAAGCAAGCAACGTGCAATGGTGATGGAACCAGAACTGGCTTCAGCATGCAACAACCCAACATCACACAGCATCTCTTCTGCCATGAAGGACTATTATGACAGATGGAGCCCAAAGTCATGGACTAAATGAACTCAGTGGACATTTTGTGGACATTTATGGACATTTTACAAAATATTTTGTAGGGGTGGTCTGTAGACTAAGGGAATGATATGTGTGTATTATATCAAAGGATGGGAAGGGTGATGGTGGGTAATGAGAATGTATTGGATAGTGTAAGACCTGAGCATGACGTAAATGGTATGGAATAAGGGGTGGATACTGTCCTGGTTTCAGCTGAGACAGAGTTAATTTTCTTCGTAGTGGCTGGTATGGGGCTATGTTTTGGATTTGTGCTGAAGACAGTGTTGATAATACAGAGATGTTTTAGTTGCTGCTGTACTAGTCAAGGACTTTTCAGCTTCCCATGCTCTGCCAGGTGCAGAAGAAGCTGGGAGGGGACACAGCCAGGATAGTTGATCCAAACTGACCAAAGGGCTATTCCATACCATATGACGTCATGCTCAGTATATAAAGCTGGGGAAGAAGAAGGAAGGGGGGACATTTGGAGTGATGGCGTTTGTCTTCCCAAGTAACCGTTATGCGTGATGGAGCCCTGCTTTCCTGGAGATGGCTGAACACCTGCCTGACCATGGGAAGTAGCGAATTAATTCCTTGCTTTGCTTTGCTTGCGTGCGTGGCTTTTGCTTTACCTATTAAACTGTTTTTATCTCAACCCTCAAATTTTCTTACTTTTGCTCTTCCGATTCTCTCCCCCATCCCACCGAGGGGGAGTGAGCG
Source organism: Mycteria americana (assembly GCF_035582795.1). NCBI lineage: Eukaryota > Metazoa > Chordata > Aves > Ciconiiformes > Ciconiidae > Mycteria > Mycteria americana. The sequence goes on from NC_134370.1 coordinate 20,596,216, forward strand.
AGCGGCTGCGTGGTGCTTAGTTGCCGGCTGGGGCTAAACCACGACACAACCCGAGGGGAGAGGTCCCAAACGCAGGCCCGCTGCTCTGAGAAGACCTCTCAAAGGGGGTCTCCGACGGCGCCCCATTTATACCCTGGGTCAGATCTGAGCTGTGGTCATAGTTAGTCATGATCTAGAAGCTTCTCCGAGCCCAGGTGCCTCACTGGCTGTGGACCGCATCTGGTGACCAAGTGGTCCTGCTTCTCCTGCTCCCCCTGCTGAGGTGTGGAACAGGCTGCCCAGAGAGGTGGTGGAATCACCATCCTGGAGGAGTTAAAAAAACATGTAGATGTGACACTTTGGGACATGGTTTAGTAGGCATGGAGGTGTTGGGTTGACGGTTGGACTAGATGATCTTAGAGGTCTTTTCCAACCTTAATGATCCTATGATTCTATGTTGATGTCCTGTATGGAAATGGGTAACGGGTCCTCCGCTGAGCTGGGGGTGGGTAAACCCATCATCCGCGCAAATCCCACTATCATCTTTGCCACTACATTCCAATCGAGGTCCAAATCATCTGCAATAGTTGCTGTTGCCACCAGTAGGAGCAACAGAATGGTCCATCCCTCCAGTGTTCTGTAAGAGACTACAAAAAATAATGGGCCTCAGTCCCCTGGGACCAGGCTTTCGGGTTAGAAGTCCAGGAGTATCCACCAGGTGCTGATACGGTGGGTTTTTCCATTTTCATCAAGGGCCTCCCAAGCATGCAGGCCTCTAGGTTCTGCTAGGGTCATGGGCACGATGCAGATGGAAGGTAGTTTCACCATGACAGGCTGGCCTATGTGTGTTCTTAGTGGAAACTGGTCCTTTCTATTATCTGGTAGAGGGTCATTGCCCATTGGTGGCTTCTCAGGACAGAATGCCTTCCCTGATTTTGGGGCTTCCATAACTGCCCCAACAGTTATTGATGATAAGGACTGCTTGTGTTAGCCATGAGTCCCAACTGGGTCACGAGACATCAGCATGCTTTTTAATCAGACCATTGGCCTGCTTGACGATTCCATTGGCCTGGGGATAATATGGCATATGGAACACCCTCTTTATACCTTCCCCTCTAGCGTAATCTCAAACCACTGAAGCCATAAAGTGTGATCCATTATCACTTTGAATGCTCTTGGGGGTGGGTAAAACACCGAACCATTCATGCAACTCTCACACCGTTTGGTCCCTGGTGGCAGTGCCGATAGCTGTAGCCACTGACAGCCCTGAAACCACTTCCACTCCTACCAGGATGAACTTCTTTCCACAGGATGGTTTTAATGGCCCGACATAGTCAAGCTGCCAAGTGCTCCAAAGGGCTTTGCCCTGTCTGATGTGCTGGGCCACTTGTGGGTGGTCAGCTTTAAGCCTTATTCAGCATTGCGGGCAGGCTGTGAGGACTGCTTCACATGTTGCCATAGACACCGGCCACTCCCAAGACCGGCACTCATAATACAGATCCACCTTCCCAGAATGGCCTCGTTTCATGTGTATCCATTAGCTAGCCATTCCCACTCTTCCTCAGCTAGCCGTTCCCACTCTTCCCATATTCCATCAACCACTCTGATTTCAGCTAACTGGTAATCCTGTTGGTTCCACTTAGCAGCTGGAGTTCCACCTTTCACATGCCCTTTCACCCAGCCCACTCTCAGGGGACGTGACCTGCCTGTTTCCAGTAGCCTCTGCCAATCTTCAGCCCTCCAGACTCTAGTGCAACCCACTTCCCACCAGCTGGATTCCCATTGCCATATCCACTCGGTGCCACCCTTGTGAGTTGCAAAAGAACTAGTCTAAGTTGTGGAGGCACCCCCTTCTGCAGCTAATGAGAGAGCACGCAACTCCCCTACCTCAGCACTACCTTATCCCTCCTCTGTCATTGCTGTTCTGGTGGCAATTTCCACTGCTGCTGCCTTATACTGCCACTTTGGCCCCACTCGATGGGATGATGTGTCAGACAACCCTTGTGTGTCTGAATCTTGGGTTAGCTCAGGCGCCTCTTCAATTGGAGAGGGCTTATAAGGGAAGCTCAGCAGGCCTGGGTCAGGGTTTACGGGTTGTTGAAACTTGGAAGCTTTGGCAGGGCCTTCTTTTAATGGTGACAGTTGATTAACTCCCCCCAAATAGGCATACCATTTTTGTATTGTGGCCTTCTGCACCACTCCCTCAGGAGGGGGCAACCCCTTAAAGATTGAATTTATTTAACAGAGGGAAAGGGCCTTGCACAATGATGTCCTGTGATGTACACAATCTCTCCGCCTCCTTAACTGCCCTGGTGAGTGAGAGAAGCCCCTTCTCCCACGCCAGGTATCGCTGTTCGGTTTCCTTGAATGAGGTGGAAGAAAACAATAGGGGTCTGGCCGGCCCTTGCGGTCCCTTTTGGAATATGCCATAATAGGAAGCATGCTCCGCAAACCCCCATTCCACGCTCAGTGGGTCTCATGGGTGTAGTGGGCCTAGTTTCTGGTAGGTTTTAAGTTCGTCCTTTAGGACGTTAAGGGCCTCCGTATGTCGTGGGGTCCAATCCCATGTCCTGTTCTTTCGAAGGAAGTCGTATAGAGGGCGGGCAATTACCAAAAATCCTGGTATGTGATTCCTCCAGTACCCCAATGTGCCCAATAGATGTTGCAATTCTGTTTTGCTATTCGGGGTCTGCTCCCCCTCAATGGCTGATAGGACATCATCGGGTACCGTGATAGTCCCTGCTATCCACCAAGCCCCTAAGAATTGGATTTCCTGCCTGGGACCTTGGCATTTGGAAGGTGGAATATCTAACCTGTTTTCCATCAGTAAGTTCCACATAGTCTCACCTACCTGTCCAGCCTGTCCCTTATTCTCTCCACCCACCGGGATGTCATCTATGTATTGGTATATGTGAACGCCTGATGCCACTTTCACAGTGCCAAGGAGTGCAGCCAAGGCGTTATGAGCAATAGTGGGAGAGTGTTTGTATCCTTGCAGAAGCCGGTTGAAGGTGTACTGGCTCTCCTCCCAGGTAAAGGCAAATTGGGATTTGTCGTCCTCCCTTAAGGAGATCATGAAGAACATGTCTTTGACATCTAAGGCAGCCATCCATGGATGGGCTGCTGCTTGTATGGCAGACACCACCGAGGTTATGTTTGGGATAGCAGCCGTTAGTGGTGGGATATTACTATTTAATTTTCTATAATCAGTAGTTAGTCACCACAGCCCATTGGGCTTGCGAACTGGCCAGATTGGGGAGTTGTATGGAGAATAGGTGTGGCTGATTACTTGCCTTTTTTCAAGATCATTGATGACTTCTGTGATACCTCGCTTTGCTGCGCTTGGCAAGGGATATTGGGAAACGCAGGTTACTTTGGATAGTGGCAGAGCAGGAGCAGACTGCAAGATCCTAATGTGAGCAGCTTCCACCCCACGGCTTCCAAAACTCCACAGGCCGCCATTGGGCAGGCGTCACCGCTTACCCACTAAAATATCAAACCCCAATATGTTTCCCTTATAAGGGCTCAGAGCAACCTCCACAGCCGTCATCCGCTTCTCCCCAGGCAGCCAAAACTGGGCTTGGGCTAAAGGACACCTCTCTGCTGCACCCATTACCCCTATTATATTGATGGCTTTTCTCGATGGTTTGATTCCGAGCTCGTTGGCTTGCTGCTTGCTTAGAACACTAATTTGGGCTCCTGTGTCGATCAAAAACTCTAAACTGATCTGCTTTGGACCAATGGGAATATGTACATAGGGTTCCTTAGCAGCAGACCATTGACAGGAACTTACCAAGCAGGTTGGGTGGCCCGAACCCCAAACCGCAACTTTTAGTTCACTTAATTCCCCTCGCAAAGATGTGAAAGGGTTAGGGTTACGCTTCCCATCTTGGGGAGTGGTCACTGGCATCTCCTTTATGTTCCTGGTCTTTCCCCCCAAGTAATTCCACTAGCTTCTGTATATGCTCGGTGGTCTGCCCACATAACAGCGCTCGAGGTACCCCAACACTACACCTTCCGCCACAAGTCATTCCGCTCTGGTATGCTGGGTCGATCCGACTTGCTTCGGAAAGGTTCAGGCTCCCTTGGGGTGGGGTGGGGGGGCTGTCCGGGACAAGGCTCGCAGCTGGCTTGCTGGACCCTTCTGCTCCTATCTGCACCACCACCTAGATCTGGCCACCTCATTTCACACCCGTGGGTGACTATACTATGCAGTGTTTAAGCCCACATCAGCACATGTGCGGGCAGATTGAGGAGGTTCTGTCGATTGCATTCCATGGCCATCTGAATTCTCTCTCAAAGGGACTGGACGTGTAATTTTAAAGCACCCAGTAACCTCCTAATAAGAGGCCTGAGGTGGGCAGCATCTACCGGTGCAGCCATTGGTATGCCTTGCTGCCCCCTCTCATACATCACCTGTATACAAGCAGCCTTTTGTACCCCTTCTGCCACTTCTGACAATGCCCTTATCTGAATGGTAATAGGCTCCCCTCGTTCTTTGGGGTCTATACCGCCAGCACAGTAAGCCACCTGAGAAGTTATAGACTGGTTGCTGGCTGGCCCGTCACTTAGAAACACACTGGGTCCCCAAAACCCTTGAGCCTCATCATCACTCAATAATATCCGATCACCTCCAGTAAGCAAAATATGCCACAGATATTCTATCTCTTCCTCTCCCGGTTTACGTGAAAATTTAACTTGCAAGTCACTGAGCTCAGGTCCTGTCCATGGGGTGGTACAGACAGTAGTTTGGGGATTCCCATCCCATGACTTTGTATGCCTCTCCGTTTTGATAAGAGGTCTTACATCCCTTTCCTCTACCTCCTCCTTTCATCAATGCTAGCTTCATTAGAATCTCCCCAGATGTTTCCATCCCAATCCTCGGGATCTGTTCCCGCAATCAGCTTCCAAATTTGGACAACACTGGGGGGCTTTTTTGCTTGGGTGTGAGAGACTAAAAGAGTTAATGTCTCGAACACTGTGGTGAGGCGAGGCATGGTTTGCATGGTGACGGCAGGGGTCAGCTAGCACATGACGTGGACAGCATGTTGGAGGACCTGCAGTTCCATGTTCTGATGCACTTTACATAACGACTTACCATATATTGCCAGAGGTCACACTGAGTTTATCTGAGGAAGGGGCTTACGGCTGCCTGAGAGACCCCTCGCTACCACCACCCCCCCCAGCACTTGCGCAGAAGATTGAGAACTTTCTAGGATAAAACCCATATAAGTCCTCAAGGGGCATAACTGGAGGCGGGGACTAGAGTATAAAAGACATGCCCCCAAGGAAGCAAGTGTGCACCCATCACCGGAGGATTGTGATGCCCATCACTGTCATGGTGGGACCTAAGGGTGGTGATCTCTCTCTCTCTTTCCTTTTCCTCCCTTTCCTTTCCTTCTTATAAATGTTCCAATAAGATCCCACCGTTGCCAACCCCTTTATGCTTTCCAAGATTTTCAAGTTGATGTGTTCCACGTTCAAGTTGTTTCCACCACAAATAAAGTGCCTAATTGATCGTTTGGTGTTGTTTCACCTTAATTTAGTCCGAGGGAATTTGCAAATCTGAGTCACTCCCAAGTGGGGTGGAGAGGGACCTGGCAGGCAAACGCTGACTCTGCCGTGTGGCTACCCTTATCATCCTCATAACCCTTAGACATAAACCCTTGACCAAGTCTGAGACTAAGACTGGATCCAGCTGCACCTAGACTCCTCTCTGAGGAGTTGTTTAGAAAGCAAGGGGGTCCTTTCTGAACCTCATGACTCAAGGGGAAGGCCACCTCTTTTCCCTTAGCCACGTGCCAGACTCACGCCCTTCACGTGACATTAAGCATCATGATTTTACTTCCCCCTCCCCCCCGGTGGGATGTGACACTGGGTTAACATAATCTCGATCTTTCGTTCTAGTAAACGTGTTTGCTCGCTCTCTCATTGTAACTCTGCTTTTAAGCACTCGATCTCTAGTTGACTCTCAGAATTATCCTTTTCCACCTGCCTAAAATACTTGTACTCGTCCCGTGCTTGCATGAAGCAGGCACCGAGTATGGCACCCTTTGCCTCTGCCTTCTCGCTTGCTTCCACGGCATTTCTCTGTCCTTTCTACAGCAGACTCGGGTTCACACCACTTCTTCATCCATTCCACTCCTAAGGGAGAAGGGTCACAGCCGTGCCGCCATAACAACCCCTCCATCGACACCCTGCTTGCTGTGCCAATTATAGATGTCACACAGGTACACTAAAACTAACTCAAAGAAGGGACAAGCTCAAACAACTTTATTTCACAAAACAGCCAAAACCACACCACAGAAACCAATGAGAAACTGGGGTAAACCAAAATCAATCAACACTGCAGTAACAAGTTAACATATAACAGGCTCGAGGCGTCAGTCGGGGGATTGTTGCTACACGGCAACACACACAAGAACGATGACCCAAAGTGCGCACACACACTCGCTCCCAAAGGGGGAAACTCTCTCTCCCTCGTGGGTACCCAGAAGATACAATCGCTCACCCGGGGCGGGGGCGAGGGCTCACTCAAGGATATATCCAGAAGAAATCGCTCACCAGAGGAGGTGAGGGCACTCAATCCCGGCAAGTTTCCTCAGGCGGTGTCCCAACCCGAGGGGAGAGGTCCCAAACGCAGGCCCACTGCTCCGAGAAGACCACTCCAAGGGGGACTCCAGCTATGCCCCATTTATACCCTGGGTCAGATCTGAGCTGTGGTCATAGTTGGTCATGATCTAGAAGCTTCTCCGAGCCAAGGGGCCTCATTGGCTGTGGACCCCGTCTGGTGACCAAGGGGTCCTGCTTCTGCTGCTCCCCCTGCCGAGGTGGGTACATGCCTGGGGGCACGGCAGAGCACAGAAGGCGCGAAAATGAGGTGCAAAAAGCCGGTGATGGCCATGTTGAAAGCCCCGATCTTTGGGGGGGGGGGAGGGTGCGGAGCGTACCTGTCACAGGTGGCAAACTAGCTACCATTCATAGTTACTTGTTTTAAGTTTTAGGTTTCATGCTTTTTTTTCCTTTTCCCCCTCCCTTTCTTCACTTGTGAAATTTTCTTCCTCTCCCTCTCCCTTCTCCCCTCCTCAGCCTGTTTTGCTACTTTCCTTTTTAGGCAACCGGAAGCTGTTATTGCAAAAATGACAAAGGAAAATGCTTCTCTGTTGTAACTTGTTCTGTCAGTCTCCTGTAAGCTGCTGTTCTCACGCTTACCTTCCTGGGTTGGGTTTCTGAAGACAATTGTTTCATGCTACCAAGTAGAAATCACTTAAAGGAAATGTAGCTTAAGAAGGTGTGATACTTTTAAGTTAAATATTAACCAGATTCAGAGAAGCTCAAGAGCATTTCAAGTGAGGTTAACTTGTTGGGCTGGTGAACAAGAACGAACTCAAGCAGTGAAGAATAGGCATGGGGATACTCTATTCAGAGGTACGTGACCATTTTCTGCACAGTAACTGAAGCTATCGAAGACAGGGATATTCACTGGGTTTGGTTTGTTCCTTTCGCAGCCTCCCATACACAGGCTTACTCAGATCTGGAAGTTCTTCTTTGGGAATGCTGTACTTCGGCTATTACAAATGGACGGAAGTACTGTTTGTACCAGTAAACAAAATGCAATAACCAGTGCAATTATTGTGACTTCACAGAGAAAATATGTGTTCAACATTTTTTGTTGTTCTGTGTTCAGATCAGAATGATTCTCAGCACGGTGCAGACAACAAACAATTTTGCAAACTGCAAACAACTCCTTGGCTTATGTTGAATATAGATAATAAAGCTAACGCCTAAGGAAACATCCTTACCTCCCTGCCTCCCCCCCCCCCCCGATGTTTTTAGGAGTGTGATTTTTTTTAGCTCTTTATGGGTTTGTCCCCAGACATGTTAAATGATCCATCTTTATTCATGGCTCTAGAACTGGGTTCAACCGTAGTGTAAGGTTTAGAAAAAGATCCCACAAGTCAATGAGAGTATCAGTCAGAAATGCCTTGGGCTTAATGGCCTGGCAAGTAAAACTCTTTGAGGCAGTACAGAAAGAAGAGCACAAAAGCATATCATCTGGTGACATGAGCCGCTGAACTAGCAAGAATCAGACTAGAAAAGAGTAAAGTTGCATGGTAAATGGCTGGAATTTGAGCAGGTGTTCAACAAAACAGCAAATCTCCTGCATCTTTAAATAAGCAAAGCAATACTTAAAAGCAAGAATAGTAGGGAAATCAGAGGTGCAGACAGACTCCACTTGATCTTCTCTTTCCTGGACATGAAGATACAGTACTAGACACCAGCATGACAGAGATCAAAATTCTAGAGCAAACTGATCATTTAGATGGCACTGGTCTGCAGGTCACTTACACCAGGAGGGATTTAAAAGAGGGATTTCTCCTCAAAATCATTAAAACAGTTCTGGTTCTGGAGGAGTGTGTAATAGCAAATGGCACATGTAGGCTTTTAAAAGAATATAGACAGTTGATGCAAATTTACAATGTTGCCTATAGTCTTTGTAGATTTTTGTCTGATAGAATAAAAACAAAACAAGAAGTGGTGCAAGGTCTGGTAAGCATGTAAATACTTTCTCTAGAAAGGAAAATCACTTCTCTTATGCAGCTGTCCAGAAGACTAAGCAGCAATGATGCTGGAGGTAAACTTGTGTTGTAGATCAAAGTTCATCTGAAGCGAAAGTGTAAATAAGATGAATCTTTCTAATGTTAAAAAAAAAAAAAAGAAAAAGCTAACTGTAGGGGGGGTGAGGAAAGGGCTCAGAGTTCAGGGCTAGATCTTGTTCATGTAGTGTATTTAGGATGTGATAAAAGGAGGACGAGAAGGAAAAACTGCAGATAATATTTAAAGAAAATGTCTATCTTGGAAAATGGTGAATAAAAACCTCAGTATTGAAGACAGAAGAAAAGAAAGAAACTTGCTCTCTTTTCGACTGGATAACTTCAAATATTACCAATCTGCCACACTTCCCACTGTTATTTTCTGCCTGTGTTAGGCCATCAGAAACTCGTAGTACTCCTGTCATTCTCAGCTTCTTAGTCTGAGTTCTTGCTGCTGGAGAGGGAAGGAATTGCAGGTTAGGTCAAGGGTGTGTAGAAATACTGAGCGAAGACTTGAACAGCAAGCAGTTCTCAAAAGCCAAGCAGGATTTGAGCTGTGGGCATACATGCATGTATTTTTTAGGTATGAAGTTTAACTTGAAGCCCTAGAAAAGAAACATTGTGGATGTTTTAGGTTTTAGTGGTTGTTTTTTTTGTTTGTTTTGGGGTTTTTTTTTTGTTTGTTTGTTTTTTTTACATTTCTAGCTCACCTTTCACCTGAAGTGTGGTTCTGTTCTGGGAATTTATGAGTCAGAAGTGGTACCTCTTATTCAGCAGTGCTCATCCAAAGGGAAAGCCTGCTGTAAACTTAGAGAGGTGTGGGCTTGTCAGCGCTTGCTGCTTCATACGCTGACCAACTCCTATGAGACCGGAAGCCGTTTTTTTAATGGCTGCAAATGAACCGGATTTATTTCTTGGATTGTAGACACATCGTCCAAATGGAACAGAAAGTTCATTCCACTGTGCAAGGGCTGTGACTTCTCAGGCTGAGGGCTGAGAGCGGCTGTGTGGCAGCTGCAGGAGTACCTTTTACCACCATCTTCTGGAAGTCACCTGGAACTACAACCTCTGTCAGGAGTGCTTGGCAGTGTCTTAGGATGTGCAGGTAGTAAGTCAGAATGGGAAGAATGGATGTCTCAGTGAAACGTGTGCTGATGAATATTATCTTCTCTCTTCAGCCCATTTGTCAGGCAGCTTATAATAACGATTTCAATGAAGTTCAGCTTCTTCTGGAGCGCAACAGCAACTATCTGAACATCCAGGACAGCTTCGGAGGAGACACCCCTTTAATTTGTGCATGCAAACAGGGAAACAACAGGATAGTTAGGTATCTTCTAAAAAGAAATGCTGATATCAATCTCAGAAACAAGGTAAGTGGACACCGACTCCTCCTTTGCAGTGATTGTTTTTTCAGATTCTTGGAGTGTGTGTGGGAACACTGACAGTACTGCCAAACCTGAGGTTTGTTTCCAACTGAGGCATAAGTATAGCCCCCAAATTATAATTTAATAAACCTTTATGTTTCTATTTGTCTCCTCATTTATTTTCCTAACTTGCCATTGCACAGAAGATAATAAACATCACCAACCTGAATTTGTCTCAGTGTCCATGTTCCCAGTGTAGGTAATACTGCATGCCACCCCCAGGCCCCAGGGGGTTCTGCCTGCTTACCCATGCAGCACTCTGCATTCATCTTGCCCTATAGCTTGTATCTGTCCCTTCTTGCTTTTCTTTTCCCTCTGTCTTGTTCTTCACCCTCGTTAAGAGGAAGGTCTGAAGGAGAGCCTGTCCATCTCTCACAAATGTATCCCTGAGGAGAGACTGAATCTATGAAAACCTTCTTTATTCCCTCTGCAGACCTCCTTTTGTCACATTATTTGACACATAATAGCATGCTGGGGGGTGAGGAGGGAAGCCTTTGTCTGTTCTTCACCTGTTCCCTATTTTAAAAAACCTACCTGCCTTGCACAATAGCTGTGACTGGCTATTTTCCCTAAGGTGATGCAGAAGTGTGTTTTTGTGGTAGATTTCCTTGTAGGTTACAAACAAAAAGTGGCCAAAAGATGCGTGTTCTGGTTTCATTGCTAATTTATTTTTATGATGTTAAGGGCGATAAATAGCCGTGAAAAACCCCCACAACATTGTCAATTCTATTGTATCATCTCATACTCCAAGGCAATGTTTAACAAGTTCCTACACATTTGTGGGCTATCTTATATCTCTGGTTTCCAGTGCATTTGTTTAGTTCCTAGGAGGGCAGCAAATGTTCATGAGGTCAGAGGCATATTCTATCCTATCTATTCTTGATGCAGAAGGCTCTCCATCTTACCTCAAAGTCCCTTTGAAAGGGTTCAGTATTTTACAGTAAGATCATCCTAATTGCATTGGCAGCCATTTGCTAGCTGTGCCTGGCTTTCTTAAATGCTTCTCTGCTTCACCGTCCGAGATGGAATCAGGCCCTTGGGTGCACTGCTTAACTGTGGTGCTCAGGATGGAGAATGGGGAGCAGGGGATGACACAGAAAGGCTTCTCTGCTTATTTTGGGCCCCAGTGTAACACTGTAACCTAGTTTGTCAAACTCCAGTTTCACAACCTGTAGGAGATTTAACACACAAGTTAAAAGCTCTACCCTTTAGTTGCTTTGGTTCTCTCAGTATTCGAAGATTTTTTTAAACTCTCTTCTCACTGGGAATCTGCTGGGGGTGTTGCTACTTGCCTGTGTTTCTCAAGAGTGCCAAAGGAGATGCCATAAACTCTCTTATGTCTTTGCTTCAGTAACCAGCACCTCTATAGGAAGAGCTGTGGGGATTCTTCCTGCTGATTTGACTTGCTGGGCAGTGGTAGTAGCCACATGAGATGTCCACTCTTCCCTCTTTCACGCTGCAGCCATGTCCAAGTTTGCAGACATACACATGCAATACTTTGGTTCCCACACCCTTGCACGTGTAGCCCAATTTCCATGAGCCTGGATGTGTTAGATGTGCTTCTACTTGAAGGAAGCAAAATGCATGTGTCTGTTTCTGCTTGAAAATCAGAGAAATATTTCTAGTAGATGACCTAAAAGAAAGCTTGTGAAATATAAAATGGTCTACTATTGTCAATATTAAACAAATATAATCAGATCACTGAATCTGGTACTAATCAGAGTTATTTTGTGTTTAGAAAGACCGCACGTGTCTGCATTATGCTGTGAGAAAACGGTTTACCTTCCTTGACTATGTGCTCATCATAATCCTCATGCCAGTTATGCTTATTGGATATCTTCTGATGGTGAGTCTGGACGAAAGCAGGAAAGCCCCTGTACTTTTACCTTTCCCCTTACCACCTTCTCATGGCAGTATTTCAGGCCAGGAACCTGTATAGGATATGGACTGCTGTTTTTAAAGCAAGGACTGATGGAGAGCAACAGAAGAAGCAGGGATTTTGCTGTGAATATAGCTAGTGAAGGAACAGAATTGTATCACTGCATCAGTCTGTCATTTGCAGAAGCCAGACACTATTTGGAAAAAAACCCCCCAGTATTTAGCCAAAATCTACTTAGTACTATATGCAGATGAACTGTCTTACTGTGTTACTCTTTCCCTTGCACCAAACAGGTCTCAAAGACTAAACAGAATGAAAACCTGATCAAGATGTTGCTTAGAGCTGGAGTGGATGTTAATGCTACAGACTTTGTAAGTGGGTTTATACAAATGTAAATGTGGTTTGTATGCATGCAACTTTACTAAAAACAGAATTCAGAATCTTCTAGCAATATAGTCCTGCTTTCAGAGTAGGATCAGGGACTGAACTGACTGTGATGTAGCAGGGTCATTCGGTGTTTCCCCTTGACACTTAGGCAAAAGTTTTGTAATGTACATCATAGAAATAATTCACCACTGGTCAACTAATGCTCCCGTTCTGACCAATGCCCTCTTAAGAGAATCCAGGCAAACTGGGTTGAGATACTTACATATTAAATACCTGATCCTAAAAAGATTCTAGTGATATAAGGGTCTGAGTTTATCACCACTTATGAGTTCTTGGACTGGAGCAGATTTGTGGGCAAAGGTCGTGCCACAGTGCTAGACCCTGCGTCTTCTCTTGATCTTCAGAGTGTGCCGATCTGCCACGTGTAGAGTTCTGTATCCACTAGCCTACTTGGGTGTGGTAAAGAGCTCCTCTCCTCTAAGGTAGAAAAGGAGAACCTGCAAATTTAGCAGCACCAAATTCTAAAACAGTGAAGTGTGAGCAAACAGTATTGCTTAAGACATAGTTGTTGAGATCAAGATCATGGAATCTTCTGAAGTTAGTAAAGAATTATTGGCTTCCTGATAAAGATAACAGACCTGTTTCAGCAGCTGCATCCTGGGGGAGGAATGATTTTTTTGTTCCTGTTGCTCTTATGCAAACGTATTTGTTTTACTGTGTAGTGTATTGTGACAGGAAATTATATGTGTCTTTTGCATCCAGCTGTTAGGGGGAAACTGATAAGGCTACAAGTAGTTGTACTGACCTAAGGTCTACTAAAGAAGTAGTGGAACTAAAAGTCATCTGCTTCTGTTTCCCCCCAGTGTGGTAGCACAGCCCTTCACTATGCTTGTGAAATGAAAAACCAGGAAGCCATTCCTCTACTGCTTGAAGCTCACGCAGACACTTCTGTAAAGAATCAGGTGAGAAGGTGACGTTGATAACTGTATTTCCTTATGATGATGGTGAACCAGTATGTTGTGGGCCTCAGCTGGTGTGCAGCAGTTTAAAAAAAGGGTGCACAGCTTCCTGGCAGCAGACTTGTTTGCTGTGTGGTATAAAGCAGTGTTTGCTCCATTGCCTTTGTTGGCAAGAGCAACTTTAAAGTCCAAATCCTTCACTGCTGGATTTCTACCAGTAAACACTGCGTGCATGTCCACTGGATTGGCAGATCTCTTAGCTATCTTTACAGTACCTCTTCTTAACTCGGAGCTGCTCTACAGTTGTTCCTAAGATGCAGGCTGCAGGGGAGTGGTAAGAGCCTTCCTAGGTGTTTTTTGTGCCACTGGACACCGTTCTGAGAGGGGCTAAGTCAAGCTGCTTCTGTCATCAGAAAAGCTCAAATAAATATTGACCTGGGATTATCTGCATTACTGAGTTGAGGTGAGCAATGTATTGCCCATGTTGCTCTTGAAATCAGCTCTTAGCTTAGCTCTGCACAGACTTCGGACATTAGCCCCAGGAAACAGTGGAATGGCTGTCAGTACTGGAGGGGAGGGGAGGACTCTGCCCCAGGCTTCAGTGAGAGTGGTATTAGACCCAGCACATTCTGAAACTTTTGTTTTAGAGCAAGGATGTGACAGTGAAACTTATGCAGGAGAGCACTGCATCTGGGTGGCAAATTCGGGAAAGCTCTTTGGACTTGACCCATATCTATCATATTGCAATGTATTTCATCTGTTTCTTTCAGGATGGGGAGACTCCCTTAGATATAGCAAGAAGACTGCAGTTCCACAACATTGAAAGCATGCTAAGAAAAAATTCCTAGTCATCGAGGACTCTTGAACATGCAGAAAATTACCTCATCTGGCAATCCATCTTGCATAGCAGCAGGAGTCCAGCAGAGGGTTGAGGGCTGTTACTTGATAAAGACTTGGTCCAAATCCATGCATTCCTTGCTGCAGACTTTGACTATTTTGTGTGAGACTTGTCAGTACCCCCAAGGCCACATGGGCTGAAAGGAGTTCATTTGATTTTGCTAAGCCGTGAATGATTACAATAGTGTTCAAAATATTGCCCTTCCCATCTGCTTCCCCAGTTCTATTACATGACTTGGCAGACTGTGGATTTTGAAAGCTAGCTGTAGGATTTCTGGAAGCTTAAACATTGCACATGACGGTTGGTAACCAATGCAAAAATAAAATATCCTTTAGAGTGTGTGCTACGTGTTCCGTAGGGGATACACTTGACAACTGAAAAATATGCCACAGCAGCTTATACAAAGTCTGGCACCGTTCCTTTTTATATTCCTCTTCCTGCAATGTGAGTGACTGGGAAAATAGATCTCTCAGCTTAGCACTTCCTCCTTCCATTCCTGCTACAAGTTTCACACACCTTTATTCTCATTATGTTGCTACAAGGGAAGGATTATCTTCTCTTTTTTTTCATATAAGAAACAGCAAAAAGAGGTTCAATGAGTTGTTGGAGACCACAAAGAAAGCCAATTCCCAGGTCATTTTAATGCATTAAGAAATAATAATGAAAATACTTTTGGCGCAGAAGAGAAACAAGTCTCTTGACTACCTTTCCAATATTAACAGAAGAAAAAAATCAATAAATGAGATGTGGTTGATGGGAACCAGATGTATCATTCCCAGGGGACTGGACAGGATAGCATGCTTTTCAGAGTGGCACATGGAGCAGGGGATGCATATACCAAAATAATAATAATAATAATAATAATAATAATAATAGTAATAAAAATAAAAATTAATGAACCTTCTCTTGCATAGATAAAGGCAGAAGAAAACCTGCAGTGGTAAGCAATGTATTAATGTGGCCTGGCGCTTTGTGATTTAATAATGCAGCAATAAAGGGGAATCTCCTTTCAAACGCTGCTGTATCTTGCTTTCTTGGTCTAATGGATCTTTATTTTTGTTGATAGCTTTGGCCATTTCCTGTAAGCTGTCATAAGTTCAGAAGATAGATTCTATGATCAGCACTGCTAATGGCTGCTAGACGGGGTGCATGGACAAGTTAGTGTATTTTTCCTGTCTTGCAGAACACAGATATATTTTTCAGTGTAACTATTCTATTGCTGACTCTGACTGCAAAGGGTCTTGCTTGGGCAACAAGAGCTTGAGGGCCCACCCAGAAACACCCCGCAAAACAAAGCTACCCTGTCTGAGCCTGTAATAATAAGCACTTTGAGTGTAAGCTGGGGACAGACACTCTTACCTACCAGATCAACTTGTAGGTGAGTAGATGTGAGGCACTTGCATGGATAATGAAGATGCTATCTCTCTGGGCTAATGGCTGGAAAGGGAAAACAGCTGACTGCTTTCCCATGCTGCAGAAATTGTTTAAACAAAGAATGGTCAAGAGATAGAGTCATGTAAAAGTCAAAGCTGATACCTCAGAGTGCTTGCAACAACTTCATTACCAGTGTCAAGAATAATTCATGGGGTGATAGCTATATTGCTTGGAGTGCAGCTTGCCTAATGGGTCTACATCTCCTCATTCCTCACCTGCCATCTATGGTCTTTGAAGTTGGGGGGTTTAGAGTACGTGAACAAACCTTTGGGTGATGTGTAGGCATGGAGGGCAGGAGAATATTTCTATCAGTTTTTCTGAGGTTGGATTCCTTGATATTTGGAAGTCGTCTATTGCCTGCTCAGTTTCTTGTGTCTGAAGATCTCTTGGTTGTGTTGACACTGTAGGTAAATGTGAGGAGGGAAAAACAAAAAAGCAGCCAAGTTCTCTGGCAAGTGGATAAATGATTTAATTTAAACAAAGGTCAGTTGTACTTCAGCAGAGAAATGAGCAAATCCCACTTTTGGGTCTTCATGGGAAGACGCAAATTGGGCATGGGAATGCCTCTGTGGGGTACATCAGATATACAAGAGAACAACAGAGTTTAGGCTTAGGAAAATCAGTCTTGTAGAAATAAAGGTTGTCCAAATTAAGTGATCCCTGCAGTGTGTGCTGAAATATATTCATGTTTTCAGCTTTCATTCCTACACACCTCAAAATTCTCAGGAAGACAGCAGTCACAGTAACACCATGGAAAACCTCAAACTATGAGGAAAGCAAGAAACAAACAAGTGCAGATAAACACCTATACTGGTATCCATCATGTGTGTCTGTGTGTTTACCTCTTCCCCAGGTATCACCCTTATTGCCAAACAGAAATTGTGGAGGTTTTTACGGAGTGAATCAACACTCTGCATGTGGTTTCAAAGGTATTTTGTTATTAGTTCAATGATTTTCCAATACATTTTCTCAGTTGCATCAAGACCCCAGATGAAATCAAGATGTCCCCAAGCAGGAAAATGCTCATGGTAAATGAGATTAGTAATCCGAGGAAGTAGCTTTGCTATGTCTTTTGGATCTGCAAATTTGTCATGTCCACCGCTCCAAACAGCAATTGGTATGCTTATCTTCTCTATCTTGTACGCAGGAGGAGCAGACTGTAAGAAAGGGAGGAGACCTGAGTGAATGCTGCTTCATCAGAAGTTGTGTTTAGAGAAAGGATTCTGTGCAAGCATCTCTCTTTCCCTTGTGCACTCACTACAGTAAAACAGTAAGGATGAAGGCCACCCTCTTAGTGTCTATTTCCCTAACCCCATTCCCTGTTGACCGTGAAAGGGAACGATCCATCCTATTCCCATGTCTTTCCTTAACACATGGCTAGGAGTTGTCCTGCAGTTTGACACCTACTCGTGCCCTTTGGAGGTGGGGATATGGAAGGAGCAGTGTCTGTGTTTATCAGGCAAGGACTGTGGAGTTTATTCATGTGTATATTTAGGGTGGGGAGATCTTTAAGTTTTGTTGGGGCATAGGGTGCAACTGTTGGTCTTAGTTGTTATGCTTGGGGCTTAAGTGGCAAGGAAATACTTTGTCGATTTATAATTTCACCCTAGAAAATTCCTGAGACAGTGTGCATGGGTAGAAGTGACTGATTATATCTCTGGAGCCTTTCTGTCTGTGAAAAGCAGTCTGCCCTGGTACAGCAAGCCAAATGTGCTGGTTAAAAGTGAAATGATTGTCAGCCAATTGGAGAGGTCATGGTAGCTGTGAGATTCATTTCCTCCCCTAACTGAAATGCAGACCTCGAGGATTTTTGGGGAAGTGAAGAGCTCCATACTCATCCAGTCCTAGGACCTGGGTGTGGCTCTTAGCCTTCTGGGAATGGCAGGTAAACTGGCATGTCGTTGGACACATCCCTGCATCAGTAGGGGAGGCAAAATGAACTTCTGTTATCTGTCTGCAAGGAACTGTCTATGCCTTCTCTGTGAATAGACTTTTACACATGAGTATTACATTCAGGTGAAGCATTTTCTCAGACCACTCTCTCCCTCTTTCTGTAGCACTCAAGGTGCTAAAATCTGAATTTTTATGTTCTTAGTTTTGCCAGGACCTGAGGATGAGTTCTCAGAGAAATTGTATTGCCTTACCTGGTTGTATTTCTTCATGTTTTCCTTAGAGCCATAGTCATAAGCTTGAAATCGGTCTGCATCTCTTATCTGTTAAAAGAACAGATAAGGTGTAAGTGTTGAGAGACCAAGAAGCAGAGTGCAGGAGGTGTTTTCCTGCCTGTGATTGAAGCCAAGGTTCAGGCAGTGGACTGACTGTGAATTACTCCCACCCCCTTCTTCCTCCGGTTGCAGGCTTCTAGGGGTACTGAGGATGGATCGTAGGGTGAGTGGCCTCGTTGCCTTTCCTCTTGCTAACTTTCTCTCCTGATCCTCAGCCACCACCCTTGGTATGTTTTGTTATTAAACTTTTGCTTGACTATCTTAGTTAACTGAAGCTGGGGCCCCTGTTCATGATGCAGAGTTGGGTTCAGTTGTCACATGGAAAGAGGACCTGAATGTCTAGAATGTGTCAGGGCTATTACTAGTCTAGTGCAATATCAGATCTCTCCTTACACGTCTTGTCTTTTGTGTGTCGGTTTTGTCTGGTCTGCTCACAGTAGTGGTGACATTTCCAGAGGCTCTGTATTTCTTACAAGAGTTTGGCTATACATGAGTTGTGCTCTGACAGCAGTTTTGAGGTGGGACATTAGAGACAAGACATTAGCCTTCTTGAGTCTGTGTTCCCTAAAAGACATGATATATGCCCCTGCAGGACTGATGAGTTATTTGTTTGCCTGGCTTTTTGTAATTTTATTTTTATTTTATTTTTTGCACAAACGTGACAAGTAATTTCATTTGTGAGTGGCTGTATGTCATACAGGGTGAGAGAAAGTCAGCGTCTGTCAGTTTAGAAAACCTTGACTTCAAGGCTTCACGTAGGCTTCATGTGCTAGAAATCTGCTTCCTGTATTGCCTTTGCTATTTTCTTCTATCCTGCTGTATCTGTGCTTGCTTTGTAGCCACTTGACTTTGATAGAGGCTGGCAAAATAGGTTGTAAAGCCACTGTCTGTCAATGGTTTGTCCCCATTTCCTGGCTCTGGGTAGGTGTATCCTGCAGGACTGACGGCTGGGAATTTTTGTCAGGGGTGTACTCAGGAGCACACCTATATTCTAGACCATATTAAGTGTTTGCAGAAATGGGGGGTCTACCTATAGGATGTATGCAACTATATCCTGTATGCAACTATATCCTGGCTCAGCAGGTGCACCTGGACACATGCAGTGGTGTTTCTTGGCTGGAGCTGTCTTGCCCTGGTCTGATTCAGACCATGAGCAGAACAAGCTCAGATCTGCCAGTGCATAAGTAGAAACCCACCTTTAGAGAACTGGAATCCAGGATCTGGACAGTGGCAAGAGGGACTAAAGGGTTTTGGAAAAACCTGCGTGTTGGGAACATCCCTGTAGAGTGATGTTGCTTGTCATATACTGTAGTAGTATAAGGCAGTTCCCCACTTTGCCATTCTGCCAGAAGAAGCATTTGCGTGATTAACTGGCTTTGGGAGGTGATGCAGGCTGCAATTAACCCTCTGGGAGAAAAGCTTTAACCTGGATCACTTCTTTTCTGGCTCATCCCCTGGCCGCTCAGGTTTCCACTATCCTTCTACTGCCTGCCAAGTGCCCAGACTGTGCTTGCATTCACTTCTGCAGCTCTCAAGGCGAATGTCTTCATAAATAAAGATGAAGACTGGAAGCCATTAGAGCCCAACATGCAGAGAGGCCTGATGTGCCCTGGGGAAATCTCAGTGCCTGCTACCAAAGGAGCAATTCGGGTAATGGTCTGGTGAGCCATGGGAAACGGTGCTTCCTCTGTGGCAGGTGCTCATGGCAGCAAGATGTGAGAAGATGGTACGGGCAGTTTCCCAGATCCACTGCCTCCGGACTTCCCTGGAGGCCGCTGGTTCCATAAAAAGCAGTAGTAAGAGTCTGTTTATACGTCAGTATGCGGTTATACCTGATGCCAATGAATAATGTTCTGTACTGATGTTCCAGCAGGGGAATGTCCTACGTATGTATCTATTCGACTCTGGAGAGAAAGCAGAAGTGTTACAAAGGCAGTGATGCAGTGTTGTGACAGGATAAAGCTGTGAAGGGCCTGAGCAACATACTGCTGCTGTGTTAAACCCCCATTTTAACAGGATATTCTTCAAATATCTGACAGAAAACTGAGAAGCAGACTTAGGAATAGCTGGCTAATAGTATGCATCTGCATGCTTTCTTCATGAAAGCAAGCCTGTTCCATGAAGATAGTACTACTGTGGGATCCTGTGGCTCAGCAACAGTAGGGAAAAACCTTCCAGTCCTTTTAAAGTTGATTCTTCACCTCACACCAAACCCCCATGCATGTGTAAGTCTTTTGAAGGTTTGGTTTTCTCTTCACTTTACTCCTAGTGCTGAAGAAGCCAGTTTACAAAACAGATTGCTTTTTCTTCTGTTTGCATTTTTAAAGGTCTGTTAAGGAGATGTTCCAATTCCATCTCCCCGGATTCCTCTTCAGACTTGTTATCTTGCCCTGAGGACCACATTAGTGACTTAACCTAAGTCAGGAAAAATCCTTAATGGTTTAGCTCTGCAATTCAAAAGGACTGCAATGCCTTTAATTGCTTTAGCACCGAACCTTTGATTCTCACTGCTTTCCCATGTGTGCTTTTACAAGTGGTTATAGATGGAGTAAAATGGGCCCCAGTCTTTACAGATATTGCGGTAATAAACATTACACAAGCCAGCTTCTGCATAGTTTGGCCACTGTAAAGGGGATTTAAGACACGCTACAGTGTCCATATGTTGGCAAGCGTAGCGACAGCTCTCCTGTCTCTCCTGTCCCCTCTGACTGATGCACTAGCCTTTGTGAATCCCCACTGTAGGTGTGTTGCCCTCCTCAGGCACAGTGCAAGGACTTTCTGTAGCTCTACATGTTGTGGATTGAGCTGTTGGGCCCAGTTCTAAGGACAACAAAAATGGGAAAACGGCCCTTACAGTAGTTCTTTGGGACCCAGTTCTGGTGCAAGTAGTCTGAAAAGTGGAAAGAGAAAAGGAGCTTTTTCCTGTCTTTTAATTATTTCAGTGTTCAGAGGACTCTGGTGTCTGCATGCTAAGGAAGGAAACTGGGAACTGTATTACCAAGAAGAAGTCTGACTCCATCATCCATTGGCTCTTTTTAAAGAGCATCTGTGTATGGCCAAAATCTGATCGGCTTAGCCCCAAAAGAGGGCGCATCTATTGACATGTGCAATATAGCTCCAGACTGAATTCAGTCCTTTCTTTCTGGGATTGGAATGTGCCTAGTTGTTGGTCCCATCCATCATTAGCTCTAGTCCTGTTTGGCACTGTTCGCACCACACAATGTCCTGGCATTCCCTCAGTCTGCTGAGAACTACGTTGTGGTTTACGTACGTTTACATATGTGACAGTTACTTCCAAAATCACCTTAGTTTTGAGCAGGTGTTCTTGCATATACTTACCGTGTTCAGATTTTTTATGTTGCCTCCAGCTATGTAACAGAGTACATGGCCACAAAACTTATCCAGGTTTGCACATAACTGTGTCACAGGTCCTTTCAGAAATCCAAGTTGGTGCATGGCTCCTTTGCAGCCAAGTACGAACTGAGGGAAGGGAAAAGCACAACACTTTTTTTTTTCTTGTTACAGGAGCATTTTATGCAGGAAACTGTTGCTAACAGCCTAGGCTCCTAACTCAGTATTCAAAGATTGCTGAACAGCTTACCCTCCCAGTATCCCTTAAAACACCTTCTTCCCCATAGTGCATCACATATCCTTTCTTCTTCATATTACTGGCATCAATCCTGGAGGAAGCTGTCCTTCCATTTCTAGTGTAGTGACCTCAATGCTCACTCATTTCTGAAGTCCCAGAGATTGTCATGGCTGTTATTGCGGCTCTGGTTTAGGTCCTCCTGCATGAGGCCAGCAAAATATTAGTTCACAGCAAGAGTCCTATGACGAGACAGAGTTTCACAAGACTCCTCCTTCACTGGGACCTGCTGCTACAAGCCCTATTTTTGCAGTATTTTCCCCACAGAGTTTGGGAACAGATTTTTCAAGAGCACTTGTTTCATCCCAAGCTCAGTATCAGCATGCCACGTGTTTGGGAACACTTCGTCTCAGGTTAAGTGAACCCTGTGAAGGTAAGTCAGGCATTAGGCCTCTTAGAAGGAA
Organism: Mycteria americana; assembly: GCF_035582795.1. Classification (NCBI taxonomy): domain Eukaryota; kingdom Metazoa; phylum Chordata; class Aves; order Ciconiiformes; family Ciconiidae; genus Mycteria; species Mycteria americana. The sequence continues at coordinate 20,618,045 of NC_134370.1, forward strand.
AAATGACATACCCTGAGCAGTGGTTCAGGAGCTTGTGCTAACTTAATCAGAGGGCTTGTACCATGTGAGCATGTAGTTACTGGGCCCAGAGCACAGAACATTTTCACCCGTTTAGCCAGCTCAGGGTATGTAGAAAATGCTATGAAGCCTGCAAACACAGAAGAGACAGCCTTAGTTAGTGAAGACACCTTCCACAGACTAAATAAATAAATAAGCAGTAGGTAGCAAAACAAGAAGTGAAACTAGATTTGCAGCCCATTATCTGTTGTCCGTGTTTGTGCTACATGTTTCACCTAAGGCAAGTGTTGAAGCTAAGTCCTGAAATGAATTTTATTTGGGAGGCAAAGTTCATTCTGAGGTTTAGAGCATGTCTGGACATTGCCTTTATCAGAACAGTTTTTGTAGGCAACATGTCAATGAGGTTTTCATGACAAAAATCAATTCACTCTAAAGTTCAAAAAACTCTCATAAAAATGAGTTTTTCAGATTATAGTCTCTAAACATCTATGTATATTTATGCTTCCATGAAACCGTAGAATAATTAGCTGAATACTGGGAGCTTTGAGTGTTTTCAACCGATTGTTTACATCAAAGGCAGCTGAAGAAAGCCTAGATGGTTAGTCTGTTTTGCCATGAGGGTCTTTAAATACTCTTATGAGAGGAAAAGAAAGAACAGGTTTGGAGCTGTGACAATATATGATTTTCCCACATTTCCTTCTCTTTTTTCTGGGTCATTTACATTAACGAACTGGCAGTTGCTAATTTCTAATCAATGTCCATTCATGGACCTTGCACATAAACCTTAAACATCAGGGACTTTCAGCTGATGCTAAAAGAAAGTTAGTTGCATTCAGAGGCCATGGAGTGAGTTAATGCTAAAGGCTGGCACTAAGAGAAAATAAGTTATTAATGTTTTTTCTTTCCTAATTTTCAGTCTCTGGCAATATGTTTTTAAACAGTAATGTGGCCAGTTATAGCCACTCATGAACTATGCTTTAAATTGTAAGATTGCCATTGAGTCACATGACTTAGTAATGTTGAGGTTCTTTTTCCTTGTCTTCTGTTATTTGAATTTATGTATTATATGTGCTGTTTTATCTTTTTTGTTTTTCCTTCCTGTTCACAAGGAAAATAATTGTATGTCTTAATACGAAAGATGAACTTAATGAAAATTCTGTTGCTGAGAATGTAAGAAAAATACCCAATGCCTGTACCTGAAGTACCTGGTAAATAACCACTTTTATGTCTCTAATTATTTAAAAACTTGAATTATATTTGGATCTGCTATTAGGTTTCTTTGCTTATTAAGGGTAACCAAAGCTGTTTTTAGAAAAGTTTTGCGTATTTTCCAGATCTCAACTCAGAATGCACTTCTACATTTGCTAGCTCTCCACAAACAAGAAAAACAACTGAATCAATGGGGAGACCCACCTACTGATCAGACACGAACACTAATGGTTGTGAACCGTGAGTGTCCTGACTTTACCTGTTGTTGTGCCTTCAGAGTGACCAACATAGTATACATCCTTCTGTCCAGTTTTATTCATGATGAAGTACAGCTCTGCTGGAATATCGTATTTACCCATTTCATCAAAGCTGCAGGGGAGAACACAAAAAGCTAGCAGACAATTCGGCTATCACAGCGTGAGTTACTGAATGTCAGTTTTGTTCATTGCACCAAGCAGGACCCATTGAAAGACAAGGTTGCATGCTTTGTCTGCGTTCTTGCTTGAGTTGGGGAAGGGGCTAGAGGGACACAGCTGTACTGCCAGGCTGCCTGATGCCTTGGGCTCTCTGCAGAGGAGGTTCCAGTTTAGCCTCTCAGCTGCAGCCCTTGGGGAACTGAATTTCATCAGTGCTCTCGACAGCATGGGTTACAAAACACATTTCTCTCTTGGTTGAATTCAGCTGTGAGAGATCAGGGATTTCTAGACAAGGCTGCTCAGCCTGTTCTAGCTGAGGTTCTTGCTCTCCCTCTTACAGTACTGTCCCCCTTTTCCTCAGCATCCCATTTAATTTCCCAGTGTCTGAAATCTCTTCCCCAGCCAATGCTCCCAACTCTGAGTAGTAGTGAGCATCCTTCTTTGTCTGGTTCTTTACTCTCCTTGGTTGGTGTAGACCCTGTTCTGATGCTGGTTTAGGTAAAAACTGTCAGGCTGAAGCTATCTAGTTCCTTCGGAGTTTCTGTCTTGAGTAATTCTCCCTCTACAGAGTACCTGAACTGCCAGAACGCTTTCTGGCTGGGATTAAGGGTCTTGTGTTTTAAAGACCAAGTGTTCCCTCGGCTGTTTCCCATCCAGACATCATAGCCAGCATCTGCGAGGAGGAAGCCCAAGCTGTTGTTGGGCAGGTTAGAAATCCAATGGGTAGCATCTCCTAGAAAAGCATGCTGTAGGAAGACTACAGGCTTTTGCCCTGGAAAAGATGAAAGTATTCTTATATTGGAGCAGTAGTCAATATGTATTTAAGATTGGGGTGCAGAGTTTAGCTTATGAGAGGTTTTAAATCTTTCCTTCTTCAAGAAGCTCCCAGGAGAAATATGCATAGATATTGGTCTGAGAAACCTGAAGAATTTGTTCCATGCAAGCAGGAACCGTTTCATGACATATCATAACCATTTCATGACAGGACTGGCAAATAAATAATTTAATGAGGAGGCCTGTCCCCATCTCTTCTTGCACTGGAAAGCCAGCTTACATGTCCCTATATTGAAGCCAGCTACCCACAGCTAAAAACTGCTGAAGGCATAACAGTGTATGGAAGACAAGGAATAATTCACACAAAGCAGCATATCTGCCCTTAGATCTATTCAGTAACCAGCTGAGCAGGGCTGAGAGGCCCCTGATCTAACTTTGCTTAACCTTACTTTGAGAGTGAGGCTGGTCCAGATGATGTCCAAAGGAGGAGATCCAAATAGGATCCAAACTAAATTATTCTATAATTATAACGAGGAGTAATAAACAAAGTAGCAGCATCCAGGGTACCTCAAATTCCAGGCAGAAATTTTTATTCCATTCAGAAAATGTGATGAAAGAGATGAAATGCATTTGTTTTCTATTGATGGCCTGATTTCTTATCACCTTCCTTAAGAATATCTCTGTCCTTCAGAAGGCTGGGAATTAATATTCATATGCCTAATCCGAGAGGCTTTGTTGTCAGGCTTAAATGTGTATAACTTAGGGTGTTAATGCAAAACCTCCCCAAATCCAGTCTACCAAACCCTCCCCCAGCCCACATGATGGAAAAAAAATGGGATATGATGAAATTATTAGAAAAGTCTGAAATAAGGACAGAGACACTGAACGTGTGGACTTTAGATGGATTCAGAATTCAGGCCACATTCCTGACTAGGTGGTCTTGCTGGGAGGGAAAGGTGTGGAACATGCCATTACATGTGCAAAGGGGGAAGACGGGGGACCCATGTAAGAGTTGGCTCCCAGACCTTCCTTATGTCCTATAGCGGTGTCACACCTGTATTTTGGCTGTTCCTCCCAGTGGGAATTCTGAAAACACCAAGAATGTATCCATCCTCCGTGGTAACTTGATATTCCTCGCTGGGGTATCCATGATATCTGATAATTTCACTCTGTGGGAAGCCAAAGGAGAGCTTGTTAATATGCAAGTTGTCCTGTTTGGAGGGTAGCCAAGCTGAGCAGCGTGGATGTGGGCTGTTCTGTGATGGTGGTGCAAGGCCTCTGGCCACAGGGACCATGTCTGAGAATAAATATTACAGGTCTTGTAAAAAGATGCATCAAAGTCTTCTTCAGACCAGCTTAGGTGGTAGTTATCTGGTATTTGAGCCCATGTTATGGGACAAAGCAGAACTGTGCTGAGTGACTAACCTGTTGGGAGATAGTTTGTCATGCTGTGCAAGGCTGATGCAGATCATACCTTTCTAGAGAGTAAACATGCAGCAGTATCTGTATAAGACAGTGCCAAAAGATGTGGGTTTTGGTCCATAATGAATCCTTTCTTGCCAAAGTGTGGTTAGGCAAGCCAGGTAGGGTGGATCTCCTATTAGAGACTCGCTCACAGCACCACCTATTGCGCTCTTGCCACTATTGTGAGGAAATCTTTGGTGATTCAGAGCAAGGGGTCTTGGACTACTTTGTGTTGTGAGAATCTGCAGTTTGAAGAAGGGTTCAGCCTCCCTCGCCACTGTACTGAGCACACAGGTTGTTACAGAAAGGGAGGACTTTGCTTCCCTTGAGACTAGGAACCAGCCTGTGCCTGCACTGCAAAGGAATTCTTCTCTCTGGCAGCTCGGACCGTTTGGATAGGAGCATCGAGTTTTCTTCTAGGGGGCTGCTCCCTGTCACAGTGCTGGAGGCACCCCTTTGAAGGGGTCCTACTTTTAGCCTCCTGACAGGGACTGTTAGCGATGGGGCAGTGGTAGTGGTACTTGGAGAGACGCTTTGGAAAGAAAGGGGGAGAAGGTGACCCAACTTACAACGTTCATAAAGCATTCGGGGTTGCGAGTCTTCCTGTACTGGCTTTTGTCTGAATTCAGAGTGGAGGGTGTTGTGACTCCTGCTGAAAAGGCAATTCCTTGGGAGCAGAGCAGCACAAGGAGGCACCACATCTTGGGGCTGTGTGAAAGAGCACATGCAGGGGTGTTTGCGTTAGGAAGAGAGCGCTGTGGAATTCCACATGAAGACGCAAGTGGGGAGTCTCCTGGAGGTTGCCCAAGGTCTGCTCCCAGGGTGCTGCCAGAATAAGTACCTGTGTGAGGAGGGACTGTCCACAGCTCGTGCTGTGTAACAGGTAAGGTTGCAGAACAGGTGAGGAGAACACTTGGGGATATAATCTGAGAATATGCCTGAGCACTCTGCAGATGACAAGGGAGCTGTGGTTGGTAGACAGGGCCAGCTCCTGGCATGAGTGTAGCAGAAGCTTGACAAAGAAGCATGAGTACCTGAGATGACCATCACCCAGCTTGTCTGCCTTTATCTGCCTCCACTTCTCTGCCAGCAGGAGAGGTGAAAGGAGAAGAAAGCACTGCTTGTTTCCTGTCTCCTCAGGAATGAGGTGAGAGAGATTTGGGATCGGCTCTCTTTCCATATGCCCTTTCCTCCTTTGGGATCAAATGCCATTCTTGGTGCTGGTCAGTGGTGTGCTGGGGTGAGGGATCAGTCAATGAAGCTCATGAAGGGTTGTGTAGGGGCCAGGAGTGATTCAGGGACTCTGGGAGGAACATGCGTTCACCAGATCAGTGCCAGCTTGTGCTTTCACCGTGGGGTGATGTGCCCCAGACCAGGTTCAAGTTCTGTTTGAAATTAGTTCCTCTGAGAATATGGAGAGAACAAGGTGACCATGTGTGGCTCCCCAGAAGTCCCATGAGTCAGTTCACAGTCAATCTTGCCTTTCAGAATGAAACTGAGTCATCTAGGTCTCCATTTACCATCCCCTAAGGCTTCTTCACCAGCCCCTTGCTGCCCACATCTTCCAAGAACCTGCTCTGCTATTCCCAGATAATTCCATTTTTCCTGCTGCTATGTCTGAGTCCGAAGTTTCTGTCTCTCAAAATTGATGGCTGCCACCAGCTGAGAAACCATGGAATGATTTGGTTTTAGAGCAGTGAACAATGGATCCTGAGACTGCCTTCATGTTGCCCGGGGTCTGTCTCCTTTATCTCTTAGAAATGGCTGTCCGTATTGCAAGTCTTGTCTTGGTCATGGGGAGGTGAGACCTTGCCCTTTCCTGGGTTGACCAACGGTACCAGATTAGCTTTTCTGAATAGAAATTGCAGAGTGCAGTCTATCTAGCCCCAGTTTATGCTGACTCCACCTACAGTAGATATGCTTTCAGGTTTTAGTCTATTTTCCAGAACCCAGTCAATGAGTGCAGGAACACTGCTCTCTGTGATCTTCCCAGACCTTTTTCTCAACATGCAAATTTTGACTCAAATGCTCCCTGGGAAAGGGAAGAGCAGGTTCTGTGTCCCAGAAAGTTACTGGGTGTAAGACTATGAATTAAAACTGTTGGAGAGCAAGAGAAGTGCTGACATAGTCAGTGGTCGTTGCCTACAAGAGAGCTGCAAGTAGGATAGGATTTTTCTTTCCAATCTGAAGAACTGTACGAAAAGGATTCATCCACGAAGCTCAGGATGTGAGCTGGAAAAGCCCTTATACATCTAATTGTTGTTGTAGCCCTTATACATCTAATTCTGGAAAAGTCCTTATACATCTAATTGTTGTTGTGCCTGCATGTGTGAGGAGAGAATGAGGGCTGTGAAGAGAAAAGTAGCAGCCATTCTGCATGTGGATAAAGGCCATTAAAGATCAGGCAGGCTACCTAAATATTCAGCAATAGAATCCACGGGACAAAAGGGGCACGTAATGCGATGTAAGGCTTCAGCTCATCAAGGCATCTGGTAACATTGCCTCACCAGTAATGACTGGGGACATTACTGCTCTTGTAGGCTTGGTTTCCTCAGAAGAAGAGAGCATGCTTCTACGACCGGGGTGTATTTATGTTAGTTCACCTTTCTGTCCATCCTGTAATTAACTTTTGATGTCATTGGTAAATATCTGTCAAGTTCAGCACTGATGTAAGGGTATGGGGTTTGCAGGAGCTCCTGAGGACTGTTCGCTGGGGGAGGACTATTCAGCAGGGTTAGTGCCTTGCTGGGGGGAAGGCAAGCCAAAGGCAGCTGTTGTATGTTCTGCAACCAGCTGAGCAGTCAGCAAGAGTGAACTAGCCAAATAGTCAGTGTCCGTGTAGCTTCAGAGCAGCCACAGCACGCATGGCTGGGCATCAGGGTTTGTGAGAGAATGTCATAGGAGACCTGCCTGTATTATAGTTCGGATTAGGAAATTCAGCAGACTCAGGAAACAAGTCTTTCTGAAACCAGGCATTCCTAGGTCCACTAGATGTGGAAAATCCAATTTTTAATGAAGAACAGAGGTTCTCATGCAGCCACATGTTTCTGGAGTCTGCTTCTAGCATAAGACATCTGCTATGATGAGACATGCTGCTCTATGAAGTTTATTTGGATTTGGAAATGGAGCTACAGATCGAAAGAAAATAAAAGAGTATTCCCTGGCAAGTAATGGGGAAGATGAGCAGGATTTGTGGGAGTGAGGGAGGGGTAACCAAGAGATTCTTGCACTCTCTAAATCTTATAGGAGAAGGAGTTTTGACTTTTTCTGACTAATTTGACTGAAGAAATTTAAAGAAGTCAAACCTCATGAGTCACCAGACAGTTGGAATGAAGCAGTGTTTGGAAACACCCAAAACTTTAAACTCGGCATCAAAACACACTTCATTCAATTCCCTTTGTATATCAAATACTTCTTAGTTTTTGTTGTCAAAACAGGAAGCCTCACAACTACGTACTCAGTCAGCACAACACTCTTGTTTGCTTTCTGCTGGTTTACTCTGTTCTAATGGGAGTAAAATATGCCTCCCTCTCCCTGCACGGGAAATCTCATTTGGAGAGAAAAAGTTCTGCTAATGTGTCAGCTTTTTTTTTAAATTACTACCAAGACTAGTTGAGGCAATGAAGAGGCTAAATTATTCCTCATTAGGGCAAACTTTTCTTAATGCACTCGATGATCACCTGGCTTAGCTGGAATGGCTCATGGACTTCCAGGTATTTGCCTTTTAAATCAGATACAGCGGGCTAAGTAATATCAGTCTTGGCAGGCACTGCTCCCTTAAGCTTCAGCAATAAAGGCAGTTAGGAGACGTGAACAGCAGTTTTTATCTAGTGAGATGAAGTAATAAGGAAATACTGAGCATGGTAAACTGTCATAAAAGAACACACTTAGAAGGAAAAAAGGTCAGAGAGAGAAATGCCCTTGAAAGTTTTTTAGGTACTTCTAAGATTTAGTGAAACCAAGACACAAGCCCTTCAGAAATTCATCCATCTATCCTTGTGCTTTAAGCAGTCTAAAATTTATTTCATATAAGCTGTAAGGCATACACACACCAACCAGAGAAGCAACTGTGACTAAATGCGTATGAGAATTCTGCATTCTTACTCACTAACAAAACATACGTGTGCGTTACACCGCAAGAGCAGGAGGTCCAGTTTACACACACTGTTGCAATACTGGGACTTTCATTCCCTTGTTCTCAGACTGAAGAAAACAAGGAGAGGAAAATGAAATAGTTGCTCTTTTTCTTAATTTTGTGCAGGTCAAACTTCTTTGTCTTCTAACTTGAGCAAACAAGCACTTCTGTGCATAGCAATAGGCTTACAGATCACAGAGGCAAAAAGCTGTCTATTCTTACAAGCAACTGCAAAAAACCAAGACTGCACATCTTTATGGAGACAGGCAACAGAGAAAAAGACCATGAACACATACGTATAAGCAACTTACCTCTGCTTTGACTGCCTTGCTTGTGCCTTCTGCCACTGTTCCTGGTCTGTCTCCACTAGCAGACTGATTCACTGGCAGAAACCTGCGCCGATAAAAGGAAGTCAAAACGCAATGAGCTCTTCGGGGTGGCAGCTGTGAGTGTCATGAGTTGGCAGCCAGTATTGTAGAGCGTGTTTAAGTGCTGATTTGGCAGTGCTCCAGAAGTGGGGAAATCTTTGTGATAAAAAAGATCTTCTGGTTAAATCCACAAACCCAAAGCGCACCATGGAGAAGGAGAATTTAAGAAGTACCTACAAATCAGTGGTTAGGATGTTTAGTTGGGACCTGGGTGTTCCAGTTCCCTGAGGCTGTGGCAAACCTTGACCTGTACTGTTTCCCAACTGAGAGGCTGCTCCGAATGTAATCTTTTAGGATGAAGAACAGGAAGTCTCCAGCTTCTCTCAACATACTCTGTCAAGAGCACTGTCTCTGCTATTGCTTTTCATTTGGTTTATGTTAACTTTAATTTTAACAATACACACAGACTCCTAAGTCTGTTTTTCAGTGAGAAGCACAACTCATGAAACCCATTTTACTCTACATTAGTTTCTCAGAGTTGACATGGCTTCTATAGGGACCCTCTGGTGCCAAAGAAGGCTTGAACACATCTTATAACCTTTCTCCCAGTGAGGGAACAAAGAAAGGTTCTTGTTTCTCCCAAGCCATTTTCGTTGACTCTAAAAACATAGTATCTTTGGAGATCTTTGCCTAACTGCTGAATTGGTTGTAGTCAGCCTGGGGGCTCAGTCCTCACTGAAATTGGCTCAGTGACCATGGGCAGAGGGACATGTTCTGTGTCCTTAGGCAGCTGTGCTACAAACAAAGTAGAATCCTCCCACACGAGGACCAGCCTTTTCAGCCAATTAACTTGTAAGTGTCTTCAGAAGAACTTGTGTTTCATCATGAACTGATGAACATTTAGAAGAACACCAGATAAAAGGGGTGTGTTCTTGGGAACACCGTTGCAAATAATATGATGCCTTTTGGTGGTGAGGGAAGGAAAGGATTGAAATAAGAACAGGATGTCAATGAAGCCACAGTAACAGTTCTGCTTTACATACAAAGTAGACAACATTACTTGGGATGGCAAAAAGGTAATTTGGTAATTTCTCAGTGAAAAGCATTATAACTCAGCTGCTCTGATGTCTCTAAGTGACAATAACTTTCATCAAACCATAAATTAACCACTCAGAAGGCCTTCTGCAATGTGATGTCTAGTCCCTCCTCGTGTCCCAAGGTGGGATCGACAGTCCCCATGATGTTTCCAATGCTGCTTGCCCAAACTGTTTTTACCGATTTTCCAGAACATTCAACACCCTGCCTCCTCTATGGTCTCCCAGATTGCAAAATAGCTGCACAGCTGCAATCTCTTTCCTAGGTGAATTTAGGGGATGGTCTGGCTTCTTTCAGGTATATTGCGATTGCATTTCCCATCGTAAATATTGAAAACTCATAAACTGGGTCTCAAGTCCTCACGCGTTTCCCCTACAAGCAGTGAGTTAGTTGAAGGACTCACTCTCTGGAGGGTATTTGTCCCCAGGAATTTGCATTGGCTGTAAGGAATGTCCCTGTCTGGAGGGGAGCTGTTTTGTTTGGATCAAGCTCTACTTACCTTTGTGGAGCACAAGAAAACAGGACAGACTTCAGCAGTGGGCTCAGGAGATGAAACAGGCTTGTTGTTTGTCTTGGAAGGGAAAGGGACAGCAGTGGCACCAGCCATGGCTAATTTGTTCAGCTAATGAACCATTTCGCAGAGTGGGACGCAGACCCATTGGTCATAGAGTGTCACCAGTGAACTGTCTTAGTGTAACAGCTGCACCTGCCCTGGTGAGCATCCCAGACTTGGCCAATGTTAGCATTTGATTCAAATGGAGAATGAGGGTGTCACACTGAAAGGAAACCCATAAATGCACTGTGCTTCTTTTCACAGTGAAGCTAATGGCATTTCATTGTGGAGGGAGAGTGACCCATAATGCTGTAACCTTATAACCATGGAGGCTACCCTTCAAGTGAGTGTCTTTGTGCAACAACTACCTATTTGAAACAAGACTGGCAGAGCCAGAGTTCCCCCAGGAAATTAAATAGGATGACTGTTTCTTCAGCACTGTTTTCAAAGCAGCCCTTCCCACTAATGGGCAAAGTGCTCCAAATACTCATGGGATGGAGATAATAGATTCTTTCTAGCGATGTTTGGGTACTATTCATTTTAGTGCTTAAACCCCAAAGAGGCTTCTTAGAGCCACGATAAAGGTTAGAACAGCTCAGCTCTGTGGTAGCCAGTAGCTTCCATGTGAAATAGCATGAGATGTGAGGTTCCTGCTGGGTTCAGAGTGTAACTTTGAACCAAAATGTCCCATTGAAGTGCTGTCATTGCCAAGATGAAATCAGCTCCTTTCTCCCACCCTGGAGAGCGTATGTACACAGATCCGGAAAGTGTTGTCAGCAGATAGAGTCTGCCAAGATTTCTTTATCTCAGGGCGGGCCTTGAACCCAAGTTTCCCATCTTCCAGGTGCATACTTGAACCACCAGACTGGCTACTGTTTTCTGCTGGGTCTACCCTCCCTGTGTCCCTTGCTCTTCCTCAGGAAAAAAGTGAGCATCCCTGTTTCAAATGAAGACAAACCATCTTCTTTTCAGGAGTGAGTTTTTTGTGTGAACTTAGTTTTTACTTTCTGGTCATCATCTCAACTAATAAAATTAATCAATACCATAACTGCTAGAATTAGTCTTGGCTTACACTACGTCTTTCAATAACTGCCAGCCCAATAAACTGAGAAATATTATGAAGAATGGAAAATGTCTTGAGATCACTGACCATATCCAGAGAAAGTCAGTGCTTTCATGACTGTTAGGGTCTAAAGATGAGAGCAGCCTGCAAGAAAACCCCGTCTTCTGTTAGTAAAGTATGATTATTGCAGGATCTAGGCTGTGCCAATTAAAAAGTGATTACTGACCCACAAGGTTGCCAGAAAATATGAAGTGCACCGTCATGATACAAAAGGCATTGCAATGACACGTGGTGTGAAGATAGCATCAGGAGGAACCCTTTCTCTGACTCCAGCAGAAACCATCTGACGCAAAAGAAGGTTTTGTTCGTACCCAGTGAAAGCAAGTGTTGTTGAATGAGTCAGGTATGGCTACTGGTTGTGGGTTAAGGATACTTCTGCATCAGATCAATAATTTCATTGTACATGTGCAAAGGTGCGTCCAATCCCCAGATGAAATCCAGGTGTGCCCATTCAGGAATCTTCTTGTGATAGGTGAGCCTCTTAATTTGGGACAGTAAAATTGCCGCATCCTTGGGATCTGCAAGCAAGTCTTGTCCCCCAGTCCATGCTGCAGTTGGTACAGTCATCTCTTCTACATTGCAGAGAGGAGGAGAAGCCTGGAAAACATGAAGCAGTACAGGAATGAATGTCCAGGAAAGCACAGCAAACTTTAAACATGCATTTGGGGCTTCCTTCTGTCACTGTTCAAAGTAGAGGTGCCTAAACCAAACAGGAAGGAAGTGCCCTTGCTTGCCTTTTCTGCTGTCCTTGCAGGGATGACCCAGCTGATAGCACAGCCAAAGGAAAAATGCCTCCTGAGTTGACAAAGAATTACTGTTGGGTCTTTGCCCTCTTAGCTAGGAATTCATAGGGCAGGAACCTGGAACAAGACAGAAAATGTCAGGATGCCTCTGGATAAACCCCCATCTTGGTCCTTCTGGAGTACTGGTCAGCCCCAGAAGACATACATGGTCAAGTTAGAAAACAACACAACATGTGACAAGGATGAAAAGGAGCATGGAGTGGCTTCTGTAGGAGGAGAGAGCAAGTAGCTTAGGACTCCTGAGTTTGGAAAATAGAGGCCAGAGCAGGGACAGGAGACAGGCTTATACAATCAGAAATGGTAGGAGGAAAGAGCACAGGAAGTAATTATCCCATTACTTCTCATAACACAGAACCTAGAAGGCATCCAGGGACTTTGCAGGGGCAAGCAAATTCAAGACAAACCAAAGGAAGTTGTGTTTCATGCAAGCCATCATTAAAACATGTAACTCGTAATGATAGGCTGTTGTGGAGACCTAAAAGGTAGGAAGGTCAAGGATGGGATTAGAGTCTTGAATGGAGGAGAGGTTTCTCAGGGACTGCTTGAGAACAAAGTCCTTTTGTCTCTGGCTGCCAGAATCTAGGGGTAGCTATTCGCCCTCCAGTTGCCCTCTTCCTAATATTGTTTCCCTGAGCTCTCATACATTGGCAACTGTTTCAATCAAGCTGGTAGGCAAGATGCCTCTTTGGTCTTATCCACTAGATGTACTCTTCTTTGTCAAAATTTGTTTTCTATCTTTCCTGCCCTTACTTCCTCTTATTCCCATTGATCATTTAATTGGAAAGTTTTGGTCGTCTTCTCTCTCTCTCTTTCTCTCTCTTTTATTTTTAAAATTTATTATTGCCATTAGTGCTTGCATACTTTCTCTGTTGACTTCCAAACTGGAAAGTAGTAATACTTTCATCTACTTGTATTCTGAAAATGTCTCTCCTACTACATCCTTGCTCTCTTCCTATGTGCTTCTGCGTTGTCCAAGGGTGATAATATTGTTTCACCAAAATATACCTGTTGGTATTTTTCCATGTTCTTCTTTGAACTGCCTCAGTCATAAGCTTGGAATTTCCCTGAATGGGCCTCCTAAGAGGATGAACAATAGAAGGGTAGTTACAAAGCCATCATTCAGGAATTTTGTTGGTTCTTTCCCTGTTGAGCCTCTGACTCCGATCTAAAACCTCAATGGAAGTTCTAAGAGCTACGAAAGAGCCAACAGCAAATTAATTAAAAGTCTCAATCAGTGAAAAAGTCAAATGTTTTGGTCAGAACCAAAAAAAACATGGCTTCTGCAGAAAGACCCAGGGATGCTCTGACAGGCAATTTGTTATAGTGTGTAAAGTTGCTATCAACAACTGCCTCCAGCAAGTTGCCCTCACTGCTGCTGCCGTGTCCTCTTCTGACAGTCATGTTACCATCACTCAGCTCTGTGAGTGGCTCCTTCTTATGTTTTTGTCTTCCCTCTCTGGTTTGAATACAGAGGTCACCATTTCTAGTTCTTCCCTTGTGCTCCTTGGCTTTGCCTGCAGCATGGGTTGTTACTACCATCAATGAGGCACCATCAATGGAATCTTAATATTGAAGGTAAGGTAAGGTGTCTGTTAACTCCTTCAATAGTAATAACAGCAATGACAATGAAGGCTTAGCAGTATTACTCCTGCGTGTTTGTACTTGCCAGTCTGTGGCTAGGTGCTGCATTAAACCTGAGTCAATTTGCAGAGCTCCCCGCACTGTGCCTTTGTATCCCTTTTTCTTTACAGGTCTAGGGCATGGTTATAAAAGCAACTTAATAAAATCTAAATTCACAGCCAAAAGTATTGTTTGATTTTGAGTACATGCCTGTGCAGACATCACTCAAACATATCCATGTGTTTGCTGTGTTGAAAAGTGCATTAACACTTTTGCACACTCCCTGTACTCACAGCTGCTTCCTGCTCTGCTCCAGAGCCTGCAGCGCTGCCAGGGAAGCTGCCTTGCATGCAGCAGCTTCTGTGGCTGAGCCCAGACTTTATGAATCCTGAAAGTGTGAGCCCAGGGACAGAAAGGCAGCTTCCATCAGCACTGCTGCTGAGGATGTGCTGTGACAGTACCTTGTAAGTAAGGGCTATAATGAGTCTACTAAGTAAAGAGTTTATTATTTATAGTTCTGTTGCTGTCCAGACACTGAGAGCTTTGAAAGCAAGAGATGAAAATACAAGGGCTTTTACTAGTACAATTTGATACTTTACAAAACAGCGTATGTCTTGCTCATTTCTTGACTCCACGTTGGAAACAAAACTAATTTCTTAAGGTAAGCTCTGTTCAGAACTGTGGACATAATTTATAAAAGGTACTGCATCCACAATAAGAAGAGTAAAATATACCTCTACATACACAGCTTCCAGCGTACACGTTTTTACACAAATACAGTGTTTCACTGTTGGCTTCAAGTGTACCTGTATCACATAGGGTATTTCTGTCCTGCTGGCAAAAGAAGGATCAATGAAAAATAGTGTTTTGAACTGAGATGTCAATGGTAAACCACAAGTTGCATGTGTTTCCAAGAAGTTAGCAATGGCTTCACAGCAGGATATCAGCTATACCCACTCTATACCATTCAGCCAGCGGTGAGTACCTATTTTGTCTTCCAGGAATTTGCTAGTACCTGTCTCCAGTGGACTATGTTCTGCACAGAAGTTCCAGCAGAGGTTTGCGCAATATACACATTCATTCGGTTCTGAAAGAAAACATTCAGTGAGTATTCTCTTCCTCCCTTCTATTCAGATGTACGTCAAAACATCTGCCACAGCAGTGTCACGTACCAATAAAACCAACAGCAATTGGAGTGGCGTGGTCAGAGACTCCCTGAGTTACTCCAGATGTGGCGATGTGTCAGGCTTGGAGTAGCATTGAAAGAACAACCCCCAACCAGAACATTTTCCAGGATAACTGAGAATCTAAAAGAATCTACAGGTGGAAAGGATAGAATAGAAAGTCAGCAATTTAGACCCCAAACTAGTCGGGTTTTTTTAGGAGTCTGTAACAAATCCTGTGCGAGAGAGTATCGCTGTTGGACAGAACAGCAAAAGGAACTGCAACTGCCTGAGGAATGCATGACTATTTGAAATAAAACACACCCTAGTCCTGTAGAGGTTTCCTAACAAGTTGCTGTGTGATCTTTCCTCGGAGAACACGCTCTAAGGCATTTTTTGGAAAACACTGGAGCAAAATTTTCATGCCCAGGTGGTCTGACCTACAGCTGTACATAGCATGAGGTGCTCAAGTATGTCTTAACCCCCAGTGTCTGCCAACTCTCTCTCAGGTACCCCCTAGGTATCCCGTGCTTCTGAGCACATCCCTGATGGTCCAAGTCTTGGAGGAGGAGGACAAGGGGGAATACGTGTGTTTCTTTCTCCGTTGCAAAGAGCTCCTGGAAACACGAAGCAGGTAGGGGTTTTATTTCTTCTTCTGTGGTGTGCCAGCATACTCAAGATCTCTGACAAGACCAGTAGTCACAGTATGAACCAGGAGACGGTGCCCTAGGTGAGGTCTGGCAGAAGGCAGACTGCAGTGTTTTGGGGGGCTTTGAGCAGCTGTTGATCATAGGGATGGTGCCAAGTGCTCTTCTGAGGAGTGAGGCAGTGGTCCCCTGCCAGTTATGGGGCAACCAGCAGATACCGCTGTCTGGTAGTGGGTAGCGTTCCCTGCAATGTGACACTGAATAATAGAAATTCGGGATTCACACCACAGGATAGAAGGTAAGTTTTGGGAACAGAAGCTTAAACTCTAGAGCTGGTAAGAGTTATACATACCATGTCAATGTTTTTCAGGTTACAGCCACCCAGACTGAAGAAGACACTTCTACAAAGCCTGGCAAAAGCTCGGTGGCTGCAGACAGGGACTATTAGCCTTCTTAGACATTCAGTCTGGGGAAGGAATTGTCTTTTGCCAAGCAAACCCTGTGAAATACAAAGGTAACATTCATTTAAGAATGTACACTTGTACATTGTGCTGTTGTTTTTAAAAGGTGTTTGTGTCCTGTTCCTCTTCTCCAGCACTTTCAGTGGTTCTCACTTGCTTTTTCTTTATTTGCTAGATAATGTTCCCACAAACAGGAAAGAAATTAGGTGTTTTTCCATTGCATCAGCCTGCTCAGGCATTACTCAGTTTGTGTTACATCACTTTTAATGAAGAGATATGTTAAATGTTAACTGCAATTTGTATTTTAGCTCTAAGCTTGCACATCGGTTATGGCTTTGTCTACAGGAATCTCGGAAACCTTTGAGGATCTGCATCTTCGTACCTCTCTGCGTGACCTGTCCCAGTGCTGCACTGTTGCCCTAGATAAAAAAATTTTCTTAATGTCCAGTCTGAACTTCCAAAGGCTTCAGTCATAAGGTAAACCTACCCACATGCCAATGACTAGACTTCATAAAGCCCTATATTTAGGGCTGTTTATCCATTTTAAGAGCCGAACAAACAAGTTGTCCTGGGAAGTCCTTGACTAGTGTAAGCGTTATTTAACAACAACTAAAACATCAGTGTGTTACCAACATTATTCTCATACTAAATCCAAAACACAGCACCATATCAGCTGCTAGAAAGAAAATTAACTCTATCCCAGCCGAAACCAGGACACAAGTATATGGTTAAACACTTGAAACGAAGATATCACATACCCTAAGCAATTTTTCGGGAAGGTAGAGGAGTTTTGTTGCTGGGCTTCCAGCATACTTAATAGTAGTGACAGGTGCCAATTCAAAATAGAGTTTGATTTTTTGAGCCAGCTCTGGCATTGTTGCAAATGCAATGAAAGCTGAGAAAATAAAAAAGATGAGTTAAGAAAATAATCATTTGTACATTAGACAGTTTTCAGTATTTATAAATTATATTCTGCAATTGCAAACCTACAACCAGCCTTGTTAGTTGTTCAGAGACTATGGTTCAGCCTAGATTTGTGTGAAATCTCTCTTATCCATATGTTACCAGCTTGTAGTTTTATTTCCCTCTTCAGAGAGAAATTTCTTTCTATATTTTGCCTTTGCAGCTTTCTTCCAAACCCATTTAAACATAAATGCACACTTCTGATGTACATTCATGCATTTCATATACTACTGGGAGGAACAGTTGTTTTCCTTCTGGTCAATCCAATTTCATATTATCTTTTTTTTTTTTTTCTGTGTGTCCTGTCCAAACTGGCCAACTTCTCTTTCTATACTCTCATCTTCCTGTTTTGTTTATTTTGGTCAACTGACCATCTGCTATTGGGCACACCCATGCATCTTGGAAAGAAACGATTTGCATGGCCCACAATAATTTCCAGTATAATTCTAAGTCAACAGACTTACAGCAGCAGTGCATTTGGCCCATTATGTTTTATTGTCTTTATAATAACTTAAAAATGCCTACATGCTGAAAATAGCTTATCCTGTGTTTTTCACACCTGCAAAGAGTTAATGAAAACCCCAGGTACATTCAACATGTCAAATCCCATTTTACTTCTGTTTTCCTGAAACATTAGTCTGTTGTGTGTAACTTACCGATGGTAGTACCTTGTGAATAGCAATGTAGTGCAACTTTGCCTGTCCTGTTTTCTCCACAATGAAATTTCTTGCTGCTGGAAGGTCAAACTTTGCCATCGCGTCAAAACTGCAGGCAGGAGATTGAAAGGGAGGCATGCATAAATTAAAAATCCATTTGAATTCACATTTTTATTACAGGCTGGTCAGCAAACAAACAACATGACCATTTATTGAATCACTCAGCTATTTTAGGTTCTGTGCTTTTCTGGCACTGGATATGGAACATACTACTCAAGGTTTTCTGGGGTATTTTCTCTCTTGACATCAACAGAAGGTCTATAACTTCAAGAAGTATCATCAGGTTGAATTGTAATGTTCTACACAGAAGGAACAGGTGGTGATATAGTAACAGAGCTCCGTCCATGGAATCAGACATTTTATACAATTTAGCATTAAAGAAAAAGTCTATTTTTAAATGTTCATTAAAATAAGTGCAAAAATGATTTACATTTTCTTCTTCGGTGATTTTAGTGTTACTGTAATATACAGACTAGTGTTTCTAAATGGCCTCCAAAACTGCCTCCAGGACTGAGGAGTGGCTTGGACATGACCTGTGCAGGTTCCTCTGAGTTGCTCTGCTGCTATATGTCTAGTTTGAAGCACCTTTTCTAGCATTAATTAGAGGAAAGTGGTCTCCACCACTATTAAAGTTCACATGTGTGTATAGGGGCACCTCAGCAAAAGTGAATGTAACGAATGCCTGAAAGTCTACCTGAAAGCCCAGAATTCATCTTGATCAATGGAATAATTTTGATGTTTTCTGGACCAGCGATTCCCTCTGCTATGTCCCATCCAAACGTCAAAGCCAGCATCAGCTAGCATGAAGCCCAAGCTGTTGTTGGGAAGGTTTGTGACCCATTTACTAGCATCTCCCAATACTCCATGTTGGAGAAATACAGCAGATTTCAAAGCTGAGAAGCAAATCAGAAACAAAACAACAATTTATAAAATTTCTTGATTTTCTGTTAGTTCAGGGACTTTACTGTCCCGTATTCAATATTGGGATTTGCTCCTGCACCAACTTGAAGGGAGACAACTAATCATAGGAACAAAACATCCCTTTCTGTAAAGAGAAAACTTCTTCTAAGCTTCTGTAAGGGTTTATGGAAAGATCTGCCTGACACCAGCAAAAACTAGCTTGGCACCCTCTGGTCATTGTTTGTGTAGCTCTACCACATTAGCTTGAGATTCTCAACAATGATATATAGAATGAAGGTGTGGGATTGTTTGCAGAGGTTTCCTTTACCCAAAATATGAATCAGTCACTGATATTAACCAAGCGTAAGCAAAAGCAAAGCAAAATTAGAAGCTGGAACAGCTTTCTCAAAACAGGCCGATTGGGAAGATTACAGCCTTTACCCTATTTTTTTTTTTAACTTTCACTCATCAACTCTTATAATGAGGATATATGCTTCATATTATAGTGGATTTTTATTATAAATAGGTGTGCTTGATGTAAATCATGTTGATCTTGCAGCTGTTCAGGGCAGCCAGAATTCTCTACTAAAATTTCACTCGTGTATAAGCTTTGATGGACATTTTACAAATATAAGGCATCTCTTTCCAGAACGTGCCCTATCTAGGCTGATTTTGTCTCATATTAAAGAACTGTACCTGGGTTTCCCTGATTCTGTGTACCATAAGGGATTCTGTTAATGGTAATGATATAACCATCTTCTGTTGTCCCTTCATGCTCCTCATTGGGGTACCCTTTGTAAGTAATGAGCTCATTCTAGAAGAGAAAGTACAAATGCATTTGCTTGCAGAAGTCCATTTCATATATTATATGCATAAGATATTCACACTGAAGAAATGTTAGAGGGCAGATACAACTGGGGATTTAGTCTACATATATAAAGCATCTGAATAAAGCAATATCAGATTGGATATTGTAACCCTAAAACTACAACAGATTTCCTTCATTCTTTGTGTTATATCCAGGATTCGACTATTCAGTTAAAATCTGTTATAAAAAACCTGTGTTATACTACTGCCATACAATCACAAGCCCTTGCATTCTGGTGATATAAGAATCACTATAAGCTCATAGCAGGAGCTTACGATTCCCATAGCTGAGATGAGCAGCTGCCTGGGTGTCTGCTCCTGATCTGGTGCAATGCAAAGTGAAACCAGTTTATTTAAACTACCTTCAGAGAAATCCAGAGAGCTTCACAACTGTGCTTTTGTGAATGGCGCATATGCAATGAGTACCACTGAAAAACTGACTACGTTATGGAAAAAACAGGATTAGCCACTTGCATAGTCACAAGGGAAATCACTAGCACTGCCAATCTTAAGCTCTGAAATAAGTATCACTTTCGACCTGTAACATTCAACTTGTTTTGTTATAAAAGAGGATTGTTTTTTATAACTTGTACTCAGAGAATTACTCCATGTAATTTGTCACACACGACAGAAACCCCAATATTTTAGCAATTGACTAAAGATCTAAACAAGCTTGCTCGGCAAGAGGTGCTCTTCTGAAAAGCTGGCCATTTCTGATCTGTGCTGGTCGTTCAAAAAAGGAGGAAACATAAGCCACTAGTTATTTAGAGTCTTCTTTGATGATGAAATGCTGACATTCCAGATGGTCGTTCTTTCAGATAGGGGGGATAGTGCCAGCAATAGCAAACTGGTAACTGATATTTAAAAGGAAATTAACTCTGGAGATTTACTAAGGATAGGTGTTTGCCTTCATTTCTGTCAAACATAAGATGTGTTGTTACACATGCAGAGGGAAGAGAATAGAAGAGAAAGCAATAGTGTATAGAGTGATTAGACAAGGATGGGTTAAATAAAGGCAGCTTATCTACCTTGTTATTTCCAACACCTAGAAACCCCTCAGCTGTGAGACATGCCTTCCTTCCATCCCCAGGTCACTCTATCGAGCAACTTACAGTATTCATAAACGCTTCAGGATCCACAGCTCTCTTCTTCCTCCTGAGTTCTTCTGAAGAAGTAATTCCCTGAAACAAATATGTCACAGCAACCAACAGCCATATCTTCTCTCTGGATAAAACAGTACATTCATCTGTCAGTAGTTCTGCTCTGCAGTTGTCATCCAGACAGGTTCTGTGCTTTTCTGATGAGGGAAGTGCTGCCTAATACTGAATGGCACTAGTCTGGTACTCCCTACTTGTTAATTAAATGGAACAAAGCTGAATTTAAACACCTATCTGAGGGAGTTTGGCAGCCATCTGGATTCCCTGCTAAGGTTTGGACTAGGGCGTTGCTCTCAATCAGGCCAAAAGTATCAGTGAATCCAAGGAAAGGAGCAAAGCTTTCAGAGAAATGGATTTCACTTGTTCTTCTGAGAAGCAAGTCACTTGCATTACCACGTTCACGCATTAATTAGGAAACATTTCTGGCTAACTCTGGGGAACACTGGAGTTATTGGGCAACTCGTAAGGAAATCAATCATTGTCACAGTGAAGTTTTCAAAGTGGAGACAATCAAGTTGTTGGACAGTTAACTGAAAAAACAAAGACAATTGAAAATAAACAAATTAAAATATTTATAATTTAATTAAGAACTTAGGAACCTAAATAAAACACATATTTATAGTTGCCTAGCATAATTTATACAAAGCTGCTCAACAGCAAAATTTATCTATTCCATAGGATGAGGATGGAGAAAGGAAAAGAAAGCTTTGCTAAATGTAATGATAGGTAGAGACTGAGTGCAGGACATCTACTTTTGTTCAGGAAATGAGGAACAAAAAACACCCGAGGGGAAACCAGCCTGTTGAGCTGCACATATAGCAGGTCCCCAGTCTATGAACACCTACATACTCCTAGCTCGAAGAAAATGCAGACTGCTTGAATTAGCATTCTCTCTACACCATACAAACTCCTGGAGACCATGTCTAAACCTCTGTTGTCCCAGTGATAGAGCTCTAAGCTAGATTGGATTCGCCAACATATCTACTGCCTTTATGGATTTCCCAATCAACAAGACTTTGTAACATTTTCCCAAAATAATATGAATAGCTTATTTTTTCTTATCACAGAACAATTTATATTCTAACTTTCTAACACTACATTCTGATATAATCCATATCTTGAAAATACTTGGCTCCTTTTGCAGTAAAAGGAACAGACATTTTAAAAACTTCTTTTTACTTAGCTTCAGCCTCCTTTCTTTTGGCTGAAAGCCACTGCCATCTTATTCCCACACTTGACATTTTCCCATGCCTCTCCAGTTATCCCAGAGTTACCCAAATTCAGGCTAGGCGATTCATGCTACTCCTCTTTAGCCAAAAGGAATCTTTCAAGAAATAGCCATCCTTTCACCTATGTGAGTTGCAAACAAAACCGTATAACAGAATGTATTTGTTCTCGAATAATAAAACAACTCCTCAAGCCTAGGTTTGATACCGTCTTTTGCAGCTCCCACAAAGCCTTCACCAGTTTTGGGTCAGAAAGATGTTAAAGCATTACCGACCTCGTGCCAGAAATCATGTGTTTGACTGCGCAACAGGGACGCGCAACAGTTTCCATTCCAAGAAGAATGGAAACTCAGTTCCCGGGTGTTTGGAAGCAGTGCTGGGTAAAGATGGCAGTGAAACGATGGTCATGCACCATTTTTTCCCCAATCATGCAGCACCTTGATAATAAGCATCTATTTCCTTCCCACTCCTCATTCCTTCTGCTATCACTTCAGCTTTTCCCTAGAGTAGCACCAGAGAGAGGCGACTCCTTTTATTCTCAAAGCTCGTGCTTTTCATCTCCTTCACCACCACAGCTATAACAAGGCTCTTTTTACTATCACAGACTGGTGGATTTTTAAGAAGCATACCAGCCCCTGTGGAGTGGCAGAGCAGGATCAGGAATTTTGAAAACAAATGTGTTCATAGCTATCATACCTTATCATACCTTATATGATAAGGTTCATACCTTATCATAGCTAATGAAATTGTCAATAACCTGTAACAATTTTCTCTTTACTAACAACTTGCCAATTCCAGCTTTTCATGTTATGTGGAAAAGATGGAAGGAACTCTGACTTTCTGATACTTCTATAGATGTCATGGCACATATTTTTCTTTTATTCTTTTAATGCTCATGTTGCTGTTTTGTAATTCTACATTGTTGCAGGAGTAGTTTCAGAAGATTTTCCTGTATTCATATTTCACCTCTAAAATGGCCATAGAATAAAATGGATATTCCCTAAATGAGTAGTTATGAAGCTAGAATGCTTTTCCATAATCTGTATGGACTCAGGAAACATTACCATAATGGACACTTCTCTCAGTGGTCTCAAGCATACCGGCAGTTGTCCAATATTGCCCAGCAGCAGAAATTAGGTAGTTTTGAGTAGATTGTTAGGTCTTCAGGGCAGTGACCTTTGTGACACTCTTCTTTTTGTGGAGTACAAGCATAATGAAGCCATGTTCCCTAACTGGTGTCCTAGCTATTACTATAATACAAACTTTGCAGAGTATGACTGAGGCTTTTTTTTTTCCCCCCACTTGCATATTCTGGTGTGAAGCTGGTGGACTTTGCATTTTGCCTGTTCCAGCTTGGTATTTTTAAACCTTGAAAATAATTATTCTTTCTTGTTCAGTTCCTTGTTCCTCCAAATATTCATTTTGTCTCACAGATACCGTTCGTCCACAGAGAACAGATCAGCTTATACACTGAGAGGAACATCTACCAAGGTTTTGAACAGACTTTGATATTTCTATTTATATTATAGCTTGCATACTTTCTTCTTGGAGTACTAGCTCTGGTTAGGACCAGAATTATTTAATATATCCTCAGAAGTTATTTTCTTTAATATTTACAGACCAGAAAGAAATATGAAAGAAAAATCTCAGGAGAAGACCTGTTCCTACAAGATTTGCTAGCAGGCCATCAGAGAGAAATATAAAGGTCTGAGTTCAGGTTCTGGCAGGGAATTGGGAGAGGAAAAGATTTTCAAAGAGCTGGTTTAGAACATGGAGTGTTTTCCAAATATTGACTGTACACATCGGGTGGGTTTTTTGGGAATCTTCTCTTTATTTCCTTTCACATACTTTAACATCTTTCATTGTCCCTCTAAGAAAACCAGGGTTTCCCCTTTTTAAAGTCCCAGTGTCTTTCGAAGCCCAACATGAATTCCACGAGCGAACTGTTTAAATAGGTACTTGCCTTCAAGTACCTCGTGCTGTTCTAACTCATTAAGATGTGCTGTTAACTTGCTGAGAACAAAGCCGACTTCATTCTTTAGTGTAATGCAATGCTTCATTGACAAAAAGAACTCGATAAAACAATATTGAGTAAAAGGACAAAGTATAAATGCCATCATACCATAAATAGCAAGCTAGTGGATAAAGTCATCATTGCAGGTTAGTGGCAGCATGTGTTTGAAGTGAGCGTTTGAGATGGGGAAAGAAGATGAACAAGGGTGAGTATTAGGCTGATTTTTTTTAAACACAGACATGCATACTCTGTTGTAAGTTGACAGGTTTCAGGGGAAGTTACTCACAATACAAACAGGTGTAGAATTCAGTGGAAATGCTTAAAGGTTGACATGTCACTGTCAGAGGTGTGGCTGCGACTTCACAAATGTGGGCATATGCGAATGAACTTTAAACTGGTCAGTCTAGGAGCCCTTCTATAAATAAGTGCCTTTGTATAAATTCTTGACTACATGCTTGGTTTATAAAACCTCAGCTCCTTCCAGTGCTCTTTCTGGATAAAAATCCCCAGCAATGCACAGGAGATAATCCATAGCGTTTTTATGTTTTCTGCAAACTCTTTGCTCTCCCCATTCCTTCCTGCTTCAGGAATTAGACCTGTCTCTGCCTGCAAGTGACTCAAGAACAGAAGATATTTGCAAGCAGCTGAATATAGCAGTTCTTCACAGATCAAATATGTCCTTTTGGCTTCTTCATCCAGCTAATGTATGTAGTTATCAGAAACATTTGGCTATTTTGAGTATGTTAAGGAGGGCCTTTAGAGGGAGGTATGCTTTATTGAGAGACAGACTTGTTTTTGTGCAAGTTGCCAGGCAGTAGTCTCCAAGGGAACACACAGCAGCAAAAACAGAAGGAACCCCTCCGTGCACTCATATTGCTTTAAAAATATTTCATACTATAACTGTAAGCAGTTGTTTCTTGAGAGTGAGCAAAACACTGAGATCTAAGGACAGGGTCTAACAGTGCATTCTCCACGGCATCCCTGGGACAATACCTGGTTTCTGGCAGTGTGGGTGCAACGCCTGCCCTCAGCCACCCCACCCCACCCCACATTATTGCCTTGGCTGCCAGCACAGGCATGTCTGGGGGGGTGAAGGCAGAGCCCCCCTGTCTGGCAATGGCCCCTACACCCCCAAAGAGAGAAGCAATCCTTCCAATGGAGTCCACACACAAAGAGCCACAAGTGCAAAAGCATAAAGCACTAGTGAGAACTTGTGCTGCTTGGGTGAGAGATTCTTCTCAGCTCTGTCAGGCCAGCAGAAATATTCCTGGTGCTCATCATCAAGGTAAATGGCATGGGCTTGCCTGCAGGATTTCCAGCAACTAGGCTGAGCAGCACGGTGTTCTTAAGTGATGAGTGAGGTAGCTCTGAGTTGGCACTTACGTACTTATGATTCTTTCGTGTGACAAAGGTAAAGTAAGAAGTGTCAAAAGGAAGGGACAGAGAGGGGTGCGCGCCTGTCTCTTCTGCTCACACTGCTGACACCGTGTCTGGGAATGTCCCAGGCAGCGCTGCTCTCCTGCCCAAGTCTCAGTCACCCATAGAAGGGGCAGCTTGCAAACAAAAAGCTCAGCACCAGTCCCGCTGTTGTCTTATCAGAAGGAAACACAACTTCTGAAAACAGAAATAATTTCCACAGTACTTCTTGGCTGATGCTGGAATTTGTGAAACGTATGCAAACCAGGATTTCTTTGCCTCTGAGGGTAGATGAAGTTGAAGGCTCTGTTGCAATTCATGAACTTTGCATAAATGTTCAAATTGTTTTGCCCCACAATCCACTGGTGATTCCTTTTATCCTTCTGCCAATTTTGTAGTAATGTATACAGAAATATCTCCGCACCCCCATATGAATCAACTGTAATTAGAATAAAAAGGAATTTACACATCTGCATACACATGCATGGAAAGCTGAATTAAGTACAGTTTCTTTATCTTGCGCTTGTTGCTAAATGAAAGTCTTGGGAGTGTGAACTCAAATCTTCTGGCAGAAGAACTGGAACCAGTATGAGCACTAAGCAGGAGTTATACTCAGTCAGTGTGCACCAGTCAGTCCTGGCGAACATGTGCCATTAAGCACTGGTA
This sequence comes from Mycteria americana, assembly GCF_035582795.1. NCBI lineage: Eukaryota > Metazoa > Chordata > Aves > Ciconiiformes > Ciconiidae > Mycteria > Mycteria americana. The sequence continues at coordinate 20,643,819 of NC_134370.1, forward strand.
AGCATGGACTAATGAACGAGGCTGGGGTTTGGTCAGGCAATTTGCTCAGGTCAGTTTTGTGTTGGCATCAGCAGGAGCTACCCAGCTGTTTTTAAGGATGGGTCAGAGGGTCTGTGAGCAGAGTGGCTTGTGTTTTTCTTAGAGCTAAGAATTAGAGTAACGGGTTTGCTCTGAGACAGAAGGAGGCTACTGGCGGGGAGGTAAAAGATGGCATCGCAAAACCTCCATCCTCTGTTCAAACTAGGATTTTTGCATACCCGTAACTGGGTCGGGCTGGGGTTGAGTTGGCTGCAACCCGGCGTGGGCAGCGAGCTGAGGTCAGGGCTGGGCCCCGAGGTGGATGGCAGCTGGGACCGCTGGCTCTCTTCCCGTGAACACCTTTCTCCTTGCCTGCTTTCTACTGAAAAATTACCTTCAAATATGAATTCCATTACTAATTATCTCAGTCTTGGCTTGTTGAATTTTTTCATGCATAAAAACCAACTTCCCACTAAATTTTGCCAGGACAACAGCTTGGATAATCATAACTCTGTCTTTCCAAATTGTAAAGCACTTCTTTTTTTCACTTTTACCTTTATACACAGTAGGAATTTCTTTTGAAACAGCAAAGGTATAGCTAACTCATAGATCTGGTCCTTTTTCTTTAAAAAGCGAAGATACAGTTACCAGTACAAATTGCTGGTCTGCTCTGGGCATCTACATTAATTTTCCCACATTAAATAGTCCACCATAAAATAATAAAAATGAAAAAAAATTTACAAAATTAAGATCATTACTTTGCACTTAGGACTTAGAATATTGTTTTGATCTTTTGTAAGGAAAATGGAACATGATAAAAGTGTTTTAACCTTAGCTATAGAAATGCACTTTAAATAGTAAAGCTGCTTATCAAATATAGTCTGTGTTTTCAATAAAATTTTCCCTTATAAAGACAAAATTTGTCTGCTGACCCCAAAGTGATACTTTTCAAAATCAAATGAAGAGTCTACACATTCTATTTTACTTATGTCAACAATATTTCATTCTCTTGCTATGTGAAGGAAGTTTACTTCTAAAATGTTAGTGCCAACACATAGTTTCACAACACGGCACAGAAATAGGACAAATGAAACTTGCAGACCACTTTCAAGCTCTGCTCCATTTGATGTTGCACTAGACATTCAACGTTTCCATGAAACAAGGGAATATTCTTTCATTAAGCCAAGTAATATCAGGCAAGGGCATAATTCTTATCATCACAAAGGAAATCCCTGTCTTTTTTATGGTCAGGATCACCTCTTTGCTTTGGGAGCATTTTGTGAAGTGCCTTGAGGCAGGAAGATCCCTTTGCAGAGTGGTCTCCTGGCTGTTTCGCTCCCCCGGAGCAGGTAGCAGTGGCCATCTGAAGAGTGGTGAATTCCCAAGGTCCGTGTAGGAGCATGACGTGTCCCTCAGCGGGGATGCCTTGTGGCTCCATGCTCTCTGCTAGTGGGACTGTCAATCTGCAGCAGAGAAGCTCCAATGTTAGAGGAGAAACAGGTCTGAAAAGCCAGTAATTTGTATTTTCCTTTTGAAAGCCAACAGGAAAACTTGTCACGTCTTCACTGCCCAACAAGTTGTGGTGCAGTGATTCTCAGGCTGATTCTGATCTGAGCTGGTGGCATCCCTACAGAGTGGCATATAGAGGTACCAGCCCAGACCTGGCTCTGGCAGCACCACTTTTAGGGTCCATACCCCTTGCAGTGCACCCTGCCCCTCAGCTGGCAAAGCCCAGCTGGCATCTCCCTGCTACATTTTCTGGCACCGCTGCTCTGCCAAATTGCTCTGCACTTGTATCCACAGTCTCGTCAGGTCATCCCGGCATGTTGAAATAACTCGTGTCCAGGTCTAACAAGTAGGACATTGAACCACTCATCACTGTTGTGCGATTTTGCTCAAGTCATTTTGACCTCCAGGGCTTTTGTTTCCTTCCTGTTGTCCATCTGGCAACCTCCAGCTATAAGATTTTGTGCATGGACAATCGCTAATACTTGTCTGAACAGTGTCTAAGGGATATTTCAGTTCAAGCTGCATTCCTGTTAATCCGAATGAATATTCAGATAAGTAAATGAAAATCATGGCTGAAATCCTTACTTTTGTGCCCTAAGGGATATCAGATTTTATTCATATAAGCCATAAAGACAGACGTGTCCTTATTACAAGTTGTATTGACAGAGACTTAAGAGAACAGACTGCTGGAGATAAACAAGTCACTGATGAGGTTTTGCTGTGAAAAAAAGAAAGGAGTATCTGAAAAAAAGGTTTAAACAGATTTTTAACAAGCAGCTAGATTCTTGGAGCTAGCAATGCCATCAAAACTTTCATTTGATCCTATCAGAATTCTTCCGTGTTTAAAAAATCCTTCCCTGAGCACTAGATGTAGCAACACTGGTTTCCTGTAAGTTTGTACCTTACAGTTGATTGCAAGCTCCAGTTAAATATTTCCAGTGATTGGCATATCTCTCTTGCTCTTATTCTTCCTCTTCTAATCTCCTAATCATGCTGCAGTCTTTACTGGTCAGTTCACTTGTAGTCTTTCTCTTCTACTTGGTCATCTTTTTCTCATGAAACACACGAAGCCTTAATTATTTTGCAGAGGACTATGCTGCTATCAGTGAAAACTGGACACAGGGCTTAAAATTTACCAGGGAACATACAGACAGGCACACAGATAGCATAATCTCCCGTGTGTTGTTTCCTTGGGAAGGCAGCTTAACCATCCTCCCTTAAGCCTTTGAGTAAAATCACTGTCTGGTTCTGTACTGTTTCTGGATTGCTCTTGTCTTCATGTTTTGAAAAGGGATTGTGCCATTGCAAAACAAAATTAATTTTTTAAATATTAATGTAATTTTCAAATTGTAAAGACAAGTACAAATATTTTGCAGAATATTATTTTGCATAATATTCTTCTGATACTGTAGACCCTCTGATGTTACAGACTCACCCTTAGCCTTACGGGCAACATGCAGCCTAAAACTTGTACATGGTGCATATACTGGGTACTCGCCTTTTTAATTTCATAAGAAGGCATTTGTTTTCCACAGAAGGCACCAGCTTAGGAAGCACCCTGTAGTTAGTCCATTGCTTTCTGCATGGCTCTGCATGGTTCAATTTCAACGAGGGAGGAACTGAAATTAGACCTGTTTGGAGACAACCTTGTAAGGCTCACCTAAAAATGGACGGGAGGTCCCAGGCTCCAAAGGTTTTGGCCCATACACAGCAAGATACATTACCGTTTTGCGTAGTGTGAATTCTCACCTGGCATGTTCAACACCTTGGAGGTTGTTCCAGATTGTACAGCTGTGAACCATGTCACCATGTCCTGTCCTTATCACACCTTATGTCCTAGCAAGGGACATTGAGGAGGACCATTGGGACGATCTGTGGAAGGAGCCAGGATTCCCTTCTCTGTTGCAGGATTGCCTAGCTCAGCAGATCTCCCACTTGATGCCTTCCTCACACATGATAACTTTCCCACGTGTGATGCCTTCCCCACGCTGTTGGCTGCCACCGGCGCCAGGGAGGAGGAGCAGCTTCAGGGGCAGGTCAGCTCTGAGGTGGTTTCTGTGACCACTAGTCTGTAATTTTCATTCGGGACTGCAGAGAATTACAGCCTTGGAGTTTATTTATTAGAAATTAAAATCAAAGGCAGAGCTAGATAATTGCTTACGGCAAACCAACTTCTCTATGTGGTACACCAGCTGTCAACTACTAGTGGGTGAAATCATAAATACAGGGTGTATATGCATACAGGGTGTGCACATGCAACCCTCTACTCACGATGGCTATTTTTTCCCTTAGATGACAACTCACCTCAGAGGGAATTTTGGGGAAAATTTTTTGGCAGAATCACAGAATTTTGGCCACTAATCTGTCTGCCTTTTTTTTTTTTATCTTTGGCCACTGCTACCTATGGGACATCGGACAAAGAAAAGGAGTGTAGCAAGATAAGGGGCTACTGAAGGCACCAGTAATCAGTCCCTGGATCCATCAACAAGAAGTAACCAAACATGGGTTTTAGTGCCATTTGAGATGTCCTTGGGCATCCTGCCTGCCTCTGGGATTTGTCCTAGGCTTTGTGTGTATTCATTTTGGCTGAACCAGTTTCTTGCTGCATCATGTCTGGAGGGTGTGAAGTGTTTTATCCTTATCTGTTAAAGATCACTTTACTTACAAAAATACTAGTAAATAATGAAGACTGGATTTGCAGGTATCCTTCACTTGGTTTATGTAAAGCAGCAGACAGATTTTCAGATGTAGAAGCAGCTTTCCATCTGTGATGGCTGATGGGCATAAGTTGGTTAAACTTGTGAACGTCTGTTGTCTGCAAAATGTTCACTACTGGTAGCTGAACATTGTAGAAAAAAAAGGATGAATGAAAAGTGGGAGGTTGTTCACAAGAGGAATTCTAAACAGTTTTCTCTTTCACAGAAGATGCAGACTAGCCATTTCTCTGCATTCAAAGCCATGCACGAGCTCTCCAGGATCACCAGGAGCTCCCCAGTTTTCAAGATTTTTCTCTATGACTGAGGCATCTCTCTGAACAGGAGCTCAGAGTCTGACATCTTCAGATGACTCCAGGAGCAGCAATTTTAATGGATACGCTAACCAACCTTTCAATAAAATCTTAGTAAATTTATTAATTTATAAGACCATTATAATTTAAATTATGGCTTTTCATAGCTATTGCAAGCGTGGCAATTATTAGTATGAGCACATAGGGTTTGATGTTATCCTTGCACTTCAGAATACTTGATAGCTAATTTTGTAGTTTTTTATCCAGTTCTTTGATGTTGTGCAGGTTAGAGGGATTTTTGGTTCTTTTTCCCCATTACTGATATATTTGGTTTTGGTATTAACTCTGGTGGTAAGGCTACTTTATGCCCAGAATTTTCTAGTCATGGTATGTTTCCTTACATGCAATAGGCCTTGTGCTTGCACAGATCTGGACAACACGTATTGAGTGCATGTGTGTAACTGAAAAGCATGTGCTGCAGAGATTAGCTCTGTTAGCATGCTAATCCCAGAGGGTTTGCTGCCTTTGAAACATCGGATGTGCTATGCATCAGCTACCCAGCGTGCACACATGTATTTCTGTCTGGGAAATCACAGTCAGAAATAGTGTAACTGCGCCTAATTGGGGGCAATCATCTTAATATTTCCCATCAAAGCAATGTGGATTTACAGGAGTGACACAAAATGAAATAGCAGGCTCTTACTACGCAATGCACATTTGTCTTCTTTATTAGTAATAGATAGGGAAGGTCATTTAGGATGAAGGTGGTTTGCTAAATACAATCATACATCAAGAGGTGTGGTATTTTCTGTATGAGCTGAGGAAAAGCTGGTTAGCTGCAATCGTGGTGCTATAAGAGTGTGACGTTCCCATACACACCCCGGTGTGCCATGTCTCTGAGTCCCTTGCAGTCATCTCCATCTGCACTGTGAGGTGTTGCACATTGTCCCGCTGTTCCTCCCACAAAACCACACAGCTATGCTGCAAGCAGCGGAGTATTGCACAACGTGTTCAAACCATCTCAGAATTAAAAAGCTGATGGAAAATTTATACAGGGTAATTAATTATCATGTATCCACATGTTTGCCTATGTTTGCTCTATCTTTGTTTTTTTCAGTCTGCCTTCTGGTCTTTGAAGGGGAAGGAACCACTCCTAATATACAAGACAATTTCAGTTCCAAATTCAACTATATGTTGTCATACTTCTGCTCAGGATGAATGAAACAAATCTTCATATACCCTCTCCTTGTTCATGAGGTGGGGCCAGCTCCTAACCTAGCCAGTGTCCTGTCTCTTGTCTACTCTTCTGTACTTCAGTCTTCTTTGCAGTCCTGTCAATGTCCTCTGCTTCCACTGTTTTCTTGCATGTCCCTCAGCACCTCCTGTCCCTCTTGTTTGCTTTTCATTTCAGTGTCTTGTTTTCTTACCTACCTGTCCTTTTTCAGCTCTTCAGCCTTTCATAAATTCCTCCTGTTTCTCAGCTTTCCTGCACACCCTTTTTTATTCTGCCTTCATGGTCCTCATATGTATTTTCTTGCCTCACAACCATTTCTCTTCTGTCCACCATATGCCTTTACATCCCATCAAGTGCTCAGACATATCAATACCCCAAGTGAAATCCCAGTGCTTCTAGTCATGGAATTTCTTCTACTAAATCAGATTACTGATCTGAAGAAGTAACATTTCGGTGTCATACCACTGGTCTCTTTCTCCAGACTACGCAGCAGTTGGTACGGCCTTTTTTAGTTTACAGAGGGGACAAGCAAGTGTGGGAAAAACGTACATTTGAGAAATTATCATAATTTTAAAACAGAATCACTAACTTACCTTTGGCTTTCAGCCCTGGTCCATCAATGAACAGCCCTCAGCAATTCCACTTTTCTAGTAGTGGCAACTTGAAATTACACCTACATTGGAATTACATTTATATTAGCTGAAGCTATTCCTTTCCTTTCCTTTCCATTTCAGTCTAGTCTAGTCTGGTCTAGTCCATTCCATCTACTCTATTCCCTGACCCATGTATCCTCCTGAAACTCAATATATTCTTTCTTATAGAAGAGACTATAATGCAACCTGTTGTCACAGGTCTTTTTCTGAATATCAGGCATGTATAGTACATGTGATTTCTGAGATGTTGCCCATAAAACTATTCCCTGATTGCTTTGCATACGCGTCCATTTGTGAGTGATTCATCTAAGGCAGAGTAAATTTACCGACTTGTGAACTCAGCCATCTGTTAAAGTTTCTCGTGACTATTTTGAATAAATCAGATTTTAAACATGATTAGATAGATCAAACGAAATATAAACCACAGTATAGTAAAACAGAAATTCTACTTGGCTTCAGTGCAAGTTCTTCTTAGCAGTTATTCTGTGAAGATATTGAGCCACGTGTACACCTACTCAGCTTCATAAGAAAACTTTTCAAAGATGTCAGACTTTTTCCTAAAAGGATAGAACAAAGGCAAAATGCTATTAATAAAAATATCTTTCATCTTAGTAACTACAGTATTAAAAAGCATTGAGACTGCCAAAAGAAATGAATGTTTTCAGAAATATTATTTATCTTGTAATTTCTAATTACTGTTACATGAAAGCTCTGCAAAACTTGATTACAAATTATCATTAACAGTATTCTACTTGAGACTAGCTTTGATTGCATCCCATTTAACTTGTAATTTTCACTGTGCTTGCCTGAGACGTACAATCTTTTTTAGCAAGAAAAAACCCCTGTCTGAATGGCTCATCTGAATGCCAGTAACATGGGAGTTACAGTCTTATAAAAAAGGTTTAAGACATTGCCTAAGCTGATTTTTCTTACACTTTTTTTTTGTTTTACTGACTTAGCTGCTTGTAGGGCAATAACTCGAATAATTACTTTTTTCAATAAAACTATTCAGTAACAAAACTAAGCTTTTGCATGGTAGCTCCATGCAGTCCTGGGTGGCTGCATGAGCGTTTCGTAGGTGTCAGCCACACAAGAGTGGAAACCACAGAAAATGCTAGGGTGGGTGGGCAGCTGGAGCTGAACTCTGGGTATTTCTCTGCTGTCATTTACAGCTCCAAGCAAGTAACAAGAAAGGAGAGAGTCTGTCCAGAATGGCGCGCAGGGTGCTGTTTCAGGGCAGAACCAGCACAGTGGCTGCAATAACATTTCCATGGCAATATAAATTCTGTATGGTATGTTTTCCCTTTGCCTTGTCTGGCAGTTTGTATCACATGATCTGTCCTGGTACCTTTTCTAAAAACACGATGTTCACTATTGATGGAGTAATCCATACAGGTGGTGCTGTTTCAGGAAAGAGCAATGCTGTAATTAATGGGTTTGGGGCATTCTTAATTGTAGCTGCAGGACACAAAGCAAAAAATATTTTGCCATTTTGTGCCAGCTTCTCCATGGTTGAAAGTGCTATGTAAGTGGTAAACAAAGACATACAGTAACAGCAACCTTATGAATAATATCAGGATATGAAAACTAAAGATAACTTGTACTTATAACTAACTGATAAATAGATTAGCAGAGGGACTATGTTATGCTTTCGTTTGGAATTTTCATTTAGAAGGAATCAGCTTGAGTCAGGGAATGTTTGTGCCTGTGACTACTAGTTAGAAGTGAAGAAATCATAAAGCAAGTTAGCATGAGGTTGATAAAATAATTATAGCATAAATGCGATAGTTTAATACTGGATAAGAGCCAGGAGAAGTAATGACAACAGCAGAGCCTTCTCCATTTCCAAACCAGTCAGCAGGAATTTGTTTGCAATTTCCTTCTTATGGCACTTCCACATGAGAGATGTTGACAGTAAGATTGTCGTATTTTACACGGTGACCACATGCAGTCCCAATGTGAAACACATGACATGTCTATTGCTGGAGAAGAGACTTTGATTTCCATTTATGCAGCTGATGATTTCTTCTGAGGTTGCAGATGCTTGCGTGAGAAACACATGCGGAGAGGGAATAATAATTAATGTGAGAGGAATAAGATGGAGTTCACTGTCATGCCTGGACCTGGGTTTTTGAGGGGAAGGTGTGGCTAAAAGGTGTAATTCCCTTCCCAAGCCCTTCCCCTCAAGAACCTCCCAGAGCAAGCTTCCCTGCCATGCTGCTACAAATGTATATGCCCAGGGAAGAGCTTCAGGTTGCCTGGCCCATCCAACTTCACCCACCGGATCTGGGAGCACGGAGAGGTTCCACGTGTTGTAATACACCTGCACCTTCATTGGCAGCCTCAGTCTTCCTGAGCACATGACATGGGGACATAGCTCTGCAGTGTGACATAAAATAGATGTGGTCCCTTCATCTGATCGGGCTGGGAGGCAGGCTTGCTCCCATGCTGGGGACTGTCTCCTCAATAGGCACGAGAGTGAAAGAGGTAATAAAGAACCTGGACAAAGCCTTCCCACCTTGAAAGGGAGAAATGTAGTGCTACTGTATCAAATTCAAAAGTACTGCCACTGTACCGAATTTCCCCGGAGAATTCTTCTTGAGTGTGGCTGAGAGAGTAGCCACTGTAGAAGAGCTTCTTCAGCTCAGTTTTGTGCTCAGTAAAACTCTTTTTGTGTACTTCTGTTTTCTCATGCTCTTGAAGGAAGCAATGCAGTCTAGCACAAAACGTTACTAAAAAACAAACTTGCTTTTTTATGGTGCAAAATTTGTAACACAACAGCAGGCATCAAGAGTTGGAAGGTGAGGTTTGCCCAAAAACAGCAGAAAAACTCAAGTTAATTAGGCCTGCTCCATAGTCCCCTTTCGCTGGGCATGTCCCCTGTGGCTGCTGCTTTCTTTCCTTCCAGGCACAATTTGGTACGTGTTACCTCCGTCTGCAGGGTTGAAAGCCTCACCCAAACCTGCAGCTCTAAGCGTGGCTCTCCAGGGAGAGCAAGCATAGGAGCAGTGGGCAATGTACCAGCAGGGGAGCAGGGTGCCAGCAGAGAGCTGGGGCTGGTAAGCAAGGCTGTGCATCTGGGTGAGTACCAAACCCAGCCCCTCTTACAGGGGAGTTTTGGAGAAGGAGGCAGTGGAAGGAGAGTTAGGGCAGGGAGGAACTGTGCAATCTTGTCACAGTATATCTAATTTTGTTTAGCCTGGATTGATCAAAATGATATTTCTTTTTAAATAGTCACATGCTGAGTGAATAGCTGCCTAGAAGTAGTTTCCTAAAGGTACCTTAATCATTCACTAGGATATAACCTAAATGCAGTCATTTCACCAGTGGTATGCAAGCTGAAATGGCGGCTGGAAGCCAGATTCCTGCTTTTGCCCACACCATGCTAAGCAGATAAGGGAGCTGATTCCAAGGAATCCCAGGCAGGTTTGATTCTGGTTTCTGGTTCCTGTAACTTCCTGCGCAGCACAAAATGCTGGAGTCCAGCCAAAACAGAACCTGCATTTCTGGCCCAGCACATGCGAGAATCTCCTGAATGGGATGGGAGAAGTGCAGGGCTGAGGAGTGGTAGGGTTGCAGGTGAGCGAGCATGCAGCACTTGGAATCGAGTGGAGACAGGTCCTCTCCTGCATGTGGATATGACTCAATATTGAATTAGGAGCTGTCTATGCCACTGATGCCAATACCCGTGTTTGCTGCCGTGACTGTTGCACATGCAGATACGAGCAGGGCATTTCTGATTTTGAGTACTGACTCTGCAGAAAGTGAACACTTTTCTCTCCAAATGTACCTGATTTGCCTAACACTGCTGTTGTACGGGTAAAACATTCATATCCATGTTTCAAACAGGGAGCAGTGCTCAGAGAAACTGGGGCCCAGAGTCCCCGGGAGGAGCTAGGGAGTTTGGAGGGCGACCATCTAAGCACCTGGCGTGAGGTGGGAGCACTGTGGTGGGGCAGGTAGTGTACCTGCCGTCAGGGCTGTGCAGCAACTACTTGTACTGGGGTGCACTGGAGGCAGAGAGGAATTGTAACCGAAGCCTGCACTGAAATCTCTATTTGCCTTCATATAAAACTTACAGTGAGGTAATTGTTTGCAACATACTAGTTCACTAAGTTGTGATGGAGGCTGTCAAAGAGCATTGTAGAGTGTTTCCGCTACACAGGTACATGCAAAGCAAACAAATTTTTCCTCATGCAGGGAAATCTTTGGAGGAAATTCTGAAGGAAACAATTTCTGCCAGGATTACCTCACAGAGTTTTCCCTTACACATGTATTTCTTTTGGATGACTCACCTTGTTTCCATCCAGTATGTGAATCCATAGGAGTTTATAGCTTTATGTACTCTAACTCAGTGGATTAATCTCAATGGATTAGCTGTATCATGAATTAACTGTAATGCAGGCAAAAATTATATAGCAGCGTTCATGTGGTGCTGTGTGGACTTACTTACAGTTCAGGCAGCTCAAATTCAGATATCACTGCACTGCACAGCTAATAGCGTCAAGCTCTTCTTTTTCTTTTCCTGCAGTTACCCTGCATATATGAGAGTGTTTCATATACAGACCCCCCAACAGCTCTCTACAGCATCTCTGGTGCTTTCAGTAGCCCCTGGGATGGCCCTCACAGCTAGATGTAGGGACAGGGGCCAACAGAGAAGTGCACACTTGAGCGAATAATCTCTGAGACCTCTGCAAAGTCATCTGACACCCCCTGAGGCTGAACATTTCCTCTGCACTGGGATTTTAAAGAAAGCCTGAGGCTGCATTTCTTGAAGCAGTTGAGCTGCTGCCTCCGAAAGGGGTGCTTTTATCCCCCATCCCCTTCATTTTGTGGCTGGCCCTTCCTTCCATGAATTTATTTGGCTCATTACCCAAGAAGATAGCCACCCGCTTTCTTTGTCCTAATTATTTTTCCTCTGGGCTAACAAGCTCTGTATGCTGATGGAGCTGGAAGATAGCACCAGGGGTGGGATGGGTGGTGAGGAGCAGAGCGGGGGATGTACAAATGGACTCCTTAGCAGGGGCAACCCGGGGAGCAGCCGAGCCCCTGCGGTGGGATCACACCCCTCTGGTGCTGTTTGGGGCACAGCTCGGCTGCCTCTGGAGGAGCATCTACTTCCCTGGCACTGGTGCAGGCTCTTGGCTGACTCCAGGGTGAGCCAGCCATGGACCTTAACTGAATAGGCAATTTAATACCACAGAAAAGATGAGCAGCTTTTTTGCAGCCTTCATCTCCTGAGCCAGCTAGCTGTGGGGCTGGAGAAGAGCCAGGCCAACACAAGGGAGCTGACAAGAAAAGCAACCAGGGCCGGTGCTGTCTCCAGGAAGGCTGAACAACCACCTCGCCTGTAGCTTCCCCCAGTCTTGCTTCCTAAGGGAAACCTACAACAGACTTTCAAAAGATGAGCCTAAAAACTGAAATACCTAATTCTGCAGACTCTAGTGATTGCAAACTCATTTTATGCATTTCACAGAGCAATGAAATTTGCTCCCCACGCACTTCAGGGTACCACGGGTGCTCTCACCGCATTGCTTCTCCCCCTTGCCAGCTGGCCCTGCTGCCCCACCAGTACGAAGCATGGGGCTGACTAAGGGCTGAAGGACGAAATTTGTTGCAGAGCAGGCCACCCACGCTGCCCTGGAGCTTTGCTCAGGGCTAGAAAGGAGGCTGCAGAAATACGGCCTTTCTCTCGTCAGCATATGGCTTGACCTATTGGGAGCACTGCCTTTTCAACAAACCTTATCTCTGTGTGTGTCATTAGTTATGCAATGTTCAAAGAAGAGCCTTGGATGATGCAGAAAGCTGAGTTTGCTAATGAGAGTACGTCTAATTGCAGAGCAGATGTGTGATCAAGCTGCGGAGCCAGCTCCGAGCACAGCCTTTTGGGGCAGAATTGGCAAGGGTGGGTACCCTGTTAGCATGGCTGGGTTGGGACCTTTGTTGGTGCAGGTATGCTGTTTGGTCACCAACTTTAGAGGACAATAACTATTTTTATTCTTAGTGTGCTGAATACATTAGTTTGAGGGTGGAGCTGTGGTTGGATCCTGGGCTTGCTGCTATCAGTTGTGCAGCGTTAGGCTGTAAACAGGCACAATTTTCTGAAGACAATTTTGCAGGTGCAAAACCTCCCTAAAGGCAGATGTGTATGTGACTCTTCCCCTGCATGCAATTACGGGGTGGAGGTTAATTTGTGCAGCTAGAAGGAGGGGGTCTTTAATCCATCTGTTGTGTTTAGAACAGATTGATATCAGCTATCACTTTAAATGTTGGTGATGCAACAAAAAGCTTTTTGTTTATGGCTGATTGTAGGAATGACAAGTGTGTCCAACCATTCATAAGCTGCTCTTGTGGACAGTTTCATTATCAAACACAGGCAGTCAAATACTGTGAGTCAATATCTTCCACCTTCTTCCCCATCCATCTCCCAAATTAGCAGTCACTTAAAAAGAGTTTATTAAAAAGTAGCACTGAGTTCTTATCTCAATTGCCTTCTGATTTTTGCACGTTTACACTTTACATTTTCACACTTCAGTTCAAACTACACTGCTTTCCTACATGAACATGGTGATTGTAACTCAGAGAGCTCAGATTTTAAAAAGAAGAAATAATGTACTTCCAAGAAAAACAGCCAGCCACACTGGCTTCTACCTTATAAATAGTCTAGCAGGTCTCAGGGATCTTCTTGCCTTACCACCACCTCACTCCAATGCTGCGTGTCTGGGCTTAGAGCAGTTACAGCTCTTCATCCCAGCAGTGGTGACAATGTGGCCTCATGTCCCATGTCTGAGAAAACCCAGCCACCTGAGTTCTTTCCCATGTGCAGCCAAAAGAGTTGCCTGACTGTGAGTTGCTGATGAGAAGGTCTTGGTGATGGTATCTGCAGGCACAGATGGCATTTGCCATCTGGAAGCAGAAAGTCTTAGTCCTCAGGTAGGAGAGAGCCAAGGGGATGAGTTGAACAGGAGAGAAATGCCTGATTGTAGGTGAGCAGTCCTCAAAGGGCAGAAAATATGGTAGGATTAAGCCAGAGGCGAAGGGTTCAGGGAAGAGCTGGCATGGAGGGGAGTGGTGGGACAGTGTTGTAACTTTATTATTGCCTTTGCCCTCTGGGGCCCATAATTAACACAGATCGGGAGTTACGCACAGTCTGCTGTGCCAGCACGGTGCTGAATCTCATGACCTGAGCTGCCACATCATCCCAAAGCTCTTCTGAGTCAAGAGGGCTGTCTGAGCAGGGGACACCAGGAAGCCCCAGGGTCCTCCCTGTTCCTTCGTAGGTGTCCCCAAGGCCAGGGGTGATTTGCCTGCTGGGCTCAGAGTGTGTCTCAGGGGAGAGCGCTTGGGGGTGCTAGCCCCAAGGGTGTGCTTGGTCTCAGCCCACCTCTGAAATGACATTTTGGATGCCCTGGGCCTGCTGCAGCTGGTGCAGGTGTTGTGAGGGAACCTGCAGGCTGCAGTGCCCTGTGCTGAATGTGTCCCAGCCCTGAGCTCTTCAATGCGCAGCGAGGGCAGGAGGGAGACAACTGCCCTGGGGGTATGGCGGTCTCCCCTCCTCCTGCCCGCTGCAGCCTCATGGGAGGCACACACTATGGCTGTGGGTTTAGGCAGGAGCAGCCGCTGTGATGTGTAGTGCCGTAACAGAGGGGTGACCCACGTGTGGGGCCACGGGAGCAGAAGCCTTACTGTCCTGGCACTACCCTGGCTGAACTACCGCCTGTCCCTGGGCACGGCGCTGCAGGGGCTGGGGACCGCCACTGGCCCTGTCACAGGGTGTGGGACCATGCAGTGCGGGCAGCCCCTTGAAGAGGGGGTGACACAGTTGTCACCCTGGAGGCAGGGAGGGCAAGGAGGGCCACCTCTTGGGGCCCTTCGGCTGCTGGAGCAGTGGGGAGAGATGCCAGTGCCAAGGGTAGCAGGTCTGTCCCATCCTCATTCCTGATGAGGGCTCAAAAGAGGCCCGTGGAGCTGAGGGGAGTGAGGATGACGGGGGCATCGGGCGGGGTGAGGATGGGTGTTGTGTCCGATGTGGTCTCTTCAGCCTCGCTCTCCACGTCCTCCAAGCTCTCGCTGACAGAGGGGATGATCTGCACCACCTTCTCCTGGAAGTGCACTTGCTTGCGTGGGGCTGGCGGGGCCGCTGGTTGGGCAGGAGCTACTGGGGCCGGGCTCCTGTCCTTGCTGCCCTTCAGAATGCTCTTCATGTGGCCCAGCAGCGAGCGGTGCTGCTCCCTCGGGGCCCCGTGGAAGGTGTAGGTCTGCTCAGTGTCACCAGCAACGGTTGGAGCTGCCACCGTGGCTGAAGGGTCCACGTACTGGCCCGCCTGGGGATGCATCTCTTTGTGCCCTGGGCTCTTCCTCCTCTTGCTCAGCAGGAAGTAGGCCAGGGCGGTGAGCACCAGCATGGACCCTGGGAAGAAGGCCGTGTTGGCTGAGGGCTGGGCCGAGGCGAAGAGCTCGCCAAGCAGTGCTTGGTCTAGCTAGCTCAGCACCATCTGCATCCCACAGAAGGTCCAGCACCCCACGCATCCCCACCCTCTCTGGCCCTCGACAGACCATGTTGCTCTTCCATCTGCACTACTCCCCACCCCAGCACGGGCTCCTCACCAGGGATGGTGACGTGCCAGACAAGGACGGGATGCAGGAAGCAAGCCACTGAGAGCAGCATGTATCCCAAGAATTTCTGGAAGCTCCCTGGGCGTCTAGCTCGCTTCCAGAAGGCCTGTGCCAGGGAGTCGGGCTCGTATCTGGGGAGAGAAACAGAGGTCCTTGTGGGATGGGGCACCACGCGCATGGCAAGAAGACTTGGACCTATCCGTCACCCATCTAGATGTGCAGATCCTCACTCTGGTTTTCCAGGAAACCGGTGTGTTGGTCCGGGAAGGTAAGCAAAGCCTGAGCCTCTCCCATGGGGAGAAGAGGACAGGGGCTACATCTGCCGGAGGTCAGCATCTCAGGC
This sequence comes from Mycteria americana, assembly GCF_035582795.1. Lineage (NCBI taxonomy): Eukaryota > Metazoa > Chordata > Aves > Ciconiiformes > Ciconiidae > Mycteria > Mycteria americana. Next base: position 20,659,199 of record NC_134370.1, read on the forward strand.
CATCTCTCCTTGGTGCATTTGCTCACTTGGCCACTAGTCGCGTGCCTATTAGCTGGAGTAAGGTGTTGCCTCTAAGCTATCAGGGTGTTTGAGTTTATGCCAAAAGACAGCAGAAGTGCTCAGGCTCTGGGAAGTACATAAGGATATTCTACATTTTAACTTAAACCTCTGCGCTGCCTCTGGGTGGGAGCTGCAGCTCACCCTGGGGATCTGGCTCTTCCCTCAACCCCGGTCCCTTGTAGGGCTTCATACTGTGTGTTAAGCAGATGCTGCAGACCAGGGTTTGTCGTGCTGATGCTCAGCAAATTATGGCATAAGCTTGGGTTAAAACACAGGTTTAATTGGCTGTGGCCATGGCCCCAGGTACCTCCCCCCTGCCTGAGTGCACTTGCCATGGCATTAGGGGCAAGACCTTTGGTCTGGCACTTGCAGTTCAGCGAGGTCTGGTGTTGCCTGCAAGGGGCAAGTTGCCTTAGGGAGGTCCCACCAAGGTTGGAGAAGACTGGACAGGGTCTACTCACGTGAAGCACATCTCCAGGAACAAACTGATAAAGAAGAATCCTTCACAGACAGTAACTGCAACCCCTGAAAAACTGAAAGGTGAAGCAGTCAGGGGGGCAGGGCTGGGCTTGAGTATGCTCTCCAGGTGGCAGAAGGGGCATAGAGGGCTGGGATTTACTATCCAGTTCACAACAGATTCTGTGTGCTAGGGTCTGAACACCCTCTGCTTGGCTGGTTTGTGGAGGAGAGCTCAAAGCCCTTCTGTCCCCAGGGGGCCAACTTGCAGCCAGTGTCACCTCTGGCCTGCATGAGTCTGCAGTAGCATGGGTGATGCAGTAGTATCAGTTTCTCTAACAAAAATAGCTTACTTTTCTGAAACCTAAACATGGAGATCTGAATTCTCCAAAGCCTCGGACACTGCTCCCTGCTGCTGTTGCAGCCTAGTCTGGTGCTACATGTAGTGGAGAGGTTGAATGTGTCACCCCTGCTAGCTCTGACTTCAAGGGCAAAAATACTTACAGCAGATAGAAAGCCAGACTTTTGAACTGTCCTCGCTGCAGAGTTTCTATGCCCACACCGATCAGCACTAGAAAGAGAAGGTAGGAAAGGTGCTGACTGCAGGGTTGGTTCCCAACTCTCTGGTGCCCTACCAGCTCCCAGAATGGATGTCCCGGTTTCCCCAGGGGCTGGCGAGGCTGCTTCTCCCATGCTGTGCAGCACATTAGGACTGCCAGCACCGGTGATTCATGCTGACACACCAACCCAGGAGAGTCAGAGCTGAATGCTGGCCTTGACATACAGCCCAGAAACCCATCCCAGCTGCACCCCTACCACGGCAGCCTTGCCACCGCGTGAGCTGGGGAGAGGTTCTCTGGGGATACCAGCTGGCCTTGGACAGCTGTGGGAGGTGAGCAGCAGTGTCCTGTGTCCCTTCCACCCCCTGCCACCCCACTCCATCACGGCTGCCACAGGGACTTCCCTCCCACTGCCCCATCCACCTCTGCCCCCTCCCGGTCTGGGGACCTCTCTGCCCAGGTCCCCCCAGTGCCTGCCAGCCTCACTCCCCTGCCCTCCCTGCTTGCCCAGGCCTGCTGCACCCAACACGCGGCTGCAGGGCAGCAGCAGGACAGGGGAACCGTGCCAGCTGCCTTCACAAAGGGCTGCAGCCATGGCATCAAGATCCTTTGCTGGCCAAACAGAAAAACATATAACGGGAGCAGGGAGATTAAAAACAGGGAATGAACGTCCCCTCAGTGCCCCGGCCAGCACAGCACACTGGGGAGTCAGTTTAAGGGGGATTAAGAGTATTAGTGAGGCTAAAATCTTTCCTGGACTGGCCGGTGGGGGCCAATAGCTTGAGGGGATGGAAAATTTCCTTCAACATCCTTCAGTTCCCCACAAGACTGTTTCCAAAATGGAGCAGAAATGAAGTGCCTCACACCAGCTGCAGCAAGTTGGTCGGTATGCGACTGGCCGGTCACAGTGCACAAGTACCAGCGGCGTGGAGCTGAGCAGAGCCCAGGTCTCATGGCCAGGGCATTGCTTTAGGCAGTCACTGCACTCCTGCCTACACTTGGTGTCTCCACATCTCACCGAGCAGTCCCTGCCCATCCACTAGTGCTCAGGAAGTTCACCACTGGTCCTGCTCAATGCACGCTGGCCAAGGCTTGAGGTGCCAGTTGGCTTCATTTATCTGAGCTGTGGTTTGCCCCAGCTGGAGAAGGGTACCAGGCTCCCAAACAGGGATGCAGACCAGTGCCCACCAAGCCTGCAAAGTGGGTCAATGCTGGGGGTCTGTGCCTGAGCCCACAGCTCTCCCATCCTGGCTGAGCAAAGCCCTGCCGGGGTGCTGCGGTCTGGCTTTGGTTCCCCCTGCGTCACCTGCAGCTGCTGGCCCCTGTCAGCCAGGGGAACGCATGGACCCACGCGCCACCCTCCTCCATGGAGGCTGCCTCTCCAGCCCCGAGCAGAGGCATGGGGAAATCAGTCTCATCAGAGGGCTGTGAAGCTGTGTGAGCTGTGTAATCCTACATGCAAAGTATTGTCCTTTGCTATCTTGTGACTGAGAACCCTTCTTTATAATCTTCCCTACAAATGTGGAGTTCATTCATTCATCCATTCATTCCCTGCAGATGAATGCAGAATTCAACAGCTTGGCTGTTACGCTTCAGTCTCTGCTCTGGATGGGCCGGTTTGCTGATTTTGCACAGCTTCTGCTTTATCCACAAAGCTGTTTGGATGAAGAATATGCAAGAAGCAAAGGGCTGTTTCCGAGGTGTTTGTTTGGACCAGCTGCTGCCTTGATTTGGATCCTATCCAAACCATGTGGCTAAAGGCACATGATTAGGAATTAAATGGTTGAAAGCATGAGAATTAAGAAATAAGTAAGGACTCTCCCTAGATGCAGAAATCACAAGGCCTAAAATCTCTTAACTACAGAGATGCCCCAAACACTGCAACGAATTGCGGGGCTGTTTGATGACTCTTCGCTAACTCGCCATGAGGCTCTGCCGACGGCAGGTCTGATTTCTCACACACGGAAAGCCTGCAGCCCCACCATTGCAGACAGCCATTACATTCCAAGATCCTAGGGGAAGGGGAGGTTTGTATTATGTGGGTAACCTTCTGTGTTTGCAGGCAGCTTATGGAGCTGGCCAGGCCTTCTCAGAATCAATTAGTGAGCCTAATGCACTCTCCTCTCCCTTTCATATTTTTTTTCAAACAAAACCCATGAGATTCTCTTCTGCGTGGTTTCCATTTCATGCAAAAACCTCATACACCTCATCAGGCACTAAACACTGCATCAAGCTGTTTTCTTACTCCATTGAGACACATAGAGGAATAAAACACAGGCACCTCCCATTCTTCACTGGTCTTTTGGGAAAGTCAGGTGATACTGGGAATGCATCAGAGCTATGGAAAAGCACAGAGATCGGTAATGCAGCTGTCTATGCTCTGTGATGCTCAGCAGAGAGACGACTGCACTGCTCATTTCAAGAAGAACTACAGAAAGAGGTGCAGATGATGCAAAATGATGAAAAGAAAACAAGCAGGGGAGAGAGATTATATTCCACTAAGACACGTCCAAATTGTAAGCTACTTCCAATTTTGCTGTTCTAGCTTTAGTTTTCCCATGGCAACAAGCTCATGTTTTCTCCCAGGAAGGTCTCTGAGTTTCCCTGGAGCTTTAAGAGAGAATATGAGCAGCATGGGGCTCACGTGGGCCCAAGGAGGGTGGGGATGGAGAAAGGAAGAGACTGGCATTTGCTGGTTAAAGCTGTGTCCCAGCTCCTATCTATTGCAGTCTCATCATGATGTGCACTTATCTACTAGGAGTTTGTACAAACTCAGAGTCTCAAATCTCTGCCTGTTATCAGTCCTTTAAAGCACATTCCAGGGCACAGCCTCCAGCGTCCCCCCTTTAGGTGTCCTTGGGGACCTGTGCTCTCTTCAGCTGACCTATGTGCTTTCTACTTTGCCCCCGACTTGAGCAAAGTCTCCCTCAGGGCTGTCTGCAGTTGATAAAGGAAATGCAAAGGTAGGAGGGCCTGCTGCGACCTACTCTGACATGTCTGAAATATGAAATTCCCGGGGGTCTGACACAAGAACCACAGGCACCACCTCAAGTCACCTCTCAGCAGGCACCTCTGGTTCACACCTCCAGCCTTTAGCCAAATCAGGCACTTGGATCTCTGCTTTACTGATGGGGAAACTGAGGCAGAGAGCGCTGCCTGTCCTGTCCCGTAACAGCGAGTCAGCAGCGGTGCCAGAGTGAACCCCTGAGCCCTCCGTGTTAGCTGTTTCCCCACGTCCCATCCAGAGATGCGCCATGCGAGAGGGTTATTCACCACAACTCAGTCCTTCTGGGTGAGACGCCGTGCCTGAGACAGCCAGCTCAAAACACCTGCATTTCACGAGAAACTAAAGGCTCGGATGTGTCACCAAACCCAGAGGACACTGGTCCCAAGCAGCCCCTGGCAGCGGGTGGGATGATGCAGCTAGCCAGGTGGGTGTATTTATGATGTTTGTACGGCAAATATAACCTGAACTGCTTCCTGAGCCTGCTCCTTGACGGGTTGCTAGCGAGGCAGAGCGGCGCTTTGGCAGTAACTGTGCCCTGATGGCTGGGACCTCTCCATCCTGCCTGGCACAGGACATCTCACTGTGCACAGCACAAGCAGCTCCTCCTTCATTTCCACATCCCACAGAGCAGCCTGGCAGTTTTGCACAGCCATAAGTGTTTTGCTTTTCAGTCTCATTCACACCTTGTTTGTACCCATGTCTGTTTTACAAGAATATAATTTAATTTTCTTTTCCCTTTGTGCTCAGCTTGTCCTCTGCCATACTGAGTGCTGGCTCATCCTTTCTGATAGCTCAGTGTGCCTCCCACAGCGTTTGGAAAGAGCCTGGCCAGGCACCCAGCATTCTCCCTCCCTGGGTCCCAAAGCAGAAGTGAGCAGGTTTCCTCGTTCCCCTCATAGGATGGGGCAGTGGCTGCACTTGGCCAAAGGCAAGGAGACAGCTCAGGGGTCCCGACACCAACTCAGTGCCTTTTAGTGCTAAAGAAAACGAGAGCTCGCTCTTACCTGCTGCGGTGGAGATGCCCAGCAATCGGCAGGTGTACTCCAGAGCGCTCCAAAACGCCTTGTGCCGCATGGCGAAGAGATGAAGACTGAGGTGCTGACCAGGCAGAAGCTCCTCTTCAGAGCTCCCGCCTCACACGTAGCCCAGCAGCTCCCAGCTGCGGGCAGAGCCTCCTGCGCCCAGGACCAAGTGACCTTCCTGAAGGAAAGGGCAGTGCGTGCGGGACTGGCCACCTCCACCGGGGCCTCCCAGGGGAGGGTGGTCGGAGAGCGGAATGCCACCACGGGGAACCGGTCAGCACTGCTTCCTGCTGCTCCCACGGGGGCTGCGGAGACTTGGCCTTTTCCTGCTTGCTTGCCACTTGCTTGAGTTGCCGGCCGGCGGTGATTAATGATTGGTAAGGGGGGGTGCGGCTTTGGGAGCATTTGCACCCGAGGTGCACGGCCTTTCCTGCTCCCGAGGAGGAGGCTCTGGAAGCCCAAGCTGATTAAATGCATGTGAAGTCATTAGTGCTGTGCAGCTCCCGGCAGGTTAACCATTTGTGAGGATGGCGATGTTTGCGCTTGGCGAGAGAGCGGCACGTTTCTGGCAAGTTGCGAGGCTCCCAGGGCACCCCAGCCCTGCTGCCCCCTGCAGCGGAGCCCCCCGCCACGGCTGCTGCTCACCGTGCAGGTTTTGCCAGGCTGACTGGTACGGCTCGGGCAGTGTCCGGGCTGACGTGCAAGCAACCACAGGAACAAGGAGATCAGATCTATTCCCAAGGGTCCTACAGAGCCAGGCCGACCATAGCAAGGGAGATGTGTATTTCTCTTCTTGGGAACTTCAGTGAAAGGTATTTCTGTGTTGTAGTCACCGGAGCCATTTGAACAGCGCCAGGGTCACGCAAGTGTCCTGACACATGGAGGGGGGTGCATAGGTACTCTGACCTCTTTGTATTGGATTTGGTAGACAGCCTGGGGGTCCTCGGCTCGTCTCTGCAGGACATGCAGCCTCCGGAGAGGGGCAGCCCTAGGCGTGTCTGAAGGCCAAGACAGGACAGTGCTGGCCTGCTCTGGACCCCAGCCCCACATTCCTCTGTGCCTGAACATGGTGCATCTCACTGGGGGTCACTGATTTGATCCCCACCTGCTGCTGTCCGGGCAAGAGGTGGTGTCGGCAGCAGCATCTGGTCATTGCGGTCCTGGCAGGAGGGGCATGTGAGCAACAGCACGGTCCCGGCAGGGCAGCGCGGACGTCTGGTGCCTGCGGGGCTGCGGGTTCACAGGTCAGTGAGCTCACCTTGTGCTGTGGCCGGCGTAGGGCGAGTCACTGCAGCCCCTGCCCCTCGCTGCGCTTGCTGTGAAGCCGGCAGCGGTGCGGGCAAGGGGCTGGGTGAATCACACTCAGCTCACGCACAGTCAGCCCTGCGGGGAGGTGGCAACCGGCCGAGCCTGTCTCCTGTGATCCCTTCTTACTTGCCTGAGACCACAAAGCTGAACCTGGCCAGTATGTGTTGTCCTGACGTGTCCCGGGGGTAGACGACTTGGCCCAAGGGCACAGCGACAGCTTTTCTTCCACAGGATCTTGGTCTGTATTTCAGACTGGGATTTTCCCAGGGCAGACAAATGCCTGAGTTCATGAAATGGCTCCCTAATTCCTGTAAATAATTGCAGATAGTGTTTTTCTGAACACTTACAAGGTGATGGGTGGCAGGGATTTTGCGGCAGGCAATGCTGACAAGGTTTGGGGGCAGAGCACATTTTCCATGTGAAAAATGGAAAAGCCCACTGGAGAAGGGCTTCCAGAGCATCCTGAGGGGCGGTGCTGAATGGTGCAGACCCAAAAATGTGTCTTTGGCTTGCAGCACTGGCTCTGCCTTTGGGTGTTCCCGTTTCCTCTTGTCCTCCCGCACCACCGTGGGTGTTTGAAGGAACTACTGGTTTTCCACAACTGATGACTCAGCGGTGTGTCAAAGCTTCCTTTTCAAGAGAGGCACAAAGAGGGAAACAGAGGCACGCCAGCGGGGAAGGTCACAGAAGGCTGGGGAAGAGCCCAGCCAGGGCACCCCGCCGCCCTGCCCGATGCGGCTGGGCACCGCCTGGGCACTGCCCTCTCACGGCGCATCGCTGCAGGCTCCAGGAGCACCCTCTGCTTCCAGAAATCGCCAATCTGGCTTAAGAGCCCTGAGGTTGTGCAAACAGTCTGGATGCTTTTTTTCCTTGCTCTCTTGGTTTTTTTAACATTAATGTATTGAATGTCAGGTGTTTCTTTGCAAACATGAAAGCTAGGAAACTACTTAAAAAGCAAATAGATGAAAGAAAGACATAAGAGTCTTTCAGAATCACTTAGAGCCGTGAGCTTAGGCTTGAAGAAAAGCAGCAAACACCACAGTGCAATCCTGAGTGCTGTCAGCACCCACCCTGCAGCAGCACCCAGCACCTCTCTGCAGCAAGCTGCTGCCTCCTCCCACGGCACGGGTCCCCGTTGCCAACATGGGCAGTGCAGCGTGCTGGGCTGTTACTCTGGAGCTCTTATGAAACTGCACTGAGTTCTCACCCAGAAACTAAATGACTTTGTCCGAGTGCTCTTGACAGCAATGTTTCCTTTCTGAAGAGCAACAAGCCCCAGGGTTTAAAATAAATGTAAATTTATTGGTGGTGGTGGTGGTGGAGGAACAGAATCTATTTGGGAAAGGCAGATTAATACGTTAACAATTTAAATCTCTCGTCTCCCTCCCATGTTGCCTTAGCTATTGCCTAACCTCCATCCTCTGAGTGGGCCTACATCAGCCTTCCGGAGGGTCCTTTTCCCCCGCCTGGGGAGACCCTTAGTCTGGGGTAACTTAAGGTATTCTCCACTCACTGGTCATTGGTGCACCAGGGCTTCTCTCACTCCAGTGCCCAGGAGGGGAGCAGGGAGTGAGCAGGACAGGTATCAGACTTGTTTTGTACCAACACTCCTTTAGCAGCTCCTTCCTTCCATTTAGGAATTTTTGAGCTAGTTTTCTAGCCAAATTTCTTTGCTCCTACAAAGCAACCTCACATTAATTTGATTTTTCTTGGTAGAGGGGTCCCTTCTTGTTCTGCCTCTGTTCAAGTGGGGAGATGATACTCTCAGTTAAACTGTGAGCCATTTGAGTGTGTTTTGGTGCGGTTTTTAGGAATAAGTTTATGCAGCCAGAAGAGGACTAAGAACTTATGACCTTAGAGGGGTTTAATAGCCTGTAACCAACACTGCAAAACCTATGCACCAGCACAGCCTGCTCTGGGACATGTAATAGCAGTGGTCCCCGCTGCACATTAAGCCACTTCTCTTGCACAGAGGCTTGCCATTTGCACTTGGGCTGCCAGCCAGGATTCACATTTACAGGCTGCTTCTAGTCATATATGGGTTGATTAGAGAGGATTTTATTTCAGTGTTAGGGTTTCATGGTGATGTTAGTCCTCATCTTCATCTCTCCCTCCTCACACTTTACTCAAGTCATTTTGCTGCGGCACGGCCACCATGGCCATTCTTCTGTGACCAAGGCCACAGTGCAGCACCTGTGCCGAGTGGCCGCCCTTGGAAGGCTGTGGGGGAGCGGCACAGCCTCGTGCCTTGCCTCTGAGAAACAGGGATGCTGCAAGAGTGCTGTGGTGAACGGAGATTCCCGTCACAGGGCCTAGGGCACCACAAGCCATGCTCTGGCAGAAACCTATGGGAACGTGCTTGACTTAGCTATTCTCACTCCCTGCTGATTGTGTAAAAACAGTTCCAAATCGCCTTGCACGACACTCTAGAAATTTGTTTTTGCTATTTCCCCCCCCCCCCCTTTTCTCTAAGTCCTCAGCTATAACCACCATGTCAAGCAGCCTTGCTTGGCAGCCTTGGTCCCCTCTCTGAGCAGTAACAGCAGAGGTGGGATCTCCTTCCACCGACGTGTCCATCTGAGACAGACTGACACCAGTGCTCTTCCTTGGCCACCAAAGGACAGCCAGCCAGCAGGCAGCTGCCCAGAGCCTTGCAGTGGTGCCATGTGCTGCCTTTCTCTGCCCTCCTTCCACCAGGTCACCTGTCATGGAGAGGAAATGCATTTTCACGACAGCCAGCTGATGGTAGATGGACCCAGCTTGGACCCAGCTTGGAAGTTTGGTCCAGCATAGACCCATGATTGGAAGCACCAATGAATTGCAGCGGTGGGTTCACTGGGTACAAACACCTCCTTGCAGCGAGGGGGAGTTTCACTCTGCCTTGTATCACCAGCAGTCCGCAGCTTTCCAAACCAGTCTGAATGAACCGAGAGCATCCTGAGGTGAGCTTGGCAGACCTCCCTCCTCTCCTGGGGCAGGGAAGAAACATGGCACTAGGGTGCCTGAAGCCAGAGAGCAGAGCTGGAGAGAAAATCTTAAGTTTGCCCCCTCTTCCTTTGCTGTAAATCATGCCCTCTGGAGTCTTCCAGCCTGGGGCAGTGCTGCGAGCCATGCTGGGGACGCCCGGCAGGGGACAGCAGGATCCCACCGCTGCTCCCGTCGGAAGGCAGGCTGCAGCCTGCCCTCTGCAAGGCGGTGATGAAAGGGCACCATAAAGTTTTACTGTCGGAACAAGAAAAGCATGATAGACACCACATGGGTCTGAAGGGGGCTGGGGAGAGCCCAGAGCCGCAGCAACACGAATCAATAACTGGCCTGTTTTGCTTTATGCTGTGCGATCAAAGGGTGTCCGACATGCTGCCGAACACTCGCCCGCTCCTCTGGGAATTTCCCCCCCCGCCAGGGATGGGGTCAAGGCTCAGCAGTATACTGCCGCGATTGTCCCCCACCAGGACCGCCAGCCCCAGAGGCCTTTGGCAGCACAGCCCCAGTGCCGCAGGCTGAGCCAGCAGAGAGGGTGAGCTGGAGGGGCTGGTGACGAGCCTTTGTGCTCACAGCCTCTCCTGGGGACCTTCTCACTGCTGGCACAGATGGAGAGGCACTGCGGTTCTCACGGGGCCCGGTGTGGTATTTGCACAGGCTGTGCCTTGTGCCTGGCGATGGCCAGGGGCTGAGCTCTCACCCGGGCGTCCGGCCTTAATAAAGCTCATCACACTGTGGTGCGGGATGGCATGGGGGTGGCACTGGGGAAGGGGACAGAGGTCGGTGCCTCTGTGGCAAAGGCAGTCTAAAACAGAAATTGGATGTGGGAACACATCTGACGTACTTGTGGGGATCTCACAGACCTCTACAGCACCTGTATCACCCTCTGGTGGATGAGGGCCAAGGGTCCAAGTAGACTGTGCCTCTGACTTGCTGGTGACTCCTGCTTTCTCTGTGGAAACTGCAAGCCTCCTCCCCCCCGACCCCGGGCTAACTCCCCTCCCTCAGAAGGGGACCTCGCAGCACGACAGCATAAACTTACCTCCTCCTGTTGGATCACCTGTTTGACACCAACCTTAGAGGATTTCCAAAAAGTGGACTAACACCGACCCCCTGCAGCAGCGTGTGGGGGGCTCCCGGCTGGCAATCCCAGGGCTCTGCTCTGCTCAGGACAGCTGGGATCAGTCCCCATCCCAGTGCCACCCCACCCAGTCTGGGTGGGCTGGGCACTGTGCACTGAGCTTGCGGTATTTTATGTACTGCTTGGCAGAGAGGTGTGTGATCAGGATGTACACGTATGTGCGTGTGTATGTATGTATGCACTGAACACCCATGTCCATGCCTTAAACCAAGCTGTAATAACAAGAACTATCAAAAGCAGATTTATTTACTATGCATCTAATATCCAGTTCACTAGCAAGGCTCCCAGAGGTTGGTGCCCAGCTCCCAGAACCATGTGATTATGCGAGACTCGCCATGAAAACACATTTCTAGCTCACAAAATTGCAGAAAGAAGCTGCAAAAAGAGACTCAAAACCCAGAGAAAAGAAAATTCCCAAGTGAAAAAAATCTTTGTTTGCTATTATTAGTACTATTACTTCTAATTGCATGATTTAAACTCATGATCTTTGGGGGATGACAGTAAAGCTAAACCAGGAATGCTGCAGTAGAACGAGGGAGAGGAGACATCAGGAGAGCTGAGACTAAGTTCAAATCACTAAAGGCTAAGCCCCAAGGAAATGAATGCCTCCAATCTCGCTGCTTCTCAGCTGCCGGTGAAGTTTCTTTGCTGACAGCAGAGTGTGAGTGGTGAGGAGGGCTGAGACAGGAGTGGGGCTGGGAGCTGCAAAGCACTGTGGAGGTGGCAAAGCCCTGACAGGGACATGGGTGCTCCCCCAAACTAATGAGGGTGATGTCAGCCAGCAGGATGGATGAGCTGCCTGCCCAGGGGGCTGCCAGGGACCTGGCTGCTCCTGCCATCAGGGATGTGCCCGGTGCACCAAGCGGTGGGCTGCTCCGTGTCGCAGGCATAAGCCATCTCCAGTGGGACTGCCTCCGCTGTGCCGAGGGGCAGCACAGCAAAGGAGCCGGTCTCCGCCATCTGCTTGGTCCTTGCCTCCACTGAGAGGGAGTGGGGCAAAGGGGAGGCCTCAGAGGGATGGGGTTGCTGCGGCGTGCCTGGGGCAGAGGGAGCAGAGCTCAGTGCTGGGCTTGGTGGTGGGGACTTGAGGGCCTCATCCCTCTTCTTTGGGTATCTCTGGTCTTCGGGAGCCTAATCTTGGCTCTCAGGTGGATGACAGGAGATCTTGACTTGGCATATAAAGAGGAAAAGGAGACATGAAGGAAGCTGCGTGTGTGATCTTGAGGCATGGCTACACCCTGCACAAGTCCCTGCATATCCTCTATATGCCTGCTGCCCCTTGGTTTCTGTCCTTTCTTGCAGAAGTGTGGGCTTGGTCAGACTCCCCTGCTGTGAGCTGCTCCCATACGATGGCTGTGGGGACTCCAGACATGTTCAAAGATGAGCTGACATGTCACATACACCATGTTGCCACACATGCAGGAACCCCCCACCATGAAGCAGTCAGCCTGCTGCAGGACTTGGAGAGACTCGTCATGCTGAAGCTGGCATCAGTGACTCTGGATGGACCGCCACGCTAAAAATAGATCCATCTCCTTTTTCCACAGAGTCTGCATGTCTGGGCTGAAGTCTAAAACACTCCCAGAGTATTTTGAGTTTGATGTGACAAAGCCCTCCTAGCAGGTGGATACTGTTTAAGAGGCAACTAGAAGTGATTGGTAAGGCAGACACAGGCAGGCAGAGCAGATGGAAAAGTCTATGTTTAGGATCACTTACTGCAATATAGATGTAGCTTGTGATTTGGATGTGAAGGCCATGGATTTCAGCCTTATGGGAGGATGTGATTCACGTGAGCACACATCCACTTTTTCCACTGGCACTGGGAAACTCCTCAGCCCGCAAGAAGCCCCATGGGACTGGAGTGATCAAACAGGGAGGTGAATAAGGGCCTTGAAAGACCCATCTCCACCTTTAGTAATAACATTTTGTTTCTAACAGTGGGCTGTAGTAAAAGAAGTCCAGCCCCATACCACAGGTCAAAATAAAGCACAGAGCCCAGGGGGTACACAGGAGCAGTGCAGAGGCAGAAAAATTACCCATGAGATACTCCAGAGCAGCCTCAGCCTATTTGTATGTAGCTGAAGAAGGGATGAAATCAATCACACATGTTCTCTGAATCAGCAGTTCAGCTGCTGTTGGGACCCTTGAATAAAGATTGTAGCCTGCTCCCAAGGCCAGCCAATTCCTTCCTCAGTAGCTGCCAGTGGATATGAGCTCTGGGCTGTCACACTAAGAGGTGTTTGAACTGCTGGCCTAGCTGTCTAAGGCTCCGTCTCCCCTCTTCCAACTTCTCCATCCGTTCGCCCCCCCCCTACGAAAACTTTGCTAATATTAACTGCCACCTTGGGAGACAGCAACTCGTAGCAGCAGTGCAGAAGCTGCGTGCGGGGGTGAGAGGGCATTCACAAGGGGTTGCTTTCCCTGGAGGAGCGTGACATGTTACAGCGTACTGTATATGCAGCCTGACTCTCATCATTGAGACCCAACAACATGGCCAACAGGAGCACTATGTCAACATAACGTAAATGCTCTTAGTTTTCCTATTGCACTGACTCATTTTCATTTTAAATGGGGAAACTGAGGCAGAGTGATGCCTTGATCCAGACAGTATCACACAGCATGTCAGCAGCACAGCTCACTCGAGGATGATGAATCTTGCCTGCCTGTCAATGAGTCTGCACATCCCTTGTGAAATCCAATAGTAGCTCTCAATCAAAAAAGCTACTCAGCTAAAGTGGAACACAATTCATTCACAAGACTCAGAATAAATGCTAAAAGTTGTGCTGTGATGATGAAGAGTGAGACCCACCTCTGTGCGGAATGGGTCTATAACAAGACTGATATGCCACCTTAACACCACAGAATAAGGCTGATGTTTTACTTATTCCTGTACAGAGAGGCGTTGCCATCACAGGAGGAAATGCAGTAGTGTAAAAGGAGCTCACAAAGAGATCAAATATTCATGTGTAGGCTCTTGGTGTGGAGTATATTTCGTAAGGATGGATGGAGAAGGAGTATGTTATCAGCTAGTGGGAGGAGGGACTGCCAGTAACTCTCAGTATAAACAAGCTCTGTGCAGGAGGTTCAGCCCACAGACATTTATCCATCCATCAAAACCATTTGACTTTTTGCCTCTTTTCTGGTAAAGGGGACTGGTAGCTTTTCCCTGCGTGGGAGCAAACAAGGTGTGCACAACAGTGATTGATTCACCTGGTGACTGAGACATACATCAAAGAGCCTGCTTGCTGCACTTCAAGGGCCATTGAGCAATTTATAGAAGGGTTTATGCAGATAAATAACCAGAGAGATTTATGTGAAGCAACACAAAACACATGTTTTTGGCTGCAGAGATGTAGAAATGGTCAAGTACTTGCAAGCTGTGTAGCAGAGGTTATTTATGAAAATGTTCCTGTTCAGTAGGATTTATTCTGGGGCCTCAATACTTGGCATTGCCTCCAAAAGGCTGCAAAGCAAACAAGCACAGCAGGATCCATCACCTCTTTTACTATGTTGTCTAAAAAGGTTCCAAGTGTATAGGCTTAGAACCAGGAAGATTGTCATATCACCCCTAGCTGGGACTGGGAACAGGAAGAGGCTGAGAGCAAGAAGCAGCAGCAAAGGAGAGAGACCTCCTGGAGACGGGGGTCAGATGAGGTTAGATGAGTCCCTGGAGGAGCCCCGTATGTCAACTCTCTGTCCCTCAGCCTAGGCACTGGGCACTGGATCAGAAAAAGAGGAAGCTTCCGCTGCAAACCCTGTGACCTTGCCACGGCTAGTATGATTTGAAAGGAGAGGAGTAGGCCGTCCTGCCCTCAGCTGGAAAGCTGGGGTGTAAACTGGAGTTTGTCTGCCACATCAGATCTCCAGCTGTGAATCTGTGGGACTGGGCAGAAGTTTCTGGCCATGTATTATACTTTTCTGGCTTGGGCATCCCCTGCAATTCTGGGCACCATTGGCTGCATTGTACCTCACTTTGCACTGAGGTCCAGTCCCTGAACCTGGCGTGGGCTCTTCTGTGCCTGCTGAACAGTAGCAGCAGGCTCAGTGCTGTGTTAGTGTGACAGCGAGCCAGAGCTCGGGTATGCTCTCACTGCTGTCCCACCCTGCGAGCTCACCCTCTTAGGTGGCCACGTGCCCTGGACCACCTCCTCCTGCCCCTTTGCACCCGTGGGGAGGCACAGAGGACTGTATCAGAGCCGGCAGCTTGATGAAGACCTCTTCAGTCAGAAGAGACTCACCGTGGGGCAGAGAGCAAAGTCCCCGTCTAACCTAGCAGAGGCCGTGCGCCGGCGAGAGCTCGCAGTTCGCACACCCAGTCCCACCACGCTACACGCAGCCCCTGGCACATCTGCTTGCCTGACAGAGGGTCAGATCCCCCACTGCCGTGGGACATTGTGCAGGAGATGGTGAGGCAGCTGTCTGGCAGTCTTCTCCTGAACTGCCCCCCTGACCTATTTTTCCAGGCTGAGCCACTTCTCTTTCAGGAAAGAACAAGGGAGTCGCTCAAACAAATCATTCCCAGCATGCCCAGAGCTGCCCCCATACGGCGTGCACCCTAGTCAACACTGATGTACATATATACCAGCAACAGTAAGACTGGAGAAACCCTTCCCCTTCTGACTGCATACCACTCATCCACAAAAATTCCTCCCTACACGTCCTCCTCTCCTGACCCTCTCTCCTCCAGGTCTCCATCTCCTGGTGCTGGAAGCAGAACTTAGCACTGCCAGTAACTGGCATTTCCCACCCCAGGCAGAGAAAATGACCAGCTGTTTTAAACAAAGCTGTGACTGCTCCTAAATCTTAGGCTCCCTTTCTCCATGCAGGAGTGCAGGGCTTGGGATTTGCTTGGCAATCAGCCTTCCCATCCATGGGAAAGACCCCCTGCCCTCATGTATGCTCACCACATGGGCCATTTTATTTACATAGCTGGGTCCACATATTTATATTTAGTAAGTTTGAGAGGCCACCACAGGCTTCATAAGCTAAAAAAGAGGATGGAAGAAGATGCATGAAGGTTAGGGAGGGGGGATATGAGTGAAAACTGAGGAGGCTGGAGGTAACTCCAGGGCTTGCTTGGCTGTGTGGCCATGAACGCCGGTGTCTCCCGCTGCGAGCAAAAGGGCCAGAAGTTGAGGTCACCTTTGGATGTGAACTCAGGTCAGATTCAGGCCCTTCTTTAAACATTCTCTCAAGGGAAGCCACACTTGAATACGACTTGGCTTTGCCCTGCCCAGAAATTGCAAAAATAACGTAGTCTTGTCCACCCAGTCTTATAGACGATAAGATGTCTATATGTATCTCTATATAGAGACAGTCTTACGCTGATTTTATCATTTTTGGTTATCATGTAAGTCTGACCAGAGCCAGGCCTGAGGTTTGCAGATGCAGTGCTTTAAGTCAGGTCTCTCCTCATGTGAGCCCCCAGGAGATTTGCCGCCGTTCCCTCAGTGCAAACCCCCCTAGGAGGAGAAACCAGTCGATGACAGTTGGGAGCTGATCATGCATTCCTCTTCCTCCCACACCCCTCGTGTCTGGTATGCATTTGTCTTCTTTCGTTTACTAGAAACACACTGTGGGGCAGCATTCGCTTTTCAATTGGGAATACTTATTAAAAATGAAACATTAGACAGGACCGTTGCTCAGTTATTGTGGGCATGGCGCAGCTGCTGGGTTACCCTCTCTCCTCACCAGCACCGAGATGCCTGTTGAGGGCAGCAGGGCAAAGATCCGGTGTGCTTGTGGGCAACAGGATTGAGTTTGAGGAACGGCTTCAGACCAGGTTTTGGTACCAAATATGAAGTAACTTGTCTCAGATTCACCTTTGTCTTCTTCACAGGAAATGTTTGTGTAAAGTTGGTCAAAACAAACATTGAAAATAGCATTAATTATTCAGAAATTCTCAGTTAAGGTTGGGTGGGAGGTGGACAGGCTGCAGCAGAGGATCTCCTGTGAACGTGGTCCTTGCTGGGCTTGTGCTGCAGCTCACAGTATGTTTTCGAGTCAAAATTGCAACAAAAACCAGAATAAAACCTCTAAAGATGCATGAAATTTTCTTACCTCTTTCTCTAACTCTACCTCATGCTTTTCTAATTATATACAGCCTTTTGCAAAAAAAAAAAAAAAAATAGATGAATGACTTTCAACCTGTGGATTGTTACCAAGCTCTTTGGACTGTCTCCGCTCTGCTGCTGGTTATTTGGGGGATGTCACGAACCATTGCCTTGTTTCTGGATGGCAACTGTTTAGAAAGGAGAAGCATTCTTATTAATTTAAAGCGCAAAGTTATAACTCGCTTTGAGGTACAAACCCTTTGGTAAATTGTTCCCCTTAACACGAAAGCAATGTTTCGGGCATGTTGTTATGCAAACAGACGATGTGCCTGAGCACAACATATTTGTATCTGGCCGTGAACTTCACTTTATACTGTGCACCGCCACAGCTTGCCCAAGCACAGCTTGCCATTGTGCCCTCCAGAAATGTTCTCAGCATGTTGTTACGCGATTATCCCAACGCTTAAAGCTGTGATCTGAGGCTAGCAATAGATATTGTCACTCACCTACTGGCTGGCATCCATGTGTTTGTTTCTTCCTCAGCCTTTTTCCTGCTGCCCAAGCTGCTCCTGGTGGAATTGTGGTTGGAGTTTTAGAAGCCAAGATCAGCTTCACCTGGGAGAGCCAGAGAGGAGGTCACCTGTCAGGTGAAGGGTGGGCTTGGCTGGTTTGTTGTGGCCTACAGCAGGATACTTAAAGGCAGCAGCTGAGTAGGTTTTGATGGGAGATGTTTGTTCTTAGGGAGAAAGCAGCTCTAAGTTGGGTACAGCCACTATGGTTTGGGAAGTGGGCTTTGAGGTATCAGGGAATGAGCCCTCTGTTGCTGCTGGCACTTGATGTCTGGGTTTGGAGGTATTGGTGTGTGCCTAGAACAACTGGGCTGCCTCCTGGGTTGCCTCTTTTTTGGTCTTGGAGGTTCCAACCATACTGATCACCTCATGGGTCGCTCCCCCCCCCCTTTTTTTTTTTATTTCCCCACCAAAATAGCATCTTGCAAGTCAGACCTGCCTGGCAGTAGGAGCTGAAGACACCTGGGTGAAAGGCTGGCTCTGAAGGTGAGTGTCTCATTCAGAGAAGTGTCCTACCATGTGGGTCGCAGCTGCACCCCTGAGCACCTGGCAGAGCGGGCAGGAGCCTGGGCTGTGCCTGGCTCTGCTGGAAACTGGGGGGCCTGGGAGGTGGGCAGGCTGCAGTGAGCAAGTGACCCTGGTGGGGTCTGGGGCCAAGCGATACCCTCATCTGCAGCAAACCGAACCTTGCTGCTACCAGCATGTGCGCCCTGAGCCCTGCTTGGTTATATCTCCTGTGTGCTAGCAAGGTGCTTTGGGTGAGACACGAGTGTTTCTGTGCTTGCCAGTGGGTCTGCTCAGGTGTAAGCCTTGATTAAAAGCAAAACAGAGGCCTTGGGCTTATGGGCTTCAGCTGAGTTACTGCTGGAAGGGAGGTCTGGTGCAAAGATAGGGGAGAAAATAGAAAAATATCATCTGATGTTAATCAATCAGCTAGGCAATGTATGATGAGTCACAGGTTTTGGTGCTGTCACTAGCCTTGTATCACAGCTGCTGGTTGGCTGGGCAGGGGCGGCTAGTCCCATTTTGCTACAGTTTAAGGCTTCACTTTGGTTCTGTTTCTAAAGTGGCACGGAAACAAGTTCATAAAACCTTTTGTTCCTACACATGTGGAGGGAGTGGAGTGGATCTGTTCCTGCCAGCATCTCCGGTGGCACACAGCCTGCTGCAGCTCTGGTGACATTTCTGCTGAAAGGCCTGCTGGTGCCGGTCCGTGTCCACAAATAGCTTTGGTCCCAGCTGAAAGGTTTTTTTTCTTACCATAAACATATTTGGTAGAAATGCTGCGTTCAGTGCAACTCCTTCCTTCCTTTAGCAATTACAGCAGAGTAAATGAAACTCTGAAATGAGTCTGAAGTACATAACTCTCCTTCCAGTCCCAGGGTCTGTTTCGCTGGCCATCCTGCAGCAACAAGGGCTCTGCTGGTGGTGGTGGGGTCCTTGGGGGAGACGGTGCTGCTCACCCAAGCTGGTGGTGTAAAAGGTGCTAAATTCCTGCTCAGCAGTCTCGTCCTCAGCAGGCTTTGTGCAGCCGCTGATGGAGGCAGTTTGTGAGTGCAGTTACTCAGAGCGGCAAGGACAGCGTGCTGCTTACCTGCAACGGCTGGGATTGCTCCCTGCACAAACAGGGCTTGCAGACCACCCGTTAGCCAGCAGCCTGTTTCCATTAGCTGAACGGCAGCAACCCCCTCCCCTTAAGGAGGTAAATTGCCTTCGTGCCCTCTGATGAGAAGAGCTTTAATTATGAAGAGAATGAAAAAGTACTTTTTTTCTTTTTTTTTTTTTCCCCAAAACTTGTTGATGGTGCCAGACACCCTGGCCTGTTTTGTGCTTTGCTGGCAAAAAGTGGGGGAAACGAGCAAGGTTTTGAGGTTCAGGCAGGCTCTGCATCTGGTTGGTGTGAGCAGCAGTGTTTCCAGGGAGCTAACTGCTGAGTGCCCAGGCTGTGGTACTGCAGTGCTCTGGTGAGAAAAGGTGCTGAAACCCTCCCTCTCTGCAGGCATGCCTGCTGCGAGCCCCCACCCCACATCGCTCTGCTCTCCTGGGAATGGGGTTTGCCCTTCCACATGGGGTCTTCTGAGCCCTGAAAGGAGCTGGGGCTTAGCTTGCCTCTCAGGAATGTCAGCAGATACAAATTTCACTTACTGTCACTGGTTCAGTGGCTTGACACCTTTATGGGATAGCCGTGGCAGCATTTTCAGTTAACAGTTACGATATTTCCTATGATGGGGACTGCAGGATTGTGAATCTCCTGTAGCCTATGGTAAAATTTGTTTCAACTCTGGCACAAAATTCAAAGGAAATTTTAACCTTTTTCAGAAAGTCAGGCAGAAAAGGGAGGACTTAGGAGGAGGTAAAATTTTCTTTTAATGAATCCAAGCTCTCTTAATCTGATATTTCCACTTTTAATTGAAGTTATACTTGTTTTAGATTTGTGTCTGCTTGCAAAACTCTCAGCTTTAACAAGGCAACAGTTTTTTATGAGAGAACATTGTATTATCCATCTCTAGTCAGAAACCACCCAATTTTACTCTTCAGACCATGTAAAGTGAACTGAGGGAAGATGATACCCTTTTTTAAGCAATCTAATCTGTGCTGTGAGAGGGATTCTGGGGGACTAGCTTTCCCCTTGGCATGAGGAGAGGCAGAAGCGGAGGCAAGATTTTGCTTTGGTACTCTGCGACCTTGATAAATCAGGCACCACAAATCACTTCTGTTTCAGATCCAGGACTTAAAAATTTCACATCCCTTAACGGGCGGGAGGCGGAAGCGCCCTATCTTTTGAGAAGATCCTCCTGTTTCTTACTTGCCTGTTAATTTAGCAGCTCCCAAAATAGCAACCTATAGTAGCTAGATTCATAATTCATAATTAAAACTCCTACCAGTGTTCGGGCTCCACTGTTGATTTGACCTCTATGCCTCTCCATGAGCATCCATTTCAAGGGATGCTTGCCCTCTTCTCAGGGAGGGCCCTGTGACTCATCCCATCGAGTTAACAGAAGGTCATATAATAGTCATAAAAATATCATGGATCCCTCCCACATTCTTCACCCATGGCAAAATACTGCAACGGGGAACAATCAGAGCTTTCTAGCTGGGCATCTAATAAATCTGGAGAGGTATTAGTCAGAACTGAAGCTCCACAGCTGTTGGGGTAGAGGGTGAGTGCAGACGGATGGCTCAGGAAAGGGGGTCTTTTTTTTTCCCTGTTACTGCTTGGAAGCAAACCTGTACTTCAGGAATGTCCTTAAGAGGTGTAAATATTTAATTTGATAAAAGATATTGTTTGCTGTTTACTCATCAGCTGTATTGTGTAGTGATCCTCTAAATTCAGTGAGGTTGAATTAGGTTTGCAGAAATGCTGTTCTGCTCAGTTGCTTTCTCAATAGTGGTTGTACCAGTTAAGAAGTTTATTCCCTGTGTGAGCCATCCCATAGCAATCTCTCTCCTAAAGCCCTGTGCTGCTCCTTGCTGAAGTCTCACTGCTGCCAGACGAGCAGCTTTTAGCTTTGTCCCTTGGATCCCAGGAGCAGTGCATAATTCAGCCCTTCTGTACAGAGGAACAGCAACATCTCCTACAGGCTGTCCTTCTCCTACACAGCTCCAGCCTACCAAGTCCTCTCCCTCTGGCTGCTCTCTCTCGGGCTCTGCTTGCAGCTGATGAGTGAGTCCTGCTGGCATTGCCAGGCCAGCAAGCACCCAGGGCACGTCTTCTCGCTGCGCTGCCTGAGCTTGTCTTCTTGACTTATTCCTTACCTTTTCCTAAGCCCCTGTGGAAGGTCTAGGGAAATGCGGCTCTTTCTATACATTTGCTATCTGATCTGCCCTGGGTCTGAGCTGCTGCCTGCTTAGGCTGGGCTATATGGGATGAGAGTTGTGCCATGTGGAGTGGGGTGATACTGGTTGCTGCTGCTTAGGCCAACACAGGGTCACAAAGTTTTCATACCATTTGGAGTTCCTGGGGAAAAGACTTGTCTGACTTGCATGTGCAATCTTTCCGCACTCTGAAATTTTCCCCTCCCTAATGTTTTCTGGAACCCCTTGGTTCTGTTGTGCCTCCTCTCAGCATGTACAGAGACACTGGTTGTGCCTTTCGTGGAGGACTCTGCCACCATCCCAGCTCTTCTGTGCAGTGAGTTGGGCCTCCAGTATGTATGTATTGCTTCCACAACCCTGCCAAGTCCTGCATGTCATACCTCAAACTTAACTTTAGCAAAACTTTTATCCATTAATTGCATTACCTTTTGTTAAAAATATCATGCAAACCATGAAAGGAAGGACGCTGCTACCACGTGACAGAAGGTGTTTCCCACTCCCCCAGGCCTGGCAGATCATCTCTGCTTTTGCTGTTGTCCATGGTGCCATTCCAGAGTTGTTGTGCTGACCTCCACAAAGCTTCAGTACAATTTAAATGAACCTGCTTCTGTTGAAATCAATGGCAAATTGTTGCTACATGGGTATTGAAGAGTACAAAATAGTCTCAAAGCATATTAGGCTTTACTGTGTATGAGAGCCCTTGAAGGCATTATCTACTGTTATCAGTTTTCCATTATATATAAATTTTACTGAAGTCAGTCAGGTTAAAATATATGTAGAAGTGAAGTGAGTTGCCCAAGATCACACAGGGATAAATAGTTGTGGCTTTTCTGCAGCCTGAATCGCACTTGTCTGCATTCTGAACCCTTTGCACAACTATGCTCCCAGCATCTCCTTGCTGTCAAGTGTGCGTGCCGTGCTGTATGCTTAAGTGGGCAGCAAAACAAACCTTGTCTAGCCCACCTGTGTGATAGTCAAGAAACTCAGCCAGTAGCTAATATAGCCTTGACTGTGATGCCTTCAATGATGCTAGCTTTCAAGCTGAAGGGTGATCTTCATAGGCTTGTTTTAAGTATGTTTCTCCCAATAAAGGGTGGTCATGGCTGTATTCCCAAATGATTCTCTATGGATGGCAAGTAGCTGGAAGGTTAAAGACTACCAGGAGTGTCTACATACAGAATTAACAATTTTAAGAAACTGATGTGTGCTCTTGTCATTGATTCTATTGGGAAGTTCACACGAACAAAGGATCAGGGTACCAGGCCATGTGGCTGAGGAAGGTCTTTCTGATGCTGGAGGTCAGAATCTATTAAAACTTTATCTTGAAGTGAGTTAATGTGTTGAAAATGTGCTGCAGGGGTAAGGTCACACACAATCAATAGATTTTTCTCAGGGGCTTATTTTGCTTCTTACAACAGTTTTCAGCCTGAAATGATGTATATGGAGGAGGGCAGGATGAGAGATGACTCCAGCTCCTCCCCCATGAGTCTTTTGGCTAAATTTCAGGTTTTGGGGTGGAGGTGTCAGCCACACTATCTGGGAGGGAAGGAGTCTGATTTTCCTACATCTGCAGGCTGGTGGGAAGCCTGTGCTGCAGCTTTGGGGTGCGGTGTGTGAATGAGGAGTCTCAGCCTCACAGGGACACTGGGTCCAGGCTGGCACCTCTGGGGTGTTTGTGCTCACTGCTCCACGAGGACGCGTTGGGGCCAGCTCCTGTCCCGGTGTCCCTCTCCGGAGGGAGCAGAGCGGGCAGCTGCAGATCAGCTGCTGTGCAATTGCCTTTTCTTTGAGAGTGTCTGCCAGCAAGATGCTGCCTGATGCAGAGTGAGGCTGGTCTCTGCGGGTGTCCTGGCCAGCCTCAGGCTTGGAGACCTCCTGGAGATGGGGCTGAGGCCCCTCTGTAACTTTGCCTTGCTCACGCAAAGGCTGGGCACGAGGAGAAAGTAGACCTCAAGGAAATAGCTTCCCCGGGGAAGCTCCTGCAGGGACAAAAAGCCAAAGCCTCTGGAACAGAGCCAGACATTGATGAAGGAAAAAACTAATTTCCCCTTCTTCTGGGGCTTGTAGTACAGGAAATGTGGCCCTCTGGGACAGATGTAAATTTAGGCATGTTAACCTAATGCCGTACTTGTCTGAGAACTCCCCAGATCCAGGATCTCCCTATTAAGCAGTCAGTCAGCTGGTTGTAATGGGAGCTGTTGTGTTGGAGATGGTGTCTGCTTCTTTCACTCCCTCCCCACCAGTCTGTTCCCAATATGGTAGGTGAGGGCCAGGGGAACTGTAAAGTAACCGGCATCAGTTATTTCACTTGATTCCTTTAGCTTTCCGCATAATGTGCTCATGTCTGTAACCTCCCAGCTGTTTCTTCTGCTCTTGCTGGACAGGGGTGTAAAATGGAGCCCTTCAGGCCCGGCTTCAGGTGTGGGAAACTGCCCTGAACCGCAGTCTGTGCCTGTCCATGCTCCTTTCTAGCAGTGCTGCACCTCATCTTCCGCTGAGACCTGCTTCAATTTGAATAAACTTGAGAGCTGCAAGACTTGGGTCTCTTGCTATCCTACTGATTTTGCTTGTGATCGGGTGGTTTGTTGGTGAAGCCAGAGTCTTGAGAGCTGGCAGACCTGGGTTTTTTCAATCCTGCCTTTGTGAGCAGGTGGGGTGGCCCTGGGATGGTCAGTGCAGGTCTGTGCCTCTGTTTCCACAGAGGGGTATAAGAACAATTGCTTCAAACTGCTGTGAGGTGGTTCAGTGTAGCCACATGAGAAAAGATGTTGGAGTGCATCAGACTAAGTGCCAAAACCTGTTATACTGTCACTCATCAGCTGTGATCTCCATAACTGTTGTTACAGTGCAATACACACTTAGTCACTTGGCGAGGGCTTGCCGGTGTTGGGAAGCTGCTGGATGCAGCACTGAGCAGAAACTGCTTGAAGAACCCATATTGCTAATTCAGGGCTTATTTGGCTATCCCCAAAAGAGGTCTGTGTTTTTAGGAAGTGGTGTGTTGCCTGAGATGTGCCAAGAAGATCTAAGAAGAGAGTAGATAAGTTTTCCTCGCATGCAGAAAATCTGTGGGGTAGAAACCCAGAAGACCCTGGCTGCAGGGATAGCATTTAGCATGGATACAAAGTATTCTGGTTCCATTTCCAAGTGTCTTTTGTTGTGTTAATTGCCTGTTATCCAAGTGTTTTTTCTTACCATGCTTTTGAGGAGTGGCCAAGCCAGATGCAAAACTCTATTCTTTCTAAATGAAGGAGCAGCTGTGTGTGCTAGCTGGGTTTGCTTGGTTTTCAGTCCCAGGGAAAGGGGAATCCGAGTGCTCAGCTGTTCCTAAAACATTGCTGGTGAAAAAACCCAAACTAACAGACACAGCAGGGATTTTGAAGCAGAGAACTGGGGAGCTGCGATCTTTTCCCCCAGCGGAGCTCAGCACCTGTGTGCTCACAGCCTGCAGGCAATGGCTCTGTGGCGGAGGCTGTGCTCAAAACCAGCCCGAGGGAGCTGCCTCCTTCCCTGGACAAAGCCTGCTGGGGAGCGGGGCCGGGTGGGCAGTCAGCCCCCGGGGCTGGAGTGCGAGGGCAAAGAAGAGCCGAGTCCAGCCAGGACTGGCAGGGAGCGCATTACTGCTGAGGTTAGGCTTACAGTTCGTAAAATTAGGGAACAGAAGTTTAGACTTGGTTTTTTTCTGTAAGGTCTGTGCAGGTTAAACAGGAACCCATCCCACCTCGGTCCATATTGCAGCACTGTGTCCTGTCCCTGTAACAAGCAATGCAACATCAGGCTGCTGCTGATGGCAGAAGATGAAAATAAAAAGTACGCGATGCCCAGTTGTGAGGGCTCATTTCATTTACTGCTGAGAAACGGCCAGTCTGCCTTCATAGCCTTGTATCCCCTGGGGACCAGTAACGCCAGTTTATGCAGTTGCATGAGCCCCCGCTAGCTTCATCAGGCCGGAGCCCTCAGCACAATTGCTCTGTCACGTTTAGCTGAGGGAGAGCAGAACGGGGTGAGGTGATGTTACCCAGACCCCTGTTGTTTCGGGAATCACCCAGTGATGCAGGCAGCTCTCTGCGCTTAAATGAAGCTCTTGGTAGCAGACTGATTGTATCAAACGCTCAGTGCCCTGGCAGCACTTCTGAAAGCCAAACCCAGAGTGCATGACAAAGTGTTTTTCCGTTCCTTGGAAAGTACACGCTCCCAAACTGCTTTCCTTTTCACTGCCCCACCATTCACTGCACATGGAGGATTTGTTTATGTTAGGCTGTGTAAAGAAATCTACATGTTATCTCAGAGCTGGGCAGATTAATCCAGAGGAAGATTTACTTGAGTGTAAATCAAAGGCTTTGTTTTCTTGGATAGTTCTTCAGTGTCTTGAGTGTAAATCCATCACGTTATCCCTGCAGCACTCCAATTTTTCAAAAGAATTTGGAAACTTTGCTGTCCACCACAGTTTGTAACCAGTGGAGCACTGGGTGTATTTGCTGTCTTTTTTTCTGCTCTTGGGGCTTCCGCTCTGCTATCTTTTATCTAATTTATTTTTATGTTATGATTAATATTGAAGAGCTCTGAAGCCCACATGAGGGCCGTACAAAATAAAAGCTACAACCCAAATCCATGACATGCACTCCTAGTTCTGTGTAAACAGATTCTGAGCTGAGCCTGTGTAACTGCATGTAACTAACTGATGTGCCCAGGGCTGTACTTAACTAACCTCTCCCTGCCCAGATGCACGAAAATATTCCCATGGTTGCTATACTTCTCTAGTTTTACTGAGTGTTTCAGGCAGGAGTTATAAGGACCCTTTGATTTACATTGCATAAAATGTACTAATCCCCTCGTATTCCTTGCTACAGGTGTTAGATTATCTCCTGCATTGTATTCTCAGGTTGCTGGTGTCCTGCAGGTACCAGCCTACCTGGTGTGCTGTGCTGCCATGTCTGCACCAGCCACTTCAGAAAGTTGTTGGGAGCAACAAACTCTCCTCCTGCTCAACAGGTTTGTTACCTGTGTCATGGGAATGGTGGTGAGCTGCTGCTTGCTCTGACACCTTATGGGTACCTCTGTGCAGGGAAGGCTTTAGAAGTGGGTGACACTTTCATTCCCAGCTTCTGCCTTTGAAATGTGAATGTATGGAGAATATGGGTCTCAATACATTGACAGCTGGAGATGGGCAGTCCAAGAAATGTCAGCAGAGCTCTGGAGATTCAGCAGAACAACGCTCTGGGTCTGGGTTATTTAGAAAGCTGGGCAGGACCAGTTCTGGGTGTTGACAGATAGTTTATGGTTTGTGTATAGCAGCTTGGCTTCCTGGACTGATTCTTGTGTCCAGTGTGATCTGGAGGCATTCCTGTTGAGAAATTGAGTCCTGGCTCCTCTGTTGAAGCATCCACAGGGCAAGCTGGAGACTTTGCTGTCTGCTTTTTCCAGAAGCTCTGAGCACTTTTCAATTGATCACATGTATGCAAGTCAAATGATTAAAAAAGATATAACCAGATAGCTGTCAGTTGCTGGCTCTGAGCACTTTTCAATTGATCACATGTATGCAAGTCAAATGATTAAAAAAGATATAACCAGATAGCTGTCAGTTGCTGATGCAGCTCTTCAGTCTGAGTGAAAAGGAAAGTGAAGTGGCCCTGAGGCTGAGCTCCACATCTGGCTGTCAGGCTGCAGGGAAGCCGAATGCAAGGGGCTGGCCTGGAGGAGATGGGAATTCAGACTCTCAGCCAAAGGCATGGGGATCACGGGGAAAGATGGAAAACCAGGTGTAGGAGCAAGAGGGGTGTTTTCATGGTGCAATTCCAGAAAAAGGGCAGAGAGCTTAAGAGATAAAAGGTTAATTAGCTAGAGCTCTGGGTGTTGGTTGGTATGTGTCTTGTAGTGTTAGGAAACCAGCATCTTTAGCAAAACCCCTTCCTTTGGGATATAAAAGCTGGGTTCAAATAGCAGTCAGGACAAGGAGAAGTTTGTTTCCCATGTCACATCAAACTGGAAATGGCAAGATATCCAAACCAATTGGCTTCTTGCACTGTCAGGTGCAGAAGGCTGAGAATTGCCAGCCAATACTTTTCTGGGCTGTTCCTTTAACTTCTTCAAGTTTCTGGTGTGTAAAGTTGCTGTCTCCATCATTTTTGTGCTGGGCCCCTAAGGATCAGCTTCTCTTCCTTTTGGCTTGGGGAGCACTAAAGCAGAGCTCAAGTGACAAGCCTTTTTGTACAGCAACTTCGAAACAAGGCAGCTTTCTCCTCCACATTTTGTGCAGCTGCGGGCAGTTGTGCACACTCCCAGATTTTTTCATTCTGTATTCTGTCCGTATTTCTGGCTCATGCACCATCACTGAGAGCTGGATAGAGTATTGTTCCTGCATTGCTGCTAGAGATTTCTGTCTCTGTGCTGACACTGTAGTAAGGTTACAGTTCCATGTTGGTGTGAGACTCCAGAAACCAGCACTTGCCTTTGTCTCACAAAACATACTGTTGGTGTATTTCCAGTGCTAATAAAAGGTGTTTCCCACAAAAGTGAACTCATGAGCAGTTTGTAAGTTGCCTTCCTCTTCTCTGATGGGATTACCCATGGATTTAATGTCTTCTAAAACCTTTATCAACAAAATGATGGATCTGCTGCTGCATTTGTTGTATGAATTGCACGTGAGTATATTTGGGACACAGACTGTTCAAAACCATTAGGCAGTTCTCCCAGTGATTTCCTTTTTCTATGGTACAAATCTGTCCTGGTGAAGTTGATGGCAATTCAGCAACTAGTGTGAGCAAGATGAAATCAGTTGATTTCTGCTCAGAGATTAAAACTTCTTTGGCAACTTTCTGGAAAGCCTAGATAAAAAAGAAACCTAAAATCTGCTACAGAGGAACTGTCTACTTTGTTAAAGGTTTCTTGGAAGCACGTTAGATCTGGACAAGAGGCAGTTCTGAGCTATTCAATTTTTGATCAGTGTTGTTGAACAGGGTGAAAATGTTGCCCATGCCAGAAGGAGCAGCAAGTTTGCAGATGACACCAAGTTGTGTGGGAGTGTTGATCTGCTTGAGGGTAGGCAGGCTCTGCAGAGGGACCTGGACAGGCTGGATCGATGGGCCGAGGTCAATTGTATGAGGTTCAACAAGGCCAAGTGCAAGGTCCTGCACTTGGGCCACAGCAACCCCATGCAATGCTACAGGCTTGGGGAAGAGTGGCTGGAAAGCTGCCTGGCAGAGAAGGACCTGGGGGTGTTGGTTGACAGCCGCCTGAATATGAGCCAGCAGTGTGCCCAGGCGGCCAAGAAAGCCAATGGCATCCTGGCTTGTATCAAAAATAGTGTGGCCAGCAGGACTAGGGAAGTGATCGTGCCCCTGTACTCAGCACTGGTGAGGCCGCACCTCGAATCCTGTGTTCAGTTTTGGGCCCCCCACTACAAGAGAGACATTGAGGTGCTGGAGCGGGTGCAGAGAAGGGCAACGAAGGTGGTGAAGGGTCTGGAGCAGAAGTCTTATGAGGAGCGTCTGAGGGAACTGGGATTGTTTAGCCTGGAGAAAAGGAGGCTGAGGGGAGACCTTATTGCTCTCTACAACTACCTGAAAGGAGGTTGCAGAGAGGTGGGGGTCGGTCTCTTCTCTTCTCCCAGGTAACAAGTGATAGGACAAGAGGAAATGGCCTCAAGTTGAGCCAGGGGAGGTTTAGACTGGATATTAGGAAATTCTACTTCACTGAAAGGGTTATCAAGCATTGGAACAGGCTGCCCAGGGAAGTGGTTGAGTCGCCATCCCTGGAGGTATTTAAAGGACGTTTGGATGAGGTGCTTAGGGACACGGTGTAGTGGTGGTTTTGGCAGTGTTAGGTTTATGGTTGGACTCGATGATCTTAAAGGTCTTTTCCAACCTATACGATTCTGTGATTCTGAGCAGATTAGTTTGATTCTACCCATAATTTGCTGTCAGGTCCACTGGGGACGCAGACAGTTAGCGTGACCCTATGCCCACTGCAATTTCTCAGATATTGTCACTTGGGTAATAACATGCCAATTCTCTTGTTTTGTTTTTCAGGGTTTGTTCCTTTTCCATGACATCTAGGGATGATAAGTTCAGAGCCGTGTATTCTGCTTTTCATGTTATCTTCCAGATCCATTTTATCTCTGCCCAGATCTCATTGGCATAGTTCTCTGTGCCCATTTTTTTTTCACCTGGCCCAAAGGAATCTTTTTTTTAGTGGACATCCAATGAACACCAATTTTTGTCTGTGAAGTCTGCCTTATTTGGAAAGGCCCTGCTATTCCAGTCCAATGTAAAATTCATTGCTCTCATGACTGACTCAGCCTGTCCTTCCACAGGCTGCATCCTCTGTTTCTGGACTAAGCTACACAGAGATGCTGCTCCCCTGGATGTCTTCTTACATAGTTATAAAGCTAAAAGGCTATTTGCACTTAAAACTGGACAACATGTCATGGTTGGCTGACATGAGCATGTATCTGACCTTGTAGCTGGCCCAGTTTTAAAACCAGATTCCCATTTGTAGCTGCCAAAAACTTAATAGGATAGACAGTATTTCAGCTGATGGCAGAGGCATTTTCATTGGGGCTGGGTTGGAGAGCTTGTTGCTGTCTCTAGTCCTTGTGATTAGCAGCATTCATGGACATGTGGGGACATTTGCAGACCCCATGCGAGAAGCCAGACTGAGGATTTCATTAGATCTGTAATCTGTTGTCATTTGCCTGCATATCTATGACTGGGCAAAAGCAGCCACGGGGGATTTGCAGGTATTCAAAATTCTTGGAAGAATTTACTTCCAGGGTAAGATCTATTTGAAGCAAAAGAATTTTCCTGCTGTCCAATATTTCTTTGAATTCTGGTAAAGATGGAGTGGTTTGTAAATGGCCTAAGCCACTTGTATAAGCCCCAATAAACAATTGCAGTGCTGGGGCTGACTCACCTACAGTCTCAGTCCCAGCTACCATCGGAATTTACCTGATCTCTGCTTTTCTTCTGGTTTTTCAGCTGGTCTCCTATTCAGCCTCTGGCTTTGTATACTTTCATGTCACTTTGACCCAGCTTTTGACTTTTGATGTTAAGCACTGTCCAACGCCTTTGAGCATATTGAATTTGCTAGGGAATTTTAGAGCTCAAACAAGTTATGCTGCCTTGACATTCCCTTTTGAATGCTATGCTAACTATTTGTTGTCCTAGTTAGTGCTTCATCAAACTTCCTTCCAGGTGTTTTCTCAGACTCCGTCCCCTAGGAGGTGCTCTGAGATAATTTCCCACTGATGATAAAACTGACAAGTCTGTTTTCTGTGTTTGCTCCTTAAATCTTTGTTTAAACTACATCAGGACGGTGTGCTAGTTTTCTTTTTCGTTACGATCTAAAATGCGACAGCTGAAAAACTCTCACTATGAAGGAGAATCTCTTCAGCTAGTTGTTTTGTAATCAAAGCTTGAAAAAAAGACAAAAGCTTTCTGGAAAGAGTGGAAGTTGCAGCTTGAACCTACTAAAACAAAGGAGTCTATAACGCACTGTTTAAACTGTAAATCCAAGCAAATATGCTTTCAGAATTTGCTCTGGGACTGATGCTTGGCAGCAAATCATGGCTGAAGACAGGGATATTTTTGGCCCCGGTTAGGATTTCCCTTCGTTTTGTAGCCAAGTGCAAAACCACCATCCAGCTGCATTGCTAGATATAGCACTGACCTTTTTACCTTATTGGACCACAGTTTGACTCTTAATTGAAATTGCACTATAATTACACCTTATGTCCCAGTGGATACTTGTCTGTCTCACAAAACCAACACAACATATTGGAACAATCTGTTCTCAAGTGATACAGAGCAGGCTCTGAGGAATAACTGCCTCTCATCTCTGCTGGTGGTGGCTCTTCCAGGACAGCATGGCTAGAGCTGCTATGGAAGGAGGTGTACACCTGGGTTTTAGAGTTGTGGCTGGTTTCAAGGGAGCTGGCTCCTCCCTCTAGCTGGCCATCCAAAACATTCCCATGAAGTAGAAGCAAAACGCCAAGGTCATTGGAAAAAAATTCCTTGAGATCTCACAGCAAGAGGAAGTTGTGTCTGTGGAAATCGTGGGCTCCTTCAAGTCTTCTGTGACATTAGCACAGGTCTGTAAAGCAGTGTGCATGGGTTGTGCCAGTACACCCTGACTTTGTCCTGGCTGTGTTTCAACCTTGTAATAGGAAAAGCACCAGACCCCATTAGCTCCACTGCCCTCTCCCTTGCAAAGACATTCTGAAGGACAGAAGGCGGCTGTTAAAAGTTTGGCTAAGTTCCTGATCTGGGCAATTAGAATACCAGGAGCATGAGGACATAAATGTGCTGCTTGGTCTAACGTGTTTACTTTTGTTTCCTGTAGTTCTGATGCTTTCTTGATTGAAAGAAAATGCAGTTTACACCAAAAGGGTCAGTGAGCTTTGTGCCAAGGAATATAGTGGTATCTGCATGGAGGCTCTCTTGCATTTGCACTCTGTACCTTAATGCTCTGCCTAGGAAGAGGGATGCAGAAGAGTTTTATTACACTGGCTGCAGACCCTGTCAGCAGGGAGTGGAAGGGGCCTGGCTGATTTTTGAAGGTCAGGTGTGAGTAGGGTACTGCTTTCTACCACCTAAGAAGACTAAGATGAGTGAAAAAATAGCTTCTCTGTGCAGCTGAAATGATATCTGCAAAACAACGATACAGAAAACAAATGCTATAGCAGCAAGCCAGTTCTGCAGTATAGTGCTAAAATAATAGTTATTTGGCACATGATGCATGTGGAAACTAAGGACAATTATTCCTTCTTGAACTCTGTCCAAACTATCTCTAATGGTCTTAAGTAATGGGAAATCTGTCGCTTTCCTGGACTCCTCCTTGGTCTAGGAGCCATTTCTTCCTATCAGTCTCCATTCACTTTCTTTTGGTCAGATTCATGCAGTTGTACCTGCTCTGGCCTTTCTTTCTCTCACAGATTCCTCCTCTTTACTTTATACATGCCTATTAGAGCTGCACAAACCGTCTGTATCCCTAGGAAAGTTACCTGTCCCAGGAGGAATTTCCCAGTGCTGGAGATGGGTTATCCATCATGATAAAAATGCCTTATGGAGACAAAGTGAAGTGTGGACTTGCCTGAAAAGTTGGGTAATTGGTTGCATATGAGGCTGGTTAATCACTGTCATCGACTTGTGTGTTGAGTGTATAAAAAGGAGGGTTGTGTGGTGGCTTGGGGCTGTCTGGAGGGGATGTCCAGCGTTGCAGAGCAGTTGGGAAGATGCTGTTACAAGATCAGCGTGGCTAAATGGCTAATGCTGGTTAAAATCTAGGAACGCAGTGTAAAGACTGTGCAAATCATGTCCCAAAACACATGCAGGCATTCAAGATGGCATGGGACCGACAGACACAGGTACATGTCTGCCATTAGTGTTAACTTGGGGGGAGTGTGAAGGAGCTATGATGACCCCACTTCAAGTGGGTGTCTAAAACCAGGCAGAAGAACCAGGGCCTTGATTTCTCAGCATGGCTACTTTTGGCCTTTAGCTCTGTACCTTGCTGTTTTATCTGTAATGCTGGGGGTAATGCTGCCCTACCCTCACAGGAGCTTGTTAAATTTAGTGTTTGTGGGGCACTGAGACTGAGCAGGATAAATTAAGGCAGGTGAAAATAATAGCATTGTGCAGACAGCAGGGCTTGGGAGCCCATGCTGAGCAATGGAGGTGGAAGAAAATAGTGAGAAGCCGTTAAATGAGTCCTGCCCTTCTTGTATGCTGACATCTGTGGAGCAATAGTCCATGACCTGTATTTTAACACTGGCTACACTGGAAGTTTTTCTCTGCTGGTATAATGGTTGTTTTGGCTTTTCTTGTTCATTATAGCTCAAGTGGGGATGGGTGTATAAATTCCGTGTGATGAAGCATATGAGGAGGATGCTGGGGAGATGGGAGACACAGCTGATGCTCTCTGCATGCTGACTGCTCCAGGCATCTTTCCTCTTCAGCTGGGCTGCGATGAGTCGGGCTAGCTGGGTGAACACAGGGACAAAGTCATCAAGAGTAAATCACTTCCTAAGAAATGACAAGCCCAGAATGATGGATGTTATCCCTCTCCAATGAACTTGTGGAGCCTGGTAGCAAACTGCCGTTTTGTCCGTTGATGGAAATAATTTCCCTGATAAACTACTTGCATTTACTTGGTAATCAGCTTCCTCCAGCTCATGTCATGCCATCTGGAAATGGCCAAAGCCTGGCTATTAACAACTGGCTTCTCAGCTCAGCAGGAAGACTTCGGGCTCCTGATTTGCTAATCAGAATATCAGGCAGTCACTGCTGCTGCTGTCTGGGCTTGCAGTGTGAAATACCGCATGTTTACGGCTAAGGGCAAGACTACTGTGTGGGGCACTCCAGATGCCAGCAGCATCCTATCCACCCTCCTGTCTATGAAGAGTGGTATGTGTATACCCATCAAGTGAAACAAGCAGGGGTTGGTTCCTCCCCTCTCCCCAGCTGGGGACCATTTATATTTGGGATTGTCCAAGGAGCTTGGATTGTCAGAATGCAGCACGCTGCTCCCACAGCAGGCTGGTACTGAACTCTCCTGCATGCAGCTTGAAAGGTCCAGGTAAACCTTTCCTGTCTAGAGGATTAACTTTTCTTGAATTTTCTTGTCTCTACAGAGAAGGGAGTTCGGGGTTTTCAGTAGTTAAGAAAAACCTGTAGCAAACAACTGCAGAATCACTTACACACCGTAAACTTACACCCTGCTTTGCCCAGGAGTTCCCTGTGAGGGCAAGCAAATAAAAAATGTGAACTTTCTAAGACAAGATATTTGTAAGCTGTGATTTCCCAAGGAAAGCAAGGATGGCTTTTCCAAATGTGAGTGATTTGAATGCCTTGTCTGATTAGCCACAAACTTCCGCTATAAAAGAATTTGGCAGGAGACCACACAGGATAAACTTCAGGCAGAAATAATCCACTTGGAGGGAGAGGTCTCAAAACAGGACTTCTGGTGGGAAAAAGTTAAAACTGCAACAGGATAGCAACTGCTCTTCCAATGCAACCGCTCCATAACATAACTGACAGGAAGGAATAATCCCCTCTGCCTTGTTCACTGCATTGGGCAGAGGTGCCAAAGGCTGACCAATGTTTAGGGCAACAGCCACGCAGAAATCCTTCTCCTCTAAATTGACATAACCCACAGAATTATTTCCTTCAAGGACACTCAGGTGATGTTGAAGACCATAGGAACAGGAAAACACCACGTTAAAAAATCTTTATCACTTGTTTGGTTGCGGAGCCAGGCATTTTTTCCTTTGTCAGAAGCATTGCAAGTGTTTAATTGACAGATTGACTCAATTAAGCTCTTGTTCAATGACAAGAAACCTACTTAGCTGCAAAGCTAGTGTCTATTGTAGACTATAAATTCATAAGGAAGATGAGGAATAAATCCCCTTTGTTCCTGGCTAATATGTGCATTTTCAAAGAGAAATGAACATTGTTAATCCTGCACCTTTGCTAGGAAGTCAGCCATCTGGAGCTCGGTTTTCTCTTCAAAATCATTATTTTTCAAAAACCAAAACAAACACCACAGTTGTTGCCTTCTCTTTGTTTCCCTTCTGAATTTTGAGCAAATTTGTCTGGGACAAATTTTCTACCTTTTTTTATTCACCGAAATGGCTGGAAACATGCAACAAAACTTGGTTCTCTGTAATGTGACCAGCACCCAGGCTGGTGTTCGTGCCCGCGACCACGTCCACAGCAGCACCGTGGTCCGTTTGCACTGATGCAAACCCACCTCATCTTTCCCCTCTGGAGGTCCTTTCTGCTTGGCTGTCCCTGTGCTGCCAGCTGGGGGGAGGAGGTGGGGTAGGAGCTGCTCAGGTGCTCTCATATGTTTTCTTTCGGTAAGTAGTGAGGCTAAAAACAAAATCCAAGATTCCCATTTCCTTTTCTTAACATTTAATCTGGACGAAAAGTCCTGCATGTTGAAGAGGTAGGGTGAAAATCACAAGACTTGGCAACGCCACGGTAATTTCTTCTCAAATTTGGCCTATGCTTCAGGTTTTTGAAGAATAGCTTGTATCAGTCTTCCCAAGAGAGTACTTCTAAACAAATAAATGTTTTTCCACTGATGTTTACAATCAGAAGGGGCAGCCAGAAAATTTGAAACCAGTGAAAAATAAATTGGTGAGTCGGTGACTTTGCCAACAGGGAAGTAGAACAAAATAAACAGCATCTGTTATGGAAATATCTTTTATTTGAAAGGTGTTGTCCAGTCCAGACTCTCAAAGACTATTAGCACCAGTGTTGAGGACTGCTGGCTTATATCTTTGATTTATGTTTCAACTTGTTCACATGCATCTAAGTGTTGAGAAATGGCCAGTTTCATAAACAATGTATTCATAGCTACTCAGGGTTCATATTGCAGCTTTGTTTATAGTTAATTACTTCGTGTATCTTGACATTATCATTTTTCATGTTTGCTAATAGTTGCTGTTGTTTGCCAACAATTAGTGTCTTTGTGGGGCCTTTACCTTTACTGCAGGCTGTTGCTTTGTCTGTAATCCCCATTGATTCAGCAAAGCACTTATATTCTATTTTGAGCATGAGACCAGCTATTGACTCCAGAGGTCTGCCTTAAAGTTTCATTTTGAGTAGGTCTCTGTGGTTTACTGGATCATGGCCTAATCAGGAAGTCGTCTCCAACATAAGCAGTCCTGAATAATCAATGTATCATTTGGAGATCAAAAAAAGTATGAATCAGTCCAGTTAGATCTTTGGGGCTGCCGCTCAGCTTCAGGCTGCTACGGTGTCTGTAGCAGTCTGAAACGAGGCGTTCAGCTCCCTGGGGGATCAGCTCTGCATACGAGCCTTTGCTGGTCGGGCAGTCTATCACAGGTATGGATGTAAGAACTTCTCTTTAGACTTGGAGCCAGTCCCAGAAAGATTCATGAGGACAACAGGGAGGCATTAATCTCAGTGAACTGAATCAGTCTGGTAAAACCAGATCAGGCTCCTGGTTAGCTATTCTGTTCACTGTTCAGCCTTATGGCATTCAGCATGTGCAACCACAACTTGTGATTCAAACAGGCGTTTGTGTTGTTGTAAGAGTGCCACTTACCTCCAAAGGGCCTTACAAACATTACTAGCTCACAAGATCTTTGAGGTATAGGAAGCTTGTTTTTACAGCCTGTGAATTTGTTTCTCTGCAAGCTTCAGGACAAGGGAGATCCCTTTTAGCCTTGTTGCAATGAAGAGGATGCCATTTTGTGTTATTTGCCATTGATTATTGTTTTCTACTTGTTTTATTTGGATAAAACTTACTAAGACTCTGAAAAATTCAGAGGTCTCATCACTGCGAAGTCATGGGTCCACATTTTAAAGTGCATTTTAAGATATGAATTTAATATCCCTCATATTGTGGGATACCCTCATATCATATCATATCATATCTGAGGGGATACCCTCAGATATGAATTTAATATCCCTCATATTTTCCCATCAGTCAAAGTATAGGATGTTACATCCTTAAATCTTGTTTTGGGGGTGCTGTGTAGCTCTCATTTTCCCCTTCTGGTGCCCAAAGGTGCCCTGGCATATAGCGGTAACCTCAGCAAAGGCGGGTGCAGACCAGCCATGGTGTGCCCAAGCAACAGATGGAGACATCCTCCCAACAGGATTGGCTTTTGGTCAGTGAGCAAGAACTGGCCATGAGCTCCTGGGTTGCTTATTGACACATTATCAGTTCAGGACCTCATTAATGGCCTGTGGATGACAGGGCACTCGCAGCACTGATGTAAGACATGTCTCTCTCCCTGCCAGTTTCCCTGCAGAAAACAGCTGGAGGGCCAGTGCTCTGTATGGTGGAAGAGGGAGCTGGTAAGACAGGACAGGCTCCCTTGTGCTCAGGGGGTCTCCAGAGCAAACCGTGTTGTCCCCAGCCAGAGCTGCCATCAGCCAGTGCACAGGGAAACTGAATTCTGTGTGACCATGGTGCTGAAAGGAGGTGGTAAATCCTTCGGGGCAGAGGGGAACTGCTGTTTAGAAGTAAATACAGAAAGACCTTCTTCCATTACTGTATGTACTTCATACTTTGCCAGGGAGCAATCCATTTACTTTAAAAGCAATAGGCATCTGTTCAAAGACCTCCCTTTCCCTGGTCTGTTGAATTTCCATCACTGCAGTCAATGTACTCCACCTTCCTGCTTATAGGAGAGGAAAAAGACAGTGAGAAGGGGAGATTGCTGGAATCTCTCCTCTTTTCCAATTGCTTCTTGCAAATGCAGTGTTGGACCTTGTTGGTGGGGAGGAGGATAGTTCTGGGAGTACAGCAGCCCATCAGAAAAGCCTGTCAGAAGTTTTCCACCAAAACTCATCAAGTTTCCCCACCAGCCTGTAGGAGGGTCTGGCAGACAGGTAACAAAGATGATTCCTAGCTCAAAGGTCATAATACTGGCAAATAGGAATTTTGAAGTTAATCAGAGCATCTTGGTTTATGACCCAACCATGGACTTCAAATGCATGCAAAACTCATAAAAACCTCCCTTTGTTGCTGGCAGTGATTCCTCAACTGCTTTAGAAATGTCTCTACTTCACATACTTATCTACTGTATCTACTTTTGTCTTATCACCTTGCCTTACATGGTGTGCAAGTATGAGTGCTGTATCCTCAGGAAAGAACTATTCTTTTTGTCCTTCTAAGGACATGGGAGAAACTTAAGTGCATTGAGTGCAATTTGTGTCTTGTGGCTGAGCACTCAAGAAAGTGATTAGGCACTTAATTAGGAGCTTAACTTTCATTGAAAAACAATACATGTATGTGTGTTGTACACTGGCTGTCTCGGTAAGATGGTTTCACTTATTTTATCAACCTGAGCTCCTTGGACCGTTGTTGATTGTATGTGGCAGTGTTAATCAAGTGTGCTACATAGAACACAATTAAGTTTTGAATTAAGATTAAGTTTTGACTGAGCTTTCTGCTCTGTCCTATGTAAGGAGAACACTTGGGTAGCAGTAAGTACAGTTTAATCTCAGTTTGTGCTCACTCCGTACCATAAACTGATCATCATCAGACATGTTCATCAACTATCCAACACTCAGAAAACATCACTACAAATGAAAGGAATTTTGCATAACTCTGAAAGGTAGTTAACTTGGTAACAGCCTAGGGACCAAATCTCAGCTCTTCCCCTATGTCTGCATGCTTCTCTGTCATGCTGAGCTGTGGACAGTATTGGGGGAGGAACTACTTCAGCAGGCAGAGTGACCGTTAGTTATTGAAGAAGGGCAGACATGAGCTGCTTCCAAATTTTGTGTGTCCTTTCTTCATAGCTAAAAGTTTGTGAATGGTCTCCTTGTCCTCTCCAGGAGTATTACAGGAATCTCTCCTACTGACCAGCAGTTGAAGATCATTCTATAGAGCCAAAAGGGGATACTGACAGCCTTGACTAGTACAGGTTTATTGGACTAGCCATATAACAATACTTTGAAAATTCCTTTCAACAAGAACAACATTTTGTGGTCTAGATTATATTGCTGACAGAATATTCAGAGCTCTTGGTCAGTTGGGAAATGATTAAGATTTTTTTTAAAGGTGTTTTTTGTATTGGCTGCTCACAAATGAAATACAGATGCAAGACTGCTTGAGCTATAAATCTGGCCTCAATCATTCCTAGCATTTCAACATCATACTGTGCAAAACGGCCTCCACTTAAGTAATTTCCAAATGACTGAACTTCACATTTTTCTTCTGTTATTGTCATCAACCTCACCAGATGTCATAATCAAGGAAGAGCCACTAATGAGAAGCTGCTGGTAAATTTGGCATGTCTCAATCACTTCCATGTGAATACCTGAAGAACAGACTGTGCATCTACAACTGCCAATGTGAATCAAAAACAAAACTAAGAATGAGAGCGTAGATGTTAGCTGCTCTTTCAAACTGCTCTGTATAATAAAAATAAATAGCCCTGTCAGTGTATAGAAAGGCAAAAACCTGACTCATGAACAAGGTGAACCTTTCCAGTCTTGTGGTTCCACAATTACACCCTACAACTAGAGCTGGAGACACAGTTGTCTTTTGCATCAAACAGCATGCTGAGCGGTGACTATTTTATAACCCAACCTCAGTCTGTTATTTTAAGATAATATTCATACAACTCAGGTACACCAGTGGCTGATATAAATACCTTGCTGCTCCAGTAGATATCTTTTCTTTTAAGATGATATATATTAAGACGGCAAAGAACCATCGATTTAGATTGTTCTCTTGCTGTAAATGATGTAGTCACTGGCTGTGTCTTTCCATCATTAACTCCATCATTAACTCCGTCTTCTTATACAGAGCAGGCATTTTCCAGATATTGGCATGGCTAATATAAATATGGCTAATTGGCATGGCTAATATAAACACATTTGTTTACATATTTCCTCACCCAGACGGATTTTCTCACTGATTGAATCTGAGAAAACCAATGAAGAGATAGGAAGAAAATGGAGAAGAAAATGTGTGCAACATATTTCTCTCGATGTTTGTGTTCATCCCAGCTGCTCTTGCAATAGAGATGATGTCTGAGAGCATTTTGGACACAATGAACTGCAACCTTCAGCGAACAATGGCCCATCCCCAATATGCAGAGCTAAACTTTTTCAGACTAAGGGTTGTCCTCAGCCTCCCTCCAATGTGCAAGTTCCCTTTATGTGGATCTTCATAATGGAACAAGTCAAGATCCAGGTCTGAACACCCAAATATTTTGGACAAAAACATAATGCCAGGGCCCCTTGTGGCTACCCTTTACGATCATGCTGAGAGGTGGTTGTAAAGCTGAAACCTGTTTGCAAACAGTTTGCTGAATCAGAAGCTAAGTTACCATTTGGTCCCTTTGTGCAGCTTTCCCTTTTTGCTGTATTGCAAGTTCTTGCACATGGGAAGATTTACATTGTTGATGGAGAGTGATTTTTGAGCCTGTGGCCAACACGCATTTAGCCAAGAAATAGATTTTTGTTTTGCTGTTTAACTTTGAAACAAAGGTAATGTATTAAAGTCAAGTAAGGTCATGCAGTCAGTGATCAAAAATCATGCCATGTGCCCCAAAGGACCAGGCTCAAAGCCTAAGCAGTAAATTACTTACACTGGATAGACGTGTTAAGAGCAGTTCGGGAATCACTTGGTGCGCTGGTCCCTTGGGAGGAGTTATGTTGGGCTCTATTAAATGAAAAGAGGGATATATTCCCACAATCTGCCTAGATTGTACGAATCTGCCAATTTGTAAACAGAGGGGCTGGAAAAAAATATGTTGAAAAATTGTTCACTAGTTCCAGTTATTTAACTAATATGGTATGGATACTTCAGTAGTGGAGAGGATGATTGGACATGTGTGTTAGAGAAGGCTGGATTGAATCCAGACCTCTAGGATGATTTTCTGTGACAGTTTGGTTAATTATAAGAACCACATGAAAAAAGGCACATAAACTTCATCCTGTTCCATTTTAAAATTTTCCCCAGAGCATAAGTCCTTCTTTAAAGGTTACCCTCTGATATGTAACACATCCAGTGTTGTTTTACTAAGCTATGACTCTGTAATAAGTGTTTGAAATTTACAGCTTCAGTTAGTCATAGACTTGAGAAGTGTTTATTTTTTCTCAGTTGTTCTTGCTATGTAATGAATGTAACTCACTGAGTACTCGCAGACTCTAGCCCTGGACTCTGGCAGTCTTGTTCTTTCCAAGAAATAGCACATCAGCTATAGCACACTGGTAATATGAGTGAGGTCCTTCTGCCTATTACAGAATAATAATTTGCAGACTGAGGAGGAGAGACTAGAACCGAAGTCACACAAGGTCATTTCTGGCTGAATTGAAAATAAAGCCCATGTTTTAAAGGCAACTTAGGAAAATTGCAGCCACTTATCCATATTGGTTTACAGAAAGAGTCTGTCTGCCTATTTGGATGTGGTGGTTGCAAAATGGGGGGTTCCTTTTCCGTAAGTAACTCATTTGTTTCGGTGAGTTAAAATTCCCTATTTGGATAAAGGTCTGTGACTGCTGGCAGTGATTGTGATTAGTACCGTGCTTCAAACAGCTCAGGGCTTCTTGCAGGCACAATGGGAGCTGCTGTGCATGAAGGATTCTGGATCTTCTTCAGGAGACTTTAGAAGCATTTGTTTGTCTTTTGAGAAATACTGAATGTGCTTTGTGGGAAAAGGAAACACCACCATTAATGCAAGACGTATGTTCAGTAGATGACTAATACAGCAATTAAATTCCAATTAAAGCTATGCTTCTGTTCATCAAGACTGATTAGCAAGTGTTTACTGCAAAGTATTTGATTTATTTAGTACTTCCATCGTGTTCTAAACAATAGCTGTGTAGCATGTACGTAAAGATTTGTTTCAAAAAAGTCTCGGTAGCCTTTTGCTGTCTAGAAAAGCTAAGCTGCTGTGCCCTTGCCTCCTGCTGCCCGCAGTGAGCACCCACTCTGTGCAAGGTAGTCACAGGGTGGGCTCCCCCAGTTGCTGCCCCAGGCAAGCAGCGGCTGCCCGGGCAGGCTGGTGAAATGCTGCGCGGGCTGCGGGTTGCAGACCCAGCAGCACTGCCTATAGACTGCGCAGCTTCTGCTGGAAGAGCCGTTTTTCAGTTGCTGGTATCTTTGCCAACGTTTTGCTGTTTGAGCTGAAGCTTTTTTTGCTGGTGCCTGCTTCAAACCAATGTCTATATTTTTCTTAATTTAATAAAAATAATATGGGTTTGATTTTATTTTTTTAGGTAGTTAGGGGAAGCTTGCAGTTCTGCCTGTGTTCAAGGGTGGCAGGTCACTGGTTCATTTATACTGGCATTAGCTGGAACGTATTTTATTCTCCTTTTTTGTTGTTTTTCCTTTGATATTCTCAGTCTGGGCTGGCCTTTCTTTCATTGGTGAGTCAGCCTCTTTTCTGTCTGTCTCCCCAGGCTTCTGTCTGTCTTACCTTACAGGCTTCCTTTGCAGCCCCTGGAGGTTGGCAGAGCTGTCAAACAGTGTGGAGGGCTGAGGCAGGAGTGTTTGAATTCCCCTGTCAGTCCGAATTGCCCTCACGAGGAGAGCCGGGCGCAGGGGCTCTGTTTGTAATGTATCTGCAACTCACCTGCCCCCTGCATGAACATTGCTCAAAGGTGACCAGTGCCCTAGTCCTCAGCTGCAGCAACCACTGATTGTGCAGACAAGGACTTTGAGAGTGTTTTGAGCCTTTGCCATAGACGGGACTAAATTTGGCGGTCTGTGTCTAGCAATGGTCTTGCAAGGAGTAAGGATGGAAATACATCCTGCCTTTTTTTCACTGCAAAACACCGTGGGAGAACTGCTCTGGACCTGCTGAGGCAGTAGTCACTGTGCTTGTCAGGATGACCCGAGAGGCACCACATCAACTGCTGATGCCCTTGCCTGCTGCTAAGATGACACAGAGCACCATGTGCAGGTGGGTCCTCTCCATGGACTCCATCCCGTGTCTCCCTACACTGGCACCATGCAGGTTTACATGAAGGGTAAAGCAAACCTTAGATAGCCTTCAGTGAAGCCCTTTTAGAAGTGGATTGAGTGGGCTGTGAGCATGGGCC
The DNA here is from genome assembly GCF_035582795.1 of Mycteria americana. Lineage (NCBI taxonomy): Eukaryota > Metazoa > Chordata > Aves > Ciconiiformes > Ciconiidae > Mycteria > Mycteria americana. The sequence goes on from NC_134370.1 coordinate 20,701,712, forward strand.
CCTGAAAATGCAATGGAGGCTTCATGTATTTACTGTGTGTCCAGACCCTCTGCTCCGTACAGCCTCCAGACCTCATCTGCCTTTGTAGTGATGTCAGGCAGAAAAAGTGACCAGGGCATTTTCACTGCAGTAGCTCCACCATGTTTCCTATAAGAGGCTTGAAACCGCTTGCTTGGGGTTTGGCAGCAGCCTGAACTGACAACTGCTGGCTACACAGGCTATGGGACTTATGGACCTGGGTCATGAGATCTACCAGGAATTCAGGACTCTGGGACTATTCTCACTGGCTGTATTTCAGTGTAAATGATTTTCCCCTGAAAATATTCTTTTTTCAGGGCTTTACTGGGCCAGAAAATGTGGCCCTTAAGAGGTGGAGGCTGCTTCAGGCTTGCCGCTGGGTTAAAATATAAAGCTTTCCTATTTTCCCCCAAATCACTTGGTACCCAGCTGGGGGTGCTGCAGAGAGGATGCACTACCCTTGCCCAGGAGCTGAATAGGATTTCTCTTCATTCAGCAAAATGGAAAAGAAAAATAGAGAATGATGCATTAGGGACTTATATGCTGTTGTGCAAACAACTGCTTGGCATCAGAGCAAAGCCAAGTAACCCCAGCAGCGCTCATTCACAATCGGCAAGCAAGCAGAAGGGTCGGGTTCATTACATGGAGGATTCTGCTCAAGTGCAGGCTCCAGTCCAGCATGGAGATGTCAAGAAAGAGTGAAGGCAATGTAATCAGCTCTGAGTGTAAAAGTTACAGTCCGTTAGAGGAGGGAGCTCGTAACATCCTACAATGAGTGAAGTGAGACTGGAGCTGAAGGAGGAAATCGGGGGTGGAGGATTTTCTGGCTTTTGAGGTTTTATGAACCTTGCAAACTGTTTTATGGGTTCACAAAGCTAGCTGAGTCTGTGAACCATTTTTTTGTAATTTAAACCCTTTTCTTTCCAGGGCCATCCAGGTTAACAATAAAAATAATGTCAAGCAATGAATTAAAGCTGAATCTGTTCTGCAAAGGGTAGAACATCCCACCAGACTCAGCTAAGGTGTAGAAAACATATGCACTACCTTTATTCACTGGATGATGTGTTGGCCACTCATGTTGGCTGTGATTTGTTTCTAGTCTCATCCTTTTTTTCAGTAATTTTCACTCTTTTCTGTGACTTTTTTTTTACACTCCGGTTTCCTAAGAAAACAAAGGTTAAGAAATTAATCTATTTGTACATGTATGAGTTTCTTTTGATCTCTCCCATCCAGTGTTTTTAGTATGGCAACTGATTTCATCCATATTTACCAGAAAGGCACAGTCCTTAAAGGTAACTGTGTTCCAATGTGTTTTGTGAAAATAAGTGCCTGAAGAGAGGGGCAAGACCTTGTTAATGTTTCGAGCAAGGGGCAAAACTTCAGGGAGCTGAACTCATTAGGCATTATAAACTTACCCCCACCAAAAAAAAAAAAAAAGAGGAGGGAGAGGCTCAGGAGAAATACACCACGCTGCAACTTCAGGAAAAGCTTGCAACTACCATGAGACTGAAATCCTTAGGAAACTGTCATTAGCTCATGGGGCTCTCTGGGTTTCTGCTTTGCTGAATGTCTCTGTAAAGCAGTATGTAACCTATAACATCTGAGAACAAATCAAACTGACAATCCAAGCAGCAGTGAAACTAGATCAGTCTGTTTGTTATTCCATAGCTAGTCATGAGAGAAACATGGAACTTGTTTCACAAATTGAAACATCCCAAATTATCAGCAGGCCTGTGACCATTCTGCATTCCTGTTTTTTATTGGTAGTTACTGAAGCCAAACAGGACCAGAACAAGTCTGTTACTTCATCTCTGCTTGGCTGGAAATGTCGCTGTGGTCTGATTGTGCTCCTAGAAATATCGGACTTGGCTTTGCATCGGAGGATGCTGGATCTGGAGGCAACATTTTGTGAGTTGATCCCACCACTTGTGGGATGAACTCCCTTTGGAGTCCACTGCTTGCTCTGGACTCTGAAAGACAGGCATATGTGAAAGGAACAGTGATGTGAATGTTTTGGAGTTAGCTCTGGATAATGTTGTTTTCATGTCCAATTTCCACACAATCCCTGCAATTTCAATAGTAAGTTTAGGAAGGAGGAGAAAAAAGTAAAAGATGTAAATATTTAAAAAAGGGGTGGGAGGATTGGTTCCCTTCTTGCCAACATATCTGTCCTGCACAAGCTGTCAGATATTCCAGGGGTACGAGTGAGCGTTCCTCCTTCAGTCCCTAAAAAGCAGCTTTGCTTGCTGACGAGGAAGTACAGCAGCTGGGATCTGGCAATAAGTCGTGTATTTTCCCCAGCTTCTCTTGAAAGATCATCCTGAGTTTTTCATCCATTAAACTCCTGCATTCCCCACAAACACACTCTCATGGTCATACACTAATACTGCTACTAGGTAAGTACTTTCATGACCGAAAACCAGGTGCCTAAATGTGTGTTTAGTGAAAGTAACTTCAGAGGTTTTCCACCACACCTTTTCCTGCACTGGGGTCCAGCATCTGTCCCACTGGATTGGGGATTGCCTCCCATGTGCAGTTGTTTGGGAGAATACGATTGCTTTGGGAAATGCATAGAGGTGCCATATATAGGCTCTGCCCTCCTATATCCTGCTATAAAGTGGTGCACGCAGCCAGTCACTGGGGGTCCATAACCAGGTGTCTGACCAGCTTGTAAAAACTGACGTGGCTGTTTATGTAGCTACCACTGTTGGAGGTGCTTGCCCAGGGCCATGGTGCTCTGCAGGGTTCTGCCCAGAGAAGGGCCCTGCCTGCGTTAATTTGCAGCCTAAACAGAAACATGCTCGGGAGAGGAAATGGGAGTCCCTGTCTCTCTCTGGCCTTGAACCAGTTCCCTAGTACATGGCTAGCTGAAAAATTCAGCGGCTCAGGAAAGAGTGTGTTACAGTGTCAAGGCTGCTTTGTCTCATGGGAGTTAGAAATGAAGCCCTCTCCTTTCCAGAGTTGCTGTTTGCGGTGTTTTACAAATTAAAAGTGCTAAGCCTACTGTTGAAGCATTGTGTTTTACAAACCGTGAAGCCTGACTTTGAGTGTCTGTGGCTGTAAATGGTCCCTGGTACCCTCAACCATCTCCAGGGGTGTTCTGTCCTGATGTCCTCAGAGTCATCTTTGAGCCACCCAGGGCCAAAGGTGCTCCAGGCTGTGGTGTGTTGTGGCCACATGGTTTTTGCCTTTGGACAGAGGCTGAATCTATCCCAGAAAACCATAGTGGGGAAAATAGCCTGTTTTTTGGTGTGAGTTGATTCCTGAGTGAGCCTCCCAGACCCCAGGTAGAGGGGCATCCCCCATGGTGATCGGTTTCCCGTCTGGCTAAGGAAAGATGATAGGTAGGCAGTGTTGCAAGCATGGGTTGTGACTGTGTGCTGTTCTAGCCAAAACTGCAAAAACCAGCTGTCAAATGAGTAAGACCAGCAAGGAAGGGTTTTGCTGCTTCGTTGCTCAGGCCATTTTGGAGGAGGGAGGGAGGAGTGAAGAAGCTGGGCTTGATCCATCGCAGGCTACCTGCATTCCTTCTCCAGGGCGCTTCACAGCACAATTCCCTTATGCTCTCTTATCAGCAATGGGAAGGTGTTTTATTACTGGATTGCTGCTGGCTGCTCACCAAGCACCTCTGAGACAGGAATCGTCACTCAAGCTAAATTAAAGAGTGCTTGAGTACATACAGGGGAAGGAAAAACAAACTGTCAGGAACTGAATCCAGAACTCCTGAGGTTCAGAGCTGCCTGGACAACATCAGCCTTTTCCTCCTCCCCTAATCAAGTGCCCCTCTTGCAGATGAAACCTGGGTTTCCAGAGCTGCCCAAAGGAGTTAGGCACACAGCTTCTTTAAACTGAGACACTTAATGTCAGGATTCGGGATTCCTGAGATTTCCTCTGACTGTGTCACTAGTTCTTTGTATGCTCTTGGGCACATCAGTTAACTTGTGTTAAGTATCCTACTCCATGCAGTAATCCCCCCCTCACAGCTCAGTGATGCTGCAGAGAAGATGTACAGTTGTTCCAGCTCGGATGTGACAAATCATGTAGGCCAGAGCAGTGTTATTGCTGCAGGCATTACGGTATATTCTGATGTGGCAGGGCCATGGGAGCCCTGTTTCAAGCCCCACCTTCAAATCAAGGGGTTGTGCTAGCACAGCGGCGGTGCACAGGCTCTGCTATGTTTGCCATGTGAGGTCCCCAAGGGCAGCTGGCGTGAGCTGCTGGGGGGCTGGCAGAGCCCCAGGGTCCCCATGGGTCACATCATTTGCAGACCAGCCCCGTAGACAGCCTACAGCAGGGCAGGGGCTGCCTTCTCTCACGCACTGTTTTTTGAAGCAGTCCCTAACATGAATATAATACAGGGATTTTGTTTTGTGGGAATTGTAATCTGTGGCTCCCGCTTTCCCTTGGGATGAGAATGTATGGACCTGGCCGGGAAGTGGCCGATTTGGCAGCTCAGCAAGCCTTGGCTGTGAATGGAAGCAGGTTGTATGGTCTGCAGCAAGGTTTGGGCTGGGAAAGAATGGGGTCTGACTGTGCACCAGGGGTCTGGGAGCATGGTGGGGCAGACAGGCATTAAGGTGTGGGATGCCTGTAGTACTGTAGAAACCTGGACATCTTGTATTCTGCCTGTTGTAACCCCACTAGAGCTTACATTTATCCTCTCATGGGAAGGGATTCTGAGTCGAGTTCCCTCAAGCCATCATTTTGCCTCATCTCATTCTGTGTGCTGTGGAGCTGGTACCTGCCAGAAGCAGGTCTGGGTGTATCATGGAAGAAGCATTTTCCTAAGGGGAAAATAGTTAAAGTTTTGGTGTGTTTTCTCACAATTTTAAATTTTAGGATAATTGGGAAAATTTATATTTATATTTATAAATTTTATAGCATATTTATATTTATAGCATAAATATAGTATATTTATAGCATTATGTCAACAATTACTAATAAATATTGTTGCAGAAAACAGTATTTTGTGCCCCCCCCCCCAATATTATCTCAAATATGTTTTACTTACCTCTGTGTTCGTCAAAATCAGCAACCTGAACAATAACTGCCTGGGCTGAAGGAGAGGGAGAACTGCATGTAGAGAAGGAAGACAGGGGGAGATGTGGATGGAGGGGATTCATTAACATCCCTGGTGAGGGGGCTGGATGCATCCCTGCTGAATTCTCTGTCATCACAGAGCCTCTGTGGCAGGCAGAGGAATCCCACCCTCCACTCAAAAATGTCCTGCCTCCAGGCATTGTCTACCCCAAGCTTTTGAGGCAGTTATTTAAATACTTGTGGCTTTGAAGCACTTGTTCTTGATAACCCCCAGTGAATTTCTTTGGTAAACCAGCCCTGACTTTGACCCACAAGATCCTTGAGCCACAAGAAACACCATCCGACATCTGTCTGCAGCATGCAAGTAGCCTGGAAGTGGGACACCCCCATGGCTGTGGATGGCTTGTCTAGCTGCGTTTCCCTCCTGGAGCCACAAGACCCCTCCGCTGGTGGTGGGGGCCCTGTGGCTGTGATGGCTGAAGGGTGATGTATTGCTGGAGCACAGATAGGAATTTTATGAACGTTGGCTATCAGGCTTTCTGTGCGTTTGTTGAGCAGCTTAATACCACAGGATAAATATCTGGGGACAACATCTATCATCGTGACAAACCCTCTCTGAACTTCCCCAGACCCATGTTCTCTGTGAGCAGCATTGGGCTCCTACTACGAATCAAGTCCATGCTCAGCTCCTCAGCCCCGATCTGTTTTCAATTTGCTGATAATGATGTCATTTATTTCTTGGTCCGGGTGCAATTGCAAATCAAGTTGGCTCCCTACAATTGTCCTGCTCTGTCTCTTCCTTTGGTGATACGCTCCTCTGAACAGCATTTTGATCTCACTTGTATACATGCACGTGCAGTGAAGGAGCGTTATGGACCAGAAGGAATTATTTTTGTTTCTTTCAAGACAGCTTCCGAATTCCCTGCTAATATGGTTGATTACGGTGTTTGCAATGTGCCAAGTCTGGATTCTGAACAGAGCCCAGGCAGTAATAAGACTGAAAGGCCTTTGGCAGGGGGGTTGCAAAAGGCTGCTGGAACAATTAAGGCAAGAGCGAAGCAAAGGCAAGGGTCAGTCAGGTTTTCTTCACGCGTGCAGCAGTTGAATGAAATCAGGAATTGATCCCCAGGGACTGGGGCTAGAGACCGCATTTGCATTCAAGGGCACTTCTCCCCACCCCAGCTGCAGCAGAGGAGTGCTGTGCCTCACCCTGTTACTTCTTGCAAGGGTTCGAGCCCCTCTGGGATTTGAGAGATACAGCAAATGTGCCTGGTATTTCTGCCCCAAGAATGCTGGGAGTGAGGATGGGTTTAGCAGTGGTACTGGCCCTGCAGGACATGCCAAGGTGGAGGGAGAAACCAGTATCTTCTGCTACACGAATGCCCGAGACAAATATCCAAATGGCTTGTTGCTGGGCTGCACAGGGAGGAATCCCCCAAGAAAGGGGATTGAGCTATCTGATTGTCACCTGGTATGAAGTAAAAAGGTTGTGATTTTTCTCTAATAACAGCATGTGCTCTATTTCCCCAGGTTTACAGCACCTTGCAGCTCTTGCTGTCTCCAAGCTCAGACATAATTTGCTGCTTGCTGCCATTCCTAAGCCTTTGCCAGCACTACTGCTTCCAGCTCATGCTCTCCTAGAGCAGATCTTTGTTTCAGGTTATTTTCCCCAAATGAATTTGCTTGCTTTCCCCCAGTCTGGCTCTTTGCTTGTTCTAGTATGCTCAGAGTGTGTTTTAAAATCTCTCTAAATCCACTTGTGTTTTCTATGTCTCCTCTACTATTGGTAACACCTCTTAATTAAGTTTCATCTGTGAATTTATTTGCTATTTGTTTTTCTCCCCAAAGGATACAGCGTTTTTATGGTGACAGAACAAATATATAAAGGCAGATTCCAGGAGCACAGTGGAGACTAACAAACTTTGCAGGGTGCTTTAGAGTTATCTCCAGGGCTGGGCAAGAAACCTGGATATCTAGTGATGGCTAGTGGGCCTGAATGCTCCAGGGGCAGGGGGTATCCAAACATTTGAAGACACTCAAACTCTTGTCAGCTCATTCAGAGCAGGGCTTAATCCAAAAGGATAACATTTTTCTGGGAAGAAATTTTTGCAAAGATCAATATTGATCATTAACGGACTGCAGAAATGTAAATGTAACTCACCATAATAAAGTATTGCAAACATTTTTTCACTCTACATGTGGCATTGGGAGTCCAACGGCTCTGAGAAGCTTGGTATTCAGGGCCAAACTATGGTATCTTATGGGCATAGAGGAAAGCATGCATTCAAGTTCATTTTCATGTATGTTATGTGTTTATAAGTTTTCATCTGCTAAACACACACTAATTTGATTTGCGCTCAGCAACAGAGGAACGTGCAGGTAACCCAAGGATTGAACTTTGTCCCTTGTTAAGGTCAATTTAGCCTCTCTAAAGCTGAAGAATCCAGAGGTGTTGAGTTTTTCCTGAGGCTAACGTTAATATGAAAAATCGTAGATTCATTATAGTCTTGTAGTGCTGGAATGGGCCCGCAGAGATCTCCTTCATCATTCTGCACTTAGACAGGAGGATTATTTCTCGACAATGCTTATGGTTGTTTGCCTGACTTCTTATAAAAAACCCTCCCTAGGTAACCTGCTGCAATGTTTAACTATGCTGATAGTCAGAAAGCTTTCTTAATATCCCCATTTAATCTACCTTGCCTTGAGTAAAACTGATTTTTCTTCTCTTACTCTTAGTGAACATGGAGAACAATCGATCATCATCTTCCTGACCTTTTAAATGAGAGAAGATTGCTATTACCTCCCTCCTTAGTCTTCTCTTTTGTAGACTAAACAAATCTACTTCCTTCATCTGTTCTTCCTGGGACATATTTTCTATACCTCGATCATTCTTATTACTGTCCTTTGGACTTTTTCCAGTTCTCTACATCTCTCTTTAATTGTGGTGCCCCAAAATGAATACAGTATTCCAGAAGAGTGAAATAACTGGTCTTGTGTTATATACACATAACACTTGTGATAATACATCTTAAAAAGAAATTTGTCTTGTTTGCAATGGCATCACACAGTCGACTCATTGAGTTTATGACTTGATCATTTTATGCTGTGCCGTTCCTGTTCAGTCAGTGCATAGCTAATCATTCTCTCTCCTGTTTCTGCACTTGATTTCCCCTTATGATGGTAACACTTTGTACTTGAACTTACCAAATTTCATGTTGGTTAGAACCATCTCTCCAATTACCAAGGCTGTTTTTTATTCTGATCCTGCCTTTCCAAGGAGTGGCAGCCTCTTTCAATTTATGATCCTTTGCAGAGTTTATAAGTGAGTTCTTTTCATTGATATTCAGAAAGTTAGGACAGAGCTGTTTCTTCAGCAGGGACTAGTAAAATGGTTGAGATTTATAACAGGGAAAAAAATGTATGTGTTTTTTTCCCCACCCACTTGTTTGTGACCATTTAATCAGCTTCTGGTTGTGGTGTCCTTTCATTCCTGAATTATTAAAAACATTGGCTTTTTTTCAGCTATGTATTGCAGTTGTACACTAGAGGCATCTTGTAAAAAATGTATGAGTGCTCATATCTTAATGCTATTTCCTCAAAATGTTCTCCTTCCTTTTCTAGTCCCGTTTGTAGTAGAGATGGATTGACTTTTCAGGCCCAAAATGAGATCAGTTTTCCATATTATTTCTATTTAGGGAAAACACTTATTCTTTATTTGAGAATAAGTTACTGCAAAGACTTTCCCTCAGCCATAAGAGAAGAGACTTAAGGACTGTGGTCTGTGATAAGAACTCTATCTAGATCTGCAACTTGGTGGTTTTTGTTTCTCTTGCCCACTGAAAGTTCCTAGGGAGTATCTGCCCCAGAAAAAATCCAGTTCCCTGAAATTCGCCCTCCCGTGTGTCACTGATTTCTTTGTGTGCAGCCTCCTAGCATCACTTCCTTCCCCTCTTACTCTCTCTTGGTTCTATACTAATAATGCTTTTTCCTAGGCTGTGCATTTATGTAGCAGATGATAATGGAGTTCACAAAAATAGTGGGGAAGTGGGAAGGTACTTAATGTTGTCAAGTGAAGGAAAAGGGATTTCCTTGTTCTCATCCTTACAAATCACCCGTTACAAGCAAAGTTGCTCCAGCAGGCTCTGCAAGCATCATGTGTGGCAGACTCCATTCCTGCAGCGTATTTCCCTGGCAGCGTGCTGACGGATACTGCTCTGACCAGCAATTCTAGCAACGTCCCTGTCTGTCCAGCTGTCGGAGGACTACTTGAGTATTTTCAGTAAATCATCTTTAATAGTCGCACCATTTCATCTGTGTAAGGTCGTTAGTCCCCAGGTAGCTATTGAGACAAATGGTAATCACCTCCTGTCTGCTGCACCATAAATCCTTATTTTCACTTGCATGTCTGCACTGGAGCCAGTCTGCAGCTTTCCCATGATGTGGTGATCAACTGCTGGATCGGATCATGTGGGGAACACTGTCAGCTCTCCAGTACTTCTGAGAGAGGATTTATTTTCTGAAAGCTTCACCCTCCCACTTAGATTTTATCTGCCTAGACATAGGAGTTGCTGGAGAAAGCCCTCTGGCTGGGACATCAGTGTAGTGTAAGGAACAGAACAGTCCCTGATGGCTTTACTGTCTGTGGACCCATTACTCTTTGACCTGGATCTGTATTTACGGTCTGCAAAGCCTGCTGAAGCCCAGCTTGCTGGCACCAAGCTCTGGTTTCCCAGCTTTCTGCCATGCCGTGGCGGGGGTGAATGGCAGCTGAGGGTGACGGGGCTGGTCGGTCGGGGTGGTTCCCAGGGCAGCGTGGAGCCACGGTGCATCCCCAGCTGCTCTGGGGCGGAGGTGGTTTTCCTAGATCTCTGCTTGCACAGCAGTAAAACTGCAGTCTGCCAGGGAGGCATGGTAGTGATTTTTAGCACCTGAGCTAGGCAGCCAGCTGTGAAGGGCTACATAAGCTGCTGTATTTGAGAAGATGGAGGAAGCTCTGGTGTACTAGAGGCAGAGGCTGCCCTGTTAAATCTAGGAGAGCGGTGTGCTGTCGGAGGGCCCATATGCTGCTCTCCTCTCTTGTTTCCCTCTCTGCAGTTTTTGGGTTCCCAGACATGCTTTCCAGCAGGAAGGACGTGCTTCCTCCTCTGCTGTGGCAAAGTAAAAGGGGGTTTCTTGTCTCACCTCTGGGGCAGGCCTGAGTTCTTACACTTTGGTAGGTCTTTATTTGCTTTCCCGATTTGTCCTTACATGCTGCCTGTATCCAGCCACATACTCTTGCTTCTCTCTGTGGGGGAAGGGACACTGTCTCCTGCTATGGCTCTGCAGCACACAGGGTTTCCAGCCTGCGACAGGGCCCTTAAATCATTACAGTGGCCCCAGATTTTCTACTGAGGTGATGGGATTTCAGCACTTCTCTTCCCCAGCAAAATCACTCATCCTACCCACAGAGCAGGGCATGGCCATGTGGGATGAAGCTCTGAGGAAGCAGAGGTGTTCCCTCTGCTCAGCTCAATGGGTGCAAAGCTGATTGCACCAGTTCCTGCCTGCCTCCTTTGGATCACTCGATGCTCCCACCTGGCCTTTCCCCAGAAACACTGATGTGTGCTCTCTGCTTCACCCCAGCTAAGGTAAGTAATGTTAGGGGATTTCTGTAGTGCTACGGTTTTTTTCTCGTAATCATTGGTATGAATACTTTAAAAGCCACAGCGACATGGGTTAAGTGGAGGCCAGATGGTTGGGATCCTTGCAGAGCAGCTCCCCTCCGCATGGCACTGCCCTGGGGGACCTGAGAGGTGGCAGGAGCAAGGATGGACGGAGCTCAAGCATTTCCCTGCTCCCAGGGTCCTTCCTGCTGTGAAGCCTTCCCTCATCCCCCAGGACCACACTTGGACCATTCTCAGGTCATTTACCCTCCCTTGGATCACTGTCCACAAGTTTTTTCTCCAGCCTGTTGGTCCTGGAGAGAACTCCTTTATCCCTGCAGTGAGAGCTGAGGGAGGAAGTTGAATGAGATGTTCTACCTTGGTTCCCAGAGGTTTTGTTTGTGACACACCATGGATAAAGCTGACGCTCGCATTTAGTAGGGCAACTCTACATGGGGAAGTCTTGGAATACACTTTAATTTGGTGGCTGGATATCAGATATTAGACTTGGTAGTAGTCATCTTTGTATAAGAAAGTTTAAACAGTCTCTGGAGCACAGGTGGGCTTCTCTTGCCAGAGGGTCCTCATCTCTACAGCTTCTGTTCCTTTTTTCTGGTCCAGTGGATCTTAAATTTTTCATGCTCTGTGGCAGCCTTCAACAGAAATGACGAGTGCTTCAACTCATCCTCTGTATGCATTCACACTTGTCAGCCTAAGGAGGGTACAGTTGCTTCAGCCAGGCTGTGTGATAAGCAACCCAGCCCATCGCTTGTCCCAGCAGGAACCACCCACTCATAGGAGAAGCTGAACAGACCCACTTTTGTCTCCTAATATTTGAAAGTAGGGTACCTGTTAGAATGAAGATCTGTGAAACAGAAAGCAAAACTGCTTTCCAGATGGTTTCTTCAGTGTTTTCTGCCAGAGAGGGCAGAGCTGGGAACACCTGCCCTGGCCACCTTGCTGGTCACAGCTGCCCTCAGCTCTCTCCCTGTGCAAGTGCAAACAAGGCACCTCCTTCACGTGATCCTCTGCGAGGTATTTGGCTGGCTACCTTGGCTGGTTTTGCCTTCTCAAGCAGCAAGGGTATTTGGTTGTCGGCTGGACTTGATTGACAAGTGGAGGGAAGACAGTGCAGGGTGGTGCTACCCTTGTCACTCTTGTGTCCAAGGATGTCTTGGCTCATGCACAGCTGAGAAAGCTCGTGTTGCCCCAGTGACTGAGCTACTCCATCTTGGCTCATCCTCCTCCTTCAAGGGCAGAGCAATGCAGGCAGCTGCCTTTCCCTGCCAAGGAACATCCATGTTGGGATTTGTATGTGAGAAACAATTGTTATCTGCCCTGCCTAATTGCTGCAAACCGCATGCATTTGGAGGCATCTAGGGCTGGGGGAGCCTGCTGTACAAGTCAAGATGAATTAGGAGGGTGTCAGGCTGATCTCTGTGCATAATATGGAGAAAGAGACAGGCTGGGAAACATGGGACAAATGAAAAAAGGGAGCAATCAAGGAGAAAAGCTAGTTCTGGGCAGGGATACTTGGCTTGGCTGCCTTCCCTGTGGGCTTGTTCCATTAACATTTGGATATTCAGCAAAAGCTGTCTTTGCAAGGGTAAGGAGATAAGCAGAAATGTACTGATGTTTAGTTTAAAAGTAGCAGAGCTCCAGGTTTCAAGCGCTTTCTGGCTGGCTTCCTCCTCCCCTCTCAATGAAATACTCTGGCTTTTCTGTACCAAAATATATGAGTGAACCTGGGACATGCCTGGGTTCCCTGTGCACATGTGGTTCTGCTCCCCTCATCTGATTTCATACAGATGTCTTTTTTTTTATTATTATTATTAAACTATGCTGCTATTAATAACTTGGAAGTAGGGTTGCTCCTCTGCACAGCAACTGGATGCAAAACCAGCACTGCATTTAGCCTGCAGTGCTGGCTTCTTTCTTCACCTATTTACCATCCTAGTATTAAAAGATGCATTCTCAAAAATAGGATGATATCAACCCTTTTTTCAGGCTGACGCCTGAAGGTTGCTGTTGTAGTAACTCTGTATTGTTATGATAAAGTCACTAAGAGCAAAGTCTTTACAGGTGGGTTGGCTGGCTGGTGGAGCCAAGCATGTGAAATCAATGTGTTGATTTTGCTGAGTTGAGGTCAGAGTATTCACAGAAATGAACATTGTCTTTAATTATCCTTCTTAGTTTGCAGTATGCATGCAGGGGTTAGACTTTGATCAGTGTGCAGAGGTCTATTGCCAGGTCCTCAGCACAAGCAGCAAATGTGCTTATATGATTCCTCTTAAATATCAGTTTCACTGAGGCTGCTGCTGAGTTTATATTGCAAGTTTCAGGGCACGTCTGGAGGGATGCCACCTCTTTGAAAGAGAGATTAGCTGCCCCTGGAAGTTTTGCTGCAGAAGGAATGCTGCTGGATTCATTGCCTTGCCAAGAAGCCCAAATGTGGCACCTTTGTCTGAAGTCATGAGGGGAGGGAGAATGTAAGTGGCAGTTTAGTTTTGTGGGTGAGACCTCTCCATGTCAGATCTGAGATAGGTCCGGTGTTTAGTATTGGCTACACTATTATTTTCAAACTTTGGAGTTGTATTTAGACACTTAAATTAGTGACACTACCATTCAGTTGTATAGAGCATCTGCAAATCCCTTTGACTATAGGCTGGTACCTTGAAGTTTGGGGGGCTATGTGACTGTAACCATCGGCTGCCAATCTTTATGAAGAAACTAAACATGAGCCAAGCCTCTAGGGACTGTGCTGTGTGGTTCTATGAGAAGTGGACTTGATGATCCAGCGAGTCCTTTCCAGGCCTGCATTCCTCTGGTTTTGAAGCTGGAAACATGAAACAGGGTGATTTCTGAGGGCCCTATTAGTTTTGGCTTTAAATGGTAGCACGTATCTCCTGAGAACCATTCATGACATGAAAAGCTTTTCTTTTTTCGTAATGATAAAACCTAAACACACTGCTCAACAGTGATTTAATGAGCAGAATATTCCCGTTGTCAGGGTCTGATGCTAATAATAGACAGATGGCTGGCAGTTCGAAAAGCAGTCAACACAAAATATTTGCTATATAAAACCCAAACCATTTTAACTTGAAAAAATCGAACTGCTTATGCCAGGGCCAGATTGTAAATGAATTGGCAGTAAATACAGCCTACTGATAAGATGTGTTTATACTGCAAAAGTCTTGGAAACATATATAGCATAAAATGGCGCATCTGATGTTAAGTGAATTATACATAGAAAAAAGGAGGTGGGAAGAGGGACCTTGACGGAGGGTAGGAGCAAACTAGTGATAGGAAACAGAAGAACCAACAAAAAGGGAGAGCTGAAGATGAAATTTACTGGCTTGTTTTTAAGAGACAGTTCTGCCAAATTCAGAATTAGGCAGTAGTTACACCTAGCACTCTGCATTGTTTTGAAAAAGTCACTAAGAGCAAAATCCTTACAGGTGGGTTGGTTGGCTGGTGGGACCAGGTGCAGAACCGAGTAGTGTTAGTTGTCCATTGATGTCCCTTATGTTTCTTCATTGGAGTAACCAACTCGGCCAGGTTGATAACAGTAATGTCCCAGAATCTGTGTATTCTGGGGAAGCTGGGAGAGAAGTTGCATCTTGAGGTGTTTCTAAATTATGATGGGTTTGGGTCATTTATATATACCAGTTCTTTCTCAGGGCTAGTTCTCGGTCCTCAGTTCATTCCTGGCAATCCCAGATCCTGGATTTCTCTCCACTCTGTTGTCTCTAGCCTTGGAGGCTCTGAGATGTAAAGCACAGTCTCAGTGGGGAGCTCAGTGACTCCACTGCTCAGGATCTAGACTAGCAGGAATTCCCACAAGAGCAGGAAGTTCCCTGGCATTTTCCACTGCTACTTACTGCCTGAAACAAGGCATGAAAAACATGCAGGGTGTGCATTATAGCTCATCTTCAGAGATGTGTCCCACTGTCCAATAGTCATGATAAAGCAGTCCCATGTTTCATTAAACCATCCTCCACATAAGCACGGGAGACAGGCTCAGCAATTTGAAGATCTGTTCTGGGTTTGCATATGGGAAAAGGACAGGAGCTTTTCATTGCCACAGAACGCTCAAGGTGTGAAGTGTAATACAGTAGAGCAGCTTCAGGGCTACTCTTGGGGCTAAGAACTATTGACTGGCCCCCAAGTTAAATTGAATTCCCATATTGGGGAAGGAACAGTGGAAAGTATCATATTGGAAAAAGCTGTTTGAGGCAGAGCAATAGATACTGATACCTACCTGGATTTATTAAACAAGAAAACAGTCTGTGCAATAGCTCTGCTTTGCTTGCAACCATATGAAGGGATAACAAAGAGCCAGAGGGAAGACTTAGAAAGATGCAAACAAAGCAGCCTATGGAAGGACTGCATGCAGTCTCTTATGAAGAGTATTTGTGTAGTAGAATATTATTTGTCAGCACCTGATGAAGAAAACCTTTCCCTTTTGAAAATAATAGCAATGATTAATCCTTAAAAGGAAAAGGTTTCAAACATAGCCAATGCAAAAAATTTCAGTGATTCTTCATTCTAGAGAAGATGGAAAGAATCTGTGAGCTTAGTAATATCACTGGAGATAAAGAACTGCAAAACAATGGCATGCTATACCTGCTAAAGATTCAATTTTAAAATTAACCAGAGTATGATGAAAGCATGAGATAGATCTACTGAGAACCTTTCAGAAGAGTCACTGAAACTAAGTAGTGTAGTTTGGAAGTCTCTGGCCTGCCAAGAAAAGTAGTTAATTCTTAGCTTACAATGAAAACCTCCAGTTTAACAAGGGAGCTACGATTGCTTCTTCTATAACCTAATAACACAGATCAAAAGGTAAGGTAGACGTGGTTTTGTGGTCCTATATCTAGTCCTTACAGGTTAGCTATAGTCTCTGCAGGCAATTACAAGCTGCCTATTCCAGAGACATCTGGTAGAGCCTACATGTAGGTTACAGTATTGAGCAGATACTAAAGGGAGAGTTTGCAAATTTACATACTGCCTTGATCCATGTATTACATCTATTCTTTGAGCCATGGATCAGTTTTGGCAAGCTTTTTGACCTCTAAATGCTTCCACTTTTTTCCTTACAAATATGCAACGTGAAATATTTGATGTAAACTACGAAAACAGGCCCAGTGGTAGAGGCATCGCCATCTTGAACGCAGGTTGTGCAGTAATGCAGTGCATCTGTAAGGCTTCCTTGTGCCCATTTGGATTTCTGGAGTGGTAACGCTGCACTGACCATGGCTGGGAACAGACTTTTCCTAGCTGCTGTACCCTCACGCATTTCCAGAGTTTAGTCATACAGTTCGAAGTAAAGCATAAATTACAGCAGAGGCAGAGAGCAATTGACAGGTATGGGGAAAAGAGAGAAAGGGCCTATTGTGTGAGAAGCAGACAGCTCTGCTGACCTGAAAATATATTATTCTATGGAAGCGCGAACCAGAGGGGCTGTGGAATTTGTTCTCAATTCAGCATGAAAACCCTGGGCTGGGGCGACCATCCATTTGATGCGGGTGGTCCTTAATGCATGTCATAATTTACACTTAAGGCATATACGATCCCTTGAAATTCCCTTCTTAGGAGGACCATAAAAACAGTGTTGCATATGGAGCTCACTGGAGGTTTCTGCAAAGCTCCCCCATTGTCAGACATAAACACATCCTATTATTCTAGCTTAGGTCAGAGTTCAATGACTCCCCAAAGCTTATTTCAGTCCTAAGCTGATCCCACTGCAGTCCGGGTGGGCAAAATAGAAGTGTTTCCAACACAGCTACTTTCCTCTGGCTGCTCCGCTCCGCAATCGGAAGCAAACATGACTCCTCAGGCTATAGGTTAATGCACAGCTTATCGGTGAAATCACCCTTGCTCATCCTCAGGCTGTTTTCTGAAGGATTTTGCAAGCATTAATGAAGTTTCCTCTTCTCTGTATAGGAGATCCTAGGACTATCATTAACCTCATCTTCAAGAACAGGAATCGGAAGTTAAAAGACTTCATGCAGGGAATCCTTGTTAGCACAAGAAATAGATCACAGATGTGCCTTTGCCTGTCTGCTGCGAAGGCAGAACCCGGCCCCTCGCCGCACCCCGTGGGGCTTGGCCCCCCACTCGGACGCAGATGTCAGCGCCGTGCTGCCGTGCTGGGCGCTGCCCTGCTCTACACAGCCGCTGCCGGAGGGGCTTGCTGCGGGGCTGGGTGGGCCTGTCCCCCTCCCCTCAGGCACGGCCCCTGATGCTGTCCCTGGCAGGGCAGCAGCAAGCAGTCAGGGTGAACAGCAAGGTACCCACTCCGTGCAACGTGGCGGTTCCCTAGACCGAAGCTATTGCTTACTCCCTGAATGCCAAATGCACTTTCCAGGGCCATTTGTTTCTTGCTTGTGAGCACGGGAGGCACCTGGCTTGGGGAGCTCCCCAAAGTGGTTCCTCCGAAAAAGACCTCGCCGCCTTTGAGGCCAGCGACCCAAGGGCTGTCAGTACCCAGGAGAGGGGGTCACTGATGGAGAGTGAGGAAACCCTTCCTCTGCTGAAAGGAATGAGATGGAGCTGCAGAAGCATTTGCACTTGGACTAGAGGTCTGGGCTGTACGAGCTGGGGAGGAGGCACTGCATCCCACCCCGGGAAATTAATGGTAAAGGTTTTACTTACTTTGTACCTTATCTCAGCTGACAGGAGGTAATGCTATCTCTTTGGACTACATGGTTCTGTGGCACGAGGGATGGCTCCGCGAGAGCAGGTGAGAAACATTTTGGCCGTAGCTGCCGTTCAGAGACTTCAGAGCCAAATAAAGCAATGAAGGAAAAACAGAGAAAAATCTGACCACAGAATGTAAACAGAATAAAAAATGCTTCTTGTTAGGTGTCTTATAATAACTGGACCTCGTGCCTGGGGAGAAAACCAAGCTATTTCACCTAAAATTGCCATGTGCGTCAGTATTTGTTTCTCCTTTTTATTCTTCTGTCTCCCAGAATCAGGCAGTTTGTATCCTTAGATGTGGTCAGCAAAAGACCAGAATGGCAACTCAAATTGAGAGATCGGACAGCTGAACCTGGCCCTCGGTGGTTTATTATCTCTGCCAGAGCTTAACAGAGAGAAAATAGCAGGGACAAGGAATGAACACGCATGACCAACAGGCTGCTTCCCCCCTCTGAAATATTGCCCGTTCCCTTCACCAGAAGTTTCCTGTGCTGACTGAAATATTAACGGGGCCAAACAACGTGGGGGGAAGTTTGTTTATTTGTAGGGTCGCATATTCGTGCCTGGTTTAGGCCTGTCCTGCTGAGGAATTTCAGCTATTTTGCTGGAAAGCTGGGGGGGGTTATGGCCCCGGTGGGACGTGGAGGCTTGTGGCAATGCCTGCGACGGGAGTCAGGCCCAGCTGGCCGGTGGTGTCCCTGTAACACGAACAGGGGTCGGTGGGGAAGAGAAACTGGGTGGGAACTGGGCTGTGCCCTCAGGAACCTGCCGCTGAAGGGGGCGAATTGGGCCCAGGCCCATGGCCACCGCGGGGGCTAGCGGAGGAGGATGCAGGGGGGCTGCTTTGCGCCCCTTCCCTTGCCCATTCAGCCTGTAGCCCCTCGTAGCAGCTGGGGGTCTCCAAGAAGATTTGTTTTCCCTTTGAAGACCCCAGGCCTGGCCTCCACTGGAAACTGTCTGGGAGCCTCCTTGCAGAGGGAGGCTGCCCTGGCACCTCCCGTCCCCACTGTGAGGGCCTTCAGCCACAGGCTGCGAGGAGGTGGTGTATGAGGAGGAAAAGCACGAGAGCCCCTTGCATCCCAGGGCAATTATTTTTCAAGCCGGCGCAGCAGTAATTAATGCTCAGCCTGGCAGCTGGGCCTCTCTCCGGAAGCCCGGCTGGTGCAGGCTCCTGTGGGGCACCTCCTCATGCCCTTCCCTTGCGGTGAGGAGCGGTGGCTCCCCAACGGTGGCGGCCGCAGCGCGACCGTCGCTCACAGCGTGGGGAATGACGGCAGCAGTGGATGCCCTGGCGCCTGCCGTTAGGACGTCTTCATCTAGATCTTGGGAAGCACCTGTGCTTCCTGCCACTGTGGGGTTTCAGTGCGGATGCCTTGGGCAACAAAGCTATGAGGTCCATACCCGCCACCAGCCTCAGCGGGAGCAGAGAAGTGAAGATCGGCATGGACTAAACATTGATTTGCAAAGCCCTTGGGAGCCTGGGGTGCGTCAGGCAGCTGTTTTTATCTCTGTAAGCAAATGGCACAGCAAGCTGTATCAATCCGTTTCAAAGAACGGTTCTTCTCCAGATCCAGAGGAAATACAGGTTTAAAGCATTGTCTTTAAATAGACTAATTAAATAAAAATGGTAGCAGCGGAAAACGGCAGTGTTCATCAAGATTGTGATGACTGAAGCATGGGACCTGGCAAAGACCAATGTCCTCTCATGCCGAGGGCTGCAGGGGCCCTAATAAACTTACAGCTGCCTCTTCTGGACGCTGTAGAGAGACCAGTGTATCTCATTATCCTGTAGTGTAGTTCATTATTGTGCGGGTTTTAGTACAGAACCAAACTGGAATGACGGGCTTGCTGTGTTTGGTCCTATGAAGTCATGGTCCTGCTGCAGACGGGACGGTGCAGATGCACACGGAGTGGCTTGCTGCGCTGCAGACGGTTCACTTGCCTCATGAGTCTGGGATCCCTTTGTCTATGTGCTGGCCCGACTCGGGATGCTGAGGATATTGGTTTTGCATGTTCTTTTCCATTAGTATTATTTCAATGTTCTTTTTTTGTTGACAGTTTCTACAAAAAATATGTTTTCATTAGAAAATGCCGTGACCCTTCCCAAATTTCTAGTGTTGGATGACATTTGAGTTTGTGTATGCTTTGCAATCAAAACCTTAAATGGTTCTTAAAAAAAAAAAAAAGAAAGAAAAAGAAAAAAACCCCTAATATTTGAGAGGGGGTGGGTGTTTTCAAAAGAAAGATTAGCTGTTGCTTCTGAAAATTGATTTTCTGGCAAATGATTATATTACAGCCATTTTTTATTAAAAAATAGTCTGCTGACCAGCTGTAGCACATTCATGTTTCAAGAGAAGGAGGGAGACTTCCACATGCTGCAGTTTGCCTTGGACAGTCAGAAGGTGGGAGGGGAAACAGTAGTCCAGAGGTTTTCCCGAGCGCTGGTGCAGGCAGCGCATGGAGCGGTAGGCAGATCGGACGCCTGGGGCATCCTGCGGGGCTGACCGTGCATGTGGCCTCACACTGAGCAGCTACATCTACCTGTGGCACCCCAATACAAAGATATTGTATTGGATATTGGTCTGGAGCAGAAGTTGGTCTGGAGCAGAAGTTGGTCTGGAGCAGATATTGGTCTGGAGCAGAAGTCTTATGAGGAGCAGCTGAGGGAGCTGGGACTGTTTAGCCTGGAGAAAAGGAGGCTGAGGGGAGACCTCTTCGCTCTCTACAACTACCTGAAAGGAGGTTGTAGACAGGTGGGGGTCGGTCTCTTCTCCCAGGTAACAAGTGATAGGACAAGAGGAAATGGCCTCAAGTTGCGCCAGGGGAGGTTTAGACTGGATATTAGGAAATTTTTCTTCACCGAGAGGGTTATCAAGCATTGGAACAGACTGCTCAGGGAAGTGGTTGAGTCGCCATCCCTGGAGGTATTTAAAGGACGTTTGGATGAGGTACTTAGAGACATGGTGTAGTGGTGGTTTTGGCAGTGTTAGGTTTATGGTTGGACTCGATGATCTTAAAGGTCTTTTCCAACCTATATGATTCTGTGATTCTGTGATTCTGTGAATACGACGCTCCCTGCCCCTGGAAGGCTGCAGGGATGCAAACCTCATAGCCTGCAGATGCAGGACAGAGGTGCCTGTCTGGTCTGCCAGGCTGAAGTTGGGATGTCTGTCCGTCCAAGGTGGGAAATCTGGTGAAGAGGTTAAAAAGCATTAAGCAATGGAGAGGGAAAGCATAAATACCGCCCCTGAGCCCTCCAGTGACTCTTTGGAAATCACCATGACCATGCACAGGCTTGAAATTGTGGCACAGCCTGCAGACGTATGATGGAAGGTGGTGTAGAAGTGACTTTTGATGCACCACAGCACCAGAATAACTGCTGGCTGAGGGTGCAGAGGGCAGTGGCACAGCTGTGAGAGCTCCTAAGAAATGTCTGACGCCCAGGTGATGCCCGAGCACTAAAAAGCAGCTGCAGGCCCTGCAGTGTGCTGCCAGCGCTGAGCACTGCAGAATGCCCCATGATCTAGGCTGGAGGCTCATCAGGGCGGGGTCAGTGCTACAGCAGTGGGGCTGGATAATTGGCAGCTTTCTGGTTTGTGAAGTTCTTGCTTTATGTTTGGTTTCTTTTTCTAGAGCCCTCTCTCCTTGTCTGTCCAAATGAAAGTGAGCACGTGTAGCTAAGGTTGCTAAGTTAAGGGCTGCTCCCCTGGGCATCCCAGAGCTCAGTGGATGCTCTGTCCAATTTTTCCACACAGGAATTTTCCTTGTTGCATGCAGTGCAATTGTGAGCATTGTGAGCATCCTGGGATCTTTGGGTTTGTGATAGAGCAACAGGCTTACAGAAGAAAAAAAATCCTGACCACTGCAGTTTTTCCTGATCATTTACAAACCAACAACCAGCTCCGCCTCTATATCTTTGTAAGCTAACTTGTGTCTGCCCAGCATGTGTTGTAATTTATTGCTGTGTTAACAAACTACTGAGTTCACAAAGCCAGTGACTGCGCAGCCATTAGAAAGAGGAGTGAGGACGCCAGTTTGTAAACTTGCTCTTTTTTGCTGTCCTTTCTTAGAAATCAGAAGGGTGTTTATTTCTGTTGTGTTTTTGCATGGGAAGGCAATGGGCCTGGGTGGCCCATTCTAACTGCACAGGGGGTTAGAATGCCTTGGTGACCATCTGCTAAACCTCGGCAAGCAGCAGGTATGAGAGTTGGGGTTAAGGGAGCTGGACCCTGGGCTTGCAACTAACAGCAAACTGTGCTAAGGCTTTAGTCCCACATTCTCATCCGGACACAGCTTGCACTGCCAGTGTATGCAAAGTACCAGGGGCTGATAATGAGGGAGCACTGCCTGTTGACAGCCTACTACAGAAGGTACCAAAAAATGTCAGTGTTGCAAGTGAGGGGTACAGTAATAATGGTACCGACATAATACCAAGCAGTTGTATTGCTGGGTTGCATTTTGCAACTGGGAAAATGTTCCACCGCTTCTTTGTGACCTACTTATCAGAATGGTGAATCTATTGAAGGAGGGAAATACTGAAATATGAGTGTGATAAAAGATGGGAAGCCATGCTGATGCTATTCCCCACACTTAGTTGCTCTCCACCAATATTCCTGCAAGTAAAATTCAGACCACAAAAATGCTTGTAGAAAGCTCAGAGCTTCCTATCAGCACTCCCAGGAGTTTGTATCGTGGCCAGTTGTCTCCTGTGCTGCTTGCTTTGTTGAGAGCAGATGGGCACAAGTAAGTGGAGTTGAATGCAGCAATGTCACAGTAAGAATCGGTTTGCTTCCCATATCCCATTATGTTCCAGCAATCTTCTTGATGTTGTCGGTGGAGTATGCTGAGCAAATATGTGCCCTCTGGCTATATGCAGTGGTTGAGTGTTGGCATTGGACTACCAGCATGAAATCAGGTGTTGACCTGCAGCCCGCCTCCCACTATGGAGGCACTCTGCCAGCAATCCATACTGGGTTACACGAGGTGTGGGCTTGGTGCCAGAAGTTCCCTGTCATGGCTTTAGCTGGGAGGTGCTCAGCAGATTTCCCAGACAGCAACAAAAAGCCTTATGTCCTCTCCGTACTTCATCTGGAAGAGGGGGGAGCTCCTAGACTGGGCTGTTGTCAGGGTCAGCCAGCCCTTCTTCCCCCATCACTCTCACCGCATATCACGTGAGCTGCCAGTCAGCAGCAGAGTTTGCTACCTGCTCCCTTGCTAGTGCCTGGTGCATTTCAAATTTGGCCAAACTCATAAGATGATGGTTTTGCCAGTCAGTCAGTACATCTGAAACTTGCTGGTGGTCTCTGTGCCCTGAACCTTAATGGGGGGAGGAAGCAACAC
This sequence comes from Mycteria americana, assembly GCF_035582795.1. Lineage (NCBI taxonomy): Eukaryota > Metazoa > Chordata > Aves > Ciconiiformes > Ciconiidae > Mycteria > Mycteria americana. The sequence continues at coordinate 20,724,457 of NC_134370.1, forward strand.
TTCATTCTAGGAGGTGACAGTGTCCCAGAGGACTCTGGCCTGACCTGTGTTTGCTGTCATAACCTTGTGAGGCAGTGGCTTTTTCATCCTGTATCTGTACAGCATCGAGCACAGAAAGGGTCCTAGCCTAAGGCTGGTGTGCCTACGTGCCATCATAGTAATAGTAAACATAGAAGAGAAGCATGTGACATTTGTCAGGGAAAAGCACAATAATCTACTCTGATTTTTTGCATTTGTCTATATACATCGCTGGAAATTTTGCAAAAACCTAGCCAAAGGAGTTGTATAAACTGCCTTAAATGTAAACCAGATACTGTCAATTTAGGGCATTTGCAGTGGTGGTGTAAACTGAGCCAGAAATGCTGAGCTGTGGGTCCAGGAGACAGCCAAAATGCAGCCAAAAGCCTTTTCCCTGTGTTTAATTTAGTACAAGTGTGACTGGATAGGTACCAAGCCGCGGTCCTGGTCACGCTCTGTGTAGGGAAACCTTAGGGGAAAGTGACTGGGGACTCTTGGTGAGAAGTCACAGATCTTCAATCAAGTTTTATGATGAGATAACAAAAGTTGGGTGAGTTGGTACCTGGAAAACCTGCCCTGAGGGCTCCTCTGTTAGGCTTATCTAAGGATACGCCTGTGAAGTGCTATGCAAATAGAGGTGAGTTCAATCTGCCCATGCCCAAGCAGACTGGAAACCATGTGAAGACAAACTGGGTGACCCTATGCCTCAGCTGACAAACCTCACTATGACCTTCAGCTTGGTACCTGTAAACCCCTGAGGGGTGAAGCTGGAGAGATGTGTCATGCAAAGGGTCACTCTGCCTCCCTTGGGTTTTATATTTTTATTTAAATACCTGTGGCTGGCTACTGTCAGAAACTGGGTTGGAGTGGTATTTGGGCCTGACACGCATCTGCTTTTTTTTTCTGGTTGGCTCAGTACATGTGGCTGTGTGGGGGTTAAGCCTTTTATAAAAAGACTTTGCAGATGTTCTTCAAGCAAAGCTTTAAAAGTGACCGGATCCAGCTTTACATGAGCCGCCAATGGAGGAAGCTGGATGCTAGAGCGCTTCTCTTGGAGGTGTGGTCCAAGCAGATCCAGGGAACTGGAAGCTGAAACCAGACCCATTCAGTGTGGAAATAAGGTGCAGATTTTTTTACAGTGAAGAGAATTAACTACTGAAATAATTTACTAGAGGCTGTACAGGGTTCTCTATCACATGTAGTCTTTAAATCAAGACCAGGTGTCTCTCTAAAATATGGCTTTCCTCAGCAGAAGGATGGGCTCACCACACCACAGGGGATGATGTTCTGCAGCCGGTGTGATGCCAGACACCAGATTGTTTGACTGTAACATTTCCTTCTGGACTTACAAACCTATGGATCTTGTGGACTGAAAGAACGGTAACAGGGAACGGCTCTTGCATCCACTAGAAGCATCTGGGAAAGTCTGGCAGGTTTATGAATAAAAGGGACTGGAGTTGCCTCTTGCGGTTTATGGGAGAAGGTGTCCCTGCATGTGAAAGCCCAGAGACTGGATAGTGGCTGGGCAGGGCTGCTGACTACTGGGGATCTGACTGTTTCCAGTCTAAAGGAAGAGCTGAGACATACTGATGTACCCTGACTGCCACCTGCTCCAGCAGTGGATGGGATTGAGAGCGATGATGGATTTTATGGATGGGCTTCTGTACTGGCACTTGTGCCTGGAACTGCCATGGTGCTGCAAGGCGATGGGATAGAGAGCAAGGCTCCTTCTTGCCGCCAGGTCAAGTCTGCAAAATGTGTGTGTGAGAGTGTCGGTGGGGAAAGAAAAGAGAAAAGCAAACACAGCTCAGAGGTGCACTGATATCAGGGCTGAGTTTACATGTAAGGTTTTGCTTTCGTCAGTGGCATCCAGACCAGCTTGGGAGGTAGGCATTCAGGAAAGTGTGTGTATCTGCGTTCCTCTAGACTGGATAGCCACTTGGCTGCTGCAGGAATTTTATTAAATTCAGACTCACTAAGTGAAGCTGTTCTGGAGAGAAAATAAAGAAAAACAAGGAAGAAAAAAAGAATCCCTCCCCACCAGAAATTGTGGCTTTTCAGAGCAATCTCATATGAGCTGCAAAATCCATGTAGTAAGCAGGCCTGGTTCCAGCTGCTCTGACGCCTGGAGAGGTGACGCTGTGCAAACAGAGCTGCGAATGGAGTGAGAAGTGTGGGGGCACAACATGCACTGCATTTGCCAGGCACTGGCAAACCCCTTAGCAGTGCATACTGTGCAGTCAGCAGTGTAGCCATGGTGCTCTTGTTGTGTCCCTACAAATTGTGCACCTCTTTCCAAGCTGATTGTTTCTTCCTTGGCTGGCCGAGGATGTCCGTATAATCTAGGATAAAGCATTTTGATTCAGTGAGCAATCTCTCACCTAACTACCTCTCCCAGTCACAGCCATCACATTGGCAGGCTTTGCTGACAGATGATGCTACATTTGGCAGACAAATTCCTGACATTTACAGCTTCTGCCTTGGTTCCACTAGAAACAGCCTGCATGGCAACACAATCCAACCCCACCGGGTTCCTGGCTCAGCTCATCATCATTAGCTGTTTTAAAGGCAGCCTCTAAAAATCTCTGTGCTTCCCCTCTCAGCACCTCACAGTGTGAATGTTGCAGCTTGCTTACAGATGGGGAAAACAAGTCACAGCAAAACATAGGCTGGTTCTGGGAAGCTTTTTCACAGTCATCACTCATATTGAGTGTCTGCAAGCTCTGTCTGAAACGGGGGCTATGTGTGAGGACACGTGTCGTCCCCACGAATTCCAGCACGCTGCCCCTACGCATGAAGTGAAGGAAGTGCTTTACCAGCTTGCTGAGCTGGCTTTGGGCCAGCGGGCAGAGTACTGCTGAGCATCTGCAAATCCCATGCTGCAAACGCTGTGGTTCCCCTCTCCCAGTGGGCAGTGAATGTGTACTGCTCACTACAGCTGGTAGTTAATCCCCCTTCCGCGCTCCAGCACCTTTCTGCTCCTCCCAGGAGTCCATTGCCAGGGTCAGACACGCTGCCTCCGGTGTGTGCAATTCATAGGTGCCCACGGGCTGGCTCTGCTCTTCCTTCAGTCTGCTGCCCCGGGAACTGGGGAAATCAAGATACATTGGCTCTGACATTAATGCTTCTATCTCATTTGCTTAATTGCATTCCCTGGCTCTGGATCATTCTTAAGACTTAGAGAACAGGATCAGATTTCCCAAGATGTTCAAGTGCCTACAGATGTAGGTGGGCTCCTATTGGGATCTTCAAACATTCCCAAACTGGCAAGCCAACTAATTACCCAGCAAAATCTATTTAGTTTTTTCTGCCTCTGTGGGAAGGGGCCAGTCTCAAAGGAACCAGACAGTTCAACATTTGCATGAACTGATGAGCAGCAGGTAACAGCTGATTCTCTGTCTCATCCTCTAACTCACCTGTGCACCTTATGGCCAAGGCTATTGCAGTGTAATACCATATTTGCTTCTAAATGCCTTTATTCAGCACCTTGGTCTGATCAGTGCCTGATGTTGAAGTCATGAGTACAAAGAAAAATGTGCATTCAAAGAGCACCTCAACCCGCCTGGGCAGTCTGTGCCTCTGGACCTTAAGCCTTCCAGACCAACAGCCTCCTTTAACCTGCACAACGTTTCTTGCCTTTTGTGCCATTAAAATGCTTGCTTCATTTTTAAATCCCAAATTAAGTAAGCAATACCTTTGTTTTCCGACGGCTGTTTTTGAGCTCTTCTGAAAAGCACAATTTTAATTTCCATGGGCTTTCCTTGCTTCCTATGTTCTCACAGGTGCTGCCCTATAGGGATGGCTGAGTGGAGCAAATTTGCATGTTGTTTGCATTTACAGAAAGGATATTGGGGTGTTCAGAGGTTGAGCGAGTTCCTCAGGCTCTGAATGGGCTAGTGCCTAAGCTCGGAAGAAAACCTGAGGGCACCAGAAGCAGCTTTTTCTTTTTTGCATCATGTTTGATCCTTGCCTGTGATCACCTGATGCAGATCAGAGTAGAGATTTTCCTCCTGCTGCACAAGTTCTTCCTCTTCTTTGCTCCTCATGTCTTTCCTGGCTGAAGCACTCCTTTGGAAGGCAGCAGACCAGAAGGAGTGCCCATGTAAGAATGACAAAGGGTAGGAAGTCCCAGATTGCTTGCCTGCCTTTTCTTTTAGCACCAGCTGTGCCCAGAAATATTGCCAACAACCAAGCAAAATTTTCTCAGTTCAAAACTGAAATATTTTTGAATAAAAAAATCATTACTTTGCCTAGAAATCATTCAAACAATAAAAAAGTCTTGTATAGATTTATAATGTGTACCTTGAATGACAATTCAATGAAGAATTGTCACCTGAATGGAGACTTTCATCAGAAGTGAAACTTCCATCTCTACTGCAAGCATTTGCCCACTCCAGCTTCTGACCATGTCTAACTCTGCCCTGGTATTTGGAGGTGTTCGCTGGATTTGCTTAGGCATCTTCAAAGGAGAGGTTTGTGTGCCCATGTCCAAATGTACACTTGGTGGCCGGGTGCCTATGTTGTGTCGTAGGACAGGGATGCTTCTCTGTCTGTCCCCGGGCTGAGCACTGGCCCCTAACGCAGCAGTCTGGTGAGCCATTTTTTTTCTCTTCCTGAGGCTTTGATATTTGCATGTTTGTGTTTTTATTATTCCTGGGATCTTTCCAGCCCTCTGCATGTCCTCTGGCGGAACAGTCCCTGCGCATTCTTGCATTTACACCCTCTCCTCCATTTCCACCCTGACCCTCTGAGTGCCAAAAGGTTTTCTACAGAGGAAATAAAACCTGTGCGCCCTGGAAGCTGCAAAGTTACAGGCTGACTGGGGACCACCGCAGCATGGTGGTGAATATCCCTGCACAGCACTTTCTACTGCATATAGGCCAAAACCAATTGACTTGAGAATGGCTTTTTTATATGACTTGTCTCAAGAGCAGGACTAATAACATTTTTATGTGGCAGATGTGTTGTAGTGCTTTCATTCTGTTTACATGGCTGGGAAGGTGACCCATCTTACTTTTCATAGCTGCCATCTGTTGGTCAAATTCATTCCAATGCAATCAACCAAGTCATGGTTTTGTTTTGGTTTTTTTTTCATTTGTTTTGTTCTGGTTTTAATTATTGTTGTCTCTGGGAATTTAATTCTGGGCTTTTGGTTCAGTGAGTAGAACAAGCATTTCTCCCAGTCTTACAATGGCTGCTTGAAAGGGCCTGCTGATGGTAGAAAATAGTCTATCTTTCTGCTTGCTTGCAAGTTTTTCAAAAACATAAACCAACCAAAACCAAACCTTTGAACAGGTGAGCACTCAGTCAAAGTGGTGGAATGATTGATTTGAAGCCTTCTCACAATGCTTTGTCCAGGTCAACAGAGGACAATAATTAAAAGATCCGTATCAACATGGCTCAGGTTTCAGGCAAATTAAGAGCCGAAGAATGCCAAGAGCCTCTTTCTCTTGAAAAAGAGAAAGGTCACATATTATTCCCTAAATTAAATCTTCTTTCACAAATTCCACTAAACTAAGATCATATCCAGTCCATTCTTATTAAGGAATGATTTGCTTTGTTTATTTTTATCAACAGCCCTTGCTTCTGCCTTGTAACTATGCTTTGTAGTGACAAGGAAGCAGAAATGGAGAAGCTTTCCTGGGCGGCCAGCAGAGAGGTGAGCTGTGCTTCTCTTGCCCAGAGAGAGGGGATGGGGATGGGCAGAATCCCAGCACATGGGGGCAAGCGCTGCTTTTTCAAAGTATTCATTGGTGGTGTCCTGTCTCCACGTGTGGTGGGGATCCTGGCTCCCAAGGCAGTCAGACCTGGACAGGAGATGGGAGCTGGGGCCACTGTCTTCCTACAAGTGTCTCACTGGAGGTGCTGGGGCTCCAGACACCACCCTCACCCTGCTCCTGCTATTCATTCCTGCCTGTGGGCGCCGATGGAGGCTGCCAGCTCTGCGTCTGAGGCTAAGGGAGCCTCCTTGGAGAAACACTGCCCTGAAGGATCTCGCTTGGTACCTAGCCCTGTTCCCCAAACGCCTGCTGGAGGTCTAAGGAGCTGACATCTGAAAGCCTGGCTGGATTCACAGCCACACATCTTTACACCTCCTGCGCTGAATGAAAAAACAGCTCTGGTGAAATGTCTCTGCTCTCGGGAGCTCCCCCGCGCTGGCAATGACGACAGTGGTCCAAGGCCACCTCTGTGAGAGGGGCAGAGAAACCCACAGGCTTCATAGCACCCAGCCAGTGCCTCAGCTGCTGCGGGAGTCTTCTCACTATTTGCCCATCTGCATACAACTCGTCTCTGAGTAGAAAGCTGTGCACTTTCATAGCCACATCTTCAGGACCCAGCCTTGGAGCCGGGTGGGCACAGTCTGTTAACAGCGGGTCCTCTGGGAGGATGGCACCAAGGAGATTCAAATCCGCATAGAGACGTTGTGGACTTCTACAGAAGAGCAAATGACACTGTGAAAAGAAGAGTTTAAGTCTCTCTGTGGTGGTAAAAATTTAGGAGTGATTCTACTGCAGGCAGCAGAACTATTCTGACACAGGCAAGAAGTAAATCATGTCCTCTCTTTTCTCCATATGGGAAAAAAAAAATGTGCTTTCTGTCCCATGTGGCACTGAAAAACAGGACGGGATGGAGAGAGTTGGTCTTTGTTTTGAAAGCACTAGAAATCAGAGACTTTCAAAGCATTTGCAGGGAAATGCTTATAATTTAAGAAGATTGTAGGAGAGTTTTGGTTAATGTAACTATTCAATTACCTATAGAAAATGGAATTTACCATGTAGGAAAAATGGTTGAAGGAGAAAAAAAACCCCTTCTTAAAAGAACCTGAAAATGGTGTCACTGTTGGTTTGAGAGTGATCTTATTTTTAACTTCTACTGAGAAATTTTGACTGTATCTGTATATTTTTACAAAGCCTTTAGGGATCCGCTGCAAATTTCTGGTACTTTTTGGGCGGGAATGGGATTTTTTTTTTTTTTTAAACTAGAAACTAGTCATATACTGCTCATTAGTTTTACCTGCATTTATATTTCCATCAAACAAAGTTCTGATAATCACTATAATAGGGGCTGTGCTTATTTTGCCAGAAAAACTTTTTTGTTATAAAAAGAACGTCACAGGAAAAACATCTGTTTTGAAAAAACGCATTTTCCTCTGACAAAAAAACCCTGCTTGTTTAAAAGTGTTTAACTTTTTTCGGAGCAGGTCATGAAAAAGAAAATGAAATGAAAAAAAAATGTGGGCAGCTGAGAATAATGGTAACAACCTCTTAGACTGGCTACACATGTGGGTGGTGGTGGTGACTGTGCTTTTTCTATGTAAGTACAAATGACTTCTGAGATTTCATATCTTTATGAACTTTGTTAAGGTAGACCAGCTCTTCAATAGGAACCTGGCCAGAATACCTAAGCACTGCGCTTCCACCTTAAAGCAAATGTTCAGTGAAGTGAAGCTGAATTTCACACAGCCAGGTAAAGACCAGTGGAGGGCTCACGCTGCAGAAACAGAGGTCAGGTTAAACAGGGCTCTGTCTCACATTTCACCTAGCTCCCCTGTCTGTAGTATGGCAGAGGTGGGCACCAGATGAAAGGGGAGGAGATGAGATGGTGAAAGGGGTGACGGCAGATGTGTACCACCCATACATTCCTCCTCAGATGCATTTTCATATCTGTTTGGCATTTCAAGGGTTATTTTCCTATGAGCGTCACTCAGAGACATCCAAGCCGGTGAGATCCTGCACTTGAAAGGCCAGGAAGGAGAAGAGTTTACCAGGGAGGTACATCTGACACGTGTGGTAAAGTGTGGCTGTATAAATTAAAGGGCTGAATGAGCCTCCAAAGAAATGTGGGCTGCCCAGCCTCTATCCCAAAATCAGTGGGGACTCTGGGTTTTCCTTTTCCTCCCAGGGCAAAGGTATTTTTCCAATGGTCTGAACTCCTGACCCAAACTTTTGCAGATCCATAAGTGAATGTATTTTGTTACTCCCTAGATGCTACTATTTTTAAGATCTGGATCATCTATGGAAAATAGGAGTCAGATGCTTAAAAGTCTTTGTAGGAACACTGCCTGGGACAGCAAACAGTCTTCGTCTTTTAAAATCTCCTTTCACCCTGCGGGTTTTGCTCACTTGTAGCCTCACAAATAAAGCTGTAGCCCTATACATGCTTCCATTGCCTTCTGTCTTGCCAGCAATGCAGTTTGCCTGGGTATGAAGCCTCCAGCCCCAGAAACGTCAATGGGTACCAAATGCTGCAGGGTTTCTCCTCTGCAGTCCAGGGGAGAGGAGCACAACCATCCTGTCTCTTCCTCCATCTGCTGGCATCTGTAATGTGGAGGAAATGAGGGACAGAGGCATTCATTCAGAAACTGAGCCTTTAAAGTGCCTTTAAATACCCTAGTTGAATATCTTTGCTCTCCGACTTACCAGTCCTGCTGCAAACGCAAAAAGTGGCAAAGCTCTTTTTATGAGTGTTTTCAGTGGATTTTGTTAAATGGAATAAACATACATGTGTAAAATTCAGCAAACCCAGCTCTGAGACTACTGCTATAACAGTGTTAAGATAGTACAATAGTCAAATCAATGTCATAACTGAATCTGAGACAGTGAGCCTTGGTGAGGCATCAGTGAGCTCAAGCAGCAGGTATCCATTACAAACCATAGGATCCCCCCACCAAGAAATATGTGTGCAGGTGCCCAAAGGAGATGTTTTCCTTCAAACAGGTGTCTCAAATATTGTTACGGTCTTCATGGGCACAGGGCATGATTGCCTGTAGTGGTTTTTGGATCTTCCACCCAGGAAGGCAGCCCAGGATGTGAAAACCATGTCAGTTCTGGTTAGGGCATTAGAGGGAGACAGTGGCAGCCTGATCTATCAAGGACGCAACCTCTGCTTTGGCTCTTCTGCTGATCCAGTAGAGCAGGATCTTCTTCTACTCTGTCTTGTATTGAAAGAAACCAGTTGCTTTGACTTAGAAAGCATCTTTAAGCTTTGGGATCAATTAAGTGGCTTATTGCTTTTGGAAATAGGTTTGATCTATTCAACTCACAGTAGGGAGGTGGGAGGCCACTATGAAAAGTCCAGTCTCTCCTGACAGTTTCCTTGCAAAATCTGCTATTAAGGTGGCATGGACAATATTTCTTCTGTATCACAAATGCTGAATGTGAGTTTGGTCCATGGAAAAAAGAAAAAGCTATCCATCTGGAACTTCAGATAAGATTTTTTACCTATTAATGGATTTTCTGTCATTATTTCATTAACTCTTGAAAAATATTGCCTGGTGGGAGATTAGGGAAGCAGCTAAAGTTTAGAATTCTTTCCCATGATATTTAACGCGTAGACAGGGCTACCTTTCCATTTTTGTCAGGATGAGAGCCACTTAGGGTAAAGAAATTCAAGACTGCTGCACACCAGACACAGGCCATATTTGGGTAACTTTTCTCATGAGAATCAAGTACAAATTTCAGACTAAATTTTCAAGGCACGCTGTGGCATGGGTCCAGTCTATCTAAAAGATTGCCTGTAGCTCTGGAATGAGGACAGTGAAGGAAAATCCTTTCCCAAACCACAGGGAGACTTTCTGGTTCCCAAATAAAACTCCTCTGTGTGGTGACGCCTTCTCAAGGATGGATGCTCATGCTCTCCTCCATGGTAGTAGGGCCTCAAACACTGCAGTATTGCTGCTGATATCATTGGGCTTTAAGAAGTGGCCATCAAGCACTGGAGTCCCTGTTGGTTTTCTTTACATGGGAAACATGTCTCTCATAGGTCCCTCTGCCAGAATGCGGAGTGGATGCACTTGTGCAGGAACAGAGCCCTCCAGACAAGCAGTGAGATCTTCACATCTTTTCCTGTGCAAAATTTTGCTTTCTCCACTGTCTGTTAGCCAAGCTCCTCCAGAGGGCAACGGGAAGCCTAAATGACTGGTGGGACTAGCAGCTGGATTAGATGGCTACCTCATTGACCAGCATTGTGACCATGGACAAGTCAGAAGTCCGTTTTGAAGAAGCATGTTGCATGTGATCTTTTTTCAATTATAGTTACTCCTTTACGAAGGTGGTCTCTGCTAGGTGGTAGTAGTGGCTGGAGTGTCCTACAAGGGAAGAAAGGCAGAGCTCCATAGGAAAGACAGTAGCTAAGGTGCCTCGCTACTATTTGAAGGAAGTGGCACCGGACTCTTTGGCAGGTGAGATCTAGGAGGATTTTTACTAAGAGGCCTGGAGTTCTCAGAAGGGTTTTAGTTCAGTCAGTTGATAAGTAACATAAACTCTGGGCTCAGAAAATAACAGGCATTAAAGGTGATCAGGGATTTACAGTCTGCATTCCTAAAACTCTAGAGGGCAAGGTATTAGGTGGAGGCTAGAACCATTTATTTTAGTTATATTAAATGGAAACTCTAGACACTGTCTGACTCTGCCTGTTCTTACTGCTAACACCACCTGGCAGAAAGGTTATGTTATTATTATCTGCTGTTTACTTTTCTCCTTTTAAAAATCTTTCAGCCTCCCAATCAGAAATGGGCACAATGCCATGGGCTCTAAGAGACCAGGCTCAAATGAGGAAAAGCAAACAGATATGGAAAGTGGTTGCAAACATTTTTCATCTGGGCATTCTATCTGGGCAATCCTCGGGAATGCCAAAAGGATCTGGATGAAAACAGTCTACCATCTGTAAAAAGGGATGGCAAACAATATTTTTCACAAAGATACAGAGCAGCTGTACTTATGAATCTGTAGTTCAGGTAAATGCTGCCTCACCCACTCCCCCTACTTAGCCAGCAGCTAGCCAGGACCACGGGAAAGACCATTGTCTGGGCGGTGGGCACCAGGCCTGCGTGGCTCTGCCAGCAGGTCTGCGATCTTCTCCAGGGCACTGCAGGCTCGCCGAGCTCTGTGCCACACTATGTTCCTTTGTGGTATAGTTTGGGTAGTTGGTTGTTGCGTGGGGTTTTCCCAGGTACGTGGCGGGTCCAGCCAGTGAGAATGGCAAGAGGTCAGTAGGGCTGCGTTTAGGGTTGTACAAAATAGCTGAGAGCTGAAGGAGCAAAGAGCTACTCTGGAACGTTTCCTAGGGCCTCAAAGCCCCACCAGTTCCTTACAGTTCTATCTCAGGACCACCTCTGTTGCATCTGTAAAATTTGCCATCCCAAAAATGCAGATGAAAGGGGAATTTTCCCCATACTATTGCAAAGCCTTAAGCCAATCCCCATGTTCAGCACCTGCGGAGAAAGGATCCTTGCAAGTGAATGATTCTCGGCATTTACAGCAGTACAAAGTGAAAATCTTGTTTCAGGAGCATTTTTGCTCCCTTTTGGAGGCAGGGGGAGTGAAACCCTGCTCAGAGATGGCAGCTCATGCCCCATGTCTCTGTGCAGAGCATCGCTATGATGTTTCCAGGCCCTGTTGCTCTGTCTGCGCAAGGTAGATGCAAGCTGCTGACCTCCACGCCACTCAGTAAACCAGGGAAACCAAATCGATTTTTCTCCCTGGCTCCTCCCATAAGGATATGACACTCCCAACAGCTCTTTTAGCATGGCAACTGCACCAAACACACCAGGAAGAATAAATTAATTCTTAAAAATAAACAGCTGGCCATAAAAGCACCCAGGAAAACCCTGGCCTCTGCTCTTCTGATAGCCTAGGAGTCTCAATGACAAATCACCCTTGCTACCTCCCCCCAGTGAATATTCCCTGCTTGTCAGGTCAGCTAATTGTTTTGGAGTGGATGTAATACATCTTCTGCCAGGAGAGGTTTGTGAGGCACATGATGCTGTAAATGATCTTGTGTTTATCTAATCTCTTCTCTTGCTGCTATCATTGCACATGTATACAAACTCCCTTTATAGCTTCCCTCCAGCCACTGCTCTGGTTACAAGCTTAAACAAGTCCTTGCTCATTTTAGAGCTACAGGCTTATTTAAGGCAATGAATGCAATAGCACTAGGCTGTTAGTGCCTACTAGCAGGCAAGGTGGTGCGCTGTCCATACTCAGCCTGCTTTCAATAGCAAGGTAATGATCTTAGTAGAAAGTTCTCTCCACTCAGCAGCTGCTCAGCTGGGGCATAGGTCTGCTGTTCTTTGCTCATCTCGCATATGCAGAGATGACCCTAGTTTGATTCAACATGTGGAAACAAGCCATAAAAACAGATCAACATACCTAAGTCAGAGGAAGGTACAAGAAGTATGTCACCCAAGAGCTGGATCATGATTTCTGCTGATGAAATGGCAATACAGCTCACTAGAAGACCCTCAGGCAAAGCTGAAGAAAGATGGGACGTGAACACACCATCCAGCACCCAATGCACATTCCTAAAGCAAGTGCTTAAGCCACAAGACTGCAATAAAAGTGTGGTTTAGTGTGTAGGCTAGTACTAGAAGTGACCTTTTCTCTGTGTTGCCAGAGAGAAATATGAGACCAGAGAAGGTTTTATGATAGCTTATAATCTCCCTATCACTTCTGTAGTGAGTGAGCAGGCAGGCGATTAAGTTTTAATTGAAAAATTGGAGGGAATGGGGGAAAAATATCAGAAAAAATAAATGCTCAAGTCAGCAAGTCCCATTAGTGACAGCAGCTAATGTTTCTAACATGAGCTTTAAATCCTTTGCCTCTCTCCAAAGCAAACATATTGTGCATCGTTCATAACACTCTTAATTGGAAATATTTAGCCATCCAAATAGTAGAAGTACATTCATTTATTTGCTCAGAGCCTGGATCAATATTAATCGGTCATCTTAGGGGAGATGTATTTAGTTTTCGTTTTAGAGATCACCTGCACGAAACAGTTTGAGTTTGTAAGCTGGGCATCTTGGTTTCCTGAAATCAGTCTCTGAAAAGAAGAAGCTGGCTGAAGGCACTAAGGTGTGTGATGGTGGGGAAAATGGATCAGGACTTCCCTGGCAGAGAAAGCACTGCTTCAGCACAGAGGGTCTGTCTGAAGCCACCTAAGACCTGGTCTCAGGAGGGCTGGCACCTGCTGGGGTGACAGGATTTGCTCTCCCATGTGTACAAATGGTGCGATGGTCTGCAGCCTCTGCTTTGGGCCGTGGGATGCACCTATGCACTCTTGATCCCAGGCTGTGGCTGTGCCCGTTGCTTCTCCAGGCCCCTCACTGCACCTGCCCCAAGTGTAACCCCAGGAGCAGTGCCCGGAGCTTCCTGGGTGCTGGGAGACTCTTGATGGCCTTGACCCACCACCTGGCTGAGTTATTGATCCACCCAGCTATTAACTGGGGAGAGATCGTGAACAATATGGTGATGTAAAAGAGGGGTAAGGCTTTCTTTAAAACATTAAAAAGAACTGCTGGCACTGGTGACAATAGGAAATTACATTTTCTGGGTAAAAGGAAAATTATGCATTCAGGCGTTCAAGTCCCTGGGAGGAGGGAGGCTAGTTAATGAGTGCATGTCGAAACATATCCACTGCCAGTGAAGACACATTTGAAGAAAATCCAAACACAGTAACCAAGCGGCTCAAATTTTTTCTTTCTAGGAACCAGCCCAAATCCAGCTCATGCCGGAGATCTTTTGCTGTCTGAGAGCAGCCTGTGTGAGATCCCAGCCCCTGTGCAACTACAAACCTCCCACCCGTGGTCCCTGCACTCATGGCTTCAGACCCCAGAGAGGAGTCCACTGTGGAAGGAGTTTCTCTGCATGGTTCATGTATGATGAGGGTGGTGGGGACTGGGGCCAGGGGTGGAGAAGAGAAAATACTGAGCTTGTCATAGGCTGTAGCCCCCCGATAGTCAAGGAGTTAACGTATTTTCAGTACTTTTGTGTTGGGTGACTCTTACATTATGAAATTACCAAGGAATTTAACAAGAAGGCTGCTTTTGCACTGAAAGTATACATGAGAAAACCTTGTCTTTTTAGCTTTGAGTTACAAGCTAATTTTTAACTCCAAATGGTCTTTTTTCCACTCACTCGTTCAGGAAATCTGGTGATTTTTCCCACCATCCTGGGGAACAGAACATGAAAAACTGGATATTCCTATGTTAATAAAGAAAAGAATATGACAAATGCAATTTCAAGCCATTTCACCCTCTCTGTGAATATTTTCACACTGTCCCTCTGGGCGCCCCAGCTCCAGATGGGGTTTGCATGCTGCTGCTGGGGCTCCTTATCGGTACTTGGCAGTACCGTTATCCAGGGTAAGGAGATGTATTTGCCATGGCAGCGGCTGTAAAGAGGAAAGTGCCTGTCCTGGGCAGAGACTGGCCTGTGATTCTCTGCTGATAAATAAACATCTCTGTTTCCCTTTTGCACTATGCAACTTGATGGTAAAGGTTTCAAAGAAAAGTTGAGCTGACATCAAAAAAAGTCTCTCCAAGGCAAATAAAGGGAGATTTATTTTCTTATTCAGGTTTCTCAAAGGCTCCTTCTCTGTGCCCTTTCTGTACGCAATTGTTTTCACCATTCAGGAATGCTTTCATTTAATGTCTGAAATAGCTTTTTGTATCTCCTGGTATCTTTTCTTAACCATAAAATAAACATTCTTTCCTTAACAGATCTAAGGATGTGTGGTTTGGGGCAGCATGTAAATAATTGATCCAGAATATAACTTTTTTGCTCATTGTACTATTAGACTTTGTTTTTCACTTGGCCACTCTCTATGTCCTGGTCTCCTCATAAAAATTTGGTCCGTATAATGCCGTAAAGATGTAATTTTGTGTTTAAGCCAAAGTAGTTACATCAGCTCAGCTTTTGTGGCGAGAATGTGACACCTTTTGTATTGGTACCACTTATCTCCCTCGTGTGCAGGGACAGAAATGGCAGTATGCGTTCCCTTACACTGGTATCAGGGCACCTGCGGTGGACGGGGCTGTATTCATGCAGGTCTGCTGGGATGGTTATGGGGGCAGGTAGAGAAATCTTTATTACCGAGTGGGATCTACTGCGGGATTATCTCACAGCTGCTTTGCCAGGTCCACGCTGCTCTTGGGAACGAGCTGCTGGGGAAGAAGGACCACAGGACAGATCTACTCTGATTGCAACTTTATGGCCTTCTCTGAAGTCTATTTTTTCTGAAGAAAACAACAAGCCATTCCCAGCCCTCTGGCACAAGCAGCTGCCACTAGCATTATTGAACAAGGCAGAGCGTGCCTCATGCTGCTGCTGATTTTTTCAATTTTTTTTTAAACTAGATAAATAAGATGTGGCTACACTGATGATGGGGCTTCAGTGTATTAAACTGTAGACACTGGTAGGCAGGGATGCCTGTCTGTGAGATGAATTCCTGCACAGTGATAATGGGTTATCAGGATTTCCTGCATGGCTGTGTGAATCGGGGCCATCTGTCAGCAGCTTTCTGCGGTGACAGGCTGATGCCGAAAAGACGGATGGAGGGAATCTGAAGCGAGAGACCTTCCCAGCTGTAGAGGAGGCTGAGCTGGATAGATTTACAGTCTGCCTCATTCTCTTTAGGAGTGATGCTTTCCTGAAATGTTTTTTACTCTGTACATGTGATATTTTGGCATTAGGTTGTTCCCCATGTACTGCATTAGCTGCTGGGAAAGAGAACTGCAGGGTCTCGGCTCAGGTAACCACTGTACGTCCTGGGCAGCTGTATCTCAAAACTTGCCTGAAGGGGGAAGGATGTTTTACCCCAATCCTAACTTTTGAAGACTGTGGAGAAGACAAATCAGGAAGAGGCAGAGGGACCTCACCCATTATCTGTAACAAGACAGATATTAAAGATATAGCTTAAAAGTAGCTGCCTTTTGCTCTGACAAGAGCTTATCAAAATATTTACTATATCCCCCTTAATGTACTTTTTGGTGATTCTCTGTGCTACCCTATGTAACTAATTTATTGCAATTCAAGTATGTCATTGTTGGTTTTGAACTCAAATGGTTTTAGTGGTGATTTATGTTTAAGAAATAGGAACTGCCTAGTTCTGGTGAGCTTTCCTACAACAACAAACCAGCCCAGGCAGTGCAGTCCTCATAATAATGCTCTTTTGTGGCAGTACAGATTAAAGGTCTGGCCTTTCTAAGATTTCTATGCTTTCTTTGTGGTACTGGAATTGCTGAAGATGAGGTGGTTTAAGGCTATAAGCAAGGCAGGGTCACTGGAGAAATGTATCTTTTATTAGGCGAAAGTCTTCAGTAACTGAAGGCTTGTCTAGTTTTTCCAGCTATGCCATTTAGTCTAATAAAAGATAGTGCCTCCCCTTCCAAACCTTTGTTGTGGACATTTTAAAACGGGGCTTACTTTTAAAGAAGCTGAAAAATTAGAGAGGATGCAGTGGAAAGCCACACATGCACTGCACAAAGCGGTCTGAGAGTTTGTGATTGCTTTGCAGTATGGGAATTGGAGAGCTCAAGCTACTTAGCACATCAAGAAAAAAAAAGAGGAGCCTTGCTCAGACGGGTAGGTGCCTTCATGGGAAGAGCTTACCCAGTTGTGAAGGGCTTTTTACTGTTGTGGAGTCACGGCAAGAACCACAGATGGAGATTAAATTTGAACTAGAAATAATGGCATTATTATTTTTTTATGGTACATTGCTTTCTATAAGCTTTCTTCTACGTTCAGCTTGCAGGCTCAATATGACAGTAACAAAATGAAAATATAGGACCCGTACATCACATTGACTGATCCTTTCCCCTCTTATAAAGAGTAACTCTACAAGTGAGTTAAAAGAGCATGGGATTAGCTCCAAAGAGTCTGAAGTCCTGCAGTGTCTCTGAGGCTAAGGAGGACACAGGGATTCCCAACTCTTTGTGTTTGCCATCCTCCTTCAGAGGTAATGAAATACCATACAGCCAGGCACATACTATAAATAATGAATGACCTAAAGAACCAGTTGGAGACCACTAAACACTGGAGGGATTTAATGGCTAGCCTAGGATTTAAGAGACCTGCATCATAAGATCTGCTCTGTCCAAAGGAGTTAGTAGCTCTTCTGTGAAGATAAATGCATTAAGGCTTGTAGGAAGCTCATGTGCTGCAAAGTGAAGGCCAGGTGCTTAAGAACTAATCAAAGGATGTGGATGTACAGGAAACAGGTTGGTGGCCGATGGGACAGGCTTTCAAGAGGATCCAAAGCCTTTCCCCTGCAAAAAGCAGAGTGAACATTTGTCTTACTGGCTGTTCAACAAACATTGTCCAAGCAGTTCTGGCGCAGCCACCCAACGTGCCTGTCCACCCTGCCACTAGCTCCTGCTTGCTTCTCAGTGCACTCGCTGCAGGTGGCCACACCGGCCTGGTGAGAGCATGGAAATCACGGGGAGAAACAGTGCAATACTGGCTGATGATTGAATAGCACCAGCCCGTAGTCTTGCGCCCAGTTAGCGAAGCCCAATTTAAAACCAATTCAAAGTGAAGCAAGAACAAGAGTGTGCACTTGCAAGTTTTTCCTCTCTTCCCTTTGATTGTTCCCTGCTTCTTGGTTTCCCTCATCCCCAGGATTATTTTGCTGTCAAAATAATCAAGGTCCTTTAGACCACACACATTAACAGCCTTGTGGAGAGAAAGCCGTTTGCCACCCACACGTCCCGAAGCAACCAAATTGTACCAAAAGGTCAGTGGCCCACTTAGGGACCCCCTTCCTTCTGGCTGTGAAGTTGGAAAGATGATATTGCCTGGCCCACTTGATTTGCTGAGGACCAGTAGTGCAATGGATAACGTGTCTGATTACAGAGAAGGGTGTCGGCAGGTCTCCCTGCCCCGGTTAAACTTTTGATGGTGGTATGAGGTGAAGTTCTTGCTGCTTGAAGATTTCGTCTGGGTGAGAGGGTTTGCAGGAGATCTTACCCAGGGAAGGAGGCTTTTGTAGACTCCATTTTGTGCATTTGCAGAGGGCATAAGCACCGAGGAGGAGGGGTGAGTTGCTCTTGGACCAGTTGGTAGCACGCAGCCCCGGCCCCCAGAGCAGCTCGTGCTGTGGCTGCAGCTCAGCCCCGGGCTCAGCTCTCCTGGGCTGTTATTTCCAGCCTGTTCGGGGAAGGTCTGATCCACAGCCTGCCGAAATCAGCGGGGGGCCCTCGCTGACTCCAGTGGGCGTGGATCAGGCTTGTGCTCACAGGTGCTGCCTCTGGTGAGGCTTCAGCACAGTTGTGGGGAGCTCAGAGAAACGGGGGCTGATAAAACAAGCCACAAAAACTGGCTTCCCGCTGGCCGTCTCCTGCCAGGCAGAGGCCTCTCTGCTGCTGGGCTTCTGTTAAGGGGTGTCAGGTGCCTGCTAATTACAGCTAATGAGGACCTTAATTGCCCTTCAGCACACGGCTGGCTGTTCAGGTTGCCGTGTGGCTGGGGGTGGGTGGTGTCTGTGTGTCTCCTTGCCCTGCTCTGGCCCACACACGTGGTGGGTACGGGGCAGGAGGCTTCCCCTGCCCTCAGCACGGGGGGCTCTGTGGGGAGGGGCTGTCCCAGACCCACAGCCCCAAGCGCATGCATGTGCCCCTGCCCTTCTGGCCTGCTCCCGTGCATCTGGGGGTCCCTGGATGTGGTAACCCTTCCTGCTGGCATCTGCCTCCTCTGCTCAGCCTGAGCACTCATGAAGGTGTCCTGGCAAGGTCCGTCCGGAGGGGGCTTTGGGTTTGTGCAGTGGCTGTTGTTGTGGGCTGTATGGGGCTGGCAGAAGGCAGAATCCTGGTGTTCTTGAGTTGTGAGGGGCTGGGAAGCCCCTGCTGACAGGCTGGGTCCCCCTGCCTTGCCGTGTGCCTGGTTTGCTTTGATCCAAATCGTCCTGCTTGGTCTGTGTGTTTGGGGGATGGAGCCAGGTGGGAAGAAGGTGCTTCCCACGCACAGGAGGGCAGGCCTTGGCGTGGACATGCTCTACTTACAAGCGTGCTGCCCCTCGCAACGTAGGAGCCAGGCTGTAACCCCGTCTCTTGTGTCAGTGTCTCTCCCCCTTCCCCCTGACTACCCGGCACCATGCCCGTGTGCCTCCCCTCCTCTCAGTTTTATGGCACATGTAGCTCCTCTCCTCCCACCTACGTGTCTGCACGCAGGCTGCATCCCTACCCTGAGAAAAACTGGGTCCGTGCCTCATCTTATGCAAAAGATGGTGCCTAGGTTCAGGTAAAATCCAGCTAGGCAAGGAGATGTATAGCATACTGCATATTTTAGAGAGTTGTGTTATACCCTAGAAGAAGCCTGGCTTCCCTCCTAACCATTTAACAAGTTAAAGTTACTGTATTCCAGTTTACCAGAGCAGTTGTCTTTCTCTTTACGAACAAAGGCAAAACCTCCCTTAAAGAGCTTAAGTCCCAGACTAAAGTTGCCCTTAGACTATTTACATTGAGCACATGGCCTTTTCTTTCCTGAAGGCAGCTGACGTGTAACCAGGATTTTATAAAAAGACCGTTACTGAACAGCCTAATGAGAGATAATGCATTTGTGTGTGTGTGCTTGGCTGTGTGACTCCAGGATAGCCGTGCTGGCTGGAGAGCATGGCTGTGGCTTAGACCTGGGTGTGATTTACCCTCAGCAAAACTGACTGGCTCCAGCAAAACGTCCTTGTCTGATTTCATATCAATTGAATGTGTTCTCAGAGACTTGTTGAAAACTGATGAGGTTTGGATTTAGTTTAACAGGACACAGCCAAGAGCATTTCAGCATTTTTAGCAGCATTTTTTTTGATTGCTAAGAAATTCTTTGAACCACCTAATCTGACTAGATGACTGAATTCTTTGGAGGAAAAAAAAAAAAGGCAAGTAGTAAATGGAAGGAAATGGGATCATTTCAACAGCTACCAGGTGGTGGGTTACAGGAGATCCAAATGCCCCTGTGTTACAGTCTGATGTACAGCAGGCAGTTTGGATGGTCCTGAGGGGAAAAGGCTGCAGGCCAAATTATGATTCTGGTCATGCTTGTGTAAGACTAGAAGAAGCCTTTCAGCCTGGAGAAGTTTAGAGAAATAGCTGTGCTTTGAGCAAGTCAAATGCACTCTTTCAAGAACCCTGTTTTACAGGCGAAATATTGCAAATGCCAAACTATAAAGCCTGTATTGAATCTTTGCTTTCCTGTAAAAGTGCCTCCTTCAGTCATGTTTTTAAGCCTCCTTTCAGCGGTTGGCAGGCCAGAACTGTGCTGGGGGGCTGTGCAATAGCCCAGTTGTAGTTCACTTCTGATCGGTGACATGGGGTGACACTGTTGTGACACATGGGCACAGGGGGAGGCATAAGCTTTTATGTGCTCTGAATGCGAGGCTCTGGGAGGAGTCTCAGCTGAGTGCACCTGCAAAATGCAGGGGCAGCTGAGCACCACAGCACAGAAAAGAAAGGGAAAATCTTCCCCACTGCAGAGATATCCCTTGCTGGAGAGCGGGATTGGCTAGCCCTGTAGCCCAGTTGGAGTTAGATCACCTGCTTCAGTCCCTTGTGTTAATCCTCCCGCCGATAACTCTTTTGAACTCATTCTGGGGCCCTTCCTGCTCTGGCATGGGTTCACTTCAATTTTTAACGCTTTCATTTCTACGGATGGCCCGTGGTTTCTGGCTTTGGTGTGTGCAGTTAGTGGAGGTAGCACTGGCAAAGTGCAGGGCAGGGCAGGAGTCTGTAAAGGCAGGTGCGTCTCTGCTCTCTGGAGGACCTAAGACAAGTCCCAGAATTGTTTGGTGCCTCAGATTTCCCATCTGTGGGATAGAAATTGAGGATGCAAGTGCGTCTATGTCACAGGTCATGTAATACACAGTTTCTTTTGGCAACATATAGCTGGTGCAGCTTAAGGCAGTACTGGATCACTGTGCTTAAGGCTGTGCTGGATCACTGAGAGCTAACATGAACGTGCCTGCAGTTAGGGAGCAGTTCCACAAGCCCTTTCTTAGGATGAACTCAGCCCATGAAAGCTTAGGTAAAGTTTGACCCTTGCATGTGGGTCAGCCTCTCTGAGCAGACATCTGACAACACACTGCAAAATGAAGCCAACCTGCTAAAGCAACTTCATTTGCTGCCGCCAAGGCAGACGGCAGGGATGGAGGGTACTCAAACTGGCAGAAAAGGTTGCACCCCAACATCTCTGAAGGCTTTTGGACACTGAACGGCCCATGGTTTCAGTGGGAGAGGGGTCCCAGCCTTATCTGGAGGTTGAGGACTCTGTGGCTGCTTCCTTCTCCCACAAGAAGCGTTTGAGCTCCTGCATATCTGCAGGAAATGAGAAAGCCCACAGCCTCTCTCAGCATAACCATCAGCATTGGCACTGACCCATAGCAGCTCACCCATTGTGGCTTGTGGGTAACAGCAAATTTTTTTTTAATGGCTGCCATATCCCAGAGCATCTTCAGGTTTCATGTGATCCTTGGCACGCCAGCAGGCTCTGAGCATCAGGGTGACGGTAACATGGACACATATCTTGGGAATGCCTTGTGACCATCCTGGCCCTCTGGCTGTGCTGGCTATTAAAGGAAGAACAAACAATTTAGCACGATAAAGTCAAAACTAGGTGACAAGCAAACAGCTGTCTGTGGACATCTGATCTGAGCAGCATGGGCCTCCCTTTCTGTGTTGCCCTGGGGCTTTGCACTCTGTCGTTGATAATTATGTTATGTTACGTGTAGATCTAGAAGCTGACCCTGTGTAACACGGCATAAAGCAATGCAGGGAATATATTGGGACAATGGGATGGATCCTAATCAGAAACATATGTAGAATACATTTGCTGCAGTCAAAACTGTCCTGTCTGGAGACATGCCTGTCAAAGGAGAAGGCAGCTCATTAAATGCTGAAGTATCCCTGGGTTTGTGGGTCCTGAAGCCTGAGAAATGCAGGACCTGAATTTCCCTGGCTTACAGCTGTGGAAATGGTGCAGAACAAAGAACTAGTACCCAGTTAGAACGGCAGGGAGAGGCTGGCATTGGGAATCGGACACCAGGACAAATGACCCTTGCACGACTGCATACTACTGTCGGTACTCAGGACCACAGCCATGGAAAGAATGTTTATTCCCTTTTGCCAGCCAGAGCGGGGGGAACTGTGAGACTAAGAAGTGATCCTCTTACTGCCCTCACCATCCTCATCGTGGACTTGCAGAACACCTTCACCAGGATTTGAACATCTGTGGGTCTATCTTTTAGAAGACAGAGCTTTTAAAAGCAAGAGAAGGTGCTTATGGTCAGAGGGATTCATACTGGCCATGCTTCCCTTTTATTCAGGTGATATAACCCCAGGCTGCTTCTGGGGAGTGTATGAGCTGTTTGGGCATGTTTCTTCCTCTAAATGACTCTTCTGGCAAAGAAAGCTGTGGTTTCCTGACTCTCAGGTTCAGGGGATTTTCAGCCAACATCATTCCGTTTAAGAAAAAGCAATTAGCAGCAAAAGCTTTACACCACTGTCCTGTGGAAAGTGAGTTTTCTCAGCTGTTTTCATTTCAGGGTAACATCTAGAATATGTACCGTGAAGAAGGATTTACAGCAGAGCAATGCTTAAAATGTCCCTATCCTACCAGCCACCAGAGCACTCTCAGACAGAACTGAGACCCGGCGTTGCTTTAAGAGAAGGGTAGCATCTCAGCAGGGGAGATGGGTCTCTCCAGAAGTGTGCCAGTGCAAAGTGCAGATCCTCGCATTTTGGAAACTGCATAGCAAGCTTTGGGTTAAGATCCTGAAGGTGATTAGTTTCATCACGGTGCTGTCTCTTGCCTCCTTTGAGCCCCCTGCCAGAAGCATGCACTGTTCCTTGAGCTGTTTTAATAGCCAAACTGTTGATGCTGTCTGTTACAAGTGATTGGTGTATCATTAGCCATGGGCTCAACTCTGCTCACAAACAGCTGTTTGGAAGTTTACTTCTCTTGAGAGCTCAAGCTCCTCCAATGCCACTCCTGGGCTAAAGGCAGTGTTCTTATAACTTAGCAAGTCCCCAAAAATCAATCCATAGAAGCCAGTGCTATTTTATCTATAACCTCACAACCCTTAGCTCAAGTGGCATCATTGCTTTAATTCACTTGCCATAGTGATTTTTCATATATTTAAAACTTCTGAGATAAGCAGACCTCAGATGCAGAGGTGACAACTTTGGATTATTTGTTGCATGGGGAGTGGGAAAGCATTGTCTTGGAAAATACTGCGTCTAAAAACTTGCTGGGCTATAGAATTGTGGGTTGTTTTTTAGTTTTTGGTGTCTGCTTTCAGAAGTTATTTTTTTGAAATGTATCACAGAACTATGAATAGATGAAGTGTGTGTGCACACACTCTGTATTTTATTGATTTAAACAGAATTCAGGGATTTAATTTCTTCTGTTGAGCTAAAGAGTTCCATGTTTGTGTAGTGGAGTTGCTACTGAATTGATCCACGCACATGGAGAGGACTTCTGGCTGTATAGGTAGCCCTGTAGGAGTTACTGCACTTCCATGGAAGTATTTGACCTGCCATTATATCAGATGTCTGCACAGCCTGGGCAATGTTCACCCTGATAAAGTATCTGGCTGGAAAAACAGTTCCTTTCCAGAGAAACCCAGGTGCATGGTAGTCTTAATTGAAATGAGAAGTACCATTTTCATGGAGCTTTAAAGATTTAAATTAGGGTATTATTTTATTTCAGAATGATTTCAAAATTAAATCCTTTATAAGGAAGGACACAGAAGCCACTGTGAATCGGTATCTAACTGTATTTACTCAGGAACAAAATCCTTTTCCTTGTCTCCAGGGGTTTTCCTATGTTCAACTGAAAGCACTTTGCAACTAGTCAGTTTTGGTTATTTAGACCTGGAAGCACTTTGCCACTCTTCAGAGTCATTGCTCTATGGTTACTTGGATTTTTAAACTCGTAGGACTTTTATATCCATTTTCATTATTTTTATGTTCATGCATTTCTTTATGCCACTAATACAGAAGAAAAAATTATGAAACATGTTACTAATGTACTGCTTAATAGTATGGAATTGGATAGGACTTTTTCAAATGGTTCTGACATTACGTATATCTTTCAAGGATGTGAATAAACCGTATGTTAACCATATGTTTCATCTGTTTCAAAGATGATTAAAAGAATTGTTAAGGAGTAAATAGTGTAATGAAATTAGCTTACAATATTGGTTCTGAAATGTATATGCAAGTATCGATAACAATATTCCTCAAATGCTCCTTAGGTGGAACTGAGAGTAGCTTTGATTTTATTTTTAGGGTATGGAGTATGATTTTTGCTGTTTGAGTGGCATCATTAATACAATGATTCATCCTTAGCTTTCTGTTTCCTCATTTTTACAGCTAGTAAAAAGAGTATCTTAATTAATCTAACACTTTCTTATTTGCTTATATTTGTTTGGAGTGTCCTAGGCCTTTCTGAAAGTCTCAGCTGAACACAAAGCCGTATTGTCTTGAGCGTGGGACAATCGAGAGAGACTGGTCTACAGGGGCTGGGCAGTGCAACGCGGGACCTCCTGTTAGCTGTGAATGAGCCTGTGCTAGAAGTGTGCCAGCGTGTCCCTGCGTCCCGGGTCGTTAGCTCTGCTGAGCATCAAGGGTCGTTGGCCAGAGCGCAGCACTGCGCTACCAGGCTTACCCTGCTCCCAGAAGTGCAGCTGGTTTCTCTGCCCAGGGCAGGCCTGTGATCTGCGGGTATACCCGTGTCCAGAGTTAGCACGGTAATAGACGATACCTCATGCGCAGTCACGATCCCTGCCCTGATGTCCTGATGTCAGGGATCCCTGCCCTGATGTCAGGGATCCCTGCCCTGATCCCTGCCCAGATGCAGTGAGCAGAAGCATTGCTAATTCACCTCTTACAGGTGTGAACCAATACAAAGAGGGGTTTCTTCAAGAGTAGAGCTGAGGACTGAGTCTGACTGTCTTAACAGCTGCATATTTGAAGCCGCAAACCAACCTTTCTTGTATCAGGGTCTCCTGTCTTATACCCTGTTCCCTACCTGTGGCTGGGACACAGTGTTACCAGCCTGAACGGCCACACATCTTTCCTTCTTGTCTCGGAGCGAGAGCACCTCCCTCATCCAGGGCTTCGAGCTGAGCTACCAACCTCTCCAAGCCATCGCAGATGTGCCCCAGGGTTTAGCTGGTGCGGTTGGACAGCATCCCTCGCTGCCACCGTGCCACCCTATAAGCTGCCTGTCGCAGGTCCTATCTGCCAGGTGGCAGGAAGCAATTACACACAGTGGTGTCGTGAAAGAAAGCGGGTAGGTGTGTAAAGGGGGAGCGACGGTGAGACTGCGGGCCTATTTACTATCCCCATTCGCTGGTAGCTCAGTGTATTCCCTTACTGAATATATGAATGCGACTGGGAGATGCCCGCTGTGCACTGGAGGGTAGGAGGTGAGCACTGCTCGGGAAAGCGCCTGGAGAGCGAGCACGCTGCTGAGCCAGAGGGGAAGCGGCAGGCAGCGGGTGACGGATCACAGGGCAGCCTCAGCAGAGTGTGAAGAGCGAAATAAGTAATCAGATCTGCCCCCAGAGCACCAGGGAAGAGAACAGACCACTCCAGTCCGAAAGAGATTTTGGCAGTATCACTAATGTGGGGCGGCCTCAGCAGCCTCTCTTCCTTGTGAACCTTCCCAGAGTGGCACGGAACGGAGCAAAAGAATCGTGCGCAGAGCAGTACCCCTCCTTATCCAGTCATCTCCAGCTATAAAACATCTTCTCTATCCTTTCTAACCTCTTTGCTGCCTCTCCTTTCCATGGCATGTCTAATTACTAGAGGACCCTGGATCTGACCGATTTTATTCCTAGTCTTGCCAATGCTCTGATCCTTCTCGTGGTCCTCCCACTACCGCATTTGCAACTGTTTTCCCTCTCCCCATTTTGTTCCTTGCTATTCATCCCTCTTTCTGTTAGCATACTGATGAGATTCCTACTGCCTGGTAGGCTTCTGTCTTTGCAGTAATGCAGCCATTTCAGCTGCCTTGGACTCTAGCGTACATTTTACTTGCGTGCCAATAAGCTTATGGGATGAACTTATATTGACACAAGACATAGAGCCAGGAGCTTGTGGTGACATATACGAGTTGGCATTAAACCCTCATGTGTGTAACACTCGTGGGTGTCAGCTGCAGAGCAGAGAAAGTACTTTCTTCATTTCTAGTTTTACCTAGACAACTTCTCAAAGCAACCCACCTTTCAGGTTGCAACCCCCCATTTTCACTTTTCAAACAAAATACATTTTCTGTCCTTCATGGAAAAACAGATCCATCAAAGAGATGTTTTTTACCAAAGAAAATGAACCCTGTTATTATTTCTGTGTCATGGAGGAGAAACCTGGGGCACAAAGAGGCTGAATTACAGTGAAAATGCTGAAAGCCTCAGTCCCTGCCCTCTGCTAGGTAAACCACTTTGCCTCACAGAGCTCTCATGTTTTTATGTGTTTACATTTCTTTGAGGAAGAACTTTTTTTAAGTAGCCAGAAGTATAGGGATATTTTTGCAGATGGAAAGGTGTTGAGCTTAAGGTTTTACATGTCTGCTCTTTATGCATCTTCTATAGCAGGTCAAATATTTTTTTTCTTCATAAAAATTTAATACAGAAAAATTAATGAGGAGCTAGCTAGTGAAATGATACAGTAACCGTAGCCAGGCTAAAAGTGAGTTGTCAGCTCTGGACCTTCCCAGTCCAATAGGTAATTGCAGAACTGTGTGAGCGAGGTACAAAGGGAGGCTCTGAAAGGTTCAAAGAGATTTATAGAATATTTCAGACCACAAAAACACATGAAACAAAGTCCAAAAGGTTCCAGAAACAGGACAAGAGGGGCCTGCTGTCAGAAGCAGCTTGTCATATAGTTATGATTTACCGTCCTCTCCCAAGCGATCTGTACAATCTCTGTCAGCAACATGGCAAACAAATAACATTCAGGGGGCTTGAGATGAGTGTTTGGGAGAGAAGGCAGCAGTGACAATGACCACCGCAAACTTAGGCAGGGAAGTCTCTGCAGAGCTCTTTCTGAGCAGAAAGCACAGAACACTCTTTTCACCTCTTTCTTTTCACTGTGAAAGGACAAACCTGGGTCAAGTAAAGGAAATATCCAAAAATAACAAGAATTTAACTTTGAAGTTATTCAAAGCCTACTAGGGAATTTAGATAGTAGTTAAAATTAATGGCATGGTGCATCTAAATCCCCACTGTAACTTTGAAAATCCCAGTCTAAAATTTTCAAAGCCATCCCCTTCTCCATTTCCAAGTGTCATTTGTTTCTCCTTCTAGCCAGACATGGACTCGATCTTTAACATGATTTGTATGTGAAGCGAAAGTCAGGTCTGTTTAGATTGAGTACTTTGGGCTAACACTTCCATCTCTGCAGCTTTCAAAACAACAAGAGTCTATAAACTGGTTTGCTTATGATCTTCCCCCATGCACACTGCAGGCTGCATAGGAGATTTCAATTAATGCTAATAACATGAAGGTTTGAAATGCATATTTGTTTTTTCTTGACGTAATTTGAAATGAGGAAAATTATCCAGATAATCTGTAATTTTTTAAAACAAAACAAACTCACTGGGGTTTCTTTAGGGTTTTTGGGTTTTGTTTTGTTTGGTTTTGGGGTTTTTGTTGTTTTTGGGGTTTTTTTGTTAAGTGAACTCCAGTTCAGAAACTAGTAACTGAACAGACTCATAAATTCTGAAAAAGTCTATTCTGTGCCTGCAGAGCTGGTGCTATATGCTTGGCCAGGAGACCCTAGACTTTTCACAATAGCTCATCTCACTTAAGAACAGATATTAATTATAACATTAAAAATAATCTAGCAAAGCATCCTCCTTTATTTATGGCTCATCCACCGGTATGTTTGCACTGGTGGATAGCTTGACCCAGGGGTGTGTGTGTATGTGTTTTTTGTGTGGTGGTTTGGGTTTTTTTTTGAGAGAGGCTTCTGCATTTGGATATCAAGGCATTGTTGTCATATCACCAGCAGTGCTGCTCTGCTCCATGTGTGCTCCTCCACATCCGCTCCCCACAAGCACTACCTGCCTGCCTGTTTGTTGACGATGTATCTCCCCATACTGAATTCCTCCTTCCACATTCCCTGCATCCTTTCTCTCTGCCCTCCCTCCTCGTTCTGTCCTTCTCTTCACGCCTGTTCTTTCCTTTGTCTTTCTGCACCTTATTCTATTCTCAAGCATCCTATTCCAAGTCCTCTTTCATCCAAACCCCTTTTTCTAAATCCTGGACTTCTTGTCTCAGTCTCAGCCTTCTCAGAGATCTGTCATCGCTCTCTTATTTCCAGGAAACCTTTCTTTTCAAGCCAGCTTCCTTCTGCTAGCAGGGAGGTATATTCCCATCTGCACCTATGAATGAGTCACAAAATGCCCAAGAGAGAACAGGGAACTAGAACTGCTCCAGGACTGCAAATTCACACGCCTAGCTGTACTGTCAGCTCTTTGCCCCGGCTTGCTGTCATCCCGTCTGCCTGTGCTCCCAGGCAGTCCTGTCAGCCACGCTCCACGTCGAAGAGCAGGTATCATTGACTGTAGGCTTGACTGAATGATGATCAACAGCAGGAAGGAGGGACTTGAGGACATAGGCAGCCTTGTGACTTGACTTTGATCTTTATAAGGACTCTACTGATGTTTCCAAGGGAGAAACCTTACTCCTCCCAGGAAAACTCCAGGAGGAGAGCCCTGTTTTCCCTGATGGCTCCTTTTCCCTCTGTGGAAGAGGAAAACCCCACTCTCCTCCTAGATTTCCAAGCAGGTGCTAATAGCCAGCTCCAGAGAGCACATTCAGCACTTTAAAGGTGGATACATCACTAACGTCCCTGCTTTCTTGCTGTCCTGCAGCACATTTCCCTTGTGGCACCGAAAGCCTTTGTGGGGAGAAAGCTGGAGTTGCTAATCCCTTTTGGAAGTAAGGTTGGTAGGTGCAGTCTCAGCATTCCTGTCACCAGTCTGAGGTGAGGGCAGGGACTGAGCAGCTGACAGGACCCATGCCGGTTGATTAACAGTGCAGCATGTGTGAGATTCCTTGGCACAGTGCAAGGTTACTGAGAAGCTGGGCTGCCTCCCAAACTTGCCCCCAGCAGAATTGGCAGATCACGTAGCTAGTTTCACTTTCAAGCACTTGGCCAGACAAAACCCACCCCTTCTGCATCCCTCAGCTCCCCTGTACTTGGCTTTGGACTAGGTTTGTTCAGTGTGTTGGCTGCCTCCCCATCCATGCATTCACAGGGTTTGAGGCAGGGTGGAGTGTGTATCTCTACAGTAATCTAATTCAATCTTTCCAGAGATATATGACTGGGTATCAGAAGCTGCAGCTTTTTTTAAATTGTTTTTTGGCTATAGCTTTCGTATGAAATATGTATCATAAAGCTTAAATCCAGTAGACTTACAGAAATGTTAAAGCTAGTAAAGCATATTTTAACCTGAAAATAGAAATTTTCTATTTCTATAGAAATAGAAGAGCTAGGAAGGTTCCAGTGACAATAATTCAAGTGATCGTGGAATGACTGAGGCAGGACTGTTCCTGGTGCCTCAGCGTAGCTCTGTCCTCTCTAATATGCAACTTCAGCACAGGACTGGCATCGCCCTCCCAGGCTGTGCTATTGGGAAGAGAAGGTCCTTAGCAGAGCTGGCTTTGATCACACCAGCGGTCTTCAGCTAAGGAGGCCTATGCTGCAAAGACCCTTAACCCCACTTTTCTCCTCTTTAATCCCAGATGCCTATTGCATTTCTTTTTGCAGAAGAAAAGTAAGGCTGAGCCTTGCAAACCAGGGCCTTTCTGTAACCCGAGAGGTCCTCACCTGAGGGACACTGACACCAAACAGCTGTCCCAGGCAAAGGGTGTGTGGGAACAGCCCACCAGGCTGTCTCTTTCCCCTCTGTAAGATAACGCTTGGCAGCACCAAGCTCTTGTACCACCGACTCTGGCTGATAGTGAGTAACGTAAAGACCTCTGCCAGTCTGGTGCCATGCACATGTGCACACAGCATATGTATGCCATACCAGAGCTACCCAGTCTCTTCTCGGACTGAGCACATGCTGTATAGGGGCTTTTGAACGTGCACTCTGCACCCGCGCAGTGTAGCACCGTGGTCCTCCTCCCCATCTATGCAGGCTGTGAGCTCCAGAGCTGTCCCTGCCGTGTCCGAAATGGAAGTGGCTGCCCAGTATTCAGAAAGTCCCCAAACACTGGGCTAAGGCTCTGGCTCATGATCGTCACTGGTGGAAAACAGAGTGCCAGAAATAGCTGAAAAGTTTCTGGTTCATCAGTAAATTGTTAGAAAACTCCAAAAAGCTCAACCTAAGGCATTTCTTTGGAAGCAAGCCTGATTTGTTTGGTGTGCTCTGAGCTGGGGGAGTGTCAATTGGCTTCACTATTTCTGTTGGGCATCACTGATTCTCCTGTCTCTGGGAGACAGCAGGCCCCTGGGGACACTTCAGGGCAGGGGCTGGGTGCAGATGATCCAGCTGGATGACACTTTTTACACAGAAGGACCCAAGACTTTCATCTGAATTCTCCTTGTGCTTTTTATGTGGGTCTCAGATGATGCCACCATACCGAAATAAGAAAAAATGCAAGCAGCAGCTTTCTAGTAACTATCAGAGAGCTTAAAAGGTTCTAGGTTTTAGGTTAAAAGGTTTTAAAACCTTAAAAGGTTTAGGATGAAAAGAGCTTGTAATTAGCTACTTACATTTGCATTTCAACTACAGAAGTGGAGAAACTTCAGCCCAGCAGTGATTCCTGTGAATCCTTTGATTCGGGGTCACAGTAGGTATCAGCAGGCCTGTTACAATCTGTCACCAAGTCTGTCTAAAGAGCTAGACTTGGGGCAGTCAACATACAGTGCTATTGAGCGTACCACAGCCATAGGATAAAAGCAGATGGCTGGCAGATTTTTATCTTCCTCAAAAGGGAGAGACACCTTTTCCTTTTGAGGAGCAAAATGTTACTGACTTGGCTCCGTTGTTATTTTACTGGACATTTGCTGTACGTTTTCCTTTGAAATGCCTAGCTATGCGCAGAGGCAAGAAGACAGCTGCACCACTTTGGAGTGCATAGGTTTCACATAATAGGTTGTATGAGAGTCCTAATTGCAGATGGTAAAGAGATAAGGGGTGGTGGTGAAGTCTGTTCCCCTGACTCCTCCGTACTGAGGTGGTCACCAGCACAGGCACCGACATCGTACCACAAGCCTGGTAACGACTGCCGTTTACAGCTAACCAGGCTGCTGAGCCTTACGGTCTTCTCTTAGTAAAATTATCCTTCCTGTTCCCCCTCACCCATGTCCCTCAACACGGTCTCATTTTGATTCTTGTGGTCCCTTGAGCATCTGGATCTGGCTCATGACTCAGGAGGCTACTTTTCTGCCACGTGCTCTTGAATGGAGTTGTTTAGCACAATTTTAGCCACTTGTGGCTGTAAGCCCAATTGGAAACATGTGTGCTGGTTAAAGGCAAGTGGAGGGATTTCTTTTGTTAA
The DNA here is from genome assembly GCF_035582795.1 of Mycteria americana. Taxonomy (NCBI): domain Eukaryota; kingdom Metazoa; phylum Chordata; class Aves; order Ciconiiformes; family Ciconiidae; genus Mycteria; species Mycteria americana. Next base: position 20,755,753 of record NC_134370.1, read on the forward strand.
TTAGGCTTCAAATTCCATTGTGTTCCCTGTAACCAGTGGCCCAGGCTCGGATCTTGGTAACACCAGACAAACCCCATTAGTGAAAGAATAACCCTGGATTTGCACTGCTTATAAACCTCATAAGTTTGTTTGGGAGGGTTTTTTGCCTTTGCATAAGACAGTTGCATGTGGCACCGATTTTTCTAAAACTAAAAGCCTCTCCAAGCCTGGAGAGGGTAAAGCTTTCTGGGACCATAAGGCTGCATGGCCAAGGCCGAGGTGCTAGGATCAGATAGGAAAAACAAGGGCTTCTTTCCCACCAGCATGCTGTCCTCCCTCCCCCCCCAGCCCATTTCCCTTCTGCTCTACACCCAGTCGCTAATTTGATCTCTGAATCAAGGGGCTGCCGTTTTGCACTAGGCTGGGAGCTGCTATTCGCCCCCTGTGGGGTCCATGAGTAATTTCAGTAACACCTTGTGTAATGGTTTAAGAAACAAACGCCTGTAGTATCAGCCCACCCCAGATACACCTCAGGTTCATGATCACCTTAGGAGCTCTGACAATAATTATGGTGGGGTCAATCTTGTTGCAAAGGAGAGTTATTCTTATGGAGAGTCTGTATGTGTGTCTTGGGAAGATGGCACAGAAAGAAATAGGAGTCTTTACAGAAAGTTAAGTGGAAGGGGAGACTTAGGTTTATTTGTTCCTCGGGGGGGCTGGGTGAAGGCATAAATGGGCCACCTACCATGCAGCTACCTTAGCTGTCCCTTTCTTGTGGGCAGAAGACCTCAGGCTTGACTCCTTAACCGCACTCATTCCCTGCATCACAAGGGGTTTCACTGTGAGTAACACACCTTGAATGTATTTACCGAGTTGGCTATCGGGTACTTGCTGCCCATTCAAATCAGCACATCTGAAGAACGTAAACACTTCTGAGGTTTTGTTCTTTTATCTTCTATCGCTACGACACTGCCTGCCAAAGTTATTGATTTTGCAGAGAAGCTGCTGCAGCATTGAGCCTCCAGGGTTTGAGGAGTTTTCATGGTTGCCTCCTTTCCTCTCTGGGATAGGTAGCTGGTGTGCACCTCTGTGCTGCGGCACGTTCCTGACCTGTTAGACAGGGCTGTCGTTAGCTGCCATCCCTGATGATGGAGACAGAGGGATCTGGAGTGCCAGTGCAGGGAGGGGGAAGGAAAGGAGGAGAGAATGAGACCAAAGCACTCTTCACCCCCCACCCCCCACCCCCAAATTAAGGTTAAGACCACTTGGAAATTTGTCTGGGGGCTACAGAGGTCCTTGCACTGCACTTACTCCTGAGTGCCATCTGGAAGGAGAAAGGGAGGGGGGGATACGAATTGTCGGGGTGGACTCCAGTGCAAGCAGGAGGAGCCAAGGGGCAGAGAGGAGTGGTCACCATTAACACTGAGATGGGGAAGGGGGTACAACTCCGCCGTTTGAATACCAGACTCCAAATGCCAAGGCTATTTCCAGATTGCACTAGATAAAAAAGATAGCTAAAGCAGCAAAGTTTTGTGACGATTCACTGTCAAGTGCCAACAGGGCCACTGAGCTAAGCTTGTTTGATAGGAGAGCGACAGGGCAAGCGTGAAAAGACCACAGAGGTGCCAGAAATCACAGTAGATGCGATTTTTATTTGCTAGATCAGTTCAGAGTAAGATTCCCTAAGCCTAGAGAAGCTGTGCATTTAACTGCCCTGACCCCCAGAGAGTTCCTGGGGGGCGAGTCCTGCTCCCAACCTCATGCTTGGGAGAGGAAAGAGAGTGCTGAAGGCAAAACCTTGCATACTGTTCCTCCCTGCTGCGTCGCCCAGTTCCTTCCAGGGTTGCTCCCAAGGTGTGGCCCCCTGGCATTGCTGTTAAACAAGTAATCACCTTTCACAAATATGTACTCTCTCCAGCGCGAAAGCTAGCGTCTTTCCCTCACTCCACTTTCTATCTAAACTGTGAAGGGTATACAGTTAGAAGTCCACATTGCATTTCCAGTATGCTGTATCCAATACAAGGAGGTGGTTGAAAGTTTGCTGTAAAAATACTTTTCTGTGTAGAATTTGGGACTTAAATAGAAGGAAACTTTTTTTTTTTTTTGGGGGGGGGGAAGGGGAGCAAGGAATGGTCTGCTTCCTGCAGAAATCTCCAATTATATTTGTCAAAACCTATAATGCCTGAAAACTGAAGTATTTCAGCTAAAACATCCTAGCTAAAAGACAGACCTTGACTTTGAAATGCTCTCATAATATCTTGTGGGATTTATCTGCTTCATGTCCCTGTGCAGCTCTGTAGTCTAGGTGCTGTGCTCAGCATGCATAGAATCAGAAGTTTGTAGATCTGATTCTACATAGATACCTTCATCTAATGGGTCATCTAGCCCATCCCACTGCCCTAAGGCAAAATTAATTGCACCCATCCTCTTCCTTACACATATTTATCAATCTGTTCCTAAAAATCTGCAATAATGAAAGCTTCAAACTTCCCCAGGCCATATATTCCAGTACTTTTCTAATTACAACTATTGGAAAGTTTTGTTTTCTTCTTTTCCTTTTATTATTTTGAAGATTAGTGTCCTTCAGGCTTATATTCAAAAGATTAAATACTGGTTTTAAAATTCTTTTTCTCATGCTAGGGCTGGATTTTTTAGTCCTCTGATCATCACTGTTTTTAAAGAAATCTCCCAAACTGATCTGTATCTTTCTTGAAGTTCAGTGCCTAAAACTGCACTCCGTATTCCAGTTGAAACCTTGCTTTTACTGAACAGACTGGAAGACTTTCTTGCAAAGTCTTTCATATGACACTTCTGTTTGTTTCAAGTTGGCTTTTCTTACAACAGGGTGGGATTTTTGGTTGATTTTCAGATTTTTATCCACTGAAATTCCCAGAACACTTTCTACAGACCTGTTGCTTTCATGGTCATTCATCATATCGTGATTTTTGTGCAGTTGGTTATTTCTGCCTAAGCATAGTATTTGGCCTTTGTCAATACAGACTTGCAACCAGGCAATCCCAAAATTTTCTTTGTAATAATTGTTTCAATTGGCCAAGGTATTTCTTTTTTTTTTTTTTTTAACTCAAATATAATGTCCAGCCTCCATTCCCTCTGCTCCATCTCACTACTTTGGTATCATATTCAGGCGTTTTAGGGGTAATCCCTATTCTATTGCCAAAATAATTTGCTAGATTGCAAGATAGCTATTTGTTAGATAGCAAATCTTGCAAAATCATTAACAGAAACGATGAGTAGTGCCAGAGCCAGAACAGACCCTTCGGTAATCCCTCTCAATATATCTTTCTAGGGTGAATCTAAGCAATTGATAACTGTTCTGTAAATTTTTTTTATCATTTTGGCATCAAGTCTTGAGAATTTTCATTTAGACTGTGTTTCCATCATTGTTTATGAAAATGTCATATGCGACAGTGTCGTAAGCCTTACTGAGCTCAACATATATGTCATCTATTGCTTCTTGCTTCACCCTTAAGGCTTGAGAATAGAACAAGAAGAGAGAAGATCATGCATCACAGGAGATCTAACCCAACCTAGGAACATGCCCAGGGGACAATGGGAGTGTAAAGCACATGAAATGAAATATAGCTCCCAGGATGTCCCACAGGGCCTCCATGACAGAGCTGTTACAGCTTCCAGCCAAATATTTTCAGGTTTTGAAATTTTACCATTAAAAATTGTATATGGAACATTTTCTAAATGGCTGTAACACACCCCCAAGCCCTGTGTGTACACATTAAATAACAACAAGCCCTGTTCTAGACTGAGAAGTTAATTAGCGCTCGCTAATACACTTGGTCCTCGGTAAAGGACCTTGATCCGGTAAAGCGAAGTACGTATCGATGCAGAAAACTATACGGAGAGCTGAGCTGCATTGTAACAGGAGGTGTCAGCGACAGAGGTGTTTTCAGCTTTTTCCGTGCTATGAAACTGCTAACGTGCATACGCTTCCTGGTCATTTCTGGCTGCCTTGGGGCCCAATATTCTGATCTGTGGTGGACTATCAGGTTGAAATTTATCCTTAAGTCCCCCATATCCTTATTTAATGAATCCAGGTGACTCTCAAAGCATGTTGCCCTGTCATTGAAAAGAAGAAAGCATATGCTGTAGGGAACCAATTCTGCCCAGCAAGCAGTTAAATGGCTCTTCAGAAGTACAGCAAACATTCTGGTCATCAGATGTACTCCTGTTATTCTTGTTCACTGTCTAGATTATGTAGTACTTTTGGGACACTATCAGTCACTCGGTCCTAGGTTTAACTGGGAAGGAGGCACAGCAGACCCTGGAGCATCCAGTTTTCCATATTCAGGGAAAGGAAAAAGGGCAGGAAACAGTCCTCTCGGCTTGAATGCTGTATTTCCATTTAAAGAAAACCACTAAGGAAGAACAAATGTGAAAGCTCTACATCAGTGGACAGCACAGTATTATTTCCCATCTTCATTGTATTTACCTTAAACAGAGGTGGCACAGATATGAAAGACAAGAAATGGAAATAATCTTATCTCCCCATTGATTAATTTCTTTTCTCCTTTAAACAGGAGGAACACTGGGCTAAAAGAGGGTTAGGATTCATATGAGAGTTTTCATATATGATGTCCTGTATTTAGCTAGTGGCCTTTCAAGGTGGTTTCTTGTAACACGTGAAGGTGCAGAAGGAAACAGCTCAAAGACGAGGACTCTTGACTGTTGTCTTTCTGTTTTGACTGTGTGGGGAAAAAAGCACCGGTTGGAGAGGAGTGCTGATATCTATACCTCCTAAGAATGGGCAACTGCTCACTGCAAACTGAAGCCCGGGGTTTCTTATTTTTCAAATAAACCTGCAAGGGAAATGACCTGCATTGAGAGCACAAGTGGAGGGGGACACTTCCATCTGAGTTTATTTTGCTTAGCGGGTAAGATCAGAAGAGGCCTAAACAAAGCTCTTCATTTTCAGCAACACTGATCATCTGCTTTGAAGTAAGATCCAAAGAAAACATACTCCCTCCTTTGTCCCAATTAAAAAGCAATAAAGGCTATTTTCATTTTTTAAATATTGAAGGTAGGACATCTGCCAAGAAATCCTTTTCTTTCATAGAGGGGCAGATGTCAAATATTGTGAGGCCGTATCCTCATCTGGTGTCATCTGGCATTGCTCCACTGAAGTCAGTCCAAGTGATTCTGAGTTGTGCTGTCTAAATGCCTGCTCCTCTTCTGGCAGTGCCATTCAAAGATACAGCTCTGCAGAGGAGGTCATGTGCAAACACGGTATTTAGAGATAATGGCCCAAACTCATTCCAACAGTTTTACCCAGCAACTTATATGACTTCCTGATTTTTGATGATCTCCTTTTTCATCTTGAAGGCTCCAGCAGCACGAGAGCAGTGCTCTGTGCAGAGCAGGAATCACTTACGTGATGGGAAAGGGCAGTCATCCCTCAGGCAGGTCACTCTAACCTTTTCCTGCTGCCTGGCACAGTGGAGAAGAGGAAGAAAGATCCTATATCCAGCAAAAATAGGGCAGTTCATGGAGATAAAAAAAGCAGTTTTCCACACTAGTATCTCTAAGAAGTTGAAGCTGGCGCCCGATTTTATAGAAATATGATTAGGGGTTCCGTTTTAGTTAAAAGCAATGGATTCCGTTCACTGCTGTGTTCAAGGCAATTGCTCTTTTCTGTCCTGGAGTGTATCTAGTCTTATATCCGAGTTAGTTTCTGTTCCTGCTGCATATATTACGCTCACCACTGAGAGTATTTTATATTTATATATATATACAGATATATATACTTATATATACAGAGGATTTCCCTGAATAAAGGAGTGGAGAAGTCAATGGGCATAAAAGAAAAGGGTAGCGGGGGAAGGGTGATAGGAACAATCTACACTATTGTCATGGAAGACAAACATTTCTTAGACTTTTTTTTCTTTCTCCTAGTTTCTGTGACTTCATAATTAACCACAGATGGATATATAGGACAGGCTTTGAGCTACGAATGGGTCCCAAAGTAAGTGAACCACTCTCCCACTGTTTCTTCCTTTGCATCTCCTGCCCTCTCTTTCTGGAGGAAGAGAAGAGTAATACAGCTGTCCACAGTGGGAGTGATAAGGCTGTTAGCTCAGGGATGAGTCAGTAGGGTGGAGCAGCACAAAGAAGCAGCCAGAACTCTCTTTGTTGTTCTTAGAGGTCTGTAAATGCTCCTCCCACTTATCCTCATGCTTATCGGCGATAATCTCATTGGATTCAATGGAAGAGCACTGGGGTAAAGCTAGTATGGGAGGAAAAGCCAAACAAAAGACCATTACTCCAGTTTTAAATTAATTCCTAACAAGACCCAGTCTGAACCTTAATCTAAAATCTGAAGTGAACTTGAATTTTTTCTGAGCCCCTACAGGGTTTTTGCCAGAGAGCTTGGATAACAGTTCACTACTACTTCAGGTGTTCTTCACTCGGTGAAGAATGAAATGCTGCAATAAATGTACTTGATCTCATATTACATGTTGAACACTGCTATGGGCAAATCAATACATACATAAAGCTCGCCAATTTCTAGAATCCAAATCAAACTCTGTTCTTCAGTTAGAGCCAGAAGCCATGCTAGCAAAATACAATGGTTTTCAATGGCATTTTCAGCCTGAGTCAGTAGGTTCAAGCCGTATAAATGCAATCATAGAATCACAGACAAATTTAGATCAGAAGGCGCCTCTGGGGCTCATCTAGTCTGTCTGCTCAAAGAAGGCCCAACTTCAACATTAAATCAAGTTGCTCAGGGTCTCATCCAAGGAAGTTCTGAAAATCTCCAGGGATGGATATTCCATGTCATCTTTTGTCGCTTGTTCCAATACTTAACTGCTCTCCCAGGGATGGATGTTTTCCATACAATTCCCCAGCTGGAATTATCTTTGGTGCAACCTGTTTCCATTGTGTCTTGTCCTTTCACTGTGCACCTCTGAAAAGAGTCTGGTTCCATCTTCACTACAAGACCCTTCAGGAAGTAGAAGATGCAATCGGTTCCTCCCTTCTGTAGTCCTCTCTTCCCCAGGTTAGAAAAACCTAGTTCCTTCAGCCTCCCTCATATTTCATGTGCTCTAGACTCTTGACTGTCTTTGCAGCATTTCTTGGGACTCTCTACAGGTTGTCAATATCTCTTTCATATAGGGTATCACAAAAGTGAGCTTCAGTGTATTTCAGATATTGATCCACACCAAATGACGTCTGAATTTTGTAAAGTTCACCCATCACTTGCTGTGTAAGGAAGTCTACCAGACTGTCATCTTCCTTGTCTTATTTTACCTTATGTTCTTCTGATAATAAAATGTTGAGGAAACCTAAAAAAGCTAGATCTATGTTAATTTTAAGCTACCAATGACCTCTGCACTGATAGCATCGCTATCTTGCATATCTCTACTCCGTCTGCATGGGGATGAACCCTGGTGTTGCCCTGAGATAAGCAAGAAGAGTATCAGACTAATAAACTGCATGGGAGACCAGGAAGCTGTTTGGTCCAGGCATTCCTTTTCCCCCCAGGCTACTTCTTTCTGGAGGAAGCCATTGATCTTTGGCAGGCGGACACAGTTGGGCATTCAGTCAATCTATCAGTGACAGGCTAACATAAAACAGTGGTAAACAGCCTCCAGTGATCTTGGGGAAGGGCTCACTGGCTGGAGAAACACGGATTCGGCATTCATTCAAACTAACTTTTGAGGAATTTTTTTATTACAGGAAACAACAATGATAATAATAATCTGGGGAATCTCTGTCGAGAAAGAGCCTTTGGATAATCTCAAGAAAAAGACATCCAGGCAGGAAGTCCCACTTGGTTTTGTTCATTCAACAAGATCTTACAGGTCTCCAGAAATATCTTTTCATTTTCTTCTGAATGGAATTTATGGTGGAATACACAGTAGTAGGCAAATGTTATTTAATTCAACTTTGCATAAATTTGAATGAGCACTCCCAGGAGAGCCTGAATTTCAGAGAAACCTGGAGATGATAGACAGCAAAGTCTTCCTGGATCTCTCTCACTCCACCCTTGGAAGCTGAGTCCAGTTTGCTTTTTCTACTGTATATTTTTTTTAGTGTTTTTTTCAGTCTAGTTTTATATATTTGAAGCAGGGATGAGATTATTCCTCTGAGTAATATGAGCAAATTCCTCCTGATAGCCATGCTGTTTTTGTTAATTTCCTTTCTCTATCCCTTCTAATCCGTCCTTCTGGTACCTCATTGAATTTGTCTGTCCTCCATGGTACTTGCACACAGGCTTTCAGTATCTGTAAGTAACTGCACTGTCTCCACACCTTCCCTTGATCACTGTATCAAGCTAAGCAGCTCCAACCCCAACAGAACACATCAACATTGCAGCTCCAACCCCAACAGAACACATCATACACGTCAACATTGCAGCTCCACCAAAGCCACCCCTAAAGGATTGCAAGATGAGTGGCTTTACTAGTTAATATGTACTGCTTCCTCTACTTCTTCATTGCTTTTATTGAAGTCCAGGTCCATCCTTCAGAGGAAAATGTTGGTCAGGTGTACTGAGCTGTTTGTGGCCATACATCGTCCCCTGCTCCCACAGCTTTGAATGGACTGCATGCAAAGAGACAACTATGCCTTTAGAGACCTGTGTCTAGGTCTGGGCTGACAGGCTGAGGTTATGTGTTGTGCCTCCGGATGACACAGCACATGACTCCCATCCCTGGGAAGGGTTGTGGGACAGTGGCTTTAAACCACCTTTGTGCCTTCCCGGCCTCAGCCTACTCCAGGAGCTGGAGAGAACCGTGCTGCAGCTGAGGCCAAAGTTAAGGCTGCCTGGCTGCACATGTCTTCTGGACTAACGTGTAGCTCAGAAACTCGTCAGCATTGTAGACAGAATTTGCGCACCAGAATAGACCAGTCATCCCCAACGTGAAACCCTCCATAGCAGATCCTGGGAGGCAGCAGGTGTCCTGGGAATGCTCCTACCACCGAGAGTTTTGCTGTCCCACCGCTGTGATCCTCTGTAGGGTGTACCGCAGGAAGAAAGATCTCGCTCAGAGTTACTCCTGGGTTGGCAAGATCCAGGAAAATATCAGTATGGATCCCACTATCCTGTAACCTGGCTAAAACTGGTTTTATTTAACACGATCTTCCCTCTCCCCTAAGAGAAGGTTTGCTACCTTATTCCTTTGAACTCTCATTAGCTCTTTTGATTAGGAGAAAGGGCCATAAACATTGTAAAGACAGGGTGGGCCAAGGGCATCTGAGGAATTATCAGTGCCCAGCACTCATTCCTAACATCACCAAACTCATCTGGGAGGTCTCTGTTGCAGCAGCAATGTATTTTGGGGCTTAGCCTGGCCGTATAAGCAAGAGCATAATAGAGCTGTGTGTCTGGTAGGACCTTCTGGGCTAGAAAGTGGCTGGATAGTGAATAGCTGAGGGGACTATAATGCGGCCCATATGGCATAGGATGAGGGAAGCTGTAAGAATTTGAGCATGTTGTATGGGCTGCACCAGCTTTTCCCTAGTAAGCAAGAGCAGGAGATCAGCAGGACAAAGGCTGAGGGGTGCCCAGGGTTCCCTCAGCCCAGATCATTTAATTTGTGAAGAGGATAGAGACATTGCTTGGTGAATTGGTTGGTAGAAAGGCCCTCATATTTTTGGTGGGTTTGAGGAATGAACTAATCAGGAGAGAAATTGCTTATAACAAGCAAAGTCCTGCGTTCCTGGACAGATTCAGCTGGTGATACTGGTAGGCAGTCATTTTATGCCTTTGCGTTTTTTCAGCTTTTAACTGATACAGTCACAGTCTGGTCTGTGTATATGGACACACATTTACATATTGATTGATCACCTCTGCCTATGCAGACTGCGTGCCTGATGACTCTTCCCCATCAGTTCAGAGGCCAGTCAATTGCCTGTGCCTATCATCTAACATCAGAAAGAAAACGGTATCATGTTCTCATCGCATATTTGCAGGGGAGAAGCTGGTTATGTTACACAGACCTATGGGATCAGACTCCTTGGAACATGAGATGTGTGTGGGTGAACTTGGCCAATGAGGCAGCCAAGAAGACAATTTACTAGCCCACCCCTGAAGAACATGATGGGACTCCAGAGGATGGGATTGGGGGCCCATACAAATACTTAGAGAAGTTATTAACTTTTTCTGTATTTCGGTGCTAGAATTTTAAGCCTCATATCAATTATCCTTCAGCAAACAGTATTTTACTATGGAAAAACAATTACATGCATAGTGGGAGCTCTCCCAACTCTAAACTGAAGCAGCAAGGGTGTTGAAATTTTAATGAAGACCTTCTTTTCATGCAGGGTTTCTCAGGTGTTGAGTTAAACCACTACTAATAAAAAGCACACAAAACCAAACACAAAATACAAATATATGCCAAAACCTAAGTCCACCCTAATTTCAATGTGAGTCTAAAGGTCAACGTCTTCTGATATAATGCCACCAGTTCTGAAATATCCATGACATTCTAACATGCAAAAGGGGCAACATTTTCAAAGGTAGTAGAACAGGGATACCTTTTATCTAACCAGGCAGGTAACAGTCAAGCTCCTACTCAATCTGGTTGTCTTAATGCCTCAGTCGATGTAGAGGGAGACAGACAGGGCCAAGAGGCAACCTAAGTCAAGTGAAATAAATCACTTTCTAGAGCAGTGCCAGCCTCCATCAGCTGCCACCATGCAGACACAAGCAACTTAGGAAAATGTGCTTCTACTGGATGCCTCATTTTTAGACATCTAGATTTTGACTGATTGAATCTCAGGCTAAGTGGGGTGTAGGTCTTTCATTCACCAACAGTTAACTTACATTGGCGCTTTAACTCTGTTTTCAGCAGAGTTTAGGCACCGTTGGCTGCCCATATTACCTCAGTTCCACTCAGGATCTAGGACTGTAGCACTTGCAAAAATGTGCATTAGGGCCTACAGTGTCTAGTGGAGACTTTCAACATCTGGGCTGGCGCTCTCTGCCTGCATGGTCTTGAAATTCTTATCCAGAATTCTTATTTCTGGTGTACAATCCTGGTCCTCTTGAAGAAAAGAGGAATTTTCTCTTTGGCTCCAGCAGGGTATGTATGTCATTCCCTACATAGAAACAAAATAGAAAAATATCTTTTTAAGTCAGAAAACCTTTCAGGACTACTGTATTCATAATAGAGAACCAAAAAAACCCCCATATGTATCATATGGGGTTTTTTTTTCCCCTCAGGTTATTCCTAAGCAATGGGATTCACTAGCATGCTTTAAAGATGTTACCTGCTTCTGATAGAAGAGTTGGGTTCCAGGACACTGAAAGTTGGTGCACTTTTATCATATACTCTCAGGCATCAGATCACTGAAGTGCCAAGGGAAGGAGCAGCTGCTTTAAAAGGGTGATGCAGAAATAATTCACGGAAAATCAGTGCTGAACTCACACACTTCAGTGGGATTCAGACAGAGCATTTCCCTTTCTGTTTCCTCTCTAATTCTAAATGATGATTCCTGTAAAAATGAGGCTAGGGCTGGTGGTGGTATTTGTCAAACAAACCTCTGCAGTCTTCTCCAGCCTCTGTGTGCTCAATATTTTTAAGTTTTGCCATATCCAAAGAATATTGGGCCATTAAATCTAATTATGCACCTCTGGGAAATAGTCTATACCTCGAGGCTTTTGAGGAAGGGAAAATTCCACAGTTGCACCTGGTCAAATGGTTACACATGAAGGAAATGACCCCTTGACCCTTTTAGGTGCTCTGAACATAAAACTTGTTTAACCCTCTCTTACCTGCACAGCTATAAACAGTATTAATGCTCACAAATCTATGCAGCCCGTTAAAAAAAAAAAAGAGACAATATTTGACTGACCTTCAGCAGTGGGGATTCTTCTCGGTGGCATGAGAAAGAGCTACACAAATTAAAATTTACTTAATCCTGAACGTCCTATAGGGTTGGGAACTGCCTACTCTGTATGTGGGTGCAGACCTTAGCATAGTAGTACCCAGGTCCATTCTGGAAGTCTCTGGGGTGAATGCAATGCAAACAGTGCAAAATCAGCAGTTACAGCCGTGCTAGTCGTCATGAGGAGAGGGCTGTCTTACTACTTTTTCCTATATGATGATGCCTTATTGTCAGGATATTTTGTCTTATGTGACTGAAGGCAGCAAATCAAATGATTGTTCCAGTCTGAATAATGTTATCAATAGTTTATGGCAGGAGTATAACTATTGCAAAGACTTTGTATGAGAAAGTATTGTCTTGCTTTGTCTATTGAGAAGTTTTACAAAGATATATTGGTAAAGGAAGGTCATAGAGGGAGTTCAGATTTGTATGTGTCACACCTTCCTCCAGGCTCCTGACAGTGCGTGACGTGGGAGAGGGTCACTCCTGACTCTTCTGCTATTAATTCCACTTTGGCACCTTTGTATCACCTCTGAATTTGACCTGAATTATCTGTGAAGTTAAGGGTAAGAGTGCTATCATTCATAGCTTGGTGTAATTCATCACCTGAGTGGCTCAGAGAAGTAAAGAGTAAAAAGAAAAAATCAGTTGACAAGCATGCAAAAAAATACCAGTCAGAGACAAGTTTTCTAGTTAAAATGATGCTTGTTTTTGCCCTAGGTATATAATTAGTGTTTTCCATATCTGCCTGTGGCTGTAGATAGGTGATAAGAAAAGCATAAGAAGTCCATCTTACACTGTCTTATACATCAGTCTTTGAATTTGGCCTGCAGGAGGAATAGGAACTCTGATCGCTGATTACTAGAAAGAAAAAAATTGTAAAGAAAAAACCGTATTCTCCCACCCAGCGAAAACATATACCTCAGAATAAACATGAATAATGAGGTATGAAAGGGCAGCAGTCAGGAGAGAAGCTGTGAAGCTGTGTCAGCCCTTCACAACCCATTCGTAAGGCTGGGCACTCGCACGTCAGGGTTACAGGTCTGCAGTTTCCCATGAGACGCGCTGTGTTCTCATGCTGCAAGGGACGAGCCCGCCGCTCCGGCAGCGTCAGTCCTGCCTGCTAGACGAAGGCGCTGTCACTGTTTCCATGATTTCTATTTCAGGGCACTCTCTGTCTGCTGAGATGACTTGTCCAGGCACAGGGGATCTTGAACCAAAGGCAAAACTTCCTTTCCAGGGGAGTCTTTCATAGATTGGATTTTTAAAGAAAGCAGCATCCATTCCCATTGCAGGGCTCTCCCCGTCCAACCTGCGGTGACACTGGTTGCTGTATCCGAGAAGAGCATTAAAAGAGCATCAAAACTGATGGGGAGCAAAGTGGCCTTTTCTGAATGTGGCAGGGTTTGCCATAGCAGGTGGCACCTGCTGAGAGCTTGAGGCTTTAGCAGATAATTACCAAATCCCTTTGGTGCTCTCTGCCAGCTGGGTGTGAGTTTGCTGAGTGAATCCGGAGTGGCCGGCGTGTTATGGGCACGATGACACAGGCTGCTGCTGAGCACCAGGGGGGTTGTGACCTGACTGATCCTGAACAAGGACAGTCTTCTCAATGCTGTAAAGAAGTGTAGCCAGCACTTGTCTTCTTGAGTCACCTACATGAATAAGAGCTACTCCCTTGGATACATACATAGCTTTCAGTTGCATCAGGACAGTTCAGAGTGTGAGGCAAGATGTGGAGTGTGAATGTGGTAGAGATTGTTGCATCCGTCAGGTGAGAACCAGCACCTTCACCTGTCCCAGGGCTGAAGAGTGTCAAATGGTTTTACAAGATCCTTCTGTGCCTTGGCACAAAATTAAACATTGTGTAAGAGAGACCATGAAGATAACCAATTAGCCAGAGAAATCAAGAGCTATGCTGTGAAGCGAGTACCTTTCTGGGGTGGTAACTTCATTGAGTGCCTTCATGGGTCTCTGGTTAGACCAAAGGCTCCCCTTCATTCCTAAAGACAGCTGGGGATCACTGCCAAGCCCACTCAGCTCACACGCACTAACTATCGGGCAGCAGAGAAACAGTGTGAGCTAAATGGATTGTGATGCAGTAACGGTGTTGAGAAACCAGGCTCTGCACAGCCCTCATTCGTACCCATTTCTAAGTCCAATATTGCGGATTTGGAGGGGTTTTGGAAGATTTGGAAGGCTCTGTGAGGTGCTTTCCCAGAATTAATTCCTCACTTGGTGGGAGAGAGGAAGCTTCAACTCTGTCTCCTGTTTGCTATTATTATACACCTCTTCCCTTTGATATGCAGTTTCAGAGGTGAGGGAGTATCTTTCTTATGATAATAAAAAAGAGCACAAAGAGGGAGAGAGAAAAACCTGAAGATTGTCATTTTGTGCTTAAGTAAGCCCAGAGTATCTTGGCTCTCATGCTCCTCTCCCTTAGTGCAAGAAAAAGAAGCAGCGGAATGTTACATCCCTCAAACCCATGCCGGATTTTGCTGTCATAAAAGCAAAATTTAAAAGCAAACCCTCACATTTTCACCGGAAGACACTATCCGAAGGAAACAGCTATAACAGAGACAAACAGCCAGGCTTCTTCACAGCCCCAGTTCCAGTATCATCTTCTTTTGCTGACCAGGGATCTTTCCCAGCCTGGATATCTGACTAGCACACAGACACACCAGCTGGCTGGACTACCACCGTGAGTAAATACATTTGGAAATTACTCTGCTATTGCAATGCCTTACAAATACATCAAAGTTTGCTACATGCACAGCTGGGGTTTGTCTCCCTGCCTGCTGCCAGGAGCACGTAAAGGTTCCAGCTTCTTCCCCTCAGTCTCTTCATCCATATATTCTCAGTCCTTCCTCCACCCTTCAAAAACAAGCTAAATGGTGTATTATTAATGATCTTTTAGTTTAATAGCCACAGTATTACGGAAAGTCTGAAAAGAGATCATTCTACATGCCAATAATCTGTCCACCAATTCTTCTCTCTTAGTGTCAGATGAGCATGCAAAGTATCTTTATTACTATTTCAGTTAAATTTAGTTCTCAGGCAAATAAGAGGCCCTGACTAGCGCTGAGGGATAGTGCTGGCAAGCAAAATGAGAAAGAACAAGGCATTTCAATCCCAAACTTCATACTTAGCAAGTGATATCACCTTGGGCTGCTGGCTGTGTTAGGATTGGTCCAGCAGCCAGGCCCGGGGAGCAACAGGATAGCTCAGCATCAGGGGATTCTGTTCTGGACCATGCATGGAAATTTTCAGGTCTCCTGTAAAAAATGTTAATGCTACATTGCAGATGACTTCCTGTAATCTTTGTGACACGGTTTGTGCACCAGGCCCTTGAGAATCTTTACGTCCAAAAAGCTTCCCGTGGTGGATTTCCAGTGATGCAGCTGGGAGGCAAACTGGGTCCATCTCATTTGTAGCAAGGATTATTGCAGTCTCTGTTAATTCGTGTTTCCTGTGTTAATGATTTCTTTCCGACAAAGTGCTCTGAGAACTTTTTCTTGCAGCATAAAGGGATAAAAAAACACCCCCCACTGCCTTGGATCTGCTGCCCATTTCTGCCGAGCCGGAGTGAAGATGGAAGCAGAAGGTTTTTGTCATTCTGAATTTCTTGGACGGTGTCTTTTTTGTTTTGTTTTGCTTTCCTCTGTATGGTTTTTGGATACCTTTTACCCATTTGGCATTTAAGCCTCCCTGTTTCCTATGCCTGTGATCCCAATGCCTCCAGCTGGGATTCTGCAACACAAAGTACTTAGAGAATTACATGCTGGAACCAGGAGTATATAACTGCTTCCAGAAGCATCTTCACCCACTCATGAGTGTTAGATAAATACCTGAGCTATGGAAGCTGGTGAAAACTCTAGATTTATCTTAGGTGCCCACACAGACCTCCCTGACACTAATTTTTGGCTGGTTTCAAACTAGTGAGAATGGTTCTCTGCCCTCAGACATCCCCTGCCTGCATCTGCCATGGAGAATTCTGGTGCGGGCAAGCCCTAGAGTAGAGGAGCGTTTCTTAGGAACTGGAGGGGGAAGACTCCCACCCCCCCAGGATACACAGCTATTTTGACACTCCTAAGGAGCATTTGCCATCAATGACCAGGGGCCATTCTGGCCCAAATCGGGTTGTCTTACAAGTTTGATTATAACTACAGTCATTAAGGGAAGTGTTCCTAAGTTTCCTATCCTGTAACCAAGGCTGGCACCGATGCAAAAGCCCCAGGGCTTCCAGGTCAGGGCTGCCTTCAGAGCACTCTGTGAGTAAATAAAGAGATGTCAACACTGGACATGCTGCAGTAACTTTACCCTGGGTTGCTCAGAAACATCGTAAAGTTCATATTTCACAATCATTAGCCTCAGCAGTGCCCATCTGTTAAGCACTGGTAACAATTGAAGTGTTTCATAGCAGATGTTCTCCTCCCTGAACAAGCGCCCGCACAGGGTTTGCTGATTTCCTGGATCACAACTGTTTATCCCAAATTACTCTGCAAATAATCGCCTGAGGTCAGTTCAGAGTGAATGCCCTGTCTTCTGGATTTACACTGGTATGAGCAGTGCAGAATTGCACCCGCTACACTTATAGCCCTGTTCTCAAGCACTGGTACAAATCAAGAGTGGAGTCAGTGGAGTGTAAAACAGATGGAAGCGAGATCAAAATAAATCCTTCCACTTTTTCCTTGTAACACTTCAGATCACAGATGGGACAGCTGGGATGCAGACAAAATATGACAGGAGGTTTCTTGAACATCTGGAGTTCAAACAAATGCTTCTTTATGTAAAATAATGTTTAGCAAAGAATGCCTAGGAAATGCGAAAACTGGACCCAATCCTGGTCCCATGGAAGTCGCTGCCAACACTCTTGTTCACGTCAGCAGGCCTGCTCTGATGACATTACAAATGTCGTGTCTGAGTTACATCCGATGGTAAATGGAATTTAAAAAGCTTTCTCTGAATCTTTCTGGTAGAATTGGCTTTGCCAAAGAAAACTTCGCAAGGATATTTCAGGCAAGACCCAAATGACCAGTATTTGGATTCTCTCTTCAAAGCCACAAATATCTATGAGGCGTCCCACTCCTCACGAGAGCCACTGAGAAACAGGCACTTAATTCTGCTTTGTGCCTCTAGAAATGTCCATCTGATTTAGATTTTGACATAGCTGTTAAAATGGCATGGCGATTTAAGATAACACTGTTGTCCAGCCATTGGTCATTGAACCTCTTTCAGTGAGAAGAGATTATCTCACAACTATCCAGTTGTGAAACAGATTTAGATGAGCACTCTTCATGTCTTTCACTGCAATACCAAGCTGCTGCTCAGAGATGGCATAAGCTAATCTGGCGGGCTTTGCAGTGGAGCTGATGAAGGTCATTCACATGGGCTGTTGTAGCAGTAGCGTAGAAAGGAATGTCACATCTGGCAGAGGCAGCAGTGCAGACCCATGGAGTAAGAATTTCTTAAATCATTGTAGCTTTTCTGCAGTGATTGATGGCAAAATTTTGCTTTACTACTCTAAAACAAAAATGTGTTTCTCCTAGAAACTATTCCTAGGTAACTCTGTGTGTAATGAGATGAGTCTAAATGATGTGGTAGCTCCCTCATGGGCTCTCAGGGTAAAGGCCTGTCCCCTCCAGTGTGATCACCCCCCTGGATCACAAAAGGCCTGCTTGAGACATAGGTCATTTAGCTCAGCCAGTTGGTACCTTTGTTTAAGAACAAGAGGATACAGATTCAACACTTGCTGTCAAAAAGCCACGGAGTGCATGCATTACTCAGGTTCTTATGTTCAAATCCAGTATCAGACCTTGAAGGGGCCTAAAATAAACATTTCCATCTCTGCAAGTGACACTGCTGTACTTATCCAGATGAGAACATCTACACGGAGCCGCAAAAGCAGCTTCCTTGGGAACCTGATCTTTTCAGTTCAGTTGGGAAAAAATGAGAATAGGATGAGAACAGAAGTTAGTTTGTATACATTTTTCGGAAAGGATGTGATAATAAAGAAGGTCTTTGGATTGCAGAGAAGGAATCTGGAATTCTTGATAGTTGATTAGAGTGGATGAGCTCTGCATATCCAAGTGTGTGTTTATGGTTTATATAATGAAGGACAAATAGGCAGCCCAGCCTCTACCCAGCTGGAAATCTGTGTGTGATTAAGGAAGGGAGATGTTCTCCCTTCACTACCATTAAGCAGGGTTCTCCCTTATATCACTGTCATGCACCAGGATCTGATTTAAACCACGTGCTGTAGCCAGTAACCTCCGATAAATCAATGCTTTGTGCCTTTCTAAGGTAGGACACTTAACAAACTGCCTGTGTGGGAATTGCTTGTTTAATGTAAAGCAGAAATACAACCACCCTGGGGTGGGAAGGCAGAAGCAAGACCAACTGGACTCGTAACAAATATGTGGAAAGTACTAAAGTGGCTGAGCCCCTCCACTGCAGGTGGTGTTCTGCATGCATGCGGAGGAGGGAAGTCCTCTGCACTGAAGGTCAGATGTGCAGTGCAGATATACGCAGCCAAATAACATCAGCTGAGCTCAGTCCTTTCTGCTGGATAAGGGACATGGTGACAGAGCTTCCCCTATGTTTACACCACTGTGTGGCACCTTGCTGACCCAGCTGGAAGCTGGAGCCTAATCAGAAGAACTACCCCAGCTATGGTGCTAGTCACATTGCTCTTTTGGGTGCTCTTGGTATGTTAGTAAGACTGTGCTGATCTTGTAGACCTCTCAGGCTTGGGTGCTTGTTTGATCTTTTGGTGAGATTGTCTGGGGGTTTATATACTTAAAATTCACAGATCTCCTTCTCACTTTGCTGCAGACTTTTAAATGAGGAAATTAGACAAGATACAGATTTCGGGCAGCTCTGGATGAACAGTATTCCTAGCTGGTTTGCTCATTCAGCTCCTGAGAAGGGCAGAGGTGGGGAATCAGTATAGAGAACATATTTTTTGTCTATTTCCTCTTTAAATGTAAAATCCTCAGCTGTGATCCAAAGGGGAGTAGCCGTTTTATGTTCAGATGCAGCCCAGGGGAGACATGTGCCTGCTCCGCAGGTAGTTCCTTGGTTCATCATTCAGATTCAGGTATAACTGCATCTCTGTTTTACATTTCAGCTGCTGACTATTTAAAGCAACCAAACTTAAATGTGCCAAAGCCAAAGAGGGTGTCACTAGAATAGACACATTATATACAGTGCGTGCCTGTCCTTAAGTGCTGTTAATTGCCTTGGCTGGCCAGCCTGCTGTTCCCTGGTCTGCTTGATCCCAGCCTTTGTTCCTCTGCTGCAATGGAAACATTTCTCCCTTACTTATTTTTGCGTGAGAAAACATGTTTCCATTCTGAGCCTCTAGATACCACTCGGGTGCCCCCCTGACCTCTCCTCGTGGGTCCGGCCCACATAAATGACCAGACGAAGGAATGTGGACAAAGGAAGTGCCATAAAGTAGAAATATTGCTGGCTCGTAAATTCCCTCCACCACACCAAGATTTCAAAATAAACAGAGCTACAGTCACATAGGACAGCATAACTCAGCGGTGCAAAATTCATCACTGGCTCTTGCAAAGGAGAACAGCCTGACATCAAAACGAAACTCCTCCAAGAGTCCCTTCCCCGCACGGTCATCGGCCTCAAAGCCCTGGCACCAAACCTGCGTTATGTTTCCATACAGACTTCACCTGGCTTTGCTTTCCAGGTTATTCCTCTCTTCACAACCCGTACCAAACTGAATCCAGGGTGGGAAGCTGAACTGCAGTTCTTATTCAAGTCACTAGGATTTGGTGGCCCTCATATCCTCTGGGTAGCTTTTATAAAAATACCCAACTTTTGATTTAACTGTGCTCCTCCAGCCTGCAGCATGACTGTATCTGTATCTCCAGTATCTGGGAGTCCAACCATGAGCAGTGCCGGCTGCTGGATGCCAGGCTTGCTTAGGCAGGTTCAAGCGTCTTCTTGCTGCCAGATCTGCTCAGCTGCAGGTCACTCTTGCTTCTGCTCCAGTGACACTTCTGCCTCTGTTTAGAAGGGCTCAAGACCCCTTATTTCTGAAAACAGATTATCCAGACACCGGATAATTCCCAGGTGCTTGAAGAAGAGGCAGGCTTATGCACCGCACAGGCTCTCAGCTTCTGGGTACAATATTCTGCTCTTGGCCATCCATGAGAAGAGGGAGGTTTCTCTTTGGATTGGGAGCTTTTTGAAGAGAAAGGAGCTTTCTCCTAATACTGCATGTGCCTGCTTTGATAGCTAATGAGCAAATGGCCATCTAGCACTTTCCCAAAACCCCATACAATGTTAAGAAGTAGGATCAAATTGGGATTCCTTGAAACAACATTTTAACTCTGAAACACAAGTAAAAGCATGTGTCCCAACTTCAGACGCAGACACGAGTCCCCACTCAGAAGTCTGTCTTACAACTAAGAGTAGTGGAGTCAACAGACTGGCAAGTGGACACCAATTGTTATTTTTCAACACTTTTTTGGGTTGACACTAGAGATTTTCAGAAGTTGAAATTAAGGAACATTTGATGAGCTTGTACAGCTTGTTGAAAAATATTCCATTTTGACACAAAACATACTGCCTTTCCACTGAGACCAAATATCTTCCTGCTCTTCTCCCCTGACTCTGGTGTTCTTATCTAAAAATAATTTGGTTTGTTTACTCAGTGAAAAATTGAATGTTTCCAAGGGCACTGAGACCTTTTTTCTCTTCATCAAGAGCTCAAATGTCCACTGAAAAAGCTTTGATGAGAAATTTTCAATCAGATCCAATGAAAAAAGAGAAGAGATGGGGGAGGAAACCATGACTTTTTTTTGTTGAAGCACACAACAGAGTTCCTTAACATCGGTTGTGGGAATGAAGAAGAAAGTGTCTGCCTTTGATCTGAAGGGAATCCTATAGTTTTTCTGAATTCTGCCAGCTGCTCCAATTCTGCATTTCCACTCAGACAAAACCTACATTATGATTGAGCCTGAAACCAACATAAACAATCCTGTGCCCTTTTACCCCTGCCGCTAGAAGATGGAGTATCGGTGGAGCAGAGAATTTACTCAATACATCTAAATGAAGTGTAACCTTCCAGAGTTAGATGGCACCAGCTAGATAACCCCATTCAAGTGGAAATAGATGAAGGATGACACTGAAGATTGCATGAGGGGGCCGTAGCTGATAGTCCTGCTTGTGACTTCTGTACTAACTGCACTGGACATACAAACACCAAAAAGTTTGTCATTACTAAAACTGCAAAAACTGCAAATCCCATACCAGCCACTATAAAGAAAATTAACTCTATCTCGGCTGAAACCAGGACATCCCCAAAAGACTAGCTAAAAGTTTTGTCTGTAAGTGAGGCAGAAGAGATTCGTTATGCCATAGACTGTATCATGCAAGAACGAATTAGGGATAAATGGATGAAGAATAAATCGAGGCAGTGATTAGGAGAAAGTCCTTAACTATTCAAGCAGCCGGGCTTTGGAAGAGTCTGCCAGCAGCCTGAATGAAAGAAGTGCAGAATCAGAGGGTTGTCTGTGTAATAACAGGGTCTGGACTCAGCCCAGAAGATCCTTCCCTGTACTGTGTAACCTTAGAGTCTACAAACCTTGATGTACTTTTTAACCTCCACAGCTTTATAGCTCTTATAAATTAAATGTTTTCTAAGAGAGTGTGAGAGAAGAGCTAGTATTGTCTCAAGGTCATGCAGGGATGCTGAAAGAACTGTCTGATGGGACAGAGACTCCCACAGAGCAGAGGACACGGATGGCAGATATTTCTGAGCCCTCCTTCCTGAATGCAGGGCCATTGCTCAGGAAGGACCTCATGGGACGTCTTGGGCAGCATCTCGTAAGGGTGCAGGTTCTACTTGCCCAAGGGCAATGCCAGTGCTTACACATCTCTAACGGGCCATGTGGGACCCGCTGTTCTAGTAGGTGCTTCCAGTGGAGTGGAGCACCTGGGAAGGGCAGGCTACAGATGAGAAAAAGGAAAGGTACAACAGAGGCAGAGCAGGACAATGAAGAGAGAAAAGGAGGGAAAAGGCAGAGAGAAGTGGAGAGCTGAAGGAGAAAAAAGCAAAACAAAACAACAGAGTATAAATATGTGAGGCAGGCTAAGGGGTAGGAAGGAGGATGAGAGGATGACAGTAATAAGAAATGGGGGATACTGGACAGAAGGGCCAGCTGCTGAGCATGCCCTAAGCAACCTCGGGCCTTGCAGGCAGTCGAAATTAAGGAGGCTGACATCTCTGAGTCAGGTCCCAGTGCAAGAACCAGGTAGCTATTGCTCACCTGTCTGTGCCTCTGCTTCACAGCAATGTCCTACCTTGCTGCTCTGGGCTGCTTACCCCGATGAGCATGACCCTCCCCCTCTCTCTTCCAGCTTCACAACCCTGGTAGAGTAAATGTTCGGGAAATTCCTATTCCTCTTGTTTTGTAGCATCTGGAGTTAGGGCTGAATAAAACCCTTCAGGCTGGGAGGTTTTGGAAGGAAGCCCCACATTCACTGGGCCCTTTGCCAGCGAGTTAATCCTTTCTGTATTGACCCTTCTAGAGGCAGCAGTCCCAGGCCACCAAGGATCTGATAGCCTTGAACTCTCCATGCCTGGAACTGTGCTTGCTGCTTTTTAGTGCTGATCTCTTCCCAGCAATTTCCTCCTGAGGCCCCAGGCGGCAAAGCAGGGGCAATACAGATCAGCCATATCATTCCTCATTTTCTCAATCAATGCTCTGGTGCAACTGTCATTGTGTCAGTCAAGACAGAAGATGCTATGCCATGTGCTTCAGCAGCTTTTGTTTATGTTGCCACTGCCTTGCATATGTACATGCCAGAAACTCTACACTTCCCCAGACACCCAAGACACTTTCCCAGGACCATTGGCTGTAAGCTGCATAGAACATTGCAACATCGCTTACCCACTTGTCCTGAGCGTGGAACTAAAATCAGGTTGGGCTTAGGCAGAGCTAAAGGTATGGAACAGTTAAATGGTGCTTGCTGAGCTGTATGTGTAAGTGTGTATGTGTTCATGGGGGTGAAAGGCAGCACAGACATGTCCAGAGCAATTCAGTGCAGTGTGCAAGAGCATGCATGTGCTGTATCGATGTTTGTCCTGTGTCCCATGGGGGTCCTGGGGCCAGTTCCATGACTTGGAGTAGGTAAATGGAAGACAGAGAGTATTAATTACCTCTGGCAACATCTGCAAGTCTCTCAGCTTTCACAAGGAGCCATTGCAGCTGAGGATCACTGCAGCTATGGCAGTAAACTGCACCGCTTGAGAGCACGGGCTTAGCCTTGTCTTTAATACAGACTTTCTGTGTAATCCCAAATTCCATAAATAGCTCTCAGTGCCATAGTGCTCCTTCAGCAGCTGTTTTCCAAAGGCCAGAACACTCACACCAGGCACTGAGGCCAGCTGGGGCTGGCAGCACTTCAGCAAGCAAGGTTTGGCCTCCCAGACACTGCTTCACCCGGAATGAGAGGACGCTTTTGCAGCCACTGTCCCGAATAACACTCCACCTTGGTTCCTCCATCCTTAAAATTGGAATAAAAATCCAGAACAGAATCCTTTGGGTGGGATTTGGGTGTCTAGATATAGGCTCCTAGTGTCATTTGGAACAGCTTATGTACGCAGCATGCCTGCCAGGTAATAAGAAGCTTATAGACCCATGTATTTCTGAGATGGCAGCTGGAGGCCAGGCAGGTACCCCACAGACCTACAATGACCAGATGTCTACGTTCAGGGAACTGACCCATCTTTCTTAAGGTCTATGAGGTGCTAAGATATCCCCATAAAGAACTCCACAGCAATGTCTACATAAAGATATATTTTATACAGCCAACCCAGCTGATTTCTTCTTCACCTGTAGTGTAGACAACTCTCACGCAGGTTTGCTCTTACTGGCACATGTTAGGAGGAGTGCAGAAAAGCATCTACCACCTGGGTTTTTCTTCCACAAATAAAAGCTAGGCCCAAGGGTTTTTACGACCTTTAAACAACTTACTCTTGCTTCTGCATCCCAGCTGCAGGCAGTCCACCTGGTCGGGGTGTTTGCTTGGGAGGAAAAAGCTACCTTCTGTGGGAGATCTGAAAGGCTTTTGTTTCCACATCAGATCTCCTGTTTGAGAGCTCATGCAACACCTCCAAGAAATGTAAATGGGAAACTATGGCCCCTGCGGAACCGATAAGGCTGTAAATCCAGAGAAAATCTTCCTATGTCATTTACGAGCCAGCCCATCAGATACTGCCCTCTCGTGCGGAGTAGCTTGGTCCAGGCGCATTCCTTGCCCTCCTTCCCTCAATTACAGGAGCAGGGGACATTTGCTGTGTTGTTCTGGGAAAGGGGATTGCAAGAAACAACATTTATGCCCTTAG
The DNA here is from genome assembly GCF_035582795.1 of Mycteria americana. Taxonomy (NCBI): domain Eukaryota; kingdom Metazoa; phylum Chordata; class Aves; order Ciconiiformes; family Ciconiidae; genus Mycteria; species Mycteria americana. The sequence continues at coordinate 20,779,970 of NC_134370.1, forward strand.
ATGGGTACACTACTGAAATTCATTTTGTTCTTCACAGGAAAAACTAGTTAGTTAGCTATAATCTGCCAGCTGGACGTAGGGAGAAACTCCATTATAACCTCCTGGATTTAGCATTCTAGGGCCAATCCTGCAAGCCTAAAGCCTCTCTTTGCTCTGAATTCCCTGGCTTTCTGGTGCATGCTGTCCTGGCAACTCTACCATTTTGGCTTTTCCCATGAGGTTATTGATAGGTATTTTATTGCACGGGGATACTGCAGGCAGCTCCTGCTGGAAGAGGAAGGTTCAATATTACTCTTGTTTCCAGGTGTTTCTGACTTTATCTTCAGGGCAGACATTTACTGTTCCATAAATTCTGTCTGCAGTTTTTCAGATATTGCAGGAGTTGGAAAAAGCTCTTTATAATCAGGGGTGGTGTGGGGAATGAAGCTGTGTTTTGTTTTTCAGGGAGAGTGGTGCAAAATTTTTTAAAAGTAGAGTTTATATCCTACAGTTTTTTATTTCTACTGAAGTTTCTGATTCCCTGCTAAAATCAAATTATGCGAGATCTGCTTGGAGCTGCTGAAATCAGTAGGAAGTTAGGAGCTCCACATCCTTGTTGGAGCTGAGCCCAGACTCTTGGCCATGTGCCGAGAGGGCATGCCGCAGGAAGTTTCAGCCATGCTTGCCCTCCACCCTTGAGCATCTGCTGTTGACCATGGCTGGAGAGAGAATTCTGGGCTATGTAGACCTTTGGTCTGAAATAGTACGGCCTTTGTACTCCTCTCATGCATCTTCCTTTGGATTCTTTGCATCTATAAATGTCATAGTGCATGTTAGCTGGTTGTGCTCTGTCAGTGACATCCCCCCCTCCTGTAACACACCAAGCATGTGTCCAACACCAGTCCTGCCCCCAAACCCCACGAGGGAGCTGCAGGCCAGGATGAGAGCTAATGCACTGGGTGGACTTGTGTTGGGCACTTCATCACACATAGGGAATTTCCAGCTGCGAAGCTCTAACAAATATCGATGCCTCTGTGTTGTGTTTGCTCTATGGAGTGGGAGCGAGGCCAAGGATTGGGCCCTCAGCCTGGAACATGCTGTCAGAGCTTCGTGTACATGCTAAATTAACACACACCAAAAAAGCTGTAAGTCCACTGTGCTACAGATGTTGGGGAATTGATTGTATGCATATGTGAAGGGGGTGACTATGCCAAATTTAAACACCTACTTTATTCCCTTGTGGGAGGTTGGTGTTCTTAGAGCTTAGCTTAATGTATATGTCACAAAACAAGACAACTCTCACATTTCTCATGAGAGAGGTGTAGGGGTTTACATACATACAAGCATTTTGAGCTAGGTTTCTTCCTGGACATGTGAGCGATCACTGTAAATGAGGAGAAACTGCCTGACAAATTTTCTTCTAAATCACCTTGTTGTTTAGATCTCAGTGGTTTTTACTAAATGAAGCAAGTCTTGAGGAACCAATTCCTGCAGTCATATAGTCATGAACATACTGATTTTTCTAAGGTCAGTACTTTTGAATTGACTGCAACCCCTAAAACTGACATTACAAGACCTTCTCACACGTTCTTGTCAAATGTTTACCATTTGCACAACTGTGTTGCAGTCTGGTTAATTAAAATCATGGCTGAACTTCTTGACATGAAATTCAGTCCGGATGAGTCCCTTACCTGTATGCTCTTTGCCAGGCTGAAAATAGTGTGCCAAACTGCCTTTGGTGAGCTAACAAAGCCACAAATGCTGAAAAATATAAACCCACCTGCACATCAGCAAATGTCAGTCCCTGTTTGTAAACTGAGATACAAGAAGAGCAACATTTTGGGGACTCATGATATGAAATAACATGACAATGGAATAACATGGGCATTTATCATTTCGCTGTGTGGGTCAAAGAGGAAATAGAAACCATCTCCAGAGAGGAATATTGTAAAGTAGTAAATGAGTATAAGTAGAATTTTTACACTCCAGAAGGGAGGAGTTAAAAGTAGAGACACTCAGAAAAAAAGATTTCTGATGGTAAAATGTATTGGGCTATAGAAAGGCCTCCTGAGGGAAGAAATAGAAGCTGAATCTCTAAAGACTTTTAAGCACAGATTGAACACAGTGGCAATAAATCTTCAATCAGAAACAACCCTGCACTGTGAGAAAAAAGGGCTAGATGGCTTTACTGTACTGCTCCAGGTCTTGTAACCGAGTGATTCTTTGATGCTCTTTGTGGACGGTTGAAGTTTTATAAGCAGCTGGGGATCCATTAGGTTGAAAGATACTGTGGGAGTACCAACTGGTCTCATTCCCTCTGTGTTTCAGTATGTATGGTGATAATCTCCTGAAACATATATTCAGGCCCAAATTCTGAAGCAGAAGTTAAGAAGAGTAGCTACAGCCACAAGACCAGACCTACTCAAAAGAGGAGAAATGAGGAGCTGATATTTCTGCTAACATACTGGGGGAGCGGCAGGTCACGGGTGTGTACTTCAGGGACTCATTTCTGGCTGAGTTATTTCCCTCTAAGTGAGCAAAGTTTTAGGAGCCGGCTTTGAAAACCTCGGTTTATGCAATGAGCTATTGGTTATAAGATCCAGTAAGGCTCTGAGTAAAACACAACTCCAGCAAGTAAGCAAATTATAGGATCTGGCCCATCCCAATCTCCCGCATCCCAGTCAGGTCCGGTCCTGTAAGACACATGTCCTTGTCGTGTGAGTGACATGTATGTTAAGTGATCTTAATGATTGTTTATTGCAAACTAAACATTTTTACCATCTGGCAACTTTAGATGATGAATGTCAGAACAGTTCCAGCAAATGAAATGTTTCCATCACCATAAACAAGCCATTTGCTGGATCTTGCTTCAGTGTGAGATTAATACAGCTGCCCGTAGCCCAGAGAACAAATCTCTAAATACAAACTAGATTTAGTTTAGACTATCTGCCTCATCAGCCCTCTGCGTATTCAGTGTACATGCTGCCCAGGCACTAATGTCTGGCTCTGGGCACACAGCATGCTATCCTTTCCCTCCCACCCAATTCTTGTTTTTTCTTGCTCATTTTTATCTTACCTATTACTCGGGACTTTAATGTGATGTAACTCTGTGGTTACTCTTTCCTAAAATGGCTATTTTCATGGTTTTAATTGACAATAGGTCTTTTTCAAAACAACACTAAAATAATGGACTTCTTAAATTATAAAAACACATTTTTAAAAAATCCAATTTGCAGAAACTTCCTGAATATTCACGGGGGGTGGGGGGGAGGGTGTGTGGGGGGTGTGTTTAAAAAAAAAAAAGACTTTTCAAAACCAAAAGCGAAATACAAAGAAAGTTTGAGGCCAGGCTTTTCCCGGTATTTGGTTTCAGCCGGTGCCCAGTCGCCAGTCACTAGAGGGCACCCCAGGACACCGAAACCGGCCGCGGCGCCCAGCCTCGCCTGCAGCCCGGGGAGCTGCGGGCGGGTGCCCCGGCTTGCGGGGGGTACGGGCCAGGCTTCTGTGGCTCTGAGGTTGCACCTACGTTAGGGTTTTAATTGGGACCAGGGATGTGCTTTTGGAGTGGGCTTCTTGAAGCCCTATCCTTATTTACTTTGCGTCGCAGAGGTGTCTCTGAATGTGTGAATGAGATTGCTTTAGGATGAAACAGAGTCATAAAATGAACTCCAGAAGGGCATGTGCTCCAGTTGCTAAATAGGAATTCGGTCCTTAGGACAAGATTACACCTAGACTAAGGAAAACCCCTGAAATGGGACAGGATGACTGCTTTGCTCTATAGATCTGTTCTTACTGCACCACGCAAGTTGCTAATATAGACAAAACCATGAGGCCCCTAGACTTTGCTGAGGGAGAAGGCAGCTGGAAAGTTTGTTTCAGAGCCTGAAAATCCCCAAAGTGTATAGATATTTGGGTTATGGTGTTTCATTCATGCCTATCTTAAATTAAGAGCAAATAATTAAAAAAAATCCCAAGATACATGCGACTCATATTCAATTAGTCAAAGGAAAGCCTGAAAGAAATGAGATGGGTGCTGTAAGGACCTCTGACCATTTTGACCTGGCTGTCATGCTGGATCTTTTCCCTGCAGACTCAAGCCTGTTCAGTTCTGATGCTCTGGTCTTCTGTGCATCGGTTTCTCATGGAGAGGGTGCAAGCCCTGGCCAAGCCTCCCAGGTGCGTCTTCTTGCTGGGAATAGTGAACCTTTATTGTTGAGGTCTAGGTTCCTTGAAGTGGCCTGCAAGCTCAATGAACCTGAACACTCCAAGCGAAACCCAAGCAAAGCCACACAGTTTTAAAGACTTTTGGAATAAAATCCCCTCCACGGTGTCAGCTTGGTGCTCAGGGGGAGAGGCAGAACATGCCAAACTTGGCTCTGCTTTACACCAAGCTTTCAGGAAACTCCTCACAGTGAGGCCAAGAGCTATGTTCATAACAAAACTTAAACCCAAGCAAAATTTATCACTTTTTGAGTTTCTTCATGAAAGGTTAGACCAACTCGGGATGTGTTCTGCTGGGATAAGAGGAGGGATGGATTCTGCACTTAAGGACCAATTTCACATCCATTGAAATCACATGCAAAACTCCCAGGGAAGCAAGCTTAAACCTTTAAACACTGTTAGAAAAGCAGCTACCACAGTTCTCTGTCACTCTAGTTAACCATCTATAAACAGTTACTCACTTGACCTCTATTTGATCTCTCCCTCTGCCCTCCAAGGAATCTTTCGGGGCCAACACACATTATGGATATCTCTGAGTACATGAACATTTGAGGCTGTTTTACTGCAATGAGAACAGACCTTTGCAATTCTATCTGAAACCTGGTTATTTGGGGAGATTATTTTTTTTCCTTCTGCAGAGCAGACAAATCCAACAAGTCACTTCTCTTAGTTCACACTGCTTTGTTGCAAATACTTAATACTAAAAGTCCTGTTTACTACATGCAAAGGATGAGCTTGGAACCCTGACATGGCAATAAGGAGGGAAAGTAGTCTTAGCACTTGAAACAAGAAGGTCAAAGACAGGAGTTAAGAAACATCTTCAAACGACTCTAGGGTTGTCCTCTTCTAGCTGCTGCTTGGATGCACAGCAAAACTGCAAAGCCCTCAAGCTTTCACCTGGTTAATAGTCTTGGGGGAAAAAAATAATTCATGTAGGGATGTTGCAAGAATAAGACTACTATTAAAAAAAGAATTCTTAAGCAAAACAAGAATGACAGTAAGATGGAGGTAAATCTAAGGGCATATAGTCAGTAACTGAAGAAAGAAGAACTTTATATGGATACCTTGATTTTTTTTTTTTTGAAAGTATGATAAAGCAAAGAATTTCAGAGTTAAGTTACAAAATAATATAAATACATGAAAATATTGGAACACTCAAAATCTCCAAGCACTCTTAACTCTGCACCCTAAGGATCCCATGCAATAGTTAATGTCAATTTTAACATTTTAGTTTCTTTCATTTCCTTCCCATCACAGCGTCATAATATGTGGAAATAAGCAGTTTAAGCATGCTTTAAAAAACATATCTTGAAAAAGAAGAGCTGCATCTAGAGACAGAGATACTAAACTGCTGTAGTCAATATCATGTAGGCTAGTGGATGATGTTACAAGGCAGAGATAAGGTCAATTTGGTATCTTAATTGTGCAGTCCCACAGCCTAATACATACAGATTTCTAAATGTAATTATCCTTAACTCTAGATCACTGAATTTCCTGGCATTAACATGCTTGGTTTGTAATGTATTTACTCCACATTGCTGAGATGCACTGTGAATCCTAACTCCGCTTAAACATAGATTCTGTGTGAACACTATGGCCATCCAAAAAATGATGCATTTAGTTACAGATAAGTAATCCAGGAAATATTAAGGAAGATCACAGTCAAATAGTATTAGTGAGAACAAGATTAAACAGGGGTACTGTTTTCCCAAGCTGAAGACATTTAGTTTAATTCTTAACTTACAAAAAAAGTTTCTTAATAATAGTGAGTTGTGTTGTACTGGCCAGAAATGGCTTACTTTAGTCATAATCTGTGGGGATTTAAAACAACTTCAGATAATAATGATTTCATTGCTGGGTTATGCCAGTATAAAATTCTAAGCAACAGAAATGTTGCCATCTCCCCGTTTAAGAGGAAATGTAATTTGATACAAACACCCTAAAAATTTGGAATATCGTATTATTAAAAAAAGCTGTCTCAAGCTGTGTTGAAATCAACAGTAGGTCTATTTAAGGTTTCTGAATTCACCCTTTCTTTGTTAGCATTCAGATAAAGATTAAATTTACTAGGTATTAAGGAGTTCTGGCTGCAGCTGCTGGTGGGGGGGATTCAGCCACCCAGCTCACTGAGGGGCGCAGACTGGACTTTTTGAGCATTCAGATAAACACTGGTCAATTTTGTGGAAGTTAACATTAAGCTGAAACGAACTTTTCAGGGAATTTAAAACTTGCCCAGTCATTCGACTTTCCTTTAAATGTAAAATTAGTTCAGATTTCCATGAGTTCATAATTCTAGATTTGGGGGGGCAAACCATAAGGACCCCGTTGAGGGTTTTTTCCTTGTTTTGATTTGCTTCGTTGTTTTGTTGCTGTTTAAATCTTAGTCTCAGAATCGTTGTACTGTAGGAAGCAATTTGTTCTCCACGGAAAAGAAAATCGCGGTTCATAAAAATTGCTCGGTGTTCAGATGAGCTCCGTTATTGTATGAAGACCTCTTCTTCACCCCAGTAGCGGGAACATACCAGTGGAGTCGGGAAGGCAGCCCCACGGTACAGGGCTGTCTGTCGGCCGGGTCTCCCCTCCCTCCCTCGTCCCGCAGCCCCTGTCAGCGCTCTCGGGCTTTGCAGGCTTGGGTTTGCTCTGCCCCGAAACAAAACTCCTCTGCTGGAGGATACCCGCCGGGGGAAGTTCTGGGCACGGAGGAGGCTGGGCTGGTCCGGTAAAGTTGCCCTGGCAAAATAACCCCGAAGCTTGCTTGGATTTCTGATGTCTGCATGGTAGAGAACATACCTAGGGGTGTGTGCAGGTGTGTGCCTGCGTGGGGAGGAAGGAAACAGAAGACAAAATACAAGCGGTTCATCCGGCAGCCGTCGAAGCGGAGCGGTTCAGCACCGCGGGGTCGCCTTCCCTCCGACCCGAAGCCCTCCGGGGCTTTGCCCAGCGCCCGCGCTTGGCGGCGGCCGGCCCCGGGACCCCCCGCCCCGCCGGGCCCCCCCCTCCCGGGCCGGCAGGCAGCTCCGCGCCGCACCGCGCCGCTGCCGGGACGCGGAGCCGGCCCCGGCGCTCGCTGCTGGGGGGTCGGGGCGGCGATAGAGGGATGCCGCCGGGTGCGGTGTCCCGGGTACTCCTACTCTCTTCTCCTCGGGAGACTTGGTGTCCCCCGCAGAGGCGGCTCTGGCAGAGGGGAAGGACCGCCGAGGCACAGGGGGAGCCGAGGCATCCTCCCGCCGTGAGGAGGAGGGCGTGAGCCCTGTTGGAAGCCGGCTGCACTCAGTTATACAAAGGTGTGGGGACAGCCTTTGTATCTGCGTGCTGCATCTCTTCGAGTCAGCTCTGAAGGTCTGTCCAGGCATTTCCTGGGATCCGACCAGTTTTCCCCTTCAGTTACAACGCGTGTGCACGTCTGAGGATGCCGAGGGGGAGACTGCTACTCAGATTTAACTCTGATTTCATTCTGCATCCATCCAGTCTCTTTGATTAGATCCTTGGACTGTCTTTCTCTGTGCCTGTAGCAACAGCAAAGACACACTATTACACTTTTACATGAAGGGCAGTGTGGACGTACATCCCCATGTGCCAGCCGGAGCACTGGTGGGACAGCAGTGCTCCTAGCAGTGTTTGCAGTGGGATTAAGATTCCCTTCTCCCATCCCTGCAGGATGTCACGACTGTCACAGCAGCTGTAGCCAGGCTCACAGCACTAGTTACGATTACTGGCCTTTTCAGTGCATGGAGTTCCTGCACTACTGTGCTAGCTTACCTAGAAGAAAGGCGGGAGAGCAAGATCAGCCTAAACAAGTTGGTAAGCAGGAACAAAGAAACACAAATAACTGGATTTAGGGGAGCTGGATGTGAGAATCAGCTTTGCCAGCGTGTGTCAGGGAGGGAGCCAATTCATGGCCCAGTCTCGGTGTAAGCATTTCCCCCAGCATTAGAAACTGGCTCCTCTAAGTGAAACAGCCACAGGTTAGCACAGGTGCAGGACTGGGACCCTGTTTCCAACCTCGTGAGCTGTGGCTGGGAGAGTTTGAAGTTACCCAGGGTATAAACAAACCGTGCTGTTGTCTTTGGTGGCATCGTGGACGTGTCCTTTAAACACCTCCAGACGAGGATTAGCTTGACCCACTCGCCCCCCCTTCTGTCCCAACCTTACCGAGGGCGCCTGTTTTAAATGCAGCCGAGGGGTCCAAATTAAATCAAAGCCTCGATGTTTATTTAAAGTATTGAATGGCAACAAACAGGGCCCCGTGGGCTTGGACTGCAGACAGCGAGGACATGCTTAAGTCAATTACACTTGACAATGCCGTAATAGCTCAGGGTAAGCGGCACCCCTTAGACCTCCGGGCTCTGCAGGCTGTCGGGGCTTTCAGCCGAGGTGCCAGGGAGCCCAGCGGCATCTGCAATACAAAGGAGGCGAAATGTGGCAGCAAATGTACAACTGGGTTCACCTACTACGGGGGAAAGGTGGTGTTTCGAGCCAAGCATGCGGAGGCAAAACCTGAAAGCCTCCCTCTCTCGCTTTTTTCCCCTCAAATCCGCAGATAAACTTCTGGGCGGATGCTTCGCACGAGGCGCTGGATGTGATGCCCAGGGTGCCAGTGTAAATCTCGATTGGCGCGCACGGGAGTGAAGCGGGTTTTTCTCCTCTTCCCGGTGTGAATGCTGAGACGTTACAGGACGCGTCCCCACAGCGGTCCCTGCTCTAGCAGCTCTGGTTCAAGAGCAGTGGGGCCGGGGTGCCCCGAAGGGACCGGGGCTGGCATAGTTTGGTGAGGAAACTTTCTCCCCCCGGCCCGGGCTGGATGCAGTGACCGTGATCCCGGCTCCCCGCCGCGCCGCAGCCCCGCGCCGCCGTGCGGACGGGACCCCGGGGGGAGCGCTCCGCCGCTGCCGTCCCACGGGGGGCTCGGGTCGCGGGGCTGCTGGGGCAAGCGCTTTGCCTGGGGGAAGACTGGCGGGCTGACGGAGCGAAGAGAGGAGCCCTCGCTCTTTTGGTTCCTTTCCAAGCATTTTTAGCAGAGGAAGGATGTAATAACATGCCACGGGCAATAAATCATAGGCTAGCTACTCCCCCTGGCTCCCCTCCCCCAGCGCGGCGGTCCCGGCCCCTCTATAGCGGGAGGGGAGGAGGGGACTCCAGCAGAGCGCCGCAGCCGCCGGGACGAGCAGTCCAGCGCCCGCCCCGCGCCCCGCCAGCCGCCCCAGCATGGACCTCCGAGCCCTGGCTCTGCTCGCCTTCGCCCTGGCCGTCGTCTCCCTCTCGGAGGGTAAGTGAGCTGCCGGGGCCGGGCGCCGCGGCTCTCCCTGCCTGCTCGCCGCTTGCACCGCTCCTGCCTGCGGGCGCCGGGCGGGAGTTACGGTCCCGCGGAAATCCCCGCTCTTCCCCCCTCTCCCCGCGGCTCGGCCGCTCGCCCGGCGCTGGCTCTGCCGCGGCTCGGATGTGCGCGGCTGGCGAGCGCCGAGCGATAGCCGTGGTGAGCTGGGGGCAGGCAGGCTCCCTCCCTCCCTCGCTCCCTTCCTCGCTGGCTTTTTTCAGAAGGCGGCTGGCCGAAGCGATCCTCTTTGCCAAACTTACCCCAGATTGAAATCGGCTGGGGGAAGACTTCCAGCAGCGCTCGGTCTGCGGGGAGGTGGTTTGGTTGCAAAATATGCATATCGATTTCCCCTTTAAAACACCAACCCTAACAGTTACAAGAAATGAGAAACAGGCGGTTGTTCGGCTCCTTTTCTGTCCTCCTTCGTGATCTATCTTCCCTCGATCAGGGCAGAGCTGAGCCAAAGCGGTCACTCAGCAGGAGTTCACCGCACCCCCCGCGTGGGCGCACGGAGAGGTTTCGGGGGGGCGCAGAGAGGTGCACCGACGAGAGGTCTGGGGAAAGGCGGGCTGCGAGCGCTGCCGCGGCGGCGTTCGTCGCTAGGGCAGCCACACCGCGGCTGTCCCGCCCGCACCGCGCTGCAGCGCCGTCTCACAGCCCGCCCGCCCCACGCCGGGCCCCGCGGTCCCGCGTGTCACCCCCAGAGCCCGGTCGCAGCGGCAGCTGGCCGGCTTGCTCGCCGGGGGCCCGCCGTGGGGGCCGCCGGCTGCGGACAGCCCCGGAGACCGCGGCAACCTGCGCCTCCTGCTCCGCATCCCGCGGGCAGCGGGGAGCCCGGTGCCGCGGGGCTGCGGGGGAGCGCGGACCGCGCGGGGCAGCCGCACTCCCCACGCGTGGCGGGGCGGGGCCCTGCCCGCAGCCTCTGGGCATCTCCCGGGCGCTCCTCCTGCGGCTGGCTTCTCGCCTGGCAGAGATTTGCCACCTTTTGTCCCCTCATCGAAAGCTTGCTGGCTAGGTAACGAGCGCCCTTTCAGTCCTCCGCTCCCGTCTCGTTCTCCCATTCTGGCGACCGAAACTTGGGTGTTCCCCACCCAGGGCGGCAAAGGATGCCCTCCGGTGCCCTCTTTGTTTAGCCTGAGATAGTTAATTGCTCCCGATAATTTCGCCGGTGCCTTTCCACAGTACTGTCCCACAGCAACCCCGTCCCGCTGAAGCACACGAAAAGCCAGCGCGGAGCACGCACTGCCCCAGAGAGACTCCCCCAGGCAGACCCGCCCGGGTGGGCTCTGGCCCCCGCCGCTTACGCCGGGCCCCGCCGCGCTGGGGCTGCGGGCTGGGAAGCGAGCGCCCAGGCAGCGAGGGCAAGCCCCGGGGGCCGCAGGTGGCAAGGGCCGGCCCCGGCCCCTCGCCCCCCGCCGCCGCCAGCCCCGCGGAGCGCTGCGCCCTGCGCCCGGCGGAGCGCACAACGCCCGGGAGGCTTGGGCCGGCGGCCGGTGCCCAGAGCAGGCTGCCCTCGCCTCTGCGGGCGAGTGCGGGTCTGGAGCGAGGTGGGAAAGCGCTGCCGGTCCTCGCCGGGGCTGCACTCCGGACAGGAGGCGCAGGACTGGGGGGCCGGGGGCTGCCGGGTGCTCAGGGGCTCTCCCTCTCCTCGGCTCCCCTCTGGCAGCACTTAGCACAGGGCTGGGAGGCTGGCAGAGCTGCCGGGCTGCACCTCGCTTTGCTCCCGGCCCGGCAGCACTCCTTAGCTGGCAGCAAACGGCAGCGAGTATCTTTATGACAGGGTAAGCGTGTCCGGGACCTGGCTACCTGAGTAGGGAAACGGCTTAAAAGGGTTGGAGAAAAACTGCTGTAAGGACAGAGACCCCACCGGCCTGCAGTGATAAGAGTGAAGTTTTTTGCCTCCTTCTTTGCATGTCATGTAGTGCTCTCAACCCTGATCCAGATGAAGGCTTGCAGGGCTACCTTGTCCTGGAGGGCAGGTGAGCTCTGAATTCCTCCTAGCCACCCTGATAAAGCTGTATCTCCCTATCACAGCCTCACTCCCTAGGGAAATGGAGCTGTTCCAGTCTTAAAAAGTTGCCAGCCCTCTCCTGATATTGACAGATACACCTTTGGATGAACAGGAGTAAAATGATGCTTCCATCAAATGTTTTGTCTGTTCATGCCCAAGCTGCTTGCCTGGATATAGCTTCCCTCTCCATTCAAGTGCCCAGGGCTTCCCAGCCCGCACAGCAAGTTACTGATGGTAACTTTGCAGCAGAACTGGCAACTCGCTTGTTCCCTTAGTGTCCAGTTCCAGTGTGGGTGAGGGAAGGCAGATTCCTACAGGGTGAAATAGGTACTGTCCAACCTTGATAAGTGGCCACTCTGTGAGGGAGATTTTTGTGAGTGCCTTGTCTCTAGAGAGAATTTTCCAGCAGAAGTGGGTGTTGAGAGCTCGCAAAACTCAGCTTTGAGTTAGAAAACAGTAAAACTATTTATTTAAAAAAAAAAAAAAAAACAGAACACCCAAACCCAAGAACCCTTCTAGTCGAGATCAAAAGAGGTGTTCTCTTTTTCTTTTAGTCTAAGGAAATAAGGCTGAAAGAGTGACATTGAGATGTCTGAATAGCATCTGGCGCTTCTGTAGTTTTTTACTATATTCACCCATTTTAACCAAATGTGCCAAACAGATAAAGGTCTCAAAAGCTTTATGTACCATCAGTTTCATGAAAACTAGTGTGTTCGTGCAACAGTACAATTAACAGACTGTACTAATTTGTCCTACAGAGAGAATGGCTTCAGCTCGTGCTCGGTGTTTATTAGACATCAGAGAACCCACAGAGCGTTAACTCCTGCAATACAAACCTGTAGAATAATTGGCTTAATCAGCTCTACTGTGCGTGGAACGATTTGTTTCAAATTTTGAAATGAGATAAGGAAGGTATTTGTCAGCCTCGGGGTAAGACCAGAAATACCCCCTTCCCAAATTATGGCCCCCAAATGGCCCCTTCCCCCTCCTACTTTAGGACGGTAGGGGTTCATGTGTTGGGAAACGCCACATGCACTAATTTTTGCAGGTTTTCAGCCCTGCTGAGAGCAGAGTGAGCCACAGCCAAGCTCTCAGAGCCAGAGTGCTGGAGGGGCAGTGGCAGGAGATATTGGTTCCCTCTTAGTGATGCTGAGAGTTGACCTGGTGCCTGTGCCGCCGCTCCCTGGCACTCAGTGCCTGTTTCTGGTCACCAAGCAAGGGGCACAGAAATGCCAAAGGGATTCTTGTGCTGGGAGGGGAGTTGTCATTCCACCTCGCATTGGGGTGACAGAACACCGAATGCTGGGGCTTCCCCTGTTCCTTCCTGTGCTGGATGCCCTTTCTTGGACAGGAAACAACTCATGTCCCTGAGTCCCAAAGGTTTGGGACATGTTAGTCATGGTTAAACTTTCTCTGTTCCTGATTTCAAGTGGGATGGGATCGAAAGTCCCTCTCCCAGTCTCAGAGAGTACAGGATTGCATTCTCAAATCATAGATCTGAACAGTTAATCTCTGGCATGTTGTTTAGCGTAAAGCTTGCTTAAACTTCATTGGTACAAGCTTGCAGAGACCCTTCCACTGCAGCCATGCTGAGCATTGTTGTATGACTGCATTCAATTTCAGCCTCCCTTTCCAATACAAACTCACTGACGCATAGCTATCAGGCACAGATTTGCGGTGGGAAATCCTAGCGCCTTTCTCCCTCCCTTCCACATTAGCACTAGTCAGTGTGTTGCGAGTTCCCGAGGCTGACCCTGCAGCCCTCCTTCCTCCTCCTCCTGCAGATGGGAGCTTCTGCTCCCATTTATTAACTCATAGATGATATCACTATTCAGACTGACTGATTGCCATAAAACTGATGGAAAAACTCCTCCAATTTTGTTACCTTTCAGTCCAGATCCTGGTGTGAATATGGAGGAACCCTGCTCCACTGATGAATTCCTCTCTGCCCATCCATCTGTGGGATCAGCCTCTGGCTCATCTCTTGTTAGAGGGGCTCGGAAAAAATAATTTTCCCTCCTGAGGACAGGCTAATTTCACTGTGTTGTCTGTGGTTATATGTGCTAGAAACAGGCATTGGTAAAATGTGCAATATGTGCAGATTAGCTGCACTTTGAAAAGCTGTCTCTTTTCTCACCTTCCTAGACAGCAGTTTAGCGATTCCAAGCCTTTCCCTACTCTTTCGCTCTCCATCTGCCTTTAAGGGAGCTGGTTTTGTATGCTGCCAGTGCTCCTGTGTGGCTAAATAAACAAAGGTGGCAGATTGCCATGTGGGATCTAAAGCTCCGTCAGATATAGATCTGACCATCTACAGTATAAGCCAGACCTTACGGGTTAGGTGTATGAATTTAATTCCTCCCAGAGGATGAAAACTGCTCCACTGGGAAATGGCTTAAAATCTTAGGCAGCTCCTTCTAGACTTCCAGGCAAGGCTTCTGTGTTCGTATTTTAGTGTGCATGGGGCTTTGAAGCTTACCCACAAAGTGAGGACCTTATTTATGTGCACTTGGTTGCCAGTAGTTAAGTTCTTCCATGGAGAAATGCATCAGAGGCTGTGGTGAGCGCCAGGCTGCTTTTCTCAGTTCTGCATGCATATTCATTGCTGATTTTTAGCCTAGGGGGCTAAACTTAATTCTGTCCCTAGTGGTGCCAGTGACAAGACTCTCATCCAGTCTGATGAGTATATGGGGAGCACACTGCCTGATAACTGTCTCCTTGGATGCCGTTACTTTGCCACAGGCCGGGAGTTCAAAAGACTCCAAATCTCTGCTGCGAGAGCACTGTGATCTCGCATCTCCGAGTCACACCTCTTCGTGCGAATATCTCGGCTGGGAGTAAGTGTTGGCTGTAGTGAGGAAAGGTCAGCCCTGGGCCCTGGGAAAGCCTGAAAGACTTAGGGCTTTTCTGTAGCCAGTAAGTCCCCCGTGAAAAGCCTGCACCTGAGCCGAGCGGTTTTGATCTGAACTCTTTGGAATTCATCGCTTTCTTCTGGCTACCTTCTAATTTGGCCTCGGGTCAAAATCATTTGGCAAGAACAACACTGAGGACAAGTGCCCCCTCTTTTGGCCTTTATCTTGTCTAATTACCAGGAGCATCCCTGCACAATGGAGTGGCTCCTTATTCTAATCTCTTCTTCTTTACTTATCTCCATTTTCTCTCCCTCTTCTTTTGTCTTCCAAAATCCCACGCACCAGGATTGAAAGGCTGGGTACTGGGGTAAAAGGCTTGTGCTGTGAGCTGTGGGCAAATGCTCTCCCAAAGCTACAGCTTTTCTGTTGCTTTTTTTCACCTGCATATTTGGAGGGAGTTTCTCTCAGCCCCGGCCTGTGTATCTGTGCTGCTGATCGGGAGCAAGAGGGAGTAACGTGTCCTTTCCCTCCCTGTGTCCTGCAGAGAAACCCGTCAGCCTGACTTACCGATGCCCCTGTCGATTCTACGAGAGCAACGTGGCAAGAGCCAACATTAAGCACCTCAAAATCCTCTCCACACCCAACTGCTCACTTCAGATTGTGTAAGTCCCTTACTCTTTTCAGCTGGGTGCAAATCTCGGGTGTCAAAAGGGAGAGTCACAGAGCTGGTTCCTCCTTTGGTGGCTGCAATTAGGGCTGTGTCTCACGCCGTGATTTCCAATTCATATCTTCAGCCTGTGTGTCAGATACAGCTGGACCCTGCTTTACTCCACACAAAGGAGCCCAGCTAGATGTTTCCCAGCTGTGTTCTACCTCTGTGATCTCCCTGTGACTATGTGATCCCATGTTCTGTTTCCCCCAGGGGTATGTGAGCAGGAATGTCAGACAGGCTGTCCATTGCCTTGGATGTGGAGCTTCAGACCTTGGGGAAAGGACTTTACAGTGGTCTGAGTCTTCTAATGCTCCACTTCTCCATAGAGAGGAGCTAAACAAGCAAAAGTAATTCCTGGATTTCGTGTAGCCTCCACAGGAGGCGCAGACCCTAAACATGTGCTGGCCTGATCTAGGGACATGCTCACCAGGCAGTGACTGACACGGCTAAATCACAGATCACAGCAGGACAGAAATGATGGGTTCCCAATGGAAGAGAACCTCTTCATTTTTGCTGAAAAAGAAACACTGATTTTCATGAAAAATGGTTTTGTAGATTTTTGTGTGTGTTGTTTTAGGAAGGTCTTTTTGGTTCATTTGTTCATGGGTGACCCTTTTCCTCCTCTCCGAAAATTCAAAATCAGAATGAAAAAAATTAGCATTCTTCTTTTCATTGCAGGGAAGCCCTACTAATCATCAACTTCTGTTGACCTCTGTAAGAGGGTCTTAGTGACTAGACTGGGTTTCTGTGCAGTGTTCCCATCACTAGTTCCGTCTTCGATCCATGTCGAGCTCTTCCAGTTGCAACTTAAATGCTGTAAAAATCCGTTCCTTGTCATCCAAAACATTTCTGCATTCAGAAAACTGATGTGGTTTCATGAGATTTCTCAGGAACGTACTGATATATTGAAGAACATGCATCCATTCATGAACCAGTTTTTATTCATATTATTTTTTTTCTTTTTTAAACCACTCTGGCTAGATCATACACATTTTCTCCTGTGTGCTTCTGCCTTAGGATTTGGTGGAGGACAGTGAGAAAAATGTGAGGCTCAGCTGAGAAATAATTTCCTTTCACAAAAATGGCAAAACCAGCTGTGACTAACTCTGATCTCTACCTATAAACAATTTTGGAGGCAAGCGTCCAAAATGCAATAGTGTATGGATTTGTGCTCTGGGACTGTCAATGGATGTCATAAGGGTCCCAGCACTAAGGCTTTGTAGAGGATTTGGAATTTTCTGGAGTAGTTTCAAGAAAATGACAGGCATTTAAGACACGATAGAGTATACATTTATCTCTTAATTAATGTGGGATCATAGTCATAGAGGTGGATAAGAGCATGAAGTATAGAAACACAAACAACTCATGTTCTTGTCCATTCCTGACCCAAATGTGCTTGTTTGCAATGTGATTTAGTGGCACACAGAACACATGAACCTATAGTTCACCATCTTTTTGTTACTTTAAAAAGTATGGTACATAACAACTTACCTCCAAATACCCCTGAAACATCATGAGTTCGAACTAGGTCTTTATTGAAACAGAAGCTGAAATGGAATCAAAACTAATGCATAAATTTCTCATTTTTAAGGTTTTAACCACACTCTGAATTTAGTGGATATGCATTATACAGTGAAGGTGTGAGTAACTTAAAAGCTACCATTTTCAGGAATAGAGAATCTCAGTGAAATCATGTAGTTTCAAGGAAAGATCTATTTTTTTGCACAAGTACATTCCCCTTTATGGTTGAGGGGAATTGTACCTGACAAAAAGCCCAGCAGCAGGCTTTTGTGTTCGTTTCTATGGGAAGTCATCTCTGCAAATCCAGAAATCTCCTCCGTGGATATCCAGTTCTACAAAGCCCACTCTAAATTCCATGCTTTTCAGTACAGGGAAATAGGCATTTTTTAGCATGCAATTAATTGCATCCTAAAGTAGACACCTAAACCAGTTCAGATTAACACTCCATAGGGTTGCCTAGGTCTCTGCTGTGACTGTACAAGAACAGGGACTGACCGGCTCAGAAATAAATGCCTAAAAAAAAATCAATGTCTTAATATTAGGTGAGAGGAATTGCATTGCATGTGGCTGGAGGCTGGTTACGTGTGCTTTTGGTTCTGTACCCTGCAAGGCCAGCTCAAGAGTTCCCAGGCATTGCTAACATCAGCAAATCCATTCTTACTCTCTGTTGGTATCACTTCACTGGAAATACTCCAGCTTGGCACTGCTGTAAGGGAAATATGAATTAGGCCCATTCATCTCTTTATTGGCGCAGAGCTTGCAAGACTGGACCTTCGATGTGTTTATGTTACAACTGTGTTGTTACACAACTTCAGACCAAAGAGCCTTTTTGACCTGTTACTTCTTACGCCATAGTTTCATATCCTGCAGATTTCATTTTATAAAGCGGGGAACATTTTGGCTTCCGTCCAGCAAAATGCGTAAACAAGTACTGAACTTATTCCTATGGGCATTTCCATGAAACTGCTGTTCTTGGCACTTTTGCATGGCAGGCAGGCTGTTTAAGGGGAAATTTCTGAGCAGCTGGGGCAGAGGCAGGGTGCTTCAGGGGACATGGGAGATCCC
This sequence comes from Mycteria americana, assembly GCF_035582795.1. Taxonomy (NCBI): domain Eukaryota; kingdom Metazoa; phylum Chordata; class Aves; order Ciconiiformes; family Ciconiidae; genus Mycteria; species Mycteria americana. Next base: position 20,797,642 of record NC_134370.1, read on the forward strand.
AGCGCTCTCAAGAGGCCCTGAGATCCCCGGAGGGTGAGACATGCTGATGAAGGTGAAAAGCTATTTGTACTGCTTCTGTATGAAAGATGCAGATAGCCCAAATGTCAAATTCACAGGGAATTCAAATTAGCTAAACGGTCTGGTTTGGAAAGTGCAGCTTGGACATCCAGGAGAAGCCCCTCGGGAGGTTTCTGCTGTTGTTTCCAGTGCTGAGTGAATACATGAGGGAAAAGTTGCCTCTGGCACTATGGTACTTCCAGTTATCTTCCTGCCTGCAACCTGTTAGTTCAGCCTTGTATAAAACAAAAAGCTAACCAGATCCTTTCAGAACATCTGAGAGGTATGGTTTGGTGTCTGTCCTCAAAACATGTGAAACTTCAGTTTTGGGTTGAATCTGAAACCTGTTCTTAATTAATTCCTTGCAAAAATGACCTATATTTACCATGTTAGTATTTCCAAATGAAATTGAGCTGTTCCCGGCACTGAACTCATAACAGCCCAGGTATGAGTTGGAAAACTTAAATTCTGTATCTGTCTCATCCCCCTATGTGTACCAGTACAGACCACAAGAATCAGCGTCAGAGGAGACAAATTGTGCCAGTGCTTTGAACCCAGGGATATTTATAATAGATGCCTTAAGGATGGCAGGGATAACTCATCCTCTTCGTGGGTTAACTGAGAGCAGCACTGACACCCAAGGAAGTCAGACACAGCTCTGCTGTCCCAATGGAACTGCAAACCTGCGTGCAAAATAAGGCATTTGGGGGGGTGTGGGCTGAGGAGCATCACACATTAGACTCACTCTGACTTTTCTCCTTTGGCAGTGCAAGGCTCAAGAGCAACAGCAAGCAAGTGTGCATTGATCCCAAGCTAAAGTGGATCCAGGAATATCTGGAGAAAGCTTTAAACAAGTAAGGCAAGAGACAAATGGACTTAACAGCTAACATCCTGAGTTATTAAAGGGTAGAACATTAAGGGCTGGCTTTTACCATGTGGACAAAGTACTCGTGGAATCAGATATTGTTTTGAAGATGAGTTTGGAGTTGACCTAGTCTGTATTAAAACAACAGCTTCTAGTATATCCTAAATGTTAAACTAAGAGTTTTGCCAGGGTTTGAGGCAAAATCTACCCTAATTGATCTGTTCTGGGGTCCCCAACTCATCCTCTTTTAAAAAAAGCCGTTCTCCCAAGGAAAATGCTTCCTTTATGCCCCCTCTTCCCCAAGCCAAACTACAATTACTTCAAAATCTATATTGTTCCAGTTTCTTTGGAGCCCCTTCTCCATGTTACACTGGGGGTCTGTTTGCACAGGCAGCTGAGGCCTGGGGGGTCTTTCTCTGCTGGCCATAGTGAAGTGCTATTAATATCGGCCAAGGCGAGAAGTGCTGCCATGAATAAGGCTCTCCCACAAGGCCAGGGCAAAACCATCCATACTTGGCAAATTCAGACTTTTAAAATCTATTTTTATTCCCCTTGAAAGCGGGTGATCATGGCTACCCTGAGGTGGACCCAGCGTACCTCAGTTCATTTTTACAGTGAGCAAGAGCAGCACAGAGAACATTTCTGTTCTGAGTTGCAGGGAGGGCTCCAGCCTTCCTGGGATGGAAGATGAGACAAGTGATGGTACAAAGCATTTCCTTGCTTTCCCAGAGCCTTGGGCTGCAGTTGATCCAGCAGCGGCATTTTGGCCAGCAAGCCTACCTGTGCACTCAGTATCCCTCCCACCCTTGCCACCACATGCCCACCCCTCAGTAACTGCTCTGTAACCGTGCTGAACCTTGCCCCCCCTGCATCTGTAGGGTAAAGGCAGGGCTGGAATCCAGTCATTTGCAAAAGCAATGCATTCTTGGAGAAATGTGGGGAAGGGTATGGCCCCAGGGCAGATGTGAGGCAGTACAGGTAGCTGAATGCCCTCCACTCTTTGTTTTGCAAAGGCATCTGCCAAACAAGGTGTAGAGTTAAAAAAAAAAAAAGTATTTGTTCCTCTGTGTTTTTACAATAAGCAAGGTAGAGAGAATCCTCCATGTGGCCCTTTTGGGACCACACTGGGGCCAAGAGTGAGGAGGAGGAGGGAAGGAAGCCAGCTAACAATCTGACTGTGATTCCAGCCCTGACAGCTCTTCCCATCTCATCCGATGCTCAGTGCCTTCTTTGCTGCCAGCACTCAGCCCTCTTGTCCTTTGGGCAAATTCTCTGCAGAGGTAATCCAGGTTAATGCTGCCAGGATGGCTTTGGATTTAGGCACAACTGAACCTAAGAGCAGGATGTGGCCCATGCTGACTATGCGAGGGGCTTGGGCTACTTTGTTTTCCAACTTGGGAAAATTCTCAAGCCCCTGCATAAGTTTCTATTTGCTGCCAGCCCCAGTGAAGCCCTTGGTACTGTTCATAAGACCTGAAACTCAGGAGGCACTTAAGAAATTTGTAGGGTTGGGCAAATGTGATTATGTGCTCAGGTCCTGCCTGCCTGACTTAGGGGAACAACTCAGCTGGAACATGTTCTGCTCTCACTTCCACTGGTGAAGATCTGGGGCCAGCTGTGCTGAGACCAGTGAGCCCATGCCTGATCTCCAGCCAGATTCTGGGTTTTGTTTACCTAACTCTAATCCAGAAGCAATTCTGCTAATTTGGTGGATTTCATCCTGGTTTACATTGAGTAACAGAAGAGAATTTGGTCCCAGCTCTATGAAATAAGATGACAGAAAGCATATATCTCCATCACCTAATCCTGTAATCATGGCATTATTTTCATTTTCCAACTAGTAATGCTAGCACCAGTGGCATTTTCATGCTCCACAGACAGTCAGGGCTCTGTCTGTAGCATTTTCACAAGGCATGTTTTTGATATATTTTAGTGCACAGCTTTGACTTCTTCAATGAAATGTACTTTGGAATATATTTATAGCGCATCAAACAATTCATATATTTGAATTGGAGCCATATGAATGTTGGTAGTTTAAAACACCGATATGCCTCTAAACTACTAACAGCTTGTAAAATAAATCTATATAGATCTATAAATGTTAATGTAGCTATCAATTTCAATCAGCCATATATTTTTTCACTTGTACTGAAATTGTATGAAATGTGACATTACCCTATATGCACTAGCAATAAAATGGCTAATTGTTTCATGTTATGAAAACCCAATTGTACATGGGAATTTATTTTTCTGGAATAAAAGCAATACGTTTTGTAGAAAGGGCTCTTGTAATTGCTTAAGGAAAATCCAAAGTGTCGAGACATCTTAATCTATACCAGTGCTTCAATATGAGAATATCTTCTGTGTAATAATCTGCAGCTCAGGGCAAGGAAAAGTTCATAGAATATAGTAGTCCAAGAGAGTTGATTGTGAAACCAGAGATGGTTTTTAGTAGGGAATTATTTTGCTCACTAATTCTGCTTAGCCTTTATTATTGCTTTATATTCATCACATCTCCATGTAATATACATACTTTTGAGACATCAGTAAAATACATTCAGGTTTTCAGGAAACCAAATTCCTTAACTGGCTTTAAAAATCATTGTGCAGCTGCTGTGACCAACATCATTCAACATTCATCCATTTTATAGACAAGGGGCAAATCAGTCCTTTCTTGAAATAGCTAACAAATCCGCTATCACTTCCAGGCACTCCCAGTCATCATTTACAGTACATTGACTGCTTTTCCCTTCTCCCTTCATGCTAGGATATGCAAAATCAGGCCCTTGCAGACTAAACAGAGACCAGAGAATGATCCTTGCTTGTCCGTTGTCACGTTAATATAGTCCCACCTCAGAACTTCCCCTCAGCCTGAGATGCTGGAGTCCATTAAGCTCAGTGGCTACTGCTGGCACAGATGAGAGAGCTGATGGATTTGGAGAAGATAACAAAGTCAAATAGGAAAAGCCTTTCCCTTGAGCCTGCTGGGAGAAAGGAAAGGAAACTCCCAACTTCTAGGGTCTGGCTGTGATGGGAGCCAAGCCCTGCTGCTGCCTTCTTCCATAGTGCTTGTAAACCCTGGTTGTGGCAGCTCTTCCTAATTTCTGACCTAATTTGTAAATCGGGGCTGAAGTACAAGATGCCAAAACCACTACCTCCCGGTACTCCACCAAGCGTGTGCTGGCTGAATGCCCCACACGGTGGGGGACAATGTAGGCGACTATCTTTACAGCCTTGTCTTAACGCACTGAATGCCCACAAATCCCATAGAGTAGTCACTGGTTCTTGTTGAAGTCAGTGGGAATGCGGGGTGGGAAGCCAGAAATCCAGCCCCCTTCTGCTTTCATTGTACCTCAGGGGGTACCGTGCAGATGGTGGGGCTCCTGGCTGGCAAGTTCTGGCAGGCATTTGGGGAGGCTTTGGTGTTTTGGGGAAAAGATTTGTTCTGGCCTCAGAATTTGCAAACGTCCTGTCACCAGGGCACTTTCATTTGCCTAGCGTTCCTCTGAGGTAGAGGGTATGTGAAAGGGCATGTTATCTTCATTTGCACCCTGCCAGCAAGATGTGAAGGGACCATAGGATAAATGTGAATAAGGCCTTTGTATATGGATAATTTATGGCAGTCTTTTTGTATTTTTCTTTTAATTTAGACCACGTCATCGCACTCATAAAAAAAAGCAACAGAAGAAACGGGGCCCACTCTGCCCTTCCCGTGCAACACCACTAAAGTCTCCAGGGAGAAAGAATGGTAGGAGGCATTAGTTTCTGAGCTGGGATACCTCAGGTTCAAGTCCCTGCTCTTCCACTGACCATCCTATGTGACCTTGGGCAAATATATTAGCCTATCCAGACCTCCATTTTTCCCCATATTTGTTGAGGATAACAACTGTACCCTCCCTGCAAAGGCATATTATATAGATAAAACTCTTAAAACAGCAGGAAAGTTCAGCCACAACAGAGGTGGGAAAATTCTCCCATTTTACAGATGGAAAAATGGACACCCACAGAGGCCAAAATAACCCTGAAGCAAAGCCAAAGTCAAAACCAGGGTAAAGGTTTGGAAGCCCTATGTCTTTTAGCTGGCCATATTCCTCCAATACCAAACTGACAGAGTTACACTATAAATAACAGCTGGGAATTTGTCCCTGGTGTTTTTTAATGACAAGTGCAGCACTGGGTGGTGACAACATGATTTGGTGCATTGGTGACTGGTTGACACCTCTCCTGTGGGAGATGCTCGGCAAGTGCCAGAGAATGGCCTTATATATGCCAATGCTCTGGACATCCCCGTTGTTTTTTCCCACCAGGGTGGTGCGTCCTGCCTTTCTGCACCAAAAGAAGTAAGGTTACTGGTATGGGATATTGGAAAAGATATCTTCACAGAGGAAAATTTTGCTCATGGCTTAGTCATCCTCTTTATGCCTGGATGAGTTTTCCGAGGCTACCTTCACTGAGAGTAGCCACAACTGTCCCTGGCTGTGGCCACGCAGTCGTAGTTGTCCAGCAGGCATTGAAAAGGATGTTTGTTCTGATCCTGTAGGCTAGACGAGACATGCTGGGACATCAGGGTTTTTGAATATGTCGTGTTGACCCTCTGACACTTGTAACTCAGCCTTAGTGACCTCATCTAGATTGCAAAAGGCTGATCAGCCTGGAGCAGGAGTAGGGGTCACTTCAGATACAACCTGGAGGCCACCAGCACAGACTGGCTCTTTGTTCTGAGTGAACCCTGCACACAACACACTTGCACTTTGCTGTGTTCCCTAACCCACCACTCTTCCTGGGTACCATGCTCACACTGAGCATGGGAGACTCGATTTGTCTGCCTCCTACCCTGAGCTCCCTACCTCTGCACTTAATGCCTCACACGTTTACTGTGCGGCGTGTGGCTGCTTGCCTCCCTGTCACCCCACCTTCACTGGGCAGCTGGTCACCACGAGCTGTGACGTGCTACCCAGCTGCTCCCAGCAGGTGAGGTCGCAGAGCAGGGGGGCCATGGGGATGGCTCCTGGCTGGGCAGCACACCTGGGGGCCTCTGCTCTCCAGCTGCCCCATGGTGGGAGCTGAACACCAGCAAGAGCAGAGCATGGGCTGTCCTCTGTGTTCCTCCATCCTCACAGAGACCTGGCACCCTGTGGAGCTGCAGTCCATGCTCTCCAGCAGGGCTATGGGTAGGGGCAGGTAGAGGAGGCATTCCCAGTGCCACTTGCTCCACTACTGGGGCTGCTCACAAATGATTAATCCCCCCTTTCCCTGCTGGTTTTTTTGCCGAGTCTCTTTGCCCACTGATAATTCTCTGCTCTAGCTTTCAAGTCCAAAATAAGCTTCCTAGCCAGCCTTCCTCCTGTGTTAGCTCTGAACACCTTACTAACTGTGATGAGCACAACCTGCCCAAAATAACTCCCATTGCTGGGTTTGCCCTGCTGGGTCCCAGTAGCTCCTTGTGGAGAACTTCCCCCAAAATGTTTGGCAAATACTGGTTGGAGGGGCTGCAAAAGAAATGCCTTTGGGTTAGTCCAGACACAGATTTGCTGTTTGACTAGGCCTGATATCAAAGTTTTTGCAACTGAAATAAACCTTAATAGTGTTTCACTCTGTTCTTCATCAACAGGAGGTTCAAGATGTAAGAGGCAAGCATTGTAAGCCGTCTACAGGATTTCTTACTGTAGGACCCAGAGAGCAGATAACCAGTATTAGGGAATGAATACATTTCACTGTTATCATGCAGCACAAAAGCAACGCTTCATGCATTTCCAAAGGGGTTTTTTTTGTGTTTGTTTTTTTATTTTTTTCCACAAATTAGCTTGCTTTCACAGTGCTATTTTTATATAGTAAGATGTAACTATTTGAGAAAAATATGGTTTTATACAGGTTGGTTTATTACCTAGCACTGAGGGCAGATATGAATTTAAACTAACCCTATGTTATTATATAATATTTTATTTCCTTTGCTATGTAGAGGTCCTGCTTTATTTAACTTTCTTTTGGTTCATGCAAGTCTCCTGGAGTTTTAAACCTAGAAGGACATGAACTGTACAGTGCAATGATGTTGTGTAAGTAGTGGAGGAATTCCTTGCCTCCAGAAGTCATCAAGGCCAAGAACATAGGAAGGCTAAAAAGCATCAAACATTGATGAAAGTAGACAGCATTACTATGGGTGGCATTTATAGGTATTTTGGATGAGGGATTAAACTCAGGGCTACAGGGCTAAAGCCCTTCTCTGAAGATCAGAAACCTTGGTGACAGCTATGAGCAGCTGGGTCAATGCACATCTGGTATTCAAGGTGCTAGTAATTGGTTTGTAGTAGTTGTGTGTGTTAGGAGACACAACACTGACCTGATGTCACCTGGCATTTCCTATGTTCCTGTGTTTCTGATGACAAATTTTAGCACAAAAAGGAATGGGTTATTAAAGGTCTAACCACATGATCATGTTGCAAGTTGCTGGAGGAGTCAGATATGCTGCCACGCACCAGGTGTCTCTTCCCACCCATCCACAAGAGGTGGCATCAGCTTGCCTGGCTGGCTTTGCACTGAAGTAGGTGGAGATGCCTTCACATGACCCTTCACCAACGATGCTGTAGCCTCGCAGTCACACGTAACTGAGGGCAGTAACGTCTTTGATTGCTCTGGAAATACCTAAAAGAGGATGTCTGGCCATATCTTTGGAGAAAAGAGGTGCCTGGGCCAAAAGAGGGTTTGCCCAGTTTGTGGAAGGAGTGGTGTTTCTTGGGTGTTGAAATGAAGGCCAACACAGCAGTCATGGCTCTGTTCGCTGGTGAACAGGATAGCCTCTGCAATTTCCTTTGCAAAGTACGCCCAGGGACAGGTACCACTTCTTGTGCCAATCCCCTCTCTCAGCCAGAAATTTCCTTCTCCTGGTTCCTACCTGTATACGCAACATCTTTGCTATATAGTGTATGGAAAGACACCTGCAGTACTGCGATAATGATGTTACGCTGCGCACTGGGGTCCAGGGGGAAGCACATTTGTGCAGTACAGTGCTTATGTTTGTATGTATCTGTGTGTGTATTGTAAACAAAAAACGCTGTAAGATTGTGGGGTTTTTTGAGTGGGTTGCTTCAGAAGGAATCTTCCCTCTTCCCTGCAGCCTGTGTCGGGAACACTGAGAGGGGTGTTTCACTGAGCACTCCTTTTTGAGGCAGGCATCTTTTAGTGCCAAAGAGGCACTCTGGCTAGCCAGGGACGACCTTATTTCCATGTGGATTCAGGTAACAATCCTGTAAGTATTTTCCTCTCTGCAAAACAGTGCTATTACAGAGGGTGCTTCAGCTGGGACCACATCACCTCATTTGCTTTAAAGCAGAAACCAACTGCTGTGCCTAAAATGTATGTGTGTGTGATTTTGACATTCCTTCTATCGTTAATCATTACCAACCTGGTGCTCTAAGTATATCGTGTCTCTGTTTTGAAAGGTCTGGTACCACTGTACTTGATGTGAATTGGATTGTTGGTTTAATGTGAGTAGGATCAGAACCTCTGTTGTAAGGCTAAAGACAGAGAGAGCTTTTACAAGAAAACTAGAGTTTCTTGTGTCTTCCCTGGACTGTACTTTATATCCTGGAGTCCGTCTCCTCTCCCCACACATGCACCTGCAATTGCTAGTGGTTTGCCAGAGGCAGACATGTGAGTGTCAAAGCCAAGAATGACTTTGGGGAAAGTGTGGAAGAATCTTGGTTCTGACACAGACATGGAGCTTGTCCTTCTCACCCAGGAAGGTGCATTCTTCACACATACTTCCCGTCCAAGGACAGCTTGAGGTCTGATCTGTTCCCATTGGAGTAAATGGAGAATTAAATAATCCTCTGATTTTGATTCAACAGCATACCTTGAAATGATGATAGGGGCCATGAAGATTTTGTTTCTAGGGGAAACACTGGCTTTCCAGTGAAAAAATGGGGTGGGTAGATGTGATTGCACAGCCTTGCCAGCGCTCTGCTGCAGTCCTCGTTAACAGGGAGTGCATCTGGGGTCAGCACCAGCAGGGAGAGGTCTCTGGGCACATGCCAACCCCACATTACAGCCTGGGCAAACAGACTACTTTGACAGAAGCATTGAGATGGGCAGTGCTGGAGCACCCCAGCCAAACTTCAGGGTCCTAGCTCTCTGGACAGTATAGCCAGGTAGTGGAGGTACTGCAGGAAATGGGGTCACCTGTCAACCTTCTCTTCTAGGGGCAAACTAGTGAGCCTTGCAGGGGCAGACTGTGCTGAAGGAAGGGCATCTGCTCCTGGGAGAAATGCATGACTAGCAGCAGGAAGGAAAGGGACTCCCTGCAAGGCTGGGGAACACTTACAGCCAGGTGCTGGCTGTCGGGTGCCTTGTGGGCTGCCTGTCTCTGGCATTTCTTGAGAGTCACACTGTGTGACCTGGGTCCTGAGACCGCTACACCGGTGATGATTCACTACTCATGTAGCTGAGACCACTCAGGGCATGGGGCTGCTCTCGGGGGCCAGCACCAGGTCCCTCCCTTGCCTGGGCAAGGTTGAGCAGAGCGTGAATGCAGGGGTGGCACAGACCTGGCCAGAAGTAACTGAAGACTTAAGCGAGAACCTGATAAAAGCTTTCTCTTGCTTTAGACCAAAATTCAGCCTTGAGCTGGAAGCTTTGCTTTTTGCCTGACGTTATTTGCATGATGCATCAGGAAGAGCAGCCGTGTCCTTCACACTAGAGAAGTCGATCACTTGGCTGCCCCAAGCTCCTTGTGCTGTCTGTGCCTCCCACGCTGTTCCTCCTGTGCACACCACGGTCTTAGCGGGCTGAGAAGCAGCACTAGCAGAAACCCACTCGGGGAGAGCACTAGATTTTCCTTTCTGCCTTTAACTGTTGACCAAAGATCAGATCGGGGAAAGGAAGCGTGGGGAGACAAGAGTGATGTAGAGACCACATGTGAAGAGAAGGAGCAAAAAGAGGTAACACTGAACTGGTGCTGAAAAAGCAGCTTCCATAAATGTGAAATCATCACGTGTGGTATTTTCAAAGTGCAGCTGTCGAATCCTAAGGTTGGATCATTATTTTTTTTAAAGAATAGATGGTATTTATTGCTGTGCCAATTTTTTATTTATACTAGCTTTATACTTGTATGTATGAATATCTTATCTGAATTCTGCCTGAGGAAGGATGAAGGGTGACTTTCTGATCTGTTTTTAACTAAGGTGTTTGAGCAAAGGTGACTGTTCATTTTGCAATGAAGGCTATATTCAAAGTTAAATATACACGTTTCTTTGAAAATGCAGTTCCTATAGAAGTTTTTGTTGCTATTTTCCCTTTGTTAGCATCTAGCAGGTCCTTCTTTTCTCTGGCAACTTGTTTTGAGTGATGTGATTTATAGTAACCAGGGGTTTCTGAGAACTCATCATCTAAAAATCTGAATTTTTTTCTTTACCAATATCCCACCAAGACAAGCCTTGTCTGCAAACGTGAAACTCTGGTGGCCACAGAGAAGAAAACATGTATCATGATGAAAGGGCTGCATGAACCTCCCATCTTCCACTCCTTAAGAACTCAGTGTTGTCAGAATGTGGTAAATACTGTACTTTATATTTTTATTAAGTAAAAAGAAGTATCTTCCCAAATAATGTGAAAAGGGTTTTGTATTTGTGTTCCTGTAAGGCAGCTTTTATGGAAGAGTTATATTATGCTTTTGAAATTACTCCTTTCATAGAATATTTTGAAAATAAACACTTTTATATTGTTGTAATTTCTCCCATAAATGTGTATGCACTTAAAATTTTCTTAATTAAAATGTCTATCTAAATGAAATTATTATCTGCCTCTAATTTTTTTTCCTCACATACAAACAGCTAAAAGCTTCACATCAGAAAAACATTCAGATGTAATTTAAGTGTCCAGTTTCAAGGGTGCTTCCATGTACTGCCACGGGCTCAGACTCTCTGCAGGGAACCTGAGGCAAAGTGCCCATGGGGCTTGGCAGGGAGCAGCAGCCTAGCAGATTGAAATGTGTCATCTTCAAAAGGAAAGCCTTAACCATTTGCTCCCTAAACAGAAGCCCAAATTTTTTTTTATTTTACTTTTTTTTTGCCCCAACTTGTCTCCTGCAGCAGGTTGACTTCAGTGGAACTGAGAACTGTGAGCTGTTTATGCTCCAGCAACAGGGATGCCATCGTCATCTGTGCTGGGGAAGGAATGAGGATTTCTCTGAAGAGCCTGAGGGGTGTCAGGGGCTGCGCTTGAAAAACGAGCAGATGTTGTGAACAACACCCTCCTTGGGGCTGGTCTTTCCAGGGCACAGCAGGGTCAGCCTTCAGTTTGGAGGTGGGGAATGGTTTTAGAGGCTTGTAGGACTGGCCTGAGACCCTGGACGTATAATCCTAACTTGGATGATGTCGTAGGGAATTTGCTGTGAGTTTCAAAACCGTGAGTTGAAAAACTGGCTTTTGTCAGTGCCTTCCCCCATCTCTGAGTCCCAATGGCAAGGGGAAAGTGTTTCCTCAGGTCACCCTGCTCCTTCCACAGCTGCCCTGCTTCAACATGCCAGTCCTCCTCTGTTCATCCACTGCAACAGCAGAGGTGAATCCCAGCACCATGCACAGCTCTGGCTGGAGCAAAGGTTAGGGATAATTTAATATCTCATAACAGTGAAACAGTGCTTGAGCCTTACCGAGCTTCTTATTCAATAAATATTTCTTGGCCAAATTGATGCAAGGCAAAAGACATGCAAAAAATGGAAAAAGGAAACTCAGATGACTGATGATCCCTTTGCAAATCCAGCAATGATTTAGTAAGTGATTATGAAAAACTGAGCAGGTAATTGTGAGTGCAGATGGTCAGTGAGATTCCCAGGCCACTGGGAAATGTATTGAGAGTAATTAGCTACAAAATTACACAGTAAGGAAAGGCTCCATGTTCTGTTGAGCACTTTGCTTTGCCTTTCATGAGGTCTTTTCTCTTGAATGCGGAAGTTTTCATTCTTACTTCCTCAGCAAAACATCATGGTACCGTATCCACAAACTGCCTAGGATTAGAGGTGAACCCACCTTATTAGCACATCTGGCTCTCTTCATAGGCAGCTTTCCAATATTAGCAAGCTGAAGGAAATCACCTGCATTCATGGCCTCAGCCATCCTGACACTGATTATGGGCAGGATTTATTAGGCCCTGGCATGGTATAGGTCAGAAGACATCATGGGAAATGCCCCTGCTTCTTGGGACCAGCTGGGGATGTTACCACTGAGGATGTTACCTATGAGCTGCTGTGATGTTGCATGACAAGGGTCAGTCCCAGCTTCTGGTGAGCATCTCCCTGTTTTATAAAGCTACTTGCTCTCAAGTCATCCTGAGAGTCCCTCAGACAAAACAATTACGGAGCTTTGAGACTAGCAAAGGCAAAATGAAAAAACCCCAAAAAACAAACCAAACAAGGTCTAAAAGCTGAAGCCAGAGAAATTCAAACTGAAAACAGATTTCTAAGTGTGGAACTGATTAGCCTTTGGAACACATTCCCCAGGAGAGGGGGAGAAAACCCTGATCCTTCCTATGTCTTCAGAGCGGGGCTGAATGCCGTTGTGGTGTTAGCCACATGCAGCTCTCGGCTCTCAGGGGACACGGGGTGAAGTTCTCTTGCCTCTGTTACCAATAGGGTCGGACAAGATAAGCTAGTGATCCCTCTGGCCTCAGAAATCCATATGCAGAAAGCCCCAGTTCCAAGGGAGCATTCCTCAGCCTGTCTGTGATTAATAACACCAGTACATCATAAGCCATCCCAGCTCTGCTCGGAGCGAGGCTGAGGGTGGCTCCTGCTGTTACACAGGAAACAGATTTGGGGTAAAAGGTCTCTATTTCTGGTCACGAAGGTTGCCCTCCAGCTGGAGGGGCAGAGGCATGGCAGCGAAAGAAGGCTGCAGCCCTGTCCCTGGTCCACGCACCCCCTGACTCTGGGAGGGGGGGTTCTGCCCACATAGGTCCCCTCTGGCAGGAGCGCTCACACTGGTGATCTTTTTTTGTAGGAACTCCTCGAGTTTCTTCCTTTGTCCCTTTTTGCCTCTGACCCTTATTTGTCCTTCATTCTCTCCTCTGGCTCTCTGAGGACCTCCTCTTTCCTCTCAACCCCAGTTGCCACAGCTCAAGTGATCAGTCTTGGTGATTTAAAGCTGTCTGGCAGACTCTGCCAGTCATCAACACCTTCCTGCTTCTTCACGCTTGTCGGTGCTCTCTGGCTAGGGCCAGTCATCCATTTCCAGTCTTTGAAAGAGGTGGTAGGACATTTCCTTTCTGTCCTTTGCAGCCACTGTATCAGAGCAGGATCCAGGGTCCTTTTGGAGAGGAGCTGCCTGACCACTGCTGCGGAGCTCTTTGGCTTATGCTCTTGGGCTCATTCCCATCTGTGCAGTCTGATCTGTCTTCCCCTGCCTGCCGCAGCACCACCCTTTGGCACATCACCGTGTCCTCGGCTCCCAGGCCTCCCAGCGCCTCCCGTTCCTCACGGTAGCTGCCGAGGAAAAATGGTGACGTGTTATTGCTTCCTTCCCACTGCCAGCAAACAGAGAGCTGAACCCTGATGCACTGGCTTTGTGAGCTGGCAGAACCAAGAGGGTGCTTTAGGCTTCCAGCAAACCCAAGCCAGACCACCGTGGCTTGAATGCAGGGCAAAGTCTAGCACAGTCTGTTGGGAGGTGGAAGAACACAGCCTAAGAACACAAAGACAGAGGTTGAAAATGCTGCTGTAGCTGACTGAAACCTCCAAAACGTGTGTGATTTTTTCACCCCAAATATCTGCAATCACTTCCAGCTGCCTAGTGTGCCGCGTGATTTATTGTAGTGCCTGGAAGAAGATTTTGGCTGTGGTGAAACATGTTTGTACATTGCCTGTAAAAACAGCAAATCTGAAGAAAGGACTCTCCGAATGTGGTTCAGAGTGTGTAACAAAACCCATATTGCCAAGTCCTTCCATACACAGTACCACAGCAATACATAAAACCAATATAAGTTTAATATCTAGCACACGCTATCTGTTTGCCTCTCAGCACCAGAGAGACACTTAAAATACTTCAGACTACACTGTACAATTCCTATGCAAAGGGAAGACTACTTATGTGAGCAAATGCCAAGCCCGATTGCATAGCCTGGCCCATGTTTTCTAAATTAGAGCCTTCCCACAGGGCAGAGCACTAGTAAAATAGTTCTGCACAAAATATTTGGAAAAGAAGGAGGAAAAAGAGAAGAAATACTTCTTTCTTTCAAAATAGAAATTCTATGAATGCGAACAGGAATCAAACTCTGTATGCCAGATCTACAGCCACAAAAGCAGCTGGATGACTACCATCGTGCTAAATGCCCACATTAAAAATTAAGGTCCTCATAATAACTCTCAGTGCTTTCCTCAGTCTGGTGGTTCCAGTGTTTCTCCTACCTGCATTACTGCCTGCTAAGCAATCTACCCCAGCTCTGTTACTGAGGGATTGGTACCCCTCCCTGCCCCTTGGAATCTCCAGAGCAGACATCTGGTCTTGCCCAGAAAGGGGGAGATTCCAGGAGCATTTCCAGAATGTATCTATCGTACAAGCCTGCACTCCCCTACTCTTGCACCCCATCTCCCAGTCTGATCTTCTCTCCGTCCGTCATTATTATAACTGGGACACGACCCCACTGTGCAGGAGTTGCACAAACACAGAATGATAAAGACAGTCGCTACCTGATAGATTTCGTGGTTGAAGATCTGCTCTGCTGGGCTCTTAATTGAACATACATGTTGCAAGGAATACAAGTCTCTATCTCTTCGTTGGGTGTTGGAAAAGCATCACGCCAGACATGGGATGGCTTGTCAAGCAAGCGAAGAAGTACAGATCATCCAATTTCACATTCACCTCTTTCACCATATGCAAGATTTGGTTAACAGAAAGTATTTCCGTTCCTTGAAGGGGTGGAGTAATGTAAAAAGATAATAGAGAAGTGACAAGGAGAAGCAAGGCTTCCCAGTCATTCAGTTACAAGAGATAAAGCCCGGAGAGGGATGCTCTGCGGGCAGGAGGCGAGTAGGTCTGAGCTGTGCAGCTCGCTCTGCACAGTTCCCACGTGGCTTGCTCCCATGTGAGTCTCAGCAGTGCTCACCCCGTGTATCACTGTTTTGGGCACCCAGCCATCCTGGCTCCTCCTCTCCCTCCCTCTTCCCCTCCCTCCTTCCTCACTTTTAACTACTTTAAGATTTCTCTTTCCTGCTGCCATATTATTTGTTGCTGACTTTGGACATTCTTTATTGCCTTTCATCAGGCTCCCCAGTACTCACACACACTCTGTGTTGGTTTGGCCTGCTCTGCCTTTTGTCTGTGCAAAAACAAAAGCTGTTGCCCAGAGACCATGGTGACTTCAGGGCTTTCCCAGTGCCAGCACCTAATTGCAAACAAATGGAAGTCCCCAGCAATACTGTGCCTTGGGTGGGAGGGCCTGATTCTGCTTGCTCTGCACCGCGGGACTGGTGAAATGCTCGTGATTTACAGCCATGTATCTCAGAGTGCCATCTGGCCTTCAGCAATCTAGCTGCCTTGGAAGAGAAGGCATAAAAGCCACATGATGCTCGTGACATGAATATCTCAAATGTCTGGTTTCCCTTAACGTCAATGAAAAAAGGGTAGTTGATTGCAATGAGCAATCTGGACACTCTTCAGAAAATCCTCACAGAGCACAGAAGCAAATGGCACAACGTTTCCACTCCATTTCTGCCTCTCTTTGAAACCCACAAAGGGATCATTGCTCCGTGACAAGGGCTGCCAGAGAGAGGCATACGGAGCAGGGCATCAGGCTGGAAGTGTGTGGCTCACATGCTGTACACAGACACTCCTCTGCCCAGCATGCAGAGCTGCTGAAAATGAGACTTTCACCCAGGAGAAAGAGGGAGGGATTCCCAATACGCTGACATTTGTTTTTACTCCAAAGCAGGACAGAAAAAGTCTGAATATCATGTTTTCTTATGGAGTGGACAGTTTGGAAAGAATTCAATCAGGAGATGACAAAATCATTTGTTCTGCTCAAATTGACAGAGATTTGGATCTGCCTACGTGTCATAGTGACTCATAGGAGTTGTAGTTCCAGCAATCCACCCCATCCTGGATTTCTTAGGCTGGACTACGTCTCCTATGCTGCTTTGCTGTTGTGGCCCATCTATGACTTATTGGAACACATCAGCCAAAGCTGCTTCATGGCATTTATAGTTTCTCTACAGCACCTAGCTCATAAAAGATAGTGAGAGCATGAAGAAGAATCTGGGAGCTTGGACAGGCACCAAGCAGGTTGATTTAATCTGAAATATTTTCAGTATGATTTTTACCCCCAGCAGATGATACAAAAATTTCTGCAAACTTCCACTGAAAAACTTCAATTTCATGAAAACTATTTTTAATTGCATAAATACTCCAGCAGAAAATTCTCAATCACCTCTAAAATTTCTGGCAAGTTATTACTTAGCTGCTATTCATTATTTTATTTGCCACTCTTCAGCTTATTCAACTTCGCTGGGGAATCATTCTCAGATATTGATCGGCAGATAAACAGCCCCAAGTCCTGCCAGCATTATTTCTTCCTCTGTTGCTCTCAAGCACCTCCTTCCCCTTGGAAGGTTTCCCAATCTTCATGTGATGTGCGCACTCCACATGAAGCGATCACTCCTTGGCCCCATCCTACTCCTCCATCTCTGCCCCACAGCACCTGCATGTGCTTATTCTTGGGGTCTGCACAGGCTCATCCCAAAAGCAATCCCACCATCCCGTGTGAGGGCAGGTAGCAGAAAGAGGAGAGGGAGGATTACTTTTGCCTGCTCTCTAGCAAGCAGATCTGAATAAAATTTTTATTGTCAGACTGATTTTCTTGGAGTCCAAACATTCAGTGGGAACATGGCCATGCTGATTAAACTTTAGTGGGAAAGTCCAAATGCTCTGAGGTGACTTTCTCAGTCTCTCTCAATAGTGCTCAGTTGTTTCATTTTCATAATATTGAAACTTGTAGTTCTGATAAGGTAAAATGGCTTGTTTTGACTTCACCATTTCAAATATGATCTAATAATACAACACGGAAGAGCAACATCAAAAGTAGATGTTTTTATCTTTTTGAAATTAAATATATTCCCAAATAAAATAATTTTTGTGGAAATAGTCTTCCTGCAAGAAGTTATGATATTCTGACTTCCCCCGAGCCAATTAGTAATGGAAACAAGTGGCAAAACATCAGCAGTTCTCAGGAAAAAGACATTTCTTTTTTTGACCAGTTCTAACAGCCTATCAAGACCATGGTTTGGGAGAGAGGGACCTAAGAGGAACAGCAGACCAATTTTTCCAGCCAGCCATACCGAAGCACTGGGGGTGAGTCCCTGTGGTGCTGCTGGGATTTGTCCCTAGTGACTAGAAGGTGAAGGTATGAGGGTGCCCAACAATGATGGTCTGGCAACATCAGTGCCTGAAAACCTGGAAAGCAATACGTGCCAACCTGGACAAGTCTTTTATGTACATTTCCCTTCGGGGGCTGTTCTGCGATGGATTTGAATTAGGCTCAAGATATGAATCTATAAATGTGGTATTTTTGGTCATGCTGCCTGTTTTGTATTAAACCTCTGCAGCTTGTTTTGTTCTCTTTTTTTCTTTCTTTTTAGCAGCTGTGCAGGGTGCAGAGCACTGCCTCGACAGCATCAGAAAAAAGGTAGGAGAGTCAGGGGGATAGGGGAAAGGTGTGATGTTCTCCCACCAGCACACTATTGGGGGTCTCAGTGGTGGGTGAACTGAAAGAGTGGAGAGATGTTAATCAGAGGAAAAAGGCGAAGTCTCCGATTCCAAATCTTGTCCGTGTTAGAAATAAGAAAGAGCATCTACAGGCAAAAAATAATGGAGATGGTTTCTAGTTTTCTGTGGGTCTGAGAAGGAGCCCGTGTTCAGATGTGCATAATACATCCATGACCTCTAGTCCTTCTTGGTCTGTAAAGTCAGGACCCAGACCACCAGAGAAGCAAGTACATGGGCATGCCAGCCCCTGGTGGGTGTTTGTTTTTTTTTTTTTCCCCCTGTCTCTAGCACAAAATTTCACCACAATCAAAAGTGAAGAAATAGTTTTTAATACAATTTTATTCCAAACTGAGAAAAATATATTCTTTTATCTTACCTGTGTCCTGAATCAGATATATCTGTGAAACCACTCTGAAACTATCATATCTGTATAAGAAATGGATCTTATGCTTGATTTTTTAACACAGAGAGCTTGTCTCTAGCACAACTGCATGCTTTTGCTCATCATACACACCAGGGTCTGTAAAAGCAGAATCATGTCACTGCAAGTCGTTTTGTTGATCTCGGAAAAAGCTTAAGAAGATAAGGGCCTAAATAGTTTCAGGTATGTGGATTTAATGTCATGAAGAACAAAGTCTGTGGACTTATTTTGGATTGGTACTGTATAATCAATACTAGAACTTGGCCAAGTATCCTCCCCTTGGACTTTTCATCGCTTTGTTTTACTAGTTACTTAGGACCTGTGGATCCTAACTCTTTAGAACATTTGCCTTCAGAGGAATTAAATTAGATTATCAGTAGCTTTCATCCTGCAGTCCCAGTTGCTCAGACTTTGGCAAATGTCTTTCCACAGAGGAACGACCTTTGGGACCTGCAGAGTAAAATGCAGAGAAGGCTGAGACGAAATTCACGCTAATAAACCATGACGAGTAACAAAACAAAACATTAGAGTTGGAAGGCTTGCTGTTTCCAAACATAGAGATGTGCCTGGTCTCCGTGGGAGTGCTGCCACGCTCCACCGCAGCTGAAGGAAGGATACCTCGATGGGATTGTGGCCCAAGGATAAGTCCACACTGGAGAAGGTACACCTCGAAGCATCTGTGGCTGTGGATAAGTCCATGCTGCACCAGGTACACCTTGAAGCATCAGTGGCTGTGCATGGGGTCATGCTGGAGCACCTCAAAGCGTGTGGCCATGGATAAGCCACAACAGAGCAGGTACATCCCTGATGAGATTGCAGCCATGGGTAAGGCCATGCTGGAGCAGGTTTACTTCTGAAGGGACTGTGGCTGTGGGTAAGGCCACGCTGGAGCAGGTATATCTCTGAAGGCATTGTGGCCCATGGAGAAGGCCACACTGGAACAGGTGCACCTCAAAGTGACTGTGGCTGTGGATAAGTCTATGCCGCAGCAGGTATACCCCTGGAGAGACTGTGGCTCGCAAATAAGGCTCCACTTGGAGCAGGTACTCCCCTAAGGGACTGCAGTTTGTGGATAAGTCCAAGCTGGAGCAAGGGGAAGAGTTCATTGAATGTTAACCCCTATAGTGTGGTCCAAAGGGGCCAAGGGTGGAGATTGTAATGGAAATACCTTTACATTGTTGTAACCCAGGATTTGAATTGCATGTTATGGGAATTACCATAGCAGAAACCACCTGAACCAATGGAGGACAAGCCTTACAAGAAGCAGCACAAGTGCAGCAGTGACCTGACATGAGCCAGCTTTCATGCCCAGTAACTCCAAGCAACACACCACCTCTCCTGTCCTGAGTGACCACCATAACAGATGGAGCCCAAAGTCATGGACTAAATTAACTCAATGGACATTTTGTGGACATTTATGGATGTTTTACAGACATTTTGCAGGGGTGGTCCATAGACTAAGGGAATGATATCTGTGTATTATATCAAAGGATGGGAATGGTGGTGGTGGGTAATGAGAATGTATTGGATAGTGTGAGACCTGAGCATGACATAAATGGTATGGAATAAGGGGTGGAGAATGTGCTGGTTTTGGCTGCGATAGAGTTCATTTTCTTCATGGTAGCTAGTATGGGGCTGTGGTTTGGATTTGTGCTGAAAACAGCGTTGATAATACAGAGATGTTTTAGTTACTGCTGAGCAGTGCTTACACAGAGTCAAGGCCTTTTCTGCTTCTCACCCCACCCCACCAGTGAGGAGGCTGGGGGTGCACAAGAAGCTGGGAGGGGACACAGCTGGGACAGCTGACCCCAACTGGCCAAAGGGCTATTCCATACCATATGGCGTCATGCTCAGCGTATAAACTGGGGGAAGAAGAAGGAAGGGGGGGACGTTTGGAGTGATGGTGTTTGCCTTCCCAAGTAACCCTTACGTGTGATTGAGCCCTGCTTTCCTGGAGATGGCTAATCACCTGATGGGAAGCAGTGAATGAATTCCTTGTTTTGCTTTGCTTGTGTGTGTGGATTTTGCTTTACTTATTAAACTGTCTCTATCTCAACCCACGAGTTTTCTCACTTTTACTCTTCTGATTCTCTCCCTCATCCCACTGTGAGGGGAGTGAGCAAGTGGCTGTGTGGGGCTTAGTTGCTGGCTGGGGTTAAACCACGACAGTAGATTGTGCAGCAAAATATCCCAATGCATGGAAGATTGTGAAGGGGGAGGTTGTGGCTTTTGGTGCTGTTTTTTTTTTTTTTTAGTAAGGGAGAGTTTTGATATGGAAAGGAGGAATTTCTAGGCAGGTGCTGATGGATCCCAGTTAGGGAAGACTTTAACTTCTGAGAGGATGGGATTTGCTTAGGTGGATAGCACAAGCCATCTGGGATATATAAGAGCAGTTTTTTCTCACTCTGTTTCTCTCAGGGGCTGCATCTTCAGCAAAATGGTGAGTCAGGTGCTAAATGTCTCTATGCATTGTTTTGTCACTTCTAATTACCCTTACTTGCTCTGCTCACAGGAGTTTCTAGAGAAGATGGGATCTGCTTTTCTAATGCATTGTCCAAACTCGCATGAGCAAATCACTTTAAAGAATTGTTTAAGGAAGCCATTTAGGAAAATTCTTATAGAAATGAAGTGTTGGGTGACCCCTTCAGTTACCAGCGCTCCCCAGTGCTGCAGGGCAGTGGAAGCCTGTGCTCCCCTCAGAGATGTCTTCTCCTGGAAGCTGGCCCAGAACCGGGTAGGAACAGCTAGGGCCTTCTGGCAAGGTTTCTCCCAGTCCTTCACAGCTCTGCAGAGATAAATCACCAAAGCCCCCTTTGGTAGAGTCCAAATCGCTCTGCTTCAGAGGGGGCTGTTTGCAGCTATGCTGCGAGTGACGTCTCCCACAGCAGGCTTACCCATCAGCTCCTTCTGGACCATTTGCCACCACTGGGAGGTGATGCTTGCAAACCTGTGATGCTGCAGGAGTGGCAGTCAGTTCAGCCAGCTGGCCGGGCAAGGTGAGCTGATCAGAATCCTTTCTTTGTTGAGTCACCACACAGTTATTAAGGTCTTAAAATCTCCTTTACTTATTTCCAGTGGCCTGGAACAACACCTTTCCCTTTAAAGAACTACCCAAGTGCTTATGTTACGAAGTGGCTGTTGAATTTGAAATGAGTCAGGAACTGACACACTCAGCACAACCCACCAGCTGGGGACAGTCCATTTCCTGCTCGCTGAAAGCCAGGGAATATTTAAAACTTCTTCTGGTTTTGTTTTTTTTTTTTTTTTTCCAAGCAGCAAAAAAAGAACAAAATTACAACAATGTGCTTGGTTGTTCTTCTGCTAAAATTTATTTGTAATGTCACCAGCTTGCAAGTGCTGTCATGCTAGAAAGGGCCCAGATGCAAACCAGTAGGCAAATGAAAGGCACAGGATTGGGTCCTGGGAACAAAAATGGAGACCAGCCCTTCTCTTTGTTTTCACAAGTGCTAGCATCCCTTCAGGGAGCCTGAACTAAGCACTGCAGAGCAAAGGACACAGCAGCTCAAGGAGAGTGGCATTTTAGATATGCAAAAAACGCCCCCAAAAGGTGAGGAATTCCTAGAGCTTGAACTCTCACGAGAGGAAGAAGGACCAGTGGAAGTGGAGAAGCCTCCCACTGCAATGGGCAGAGGCCTGGGGACTATGAACCTCCTCTTCTGTTGCACTGTCTGCAGGACCAACAGTTACAAGACTTGCATCTAGCTTCCAGGCGCTGGTGATTGCCCCTGGTTAGGTCCAAGTTCCTGTGCAGATTTCAGCACAGGCCGAGGTGCCTCAAGCTCTTGCAACAGGCATCTCCCCCCAGGTGCCCGACCTGGGATGAGGAGCCACCCAAAACTCCCCTTCCACCTCCCCCCTTGCATAGCCACAACCCACGCAGCAGTGAGAGTGACAGCTCTAGCACATGCAGAGGGTGGTTAGCAGTTAGCAGGTGCTGCACCATGAGTGGGTGATGATGAGAAGAAAGTGGGAGAGCAAGGAGTTGAGCAGATTGCAGATAGCACGTGAACTGAACTTACCTTTTCATTCGGCTCTTTGGTTTTCAAGTCACCCTGTAGCTCCAGTTCAGTTTGTTCTTGATTCAACCAGCTGGCATGCTATGAATGTTAAGAAAACAAACCAAATCAAGAAGCAGGTCTGAGTTTATTGCCCTGAAATTTGCAGGGCACGTATGCATGTAAATTTAAGCAAGCCACTGCATGCTTCAGCACTTGCTGCCTACTCGGTTGTAAAGAAACATGAAGCCATAATTATGCCGAACATTTTTCCTAAGTAAAATGTGTGTATGAGTCGTATGTGTATCGATACATACATAAATGTGCATGTATACATATATTTGTATGTATATATAGTCACACATATAATCCATTTTACATGTGTATAACAGGTGTGTGTAAAAGGCAGCCAGCAACCTAACAGGCCAATAAAATCGCACCCCGGGTGCTCCAGCTAGAAAGCACAGAGAATTTTGTTCAATTTGCTATTGAGCTTGGCATGTGAATCAACCTCTTACCTAGTGCTACCCATAATATTAATCAAGAAACGGCACCACAGAGAAATTTGAGAGTGTTCAGTCCTTGGAAAGGACACGAGATGTGTATTAGCCCTTCTAGTGGGAGCATAGAGGAGACTGCAAACACCCAGGCAGATCTGTGCTAGGGATCTGCTGGAAATGAAACTTTTTCTCATTGGAAAATGGAGTTGTGTGAAGATCGAAGCCTTTTGAGGAAACAGATTGATTTTGGCAGCATCTTCCCTTTGGGAAAAGTGAAGTGAAATGGCTTGCTTGGAATTGGCAGTCGTGTCTCATCCATGCCAGTCATTCAGTGCCTCACATAGTTTTCTTTCTTGAGAGACATTGCACTGAGGCTCTGACGGGGGGATTACACTGCAGATGGGGATGGGGAGGCCAGCTGAGACTGAATTCAGTACAAGTGGGGCTGGGGAACTGCAAATCACCACTAAGTGTTGCTGCAGAACAGGCAGAGAGCATCATGTCAGCCAACAGCAAATAGCTCACCATTGCCGAAAAGGGCTCTTCAGTTGACCTCTCATTCTCCATCATTGCTTTTCCTCACAGTTCTGTATGAAACAGTGTAGAAAATAGCAGAATTGTCTGGGAGATTGCATTTCTTAGCTAGGCTCTCGCTGATAAGGCATTTGAAGAATTGTGTGTCGTGGTTTAGCTTCAGTTGGCAACTAAGTCCTGGCTGTGCCCCCTCCCAGCTTCTTGTGCCCCTGGCAGGGCAGGGGAAGCGGAGAAGTCCTTGACTGGTGTAAACGCTACTTAGCAACAACTAAAACATCAGTGTGTTATCAACATTATTCTCATGCTAAATCCAAAACACAGCACTATACCAGCTACTAGGAAGAAAACTAACTCTGTCCCAGCCAAAACCAGGACAGTGTATAAGGAGCAAGCACCATCTACTAGCAGGACCCTGTGTGGGCAGAGAACTACGGAGTTACTGCAATATTTTGGCTAAGCTGCACTCAGCTGTTGTTAGCTTGATCATCCTGATGAAGTTCACACCAGCAGAACCAGATCAGGTGTAATCTCAGTATGGCCAGGCCAAAGAGATGCTCAGCAGACTACATTCTACTTCCAGCTCTGATCTGCCCTGCTTGTGTGCTAAATAGCGTTGTTTCCGATCTCTTTCTCCCCTTTCTTTATCCTTCCTCCATTACAGGATCACCCCAGTGCTCTGAAGGCCCTTCATCTCCCTGACTTTCTCTCTCCATACTCTTCCATTCTGGACCGTAGACTGCTCTGCATATAAAGGAGAAGAGAAGGAGCTGGAGAGAGGGTTATAGCATATAGCATGTACTTACAAACCTGTTCTCGTATAGGTGCTGCCAAGTGGGCTGGAACATGATGTGTAACAGCCAGGGCTCTGCTGTGTCACCCCCAGCCACTGTCTGTGATTTCTTCTCCTCTGGGGTGACTACATGTTGGCAACAGCCACTTCACATCTGTCCCTCAGTGCTTCTGGGTGACAGTTGTCTTTTTTTTAATGAACACTATCAAAGCACAAGGGGGATTGAAATTAATTATGCTTGGCTGAATCCAGTCTACAGCTTCAGGTGAAAAAGACAAAGCAAGCTTCAAAAGTACTTCAGCATTTCAGTTTGCCATTTTAAAATTAAAATGGTTTGATTTTTCCTTTTAAAGAAACTTTCCTCGTCTAAAAGTTAATTGAATCAGAAAGATCACTTGAGACAAAAAGAGCGTTCTGTGTTGATAATCAATTTTTTTTTTACTGTTCCACTAAAGAAGTTCAGTTCAGTCCAAATCAATTATCTCATTCCCTAAGTTTCCTAACTCAACTACCAAAAATTCAGTCTCTTTCCAGCTCCTCTCCATTCCTAGTCCCAGTCAATAGCCTCTTCCTGAGCTCATCACCTGCTGTTTATCAAGGCTGAACGACTGGACTGTAGTGGAAGTTAAATTACTCCAGGTATTTCCCGTCTTCCCTTTCTTGTCAGCAGGATGTATTTCTTCCCTTTATTCCTCCTTTGATGAATGTGTCCCTTCACCACCAACCTCCTTGGTTTCCTCTAATGATTTTTTCTGAGGCTCAAGTGTTTTTAGTATCTCTGCTCTAATTTGCACATCAAGCACGTATAACTGCTCGCTCATGCTAGGGCAGAGTATGTCTTCAGGGCTGGTCATTCACAGAAGGTCCTTTTGCTTGTGAGTATGATAATGGCCAGGTCCACAACTGCTGTAAACTGGAACAGCCCCAACACTTTCACATGGGTCTGAGGTGTTTTACACTCCCCTGAAGAGATGGTTCATCCAGAAAGACCACAAGATACTTTACAGGGGGAGAGCTAAGGGTCGCTTTGCCTGTGGCTGATGTGTAGCCAGCTTAATTCTGTTATGTCTATCACTTTTATTAGACTTACTTTCCTTACAGGCAAACCTCTTGCAAGCCTTCTATTTGGGTAATCTGCTCTTCATCACCCTGTGTATTTCAATCCACATATTTACACAACTGGGGCTATGTGGGAAATAAGATCCAGATCACCCCACATCTGTATTCCCACTCTAGAAAATATTTCACTGCTGGGCTGTCAGGAATCATTACAAACCTGAGGAGCCAATGCCCTCATATGAATGCCTTCAACTCACCTCCAGGACCAGAGATGATGTATGAGCTGTGTTAGGCTCTCTGCTTTCCCTGGTGCTCAGAAACGCAACTCCTCTCTGCAAAGGAGGATGCTTATTGCCGCAGAAGCCAACACATCTGCACTCAAGGAGCAGAGAGAGAGATAAAGCCCTGAGCCTCCCATCCCTGTGAGGGGCTCCACGGGCTGTGCAACCCAAAGCACTCCGACCATGCGAATGGTACTCCCAGTTAGGGAGGGAATAGACACTGGTGAGATACCGTGACAGTGAGTCGTGACTCCGTCCCAGCTTGACAGATGGCACCTCACTTGCAGTGTGGTCCTGCGGTCTGGGGAGGACTGTGCTCATCCTCCAGCCGGCGGCTGCACTCTGCCTGCTGAGTTCATTCGGCAAGTCGTGACGGTGGCACCCGCCGGTGCCGACGAGTGCCCAGCGCTCACCCGCGCCATAGCTACTGGTACACGTCCGGATGCCTCCCAGGGCCTTTCTGCAGGCCTTCTCTTTACCTCCTAGGTAAAGTAGGGGTGACAGCCTGTCCTCGCCTCACAAATGTATTAGAAGGATAAACATCTTAATGTAAGAATGCTAAAGCCCATATGAGTACTTCAAACAGATGCCAATTCTGTCGAGAACCAGTTAAGGCACAAAAATTCTGTGGGTGTCTTTTAAATGCACAAAAACAGTTTTAAAATTTTTGCTTTTGTTTTTCCTGTTCATTTTGATGAGTAAAATACATCTCAACAATTTTTTCTTCTGATAATTGTGTTCCCAAAATAAGGAGATGCAAAAGGGTAAATAGCAGTGAGGGAAGACAGAATATTTCCCTGCCTGGTTATTTCCCTGCTTGGACACTGGTTAGTCCTCAGTGTCCCTTTCTTCATCAGGAAGAAATCGTGGAGAGGAAGTTTCAGAGCAAATAGTATTTTAAGAATTCGGCTACTTACTTTCTTGGGAGAAGGGGAAAAATTCATAGAAGCAAAAAAAAAAAAATCCATAAAAGTGCTTTATCAGACAATGAGCACTAGCCCCAGGAACTCTTCAGGGATTTCTGCTATGGGTAGCCCAGGGCTGCAGTGGCTGCAGGCTCTCCCTCAGCCTCGGTGGCCTCGGCAGCTCCCTGGCAGGCCCTGTGGCGGGATGCCTCCGGCCGGGCGGCTGCACGTGCCCCCCGAGCAGCGAGGGCGTCCGAGCGAGGGCTCTTCCCTGCCAAGCCTTGCCTGAGCCCCTGCAGCCAGCAGCACACCTCTGCCTGGGCCCACACCTCCTCCTTCTCACCGCACACCACTTCAAGAGCTGAAAGAAAATAAAAAAGGGGCTTAGGAGTGACCTGAGAGGGGTTTGGATACGGCGACCCTCAGTTTCCTATCAGCACATGAAATCCAAGCCCTCTTTTCTCTGTGTTTACTGCCCATTTAAAAGGCTTTCCCTGTTTTATGTCAGCTCACGGATGACACAATGTCACATTCAGAATTAACGAGGCCAGTGAGGCCAGGAGAATGTCATTAGCCTAAATGCAAATGCAGTGCTCAGAACCAGCCCAGACCTTTGCCCCGACGCTGGATGAATTCAAGGCTAAATCTTGGATGCAAATAGCCCAGGGCATGACCCAATTCTGGTTCAGACTAAATCCAGACCTTGAATTTGAGAAAACTTTGTTAGTTTTCTACTTTTAGTTTTCATGCACTACTTAGTTTCTGTCTGTATGCCAGATACGAAGGAAGAAATGCAGAAATATTGCAAAAGGAGGTCATTCTTCAGCTCCCACCAGTCAGACCAGAAGGGGAAGCAGCTAAGAAGTCTAGATGTGCTTGAAAGATTTCCAGCATTCATTTGCAGACTCCCCAAATCTGGATCAATTCCCAGTGATCATCCAATCTGCTAGGTCTTTCATGCAAATTGATCTCAGCAAGGTCTACTCCATCACATAAAAAGACACCCTATCTTTTCTGTCTGAATGATGTCTCCTAGAGCTGAAAAAAAAAGGAATGGAAATAAATATTCTCAGGGAACCTGTGTATGGGGGTTTTTATCTGACATACTGCCTCTGAAATGAACTCAAAGTGGCCATAGCCTCCAGCCAGTCCACAGCTTCTCTTATGGCGTAGGTGGGCAGAAGCCAGATTTTCCAGGTTACACATAATTCACCTTTTTTTTTTCCCCATTCTGAAATGGAGCAAAAGCCAAAATAAACAAGCAGAAGAAAAGAAATACTGAAAAGCAAAGATGAAAGGGAAGACAGTCCAATGGAGTTTTTCTAGACATAAAAGTTCCTGATGATTCACTTTGGCCAAAGGTTTCAATTTCAAAAATGCCAGTTTTCAAAAAGGAAAATAATTACCATGCATCTCCTGTGACCTTTTATTTACTATAAAATTATAAGGGTTAAGCTTACTTTTTCATTCTGGTTGCTGATTTCGTTTGATGTCTTTCTTTTCCTCTTCTTAGGCAGCCCGAATACTTTCTATGTTGAAACCCTTGTCTTTGCCTTCCCAATATAATTTCATTCCTTCCCCACACAGAGATTTCCACTGCTGGCCCAGAGATGAGCATATGATCCCCATGTTCCCAGAGCATCCACAGCTCCTACTGACCTCAGCATCTTCACTGAAACGAAACTGCAAAACTCAGAATTAAAATGAGGTTCAGATTTCAGTTATACTGTTTGGAAGCTGGGCTGGCTTTTAAAAGTGTACAAAAGAAGGATGAGGCATAGGGCTCTCAGCTGCTAGATACCAGGCTGTACTAGCTTTGCCTAGCACTGCCCTCCATAAAGAAATCCTGTATCCAGGGACCTGTTAAATGAATAACTCACTGCACAAGCAAGCAGGTTTTCTCCGAAAGCTCCACATAAAGCTTGCATCTGTACATATCTTTATTTTTCTCGGGTCTGCTTTTATTCCTGATGGCTTGTTGCCAGGGCAGGGTTTACTAGTGAAATTCACATGGGAGTAGTTTTGAAAGCCTAAAAATCAATCATGACTTTAAGCTTTTTTCCCCCCTTTTCTGTAGGAATAATACCCCTCCATCACCCTCCCTTCTCCCCAGTTTGCATTGCTCTGGTAAGTTATTTATCAATAAAAATTCCACAGCCAACACATAATTGGATTTCTATAAAAGCTTTCAAAACTGAGCTGCCCTGAGTTGCAAGAGGCTGACAATTAACTTGACAGAGGAGTTAGCACTTCTAGCTTTGCATCTGTTTTCACTGCCTGCTTCTTTCAGAGCAATCATTTTCTCATTTTATTCTGGTTGTGGAAGGAGCAGGTGAAAACAAGCCACAGTTTCTTTAGCAGGCAGCTCTAGATACTCATTGGAGTGCCAGCTAAATAATGCGCTGGGAACTGCTACTGGCAATGGCTTTCAAACTGGTGCTTAACGGGAAAGGGTTTGGGGAAGGACATACAACAGACTGCAGACTACTTTCAAGGATCCTCTGTTTAAGGATACCCCTCACCGGGATAATCCAGTGTCACAGGTGAGATGGCCATGGAAGCTGGGAGACACAAATGGTTTGGGTTTTACCCCCAGCAGTAACACTGCTTTGGATGAGAGCGGCTTCCCTCTGATGAACTGTGTGAAGCACAACTGCAGAGCACTGCGTCCTCGCTTCTGCCACCACGGATGTTCCCGCAGCACAGGACAGACACCCAAACCACTCAAGCTAACTAGCCAGTGAAACCAGCTCAAGCAGCAACAAATACTAGTCCTTTCCAGGTTGCTTTCTCCTCCTTTCCTTCACTCCACCGTTTCAAGCCTTTGTATTAGAGGGGCAGAGGAGGCTACACTCTTCCCTGAGGCAGGTAAGTGATGGAGATGGAGATGGAGATGGAGATGGAGATGGAGATGGAGATGGAGATGGAGATGGAGATGCACATACAGATGCACATGCAGATGCAGATGGATGGCACTGGGAGTCTGACTGCTCTCTCCTCCCTCACGGTCCCTTCCCACACCATTGTCGTGCCTGCAATGGGCTGTGCATAGCCCAAGGGCAGAGGTTCCCAAACAGGGGGATTTGCACCACTAAGGTACTCAGGCAATCCAGACTGGTGCATGGCTAGAGAAAGGCAGGGTATCACCAGTGTCACTGGCAGCGCTCGTCATCAGCATCGCAGCTGGCAGTGTAACCAGACATTAATGTCACCACCCCACAGTGCCCAGCAAAAGAAGATCGGGGTCCTGCTCTGCTAAGCTGTGCAATGAGCTTCCAGACTTCATTACATGCTTGCAAGAGAGCAGAAGCAAAGCTGGGAGTTACTTTGTGCCACAGGGTAAATCCCTCTCAGCTCACAGGGTGAGCTCTGCCTCTCCTCCCAAGCGCAGCTCTCCCATGGAAAGTGGGTCCTCATCCCGCTGGAGCTGGGCTGGGCTCCCTTGCAAAGAAGCACCGGCAATGTCTCCTTTTCTTTGCAGCCAGCTCCACTGCTTCCCCACGGTGGCTGTCGGCTGTTCCCATCTCCATCACCTGTTCCAATAGTTTTTCTTTCTTGATCCGGGAACGAAGGTGACAGAGCTCTTCCTGTTACCAAGGGCCCTTTCCACATCCTCCAGGCATTCGCTCCCCTCTGCCTGTCAGCCTCCATGATCCCAGATCCTTCTCTTTTTCACGTTTCACATAGCAAGCCCATTCATCATCCCTGAAGCCCTGACAAGGACTGGGTCTGAGTTTGATTTCCTAGCTGGCACCAGAAAGGAGTGGACTGCCTTGGGGCTGCAGGAACGTGCAGGCATTTCTGATGAAGCAGACGGAGGTTACAAATTAGATTCAGGTCTAAACCAAACTTTAAACTCCAAACAGTTCTGAAATGAAGCTCAGGACTGAATATGGGCTTGAAGTCTAGTTTGGTTCCTACTGTGAAAAGGAGGCAGAGCTAAGCACCATGAGCATGTTGGAGCTGGGCTGTCAACCCTGTAAATGAAACACACAGTGTATGTCTTAGCTTGTTTGTCTGAGGGCTAAGAGCTGGAGGCCAGAGGAGAGAAGAGGAGCACCTCAGCAGAGCTTGACATGGACGGTCTTCTTAGAGCCACTGTCTTGGCCTGGGCCACCCACCTCTGTGTCCTTCTGTTAGCGGTGGCTGAGAGGAAGACTGGTTCTGTTGCAGGAAACGTAATTGCTTTACAATTTGCTTCCTGTTTGAACAAAACCAGAAGACCAAATTACTAAACCATTTTAAAGGCAAAGAATTTCAGGAGAATTGAATTAGGAGTATGGAAACAGCATTCTTGGAGGCATTCTCAACAAAGATTAAAAAAACAACAGCAAAATTGATGAGAGCAGCTTTTTCCATCTCAAATGAATGTTTTGAAACAAAATAACTTTATTTTGCTCCAAAGCTCAAGTGGAGGCAAGTTTTCTTTTTGCTTCATTTCATCTCATTGGAATATTGAAAAACATCTGTCATGATGCCCAGATCCCTCTTGCCTCCCCGCAAATATTGCTTTCGCTTGAAACCACATTTTCTGATAGGAAAAACTTTTTGGGCAAAAAAAACCCCACTCCAGTCTTTGTGAGAATGGACACAGAGCCATCTGGGAACAAGCTGTAACTCAACGCAACGTCTCCGTTCACGGAGAACTTCTCCAGCCACTTGGTTCCCCCCCAGTACACAGGCTTGTAAATAAAACATAAAGGCCTCCTGCTCCCTGCAGCCCCAGCAGATGGAAATAATCTGCACTGGTTGTGTATCATTTTACACCCTGGGGAAATCAAGCAGGTGGTGACACAGTTACCTTTAACCAGGACTTTAAAGCAGTTGCAGTCCCCACGGTGCCCAAGGGCAGCCTTCCCCTCCAGCCGGCAGAGCTAGACGAAGGCAATGGAGTGAACGGGTGGGTGATACACACATTTTCTGCAACCCCCTTCTCTCACCTGGCATGTTGACTCTCCATCCCACCGGCCGTGGCTGCCTGTGCCGGGACCCCTGGCTCACTGCGCTGCCTGAAAGGAGTCAGTTGCCCGCAGCAGGGGAGCCCTGGCCCTCGGCGTGTGCTTTGCCCGCCTTCCAGCTGGCTGGGAACAGCCTTCGGAGGGGTTTCACCATCCACGGCAAAAGCTGTAGCCAAGGCTGAACACAAATGCTGCTTCCAGTCTCGAACCTAATCTTTTTTGCCTGATTTCAGCACGCCAGTTCCCAGTCTAGAAGTGCTATTTTTCCTTACTGCAAAATTCTGCTTGGATTTAAGACTTCTTCCCCTGCAAACAATCTTATTTTACTTATTCATGTATTTCTGGCAGGTCACCCCAGAAGGCAAGGGTTAAGTTATGCAGTGATTTTCAAGTGAGACCACTCACCTTTGGCAGGGCCTGTGCTCCCCACCCCTGCTCCCTGTGTTTGATGAGGTTCAGGTCAGGGAGAACTTGTGCAGAGATGGTGTAGGGATAAGGCAATCTAGGACCTGCTCATTCCTTTGCTGAATGGTTAGTAAAGATTTCAGAGCTCCCTCGTCTCTGCCCCGCCTGTTGTCTTTGAAATATTCCATGGGATCTGGAGGGAAAAGTCAATTAAGTTTCATAAAAGTATCGGTTGGTTTTGTAAAAAAATTCTGCAGTCTCCTTCGCCTCTTCAGTTTTTCAAAGAGATTCATGGAAAGGGAAAGAAAAAATGAATAGGCTTTCTAAAAAGTGTTTTAATAAAAAGTTTCAGGTTTTGTGTTTCAGTTTTCAAATAAAAACCCCTAAAGCAGTAAAATCAAAAAGAAAGAAATATGGGGGAGAGAGGATGCAGGAGAGGAGGAAACTTACATTCTTCTTTGTCCAAAGTCAAAATCTAGTTTAAACAGCAAACATCATGCAACCGATCCCTCTGCCCATCATTCCCTTCGCAAACACAGAAACAAATCAAACCTTTGTTAGCATAGGATTTGTCTACACACAACTGTATAGCTTTAGGAGAAGACAGAAGTAGTACATATCTCAAGCAATTTCTGTACATTGTTTTCCTTGTAGAAATGCACCTTCCAGCTGGATTGTTCATTCTAGTAGACAGCTGGGGATACGCTGGGCCGAAGTAAGGCATCTTCATTTTGATATAATCTCATTCACATTGAAGGCTGCACATCTCATCCATAGGTGGAAAAACCACATTCCTGACCAAAGCTGTTGTGGGGATACAGATCTGGCCTTAAAACAAGTTACCCTTGCTACAAAAAAGTAGTAGTCTCTGAGGGCTCCTCCAAGCCCTTCAAACCATTTCTGAATGGAGCAAGGCTACCAAAGGGGAAAGCACACTTTTAGTTTATAATTTTACCTACACTGTTTTGCTACACAGGCTTCACACTCCTATCTCACATAGTTACAGGAGAAAAGCTTTAGGCCAAAGTGTATTTCTTATGGTGAAAGGAAAGCAATCAGACAGATAGTACCAACGCAGTGCCAAGAAAGGGCTGCTTGATTTGCACAGCCTGTTGGATTGCTCCTTTCAGCACTGTTGATAGGATGGAGAATAATCCGGTCAATAGCATCATGCTATTGCACAGGTCAGTGGGGACCCTATCCCGAAAGGAAGCTCTGGAATCAGAAGTGTGATTAGAGGCAGGAAGAGAGATTGCAGCCTAGGAAAACACATTGGGCAAGAAGATACTGAAAACAGTGGGATTTGCTTTACAGCAGAGATAAAAAACTAGGGACGTTATGGAAGTGAACAGGACTATCAGGGCTGTATAGAAGCCAGGCCATCACAGAGCTTCTGTTGCTGTGTCTCCTAACACAGAAATATCCTGGATGTACACAGATACTCCATGAAGTTGAGTCATAACATTTGAATGTAGCTAGAGGAATGGCTTCTCCACATGTTGCAAATAAATGCGAGGCTTTTGATGCCTGGAGATTAGAGAGGTTCAGAGTAAAATAGGACGTTCCTCAAAGCCATGGGAATATTCACAATGATATTAATGCAGTTTCATAAACAAGAGTTTGGGGAAAGTTATAAAACATATTGGCAGACAACTGCTAATAAAGTAAATTAGTAAGCAACTTCCCCAGCGGGCAGTTTCTCTCTTCCTCAGGAGCACCTGGTTCTGAATATAACTGGAGTTGGGTTATTGGCCCAGATGTCTCAGGCAATTTGGCAAGCCTGAGGTTCTTCCCTTCTGAATTTACTCCTATAAGTCAGCTAAGGTTCAAAATGCTCATTTTTCTGTCTTCCCTCCTCTGTATTTTCTCAATATCTATTGCTGCTTTCCTTAGTCACACAAGGCTAGTGTTAGCACACCAGGGTCCTCTAACCAGCATCCACACTCCTATGAACTGTGGAGTCTGAGTTTTGTAGAAAGATGAAAAATATTTTTATACAGAGTTTCAGTTTTAGCCAAGACTGGGTTCCTCTTGTGGCATTTCCAGACCAATCACAAACCTCTGGAGGAAGCTGGGGCTTGAGAGATTTGCAGCTTCATTTTGGTCACTGTAGAAGTTGGAATAACTTGGATAAACATTGGTTAATCAGTACAACTCCTCATGCTTATCTGCAACAAACCCAGACTGCCTACTCCTTACTATTCCCCCAGCACTAGTTTTCGCCAGACATAATCACAAACATTCCTGTTTCCTGATAACACAGAGAGGAGCAAAGTTGATTCAGAAAAATTTTCTCGTGTGTGAGAGCACAGGCAGCTGGGGCTGCTGCTCGCGCCTGGGGCTGATGCTTGAAGGGGCTCGCCAGAGCCAGCCTGACTTCCAGCCCAGATGCAGCTGGGGAGATAGGGAGTTGAGGAAGCGTGACTTCTGAAGAGCATAGATAGCCTGGGATAATCACTTCTTGTAAGCCACTGAAGTAGGTGTCTTGAATTTCACTTCCCGATAGCACTGTGAAGTGTGTGTGTGAGATGGTGACACTTACAAGAGAAATGAAGAAATGACTAGAGGAGTTAGACGCTTCTGAACGGATGCTGGAGTGTGGTGGATTTTCGGTGAGCCTGGTAAATTCAGCAAATTTTAAGTTTACAGAGGGAACAAAATTATTTCAAGAGTTTTCTTCAACTGAGGGAAAGTTTCCAATTAAAAAAATGCATGGGAAATTTTGAAAATGTGGCAACATTCCTTGTTCACTTTTCCAAAATAAATAACCTCTATTTGGAAATATTTCATTTTAAGATTTATCAAAGGGGGCATTTTCGGTTTGGATTGAATATGAGGTTTAGGATGGAATATTCCCATTAGTTTTACCTTTCCACCTAGCTAGAAAAAAGTACGTATTTCAGCCTGCCTATATTTTTGGTCTTGATTCCAAAAAGAAAAACCTAAGGTGAAGACGTAATGTGGACTAAAGCAACAGTCACCACTCAAGACATCACATAGCTTGTTTGGACTGCTCTTTAGAAATCACCTCAGGCTAAGGTACAGCTCCCAGCTCAGCCCAGGCTTCCTGAGGGAAAACTCAGAAGGCAAGGCAGGCATAAACATCTGAAGAAGATTGGTCTTTCTCTCCCTAGCTGAGGAAGAAATAGAGTATTTGCCTAGCAGTTTATTTCAGAATAATATTCTGAAATATTATTCAAATAATTCAGAACAGAATTCAGAACAAAAATCTGAAATCTGAAAGTTCATGCAGCTGTATTCATGCCCAGCTACCTAGCAGCAAGGGAGGCAGGAAAATACTTGATCAATGCAGGGTCTGTCCTCTGCAAACACATGCTTTTGGAGAGGATAGGGAAAGGAAGAGGGCTAACGGGATTAGCTCTGACACACAGCTTGCTGCTAAAACTCTCACAGGAGACATGCTGCTGTTCTGGGAAAACAAGTGGCACTTCAGCCTTCCTGCTCCCTGATCTCTGGTGGGCTTTCCCGTGCCATCCTTAGAGCCAGACCTCTGTAGGCATGGCCGCCCAGGCCACCCCAGGGTCTGGGACTGCAGATGCAGCTGTCTAACCTCCCCTCTTTGCCTCCTGCTTGCTCCCCTGTCTCCACCTTGAATTGCCTTGCGGTGCTGTCAGCCCATCGCTGTTCCCCACACTCCTGACCCAGGGGCTGGATTTGGGGAGCCCTGGGCTCTTGCAGGCACAAGTCAGAGCCTCTGGATTTGCAAACTGTGCGGTGGGCATCCCGGGGCACTGCTCAGGCTGGCTTGGTTGCACTAGGCATCCGCTGAGGCTTGGACGGCAGACCTGCCTGTTTCATGTCAGATTGTTACCCTTGGACACTGAGAACACTGCAGTATAAAACCTGGACTGCAGGAGACAAGATTACATCTTCACACACATTAATTTACATCCATGTCTATAGTTCTTCTAGCTTTTTTGAGGACATTTCTATTTATTTATTTTCTCATGTTACCAGTGACATTAATAGCTCAGCAGCGGCTGCTGCCAAAAGAATCATCCAGTTTATAGACCCAGAGAAGAATGACCTTTTACATTATTTGAGATGAATAAATCTTCATTCCCCAAGCAGAAGAAATAATTTCATTCAGTAAGGTAACTCAGCAAAGAAATGTTCTCCCTCAAAAGGGTTCAAGAAGTGCTAGTAATATGGAATGCAATCACCACAACAGATTTATTTAGCTGTTTTCACTCCATCACTTGTCATATACTTTTAAAACAAAGCTGACTCCCAAAGGGACTAATTCACAAGACATTTATAGTAAGAGTTATGTCCAGCCAAAGCAGAAGGAATGCAGATAGTGCAAGATACAACAGGGGAGCAGATGGTTTCTAATAATTCCCGCATCATTCCTGGTCACTAGCCGGTTATGTTGGGATTACCTAGTCTCCACACACGAGCAGCATGGCTTTGCACTCTGCAGACACATGCTAATCCAGATGCCTGCTTGGGAGAAAAATTAGGAGACTCAGCACTGGTATTTTTATGATGCCTTGCTGTTGCACCTCATTTAATTTTTGTGCTGATGGTAAACAAAAGGAATGAGTATCAGAACTTAAATCACACTTTCCACAGCCATCTCCAGTACTGGCGCAGCTGCTCTGGAGCCCTCTCCATCTCCAGGAGAGGTGCAGCAGCCCTGCAAGGCTGTGTGCAGCTCCTCGCTGGCTCCTGGCTCTTGTCCCTCAATCCTGGCCTGGGACAATATCATTCATTTTTGCATGCTCACTGTCGTCTCTAAGTCACCCTTTGAATTCTATTTAATTTCACTTTTTTTTTTTTTTCCCCTAAGGACTGAATACGTCTTCTATCTGAATTCTGAGAAGAAATAACTTTTGTCTTCATTTAGACAGTGGATAAGATCCAAATGGTTTCTGGAAGAGAAAGATTTATTCCAGACAGACCTGCTGTGAAATCTCTCCATTCATTTACATACATACATAAATACATACATATACATGTAGAGACAGACACACATAGATGCCCATAAGCTATATCTATATCTATATCTATATCTATATCTATATCTATATCTATATCTATATCTATATCTATCTATATCATCTATATCTATATAGATAGCCTGGGATAATCACTTCTTGTAAGCCACTGAAGTAGGTGTCTTGAATTTCATAGATTATATAGATAATCTATATTATCTATATAGATTATATAGATAATCTATATTATCTATATAATACATAAGCTATATCTGTATCTATATTTGTATCTATACCTATATACATTCACACACAATGCACTGCAAAGATATGTAGAGACAGCTCCGTGATGCTTTAGCCCATACTGTCCTGGAATCAAACCAGAATGACATTTCCTGAGTTAAGGCAGAGCTGCTTTCATTCAAGAGGTCATATGGATTAGACAAATCTTTTTTTCTTTCCTTGCAAAGCTGGGATTTTCTCAGGAGATCCCATTCACGTGTCTATGACCTGCATTTTACTGTATGATGGTTCCTGTATATTTACAGTGAAGTGGCACCTGAAGTGGGGAAATAGATCTGGGTTTTTTTACAAGGTCCTGGGTAGGTTTGTGCCTCCTGGGCTTAAGGCCGTGTGTGGTGCCTGCCCTACCATCAGTCCCTCATCTAGCCGGTACCGACTGTACCTGCAGGTATTGCACTCAAACCTCAGGGCTGCAGAGCCAGTACAGGCTTAGGGCTGTAACTGGTTTAGGCATATCTGACAATAGCCTTATTTCTTTATAGTGCACTCTGTACGCATACATCCCTGTACATACGTACAAATACTTGGGTCCCTGGTCTATGTAGAAACAGCCTTTCCTTTCAAGGAGCCACCAGATAAATTTTTGCTTCTAAAACAAATCCAGAAGTTTTTGTAACACTTCACAAGTGAAGGACTGGGATTTTAGTGCAGGCAAGGACCAGTGTGAGAAACATCTCTGAAAGAGGTGTCTGTATTAAGGATATTAGATGCTGGAGAGAAAGGAGCTGATGGCCCTGTGAATGCTTTCGTATTGAGAGGTAACAGAGTGCAACTATTTTCTTCTTTGGCTTTTCTGCCTTCATCAGCAATGGAAGGGCCTAGCACTGAACATACTTTGTAGAAGACTCTTCGTCACCTCCGGTGAGACTAGGATTACAGGGCAAACAGAGGTGATGGAGTGTCCGTCAGCCAGCTTGAGAACAGGGAGATATCAGGCTGCTTGGGAAAAGGCAGGAAGGCAAAATCCTAATGCTCAGGAGTCCAGTAATATTTACACTGCTGATAGTGACACACAGATGAAGGACTAAGACCAGATGGACTTAGTCTGTGAGATCTCATGCTAGGGCTGCATGGGTCTAACAGTTTCCATCCCTTAGCTGGATTCATTTGGGACTCGTCTCTCAGTCGGCCGTGGTCAACACATGATCCTTTCCACTGCCCTTCTAGGAAGGAGTGTGGCTGGCATGCTCCATTTCCTTGGCCAGTCTTTGTTAGGAAATGCTCTCAGGGAGCGAATGGGTGTTTAATTGCTCTCACGTGCCCAGGGGGAGTCTTGAGATGCCTCTTGGCAGGGGCCGAGTATGCCTGGAGGTAGATGGAGAATCCAGTTTTGTTACTGCCTTGCTTGCTTCAGGCCCCTCCTGGTGTCCAGAGGACTTTGCTCTTTAGATCCCCTCAGCCAAGCACTGCTCATGAGGGTGTAATTTACCGCAGACTTTGTGTGGGTGGGTCTGCTCAGAGAAGAGTGATACTAACCCCAGCACAGAGCCAAACAGCTTTGCTTTCCCAAGTATGACGTGAAGATAAAACATATTATGGCTAAAAAATATTTTGCAACATGAAATCTGGAAGCTGTCAGGAACATGGAATTGCAATTGCAATTCTGTCCTGTTCTCAGCCACACCATAAAAAGAAGGTCACCAGGATCCATCTGTTGATGACAGCAGGATGTGTCTATTGCTCTAGGTATGGCAGCTGCAAGAAGGTCATTAGGCAGAGGAATTTCTTTACAGAGAATCATTTTATTATTCCAACCTGGAAAATGCTGCTCGTCTTGAGAGTAGGGCCAATCAGGAGGCATAAACTCTTCAAGGGCAATAGAACTAGCTTGAAAAATTCATATCCACACCTGACCTTTCTGTTTTCACCTCTGAGAGATCATTTCCAGGGAATAAATAACCCCGTCATTCATGAGTCCATTGGGCAAATACAGCCCTTTCATGGTCTTCCTGTAAGCTTCAGACGTCCAGAACAGATGAACATACGCTAGCATCTGAGGCAGGGGTTACAGTAGGTAGAGCAGAGATCAAATATAGAAGTCTCCTAAGTATTGCCTGTGACTTTAATTCAGCAAAACACTAAAGCATGTGCTTAGCCTGAAATTGTAATGCAAGCAATAGTCACTTGTCTCCTTAAAGCTAGGCATGTGGTTAAGTACTCTGCTGGATCGAGGCCAGCATGTTTAGTATGATGCTACTAGAGGCGTAATCAGCAGTGGGGACTGAATCCGCACACGTGTGGAGTGAAGGCGTCACCCTGATCCGTGAGCTGAGCTCTGCAGGCAGCCTTTATGGAACAGGGCTGTCACACTAACCCCTAGAAGGAGAAAGCGTACTCGCTGCCCAGGTTTAGCTTGGCGATGCCACCTGGCACAAGGGTGTAACCATCTGTGTAACTTACACATGTTGGTAACTTTACTACCAAGGTGGTTAGGTCCTCCTGCCCCTTTTAGGTGCATGGATATAACATACGTGAGCATAGAATGAATGAGAGAAGTTGAGAGCAAATGAAACAAGGATATATCTCAATACCTAAGCTTTGGGTCATGGCCTGGAGAACAGCCAAAAAGGCAGGGCCACCTATGCACAGGGCTGCTTGGAAGGGGACTGGAGCTGTGAGCAGAGAGACCCCGTCCTGCCGTGTTCAGCGAAAAGAGTTTTGCTTGTTCTTTACAAATGGGCGGATTGCAGCAAAAAAAGTAACTCACAACAGCACTGGCCTTTTTTCCTCCTGCCAGAAATAAGGCTCGACACCTTGAGCACTGCTAAATGCCCAGGGCAGGGAGCGCTACCTTATCTTGAACGCTGCACGTTGGTTAGCGTGTTATCTTCAGACAACCCTCCGAGGCCAGGACGTACTTGGAGGTCGACTGCCGCGTAGGGGCCGCATTCAGAGCCGCAGAGCGCTGCTGGGCTCCCAGAGCCCCCCTCCAGCTGTGCCCCGGGGAGGTTTGCTGTGGGAAGGGGCCCGGCTGCCGCTGGCCCAGGGCTGTGCTGTGCAAGGGTCCACCCAGCAGCGGCGAAGCCTTGCAAAGCAGTGCGCCCGTCTCTGGGCATCTTTTTCTTTCCCTGTCTGAAGGGCTGGATCCCCACTCTGTCATCATGGTAAGCAGTCAAACGAGAAGATTCTATGGCGGTTTTTTAATTGCTCTACCAAAAAAAACAGATCAAGTGACAGAAAAACAGTCTTTTGTTAGTAAGAAAATGAGATGCATTTTGCCCATTTAAACACAGATGAGATTAGACAAACGTGCATTCCATTAAAAGAGGTTTTCTTTGAGGAAAATACCT
Source organism: Mycteria americana (assembly GCF_035582795.1). Classification (NCBI taxonomy): domain Eukaryota; kingdom Metazoa; phylum Chordata; class Aves; order Ciconiiformes; family Ciconiidae; genus Mycteria; species Mycteria americana. Next base: position 20,837,729 of record NC_134370.1, read on the forward strand.
AGTGCTAGTGGAGAAAAAAATAGCTCAAGGAAGTAACTTCTAGTATTACACTGTGTCACTCGAGTATTCTTGGTGAATCAGTGCCAAAAGCTAGATTTCATTCATTAGAAACCATATACTCTTCGATCTAAGCCTGTGAATGAGTTAGGATCTGGCTTTAGTGTCTTATGGGAAATTCAGCATGAGATGTCAAAAACATTTCTATTCTAAAATGAAACAGATAAAGACAAAATGGGGATTGCTTAAGTGTTGTGTGTAAAAGGATTCAGAACATTTCATTTTGCTTTTGATTTTTCAAGACTTAAAATGCTTTTATATGTTTTTAAAAAAAGGTGTTCTGGAAAGTTATTTTCAAAAAGAAAAATGAATCTTTCTCTGAACTGATATCGTTAAATTAAGAATGTTTCAGTAGTTTTGAAATGTTTCATTTTGGAGTTTCTCACCTGAACAAAATGTTAAAATCCGCTTCTAAAATTTTCCCATAGAGAAGGAACTACCTTCTCTTAGTTAACAGTTCTCTCACTAAAGAATATGAAACGTCCTCTGAAAACTCACTTGATGAAAGATGGGTTTATTTCACAGAGCACTGCAAAGCAGTCAGCTCTGGCAAGGGCAGTGTGAAGGTTTTCAATGGCTCAGGAATTCATAATGCCTAGACACTTAAGCTAAGATGCTTCCCAAAAGGGATTTGGAGCATGGAGCTCTCAGTAATATTTAGCCATAAATATTATTCAGATTTTAATACCATGTGTGGTAAGCAATCTTAGACTTCAGTGAAATTCAGAAAGACTGTCTTGTGTGTCTAAAAGTGATCTTTACTGCCAAATGCTATGTCTTAAAAATGTATTTGAGAATAGCTCTACCTTGGATTTTGCTGAGTGTACTGGAATACATCTTGCCCAACAAAATACAGATATATTGCATCAAGAGATTTGAAACTGGTCCATTTTTTTGTTTGCATGTGTACATTTCTTTGGGTGGAAAAATAATATATATAGCAAAGGTGAAAGAACAGAAAAATGTAAGTTTCCAGAACGGATCTTTCAGCTAAATTTGTTTTGATGAATGATACCTAAAAGTAGTCTTTTATATATATATATCTCAATATATATCAGAGGCCATATATATACACATATGTATATATCTGTATATATACATACACATATATATACACACATGTATATATATGGATTTCAGGTATAAAGTAGTCTTTGTTAGGAAACTTTCTGATTTAACCCTGATCTTAGGCAGAGGCCTCTTACCGACACAGGACCCAGTAGTGGAATAATCTGATTAAAAGTGTTTCAGATAAAGGTAATTTTATGAAAAGCACTGAGCTATGCCAGGGCATGATTACTATCACACTGCTTAATTATATTTTCTTTCTCTAGAAAAATGCAGCTATCTGAAAGTGTAACGAAGTGATTGCTGTTTGTGTAGCTGTGAAGAAGGGAAGCTCACTGGTTCATTAGCAAAGCAAATGATTTGCTTTTGGCATTAGTTAACCCTAAGGGCCAAATTCCACTCTCAAGTACAGCAAGAGGAAAATACAAGGGGTAGACTGGATTTGCAGTGCTGTGACTGGGAGCAAAATTTGGCCCTCACCCTTCAATGGGAAAGTAAATACAATATTCCTGCTTTCCATCCATCATGTCAGATAGCTAGATGGCTTGATTAGATTACAGAGGCCACACTAACAACTAAGTATATTTGGAAGAATTGAAAAATGCCATTAAAATGGGATTCCTGGAATTTAGCAGGAAAACAAAATATTTCCTCTCCAAACTTTAAGGGACCCTCCTGTCTGTGCTTAAAATTAAAAGCATTTAAATATGATAGGATTTTTTAATTTTTATTTTTCCCTGGATTTGTGACAAGTCTTTGGATGTTTCTGGCTTTATTTTGGGAAAACTTGTAAATCTTAAGCTTTCCAAAACTACACAGTTTTAACATCTTCTCATGTGGAGTATACGCTGAGCATAGTGCTTATCCCAGATCTGGAAGGTGGAATAGACCTTCCTGCTCCAGATTCTTGCTGGGAGAAACATTTGTGACCTTATAACGTGTTGATTTCTCAATCTAAATGCTCCACACACGGCTTCGATTTTGACACAACTCAGGGACAGCTGAGCACTTGACTGCTTTTCTGCCAGCTCACTTTTCTTGGTTGATAGCTGGAGACTCTAGGATTTGGGGGATGCACCATTCACAGCAGCCCACCATTTGCCTTCAAGCTAGGGGAAACAGCCTTCCAAATTTTAGATGGAAGACAAGGGGACAAAACAGACCTTGGTGCTGGACAGCTAAGTATAGGTTTTCACAGCAGCCCCAAGAAACACAGAGGATTTCACCAGGCTACATTTGGCTAAAAGCCAGCTCATCCCAGAGGGATTGGTGGGAATGCTGCGCCTGTGAAGGGCTGTCTGCACCAAATCAAGAGGAGAACCATGGTCCTGTCTGGCTTTATTTCTGCAATATTAGGTTTATATTTCTGTAGAAGATCTTTGCAGGGGAAAGCAGCATGGAAACATTAGCTGTGAACACTGGCAAGGAAAAGTTGGTTGTTGATAGAGGGTGGAAAGGGACTGAAAAGGTGACGCTATGTGGTGGTGGGAGGAATACTGAGACATTTTTAGTCCTTGGCTTTTAAGGTCAGCAAGTGACTTCTGTGTCATCTGGGCAGCGTGACGCTGGCCACAGGTCTGTGGTGGGCCTTGAAAAACTAACCTTGGTTTTTTGAGTTTTCTACCAATCTCTCCCTCTTCAGTTAGGCTTCACCTCTGTATAACCTTGTTATCCCCATGTGTCAGGTATCCCCGCCGTTCCCATGTACATTTTTCCCTTCCTTCCCTCTTGTCCATACACACACAGCAGGTAGGCAGAGATTTGTCATCCAGTGTGATTTTTAAAGGCATACAGGGAAGGATTCCAACATTATTAAGCTTTCTCACATTAAATAGTCTAATTTATTGTTAATATGTTACAGTTTTTTCTTGGACTCACAATCCTTTTGTATGTTGTGTTTGAATCCCTTTACTGCCAGCGCAGTAAAACTTCGACTACATCTAAAAGCATTCCTAATAAATAATCTAGAACTCCACTTATTTCCCATTAAAAAGGCCTCTGTTTGTAAAATTCTTCTCATGTTTAATGGATTTTTTCTTGCTTTCAGCATTTCTATCATTTGTAACTAGATCTAGTGCAAAACCTTGTGGAATAAATTTTTATCCCACTGTATAAACTGAGAGTAATTTAAGTGACATTAGAAGAGCTACTCCAGATTTGCACAAGTATGACCATGAGAAGAGCCTATTGAAAAAGCAGACAGATTTGAATTTGTAAAATAATGCATCACATGCACTACAAAGCTGCAAACAGCAAATTCAGGTGCGCTTTACAACGCGTCTAAAGATAGTGTTTCCCAAGGGCATGTCAGTGACTTAGCAAGCACTTGACTAAAACCAGCCCAGATACTGAGATGCATTTGGACTGCCAGCCCATTCCTAGAGGCTTCCAGCTACTTTTGCAAGAGGGAAACGGGAGCTGTGAGCCCTGCTGTCCTGCAGCATCCGCAAGTGCAGGTGGAGTCCTGGGTGCCCAGCAGCGGTATGAGGGCAGCCAGGCACCTGGGGACAGGACCCCAGGATAGGGGCAAGCTGCCTAAACTACCAAGCAGAAAAGACAGAGGGGAGGGGGAACATTAGCCTTCCCCCGCAGGGAGACTCGCTTAACTCCGCATCAGCAGCAGCACAGCTGTGATCGTCTCCCCACAGCTGGATATCTAAGCTAGGCTGAGTTTTTCTGCCTCATGGAAATTTGGCAGACATCGCGTGCCTTCCCCTATCTCACCTTCCTTGCCTCTCCAGGGCCAGGGACCTGAATAACTGAAAAGTGAAAAATTCAGCTGGAGAGACCATTTCCAAATGGATGTGGAGCACAGGGGGGTAGCTCAGTGTCTCCAGGCTGCAGGGAGCACTCTGGGCTGCTGCTTGTGAGGAGGACCTCTCCCCACGGCGCTTACCTGGGACCAGGCAGAGCAGTGTGGACTGATCACCTCACCTCAGGCAGGTGAGATCTCACAGAGATCCAAAAAGAATATATTTGAAATCAGAATGAATATGTGTGTGGGGAGGGGAGGCAGAGAAACAGTGACTGAAGTAGTTGGAAATGAAAGGTTGTATCCTAATGAATAAGTCCACCCATCAGACAAGATTTGATACTTCCTCACTTCTGACAGTTTGACTTCATGATTTTCCTAATAACTTATTTGCAGGTAATGTAACTACATATCTGTAGTTACAGGTAGCTAAATAATAAAAGAAAGTGCAGAAAACTGATGAAGTGTGTTATTAATAAGAGCCTGTTCCCTGCCTCTGTTAATGTCTCTACAGAGAAGTCCTAGGAATGAGGAGGAGTCTGGCTGTGTGAGCCAACAACTTTCATCAATATTTGTAACCAATGCAAAGGACAGAAATTGAAGAACAGATTTTTAGAGCTTGTAGAGGAAAGGCTTCTCCATAGACACAAGCTGTTTTCCATCCTTAACCAGTGCACAGCAATCTCTGGTGCATGCTCTCCTGCTGTCTGCAAGCACTCAGAAATTATGACAGACCTTCGGCATCTCGCAAGATCTTATAAAATAGCAATGCAAGCTGTCACGTATGTGTCTGTCAATGTCTTCTCTTCTGGTACCTTTTAAATTCACATTTCTAAGCTTTTCCTTTGCAATTCAAGGACTGTATAAAATTCCCCAGAAAAAAAAATTGCAAGTTGAGTTCCTTGTGGAATCACATAATTTTGGGACCTTGGACTTTAAGCAATGGCAGCAACTGCAGGATCAGTTGACAGACCATCTACAGCTGGCTGGAGTATGGCGATGGCACCTTTGGTGACGCTGGAGTTGTGGCAGTGTCACATTTGGGTTGAGTGGCTGTTACTGCATCTGTGAGCCACAAGAAAAGAGTATCTTGAGAAAGTGCTGTGCTATAAAGGCATGACAACGAAAGACTCTTAAAAGGTACAAATAGACGATAACTGGGTGGTAACACTTTAAGTGGGCTTGGGTGGGTTTTGTGTGGGAGGGTGACTGACTGATTTCAGATGAAGCTGTTGTGACAAAGGGGGATTTCACACCGAACATGACTATTCAAATCATGCCAGAAACTTTTTATTTTTTCTCCCCAGAAAAGAATTACAAATGAAAATTGAAAAGTGTGGGGATTTTTCCTCTTTCAGTTAGAAGTGTTTGGCTCCTCTTCGTTGCTGTTGCAAACATTGGTCCGTTGCTAGATTATAAACTATCCTGTTCGTTAGCTCCTTGGAGACTGAGAGGAGCAATGTGTGGATCAGTGCACTCCAGTTTCATTCCGGTATTGAAAAATGACTGATGGGTTTTTCTGTGGCCATAAGTATCCCTGCAGAAGCTGTACCACAGCCAGTCAACGCATATGCAAATCTCATCCTCCTGATCTGTAGAAGCCCCACTAATATTGCCTCCCTTTCAGAGCATGCGTGGCAAGAAACAATCATGCTTAAGATATTACTGGCCACGTGAGAGATCCATGTATTTCCAGTTAAAGCATCCCTCATCTATGCAACCCTCTTTTTGCTTAGTTCACTAAATAGGGGTATTTATGGCTCCTTGACATTATCGCTGGCTTTCTCTCGCAATGTCTGTCTACGGGGGGTAAATAAATCCTAGGTCTTGTCTCAAAGGAGAGGATATCTGCTCATTATTTTACAGCGGTTGCAAATCTTCTTCCTTTCAAATTCTTTTTTAAACACATAGTCTCCAGCTTTGGCTAGCTTTGGGCCAGGAGCCCAATGCACATTTGGTTAACGTGAATCTATATGGCTCTTCTGTGCAAGCCATTTCCTTGTGCATATTCAGCAACATAGACACTTCTGATGAGTCAGTGATTGCATTAGCAAACAGCATATTTTCAAGCTTCTATGGGGGCTAAGAAGACCCTGAAAGACTGGGACAAAACCAGGTCCAAATAAGCATCACCTGAGCCATTACCCTGGCTAGCAAATGGTCAGGTCTGTGTTCTTTCCTTATTTGCCTGGGCTGTGACAGATTATAAGACTAACGTAAAGGCTGAACTGAGATCCCACAGAAAACTGGGCTTGAAGGGTCATCTTGAGTACAGTCACAGGTGCTAGCCTAGGCCAGAGCTCCAGCAGCATCAGTGCTACTGCCCTATAACAGGTACATGATTTTCCTGGCAGCCAAGTGGAGAACAAGATTTAACAAAAAGCAAGATCAGGATAATCACTTTCCACCACCACCCACCCCTTTCCCAAGCCCCAAAGCTCAGTAGAGAAGGCTAGAAGAGCAACTGGGAGCAAGTATGCACGGTTCAAAACCATGTGTGCAGCAGCACTTGTGAGGATGCCTTCAATGTTGATAGGCCTTCTGTTGGTAGGTTTTTGAAACACTATTTAAGCCCCTGGGTGCTACTAAAATTACCTGATGTACAGAGAGAGCGTCCCTTGCACACCAGAAAATATTGGTGTGAAATGCTCTTACTCAGTCTGTGCAGAAGCACTGTTTCATGGGGACATCTCTGCCACATGTCACCATCCTCCCTGATCCGCAGCCAGAGCAGTTTCTGAGACTGCTCCTTAAACTATTTCCATCAAAATGTAATACGGTATTTCATAACTGGTCCTTGCTAACCCAGCTCATTCTGACAGAAACGAGGTGGAGAGGACTCTGCCAAGCAGCTTTGCTGGCGTGCCTGTGCTCTGGCACACTGCAAGGTGGAGGTGAGCAGAAGGCTCTTCTGTGGCCCGGCTACCTGCAGTGCACACAGCTGCCTTCAGTGTGCACAGCTGTCTGCAGGGAGCACAGCTGTCTGTATGGCACACAGCTGTCCACATGGCACACAGCTGTCTTCAGCGTGCACCGTTGTCTGCGGGCTGTCCCAATGTTCACATGGCACACAGCTGGCTGCATGGCACGCAGCTCTGCCTGGGGCACAGCTGTCTCAAGGTGCACAGCTGTCTCAGGGTACACAGCTCTGCCTGGGGCACAGCTGTCTCAGGGTGCACAGCTCTGCCTGGGGCACAGCTGTCTCAAGATGCACAGCTGTTTGCGGGGTGCATAGCTGTCTGCAGCTGCAGAATTCCAGTAGCACTGTTCTTCCCTAAGTGGATTCACCTTAATACAGTTTAATTGAGCCTATCCAAATTCATGCCTTTCCTTAGTTCAGGTTGACTTCAGCAGGTTCCCAGTAGCTGCCAGGGACACACCTCTTTCAGCCCTCGAAACAGGTGAAGTGCAGGGGATATGCTTACTGAAGGCTGCCAGAGATTACAGGTGATGTCACGTCAGGTGACGCCCTGCCTGTAGGTGCAGACTATTGAAATCTTGGCAGAATCCACAATAACCCTTTTCCATGGCATCATGAAGGTCAAAAACTTGGAACGACAGACCGTGAGAAAGGGAATGGGATGTGACAAACTAATGTGACATCTGTCAGTGAGATTGTAGATGAAGCTGGTCTTACCCTGGTGGCCTGGTTTCGGCTGGCATAGAGTTAATTTTCTTCCTGGTAGCTGGTATAGTGCTGTGTTTTGGATTTAGCATGAGAATAATGTTGATAACACACTGATGTTTTAGTTGTTGCTAACTGGTGTTTACACCAGTCAAGGACTTTTCCGCTTCCCCTGCCCTGCCAGGGGCACAAGAAGCTGGGAGGGGGCACAGCCAGGACAGCTGACCCCAACTGGCCAAAGGGCTATTCCATACCGTATGGCGTCACGCTCAGTATAGAAACTGGGGGCAGTTGGCTGGGGAGGAGTGATCGCTGCTTGGGGACGGGCTGGGCATCAGTTGGTGGGTGGTGAGCAATTGCATTGCGCTTAACTTGTTTTGTACATTCTATTATTATTATTATTATTATTATTATTATTATTATTATTATTATTATTATTATTATTATTTTCCTCTGCTGTCCTATTAAACTGTCTTTATCTCAACCCACAGGCTTTGGGTTTTTTTTTTCCCTGATTCTCTCCCCTATCCCAGTGCGGGGAGGGGAGGGTGAATGAGCAGCTGTGTGGTGCTTAGTTGCTGACTGGGTTTAAATCGCAACACCTGGGCAGGAGAAAAGATTAGATGATCTCTCAAGGTCCCTTTCAGCACTATGAGAGAAAAATGAAATTCCTCATGTGAAGTACAGAATGTTACTGTTATACATGATCGTGAACAAAATATTTAATAATACTGAATAATTAATATAGCACCACCAGTTGGCTCAGTGATTCACTGGAGTTGGGAGAGGTGCCAAAAACATTTCCACCCTACCTGCTTTCCCACCTTCCCTGCATGTGTGGCAGTAATTTTCAGGATGACGGAGGCTGCCTGGCCAGCACAAGTATAACAGCCTTTATAGGGTCTGGTTTGAGTTTTCTCAAGACCAAAGCATCCCAGGAGGGATAGTCATCTGGTGAAGAGAGCAGCTGCCTTCTCCATGCAGGGGAGCAGTAATCCTGTGGCACACCGCACCTTCTGCAGACTGATTAACTTCAGACCTCTGCTCTCCATGTAATGAACTGTACTTTATGGACTGGCAGCTGGATTATCTGCTCCGTAGTTGGCAGCACCCACTCTGCTGTGCAGCAGGGTAGTGCTAGGAGGAAAATGTCAGGAAGCCTGGCAGGGCACAGAGGTTCAGAGCAGGCTGGAGAGCAGGACAACGGAGCAGGGGAGGGAGGATGGGATGGGCACAAAGGGCCCAGGCTAAGTGGGAAGATGGGTCCCAGGAGGTGGGGAAGCTGAATGGGATGCTGGTGCATATTCCAGCTGGGAATACGCCAGGTTGGGTCCGAAGGTTATTGACAGGATTTAATCCCTTCCTTTTGCCAAATCCGATTGCAGAGGAGCTAGGAAGCACTGCCAGGCTGCAGTCCCACTGCAGGCAGACCCCCAAGGCTGCACGAGCCCTCCTGCTCTGCCCTGGGCATGCAAACCGCCGTCTCCTGCTTCCCGGGCTGCTGTGACCCTGCCACGAGCCAAATCCTCCCACGCAGTGCAGAGCAGGCCTGCAGAGAACCAGGGACTGTGAGAACCAGGGACAGGAACTGCAATCGGGCATACGGTGGCAGGGGCTAGTCTGCAAAAAAAAATAACAAAATCAGGAGCCCGGTGAAGGCAGGGGTGCAGGGGAGGGGCGTTGCTCTGGGGGCTTAAGCATCCACATTATGTACAGGCCATGTTGGGCATGTCCCCGCTGCAGCCCTCAAGTGCACAGTGAGGACATCTCATTCGGCATATTCCTGTAAAACAAGTTGCATTTCAGCTGCATAATTTATAACACCTATGGGACAAATAGCTGTTCCTTCTTCTGGGTAAGTTTGGTAACAACAGTACAAATAGATGGGCTTCTCCTGCATCAGTTTGCTCGCTGAGGAGACAGACAAGCATCAGGGGGGTGCCAGGGAGAGGGAGGGAGCACACAGCAAGGGGAACAGGGCAACTGCCCTTTCAGCAGCCAGCCTGTTCAGATTTGCTGGATGTAATATGGAACTTTACTCGAAAGCTTGTCATGCTTTCTGATCACTACCAAGCAGGCAGCTGTTTCCACAGACTGCATAATGACTCCAAGATTTCTTTTCTAGGAGTGCCACTACCTAACTTATAACCCATTACTGTGTATGGGGAATTAGAGTTGTTTCTTTTCCATGAGCATTACTTTGTACTTACTAGCATTAAATTTGCAAACAAAACTCAGCTCGTTCATCTCCCCACTGCTCAGTAACCTGGGATCCTCCTGCATCTCTTCTCAGCCTGTGAGAATCCCTGTAGCCTTGGTAAACTTTGTCACCTCTCTTCTTGCCTCTTGGCAAATCATTTCCAGATCTCTTCATCTATCATGAAGAGATTGCAGTTGAGGACTGTGATCCTGCAAAGACCCCTGTTCAAACAGACCATTATGGCCTGAACATTGTTCCAGGACTGGTATATATGGACTCCTTTCGCAAGATGAGAATCTGTACTAGGAAAAGAATTAACAGGAGAAGGAAAAAAAAATTAAAGAGATATAGCTCTGTAGATATTAAGGATGTTAATGAATATCTAGTGGAAATAATGGAGATTGTTGTTGATATATAAATGTGGTTAGCCTCATTCAAAGTTGCAGAAGTTGAAAATGAATTCCTTCTAATAACTTATTTTTTGTACCCAGCATTAAGAATGTGACTTTTTAGAAGCTGGAAAAAATGTATAATTTGCTACATTTAAGAAAAAAAGTAAGGGAAAAAACTTAACATAATTAAACCCAAAACATTTGGGTTTATAGAGAAGTTCTGTAAGCTCTCATTCAGGGAAGTGTCATGTAAACTGTGGTTTTTCTGGCAGAAGTCTGTGGCTCAGTGGTGATCTGCAGGACATCAGAACAGCTCTGCAAGAAGAATTAGAAATCTAACAGAAAGGGGCATTCATTTATAGGGCCATATATTTATATTGTAAAATTATTTATATCGTAAATAAATATTCAAAGTGAAGCATGATGTTTAAACTGCTTGTGAATGATAACTCCTGTGGCAGCACTGCACAAGACAACCCCAGGATTGTTTTCCAAGAGGTTAAGAGTTTTTTAACTCTTAAAAAACAACTTTTTGGTTGGAAAAAGTTGAGAAACACCATTATAAAATGTAACAGTCAATGGGATCCCGTCAGTAGGGTTGGGAGGATCTGGCTCTCCCAGAGCTGTGTAGGACTGACTGAAGAGCCCCACCACGCGCCGTACCCCATCATAATAGGTTGGCTCCTGGAATTAGACCCACGGAGCACTCATGGGTCAGTCCACAGTCACTTCTGCAAGGCCCCCCCAGAAAGGTCATGTTGATGGAAGCAGCAGCTTGGGAAATATCTCCACTAATTCTAGGAAAGGTAACTTTTCTCTGTTAATGAAATTGCTGAGTAAACAGCCTTTCTGCTGGATCAGGGAAGCGTAGCTTGTCCAGGAATATCCCAGGCTTAGATTTAATGGTTTTAATCCATTGCCTACTTCATTTACATATTATAACAATTGACTCAGATCCAGGTGAAATTCAAAACTGTGGGCCAGTATTATTCTGTTCCTCAGGGTTTCCCTGGCAATCACATGACATTTAATAAAACAGCTAGGGACGGAATAATCCCATCATAATCCCAGAACGGCCCCAGCAGCCCCATAATGTTGGAATGCGGATCCATTCCAGGGGATATTTCCTTTGCAGTAGGCAGGGAACTGGTATCTAATGGGTAGAGAAGTGATGAAAAGGACTTGGCATTTGATGTGAAGGCTTAGGGGGTGTTCAGCTCTACTGTTGCTTCTTAATTGAGGATGGGGGGGAAAGCAGCCAAGAAAAGATCTGTTTGTCAAAATGATGGTTTCCAGCCCTCCTCACAGGTGCCAACACTTAAGCTTCCAGGTCTGTCCTTCCTGCCCCTAGTGTAGGGTCTGACTTGCAAGTGAGCACTTGTTCTTCTAAAAGATTGAAGTAGTTTTCCAGGTGTCACCTCCTGGGTGACTTTCAGCCACTGCCTAGTACTGGCGGAGCAGAGCTGAACTTCTCAAGGAGCTGTACTGTGATGGGCTAGAGGAGCAAATTTTCCCTCAGAATGGTCAGGTTGACCAAATCCTACCTTACTCCTTTACCTGACACTACTGGTGGAGCAGGGAACACATCGAGGGCTGCTTTGCACTCTGCAAGGTTAGATAAGAAGGGAGCAGAAGGATCTTTTCCTTCTGGCCCCATCCTGGACAAGTCCACAGCCACCAGATAGAGTTGGCCCTCAGTGACCTGTTACTGTTCCTGCCAGAGACTATTAGGAGCATTCAGAGCTGCGATAGTGTGCACAAACGTTAATGAGAGACACGTGAAAGCACTGAGTCTCTATCCTATGGGAAATGTGGATATTTCAGCTTCTCCTTTAATCTTGAGACAAAAATGAAAGGAGGAAAGGAACTAAGAGGAAGGAAAAGTCACAAGAATTACCATTTTTCTGGGAAGGAAAGTCCTCAGAGATGTAATATGAACCCTCAAAAATGTTAATTTTCTATGGATGGGGAAGTGCTGATGGCTTTCATGTGACAAAACCTCTAGTAGGAGCAACATTTGGTGTTTCAAAGGGTTGATATGAGAATGTGGTAGGAGCACAGTGCTGGTGGGGCCAGGTGACTCATCCACTCCACTTTCCTGCTGTCACAGGCATGTGCACGGTAACCCCACTATTTGCTTGAACACATTAACTCTAAAAGTAGATTCCTTTTCCAATTTTGCCACATTTGAAATGCCTGATCCTGAATACCACTGCTTCTCATTTCTAGTAAAAATATAATTATGCTTATTAGCTCTTGTACCAGTATTGCTCTTTGGCAATTCCTTCTATGCAGTTTCTGCCCGCTGTCACCCAGTACTTTTGGAAGGTGTAACCACACTGCCTCTTCACCCATTTTGCTAAGTTATGCAAACCAGGCAGGCTACTTTAGTTCTCTCTCACAGGACAGATTCTCCAATTTCCTGAGCATCCTTGTAGCTCTTGTCTGTACTGGATTATGGATGACCAGATGTGTGCAGATGAGGTTTTACTAAACCCCTGCTTTCTGGCATGAATATTTGCCTCTTCATATGGAAATATCTCTCCTCATATAGCCTCAGCAAACTTCTGCTTCCCTCTGTCAGTATTGTAGTGGTGATCTGAGACATCCTGTGTCTAAGAGCTGCAGATCTTCGTTAGTTCCCAGTGATGGACTGTCCGCTAAAGGTCCCATTCTTGAGCTTAATCCCTATGCGTACAAATTTGTGTGAAGCATTTTTGTCCCATTTCTCTTCTTCTAGTCCCTGAGATCATCTGATTCTTCCTGTATGTGCTATAATTACATGCAAACTGGCATTTTCCCATGTATGCATTCAATTAAACCTGTGTTTCATAAGAAGTTTTGGATGGGGCGTGTTTCTTATTGTTTTGTTTACTAAATAAGTTTTTGTAATTATTTTCTTTAATTTTTTTCAGCTCTTTTTTGACAGTATCCTGCTACTGTTCAGGATTAGTCTTTTCGGGCTGGGATTTGATCTCAGAAAAGTTGTGTAAATCTGATATAACACCACACAAACACAAAATGTGTCTTCAAATTAAAACCGGAATAGCCCTTAGCATTGCTGAAGTGATTCCGGGTTAACTGAGATCAGTTTCTGGCTGAGTGACTCCACTGAGACAATTTATTTGAGGAAAAGAAGCAGGACTTTACCCAAAATGTAGATAGCATTGCACAATAACAAAAATATGCCTTGAACTGGAGGCTCATTCTTTGGCTTGAAGCCAGTGGGAGGCTGCCAGCAGAGTATGGTCAGCCAGCTGAGAGGTAGGGGACCCGAGCTGGGCTCCTGTTTCTGTCCTAGTCTCTCTGAGCAACCATGGGTAAGACATCAGTTTTTTCATGAGGTATTTAGAGGCCTCCGAGGACTGGGGCCATTAGTTCAGCTTTTCAAAGGAGCTGGAGAAGTAGGCCCTTGCCTGATAGGATCTACAAGAATGCCTCAGCAGGCATCAAAAGCAGGTGCAGGTTTACTGGGAAAGATGGTTGAAAGGGCTGTGTGCTCCCCCCACCAAGTGACTGGTTTCCAGTACCGTGCTAAGGCTGCAGGTCTCATGATGAGAAAAAAGCCAAGAGCTGCACAGCCTCCCCACGGTTGCATCCAGCCCTGAGCTGGATGTGGGAGCTTCTGAAAAATCACACTAAGCGTTTGGATGCATTTTTAGGCTCTAAGTATTTCTGGCACTTTAGTGCCTTTCTTCTTCATCAGCATTTGCATCTGTAAAAGAGAAACAATTTCACTTCTCTGCCAGGGTGGTTGCTAGGATTAGTGCATTCGTGAGTGTGAAGGGCTGCGATACTGTAACAGGGAAAGTAATAGAAGTCCCTGAGACGTGCATGTCTGTGCAGTTAGCATGAGAATTTGCCAGCGTTGTGGCAGGGCTGATTGTTTGAATTAAGCCTCAACATATTTGCAGGAAGAAAACTGTAAACAGAGAATACAAATGTAACCATTGTTATTTGCAACTCAACTTTCAAGCGTCTTGCCAGGTTATAAATCTTGACTGCATGTACCTCTGCCGTTTCTCAGGTCTGAACCAAAAATATTTACCAAGGAAATAATGTTTGTAGCGATGATCTCAGACCAGTGCAACTCATTAGCTAGTAATGTGCCTGCAGGCGGTACTAAAGATTCGATCCATCTGGAATTAAATAGCAAGGGATAGCTGGAAGCTGTATTCAATACTGATGGTGGGAAAAGCCTTAAAACTCCTTGATTGCAACACATGAAAGCTGTGAACCATCAATAACCAAAAAAATACGATGTGCCAGCTATAGCAAAAGTAACAGCAGGGCAATGCCATTATCTGAGGTCATTCCACCTTCATCTTGCCAAAAAGGGATAAAGGAAGGGCACGACATAAGCCAGATCTCTAGCGTGTCCCTCCCTTGTCAGTAGGACCTAATTGGCATTAAATACTGAATGTGTCTGGATTTAATATAACTCCTCTGCTCAATTACTTCATCCACTCAAGCAATGGAAAGCTGCCCATTTCAAGAGTTTATAGGGGATAGCCTGCTTTAAGTGCTTCGGACATCAGAGGCCCAAATGTCCTAACCGATATTTTGTTAATAAATTCTCAAAAAGATTATAACTTGTGCCAAACAGGGGAGGCAAAACCATGAATGATTAGGAGGGAAGGGGCTCTTTTCTATATAATACATCTTTTTGAAGCTGCATAGAATTGAGGGCGAACACTGGAAACCTGTCTCCATCACTGTCAGCAGGGCCATTGGGAAATGTGCAAAGCAAAACAGGGGAACGCTAAACTTTTTCTGTGGCATCTCTGACTGTTGAGCCCATTTTAGGGTAAGTGGGGAGCTGAGGCTCCATTGCCCTTCTGCTCTATGGCTTCTCCTCTAGCAAGGGGGAGCAGGGAAGGGAAGGTGATAGAAGGCTTCATGGTCAAGTAGGAAATTAAGCATTTGAGATATACCCCAAGCTCATAGCAAGTTGCTTGAGAAGGAGAGGCCAAATGCCAGGAGTAGGGATTTTCTTCTGGATTTGAACTTGGTGGTCAGCCCTGGCCATGGGCATGATGAAAAAGTTACTGCAGTGAAAGCAGTATGGAAACTGCTGTCTGCTGCCTCCCACTCCATCTGGGAGCACCTTGGTCTTGCAAGCCTCTCCAAAGCGGAATGCCAGTCTCCAGTGGGTCCAGCTGCAGTCTGGGTGAGGTAGGACAGGGCTGTCACACCACGAGACTGCTATTGTGCCTTGCCAATCTGGTTAATACTAATAGGGAGGGAGCAAGGTTTGACCTCATTAGTTGCCAGGTGTTTCTGCAGCTCCTGAAATGGTGGGCCACTGACCCCAGCCAAAAGTCTGCACTCCACATTAATAAACGAAGCATTTGAGCAGTTGTGACAGATTGATGAGCTCATAAAAACCAAGATGGAAAGGGACCTCAAAGCATCATCTAGTTCAGTGTTTCTTTGCCTCTGGTCTGCAAGGCATCAGGAAACTCTGAAAGCAATGCAAAAAATCAGTTGTAAAACCATACCCACCCACCCTATACACTCGTGTGTGCCAAAACATAGTGGGGGAAATTAAACACAGCAAGTGAGTGCCCAGAACTTAGCTTCATTTTCATCCAGTAGTAAATGAAAAGTGTGGTGGTAATGCTGCACAGGAGCTGGAGATCCCTCTCAGATGGTTTGTGTGGCCTTTCATTTAAAAAAAAAAAATCATTCAGATGCAGTAGTCCAGACTCTACCTGTGTTTTCTGGAGAGATCAGCTCTAACCATTCACGAGAGAAGTCTGCCTAACCCGCATCTGAGTTTCCTGGATACATGCCTTTTTCTCAGCTGCAAGTCTACCTGTGCAGGACCAGAGGAACCTGCCTTGTATCTCTGAGATTTCTAGCAGTCCAGCCAGGAGCGTGATCCCAGCCAGGCTGCCTGAGGACCAGAGGTCTCAGGCTGAGGGCCTTTGGGCACGCACAGAACGCCTGCGTGATGGGAACTTGATGACTCTGGCTCAGGCATGATGCCTCCAGCCTGTTCCGTGCGCTCTGCAACGTGCACACACCCACGTGTGTCCCTGAGGTTTCCCAGGCAGAAGAGGGGAGCCTACTCCAGCCTGCCCTGAGATGCCACCTGGGTTTCTGTACCCTCTATCTCTAGTGTACTCCAGGCTCTCATGAACCACCCCCCCATTACAGTTTTCATTGCTTTCTGCTTATTTTTTACAGTAAATGGGCTCACCTGTGGCTGCCAGTGCTGTCTCCATAATATTTAGATACGGAGTACCAAAAGTATTGTATAAATGAATGAGACATAAATATGGACAATGTCTTTTTCTGCTGTTGCCTTCTTATTTTCTATAGCTAAATCTCCACATCTTTCAGGTAATGCTATTTGACCTATTAGATGTATAGTAAGTCAATTACTGCATTTTTAAACCATCTTTTGTCTTGCCCCTCTCAAGCACTTTTCATCTGTTCTTTGCTGCTGAGACACTAGCAAGTTCATACTCATTTGTAACCCTAATGAAGAGTCTCTTATTAGATCAACCCAACCCTCTGTCCAGCTATGCATCTGTACCAGTTAAGTCCAGGACAGCTGTAGGCAGGAGAGGCTGAGCAAGCTCCATCCTACTACAGCTCTGCTAATATCAGTGCAACAAAATCAGGATGTACTTTTTTCATTTTTTTTTTTAAGAAGTAATTACTAATTTTTCTTTTGCCTTATTTATATTTGCTTTTTGGAACTTAGATAGTCTTACTGACTTCTTGGTGTGATGTATATTTTTATATTTCAGTTTTTATATTCCATTAACCAGTTCTGGGCCAATGTTGGGAGTAGACAGCAAAAAGGGTCCCCACTTTTCAAGCGATTCAAGCATGAGTACAAATGGCCAGTTCCCTAGAACAATGCTGCAACAAGGGACTAAGGGAAAGCAAGACAAATAAATCTTCATCTCATGGCCATAGCTCACCTGGAAGGAAATTTCATTCCCAAATTTGCAGCAATTTTTTAATGAGATTAAACAAGACTTGCTTGATTTAAAAAAGGACATGTAAAACCATATAGTAGGTTTACCCAATTATGTCTGCCATAAGGACAGTGCTATTATTATGTGCTATTACTCTGAAAAGATTTTTTACAACCCTCTCCGGTATGCAGAGCCACCAGCCAAGGGGTACCACATGGTGATGATAACCTGAGGGCAAGATCTCCTGGCAATGCTAGCACATTTCTTGAATAGTATCTAAGGTTAATTTAAGCATGTGTTGCAGTAGCCTGATTTCTGAATCCTGATTTGGGTGGGGAATGTATACATATTAACAAAGGAATAAAAGTATTACCTGTCTTTTGGGTTTTCTGAGTAATATTTTTAAAATAATGAAACATTAAACTGTACTTTATTTCACTTGATTTTACTTACACTGTTATATAAATAACATAATGTATGCATCATAATGCACATAAATTGTCCATGTGTGCAGTCAGCTGTCAGCTATCTTCGGGGGATTTTTGGAACTGCACAGAACCTGTGCCAGTGATGCCGAGGTGGGAGGACACACAGCTGGATTAGTTCTAGCACTAATAAACCTCAGCATAGTGTAGTATGTAGCAATAACCAGCTGGGATCCTGCAGAGCTGGCCCTGAACTGGATGGAGCTATAAGTGCTGGTGGGCCCCAGCTGGCCCTGTGCAGAGCCACCTGGCAGGCAGCGTATCATGATCCCCGGAGAAGCCCAGAGCATGCACATTCTTTGCCTCAGTCTTTATTAGCAGGGCCGAATGTTCTCTGGGTACCCAGCCCCTGGAGTTGGAAGATAGGGATGGGGACCAGACTGGAGCCCCCATAATCCAGGGGGAAATGGTCAGTGACCTGCTGCACCACTTAGACACTCACAAGTCTATGGGGCCTGATGAGATCCACCCGAGAGTGTTGAAGAAGCTGGCAGAAGAGCTCACTAAGCCCCTTTCCATCATTTACCAGCAGTCCTGGCTAACTGGGGAAGTCCCTGCTGACTGGAGATTAGCGAATGTGACACCCATCTTCAAGAAGGGCCGGAAGGAGGACCTGGGGAACTACAGGCCTGTCAGCCTGACCTCGGTGCCGGGGAAGCTGATGGAGCAGATCATCCAGAGTGCCATCACACGGCATGTAGAGAATAATCAAGGGATCAAGCCCAGCCAGCACGGGTTCAGGAAAGGCAGGTCCTGCTTGACCAACCTGATCTCCTTCTATGACAAGGTGACCCGCCTAGTGGATGAGGGGAAGTCTGTGGATGTTGTCTATCTAGACTTCAGTAAAGCCTTCGACACGGTCTCCCACAGCATTCTCCTGGAGAAAGTGGCTGCTCATGGCTTGGACGGGTGTACTCTTTGCTGGGTAAAGAACTGGCTGGATGGCCGGGCCCAAAGAGTGGTGGTGAATGGAGTTTACTCCAGTTGGCGGCCGGTCACAAGCGGTGTTCCCCAGGGCTCGGTGCTGGGGCCAGTTCTGTTTAACATCTTTATCAATGATCTGGACGAAGGGATCGAGTGCACTCTCAGTAAGTTTGCAGATGACACCAAGTTGTGTGGGAGCGTTGATCTGCTGGAGGGTAGGAAGGCTCTGCAGAGGGACCTGGACAGGCTGGATCGATGGGCTGGGGTGAATTGTATGAGGTTCAACAAGGCCAAGTGCCAGGTCCTGCACTTGGGCCACAGCAACCCCATGCAACGCTACAGGCTTGGGGAAGAGTGGCTGGAAAGCTGCCTGGCAGAGAAGGACCTGGGGGTGTTGGTTGACAGCCAGCTGAGTATGAGCCAGCAGTGTGCCCAGGTGGCCAAGAAAGCCAATGGCATCCTGGCTTGTATCAAAAATAGCGTGGCCAGCAGGACTAGGGAAGTGATCGTGCCCCTGTACTCGGCACTGGTGAGGCCGCACCTCGAATCCTGTGTTCAGTTTTGGGCCCCCCACTACAAGAGAGACACTGAGGTACTGGAGCGTGTGCAGAGAAGGGCAACGAAGCTGGTGAAGGGTCTGGAGCAGAAGTCTGATGAGGAGCGGCTGAGGGAGCTGGGACTGTTTAGCCTGGAGAAAAGGAGGCTGAGGGGAGACCTTATCGCTCTCTACAACTACCTGAAAGGAGGTTGTAGTGAGGTGGGGGTCGGTCTCTTCTCCCAGGTAACAAGCCATAGGACGAGAGGAAATGGCCTCAAGTTGCGCCAGGGGACGTTTAGACTGGATATTAGGAAATTTTACTTCACTGAAAGGGTTATCAAGCATTGGAACAGGCTGCCCAGGGAAGTGGTGGAGTCGCCATCCCTGGAGGTATTTAAAGGACGTTTGGATGAGGTGCTTAGAGACATGGTGTAGTGGTGGTTTTGGCAGTGTAGGTTTATGGTTGGACTCGATGATCTTAAAGGTCTTTTCCAACCTATATGATTCTGTGATTCTGTGATTCTGTGATTTTATCCTTCTGCTATGCAGGTATCCAAACCTCCTTCCTCTTTTGGTAATTCATTCATGGAGCACGTTTCCAGGGGAGCGGTGAGATCTAAAAACATTGTTTCTAGAAACCCCTGGTTGGTAAAATACTCAGAAAATGGAAACTGCACTATAAAGCATCACTGTTTTGATCTGCTTTTGTATTCTGTCCTGTTGGGAATGACAGGCCTGTGGCATTCCAAGATAAAAATATGGCCTAGGTTCAAAGGCAATATTTAGCTCAAGGAACAAATAAATATGGCAGCCTTTTAGCCTCAACCCTAGTTGTACAGCTCCTTGCACACTGGGATGCTTCTTCAGCCATTGGGGTTTTTTGATGGTGCTGAGAACTTATATTTTAACAATCCCCAAACCACAGAAGTCAAGATTTCTAGAGCTTGCTGTCCAATTTTAGGTTTCCCAGTTTTTTAAAGAAATTTTTACACAATTTAAAATTTTTACACAATTTCAGTCATTCAGTAAGAGTCAAAATCTAATTTCCACTCTTTCATTTTGGAACAGGATATTGGATCTGAGAGAAGGATCTTACACTTGTGTCCAGTGCATCCTCCTTGCTTTTCACACAATTGAGGGCTGGAGGGTTCCCATAGGTGTAGAAGAAGCCAGCACCTGAGTTTTGGGGTCAGAGTGTTAGAAAGAGGATTCAAGTGATGCCACCAACAGTACAATTGAAGCTGCCATACCTATTTGCCTGGTCGATGGCTTTGTCCTCCCAGTGTGTGCTCTGGGGACTAAGCCGATTATGACAAGTCACAGGTCTCCGGGACTTCCCACTCTCGTAGGCGTCACTTCATTTACAATCTGTTTCAAATCCTTCCTGTCCTGAGACAGGAGGGGATTTCTGTACTGGCCATTAAGTTGGAGTTGGCAAAGCCTACAAATGTTAGTATTTTAATGCAACATTCTGCTTTGGGACCCTGCATCTGCTATTTGAGGACAAAAGCAATAACAGAAAGCAAGGCATTCCTGAGAGGCAATGCAATTTGTACGTGGCATCCTTATGTTACCCTCCTCGTGCAACATGGAGCTCTTTAGAGACCCCTCTTTGATCGAAGTTGAACTTTAGCTCTTTGGAGTTCAGAGGTTATGTCAAAAACTTTCTTTCTGGCTTTTAATGTCAGCAACTAGAGATTTAAGCCCTAATAGTGACAAACTCCCATTGTTTTCTACACACCAGGATTTAGATGGGATTAAATTCAAGGAGATGCGCAGCAGGTCTCTGCAGCTTGCTGTTGGTAATGGTGTTTCTTTTTAGGATCTTTAGGATCTTAGGGATCTTTAGGCTTTCAGGAAGAAACTTAGTGCCCATTCCCAGTCTGCAGGTATATCCTGACCAAAACCGCCCTGTCGAAATACATTTTGGTGAAACAAATTGAGAGGGATTTTGGAACAATCCCTGTTTATCTCATCTGCTTCCATTTTTCTATGTTTCTGTTGGCTGATGGAGTTTAGAGATGTGTAACAAACCACCAGTGCCCAGAGAGCTCCCCATCGCTTAGTTTCCCATGGATAGCCTTGCAGGAAGAGAAAGTGCAAACATTTTGCTCATTGGTATCATGACCAAATTCAACTTGCAATATTACCAGTCCAAGACCAGATGAGTAAATGTTCTGTGTTTCCAGTGAGTCTCAGCCTCTAACAGGAAAAATATCAGAAAATGAAGGCAGATGCTGCCAGAAAGTATCTCTTCTCCTGGAGAGAAGGGAGAGAATGAAAGAGATCAGCTGGCAAGTGCAGAATATTTTGCCTAGAGAGATTTTGGAATGGTTCCCTAGCCACAGTGGGCAAATCCTTATGTATCTTTTATCTGGGCTCTGTACTTATAAGTGCTATTAATGCACCTAACAAAATCCAGCCTTTTGTAAAAAACCCACAATAAATCACTTTAGCCTGTCAGCCTGTAGGTGACAGCTTGATCTACCATGAAATGCAGTGAGAGCAGAGCCTTGCACAATAGGATCTGCTGTTTGCCTCTGATATGCTGCTCCATCACTGCCAGGGAGCAGATCCCACCTGGGCAGCACAGCACTCTCTTCAAAGGCCAGCATGGAGGACCTCCTTAGGGCAACTTGAAAGCGCAGCAGCGTGGAACGGAAAAGGCCAGGGTCACAGTGGAGCATAGATCACTCCCCAGGAGCAGCCACACAGCCTGCAAGACACTTGGCACTTCCTGGAATCCTCCAAGCTGCAAGGTTGCCTGCATTAACTAGCTGGCTGCTGGATTGCTGGGGTGGGTGCTGTAAATCAGCAATGTGATTTTTGATGACTCCAGCGTGCAGGGTCGCAGGAGGGCACTTGTATGGCTGTACAAAACTCACAGCAGGCTTGGTTGCCTTTAAATGGGGCAAGAAGGATCTCAATCTCATTTTTGCTCATGCTACCCCAAAAGTACCAAGATACCTAGTTCCTGTCCTGTCTGGTCATAGCAAGGTACCTTAGATCCTTGGGTTTTCTATGGCTGCAGAGGAGGGCTTATGAGAAGGTCAGATCTAATGTTACGCATGCCCCATTAACAGCTTGACCACTGAGTTCTTTGATGGCTGTGAGTGCCTGCGGATGCGGTGCTTCTCAGGTACTGAGGGTCCCTGAGGAGCTCAGCCTAAGAGTGTGCTGACAATATAGGCACATTAGGGACATCTGCACCATAAATATCCTGTACAAGTCACTGGGTTGTCTGCAGGCAGGAGTTCAAAGCAGGCTTCCATGAGGACCTCCTGGAGGTCAGGCTGAGAATCTGGAGTACAGACTTGAGGAAGGTGTGATGTGATTTGGTGAATATGTGAGAAAGCAGAGCAATGACTTTTTCAGAGGCCAAGGAATGGGTCAGAGAGGGAAGAAAGCAATGACTTTTTCAGAGGCCGAGGAATGGGTCAGAGAGGGAAGAAAGCAATGACTTTTTCAGAGGCCAAGGAATGGGTCAGAGAGGGAAGAAAGCGGGGCAAAAGAGTGAAATTTCACAAGGGGGAAACACAGGCGAGGGAAGCACTATATTGAACTTCAGATGCGATGGCCTCAGATCCACACAGGTCTCAGCAGACTTTACCATGTACATCTGTGTGCAGAGATAGGCAGGTGCAGATAGCACAAGTGCTGGTGTTGAAAGAGGCCTCAAGACTTGCCCCAACAGAGCCTGTAGTCCTCAGACATGTCCCCATGGTTTTCAGGGTCCATCTTGCATGGGAGCCAGAGCAGAAGAGCATCCTTCCCAAGGCAAGCAGGAGAGACCAGTACCCCAGTGCCGCACAGCCTTGCTCCTGGGTAGGCAGGGGTACCTCCATGTCTGCAGCAGCCTCTCTGCAGGCAGATGCAGAGGCAATAGCCCAGCTTGACAACGGGGACTTGTGAGTTTTCTATTCTCTGCTGTTTCAAAGGGCCTCCAATGTCTCTGCTGTTTCACACTTTGCTTTCCTCAGAGATCTTGGATCACCTCTCCACTCCAGGGAATTACCGCACTTGTTTCTCTTTCGCTGTTCATAGCTGCTGCCGCAGAGGTTTTGCTGTGCATCGGTGCTTTGTGAGGATGGCCTCACACCAGGGACTTCTCCTGTGCCTTAAGTGGCAGCGACTGGTTAGGAGCGTGCCCTGACACAAGGACAGGAGCATCTGTGATTTCTCAGGACTTGGCACTTTGAGGAAAGGAAATACTTTGAAATGCTCTTTTTGTTCCCCGAGCAGCGTGTTCCCCGAGGAGAGGTTGTGAGAGCAGTGTCTGTGAGGGATGGGGATGGGTGCCTCGCCCAGGGGAAACGACCGCTGGGCAGAGCTCAGCCCCGAGGCAGAGTCAGGCCATGTCTTGGAGGCAGCACTTCTTGGCTGTCACTGGGAGGTGACAGGTAGTGCAGTGAGGTACTGCTATCACCCTGGGCCTGTGCAAAGGGTAGGCGGGTGTGGAGAGGCAGAAGTCTCTGCCAAGATGCCCCAACAAGTCTGGTTCATCCCATAACCACAGACAGCTTTTGCTCTGGTGGCATCAGGACCATGAGATATGAGACCACAGGACAGTAACTCACCTGTGCGTGGTGCAGAGCTGACCCTGGGAGCCTCTGGCATGAGCAGTGTGCCTGAAGTGCCAGGAACACGTTTTACCCCTGAGCTAGCCTAGTTTGTTATGGTAAGCTCTCCCAGCAAGGCTCAGAAGAAGGAGCCGTGAGGGCGTTTACTTTTCTCTTCCCACACCTTCCCTTTCCTCTTCTAAAGTTTCAGTGAGGCAGCAATGTTTCATTTGTGTAACCTATTAGTACCCCCTTCCCTTGGGCTACACGGCTTTGTGCTGTGATCGCCTTATGTCTCCTGAGAGAGCTGGGGTCCGGCCAGCCCTGCAGTCACTGGGCAGTCCCAGGTGCTCCAGGGAGCGTTGCACAGGACGCAGTAAACGATACCCTCCTCTTCAAACTGCTACCGAATGATGAGCCGGATCCTGCAGTGCCCCAGGAGCCTGCAGTTGCCGCTGGAGAGAAATGTGCTGCACCCGCCATGGAGTAACTGCGTTAGGGCTGGCTGGAAATCTTACAAGGAAAACGGAGGGCTCAGTTATTTGGAGAATTTGTATAAAGTGTCTGCCTTGGGCGAATTTTTTCAGTTGGAAAACTAGGAAAAAAAAGTGGCTGCAGATGGAAATAAGTTAGGTTTTCAGCTGAACACGGCAAGATTAATTGCTTTTTCTCTCAAGAAACTTAATTATTTTCAGCTGTACTTTGAGGGCTACTTGTTGGAAAAAATTCTGCTCAGTTCTGCTAGGTTTCTGTGCAGGAAGAGCTTTTTGCCATAGTGGTACAGAAGTGGTATCCTATAAAAGTTTCAAGTGTGGGATAGTGGCTCTTAGCA
Organism: Mycteria americana; assembly: GCF_035582795.1. NCBI lineage: Eukaryota > Metazoa > Chordata > Aves > Ciconiiformes > Ciconiidae > Mycteria > Mycteria americana. The sequence continues at coordinate 20,862,096 of NC_134370.1, forward strand.
ATATTATAGTGCCCTTTGCAGATGCAGAAAGGTGTAAACCTTGCTGGCAGAGCCAAAGAACAAGTTATTCAGCCTCCTCAATTCTGCTATCCAAACTATTGTCATCCAAAACTATAAATGATAGCTAAGCCATAGCTATCCCAACTATAGTCTTGGACAGATGTTCCTGACCTTGCTATCCTGCTTTGCAGTTTGGTGTTGCGCATTCTTCAGTTTCGGGCAATATCAGCGAGTCTGGGAAGGAATCCATTCATATAACTTATCCAGCGTATCAATTTGCTGCTCTCAGAGTGAAATCACTCAGTAATGGGAAACACATAAAGAGGTTTAATGTAGCAAACACTTTAATGACAAAGAGATTACCAGATGTATCAGTCCAGATCTCTAAAAGAGTAATTTTCTGGGGTACTGCAATTTTTTTGCATTAATTCACTGAATTTTTCTGTACAAATGGAACATGTGGCTTTTTATTCAGTATCGTTAATCAATGCATCACAGATCGCAGCGATTCCTGAAACCGTTTTCTCTCCATAGTCTCTCATTCTCTTACCTGCCCCCCTCCCTACCTTCTCCTTTTCCCCTGTGAATGCTGTGACCTAGATTGACAGTATGGTCTATATGTTCCTAATAGGTTTCCCGGGCATAAAGGAGAGTGAGAATGCTTAGTCCCTCTGCTAAAGAGCTTTTGAACCTTGGGCTCTGCCAGCAAAGTTTTGCTGTCAGTTTATTTTGGCTGTTGCCCGGAGCATCCCTGCGAGTGTGTGCTGGCCTCCAGCACGAGCGTGCTCAGGCAGACACGTGCCAGGCGCTCGGGACCCGGGGCACAAGCCCTGCGCCCAGCCGACGCTGCCACACGGGCACTCGGGGCGTCACTTTGATGAGGGGCCAGACTTCTTGTGCTCAGCCCATCACCTCGACGGGCTCCCCCACCCGAGAAGGGGCTGAAACGTGGCAGTGCCCGTGCTGTGCACAAGGTCTCCGATGCCGAGGGAGCACCTGAAGCAGGAGATGGTCAGTCGTGTTGGAGGGATCCGTGCAAGCCTCAGAGGAACAGGAGGACAAGGCAGTATCTGAAGGACCCTGCCGGCACCTTCTCCTGGCAGAAAGATGATGTCCAGAGTGCTGAGGATCACAGGCAAAAGGCCTCTTTTGTCCCAGACAAAAACTTGGCAGCAACACAAGCACTTCTATGCCCTCCTCTGGTTAGGATGAGGGTATCCCATGCAGCCTGGCTTCGCGCATTGCTAGCCAGGGCTGCTCTGGAGGGAAGAGCAGGGTAGCTCCCTCCTGGGCAGACACTTCCTTCGCAGTCTGGGCCTAAATACCAGGTGTGCAGTCCTGGACCACCAGCAGGTGCTCTGGTGAGCTGCAGGCTGTCCCAGAGTCAATCTGTGATGTTCAGAAGCTGGAGGAAAAGAGATAAGGAGGAAACAAGGCCAGTAAAACTATCCTATAGCTATGCACTCGCTTTTTTGCATAGGAGGAGTTCTACGCTGCAGTGCGAACCCTTGCAGCACTGCAGAGTGGCTAGCTGGGTGTTAGAAGGGCAGCCAGCACAGAGCGTTTTCAGGAGCTCACCCTGTGCTAGCCGGTTTTGGAATATATTTGGCTGGTATATTTGGAATATACCAGCCACTATTTGGAATATACCAGCCACTATTTGGAATAGGCATATCTGCTGCTGGGTGGGGCGGCCGTCGCTCCCCCTGCGTGTGCCAGTGCTGGCGGGGCTGTGCAGCAGATCCGGGAGGTCGCCGGCCTGCCAGCACCAGGGCTGCAGGGCAGGAGCTGGGGCTCGTCCTGCAAACGCACAGGGCAAAGCTGGGGCTTGTCCTGCAAATACACAGGGCAAGCCTTTGGCTGTGGGGAGCACGAGGGGGACCAGTTGTGTGAGCCCTGTGCTCAATATTCAAGGCTTGATCAGCTTTAAGTTGTCAGAAGTTTGGCACCCAGATGCTGAGGTGTCTCTGAACACCTGTGAGTCAGAAGAAAAATAAAAAGATGAGGTTTTTGGATAGGTTGCTTACCGCAGAGTTGCCAGCTCTCACATCTTGTAACATTGGGGTTTTTTAAATCTCAGCTGCCAGAATTAGAGTACCACTGAGAATCGAAGTTTACATTTCTTAACTTCGTTTCCTAAGGAAGCCAGGCTTACAGGATCAGCATACCTATCCATCTGCCTTTCATTCCTTCCCTAATAACTTTCAAACCTCTGAGCAGACTGGAGAGAAGGGCTGAAGTCTCAAAGTTATTAAGTTTTATAAGTATTGCGACACTGGGCAAGGAAGGGAAGGAGAGGAACCTTGTTAAAACCCTCCTGAGGGAAGAACCAGCAGGGCTGGGGTGTCAGCCTTGTTTTGTTGGCAGCTGCCTGCCCAGCCTGCGCACACAGGCAGTCTGTTGGTCCTCCCGTGGTGCCCCTGCCTAGCCAGCTAAGGTAGCCATGGGAAACCAGCCATCGTCACTTCTGCTGCCTGCAGAGCAGTTTTAGCTTACCTGCAAATCTTCATGGTTGCAAAAATAACCTAGAAAATAAGAAGCCCACTAGCCCCTGGTTTTAGAAGGCCTCTATGGAATATGCCCTGGGTGACGACATTTTAAAAGCATGGGTCTTTGAATGCTCTGCATGTAAGTAAGCATTTCAGTATGCCTATGTTTTCTCATACCTGACACCCTTGGGAGAAGGTTGAAATGCAGTCTGGTATTTTATGACTCAGCATCACTGTATTGATATCTCAGTATCTTTGTTGTACTTATCCTCACAAAACCTTTTCTGAGCTGGGCAGAGCTGTTGCCCATTTTCCTAATGATGAACCATGAGAATAAGCAACTTGCTTAAAATCATGAGAAGTCTAAGGCAGAGAAAGATTTAACTCTGCCTCTGCCCTGCCCCAGACTCCCATATGAAAACATGTAAGACATGCTGAGACCCACTGACAAAATCAGCTGTGAATAAGCAAGGCCAATTGCATTCACTTACCATGTAAATAAGAACAGCACAAAAACTCAGTATATAAAACCTTTTGTGATTTGTATTGTAGGTTCTTGAGAATAAAATCTACCTTTCACTTTGATTCTGCAGCACATTGAACGGTGGGACCTTGATAAGCTTAGTATAACACCACCAATATGAACAATTAATAAATGCATAGCAAATGATGGTACATGTTCTCAAGGGGTTACTATAATGTCTGTTATTTTTTGATATAGTTCATGAATAAAGGATTAGGAGCATAGTTTTTCCTCTTGCTGTTTTTTTTAAAGGTGCTATGAGGTCACCTAAAACTTAGTAAAATATTATTGGCAGTCACATTCCTCTGATATTTCTTTAATTGAAAAGAGAAAAAGGAGATCAGCTCCACCATTCCATGTCCTCTAATTGAGTTTTATTTTTGGACCCAGTAGAGAAAAATTTTGTGGGCTATTCCGTATTTAGCTGAAAGAAAAAAAAATTCAAACACTTTCACTAACAGCTGATTCTTTGAACCACTTAGGCAGCCCTTTTAATTTTAATAAAAGACCTGGGTTTCTGTAAAAATATTTTATAAAGTGATTAAGAAGCCCATGCATAAAGGTTGTCTTTGCATTTCACGGCACGGAAGGTGATTGGTCATTTCCAAGCAGATTTTATTCCTCTCTGTGTTAGCGGGGTCTCAGGTTTCACAATTACAAGGACACAGTCCCTTTATGAAAGCTCATGTTGTGAACTGAGGGGGAGAAGGGGATCCACAGAATTCTCCTATTGCAGAGCTCAGAAAAAAGGATGCTCTTTTCTGCATCCTTTAGTACGTCCTTTTTAGTCAGAAGGAATGATCTGAACTAAGGAGACTGGGCCCAGCAGCCACATGCAATGGCGGGGCAGCTATTTTCAGCTCCAGCTCCATGCCATACCTTCAGCCACGGTGTACTGTGCTCCTCCTCCCTTCATCCTCCATCTCACAGTTCCCAGGAGGCTCCAGCCCAGGAACCTCAAAAGCCCTCAGCAGATACGGCAGCAGGGCAGGAGCAGGTCTGGGGTCCTGAGGCAGGAGTCAGCTGAGAAACATTCAAGGCTCAGCTATGCCGGAGGATTGACATGACTCAAGGATGGTGTTTGCAAATGGTGTGCAAGTCCTGTGCAAGAGAGGAGATGTGGGCAACGGAGTCACACCATCTCCGGGTGTAGTAGCCAGCCCTTGATAACATGCAAGAGCCAGAAGACATTTGTGAAGACTTAGGGAAGACCTAGCATCATATGAGACCTGGCTTCAGCCTGAGCAACTCGTGCCCGAGTAATTTGTTTCCTCAGCAAATGGTTTTCTAGACAATGGAAATGTGGTAAGGCGAGTTGGATTTATGGGAACACTTGCTGCAGTGCCCTATTGGGAAGGATCCGTTTAACTAGGAAAGGCAGTGATGGGAAGAACAGTAGAACAGCAGTGAATGAGCTAAAGCTAACAGAGCTAGGTCTAGGCCCCTGTGTGACCCTGGAGGGCCGTGGGTAACCTCCTGAGGTAACCTCCTTCCCTGCCCCCTCTTCTCCCACTTAATGCCAAGCACGGTATTTATCAGCTAGTAATGCAAAAGAGTCAATGAACTGGTCCCCAGGGGTTAATATAGCTACAGACTCACTAAAATGCCCAATTACCATGCTGAGGAATGTGAGATTGCAATAACTCATTCAGTTATAGCTCACTTTTTGTACTTCAGGATAAAAATCCCCCCCGTAGATGTAAGTTACTAGTTTTTTGTATTAATACCTTCTAATACACCAGCAATAGTGCCTGGAAGGCTGGGCTCCATGGTAGGATAAAGCAACTCTCTGACTTGTAGAGTGTGAACACACATACTTCACCGATTTCTACCGGTGTCTCTGGACATGCCAAAGCCTGTAATCAGGTGCAAAAGTTCTTTAAAGACCAAGTATTAGTTTTCAGATGATGCCTTTGAAATGCCAGTAAGCCAAAGCATCGGTCCATGCCCATTGCTTCCCTGGGATGGAAAGTGAAGGAAACAGCCTTTCCTGGGCACCATGGGTACCCATAGCCCGGCTGGGTCCCTTCCAGGTGGGCAGCAGCCCAGCATGGTGCCAGTGAAGAGGTGGGATGATCTGGGGGAGCAGCAGAGCTGTTTGGGCTCCCACGTCTCCTGCCCCGTGGCCAGGTGTGCTGGCCCCAGGTGGTTGCACTGGAGCACCTGGCAGGGGAAGGCTCTGCGAGAAATGGACTTACTAGTCAGCAGCTGAGCCCAAGACATTTTTTGTGTCAGGTTGACTCAAAGTCTGTCTTAGCCCAAATCAAGCATTTTATTGCGTTTTTAAAATTTGTTTTGAAAAGTTTTCAAAAAAGTTGGGATTGTCAGAAAAAAACACTGTAGCAGAATAAAAACCCACTATCTCAAACTGAAAAGTGGAAGTGGTTTCTTCTGACTTGTTTAAATATTTTACTTCCCTGCTTTTAGTTTCTTCTGAAACCTATTGCCTGAATTAGAGCAAGGTCCAAGAATAGCTTCCATCCCTTCAAAGCTGTCCCCATTCTTTATTTTTCTTTTTTTACTGTTCATTAAAAATTTTTTTGCTCTGTTCTATGACTGTTGCATCTGCAAGGTGTATGCCCACAGGCATTTTCTGAGAGCAAGGGCCATGCATTTCTGGCAAACCTGAAAGCCCTCCACTCACCCCAGGGCTTACAGCTCCGGTAGCTAAGGAGCCTTGAAGCCCTGTCACCCTGTGCCCCAGGGCACTCTGCACAGAGGGACTGCCCTGGCACAAAGGAACGTCAAGCCAAAAGCTGCCCACAGTGTAGCTGTTTCCAGACTCGTGACCCCAGATCCAGACGCAAGCCTCACTTCTGCTTGAACTTCCACCAGGCTCCCAGCCCCTAGTTTGGCAATTGCTGCTGTAGTTCATCGAAAGTTTGTCAAAATCCATACAATTCCACAAACACCGCAGTTTCAACAAATCAAGATTTTTCTGCTGAAACCTGTTCTGCTGGAAATTTCCCAACCCAGCTCTACAGAGAGCCATTATTTCTGAAATGCTTTTGTAAACATTTATTGCAGGGTTTTTCTTAATGACAGCAGCCACAGACTCTGGCTGAGCTTAATTTGGCAATTTGCAAATCTCACTCCTTTTTGTGTTTTGGCCAGTTGGAGGAAGGGAAAAATTTTTTGTGACTTTCAACACCACCGCTGTGGTTTGGCTGCAAGATGTGCTACAAAATATTTCCTGGAGATGTCCCTGCCTGACACAGCAAGACTGTGGTACTCGGGGCATTGCTCGTAGATAGTGGCAAAATACTCCGCATTTCTGTAGCATCCTTCTCTTACAAATCTTCAACATAAAGGAAGGTTTACCAGTGCATAGGGAATTTTCAAGTAGATGGGAAGAATCTCAGCTTGTGTTGCTTCCATGAATTTCCTTTGGTCTCTACTAGCGAAAGGACACCAAGTCTCATGCCAGGGAAAGAGGAGAGACCAGATCCTGGAGGCACTCAGCATCGCTCAAGCTGCATCCAGAGGGACAGCAGTTACCGCTCCCCCACAGGCTCTTGCTTTCTACCCAGAAAACCTTGGAAGCCCTTCAGAGTCTGGCACCCGAACCTTATGCATGTTTTGTAAGACCCCAGCAGAGCAGTGTTGGTAGGAGGTGGCAGACGGGGAATAAGGGTGGGGGGAGAATCCCCTTGTGGGATTTGCACGGGGACTGGAGGCTGTTTCTTGTATGACTGCCTGGGGGGGGTCCCAAAGGGCTGCCCCTTCTGTCTGGGAAGCGGGGCAGGGGAACCCTGAGCCCTCGGTTCATCCCCTCTCTCCTGGGCAGGAGGTGTAGCCCATCCTTCACAGCCAGACACGTTCACCAGCACGGCTTTGCCGATCACTGCTTCTCTAGTGCTCCCAGTGCTGTCGCAGGGAGGTGGCCAGCAGGATACAGCCAGCCTGGATATGATTTCATTAGCGCTGCTTTGTGGGCTGGTGTGAGTCTGCTGTTTTTCACATCATCCCTGATCTACAGCTGCGGGACGGAGAGGAAAGCTCAGCCTGCAGCACTGGCTGGGGATATTGCGATCTGCTGTTCCTGTTAGCCGTCCGCCTTCCCTTGCCCCCGAGATCCCTTTCCCCACAGATGCTCTCTGTGCTGGAATGTGGATTTGCTTTGTGATCATTATATTCAAACCTCCTCTCCCTCAGGTTTGGATTACCCTGATCTGTGTTCCTGAGCTCTCATCCCAGTACCTAACATACCTCTGGGATCTGTCCACTCTAAACTTGATCCCTGCTGAAGATAAATCCTCACCTGCACGTTGCTCATCCATTTGGCTGCATGTTCCCAGATTCATCTACTGAGCTCCTCAAAAGCCATTTGATCAGCCCTTTTGCACTGCAGGGGCCATCCCCTACAAGTAAAGGACTGCTGGTGCGTTTGGCTTCTTCCTACTGCCAGATCACACTCTGAGAAGACCATTGTGGCAGGAAAAAACATGCAGGATATTTATAACCTTGCTGTTCTTTGAGCATAATGGTTTAGTGAGTGTAACACGTAACCAAGAGCATAAGCGTCCTACAGCAGATGCCCCGAGCAAGGCCTGCCAGCGCCTGGCCAGGCAGAGGTGAGGTAGAGGGTGTCAGGCTGCCATCAGAGGGCAGGGGCATCCCCCAGGCAGCGCAGCCACACCAGCGCCGCTTCTCCGCTTCCCCCAGGCAGCAAGCTCCAAAACTTGTTCCCATCATTTTGGCCTACCCATGCGGTGTCCTTCCCCTCTGCATGGAGGGACAGGTCCTCGGTGGGGCTAAGCACATGCAGCTGCTCTGGATGGGCTGGTGTTGATAGACACTGAGCTTCTCATGCAGTGCTGTGCTGAGGCTTCTCTCTGCCATCAGGGAACCTGTCCCCCATCTTTTTGCTGATCCTCTGAAACTTGCAGTGGGGTCAAGGCATTTCTGTCAGGCTCTCCAAACTCCAAAAGAAAACCAGCAATGATGTCTTTAAAAATGAGCCCCATTTCCCAGCCATCCACAAGAAAAACTTTGCATCATTAAGATTGCCTTTCACTGTGAAAATCACACATAATGCACTTCTGTGCTGGAGCAGAAAGTTCACATATACGCAGAAAACTCCCAGAGCCTTTCACAGATGGGCTTGTCCTTGCACTGCTGTATAGGAGTCAGGGTAGATGGAAAAAAAGGCTCATCTCTGCAGGGGTCCCTATGCATGTGCTGACTTTGTTGCTGATCCACGGCATCCTGAGCGCTGAGGCTGCTCTGCAGAGTGAGATAAAGTGCTACAATCCAGCCCTTTACTTAGAGCTCACTTCAGGCCTCCTTAATAAGTCCAGTTGCATTTAACATAAACACCCAAGTGAATCTCAGCAACATGTTTGTGTGTTTAGGACAGCAAACGGAGAAAGTAACAATATATTTCATCAGGTGCCTCTAATTTGTCCATTTTTTCTGTTCCTTACAGTATCTATAACACTGTTTGAATTACAGCCCAGAACACACTCTCCTCTAAAACTACTTCAGAGGTAGTAGAAACCACACAAAGGAGAACTGCATAACCCTCTTTCCTCCTTAAATCATTTCATATTTCGCAGGTCCTACAGAATGCTTTGCAGTTCAGGAGAACAGTCGCTCTGGGACACCACACATTCCATTTTAAATAATAGCCCAAGTGTTGCCTGGAGGAATATTAGTAACGTTTGCCAATTTTAAAAGGTTTGTAAAAGAATTTCCCATTATAGGATTTCACAGAGCAGCCATTTCAGTATCATTTATGCCTTGTTATGTTTCAACATCTCTCTAAGTTTATCTGTAATTTCTAAAATAAGAAAACACTTGCTCCAGTAGAGACCTTCCAATTCTTTCTCTAGAAAGGATTTTTCTCCAAGTGAGAGTACTGTGCAGTTTCTGGTACCTTCATTTGGATCAAGCTCTTTGGTCCTATAGAATCATTAGCATCCTCCAAAGAGTATGAGGAATGAGGACAGCTGTCTGGCTGGCTCACAGCAGGCAGGCTGCAAGGTTAGCAGTGGAGAGGGCTTGTTAAGCAGCTGCTATGAGATACTCCGGTCTCTTGGGATTTATTCATGACTCACAAGGCAATGAGGCAGACTGCCTTCAACAAACTGCAAGAAGTGATGTGAGCCCAGCTGAGCCGAGACTGGTACCAGTTTTGGTGCCGGGGCCCCATGGCTGAAGGACATTTCCTCTGCACGGTCACTCCAGGTGTGTGATAGACACTGCCTCTGATAGCCATAACGCAATTGTGGCATGAAAGAGAAGCCCATGGACCCACCCCAAACATTGCACTGCTTCAGTGTCATTCACATGGAGACAGAGAAGGATGCTGCCAGGGCCAGGCCAGCCTTGCCTTGGTCCTTGCCCTTGGTTAGGCTATTGGCCTCTGGTTGCTGTGCCTTTCCTCTCCTCCCTCTGTTCTGCCCACTCTTCTAAGCTGGCAGTGGTGAGACTGCAGCTCTGCCTCCCAGCAGCCTGCCGCGCTGCTCGGGCTCTCATCCTGCTGGCAGCGACGGGCAGGACAGGTGGGGAGTGAAGCAGAAAGGCCCCAACTGGTTTTGTTGATGCACAGCTGGACCTGCAGCTCTGGCAGGTCTAAACATCAGGGCTCGGCTTATAACTGGAGTGGATGTAAAAACAGCAGGAGAAGTCCAGATGACAATGCTGATCTTCTCTGCACCTCACGGCAGAGGCTGGCAAAATGTTTCAGGTTGGAGTCACTAACACTGACCACCTGTGCAAAACATGCTTTTAAACTGCTTCTGAAGCAGGGGCTCAGCTCCTGTCTCTCTCCGCCTGCCTCCTCGCATTGCTCCATCCATGGCCTGGTGCACTGAGCACGCTCCAGGCTAGAGGGTGCTACAAGCTTGGGTCTTCCCAGGCTGAAGAGGAATTCAGTTTCAGGGGTCTCAACTCCTGCCCTATTCACTTCCCAGGTATATAAATGGATGAGAGGGGGATGCCTCTTTTCTTCTCTAACAGAAAAGTAAACATACCTTGATATTTGGAGTGTGAACTTCTTGGTGTGAAGTGTTCTCCAAGCATGCCTTGCCTCTTCCAGGATTCAAGAGACCAGCCTCTAGTTTTAGGATCCCCCTCAGTGAGAAATAAGTGGCCAGTGGATCAGACTGTGGGAATGCAGGCTTTGTTGAGAAGTGGAAATCTTGGCACTGAGGAACTATATAGCTAAGGAGTAGAAGAGGTCTAACACATCCATTTTGCCTTTACTGGAAAACGCAGTCCTTGCATCAGTCACCAAATGCAACGTGCCCATACCTCAGTGATTCTGATTCCCAATTGTAGCGTAAACCCACCTCCTTGGGGACTTAAACCAAGGCACCAGCCTAACCACTGGAGCAGCTGTGGCACAAGCACACCCTGTTCTGCTGTCTAGGGCTCGCAAACTTCAGTGCAGAGGCAGGGCAGAAAGCCATAGGCAATAGCATCTTAAACCACTTCATTGACCTTTTCCAGAGCTTATTTGTCAGAGCCTGAGGTCTTTAACTGAACATAATCTTTCCTAAGCAGAAGGCATCAGTGCTGTATGAAAACACTGGAGATATTCTGAAGAGTGTATAGAATCATAGAATCATAGAATCATTTAGGTTGGAAAACACCTTTAAGATCATCAAGTCCAACCATAAACCTAGCACTGCCAAGTCTACCACTGAACCATGTCCTGAAGCACCACATCCACACGTCTTTTAAATACCTCCAGGGATGGTGACTCAACCACTTCCCTGGGCAGATGGTTCCAGTGCTTGACAACCCTTTCAGTGAACAAATTTTTCCTAATATCCAACCTAAACCTCCCCTGGTGCAACTTGAGGCCATTTCCTCTTGTCCTATCACTTGTTACTTGGGAGAAGAGACTGACACCCACCTCTCTACAACCTCCTTTCAGGTAGTTGTAGAGAGCGATAAGGTCTCCCCTCAGCCTCCGCTTCTCCAGGCTAAACAACCCCAGTTCCCTCAGACGCTCCTCATCAGACTTCTGCTCCAGACCCTTCACCAGCTTCGTTGCCCTTCTCTGGACACACTCCAGCACCTCAATGTCTCTCTTGTAGTGGGGGGCCCAAAACTGAACACAGGATTCGAGGTGCGGCCTCACCAGTGCAGAGTACAGGGGCACGATCACTTCCCTACTCCTGCTGGCCACACTATTCCTGATACAAGCCAGGATGCCATTGGCTTTCTTGGCCACCTGGGCACACTGCTGGCTCATATTCAGGCGGCTGTCGACCAACACCCCCAGGTCCTTTTCTGCTGGGCAGCTTTCCAGCCACTCTTCCCCAAGCCTGTAGCGTTGCATGGGGTTGTTGTGACCCAAGTGCAGGACCTTGCACTTGGCCTTGTTGAACCCCATACAATTGGCCTTGGCCCATTGATCCAGCCTGTCTGGATCCCTCTGTAGACCCTTCCTCCCCTCCAGCAGATCAACACTCCTACCCAATTTGGTGTCATCTGCAAACTTAGTGAGGGTGCACTCGATCCCTTCATCCAGATCATTGATAAAGATATCAAACAGAACTGGCCCCAACACAGAGCCCTGGGGAACACCGCTTGTGACTGGCCGCCAACTGGAGTAAACCATTCACCACCATTCTTTGGGCCTGGCCATCCAGCCAGTTCCATCCAGCAAAGAGTACACCCGTCCAAGCCATGAGCTGCCACTTTCTCCAGGAGAATGCTGTGGGAAATGGTGTCAAAGGCTTTACTGAAGTCTAGATAGACAACATCCACAGCCTTTCCCTCATCCACTAAGGGGATCACCTTGTCATAGAAGGAGATCAGGTTGGTCAAGCAGGACTTGCCTTTCATAAACCCATGCTGACTGGGCCTGATCACCTGGTTGTCCTGTACGTGCTGCGTGATGGCACTCAGGATGATCTGCTCCATAACCTTCCTCAGCACTGAGGTCAGGCTGACAGGCCTGTAGTTCACCGGATGCTCCTTTCGGCCCTTCTTGTAGACGGGTGTCACATTTGCTAATCTCCAGTCAACTGGGACCTCCCCAGTTAGCCAGGACTGCTGATAAAGGATTGAAAGTGCCTTGGTGAGCACTTCTGCCAGCTCCCTCAGTACCCTTGGGTGGATCCCATCTGGCCCCATAGACTTGTGTGTGTCTAAGTGGTGGAGCAGGTCGCTAACCATTTCCCCTTGGATTATGGGGGCTTCATTCTGCTCCCTGTCTTCCAGCTCAGGGGGCTGGGTAACCACAGCTTGCAGTACAGAGACCGCAGCTGTTTTTCTGTGCACAAGACTCAGTTGAATCTTCCACATTCCCCAAAGCCCCAGATATTTTCACCCCACATGGGAGCTGCAAGAGCTTGGGGTGTCAGCTCCTGCATGCTTTCACCCTGAAACAGGCATAAGGTACTGTGGTTGCATGACACTCTTAAAACCAGCAATCCTCAAAATCCTGAGAAAAAAAGTGAAGATGAACGTAACACAGGTGGAGGGAAGGGAGCAGAATGGACATCACTGCAATTGCTTGGAAACATCACTTAATGACAAACAAGCACCTAACTGAAAAGCAACTTGACAATACAAACACAATAGTCAACACTGGAATGAGCTGAAATGGCAAACAGGATAGGTGACAGCAGGGGAGGGGTGTGTGCTTTAGCGCTGGCACCGACTGTGTGTGTGATCTTGGCAGAAGCTGAGTCTTGGTTTCCTGTACCATGAGATGGAGAATAGCATTTCCTTATCTCACAGTACTCTTGTAAGTCTTAATTAATTTATGTTCATAAATCACTGTGAGAGCTTAAGTAGGAGTATCCATTTACTGTGGAGCTGAAAATGATATAATAATTTTTTTCTCTTTGATAAAGCACAGCACAAGGTAAATATTTTGCCAAGTGAGAACCTTAATTATAATTTTGAATAGAAAATAGCCTAAACAGCCTAATATTGAAACAAAGTGTTAGTTAACCACAGAAGGGCTTTCCATGTCCAGAGCTGGATCCGCGACTTGTGAACTTCCAGCCTAGAGGCATGATGGCTTTCTATCAAATCTTCTACATGTTAGAATAAAATACCAATGACTGTACTCCTAGGGAAGAATCCAAAGACTGTAATAGACCTGAAGGAGAAGAAAGTGGGCAGCAGTGATCTGTGTGTCTAGGAAATGTTTACTTGACAAATATTTAGCGAGCTTGGAGGTATTTTTGAGAAAAAAAAATGGCATGGGTTCATGTTGATGAATGTTTTGCTTCTGATTAAATCTGAGCCTGTATAAACTGTGCAGTGACAAAGAAACCTGAGACTGTAATGAGGAAACAGTTGGGTAGGATGTGAGAGATTGAAACCACAGATATTGTCATCCCCAGGAGAAATACCTTATTCTAAGGACTGGAAATTAGTTTGGGACTATTGGATTCCATTCAAGGAATAAGTCCTATTATGTACAATATCTCCTAATCTTTACCCCAGAAATTGCCTTGAAAAGCCAAATCTTGTATTGCAATAATTAAAGGAAAACATATGTGAAACAAGATGCCTATTTCTTGTCTGGACTTTCATTAGCCTGTCCAGTATAAAAAATCACAGTGTCTCCAGTCAGTATAGATCAACTTCCCTCTACACATCCCCAGATGGAAAATGGCTTTGAGCATTTTATAGACACAGGATTTCCAAGGCACTCAATTTTGGTTGTGCAACCTGGCCTTATCGTTCAATATTCATTTATTTATGCAGTTAAGCTTCTCTTGTGCAGCAGTCCCACTAACTTCACTGAGACATTGTATTCAAGCAAGTCCCTAAGTTGTTGTTGAACCATATTGCTTGGCATGTTACTTTTTAACATAGAGGCCAAAAGTTTTGAGAAGTGGTAACCTAAAAACGAGTTCCCTAGCTCCTGACTTGGACCCTTATTAAAGCAACACTGGATGTGCAATACTTTTGGACATTACGCTGCTAATGTAATAGGTCCACCTAGTCATCAAAGCTAGCATAGTTTTGAAAATTTATGTCTCAGTATAATGGAAAAAGAACAAATAACTTGTTATAATCCATTTATGTCTTTCCAGGGTAAAAGTCTGCCATACCTTGGGTAATTTCCATTTGACATTAATAAACATTTTATAGCAACACTCTTAAGCCACGTTGTATATCCCTGCTCAGCAATATTGACACCCAGAGGTCAGGACTGCATGAAATGGTCTAGATCCCATGCAAATACAAATTGGATTTGTGGTCAACCAAAATCTGAGTGTCATACGCGTACAGAAATAATCAGCCATTGGAGTTTTTTGAGTATTTCCTTGCTGAGGCTTAATTTGTAGGTCTGCTGGTGGTTGCAAAATTGTGTTCTTCATAAGAAAAAAATTGGGTATACTAATGTTGTAAGCATTCTGTCTGCAACAGGTAAGATTATGATGGGCACAGCCAGAGCAGGGCAGGCTCTGCCTAGGCACAACCCTATTTGCCAGTAAAGAGCTGTCAAGAAAATGCACTCTGCCCCTTTTCCATGAATTGGAAACCCCATAAGGAGAAGAAATTGATGGTCAGAACCATTTCCAATGGTGCCCCAACATCTTCCTGATGGGATTTCAAACGACAGAAAAGAGCTGAATGATCCAGGTTAAAACAGAGGCATAGCTGGGAAAGTTATGAGTTCAATGGGTAGGTTTTTGGACTCAGGTCCTTCCTGTTTATGCTCAGCTATCTCTCTCCTCATCACATCTGACATTTTGAGCCTGCAAATGCAGATTACATTAGAGGGTGGGAACTGTGTTGTAGTCGACGCAGAGACATGCTCATTCTTTTCATAGTTATTTTTTCCAAAATGCTGTAAAATCTCCAGGTTTGTACAGATAGTCTGGGTAATCATTATAGCTTATGGAGAGCAAGAATTTGATTCCAAAACTGGGATGTTTTTGGCAAACATCGGTGAGATATGCACCTAACTCCTTCAAATTATGATGTGATATCAAAATGTTTTGGTTCATATTCCTTTTAGTTTGCCTCAGTTCCTCATTTGGGAAGGCTGTATTTCCAAAGTTACTCAGGATAAAGTCTGAAATTTAAAAATAGACCAGTCCCAAATGGGAATGAGAAGTGTTCAGCAGACTCAGGCTCTCTCTGTAAGGTAGGGCTTTCGCAGACAGTTGGTGTTAGGAGGAAAGGGCTGGATCCAGATGCTGTGCCATGACTACTGACCCTGAATCAACCCTCAGTCCCTTGCTAAAAATGTGTGCTGTGCATATTTACTGCTCTCCAACTGCTTTCCTTTGAGTGTCCTTGGAGCAGTTTAGCCCTGGAGCAAAGCTTTAATTGCTTGTGTTTCTAAGTGGTCTGAAATCCACCTGTGTATTTTAGAAACATTTTCAGAGAAAAAAAAAAAAGGAGTTAAATGGTTTTAACACATTTAAAACCATTATAGGAATAAGGGATGGACTGAGAGACTGGTAAATGTAGCTATGGATTAATGGACTCAGGCCCAGAGCTGTAACGACAACTGATTTTTTTTTTATTCGTAGGAAAAAAAAGTATTTTAAGCATAGTATAAAAATAAAATTTTAAAAAAAATGTGTTTGTTTCATTGTGTGTCATTTGAAATGTTCCCTGAAATCAAGTTTCATTTCAAGGTTTTGTTTCCCCCCATTTTCAAATACATTTAAATGAAAGTGGAAACAAACTATCGTGGTCTTGAAAAAATGGTAGTTTTGTCTGGAAAATGATAAAATGAAGCAGCTGGACCTGTTTTTTCAATGTTTTTTCTATTCTTATTTTTTGCTTGAATTTGGCAGATACTTTTATTCTACGAAAATGCCAAAATTGGTGGAGATTTAACCAAAGAGGCACTAACTTTCCTCATAAAGCTGTTGTTCCACCTTAGCTCCAATGACGTCCTTAGTCCTGCTTCCTGGGGTTTGCTCAGGAGGTTCCTCAGGCTTCTCTTATAGCAAGTAGCTGATTTTAATAATCAGACTTCTCTCAAGCCATGTGGCTGGGGAAACTGTCTTCAAAGCTGGTAGGGCCTGGGGCAGACCTGGGAATGGAAACTGGGGATAATGTGATTAAGGGTTTGCAGGGATAGAGCAATCCGTCAAACAAACTGGGGCTTCATGTTAAAAAAAAAAAAAAGACTACAAATCTTTGGCCTAAGTAGGCTGCTTCAGAAGCAATTATGCTGGGAAATAAGCTAGAATAGGGTGTGCAGTACAGGTCTGTGGCCACTACATGAACAGTTTTTCAAGGCAGAACCTCTCTTTCCTGGCCAGCCCAGAGACAGACAGCTCATATGGCTACTTATCTTCACTAAGCATCCAGAAAGGGCTGAGCATCTTCGCCTTTTCCCTGCTCTATGAGTTATCCAGGGAAAACAACCCAACAGAAAATCTTCAACAGTCATTGCTCACACGACTGGAGTCTGGCAGAGACTGGCAGAGACTAAGAGAGCTACGCTTTGCTCAATTGCTACCTCAGTTACATCCAGCCAACCTTCTCTATCCTCCCAAAACATCCCTCAACCCTTTTGATTTTGGTGAAAAATAGAAAACTGGAAAAGTTTGATCTGTGCTAAAATTTTCAGGAAAGATCCTGACCAAAATGTGCTTCATCTGTAGCAGGTGCAAGAGATTCAGCTGACACGAGCAGTGGAAAACGTAGCCTTCCAAGTATCCGTGTTGCTGCAAGAAAAAACTCCAAGCCTCCTGCAGCCAAAATCTCCCAGGAGCAACGCAGCCCTGCGCTGAGTACTGCCCGGAGGGTGCTGAGCACCCTGCATTCCCACAGGCTATTTTGAGCTCCCAGTACCTCCCAAGAAGAGGCACGGAAACGGTGCTGCAGCCCTGAAACCTAAAGCATTCTGCTATGTTGCTCTCTATTTAGTTAGGAAAGTGGTAAACATTGCAGAGATTAACCTTGTAACCTCAGCTAATTCACATTAAGTTAGTAAAATGGAGCGGAATCTAGAAACAATCAGCATTTGTGGCTTCCTAGGCCTTTTAAGCTCATTTCTCTGCAATGCAAACCTCCCTCTCCAACGATTTGCTCGGCTTTAAGTCCTCTGAATTCCAAGCTTTTATGTTATTACAAGCGTCCCTTTACTGACTGCGTCTGTGCCAGCAGGTGCATGAACTGGGAGGCCCGTGGCAATGTGCATTTTATTACTTCCAAAAAACTGACTGCTATTTCTGATTCTTACAAGTTCTGGAGCTATTACTTGATATTTGGCTATTAAGGTTACAAGACCAGAGATGCCTCACTTCTGAGCCCGTAACTACGACTATCAAAAGGGCTACTGCGTAACTGGTATTTAAAATGCGTGTGTCAGCTGGGAAACCTGCACATGTGGAAAAATACCAGTGTAAGGAATAAAAAGACATAATAAATTCTGCTAAGAACAAGCAAGATCTTTCAACCAGGATTTCTGCTTGCATCAGAAGGAAGCGGTCCTACTGCACGAATAAAGTAAACAGGGCTCAGGTCCTCCTTACAAGGGGTCCCCAGGCAGCTCTAGCGCTGGGGTGAGGAAGCTGCAGGCAGTGTCCTGGGGCTGCTGCTCAGCAAGGAGTGCGCTTCTCTCTACCAGCTCCAAAGGAGCATCCCCCCTTGCTCGCGAGATGTTTGCTCTCTGCCTGCTGTTTCTGCCTGTTTTCGGTTACATGCTCTGATTTCTCTCTGGCAGGAAATGTACATGAGGGGATGGCTATAACCAGCCAGACAGGGCCTTTGAGAGAGGGAAGTCAAACTCTGGTAGCCTCATGAAAAAAAGATGACTCAGTTGGGTTGCCATTAAACTGTGTGTACACAGCCCTGCTCAGAACTCTTTCTAGTTTCTATTTAAACGTTCCAAGAGCCGTGGAAGTCCATTTACAGGAAATCAAATATCAGACAATAGGGATCTACCTCAGCAGGAAAAAGTACAGGCTTTTATTTACAAGGAACTAATTCTTCCAAGCAAGGCGGAGCACCAGGTGCAGTGACAGACTCCCTTTCCCTTCCCGAATGGCTGCTAAAAGGGAAAGACATTGCACTCTGTCAAAATGTTTACATATGGCCTCCCCAACAGCCAAACCTACTGTCGCTGAGAGCCAGAAGTGAGCAATAAATAATACCACTGACTTTCACCTTGCTGCAAAAGCTTTCATCCTGGAGGACAGGAAACCCTTTCCGACACACTTCACACCTTGAAAAAATGCCTTTGCATTAGTAAGTGGGAACTGAAACAACCTTCAAAAGAGGTGTTGATGCACAAGGGGGCCTAGTCCAGAGACCATTTATTTGCATCCTTGTTCTGTCAAAGGATGAGACTTGAGGAACATGTTCCTTTAATGCCCCACTCAGTCAGCCTTCGCTTCTCCTTTTCAGAAGAGAAGGCTCTCAGGAAGAGGGCTGTGATTCATTTTGTGCCTGCTTTTAAGGGACTGTGCTGGGGAAATATAGATTTTAATTTTCATGCCTTAGTCCTTGCAAGCTGTTAAAATTTGACAATTGTAGATGACGGTCTTGCTGACACTCCTGGGGCTTTTGTAGCCTGTCAGTGCCCTTAGCAGGCCGAGAGGCTACTGGTTATTTTCTGCAGGCACTTGTCCTCCACCAAATCTTCAAATAAAAGCATTCCTACACCCACTTGTTCTTCTGAGTCCCTCCACAACAGCTCTCCTGCCTGTAGGCTTTTATAGCCTGTGGTCTGTTTATGGGTTTAGCTTTATAGCCAGCCTAATTAGCTGCTGTGATAAGGATAATTAGGTAATTAGGATAATTTGGATAGCACAGTATGAGGCTTTTCAAACCTCTTTTCTGGAGAGCTTTGTCTGCCACAGTGTAGTCAGTGACACTTATCTGATCTAATGGAAAACAAAAAGCTCATATAGCTCTGAGCATGATTGATGGGAGAGAGTTAACATCCAAGCCAAAGAAAGAACTGAGAATACGTAACCTTGGGACGTACTCTGTGAGGACAGAGCTGTAGCACTGAACTCGCACAGCCGCAGCTAAAAGACACACGACATGATAGCTTCCTCTTACCTCGCGGGTTACAAAATCAGGACTTGGGTCCCTCTGCTTCTAACCTGCTGCCTTTTGATAGAGACCGCAATGAATCACTAGAAAAAAATGACCAACAAAGCAGGGAATTCTCCCTCCCTTAATGTCTTCAAATCCAAACTGGATGCTTTCCTGGAAGATACGCTCCAGCCAAATACAAGTTATAAGCTGCAGAGCAGGAATGACTAGAAACTCTCTTGTTCCTCAGAGATGGTGAGACTGCAAGGTCTTGAGCCTCTCTTATCTGAATGCCTGTGAATCAATGGACTTTCTCTTGTAACCCCTTTCTCTCATTCCCTTTTCCCTGTAGTGCCTAATCTAGCTGTTGTGAGAATGAAAGTAGGAATGGCAGTGGGATCATAATTGCAAAGAGAAGACCTTAGGTAGAAAAGTTTGGAAACATTTTCCTGTTCCTAATTGACCAGTTGCAGGAGGTTAATATCCTGAATTGCTTCAAGAGGTGAAGTGTCATCCAAAGCTCAGGAAGGACTGAAAGGCAACATATAAACTGGGAATAAACAGGGAATTTGAAAAGAACAAAGTGAGAAGAATGGACATCAAAAGCCCAGCTGAATTTTCAGCATTCATTGCAAGGCAATATTAAGGAACTGTTGGAGCCTAGGCTGAAGAGGAAGAAGATACTGGACCTATTAAACACTCTGCATGTTCATGGAGAAACAAATGTGAAGGCTGATGACTAATGAAATTTCTAGGGCATGAAAAGACAGGATGATTCAGCATGGAGAAGAGCAGCTAGGCTGAGCTCTGTTATTCATTCCTCTGAGTTGCCCCCAGGAACTTTCCCCTCTGTGTCCTTGCTGAAAATACAAAAAAGCTGACAAGGGAAGCTGAAGGGAAGGAACCTTCGCAGCCGAAGCATCATGTGGGCACTCCTGGGGACAGGTACAGATGCAAGTGCAGAATACTCCCCTTCTCTGCACTGCAATGTGCAGGCCACATCTGGAGACAGAGCGGTGTGGAAGGCATCACAGCTGTAAGGTGAGATAGGAGTACACAGCCCCTCCAGCACAGCCAGTTGGCCAGGGCTCAGTCCTAACAGCTGATCTATAGAAAAGGAGCTGAGATGAAGCTGAAAGGCCAGGAAGTCTCATGAGAGCCTGTTATTCTTGTAATCCTGAGTCTGCCTGGGGGCATACTGAGCAAAAAGCTTTCCTAACAAATTGGTTTACTGAGATTTTAAACTAGAGACAGGCAAGGGTCCAATCTACATAGAGAAAACATGCAAGATTCATGCCAAATACAAGCTGAATTATAAGAAACTATGGGCTGGAGCTCCTCTAATCTGCATTATATTAGACCTGAGGGGTCTAGGCAGCACTGGTGTGGCAGAAGTCTCCTGACTTCTGCATGAGGGCTGGTCTTATCCAAGTATCATTCCTAGAGGAGAAAAAGCTGCATTCCCTCTCACTCCTGCAAAGTAGATGAATCCAGGATTTCCTGGTTAGTAAGGACCGGGTGTTCTTCAAGACAAGCAGAAATCTTTGGGCAAGGCTAAAAGCCAAATCAGTTCTTAACTTCTTCCAGTAGTCTCCTGGGTTCTTCAGAGTTACTATTCTGTATAAATATATGCTGCAATTAACTGGACTGTTTGCCCAAACATCTATTTGCTGTTGCAGTGCCTGCAGGCTTTCCTAAACAAAAGCCACGATCTGCTTCTGAATTGTAGTTCAGTGATTTGCACTATATTTATGTTCTCAAATGAATGCCTCTAGTCCATTCTTTCCATTAAATCACACTTGGCTTTTACATGTAACTGAGTCTTGCAACAGACCTTATTCTTAATCAGCACTGACTAGAGCTGCTCAGGACATTTTTGCTGAAGTGATTTTTCCCTCGTAAGATGTCAATTTGAGTAAACCTTTTTTTCCCCCACAATAATCTGTAGTGATGATAACTTTTCTCACTAATATTTTTAACCCCTTTTTTAACAGAAAAAAAAAGCTATTGTGTATTTACTCTTCTCTGGTTTTAGTTATTTGTTGACATATCTGTGTCATTCAGTCTTCTAACTGGCATGTCATAACCTATTGTAGAAGTGTTGTGGTAGTTACTATGTTTTGGGATGAAAAAGAAGGATGTGTGTAGGGAGATGAAGCAAATGGGAAAGTGGCCGCAAGCACACAGTGCGTTCATCAAGTGAGATGATATATGACATAACAGATGGCACAGGATGTGACAGTTATGTTACAATACCTGCTGTAACAGCCATTATTTTTATCATTTATTATTTTATTTTTAAATAAATAAGGGCAGCTGCTACTCAGCAATGATTGAAACATCCTGTATTTTCTGGATTATATCCCCTACCAGTGTTAGTATATCCTAGCATTTGGAACAAAAAAAGTACTCATAAATTGGATGAGCGGCTATTGTTTAAAATATTTTAACATAATTCCCGGTGAAGACTAGAACGGCTCTGTCTCAAGAAATTATGTAAAACAAATAAAAGTAATGTAAGAATACATATATACAAGAACATTTCTTTTTTTTTTTCCGAACATTTCTTTTTTTTTTTTCCCCAAAAAGGACATTTTTTATGAATAGGTAGATCACAGAAGAAAATATTCAGTGCTTTTTTTCACTCTGGCTCAGAATGAAAGGAGCTTTTCAAATTTTGCACTGGTGAAAAAAACCTAATAGCTGTACCCATATATAGAACTGCCATGTTCATATAGAAGTGCAATGTTTTGTTGCTGCTTGATGACTGTTGTCCTGTTTATGTATCCAAGGGAGTGTTGCAGCACCCAGACTGAAGTAGACCTGCTATGCTCAAGGTTTGTGTCCCCAGTAACAGCCAGCACCTACTTTTCTCTTTAGTAGTTAAGGTTCATCTTTAACCTTCTTTCTTTAGGGCTGAATGTTCCTTTCAAAATATATGTTATCAATACCCATTATGGATTTAAGTATTACTCTTATCTCTACAAATGTCCACTCTGTTTCTGAGTTCTCTCCCTTAGTGACATTGTCTGGCAACAAATTACACTATGCAAAACCAAAATTAAAATGAAAAGCATGTCCTTTTACTGGCTTTGAATTTGTTTCACTGAATTGCCATTTGTTTGGGGGTTTTTTTCACATTATGAGCTAAGGGGAGCCAATTTTCCCCATCTCTGTTCCCTGGCACTTTCATTGCTCATACAGTTTTATCATGTATCTCCTACTTCTCTCCTTCCTGAAAAAATGACATTGAACAGTCTCTTCTCAGAGATTTCTCTTCTAGTTCCTTCGTTATTTTCATTACCATTCTCCAAGCTCTGTGTATGGAGAATGCTTTTTGAGACAAGTAATCAGGAATGCACATTAGAACTGGCTGGAAATTTGCTGTGTTTTCATCAGAATGATGAAAATTATTTATGCTGGAACAACTTTTGGTGAAAGATACATCCATTTTTTAATTTAGAACAACTGAAAAAATCAATAGAGCTACATTTTATCATTTCAAAAAAGTTCAAAAAGATGCTTATTTCATGTAGTGAATACATTGTATTTATGTTTGCAATCAAAATTAAACATTTCCAGATGACCAAAAAATGGCTTTTGGGAATCTAAGGGAAGATTTTTCTAGACAGTCCTTTCAGGATAGACGTTACACACTCAAATCGCTTGCCCATTTGAGGACGGGAAAAACACTCAGTATGTAATTAATTTCTCTCCCATCTGCCCAGATTATAGTATCCAGGTAAGGCAGTACCATTGATTTTATATAGTAGCGTTACAATAGTCTTTGTTATTTCTTATTCCATCCCACCTACAGCTTCATGTATTGTTTGCCTTTTGATTTTAGCTATATATTCCTGCCTTTCCATTTATTGTAAGTATTTCTGAAGGGAGCATCAGCTCAGTAAGGAAAATGCTTACACTCCAGCACCCAAAGAGAATTATTCCTCTGCTGAAGCATGCTTAGGACTGTTGGGGCAGCCTGACTTCTGTCTGTATGCTTCTGTGTATGTGGGTCTCAGGGAAATTTCACTCTCGGATCCCACAAGTGCTTGTTACTGGTCTTTACTCTTCAGAGTGTCACTGGCCATGAGCTTTCTCTTACAGGTGTCAAAGACATCTGTGTGCAGTGTTGGTCCCTCGGTCTCAGAGAGGTTGCAACTCCTGCTCTCTTGTTTGCCAGAGAGGGGCAATGTCTCCCAGTCCAAACACCTCCCCAGGGGACCATGGTGCAAGCAGAGTGTGGAAAAGGGCTCCAAGCAGACTTTAATCTCAGGTGACTGGGCTGGAGCCGATGTTTCTCTCCAGCCTGTGAGGACCAGCCACTGACTCAGCCGGAGGAAAGTTGTCCCGTGCTGGGGGCAGCAGGGAGTGGGCACCACCTGGACAGCAAGCACAATGCTCTTCTAAACCCAGGCAAAAAGTTGCTTTGCCAGCTTTGGCTATTAAATTGACGCTTTCATTCTCAGCAAGTCCAGCAGACACCTTGGTATTGAGACAGTTGACCTCGCAGCAATTAGATGATTTTAACTTGTGTGGCAGACATTTCAGACAAAGCAACTGATGTGCGGGCAAATGCATCATGAATTACATGAAGAAACCAAGGCCCTAAAGCTGTGAAGTCTCCAGCGTTCAAAGCTCCTACTAGTTTTGGAAGGAGGTAATTTTGTCCAAAGCACAACAGCATTTGACCCAGATGGGCTATTTTAGGAGGTCTGACAGCGCTTGCCAAGCTGTCCTCCTTGAGCTGTCAGACCAGTGGGGTTCTCCAGGTGTTATTAATGCTGAAAGCTTTTTGCTTGGACTAGCATGGAGAGATAAGGATGTCTCCTGGGAAGTTAAAAGGCTGCTTTGCACATAATAAAAGATGCTTTAATACTGTCCCGTGGAGATTCATCTTGTTTCTAATCTATCAAAACTAATTTGTGCCTCGGGGGCCTTTGGACCATTGCCCAAGTTGCCTTGCCCGTCTCTTATAAGAAAAAGGAAGGTTTGGCAGCATCATCATTTCATGAATGAAGCAGATTGATGTAAACAACGCTGTAAGTTTAATGGGGTCTATACTTACAAGCATTAGTCCCACTCTGACCCCATACTCTAGACTCCTGCTGACCTGGGGTTTAGGCTCGTCTGAAGATAACATGAGTTTCTACACCAGTCCCCAGATTTATTCAAGCTTGTGTTGACTTTCAGCCTGTCTGCCTAAAATATACATGGGGAAGGACAGATTGCTTTCTGCACCAAGTACTGCCTAAAGGAAGTGTCTGCTGAGTTTTTGGTTCTGGGCCAAGTTTCCTGCTGTCTAGCATTAGGGCTTTGGCAAGGCAGTCTGGGCCCTGTCACAAAGAGAATCTATAAAAATGTTTTTTCCTTGTCATCACACATAATTAAGGACAACATTTTAATCAGGCTGCTCCCACTTAATTGCAGTGCTTTGCGTTAGCTACCCTGGACCTGCTGTTTTAAGTAGATCCAGTGCATTTGTCAGACTGGGTCAGGCTGGGAAGATGAAACCTCATCGGAGATATGGAGAAGTCAATTATTTTATAAGAAAGGAATGTGCTCATGTCATGGTGTGTTACAAAATAACCATGGTTAAATGCAGGAGGGATTGATTGCTGTGGTACTAGAAGCAGTCGGCTTTAAAATCTGGTAGCTTGCTGTGGTTTAAGAGACCACATGGAGAGCTAAAGCTTTCAGAATAAAAACTTGGGACTGGACAGGCAATTTTGATTGATTGATGGTTTTATTTTGATTTAAATAATAAACAGAGCAATGAAAAGAATTTGTAGGTGCCTTGCACATGGAAAATATCCCTAAAAACTCAAGACCTGTTTTTATTTAAAAAACAAACCAAAGAAGAACTCAACCAGGAAGCCATGAAAAGTAACCTTTTGATCATTCAGAGCCCAACTGCTCCAAAAAATTTTGCCAAAGGTTTTTTTGCAGCAAGCCTTGGAAATCACCATTTTTAGACCCTGTCAGCTCAAGGCATAGGAGGGAAGAACATTTTCCAGCATCATGGAAGCCTTAAAACCTGTTTGGTTGATAGCCAGAAGTATCCCACAGGAGGATTCAAGCAAAGGAAACTCATGAAAGGAGACAATTGCTGGGCCATGGTGATCTCCACAGCTTGCTCTAAGTGCTGCAGAGAAGCCAGTAGGCAGACCTGATATCTTGAGCTCCCTGTGCAATGATCGACTCAGTCTATGATGCATTTTGCTCCCGCTTCAGCTTGTAAAGTGCAGCCCAGTACAGGGCTGTCATGGAAAAACAGCAACAGACAGGACAGCTGTAAGAAGTGCATTGGCCTCTTAGTGCTACTCACCATGTCCTGTGTTTTGGAAGCTCTCGGGAATGAGCCATAGAGGCATATGGACACAGGCTGGCCTTGCATATGTGTGTGGTCGGTATGGAACGCTGAACTTCTACAAGGTGTCATTGCAAGCCAGCTGAATCAGCTGCTATGCTCTGTAGCCTGCCTTATGCAAAGCTGATCATTCAAAGATCATACTTTGAAGGATGCAGCCCTCTGTCAGAGATGCTGGTGCTAGCAATTGCTGAATGAGAGCTGAGATGTTTGCCAAACCCTTTTAATAACACCAGTCAGTTGTTTATCATATGTTTAAGCTAACTCAGGCTTCCCATCGAGAAACACAGGGAACTGTTGGCATCCAGACATAAGGTGGACTAAGGCCAAAGTTGCCTTTCGTGTTCAAGCGTATTGACATTTTGTAGTCTATTAACAGCATTTGATGGCTGTTACTGTTCTTACCATTGTCCAAGAGAGGCAGATAGGGGGAACTACGACTTCAGGCTCTTGGGAGTACATGAACTGTAGATTTCAATGAGCAGCTTTTGATTACACCTAGAGCCACAGTTGCAGTTTTGCCCACAGCATAGCCTGTGAATCTGTTATACAGATGGGTTGGGGGCACTCCTGAAGGTACAGCACAGACATCCTAAGAATCTGGACCACCAGCTTTATGTCCTAATGATAATCAACTAGATTTTCTGCTGTCTGAATGAATGGCTGCCCAAAAGACTGAATCAAAAACCCAACAGGCCCCATGCAGGACCGGCAGACCTGCAGATGATGACATGTCTGTGTGAATATCTACAGCAGAAGAAGCTTCTCTACAGCTTCTCTGTACCACATTTTGCAGACAGGTGGAGATAAGGCATCTGGCTGCTCTGCAGAGGTGGTTTGACAGTGTGACACATCCCACTCTTGATTGTCCAGGCTTTCATCTTGTGCATGCAATTAACAGCTATGGCATCTGTTGTTGTGTCCATTTTAGCCACATGTAGATTTATAGTAAAAAGATGGTGGCATGAAGACAGCTTGAGACTCATGTCCTGCTTCTTCTTTAGTTCTCTCCTCCCAGCTCCTCGATACTGTCAAATCACTCCTTGCTGCTGCAGAAAACAGGGATTTCTGGGGGCCCAAAGCTGGAGAGAAACAATGGTACTGCAAACCAGCCAGAAGGAAGAATATGCATGCATGTGTGTTATAGCCTGTTTCTTCCTTCATGGAAGGAAGAAGGAACATATCCCATGTCCTTCCTTCCACCGTGGGATCATCCAACCCGACACTGTGAGTGATGCTGCCTGTCACATAGCCCAGTGCAGGTACAGGACGATACACCAGGGCCTACAGTCCTCTTGTCTTCACACCCACCCTTCTATTTAGCTGCAGATTCTGGGCCAAACCCAACACACAGGTAAGTCAATTTAAAAAAATCAGCATCAGTAAACAGGCGACAAGAGATATGTCCTTCCACCTACAGCTGTTGTCTTTGAACACTCGCTAGTGCCTCTCTTCTCATGGGATGGGCTGTGCTGTGGCACACATACAGGTCTCCATGAAATGCAAAGGGCTGGCCCTAGCTGTGGTCTTCCCCATAGTACCTATTCAGGCCTCAGCAGTTTTTCAAAGGTTGGAGAGCTGGTGGGGAAGAGATGCTAAGCTAGCCTGCGTGCTGCCTGGCTTGGCTGACAGTCCCCAGTGTGATTCCAGTCCATGGACCTGTTTCACACGAGCTTGCTCAGAAGAGGCAGACCATGTCCTGTGTGATGGGACCCACAGGTGTTTCAGCAATGCACTGCCCTGGGATTCCTCATTCTCCCCTTGGTGGTCAGTTCCAGTTATTAAAAGTCAGGCCTGCCAGCGATGTTGGTTTCTTGTCAATGATTTTGGCCATCACCCACCAGAAATCTCTTTCGAAATTCCTACCCCAACCACAGATATTCACAGGAGAGGAATAAATAACTGGATTGGCCAGAAATAGGAGACTGGGAAGTCAGCAGTGGAAATCCCCTTTTTGGCAACTGCTCCATCTGAGGATAAATGCTGAAAGAGGACTGTGCAAAGGGAACATCACCGCTGCCAGCACTGGCCTCCACTTAACACTCTGTACTGGACCATATTTCAAGGACATCTGTAAACACCATCCTCTCTCCAGCATGTCAGGTGCTTGACAGGACTAGAGAGGATTTACATCTAGGCAACATGGGAAGGATCAGCTGAGGAGATGGTCCTCTTCTCATTCCAGGATTGCAGTCAGGCTTCCCAGAAAGTGACCAGTCTCACAGCCCAAGCATCCACAATCCCATGTTCTCCTAATCTTTTACAGTGCAAAGTCACCTGGTGCATGCATTTATCTTTGCAATGAAACACAATGGAAGCACTTGCAAGAGCTGTTATTGTATCTCACCAGCAGTGAAGATGACTCCCCGCAGTATTTCCTCAGTGGCAGGAATGGGCAGGTGGGCCAGTAACTTCATATACCATGCCAGTTGTATCCTCGAAAGGACCTGACTTGGCTAAAAGTTTTGGATCTCGGTGGAAGCGACCTGCGGAGAATGCAGACAAACGTGAAATCCCAGGCACCAAAGTCACAATTACAAAGGAGGTTTGATTGCCTGATTGTTATGGATCACTGGACATTTCTCATTGCCATGGAGTTCTTGAACTCGGCTCACAATAAGCTGTTCTGAAAGTAAACATCTGACTGCAGTGAGGGTACAGCAGCAACAAAAGCAAAGAGCAGTGGGCTTTGGCTGTTAGCAACCTGTTTATCTCAATTAGTCACCAGGGCATGGGACGGGACTCCCGAGGTCTGGATTCTACCTTTCTGCCTCCACCATTATGTACTGTATAGTCTGTGGCAAGTCACTTCATTTATCCATTTCTCAGTCTCCCTTTGTTTTCCCTGAGACAGTAAGCTTTTCTGGGCAGGGACCTGGATCTCTTTCAGGGCCTTTAGGTGCTCCTGAAATACAAAAATACAGCAATACTGGAACTCCTTGGAGACCTTGTTCTGGCTCCATTTGCAGGCAGTCACACCTCATCATGGCAGCGTGGATAAGGTTTGGATAATGTGACACATTTTACATACTTCCTTTTGAGCAGGGTGTTTAAAAGCCCCAGTATATGTATTTAATGAGATGCTAATATACACACACTTTACAGCTCTTGACAAAGATGCCTGCACTGACAGTCACAGGAGGTATACCAGGCGCAAATCACAGCAGGCAGGATTGAGACCTGGGTGCCCACTTTGCCAGCAGTAGTCTCTGGGAAGCTCAGAAGGTGCTTTTTGCATTTCCTAACTTCTTGAATGAGTAAAGCTTCTTCAGGGCTGCCTCAGCTCCAGCCCCTGGAAGGAGATGGCAGTAGACACAAGTGATAAAACCGGCTGTGTTCTGGTGAGGGATAGCTGCTCCAGCAGATCACCCCTCTTGTGTACATCGCTTGCACTGTGGTCAGAACTACTTTTTGCCAACCAGTAAACTGTACACAAAAATTACATCCCTGGAGAGAACCACATAGCTGACACCACTGAAGTGTGCTCCTAGTTTGTATAAAATATGTACACTAGAGGTCACGGGCTTATCTGCTGACACTGTGCCACCACAGTCTCCTGGCACTATCAGAAGGCTTGGCTGTGTGTCATTTGCCCTATATTGTCAATGGTTCCTGGGAATTCCTCTTCTGTTTGACAAAAACCTGTGCTTTTGAGGCAAGAGGATCAGTTTTATACCTGCTGGTCCCAAGAAGGCCTTAATGGCTGTGATGGAGAGCAAAATCACAACACAAATATGTTTCTGAGCCACAGAGCACTAAGAGAATCAGCCTGGGTCAGCACGTTTCATGTTGCCATCTAACTCTTCAAGCCAGCAGCTGATTTCTTGGCTCTGAAAAGCTTTAAGGTTATTCAATATATAACTATCTCTTCAGATTTGTTTTTCTAATGGCAAGTCAAAATATGGTTTCAATTTCATCAGCAAAAGTCCTATTTATACAAGTGTTTGCAGTGGAGTTTTATGGACTTTTCCCAGTTGGATCAGACCATTACATCGCATTCTGCCGAAGTTTGTGCTGTGAGTGCTGCAGCCAATGTGATGGGCAGCGAATGTACCTTATGTTCAGCACATCGCTCTTCCTTTTTCTTCTTCATTACCACTGAGGGAAATAATTGGGGAAATGCCAGGAAGACTCCTTAAGGCATGTTTCCAAGTCAGGACCTGGGATGTGGCCAGGTAGCTTTCAGTAACATGACAGGGAGCCAGTTTCCCACAAACCATTTCATGAACGCACCCTTCATCTTCACAGTCCAGTTTCATCACAAATACCGAGGATCCATGCGCACACACCCACACAGAGAACAAAGCAGAAGAACACATGGCAAAGCAATCAAATATAAAATATGGGTGTTCTTGAATTTCATTTTGCCTTAGTGTTTTGGGGTCTTCCCTTTGGAGAATTCATTCGGTTAAATGTATGCAGTTGTTGTGTTACGTACTATCACGGACAGGCTCAGTCTGTGATCAACACATTGGTCTCTGCCTCTTCTTTCTTTCTTCTCTTTTCCTTCTTTTTATTTTCTTTTTCTATTTTTAATTTTTTCTTTTTCTTTTTTTTTTCCCTTCTTCTGCTAGTCATGAGGATGGGTTTTTATTTACCCACCAGCTTGTGAGATGGGAATTTGCATCACAGCTCATCAATTACTCCCATCAATTCTCCAGTCCCCTTATCAGCAAACAAAAACAAATCAGAGGAGTTAAGCACAGTGACAGAGCCACTGAATGGGCAAACACTATTTTTGCTCGGGGACCTGCATACAAGGCAATAACAGCAATTTTTCTCTAAACTGGAAACCCTTTCCTTCCACCAAAGCAGTCCACATATCAGTAGCACTACTCTACTGCCCAGCTAACTATCTGCTTACTGCAAATGCTCAGTCCCAAATAAATCAAAGACCATATTTCAAATTCAGATTGACAAATGCATTATGAGACACTTATTTTGTTAGAAAACAGCTGCCAAAAATAGACCGAAATCCCGTTCATAGTCTAGTCACAAGCAGTAACTTGCCCACCTCTCCTCAGTGGAATGTCAACGTGAAGCTGCACAACTGTGCATTGAAATTCAGCAGGATAGTTCCTTGGCACGCACTCCCAAGAAAACAATGCTTTACATCCTATCAGCATCTCGCTTGTGAAAATAGGAATATCAGTTTCTCAATTGACCAGTCAAACAGAAACAATGTGTTTTCAAATCAAATTGAAGTGCTTACGGTAACTTCCATTTTCCCACTAAAAGATGCAAAAAAACGTTCTTGTTGAATAAAGTCTTTTCTTTCATTTTGTTCTCCTGATTTTTTCTTTGAAAATAATTTAATTAACTTAGGGACCAGCAGCAATTTTAAAAAATAAAACCCTGTATTTTAGGCTATATTACTGCAAAATTTTAATCTTTCGCATTATTTTCTTTCCCAAAATTTAGTTAATATATAAATTTGTGCAGAGTTTTTGTCATCACAAATACACATTTTTCAGGAGAAATTGGTTTGCCTAAGATGATATGCTTTGCTCAGCATCCATGGCATGGAGGAAGCAGAGAGAGTATTTTGAGCACTTAAAGATTTTGATATTCAAAATACTCTTTCATATAAAGTTTTTCTAATAGGTTTGTTCCCAGTTCCTCAAATGAATTTGAGGAACCAGGTCAGTAAAGCCATCAAAGATGAATTTAACCATGACTTAAGCATGACTCTACTCACAAATCCAACCCATTGCTGTGTCTAAATAAACACAAAGCTCAGCAGCACAGCTTTGGCATTCACATTTCTCCGAGCCATAGCTCTCACTAAAATATATTACTCCCTATATAAACGACAACAGCTAGAATTTTTTAACCTCAGTTAAAATGCAAAAACAAAGCAGGAATCCCTTTTCCAGCCCTTACCCTGTTAGATTTATGATCAAAAATACGATGTGTCTCTCAACAGGGGGAGGTCACTGAATGGACTGAGCTAATATCGGAGCCTGTGAAAAAATGCATTGTTGTTTGGTTAACCAGTGTCACACAATTAGGCAATGCTCAAAAATCAATTAGTCATACACTATAGCCAAAATGGCATGTTTTTCTAACTGTGGTATATTTTATTGCCTCTTGAAGCCCTGATACTAGTTTTAACCAAGGTGTTTTTAAGTCCTATATGACTTTAAAATGATGCTTTCTTAGAAAAAAAAGTCTTTCAAATCTGGAAATGATAGAGTTCCTACAACATCCAGAACAGCTTTAGAACAATTACTTTTGCCTGCCCTGGTCTGTATTTTCAAAAGCTTTTAGGTCAGTTTGTCTTTCTTCTTTTTCTTCTTCTTTTTTTTAATTTAACTAAGATGCAGCTGTGAAAACTGGATTCTTCTTTTGAACTCCTGTATTTACGTTTGCTTCTGGCAGCCCTGAGGAAATGTGATTGTTTTAAAGCTTGCTGTAGAGTTTAAAAGGTTTTAATACAGGAGGCCAAAAGTAACATGTTACATAGTCCAGTGGATTTAGAGGTCCATACTGCCTTAATCTCCGTCTGCGGTGATCAGGTGAAGCTGCGGTGTAATCGCAGCACAGGTATGTAGATGATTTACAATGATTAAGGCAGCTAATAAAAAGATTGATGAGTGAAAGTGTTCTGAGCTGGACCAGACTTTTTCCAAGGTCAGGACCATTTGCACACAAGGCAATGCTTCTGATCTGTCTCGAAGGAGAACATACAGGGTTTTTGTAGATACAGTATTTACATAATTAACCTACATTTTAAGGTACATGGAAGCCAAGACTGTTTTGGTCAAGATGTACCAACTAACATGTCAGTCAGCGTAATGCACAAAATGGGTCTCCTGACACAGGTAATCCTTACTGCAGGGCTGCCATTGCCACAAGGCAAACTGGTCACACTTGTGGCGTGAAAGTCAGCAGCCACCAGCCCCAGGTAAGCCTGTCCCTGGGCAGAAGCAGCAATGCCAGCCTGCCAGCTGGTTTCCTTTGGGGACTGGAGCAGACTCATGGTTTTCTGTATATATCATCATGCATGGAGGTGGACTTTTAACCTCAGCTAAAAGTCAAACCCTCAAACCTAGAGCAAAAACTAGTCTCAATCCTAATCTCAATCCTAATCAAAGAAAGATTAAAATTGAGTTTTAGTCTGCTCGTTAATGCAAATCAGCAACAAACCATTTAAGCACTATCACCAGACCAAAATGAAGAGACTTTGCTGATGAACTGAAGGCCTTGGGTTTGCCCTAGAGAAATACTTAGGCACAGCTCTTAAAAATACATGTGTAAGTAGTCCTACTAAAATCAGAGGGACTACTAATCTAGCAGGAATGTCCTTTTGGTATGCTGCTGGATCAAGATATCAAGTGATATATGGCTGATGATAGGTTATACATTCTAGCCAATACAGATGGTGTTATGGGCAAACCCCTATTGTATTTTGATCACAGAAGCTTTGATCCTACTTCAGCTGTGGCTGGTAATCAGCATCACTTGGCTTCACATGTGCAGGTCTAGGGTCTGTTCTGCAGTGAGGTGGTGGGAAACGCTGCTGCAGAATCTACAGCTGCTGCCTTCAGAAGGAAAGCCCCTGGCGTGAATTTTCAAAAAAGCTCTGGGCTGATAACACAAGTGCAGAAGGGCAGGAAAATGTTATAGACATCAACACCTCTTCTGTCCTGTTCAATTAACTAAATGACTGTCTGTGTCCAGATCAGCTTCCCCTTCTGGTTTGCTTTATTTCTAGTAGGAAGAGATTACATGCCAGGCTCTCTTTTGTCTTTTTTTTATATTTAACTTGAGGGTACAAGCAAAATCTGATGGCTGTTGTATTGCATCCTACAGCAAGGCACTACCTACTAAATACTCTGGCTTTTGTGGTCCTAGTTACAAGTGATCCCAAAAGCATGGGAATTCATGGTGAGGAGCTCAGTCCTACTTAATTCCAACATTATCTTCTCAGATTCAACTACACGAGCTAGTAAGAAAGTGATATTAACCATGTCACCAACCAGGGTAAGGCGGACTGGCACTTAAATATGATTTTTTCTGTATGTTGATGTAAATCAACTAGATCCAGTGGGGACTCACCAACCCTTACACCAGTGTAACTTCATTAGCTGCGTGAGTTGTACAGAGAATTGTTACTCTGGGTGAAATATCCATACAATAGGTTTCTTTTCTTTTAGGGTTCAAAGTGCTTCTCTCTCTACACTTTGGTGCTGGGAGCAGGAAAAGAGCCTGATTGTGTCAGGATCCATTTTAAGTCTCCCCAGTACAGTATGTGCCTGGCTCAGCTGGCCTGAGTGTCACTGAAGAGGAATGTGTGTGGGCCACGGACTGCTTTCATCAGCAATATTTGCTGATCACTGCGGTGCTTACAGTGGCAGGAGATCACAGCGCTGCTGCTTTTGGGGATATGTCAAGGAGCATTTGGGAGGTAACTGTCCAGAACGGCATGCTCTGGTGTGTGAAAGGGCAGGGGAGGAAGCTGAGTTACCACCATCCCCCTTTAGTAAAAGAAAAAGCAGATTTTGATAAGGAAAGTAGTCGCTATCCCAGGGAGGGAGGTGTGAGAAGCCATGGTCCTCTTCCTTTCTCCCACTATGCTGAGCCAACTATGCTGTGCCAAAGAGTATCACCCTGGCATAGTGAGGTCTCGACCTGTCAGGGCTCAGACTGCATCATTTCAGAGTCAAAATAAAATTTCTCTCTCCAGTGATGGTGAAGGACTGAGCAAAATCTCTGTAACATTCAACAGAAAATGGAAGGAGCAATATCCTGCATTAAGTATGACAGAACTGAATCCACAGTAACCCTTAATACCTGAGAACTTGAGATATGAAATAGAAATATCTGTTTTATTTTCAAAAAAGTTTGCCTTTAAAAGACCTTTTTTTTTTTTTGTTTAAAATCTCCTAAATCTAAAAGGAAATAAGGATCACTTGAAAAGATGAGATGACATCCCCACAGCATAGCTTCACCGTGTACCTCACCCTCACCACGAGGAGAACTGCATGCAGAGAGCAGCAATGAGGTGCACCACAGCCCGTGCCGGGGAAGTGAAGTTCTGGCTTGGACAGCCTCCTCGAAGCATGCATTTTCCTCACAAATGGTGGCTGTGCAGAGGTCACGGGTATCCCAATCCTCCTCCGAGAGCGGAGTGACTAAACCTTTGCCTTCTGGGCAGTATGCAAGAGGCCTGTTTGATCTCTTGTTTGTACATGATTTCCACTCATCCCCTTCCAGAGGAACTTGCTGTCCTCTTGAAGAAAGCCCTCCCTCCCGGGACACAGCACAGACCCTTGGTGGGTGTTCCTCTGCACACATGTTTCTAGATAGCAAGTTTGCCAAAGAGAAGTGCATACCCCCTCCCCACTACTCCTATGTATTATATTGGGGGTTTTGACAGCTGCACTGCAAGTTTCTGTCATTGGCAGGAAGGAGGGATCGACAGAGCACAGAAGGCTCTATCTTGGATATATCACTTCTCTTCCCTTTAAAATATGCAAAACAGTGACCTTACACCAGACATGAGCCAGAGCTGGATTCTTAAGACTCAGATTTTGGCTGTCCTCTGGAGTCTGGACCTTTGGTTCAAGCTTGTTTGATAGCAAGGTTTGACCTGGAGTCAGGACACCCAAGGAGTATGCATCCCAGCCCTGGCCAAGCTTTGCGGTCTCTCTCTGTCAGTGGCTGGGAAATGACTTGTGGGTCTCTTCCAAATCGCTCATGGTTTTTCAGCACCTCCCTACTGGTTCTTGATATTCTTTTCCCTTCCTACAGTGAAGGATCTCTTGAGTCCTCAACAAGACATTAAGAAGATGCTGGGACATTATGTATTGCTGATTTCTTATTTCTCCTAATTTTTCCTTATCTCCTCATTAGCCTTCAATGTTTTATCCACCACTTATCCTCAGTTTTGGGAGATGTATTTTTGCCAGCTGATCTGGGACATAAAAGAGAAATTGGACTTTCCTGATGTTCTGTATTAACTGTCAGTTACTTAATTCCTTCTAGGGATTCTAATTGGACAACCTGAGAGAGCTCCAAATAATTTCCTTTCCTCCTGCACTGTCTCCCCTTCAGACACCCAAAGACGCCTGTCTTACCACTGCAGATCATCCTTTCTCCCTTGCGTTTTGGCCAAAATAGAACACACAATTCTTTTGATGTAACTCCACATAAATCAGTCTCTCTAGCCACTCCATCATTTTGCTGTGCTTCTCTGAATTCCTTCCAATTTGTTCTCCCTACTGTTACTGAGCTGTCCAGAACTGAATGCAATATTAATATTCCACACACTGTATACAGTGCCTGTCAGGCAAAGATTAAGAGCTTTATGAAGATTGATTATTTAAACCTCGCAATACCACCAGTGATCATGGAGTCAGTGACTATTATTACCCCAAATTTGAAAAATTCCACTCATATACTTATCAAGGTCAATTCATGTTTCTGATGGTTGAGTGAAATGTTAGCTTTTCTTATCCTCACTACAGTGAAGGGTAAGCCAGTAGACTTTGGCATCCAGCCACAAAAAGCCTCGTATCGTAATAGCATTACGGTATTTGCAGGCGCCTAATGGAGCTGCCAGCCCCAGGTTCAGTGTGTGCGCTGCCTGTTCACTGCACGGGAGGGCTCGGTGCTTCAGGAGTCAACCGCAAGCCAGCATGCTGGGAGAGGAGCGGCTAAGTGAGCAGACGAGAAATGCTGATGGGAAAGGCGGGTCTCAAATCCCTGTTCCTCTCTGGGACTGGAATCTCTGTCCGCCCTTTACTCCCCAAAACGGAAATGGGACATGGGGGAATGGGGCATTTCACACAACCTCTCTGAGGTCAACGATCATTTTTTTGTCTGCATCAAGCAGCTTAAGACAGCTCCTCTGCCTTTCCAGGCTGGTGTTGAGGTCTAAGAAGCCATAGTACTTTAGTCTCCAGGTCTTCGGTTCATATTGACTGAAGTCCTTTGTAAGGAATGGGTACAACTAAAACATTTCAAAACTGGACTTCAGAACAAATAGCTTTGTCTAAAGCTTGTTGTAATAAGATCAGTATTTTATGGTGGGACACGCTATATTATACAGATGAACAGTTTTTTATAGTTACTACAAACAGGTAGAGGAAAGCTAGGCTTCAGGTTTTGCTTATATGAAACCTTGAAACATGCCAGAAGCAAAGAACCTAGACCTGCGTGGTGTATGTTGTTCCAATGATTTCAAAGAAGCATAGTTATGTTTTCTCCTTTCCCCAACTGCCTCATGCTAGTTTTCTGAGGGATATGTCCCTTGGTCATACCATGGGCGAGGGCTCCCAGGATGGACTGCCCAGCCCTTTGTGCAGTAACACAGTGATGCATCAGGCAAGCTGTAGTCAGACTAGTCTTGGCCATAGAAAATGCTGAGTATATGTCCTATCCCATACACCCTTGTCTTCTGCATGAGATGCAGTAGAGTTGGGATGACAATTTCCAGCGTTCTGTTTTCACAAAAAAACCCCACCAACAAACAACCAAAAAAACCACTTTTGCATGGAGGATTTTAACAAAAACATGTATTTCTCCACTTCTGCAGAAAGTGGAGTTCATGTTTTAGTGAAATAAACCTGTCCTGCCTGTAGGCTTGCTCAGATAAAACCCTGACTCCATCACACACTCTGTATAGTTCCCCAGACATTTCCAGTAAGGGGTCAACAGTGTCTAAAGCTTATTTGTTCCCTTGGCATTGGCAGATGAAGGAGACTTTTCAGCCATGGCTGTGCTTGGGAGTCTCTCCTGCTGTCCTGCCCATAGACTTAGGCACTATCATAAACTACTAGATAAAGGTTGCCACACAGTCTGCTGAGTTAGTGAATCCCACTGTGGGGTCAGTCACGTTGATATACTTAAGCTTCACAAGTCTGACCCAGTGCTTGATCTTATCAGAGACTGTAGTGTAGGAGGGGGAATGATCAGAAAAAATGTAGGTGATATGCTGGAAATTAACAGAAAAATTTAGATTTGCCATGACAATGTAAGTAAAAAGCAGCTTAACCTCTTCCTGACTTTCCTCAGCATCTTTGTAGATGATAAGTGAGAGTAATGAAAGATAAAGTAGTGTGGAGTCGTGTCTTCATTACTAATGTCCACTTGCTGATACTCAAGACAGTAACCTGTAAGACTTAAATGTTACTAGGGGAGGCTGTATTTACAGGGTAGCACTTGATTTGAGTTCAGATGCTCATGAATTAAAATATCACCACACATGCACTTTTCTGCCTCATTTCAAATGGACATGCAAGTGCACCTGAAACCAGCCAGACAAGCACTTGGAGCTTCTCTGTCTGAATTCACTGTGAACTGTACAGCAAGCACCTTCATGGAGTAGATGGAGCAGTTTGTGTAGCCGCAGAAGCATGATGATGGATATGTGCCACTGATGAATGTGGTAGGAAGCTATAAATTAGGATTGTGGCTCAAGAGTGCCTGCTCTGAGATTCTGGTGGTGCTGGAGGATGCTTCCTGCACTGGTGGAACAGGACTGGTCTGAAGCAAGTCCAAGTTCAAAATCAAGTCTCTGTTCTGAAGGAAGTGGTAAGGGTGAGATATGAGACTGAAATTATGGGCTGCTAACAACCCTCAAAGGCTTCTAGATTTAGTTCCTGGAGCTATCATGGGCCAGATGTTCATGCCAACAAGTTTCCTGAGGAAAATATATCTGTTCTACACACACTGATGAGGGAGCACTGCAGAATTGCCACAGAAAGCCGATCCATATGGATTGCTTTCCAATAGTTTTTAAAGTTAATGGAAAGTGTCCAGTGGTTTAATTGCGCATAGTCCATCACCCCTTTCTGAAAGGTTGCCTGGCTCTGCTAAGCTCATGAAACGGACTAAACCAAATGCTCCTAAACTTGCAGCTCTTAATGTGGAGGAGGAAATTCCCAGTTAACCTCTGGTCTGTTTCCAGCCATCGTTAATCACAATTCTATCAGTAATTTGCTGATTTAATGACTTCTTCAGAACATCTTCTAGCAAGCTGTTATGCATATTGGAAGGTAACATTGGCTTTGTGCAGCCCATGTAGGTTTTTTAGGCAGGAACAGTGGTGCCAACTTACTTCAGATTCACAAATTGCAGAAAGAGAAATTGCTGACAGAACGTCATCATCACTAGGTTTCAAAAGAGATAGTGACACTAACTTGACTTTTCCTGCACAGCTCTCATGCTATGAGGTAACATTTTCCCAAAGGAACAGATTTTGAAGAATACCCAAGGGAAGATTTGGGGCTTCATTTTTAACCAAATTGTCCCACAGTTGCACCAATGGCAATAATCTACTGGCTTTTTTTCAGAGGATTCAATCTCTACACTGTCTGTACCAGCTAAGGATTTTGGCATTTTCACACAGTTTCTGCCAAAATGTAGCTTCCTGCCTGCATACGACATTTTGCAGGCAAAACAGCATTTACATGTATTGGCCTTTAAGTATAAATTGGGATATTAAAGAGCGATAGTGGCTAGAAAATGTATCAACAACAGTGTGAAGAGATCTGCCTTCAGGATATTATTTCTGTACGCAGAGCTTTAGTGTTTGGAGTATTGTGCAATCCATGACTGAGAAACTCTCACCTCACTGGTTAGTTTTTGATGTCTCAATGAGGCATGAAGACAGCAAATCCCTTGGTGGTTGGCAGGAGACATTGATTCATTTCACGGGTCTCAAGAGGGCAAAGACCAAACTTAATAACCTGAGAAGTGAACGTTTTGAGAAGTCTGATGTGGAGCTGGGCCTCCTATTTGAGCTCCTGACGCTTACTCAGCTGAAAGTTGTTCACTTTGTGGAAATTTCTGAGAAGGCCAAAAATAACAGCATTCTGTTCCTCTTTGGAAATCCTTATTCCCTACCCCCTTCCTTTCCATTCAGGAGTTCAGGATGCTAAATCAAGGGCCCTACCCAATCTCTGCTCCCTCCCTTTCCACCATTAACTTCATGCAAGGATGTCAGCGGAGGTGAATCACGAGCACAGTGCTGAGTTAGTCTACTGTGTTTCATCGTGGAAAAGGGTGATTCCACGAACAATGTACCCATGTGCCCCACTCGTTGTTTAGCTCCTGTTCCTGGCACCCACCACTGGCTCTCTCCTCCCCATGGCCAGTGGTACACAATTTCTGGGGAACTGAGAGAACTAGTGCTCCTATCAGCTCACCCTCCTGTTTCCAGGAAAAGCAGTAGACAGAATCCAGGAGTAGAGTTTTTATGGTCATCTTCAATAAAATAACTTGAAGTTTCAGTGAGAAAAAGTAATTATTTACCAAAAAGGACAACTGCAAGTTTTTTACAAGCAAGAATAGGGTGTTTCAGGTTTCTAGCCGACCAAGAGGAATCAGAAAGAAACAAAAACATCAAGGAAAGCAGACATTCTACAGAAATCTTTAATTAATCAAAGCTTTCTTCCCAAATTCCACCTGAGCTTCTCAGCCTGGGGGTTTCTATGGACAAAGCACTTTAGAGGGCCCAGAGAAAGCCGGTAGGAAAAACACTAAAACCCAAGGAATCCAATGGAATATGGGACATGTGAATCTGAGCTGTAACAGCTTAAGATAAGACTGTCAAAGTGAACAGAGATTTTCTGCTTGCAAAGCTCTGAAAGGTAGGTTTAAAAATCAGGAAATGGTCACTATTCGATGTCTAAATTTTTTCTTACTTCCCACACCTTTTTTTGTGCTGACTTCAGTTTGTATTTGTCGAACTGGACCACCTTATTTTGATTTGCTATGCACTGCTGCGGTGCAGGTAGGAATTCAGCAGATGCATAGAAAATGTAAGCATGCTTTAAAAGAAACAAAGAGTATTATGAATAGATGCTTTGAAAGGTGTTTAAGGTTACGCTTATGGTGTTTCAATGAAATTTAGGGCAATGGAGTGACTGACATTAAAGGGTACAGAAAAATATAGTGTCCTTCCCATGGGAAAAATGTAATTTCAGCACTAAGGACAAACAAACAGTTGGGACAAGCAGTTGAAATAAAACTTAACTGAGTTTATTTTTTAAAGAAAATAATGGGTTTAGAAATGCTGAAAAGCTGCCTTCAGTTTTAGGTTTGACCTTATTCTTGGCATATCCTCTTCCCACAATGGCCTGTGGTGCCCCATGGCCCTTGGGGTCTCGTGGCTGCCCCTTGCCACCCCTCGTCCTGGAGCACGGGCCGGGCCATGCGAGAGGCTGCCGGGCAGGGTTGCATGGCACGTCCCTGCAAGGCTCCCACGGTGCAGTGCAGATACCAGGCATCAGGTCAACTCCGAAAAAAATGTTGTGGGCCTTCTGCACTTCGTTTTGTGTCTTCTGTGGAAAATTCCACCGGAAATGATCCATTTTAATGGAAAATGTTTATAATATTGAAACAGACCCATTTTTGATAAGAGAAAGTGTGGGGGTGGAGGGATGCTCTGCTCAAAATATTTCAACTAACTCTATTTAACAGAAGAACTACTCATCTAACTGTTAGTCTAAAAACAATGGATTTACTATATTTGTTGTTAAATAGAATTCCAGGGAACTAAACCCACTAATGAATCAGGAATAAAACTGAGCTTGATTTATTTTTCATCCAAAACTAACAAGCAACCATAACTTTGAAAACAATGAGCTATATTGCTGGACAGCCTTAATTTTTCATTGTTTTGTTTCAAAATTGTGTGTTGCCAGTTAATAAAATGACCTGCATTGGAAAGACTCAGCATAGCCTTTTAAATGCTTCAAGGTGATCAAAACGTCTCCGGTTGATCCACGTTAATTCTTTCAGTATGTCTTGCTTTTCTGAAAAATCCAGAAATGTTTTTGGTCCAAGCCGTGTTAATGCAGCTCTAATGATTACAATTTAATGCAATTTGTAATGTACTTAAGAAAACAGAGCTTATCAACTTTAATGAGACTTTGCCTTCTCTGCACCAAAAGATCTTAAGTCACACCTGGAAACAACATCCCTAAATCTCTTGGATAATTCAGAAAATCTTACTTTTCTGCATATATTTCCTGCAAGGCAGGCTGATGATTGTGCACACCCTATTAGAAATGAATAGCTGATCAGAGCAGGCACAGCTGCAGAAATGGCATATTAACTCCTCCCGAAAGACCAGAATACCAGATCTACTATTCCTGATCATATCAGGCCACAGTACAGGGGTCGTTTATACTCGCCTGGTGACTGACTGAGCAAATGATGTGAAATGATCCATCCCTGCAGCTCTGACCTCATGGTACCGCGAGGGCCCAGGAGGAGATGGAGTGCCCTGAGACATCTCTTCCAAGTTTATTTCAGATTTGGTGGAGCATGAGGTCTTCTGTTTAGGATTTTATTATCTAATCTGTTCTCTAACATACTGCATTAAAAACAAACACTCGTCATCTGTTTCCAGACACAGAAACAGTCCTATATTCCCTCCACCTTTGTACAATGCATTCCAGCCACCAACATTGTTTTTTCACTATCCCTGACGTCCTGTTTAGAATGAAGAATGACTCTCTGTTTGGCCTGGGTATGGTTATTTACAAGTGTTTGTAAAATGTCTAGGACCAAGAAGGAAAGGGGAGAAAAAAGGCCAAAGGGACTGAAGGTGGGAAAGGACCATTAGCAATCATTTGTTTTATTTAAAGCAAAAGTTCATTCTGGTGCTGTTTTAAAAAAATAAACCCGTGTATTTTATTGCATGTGCTTGGGCCTAGCACGGGCTATTTTGGCCAGAGGGCTGCAGTGAAAGGTGGGATTTTTTCCCACTGATAACGTGCAGGGTCTAACTGGCATATTTGCTGAGTGATGCCTGTGAGACCCGCACGGCTGAGCCATCCGGGGACCGGCGTTAACCTTTTGTGTTTCATTTGTGTTTCTTTTAGTGAAATCTGTAAACAAGGGAGCTCTTGCATGCGCCAGCCCCAGCTGGTACTGTGCTGGAAGCTCTGCTCTGGACGGTGAGTCATGGGCATCAGCGGATTAGCGAAGCTGGCTCCGATGCTGTTACTGAGGGGGGCCTGACACCTTCCCTCAGCTGGGAACCTCTCGCAGTGCTGCTCAGCTCACGCCGGCTCTGGTGCTTCCCCTCCGGTCTGCAGGGAGAGGGAGCAGGCTGGCAGGGTGGCTGCCCCGAGCCCCCGCACCAGGGCCAGCCCCAAGCCTCGCTGCCCGAACAAGAGGACCAGAGCCAGGCTGAAAGCCTGTGTCTTTCTTCTCTCACCGCTACCCCGTTAACATCACAAGCGAAAATCCCCTCTTGAAATACTTCATCCTTCAACCTTTCCTGGCTTTCCTGCAGACGTGTGCACTTGCTTTTCACTTTAGAAGGTAGTCTGAAAATAAACATAGCTTCTTCTAGGTCCGCTTAATCAAGAAATCCACAGCATTTATTTATTTACTCAGTTCTGGGGCCAGACCAGTCATGAAATTCTCTGTTTTCTGTGGTTTTAGGGGCCTTCCAATCTTTCTGTAACATTCCTGTTTGTTTAGTTCTCTCTACTCCATGTCTACTAATGCTTTCTTCAGACATCTCCCCATCTTCTGAGCCTCCCTTTCTAGGAAACAGTAGGTGTATTTACACAGGCCAGATTTTTCCCATCTTCACCGCTTTGTACTCTTTAACCTCTTTGGGTGGTGGAGAAGGGAGGGAAGAGAGCGAAAGTGAAGGGTGGGGAAGGAGGAAAAGTGAAACCCTGCCTGCTCCAAACCTTAGCTCCAGATAAAGCTCAGGTTCCAGATGTGGGGCCAGAAGGGTGTATGTCTCAGTCAAAAATTAGCACTAAACTGTTTTTTCCAACATACAGATTCTCTTCTCAGTTTCCATCTGGAAAATTTAACTTTCCTAATGTTTGATATCTTCAGAAAGCTTCTGGTTTTGATAAGTCTCGGGAGAATTTTTCAGTTACACACACTTGATCAGATCCAGCATTGCACATACCCTACCTACTCTGCCACCGTGCCTTGGACACCTTACATAAAAACACTCAATACATCCAAGGGTCCTTCCTAGTCTTCAGCTCATTGTAAGGTAGAATATTTTCTTCTTTTTGGCAGAAAGAGGATAGCAGGGCACGGTTACACTTGCTTTGTTTCTGTTAGGTTTCTTCGTGGGTGCTGATATCTTCTGAACAGTCCAGAAACTATTTCTGTTCAAGATGGAGTCCTGCACACTCACTCTCCCTCTTGTCACCTTCCTGCCCCATCCCACTGTTGCCTAGAAATATGTGTGTGGGGTATTTCTGTTTCATTGTTCCTATTATTCCTTTGAGGCGGAGGGTTCATGATCAAAGTCAGCAAACAGGCTTTAATGAGGAAAAACCAGAACTAATGTTACCACAAAAGGCTGTAGCAGTTCTTTAAGAAGGACAAGCTGCAGAGTTTACTGAGCCATACCTGTTATAAACCTGCTGCAGTCTGACCAAGATGACTGCTGGTAGGCTTCCAGGTATTTATATTGGCCAAATACACTTAATTTGCAAGACAAAACAAAAATGTCAAGAGTGTTGTGTGTGTGGTCTGATTGAGGAGCGCTGTTTTCTGAGATCTTTAATTTGGAGAGAGGAAAAACATACTGTGGGCCAGTTTACTTTATTTTATAATTTACTACTCAGTAAAGAAAAGAAATGCCTTTGGGGCCCCAATTAGCGTGTAGCAGTATCACTTGGAGACTGCAATGAGCAGGACACAGAAGTAAGATGTTTCCACTCTAGCAATGAGGAGAGGTTCCCATCAGGGAGGAACACCTGATCTGTGGCTGGGGCTGGCCACCCCAGAAGGTGCATGG
Organism: Mycteria americana; assembly: GCF_035582795.1. Taxonomy (NCBI): domain Eukaryota; kingdom Metazoa; phylum Chordata; class Aves; order Ciconiiformes; family Ciconiidae; genus Mycteria; species Mycteria americana. The sequence goes on from NC_134370.1 coordinate 20,906,159, forward strand.
GCTTGGTTTTCATATTTAACTATGTGCTGTTCGGAGTGTCTTAGTTCAGGCTTGTTACATTGCATGTTGAATCAACAAAACTTACTTGATAAGCAAGCAGATGATTGATAGTACTGACGTCTTGTATGGGACAAAACCACTTCCACTGGGTTCCTGCAGCACTGTGGGTCTGTGCAGAATGTGCATCTCCTGTGGTGGGCAACAGCTACCTTTAGCCAAACACAGAAAACTTGGATTGTTCATCTCCAGGTTAGCAGTTTTGGCAGACTCTTAGGGGAAAACAGGTCGCAGGACTGATGAGAGTACTGAGCCTAACAATGATACCATTTCCCTTGGCTGGAGCCGATGTGCAGAGGACATCAGTCCTGGTTTTGTTGCTACTTGGCAATGAATTGGATTTTCAGTGAATCAGCATTTTGCTTCTGGTGCTAAGACTCTGAATTCCTTTATGGATACTTCATTTCCAAAATTGCTCTTGGAGGTTTTGTGGTAACACTTCTTTATTGCACCATAGGCCCAGTGTGAATGCATTGCGGGGACAGAAAGAACCGGGAATAAAGGATGAGGGAGGCAAAGGAAACATCAGTTGAGTTCTTGGAGCTCCTGGAGGATTACAGTGTCCCCAGGAGAGCTGGAGGCAGAGCAGCCGCTCTCTGTCAGGCACCCACAGCCAGTCCCATCCCTTGGGTCTGCCACAGGCAGCTGCAGCCAGAGGCATCAAGCCACAGCTGGCAGTAAGGCTGGGATGGGAATTCTGTGTTTATAAGCAAGCAGGGTTGCTGCCAGGGCTGAATCACTACGTCTGTTTGAGTCAGAAACAAGAGGAAACGCAAATATTTATAGACGCTCTGTACAAGCACTTATAGACTCTCTTATAGCACATGGCATCCCAGCGTTAGCTCAGGCACCACCCAAGAGAAAGAGTTCACTCAACATGCACGTAAAATTATTCTTGCATTTGCAGCACAACCGTGTAGCCAAACCTAACATACAGTGAAACTGTTGGGCTTACAGTGGGGACCTCAGTCCTTCTGGTGACTGACTTTCCCAACAGACACGGTGTCCTGGGAGGGGGAGAGTGGCTTAGCACAATGGTGGTCAACCAGGGAGTACGCAATGGGTCTTCCTGGGACAACTCTACTCTCAGTCCCTGCATACAAAACTGCTCTTTCTGTTTCACTCTTTCACATGGTACTACTGGCTCTGGACAGCAAGTGCATGCTGCTTTCCTTCCATGCTTTTAAGAGTGAAAAACACCTTAGCGAAGACGCAGTTGGCATTGGAGGGCTTCCTGTCCACAGGGGGCTGCTTCTCCTGAAATGCCTCATTTGTAACAGGTGCTTGGGCTTGCTGGACTTGTGCACCTGCGAAGGGAAAGGGAATGTATGTGAGCCTTGCAATGGGCTGCAGTGACTACCCGTGCTCTGGCGAAAGCCTGGCTTTGCAGGGCCTGTAGGGTCTTGGGCGCTGCTGGCACCTGGCTGCAGCCTCGGGAGTGCAGCTGGAGAGGAGAGGTGCTGCCGAGCACAGGAGAGCGACGGAGCAGGGAGGGTGAAGCATTGCAAGCTGGAATCCGGCCACAGTGCTATGCCGAGCGTTCTGCACTTGCAGAAGTTGCCATGGCATTTTAATAACTGTGGGTGATTTAACGGCCCATCTGGAAGACGGCAGCACTGGTACAGCTGGGTTCGTGCCACACACATCATTGCCTATGATTTTGTAGTGAGGCAGCTTTCTTTTAGAAGCCAAGGGGGAACCTATTTTGTGCCTCCTTTTATACCAGCATGTTCACACGTCTCGGCAGGTCTGTCCTTCTGTGTTCCCTGGTTACAAATGTACTGTGTCTCCAGTTTGCAATATTGTTCATTTACAGCAGGGGACCAGGGCAGATGTAAAGAAAAAGTGAATTGTGTACACCTGCAGGACATGGAGAAGTCCTTCTCTGCCCTTCTCCTGTACCTGTCCTTCGGCTCAGAGGAAGCCAGAAGGATTGACTTCCATTCAGCACCTATTGCTGTGACTTCCAGAAGCACCTATTCTGTTCAACTTTCCGTGCACAGTGGCACAGAAAAAGTGGCTGTTCCTATTCTTCAGCAGCCTTTGCAATTGTACATAGGAAGTCTTCAAAAATGTCTGTCCCAATGCCCAAAGACCAGTTGATGCCTCTTGGTGAATGTGGTTTCTCTGATTTGTTTCAAAACTTCTCCACTTCAGGCTGGTACAGACTGTACTGAAGAATCCAGTTTCAAAATACTGCCCTTGCAACTGTTATACAGTTGTTTTCTAGTCCTTTCCTCTAATTCTTCTTGCCTTTTGATAGGGACTATCAAGAGACTCGGGAAACAATAAATAGAAATGTTGTTTAAGTTTATCTTAGGAGAATATGGGATGTTGGCTCAAGGAACTTTGCTGATTATCTTGGCTAGCCTTGGACATTTCCTTTGGCATATCTATAATTGCTTTAAGAAACACGTTCATGCTGAGCCAACTTCTAATACTGTACATTCAACTACTTGATTTCAGATACATGGCCAAGTTCTGCCCCCTGCCTTACTGGGATTGCCCCAGCATAAGAAAAGTGTAATTTGTCCCACAGGTCTCAGGTATTTGATTTCTTCATTATAACTTACTTATTGCTTTCAGGGTATTTTTGTCTTGGATGAAATTTTAAACTTCTGGGAGAGGTAGTTAATAGGAGGGAGAGGGAGAAAAGGAAACTACACAATACATCTAATAAATATGTGACATCTAATTTAAAAATCTGTTGTCTTCTTTCAACAAAAGGGGAAGAAAGCAATGCAGCCGTATTCCCTCTTTCCCCAGGATATTGGCACAAGTCCTGAATCCACTGAAATTTATAGGGAGATGTAATTAATTAGCTTCAAATACCAGATTAGCTCATGGATTCTATATATCTACATTCTGACATGGATGTAAAAAGCCTTTGATTAATGATCACAACCTTGCCCAGGTATTTGCGGGCTTTTACTTACTAGCGACAGCTTTTCCTGGGATTCTGTATCATCAGCACACAAAGTGACTTCAAAGTCAGTGTCTGGTATTCATTACTGATACTGCAGATGAAGCCTACAGGCTGCAACCTTGGTCCTGTGAAGTCACTCACAGTTTAACCACCGACTTCAGCAGCACCCAGTGTTTCTGGGTGCTTCTCTTGATAAACTTCTTTGTTCTGTGGTTTACTGAACCACATCTGCTGCACATGAGGTCTGCCTTCTTGATGGTATGATTGCAAAACCTAAGGAGGTAGCTCCATCTCCAACAGCAAAACTGGTGTAAGAGCTTCTGAGCCTTGCATTCTGGTGCTTCTCTTGATAAACTTCTTTAATAAACAAACCAAAAAACCTACATGGCCAAAGGCTATTGCCTGCTCTGAAGAGCTCGTGAAGTTAGGCAGAAGGCAGTATCTTGTCTTAAACATCAATCCGAAGCCTAGAGCTTGAGAAAAGGAGCAGGTGAGGCTGGTCACAGAGGGAGGGCAGATGTGGCTGCAGGAGATGGTCACCATGCTATCACTGCCACTCTCCAGACTTTGGGCAGTAGGTCATAGCAGTTTGCTGTCTTTCAAATAAAGCTTATCTCAGGATGCTCCTACAGTTTCAGACCCACTCATGGATCCTACTCCCTCAGACGTAGCAGTGGGACAGGTTTGGAGTTATATTTATCTATTTATAAATATATATTATATATTATAAATATATATTATATACAACATATAGCAATATATAAAAATTATATATAATAGTATAATTATATATTATAATATATAGTAGATTATAAATATAGATATATATTATATATATATTTAGATATTTTTTATATATAAATATATTTATAAATATATTGGAGTTATATTTATACTGCTGTAAATCCAGCACTTCTACAGCTAAATTTATAGCTGACTTGAGCTGCAGTTCAGTTCTTCCAAATCACACCTCCAAGATGAGGGACATGATCTAGCCCTAAGACCAGAAACACAACTACTGCCACCTATTAACAAGCAAAGCAAAACACAGTCCTGTCCAGCATAGTCACTCACAATGTCTGAGCTAGGAGTGCCCACAGAGGCCCTGACTTTGCTTTCTGCACAGGGTGACTCTGGCCATTTGATGATGAGCTGTTTTAATGGTGGTAAGCCTGTATCATGCAACTGGATCACACCACATCACCCAGTGAGAAGTCCCCCTGCACCTGCAGACCAGGGAACACCCAGCAGCAGGTCAGAGTCTCTTCGGAGGCATTGCAGAGACTTCCCTGCTTTGTGCTCTTCAGGAGTGAGGTGTTAATATTTTGTCTAGTGGCAAAACAGGTCTGAGAAGCTCCTGGCTCTGGCAGGTATGCTTCACTCCCCTGCTATTGCATGTGGGCAGCTCTTGGTGGAAACTCTCTGCAGCCTAGATAATGGTTCGTTTGGTTTGGCAATATGGGTCATTTCACTGATACAAGCTATGAGGTGGCCCTACCTGAGTGCCCTTGAGAAAGCCCAGACACAGGCAAGGCTCAGAACCTCTTACATGAGTTTTGCTGTTGAAGATGGAGCTACCTTCTTAGGTTTTGCAATCATACCATCAGGAAGGCAGACCTCATGTGCAGCAGATGTGGCTCAGTAAAGTGACGCAGCTTTGGCAGTCAGTAGCTCAGACATGTACAAAAACCTTAGGCTGTTTGCCCTGTTGAGCCTAGTTTCATTCACAGAATAAAATTAGCAGGTCACGTTCCTGGCTTGTTTTGAGCACAGTGATGGTTTTCATGGGGTTTCCACTGATTAAACCAAATGTTTCCACTGCCACCAGGCGAGTCCAGACATGCTCTTCCAGGCTGGTGGGAACATGTCAGGGAGCCATGCACAGGGTATCTTACATGTTGATGTTGGTAAAGATCCATTTCAAATGAGCTCTGTGGTCCTGATGCCCTACCCACTTCAAATATTATAAACTGGGAGAGATCCTATGGAAACCATAGAATGTTTCTGTAGAATAGAGGAGAAGGGAAGTCCCTGCTTAAATTCCCCTTTAAATATTGCATCAGGATTCCAGTGCAATATGGTACAGAGAATGGACACTTCATTAGGAAGCCCTTTATTTGGCTAATTGCATCTCTGAAATAATAAATTCCTTATGTGAAAAACCATAGTCTGATCCACTGTCAAGCATGTGGAACAGGTTCCTCTTCTGGGTCCAAATGAAATAGCTTAATAGGCTGTTACAGACAGACCTGTGAAAGTAGGTGGATTTTTCAGTACAAGCCGTGGTACTGGGAGGGCAATGACTCAGTCCCAATGGTACTTTACAAAATGAGGACTATTGCATAACTCCAAGCCTGAGGTTCCTTGCACTGACACTGTTTTTGTTCTGCAATTGCTCTGTTCACTTCCACTGAGCTTTTAAGCAAACCAACTTTTAGGGCTGAACATTGCTGTCGGGCCGCCTGGCTGCCATTAGGAAAGAGCTGTGCAATTGTCTGTTGGGCGTAAATCAGCACAGCGTTGTGAGAGCAGCCTCATCAGCAAAGCGTGAAGTCCATTTACGTTGCCGCATTCGGGCCTGCCGTGATCAGTTCCCCCACTTCAAAGCCTGACAGTGGCAAAGAGTTTCAGAAAGCTACTGGCAAAGTTCAGGGACTACAGCAAGCCTTCAAGGTGAGAGCCTGATTCTGTAAACATGCCTCAGGGAACATTTGCGGGAACGTTTATTCTGAATTTTGGAGCAACCCCGTGGTCAAACCCATTCACAAACTGTTTCCATCTTCCAGTCCCCTTGCAGGCCCCCACCAATCACTTAGATCTATTTCATTTTTAAGGATGATTCAATTTTAAAAATAAAACCTAGCATGTGAGCAGCTTCCAGCATGTGTCAGGAAGAGATAAGTCACCCAAAGCTATGATGGCCCACCAGGGTGCCTTAAGTGGAGTCAAACTCCTGTCTACACAGTCCTTATTAGGATCTTTCTCTCCCTCTCCCTCTCTCTCTCTCACTTCCTTTTGGCGTTTGCTCTGTAAACTGAACAGCACCTGAGCCGGCATCTTGAGCCTCACCAGTCTTTGTGGAGTTCAAATCGAGTTCAAATGTTCTAATTAAAATGTGCCCTTCCTCTCTATCATACATAGCTGCAAACAGATGACTGGAGCTTCCTGACTGGGAAAGGTTGGTCAATGGCCTTATATCCAAGGGGTGAAACATGTCTGCTGGGAAACAAATCTTGACTGAAGTGATCTGTGTAAGGACATCTATTCAGTCAGAGCAGTAGCAGCTGCGTTAAGACTTTAACTCTTCTCACCATGGTCTTGTGGGAAAGGATTTTCTCCTCCAAATTTGGAATATGGGTCTCTGACTCCCTGTTCAGACCTGATGTGTGTGACTGGCGCTTTGCCTCCAAGCACCCAGGATGGTGAGCCCACATTAACTGCTTCTTGTCTTGTTTTGGAGTGAGGTTTGCTTTTCCCATTGGAATAGCGCTGGGAACTGAAGGCAAAGAAGGAGGAAGGGGAGCTTTGTGAACAACTGACTTTCTGCTACAGCTGCTAAAAAAAAAGAACTGGGGTCATCCCAAAATTAAAAATGTGTGTTCTTTTCAGAAATGTGCTGACCCCCAGTCATACTGCACTTTCTCTGCCCAGAAGCAATGATTCATTAAATTTTTGGCACTTTTCATTCTCTAAAGAAATGAAACACCAGTCTCTGTGGTCCCAAGTTTGCTTTAGAATGGGGAATGAAAACCTATTCCCTTGAAAAACAAAAGCCAAATATTCTGAAACCTTCTCAGTTAATTTTTTAAGCCAAAACTCAATACAGCTCTGCCACTAGCAGCACTTGCCCTAGCACAACATTTTCAGAAAACGATGGTTGCAGCTGAACCTTTGAGCGATTCAGAGTCCAGTTCCGATTGAGCTTGTGCTGTTCGTATTTCCTCGTTGCTTCCTTTTTCAGAGGAGAGATGAATACACACCTGGCCTATAGATGGGCAAATTCTAGCCCAAGCCCTTCTCAAACTTTAAACTAGAAAAGAAAGAGATCTGGTGTCAGTAGAAAACACAGAGGAACTGTTTCCCGTCACACTCCAGAGGTGTTTGAATAGCTCTAATCTCAGGCCTGAATTTCCTGCTTGCCCCTTAACCCATGCAACACAATCCCCACCATGGCTAATACACCAAGACCGATCAGAGGTCTCTTGAGCTCCAAGCCTGTGCTGCCACAGATTTGTAGGAAGAAACGCATCTTCATCAGCTATAGCTGTAATGGTCCCATCGCCACTTCTGAGTGAGGGAAAGGGCAATCCTGCACGGTGCTCAGCTTTAAACCACTGAGGATCTCCCCTTCCCAAGAGATTACTCTACCCTTTACAGAACCTGATTCATTCCTCCCCTGCCAGCTCATGTGCTTAGGTATTTATTTAGGCTGTAGCTCCATGAGCAGCCCATGCTGGCAGAAGCTGGGGCTAATGCTGAAAGCACCAGCCTGGCTCTTCTCTGCCCCTCAGCTCCCTCTTCTTTTCTTAGGCCAACACAAGAGGTGCCACAACAAAAACAAAATCATCAAGTCACTGTTGCTTTCCTAATCCAGAGCACGGCAGATTGGCTGTGTTTCCTTCGGGAGCAGAGGTGCCTGAAAGGGCTGGGAAAGAACAGCCTCCTGTGAAGGCTTCCCTTCCAGTTGCTGAAGCAAGCCATCACCAAAGAACCAGAGGCTCATTTGCCTGAAAATATTTTTATTGCAGTAGTAACATTGTTAAAGCCGTGATGAAAGGATATAGGCCAGTCAAGGTTTGTAGGGAGAGATAACATCGTTTATTAGAGTAGCTAATACTGTTGGAAAAACCAGACACACTTTTGGAAGCAATATTATCCTTTATTATCTTACTGTTCCGCCTCCCCTGTGACCCCCTACCATCCTTCATCTGAAACAATAAATACTTATACCGTGGAAGGAAACCTGACCCTCTGGGGCAGGTAAGAGACAAAGGCTTGTGTCTGACTCCTGATCCCCGAGCCTCTCCCACTGGTGTAGGTAAGAAACCTCCCAATGCTCGAGGGCATTGCATGGCCCCCGTCTGCCCTGCCGTTCTGTGCCAGAAACAACAACAACAACGAGACAACCCTCTCGCAGTGGCGTCGGTAATGAGAATTTCTGATTAGGGTCCCTGGTCTGGCCTCTTTGTGCCCCTCCGTCAGCACCTCGTGGGTCAGTGAGAGCCCACTGGCTGCTGGGAGTTCTAGGCTCGTAATGTGCCTAGCGTGCAGCGAAGGGCTGCTAGGTTAGACATCAGGAAAATCTTTCGCGGGCACGGTTACTGACACACCGGAAAAGATTTGTCTGGGGTCATTGCAGAATCTCCTTTGCCAAAGAGCCTCAAGAGGTTAGAGGAACATTTGTCAAAACTGACTTTAACTAAAAATACCTTACGCTGCCTGAGGGCAGGGAGGTGGACCGAGCCAAGGTGGTGTCAGCTCCTTTTCTGGGACCCCATTTTCATTTCGGGGCTCTCCATTTCCCTGCCACATTTTTGCAGGCCAGTCTCAGCTCTGCAGTCTTGCTCTGCCCATCCGGCACAGGGACCAAGGAGCTGATTTCAGTGCTCTGTGAATTTGAGGCTGCATGCTTTCTGCTTGGCTGTCCTGTAGGGAAAAGAATTACTGAGCAGAGCAGCCACATGTAATCTAAGAGTGTTTTGTTGGCCTTCCTACAAGTGTCACCCAAGTGAGGCATCTCTAGCTCGAGGAATGGAGAAGGAGAAGGCTTCTCCGCAGACCATGGTTTCCTTGCTCATGACGAATTCCTGGCTTTTCAGGAGTGGGTCCCAGAGCATCATCTTGTCAGAGACAGCAATGGGGGGAGGAAGGAGGAGAGGATCATAATGTATGTTTCAATAAAACTTTTCAACACCACCAGAAGAGTATATAATAGAAACCAGGCCTTGAGGAATTTGCTTAGACTGGGAATAACACCTATAGGGGATGGTGCAGAGTCTGGGGTGACAGTTGGGTGTCAATTGGAATGCACGTGGTTTAAATTAAATCAATACAAGGATTTTGAGAGTGGGGAAGACCTTTGTCTCATGCTGATGGGGACAGAGGGGCTGCCAAACCTATTCAGGGCAGACTTTCAACTGCCTGAACGATCATGTGCCATGTTATCTCAATGTTATTTCATACCACAGTAATCACTTCCATGCTCTGATTGTTGCCCAGGGCAGGAATGACCCAGGAATTCTGCTCAAATCAGGGAATATTGGCCCATTTCAGGAGCCAGGTACAGTAGATATACATGAGGACAGGGCACCCAGCTCTTGTTTATAAATGAAGCTGGTCATCACTAGAAGGTTTTCCTTCTCTGGAGAATATCTTGAGCTCACTGGAAACCTCTTAACAGAAAAATTTCTGGTTGGTTCAAAGAAAGGATGGAGGGAAGGAAGAAGAGAGAGAGTGATGGAGGGTTTGTGAAAACAGGTTGTCAATTTAAAAGGAAACTTGTTTTCAGTAGTGTCAGAATTTCTTTTTAGCTCTTGTTCTGATTCTTATCAACTTTTTTATTATATTACAAATCTAGATTAATTTCATATTAGTGTTGTAGGTTATGTTGGTGTTATTTAAGCTGTACAATGTTTTAAAAAAAAAAACAGCTACCTGCCCTCTCTTGGGATGTTATTGTTACCCTGGGTTCTTTCAGTTGCTGGTTTTAATTCCTTTCAGGTTAACTAAAATGTCCAGCTTTCCACGGCAATGAGTGCAGCTTGTTTCCCTGCCAGTTGGCACTGGGAAAACTCAGGTCTTATCTGGTCCTTCACTTGTAAAGTTTCATGGTGCACTTCATGAAGAAAATGGGTTACACTAGGGCCTATCATCTTGTCCTGCAGGTCCCAGAGGGTGAGAAGATGTTGTTTGTGAAAGGCTTTTGAAAGGTTTTTGAATAAGAGGTTAATCCACAAGATAAAAGTAAAGAAATGAAAAGGGGCAAATTCAAAAAGGACCAAAGGAAACACTTTTCTAGCCAATGTGTGATCAAGCTACAAAACTCATTTCCCATAATATTGTTAGACAAAAAAAAAATTGGCAAGATCCTAAAAGGAATGGATTTCTCTATAGATAAGAAGCATATCCAAAGTTGTAAATAATGAATGGTAAATTTGTTTTAAAGGCTTATTAAAACCTCTGGTTTCAGGGTTGAGACTAATCTTTAATAGGACATGTAAGGAGACCTTCTTGAGAGCAGATAATTTCATTATTTCCTGCTTTGGAGGGTATCTTTCCCAAAAGCACTGGTGCCTGCTAGCTATTGTCAGAAAACAAGGAGACACACTACATGAGCTTTCTTCTACAGTGCTGTCTTGTTCATACTCTCTAAAACTGAGTAGACATTGAGATAAAATATTTGGCAGTATTTAAAAAGGAGTGGATAAATCTGTAGATCACAAAAATATCCTGAACCTCATCGAAGGGGAAGTCAAGACTTCACTTTTCAGGGCTGCGATTCTGCACTAGATAAATCAAGATCTTCATATATATATACATTTTTATAGAGCAGAAGACGTCCTCAGAGGCTCAAAGATGGTCTGTATATTTGCAAAGCCCTGTGGCAGTCTGTCTTTCCAGTATATAGGCAGAGCAATTGCAGCAGGAGCAATTTAAGATTAGGATGTGGCTGGCTGAAAGGGGATTTTATTTTTTGCAAGACGTACCCCAAAACATCAGAGAACCTAAAGGAAAGACTAATTTCTTTCCATGGACTTTGGCCCCATAAAAACTTGTGATCAAAATGACCCGCAGGATGTTCCAGCCTATTCTCCCTGCCAATGCTGCCTGTCCCCTCTCACAGAGCTGATATGCTGACAGGCCTTATATTATTTTACATTATCTCTGATGTCATCTGGCTGGTCTAATTGGAGCTGACTGGGTCTCTGATCTATTGAGACTACACATCTCTTTCTTCACACCTCTCTTGGCCACAGTAGCTGCTAAAAAGAGCCCTAGGGACAACAGACATTCTTGACTGCCAGCCCAAACGTGTCAGCTGGAAGGAAGACTATTTCCCAAATGACATCCCCTCCCCCACAGAGCTTTTGGCACTCACCCGGCTGCCATCTCCAGTCAAGAACATCTGGCTGTCAGATCAGACAGAGGCAGAGTTCTCTGTGACCCCTGATCCTGGCTGCCCTGTCCCTACCTCTAAAAGGGGGGCTTGCCATTGTCTACCGAAGCGGCTGGTGGCCTCAGGCTGGTTCCCATGACCATCCTCCCACCTGGTGCTGGCTGGCCTCGGGCTGGCAGCCCTGGCTGCAAGGTCAGGGGCCGAGAGGGGCACGGAGCCACCCACAAAGCGGCATCCCCTCCAGGATGCTCCGGGGTCTCCTCCCTGCGTGTTGGTGGGAGCGGTACCCAACCACCCGTGCTGCAGGCTGCCCTGTGCTGCAGCCAGGCGGTCCCCGGGGCTCTTGTCCTGGCTGAAGCATCGGCAAACACTTAACACGATATAGTGGGAAGGTGACACTGGGTCAGACTCTGCTGTTGGTGGTGTTGGCAAAAAGCCAGAAAACTGCACTCAAATCACAAGACTCCATTCCTGTGTGACCGGGAAGTAGGGTTTGTATGCCTGGACTTGTGTTCTTATGACAGAGAAATTTCTGGCTTTGCTTCTCCACCCAGGAATACAAGAGACAAAGGAATTAATGTCACTTTCCAGGTGGCTAACAGAAAGCAAAAATCCCTAGTATAGCTTAGCTTTCAGCCAAGCTGCATTTAAGCAATTATGCATCAGCAAAAAAAGTCTGCTTAGAGTCCTCAGCCACAAAGTTTCCTCCAGAGCCCTTTCCATCGAGGATCTACACCTCCCCCTTCTCTTTGCCTTCATTAAAATTGGAGTCCATCTGCTCTGTCCAGCCTGCTGCAGCTTGGGGAATCTCACCTCACTCCTGTCTCAGCTAGAGATGAGCCTGAGCTGCACATTTTTGGACAGAGATGCCTGTGTTTGTTTCCCAGTTGTAGATTTATGGGAGGAGCGGGGGAGTCTGCTCAACTTTGCCCCAGTTCCTTAAAAACCAAAAAGCCAGTAAGGAAAGATGGCTGTGGCTGTGGATTGGGCCCCATCCCTGCTTTCCATGCGATGGTCTGCTGCGTCATTCCCGGGGAGGTACGACGTCACTGCTGCAATGGGCAAATGGGGAGTGAGGGTTTCCTCACAAAAGGGCGGCTCACGGTGAAGGCATCAGCTCTCCTCCACTGCAGGGCAGCCTCTCTGCTGCCTCTCCTGCCTGCACTGCTCGGGGCGTGAACAGACGAGGAGACAGGCAGCCGCCCCTGGCAGACAGCCCAAAAAGCCAAGGTGAGGATGGATGGATGGCTCGAGGTCCCAGCATGAGGGCTGGAGATAGGCCAGGGGGTCAGTGCCCTCCCTAGTTCCACCAGAGACTGTGTGCCTGGGGCATGGTGGCCCCCCCAGACCCCTGTTTCTGGGAGTCCGCCTTCTGCCCACTCTGCTAGCCCCTGCCCTCCAGAAGGGCATAAAAGAGAGGGAGAAAGCAATCCAAAGAGGGAATGAGTCCAAGAAATTTCTGTGAAGCAGATGTCTGGGAATCATTACGAGAACACTCTCAATCTTCCCAGAGCAGCTGAAAGCTTTACTGCCAACAGCACTTGGCTGCCAGTCTCCCATTGCTGTATAAATGATGATAATGGTCTTCGCTACTTCTTCTCCACACGTTCGCTGTCGGGGTGGGCTCTCCTTGGCAACCACAAAGCTCTTGTTATATGTAAGGTGGTGTTGGCAGCGACGACTGGGATTGAACAGAAGAGGAAGAGGGGGTAAGGTCCCTCCTCAAGCTAATAACCACCAGTGACGGGCCCCAGCTGCGGCATTTTGTGCTCATTACATAGGTACTCTGGGTGCCTTAAATAGGCAGCACTTGCCTATTAACAAGCGCTGAGCTTTGATAGGGAGTGAAGGGTCAGAAGCATCCAGTGCTTATAGGAAAAAAGCAGTGAGCCTCTTTCCTTGCGGTAGCACTGACCGGAGTCCATTGATGCAGTCCCTGGTACAAAAGCCTAAGAAGCAGGTGCCCTCTACCATGGTCCATCACTTATCTTCGCAAGCAGCACATTCCTACAGCCCTCTGGTTACTCAAGGCCTGTCTCAGCTTTGCGCAAAGGGTCCCTGCTCCTGGGCTTAAATCCAGCACTTTCCTCACTTTGTATTTCTTTTGGTGGTACTTAGCTGAGGCTCAAGGATTTACGCTGCAGCAGCTCCAAAGAGCCCTTTCTGCGTGGTACCCTGCTGACGAAGGGCTGTCTGCTCAGCACTCTGAGACATTTCCAACAGCACACTGAGCAATAGCAACACAAATGCACCAAGTAAAGCCTTTGTGCCCATGGAAATACTCCTTACTGCAAAACAATACAGCAGAGCTCCTTGTCCTGCAGAACCTCTTTCTCTGAGTGCATGTGGAGTTAGAGACACCCACCAAGCTTCCTAGACGTGAATTTCTCCCTGCAGCAGTAGTGTTCCCGCACTTGCCTGATATATGAGAACAGATAGCTTTTCCACCTATAGGGTTTCAGTCTGTAGTGCTTATATTTCAGACATGAAACTTGACAAATAATAGCGATAAATAATAAAATACGCAGAGATTTGTGGATATGTTTAGACTGTGCCGCAGCCCATGTGCCTGGCAGACCTAGCCCAGTCCAGAGGAACCCGGAGTTCACAGATAACACCTCTGAGGATGAGTTTTCTGTGTCTAGAGAAGGTATAGAGACACAAATACCTTCCTTTGCAGAGGTTAGGGAGCTATTCTGACTCCCAGATACAAACTCAAGATATGGATGTTCCAAGTTTGCCATTTTCTTGGATTAAAAAACACCCAGGCTTCTCCAGAAACTTTCAATGCTCATACACAGGTCTGTTGAGCACATGTGATAGCTCTAACATCAGCCCTACTGAATATATAGAAAATTAGTATCAGAGCTACTGAGCAGAAACCTAGCAGATCCAGTCATCTCAGTGGCAAGGAGCAAGATAAGAGTAAACCAGCGAGCCCTGAAATCTCTTTCCACAGTAGTCCTCTCCCTGGTTCACTGGTGGAGTGATTTTCCTCTATCAGCCACCCAGGCTTGAACACTGGGCCCCTGGCTCCCTGTGGGATGCAGGATTGTTGGATTTCAGTAGACTCTGGCATGAGTAAAAGGCAAGTGATCCCTCCTTTGACTTACTCAGAAATGAGAAGCAGGCACAAGCAGGCCTGCGCTGGCCAAGAAACATTTCTCTGTAAATCTCCCTATGCCTTTTTGGTGGGATTAGTAACAGCACAGAACTGTTTTGCAACACAAATGCTCATGTACTCGTTTTGGCTGCTTTCAAGCAGTGGAAACATGCAGGCGGCTTCATTACTCACAGAGAAAAGCAGACTCAATGGAATTACTGGTCTTCTTTCAGATCAAAATCATTTAGTGAAGCAAACAGATAAAACCTCTGCCAAAGCATTTCCTAAAGAAAGCTTTATTATAGCAAGGCCCCATTCTCAGAGGCCTTTCATGTTCTTTGTATTACGAAGTCATGCACTGATTTACCCAAAATGACTTGCACTCTAGAACCGCGCTGCTTCTCTTTTGTTCTTTTCTCATAAAACCTCAAGTTTCCTAAATATCCTTAATAAAAGTTCTCAAGGGGTTGACTGGAGAAGATGGGAGAAGCCAGCCAAGTACAGCATTCTGGGTCCAGCCCTCCTCTCACACAGGGAAAGACTTAGAAACTGAGGTGCAAGGTCTGGCTTAAGCCAGCTGAGTCTGCCAGATACAGAGCTATCTTTGGCTACAGGCCAAAGATCTACCACACCTTGTGCTCCTTTCTTTCCACACTCCCTGCTCTCCTCCTGCCAAGCCCGTCCTTGCTGGATGCTGACTAGGTTCTGAGCAGAGCATCTTCATTCTAAAGGCTAAAAAAATGTAGTTTTTACTGAAGCCATGGGAACAACTCAGTAGTTCTTCTTGCACTGGTGTTTGCAGTGAAGGAAGGACCTAGGCTTCTTAATGGCAGAAGTGCTGATCAGAGCACTAGCTCTGGGGTTTTTTCATAGAAAAAGTCCACGATAAAAAAAAAAGTCAATCAATCAATGAACATTCCACAGGAAATTTTTCACTAATGATAAAAGGATGAATTAATTGGTCAAAAGTCAGACCATTGCTGATCTGAAAAGCTGTCATGAAGCCTCATGGGAGCAACAGCTGGAATGCTTCATGCTGCTCCTCTCCTCTCCTTCATGGGATGAGACATGTGAGTGGACCACATCCCTTCGGGTGCAAGGTAACGTGGGCTCCCGGCCCCATCAGGGAAGCTGCACACCCAAACGTGAGCAGTGGTGCTTGGATTCATTTCTGAAGACTGAAGGGTCATCAAAATGCAGTGGTGTCAAAGGAAAGGCAGGTGGGTCACAAGCGGTGGCAATGCTGCATTCATCGTTTTGCCTTCACATGAAAATCCCCAGCTTTTGCTGGAACACGGAGTGGCACAGTACAACCCAGGAGCAGGAAATAATCTGTTTTTAGATGTCTATGTTTTCCTATTGTTTGTCGAAACTCATTTCCCTTCTCTGGCTGCCCGGACCTAAATAAAGCACACTTAAAAATACAGACAATGCGTATTGCATGTGTCGAAGCTGTATTAGATCATCCCACGTGGCTCTGCCGCAGAGCAGTGAGGCTGCCTGTGTCCTCGGGGGTCACCCCCAGTTCTCGCTCCTCCCGCTCCGCTGCCTCTCATTTCTCCTGCAGCGATGTGCATTACTGCACAGCCACGTGGGCGCCCAGAAAGGCAGATAAATGCACACAAAGAACAGGAAAGGAGAAAGAAAGCCAGGGGAATACATTGGTGCGCTGAGCTGCCTGACAATCCTTCTGGGGGCATTAAATCTTTTGTTTCAAGTAGGGGCTTTCTTTGAATGACAATGTCTAAGTCAGTTATCTAATACACAGGTGTAAAAACCTCAGCAAGAACATATAAGGTATAAAAGACAAGTCCTGTGTCCCCCAGGGATGTAAGTAACAGCTGCTTTTGCAGGGCTCCTTATGACCATGTAAGTCGTAAGGCTTTTCTCCTAAGAAACACTAAAGCAAGCTCTGTTTTGTTCAATGAAGGGAATGCTAGAGAGATGGTTTTCTCATATATCCAGCTCACTGCGTTTGAAGACCCTGTGGTGATACTCACTGATGTGTCTCCCCCAACATGTAAAAAATTCAGCACCATAAGTGCAGCCCTGGGCTGAAAGGTGGCAACCAGCAAAACAGCAGAGACGACCTGGGGAGAAATGTTGTCTAAGACATTGGGATGGTTCCTCGTGTTGCAGGACAGCACTGCTTTTCAGCAGTTGTGGGAGTAAAAATGATGTGGGAGGGTGCTGTGGATTGCTGGTTTTCCATTTCAGGTTTTATAGGTTTGCATGCTTTACATTTCCTGGTGGTGGTAAATAGTCGGGTTTGGCCTGATCTTTAATGAAATGGTGTCAAAATTCTTGACAAACAGAAAAAAAAACGTAAAACCTCTTTTAAAGCATACTTTCAATTATTTTTTAATGAAATTAGGCTTTTCCAAGATGAAAAACCCTTTCAAATTACTTTTTGTTTTGAAAATGCCAAAAATTATTGGCTTTGTTATGCGTGATTTTTAGAAGTGACCAATTCTGTGAAAATTTTCTTGAAATATTTTGGTACTGCTGAGTATATATGTTTTGTCTCATGCAGAAATCAGGTAAAAACTTTTCCAGTACTGGTCTAATCTGTTCATAAACAGTTCATTCACTTGCTGATACTACTGAGAAAGCTGAGTAGCCTCTACCAGCAGAAGAAATAAGGTATTTCAAAGCTGACACTTCTCACGTTAGAACAACCACTATAGCCCTCAAAGTACCATCTCCATACGCAGGGAGCGTGCAATAATGGCACCTACCTGTACTGCGAGAGTTTCAGAAAAAAACTGTGCTCATTACCTACATGTTTCCTGTAGTTTTTTCTAGCCAGAACGTCACTTGTTGCACTCAAGCCATGAGCATTTGGATTTATTGCTTAATATTTATATCTGGTTTAACTCTGCTTTTCCAGCATGGCTCCCAGGCTCAGGTGCTGCAGTAGATGTACAAGCGCAAAGTCACTGCCAGAGAAAGTTGTCAACAAGCCTTGTGTTCTTCGTGTCCTCAGAAAGCAGCATGCTGGTCCCTGCACCTGGCTTTTACAAGTCTTCATCACTGTTTCAGCACTTCTATTTGATATCTGCATTTACCTCCACCTCATACATCTCCAGTCTCATCCCAAATTTATTACTACGAACCAGCTGATCTGCCAAGCTCATTCAAAAGTGCTGAGAATCTTTAAAATGTTCCGGGACCAAAAAGTCCTGCCTCCTCTCTCATTCAAATTATCGATGCTCTGCTGTTAGGAGTTTTCATTTGGGGGTCTTTTGACCCTCTTTTTTGTTTTGTTTATCCTTAGTGCAATTTTTGGTTTCCGGTGAGATTTCAAACTCTTCTTGGCAATAATACCTAGAAATATTTCACAGCTACCCGCCCACACCGAAACACTTGTGACCCCGACGCTGATTGGACAGATAATGGCTTTTATTTTATACTTCAGGGCTCCATTTGTGTAGTGAGGAGAACAGTAATTCTCTGGCTAATGGAGAATAATCTGAAAAGCATGTTACGCCTATACAACCCTAGGTCTGCTGTCTCGTACACCCACGCTGTCCTCCCTAATTTACATGTGGTCTCATTAACAGCCTTTGCTCAAAATAATATTGTGTGATATTTTCTAGAGCTGGATCCTGGCCTGACTCATGCTGAAATCAAAGTGTGTTAAGTCCAGACCTGTTTTTTTCTCTTGCCTTGCTTCTTTCCTGCAGGTTTTGCAGACCAGGCTTTTATTCAGAAGTGTTGCACTGTGTGATCCTCATGCTGGGTTAGTAAAGCATCATTAGCACAGAGGGCCTTGCTGCCTAATGACAGATGTAGTGCTGGAGCACTTGGCATGAGAAGGATTGTCTGGGGCGGGGGGTACCACACTGGGACTAGGAAAACCTGCATTCAATTCCTTGCGGAGCAGTCACAGACTTCCTTCCTTCGGCTAAATCACTTCATCTGGCACGTGCTTCAATTCCCCATCCGTGCAGGGTGGATAACGTTTCCCCCTAGCTCCAATGAGTACAGTGGTCTAAATCTTTGCAGGTCCAGGGTATTTTGGTATCACAAGGATGAGGACAAAGACCAGGGGGTACAGACCCACAGAACCACAGGTCACTTTCAATGAAATACCTGAGTATCCTGTAAAATACAGAGTTGGTAAATACCACAAAAGCAAGATGCAACTGATAACTAGGTGTGTCTGATCACTGTGCACAAGGATCACATTTCCTAAGTCTGAGGAATTACTAAATATGGCAAAGGGGAGAAAAATCTCCATCAGAAAGCAAGGACTTTATTGAATTTCATATCTTCAGTTTCCTGGGGAGCCATTTAGCTTAAACAGATATAAAAGTTTGGTTCTTCCTGGGTCTGGGGGCGTGTGAAGGCAAGGAAAAACCACATTAATAGTTAGGACTTAATTTTCACATTAACACCTCCTCCTCTCCTAGAGACACCCACCCTTTCTGGTTTGTATACTTCATTTGCACGCATCATTAATTACCACACGCTGATGGATTTCTGGTGCTGTGTCAAATGTGGAGTTTTCGAATAGCGAGAGGACCTGATCCAGGTACCACTGGGATCAGAAAGATCCAGCTGTCACCTTGCAACAAGTTACCCATGGGAGTGGGCTCATTTACTGGGGAGAGGCGACAACATGTTCAGTACACAGCGGGATGGGGTCCTAGGAATCCCTTTCCTAACCAAACCCACATCCCATCATGCAATCTCTGAATTATTGTTAGGGCTAGTTTTTTGTAACTCCACATTAATAAATATCTCTCAACTTCGGCCTCTTCTCCATAAAGGATAACAAATGTTTCACAGTTTCAGCCTCTTGGCCATAAAGCATAATCCTTTGCAGTGACCTGTGTTTTTCCTTGTAGTGATATTTCTCCTCTTATTGTTCCTGTCACGGCTGTGCCTGCACAGCCCATCAATTAACAACGATGCCTACAAAGAAGGGGTTTTATACATGGAGTTAAAACAGAGCCATCAGGCGTGGGGGGGTTTAATCTCTCCTTGTGTTTCTGTACAAGTAGCACGAGGTGAAAGCGGCAGGAAAGGATGTTCTCAGGGGGGCTGGGCAGCCAAGATACATGTCTTCATTTAACACCATTCAAATGTAAATTGTAGTGAAACATGTTAGTGACAGAGGGGAGGTTATGACTGATCAAATACAAGGCTTTGAATCTTTTGCCAAACCAAACTTCTTCTAGGTATTTTGCTTCTTTCTTTTTTGCATTCTTCTCCTCTCACCACTTTTGATCAGTGACATGTACAGTGATGGCTGCTGTCAGGGAGTCAGCAAACGAAGCTGCCCAGATCAGGAGCAGGAATATGGAGTACAAAAGGAAACTTCAGCATATCAAAGATATGCAAGCACAGGGGGAACTTCAAGGGTTTCCTTCCAGAGATAATGAACAAACTAATGAAAAATGAAACTGAAGGTGAAGAAAGAAAGTGAGAAAGAGATCTGAGAATATTTCTGCTGGGGAGGAAAAGATCTTTGTCAAGTGAAAAAGGGATCAAATAACAAACCTCTTTCACAGTGGAAAGACCAAACCCAAAGGATACTGGCGTTTTGCTTCTATTCACTTCAGATGCAGACCTTGAACTCAGACCACATCTTGAGCTAAATTCTGACAGAAAAACATTCTGGTGGTTCATGTGGTGGAGAAGCTCTCTTCCACAAAACAAGCTGATATGCTGATGACAGCATGAAGAGTAAAACCAACAGATTTGGAATGAAAGATTCTGAGAAAGTGGGGTTATAAATGTCAGGTTTTGAACAAAATATGGCTCATTTTTGCTTTGCTGTGTCATCATATATCATATTGACATTAGAAGAGGTATTTTGTTATTAATTCCCTCTGGGGAAATCCAGAACTAGCCCTTGTTTAAATCAGAGGATTTTTCACAATGAAAATTTTGAAGAGCCCTGCATGTAATGAGTGAGGTCACCTTGCTAATTTGCACAAGTTGCCCCATAGTTGCCCTGCTGCAGAGAATGAGTTCTGGACTAAGCTAAAATCCTTTGTGGGCTATTAATATTTTTTCATTACATTCCCATGAGAGAGATATATCTAAAGAAAAAGCCTTAGCTTAGGACGTCCATACAGATACAAGGCAATAGGGTAGACTTAGGTCTCTATGAATGTAGACACGACTTTCCAAAGTTCAGATTTGTTTATTTTCACCAGATCTCATAGGAGAGCAGGTGTGATGGAAAACAGAGATCAAGGACTTCCACATCAACAGGTCTACAAAATCGAAACTAAGGAAAACCTAAATGGCAGCTCTACTTCGGTGGCCTAGCGAATGATGTGAAGGGTTGTCCAGATCATTTTGCTAGCAGAGAATTGGAATCTCTCTTACAAAATGGAATAATCGTATAGGCACAATAGATCAGAGAGAGAGGTCTTCCAAGATCGATCCAGCTGTCTGTCCTGCTGAGCCACCTAGGGCTCAAGCAGCACCTCATGCTCTCTGTGTTTCCAAAGCCAAGACACAGGGGTCTGATTCAGGTCCCCAGATCACTCTGTGGGGAACCTGGTTTACTTCATGAATGATATAAGGATTCAGGATCGAAAAGTCCTGAATAATAAGCACTCAGTTGCTGTTCCCTTGAACTTAGATACCTCAGTGGCTCCTAAGTCTTTTGCAGAAACTGCCACGCATTGTCTGAATATGGCCTTATGTTCATCTGTGCTGCCTGTCCTGAGAAGGACCTAATCTGTGTTGGGATGCCGATCTCCGAGTGCTGATGTTATGCATAGATTGATCTTAAAGTGCTTTGGTTTTTACACATTCAGTAAATAATAAACTCCAGGAACAAAATCCACAAGTCATCATACAGGAGTAAATCAGGAGTCACTAAAATCCATGGAATTTTTCCACATTTGTGTGCATGTACATAAGATCATGTCTTGGATCTTGAGTACTCTTGATTAGGCCCTTACAGTTACTGGGACATTTATCTGCCACAATTTCAATTCAGTTGCCCAGCTGCTGTTTGAAGTGTCAGGTTCCTAAATCCCCCAGTCACCTACTTTTCCGGTGGTTTGAATTTACAAAGCCACCAAAGTCCCATTCCTGGACTGTGTCTAGTGCAATACCTGTAGCTCAAGCTTGCACCAAAGGATGGAGATGCCCAGGTACGATACTTAAAATAGATAAAGAAAATTCCTGACAGATTAAGCAATAGTATGTATCCACCATGGACTTTCTACTTGTTGAGACCATTATGGTAGACAATAAACTAGAGGGGTCTATTATGGCATTTCTAAAGATTCCACATGGCCCCATGTTCCTACGTGCCTGAAAGACTTGCATGAAGTTAAAATCTGGTCCTGCAGAAGCCTCCCTGTGCAAGCAATTAGATTTCCTACAGATTTAAAGAGCATCATTTTTCTAAGGAAGCCATATTCATGTGACTTTAAGTCATGGCTCTAAATCATTAAAAAATTCTAATCCTGATCACACATATGTTTATGGGATATTCAGTTAAATGAGATTGTCCCTGAAGAAAACTATGTGATTCACAGTTACACGTGTTATTTCTGAGCTGGGAAAATTTTCAAACTTCCAGTGATTGGTTGTGATAAAATGCAGTATAAGGTAATGTTCTGCAGTCAAAACATGGAAGCTGGCACAGAACAATGTAAACCCTACCTACCTCATGCAATAATGCTAAAAACACCTTATCAAATTTTGACCCAGAAACACACATGTAGCAAGATAACAAATAACTCGTTCTTGGAGAAAGACCCAGCACTGATTTATATCTTGCAACCCAAATAAATATAAAAAGCCTGCCAGAGCTGACCATGTAAATCTTAACCACCTCATATGGTTTTGTTCTATGAAGTGAAAAATATGAGGAAGAAGGTGGTTTTGCACTGTGAATGAGCTATTCAGGAAAAGTGTTATTTATTGAACTCTATGGGAGGGAAGTTAATTTCAGAAGTTATATACATGATGAATTATAGCTAATATCTTGGAGGAATTAAATGGAATTGAAAGAATAAAAGGTCCCTATTTTCATTTAAATAACAATTGGGGTTGAGCAATGTTAAATACAGGCTTACACCTGCCAGGAACTGGCTGACTAGCAATCTTTGAAACCATCACTGATAAACCAGAGTGGGGACCATCTCACAAATCAGCGGCACTCCTGTTTTGTGTGTTCAGTCCTCATGGGGATTCATGGGACAGTGCTGGGTAATAATTTCAGCCTAGGCGTGGTTTGTGACCTATTTGCTTTCACCCTTTGCTATTCCTACAGTGCAGATGATCGCCTAAGAAACCTGGCAGTGTCCCTGTTCCCAGAGTGAATACTTTCAGGCTAGAAGCTGGAGGGAGGTGGGAGAAGAATAGTCCCACGGTGACTGTCAGGCTCAGTGCAGTGCAGTTTGGTGCCCTGAATTTGTGAATACAGGTCCCAAGGCTGTCAGGTTGGGTCACCTAGGGCAAGTCACCTTCAGCCCCATTTCTGAAGTTCCCCCTCAGCTTGGACACCTGGTTTGAGATGCTTTGGGTCTGTTTTTCAAGGGGACTGAGTACTTGTAAGTCCCCACACACATCCCAGGTCTCACACACTGAGACGGGCAAAAAGAGAGGTTGGATATCTGGATGCAGAAGTAAGGATGTTGCATTAGGAAAGTGGATAAAGAGACATGAGACTGGGAAGGAGGAGCACTGGAAGAAGAAGGTAGGGCGGAGATGGGCTGTGGGGCAGGACAAGGCAGAGGACATGGGGGTATTGAGGTAGGATGGTGCTGTAAGTAGGTGGTATGAGGGGGTAAAGCACTGCAACAGGAAGGTAGAGGCAGCTTAGTGCTGAAGAAAGTCACTAAAAGCACCCCCACTCATTGGATTTGTGAGTTGCTGGTCTTGTATTCAGGCTAGAGAGTGTTACTGTCTCCCAGCTACATTCCCTTGTCCATTCACATCACCTTGTCCACGTCCACCACCGGGCACACGCACAGGTACCTCCCCATTCCGACACCCTATGCGCACCACGCACACATCAGCCATGTTTACATCAGCAGGCACCGATGTGCACAGGTCTTCAGACTTGCTAACACACAGATCCCATTGCCCACAGCACTGAGAGACCTGCAGGTGTTTGTTGTAACTTTAACATCAACCTTCCATGGCTCCCAACGCACAAAGATGCCTCAGCCTCACATAACCTTGATGTCGCGAGCCTATGCTAATAAATCTGAATAAGTAATGGACCGATACAAATCTGGGTAATAGAGTTAAATATCCCTTCTTAACTCAAACACAAACCAGATGTTTTCCATCTACCAGCAGGCCTCCACAATTATCCACACTGCCCATGCCATCCCCCCGGATCCCTGCCGGCCCTTTCTCCTGGGTAATGAATATGATGCATCACCATAGCTAGCTCAGGGATCAGGTTGCACGAATTCGACAGCACTTTTGTCAGGCAGGTTTGTTGTGTGTCTTTATCCAACTGCTTTAAAGCACCTCCTGTTTTGTTTTGCTTTGTTTTGTTTTGCTCCCCACAATCACAACCTCTGCTTGGAGTCAGGGCTTTGCTGGGGAACTCAGCCCAGTCACCCGTACGGAGGCTGCAATAATATTCGGTGGTTTTTTCACAGTGCAGTAAGTGATCTTTGCGGGCAGCATACGAGCAGTGATTAACACTTGACATACACTGTGAGGGCTCTCCCTCTGTAGGAGGGTTGTCCAGACCATGCTGGTAGGAGCTGACACAAGGTGTAGCTGTTACACAGCCCCTCAGGGGCGGAGGTGGGATTCAGACGTGTGCTCCCTTGCACAGCCTCTTGGTGTAAGGCCAGCACACCGGCCCTTCCTGCCGTTCCAGCAGCTCAGAATCGCTGCGAAGCAGGTGAAAATTGGCAGGTGGAGGCCTTCACGTACAGCACAATCAAAAGCCCCATGTTTTTTACTGTGTGACTGTGTCATAATCAACAGTGAGTTCTCATAATGCTTTTATGAGCTACTGTGCTGAAAACCATCACTGCAAGCATCACCACGCAGCGCTCGGAGAGCTTTGGCAGCCATGCGGCAGCCTCACAGGCAGCACGCACCGGAGTCTTTCTGGCCAGCTCATGACTGTGGCCAAGAGGCCATCTTTACCTGCTTGAAGTGGAGGAAATCTGTTGATCTACATATCTGAGATCACCATGATGCAGACAAAAATGTAATGCTGAGCTAAACAATAATCCAGCAAGAAGCTCTGAAAATTTGGCTTCTTATTTCTTTTTAATTAAAAAAACACTTTTTTCCTCTCTCTCTCTCTCTCTCTATCTGGAACAAATTGAGAGCAGTCCAATCTTGTAAATGTATTTCCACAACATTGTGCCAAGGCAATCAGAGTTGTCAGGGCCAAGCTGTCTTCTTTAAGAGTTAAATGTTATTAGCAAGCTTGCTTGCAAGTCAGCTGCATGAACTCAAATTTATCCCTTGGATCCGCACAGCAGAGCCTCAGCATGAGCCTCCTGGTTGCTCTACATAGAGAACCCTCCCAGCAGGATGATTAGAGTAATGTGTACAAAGATAGCACCAAAATTCAATTAAAAACGGCACTTTTTCTTGGAAACAGACTAAGGAGAGCAGCTCCCATCTCAAAAGCCAGCTTGCTTCACTGGGCCAGAAAGCATGGATTTACAGGAAAGGCCTGTTAGGGGGATTGCGTGACTTGGACAGTTGACTCTGGAAGATATGGGGTCTAAAATCTGGTATACACAGAACATTTGCTACCAAATTCATTTTTTGGCTTTCAAACGCTGTCATTGACTTCTTCCCCATTTCCCCCCTCAAATTCTTTGGAACTTAAGGATTAATCTTAACTGACCTTTAACCATGAAATCTTGGCTGGCGATGCAGCCAATGCCTTCAGAAGGTCAAAGTTGGTTGGATGCAAACCAGATCCTAGAGCTCTGACCTCGCCATACTTAGCAATCTCTAAAGAGAGTCCAAGGAAAAGTGAAGAGTGAACATGCTCTCCTCCAAATAGAAATTCCCTCCAGGGCAGGATTTAGGACAGAATAATTTCCATTGCTGCAGCCTGAGTGGACCTGTCGAGCAAATATTTAGAACTTCAGGGTAGCTTTCTGACTTCAGTTGGACTGAAGTTTGATCAGTGCTCCTATCCTTGGGATTTCAGAGATTTCTCTCCTAGCACCAAGTCCAAAGAAATGAATAACATTCACATTTTAAAAGAAAAAAAAAAAGAACATGAACATCTGGAAGTCAGTCCTCACAAATGGCTGTGTATAATCAGGATTAAGCCATTACTGTGTCTTGCTTCTTAAATGATGGAAAATTGAATTGTTCTGAATTACAGTTCTCTCTGCTAAGAACCTGCTACAGACAGAGAAGAAAAGAAAGCATTACTTAAACAGCAGCAGCATAAGAATTTCAGCTTTTGAAAAACTCAGGTTTCCCCTGCGTAAACCATTCAAACACTGGAATGTAAAGTAGTGATGAAAAATGAAAGCCATGTCAGCCCAGAAAGCAATATATTAAAGCAAAGTGTTTGCAAGTCAAAGGCCCTTAAATAAATCTAAAATACATACTTTATTTTAAGTCCTAAATCTGCTGCTGCTAATCCTCATATTTAAAACCAGAAATCTAT
Organism: Mycteria americana; assembly: GCF_035582795.1. Classification (NCBI taxonomy): domain Eukaryota; kingdom Metazoa; phylum Chordata; class Aves; order Ciconiiformes; family Ciconiidae; genus Mycteria; species Mycteria americana. The sequence goes on from NC_134370.1 coordinate 20,931,963, forward strand.
TTTCCTGGAAAGCAGCTGAAGCGGGATGGAATTTGATGTGGCTAGCCCAACACTAAGTTATTGTCTTCAATATTTGTTGTGTCCATCACTACCAGCATTATATCTCTGATGTATTTCAAAATTACTCTAGTACTTTATTGTACTCCAGTGAGTAGAATATAACCCTGAAACCAACAGCCCGGCTCCCTGTCCCCTGCTGCAGTAAGTACAGAAGCTGTAGGTGGTACACTAACCTGCTAACCTGCTCCATTTCCTTTGCTGATGGCAGTCAGCCTTCACACCGTGCCTTTCATCAACCTTTGCACACGTTTAATCCTGCGCCAATCATGGGGCTGGCAAGTCTCTTTGTCACCCTTTTACGGTGGAAGGAACTGGAAAAGGGAGGTTCAATGAAGTGCCTCTTCAGGGGCATAAGGGGATGTGATGCTATAATAAAAGTTAGGGCCTGGAGGTGACGTGGTCCCATGGCTATGGCACATGCCACACTGGGAGCCAGGAAATCTGTGTTTGGTGCTCACTGCAGCAGAGAGGTGATGGGACTTAATGCTATCTCTCTTCTCCGCTGAACTTGTTTCATTTAATTTCTTTTCTTTTCATGCTAGCACCTTCCTCATCCAGCAGCCCCTGGACAGGAGGGGTCAGCCGAAGAGGACATAGGGCAGGGGAACTTTCCTCCAAGTGCCGCTGGGTACTTCTGTGTTAGGGATGCAGAAGTGAGAATAGATGCAGTGAGAATAGCCAGTTTGAGTTGTTACTCAGAGATTTATAAATTATCTTCCTTACTGTGTGAGCAGCATGGAAAAAAATTACGCGTTGCTGTGAGATTCTGGTACATGAATTTTGGGCTTTTCTGTGCCCAGCAACAAGAGCGTTAGCCTTGGGCAGAGCTGCACAGAGCCCTTCGGACCCCATGGCCAGCAAGGGCAGCAGGGACCTCTCTAGTCGTCAGTACGAAATAAAAACCTGTCTGCAATGTGAACCTCCAAATACAGCCCCAGAACAGAGGGATTTTCTAAATTTCTGCAGGCAGAAGCCTTTTGGGGAAGAAAAGCCCAGTCCTGGAGGATGGGGGGAGTCACAGCCTGCAAGCACTCCTCCTGCCAGAGCTAATGCCTCCAGCTTCAGGCCACATGCTTCAGTCTCACCAAATCTTTCAGTCCCTGTTTCTCCCTTCTTTTAATAGAAAATCCTATTGTTTTAGGTTAAAAGCAGAAAATCCTAAGAGGTTCAGTGGGATGGGACTAATTAGCTAGCATAAACATAATCTGGTCTACACAAGCAGGGCCTGACTCCTAACACACTGCTAATGAATAGACCTGACCAATAAATGAAACAAGGCAAAGTTTTCTCCTGCCAAGTAATACATTTTTCTGCCAAAAATATTTGAAACAAAATAATCCAAATAATTCTGCTGACTTTTAATCCCAGGTTTTGATTTGCACTGGTTTTAAACTTCTCTGATCTTTGTGAAGGGAAGGTGGAGGGACAAAGGCTCATATTCCTCTCTTTTTTCCCCACAGATAAAGGAGATAGAGAGCAGAGAAATGGGAGAAAAATGCCAGTTTTCAGGTCTCTCTCCATATCCTCTCAGATATTTTATTTCTGCCTCTTTTCTGGGTGGGGATTACAGTAGCAGAAAAAGAGGAGGGAATGTGTGAAATGAGGAAGGAGCAAAAGTTTCTTCCTTTTATCTCCTCTTGTTTGATTTCTTTCCCCCCTTCTTTACAAGAAGGTAAGAGATTGGATGAAATGATACTAAAAATTCACAAATTCAAATACTGAAAAGCTAAATCCAGTCAAAGATTTGTTAGGCAACACTGAATTAAAAGGTTGAATTTTGATTTACTGAAAATGTTTATTGGAATTGAACACTTAACAGAAAATTCCTTCATAATAAAATGCATACCCCATTGGTAGGAGACTATAATTGATAAAGGAAGGAAACAAAAAAGAGAATTATCAGGGAAGCCTAAAATGCAGAAACAAATTATTACAGAGCCTGATTCTCGAATGTGTTACATTTCCCATAACATAGAGGAAATCTAGAAATACCTGTCACTCTAAACCTTCAAGGCACTGAGTTTTCTCACCACCTTGTCATTTCTACAGGAGTGAAGGCTCTTCGGTAGCTTGCAGTATCTGCCCCCAACTCACATATGTCTGGTGTGAAATTTCCCCAGACTCCCTCCATAAGGGACTGCAATGCTCTGGTCATGGAAAACCAGCTCCCTGTCTCCGACCTTGCTGTGTCACTTGCTATAAACATGACTGATGAATGAGTGTTATTGCTGTATGAGAAACTTAGCCATCCCCAGTCAAGCTGCGAAAATTACAAACCTTGGAATAAAATAAACCAACATATAATCATTGCCAGTGTTGCTTTTGCTATAGTCAAGGGAGTCTTCAAAATATGTTTCCAAGTACATGTTTCCCAACATCTCACCTCCAGAGCTTTGTTTCACAGGCCTCGGCTACAAATCACAGCCCTCCACCCAGGGATGCTGCTGGTCTATTCTATACTAAGCCTTCATCACTGTATGTCTCTGTAGCATACACCATGCAAGCAATACTTTATGTAGTTAGAGGAGCCTGAGGTATTCTTTCATGTGACCTTGGTGTGACTGAAATGACTCTTTTGTGCTTGAACCAGCCAGCTGATATTCTCCATGCTGGGGTGATATATGTCAGCTCAGGATGGTATTTCTTTTCTTTTGAAAAGAAACAGAGGGGACTGCCATGTGAAATTATTCAGCTATTTATTAAAATATGAGGAAAGGGGAAGAAATGGATAGTTTAGACACTCTTACCAGAGACCACTCTGTCACTAGCATCTCCCTGTTTGGAGACAAGGTCTCGAAACTGGGCTGCCCGCTCACCACAGATACTGGGAAGCATCTTTTGTTGCTCTCAGGAAGGTTTTGCCTGTATTTGGCAAGCTATGAGATGTTGAAACATTTCAGTTCTCTTCTACTGAGCAGGGACTTCCCTAACATCACATTCTTGTCCCAGAGATTTTGCCTGCACTGAGCACCTGTGTGAGAGGCACGCTGGGGTGAGAGGAGAGGAGCCGGACTTTCTCCATAATTGCTCTCCAGCTTCCCTGCCATGCTCTGGCTCACGTTGGGCCAAGCACACCAGCTTTCTGGCCCCTTTCCCAAGGAGTCTCTCTCTGGTGGATTGGACTGAGCTATTTCTTTTTGGGAGGTCTTCATAATCTAGCACCACTGGAGGACTTGAAACAAACCAGGGAGTTTTCATGGTCTCTTTCCAAATACACAGGATTCATGTGCCAGGAATCACCTGCATCTCTGAGGAGCCAGAACCACGGGGAATCGGGGAAGCTGAGCCCAGGGTGGCAGCCTGGAGAAGCGGTCTGAGTTGTGTGGACTCTCTGTCGGTGTCTGTGCTGCATGGAAAGTGCCACTGAGCAAAGGATGTGTCTTCCTGCGTGGTGAGCAGGAGATGCTGTGTGATGTACGTGCAGCTTCTTTAGCCCAGGACTGCATGGCTTGCAGCCTGACCCATGGGGGTGTCCAGAGACACATTTTGATTGCTCCAGTGGGGGTCAGGGCTCTGTAGCGCAACACAGAAACTGTGAAAAAGTATCCCTCAGTGACCTTTGCGCCGAGGAGACACACAGCCTTCCTCATCCTCGGGCCGTACACAGCTTTCATGGCTTCGGTGCCAGCTTCTGTGGAGCTGCAATCACTTTTCTGTTCTCTGCTTATACAGCTGCTTAGCAGCCCCAGGCGTCAAGGCAATGCAAGGACTAACAACTAAGCCACAGTAATGCATTTCCCGCCCAGTTTGCCTTCCCTGAAATCCAGTTTCCAAAAGAAACTGCTGTCTTCTCCACTCGCTTTCCTAGCAGCCCATTTCAGAGACCCACAGGCCCGTGCCGGCCTCTCCTTTGCAAGCTGCTTCCCTCCATCAGGAGCCTCTGGGGTGAGCCTGTACAGCAGTGCTGGTCCCACTCAGTCTGCAAGGGACAACAGGGGAGAGGGGCTTCCTTGGATTATTTTTTTCAAGAGTAGGAAGGGGACACCCCCCCCCCTTGGTGAATACAATGGGAAAAATGAGATGAATACACAGTACTTCGCCCCCTTTCCTGCCCCCATGCATTCCTGGTCTGAGCCAGAGGAGTGAGAGCACTAGAATATAACCTAAAGCCCCCGCTTTATTTCACTGTTGCTTTCTTTTAGATGTTTTTGGAGGGAGATGTTGCAGGTGGCCTTCTCAAACATGTTGACTGCATGTAGGGGGGAGAAGTGGGAAAAGGCATGATTAGACTTTCAGAAAGGAATCGATAGGCCTCTGGAGGGCTGGTATACTACAGCTGTAAATATTTCAGCCCCTTCGATCAAGATGGAAACAGCAGTATGGGACTCAGACACCACCACCCTGAATAGTCAAGGAAGACTTTATGAGTTAGTGCAGTGGCGCTCCGTGAGAAATGCATAGTGTGCTGGCAGAAAACGGGATCAGCTCACAGACAGCAAGCAAAGGGACAGTGAAGAAATGATCACATTTATACCAGATGCCAAGCTTTGGACTCTGTGCTGTCACTTCCATCTACCCATGTATTGCTACCTGATGATGCCAAATGTAACGACAGCTTGGCGTGTGCTCTCACCGAACATTCAACCGGCCCTACATAGCACAGTGCACGTGCTGTAGGCATGTAACACTGCAGAACTGCTTAGTATTGGCAAAGAGAGGGAACATCATGTCTTTTCCAGCTGTAACCTGCAAATCCATGGGAAACTTTTCCTCTCAAACATCTCCATTAGTTTGCTATATTCTTCTTTCTGGCTGGCTTGTATTTCTGTGTGCAGATAGTTCCAATGCATTTGCTTTTGCTACCCTTCATTTTGGTATCAAGCCACATATTTTCAACCCTCTAATATTTGTAATTAATATAAACAGAGGTTGTGCATGTATTTATACGTGTTAAATGCCAAATTGGCACGTGTTCTCTTGGCTCAGCCAGGGCCTGGAGACTTCCCCGCACAGTGTCCCTCCAGGCTGCAGGGATTGCTTCCATTTCAAATAACAACTTTTCCTTGAAAGCCTCCGTGGCACCTGTGCTCCATCAACAAGGGAGCCTCAGGACCACGCCAAAGCACACGTGGCGGCCGCGTAGCAGGGAGCGAGCGCTGGCTTTTGTTCACCTGCCCTGCAGACATGTCCGCGCTGCAAGAGCAGAGCCACGCGTGCGGCCCTTTGGCAAAGCCTCCCAGTGCTACGGGCTCCGGTCCACCGCACCCCAGCTCCCGAGCCCCCATCGCCTCCCACCTGCAAGGTGTGCTCACTGTCGAGGCCAGAATAGCTCTGCCTGTGCCGGGATGCTGCCTGAGCACCCGAAACAGACAAGGAACTGGCCTTATCTCTTCGCCTTATCTCTTCCTATCTCTCCCTCCCTCTTTCTCAGTCCTTCTCTGGCTTCCCCTGCCCAAGTGCCCGAGCACCTCCCAAACCGAACAGCTGCCTGACAAGCCTGCTCCCCAGGGCTGCTAGGTCTTGGATGCTTTCAGATCCGCTTCCTCTTTCTGTATTGCTCCTCACACATCATCTCGTAGCAGCAGACTCTCTGAATCCAGCATTCAAGCAGTAAGTGACAAAGGAGTTGATTGCAAACAGATCTTTTCGGTATGTGTACATGTGAATGCATACTTATGTTCAAGAATGGAAATCTTAAAATTATTTTCTTATTTCCTTGTATTTTTCCTACTCATTTCATGTTCCATTTTTAGCTGTGCTTGCAACTTATTTGGAACCTGCCCTCCTAAGTCAAATGGATGAATTATTGCTTTGCTTTTTCTGGGAAAATAATACTATATAACGGTCACTCCAGCATACACAAGTACTACTGGCAAGGAATACGTAGGTAGTTTAGATTTATATGGCTGTAACTGAAAGCAGAACTTGGCTATATTCTGCCTGACTGTAATGAAAAGAGATAGTCACAACGGGCTTTTGTATGAACTTGGCTCCTAGAAATTATGGCAATAAAAATAGCAATGCCATCATTTGTTAATTCTAATTATTTCAAAAGTCAGACATGCAAGCCTGTTCTTAAAGAGATGTGCTGAACTGAAATGCCTAAAAAGAAAGTAGTAGTTCTTTTACCAGCAGAATAGAGGCAACATTGAGTCCTCCAGGAATTTATATCATGGTCATCAGCACGTGGTTTGAATACTACAGGTTCTTCTAGACAGAAACACTAAATGTTTCTTTTCCGACATCCTTGGGATAAGCCTTTTTTTCATGCTTGCAGAGTTTCTGAAGCAAGCTCCTGTTACTAAGGTGAATTGTACGTAAACGTAAAGAGGCATTATGGTGGCTGACCCATGCCTTGGTCACGTGCAGACAGAATGCCACCAGCCACGCTGTGAGCCTCATATCTTAGCAAAAGATGGTCAGTAGACCCCAGCCAACAGGAATCAGAAGCAAGAAAGCAGTTATAAGAATTTTTTTCTTTTTTATTATAATTTTCCCGTAGAGCCTTGGGACTTTTCTCACAGCTTTGATCAGTAACCAAGCCTTATCCATCTCCTGTTCTTGTTGTCTTATAGATGGTAGTGGCACTGATTTACCCTTTTGTGTCTGTCAATCTCCAGTTAACAGTATTTCAGATCTAAGCAATTCCAAGCAGGTCCTGCTGCGCAGTCTGTCCATTAACAGCTCTGAAAGGGAACAAAATGTTTCACTCAAATGCCACGTGCAACTGTTATATCTTGTTCGTTTCTTGAATGTATGTGCTTACATTCAAGTTAATTTAGGGCGATGACAAGTACCATACCGACAAGCTCAAAGTTCAACACAAATTACCCATATCTTCATCATGAGGGAACCTGAATATCTTCCAGTTGCCCATGAATCCATGTGGCTCATCCATCCCATGTGAGCTTTCTTCCCTCACATCCTCTCCCTGGGGAAAGTTGTGCTCACAAAGCCAACATGTTTGGGTAGTATTTTTCTGAAGACATGAATTTTTGCAGCCAGTTGTGCTGCACAGTTGTCATGCTGCATATGCTCTCATTTAGTTCCCTCCTCCCTCAGTTGCCTCCTCCCCTACAATTTCTGAATCCACTGGCCACTTCCAGTCACATTTGATAAAGAGGGAGAGATATCAAAGATAAGAAGTTCCTATAAAGCAGCGAAAACCAGGGCCTGGGTAGAGGACGGAGATGCCAGTTAGTGTCCTGAGTGAGGGAAGGACTGTGAGGCGAGAGCAGTAATTATCTGTCCTGTTTGATTGCCAGCTGGGAAGGAACAAACGTATCCCAGGGAGCCAGTCAGCACCACATGGCTCAAAACAGGCCATGGCACGTGCTACTTTTGGCTCCCCAGGAGTTAAGGGACTTCTGGAGAAGAGATGAGGGTCCGTGAGGTATTTCAGACAATGCATGGAAACATAAGATCATGGGAAACAGTTGCATTAGTTGTCGTTATATGGATGAAGTACAGAAATCCCATCGAAAACCAGGCTGCATCAATTTGCATGATCTGGAAATAACTTGTTTTAATATTTGCCTGCTCGTTGTTCACTGCAGAAAAGGTGGGTTATGCCAAATGCCTGGCACTGGGAGACAGAAAATGCTGAGCTGCAGGATGTCCCCAGGGGCTGGTGGAGAACGGTTTGTCCTTTCTACAGATGGGTTTCCCTGTGCGGTTCTGTCGTGGACCTCAGACTCCACAGCAGATACAAGGCAATTGAAATTAGTTTAGCTCCAAACCCAGACGACTAAACTCACTCAAATTACTTTCTATTCATGGTGGGCAGAGGACATGTCCACAGACTGCTGCCACAGCCAAAGTTTTGTTAAAACGCAGTAATGATTTACTCTAACTTCACTGTGATGCTGGAAAATACAGATGAGATGAACTAGGAAGGTAGTTTAGCAAGAAGAGCACACCTGCTGGACCATTAATCACAATACCTTTGCAGCTTCTCGCCTCTTTTTGTACAAAATGGTCTAATGCCAGTAAGGATACATTTTTCTTCTGATGTGCTTAGCTTGCTTTTCCTCTTATGTTTCCCCATACAAAGAGTAGCAACTGCAATGCAAAGAGTGGAGAATCGGGAGAGGAGGATGAGGCTACCAATATATATACTGTGACAGCATTGCTTTCATCAAACAAAAAGAAACGTTCCCCTAAAGCAATCATGCTATGTTCAGGAGCACATGTTGCCCCATCAGAGAGTCCTTCTGACTGATCATTTGTCAAAATCAGAGCTCTTTCCTTCCCTGCCTGTGTTTCTACATGGAGAAGACACATCGGTAACGAAGATGACTGCCTGCATTGGCTTTGCATGTGACCTTTCTCCAAAAGCAATTCTTTTTCATCAGTTTCACATAAAATCCATCAAAATCCTCCTGTCCAGCTAATTCCTGTGAGGCATCCTTAGGTCTCCCAGCTGGACGGCTAAAGCATTGGCCTATTCCCTGACCTTAGTATCCATTTTATTATTAAACTTGCAAAAGCAAGCAATTCTTCAGACTGGCAGGCCAGGCAACAAACCCAGGTTTTAAGAAACCACACACTATGCACATGTTTTGCTTCTACTAAGATCACTGGAGTTGGCCAGCTGCTGACTCCTGGATTAATGACCAATACCTCCTCCCCTCAGGTGTCCCACTTAGCTTTTCCCTGGAGAAACCAGGCAGCCATCAGACCCGCTGGGATCTGAATCCCGAACTACTTTGGACATTGACCTTTCCAACACTGCATGAATTTTTTAAAACAGTTACTGAAAGTTCAACTAATGATTTATTTATTTTTTAATTAGCCCTTAGGAAGAAAAAGGGGTAGACTCTGACAGCTCCTTGGTCCCAGCACTGGTTATCAGCATGTGCAGTAAACAGGGAAAAAAATATAAATATTACATTCTCCCTCAAGATAAGGGATTTCAGAGTGAAGGATTGCTTCCCAATAGCAAACTTCAGGGCAATGTCATGGAAATGGGTCACAGATTCCCGGAATGCAAAGTCCATCGTGGGTCTTCTCTGCAGCAAGGGATTCTCTCCCACTCCGGCGCAGCTCCCCTACGGCTCCCAGGCAGCCTGGGAAGTCAAGGCTGCAGCCTGAAGGTGTCTGCATCAGCACCTGCATCAGTGACCTTTAGGAAAGGAGTGGAACCCCATTTTGTTTCTCATTTCAGAGAAACATAGAGTTTCCCAGCAAAACAACTGGTGTTCAGGTCTTCTGCCTGTGCAGAGATGAGGTATTTTTGCCTTCTTTGGGAAGAAGGGTATCTTGCAGGCTGAAGGAACCGTGGTCCCCATGGCCCATGCAGTCCCTGACCCTGCCAGGGGCTTGCTCCAGCACCGGCCGCTTTGCAGTGGGAACTCAGCAAGGCGCAGACCGACCCCACCAAACTCAGCCAAGCTGGAGAGAGGAGCTGCCAAAGCCCATCCCACCGTGGGGCCCTCTGGGCAGGGGTCCTGCAGCTGACAGCTGGAGGTGGGTGATGGACCACCTCTGGGAGAGAAATGATGCTCCACCACCACTGCGGGAAGCTGCTCTGGTTCCTGGCTCTCTTTAGCATTCACAGTGATGACTTGGCACGTTCATGCTCTCTACATAAATCCTGATAAACTCTTAACCTCAAAAACATCCTGTAACTAGGGGCTCCCGTGTCTAGTTGCCATATTGTGTGAAAAAGCACTTCTCCTTATCACTATTACATTTGCTCCTGCTGCTGAGTTTCACTGAATCTCTGTGCTCCTGTTTTAAAGACAATGTGAATATTAATTCCTCCCTCTCTTATCTATCCCACCCACTCTCTTCATACATTCATCATGTCCCCTCTTATGAATATCCTCTTGAATGTAAACTCCTCCAACTTTTTTCAGTCTCTGCTTAAGGAAGTTTTGCTTGTCCACATCAGTAATGGCATCAGTCACTACCTACCTGCCTTGAATAGGGACCAGCAGCCAAAAGATCAAAGTGGCTCTGTATCCCATTATTCAAAAATTAGATCAAGCACCACTTCTTTTAATATGGCTACAGAAATAACTTGAAGGAAATTCTTGCGACACCATCTTCTGTCTCTGTAGGTAGCATAATTTTACTATTACTATATTCTGTACAGAAGGGCATATGTTTTAATAATTGTCAAAAGCATGAATGGCTTTTTTAGCTTCTATTTAAAGAGCTCTTGGCAAACTCTATAAGGTCTAAAAGAACACTTTTTTTTTTTACATTATTTTAATCCCTTCCCTAAACAAATCCTCTGACTTGAATTTTTTACATTTTGAAAGGACTTGGGTTTATGGTTTGCTGTGGTATCAACATTGTCTGTTTTCCATAAGCATGCCATCATAATTCAAAACAGAAGCTTTCAAATATGTTTTGCCTCTGCCCAAGGGAGATCACATCACTTTTTTTTACACTCTCGGCAGAACTGCAATAACGAAAGTATAATTTGCATGGCCCTTCCAGCCTTTAATGTTTAATCAAAGTGCCCTGGCATTGTTTAAATACCTATTAATTCTGCTAATTTTCAGCCTGACTGTTAAGTAACTGCAGCTGCTTTACGAAGAGGCTGCATTTCAGCCTCTTAAAGGAAAAAGATATACGCCTGGACTGCAGCTTCAGTTTGCAGAGCCCCTTGTCTGTTCCACTATAACACTTCCCTAAAGTTCTCCCTTTAGAGAGGCAAAGAGGAATCTGAGGAAATGATCTTTATTTTAGTGCTCTTCTCTCTTCCTTATGAGGGCAAGAGTCTTCCCTTCTGCCTCCAACTCTTCCAGTCCCTTCCCAGCGTAAACTTCACTTCCACTACAGAGGCATGACATAGGGCAGAACCGAAGAGCCCCAATTTATGTGTGAGCTTCAATTGCAATGAGCCAGTGTAGTTTAATGATGTAAAGGAAAATTAAATATTTACAGGTTTTTGTAGGATGTACGACGTTAGTTCTGCAATGAGGAAGACCCCCTGAATATCTTAGCTATCCTTTCAAAAGTATCCTTCTTCCCTCTAAAATAATAGTCCTTCTGAATTCCTGCGAGGAACATTTGCATTCCCAGAAGTCACACCAGGACTAAAGCTATTAATCGAAAAGCTTCTAGGCAGAGCCGTCACCTTGAAATTCATGTTTTTATCAAAGTCAGTGCTGAGAGTAAAAGCAGTCCCCTGACCTGATTGTGTTGATCCACATTCTGTGGCCCAAGGGAGTTTATTTTTATTGTTTCTTTAAAATAAAAAAGGTATAATTAAAAATAATAATATATGAAAACAAAAGCGAAGAGGAAATGAATAAGCGTTAAGCTCAGAACAATGGGATGGGTCACAAACGACGCGCCAGGCCAAACAAGAATTGCAGTCTTGGCTCCAGCCCTTCAAGGGCTTCTGCATGTGCTTAACTCTATTTCCCCTGGCCTGATCCTGCACTGATTATGTCATTAGGGCCCCAAGTTCAGTAAGAGCAAGAGCAAGCCGTAATGAAACCATCTCACACAGGCATGTCTGTAACTTGAGGAGCATAAGAGTACCTCTGAAGTCATGCTGGTGTCCTGCCGAGGGAGAATTTAGTTTCTCCATGGGCTTGGTGACGACTTGGGGGGGTGACCTTCTGGAAAGGGGCTGGTGGAGGTGAGGGAGTCATGGTTTCTCTCTGAGATCAAAAAGAGCTAATGTCCCAGCAGAGCATCAGGAGACAGCATATAATGATGGGTATCAAATCTTCACATATCATGGTGTCTCTGTGTATGTTTCTTTAAGGTGAGACTGCTACACGTTGGAGTGGATTGCTCGTTGGTTTTGCCAACAGCCATGTTACATCCCGCTCTAGGAGTCTGTGCGTCTTGTTACAGTTTCAAGAAGGCATCAGGCCAAATTGCGATCAACTCATTCAGGCTGAACTGCATGTTGATCCAAAACAGCCGCACAGAGGTATGGAGGAATGCCTGTGGCTGAGATTATACCAAACTGGGCTTAAGTTATCCCAAACTATTAAATAATCTGACAGTGGCCTCTTAAGCAGACTCAGAGAAGGCCAAAGTCTGGAGAAGTTCAGCTGTAGAAACCTTCAGCTGACTGAAAAATGTGTGCTGCAGCCTGAGAATCGGAAACATCAGTTATAAAGTAGACAAAAATGTAAATACAGGAGTGATCTGTTGACCACTGCAGGCAAATGCAGGGAGCCAGGGGAACAGAAAGAACTGTGAGTCTTTGTTCGGATGCTGTGACACAGCCGACCTCGGGGCAGCTTAGGATAGAGATCTGCTATGGGCCATCCAATCACTAATAGGAAGTAGAAGCAGCTTTTACGAGCATTTGTACAAGATATCCAAACAATGAGGTATGGTGGCAACAGGAGATTTTAGTTACCCAAAACCCTGTAGAAAAAACAATAGGGGAACTAAAATCTCTCAAGCAGATAACTAAGGTTTTCAACAGGAGTAGAAGAGTGAGCAGATCCTAAAAACCTGTGATGTTAAAAACAGTAGAGCAAGCCACCCCTATGCAGAAGAACACCAGGCACATAGAGGTATGATTCCAGCTGCGTCAGTAGCTTTCTGAGGACTTTAAGAAGTGGATACTACAGAAAGGAGTAACACAAACACGTAGCTAAGGATAAGTACAAGAGAACAAGACAAACAATTGGCTACAGAAGCAGAGCTGCTACAGCACGGAAGGCATTTCAACTAGAAAAGGACATGAACGGGAACTGGGAAAAGTTCTATAAATACATTTTAATTAGAGGAAGAAAAAGGAAAGTCTTGATCCATTGCTAAACAGGAAAAGAGAGCAAATAACAAATGATGCAGAGAAGCCTGGCATGTCTCTTGATCCAGCCCTTATTTAAAAAAAAGCTATTTGTGACCAGCTAATTAACTAAATTATTTTTAAAATGAGGTAGGACTGCAGGCCAAAACAGGAAAAGACCAAGTTAAAGAATACTTGGATGAGCCAACTGCATACAAGTCAGCAGGGCCTCATAAAGTTCACCTGAACTTATTCAAGGAATAAGATGAAGTAATCTGTGAATCGCTAACAATTATTGTAAAGCAATTATTGTAAAGGAGTCACATAGAACAGGATGAGCCCTAGAGCACAGGAGAAGGGTGACTACAGTGCTGATCTTTAAAAAGGAATAATGAGTCCCCAGGAAGCTATAAACCACTCACCCTGATTTCCAAAAAATCTGGAATGAGTTATTAAACAATCAGTTTTTAAATACCTAGAAGAAGGTATGGTGATAAAAAGCAGTCCACTTGAGTTTGTCAAGAACAGATCATGTCAAACCAGTCTAATTTCCCTTTTTAACAGAGTAGCTGGCTTAGTGAATAAAGAAGAGCAAGTGGATGTGATTTATCTTAGCCTCCCGACATGGTCGCATTAGGTATGAGCTAAAATGTAATCACAACAGGACGGGTGCGTAACTGGGTGAACTTCACTGCAAAAACACAGTTATCAATTGTTCCTATCAAATAGGAAGTTGTTCAAGTGGGATTCCTCTGGGATCTTTTCTGGGCCTATTTCCATTCTTTTCACTAATGATGCAGATGATGAAATCTGTGGTTACCATTAAGCTTGGAGAGGCTACAAGAGAATCAAAGTCAGAGGATCAAAGTGCAGAAATGTTCTGGAAAGATGGTCCACAGCCAACCCGAGTAAGTAACACTAGGATAAAGTGCTACTTTCAGGAAGGAGAAATCAAATTCCCAACTATAAAGCTGGAAGAATTTTGTAAGCAGTGGGATGGCAGAATAAGGTCTGAGGCTTGTAGCAAATGAGAGGCTGGATCTGTGTTGACAGTGCAGTGCCCTGGCAAAAAATGTAAATACCTGAGTTGCATGTACGGAAGCATCACATGTAAGACAAAGAAGGCAATTATTCTGCTTTGCACTTTGGTGTGGAGGTCTCAGTTGAAAGGTTTTATGAATTTTTGGGCACTGTACTTTAACGAAGATATAGATACACTGGAGAAAATCCAGAGGAGATCAACAAGTATGATCAGAGATTTGGAAAATACAGCCAGTGAGGTAGAAAGAATTGCCTTTGTTTAGTCTAGAGAAGATTGTTTAGTTTAGAGAAGATGAAGGCAAGGCAAGACTCTGGTTCCTAAATGCATTCAAAACTGTAATAAAGATGACAACAAGCAATTGTTCTGGTTGAAAGTAAGGACAAGAAGAGATCAGCTAAACATGCAGCAAAAGGCAGCTTAGGCTGGAGCCTGGGGAAAGCTTTCCATCCGTCGCTGCAGCAGAGCAGAAGATTGTCCAATCTCCTTCACGGAGATGCTTTGGTACAGGTTAGACAAATGCCTTCTAGGAAGGGAGAAAATGCACTACTTTGGGCCCCAAGAGACCTCTCTCTCTGGAAACCCTTCTCTGCCCGAGGTTCTTGCAGCTTTGAGGCTTAGTAGCTGAGGATGCAGGTATGTAATCTCTGATACTAAAATGTAGTAACTCTGTTAGTGCTTTAATAGCAATGATTTTATATATAGTAATGATCAGCCTAAACAGCCCTGCTCCCCCCTCCCAAATATTCCTGGCTATCAGATTTCTTCTGCTGCTGGGGAGGTAAGACAGATATAATGAAATAAATTAATGCCCGCTGACTTTCTTCCATTAGCACAAGGAGGTCTTGGTGGCAAAACAAATCAGTGTTGATTACTGTATAAGCACCGAGTGTATGTCCATTTTTATGGCCCCAGGTACATAGCCCATCAGTGTGCCAAATCCATATTAGGGCAAAGCCCAGGTACAATTCTGCCTCCATTTTTCCCAAATGCAATGAGAGGGATTGGGCTGCATCCTGGCCGGGATCCAGAGCATGCTCTGCCAGGCCACCAGTCTGCATGGCCAGCACCTCAGAGGAACTCGGGGGAAGCACTGGCAGGTCAGCACAGGTGGACCCAGGCAGCCAAGCAATCCTTATCCTCAAGGGCTTGTCTGGGCAAGAGCGGGGAGGGAAACAGAGCCCGTGGGAAGGAACAGTGTGGCCATGGTCACATCTGGGTCCAGGGCAGATCCTTGCCCTGTTGCAGCCTCTCATGTTGCCATCGCTCCTTTGATCCTCTGAGAGGAACTGAGACCCCCTGAGATCCTAACCCTCTTGGTAGCTGCATTGCTCAGCTCCCACCACTTGGAAAGGGCTCAGTGTTCCCCAGCCGTCCTCTGTACTTTACAGGATGGTGCTTTTCATGCCCGGTTGCACACAGGAGGGTCCAGAAATGAATACCACCTTCCAGGCATGGTAAAAAGAGGAGGGGGGAAAAAGCCCTGCCAGAATCATCCACTTTCAAGAATCCATAATTCATACACACAGCCAGGCATAACTTATCTCCAGCACTTGTTATTCCCCATGACAGAAGAAGAGTGTTCAGAAAACATAGGGTAAATTAAATCGATTAATTGAAACCGTCTTTCCCCTCTCTTTTTTAATACACTTCTATGTATCTCTTTAAAATTTATAACCTAACATGTCTTTTTTTTATTTTAAAATTTCAGAGCTGGAATTTTGCTGCTAATTTATTTCAGTGCCACCTTTTGTTTTCTTAGCTGCTCGGGTCTAGCACATCTGGTGAACAAGCAACGTTTTGTGGGGGCCCAGCTATTTCCTGTGAGGCTCTGATGTGTTTTGTGCTATCACTGCACCAGTCTGTAAGTGACACTGAGTTAAGGTACTCAGGCTGCTTTCCTGTCTTGAATGCTGTAAATCAGTGCCAAAAACTAAGGGCGTCAGGAAACTAATGAAGAGGAGAAGTGGCAGCAGTCGTTAGAACAGATGCCTCCAGGTGATGGTCAAAGATAGTATTAGGGAAATGATGGAAATCTCTGCAAAGGAATCAAATGGGAGAGTATCATCAGTGGATAATTGAATTTTATAGTTAAATTAGAACTGTTCTAATACAGACATGATTTTGGATTTCACAGTTAAAGCACAGTTCCGTTTTGCACTGAAAACAGGAATTCAGCTTCTTTGTTATGGTTGAAAAATATGGTCTCCTCCTCAAATTGGCAGCACTTATCCCTCTGGGTACAAGATGAATGGTCTGGTAATTTGTTAGTTTGTGATTTGCAATTAATTAGAAACTTGGTCCTTTAAGAAATCTGTTCCAATTGTTCCTTTGTTTGGAACGTCTCAACAATGAAATAATGCAGACCGTGAAAGTGTTCCATCTAGTCAAAATTCATTGAAACTTTGCACACAGACAATAGCTGAATAAATTAGTTTGCAATTAAAAATTTTTGTAACTAATTGCAGGCAGGGAATACTGTGACTTCAGCGAAAGCTCATCCAATCATCTGGTTCCCTCTAGAGTGATTTTGCACATGCTAATCCCATTGGCTGTAAGGATTTACATTCATCAGTCCCATTGACTTGGAGAGGGCTGAATGTATCAAAAAGATATTACTTGGCCAGTTCTTTTAAGTTTTTGCATTTTGATTTGGGGCATAACAGGCTCCCCTCAGCACTGCCGATCCAGTATATATTTAAGAGGCATTGCTGAAGAACCTGAGGCAACAGAGCTCTTAACAATACCGAAGTAGTGGGACCTTGTGCCCCCTTCGCTCAAATATCACCCTCGGTTCCATCACTAACGCAGCACACTAAACCACTGCTTTCAACCTGAGGCCTAGAAATCCCCAAGAGGCTTAAGAAACACACTTTCAAAGGGGACCACAAAAAGCAACTAAGAATTAACCTATTGCAGGAGGCTCAAATTTTCTACACAGGAGTATATGCTTCCTTCAGAAATTTTGTAGTGGTCCACGAGCTGAAAAGCAAAATGAAGTAAACCAGTAGCCGATTTGATTCACGTGTCTTCATTATCTGTTTGCTGTAGCTCTGGTCGTCTACATCAGCTGTAAAATCCTGGCACAGAGCCAGACAAAAAAAAGGCAGGAGTAAAAAAAGAGATACATTAAAAAAATAGATATTTAAGAGGCACGTCAGCAGAAAGGAAAAAAAAACAACAAAAATCTCCCTGGATTAGCCCAGCAGAAGAAATTTAATGAGTTCCTTTCCCAGGAACTGTGGTTGACAACAGCTTCAGTGGACAGAGATGTCCCTGGAAGGACCCTTCCAGGTCAATGCAGCCATGAAGGTTGTCCCTCTGCCGCATGCCAAGGAAGAGTTAACGAAACGGATGCCAAGGCTAAGAAAGCTGCTGGGGCAAAGAGGGGGAACAGCTCTTCACACCACAGCAATTTGCAAATGCAAGCACCAAGGGTTTGCTTGGGTTCTGGTAAGGAACTGGGGGGAAAAAAAAAAAAAGAAAGAAAGAAATCACAAAGACTCTGACTGAAACAAAAAATGGTTCATTTGGGTAGTTTTATGCAAGCTTTTGAAAAATCTTTTTATAACTGATGCCAATTTATAAATGAAAATGTAGTTCAGAAGCAAAAGAATGCTTCTGTTCAGAAAAAGTTGAAAAAAAATATTGTTTAGCATTTAGACTCATTTTTTTCCTTAAAGAAAACCATTTTTTTATGTTTATCCCCAATTCATAAATATCTCTGATTCCCCCTTATTTGTACAGTGCAATGAGTTCATCTGCCAAAAAAAAAAAAAAACCTCACAAATCTTAAAAAAACTAACATCCAAAAATACCAGACCAAATTGTCACTCAGACATGAACTACATCCAAAGATTTTAAAAGATCTAATACAGGAATGGCCTGATGCCTGGGAAAGAGAGCGGTCACCGGAACAGGCAAGATCCCTGCCGATCCCAAAGCAGAAGCACCCCGACAGTGAACCCCACCGGGGAGCAGAGCAGCCTGCGTGGCATGGAGACTCTGCTGCGATCTCCAGCCAGGAGAGGAAATCAGGAGACATAAAACACGAGGGAAATGCTGAGTTGCACAACTCCTGTGACAGAGAGAGAAATCCCAGAGCCGCTGAAGCCGGCGGGGGATGCAAACTGATTTCTTTGCATTATCTGTTAGGAAAACACTGCCCAGCGGAAAGCGTGGGAGGAAGCTTTTGCCCCACGGCAGGAGGGAGGTGGGCGCAGCGGCTGCTCCATCACGTGGGGCTGGCGGCAGGGAGGTGACCCTGGGCCTGTGGGATGTGGCCCTTCAACGCAGCGGGGGTGTGACAGAAACGAGGGGGCTCAAGAAGTCCCAAATGGCAGAGAAGCGGCATACGCAGGCAAGATGGTGAGAAGTAGTCAGGACAAGAGGGGAAAATCTGCTCTGGGAAATGCCACCGCCAGGAGAGCTGGATGGGGTGTCCTGCACATGGGTGCTGGGACGCAGGCATGGGTTGGGAATGTCAGGAGCCCTAATTTTCTTCCGGTGCTGGAAATGTTTATCCTGGGGACTAGGACAAAGAGGTTTGGTTTTTCTCTATGCTTTTGTTAGGAATTCCTCTGGATTTCCTATCCAAAAATAATAAGAGGTTACAGAGGAAAATACATGAATGCTCTTTCTGCTCTAAGGCAGAGATGGAGTGGGCTGATCGAGGGGCACGGAGCCGGCAGGAGGTGTGCATCCTCCCAGGGTTTCCTCCCAGCACCTCCTCGGGGAAGGAGCACGGCTCTCCTTCCTCTGACCAGACACCTCCCAAAGGTGGTGTCCTCCCAGAGGAACTGACCTTCCTGCTTTGGAGGACAGGGTGGCCAAGGCAGGTGTTCCTTAGGTTGCCCCTTTGGGAACACAAAGCTGCATCCGAGGGCTGGAGGTGTGATTTAGGCAGTCAGTTCCTGCGTGCACGGGTCTGGCAGCAATTCCAGTCTGCACAGAACTCAAGGTTATAGTACTGAGCAAGGCACTGTAAAGGCTTGCAAGCAAGACCACTCAAACCCAGGAGATTATAAAATAATAATATAAAATAATCTCCTGGAAGCAAACCATGAGCTGATGCGTCTCTGCCCTTGGGTCTGGCAGCTGGACCAGTGGTGAGGAATCACACAATAAAGTAGGTCACAGGTTTCCAGAAGACCTTTTTTTTTCCTTTAAGCTTATGAGAAAATGACGATTTATGAAAATCAGCTTGAAGCAAGGCAGTCATTCTGATAATAAAACCTCAAAAGAGTATGGAGGGCTCTGTCATTACAGTAATGGGCCCCAGATAAGTGCTTCATCAAGAAGACTATACATCGTTGCTACTTACAATGCGCTGAAAAGATGGGGCAAGGGGAGTACGAATGGCATCTGCTACAAAAATAAACTACAACAGAAAGAGTGCTCAGTGCTTTTTTATTTTATACCATAAAATCCTCCATTTTGGAATTCAGTTAAGCCAAACATGCATTTTTCACCTCCTCTCATCACCTCAGAGTGCTGCTAAAATGGAAGGACCTCAGTGCAACCTGCAGGCCGAGTCTGCCATGGGCGAGGCGGCCGCCCAGGCCCAGCGGGTCCCGCAGCCGTCCCTCCGGAGCGTGCCCAAGGCGCCCAGCAGCCCCGTGCAGCAGCGGAGGTCCTGCTACCACGTGTACGGGCTGCCGAAGGAAGCAATTTCCTGCCTCGTTTAAAAGCACAGAGGTGGCCGCGTGATGCTGAGGAAAAGCAAACACAGCCTTGCCTGGCACAGTCAAAACAAAATTTGGTCTCATGCCTCTTTTCTTCCCCTCTGCCCATGCTTGCAGCTGGGCCATACTGCTGTGGAGGCTGGGGTGTAACAAACCGCCGCAGAGCTTTGCTCTGCTCACGTTTTTTGTTAGATTTATGTAAAGGAAAACACTTCTTCTTAGACTGCTGCACGTCAGCTTCAATCCTGCTTCCCCCAGGATCCCGCAGCAGGTGAAAAACTGCTCTCAGCTTAACCATTAAAAGCTGTTCAGCCATGTCAGTGGAGGAAAAGCAGAGGCTGAACTGTGGGAAGGGCATTCTGGGGAGGGCAGGCTGCTGGCGAGCCCAGCTGGCCGGTAAGGGGGGACAGTCCTGCTGGGACCTCCGACTAGTCCCACCCCACCAGGACCTGGGAGAGCCAGTGTCCCCAGCCCTGCCTGAGCTGCTCACGGAGAGCGCTCCCTGCTCACGGGGCGACAGCGATGTACCCAAATAAATGGACAAAGACAAACCGAGTGTGGGTTCAGGCTCTGAGCCAGGCTGTTTCAGTGCTGCTTTCCAGTGGTTGTACTGGTCTAGCAGCAAGGAAATGGGAAGGCTTGGAGGGAGAGTCACAGTGGGGTTTCATTCTGTTATCAGGTATCATATAAACTAGGCACAGGTTCCCCTGCTAGGCTGCACCCTCGGTTTTATGTACAACTGCTTCTTGTTTATGGCTATTTAAAATGTTTCTTGCAATTGCTCATCTTCACTAGCAGCAAATTTTTATTCCTAATTTATGCAGTGCTTTTACAGCTTTCACCCAAAGTAAAATAAATGTAACAGCTGGTGGGCCTGTAGCTGAAGATGGCGATAAAAAGAAGAATAAGGTATCTCTGAAATGAAATTTCCTTTCCAGCACATGTGCTGGGCCCAACATACAAGACACAACAGAAAGTTTAATTTAAAACTAATTTATTGGTGAAATGTTATCAGAATGCCAGTGAAGACAAATAAATCAGCGTGACACTGGGAAAAAGATCAGCTGGTGAGGATGAAAGCTACCAACATAACAATCCGCGGCCTGGGGAAGAGTTACACAAACTGGAGTACATCAGCAAAGCCGGAGTGAAATGCTCCCTCCACAATTTTGGATTCCAAAATGAAATCATTTGAGGTTAAAATGCTGATGGGTGCAAATATTTGTTTCTTGCACAAGAAGTAAATAGTGGATTTTCGACTGTGAAACACTGCTTTGGTCCCAATGCTTCCGTTTCCCCCCTTCTGCAAAAGCACCAAGTTACATGCAAGGAGCAGAGAAAAGAGAAGTGACACTTTCGGGGTATGTTGACCCAACTTGACTAACACTAGATTTATATGTTTCTCCTTATTAAGGCAAAGGTGAGGGAAACTGGAACATATGCAGCTCCTCGGTTGCTCTAAATCAGAAGGCTGTGAATGTTTTGTTTTATTTTTCTGGAAGGAAGGTCTGGATGAATGAGAAGCAAGAAACAAAAGGTTGACAAAAAAGTTCACCCAGATACTGTCTCAGGAGGAGAGATGGGCTTTTGGCTGAGGACCTTGCAGAGGTTGCACACAGAGACGTTGCCTCCAGTGGTGTGATTCCTCTTGCACCCAGGGAAGCAGGATTCGTATGCCCTTGTAAGTGAGCAGAACTGGGGAAAAGGTGCCTGAATCCACTGCCGATCTCATCTCTGCTTGTAACATCCAGGAGGGTCCGATATTTTGGGTGGCCGTTTTACATTACGTGTTTTGCTCAGTACTTTGCGGGTGTCTCAGTGGAGAAGAGTCAGAGTACCCAAGAAAACTATTTACTCAGTATTCCCTTTGTGACCAGAGGCATGAAATGCTGGACCCCTTTGAGGAGACCCTGCTGGCACAAAGTCTCCAGTCTATACTTGAGAGAAGGTTTTAATTTTGCATGAGGCACAATTGCTTAGTGAAGCACCCCACAGCTTGCATTTTGAAGGATGCACTTTGGTTTAGCAATGATGACCACAGAGTTATGAACAACAGTTCCAGTTCAGTTCATGCACAATCAGGCACAATTGTATTTAATCAATGAATTCACTCCTGGGTGAACCAGGGCTTCAATTTGGCCAGCGTTTTCTTTCCTATACTGTAACAAATTATTCCTATTAACTGAACAGAGTGTGCCAAAGTTTCTTATGCTCTGATTTATGTGAAATAATTAGCACGATATTGTCTGGGTTTGAGGTCACTCAGCTCTTTTTCTTGTACTTTAGCATCCACGTTTATTCTCATTCTGTACCAATTAGCACAGAGGAAGCAGGATCCAGACATAAGAACAGCTCCTCTGCTTCACAACATCTACTTCATCCAGACTTTTCTTGCACAGCTTCTTACCTTTCCAGAAAGAAGAAAAAAAAAGAAAACCAACCAACAAACAAAAATCCCCTGATACGTTGGTTTCAGAACAGCAAAAACACTGGCAAAAAGAAAATAGCAGCAGAGGGTGAGGTACCAGTTCATGTTAAAACATAACTAACTGGGTGTTCCTGATCTTGAAAGTGTTTCCTTATAGATGGCAATTGCCTGGGACAAGGTAAAGGTAATTTGTAAGGAATAACAGATGCAAGTGCTTCTGCTCTCCACCTAGCAGAAGATAAAGCTATAAGGATTTCCACAGAGCATGTGACTTCCAGTTAAAGTAGAAGGATTGGTTTGTTTTCAAAATGAACTTCCCAACCCTATTGAAAGAGGAAGGGGGGGGGGGGGGGGGGGGGGGCGGGGGAAGAGGAAAGGAGAAAAAAAAAAAGAGGAAAGGGGGAAAAAGGAAAAAAAAAAGAAAGGAAAAAGACACTCCACACCTACTCCCTGAAACACAGTTTAATCAGCCCTAGGGGACAGTAACTCCTAGGGTCAGTTTTTCAGCTAGGGTAAATCAGCAGCTCTCTACTACAGCACTGCTCATTTGTGCCAGATGAAATATTTTTGGAGCTAATTAGGCTCAGGAAATTGCCATTGGCTCCATAACAGGAGGCTGAAATGAGAGGGACATAAATTGGCTAGGGAGGGAGTCATTAAGGTTTCTTGGTGGTTAACCTTGCTTTTCTGATAGAGCTTCTCTTCTGCAGGTAGGCTGCATTCTTATTGTTCTATTACAAGAGTTTATGATCTTTTTTTCAACAGCAAATAATACTCTAGACTAAAAAGAGTGAAACAGGGTGTTCTCTGCAAGAGCTCCTCAGCTCTCTACTCTTTTCTTGGCATGAAACATCCTGTCTGGTGGCCCTTGGGATCTCACAGTAAGTGTAGCTAGTACATCTCATAGCAAGTGTAGCTCTGCTTGTGCAGCTAGATTTACACGGGGGTTGCTCTTTGTGCAGAAGGGAAAGCTAAAACATGCTCCAGTTAAAACTCTGGTTGCAGCATAGTGAGGTGCTTATGGCAGGGAGATGAGTCCGTCTGCTGCGCAGAGCAAGCTCTCTACACCAGCTAACCAGATCAGGCTGCGTGTCATTGGCACCATTTCTACCAGGGAGCTGCGCCCTTTCAATACACATGGGAAGTGTATGTTAAAGCCAGATGAGTAGAGACCTGCCCAGACCTGAGAGACCTACTCTGGAGCTGTAGGAGGGTGGATTTTGCTCTAGGAGAGAAATGGGCCCCATTGTAACTGGGATCCAGCTCATCAGGAGAAGATGGTGCTCAGCATAGCTCACATGCATCCCAAAGAATGAGTGAGAGAAGTCTTCTCTCTAGAGATATATTTTGAAAGAATGCAATGTCAGTAGCAAAAGTAAGCCTGGGAAAAACTCTGTTTTTCTCCCCCAAAACAATAAATCTTAAAGCCAAGAGCTGTAATTTATCTAAATCTGTGGTTAGAGTTTGGTTTCTTTCATTAAACAGCAATAATCACCTTTCACTACAGTTCTAGCATACCACCCTGCTGGAACACAAAGTCTGACCAAAGCAATTTTTGTCTGCTTCTTTTATAAGCATGATTTTGCATCAAAGTGAAAAGAAAAAAATGTGCAAGATAAGCTAATGCCACACCATGCTGCAAGCATTGAGCCTGAGCAGTTTCTGGAAGCTGAAGTTCATTGAAATAGCAACATGAAATATTTCATTTCAAAGGTGCTACCTTCAAAACCTCTCCCCCATAATTAGGGTCAATCTTTTGATCAAACCTTTTCAGTAAAATTGCTATTTAGTTGCAAATATGGTATGTGCCTACTTCTGCATCTGAGAAATGATGTAACCTGAGGGAAGATTTATTTGGTTTTTCTGCTGTTTTGCAAAAGAGCCAGCCAAATGGTGATGCTGAGGTGATAATGAGCAGGTGTGAACCGCAGACATTAAATATCTCATATTATTAGCAGTCCACATCTATCCTCACCATCCTTGGTTAAATTTCATTCTTACCTCTGCAGTAATTTCCAGACTTCACTGATTGCCTGGTCGTTGCTTTCCAAATTCATTACAGTAGTGAAGTGTGTCAGGGGCATGGACAGGCTTTTCATCTCTTGTGATGGAAAACGTGGTGTAATTACAAGCGATTAAGGAAAGACATTCCCAAAGCGGGGCTAAGGGGCTCACATCCCACTTTTAGGCATTCACCTCCCAGTTTCCACATCTTTTAGGACACTATTCCTACAAGGAAGATTGATGGATCACAAACAGCTTTGCTGGCTGCTTACTCCACACTGGCTTTTTCCCAAGGAGGAGCAGGTGGCACTTTTGATGTTACAATAATTCACAGTGAAAAAGAGAAGCCTGCAGATGGACCTGGCAAGGCACAAGTAAATTGCCTGCTAACAGATTCATGTTCTCCAAGCATCGCCTAGACACATGATAAAGAGAACCGCAGGCTCTGGTTGCAAAGTAGACTCTTATCAGGTGATGTCTCCTACTGATATCACAGAAGGTCCCAACTAATGACACTTCAGCTCATTTGTCCTTGGTGTTATATTTCTGATGAAGTTTAAATAGTGCATTCCTGGGGTGAGCTGTTCTGCACACCTGACATGATCTGAACACATTGCAATGGGAGGAGAGCTGCCTGTGGTGTTTCTTCTCATAATGCTCTCCTGGTTTTGGCTGGGATAGCATGTTAGAGAACACATATAGAGGCCATAGGTCTGTTTAAGTTTCAGAGTTTTCCATTGTACTTTATGGAATAAACATGTCTGATTTTATTTCAAACAAGAAATGAGCCTGAAGAAGATTTCAGCTCCAGATGCCCTTGGGGCAAAAATTAAGTGCTACATCACAGTGTCTTAGTCTGGGCTCTTCAGACAGCCCAGATCAAAGTACCCACAAACTGTGAAGCCATGAAGTTTGACCCAGGAGCATGATCTTCCACTCCCAGCCAGGATTTCTACACCGGCATAATTTTATTGACTGGCTGCGGTTCTTTTTTGTGAAAAAACAGATTAAAAGGGGAGCAAGGTCCTGGTTCTGAATGCTGTGGTTTGAGTAGGTCTTTATCTCCAACCTTTTTCTCACAGCTTCATTTAAGACCCCTGGCCATTCTACCATCAGTGGGAAATCTACACACACATCCAAGAGCAAGATTTGGCCTTATGAGTTTTATGAGACTGGGATAACAATAAACATCTATTTTAAATCCTACAGCCAGATTGAGAAAGAACAGTTCTTATGCTACTTATGATAGCAAATCTGCATACACACAAGTCTTAGATGGGGGACCAAAATTCTACTCTGCTTCCCAGACTCTCCTGCTACTCTGAAAACCAACAAAATATATGCATTGGCAGAGAGCTGTGCCCAGAGCCTGGCTGCTCTGCTCTGCTTCCTATCATCTGAAATCTCAAATGGCCCTGCCATGACCCTTTAATGCTCTGCAGAAAATAGTGTAGTGCACTGGAATGGCTGTTCTAACTGGAAAAGTGGGAAGGCACTAAAAGGAGCAAATAATGGTTAATGCTAATGTAGCCAGTGTTAGAAGACAACGGGAGCAATCGACTCGCTCTTTCAGGACATGCATCTAGTTAGAGAAGGCAGAAAAATGTGCTATGTTCACCAGGTCCACCATGGGTTGCTTCACAGTCCTCCCATATATCTGGCACAGGCAAGCACCGAAGACCAACTTTAACAATAAAAGGCCGAGAAGTCTCTTCCTCTGATGGCTTACTGCTGACCCGTGACCCAGCAGCCAAGCGAGCTCAACCACCCCTCCTTGGTGTGAGTGAACTCGGTGTGAAGAAATCAGTGATGTTGGTTCATACAGAACAAGTAGTGGGAAATTTCCACAGAATATATGAAAATCCTAACACTGGCAGTCTGCTCAATGCGATCTGCATGAGCTGTATCTTCTGCTGTACTGCACCTGCTCTGTATTCTGCCCCTGGGCATTTATACCTCCAGTGTGACAGTTTTCAGCATAGCCAAGAGTTTAAGGAATGACAAGTGATTTAAGGTTCTCAGTCATAAGACATCTTGCACCCATACATCTTAGAGGCCTGTGTGTTCACCACCTTCTTAAAGTCAGGCCAGCAGAAGATGTCTCAAGGCAAGTATGCACAATAAGTAATCCTTTCAGAGGAGCATGGTCACTCATGGCTCCCTGTTGCATCCTTCCAAACCACAAGCATCGTACCGCCTTTCTCACTTCACCTGGAGAGACCAGGAAGGCACTCTCCTTCCCTTCAAGGCACAGAATGACCTGACCTTCCCAGATTACCATTACCCACATTATCCATTTTCTATGTGTAGCTAGACTCTGCTTTCACTGCCACTTCAGCAAGCTGAACTTCTGCAGAGCCCAGGTTCCTACCCTTCAGGAGCACGCATGATGCTGATTTGTCAGTGTCGCTGGTACCCCACCACCTACTCCCTTCAGGCTTTCTCCGTCTGTCCCTGGTTATTTACTGCACCAGAAGGTCTCAGGAGGCCACATAACTCCTTCCCCTGAGACTCTCTTAACGTCATGACGGTAGAGCATCCCAAAAGACAGAGAGAGAGGATTTTCCCTTTGGTTGTGAGACAGTGATAGCATTGACCCAGCTCGCCGGTACCTCGCAGGCGTTAGGTTTAGGGCTGTCCAGTGCCAGTGATGTGGGGAAAGGTACCAAAGTGACAAAAATCTCTTCCTCATCTGCAGATGGAGCTGCTCTCAGACCTTGGCCATCCTGGGGGTGAGTATCGGAAAAGAGACCCCATGGATGTGCACCACCTAAACACAGCACCAGGCTACCAGTTTCTAACTGGTCTCTTCAAAGAATCCTTGTAACCTTGTTACTGGCCAGGACCACTGGGGAGCCTGTGTTAGGAGAATTGAGTAGGGCCTTTTCCTGCCTGACAATAAAATCTATTCTAATTATAGTTCTCTGCACACATACTCTCTGAAGGGCAGGGAAAAGCTTTTGCTGCTTGAGGTCAGGACTGAAAAATTAGCTGGTGGGCTTCGGGTGGGTGGAATTGAGGAACACCTGCGGTAGGAGGCTGTTCAGAGAGCAGAGATGGCAGGAAAATTGATGGCAACCTTGCAGCACACACCTGGAGGAGGGACCTAAGGATAAGCCCACGGTCTGGGATTTGGAGCTTGCAGAGCATGCAGCAAATTCAGCACGACATCTCCGACTAGCCTCGGTGGTGTGGAAGGAGGTGACAGTCCCCCAGCTCAATGGGAGGAATCGTATCGGCAGGATGCACCTCTGCACAGCTCTGCACACCCGAAACCGCTGCAGGGCAGGTCCTGACCTCCCACCGCTGAAGCAGGGGCTCCTTCTCCCCCTTGCTGCTTCAAGGGGTCCCAAGGGAACGGACGTAGCATTTTTCCATTCTACACATTAATGAATTTTTCACTCAGAAATTTTCCTTTTTCTTTTAAAATTCTCATGGGAAATCCAGAGGTTAGTGCTTCATTTTTACATTCACATTTTGTTTTAAATCATTACAAAAACCCCCTCAATTTTAGATTTTTTTTTTTTTTATTTTACCACTTTTCCTTTAGACAAATCTCTACTTTGGAACATATGGAGTGGAGAAAAAGAGGGAAAATGAAATTAGAGCCCCTCAGTCTTATTCATTCTATTGCAATTAATGGTGAGAAAATACAGGAACAGAAAAAAAATTAATTTTGAAATATAAAAATATTTGAGTCTTTGGAAAAAATAGATATAAATCTAGATCTAATTTAATGTCAAGATATTGCCAGCAGATTGGAAAAAAATATTTGAGAAATTTCCTCAATGGAAAAAAAATGATGATTTTCCAGTTGCTATTGCTATTAGATTATTTATCAGCTTGGCCATATGAATTACTCTTTAAGCAAGGAAAGGAGGCACACACAACATTAGTAGCTCTCACAGCAGTCCCAGATGTCATTTTTAGCTGACAGACCTAGCAGCTTCTGACGACATTTCCAAGACGTTTTTACAGAAAATGTGTCTCAGTATTTACTATCCTAGACGAAGGAAAACAGAAATTCTATATAAACGAGCAGTACACAGGGAAAGAACCTGAAACATCTACAGTTTTTCTCCTTACATCATGTATCATTCCCAGATTGGAAGCTGGTTGTGCAGTGGTTTTCTAGTGGTGAGAGCAGGATATTGGGTTTCAGGACTCTTGGGTTAAATTATCGAATCTGCCATTGATTTGCAGTGTGACCTTGGGCAAGTCATTTAAAGGGAAATACGTAATTATTAGTTTCAATTGGCCAGGCTCACTTACTGTCTATGGCTTTATAGCAATCACTACTTTTTATTAGAATTATTGGGAGGGAGGGGGTCTCTTTTGCAAACACTTTTTCGTGTTTTAAAGGGTTTGAGGGTTTTTTATCCTCTCTCATAATGTATGGAATACCCAAACAATCCAACAGAGAAAACTAATAATCTGGATTCTACAAGTAGTTTTGCATATACTGCAAGCTATGTTCTTAAGTACTCCATTTGAATAGCATGTCTTTGGTTAGTAAAGTACATAATTGCATATGTACATTGTTGTGTGATCAGCGCTTAAAGGAACAGTAAAGGAAAAACAAACTGCACAAATACATGACAAGATGAGAAATATTGCCTTATCTAATAATTTAAATAGAGATAGTACCAAAAAAACCCTCAGGGATTTGAGGGTGAGAGGAATTATTATGAAAGGCTTTCTTTTAGCAGATAATTCTGTCCAAAGTGAAGGGGGTAAGCGGGAATCATCTCCCGATTTTTGTAAAAATACAAACTTTCCAATAGTTCTAAACAAAAGTGTTCTGTGGATAAAAAAAGCTGCCCACACGTGGGTTCAAGCACTTTGTTACTTTTATTTAACACAGTAGCAGTGTTTCAGAAATAACAAAATTCCCATTTTTCACACCGTGAAGTAGATATATTAAAAACAACATAAGAAGGGTTGAGGGGGTTTCCCATGTATTCTCATGCTTTCTGACTCATCTTTAGACTTTTTCAAAATATTTCAAGGTGGAAATTTTAATTGTGAAAAGTGTTGGGGGGAGGAATATTTCAATTTTTAACAATATGATTAGAAGAAAGATTAAAGTTAAGGTAGTCTGTAAGTTAGGATTTGTTCTATTTTTTCTGTAGCCTAATGGGACCATGCAAAATATAGTATAATACTTATATGTCCTGTAGGATTATTTATCTTGAAGCTTAGCTATAGTTTATAAAGTGCTTAGAGATCCTCTGATGAAAATGTAATAACTATGTCATCATCGTCATCATTGTTATTATTGTGAATATCATTATTTTTATTCCCCTGATGAAATAAGAAATCGGTTTGTAAAGATTACAACAGCTGCAGGGAATGTGCCTCAAACTTCTCTGCATTTTGTACCATTGCCAGAAGAAGTTTATAAAACGCTGCAGGAGTAACCGTGTTCCTAACTAACAGGCAGGAATTTGCTTGGGCTGTCAAATGTTCACTCGATATGACAAATAAAAATAATGAATACACGGTGCACCATTTTTCATTTAAGGAGTGCATAAAAGTCTTTATATAAATGCCTTGGGATACACATTTTTAACCTCAGACAAACATTTGTAATTTGTAGAGGCGTGTGAGGTGCAGTTATTATGGGTAATGTGTGGCTGTTAAGGGTGATGTCTGGCAAATGACATAACGAAGAGGTCCCCTGTCATGAACGCACCAGCTCATGGTTTGTTACTAACCCTAAACCTAGGCTGTGGGAGCGACCTAAGTCACGGCTGCCACAATAGCTCCGGCTCACCAGGAACTTGAGGGGGTGGTTTCGTCTCGCACGGGGCAGATGTTGCTGTCCTTTGGAGGAAAACGGGTCTTGAGTGCTCTTGTAGGAATGAAGAGAGCACAGAATTTCCCAGGAATTTTGCCCATAAACTCTTTACGGTGTAAGTGTCACATCCTGGACTTCTCACTTGAAATTAACTGCTGCTTGAGTGGACATCTATCTGACAAGTTAATCCAGTTGTTATTATATGGGAGGAAAAGGCAGCAATAACTGAGGGTATGAAGAAGGAAAGGTGATGAGAAATTAGGGCAGTAATCTGAATCTTGAATGCCAACCTCTGCTCTGCCACAGACCCACCATATGACCTTAGTCAAGTTCCTTAATCACCTGGTGCACCAATTGTCTCAGTGTAAACTGGGGCTAAAAGCACTGCCTGGCTCCCCTTCCAAGTGAGGATCGATGCAAGACACCTTGTAAGGAGTTCAAACAAACTCCTTTTATGTGGAGAGAGTTTTGCTCACCAGGTATCTGAATCAGAGGGCAGTCCTGAAAAGGGGCCAGTGGGATTTGTTCAGGTGAAGGGATGTTTAAATGCCGGCAGATGGAAAATTCTCCTTCTCTTTCTAAATTAGATGTTACAAAGAACGGGAAAATTAAATCCACTTCTCAGGATATGTCCCTGCACAGGAAATTCATCGGAGGGGTGTTTCCCTGATAAGAGCTTTCCCTGGGAAGAAACTGAGTCTGCCTTTTGTAACGGGCTCTGAAAAATAACTCCCAGAATCCAGATCCTGTCAAAATTATGTGAGAACATGAGACATTTTACTATCAAAATATTTTGGCTTCAGAAACTAGCAAATCTTTCTGCCTCGCTATGGAAAGATGCAGGGAAATGAAGTGATTGCTCACTGCCACAGCAGTCTGTAGCAATGAGAAAATCACTTCATTTCCCTCTGTCATGAGACCTTACAAGCTCCTGGCACCTGGCCCTGTGCTCCGACCACTGCCTCCTGCTAGAAGACTCACTGCTCACCGGCCAGCTGAGAGATGTTTGCTGGAGCATTCCCCTTTTACGCCTAAATTTCTCCTCCTAAAATTATGCCCCACTGGCTCCATAAAAAAGCGTTACTGGAGACATAGCTTATACACTTGAATGTCACCTCCTGAGTTCAGTTCCAGTGACGGGACCTGGAGGGAGCGTGTTGAGCGCGCTGGCGTCTCACCTAAGCAGGCTCACGGGAGCTCAGCAAGGGCAATGCCAGTCCCCGCAGCTCTGCTTTCCATCCTGGGATAGCATTAGCTTGTACCCGGCTGAGCTTACCTGTGATGCGCCCTGCCCAGCATTGCCTTTTTGCTGGTTTTAAATGGGAGGCTTCTTAATTTCTTGTTAGCATTTGAAAGTTTTTCTTCATTAACTGAAGCTTAGAGCTATAGTTACTCCCAAATCCTTCTGTTTAAAATAGCATAGCCAGATGTTTTCTTCTGAAGTCTTGTTTCAAAAAGCGCCAGTGGGCTTTCCATCACAAAATTGTTTCCAGCAAGCACCTTGTAGCGTGCGAGCTCTGCGGAGGTGGGGAGCGCACCAGCCTGATGCTCCCCTCTGGGGCCACCACCCTTCACCAGACCTGAGGAAGCGGCTCAGGCATCAGCTCTGCGCCTGCGTTTGACACCTCCCTGTGCTGCTGTGGGCGTTGATACGCAGGGACGGGCTTGCTGCGGGGGCTGGAGGGTGGGAGAGGAGCAAGGCAGCGTTTGCGCAGCCCACAGCAGGATGTATTCTCACCCAGGTAACACCAGGGCAACTGCAAAACCCACAGAGCTAAATCCAGGGTTTTGCAGGGTTTTGCAAACCCTTTAAATTTCTGCCCCTAAGACCTTGGAAAACCCCAGCTTCAATTCATCTGCTAATACAACTGCTGTTTCCAAGAGTTAGCAGGCAGCTGGAGAGGCTTTCTGAGGCTGCAACCTGCACATTAGCCCAGAGATGCTCACCGAAAAGTGCTCGAAGGGCCCTGCTGCCCCGAGGAGCCAGGATGGCGTCTCTCCTCACGCAGCCCTGGGACCGAGACCACCTCTGCCTGCCCCAAATGCACTCGGCGCCCTCGTTCATTTTGGGGCGAGCGCAGGCAGGTGTCCCCCTCGGGTCTGCTTCCAATCAGCGAGCCGTGCTGAATAAAAGGCTGCTCACATCGGAGCCAGCGCGGGTCAGGGGTGGCCAGGGCAGAGTGCATGAGAACTTCCCTCCATCCAGGAAAACGCTTTTAATAGAACAAATCTGGCTCCTTGCAGCAAGCAGCTAGCCCACGGCAGAGGGGAGGGGAGCAAAAGCAGAGGCTTCTCCAGCAGCTGTCAGCCTGCCTTTATAGCAGCAGCTATTAAAGCTGGTTAATAGGAAGCACCCTCCCACACAGCGCTCTGTGCTCTCTGGCAGGCCGGAGCCGAGGCGAGCGAGCCAGGTGGACCATCCAGCAAAAGTGCACACTGGTGCAAAAAGGAAAAGAGGTTTGTACCGTGAGGTGCTGCAGCTTTGCTCTCTGCCAGACAAGGGCAGCCCTGTGCGGGCACCCTCTGCGAAGCCATGGCAGCACTAAGAGCCTGGAGGCTTTATGGGAGGGTGGATTCCACCACCCAGATTTGCTCTGATCTGAGTTAAATCCCCGGCCCGATATTAAAAATCGGGTGGTCTGCAGAGCAAATCCTGCCCGGCAGGTTGTGAGCGAACTCCAAGCCAAGTCCCTGAGCTCTGGTTCACAGGGTAAATCCCGCAAAGCCGACAGAGGCTTCAGCTCAGGACTGCCCTGCCTGCTGCCAGCCTGCAGCCAGGCAGAGCCAGGGCAGGCGCGGGCAAGGGGCTGCACCACTGGACCGTCGCCTGCGCAGGGCGGGAGGCTGAGTAAAGGCCACGGCTCCTCTCTGAGAAGAGAAGACTAGAAGGAACAACGCGGCCCATCTTCATAGAAAGCTGGTACTTAATCACTGTCTGTGCCACACTTTTTGCTCACTTTCTGGAAGGGCAACCTGTGCTGGCTCAGCGACTCAGCCCGGCGGTGGGTATTTTCTTTGTAACCGACTATTAGGCATTAGGTGGTGCTTCTCACCCATCAGACACAAACTGCTGCCTGAAGCTTAGGGGCCGGTAGGATTTTTCTGACCCTTCAGAGGGTGGGGAAGCACCGTAGCCAAAGGGACTTGGACAAAGTCACCTGCTGGTCTGTGGACCACTAGAGAGGAGCACATATTTTCCAATGCCCAATCGAGTGATGCAGCCTCTAGATCCAATTGCATTTTCAATTTGTTCCTAAATAAATATTAATCTTGGATCTCTTGAACCCAGCCAAGGCTGTAGCTGATGATTTGCTCCGACGAGCCCTGATCATGCAGCTGAGTCACTCCAAGCTACTTATGCTCCACCAGTGTGAAAGTTCAGCACATGGTCTTGGCCATCTAAAATCAGAGGGCAACAGGCACCTCCTTGGGACTTTTCATCCCATCTCCAGAGGCATACTGGGCATGTTATATTAGCTGGCTATCAAGAGCACCAAGGTGTTGAGATAAAGTAGAGGACTAACATTTAGGTGGCTAAATCTGGGTGAGCTCTGTCCAACCCCAAAAGCATTGCTACTGTTATTTAAAAGTTTCTCATCAACTGAAGCAGAATGATGAAGAACACCCCATCTGAGCCAGACTCCTACTGACCACCCTCTTTTATCACGGTCTGGGGAATTTTTCATTTTAGATATACAAATACTTTGTGGCCTTTTATTCACGGCAGCTGGACTTTATCAGCAGGTCACCACAGTGGGGAGATAAGAAGGCTCCTTCTCTAGGCGCCCTAGGAGGAGTCTCACAATCCCAGGTTGGCTTATACGGCCACTAAAAACCCCTCTAAAGTGATTTTGACCTCAGTGCCTTTCCATCAGCTCTGTGGTTCGGAGGACTCTTGTCCTAACAGAGGAAATGGGGCTTTCATGGGTCTATCACATAATGAAGTATAGACATACAGACACACCCTTAAAACTGCTTTTATTGTCTTTCACATAAATTTATAAGGTGGGACCTCATAAATTTGCCATCACTTACTCCTGTGCCCACCCTTCTCACACCACCTTGCAGCATGCAGCCCATCTCCAGCAACGGGCTCCTTGTTCCAGCAGAGATGGAAGTTTTAGGTCAGAAAAGCATTTTAGGAATCCTCGGTGAATTAGGCAAATTGTTTCTGTTAAAAGAAAGGAAAAGAAAGGAGAAGGAAAAAGGAAAGAGGAAAATGGGGAAAAAAAAGAAAAAAGGAAAAAGGAAAAAGGAAAAAGGAGAAAGAGGAAAAGGAAAAGAGAAAAAGGAAAAAGGAAAATTCCCATTTCCCCCAACTTCAAGACTTGAACTATCTTTCAAATCAAATCGTAAGGAAATTTCATCTTCAGTTGAAACCATTGGTTTTTTTAGAACTGTACTTATGAGAGGTAGTATTTCAAACTCATATATCAGCTTTTGATATGCAAACAAGGTGTTACATTGCTGGACATTTTTAATGTTGTGCAGTTCAAGTCCCCAAAACATTGCAGGCATGTTTCTGCATAAAACAATTCTTATCCTCGTGAGCTCTTGGTGTCTCACTGGGGATGTGAGCAACCCTGCCTTCCCTCAGTGTGGCGAGGAGGGCAGTGAGGAATGTCCTCCATCCTTGCTCCCTGCTACCAGTACTGGTACCAGTGGGAGCAGTACCGGTACTGTGTGCCCTGGCACAGCTGGTGGGGAGAGCTGCTGCGGTGCCCGAGGCCATGGACCCGCTCTCCTCTGCACTGCCAGCAGAGGGAAATCAGCCCAAGAAGAAAATCGTGGACCCATCCTGGCGAAATGAGTATTACAGCTCTCGTACTGTGCTAGCAGGAGACCTGCATGCAAGGTCTTCGGTTTTCGTAAGATGCAGTTGGGCAGAGATTTCTTTGTAGCTTCTCTCATTCTTTTTCTTTTTTAGCAGCACATCTTCCAAGAGCCAGGTCTCTCTGCTCAGGAGTTAGACTCAGGGTGTTCAGAAGGAACTTTCTTCTTGCGGAAGAAAAACTGATTTTGCACTAAAAAAAATAAAAAGTAACTCAAGAGCCTGTGGAAGACAAAAGAAAGTTACTGAAGCCTCCCCCACCCCGAGGAAAAGGAAAGGAAAGGAAAAAGAAAATCCTATCGAATCCAAAGTGGAAAAACTCGGGGCAGGCATTTTGAGGGTTTCCAGTTTTCTGACCAGAAATAGTACAAGTCCTAAGAAAGCACGTGCTTTCCTCAAAATGTCAGTGCTGGCAAACACCAAAACCCCGCTCCTTTTCCCATGGGAGTCCCAGCAGTCAGCATCCAGGCTGAAGGCAGGGAGGCTGGGCAGAGCAGAGGCAGCTCCAAGGGCCGCCGGCCCGCAGGGGCTGGAGAGCTGCTGGTCTGGGCCAGCCGCAGGCTGCCTGACTGGACGGAGTCTTCCCTGTGAACATTCACACTGCCTTCGCCTTGTTCCTCCTTGCAGCCATGGAGAAACGGGCGAGGAAGCCTTCGCCTGCCGTGGTCCCGCTGGGGTTGCAAAGGCGTGTGGGACAAAGAAGAAAACTGCAGCCTTATAGATACCGCTTCAGCTGGCTAAAGCACCATCTGCCTTTTCTGTATGTATGTATGTATAGACCCTACATATTCATATTCCTCCATAGAAAACACCATGGCTTGGAAAAGTTCATCTTGACTGCTGTCTGTCAAAATATTTCCTTACTCCATTAATAATGATTATGAGTATGTTTACATAGCAGCTAACATTTGCAAAATGCTTTACCCATGAATACATATCCTAATTACTCACAGAAATTATTTCTTTACCCCAAATTAGCCGCTTTTGTTTGCCTTACCCGCTTCCAATAAGATCATGATTACAGTAAACTTAATGAATGTTTCGCACAGGCATACTTCATCCTGTGGATGGCTGGTAATTGTGTGGTTGCTGTGAGTTTCACCATGTATTCTGCATTTGCTTTCCAAACTCAAAGCACTTTTGACAGGACAAATAAATCACTGGTATATCTCTGTTATGTCGTGTTTTTCCTAAAAAAAAAGGCACATAATTTTTAATTGAAAATTGACTGTACATAACTACCATGCAATCTTCAGGTACTACACATTGCTTGGCCAGCTTTCCTGACTGTAAAACCTTCTTTTTCCCCAACTGCCCAATACAGATCCAACCACACATTCACACACTTTATATATACTTAAAACAGTCACAGGAAGAAAAAAGCAGAACGAAACCATTATGGGGTAAAGACCATAGTGACGTTAGTTCACTTGCTAAAGTGAAATGCAGTGTGTTTAATACCAAGCAGCCTTCAAAATATTCCAGCCAAAGGGCACGAGCATTTGGTGAAGTAGAGCATCACTGACAGCTTAGGCTGAAATTTGTCCCAGATCATGAAGCCAAGACTGAAAGGATGTCTTTAAAGCCTCTCAGGGGATCCCACTTGTACATGCTACCCTACAGTCGTGACCCTGCCGCAGCCCAGCACGGCACAGAGGTGGTAGAGCTGCCACTGACTGCACTTGCCGGCAGAGCACCGGGTGCCGGCTGGGCAGGCTGCCCGCATCGCCCCGCAAGCCGTGCCGCAGCCTCCGTGGAGAACAGCTGCTGAAACAGGGCTTCAGCAAAGGGCACAGACCTGTGATCCCCCCAGAGGAGGGAGCTTTGAAGACCTGCTTTCCGGAGATTTTGAGCCTCTCTCCCTCTGTAGATTTAAAACGGAGAGACGTGGAGGGGGAAAGGGGAAAGAGGGAGAAGAGAAGGGAATACGACCAGAAGGAAACCTTCAGTGGTTACAGACACTGTTGGAAAGCAGCTCATCTGAAGTCAACAACAGGCAAAGCCAATTCTTCAAGGCCAGCACGTGTGGCAGAAAAAAACCCCCACCGAGATGCACGTGCAGCCCCTCTGCATACAAATCCCTGCAGTTGCCAGCTTTCCACCACAGCAGCTTTCATCTTGGCTTGTGCCCACAAGGATGGCACTGCTAGCGAGGGGAGGGAGCAGGAGCAAAACAGCCATCATCCCTCAAAACCCCTTCAAGCAAGGCAAAGGGGCAGCAAGTGAGTCATTCTGTACCTGGAGGGGACACAAGCCTGCCACCTCCTAAAGTAAGTTGGACAGGACCAGGCTTGCTCCGTTGAGAGAGCAGCTCTCAGGGGAGAGCAGGCACAGGACAAAGCCTATTGTTTAGCTGGGCTTGCACCATCTATTCTTCTGTCCCCTATGTACAACCAGCAGGAGCCCCGGGGGACGCTGCCACACCACGCCTGGCAGGACCCCTGCAGGGCGGTGGTACAGAGCAGCCCCTCGGCACATCTCCAGCCTGGCAGGGCACGAGGGGACGAGGCAGCCGCGGCGTGCACGCTCTCGTGCCCAGCCCTCCGGAAGAGAAGGAAACCGGCAGAGACAGGCAGCTAAGGGACAGGCAGGAGACAGGAACAAGGTCAGCACAAATGCAGGAACCCCGGTCTCAGCTGCAGACAAAGGTAATTCGACAAGCGGTTTTAAACTCCCAAGTGAGTAACAGTTTTATTGGGAGAGCTCCCAGCGGGAAGTAAGCAGAGGCTCCAGGTCTGGCACCACTCAGGCCATCAAGGCTGGGTATTGTCCAGATTTGCAGAGGGAGATCCCAAGCTCAGGCTTTGGGTGGCCAGGTGGAGCCAAGCCTTGGGAACTGGCGACGCCAGCATCGGGATGTCTGGCGTGTCCCGGAGTAATTTAGATGCTTGTCACCAGGAAAAAACAGACTTTCCTTGAACTGGGCAAATACGCCTCTCATCTGGATGCTCACTGCTAAAAACAGGCAGCTTTTAGAGCAGCAAGGATTGGATTTACTGTAAAGCTCTGTCCTCCCTGCTCCCCGTAAAGGCAAACACCCACGGCCATACGGGACCAGCACATGCGGTGCCAGAGCAGCTGTACAGCTGTGCAGCCCCGGGGCTGCACCAGACGGTGGTGGGATTAAAACCCCCACTCCCCCACCCAGGAATAAGTCCACCATTTATCAGCGGTTAATTAACAGATTACTGGGAGGCTGAGAAAGTCTTTCGAGATAGCGAGCTAGTCTGCTTCGCCCACAAACAGAAAGCTGTTAGATTCACTTTGGGTCCAGTGTTATTTTGCAGGGCAGCGGGAAGTACAGATAATCACCGAAACTTGACAATTGCTCCATTTTTCACAGATTTTCCAACAAGAAAACAGTATATGGGCTTTCAAGGTCTCCTCCTTTGAAAGGCCTAAAGTAGGACAGACACGAAACTGTTGATACTGGGGTTTTACTGAAAACATGGTTTGCAATTAATAGAAAGTTTTCATGAAAGCTGCTTACTTTCTTCGGAAAAATTTGGCTTTCGTTCAAAAGCGAATAAATAACCAAAATGGAATGGAAAGTTTTCCCTTCTTTTTTTTTCTTTTCAAGCAGAGAAGATCATTTGCATGTGGTCTGGTGCTCCAGTGCCTCCCGGGAGATGGAGCTGCACTTCTTTGTGCCGCTCCAGCAGGGACGCAGCTGTGGGGCAGCACGGCAGACACTGCCCTGGCAGGCGGTCGCAGAGGAGAAGGCCAACAAAAAGGTCCCTGGGGCACCAGCGTGACTTTGGGCGATGTCAGCAAAAGGAACCAGCTGGGACACAGACCGATAGCTTTTTGTGACAATTCAAAATTATCTTTGGAGAGGGGGGAAAAATGGCCAAAGTATCTATGAAAAATAATGAGCTCCACTTTTCCCTCATTTTCTTGATGGAAGGCCAAAAATTTCTGTCACTGGAAAATAATTATTTCAAGTGCCATGACATCTCCTTTCCCTGCTTTGTCCAGACTGTCCACCTGAGGAGCTGGAGGGCCGGAGCCAAGTAAGGACTTTACTACCCAGAAACTCGGTGTTCTAACACTTCTGTTCCTCCAGGTACATTTAACTAGTGATCAAACGACATCCTAGCCTGCAAAAAAAAGAACAAGCCAGCCTGGAAACAGACGTGCTTCAAGCACCACAGGAAACGGCGATCTGGACCCCATTAAAAGACAAGAGGAGACACTGCCCTGATTTCAGCAGTGTTAGCACTCAGCTCAGAATGAGCGCAGCCTCCGCAGAATGTGCAAAGAGTCACAGGCAAAACCTGACTATCTCTAACTCTCATCCAGCGCTGTAAAGGATCAATCTCCTTGTTACTATTTACTAAAAGTGATATCTTGCAGGGCCTCACCGAGGAACCGGCTGTAAAATCCAAGCTACAGCTCCCCCACGTGAAAGGGACGACCTTCAGGCCCTGCAAACATCCCGTTTCTTACAGCAGAAGGTTGGGCAGAAGGGCTGTGAGGGCGATCAAGTTGCCTCGCAGCCCTGGCAGTGATGCCCAAGCGCCCGAGGTGCGGTGGTACCCAGTGGTCCGCAGCCAGGCCAGCCCAGCCCTGCAGCCTGCTCCTCTTCAGGCAAAGCTCCCATGACCAAGGGGTCCCTTTGAGAGAGGGGGGTACTTCTGCGTTGGTCTCTGAGGAAGAAACCTGGCCCAGCACAGAAGGAGTACTTCCCATCTGAAATCGTATTCTCCTTAAAGTGGGAACAAGACCCATCCTGAACTCCAGTCTGCCCTTCTCCCTCTCCTTCCCCCCTTGCTTTTTTCTTCTCTTTTTTGACCATACATTTCTATTTTCTGAAACATTTTCCACTGCAAAGCCACACAGCAAACACATTAGCTGAGGTGCTGTTCCTGCAGACTTGGCATCATGCACAGGAGCGGTCCTTTGGTCTCTCTGGGACGGCTCGGGACCAGCTGCCATTGCTGCAGGGCTGTGCAGGCTGAATCCCACACCCCGCAGCGCTGGTGGGCTTAAAGCATCCTGCAACCCCTCCAGCATCCTCCAGCCAGCCTGGCCGTGCATGGAGACACATCCTTGCAGGTCCAAAGACCTGCTGACAGACCACCAGAGCTGTGACCTGGAGAAGTCAGCATTTGGAGATTTCCCTGCGTACCAAGGCAACACGCTCGGCCATGGGGCAGGCAGCGGGCAGCGGACGGTGAGGGAGTCGCAGGGGGCCAACAGGCTCATTCCTGAGACACGGCAAGACCTCTCACTGCTTCCAGGAGACAGCACCAACATTTTGCCGAGCAAGGGCAAAGATTCAGGTAAAGAAGGTGACTCAAACTGGCTGAGCAAGACTGTCAGTCTGGAAGCATTTCAAGAGTAGGCTGTGCTGAAATTTCGGTCATTCCTCATGCGAAGCAGAGCTCGTATGTAGAATTCCATAAAATAGATTTAATCCTCTTTTAGAGAAAAATGTAGGTTTGGAGTCCACAAAGTGCTTTGCAAACTCATGTTAATTCTGTTGCCACGGTCATTTAGGAAAGAGTACTACAAAAGGCATTTAGAAAAAAATGAAGCACTCCAATTAATTCCTTTCTAAACAAGCCATTTGGGACTTTTGGTTCAAAATGGCTTTCCATCTTTTAAATGCCCTTAGGAATTTCATGCCACCGCATTTTTATAATTGAAAAAGTATGATGTGTTGCACAAAGTCACTGCAGCAATGTTCTGTTTCACCCTCCAACGTTTTGTCTTTTACTTCTCTATTTTATGACTCTTTAAGAGATCAATCTGGGCTGCACCAGAGACAAACTGCTTGTTTTAACTGCTGAAACTCACTGCACCCTCATTTGTCCTGCACTGTCTTCCTCTCAAAATGCTACTAGCAATGTTACAACTGCACCCAGAGCTTTGCCCTGAGAGCAAGCTCTCATTGCACTTGACACCATGCTAGCTGAACCTGAGCAGCACTGGAGTTTGGTGCTAACGGGCAACCCAGCACAAAACAGGACCTGCTGGAAAAAAATCTGTTTATTTTATACAGCCAAATTTTGGAAATGCTGTCCTGGTTTCCCCTGGCTATTCCTTAAAAAGAACAAAAAGGAGGGTGGAGGTAGAGCCGGGGGGAAGAATGTATCAGCTATGGAGTAAACAGCTTGGAAGCCAAATATAATTGGCTGGTGAGTGCATATTGTGATTCACGAAGGGAAGGCTTTTTTTAAACTCCAGGAGCCACAGAGCAAGGACAGCCATGCAGTCATCTTCCTGTGCAAAACAAAAGCTCCGAGCCAGCGAGGTGCAGCACCAGCGTGCCGGGACAATGGGGACGCAGAGCATTACCTCAAGCCTGCAACGTGCCCCTTGGTGACTGGCC
Source organism: Mycteria americana (assembly GCF_035582795.1). Lineage (NCBI taxonomy): Eukaryota > Metazoa > Chordata > Aves > Ciconiiformes > Ciconiidae > Mycteria > Mycteria americana. The sequence goes on from NC_134370.1 coordinate 20,972,804, forward strand.
TGATGTTTCCACAGCCAGGCTATTGCTTGTAATATCAGGGTTCGGTGATTCAAGCCCTGTTCCCTCTCAGGGGCTCTGGGCGCTACAGATCATTCCTATTTGGGGACCATACCTTATCTAAGTCCATTATTGCCCCTGCCTAATATAAACAGCGTTTCACTCCATACAACGTCTGTGCATTGAAAGTTTTCTTAAACCAAGGAAACCTGGAATAAATACCTCATTGTCTCAAGGACTTTATCACGGTGGTATGAAAGAAAATCAGTCTGTGACTGTGTTTTCCAGCAATAAAGTTCTTTCAGTCTCAGGAAGGATAGTTTTGGTTTGTGAATTTATTGCTCTCACAGTTAGGACTTCACACTTGACCGAAGTAGCTGATATACTGTCAAGACTCTGATTTGGCATGCAGTCTGCAAACACAGTCTGTTTGTTTGACATAAAAAGAAAAGAGAGGGACTTTTTCACCCAATTTTTTACATTTTTAACTTTAAAAGATTTAGAAGTTTAAAACTTTTCCTTTTAAAGCAAAAAAGGAAGATTCAACAACACCAATATGTTTCACAAATTTGTCTCCAAACTGCCAAACTGCTGCTGTCAGGGGAAATTAGTTGTTCTTGAAAAATCAAACACTGTTTTTGAATGAGAAATGACTGTTACGAAATGTTCTTCACTTTTTTCTTAATAAAAAGTCCTTCAAAATTGACTGAATCTGAATGGAATGCTTTATTTCATTCAAAACTTTAGTCTTTCTTTTTTACTTTCTGGCTTGCAGTTTTGGAAGTGATGACATATACTCGGAGCTGTAGCAGCGGAGAACTGAAGAACTTTCTGTGTCTCTGTGGTGGCAGAGATCTGCGCTGCCTGTATCCTTGCTGCTAAATCACAGCTAAACCCAGTGCCTGCTTCTCTGTGCTGCCACGGGGCAGGATTCGAGGCGAGGAGGGTCTCTGCCTTTTCTCTCCCACTCCCTGTGCCTTCCTGATGCCTGAGCCCAGATTTCTGTCACTCCTCACACGGGTGTGCAGATGTGGGGCTCACTGTCAGCCCCCCTGATCTCCTGCATGACAGAGCAACGTGGGCACCCCCAGCCCACCCCAGCACTCCTTCCCACACCAATACATCAATCTTCTTGCCCAAACCCTTGTCCCAGGCACTTTCCTTGCACAAAGCAACACCGATGCCGAGCTCCTGGGGCAAGAGGAGAGACCTGACACGAGGGCATAAAGCCTCACAGCTCCAGCGTAACTTAGGAGAGTTTCTGAGCACCCCTGATCATGAATCCAAGGCAGAGACTGTGCTGGCACTTCATGATCTCCCTTCAGGTCAGCAGGGAACCTCTGCCAACCACCAAGTGGGGGAGATGGCAAACTAAGTCTCTAGATAAAGATTCACTGGTTCTTGTCTAAAACAACTGTACTCCGAAATGCCCAGGCCAGAAGCTCATTTGTCTAATTCAGACCAGAAGTCATCCTCTGGAGATACAGCTGAAGGGATTCCTGAGCATCTGACCATGCTAGGATACCTGCTAGGTATAACTAACATTTTGCACACTTTGTCTTTTGCCGTGGCCTGCCTGACTCCAGCAAGAGCCATAACTCCAGCTCCGTGTCAGAGGAGCAAAGAGCAAACAATCAAATGTCTTAAACTGTGTCTGAGCTGGGGGCAGCGAAATCCCACCCTGACAGGGCAAGAGGGGTCTGTCTGTCAGGCCTCCAGTCCAAACAGGAATCCCAGCTGGCCAGATTGGGTTTTAGCTGAAAGATGTAGCTCGGTAGCATGGAAAAACATGAGCAGTCCCCGGAGCGGGCGGAAGCGCCGGACGGAAAGGCTTGGGAGCGCTGGTCCTGCTGAGGACGGACTCATGACACGAAACAACAAACAGGGTGTCTGGCGAGCCCGGCATAACACCCCAGGCACATATGAAGGAAGAATCACTCTAAACACAGGAATGGGACCAGATGAGTTGATTTCAATGGTTTATTGTAAGAAAGCTCCTTAGATTACGCAGATTAAAATCTTCATGGAAACGCTTCTGGAGACTGTGTGTTGCTCAGCTTCCTGCACAAGGCACCATTTGGTCATGACTATGTGGAATAGCAAATTTGGGAGAAGTGGTTTTATTAGTCTATTATTATCACAAGGCTACAGAGCTCATGTGTTTCTACAGTGGTCTCCTCCTGCACTGGAAGAAAGTAAATCTCTGCTTCAGAATCACCCACAAGTGAAGGCAAAGACTAGCAGTAAAGCAAGGGGTAGGCATTCAGGGGAGCTTTTCCCCTCAGCCCCTGCAAAACACAGCCTGGGACTCCCAGGCTGGAGAAGGAGAACAGCCGGGCTGCAGTTTTTCCTAGCTCTGGGACTCCACAATGAAACTGAATAACCTGAATTATTCAGCTGTGGGATCAGGGAAGGAGTTAAGGCTTCACATGCCAGCCTGGTCCTTAGCACAATTCCTTCAGCCTGGTGGTGCAGAAGTCAGAAGAAGAATGGCTGGTATCAAGGTTGCATGTGATGGCAGAAGTTCCCGCAGCGTGCTCAAAGTTTGCCTGCAATCCCCCTGAGATCCTTCTTGGGAAGAGGAACCCTTATCTGCCCACTGTGGTCTGCTTGGTGAAAAAGCTTTAATTTTTTGTGACTACAATGTGCCCAGTGAGTCTAAATATGTTGAAAGCCGCTACTGCTTTCACCCTGAGCAAGGATTGCAAATTGAGCAATGGACACTACAAGTAAAAACCCAATGCTTCATACCTAATGTCCCCTTCACAGCTCCCAGCCCTTTCCAGTTCCCACATCCTTCCCAGCCTACGCCCCAGCTCCTCCTCAGGGCAGCCCCGGGCTCTCCTGCCTTCCTCAGTGGCAGCCCAAGCCTCCAAGCTGTACCAGCAAAACCAGCTTCAGTCACTTCTCCAAAAGCCCAGTAACACCATGAGCAGCGGAAACCTCCATCAGCCCAACACCTCACCTTCCCCCAGTTCTTCCCCTCCAGGCATCTCTTGCCTACTGCCATCTCAGCAGGGTTACCCCCAGGGAGGGAGGCAATGTCTAGCTGTAGCCTCTCCAAGACCTCTGCCTGCAGCAGGGCATGGAGCTTCCCTCCGTAGACCACGGGGACACGTGGTCATGTCCTCCCATTGCAGCTGGGGAGTTACACGGACAGGGAAGAGGAAACGCTCTCTGGAGAAGCTTCTCTCTCCTCGGCAGCTGTAGAAGGAGCTGAGAGCAACTAGCTCACATGAAATGTTTAGCTTTTAGAGAGCCGACGTTAGGCGTGGAGCATGCTGGGCACGCTGGCTTGTGACTGCTGCTCCTCCTGGGTGGAGGCGTCCACAGCCAAACTGCGTGAAACGCAGCTGAGAGGCCACAGAGGGCTGAGTGAGGGGTCAGCTGGTGGACAACTGGGAAATCGCGGGCAGGAAAAAAAGACAGGGGGAGTAGCAGGCTTGGACTGAAACAAAAAGAAAAAAATGTGAGAAATGGAGGGGAGAAATAAGTTTTACTAAATCCAAAATCCAGGGTTTCCTTTTGCTTTCATGTTCTTTAACGCTTGTAAATGCGGCTTTTTATCATGCTTGTTTCTAAATGAAAAATCTCCTTTCAAAATGAAAAGCCAAAAACCTTCAGTTTGCAGCTATCCAGGGGAAAGGGTCTGGTGCTTTAAAATCCCACCCTGTTGTTTTTCTTCCAAAATGCTTATCAAATTCAACGTGATTCTGGAAAACAGTCCAGCCACTCTGAAACTGGCTTTCAGTTAATTTACTTCCCCACTATTAAAACATCCTATTTCATTTACGTTCCCCTCCCTACCATGGTCCCCGTTTGTCTTTCTTACCCTTTTGTCCTGCTTTTCAGACTTGCAGCCCCATGGGGTTGCAATTCGCAGTCCCCCGGTATCCCGCAGCAAGTGGGGCCTGACCTCGGTGATGTCTATAGGTGCTCCTTGGTCCAAAAGCTCTCTAGTAAGACACACCCGATTACTTTGCAAGGTGCTGATGGCAGCAGGACTTGGCTTCAGTTATTAACCGTTCCTTTTAAAATTAGCAGCTCCAAAACCTTGAATCCATACAGCAAATCCTGGGGAGGTTATGTACTCCTTTGTGTCCTCCTGAGGCAGCATTTTTCTCCTGCTGAATGGACGTGTAAAACTGCTATCATGGGGTGAAGTAACTGGCATTCATTTGAGGAAATACAGGAATCATGAATTTACAGCATTAAAGCAGCAAATAAAACACCAAGCTCACTGCATGTCAGGCAAAACTCCCGTTTCGATGTTTCTGCCCCAAACCCTACCAGTGATAACGGGGATAAAACTGGCCTTAAAAACATGAGGTCAGAAAATGACACGTCTGTCTGAGCTGTCCCTGTTTCTTGAACCATGAAGACATCTGTGGGTTTTGTATTCAAGTATTCAAGCTCCTGCCTGCAATCACAAGGGACACGAAAAGTTTGGAGGGTGTTAATGATAGCTGTGACACCACCTAACCCTGCAGGAGACAGGGCTCAGCACAGTGCCAGGCACACCAGAAGAAGCACGTGATGGCGGCAGCCCCATCACCCTCGCACCACGCTGGCCCTTCCTGAGCAAGAAGGACAATTTGGACATAGGAGCGTAAGGAGACCACAAAATCCACCCAGGTCCTACAGGCAAGTAGGAGGAGCCCTGCAATGTGAGGGTAATTTTTATCATGAAGCAGCAATCACGTTTCCTTTCAAGTGCCTTCCTCCAGAAGAGTAGCAACAATTAAAAGGCCCAAAGTTTCATACATATTAGATGACATTGCAAACTTCCAACAAAAGCTTAAAAGTTTTACCTTCACTGCAGGTGTCATTCCAGAGACATTACATGCCAGAAAACCAAAACACCGGTGAAACACTACATTTTAAAATATAAACAATTATGTTACTCTTTTGCCAGAGAGACAACCACTTTTTGAGTGTTTTCCAGAAGTTCCATGGCTTACAGAGTTGATGGAAACAGGTGGAAAATGATAACATAATTATGGCTAATGATTTAGGTTGGGAGAGGGGTGAGCAATTAATTTTTATTATGTTTATCAATATCTTTGGTCACAATGTTATGCAGAAAATGTGTCTTTTGTAACCCAGGAAATTGAAAAGCCATTTGTGGCAGCACGTTTGACTAACATAAGTAATTATATATTTGTACATGTTTTATGTTGCTACAATATTGTTATTTCCTAGCATGTGGCTTATGTATTCTTGTAATTGTCTGATTAGGCCAGTTTGAGTTTCAAATAGCACCTATATTGCAATGTTTAAGATGTTTGCTTTGGAAGGAATTATGGGACACAAAAACATATGGATCGCTTTATCATATATAGAAAGCATACAGTAAAAAGCTGGCTTTCGTTACTCCATTAGCATAGATCTAGATATGCACTCACTATTGAGACTTGGTTATTCGTACGTTTATGACACTTAGGGCTGCTTTGTGTTATTGTGGATGTACATTCACTCCGCTGGAAATACAACACATCTCTCCACTGAATATTCCTTCTGGTAAATACTGTGAGACCCAGGATAACTGAAATCAGGGCTTGTTACTGGTGAAACAGATGTGCTTCCAACCAGCTGGTCCCCCACCATCCCCCTTCATCTCTCTGCTTCATACCTCTCCTCCATCCTCTTGTTCTGCACCACAGTGATGTTTTGCTGCTCTGACTGGATGACTGAGACCTTCCTAAACAGCGAGAGAAATCCAGCGAGACAGAGGTGGCAAGGACAGAACACCTTCTTGGAAGACCGCTGGTCTTCACTAAAGAAAATGCTCCAGCGCTGTGGATAAGATTTTATTTGCTGGATAAGATTTATTTGTGGATAAGATTTTATTTGCATTTATTTATCTTCTCACATGCAAAGCAAACACGACACTCTGGGTGCACGGAGAGGAGTGTTTCAGCAACTCTGCATGGGTGAGTCCAGCCTGATGTGGGTGAGGATTACTGCTCCCATGGATAGGGCACCTCGTGGCAATGGAGGGCTGGTGGAGTCATGCCTGATACACAAAACAGATAGTCTGACTTTAAACAAAACCCATAAACTTTGCCATCATTCCCTCTAGTGGTTAAATCCAGAAGAAGCTGAAAAAGTTTCTAAGCATTAAGCTTCGTCTCTCCTCTCAAACAAGGCAGACTCATGCTTTCAGCACTGTAGGTCGGGGTCCCAGTCGCAGTGATGGTTCAAGTAGTGCCATTTTCAGGGTCACACTGCCCCAAGAAAGCTTTTGGGTACTTCTCGTTTCCTTATAATATCCAGGAATTGAATGCCATACATTACATTACAACAGCCAGCCTTTGTGAAAGCCTAGAAAGATGCTTTCTGGGATGCTTCCAGGGAGCCATTGGCTTTTGCAGAGGAGGCAGAAAGCCAGCAGGTGAGAATGTATTTGGTGCCGAACACACCTCCACAGCCAGATTAGAGCAAGAGCGTTGCTGCACACCAGCAGCTCAAGGGAAGTTTGCTGAGGCTGTGTGGCAAAGCGCTGCGCTGATCACCACGCTTTCTGCTGTCAAATGCTTTCACCAGCCAAACCCACCGCACCATGAAACACTGTGCTTGAAGGGCTGCAGCTGCCTCAGTTTCCCAGCACCTTTACATGATGGGGACAAGGGCATACAGGCAGCACCTGGCACCAGTGACTGCCTGCAGGGACGCATTACAGCTGATGGCCTCAGTGCAAGCAAAGCAGCCGGGCTGGAGAGCTGCTGAGCTCTGAATTTCTCCCTGGAGGCACGGTGACTACACTCACCTGAGCTACTGACGTTACCCTTCCCCTAGCCCTTCCACTCACAGCTAATAGATATAGTTGCTGTTGAGTGTAATTACAGTTGGATGTTTCCAAACATGGCTTGTGAACAAGTTTCCATGATTCTGACGTTTTGAGAGTCGGGCATCTTTCCATTATTAGCATTTGGGAAAAACAAAATTTGTAGGTACCATACACTTAATGGATCCAGATTTTAATTACTTTCATCTTATAAACTGTTCAGCAGATTTACTTCTAAATTCTCAGAAATAACATCCTTTGCCTGTGGGAACAACACTGAATTTGCAGAGGATGTGCTATTTTCCTCATATTTCTCTAAGAGGCTCAGATCATCATTTTGGGTGCAAAGTTAAACTCTCTCTCCATGTGGAGCCCCAACCAAGATCTCCATGACACTCATGTTACCATTGGCGCATAGTGATGGTAAAATGGTCTCTGCCCTACTTATAGCATAGGCCACCAGTGGTGTCTGTAAATCATAGGCTGTTTATCTTGTTCCTGACAGAATGTGTATGATAAGAAAACACAGCCATATATAGAAACCTAATTAATCCTGTAGAGAATCCGGTCAAGGAGTGAGGACAATATCACACTGGCACCCCACCAACACAAACCAATGGTCCCTGATGGGATTTGCTCCTTTGGTAAGGCCAGGCTTCATTTTCACCCAGTTTGCTGCTGTTTGGTTGGATTTGTGGAGAAAGTTTTTATTCCACAACAGATAATTTCTGGTGACAGCATTCCTCCTCTGAGCGCTTCAACGTGCAGCTCTGCTTCCTCCATTGCATACGAATGTAAACTTCTTTCTGCAGAGTTTTAAGAAGTGAAATTAAGTGAGCTTTCTGTCGGTGCCCCTTCGCAACCCTGGGGAACTGCGTGGGACTGCTTCTCCTGTGTAATTTCTAGCAACACCAGAGGTTGCGACCTCAGAAGAATCATCTTCTTTCCTTACTTCTGTTGCCTTTATTGAAACAAAACTAAAAGCTTTAACCCCCCGAGAATTCCATGATTTCACACAGTTTGGCCCACTCTGATTTATACCTTTGTTAATGCAATAAACATTTTTCCCTCTGTATGACTCTGTTGGCCTGATTTTCAGCTCCCACTTAGCTGTCCCAGTGTAACCATCAACGATAAATGCTTTGAAAACTGGCCCCAAATTCCCCTCTGCCTCTTGCCTTGAGGGTAGAGTTGTTCTATTCGGTAAAATAAGGAAGACACAATGTACGATTGGACTTATACTTCTTTGCTGCGTCATTTGACCTAATTCTGAGGCCACTTTGCACACAAAGTCAGTGAATAACAGACTTTTAGTTCACTTGCTGTTCCAGGAGACAATTAAGTACATTTTTTAGCATGATGTGGAGCCACCTGATAAAAAATATTTTCATTTAAATTATTTTTTTTGCATGAGATGAAAATTAAAAATAAAGAAAACATGCTGGGATTGTCCCCAAACCACCTTTTGTTTCATTTCTGATATATTTTTTAAAGTATTTATTTTAAAGCAAACTAATTTAAACATTGACATAGAACATTTATAATGAAGGAACTAAAATGTTTTGCTCAGAAAATGCCAGAAGGAGATGTTTTCATTTTTTCATGAAGGGAGAGACTTGGGCAAAACAATTTGGTAAATCTGCCACCAATTTGTACGTTTCAGGCACTCCAAGCCTACAGTAGCCAGTGAAAAAACCCAACTGCTTGAGAAGTTCACATGGCTCTATTTACACATCCATTCTGGTGGCGATTTTACCCCCAGCTCCCCATCTCGGGCTTCTGTTATTCGAAAGATCTTAGCCATGACAGAAGAAACAATGATCCTGAAGTTCACCACAAAGACCCACAGTCTTTGCTAGTCTGAAATCTCCCCCCCATTCATAATTTATCTTACCCTCAAGCCCACTAATTTGTAAACTGCAAAAACAAAGACGGTGCCCAAGAACTGTGCAAGAGATTCCAGCTCTCAGAGCACGCAGGAGTTCACAGAGTCCCCGGAGACAGCCTGTGAACTCAGCAGTACAAGTTTAATGTTGCCCAATAGCTTTTACAACTTACTTTCATGATCTTTTTTCAATGGCAATATAATAAATAATGTCAGTTTGGGATTTTTTCCCTGCCTTTTTTTCGTTGCAACAGACACACAGAAAATCCATGATAAGCATCTGTTGTGGAGAAAAATTAAGTACAATATGTATACACAGAACACATATTAGTTTCTCAAATCATCTTAATGATGGGCTATAAATATTTTTTGGCCTGCCTGCAGGCATATTACTTTCGGCTGTGATCATGTCAGCTTCCATTAACAGAGCTGGATCTGTCTTTTTAATGGACAAGTAACATAAATGTAGCTACAAAACAAGAGCTCTTTTTCCTTAGCACTGATCATAACCTCCACCATATTTCACAAGGGTGTTGTATTACAGAAGAGTCACCTGTCTGATGGAGGTATAAAGCAGATGTTTTATTTTCACTGAGGATCTCGTGGCATTATCTTAAGAGTGCTGCAGGAACATGAGGTTCTACCTAAATTGTAACTCAAGATGTTAAATGTTTGTACTCTGCCTCCCGAAAGTCTCTATTATGGTTTGGTTAGATCCATATCCTGTATTTCCAATGACTGAGTGCCAAATAGATTTATGCAGCTGCTGTGGTCCTCAGTAGAAGTGGCTGCATTCCTGCACCACAGCAAATAACCTCTCGCCCATCACAAAGTGCTGCTATGAAGCTTATGTAGGTAAACTCTACAGGGTAATCAGATGAAATTTGATAGAGTAAGAATTATCTGCAATGGTCAGAGTTAATTATATCATTAAATATTTAGCCACAGCTGGAATTAAGCAGTTGGACAGCCTCTAGATAAAGGGGAACTCCAGAAAAGTATAGTAAACATGTTGTTCCAACAGCATTTCCTCAAAATTTCCAGCTCCCAAGCAAGTCTGAGGTGACTGCATTTAATAGCACAAAATGTAGATGTTGCTGATTCTCGAACAAAAGATGTACTACAGGGAGCAGCACTGGAATTGCAAACGGTTGGAGGTGGAAGAGAAGTGAATCAGGGAGGAGAGGGATAAAGTCCATACAGTGAGGCAGCACTGGAAATGAATGGATACTGCACAGCAAGAAAAGCAAGAGCACATAAAGACAATGAGTTCTTCAAAGGAAACAAAGACATAGAAAAAAGAGAAAAATTAAATCTATTAAATGAATGAGTTATTCACTTGACAAGATTGGTTCTGGATTTCAGTTTGGCAAGAAATGTGTGGATTTGCCTGAAGTACAGAGCATACACGTTTAAGTCCCACTAACTTCAGTAGGACTATGCTTACACTTGAATGTAGGTACCTAATTAATTAGGTAGGTACCTAATTAATTAGGTAACTACCTACCTAGTCTGCTGAGACAAAGGCACAACGCACTGTCCTTGCCAATGGCAAACTCTTGCTGTCTGTCATGAATCTGGTATCAGGCAAACAAGTCCAGTTAAGGCAAAAATTCAATATTCAACTCTGCAGCAAGTTCTGATGAAAATAATCCAGGTTCATAGTTTATTAATAAATTTTGTAACTTTCAAAGACCTTTACAAAATAGTGGTTAATTAAAACTCCCACGATCGCAGTATAGGTAATTATGTGATGGTTTGGGGCAGGTAGAAAAAAAGAAAGTTTGGGTTAACCAGTCCCACCCAGTGACCTCAGCTGGAGGCACCTTCCTTGCCTGCAGGGCCTGGATTAAGCTGACTTGAGCAAGGGCCCAAGTTTCCTTTTCCCACACTGGAGGGGAATCTGAAATATGTCAACAATATCCGAGGAAATCAGGGGAAGAGAAATGAGAACAACTGGCCATCTGGAGGGGCTGCCTGCAGGAATGGGGCAAAAGCGCTGGGGGGCTGCTGGTGTGCCCAGCCTGCTGCTGAGCCTGGGACGCCCCATCCCTTTTCAGACAATTCTCTCTGCTGAAGGACACCCAAGAATAGTTTCAACAAAATCCAAATTTGGGTGCTCAAATCCCAAGCCAACTTAAGCTCAGGGTCAGTGTGGGGAAGCACTTGTACAGGGGAAGTACTTGTAAAACAGAGCTAAGTCACAGGGATCAGCATCACGGAGATATTTAGCTTTGTCTGTTCACAGACAGACAAAAAACCTGGGAGAAAGTTGCAACTTTTCGTAGGGTTAGTATAATTACAGACAAATTGCCCCCCAGAAGCAGGATGTGGTAATAACAGACAAGGGCTGTTTCATCTGGACTCACATGTCATATACAGAGTTCCCTCCGAAAATGAATTTCAAAATTGCTGTCACTGATGGCAGCGTGTGAAGCAGAAAAAGCCCAGCCCAACTCTGAAATACCAGGCTGAGCTGCCGGGTCTGGGGAGAAGTTTTTAGCAGAGTTTTGAATCTTTTTGTCCACTTCGGTGGCAGACTCAAATCAAAGGCTAAGTGCCCGCCCTGGGTGTGAGGCAGAGGTGGAGGAATGCATTTTCCAGTGCATTAGAGAAATAGGCTTTTAACGCGAAGACCCAGGTACAAGCTCTATCGACGACCCTTGCAGGGGCATTAAACTGTAAGGAGGAGGAGAAAGGCAGCAAACAAATTGTCTGTGAGTGTTTGAATATAAAGCTGTGCCTTGATCAGGGGGTAAATCACGTGTCCAGGATAGGGGGTCACCTTGTTTTCTTGCAAGTACAGACCGTGCCTGCAGTGGGTGTGAGGATGTGCAGACCCAGCACAGAGGTGTGAATGCCGGAGGCATGCTGACAGCCGGCCCTGTCCCCAGGGCTTTGACTGGCATGGAGACAAGCACATAGAAGAAACTGTCTCCCTCACACCCTCAAAGCTCTGAATGGGTTGAAAGGCAGCAGGAAATCCTGCCCGATTCCTATGCTGGAAGGCTCTCAGGAAGGGAGAGGTGATGGGGGCGGCAGTGGCCACAACACAAGCAGAGGAGCACTGTGGGCAGATACCCACAGTATACCCACAGTGCCTGGGAAAACACTGCCCAGCATTTGGAAACCATGCAGAGGCCAAAGAGACGGAGCCCCCAGGGAAGCGGAAGGTGTGCAGATGTGCGGTGGTTTTTGAAAGGTGCTAACCCAGCTAAATAGCGGGCAGTGTTTTGACGCATCAAATGGAGTGGGATGCTATGTTAACAGCACCCTTGGTACCCTGGCAACTGGGACCTGCTGTCAAGGTGCTCTGGGAGCAAGAGCTGACAGCCAGGGGTATGGGAAACCCAGCAGGGACATCAGGGCCAATAGCTTGACCCTGGTGGCAAATGCCAAGTGCAGCAAAGATTTGGCCTTAGCTGGAATGGCCTAAGGGAATTCTGGGCTCCAAGTCAGTCTGGACCTGATAAAGCTGGCTTTTGCTACTGACAGTGGACCTATGAATTCCCAGTGAATTTTCGCCTCCCTGCCTCCCACCAAAATGGGACAGCATCCACTCCAAGCTGAGGGGCAGGAGAGGGGATCCCCTCCTGGAAGGCCAGAGCTTGCCACCTTAGGATGAACAAATTCAGCTTTCATTCTTTCTTGGCCCCTTTAGGAGTTTTCCTGATTGAAGTAGGTGTGTAAATCTGTCTGGTCCTTGTTGTAGGAACATCCCAGGGGCAAGCCCTGGAGGGGAGCCCAGAGAGGTCCTGGAATCTCTATCCCTGGAGATCTTCAGGACTCACCTGCTTTAGCAGGGGGTTGGACTAGAAGATCTCCAGAGGTCACTTCCAGCCTAAATTCTTCTATGACTCTAATAATCCCCATTCTGGCAAATATCAAATGAGTCTCCTCACCTGAGCCAAGCCCAAAGCCGGCTCACGATCTGGAGCAGCACCAAGGTTTCTTTTGTAACCTCAGATACTTGGGAGAAAAAGCCTTGAACTCCTGGAAGGGTGGAGGAGCCCAGCTAGAAGCCGTGGCACACTGCTGCTCAGCCTTCCCTCCCCTCCCGAGCAGCTGCTAATGACTCACTCACCTCAGAAACGCTGCCAAGAGCTGTAGGAGCCATAGGGACTGGGGGTGAATTCCTTTCTTTTCTGTGTCCAATAATATTTATTGAATAACAATGCTACCAGCTCTGAATCACTGCTCCTGTCAGCGGTCAGGTGGTGCGCGAACGTGCTCCTCCACCGCTTCCAAACCGACCTCCTTGGCATGATGCTGGTACTAAAGGGCTCAATGATTGAACCCCATTTGTCAAAAAAACATCCAGAGATTAAATCTAGAGCTGAGTGACAGTTTCATTTTGGATACCGAGCACATGAGAAACTTGGCTAGGTTGAGGTTTGAACAGAAGCGAAGCTGTCTGAACTGTGAAAAGAGGCCGTTTGTCAGAAGGCATTTTGCTTGGGCCTTGAACAGCAAAATGTTGTACGTGTGATGGTTTTTATGATAGGACCACACTACCAGCATAGGAAAACAATAATCTGTTTTTTTAAACGGCTCCAAGATAAATCACAAGTAGTGTACTACTATTGATTTATTTACATCTCTATGGAATATTTGAGCTATAAATTACGGTTGAATAAACACAAACTGTGCAGAATTTTGCATTGTTTGAACTTATCAACGGCAGGTCTTTCTCGTGTTTTCATTTTAATGTAAATCAAATTGTGAAATGTATGGATGCAATTTATTTCCAGTTATGTTTATTGGACTTGGGAATGACTTATTAACCAGGGGCTTTACTCAAATTCTCATTTGATTTCCATGGATTTGACTGCCCAGCCTCTGCAGAGCTTTCATGGCTTGAGCACTGCAGACCCTAAATCTGATATAAGAGACAACAGTGGTTTTCTCACAGTGCCCTTGTGGAGTCCTGGAGTGAGACTCTAATGGAAATAGCACATCCTGCAGAGCAGAGCACTCAGAAGAAAGGGCTGGTGTCTGGGTGAAATCCCTGCTTGGCCGCCAAGTCTTCCCTTCATTGCAGCAGGGCCAGGAGTTCAGTTTCTATGTGTAATTTAACTCTGTGGGGAGACTCCCCCTCCGCAATATACTGAGGATCCCCCTGGTGCCAAGGAAAAGGCTGCAAGGATTCAAGAGAACATAGTCCTTATGCAATTTTGAAATAAGGGAAACAAACCCTAATAATGCTAACCAAATCCAGATCGGCGAGGACAAAAAAGGTCAGTCCCAGGATCCGATGATCTGTAAAAGTAGTGGAGGTGTTTACAGCCAAAGTAGCCCATGCCTTTTCATGCCACGGCTGATGAGAGCCTCTTTCTAAAATGGAACAGACACAGCAGCAGAGGTGGAAAGGCAAGGAGGACACAGGTTTTTCAGTCCTCCTTTGATTTCCCCAACTGAAAAGTCCTGACCTGACATCTTGACAGTAGCTGCCCTGATGACTCTTCTCCAGCCCACCACTTCGCTGAGTCCCCCATGGGCCTTGGGGAAGTCCAAGTGAAATCCTGGCTATCGTGAAGTCAATAAGAGGTTTATCCTCACCCTACAACAGACTTCCCCTTGTGACTCTGAGGAAGTCTCTCATTGCTGTGTACCTCAGTTTCTCCAGAGAACATAATGCTTTCCTGTTTGACAGAGGTGTCGTGAGGACAAATTCCTGGTGCCTGGGGACCACGAGCTGTGACGCTGATAACAGGCACAGGAAAGTCTGTGCGGGTCACTGGACACATTCCATTCTTATGACACTTGAATCCAAAAGAGCATTTAAATCAAAACATCACTGGTTAAACTCAATCCTTAGTGAATGGCAGCCTGTAAATTTCTTAGCCTAAATTATTAAGAGAACATTGCATACTTTATAACTGCATGTTTGAAAATACTCATGGGGTCAGGCTCTCCTTTTAGCCCCAACAACATAAAGTTGGAGTCATTGCCTGACTCCAAGGCAGTTACTCCAGATTTATTTCAGGGTAACTCTGAGCAGGATCTTGGGTTTTGTTTATGACTTTTCATTTGTATTTTGTGAAAACTTAATAAAAACTTTTCAAACTGAAAAACATGGTTCCATAAACCCCACATATGGGATCTTTAAACTCGGCCAACTTATGAACTTAACCCTGACTTGTCTTTGTCCTCTTGGCCTTTTCAGCAGCTAGCACTCTTCAGCCATGTCCGTATTTACAGAGGTCAGAAAACCCTTAGACAGCCAACTCTTTCCTTTGCCTAAAACAATAACAGGAACATATGACAAAACTGAACCAGAATGTCCTGAAATGAGAAAAAAAAAATGCATAAAATGAGGCTAGACAACTGAGAGAACCCAACTTAATGCCTGCAAAGTGGACAGCCTACCCAGGTTGGCTAGGGCATGGCTTTAGATAACACTGGAACCTATTTAGAGGTGCTGGTACACAAATAGCACCTTTTTTTTAGAGTTTCTATTAATACAGCAGAAAAGTGACATGTCCTGTCCTAGATGTCTTCCACTCAACATTTTGCTTGTGACTGGTTCTATCCATGCCAGTGACAGTTATCCAGAGATTTTAAGGCATGGGATTTTACAATAGTCTATTCCAAATTGCTCAAAGCTGGCCACAGCGATTTCCACATTAGACCCACCAACATGTGATTGATACAAGGTACATCTAATGCAAGGTATCTGGTTTTGACTCAAATACTTCGAAGGATAGAGAGTTCGAAAATTACTACATCGCCTAGCAACCTTTTCCAAGATTTTACAATCCTCCCCGTTAAAAATCATTGTGTTACTAAACATGCCAGTGCAATTCCATTGATTTCAGTGAAGTTCCTCCTGTGTAAGAAAGGAGAGAAACAGGCCAAGAGAAAACTTTGAAGAGTGGGAGGCTATAAAGATTGTTTTAGATTCAGACCTGTGTAAGACCCTCTGGTTTAAACTCAATAGATCTGTGCCACTTGGTATCTCCTGAGGATGTGCCTCCTTGCTTTGCTCCTGAGAAAAAAAAAGGTGTTGCAGGCTAAAATGTCAAAACTGCGTAAGAAAAATTTAATTAGTTGAGAAATGAGCAAACAGATCTCTCCAGAGGGTTTGAAAACCTTCACTTCAGTGTTTTCAGGAGACATAGAAGAGTGATGAAAGAAAGGAGTAATTAAGGGCCTGATCTACATCCCTGGAAGTCCAGTAGCAACACATCCCGAGGAATTCAATATTAGATTTGGAAATGAAGAATAAAATAATATGAAAAAGGTTAACTAAAGATACCAGTTAAATGCAGAGACGGTGTGCATTGAGGTATTCCTCAGTCAGCACCAACGGAAATGCATTGACCTACCCCACAGGGAAACCAGCCCCAAAAGCACCAGGAGCCACAGGAGAGCAGCTTCCCACTTGAGTACTGGGAGCTGCTCTCCCCACGGGTGCTCACAGAGACACCCTGGGCTCACCTCAGTGCTCCTGGGCAGGCTTGAGCTCTGCAGCCTCCTGGACCACCGTGATCCCCGCCCGGGGCTGGCAGCGCTTCTGGCGCTGTTTGGGGATGCTCCAAGTAGTGCAGACTGCCCAGTGAAACTGCTTATTCTTTGACAGCTGCAGTCAAAGGTCAGACAAATAGCAGGAGCCATCTTCTCAATGTTGCAGACAGCAGAGTCTGCCCAGGAAACCAAGGTCTTGATCTCTTGGGTGATGTAGGCAAGTGCTTTCCAAACTCTTGTGTACCTTGTTGCAAGCTCCTTGGGGACCAGCCTGCTGCTTAGTTCTTCTTAAGGGAAAGTCTGACACAATGAGACCCTCATCTACTTTAGCACCACACAAGCACATACTAAATGGCTGGAGAACTGGAGAACTACCTACCTCAGAAAGTAGCTAATAATAGAGAATCACCAGTCTACGGCATGGGAGGGTGTAGTGAGGCCAGCTGGGTCACTGATACTGGCCTGTACATTGCTAAGCACTTTCCTTAATGATCTGGAAATAAAGACATGAAAAGCTGGATCAGTTGTTAAGGTGGGTCCATTTAAACAAAATAGAATTGCTTAGAGACAAAAAGATGCCTAGGGAAAATGTAATTATTTGCGAAATGAGTGCCAGGACCTGAGACCTTGGAAATCTTAGACTTTTTCCATAGATTGGAGGAAGGGAGGCAAGCAGAGCAATAGAAAAGGCAATAGGAAAGCCTTAAAGGGACTTTACTGAAGGACTATACAGCCAGAGCAGACAAGTTCGGCCTAAGCTCCAAGCATGCTCCTCTGGCAAAACCAGCAAATGCCATGGCTCAAGGTGCAACTGGAGGAGATGTGAGGCAGAAGAGAGATGATTTTCCCCATGTCTGTAATAGTCACATGCTGGGCCACCGCTGTCAGTTTGGATGTTTTTCAGAAAATGATGCTGGATGTTTGGAAAGAAAGCAGAAAGGAATCACTGAAATGATTTAAGGGCTGGAGAAAACATTGTCCAGTAAAGGTCTTGAGAGATGTCACCAGAAGGGGAAGTCCACAAGCTGCAGCCCCCAACATTTCATCAGCAAATAATCTCCTGTAGCAAGGCATCAAAGAGCTCCACATAGTCAGCTTCTCAAAAAGAAGATTTAGTGGCAATTTGATTTTGATGTCTAAGTATCCTCACATGGAGGATCTATCAGTCACTAACAGATTCTTTTAATCTAGAATGGAAAACATTAACATGAACCAATAGCTGGCAAATCAAAGCCATACAAATCCCAGTTAGAAATGTAGCCATACTTTTTTTTTTTTTTAATCCCTGTCTGTCATTAGATGTTGAAGCAAATGACCTAAGAAATTGGAGGATGTCTCCATCTCTTGAAATACTCAGATCACAGCTGAAGCCCACCCTGGAAGAGACACTTTTTGCTAACACACAATACTGAACTCTGTCCAGGAGTAACTTTGCAAAATGAAGCGGCCTGTGATGTACAAGAAATCAGACCCGATGACTCCCTTGCAGGTTTGGCAGTGTTGCAGTAATACCAGTGAGCTAAAGGCAACTGGGCTTTTTAGTCTTTGGCATGCCAGAGCAGGCATTCAAGTACCCCCACGCCACCCAGCAGGTGGGGTCAAGATTTCCCCAGAAGGATAACTATCCAAATAAGTACCCCAATGCTATCATAATGCTCCCCTCCTAAGCCTTCTGCAAAGCCAGTTTTGAGCTACAGTAGACTGACTTTGAGAAACAAATTATTGCTTCTCCAGGCTACGGTCTGTGGTCTGGTTTTGAATCAATCAGTGCAGCACACAGGTGGTAGAGGGAAGCGTTCTAGCCCACGGCAGGAGAACTCGCCGAGTGCAGCCAAAATAAGCTTTTATGTCCCAGCTGACATCTGTGGGAATGGACAGGTCTTTCACTGTGTGGGACATACACAATTTATATGAAGGGATCCCTAAACACTTTAGTATTCATTATTTTTAAAAGAGGTTGGATTCTGCAAGGGGGAGGGAATGTGTTTTCATACCTTGAGAACATTACTCCTTTACATGACACTGATGTTTTAACAGCTCATTTATTTTCTTTTGTCTAGGGTAACAGAAAAAAGAGAGGGAAGCATTTATTTACCAGCAAATTATTACTTTTCTAGGGAATCAGAGAAGAATAACATTTTTTACTCATGTTGATTTTGTAAGATCCTCCATGCATGTTATTTTTTGAGGAAATACATTTTTTTTTCTAAACAGTGGTTCATGGACATCTAATCTTCAGCTGAATATGTAACGGTCTTACAGAACTGCTGGGTGACATGGTCCAGACCTTAAGTCTTACATAACTCAGGCTGCATTGCTGATTGAATATATATAGTTGCAATTTATTTTGTACATGCAAATTAGGAATATAATGAAAACATTTCAAATTATGAGGCTGGAACGTCATTTTTACAGATGGCCTTTTCTGCCAACGGGCAATTTGTTCCCCTCATATAAACATTAGGAAAGTTTAAGCATCTGCTCCTAATTAGTTCCCTTGCACAAGTTACTGAAGTCACACTTCCCCATGCTCATTGCTGAGATCTCACATGATTAGTTTGTTTGCACGCTGCTCCTTGGAATTAGACAAAGCCAAAGACCTGGAATCACAGCTGTTCTCTCTGCACCAGAAATCAAACCCAATTTTATTGGAATGATGAAAATTGCCAAGATCAGATGACCCTGGGAAGCTAGCACAAGTTAATTGGGCCCTGGTTGACCCTAATGTAACCACATGAATCTGGGGAAAATCTGGCCAGTATTTGATTAATTTGTTTACAGAACATGTTTTGAATGATTTTTCTAAAAGTAAATTTACTAAGGTAGGTCTTCTTACCCCAGAAATTGTTTGTACGTTTTATCCCTCAGCCATCGTGGCTTCCTAACCAGAGTTGGGACAAAGCCATGGTACACCTTTCAGAGTACATTCAGCCCTAACACTGCTCTGCCATCTAACACCTGATCTTTGGGTTCAGAGCAAATTAGGTTTTGGTTGTGGCCATGGTATAAAACTCTGTCACACTCAAGTGATGTGGAGAATCAACAGAGCCATCCAGAGACAGCTGATTAGAGCATTGTTTGGTTTAAACATTTCCAGAAACCCTCACTCGAACTCATCTTTAATGTCATCATCAAAGCTTTATGCATTCCTTAAAAGCTTCCAGAAATGTTAGCTCTGGAAGAATTTTCCTCAAACTTTTTATTCAAACAAAAGAAAGAGAAATTATCAGACTGATTTGGAGAGACATAAAACATGGAGTCCCGAGCCTCCCTGTATTTTAGCATCTGACAGAAATATCTCATGTGCCTTGTACCAATATGGATCCAGTTAACAGAAGTGTAGCGAAGCTCAAGAACACTTCTGTCTATAAGACAATATAGCCACATTCACGCACAGTACATGATCATATCCATCAGCAACATATTCAAACTTTACTTGCTTAAGAGGTAAACTAAAAGGTTTCTTACGCCTTGCATGGTACCTTTTCACTTTATTGTTCATAAAGTAGCACAAAGGAGAGCATTAAGAGAAGCCTAGTGTCTTTGTGACTCTTCAAGTTTTAGCATTAAAGTGGCCACTCTTGTATACATTAAAAAAAAAAAGTGTGACTCGAAGATCTTACAGTCTAATGCTTCAGCGGCAAGAAACTAGATTTCAAAGTACGTGGAGCTTTTAATTACACCTATCTCAGGGATCATTTCTTTGCAGCAGTCAAAACACTTGCAAGTGTTTTGCATCATTAACCCAATTTTTAAACCAGGTAATGGACCCCAAGAATGGAAGATACTTACCCAGTATCACCCAGCATACTGTGATTGAATCCCAGTTGTTCAGAGCCTGCTTCAGTTCTCTCTTCACAGAAAATACTGCTCCCTTTCCAAGAATGCATAATCACCCATATGCTTACATTTTTTTCCAAAGAAGGATGTTTTCTTAATCTTACCCAAATACTGGAATGCAGATAAAACTAGGTATGCTGCAAAAACAAAAGCACCAGAATCAATGAAACCAGTTTCCTTCAGATTTTTCTCTCATGGATGAGTGACTTCCATATCTAAAATTTTATTGCAACTGAGACATCTGTAAGGGGTTTTCCCCATATGGATTCTCTCATTTCTAATAAAGTGCACTCTCATTCTGCTCTTTTCCCTACTGTCAGGTTCTCCCAACATCATTTTCTTCCACCTGGCCATCTGCTTTTAGAAGCTTACTTATCTTAGACATCTTTACTCCTCTGACAAATCTGGTGGAAGTCAGCCAATGAATTCAAAAGGTGTCAGGGACACACACAGACATACACACGTACACACAGTCCTCTCTTCTGCAAGAAATCAGGGCTCATTTCCCTACGTTCAACAGAAAAATCTAAAAAAAAAAAAAAAAAAAAATTTGCCTTCTACAATTATTAAATCACTGCAATAATTAACTGCAAATTGGAGTGACTGGTATTTCAGTTTAAAAGACTCCAACATCCTCTAAGCATTTACTAGCATCTAGTCTTGTGTTGATTAACACACCTGCTTAATACTGATGTGAATTCCATTGACATTACAGTAGTCATATATAATACACAAATACCAAATCAGCCCTGTTTGCTTTAATTAATAGAGACAGTAGGACAGTGACTGCAGTGTGTTGAGATCTACTAAATATTTGGAATAGGAAAGAAAATGTACTATTCTGGCTCCTCGATAGACCAGGGCAAAGACCACCGAGTTTGTTTTTCAAGGATCTAAATAGTCTTGTGCTATTTATTTTCTCAGCAATGAGTTTCACCCTTTGTGTGCGGTCAAGTCTGCCTGGTGTGGAGTTCTGAAAAGAAGTGGTTCCGATAGAAACATGGTTCCACAGCAGCTCTTTAAATGTTCTTTGATTGTGAAACCCAAGGGGCCATGCTGCAAACATCCTCACAAAGGGCCAGAATTTCAAAGTTCATATTCATCTTTGCAATATGTGGCAAATAAAAGTGCTGGGATGTCATCTGGTCTGTGTCTATTAGAGATTAGTGGAAGTTTCTGTTACAAGAGGTTAATTTAAAAACACCAATTAACTGACCACAAAATACTTTGTATGAAACACTTCCAGTTTAAAGACTTTTGCCCAAACATGCGTTCTTGATGCATCTGGGGCCAGAGATTTCCACAACTGCTCAGTGAAATTGATTCTCTTACCAATTTCACAGCTAGGTTGTCAGCAAAAATAACAGAAGCTGTCAATTTTGGTGAGCAGATACAGTGTTAGCAATTCTCCAGATCTCTGGAAATATCTCCAAATTTGGCATTTGGTTTCATTCAGACTGAATTCAACTTAAAAAATACATACATCTTTTGGCAAACTGGAAACCCAGTTTTTGTTCAGCTCCAGTGCCCACTTCCACAATGGGCTGGCCAACCCTTGTCTTAGAAGTGTCTCATCAGAAGCAACATCAGTGTACCCGTTTATGTCTTTCAGATAAAATAAAACATTTGCTGCTGCAAGCTGCTATTCCACAGCCAAGAAATCCCCCTCCTTCTTACTTGGTTTTCAAGCAGTGCTTACTCAGGCAAAGGTCCCATTGACTTCGGTGGGTGACTGGTACACAAGTAGGAACTTCAAGATTTGGCCGACATATGTTTTGTAAGTAAACGCTAAGGGAAAAGCAATTTGATCTCATTTCAAAGCCTGGCAGAACACAATATAGCATAATCACTAAAAAATCTAAGACAGAATTTCATCAAGCAAAAACAAACACTGTTCAGAAACTCAGCAGGAGACAGCCAGTCCTGAGCCTACAGTAATTGCAATGTTGAGAATAGGAGTAAATTCCCTGAAGATGCTCCATACAGTAGCAAACCATCTGTCTAAACACTTGCAGAAAAGGCTCATGTTTGAAAACCGTGGATCTTGCCAAGGCCTTTGCCATTGGCTTTGGAAGTGTAATGACATGGGATATTCACAGATGTTCTTTCTGAATGTCCCCCACTCCCTGTAAGCAGATGGATCTTGGAGACTGCAAAATGAACTACCAGGAAAGACAACAAAACCTTTTTCCGCCTCCTGTTGCCTTTCTCTACAGTAGGGACTGAGGCTTCAAAAATCAATTAGCATTTTTCTGCTGATGGGCAACGGTAAGGAAAATGTTTCCTTCAAAAATTGACCATTGCTGAAATTGACCCCAACGTAGAATTTCATCAAGGCGCCCTTACATATGGCCCTGGACCACCAACCCTATCCTTCTGAACAAACATCTGTGATTCACAGCAGCCCCAGAGAATATTTTCGAATGTATCTAGGGAAAATTATGACAGCTGTTGAGACCTAGCAAACACTGAGCCCTGGGTTTTTGCAGAACAATTACAATTTGTCACTAATGTATCTGAAAACTCCAGCCCACAGCAGGGTCTTTACTGAATGACACAAGTTTGTAAAGCAGAAAATAATTCATATTACAGTGTAAAAGCAATGACGTTTGAAGTTAAGGGTCAGCTGCCAATTCTCTTGTGAGCTCTATTTTTCAGGGCTTTAGAACTTGAATAACTACACACAACATCAAGTTGACAGTGTCAATGATTTTTCAAACAATGGATTAACTTTCTTAAGCTGATTTCAACACTTACAGTAAGGTTTAATGGGAACTTTAGGAGTTGTGAAAAGAAAGCCCACTGAGAGGCATACAAACTGGAATCTGCTTGTCCCTGTACTCAGCACAGAGTGTTCAGCACCAGAGGAGGCTTCCTCTGCTGCTGCACCACTGGGCTTCACCCCAGCAAAGAAAAAGCCAAGAGCAGGTTCATCTCTACAGTGTCCTGCAAGTGGCCCTCACAAGCAGACAGATGAAGATTGATACTATGGGAATTTCATGCTGTGGAAAATCTAAACAGGATATTTAACTTGCAGTCAGCTTTCTTCTCAGCATGAACTCCTTGTGTTGCGTTTTCAAGTCCCACCTGCCTGCGCTTGCCTGCGCAGGCTTTCCTTGGTGGCTGGACTACATCACCCACACCGCGACGTGCTCTCTCCCTGTAGCTCAGCTGCTGCAGGATGCTAATTTTTGAGCTGCTCCACTCAACATTTTGCTCCATCGACAAAACAAAGCTGTTGACAAACACAGAGGCCTTGGCTCGGGAAGAAATTCCAGACAGATTTTTGCACTTCATCCCAGGCGTGCAAGGAAGGGAAGGAGGGGCTCTGCTGCTGGGCTACCTCCCATTGTCATCTGGCTACTGTCTGGCTAAACCTGCTCTGAAAGACTCACCTCAACCTCTACTTGCTGCAGTATAGCTGTTCGGTTTGGGGCTAGCCATATGGCACCTATATATCAGTAATTGGTGGAGACAAATGTTCCAAGCGTCAGCATCTGTATTTCATAAAGGAACATGAGGATCTGATAGAGCCAGCCTACGGGACCTCCCAGAGAACTGACGAGAACCATCTCAGCTCCCCATGGGCTTCTAGGTAACTGGAGCACAGCATTTTCCCCACCTTGACAACAGGGAGTTGTCATAGCTGCTTTCTGGCCCTTCTCCATGTAGTATCTCACTGCGTCCCAGTCTTTATTGATTGTTTCTTCAAAATACTGCTTTGAGACAAGGAAGTCTTATGTCCCTGTTCACACACCAGGACAGCAAGGCCCAAGTCTGACGGAGAGGAAGCACCAGGAGCCCAAAAGGTGCATCTAAACATCTGTCACTTAGCTGCCCGAGCCAGCACCAGACTGGCTCTTTCTTCTAGGAAGGAGCATCACGCACATCAGTGCATCTGCCATATACTGGCCATAGGAAGGCTGCAAGGTATCTGACAAATGGTGGGAACCTTGGCCAAGACACCATGGCCTCCTCTGAAGGCTGAGCTGGAGCTTCTTCCCAGCTTTACTCAGGAGCTCACTTAAACCTGCTCCCAGATCATTTGGAGACTAGTCAAATGCATGCTTAAATTCATGCCTAAAACCTAAGCCAGAGAATCATTCGATCATGCCGTCTTGGAAGGTGTGTAGCAGAGCAGAGATCTGGACCCAGGCTTCTCTCCTGTAACTGGTCTTTTTCCCTACATCTTGCTTTATTTTCCCCCACTATTTGTTTTTCCAGCAACAACCAAAAAAAAAAAAAAAAAAGAGAGAGAAAAAAGAAAAGCATGGGAGGGGATAGAGAAGAAGAGGAAAAATGGGAGAGAAAAGCAAGGAAAACAAAATTTCAAACTACATTATTTCTAGATAATGTTAACTGGAGAATTTTAAAAGATCAAAAACTATAAAATCTTGAAAAAATAACACCAGTACGGTAATATTTTTATTACAGCAGCCTTTGGGTTAAAAAAAAAAAGTGAGAAAGAAAACTGTGACCAGCTCCCACCAAGAGCCTTTAAAAATTTCTCATGACAAGGGTTACAGCACATTTATGAGGTGGCCATTCCACATGCAATCAAGCCAACTGGCTCTTTGTGGTCCTAATAATAAAAAAGTGGTGCTGCTACACTAGTCTAATATTCCTGATGAGAGTGCTGAGATAAGTTTTCTTTCAGTCAGGTCCCTCTCAAATAAATTTTATAAGCTATGCTTGCCCCTTTTACACCAAACTGCATGATCTGCTTTACGTCTGCAATGGAAAACATGATTATAAAAAGTCTTCTTTACCCTTGTTTTTGTTTAATATAATACCAGAATCAGTAGCATGGAAAATAAGGACCCAGGTTACGTGCCAGGAGCCTTGGAACATAAAACCTTGCTGTGGGCCGATAATATCTCACTGATTCTTACCAGTCTTCAAGACTCTGTCCACGACCCTTCTGCAAAATAAACTTTATGAAATCAAAACTTGCACCCTTCTCAGAAGTCCAGTCCCTTCCTGTGGTGAGCACTGCTTTTGCGATAACCAAAGGAATTCTATATTTAGGGACAGCACTTGTTCTTGACCTTCAGGGGACTGTTTCCATTGACACATGCTGAAAAGAAAAGGGATAAAAATCCCCTTTGGGATTTCAGTTCAGATCCTACAGTTCTAATATGAAATTTAAACTGCCCCAAGCTGCTAGTGTTATAGTACCGCCTGCTAAGTATAAAGCAGAAAGGGAAAAGTCCAGAAGACAATACTTCATTACATGGAAATTCTTTGAATCCCAAAGCCATATGGGACATTAAAAGCTTTCCCCAAATCCCTCTCAGATCAATGGAATCCAATTGTTGTACAAAACCAATATTTGGAAGAAGAAGAAAATTCTGATTTTCTGCAATTCTGGGAGCTGACTGAGATTCATTTGTAACTAGAAAAATAGCTTTTATTTTAGAGCAAGTATAAGAGCCAGGAGACAAAATCTCTTTTACTCATGTTATCAGCAGCTTTCTCAGTGAATTAGGCTGTATGCCCCCTCCCAGTTCAGCAAGATCAATGCTTCCCAGTCGTAGAAGATCCTTTAAGACCTTTTGCAAATCCTACATTTTGTGAGTAAAGTTTCACAAATAGCTCTAGTTTGTGAACATTCCTACAATAGCACATTATGGGCAGCCCTGCTCACAGTCATCTTGAAAGTTTTGTGTTTTTTCTCTTCTGAAATACAGTAGCTGTAATGACCCCATCAAAAAGTCTGTAATGTTCACAACTCACCAGGTGTAAGGTGCAAATTCCTTCACGGACATACATAGCAGGTAGTTCATACACAAATTAATTTGCATAAGCCATTAGTCAATCCATTATGAGAAATTAACAAATCTAGACAGATGATGGCCTTGGTCCTGGAAAATTCATGGGCAGAAAAAGAGTCCGCATTTGAGAAACGCACTACTTTTTCCTACCACCACCTCGAGTTCGAAAGCCTGTTCTGCTGGGTGAGGAAAAGGATGTAATCCCAAGCTCCCAGAGCAGTGGCTGTTCTAGAAAGGATATGATTCTGCTTTAGGGCTTTCTTGAAAACCAAATTTGAAAAATTTTTATTTTGTCCCATGCCATCCTCAAAGCCTGGTGGGTTTTTTACATTACAAAAACTTTTCACAGGACAGAAAAACTGTTTGTTTTCCACCCAGACAACCAAAGCCAGGATTTGGTAAAATACCTTAATAACATACTAACTTCCCTGGCAATGCGAGTGACCCACTCTTTATCATAAAAGGCATTAAAATGGCATGACATTTTAATGAAACTTTCAGAGCACCTTTCTAGTAGTTCAGGGGGGTCGTGTTGCAATTTTTGCTTCAATTTAGCTGGAACAGCTCACTCGGAGATATAGCATGCTGTGCTTGTTGGCCTCCTTCCATTCAAGGTTATGAATCAGAGCTGTGTTAACGAACTCAGAGAAATCTCCTTCATGCTGAGCGCAGCAGAAGACCAACCAACATTTAATTGTCCTTGCTATTACTCGCCTCTGCTAGGCTCAAGGTGGAGGCTTCAAGCCCTGGGTGGCATGGCTATTCCCACGACACATTCCCTGTTGCACAGAACCCATGTCCAGCACGAAGGCAGAATGGAGCATGACCAATGAGTGTGAAGCAAGATCTCTGCTTGCCATCACCTTGACTTTTCAATGTGCCGCAGAGAGATGTTATTCATCCATTCTATTGCACACTGAGGGTTTGCATACACCTACCATCACTGTACCATCTGGTAATGATTTTCTGCAAACAGCAACATCATATGTTCTTGCTGGGAGTTTGTATGAGGTACAAGGCTCTTGCTGCTCCCCATTCAGGAAATACCTTCTCTTTGGGTAAGATCAGTGGGCCAAACCTTGATGTCGACGTTCAGCTCTTTTTTGTTGTGCAAAACTCTGACTAGCCACGGTAGGCATCTGCCTCAGCCAAGATGAAGTAAAATACAGTCACCAGACCCTCTCAAGTTGCATAATAAAGGGTTCTTATTTTATGTCAAGCTTCTTTCTAGTACCTTTTCCTCAAATATGAAAGGATGTTATGCAAATAGTTACACAGGTGAAATGTTCCCTGTGCAAAACTGGGCATTTCGGGAGACCGCATAACCATGGTACAGTTTTTGTGGTCCTTTCCCAGCGTGGGGTATCAGGCTCAGTTTCCTGTCACCTCAGGCTGGGCACTGAGTGAGCTGGAAGCACTGTGGCTCTCCAAAGCTTTCATTCTGCTCTGATCACCTCTGATACAAGAGCAGCATTCACGTGGCAGTAGCACAGCTGGCGATACAGCAAGTGAGGCTGAGGAGAGACAGGCACACAAAACCCACTTCCACGCCGTGGGGGCAGAGGGCAATCATGAGGAGCGGTGAGCAGAAGGATGCATGTTCAGGCAACTAGAGGTAATTAACCCTTGGCTAGTCTCACCAAAGGACTTGGTGGGTCTTCTGTCTCTTGAATACTTTGAATCAGCTTATGATATCTCTGCTTTTAAAAAAAATGTACTTTGACTCTGCCACAACTCAGACCTCACAGATGAATCATAGGGTATCCCAGATGTATGCTATACAGAGTCCACCCAGACAACCATAAAAATCCCTATGGCCTTAAACACAATGAATCAGGCCTTGTTTAACCTGCACCTGTGTTATTTCCAGGGCCAAAGCCAAACCGCCTGCACAGCTCCAACACATTTGAACAGAGTTGTGCCTGCTTACACCATGGGCCTGCATCCCATCTCCATAGAATATCTGCTGGTTTTTTAACGTTTCCCAAACTTCTGAAAAACTTCCAGGCACCATGAAGCTTCACTTCTTCCAACTGAATCGGTGACTAATGAATCCTGGCCAGAAATTCTTCATTAAACACCCAGGTTTCTCGATTGTGCTGACCCATTTACACCCAAGAGTTTATTTTAACACAGGATTTTTATCCTCCTTCTCAAATTTCTTCTTTTTTTTAAAACAGAATTTAAAAAAATGCAAGAAAGTCTTTGCTGATATTTGGTTACTCACCACATGCTGAGTTGAGTTTCCTGTTTAAAGAAGAGAGACTGTGTGTATGTATGTGTGTGCGTATGTGTGCATGCGTGTGTGCTGGGGCCTTTTTATGGGTATCCTGGCCAGATAAACCCTTAGAAGAGCCAATAGCCAGCCATGAGATTTTTCTGAGATATCTTGACCCAACTAGCACCAAACACAGCTTGTGCACTGCAAGCAGCGCTGGGCAGAGGTCCCAACAAATGCAAAACAATATTTTTAATTCATCTGGGGGATTTCCTGAAGCAAACCTTGGCATGGAAAGAGCAAGCTGCAGTACAGCAAGAATGGCAATGTTTGTCTTCGAGGAGGATTTAGCCAGCAATAGATGGCTTTAGTGGAGTGCACGTTCTTCCCAAAATTTGTCCCTGAAGCGGGGGTGCACGAGGTGCAATGAGAGAGTTACAGAGCATGAGAGAGAGGCAATTAATAGCAGATGGGGGGAATAAAGAGTTGTTTTTAACAGGCCTCCAAAACTGTATGGAAAGAGGTGGGAAAGAAGGGCTGCAGAGAAAGCTATCCTGCCCCTTGTTAAGAGCTGCAGAAAAAGGGGCAGGGGAGAGTGGTGTGCCTTGAAAAACTAGATTTCCCAATATACAATGCATACAATATGTACATGACCCTGAAAAAGATTGTGACATGTAGAAGGGAAGGCAAATACCGGAACTAAGCGTCAATGGAGACAATACTGAAAAAAATCCTTTCAGATCCAAAGGGTCACCATCCCTCACAATCTGATTGTGGGTATTGTGAAATCTGGTGATTTTTTAAAATTCCAGCTTGCGAAATCCCAGGATTTATGTGTGAATCTCATCCAGCATTCTCCCTCCGCTTCATGAAGACTTCTTGCCCCCACGCCTAGAAACGTAACTCACAGGTTACCTAAAGGCTCAGAAATCAGCTGCAAGGAACAGAACACTCATGTCTCCACTGTTGTAAAACTAATTTTAAGCCAAGCTCAAGACTTTGCAAGGCTCATTATTTAGCACTAGTGGAAAATGGGAAGCTGAACTTTGCTCCCTTTTGACAGTCAGGGACTTGCATATCACTTTGGAAAACAAAACAAGCCTGAAAACAATATGATTAGGTAAAGCCTTTTCTATTAATGTCCTAGCAAGAAATCCTCTACGGCAGAAACAATGTACTAATCTCTGATCTGCCTCTAACTCTATAATATCACTCCAGGCACTATATTAAGCCTTATTGTTCCCTTCAGTAAAAGGCAGTTCTGAACCTCCATTTCTGGGGACAGCTTCACACAATTAGAGACTGAATAGCTGTAAGCATGACTCCTACAACTGGAGAGGAATGAGGATTTAGTATGGCCCTTCCTAAAAAGACAGAAGATATGAGGATAAAGGTCAAGTACTTTGAACCAAAGGCTGGGAAAGAAAACCAGCTTCTTGCTACTGTAGGCAATAATATCGTCATGTCTGTTTTGTAGATCTGCTAAGCTCTCTCATAAATGAATGCAGGGTGTATGTGACAATTTGCATGCCATTTTCTTATGAGGTTCCAGTTTGCTTCATTTCTGTTATAATTGTAATTATAGTCCAGAAAGAGGGTTAGAGAACAACAGACCATAAAGAGTCCTTCCACATTTTTAAATGTGCATTTGTTGTAAAGAGCAGGAGAAGGAGCAATGTGAATACAAAAAGAGGGGCCAGCACTCTCCTTTCCAGAGCCTTGCTCTGGCTTTCACAGCTGCCTACAGTCAGGCATCTCACTCCCTTGGTGCCTTAGTTTCCCCAGAAATAATTGTACCTCTGTGGCAAGGAGAGCACTGAATCCGGCTACTGCTTGCAACCTGCCATGTATGTGTGGAGGTATGGTTTAGTAAGTGATATTTACTACTCATAGGAAGGGTTGTATTTAAAAGTACAAACTAATTTTCAGATACATACAAGACTATTGTCATTCGATCCAGACCCCTCTGAAGTCACCAAATACATCCCATTTCGATGTCAATATAAGCAGGATTTGGTCAAACACCCTTCCCCACAAGACACCAATCCTTTTCTGGTGTGACTGGGAATCTGGTCTTGACTCTGGGCATGTCTATTCTGCAGACTGCTCTGATTGCAACACTACTGGATTTTGCACATGAATTTTCAAAGAAAAAAAAGAAGGAATATGTCCTCTCCACTCTTTCAAGGCGCACTTGCCTTGGAGGGAGCACACTAGTACAAAGGAAAAGGCTCACAGGTTTAAGGCTCATCATTTTCCTAATAACGAATTCTAGTTTGGATCCCATTTGGAGGCATTAAACACTGGCTAAAGAATTTTGGCAGGTAACATGAGATTACAGGTACTTCCCTGGGGAGCAGGAGGTAACACTTTGGTTTGTTCCATGGGAGTGACAGGAAAGGTGGCAAACAGCCTTAAAACTTACTGGAATTAACTAAGATCAGGGATCATTGCAAAGTGCCTTAAGTTCTTCATTTCTAACGCAAATTCGTCCGGTGCTGCCCCTTCAGCTGAAGGGATTTCCTATTTCTAATCAAAAGTTAAAATCCAGAATTAAAGCAGAGCAAAAAGCTGCCAAAGTCTCAGCCAATCCCGCATCTGCCTTTTTCCTGTAGGTACATCCAAATCTCCCACAGAGTAATTGAAATATCACTATATAATGAAGCTTATAAAACTTTAATATAGGATTTATACTTTTTCATGTCTATTATTGCCAAAGCTTGCCTCCAAACCTTGTCAATAGGCTTCCCCAAGGGTATGGGTAAAGATCTCAGCTGCATCTGATTTGACTACATCCTAATGAAAATGGTGAGTCTATCAGTATCGGATATATCTGAGCATTCTCCCAAAATTACATCTGACATTTACAAGGAAATAATACTGTAAATTCAGCCTTAGGATCTAGTAGTTGCTTGTAAAGCAAGAATTGGCATTGGCAGGCTCATATTGATCTAGAAATTTCAGGGAATATAAGAATTCCTTCAGGAGAAAAAAATCTGTGTCTGCATTGGCAATAAATTTTAAGCATCCAATGTCAATCAGAAATGAAATGCAATGTAATTCAATCCCACCCCTTGAGATCTGGCCAAAAAGGAAAACTTTCGCAAGTTGAAGAGCAGATACTAACCCATCCTCTCTTATTGCATAATGAAGCCCAGCTCACATATGGTTCTGTTCAGTGTTTATCAGACAACACAGAACCCTTCCACGAGCAGGAAAGAAAGTCCTAAGGACAGACTGGGGCAGTAAAAGGGAGATCCGTGACAAGCTGCATTGCCCCAAGGTAACTCTTGGAAGTAGAGGGCTGAACACCATCTCTTTCTTGAGACAGCTGTCAGGCAGGGAGGATCAGGTTTTTTTCATGGTTTCATAATACAAAGCCATTTCATTAAAACTGTTTTTCTCCCTAGGAAAGAGTTTTTTCTTGTAAAGTTTCCAGCTTGAAGTTTCTTCCTCCTCCAAATTGCTCAAACTTCTACTTTTCAAAGTAGCTTTTAATTTCCAAATTTAAGCTAATTGTAGTGGCTGGAAACCCTTTATAAATATCCAGAACTAAAACAAAACATTTGAATATTATTTAAACAAAGTGCTGCACTTGACCCCAACCTTACTGCTCTTCTCCAGATTTTCAGTTCACCAATATGTTTCAGATTTTGACTTTCCGGCCTCTGTCAGGACAAAAAGGTTTTTCCAGTACTTTGGAAATCCTCACAAACTGAGAAACTCATTTCCAGCCTATACCTAGTGCCAGTCCCTTGCCCTGCTCCCTCTATAATTCTCAGTTTTGCTCTAGTGTCAAGGATGCTAAAAAATAAGAGTTTTGGCATTCAAGAGTGTGCAAAGATGGTAGCCGTGGTGGGGATAAAGGAGAGGGAACAAGAAGGCAGATGGTGTCAGACAGATTGCATCCTCCTGTGAACCTCAGTCCTGCCTGTTTCAGTTTTCTCTCCACCCTCAGTAAGTCTCTGCTGGAGCCAATATGAGACATCTCCCACAGCACCCTTGCTCCCGCCCACGTGAGGTCCTGGTGGCAGTTCCATTTGTTTTCTGCACTTGAGCCCACGTGGATCAGCCATGAAGTTCAGATCTCAGTTAGGGACAGCCTCACCCACAGACTCTTTAGTTGCTCTGGGTCAGATCCGTAACTTTAGTGCCAATTCTTACTCAGCCAAAACTCCCAACTCCCAGAAGACCTGACTGCAAAGTATGTCTCTGCCATCACTCGTAGCTCTTGCAAAACATCCATGACCTTAGAAAAAATACTGGGTGCCCTTTTGGATTTAGAGAAATCCTTCTTCCAAGGAGTTTTCATTCACATCACCCTTGCCTCTCCAGCTGCAGTAGAACACCACAGCCAGCCTCTCCAGCTATCACAGGCCTGAGCGGCAGCAGGAGAGGATCACAGTGCTACAAAAATTTGAAGCACTTCTCAGGTCAGATTAGTGCTGTCTCTGCTCCCCTCTCATTTCACTGCACTGGCCGTTGTAAGGGGCTGGAGAGCAATCTTCCAGCTAGAGACATACGAAGCAAGGAAGTCATGCAGAGATTGCTGTCCACCCACACACGTCTGCTCAGGGAACTACTGCCCCTTGAAATCAGTCATGGACCAAGCTGGCAGAGATGGGGATTCATTTAACCTGGCTGTAGCCATTTAGGATAAAGCGTATAACATAGGCTGTGTCTTCTCCCTCAGCAGTCAAAAGAGAGGTACCGCAGGAGAGCAGAGGCTTCATCTCAAAAACATCATCTCCTTCATTTCCACCATCACACCTAGTGATGTCTGGGAGACCAATGGAGCCAGGGCTTTGGGCAACACCCCGACATCACGGTATAGTGGGGACAGGGGTGATGCCGAAGGTGCCTGTGGTGCACTGGGCCAGGCCCCCTTGGCTCCACTCCTTGCTCCTAGGCATGCCAAGAGAAACCAGCCCAGAAGGGGAAACAAACCCAACTCCAAACCAAGGGCGTCACTTGGCACAAAACCAGCCAGATGAGGAGGCAAGGGTGGGCTGCACTCTCTGAAGGCATGTAAAGCACACGCACACACTGCAAGCTGCACAGCCCAGCCCAGAGAGGGGCCACACGGCTCAGACTGCTGTCAGCAGACCAGAGAGCTCACCTCTGAGCTGTCACAAGAAAAGCAATCTGCCGCATCTCCCTCACTTGGCATGACTTTCGCTTACAAGCCCAGGGCTGAATGCCCCACATGCAATGGGACAGGGTGCAATGCAGCCAGCGTGGTCTCTGGGAACCATCTTGTGTGAGCAGTTCCTCCAAGGCAGGACACACTGTTTCAGCAGTTAAGTGTGAGGGGGAACACGCTGTTTGTTCTGGCATCTCATGCACCTCATTAAGCCAAAGAAGCAGCAGACACTGGAAGTGGCCTTTGCAGCTCCCTAGTGCCTCCATTTCTCATCCTCCCTAGTGCCTCCACTTCTCACCCTGATCTTTGTAATGACTGGAGCTGTGTCTTAGGCAGACTGCATCTAAAAAGACTGATTTTCACCCCAGACATCTGGGGGTATTAACTACAGCAGATCTCAAGGCAGTGAGTGACTGAGTGCTATGAAGCGCCTGTGTGAGGTTTAGAAAGAAAGAGTGCTATGAGACCTGGGTGTGGAGAAGTATGTGTTTCTCACAAGTGTGGCCAACCCTACTGTTCCAAAACCATACTTGAGATCCCCTGAAGAAGGTGGCTTAAAAATCACTGGATTTATCAGCATAACAGTAATGTTCCTGGGATTATTTTTATTTGCCTTCTGGTTTGGGGGCTTTTTAGATCATATTTATGGGGTTTTTTCCTGCAATCATAAAACCTAAAAACCATGTTGAGATTTTTATTGTCCCCATGAATCCAGGAGCTGGAGGTTCACAGAATGTTCATGGGACTTACGGTAAAACTCATGAGCTAAGAACGTGTAGGCTTGCATGAGAAAGGCCGTTGTGTTGTGCTAAGGAAATTTAGTCTGTATAAAAACATGTGAAGGGAAGCCTGTGAGGAGGATGTTGTAAGTTGGTATGATGTGTCTGCAGGGGAGATGATGGGTACATAGGGGTGTGTTGTGCTTTAGGACCATACATACATCTCTGGCAAGCATGTTTTCTGAAGTGTGCCTGGTATTTTTTTTTTTGCAAAACACAGAAGTGCACGAACATGGTTTGCTAGTGATTTGCTGGCTGCATACGGGAGGTGTTAAAGAACACAGAAACACAAGCAGGTATTTGAGGGCTACATGGACAAGGCTGTGAGCAAGAATAGACACGAATGGAGTTGGCCTTTGGGTTAATCCAGACATAGAGTAGACTTTTCTCCCAGCACAAACCCACTATAGGACTGCATGGGCTCCCTGAATCCAAATCACAGAAAGGATTCAATCTAGTTGAATCACGTAGTGCTGGCTGGTGGAGAATGAATTCTAAACCTAGAAGGTAAAATACCATAATCAGCTATTTTTGGCCATTCTGCGTCCTTTCAGTCGTCAATGCTGGCAAACCCAGGGCTTCCTCTAGTAGGCCCACCTGCTAATAGGAACCCTGTGACGTGAATTCAAGGCACCTACAGCCTTACGCTGTCTGACTCTGAGATTTGCCGATGCGCGAGCCACCTCCGTCCCCCGCGCCCTCCCCCTTTCAGGAGCTCGCAGGTGCTGTGCACCACACAGGCGCACCCCTCACAACAGCACAGCGTTGATCCGCGGGGGCACGTCCTGTCACAGCCTCACTGGGCTCCCAGAGCTGCTGCAGCCAGAGCCAGCATCGTGCTGCTGCACAAGGCAGGGGCAGGCAGCCAAGACCGCCGTGCCAGGCTTCCCTGTGAGCCCCCGAGACACGATGCTACTGAGGCAGCACTGGAACATCAGCTGCTCTGCATCCCTGCTGCCCTGCGTAGCCCCACAGGCATCAGCAATGGTGTGGCAAATGGAAACATTCAGCATTCGTGACTTATTGTAATCCTCTAAAGACCACTCGATCTTTCAAGGGAGACTGCCTGTTCAAGCCCCAGAGTCAGGTATCTGGTTACCCTTATCGCAGGGACATAACTACCATGCTATTACCAACCATTAACTTGTCCGATCATTTTTTAATACGCTGCCAACACAATTGACCTGGTGACCCCTCCCCTGCAGCAAATACCACAGGCAAAAACCTCCAGGAGACCCCCAAGAAATCCAGCACTCAGTAAACTGGCCCACGCTGGTCTTCTGGGCTGGCTCTATGGTTTAAACTGCTCAGTTGTGTCAGGGTTTAGCTCTTTGGAAGACCTGTTCTCAGAAATGCCTAGCTTATCTTCGAGACACAGTACTTGGTCATTTATCATTTGTCTTCTCACAGTTTTCTGCCTGAGGGCCAGCAGCTCACTTGGAAGTTAAGTCCTAATCATTTTTCAACACCTATCACTTTACTTGGTGAACTCAGGTTTGTCAGTTAGCTATCTTTGGGATTTTCAGTTGGGAGCACATAGAAGTGACCACCAGGAACATAAAATACCGTAGACTTTCACATTACCCACCCAAGATTTAGTACTCTTTTAGGCACATAGTAAAAAGGACTCTGTTGCTAATTAATCACCTGATTAAGGTTCTGGGCTTGCAGATCTCATTTTTTCTACTGAGCCATGCTTTCTTTCACTGCTTGTCAACGTAGCTGTACTTGAACCCTTGCCCAGCATTAAGGACAGCAAGGTTCTCTTCATGGGCATTGCTTTGGTGATTATCAGTGACAGTGGAAGGAAGAGCTATAGGAAGAAGTACTTTTCCAGTGAGTTACTGTTTCAGTGATTCAGTCATGTTACTGGTGAGTGTGGAACAGCTCTCAAGTGATCCCCTTAAACTGATGGGCAGCTGTTTTTCAGCATCAAAAAATTTCATTTACAGAAAAATTCTAGGCATGACCCTTTCCACATGTATTTTAGCTCCTATATAAACCCTTTTGGCAGCATCAGAAGGGAGGAAAAGGCTCTTTGGTCAAACAGTTTAAAACTTATTGTTTGGGGGTTCTTTAAGTAAATACTTGATAACATCTATTTAACACAAGCTCTATGTGAATACGTGTATAAGGAAAAAAAATCTGTGTGTGAGAGATATAAGACTGTAACTAAAGCTGGTTTGCAAATTTCCGACTAAACAAAGTCGCATCAGTAAACACTGCTTCCTTGAATGTTTCATCTGAAGCATCTCACGTTTGATCAAGTTTTGCTGAAGTTGAGACAAAGCTAAGTTTTAAGAGATTGACAATGAAATAGTTCTGTATTGCTAAACAGCTCCAGATGACTTTCATTTCCTAGACTTGCATTCTGAATTTCCAGTACACAATAGTAAAGAACAAATTGGAAACTGAAAATAAGTGCACCCCAGAAAACTTTCCCGAGAGCCAGAAATGCTCATTTTTGGTCACACTTAATGACCACATCTTCAGTTGTGATTTGAGAAGTTCCCATCCTTGTTCTTGATGCCTTAGAAAGGTGAGATCAGATATTACTAAACAGAGACCAATTATAATAATAAAGTATTGTAATTTCTGCCAGAAAACTGAAAAAAGCAACCGGGGGGAGGGAGGAGGAATAAACAATTTCCCAAGTAGTTTCTAATTCTCACCTCTTCAGTATCACTGTGCATAACCAAGACAGACTCTGGAGTATTAAATGGAAATAGCTGCAAGCTCTTTGTTTATTTATATTTCTTATTTCTGACCTCTGACAAAGCGGTCAGTGATCCCAAAGACACCAAAGATCCCAAAGAAGAAGGTGTAACCACTTTTTTTAACAGTGACTGGGAATTTAGAGGGGCACGCAATTTAAAGCATATCCCACGTACCAACTTTCAGAAAGCGCTGAGAAGTCATGCCCTGGAAATCAGCCTCATTGCAGTATCCCCATTCAGAAATTCAAACACCAAGGCATTCAAAATTGCCACCACATGGCCTCTTTGTAGTCCTGAAAGCTCAGTCTCTAATTACATTGATGAATAAAAACGTGGTCAATTTTGCTATTTTTAGAAACCATTTTCTAAATGCTAACTCAGTTAACCTCCTAACCAGATACTGGGAAATCATCTCCCTCTTAGTTAATCATCTAAAACACTGATAAAAACAACTTTGCAAGAATGTGCCTCGATCACTCTGGGAACTTGCAACACTCTTTCATGCAAATCAGCCTCAGTGTTATCACTGTCACCCTGCATCATATATGTAAGCGTGTGTGTGTTCATGTACACACACATATATATACACGGTGCTTGAAAGAGCCAAAATATGCTAAAAGGCCATTCTGGCATTACAAAAAGTCTTAGAGGTATATGGAGTAACTGTGAAACAGGAGAATTTTTCTTTCTCAACCTATCTCAGCATCTATATCTGCACTTCTTAAACACTATTTCAAGCACTGACTATGCCTGTTGGTGTGTGCATATACGTGTGCTTTGTTTTCTTTTCTATCTGGGTCATTAACTGGAGTAAGTCAGCTCATGTGCAAAACATCTGTTTTTCGGTAAAGTCCTGCTTTTCCTCGGCTTAACAGCTGCATTGATTGAGGCATGAAGCTGTTGCTGAATTGTTCACAAGCAGTGTGACATGGGCACAACAGCAGTCCAGACTCCTTTCCAACCTCGGTTCCTTTCTTTCTGGTGCCAACTCAGAAAAATTAGCATCTTGAATGATTGATAGCATGCAGTCAGCTGCTGCCAAGACTATTACCATCTCTAATTCAATGAGGGAGGAGGCAACCCAGTCTTGTTTATACTATTGAAATCTGGCTGGAGGGCTTTGGCTAGGCTGCGAAGGCTCAGTTCAGTCCGTTTGGGGATTTATGTCAGCATTTCACACATTCTGGGAAACTTCACTCGCCCTATAGACAGTGCCTCTAGCTCTACAAGTTAACCTGGGTTACAGAGTATCTATGACAACCACATCATTATCCAAGGTGGTTTCCATCTCAACTCTAGTTTATGGCTAGTGTTTATTATTTCTAGGGCACCGTAGGTGTGCACAGCATGCTTTATGGCCATGCACAACGTGGAATCTAGGGCTCAACTCCTGCAGTCAGGTCCGCTGCCAGGAGCTCTAGTGACCATGCTTTGCCTGGGAGGGCTCTACTGGAGCATCAGCATCTGGGTCTCTGCATCTTGAGGCAGGACCAGGGAGAGCACTAGGCAACACACAGATAAGTGTCACGCAGGGTAGAGGGAGGGGGGGACATGAAATCCTGGAGTGCAAAACACTTTGGTCACAGGTAGTTTCGGGTCTTACTCTGGTGGTTGCTATTTAAAGAAATCTTCACTTAATTCTTTTTTAGTTATACTAATACCATTCAGCCCAACTAACATCTGGACTTGCCTTGTTTATGCCTGTCTCTCACCATGGATGAAAAAGGAGGCAGAAGCAACAAAGATCCTAATTTCAGTACCTGAGTTAAGTGTCTGTATTTGGGCTGAATGGATGCGGGACGCAGTCCTGAGGACCTTGGAGAAAGACAGGATTCCTTTGAGAAAAATCAGTACCACTACAGATGATCCCAGCAGAAACAGAAAGATGGGGAGCAGGCACAAACAGACAGGGCATTCCCAGGAACTGTGAGATAGGCAGAGATCTCAGCACACAAATATTTAATCTTATCAACCAGTCAACCCACATCAACCAAGCCTGGCCACTGCAATCAAGGGCTTCTTGATGCAACGACATCATTGCAGAGTTTTTTGCTCAGATGAACCAGACTAACCAGCAGCCCTGTTTTAGCCGAATTTGAACCATACTGTTCCTCTCAACGTAAATATGAGCTAGCTGTCCTGTAATAGCAGTGCCTTTAACCTCTCAGGAAATGTGAGCCAACTGCCATCTGCTCATCCGTCTTTCAAAAGGCACACGTATAGGAGACGAAGCAGGAAGACTAGGTGACGTATGACAATGCTGAAGTCCCAAAGTATTGGTGACATCGGTGCTTTAAGATCTGTTTTTGCCCCACATGTATTCTGTCATTCTCCCTTGCTCGTGGGATTAGCAGCCACACGCACAATTACTGCTGGACTGGAGGTCCTCCCCCTCTTCGTTTGGCGTTAATGAAATTGCAAGCAGATATGGCTGTAAGAGCCATACTTGCTGCCCTGCTTCAGCAACGTTTACAAAGCTATTACCTTGCTGGGCTCCTAGTTCAGTGCCAAGTAGAGGAAAAGCCTTTGAGGCTGCATTTACTATTTTACCTCCTTGAATAATGTTATGTCTGCTGGCTGGAAGCTGGATACCAGTGCAGACAGAACCAATTAGCCAAGCCCTTCCACATCTGGCATGCAAGTACCTGCATGCTACCACAGCTAAATGGCATTTGACCTGGGAGCCTGATCTTCCATAGACAGCAACTTTATTAAGAACGGCTCAAGGAAATCCCCTTCCCAAGCTGTGCTGTGCTAAGCTGCCCTCTGCTCACTCACTCCTGACAAATACCGCATTGCTAACTAGGCCTTGGGGCATACACACAAAGCCCCTACAATGGATTTTACTGGCGTACCAGCTGTGCTGGTTTTGGCTGGGATGGAGTTAACTTTCTTCATAGTAGCTAGTATGGGGCTATGATTTGATTTGCTGAAAGTAACACTGATAACACACTGATGTGTTCGTTACTGCTGAGCAGTGTTTACACAGAGTCAAGGCCTTTTCTGCTTCTCACCCCACCCCACCAGCGAGGAGGCTGGGGGTGCACAAGAAGCTGGGAGGGGACACGGCTGGGACAGCTGACCCCAACTGGCCAAAGGGCTATTCCATACCATATGGTGTCGTGCTCAGCGTATAAAGCTGGGGGAAGAAGAAGAAAGGGGGGGGACGTTCAGAGTGATGGCATTTGTCTTCCCAAGTAATCATTACACATGATGGAGCCCTGCTTTCCTGGAGATGGCTGAACACCTGCCTGCCGATGGGAAGTAGTGAATGAATTCCTTGTTTGGCTTTGCTTGCGTGCGCGGCTTTTGCTTTACTTAAACTGTCTTTATCTCAACCCATGAGTTTTCTCACTTTCTGAAAAAGTGAGAATCACTCTTCTGATTCTCTCCCCTGGCCCAGTCTGAGGGGAGGGAGTGAGCAGCTGCGTGGTGCTTAGTTGCCAGCTGGGGTTAGACCATGACACCAGCGTTCTCTGCTGTTGCTTATTGCCATCTTTCAGCACAGTGTCATGGGATGTTTGTGTAAAAGGCTTAAATATTCATCTCTCTGGAGGTTCATTTGCACTGTAACATCTCAGACTTGGACTCTATCTTTTTTAATACATTCTGCGGGATTTGCAGTGTATAAACCAACACAGAGTGGTTTACAAGATGTTTCCTCTGGCAGTGTGTGCAGCCAAGTTTCTTGGAGCATGGGAGTTTGTGCAGAGGGTATAAGTTTTGCTTCTTGAAGCATTTTTGTTGTTTGTAGCCTGCTTAGCCCAGATTTACATGGCATTTCACATCCAAGTGAAATCAAACGCCCAAAGTGAAACAAGCCAGTTTCATGGGAAAAAACCCTATGTAGTTTTGGTATGATTGATGAATATGACATTAGCAGAGGGCTCAGGAGCTGCACATCCAAGTCATGGTAAAAGAGCCCAAATATGCGTGACTCAGCTCATACGTACTAACTACAGCCTTCTTCACAACTGAGATACCTTTCCAGATTAGCCAACCATAAATGGCACACTAAAAGAAAAAATCTATTTAAGAGATAACCCATTCTAATTACTTCTACGACTCCACTGTTGTAGCATATGAAATTCTGTAATGTTATTATTCATAACCTGTCCTGCTGAGATGACAAGTGCAAACTGGGACACAGAGAAAGAAAAATGTCACAGTCAAAGCTTCACAGACTGTTCAGGGCAGAAAATTGACCTTGGAGGCTTGGAGCACAGGTCTAACATCCTTTGCACTAGACTGGCTGTTGTCTCAAGAAGTTTCACTTGCAAATAAGGACATGCACTCTCTCTCTGTATGTACAGCAGACAATGGGTTTGTTGTACTATAATAGAGTACAGAAGAGACACTCTGTTAAAAGTCACTTGCGGCTGAATCCTAAGGGATTCAAGATGTGGTGGTAAATCTCTGCTACAAAGCCCGAAGTGAAACACCACCATCCTTTAAGGTGAAACATCACCTGTCTTCTTTTGGATGTTGGCTCTTCTACTAGACTGCTCCAGTCCAACCAGTCACCTGTTTCTAAGGCCATCTTTGTCTACAAGTTCATGTCATCCTCTTTACAGAAAGTGAATTTATATTTTAAAAAGAGGGGAGAAGGGGTAGCACTTTCTAAACAATACTGTTTCAGTATTGTTTCCTGCTATGGGTAGACTAGCTTAGAAATACAGCAGCAGGAAATACTCCTCATGAACTGTCATTGCAGCTGTACTATAGATTCATGATTTATATCAAGTTCCTCAAAGTTTGTGGGCATTTTCAAGTGACACTCCCCTCCCCCAAACCAGAGCAGAGTAAAACTGGATTGGTTTATAGCTCCAGGTCAGAGCTACAAGAAATTCTCTCTTTTGGCCTCAAAGCACTTGATTTTGAGTACGCTTAACCCTCGGACCTTGGATATGTGGCTCAAAACCAAAGAAATCATTTACAACAGAAACCCTTTCACCATGAATCTGCACAGCTTTCCTTAGGAACTGAAGAAAAGAAAGCTGTTGTTCATTCAACTTTGAAGTAAGAGCACAAATTGTTTAGGATGAACAGTGTTAGAGGAGCAGGATGCTGCAGTGGTTTATTAATCAGCCTGGGATCCAAGACAGGTACCTTCATTTCCCACATGTAAAACTACATAATGTGATTTTCAACTAGTTCTTTAGTATATGAAGGAGGTTACAAATGTAACTGAATACAAAACTTGCCACTGGTGAAGGAGGATTTTCACCTTGATTCAAAACAGTAACAATCAAAATGGGAAGAGAATACTACATGAAAGTGCCATAACCTGTTTCCTCATTCAAAGTTTTCAATTTAGAATATTAAGCCTCTGAAAAACAGAATGTGCAGAGGCAACATTGCTAATACAAAGACTAACTTGACATCCTATACCTGATGTTCAGAAGAAAGAAAATCACTACAGAAGGGCTTTTTCACACATTTGGACGAATGTTTGATCCTGCCTTGTACTCTGCTTTCTGTTGCTAATGGATTACAATATTTACATCAGCTTGAAATTCAAAAAGTAGGTACA
Source organism: Mycteria americana (assembly GCF_035582795.1). Taxonomy (NCBI): domain Eukaryota; kingdom Metazoa; phylum Chordata; class Aves; order Ciconiiformes; family Ciconiidae; genus Mycteria; species Mycteria americana. The sequence goes on from NC_134370.1 coordinate 21,014,944, forward strand.
TTTACTGGGATTACATTTCAGGTAGGCATAAAAATAACAAAATTAGACTGGCAGAGAACCAGCAGCATCCAGGGACATCCACTCAAGATTTCCCTTGCATTGTCTACCCTGGCTCAGAGCAGAGCAAGAGGACTGGGAGAGGGGCTCAGGTATCATTCTGGCAGACTCCTACAGGGATTCAAGGCTCACATGTGTCTCAGTTTCTTTCCCAGAAGGGCTCTGAAATGCTTAGGACATCTAGGATCTAATGTGTAAGACAGGATGAGCCTCAGCCACTGCAGAAAAACATCATTAGGAGTGTTTTCTACCTTTAGATCTAAGAGCCCTTTCCACAGGGTCTGGGACTCCTTGTCCCATCAGCTTTTCAGCAGCTCTTGGAAGCCTAGGAACAGAAGATATCTCTAGCCACCACCCCAGACAGAAAGATCTTCTTTCAAGACTACAGCCTCCATATGAGAGAAGAAGTCTGCAGTGAGACCCACAACTCCATAGGAAACGTCAACCTTCAAGAGAGCTCTCTTAGGTCAATAGCAACATGGATGCAGGCAGTGGGAACCTGACCCTGTGTCATGGGAGCATCCTGTTATCCCTGGCAACTTGAGTAGAGAAAGCAAGCTGCCCTGGGTATCCAACAGCCCACAAAGAGAGACCACTTACTTGATGGGCTGCCTTTCTAACTGGCTGTATCCTCTGCAAACCTAGTATCTTTGGTCCTGAGAATCAGCCTCCCTTTCAGCCTCTGTCCTGTGGGAGAGAGAAGAGGTCACCTCCAGACCTCAAACCTCTGACAGACAAAACAAAGGGAGCTGGAAGACTCAATGGGTTTGAACATATATATATAAAATAAAATTTAAAAGGAAAAAAAGCAATCTGGGAAACTCAAACATTGAATGTGAGAAGTAGCTAAAGTCTATATTATCCAATCCAGAATGCCATGAAACCTCTGGCAACTTATTCCAAGGGAGAGGGACCATTCATTGGCATTTCCTGCATTTCTCCTAGAAAAAAGGAAGAATCATTGGGCTTCCCTGACTACCCAGCTCCCTACAAGTCCTATAGCAGTAAGCTCCTTGGGCTCTAGATAGGATGTAGCCTCTCCACTTCTCATAGCATAAGTGAGTCTTCTCATCTCTATCTGCTGAATGCAAAAACAGGTCTGCTGCACTCAAATATGATTCAAGACTGCCTGCTACACTCATAGACATAATGGTCATGCCCTATCAATAAAAATGATAAAAGAATAATTTGATAAGAGAATAAAAATAAAAAAATAAACTTGATAAAAGAATAAAAATTATAAAAGAATCATTTCATTAGGCAATCCTCTTATTTTTTCTTCTCCATTATTTATGCTCTGGCAGAAATTATGTTTAGAAAAGGCCATGCTTCCCTTGCAATAACTTACCTTATTAACATTACTGTTCCTTAAGCACCATATACCTCTCTGTGAACATTTTCCCTCCAACCAAGTAGCACACTCCTTATCTGCCTGCTCTTCCAAACAATAAAGCAATGAGCTGGACCCACTCTTAAAATAACTGAGCTCTTCCTCTTCCTGAAAATCATGTATGTATCAGTGCTTTATAACTGAAGCTGGCAAATGATTGGGACTGATGAAATAATTAAGTGGGCTCAAATCTGTTTCCCCAGCTTGATTGAATGGGCATCATTTCAAATGTTAATGACTGAAGAGAAACAACCTGGCTTGATTAGCTGTGACTGGGCAGAGAAGTAACCTGAGTTTTTTTACTGGTGGATACAAATTCCACATATGCCGATTATTCATGGAGAGCAATATACTCATTTGCAGGTGGTTTGCACAAGCCCATGCCAGTGAAAATTGTCCTATTAAAAGCTCCTTGAAAGCTGAAAGCACCCAGCTGCTCTCAGATCATCAAAGAGTATTTAGCAAAACAAAACCCCTGTGAAGTGATTGGTACAACCAACGTCCTCATCCTTAGAATTGCCTATAAGCATCCAGCTTGGAGAGGATCCAGTCATGCCAAGCGTGCTCAATACAGTACAAAAAAATAGTTACTGACTCAGAAAGCTTGTAGTCAGTGGTGCTCCCAGTCCTCCTCTTGTTGTGCTGTGGCTCTTAAATCTCCTTAATCAAAAGAGCTGATTGAATGCTGTTTCTCAATGAAAAATAGCTGGTATTGGATGGAAATGTAACAGACGTTGCTCCTCCTCTCTCTTTTTGTGTAAGAGGACACCATTCAGGATCACAGTGTTAAGATCTAAAGACTAAAACACTCAAACCCAGTGTGGTTTGTGTGGCAGCACCGTAAAATTTGTGTGGCATATCCCATAAAAGTTTGCTTTAAAGTGCCATGCCAAAAATGGACTTTAAAATCAGGCAAGTTGTATGGGAATGGTGGCAAAGAAATCCTCCTCAAAACCACTCTTTTCTTTTTGGCCACCCTACCCCAGGGCTGGTCATGCCCACAGCTTCCATACTCATGTAAAATCTGCCACTGGAGACAGAAACTCAGTTCTCGTTGAAGTCAGCAGGGTCTTCTACAACCCTTCACAACCAGCATGTGCCCATCACCCGTCCCTCCCTCCCCTCCACCGGCTACACCATGCAGAGCACCCCTTGAAGTGAACAGGAGTTTTGCCAAATTAAGATCTGCAGGTTCAAGCCCTGCAAGTTATAAATAATTAGCCTTAAAAATACCCAAGCAACAAAATTCACTGCCTGAGGACTTGTAAAGGCACACGGTAAAAATAATTCTCTTGCTGTCTGTAAAATGTGTTTCTTATTAGAGATCTCTCCTGACCCCAAGAGTGCCCACACTGTATTTCTCTCTCTGCCTCTCACACGTACACGCATGCGCACGCGCACACACATACTTTGTTCATTTCTAAACCTGGCAGCTGTAGCAATAACAGCAGTTGTAGACATTTTGAGTATTTATTCATCCCCCATATGCTGGGGAAGTCTTTGGGGTTTCAAAATAAGATCCTTTGCCCTCGTAGAAAGAAGAATAAATATATTAAAAAGAACATTACAAATTTGGCAAACATCACATCACAACATCAATCCAGACCCTCATCAGAGTGAAGCAAATAACAATGTGCAGATTTTATTAAAAGTACAAGAATGAAAAAACTGTTTCCCACAACTGAGGAACCTAAAGCCAAAAATAAGCAAGCCTGAACTCTAGCTTTGCCTGTGGTAATGAGCTGTTCCTCCCCTGGTGGACTGCAGATGGCTGTTTGCTTCACCCTGCGTTGCACTCCTTTCTCTGAGTGTTGTCAGTTAAAAAATAGATTGCTCTGACCAAAAAAGAAAACATTTTCTTCAGTAGCCAATGAATCCTGATCCCCCCTCTGCCCTGGCTTTACTTGTTCTCTAAAGCAAAAATAACATTTTTATGGATGAATGCTTTTCCATGCAAGGTGCCTTCTGTTCAGTTTCCCACTACACAATGGCTGTTCAGTTTCCACAAAGATGCAACATCATTTGATCTTAAGTTTAACCATTCCTGATCGGAACCAAAGGCAATTTATCGGCACAATTGGGCACAGAATAAGCACATGTAAGTGACACAGCGATGACCACACCCATCAGCACCACAGCTCAAAGCATTTTTTGAGGAGAAGGAAAATTCTTTTCACTGTCATTTGGATTGTAATCACTGAGATCAGGCATAAGAGGGAGATGTGGTCACATAACAGGGCAATTCAGAGTTTAATTCCGTTCTTTCTACTCTTAACTGAGGATAGCATGAGATCAGAATTTCCCCAAATGAAAATATGAAATAACTATTGGTTCCACTGAGCCTGCTCTGATTTATGCTGATGGAAACAAAACACTGTCTGGCCTTAGGAGCTTTAGCTTTTAAAAGGGACTTATTAGAGGGGTAGAATGCAGCACAGGAGATAAAAAAAAAAAATGGAGTCAAGTCTGGATAGCTTCAGCCCAAACAAGAAGTTCTGGGATTGGGCTGAACTCACAGAGTGAGCTTTGAGAGCTGTGCCCTGCAAGAAGTCAGATTAGGTGGTCACAGTGATTCCTTCTGGCCTTAAAACCTCCAATCTATGAGATGAAACTATGTAAACCAAGATAAACATTTTATGAAAGATCCCATGCCTAGTTCCTCTGTTTTCCTTTCTATTTCCTATTTGTTCACTTCGTCACTGCTGTACTTTGCCTTTGCATAAAATGAAATGTTCTTCAGCTCATGAAAGAAATATCACTAAGGCAAGACTCTGGCTAATAATTCCCAGCAGAACTCCTTGGTGGATAATACTTATTTATCAAATTTGACATGGATTTGCAATTTCGAGACTTGCAGCAATTTGATCTCTGCAGAAACTGGCACATTTACATCGTCTTCAGAGCTGGAGGGTGTCTAGAATCATTCTTCAGATGCTGTAAACCAAGATCCTTATCCCACAAGAGGATTTTACACAGAACTTTGACTGCAAGTTTGAATCAGTTATATTAAACCTGAACATTTTTCAAGCAGTCAGACAAGTTTAAATTCCAGTGGAGCCAAAACATTTTCAGCCATATAAAAACCAGCTTTGAGTGCTAATAAATGTCATTTTCCTCCTGTCTACAGCATGTCACTGGATTCCCCCAGCACGAAATGAAACAACTCCTAAAGAACGCTAACAGAGACACACAATACGTTTTACCTCTTTGGACTCCTAGAGTTGTGCAGCACGAGCAATTCAGGGGTACATTCCAATCTCTGGTGCTTATAAAGTAATTTTTCTTTGTCCTCAGGACCACACTTGTCTCTCTGATGAGGTCAAAATGATGACTGGGATGGAGGGACTCCTGAATGCAGATCTCATTTCCATCATAGATGGGGCTGCTAATTCTAGGCAGCTTACCAGACTCCTGAGGGGCAAAATTAAACAGGGAGTCTACAACGTTGTAACATCTATTTTCAGTGGCTCCTTTCAGCTACCTCTGTCATTCCAAACACAGTTCCTCTAGCTTTGTTCAGACTTGGGCTCACTTCCTACCATGTAAATATATGACTCACTTTTACAGAATCAACCCAGAGCATGGTTAAACCAAGACAGTGCATATAATGGCATATGGCCTTCGACTGCCTCTGGCTGTCTGCTTGCATCCCTTCCCCTGCATATACATTTGGAGTCCCACATGCCAATAGCTCACACCAAGCACAGAGCAAAAACAGCTAGCAAAATGATATAGAAAGTTGTAAATTAGGAGACCTGCTCCGATGAATGTGCGCCACAGTAGATCCTCAACTGCATTGGCTGGGGATAAACAGATCTATGAGAAAATTAACCTGAAGGAATCTAGATCAGAACGTTGCACTACCCTGCTGAATGTAGCCAAAATTTATTTCCCAATTTACTGTCTGTAGCCTGAGCTAATAAGACCATATTACCTCACAGTGAATTAATTAGCTTGGCTGAGTTTGAACCCATGCCTCACAGGACCTCTTGGTGAGCTGTCAAGAGTGTTGCCCCAGATGTATTATCCAGTGTAAACCTATTAATGGAGAGTAAACTATGATGTATCAGAACAAGGCTCTAAATGCAGATGAAAAATCCGCTTGTATCCTCTAAATGCATGCAAGCAAAATCTGGTGATAAGACTATATAAGCTTCCAGGTGTAAACTCCCAGTAAAAAGATACTATGGTTTCTGAAACATTAATTTTAATGATTGAAATCTTCCAGGCTCAGTTACTTGCCCAAAAGCACTTGAAAGTTTAACCAAAATGCTCCGCAGCTCCTAGAGCACAAGGATAATGAAAGCCTTCTCCAAAGTTATTTTCACTATTAAAATAGGGGAGGAAGGGGAGATTTTTTAATTAAATCCAAATGCAATAAAGGTTTGCACCAAAATACCAAAAAGAAAGAATTAAAACTCTTCCTTGGACATGTGTATTACAGATCCTACATTTCTTGTCCTCTCCTCCAGTCAGGCCCTGAGACAGATAGGAGAAACAAAGTAAAACCAGTTATATTAATAAAGCCATGAAGCATAACTATTTATGGGCACGTAGCCAGTATCCACCTGCATTAACCTGGAACTGCACTATGCTCCCAGATAAGAATGTGAACCGTGATCAAATACAGCGGAGGTCACAGGCAGCTTTGGGGGAAAAGGAAATCCAGCATTTTTGCTCCTGTTTATATCTTCAAATAGAAGAACATGGCTCCAAATGGGGGAGGTGGCTCTTTTCACTGGCAGCTAGAGGGCTGGCTGGGGTCACTGTGGAATTCAAGAGCATCTGAAGGTAATAGGCAGGATGAACAATCCTGGGACTCTGGCTGGATGCAAATGCTGGCTCATCCTTTGGCAATGATTGTCCACAGAGCCTACAAGCAGCAGGGAAGCAGAGGAAGCAATACAGGGAGAATTATAAAATACTTAAATATTCTACAGAGTTAGCCAGAGGATGTGAGTTATGTTGATCTTGATATCATGAAGTTCTAATTAGCCATTTCACATGTCACAGTGAGAGCTATGAATTCAGGCAGACACATATTCACAGCAATATTTTATTACACATCTTATGATTTTGCCCTGAGGGGGAAAAGAGCTTGAATGTAATTTCAGAATCACAGTGTACACATATATAACACGAAGCTGCCTTTGTGTCATCTCCTGATAGTGTTGTATCACCTTTCTACTGAGGAGGGGAAGCTCCTTTCAGAAACCACAACAGTCACACTAAGACATAAGCAAGAGTTAAGATGAACCTGTGCTGGGGGCAATTGTATAGTACAGTCAAAAGTGGTTCATGGGCCATTTTAGTCCGTGATCAAAAACTTCTAAGTATAGAGAAATCTCAGACCCACCATTTCCTACTGAATTTATACATAAGATTTCTCCAAGTGCTTTAATGTTTTGGTTCCTGCTGGGACTGGAGTAGACAGAGGCTAAAATTCCAGTCCAGATTTATGAGTTTTGCAACACTAAGACACAGAGTGATCTTTAGTTCAAGCATTCTGCGTCCTAGTCCACAAAACTAGTCTCACTTTCTTTCTGACACTTACTTACGTACAAGAGCTGTAAACACGTACAGCATGACACTTGTTACTGTGGTTTATTTCCATCAAACCTTTTTCTTTGGAAATTTGCAATTAAAAAAACACTTTTAGAAAATGTCTCATCTTTTACTATGTTTTCTTCAAAAGTGTGTAATTTAACATATTTAAAATGTTTTCCAAAATGTCTTGGTTGGAGAAGTTGGTAGAAAGAGGCAGGTATGAGGGAGGCAGATAGTAATTGGTAGTGCCTGGGGGAGGAGAGCTATTTTCTGTCAAAAAATGTTCAACTTTCAGAAACAAATGTATTTTGAGTTTTCGGAGTTTGAGACAGATTTCTAAAAAGAAAACAAAAGTTTCCATGGTAGGAAAGAGACACACTGTTTTTACTAGCTCTACATGATTCATCAGCTCAGCTGTGTGTTAGATGAACCAGCAGCCTGAAGTTCACCGTGCTATTAAGTAGCCAGAGTAATGGGGGAAGGCCAATCTAAACGAAGCACCAGCATGTATAATATAAAATATATGTGGAGAAGGCCGGAGCACTGTACATGAGCAGGGTGTACTAGCAGAAGGAAAGGTCATTGAGAAGAATCTTGAATTTGGCAGAATAATAAGGTATCATCAGGCAGGTCTCATAGCAGTGGATTGGGTAGACAGATCACTCGCATCCAGAAGCTCATGCAGCATCCACACAAACCAATAAATCCTGCCAACAGTTTACATAACCATTAGTTCAGGGGCAGCCCCACAAAGGCACAACTCTGCCTGCAGGGCAGAGCTGAACAGACTTCATGAGAGATGGTGTCTCTGAACCCCCTGCCTGCTTATATCACCACTGTATTATCCAGAGCACTTTCCCATTCTTTAGAAATACCTAACTTTTCCTCTTCCCATTTTGTTAAGATGAAAAACCTGTCTTTACACATTTTGATCCCTTGAAGCAGGTAACACAGCATCTGTTTGACTGAAATGCTTGCTGATCACTTTTGAGTCAACTGAATGGAAGAATTTCAGTGCGAAAAGGCACCTTAGTCAGGTCTGGAGTGGAACTTATACAAAGAGGAGATGGGGTCTAGAATCTGAATCTGAACCTCTGAGATCCTATGAACAAAATTCTGTTCTCCAGGAAAAAGATAATTTCTAAGAAAACTTCATTTCAGATTTCCCCATCAAGAAGTAATGGCTTCCCTATAGGAAAATTAGAAAAAATTGGGCACGGGCAGGGGGGAGGGTGAGGAAACAAAGACTCGCTTTGTTCCCCATCCTCTGACCCCCTTAAGCTTTTGTCAGTTGAAAACTGGCTAATTTTTTTTTTCTTATTCTAACTTTGCCAGTTGGAACAGAGCAGTGGAACTATGTGCAAGCATTACTTTCTGAGTAGAAATAACACTTCCACATGGAAATGAAATTATTTCAAAAAAAGCTGTTCAAGAGAAACAAAACCTGCAATTACACCCTATTTCACTCTGGTGAAAAATCTTCATTTTTGACAAAAAGCTTTTACTTTCATTTAAAAGGTTTTCTAACCAGCTCTGCCTACAGAAGTTGTTTTGAAGATCTGTTTCACAAATCAGCGCGAGCCTTTCTAGAGCTCATCAGTGAGGCATGCATTACTTTGTCCAAAGCTATTACCTTTATCCAAAGCTTTCTGCCTCAGCTCTCAAGCTGATCAGCTTGCAACTGCCTTGTTTCATACTTGAATGCCTCATTTACACCAATGAAAATATGTGAGAGCCATTTGTGTTGGCTCACATCATATTCTGCTCAGCACAAAAGAATGAGGGCAATTTCACGATAGGCATGACAACGGCCACTGTGCCTGCGAGACCCATGGCAGCTCCAGCCTGTGTTATTTACAGCTTCACACGCGCTCCACCGCTGCCCCGGCTAGGGAGAGCAGCCTTCCCGCTGGGGCTGGTGTGCTCTGAATGTTTTGGTCTCTCCCGCAGGAGATCAGAGGCGGATCAAACACACAGGATCCTCCTGCTGAACAGAGAAAGGGCCGGGAATCACCACGAAGTCACTCTTCTGTTATGATTGGGGTGGGAAAGAGACTCTGGATACTTTCTCTGCAGTTATAAAAAGTCAGAGGCACAAGACATAAAGATATACATGGAGTGGTTCACATGACAACAGCCAGAGTTTAGGTTAAGTGCCAAATTCCCAGTGTAGAAAAAAATGCCAGTCTTCATGAGGAATAACTGCCCAGCCTAAGACCAAATGTTACCCAAAGAAAGTCATGGCAGTGCTCTAGCAGTGCAAAACCGGCCCTGAACGTTTAAGGGAGGTGTTCTTTCCTACCTACGAGTCAGTAGCAGGGCTGAGAAGTTCTGCCTGGGATCCCTGAATTAATCCACCTATATCCACGGGCTACACAAAAGGCTTAGCCTAAAGATTTCAGTTTCTAGCCATGTTGGAGACTGGACTCGAAGCAGAAGATAGGAAGAACATGAAATCAGATCAACGCGCTTAAAAATAGCTGCTGTCCATACCTCTGATTGAATGGACAGATCAGTATCTTTTTTCTCTGGTGGAAAAAAGTCATTCCTCAGCCAAGACAGGGATTGTAAACCTTGCTTAATTTGGCTCCTGCAGAAGGTCATGCCACCATTCATTACCTTCCTCCCCTCTCTGCTCTGATATTTGCAAGCCCTCAAGCCTTCCTGTATGACAGGGCTGGAAAGGAAGACACTCCACTGCAGCCTGAAACAGCTTCACACACCAGCCTTTGTCCTTCTTGGGTTGCCCTTTGGCACAAGAAGCCACATTATAATTGTCTCCTAGTTGGGAGAAATATGCAGGAAACACCTAAGGAAAATATCTGATTTCTCTCTCTTTTTTTTTTCCTCTGAGGGGTACAGGGAGGAGGAGGACTGTTAAATTGCTCGTTTGCAGACAGTATTTTCTAAAATGTCCCATTTATAATCCATCTCCTTTCATAGGTGACCTGCCAGGTAACTCTCTCAGGAATGCAAATTCCTGAACTCTGGAGTCTGCCACACCAATCTGGGGTTATTACCTATGTTAAGACTTATTTATGAAGGAAGCTAAATGTTAGGAATACCCTGGATGGACGTGCTGCTGACCTGATTTGATTTCTTCCCTGTGGCATAAGTCTCATTACCAAACACATCGTTATCCTCTGGAACTCATTTCCACAGGATCGTCAGGAGCCAACTACACATACATATAAATAATGGGAACAACCACAGCGGTCTAGTTGAAAATCACTTCAAAATGCAGAAGAGATATAAGCCTGGCTGTACTTAGGGGAATTAGCCAAGCACCATTTAACAGAAATTAGAATAATGGTGCATCCTCTCGTAATTTTTTTCCATTATTGTTCACCAAGAATTCTTCTATGATTTCTTATGACTTTTTTTCACAACATTTCATACTGGTTACTAGCAGAAAGAGGAGATGGGACAAACTATTTGACAGAACTTATGAACAATTTCTATTTTCTATCTATTTGAATAAAAGCCACCAGCAGCCCTTAAAGAACACGTTGGCACCTAGATGATGTTGGTGTGAGCTCAGCTCTGTATATGACCAAAGAATCAGGGTTTAAATTGCTTCAGCCTCGATTTGGGCACATAGGTAAGCTCTCTCCTGAACAAAGGCCCCTGTGTCTCAGTTTCCCACCTATTTAACAAGCACAGCAGACTTGCCACTTCACAAAGGCCTTTGGGCAAGCAGAAGTATGTTGGTTCCCAAAGGGTGAGAGGGCCCTCTCCACCTGCCTCTTTGCATCCCTACAAGGAAGCAGAGGGAATCAGCCAAGTAACCAGTCAGATTTTGAAGAAAGACAGGTTCATGGTGGTAGCACTAAATAAATCCTTTCTGCCACTCCACTTTCCCTTCAGTAGTCCCTTTCCTGGGACTTATAATGCACTGTGGCCCTCCCATGACAAGCAAAATGAGGACCTGATTCTTGGCTGAGAACCATTTTGGTACGCTGTGATAATGACAAATAAACAAAAGATCAGTTTTAAGCCATGAATCCAGATGCACAGAGCAATGCCATGAACAGCTGCCTTCAGCTAGATTCTTCCCAGAGCTGATGTGGGATGGGATATCATCTTTTTGGGGCTGCTAATGGTGAACTCAGGAGGCAAAGACAAGGAAGATCTCTGTCTGGTGTTTGAAAGGAGTCAGGAAAAGTTAGAAGAGCAAAGGGTGTCTCCACAGAGGGAAGATAAAGTAGCGATGACATCCAGCTGAACTGAGCATTCACATTCATGCCTGAGAGGGACCTGAATCAAACCCCCAGATCCAAATATTACCCAGTTTTGGAGGGCACCTGCCCCAAGATCTGTGCCTCACAAACACCCACTCTAAACAGGGTGAACCAAAACTTGCGTCTGAGTTTCCCATGCTATGGGGTGGCCAGAGAGAAATGCCAGACTCAGATTCTGAGCTTGATTCTCTTCCACAGATTAGATCCCTTAGGGAAAACCAGAGGTTCAGCTTGGTTGCTTATCCCAGCATCTGTACTTTGCACAGTGGCCTAGAAACCACAACAAGCTTGGCTCCCCCTTGGCACTGCAAGATTTCTGCTAGAGTTAACACTGGAAAGCAACCAGAAATGGCCACAAATCAAAACCACAAAGGGCTTGCTGCAAGTCTCACAAACCTTGGTTTTGCACCAAGCTAACAGCAGCAACATCACTGAAGCTATGTGTGATTTGTAGTCTGTAAGTGAGAACAGAAGCTGGCCGTCTGTGTAGAAAAGCTAAATCCCTTTAATTATTAAAACATATCCTACTGCTGTTGAAAATCCCATTGCCGTTGGAAAAAATACACTTGTAATAAATGTATGCTATACATCAAAGGCCTCTTTTGTAAATAAAGCATTCCCTTTTTTTTCTTTTTTCTAGAAAAAAATTGGCCCAGGGACTAAATTAATGTTTGCTCTGTTATCCTAGAAACATTTTAGAGTGGCAGATTTATCTGCTGTTTACATTTTTCCTCCTAATACAGCAATGAATTATTCTTGTTGATAAGGGAAATGATTTAATATGAATGGTTGGAGGGTCCTCTTCTGAAGTCAGTGGGAGATCTGGCTGGGCAGGAAAGGAAGCATTGGAGCAGAGGGTAGTAAAACTCAGAGAAGCATTCCTGCAGTCCCAAATGCATTTTGCAGAGCATAGCACCCATGCAAGCCTGCCCCATTCTGGCTCTCAGAGATCAACAAAGCTGGAGGACCATTTCCACCATGTACAATATTTTGGTTGTGAAATGGCAACTGCATAGTTACTTCTTACTTATTGCGTGCTATGAATTCATAGCTCTTGCTCTGACAAAAACCTGCCTTGGCTTTGAACTGCACCAACAGAGGTCTAGGCACAAGCAGCTGGGGTGTCCGGCTCCCCTCCCAGCCAGTCGTGTAGGCAGCATTTCTGGCACACAGATGACAGTCAACTCTGCTAGCCCCAGAGTCGAGCTCAGCCACTTGGGTGGGTGCAATTCGGCTGCAGAGGCTGGAGAGGAGAGGTGGTGAGTGCTCAGTCTGCAGCAGTAGGGCCTTTGCCATGCAAACTGCTCCAATAATCTGGACTCTGCAGGGAAACCCAATGTGAAAGGTGCCACTTTTACTAGCTGCATCTGTCTTACCATGCCCTTGCCTCCTCCGCAGGTAGCAGACAGGCAGATTTTTGTCCCCGTGTCCCACCATGGGTTTGCACACTTCCTGCCATCGCCTCCCCTGCTGAAAGCAGGGTCTGTGCCTGCCCCGTGCACCACCCTGTCTGCCCCGGTGCTGCTGGCACAGCGGGATGGAGCCACGTGCATGGCCCACAGCCCCTGATGCCTCTGTGTGCTGCACATCCCCGCTCGGTTCCCTGCAGCACCAGGCACTGAGCCAGGCTACCACTTTGCCTCCTGCAGCACACCATGGAGACCTGGCCAGCGCTGCATTTATGTAATGCTTCATAAGCAAGACTGTCTAAATAAACAATGTGAGCACAACATCTGCTACCCAACCCTACCCATTGTTTTTATGGAGAGCTTCAATCAGCAGTCCCCCCTACCCAAATTCAAATTAATGTAAGAATATTGACTGCACATTTCTGCTTGGACCATGTTTTACACTGCAAAGTTGCAAGGCTGAAATAACATGAAGAAACATGTTCTTGGAGGGCCTTAAGCTCTGCACCTTCTTGGTGGCTTCCAGCCCATTCAGCTCCTCTGATCACAGGGCAGGGACCCTGCCATGGCCTTTTCCACGGTGTCCGAAGGGAAGGTGCCATCCCACTCCCACTCTCCCGACCCCATTGATGGAGCCTCCAGTGCACCATCCTCTACCTGGAGACTTGTGGAGTGCTCTGAATTTTAGCCACACATACCCTGCTCCCTCTACAGTCCCAGGACATGTCCCTGATACGTCCTTTCAGCAAGGTCTGCTGGGAAGATGTCTAGCCATCATAAAATGCTTGACTCTGTCCTCGTTGTCTGCTCCATCCCTTTGCGGTGCTCGACTGGCACAAAGTGAGGGTGGACTCACCTCCTGCTTGAGTACTGCCTGACCATCACCCTACCTGAGCTGGATGAACTTGAAAGTATCAACTATGAAAACATAGGCTATAAAAAGGCACGGGGAAATTACAAATTAGCTCTCCAAATGGTGAATCTCCCATCTAGCTATATCAGGCACTGATGGAGCTTTAAGGTAGGCCAGGAATTATTCTTAATTAAGCCACTTGAAAGCAAAGTGTCATATCTGGAGCAAGTATCAAGGGTCTCCAGGGAGTCAGAGGGCACAGATACCTCCAGACTCTAGTCAGATTATTGATAGCTGGGCAGCTCTGACAGGACTTTTCTGGAGATGCTGGTCTCTCGCAATTACAGACCCTCAGTGCCTTAGATTTTAGGCCATTTATAGGGCTGAAGTTGGCAAAAAAAACCCCAAACACATATTGCAGTATGTGTAAGCCTTGCTAACTAAAGCTACCAGCTGTGGGTGGGGGAAGCCTGGAAAGATACCCTATACCAGCTTTCAAGCATCATGAATGTATCACCTCAAACCAACCCCAGATATAAACGTTCCCCACTTAGGCCTTTCCATTCCACACTAATTCTTACAGTTGTTATTTATAAAACTCTGTTACTCCCTGCCCGATCAGATCTGCAGACAAGGAGACCCTCCTGTGTGCCTTTGCCAAGTGTTCATACAGTTCCTGTCCCTGAACTTTCAAGTCATTCAGGCAACTCTTAATTTGATCTATAATAAATCCAGTTTTGGTTGGCAGGGCATTGCAAGTACTCCATGAGCTTTCCTGCTACCCCTGGGGCTGAACTGAAAGAAAACCCACAATCTGAGGAGAAGAAACAAATGCAGAGATTGCTTTTGGGTAGCTGAGAGAGCAGGATCTATTTTGGGAGTAACTCAATGAGAAATTTGTTTATGAGACTCTGGGGAGAAACAGAAGTTATGTGCTATAAACTAAAATAGGTCCTTTACCCTCTTCCTAAATAATGTGTACTTGAAGGCTGTTTTAGGGTGGAAACATACAATCCTTGGAGACAAACCACAGGAACGAGAGTAAAAAGAAAAATAAGAGACCTCTGCTCACCCACTCCTGCAGCAATATCCCTCTGTGAGATACCTAGTGCCCCAGGGCAATAGTTAGGAGGTTGTCTAAATGGACTTTCGTTGGGGTCAGAACCTTAGCAGTGCAAATACTGCTGCGGGTTGAAACACAGACCTACAGGGTGGAGTTTCAACCAGAGGCACTTGGTGCCTTGCGCTCCTGGCTTCCATGATTCCCAGGGTGGCTGGGGCCAGCCACCTTCGATCCTACAAGAGATGCATGCAGGGACAGCTGCATGGCTCTGTCTTCTGATGATCTGGCTATTAGCTATTTTGGCAGGCAGACTGTGTAATGCTTTATGATGCCAAATATTCACTAGAGACAACACAGTGAGGTCTTCACGAGGGAACCAGTGGCTGAAAGTCTCATCGAGGTTTTCATGAAGGATGAGTGTTTAGCTTCCTTATTGTATTTGTATCTCCCTGAAGCCTCACAAAGCAACAAACTGGCAATCCAAAGTATACATCCACATCAAGTCTATACACATTTACATGTTCTGCTCCATATTATTGAGGTTACAGAGACCCCAGTGATAAGCTCTACACCACGTGTCCTCCTCTTATTCTAGACGAGATCATGTCCTCAAAGGAGCTTTACAGCTACTGGCAAAATTAGGTCAAATAGGTTGAACCCCCAAAAACGAGAAGAATTTTTTTAAATATTCTAATGATATTTTTTAAAATGAAACATCTCACTTGGAAAATGATGAAACATTTCACATTGACTTTTTTAAAATTGTATTTAGGTCAGAGTTTGTTTTCAAAATGGAAATTTTCATTTAAAATTACCTACCCTTCAAAAAAAAAGGTGAAAAGGTTTTAACATCAGCAAGCTAACTCAAGAGCAACTTTGTTGTGGTTAGATCTGAATTTTGATGGAAATTAAAAGGTTTCCTTTTTTTCCCACTGTATCTTTTTACTACTCACAACAATTGCTTAGCATCAAAAGACCCACTTGCTGCTCCAGCCCTAAGCGATATTCATCCTTCAGCTATCAGTGAGATTGGTTCTGTAATGAAGTCACAAATGCTTCACAGAGTGAGGTCACAGCAGCCCCTCATGAAGACCCAAGGATGTCATAGCTCACTGCTGTCACGGTACGCCATACCAAATCCTCTCTCTTTTCCACCCCTCCTTCCCCCAAGAGTAGCATAGCTATGGGTGGGAAATACGCTGAATGGCGGAGATACGCAGAATACTGGGAAAACCCTGATAGAATATGGGAATAGCCCCCAGCTGTAATAAAGGTTCCTTCCCATTGCTCCAGTTATAGCCTGTCATTGACTATGGCTCAGGAAAAGCAGGAGCTGGACACCCTCCAAATCTGCTGAACAGAGCACCAAGACGCTGATTACAAGGGAGAAGCCTCCTCATGGCATCTGCTTCAGCCAGACAGAGGCATCTGTGTGAAGGATCACACAGAAGGGTCTTACAGTCCCAGAACTGGAGGAGTTTGCACTCTGAGGTCCCTCTTCACGCCCATCAATTACCCTTCATTAGAAGGGTGATGATTCTCTGCAAAATCTGATCTGCCTCTTGGGAAAACCAGAGCTGCAGCAGTTCACTCCAGAATACATTTCCACTTTACTGTTTCACTTAGCCCCACAGAACCAAACAGGTAAAATAACTGCGCTAGTGAGTTAGCTCGCCCAAGAGCAGACAACCTGCAGTCTGTTCCTGCTCATGTGCCGGCATGAGATTTGTCTATTAAGTTTCAGTCAGGAACAACAAGGAAAACCCACCTCAGAAAACTGGGGCAAGTGAGTATAATCTGTCTGTGCTCCTTTTTGCTGGTAATCTCTTTGTGCAAGACGTCAGCCAGCTTGACTCTCAGATTCCAGCTGGATTCGCGGGGCAGGTGGCTGGAAAGGAACATAGTTCCTTCCCAGTAAAAGGGGGTGCATGAGACGTGGGCTTTCTGTGCAGCAGTAACCAAGGCACATTTTCACCGCCTCACTTTTCAAAGCAGAACCATACTTAACCAGCAGATACCCAAGTTAGGGAGCAGGAAACTGAAAGCAGCCCTGATATCCCAAATATAGGCTGCTGCCTCTCCCAGCTGGAATAGCCGTAGAAGGCCCTGCAGGACGACCAGCCACCCCACACACAGGGAGCTTGTCATTAAGGGCCAGCCAGTCCCACGGCTTGCCACTCCTGCTGTCGGTCCACGGCTGTATCCCTGCCATTCCTGCTGTATCCCTGACTGCTAAAAGAAGGCAGTCTCTGTTTGCTCCTCTGTGCGCACTCTGCGCTGGGCTGCTGCTAAGTTACCAGTTGAAGCCGTGGTGGGAAAGCCTGAAATTCTTCCTTTCCGTCTACATTTCCCCTTTAGTTTCTCATGCTCTCCAGACAGTCACTCCTACAGCTTTCCTTCCCTCTCGCCCTGACCCACTCAGCACCCCAGCGAGGTGGTGACGGCGCTCTGCCAGACACACTGAACCTGAAAGCATCCCCATCTTGCCCGGCAATCACCCAGGGAGGGAGGCAGTATTTATCACCACTCCATCGGCCGCTGCCAGACACTCTTGCCATTAAGATGTCAAAACAGGTTTCTCTCTGGAAATCCAACAGCCCTGCAGACTTACCCTTGCCGGCAGCAGCCCCAGTTGGACATCTGTTCCCTTTCAACCTCACACGTGCACTTAAAATGCCAGTACTGTCCCCTTCTTCGGGGGATTAGGCTCCTATTAAAGCTGCCTTCCGCATGATTCATTGTTATCTCCTGGTGTTGATCTGATTTATGGATTGGCTTGTGTTAATTAAGGTCATAAAATTGGGAGCAGGAAAAGGCTTCCAGCATTGTGATGCTGTTTAACGCTGGGTTATTTTCCAGCCCCTATGCTATTTTGCAGGGAATGGGAGATGGCGCAGCTGACGTCCTGTGGTCAGAAATGAGACTTCACTGGGACGAGCCCTTGCTGCCCTCTCGGCCTCAGGAGAGGAGGCAAGTCATCAGGAAGGTGATACCATCTCTGCTCAGCACTGATTCACAGACACCAATGAATTCATAGTCCAAGCTGTTATTATTCAGATTAGGCTTGTGTCTATAGCCCCAGCTGAGATGGGAGCTCCATTGTGCTAGGCACTGCACAAGCATCTCGTAAAGATTACCCCTGCCCCATGAAATTTTGCTGTCTGAGCACTCAAAACAACCCAATGGGCACATTGCAGTCTCCTCTGTGTCTGCAGCACAACAAAGACAGACCTGAGCCTGCTTTGGTCAGCTCGGGAGCGACCAGCAATGTAACCCCGGCCAAACGCTGCTCCCTGCAGGTTACCGCTGCGCTCCCAGGGCACGCTGAGCTCTGAGCTGCCCTGGCAGGTCTGCTACTCCTTCCGGAGCCACGCTGCTTCAAGCTAGCTCGAGCACCTAAACCAGGGCTCAGCGTATGGATCAGAAGGTGCGCTGCCACCCAAGCAGCACCCAGACATGGAGTGACTGGGCATCGTGCCCAAGGTCACACTACGAGTCCACAGAAAAGCCAGGACTCGAGTGGGTGCAGCCAGAATGATGCTGCAGCTGCCTGACCGCTTCCCACAGGTCCCAGATGTCAGTCCAGCTGCAGTGATGCTGTCCTGTCATTTCAACATACAACGTCTTTTCACACTTAGCTTTGCGGTTTTGGTTTGTAATTGGGTTTTTGGGTTTGGGGGGGGGGTTGGTGAAAAAATCTTCAAAGCCCAGAGACTGTTGTCAAGATAAAGATTACTGATGAGATTCCCCTCTGATGCAGTAGATGCACATTTGACCTCATGTGCTAGGTACGAAATAGGCAGATAAATACACACAAAATCAGGGTTACATATTTCTATTTGTAAGCTGCTACACTTTGTTTCACTAATTTGTTAAAATTAGTGATTTCTTACACTTTTGCGACAGTCCGTTCACTTATTTTACAACGTACTTGAGCCCATTGGTAGTACCGGTTTACCCTTGGCATGTGAACCTGACTTCCCCAGAAAGGGTGATTTCTTTCTCTGTTTCACTTTCCTCTTCCAGCCAATTTCATTACAAGGTTCCCATGAACTGGCTCAGAAATTCACTCTCTGTGGCCATATTAGCCACCAGGGACTTCATAAGCATACGCTTATTACACTTTTATTTTAACATCAAACTTGGCCACTGTAAATCTGCTATGGCTCCACCATCAACCACAGCAAAAATGTTTGCTTGATGCAAGCATGATGCAATCATATATATTTCCAGTGCTAGACAAAAATATTTTATGTCCCATAAATAAAAATGAAAACCAGTGCTAAATATTTCTATCTGAAATTTCCATTTTAAAGAAAATCAAAAGCAACATATAAATAAACTTAATTCTTCTGTTAAGAGTTTGCAGACTTTACCAGAGGGATAGCCAAGTAGGAAAAACTAAACATGGTAAATTCTTCATCACATGAAGTCTTTATTGAAAGAGTGCATATCTTAAAAAAAAAAAAAGGTACAATTTATACTGTGGTTGAAGGAATTTCTGGGTGAGTTTCTGTGACCTTTGTTATGCATGAGGTCAGATCGATTATCATAATGGTCCCTTCTGGCCATGAACTACGAATCTGTTAATTTTAGCTCAATATCCTCTTTCTCTGGGGGCCAGGATAACTGTAATGATATCACATTTTCCACTTTAGGACTAAAGACACACACGCAGTCCCTGCAGTGGAGCTGGTGTGCACTGCTGTACTATCACACGCTAACTTCTGTGTGTATGTGAACCTTTATTCAGCTAGTGATAAGTCACATTGTCCTCCTTGGATCATGAATTATTACTGACATCCCTGATGATCAAAATCAGACTGAGATATCCCTTCTGCTCCACCCTCCAAAAACTAGGACATTTATAAACAATTAAATATTCATCTTCCTTCTGACACAAATGTTTAAGTTCCTGTTTTGGAGTTCCACTTGAATTCTATTTATGTATTATCACGGCTTATTTATGTATTTTAAGAGGACCTGAAATTCTCTCAGTCACCCCATTCCCATAGGTGGGGCTTTAAAAAAGAGTAAACAGATACTGTGATACTTAGCAGCGCTGCAAAAAGCACTACAATTGTAGGTTATCAGAAGACAGATTGAACAATTTTGCAATTAAGCACACCAATGTATTTCATGGCAGCAAGGCTTCTCTGTGGCCAAGTAAAAGCCACAAACTTCATTTCCAGATCCAGCTGTTCGTATGATACAATGTTAAAAAAACGTTCTTTTTCAACACAGATAATCCACCCGCAGTTAACTGAGAGCTGACTATTCCATTTTGGGCTCCTTAAGCTGAAATCAAAACATTTTGTCTTGGCCAGCCGAGCAGAAGCATCCTGCTTCAAGTCAGTTTAATGCTCCTTTGCCTTTGGCCCTGGCGCCTGCCGGCTGTTTCGCAAAGTGGGGTGCAGCACACCTGAATGCTTCGCAGCCTGCACCCCTCATCCACTTTGACAATTTTAATGCCACATTTTTCCTAACAGTACTTTCCGTGGGAAACAAATTAGTTATTTGGTCTCTTTCTCCCAATTTGGAATGAAAAGTAACAGTGATATATGAGGATTTCCCTTGAGAGAAAACATCCAATTTTTGCACAGAGTCTATCCAAGATGTTGAACTTGGATAGAGGAAAGCTTTGGTGAAAGTAGAGAAGAGGTTTTTAGCCCAGGAAAAACTATATAATGTTTAATCCTGATCAGTTCCCCCCTCCAGTCCTCCACAGGGACATCCAAAGAGCTGTGCTGGTACAAAGGAAAGGGAGAAGGAAGACACGTTGGGGGCAGAAAAGAGTGGCATGAAGCCAGGGCAACTTAATCCAGCTCTCATGAAACTACAGCCTCAGAGAGGGAAGGTCAAATGGGGTTTACAACAGAAATGCAGACACAACATGATGATGGGGAGACAATCTGCTCTCCATAATATTCCTATTATCCTAAGCAAACAGAGGACAAGACTGAAAAGTACCACGGGGCTGTTCTGTTGTGTTTGTGTAAGAATGCCATTTTAATTCACTTTCACCAGTGCCTTTAAGTCAATACTTTTTTATAGCTACATTCTCATGTGAAATCTATATCCTGGCAATTTGAACAAAGATTGCCCCAGGTCAGACACCTGTAAAGCTGAACTGCAACAGGAAAGAATGGCACTTTTGTATTAATAGGCAAGAGACAATTCAGAGTCATGGTTTTCCTGTTGTACCTTCAGGAGGCAGAAGGAAAGACTTGTCATGTGATTACATATGTCCATCTCATTATGCAGTTTCTCATGAACCTTCCATCTTCACTCATCTCCACACCCACTTGCAGAGAGGCAACTCAGGGGGGCAGATTCCAGGGTGATTTGGCATACAACAGATCCATGCCAAATCTGTCTACAAACAAACACTTTTGTAGATTCAATCAGCTTTTAAAGACTTATGCTCCAGGTTCTTTGCCTTTCCCAGACTTTGGTCTCCAAGATTTGTCTAGTGAGATTCCTGTGGTTTAGTCACTGAACTCTACAGTTGGGCAGGGGATTGGAAGGAAGAGGGAAGAGTCTGGTCATCTGCAGTTTATGCCAATATAGAGCTATTGTAGATGTCCTCAACACTAAGTAAAAACCTGCTTTTATCTCCAAAAAACCCAGCCAGCGCCTTGACCTAATGGTTCACAATGCAAAACATATGCTGTGGATTTCTAACCACCTTCATCCCAACCAACCAACCCTTAGAGGATGCTCTTCTATGTACCCATGGCCCCTAGATGTTTTGCCAGCTGAGGTTAAGCGTGCAGAAAGTATAGTGAGGTGTCTTTATATCCCCCACCATCCCTGACACTTGTGGTGAGAGCGGGGAAACCTCGCTCACAAGCAGCAGCAGACAGGTTGGGGTGGCTGATTGGGTTACCCTTTCCCAGCTTTCCACCCCCTTGTTCTCTCAGAGGTTGCTGCCTCTGCAGCATGGGTGGCTTAACTGCTCGTGAAACTGTTCCTGAACTGCTACAGTTTACTGCCTGATGTCTTAAAGGCTTTTCCAGATGTGTTGGAAACAACCTCCAAGACAGGCATGAGACAAACAGCTGAGAACAGCAATTTCACCACCCGTTCCAGCCGCACCCATGGGTGCCTGTGACTCAACACCCTCAAGCTCTTCAGCTTTGATCAGAGGCCAGGGTCTCCCAGCAGAAAGCTCAGCAGTGCTTGAGTTGGAAGAAGAGCAAGCACTAGCAGACCAAGCCTTGAACGTGC
The DNA here is from genome assembly GCF_035582795.1 of Mycteria americana. Taxonomy (NCBI): domain Eukaryota; kingdom Metazoa; phylum Chordata; class Aves; order Ciconiiformes; family Ciconiidae; genus Mycteria; species Mycteria americana. The sequence goes on from NC_134370.1 coordinate 21,036,734, forward strand.
CACCAGGAAGGGCAACTGGTGGCTCAAAGAAGTGCCAGGGACACCCTCCTTGTCCTGTATCTTCCAGCAAAGAGCTAATGGTAACGCTGTGCAGGAGGCAGCTGCAGGGGAGCGAGATGTTGCCGCTCTGTACATCGCTGCTGCTGCTACAGCCTGGAGGGTGTCTTCTCTTGCAACTAACTGCTAGGATTCTCTGAGCAATTCTGCTATGATTTACAGTAGAGCTGCTAATTGCCTGGAAACGCTAAAGAATTATAGATCCTAAGTCATAAAACATCTATCAGCCTTGACTCAAACAAAATTGCTGTATAATATTACATAAGCTGAAGCCCTATTATTTTCCCCATGCTAAGTGCCTCTTAATTGAAATCCCTGATTGTTTTTTCCAGGCCTCTCTCCAGCCCGCCACCCAAAGATTAGCGATGCATGTAGCAATGTGTTGTTAACATGCAACAATGAGTGGTAGGGATTGCCCACGATTATTTCACCAATTCCCTCTGTGGTCTGGTCTTCTTATTGAAGCAAAAGGGTCTTGCCAGACTTAACTGAAGTTAAATAAGAAGAAATTTTTCCAGGAGGCTCCATCCACAAATTACAAATCATATACATGACACTCAATTCCGCAGCCCACAATCACATTAGCAATGCCACTGAAGTGAACAGAGCTCCTTGGGTGAGTAGGAGTTACTCGCACAAAAAAGTATTTTAGATTTGGTTACAGCCTTGGCTGGACTCACTCTAAACTGAAAGTTTCATATGCCCTAGTTTTGTTCATAATTTCGGGGCAAAGTTCATCCTTTTAAGAAGTGATGCCAACTGCACATCAGATGAGTGCGGGCTTTCTATTTAAAGAATGGAGCGTTTCTAACAACTTCATTCCACTGATGCTTTATGATTACAATCCCAAACATTGTTTTTGCAGCTGATGGATTAGAAATTAAATAAAACCAAAGCATCTCTGTATGGACGAGTCTTTTAAGCTGCACTGGATGGCATGCATGCACCCTCCACGAGACACAATGAGAGACATATATGCTGAACAGAACAGCACAGAGCCAGTGCTGGCACCAAATACTATTTAACGTAGTTCAAGTCCATGGAAATGACCAGGCTGGAATGTTCAAGCTGAACGGAAAGTTGTGAACCTTGTTTCCAGTGTAACTTCCAGACAGCAGTGCGCCCTAGGGCTACAGGTGCAATGTTTCAAGCAAAGGCTATATATCTTCTGTAGGCAGTACGAAGCCTGTGGCATGCTTTGGGCTCACACAGAGGGGTCATTCCTACCACCAGAAGACATATCACAGCATTTCAGCTGCTAATGGAGATGCTCACCTGGGGTTTGCTGACCCACTGAGCTCCTCTCTCAGGCTCTGGCAGGCAGCCCAGCAGCCCCAGTAGTCCTCCTGTGCCACACCACTGCAAAGTCATACAAGTGGGTGCTTTGGGAGTTGGCATCGAGTTCCCTTGGGATCATTTTGTTCACAGACAACGCTGAAACAACTTCAGCAATCCTGGCCTATATCAGTGACTGTATAGCTCTCCAGAAACAAACCCACAAGGGTTCAGACTGACTTGAGCCGCAGAGCTAGTCTGCACAATGAATGTCTGCACCACACATATCCACAACAGGTCAGAACTGAAGGGCTCCTGGAGAGTCATGAAACACTCCCCTCCTCACACAGAAATTTGACTTTTCCTCTTAATTCCCATTCTCTTGGGCTAGATCTGGTTGCTCTCGGAGGAAGAAACCCAGCCCTGACTCACTCTGAAGCTGGAACCAGGCCCCCACAACATGGTCTCTCTTTCAGCATGAACTACGCATTATGCTACAACTTTGACATTCCCTGGGGCTTTGCCATGCTGACATCTTATGTAAGGTGCCCAGGCTTTCAAAAGGAAAGGTCTTTCCTCAGCAAAAATGTGGCCAGAATGGCCAGGTGGAGCTTCCAGAAAATCTACTACCAGGAATGTCCTTCCCACACCCCAAATGCCCTCCATAATACTGCAAACAATAAGTAAAAGTTTGCTTCCTATGAAGGATCTCTGAAAGTCTTTTGGGACTACAGTACAGATCAGGACAATATAAGCCTTTGGGATCGCAAGTGCAGGAAACAATGAAACAATGTTCAATTTTTTATTATTTTTTAATAAAATGAATTCCATATTGTATTGCAATACTTCTATGAGACTGCTCCTCAGCCGCTCGTGGCCCTTAGCCCACCCTCTTCACCTTCCCCGGGGGCACCTGACATTTTTAACATCAGCAAATTTGAACGTGATTTATTCAGTTTCTTAAATATAGCACTTACCTAGTTATAAAATACTGCCCCAATTCTTTTATATACAATAACCATTGTGTTTACGATGACTTAAGCCATGCGTATTATTTTTTAAAAGAATTATATTTACATGGAATGTTTAAGAAAAGAATTTCCCAGATTCCGGAAGTAGAACCTCCTTCAGAACAGGAAGGAAATCATTAATTTTTACCTTAAAACCCAACAAGTGTAATGGTTTATTACCCAGCGGGAAAACAGTGAGAGAGTTTCTTTTCAACTTGATGAGGTGAGTGTTTATATTAAGAGATTGTTCTGAAACTCCGGTGCCACCAGAGAGTGAATAACAACACTCAGATCATACCTCAAGCTCAAAACATTTTAGAGATGAAGTCAGTAATATTTTGGGATGGGGGGACACATGAGGCACAGTGAAAGACAAGGACTTGCTCAAAACCACCTCAAAGGCCAGTAGCAAAGCTGAGCATTGAACTCAGGGTTCCAGTCCCTCGCTTCTACTAGTCTGACCATGATTCCTTCCTCACTTCTAAAGCTTCAGTCACAAAGTCTTTTTCCGTAGTGATTAATTGCTCCTTAACAGACAGGACTTTAGGGACGCATTCTGTCATACTCTGGGGTTTTAGTACACCTTATCCTCGGATTTTGAGCTCAGTACAAGGAGGTTTGAGGAGACTGCCAGTGGCTCGTAATTTGACAGCATTTTGGAAAGTCCTGTTTAGAAATTAAGAGAAGAGAATAAAAAAGATCTGCAGCCCTGCTGCAGCAGGACCACAGTGTGTTCACATCTATTCATGTCTCCCAAGTGACCCCATTTCTGGAAAGGCCCAACATGGATGTGCAGGGATCCAAGGAGGGTACTATAATAGGGAGTGTGTTTTCCCAAATAATTTCTGAATCACTGGTCTTGCAAAGCTGAACTGCCCCAACTCCAACACAAATCAAGGGCAAAACCTCATTCCTCGTCAGACCTACAGGATCCTGCCCAACATCAGAAGACTTGTGCCACTGCCAAGTACCTTCTTTTGGCCAGTGAAGTCTTCTTTGTGCTATTGGTGATCTTTTGATACATGTGAGTAGCATGACACCAATACTGGTATCCTGGCCACGTAATGATCAGGGAAGTGCTGTCTAGCCCCTTCCACATTCCTGCTGGTGATTCAGTTCCCTTTGTACCCTGCTTTGCTGCACAGCCTTGACAGTAAATAGGCTTCCCTGCTGTGTCCCAGAGGTGGGGCTGCATTTCAACAGTGGCGAAAGTAATTCCTGAACATAATTGTTTTATTTTATTTCCAGGCTTCAAAGCACTTTGAGATCCCTCAGAAGCTGGGGAGATTTTACTCCTTCTATAGAATATTACTCCTCCTACAGACATGCATGTACCCGAGGACCCAAAGGCAAACACAGGGGGAACTTCAACCCTAGAGCTGAACTCCAGCTGCATTCATCACCTCATCTGTTATTTGATGGACTTTTGCCAATGGGCATTGTCAACAGGAAAAAAAAAAAAAGGAAGAGGAAAAAAAAAACCTAACAACTTTCCAGCTCGTATTTTAAGGCTGTGAATTATACTCCATTTCCAAGAAAGGAGAAGTATAGACATTTTGAGCATGTGTTCTGTCTTCAGTTGGACATGGGGGAAGGTATACCACTGTATGACTGGTCTTCCAGTATGAGCATTGCATTAATCAGTCAGGAGAGCTGGGGTGGAGGGCAGCTGCAGCCCCTTGAGCCATATCTTCTCCTTTGGCAAATCCACCCCTTCATGAGAATGCCGCAAAAAGATAACCAGTAGGGAAGAAGATTTGATGTTGGGGTTTCCATCACATCCACAGATATGTCAATGACTTTAAAGGATCGCCAGCCAACATGCATCAGTGAAAGCAACCTCCATGCTGGCAGTGACACAACCCTGTGGGACATTTTGTGTGCCTCCACTAACACCCATTCACCTCTGGCTAGGGAAGTGGGCTGCACAGCCCCTGATCCCTAATCTCAACTTTCAGACATCACTTTTAGAGAAGTCTCCCCCTGCCTTAAGAGCAAAACTAAACTTAAAACCCAAACACTTTCCTGAATGCTTGTATTCCCTAAACCAGCACCTTCCCAAACTTTTCCATCCCTCACTTGCTTCCTTTATTTAGTCACAGTTCGTCACTTCGTACCAGCAAGTGGACTGCGTTGAATCTGGTGGTGGGCACATGTGTATGCAGTCACAGGCAAGTGCCTGTGCCCTGAACTGGATGAGATCAGAACTGCAGGACAGCAAAACTGTGTCCTGGACCTTCTGTACTGCAAAGGGCAACAAACAATTCACCTAGTGTATAAGACCCTGGGATCTGAGCTTCTGGAGCAATACATTTTATTTTCCTGGTTTCTGTGAAATAAGATGTAGCTACCAGGTGTGGAGCCAAATCAGGTATTAGAAGCCATACACTCGTTACAATTCCTCCTCTGTGGGAATAGCAGTTCTCAGAACTAGACACCAGCATGCCACAGGCGAGCAGCTAGAGGGGTTAGCTAACCTGCACCCTCTGTATTTCTAACATCTGTGATTCAGTGCACATAAGATTCACCTTCCATAAGAACAGACAGAATTTGCACATTTGCCACTGCTTACTGTTGGGCTTTAAGAAGCAGAGTACCTCCCGCATTTGCTCCTCAAAGGATCAGAGCTGCGGGTCCTCTTGCAGTGACTCACAGCAACCTCAACCATCTCAGCCTGAAGCTTTGCAGAACATTAGGGACAGACATACCAGTCTGTGACTGGACACTGATTCAGAGTTTATGTCTGACCTCACTGTCAGGACTTGGGAAAAAGGGGGGAAAGAGGGAAGGGAGAACCATGTTGAAGTCAAAGTCATTAATATCCTTCTACTTGAAGAACGAGTCCAGAAAGCAGAGGCAAGTAAGGTCAAATGTACATTAAAGTAGTGAGATATTATAGCCACCAGGCACAGCTGAAGTCACAGAGCAATACTTGCCTTCTTTTTCCTCCCTCCAAACTGAAGAATTCTTGTCTAAGCAAAATTAAGTTTCTGGGTAGAGACTAATTCATATTTATGATCCTCTGTGCTGAGGCAGAATGAAGCAAGCTGCCAGATGCAGGGTGGAGGCGGCTGAAAACGAGCTGCTCCGGGCCTTAGGGATATCACCACTACTGTGCCACAGAGGTGTTAGAGCTGCATGAACTGCTGTTGCAAGCGTGGCCACCTCTGGGCTCCCTGTGATTTGCAGAGTGGCAGAGCACCCTTGTGCACTAGCGAGCGAGATGTTCGGGAGCTCTGAACCACGCTGCTGGACTTCTTCCCAGGGTGGGAGAGAGGGTACTCAGTAAACAGAGACGGCTCAGAATGAGCAATCCTTCTAAAAGCTGCTCCTCATACCCTGTTACTAAACCAAGAAGCCCCTCCCCACACCACTGTCCAGATCTGACTCATTGTGAAACCAGTGGGAAGAATGTCTGCGCTTTCACTGGCAGGTCCTTGAGAAACCCCTGGGAAATATATTTTCATAAATACCTGCATTTTTCACAAATCTGGTAGGGACGTCTCCATCTAGTGGTCTGGCCAGGGAAGAGAGGCTTACAGACCATGCTTCAGCTTGTCCTACGCTGAGCAAGCCTGCTCTGTTTCATGTGCTTTGGCTTCTCCAGCCGCACATTGATATAGCAACATTTCCCAAACTTCCAGGGGGTCCTGTTAATGTCAGAGAAAGGCCTGGAGATTCTTGGCTGGACAATCTGCTGTGAGCTACAGCCCAGATTCCACCCACTCAGCTCAGCCAGAGCAGGAGGGGATCAAATTGTCATCTCAACATCTGTTTTGAATCCAGTAAGAGAGAAGCTGTAGTGTCATGCATACACATACACACACACTCAAGTGCTTACAAATATCAGGCCGTGGTGACATCCAAGTGGTTTCAGAGGGTAGAGATGTGAGTGAGGGGAAAATCTGGCTATCCATCAACCCCCCACTACTATTTACTTGGCTCTCCTTAACAGCAAGTATAGCAAGTAATAGCAAGCAATACCAACATTAATGCCTTTATCTCCTCAGCATCCCCAAGAGGCAGGGCAGTATTGTCAGCCTCACGTTACAGTCGAGGAACCAAAGGCCAAGAGTAGCCAAAGTGAGTCAACCCAAGTCACACATAGGCTAGAGGCAGAACAAGGAGGTGAGTGTAGGTCCTCCACCATTCAGCCTAGCCCACTTGCTGACTCCACGCTTACTGACTCGCTCGGTCCAGAGCAAAGCTGCAGCTCAGTATAAATACAGTAATACAGCTTAATTCCCCAAGCTTTGTGTAAAGTAGTACCTCAGCCGGGGGACACACTCGGATACCTCAACAGGAGAGCTTTGTGTTGTCACCAAGTACGATGATGAATTGACTGCTAGAAGGTAGATTTCATGCTGCATGGCAGATGGGGAACAAGCCGTAAAGAGAGCTCACAAGAGTACGGAGGGGAGCGGGGCTGGGTCCTCCTGCTGACCAGGCACAGTGCATCGCCTGCCACAGGGTCTTGGCCCCAAACTGAGCATTTTGAGGGGCAGCCAAAAGGGGAGGGTGGAAATGGATGGGGAGGTACAGAAAATGGCAAGGACTTCACGCAATGTAAGCAGACGCATTTGGGATGGAAAAAGCAGCTCTAATCAAATGGAACTCTGAATTTCCCTCTAGACACAGGGTATTAAAAATAATCCCAGCTGAACTTTACCTACCTCTCTCACAGCATCTCCCAGCTGCTTGAAAAATAAACAGCTCTGTCTGGGTGGAGCTGCAGCCACACATGATTTTGGGCTCCCAACCTGAGTGCAAAGACGATGAATAGAGCTTCCCTGGCCCAGCTGTCCGGGAGGGTCTGCCACGTACAGCTTGTGGCTGCAGTGCCAACTGCCCTGAGGATAAGACACAGTGAAACGAAGCAGAAGGAGAAGGGCTCTGAGGCCACGAGCCTGCTCCCACGCCGTGGCCACAAGCTGCTCCTTGCAGACCTGCAGCCCCCCAGGCTCGCAGACTCCCTCCCGCCCTGCAGCCGCTGCGCTGCCCTGCCCCAGCGCAGCCTGTGTTCCCACCCAGCTGCCGGCTGGCCCAGCGCTGGTGAACGCTTCATCCCGGTTTGCTCCCGCTCAGAAACCCACCGCGTGCACAAGCAGCCCCTGCTCCATTCCCACACGCCAGCCCACCCTGCTGTGCACGGCGCTTCCAGACAGCCCCCACCCACCTGCTGGCACCCACACCTCCCTGCGGTCCTCCGACTCACACCTCCTTCCCTCCCACATGCACACGTTCCCACGAGCAGTCCCTGTCCCCCCAGTCTCACCCCTCTTTTCCCCCAAACTCCACCTCATAATGCTGCTTAGCCCCAAAGCCACAGACCCCCAGCACACTACTCCTTTCTGAGATGTTTGTCCTCTCCTCTTCCCAGGCCTGGGCATCTTGTGCAGGTAGGTTTTGAGGTAATCCTGTGTTTTTCCAGTAGTGCTGCCAGCAGCATCCCCCCCGCCCCCCCATCCTGCCCTGGCACCCACATGGGGCAGCACCTTGCCAGGTGCCCCAAGAAGAGAAGACATTAGACCTTCCCCCCAGCATGCCAGGACATAACCTCCATGTTTCAAGCACACACACCGCACTTTAAGAGGCTTTAGCACAAGTTACGTAAATTCCAGTGCCCATGGGACTCTTTTTGCCCACAGGCTCTCCAAACCTGGGACAAAAGTTTCACCAGGAGGGCATGGGTGCCCGGTGGAGTCAGGGCCAGGATGGGGTACAGGCTTACTGGAAGACCCAGCACCTCTCAATGACCATGTTTAACCACAAACAGTCATCACAGACTTTGTATCTCTCCTTTGGAGCTGGGGCAGCAGCAAGTCTGGCAGCATGGGAGTTGGGGAACACAAAACCGAGGCTTTATCGGTGCCAGGGAAGAAGACACAGTTTTGGGTGTGAAACAGTTCCTGACCTGGTCTTGGGTTTTAAGTGGTTTATGTTGCAATCTCTACTTCTTTAAATTATCTGAGGTTAGTCAGGTATACAAAATTTCCTGCATCAGGGTCCGCTGATCTTCAGACACCAGAAAGCTTTTCATTTTTTAACAAATTCTCTCCCAGGGACTGCAAGATCTAACAGGTACCTGGCAGATGACAAATGAGCCCATCTCAGGCTGGAATGCTGCTCTCTGTCACTTGTCTTTCTGTCCCGCTCTCCATCTAAAGACCAGGATCCCCTCCACCCTTGAACCCTGCCAGCTCTTAACACTGTACAGAACCCCGCCAGGGGAGGTGGAAATCACTGGCTCCAGCAGACTCCAAGTCTCTAGCAAGTTCCACATTTTTGAAGGTGTTAACCTTATTTGAAAGGGGAAGCAAGTAACAGGGCTAGTCCATGGCAGAAATAATCAGACTGGGTGGGAATTACAGCTCCTTTTGACGGGGCCACACAATCCGCTCAGCAACAAACCCTTTGTTAATCTCCCACCTATTTCCTGCCGCAGCATTAATTGTCAGGCGTTACTCGGAGGGAGGCAGCAGGCAGCGGCAGGCTTTCTCTTCCGACCCAGCAAGGGCCACCGCTGCCTCACTGCAAGCACACCATGCGCTTTGGAAAGCTCCTTTCTGAGGGACTTGGCCAAAGGACCATTTCCAATTCTGGCTGCTCTATTTCAGGCAGAGCACGTACACCCACCCCGGGCTCAATGCATCATTGCAGGCTTGCCTTTTTACTTTCCTTAGATCCTGTTCAGGCAAATTCTCATTGACCTCTGTCTTCTGGTACATCCTTCTCAGATAGCAACCCACCTCGGCTGCGCCGAGGCAGAGCAGCCTCCGCCCTGCTCAGACGCTGGCAATCTCCAAGGAAGCCTCAGTCAGAGATGCAGCCACGTGCTCCCACCCACCCCATCTGCCGTGGGTTCACAGTGGGAGGCTCTCGGCAGGGGAACCCCCCGAAAGAAGCTGCAGCTGCTGTTCCTCCCAAGCTGCCCATGTGCTGGGGGGCAGAGGAACAAGGCTGGGCACCTTCCTGCTCCCAGAAGAGGTTTCCCCAGCACAGACATGGGGAGAACTCAGCCGGGGTAGCAAGACTGACCCAGCACAGGCGTGCATGGAAGTGCTGGCCTGGCACAGTTCTCCCTTGGTATTTTTAGAAAGGTCTTCCTGGCACGAGTGAGGAGCTTTTCATACAGGACAAACGGGGCATGGGAACAAAGCAGGCATGCACATGAGAGACAGCCCCCAGGCAGCACTGGACAAGCGGTCTGGAGAATGTGATGGAGACTGAAAATCTAACATGGGTGAGTTCACGAAGCGACAGAAAGCCATCACTAACAATCAGCTCCTTCAAGTCCAAGGCCTCACAGATGCTCCCGAGCCTGTCACTCCTGCCAGCTGTATTCTGATGTGACAAATCCAAATTTTTAACATACCAGCATGCTTTCCCCACCTTTCCTACATGGATTGCTCATTGTTCTCTCATTCCTTATGGCAGGCAATTGCTCCTTGCAATGTAGATGTTAAAGAGTCACAGGTTTCCTGAAAACTGTAGCACAGGCTGTGAAACTAAACAACACGTGCTGTACAATAAGTCATAAAGCATGTGTGAAAAATAGTTTACACAGAAGCTGTCATGGAAACCAGTGCTACCAGAGAGCACGCAGCCACAGAGCTCCCATTAAAGGCTGCAAAGTTGAACACAAACACTAATCACTAAGGCAGAATATATTAAATTTACCCTCATGCCGCGTTCAGTCTTCACAGCAAGTTAGCTGAAAACTGCAACCATTTCCGCTAGCAGCACTGGATGGTAGTTAGTAGTAATTAAATTACCAGAAATCTTCTCATAGAGAAATTCTTTTCATCTTGTGTACCCTAGAAACTGTTTTTACTGACTAGGCAGCGCTCTTCTCCCAGGGAATAAGTCTGTTTAAAACAGACTACCTGCATTTCCCAGGTTTGGTTTATATTCCCCACTTGATTGTCTCCCAGCTCCCCTCAGCAACAATACCCTGCAAGCGAGAAAAAGCCCAGGCTGGAAAAAGAAACATGGTGAAACCAGATGAGGCTGTTCGCTCAAGATAAAGAGAGACAGACTGAAAACTACACAATACCCTGCAAGTATTACAGGCGTATCCCACACCGTGATCAAACCTGTGGTCCTTAGATACCAGCTAGAAGGAAGTAAGCGACCTAAAAATATTTGCATATATAGATACCTTTTGACATCCCACTGGCAGAGGAGGGGTGGAGGAACCTTGCCCTCTGTTGTGAAGAAAAAGCCCTACAGCCTTTCCTCATTCCCCAGCCTGGCACGTTTCTCAGATGGCCTTGCTGGCTGGGCTTCGGACATGGATGTTGCATATTCTGATGTGATGGGGACACACCAGAATTCATCCCTGACAGCAGCATTTACAGCCGAGAGCAATGCTGAGCTGTTTGGTGTGGTCTGGATGGAGGCGCAGGATTCTATTCGTTCCCTCTGCCACTTGCTTCAAAAGATTTTGATGCATCCAAGGGCCAGAGCTGTGCATTTAGTGTACTTTTTGTGCTCTCTCTCAGGGCCTGGTCTTTATCTCAGTGACTTCAGAGAGCTTCAGGATTGCACTGGTTCAGGCTATGAGGAAAGCCAGCTTTTTCTGCTGACTCTACAAACATATAACAAGGCCTTTACGGACTTATAAAGGAAGCGTCTAGGCCAGAGTTGTCAAAAATAGGGCACCGGCAAACTTATTTCACCTTATTTTTAATCCACCTAAATACCGTAGGTTGGAAAGTTCATCTAGTACTCAAATGTTTATAGGGATCTTATTTTGCTCAAGAGGCTATAGAAAGAGAAATGGTGGAGGAGAAAATAAAATCCTGATGAAGAAAAATTAGGACTGGTTAAAAACTCCCGATGAAGAAAAATTAGGACTGGCTGAAAAATTTGTCAGAATTCTTTTTCTGGACAGAAGTCAGATCCTTGAGTAAGTGAAATTTTAGAGTATATGAAAAATGTGTGCTTTCTGTAGAAAATAGCTTGTTTGTCATAACCTTTTGACTGAAAAGAGTGATTCTGCCAGATGCTCCTGGCTAACTCTTTTTGGTTTATAGGTGAAAAGTTGCCTTCTTTCACAGGGAGATGCAAGAGGAAGAGGAAGGGTCAGGTAGGGAGGGGTCCAGTTACAGTTCTACAAGAAAAGATTTTAAAATAAACTAGAGAATGCCTCACTATAAATGAGAAAGGAAGAAGGGACCTGAAAGGCGGATGAGACAAGAAAGCGCAAAATTAAAGCAAAGGTTCAGATTTAATGAGGTGCATAAGAATGACAAAGTCAGCGTCCTTTTGATGTAGGAGTCAGAATAAGGTCTTTGGCCAAGGCTAAGGCCTTTTCCACACATTCATTGCCTTCTTTAATGACAAGATCACAACCCATTTTTCCTACAGTGCAGTTCACTGCACATACCTTGTTTTTATGCTCCAACATATCAAACTACAATATGCACATTTTTTATGATACGTAAAAGGTGCAAGCCTAGCTAACACAGATGGCTACATGACAGTCATGATGGGAAAAGGACAGTATTTTCCATTAAACAAAGAGCCTTCAGTATATAAATATTGAAGTGTGGCACAAGATCAAGCTGCAGCTCATCAGATTGGGTGCAGCTTTCCCTTAGACTCACTGAAATCCAAAGTTCTGCTGCTGACCCCACATCAGCCTAGGTTTGTTTCTTCAAATGAAGGATGTGAATGCCATGGCTCCAAAGAAGGCATTATCTCTTCACTTGCTTTTCCCCACGTGACAAGACAGGGGGGTGTCTGTATTTCTGACATTTCCCATTTAAAGTTAAAATACTTGTACTGATGCCAGGACCTATACAGAGCAAATCACGTTAGCTCTACTGATGTCAATACAGTGGGGCAAATTTACACCAATGGAACTTGTGACCCAAACTGACTCAGACCTCAGCATTTTTTTCTATGAGAGAGACCCCAGAAATGCCAGTTTTATCTCCCAAGCTTGACAAAAGCAGCTTAAAGGCTTTCCCATCACACTCAAAGTGAGAGCTGATAAGGCTCAAAATCCAGAAATTGCTTATTTTACAATTCTAAGTCCCTTTCAAGCTGACCTTCTGCCCTGAAAGCCTAAAACCCCTCACCAACAACTATATTTAGGCAACTAAAGAACTGGAACATCTGGGAATAATAACAGCAGTCTCACTTGGAAATTATATTTATACACCATTGTCTAGAAAGCATCACCATGCTGCAAAAGCTTTGCAAAATCCAGTTTGTAGATTTTTTTGTCACTTTGTAGACTGGAAAATTACTTGCTAGACAATTTGTGCATTACCAGAGGTGATGAGTGACAATCACATGTAGGAATAATCCAGTTATTAAAAAAAATCTTAAAACAAGGTTCAGCAATGTGATCTGGCAAAAAAAAGACCCTTTAAAAAACATCCAAAACTTTCTTCAACCATAATGTTTTTCATTATCTTTTGAAGGTGTATTTCAACATTGCCCTTCCAGCACTGAAAATGCAAAGCCATCAACAATTGACCAATGCCTGAGAAAGAGGAAATCAAGCTGATGGGTATTTTCACCTCCCAAGTTGAGCAGCATGTGAAAAAACAAACATGCAGCCTTCAGGATCTCATAGCACTTTCTTTTGATTGCTTCCTTTTAAAGCATGCTGCAAAGCTAAATGGAGCTCTGGGTCAATATTAGCAGCATTAGTTGTTTGTCCAGCCTGCTCTTCATCACAGCTTGCCTAGGGCTATGCATGTTCAACACATAAGTAAGGAAAATAACTAACCTCAGCTAAAAGTTCTTTGTAGATATCCAGAATTCTGTTGGTCCACCCTCTGGTTCCTTGACAATCCCTAAATGCTTTGGCAGTGTTGAAAAATAACAACTAACAAGCCTACTTCATACAGCCAGGGCACCAGAAGCAAATGTGGGATCTAGCTTGACCTAACGCTAGACACTCAGGACTGTAAGCTGGGTGCAGACATTAGCTGTTGGACCTCTAGATGTCCCCAGTAAAGTCCTCTTTGCTAGACCGTCCTGTACCAGCAGTAGGTGATAATTGGCTGAAGCCAGTGGCTAAGCTTGCAGTGAAGTGCAAAACCAGCAGGTTACAGTTACACAGGACAGTCTCTAACACAAGGACATACTTCCTCAGGTGGGGCCTAACAGCTGTATCTGGATAGACAGCCAGGACAACCCAGGCAATTTCAGTATGATGGACCAAGCCTAGCAAACATCTTCATGCTGTGGCCAAGAGTTGAGGTACAGACAGTCAAGAATTCATTTGCATCCGGACACATCAGTACATTGAGTATTTAAAAGCATTTGGTGTGTCACGCTGATACATGCAGAGACATCCAGGACCAGAATCTGACCTCCATTTGAGGCCAATAACCCACTGCCTGTAGCTGAGATACTCATTCAGATTTACATCTCTGGCTCTGCCTGCTTGCAGTCATAGCAGCTCCATGTGATAACTAAATGTCTGTTACACTAGCACGCTAGTACTAATTCCTGGACTTGTAGGAACATCCTAAATTTAGCAGCACAGCATCAACACAGACAGCAAACTGTAAGACTGTGGGACTTCTTAGTATTTGCAAAAGTCAACACACAGGCACTTACATACCAACCTCTACCACAGCTGAAAGTAAAGGCTGGGCTCCTAAGTCCAAAAGCATGTCCACACCAATTACTGGCATCAACATCAAAGTCACTGTTAAGCTATGATCCAGTGACCATCTGAGTTGCAAACCCCCTTACTCTTTGTCACCATCATCCAATGCAGTCAAGGGAGTTTCACTGAACCCCAACATGTGAAGTCAGCACCATCCCCAGTCTTCATCCTCTCTACTGGGTATTTGGAATTTAGTCAGGAATGCAGGACATCAGCCCAAGAAGATCCCCTGCAACTCCACCTCTCTGCCACTCCCCCTGCACCCCACTTCCTCTTCCACCTCCCCACAAGTAGCAGCAAGTCTGCGAGGGTAGGAAAAAGACTTTTTTAGATAAGATTGCTTCCTTGAGGGGAACTCTGAAAGGAATCTGAAATACATTTTTTGCGTGGAGCTTAAAAAACTACGAAAAAGCAGCATCAGCTGGACAGCCCGGGTGTGCACTGCAAGGTGCAAAGCCTGCAGAGGAAGGGCAGCTCACACACTGCTTAGCTGGTGGATCCAGGTCCACTCAGTCACCCTTGCTCCATCTGCGATATCAGACTTCCTCTTCAGCTCACTTTGGTGACTGTGCAGTGTCTACGTGCTTGTTACATGCTTGGCAACTACCGAGGTCAAACTGAATTCCCACTGCCTCTCTGATTTCAGCTCTACGCTCACTTAAAAACCCAAAGCTGTATCGTGTAGCATGCACTCTTTAATTTTAAAATTAACTTCTGTGGGGACAAAAGGTGAAATAAAGTAGGGAAGTAGGACAGGGAAAGGCAAAGGAAATTGCTTTACTGGAACACATTTTATTAATTTTGGTACTGTCTCTTTTTCAGCTGGCCAAATAATTGTCAAGGCTGTTTCAAATCCTGCAGAAGAGTTTGTGGAGACTCGAGTGATATGCACTTGTCACGACTCAGCCAGTCAGCTTAAGGTTCCTAAGCATCCGCCTCTGAGCCAACAGGACACTTCATGACTCCACTAACAAAACCAATAATTAGAATTACAGAGAGTGACAGCTATGAAAAATAAACAGCAACAAAGATTAAAGACTCCAAAGTTGCCCAACCAATGGGAGCTAAAGTTTATGTACTCAGTTTAAAAAAGACCTCTTATAGCTCCCCTGTGGTCTTTTGGCAATTTGATTTAATTTAGTCTGTCCCTCCAACAAATAATCTTAAAATTAAAAGAAAAGAGGAAAAAACCCAACCCAAACAGTGCAGTGCATTTGTCCAGTGCTCAGGCTTGGCTGATTACAGCTCTCTAGCTTCCAGGAAATCTTCGAAAGCTTTAAAAGCCAGATCACTGTGACTGGATCCAT
This sequence comes from Mycteria americana, assembly GCF_035582795.1. Taxonomy (NCBI): domain Eukaryota; kingdom Metazoa; phylum Chordata; class Aves; order Ciconiiformes; family Ciconiidae; genus Mycteria; species Mycteria americana. The sequence continues at coordinate 21,052,021 of NC_134370.1, forward strand.
GAATTCTTCTCTTTTGCAGATGTTTCTCCCTTTATTTACACCGCAGTAGGGCTCACCACTTTTAGTCGCAGTCAGCTAGGAAGACGGGAGTCCCCCGTCTCTGTAGAAACTGACCATAACCATATCCATAGCCAACGTGTACCCCTATACAGGGCTCCATAGAGGAAGGGCAAGAGGAGCTATTCCCAGTCCTGTCCCCAGCACCACTAAAGAAGTAAGAGGAGGATTTAACCACACACTTTCAACCCAAACAGTGGAGCCATTATTGCTTTTAGCACCTGTTACACACAGGTCGACTAACGATGCTGTTTTCTTCTGGACCTCTTCTTTGGTCACTTGGGCTTGCCTTCCTCTGTTCTATACACCTTCTGATCAGGCAAATCATCTGACAGTTCAAAGGACTTATCTTTCTCATTTTTGCCTGCCTTTTGTAGCCCGAAACCCTCACCTCCCTCCTCCGCAGAGGTCCCCCACCAGTCCGTCTTCAGTTCTGATCGCGCTAAGGGGAATTTGCAAAGCCAGCCATGCACACCTCAGCTTTCCTCTGCTGCCCTTCAGGGTTACAGCCCTAACTTGCCTTTCTCCAGCCCAAGTCTGCACCAATTTTAGCTTAGAGATACACACTGAAATCTGATGAAAGGAGATGAAAGTCAAAGAGATAGAAAGAGGCAGGAAAACAGATCCCATCTTGACAAGTATATGAATCTCTGCAGCTAAACATCACATGTTGCAGTACGAAATTAAGCTCTCCAGACACGTTCTCAAGCTGGAGGCTTACACTAGCCTCAGCTCACGCCTGTGAGTACTTGGTGCCTGCCAGAGCACTGAGCTCCTTCAGCACCATGGGGTGTGCCAGCCTGCAGTTACTCAGAGGTGAGATCCATGAACTGAATGCCATCTTTCAGTCAACATTAAAGCTTTCGAGTTACTGAATTTTCTTCTCAGTGCGTCCTTCCAGACAGGTGTTTGTCAAAGACTCATCCCACTCTCTCTGAAGGCAGCAGAAAGGTTAGCAGGCACAGGGCCAGACCCCAGCACCTCAGCACTAGCTTTAAATTTTGATGGAGCAAATTGCATACTCAATTTCATCCTCCTCCCAGCTATATTTTACAGACAAACACGCGTCACTCAGAGCTGGATCAAAAAGTTTTATCTGTCTGCACTCCCCCAGATCCTCCTCCTTTAGCTTTTGAAACATCTATCGGTACAGCATTGTCCACCAAATATCGAAAATTCATGACCTATTTTGAGAGCAATGTCAAAGGCTACTTGTACTATTAATTTGAGAGAAGGGACATCCAGTGCAATGAATCTGAGGAACAAAATTTAAGACATGAAAACCCTGAATGATTTATTATGTCCTGAACAGGAACAAATAGTATCTGTGTGACTTTCTAGAAAAATGGTGGCATTTAAATGATTCTTCATTTTATGATGGAATATAGTTTTTATACTTTTCCTTACCCCTTCCTGCTAATCAGGTTCTTCCCCACTCCCACCTTTGTCTCTATTCCTTGTACCAATGGTGATTTCAGGAACTTTCCTGTGAGGATCTTAATTTGAGAGTCACATTTTTTCATATGAGACTTTTCTTTATATTCTTGTCACTTCCTTTCACTTAACACTGGGTTTTTACATGATGAAAGAACAACAAAAACACAATTAAAAAACCATTAATGCTGTTGGCTATCTCTCTTGTGGAACACACACTCCTACTTTCTAGATAACTCAGCAGTACTCAGAAGACCTACTGTTTACATGCCAGCACACACACATGACTTACACACAACTACACTTTACATAATGGACCCAACCCTTGTATGTGGCCAGTTTGTGGCCAGCACAGACTCAGCGGTAGCTCTACAGGTTCTCACCGTCCCTTGATTCTTACAAATTTACCTTTCTGATCCATTCCATCAATGTTTCATATAAGCATATTTCAGCCTCTGATCTGTTTGTCTTCTGAATCACAGAGCATTATCATAGCTACAGAGTGCAGAAATCTGGAAGGAAACTCATGAGAAAAGTTACCAAAGCTTATTTGGCAAGGATGTCTAAGCAAACCAGGCTATGCTTTAAAAAAATATGGTTTCCTTTTACGAGAAAAATAGGACTTTGGTGTTTACATCGCCACCTCAGCAACTTCAGTAGCACAGTGACTGTAGAACTTTGCTGGGACTTTGATTTAATAAATAGCATATCTCAATAAACCAACACCAATTCCTGAAACACCTGTTCTTGTCTGCTTCCTATCCAAGTTTTGGTAGGATTGACTCTTGCTTAGCATTGAGATCTGATGAGATCATAGCCCAAAGCAGTATATTGAGAAGACTCATCCAACATTATCAGAAGCCCTAAATTCTCATTCAAGTCGACACTGGTGGGCTGCATGCCCTTTGGAAACAATTGCTGTATAATTGTTGGCAAGACACTTAAGAAATCACCTTTTGTCCTTCAATTCATTTTTATCAGGAAAATAACCAGACAAGGAATGAGTTTCAGTTGTTCCAAGTCACTTTTCTTTTTCTAGATTAAAATGGAATAAAAAGTGTCATTTTAATCTAATCTAAAAGTGTCTAAATCTAAAAGTGTTTAATCTAAAAGTTTAATCTAAAAGTGTCATTTTATGACACTATTAGTGTTTAATCTAAAAGTGTCATTTTAATCTAATCATTTTAATAGAAACAGTCATTTTTGCCGTACTTCGAAGGCTGTTCCACACAGCAAAAAACAATGCCAATATTTTGAGTCATTATTACGACAATCAAGTCCCTCGCTATACTAATGATCTGCAAGTAAGTATCACTTTACATCCTCCTTCATATATTATCTCCCTTACACCTAATCAATCCCATTGTGATCTCAATGTAATTTGTAGAATCCCTTATTATTTGTCGGTGGGAAGGAAGGGCCATAGTCTTTGGGGACTGCTCTATAAACCATGAGAATATGCATCAATTGGTAACATTTAGGGACTATTGCAATCATTCTTTATAAATTCCACTCTAATTGCTAGGCTGCCATTGACCATGCTGCATGCCAACAGTTCCCGGTAATAGGCTTCTTCACATGAGGAGTGAAAGCGATCTGGCAGTAAGTGGTAGGTAGTGTCAGTGGCTTTCCTGAGTAATTTCCTGAGTTCCTACAGAAAATGAACCTGTAAGACAGCTGCCTTAAAGTTCAAGAGACATAATCAGACACAGATGTGAAACAAGGGCAGCTCTTTGGGCTCAGTGAGAGGAATACATCATTTTGAACACACTCCTCCATTGGCGGCTAATTAGTTCCAATAAAATTGGGTGTGCACTGCTTGTCAGGGCTCTGAAAAGTCATTCACTCCCAGAACACAGACAACAAAACACTCTGCCTGACTCACCTGTGCTGTCATCAAGGCAAAACCGCTCATGTTGAGATTATTTTTTCAAAGGTATCTTATCAAAACAACTATTTCATATTCATTAAAAGTATTTCCACCAGCCTTTCTAACTACATCAGGCCCTCTCTGCTCCCTAGATACAGCCCTGTCCTGCTGCTGCCACCTGTCTGGATTTGCAAAGGCCAGTCATAGCTGAGATACACAAGCCTAAGTCCAGGTTTTCTGAAAAGCCACCTCCACCTCTTCCAGTGATGGAGCATTGTGAAGTCAAGTCAAAAAGCCTTGGAAGATGGAGCACCCACTAGTGGGCATCACTGAAGGCCAGGCAGTATTAACCTCCATGCAGGCTGGCTGTTCTCCAGTGAAAGCCACCTGGAAGAGCAGTAGAGGAGAGGCTCAGACAGACAGAATACGCAGCATCATACTTGGAAAGCTGCTGCTCTCGGAAAACACTGCTTATGACCTCAGATGGAGTCTCTGCAAGCAATTCAAGTGGATGAGACAAGTATACCACAGTGTTGCAGTTTTGCACCAAGTTGATTGTTTTCACTGAGGTGTTTCTTATTTTGCCTTTTTTTTTTTTTGCCATCCTTAACTAAAAGGAGCTAAGATTTTGTCTAAGACTTCTTAAATCAAGAGAGAGAATCCCATTCACCACAAAGAATGGCGCATCGGTCTGTTTGCAAGGACACGTTGTTGGTTTGACTCCAGTAGCATGAGCAGACTGAAGATGCTTACATAATATTTACAGACTGATTTACTCCTTGGAAAAATTCCTGAATGAATCCTGTAATGTTTCCTCTTTTTGTGACTCTTAAAGATAATTGCTTTGACATAATCCAATAAAAATGGCTCTTCCTTACTAGAATAACCATATCCTTGAATGAGTATAGTGAATTCGTATTTGGAGAAGAGATGGATCTTACATGTTTTGCTCTTGTTCAGTGAGCGCATTTTTCTGCAGCATTCCTCCTCCTCCCCTTCACAAGGAAGCCTGTAAGTGCAGGGTGGGATTTTTTTGCCAGGCTCTCTATTCACCAAGCCAAACCACTGTTCAAGCCCAGTACCCTGACAGTCTGATCTTTTCACTGTAGAGATAAATAAGAACAGAAGCTGCTGGCCTTCTCTTTAATCAGTACTGCACTCCCTGAGGAGGCTAGAAGCCAGCCAGGATCAGAAGAGAGAAGCTGTGGTCATTGCAGGCCATGGGTGTATTTGCTTTCTGGCTTCCTTCCAAAGTAATACCTTTTCTTGGACCAGAGTTTATTTTGCATTCTGAAAATATTCTCAACAACACCATTTCCGTTTTCAAGTTATTTTTTGCACAGCCCTTTGGGAAACACCGTAGCATGCCGGCCAGCATGTGTGCGTGAGCGCGTGCATGCCTGGGTCTCACACCACCGCCCAGGACAGCCTCAGAGCTTTCCCAACAGCTTCTGACCTCTGCAACCTCTATTAAGTCTTGAGTGGTTGCTCAGTGCCTAGGCAGCTGCAAACATAACTTGTGGCAATAGAAACAACTACTGGTTTGGTAGACCTAGGCCTAAACCGTGTCTTGCCTTCTCACTCAAAACCATATCTTTTTTTCAAACATCATATACAGCTCGGCCATAGCAACATCACATTGTGGAGTTAAACCATGCAGGATACCCATCCCAGGGATTGAAAGAGAAGCAAGCACACTACAAACACCCTGCCAACATTTATGCCAGGCCTGCCTGGCCTTTCTGATACTGTTCTATGTTCACAGAGACCGCGTACACCTTAGCCAAGGTCCTCGCCCAGAGGTCAAACTGTAGTTATCATGGAGGCAGTTTCAGAAAAGAGCTACATTCCCATCTGGCATCCTCTGAGCTAGGATCAGAGTTCAGTTCAGTTGTCATAACTCTGCTCATGATTAAGCCCAAGAAGATCCAGTTTGCATTGCATCCCTTTCCCTTCCAGTTCAGACACCAGGCTTAGTAAACAGTCTCAAATCTTCCAGATGACAATAACTTTGGGTCACAGCTGACCACTTCTCCATCTAGGAAATGGAAGATTAAACAGCACTCTGGCTCCCCCAGCAACAACAACACAGGGGAAATGCCCCATGCTTTAGTTTCTCAGAGGATGTTTACCCACATGCTGCCAGAGCAAATGATGTACTGCAGGTTCGGGAACTTGTCGAGAACCAACCGTAGGATGAACTCGAGGAGCAGATTGCAACCGCATGGTGTTTCTGAAGGTGAAGAATGGCTCAGTGAGTAGGAGCAAAGGGCATCGTTTAATCTTACTTAAAAATTACACGGCTTACTTGTCCCTGCAGAGTATTTCTGTTGTACCAGAAAAATAGCAGTTTGAAACATATGAGACATCACATTCTTATTTAAAAATGCCTCTCTATATTATTTCTCTCTCAGTTACCATGGGGCTAGATGACACAATGCTTTGCATGGGTGCTGGACTTAATGTAAAAAGTCAGGGCTGGTGACTTAGCCACTGCCTCCTGAACAATGACCTGTTTCCCTTTTAGGAAAGAAAGAGAAAAACTGAGCTTGAGCCAAAAATTTCATAGCGACCCAGCTCTGACTCTGGCTTTTGGGTCAAGTAGCAGGGTCAGCAGGGCCACCATGCTACCTATTCAGTATTCTACTGTTGGAAAATGTAGTTTTCTTGAACTTTAGATTTTCTGTTGGAAAAAGATGTCAGTAGAACTGACCCTGGGGAGAGGAGGGAAGCATGGAGGGAGTCAAGAAGAAACATTTCACTTCAAAAAATTCCCTGCATCCACTCAGTTCCTCATAGCCCCATCTTATCCAACGGACTGCACTAACCTCCCAGCTGTCTCTTAATTTACTTGTAATCAGAGGCAATGTGAGCTGCACCTTCCCTTATTCTTCCCTACTGAAATGACCTCTTTAACGCAAAGCTAGGAAGTATGACTGAATATTTATTTATACTTCCCTGGTGGTTTGTGTGTATCACACTAGTCTGAGTCACTGTACTGAAGAAGGAGAGCACAGCCTCCTCCGTCAGTTCAGGACACTGCATGGTCTCTACGTCTGTGTCACAGATGTCAGTATCAGAGACCTTTCCCTGGACACAGCTCTTGCCCCAGTCCGCTCTCAACTGCAGCTCGCTTGTGTTTTTCTTCCGCTCTCAACTCTACCTTAAACATGAACTCACACACAAAATGATTTCCAAATAACTGTGAAGTGCAACTGCAGCAAAGGCTACCGAGTGACTGGACTTGGTTGTTTATGTGCTCAGAGTGCCCCAGCTGGGCCAGACCAAAGGAAAAGAGAATAACAATGTCATCAAATGAGTGACACAGAATTACCACACCTCTTTGAGCGAGGCCTTCCTTATCAGAATAGGCAAGTCCCACTAACAGATTTAATTTCCTGTGTCCGTGGGCAGCTTCTCAACAATATCAGAAACCTTTTGGTTTTCTTCCCAAAGAGTGGGTGGACAAAGTGGGGAAAATACAATTTCAGGAAACAAATCTTCAGGACCACCACAGAATCTGTGATCCATTAAGCTTTCTGAAATGAACCACTTCCACAGCATGTATCATTCACTAGCTATTACACACACTGCAGAAAAAGTCTCCCCCACCACGCAGAATACCCATAGATACATGCTGTGTCTCCTTCCCTTCCCACCCTCCCTGCGTCTGCATGCACACTGTGCTGCACAGCGAAAGGGCCACTACGTGCGTGAAAGGGTCACACTTCTACTCATGGCCTCACCTGGAGCAGCTGGGACTTCTCAGGATCTGAGGAGCAGTCAATTCCTTCGGCTTGACACCTGTTTCTTGAGCCACTGCTTTACCCAAGTGTACAGTAGAAGGTAGCCTTACTGTAAAAGTTGCTTTCCCATAGCACTCCTAAAGCTCCTCTGCCTAGATTTATGTTCCTTCTGTTAAATAAATATAATAGCCTGCACCTCTAATGGTGACTAAGCCATGGTTGTTTTGTGTTTCAGTAAAGGTTCAGCTCTTGACAAACGGAGATGGTCAGTTTATTATATATCTGATGTGAACTGGAAAGTAATGCAATGCTAAATGGCTTAATGAGCTGGAAGAAAGCAAGCTCTGCTTAACCACTGTTTTTGCAGGCCTGCTAATATCTATAATTCATCCAAATAACTGGCAGATAGATGATCTATGGCAGCCAAGTAATTCTGGCCATTCCCACCTGGACAGTAAAAAATCTTGATGATTAAACAAAATGCCTGAATCTGTTGGTGGCAATAAATCCTTGTGTGTTGATACAGGATCTGAGCTAGCAAAGTCCATGGAGACCAGGGACGCTCTATGCTGGCTAGATCCCACCAAGGCAAGCTGTGGTTGGGCTGGCAAGACAAGTAGCTACACCATTACCCTCGATGAAGAGGAGGTAGCAGAAAATAAAATGCTGGTCTTAAAGCATCTGCTGCTATTGCTTATGCACAGCTTTCTGGAAGGTAGAGTTGTGCAGCCTCCTTAGCCTGACTGTGTCAGCCGTCATGTGAAGTTCTGTCAAGACTGAGGTTTATGGAAAGACAGATGTGCTCCCATGCCTCACAACTATCTTCCAGAGAGAGGAGCTTTTAGATTCTGTTGAATAAGACATGAGAAAGAAGTATGTCAGAGAAAAATAAAACCACCCTGGTTTTAGTGAAGCCTCTTTCTTATGGCTACCACCCGCTCAGCTTCAGAGGAATAAACACTGCAAAGTGGACATGCAGCCTCCGGTACCCAGACGCTGATGGGGTGCTCTGGGATGTATTAAACTTTCTGACAAAGAACAGCAGCATCAGTGAACTTGTAAGGTATCAGCAAAAATACACAGAGCTAAGCACTGGTCGTATGTGCTGCTAAGACAACCAGAGCTGGGGTTCCCTTTTTGGCACCGATCCAATACTTAGAAAAATGCTGCTGTTAGATGCAACTCCAAGTCAGCTGTCAACACCATCTAGCTTCTGGGCCTACACACTGCTGTTAACATCTGCCTTTGAACAGATGATCTGAGCCTCCATAAACTCTGCCAAATCTAGATAGTGACCAACCTTGTGTCTCAGACCAATCTGCAGTTACAGTTAACAGAACCACTAACGTGCCAATCGTGCTAAGAGCAGGGTTTGCCATTAGCAAGACTCCGTGCTTTAGATTCTTTCAGGACATGTGACTGACGCTCCCTAACATGGAAATCGTAACACAAGCAAGACTTGAGAGTGTAGAGAATTTCCCCTCTTCACCTCAATAAACTTGCATTCTTGGTCCTTGAATCATTCCAATTATTTCTAGGACATCACCAGGGAATCAGGTGGATGTGAACCTTCTGGGCATGAAAACAAGTAGACAACATCTTGGAGAAAAAAAACCAAGAGAAACAATTTGATTTCATTGTGATCTATAACTTTTGCAGACAGATGGAAACTAAGGTATAAATCTACGTGCCTCCTCTGAATTTATCAGTTGACATAGGCTATTAGAGACAGAAACAAAGTCTTGCAAAACCCAAGATAGTCTTAATAAGAACTTCCATTATTGGCCATTGAGTTAAAAAAAAAGGCAACAGTCTGTGCTCATCTGGCAACCTCAAAACAGCCACTAGAGAAGCCCGTTCCAGAGTTACAACAGTGCAATCCAACCATCTTCATTTGCTCCCACACATGCTGTTCAAAGCAAGGCTTTTCCCTGTTCTCAGCAACACATAACTGTGCTTTCACAGTGGAAGGACAAAGCACCATGGATTTGATATGCACTCTCAACATGTTATTATTTGTTTTGAAGAAAAATGTGCACAAGAAACCTCAAGCACTTCTTCAATACATTGCAACTCTGTTCTCTCTGCATCTGGTTTACACTTGCTTTCATTAAATTTATTTCGAGTTAAGCCTCCTGGTTATTAACCGGAACAAATTGCTCTCATGTTCCCTTCAGCTCGGTAATCAGGGGAAGATTTCATACCCATAAAAACACATTAGATCGTTGTGATAACACTTTTGGGGGAAGGGGAGTTAATAAGAAACTCCTGCCAGCTTGAACACATTGGATACTTTCTCTTGAGCTAATGCAGGAGGACGTGCTCCACACCTCCAATGGAGTGACTCAAGCTAGTGCTGTCCACATAAACCACCACCAAAGCATAAAGAAACGTCCTGTCGTAATTCCTAGCTTTGCATTAAACAGGTCCTTTTGACAAGGAGGAGTAAAGGAAGGAAGTTGCGGCTCACATGCCCTTGATTATAAGTAAATCAAGAGACAGCTGGGAAGTTAATCTCAGATGTAGCATTTGCAGAGCATTGTCTTTGATGCAACACATCTCTCCCTTGTGATATACTGCCTTCCTGTAAGCAGCTGTGAGTCCTTTAAAATATTGCTTTCCTAACGGTGACGTATGCAGACAACAGGTAGCTATTTGAAGCACATATTGGTATGCTTAACTCCAAGGAGGCACAAAACCTACGCCTGGGCTGTTCCATATAACCACGTGCAAGACTGGAGCCCAGAGACTGCTCCTGCGGCATCCACGTCAGGTAGAATTTTGCTGTCAATCTTAGTGTGAGCAAGATCAGGTTCCTGAAGGCTCTGGCTGCAATTCCCTCAGCAAACTAAACTCATCTCCAGGCTCACTGTTGCTGAAAGAGTGAAAGGGTCTTGCTGACCCTCTCCACTGATAATTTTCACCTACATTAGTGAACTGGATCAGGTCACAGATGGACCCAACAGAGATGGCAGAAGTCGGTAGAAGAAAGGGCAGAAGCCAGGAGCAAGAGCAGGAGACACATACAGTACCTCTCAACGAAAGTGTGTTAACCAAAATACTGTCAGAGAAGACTTCATAAAATGGGGTAAAACTGAGGAGCAGTTGCATAACAACAGCGTAAGCCCAGGCTGCTGATGGAAAAAACAGGGAAGTACAGCAGCAAAATACTCCTGTATTCCTTAGGCCAGACAGCTGGGTGGCTGTGGGACAGACTGGACCAGCTTGCTGTTCTACAAAGTCTGCGTTTAGCTGACCCACCTCATCACACGGCCACAGCACCCGCACTGCTCACACAGGGAGGGTGCAAACGCCCAGTCGGCAGCAGAGGGGTGCACAACAGCACCCTGTTCACCCACAGCACAGCTGTCAATTAGCTTAAATCCGCTGTGAACCTGCATCTCCAATACAAGGGTCCCAAGTGCCAGGAAGGAACTATTCTGCTCTGATTTACCTACCACCTGCTTGTATTAGTTTGTCACAATCTGATTATTCAAGGCTTCAGGGAGTTTAAGAACATGCTCTGTTCCTATTTGCTACTAGGTCATCCCTGTGTAATTCAAGAGCCATAGCTGTCAGGCTGCCAGCAGCACACTGTACATGGGGGACGATGGTTTTTGTTGTTTAACCATTGTTTAAGTTTAAATAAAAATCTTAATTGCAAATGGAAAAGAATCTGCCTAGTCAATCAGGCCAGGTCTGCTCTGAAGAGAGTTTCCAAAGCCTGCTCTGAGTTTCATAACTGAGTAGTTCAACCCAGTCCACAAAATTTTCTGGAGTTACCGATATGAAAGGGCTTGCTTCAAACTGTTACCAAACTCGCACTCAAGACAGAAAATCAGCTGGAGAGCACCATCTATTGGCCAGAAAAAAATGCTGTATTGCTCTCTTTTCGCTTTCTATAACTCAAAGCCAAACACACCTCCACCACGGCTGCAGGCCGGCTCTCCGGCCGGCAGTTCCCCCAGCTATGCGCAGTAGGGTATGCCCAGCTGCGATACAGCCCTGCGGGGAGCGGGAAGGCACTCGAACCCATTGCACACCTGTAGACCCCACACAGGGGCAGCTCTTCTACGCTTAGGGCAGAAATTTTGGCTTGATCGTATGTGACCCAAGGGCCAGCTGCTGAGGGGAGGACAGTCCAGGCAGTCCCAGTGCTTTATTTCAATGTAGTTTTCCTCCCTGCCAATGACCTCTAGGTTTGGTGACTTCATGGCACGACCAAGCTACTGGTGTTTTCTGATTCTGGCTTTAGACAACCACAGACCCCTCACCCGAAGGTCCACCCCACGGAACAGCAGCATCCCAGACCCGTGAAACCAATGTCAAACTGGCACCTGGCCCTTGTCTCTGCATGGCGCTGAGCCAATTCATCAGCCCCTCGGCCTCTTTCTCCCCATGCACACAACAGCATTTTCCTGTGTGTCTCAATACAGAAGGGGCAGGAGAGGGCTAGCCCACATCAGCGACTGTATTTTTGTGACACTCCGTCAATAGCCTCATAGATGGCTGGCTTGTCCAATGTGTATTTTTGACGGCAGAATTCTGTTTCTGAGGATTCCTATTCCAAGCTGGTCTTATCTTTAGACTATCTCTATTTAGATGCCTAAGTTTAGATTTCAAGTGTTGGCCTATGGATCCTACTTTTAACTGCAAACTCCCCACAACTCCCTGGGGAACACTTTTATTAGAGCTGGCTAACACTTTTGGCCAGAGAAGCAGGAAAGAAATCTTAAGTAGCTTTTCACTACTTTTTGCCTAATTGCCATTTGCATTTATTAGAAACACCACGAAGGCATAAAAAGGAAGTTAATGCTGTCCTTGAACCTTGGGAGGCTGGCCCAGGCTGGGTCCAACCACGCAGGTCACCACCATACTCCGTGGCACTGATGCTCTCCTGGAAGAGCTCCTTAGAAGTCAAATAGGTCGAAAGGTCTCGCTCAGTGTCCACTTCCCGCAAGGTCAGAGGGACCTGGCTGTGGTACAAACATAAGAGAGGAGCAGAGCCCCGCAGCAAAGGCACTGCTTGCAGGTAACCCGAGTTCGGTTTCCCAAAGTGACACCAGCGGTTCAGATCCTGACTGGCCGTGAGGAAGGCTCTGAACCGCTCGAGCAGTGAGTCACAGAGGGACTGTCTCCATCACACGCAGGTCTCTGGAGCATTTCCAGCCCCAGTAGTTTTCCAGAGACTTTTTGCAGAAGCTGTACAGAGTAAAGTTGGATAAGTAAAAGTTATCAGTGATAACTGTGAACTAAACTAGCAGTGATATCAGTGAATTAAATAGCCAGTACAGGCTGTGTTTTGGTTTGAACTAAAACGGAAGTTTCCTGAGAAACAGAATAGCTGTTCTGGTCAAACCTGAGTATTGAATACATATTTTTTCTAGAAAGAAATCTGTTAGTGTTTGAGTTTGGGTTTTTTTGGGGGGAGGGCAGTTCATAGCTAAATTCTGAGTGGATACAAACATCAAACTTCAGAGCAACCAAAATCCGGATCCCAGTCAGAACATCTCAGCTCAAATCAAACACTGGCTGAGAAAGTAAACTTAACAGTGGCAACAACTGCAGCCCCAACGTCTCTGGAAAATCTACCCACCATAGCAAATTTCCTGATCTAAAAATGCAGGATGAAACAATACAAAACTAACTGGATTTCATGGGAGGGAGGGGGGTCCTCTTTTGTCACAGCTCTTCCCCATGATCTCCATTCAAACTGGCCCAGGATACAGTAAGGGATGCAGCAGTGCAGAAACGGAAAGGTGGGCCGTGGTAAACTGCAACGAGTGCTCACATAAATCAGCGCTAATAAGCTAAGCTCTATGGCAAATTTCTGCTGCAGAGTAGAGAGGAGACAATTAAATCAGAAGCAAAAATTATGGCTGACAAATAGCTTGATACAATTAGGAGAAAGATAAATCAGCCTGTTAGTTACTCCAAAAGGGGCAGGCAAGGGAATCTCCAGCAGACAGCACCCTGTCTGAGCTGCTTAAGTGGAATTCCCCTGGGAGAAGGCCGGCAGGTCTGAGGTCTCACAGCCCAGAGCACAAATTGGAAAATAATGAAGCTGGTCTGCTGCGATTGCTAGAGAGGTGACAGCGCTGCAAAACAAAGGGATTCTGGAGCCTGAATTAGGGCAGTGGGAGAGATCAGCTTGCACATACGGCAAGGGGTTGGGTTACATGTAATTGCTCCTGTGAAGAGTGGGTGGTTTGCTAGTGTTATGACAGCTGCAGAGCAGAGGATGTCTCTGCTGTGAGACAATACAAAGCTGGACCAGAAAACAGGGAGGCACAAGTCACCGAACTCTCTAATGCAGGGCAAGTACTTTGTCCCAAAGCACTTGCACTATGCTGGGACTCCAGAAGCGGGTAAGTTTATCAGCACTTAGGCTCATCCATTCATTCCCTCCCTACATCCAGGGAGTACACAGTGGCTCTACACAGACAAAGAAATAAACTGCAGGGTAGCTAACAGGTCCATTCACTGCACAGATCCATGCATATGAGTGGGACTTTATCTTCTAACAACTCGCAGGGCAGGGCTGGAGGACAGTGATTTTTCAGTCCAGGTCTATCATCTTTATTGGGTTTTCACCCTCATCGCTTGAAGGCAAAACAGCTTTAATTGCATGTTCTTAACATGACAGGTTGTCTTGCCAATATAATCTGTATTCAGAAGTTCCTGGAACTGCACAGCTAATTACAACATGATTTTAACCTTTACATGACTGATACACAACCTCACCTTTAACTCCATCTTTACATCTTTTATGTAGCAATGCATTTGGCAACCACTCCCTCTTGTCTGCACTTTCTATTTAAGATACTTAATATAAATGAGCCAGCAGCAGGACAGCTAGCACATTCCTGCACTAAAAGCTCCCACGCAGCTAAAGCTAGCTTTAAGTCTTGCTGCTTTTAAAAAGCTCTGTATCTGCAGACCGGTTTGGGCACAGTGCTCACAAAGCTTCCCCTCACATCCCAACAAACTGGGCACTGGTGCCTTGTAAATGCACGCTTGGGGAGCCTGGCACGCTGCCCGCAGCCGAAGCATGAGCGTGCCCCTGGGCTCCAGCAGGCCAGCTGGCCGGGGCTGCTCAGCCTGCTGGCACTGCCACTACCACCGGCTCATCAGCCAGCCCCGCTGCGCCTCTGCCCCATTCCCCATCTAGCAGGACCCCGTGGGTGCTGGTTTCTTCCCTACTGGCATCAGCATCCAAAGTCCTTTGGAAATGCTTCACAATGGATGAGTTTGTGGTGCAAGTAGGGCATGTTTTCCCCTTCTGATTTTATTCCACTGAGTCCTATTTTGCCTGCACAGTGGTTGATCTCCTAAACTGTATTAAGGTACCACTTGGTTTTCCTGTTTTGGGAAGACTGGCAAGTGAAAAACAGACTTGAACAAAAGAGGAAAAAGTTGCCCTGAAGAGCAGGACAGCTGTTAGCCTTCCCTCTGCCAGAGGGGAGCAGGGCAGCATTTTTAACACAGAGAGCAAGATGAAACTCCAGCTCAACAGCTCGGTTTTGACACTGCAGCAACAAATATTCTTTCACAATGCTTTCCACACCAAGGGCTTGTAAGAATCCTGCCATGGAAATGAAATGGGGACCCCTATCCACCCAGCTTCCTGTCCTGGTGCCCAGGATTCCCAATACTTGATACTCGTGTGGCTGTTTCCTACAGGCCACTGTTTGGCCAGTCTTTGTTCAACCCCTCCTGAGCCCTGTGGTCATTTCCCCAAGGATATAAGCCCATTACAAACCTTAATTACAGACCCTACTTTAGCTCAGTCTGGACAGACCCAAGTGTTTTCAGCACAAGAGGTCTCTCATTTCAATCCTGGGGGGACCTGCCTAGACAACCACTGCCACAAAACTAGTAGAGCCAGATTGTGCCTTGAAGGCTTTGGCCCATGTGGGAGCATCACTGAACTGCATGTCCTGGGCAGAAGCTCGAAATGTGATTCTCCAAGAGGAGGTGCAGTCCTTTTATTGACTGACAGTCATCTCTGCTATACTGAAAGCACTGTCCCCTTCCCTTGCTCACAGTGAGGGTGGCTTGTGCCTGACAGGTCCACTGAGCTCTGAAAGCAAGACCCAGAAAACGGCTGGGGAAGGGACCAGCAGGAAAAGAGCAGTAAATAGATAAAGAGTCCTTGTATCTTCCCCCTTCAACACACTTTTCTTTAATAAAGCAAGACCAGGTATCTCTGCCCCATGTCCTGAAAGAACACCTCTTGGTTCTGCTGATGTGCTTTCTCCTGGACCCTGCCAAGAGATGTCTTTGATGCAGAGCAAAACCATGCCCAGTGCATCACAAACTTCAACTGTGCCAGGAAATCTAGGAGTGAAACAGAGAATGATGCTGCAGAAACCCAGTATCTCTCCTTCCACACCTCCCTGTCCTTGCAGAAAGGGCAGACAGCTAGCACAGTGGTTTGCTGCAAAGGGGGACAAAGCAGCACACACCAAGCCATCACTGTTCAGAGCACAAGAGAAGAGGCACTTGTGTATCAGGTCACTCCGGCACACACTGCGACGAAGGCGAGGTGAGCAGGGGACCTGCAGCCCGGGGGCCACAGCTGTGCACGCTGGCAGCCACGTCTTTCCCCCCGGACCCCCATTATTCAGTCACACTACAGCAGCTCACCAAAGGTTTAGGAAAAGCCTATTTGACTCCCACTGAAGAAAAACTCCCTTGCCTCCGATTTAACAGATCTAGCATTTTCAGCACAGAGAATCAGGTTCTTTGGCCAGTCTTCACTCCCACTTAGTTCTCTGAGAGTTTACCTGAGTAAAGGCTGAGAAACTCAGCCCTTCCACTATAACGCAGTGGCAGGACCTGGCCCCACTAAGAGCCACAGGAGCATTGGCGCCAATTTTGCTTGGGCTGCAATTCCACACTTAGTTTTCTATTGAGAGAGGAAAGAGAAAGCCCCCCTCCTTCCTCCCCTGCCCCCATTCTCACTAGTGCTTGCATGTTCTCCAAATCTAGAGCACAATTTGCACAGGAGATTCTTTGTTATTCTTCCTTTCCT
Source organism: Mycteria americana (assembly GCF_035582795.1). Taxonomy (NCBI): domain Eukaryota; kingdom Metazoa; phylum Chordata; class Aves; order Ciconiiformes; family Ciconiidae; genus Mycteria; species Mycteria americana. The sequence continues at coordinate 21,068,165 of NC_134370.1, forward strand.
GTAGTAGCACAAATTTAACATGCAACAACCTTGGCATTTTTAACGTCAGATATGACTCATGAGATAGACACTGGCTTTACTGATTAATCTTACTTATGCACATGTCTTATTTCTCCCTTATGACTTGCCAAGAGCATTTATTTCTGCTACACTAGGAACAAAATCTCAGCTATGTCTCCGGAGCATTACATATTGCAGATTCTGTCTCTTTGGCCCTCTGCATTAATTTTCTTCAAATGACACCAAGGGGCCAATATGTTAAGTTTGCACTATTGGTCTGACAAAATTTTGGCTTCTATTTATAATCATTTGTGTAAAAAGCATCAGTTTGGGTTAGCTTAGACCTATTGTGGAGGGAATTGCTCTAGCACAGATCATTCCAAAATTGCTTTCACTTTCTTTACTTGCTGAGGTTTGTGTTTTTGATGCAGTGTAAATTGTATCAGGGATCCTGACAACTCTCTGACGTGCAATTGGAGGTGTACACTGGAAGGCTCTATTAATCCTAGCTTTAGTCTCCTGTCCTTTTTAAGAGGATTTCTTTATAGAATTAGGTATTGATCCTACCCTAGTTATTGGAGTTGATTCACAGCTGCATAACTCCATGGCCTGCTGGCATAAACAGTCTAAAATCAGATTAATACTATGAGCAGCAACACACAAGATGCAACAAGGGCAATTCCAATTACATACTAGGGATGGAGATTTCTGAGCCCCTCTGGACCCCTGCCCAGTGTTTTACTTTCCTTACCGTTCTTTTTCTTCATCATCCCAATACAAGAATCTAAGATTATTCCTTACATGGTATTCTCCCAGGTTTGGGTATATCATAGTTGCATGTGACCCATGCTACAGGGCTTCTGATGTTTCTTTAGGCTGACTTAACTGTAATAAATTTAGCTGTCATTAAGTTATTTGATATTTAGTCTAAATTTTGTTTTTTAATGTTGTCATAATACTTGTGGCTATAAATGAATGCTGTCCCCAGCTACTCTACAGGGAGAAGGACTGTAAAACAGCGTATCTGCATCCAAAACATTCAGAGAACACAAAGGTTTCCCTAAGAGTGAGAATTCTAGGGTAGATCCCACTCGATCAAATGAAAAATCCCCTCTTCCCTACATGGTTGTTCATGGATATGTTGAAAAAATTCTTGCAGGCTTCCTTTTGCTGCAGGAGCTATAAGCTCTTCGGTCAGCTAGATCAGCCTGCTCATCTTGTGGACTCTTCCAGGACAATTCACTAGGACCACTCCTGGGAGCAACCTGAAAGCATACTGAATGCTGGCAAAGTCATATTGGTGTCAGCAGCCTCCCCCAGACATCCTTTCTCCAGCCCTTCCTTACAGTGCATGCATGGTGCTGCCATCTACTCTCATCCAGCAGTTCTGGGAGCACTGTTTTCCCTACACGTGCCGAACAGCAGTGATATTGATATGCAGTAAGCAGATGCTTCCAGGAGTATCAACCAGCCTAGCTGACAGTCGGGGAAAAGCTGTACCATCCCACCATTCCCTTACACAGAAAGGATGCAAATAACCCATCAGATAAAAATCTTGGGCTCTGTAAACCAATCCTAGATCTACTTTATATTATTCTTGCAGCAAGACATAGGAATGGGGAAGAGGTGTGCCAACATCCTGAACAGACTGAGCAAAGTCATGTATTTTAAAGCAGAACTTACTGGCTCACAGTTCCTACTATGTGTCCTGAAGGAAAGCATAGCAATACCTTTTGTATATACCTAAACAAAGGTATTGCTCTGCTTTGCCATACCTAACCACATGGCAAAATACAAACCAGAGCTCCTACGTCCTAGAAGTATACACCATATACACTGCCGTGTAGCAAGCATTAAACTCAATAAGGCTAAGTTAAAACCATGGGACTATTCACCGAGGAATCTTGATCTGAAGTTTTGGCTTTCGATCACTTCACAAGTAACTAAGAAAATAAACTAATGAGGTAACTGATTGATCCATGTTTGGAAAAAATACTGTGCTGATATATACAGCAAGAGAATATAGCTAACCAGAACTATCCCTTTAAAAACAGACCAGCACGGACAGAGTCCCAAATACCTCATCCCTTCCTCTTTCTAGCTACATTGTAATCATATTTGGCAGCTTCTGGAATTTAGGAAATATAAGTTTTTATATGCATGCTTATGAAAAGCCCAACAAATTTTTGCAACCTTACCTGCATCTTGCTGTAATGACAAGCCTCTTAGCAGAGGCTCTATAGAGCCTGGATCTGCTCCAGTGAAGTCTATGGAAGGTTGCTTATGGATTTCAGCCTTTTAGGCTCAAATCTAAAAAGATTCATTCACACAAAGAGCCTCAGTGATGCCAAATATCTAGGCTTAGCCTAGGCTGCCCTGAGATATTTTATTACAGATGAAACCAATTCCCTTTGAAGATAAAGGAATGCTTTAGTCGCTGGACTCTGTTTTGCTTTTGGCTAGATCTACGTAAATCTGGAGTAATGCCACTGACTACGTAAGAACCTAACCCCAGATTTACAGTGATGTCACCAGGAGCAACATACAAGCCCTGGTTGACTGAAAATGAGTACCAAACCCTTTAATTGAAACCGAATCATAAAGTAACCAGTGGGAAGATATTTTCTCAATTGCACTTGTGATTATTTTTAATTTGTAGTTAATTATTAATGTAGCCATTAAAGTCTAAGAATTCACATAAATCAGCATAATTTGTGTGAGGAATTGACTGTACCTAATTAACTCCAATTGTTGGCTATTAATTATTATTTTTTCTGGGTAACTAAGGCCCCTAATGCTATCGGGTGAGCCAGAAAGTCTAGTCTGCTTTGATAATGTATAGATTTTTGGGATTTGTAGCATATTGAAAGGCCCACATTTTCTTCAGTATAACTTCCCCCAACTCAAACACATCCAAAGTGAGGTGCAGGGAGAAATATGTTTTTTCTTAGGCAGACTCTCAATGTTTTGCTTCCAAAATATTTGAATTTTGGACCAAAATATGCCAAAAACATATATGGAAAGAGAAAACTTTAGGCATAAAAACTCCATATTCTTCAAAAGTCTTTTCTCCTGAGAGAAATGCATTTTTGAGATACCTTTTTTCCACACTATTCATAATGCCAAAGCATTAAGCCAACGGTGAATACGTTACGGTCATGCCATACTTTTAAATGTTATTTAATGTAACATTAAGAAATCACTTGAGTTCCTGGCAAAGTCGACTCATTCCTTTATAAATGTTTAAGGCTCAGAGGGACCATTATGATAATCTAGTCTGATCTTCTGCTAAACAGACAGCCAAGCATTGAGAGGGAATATATTGTGGATATCATTAGTAGTGAGGCTTTGTATACCCAGTCTGGACATGGAAGACTCCATGGTGCCACTTGGAAGTTGCACTGTTCTTCTAGTCTGAACCTACCAGGCTAAATTGGTGGAAATTCTCAAGGTAAATTTATTTACTCAGCCATCTTAAGAAATTACATGATACAGAGCTAGGATTATACAACAGCATAGACACTTACCTCATAGATGATCTTCACCTTTTCACCCCACTCAAACTTGCATCCAATACTGCCTACCATTAGAGCATGGCCTCTAGGGGCACTTGATGGAGGTATGGTACCTTTTAAACCTCCCAACATATGTAGTTAAACCCCTACACTGAGTAAGGTCCCTCACTGACGCTCACCTTGGGTCATTATGACCCAGAAAGCAGGCTGCAGGGGCATTACTATTTCATCAGTGATGTCAGTAGCCAGGACATTTATCCAGATCCTATTTCATCCTCCAACAGGCTCCTTGCCTCAGAAGATGTCATAGGGTCAGGAGATCTGGGGAAAAGTCCAGAGCTGAGAAGAAGGAGAATGCCAACCTCAGAACAGGTCGCAGAGGGGTGCTATCACATACATCGTACCACAAACAATAGCAAGCCACTGTAAAGCAGCAAGATGGAAGATGTTTTCCTATTATTACTAGAACTGATATTCTGGGTCTAATCTGTAATCCCAAGCTTTACAACAGTCTGATCAGCCTCTTGGCCTCATCTTTCTACCTCCCACCTCATGCCCCCTGGATCTATTTAAAACAGTCCAGCTAAAATTATTTTCTTGGCCTGTTATTTGACCTAAGCCAAAGGCAGATCCAGTTCAGGCTGTGGTTCAGGTTTGGATTTAAACCAAAAGAATGCCTGTGCTTTGAGTAGATAGAACATTAACAAGTAACAATATAACAGCCTGTAATAACAAGTTTACTTTGCAAGAATACAGTCACAGACGAGTCAAAGAAGAAACTAATCCTGTGGGTGATACGGTTTTAGGATTAATACAGTATGAAAACAGTTACATCTTCAGAGACATGCAAACTGACCCAAAATGCAGTAGGGTTTGTTTGGCACCAAGCTTCCAACTTTTACTCCATCCTAATAAAAATCAGAGTTATATATATTTTTGTATCTTTCCCCTAACTTACATAAACTGATTTCAACCAATTTAAAGAGCAAAACCTTCCCAAACTGCCAAAGTTCAGGGGCCTCTATTTTTGCAGCTCCAACATTTTTACTAAGACATCTCCTACTTTGTGACATTTTAATTATTCACAGCACCAGCACTCTGCAAGTGGAACATGCTGTGTATTCTCCATTCACTCATTCATTAGTTTTAATTAAACCCTTTAATTTTATTTATGCTGTCACGGACTGATTAACAATTTGCAGCACAAACCAGGAAGTCTTAAACAGCACCTTGAGAAATCTTCCTTGCTCTAAACAGAGATCTGCTATAATAACTACAGATCTGCAGGATTATGTTCTGAAAGGCAAAAGGAACCACATCAGCAGCTTTCCCAATGCAATTTTCTTTTCGCTGTTTAACAAAACATATCTCAAGGCCTTTGGTGAGAATCACAGATGATGAGGTGTCCAAGGGATTCAACAGAATGAAACTGCAGACAGACATTGTGAAAGTTCCTTTATTAGAAGTAGTATATGGTTGAGCTGGAGCAGTATGATGCAATAGGAACAGTGGACCAAGTCCCACTTCAGCAGAGACTCAGGACACTTTTAATGTTGCCAAAAGGACGAAAGGCACTGCCTGAAACTTGTTAAATTCATGGAACAGCTTAAGTGACTCTAAACACGGTCTTGATAGCTGTAACTTATACATTTTATTATTCTTTTAAATTCTTGCCATCCATTTGAAGTGTCTGTAACTTGCACCTTCTGACAACAGACCTTCTATCTCTCAAGACCTTCATCACAGTGATCTTAGAGCACCTGAGCCCATCAGCATGTATGTTATACCTCACTTAAATTCAAAGATTTAAGTCCACTTAAAACAGCCACCCATATACCTCTCTCTGCACTGCCCTGCTCAGCAATTAATTCTGGTCCCCAGATTTCACAACAGCCCTTCCCTCCCTCTTCACATCTGTTCTTTCCTCTCCGATCCCCCTCTACACATTTCCTCCTCACATCTGTTTCTGTCCCCATCTGCACATCCCAGCTCTGCCTCTCTTGCTCCCTCAGCAGTTTCATCCCTCCTACCTGACTGGAAAAGACTGCCTCAGAGCACTTTTTCCCCCCTTTCCCTGCTAGGTGTAGCTGTGCTCACCAGCTGAGGCAAGGCAGATGTAAGTCTAGGAGAAGAAGAAATAAGCATCTCCATTGAACAGAGCTGATTGAAAGATTTTGGCAGGATACCCAGAGCTTCTGGGCCCCTTCTCCTACCCCACTTCCCTTCTCCATGAACCACCTTTACTCCTGACCACAAGGAGTGGGGGAAAGAACAGGTAATCATACTCCCTCTCCCCCTTTGCTGGAATTAACTTGCAGGATTTTCAGCTACCTGGTCCCTACTTTAGAAATGTAACTTCCAACTCTCTGCTCAGTACAATATATGCCTTATACCACTCTAGGTTACTGTCAACTGCTGTGGAGCCTTCAAATAACTATTCACATTTTTCTATGGTCTTTTTGTGCAACCTAGAAAAATGCAGTTTACAGACATGGAAGCAGTCCTACCATGAATGAGGGAGCTGTGCATTATCTACCCCTTATATGGTACAGAATCTACGCTGCAACGGGAGGAGCTAATGGGGTAAAGGAGGAGAGGGAAAGCCTCCTCAGGGACCACAACCATCCCTACATAGCCACCATCATTAAGTCAATCCCTATTATTTTGCTTATAGGCTTGCAATTAGGGAGAAATAAATACAGAGTGAGGCACTGACATTTCATCTTCCTGACCTCTGCTTTGAGTACAAACTGAGGCCAGACAGGGAAATCTGTTTGAGTGTGTCAGTCTAAAGTGAACTAAAACAACACAACTCTTTTTTCTTTGGCACAGCCTTCAAAATCTGCTCACACAAGAATTCAGCAACGAGCTATTTATAGAGGCTGAACTACCTCCAGGCCTTGTGCATAAGGTTGTCCCAGGAGAGCTCAGCTAAGACAAAGCAGAGCAGTGCAAGCTGAATCTGCCTGCCTCATCAGGAAGGTTGAATTTCACTCTGGCCAAGAGCATTCTGGGCAACAAATGAGGCCTCCCATAATGTATTCCAATAAAAACACAGGCTTTAAAAAGAAATCAGTGTTTTGTTCCCTTCCAAGACACATAAATCGTTTTAAATTGCGCTATTTTAGAAGTCTTTGTGATTTCTTTTAGGTCATGCCTCCCTCTAGTGTTAAAGCAGGCAGGTGGCTGCTACCGGGTCTGTCTCTGGCAGCCCAGTTTTTGAGGAGGTGAAAGATTTTCGAGTACCTGAATATTCATATGCTTCTCTTCCTGGCACCATCTGACAATTCAAGCATGGCCTTAGTATGACTCTGCCAGCAAGCTTTAGGAATCATCATACGTGCTAGTCACTGCAAGGAGACCTAGCACAGGTCACCAGCAGGTGAGAAAGCAGCAGCCTACAGCTGCCTGGGCAAGATGGCAGCAGAAGATCCTGATTTTGAGATAAAAGGGCCACAGCCTCATCATAAGCTTCCCGCTGAAGTTATGAAGTACACAAAATGTGAAAGGCTTGTTTGCAAAGACTCAATAAACTTCCAGGTTCAACTTCCCTCTTTGCCTGCAGCAGATTGATGCAATTGCTCTGGCAACATCCTATTACATGCTTACTCAGTACTTAAACCTAATATATATTTGTTTGATTTTTATACAGGGCCTTAAAAAGTGCTGTGTACACACACCTACAAAAGATAGATAGCAAAGACATGTGAAGCAATGACCTGGCAGCAAGCTCAGGAACAAGCTCCTCTACGAGCTGCAGGAGATTCAGCTAGAAAGTCACTTTTTTCTTCCTCTGGAGAAACATGCAGCCCAAATAAACACAAACATGGAGCTGTCCTAAAAATTTGGTATTGTCAAGAACTTCCTTACATGTGAGCCTTACGTAGTCCAGCAATATTTGTTGGAAATACAAAAGGTGAACAATCTAACCACAGTAAAGTAGTGGGAGAAACCTCCACTTCTGGAATTCGTTCCCATTTGCAGTCATGATTTTTCCAACCTAATAGTGCATTAGGAGTAGATTTCTGCATTTAATTTCTTAAATGCACCACAGCAGGGAGAGAGGGGGAGAAAAAAAAAACAGTTTTATTTCTCTGCAATATAAAGAGTAAAAGCTGTTGCTTGCCAACTACACAATTATTTTCAGAGAGCTTAGCACCTCTCTTAAGTTGATATATTAGCTTTATTACACCAGCATGGCTCTGAGAGATACTTGCCACTCAACTCACTGGTACAAAGAGATATAGATGCCTTATTACTGTGGATGGAATTCCCATTTCTGCCAATGCTGCTGGCAATTCTGTGCCCTCCTGAGAAGTAATGCAGCCCCTAAATCATTTATTATCTATTTTCATTACAACTTCACAGTTTTAGCATTTTGTTTTACAAGTGCCAGTGTGCCTCAGTGTATAGCATTTTCACCACCAGCACAGAAGTCTCCTAGGGTATTGGCTCAGACCCACAGCTGATACTTCATCAGGAAAGGATTGAAAACTAGAGAAGCTAAACTGATATGCACTAAAATCTGCCACTGAGATCTGTTTTTTAACAGAATAGTGCTGCCTGTGGGCACTAGGACACTCCATACCTGACTAACTGACCCCTCTAGCATTGGGATTTTCAGCTTCTAAACTGGCCTCAGGCAGGACAAGTGTACCCAGCTGATCAGCTCAGCCACAAAAGCAGCCACAGGAATAGCCACAGCACAGGGAAGCATGTAGCTGCTTAGGGAAGTTTTAGGTGGAACCTGAGGTGTCCATCCCATTGCAGTCCTCTAAGCAGGTAAGGAAAAGTTTGTTCTCCTGAAATTCAATCTCAAGATTTTACAAAGTCATGTTTGAGGCTTCTTCCAAAATTCCACTGGAGTCTTTCCCTCTGGTATGTTTAACAGGCCAGACCCTTATTTAAGCACCTGGCTTTTTTTTAAAGCTAGTGTGTTTCAGGATACTTCAAACACATTTCTTCATAGCAAGGGGAATTAGAAGCTAGAACAATCTACCAAGTCATGTAGCGGATTTTCTACTGTTCAATGTATTTAAATAAAAATGTGATGTCTTGCTAAGCCATCTGTGCTACCTCAGTTCCAAGACACACGCCTGACGTAGGAGTTACTGAGTGAGAATTTTTGCTATGTGTCACACAGGAGGTCAGAAAAAATGATCTAATGGTCCCGTCTGGCCTTAAGCTCTATGAATCTATGAATAAATGAAAATCTTAGGCCTAAGCACTTTGGGACAAGGAGTGTCTTTAAATATTTAGCAAAGCACTGCGTCCACTGGGACTGCTCCATAAATAAGAGTAGCAGTCACATGCCTGAGGCTCAGCCATCTCAGGTCACCTTAATGCATGTAAACACGTGTGATGAGAGCTCAAAGAAGATGTTCAAATCCTGGGGACACTTAACACTGAAAATGTAGTGGTTCAGATTACTTTTTCTTAGCTGGTCAGTCCAAGCCTTTCTGTGCGGTTGCTCCATTGCAATCAGTCATAGCTCATGTACAGGATTTCCTCAGAACAAAATCTGTAAATATGTTCTGTCACGAAGTCCTTCCTTAGCCTTCAGTTTGGCAATGTACATACTAAAATCCGTGGAGGAAAGGCCTAATTGAAAAAGCAAGACTGAAGATCTGGCTGTCAGCAGGGCACACCCTTAACAGCACAACCAGGCCACTAAAGGGCTTGAGAGGATCATCTCCCGCTAAGAATCAGGGACTTATACATGGCAGGTTATTACTGGGTACTGTGGGTACATCACTGGGATGTGTTTCTCACAGAATTCCCAGGCTATGACTCTCGGGATAACTTTTTAGATTAGGAAACTGAATTAAAATGATGGACTAAAAATTAAACCACTGCTCCTTTCCCCTTCATCACTGACAATAATTTACAGAACCTGATTTTTCATTACCCAATTCAGAGTCACAGAAACAAATTGCTTCCTTTCCAAGTTGTTATTCTATTTGAGCTTCCTTGGAAGCCTGTTTGCATTTCCTCACAGCCCTCCAGAACTGACAGCTGAGCTCTGAGCTGCTGCTTTACACATTCTGCCAGGACCCCTCCTAGTAATCCCGCAAGGCTGATAGAAAGGGAAGACGTCCGTGCAATTTAATTTCCCAGTCTTGCTAGTTCAAGTAAAAGAGCATAATTACTGCATGTCAAAAGCTGCCAGAACCAGCTCCAGCAAGGATTTAGTGTAATCACTAATGCTTGCATACAAGGGGTGTGAAGATTGTGGCTACATTAAAAAAAACCCAAACAAGCAGAGCTAGTCCTGCCCAGGAAACCACACTGCCAGTGATTTAGCAGAGTAGCTGCACTGCCGCTAGCAGTCATCTACATGTAGAAAAAAATAATAAAAAAAATAAGATAAAAGCAATGAAATACTGCAGCAAAATACTGAGAAACATGGATGTATGGGACTCTACCAGTGACTACGTGAAAGGATCAGAAGCCACGTGTGTATGTAGCTGAGAGCAGACTTGAACTTTTGGTTCATCAGAGGTTAATTTTCTCTGTGAAAATGACTGCACTGAAAATATAACTTCAAAGTCATTCTGTTTTTTAATACAGATTTTGTACTTTTACAGCCTTTGTAATGGACAGTGCCAGGCAATAGCTGAGGCTGGGAAGAGAGAAACCAGAGATCTCACCTGCTTAAGCAAAACTATGTTTTGAGGTAGAAGAGGTAAAGAAAGGCATAATGTTGGAAATGCATCAAGGATGGACTACCACGGAACTAGCTTTAAAGGCCTACAGAATCTATCCTTGCTATGACTTTAATGGAGTCACATTGATTTTCAGCTGCTGGGAGACCTGGCTTCAGCAGACTTCAGTCAAACAACTTTCGTTCACACCACCTGGGAGCCTAACCCAGTCTGTAACAGACTACTTGCACAATAGGCTTATTATTTATACATCATTCCCAGTGTATACGGTGTTTCACAGACAGATGACATTGATCAGTCTCTGCCTGAAAGGCCTCCCACATTTTTCTAACATGGTTTCAGAAGACTTCCACAAAGATCATCTTCAGTCCCATATATTCCCTCACATACAGAGCACAATAGGGATCTTTATGAGCAAGCTCTAACCAGCGACGTTTGGAGTCACAGTCAGGATACCAGTGTAACTGCTTTATTCTGCAAGTACCTGCCCTGAAGCAATGGTATATGCTGTTGGATTATAGCCTCTTTTTTTCTGGACTTAGTACTGACCATCTCCCACATTAGTAATCTGTTAACCCATAGAAGTCTGTTAACATATAAGAAAATCTTCACTCATTTTCCTCTTGAGCTTGGGAAAGAAGCAGCCTTTCATTTGAAAACTCCTCTCCTAGCAAGTAATACAAAGCTCTTTTTTTCTTCTTCCAGGACAACTTATCTTTTCCCCCTCATTAATGAGTTTCTAGAAAACTGAGCCTACCCTCAGTTTAGTTTTGACAACAGCTTGATGTTGTTCTGTCCTTAAATGCCCCCTGGTTGCTGCTTTTCTCACTCTGCTGAAAGACTTTGCACTCCACATTTTCAATTGTTTCAGCAATTACAAAGTATTGTTCCTTGTATTTAGAACATGGCAACAAAGGTTAAAAATAAGCCTCCTGATTCTAGTCATTAAACACTAAGTAAAGGATATCTGCAGTAATAGCGTATTTCAGAGCAAAGCAAACAAAGAAGAGTGTATCAACTAAGCACTGTTTTATTTGCCTGCTGACCTTTTGGGTCTTGGCCTTAAAGACCTTAGAGGACCAGTTCTGTGTTTTCTTGAGAATTCCAGACATTGGAGGCTGGAGGGAATAAGGGAATGGAAGGAAGGGAAAGGAACATCTTCAGTCAAGGACCTATAATTGTAATTCAGAATAAAGCCAGGCCACCAACAATTTTGAGAGTTATTCATTAATATTCACACCAGTGGGTATTAAAGGAAATGGTATAATGTGTCATAGAGAGCTGGCAACATGGAGAACTTGGTAGGATACAGTATTTTACTAAAACGGTCAGTGGTGGTGATCTATGAGAAAAAGTAAGGGAACTCCTCCTCTTGGAGCAAGTGTGTGGGGACTCTGTGGGTGTGTTAGGTATGCCACAAATTTGGCAAAAAAAAGTTTCAATGATGTTTGAAATGCTTGGATCGCTGGGTACGTCATTTATCACAGTGTAAAACATTGATGGAGCCCACACTAATGTGGACCACAGTTGAGAAAATGTCAGACAATTAATGTCTAGAGACTAGGACTTTCCTGGTGCAAGAGAGATATGGGGCTACTAGAGAGAGTCCAGCAAAGGGCCACTAAGATGAGTAGGGATTGGGCCATCTGCCCGGTGAGGAAAGGCTGAAAAGAGCTGGGACTGTATAGCCTCAAGAAGAAGGAAAGGGAAGACCTCATCAATGTATACAAATATCTAAAGGCAGGGCATAAAGAAGACAAAGCCCAAAATCTAAAAGTTATCTTCTCTCCCTATACACCCTAACCTACATCCTTAAACTTTCATGATTAAAACATCACATCTAGTCATACACAAACATCACCTCTGCTATTCCTCTGTTAACCAGCTGTGACATTTCTGTGTAGTTACAATCAAAACCTTCTACATGCAGGGTGATTAATCAGTAGGACCCAGCATTTCTTTGGATCAAAGGTGCACTGTAAATGTATTATCATTACTGGACAAGCTTTCTTTCTCTCTTGGTCTGTAGCATTTTTTTGAAATTAAGTGTGAGAAGAATAAGGTATCATGACTGTCACTTACTTATACATGCCTTGTCTCCACCCCTGAATAATTTACAAAATAATAATACATTTTTTTAAACCTGCATCTTGTTTCAAGACATTCACTGCAAAAAGATGACATTAAGAATATAGTGAGCAGGACAACTGAAAGGCAGTTGAAGAAAGCAACTCTGTGGTCAAACTGAATCACAAATTGTCCCCTGAAGCCAAGAGTTAAACTCTATCTGCCTCAGCATTTAATTAGCAAAACATTTCCAAATGCATTCTGCTATGTTATTTCTCCTCTCACAGTTGGCCCAAGACTGTCAGCCAATGAATCCAGTCCTGCTGCCCAAAGGAGGAGGAGCTGGGTCCAGGGCTCTCATGCCACTGGAATGGGGAGATAGAAGGAAGGGGAAAGTAGAGAAAGCAAAAGGAGCCCTGGAGAAAATCTAGTTTTCTGCTTTTGTCAGTACCAGAGATTAAGGAGAAAATAGAAAGGAATGCAGAAAACAGAAGAAATGGCTGCTACAGAGCCCAGCAGCCAGAACAGTAGTCCTTAAAAGACTGCTCCTCTCGCCAATCACTTACTAAGCCTGTAAGCAATCCTGCTGCTAAATCCCAAGCTGTGTGGCATCCTTCTTTTTTTCCCTTAGAGGAACCTTGATGCAATCAAATTTACTATTTGCACAATGTTTAGTTTTTGAGTTCCAGGCTAATTTTGCAACCACTAGATCATGCTTCGTTTCCCAAGCCTTTCAAAGGACAATCACCTGACGTTAAGGCCTGTCGGGGGGGAAACTGAACTTCTGAAGTGGTCCCTGGAAGCAGTTCCTCTGTAGCTCGGGTCTACGGGCACTTCTGCCACAAGCATCGATCCCCTGCAGGGTGGTCAGCCCGAGCTGACCCGTGGGCCTGTGTGCACGCGGCCCAAGCGGAGCCCATGCACTGCCAGGTAAAGCCGCATTAACGAGGCAGCCTGACGGTAAAGGTCAGCGGCTGCGAGCGGTCTCGGGGACAGCCGACCACGGCTGCTCCCTCCACAACCAGCCGCCTCGCCACAGGCGGCCGGGAAGCCACGCGGAGCGCCCCGCAATATGCCACCTCCCCGCCGTCAGCCGCGCGACGCATGCGCAACTGTGACGGTCACAGACGTTGAGGAAGTGACGCATACGCGCTCGGCGTGGGCGGGCGGTGAGTGGCGGAGCGCTGTTGCCGTGCGCCGCGCATGCGCCTTGCGCAGCGGCGGTGAGGCGTCCCGGGTGCCGAGCGGCGAGGTGAGTCCCGCGCCGGGGCCGGGGCTGCCGCGCGCCGCTTCTGCTCCTCCTCTTCCTCCGCGCGCGAGGGCCGCCAGCGGCCCCCCCCGCCCCCCACCCGGGGCCGCGACCGCGTCCTGCCTGGCCCGAGCAGGGGACGGGAGCAGGCGGCGCCCCCCGCAGCGCCCCCCGCAGCCCCTCGCGCTTCTGTCCCGGCCGGGCCTTGTCGCCAGCCCCGAGGGACAGCCTTCGGCCGGCGGTCCTGTCCCGGCCCCGCCGGCTGCGGGCTTGCTCGCAGAGAGAGGTGGCGAAGCACGGGAACTTGGGGACCGGTGTCGGTGGGAGGTGGAGGGGGTCCGGGGTCCCTCGAGGGGAACTGGCCGGTGCGCGGGGTTGTCATGGAACCTGTTGTGTGGATGCAGGGCCGAGCCCGTTGCGTGCGTGTTCGGAGCTGATGGAAGAAAACCGTGAGCTGGGACTGAGATCCACGGGCTGCCATGCTAGGAGAGGTTGCTGATGAAGCCCACCTGCCTTATTAATGTCTTCCTGCAAGTTAAGAACACTTGTTTCTCCCCGAAGTTGATAAAAAATACATCCTTTCAGAAGACAGTCTCGCCTTGAAGGCTTCAAACAATACCAGCTTCAGGCTTGCCTCGGTAAGTCAGTCCAGTGTTAATTTCATAACAACTAGGATGCTTTATGTTTTACTTCAAAGCTGAATCGTCAAACTAAAGCCTGCAGCCAGCTGTTCTCATCAGTGCTTTCACTGACAAGTCTTATCCTGTTTCAAAAACTTGTATTTTTTGTTTTTGGATATGTTAAGTTGTATATGTTTTTGTTATGTCATAGCCTTCTGGAGCATGACCGTTTACACACAAGATTGATTTCACTCTCTGGCAAGGAGAGTGATTTTTACAGGTTGTTTGATTTGTCTTGATATCAGTGTCTTGGAGGAGTATTCCATATAGTTGTCTTTAAGAAGTTTTGGCTGCTTTTTCCTTTTGATTGTGGAAATTAGTGTGGAGAAGCCTTTGGGGGGAGGACTCATGGAGGAGTAGACTACTAGGTGTTTTGTAACAAGAATTTCTCATAAAGAAACATGCTCATTGTTTTGCTTACTTTATTTGGGCACAGTCTTCATGAGGAACTTTGTGTGTGTGTGAACGTTCTTATGATGCTGTGGTTGTTCTTTGTTGCCTTTGAGCAGAGGATGCCAACAGACAACAGCCAGCTGCCAGACACTAGCCAAGAACAAGACCCTGTTACTACTTCAAGCAATAATTGGCTGCATAATGCTGAGGAATTGGGAATTGAACAAGAAAATGGCATTTGTAACGGTGACCTGGGTGATAGTATTAGAATTCCCAACTCTGCCAGCCAATCATCTACTTCCATGGCTGTTCCTTTGGAGGTGCCCAGAAGAGGACAACCCCTTTTACAGATCGACAGGCAGCAGATTCAGTCTGTCTCATATAGCGCACAGGCTGCTGAGCTCAAAGGTTTAGGAGTTGATGTCTATGACCAGGATGTATTGGAGCAAGGAGTTCTTCAGCAAGTAGATAATGCAATTAACAAAGCTAATAAAGCAACAAAAATAGCTGATGCGGAGAAAGAATATCAGTCAGTGCTGGATGACTTAAGGTAAATTGTGTCCTTTCTTACTGTTCCTTTCTGTTACTGACTTATCTAGTGAGGCTTGGCATCTCACGTTTTTAAAAGCTGGAAAGTGAAAAGATATTTTGGAAGCACTAGATCACATGTACTCTCCCGAGTCACCCACCTTTTAAAAAAGGAGAAAATATTTTTCACATCAGAGTAATGCTTCATTGCTCTTATTTGACTAATTCAGTCATGCATCAAGGCAGTAGAGGACAGTGCGTCTCCTTTTTCTGCTTTGTTTCCTACTTTACCAAGATGCATGTCTGTTTTCTGGGCAGTGGAGAACTGCATTATACTCTATTACTCAAAGTCAGAAAAAGTTCCACTTCTTCAATTCTGTATGCTTCATGGGGTTATCTGCTTCTGGTTATGTGCTTTCTGTAACTTGGATGGCTCCATATCATGAGTGTAACGACAATCAAAACAATCTTATCACAGGTGCTTATATTAAGTACTTAGTGACACCTTAAAAGAATCGAATGCTTAATTAACATGGTATATTGATAGTAGAAGACTTTGAGGGATAGGAGCCACTAATCTTTTGAGTTTTGATCTTAGCTCTCCCTTTCTGTTTCTAGTCTCATTGTAGAGTTACTGGATGAACTACTGCAGGTAAATAATTCTACCTGTGCACCTTTCACTGTATTGTATTAATGTTGGTTTTTAGCGCTCAAGAGTGCTGTAGACCTGCATTACCGATATGAACTCTCGCATAGCTCTCTTGTTACGTGTATGCTTAATTTTATGCACTTCATTAACTTTCCAGTTTGGGTGTGGAGATGTGAAATTAAGTAAGTTTGCAAAACTGGAACCTAATTTCAGATGTTATGTAGCAGAAGGATGTAATGAGTAAGATGGTCATTGAGAGGAAGAATGGAGCAGCGTAACCATTGCAATTAGATTATGCGGTTATTGGAAGAGTGGTGCATGCACTGTCAATTAGTTGATATTTTCCTGTTTTTCTTTAAGAAGCATCCTATGATTTTTCTTACCCTTCTATTTTCACCTTCCACTTAAAGTCATAAAATGAGATTTACATGAGGGGATGCAAATGGTTTATGCAGACCTGTAGAACCTTGTCTGTATAAGATGTAATGTGCAAGTCTGAAAGTTGATTTTGGAGAAAATTAGCAGAGATGTAGCTGGCTGGTTGAGCAGAGGGACTAACAAGAGTAAAGATGTACGAGTAGAGTGTGATAGAGTTGGTTAAAGTCCTGTAACGTGGTGAATGCATGACTAGAGGTAAAATCAGGCAAGAAGTGGTTTTTGAGTAGTTGGCACAGAGTTCGTGGTAGAAGCTGCATGATTCTATAATATACACACAAATTTAAGCAGAAGAAGGAGAATAAAAAATGGTTGAAGTTAAATCCTATTTAAATCCCGGAGTCCTGTTAAATAAAGCTTTGTGGAAGAAGACAGTAGCAGTCTGTGTCAAGAGACCCTAGGGCCAAGGAAGCAAAAGCCAAAAGGTAGGAGACGTGCAAGAGAATGGTATACTTCAAAGAAACAAAACAGAAGATTGAGAAGGGGGTTGAGATGGTTCAAAAGTGTTGAAAGAGAACGGAGAAGTGAAGATGGCAGTGATAGCTGGGGAGGTGGTAGAATCCGTCTCCTAGGAGAAGTAGTAGAATCCAGATTAGAGCTGGAGAGAAATGTGGCCCAACAATTTCCTTCCTGACAATTGAAAAGACTTATATAGTGCTTTTCTTTGCATACGAGGGGAATAATGGCCACTTTGCAGGTGTTGTAAAGAGTTTTCTTTGATATTTTTTATAATGCTTTGAGATGCTCATTTGTGTATCCTTATGAAATACTCTATTTAAATCAACAAACCTAGATTTGTTGCATCTGACGGTGGCGCAGTGCCTCCTTCCTTGCAAATGAATTCAACAGCAGAAACAGGTGATATTTGGATACATTATGTGGTTCAACCTGAATTTCATATTGTATATGGAAACATGAAGAATGGTAGTGCATGGGTAAGGAAAGTTTAATGTTGATGTGCTGTTAATTCTTTGAGCTAGTCTGTCTTCCTGAAACTGTGTTTGTGTCTTGTAATCTATTCTTTGTGTAAAAGAGACATTGTAAAGGTAAAAGAAATAGGCTTCCTTATATAATGGCATCAAACTATTAAAACAGTTTTAGAAAATGAAAACGTGGGATTTCCCATTTAGATTTTTGTTTTGTGTTTTGTTTACCTTCATTAATAAAAGCAACCACTATCACTTGCTTATTATCATCATCAGACTTGTAACTTTTGAGTACTAAATATTGCAGTGGTTTGTTCAGTTTCCTTGCCTTTGGAATTTTACTATTAGCAACATTTTTTTTTTAAATATTTTATGATGTACAACTTTTTAAAGTGTTTAGTATTTCCAGTGTTGTAAGATGCTTATTTAGAAATTTACCTTTGGGTTTTTTTTAAATCTTACCTTAAATCTCCTGGAATTTCTAAATTGTGTGAATCGAGAATGTGCTGGTTTTCTTTCTAGAGTTCACTAGTGCATTGCAATCTTCTTGTTTTTTCAGATCATGTACAACATCTCTGAAACAAATAAATAAAATTATTGAGCAACTTTCACCTCAAGCTGCTGAGAACAAAGATATAAACAGAAAACTAGATTCTGTAAAACGGCAAAAATATAACAAGGTGATTGGATTACATTAATTTCCTGCTGACGATACTTAGCTTGTACTTTGGCTTAAGGTTTGGATTATGTGATATAACTCTTGCTTAATTATATAGTTCCGAGTCAGTCGACAATTGCTGTTCCTTCCCGTTTAAATGGTTTAATTTTCTACCAAAAAATGTAAATAACTGATTTAAAGATGTGAAAGTGAGAGCTGATTTTTTTTTTTTTTTTAATTCTAAGTTTCAGAACAAGCTGTAAAACTGAAGTTCCAGGACCTGCTCAGAAGACTGATTTGCATTAATTTAATTAAATCCCTCCCAGTAGTGTTTGGAGAATTAGCAAAGCATTGTTAGGGCATGATTCAATAGCTGACCTAAATCTCAGCTCTCATGGTCTTCATTTCCTACCTTCCTTTCCTTAATCCTCTTTCATTGTCTGCATCTTTCTTGTACCAGTACACATTGTTCCTTTCTGTGAGCCATTTTAACTCACTGATTTGGCAGAAACTGCTCCAGCTTTTTTCTGCCAGAGTAGTAAGTTAAAGGAGCTTGTAGAGCAATCTAGCAGGCATCAGGGTAATGTAAGCAATAGACTTACACAGCTGTGAATAGGAAGAAAATTTGAGAAAAGGGAAACTTCTGGTCAGGAATGTAGCACTTCGATCAGCTCACAGTCTGATGGGAATTCACCCTAGTATTTCTCTAATGATAAGCCTGACTGAAAAACTTACTGTTCTTTGCCCTCAGACACTTCTTCCCAGTCTCAGGCCATTTGGCACTGACTCATTCACTTGTTTGTTTTTTAACCTTGGTCATTTCAGCAACTTGGATAACACTATGCTCACAATTTGGCCAATTCAGAGAGTGAGGGGCACAGGACTAGGAACAAGTAGCTGGAAGTAGTGGGAAGAAATGCATTAAACCAGACTTGCCACTAAAGGGTGATCATGTAATTGGACACTGTATTTTGCTTGTTTTCATATTACTTGAAGTAATTTATGCAAGTGTTAGTTGCAGGGGAAGTTCAAACCTTGTTGCAAGTTTATTGTTAGCCATCTCTAACAGTCCTTGAAGTGTAAGAATAAACCCCTGTATGAAAACCATAATCTGTAAAAGTGGTCCTAATAATCTCAAGAGTGTTTTGGAGGCTGTTTGGAGGCATGCAGTGTATTTAAAGCTGGTCTTGAGCTACTTTTTGCATGGAGAAGTGCCTTTCAGTCCTCTTCCTTTTGTAATATTTAAAAAAAAAAAATAGTTAAAGAAGACTGAATTCTTCTGTTACTGAGACAAATGGGAAATTAATGACTGCTACAAGACAGCTATTTCCTTAGAGCTGTCATACAGGGAGTGTTTTATGATATAAAGTACTCTGGTAGCAAGGATAATAGTGCATACGCAGGAGATATATATTGTACCATACATGAATATACTTTCCCTTTGCGGTTTGTAAAGTGCTACGTGAAGACATGGGCAGGCTAGTGAACTGTTCTTCACCAAAAAGAAAAAAAAAATGTGCTCATTTTGCCATGAACTTGATTTTTACTGAAGTATGTGCCTCTCTAGGTAAGGAAAAATTGCCAAAGAATGGAGTTACAAATGTGGAAAGTTACATTGCCTATGTCTTTGTTCTATTGGTTGGAATTTCTTGTTTTGTAAATGAAAGTTAGCAGCACCAACAAATCATGTTACCACTAAATACACAGTTGATGCTGTTACAGTCAGATAAAAGGTGTAACAGAAGAGCTAGCTATAAATTATTTTCATTAGCTGTAATGAACTATACTTGTTATAGCATCTGTAATGTTGATTTTTTTCACTTATTTTTTTTAAAGTCATTTCACTTTGTGGTTTTTGCTGTTAAATTACCTGTGACAACTCCTGAATTAACTGTGTACAAACATATATCAGGATGATAGACTGATTTACGATTTCAGTTTCTTTCTAACAAAACATTCCAAAACTTGTGGGATGATAGATAAAAAAATCTTATTAAATCTCATAGCTGTTTTTAGTGGCTTATTAACCATTAACCCAATCTTGCAAATCATGAACAAATCTTTTGGTGTTCTCTGTGCATCTCACTAATCCACTTGATGGGCTTCCTTCACTAGAATCAACACATTCATAAAATTACCTCAAAAGATGTACATAAAAATGCATAACGTGCATGTGAAATTTGTGTGTATAAACAATCTGACCTTACTGTATGCATATTGTAAGATGATTGTACACACAAAATTGTGTGTTTTCTGCGGGTTGGAGCCCTACAGATATTGTGGTGACACTTTTTTGCACTTTTTTTGTTCAAATGTGATACTGTGAACATTTGAATATGAGATTCTGGTGGAAAATACTGCAAATGTAGTAATTTAAGTCTTATTTAAAAGGATAGCAAGCTTATGAACCAGATTAAAAATTAAATTATGTATCTACTTGTCATTCAAGGAGCAACAGCTAAAGAAGATCAAAGCAAAACAAAAGCGTCTCCAAGCAATTCTTGGTGGAACAGAGATTCTTGATAAAGTAAATGAGATCGAATTCGAGGAAGATGAAGGTATGGGAGAAGGCTGAAAGTTCTGTTCTACTTTGATGTAATGCGCTTTTTGGTTGAAGCTAGTTTGCAAGCTCTTTGCCAGTAAGGAAATAAATTTCAGTGATTTGCTTTCAAAGAGAGAGTTAAGAACACTTATTCTCTGCACCTGCAGAATTGCAGATCTTGGCATATTCATGTGGGAAGTTTTAAAAAATGGATGTTAATCCGTGTTCAGCTCAGTAGGGACGGCTGAGGCACATTAGAGTATTGGGCTTAATAAATTGGAAATCCTAACATTTTTTCACAGCTAATTTGATAAAGATGACTAACATCATGATTGAATTACATTTTATATGCTGGATGCTATCAATCAGCATTAACAAAATTGTCTTGTACTGTTGGGAAGTATCACTAGAAATGGAAGGGAGGAGTGCTTCTCTTTTTCAGGCTGCGCTGTGATTTAAAAAAAAAAAAAAAGGCTTCTTGCAAAGCAGGATATTTGTTCTCTCAGTGTTTCACTAGGTGTTCTTTCTCACTGCTGCCTGCAAACTGAGCTTGGATTTTGTAACTCCAGCTTGGCTGTGTCTTGGCCACAATCACTAATCTGCAGTATTCTGGAGAGCAAGTTTGGAGCCCATTGACATCTGCGCATCGCCTTTGGGTTATATGGTTGTTTGCAGAGGTGTAAACTCTTTGTGCTGTTTGTCAGTTGCGGATGTGGCTGGAGTGGATTCCAGATCTCTTGGAGCTCATGCTTCTCTCCTGATTCAACAAAACTTACAGGAGTCAAAACCTCAGTAAACTTTCCTTAGTAGAAAAGCATCTTTAATCGTTTTTCTTTGAATGGGTTCATGCAGTAAAACTCGGGCACCCAGTGCAATGAAATGTAACTAGGAAGTGAATGGAGCCCAAGACAGAAAAAATGGACTTGAGCAGTTCCAATAGTTTGAGAAACTGAGGGGGTGGAGAGGGAGGAGTTTCATGCCTGATGCATCATCATTACTTGTTAAACATGTTTTGGTGATACAGTGCTTTTGAATGGGACCACATACAGTAGCTTGCCATGCTGGCAATTCTGGTACAGCTATTCTGAAATTTTGGAGCCTAATAATAGATTTCAGGCTGGAATTCCCCTTCAGCTTCCTGAATTCAAGAGCTTTTCCCCCCATCTTTGGTTTCAAACACCTTTATAGTTTGTTAATATGTGTAGTAATTGTGTATGCAGTTTAACTGAAGTGCTCTTTTATGGCAACGTGCTGTGCAGCCAATCTGACTTTTAAAGTCATAATCCTAATATTAGTATTGTAGAGTAGGAAGATAGGGTTTGTTTTCTTTTTTTTTGAAGTATGTGGGAAGACAGTCTTTTATGTGTTTTGTGTGTCTGTCCTGGTATGGTAATGGAAATGTCAAATTTCAAGCTTATGAGTAGGACTGAAAAATCAACAATAAAATAGAAATGGACAATGTTGCTGCATATGGGAATGCAGTGGTTTCTTGCACTGAACGTGGTGACATGGGTTGAATTGACAGCATAGGGAGCACATTAGAGTTCTTGTGCCATGGTGGACTGTAATTTTATGGTAGTTCTTGCTGCTGTGTGTTGTTTTGGAAGTATTTGCATTTTGATAGTATGTGTAATGTTTCCTATATGAAGTTTGAGAAGTAGTTTGAAGTAGAAGTTACAGTCTGACTCTTTTGGCCTTCTGGGTTTTTTGGGGTTTTGCCTTTTTTGAACTTCAAGCATTATGTGTGATGATAATTTGGACTTTTAGTTGTATATAAAAACTGAACTGAATGCATGTAAAGCTTGGAGGGAGAAAAAACCCCCACACCCTTGTTCCTGTGTTTGAGTTATTTAGAAGGTGTTAAAGGCATGCTGCATGTTCTGATTTTTGTTGTAGAAGCTGGTCCATCATGTCTTGGCAGTATGCTTATGCCTGTTCAGGAAACAGAGTGGGAAGAACTTATTCGTACTGGCCAGATGACTCCATTTGGAACTAAAATACCTCAAAAGCCAGAGAGGAAGCCACGACGATTAATGCTAAATGAGGCATCTGATTTTGAGAAGTACTTAGCAGACCAAGCTAAGCTGTCATCTGAAAGAAAGAAGTTATCCCTTCGCAAAGGAGCAAAGAAGAAAGCACAAGCCAAAAAAGTTCAGTGCATAGCTCCCACATCTACTACAAAGGAAAAAAGGGGTAAAGTCCTGTCAAAAACAGATAAGCGCTTAAAAAAGCACATGAGAAAACTTCAGAAGCATGCCCTTCAGATTCAGTCAAAGGCAAAGATTCCAAAAGAAAAGAAATATCTTGAGGCCAAGAAGTTCAAGTGTGAACAGAAAGATGATAGTGGAGAGTCTGAGTATGTACCTGATGAGGAGCTCTTTGATCCAGAAGCAGCAGAAGAGGAGGAAGAGCCAGCATCTTCTCATGCTGAGAATGATTCTGATTATGAACTCAGGAATTTGTCAAGAAAAAGAAAATATTTGGCGAAGAGAGATTTTAAAGAAGCTGAAGATGATACTGACTTCTTTCCAAGCTCTGAGGAGGAAGAGCATACACTGGGGAAGCGCAAAGTAAAGAAATGGAGAGATGATGGAGATGAAGACTATTATAAACAGAGACTAAGGTTAGTCTTAGACATTTTTATTGGTAACATTAACAAATGATATTGAACATGCAAAGGGCAATGTAATACACTGCTAGGAACTGAAGTAAGGAAAACAAGAGAGTCAGAATGATCATAGCCTTCCAAAAAGAATCAGACATACCTCTTAATTACAAGGACTTTGCTGTTAGATTTTTCTGATTGTTATAGGCCCTTCAGTAATAAGCTATTTGTGTATCAGTGTGTGTTCGTTGTTTGCAGAACTGTGAATGTGCCCAAAATTGAGTATATATAAAACAACGTATTACTTGACAGCTTTATACTTAAGTACTGGCTTCATCTGTAGATCATATACCTACTTTAAAAAAAAAAAAAGTATTCTGTTTGATAGGCAAAATTACAGTGTCGACAGACAATGTCCTCCCTCTTCAGAGGGATGGCACTTTTCCACTGAGAGAGAAATCTTTGGTTTGGGGTGGGGTGAGATGCTTAGTTTTCGGCTTTAAATAATTAACTGCTAGTCAAGAAGAAACCATTTGAATAAATTATAGTTACATACTATTTTTGTGGAATCTGTTAGTTTATTGAAATCCGAGGCAATTACATATAGTTTTTATGGCTAACAGGTTTATTTGAAATCAATATTAAAAGGATCTTTTGAATTTAAACTTGTAAAAAATTTATACTGGAAAGGACAATGTCTATATTATTTGATTATTAGCATGTGATATCTCTTGCATAACTTATATTAGAAGACATAAGTAATGAAGACTGGACATTTATACTGCTGTTAGTCAAGTCTAAAAAGAGCTGCTCTATTTGACAGTGATTTTCCTCTGTGTTCTTGATGAGAGTGAGGGTAAAAACATCTTTATCTAAAGAGACAGTGACAATGGTGGTAGTAGTGGTGTTTTCTGTTGCTATGATGACCTAAGGTTGTAAACTGAGTAAGGTTTCTAAGGAGAATCTAGTATGTGAGGTGGGGAAATACAGTTAAGAACACAAGTTATTTTTGAAAATGGCAGCTGAAACATCTTGTGCTAATCTGTGATTTATGACATTTGTATAACCTCTGTGTTGATGATCTCTCTGTAGCTACAGTGTGCTGTTGAGATGTTTTCTCTACTCATAGCATAGCTGTTGAGCTCCTAACAATAAGACTGAGCAATGTTTCCATTTTCACAACTGCCTGGAAAACATTTTGAAGGGGCAACGAAGTGACATGTAATTTGTTAGGCTGTTAAAATGCTAACTAGGCATGCCAGTGAAGTTGAGACATTTCTGCACATACTGGGAGTCAAAAAGATCAAGATCACTAAAATGGTTGTTTTGTTTTAATTGTTCTTTACCCACTGGCATGTTGTCCCTTTTCTAGTATAAGGGTTGAGCTTCATATAATGAACTTCAGCTTATTGATAGCATGCTTACTTTTAATTAATTACCTTTAGTGAATGTCCTTCAAGTAGTTTTATAGTCCTCTAGAAAATCATGGATTCCAACTTGAAAACAGCTGCTCTAGAGTGAAAGGAAGAATATATATTAGGGTTGTCAGTGAAGGGTGATTGATGTAGTGATAAGGCCTAGCATAGGAACTTGGTTAATGCTTGGGAGACTTGAATTTTACACTTCTGTGGAAATATAAAATCTTATGGATTTAAATGAAGCTGTATCAGAGAAGGGGTCAAGAAGTAGAGGTATAAACACCATCTCTTCCTGTGGTGAGAGCCTGAGCTGCTGTGGAGGAAGAGCTATCTTCTGATAGCAGAGGTACTCACAGTTGTAGAGTTACTGGTAACAAAACCTCAGGTAGGAAGAGCCCAACTTCACTTTCACATCCCAGGTTACAAAGGCAGATCAGGAGCTGATATGAGGCAATAGATTTGCAATCCCATGATGCTGCTTTTCAAAGTTAAAGCGTAGTTTATTGCTCTTGAATAGAAGATTTCGGCAAGAGGCTAATCTGAACCATGTCCAAAGGGTCAAAAAGAAATATGTTTGTTATTGGATGCATTAACAAAAATTGTACTTAATTGGTAAAATATTTACTATTTTATTGAATAAAACTGTACTCTTCACATTTAAATTAGACCAATATTAAATCATTTTTAATTCAGTGTTTTCATCAAGAGTAATTTATTTTGATTGAAAGTTTTAATATGACTCACAGTTTAAATTCATTCAAACACATTTTTAATAACTTTAAGATTGTGACAATTTATCCTTAGCAAAGTCATATCATAGACTACATTTCTTTTGGTTACTAAAGTTACAATAAAAGCCTAAATGAATTTTAGAAATATCAATAAGTGTAATTGCTACCAAAACACTACATCTCTTAAAAATTTCATAGCTACAGTTATTGTGGCTGTTAAGCTGCAGCTGTCCACATTGACGTTTTTATGCTGACACCCCCAGGTAATCTTCATTATGGGAAATGCCATGAGAAAATAAAATGTAGTGAATTAAGAAACATATTAAGAATGCTATAGAAATGCTGTCATTTGCTTACATTTATGTCTTGTTTCATGTCAGTTTTACTTTTGAATGCAAATGAATGGATGATATTATGGTATATTTTACCCCTGAGAGAGGCAGGGGAAAATCCTTTAGGATTACTTTAGTCTTCTGAACATCTAGTCTTGTGCTTGGCACCAAATACAGTCCTACAGTCTTAAAGATTGGAAATGACTTTCCTTAACATTAAAACTTTTCAGAGATGGGACTTGAAAAGATTGGTCTGTGTCAGGGGGAAACTACGATGATGTTGTTAAAGCAAGATAATTAGCTAACTGCGGGACTGCAAAGCATCTCTAGAACAAGAGACTGTTTTCAGAACAGGAGCTGGTGTTATCTGCAGTAAACAGGGCAGGCAGGAGAGTACCCGGCTCTTTCCTTTCCTTCTAAAAGCTACTTGCAGTGGTCGGCCTAGTCACCCAAAGCAAGATGAGATCAGTGGAACATGGAAAAGTAAAAGTTAGCTGTACAGAATTCAGCTCATGCTCTCAGTAATTTCAGTTCTTTTCCCTTGCGTGGGTCTTGCCTTTCTCTAGTTACTGTTACTGGAGCCATGTTGCTATGCAGACACGCAGGGGAATAATCTTCTGTTCTGAAAAGGTTAATGTCTAAGGTGAATCATAGCTTGCAAGAATAATGAACAGTAGCAAGGAACATCAGGGTTATGGAGAGTAAGGTAAATAAGTAGGATACTGTCAAGCAGCTAAAAGGCAAGTTTAAGATTCAGTGAAAAGTAGTGTATCATCACTCCCAACTGTCCTTCATACTGACTATTACTAGCTGAACCCAAAGGATTAGGTAATCAGTCTCTAGGATGGTGCTGAAGGTCTCAGACTTGATCCCCATCAACAGGTATGTTATCGTATTTTGTTGTACTCGACAGTGACCATCTTGGTCTAGAAGTGTTCAGAATTGGCACTGGTGGAATCTTAACCTGTGGCCTCCTGCCTGGTGGAATGGCCAGGTCATGGCAGAGCCAGTTTCTTTGAAGACTATGGAATGAGTGAAAATGCACCTGTTGTCAGCTTCTTTTACCTAGGATCACAAAACAAAAGTAACCTTCTATGCAGATTAAATGCATAGGAAATAAACCTTTTCTTTGTTCTCAACAAGAAAACTGCTGCATGGTTTTCTTGTGTTATTCTCAAGATTTTGCAGACGTGGAAACTGCAACTTATAAAGATTTTTTTTTTTTAATGTATTAATCAGAGTTTTCCTTTGCATGTATTAAAATGCAAAGCATAAGTATAACCAAGTAATTTTTGCTGCTTATAATATATCTAGTTAATGTGTTATATTATTGACATCACTAACACAGTATCTGCATAAGGTAATAGCTTGGAGTCAAAATAAACCACAAAATTAGCAGTCTTATGGTCACTATTCCCATAGCATTTGTCAGTATGTATCTGCCTGCTGCTTCAAGGAAGGAATTACTTGTCATGTTATGGGAGATAAGTGCCATGTCTGTGTTTTCTTGTGTATTCTGTATAGTTTGTCGAGGACAGTTGTTTGAATTCTTCAATTGCTGTCAAGTGCTCAGAGGCAAGGCTAGGAAAGCTGCTTCTTTCCAGGTCTGCCAAGTGACATCCAAGCAGATGAGTAGCTGGAAGCTGTGGCTATCAGTGCACAAAGCAGTTGATACAAAGAATCAAAACAAAAAATAAAATTTGCGTAAAAATAAGTGGTTTTTCTCAGATCAGTTTTCATGTGCTAGCTCTCTTTGAAGTATCTGAGTCACTGAATCTCTTGATGTTTCAGAGTTAGAAATTAAAAAAGGATTAAATATTACCTTTCCTGAAAGATACTTTCTTAGAGCATCCTAACTGCTCTTTAAAATGACAAAGTCAAGACACAAATGAAGATATGTTTTGGCTCACTCGCTGACTACACCTTTCATTCTAAGCTCAAGTGTGTAATTGTCTACATCAGTCTTAATTTACTTATGGAGACTTGTGGTACTAACTGCATGTATTTCATCTGTTAGGATGTACCAATTAAATCCACCCATATAGACCGTAAAAAGTTAGATCAGAAAAGTAATGCTGAATGCTTCAATTTAGCAAATTAGCATAATCTATAAGGGATTCTTAGCTGTATAAAATAGAAAACATATTGTGTTTCACAAATGCAAACTATATTAAACACTCAGCTTGGTTCCTGACTGTATTTTAAAAAAAAAAAAAATTATCAAATTGTGCTCATTACTGTTTCGGATGCAGAATTTCTTTCTAGGGTATTGCAATAAGTGGGAAATGGGCTTAGTATCTGAATACATTCTTATATTAAGAAAGATTTAATTGTATGATATATGGCTTTCATACTGCACTTTCAGGCTAAAATTGTTTTTGTGTCAGTGACCATGGACAACATGAAATAGATTTCTCAAAGGTTATGCTTTTATTTTCAAGACACCTTGGTGATACAGTAAAACCTATATTTTCTGATTGTTTAGGCATATTAATGATGTTTAACTGAGGTGCATAAGGAATATATTGACCAAATGGTCAATATGTTACTGTGTAGTTAAGTCAAATATGAGCTACTGCTGTTTCTCCCTCCAAAGTCTGACTTCTGGGGAAAGGGACAAGACCAAGCTGACCAGCTGACTGATCTGGTCTGGTAAATAGTGTTTGTGCTCCCATTGCTTCAGCCATTTAGGTATTTACACTTTTTAAAAGAAAATAATGAAGTTTTAGTGTAGAATATCTTAATACAATGTCTTACGTTAAGTTCACGCTGATGTCTTACATTAAGTTCACATTTTCTAGGTATCTAATAATTGTAAGAGAAATCACAACATTGATCACACTTCTTGCAGAAATTATAGTAGTTATATTAAGCTGAAGTGCCTAAATTCCTGGACAGCTACAAGCTAATCTCAGAAACGTTTCTTCTTGGTTGTTTGTGGATCACTTTTTCTAATGTACACTAGAGGGCAATCTGCTTCTTCCCAGGGGAGTCTGAAGCTCCAGTGTTGACTAGTGGTGATTCATATTGGAATATAGAATTGGAAGCAAACTCTTGCACAAATTATTGCCCTGCTTGAGTTTAATTTGGATTCTTTACCTAGCTTTGTAATCTACAATTGTTTTGATTTTTAGTGTGGTAAGTAGGAGTTTTCTTCCTTGGTTTGAGTCTTGTCATAACCCAGTCAGATAAAATAATCAAGTTCTGACATGTCTCAGTTCCAGTAATGACACAGTCTGAAGCAATGACTGTCAGCATTTGTCAATTTGAGCAATTGTCAATTTGTTGATCTTTTTTCTGGAACTTGGAAGAATAGTTGACCATCTGTGCCTGGTAGCACAACATTGTAGTACTGAACAAAAATAAATGCATTTTTATGCTGTGCCTCTAGAATGTATCATATCTGCCTGCTAGACTCCAGATCATTAATGTTATTTTCCTAAATCGAACATCTAAAACAGACTGCTAGTCTAAGATAGAGATTTCTATTCCTGTGTTAGGATAGATAGATAAAAGTATCTGTGGGGAAAACTTTGACACTTTATATATTTTTAGTACGTTCTTTTTTTACTACTTAACTAGATACATGATTTCATATAATGAAATAATATTTCATTATATAAAATATTATTTCTGATAATAAACATTAGCAACTCATCAGTTTTTAATCAGAAAACTGCAGACTGTCTTTGTCTGTCTTGGTTTTTTTCCCCCTGCGTATGCTGCTTTTTTTCTCCATCATGATTTTTGCTTCTGAAGACTTCCTGACGTAAGAGATAGAAATATATTCCAGTGAAGCTGGTTCTCTAAACCTGTCCAGCATTGTGTTGTCTTAGTTTTTCAGTGCAATTGTTTTTGGCAGTTACTGTAACTTGTGTATATTTGGAGATGGTGGTGTTTATTTTCACTTAATAAAACAGTACCACAGTTCCAAGTTTGTGACTGGTTCCATAAAGGCAGACTGTAAGTATTTTCTCAAAAGATACCGGTGAAAAGCTGATCTAGAAACCTGCCATAATTAGCTTGCTTTCATTAGAAAGGGTATATGATTGTGGTGTTTGTATATGAAGTGTTGAAATTCTTCCCTGTTCTCTTGTTCCTCACCCAAGTTTTTTTAAACAAATTTGCCAGAGATGCAGAAACCTTTAAGTGGAAGTTCCAACAAGTTACACTGAAGTAAGTGGTCAGGAAGACAAGAGAAACTTTACTAATGCTGCCACTGGAGAACACACAGCTTGAGCTTAAGTCTTGTTTTGAGTTTGCAGACCCCGTGGAAGATGATTTTGAAAGACTTAGCAGCAAGAAGAGTCTCTTTTAGTGTTTTCACCTTATTTCATACCAGAGAATGCAGAGTCGTGTCCTTAGCAAGACAGGCATCGTTGGTTCAATTGCCCCCAGAACTGCTTATGTAGTTAAATACAAGGGGAACACTAGACCGTCATTGCTGGTTTGGGTTGGTTTGGGTTTTTTTTCCATTCACTAATGTGTTCAAGACAGAAAACTTGAATCAGGTTTGATTTTTAAATGGTTTTAGCTGATAGGATTTTTTTCTAGTGGAGAAGGCGCTTCTCATAGGAGGCTGGAAGGAGTTGCAGTGCTGTATGTGATGTTGTGCCAGTCATGTCTGCTCTTAACATGACTGAGCTAGATAGCAGCATGGCTGAAGTCTTAAAGATTTGGAGCAATGCTTGAGATGTTTTATAGTGTCTTCTGGTTTGTTTGCCAGGTTGGAAGTGCAAAATGTCAGGGATGGTAGTGGTCTTATGAGCAGTTGTTTGAGAAAAATTTTAACAGTGACTTCTATCCCCCTCCTTTTGGCTAGTTAGGTCAGGATATAAATCAAGATAATGAAACTGTTTAAGTTATGTTTCCATAGCTGATGATATTGTCAACTTTGGGCCAGAAATTAACTAACATTTTTACGATTATGCTTCTTTTTCCTGACATGGATAAAATTGGGCTAGTAGCTTTGAAAACATAAGGCACTCAGCCCATAAGCCTAAAGCGCACTGGATTGTGCATAGCAAGGCTGGAAATAAAATACAGTTTGCCTGTCAACCTCTAGATGCAGTTTATCTTCAAATGCTTGAAAGCAATGCAGAGCTTTACAGAAAAATCAGGATAAATAACTTTAAAAATGAAAAAAAGAAAAGAGAGGAAAATGTGAATTTCCTCATGTTTTTAAATAGTTCAGAAATCCTTTTTCCCAGAATATGGAGTGTGTTTTGGGGAAGGGAGTTGGGGTTTTGGGGGTTTTTTGTTTGTTTTTTGTAGTTTGTTTGGGGGGGGGGGTTGTGGTTTTTTTTTTTTAGAACTCTGTTAATCCATTATCTTGCCATTTTTTTTTTTTGCTGCTACAGAGGCAACCTAAGCTAACAAGAAGCCATTTGTATAATGGGTAAATGGTAAAATGTTACCAGGAGGGAAATGGACTATTCACTCACCTGTAATGTTTGTCATTCAGAAACTGGAGGTGTACTGGAAAGCTGTTGCGTCCTGTTAAGTCCTCCTCCATCCAGTTACAGCAGGACTGTTCTAGAGTGCATTCTCCAGGGTTTCCTCAATGTAGAGTTAAAAGACTGGACAGATGAGCTTTTCAGCATCTCACTCAGGAGGCTGTTTGTCACTTTGTATATTTCAATGCTAGGCGGCTTAACTTACTTTTTTTGGCCTGAATTTTCCATTTGCTTCTTTTCATCCCATCACTACTATTTATAGTTCTCTGGGACCTGAACAATTTTAGTCTTCATATTTTATACTTCAGATACTTCCAGACTATCAGATCTCCTTCTCAATCAGCCTTTTTATGAGATGAAATATGGCTGCTTTCGTGCTGCATCCAGAACAGTAACATAAGGATGTTTTTCATCTGTTCTATAGCTTGCCAGTTTCTGTAGGGATTTTGTCAGTTTATACACCACATTCAGTGTGCCTGCAGTGAATGGCACTTTCATGGGAGAATTCCAGCAAAACCCAAATTGTCAGTGAAGTGCTGTTGATTGGTTAGTACATACCTAGCTAGCAGTAGCATACACTTTACTATTACAGGTAGATGTTTTTGTGTCACTAAAACACAAGTCCATAATTTCCTTGGATGTTGAAGATCCTTTGGTACTTTTTCAAAAGCAAGGGGAACGATGGGACGGGAAAGTAATTCTCTAATCTGCCTAGAATCCAAATAAGATTAGGCTGCAGACCACAAATCACACTGTAATTTCAAAACCTCAAAAAACTCATTCTCTTAATGATGACTGCTTAACAGATTTAGAGTACATCACCCCAAAGATGGTGATGTTTCCAACTGAGTCTTCTGTATAAGATACACAGCTGTGCATTTCTGTAGGTGAAGGAAGTTACTTAAGTATTTGGTTAAATTAGTAGAATACCTTTGGAATATTTAAGCTTTATTGACATTTTTGTGGGGTTTTTTATGGAGGTTTAGGAATTTAAGGTAGTCAGATTTTTTTGTTGTTAACTGTTGATTCCATTATGTTAGTATTTCTGTCTATAGAAAATTGTAACTAAAAGTCTGAAGGCTTATAACTAAATAGTCAGGAGTGCCTGCACCTTTTAGTGTGTCAGATATTTTGAGCGTTTTCTTGCATAATTCTCTCCTCCAAAGGGTTACTATTTAAATCATGACATTGGAGAATGCATTTTTGTTGGGTTTTTACCTGATTGAAAATTCAGTCTAGTTTTCATACAGTATCTTTTCTGTGCAATAATTGAATGTTGACTCCTTGTGTTACTCTAGGAGGTGGCAAAAAGAACGTTTGAAGGACAAAGAACATCAAACGGCTGAGGAACTTTCTGAAGAAAGTGACACTGAATTTGAAGAGGGTTTCAAAGTACCAGGATTTCTCTTCAAAAAGCTTTTTAAGTATGTATTGTGTACTTTATTTTAATTTATGCTGCTGTATGCTGTTAATAATAATAGTAGTAATAGTCATAGTGATTTCTGGATGCCCTTTGCTGTAACTTTTACTTCAGTGAATGATGCCTCAACTTTTACTTCAGTTGTTTCTGTAGGCTTATTTCTTTTAAAAAGGTTCCAGGATCAAATCTCAAAGAAACTAATTTATTACAAGCACAAAATGGAGTTACATGAAAATACAGATGGTAACTGGCTGATGTGAATATTGTGAATGTGTATTAGCTAAACTACGAATTGAGAAGCTCTCCTTGTCTATTTTTATAAATGCGTTCTTTTATTGAGAAGTGCTTGGTTTTAATTCAGGTGTGGAGTGGTAGAATAACTTTACTTTGAAGAATAAGGTGTTGGCAAGTTGTGATAAATGAAAACAAGAAATGTAGGTGTTTCTGTGATTGGGTGGAGTGAGTGAAATTTTCTGCCAGTAAAAAATACAGGCAACTTTTTCTTTAAATAACTACTCAAAGTCTACTCAAAGTAACTACTTATAATTCATATTATAAAATAGTCTTGAACATTTTCCCCAGTAAAATTTTAAAATATGGAGAGTGCTTTCTTAATTCCTTTAGTAGATGGAAAACACTCTACACTCATTCTTTAGTTATTTAATGCTGGATTACAGATTTGGACATGACTGCTTTCCGTTTCAGTTTTTTTGAGACCATGGTGTCCAGTGACACTTTCAAGTTCATCTCAAAAAGCTATTTACAAAAGGCAGCCCAAACAAGCTACCAGCTGGCAAGTTAACTTCATCCATAATCTCTCCCTCAACTTTCATGCATAATAGGCTTGAATTCATTTTTGTTGGCAACATTTTGCACAGCAGGAAAAACATTCCTCTTTCAAAAGCTAACTCTCTAAAATCTTGTAATTAGTGTAGTAGAAAGCCCTGGTTTATAACGGGCATGTGTGGTATCCCTTCCAACAGGACCACTTAGTCTTAACCTCAGAGAAATTATTACTGTTGTCCTGCAGTTCCTCAGAAGGTGAGCACTAGCTCTGAAATGGAATTGAATTAATGACTTGGTTGCCAGGACCATACACAGGCAATATGTGGTCTCCAGTTGTTCATGCAAAGGTACTGCAGAAGTAATCATTCTGAAAACGGATGTGTGGTCTGAGCAACCCGAAGGGAAATGAAATAAAGCAGACAACTAAAAATTAATCTTAGAGATACCAGCCTTACTAATGAAGGGTATCCCTGCAAGCATGAGTCAGTTGGCAAAACTTCTTAAGTGGTTAGAAAGATCAATTGAATTGAATGATTCGCCTGACTCGTAACTTAAATGCTGAAATCTCCAATGTGGGAAGGCCCATAGTCAATAGGCATTAAACTTTGAGTTCTGAGCAAGTTTAGTACAAAGCATGGAAGTATATTGACCCAAGGAGGTGTATAGCAGTATACTGTAAGTGATCTTCCTGCATAGTTGAATTGAATTCCAAAGAAGTTAGCTCACGCTAGAAATAGTAGACCCTTAAATTTGTTCTTTGGTAAGCCTGTTAAAGTGAACAGTCTGTTTCTTCCCTATATACTTGCCTGCTTTGAGGAACATTCAGCAAGAATACCATTGGTGCTGCTGTGGAACTAAATCAAACATAGTGAGCAAGATTGATTTACAAACATTGCCTTATACTGTCTGCACTTAGCCTGAGAGAATGCTCTCTGCATAAACAAGAAACCAGGTTTCTTCATTATTTGCTTTCAGTGTGTGATTTTCCTGATACGTCTGAAATGCAGTTTTGTCTAAGCAACAATGCAGCTCAACTCTGCTAGCTGCTGTGGTGGATGATTGCCCGTGTGAAATACAGTCCAAACATAACTATTTCAGAAGACCAGGCAACATTTTTATTTTACTTCCACAGTATTTTTGGAGTAAAAAACAAAACATAAAAATTGGTGCAATGAAAGCATAAGATTAAAAATATTTTATTATCTCTCCATATAAAGGGGGGGGGATTTTTTTTACTTTAATTTTTGCATAGTTGCAATTACTGCATGTTTATATGATTATACAAAGAAAGCACCTGCACCTTTTCCATTTTCAGATAACCTTGGAGCAGAATTTTTCACAAACTTAATTCTCTACTGTGAAACTTTCTCAGGAGAAGGGGGGAAAGGCAGAAAGATGCTTCTAAATGCAGCTAGCTTTTAAGCACTGGATGTAATCCTAAGAAATAATACAAAATAATATCAGGAAGTTCTTGAATGGTTGTCTTCTGAAGAGACATGCTGGACATTAGTCTGGGGGAGCACCTTCTGACTGGAATTAGGGTTCTCTCCAATTGTTTAATGTTTCCATCAGAAAATGTTTTGTCTTCATAAAATGTAGTAATGGTAGCATCTCAATCCAATTGTAGCTAATCCTGCAAGCCATTTCATAGTTGGTTTTAGATTGCTGCATTTTTAAGGTGAATTAATTTCTAATAGAAGGGGTTTTTTAAGGGCTGCTTGGTATAATGCATTTGAGACACCAGCAGGTAGTATGATGTCTGAACCATTAGATGTGTTCTTTGATCATCTTTTTCCAACTGCTCAAGCCGTTTGTTTGTCTCTGTTTAGCATTGTCTAAATCCATACAGAACTCATCATAAATTGATTTTTAATAGTACTTTGTAGACACTAGTGTCATTAGCTGTCAGTAGTCTTAAATATTATTTGTTCAAAGAATGAAACAGGATTTTGAAATGCATGTAAGACAGTGCCCTAAAATGAACAATCCCTATTTTTAAAAAAAAAAAAAAGTGTTTTGCTTTTTGCTGTGCTCTGCACTCCAGGAATGCATGCCGTCAAGAAAACTACATCAGTAACCTTGTTCTTCCTCTAAGTTACAAGACACAGAACTGCTGAAATGTGCGTTTTATTTTATTTTAATTGTAATTTAAATACACTGTTTCTTCATTTCTTTCTGTTCTGTTTTCAATTTAACTCACACACATGGTGTGTTATTCCTAGTGGTGTCACTATTTCATATCATTATAAAAAAGCATGTCCTAAAGTGATTCTCAGTCCAGCATCTTATCTCCACCTTTTCAGCTTGCCCTTGTAAATCTTGCTTTCTAGTCTACTTCTTTTAATTGGAATGTATTTTACAGTGTTGCTGATACAATTTCCAGGGAATGACTAGGAGTAGAAACTGCCCTGATGCTCTCGCATAATAATGGTCTGCTGCATCCCATTCACTGGAATAGTTTCTATTGTTTTGCCTTCCAAAACATTTTGCCTTGTTGGCTTTTTTCTTCATTGAAAGAGACTAATTGTTATTAAATGAATTTTTGTAAAAAGAAAGCATGCTTTGGCAGATGTGATCAGTTTTCACAGTGGAGTATAAAGTCTGTACCCCTTACAAGTCAAGCTTTTCCTTCAGTTCAAGGTATATGTTCCAAATAATATAATTTACTAGACCCTTACATGTCGTCTTTTCTGGAAAGATAATGCTTTGTTAGAGTAGCTTTCCAAGTTGCTTTTAACACTTAAAATATACATGAAATAAAATACCCTCTAATTACCATGACTATCAGTTTAATTAGAAATGTTTTAGTGTTGCATAAAGAATGAAAGTCACATGTAATGTCTGAGTGCATCAAAAATGTATGACCTAGTAAATACAGCACTCATGTAAAACACACATCCAGCATGTTACTGTAACTAGTATAAGAACCTTGCCAAATGATTAATTCATGAGTACTTTCTGTTATGATCTGTATTATCAAACATTTGCCATCTTCTTTTTCCTTGTTTTAGGTACCAGCAGACAGGTGTTAGGTGGCTGTGGGAATTGCACTGCCAGCAGGCAGGAGGAATTCTGGGAGATGAGATGGGATTGGGCAAGACCATCCAGATAATTGCCTTCTTGGCAGGTCTGAGCTACAGCAAGATCAGGACTCGTGGTTCAAATTACAGGCAAGTGCTCCTCCGCAGACTGTCAGTCTGTGGAGCTCAATTAATATTTCATCAGATGTATTGCTGGTGGAGGAGGGTCCTGTGAATTATTAATGACATTTCAATTACAATATTCCTTTAATTCTTTTAGTGGGGGACATCAAAGGAAAAATTTTACGAGACAGTGGAGCTGTAGGGCAGGAAAAATTAAACATGTAACACTTTTAATGAATTCCAGGCATTGATGCTTCATTTTGCAGATGAGCCGCACTAGATATTTTGGGTCAATACAGTGTCTAAGGTTAGCTTCCACAAATGGATTGTTTACAAACTCAATTACATTAATATCAATAGTTTACACAATATGGAATTTTAAATTAGATGTAATACCTTTAGTTCCATTTATTAAATTTTACATTAAAATATTTGTTCTGGCAAGCCACCAGGTAAGTGCTTTACAGGAAGTAGCAAGCTGATTTGCAATGAAAGTTAGAGTTTCTGATCAGCAGGGAATTATCCATGCAAAAAAAAATAGTAGTAATAGTAAAAACAGTAACTTATAGAGGAATTTCTATCTGCTTTTTTTTGTTGTTGTTGCTTTTCAAAACTATGTTAGTGTGACTGGCCTTTCTTACAAGATCTTTTATGCTTTTTTGTTATTGAACAATGCTTTAGAATTCCTTCTTCATAGGTGAAATTACCGGAAAAGATACTTGTTGGTGTCCTCGGATTTACAAATACACACATGAATAATACTTGATTTTTCTAGTTCTGTTGGCCTGTTTACCTGATGTAAATTACTACATGCAATTAAGCAACTATCACAGTACTATACTAAACAAAAATAATTAACCTTATATAGAGGCATATTTAAATTATGTTCAGCATGTACATGAATTGTAAAATAATGCTTTAAAGAGAAAATATTGCTGTCTTTTCTCCTGTTGCTTCCTACTGTAGCCTTTATATAAAAAACTCCAGGTCCTCCATCACTCAGGCCAGTTGATTTACTTCGATAGGGCTGCCTGATTTAAGGATGCTACTGTACAGATTATTTTGCATAGGTATATTCCCTGCCCCAGTTGGAGGACCTTATGGAAATCCTTCATGAACATCTTTTGACATTGTTACACAGTTACAGCTTAAGACCTAAGATACTGCAGTGAAACTGCAATGAAACTTTGAAAAGGCCAAAATATAAATACACACCTAAGTTGCAGTATTCTTTCTGCGTGTAAGATGTGTTCCGTTTCATTTTTTGGCTGGTGCATGTCAGTAAGTCCATGATGATAGTAATTCCATGGGAGGAAACAAGGTTTAATTTTTTGGTGAAACTTAGTCTGATTTTTCTTGTGTGCTATAAGGCAGAGGGTCTAAACAACTTGAGCTTTGCATAGTCAGTATTTTCCCCATCTGCACTCTGACCTAGGAAGGCAGTAACACCAGCTAGCTAGTTTCAATCTGAAAGCCATGTATTCTAGTACGCAGAAGACCTTCTGGTCAGTCTGGCTGAGAAGCAGGCATTAAGAGCGGACACAGTTGTATTGTCAGCATGTTTAAATGTCTTCGAGCCTAGCTCGTATCTCGTTACCTTGATGTGTAGATGGAGCTAGCATACTGCTGTATGAATCTGTCACTGCAGGCTTTCCCAGCCTCAGCTGGCCTTCTGTAAAATGGAGAGAATACTGTCATTGCTGTGCAGAATTGCAAAGATTGTTGTATTTGGAGGCACTTGAGTATTAAGACAATAGGGTCACTTTTGTTGATATTCAAAACATTCAACTTTATTTTCCATCAGTGACATTTTCTGCAAAAGTATTCTTTAGAATAAGGTGAGTAGAAATTTCCTTTTGTAAATGGCTTCTGATTCCAGTGTTGTTCTGATTTTGAAGGAGCCTGAAGACTAGCTGAAGTAAGGAATGACTTGTTACATGGAGTATAACTATTACAAAAATTAAAATGTTGTCTTGGTTTTAACAGTTATTGAGCCATGCAGCTGGGGAAAGCCAAATGTCATGTGAAACCTGTTGAAGGGCTTGGGGGTCTGCAAGTTTGCTTGTTTCCAAATACATTATTTTGTTTAACAAAGATGTTACCTTTCACTGCAGACTTTGCTTCATTTAATTGAGAGATCCGATGAGAATATCTGCCATAAAGTTTATACACTGATTATTTACTCATCTGTGCTCTTCAAGATACTCAGATATAATCATACACATTAAACATTAAGGCTCATTCTCTACTATGAGTGGCAGAGAGATTTCCATGGTGCTTACATAAATAAAAATCCATTGCCCCAGAAAATTTGTATTGCTCTTGCTGCTCTGTTCTTTTATTTTCCCTAGGATTTAGTTGTCATTTCAGTTTCATTTTGAAGGCATGATTTGCCAGTGCTTGGCAGTAGAGTTGGTTATAATGCAAAGTGTTGTCCTCTGCTGATTTTTTGAGTACTTAAAGATTATAAATATAGTATGACTACAGCTTCCTTTTTCTTGGTAGTAAGTTGTAGGAATAGATCTTATTTGCAATTCTAATCACACCCAATTAAATAAGAACTAATAAAGGATACTTGCTATGAATTTGGGTTTTATAAACCAGAAGCAACAGAAGAAGAAAGAGATTTGGGTATATTGATCATATATGACATTGACCATAAGCTATTAGTACAATGCAACTGTGAAAAGGGGACAGAATGCATGATGACAATATATTTGGGTTAGGAACAGGGCAGTATTAGTATCCTGGTGCAAGGCACCAGTAAGACTTTGGTTTGGAATGTTATTAGTGTCACCTTTGTTCAAGGAAAACAAATATAAATTGGATGGGTGGCAGCTGAGCAAATCTGTTGCAGTGATTAGGAGAATGCAGGATGGCTCCTAAGTGTAGCAAGCAGAATTGCGTGGTTTGTTTAGTTTTGTGAAACAGCACAGACTGGAAGAAGTTAGATGACTCTTTTATATAAATAAAAGCTCTCAAGAGAAGAATAAAGTGCTGGCTAGTGGAAGAGGTTAGAGCCAGACTAGACACAGAAGAGGTTTCACACAACCGAGTGGAGGGGGAGCGGATTTTCTGAAAATTGATCAAAGGAAGTGTGAACTCTTTGTGTAAGCTGAGGGGAAAAAAAAACCTGGATAAACCCAGCATGTGAGCTTGTTTGATACAGACCAGGGGAATAAACAGAGGTAATTTGTTACTACCCATGAAGAATGAGAAACTAATATGTTCTGGGAAAGTTGGCTTTTTTGCTATAGATATTCTTAAAAGCAGTTGGCTTTTTTGCTATAGATATTTTTAAGAGCAGTAGCAGCGGTTATTTGGATTCATAGCATAGTTGAAGCTATTTTTTGCATCTCCAACTTCTAACTTCCCCTTGGATTGCTGGGAGTTATTTTATTAGACTGTGTAAGGTTGATATATAATATTTTTTCATAATGAAACAGATAAGCAACATCCAGGTTGTTATTCTGCATATGTATAAGCTTTTAATAAAGAATATTATTTCTTAATGTCAGCAGTTTCTGAGGGCATTAACAAGTTTTTTTTTTTAAAGCAGGGTATTGCTGTCTGGGAAATCCTTCTTTATTGCTATATGCATGTGATCTTGAGTGTATGCTGTGATCTTTTGAATTGTTTATTTATTACTGCTTGAGTAGTACATAGTTGGCCAGACACAGATCAGTATGTGATAACTGTAGTTATTGCCTTTGTTTGCAAAGTCATTTTGTTCTGTTTTTTAAAGAGCAAATATATTTGAAAAATAACTACTAGTAACCACTACTTAGTATATTTCCTATACGATTGTTGGTATTTGTTTGTGACGGTAATATTTCTTGTTTGGCTGTTGTGTGAGAGATTTTTCTCTTCTTAACCTTAAGAGTAGCTCTGAACTTAATATACAGAAAGACTGTGTTTCAAACATCCTCAGTAATTCTCAGAAACAGTCGTACGATTATGAATAAGAAACTTATGAGACAGTTTAAGCCCAGCTCAGACCTCAACTTCCAGGGATGATATATTCTGATGCTTTAGAGTCATTGTCTTATCTGTAAATTATGGTGATAATAGTACAGTATATTACCAACATGAAGCAGAACACCTGTGTGTAAGTCCATTTGTGAGACTCTAGCTACACATTCTTTTTAATAGAAGTAATAAAATAGTTGCTTGTTAATGATTTCTTTTCTCTTATAGAAACAGCAGTCACCCAAACCTGATTTGTATTACCACAGAAGGAAGTTCCCTTATGCCTTATTGTTTGGAGCTTTTCTATTTCTGTGTTTATCTTGATAGATGTATCCACTAACTGTTCAGTGGATAGGTTCTTATAGCGGTACCCGTTTCATCTTCCTTTGATGGAAAAAACAGACTTCCAGTAAAACAAAGTGCCAATTAATTTCTATAGCTCTCATATTCCACGTGAACTATAAAGTGTGTCATTTTAATATGTGCGTATTTTAATGAGCCACTTTATATACAGTATTTATTTCATGTTAAAGGGTTTTTTTCTCAAATACTTTATTTTAGGTACCAGGGATTGGGTCCAACAGTGATTGTTTGTCCAGCTACTGTGATGCATCAGTGGGTAAAAGAATTCCACACTTGGTGGCCTCCATTTAGGGTTGCCATTCTCCATGAAACTGGTTCTTATACCAACAAAAAGGTAACAGTTGACATCCATTTTGTAATTCCAGAAGGTTCTCTTTTTTCTTTTTTTTTTTATGCTAGCCAAAAAAAAAAATCCCCTGTTACTGAATGTTTCTGTGCAAGCTTGTGCTCTTTCTCTGATTGTTTTAAAAGAACAAAAAGTGCACTGTTGTACATAGATTTGTTAGGAAGCTGGACAAAAAGGGGATGACACGGAGTACATTTGTATTATGATATAGCCTAGTGTTGCCTGAACAAATTAAACACAGTAACAGGTTTCTTGCCTGAGCTTTGCTTGTACTGTAGTCCATACTAGAAGTTCATGACTAGACTGCTTGTATACCAGATACATGCTTCTAGTACTGGTGAATTCTTTCCTCACACTTTCGTGCATCAGTATGTCATTGATCTAATATTTAGTACGTTTTGCTTGCACAGGCAATTTCTCTTCAGTATGTCAGCTGATGTCACCTAGTCTCATTTTGTTTAATGACAGTGTTACTGTGTTGGTTTTCTTTTTTTCAAGCAGTGCCTTTTCTGTCTTTTAATTTTCTTGGCCAGTCTCTTAATATGCATATTCTTATTCCATTTCTTAAGTTGACAAGCCTGACTTGTCTGAAGCTTTAATCCTTGGTACCTTGCAGGAACAAAACAAGGAAAACTTAGATTTTTGTTTTCCCTTGGCCTTGTATTTCAGATACTTAAATGGATTTTCAAGATTCAGCAAAGCATTTTTAAATTTCTCTTTAAGTATTTATTGAATTTCTTGTAATAACATTAAAATGATATGGTGCCTAATTGCACTTG
This sequence comes from Mycteria americana, assembly GCF_035582795.1. Lineage (NCBI taxonomy): Eukaryota > Metazoa > Chordata > Aves > Ciconiiformes > Ciconiidae > Mycteria > Mycteria americana. The sequence goes on from NC_134370.1 coordinate 21,109,820, forward strand.
ATTAAACGTATTCTGAGGTAATTGATGCAGTTACAGTACATGGCAAAAAAGGAATAGCACAATCTAATGTGCTAATAGCTTCCTGTTGTTCAATTAACTTGGTATGTTTTCAAGCCCTAAAAGTCTGTTGACCTCAATAACATGCTCGCATCTCTTCCTAAATTAAATCGTGTACGCTTATTTTGGGGTATTTGTTAATTAATGCACTTGACAGACTGGCTCTAATTTTTCCATCTGCAGGTATAGTCAGGTTTTCAGGACTTCACCTTCCCGTTGTCTTCCCACAAATGCCTGCACAACAACTTTAAAATTAAGGAATTTGGATACCATATGATCATTTTAGATAGGTTCAGTTCTCTAATTCTGCCCTAATGCCTTATCTTCTGAGAGCTGTAACAGTATGGTTTAAACAAGTGTCACTGGTGATCTGGTCTTCACCTCATGCACATTTTTTCCTAGATGCCTCTTAATCAGAGAAGAGCAAGCTTATGACTAAAGTAAAACAACCAAACAACTAAAAAAAAGCCTTTCCCATTCCAGTTGTCCTTATACCTGCAAGAAAAGTTTACTACTAATTTATTAGCATAAGTAACACTTGTACACTGAAAATAGATCACATAAAATACAGGGTAGGTGATTTACTCCTGCCCAGAATTTATTTTCAATATACATTCTTCCTGTGAATACATTAGTGCTTATCTGATCTTGTGACAATTCCATCTTCTGATAACCTGTGGTATTACAGGAGACTGCTTTTGCATATGTTAACTTCAGAATACTCATCCAGGGACCATTCTGCCCTTATGCTCTGGCATAAGGCATAAACTTAAATAAATTTAAGAAATAAATAAGAAAATAATTGTTAGACTGCGTAAGAACATATGTTTGTTCTTTGAGATTAATTCTACATGGCCAAAAGCCAAGTCGCTGTGCACCCGCGGTCTCAATGTTGCACAGACCTATTTGGAATTAAACTGACAATTCCAGGATTTGCCTGTTGTTCTGTTAGTATACCATGGTTTATCACAAAGCAAATGAGAAGAGTTTTGTGCTGGACAACTAACTTGCCAGTAGACAGGATTGGGAAGCTGAACGTTGTACGTGATTTGGAGTGAGAAAGGTTACTTCAGCCTCTGGGCTAACAGGTTAGAATGGTCTGGACCGGTGGAAGATCATAACTGTCCTCCAAATTATCTGGATATCAGACAGTGGAGATCTTAATGGATTTTGAGGAATGCATTATCCAGCAGGTTGTTTGTGGTAAAACATAGTATTGCAGCTTGTTCTGTACAGGCCTGTGAAAGAGGGACAAATGATTTCTAAGGAACAGAGAAAGATTAATCTTAAAACTAATGAAGGAGAATTTTGGAGGAAAAGAGTTAAGCAATGACAGGTGTCCTATAAGGAGAGATAGTATTTCTTAGCAGAAAGAGACAACAGCTGAAGTTTCATTTGATAAAACTTAAGTTGGTCTTTTAGGTGAGATGGATCTACGTAATGATTACCATAACATGGTCAGGAATCCTGAAATATTAGCAAATGCTAAATCTTTCAGCACTGGTGAAATTATATGCTTTTATGAATAGGTATTTTCTGTTGCACCTTCTGAGGTACCCAAGCATCAATGCAAGATCCTGTCTCCCAGTTCTTTAGACTTGCCCACAGAACTATTTGCTTGACAGTGATGAGTGGAGAAGACATCTGTTCCGATTGTTTTGTCATAAATTGATACTAGGCAATACCTTGCACATCTTTTCAGTTAGTGATGCTTCTTTAGTGTTACAAAAGGACTTCTGAGCAGTGTGGTAAGTGAAAGGCTCACCGATCATTGCCTTGGCATATCCTCTTTTCCCAGTCCACTTTGGTTTTCTTTGCAAGCAACTTCAGGATTTTCCACAATAATAGTATGAAATAACAGCCTGAATTGTGAGCTGACCAGATTGGCTGCAAATCTGGTCAGCCTGTTTCAGATGAGTCATTGAGACATCCTGCTTCGATATCTGTGCTGCGATAGTATTTGTGTAGGTTGTTAGCATATGTGATGCTTCAAAAGAGAGACTACTTCATTCCTTTGCTAAAGTAACAATGGTAGACAATTTTTGGCAGTAAGAGAGAGAAGTGTAAAGTTCCAGTTTCACCCCTTGAAATACGACTAATAGTTTAAAGGCCTTCAGCTATCCACAAGGGAAGGCAGATTGGTATTTTAGATGGTGGAAGGAAGACACAATAGAAAGTTGGATAGGTTTCCAAGACTTTAGAGCTAGTTTAAGGCATTTGGATGAAATCTAAAACTTGCTTTTTTATTATTATTTGTGATCACAGAAGATCATTTGGTGGTTCTATGATGATAAATGTGCTTAAGTTGGAAGCGGTAGGAAGAACCAGATTTAAGTAGTAGTCTCCCCTGTGAAGTCAGCTTTCAGTTTGAACAAGGTACAGCGTTTGTGGCTAAATATGTCCTGTGGTGTTGTCTTATGCTATTAACCTCCTACTGTGGTTTACACTCAAATCTGATGTAGCTTAAAGTGACTCATAAATATCAAGTGCTCTGAGACCTGTAAGGATAAGAGAAAATAAAGAAGTAAAGCTAATGTAGTTTATCATAAATACTGTTTTATTTATGGTATAGCACAGAAAATAAGGGGAAGAAAGCTCTGTAAGTGTAGGAAGAAAAGCTTTCTGTACAAAGAGCTTGGCCTGTTTCAAAAACTTGATGGCACATGAGCATTTGTAAATCACAGAATGTAAGAGGCAACGTGAACTTTGTTATCTTGGTTTAACATATCGCATATGGAAGGAGGCCGTATTTGTTAAGATCAAGGCTGAACTTTTTCTTGATCTTTAGAACAGGTATCACTGAGCTTAACAATTCTTTCTGGTGGTAATCACATACCATTTGTAAAGCCATAATGCCTTACTCTGGTCAAATGCTGCACACATAATGCAGCCCTCGAAAGCAATTGTCAGTTCGTGATGCTTAAACCTGTGGAACCATCTATTTGAAGATGACTTTGCACACTGAAGATTTTAGTCCTTCTATCCTCACAGTAGAGTATGCAATCTACATGTAAAGAAAATAAACTGCAGAGGTTACAGTTATTGGCATGACTGCATATGGAACCTCTATTTTAGCCAAAGGCTCTATTTCTGAGTTAAGGACCAAACTCCAATAAACTTAGTATCATGCCACAAGAAGTAGCGTTCTTGTTAAATATGTAGTAAGTGCTTTAGCTCTTTTTTTATTGCAACTTTTACATTATTAAACATTTGTGATGTGTTCTTTTGAAGCTTCTTCATGGTGCCATTTAGATTGTTTTGTTGGGGGCAGGGAAATAATGAAGAGGTTTCATAGGTCGAATTTATGGATCTCTGGGCTTAATGGTTGGTTATGAGATAGTGATAAGCCTGCTGAAGAATGCATTTTTGATTCACAAGTGATATATGGTTGTGTAAGTGACTAGATATTATCTCTGTAAGTTCACACTTGCCTTAAAGGTATCTGAACGTTTAGAGAATTTCATAGTTATCACTAGTCTAGTTCTTTAAGTTCAGTCTTAACATACACGTTTCTGTTTAAGAAAATCACCATTTTTAATACATAATAATATAGAAGTGTTCAGGTCCTCTTAAAGATTATTAAAAGACTACGTTATGCTAAAAAAGATAAACCTTATTTCTGTAAGCATCAATCAAAAAAATTGTCCTGTTTTTGTAGCTTCAGAAACAAACTTGTAGCTACAGCAAGGTACCAGCAGGAAAAAAACATTTGCTTAGAGGTGTGTCCTTAGAATAAATCATAAATGTTTTAGCCTTAAGAAATAGTGCTTGCCAAAAATCTTCCCGTCTTTGTACATTGCACGTGTCTCAGTGAAGACAAGGCAACACAATCAACTTATCACCCTAAGTTAGGAGAAAATACTATCCCTGAATTGTAAAGGCCTGAAATACTGTCCCGACCAGAACTACAAGATCAGAATTACTCGATCTACTTGCATATTGCTCTATTGATTAGCATCTTTTAAAGGCCAGGGTTCAGGATTTAAATATGCCTGAATCTAACCAAACAGGAATTGTGAATTAAAGAATACATGATAAAATAGCATAAATTCTGAAATGCGACAGCCTCAAAACAGTGTGTATCCAATATTAAATCTGTTATCATTTTTTAAAATATTTAAAATTGTTCCAAGAGCTGCAACTAAAGCGAAGGCAACCTCTGAGAAAGTACCTAATGCAGTAAAATAAGAGTAAGTGTTGTAGTGTGAGTTGATAAAATTGTGGTGTTGTACTTCTTCGTTGTCAGCACAAATCCTCGTTTATTAAAAATTTAGCTTGAAGGAAACTTTAATTAATTACAGGTTCAGTAAATCCTGAGTAGGATTCTGCTGTGGTGTGTTTACAGTGAATGGCCTTCATGTGCCTGTGTTTCACTTCTGTTCTCTCTGCTACCTGACAACGTGATTTATGGCTGTTGTTTTCTACTAGTCCACTGTTTGCCCTCTAGGAGGGATTGGTCTCTTGAGCCTCCATAATAACAGCAGCACTTTCACAAAACATCTTTTAATGACAACAGTGTAGCATTCTGTAAGTCAGGCTAATTGCAGACATACCCTATTAATTGCAAAAACTAGGAGAGGTTACATATTTTACAAGCTCTTAATTTGAAATCGCCTGAGATGATTTGTCTTAAGTGTTTGGGTAGAGATGTCTACAATATTCTGTGATAGGCCATTGCTGAGACTCTAGGACATGGCTGCAGACTATGGGCAATGTACCAGGTAGAATTAAGCTTTGGATGTCCACACCTGCCTAGAAATCCTACTCTGTCGGTAATACAAATTGTTCTAAAGATTACATATTCTCTTGAGAATCATCATGTCAATATTAAATAATGTGTCATGGTTTTATCAGGAGATGATAATTAGAAAGTAGAAGTTCTTGAACAGTTAAACACAGAAGAGCTTTTTGAATCTTGCAGTATGTCTGAGCAAGAAATTTTACAATAAAAGATCATGGACTTTTAACATCATCTGAGTCTTTGAGATGGATTTTTCCCTTTTGTTTTTGTTGGGTTTGTTTTGTTGGTTGGTTTTTTTTTTTTCTTAAAGGCACTTCTAGTAATAAGGGTTTTGTCTTTCCTTCAGCAAATTCTGTGGTTGTTCTACTTTTTTTCCTTTTGCATTGGGTATGTTTGTTTCATCCAGAATTGCCCCCCAGCCCATCATCTTCTGTTTAAGTCTAGATTTATATGTGGAGGATAAATGCAAGAAAGATAAGTCATGAATGCTGTGGAAGGTGATATAGACTGTCCCAGCCCTGCATAATTTACAGCTATAAAGCCTAGTAAAATATTGGGGAAAGGACCTAGCTTACAAGAGAAGCACAAAATTTGAAGATTAATAACAAATATATTAATCCTATTAATGAGAGGTTGGACAGAATTTAGGATTAACCAAATAGATTTTTGTCATTGTTTTTCAGTTTTTCACCTGTTTAATTTTCCTCTAACATTCTAAATCTTGCATACAGTACACAAAGCTGGGTTTGTGAGGTGAATATAAGAGAACTTGAAGGAACTGGTTACTTTAATCAAATTTAATGTTTATTTTTTCAGACATTGCCTTTAAAAAAAATAAAAAAAACCCCACTGTTTCCTTCTGACCAGGCTTCAGGTCAAATTCTGACGTTATAACACAGTATTTAAGTGCTTCATTCTTTTACAGATGAGCCAGGAATCATATAATCAAAATCTTGCCTATACTTATTTTCTTTGCAGCGTACATTATATATCTACTTTTTCAAAACTTTTTGTACATACCTTGGACAGCAAACCTGTAGTTCAGTAGCTCTGAGTTTTCTGTCTCGCTCTTACTGACAACGTACACCTTTTGCTTTTAGGTGAAACTAATTCATGAAATTGCTTCATGCCATGGAATTTTAATTACGTCTTATTCATACATTCGACTGATGCAGGATAACATCCACAGCTATGACTGGCATTATGTGATTCTGGATGAGGGTCACAAAATCCGAAATCCAAATGCTGCAGTCACACTTGCATGCAAGCAGGTACTTTATAAAAAAATAAATGAAAGATTTTAAGTGCTCTGAGGGGAGGTTCTTCCAAAATCTAATAGCCTGTATTACTTTATCATAAAAATACACATTTGACCATTAATAAAGAATAAAAGCATAAATCACAATGGTCTGTATTTGACTACTTAATTTACTTAACATTTTTAATGAGTTTACATCAGTAAATTTGCAGAAGTATGGTAGAGAAAAAAAATCAGAAATTTTAAATTGTGTAGTAATTTACCATTAGGGATAAATGTCAGATTGCTGGTGTTCATTTTCTGCTAACAGTTTATGGGCAATATATTGCAGAAGGCTGTTTATTTCAGGAATATGAGGCCACATGTTTTAAATGGAGAATTCATTGATGATGAAATTGAATATCCTCTGAGGCAGGAGGCAGGTTACACCACGAACCATGAAAATAACTTTCTTTTGGTTTTGTGTTTTTTATTAATAGTTCCGCACACCCCATCGAATCATCCTGTCTGGCTCCCCTATGCAGAATAACCTAAAGGAGCTCTGGTCCCTCTTTGACTTTGTATTCCCAGGGAAATTGGGAACACTACCTGTGTTCATGGAGCAATTTTCTGTTCCAATAACCATGGGAGGATATTCCAATGCCTCTCCAGTCCAGGTAAATGCATCAAAAATATCACTGTGCTTGAAGGAAACGTACTTCATGCTGTATGTTCTAGACACTAACCCAAAAGACAGCTGCATGTGTGTTTTACTGCTGCGTGTGTGAAAAGAAATATTCAACTAAATGATACCATTTCATTTATACAGGGGTATAGCTTATACACAAGGTTTTCTTGTCAAAAGCCCTAAAGTTTAAATCATTAGAAGTATTCTTTGATATAAAGATGAGCAAATTGGGGTAGGAGGTGACTGATCTCATATTTTGATGTCTTTAAATAGAACTTTCCTGTTTGATATCAAGCTTCGGCAAATTATGCAATAGAGGAATCCTTAAATCCAAACTGAAAACTGTTTTCATTTTCAAAAGCTAATGTAGGAATTAGAAGGCTAAAAGTAGATAAACTATTTAATTTTGAAAACAAAAATTATTTGGAATATTATTTTGAATAAGTATGTCTATTAATCTTTGTAGTTGTGGTTCTCAGAATTTATGACTTCTTAAACATTTTTCAAATTAGCTGATAGATAAATTGTCTGCATAATCTGCAGACTAAGTTTCATACAAATGCTAATAAGCTTGTATCCTTTTCAATACTCTTCGTAATGTTTTGCACACATACATTTCTAAAGTTTTATTTTCTTTTCGAGTTTAAGTACTTCCCTTGTCTAAAGCTTAGTAATTTACTAAATTGGACAGCCAATTTGTTTTTTACATATCAATAATTTATTATATTCTTTGTTTTGCTTTAAGAGAAATGAAGGTATTTTTAGCCATTATGTACAGTTAATACCCATCTCACACATCCATTACCCATTATAGAACCATATGCTCCATTTAAGGCCAGAGTGACCTTTAGTTTCTGTGATCATGGGGATTTTCTTGTACCGATTTTTTTAATAGTCTCAAGCGGGCACTAATCTTCACTTACTGTCTAGTAACCACCATTGCTGCAGGCTTCTTTTTTGATCTTCAGTATATGTATTAGCAGTTTTTCATGAGGATTTTGGTTCTGTGCAAGTTTATGCTCAATTCTTGGATTGGTTTCTCAAAAAAAAAAAAAATCTCATTTCTGGTCTATTTTAAAGTCTACTAAATTAGGAAAGATAAATTAGTGGTATCTGAGGAAGACTTACTTATTCAATGTTATTGTTGCTAACATGAATTTTATTGCAGTTCATGTTGTGTTGAGTATGTAACTGTAGATCCACGTAAATCATAAATCATCTCATTTTATTAGGATTTTCCTATTACTAATTATGGAATTTTGCTTGTTGCTAAAATTAATATCAAGGCCCAATATGACTTCTGCTTTTACTTCCTTTTTCAGGTAAAAACTGCATACAAATGTGCCTGTGTGTTACGGGACACCATAAACCCCTACTTGCTGCGAAGAATGAAGGCTGATGTAAAAATGAGCCTCTCGCTTCCAGATAAAAATGAACAGGTTTGCTTATCTTTACTATTAGATCTGAGTCCTCTCCCTCCCCAAAATCCCATCTTTCATGAACATTTGGAAATAATTTGTGCTAATAGTACATTAAATCCTGTTTTAACTAAAGATAATTTCAAGTTGCATCTTCTTTTCGTCTGTGTTCTAAGTATTAAACAGTTGTCGTCTTGCAGGGTCTCAAGTACACTCTCATCTAAAAAACAAATTATATATGAAGTGTAGTCAGGTCTGCTTAATACTGTCCTGGTCACAGGTGCAAACAAATGAGTTGTCTGTGGGGTGCTTCCTATGGTGCATCTCTTGGACATTTTAACATTATTTCCTTCTGTAAAAAGGTTAATTTAGGCAGCAAATAGTAGAGAAATACTTGATGGCAGTTGTCCATATTGCAAGCTAACTGGGTCTGTACATTCTAAGAAACTTCCAAAATATTAGCCTTTTGATCTAAAACTTGTTTGCTCTACAAAGAGGTGGGATATCTTTTAGGAAACATTTTGATTCAAAGTAGAGGAGGTTGAAAGGATTTTTTAAACAACTGAAATTCCTACAAATACTCACTTGTAGTAATTATTAGATTCTTCTGCCACTCAGGTTTCAGTGCTTCAGGCTTTCTTGTCCTCTCCTCACTCTTTTCCTTGCTGTCTCCTCCCTCTAAAAGAGAAGTAGACATGCTAGTCTTTGTAAGACAGTGCTGAAATGTAAACAATAAATGAGTAGGCTGTACTCAGTTTCTGCTGTGCAATCTAGTGATCTTTTTTTAATCAAATTTTGAAGTTCTATATACTTTAAAGAGTCTGGGCTACTTACTCTAAAGAATGCAATCATAAATGGATTAAACAAATTTTATTTTTGTCCTTGTCAATCACAAGGCACTACATAAGTTTGACTTATGGCATAATGTTGGGTGCCTGGCAGGATGTGAGGAAGTGATTTTGTTCCATTTTGCCCATCAGACCATCTGAAAAATCATTATATGCTCACACTCAAAGGCTGATGACAGAACAGATTATGTGTGCTAACCTTCCCATGAGGTACTAAGAATTTGCATGTTGTAAGGGACATAAGACACACAATGGAAAGTGTTTTCTATAAACAGAGCTTTGAGAGAATGCTAACATTGCACAGTTACCTCGTTAAAACTGGAAAATGGCAGCACTTCCAAAACTAAAGCAATTTGAGGGGAAAAAATAACAACTGGGAAAGAGCACAGAAAAACGCATGAAACCCATCTTAAGGATTACGTTCATTCTCTAAAAATTCTAAGTTTTTTTTATTTCTAGTGATTTCTATACAGTATCTTTTAATTTAGTATTTCAGCATGTCAGACATCTGTGAAGCTTCATTGTAGCACATTGTAAAACTTTAAAATTCACTCTATTTGGAGTTTACAGGTTGGGCTTGAGCAGTTTGTTTGTTTGTTTTGGTAGGTCCTCTTTTGCAGTTTGACAGACGAGCAACGTCAAGTCTATCAAAATTTCATCAGCTCTAAAGAAGTTTACCAGATTCTCAATGGAGAAATGCAGGTTGGCATTAATTAAGGTTAATGACAGGTAGAGTTTGATGGATAAAGTCATGGACTGACCTTTGCATTCTTCTAGCTGGATTCTGAGCAGAAAGGGAAGCAAACACACTGATCTCAGTTCTGCTTTTGTGGATGTCTGCTTTTTTTTTTTTTTTTCCTCAGAAATGTTCCATGGAATATGTAGTTAGTGATCCATATGTAGTGGCATGACCAGATAAAAGTAGGAATGGAATGGGCTTCGCAATATGTTTGTGATCTTGGGGACAAATTATGGCTTGTGGGATGACCTGCTGTAGGTAACTGTATGCATGCTTTTAACCAATTGCAAAAGTGAAGCAAAGGAAAAGAGTAATTTGTCCTGAGTACAGTTCAGGTATGATAACTGTGTGATGCAACTGTTGATGATTTCACAGAGTCCTAACATAGAGCAGAGCAAATAGCAAGCATCCTTGTTATTGTCTTACTAGTCGCTTCAACATCTTTTTGTCTCCATCCTTACAACATAAGGATGTTGAAATTGCTGTGGCCAGGATGACAGCAGTAATTGAAATACAGTTTCAAATGCCTGCTGTTGCCTGCGTAAAAAGTCTGCTATTCCCTGTGAGTCCTACATTGCACACATCTGGTCCATTTGGCTTTTATATGCATGCAATGGACATTCTTCACTCCCATTTTAGTTGCAGGATACAGATCTACTGTTTGTAAGAGGAGAAGTAATACATCTTGGTTATAGTATGTAATTTACCACATGTTTCCATGTCTTGTGATCTGTAAAATCCCTTCTCCTCTCACTCCCAGTGGCTCCAGTTAGTTGTATGGTCAGTACAGCCATGTATAGTGCAGTGCCATACAAAGTGCCTAGCCATTTTAGTTATCCCAATGAAAATTATTTTAAGGAGCTTGTACAAGACTATCTGCAGAAATTTCTCTAAGATGTTACAGAATGGGCTATCATATTTGCTAGAGTTCTGAAAATTTTGAACAGTAAATGTCAATGCTTTTATTAGATGTTTTGTGATGACAGCAGTGAATCCCAGCTGAAAAACAAAAACCCCATTGAACAAACAAACCATAAATTATGAGCAGGCTCATCCAACTTGTAGTGATAGAAGAGTGAGGGATTTGCTGTTTCAAGCTAGTTCATTTTTATGAGTGCCCATTATATCAGAAGAATAAATAACATTTGTAATATTATTGAATGAATAACTGAACAGAACCCTTCTAACATGGCATCAAAAGTGGTAACTTTCAGCTTCATATGTTTGTTCAAATATGTTTACTTATCTGTTCTTTCTTACCATGCATTCTGGTGGGTATACTTGCTGTCCTCAAGGTCTGTCTTAAGTTACCTGCTAACATGGCTGGGGTTGGAAGGAAGAACACAATAATTTGAACATGGTGGAATTTTTCCTTTTGAGTAGGAAAGCTCAAGCTAGGGACTGCTTTTGCTAATGTGGAAATTGTTGCAGAATTCTCTTAACGTTGTCACCAGGAGAGGCTCACAAGACCATAAAATTTCACTGACCTTCTCTCGTACTGATTTTTCCTAAAACTTTCCATGAAATGAGTATTAGTGTCCATTGGCTTCTCTAAAGAGAAAACCACTATTAAAAACAAACTTCTTGATGATGACTGGATTAATCCATTGCTGTTTACTTTTCTCAACTGCAACCCATATAGATATAAGTATTTGTCAAGAAAATAAAAATATTTTTCTCCTGTATTCTTCAGATTTTCTCAGGACTAGTAGCTTTGAGAAAGATTTGCAACCACCCTGACCTCTTCTCTGGTGGTCCCGGGATTTTGAAGGGTGTACCAGATGCTGAAGTAGAGGAAGCAGATCAGTTTGGATATTGGAAACGTTCTGGAAAAATGATAGTGGTAGAATCCTTGCTGAAAATATGGCACAAGCAAGGTCACAGAGTGTTGTTTTTTACTCAGTCAAGACAGGTAAGATGAGCTAATTGTTTTTAGTTTTAGTTATTACTAAAACTAAAAAAGTGCATGTGTGTGTCCCAACAAGACTTGTAATTAGAACCACCTTTTGTAGTGTCCTTCTCAGAAGATCTAACATCTTATTGAAAAAAATACTAAAATGACTAATGTCTTTGGAATAATTGGAGACCGGTTCCCAAGCTCAGTAAGCTTTACTGGAATGACACAGTGTGGTGGCAGCGTTGCCCAAATTAAATATACTGTGTCAAAGCTTGTATCAGTTGTACCCATAGAATACTAGGCTGAAGCAGTGGTAATGTATTTACTGTCCCTACTGTGTAGTTTCAGGATAGAATTGGTAGTCACGTTGCTTGCTCTGTTTAGTGCATGTGCACATCTGATCCTCAGAATTGTGTGCTTTGGACCAGTAGCCCAGACAGTGTCCTTCATTTGTTTTCCATATGTATTCACAATTTTGCTTCCGTGGATTCCCTTGGAATGCTGCATCATTTACCTGGTTAACTGTCTTGAGACCATGTCTCTGGACTTCCCAAACCAAGCACAAACATTCCACTCATGCATTCAACAGTGAAATAACTACTTCCCCCCACCCCCCGCCCCAGTTACATAAGTTAATGAATTTTAAGATTCACAAGTTTTTGTTTGATTGGCACTGCAGTTAGTACCAGGAATTCTTATGACTTGATCAGACAGTTGCTCAGTCTTCACGTCTGGATTTCATTTAATTTTTTTCCATCACAACAGATGCTGCAAATACTTGAAGTCTTTGTAAGAGACAGAAACTATTCCTACCTCAGGATGGATGGCACCACGACAATAGCTTCCAGACAGCCCCTTATAACAAGATATAATGAGGTAAGATGTTGCATCCCACACACTAATGCCTATTAGTGAGTATGGTTGAGTTCTTGCATTCCTTTTTGGTCTGTTTTTAAATATACTACTTCAGATTTGAGACACAAAACTGGGGAGTTCAGTCAAATGAAACCACTTTCTTTGTGAGAGGGGGAAAAAAGTCATCACTTTTTTCACACTTAAGTTGGGCTTTCTACTAAGAAAAAAAACACAGTTGAAAAGGGGGGAAAAGAAATTTTATCGGACAACAGTGAATGAAATTTAGATCAAACTACTTTTATTTGTCAAAAGAGATATTAGGCAAACAAGGAAATTTATTCCTTTTCTTGGCTTCCTTTGCATCTTTGGAAATAATGCTGGTAATAAAAGAACCCAGGAAATAAAAAAAAAATTATCTTGTACTTTGGTAATTCTTGCTTTAGTAAATTCTCTCTTGTGTTATAGGACAAATCCATATTTATTTTTCTTCTAACAACTCGTGTTGGTGGCATTGGAGTTAACTTGACTGGTGCTGACCGGGTTATTATTTATGATCCTGACTGGAATCCCAGTACTGACACACAGGTGAGTTTGGTTCATTACATTCCATTTACTAGCGAAGTTGAAATAAAACTGAAGATGGAATGACATTTATCTCCTCAAGTATTGTTAAAGCACTATGTTGCTCCTCCCTAAGTTGCTGTTCCCAGCAATGGTCGCTTAGGGTGCACTTCCACATTATGATTACTCTTGTGGCAAAGCCAATTTCAGTGGTTCCCACCACATCCCCTTTATGCCTTACCACTCTTCAATATTGTCGATTCATATAGTCTGTTTACAGTGTAGCCAAACAAACAGTTGAAATGGCCTGGGTTTTTTTTAATAAATAAACAAACTAGATGTTTCTGAAGGGAGAGTACAGCTGTGCAAGCTCTTGAACAGGCGTGACTGTTGATGGTGGCAATGCAGGGTAGGAAAAGGAGAACAAGTGTTGCTTAAATTGGCTTTGTCCCTAAATAAAATGTAGCTATGCCCTTAGAAGCTGCTGTTAAGCCAATACCTTAAAGATTATGTTCTTTATTTGATGGTATGATGAGACTCTGGTTTATCATATCCCTTAACAGTATATGGGGCTTACATGTTTCAGAGGAAAAAACTATTTTTGATGGAAATCCTACATAGCTCTGAGATCTGCAAGTGTGTAGTCTGACCTACAGTGGTCTGTTTTGGTGGTTGGTTCAAGAAGATTGTAGGAAAGCTTTCAGCTAAGAAAAAGAAGAAAAGTTCAAAGGAAATGTGTATATTAAAGCTCTCTTGTGAAATAGATCCCTTTTGGAATAAGTCTACATAAAGTACATAACCTAGATACAAGTTCTAATTTTAAGATAATTCATTTTTTGAGATTTTTTGCATAGATGTCTTGGTACAATTGCAGACTTGTCTTTTTATGTATGTAAACTTCCTAAATTGTTTTCCTCTCCTGCTGAGTTAGTTGTCCTAATGCTGTAGAAATACCACAGCTGTGTAACTTCTTGAACTATTTGTTAAATGTTCAAACTAGGTTTGAAACAGTGGTATCGATAGCTGTCTGTCAAACACATGTCTAAGAGGCTAATGTCTGGTAACCAAACCTTTTGTGTTCCAGGCTCGGGAACGTGCTTGGAGAATAGGCCAAAAGAAACAAGTGACTGTGTATAGGCTTCTCACTGCAGGTACTATTGAAGAGAAGATATATCACAGGTCAGTCAGAACAATTCCTTGGATACAGCAGTATGCTCAAGAAAATGTTTGTAGCAAATCTGAGGTGGTGTAACAGTGACATACCTGTGCATGTGCACACATGGCTTGTAACCCCCAACTTTGGTCATGGTGGGCATGTCATGGAAAACTTTTAAAGATTTCTGCTGAGAAATGGGCCGCCTTCTAATATTAGACTCCCAGCTGCAGGGCTGTGCTGCTGCCTCTCTAGCTTCAAGACCCACATGCTAAATATACGTCATCAATCTGTTCCAGCAGCTGTGTCCAGCACACCCAGAATTCACTGTAAATGACAGAGTATGAGGCATAGACAGGAAAAAATGAGCCCCTTACCCAGAACATGAGACTCAACAAGTCTGAAATGCAAACTGAAATCAACAAAGTTCTTTATATTGTCCTTAGGATATATGAAGATGTATGTGGTACATACATACATTTACTACTCTGCAAACCCAATTTGATTTTATTCCCAAATCATTCCAAAGTGAGAGAATTAAATCCCAAGAACCACCAGTCATATTCATGTTATTTATTCCAAAATGTAGCTAAAGCCTTAAAGTGCTTGTATTTCAAAATAAATGAAATCTTTTTGTTTTGCTTTCCCATTCAGCTTTCTCAGCAGTTAGCTTCATTCACATGAATTCCAAATGAATGTACATGGGAATCCTCTGTCTAGGCATTACTCTTTAGAACTGGAATATCCTCTTTGAAAATGCAGATGAATGAAAAGCTCTAAATAATGAAATACCCGCACTTACTGAGTGCCTTTTTAAATCTGTTTTACCACATGGACACACAGCATCCGCTGTTGGTTGGCCTGCATCCCTCTGGCATACTTCTGTTTGAACAATACTGACCACATCAAGGAAGTGGGCTCTAAGGGTCAGGACAGCCATCAGAAATTCATTTATTTCCAGAACAGTGCAATGGACTTTGAACTTTAAGCAAGTTGTCTTTTCTCTTTGCCTGCGTTTTCTTCCCTGCAAATATGTGATCATCATTGCAGAAAGCTATAAAGCTCAGTTAATTCTTAAAAACTTTAGGCTTCTGATGGGTGCACTGCAGTAGCTGGCATCTATGTTTAAACTTAGTTTTTGCCAATTGGTTTTAAAAATAGTTTCCCTGCTTAATGCCAGCAGAGCCAAAACCATGATAAAAACACTTCTTCAGAACTGATTTCCATCTTTATTTAGGGATGTATTTTTTTGAACAGGAAAATAGTGCCTAGAATTTACAGTCAAAAGCTATGTAGTAAGCATGGCATAGAAGTAGATTTACCAATACTAGGAGACTTTTTGCAGTTTAGTTCTCCCTCAAATTTGTTCCTTTCAGTCGTCTACAGATGGGCTCTTTTTTTTCCCTTCCTCTCAACCACAAGTCTGATTTCCCTTTTCAGTAGTTCTCATCCAGTCATCACCATCAGACTGAGCTACTCTGCTGCTTTTGATTCCTCCAACCAATTGAACCATTAAAATACCATCATTTTAACAAGCTCTTGTTTTTCTTTCAGGAGCTTTCTGATAGTTTTATTGTAATATATGCAAGCTTTTCAATTTTAATGGACAAAAAAAAATTTCTAGCTGTGAAGTTATTTATTGCTTAGTTAAGGGATGCCTCATAGGACATTTCAGGATGGTGGTTACCTGTTGTGTTATGGGGTTGTTGCAAAACAATAAAGCCCTGTGTTTAACAATTTAGTTGGTTGTTTGAAAGTTACTAACTCAAGATTGTCTTTTGGAAACTAACATCATCTTCCCACTGCTTAATTGTTCTGCAGGGTAACATTTGTGCTTATACGGTTTTTTGTTTAAGTACTGTATTCAGTACTTAAACATAGCTAGACATTGTTTCATGCACAAAGTACTTTTTTTCTTTTTTAGACAAATCTTCAAACAGTTTTTAACAAACAGAGTGCTGAAAGACCCTAAGCAGAGGCGCTTTTTCAAATCCAATGACCTTTATGAACTTTTTACTCTGAGCAGCCCAGATGTGTCTCAGGGGACAGAAACAAGTGCAATTTTTGCAGGTACACATTTTTTCTATTTGTTTAAAAGAAAAAGATCTTTCAAGTGTTTGATAAATGAATACTAATTTCATTCATCCCTCAGGTACTGGTTCAGATGTTCAAGTCCCAAAACACCAATTGAAACGGAAACGTGAAAAGCCACCTGATAATGACACTTCTAAAGGTGATCTTCATCTTACAGAAAGCGGCTCACCAAAGTACAGCAAGTTATCCAATTCCTACTCAACCACTCGCATGACAAATTCTTCTTCTAAAGCAATGGAGACAAGTGAGGAAACCAAAGGAAATTTGGAAACCTTTGACGAAAACAGCTATGCAGAAGATAATGCACAAGCTGCTACTAATATAAATTCATTGAATAAAAGCAAGGAGGAAAGCTTGGAAAGAGCTGACAAATCTATGTCCCAGCCATTACCGGGTGATGCAGGGTCTTCAGAGAATGCCAAATGTCTGAACACCGTGGTGGCTGATGAAGTACATGGAGCAGTTAATGCAAATGTCAAGGGAGATTTTAGCCTTACATGTGGTGCAGCTGGCTCTTGGGAAAAGCAGGTTGCTAAAATTGAAGATGGGCAATTAGATAATAATCATTATAAACGTACCTCAAAAACAAAGCACAGGGTGGATATGCTGTCACATGAGAGCCACAAAGATAAGTCTAAGAAGAAACATCACAAAGATGCCAAATTTGAAGGAGAGCGCATTCCTCATCTCGTGAAACAAAAGCGATACAGAAGGGAGAACAGTGAAGAGAAGGAAGAAGACTCAAAGAAAAATGATGATTACGTCTTGGAGAAACTTTTCAAAAAATCAGGTAACCATTGTTATTTGGCTTCTCAGTGTCAGACTATTTAAACAGAGGTATATAAAACTTATGCAAATGAGGGAAGGAGCAGCTCTGTTACTTTGGTTAGAGCTACAATACAAAATGTGTTTTATCTATTCTGTTACTGTAGTGAAACATTAAAATGTTCATTGTTGAAATGCTCCGGTTATGAATGTGCTAATTACCTTGGCACAAACATTTCAGAGAGATCTGCAGCCTTCCAGAGACACTTCTATGTCCAGAAGTAATGCAATGTTTCTTCTGGAAATAAGGATGTAACCAACCTTCATTTACACAAGGGTTTCACTTCTGTCTGTCCTGTCCATAACAATAGAAATGATCGATTTACCCACATAATTGCCAAGTCTGTTGTGAATAATGACCTCATCAGCACACCAGAAGTGGTTTGCTGTCAAATTGATTGCTTAACTGATAGAAGGGGGTTCTCTTGTTAGAAATGACTATACTGAAGTGCTGAATATAATCAACCTGAAAAAGGAAAAATGTGATTGTGGCATTCACTTAAATGATGAATATTTAATTGTACAGATAACCGTGTAAATTAGCAGATATCCTCCTTCACCTTTTCTTGTATCTTCTGTTTTTTAGGGGTACACAGTGTTATGAAGCATGATGCCATTATGGAAGCTTCCAGTGCAGATTATGTGCTGGTGGAAGCAGAAGCAAACAGAGTAGCCCAGGATGCCTTAAGAGCCTTAAAAGTCTCTCGACAGCAATGTTTAGGAGCTGCTTCTGGTGTGCCAACTTGGACAGGCATGAGTGGTCTTTCAGGTGCACCATCAGGAATAAAGTAAGTTCAGTTCTCACACTGCTTTTCCAAAAATAGAAGAGATCCTTAGGATGCTATGGATTTATCTTTGTTTTGCACTTGGTATTTGCAGTAACATGTATCGAAGTGGAGTTTCATGTTTTATATTTAGTAAAGACATGAAGGCATATTACAAGCTTAGGAAGTCCCTTCTGAAGTACAAAGAAAGCATTATAGTTGCACAGTAGAGGAGAGTTTGGCAGAGGGCTCTTGAGAACCCTAAAATGCAAACCCAGTCAGTGTTTTTGGCAAAACTATCCTAATCGTTTTGAGAAGGGTGTTGTAAGGAGTTAATTCTTTTGTGGGTCTTTAGGAGTCGGTTTGGTCAAAAAAGAAACCCCATGCTGCTTTCTTCTCATTCCACTTATGCATCACCTGCGAAGAAGTGCAAGGTAAGAGACACAAGCTAACATTTCTCTTTTAATAGCTGATATATGTGAAATGTTCTGATTTATGCAACAAACCTGATTTATACTGTAGATGTCTCATACCCATTTGTTGTATGATTATGTAGATTTTTAGAATTTTTAGTCATCCATGATTTGACTTTTCATGTTTTGATGTAGCATCTTGATGAAGTATAATTAGATACAGCAGTCACAAATTGCAGCATGGTCTGGTTATCTGTCTCAAGACCAGCAATGCTTTTCTTCCACTTCTGAAGTTCTAAAGTTGAGACCAGAACATATTACCTCTGTATTGTGTATTTCAGATGACTAGCTTCTGAGCGTTCATGTTTGTTGTTTAAGTCTAAACAGCAGGCAGATTTTGTTTAACAGATTCTGTGGATCTCAAAATTCCAACTTTCTCCATGGTCTGTATGTTTATTTGCAGGATGCAGATACAATAAAGAAAGAAAATGTAAAGAAGTGTAGTTCCAATGGGCACTTTGATGGAAAATCTGGAGAATCGTCATCCAGTGCACTAGACTCTTCATCTTTATTAGCTAAGATGAGGGCAAGAAACCACCTTATTTTACCACAACAGACAGGGAATGAAGGAGATGAGAATCGTCAGCAAGCACCCGCCCCGTGTTCAACAGAATATGATGAACTGCTTGTGGATGTGCGTAACTTCATAGCGTTCCAGGCCCGTGTGGATGGCGAGGCTAGCACTCAGGAACTACTGCACGAATTTGAGTCCAAACTGCCTGCGGCGCAGTCCTGCGTCTTTAGAGAACTTCTCCGCAATCTCTGCACCTTCCATAGGAGCCCAAACGGTGAAGGTGTCTGGAGGCTAAAGCCAGAATTCCGCTGACCTTTGTCAAGGGAAGGCACCTGTCTGTGCGCTCAGTCACCACTCTCCTTTCAAAGACTTAGTTTGTCTTTTTAAAATGAGGAATTATTTCGTACTCGTGATTTAATAATTGACTTGAGCAGTCAGTGGTGCAGCGCTTGTTGCAGGCTCAGAGCTAACTTAATTTCTGATTTACACTATTTGTATGAAAGTGCCATCTACCTCATAGATGAAACCATACAAAATATCAGCACCTTTTCTTTAAAAGAAGTCTTAATATAAGTGGGTTGAAAAATACATACTGACTTTTTATTGCAATAAGAACCATGGATGTTGCCGTGGGTTGTAAGACTTTTATTTGATTTCTGTGAAATTTCAATAACTTCTTCCTCAATTTTCTGTATGTTACTTGAATGGTCATGAGGCATACAGTGTATCATAAAAAAAAAAAAAAAAAAAAAACCAACAGACAGACATGATAGTGGTCAGCATGAGAGGTTCACTTGTACCAACAAGTGCATCAAAATCATTGTATGACACACTCATCAGCAGTGAGAATTTTGTTTTAATGTTGGTACTTTCATTGTTGCCAGCATCTAGCATAGGCAGTGTAACTTACATCACTAATTAACTTGGAAAATAATTCTACTGCCACGGAGGTTTAATCACAAAAAATGGAAAGCCTGGCAGGATATTGAGATGACTGACAGTTGATAATTATGGAAAACTTATTATATTACGGAAAACCCTTTTACACCATAATCATCAATTCGGTTACAGTCCCGTACACCACTGGCAATTGCTTGGTACACAATATTTCTTACCACTGAGGTGACAGTAGCTGTTATGTTTGTCACAGGTTGTGGACTGATAATTGAAATTCCATGAAATGTTCATGGGTCTCACTGTAATTTATGTCAAAAACTTTACAGTTCCCTGTTAGCACTTAAAATTTTATACCTTGACAAAGACTGAGGTCAGAGGGGGAATGGTTTCACTGTATTTTACTAAACATAATCACTTTTGGCCAGAGACATAACTGGAGTATATACAGAAGTTAGAGGTCATACCTATTCTGTAGATAGGGAAAATCTCAGTCTTCCTGACAGTCAAACAAGTTCTAATACCCATTTTCTTCCAAGAAAGGAAGGATTGGATTATTTGTAGCAAATTCGAGTACTACATTGGGTCTGTCTTCAAGGTACTAGTGTGCTACATACGGAAATCTTCAGGGTGAAAAAATTGATGGATTTGAGAAGAAAACCACATTCTTGCAGCAACATTAAATTACTGTATGGCTTAAACTAGGAACAGTTAAATATGCCTAATGTCCTTCCTATCCCGAAGCTATTGAGAAAAGGGAAAGCTGAGCTACTTTAAGTTTTTTGTTCAGTGTGAAAGTATCTTGTTTACGTCAAGTGAAAGTACAAATATTGAAAGATGAATGGTGAAGCAAGAATACAAACTGTTACTTTGTTCTCATAAAGAAAGTCTTTAAGATACTTCCAATGGGCTTTTCCTCTTGTTTTTGCTCAGTGCTGAAGGACCTGTAGAGATTAGCAAAAAGTGGTGCCTCACTGTTTCAATAGTTGGTCAATTGGCTTTTCACAGATGGGAGCTGGAGAGGGCAGACAGTCCACAAATCTGTTTCTTTTCCTCATGGCATTTGAAGGTGGGACTGTTGCACCTTTTCCTGACATCTCTTTTTCGGATCCCATTTATATTCACTTACATTCCCTCTTTCAGGAGAAAGATGAAACCAAGCATCTAGGCTGCAATTACAAAACACTTCAAAAATTGTAGATCTGTTGATATGACTTAAAATGGATCAGTCAAGAGTAAAAACAAACCAATTTTGCTGTTCTCTCCAAAGCTATAGGGAATTTTAATTAGGTTTGGATGTCATGCCCCCACACATCCCTATGCCCCAGGAACAAACCAGGAATTCAGCTGTCAGCAAAGCTGCTGTTGTCACCTTAGCTATCAGTTCTGGTGTCCCATTTTATTTACTGCTTCCAATCTTAAAGACATAGTTCCTGTACTAAGGAAAGTTTGTAGCTTCTTGCTGATCTGTTAATGTAAATGGACTTGCATGTGCTTTTTATGAATCCTTGGCTTTTATGGACTTATTAAAAAAGAAAACCAAAAGCCTGTTCTAGAAGTCGTCTTTGGGGGCGGGAGGAAGAATGGGGTGGGGGAGCCATCTTTTCCTGTATAGTGTGGCACTGACTAAATGATTCATATTATCTTTAAGTACCTTCCCATGTTTCATACAACTTCAAATTAGGCACCCAGCAACTAGATTTTTTTCCATTTTACATATGTAAAAACTGCAGAAGAATGATAGGTGGGATACTGGAGGAAGTTTAAAATGTTTGTTTTGTTTAAAATGTTTAAAAGACTGAATGAATATTAGTGTAATACTCAAAAAAAATATTTTTAAGTATTTCATCTCAAAAGTGTATGTGATTAAAGGTCTACAGGCTGATTTGTAGGTAAAAGTTGTTCTGGAATATAATATAGCTGCTATACATTTTAAAGTAGAAGAGTTATTTCAGAATAATCCTACTTTTATTCCATATAGCATTATCTGATTTTTTTGTTTGTTTAGCTTTAATGTGTAAAGTGAATTCCTTTCACGTCTTCAAAGAATATCTGAAACAATTCCTGACTAATGATATTGCATACTCGAACATGTTTACCATTAAATAGCTTATAGACATGTAATATTTTTAAAAGCTTGTATTTTAGCCTTCTCAGTTTCCAAGTATTCAATGCTGCAGTTGGTAGTTGCTACTTTATTTGTGCATGATTCCAAAAATCACTCGTGTAGAATGCTTGTGTTTTTATAATTTGTTTTCTTGCCTCAGTAAAAAGGGGATAAAGAACGATCAAAATACAGATGTTACTTTAGGAATCAAGTTGAAAAAAATCATTAAATCTTATTAAGGAAAGACATTTCAGCATGAAACAGTGAGTATAATCTTTACATTTTTTAAAAAGTATACCACAAGGAACTACTGAAAATTTCTTCCCTGTAAAGATGCTAAAAGCTGAGCACCATGCTACTCTAAAAATGTCATGCCAATGTAGATGATGTGACCTACTACCCACACAGCTCAGCAGGCAAATGCAGTTGAACAAAAATCTAGAAAGCTAAATAGCAAAAACTTAGATTGTTGTGTAAGCAGTTATGGGGACTGTGCACACTTTTTGGGTAAAACGTGCTGCACTGCTCTTTTAACAGCAGTTAAAACTCTTACCATAATTGCTCCTTCTGATTTCAAACCATATTTGTAAAGAGGGAGATAAAAAAACCTCTTGCTGTGTTTATTAAGATGTTTCCTCCCTTCCCCACCCCCCCCCCCCATCCTGTCCTCCTTTTACATTCTTCCAGGTGTTTATTCTCCTGTGTTCATCCTTTTGCTGAACACTTAAGTCTTGTATAGCCAACCCACTCATCTCTGGTATAAGAACTAAATTCTGACCTAGAGAAAAGAGATTCTGCTAAAGGTTGTAGGCATCTGACTCTTCTGAACAATAATGACCAGCCACAAAAGAAATGTTAGCAAGATGCTGAATGGATAGGTTGATAGAAATAGTGATTAAAAATGGAGAGG
Source organism: Mycteria americana (assembly GCF_035582795.1). Taxonomy (NCBI): domain Eukaryota; kingdom Metazoa; phylum Chordata; class Aves; order Ciconiiformes; family Ciconiidae; genus Mycteria; species Mycteria americana. The sequence goes on from NC_134370.1 coordinate 21,132,595, forward strand.
AGTATTTTGAAATCCGTAACTTCATACTGTGGCTCAGCCTCTTCTCAAAGGGCTACACCATGTGGAGAATTGAGTCTACTACAGCTAATAAATGCTATGCTCCAAGTAAAGCTGTAGAGAATTGGGCTTTTATATCTAAGTTTTGGCTTCAGATGATAGTCACCTATAGACAGTTGTACTCAAGTCACAAGGTCAACTTTGCTTTTAATTCCACGATTGCTAAACTTGGCTAATTTTGACTGTTTTCTAGTAGTGCAATTCTCTGCCCTTCAAGAAGCCACAACAGAAGGGACAAGACTTTCAAAAGGACTTGATGGGATTTTTGTTGTTCATAAAATCCTGCAGCACTTCCCTTCTTTGAACTACTGAGTCATTAGAACGAAGAATTTTCCAGTTCCTCAGCTGTTGTAAATGCAGCTCCACTGACTTGGATGGGCTGATGCTGTTCCTCGAGGATCTAGCCTTCTGATGCTAGCCTTCATCAGAGCAAAAAAGCATGTTATCTGGGATGCTGCACGTGCGTGATTGAAACAGCCACAGAACATAAGCCTTTCTCCAGTTTCTGTGTGCTTATTGATACTGCTGTATAGAAAGTTCAATTAGAGGTGAGTTGCCTTCCTGAAAAGGGGTGCCCTGTTGCACAGGTTTTTGGCTGATTTTCACAAAGAATGATCTTGTGGGCTCCAGTTTTGGCTGAACTCCAGATACGGTTTGAGATGTGCTTTTCAAAAATCATGGAGATATGTGATGGCAATGACTTTAGTAGCCATCTGAAGAGACCTTTGTGTCTTGTTTCCCCAGTTAAAGTTATTGAATCAGGGCTTTTTTCCTCATCTACCAATTAACTCGCTTTGGTAGTGAATGAATACTGCCACAGCCTGTAATGCCCCATCACTAGTATGTAAGGAAAAAGCTCTTCACAGAGGGAGAATGTTTTATGTTTGCTAAGACTGAGCAGATAAACGAAATCTGTTCAGTAAACAATGATACTATTGTGTAACTGTGAAAATGAGAGGGGAATCCTCATAACAGCATTGGTGGGGAGGGAGAGAATTTTCCAATAGATTTTAAAATGTTACACATTGAGATCTATCAAAAAAAAAAACCTCATATAATGATATACCATTCTTTCTCAGTGACAAAGACGTCCAGGCAGGTATCACAAAACTAGAAAAAGCAGTGTGAAAGTTACTGTTCCAGGATGTATCCTCCAGGGAAAGCTGTCAGAGGAAGCAGTAATTTAAGCAATTAATTTGACAAAACAGTGTTAGAGAAAACAGTAATTTGACTAATGTTCTTTTGAAAGGGTGACACTTTTCTCCAACATAAAATAATTTTATTTTTAAAAGAAGGAACCAGGTAGATGAATAACAAAATTGCAAATCAGGTATTATCCCACCATTCTTTTTGCATACTGCTGTGATTCGTATGTCAAATCTAGTAATAACAGTTTTCTTTCTTGGAGGGAGGAGGTGTTGAGGAACAGCCATATCTCAGTGGTTCAGCAAGGAAGGACAATGCCATGTCTCTTTGTGCTGGTGGTGGCTGTGCTTTCTCAAATGATATATAAAGATGATGAAAAGAGTAGATGTGAAGAGACCCTGTAGCACCTTTATCCAAACTTGGCTTACCCCCAGCATATGGGCCAAGAAATAACTTAAACCATGAGGAAAAATTAGGAAGGAATTAAGTTAGGTAGCATAGTCGCTGAGATGGTTTAAAATGTGGAGTAACCTACCTGTTTGGTCTTTTAGGAGCAGGGAGATCTGGATTCTCCTGCTATAAACCTCTGGGTGGCTTTGGATGCGGTACTATATTGCCTGCTGCATTGGTTTCCCCATCTGACAGATGCAGTCTTTCGGGGAAGGCAAGAAATCTTTCAAGCCCTTTGGAAATGCTTCAGGAAATGATAGCGCAGTACAAAGAAGTCCTGGTTGGAAAAACAGAGGTAATATGGCATCTTATTGTCTAGATCATTAATTCAGTAACTGTAGTTTACACAAAACTATCATACAAAATTGCTGAGAGTCCAGTTTTCAAAGGGCTTGAGTAGGGCACATGTCTTGGAGTCAGGATGTGCTGGCAAGTCTGCACTTGGGAGTTTATCTCCTCTGGGAGAGGAATTTATATATTAGATACATGGTAAAAACACTCTCTGCTACTTAGGGCCATTTATAATTTCCCTGTTCCAACATTCAAGCTAAATGCTGAATATACGCTTACTAACTCGGTGGCTCTCTCCATCTACCCAGCCCTCAAGGGATTGCTATTCTAGGCTCTGGGGTGACGTCAACACTCCTACTTCACACAATATCGCTGATGTGGTACAGTCCTGTTCCTTCCGCTGAGACTTAGAAGATGAAGCTTTCCTTAGTAATTCTTAACTTTTGTTGGTGACCCTGGTTTTGCTGCCTCTACTATCACTAAAAGTAAAAAGAAGTCTGACGCCTTTCACGCAAGGGTCATTCCTCTTCTTTTTTAAATGGGCCTAAGACAGCTGCTATGAAGTGAGTAAAATACCTTGTGTTCTTGTTCCCTGCCTGCAAAAGCCACAGTGAAGACTGCAGTGCATCGTTGCTGTGTTCAGGGAGCGGAAAACTACTTCCCACCCCCACCCCCACCCCGAAATAAGAGATCTGTAGTGAGTCACTAAACTAGGAACTACAGAACCTGCACAGAGAGTGTATGGAGAAGTGTCAGGCAGCTGTATTGAGAAAGAAGCAACTTCCAGCCTGCTCTATCCACTCGTTTCTTATTGTTTGTACTACCATGAAATTAATGGGAGAAGGGAGAGTATATTCTGAGCTGAGCTCTCCATTTCTGAATGGCAGGGTTGGACTTGCATTTAAGTCCGAACTTGCTAAGGTTCTGAAAGGCACAGTGAAGGCTCCCAAGTAAATTTTGCTCTGCCCACTAATGATACCATGCAAGAACCATGTTTTTTCAATATTGCTCTCCCATACTAATGGCATCAAAGATGATGTGGCAGGCCACATAATAAATCCCATCGTTCCTACCCATAAGCTATACCTGAAACCCAGATGATTTTGAACTCTTCAGACCCTCCAAGCTGTTTATCCAGTCATTTGAGAGAGGGAGAAGGAAAAGCAATGCCAATGCTGAACTCTTTAGAGAATCCACCTAAAATTTTAAGTTGTTAACTATCTATCATAGTTCCCTACAGATTCCCTGCTTTTCCTGGGCTCCCAAAGCCACACTGCTCACAACATGTAAGTTGAGAGAACCTATTTTTATTGTACAGAACAGGGAGGTTGAAGCCTTGCACTAATTGCAAACCAGTACGTAGTATCATCAGTGGAGCTATGACCAACTCCTGCATAAGGCTTACATAAGTGGTGAGTCATACAGTCTTACGAAAGAATAGGGAGCGAGGCTTTCATTATGTTGTGTGCCTAATCAGAAATATGAAAATAAAAGAACACAGCACTCAGTGGGTTACGTTTGGCTAACTGTAGGCTGGAATTTCTGCAGTTGCACTACTATGATTGAGGCATTTCATTGTTTGTGGTCCCAGCTTATATTAAACAGAGAGGATTTTTTCATAAATCTTTGCCTCTAGGGCAGAGTTAAGGTTGTTTGGGAACCCTAGCTATGTGTTTCCAGACATTAATGTCTGGAAGCAGCACCATGAGAGTAAAAATGGAAGTATAAGCCTAGGGAGGATACTAGGAGTAAATGAAGAGGCCCAAGGGCAGGGTAGGGTTTGTGAGGATAAGCATGTGAAGAAGCAGTGGAGTGGAAGCAAAGCTTTTAGGATTACTGAAAAACAGTTTAGTGATGATTTCTCATATCTTACTAGTCTCTTTCCATGCCCTCAGGCAGGTAGTTGAATGGATATTACTTTATCCAGCACTGCTGTTAGCCATGAGCAGATATACCTACAGCCCTTAGAAGACAACTGGAGAGTTTTGAGGATCAAAGTTGGCTGTAGCTTTATGTGCAGCAACAGTGCTCTTTACAGTGGTCTGATTAACCCATCACTGCTTCTCATTTTCCTCCATCAGTCCTCTGCACCTCATGTGGCAAACTGCATCAGCAAGCTTGTCTCCTAGTGAAAAAAACATAGCAATACTAACTATCCAATTTTTTTTTTCAAACATCTGGCTACAATAGCGCAAGGCTGGAACAAGTGACAGAAGGAGGGAGTCTGGAACTGAAGAGCCGCATGGCCAAGTGCCCTAGTAACTTCAGTTTTAGAGCAGCAAAAGGTGAGTGCTTCCTGTATCAGAGCTGTTTGAATAATCCAGATTAAACCTTTTTTTTCTTCAAATGGCTAATTCGGGAGCGTGTGGATCTGTAGCCTCTTTGTCACCACCTCATTCCCCTATGGGCCCACATGCTTGCTCAGTGCAAGTACTCCTGTCTAACGTAGTGTGCTTAAGCAGAGGAGCCAGAGGACATTTCTACCTGCCCCATGACCTGTCTCCCTTTGCTTTCCTGCCTGCAAAGGGAACACGGGGCCTTGTGGCACAGCAGAAGAGGCAGTGAGTGCTGCGTGAACCATCAGGAATGTACATCAGGAACTTAGGGTTTGGGTTTGGTTTGGGGTTTTTTTTTGGGGGGTGCGGTGGGTGGGGAGGTGGAACTCCCTTCATCAACCAAAGGGGAGAAAAAGGCAAATTATTGCAAGCTGGTTCAGTCTGGGAATTATTTAAGCCTTAAAATAGCTTTTCAGAATGCGTATGCCTCCCGCCATCCGCAGTTACTTCGAAGCTTGGCTGCTCTTGCTGCACTGCAATAGCAGAAAGCCGGACTCGATCGCTAAACCCGCACCCGGGGCAGCTGTAGGGCCCGAGTTAGGGACTTGTGTCACCGCAGGCTCCGTCCTGCAGCACGGCCGAGCCCGCCCTGGGGCCTGGGCCCGCACCAGGGGGAACTCTGCAGCCTGTGAAGCTGGAAGATACAGAGGCTCACGCTGATTTTCAAGTCTACGTTTTATTGCTGTGGCAATGACGGGAAACAGCACCTGGGATCAGCAATGCCCAAACCACAGCCTGTTTAAAAAAAGTAAAGTTAAAGAATAAGATTTTCGCAAGTGCGGTTTTCTTTGCAGACGCTCGGCGTCCCCTGAAACCAACGGCCATTCCCCTGAGCGCCGGCCGGCAGCTCTCTGATGTTAACTGGCGAGCGGCGATGCCCCATTCAGCCCTTAAGGGGCCTTAATGGCCCGGGCGCGGCGCGGCCGCCCACCCCCGGGGGAAGCGGCCAGCGGGGCTGAGCGCTCTGCCCAGCGCTCCCCGCACTCGCCTCGCCGCCCTCAGCCTCGGCGGGCCGGGGCCCCTCACCCCCGTGCGGCCACAGCCGCGAAGCGGCGCGGGGCACCCGAGGCGGCCTTCCCCGGGCAGCGCCGCCGGCCATGGCGGGCCGCCGGCTGTGGCTGGGCCTGGCCTGGCTGCTGAGCCTGCCGGCGGCGAGCGGCCTGCCCCTGGCCCCCGGCCCGCGGGACGAGGTGCTGGCGGCGGCGTTGCAGCGGCTGAGGGAGGTCTTCGACATCGAGGAGCTGCCGCCCGACGTCCTGCCCCGCAAGAAGCCGCCCCAGTTCATGGTGGATCTCTTCAACAAGGTGGCCGACGCCAACGGCATCACCCGCGCCCCGGGGCTGCTGCAGGGCGACGTGGTGCGCAGCTTCGAGGACCGAGGTGGGCCGGGGGCCGGGCCGGGGCCGGGGGCGGCGGGGGGGCCGAGCCGAGAGGTGAATTCCCCGCAGCAGAGCAGGGGCGGCATTGCCCGAGCGGGGAGCGGCCCCCGTGCCCGCTGCCGAGCCCTTCAGCTCCCGCTTCGCGTCCGCCCTGCGGGTCTGAGCAGGGCCGGCAGCCGCCACGGGAGACGCGGGGGTGCAGCTCGTGTCGCGGGGCCCGGCGTTGCTCCTAAAGGAGGCTCTTTTCCAGTGCACGTGGACCAGTACCACTTCTACTTCGACATCAGCGCGATGGAGAAGGGCGAGCAGATGCTGAAGGCCGAGTTCAGGGTCTTCAAGCTGAAGAGGACACATGTGTCTAGACGGTCTGATGTGAGGCACTTCTGCAAAGTAAGTGGGAAAATAATCTGTCAAGTAACTTGTCCTTTCGTTGTTAATAACACTGAAAATGAGGAGTGCAACCGTCTACCACATAAACCTGCTTTATTTTTATTTTTATTTGACTGTCGTCCTCACTTTTTCTTTGCCTCCAGCGTGCAAAGAAGTAGATGCAAGGTTTTGGCTTTGGCAGCATGCTGTCCTTTGCGCACTATGGCAGTGAGCTATCCCTAAAGATACCTGTGTCAGACCTCTCGCAAACCATACCGTACTTCTCTGGGTTTTGAGATGTTCTGAAGTTCGAATCGAAATTTGTCTGCTTGAGCCGCTGTAAAAAACAATACTAGCAATCAGGGATTCATAGGAAAATAGGGCAGGTGAGGACTCTGACAGTGAGGGTATATGTTCCTTTGGCGAAAGGGAGGATTGGACTGTTTGCAAACCCAAAGACAAAAATGTGGAGGAACAGAAGACTTCCGCAGTATCAGATGTTCAAAATAGAAAGAAAAGGGATGGTCAGAATATTTTTCTATAGTATCAAACAGCCTAGTCTCCTACCTCTGAACACATCTAGAAGTAGAGGTATGTAGCGATACTTGTTTTTGTGTTCAACTGTCCAGAAACTACTTTTTGCCTGGTTTAGAATGCTAGTACAGTTTTCCAGCTATGATGTGGCAGAAATATGCATAATCTTCATCCTCCTTGTTTTGCTGGAAGAACAATTGGTTTCATTTCTTGTTTTGTTGTATTGCTCTCATCAAGGTGGAAGTGTATGAGGTCTTGGAGAGTGGAAGTAAGCCACAAAAAAAAAGTCTCATTGCATCAAGATTATTGTCCCTGTACACGGAAGGCTGGGAAGTATTCAACGTCACGCAGACAGTAAGCAGAGAATTCTGACTTCATTTTAATTCTAAATCTCTTCAGATGACAGTCAGCTCTTAACTCCAGTATTGCCTTTATACTGGGTTTTGTGGTCAATTCGAACTGAAGGACAGCAGCAGAGGGAGAAGCTTTCTCTCTATGCTTACAAGTACACGTGGTGCTACCTGAATTAAAGGAGAAGTGTTTATATGCTGCTAGCAGCACAAGCATGATGAGAATTGAGTAACCCAAACCTAGTTGATAGGAGGGACATCAGGCCAAGTATGTCATTGTGATTAAAACACATTAGTCCTTAGGCTGCCAAAGGAGGTGGCACTGATTGTGTGCTAAGAGTAGGTTTTCATTTCTCCTTTTTATTCTGGTGGCATTACTACAGAGCAGATGTGCAGTGTGCTTGAACGTTGTGTTTCTGGAATTTATCATGGTTGGATTGTTTTTCATTTAACTTCCTCTGTAGACTTCTTTATTTGTTAGTTTCAAAATTTGTTTTGTAGATATCCTTAAACTGTAACAGTATGTGAATGCCCTTCCATAGCAAACAAACAAACGTGGTTTAAAACATACAGTTTCTTGGGTTTAAATCTGTACTCTCTGACAGTGTTTTTTGTTGCCTAAGCTTTATAGTCAGACTGAACATGCCTGGATGATCAGTTGAGTTGCATCTGAAGTCATGATAGCCCTGCTTGAGAATGGCCTGGCCTTATCTATTAGTCTGTAATTATAACAATTAGGTAAAGTAAATTTGCTTGATTGTGAGCTAATTTCTTCAAATGCCATGTTTGTTAGAGTCAAATGAATTTTAATGGTATGGAAAGTCTGGAGAGTTCATATTATTCTGTTATTAAGATTGCTATGAAAAATAAATTCCTGGCTAAAGTCAGAGAGGATTTATTTTAATGTTAATTTTAACTCCTAAGCTCATCTATTCACTAGTAAATTATCTGAAATTAATTATTTTCCTGTAAATGTAGCTTTGGGGAATGCGTATGGTATTTTGTATTTTTAAATGTTGAATTACTGGTTTAAATATTAAAATCAATTGAGTCTCAGCTATACAGTTACCTCACTTCTGTGGTAATATGTGTTCTTACACTCTCATAGCTTGTTGCTTGTTCCCTTTTCCTAATATAAACATTGCTTAATCGTAATGCTGTAATAAGAATATTGAAACAATATTTTTTCATTTCCCTTTCATTATCAGGTTTCCAAGTGGGTTGGAAACAGCAGCTCCAACCATGGCTTTTTGATAACTACAACACATGTATTCCACAACAGAATTGAGCACAACCTGATTAAGTTTGCTAAGAGCCAGGACACTTTGCAGGAGAGTAGAAATGCCCTCCTTGTTCTCTTCACCAACAGTAACAAACGGAGGTCTTCCAGCTTTGTACCCTCTTCCACAAGTAAGTTCACACGACAGCAGCAGCTGTTTTAGAATATGAACTCCCTGTTCATCTTCTGTTACCTTCTGCTGCCTCGTGTGTACCTAATCTCAGTATTTACTTGCAGTGTTGAACAGGTTTGAAGTTCAGCTTTGTCACTGATCAGAGTTTGATTTGATAGTTCTTGGCAGCAGGTCACCCAGCATCTTAAGTTGCCTCTCCCCTCAGAAAAACTGTGTTTGCAGGAAATATTCATAAAGCCTAGGGGGAATCTGGTTTATTTTGTTTGTAAAGGGGTGGGAGTTCTTTTTTTTTTTAAATTACTGTTTATATTATTTTTGTGGTGGTGAAGTTTGCATTAAAATTGTAGACTAGATTTAGGCTAAAAAAACCTCAGTGATCTGGAGAACTTCGTGAAAATGCTGGTAAAGCAACTGTAAGTAGAGTTAAGTGCAGTTTTCAAGAGTGGAAGAGGTTGTTAAATAAGCAATTTAAACCTCTCTGTCCTTGGCTTGGTTTTGAAGCACCTATTTAACTTCAGTGACTAATTAGCATTGTGACTAAAGGCTGCTTTCATCAAAGACAACGCCCTCATCCCTTAAATTACAAAACACAGAGTCTTACCTCCCCCACTGGTCTTCCAGAAAAACCAACTAAGGCTGGATTTTAGAGCCTGATAAATGCAAAGAGCAAAAGCTGGGAAGACAGGCAAAAATTATTCTATTTTGGGTTTGCAGGGTTTTCTGGTAAACTATTGCATTTGCATATTAGAAAGAAACTAGGTAGGACTTGCATCAATATTAAGAAGTAGGTGGTGAAAATGATTAAAAACAAAAATGAGGCTGGCGTGTTTATTTTTGTTTTCCAAAGAAAATGTTTATAGTGAAATCCTAGATCCCAATTTAATGAGCATCAAGCTCTGTATGGAATACTGTGCCAAGATTGAGAAATTGATAACCATTTCTCAATGAAGAAACTCCCTAGACCTGCCTGTTCTTTGTGGTCAGTGAACCTGTGCAGATTGTTTTTCTACCGGCCTGTATATCAGTGGTTTTCAGCCTCTGTACATGGATCTTGAGGTCTCCATGGACATATATCAAGGCTTCTCAGAAGATACTTTAAGAAAGCAAACCTATTGACGTAAGCTTCATTCTCTAACGTAGTTCCATAAACCTGGTCGTAATTTTTTCAGATCCAAAACCTGAAAAATATTTTTTAAAATATTACTTTACAGGAACACACTCTGTTTTGCAAGTGTATGGGTGGAGTTCCTGGGAGAAGAATACTGGAGAGAAAGAAAGGCTGTGATCTCTACCCTCTGTTAGCGCTGCTCAGCGTGATGTGTGTTGTAGGAATGGCCATATAAAGACCATTAATACCATTCTGACCAGATTGAGCCCTGAAAAGGGCCTGTGGAGTTCACAGAATGTATTTAGTATATCATTGAGCTTTTCCTTTATATTTCTGCTGAGCTGGGGCCTTTCAGGTCACAAAGTGAAACACAAGATATGGCAGTTTTTGAAATACGGATGAAATGGCAATTGAATACACACACCTTCGGTACTTTCACAGTTCAAGTGTCATTTTAAAATCTACTCTGAAGACTTTGATGTAGATTTATGGAATAGAGTTTCATGCCGAGTACTGTACTTAGGAAATTAATTTCTTTTGAGAAAGATTAATGTGCAACTTCCTTTCAGAACCAGAGATGAACCCTGCCAAAAATGATGCTTCACGCATGCCTCGTGAAACTCAGATCATCGAAAGCAGCAATGCAGGTATGAGCAGGAGACCTCGAGCAGCTGCAATCCCTTCTGCCAAAAGCCAGGTAACAGTGTGTCATCGAAGGGAACTCTACGTTGACTTCCGTGCTATTGGCTGGTCAGGATGGATTATTTACCCAAGTGGATACAATGCATTTTATTGCAGAGGATCATGTCTCTTCCCCTTGGGGGAAAGTCTAAATGCAACAAACCATGCTACAGTTCAGTCCATAGTCCATACACTTAAACTGTCTCAAGATGTCAGCACGCCCTGCTGTGTGCCAGATGAATTGAAGTCCCTCAATCTTCTCTACTTTGATGACAAAGAGAATGTGGTCCTTAAAAATTATAAAGACATGGTGGCAACAAGGTGTGGTTGTCATTAGCTGGACCTTTTTTTGTCTGCATTTGGCGTGCACCTGGATTCAATTCCCCATTTGCTGCTGATGATACCAAGGGAGATGGCATTTAGTTTACAGGGCAGGAGGGCCAGAAACTCAGCTGTGCTTCAAATCCTTCTCCCCTCACCATGGCTGTGTGGAAAGGTGTTTTAGGCTGGCTTTCGAAGAGCCGTGGGCTTCTGGAGAGTATGGTGACCTGCATGGAGAGCTCTCTAAGTGCCTGTACACCAGAGGAAACCATTAAAAACAGGAACTTTCTGTGTGAACGAGTTGAAACACATGAAGTTGAGCATTCAAATTAAGGCCTTGTTCTGTATATTGAGGCTCAGAATTTCCTATGATGTAACAGGCATGGTATCCTGCCTCAATCCAGGACGGCATGCAGGTCTCTTAGTAACACAACCTTATTCAGTTCTGACTGCATGATCCAGTGGGGATGTACACTCCTACACAGAGCTTTCAGGATAGGTGTTTGCCCAGAGCTAATCTCAGAGGCCCCTGCCATCTGCAGCTCATGCATTACCTGGAAATGCACTTCTTCTCCCTGTTCTTCATGCAGCTCTACCAAAGGCAGAGACCTCCTTGTAAGTCCCCCTGGGACTTGCCAGCCAATCTGAGGGAACACATAGGTCAGTATTTGTCTGGGAACCAGCAAACTTGGCTTCTGACTCAGGGCCGCACCTCTGTGTGATGAAGGGTCAGCCAGTCCTCGTCTTTGTAAAATCGTTCTCTTCCACCATGGTCTGCTGTGGCTGTTAGGCTGTGTGGCAGCAGAGATTGCCTTTGTGTATTTATACAGTGGCTGTACAATAGGATCCTAAGCTTGGGTCAGAATTCCCATAGTTTAGCGGAAAGAATGAAGCCACTAAGCTTTGGAGGTCTGTGAGAACGTGCTGGATGCTGGCCTGGTCCTGTATCTGAGGCAAGTTTGATGGAAGGTACTCATTCTCTTCCATTCTTCCTTGAAGCATAGGACATAGACTTGGAAGGGGCCCCCCGAGGTCTTTCAGTCTTGCTACAATTTAATGCAGGTAACCAGCCCATTGCCATTCCTCAGTTGACTCACTGAGTTGTAACTTAAGCCTAGTTATTTGGCCTGGTTTCTTGTCTCCATTAATTCTTGAAGGAGACTGACTTCTCACAGAACGTGACATCTCCCATGGGTAGAAACTTCATGGAGAATTTTTTTACTGTAATGAGATTAAAACGAAAAATTATTTTTGTAAATGTTTTTCTTTCTGTAAATACTGATGTCTGTAATAAATTTATTTTATTTAAAACCCAAACACCTGGAGTATATTAAATTAATCTGTAATATAAAATGTTAATTTTCAAATAAATGTAATGTAACATTGGTCTGGTTTTTTGTGTTGTATTTGAACCTCCTTCCTAGAGTCATGAATCAAATACTTTTCCAGAAGACAGAATGTTTGCAATGGCTTCAGTGGGCACTGTATGAAGTCCTCTGACTCCACGTCAAGGAGTGGAGATGGATAAGCAGGATAGATGTGTTTTCCTTCAGGGAGGATCCAGTAATTATTCCTGACAGGAAACTTGCATTGAAGCTTCTTGTAACTGTTACTTGAGTTAGTTGTAGAGATTAAAGCCCTTCAGGTTGGTCAAATGTGGTGCTCGTGACAGAGCCTACCTCATGGAGGTCCTGAACTTAACATACCTGAGATGGTTTCAATTTTCTTGGTGTGTAAGGCCTTATTTTCATGTATGTTGTAATCCTTTGGGATGCCTTCATTAAAATTTCACTAAGTTAGAAAGCCAGGACAAAAGAAATACTGTTATTCACAGATATGGATGAGAAGGCTGTGCCCCGTATGTGTAGGCCAGGCATGTGCTTATTGGAACTACAGCCTGGAATGGGTGGAGTGGAGGAGCCTGAGCAAGACAAGGGTTTAGAAAGAAAGGAATGGCATGCATGGGTCAGTGTGGAGAGAAGGGTTTTGTCCTGCCTAGTTGTTACTCTGGAAGGCTGCAGAGGCTGTTGTAAGTACCAGCGAAGCTGCAACACTGTGATGTCGGAACAGCTCCAAGAGCAGGTCTTGCAGCTGGGAGCAAGCAGTTAAGGCGAAGGACTTGGTGCTCAGTCCAGGCTGGAACAGGCAATGGAGCATTAAGGAAGCTCATTTGTGTTAGGGACAAACGGCTTGATTCCCCCAAGCCAGGGAAACAGGCTGTGATAGGGCTCCTGTATCTCCATCCAGCAAACCACTTGTTGAACTGGTGGTGTGAGAGCTGTACAGCGCAGGCACAGGGACTCCAATACAGCTGAATGTTTCAAACCTGCTGTGTGTGCCCAGCACAGCCGAACAGAAGCGTTCGTCTTTTCTGCAGAACAGCCCATCATCGCCATGCTGACCACACTGCCTCGCATTCAGAATTCCCAGACAAATGGCCAAAATCTTCCCCTGCCTCACCCAGGCTGCTGTTTTGCACTTTTCCCTTTTCACTGCAGAAGCAACTGTGGTGTTTTAAGTCTGTAAGAACCACACCTGGGGAGTGGGAAAATGTATCTACAGTGAGAGTCCAGACAAGGTCATTTCTGAATGGTGACTTCAGCTGATGTTATCAATGCTTCTTTTGGTAGGGGCCCTAAGAACTGAAGTCAGAAGTTTTCACTGCCAAATGACGCTGGGAGAAGGACTGCATTTGGAACAGACTGGCTGAGGCAGGTTCTGTGTCCGACACACTCCAGTCTTCTGTCCGTGACATGACAAATGCTTCTAGCACCATCAGCTGTGTATCAGCTGCATCCTTCACTGCTCAACTAGGAGAATTGTCCATTTTTTCCAGGATATTTTAATGGGTTACTTCTTGTTTCAGATGCCAGGGAAAAAAAAAAGGAAAATTTTCTGTTGAAAAGCAAGTATGGTTAATAAATAAATGATGGGCACATTGAATATTAGCTAACATAGTGCTGCCCTACAATAGGTGAAATACACACAGTCAAGCTAGGAGCACTCAGTAGTTTTGCACACATTAAATTATTTTTTTCTGCACCACTCAACATAGTCTCATTATGCCCCATTAAACTCTGATAATTAAAACAAAATATATTGGAATTGTTTATCCTGGACTTTGTAAGGAAATGAGGTTCATAATAATGCCAAGGGAAAAAATTTACACTACACCAGAACTTGTAATTAGAATAACAATTAAGCACTAGTATGCTGCTGCTTTTTTTTTTTTTTTTTTTTTTTTAGAATAAAGGTACATTTTCTTGTTATTCATTAACTGAAATAAGTAAGAATTCCAAAATAAGAAATGCTACACTTTGTAGTCTTGGTTTAATCAGAACATCGTATGTTTAGGTGGCATACCAGAAAGTAACAGCTATGGTTTTGGAGGGAATAGGGGTAGTCTTCAGCATGGAAGGCTGGAAAAGGATTGGTGACTCAGATTGTGCATTGTTATACCATGTTGCATCACAACAGCAGAAAGAGAAAGCAAGGCTGGTAGCAAACCCCATTGTGATAAACACTGTACCAAGACCAACAAGGAGCACACCTGGCCCTGAAGGGCTCTCCTTGCAAAGAGCAGAAACAAAAAGGAATGACGGCACATTTTATATGCTGGATGCCACCAAGAGCATCGACACCCCAGAGACTGAAATTCAGAGGTATACGGAGGACGAGCCCCACGTTAAAGGACTGAGAACCTTGCAGCACCTCTCCCCTGCCTCCAGCTCCCAAGCCTCACCCGGGGCACAGCTACAGCACATGTGGGGCTGCCTGAGCTGGCTCAGCTGGTGGCTGGAAGCAGAGTGCCCCGTTAGCCATTCACAGGGGTGCATCTCTCCAGTGCTCAGCTCTGCAACTCAAGGTCTGCTGGCTTGGATCTCTGACAGTTCATGGGTCTCTGCATCTTCTCCACAGCATGGGATCAGTGTGATTCTGCTCTGGTAAATAACAGACATTGCATTTTATACCCACAGGCACATGGAAAGCAGGATTTCAGAGGCAGAAAGACAGTGCCTAGGAAGAGAATCCAACCCCATAGTAAAGCTATAGGGTTATGCTCAACCCCATGATAAAGAGTTTGGCCCGGGTTTGGAACTAAAGAGGTCCAGGTATGTGAGGTACGTGCAGTCGCACTCATTATTGTGTAAGGTGGGGAGAGCACTAAACCTGGCCCCAACAACACTGCAGTGGGATGGTAGTGGGATCCGAGTATGCTGTGGGTAAGAGATAATCGTAAAGAGGAGAAATCCACAAGAGATCAAACTTCCATGGTCTCCTGTTTGTAGAAGTGTTTGCTTTAAGGGATTTCTGTGGTGCTCCTGTCACAACGTATAGATGATGGGAAGGTGCTTCTTGCACTGAAGCAGGGGGAGGGATATGCTGGGGATGTCCTGGGGCGGGTAAGGCAGAAGGGATGGGCTTGGGGAAATTGGTCTGGGATGGTTTCCTGTGTGAAGGGGGAGATAAATGTGCCTGCCCTGAGGAAGCTGCAGCACAGCAGTGCTGTAAGCAGCTGAAAAGCCTCTGCTCTACTCTGTCTGCTCTGCAGGCTTGGAATGATGTTCAGTATGAGGCATCCAGTTAGGAATGCTCTGAGTTGTTTCCGGACTGCCTGGGCCGGTTACTATGGTTCCTGTTCTCCGTGTAGGAAATGGGGTATTTATGTGCTTTACTTGAAAGACCATGGAGGATAGTGTTTGATAGCACTGGAGCTTGTCTCCTGAAAAGAGAGAAGAGAAGCTGGGTGCCTATCACAAGTTCCAGGGCTTTCCCACAGCTACCGAATCCTCCAGATTGTCTCCAGTCCCTTTAAGATCACACATGCAAATATATACACGCAAATGCGTGTATACATGGTGGTTCTTTCTTATGTGCACCCATGGGCACATGCATTCATGTTCAGAGGCAGCCTCCCTCCTGGTTCATCCCAAACTGCTTCCCAAAGGATGGTGCTACTTATCCGTAACTGAGGTGGAGTGCTCGGGGCTAACTTGAGAACATTGCCACATCCAGAGGGTGCATTTCAATGGCTTTGTGCAAGAGTATGTCACACCTAGGCCATTTCTCCCCTTCTGGCGTTGAGTGTAGCTCACCTCCAAGGAGAGCAGTTAGCAGGTGTGAACTGACCTTTGGTGAGTGAGACAATTGTGCCTTAAAGCAGCTAATTACATGTTTTCTTTCATCCTACTGGGTTTACTGCTAGAAGCTATTGACAGAATAAGAGGGACTGCTAACTTTCTGTTGTCACAAGGATGTGTGCAGCTATAGATTCATGCAGATACTAACTGCCCTAATTCAGAGCTAGATCACAGCCTGTCTTGGTTCTGGAAAACAAAAGCTGTAAGTTTTGCCTGTAAGTGGGAAAATGACCTGTTACTGGGAAGTGATTGGCCTTTAACTGAAACTATGATTTGGTGATGCTGTAAATTCAGGCCTCGTGACACAAAGCGGCATTATGGCATAAATCCCAGTACGCTGGTTCAGATCTGCTCACAAAAACCTTGCTTGGTTAACTATCAGGTTAAATGGAGTTGTCAGGCCGGTGTGTGTACTTAAAAATCAGTATAGTCTCTGTACTGTGATCCATGTAGGAATCAACTATTTGTCCATGTCAAATTTTCTGCTGAATGTGCTGAGCCAGTGTTGGTGTCCAGGTAACTGTGTCCTCAAAAGCCATAGACAAAAAAATTAAGTATAATTTCCCCCGAACATGTCTAAAATTCCCTGGGGTTAAATCAAGCTAAGCATTGGGCCAGCTTTCCTGTCAGGAAAAGCCCTACGGGCCAAAGTGCTGCTGGGAATAAACGATCACAATTTTCAGAATAAGCAGTGAATTCTGGGTCTCCACTGCTACTCCCGGGATTCCCATTTTACTGCTGGAGTCCAGGCAGCTGGCAAGTGGAAGGTGTCAAGGTTTTAGTGGTTCAAAATGAGAATTAGAACAGATGATGTTGCAAGAAAAAGAATTGAGCAAGAGGAGTTAAAACTCTGATTTTTGACTGAAGAGACAGACATTTGCTGTTAGAGCTAAGACATCATCTCTGTTTAAAAAAACCAACCAAATGTAAACATGTTAGATACTCCACTCAATATCTAACTTAACTAGATCAACCAATACCTTCTGAGAATTGTTTCCATTTATTTAGTAAGATTTATGCTTTCTGTACTACAAAAAGTAGAGGACTATGCACCATGTTGGGGGAATGGAAGAAGTGATTTAGTTTGCCATTCGTAAAATAATCCTGGGCTTGATTTATCAAAATTACTCAAGAATAGCATCACAGAAAAAATTAGGCTGGAAAGGGCCTCTGGATATCATCTTTGTCCAACTTTCTGGCCAAAGCAGGGTTGACTTCAAAGTCAGAGCAGGGTGCTCAGGACCCTGTCCAGGTGAGTTAAGTATATCTCAAAAGATGGAGATCTGACAAGGTCCTTTGGCCCCTGCTCTCAGGGTGAGTATTTCCCTTGACCTCACGACTATGCTCTTGCTAATGCAACCGAAACGGGGGTTAGGGGTTAGCATTCAGCACTGCACAGGTGCACCAGGGGCATATGATCAAGTCCTTATCCTCAAGGATGCCTGGATAACCTAAGGAGTCAGCCCCTGACCTCTGCCAATATATGGGGTTATACCCTCCCAGGAGCAAGACTTTGCATTTGATGAACTCCACGTGGTTCTTGTTGCTTCCTGTCCTAAATAACTTTCCATTTTCTAAACGTGGTATTTAGTTCTAGCACTAGGTTTTGACAGAGTTTTTCTGCTTCTTTTGTCACAAAGATTTTGTCTTGATTAAAAAAAAATTCAAAACCTCACATTTATTTTAAGATTATGACAATGCAAAAGCATTTCTAAATTCTCCAATGTTTCTCTGGAAATTCACAGTTCCTGAGTGAACCTGTTTACATTTACATATTACCCTGGAAAGTTCACACAGGTTGGCTCAATAATTGTATATTTTCATATGGTATTGTAAAGCTATGCAAAATTTTGCTTTCTAGTTTTCTGGTGGAAAATGAGTCAGCAGGTAACTAACTTATCATTTCTGAGATGTCTTGAGACTTCCTAGGATTATTTCTCCTCGATTATAATAAGCTCCTGTTTCCAAATATAATTTATAATTATTATTGCAGTGACAGTCTTTCTGGTGCACAAGGGTACATTGTCACAGGTGCTACGTTTTCAGCCCTTGTTTTACAGGCTCAAGTCCTATTACTAACTGTAACTAGTGACTTCTACCAAGATGAGGTTTTGACCTGGACATTGGACTACTTCTCGTGTGCATGGGCTGGCCGGTGGCTGACACCTAGAGAAAATGGGGCTGGGATTCACTTCACCCAACTTCAGATACCAACAACACAAACACCAACATGTGATCAAATTAATCCCACCCTGAGTGGCTTACGTGGAGTCCTACAAGAGCCTGGTAGTCTTAGAGCTGGACCACAAGACTAACTTCCCGCTGGCAGAACAGTGATGACAGGCAGTCACCAAGTGACATTTTCAAACTGGTCTGAGAGCTTCAGGAGCCAAAAATTGCTGTACAGGTGGATAGGAGTCAGAGGCTGCAGCACACTTGCCATTTCCAGCTGCCCACCAGCTCCCTCCCCTGGAGGCTGCTGCCACCGCTGACAATGCTGCGCCTGAGGTGGGTCCACGGCCACTAAAGTCACCATCTGGCTCCTCATATTGGTTTGTAATGCGACAGCTCAGAAGCTGTTTCAAAGGCAACAGTCTTTGGTAAATGGACAGGACAGACCATGGTCACAGACCAGGACACCAGCTGCCTCTGTGGCTCAACACCTTCCAGCCTCACTGCGTTCCTGCAGCAGGTACTGCACAGGAATGGACAGAAATATTTTTCCTCATTGCATGAGAATTTTCAGGGTCAAGCAGTCAAATCAGCTTTCAAATTTTTGGATGCCAAAAAGCTAAAAGAAAAATTTTACTGAAAATAAAAGTTTCAGAGTTCCATAATCTTTTATTCTGTTTTCCACAACATAATTCTGCATTTGTAATTTGAAGTTATTTTAGGGTTTTCTTCATTACAAGTGCCTTTTGAACATTTTGAAAACAAAATGTCAAAAGGGCAGGTTTTTTTCTGTGAACAGCTTCAGTATTCAAAGCTCAACATTTAATTTTTTAAAAGAAAATAGTTAAAATGTTCTGAAGAGGTTCATTCTCATTCTGGGCAGCAAGAGATATGTGTTCTGAGACTTATGACTGCAACTCAAATGCACCTATAAAATGTGAATGTGAATTTTGAAAGTGTAGATGTAACTTGCTTAAGGACAGGCTAAGAAAATAAACCTAATTTAAAAAAAAAATTAAAATTAAGATTTGAACATTGCAAACCCTAAATAAACTCCAGAGAATGCCAGCAGGGTTCCCTGCTCCCATCCAGCCAGGCAGCATAAACAAACTGATTAACAGCATGACCATGGCCATTCCACTTCTCCTGTTGTTTCTTAGATGACAGCTCATGAATATATCACATGCTTCTTGAGCAAGGCCAACCTTAGGTACAAGAAGTCCATCAGCTGCCCAGAGCTCTGTGCTCCTCAAGGCCATGCAACCTTTCCTTCTTCACCGCTTGCTGTCATGAGGTGAGCACTTTGTGGTAACTCCTGTTGCTGACTCTCTCTCTGTACAGAATCCCCCGAGGTAGTTTATACCTCTTTCATTGGCAGGTAAGTGACCTTGCAAGTTCCATGATGAGTGATAACCTGTTCCTGTTCAAAGTCCCCTGTCTCAAGCCTTCCTGACTTATTTCACCAAATGCTCCAGGGTGCCTGAGACAGGGTTAGGACCTGCATTTTGAGGCAAGAAAATGGGACAGAGGGCACAGGAAAGGGTGGAGGAAGGGCTTTGTGGTCCTGGTTAAAGAAAATATGTTGGGAGAGATAAGATTAATGAAGGTGGAGGTGAAAGGCTGAAAGACAATATGGATGGTGTCTCAAGTTGAATTTTTTTTCGGAATGCTTTAGGACCCTGCCCTAAATTTTGCATGACCCTGTATTGCCTTGTTCTGAAGCCCAAAGAATGAATTACAATTTCCTCCTTTACTTCATTCATGTAATATTCAGCTTGTTTAAATTGTTCCATCTCATTCTCTGAATCCACAAATCTCTGAACATCAGTGAACACCATTATCAGTGTTTCAGTAATGCCTTTCATTAGAAATACTCTAGCACAGAGCATCCAGATCCTTGGAAAGAATTCCAGAGGGATTTGGATGGAGAAAGGCCTAGTACTAGCTTCCCACTGAATCAAACACTAAGAGGTGGAGCAGGAATGAGCTTGAACTTAAGCATGGTTAGAAAGGTGGGCTGTAGGACTAAGGAGGTGTTATACATTAACTATGTCATCCACCCGACACAAGAAGAAGAAAAAGGGGGAAAGGAAGGTTTTAATCCTTCCTTTGTGCTATTTCACAGAATAAGCAGAAGGGTTTACCTTCTTGATACTGAGATAAAGATTTGGCTTTATCCTACTTGGTGAAGAACAAGACCATGACAGCACCAAAATACCTATCCAGCTAGCATAAACATGGTGTTGGACCATCTCTGTGCTCAGCTAGAGATCTGAGACAAGTTTATTCTGCCAGAAAGCCAATTACCCTGTTGTTAACACAAGGAGTTGCAGAGAAGTCCAGAGACCGTGTCTCTGGAAAAGCTGAGCTGTTTTCAAGATTTCTGAAGTCCCAGACAATAGTCAACATCTTTGAAAAGCAGGTCATTGTTTTAGGGGCTCTACATGGATTGGGAACCTAAAACTGGGCAGTTATATTTGAGAATATTATATTGTTCCCAAATATGCTCCGTCAGAACAAAGGAGAAATAAACACCAGTACAACTGATATATATTTTAAGGGCCAGTTCCTGCAGGCTTCCAAGTGTTTGAAAAATTCCAAATAAACTGGTAGGTCCATGGGAGAATAAGGACCACCCAAAGAAAGTGCAAACCTAAATCTGAGATATCATGTATCTTTCAAATTTTAACTTTGACCTCCACAGCTCTCAATCTTGTAGTAGCTCCGGGTACCTTTTAGGCAATAAGAAATCACTTTTCTGCCTTTGACCAGGGTAAATAATATCAATAATCATATAGTCCACAGTTGTGTGAGATCTGTTCAGTTTTCAAAAATGTTGGATTCTGGTAAGCCAGAGCAGCTGCTTCTGGAAAAAACTTTTCTCCAAAGGCAAGGTCAAATGGTGAAGATGTTAACTTACACACATGAGTTTACTGCTCTCTGCTGCAGTAGTTGTCCATTATGGACAACTTGAGTAAATCAATTAGTCTTTCTGTATCTCATTTTCCTACCTTCAAGTAATGCTACTACTTTTTCTCACTCCTATAGCTGCTCCCTTGGATGTCTTTTCTCACAAATCTTGGTTAGAAGACTCATTTTAGTGGGAAAGAGCACACCTGGGAAGAAGCATCTTTACATGACATCTTCATTAAAAAACCCAGACAATCCCCCTGATTGTTGGGTGTTGTTTTGCCTCAGCAAATCCTGGCATAGTCCCAGCCTGCACTCTGGGTCACTTCAAATGGTAAGGGGACCAGGCATAGGTTGGTAAAGGCATAGCTACAGGTGGAGAACTGCTGCTACTGAATAAGCCTCCTGGCAGACTAATCCTCTGTGCCACTGGAGGTGCCACAGGGTACCTTCTTGTGCTCCGTGGAGAGGGAAGGCAAAATATGGTTTATGGGCTGTCTTCTGCATATTCATACAGTTCTGGCCATAGGACTATAGTCCTGGTCAGCTCTGAAAGGAAATACATAGTTCTCTTAGACACAATACTGTATGGCGGAGGGGGGAGAAGATATGTGTGTATCTACTTGAAGTTTGGTGTGACCTGCGTTGAATGAATATAATACTTGTGGGGACATAAACCTAAGGGCTTGTGGGATCAGGCCTGGCACACTGCATGACTTCTCAGTGACATGTAATTTAAGCTAATATCCTTCCCTTCCCAAGCACTTCCTCTGCCATGTCCTGAAATTTCTGTCCAAATCCATTGGTTGCTTAGGCTTTGATTAGAGATTTTCCTCTTCCGTGTTGCATGTTCTCATATCTAAGGATCATGTAATTTCAGTCCAGACAGCAGCTCTCAAATGAGCAAAAATATATCTGGTATATGCAGTCCCCATTAGAGAAAAAAAAAGAAAACTTTCATTATAAGTGGGACCAGGAACGTAAAAGTTCCATTACCGGAGTGCATTTGCTTTGTACGTTTTAAACCTGCTCTAGCTAGTATAACCAGCACATGCAGTTGGGTCTAATTGCTACTTTCCAGCTTGGCCTAATTGATGCTCTGATTTGCAGTCACCTACCTCTATGAGCCCATGTTTCATTACATTTTACCCTTGTTCCCGAAATCCTAAAATCCCCATGGGGAGAAATAGATTACAGCGATCCAGAGCTTTTGTGTGCGAACTGACAATTCTTTCTCCCCTATACTTTTCTTCATCTACACGTGAACAATGAAAACGCAGTAGGTTGATGAAGGGATCTATTAGTTGCCCCAAAATACTCCTTACTGAGGCAGACATAACTCCTTTTGAACTCACTAGGAGTTTTAATTAAACTTTGAATGAAAACTGCAGTGGTATAAAATCAGCTCAGAGAGATTTTCATAACCTAATTGGGATGTTTATATTACAAAACTGTGTTACTCTCAGTATCTGCTCACAATTACAAAGAAAAAGTTCTTTGCTGAAGAATGTGTCAGTATTTTCCATGGGAAATTATTTGAAGGAAAGCTTTTGAAATATGGAAACCTCATGGTTTTACCTTTAAATAAGCATTTCAGTCATCATAAAAAAACCCCTCTAATGTCTCCTGCAGCTTTGATTTCAAACACATCACATTCTTCATTAAAGCAATCATTGTTAAAACAGAGGGACATAAAGCAACATAGGATTTATTCCTTCATTAAACTGATGATCCGTATATGAAGCCAATTAACATTATGAGTCTGGTGAACATCAAGTGTAAAGAGGTTACAGAAAATTAAAAGCAGTCACCTTGGTCTTTAGATAAAGAAAGAACACTTTTACATTATAAATTATAAGAGTGTCCAAGCGGGACGAATCGGCAAATTTGGTTAATTGGAAAATACATTTTACTGCACATGAATTAGGGTAAAATAACCTTTTAGCTGCTAGTCTGTTTTTGTGGTCAGGTATTGGGAATCATGGGAAAGGAAGTGTTTGGACATGGAAAGACAAGAGAGCCATTTCATCAAACTTGAACCATTCAGACTTTCAGAGTTTTACAAATGATCCCCTCAAAGCTGAGCACTCTCAAGGAAAACGTCCATTCAGTAATTTTGCTCATCAATTCAGTCCTAGGTTTTATTGTCATGGGAGAAAAATGAGAAGAGCTGTGTCTGTGTGTTCAGCACGGGAACAGTTCTGCTTTCAGACAGACACAATCAGCAAAAGAGCTATCCAGAATTATATTTACTTGGACTTTTCCTTGCAGACCTAGTAACTAGTATTGATGTAATTATAGTAACAGTAATAATAATAATAATAACAGGAGCAGTGTGTGTGTAAGAGAGACTTTAAGGACTTTGCATAAAAAGAGATTTTTTTGCTGAAGTATTGTAGCTCACCCCTGTATGTTACTTCATGCTACAGCTTGTTTTTAGTACTTGCCTTTGGTAGCTAGATGAGAGGAACTACCAGAGAAATACTAGCCATCATCCAAAGCCATTTACTGTTTGGGTTTGGTTTTGGTTTTTGTTGATGTTTTTTTCCCCTGTGGTCCCAGCTTCGCAGGAAAGCACCTACAGAAGGGGACACGGAGAGACCCAGACACAGCCCTGACAACAGCCTTCCCCCGGGGAAGGGACTAACACCGCGCTACACCCCAGCGGGCCGGGCCGTGCTGTGCTGTGCCGTGCCGTGCCGTGCCGTGCCGTGCCGCGCCGCGCCGTGCAGGGCCAAGCTATGCCGTGCCGTGCCGAGCCGTGCCATGCCATGCGGGGCCGTGCCGTGCCGTGCCGTGCCGGGCCGGGCCGCACCGGGCCGTGCCGGGCCGTGCCGGGCCGTGCCATGCGGGGCCGTGCCGTGCCGTGCCGGGCCGGGCCGGGCCGTGCCGGGCCGGGCCGTGCCGGGCCGGGCCGTGCCGGGCCGTGCCAGGGGGCGCGGAGCGGCGGGCGCTCTCCGTGGTGCTGAAACGCGCCGCTGCCGCCGCTGCCGCCGCTGCCGCCGCCCCTGGGCTCCGGCCGCCGGAGAACGGCACCCAAGACTCCGAAGCGCTAACTTTTAATTATGTCAGCCCCACGTTTCGTGCATTAAAATTAAACAGGCACCGAACTGGCGAGGGATGGGGGATTATATATTGCTTAGTTATCTCCTTGTTTTGCAGCTGCTGCTCCATGGGTGAAAGTTCAGCCTCGCCCGGCTCAGGGTCCTTCTGCTTCTATTTAAAAAGCAGCGATTTGGAGCACTTCCCCGTGCTCCATTTCACCCTCCCTGCCTCCTGCAATACGCTGAACTTGCAGGCTTCAAACTGCTGGGGAAAGTGAGTCTTGGAGCCAAAACAGCAATGCAGCCCCCTGACTAGAGCAAGGCCTGAGAGCGCCATAATGAAGTTATTATTATTTTATTAGGGGTTCTTATGATAAAACACTCTCTCTCACTCTCTTCCCGACGTCAGAGAAAAAGGAAAAGGCACATCCGTCTCTGTGCAAAGGGGTCCTGCAGTACTGGCCCTGCGTGGATTTTAAAGCTTGGGATGGAGAGGCTGGCAGGGGAGATCCAGACAGCACCTCTGGGTTATGTTCTTCTTTTTAAGGTTAATTGACCTAAAGCTTGTGCTACTATTTTAAGGAGTGCAGTCGGATTCAGAACATTGGTCTTGTGCTGTAAAAGCCGTCTCAATTCATAGTATACTTTGCTGTTCAGAGACTTGCCTGGATGGTAAGTCAGTGTCTGTTGTCAAACAGAGATATCCCTGAAAGTGTTTATGTATGTGTATACATGTAAATATATATATGTGTGTGTGTGTATACACGTGTGTATATATATATATATATAACCATGTTTGAATGCAGCTTTCTAAATCTATCACTAGTATGCTAAAATTATAGGTGAGTGGATAAGATTAGATCAAATCAGTTTGCATCTCGGGTACAATTAATTTTTGCCTTGCTTTGCTGAAATAATGCTTTACAGGACTGAAACATAACTTTAGCTTGAATATACATTAGGGGAATTTCCACATCTATGCCTAGTGTGAAAGGCAGGTAGAGCAGGTGATATTTCTAAGGCTTATTAGTGTTTATTTAATGAGATCGTATATGCAGCATAACTTTCCAAAGACATCATCTCTTCAAAATCTCTCTCTGTTTCTGCACCTGTATGGTCTGTATCCATCTCCTTTGCTCTGGTATGAACGTGCTATGTCTTTAAACTCCCATCAGATCTAAGAGAGCCTGTGTAGATTTGCTCGCCCTTCCTGCACAGAACATTACAATGTTTATAAAATATTAAATTTGTGTAGTCTGCCGGAGAAGCAATTGTTCCAAAATAAAATCAGCAGTCTAGACGAAACATAGACACCAGAACTTATCAACAGTTGTCTGACTTACATCTTCTGATGCATCTTGAGTGGGTCATAATACCAACTTTATTTTCAGTGGTGCATAAATTAATTACACGCATTTAATAACCAAAATATCATTATATTCCCCCTTTAATATCATAAAGGCTTTACGCCAGGGAAGCACTTAATGTGCAGGGGGCCATAACAGGCTATTATCCTTGTGTAATGCTATTACAGAACCAATTATGCGCCATTATACTTGCTTTTTTTGCAGTTTATGTGATTTGATCCAATCCCGCGTCCCTGACTTGAAAATTTCATCTGGGTACTTTAAAGTCTAATTTTCACCCGGGCTGAGGCAAGGGCCATCTCTCTCCGCTGAGCCTATGTCTCGGATGCATTTTAAAAGTAATTGCGAAGGGTCCCGCCGCATATCATTTGCAGACGGGAAGCGAGCATAAATCCAGAGACCCCTCGCTGTGAACAAAATCAAACTTTGCCGTGGTACGATCGCTTGGAAAGGCAAGGCGTGTGCAGAGCGGCCCCCCAAAACCCATCCGGCGGCAATTAGCCGGCGCTTTGTCAGCGCCGGGGTCCAGGCGGCGGGGCAGGGCTCTCGGCACGGCCCGGCACGGCTCGGCCCGGCTCGGCCCGGCACGGCGGGGCCCCCCCGGCCCCGCAGCCCGGGGCACCCCGGGGTGGGGGGGGCCGCCGGGGGCCGCCGAGCCCCGCAGCGCCAACGCTCAGAAAATAATGGGATTTTGTTGCTGCTGTTCACATTCCTGGTGTTTGCTGAGAAATGACGGGGTTTTTCTTTTCATCTTTTTTTTTTTTCCCTGCTCTGCACACCACGTGGGCCATTTGTAGGGCCCAATAGACCTATCCAAGTTACTCACTGTAGACAGCGCTGGAAATAATCAGATTAAGGCCAATTATGCGTGAGATTATAAAGGCAAGTGCTGAGAGGCAGAGCATGCTGTAGACAGATATAAAGACATCTGGCCACTTCCAGAACTCCACAGAGCCCTTCTGTCTCTGCAGCCAACAACTCACAGCGCCTTATTCCAGTGCAAAATACCCCCAAACCTTACTGGTGATTTTTACTTCTGTTCGGTTTAGGTATGGATTACTATTTTTATTTGCCTTCTGGATTTTTTTGTATGACTGCATATTAATCTGAATAGGTTTTTTTTTTCTTGCCGAGGACATTGGTTTCCAACCTGAACACAGCTCCCAGTGTGTTGGATGAATTAAAAAGAAGACAGCTTTTAGGTTTTATTGCTATTTCATTTAGGCAGAATAATTTAGATTTTTTTTTTAAGCGGTTCATTCTTAGCTATAAGCATTTTTTTTCTTTATGTAATTATTTGCTTTGGAAGGGAATATCCGAGATAACTAGATAGATAAATAGATAGGTAGATAGATGAATGAATCACTGACTGAATGTATAGATGGATGGACGGATAGATAGATGAATGACTGAATGAATGTATAGATGGATGGATGGATGGATGGATAGATAGATAGATAGATAGATAGATAGATAGATAGATAGACAGAAGAACAAGAGATAGATAATCTGCTATTCGGGGAGGGCGGGGGGAAGAAAAAAAGAAAAAAAGAAAAAGAGAAGCAACAAAGTTTTTCTAATTCTGATTACTGTGCACCTACCATGGAGTTTTCTGCCTTCGGCTTTTTCAGTTCGTTGCACAGAGTGTTAGACACTACTTTCTCTGCTTCCTCTGGAATGGGATCTAGGATTATCAATGAATTTCTCTGGGTGCTTTCTTCTGGTTATTCACCTATTCTGTTCTTTCCCTCTCTCTGTGTCTTCAGGTCGGCAGGAGACACCTCGGCGGTGCGTGGCCGTGCCCGGCCGGGAGCTGGTGCCGGTGTGTCGGTGTGGGGGTGCGCGGAAGCCCCGCGCCCCACGGGCTGGCCCCGGCCCCGGCCCCGGCCCCGGCCCCGGCCCCGGCCCCGGCCGCCGTCGGCCTCGCAGCGGCGGGCAGCGGGCGCCCGCCCAGCCGCAGGGCCATGTTCTACTTCCACTGCCCCCCGCAGCTAGAGGGTGAGTGTTGTCGCACGGAGACGTGTAAGTACAAAAGCTGAACTTCGAGGGGTGTGGGGGGGTGCGCTGGGGGATGGAGGGAGAAACCGTGGTCTGAGTTGCTGCGAGAGCCGGCACTTCTGACTGTCGGGGTACAGATATGTGCTGAGATAAGATGCAGATCTAGAGAGACAGCTAAATATAAAAGCGCATCATCTTTTTTCTTGAGAAAGCACAACCTTATCCCCCCTCCCCGCGCCCAGCTTTCCCCTCTTGTCACAGGATGGAAAGAAGGATTGCATGATTATTTTTTTTTTTTTAATTTGATTCCTGTTGGAAAGGCCTTGTTTTTACACCCCCACCCCGTCATTTTGCCACCTGCCTCCCCTCTGTGGATAGCGATCCCGCAGTTGAGCCTCAGGCTACGAAAGAGATGCTTTTCTCCCCTCCCAGCACAGATGTTGGTGTCATGGCTGTAATCGGGACACTTTCAGGACGTGGTCACGCCTCCTCCCTCCAGCCAAAGGGACCGCATAAATCTTTAATGCTATTTTACAAACATTCTGCGGGAGGATGGGGAAAGACGGGGCACGACTGAAAAAAAAAGAAGGCGGAAAATAAATATTTGGAGGATTTTTTTCTTTGTGTTATTGATCAGAGGGTTTTGTTTATTTATTTTGTTTGTTTCCTTAAAAAAAACCAACAATGGCAGCCTTCGGGATTTCCCCGTGTCACCCCCGCATATGCCCAGGGCCCTCTGCACCCGCTCCCTGCGGCCGGCGCTCGCAGTGCGGGGAGCAGCCCCGGGGCCTCGGCCGCGAACTTCAGCTCCGGGCGGGCTGCCCTGCCGTGCCCGGGCAGTGCCGGCGCTCGCCGCGGCTGCACGGCGGGGAAGTGGCCCGTCCCCGCAAAATCCCCCTGCCCGCCCACCCCGGCGCCTCGCACGGGCATCACCCGGCGAGCGAGGGGCTTCCCCCGCTGTAGCGCTGCCAGGAAGCAGGAGGATGGTCCCGCGGTTTCATCCTCCTCCGGGAAGAGTCATCCCCCGCTTTAAGCACGGCTGCCCCAGGGCCAGCGGACCCAAGCCGGTCTGCGCATCGCCGGCTGTAAAATTGTCTCCCCGAAGTTGTCCCCGGCCCGGGCTGGGCAGGGCAGCGCCGGGGGTCCCTCCGCGCCCCGCCAGCCTGCCCTGCCGCCCCCGCCTGTGCCACCGAGCGCTGGGGCGGCTTTGTTCGTTAGTTTTTGGCAGACAGCTTTGGAAACGCGCTCTTGTTTGTTTGCTTGTTTGTTTGTTTCTCCGGTGGCAGTTTGGGGCCGGTGTCTGGTTTTGGCGGCCCGAGGCGGGCAGCAGTCCCCGCGGGCTGCAGCCTCTCCCGGCGACGGGGGCTGCGGGCGGAGCGGTCCCTCGCTCTCCCGTCGTGGGCAGCAGCGGAGTGGGGGGTGGCCGCTCTGCCCTGCTAAAGGGTGAAAACAGCGTAGAGCATCCCAAGTAAAAAAAACCCCAAACACAAAAATACACCCCCCTCAAAAAAAAAAAACCAAACCACCCACCCATCACCAAACCGAAGAAGCGGCGACAGAAAAGCCCTTTTCGGTCAGCGTTTTCGGTGGGTTTGGGCACCTGGGGAGCCCCGGCGGTGCCGGAGGGAAGTGACCGGGCTCTGGGGGTCACCGGGACACTATTTTATTCTCTGATGAGCATCTCTCAGGGCCGCAGCGAGCCGTCCGTCTGTGCGAGGAGGGGGCTGGGGGCCGTGTTTATCTTCCAAATGATGCTGCAAGATGAGCGGCGACCTCCAGCCCCTGTGCACCGAGGCCGGCCCTCCCCGGGGTGCTCCACCGGGCAGGTCTGCGAGTAGGGTCCTGGAGACACTCAGCAGCGCTTGGGTACCTTTCTGTTCTGTGGTTTTTTGTTGTTTTGGTTTAGGTTTTGGTTTTTTCTTTGTTTTGGTTTGTTTGGGTTTTTTTTTTTTTACTTTGTTTTGCCAGCGAACAGAAAGGGAGTGAAGCATTTCGGCCAGGCCACTGGTGGTGTGTAACTGGGGGAGCCGCGAAGGTCGGGGTCAGCTCCACGGAAGGTGGTTTGCATCCCGGCGGACTGCCTGCCCTCTCCCGGCCTCCGACCAGGGACAAACTCCCAGTGCTCCAGTCTCGCTCTCGGGCCCCTCGAAACCCCCCGTCGGGGAAGGCCAGGGGCTCCCTCCTCCAGCCCCGCTGCCGCGTCCCGGCGGTTCAGCCGTGGCCGAGCCCCACGAGCGCTCCCGCCGCCCCCGGTGCTCGGCGCTGCACGAAGCCCCGCGCCCGTGTTCGCTGTTCGCCTCCGGGGATGAGGGCGAGGACACGGCGGGCGGCTCGGCCGCTGCTCGGAGGGTGCGTGGGTGTGCGGGGAGAAAACTGCCAACGGCCCCAGTCCTGCTCCTTCCAGGCACGGGGGCCTCCCCTTGCTCTCTCGGCAGGCGGGCAGGGCTTTTACCAGCTCGAGCTGCCGTCACCACACCTTAGGTCAAAGCCTCGTCTCTTCGTCCTTTTCAAACACGAATGGCCCGAAAACGACCCTTTCCCGGGGGCGGGCTGCCCCTCAGCCGCGGCGGGGTGAGCTCGGGTCCGCAGGACCCCCAGGTGCCGGCCGGACCCCCCAGCCCGGCGGGGCCCCCGCTGCCCGGGCGTCTCCCGCGGTGCCTCGCAGGCCGGCCGAGCTGCTCGGGGCTCCGCGCCCCGCGGAGATGGGGCAGCACTCCCCGCCCGCTCCGTCCCGCTCCCGAAGGGCTCCGAGCCGCCGGCCCCGCCGGGGTGGCCCCGGCTCCCGGCTCTTTCCCCCGCCCGGGGCACGGTGGGGGCTGCGGCTCCGCGCCCCGCGGCCCCTAACGCGGCTCTCCGCCCGCAGGCGCGGCCCCCTTCGGAGGTCACTCCGCCGGCGACTTCGACGACGGGTTCCTGCGAAGGAAGCAGCGCCGCAACCGCACCACCTTCACCCTGCAGCAGGTACGAGCCTGCTCCTCTCTGCCCCCGATTGCCCCTTGCCTGCTCCCTGCCTGCCGCCCTGCCTGCCTGCCCTCTGCCCGCCCTGCACCGCCCGGCTCCCTGCCCGGCCCGCAGCCCGCAGCCTCGGGCGGCCCCGCTTTCCCCATCCCTCGCAGAAACCTCCCTGGGGCAGCCGGACAGCCCCCCCGAGGCGGCAGCTCCCCGGCCCGCACGGCGCTCCAAGCCGTGCCCTGCCCCTGACAGATGTTTGCTCTCCTCCCCTCCACCAGCTCGAGGCACTGGAAGCCGTTTTTGCTCAAACCCACTACCCCGATGTGTTCACTAGGGAAGAGCTGGCTATGAAAATCAACCTCACGGAAGCCAGGGTGCAGGTAAACATTCTGGGGAATTATTTAACTCTCGGGTATTCAAACCGGCAAACTTTTTTTTTTTTTTTTTGACATCATGACTGCAGAGTGCACATTTGGCCAAAGAACGCAAATGAAGACGATCTGTCATTTTCATGATGCACTTTAATAACATCAACATAATGTGGAATATTAGATTAGGTTGATTAATCGGTCATTCATAATTAACTAGTGATAATGTTCTACACTAATTTGTCCGCGTCTCCAAGGTACTAAATTACATCAATGCACATCCATTTCCTTGCTTTTGGAGGGGGCGAGTGTGGAGAAAAGAGCTGAGACGTGATTCTCCAAAGCAACTATGACCACTGTCGAGCAATGGGGTTAGTCAACTGCAGGGAGCCCAGCTGCCAGGAAGAAATCTTCTACACCTCTTCAACTTTTCTCCCTTTCACCTTCTTTCTAAACACTTAGTTTAGACAGCTAAAGAGCATGCAGAGCAGTTCCCACACCTTTTACATGACCCAATAAATACCATCGGCCACGATCGCTCTCTTTCCACCCCCACTTCACCCCTTCTTTTCTTCCTTCCTTCCTTCTCCCCACTTTTTTTCCCCTTTTTTTTGACCCAGGTGTTTGTTTTTCCATATCCAGGGATTAACTTTGCGTGTGTATAAGCTCCGCTAAGAACAGCAGTCCTGCAGTTGTCAGAGATGGATCCCTATAACTCTGCAGGCATCCACCACAGAGTTGCAAGCCATTTTTTGAACACGATTATGTATTCATTTTATTTATGGGGCTTTTCTGCATGCTGTTTTTGTATTTTTTTTATTTAGGTGCTTGGGGTTAAGACTATGCAAAGATCTAATTGTAGGAAATATAATAGCTTGCCTTTTGTTCCCTAGGGTCATGTTAGTATCTCTTAAAACCCAATGGCTGAAGAGAGATAATGGAATTCACCGCAGTAAATTGGGGATTGTAAACAAATTATTTCTCCTATAATCAGATTATGCGATCCTGATTATTAAATCTGAACATGAATCATTGGTCATATGCGGGCAAATTAAACTGATTATTATTTGGAAATGAAAATCTCCTTTTGCCACTGCATTGTAGGTACTGGCTTAAAAAAAAATAATAAAAAATGCCATTTTGGCTATTGGTGCCTAAAGACTGAACTGCAAATTGAGATAAATGGCACAATTATTGAGCATTCAGAAGTGGAAGATCATAACTTCTTCCTGAAAGGTGCAAGGGTGAGATAGGGGTGGTGACAATTAGATTGCTGAGGACTGGTGTTTAGCCTTGTTGTTGGCTATTATGCAAACAGACAATAGATGCAAGCATTTGTTTAGCCTGCTTTCATGCAGGGACATGGGGAAACACAGAGGATGGGAGATATG
The DNA here is from genome assembly GCF_035582795.1 of Mycteria americana. NCBI lineage: Eukaryota > Metazoa > Chordata > Aves > Ciconiiformes > Ciconiidae > Mycteria > Mycteria americana. The sequence continues at coordinate 21,164,372 of NC_134370.1, forward strand.
TTTACATTTATACCCCTTGCTCATTCAAATATGATTAATGTGCTATAAAGCAGAGTCTTAATCGAAGATGATGTTGTCAAACAATAACTAAATAGGGAAATAAACGACTTCATCATGCTCTTTCCTCAGAAGCAGGCGAACTGTCAGTGCAAAGTCATTAAAATATGATAATGAAAAATAGCTCAATTAAATGTTGTTATAGCTGTGACCTTCATTCAATTAAGACGCAAGAAAGTGTCTGCATTTTGCTTTGCATTTAACTGCTCTAAATTTAGAATATAGATAAAATCATTATTCAACGTTTGCTGATACATGCAATTAAAAGGCAGCTAACTAAAATGGAGTTGTAGGAGGAGAATAATAATAACAACAAACTCGCCTATACTTGAAGTCATGTATTAAAATGTGGATTTCCTGACCTCAAGAGAGGCTTGGCATTTTCCACCTCAAATAAGGTGCTTTCAGAGCATCAACTCCAAGGTAAATGGAAAAAAAAAGTGTTCGGACCAGGAGTTAGGGCATAAAATCAAGAACATGGATATCTGTATTGCATTACAGGAAAAAAGTAAGTTTTGGAAACTGGTGTGTATTAAACTGCAGAATGATCTTCCAAAATTAGTATATCTACCACATTTTGAGTCCTCTAAATGCAGACTGGACAAATACATCAGAGGAATAACAGAAAGTATCAGTCCTCTCCGGGAAATGGGCTGGATAAGGTGGCCTAATCCATACCTTTTCATTTCTGACTTCCCTGATTCTAGCAGCGGCTCATTCAAAGACTTATATATGGTTTTGTCAGAGTGCTTAGAAACGTATTTAAGTCCATCCCTATACAAAAGGCTTTTAGACGTGTCAAAACATAGAGATCAGTGAGAGTTAAACGTGTGCATAAAGGCAAGCACACGTTTAAATGTTTTGCTAACTGGCACAATAACATCAAAACTCTTTTTAATTTTTTTTATTTCTAACATGCCTTTTGAATGCCTTTAGACATTCCTGCCTTGTTTTCCAGACACAGAAATATTCCAGATACAAATGTAGTCCTAACTAGAATAACAATGGAGACACAAAATAAGAGGATGTTTTAGCCAAGCTTCTCAATGACTGATTTCACTAGAGTAACAATTTACAATTTCCTTGCTTCGCATTTGGCTAAACACGGTATTCAGCCTGGATTGCTCTCCTGCTCCAGGTGTGGTTCCAAAACCGGAGAGCTAAATGGAGGAAAACAGAGAGGGGTGCTTCTGACCAAGAGGGCTCTAAGGAAACAATGGCTGAGGTGGCACCTCCTGCGAGGAATTTGAATTCCCCTTCTCCAGCAGATCAAACCAGGAATAAAAAAGAGAGTCTGGAGATCCAGCAGAGGTAAGAGTAATACATGTTGTCAGCTGCCTCTCTTTGGGGCAAGCATGCATCATACATATGTACATACATACAGACTTGCCTGCTGCTAAGGCTTGACCTACACAGTACCATCTGCAGGTACAGCCCCAATCATTAGAAGATGAGCTGTCTCTTGCAACTCACTGTTCCCCGTGGAGATGTTGAGAAGCTGTTGGCTGTGGGAGGCTAATGTTATCCAGGGTTGGTCCCATCTAGTTGGACACTGAGACACCAACGTGTTTGTGTGCATGCACATAGGCTGTCTTTGGAATCAGCTAGTTCTGGTTTTGTAAGTTGTTTCCTCTTCTCCATCAGCCTGAGTCGAGCAGTGGGTCCTACAGGGCCTTTCTTCCCTTCCTGCCTGCCGGGGACTCTTCTCAACACAGCCACCTATGCACAAGCTTTATCCCACGTCGCCTCTCTAAAAGGTAAGTGGCTTTGTTTAACTTCAGGCATGAGCTCAAAGAGCAGCTCTTTCAAGCTAAGCAGCATGCTCCCACTTGAGCCAGTGGAGAAGCCTTTGGGAAAGGATCCTTCTTTCTGTTGTAATTGGCAGCACTTGCACTGACCGATGCTGCAGGTACAGGAGTGAGTCTCCTGTTGTAAACTGTAGCATCATTTGCGGCGAAGCTCCTTCATTTTACTCAGACAGTTAGTTTTAGCGAGGTCAGGGTTTGTCTCAAGGAGCAAGGCAGGTAGGGTTTGCTCCTTTAGAGTTTTCTTTGCATATGCTTTTTTTTTAAGAGTCAAATTTATACTAATAAATTAGTTATACACATCCTTTTGCATTATACATTACCTGGCACCGTTACTGATGTCTAATCCGCTCTTTGCATGTGGTTTGCTTTGCAGTACATCTCTGCACAATGCCAGCCCTTTCTCTTCTTGAACAGTAGGTCCCCTCTGAGAACTTGAATAAAGTGTGTGCATGGGGACAGGGGAGGATACAAAGTAATTCCTCATTACCTGGGACCCAGGCTTCAGGAAGGGTACATCCAATGTCCATATCCTTTTTAGTTCCCAAAAAGCAGCAGTATGCATCTTTTAAAAATAAATCACCAGCTGATCCATTAGCTGTTCCTAGTCTAACAATTTATAAGACTAAGCGTGTAAGCAGGATGAATTCAATTTATAGATTTATAGGATGTAAAGCCTCATAGCACTGCCAAGCACAAAGTGGCACATACATTTACTCCGTGCCCCAATGTGGTGCAATAATCTGTGAGGAAAGTTTCCCAGTTTAAGACCCTCCGCTATGAACACAAATGTCCTCTAATACCTCCCACTATGTTCTCTGGCATACCTCATGCTCTTTGTGAGTATTTCCAGTTAAATCAGCATTGCCAAGGTATATTCCTGAAGCAAACGCTCGGAACTGCCGAGTTTTGCATTAAGTCCAGTGTCCTGCCCCCTGTTCCCCCTTCCCTCCTGTCTTTCCAAAAAAGCTGAAGCCAGACACACGATACAGCTACTGCTATTTTGATAGGTGTGGGACCTGTGCTTTGGACTCGAGAAAAGCCATACAGGTGTGACCTGAGCCCTAAAACTTAAAGGACGACTGTCAACCTAAACCCTGTAAGCGGGCAGCGGCTGTTGGACTGCGCAAGTCCTCTTGATCTCTGTCCTGTGACTGTGAGGTCTTGGGGCAGAGACTTTCAGCTTCTTCCATTGGGCAGGAACAGCCCCTCTGGAGTAGATACAGGTGAAATTCTTCAGGCAAAAAAAATTGTTCATGGATAAATGTAGTCCCGGGCAGGTTGAAAGGTGTGGAAATGTGGTTGTGTTCAGTGCATAATTTTGGATGGAAGTAAGGGATGTTTTTTTCCTTAAAATTTACATTTAAGTATTTTCAAAATTAAATGCATCAATACGTTTTTCTCACTTGTTTCGTGTTTAAACATAGCTAAATTTTAAGAAAAATAACCCCAATAAACAAAAGCCAAGCACAATGAAATAAAAATGAATGAAAAAAATTGTCATGAGGGTTTTTATTTAGTTTTATTTATTTGGAAGACTTCCAGATATTCTTTTCTGTGATTTTACAGCTCAGCCACTAAATTGAGAAATTAATAATTTGCTCCTTTTTGCTTGATAGCAGTTTTACAACCTAGGGGCAGGAAAAATCCTATTCCTGAATCTCTTGTAGAGATACTTATTAGATAGTCAGTTGCCCAGGCTAAGAGGCAGTGTCCCTGAAAAATTTGTCCCGAAGGTAAATATAGATTCTTTTATAATTTGTATAGGGATGGTCAGCTATCATGTACCTGCATGTAGATGCATGTATATTCTCTTTATGAATGTTGTTAGCTACACGTGCAGGCCATTGCTGAGATGCCCGGTTTATATTTCCTGCCTGGCACTAGGGATCTCCAGATACATGCAAGGGGACTGGGATAATGTAGCATATTTTGATTTTAAGAAATCCAGTTACAGATTTGCATATCTGCATGTCCACCTACCAGGAGCTTTGTGGAGCTGCCTATGCCTGTCAGCATATTGTTATACTTGCAAGGAACTGGTAGACGGAGCTGCTGCTTTGAGGGGAGATCTTTTTCTTCTACAGCTAGGTCTCAGTGATGTAAAATTTTGGCTTTGAGGTTAAGGGGGAAGAATTTGTTGTTCTATAAGGTGGCAAATTTGATTTATACAAGCAGAGAATAATTGTAGCATCTCTCTTGTGGTATTTATATATGGACTATTGTCTCCTCTTTCCTTGGCTTGTCTCCACAAGTTTCTCTTTCCCTGTTTCTCCTAGCGCAATTCACTTGGGCTGGGTTAGGGGCTCTGCACAGCAGACCTCGAGCTTCAGTCTTGTTAATTGGTAATGATGAACATGGATGTTCTCTAGAGGTTCTGAGTGGACCAAAACTACCACAGGCCTGATTCGCATTTTGATTTTCATTGGTATGGACACACCAGGTTCATCTAAACCAATGTATTTGAGAGCACAACCAAGCTCACATGTCAGTCTGGAGGAAGAGATAATGGTTACGGTAAGGAAGGAAAGGACAGGGAGAGACACCGTGTTCACAAAACCTTTATATGACCTTCTTTGTCTTGCTCAATTCAGTCTGACCCTTCCTTCTCATTTCCCCCTTTGAGCTAGGAGCTCATCTGTACACTCAGGCCTGTCAAAGGAGAACTAACCCTACATTTAGGTGGGCATTAGTCTGTGTCCTTATGTGTCTTAATGAAGTGACCTAAGCCTCTCCCTTGAGAATCTAGTCGCATTTTGCAGCAGAAATGCCAACAGGACTCTGCCACAGTGATTCTGAGGGCATAGGACTTTATGCCACACGAAATCCCACCAAACTCAGCACAGGACAAAAGATTCTGAGCTGTTTGGTTTTTGGATTGCTTGGATAAGGAGAAATTCAGCAAGTAGTAAGGTTTTCCAAGATTTTGCAAGTTTTATTGAAGAGTGAAATGATCAAGACCTCTTCCTGGTATCTCTTTTGTGCCGACCATGCTTTGAAACTACCAGGAATTCTTTATGCCTTTGAAAGCAAAATAGTTGCTCCAGAATCAAAACACCATTTCACTACCAATGGATGCATGACCCTGCTTTCTTCTATGCAAATGTCAAATTAAATGCAGTTCCTCTATGTGGATCCTGTAAATAGATATGTATTTCCACCACTGGGAGAATAATCCTGGCCAGTAAAGGGAATCATATTCTTCAGTAAGGCCATAAAAGCTGCCTGCAGACAAATGGGCACTCTCAGCACATCAGACACTACTGGGAAGTCTAGGTTGTTTTGTTATTCTTTTGAGGAGACAAGACGTGCTTTGTTGGGCTTGTAAGCCAACACTTCATTGGTGTCAGTGAGTAATATTTGACTGATGCTTTAGAAGGAGACAATTAAAATCAATACAGTGAATAACAAGTGATGATGGTGATGTAACTAATTAACAATTATTTTATGCTCTCAGGGACCATTTTCATTCTGCCACATGAGAGTTCTCTGTCTTCTGTAAAGAAACTAATACCGCTCTTTCTCCTTCTCTGACTTTGATTGCTTGGCTCCAGACCCAGATTTCCAAGGCTGCATAAAGAGTCTAGGGCACATAGTTCCTGGTTCTAATTTGTAGTATAAGGATATAATAGTTGATGATGAAGTTGGTCTAATAGAGACAGGGAATCTCAGGACAGCCTAGCATGGGGCAGGGACTGAGCCTGCAACTTTGCTTTTGGAACGACTGTGCAGTGCACTGTAGGCTTGCCTTATGCTTTGTGTGGCTCTGCAACTCTTCAACAGGCAGCACTCATCTGAACCCCACATGTGCCGCTTCTAGGTAAATGGGGGATATTGCTGGAGCATGAGACTAGGTCTGCTCTGATGAATGAGAAGAAAGCTATTCTCCCGAAGCAATATGCCCCATGAACCCTGCTGTCTCTGAAACTGAGATTTTTTTTTCCTCAAAGGGATGGTATTGCCACCACAGGATGTGCTGTGAAGAAAGCAGGCCAGCTATACAATAGTGATCAGAACTGTAATTCAGAGCATAGACTGTTCCCGAGAAGAGTATATTACCACTGGACAGTTTTTCTCTATTTCTAGCCAATATTCTCTATTCAGTAATACAACAGACCTTTTCCTTCTCTTAGGTGAGTCCTGCTCCTCTCTGAAGTTTTAGCACATTTGGAGGCTATACTTAGTAGCAAACACCTGTTAACTACCGTATTACCTCACTACATACTATTCTTTCAGGAAATGCAATTTCTCATTTGAAAAATTAGCATAAGATCATAATTTCTGTGGTATAGAGGGCTTCCTACTTCAGGGTTTGAAGTTCTTCACTACTGACCATAGTCAGGAAGAAGGGTGGCTCACACAGATGAAATTTCTGGGTTTTGTTACTCTCTGAAATTGTCCTAATTTGACAACTATACTACTTCATTGTGGTGACTTCGACATTTCCATGATCTTCCAAGATGAATCACTTACTGTAAACCATGCATCTGCAGTCCATTTAGTAGATTTAATTGCAGACCTCAAATATGAAGGGAAAATACTTGTTTTATTTATGGGCTGTATAACAATAGAGTCATCAGGAGAAGCTAGTGTTCTGTGCAGAGAGAGACCTCAAAGTACCTTCTTAATGGATGACAGCATGAATGCAATTCATTAATGTAGAAGATGTTATTAATGGGTGTAAACAAAAATCTCCGGTTTTTAGCGGAAGTGTTCTACCATTCTGGTGGCTGAGGCCAAGACTGTGTCTGTTACATTCCACTGAAATTTCCCCAGACCCCATGATGAGTGCAGTGTATGAGGAGAGAAATAATTACACTTGCCAGGGAATTACTTTCATAATTCACCCACAGCTTTGCTCTGTGCAAGTTATAGCTCAGTTGGTTTTCACGGCACCTCCACACTACTGATAGAGAAGCAGGATTGCATTATGCACATCAAAGTGGATATTCCAGGGCACCATTGATTAGCCTCTTTATGGTTTGTTGCTGCTGTGGTTGCTGCTGTTCATATTAGGGAGGCTTAATTGCAGTATCCAGGAAAAAAAACACAACAACTAGAACTGCCCATCCATTACATTTCAATTTCTATTATGGAAAGATAAAGAGAATTTGCCCAATTCCATTGGGCAATTCCCATTGCCAAGGCTGCGAAAGAAGTGTTCAAAGACCTAACTTACCCTTGAACTGGTGTTTACTGAATTGAAGCACCACAGCTTACCCTGAGACTGGGGAACAAGAATCAAAACTCTTGGGGTCCTTTATTTTCTCTGTCATTCTTGATTATGGATTTACTGACTTTTCTCATGTAATATAGCAAATATATCAAGTGGGTTCTGTTTGGCATTTTCCCTAGTTTACCTGCCACTGTGACTTTAGAAAATTTAAAACATTTCTTTAGTTTGCTGAAGATGTACAGATCTCGAGCAAATTACTTTGATTCCCGTACCACAGGTCCCTGACTCTAGCACTGCCCTACCTCGCAGGTAGATTGTTTTGGTCTTTATCACAAATATTAGGGAATATGCAGATACTAGGAGCCCTAAGAGCCATGGGAAGGAAATGGGTGCTGGCTTGTTCCTCCAGGACAAATCTTGATTAGGTTAGTGGACCTTAGCTAGGCAGGCATTCCTATTGACCCCTCTTGGAGTGACACATGTCAGCAGGATTTAGGGTCAGATCATGTTTTTGATGTGGAAGGGAAGAGTGGTAAATGGTTGCTGAGCTGACAGTATTCAAAGGACTGGTTCCGTTCTCCCAGCTCTTGTGGGCTCTGCTGCCAGCTTTCCTGTCCAAACAGGCAAGGTCCTGGCTTCTGAATTATTCTTTTGGAACAGTACTAATGGCACAAATAAAGGAGGATGAAATCCTCCACTTCCAGTGTCAAGTTATTTATGCAAAAAGGCTCCTGCTAGAGCAACTGAGCCAGATCATCAGCTCTTTGTTGTTTGCATTGGGCTTGTAGGGTTCACAAGCCAAGAAGATACGAAATTATAACATTTGGACTCTGTTGTCAGCTCTGAAGTGCTCTTCCAGTCTCTGGGCAGCACATGGTGCCTTCCACACTTAACCAGCTTAGGCATTAGGAGGAAGAACCTAGATGGTTCCTAGATGGAACAACTTTAGCAGCCTTGACGCTACCCTAAATTATACTGGGAGCATCTGGTGCCTCTCCGATGCAGGCTTTGAGTTCATGCCTTTCTTGTTCTTCTGAGTTCATGCCTTTCTTGTTCTTCTGAACCTCCTGATTCAGAGCTCAAGAAGGTTTGGATAAAGCCACTTCTGTTTTTCCTGCTTGTGCATCAGTCTTTAATAGACACAGTGTTGGCGTCATGTACAAAGAGCAAGAGGGAGCTCCCTTTGAATCAGCTCTCGCTGGTAAATGATACTATGAACTCGAGGTTGTTGTTGACCTTCCAACCCTTGTGAAAGTGATTTCAGAGTTTATGAGGGTTTAGAGCTCAAACAAACCAATGTGACTACTATCAGAAGAAAACAATACTTAAATCAAGCACGATATTTTCTCTGAAAACTAAACAGCATGCATTGACAAGTGAGGATTTTAAATGGGAATTTTTCCTCGCTTCCCTCCATGTCAGGTTGCTGTTCAGCTGTCCGCATCAAATGCTGATATGCACAAATACTGAAAGAGGAAGGGAACTGGGGTTTTGCCTTTTGGAAAGGCTATCTACTAAATTCTTTAAGCTGTTGAGTTGAAATACAAAATATATATTTTAAATACTTATGTATCAATATGGGCCCCGCTCCTATCCCACTCTTCTCAGCTGAAACTGAACCTTGGAACTGCACAAAAGGGTCCGCAACCAAAACTGTAGATCAAGTATCGTTACAATTGAAATGTGATGTTGGCAGAGACAAGACAGAACTAATTTAATTTTTCCTGTCAGTCTCTGTAGTAGATCAATTAAACTGCCAAGTGGATCAAATATTTCAGACTGTATTTATTACATTAAGTATTTATGTTCAGGCTGAGCATTTAAAGTATGATCTCATATAGGAATACAAGGAGGTTCAGATCAATTCAGCAGAATTTGCTGTAAGTTAATGGAAATCTAATTGTGTATTTTAATTTTGTGTACAGGAGGCAGTAAGTTTCCTGAAAGAAAGAAAATGGTACCCTGTCCCTATTGTAGTAACTTGATCCAAATCCCATTAAAGTAATATCAGACTGTCACAGATGTTAGTGGAAGCTGGATCAAGATCTAGGGCTAACGACTTAACCCTCACTGATTTTGATGGGAGATAGGTGCCTAAACTCCTCTGAGGATCCAAAATAGGTAGGAATGATGCCTTCCTTCCCCACTGTGGACTCAGGCTTACTGCAATAAGATGTAAAAAACCATTGATATCAGCTATATGTGGGTGCCTCTTTCTTGGTGAAAGTCAGATCTCTGTCCATCGTGGGCTGACTGACGGGCAGGTGGAGACCTTGGGCTCCTGATTCTCCCATCGTTCATCTCGGCTTTTGTGCCAGCAAAGTCCAATAGATTTCACTGGACTGACTACCTGCAGACACAGGCATTTGTAAAGTAGATTCAGCCTTCCTTTTACATGAAAAAGAAATAGGCCTAAATCCTACTCTCCTATATTCTAGCTGGACCCTGGAGCAAATGGCACTTGTTACTTTACATTTTTTTCGGGTGTGAGCTGTTGTTTGCAAGTGTTTTAACCTCAGTGAAAATGAAATGAATGGTTTATGCATGAATTATTGCTAGACATAGCCTAGTTTCCACCACAGGTAACTCTGCACCCTCAGGTTGCAGAGCCACAGGGTAATATCAGGTCTAATTATTAAGCAAAGAGCTTAGATTTGTACTGAAGACTGATAAATATTTTATCCCTCTCTAACAATGGAATGAAAATTATTCTTAGGGGATGGAGCTGATTCCTACTGTTTTGAAAAGGGGAAGACTCTTTTCCATTTCTGCCCACCTCCCCCTAAGCAGACAATGTCTGTGCTTGGTCCTGTGTCAGGCACCGCAGATGGGCCAGCCCCCCCAGCCTGGGAGCTGAATAGCTGCATTCGAAAGTCTCCCTCAGTTTGTGTCGGAAAGCAGCAGTGCAAAGACAGCTGATGCACAGGCAGGCCTCCATGCTCCCCCATTTCAGAGCTGAACCTTAAGGTAGCGGGGCTTAATAGTAGTGAAAAAACAGACTTCTGTGTGGCTTCTGCAGCTAAAGACCTGCTGCAAACCGTAGGGACTCTGAAGTGCTGATCTTCCTCTCCTCCCTCTTGTTAGAACAGTGGCCGTCCAGCACCCCTGAAGTGGCTGCAATTCAACGGGGCAAAAAATGACTTTATGAGCATGGTTGGTGGTGGCAAAAACTGTAAGTTGTGTTACTGAGTGGATTTTGTTATAAACCCTCCTTCTGACGTGCTCAAAGCAGCCACAGAATTCAAGACTGAGCTTCCTAGTGCTAAAAGCAAAAAATGGGAGGATTTTAGTCAAGTGCTGAAACTTGTTTGTGTGATTCATTTGAGTGCCTGGACACATGGAAATGTTGGTCTGCTGATCATATGCTCTATCAGAGGAGTATTACAAGAAAAAAGAAGACTTTCCAGTTACATTAATAACTTGTCCCTTATAGGTTTTGGGTTTTTTTAAATGCAAAGAGTATTTTTTTCTGAATGTTACTTGCAAGCTGCTAATCTCTGACAATTGCTGTGGATAAGTCTTGCCAACATCCTAAAAACAAACAACTGTCTGCCTTCATCCCTAGCAGATGGGTGCTGACCCGTTGCTACCGAGAGCAGAAGTGTAAAAGAAAGACTACCTGCTCCCTGCAGGTTATTAGTTCCATCACTTAGTCATGAGCCATTTAACTCAAATATTAACTGCAGAAATTAAAGCAAGTCCTTGGCTTGGAAAGATCAGAGGAAGACACTGCATCGTGTCAGAATGTGTGTGGCCAGGCTGTTTTTTGTTGGGAGGTAGCATACCAGCAAAGGACAGGCTTTGCCAGGGGTGTAGAAGAGGATGTAGAGCTTGTGTGGCCTCTCAAACCCCCAGAAAAACGGTGTAATGCAACGTTTCTCACCAGAGAGCAAATTAAAGTAGTAGCTCAGCCATCCCACCCTGCCTCCCCTCCCTACTCCTCTGACACAGTCTCCTTCATTCAATAGATGCAGCTAAGCTAGGTACCAGCGTGGCTTTTTGGATGGACTGCATGTCCTGCCCACTGATCAACCCACACTTCCAGGTGTGCCTGTTTGGGAACTGGCCCAAGTCCCAGAGTTATCAAAGATAAGCCAGAGGAAGAGCCTGCAGCAGTCCTGCTCAGGAAGGCAGCTGGTGGAATGGGGACTGCCTCTGGCAGTGGGTTGCAGGGTAGCCTTTTGGCTTAAAGGGAGAGGAATAGCCATTTCACCCTCCCTGCAGAGTTTTATTGCCTGCTTGGGACAGCCCATGTGTCTCAGATGACAGGATAGAGATGGTCTGTCCCATCTCTCCTGATGGGACTCTTAAGCCATGTCAGCAGCAGGAGCTTTAGGTGGCTTTGGCTCACTTCTGGAGGCCATTCTCTTCAAGGTGTCATCCTTAAGCAGCACAAACGTTGGGTAGATGAAGGTAGAACAGACTCCTGCAGGTAGACGTGATGCCAATAGTTGGCAGGGGCCTGGCCAAGGAAAAGCCTATCCCATCTTACAGTGAGATAGGAGAAGGTCATTAGTTCCTGCATAATAACCAGGATGATTTCACCTTTCTCTCCGCAGTAATCTTTCGGGTGTAGATAAGTGATGGGACCGCCACACTCACCCAACAAATGCAGCTGCCCAAATTGATCAGGCTTCAGTGTGCAGGTGGAGGGCAGGCGACACTTCCAGCATGGGGCTGATGGTAGCCACAGAGCAGCAGCTTGGTATGAGAGCAGGGGACGAGCTCAGCATCGCTTACGGGGAAATCTCGTGTGTGATCTAAACTTCACTGCTTGCTTCTGAGTCTGCTTGCCCTCACTCACGCTGTTTGTCACCCTGGATGACTCACAGTGTAAGATCCTTCACAGTGGGCCCCAGCAGAACAGGATCTGGCTCTTCTAGCCCTGATCCAGAGAACATCCACGTACCCACTGAAGGTCAATAGGGGAGGGGGTTGTTGCCATTCGAGACCCCAACCACATCTCTGCCCTCTCCAGATTGACCGTGGTGGCAACAGCCAGACAGTCCCCATGACCTTCCCCATCAGTGATGGTGCTTTGTCTCCTTCCTCCCCAGGGAGCCCACTGTGCTCGTGCTGCGTTCCAGACCCCATGGGCCTCTCCTTCCTGCCCACCTACGGCTGCCAAAGCAACCGCACCGCCAGCGTGGCTGCGCTGCGCATGAAGGCCCGGGAGCACTCGGAGGCTGTGCTCCAGTCTGCCAACCTCCTGCCCGCCGCCAGCAGCAGCCCCACTCCTCCTGCCAAACCCGGCCCCGAGGGCAGCCAGGACAAGCAGCCCTCTCCGGCCAAGGAGCACATGGAAGGAGAGAAGAGCGTATGAGGCCGGATTGGTGCCGGCCCCTTGGCTCAGGGCAGGGACCCGTCGCCGGGGCTCTGCCGCGGGGTGAACTGCAGTGTGGCTGTGCCCCAGCAGGACGTCACGGGGCCACCAGGGACCCGGCAAATCTGAGTGGCCTCTTTGGCTGCCTTTCATGCACCCTTGCTTTTCTTGCGCCGCTGTAGGTTCATTCCCCTGATTTATCGGCACTATCTGTGTTCATGAAAGTGTTTTTAGCCCCCCTTCCACATCCCAGGGACACCGAAACACCCAGGATCCTGGCTTGCTCCTGCACATCTCGGCTCCCCATCCCATGTGAGATGGAGGGCTGGCAGAAGGGCAGCACTTCCAGACACAAGGTCCGGGGCAGGAGAGGCATCCAGGCATCATTTACCCCACCGCATACAGCAGAGGTGAAGGAATATGCAGGTACATACCAGTCTGGCCTGCTGTTTTCTGACGGCATTTGACTTCAACCAAATCTATCTCAGGCAAGCCAGGTGTAAGAGAAGCAGAAAATAGAACAAAACTCTTCATAATTTTTTCCTTCTCCCTTCTTTTCTCCGGAAGTGAAACTTTCCATGGAGTAGATTACTGGGAAATTGCTGAGATCAGGTCACCTGTGAATAAAATCCTTGCACTAGTCTCTATGTGAACATTAGTCTGTTACTCTTGCCATTGCCTGGGTTGGACATAAAAGACACATGACTCCAGAGCAGCATTCATAGCTTCAAACAGTAATGCTGGTATTTAATGGAGAGTGCGGTTGTGTCTAGAGCTGTACGATGCTGGGGGTACTTCAGCATCATTGTCTTGGAAAGAAAGACTGGAAAACAAAATAATCCTGCGTTGCAACACTCTAAATATATCCTTGCATGTTTTGTTTTTAATAAAGAGGAAATAAAGCTTGGAAGGATGTTCCTTTATGCCATCCAAAATCAGACTATTCCATTCACTGAAGGCTTGTTGTAATGAATCTAGATATGAAAATGTCTTAATTATTACAGTGTGGGCACAGTGCAAAGGCAAAATTGATGCCTCAGGAAATACAGTCTTATCTCTGACCCAAAACTCCCCAAAGCAAAGCAGACTAAGATCTGATGCTCTAGAGCAGGCATTTTAATCTGGGGTGCTCCACATTTTTTCCATGGGAAATGCAGATGCAGATTTAGACTTAGTGACATGGACTTGCTTTTCTCAGGTGCCTTTTGCAGACGCCTTAGGCTTGTCCACAGATGTCCCTGGAGAACAGGGTAAAACCACTGCTCTGAGACTCGACCAAGCAACGTGGAGGCTAGTGGAAGGCTTCCTGTCAGCTCTGAGTGGAAGGATTCCTGCCAGCTCTGATCCTCGCGCATTGTGCTGAGGACCTCCTGCAGTGCGTTGAGCTCACACTTTTACACTGGGTTATCACAGGATCTGACTCGGGGATGTGCTTGGAAAGGCAGTCCCAAGTAAGGCTGGCATTAAAAATTTCTCTCCCCTACCCAAGTGATCTCAGCCCACAAATTTCACAGAAACTGGGACTTCTCTGGGGCCCACAGGACCCTCCTGTACCCCCTGCTGCCCGTCGTCCTTTCCCTGAGGCAGGGCTTGGTGTCAGCGCCCATTCAAAGGATGGAAGCTCTGGTCTTCAGGGGGTGGCTTGGCAGCCCCAAGCACCTTCATTGCTCCAGGAGTGAGGGGTGCTGGGCATTCCCCCAGGGTGGGGTTTGTGTGTTCTGGACACAAGCCATGGGGGAGGGCAGTGCTGGGTCTGTCCTTGGATCCAAGTACAAAGAAAAGTCCGACAGGGCCCACATTCATCAAATGGAGTAATTTTGCTTTACTTTTGCCACACCGTGTGTTTCTTTTGGCAATCCTGAACTGTCCTAACTGCGGGGGGAACGTGCAGTAATCTGTGACCCGTCCTTGTGTTCCAGCTTCAGGAGCTGCTCTGCTGAACTGTAGGTGGAGGTGGCTTCCCTGGCTGCAAGTTATGGCTTAGTTTAAACAGCAACAACCTTTTTCTTCCACCAAAATGAAATAGATCGCTGTGTGCTTTGTTGTGGGGAGTGGCTGGAGAAGGGAGAATCACTGTTTTCTTAGTGATCTTCCCAATCATAATTTTTTTGTGCACCTCCCCCAAAAAAAGACTAAAAAATAAATTCCACTCCAAAGAGGCAGGCCCAACTTCATTTCAACATAATTACCTTGCATTCAGTTGAACTTCAGCCCTTCTGTACACTGACTCTTCAATCTAATTGTTTGATTAAACTCGTATTTCCTCCAGAAAGGTACATAAATAAGTGAATTGTTGAGCAAATTAAGAATACTTAACAGCATTGCATCTGAAAAGTAGTTACGCTGATTAAATTTTCTGTCCTTGAGGATTTTCAGGAAATTACTTTTGATCGTCAATAACACAATTAAGTAAACTACACGCACATTAGCATGAATAATTGATAAGAAATTATATATTACCACGAAGCACTGATTTAATAATTCATGATGCGACACTCTAGTGACTGTGCAAAACTGGATAACATCGACAAGTCTGCCTGATGTTGCTGGAAATGCTGCAATTACAAACAAGTCCATAGTTTTGTTGTACAATAAAGAAAAGTATCTGATGCATGCTGTAGTTTCTGTTTGTTTAATACTTGAATAAATTTAGAAAGAAGACCCCGAAAAGTTCCTGTACTGTTTTCATTCAGATCCATTTCTCTGTCCAAGCATTTGCTCTCTCATTGATGACCGTCCAGTTCTGCTTAGACCACAAAGATGTTGCGGACTGGGGGAGGGTCTCAGATTCACAGCTGGAACCTGCTGGGTGTACCACAACTTGCAAAATTAGGAGGGGTCAAAGTTTTGCAGAGCCTCCTGTTAGGAGCAAAGTGGCATTAGTCCCCCAGAAGCTTAAGCCCAAAGTCTTTTAGATTCTTTAGTGTCTGATGTGCCTGTGATTATAATTATTCAATATGATTTTGTGGGTGCTTGCTCTAAGTCAGCCATAAATGAAGCATTTGGATTCGTATGTTTTGAGTCTGCACAACACCATATTAAACCTTAGGCCAATTCACCAACAATTCTTGTGACTCCCCTAGGGGAGGCAGATACATATTTGCATTCTCGTTAGCATGTTGGGGAAACCAGGGCATGGTGAACCATATTTTCCTCTCAAGTTTTGGTCTGAGACTTGTCTGGTCAGGGCAGTGCAGCCCAAGGGAACATGCTCGAGGTCACCGAGCAGTAGCCCAAGGGCAAGAGCAAAACTCAAGAGATCTGTGTCTCAGTCGTGCCTGCTTCTAGCCACCAGACCCTGCTTCCTTCCAGATAGACTGCCCATCGCGCATGAGCCACCGACCTTCTTTCTGTGCTATCATATATCAAGGCTATGCCACTTAAACCACTCCTGTAATGGCCATCTCAGTAGCTCTGATTAAGTCTGGCATTTAAAAGTTTATAACTCGGCTATAAAAAGTCACTCAGGCTGAACCCCAGTGTGAGAGGCCCAAGCCCGAGAGGATGATTTACATGCGAGCTATTCCAAAATCAGCCTGCGTGATATTTTTTCAGTTCTGTGAAGGCAAAATGGAAGCCCAAGGTTTGAGGGACGGATGTAAGACAAAGAGGTTTTGTTTAATGGCTTACTGCATTGTCACTAGATCCCATGCAGTAATTCTCTGTGAATTTCCATACTAGCATGAACAAGGCGTAGCATGAACGGCCTCTGTGCAAACGTCACTTGCATGATTTTGGTAAAGCGTCTCCAGTCCTGGGCTCTCTTCTCAAGAAATCACGGACAGTCACAATGCCCAGATCTCCCCTCATCCCCCAGCTTCCCTGCACGGGCCACCTCCCAACATCCTCACTCGCTGCTCTGCAGGAAGCCTGTGGTCCTGCCTCCAGCTCTGGTGCCGACTCTCAGTTTGTGCTGTCCCCATGCCACAGTCCTCCCGCCCCGCGCAGAGCCCTGCCCCAGCGCCGAGTCCAGCACCGGGGAGGCTACGGCAGAGCCAGCCGGGGGAATCAGTGCTCAGGGCTCGTGCGCGGGGTTATTGCAGCATGTTGAGCTGGGTTTTGTTAATGGGCGTTAAGACAAAACGCCAAGCCGTGGGACGGACTTTATAAGGTTGCATGCCATCCTGTCGGCCCTCCATGCTTTTTCTCTCTTGTACGTCTATTTAGGCCTCCTTATGCCTGCATACATTATAGTAGGCAATGTGAAGCAGAGAATGCACCTTCGCTCAGTTATGCCATAGGCTAGCCCTTCCTACGCTGCATGGTGGATAGTAATGAGATTGTTAGGCTAATTGACTCTTTATTAAGAGTATTATTTACAATGATGCTGAAGGCCATGTGCATGCAGAAAAAGATCTTGGTATACCATTAAACTCTTCCCTCTTGCAGTTGGCACCCTCCTCTCTGCGTTCGCCACAGGTTGCTGCCCTTGGCAAGTTTGGGCTGACCTTCTCTGCACCTCCCAGACTAATCCCCCACCCCATGTCAGGGCCAGGGAGAAAAGCCTGCTGGCAGGGCTGTGTGGAAGGGAAGTTTGCACTTCTGCTGCGCGCTCAAGCTTTCTGCTTCCCTGCAGCAGAAAGAAGCCAGCGCAGTGCGGGAGGAAGTCGTTTGCTGCCGGGCGGACCACGAGGGAGCAGGGGATGGAGATGAAATGCTTGTGGTGTGCTGCTGTGGCACATTCTCCCTCTAAAAGAGCTGTTACTCGATAAAGATCCTGTTGCGCCTGGCTGTTTGTGTGGTGGAAGCAGTGTGTGAAGTGGGGGAAGTGAGAAGCCCTGAATTGATACCCGAGCTCCGAGTACATAATTCAGACCTCTCCACTGAAGAGTTTGACACCCCTACCATAAATAAAAGAGCAGTAGAGTACAATAAACAATGCTTTATTCTTTCAGTTAAAAACTTCCTTTGCACTGTAGTAAGATATTGACTTCAGGTGACCATATTACCGCAAAATATGATCTTTTCCTGATACCAACCAAAGAAGCCTTTACATAGATCTGGCCTGTGAGAATGAGAATTTCATTGGCATATAGCAAATCCAGCCTTATTTGAGAGTGATGTGTCGACAATCTTTTAATAATCCAACCACAACATCCTTATTGCCTGCCCTAAGCTCTCTGCCACAAGACAAGTAGGTGCTGTCTCAGAAGTCTGAGCATCATTTTTTGGAGCTGCGACAAGTCTCCTGTGGTAAACTCGTAATAGTTAAAACTCACCAGGATTTAAAGTATTGGCCTGCATAAGTCTTCCAGTATTTAACCTTGATGGCTTCTTCTGCAGTCAGTGCATTTGCGATACTGCTGTAACATCCATGACATGAAGCAGAGAAGGAAAAAAACATGACCACCTGTGTCATTTTAGCCAGGAAGAGTTCTCACATGCAGAGCAACAAAAGGCAGCTCTTTTCTGCAGGCTGAATCACTTCCAGATCTAATGCCCACCCCCAACTCTGTTCTGATGGGCCTGGAAGTTACCTTGCATCTATATTTTATCATAAAAGGTGACAGCAGCATTGAAGCTGTTTCTGGTCTTGGACAGTTAACAGTTTAGCTAAATCACCCTACGGTCTCCTGGAGCACCTGAGACTGCGACAGCTCTGTTTGTACAGAGGAAACACCCAGTTCTCTAGGCTGGACTAATGGCAGGGTGGTTGTTACTGCCCTGCTTTCTAAGCGCCAGCACAAGCCAGAGTACTGTGACATTAACGCTGTATACAGGTGGACACCTGCAAGTATGTCATCTTTCACAACTTACCCATCTTCTGCCCACGGATGGCCTGGACAAATATGGCTCATCAGCTGCCAAGGTCTATTCTGGCACACAAGTTCCTGCGTACTCCGAGCAGTGCCCTTCAGCCCAGGCTGGGAGACCTCTGATAGTATGGTCAGAAAGTGCACCCCAAGAGCAGCCATCAGAAGGCAGCCCAGACACAACCAGTCTGAGACGCTGGTCCTTGGGACTGGTCAAGGCCAGGAGAAAACTTTTAATTTCTAATTAAATTGTGTTTGCTTTGTCAGCTGAACTGGTTTACCTTTCAGTTCTCCTGCTTCAGAATTTTTGTTTATTAAACTCCAGCATTCAGTATTGGCCCTAGAGACTAACACTTGCTATAGTGGCAAATTTATTAGGAATCCCCTAGGTATTGAATAGGCTGACGTTTTTTATTATATGCACGCAGCTTCTTTACACCCGCACTGTACATGAGCCGATGTGTTAAATAAGATCCAAGGCCCATTAAATGAAGAAGCCCATCTCTGCAAAGAAGACTCCCCAGGAACCTAAAGTCTGCCTGTTATATCACAGCTGGCTCACCCTTGCTCCGTCGTGCTGGCTGAAGCCATCAGGTTTTGGCAGATGCTCGAGAACCAAGATGCTGATGTGATCACCAGTCCTTGGCACAGCAAGGGATAGGAGCATCCCTGGGAGTAGTTCATTTTTATTAGAAATATTTCTGTAGCAGTGCACAAGAAATTGGCTGCTGGCAGGAAAGGAAGATGTACAGGAGGAAAGAGCTGATCCTAGTTCTCCTCTGAACCATTAACTCATGTTTAGAGCTAAACCTAACCCAGACTGAGCCAGAGGCTCTCCAGGGAGGATTTCATAATCACAGTCCAACGGGGGTCAGAAAGGAAAGTTTCAAAATCCCACTCAGAAAGCCAAATACTTGAATACTTCTCCCATGGGGCTGAAGCCAGGAGTAATCCAGATGGATGTTGCAGCTTATTGTTCAGACAAATAACACAGACAACAAGCAGCCAGGCATTAGTGTGTGTGTGTGTGTGTGTGTGAGCAAACCCCAGTTTCATCTCTTTTTGATGGGGTTTCCCTCCATAGGGCTCAGGACCTGCATTTAGGTGAGTCAGCTTCATGTACCGCACAGGGCCGTTTCTCTGTCAGCAAAGCCCAGGACTTGCTGCACAATGTTTTATCCCTACCTCCGCTACGAGGCTGTGGGACAGAGCTCACAACCTGGGTCCAAGCTGGAAGTAAAGGAAAGAGGACAGTTTCTTACTCAGTGCTTTCTTACAAGTGATCCCTTTGCACTGTGCCCAGCCATCCTGAGCCCTACATAACTGTTTTTTTCCGTGCAGACATACCAAAGGGAGGTATTTCTTGCCGTGGTGTCCCCTTCTTTAGTAACTGAACCAGCCTCCATAGCTTGGGAGGCTTGCTGTCCCCTCAGTGAGGGGGAAAGTTTCCCCTCTTGTTTATGGGAAACTCTGGAAACCTTCCAATTTCTACCCAGTTCAGATCAAATCAAACTTTTTAAACAATAATCCAGTGAGTTAAGAGCTATGCCTTTGCACCAGCTCAGTGAATCGGGTGATACCTTATGATTATAATGTATATTAGATTATAATATAATCAGATGATAATATTAAGATTACTTTAGTGACACTGGCACGCTTCTGTTCTGCAATACACTGTTTGCCAGACACTGTGAAAACAGGAAAGGACTAACTGAATGAGAGTCATTGTTATTAATTAGATTATATCTATATATAATACAGATATAGGTAATATATATATATATTACGTTATAGAATTACATTAATGAGCCAGGAAAGGAGCAGCCAAGGTACTGGAGACACCTTGTTCCTACTGCCACTGCATGGGCAGGTGATTTGGCCTTGATTTCATAGTCTCTGTCTCTGGGACCTACATGTGCCCGGCTGAAATAGCTCCTGCACATCAGGGTGAATATATCTGAGCCACAGTTTAACAAGGCCCATAGGAAAGCAAGCCTTAGGACCTGCCGCAGAAGGGAGTTGCACTGGCCAGATGTTTCTTTTGTAAGTGATGACACCTGTTAAGCACGCTGCTCCTCCTTCACCCTCTCCCCCTGCCCTCTGCCTGGGACCCTTTCTCTTCCTGAGCTCAGCCCCTCGCATTTCTATCAGCAGGAGGGAGCATTTTGGGCTCGCTACAGGTGGACCAGGAAGCCCTTGTGAAGTGCTTCTGCTGGCAGAGACAGCAATAAGCAGCGAGGAGCAGAAAAGTCTTCAAACAGCCCAGCGTGGTATGGAGATGATGTCTACTGTGTGCTGAGTTAGTTAACAGCATATACACAGCAAGTGGGCATTAATTTGGGGGGAATTAGGAGTGAGCAGGGGTTTAGTATGATTTGGGCTGGGTTTAGGATTAGCCAGAATAAAAAGCATGCACTGGGATCTGTGTGGTTCTATCTATGGCCCCGGAGCATCACAGGCTCCCCCCTGCTCAGCCCTATCAGGCCTACGCTACCTTTGCTGACGATGCTGTTCCAGCAAAAGCCCATAGTACAGATGCGGTCACATGTATAAAACCTTTACCACTTGGGTCAGATTTATTTACAGGGTGGTCTTACTGCCATGGCACAAAGCTCAGTTTTACTGACAAAGCTGTGCCCCCGAAGGAGTGCTTCAAGAGCAGTATGAATATACCATTGCTCTTACGTAAGTGCCACTCTCACAGCGTGAATGTGGCTGGAAGCTTTTCAAGGACCAGGCTTTTTGGGTTTTTCAGATGAGAAGTGTAAGAACTGACAAGTGTAAACCACATGGTTAGTGTCCTCCTGAGCACGGTCAGATAACCTCTTTTAGTATACTCCAGGGATGCAGATATTGCACAACATTAAACATGTCTTGGATGCCCAGAAGGATATAAAACTACAAGCAGGTTCCTCTACCACTGGCAAACACAGTTAGTTAGCAGTGGGAATAGCCCCCCCCCCCCGTGTTAATAACAAGACCGTCAGCACGGAGCTAGCTGCATGGCAGCCGTATCCAGAGATATGGACAGTCCAGCACAAGAGGGAGCTCCGCGGTGGCTCATCGGTGGCAGCCAGCTCTAGGAGCACTTGTCTGTGACTGGACCAGAAACTGTTTTCCCCTCACATAGCCATTTTGGTGATGGTGACATCCCTTCCTCATTCCAAACTGGATAAAAAAAAAAACAAACCCTCAGAAAACAAACACTGAAAAGAAAAAAGCCAAAACAATGTTCAGCCCAACAAACCACAAAGTAATAAACCAACTTGGACTACTGGAAACATTTTGATATATTTGAAAACTTTTGCTTTAGTTTCAATTTCTTAATACATGTTTTTTAATGAACGATTTCTTGAAAAAGTTGTTTCAATCCAAAAGACAAGGCCTAGGACTGTTTGCTTATACATACATGTAAGCAAATGAGGACTTCTCAATAATTTTTCAGCAAATTTCCCAGCTCAGAACACAGCGGTTGAAAAAAACCACCCCAAATGTGCTTTTTTTTATCAGCAGTTTCAGTGTTGTCAAAGCAGCCTTTTTTTTTTTCATCAGAGAGGATGTTTTATTGGAAAATTCCTGTTAAGGTGCAGTCAAGTGACTTGGCTGTGTCAGTAGGTTTTTGGGCCAGTACTGCAGCTGGTATTTGACCCGGCTTGGTTTATGTTAGGGCTCATCTGGTTGCTAAGGTCAGAAGCGTACTGTTAGCAGGATCAGCGCTAGGGCCAGTTATGCTGCTCGGTTGGACTGTTGGGGCTGATCCCGTTGCCAGGAGAAGTGTTTGTTGTCTCGAGTTGATAATGCAGTGGTTTCATGAAGGGGGAGTATTAAGCAAAAGGGCTTCTCCATCTCCCCTTACAGTCCCACCTGGCCCAGCCTGGGGGACTGCTCAGGACTCACCCACTGTACCACCTTTAGCAACAGAAGTCTGTGTGAGGGTGACCACTCGCTCCTCCAGCAGGAGAGATGGAGGTATGGGGGCATCCCAGGTACACCCCCTAGTCCTGGCAAGCATATGGAAAGAGGCGAACATTCTCCTCCCCGGGGTAGTGGAACATGCCAGAGTACATGGGAAGCCCAGCGGAAAATGGAGCTCCCTTGGGCAGCCCCTGCAAGTAACAGGACACGCAGACTGACAGGTGGGAGATGCAAAGGACAGTTCAAGGGCACTGTTTAGATCCAGACACTTCAGTAGAACATGAATACTGTATCTATAATTATCTATAGACACGTAGACATACCTAGATACATCTCTACATAGGCATACATCCATGTATGGATGTATCATCAACAATAGCATTGTCTCATATTATAATGCAATATGACTTTCTCCTTTCATTTCTTTCTGACTTTTCTTGTTGGAAAGTTCACAAAGTCACAGCCAGTTTTGGCATGGAATAATTCTGAAATGTTTCCATCCACATTTCTTGGGAAGGGACGCAGTCTCAGGAGACCTGATCCAGGCAAGCAGCGCTTGCCAGCAGAAACCAGTTCTGCCAACAGACTTTCAGCAATCTCAGTGCAATCGAAGAAAGGGTCTCTGTTGGGCCAGATCCAGTTCACATCCTCTGCAGCTTATCAGTGCTGGGAATAGAAAGAAGGATCGCTGTTTATCTCAGAGTCTGTCTGCCATCTGTGGCCTGTCAATGTAAGGAAGATCCTGAAGAAGGCCACCTTATCTTACCTGAAATGCTTCATTTTGTTGGTGACAACACTGGCATTTCTGGAAAAGCAAAAAAGCAGGGGAGGCCTTTTTTGTGTGCTCTGAATGCTGCCATTCCCTGTGCAACTGGAGGGGCAGTTGTGAGAAGATGAGGCTCTGACACTGAATGCCAGAGGGTAGGAACGTGAACACACCGGGGAGCTCCAGGACAGGGGAGTCCAAGACAGCATAGGGAAGAGTTAGTCTGTCAGGCAGCTTGACTTTGACAAGCCCTGGCTTTTCAAAGCATATCTCCAGCTTTGAACATTTTTTACTTTTTGCTGGAGTTCAACTTCTTTCCATTGCTAGAAGGGTTTGAAAGATTGTCCCTGCTTCTCACAGAGTCTTCCCCCTCTCCTTCTTTCAAAGTACCCCAGGTCTCGATTTATTCGATATGGACTTTGACATGGCAAAGTGCTTATCTTTTAACACTGCAAGCTGCTTCCCCAAAGGCTTGAGTTAAATCTCCTTTAATAAAAACACAGAGCTTTAGGCAATTGGGACATAAATGATTTCTCTCCTGCACTATTGAAATGCTGCTTTCTAAGTATGTTTAATAGCATATTAGAAACAAGTCTCTAATTGGCCATAGAGTACCGAAGACCTGACTATCTAATGTAAAAAATCAACATCATGAAAACTTTGAGAATATCAAAAAGAAGCAAGGGAAGACCACAGGTCATTTTCAGCCATTCCCTACCCATTTAAACCCCATAATTACAATATTATCTTTAATATCGGGGGACAGTGGTAAACTAAGATCATCATAAGACCAGATAATCATCCTAAAGACAAAATAAATTAATCATTGACCTCTGTTGTTATAATGAACATTTCACAAAAAACTCCACATTGAAGTTCAATTTACTCAAGTGTTCCATGTTCTTTCTGTCTCCTATAAGGCTCTGAAGCAGAGTTTCCTTAATAAAAATGACTGATGTACACCAGTTGCTCCAAATTACACATTTGTACGTATTCACTAGAGCCCACGTAACCCATCATGTACAATATCACCAGCTTCTGATGCTGCTTTTGAGTAAGACAAAGGATCAAACTTAGAGTTCTTTATTTACTCAGAAAGGAAACAGAGTGTATCCCCCAAATACAGATATGCAAATCTGTCAAGGTATTCCTGGTAAAAGCATAACTAGCCAACTTTTCTGTTTATGCTCCGTTACATTCAAACCACAGTAACACTTTCACTGTCAGCAAGGACTGCTTGGCTAGTCACAGATCAAAGCAGAGCGGATCTAAATAAAATTGCCAGTCTGGACAAGGACGGAGCCAAAAATCACTTTGAGAAAAGTCTCCACTGTGTCTCAATGCAACAGACAACAAGTGGAACTGAGAAGAAATGTAAAACCATCACTGACAAGACTTTGGAGACTACATACAGTCTGCAGGACTGGTTAGTAAGGAAAAAGACAAATTACATCAAGTTATACACCTGGTAACTTCCCGCAGGTGGATGGGGCACAGGGAATGAGAAAGCCCTGATGTCCTCTGGGTGGTGGCAAGAAGGTGATCCTCTTCCAGTGCTGCTGGACTGGGTGCTGGCACCACATCCCCAGGGTCCTCTCGCCAGACCTCTGCCCTTGCACAGCAGGGAGGGGGTGGGAATGATGGCAGGAGTCCTGGGCGAAAGGTGCTTCTGCCCAGCCTCCTGCTCCCTCTCTTTGGGAGGGGGAGCAAGGGGGGAGATGCCCTGCATCCAGTCATCTCCTAGATCTTTTAATTGTGTACCACACACATGCACACACAAACACACACTTCCATGTTGTCGACTTTTTCTGCCTGCATAACTGCAGATGAAACTACAATGAGGCATAATTACAATGAAAAAGCTGGCTAGAAGTCATTCCAGTATTGTAAAACAAGTCCCATTTATTTTGTTTATTAATTAATAAATAATTACTTATTTGCAAATACAGTTGCATCGATGGAACATGCCAATGACACACATTTTCTTGGACAGATGACTCAGGAAGGCACTGAACACCCAAAGAGGAGTTGATAAAAATCCACACATGTAGGCCATTTCAATTAAACTGCACTCGCTAAAACAAATCCAGCATTTTGCATGAGGAAATGGGAGCTCCTGGGACAGAGCCATGGCTGCAGGATGGGAGTCCAAGTCTGTTGTGTGACAACTGGACTGGAAGGCGTTGCAGTTGCCCCAGAAGGAGAAGGACGTTCAAAGGAAGGCGGTTCTGGCCCAAGAGCCAAAGACTAGGTAAGCCAGGTTTGGCCTCAGCCACATCTGCCAAGGAAGCACCACAGCTGTAAACGAGCCTCGGGGCACCCAGAAATGCAACATGCAGAAAAGGCCACGTGCAGGAGAAGGGAGCAGTGAAAGCAACGGCCCTCTGTGCCCTTCAGCCTGCTGTGCTTCTGTGCCTGCAGAGAGCCTGCTGCGTTCTTTAATCCTAACCACTGGCTGCTGGCAAGGCAGAATTCAGCTTAGTTTGACTCAACACCTCTTTAACCTATGATTTAATGTCACTGTTGTTTGCATCACGAAACAGTGCTTTCCTACAACTGCTTTCATGACTATTGCACATTTCCCATAGCCCTCCCCCCCCGCCCCAAGAAAGAGGTCAATTCACAGCTGTCATTTCGCTTAGTAATGACCTCTTCCATCCTAGTTTCCCACAGCAGCAACAGAAAAAAAAAAACCCAACAAACACAAACAGAAAAGGGCAAGGAAAGAAAAATACTTATTATTTGCAAAGGTGTCATTTGGCTTCCTTTTAACGCACAAACATTTTGTGTTCACCACCACAGGCATTACTGCTGTCTTATACTGATATGCAAATGGAAGTTTTATAGGTATATTTTATAGATATAATATTTTTTAATGTACATATATAGCGTTGTTTATGTGCGTGCATGTGTATGTTTGTACACACACACTCCCATGGCCTAGCAAGAAGCTGGCCAACAGTGGGGTCTAGGCCAGAGACAGGTTCGCTGGTGGGTTCATACCCAAATGGAGTCAATACCAGGCTGGGATCTGGAGCAACCCTTTTATAATATCATTCACTCCCTGTGGCAAAGTGCTCTGGAGAAAGCTCTGGATACATGATGAGAATCACTTTCATATTTGTTTTCAAAACTTGGCAGTTCTGTTTGTTTCACTTAGCTACAAATGCTCCAGGTCAAAACTCCGTCTAGGACGTGCATGTTTAGAGACACAGGCCGCTGTGAATGCAGCTCCCGTAAGCTAGCGGAACGGAGCTATTTGGCCAAAATAAAGAAGTCCTACTTGAAATGTATCAGGTAGCCAAGTTAGGACTGGCTCCTTTTTCAGATGCCCACGTTTCACTTTGCCTTCACAGTAGAGTAAAAAATACACTCTGCTTTCCTCGCATACCTAGAAGTAGTATATTGGAGGATCCCATTCTCTGCAGTAAAAGTTTAAGAAGGCCCTTGAAAAAAGGGTGCAGAAGTGTGCACATCTACAAAACAAATGACAGTTAACCAAACAAAAGGGATTTTTTTAAATGCAGCTGTATATGTTGCTTATCAAATTACCATTTCTTTTATATCTGTGCACAGATGCTTTGTACCCACAGTCTCCCCCTGGAAAGCATGCTTTTATCCTGTCCTCTAAGAGCCTGCCTACTTCTTGACTTGTGGCTGCTTAGGGCATTTAAACTTGTAATATCAAACCAAAAAAATGGCTTGTGCACTCTGCTAGGCTTTCAGATTACATAGGTTCTGTCTAAATGTACCATGGATAAATTTTAGATCTATTTATCTATAATTTAACATGTAGATGACATTCTGCTCTATACGGGATAGACATTATGCTGTATACAGTGACAGCAACAGCAGTGCAACATCAGTGGCACCATGTCAATTTAACAAAATATTTGTGATCAAAAAAAAGAAAAATATTCATAATAGGAGCCATTTCCCTTAATTTAACAACTTGAAAATTGATCCTTGCTCCTGAAACACTCTTGATTTTCAAATTTTTTATTTCTTTCAAAATGAGCCCTTTCCCAGGGGAGACTGCATTTTCTGAGTTCCACATGAAGTTGGTTTAAAAATTTTAATGTTTGCAGAATGGCCTCATAGGACAATTCAGGCTGCAAGGGATCTCAGGAGATCTCTGGATGAACCTCCTTCTCAGGAAGGGTCAGCTCTGAGGCCAGCCCAGGTTGTTCAGGGCTTTATCCAGTCAGGTGTTGAAAAGTTTCAAGGGTGGAGACTGAAAAATAAATATTTATTCAAATGCGGGCATTTGGCTGAATGTGCTCAAAACCCAAACCAAACCAGTGCAAGCTTCTCCATTTCCACCCTACACCTCTGCTGCAACCATCCCTGCCAAATCACAAAATGGCAAGTTTGACACAACTCTGCATAACGGATAAAATGGACTTCAGAAAACCATTAAAGGCCAAATCCAAACCCCGCTGAAATCAATGAAGAGATGCCCTTAGTGTCTGTCTAGCCCCTCTGTGGAAAATGTTTTAGCAAATAGCACTGACGAAAGGAAGTGTCTGATGGGATCAGGACAGTTTCTGAATGCACGGCTCTTGTCAGGGCTGGAGGAAGGCTAGGAGCTGAGTCCGGGTGAGGGAAGGAGCCAAACCACCAAGTGTTGTGGTCCGTGTCCTAAGAGCAGCCTCGCTCCTGGGAAATTAAGAATTTACTGAAGAAAACCTCAATCATAAATACTAAAACTGGGAGAGTGGGGCAGTGCCTGTCTCCCATCTCCACATTGTATTTATTAGCAAAAGGCCTGATTCTTCCCTTTCTTTTCAGGAAGTCAAGAGTCATTTCACTGAAAATAATCCTGTAAAAATAGCCTGAGATGTGAATCAGGCTGAAAGTCACTGGTATAATTCTTCCTTAGAGCTCCCGCACTTCAGTTTTAATTGGGGAAAACAGCATGAAAATGAGACAGAGAAAAAGGAAACCAATGCCCCAAATATAGATATTTATAAGCAGGCGTATTACATTCAATTTTTCCATCGTTTCACCAAGGTTCTCTCATTATCTATGATGATAAAAAAGAGTTTACGCAAGGATTAGTGATATTTTGATAGAGATCTTTCAAAGAAAATTGATAAACCAAAGAAGCACTTTGCTAGAAATTAATACTTTGGTTGTTTTGTATCTCTTTTTTTTTTTAAATCACAGAATTCACAAGGCCAAAATTAGGTACAATGTTTTTCAGGTTTTAAAAGTTAGCACTGTATTTCAATGGGAGCCTGAAAACAAAACAAAACAAAAAGCACTTTGATTATAATAAGCAAAGGTCTTCTCATCCTAACAAAAAATTAAATACCATTATGGGATTAATTCAACCTTGCTCCTTACCAAAATATTTCAGGCCAAGTATCAAGATAAGTTGAAGTTTTAAGCGGCATTATAAATAACCCCTGACTCTAAGGGAACTTATTTGGAGATTATCAAGAAATATAAAGAATTCAGCAGCATGTTAGTGGACACTGCAAAAGTATATGAGAAGTCTAGAGCAGCTGCAACTGTATTCTGGTTGTTTAAAGGTTTTTTGACATGGCTGTTGTATTGTGCATCCAGTATACAATCTTCTTGTCAATAACATCTGGGCAATCAATGTGTGCAAAAAATGAATCTTGGGTTTATGGCATATTTGTAGCCATATGCTTTCTACCTGTCAATACAGTTCAAAGGTAGTGAGTGAGGAAAGTTCAGTAGATGTGGCATCTGTCCTAGGTCTCAGAAGTTGGACAGTATGGTCTCATAGGTTTTACATTGTGTCATATATCATGCCACACATCTGGGCAAAAGGACGCTTGCTTTAGCAATCCCAGCCATCAAAATGGCGAAGCAGCAGCAGCAGCAAGCAGTGGCTTCATACTGTTGTATTTATTTGTTTAGCTGGCATTGCCCCTTCGTCTCACTGATAATTTGGTGCTTACTCAATTTCACACTTCTTCAGAGTGATCATCTTTTAACGTGGTCAGCTTTCATTTTCCTTCCCACCCAAACCACAGTGAGATTCAGACATAAAGTGTTGTACAAACATCAAATCTGCATGTGCTTT
This sequence comes from Mycteria americana, assembly GCF_035582795.1. Classification (NCBI taxonomy): domain Eukaryota; kingdom Metazoa; phylum Chordata; class Aves; order Ciconiiformes; family Ciconiidae; genus Mycteria; species Mycteria americana. The sequence continues at coordinate 21,193,225 of NC_134370.1, forward strand.
TGTGTGCATGTGTCTGTCCAAATGGTTCTTAAAAACACTAGCTGGCATATTTTGTTACTTCAGTTTTCAAGATACTCCTTCAGCAGCAAAATCATCTAAATCGGTGAGGGACACTACGTCAGTACTTGGGATTGGACTCATGTCCTTTCGTAAGTGAACTGGAGTTTCTTCAGCATCTTGACTGTAGGGGTAAGAGGCTGGTTCAATATAGGGCTGGGTATCCAGAGCTTCAGTATATCTGTAGTCCTGCTGTCCATCTTCAGGTAGTTCAGCTGGTTCTCCTGGTACAGCTGGCCTTAACCAGGTAGGTTCGGAGAGCTGAGAAGGTGACTTCAGCACTGCTACAGAGGAAGCTGGTAAAGGCAGCACTCTAGGGTAGGAGGCATAGGGAGAATTCATAATTTCTGAGGAGGGGGGCTGGTATAAGTTCCCTTCTGAGGAAGGGACTGAGACTTGAACGTATTTGCCAGTTTCTGGGTCATAAAATGTCTTTAGATTAACTTCAGCTGGTAAATCAACTACATAGTATTGGCCAGAGTCAGGGTCTTGGAGGAGTTTACGCTGGGTGGAAGAGGGTGAAGGGCTTACTGCTGATGCACCACTGGGTCTTCCTGTACTGGTTTCTGTGGGAGTCAAAGTTGAGTGAGGGGCAGGATGGAGAGGAGAATATCCCAAGGGTGAGGGAGATGCTAGTGTCTGTCCAGAATGAGAAGACTTTCTCCCTACAGCATCTGTATGCTCAGTCTGATGGTTTTTCTGCTGCTCTTGCATTTTTTTTCTCCTGCTTGCCAGCTTTTTGGCCCGCCGCAGAGCCTTTTCTGTTTTCGGTGGCACAGCAGGAGGCTTGCCTGCTGCTCTCTCCCCAAGTCCCCTGGGCTCCAGTCTCTCAGCTTTCCCTGCAGAATCAGAAGGCAGATTCCTCTGTGCTGAATCAAGTATCTCTTCTGCAGATATGTCAGCTTGGCTCTTTAGCACCATGTTTAGCAAGGCAGGGTTTATAACATCCTCTGTCTCTCTTATTGGCTTGTCTGACAATGAACTGGCAGCAACGGAGTGCATCGTGCTGCCTGACCTGGGGCTTTTAACAGCAGAGCATGCAAGACTGTCTAACAAAAGCGGTGCACCTTCCATATGCAGGATGTCCTCTAAAGCTTCATGGGATACAGGAGAATATGTGTGGTCCTCTGATACGGAGCCAGTCACAGGGGAAATGGTCTCCCTAGTGATTATTTTTTTCGCACAAGAGCCTCCTCTGCGATTAGATAAATGATGATTCTTAAAGTAATTCATCTTTCTTTCTGTGGGATAGCTGGTGTTGTTTTGTGCTTGGTCATTTTCCAGACCTAAGTTTGGCTGTGTTAAGCTGTGTCTTGCCTTCCTGGTCTGGGACTTCTCTTTCCTTCTGCAGACACTTTCTTCATTCATTTTCCCAACTTTATTTAACAAAGCACAAGTCTCTTCATCTTCTTCCATCAGCTTGCCCAACGAAAAGCTCTCTGTACCTTCTAGAAGGCTGGGATCCAGTGTTGCTGAAGTACATCCAGGCTCACTGGCCTCTTTCCCTCTGTCGATTGCTCCACCCCTCACGTTCTGTTGCTCTCTGCTCCTCGATGCCGACCAGCCTACCTCCTGGGCATGCAACATCTTTCGGTGCTGCTTGTTGTGCTCTGCTGGGGGCACAAACCTACTTTCCATTTCCTTATAACTGCTGCTCACTGTATCATCCAGGGAAAAGGACCTGAACAGGGGCAGCTTGACAGCCCTTATTACCTGAGGTGACCTGAATGTATTATCTTTAATCATAAACAGACTGGGTTTGGTTGAGCTTGAAGATGGGGGTGTTTGTGGCTCCTCAGACCTGGGGATGGACATGTCCCTTATACTGTCAGAAGCAGAATCTATGCTGTTGTCCTCTTCCCTTTTCTCTGTCCTTAGTTGGTCTTTCATCAAGCTCCTCTGTTCATTCCCAGTGACCCTACCCTCCTTCTTCTCTGCTGCACCAGTACCAGAGCTGATACAAGCATAATATTGCAGTTCATCTTCCCCTCTCTCCTTGTGGCTCTTCTTACTCTCTGCACTTTCTTGGCTTTCTTGAAGGCATGCCTTCTGCATCAGGGGCACCAGTGGAAACGGCTCCTCCTGAAGTGGCTGCTCTACCGTGGAGACAAAAGATTGCTCCGAAGAACTACTGCTTCTTTTGCCTTGTGCTTCATGGCCAGTTACCACCATACTGGTTTGGATGTCACTGTGAGGCACATCCTCTACTGGTGAGAGTTGGTTTGGGAGTGTTTTGAAGGCAAACTCTTTGTTCTGATTAGCAGCTTGTCTCTCATTTTCCTCACCCTGGACACTGGGATTTTGCACGGGCTGTCCAGCTGTTTTATCTGCATTGTCTCTACTGAATGGTTTCAGTGCTGGATACTGCAGATGTTTCCTTAAATCAGGTTCATTTGGTTCATGTCTGAACAAGGGGAAGTTCTCATTACCTCTTGTGTTTTTAACCAGATCTTCGTGTTTTGAATCATCTTGCTGCAAGTTGTCTCCAGTTTGGTAAAATAAAAGGTCCCCTGTTGTCTGGGGCGAACTCAAAGTTAGGTAATTGTCTGTAAAATGTCCAGTTAAATCAGTTTTATTGTCCTTTTCGTGAACACTGCCAGACAATATGGAGGTTATATCACTCGATTCACCTTTCTCTGCAATATTTTTGTTACTTTTTTCTTGTAAAGTTGAGAATGAGGCATTCATTTTTGTACTCTCCTGTGTATTTTCCCTAGTTTTATTTTTCTCCTCCAAGGCCCTTAACAGGGGAGAAGGGGTATAAATGCTTTTAACACGTTTACGCACATCCTTCAAGTTGAATAACAGACTCGATGCTTTTGATTTGTAACTATCCCGAGACCTGTAATCGCCAAACGCGCTCCCCTCATGGTCTCTCACTGCCACGCTCTCAGTGGGAGGAGGTGTCAGCGGGATCAGCTCGCTTTCCGCAGGGTCTACCTCCTGTTTTGGTGGTATGATGGGTGTTAAGAGTTCCGTGATGTTGAAAGAGGGACTGATCGATCCAGGGGAGTTTACCTGTTTAGCCAGAGGAGTCACATCCAGACCAGATTCAGCACCAGTTGCCTTTTCAGACAAGGAAACTGTCTCGTCGCTGGCTGTGAACTTCTCCTTTGAAGTCTGTTTCTTCTCTGCTGCCCCTTTTGTAGCCCTCTGTCTCCTCCAGGGTGGACAGCTATTGCCCAGTTGGGGACTGAGAGCCTCCTCTTTGGTTAAGGTGGCCAGGGGTCTGGGTGGAGGCGGGCTGGGTGCCTGGGACATGGGTGAGGGTGAAACCATACTGTAGGACACGGACTGGGGTGAGATGGAGGCTTGGGACATGGCAGGGGGGGAAAGCTGAGCTGGCATTGGGGGTGGTGGCACAGGAGGGGCTTCAGAGGTAGGGGGTGTTGGAGGATGGCCCTGCTGGGTGGGGGGTGGAAGAGGAAGCGCCTGCGGGACAGGGGGTGGCCGAGGAGGACCCTGGTGTGCACGGATCCTAGGGGGGGGTGCAGGAGGAAGAGCAGAGGGAAATTCGGTTTCTGAAGGGAGGGGGCCCTGAGGTATGTATACAGCTGGGAGAGGGATGCTGAAAGCAGCTTCTGGTGGAGTTGGCTCCATCTGAAAATCTTTCTCCTGCTTCTTAGCAACAGTGACCTTGGCAGGTGGTAATTTATGTTCACGGGTGCGGGATCCTTTAATAAATGGTGCTTCTTCCAGGTATGTAAGACCTTCCTTTTCTGTTTTTATATCAACAAATTCCTCCTTTTCAGTCAGTTTTTTATGATGAACGTTCCATGATTCAAAAGCACTATTCTCACTGTGAAGAAAATTACCTTTTTTTGCTGGCTCATTAACTTTCACACTTCTGTTTTTTAAAGCCTTTTTAGATGAACGGGAAAAATTTGACTTGGCTACTTTTGACATCTCGATCAGCACAGGATAATAACCATCAGAGCCACAATAACTCAGGTCTAATTTATTAGGTCTTTTCTGTGGCTCATGTTTGCTGCTGAGACAGTGGCTACCTTGACTAGCCTCAGAAAATTCAGAAAGTTCCTTGTGGATGCTTAAAATGGCTGTGTCATCCCAGCAAGCCATATCATTTCCATGATTTAATTTACATTTTTGAAAGCTATTCTTAATGGGCTGCTTAAGGGCTATCAGGGAACCTCCTGACCCTTGGTCTGCAGTCTTATCAAATGTCTTAATCAATGAGGACACTTTCGAAACATGTTTATTGTTCCTTGGACCAGGGACCGGCAAATTCAGCTTTTTCCTTTCCGTGGCAAAGGTGTTATTTTTAGCAATCCTTTTCTCCTCCGGAGCACACTTTGGTAACTGCTGGAATGTTGAAGCCCATATTGCATGTTCACTGTTTCTTGCTGTTAGCTTGTTACAGACGTTGCTTTTTTTGATGGTATGGTTTAACGTCCCTGGGTGAAATTTAGCAGAGAATTGGAGGGCAAAGTCAGGTGAAATGGCAAGATCTGGTTCATTGTAAGAGTCTTCGAGTTCTGCCACACACAAACTTTTGAAAGCCCGGTCTGTGAGACTGCTCACCTCTCTGTCTGTGTCATCCAGGAGACTCCCAATACTTGAGGAGTCACTATGTCCTTCTGTATGTTTCTTATTTCCCTGCATTGTTCATGGGAATCATGAATGAATTATCCAAAGGATTAATTTCAGGTGTCAAATAGGCAGATGATTGTGTTGGATGGTTCCAGCTGTTTGCAATTCACAAGCACAAAGCGATTCCTCCAGACAGTGCTGCTACACATCGATTCGTCTTACGGAATAGCTGAAGGAAACTTTCTTCTCTGCAAAGCCAAAAATTATAAATTATAATTTTTCTATATTAACACTATTAGACAGAGAGCATTTTCCAGATATATCAGTCACTGACTAATTTGCTCCCACATGTATTCTAAAGAAGATGCTAGCAACACAATAAACAACATGAAAAGTAATTGTTATTTTGGTCAATTCAGGTAGCTCATGGTAGATAGTTGAACTTCTGGAAAGTGCCATTAAGAAAAGTGGTTTCAACTCATATTCTTTACTTGGGCTATTAAACAAGGATATAAGAGCCAAATTTCAAGTACTTCCCTTTCCATACCTCCAACTATAAACACTTCCAAGTGCTGTGCATGTATTTAGCTAAGAAGGTTAGCCATTTTTTGGCCAGGAAGAATTAATAATAAAAAGGGAGAAAACTTACTTAATGAAAGAAAAGTTGATAAAACTTACTTGGCAAGCCATCATAATTATAACTTAAAATATCTTGTGAAAAATAAAGTTATTATAGAAGATTCTATGCTCACTTGTCTGTTAGCTCATGACTGTGGAAAATGGAGTCTATAGAGGTGAACCGGCTTGTATCAGGCTGGAGCTCTGCTGTGACAATTACCCTGAGCAGAACCCTTGTTTGAGAAAGCAGAATGGCACCACAGGTAAAGAGGATTTTCTGTTCATTAGCATGTTCCAAGAAAATATTGCTGGGGTAAAATCCTTTAGCCACCTATATCCAGATACGGTTGGTTGGTATATTGAAACTGAAGAGGCTGCTAATACCAGCTTGGCCAGCAGAAGGCAGGAGTGCCTAGGGGACTCTAGCAGACCCACTAAAGGAGCAGAGGGAACATTTGGTTTCAGTTCCAGAACTGCTGAGAGCAAAAGGTAACTCATTCAACACAATTATAAAATATCACAGCCTTCCATTAACCCCTGGCTATGATGCACAGTCAGGGCCCACAGCGTTGTGGTTTTTGGCTATCTCCACATCAGTCTGAAGACAGGATGGGGGAATCTTTGGATGGAACAAGTATAAGCAAAATAGACCCTTCAGATATACTTGAAATCTACACACTGAAACTCATTAAAGTTTACTCTGTAAACTCTTCAGATACTTATTCTCACGTTCAAGGGCTTGAGCAGGGTATTGACTAAACTACAGCAAGACTCAGTTTAAAAGCATATTCAAGAGCTAGCTAAAAGGAAAATCCTTTTAGACTCCTTAAGGAAAGTCTGATCTGTATCTCCATTCCCCGGTACAACTGCATCATTAACTTGCGATGAGCTGAAACACCACAGTTCACATCTACAGCAGCTTCTATACAGGTGGAAGCTGTCTCCATCTCAAGCTTGGATCCACTGTAGAACTGAGCAATGAAATCCAGATCCAGATTTCAGACCCTCCAGCTGTCCAAATCCATGATTCCACTTTGGCCCATCTCAGTTAGACTCTTGGAAAGGGCACGTTTTTCCCTGTGATGACTCAGTGCTGGTCAAAGTATGAAAAGACAGAGGAACTGGGCTTAATCAGCTGAGTTACTCGGGCTCAGTTGTTTCTTCAAACGAAAACACTACTCACCTTCCTTTTCTATTTAAAAAAACCTCAGCCAACCTATTTTTAGACTCGAAGTATCATAGTGAATCTTGATTCTGTCCTTCCAGCCATACAATTCCAATGACTTATGAAGAACTACAATAGATTTACACTAGAAATAAAACAAGCTTAATAGAGCTTCTCCATTTTACTTTGTACAAAGATTTTTCAAAAGTGAGTTTCACTCCCCCCACTGCACATACATTTTTGTGTATAACGCAGCAAGAAAAAAAGAGAAGACAAATGAAAGGCCATCCCGCTCTCGGATTTGATTCTTAACTGTTATATGAACGGGAAGTACAGGTACATACCTGCCACGTAATTTTGCTTCTCATCTTTAGAACTCCCTCTCACGCTTGCATTTGGCTTCATTTCTGACCACCTTTAGTGAGGAGGTAGAAATAGTCCAGTGATGTAGATTCGACAGAAGTAGTGTCCTGGGATGTTTCCAACCTTCAGCATTTTTTGATCTTAAGTGAACTCTGCAATTTGAAAACAAAGACATTTGTTTGCATCATCTGAAGATTGTCTCGTGCCGTATTCATTCATTTTTTTGTTCATTCACATTTTACAACCATTTTAGGAATGATGTAGAGGATTTCTTACCAAAAGAGACAGGTATCCTTCCCAGAGTGATAATAACCAGATACCTTGAGAGTTTGGTAGCTTGTGGAGTCCAGTCAGGTTCCTAGCAAACAACTATCACAACCTCCAGCACTCTCTGGTAGCCCCAGCAGGGACTAACAGCTGAGTGAGCAATGGTTTCCTGGCAGTCTGCCCATTGCAAAGGCTGGGTGACATCTCCAGGCTAAAAAGAGGGGTTGTGCCAGATGACTTCTTCCCTGCTGCTGTCTACGTCCCTGCTGTGCCACCCTTTCAGAGGCACTGCAGAGGAAGATGTGTGCCTTCGCTCCACCTGTATATGACTGCCTACTGCCAACAAGTACAGACAGACATCAATCTGGTGGACTGGGAACTAATGCAGGTGAGGTTTGAAAGTCCATCCTTTTCATTGTCCCTGTTGTAAAGGAAAGGAAAGGTGGACAGCTGGGATGGTGAGGGGCAGTAAACAAAACACCTTTTTGCTTCCATGCATGAACCAGAGTCAGGAGATGCTAAAGGAAAGCTCAGCTATGGTGAACGTGCATTGCTGCGGTCCTTTTGCTGTGGACACCCCCAAGGTTCAGGCTAGTTTGCTTAATCTTTGCAAGAGGATATCCATTTCCTACAAGGAGAACTGCCTGGCCCTGAGGTAATGCAAATAGCACATAGGTGTAGATACAGTAGATTTTCCTGAAGCAAGGGTGTCCTCTAAGGAAACTTTTGTGTCAGCTCATGGTATTCAAAAGAAACTGGCAAAAGCATCAACAAGGGCTCACCCACTGGGATGGTCTCCTGCACCTTACCTGAAGAAGGACAGTTGTCAGTGTTAGTTTAGGGACAAGCCTGTACTAATCAGAGCTTTTTGTTGTCCATTTAAGATGTCTGAGTAAAAAAAAGTAAAAGCAAAGAAAAAAACCCCAGTGCTATGTCTGGTTGCAGCCAGATGTAAAAGGGCATCCTCATTGCAGAGATGTGTACTCAGTTATCTCTTTGCTCAGAGGTTAAATTACAATTTTACTGCTTCTGTGGTACTCTTAACTGTGCAAAGCCAACACAGCTGTGAGAGATTGTGATTATGTTCTGGCTCACTCATCAACAGGGCTGTTGACTAAATTCCAGTGGCACAATGTTTATCACTATTTATTGGTGGTGGTGCCTGAACTAGGAGGAAGCTTGGCTTTCAGATCTCATGGACAGAGGTCTGAAGAAACATCTTGTCCCTTGTAAACTGAGAACATCTGCTGAAAAGTGAGTAGGGTAACAATAAACATGGAGATCATGATGTAATCTCAATTATTTTCCTAGATGGAGTCACAGTTACAAAAACAACTCAGCACCACTGATTAAAAAAGAACAGCGACTGTCATTGTCTCTGAAACCCTTGTGAAGATCTTTGTCTCTCCTGACTGTAATACTAGTACTTGGGCAGTGTAATGTTTCAAGCTGGAAAAGCTGTATCTACACCGAGTGTTCAAGGTGCAGATCACTACCGGGACTGGATTGAAACAGCAGCACTGTACTGATCTGGTTATCCCTTGTATAGGTATGATGGCAACTTCTGAACTTTGGGCAAAGAAGCTGTTCATAGCTGGTTTAATAACTTGGTAAAGTCCCATTTCTTTATCTTTTTGGACAAACATGGCAGCCAGCAAGCAAGGTGCTGTGTTTGAGCTTAGGTCAGGATTCAGTTAGTTAAAACATTTAAGGATGGCTGAATTTAGGCTATTTTCAAGACAGAAGGCAACACTGGGCAATTGGAACTGCTTGGGAAATGCTGAAAAACATGTGAGGTGTTTTGAGTAGGCATCACCTGATACGGGCTACCGAAAAAGCTTGCATGAATGTACAGATTTCAAGGAGCTTAATCAGAAACCAACCTCCCCTCTCTTTTAAATAGGAGGCTTTTTTCAGTGGCTCTCTTAAGTGCCTAGCAAGTTGTGATGAGGAGGTTAAATTACAGAGACTATTCCTGGCCTGGCACAGACTGAATGTCAACTTTTTTCACTAAACAAGAGCTGGGCAACCCAGCAAACTTGGCTGGAGTGTGTGACATCACTGCTGCTGCAATATATAAAGGGCCGGTTGATTCCCCCACCCCCCTTGGGCTGGTATTTGGCTGAAATGTTGTGCCGTGAGACATCGCGGTGGCATTTTGGCAGTGCCCTTGGGAGTTGCATAGCAGTCTGAAGTCAGCAGCACTGCATTTCCCTTGATGATGGGAAAAGAAGGGAGATGGAGGGAAGGTTTGGGTTTTTTTAAATCTTTGTGAGCTGTTTTCTTCATGTGGTGCTCTCTGTATGGCATTAATTCACAGCTCCAGCCCAAAACTCAGAGCCCTATGGTGACTGCTGGCTGAGGTTTATTTAGCAGCATGCTCTACTCACGCACACGCTGCTGCTGCTGCTTTGGGCTTCCAGGGGCTCACCATGACAAATACTTAGTGCTTCTTACCATGGGAAACAGGAGAATCCCCAATGAATTGATGACTTTTTTGCATAGGTGCGTGTTTGTTCATGGCACACATGGGAGCTCATAATCAGATGAGAGGGCTGGATGGAAACAGGCCTGTTCACCTATGGGTCATCAGGCTGAGACAACACTCCCAGCTGATAGCAGCTCCTCACTAGCCCAAGCAGGGCTGGCTCAGTGATCTCTCTTGGGTATCACCAGAAAGTCCTGTGTGGCAGCAGCAATCAGTATGTGAATGAATATTGGGTGTGCTGCTGTCGGTCAATGATCGCAGCACCGCTGTTTTCATTTTGCATTTAGGAAAACAGACATAAAGGTGTCAGGGAGTTAAAGGTCACCCTGTGAGTCCCTGTCAGAGACAAGAAGCCAGAAGGATGTCCAGGAGAAAGGAAAGAGCCCTGTCGTCTGGTGTAGAATACCTAAACATCACTTGCGCTGGGCTGCTTGTACTGCCAAGAGCGTGTGGGCTGGTCATATTGGGCTGCAATTGGGTCATATTGGGAGCCAAATGCTCCCTCTGATCTGCTCTGCTGCCTGGGCAGCGCCAGGCACACTGCCTCTCTGAGCAGCCCTCGGGGCACATGGACTGGGGGGAAGATCACAACATCCTCACCAAGGAGGAGAGCTGCCTGGCAAGAGAGACAGTAGTGCTCCAGCCACATTTCCCCAAACTGTCAAGAAAGGCAATTTCTGGATTAAGGGGGTCATAAGGTGAATGCTACTAGCACTAGCCTCCATTTCCCTTATCCAACAAGACCACTTTCATCTATGCTTTGTGGTCATAAAGGGTGGCCAAAGTGAATTCTCCTGCTTGGGGAAAGGGAATTTGCCTAAGTACAAATACCTGCTCCAGCTGATGGAGGGTGGAGAACTAGGTCAGTCCAGCCTAGGGTGAAGATCTCAAACACTGACAGAAATGACTAGCATAGAACAGGGTGACCTCAGCTATTCCAGCATCAGATCTTTGATCATTGCGCTGGGAAGCAAGGTGAAGGAACTATGTGTCTGGACCAAACCAATGTAGACTGGGGTCCATTCCCCTTGAGGATTTGGTCCAGCAATTGTGTCTCGAACAGCTTGTCCTGAGCCAGAGAAGAGGAGAGACTGTTCTTGACTTTGGGCCAACTTCTGTTCTCAGTTACACTGGTATAAATCTAGAGTCATTTTACTGACGTCAGTAGAATAAGTGAGAACAGAATTGGTGACTCTAAATACATCTACTTCCTAAGCCAACACTGGTGCGCTATCCAGAAGGCTACATAAGTAACTGTAACCACAGTAAAGTGAAATCCAACATCTCTGAAGAGCCAAACCTCACCCCCATGTGGCATTCAGACCAACATGCGAAGGAAAGGGATTTGGAACCAATACCATATTGCTATGCCACCAAATCACGTCCTCTGGACAATTCTGATTTTCTAACCTCTATCACTCACCATGACAATAGCAGTGCCTTTGGGATAAAGTAATTTTGCTCTTTTCTTCAATATTCACTAGAATATCTAGACCTAGGAGTGGTGTGGTAGACGTTGTGCAGTCCCAGACTGGACCAGCAGAGCTGGCTGGCAATCTGAATTGCCATCCTGTGGACGCTACAATCTTTTGGAAATGTGTTTGTTTGTGTGTGTGATGGGAGGATGTTCTCATTTAGATTGTTTTTGAAATTTCACATGGAATAAAGATTCTGAAGATAAATTATATTATAAATTTCAAAATTTCATTCAGAATTTTTTAAAAAATCTTTTCATTTCAGATTTTTTCACTATTTTTACACTATAGGCCATGAGAAGTAGCATGTAATATATAACGTAATAGTTAAAATAGTATATTATTACTGGTCTTTAGTCAGAGAAGGTGTATGCTATTTAACATTAACTGAAACTTTTCATTTTATTTTCTATGTCAAACAATACTCATGGTATTGCAACAGAGAGTGTGATCTTGTTTTGAAATTTCCCTAAGTAAATATTCCAAATGATCAAAAAAATAATTTCCATTTCTCTTTCTAGGGGAAATGTCGTTAAAATGAATATGATTGTGATTTTATTTGTTTAATCAAACCAGTTTTTTCTGAAGAAAAGACAGCTGAAGTCTTTTTCTCCCAGTGAGCTCTACTGATGCTAGTACATCTGTTGCCATGGGAGCTGGAACCGGGGATTCATCGGACTCACAGCTCAAGGAAGGTCAGTGCAACCTGGTGAAAGCACGAATGCAAGGAGGGAGTGTACCTAGCCAATGACCTTGTGTTACGTATCCTGCTCTGTGTCCTTTCCCCAAAGGATGTGAACCTCTTCCAGGCCCCAGCTGGAACGCTTACCTCTTCAGCTTAGACCACAAAGCTTCAAGCACTGGGAGATGAAGACCTCACGTGAAGAAAAATGGGAGGAACAGAGACGGCTTGTGACAGCTATGGAGAATCATGGCAAGGCTCTCTACCTTTCCCTTTCTGGTTCAATGGCAAAGACCCAACAGTTATTTCCAGCTGGTCTCCGGACTGCCTTTCCCAATGTCCTCCAAATGCCCCATCCTGCCAAGAGGCCTGTCAAGTTTGGAAGAAGGAGATGTCTCTCAGAACGGGTTGTATCTGGACTGAGGCTTTCTTGCAACTCCTGTTCACTCCTTCCATTACCTGAGCCCTATCCACTGCCTTTGAAGAGTCAGTAACATGCAGAAATGATGGAGGAAGTCAAAGGCGCAGAGCACATGACTAACACAGGCAAAGGGCAGGTGCAGCACTTGACAAACAGCACAAGTCTACGAGAATCACAAGGCAAAGGGATGGTGCTCCTCCCATGACCTGAAGTCAGCACAGACAACTGACATTTAAGCAACTGAACCCAAACAGTGCATTTCTTGGCATTAAATGTCTGACTGGAAAAGGCCACTGTCTGTAACTAGGTCAGTCATTATATACTGAGATATTTATACAGCTCCCCAGTAATATGGTACATGAACACCTCGTGGTTATTTATCCTTACAAACTGTCCCACTGCAAGCAGGATTTCTGTCTCATTTACAGATCAGCAGCTAAGGCCCAGCTTCAACTGACTGATTTGCCCAAGACCAAACAGGGCATCTGTGGCAGGGGAGGGAACCAAATCCATGTTCTCTGAATCACACAAGAAGAGCTTAACCCTTACCAGTTAAGGCAAAAATGTGCCTTCCCAGTGCCCTTCATAGGGCATGGTGCTTTACCATGAGCATCTGCAAAAAAACCCCCTTCAGCTGAGTATGGTGCTGTAGCTTGGCATTATACTGTATAGTGAAATCCATACGGATTCGCAGGTGACTGACTTACTGCAAAGATCTCAGCTCCGCCTCAGGTTCTTGATACCTATATCTCTCTTTGAGATCATAAAGACTCAAGCCTTCCTCACTAGTTCAAGGTGACAACTGACATTGCATTGGTACAGCCCCTCCACTGAGCACTGACAGGATTTTGGCTGATGAGACAGGTACTTGTCTCCTTTCATTTAAGTCTCAGGCAAGGCTTAGAGGATGAAAGCTGCTGAGTTTTCGCTTCCCAAGTGGAAGAACGGAGATTTTCCCACACTAGAGGGAAAGTTGTAGAGTACCAGAGCATCGCAGTGGCTAGAGACAGGAGATGACAAGGATGGAAGGGAAGAAAAACATACGGACAAGAAAACAAATGTATTGGCCTGCATGCCTTGTAAAGGAGCATGCCAGACAGTCCCAGCCCCTGTCAAGGGAAAATTGTAATGATACCAGCCAGTACGCTAGACACAAGAGGGAAGCAGGTGTATTCTCCTCTGTGACCTACACAAGGAAATCTGCAGGTAGCAACCAGCCATGCCTCACTTCTCTTTCCAGGCTGGGGAATCTGAAACCATCCCCCACTTACACTGCCCTCCTCATCAGCCCCAGCACACCAATACCATCTGCACTGTCAAGTTTACACTTAGACCATTTAAGCTTCTTGACAAGGAGAGTCTGACCCACACCCACTCACACAGGATACAGTCCCAGGAAATAACAGGCTTGCAGAAAACAAGTATTATTCTTTTAGTGGTAATCTCACCTGCTCCTTTCCTTTATATCTTCTGGATATTTCCAGGGTTTGGGCAAGGATTTTGCTGAATCTGTTTTCTATAAAGAAAAGAATTCAAGCCATTTGTAGGTGCTAGGTTCAAAATTGTTTCAAGTTCTAAGTGGTTTTATCACCCACTGAATTCCACAGAATTTAGGGACATGCAATATCCTGAAATAGCTGTCTAATGTTACCAAAGACCAACAGGTAGGTATATATACCAGAGAGGGGAAGAGAAGGTGAAGGCTTTGGTTTCCAAGGTTTTCTGGCTCAGGCTGCAGGAATAGAGCTATTTCTTACTTACACTTTGCTATAGCTTTCAAGTGCAGTCAAGAGAGCTCTGTTCTTGAGCAGTGTGGCAGGGAGGGAAATACAGACTTATATACATGCCAGAGCATATGACTCAAGCACACAACCATCCATTCGCATAACATCTTTCCTCTGATGACAAACTGTTCTTCAACCATTTGAGATGATAACAGAGCCATTCCAGTTGAAGGACAAAAGCTGTAGCTTGCCTTACTCCTGCCGGCTATCTGGAAGATGACCATGGGACAGCTAGCTATCCACCTATGGGATGACTTTGAGAGGGCAGGGGAGAGCCCACCCACCCTTGCCCCCAGGCGTTATCTCTGGAGGCCACACTATTTTCCTCCTTTTGTGGAGCAAAAGCTGGCCAGTGGTCTTGTCCTGGGCAAGATGGAAGCTCCTTCCAGTTCCCTCTTCACTGTGCAACTGGGGTTCTTTTTTTTTTCCTGGGAAATGAAGACTCCCTCTTCCTATTCAGAGATTGATTAATTGTTATGATTTAATGGTGTGTCCCCAAGGCATCTCCTCATTCTTTTACAGTTAATGCATATGCTAAGGCATTTCTTGTGATTATTCTGTAAAGGATATATGCAAAAGACAGAAAGGAAAATAACATGAGTTTTAAGAAGAATCTACACTTATTCCCTAACAGACACCCCAATGACTCTGGCTGAATCAGTCCCTCAGCAACCTCAGCGATGCTGTCATCACAGTGCTCTTCCAGACCCCCAGATCCTCTAAAGAAACCTGCAGGCAGGCAATAGCATCGCCCGCAGCCCAGTGCTGTCACCAGCCACTTCTTCCCCAGCCCTTCCCCTCAATTCTCCCCCACACCCCGAGTGGCAATTCTACCTACTTGTCTATGGCTTCATTCAATTAACAGGCCTGGTCACAACTCCTGTAGCTCAAATAATCATTTCTCAGTTTTGGAGAAACAGACTAAGTCCTAATGTCACTACTTCAAAGCAGATCAGTCAAAACAATGAGTCTCAGTGAACAACAATGTCATGATCAGGAACGCTGCCCCACTGCCCCAGCATAAATCCTGGACGCAGCTTGCAGGATCTGGTTCCCTCTGAACATGCTGCTGCTTCTGCACCAACATCCCAGACAGTCCTGGGCACTTACTCCAATTTCTGCCCAATGGAGCCCTATGCTTTGAAACATGCAAAAGATGGGGACAGAGACACACCTGAAATACATCTCAACAGAGCAGAAGCCATCAGAAGTGTGCAGAATTGTACAAGGGTCAATAATGAACCTGACAGGCAAGCCAAGCTGACCTTAAGATATGACAGGTTATGTCTGATCCGGATAAAGGTGATAGGCAGAGGCACATCTGAGACTGAGGATCTGCAGTAGCTGTAAACTGCCAGATACTGCTGTTTGCTGACTCTGCATGTTAAGGTGTAGCCAAATGTTAACCACATGCATCTCTTTTAGAGACTTTTCCAAAAATTGCAGGGATTTTCACCTCTATCTTTTCCAAGTGGAAAGTATGAGTTAGGTGGCCTTCATGTACCTGTCATAGCCCTATCACGGTTCCCAAAACAGCCTCGGACATAGTGTATAAGTAACAGGGGAAGCATCCCTGAAACTACTGGGATGTAGCTATGTGAGAGACTGAAAATAAAGATGCATCACTATTTGACCTGCTTGGCTCATAAGAAGGTTGGTCTGACTGTTACTAGATAATTTAGATTAATCATTACTAGCTAATGCCTTCTTGTATGTCATTATTTGCAAGCACAGGAGATAGATGATAGAGAAACCTATGACTATAATTAAATATATGCTTTCTATACCTGTCCAAAGAGGATCATTTGGCAGGGGAACCCAAGGGAGAGGGAAACCTTACTTCTGGGGAAGGGCTGTCCTCTTACGGTTTCAGTGCTGCCTCAGTTTCTCTGGGACTCCTAAGGGACAGGGGTCTTGGCAGCAGTCTCTCTGACCACACACACTTGAAAGCCATAAAAACCTGGCAAGCAGCAACATAGTCACAAAACACCAAGCTTAATACACACATGCAAATATATATATACACATCTTTAGCTATGTATGTATAAGCAATCACTGACCCACCCAAAAACATATGCAGGCTTGATTGAAGAGGGACAACCTTTTCTCAAGGGTAAAAGTTCCCCTATCAGTGCACACATACAGCCCCCACTATGTTGCCTTTCCACACACACCTGTCAGCTGGCTCACAGACCTCTGGTCCCAAAATGTGACACTACCTCAAGCAATGTACACTAGCTCTAAAAGCAATGGACTCACCCACCTGCTTATAGTAGACAAAGCTCTGTGTGACCTGGCACCCCAGCTGCAGGCAAGCCAGCACAGAGAAGCCTGCAGCTAAAAACCACTTGCAGAATTTACCTCTGCCAGCAACTTTCTGTGTGTGTAAACTCAGCTAGACTAAAGAAAGGAAAGACTGATACAGATGAGTGGTATTTTCTCCCAACCTGGCTCATAGGGTTTGTTGGCTTTTTTCCTGGTCTTGGAGGGATTTACATTTTCATGGGCCTTTTGCACAGCTCTAGTAATGCAAGCACAGACAAGACAAACATTTCAGAGAAGCAGGTAGGAATAAGAGGCTACAGAGTGAAATTTCCGTGTGCTTTTTGTTTGTGGTGCAGGGATGCAATTATACCTGCATACCTCCACCCAGCTGTGGCCTTCAAGTTCACTGGTGAGTGCCTGTTACAACTGTTTTGGTAACTAAGTTGAGAATATGTATGTAAATACCTTCCTAGTGACAAATGTGGAAGGATGGAAAAATTTAGTTGTTTCGAGGCTCCAATATACTGGGAATCTTTTATTTGTTAGTATTTTCCACAGGCCTTATCCTTCAAGCATTTAACTGAGGGCATTTGCCTTTTACATGGTCAATTCCTTGAAGAAGCGGGTGGACTTCGATCCTGTCCAGAAAGCTTATTTCTCCTTCTTACCTCTTCTCACTTTTCCTTCTCCCCAGCCTCCCTCCCGGCAACGGCAGGGGACTAGTGAGGAACCCTCTAGCTGATACTGTACAAAGTCAGTGTGAACTAGTAGCTTTGGCCTGCTGCTGGAAAACTTTTCCCTATTCAGATTTAATTGGATTGCCTGTTCACAGGCCGTTTAAAAAAGCATAAGCAGTTTGGCTTCTCGAGCTCAATTTTAATGATTTCTGTTCTTATTTTGCTGCTGAGTTCTGCAACTAGGCTAATAAAATGCAGTTCCTTGGGATGGCAGATTAAGAAGTTCTGCAACAACTGGACTCAGAAAAGCTTATGCCATTTAAGAAATTTTCCAGTGATTAAAATTGGATACAAGTCATAGTCACAGTCATTTATAGTGGCCTCTTACCACTGCCTAGGTATTTGAACTATTTTACTTTTTCAGGCTCTGCAGCATACCAATTGCTCTCTATAAAATATTTAAATTATTCTCTTCCTATTTGTTCCAAAAAGAGAACTAAAAATGCCTTCAACCCCCTACACAAGTCACTAAAGTTTTTAGGAGTATCTTATCTGTAGGCAGTAATCATCTGGAAAATAAAATCCACGTATATTTGCTTAAAGTTGCTTACAGCACAATGCACAGGACAATTAAATGGAGCTTCATAGCAATTTAGTGGTCTTTTAAAAAGATCATACCCCTTTACCAAATAATTATATGTGTCATAAACAGTAATCACTGCATACAAATCTATATGTATGTCTCTTTCCACACACAGACTTTCAGAGACAATCCTGCATTTTTCAGAGCAGAAAATGCTGGACAAAATTAAAGGACTTTCCACCTCTTATCACTGAAAAAAAGATATAAATGCTGTTTGATTTCTTTTATCTGATCAATTACACAACTGATCCTCGAGTGCACACACATTCACACGCTCAGACACCACCATTCTTCACCATTTCCCTGCTTTAAAAACACCCATACACTTCTCCCTTACCTTCTGTGCTCCAGCTTCCTGATCAGGGACAGTGCAGGGCTGCGCTTTCTTCCCTTAAGTCAAAGCCCCAGCACATTTTACAGCAGCCTGCTTACTATTAGCACTTCCCATTATTTATGTGTTTCAGACTCTCCTTCTGAACATGGTTATCTTAACAGAAACAACCACTGAAAAATAAATAAAACAATAAAAGTGGAGGAGCTAACCCTTGAGCCCTCACAGACCTGCCCAGCCAGGTGAAGTGAAGTGAGCAAGGAATCCAAAGTTAGTAAAATGTATTTAAATAGTTATCAGGCAAGGGAAACCAAATGGAGATCATAGTGGGGAAGAGGCAAACATACGTATTGGAATAACCATGCGGTGTCAAGTAACAGACAGATGAAACAAACAGTCATCAGCTATTTTTACATTCAGATTTGCCATTGGTAATGCTTCAGAGATAACTAATACAGAAAGTCAGGCTGTGCGATTGGCTTGCCACTGCCAGTGATTCAAACCTTAAAGCACTGCATTTCTGTGTCTAGAGGTGGGAGTCAAAATGTTTTTTAAGGTCGCCATTAAAAATACTGTGTAAGAAGTATGCACATGAGTAACACATTACTGCTCTACCGGTGCTTTTTCATAAATAGCTCATTTCATCATCAAGGCTGGACAAATGTATCCAGCGTTCTTGGAGTAAGGACCCCATTCCACTGTCCTTCCAAAGCAAACAAGACCAGCCACCCTCCTGGGAGGCACATGCCAGCATTGGGTTTCATTTGGCGAACTGCAATAGGATGTTGAATAATAGGGGAAATATGCCATGAAGTCAACAAGCTAAGTTTTTGTATGGCAATGGATTGCACTCTGCGCCTGAGCGCACAGAGCTCCTTCCTGAAGTCATGGGGCTCTCTCGGGGCTCAGCATCACGCTGGACTTGAGCCACAGCCTACGGCAAAATGAAGAGCAGAATCTCCTGTGATTACAGCCCCACTCCTGCTTCCATAGCAGAGCAGGGCTCCGAGTAAGTCCAGTGCTCATTTGCATTTTAAAAAGGGCCACTAATTACATTGCTACAGCATGAGCAAGGCAACAACCATGCGGTATCTGCTGCCTGTGAATCTCCAAGCACCGGGAGGCTTGTGATGAACTAATCCTCCCTGCAATCCAAGAGCAGCCTAAGCTTACCGGTCCTTGGAGGGACAATGACCTGCCTTCTGCAAAGCAACCTTCAGCTTTGAGTTCCCCACCTGGGAGAGATGTATCACCTCAGATCCCGGCGGGAAGATTTTACAAAGCTCACTCTCCTAGACTCCTGGTCTGGGCTTTTGGTGCTCAAGTGCGTCTCATAACTCATCCCAAACTGAATGCTGGTCTTGCCAAACATCAGGGCACTTCTGCTAAGTTCTGGCCCGAAACTACACGCTTCCAACCGCTACCCACCCCCCGCACCCATCAGAGCACCTATGCACAAAGATTTGGTGCACGCTTGAGTCATGGTGCCTACGAACTGAGACATCGGAGAGAACTGGCGCACACTGCAAACAAAAAACAGGTTTGGGATGAAAACAGACAGTGGAAAAGTAGTTTTCAGGCACCCACTGACACTAATGTAGGCAAAACTGTCTGTATATGTGTGTCTGTCTCCCACACATTTCTAAAGAGGGGTGGAATGTATTTCTGGACTACTTGTGCTAAAAATAAACCCATCCCTGCTGTCTATGAAGAGAGGCAGGTATAGCTCTGCTTTCTGTAAGCCCATGAACTTGTGAACTGCTTAGAGGCTGAATCACAACTAGAAAGACCCCTATGGAAATTGTAATTGCTAGTGCAGGAAGGGTGGCTGATTGCTTGGAAAATCGAAAACAGGCCTCTCACATGAAAGCAGCTGGGGTTAACACTATTCATCATGATGAATGTGCTTTACAGACTCCAGCTTTGAAAGGACTCAGATCTTGGGATAGGCATTATGCTTGTTCAAATATGATGATAATAAATACATATATTTGCAAATTCAGTGCTCAGATGAGACTCTGGGATCAGATGGCCTGTCATTAAAATAAAACCACTTCTGGGGAAAATTACCAAATAACACACAGCAAACACAACCCAGTGGCACTTAGATGTTGTTATCCTGCTCCCAGGAAAGTTAAAAAGCAAAAATTCCTGCTGCTTCCTTTCAGTGAGTGTAGAGCAATAACAGATCACACTGAACTTTTGTAGACAGCAGTTTGGACTGAAATTCTAAATTTATATGAAAAGACTGTGCAATTTGCACAAATATGTTAATGGAAAATGAATGTATGTATGTATATGTAATGAACTCCATCTTTCACACACACACACTTGAAACTTTGTATGCTTGGCAAGGCTGAGAATACAGACATGACAGCCTTATGCAAGAGCAGTAGTTTTCAGCCTTTTCTGACTTGTATCCCATCCCTTAACACTTTCTCCAGGGAAATAAATGGTGTTCTGCCCTAATGAGAGAGACAGTTTTTTCCTTTGTTACCTTAGCTGCAAATCCCGGAGAAGCAGTATGCAGACCCCAAGGGGTCAATGGACCGATCACATGCAAAAAGTCCCTGGTACATGGAAACCAAAAAGTGGAACTGATTATAAACAGAAATGAAAACATGCCACCCTAGACTAGGAAAATGCAAGCATCAAACTGCTTTGGTTGTAGAAAGTAAACGGTTTATAATTCTCTTGGCATTAACGAGCAAGGGGCCTATTTAATAACCCATGAAAGCAATATGACTATATTGAGTTTTCAGTTGTTTGTTTACAGCACTTTTTGTCCAGCAGAGCAATGCAGGTTCAGTTCTTACCTGGCAGCCCCAGACTGAATGATTTGTTGATTGTTATCACAGTCAGTGCAATAACTTGATCACCGGACAGATGAGTGCAGAGCATCGGCTGGACAGAGCAGCCCCGGGGTCCTACCAGCTGAACAAAAGCAGTGAACCGAGGACTAGAATGTGTCCCACAGCAGGACACCACCTTCATCTGCTCTGTATGTTGATCTCCACACTTGCAGGTAGATATTGCTGTGACCCCACCTGAAGTCTTGCAAGGCCTGCATTTCTCTGGGGGTGTTTCCCTGGATGTCCCCAGCAGTGCAGCAGCATTACAGTGCTGATGAAGGAGTCATGGTGCAAACCAGATGCTGCTCCACCTGCCTCCTTGGGACAGCCCAAGCCCCCTATCTTGCTCTCCAGCAAGGGGACTCCACCTCCATGAGTCCTGTCTGGATGGGGAGGTGGCTGCCAGTTCTGTCCCATTCTTGCAGCATGTCAGTGGCCTGGACCCAAAACCCTTCCATGCTCAAGCTGATCTGAGTGCACACCTCCTCTGATGATGGAAGTGCTCCCAGTTTCTGGGGAGGGGGTCCTCCACTTGTTCCTCCTCTTGCAATCTCTGCATTTCATAACTTGCTGGAGGAGAGAGAATGCCTGAAAATGAGTTGAGGTCTCCAGTTTTGCATTCTCCTCTAGGAGGCATTGGACTTTCCTGAGCATCTGTATATTTTCTACTAAATGTGAAAGCATCACTGCTTCCTTCTGCAGCTGGATTTTGTGGAAAAGCTCTTGTCAGACTTACCCTCCTTCCCTGACTCCAGGAGGCAGCAGAGACCTGAGGGTCCTGAGGGAGGGAGATGTCTCAGTATTGCTACAGGTATTTTGTCACCCAAAGGGGAACAAGATCAAGGCTGCATTTTTCGCTCAGCACCTCCTGTTAGCCAACACAGGTGGTGCTGCACCTGCTATCAGGGGAAATGACAAGCAGATCTCTGTCATACTCCTCTCTGCCTGTATCCTCTTCTGGGTCCAGCCTCAATACACATCCAGGTTTGAGCCAACTTCTGTCCTGACAAAGCCAGCCGAGCAGATGTAGGTGAGGCCAGAAGGGTTCCCAGCACCTGAGCACCAGTAGCAGTCCTGTGGCCTCTTCCTTTGGGGCCATTTCTCCACCTTGCTGGAAGGGCTGCCTATCCACCCCTTCTGCAGAATCTGTGCAATGAGACAGGTGCAGCACTCATCCGCAGCCTCTCTCCAGGGCTACTCCTTAGGGCTCAAACTTTGCCAGTAGCGGGAGTTTGTCGGTCCCAACTCCAGGGACTCCTAGAGCTCTGACAAGGAGAGAAATTTTGATTTTTTAAGACCTTGGAGCTTTCTCTATTTGTCCTTATTGCAGCTTTGAATGAAGCCTGGCAAAGTAAAAATCCACTGCAAAAGGAAGCTCTGGAAGAAATTTCAGCATTGTTCAAGCAAAAATAAATATTTCCTTGATTTCACCTTTCTGAATTTTATAATATGGTTTTTAATATAATACAATATCAAAATTGTTTTCATCCTGCCCTCAGAAAGTAATAGAAGATATTATTTTCCAACAAACAAAATGCTGTGATTCTTCTCTGAAATCAAATTTCTCATGAAACCAACATACTTTGCTACATTTCAGCTTTGACTGCATTTGTGATCGCTGGCAGACATTGGTTCCACCATCTTTTTGTCCATTTTTTTTTAGCTCTGTGAATACAGAGCTTAAATTCAATTTTAAAAGAATTTCTACAGCCTTATCTGCTCTCCCTGCTGCCGTCACATCAATACCACCCAGACTCAGCTGACTCAGAGACAACTCGTCTGGATTCCAGCCCCAAACACGCATCCTAAAACTCTGGGAGGTGGCCGGCTGTGGTACCAGGCTGGGGCTCAGCAGCCCTTTTACGGCTTTCAGGGACAGAACATAGGCTAGAAGGACTCTGAAGACACAGCCTCAGTGACAGTTTTGGCAAGGATGTCAGTCACAACCACATCCTACTTATTTCCTGCAAATCAAACTGACTCTTCAGTCAGGAGCAAAGTCTTGCTTTTGCTGGTAAGACAGCCGCCACACATATGTTGATCATCTCTGCAGAACCCCCAAAAGATGCTTTTGCGTAACTGTTTCACTATTAAACACTCTGCCAAGAGTGGAAGACAGATGTGGCAGAAAAGAAACTTATGACAGGAAATGCTAAACACCAGAAGATGGTTAAATTATTCTGCAAGTAAAGGTTTAATCCTGCAAAGCATTGTTCTACCTGGGACAAATTTTCAAAGAGACAGCGCTATCTAAGATTGCTGAAAACCGTATGAGGTACCTATCTGCCCACTGGGCACCAGTTTACTTTGGAAATCTTTTTCTTCCAAACCATCAGGAATTGTCAGTGAAATCAGCAGGAACTGACCGCACTTTGCAATTTGCAGGGGAGGCTCAGCCTGTCCCAGGACAGGCGACGAATCAGTCTTTCAACTAAAGGTTAAGAAATGAACACACTTGTGACAGGTCAGATGAGGGAAAAAATGCCTGTAAATAGCCTGAGTGATCTAAAAATTAGCTCTCTTTAAAAACATTATGTAGAAGCCAGTGACATTTAGAGATATTGGGACAAATGCATTAGGTATTTTATAAACATAGCTATAATCCCTCTAATTTAAGAGAAGAGGTTGGAGGAATGTGGAGTTACTGGCCTAGCATAAATATTTCCTATTTACAAATCACAAAGCAAAAACTGGAGACCACAGGCTAAAATAGCTGGACAGCAATGATGGGAAACATAAGGTGCTATTTTTAGGGGATCATATGAGAACCCAAGCAGCTAGAAGCCTAGTCAACCTAGAGGTGTCACATGGCTGCTCTCAGAGTCCTCTGCACTGTATTACCCCACCGCAGACAAGGTGAACTAGCCAGGATGATTTTTGTTCCAGCCCTCCACACTCCCATCCAGATTTCATGCAATACTTTGCGTTTTACACAACACGTTGGACGAATTTCCATCCAAGTTTCCACAGAACCACTGGCCCTGTCCTGTGCCAGGTTTCTTTGCAACTGAGAGATGGATTGGGGCAGCGTTTGCAGGGCTGACCTCCCCCAGATGCTGGGGCGTACCAATGTTTTACAAGAGGAAACTGTGTTATGCTGCAGTACAGCTGACACTGCAGAGGTAGCTGCGGTTCAAATGCGGGTTTATCTCTGGATGGGGAGGGGTGAAGGGAGAACAGATAAAACAGTAAAACTTGTTATAGGCTAACGAGTTTGCCTCAATTACATGGGCTTTCATTTTGTGGTTTGCAGAACACACTTGCTGTGGGCCAGGAAGCGGAAACAGTGAAGCACAGCAGAAGAAAAGACGAGAATTTTATTCCTCAGCAGTCACTGAAGTTTCAAACCATATTTGCATTATCTCAAAAACTCATAGCACTGCAGAATGCGTTCAGAAGATACTGGGGTGCAAAACGTCTACCTGCATGGTTTTGTGCTGGAGCACTGGCGGGCAGTGAGGGGAAGGCCAGCTTGGCTTAGGAGAGAGGTTTCAGCCCAGATGTGAATCAGACAGGGAAGGAATTTAAATTTGCACTTCCTCCTTCTCAAACCAACTTTCTTGCTAGCTCAAAACCCTTCCCAGAAAAGGAGTGTTGGAAACCAGAAAAGGTTTTGAAAAATATTTCAGTTCTGCATATGTTGGCAGAAAAATGGGCACCATTAGTTTGCAAGCCACAGCAGACACAATTGCCTAACCTGTTTCCAGTCTGCTAGCAGATCAGAGTGCACCAGCTAACTGCAAAAAGCAACATAGCTTTTTGCCTTTTTCCCATTCCTGTAATCTGAGGAATTACAACACTGTATTTCTAAAATGATATGACTTTAAGTCATGTTTAAGAAGAGTAAGTAATCTAAAATTGGCATTCAGTAAAACAGGAAGCACTAGAGAGAGAACTAGAAGTATATGCCCAGCCTTTCAGAAAAAGCCAATGTGTAATTGTTCAAGGTTTTCTTGAATATCAGGAATGGAAGATTAACAAGCCAACAGATGGTGATGCAGTGAGATTATTGGTGTTAGCGGGAGGAATTCATGCAAACACAGAAAGGCCAAGAACAGCTAAAAACCTGGTCTGAAAGATAGCAAATGTGCTTCTCTGCAGAACGGTGCTAAATAATGACTGAGAAGACCGGAGCCAAATGAGGAACAGAAAGCAACCGCTGCAGAAAAGCGAGAAAACAAAAATGCGGCAATCGGAAACAGCTCAGTTGTGCAGCTTTGCTGCAGAAATCAGTCCCCGCTCCTCCACCTGCAGTACACCTGGGCTGGTCGACACAGCCCAGGACCTGGATGCAAGGTCCTTGGCACAATCTGCCTAGGGAACTGGGTGGACTGGAAAACTAGGGATGGATCTTCATCCTTTCCCTGTAGCTGAACTTGGAGAGTAGGGTCAGTGAGCCATGTGGAGTAGACAGAAAGGCAGCATCAGAGAACCCCTAAGAATCCCCCAGGCCTAAAAACTATGTCACAACCCCTTAATGAGGATTAACCAGATGAGTCCCAGGTAATCAGAGACCACTCTTAGCTGTAAAGTGATTCCTGGGGCTGAAATTCACTGTACCAAATGTACTAAAGTGGCTGGTATTAATAAACTGACAAATGCGAACAAAAGAATTCTTCTTTAATCTCATTCCATTAAGGAAAGGGCATGTGGTTTAAGTTATGATCACATAAACCACTGACTTCAGGCACTTTTAAAGGTTTGTAGTCTGCAAAACTCATTAGAAAATTTATGCTGTCAAATATTTGAAGAAAAATGTAATGGGAATAAAGAGATAAATATTGTCTTTTAAAAAAATGTCACAACTTGTTTCCTTTAAACTTTAGAAAGGCATTTTAGGCAAAAAGTTAAAAATAAACCAAAAAATTGTAACTGGTGAAAATTCTAATCCTGCAAACATGTATATGATTGATTATCTTCCTGAAGAGGTTAGGGGCCCTTCTCTTAGGAACAAAACTAAATATGTTCGCAGACTCAGGACTCTAAGCAAATCTATAACGTCACTCATACAGATATTCTTAGTGATTTCAGCAGAAGTGTTTACACACAATGTAGAGCACAGACTGAAGCATTTAAGTACTGCAAGCTCAAAGTGCATTTTTATTGCAATCTTTTTGTTAGCGACAGAAAGAATTGCTCTTTCAAAATACAGCAGTAATTTCCAAATCCAAGGTGTATCTGAAATCCATTAAGAAAATGACTCTGTATGCAGGCGGGCCTGAACAAGGAGGCAAGGTTTGATGTCTCCACTGATGACACTTACAACATGTCATTTGGGATCACAAGTCCCGTTGATTTCAATATTCCCATCCTGCTGAAGGACAATAGCCCCTCAGACATTTCAATGTGACACATGGAAGCTGGGTATTTTGGAAACTGATGTTCAGAAGCAGCCTGGCAGATATGGCTGAGCCAGCTCCAATCAACAGAAACGCTTCCAGAGACATGAGGGGGAGCTGGAACACGCTCTGTTTGCTCACTGCGTTAAAGACAGTTTGTGCTGTCCTCACAGAAGGGATGCTAATGAGACCTTGGACTAGTCTTTTTCCAGCCGAGTTGAGCACGACAAGCATGAAACATCTCAGCAGAAAAAAATATCTCTACAAATTCTGAAAGTCTACAGATTTTTAGGAAAACTTCTATGTTAGTAATGCAAGACCAGAAAATACAAAGAAAGCAAGGAACTGGTGGTGTAAATAGAAATGAGTAAAAATTACACGTTATTTAAACAAAAATATTTTTACTTTGTGCAACATTAGATGCTCTAATGTATGGTTAATTCTAGTGTCCTGATTCACATTTTCCTTTTTATGTTTCACAGCTTTATAATTTATTTTGGCATCAATGTAAAAAATTATAGTCACCAAATTCTCATAGTTGCCTTCAAAAGTCATTTGCAGACTCACTGTTTCCACAGGGTACTTCAGATATAATCACACAGTCCTTATGTTCACTATTTGAGTTACATTAGTTTGTGAAGTCCATGAGATTTTAATAATAGTCATCAAGTATATTAGGGGTTTCCACTGTGGCCAGTACCAGAGTAAGCAAGCACCTAACCTTGCACTCACAGAAGATGATCTATAAATCCAGGTCCCATGTACACCCAGTTCTGTTGCTTACGACAAAAAAACCCCAGCAACTGTTGATTTGAATAAAACCACACTGCAAAACACATAGAGATTCCTATCAAGTACTTCTATCAGAGTGCTTTCCAGGTCTCACCTTTAGTTAAACATCTACAACATGCTGTGTAGACATGTTGTTAGATTTGGAGTAACTAAACTATATGCTCAAGGTTACACTGGGAATCTATAGAAAAGCCAGGAAGAGAATCCAGCTCTCTCCTCTTCCAGCATTATGGACTATTCATCAGCTATGCTGAGTCCTAGATGGAGAACCTCCAAGGGAGGATTTTTATTAGCACATTCTGCCTTCTGCAAATTACTATGGTATGATCATAATGCCTTTGTGCTTTTGTCTACCTACCGGTAGTATTTAGAAAGTGCCTATTGCTCTTGAGTCTAGAGCTACATAAACAACAACAATAATAATTAATAACTTTTGCAATTATCTTCTGCCAAATGAAATCTCATCTTCAGCTTCAACTGGATACATTCATCTGTCTTAAGTTGTTGTCTAGGGTTGCTATGCACTATCTAACTGTTGGTATGTTCCATCCCAAAGGTGGCTCTTTGGGAAACTTTGAAGCTCTATAAATAGAAGATATTATTATTATTATTATTGGGAGGGGGCAGGAATGCAGCAATTCACCCTCAGGGGACAGAGACACTCAAGAACACTTGTTTCAGCATTTGAATGCATGGATGGTTCACGATCAGTGTGATGTGAGGGAGAGAAAAGCTCTAGCGCAAAATATCCTGTATGAGCAAGAAGATGAGATCCAGTGGATAGAATCTATCACACCAGTGCTGGCCTTTTACAAGTTTAAACTGGCCACCTAGGCTCCCTTTCTCATCAATGGAGGGTAGCAGACACCTCTGGGAGGTTTGAAATGCCTTTCTTCCTGCAGGAATAATCATGGTCTCAGGACATGGTCCTCCCCATGGATAAGAGAGGAAAGCCTTCCTGACCAGCTTAGCCTAGGCACCAAGTGCTGAGACAGCTGAAGAGAGGTGGCAGGACTCTGGCCCCCAGAAAGGGGACTGAAACCCAGCAATGGCTGAGATCCCCAGAATGAGGAAATACAAACGAAATATGCACAAGAGGAGATGTAAAGGGACAGGGGATACTGAGAACGTCCTACAAAAATTAGGAAAGAAGAAAGGGAAAACTAAGAGCAACAAAACAACCAACGTAACTGTTTTTCTTCTAAACTTTGCAGGTCTCATCCTATTTCTGTTGACTCCTTGTGAATTCTCCAGCAGGAAATATGAGCAGATTAAGATTTTACAGGATCAGATCAAAGGTCCCTAAACAAATTAAATATTCTCCTCGAAGTCCCTTCATTTCAGCCTTCCTAAGCAAACCACGCTAAGCTGTTGCTCTGCCTGAGAAGCCCTGTGAGCAGCCCTGCTGCGCTCTCGGTGCCGGGCAAGCACCGTACCCCCAGGCTGCCTTTGCCATAAGCTTTTGCTTTCAGACCCAAGCGTCATTCTTGACCACTGCAACGCAACGGGATTTTAGAGCTAGGCTAAAAAGAGGAAGAGAGAAGGGGGACACTGAAGCCGTTGGCAAATTTGAGCAAGACAGGGTGCCATCTCTTGCCAGCAACAAGTTCACATAAACGAAGGGTGCTATATTTCACTTCAAAATCAGTCCGGAAACAGCGTTTCACTCAGAAAGATGAACTAAAGAGATTCGTACCCAGTCATCCTCACAGAGAAAATCTGCCCGTGCTGGTGCTCTCCCTCCCCGACCGTGCTAGGAGAGTGTGAACGGCAGGGCCGTGGTGGCATGCCCTGCGCGAGCGAGGGGTTCTGAGCAGTGCTGGCAGCGAAATCCCCCAGGACTGACACCTAACCCGCCTCCCCTCGCCCCACGGCCCGCCAGCACTGCGGGTGCTGCAGCACAACAACATAGCTCCCCCTCCTACATAATCAGGTGCCTAAAGGGCCTTTCGGGCAGAGCCCATGCTGCTGACAGGAGTGACAAGCAAAGACTGCCTTCGCCTAAAAAGACAGGTGCTGTTTTCCAGTTAAATGAGCCTTTAAGTCTGTTTCCTTTCACTGTTCATTTGACAGCCCTGGAAAAAGTGCATGTCCTCAGCTCTCAGTGTGCTGAGCACAAGGGCTGGAGGATGGAGGAGAGGGTGGCAGTGGCTTGGCCCCGCTTCGGCAGCTCCCTGCCTGGAAGCAGTGACGGGGATGAGTAGTTACAGTTCAACTCTTCATTCATCAGATGAAAAATTTGCCTTAACTGCACCTCATTCTTCTCCAGAAGAAGTCCAACAAAGGGCTAAGGCAATGCAACCTGCCTCTGCCCAGCCACTGACAAAGACAACACCAACCGACCTCTCTCTTGCTTGTGCCAAGAGCCAGGGAGCTAGGTATCAGGTAACCAGTCACACAACAGTGCTGGAGCCAATGGGCTGACCAGCAAGGCCTGAAAAGAGGGTGGAAAATCAGTAGCCATGAAAAATGGCCATTAGTAATTAGGCTTCTGAGAAATGCTGCTAGTTAGAAGATCTTTGATTAATACTACTAAAGACAAGAATCCCTGCCCACCTAGAGCTAGACATCTGCTGCTTAGTAAAAATGCCAGGATATAAACTATTTATGCAGCCTCTATCAAAGAGTCAGGGCTTTTTGCAGCCCTCCGTAGAGTCTGCACTGTCCACAAAGTGACAGGCCACCAAATCCAGGTGGATGCAGGTGCCATGGTTCAGCCCAACCTTCCACGTAACATTCTGGCATCTGTCAGGATGTGTCAGCATCCTGAAGAAAAAGATGCAGGGAGGTCCTTTGTGCACCCACTCAACCTGTATTTGTGCCAGGTGATCAGTGTAAACCCCCACCCTCTCCCCCATGCAAACCCTATTATTCATTGCCTTGCCAGAACATCAGAAAGAATATCCTGTCTCTGACTGTGGCCAGGATTATCTTTCCACTGGTTTTCATTGCGTGGCCTGTAGTTCCTAGATTGTGGAAATGGTAAAAAAAATCCCTATCAGTTGTCTTTCTTCTAGGCTGAAGAAACCTACTTATTTAATTTTTTCTTATGGAAGAAGATATTCTACACTTCTCCACACTTCTACTCTTTGTACCTTCTCTAATCTACTCTTATGACCTTTTTGAGGTGACAGCGATTACCACAGGCAGTATTCAGAATGGATTTACATAGGGACACAATACTGTTCTTGATCCCTTTCCCAGTCTTTTGCCTTTCTGACTGCTGAGCACAAAGCAGACATTTTGAAGGCATGAGTCTAGCCTACCAGCACGGAGAGACAGACATCAAAGCTAACATAGCAATACACTTTAGCAAAGCATCTTGGAAAACCCTGCTCCTTTTAGCTCTCTGCCAAGACAGCCTCTCCGGGCTACCCCGTGAGTGTGTGCTGCATCCATAGCAGAGTCGAGGCCTCAGTAACTCCTGATGCCACGTGTGGAATATAACACCCAGTTTAGCTTGTCCATGATCGCCTTAACTACTCCCATTCCCCATGCCTGATACTAATCCTGGCAACTAGCACTAACAAAAACCTGTTTCTTTTTCCAATTAATTTGCCATTCCTTGCCAAAGGCCCACAGATAGGGAGCACTGAACTTGTGCTCATTACTTTGCGTTCAGTGGAAACTGTACCACTGACACAGGATGAGTCCTGCAAATGCCTAAGCACAAGGGTAAAGGAATGATTCAGATGAGGAAGGTTACTCGCAAGTACCTACAACCTAGGCTGGCACTGGTGATTTCAGGGCTTGATGCTACAACCACTACAAGGGGGGGCACTCTGCCAGCCTTTGATGACTTAGCTCACAGGTACAAAATGAAATTGATTGGGCATTTCTAGGTCCACATCTTAATCCTGGAAATGTTTGCAAAGTTACAAGTATTTGGTCTACATTACACTGAACTGAATTCAATCCCACCGAATGCCTTTCTGTTGGCTGCTGCTGGGTTTTGGGTTACCCAGCTAAGACAGGTGACATCCAAGTCATTTAAGGGCTGAGATGCCACCTTACCCAGGGAATTTTGCCGGTACGTGGTGCACTGGGGTGTGTGCTGCAGGGACCTCAATGTGGCACCTAGCACCCTCACTCTGGCACAGGAAGGTATCCAAGCATGGCAGTGGCAGTGCTGTTCAGGGGGAATCAGCTGCACCGAGCGGCTGTGTCCCAGGGGCTGCAGCAGCTCAGGTGGTGGTGGTCGCAGGTGTCTGCACCACACACTGCACCGCGGAGACATGCTACTGACATCTGGAGTCCCACGGGCTTGTGAGACCTAAGCCCACACACCGTGTCAAGACACCTGGGAAAACCTTCTCCTAGAGTTCTTGCATATCTGTCATGTTGCTAATCATTTTATCCCAAGCATTATCTGTTTGCCTTGAAGTCAGAAATGCCTTCCATTTGTGGAGTTAATTCACAGTCTTAACAACACTAGAAGGCAGGTTTTTGTGGTCAAATATATTGCCACATTAATAACTTCAGAATATTACATGAAGCACGAAAAGAAAAGAAAAGAAAAGAATAAATTAACAGCAGAAGCCTGCATGGCACACTAGAGAATTAAAGTGCCATTTTATTACACACACCTTAGAATTAAAGTTTTAATTTTCTTTTAAAAGATAGCAATATATCATTTTCATCCTCCATGTTGAAAAACACTTAGAGAGAATGATTTGTTCTTTGTTGTAATCTACAGGACAAACAAAGCTGTAGTCAAGTGATGTTGACCAAATCCCTGCAATTTCACAGTGATAAAGGAATTGTTATTATTGTTTGTATTCACTATTGCTATAATAAGGGACTTTTCTCCAAGGATCCTGATGTACTTTAAATACAAATGAATGAGTCTTCCCTAATCCCTTGTGAGCCGTTACATAGTCTCATTTTACAAAGGGGTTACAAAGGAGGACACTGAGGCAGAGAGGGGTTACGGGTTACTGGCCTTATTTTCACATGAACTGACTTTGAAACAGTTCCTAGTTAGTGGTTTGGCTCAGGTCAAAGCTCTAGCGTTAAGTCAGAGGCAGCTCCAGGAATCATTCCCAGCCCTCTGCTTGGGACATGCCTCCTCTTCCAGATGTATAGCTGCATACATTCATACAGTACAAGTACAGTAAGCACTGCCACTTGTGGGTTTCACTTGCTCTGCTGAGCCGGCACTGAGGAGCTTTTAAAAGTGGAAAGGCATTCAGAGGCATCTTTTTCTTTTACAAGCTGCAGACATTTGCCTCTTAGCGAAGAAGGTCACCAACCAGGCATGGAGATCTTGGTGGATATCACTGCAGCACAGTCTCCAAATGGCTCCTCGATCCAGCAGCTCTCCCCACTGCCTTATATTGCAGACCAGCAGAGCTATATTTGGACACAGATACAGGGGTTATGTTCCCAGGGGCCTCTGATGGAGTAAGTTCAGAGTGTGTTGTCATGATGGACGTGCACACATGTGCCCTAGCAGTGTAGAGGTCAGCCATCATTCATGAATATGTGGAAACCACTTACAGTCCAGTTACAGCATATGCTAGTAACACGTGTTCCCCACCCACCCTGTTTTCTCCCCAGTAAGCTGCTACATTTTTAATGCCTCCATTAGCGCTTGGAACAATTGACAACTTCAAGTCTTTCCCTGCAATGAACTCCAACATGGAAACGGCACACAGCTTTCAATCACAAGCCAAATGGCTAAAGATTTTGAGACGAGATTTCAATTCCAGAAGAGGAAGCCTGCCCAGCCAACACTACACCTTTAATATAATTATTAATTATTCATAAACAACTATAAATGCACCTAACTCCTGCAGTACCATTCGTCTTTGGAAATGCCCTTGCTGAAATTGCCAGTCGGTGTCTGGGTTTTTCCCTTTCAGTGCATCCGCACCTAAGGCAAGGTTGCTGGCCCTAATGCTTCTATTGAGAGTCAAAAGATTCAGTGCTTAATGCAGACACACCAACTTATCCCCAAAACATATAAATTTTTATGTTTCTTTTAGCACAAGAAATGATTCTTTCATCTAAAGAGAGGACAGTGCAGTTAAATGGTTTCTGCATAAGGCAGTCAGACCTCAGTCCTCCAAAAAACATGTAAGTTCAGATTCACAGCTGCAGAAGAAAAACCTGAAGCTGGCTGGTGTTGCAAAGGTTCAAAGCGCCAAGCAAATAGAAATAATATGAAGCATCCGCTCTCCTGAAATCTTACGTTTTTAAGAGATGCTGTCAGCCCCACCAGCAATGAAAGATGTGCTCTGGTATGAGATAAAATTATGTTTCTCTAAGTGCCATGTGATTTAGTCTGGGAGCAGAAAGTTACCCAAGGCTCTTAATGGAAACATCACTGACAATTACAATTTTGTTATCAAAAGTTGGCTCGGTTTTAGTGGAAATGCCCAGCTATTGGAGGGACACAAGCCTGTCCCCTCTCAGGAGGTTCAGCGCTGCAGAGCTATCAGGAATAGAAAGAGGTAAAATCATACTTCTGTCACTGAAGGAAGCCATGCACACAGTTTGAACACCAATTTAAATCAATTTAGAAAACAATTTTGTTAAAACAGATCCGTCCCTTGGTATAGTTACTTTGATTTTAGCTTGATAGCACTATTTTGGCTAAGGGACTGACTGAAGAAAGAGCAAAGCAGGTCACTGAAGTTGCAATTACACATGCTGTGCCGATTGCTGTCAAGCCAGTCAGGAGGTTAGTGCCCAGCAGTTTACTGCCCCACCTTCCCACTCCGGATCTTACTGGCCCCTTTGGATTCCCCAACCCTGACTCTGCAGAAACAGCACAGACTGAAAGTCGTCCCAGTAAGAACTTAAACTAAACTTCATCTTTCTGACAGACCTGGGTTAGGGAGAAACCACACATAATTATGTTGGCAGACCAGAGAGGACTATAAGCCCCTGGGTAAGTAAGTAGTGATATGTGGTAACCCATACGCTGTAGGAACTCAGACCTCAGTCTGAGCCCTAAGTTATACTGCTTAAAACTTTCCATATTGTTTGACTTGGTTCAATCATTCATGACAAACCTTTGTGTAACACACTAAATTTGCAGTCAGATGTGCTCCTGTGGCAAACTAGGTTACAAGTTTATCACCACCACCACATATCAACTGAACCATGCTAACTAGCCATGGGCTCATTGCTGCAGCTTACAGCAAATATGACGTAAAATGTGTTGGCTTAAATTCCAGTGAAATGAGTGATGTTAAATTCATTTAAGTTAAGCCATGCTGACCTGTATGGACATACTGTTTCAAACCTTGCTGGTATACTTAACTATAAATACTAGTAGAAGCTAGAATGCTCTGGGTTCAGTTTTAGCTAACGGAAACATTCACTGCACATGTTGGTTTTGGTGACCCATTTAATTTGAGCTTTTCGGAGGCACCAGTATGTTCCCAGAGGTGGAGAGAGATATTTACTGATAGGGAAAGAAAACCAACTAAGAAAGATATTTGTGTGGTAAGCTGTGGCTGGCTGAAAGTGAGAAGAGAGCTTACTAATTTTAATTTTAAACAACAGTTGCATTTGGAGTAAGAAATGTGTCTAAACTGCTCATTTTCGTGCTGTGGTACTGTCAACTGCAGCAAGGCACTATAGGGACCTCTGGCTACATGAAACCTTGGGGTAGTTATCTCCCTGTTGCTATTATGTTCCTTTCTTGATGATACCCTTCCCAGCTGGGACACGGCCTGGCAATGAGCTGTGCTTCCAGACCAGGGAAAGCGTCCTCCATCACACCGCACGTACCTGTGGGTGCAGGCTGCATAACCCTGTCACACTGTCCGGATATGATTCTGATACTGCTTTCAGTTCAAGTGAGGCTTATCTCTAGTTTTTGCAGATGAGCAAAGAGATAGCATCCTTCCTTTCCCTGTCTCCTTCTCTCCCCCTTCTACTCTCACAATTTCTGAAGGGATAACACATGGTCTTGCTTTTTCCCACTTGGGAGCAAACAAGTTAGTTACCTACAACTTCCCAGCAGGATCACTTTGGACAAATACATTTCAACTTGTCGACAATGTGCTTTTGTAGGTTACCGTTCACAGTTATACTCCAGCACAACAAATGAATGACAAACTCTCGTAAACTTGACTGAAACCAGCACGAGAGCATTACCAAAACCAGCTCACTGATATAAGCCTTCAAGAAACTTCTGCTGCAGAGAAATATTCTGGCAAAAAACTCCACACATTGAAGTCTTTCCCCTGCGAGATCACAAAAGTTAGGAAAATGGGTCATGATTCCCACCAGCCAAGATACCCACCCACTAAAGGTCTCTATTCAGTCAGCTAGGTGGACAGAAAAAAATTATGATATTTAAACACAGCTAGATGGAGGTGGGGAGTTTTATTTTTACAATCCCACACAGCTGGAGAGAGCCCTGGGACCACTGAGTGAAGTCCTGACCTTCCGCACCCATCTATCTCCTGGACGATTCTCCCAACACCAACAGCAGCCAGGGGAGACCTTGATGATGCAAATTCTTTCCTACGCTTACTGAATTGCTTTGGTTTTCAAGTAAGTCTACGGTACCTCAATGCAATAAATGCTCAATTTAGGTATAGCAGTGTGTGTTCAGCTCACATCTGGCTCGATAAGTGCCTAAGGAAAACGCTCTGTGAGGACATGCCTCTTTGAGAAGGGGTGAGTTGGGGGTTGTGCATGAGGAAAAACTGCCTACATCAGGCTCCCAGAGCAGGGGCTCCGGGTAAGGCACTTCCAGCTCTCTGCTGCCTGGGCCATGGGGCTGGCACTCTGCAATCAAGTCACTCATTGCTCTCTTGCCCTGCAGGCAATGCCAAAGCAAGCAACCAGACCTCACCCCTTTATCTTCATGCTCACACTCCAAAGTCCTATTTTCAAAAACAATGTGAGCACTTAGGAGAGTAAGTCCCAATGAAAATTACTCTTTGCAAGTGGCACTAAATCTCCTTGGCACTTTCAGAGTTGTATCTTGACCTCTGCTTGTGCAGTATGGCTGGTAAACCCTTTTATCCAGCTGCTGACAGCCTATCTGCAGAGCACAGCTCCTCAGGCTCCTAGAAAACGTTCATTTCTAAACAAGACAAAGCTAGAACTGACCAGATCTAGTGTTAGCAATAGACCAGCTCTGAGAAGGAGGTTGGGCAAGAGACCCTGGAGCTTCCTTGCTTGATTTCTACGGCTCAGGAAGGAGAAAGTGCTGGCAAGACTCCATGTCAGTCCTTCAGCATGGGAGAGTCTAGTCTTCTCTAGCATCCTTCAACACGAAGATCCCCAGATTATCTACAACCCAATTTATTTCAGTCTCCACAAATCACAATGGGTCCAGGAGCTGAAACACAACAGAACGTGACAAAAAGACTCTCCTCTAAGTCTTCCCTATCAGGGATTTCAGAGGGAAATGCGAGATGCACCTATTCCATTGTGGTAGGAGAAGCCTTTGAGATGTGCAATCTTCAGATCTATGCTGGGAAGGGCAGGGCATGCCCTTCTCCTGAAGAAAAAAAGAGAGAAAGAAGGCATTTTTGTTGAAGACTAACAGATTAGACATTTCTGCTGTAATACGGTGGAGTTCAAGAGAGATTGTATGTGCGCTCAGAGGAATGAGCAAATCTTTGTAAATGCTGATAGCCTATAAATAAACAAATGAAGTATTAATCACCACTGCCATCAAACTCTGGGAGAAATCTATCTTTGTATTATTTGGCTAAGGCTCTGTCATTAGTTCAACCTTGCCATTTTTAGAAATTATTAGAGTTTTATAGCAGGTCTGAAACTCTATGCCAATGAGACTGTGATTTTAATGCATATTAATGGGACAAATGGGGGAGGGGAAAGGAAGTTGGTGTGATTCCCTTATAGAGCAGAATGCTAAATAAGAAGATTCCAGCTGTGCAACAGGAAAGTTAAAATGGTTTGTTTGGATCATTAATATTGCAATGAAAACTAATTAAACCTAGAGCTACAAGGAGGAGCTCATTAGAGATTTGAATAGAGGCAGCACAGCACTCAGCAGCCTCCAGTTTTAGCAGTTTCTTTTATCACACCAAGTGGGATAACAAGAGTTCACTGAACAGACAGAGGGTAGTCTGAAGAGCCAAGGGGATATGGATTCAAGAGTCCAGGGGATTGAACTGCAAGAGGTACTTGACTGCTACAGGCCTTCTTTGGAAAATGCTGCGTGAGTTGTGTAGCTCTGCAGAATGAGCCAAGCCCTTTTACCGGGTCTCTGCTCAGACTAGCATCACTGTGCTCTCTACTTTCACCTTCAACTCCGGCCTTGCCTCCTGCAATGCTACGACTTTGTCCCCTTGTCTGACCTGACATTTGAAACATTACCTAAAATTTCCTTAGCCGAAGAGCCCCAAAAGCTGCTTTACAAAATATATCTACTTTTATATCATTGGTCCCTCTATGCACACCCCAGCCATGGCACTTCATAGTCTGTAGTTTTAGTGTGACCCTCAGTTTTGCATTTCCTTTATTCTTTGCCATGCCGTGCCACTTTTGCTATAGCCAGAGAAGGTGTCCCTGCCTCTGCCCTGTGAACATCAGCATCCTCCTACAGCTATATAACTCTATTACCACCTCTGATACTGTTTTTCCCTCCCCCATGGCCTCCCTACATCCCAACCCCCATAAAACTTTGCTCACAGCTCCACGCAGAAGCCCAGTGATACAAAACTATATCAAATTCTTCCTTAGACATTTGTCTCAGGAGTGAATATTGATCAGATTGGGCCTCCCTAAGTCTTGCATCCTTGCAGCCTCAAGTAAATACTGCAGCCCCAACTAAGCTGTTGCTTATCTGTGCTAAGTGCTGGTAACAGTGCTTGCATTTCACCCCAATAAAGGCTGCAGGGATGAAAGAATGACCTCTTAATGCCGATCATAAAGGACTTTGTAGGGGGAGGGTCCTCACAGATGAAAGACGCCTTGTAATTTTACTGGTGTTGCCTAAATATTGCTGGATTGGGCTCTTGCTGGTGAACTGGGAAATTTAAAAATCCTTTAGTCATAGAGAAAACAAAATAAGATACTAAACCAGTGACACACTAAACTGTAGACATGACGAGAATTTTCCTTGGTGAGTTAGAGAACTGAATGCCAAAGAAACATAATAGGAAATGAACCTTTGCCTCCCTTAATCGCAGCGTCAGACCAGTTGAACATGGGGATCACTGAAAACCCTCCCATTTTCAAGTCACTATTGGAGGGACTGACTCAGGTTTTTATTAATTTTCTCCATCTTTGGGCATAAGGGAAATACATTTTAAACAAAACCCTCTGCTGCATTCACTGTTAGGAAGATAATACAGCCAAAGGGGTTGGCAGGAAAAGAAAACAGCTCACAAAAGGAGAAAATGGACAATTAATACTGAAGATCCCAAGAGATGAGAATGGATCCAAGCAAGTCAGCAAGACATCAGCTCCAGCCCAGCCTGCATTTCCAGGCAGGTCTTATCAAGGCATGGACTTCCCTAGACAGCCAAGGAGAAGAAAAACATGGAAAAATGCTGTAAAAGTAAAAAGAAATCACTGGAGATGCAAAATTCATTTTCAAATATGACATCTAGGTACCAGTTTACTCCATCTATGCCAGTGAAGACCCTCAGAAATGCCTCTGCTGCAGCATTTCATGGTGGGAGGCACAGAGAGGCTCTAGGGCAATGAAGAATACTGCACACCCTGCAGAGTCAAACCTGTGGCACACCCCCGGTTGGTGCCGGCAGCCACCGGGAGCAGGGACTTCCGCACAGGCACTGAAGAGATGACAGATGCCTCCTGCCTGTTTAGCACTGTGTAACAAAACAAGCTGAAATGCTTTACAGAAAGGCTTCCAGGCAGAAACCAGAGCTGTGTGCTATAGGCAGAAACAGTCCCAGAGGCTGGAGGAGTGGCACCTCTGTGAAGACCTCTCCCCGTGGCAACCCAGGAGTGGATGGTGGCATTTAAGGATACTCATCACCAAA
This sequence comes from Mycteria americana, assembly GCF_035582795.1. NCBI lineage: Eukaryota > Metazoa > Chordata > Aves > Ciconiiformes > Ciconiidae > Mycteria > Mycteria americana. The sequence goes on from NC_134370.1 coordinate 21,231,946, forward strand.
GGGGGATGATTTTGATTTTCTGTGGCCAACACGTGCATATGTAGATGTGATCTCTTCCTCAGTCTTCACCCTGCGAACTCTTGCTTTGCTGAACCCATGAAGAGACTTGGTGTCCATAGGCAGGTTGAGGTTATAGCAAGTCCACAGAGAGAATAAGAGCCCAAGTGAGGCAAAAGTGTACTTCAAATTGCCCTTGAACACAGGAGTCCCAACCTAAATTTAGATGCATGGATGTACACTGGACCAGATTTATATAAACTCTGCAAAATTCACACCAAGAAACCTGAGGTAATGTTATCTGTACTGTTTCCACTTTTTTCCCTGGGGGAGAAATAGGTGAGTTTGTGATAGTGACACTTCTGCCTCTTAATAGACTGCAATCCTGAGAACCTACATTCCACTTTCTATTTTCCCCTCTCTGATGCTCCCCCTCAACCAAAGTCCTCAACAGCATGGTTTTGGAATGATAGATATCTGCCCAGGCTTGAGTGACTGCATTTCCTTTTCTGGTGCAGCTTGCATAGCACAAATTCACATAGTTTAAAGTCAGCCCTTGAATACTTCACATGCTGGTTCTGCTCTTTCCTCCCCAGACATCAACACTTTTAAGCAACCCTGTATTGGCCCTGAACTGGTCTATCTGATATACTTTTGATTGACAAACAAGGACAGTGACAAACAAGGGGGAAGGAAATCAAGAAACATGTTATGGCCAAGGGCTTCATGTCCGCAGAGCAATGAAGACCAGAGAACACATTAACTTCACATAAGCTGTGATCAATGGCCACCTCGCATTTGTTGTCCATCACATAAGGCTTTTAAGGACATCTTCAAATAAATCTAATTCACAAGGTACTCTGTATGAGGGGAAGCGGGGGAGTGGGAGACTGCAGACTCAATAGAGATGGACAATACAGGGGAATGGCATCTACCTGAATCTGTGGTGCTTCAAGGATTTAGTGGGAAAGGCAGTCTTGTTTCAGATCCCTCCCATAAGATTAATTTGTTTTGTGATGCAGGCAGACACTGGTAACGTAGTCAAAGTTGAATGCCTTGGCTGTCACTTGATCACGCATAGTGATGATTTTACTAGCAAAGTGACTATGCACGGAGATGCTGTTTCTGCTAACTGCCCATCATTAACACTGCTTCCGTAGGAAAGACCTCAGGCCCGATCCGTCAGAAAGATAACATTGGTTAGATGCTCTAACCTAATTTAAGAATCTTAAACCATAATGTAGGTGCTTAAATTCCTGTTGAAGGAGCTAAAACAGATGTTTACGTACCTAAATCTATATATAAGTGCTTGAAGAAAGCAGAGAGGTAACTAGAAGCGTATCTAAGTCTCTCATTTCGGGCATCCAAATTTGGATTTTGGTGCCCTTCTTCCTCATTTGTCCATAAACGTCTCTCCACTCACTTTGCCTGGCATGCCAGAGCTAGGCAGGCACAGCCTCACCATGCAGAGACTGAGATTTTTGAGAAGCCTCTGTGAGGGGCTGAAATCTTTCAGCTTTCCACAGCACCATGCACAAGAGCAAAATGACTGTCTTCACAGGCAGATAATGTATTTGGGGGGAATCTGCATGGAAATCAATGATGAATGGTTGTTTTATTTTAACTTGGTGTTTATGAAGATAGCCTAATGACTTCTAGTGCTTTTCAGTGTTTGTTAAATGTAAAGGGAGAAAAATCACATAATTCTAATCCCAAAGCAGGGCAATTGGTTTGTTTATGCCTATTATATTCCATTAAAGATGCAATATCTGCTTTATCTCAAGAGAAGTCCCAGCTTATTTATGCCTAGTGTAAGGGCAAATATTAGTTAGCACCACAACAGGATGCAGTTAAGTCTAATGTCATGTCACCAGCATTGCTCATACTATAAACTAAGTAAGCGGCAATTACTTTGAGGCAGAACTGGATAGTTTGTTCAAGTGCCTCTACTTTACGTGCATCCAAAATTTGCTTCTAACAACAAGATTTCAAGAGTAAAGTGCAACACGTTCATACATTTCAGGAATAACATAAACATGCTGTAGGAACCCATTTGTCCACTATTCACGAATCATCGCTGCCCCGACTAGAAGTCTGACATCAAATGATTCCCTTATCACTAAAACAAACAAACAAACAAACAAACACCAAAAAAACATCCAAGCTGAACATTTCTACTCAGAAACTTACCAGGCTTTCTTGTGGAAGTGACATATCTGACATTTCATGTCCCCTCTTTTGATGGTTGAATTGACTAGTAAAAAAAAAAATAATCCCTGGATGCATCAAATTTTTGCTGTGCCAGTGCAATGGATCATTCTGTCCTCTGGTTACAGCACATCATGAGAATGCAATTCAGTGGGTGACCCAGCCAAGAGAGGATAACAGGGACATGAACTACCTGAATTACAACTCTTATGGGGCACTGCATCTACATTCTCAAAAAGCTGTTGAAAAACAACTGCTGTTTTTCAGGAGTTCATTCCTGATAGAAGCTCTACCTTTCCACATTTACAGCACATTTTCTTGAAAGATTTATTCTGTTGAAAACCCTATTTTATGCCTAGGAACAGAAGAGACAAAAAAGTTTCATCCAGACCAACACCCACGTTCCTTAGTGGGTCATTTGGAGGAAACAACCTGCAGACCTTTGGCCATAAAGAAACTGACTTCTCCTGCCCAGGCGGAAAACAGCAACGGACCCTGAGCCTTCCATACATTGCCTAGGCACTAAAGCTGCAAAGTGACTTTGGAAGAGTATCATATACTTATAGTGCTCTGTACCTGTAGCAGTAGGTACTAGCTATGAATAGTGTGTTATGATACTGTTATTATTTCCTGAAAATATGTATTACTGAATGCATTTGTCACTTTTATATTTAGATATGGCCCAGAATTTCCTACATCACTGGTTTTGATCTGCTAAGTGGTCATGTCAGCTGTGACCGCTTACACTTATTCTCACCTTAATGAGGTTTGGGATTTCAAATGAGGTAGGCAGACAAACAACAGACAGTTTTCTTCCTACTAAACTGAGAGACATAAGGACAGTTGTGCTCTCTGAGAGGTACCTAGATACTAAAGAGAACTGCAGTCAGCACAATTTTTATGAGAGAAATCAACAATATCTCATTGAAAGACATATTCTCTCCTGAAATCCTCTATCTTCAGAGCCAGATGCCATGCCTTTGACACCATTATTCTTGAAATACTAATAAACCGCTTAAATCACCAAACAGCAAAGAGATGCTTCCCCCACATTCAACACCCAGCACAGCAAGTGACCTTTTTGCTACCCGCAGAGGCCAGCAAGTGTAGATTCTCCTGGACCAACATGGGGAGAAGCTGGAGAGGAAATCCTGGTGTCCTGCCCTTCCTCTGTGAAACAATGAGGCTGTTCATTCAAACGCCTCCCTAGACTGCAGCCGTTGCATGGAAAGAAATAGTCTCTGTGACTGTATTAGCAAAAATGGTTAAATTAAAGTTTCCCAGTTCTCCCACCACCTCCAAAACTGCATCCTATCCTATGCAGGACTCAACGAACCTATTTCACTTTCCTGACACCAGCATAATTAAAACAGAACACATACATGCAGACAAGAGCAAAGGACCAGATCACCCCCACTACAGCAACTGAAAGCAAGAGCAAATCTGTCAGCTCTGCCACCTTCTCCTCCCATCCATGTCCCTTGATCCTTCCCTTCAAAGCCTAATTGTTCCACTAAAAATAAGTGTCATTACAGGTTGGCAACTTATTTTTGCCATCCTTTTAATGCTCACCCTTAAAAAAAAGGATACTTAGTACCTCTAAAAACTGTTAATGTCCCAAATATGTTAAGAAGCTGTAAAATTACAAGGCAAACACATCAAGAAAAGGCAAAGCTAAAAAACAGGAACTGTGACTACACCAGGTGTCCTGTCTTGCTCATTTCATGTCCTGCTTTAAATCAGGTAGGTACTAATACATAAAAACATAAGTATTTTAGAAAAACAACAATGGAAACACTCTGTTTTGGCTATGGTGCCATTACTTTCATATCATTTGACTTCCTCATTTCTTTCCTGGGCACCCTTGGGTTTACCATTAACACAGCTATTTCTGTTCATATTCTTATAAACACTGGCTAAAGATTGTGCTCCATCTCCTGAGTTAGCAGTAGAATAAACAGGGTGATTTTCAGAAGTACAGAGCACCTCTTGCAGAGCAGAAAATGCTGCTGCTCTGTACCATGACAGCAAAGGCAGCAGGAGGAATTTAAGGTGAGCAGGATACAGCCTGAGAGTGGCTGGGATCTGCCTCCCAGTCCTGAACCTCTGAATTGCAGAACTCTAAACACCATCTGCAAAAAAAAATTCAAAACCAAATCGTCTGCCAAAACCAAATCTTTGCATTAGAATCACATACTGTCTGAAGAGGGCTAAGCAAAACCTTGTACCTTTGCAGTTGCTTCAAAATTTCTGATGTTTAACTTCCTCTAAAGTTTAACTCTAGCTCCAGATTTTCAGTCTCTGGTGTCTGGGGTTTTTTTTCAACAACCACAATGCCCTTGGAAGTGTTTACCCCATTTTACTGACGTAAATTACAGTGGCTTCACTGTGTTCAAGTCCAACATGTTTATACAGAGTACAGGTGGACAGGAAATGAAAGAATATTGGATGGGAATTGGACATCCTTTACCCTTTCTTACTCTTGCTCTTAATTTTCCTGGGCACTGCATTTTGCTCCACCACCACACATGCCACTTTCAAAAAGTAAACACCCAGACATTTTCAGAGGCTGCTTAGGAACTTTCTAAGTTATCATCATACACTTCAAAGGTATTTTAAGACACAGCTGAGTGTATCAGAATGTGTAACAACAAAGCCGGGCTGCCTGGGATGTTTTGTCCATGCCGTATGAAAACCTACATAGGAAAAATTCCAGCAGTGCTGCCTCAGGAAAGGAACTTTATCAACACAGAGCCCTCCAGCGACTGAGACGCTGGATAATCAGAGGAGCAGACAATATCATCCAGTGAGTACCAGAGCCTTCATTTAGGGTGATCCAGTCCTAAACTCATGGCTCAGAGAGCCAAACTCTCCCCCAAGGACACCTTTAGTCAGCTTTGTGGGATTTTTGCTTCCTCCCACAGCCTCCCAGCTCCTCTAGCACCTTTCCAAATGCTACAGTATTTCCACTGTGACTTACAGTGCTTCAGACAATATACAGTATGTGGAGCAATCTCCTCCCCCAGTAGCTCACTCAGATAGGTGTGAGCAATGAGACAAATGCAATGTAGAGAGATCTTCCCACAGGATGCTGAATGTGCCGAAATCCACATGCTCTGTGAAGAGGGTCCCTTCTCTCCCTGACCAGACTCTTAACTCCAGCCTGGAGCTGACCTGTACAGAGAGGAGCTGTTAGCCAGAGCCAGCCAAGGAAAACAAGCAGACACCTCCTTCCCTAGCCAAACTTAGCTTTCTGATGGAGTTGGACCAAGCGGTGAAAGGCACCTGATGATGCATATGAGCAGCTTTACTGGGATTAATACAAGTTTGTTCTGGGTTTGACACAGGAGGCAGATGACAATAAATAAGGCCTGTTAGTCCCACTGAATGATGGCAATAAAGAGATATATTGAACAACTGCCTTCTTCACTCTGCCTCATTCATCATCCCTTTCAGATGAGGTGAGGATCTGTTCTTAAAGTCAGGTGGAGACAGGACAGGGAGGACTGCGTACCATGGGACCATGTTACTGAAGTCTGCACTATCATGGAAATATGCAACAGGTTGAATTAAGATATCTTCTGTCTGAAATTTCACATGGTAGCACAAAATAGCATTTCCAAAAAGCTTGTCTTAGTGCAATACAGTTCTTCTAATGTTATTTTGGTAATGTTTCCTAGGTGTGTGTTTTGGTTTTAAATAAATAAAGAAAGAAAAATCCAGATTTAGTTCTCTGACTTTGTAACAGCATCTGTTCAGGCATCATCATCAGAGTTAGACTACTGAATTTTCCATACTGTAATATATATTTTCTACTCCACACAAGAAATCTGTCCATGCAATAAAGAAGGACATACAATCAAAAAACCAATGGGTTATCCACATGAGAGTACACACATTTTTTAGACAACCAAGCCAAAAATATTGCAGGATATTTCCAAGACGCAGTGCAGGTGAGAGACAGGGAACCATAGGTTCTCTATGGCATGTTTTCCTACAGTGACAAAGCTCATATAATCATACTTCTGTGTGTGTGTTCCTCAGTCCTCCCAAAGGCATGTGAACTTACTGAACAATTTCAATTAAATTTGAGAGAGGGCTAAGATGTTTTCCTATTGGTGAAGTTTTTGTAATTTTAAAAGAAATTTCCCACCTGCTAACCCTCTGAAAGATGTCAGAGTGGAAAAATAATCCATTTCAGGCAAAAAAGCAAGTCAGATCAGACGGTATCAAGTTGCTACTAAAATGTGACCTGGTTCTATCAAAAAAACCCCAGGATCAAGCTACGATATGAAACAGAGCTTCTGTCTCCGTTGACTATTATTTGCAACCTTGCTTTTGGAGGAATATAGGCCTAATTCCCAGTCTTCTCAGTTTCTTTGACTTGTTAAACTTTTGCTCTCTGTGTTCCCACACTCATCCTCCCCAGAGTGACTCATGGACTACAATGTCTCAGGCAGGATCCTGACCTCTTTCCTATTTCCTTAGCTAACTGAAACACTTCCCAGTCATCTCAAGCATGAAGACATCCTCCTACTTCTAGACTCTCTCAGCTAACTGACAGGCCAGCTGGTGATTTTATGAGAAGCCTGGAAGAGTCTTTATTATTAATCTTTTTAACCTAAATAAACTATCTTGTACTAGACAATTTGTCTCCAACTTTTATAAACATTTTATATGACAGGCTACAGATTGGGCTATGGTTGTCTAATACAAGTCCAGTCAGATTACAAGTTTCTGTAAAACCATTCCTCTGAGCTGTGGTCTACAAATACATGAGGCTGTGGACTACGTTAAGGGTCAACAAGGTAATCCTAAGAACATATCTATAGGCCTAAATGCACTAGCTGGAGTGCATACCTCTCCTAGAAAATTTTTAGCTGAAAGCAGAAAGGAATTGAAATCCTCCAGTCTAAAGCAGAGGAAGATGGGAAAAAATGCTGTCATTGCTAATGCTCTCTGTATGTTACCTGGAAGCTCAGGCTGTAGGAAATGACAGTAAGAGCCACAAGGAAAATGCTAGAGAGACGCTTGCTGCAATGGCCATGCAGCACACGGTCCGGACAGGAAAGAAAGATTTTCAATGGCTTATAACATGGCTAGCTCTAAACAGATCTCCCCCTGCCAAACACACACACACAGAGGATGAGTGAAAAAACATACCACCCTGTCCATAAGACCACCACACTGAAAGCTCTGCTACGCTGCGCGTAGGTGCCAAAGCTCTCCAGCTGAAGGGTGTCAGTATGGAAAAAGCACACCAGAGAAGAGAAACCACGAACACTCCTGTTGTCTGCACTCAAGTCTGAGCTATAAACTGTCATCAGGAAACAGTATCAGTAGGTTGCCCAGGATCCCAGACCATGCCTTCGGCACAGTGGCAGGAGTCTGAAACTCAGCCTAGAATGAATTTGACTGTTTTCAGGCAAATACCAGATATGCACTTTTCAAGCAGAAAGATTAGCCACATGGTTTCCTACAAAAAGCTTTATTTTTCAACCCAAATTTATATCTATCTACCTGTGTTTCATCCCAGCACCTAATATGCTCTTTGCTATGTGTTAACCCAAAAGATATACAGCTTCCCAAAGTGATGTGCAGGTGCTTTCCTTCACCATGGAAGAAATTGCCTTCTGTTGTAATACTGTTTTTCCCTGTTGTAGCATAACACAGAATCAGTCTAGTTTAGAAATACAAAAAATCTTCTTCACTGGAAAGCAAGGAATAATGACAGGTAGATGCAGACCACCTGAATGAATAATCCAAATACACCTAGTATGGAACAAATTAAGCTCAGTAAAAGTTATAACTTCCATGAGGGACACCACACAATTTTATAAACCTAATAACAGAGCAAGAGCTGGAGCAGGACATCTGCAAATGAATAGACTGCTCAGATGAGCCATGGACTGCTTCAGCATTTTCTTTCTGGATGTTGCATGAAAGAGACTTGAGTACACGTGTTCCAAGGCTTTTTTCATTGTCTCCTTGCACCTCTCTGAGTTGTCAATAGCACTAAGCTATAGTGTCCCTCAAGTAAAATCAAGAAAACATGTTTTTATAATGTACCATCATCTCTGTAACATAAAACGTTCCTTCACATTGAAAAGGAAACAGAGATGGAGGGAAAAAAAAAGCAGCAAGACTCAAATATTGAATGGTTTCCCATAGTATTCCTTAATGTTGAGGGAAGAAGGCGCTAAATAACTGGTGCAGGCGTGTTTTCCTTTGTTAACACACCCGACATCTGTGATTCTGCTGCTTGCTGCGATGTGGAATCCCTCCCAGTTGTCCCAGCAGCTCAGAATCCTGACAGAGGAGGAGGTGGAGAAAATAGCAAAGGAAGAGCAGCTGTGAGTTTTCAAACATAGTTTCCATTTGTTCTGGATGCCCATAGCGAAAGAACCTTGATTTTTGGCAGTAACCAGCCTGAACATGTTTTCTTCAATTTGTTCTGTGATGTGACGTGACATGTTAATGGAAGGCAGCACATCCACGCACACCAGACTGCCCTGAGGTTGCCTAATCTCCATCAATATCCATCAAGCCAAGTGCACAAAAACTTCCAGTCTTTTCCTAAGAATCTTTTTCGATCAGACTCCAAGACTTACTTCGCCACACTCTGAAAGCAGATTTCAAGCCTGAGGACTGGATTTGTGTGATAATGAGTTCTCATCGAGAGCTGTTAATGAAACAAAGGAAATGGCCCCTTGGATCAGAACAATGAACCATTTCACCCCATGCCTGCCTGCAGTGGCCAAAATAGAGGATGCTAGCAATGGTTACACATAGGTCAGTCAGTAACAGAACATCCTGGTCAGCCTGGAGGTTTCTTTTTGACTTCTTACTTTGGGACTGACATGCATCCCATTGCATTGGCGTTTCCTCTTTCTTTTCAAATAGGTTGGACTGCCATTATTTAAAGAGCATATTTTTTTCTGGTTTTTTTTTCCTGCTGAAATTCTTCATTTCATGTTTGTTTTCTCTCCCCTTGCTCATTTCTGTGAGATTCTTTAATTCATGCTATCTATGGCTCTGTTGTGGTTCCTTATATTGTTGCCATGCTGAAAGTAATCCGAATTTTCTCCTCTCTATCTAACACCTCAATTTGTTACATGCTTTTGCTTTAAGGACCTAGTCTCACAAAATTGTGTGGCTAGTCCTGGTTCGATGGACCAGGGTTAATGAACCCTAATGAAAAAAGAGGCACTGTTATGTGGGCTTTGGAGAATGTGCTCCTAAATGCCCAAATCCCTTTTTTAGTTAAGCAGTATAAATCAGGCCATCTCCACAAACACAAACCATGTTACACCACTTAAAACAAAAAGGGAACAAGCACTTGCATATCTAGTCCCTCATAATCTTCTAAGAGGATCTCCATTCTGAACCCACTACAACTATCCTGGCACCCCACACAATCATAAGCTGCGGCACTGGTCTTCGCTTTGTCCTGTTTAGTGCAGTTTGATTCCATTTTTTTTGCACATGGGATGAATTCCACAGAGAATCAAAGTTTGCCAAAAGGACAGATTTCTTTTGAACCTCGGACGGAAGAGAAGGAACAGCATTTTAGTGTGCTTCTAATTACAGCCACCATGTCAGTTCATATGTGTAGCAATAAAAATAACCATAAACCTACCTAATCACTAAAGTAAGGCAAACAACTCCTCTCTGTATCATCATACACAGGTACTGGAGTTGCTAATAAACCAGGAAGAGCACTGAGGCACTGGAGGAGCATCTTTCCTATCTCCACAGTTTCTTAAACAACTTTAGAGGCATATTTTTATTAAGTATATGCAAGGCAGATGATCTTAAACCTCAAAAAGAGTCTGTATAATAATTGTGTGCTCTTCTAATGCTCTCCAAAGACCTATTCAGAGTCCATTCTGAAAGACAATAATATATCAAGAACTTCTGCAAACTTCCTCCTAATGAACACATGCCAATTTGAGACCAAGAATTCTGGCCTCAGAGGACAAAATAACCACTGCTCTTAGTCTCTGGGTGTTTTGCTACTTTATTTCAGAGTGATTCAAAATCTAATTAAATTTCTAAACTCTAATGAAATTACAGAAGAAAAATCATTTAGGATTATATTATATACAATTACTCACAGCTGAAAATTACAGTTAGCCTCTTTCACCAGGATAGGGTCTCCTGAGAAATCCTTGTTATTCATATAACATATAAATCTGACATTACTCCCACTATTTACAGGTCGAAGGTAAAAGCAGAATTAATTAAACATATATATCCTGCCCAGTGGCCAGATGGTGGAGAGTGGATAATAGAGGGAAGGCTGATAATGATGACTATGCTTGAAACCACATTTCCCAGTTTGGTCAAGAATCAGAATAAACCCACTACAAAGCAGGATTTTATTAAGCCTGGCTTATTCTGATCAGTGTTTTTCCTCACTGGAGGTATGCTGTGAATGAGAGTAGTGAAGCAAACGTAGTCAGAAGTCCTCAGTCAGCTATCTGAGCTATCTGAAGCATTTTGTGGAGAAGTAGCAACAGAATAAACCAAGCAGCTTTAGAGAGTTCAGCCAAATACTCAGATGTTTAGTTGCTTCGCTGAAATACGAGAGTACTCTGAGACCACTGACTTGGACTAGAGGGGAGGGGGAAAAAAAGAGAGAGAGAGAGAGAATTTACATTCATGTTATTCCTTCCATAAGAAGTATGGAAACATTGGAGGTTTCTTGTGAGGATCCTGATATCTTTTCCCTCCAGCTGGTGCAGAGATTTTTGTTTGCTTGGTTTTGGTGTTTTCAGCTCTGATCCCAGAGAGAACCAGGAACAGCGGAAGAGCAAAAATGAGTTATACACACATGCATGTGTGCACACACACACACTCACAATGGGTCAAAGCATTAACAAATACTTTCTGTCACATCTAGCACAGTCAGTTCTACCTATGCTTCATACAGCAAAATAAGCCAGGAATTAAGGCCACCTCAGAGGGTACATGGGTCATCTTTACTTATATTTTTAGTGCCTCAAGGGTCTTACTTCTTGGCTAACACTGTGTTTTGCTTATCCCTCCACAAACACCTGGAAGTCATAAACACGATTTTTCACTCACAGCTTGTCGCAGCAACTAAACATTTGTGAACATCTTGCTCATTTGCAGTCATTTTTCCACCAAGGTGGCCATACGCATGCAGTCACCAGCATTCCTTACAGTCTACAATAGTCCCATTAAAAAGAGACTTCTGGAAGGAGGGCTTTACAACTATAATTTACTCAGCAAGACACGTGTTTCATCCAGCGTTAAGATGTGAGATTCTGCTAAGACCAGATTGCTCAGACATTCCTTCACCAACAGGAGGAAAAAGAAATACCCAGTAGGTTTTTTTTTTCTCTTAAAACGTCTCACTCAAGATGTGTTTCAGATTATTTCGATTGGAGTATATAAGCATCTACATGAGATGATAATACCAGACAGCAAAGGATTAATATGAAGCAGAAAGGCAAATCAAGAAGCAAGAGGTAAAAACAATACCGAGACCCTACAGAGTCCTTTGCTGCAAAAAAATGAGGCCCATGTTCTTGTGCCTTCCATCTCTGAAGGATGGACCTGAAATGAGTTGGGAGGAATGGGTTAACTTAGCAAAAAGCATTAATATTTACTTGTATGTTTTGCTGTCATTCAGTTTTGGAACAGGTTAACCTGTTTGAAAAGATGAATTTTCCTTAAGAGCAGAAAGATCTGTTTTTTCACTGTGGTTCAAAGAATAAGCTTGACTCCTATCAGAAGCATCATCTGCCCTTAAGTTCCTGCTTTTTAGTTCCTACTATGTCAAGACATTTTCCTAACGTAGAATTTCTTTTCCAGGAATTGGCTTGCAATGGTTTTGCAGCCGTAGTGAGTTTCTTCCACTCTGCTCCTGAAAAAGCTGATTATGAAAGAGAAGTGTTCAGCCAAGTGCTCCTCTCCTCAAAACATTATGATGGCATTCACGTTGAGCTAAAAAAAAAAAGCTGACAACATTGGGAGAGATTGCCTTAGAAGGTTCTCCTTCTAAGACAGAAAACCCACTCGCATCTCCATGGATTTAGAAGACTTCAGCAGAGACCAATTCACTGTCGTAGGACTTTTTCGATTTTGTAAAAATAAATGCAAGCATTTAATGGTCCCTTAGAGAGCAAAACAGCTGAACTAGGCTGTGACTGTTGGCTGTCCACCTTCTCAACAGAACATTTTCAAGTGGGGATTTTATTTACATGTTAAAGTTAAACCCAAAAAAGGGAACTTCTGTTTGCAAATATAACTACTCAGGATGTGACTGTAGTTTCCCAATATAGTCACATGACCTGCTTTAACTTTTTTGGTTTTTTAAAGCCACTGCAGAAGAGCTATATTCAGAACATTTGGGTGAAACCACTCTGTTGTCAAAACTTCACAATGACCTTACTAACAAGCTGGATATCAGTCCTAATGGCATTTCTTCTTCTCTTACGTAAGTGATCTATCATATTTCTTTTCCATCCTTTTTGAGAGCTTTTTTTTCCCCCTGAGCTTGGTGGGGTTATTTATTTCCCAGTCTAATTGTATGTATGTTGTTTAAAACTTTGTTGAGAACTCTGTTCCTTGGAGAAAGAACATTTGTTGAGACAGTTGGGTATTTTGCTGAGTTTTCTATCTAACATGTCCTAGATTGAGTGTTAAGGGGTCAGCTGTGCGCAATCCAGAAGACACCATGAAGTTAAATACCTGCATCTTCGCAGATGAGATGGCAGAGCTGCTGAGCATCCTGTTTGACACTGCATAGAAAGGAGTACTTTAGTAGAGTATAAGGAAAAAGTTGACCTGCGTGCTGCATGCTATCTGCAAGTCACTTTTGGTCTCTGTGACTCTCACTTACAGGACTTTGATGCTCCTGACTCAGGCTGCTTCTAACGCTTCCTGCCAGCCCAAAGCAGGGCTTTCTCATCCTCACAACTTGCCTCTTACTTCACAGTTACTCACCTCCACTTTGTGTAGAGAAGAAGTAAGGCTCATGGATAGGAAGTGTCAGCAGGTGTCATTTTAACATTGGGACTAATGTAGAGTAATGGGGAGGATGGAGCTGGCAGCAGCTACAAAGACAGAAGTTTACATGGGCCACTGTGGTCTCCGAGACGTTAGGTAGGCACCCTCTGGTGGCAAAAGCCTGATCTTTACCTAATGGACACCTCCCACACCACCCTACTTCATGCAGAAATTCACAGAAAATTATCATCTACCCTTGGGGAATCCCACAAGGGCAGTTTGCCTCACCTGAGGCATGCAGACCAGCTATTCCAGCTTGCATCCACTGGATATCCGCTCCTGCCTCAGCTCCTGCAAGCAAAGCTATCCATAGGTCTAGAGCAGTGCACTATCCTCTTGTCATCCTTCTCAGGGTATACACAGGAATTTGTCACTCTCACTATCCTTTTTTGTTGGCCTTTCAAGCCCTCTGCACTTTCTACAGATAATTCCAAGAGTCCAGACAAATGGAGACTGTCCACCACACAGGACATGCATAACTAACTGTTCTTATAGATGTGAAGAGAAAGTCAGCAACAATTGCTCCCTAGTTACTGACTAGTTATTGCTCAGCAAACAAATGGCATGAGTCTCATTAATACAGTAGCATCTGCCTAGAGCAAAGAGATGCAGATTCAAGAGCAGCAGGACATGTTCTACAGCAATAGGCATTTCTCAATAGATACAAAGAAAATGCATTAATATGCTCCCAAGGAAAGGTGCAGGCAATGGCAAATCCATAGATCTTGGATAGAGGGGTGCCTGGCAAGGACCAGAGCTCAACAAATTCCTGTCTTCATGTAGGAGTGACTCCTGCCCTGATCTGTTACTACAGAAAAGGAATTTGCCTCCAATTTGAGGACCGAGGAAGGACCCCATTTGCCCGGATGCCAACAGTGCCTATCTTACAAAATTTACATGTAGCTGGGAATTTGCTACACTAAATACCAGCCAAAATACTTTTCTTTTTTTAATAATGGTTTTCAGGAATGATTTCCAGCAGGATCATTGCCTGTAACCTCTTTGTTGTCATGGGCATTCCTTATTTGACTCTGGAGTTGCTCAGACACCCATGTAAGCCATCCCTTTTTTCAACCCTACCTCTGGGTTTCCCAGATTCTTGCTTCCTTCCTCATTTGCTGCCTCAAAGATAAACGGCTCTGAACCCCTGGCTGCTGCAATGCCACAGGACCAAAGATAAATGGCACTGAACCCCTGGCTGCTGCAATGCCACAGGACCAAAGATAAATGGCACTGAACCCCTGGCTGCTGCAATGCCACAGGACCAGGCACTATCTGCTGCAATGAGGAGAAACCGGAGATGGTAGAGGAAGGGAGAAGAAAGTCACATGGAAGCAGTAGGCAACAAGCAAAGGGACTAAGGCAAGTGCTGTGCGCTGAGAAAGACAAGGCACATGTTGCTGTTTATCACTGCAGGTTATGGCTGGGAGTTGTTCACAATATGTCATAAGGTGGGGAAAGTTGAGCTGTTCCTGTTCCCTGACCTTCTGCCCAAATTGTGCTCTGCACCGCTTTGCTCACTGCGCTGACCTACGGGCAAGCCACTGTGTGAGCACAGTTACGTAGCAGAGGGCACAGGGAGAATAGGACGTCCCTCGGTGCAGCTCAGAAGCTGTTTTCTGCACAGCCCAGCTCTGTGCACAGCAGGTCTGAGGAGGGCTAAGCCTGCCCTGGGGTACACCGAGATCACAAATCAGGGGCTCCCAGCCCATTCACAGCTCAGTGTATTTATTTGCGGGTCCATCACCTGCTCAGTAGCTCTACCCTGGGTGAGAAAACCACACTGGCAGAGGACTGAAGTGGGCAACCAGAAGCAAAAGCTTCCTCAGCTGCATGCCTGGCTCCAGCATATGGAACCAAGCCCGGCTCCTCAGGCAGGCTGCCGCAGCAGATTCACTTACTCTTTCTCCATCGCCTCCCACCTCTAATGCAAGACCTGTCTAGTCTGCAGTCTCATCTCTGGGCTCTCTACCAATGACACACGCACAGAAACGTTCCCCCGCTGGCTGGAGACACAGCCCGTGCCTCTCACCAGCCTCCTGGTGCTGCCAGAGCCTCGGGGACACGTCTCTGTTATAGTGCCAATTGCACGCTACGCCTGAGCCGGGCACACCGGAGAAGGGAGAAAGAACCGTCGGCTGCTTTGAGACCCTTTGAAAAATTACCCACGAGTCACTCAAGTATAGATATCAAATTCATCTGCAAGGGTTTTCCACACAGAAGCAAATATTCTCCAAGTTCAGAGGGTTTGTTCAAGGCATGGGGGTTAGTCTAAATCCAGTATACAGAGAAAAGGGGTCAGAAAGCTAGCACCGGGACTAGCTTTCTAGGGCAGAACCTGAGGCATCATTTCTAACCTCTTTGTACCGGGAGGTTTGTGCACATCCCCAAAAGATCTAAACTAAAGATGTGATCTAGGTCAAACAGCAACACACGTGTATTTGACTTGGTCAATCCACTTCTTTCTACCTAAGGAGAAACTGAAACAAACAGAAGCTGGCTATCTAACACAGTCCTCAAAAGCAAACGGTATTTAAGCAGCATCCAGTAAATGATATTAAACCTTAATTAAAACCATATTGAAAGTATGAATTGAAAATGTTCTCTCTAGTCCTGTGCGTTTCCAGAGATTTCCCTCCCTCCCTTTTAAAAAAGAAACTAATAATTTAATCTCAATATATTAAACTGACCTACATAAAATATTCCATGTAAAATATTATTTCTGCCATAAAACACATAATCTGTCACTGGTTTAATTCCATTAGAAAGCATACATTAAGGTCTATGTATTATGATCATTAGGATAATAAAAGTAATACAATATCACTTTTATTATGTTTGAATTTAAAACATTCTTCATATCAGCACAAAGAATAATTAAGGAGATGGAAGAAAGGGGTTTTTTTTAAATTTATAATGAAATAAATTCACAGGCAAGAGCAAAGAGACTGGGTTTTAATCTGGAAAAGCAGGAGCTATGCTTTTTACACCCAATGTGTAGTCTTAGACTTCTTTTTTTTTTAAATTTCTTTTTCTTTGTAACTTTGATTTTGGTCATTCAGAATAGCTAGCTTTTGTAGTCATATCTGCAATTGGATTCCCCACCCCTCCCAACTCCCTTCTCTGAGTGTCATGGGGTTTTTGGAGAGAAAACATTTCTGCTTGTATAAAATAAGTTTCCAGACATTTTAATTATGAAGAAAAGTTTGGCAAAAAAGGACTTTCAGCTCAGAATTATAGCTCCCCAAATACGTTTGCTTTAAAACTCAAGATTTTTTTAAGCTCGTCTCCAGATTTTTGAAGCTTGGTTCATAATTTATGAAAATTTGGGATTAGAAATGTGATTAAGACCAGGAAATAAAAACAAATCTGTTGTGAGCCACCCAATATATCAGATTTTTCTGACATAACCGCGGAAGCCCCAGAGCCCACACTCAGCTCAAGAGAGAGTTTCAGCAGTCTGAAAAGCAGACTCAAGATGGATTTTTGTAAAGGTACCAAAATGGCTGGTTTTGGAGTGGGAGGACTATGCTTCAAGTTTAAAAGCAACCATATTTCTAGCATTCATTTTACTGGACAAGAAATGAAAGCACAGCTCCCCAAACCTCAAGAAGACAGAATTATTTCTCCACAAGAAGTGGAGGAGAGAAAGGAGAGGCGAGCTGGGACTTAGGATGTTGGACACCTTAGCAGTAGGAAAACTGGATGCATTTAAGACCTTAAAATCCCACTTGAGTTTCAGTCAGACAATACTCCCTCACAATTCCCCACTACAGTGGGGAATGCCTATGAAAAGATGATGTTGTGTGTAAAACAGCTATTCCCACCAGGTCCCACATGTACTGTCACCCAGACAGTGGATTGCCAAAGAGCAAGAGCTGTAGGAGAGGACTTCATGTTCTGCCTGAAGCCTGTACAGGAGACAGAAATTTCACAGCATGCTGTTTTAAAATGCAGGAGTCATATCTGCCTTTAAAGCCTTCTCATGCTCCAGTCACCTCATGCAGCTACACACCAATTACATCATTTGGAGCTACTTGAAAAGACTTTGGTGGAAATATCCTTGCATGCCCATCACTGAAAAAAAACATTTCAGTGTACATTTTGAGCAATTTCCTATAATAAGCAAGCAACATTAAAACTAAATATGACTTCTCTCCTTTTTCTTGACTTTTTTTTTTGTTTGGAAAATTTTGAATCTCTTTCCTTCAAAAAGTGTGTGGGAATGAATTGTTTTCTTCAAAGCCACTCCATTCTGAGGGCCTGCACTCTCCAAGCATCAGGCAGCACAGCTCACTGGCTTTATGGAAACGGGAAGGGCCGGCAGGGTGTCCTTTAGATGAACAGGGAACTTGGCATGGGGTTCTCTGAAAATGTTGCTTCCAGACCGTAACATTTTCTTGCAAGAGGAAAAGACTCTCTTCACTGCCATCAATAAATCACATTTTGAAGACTGGAACTACAGGCAGGACTGGGACTCGTTTTCTGGAGAGGGGTGCTGGGGTGTGCCATATCCTCTCCTGTTAGCATGTCTTAGTAGCTTTACTGCATCCATAATCTTTTTCTTGATTTATAGCAACTTGCATACAGCTCTCAGGTTTGCAGTGAGAAAACTCTAGAACAGAAACAGTGTTAAGACAACATGAAATTTTAAAATTGTATTTTCTATTCTGTCCTAAAACTGGCATGTGGCGGCCACATTCCTAAGATGTCCTCGTTAACTTGACTGATAACACTTCACTACTCCAGGAAGCCTTCGATCCTTTCTTAAGCTTTACCAGGATCAACTATTCCCTTAGAAATAGCCAGATACAACATTCTCCTTGAATACAGAGCATCCTCCTTGATATCCTAACAGGCTAAAATATTTCCATTTCAGATTTTTGGAGAGCAAAGGCCTATGCTTCTGGAAACTCAGAGGAGGAAATAGGTGAGTTCATGGTGAGATTTTCACTTCCAGACAGGAAGTTAGGGGCAAAGCAAATATAACAAAAATGAATGTGCTTAGAAGACTTTATGTGCTTTTTATGTCTAGAAGATAATCATCTGGTTGTGTGTTTGTACTTTGCTTAGCACAGCAGAGTCCTGCCATGCGACTGGGGCCTTTAAATGACTGTTTAGTAAATATAATGAGCATAGGGAGGAGAGAGCCTGGAACACAGGTCCTGAACACAGGCACCCTCCTGCCTGACAGATGAAGGTGGACCCTATGTACACACCGTGATTTAAAAAAAAAAAAAAAAAGAAAAAAAAAATCACAATGGGTTTCATAGTTTATACTTTAAAATTATCCTGCTTCCTCCAAGCAAAGACTTCTAGAGGCAGAGCAGTCAGGCAGGGCAGGAGGCTGGGTACTGGGAGGTGGAGATGAAGCTGTGCATGGGCAGCTATGGGAAGCAGGAATAAGAGTTTGGCAGGATGCAGTGTGGCAAGGGAGTGGGGATGGGGAATTTCATGTTGGAGGGGAAAGTAGAGCCCTAGCTCTAAAACTCAGCTGAGACCTGCACGCACCAAAAGCTAAAGTTGTTCATGATCATAAAACAGCATTGACTCCCTTAGCCACAGGTTCACGTGGTTTCATGATGTGCAGGGGGTTGAAAGAGTAGACTCTTCTCAGTTGCTTAGTCTGGCTCAGCATTATCAGCCCCTTCTGAAGAATAGATTTTTTTTTTTTTTTTAGAAATGCATTTAAACTTTGGAAACTTTGTGTCACATCTGAAACACAAAGACCGTATTTATTACTTAATGGTGTATACTCACTGGCTTGTTTTCAATTTTTGCAGATTTCACATATGTTATCATAGGAGTTACTCTGGGATTGTTTCTAGCAATCAGTTTTGTAGCTGTAATAATCTGCATGATCAAAAAACAAATGATTGACAATGTCTTTGGAGGTAAGAAAAAATACTCCTGATTTCTTATCCAGAGATCGAGATCTCCTTATGTTCTAATACAGCAGATCTGAGCTTCAGTGTTAGGAATTGTGTATGTACTACAGCTCTGGTTTCCCTTTGAAGAACTATTTTAAAAGTGTCTGAAGTGCTGGAGTCCCTAGAACTGCAGATTCACATTTCAGTATAACCAATTCTGCTCATGAGCCTTACAAGAGAAATAGAATTCACTTCAGGTTACTGCCTGGGTATCTTTTAGAACAATTAATTTTTAAAACAAAATTCTGTCTATTCAACATAAGTTAAAGAGCCTGTTGGATTTGCAGAATGGGCAACAAGCTTGCTCACACTTCCTAGCCAAAAATTACAATTTATTTCACTGATTCTGGACTTTTCCTTCAAATGTGATGGTCTGACTCTAAGATATGCAGTTTCCATCAGAGTACAGAGCAAAACTCTCTATAACTTTTCCACTGTGACTGGTTTTCAAGTTGCCACAGGAAAGCATGTTTTTCATCTGAAGCAGGCAAAAGCTCTTTGATCTAATACCATAACTGCTGATAGCAACAGCTCCTTTTGACTTTGGACCAGCAGTTTACAACCCATGGTTTTGGATTCAAATCCAAAATCTTAAAGTTAAGCTGAATAACGCTCATCATTTCAGTAGACAGAAGTCAGTGACAGGCAGAATTTGTTCCATGGGCCTCCCCAGAGGCAATGCAGGTCCATGGCCCTGCATGCTCTGCACAGAGCCTCTCTTACTTGACAGGACTCCAAAATGCTTCACAGAGCACTGTAGAGCAAATATTGTGATGATTTCTTCCACTGCTGAAATACAGCTGTCGTCTGTGGAATGAGGTAACAGCACACAGTAACACTCAACTGCAGTTAAGAGCTAGATATAAAAAAGCATAGCAAATACAATACCAACACGTAGGGGCAAATGAGGAAATGCGAAGCCCTAACAAGCTGACCAGAACATCAGTATAAGCTGTTCTTTTTTTTTTTTTTTTTTTTCCCCCCAAAAGAATCCTGGGACTTTGCTAGGGCAAACCTTTGCAACCTAGGTCTTGCTGGTCAAGAGAGGTCTGTACTCTTAGTAGCACATGAAAATTTGCCTTGGAAGGAAACCATAGCAGAAATGGAAGCAGTGAGGCAATCTCATGAAACATGCAGGGAAATAATCCTTACTGAAAGAAGAGGGAATATAATAAATGAGTTTGGGGACTGAAAGCATTGCTCTCTCTATGGCATCTCCATAGTGAATTTCTAAAAGCACCTTTGCAGCTCTGGTGGCATGCAAAGTGCCAGCTCTCGCAGTCCACTTTTAAAACCAAAGAAATTCTCATAAATGTAGCCAGTTTCCACCACAAAAATGAACAGCCATTAAACAAGGAAAATGCAGTGAGAGAACTCAGTAGGGTTGCTACAGCACAGGACTAGGAGCTGCTTGTCCATCCACTGTATCCAGAAACATCTGCTTCTGTGGCCAGATCTTTGCATTAACCTTCACACGACAAATGAGAGGTAATTTCCCAGCATCCAGAACTGCCTAATCTTATTAAGTCAGCAGTGAGCAGTCACAGACTTTTGTTTAGTAAAACGGAGAGCAGAGTGGTCTTAACTATTAAGCTTGGAGTGAAGTAGACTGAGCTCTCTGGGCCCAGTACTGCTACAGTGAGCTCAGCCTGCCAGTCACGACCTGATTCCATCCTATTTACAGTAAACACTGGTCTTTTAAAGGATAATTTTGCAAGCAGACTCCCCAGGTACCCCATGAGGATGCCAATGACAATGTAATGCCACTTCCTGAAAGACAAATGGCTGATGCTTTCTTTATTCACTACATAGCAGGCCTAAAGGGAAACTGCGTCTGCCTCGTTCTCATCAAGCATCTGCCCTCAAAGTTGTTTCTCATGACACTCTGGGGATGCGCTACGATCAAACTCAAAATAACCAAAATATTAGCAAAGATACAGCTCTGAGAAAATTGACACGAGCTATTCCAGCTGGAATAATCAAGAAGGGCTTTTGGAAGGTTGCATGACGCTACTAATATCAAAGAGTTTTGCCTCAGAATGATGGCTGGATCTTTACCAGCTGTAACGATGTTCTCCTGGTTGCATCCTCACAACTTCTGAGCAGGCCTATCACCACTCTGTTCCCGGTTTCTTAACTAATCACGTTCTCCTGTTCTCTCTTTAGAGTCAGATGGCAAAATGGATAGAAGGTAAGAATCATTGCCGAATGCGTTTTCTGAGGCGGTATGATAGCCAAATTGTAATGTTTTAACTCCTCTCTCTCTTTATGCATGATGCTTCCCCACAACTGCGGTTTGAATGATAACACATAACACACATGTAAGCCCCTAGAGGACCATGATACGCAGTGTATCTAGTGGATCTGTGTGGAAAAAGGAAATTCCTTGTAACAGAATTTTGACTTTTCAGAAATAGGAAAGAAATCCCAGCAGACTGAGATTCTTTTTAAAAAGAAAATCCTTCAAGCGCTTTTGATTAAGCCTTTTTTTTTTTGTTTCTACTATGTATTATAATACTCATTTAAAAAAAGCATTTTTAAGGGGTGAAAGCCAAAGGCCTTGTTTCAAAAGTGCTGAAGTTGGATGGTTTTTGACATTGCTAGAACTTTTCCACATTTTTTCTGAAACAAAGTTTTTACTGTATTGTCATATATTCACAAGTCCTTTAGATTAAAAAAAAAAGAAAAGAAAAAAGGAAAAAGAAAAAGATGTAAACCAGGGTAAGTGGCTCCATCACAAATTTCCCAGTTACTGTGTCTAGATCTCAGTTCTGAGCACTCCCTTCGCTCCAGGCTCTTACAGGTCAAGTTCATGCAGTGATCATCCCTGCTGGAGGGGATTCATTTTTGCCCTTCACCTTCCTCCCCGCCATCCAGAAATGACAAGACCATTTTAGGTTTTGAGCACCTGATGGCTTCACAGGCAGAAGAGGCAGTGCTAGACTCCTTAGGCAATGGCCGCTCCTCATCTCCTCCAAGGACAGGCAATAGGGTAGAGAGGTACAGGAGTAGGGACTCTGGACTGCAAGTTGTCTGTTGGCTCATGGTAATCTACAGATGTGGACACTTTTTTCTGTCCCTTTGAGACATTTTATAAGTGACTAAAAAACCCTCAAACATTAATTAATCAGTATTCTTATGAACTGAAGGCAACAGCTGTACTCGATAACCTAAGAAATGGCTTTTGGCCTCTCTCAGAGAGCTGAATAGAAGGATGTCCCCATCACAGTCCTTCCTCATAAATACAGCACAGCATATGTAAACACTCAGTTGAAGATCAAAGCAAGAGCACCCCTTGCACCAAGTACTTCAATGTTTTGCCTGTTCAACAGAGAAGGGCCCCAGCTGTGAAGCATCTGTTATTTCTCCAGGGAGACACTTCCCCAACCTAAGATGGCTAACTGCCACAAAACGTTTCTTTTCTAGTAACACACTATTCCCTTACAAGACACTGACAATTTCTGTGTATTAACCTAAAATAGATCAGGACTATTATATGGCCAGAAGAACAAACATAGGATGCCCAGTAAACTTTTTGGTGTATTAAGGACAGTATAGACAGAGCAATGAATGGGAAGGGTGTGAGAAAGAGCTAAGCCAAAACAGAAAAGCCAGAGACCAGAGTCAAGAGAAAAAGGAATAAAGGGAGCAGAGGGACAAAGGCAAGAAGAGACACAGAAGGCAGTAGATTTACTGCCTGGATGAAATGCAGACGGTATGATCTATTAACTGCTCCACATCGGACTTTTCTACCTCCCCTTGCTGTTTATTATGTGTGATTATTTTCCTTCAGAGACAGTCTGAACATCTATGATACAATCCTCTGATCTTTCTAGGTGAAGTGACTGACTTTGTCATGGCAGCAAAATTTAACATCTTTAATGATGACATTACATTGACCCTTTTCTTGACCATTCCTTGTCCCAGTCTACAAGCATTTGCTGAAAGGTAGAGTGAAGTTTCCAGTTTCATGTCAAAATTCTGGTCTTAAGGCTGGAACCGTGACACCATACACAAACTCTGCCTTAGAGCCACCAACACTGACCAGTGAGAGAAGCTGTAATTCCACAATGTTTGGGGGCAAAACTATATATGTTAAGGATGACTTTTTTTTGTTCAGTAGAAAACAACTAGTAATCCACCATCGCTTCTTAATCAGTTGTACTTTTCAATTCTACTGTGGCAGTGAGTAATTTACTAACAAATCTTTGTTCTTATTCACTTCAGGTCATCTAGGTATTACCCCTTGGTGGCTCATTAAGGGATTCTATAATGCAGGTGTTAATCTGAGGAAACAGTATAGCCTTCTACTGGTCTTGAGGAAACCTCTGACAGTAAAAATACTACCAGATCCATAGCAAACATTTTAAAATGCCCCTATAAACTAATCCTTAGTAGGATTAGTGAAATGCAGATATCCTCGAGACAGCATCAATTTTTAGCAAGGAAGTATATGTAGTGCTTTGTTTGATAAACAAAGCTCTATTTTTCCACATCTCAGACAGTTGATGCAGAACTAGCTTAGTTGCTTTTGCACCATCATTCTGCAACCCAAGCAATCTACTCACAGAAAATCGAAAGGAAATACAGCGTACAGGATTCAATGTACTTCTTCATCCTTCCTCCTAGCCTTCTTCAGGGTAGGGACTTTCCAAATGGTAGAGTTTGTGTTGACATTTTAAACTGGCCTATACCTAATGGGAATATCTTAAAGGTTGGAACTGGACCTTTATAGCACAAGTAATAGCTGTGGTATGTAATAGCCTTCTATAGGACTGTCACCCATGTTGGTCTCTCTTCATTGTAGGACCAAACTTGACCCAAAGAATGGGGTTATATGCCATGTTTGGGATTCCAACATTCTTCATCTAACTGGTTGAGGTTGTATATCTCTGAAAGGAGATGTATGGGAGGTAGCCACTCTTAACAACAGCAACCAAACGAAAACAAAGCCACCACAACTCCCCCCAGGTTATTTTATGAAAAGAGCATTGAAATATTATTCATGCTGAGTACTTGCACTGTAAGTGCAAGTATTAAAAATACCAAGGAGATTCCTCAAGAAAATCCAAGCTGTATGTTCATTTTTATCTTATTTATTTTTCCCCATAGGTCATAGGGATAGTTTCCCATTTATTCAGGTCACCAGAGAGACATGTGATAATTAGGTCTAAACTGATTTTAGCTACTTGTTTCAATTCCCTGGGGATTCTAATTCACAGCATTTTTAGCCCAGTGGCTAGTCCTGGAAAACTCTTTGATAAAGCAAAGTCCACTATCTGAAATCTCTTAGTTCTAGATTTACTCCAACCAATCATGCAGCCATCCTGAATCCCTCAGGGATACAGGCAACCTGAAACCCTCAGTGATAATCAAGACACCACCCCTTTAAGATCGGAGAGGAGAAGTGGCGTATCTTCTGCAGACAATTTCATTTTCTGCTTGACCAGTGATGATTATTAGAGTTTGTTTGGGAAAAAAACCTTAATCCAACTGATAGAGCACTCACAAAATTCACCTTCGGCCAAACCTTGTTTTAAATTTCACATCATTATTCCCACAAGCAGCTCAAGCCACTCAATAATTTCTCTCCCTAGCTGGGACATACTCTGAGTGCGTGTCACCCAGCACAATACTACCATAGCCGATGGAGTTGGTCAGCCTCGTACCAGTTGAAGGCCTTGATGAAGATCATCTTCTTTTATGCTAGAACCCTGATTAGCTGGTACTGAACCTAATCCAATACATTGCAAGAACAGGTTTCCACTAAAATCAGGAAGCATTCTGACGCGTCCTCCTTGATACTTTCCCAAATACTTAAAACAAGTATTTTTACACCCACGTGACACTGACAGCTCATTGTGAAATAATTAACAGCATTTACCACTTTATTTAGTCAGGTATATAACATTAAGATTTAAACAATCAGTTCACAATGGGATGTCCTTAAACTCAATGGGATATTTACTAGCACTTGAGAAGAGAAAGAGGCTTGAGGCAAGCTTCTGTCAGCTAACAAAACAGTAATTTAGATGTCAACTGACAATTATTTAATGTCCTCTTTTTTAATTAATAGCTCATGTCAGTTTCAAATGCCATCTTGGTGTAAGCTTGGTAAATTATAATGCCTAAAAATTTCATGCAAGTTTAATGTATTAATAAAAATGTCTGGGCACATTTAATGCTAGCAATATTTTGAGTTAACTACAGTGCATGGCAGTCAGATTTATTTTGACAGAAGGAGACAAAGAGACATACAGAGACAAGGAGAAGGATGGAGAGACAGAGAATGTTTACTAAAAAGGAAAAAGTACGTATTTTAAACCTGCTGCAATAGCAAAAAGGAATCTGTTGCCTCAACACAACCTGAGCAACAGCACACACCATGCCACTCACTGGGTTCTACAGGCCCCCATGTAAATCACTCAGCAGGAGATCAGGTTTTAAATGCAATACACAAGTCGTTCTGATGTTCGATGGAGGAGAGGAGGAGCTTGGGAGCTGCATCGGCCAAGTGCCAAGCATATCAGTGATTTTCTTTTGCTACCCAAAGCAGCATCTAGATGTTCTCTTGTATTTTCCCACTTGACTTCTTCTAAGGGACCGAATTCTCTTTCCTTTGCTAGACTATGCTTGGGAAACACAAGGTACTCTTGAGAATCAGACCATTCTTTAGGCAAATGGAGGAGGGCTTGGAATGTTATCGCACCCTTGAAAGCCTCCAGTCTCCTCACTGTTTAACTCGAAAAACAGCGCCATGGACTACATAGGAGGCGAAATTGTCCACTTGGAAAATATAAACATCAGAAACGGATGGCATGGCAAAGACTAGGTTTGGGCAATCGTATGCAAGTTTGAATGCTGAGCTGCAGTTTCTTCCAACTGGCAGAACTGTCTCAGCTTAACCATTTAAGCCAAGAGCCTTTTTCCTAGCATTTCGTCATGTTCAGGTCTGTAGCCAGCTGCACTGACAGGCACAGATAGTGAACAGGAGCTGATCTAACAATTTCATATCCTTCAAACAGGTTTAAAGTCAGATAGAAAAAAAAAAATCTCCTGTTTTGGAGAGGAGACCAGTTCTTTCTGATCTAAATAGTCCAAACTGCTCTGTAGTACTGTGAATTGCAGAATGCATCATTGACCAAACAGGAAGCCAACTGAGTAGGCATGAGTCATACCACTGACACTCTCAGCTGCAAATGAGAGACACAACCTGTCTAATCACCAGAATCTGAGCTCACAAATAAACTTAACTGGAGACCTAGTTTTGATGGTAGGGTACTTGAGAAAGCCACAAGTGGGAGTCCTTTGGAAAATGGGCCCAAAATTTACAAACCAAAATCCATAAGTAAATACACATTGAAAGAAAAGAGACTTTGGCCTTGTCTGAACATGTCACTGGGAGAGTGGTGCACAAGGAAAGAGGATCAAGATCTAGAACACAGCTTGCACAGGACGCTGGGCATTGAAATGCATTGCAGCAACTCAGATACTGCATCAGCTATTCACATGTAACACTATACATTCAGTCTGCAGCCAGGGAGCGATACTATCTGACCTGCTCTACTATCCATTGAAATCATATCTGCTTAAGACGCAACCACATACTGCTGATCTACTATAGGCAAGTTCAATGGCAAAAGTACTTGAAACAGCATGATGCCAAAAATAAATCTGCAAAGGAATTATCTTTATCCAGTTCCTAATCAGAGTGACTAAGATGTCTTCTCCACAGAAGATTTTTATACAAAGAGAGCAGGAAACAAGGACTGGTACTGGTTGTTTTAAGCCATGCTACAGCAACTTTTGTGAATTTTACTTTTCAATGAAGTAATTCCCTCGTATGGAAATATGTCAGACTTGGAGACAGATGTTTTCTTTGCACTGACCTGAGTTTAAGAGGAAATTTTTCCCAGCAGAAAGGTGTATCACTTTTCAGCCTGGAGATACCTGGAATGAGGCCAGTTCATTCTCCACATTTCATTAAGCTGTGGCCTTCCTGCTAAGATCCCCATTAAAAGTTAACATAGGATTTGTTTGGACACCTTTGCAGAGGGAGATGAAATCAATGACTCATTACACAAAATATGTGGCCACTGAATTGTCTGTCACTACAAAGCACTAGCAAATATTGGCAACTGCAGATGAAGAAGCACACGTTTTCCCAGGCATAAGTCTATGTCTATCATGTCCCCAGGAGATGGGCACTATAGCATCCCATCTTTACCTGCAAGACTACAGTCTCCACCTTCCAAGTTTCCTACTGCTTAAGCATGCTCCCTCAGTTGCTTCCAGCTGTCTCTTATCTTTCTGATTCACCTCTTCCAACGCATGGGATGCAAGTAAGAAATACAGGCATAGGAAAGGAATTTGTTAAGCACAGTCACTGGTATTCTGAGGAAAGCATTGAAGTGTTACCAATCTTACCAGAAGAGCAAGTGTTGGTATGGAATGGTTTGAAAAGGTGAGCTGGCTTAGCCTTTCACGCAGAATCCCAGCTGCTTGGCTTCTTCCCAGACTGGCCTTCGGACATGTAACAATGAAGAATCCTGATTTTCAAAAAGTGCTTTTTCCTGTAAATGTAATATATGACTCTGCCTACCATTCACTCAAACTGCAACTGACTCAAATTGTAAATCAAACTGCAACTGACTCACTAGCCTTGCAAAGAAGAAAAAAAGAAAAAAAAAAAAAAAGAAAGAAATTTTAAAAAATCCTGTGACTTATGAAATGGAAGAGTTATCAGAAGCCATTCAAAACCACTGGCACTTGATGAGTCTCTCATGGGCAGTCCTTCCTGAGATGTCTCATATTTCTGCATTAGCAGAACAGTGCCTGGAACAGACCAAATCCTCCAAGATGCTTTTCAACAGCAAACATTAAAAAAAAAAAAAAAGAGCTTCAGCCGTCAGAAACTAGAGCTGACAGAAAGACACCTGGCAGAAGGCAGCTCACACTGCACCACGGGTGGGCCTCCCTGGCACAACAATCACTTCATATAGTCCCACAAAAAGACACCCCACTGGATCTGCCCCAGCCCACCAGTTACCTCCCTTTCCCCACTCAACTCAGTTTTGCCCTTGCGTGCAGCCATGGCATTCCTGCCATAGAAAGAAAGCATTGAAAAAGTGCAAGGTTTAGCAGAGGGATATGGGAAAGCAGAGAAGAAAAAGCACTGGAGAACATACCAAAAAGCTTCAAACCCTATCCAGCTTTCACCTGCCTATGACCATCGCTGTAGCTGATGGAAATGGCAGAGGTCTGTTGCCTTCTAGTCCATATATTCTCCCATCTCCATCCTGGTTATCTTTCCCAGTGCCCACTGGGCTTTCTTCACCCCTCGTCTGTAGCCTGCAGGTGTCTGTTTCTTCCCATGTGGAGGACTGGAAATGGCAGTGCTTATACAATACAAAGTATGCCACAGCTCCCCCCATACCTTGCAGACCACTGCTCTTGGACAGACTGACTGCATCCTGGTCCTTGCTTTGGGCTGAGTGCACCCTTTGGCCTTGAGTCTTCATCTTCCACAGTTCCATTCCCATGTGCCCCAAGTATCTTCTGGACTTGTGGAGGAGGCAAAAATGAATTTCAGTGCTACAGTTCCTCCTTACAGGAGCAGTGACCCATTCAAAGTAGCCTTCTCATGCATGGTCATAAAGCATCTTGCAACAACAGAAGTGAAATATCAAAGGGAAAAAATTAGCCGTACCCTATGTGCACCCCTGTTCTCTCTAAATCCCCAGTAATCCAGACAACTTCCTGGATTTCTTCAGTAATCCTCAGAGCCACTGAGTTTCCTGCATCTGTCTTTGTTCTCCTAAAACAAGCCTCTCTCTTCTTTTCCTCTCCCAGGAATATTCCTCTTAAACTATGACGGTCAGTGCCATCTTCTTGGATCTGGAGAAAATCAGTCATGTAGGCTCAGCAGAATCTTTGACACCTCTGGGGTCAAAGACTTGAAAGTTTTCTCTTAACATCCCTCAGCTACATCCTAAGCTGTTCTTTCACTTGCCACTCTTTTTTTTTTCCCAAGCAGCTCTTTCACAAGATCTTTCACTCTGCCAACTAATATATTGTACAAACAGCCCAATCATCAGGTCAACATAAAGTTTTCATAAGTTGTTAGAGGTTTACAAATAAGGAAAAACAGAGCCAGCAAAGACACTTAGCCTCCTCCATGATCTAAATAAGCCTTGCAAAATCAATCAAAAATGATTCCTTTGTGCTCTGCCTCCTCCATGATCTAAACAAGCCTTGCAAAATCAATAAAAAATGATTCTTCTGTGCTCTGCTTTGACTACAGAGCCTCCCTTCACATTGCCACCATGGCCAAATATCAGTAGTGAACAACTATCAGGCAAATGGGAGTGGAAGACAACTTGGAGGGCTACAGTCCTCTTAGGCAGAAGTGCATTTGCACTTCACTAAGGAGCAGACACCACCTGCGCAAGATGAGTCTGGCCCTGCTGATACACCAGAGCGGGTCTGCTGTAGGGATTAGTGGGTGGCTGATAGACTGAAGGCTGTATTCACTGCCTTAGGTTTTCTTGGTATGCATCCTCGGAAGGGAGTTTAATGAAAAATATTTGAAAGCTGCACAAATGCCGTAATAATGCATGCTATTGCAAATAAACATAAGTATGAACAGAGATGGCCTAAACAACTCCATCTGTGTTTCTGTAAATGTTAAAAACCGAGCAAATGAACTCAGCAGAAATGGTTGTCTCAACTCCTTGCACATATACACTTGCAGAAACAAAATGTAAATACCCATTCTGTGTTGAGGCAATGGTCACCAGTGACTAGAGCAATAAACTGGCTTTTCTACTTGGTTCCATCACTGTCCTGGCTAGCTGAACTTGTTCTTCTGAACAACCTTGGACAAGTTACTTTGGCTCAGGTTACCCTTTCCATAAAATGAAATTAATCTTTATATCATACACTTCAAAACCAAGGACACTAAGCTTTGCACTGTGCTGGGGACACCAGGCTTTAAAAAACAGCACTAAGACACTCTGTAGGCACTTTCAGGCTCTCAGGTCCTCTTAGCACCATTCCTTAATGGAGGGAATACTTCATATACAGACACATATGCACACAGACACAGTTTTATATATATATAAACACGTACAGCCCAGACTGTTAGGGTGAGATTAATTCATTAAACCCCTTTCCAGGATACAGCATACTTCAATGATGCCAGCTACCAGTCTGACGGGCAGAGTCACACTTTGGCTATTTTTTGCTCCTCCCTGGCCACTCTCCACATTCCCTGGGAGAGCATCTGGCCCAGGATGCCTGTGCTCCCTTCAGATCTGGGGGCTGCATTTGCGGTTGACCTTTTCACAGCTGCCAAACAGAGAGGAATCCTTACTCCTTCCTACCCCTCTGCACAACTGTTTGAGGCTAGTCTTGAATAGCTCTAAATAATTTGATTGTAAGAGTTGGTCCCAAACGTGCTGAGTCAGGAGAATGCTTTCCTGGTAATACTCAGACACCTGTCAGAGGCAATTCCTTCCACAGCCATCGTGGTCTTTGCTGGCAAACTTGCTGGTGCCACTGATTCCAGCAATAAATGAGTAACGACCTTTCCCCGGAGCTGCTGCGAGTCTGGATAAAAAAAATCAGAAATGTTTCTGGAAGAGTACCCTCTTCACTCCTGTCAACAGACAACCAGGGTAACTCAAATATTAGATGCCACCGAGCAGAGAGCCTCCTGCTCCCAGGCAGTGCCCATCTGCCATCCAGACTGAGTAGTTTTATGTTGCCGAGGGCCTGTCAGAGAGGTGACAGCATGGGATTAGCTAGGAATGAAAGCAGCTATCATAGCTAAAGGACAGCTTAAAAACAAAACAAAACAAAACATAACAAGGCCTCCTGAAGCAAGAGACTCAGAGTGCCACAGGTCTTAGCCAGAAAAGAACAGTATCAAATCAGAGCTCCTGCTTATTCCAACTGACAGAATTTCCTGTGTCCCACTGAATTTCTGGACAATTTCACACTAAACATATGAAAAAGGAGTCATTAATTTCACATGGACTCCTAGGAGCCTTTTTTCAGTGACTCCTGAGAAAATAAGATTATTTATAGATCCTTTTTTAAGATCATGCATATAGTCTTCAGATCATTTTGTTTCAGTTCCCTGATCTCTTACTCTCCAAGAGTTCTGCCTTGAAGGACCTGTACTAGGTATCAGCAAAACTAAGTTTGTTTTTCTTCTGGTTGTTGCTTATAACCACCCACCTCCATATTGCATATGCACTTTACAGCCTGGTATCAGAGAACAAATAGCAAGCTGAAAGAAAGGAGCAAGTATCGCACAAAGTGATGCTGACTTCTGCCTGGTAGGCTGCAAATGTTTGGGGATCCATGGAGTATTTCTCATGGTTCACAGAAGTTTATGGGCCTAAAGGCTTTCCATATGGGTTTAAATTGGGCTTAAAGACACTTCACAGAGGCCCACAGCTTCAATGGAAAATTTGTACGGACTTGTAAATGGAAAAAGACAGAAAACCACTGGCTGAAAAGTAACTAGGTTATTTTTTGTGCATTAAAAACAACACCTGGACCACTTCCAAATCTGATTTACTACATAGACACTGAAATGCAAGTGCTGAAGAGTAACTGCCCCTTTAGGTGGAAATGCTTTTTTTAAAGTGTTTGTGAACTGGTTCCTTTGAGTGAGCTTCCACGACTTCCTGGAGGAGAGCAAAGCGTGGGACTGACGGAGCGTCCCACCTCCAGAAACAGTCCTGCTCCGCTTCCCCCTCCCTCCCAGCACAGCCGCATGTTCTGGTCAGGCAGTCATGCATCTCCACTGCCTCAGGGAACTGGCCCTGCCAAAAATCTATGCAGTATAACACAAAAGTAATTTTCAGAGAGATCAGGCTGTTCAAAGACATCCGGCACAAGGGAAGTAGTGAAATATTACAGCCGAGGTGCTGGGGAAGGCTGAACCATCCTTTCCTGTAGCAACTGGCATGGTCAACAGTGGGAAGGCTGCCTGAGAGCATCAGCAAGAAAGCCACTCTCTTTAGGTGACTAACTGATTACATTGGGCTACATGGAGAAGAGCATGGGCCTCCCAGCCAGTCTCTGCTTTACTCTTTTTGTACGCAGAGAATTGAGTTACTTAGGATTAGGCCACAGGTAGGCAATCACTTAGGAACGGTGCTGAAAGACAGTGCCCTTCCCAGCAGTTCCCTGCTACTTTCTTCTCCTCCGACACAGGCAGGGGAAGGGATCAAGTGAGCATCTCTGGACCTAATCCATTGCTGATTCACCCCAGTTAGCTCAAATCACCTTGCACTGGCCTTGTTCTGCATTAATCTGTTGTCATAGTCAGAAGAAGAGGGGAAAATTGTTGGTTTTTTTAATGGCTACAGTTTCAGACAGGCAGGAATTTGTGTAACTTAGTTCACATGCTTAAATCTGTGTTATTTTGTGTGAAGAAATTTTGACAAGTTCATAAGCGCAGCCCATATCAGGTCCCCTGATTATGTTTTGAGATGCCTCTCCTTTCTGGGAAAGGGCTTCCACAAGCTGCTTGGAACAAGCTGAAAAATACTGCTGCATAACTGTGACATCCTGTGTAACATCAGAGCTGTGTCACTAAAAGAAATTCCTCGTGTGTACGAAGTGCCAGAGTGGTGCAGGCAAAGGAGGGTGTCCTGGTTTCAGCTGAGATAGAGTTAATTTTCTTTATGGTGGCTGGTATGGGGCTATGTTTTGGATTTGTGCTGAGGACAGTGTTGATAATACAGAGATGTTTTAGTTGCTGCTGCACTAGTCAAGGACTTTTCAGATTCCCGTGCTCTGCCAGGTGCAGAAGAAGCTGGGAGGGGACACAGCCAGGACAGTTGATCCAAACTGACCAAAGGGCTATTCCATACCACATGACATCATGCTCAGTATATAAAGCTGGGGAAGAAGAAGGAAGGGGGGACATTTGGAGTGATGGCGTTTGTCTTCCCGAGTAACCATTACACGTGATGGAGCCCTGATTTCCTGGAGATGGCTGAACACCTGCCTGCCCATGGGAAGGAGTGAATGAATTCCTTGCTTTGCTTCGCTTGCGTGCACGGCTTTTGCTTTACCTGTTAAACTGTTTTTATCTCAACCCTCAAGTTTTCTTACTTTTGCTCTTCCGATTCTCTCCCCCATCCCACCGAGGGGGAGTGAGCGAGCGGCTGCATGGTGCTTAGTTGCTGGCTGGGGCTAAACCACGACAGAGGGCTGAGACAACCCCCAGGTACCTCCCGTGTGGTCACCAGGCTGCAGGCAAGCAGGCAGGCACTGGCTAGGTGCTGGCGAGTTTCCCTCCTTGCACTTCAGCAGACACCTTCTCTGCATGCCCTGGAAGCTCCCCAAGGGCTGTGCAAAGCAGGCAGCAGGGGAACTCAGCTGTGAAAGCGCTGCAGGACAAGATGCTGCCGCCTTATAGAGCTATGCTAGCTCTCCCCAGTCCCAAACTGGAGAAAGAAATAAGGGAGGAAATGGAGCAGAGCAGAAAAAAATCCCTCCGATGCCAGCCGATAGACGCCTCACTATATGGTCTCCCGTGGACTGTACGCCCAGTTCAAACTACAAAGATGAGAATCAGGTCTTAACTCCTTCTTACAAACACTAACAGTTAGTGCAGTGAATTTCACACAAACAGAAAATTTCAGTACAGCTTTCTAAAAGACATGTGTGACAAAGTTTCTCTCAGAGAAGGAAAAAGACTGAGGCACATTACAAGAAGCATGTCCCTGCCTGTCAAATCTCCTGTGAGTTCTTTCTTTAGCAAAGTCACCAGAAAACGCTTAAGTAGTATTGAAGGAAAGGGACTACGATGAATATCATCTCCCAGTGGAGTCATGAGATCTAATATAAACAAGTTGAGGGCTGCAAGGCAAGGGAAGGTCTTATTTCCAAGCACTGACACTAGATGGAGTAAAACTGAATAAAAAATTAAGAGCAGTGAAGAAAAGAGAAAGGAAGAAGTGTTCCTGCATTTCCCCAACTCCTAATGTGTTGCTTCTTTGAATGCTCATCTTTGATTACTGCTCTGAAAGCCACAATTCATATCTCATTCTCTATACTTTGCAGGTCAAATATGGGATCAAGCCAAAACAGGTATGTTCTGGGGGAAGGGGGAGTCTGGTGGAGCAGGGAGGTGAAGTGACAGTACTAGGCAGACACACAGAACTTGTAAAGGCATATCCACCCAGGTAAAGGGAAAGGTCGCACAGCAATAAAGGCTGTGGGGTTACCTTGAGTTCCTACTGACAGCCCAGATCTGCCAGGCGCTGTGCACGGCCTAAGGCAAGTAATTTAACTGCCTTGTCCTCCAGCTTCCCAGCTGTATACCTGGAATACCCGACGTAAGGCCCAGGCGTACTGCAAGGCTAGCTGCCCCCGCATTAGCAGGTACTCCACGGAGGAAGCTCTTGGAAAGACGCAGCCACAGTATGGATCCAGGAGCTGCTCAGCTGCTCCCCGTTCATGTGGCGAGGCAATACGAGGAAGCGGCCCAAATGACGATAATCCAGAGTCCGCAACGCGAGGAACAGTTCTTGAATTAACATTTGCTCTGTTAATTCACTTAGGAAAAACAGATACCTCTAAAGATACAAATAAACATCTAGGAAAATAACAGTTAAGTGGGAGGAACTTCATGAATGTAATTCCAGCAGCTCCATTAATAATTTTCTAGAATTCCTGTGATTTTTATCTGGGTATCTCCCAGCTCAGCTTTTACAATGATGCTATGGATCATCCCAGGTAAAACCAAAGCCAGAAAGTTACTGTTAACCTCTGATGTTTCTTTCTTTTCAGAGACGACATCAATGTACTAGGAAAACAAAGTACAAATGATCAATAATCCTTTTACAATCAACAGTTACCCGGTCTGAGGATCAATAGAAGTCTCTTGTGCGCAGGCAGGAACCTCACCAATGCCAATTCCTTTCTTTGTTCTTTAATTGAAAGACTGATTGATTGATTACAGGAAGAGCTTATAGTGCATGCTAACTTCAATCACCTGCGCACAAAAAGCCTGCAATCCGCAACAGCATGTATACGAAGGAAACGTATGAGGAAAATAAAATACATGATCTCTGCTCATTAATAGATCCTGTTTAGTCTGTGATAAGTATATGATTGATTTCGAAAACCAATTAAATACAGGGTAATCAAAAAGATAGCAATACATTTCAGCAGCAGAATTCATGGTCACACCCATATTTCAAGTTAGGTAAATAATGACTGAAGTAACTTTAAAAATCATTATTTTGAGTTTGAAATAAAACAAGGCTTCTCAAGTTTTTCAGGAAATCAATTTCGTTCACACTAAAGTTGTATCTTTTTTTTAGCTTTAGGACTGACGGTTTTTGTTTAACTGTTGGTGGTAATGCTAATTTCAGCCATTTTAAATGTATTACGGTCATTTAAAATGAAAAATTCCTTTTTGAAATAATGTTTTTCATGTTTCATTTTTAGAACATTGAAATGAAAACAGTTTTGTATACTCAGAAAAAAAGTTTCTGGACATCTAAACCAAAACATTTCACATCAACATTCTATAAACAAGCTAATCTGACATTTCCAAAATTCACCCATCCCTATTTTTTTAGTATAAAACAATGAACTAAGTTCAGTCAGAATTTGTGAATAATTTCAGTCTCCCAGCCCCTTCATTCTTGTTCTAGTCTTATATATTCTGTTGAATTTGATTTCATAAAAATTGCTTTGCCTGGCTCCAATTACAAGCTTCTTACAGTGGGAGTGACAACAAGAAAAAATAGAGCTTTGTCTCAGAACATTTAGAATAGTTTAAATAATTTTAAATGGTTTAAACCAAAGTTATTTTGTAAACATAAGCTGTGATCCTGTGACTTTGGTCTTAGTTGAGAAAATAATGCTATGGATTCTATTCTGTTTGTTTAAATCCACTTCTTTCAAGAATGCTTTATTTATAACAGATATTGTCATCACAAGGTTCAAGAAAAGCAGGCAGATTTTTGTATTTCAAGCCAGGCTTTCCTTTCAGCTTGTGAAGACAGGGCAGCAAATGTCATCTGTGGGAGCTCTGGCAGCACTGGGCTAGCAGCAATGCCACGTTGGGCGTCCTCTGCTATTTCTACAGCTCCTTTCCGGAAACCCAGCAGGACTCAAAGGCTTGAGAGCCTCAGGTAGATGGCATGCACAACATTAAGTAATGTCACTATATTTCACAGGCATAGCTGTTATGTCGTAGCATTACAGGATGACTCCAAGCAGGATGTTACACTATCTTATGGCAACTTACAAATAACCACTATTTGGATCCAAAGACCACAAACTGTAAATAGATTGGATCTTCGTAAACTTTTAGCTCAGGCCAATGTCTATAGACGTGCAGATTTTTTAAATCTCTCATCTAACATACATTCCTAAAGTTAACTTTTAAACCAGTGTCTGCTTTCAGTTATGCCATGTGGCAGATCATAATAAATAAAGCTCTTTCCAGGTCTTCACTACTGTAATGTAACACAAGTTATCCAATTTAAAAAAAAAAGGCGAATGTTAGACTGAAGTCCAACCTAGAAATTCTGTGTATTATTAAGAAATACCACTCGAAAAAATCATGGAAACCAAGGCCTCCCATCCAATAATCAACTTTCAGATCGTGAAGAGCTGCAATTAACCCCACAGATTAAAGACAGAGCTGATGTGCTGAGTCAGGGACTTAGAGTCAACACATGTCAGAGCATGAGAGCAGAGATATCTGAATTTTGTTTCTATGAAGAATAAGCTACTGTACTACTTGTAACTGTAACTGAAAGGATTCGAATATGTTTTTGTTCTGACCTTAGCAAAGCAGGTAATTTTCCAAATGTGCAAAGGAAACTGGATGGTAATTTTTCCACACATTTTGAACAATAAAATGCAAGGTTTATTTTCACAGAAAATTGATACATTGGAATAATTTCCCTGGTTTCCTAGGTGTCTGTTACCCAGTTCAGTAATACTGCAGTTCATTAGCAGCATTTGCTAACAGATAAGCTAAAGCTGTAATGTGATACTTGTAAGTAATTGTGTGTGTGTGTGTGTGTACACGTTTAAGTGAATAAACCATCTTGTAAGGTATCTGTTAATTGATTTGCTTCCTTTAGTACCATTTTAATTAAGACTTGGAACAGAAGAGAGCATGTGGTCAGGGAGGGAAGCTATTACCTTCCCTTATTTGTTGTGAACAAATGTTTCTTTCACATCCTTTCGGAACACTATGGGAAATAAAAATGAAAACAAACAAAACATGGTAAGTTACAAGCAGTAGAGGAGAAAGGCCTGGAGAATTAAGGTTAGTAATCTTAACCAGGCAAATGTGCCGGGGTGGCGAATAGATTATGAGTTCCCGAAACCTTTTGGTGTGTGCCTTGGCTCCTCGGGTATGGGAAAAGGATGGGCAGCACTGAGACAGACAGCTGGGGACAGGGGCCCCCAGAGCCGCTGCTTCTGCTGCCACTGAGAGGTTTGGGCACACGCAGTAATTGCCACCGCTGCACGGGACTGCCGTGGCAGCAGCAACCAGTGCCCCGTACCGCCTAACTCTCCCGCCCCACAACCGTAGCAGTCAGCCTGACTCTGTACAGACAAAGGAGGCTGCTGCAACCATTTTGCCACCCCAAGGAGTTGCTGGTTTTGCCCATTCCTACAACCAGCTTTACCAGCACCGCTTGCAGCATCAGCAGCTCCTGAATTTGGGCCAGGCTGCACAGCACTGCTTGTAAATAATCAGGGAAGGAAAACTAGATGAAAGAGGAGCATTTTGGAGGCACTCAGTCAAAAGGCAAAAGACACCGTTAGCTCCACTAATTCTTGATCAAGGACGCAGCCCAGGCAGTCCACAACCAGCACAACAGGCATCTGTGCTCGCCTATTTGCCTGTCCAGCATAGGTTACGCCTGCCCATGCTGAGCATCCTGAGTTCGATCTGAGCGTGCTGGCATTCTCCTGAATGGACAACAGTGGGAAGGGCTTCAGAGTTGGGGTTTGGACACATGCCCCAGTTCTGTCATGCTGGACCTGCAGTCTTCTCATGGCAGATGCACAGCAACATAATGATGCTCGTGAATAGAGTTATTCAGAAGAGGAGACAGTTACAGACACAAGAAGTGAGCTAAGAGGTGCATACACAGCATGCATTTCTAAAGAGAAAACGATGCAGCATTGACTTTAGTTCCAATGCATGTGCCACAGCAACAGCGGGATGATTCAGGTCAAATCCTGCTATCAGCTGCATCGATGCAAACAGAGGCTAACTGCAGGAGTCACACAGCTTGGTGCAGCACTCCCTCACATGGTAATACATCAGGCAAAAATCCACTGGACTCAGTACGTCTGCATGGGTAGAAAAGAAGTGCCTGTGGGAGGAGTCCTGTAAATCAGACCTCACTGATATAAATCTGCTCTGAGCAGTGTGAGGAAGAGTCCGGTTCAGCTCCTTCCAAACAGAAAGGATGGAAAATGTCATAATAGTCAAAACAGTTGCAACCTGAATCTTTCTTGGCCTCTCTCATGCCTGTAAGTGAAAAATCAGATCATTTTAGTCAAGAGTATTTTTTCTGTTTCTTATAACTGCACTTAATCAAATACAAAAGATTAAGACTGTTAAAAATGCTTTGACTCACCAACCAAATATGGGAAAACAAAAGCAAAGGAAAGTAGCTACCTAGCAAACTTGAAAAAGAAAGGATGTTTATACTATACAAATAGGACCTATAGAGGCTTCAAACTTCTGAAAATTGCACTCATTACACACAGGGAATATTAGAATAGCCAGCCTACGTCCGACTGAAGTCCATCTTCTCCCATAGCCTCTTTGCCACAGGGGCTAACAGCAAACATCTAGATGAAGTCTAAGAGCATTGTAAACATGCACCAATGCTTTCCTAGAAGACCCCACCACCCCACAGCAAACTTCTGCTTAGCGTCACTAAGCCAAAAGTGGTCCTGTTGAATTTAATATCTTCTGTTGTACTTTCCTTCCATATTCAGAAGTGTTTGACTCCATAGATACTACATATTTATACATTAAAAAATCACAAAGGCCTTTGCCCTCCTTGTCACTACGTCAGTGAATTTGCATGGTCACTACTAACACAGCATGAAAGCAATTCACGTACTCCTAAGAAGGCACATCCACTCTTTACAGAGAGGGGAAATGAGACATAGAGCAGTCCAAGTGCTCTGCCGAAGGTCAATGCAGGATCAGCAGAGCAGAGAATACAAACAATGCTTTCCAAGTTCAATGTGGGTGACCTAATTATTAGACCATCGTTCTTCTTTACTGCTGCCTCCAACACAAATGCTGGTTTTGGAATGGTTAGGTGTTAAGTATTTCACCTTATTGAATATATATGGTCTCTATTCTCATATTTCAGGCTTTAAGCCCTAGAAAGACCCTGTGCTTTCACTCACAACTGCATCAAGTAGGAGCCTCAGTAAAGTCAGGGGCATTACACTGGGGTTGAACACCGTGTGGACTAATAACAAGCCCAAATGCTTCACAGGCAAACTGGCACAGTGCACACATTCTGTCTTCTGCATTCAGTTAAAAAATGTGTTCCTACCCCCATAATCCATGCAGTGTTTGCAGGAGGCTAGCGATGTTTCATTTGCATCCCTCACACCACTGCTGATGGCAGTCTGTCCTGACGCAGACGATCCACAAGGCCTTTCCTTTACAGATCAGATTCTACTCAGCGCTATCAGAAATCTTTCTGAGTCAATGGGCAATTAAAATAATTACCTTTAATCATATTCTTCAATTACTCCACAGTACTGAGGGAGGACTCACAGGGCTGGGACCAGATGCGAACATACTCTGTTGTGATTAAAACTGGCTGAAATGCTCCAATGAATATAAAACATCAACTCTTCATCCCTTTTGGGAACAAGCCCTGTATGTTTTAAGCTGCTTGATATTTAAACTCATTAGAGTGACACCAGGGAAGCAACGGAAACCTGCGGTGAGTCCACAAGGGCTCCTGCAGGGACCCCTTCAAAGGAGCTGCCACCTTGAAATGCATACAAAACACAAAACAGCTACTTAGAAGAACAGGCTGCTGCGTGTTCACGGGATGAGCAGTTCTAAC
The DNA here is from genome assembly GCF_035582795.1 of Mycteria americana. Classification (NCBI taxonomy): domain Eukaryota; kingdom Metazoa; phylum Chordata; class Aves; order Ciconiiformes; family Ciconiidae; genus Mycteria; species Mycteria americana. The sequence goes on from NC_134370.1 coordinate 21,272,243, forward strand.
AGCAACTGGCAAAGCAACCGTGAAGGCTGGGCAGGCTGGTTGGTGAATCTGCCCCTCACACACAGGCTATCTCCAACAGCTCTGGGACCTTGCTGTTCCAACCCAGGTCCCTCTTTGGGAGGCTAATGGCATCTTTTTGTCCTGAGGGAGGGCCCCTGACCTCAGGTCTCAAAGGCTACAGGTACCCAGCTGTTTCCTTTGGGCCTGTCCCCGCTGGAGGCTTCTGCTCCTTCCTGCCAAAGGGATGCAGTGCCCAAAGCAGAGCTGGAGAGGCTCTGAGGTGCCTCAGGGGGTCCTGGTGTGAGGAGCTGTTGGTATGTCCACCAGCTGGAACCTGGATGCGTTCGGTATGGGACTGGGGTCAGTGGCAGGTTCGCAGGGACTTGGCTGGGGATGCCTGGGAAATTGCTTTTTCAGATAAGCGAACTGATGATATAAAGGAGAACTAAATATAAGAGAGAACTAACTGATGTTGGGAAGGGGGAAAAAGTGATTGCACAGGAAAACGCCGCATATGTGAACTTACAATTGTCTCAAATCACTGCTTTAGCAGAGTCAGGAACAACAGAAAAAGCAGAGTGCTGCCAACAGTCATTATTTAACTTGAAGTTTTGCACTATCTGATACTCTACTTGAGACACTAGGTCTTCAAATCATGTGGCTGTGGTAACCCCCACTTTAATTTAAAATATACCTTGCTCTTGAGGCTGTACAGAACAGTTAGAAGCTCTGATCTCTGCTACTTCATAAAGGCTCAGAAACCAGGAGATCAGTAGTACTAAAACCCCAAACTTTAAAAAACCAAAAACCTGTAAGAGTTAGCATTATTTTGAATGTGCTTATGGACTTTTGAATTCTCAGGGTTACGAACACAAGCTCAGTAAACAACAGGCCCATGCCTGCTTGCTACTGGAGAGGCAGTTCCTTCCCTGTGGCACACACCAACCCAAGAAGTTCCTGGCTTACAAAGCGCAAAAGCCTAGACCTGCATGTCCTCTCAAAATTACTCCAAGATGTCGTGCAGGGAAAGCCCACTGCATATTGCTGGGAACTCAAGTGCAAACGATTTCCACTAGAGACTGGCAGAGGTGAGTTAGAGGTGTAGAGTAATGAAAAGTATGCACTGGCATTTAAATGCAACTATCATGTATATCAACTACTAGTCAGTGCCAACAGTAATGAATTTGCCCATCTCTGGTTGCTTTCTCCCCACTATATTGAGGCCTCTCTTAAACTCACTCAACAAGATCACTGCCTTAGTCCCGCGTCCCCTGCATGGAAATGATTCCTACAATTGGATTCCCTGAGTACTATCATCCAGATACCAATACAGCACATTAATAAATAATTTAGATCTAATTCATAACATTTTCCAAGTAATGTTAATGAGACAATAACTCAAATCTAGTTCCTGTTAAATAGCGTGATCCTCACATACAAGAGGGTGCAAATGGAATATTATTCTCAAGCCCACATGATATAACATCAACAAAACCAATGAACTTCTCATTCAGTTCTACCACCTGCCAGGCTTTTCAAACAAGATGATGAAAGCAGGCAACATTGTACACAGAGTTCAAATATTAAGATCAAATTTTGACACCCTTGCCCTGTGCTTTTCATGAATTAGACTGAAAGACACTCAGATCAGATACTCACGAGAGGAAGAGCAAAAGACCTTGTTTGGCACCTCAGCACCAGCCTCATCCCCGGTCTGTGCCCAGATGGAGCAGCCTGCAGCTTGGTGCACCCGCACACATCCCACCCTCGGCTCTTCTCTGCTCATTGTTGGAGCTTGGAGCTTGAGCCACAACAGCACTATGGCCCGGCAACACGCACCAAGATTGAGCAGTCCCAGTGCATATGCTGAAGCCTTCTCCTAAAGGAGCGCAGACTTGCGCAGTGTAGTCCCTTAGGTACACCACGTTGAAGGGCTTAGACACAGTTTGCATTCAGAGTCGAGCACAGCTACAACTGATTTTAATTTCTCCATTGAGTTTAAAGGGAACAAGATGAAGCTGTGACTGGACCTTCTGTGTGAGCCATAAATGCCTTTCCACCATGACTAAGGAAAAATAAAAAATTAATCTCATGTCCTTGATTATTCAGTAAGTTGAAACCAGTCATGGGCCTAGAAGCATGTGGTTTTTCAGGCATCCTTCTTGGGGAGGTGATACTGTTCATCTGAATTGGGCTGAGGCTTAGAGCACGTGGGGGACCGCACAAAGGGTGGCTGTGACTGCTGAATGGCTTGTCTGCAGCAGGAGCAAGGCAACCACACAAGGGTCAGGGTGAATCCAGAAGCGGTACCAAGCCTCAAACCAAATAACAGCTGCTAGTTCTCTGCTCCCAAGCCTTCCTACTGACTTATTTATTATCTCCTCCTGCGTAATTTGTCATAATCTCTGACTCGTCAGGCCAATTAATCATGCTTCAGAAAAAATGAGATTTCTCACAAGGAGATTATCTGTCTCTGACAAACAAGGGATAATTCAATTAGCTTCCTTTTCTAAACATTTATTAACTGGTTTTGGTAAATTAGTCCTTTTTGTAATTTAGCTATAATTTAGGAAGATTTAATATGTCATTAGGCACACCGAATTCTGTGTTAATACAACACTATAGCTGAGATTTTAATTGTCCCAGAGTCAGGAACTGTATACATAAATGGCTTGATTCCCACATGGAAGCGGCTGATAGGAAGTACACAGGGCTCTACAGAAATTCTCCTTAAAAATCCCTTCTTCTGTGAGTTAAGCACACGCTTAAGGACTCTGGAGAATAGGATGCTTTCTCTGACGTGGGTAAGAACTCTAAGAATTCATTGAGAAAGAGAGATATTTACATATTTATTTGCAGAATTTCTACATACTACAGAAATTTATAGTATTTATGGATTTAACTCTCCTCACAGTTCCTAAAGTTCCTATTTTCCATACTGCAGTTTCCTGGGAAAATCCTAGTATCTAACAGTAGTACCTGACTGTGGCCTGTTAGCCGGGAATTTCTTCTCTGTTTCTGGAGGAAAACCTAAAAAGGGTTATGCCTTTTAGTCCTTTTGGACACTGCCAATTGATACTAATGCAATGGCATTAAAGAAGTCAATGCAACTTCATGGTGAGGGTGAAAATCAGCCTCTTTCATGTTGGGGGAAATCAAGAGAAAATCAAAGCAATTGAGTTGTGTGGATGTTAAAAGGCATAAGCGGAGAGATCCAGTGTTAAAGCAATGTTAATTACTTTACCATGGCAGGGTCATATAGACTTTGCCTAAATTGAAAGTGAAGAATCAGCTTAAGGAGACCAATCCCTACACATTGCTGGCTGCAGCCCGACTGCAGCGTGGATTCAGAGCATCATAACAGGTCACTGGAACAACTGAACTCAGGGTATTTCCTGGTACACCTGGTAGCAATCTGCCTATGGCAGATCCTTTCAGAGTTCATGTTTGACAGCATGGATCCACCATAAAGTGCTAGGATTTGGGGAATCTTTTCTTTCAGATAATTTTGGAGCTCAGGCCAAGGCAGCCTCCTCCCACCAACCTTTGAACAGATGGGCCAGTTTCTATCAGAACTTGACAGAAGGGCAGAAGCCTCCAAGGCAGTTCCATTCCTCTCCATTTCATGAAGACAAGCAGTTAGAAAAAGACCTTATTAGTCCTCTCTACAGCGTGGATCCTAGTGCCTAAGAAGACACAAAGCCCCATTTGAAGCTTTTCCCAACGCTGGGGCATTCTCCAGATCGCTCCTTATAGATTACCTGACACCCAATAATAGCCATAGCTTTATTTAGCTAGTAAGTCAACCAAGCGCATAACACGAATCTGTTGGGAAGCAGACTTCATTAGTTCTGCTGCTCACAAGACATATCTGCTTCCACTTGAAATACACATCTCCCAGCAGAAGTAGTAGGAAAATAGCCACAATTTAAGACAAGCCAGTTCAGGCCATCAGACTGGCACAGCCAATACATGCCAACTCTATGGTAAACCACATTTAAGAGAACAGAAAGGCTTTTATCACAGGCAGCTGCCTTTCTGACTCCCCAGCTGGAGTGACTGGTACCCATTTACAGCTCAGTTGACCAAGAAAAACCTTAAAGCAGCAATATCTGGTTCTCTACCTGTCTTGAAAACACTCATCGCTAGCACAACAAGGGAACTTAGACCTCAGGCAAAAAGCCAGATGTTGTAACCACTCTGCCATCACACCCTCATTTAGGGAACACAAGAACTTTCCTTAATTTTATTTTAATGTTAAGATACTCCAGGACTCATTAGATGCCATGCTGCTCACGAGTTTAAAGCCATAAATTCATATTTGAAATAAATTGTATAAAACTGAGGCTTTTTCATGAGTTATTTCAAGTGGTAATAGGATGCATGATTCTGCACGCAGCTATATAGCAATAAAGACTGGGAGTAACTTGATGGAATTACTGCAGGAAAGAACAGCACAGACAGGAGGAGAGCACAGCCCCTGTTTTTTTTATTTAAAAATATTCCTATATTTAACTACAACCCCAAACTCAATAATTATTACCACTAAGGGATTTATTAGGCAAGGATTGCTCTGGAGAAAGCCCAGCTGACCTCAGTGGGAATTTTGCCCAAGTAAACTTCCCATTGGAGTATGCAATACTACTCGTACGCTCACACTCATGAGCATTAGCAGAGCCCAGACCCATATCTGAAAACTATTTCATTAGCTCTCAAAGGTGTCATTAGCAACAGAGGTGAAGCTTTAAAAACTATTGGGACAGATTCCCTCTGTCCCCTTTTGGTCTGTACAGTGTCCATTAACACTCTGCAAGCAGCTCGGAGGAATTCACAGCCCTGGGCTGCAGGGTGCATTAAGCTCTTTTAATTTTCCTCCTCCTCAATGCCATTCTGGGGCATAGAAAAGAGGGGTGGAAAGGTAAATGTCCTGGGGAAAAAGGAGTGTTCACAGCATGTGTGGAGCTGCGCCTTTAAAAAGTGCTGGTATGAGATGCGTAGAAGGAAACGTTCAGTTCGATGGAGGTTCATGCAGAGCAATGCTGACACGTTCAGATATCACATTTACAGTCTGTCAGGCTCCCGGACTTGGCGTTATCTCAAGACAAAGTACGGTATTGGGGGAGAATCAAACTATTCTGCAGGAATGAATAATGGAGTGGGTAAACACCCTTCTAGTGAAAAAAACCCTTAGAGAAGACCTGCACAGTTTCCACAGCTACAAACAATGAATGCTATCAGAAGGATACTGGGCAGAAAGTCAGTTTATTTCTGATAAAAGTTGGATTTCAATCACTTGAGGTTTTTAATAGTTTTCAATTAAGACAGCCAAGAGGCTCACAATGAAAATGGATTGCAGAAACTTAAGGTGGACTGCATTCCATGCAAAAATGGAACAAGTTTTGTTAATGCAGGGGAAATGGAATGTATAAAATGCAAAAGAGTTTGTAACAGATCTAAGTCTTGAAAGATGAACATTTTTTTCTGGTGGGGGGAGAAAGGCAGTTGGGGAGGATGGGAGTTGACTAACCAGGTCCCTGATAAGAGAATAGTTTTTCACTGGTGTTAAGACACACACGCACATGGAAGTCAGAGACGGGCTCATGAAAGACCCAGAAATAAACTCTGGCAAAACAGATGGAATCTGCCAAGCAAAGGAAGTCACCCAGACTCAACTGAAGCTTACAGAGTGCAGGCTGCTCTGATACTGTGGCCGTGATAGTATATAAAAAACACTGTAAGTAAAGAGATCAAGACAGGGCCTGCCTGTGGAGCTCAGAGTCCAAAACATCGGTACGTGACTCGGCACACAAGCCAAAACCATGCCCAGAGTTTAAAACAATGCAAGAGTCATAATTCTGGAGGAGATAGCAAGCAAGGTCTGGCAAGTTCAATGATGGTAACACCAACACTGCTGCTTCTGGGGAAGTCTGGACAGCACGGCTACAAAACATGATTTGGCTGCCAGCTGTGGGATGCTTACTAATTTCGCCTCTGATGCGCAAGTCAATGTAATGACAGGAACAGTATTAGCACTACACTGAGGATAAAATAGGTCAAAGGCAAAGCCCATTAAAGAACTACAAGAATTAGATGTTTAGACAGTTAACAAACTGGAAACAAGACAAGTTTCTAAGACTTGGTGAAGAAGGAAAATCTTATTGCTGATTTTAACATGATAAGTCCGATCAAGACAGAGCACCCATCAGAGAAGGAGTGACCAAAACAACTAAAGAAAGCTTTAGGGACACCTTTCAGGAGGTAAGGAAGCTCTTAAAAAGCTCTGAACAGAGCTGAAAGGACACAATTCCTCCAAGACACAGGCCTCCAGGAAAGCTACCCTTGCCTAAAGAGGAGGCAAGCTTTGGCCCATTTCTCTGGGAACACAGGGAGGAAGTACCCGTCCAGTTGTTGAACATCTGTTCTGGTTGCTGTAGGGGGCAAAACACGACAACTCATGGAAAGCCAGGAAGTCCCTGACAACATGTGCTGATATAGGTGAAATCAAAGTACGGCTCAGGGTATTACCACTTTTAAATTTAAAGTGTGCTTTTGCACATTTTATTAATCCACAGAATATGCAGCATTTAAAAATTGAAATATCGTAGCTAGAAAGAACTACAGATGTTAGTAATTAGTGGCACATTACTCACATTTCATTGTAAAACAGATGTGTGTATTATTTTAATTATAATGACTAATATAACATATGCCTCACATATATATAAGCATAATGTTTTCTGTGAGTCAGTGCTTTAAGTATGGTTTTGATTTTATTTACTTTCCTAAGTTCAGTGTTGGAGAAGGAAAGTATATTTGTTACATGCTAACAGATCAAAAGAAGCAGAGAAAGTCTCTGTGTATTATCGGAAACCGGTGTTTTGATGGTATGCATTTGCAACTGGTAAGTCGAATGTTATGATCTCCAGCTTCACTCAAATTACTTCTTTTTAATGATAATATTTCCCTACCCTGAGGCTATACCACAAACAATTATGGAACATTTTGGAGCCTGCATTGTGTGTTATTACTTTTAAAAGATAGTATCCTGCTTCCCTGTTTTCCCTACCATCTTTTTTCTTTAGAGCAATGTCCAAATACACTCCTTTTTGAAAATTACTTGCATATGCCATGGCTCGTATTATGGTCATTTAGCACTGTGGTCATTTACTGCATGGCTAGCTTTTCTTTTCAGTCAAATTGTTGACTGCTTTTGCACTGACAGTCAGAGAGGAGTCTGTATTAAAAAAAAAATAAATCTGACTTCAAAAGCAGAATCACCAGCAGACATTCAACAAGGTAGTAATATACCTCATGTGCCATTCAGGCACAATTTAGATGCTTTCACCCAGCTATCCTATTTAATGTTAGAAGTTACCTAGGTTCAGATACAGACTTCCCTAAAAGATCAGCATGATGTCTGTTGTGAGTCCCAGAGAAGGAGCTGAGTCCTCCCATTTTCTATTTGTGTCTCTGCATAGCCACTCAGGCACACACAAACCTTTGAGGTCCTCCATCAGCCTGGTGAAGTCAACCCCAAGTATGGGACAATCCAGTTTACACCCTTCAGCAATAACGCTCCCAACTGGAAGGCCTTTGCTCAACATCTGCTGTGGATAACATACATTTGGATAAAATTGCTGCTCCAAGTAACAGCATTGCTTTTCTAAATACAATCCCACAGATCCATAAAATGCAACAGAGAGGTATTGACTATGCCTATGGAGTGATCTTTCCCCTGACCAAGGAATGATTATTTTGGAGAGCCTGAATGCTTCACCTAAAAGTGATGCACTGATCTCGGTATTACAAATTTCACCCTCTGACACCCCCGACTTCCATTTTCTCCTTCCAGATCTCCCCCAAAAAAGTGGATGAAACATTGTCATGGACCTTCTTCTCAAGGATATAGTAAATGACCATGGTGGCAAATCGGTAAATGACACCCTTCTTTCCTAACTGCTGTCCAACAAATCCCAAAGTGGCAGGAAAAGCCCCCATCCTGCTGCAACTACTGAGATTCAGCAGAGACATGAAGCCGTGGATAATTGGCCTGTACATATAAATTGACTTGTGTCAGCTCTGCTGCTGCTCTCAGCATTGCTGTTGTAACCTTTGCTGGCAATTTCCCCAAAGTTTTTAATATCTGACCGTTTTAAAATTTCACATTTTAAAGTTCACATTGCCGTACCGCCTCTGCCGTTGCACTCAGCCACTGCTTATTGGCACTCTCCATCACCACTCCCCATCATAACCCTCCACTCCTACTATTAATAACTTTTGTCAGACTTTAACTTTCAGAGTAGAAATGTTCTATGCATAGGCTCTCCACCAGGAGTTTTTTGTTGGTTTTTTTTTTTCCAAACTGAGCAAATATTAGTCATCCATTTGAAAAAAAAACAGGGAGCTTTGCCAACAACTGACTTAAAATCAACACAATAAACTTTTAATACCTTCATAAGTGGGAAAAATCATTTGTCATGTTTCCAGGGGACAATCCTGAGTTCAAAGCTGTCTTGCCCGAGTCATAGACAATCGTTCATACAGGTTTTCTGTCATTTAGAAAGTGCAGAGGAAAAACCCTTTTTGTACTTGCACAGAGGAATTTCACAGATGCTCACTTGTAATTCTGCCCACGTCCCTGCTGCCCTGCACAGACTATTGTTCCACATAGCCATGGAGCCAGCAAATCAGACGGGACACAGCCAAAAGGGATCTGGCTGCTACTTCGTCACATTAAAATCACTACTTTTTATGGGTCAGAACCTTCCTTCTTCCATCAAACAGTGCAAATAATTTGGTGCCTTTCTAAGGTCTGCTGTTGAAGCAGTGGTCTTCTTCCTGCTTTAGGAGATACACGAGGAACTTTGTCTATTGCCTTCTCATGTGAGGAGAGGAATGCAGGAAAAAAAGATCAGTTTGTTTTTTTTTTTTTAATAAGTAGTGCAAATTTGAGAGTTCATACAAGGTTACTTTTCAGAGAGAAGAAATACAAGCTAGTTTTGTGATATGACAACCCTACATCTTATCCACGTGGCCACAACACTGCTAAGAAAAATGTCTATGTTTGGTTAAAGGATGCATCCAAGCATACGGTATGTACAGTATGCAAGATGTGGCTTCTCTCATATTCTCTGCAAAGGCTCATTTAACAAATGGCACCTGAACTTCTGTACTTTAAAAAAGAACAGAAAAAGCATGCCTTTTGCTCCTTATTTTTACCTTTAAAGGAAAGAAGATGAAGAACACACAATATTCGGCACCTGACAGCTATGCAAAGGAGATGCCTTTAACTTGCTACAGTATGAGCCTATTTTTCACTTAAAGGCAGATACCATTTACAACATGAAAGAGAATATATCCTAAAATATTCAATATTTGAAGGACATGAAAGTCAAATATTTTGTTTATTCAAAGCTGTGCCAAAAATTCTTCAGAGACATCATCTTAGAAACACAAGTGAGGTAACTTTTTAAGCAGTTCATAGACCTGCTGGATATTTGGATGGATATTTGTTCATTATTTCACTGCTCAGCAGGAAATGTAACCACTTGTCTCATCCGTAACTCCTCCTGAAGCTCAGAGGTCCAAGTTCAACCACTACTCAACCCTATATAACATACAAAATTTGACTGGAGCTTACTATTAAACTGTCTCTGGTAAAGACCTTTACTGAGAGAATTCCTTAAGAAATAGTAGGTTTTTACTTCTGTTTTTAAGTTTAAAGAATCTGTTTTAAAGTTAGCGGCTGCCAAAGTGTAGCAACATCATTCCTGACAACGGAGAAAAAGGCAAGCACGTCTTCCAGGGACATTCCTGAGGTTAGGGAAGGATTCCCTGCTTTTCTGACAACAAACTCTGCGCTGTGGGTATGTGTGTGGGTACTTTGTTTCCAGCCTGGAATGTTTTTAAAAAATGCAAGACACAGAGATGCAGGATTTGTTATCCGAACTTAAGAAAAACTGAAACAGAAGAAAGTCTTGGGGGACATGTCGGAAAATGGACATAAGAGGGCAAGATGCTATCTGCGTCTGAGTAGGACAAAGTCGGTCAGAGAAAAAATGTTGTTACTCCTTGGGATGTGAAAAGCTTAAATGTCCTTTCCGTGGTATGTTCAAGGATTTAGTATTTCTACTAAGGGAGACAACATACAGAGAGCATAAAACAGTATCAAAGAAAATAAGGCTAGAAGAGCTCTTCAGACCTCATTTAGTCTAACATCCTGAAAAGCTGACCAGGTATACTTAGACTATTTCTGACAAATATTTGTCTAATCTATATTTAAAAACCTCTCATAATGAGGGCCCCTCACCTCCCTATTCCAGCCCTTAACTAACCTCACAGTTAGAAAGCATTTTCTAATATCTAATCTCATTTCCTGCAATTTAGATCCGCAGTTTCCCATTCTACTGTCAGTGGACATGGATGGTTGTTTATTCCCTCTCTTTGCAAGAGCCTTACAATACCTGGAGACTTATTATGCTTCCCAGGCCTCACTGAGCAATCCCAGCTTTTCAGTGTTTCCTCACAGGCCATGTTTTGTAGAGCTGTGATCTTCCTTGCTGGGCTCTCCTATAGGGTCTCTCCAGTTGATGCATATGTTTTTTAAAGTTTGTAGTTGCTTTCCAGCCATGAACTTCATCTCTTTCCAAAGGTGACTTAGCAATTTCTAAAGTGCAGATAGCAATTTTGTTCCACTTGTTAGACAACAGAATTAGTACAAGCTTCACAGTCAATTTTCCAAACAGACTTCCTGGAAAAGGCAGGTTCTACATGCATTGTAGCTCTGCAGGTAGGAATTAGGAAAAAAACCACGTAATATCAGTTAGGAGCAGTTTTGGTTCATATCTCATCCGCCTCTTCACCTCAATTCACCTTCATCCAAACCCTGCATTCCACAACCATTCATTTCTCTGCTTGGACACTACCTCCATCTTTCTCCTCAATCCATGTGGCTGGGTAAGGGCAGGTCAGGAATACCAGCTGCAGGCAAGGGGCGCATTTCTTGTGGTATTTCTGGCCTGAGCAGAAGCAGGTAGGCTTAAGGAATTTATGTGGAAGCCTTTATTCTTAAGACGCATCCAGGCTAAATTTGCTAATTTGGGAATTTGTTGAAGAAATGTTTGAAAGCTTAAGACAATAAATCCAAACCTAACCAGACAAATGCTAGACAAGTACCTTATACTTTCCGATATTAGTTCTCTGCTTTTGACTTTTCATGAGCCATGTAGCACCAGTTGACAGCAGTGACTGTTTGAGTGTCCCCATGCAGGTTCAGTGATTCTTTCACGATCTGCTTCACCTCAGAAAGTCTTCCCTCTGTAACCACCAGGCTTTATTTATCAGGGCCACATCCAGTACCGTGGGAGCCACGGAGCCACCCTGGCCAGGGGGGAGCGATACGCTGGCAAAATTCTGTCTCTTCAGCCCAGAACAAAGTGGCAAAGGAGCACATAGTGTTGTTGGGTCCGATCAGTGAGGGTCTGAGAGACACTGTCTTGCTGAGACAGCAAGTGCTGCAAACCATATGAACCTGGAAAAGTCTCCTGGGAACACAGTATTGTGTGTGTGCCCTGCCCATACTACACTTCTTTAAGTATTTGGTATCAGCCACAGACAGAAAGAGGGCACTGAGCTAGATGGATCATTGCTCTTTCCTACTAGAGTCGTTCTTATATATCCTGTTGACAAAGAGGCAGCGGGACGTCTCTTAGACTGAAGATCCAGAGACCAATTATGGACACAAAGTTTTAAATATGGTGCCAGCACAGGTTGTGTGGAAAGCACAGACCAAATTCCATGAGACAGGAGACTTCATACATAAACCATGCCCCCACACTCTTCAGGAGAGGTTTGCGCTTCCCCAAACCTGGCCACAACACTTATTTGAGGAGGCAGGCAAGCCAAAACAGGGGATAGCACGGTGCATTGTCAGGGCAACTCTCATCGACCGTGCGGTTCTGGAGTCAATGCCCTCTCTGAGCTGGGCAGAGGGGGATCAGCAGGCTCACAGCGGGCAGCTCAGAGCAAAGTACTGTCAGTAAGGTTTTAACCGGGACAGGCGCCTAATGAGAATGCATAGCCAGAACACATTAATGCACTGAAAAGGCTTTGAAATCCATCTTAGCATGACATTTGCTCACCTACTGCCAGAAATAAGGACAGCTAAAAGCGACATTTTAATATCTTTGGAGAACAGAACTGGAACTGCAGTGGACTTTTTAATGGTCCTCAAGTGATCCTGCTGTGTACCATTATATGAAGCTGAGACTACGTCTTTGTGCATGACGATACACAGTAAGACTTAATCAGGTTTCAACTCTTGCACACACCTAAGGATGCAGAAAGTACATATGACAGAGGCTCTAAACACTCTTGCAAAACATCCATAAATCTCATTTTTTCAGGATTAGCAGTGCCCTGCAAAATGGAATGATCAAACCTGAAGTAAGAGCTAAGAAAAACATAATAAATCCCCTGTCCTTTTATGCAGTCCCAAACATTATCATAAAAGTGGTAACAAAAGCAACTTTCCCGAACTAAAAAAATGTGCTCTCATTTGAAGAAAAAGAAAATGGAAGAATACATGTGATAGCATCAATACGAAGGATTTCACATATCCAGGAAAGCATGGTTGCACCACACAAAAGATTAGATCCTATCCAGATACATCAGTATCATTCATAACCCTGAAAGAAAAAGGAAAAAAGAACGGAGGAAGGACACCTTACACCGGGGAAAGGAAAACTTCAGTAACATCACCCTATCTAGCAACTTGCCAATCAGTCAGAAATAAATGGCAACAAGTAAACCAGCATCAAAGCTCCAAATGCAGTGTAAGCATTGCTTAACATCCAGAGACCTAAAAAGCATGATGCTTACATTTTGGAAGTGTCTGTCTGTATGTAGTGTCTGTCCTGTTGACATGGAGCTGGATCCACAAAACAGTATTTCCCACACACCAGTCCACAAAATAGCCATGGAAAAATACCAAGGTAGAGGCTTTAATCCTAAACTGTGTTATTCAGAAGCTCTGGACTGTTACAGCTCAAAGTTAATTTGGCCCATTAAAGGGATGGGAAAGTTTGGATACAAATCCAAACTCCCTCCATGCTTGGCAACACTGAATCAGTTTGGATTTTATCCATCACTGAACATTCATTTGTAATTAGGATTCCTTGGGCCATGGGAGCTACCAGCTGCTGGATTCTGAAGAAGACCTGGCCATAACTCATGTCTCCATGACAAGGTTCAGGCAGGCAGGTAGCATCTCTGCACGCTGCCTGGATGAGGTGTGGGAGGACAATAAGCTGTAGCTGCCCTGATCGGTCCAGGTAAAGAAGACAAGTTCAGAGAGACAGTTTATTGCTGCAGGTGGGTAGCAAACTCACATACATCACTCAAAACAAGCATGACTCTCCTTAACGATGTATCAGGTAAGAAAACAGGCAATCAGCCCAGCCCAGTCCATCTACACAGAGTGAGAGTTGCAGCCTCACGGAGACATTTCTCCCAGTGCTAGAGCACAGCCAAAGCAACCCTGTGTGAGTTGCAGTGGATGCTACCGTATCCCTCTGCTGCGCTGCAATGCTGCAAGGGCAAGCCACAATTCTGCTCACAGGAATCCTGCAGGAGTTTTTGGAGACAGGTTTGGGGACGTTAGTAAGGCCTTTCAGTAGAAGAAAGCAGGTTAAGAATAGCAGCCAGGGAGGGAGGACGGGAGAGCAAAAGCAAAGAGGCTGTGGTTACCTCTCCTGATAGATGTGACTTTGCAAGGAGGCAAAGGGGATTTACACAGCAGGTCTCACCCAGAGTGACTGAGGCTGATGATTTCAATAACACTGCCCCAGGGAGCGAGGGGCTCCAAGCTCTGTGCGAAAAGGCAGTCTGAGCTGTGTCAGCTGCACTGGAGTGCTGAGTAGGCACTTTCCGCGTCAGAGCAGACCCGTTCCAGCAGGAAATGAGGCCACGTCGGTGCTGCCAAAGCCGAGAAAGCCATATCCTGCGGGTCAGAGGCTCCGCTCACGTGCATCAGCACACTTCCAGAGAAGCTAAGGGAGGTGCGCTGGTTTACAGAGCTGCGTGCCTGGCCTGTGGGTGAAAGAGAAAAAGGGAATTGTACTGCATGTTCATTTGGCCTCTGGGATTTTTGGTGCATGGGTAAACTGTGATGGTATCAGGTAAGAGGCATCAACAAGCTTGAATAAACATTTTACAAAAGCAGAAGCATCTCAGCTGCTACAAATGGGTTGAAGGGATGAAATATTTTAACAGCGAAATAATGCAAACAACATAATTGCAACCTTTCATGCAGGTTGCCCCAGTTCCATTAGCAAACCCTTCCAATCCAGGCACAAAGGAAGGTTACAGATGACCCAGCTGCAGCCCAGAGGTTGGAACTGATTTGCGTAAAATCATCCAACAAGTCAGCAGCAAATCTGAGAAGATGGGAGTTCAGCAGCCTATGTTTCTCCACAGCTCACTAACCTGAATAGTGCTGTCTGGCCCATGAGTATATCCCAAGAGACTGGCAAAATGTAGATTTATTTAGGTATGTTAGGTGCTGGGTTGCCTAACGAATGCTGCTGGCGGTACATGTTAGTGGCAAGAGAGAGACCCGTGCATAGAAGCTTATCGGTCCTGTTCCTAGCTGTGCAAAGAAAAGCTCTCCCTTGGTAAAAAACCTAAAAGGGCAGCATCACCTGAGCTTATTTACTTTCAGCCTAAACCACTTTTTAAAAGTACATTCTGAAATTTAAAAGAAATGTCCCTTTAAGAATAAGGAGCACTTTTCATGTTCTTAATGTTAATGAAGATCTTTCCCTGGGGGAGAAATGAACTAAATAATTGTACACAAAAGAGAGAACCCACAACACACATGGAACTGTCAAAGGTACAGAGATCACAAGCTGCAAAACAGAAAGAATATGTTTTCAGTAAACTGGCAGGCACATGAGACTCGAGAAGCCCAGATGGGCCTCTGACTCTTCTTCTTTTATCACAGACAAATACATCATATGAAGCCTTCTCACCAAGTGATCGATGTAGCTCTGTCCCAAAGCTCATTAGGCTTCTTGATGCAATTAAAGGAACTGCTAGTGCCATTGGTAACTGGGATGGTTGATAAACAATGACAAACATTGATACTGATTCTCATAGTGCATCTTTAAGCTCTGTAGGGTCCAGGCACTCACATGAGAGCTTAGGCAGTCCTTATTGATATCTTTACATCAGTATTTTGTACACACCATTAAAAGATTAGTAGACTGAAGGAATTCATGAGAGACACAGTGTGAGAGAGACATGACTGAGCCTAGCAGAATTATATGAGAAGGTCTAAAATGTCCATCCAGCCTAATATCTTTTCTCCAACAATGGCAAGCAGCAAAGGCTTTGGAAAAGAGTATGTAAAATCAGTCATCCCTGATTTCCCTCTCAATCAGCAGTCCAAGAACTTTCTGAGCTGGAGCTTCCATCAGGACCATCAAATTAAATAATTGCTGGTACAGTTTTTTGTGAATTTGTCTGTTTCTTTTTGAATTAGCTTATCTCTTTCATGGGATTTCCCTTTGCTATGTAGAATCTACAAATCTTAATTAGCTCCCCAGGCAGTACAACTTTTAACAACTCCCTCTGTTTCCTCAGGTCTGCTGATTGTTCTGTGCATAATCCAGACCTGTCATTCTCTTGCAAGGAGTGTTTGCTGTATGGACACAAAAGTCTGTCCCTGAAGCAAATGAATTGCACGATATTAAAGGCAGTGTTCAGCCTCATAAGGATCAGATGAAGCACATGAATTTTCTGTGATGCTTAAAAGCAGACATGTATTATCCTGCCTAAGTGATTACTAGGAGAGGGGTGGAGCAGCTAAATCGGTACTAATTGCCCTATCCAGGGAAGCAGGAATGCCAAAGCGTTTGTATCATCCACACTCCATGCAACGTGAATACTAAAATCAGGCATAACCCATCATACCTGCTGGTAGAAGGATTAAGCCCATGTCTCTGGAGATTTGTGGGCTTCCAAATGATAAACACTTTCAAAAAGAGCAAAGGGGAAGTGCAGGACTAGACTGCCAGGTGCCGACTTCCCTTGTCCTTTCTGGTCTAGAAGTATAGTACCATTTGGCAAAACAAGCCCAGTAACCTTAGGGTGATGCATCTTAAGCTGCTATATCAATTAATTTAGGACTTTTTTAGAGAGAGAGTGAATGTCAGTGGTCAGTAGTTGTGCTGCCACAGCAGAGGGCAAAATCCTCCCAACACCAGAGCACCGTGTGTAATGTCCTAGCACAGCTGTCCAGACAGCCTACAGCATCCATCCCCACGCCTGCTGAAGGGCCACTGCTGCCTGCCAGACCTCCTTGTCCCCAGGCTGCCTCCAGCAGGGCCCACAGAAAGGGAGACAGCCATTAACTAGAACTGCCTGGAAACGGTGGTCCTGTTTGGTGGAGGTCCAAGGAGTGGGCTGAGGGGAACAGGCATGAGGGCCTGCAAAATTTCAGACACCTCCAGGAAACCAGAGAGGATGCATAACGCAGCCTTCCCCGTCCCACCACCCTGCCCCACAACCCCTAGCTTCCAGGCTCTCACCCGCTGGCAAAGAGGCTTTCTGTGCTCAGAGAGGGGAGCTTTCCGCTTACCGTCTGCACAGATCCGTGTCCTTTGGGCAGCGGGTGTGTGCACAGGGGGGATCACAGAGACTGCAGACGGAGCAGCCCTATCTAGCCCTAGTGCCACCCCACAAGCCTGAGCTCGACAGGGAGAAAAGAAAGGGAAAGAAGGCGAGAAAAAGAGGAGGAGAGCTGAATAGGGGGCAGGACGGTGGGAAGAGCAGAAAAGTAGGGAGGGAAGGAAGAAAGCGGAAAAAAAGGAGGAGAAAGGGGAGGAGATGAAAGGCAAGGGGAGAAGGGAGGACCGGGCGGGGAGGAGGCGAGAGGCCGGGGAGGAGAGGAGGGAGGAAGCTCGGCAGAGAGGGAAGGGACGGGACCCGGCGCCCCGCGGGCCATGCGCCTCCTGGCTACGGCGCTGGCCGCCCTGCTGGCCACGGCCCCGGCCCCAGGTAAGCGGCACCGCCGGCGCGCAGCGGCCGGCGCCCAGCCCCCGGCACCCAGCCCCGGCAGCCTCTTCCCGGCCGGGACGGGGCAGCCCCCCTCGGCCGCCTGCGGGACCCCGGCCTCCGCCTCGGGCTGCCGCCCGCCCCTTCGCGCCGCGGAGCAGGGTCCGGGTCCCCCCCCGCGCCGTCGGCACCGCGGTAGGGGCCGCGGCAGCGCCCGGGGCTCGGGCACCGGGAGCGGGGGCTCAGCGAGCGGTTAGGGGGGGCCGCCGCCCGGGCACCGCCGGGAGCGGGGGCCCCTGCCGCCCCGCTCCCCCGCAGCCGGCCGGGCCCTCCCCCGCCGCCCCCCGCCCCGGGTCCCTCACCCGCTCTGCCGCTGCCTTTCCGCGCTCCCGGCAGCAGCGCTTCTGCACAGCGACCTGGCCCGCAACTGTGTTTTCACAATAAAAACCCCTTCCCATGCAGAAGTTTATGGAAATGTGTCCTCTGCCACCTTCTGTGCCAGGCGGGACGATGTTTAGCTGCACGGAGGAACTGCAGGCAGAGTTGAGGCAAAGGGAGATTTGGCATTGCTCTTTCCGCAGGTGCCTAGATCCTATAGGCATCCAGTGGAAACAGAACCCGTAGGTCACTTGTAAAAAGCCTCCCCCACTCAAGACCTTTCTGCCTCCAAAATCAAAGGTGCATTGGCCAGCGTTGTGTCCTAAGGCTGTAAAATGGACACAGAGTCCACATCTGAACTTCAAGGCACAGTGAGGGTTAGGGGGTGGGGAAGCCCTGCTCATTCAAGGTTAATAAGAGAGCTGGATTTGGATCTTCACTTCAGAAGGGCAGGAGCTGGTAGAGGCAGAGGTTTGGTTCAAGTCCATCTTTAGTCACGGCAGAAGCTTGCTTAGGGAAGGAGCCTCTGACTTGTGAAACTTTCAGACAGATCCATTCAACTGAAAACAGCTGGTTGCTTTTGGTGATCTTGCTAGCCAGCTCCTAATTATTTTCATTTAAACAAAGAGATTTGCTTCTTCCTGGCTCATCTGCTCTTCTTTTTAATTGTAGAGAAGTCAAAATAAAGCAGGCTTTGACAGTAACGTCGTTTCACAGGACAAAATGCAACAGTGATAAAAGCCATCCCATATGCTTCTGGTCATGCAAATCCGAGATCAGAAGGTAACTACCCTGATGGCATGCCTCTCTAGTCCCTTAGCTATCAGCAGAGGCTGAGGAAAAACTCCTCTCAACCCTGAAGGGTGGGTTATAGATTCTGCCAGTCAGCCTCCATGGAGGAAGGAAGAGGGACCTATATGTAACACTAAACCTGAATTGTGAGCAGTAGTGCACAGGAGCAACGCTACTTGTGAGTATCTCCACCGAAGTAGCTGGGGTTCTTCCACAAAAACACAGCCACGCTGAAACTGCTCACCAAACGTAAGGACCCAGCAGTGACTGTGGGTCCTCTGCTACTGTTCCAGCACAGACAGAGGGGACAGCCCTGGCACAGAGAGGTTTCTGGCTGCTAAAAGTATAATTTGTTACTCCTGACAGTGCCATGAAAGTGTTTTGCTATGTAATATGGCAGACAACAAAGTCCAAACCTAGCTAGTACTTGGAATTGAACTGGTGTAAGCAGAAGTGGACTATTTTCAAAATAGGATTTTTCAAAACAGAGTTTAGTCAGCAGTAACCTTCCCTGACTCCCGGCAGGCTAGCGAGACATGCAGATGGAGGGTACCAAAGAAACAGACAGCTAAAACATTGGGATGGGGGCAACTAAGTGAGCTGGTTGCAAATGGGAGAGATGTATTTGATGATTAAGCACACTACACAGGAATCCTCAAGTCTTTGACTCACTCTCCTCCCCTTTTCTATAAATAGTTTCCCTTTCCAAGCAGAAGCAAGACTAAAACTCTTGTGGTGAGCTCCACCTGAGCGGCTACATCATGCTATACTGGGAAGGCAGAAGAAAAAACAGCGATTCCTCACTTGGAGCAGCAATCTGAAGTCTAGAAATTCAGTGCTCTGTTGGCACACAAGCCTGCTCTCAAGTTGTGGAGGAGTCTCCTGTCTTGGCAAGGAGCCCATTACAAGGGTAAACCTCATGTTGGGGTTGATCCAGTGCCTGCTAAAGACAGGAGGAACATTTCCACTAGTGTCTGGGAGCCCTGAATGAGGCTTTTCCTTTCCACATAAGAGGTAGATGACCTCTTTCCTCCAAAATCCACCATTGTTCCTGCTCCAATGGCAGTGGGAGGATAGAGTCAAATGGACACTGTTTTTCTGTTTTATATAAAGTATCACCTGACTCTGTTCAACATAAGAAGAAATGAGGTGAGATCACAGTAAAAGCATAAAAAAATTTCCAAAACTCTCCCCATTGCTGTACTGGTACAGCTGTACCAATAGGAGACACAGAAGAAAGATAAGGAGATGGGTTCCCACTGATCAGACAACATGAAGGATGCAAAATTTGATATTTCCTTATAAAAAGGCATGTCCCTAGAGGAAAAGTAGAAGCCTTAGGTATAAAATACCAATGTTTGTATGAGTGTAAACAGCTAGAAAGGGATCAGAGACTCCACGTACAATGCTTCTTTATCTTCTTGCAGAGGCTTCCATCATCACCATATCTGAGTTCCTCTGTATTTTCTCTTGGGTACTTTTTGGCACTATGTTCTGCCTAGTTTCGAATTAAGCAATGATTCTTTTGCCTTTTATTTTGGGACTCTATTCCACAATTAATCCTAGCCAGCTTTTTCAAACAAGAAGTTCACATGTCAGGAAAATGACATAATTGTTTTTCTTTACAGTTTTCACGACATGTTCATAATTTCAGTAGAAACAGTTCATGTTTTTCATTTACCCAAACCACATTTTTATAAATTATTTATTAAACTTTTATAGCCTAAGTAATTATGAGAACCCTAAAAAGTGTTGAAATTCTTAAACTTATTCCTTATTTACTGAGCAGCACAACCTTAAAAATTTAATCTTATTTCGCTGGCAGAGGCAGCCATCTTATCTTCACATCTGCCTGTAAAGCACCAAGGTCAGGTAGCTCCAGCAAGTAATAACTGAAGTTTCATGCCTGGAAAGCTTTTGGTGGTATTCAGCCTTAACTTTTCATTTCACCATCCTGTTCTACTTGGTGCTTTCTACAATCCAAAATAACCTCTTGCTTTGGCACTTACATGAATTGCACACACAAACATTGTGCACAGATAATTATATCAATAATCGAGGCCGTGCTTAGCTGTAGTTTCTTAAAGAAATTTTAAAAAGTCCCTTTCTTCATGCAACTTATTTTCTCCTTCATAAAGAAAAAAATAATGTCTGCTTGGAAAAAATACACCATTCAGTAGAGCTTTATATTGAAACGACCCAAAATAATTATTATACTATTAATTTGTAGAGGGTTCTTCTTAAACAGCTGCAATGTAACTTCTTTAATTTAGTGGATTTACTTTAAGTAAGGTGATACAACTCACCGCTCCATTTCACGGCTTCACTGGGGCTCTGCCCCAGTGTCTCTGCCTCCAATATTCCTTCAGAAACAGAATGGAAATACTTTTCTTGCTTATTTTGAAGATAAATATATGTTTGTGTTTCAGGAGCTGATGTCAGACAAGAGTCTCTGCCAAAATGCTCATCCCCTTTGTTAAAATGTTCCTAGCTGATGTGCTAGAAAAGTGTCCAGAAATCATTCTCCCAGAGTTGCAATTCTCAATAGTATTTGAGTACAGTATATTCACATAACAGGAAGCTTAATATTCACATTTTAGAGGACATTTCATGCTTTGCAGAGTGCATTTCAGGGAGTGTTTGCTCACTGTTGAAATATGGTTCTCTCTCTAGTGGATGCCATCAGACCAGTAGATTACACATTACAAGTCATTTAGGGAACACATTGCCACAATATACCATTGGTCAAAAATAGATCAGTCTCTGATATGACTAATAAGAACATTCTTAATGTACATTAGGAAGGAAATAAAATGAGTGTTGATTCCCATGCCTCAGAAAATCAGTCCAGCATAAATCAGTTAGGTCAGGAAAGAAAAATCTTCCTCTAATGAACGGTTATGGACTTCTTTCAACTTTTGCCTATACTGGCCATGGTTAGACATAAAGCAGA
Source organism: Mycteria americana (assembly GCF_035582795.1). Taxonomy (NCBI): domain Eukaryota; kingdom Metazoa; phylum Chordata; class Aves; order Ciconiiformes; family Ciconiidae; genus Mycteria; species Mycteria americana. The sequence goes on from NC_134370.1 coordinate 21,293,421, forward strand.
GAGACAAACAACTGGTCTAAGCTAGGTTCATGCTGAAGAACAGAAAAATAAGAGCCAGAAATGAATGGAACAATGGAATAATAATTTGTCCCAATATAATCTCATGTCATATTTTGTTATACAAATAATGTCAGATTAAATTGAATTTGTAGTCAGAAGGACTAATCTGACAGATTTAACCCAGACTTGAGATGACCATTTGATTATGACAAGGAGAGTATTACTTCAAACAGAGGCCATGGGGAACTGTAAAGTGAGGAGCTGGTTACGGGTGTAGGGAGGTTAGTAGTCTTCAGTGATCATCCAGGGAACAGTATCATGTAAGGTTTGCACAAATTATGTCTAAAAGAAGTAGACAGAAGCATGCACATTGAAATTATGTGACCTTACCAAGTTAGCATAAGATTGGGATAGCATGTAGGAAAAACTCAGGACCAAGTAAAAGAAAGTGGAGCAGAACTTAGTAAAGCAAAGTCACGTACTTGGGGATTAGTAAGTATTTCTTTGATACACTAGGAACTGAACCACAAATGACAAAGAAGGGAAAATGCACAAGTATATTATTTAATTATGAACTGACATATAATCACATGTGAAAATATCATGAAAAAGGACAACATAATTCTGGGATATACCAAGCAATGTATATCCCAGTCAAATCTGGGAAGTCCTGTGACTATTTCACAGGACATTGGAGAGATTCTTTCCAGACACTGTCTATAATTCCAGTCACCCACATTAAAAAAATTAAAATAATTACAATCAAAATGAAAATTAAACTGCAACCAATGCAGAGGAGTGCTACTAAGGTGAGCAGGGAAGTAGAGACACTACTTTACTAGAGGAGACTAACAGAGCTTGGCTTCGTTAGCTCAACAAAGCAAAGGCTGAGACACCAGATAATTGCTATATGAAGTCAGGAAGCAAGTGCTAGAGAAGAAAACACTATTTAAACTTAAAGCCGGCACAGGAACAAATGGGCATAAACTGGCTATTGAAACAATTTAGCCTGGATACCCTAAGAAGGATGCAAGTCATTGGAAGAGCTGGTCATGGAACAGCTTTCCAAAAGACATTCTTGGCTCTTGGTCCAAGCTAGTTTTAGATTAAATCTTCCAGCAGTCTGAACAAGCGTATGTTACGTTGGACTTATGACAGCAGCAAGGTGTCCACATCAGCCATATTTTATTAATTAATGACAGCAAGAATACTAGAGCAGACTCACTGAAGGAGAGCCTCATACCATCTTTAACATTCACAGACAGAAGATGTCAGGTTCTAAAAGCTCATTAAATTGCTGCACACTGAATGGATGCCATCAGTTTACCTGCTGTGGATTGCACGCTGGAAAAGATTATGGTGCTGTTGTGCCGGTATGGAGGATTCTCACCATCTTTTCTTCCCTTTGCAGATGTTTGTGAGGCTTTAAATGTGACAGTCTCTCCGGGACCAACAGTGCGATACTCCGAGGGAGATAATGCTACCCTTTACTGCCACATTTCTCAAAAGAGAAAAACAGACAATTTGCTGGCTGTGCGGTGGGTCTTCGCTGCATCACCTACCCAGGAGTATCTGATGATCAAAATGACAAAGTTTGGGTCTGTCCAGTATTATGGAAATTATACTCATCATTTCCACAAGCAAAGACTTCATCTTCTTAAAGAGAAACACGGAACTATGTACAAATTTCTTATTCTAAGCCTCCAGCAAACAGATCAAGGACATTATATATGCAAAGTCCAGGAAATTGGCAAACACAGGAATAAGTGGACAGCATGGTCAAATGGCACAGCAGCTACTGAAATAAGAGGTGAGAGACTACTGATTTCAATTCTATCATTTTTCTTGTCCCATGATCCCTTTTTTTCTTTTCTTGCAAGTTCATCCATAAGACATTTGAAGCTAGGTTATTTTTAAGTGTTATCTGTGGATATGAGAAGAAAACCTAATACTCAACTTCTTTACTTACACATTACAGTTTAAACATTATTCAGCCCGTAATAAAATGTAAAGAAGTGAGAAGATTGGTAGATTTGTAGAACATAGTCTATTTCCTTTGCCTTTTACCAGAAGAGCAGTAATTAAAACTCCTTCACATTCAGCTACAGGTGTCTACAACTTTGCTAGTGGGAATAAACAAATGCCATTGTTATTTAAATACAAAGAGACAGAGATAAATTAACTTATTTTCTGAAGAATATGCAGTGGATCAGCCAGAAATAGAACCAGTATATTTTAGATCTATGTTTTGCCTCTCTCTTGGTGTTTTCATTGCTTTTAGTTCTAGTCTAGCAGCAGTTGGTAAGTAGCATTTCTAGTATCACTTCTGTACTTTTGTTTATACCACCTGTGGCTGGAAAGCAGAGCTAGAAAAGCAGTCACCAGCCTGCTAGTATTGAACTTCAGATAAAGAAATGACCAGCAATGAGTGAGGGTTCTGAACCAAGTTGAAAACAGGCCTTCTCTTTGGGATGGGTCAGCTCAAATCTACCACCACCACACTCACACTTTCAGAGATGGGTGAAACTGGCTTTTAGAAAACAGACTCCTTTGAAGGAGTGGTTGAGCTCAGCAGTTGTGCCATTAGTGCTAGCTGGCAAACTAGCCCCCTGCTTGTGGTTTTATAAACAGAAGAGTTGATTTCCCACAGGGCCAACTCTAAAGATAATGCCAAAAATCAAGTGTGACTGCTTGGTCCATGGGTCTGGAAACTCATGAGGTTTATCCAGCTATCACAGAAAAACTTGTTGGAAAAAAAACTGTACTTCATGAAGTTTCTGCCATTGCTGTTGATGCTAACGTTATTGTTGTGTTTAGATTGCAAAGGTTATTCCTGCAGCTGGGAAACCCTAATCCCACTTCCTAACTTATGTTTTGGGGAAGGTGGCCCTAGCTCTCCTCTGAAACCAGTTTTTCCTGAAGGAAATCCACTGACTACAGGCCTTTTCAAGATAGATTCGAACACATTTATATAGTCTTAATCCAAAGCACATTCTGTCAACACCAACTTCACTGGTGTCATTCAGGTTTCTTTATCACTTTTGGATTATACACACACCAGGGAGACAAATGTGACAGTAAAAAATAATCTTTGTGAGTATACAATCTCCTGCGGATCTCAGGTATCACAAGCTTTCATTTTGATCTATCAGAAATACGAGAGCAAAGATGTGAAAAACACAATATAACAAGAGATAAAGAGCAGCTTCACGTTGGCCAGCAATGTTTAAATCTGCCTTGGGAAATCATGGCATTAACATAATGTAATTAGCTGATTATTACTAGCAATGATGAAAGATACTAACAATCCAAAGCTGAAGTTCTGTTTAGATCAGTAGCAAACACCATGGATCCATTTTAAAAAACAGCAAGAAAATCCTAGTCTAAACTATTTGGTTTTATAGGGTATGCAAAACTTGTCTGGAAAGCCTCTAAGACATTCATATGGGATTTCCTCTGCTTCCTGGTTGCAATCAGTCAGAAATACAAATAATGCCAGAGCAGGACACAAGTCCAAACTGGAACCCCAACCCCTTACCTGGCTCTACCAGGGAAAAGCCCACCCCTCCAGCACCCAGACCCCAGCTGTGTGCATCAGCCACGCTTCTTTTGCACAGAAGACCAGGGAAGTAGGACTTAAAGGAAAAACTGCACCAAAGTTAATTAGACTCCTAAGTACAAATCACCAGAGCAATCAGCACCATGGGTCAGAAATGTAATCCTGCAGCCAAATGTCATCTGTAATCCATAACCTGGTATCCTAAAGAAACCAAAGCCTATATGATCACACTATCAAGTAGTCTGCACCTTTTGAATCCATGGGCTGATTTTAATGAGATAACAGTCTTAAAGATATTAAGGTTGTACAAGTAATGTGAAATTGACTGGCGGGAGGGAGAGGAGGTCTGCATGAACTTCCTCACTGAAGGAAAGCTGTAAGAACAAAAAAGGTAATTATTGTTCTTGAGCTGCCATGTGCCCAGTGACCTTCCACATCGCAGTCAGTAATAGGTGCTCCTGGACATACCACAGAAGGCAGTGGCCAGTACTAAGGTTGGTGTGGAGAGGGGAGCCATTAGGGTATGGGACACAGAATTCATTAGCTTCACAGCTCAAAGAACAGTTTCTTGTTTGATTTTTGTTGCCGTTTTCACTCGTTTGTTTTTGAATGGGGAGGAGTAAAAACACTAGAGCCCAACATCGCCTGAACTCAGCAATCTTAATCTCTGGAGGGCATTAAGTTTTAAAAGCACTGACCCCATGTTGGGTGGCTGGAGCCAAGACACAGTGGTTAGTCTTGTAACCACACAGGGATATGAAATGAAGCTTTATTGCATGCATGATTTAGCCCTACAAACTTAAGGCATTAGCTTGCTTCATGCTCAGCAGTCGTTCTTCCCTGCTGTTCCTGCGCTTGGCTAGGAACTGGCTCTCCTCCTCCTCTCCCTATCTCTTCCTCCTTCACCCCTCTACATTTGGCTGAAAGGATGGATTCAGCCACTGTCAAGAAGGAACTGGCAAGCAGGAGGACTGATCGCCCCAACTGCCTCAGCCTCTAACCTTTGGGAAGGGGCAAAGCTGACGACTGGCTTGCAGAAGGGAAGCCAAGGCTCTCATCTCAGCCTACAAAGAACAAGTGGTTCAGTTGCTGTACTGGGGGGGAAGAGGAGGAGAAGCTGAGAGTAACCACCAGGTGTTGTTACTTCCAACACCACCTCAAATGGATGGCCAAGGCTGAAGCTTGCAGGCCTACAAGCAGGGCTAGGTGGCTGCCATACAATCCTGGAGTCTCCTAGAGGATAGACCACACCTTTTTCCAGTGCTTTGGGGAAGAAATTCTGAGGATAACTTGAGAGATGGGAGCTAGAGAGGGGCAGGTCTGGTGTCAAGACACAGAGAGGAGCAGTGAGGGAGGAAAGTACTGTTTCAGATGGGAGCTTACACTATACTGACCCTTCCCCTCAAATCCTCTGCACCAGACCAGGTAGCTGTCTCCAAGAGTAGTGGACTGAAAGACAAAGTGGATAACAAGTAATGTGTTTCTTGCATGGAGGACTTGCAAAATAGACCAATAGATGTACCCAAGGAATGCAGAACAAGTAGCAGGCTTGCGGGAAAGAAAAAAAAAAAGGAAAGAAAAAAAAAGGGAGAAAAATCAGATGGAGAAAAATTTTTAGGATTTTCTTGTGATAATGTTATTTCATAGGGTAGGTCAGCATTTTAAAGAGTGTTTTCTCATTCACTGAATGATGGAATTTCTTAAATGCCCGTAGTGAAACATATGGAATTGTCAGGAGCGCTTGGAAAGGGAATGACAAGTTGCAGGTAAATGGCAGCAGAAGAAAAAGCAATATAAAATATTTTCAGACCACCTGTCATACCCCTCCTCACAAAAAGCCACTCTGCATCTTTCATAGCTGCTCATGCTATTGCTAACTATAACACAGAAACTTCTTATTGCTCTTCCTAGCTAAAGTGTGTGGTTCAGATCAATTTAGTTATTGCAAAGAAGGAAAACTGTAACTTTTCAGTCCAGCCCTTAAATACAATTTTTCCCCCCTGATTTTTAGTATGATTTATGAATACATAATCAGGGTGGGGATTTGAGACTCATGACTTCATCTTTCTCACACTGTCTGGTCAGCTGTATTGCTTCTCTCTGCTTCAAAAGTAAAGTAACCCAAAGCAGAGCAGGAAACGTGAGACAAGGGAGGAAGGCAGGCCCACCTGTAGACAAAACACACCGACAATACGTCCTGTGGGGATCTGAGGCAGAACCCCCCCCCCCCGAAAGGGTATTTATTCTAATTCTAAATCCAGATTAAAGATGCTAAAAAACATCTGAAAAATGACATATCTTTAAATGCCATAGCAACTGTTTTACTGCTAAAAGCCTCTTTACTGGAAACAAAGGACCGCCTTAGCTAGCATTTGGTTAATGCACTGTGAGTGTGCAGGACTTGCTACACATGGGAGGGAAGGCAGCTCTTTTCAGAGTGGTGATAAAGTCTCCAATTTCCCCAATGGTAACAGTTGGGCTTTTCAAGGAAATTTTCTTCCAAACACATTTTGTATTTTATATTATGATCAGCTACCCTTTTTATTGCAAAGGGATTTACTTGCATTACAGTTAGATCCAGGATGCAACAAAAGGAGCAATACAAATTGCACTGAAGCATTTGGATACTTAAGGTGTACTGCTCGTGCTTTATCAAATAAGGTAACAGTATTCAAACAAATCACAGTTGCTGTCTTGTCTACCATTTTGTTCCAGTCAATGTGTCTGCAGTTATGCCCAAATTCAAAAGAGTATCTTTATGCTAAAGCACCAGGCAAATTTCTTACAATCTTGCACGTCAAGTGGATGCAGAAATAGCATTTAGGTCCCTTTTTTTGTTCACATAGGAAGAGGAGGTCACTGTGTAAGACAGAGATTTCCAGAGGGAATGGAAAATGGTCATCCTGCTTCTTCAAAATCTGGCTCTAAAGCAGAAAAAAACTGGGGCAGTTCAGTACATAGCCTTTGTCAGCCACCAAACATAGCACTATTCAAAGCAAAAGAGTTTAACAGATTACAGCTGGATCTGTAGTATCTGCTGCTATTAATTTATATTCAGATTTTGTTATTTGCTAGCAAGTTTGCAGGTGTGAATTTGTGTAGGCCATTAAGAAGTTGTAAATGCATTTTCTTGCAACACACATTTATACAGATACACATATTGGAGTTGTGGAAAAACAACTGAGTTACAGGCTACAGTTCCTTAATGTGTAATGATGGCAGTTAAAAGTTTAGCTACATATCTGCCTTCTCCTTAGGGGCAGAATACATTTCTTCAGAAAAGAAGCCTCATCTGATGGGGGTGGAGTCCTTACAGTCTTCCGTTCATGGGCTCGTATGTCGACTACAGCAACTTTGTAGTGTTTTCAGAAAGCCCAGCTGAAATTTGAACTGTTGCGGTTTGCCCCTTTAGGTGTAGTGAATGTAAGACATAAATAGGATTTATAAAAGGGCTGCTGTTAAATCTTGGTAGTAAAACCAAGAGAAATTCATATCCTGATGTTGCCAAGAAGTGTCTCCTACTCCAGCCATGCAACATCTTCCCTCTAAGCTAAGGAGAACCTTTTCCCCTTCCCCCATCTTTTTATCAAAGGCATCTGTTCTTTTCCTGGGCCGCTGTGGTCAATGCTAGTCTAAAACCAAGTTAGTGATCTTCATTATAGTACAGAATACACCAGAAAACAGCTTATTTGAGGAAAAAAAAAGATATCACAAAGATGCTTCTCCCACTGCCTTCCTATCAGAAAACTCAAAATAGTGAGTAGTCTTCTCGGAACAATATGCAGCACCTCCAAACCATCATTTACAGTTGGGTAATCCCTCAAGCCCACTGTGCAAGGTACTGCACATCTCTTAGGAAGAGCAATACGTGTTCCAAATGGTTTACAATCCAAGAGAAGAGACTACATGTAGGAGGACAAACATAGAAAATTAGGCAGTCCGACTATGATCCTACTGGCATGGACAACACAAACCACTAGGGATGATCACAACAATCTGTCTTGTTAGGAAGTTAATGTGTCAGAATTTCCCATAGAACAGAGTCTGAGTTCTATTAAATATTAGTCGCATGTGGCATTTTCTAACGGTAAAAACGTTGCAAGATACAGGAATGAAAGATTCCCCCCCTCAAATGAATAAAAGCCCTTTTTTTCAGGGAAGGTATTTTGAAATACTTGTCAAAAATCTACACGTGTGATGCTTTCATGTAACAAATGAGTAGATTTGTTAAAATATTCAGGGTGAGCTTCCCATCACAACTAAACAGAAGATTTCATTAGTCCTGAAAGCAGTTCCATATCCACTGAGTTACCCCACACCTCACATCCCTACAGGACACTCCTTAATGAACTACCTTTCCAGTAAGAAGGAGGTTCAGACCTCATTGGCAATGTGGGGGACATCAACAGACTCCTATTCCGTAGCAATGATTGGTAGCAGAAAAAAATCATGGGTTATCATAAGTAAGACCATCTGATCTGATGTCATCAAAAAATATCAGCATGCATAAACCATCTGGCTGAGGAGAGCAGAGAGGGTTTTGTGATCCAGCAGTCTGAACATTTGGATTCTAGTACTAGGTTGTACAGCTGTTACGACACTGACATTCATCCATTTGCCCAGAGCTCTGTAGTCTGCTCCTCTTTCTGAAACAGAGAGTGCAATTCTGCAAAATCTGCAGTTATCTTCCCTCTTACTTGAATTAGAACGTAGTCATTCAGTCAGCCCTTTTTCTAGGATATAAAGGTGATCTGGTACAACTTGTGGTCATGCAGTCTTCCTTCTCAGGGAAAAAAAACCAAACACCTATAGGCAGGGGAATTACTCCAGCTGAGAATTTAAGCTATTCTGCATCCAACAGTCAATGACCATTGATACAGCAGTGACAGAGCAGTTTATATTCATTGAGATGTTCAGGTTAATCTGTTCCTACATCTAAGCCAAGGACACTGAGGGTATGTAGATGCGTTCTCCTTCCCAGCTCAGATATGCACTTTCTAAAGCATTTGGACATGCTTCAGAAAGTCCATACATGCATGGGTGGCTTTTTTGCAGATAGGCAAGTGTCATATCCATGTATCTTTAAAAAGCACAGCATAGAAGCCAACTTTTGAAGGAAGGAAGAAGAAAAAGAACTCATGAGCAGTGCTCCCACTTTAATGTGTGATTTGGGTGCTGTTGTAGGAATTGCAGGGCAGTTCAACATGCCAAGGGACATCCACAAGAGCTTTGGAAGGAAGGCAAGTTGGACAAAATCAGGGGCCTACAGAGTCAGTCCAGAAGCTGGGGAAACGCATTCGTATTGGCGGAGATTACTTCAGGGCCAAGCATCGCTAGGATGACTTCCCTGGTTTTTTTAAAAAAGTGGTGCCTAATGTGGCTGGCTCCAAGTCAATTTTCAGGAAGCCTTCAGAGGTGTGTTCTTCAGTAAAGCTACTGCTCTTCCAAAAAAGCTACTGCTTTTTTTCCTTAACCTCTAAGACTTAGAAATAGACTACAGTGTTTAAAATTCTTCTTAATATATAACTACAAGGCGAAATAAATTCTTATTCTCTTGAGCAAAAGTTGTTAATCTTTTCTCTCAGAAGTAGCCTGTTTTGGGAGAGAAACACAAATTGCAACCCTAGAGATATGAGTTTTGAGTAACTGAAAACATAGAGTCAGAATAAAACCAGCTACATGAAGCATTAATAACAGCTTTTCCCTGGGATACTCAATCCTTACAATGCCATTACAGACCTTACAAGCACACGGCCACCCTATTCTGAGGCCTAGGCTCTTCTAAAGTGTGTTTCTATCCTCTTGCTGCACTTCACTGCATTTAACTTTCAATTGAAGAGCCACACATTGCATCTTCCCAGAATAAGAGGACAACAGGGAGGTAGTCTCGCAAGCCATACAGCACTTGTGAGGGGTGCCAAGCCAGATGAGATTTGCTGGAAGACATTTTTATAATGCTGTTTTATAACTGAAGTGTTTCATTGAAAGGTAATTATCCTGTGAGATAAGGCAAGATCTTGGTGCACTTGAGTCTAAGGCAGAACTATGTTTACTTCAAGAGGTCCCAACGTTTTATGCCACACATTTTCAGTTCTCGTCATGTCTTCTTTGTTTTTTTTTTTTTCTTCAGTGATTTCTTCAAAATCTTCTGATGATCCCATTTTCAAGACAAACCATGAAGCTTGGAAGTTTTTTGAAGGTAAAGATACATCTAACTGCTGCTGGTTGTATACAAGATGTTACTTTAGTTCAATGCTACAGTACAACTAAAGTGCCCCAGTCAGACCCAGTTTTGCTAGTTCCTGTGCAAACTCAGGTCTTGCCTGCGAAAGCATCCCACAGAGTACAAGGGGTGCTGGAAAAGAGAATGGAGGGCTCCGGTTTCAGTTTCTTACACGTTTGTTATGGTCAATGGGAAAACAACCTGTGCCTGGCTCATCACGCAATGCAAATAAACCCCCGTATCCAGGAAGGTGCTGAGCGTGTCTGAAGAGGTACCAAGCACTCTGCGCTCCAACTAGCCTTAGAAACTGCTCACCAGACATGCTCTGTACTGCAAGAGCAGCCTAAAGCTCCCTTGAGTTTCAAGGCAAGCAGTATTTTCGGTGCAGATCAGTGAAGAACTGTTCGAGGAGACTGAAATCCAGAATTTGCAGGCAGTTAGGATTCCTCCCTCCTGCTTCAGCCCCTACCCGGCGCGCCAGCGAAGCACCAGCACGGCACTCGCAGCCACTCTGCTGCACTGCCTGCCAGGCAGTAGTGCTCACTCTCCGGCTGGCCTCGATTCTGTGGGGACCCTTACTGGTTAAACCACAATTTACAAACTATATTGTTGTACTGTGTAAGGGGAATGAAGCATAGAACTGCAGGTCAGGGGTCTAGTTCCAGCAACGCTATTTTCTACAAGAACACTTGACCTCTGAGGCTTAGTTTCTTCTCTGTGAAGCAGGAAAGAAGCCAGTATACCTCCCTAAGGACATTTCAAGACATTAATGGTTAGAGCATCCTTAAAGTACTCTATTTAAAGTTCTAGTAAAAGCAGAAATAAGTTATTAAAGATTTCTTCTCCTTCTGAACAAAATACTCCATCTTGATCTGTCATGGTACAACTCCTGTCAGCTCCAGGGGGAATATTTTATGGCACCTGAATAAAAGCCATAAAGGGAGACTGAGGCAGTAGGTTGAAAAATAATAATAATAATAAAAATACAAAGATTTCAAGCCAGTGCTGCCACCAGAAGCAGCAATCACAGAGTTTCTTCCTCAGCCACTCAGTACTCCCCTCCTCCCACACTTTTTTTTTTTTTAAAACCAGTACAGCTGTTTGACCTGGGAAATAATCCAGTTGAAGTCCTTTTGGTTTTTGGTTGCCCCACCAAAAAAAGGAAAAAAGAAAAGAGAAAAAACCCCAAACCAGCCCTCACCTCCCTCCTGAAAGCAAGCCCTTGTAACTACACCTATTTGCATTTGTGGAGACTTCAACCAAATTTTAAACTGAGCAGGATACTGTATGAAAGTTTCAAGAGGGTTAAATTACTTCTGAACTGTTACCCTAAATCTTTTGGGCCAGGGTCTAGTTAGATCTTGTAGACATAACTTTTTTCTATCCTGTAAGCATGAAGCATACAGCTGCAACACTGACCATCATCTGTGCTTGGCTTTCAGATCTGTACGTGTATGCGGTCTTTGTGTGTTCAATAGGAATCGTCAGCGTTCTCCTTTTTACACTTGTCATTCTCTGTCAGTCACTCCTGAACAAGAGGAGATCCACAGGTGAGTGAAATGTCATTCTTGCTGACTGCAAGGCCCTTACCAAAGAGGGAGAGGGGGAGAAGAACGCAGAAAGTGCAGGGAAGACAAATCTCTCTTTGCCTTGATTTTAATAAAAACAAAAAAATTATTGGTAGAAAAGACAACTTCTGCCAGCAAAACTAGAACAAAGGCATTTTGCTCCCTTTGAGTAGCTGTTTCACTTTAAATTTGCTTTGGACTTTTCAAAATTTTTCAGCTTTGTATAAACATAAATTGAAGCTTGTTGGAACTTCTTTCAAAGACTAAGTGCTGTATCATTAAATTGGCATTCTAACCACATCTAGCTAACATTTTGCATGAGTGACATTTCTGCAGACAAATTTAGAGGGGTTTCAAAGCAGCCGTCTTCTGTTCTGTTTTATTCTCCCTTCCTGACTAGCTCTCAATATTCTTGGGAAAATGGGGGTTGTTATTATCACCCTCTCCTTTGTAGCGTTCTTTGAAACTAAAGCATCATTTTGTCATTCAGCTATGCATTTTCATAATAATCTTTCAAGATCAAGGATTACAGTTTCATTCTTCTCTTCCTCAGAGAGGCTAAACCTGCATGAAAGCAGCCCTATTGTAATCAAAAGTGTTGTTGCAGATCTGTGGAGTAGCCAGTGCAGGCTCTACTTTCATTTCGGTTGAGAGTGGTTTATTGGAGACCTCACACAAGCTGTGAGGATGAGATACCAGCCACCACATTAGAGGAGAGCATAAGGACCATCTCTGAACAGAAGCTTTCAGAAAGAGTTTGATTAATGATTTGTCCTGTTAGTGACAGGAGAGTATCATGACTTTGGTGCCTCTTCGGCACTACAGACATACCATGAAGCAATGAGTGACTCAGATACACGAGGAGAAGACATGTAAGCCAAAAATAGATGTATACAGAAGTCCTTGCCTGACCACAAACACATTTCAGGCTGTGGCTCCGTCTTCCCGGTAGTGTGCTCAGTAGAGTAGCTCTGATTCTAACTGAGCCCAACAACTCTGCTTGCCAAGAGGAAGGAGCAAGATCAATGTTATTCTTCCTACCCTGTTAAGTGATGACAAAGGTTTTGTGCCAAGGGAGTACCCACACTTAAGTATGTTGGTCATGGTGAGTCACCCTGAAGCCACAAGCGCTAGACACACTGATGTATCCTGTTTTTTCTTGAGCAGACATTGGGCTAGATTTTGCTTCTCTTTTGGTGATTTATGCTGGTGTAAGCGTACAAGCAGCTTGGAGAAAAGGTCTCTCTACATTGAACCAACACAAGTTAAATATAGAAATAATATAGAATACAATATAGAATAAGCATATATAACAGCAAAAAAGTAATTTCTTCTGGCTGCTAAATCCTTTCTTCACTACCCTAATATCCGAATAATTGCAGCCTTCACCAAATTTTTACTTAGTTTTTGAACATTATCCAGGAAACACTGGCAGCATTAAACTTATGGATTCAATGGAAATATAACAGAATAAAACTTAGCAGACAGGCATTCAGTATACAATGATAAGATTTTCAGGCAAGTCTTTCAGCTAGGACCACCTGATCAGAATATTTTCCGGAGCCACATTAATTGGCTTGGCACCCAGTCAAGCATCAGGGAATTAAAATTTTTGAAGCAGCAGTGGAAGAAGCATCAGTGACGGACACAGTCTCTACCAGCCCCATATTGCTTTTTCTCCCCACAGCCTCTGGGCCATGGCAGCAGGCTTAGCCCTGAACCTCTGCCCCAGGTAGCAGCAGTTCCCGGGAGGTGCTGTTTCCACTCAGCCACATGGGCATGGGGCACAAAGAGCCCCCTCCTCCCTCAACACTCCTCCACCCCCTCCAGAGGCACCTTCCAAGATACCCACCCTGCCAGCCAACAGCAGTGCTCTCTCATTCAGGCTGTTAGAATAAGTCATCGCTCCTCAAAAAGCATTATCTTACCTCCTCTCCATCCTCAGCACTCTGCACCTCCATCCTGAGCTGGACTAGGCAGATGCTAGGATTCGTGTAAAAAGAGCCTGCAGTGAAATCATGAAGACCATTCTTCCTTGAGGAGGGGAGAAAAGACAGAGACAGCAAGGCAATCCTCCCTCTGCATCACCCCAAGCCTCTAGGCAGGCTCCAGGCACAGCCTTCTTCCACTTTCAGTGAGGTGGTTGCCACATCATCTTCCTCAGAGGTCCTTCAAGAGAAGCCTGACTCTGCTCTTCCCTTTGAGACTAGATCAAGGGCCCAGGACAATCAAAACTATCTCCTTACCTCACTTTGCTGGGCGAACTTCTATCAGCACTTCTCCCTGAACCTCTCCAGTCATCCCATCCCTGTCACAGGGACACCAACAGCTCCCTCCACTCTCCCACCACTCCAGCGTCCTCCCCCAGCTCCTCAGCCCTAACACCACAAGGAGGATCATCTGCTCTGCCCACCCCACAATAACCCAATCCCACCCCACCACCACATCCAGGGAGTGGAAGCAGACACCCAAGTAAGTGTGAGGAGAAGAGGGAGGGAAAAATCTGCCCAACACTGTACAAGAACAGCCCAGCCAACTCATACCTGAACTAAAAGTTGGGATTTGCAGTAGGTGAAGCTGGAGATGATCCCTCTGGAGTGTCTGTCTGTGAAACCTGAGCAGATCCTGGCTCCTCTCAGGGCTCTGACATGAGAAGGGTAATACTGAACCCAGTTCCTCACCAAAGGAGCTCCCTAGGTTTGATTGGGTGGGCAGTGCAGCTGGGGCTGGCCCATAGCACGGGGCAGCTATGGGATGCTGTGGAAAGCAGCAATGGTTGCAGCTGGCAACGTCTCTGTGGTTTTGGTAGAAGCCTATGCCCACTTGTTACAGGAGTGGTTGCTCTTCCCAATCCCTGGTTCAAAGGCTTGGAGTATTTACTGTAGGGCAAAACAAAATAAGACATACCTAGAGATGCTCAAAAGCATGTCAACAGTGTACATGAGCATCCCCTTACTCCCGAAGGGTCAGGCCTACTGTTCTCCTGTACATCTACAAAAGGCCAGACAGATAGATGGAAGCACTGCCTTGGCTGGCTTAGACATGGCCCCTGTGTTAGCACCTGTAGTGCTCTCAGCTCCCCTTTCGTTAGGACTAAAATGCACTCCCCTGGGAGCTGTGTAGCTTCTTAGAATGGGAGAATTTAGGTAAGACCAAATATGAAAACTTTCCTGTAGAGAGGGGCATAATCATGTAAGTGCACTGTTGTCTGGTTTTCATGGCCTTCTAAAGAATGGAGAACATGAAGAGGGGGTGTCTATGTTGTATTCAACTTCACATCACTGCCCAGGGATGCACGCTCTTTTCCTTCAGAGAAATAAGTTGGCAGTAGGTCGACCAGAGGAGCCAGAGCCTCTCCTCCTGCCTGCATGTCTCCGCACTCAGCGTGCGGCACAGCTTGGGCAGGACACAGAAGCCACCAAGCCACTAAAGAGCATCTTAATAACCCTGGCTCCTAAAGGGCTGCAGCGAGGGGAGCTGCCCGTGCTCAGGACTACTGATTCAAAGGAATATGCAGCAGAAGGATTTCTACAGCTCACACACACAGCTGTCAGAGACAGGACAGTGGCTGGACTGGACCTCTGATCCGGTCCCAGGAGGCAATCCCTTTACGCCTGAGGCCACAGTCTAGCTTACATTAGGAACAGCAGTGGCTCCTGTGGGTGAATGGTTTATTTCAGGCTTCTGGAAATAAATAGAGGCACCACAAGGGAAATAAAAGTCTTCAAAGGAAAATTACTGGCCTGCTGTGCTTTTCCTTAGCAAGCTGTCTTTTGCCTGGGCTGACCACTGGAATGTGTGTTGCCCAGCACTTCTACAGCAGATTTTTGGTGTTGTTTGATACATTCCCTTCTCCCCAGCCTAGCTATGTCTTCGAGTCAGAATACATTTTAATGTATAATATAATGTATGGTGACGACAATTAGCAGCTCTCCCAGTGTAACAACCTGGCAACTCCACAGTCTCAGCAACACTGGTCTATCTGCAGGGCCCATTTGTAACCTGTAAACTGTGTTGGTGTGAAGCCACATTCATTTTCTTTCTTTTTCTTCTTTAACAGTGAAGCATTACCTGGTGAAATGCCCCCAGAACAGGTAGGAGATTACACTTCTCTTTACTATAACCCAAGGCACCAGTTCTGGTTTTGTTTTGCGATGTATGCTGAAGAAGATGAGTAATGTTTTCCAGAATGCCTACAGGAGGATAAAGAGTCCCAGGTCCATGACTCATGAACGTGCCTGCAAGCCAACATCTGCTGTGCATGATAAGGGAGATCTCCCTGGGCTATCTAGCTGTAGATCCTGCAGGTGCTTCAGTGACAAGCCTCTCCTTGAGGATCTGAATTGCTTTCTGGAGAAGCCTGCTTTCATCCTGTGTGGCTTTCTAGGGTTTCCCAACACCTCACCAGATGGTAATGACTTAAACCAGTCATGTACATAAAACAAACCACAATGTTACCCACTGATTCCTGCACCCAGGAATGCAGAGTGGGGCTCAAAAGCAGATTTTCTAGGCCAACAGTGTATTCCCAGCTGAAGACTCTAAGTGATGGGAAAAATTCTACTGATGCTGCAGTCATTAATTGCTGTCCCTTTAAATACCACTGGCTGCCAAAAGTTTTTGATTGTGTGGTGTGATAAAACTGATTTCCATCGTATGATCTTCTTGAGATACAAATTGTGCTGGAACTGCAGTAAAAAAAAGATGACAGAAGTATTTTACAAACAAAAAAGATTAGAGAGATCTTTAGATCAGCTGTTTCCCAGTTTTCAGTGACATAAAACGTGTTTCTAGCCTTGTAGTTTAAATCCAGTACCACTTGGTATCACAGATACTATTTCTCATAGTATTAGATACTATGAGATTCAATGCCAAGTATAGCATATCCTGGATCCTCAGATAGTGTAATTTTTAGTGCATTCTCATGGGATTATCACTGTATTCAATCTAACCGACACTCGGATGTAAGTGAAGTCACAACAAAGCAACAGAGTTCAGGAGAAGCCAGTACAAAGTGAAACTTTCATGTTATTAGTGGAAAGATCTTTGTTCTGTGACCCTGACCAGCTATTGCGCCACACCAAAGATTTACAGAGACAGCTCAGCAGTTTTCATTTTTCCCTGCGTGTTTTCTCTTTCCCCTTCTTTATTAGCTGCTGGGACAAAGTTGGAATTACAAAAACAAAAAAAAAGAAGGGGGAGGGGGAGGAAATCAAAGTAGATTGGTAGAGAACACAAGAAGAGGAGAAAAATGAGACCAGATTGAAAAGATGACTGAAAAACTGGAGCATGGCAGTCAGATAAAAAGACTCGTAATACAGAATCTGCCTCTCTGGGAATACATGATGTGGTAGCGATACCACTGCAAACGCTAAACTTAGGAGGCTGAATAGCAGGGGGAAACAAGCCAACATGATTTCTTCACTGTAAAACGGAGTCTCTGGAAGTGAAAGAAATGCATGACTCTGCACGGATAAAAACAAGGTTTTGTGTATTTCAGTGTGGCAAGATATGCTAATAAAAGCCCTCATCCCACAAATGCATCTCTGAAGTGCATTGACTTCAGGGCTTTAACATTAGATGGCTCTGAAAGTGTTACCAGTGTCACCATTTTTGTTATGTTTCACACTTAGTACCATTTATTTTCCACCCTCTGCTCAAAACACAAACCGTTAATTCCTTTGAACTCACTTCTCTTCACCTGCGCATTCCTTGTCTTGGAACTTAACATATTTAGACCCAAAACCCAGTGTCTAAATATCCATTAGGCCAAACTGATGAACTAATTTGCATGAGATTCCTGCCAGTCAAAATGACTACGTTGTGCAAACCTCAGCCTTGATTAGAGAGGCTTAGCTCCAACTCCCTTAGTGATATTTCAAACTCAGAGCAGAATCCAGTTTCAAAATTACATTAATAGTCTGGTGTCTAAGAAATGTCTGTACTCCCACTGCAGTAATACCTATGCATCTTAAAATATTTCATGTCTTGACATCATAATAGTGTTTTTACTTAATTGGAATCTGAAGCACAAAGGGCTAAGTGATTTGCCCCAGGTATCACAAAATGGTCTTGGTAGAAAAGAAAATTAAATCCAGATTTCCTGAGTAGAACGAAGCAAATGTTTGGGGTTTGGTTTGCTACTTGACCAATAACAAATTAAGGAAAAAAATGAGTTAACCAAAACCCATTTCTTTCCCACATTTTAAAAATAAATCTCTAAATAAAAAGGACAGTTATTTTGGGTTTTCCAAACCACCTGATGCTATTTTCTGGGGTTTTCTTTTCTTTAAATATCCTTCTTCTTATTATCTTCCTTGTTATTAGCTCATTTTGTCAGTTTTCAGATCCAGAAACCCGCAGGAGGTGTAGCTTTGAAAACAGGAAGTCTTTTTGCTGTCTTTTATTTATTTGTTCTGGCCTGAACTCTCCAGTCCTTCAGTGTCTGCTCTTCTGGAGACAAATAATTTGAGGTGAAAAAAGCGTTCACCTCAGAAAGCTGTGTGTCTCATGTCTTGGTTCCACGGTGCCACTCTAATGGTGTAGGAGCAAACTCTGCCAGGCTGAACCAGAACCCAGTACCCAGTCCTCCCCTGGCACCTTCTCACACAGCTCCCCTATTTGGAAAATATCAAAGCAGCTCCCAGTTCACTCAGGTGAATTTTTTGTCATTCCCCTGCAGACAAGAGGGAAGAGCTGACCTATACAACCACAGGAAAAGTCCCACATTCTTGACTCTAATAAGGATAGCAAAGCCCGAAATTGCAGTAGTTTGCCAGCTCTTGGGACAGTGTGTTCCAGAAATACCAGCCAGGGAAACAGCTGTCCTGGTGCCGTGATTGTAAAACACCTTCCACAGGTTTCTTCCCCAAACCCCTGTCTTTTTCTTGCTCTCTAAAAATTCATTAGATCCTTCAAGAAGCGCACAATGTGACACTGTTGAAATAGAAGCCAGGAGGCTGGAAGAGGAGCTGGAGATAAAAAACTAACTTTCCTTTTAAACATAGAACAAGACAAGCTTACAAAGAGGCAGTGTTTTGGAGCCAAGGAGTCTTTTCTGAGCCTCCTTGTTTGGTTTGAGGAGCTCAATTCTAAGACAGCAAGTACGGTTATCGTATCTCCCAGAATTAGTTAACCCTGTATGGCCCTGGCATTTAAAAGAAAAGTGTGAGCTACAAATACATTTCTCTGTAGCTTCACTTTTTCAGTGGCAAAGCAGGAATAATAACTAATGCAATGAATTGACGCTAAGCCTTTTCGTACATTGTGCTCCGAGTAGCTGTATCAGAATGATAGTATCGTTAAGCTACACATCTGCCTTAATGACCTTGGATTATTAAAACGAAAACCATTAAAAAATCATTCTTATCCCCTTTTTGGTATTCTTTGTTCTTTGCAGTTTGCTGTGTTTGGGCAACGGAGCTAGGCAGGACAGTTTCATTTCCTGCTGGTTTTAAACAATTTCATGTTTTGATTTTTATATAGAAACAAATGGTTGTTGTGGGATAGGTTCACAATAGTGCAGGCGGACTTGGAAATTATTTTAATACAAACCTCAGTTTACATAATTTATATGATTTATTTATAAGTCATGAAAATATTTTACCTTTTAAACACTTTAAAAAAAGTTTGGTAGCAAACCTATGTTTTGGACTGAGTACATGGAACAGAACTCAGGAAAATCAGCAAACCAGAGGCTTTTTGTAATCTACGCAAGTGTAAATCCAGAGTGATTCTTACCAATGGCAGTGACATTCATTTGGATTTACAGCTGTGTAAAATGATAATGTCTGTTATTTTGTTATTCTTGCACGGGTAATAGAAGAGACATCTTAACTTTCATTAAGACTTTGGCCCAGTTTGAGTATTTTATTCTATTAATATAAAAAGAATGTTTCATTATGCAAAAGAACCTGGAGAGGAATAGCAACCTGGGACAAAGGATTTAAAATTCAGTGAATTCAGTGTTGTCAGTGTTATGACTATGGAGACCCCGGTTGGATCCCAGCGTGTGGTGTAACTCACCAGCACAGAACAGAAAGGTCCCCACAGCCATATGCGTTAATCTTTCCCAGGGCGAGCCCATGGTCAGATGCATCTGAGCAACAACTGATTACCAAGTCACCTCCACCACCGTAGCCATCATAACTAACTGCTATACACTCTCCTCCCACCCCAGCTGTAAGTTAAGATTTCTTTCATTACCAGCTAAGCCCACACTATTTTATTTCACGTTAGTTGCAAGCTAGGAGCACCTGCACAGTCAGTTGCCACAGCTCAGCTGACACCCGCTGACAATCGCTGCAAGCTGACTGTGTATCCAAGCCCTAATTCCAAGTGGGATATACTACTTCAGACTTTGGGAGATGCTGAGGGTAAAAACCCAGACTTAGAGGATGTTAAACAGTAATAGTCCAAACACAGAAGCTTTCTTGGACAGGAGTCTGTTTATAATATAGCTTGTACTCTTCCCTCATACCTACTAGTGCTTTTTCAGCATGGATGTACTGGAGAATGCCCAAGCTTAGAGATCGGGGCACAGTTTCTCCATTTTAGATGCACTGAACACACCGGCCTCTTTTAAAAAGCTAGCTTTTTCAAACGTGGGTTTGTGAGCTGTCTGAAGGCATGCTGCACGCTCTCCTGGCCTGCTGGCCCCTCCGCCAGTCTTAGCCCAGAAACCACATTGAAGACTTTGCTTTGCCATATGCTTTCCATGTGAGCTTACGCAAGTCACCTAACCCATCTGTGCCTCTGGCCCTCGAGGACAGGAGGGTACAAGCTCATCCTGGGTGCAGCAGTGGGGTCATACATGTTTTTAAGGAATAGGTGCTATGAAATGTGTCTTGTTTAAACCTGACACTTTGCATTTTCTGTGCCAGGACAGATCAGACTCCTGAGTTTCTCAGCCAGGCTGTATGGTTGAAAAAATACGAGACCCAGAGCATTTCCCACCCCCATAAGAGGTTTTTCAGTATATCGCTAGGTGAAAAGCCAGGTTGTTGGGCAGGGACTCTTAGAAGTGGACGGTGACACGTTTGCATGAACTCACTGGGACAAACTGTCTTTCCTTCCATTGCCTTCACTTTTCCCTCACCTATGGGTCTCTGCTTTGCAGCTCAGGGGAGACAGTTACCAGCGTGACAAGCATGTCCCCTCTACAGCCCAAGAAGGCAAAGAAAAAGAAGGAGAAAGAGAAAGTGGAGCAGCCACCAGCCATCCCAGCAAAAGGTATGAAAATAGAGAGACAGAGGTATTTCAAATCCTGAGCACAACCATGGAGGGAGAGCAGAGCGTGGGATGTCAGGACTTCTGCACTCTGCCACTGACTGTGCCTGTGGGGCGACCTGTGCTCCCTCCCATCGGTGGGGGGAGAGGTGGCCCGTGCCTGCTGCTGGGACCAGGCTCTCGCCTCCCTGCAGCTTTAGCTATTGAAGAGCTAGTCACTGAGTTCAGGCAAGAGGTCTCAGCTCCCACTGATCAGAGAAGAGAGAGGAACCTCTGTACAATATTCACCCTGCTCAAAGAGAAAATTAAAGTTAGGCAAGATGAAATTTCACGTTGGGGATAGACTGAGAGAAGCCAGCACATTGCACTCTTAAAATTGCCGGTGCGCTTGGGAAGTCAAGCAAGCTGAGCAGATAAAGATCAACCTCTTGGGGAACCTCACTTTTGCAGAGGATTTGCAATTGCCTCCAGGGTCAATCACACAAAGTCTTGGGTGTACTTTTTGAACACTACTGCCAGTGCTGAGCCACGGGGAGAGAGGAGGGAAAGGACCCGAAGGTTTACTGTGCATTAGATCACAAGTGACCAGATCTCAAGAGGTGTATTTGCTTTGGCTTCTGCACACAAACAGCATGTTTTGCATATCAGATTCTTTAATCTTATGAATTTTTCTAATTCATAAGCCCTACATTTCATTGTAAAATATGTTACCTGAAATACAGTTAAACTCTGATATAAGTACATGTATTTGCTCCTAATCTGCTATTAATCCATAATTTATAAATTGCTAATGTATATACTAAAACTGACAGTGAATGATGATAATATGAATTGATCCCTTAATATTTATTTCCATAGCTCCAATAGCCAATAATTTTCCTAAGCCCAAGCTCTTGAAACCTCAAAGAAAATTCATCCTGGTAAGTAATTTTCTATGACATGATTTTCCCCATATTCTTCTCTCTCAATACAATTGCTGTAATGTTGCCAGAACTCTAGGTT